>NC_090928.1:738889718-748889718 GCF_040938575.1 Ambystoma mexicanum
CCCAGCAGTGCAGGGCACCCTCCAGGCCCCCACCCATGTCTCCCATCACCCCCACCACCCCAGCACTGTGGGGCACCTGCCAGCAGGCCCCACCCATGTCTCCCACCACCCCCACCCCCCAGCCACCAGGGGCAGCCTCCACCAGGCCCCCACTCATGTCTCCCATCACCCCCACCCCCCCAGCACTGTGGGGCACCTGCCAGCAGGCCCCACCCATGTCTCCCACCACCCCCACCCCCCAGCCAGCAGGGGCAGCCTCCACCAGGCCCCCACCCATGTCTCCACCACCCCCACCCCCCAGTCACCATGGGCAGCCTCCACCAGGTCCCCACCCATGTCTCCCACCACCCCCACCCCCCAGCAGTGCAGGGGCAACCACCACCAGGCACCCACCCATGTCTCCCACCACCCGCACCCCCCAGCCACCAGGGGCAGCCTCCACCAGGCCCCCACCCATGTCTCCCATCACCCCCACCCCCAGCAGTGCAGGGGCAGCCTCCACCAGGCCCCCACCCATGTCTCCACACCACCCCCACCCCCCAGCCACCAGGGGCATCCTCCACCAGGCCCCACTCATTTCCCCTATCACCCCCACCCCCCAGCAGGTGCAGGGGGCAGCCTCCACATGCCCCCACCCATGTCTCCCACCACCCCACACCCCAGCAGTGCAGGGGCAGCCTCCACCAGGCCCCCTCCCATGTCTCACACCACCCCCACCCCCCAAGTCACCAGGAGCAGCCTCCACCAGGCCCCCACCCATGACTCCCACCACCCCCACCCCCCAGCAGTGCAGGGGCAGCCTCCACCAGGCCCCCACTCATGTCCAACTCATGTCTCCCATCACCCCCAACCCCAGCAGTGCAGGGGCAGCCTCCACCAGGCCCCCACCCATGTCTCCCACCACCCCCACCCCCCCAGCAGTGCAGGGGCAGCCTCCACCAGGCCCCCACTCATGTCTCCCACCACCCCCACCCCCCAGCAGTGCAGGGGCAGCCTCCACCAGCCCCCACTCATGTCCAACTCATGTCTCCATCACCCCCACCCCCAGCAGTGCAGGGGCAGACTCCAACATGCTCCCACTCATGTCTCCCATCACCCCACCCCCCAGCCACCAGGGGCAGCCTCCACCAGGCCCCCACCCATGTCTCCCACCACCCCCCACCCCCCCAGTCACCAGGGGCAGCCTCCACCAGGCCCCACTCATGTCTCCATCACCCCCACCCCCCAGCACTGTGGGGCACCTGCCAGCAGGCCCCACCCATGTCTCCCACCACCCCACCCCCCAGCCACCAGGGGCAGCCTCCACCAGGACCCCACCCATGTCTCCCACCACCCCCCAGCAGTGCAGGGGCACCCTCCACCAGGCCCCCACCCATGTCTCCCATCACCCCCACCCCCCAGCACTGTGGGGCACCTGACAGCAGGCCCCACCCATGTCTCCCACCACCCCCACACCCCAGCCACCATGGGGCAGCCTCCACCAGGCCCCCACTCATGTCTCCCATCACCCCCACCCCCAGCACTGTGGGCAACTGCCAGCAGGCCCCACCCATGTCTCCCACCACCCCCACCCCCCAGCCACCAGGGCAGCCTCCACCAGGCCCCCACCCATGTCTCCCACCACCCACACCCCCCAGCAGTGCAGGGGCAGCCTCCACCAGGCCCCCACCCATGTCTCCCACCACCCCCACCCCCCCAGTCACCAGGGCAGCCTCCACCAGGTCCCCACCCATGTCTCCCACCACCCCCCAGCAGTGCAGGGGCATCCACCACCAGGCACCCACCCATGTCTCCCACCACCCCCACCCCCCAGCCACCAGGGGCAGCCTCCACCAGACCCCACTCATGTCTCCCATCACCCCCACTCCCCAGCACTGTGGGGCACCTGCCAGCAGGCCCCACCCATGTCTCCCACTACCCCCACCCCCCAGCCACCAGGGGCAGCCTCCACCAGGCCCACACTCATGTCTCCCATCACCCCCACCCCCCAGCACTGTGGGCACCTGCCAGCAGGCCCCACCCATGTCTACCACCACCCCCACCCCCAGCCACCAGGGCAGCCTCCACCAGGTCCCCACCCATGTCTCCCACCACCCCCCAGCAGTGCAGGGGCACCCTCCAGGCCCCCACCCATGTCTCCCATCACCCCCCACCCCCAGCACTGTGGGGCACCTGCCAGCAGGCCCCACCCATGTCTCCCACCACCCCCACCCCCCAGCCACCAGGGGCAGCCTCCACCAGGCCCCCATGTCTCCCATCACCCCCACCCCCCAGCACTGTGGGGCACCTGCCAGCAGGCCCCACCCATGTCTCCCACCACCCCCACCCCCCAGCCAGCAGGGGCAGCCTCCACCAGGCCCCCACCCATGTCTCCCACCACCCCCACCCCCCCAGTCACCATGGGCAGCCTCCACCAGGTCCCCACCCATGTCTCCCACCACCCCCACCCCCCAGCAGTGCAGGGGCAACCACCACCAGGCACCCACCCATGTCTCCCACCACCCGCACCCCCCAGCCACCAGGGGCAGCCTCCACCAGGCCCCCACCCATGTCTCCCATCACCCCCACCCCCAGCAGTGCAGGGGCAGCCTCCACCAGGCCCCCACCCATGTCTCACACCACCCCCACCCCCCAGCCACCTGGGGCATCCTCCACCAGGCCCCCACTCATTTCCCCTATCACCCCCACCCCCCAGCAGTGCAGGGGCAGCCTCCACATGCCCCCACCCATGTCTCCCACCACCACACACCCCAGCAGTGCAGGGGCAGCCTCCACCAGGCCCCCTCCCATGTCTCACACCACCCCCACCCCCCAAGTCACCAGGAGCAGCCTCCACCAGGCCCCCACCCATGACTCCCACCACCCCCACCCCCCAGCAGTGCAGGGGCAGCCTCCACCAGGCCCCCACTCATGTCCAACTCATGTCTCCCATCACCCCAACCCCAGCAGTGCAGGGGCAGCCTCCACCAGGCCCCCACCCATGTCTCCCACCACCCCCACCCCCCAGCAGTGCAGGGGCAGCCTCCACCAGGCCCCCACTCATGTCTCCCACCACCCCCACCCCCCAGCAGTGCAGGGGCAGCCTCCACCAGGCCCCCACTCATGTCCAACTCATGTCTCCCATCACCCCCACCCCCAGCAGTGCAGGGGCAGACTCCAACATGCTCCCACTCATGTCTCCCATCACCCCCACCCCCCAGCCACCAGGGGCAGCCTCCACCAGGCCCCCACCCATGTCTCCCACCACCCCCACCCCCCCAGTCACCAGGGGCAGCCTCCACCAGGCCCCCACTCATGTCTCCCATCACCCCCACCCCCCAGCACTGTGGGGCACCTGCCAGCAGGCCCCACCCATGTCTCCCACCACCCCACCCCCCAGCCACCAGGGGCAGCCTCCACCAGGACCCCACCCATGTCTCCCACCACCCCCCAGCAGTGCAGGGGCACCCTCCACCAGGCCCCCACCCATGTCTCCCATCACCCCCACCCCCCAGCACTGTGGGGCACCTGACAGCAGGCCCCACCCATGTCTCCCACCACCCCCACACCCCAGCCACCATGGGGCAGCCTCCACCAGGCCCCCACTCATGTCTCCCATCACCCCCACCCCCCAGCACTGTGGGGCAACTGCCAGCAGGCCCCACCCATGTCTCCCACCACCCCCACCCCCCAGCCACCAGGGGCAGCCTCCACCAGGCCCCCACCCATGTCTCCCACCACCCACACCCCCCAGCAGTGCAGGGGCAGCCTCCACCAGGCCCCCACCCATGTCTCCCACCACCCCCACCCCCCCAGTCACCAGGGGCAGCCTCCACCAGGTCCCCACCCATGTCTCCCACCACCCCCCAGCAGTGCAGGGGCATCCACCACCAGGCACCCACCCATGTCTCCCACCACCCCCACCCCCCAGCCACCAGGGGCAGCCTCCACCAGGCCCCCACTCATGTCTCCCATCACCCCCACTCCCCAGCACTGTGGGGCACCTGCCACCAGGCCCCCACCCATGTCTCCCACCACCCGCACCCCCCAGTCACCAGGGGCAGCCTCCACCAGGTCCCCTCCCATGTCTTCCACCACCCCCCAGCAGTGCAGGGGCACCAACCACCAGGCACCCACCCATGTCTCCCACCACCCCCACCCCCCAGCCACCAGGGGCAGCCTCCACCAGGACCCACCCATGTCTCCCACCACCGCCACTCCCCAGCAGTGCAGGGGCAGCCTCCACCAGGCCCCCACTCATGTCTACCACCACCCCCACCCCCCAGCAGTGCAGGGGCAGCCTCCACCAGGCCCCCACTCATGTCCAACTTATGTCTCCCATCACCCCCACCCCCAGCAGTGCAGGGGCAGCCTCCAACATGCTCCCACTCATGTCTCCCATCACCCCCACCCCCCAGCCACCAGGGGCAGCCTCCATCAGGCCCCCACCCATGTCTCCCACCACCCCCACCCCCCAGCAGTGCAGGGGCAGCCTCCACCAGGCCCCCACTCATGTCTCCCACCACCCCCACCACCCCAGTCACCAGGGGCAGCCTCCACCAGGTCCCCACCCATGTCTCCCACCACCCCCCAGCAGTGCAGGGGCACCCTCCACCAGGCCCCCACCCATGTCTCCCATCACCCCCACCCCCCAGCACTGTGGGGCACCTGCCAGCAGGCCCCACCCATGTCTCCCACCACCCCCACCCCCCAGCCACCAGGGCCAGCCTCCACCAGGCCCCCACCCATGTCTCCCACCGCCCCCACCCCCCAGCAGTGCAGGGGCAGCCTCCACCAGGCCCCCACCCATGTCTCCCACCACCCCCACCCCCCCAGTCACCAGGGGCAGCCTCCACCAGGTCCCCACCCATGTCTCCCACCACCCCCACCCCCCAGCAGTGCAGGCGCACCCACCACCAGGCACCCACCCATGTCTCCCACCACCCCCCCCCCCCAGCCACCAGGGGAAGCCTCCACCAGGCCCCCACCCATGTCTCCCATCACCCCCACCCCCCAGGAGTGCAGGGGCAGCCTCCACCAGGCCCCCACCAATGTCTCACACCATCCCCACCCCCCAGTCACCAGGGGCATCCTCCACCAGGCCCCCACTCATTTCCCCTATCACCCCCACCACCCAGCAGTGCAGGGGCAGCCTCCACCAGGCCCCCACCCATGTCTCCCACCACACCCACCCCCAGCAGTGCAGGGGCAGCCTCCACCAGGCCCCCACCCATGTCTCCCACCACTCCCACCCCCCAGTCACCAGGGGCAGCCTCCACCAGGCCCCACCCATGTCTCCCACCACCCCCACCCCCAGCAGTGCAGGGGCAGCCTCCACCAGGCCCCCACTCATGTCCAACTCATGTCTCCCATCACCCCCACCCCCAGCAGTGCAGGGGCAGCCTCCACCAGGCCCCCACCCATGTCTCCCACCACCCCCACCCCCAGCAGTGCAGGGGCAGCCTCCAACATGCCCCCACTCATGTCTCCCATCACCCCCAACCCCAGCCACCAGGGGCAGCCTCCACCAGGCCCCCACCCATGTCTCCCACCACCCCCACCCCCCAGAAGTGCAGGGGCAGCCTCCACCAGGCCCCCACTCATGTCTCCCACCACCCCCACCACCCCAGTCACCAGGTGCAGCCTCCACCAGGCCCCCACCCATGTCTCCCATCACCCCCACCCCCCAGCACTGTGGGGCACCTGCCAGCAGGCCCCACCCATGTCTCCCACCACCCCCACCCCCCAGCCACCAGGGGCAGCCTCCACCAGGTCCCCACCCATGTCTCCCACCACCCCATCCCCCAGCAGTGCAGGGGCACCCACCACCAGGCACCCACCCATGTCTCCCACCGCCCCCACCCCCCAGCCACCAGGGGCAGCCTCCACCAGGCCCCCACCCATGTCTCCCACCACCCCCACCCCCCAGCCACCAGGGGCAGCCTCCACCAGGCCCCCACTCATGTCTCCCATCACCCCCACCCCCCAGCACTGTGGGGCACCTGCCAGCAGGCCCCACCCATGTCTCCCACCGCCCCCACCCCCAGCCACCAGGGGCAGCCTCCACCAGGCCCCCACTCATGTCTCCCATCACCCCCACCCCCCAGCACTGTGGGGCACCTGCCAGCAGGCCCCACCCATGTCTCCCACCACCCCCACCCCCCAGCCACCAGGGGCAGCCTCCACCAGGTCCCCACCCACGTCTCCCACCACCCCCCAGCAGTGCAGGGGCACCCTCCACCAGGCCCCCACCCATGTCTCCCATCACCCCCACCCCCCAGCACTGTGGGGCACCTGCCAGCAGGCCCCACCCATGTCTCCCACCACCCCACCCCCCAGCCACCAGGGGCAGCCTCCACCAGGCCCCCACTCATGTCTCCCATCACCCCCACCCCCCAGCACTGTGGGGCAACTGCCAGCAGGCCCCACCCATGTCTCCCACCACCCCCACCCCCCAGCCACCAGGGGCAGCCTCCACCAGGCCCCCACCCATGTCTCCCACACCCACACCCCCAGCAGTGCAGGGGGCAGCCTCCACCAGGCCCCCACCCCATGTCTCCCACCACCCCCACCCCCCCAGTCACCAGGGCAGCCTCCACCAGGTCCCCACCCATGTCTCCCACCACCCCCCAGCAGTGCAGGGGCATCCACCACCAGGCACCCACCCATGTCTCCCACCACCCCCACCCCCCAGCCACCAGGGGCAGCCTCCACCAGACCCCCACTCATGTCTCCCATCACCCCCACTCCCCAGCACTGTGGGGCACCTGCCAGCAGGCCCCACCCATGTCTCCCACTACCCCCACCCCCCAGCCACCAGGGGCAGCCTCCACCAGGCCCACACTCATGTCTCCCATCACCCCCACCCCCCAGCACTGTGGGGCACCTGCCAGCAGGCCCCACCCATGTCTACCACCACCCCCACCCCCCAGCCACCAGGGGCAGCCACCACCAGGTCCCCACCCATGTCTCCCACCACCCCCCAGCAGTGCAGGGGCACCCTCCAGGCCCCCACCCATGTCTCCCATCACCCCCACCCCCAGCACTGTGGGGCACCTGCCAGCAGGCCCCACCCATGTCTCCCACCACCCCCACCCCCCAGCCACCAGGGGCAGCCTCCACCAGGCCCCCACTCATGTCTCCCATCACCCCCACCCCCCAGCACTGTGGGGCACCTGCCAGCAGGCCCCACCCATGTCTCCCACCACCCCCACCCCCCAGCCAGCAGGGGCAGCCTCCACCAGGCCCCCACCCATGTCTCCCACCACCCCCACCCCCCCAGTCACCATGGGCAGCCTCCACCAGGTCCCCACCCATGTCTCCCACCACCCCCACCCCCCAGCAGTGCAGGGGCAACCACCACCAGGCACCCACCCATGTCTCCCACCACCCGCACCCCCCAGCCACCAGGGGCAGCCTCCACCAGGCCCCCACCCATGTCTCCCATCACCCCCACCCCCAGCAGTGCAGGGGCAGCCTCCACCAGGCCCCCACCCATGTCTCACACCACCCCCACCCCCCAGCCACCAGGGGCATCCTCCACCAGGCCCCCACTCATTTCCCCTATCACCCCCACCCCCCAGCAGTGCAGGGGCAGCCTCCACATGCACCCACCCATGTCTCCCACCACCCCACACCCCAGCAGTGCAGGGGCAGCCTCCACCAGGCCCCCTCCCATGTCTCCCACCACCCCCACCCCCCAAGTCACCAGGAGCAGCCTCCACCAGGCCCCCACCCATGACTCCCACCACCCCCACCCCCCAGCAGTGCAGGGGCAGCCTCCACCAGGCCCCCACTCATGTCCAACTCATGTCTCCCATCACCCCCAACCCCAGCAGTGCAGGGGCAGCCTCCACCAGGCCCCCACCCATGTCTCCCACCACCCCCACCCCCCAGCAGTGCAGGGGCAGCTCCACCAGGCCCCCACTCATGTCTCCCACCACCCCCACCCCCCAGCAGTGCAGGGGCAGCCTCCACCAGGCCCCCACTCATGTCCAACTCATGTCTCCCATCACCCCCACCCCCAGCAGTGCAGGGGCAGACTCCAACATGCTCCCACTCATGTCTCCCATCACCCCCACCCCCCAGCCACCAGGGGCAGCCTCCACCAGGCCCCCACCCATGTCTCCCACCACCCCCACCCCCCCAGTCACCAGGGGCAGCCTCCACCAGGCCCCCACTCATGTCTCCCATCACCCCCACCCCCCAGCACTGTGGGGCACCTGCCAGCAGGCCCCACCCATGTCTCCCACCACCCCACCCCCCAGCCACCAGGGGCAGCCTCCACCAGGACCCCACCCATGTCTCCCACCACCCCCCCAGCAGTGCAGGGGCACCCTCCACCAGGCCCCCACCCATGTCTCCCATCACCCCCACCCCCCAGCACTGTGGGGCACCTGACAGCAGGCCCCACCCATGTCTCCCACCACCCCCACACCCCAGCCACCAGGGGCAGCCTCCACCAGGCCCCCACTCATGTCTCCCATCACCCCCACCCCCCAGCACTGTGGGGCAACTGCCAGCAGGCCCCACCCATGTCTCCCACCACCCCCACCCCCCAGCCACCAGGGGCAGCCTCCACCAGGCCCCCACCCATGTCTCCCACCACCCACACCCCCCAGCAGTGCAGGGGCAGCCTCCACCAGGCCCCCACCCATGTCTCCCACCACCCCCACCCCCCCAGTCACCAGGGGCAGCCTCCACCAGGTCCCCACCCATGTCTCCCACCACCCCCCAGCAGTGCAGGGGCATCCACCACCAGGCACCCACCCATGTCTCCCACCACCCCCACCCCCCAGCCACCAGGGGCAGCCTCCACCAGGCCCCCACTCATGTCTCCCATCACCCCCACTCCCCAGCACTGTGGGGCACCTGCCAGCAGGCCCCACCCATGTCTCCCACTACCCCCACCCCCCAGGCCACCAGGGGCAGCCTCCACCAGGCCCCCACTCATGTCTCCCATCACCCCCACCCCCCAGCACTGTGGGGCACCTGCCAGCAGGCCCCACCCATGTCTACCACCACCCCCACCCCCCAGCCACCAGGGGCAGCCTCCACCAGGTCCCCACCCATGTCTCCCACCACCCCCCAGCAGTGCAGGGGCACCCTCCAGGCCCCCACCCATGTCTCCCATCACCCCCACCCCCCAGCACTGTGGGGCACCTGCCAGCAGGCCCCACCCATGTCTCCCACCACCCCCACCCCCCAGCCACCAGGGGCAGCCTCCACCAGGCCCCCACTCATGTCTCCCATCACCCCCCACCCCCCAGCACTGTGGGGCACCTGCCAGCAGGCCCCACCCATGTCTCCCACCACCCCCACCCCCCAGACACCAGGGGCAGCCTCCACCAGGCCCCCACCCATGTCTCCCACCACCCCCACCCCCCAGTCACCATGGGCAGCCTCCACCAGGTCCCCACCCATGTCTCCCACCACCCCCACCCCCCAGCAGTGCAGGGGCACCCACCACCAGGCACCCACCCATGTCTCCCACCACCCGCACCCCCCAGCCACCAGGGGCAGCCTCCACCAGGCCCCCACCATGTCTCCCATCACCCCCACCCCCAGCAGTGCAGGGGCAGCCTCCACCAGGCCCCCACCCATGTCTCACACCACCCCCACCCCCCAGCCACCAGGGGCATCCTCCACCAGGCCCCCACTCATTTCCCCTATCACCCCCACCCCCCAGCAGTGCAGGGGCAGCCTCCACATGCCCCCACCCATGTCTCCCACCACCCCACACCCCACACCCCAGCAGTGCAGGGGCAGCCTCCACCAGGCCCCCTCCCATGTCTCCCACCACCCCCACCCCCCAAGTCACCAGGAGCAGCGTCCACCAGGCCCCCACCCATGTCTCCCACCACCACCACCCCCCAGCAGTGCAGGGGCAGCCTCCACCAGGGACCCCACTCATGTCCAACTCATGTCTCCCATCACCCCCAACCCCAGCAGTGCAGGGGCAGCCTCCACCAGGCCCCCACCCATGTCTCCCACCACCCCCACCCCCCAGCAGTGCAGGGGCAGCCTCCACCAGGCCCCCACCCATGTCTCACACCACCCCCACCCCCCAGCCACCAGGGGCATCCTCCACCAGGCCCCCACTCATTTCCCCTATCACCCCCACCCCCCAGCAGTGCAGGGGCAGCCTCCACATGCCCCCACCCATGTCTCCCACCACCCCACACCCCACACCCCAGCAGTGCAGGGGCAGCCTCCACCAGGCCCCCTCCCATGTCTCCCACCCACCCCCACCCCCAAGTCACCAGGAGCAGCCTCCACCAGGCCCCCACCCATGTCTCCCACCACCCCCACCCCCCAGCAGTGCAGGGGCAGCCTCCACCAGGACCCCACTCATGTCCAACTCATGTCTCCCATCACCCCCAACCCCAGCAGTGCAGGGGCAGCCTCCACCAGGCCCCCACCCATGTCTCCCACCACCCCCACCCCCCAGCAGTGCAGGGGCAGCCTCCACCAGGCCCCCACTCATGTCTCCCACCACCCCCACCCCCCAGCAGTGCAGGGGCAGCCTCCACCAGGCCCCCACTCATGTCCAACTCATGTCTCCCATCACCCCCACCCCCAGCAGTGCAGGGGCAGCCTCCAACATGCTCCCACTCATGTCTCCCATCACCCCCACCCCCCAGCCACCAGGGGCAGCCTCCATCAGGCCCCCACCCATGTCTCCCACCACACCCACCCCCAGCAGTGCAGGGGCAGCCTCCACCAGGCCCCCACCCATGTCTCCCACCACTCCCACCCCCCAGTCACCAGGGCAGCCTCCACCAGGCCCCACCCATGTCTCCCACCACCCCCACCCCCAGCAGTGCAGGGGCAGCCTCCACCAGGCCCCCACTCATGTCCAACTCATGTCTCCCATCACCCCCACCCCCAGCAGTGCAGGGGCAGCCTCCACCAGGCCCCCACCCATGTCTCCCACCACCCCCACCCCCAGCAGTGCAGGGGCAGCCTCCAACATGCCCCCACTCATGTCTCCCATCACCCCCAACCCCAGCCACCAGGGGCAGCCTCCACCAGGCCCCCACCCATGTCTCCCACCACCCCCACCCCCCAGAAGTGCAGGGGCAGCCTCCACCAGGCCCCCACTCATGTCTCCCACCACCCCCACCACCCCAGTCACCAGGTGCAGCCTCCACCAGGCCCCCACCCATGTCTCCCATCACCCCCACCCCCCAGCACTGTGGGGCACCTGCCAGCAGGCCCCACCCATGTCTCCCACCACCCCCACCCCCCAGCCACCAGGGGCAGCCTCCACCAGGTCCCCACCCATGTCTCCCACCACCCCATCCCCCAGCAGTGCAGGGGCACCCACCACCAGGCACCCACCCATGTCTCCCACCACCCCCACCCCCCAGCCACCAGGGGCAGCCTCCACCAGGCCCCCACCCATGTCTCCCACCACCCCCACCCCCCAGCCACCAGGGGCAGCCTCCACCAGGCCCCCACTCATGTCTCCCATCACCCCCACCCCCCAGCACTGTGGGGCACCTGCCAGCAGGCCCCACCCATGTCTCCCACCGCCCCCACCCCCCAGCCACCAGGGGCAGCCACCACCAGGCCCCACTCATGTCTCCCATCACCCCCACCCCCCAGCACTGTGGGGCACCTGCCAGCAGGCCCCACCCATGTCTCCCACCACCCCCACCCCCCAGCCACCAGGGGCAGCCTCCACCAGGTCCCCACCCACGTCTCCCACCACCCCCCAGCAGTGCAGGGGCACCCTCCACCAGGCCCCCACCCATGTCTCCCATCACCCCCACCCCCCAGCACTGTGGGGCACCTGCCAGCAGGCCCCACCCATGTCTCCCACCACCCCCACCCCCCAGCCACCAGGGGCAGCCTCCACCAGGCCCCCACTCATGTCTCCCATCACCCCCACCCCCCAGCACTGTGGGGCAACTGCCAGCAGGCCCCACCCATGTCTCCCACCACCCCCACCCCCCAGCCACCAGGGGCAGCCTCCACCAGGCCCCCACCCATGTCTCCCACCACCCACACCCCCCAGCAGTGCAGGGGCAGCCTCCACCAGGCCCCCACCCATGTCTCCCACCACCCCCACCCCCCCAGTCACCAGGGCAGCCTCCACCAGGTCCCCACCCATGTCTCCCACCACCCCCCAGCAGTGCAGGGGCATCCACCACCAGGCACCCACCCATGTCTCCCACCACCCCCACCCCCCAGCCACCAGGGGCAGCCTCCACCAGACCCCCACTCATGTCTCCCATCACCCCCACTCCCCAGCACTGTGGGGCACCTGCCAGCAGGCCCCACCCATGTCTCCCACTACCCCCACCCCCCAGCCACCAGGGGCAGCCTCCACCAGGCCCACACTCATGTCTCCCATCACCCCCACCCCCCAGCACTGTGGGGCACCTGCCAGCAGGCCCCACCCATGTCTACCACCACCCCCACCCCCCAGCCACCAGGGGCAGCCTCCACCAGGTCCCCACCCATGTCTCCCACCACCCCCCAGCAGTGCAGGGGCACCCTCCAGGCCCCCACCCATGTCTCCCATCACCCCCACCCCCAGCACTGTGGGGCACCTGCCAGCAGGCCCCACCCATGTCTCCCACCACCCCCACCCCCCAGCCACCAGGGGCAGCCTCCACCAGGCCCCCACTCATGTCTCCCATCACCCCCACCCCCCAGCACTGTGGGGCACCTGCCAGCAGGCCCCACCCATGTCTCCCACCACCCCCACCCCCCAGCCAGCAGGGGCAGCCTCCACCAGGCCCCCACCCATGTCTCCCACCACCCCCACCCCCCCAGTCACCATGGGCAGCCTCCACCAGGTCCCCACCCATGTCTCCCACCACCCCCACCCCCCAGCAGTGCAGGGGCAACCACCACCAGGCACCCACCCATGTCTCCCACCACCCGCACCCCCCAGCCACCAGGGGCAGCCTCCACCAGGCCCCCACCCATGTCTCCCATCACCCCCACCCCCAGCAGTGCAGGGGCAGCCTCCACCAGGCCCCCACCCATGTCTCACACCACCCCCACCCCCCAGCCACCAGGGGCATCCTCCACCAGGCCCCCACTCATTTCCCCTATCACCCCCACCCCCCAGCAGTGCAGGGGCAGCCTCCACATGCCCCCACCCATGTCTCCCACCACCCCA
Source organism: Ambystoma mexicanum (assembly GCF_040938575.1). Lineage (NCBI taxonomy): Eukaryota > Metazoa > Chordata > Amphibia > Caudata > Ambystomatidae > Ambystoma > Ambystoma mexicanum. The sequence goes on from NC_090928.1 coordinate 738,902,836, forward strand.
CACCCCAGCAGTGCAGGGGCAGCCTCCACCAGGCCCCCTCCCATGTCTCCCACCACCCCCATCCCCCAAGTCACCAGGAGCAGCCTCCACCAGGCCCCCACCCATGACTCCCACCACCCCCACCCCCCAGCAGTGCAGGGGCAGCCTCCACCAGGCCCCCACTCATGTCCAACTCATGTCTCCCATCACCCCCAACCCCAGCAGTGCAGGGGCAGCCTCCACCAGGCCCCCACCCATGTCTCCCACCACCCCCACCCCCCAGAAGTGCAGGGGCAGCCTCCACCAGGCCCCCACTCATGTCTCCCACCACCCCCACCCCCCAGCAGTGCAGGGGCAGCCTCCACCAGGCCCCCACTCATGTCCAACTCATGTCTCCCATCACCCCCACCCCCAGCAGTGCAGGGGCAGACTCCAACATGCTCCCACTCATGTCTCCCATCACCCCCACCCCCCAGCCACCAGGGGCAGCCTCCACCAGGCCCCCACCCATGTCTCCCACCACCCCCACCCCCCCAGTCACCAGGGGCAGCCTCCACCAGGCCCCCACTCATGTCTCCCATCACCCCCACCCCCCAGCACTGTGGGGCACCTGCCAGCAGGCCCCACCCATGTCTCCCACCACCCCACCCCCCAGCCACCAGGGGCAGCCTCCACCAGGACCCCACCCATGTCTCCCACCACCCCCCAGCAGTGCAGGGGCACCCTCCACCAGGCCCCCACCCATGTCTCCCATCACCCCCACCCCCCAGCACTGTGGGGCACCTGACAGCAGGCCCCACCCATGTCTCCCACCACCCCCACCCCCCAGCCACCAGGGGCAGCCTCCACCAGGCCCCCACTCATGTCTCCCATCACCCCCACCCCCCAGCACTGTGGGGCAACTGCCAGCAGGCCCCACCCATGTCTCCCACCACCCCCACCCCCCAGCCACCAGGGGCAGCCTCCACCAGGCCCCCACCCATGTCTCCCACCACCCACACCCCCCAGCAGTGCAGGGGCAGCCTCCACCAGGCCCCCACCCATGTCTCCCACCACCCCCACCCCCCCAGTCACCAGGGGCAGCCTCCACCAGGTCCCCACCCATGTCTCCCACCACCCCCCAGCAGTGCAGGGGCATCCACCACCAGGCACCCACCCATGTCTCCCACCACCCCCACCCCCCAGCCACCAGGGGCAGCCTCCACCAGGCCCCCACTCATGTCTCCCATCACCCCCACTCCCCAGCACTGTGGGGCACCTGCCAGCAGGCCCCACCCATGTCTCCCACTACCCCCACCCCCCAGCCACCAGGGGCAGCCTCCACCAGGCCCCCACTCATGTCTCCCATCACCCCCACCCCCCAGCACTGTGGGGCACCTGCCAGCAGGCCCCACCCATGTCTACCACCACCCCCACCCCCCAGCCACCAGGGGCAGCCTCCACCAGGTCCCCACCCATGTCTCCCACCACCCCCCAGCAGTGCAGGGGCACCCTCCAGGCCCCCACCCATGTCTCCCATCACCCCCACCCCCCAGCACTGTGGGGCACCTGCCAGCAGGCCCCACCCATGTCTCCCACCACCCCCACCCCCCAGCCACCAGGGGCAGCCTCCACCAGGCCCCCACTCATGTCTCCCATCACCCCCACCCCCCAGCACTGTGGGGCACCTGCCAGCAGGCCCCACCCATGTCTCCCACCACCCCCACCCCCCAGACACCAGGGGCAGCCTCCACCAGGCCCCCACCCATGTCTCCCACCACCCCCACCCCCCAGTCACCATGGGCAGCCTCCACCAGGTCCCCACCCATGTCTCCCACCACCCCCACCCCCCAGCAGTGCAGGGGCACCCACCACCAGGCACCCACCCATGTCTCCCACCACCCGCTCCCCCCAGCCACCAGGGGCAGCCTCCACCAGGCCCCCACCCATGTCTCCCATCACCCCCACCCCCAGCAGTGCAGGGGCAGCCTCCACCAGGCCCCCACCCATGTCTCACACCACCCCCACCCCCCAGCCACCAGGGGCATCCTCCACCAGGCCCCCACTCATTTCCCCTATCACCCCCACCCCCCAGCAGTGCAGGGGCAGCCTCCACATGCCCCCACCCATGTCTCCCACCACCCCACACCCCACACCCCAGCAGTGCAGGGGCAGCCTCCACCAGGCCCCCTCCCATGTCTCCCACCACCCCCACCCCCCAAGTCACCAGGAGCAGCGTCCACCAGGCCCCCACCCATGTCTCCCACCACCACCACCCCCCAGCAGTGCAGGGGCAGCCTCCACCAGGACCCCACTCATGTCCAACTCGTGTCTCCCATCACCCCCAACCCCAGCAGTGCAGGGGCAGCCTCCACCAGGCCCCCACCCATGTCTCCCACCACCCCCACCCCCCAGCAGTGCAGGGGCAGCCTCCACCAGGCCCCCACCCATGTCTCACACCACCCCCACCCCCCAGCCACCAGGGGCATCCTCCACCAGGCCCCCACTCATTTCCCCTATCACCCCCACCCCCCAGCAGTGCAGGGGCAGCCTCCACATGCCCCCACCCATGTCTCCCACCACCCCACACCCCACACCCCAGCAGTGCAGGGGCAGCCTCCACCAGGCCCCCTCCCATGTCTCCCACCACCCCCACCCCCCAAGTCACCAGGAGCAGCCTCCACCAGGCCCCCACCCATGTCTCCCACCACCCCCACCCCCCAGCAGTGCAGGGGCAGCCTCCACCAGGACCCCACTCATGTCCAACTCATGTCTCCCATCACCCCCAACCCCAGCAGTGCAGGGGCAGCCTCCACCAGGCCCCCACCCATGTCTCCCACCACCCCCACCCCCCAGCAGTGCAGGGGCAGCCTCCACCAGGCCCCCACTCATGTCTCCCACCACCCCCACCCCCCAGCAGTGCAGGGGCAGCCTCCACCAGGCCCCCACTCATGTCCAACTCATGTCTCCCATCACCCCCACCCCCAGCAGTGCAGGGGCAGCCTCCACCAGGCCCCCACCCATGTCTCCCACCACCGCCACCCCCCAGCAGTGCAGGGGCAGCCTCCACCAGGCCCCCACTCATGTCTACCACCACCCCCACCCCCCAGCAGTGCAGGGGCAGCCTCCACCAGGCCCCCACTCATGTCCAACTTATGTCTCCCATCACCCCCACCCCCAGCAGTGCAGGGGCAGCCTCCAACATGCTCCCACTCATGTCTCCCATCACCCCCACCCCCCAGCCACCAGGGGCAGCCTCCATCAGGCCCCCACCCATGTCTCCCACCACCCCCACCCCCCAGCAGTGCAGGGGCAGCCTCCACCAGGCCCCCACTCATGTCTCCCACCACCCCCACCACCCCAGTCACCAGGGGCAGCCTCCACCAGGTCCCCACCCATGTCTCCCACCACCCCCCAGCAGTGCAGGGGCACCCTCCACCAGGCCCCCACCCATGTCTCCCATCACCCCCACCCCCCAGCACTGTGGGGCACCTGCCAGCAGGCCCCACCCATGTCTCCCACCACCCCCACCCCCCAGCCACCAGGGCCAGCCTCCACCAGGCCCCCACCCATGTCTCCCACCGCCCCCACCCCCCAGCAGTGCAGGGGCAGCCTCCACCAGGCCCCCACCCATGTCTCCCACCACCCCCACCCCCCCAGTCACCAGGGGCAGCCTCCACCAGGTCCCCACCCATGTCTCCCACCACCCCCACCCCCCAGCAGTGCAGGCGCACCCACCACCAGGCACCCACCCATGTCTCCCACCACCCCCCCCCCCCAGCCACCAGGGGAAGCCTCCACCAGGCCCCCACCCATGTCTCCCATCACCCCCACCCCCCAGGAGTGCAGGGGCAGCCTCCACCAGGCCCCCACCAATGTCTCACACCATCCCCACCCCCCAGTCACCAGGGGCATCCTCCACCAGGCCCCCACTCATTTCCCCTATCACCCCCACCACCCAGCAGTGCAGGGGCAGCCTCCACCAGGCCCCCACCCATGTCTCCCACCACACCCACCCCCAGCAGTGCAGGGGCAGCCTCCACCAGGCCCCCACCCATGTCTCCCACCACTCCCACCCCCCAGTCACCAGGGGCAGCCTCCACCAGGCCCCACCCATGTCTCCCACCACCCCCACCCCCAGCAGTGCAGGGGCAGCCTCCACCAGGCCCCCACTCATGTCCAACTCATGTCTCCCATCACCCCCACCCCCAGCAGTGCAGGGGCAGCCTCCACCAGGCCCCCACCCATGTCTCCCACCACCCCCACCCCCAGCAGTGCAGGGGCAGCCTCCAACATGCCCCCACTCATGTCTCCCATCACCCCCAACCCCAGCCACCAGGGGCAGCCTCCACCAGGCCCCCACCCATGTCTCCCACCACCCCCACCCCCCAGAAGTGCAGGGGCAGCCTCCACCAGGCCCCCACTCATGTCTCCCACCACCCCCACCACCCCAGTCACCAGGTGCAGCCTCCACCAGGCCCCCACCCATGTCTCCCATCACCCCCACCCCCCAGCACTGTGGGGCACCTGCCAGCAGGCCCCACCCATGTCTCCCACCACCCCCACCCCCCAGCCACCAGGGGCAGCCTCCACCAGGTCCCCACCCATGTCTCCCACCACCCCATCCCCCAGCAGTGCAGGGGCACCCACCACCAGGCACCCACCCATGTCTCCCACCACCCCCACCCCCCAGCCACCAGGGGCAGCCTCCACCAGGCCCCCACCCATGTCTCCCACCACCCCCACCCCCCAGCCACCAGGGGCAGCCTCCACCAGGCCCCCACTCATGTCTCCCATCACCCCCACCCCCCAGCACTGTGGGGCACCTGCCAGCAGGCCCCACCCATGTCTCCCACCGCCCCCACCCCCCAGCCACCAGGGGCAGCCTCCACCAGGCCCCCACTCATGTCTCCCATCACCCCCACCCCCCAGCACTGTGGGGCACCTGCCAGCAGGCCCCACCCATGTCTCCCACCACCCCCACCCCCCAGCCACCAGGGGCAGCCTCCACCAGGTCCCCACCCACGTCTCCCACCACCCCCCAGCAGTGCAGGGGCACCCTCCACCAGGCCCCCACCCATGTCTCCCATCACCCCCACCCCCCAGCACTGTGGGGCACCTGCCAGCAGGCCCCACCCATGTCTCCCACCACCCCCACCCCCCAGCCACCAGGGGCAGCCTCCACCAGGCCCCCACTCATGTCTCCCATCACCCCCACCCCCCAGCACTGTGGGGCAACTGCCAGCAGGCCCCACCCATGTCTCCCACCACCCCCACCCCCCAGCCACCAGGGGCAGCCTCCACCAGGCCCCCACCCATGTCTCCCACCACCCACACCCCCCAGCAGTGCAGGGGCAGCCTCCACCAGGCCCCCACCCATGTCTCCCACCACCCCCACCCCCCCAGTCACCAGGGCAGCCTCCACCAGGTCCCCACCCATGTCTCCCACCACCCCCCAGCAGTGCAGGGGCATCCACCACCAGGCACCCACCCATGTCTCCCACCACCCCCACCCCCCAGCCACCAGGGGCAGCCTCCACCAGACCCCCACTCATGTCTCCCATCACCCCCACTCCCCAGCACTGTGGGGCACCTGCCAGCAGGCCCCACCCATGTCTCCCACTACCCCCACCCCCCAGCCACCAGGGGCAGCCTCCACCAGGCCCACACTCATGTCTCCCATCACCCCCACCCCCCAGCACTGTGGGGCACCTGCCAGCAGGCCCCACCCATGTCTACCACCACCCCCACCCCCCAGCCACCAGGGGCAGCCACCACCAGGTCCCCACCCATGTCTCCCACCACCCCCCAGCAGTGCAGGGGCACCCTCCAGGCCCCCACCCATGTCTCCCATCACCCCCACCCCCAGCACTGTGGGGCACCTGCCAGCAGGCCCCACCCATGTCTCCCACCACCCCCACCCCCCAGCCACCAGGGGCAGCCTCCACCAGGCCCCCACTCATGTCTCCCATCACCCCCACCCCCCAGCACTGTGGGGCACCTGCCAGCAGGCCCCACCCATGTCTCCCACCACCCCCACCCCCCAGCCAGCAGGGGCAGCCTCCACCAGGCCCCCACCCATGTCTCCCACCACCCCCACCCCCCCAGTCACCATGGGCAGCCTCCACCAGGTCCCCACCCATGTCTCCCACCACCCCCACCCCCCAGCAGTGCAGGGGCAACCACCACCAGGCACCCACCCATGTCTCCCACCACCCGCACCCCCCAGCCACCAGGGGCAGCCTCCACCAGGCCCCCACCCATGTCTCCCATCACCCCCACCCCCAGCAGTGCAGGGGCAGCCTCCACCAGGCCCCCACCCATGTCTCACACCACCCCCACCCCCCAGCCACCAGGGGCATCCTCCACCAGGCCCCCACTCATTTCCCCTATCACCCCCACCCCCCAGCAGTGCAGGGGCAGCCTCCACATGCACCCACCCATGTCTCCCACCACCCCACACCCCAGCAGTGCAGGGGCAGCCTCCACCAGGCCCCCTCCCATGTCTCCCACCACCCCCACCCCCCAAGTCACCAGGAGCAGCCTCCACCAGGCCCCCACCCATGACTCCCACCACCCCCACCCCCCAGCAGTGCAGGGGCAGCCTCCACCAGGCCCCCACTCATGTCCAACTCATGTCTCCCATCACCCCCAACCCCAGCAGTGCAGGGGCAGCCTCCACCAGGCCCCCACCCATGTCTCCCACCACCCCCACCCCCCAGCAGTGCAGGGGCAGCCTCCACCAGGCCCCCACTCATGTCTCCCACCACCCCCACCCCCCAGCAGTGCAGGGGCAGCCTCCACCAGGCCCCCACTCATGTCCAACTCATGTCTCCCATCACCCCCACCCCCAGCAGTGCAGGGGCAGACTCCAACATGCTCCCACTCATGTCTCCCATCACCCCCACCCCCCAGCCACCAGGGGCAGCCTCCACCAGGCCCCCACCCATGTCTCCCACCACCCCCACCCCCCCAGTCACCAGGGGCAGCCTCCACCAGGCCCCCACTCATGTCTCCCATCACCCCCACCCCCCAGCACTGTGGGGCACCTGCCAGCAGGCCCCACCCATGTCTCCCACCACCCCACCCCCCAGCCACCAGGGGCAGCCTCCACCAGGACCCCACCCATGTCTCCCACCACCCCCCAGCAGTGCAGGGGCACCCTCCACCAGGCCCCCACCCATGTCTCCCATCACCCCCACCCCCCAGCACTGTGGGGCACCTGACAGCAGGCCCCATCCATGTCTCCCACCACCCCCACACCCCAGCCACCAGGGGCAGCCTCCACCAGGCCCCCACTCATGTCTCCCATCACCCCCACCCCCCAGCACTGTGGGGCAACTGCCAGCAGGCCCCACCCATGTCTCCCACCACCCCCACCCCCCAGCCACCAGGGGCAGCCTCCACCAGGCCCCCACCCATGTCTCCCACCACCCACACCCCCCAGCAGTGCAGGGGCAGCCTCCACCAGGCCCCCACCCATGTCTCCCACCACCCCCACCCCCCCAGTCACCAGGGGCAGCCTCCACCAGGTCCCCACCCATGTCTCCCACCACCCCCCAGCAGTGCAGGGGCATCCACCACCAGGCACCCACCCATGTCTCCCACCACCCCCACCCCCCAGCCACCAGGGGCAGCCTCCACCAGGCCCCCACTCATGTCTCCCATCACCCCCACTCCCCAGCACTGTGGGGCACCTGCCAGCAGGCCCCACCCATGTCTCCCACTACCCCCACCCCCCAGCCACCAGGGGCAGCCTCCACCAGGCCCCCACTCATGTCTCCCATCACCCCCACCCCCCAGCACTGTGGGGCACCTGCCAGCAGGCCCCACCCATGTCTACCACCACCCCCACCCCCCAGCCACCAGGGGCAGCCTCCACCAGGTCCCCACCCATGTCTCCCACCACCCCCCAGCAGTGCAGGGGCACCCTCCAGGCCCCCACCCATGTCTCCCATCACCCCCACCCCCCAGCACTGTGGGGCACCTGCCAGCAGGCCCCACCCATGTCTCCCACCACCCCCACCCCCCAGCCACCAGGGGCAGCCTCCACCAGGCCCCCACTCATGTCTCCCATCACCCCCACCCCCCAGCACTGTGGGGCACCTGCCAGCAGGCCCCACCCATGTCTCCCACCACCCCCACCCCCCAGACACCAGGGGCAGCCTCCACCAGGCCCCCACCCATGTCTCCCACCACCCCCACCCCCCAGTCACCATGGGCAGCCTCCACCAGGTCCCCACCCATGTCTCCCACCACCCCCACCCCCCAGCAGTGCAGGGGCACCCACCACCAGGCACCCACCCATGTCTCCCACCACCCGCACCCCCCAGCCACCAGGGGCAGCCTCCACCAGGCCCCCACCATGTCTCCCATCACCCCCACCCCCAGCAGTGCAGGGGCAGCCTCCACCAGGCCCCCACCCATGTCTCACACCACCCCCACCCCCCAGCCACCAGGGGCATCCTCCACCAGGCCCCCACTCATTTCCCCTATCACCCCCACCCCCCAGCAGTGCAGGGGCAGCCTCCACATGCCCCCACCCATGTCTCCCACCACCCCACACCCCACACCCCAGCAGTGCAGGGGCAGCCTCCACCAGGCCCCCTCCCATGTCTCCCACCACCCCCACCCCCCAAGTCACCAGGAGCAGCGTCCACCAGGCCCCCACCCATGTCTCCCACCACCACCACCCCCAGCAGTGCAGGGGCAGCCTCCACCAGGACCCCACTCATGTCCAACTCATGTCTCCCATCACCCCCAACCCCAGCAGTGCAGGGGCAGCCTCCACCAGGCCCCCACCCATGTCTCCCACCACCCCCACCCCCCAGCAGTGCAGGGGCAGCCTCCACCAGGCCCCCACCCATGTCTCACACCACCCCCACCCCCCAGCCACCAGGGGCATCCTCCACCAGGCCCCCACTCATTTCCCCTATCACCCCCACCCCCCAGCAGTGCAGGGGCAGCCTCCACATGCCCCCACCCATGTCTCCCACCACCCCACACCCCACACCCCAGCAGTGCAGGGGCAGCCTCCACCAGGCCCCCTCCCATGTCTCCCACCACCCCCACCCCCCAAGTCACCAGGAGCAGCCTCCACCAGGCCCCCACCCATGTCTCCCACCACCCCCACCCCCCAGCAGTGCAGGGGCAGCCTCCACCAGGACCCCACTCATGTCCAACTCATGTCTCCCATCACCCCCAACCCCAGCAGTGCAGGGGCAGCCTCCACCAGGCCCCCACCCATGTCTCCCACCACCCCCACCCCCCAGCAGTGCAGGGGCAGCCTCCACCAGGCCCCCACTCATGTCTCCCACCACCCCCACCCCCCAGCAGTGCAGGGGCAGCCTCCACCAGGCCCCCACTCATGTCCAACTCATGTCTCCCATCACCCCCACCCCCAGCAGTGCAGGGGCAGCCTCCAACATGCTCCCACTCATGTCTCCCATCACCCCCACCCCCCAGCCACCAGGGGCAGCCTCCATCAGGCCCCCACCCATGTCTCCCACCACACCCACCCCCAGCAGTGCAGGGGCAGCCTCCACCAGGCCCCCACCCATGTCTCCCACCACTCCCACCCCCCAGTCACCAGGGGCAGCCTCCACCAGGCCCCACCCATGTCTCCCACCACCCCCACCCCCAGCAGTGCAGGGGCAGCCTCCACCAGGCCCCCACTCATGTCCAACTCATGTCTCCCATCACCCCCACCCCCAGCAGTGCAGGGGCAGCCTCCACCAGGCCCCCACCCATGTCTCCCACCACCCCCACCCCCAGCAGTGCAGGGGCAGCCTCCAACATGCCCCCACTCATGTCTCCCATCACCCCCAACCCCAGCCACCAGGGGCAGCCTCCACCAGGCCCCCACCCATGTCTCCCACCACCCCCACCCCCCAGAAGTGCAGGGGCAGCCTCCACCAGGCCCCCACTCATGTCTCCCACCACCCCCACCACCCCAGTCACCAGGTGCAGCCTCCACCAGGCCCCCACCCATGTCTCCCATCACCCCCACCCCCCAGCACTGTGGGGCACCTGCCAGCAGGCCCCACCCATGTCTCCCACCACCCCCACCCCCCAGCCACCAGGGGCAGCCTCCACCAGGTCCCCACCCATGTCTCCCACCACCCCATCCCCCAGCAGTGCAGGGGCACCCACCACCAGGCACCCACCCATGTCTCCCACCACCCCCACCCCCCAGCCACCAGGGGCAGCCTCCACCAGGCCCCCACCCATGTCTCCCACCACCCCCACCCCCCAGCCACCAGGGGCAGCCTCCACCAGGCCCCCACTCATGTCTCCCATCACCCCCACCCCCCAGCACTGTGGGGCACCTGCCAGCAGGCCCCACCCATGTCTCCCACCGCCCCCACCCCCCAGCCACCAGGGGCGGCCTCCACCAGGCCCCCACTCATGTCTCCCATCACCCCCACCCCCCAGCACTGTGGGGCACCTGCCAGCAGGCCCCACCCATGTCTCCCACCACCCCCACCCCCCAGCCACCAGGGGCAGCCTCCACCAGGTCCCCACCCACGTCTCCCACCACCCCCCAGCAGTGCAGGGGCACCCTCCACCAGGCCCCCACCCATGTCTCCCATCACCCCCACCCCCCAGCACTGTGGGGCACCTGCCAGCAGGCCCCACCCATGTCTCCCACCACCCCCACCCCCCAGCCACCAGGGGCAGCCTCCACCAGGCCCCCACTCATGTCTCCCATCACCCCCACCCCCCAGCACTGTGGGGCAACTGCCAGCAGGCCCCACCCATGTCTCCCACCACCCCCACCCCCCAGCCACCAGGGGCAGCCTCCACCAGGCCCCCACCCATGTCTCCCACCACCCACACCCCCCAGCAGTGCAGGGGCAGCCTCCACCAGGCCCCCACCCATGTCTCCCACCACCCCCACCCCCCCAGTCACCAGGGCAGCCTCCACCAGGTCCCCACCCATGTCTCCCACCACCCCCCAGCAGTGCAGGGGCATCCACCACCAGGCACCCACCCATGTCTCCCACCACCCCCACCCCCCAGCCACCAGGGGCAGCCTCCACCAGACCCCCACTCATGTCTCCCATCACCCCCACTCCCCAGCACTGTGGGGCACCTGCCAGCAGGCCCCACCCATGTCTCCCACTACCCCCACCCCCCAGCCACCAGGGGCAGCCTCCACCAGGCCCACACTCATGTCTCCCATCACCCCCACCCCCCAGCACTGTGGGGCACCTGCCAGCAGGCCCCACCCATGTCTACCACCACCCCCACCCCCCAGCCACCAGGGGCAGCCTCCACCAGGTCCCCACCCATGTCTCCCACCACCCCCCAGCAGTGCAGGGGCACCCTCCAGGCCCCCACCCATGTCTCCCATCACCCCCACCCCCAGCACTGTGGGGCACCTGCCAGCAGGCCCCACCCATGTCTCCCACCACCCCCACCCCCCAGCCACCAGGGGCAGCCTCCACCAGGCCCCCACTCATGTCTCCCATCACCCCCACCCCCCAGCACTGTGGGGCACCTGCCAGCAGGCCCCACCCATGTCTCCCACCACCCCCACCCCCCAGCCAGCAGGGGCAGCCTCCACCAGGCCCCCACCCATGTCTCCCACCACCCCCACCCCCCCAGTCACCATGGGCAGCCTCCACCAGGTCCCCACCCATGTCTCCCACCACCCCCACCCCCCAGCAGTGCAGGGGCAACCACCACCAGGCACCCACCCATGTCTCCCACCACCCGCACCCCCCAGCCACCAGGGGCAGCCTCCACCAGGCCCCCACCCATGTCTCCCATCACCCCCACCCCCAGCAGTGCAGGGGCAGCCTCCACCAGGCCCCCACCCATGTCTCACACCACCCCCACCCCCCAGCCACCAGGGGCATCCTCCACCAGGCCCCCACTCATTTCCCCTATCACCCCCACCCCCCAGCAGTGCAGGGGCAGCCTCCACATGCCCCCACCCATGTCTCCCACCACCCCACACCCCAGCAGTGCAGGGGCAGCCTCCACCAGGCCCCCTCCCATGTCTCCCACCACCCCCACCCCCCAAGTCACCAGGAGCAGCCTCCACCAGGCCCCCACCCATGACTCCCACCACCCCCACCCCCCAGCAGTGCAGGGGCAGCCTCCACCAGGCCCCCACTCATGTCCAACTCATGTCTCCCATCACCCCCAACCCCAGCAGTGCAGGGGCAGCCTCCACCAGGCCCCCACCCATGTCTCCCACCACCCCCACCCCCCAGAAGTGCAGGGGCAGCCTCCACCAGGCCCCCACTCATGTCTCCCACCACCCCCACCCCCCAGCAGTGCAGGGGCAGCCTCCACCAGGCCCCCACTCATGTCCAACTCATGTCTCCCATCACCCCCACCCCCAGCAGTGCAGGGGCAGACTCCAACATGCTCCCACTCATGTCTCCCATCACCCCCACCCCCCAGCCACCAGGGGCAGCCTCCACCAGGCCCCCACCCATGTCTCCCACCACCCCCACCCCCCCAGTCACCAGGGGCAGCCTCCACCAGGCCCCCACTCATGTCTCCCATCACCCCCACCCCCCAGCACTGTGGGGCACCTGCCAGCAGGCCCCACCCATGTCTCCCACCACCCCACCCCCCAGCCACCAGGGGCAGCCTCCACCAGGACCCCACCCATGTCTCCCACCACCCCCCAGCAGTGCAGGGGCACCCTCCACCAGGCCCCCACCCATGTCTCCCATCACCCCCACCCCCCAGCACTGTGGGGCACCTGACAGCAGGCCCCACCCATGTCTCCCACCACCCCCACCCCCCAGCCACCAGGGGCAGCCTCCACCAGGCCCCCACTCATGTCTCCCATCACCCCCACCCCCCAGCACTGTGGGGCAACTGCCAGCAGGCCCCACCCATGTCTCCCACCACCCCCACCCCCCAGCCACCAGGGGCAGCCTCCACCAGGCCCCCACCCATGTCTCCCACCACCCACACCCCCCAGCAGTGCAGGGGCAGCCTCCACCAGGCCCCCACCCATGTCTCCCACCACCCCCACCCCCCCAGTCACCAGGGGCAGCCTCCACCAGGTCCCCACCCATGTCTCCCACCACCCCCCAGCAGTGCAGGGGCATCCACCACCAGGCACCCACCCATGTCTCCCACCACCCCCACCCCCCAGCCACCAGGGGCAGCCTCCACCAGGCCCCCACTCATGTCTCCCATCACCCCCACTCCCCAGCACTGTGGGGCACCTGCCAGCAGGCCCCACCCATGTCTCCCACTACCCCCACCCCCCAGCCACCAGGGGCAGCCTCCACCAGGCCCCCACTCATGTCTCCCATCACCCCCACCCCCCAGCACTGTGGGGCACCTGCCAGCAGGCCCCACCCATGTCTACCACCACCCCCACCCCCCAGCCACCAGGGGCAGCCTCCACCAGGTCCCCACCCATGTCTCCCACCACCCCCCAGCAGTGCAGGGGCACCCTCCAGGCCCCCACCCATGTCTCCCATCACCCCCACCCCCCAGCACTGTGGGGCACCTGCCAGCAGGCCCCACCCATGTCTCCCACCACCCCCACCCCCCAGCCACCAGGGGCAGCCTCCACCAGGCCCCCACTCATGTCTCCCATCACCCCCACCCCCCAGCACTGTGGGGCACCTGCCAGCAGGCCCCACCCATGTCTCCCACCACCCCCACCCCCCAGACACCAGGGGCAGCCTCCACCAGGCCCCCACCCATGTCTCCCACCACCCCCACCCCCCAGTCACCATGGGCAGCCTCCACCAGGTCCCCACCCATGTCTCCCACCACCCCCACCCCCCAGCAGTGCAGGGGCACCCACCACCAGGCACCCACCCATGTCTCCCACCACCCGCACCCCCCAGCCACCAGGGGCAGCCTCCACCAGGCCCCCACCCATGTCTCCCATCACCCCCACCCCCAGCAGTGCAGGGGCAGCCTCCACCAGGCCCCCACCCATGTCTCACACCACCCCCACCCCCCAGCCACCAGGGGCATCCTCCACCAGGCCCCCACTCATTTCCCCTATCACCCCCACCCCCCAGCAGTGCAGGGGCAGCCTCCACATGCCCCCACCCATGTCTCCCACCACCCCACACCCCACACCCCAGCAGTGCAGGGGCAGCCTCCACCAGGCCCCCTCCCATGTCTCCCACCACCCCCACCCCCCAAGTCACCAGGAGCAGCGTCCACCAGGCCCCCACCCATGTCTCCCACCACCACCACCCCCCAGCAGTGCAGGGGCAGCCTCCACCAGGACCCCACTCATGTCCAACTCGTGTCTCCCATCACCCCCAACCCCAGCAGTGCAGGGGCAGCCTCCACCAGGCCCCCACCCATGTCTCCCACCACCCCCACCCCCCAGCAGTGCAGGGGCAGCCTCCACCAGGCCCCCACCCATGTCTCACACCACCCCCACCCCCCAGCCACCAGGGGCATCCTCCACCAGGCCCCCACTCATTTCCCCTATCACCCCCACCCCCCAGCAGTGCAGGGGCAGCCTCCACATGCCCCCACCCATGTCTCCCACCACCCCACACCCCACACCCCAGCAGTGCAGGGGCAGCCTCCACCAGGCCCCCTCCCATGTCTCCCACCACCCCCACCCCCCAAGTCACCAGGAGCAGCCTCCACCAGGCCCCCACCCATGTCTCCCACCACCCCCACCCCCCAGCAGTGCAGGGGCAGCCTCCACCAGGACCCCACTCATGTCCAACTCATGTCTCCCATCACCCCCAACCCCAGCAGTGCAGGGGCAGCCTCCACCAGGCCCCCACCCATGTCTCCCACCACCCCCACCCCCCAGCAGTGCAGGGGCAGCCTCCACCAGGCCCCCACTCATGTCTCCCACCACCCCCACCCCCCAGCAGTGCAGGGGCAGCCTCCACCAGGCCCCCACTCATGTCCAACTCATGTCTCCCATCACCCCCACCCCCAGCAGTGCAGGGGCAGCCTCCAACATGCTCCCACTCATGTCTCCCATCACCCCCACCCCCCAGCCACCAGGGGCAGCCTCCATCAGGCCCCCACCCATGTCTCCCACCACCCCCACCCCCCAGCAGTGCAGGGGCAGCCTCCACCAGGCCCCCACTCATGTCTCCCACCACCCCCACCACCCCAGTCACCAGGGGCAGCCTCCACCAGGTCCCCACCCATGTCTCCCACCACCCCCCAGCAGTGCAGGGGCACCCTCCACCAGGCCCCCACCCATGTCTCCCATCACCCCCACCCCCCAGCACTGTGGGGCACCTGCCAGCAGGCCCCACCCATGTCTCCCACCACCCCCAACCCCCAGCCACCAAGGGCAGCCTCCACCAGGCCCCCACCCATGTCTCCCACCACCCACACCCCCCAGCAGTGCAGGGGCAGCCTCCACCAGGCCCCCACCCATGTCTCCCACCACCCCCATCCCCCCAGTCACCAGGGGCAGCCTCCACCAGGTCCCCACCCATGTCTCCCACCACCCCCACCCCCCAGCAGTGCAGGCGCACCGACCACCAGGCACCCACCCATGCCTCCCACCACCCCCACCCCCCAGCCACCAGGGGCAGCCTCCACCAGGCCCCCACCCATGTCTCCCATCACCCCCACCCCCCAGCAGTGCAGGGGCAGCCTCAACCAGGCCCCCACCAATGTCTCACACCATCCCCACCCCCCAGTCACCAGGGGCATCCTCCACCAGGCCCCCACTCATTTCCCCTATCACCCCCACCCCCCAGCAGTGCAGGGGCAGCCTCCACCAGGCCCCCACCCATGTCTCCCACCACACCCACCCCCCAGCAGTGCAGGGGCAGCCTCCACCAGGCCCCCACTCATGTCTCCCATCACCCCCACTCCCCAGCACTGTGGGGCACCTGCCAGCAGGCCCCACCCATGTCTCCCACTACCCCCACCCCCCAGCCACCAGGGGCAGCCTCCACCAGGCCCCCACTCATGTCTCCCATCACCCCCACCCCCCAGCACTGTGGGGCACCTGCCAGCAGGCCCCACCCATGTCTACCACCACCCCCACCCCCCAGCCACCAGGGGCAGCCTCCACCAGGTCCCCACCCATGTCTCCCACCACCCCCCAGCAGTGCAGGGGCACCCTCCAGGCCCCCACCCATGTCTCCCATCACCCCCACCCCCCAGCACTGTGGGGCACCTGCCAGCAGGCCCCACCCATGTCTCCCACCACCCCCACCCCCCAGCCACCAGGGGCAG
Source organism: Ambystoma mexicanum (assembly GCF_040938575.1). Taxonomy (NCBI): domain Eukaryota; kingdom Metazoa; phylum Chordata; class Amphibia; order Caudata; family Ambystomatidae; genus Ambystoma; species Ambystoma mexicanum. The sequence continues at coordinate 738,918,967 of NC_090928.1, forward strand.
CCTCCACCAGGCCCCCACTCATGTCTCCCATCACCCCCACCCCCCAGCACTGTGGGGCACCTGCCAGCAGGCCCCACCCATGTCTCCCACCACCCCCACCCCCCAGACACCAGGGGCAGCCTCCACCAGGCCCCCACCCATGTCTCCCACCACCCCCACCCCCCAGTCACCATGGGCAGCCTCCACCAGGTCCCCACCCATGTCTCCCACCACCCCCACCCCCCAGCAGTGCAGGGGCACCCACCACCAGGCACCCACCCATGTCTCCCACCACCCGCACCCCCCAGCCACCAGGGGCAGCCTCCACCAGGCCCCCACCATGTCTCCCATCACCCCCACCCCCAGCAGTGCAGGGGCAGCGTCCACCAGGCCCCCACCCATGTCTCACACCACCCCCACCCCCCAGCCACCAGGGGCATCCTCCACCAGGCCCCCACTCATTTCCCCTATCACCCCCACCCCCCAGCAGTGCAGGGGCAGCCTCCACATGCCCCCACCCATGTCTCCCACCACCCACCACCCCACACCCCAGCAGTGCAGGGGCAGCCTCCACCAGGCCCCCTCCCATGTCTCCCACCACCCCCACCCCCCAAGTCACCAGGAGCAGCGTCCACCAGGCCCCCACCCATGTCTCCCACCACCACCACCCCCCAGCAGTGCAGGGGCAGCCTCCACCAGGACCCCACTCATGTCCAACTCATGTCTCCCATCACCCCCAACCCCAGCAGTGCAGGGGCAGCCTCCACCAGGCCCCCACCCATGTCTCCCACCACCCCCACCCCCCAGCAGTGCAGGGGCAGCCTCCACCAGGCCCCCACCCATGTCTCACACCACCCCCACCCCCCAGCCACCAGGGGCATCCTCCACCAGGCCCCCACTCATTTCCCCTATCACCCCCACCCCCCAGCAGTGCAGGGGCAGCCTCCACATGCCCCCACCCATGTCTCCCACCACCCCACACCCCACACCCCAGCAGTGCAGGGGCAGCCTCCACCAGGCCCCCTCCCATGTCTCCCACCACCCCCACCCCCCAAGTCACCAGGAGCAGCCTCCACCAGGCCCCCACCCATGTCTCCCACCACCCCCACCCCCCAGCAGTGCAGGGGCAGCCTCCACCAGGACCCCACTCATGTCCAACTCATGTCTCCCATCACCCCCAACCCCAGCAGTGCAGGGGCAGCCTCCACCAGGCCCCCACCCATGTCTCCCACCACCCCCACCCCCCAGCAGTGCAGGGGCAGCCTCCACCAGGCCCCCACTCATGTCTCCCACCACCCCCACCCCCCAGCAGTGCAGGGGCAGCCTCCACCAGGCCCCCACTCATGTCCAACTCATGTCTCCCATCACCCCCACCCCCAGCAGTGCAGGGGCAGCCTCCAACATGCTCCCACTCATGTCTCCCATCACCCCCACCCCCCAGCCACCAGGGGCAGCCTCCATCAGGCCCCCACCCATGTCTCCCACCACACCCACCCCCAGCAGTGCAGGGGCAGCCTCCACCAGGCCCCCACCCATGTCTCCCACCACTCCCACCCCCCAGTCACCAGGGGCAGCCTCCACCAGGCCCCACCCATGTCTCCCACCACCCCCACCCCCAGCAGTGCAGGGGCAGCCTCCACCAGGCCCCCACTCATGTCCAACTCATGTCTCCCATCACCCCCACCCCCAGCAGTGCAGGGGCAGCCTCCACCAGGCCCCCACCCATGTCTCCCACCACCCCCACCCCCAGCAGTGCAGGGGCAGCCTCCAACATGCCCCCACTCATGTCTCCCATCACCCCCAACCCCAGCCACCAGGGGCAGCCTCCACCAGGCCCCCACCCATGTCTCCCACCACCCCCACCCCCCAGAAGTGCAGGGGCAGCCTCCACCAGGCCCCCACTCATGTCTCCCACCACCCCCACCACCCCAGTCACCAGGTGCAGCCTCCACCAGGCCCCCACCCATGTCTCCCATCACCCCCACCCCCCAGCACTGTGGGGCACCTGCCAGCAGGCCCCACCCATGTCTCCCACCACCCCCACCCCCCAGCCACCAGGGGCAGCCTCCACCAGGTCCCCACCCATGTCTCCCACCACCCCATCCCCCAGCAGTGCAGGGGCACCCACCACCAGGCACCCACCCATGTCTCCCACCACCCCCACCCCCCAGCCACCAGGGGCAGCCTCCACCAGGCCCCCACCCATGTCTCCCACCACCCCCACCCCCCAGCCACCAGGGGCAGCCTCCACCAGGCCCCCACTCATGTCTCCCATCACCCCCACCCCCCAGCACTGTGGGGCACCTGCCAGCAGGCCCCACCCATGTCTCCCACCGCCCCCACCCCCCAGCCACCAGGGGCAGCCTCCACCAGGCCCCCACTCATGTCTCCCATCACCCCCACCCCCCAGCACTGTGGGGCACCTGCCAGCAGGCCCCACCCATGTCTCCCACCACCCCCACCCCCCAGCCACCAGGGGCAGCCTCCACCAGGTCCCCACCCACGTCTCCCACCACCCCCCAGCAGTGCAGGGGCACCCTCCACCAGGCCCCCACCCATGTCTCCCATCACCCCCACCCCCCAGCACTGTGGGGCACCTGCCAGCAGGCCCCACCCATGTCTCCCACCACCCCCACACCCCAGCCACCAGGGGCAGCCTCCACCAGGCCCCCACTCATGTCTCCCATCACCCCCACCCCCCAGCACTGTGGGGCAACTGCCAGCAGGCCCCACCCATGTCTCCCACCACCCCCACCCCCCAGCCACCAGGGGCAGCCTCCACCAGGCCCCCACCCATGTCTCCCACCACCCACACCCCCCAGCAGTGCAGGGGCAGCCTCCACCAGGCCCCCACCCATGTCTCCCACCACCCCCACCCCCCCAGTCACCAGGGCAGCCTCCACCAGGTCCCCACCCATGTCTCCCACCACCCCCCAGCAGTGCAGGGGCATCCACCACCAGGCACCCACCCATGTCTCCCACCACCCCCACCCCCCAGCCACCAGGGGCAGCCTCCACCAGACCCCCACTCATGTCTCCCATCACCCCCACTCCCCAGCACTGTGGGGCACCTGCCAGCAGGCCCCACCCATGTCTCCCACTACCCCCACCCCCCAGCCACCAGGGGCAGCCTCCACCAGGCCCACACTCATGTCTCCCATCACCCCCACCCCCCAGCACTGTGGGGCACCTGCCAGCAGGCCCCACCCATGTCTACCACCACCCCCACCCCCCAGCCACCAGGGGCAGCCTCCACCAGGTCCCCACCCATGTCTCCCACCACCCCCCAGCAGTGCAGGGGCACCCTCCAGGCCCCCACCCATGTCTCCCATCACCCCCACCCCCAGCACTGTGGGGCACCTGCCAGCAGGCCCCACCCATGTCTCCCACCACCCCCACCCCCCAGCCACCAGGGGCAGCCTCCACCAGGCCCCCACTCATGTCTCCCATCACCCCCACCCCCCAGCACTGTGGGGCACCTGCCAGCAGGCCCCACCCATGTCTCCCACCACCCCCACCCCCCAGCCAGCAGGGGCAGCCTCCACCAGGCCCCCACCCATGTCTCCCACCACCCCCACCCCCCCAGTCACCATGGGCAGCCTCCACCAGGTCCCCACCCATGTCTCCCACCACCCCCACCCCCCAGCAGTGCAGGGGCAACCACCACCAGGCACCCACCCATGTCTCCCACCACCCGCACCCCCCAGCCACCAGGGGCAGCCTCCACCAGGCCCCCACCCATGTCTCCCATCACCCCCACCCCCAGCAGTGCAGGGGCAGCCTCCACCAGGCCCCCACCCATGTCTCACACTACCCCCACCCCCCAGCCACCAGGGGCATCCTCCACCAGGCCCCCACTCATTTCCCCTATCACCCCCACCCCCCAGCAGTGCAGGGGCAGCCTCCACATGCCCCCACCCATGTCTCCCACCACCCCACACCCCAGCAGTGCAGGGGCAGCCTCCACCAGGCCCCCTCCCATGTCTCCCACCACCCCCACCCCCCAAGTCACCAGGAGCAGCCTCCACCAGGCCCCCACCCATGACTCCCACCACCCCCACCCCCCAGCAGTGCAGGGGCAGCCTCCACCAGGCCCCCACTCATGTCCAACTCATGTCTCCCATCACCCCCAACCCCAGCAGTGCAGGGGCAGCCTCCACCAGGCCCCCACCCATGTCTCCCACCACCCCCACCCCCCAGAAGTGCAGGGGCAGCCTCCACCAGGCCCCCACTCATGTCTCCCACCACCCCCACCCCCCAGCAGTGCAGGGGCAGCCTCCACCAGGCCCCCACTCATGTCCAACTCATGTCTCCCATCACCCCCACCCCCAGCAGTGCAGGGGAAGACTCCAACATGCTCCCACTCATGTCTCCCATCACCCCCACCCCCCAGCCACCAGGGGCAGCCTCCACCAGGCCCCCACCCATGTCTCCCACCACCCCCACCCCCCCAGTCACCAGGGGCAGCCTCCACCAGGCCCCCACTCATGTCTCCCATCACCCCCACCCCCCAGCACTGTGGGGCACCTGCCAGCAGGCCCCACCCATGTCTCCCACCACCCCACCCCCCAGCCACCAGGGGCAGCCTCCACCAGGACCCCACCCATGTCTCCCACCACCCCCCAGCAGTGCAGGGGCACCCTCCACCAGGCCCCCACCCATGTCTCCCATCACCCCCACCCCCCAGCACTGTGGGGCACCTGACAGCAGGCCCCACCCATGTCTCCCACCACCCCCACCCCCCAGCCACCAGGGGCAGCCTCCACCAGGCCCCCACTCATGTCTCCCATCACCCCCACCCCCCAGCACTGTGGGGCAACTGCCAGCAGGCCCCACCCATGTCTCCCACCACCCCCACCCCCCAGCCACCAGGGGCAGCCTCCACCAGGCCCCCACCCATGTCTCCCACCACCCACACCCCCCAGCAGTGCAGGGGCAGCCTCCACCAGGCCCCCACCCATGTCTCCCACCACCCCCACCCCCCCAGTCACCAGGGGCAGCCTCCACCAGGTCCCCACCCATGTCTCCCACCACCCCCCAGCAGTGCAGGGGCATCCACCACCAGGCACCCACCCATGTCTCCCACCACCCCCACTCCCCAGCCACCAGGGGCAGCCTCCACCAGGCCCCCACTCATGTCTCCCATCACCCCCACTCCCCAGCACTGTGGGGCACCTGCCAGCAGGCCCCACCCATGTCTCCCACTACCCCCACCCCCCAGCCACCAGGGGCAGCCTCCACCAGGCCCCCACTCATGTCTCCCATCACCCCCACCCCCCAGCACTGTGGGGCACCTGCCAGCAGGCCCCACCCATGTCTACCACCACCCCCACCCCCCAGCCACCAGGGGCAGCCTCCACCAGGTCCCCACCCATGTCTCCCACCACCCCCCAGCAGTGCAGGGGCACCCTCCAGGCCCCCACCCATGTCTCCCATCACCCCCACCCCCCAGCACTGTGGGGCACCTGCCAGCAGGCCCCACCCATGTCTCCCACCACCCCCACCCCCCAGCCACCAGGGGCAGCCTCCACCAGGCCCCCACTCATGTCTCCCATCACCCCCACCCCCCAGCACTGTGGGGCACCTGCCAGCAGGCCCCACCCATGTCTCCCACCACCCCCACCCCCCAGACACCAGGGGCAGCCTCCACCAGGCCCCCACCCATGTCTCCCACCACCCCCACCCCCCAGTCACCATGGGCAGCCTCCACCAGGTCCCCACCCATGTCTCCCACCACCCCCACCCCCCAGCAGTGCAGGGGCACCCACCACCAGGCACCCACCCATGTCTCCCACCACCCGCACCCCCCAGCCACCAGGGGCAGCCTCCACCAGGCCCCCACCCATGTCTCCCATCACCCCCACCCCCAGCAGTGCAGGGGCAGCCTCCACCAGGCCCCCACCCATGTCTCACACCACCCCCACCCCCCAGCCACCAGGGGCATCCTCCACCAGGCCCCCACTCATTTCCCCTATCACCCCCACCCCCCAGCAGTGCAGGGGCAGCCTCCACATGCCCCCACCCATGTCTCCCACCACCCCACACCCCACACCCCAGCAGTGCAGGGGCAGCCTCCACCAGGCCCCCTCCCATGTCTCCCACCACCCCCACCCTCCAAGTCACCAGGAGCAGCGTCCACCAGGCCCCCACCCATGTCTCCCACCACCACCACCCCCCAGCAATGCAGGGGCAGCCTCCACCAGGACCCCACTCATGTCCAACTCGTGTCTCCCATCACCCCCAACCCCAGCAGTGCAGGGGCAGCCTCCACCAGGCCCCCACCCATGTCTCCCACCACCCCCACCCCCCAGCAGTGCAGGGGCAGCCTCCACCAGGCCCCCACCCATGTCTCACACAACCCCCACCCCCCAGCCACCAGGGGCATCCTCCAACAGGCCCCCACTCATTTCCCCTATCACCCCCACCCCCCAGCAGTGCAGGGGCAGCCTCCACATGCCCCCACCCATGTCTCCCACCACCCCACACCCCACACCCCAGCAGTGCAGGGGCAGCCTCCACCAGGCCCCCTCCCATGTCTCCCACCACCCCCACCCCCCAAGTCACCAGGAGCAGCCTCCACCAGGCCCCCACCCATGTCTCCCACCACCCCCACCCCCCAGCAGTGCAGGGGCAGCCTCCACCAGGACCCCACTCATGTCCAACTCATGTCTCCCATCACCCCCAACCCCAGCAGTGCAGGGGCAGCCTCCACCAGGCCCCCACCCATGTCTCCCACCACCCCCACCCCCCAGCAGTGCAGGGGCAGCCTCCACCAGGCCCCCACTCATGTCTCCCACCACCCCCACCCCCCAGCAGTGCAGGGGCAGCCTCCACCAGGCCCCCACTCATGTCCAACTCATGTCTCCCATCACCCCCACCCCCAGCAGTGCAGGGGCAGCCTCCAACATGCTCCCACTCATGTCTCCCATCACCCCCACCCCCCAGCCACCAGGGGCAGCCTCCATCAGGCCCCCACCCATGTCTCCCACCACCCCCACCCCCCAGCAGTGCAGGGGCAGCCTCCACCAGGCCCCCACTCATGTCTCCCACCACCCCCACCACCCCAGTCACCAGGGGCAGCCTCCACCAGGTCCCCACCCATGTCTCCCACCACCCCCCAGCAGTGCAGGGGCACCCTCCACCAGGCCCCCACCCATGTCTCCCATCACCCCCACCCCCCAGCACTGTGGGGCACCTGCCAGCAGGCCCCACCCATGTCTCCCACCACCCCCAACCCCCAGCCACCAAGGGCAGCCTCCACCAGGCCCCCACCCATGTCTCCCACCACCCACACCCCCCAGCAGTGCAGGGGCAGCCTCCACCAGGCCCCCACCCATGTCTCCCACCACCCCCATCCCCCCAGTCACCAGGGGCAGCCTCCACCAGGTCCCCACCCATGTCTCCCACCACCCCCACCCCCCAGCAGTGCAGGCGCACCGACCACCAGGCACCCACCCATGCCTCCCACCACCCCCACCCCCCAGCCACCAGGGGCAGCCTCCACCAGGCCCCCACCCATGTCTCCCATCACCCCCACCCCCCAGCAGTGCAGGGGCAGCCTCAACCAGGCCCCCACCAATGTCTCACACCATCCCCACCCCCCAGTCACCAGGGGCATCCTCCACCAGGCCCCCACTCATTTCCCCTATCACCCCCACCCCCCAGCAGTGCAGGGGCAGCCTCCACCAGGCCCCCACCCATGTCTCCCACCACACCCACCCCCCAGCAGTGCAGGGGCAGCCTCCACCAGGCCCCCACCCATGTCTCACACCACCCCCACCCCCCAGTCACCAGGGGCAGCCTCCACCAGGCCCCACCCATGTCTCCCACCACCCCCACCCCCAGCAGTGCAGGGGCAGCCTCCACCAGGCCCCCACTCATGTCCAACTCATGTCTCCCATCACCCCCACCCCAAGCAGTGCAGGGGCAGCCTCCACCAAGCCCCCACCCATGTCTCCCACCACCCCACCCCCCAGCAGTGCAGGGGCAGCCTCCACCAGGCCCCCACTCATGTCCAACTCATGTCTCCCATCACCCCCACCCCCAGCAGTGCAGGGGCAGCCTCCAACATGCCCCCACTCATGTCTCCCATCACCCCCACCCCCAGCAGTGCAGGGGCAGCCTCCAACATGCCCCCACTCATGTCTCCCATCACCCCCAATCCCAGCCACCAGGGGCAGCCTCCACCAGGCCCCCACCCATGTCTCCCACCACCCCCACCCCCCAGCAGTGCAGGGGCACCCTCCACCAGGCCCCCACTCATGTCTCCCATCACCCCCAATCCCAGCCACCAGGGGCAGCCTCCACCAGGCCCCCACCCATGTCTCCCACCACCCCCACCCCCCAGCAGTGCAGGGGCAGCCTCCACCAGGCCCCCACCCATGTCTCCCATCACCCCCACCCCCCAGCACTGTGGGGCACCTGCCAGCAGGCCCCACCCATGTCTCCCACCACCCCCACCCCCCAGCCACCAGGGGCAGCCTCCACCAGGTCCCCACCCATGTCTCCCACCACCCCCATCCCCCAGCAGTGCAGGGGCACCCACCACCAGGCACCCACCCATGTCTCCCACCACCCCACCCCCCAGCAGTGCAGGGGCAGCCTCCACCAGGCCCCCACCCATGTCTCCCACCACCCCACCCCCCAGCCACCAGGGGCAGCCTCCACCAGGCCCCCACTCATGTCTCCCATCACCCCCACCCCCCAGCACTGTGGGACACCTGCCAGCAGGCCCCAGCCATGTCTCCCACCACCCCCACCCCCCAGCCACCAGGGGCAGCCTCCACCAGGCCCCCACCCCTGTCTCCCACCACCCCCACCCCCCAGCAGTGCAGGGGCAGCCTCCACCAGGCCCCCACCCATGTCTCCCACCACCCGCACCCCCCCAGTCACCAGGGGCAGCCTCCACCAGGTCCCCTCCCATGTCTCCCACCACCCCCCAGCAGTGCAGGGGCACCCACCACCAGGCACCCACCCATGTCTCCCACCACCCCCACCCCCCAGCCACCAGGGGCAGCCTCCACCAGGCCCCCACCCATGTCTCCCATCACCCCCACCCCCCAGCAGTGCAGGGGCAGCCTCCACCAGGCCCCCACCCATGTCTCACACCACCCCCAACCCCCTGCCACCAGGGGCATCCTCCACCAGGCCCCCACTCATTTCCCCTATTACCCCCACCCCCCAGCAGTGCAGGGACAGCCTCTACCAGGCTCCCACCCATGTCTCCCACCACCCCACCCCCCAGCAGTGCAGGGGCAGCCTCCACCAGGCCCCCACCCATGTCTCACACCACCCCCACCCCACAGCCGCCAGGGGCATCCTCCACCAGGCCCCCACTCATTTCCCCTATCACCCCCATACCCCAGCAGTGCAGGGGCAGCCTCCACCAGGCCCCTACCCATGTCTCCCTACACCCCCACCCCCCCAGTCACCAGGGGCAGCCTCCACCAGGCCCCCACCCATGTCTCCCACCACCCGCACCCCCCAGCAGTGCAGGGGCAGCCTCCAACAGGCCCCCACTCATGTCCAACTCATGTCTCCCATCACCCCCACCCCCAGCAGTGCAGGGGCAGCCTCCACCAGGTCCCCACCCATGTCTCCCACCACCCCCACCACCCAGCAGTGCAGGGGCAGCCTCCACCTGGCCCCCACTCATGTCTCCCACCACCCCCACCCCCCAGCAGTGCAGGGGCAGCCTCCACCAGGCCCCCACTCATGTCCAACTCATGTCTCCCATCACCCCCACCCCCAGCAGTGCAGGGGCAGCCTCCAACATGCCCCCACTCATGTCTCCCATCACCCCCACCCCCCAGCCACCAAGGGCAGCCTCCACCAGGCCCCCATCCATGTCTCCCACCACCCCCACCCCCCAGCAGTGCAGGGGCAGCCTCCACCAGGCCCCCACTCATGTCTCCCACCACCCCAGTCACCAGGGGCAGCCTCCACCAGGTCCCCACCCATGTCTCCCACCACCCCCCAGCAGTGCAGGGGCACCCTCCACCAGGCCCCCACCCATGTCTCCCATCACCCCACCCCCCAGCACTGTGGGGCACCTGCCAGCAGGCCCCACCCATGTCTCCCACCACCCCCACCCCCCAGCCACCAGGGGCAACCTCCACCAGGCCCCCACCCATGTCTCCCACCACCCCCACCCCCCAGCAGTGCAGGGGCAGCCTCCACCAGGCCCCCACCCATGTCTCCCACCACCCCCACCCCCCAGTCACCAGGGGCAGCCTCCACCAGGTCCCCACCCATGTCTCCCACCACCCCCACCCCCCAGCAGTGCAGGGGCACCCACCACCAGGCACCCACCCATGTCTCCCACCACCCCCACCCCCAAGCCACCAGGGGCAGCCTCCACCAGGCCCCCACCCATGTCTCCCATCACCCCCACCCCCAGCAGTGCAGGGGCAGCCTCAACCAGGCCCCCACCAATGGCTCACACCATCCCCACCCCCCAGTCACCAGGGGCATCCTCCACCAGGCCCCCACTCATTTCCCCTATCACCCCCACCCCCCAGCAGTGCAGGGGCAGCCTCCACCAGGCCCCCACCCATGTCTCCCACCACACCCACCCCCCAGCAGTGCAGGGGCAGCCTCCACCAGGCCCCCACCCATGTCTCACACCACCCCCACCCCCCAGTCACCAGGGGCAGCCTCCACCAGGCCCCACCCATGTCTCCCACCACCCCCACCGCAGCAGTGCAGGGGCAGCCTCCACCAGGCCCCCACTCATGTCCAACTCATGTCTCCCATCACCCCACCCCAAGCAGTGCAGGGGCAGCCTCCACCAGGCCCCCACCCATGTCTCCCACCACCCCCACCCCCCAGCAGTGCAGGGGCAGCCTCCACCAGGCCCCCACTCATGACCAACTCATGTCTCCCATCACCCCCACCCCCAGCAGTGCAGGGGCAGCCTCCAACATGCCCCCACTCATGTCTCCCATCACCCCCAACCCCAGCCACCAGGGGCAGCCTCCACCAGGCCCCCACCCATGTCTCCCACCACCCCCACCCCCCAGCAGTGCAGGGGCAGCCTCCACCAGGCCCCCACTCATGTCTCCCACCACCCCCACCACCCCAGTCACCAGGTGCAGCCTCCACCAAGCCCCCACCCATGTCTCCCATCACCCCCACCCCCCAGCACTGTGGGGCACCTGCCAGCAGGCCCCACCCATGTCTCCCACCACCCCCACCCCCCAGCCACCAGGGGCAGCCTCCACCAGGTCCCCACCCATGTCTCCCACCACCCCCATCCCCCAGCAGTGCAGTGGCACCCACCACCAGGCACCCACCCATGCCTCCCACCACCCCACCCCCCAGCAGTGCAGGGGCAGCCTACACCAGGCCCCCACCCATGTCTCCCACCACCCCCACCCCCCAGCCACCAGGGGCAGCCTCCACCAGGCCCCCACTCATGTCTCCCATCACCCCCACCCCCCAGCACTGTGGGGCACCTGCCAGCAGGCCCCACCCATGTCTCCCACCACCCCCACCCCCCAGCCACCAGGGGCAGCCTCCACCAGGCCTCCACTCATGTCTCCCATCACCCCCACCCCCCAGCACTGTGGGGCACCTGCCAGCAGGCCCCACCCATGTCTCCCACCACCCCCACCCCCAGCCACCAGGGGCAGCCTCCACCAGGTCCCCACCCATGTCTCCCACCACCCCCCAGCAGTGCAGGGGCACCCTCCACCAGGCTCCCACCCATGTCTCCCATCACCCCCACCCCCCAGCACTGTGGGGCACCTGCCAGCAGGCCCCACCCATGTCTCCCACCACCCCCACCCCCCAGCCACCAGGGGCAGCCTCCACCAGGCCCCCACTCATGTCTCCCATCACCCCAGCACTGTGGGGCACCTGCCAGCAGGCCCCACCCATGTCTCCCACCACCCCTACCCCCCAGCCACCAGGGGCAGCCTCCACCAGGCCCCCATCCATGTCTCCCACCACCCCCACCCCCCAGCAGTGCAGGGGCAGCCTCCACCAGGCCCCCACCCATGTCTCCCACCACCCGCACCCCCCCAGTCACCAGGGGCAGCCTCCACCAGGTCCCCTCCCATGTCTTCCACCACCCCCAGCAGTGCAGGGGCACCCACCACCAGGCACCCACCCATGTCTCCCACCACCCCACCCCCCAGCCACCAGGGGCAGCCTCCACCAGGCCCCCACCCATGTCTCCCATCACCCCCACTCCCCAGCAGTGCAGGGGCAGCCTCCACCAGGCCCCCACCCATGTCTCACACCACCCCCACCCCCACCCCCCAGCACTGTGGGGCACCTGCCAGCAGGCCCCCACCCATGTCCAACCATGTTCCCCACCACCCCCACCCCCCAGCAGTGTGGGGCACCTGCCAGCAGGCCCCCACCCATGTGCAACTCATGTTCCCCAGCCAACATGTCATCACAATCTAGAATTCTGGTCCCTATGGTCAGCCTCCAAATGCAAAACACCCACCCGAGTATTGCATCCACCCACTCATAATTTGCAATTACATCACAGAACACCAATTGCAAGTTCCGAAACAAACACATTTCCCTCACATACACCCAATGGGTGTCAGTGAATCTCAAAACACATATCATGAAATGCATGAAACCAATTAGATACCACACATTGAAGTTCACCAAAAATAATATGTATTAAAAAGCAAAACCAAAAATAAAAAAAACAAAGTAATGTCCAAAGTCAATGTCCACAAAACAAAATCCAATGGGAAATAAAAAAGAAAGCCATTGCTCCATGGTCAAAAATAGAAATAAAAATACAATCCAACTGTCAACTATGTACATGGGAACAATCCAGGGTCCATTATCCCAACAAAATAAAGGAAACCTATCTAACTACACTAACTAATAAAATAAATTATATACAAAAATGTGGCCGATGTCCAAAAGGTCCAAATTAAATAAAAACAAAAATGAAACCTAACACTACCTAGAAACTATGTACAAGGGCAGCGGGCTAGTTTCACGGCTCACTTGTGGATGTTCCGGGCCAGGGCATCATCGAACTCCTCCTCAATGTCCCAGAGGGGGTCCTCCTCCATGGCCCCGAGGGTCCGCAGGGCCGGCGACGTCTCCACCTCCAAACCCCTGCGGATTGCCTCGAGGCACTCGGCCCGCCTCAGGGCCCTCCGCATGGAGTTCTCCGCCCTGACCATTGTGAGCCGTATCTATGGCGTGGCCCAACCGCTGCCACACGGAAGACACTCTCTGTCCTGGGTCCTCCTGTCCTCCGGCCGATGCCTGCCCCTCCGATGTCGAAGGCCCCGAACCTTCATGGCTCCCACCACGTTGCTGCTGTGCCTCCGCCCGTGCACTGCCTCCTGCTGCCTGCACATCCTCCGCCGGCTGGGGTGCAGTTGTTGATGTGGCCACCCCTGCTGGACGTCCGACTCCCGACTGTGGCAGGGATGCCTCCTCCACCAGCCTGGCCGCACCATCAGAGGCAGCTCCACAGGGCACCCAGGTGACTGATGGGTGGGAAGATGGCACAGAGGACGACTGGCGCGTAGGGGGTCCAGCTGAGGAGGGGGTCGGAGCAAGCCCCATCAGACGGAGGAATCCGGCCTGGGTGACCTGTCCCAGCAGGCTGACGTGGTCAACGAGCCATTCGAGATGACTCGCAGTCTCTTCATGAAAAGACTGCAGGTCACCTCGCATGGCCCGTTGACGCAACGCCACACCAGCCAGGACAGGCTCAACCCGGACCTGGATAGACACGTCCGCAGGCAGAGGAAGGCCAGTTGACGTGAGCTCATCCCCTGCCTGAAAACGGGTCTGGACGTAGGCATCCCTGCTGGTGCAAGATGATGCAGGGACAGGATCGGGGACAGGATTGCACACAGGCACCTCCGCGGCGGCCTGTGCTGCCTCCTGTCCCTGGTCCTGCACTGCACCACTAGCACCAGTGGGATCCCCACCTCCAGACCCCGTCTCTGGTGCTTGCATGGCCTCCTCCTCCACCAAACCCCCCACCAACCTGGATGACTCCGTGCCATCTTCCCCTGTTGGGCCCTGTGGGGTCCCAGCTGCCCCTTCTGCTGCCGAGGAGTCCAACTCCAACCTCTGCCTCTTGGACCTCCCCCCGGCAGCTGCAGCCTGGGACGCGGCACCGGACTCCTCACTCCCCGACGAGATGACAACCTGGGAGGGGAGCCGGGCCTTGCGTCTCCAGCTGGCGGTCAGATCCCCGCCGCTGTGCTCCACAGCACCTTCTCCGCCCTCTTCATCAGTTGACGCTGCAGTCAGGGAGAAACAAAACACAGGCATCAGGGCACTGTACAATGGACACATACACACATGACAGTTGTACATGAGTGGCATTGGCAAACCTCAGACATGTCATCACAATCCCCAACACACATGTCATTACAACTCGCACATATGAGCCATACCACAGCCATATCGCAACTGTCACCACCATCCATACACATACAACAGCATGATCAGCCAAAGGTGAACAAGACATCACATGCAACACAGGAAGTGCACCACACATGTACACACACCACCACACTTGCATGCATGTGTACACCTCTGCCAAGTGTCGCACTGTTCAGACGTGCATCCATGTCACATCTGCCAATCAGGCTTCCACATACCGCTGTCACATGCATCCATGTTGCATCACTGTTGCACCCTTGTCAAATACACACACATGCACATGTACACAGTGCTGATACATGCAGCCGAAAACAACATACATGCGTGACATCATGGACATGTCTACTTACATACACATTCATCCAAACATGTGTGCCCACACAACTGCATTTGGCATGCAAGCCTACACACACAAGCACCATCCATGTCTCACACATTACAGCCCTCGCAAGTGTCAGCCCCACGGCCCTGTACACCCCCACCCATACTCGACCCCATACAAACAGATGTGCAACCTGCACACTACTGAATAATCACCACACGCACTGCTCACAATCAGGATGCATGTACACTCACCGCTCGACTCCAGACGGGTCTGCTTCTCAAGGACCTGGACGTGGAGCGCTGGGGATATGCGTTCCAGGACCCTCGTCTGTTCTTCCGACAAGTGGCCCCGGCGCCCCTTGGCATCCGCTGCCTTCAAGAGGCGCCGGGCCTTGTTCAGGGTCCTGGACCTGAAGTCCTCCCAGCGCTTCCTGACATGTTGTAAGTCGCAGACTGCCACCCCCTCCGCATTGATGGCAGTCACGATGTCAGTCTAGATCCGAATCCGTCCTTCCTTGTCGGCGCGGGAACTTCCGAAGAGGGCATCATACTGCCCCAGGACTTGCTCCACCAGGATACCAACTTCGGTGGCACTGAAGCTGGTGCCCCTCTGCCTCTCTGGCCGGGGGTTGTCAGTGGTCACAGATGGTGTTTGCCCCGACATGACAACCCCAGAGGCAGGAGTGGGTGGGCAACTGGGTCCTGGGGCTGGGCTGTGGAGCGATGGAATCCCAGTCG
The DNA here is from genome assembly GCF_040938575.1 of Ambystoma mexicanum. NCBI lineage: Eukaryota > Metazoa > Chordata > Amphibia > Caudata > Ambystomatidae > Ambystoma > Ambystoma mexicanum. The sequence continues at coordinate 738,934,396 of NC_090928.1, forward strand.
GGAGTCTTCGGTTCCAGCAGGGGTGGTCACAGCAACAGCACCCCTGGCTGATGTGCAGGCAGCAAATGGCAGTGCACGTGGGCAGCAGGCAGTCAGGCAGCAGCAGATGGCAGGTGGGAGCGTGCTCGGGGCTCTGGGGGGCAGTAGTTCGGCCTTCTGGGCAGGAGCGTGGTCTTCCGTGTGCTAACGCGTGGCCAGCTTGATACGGAGTGATTTGGCACGTGAAAAATCTGCACGTCAGCGTGTAATTCGAGGAAAGGCCCTTAGCGCGTAAGCGCGTCTGCACGCATACGCATTTTCATTGGACAGAAGGCCCCTCAAGCGCAAGCGCCACTGTGACGTGATGTGTACAGACGTGCCTGGGCATTTCAGCGCACGTGAAAAACTGCACGTCCGCGTGTAATACGAGGAAAGGGCCATGCGCGTAAGCGCGCGTGGAAACTACACGTCCGCGGGTAATATGAGGAAAGGGCCCATGCGCGTAAGTGATGTGACGCGCGCGTGCGTTTCCCTCAGCACGGGTTAAAGGTGAGCGGGCCCAGCAGTTCGCTGTACGTGCCTTTCGTGGAGACCGACGTGTGTTGCTGCTTCCTGTTGTTTCGTGCGCCATCACAACTTCACAGCTATCAAGGACATATCTCTTCTTTTGGCGGGGGTATTGGCTACGCGTGTTTTTCTGCATCGCGCTAGTCAGACGGTGAGTCGCACACGCTCTTTTTCCCACTGCGGGTGCCCCTGTGTATTGCACCCATTTTCGATGTCATAGTAGCCTGCGTGTCCCACGCGTACGCGTTATTCGTGTTACTGGGTGCCACCGCGTACTGCGGGAGGTTGAATCCACGCACGTAGGCTGCAGGGTTGCGTGCACGGTTTTACTGCAGTTTTGGGGTGCCTGAGCGTTGCGTGACCCGTCACCACATCACCGGGGTCACATACAGCCTTGCAGGTCCAGGGGGGCTGTTAACATCTTGCTTCCCACCCCCTTCACCCCAATTGCCCAGGTCAATTGTGGTGTACACCTCCCATTGGCACCACTCCATCTGTGCCAGCACTACTACATCTGTGCCATGGTTGGGAGGCCACCAAAGGTGAGGGGCGCCTCAGCTGGGCGTACCCCTCGTGGCGGGCATGGTCGGGGACGTGGCCGTGGTGACCAGGGAGTAGGGGGACTCCAGGGTGTCCAGGGCAGCCACAGAGGGGGAAGAGGCAGGGGTGCGCCACTTGAGCACAATGTTGTGCCATGTGTCGGTGCAGCCATGTCACCACCCCCTGTGGTTCCGGGGGATGCAGCTTCTGCATCTGGCACTGGCACCCATATGACCCGGCAGTCCGTTCCATCGACTGCCACGGGCCCAAGGGTAGTGGTAGCTGCAGGTGCAGCTGTGGACACCGCCACCCAGGCTCAGGGTCTGCCAGCGCAGGCTGCGTTGGCACTTGAAGAGCCCTTGGTAGATCTCCAACAGGCCAGGGGGGAAACCATAGGGGCAGGCCGGGCTGCTCAGACCAAGACACGTGTCCCTGGGGCAGTCATGTCATCTTCTGCCCCGAACAGCCGGGTGTTGGCAAGTGCAGGGGCAGATGCACCCAACAGCACCCCGGTTGTGAGTCTGCCAACCAGGACCGTTGCGGCCAATGACCCTGCCACAGCTGATGTTGCTGCGCAGGGTCCATTAGTGGGCACCCAGCTGCCACTGACACAAGTCAGGCCTTTGGTCATCCCTCCACCTGCCACTCCCTTGGCTCAATCCACCGAACCCACTGGCCATACTGGTCAGGGCGGCATTAGCCAGCCAGGGTCTGCGCCACAGTCCAAGAGGAGGAAGGTTGCACCTGCAGCACAGGCTGGGACCCCACACACAGCCACGACCTCCGGCATGTCGAGGAAGAAGCCTTTCTGTAAGCAGGAACTGGACTTCCTCATGGACTACGTGCGGGGCCACAGCCGTGACATGCTAGTGGGTGCCAATAGTCAGACCACGGCTGCCCAACGTGACACCCACTGGAAGCATGTTGCGGAACATGTCAGTTCATTCGACCATGAGGTGCGCACGGCGCAGGAGTGCAAAAAGCGTTGGAATGACATCAAGCACAGCACTAAGGCCAAGCGTGCCTCAAATTACAACTTGACTCTGGTGACTGGCGGTGGGCCTGCACCAGAGGAGGAAGAACTCACTCCGCATGAGGCTCTCGTTGCGGAGTTCATACCACCTGAATTGGTCGAAGGAGTGGGAGAGAAGCTGGACTTTGATGCCCAGTCCAGTGAGTGTTGATGCGTGTTTGTTGAGGACGTGTGTGTTTCACTTGTGGGATGTGTTGTGCATGATTGCTGCTACATGTGACGTGTACATGGTTCTGATGTGTAAGTAATGCAATGCTACCGTCATGCATGTCTCCTCTGCCTGCATGCGGGACTCCATGTAGGCATGCTCCCTTGCCCCTCCTCCGCCACTCTGCACCCCAGTTCCACCTTTGCACTGGTCTGCTTCAATCTTGCCAATGTGTACTTTCTTGTTCATGTGTCCTGTGTAGATGCTAACTTCCAGGGTAGAATCTGCCAGACATATGCCGTGTGGTACAGCCTTAGTACTCGATGCAGGGTATCTCACTTGTACTGTGCATGGGTCAGATGTCCCGCAGGGACATGAGTGCCCATTCATGCTCCATGTGCATTGCACGCATGCCCCTATGTGTCCTTGACTGGATGATCACTGTAATATAAGTCCTTGGTTACATACATTGCCTGCCATCTCATCAGCCTTCCCATGTCAACTGTGGCTCAGTCCTGCGTTGCACACATGTTTAGGCTCTGGCAATCTGTGTGGCTCACAGGCCTCAGCCTGCTCAATGGCCAATGACTCTGTCCAACTCTTGTTGTGTCTTCTTCACACGTGGGCGGCTCCGGAGTTTCCATCATGTGTCCTGCCCACTGTCCCAGCATCATTTGCAGTGTTGTAATTTGAATCACATTAAGCTGTTGATGCCAGTCAACACTGCCTGTCAATACACAGGTGTATGGTCAGCCTTTTGATACCATGCTAGGCATCCCTGCTTTGGTACTGGGGTGGAGGGGTGTTTGGCTTCTAGACATGGTACACATTGAATGCACAATGCACGTGATGTCTGAATTTGACATTGCACTGCCTTCACATTTCCTGGCACACACCATGTAGTGCTTGTACATGTAGGTAGTGAGTGGCATACACATTTTCTGCACTGCATAGACCCACTTCCATGGAAACTGCCACCTTTCAACAGGTCTGATCACAGAAGCTATTCAAAGTATACCCAGCATGCATGCCAGGTCATATGTTGTGTGTCATATGTCTGCCGGATGCCTTTGCTGTCGGTGTGTGTGTGTGTCGTGTGCTTCTGACATGTGTATTGACCTTTTTCTCTCTATTTTTCAGGTGATGACGCAATGGAGGCAGAGGATGGTGTTGTCATGCCAGACACAGGGTTGGTAACGCCACATCAACCCGGCACTAGTGGGGGTCGTGGGGTGGTAGGCCACGAAAACCCCCAAGTGCTGCAGTCCATCTTGTCTCTGGCTGCCTATGAGTGCAGCCTTGATGACAACTCTGACGTCCATGTTGAGTTGGATGAGCATCAGGTCCATGTGTCAGGGGTGAGTGATTCTGATGTGGACACTCCTCTGTCTGAGACACCTGCACTGAGGGATCAGACAGTCTTGGTTCCTCCGCCCGTGGTGGATCGGGACGCAGGGTCACCCTCCACACCAGTCACTGATGTGCCTGGGACATCACGTCGACGGGGGCATGTAGTCGTGCAGCCGCAGGCGGTGCCAACACAGCGAGGACCCCCGGTCCTTGGGTCCCGCAGGGGTCAAGCCCGGCAACGTGGTCGCCACGTGCAACCGCTGTATACTGAGTGGGAGCAAGACATGACTGCCAATTCCGAACGATAGGGGGCAGCAATGGAGAACATCGCTGAGAGCATGGAGCGTGTGGCCCGATCTGTGCTCCCCACTGCTAGGCAGGTGCTTCTCGAGCAGCAGGCGGCACGGTCCACGGCCCGCTCGCTCAGGCTGGGCATGGCGGCCTCAGTCAGGGCACGCCAGGCTGAAATGTCGTCTCTGCGTCAAGCAATTGCTGCTCACGCAGAGGCGCACATGGATGCCCTGAGGGAGGAGTATGCTTCCCTCAGATCCACTCTGGGTGTCCTTATGATGTCCCAGAGGCAGCAGGCAGAGGAGAGGTTTGCACAGCTTGAGCGTACCATCTCGGCTGAGCTACAGGCTTGCCGGGAGGTGCAGCGGTTGTCCAGCCAGGCCTTGCAGGAGGAACTCTATGTTACACGTGCTACCTTGCAAGAGGAAGCACGTGTATCACGGGAGGTTCTGCATGCAGACCTACGTCACATTGCCACACAGAACCAGGCTCACCGGTCCGGCAGACTTTCTGCCGACGAGGGGCAAGCTGTGGCTAGGCGTGGCCAGGCTACTGTGCCACGTCCTCCTTTCCAGGATGAGCCAGACTCGGACGACCATCTATCTCCCACATAGGTCGTGCTGTGCAGGCGTTGAGCCCATGGAGGATTTTTTTTTGGCTCAGCATCATCGCATGTGGATGTTGAGCAGCACCCTGTACCTCCCCCCTCCTGGGTGCCTCCCCTCCCCCGCGTCGTATGTGGCCATTTTTGATTTTTCTTTTAGTTTAGTTAGTTAAGTTTCTGTTTGATAGTTAGTTTAAATAGGTAATGTAGGTTTTCCATAGTTAGTGTAATTAGTTAATAGTTGATTTAGTTTAAAATTGCTAGTCTATTGTGCTTTCATGTGACGGTGCGGTGCTTTGTGGCTTTTGAAGGCATCCACTGTCTGTTCCAGCTGGGCCCTTCATGGTTGTCTTGTGTATGTGTTTGCTGCTTGGGTTCCATGACTCACATATGCCACTCCTGCCTCCCTTATCCATGGGCTCGCAAGGATGGTTTGGTGTTACAGCATTTTACACAAGGGCTTTGGACTGTCATATCTGTGGCATGTCTGGTGCTGTGTGACTTGTGTTGACACCCCTAGTGGGGATGATTTAGGTGTCATTGTCCACTGTTCAGCTTTTGCTAGATGGGGTGTGTCATGATTAATGTGGACATTGATTGCTATGCATTGTGTAGTATGTTTCATATCTTTCCTGTACATGTGCTTGTTGCAATTCATGCTGTAGATAGTGTTCCACACTTTGGAGGTGAAAGACGGACTGATGGTGTGATTTGTGATGTGACTCTCTGACATTGTCAAGTAATGAGATGCCTGATGAGACACACACAGATGACTTTGAAGCATTAATCATGTGTTTCATGCCCTTTCTGCAGGGGGATGAGCCTCCAGAGCACCTTTGCCAGCAGACAAGGCCCATTGGACGACGGAATTCTGGACCCGTTTGTTGGTGCCCACATGCACATGTGTGCAGAAGCAGAGGCACAGTGATTGCAGACCCACATCCTAGAACTGCTGACATGTTCCAAGGAACTCCAGGCAAGGTGAGCATCACAGGGGGGCCACGACACAGCAAAGCCTGCACCAGGCGAGTTGCACATGCAGGCTTAGTCACAGCACTGAGGGTGAGCTTAGACGAATATTGGTGTTGAAGCACACAATGCAGCTCAGATGTGTTTGTGGACTGATGGCTGCTGATAGTAGGGTTGTCTGGGACACATGCAGGGGCAGTGGCACATACCCTCCGGTACACCAAGGTCCATTGAGCCACTTGTATCAACCATGTAGCCTTCCGAGACATGGAAAGGGGCAGCTCACAGGGACATACAGCAAGGGACATACTCGGGTGCAGTGCATGTCTTTTCCACATACTTCATGATAAATGCACTGCCAACTTTGTTTCGGTCATGGTGGTACGCAATTTGCTCTGTAGTCATGGCTTGCTATATGGGTCTGTCTGCTTACCCAGGGAACATTGCATGTTGTGTGAATTGTGACACATTGGTGTTCCATTTGCCATGCACCCAGCAGCGGCTGCCTTACTGCATTGACTGTGTATGACCCGTCACAGGGGTGATGTTATATATGGGTACGAAGGATCAACCACAGATTGTCTGTTTGTAGAGTAGTCTGTTGCTATGGGGCATGTTTGGTGTTGTGTTTTTGTGCAATTGGCACGTACAGGTTGTTGACTGTGTCTCTCTTTGCAGCATTGCAGTGCTCCTGTAACCGGACCTGAGAGTGCGCAGGCAGGAGGCCAGCACTCAAAACCAGAGCTAAGTGTCTTGTTGTTTTTCTTACGAACTGCTCTGCATAGGCTTGCTGGGGAGTGTACTGATGCATGGATGTATGTGTGATCCTATGCAATATTGAAACCTGTACCCTCTACCCGGTGTTCCTGCTTCCCGTGCCTATCCAAGCAACGTTCCCTGACCCTCTTTCCCCACTGGGGTTGCGGATGCCTGTGTAAGCCCCGAACTTGCAGGCGCCAAAACCCTAGAGGGGGTGGTTGGTTCGTACCACTCCTGAGCCTGGACTACAGAAGGCCATGACAATGATGTCCAAGTTTGTTTGGATTGTGTATGTGTTCATGCAGGTTGTACATTTTCGTGCATTCCCTAGTTTCATGTGTCATTCCTCCTCCCCTCTCCTGCCGCTCATTCCAGTCATCCAGTGTGTCAACACCTGTCCCGACTGCATATCCCTGAACCTCATTCCCCACCAGGGTCTCAGGGGCCTGTGTGAGTTTGACCTTGCAGGCACCCGGGACATGGTGGGGGTGGTTGTTTCGTGACACTCCTGCGCCTGTGCAGGGGACCTGTGACAGTACACATCCATTCATGGTGCATCATCCTATGTCATGTACCACACATGTCTCACATCCTGTCGTGACATTGTTTTGCTGTGCTACCTTGGTTGTTGCATCATTGTGGTAATACTTGGCCTTTGTGAGGTACTGCTACGTCAAGTCATCTACTGGAGGGTGTTCGGGTTCATTTTTATGCCTTGGATTTTGTGATATTGGAAATGAGTGTGGATTCTGAGGGTTCAGGCATCTTTTTACACGCAAGGTGGGAGATGGTGACGAAGGGTAAAGGTGATCCTGTGGCCAGGTGGAATTGAGGTTTGGAGGCTCCATGACCCAGGTGCAGTTGTTCAGTGGGTCATGGTCATTTGCGAGGGAGGGGGGGGTTGTTGTTGATAGTTGCGTTGCCCTGCAGTGTGATGGGAACTCTGACATAGTAATGGTGGTATCCTATGTACATGTTGTGTTCTGCTGATCAATGCCTGTTCATGTGTTGTGTTTTCCTTTCAGGTGCGAGGGGATAGTTGTGGTTTGACATGCTGGGGTGTACACATGGTAGATGTTCACATGTGATGTGTAGGGAACATTGATGGTCACTTGAGTGCACATGCATATGTGGAGTGCATGTCCTTGCAGAACCACACACTTGCACTCTGATGCACTACATGTACTCCCACCCTTGCATATCCACGTGTACACTGTTTGCCTTCTGGTGCCCACTGTGTCCCGGCAGCACATGTTCTGTGACCGATCATGGATCCAGTACATGCCTAATTTGATGTTTGACGTGGTCTGTCACTTAGATGTGATGCTCAGGGTGTGCATCACACACAATGGCTGTTCACTGTGCTGTGCGCTGAGCAGTGTGATGCAGGAGTAGGACACTGCACACATGAGCTGCAGTGTTGATTTTGCAATGCATAATGTGCATGTAGACAGGCATTCATTGTGATGTTACGTCTACGACTGTTGTAATGCATTTGGAAATGACCTATTTTGGGTGGGAGGTTGTTGGTCTGTCATTTCATCTGATTCCGGGTCAGGCAGCAGTGTCCAATGCCACTGTGCATTTAGGACATGGCAATGTGTACCTTATCGCTACTGCGTTGGTGTATGGGTATTGCGTGCCATGTCATGTTGATGTTTGGGAGGGTTTGAGTGACATGACAATGATGGCCATGGCCTGGTTTGCAGGTGTGTGTGATGCACACCTTGCATGTCCGGGTCATCCGCTTCTCAGAGCAACTAGCAGTGGGTAGATTTCTCTCCGCAGCAGGGCCCTCCCCCTGGAACAGACTTCCAGCCTGACTTGAACTTGAGGGGAATCATCTCCAGTTCTGGAAGCACCTCAAGACCTTCCTCTTTGCTTCTGCTTACTGTCTGCCTCTCCCTTGCAGAATTCTCCACTGGAACTGCACAGGAGCTGCAACTGGGCCACTCTCACCGACCTCGGTCCCTGGCCCAGCCACTCTCCACTTGCACTGCCTCCCTGGCAACCCCTGCACTGCAGTACTGTCTCTCTATCCCTAGAGCCCTCCCTTCCCAGCACGTGTCTGCACTTACCTTTGTAGTTGCCACCAGGCGACCTATGTATTATTTTTTTGGGCTACTTCCCCTGTACTGGACTCCCCCCCCACCCTTCCCCTTGCACTTTTCCCATTCCCCCTACCCCTGCACTTGCACGATCCCAATGACACCTGGCCTAGTAGTACCGTTCTCTGTGTTCCCTTGTTCCCCCCTCCCTGCCTCATTGCGCCTTGGAATACTTGTGTATGGCCCATATCATGTCATATGTCATATGTGTGCCTTTTGGTCATACAGGATAGCTTGTGTTTAAGTAGCTAGGGATGCAGACGATGTGGCACTTCCATGGCAACTTTCTCAGGGTGGTAGGGTTGTGACAGTTAACTGTCTCTTTGTCATCATCGATTGTCACCTGGTAAGTGCCAGGCCTGTGTGCACTCCGCAGGGGTGGGAGTTTAGGTGAAAAATGTGGCCACAAGCTGGGTCCGGGCTTCCTCGCCACGTGCCCTGTCCCCTCCCATGGGCAGCGCCTGTGCCTGTGGTTGGGGATGTGGGGGCACCACCATGTCCACCGGGACACCCTGCCATGTTGCAACATTGTGCAGGACACATGCTGCCACAATGATCCTGCACACTGCTGGTGGTGCATAGAGTAGTTGCCCACAAGAGCGGTCAAGGGAGCGGAAACGTGACTTGAGCACTCCGAATGTGCGCTCCACTATGCCCCTGGTTGCAATATGGGTGGCGTTGTATCTTACCTGGGGTGGTGTGGTGGGGTTCCGGATTGGCGTCATCATGTGGTTGCTCAGAGGGTAGGCACTGTCCCCTGGGGAGGTGATAATAGTTGAGATTATTAGGGTTTGGATATTTGTCTGTGTGTGACTTGCATCCATGTGCAAGGGCATTTGTACTGACCTAGGAGCCATGTGTCGCCATGCTGCCCAGCTTCCAGGGCCCGGCTCAGGGCGGACATTCTGTATATGAAACTGTCATGGGTGGAGCCAGGGTAGTTTGCATAGACAGAGGTGATGATTCCCTTTCCATCACATACCACCTATACATTGATGGAATGCCAGTGCTTGCGGTTTCGGTAGATGTGCTCAATGGCCCTAGGTGGACGTAGGGCCAAATGGGTGCAATCTATGGCACCGAGCACTTTGGGGAAGTGTGCCACCCTGAAAAAATCCAGGACAACGGCCTGCCTTTCTGCGGGTGTTCTGGGCATGTATATGTGCCTGCGGACTGAGGGGCGCGCTGTCATGATTGCCAGTACCTGGTGTAGGCAGCGTGACTGCGTGGCCTGTGAGACCCCCCCCACTATGGCAGTGGTCCGCTGAAATGACCCAGTGGCCAAAAAATGCAGGACATTGAGCAGCTTCTCCAAGGGGCTCAATGCTTGGGAGCAAAGGGTGGGGGATGTGAGGTCATCTTCCCACTCCCTGACCAGGTCTAGGTTGATATGGGGTGGAAACCTATACCTACCATAGACCTGGTGGTCAGGAATCCCAAAAAGGCTTGTCCGTGGTGCGAAAATGCGTGCCATGGCTATTCTCCTCCTCCTGCGGTGTCCCACGATCAGTGCAGCGACAAATGGGACATTCATCGTAGCTGTATATACGCGTTTGTTGTTTGCGCGCACTTTTATGCTGTGCGCGGGGACGCTTCCACCTGCCTTCGTGTGGCAGACGCGTTGACGCCTGTGCACGTCTTTTGCCGTGCGCGGGTTTCCCGTATTCGGATACGGTCCGTGTGTCATCGCGTGTGATCGGAGGGGAGTGAGTGTACACGCAACTGGCCTGGGTATGTGTGTTTCGGGGTGCGCGGGAAGTTCCACACGCGATTAGCCTGGGTACGTGTGTTCCGGGGTGCTGGGAACTTTCACACGCGATTGGTGGAAATCCACATGTGTTCTGTCATCACGTGCAATGAGGGAAACACCTGCGCGCGTCAAGTCACAGACGCGCTCACGCGCTAAGTGCCTTTGGTCCAATGAAATCGCATATGCGTGCTGCCGTGCATACGCGCTAAGGGCCTTTCCTCCTATTACACGCGGACGTGCAGTTTCCACGCGCGCTTACGCGCATGGCCCTTTCCTCGTATTACACACGGACGTGCAGTTTCCAGGCGCGCTTACGCGCATGGCCCTTTCCTCGTATTACACGCGGACGTGCAGTTTCCACGCGCGCTTACGCGCATGGCCCTTTCCTCGTATTACACGCGGACGTGCAGTTTTTCATGCACGCTGAAATGCCCAGGCACGTCTGTACGCGTCACGTCACAGGGGCGCTTGCGCTTGAGGGGCCTTCTGTCCAATGAAAATGCATATGCGTGCAGACGCGCTTACGCACTAAGGGCCTTTCCTCGAATTACACGCTGACGTGCAGATTTTTCACATGCCAAGTCATTCCGTATCAAGCTGGCCACGCGTAAGCACACGGAAGACCACGCTCCTGCCCAGAAGGCCAAACTACTGCCCCCAGATCCCCGAGCACGCTCCCACCTGCCATCTGCTGCTGCCTGACTGCCTGCTGCCCACGTGCACTGCCATTTGCTGCCTGCACATCAGCCAGGGGTGCTGTTGCTGTGACCACCCCTGCTGGAACCGAAGACTCCCGACTGGGATTCCATCGCTCCACAGCCCAGCCCCAGGACCCAGTTGCCCACCCACTCCTGCCTCTGGGGTTGTCATGTCGGGGCAAACACCATCTGTGACCACTGACAACCCCCGGCCAGAGAGGCAGAGGGGCACCAGCTTCAGTGCCACCGAAGTTGGTTTCCTGGTGGAGCAAGTCCTGGGGCAGTATGATGCCCTCTTCGGAAGTTCCCGCGCCGACAAGGAAGGACGGACTCGGATCTGGACTGACATCGTGACTGCCATCAACGCGGAGGGGGTGGCAGTCTGCGACTTACAACATGTCAGGAAGCGCTGGGAGGACCTCAGGTCCAGGACCCTGAACAAGGCCCGGCGCCTCTTGAAGGCAGCGGATGCCAAGGGGCGCCGGGGCCACTTGTCGGAAGAACAGATGAGGGTCCTGGAACGCATATCCCCAGCGCTCCACGTCCAGATCCTTGAGAAGCAGACCCGTTTGGAGTCGAGCGGTGAGTGTACATGCATCCTGATTGTGAGCAGTGCGTGTGGTGATTATTCAGTAGTGTGCAGGTTGCACATCTGTTTGTATGGGGTCGAGTATGGGTGAGGGTGTACAGGGCCGTGGGGCTGACACATGCGAGGGCTGTAATGTGTGAGACATGGATGGTGCTTGTGTGTGTAGGCTTGCATGCCAAATGCAGTTGTGTGGGCACACATGTTTGGATGAATGTGTATGTAAGTAGACATGTCCGTGATGTCACGCATGTATGTTGCTTTTGGCTGCATGTATCAGCACTGTGTGCATGTGCATGTGTGTGTATTTGACAAGGGTGCAACAGTGATGCAACATGGATGCATGTGATAGCGGTATGTGGAAGCCTGATTGGCAGATGTGACATAGATGCCCGTCTGAACAGTGCGACACTTGGCAGAGGTGTACACATGCATGCAAGTGTGGTGGTGTGTGTACATGTGTGGTGCACTTCCTGTGTTGCATGTGATGTCTGGCTCACCTATGGCTGCTCATGCTGTTGTATGTGTATGGATGGTGGTGGCAGTTGCGATATGGCTGTGGTATGGCTCATGTGTGCGAGTTGTAATGACATGTGTGTTGGGGATTGTGATGACATGTCTGAGGTTTGCCAATGCCACTCATGTACAACTGTCATGTGTGTATGTGTCCATTGTACAGTGCCCTGATGCCTGTGTTTTGTTTCTCCCTGTCTGCAGCGTCAACTGATGAAGAGGGCGGAGAAGGTGCTGTGGAGCACAGCGGCGGGGATCCGACCGCCAGCCGGAGACGCAAGGCCCGGCTCCCCTCCCAGGTTGTCATCTCGTCGGGGAGTGAGGAGTCCGGTGCTGCGTCCCAGGCCGCAGCTGCCGGGGGGAGGTCCAAGAGGCAGAGGTTGGAGTTGGACTCCTCGGCAGCAGAAGGGGCAGCTGGGGCCCCACAGGGCCCAACAGGGGAAGATGGCACGGAGTCATCCAGGTTGGTGGGGGGTTTGGTGGAGGAGGAGGCCGTGCAAGCACCAGAGACGGGGTCTGGAGGTGGGGATCCCACTGGTGCTAGTGGTGCAGTGCAGGACCAGGGACAGGAGGCAGCACAGGCAGCCGCGGAGGTGCCTGTGTACAATCCTGTCCCCGATCCTGTCCCTGCATCATCTTGCACCAGCAGGGATGCCTACGTCCAGACCCGTTTTCAGGCAGGGGATGAGCTCACGTCAACTGGCCTTCCTCTGCCTGCGGACGTGGCTATCCAGGTCCGGGTTGAGCCTGTCCTGGCTGGTGTGGCGTTGCGTCAACGGGCCATGCGAGGTGACCTGCAGTCTTTTCATGAAGAGACTGCGAGTCATCTCGAATGGCTCGTTGACCACGTCAGCCTGCTGGGACAGGTCACCCAGGCCGGATTCCTCCGTCTGATGGGGCTTGCTCCGACCCCCTCCTCAGCTGGACCCCCTACGCGCCAGTCGTCCTCTGTGCCATCTTGTCATGATCTCTGCTTCCAAAAGGTCAGGGTTTTCCCAACTCCCTTGGAAGCAGATCCATAACCCAGGTTCCGAGTGCCAACCAGTCCCAATTGGGACCTTTTGGACCCAGTCCTGGCGCCAGTGGCACCAGGCTCATAAATATGCCCAGTCCCAGCGCTGGAAGCGCCGGGTTCATAATGCTTGGGTGGACTTACCTGCAGCAGACCATGCTGCTTACTTGCCTGCCAGTTGAGCCTCTGATCCTCTTCTGTTTGGAACTACTTTTCCTGTTGGGTGGGGCTGGAGCCACTCCCTAGATTCAGAACACTGGAACTCTTCTGGAAGGCAGGAACTCTTTTTTTACCAGGAACTCTTTTCTTACTTAGGCGTGGCTGTGGAAGGAGACACCTACGCACTACAGGAGGCTATTTAAACCACACCCGGTGGATGAATCTTGCTTTGCGTTATTCTGCACCCTCTGCAGCAGAACGCTCATCGTGTCTTCTGCATCCGGTCCTGGGCCTAAGGAAAAAGGCTTACCATCCTGAATCCAGTCTTCAGCAACACCTATAAAGACAAGAAAGAACAGGTTAGCATTCCGGCATCTGAAAGGCAAAGGCTTACCTACTCTTCGTGCGCTCCGGAGGTCTTCACACTGCATTCCGGCATCTGAAAGACAAAAGCTTACCAACTCTTCGCACGCTCCGGAGGCCGTCGGCGCTGCATCTCGCATCTGAAAGACAAAACAAGGTGCGTTTAAAGACATTGGGGAACTTTAATACTCACGTGCCATTACTCCTTTCCACATCTAACCCAGTGGGTATCCCGGCACCCTGCAGCCGCTCCGAACTTGTACCTGCAAAATAAAAAGACAGTTAGAGCGCTTTGTGAAGCTGGCAACAAGCGCTTACTTACGTGCTCCCAGGCGCTTCTATTCATCACACGGGCTCCATCTTCAACTCACTTCAGCCCGTCATCCGCCATCGCCGGAACCCTGCAAAACAAGAGACATCATTATTAAAGACTTTAAAGATATTTGAGTTACTCGAAACTTACCGTTTGTGCAGTAAACGACGGACAGCAGTCCTCTGAAGTCAAGAGGCCTGCGCTACCTATCCAGTGAAGAAACTGGCTACAGCACCCTGCCCCGAGGCAGATGGAGAGCTCGGCATTCACTTACCTAAGGTGAGAGCGTTAACCTGTGGGGGTCTACAGGAGAGGAGAAGAGGAAAGAGATAGGGACACCCCAATAACCCCAGTTCATTAACCCCGTATTTTCTATCTGCAGACATCTTACTCTGCACGTCAGGCATACAGGGCACAGAGGTCCAGCCCAAAGAGCCAATCGGGTGCTGCACATCACCTTTGAAGATACGGTAGTCACCCAGTCAAGACCGGCGCCTCTGCGAGAATCAGGTGAGCGTTACACATCTTCCCACCCATCAGTCACCTGGGTGCCCTGTGGAGCTGCCTCTGACGGTGCGGCCAGGCTGGTGGAGGAGGCATCCCTGCCACAGTCGGCAGTCGGATGTCCAGCAGGGGTGGCCACATCAACAACTGCACCTCAGCCGGCGGAGGATGTGCAGGCAGCAGGAGGCAGTGCACAGGCAGAGGCACAGCAGCAGCAGCAACGTGGTGGGAGCCATGAAGGCTCGGGGCCTTCGACATCGGAGGGGCAGGCATCAGCCGGAGGGCGGGAGGACCCAGGACAGAGAGTGTCTTCCGTGTGGCAGCGGTTGGGCCACGCCATAGATGTGGAGCGGCAGCGGGCGGAAGAGGCACGGCTCACAATGGTGAGGGCGGAGAACTCCATGCGGAGGGCCCTGAGGCGGGCCGAGTGCCTCGAGGCAATCCGCAGGGGTTTGGAGGTGGAGATGTTGGCGGCCCTGCGGACCCTCGGGGCCATGGAGGAGGACCGCCTCCGGGACATTGAGGAGGAGTTCGATGATGCCCTGGCCCAGAACATCCACAAGTGAGCCGTGAAACTAGCCCGCTGCCCTTGTACATAGTTTCTAGGTAGTGTTAGGTTTCATTTTTGTTTTTATTTAATTTGGACCTTTTTGACATTGGCCACAATTTTGTATATAGTTTATTTTATTAGTTAGTGTAGTTAGATAAGTTTCCTTTATTTTGTTGGGATAATGGACCCTGGATTGTTCCCATGTACATAGTTGACAGTTGGATTGTATTTTTTTTTCTATTTTTGACCATGGAGCAATGGCTTTCTTTTTTATTTCCCATTGGATTTTGTTTTGTGGACATTGACTTTGGACATTACTTTGGTTTTTTATTTTTGGTTTTGCTTTTTTTGACGGACATGCTTCTTTTCATTTTTGTACATTCACGTTTCTGTTTCTTCATTTTTTATTCTATTGATGTTTCCTTTAATACATATTTTTTTTGGTGAACTTCAATGTGTGGTATCTCATTGTGGCAGGGATGCCTCCTCCACCAGCCAAGTCAGAAAAGCATGCATATATACAAAGCTGGATCTTAGAGGAGCTTACCACTTGGTACGAGTAAAAGAGGGCGATGAATGGAAGACGGCCTTCCGCACCAAGTATGGGCTATTTGAATATCAGGTCATGCCCTTCGGACTTTGCAATGCCCCGGCCGCCTTTCAATATTTTATGAACGATGTCCTCAGAGAGCTCATAGATGTGTGTGTTGTTGTTTACATCGACGACATTCTCGTTTATTCTTCATCGGAATCTGAACATCGGAAAGACGTGAAAATGGTCCTCGAAAGATTGCGTCAACACAAACTTTTCGCTAAGTTGGAAAAATGTGTTTTCAACCTGACTGAAGTTGAATTCTTGGGATTCATATTATCACCTGGCGGAGTGCGTATGGATTCAAAGAAGGTCGATGCAGTTCTCAAATGGCCATCACCATCCTCCGTAAAAGGTGTGCAAAGCATGTTAGGCTTCGCTAACTTTTACCGCAGGTTTATCCCCGAGTTCTCTCGAATAGTCCAGCCCATCACTGCCTTGTTAAAGAAAAACAAACGTTTTGAATGGTCTACCGAGGCGGAACAAGCTTTCCAGGATTTGAAGACTAAATTTATCTCTGCACCAATCTTAAAACACCCTCGCCCCGAACTCCCCTATATCGTGGAAACTGATGCTTCAAGCCTTGCCATGGGGGCAGTTCTATCACAAAAGGACCCGGTAACCAATCAGTTGCATCCCGTGGCATTTTGGTCCCGCAAATTCTCGCCTCCTGAAGTCAATTACACGATTACTGACAAGGAACTTCTGGCTATCAAGTCTGCCTTTAAGGCTTGGCGGCATTATCTGCTGGGGGCCCGACACACTGTTACTGTGATTACGGATCACCGAAACCTGCAATATTTGAAAACCGCAAAAGCCCAATCCTCTAGACAACTCCGTTGGGCATTATTCTTTGCCGAGTTTGACTTCATAATTACCTATCGACCTGGTACCAAGAACGGTAAAGCCGATGCCCTTTCTCGGATGGGAGTGGAAGAACACTTGATCAACCCTAAACCTGTACCAATCATTCCCGAACAAAGAATTCTGGGTGTAATCACCACAGAATCCATAGAGGAAGTTAAGGATAAAGCCAGGCAACTTGTAACTCCAGCAGACATACAGAATTGGCATCTGCAGGGAAAGGACTTTGCAGTAAAGGACAACTTATTGTATTTCCAAGAACGATTATACCTACCCAGCACAGATTTACAGAAAAAAGTAATCTCTTGTTATCACGACTCTTTAATGGAAGGTCATCCCGGTATAGCCAAGACCTCAGAAAAGATCAAGCGCTACTTCTGGTGGCCGTCTTGGAAAAAAGATATCAGAGACTTTATAATGTCCTGTGGAGTATGCGCCCAAAACAAGAGCCAAAAGGAAAGACCAGCAGGCCTCTTACGCCCTATTGACATCCCACCTCGCCCTTGGCATACGCTTTCTATGGACTTCATCACCGATCTACCTCCATGCTCCGGATACAATACGATTCTAGTAATCGTGGACTTATTCTCCAAGATGGCGCATTTCATTCCGCTCAAAGGCTTGCCAACAGCAGCAACTCTGGCCCGAGAATTTCTCGAAAACATCGTCCGACTGCACGGTTTTCCTTCGGTTCTAATTTCGGATCGAGGTAGTCAATTTATTTCTCATTTTTGGCGAAGTTGCTGTCGGTCGGCTCAAATTGATGTGAGACTATCGACCAGTCACCACCCTCAGACCGACAGACAAACCGAGAGGACCAATCAAACTCTGGAACAGTATTTACGCTGCATGCTGCAACAAACTGAAAAAACTTGGAAAGATATCCTTTGGATAGCCGAGTATGCCTACAATAACTCTGTCCATTCGGGAACTGGGAAAACCCCGTTTTTTCTTTTGTACGGCAGTCACCCTCGAACCTCGGAGTTGGATCCCCTCCAAGATCTTGAAACACCAGCAGTAGACTACCTGCATTCTACAATCACCCAAGCCTTTAAGGAAGCTGTTTCTCACCTTCAAAGGGCTAAAGAACAATACAAGAAAGGAGCAGATCAACATCGGAAGGAAGCCCCTCACTATCAAGTAGGGGATCAAGTCTGGTTATCCACCAGATATCTATCTCTAAAAGGGCCACGCACATTCAACCCAAGATACCTTGGTCCCTATTCCATCACTACCATAGTAAACCCAGTAGCGGTCAAGTTGGACTTGCCCCCGCACATGAAGATACATCCGGTCTTCCACGTCTCTCTATTAAAACCAGTGCAACCTCAAACCCGACTAACCAAATCTCCAAAACCTATCCTAGTTGATGGAGAACTCGAGTTTGAAGTCAAAAGCATTCTGGACTCCAAGATCTCCAAATCTAAACTATTCTACCTAATTGACTGGAAAGGCTACGGCCCCCGAGAGAGATCCTGGGAACCTGCTGAATATGTCCACGCTCCTCGCCTAATCAAAAGATTTCACCGAACATTTCCTGACAAGCCAAAACCCCCGGAGAAGCCCGGTTTGGGAGGGGCCTTGAGGGGGGGTACTGTCATGATCTCTGCTTCCAAAAGGTCAGGGTTTTCCCAACTCCCTTGGAAGCAGATCCATAACCCAGGTTCCGAGTGCCAACCAGTCCCAATTGGGACCTTTTGGACCCAGTCCTGGCGCCAGTGGCACCAGGCTCATAAATATGCCCAGTCCCAGCGCTGGAAGCGCCGGGCTCATAATGCTTGGGTGGACTTACCTGCAGCAGACCATGCTGCTTACTTGCCTGCCAGTTGAGCCTCTGATCCTCTTCTGTTTGGAACTACTTTTCCTGTTGGGTGGGGCTGGAGCCACTCCCTAGATTCAGAACACTGGAACTCTTCTGGAAGGCAGGAACTCTTTTTTTACCAGGAACTCTTTTCTTACTTAGGCGTGGCTGTGGAAGGAGACACCTAAGCACTACAGGAGGCTATTTAAACCACACCCGGTGGATGAATCTTGCTTTGCGTTATTCTGCACCCTCTGCAGCAGAACGCTCATCGTGTCTTCTGCATCCGGTCCTGGGCCTAAGGAAAAAGGCTTACCATCCTGAATCCAGTCTTCAGCAACACCTATAAAGACAAGAAAGAACAGGTTAGCATTCCGGCATCTGAAAGGCAAAGGCTTACCTACTCTTCGTGCGCTCCGGAGGTCTTCACACTGCATTCCGGCATCTGAAAGACAAAAGCTTGCCAACTCTTCGCCCGCTCCGGAGGCCGTCGGCGCTGCATCTCGCATCTGAAAGACAAAACAAAGTGCGTTTAAAGACATTGGGGAACTTTAATACTCACGTGCCATTACTCCTTTCCACATCTAACCCAGTGGGTATCCCGGCACCCTGCAGCCGCTCCGAACTTGTACCTGCAAAATAAAAAGACAGTTAGAGCGCTTTGTGAAGCTGGCAACAAGCGCTTACTTACGTGCTTCCAGGCGCTTCTATTCATCACACGGGCTCCATCTTCAACTCACTTCAGCCCGTCATCCGCCATCGCTGGAACCCGGCAAAACAAGAGACATCATTATTAAAGACTTTAAAGACATTTGAGTTACTCGAAACTTACCGTTCGTGCAGTAAACGACGGACAGCAGTCCTCTGAAGTCAAGAGGCCTGCACTACCTATCCAGTGAAGAAACTGGCTACAGCACCCTGCCCCGAGGCAGATGGAGAGCTCGGCATTCACTTACCTAAGGTGAGAGCGTTAACCTGTGGGGGTCTACAGGAGAGGAGAAGAGGAAAGAAATAGGGACACCCCAATAACCCCAGTTCATTAACCCCGTATTTTCTATCTGCAGACATCTTACTCTGCACGTCAGGCATACAGGGCACAGAGGTCCAGCCCAAAGAGCCAATCGGGTGCTGCACATCACCTTTGAAGATACGGTAGTCACCCAGTCAAGACCGGCGCCTCTGCGAGAATCAGGTGAGCGTTACACATCTTCCCACCCATCAGTCACCTGGGTGCCCTGTGGAGCTGCCTCTGACGGTGCGGCCAGGCTGGTGGAGGAGGCATCCCTGCCACAGTCGGCAGTCGGATGTCCAGCAGGGGTGGCCACATCAACAACTGCACCTCAGCCGGCGGGGGATGTGCAGGCAGCAGGAGGCAGTGCACGGGCAGAGGCACAGCAGCAGCAGCAACGTGGTGGGAGCCATGAAGGCTCGGGGCCTTCGACATCGGAGGGGCAGGCATCAGCCGGAGGGCGGGAGGACCCAGGACAGAGAGTGTCTTCCGTGTGGCAGCGGTTGGGCCACGCCATAGATGTGGAGTGGCAGCGGGCGGAAGAGGCACGGCTCACAATGGTGAGGGCGGAGAACTCCATGCGGAGGGCCCTGAGGCGGGCCGAGTGCCTCGAGGCAATCCGCAGGGGTTTGGAGGTGGAGATGTTGGCAGCCCTGCAGACCCTCGGGGCCATGGAGGAGGACCGCCTCCGGGACATTGAGGAGGAGTTCGATGATGCCCTGGCCCGGAACATCCACAAGTGAGCCGTGAAACTAGCCCGCTGCCCTTGTACATAGTTTCTAGGTAGTGTTAGGTTTCATTTTTGTTTTTATTTAATTTGGACCTTTTTGACATTGGCCACATTTTTGTATATAGTTTATTTTATTAGTTAGTGTAGTTAGATAGGTTTCCTTTATTTTGTTGGGATAATGGACCCTGGATTGTTCCCATGTACATAGTTGACAGTTGGATTGTATTTTTTTTTCTATTTTTGACCATGGAGCAATGGCTTTCTTTTTTATTTCCCATTGGATTTTGTTTTGTGGACATTGACTTTGGACATTACTTTGGTTTTTTTATTTTTGGTTTTGCTTTTTTTGACGGACATGCTTCTTTTCATTTTTGTACATTCACGTTTCTGTTTCTTCATTTTTTATTCTATTGATGTTTCCTTTAATACATATTTTTTTTGGTGAACTTCAATGTGTGGTATCTCATTGGTTTCATGCATTTCATGATATGTGTTTTGAGATTCACTGACACCCATTGGGTGTATGTGAGGGAAATGTGTTTGTTTCGGAACTTGCAATTGGTGTTCTGTGATGTAATTGCAAATTATGAGTGGGTGGATGCAATACTCGGGTGGGTGTTTTGCATTTGGAGGCTGACCATAGGGACCAGAATTCTAGATTGTGATGACATGTTGGCTGGGGAACATGAGTTGCACATGGGTGGGGGCCTGCTGGCAGGTGCCCCACACTGCTGGGGGGTGGGGGTGGTGGGGAACATGGTTGGACATGGGTGGGGGCCTGCTGGCAGGTGCCCCACAGTGCTGGGGGGTGGGGGTGGTGTGAGACATGGGTGGGGGCCTGGTGGAGGCTGCCCCTGCACTGCTGGGGGGTGGGGGTGATGGGAGACATGGGTGGGGGCCTGGTGGAGGCTGCCCCTGCACTGCCGGGGGTGTGGGTGATGGGAGACATGAGTTGGACATGAGTGGGGGCCTGGTGGAGGCTGCCCCTGCACTGCTGTGGGGTGGGGGTGGTGGGAGACATGGGTGGGGGCCTGGTGGAGGCTGCCCCTGGTGACTGGGGGGTGGGGGTGGTGGGAGACATGGGTGGGGGCCTGGTGGAGGCTGCCCCTGCACTGCTGGGGGTGGTGGGAGACATGGGTGGGGGCCTGGTGGAGGCTGCCCCTGCACTGCTGGGGGGTGGGGGTGATAGGGGAAATGAGTGGGGGCCTGGTGGATGATGCCCCTGGTGGCTGGGGGGTGGGGGTGGTGTGAGACATGGGTGGGGGCCAGGTGGAGGCTGCCCCTGCACTGCTGGGGGGTGGGGGTGATGGGAGACATGGGTGGGGGCCTGGTGGAGGCTGCCCCTGGTGGCTGGGGGGTGGGGGTGGTGGGAGACATGGGTTGGTGCCTGGTGCTGGGTGCCCCTGCACTGCTGGGGGGTGGGGGTGGTGGGAGACATGGGTGGGGAGCTGGTGGAGGCTGCCCCTGGTGACTGGGGGGGTGGGGGTGGTGGGAGACATGGGTGGGGGCCTGGTGGAGGCTGCCCCTGCACTGCTGGGGGTGGGGGTGGTGGGAGACATGGGTGGGGGCCTGGTGGAGGCTGCACCTGGTGGCTGGGGGGTGGGGGTGGTGGGAGACATGGGTGGGGCCTGCTGGCAGGTGCCCCACAGTGCTGGGGGGTGGGGGTGATGGGAGACATGGGTGGGGGCCTGGTGGAGGGTGCCCCTGCACTGCTGGGGGGTGGTGGGAGACATGGGTGGGGACCTGGTGGAGGCTGCCCCTGGTGACTGGGGGGTGTGGGTGGTGTGAGACATGGGTGGGGGCCTGGAGGAGGCTGCCCCTGCACTGCTGGGGGGTGGGGGTGATGGGAGACATGGGTGGGGGCCTGGTGGAGGCTGCCCCTGGTGGCTGGGGGGTGGGGGTGGTGGGAGACATGGGTGGGTGCCTGGTGGTGGGTGCCCCTGCACTGCTGGGGGGTGGGGGTGGTGGGAGACATGGGTGGGGACCTGGTGGAGGCTGCCCCTGGTGACTGGGGGGTGGGGGTGGTGGGAGACATGGGTGGGGGCCTGGTGGAGGCTGCCCCTGCACTGCTGGGGGTGGGGGTGGTGGGAGACATGGGTGGGGGCCTGGTGGAGGCTGCCCCTGGTGGCTGGGGGGTGGGGGTGGTGGGAGACATGGGTGGGGCCTGCTGGCAGGTGCCCCACAGTGCTGGGGGGTGGGGGTGGTGGGAGACATGGGTGGGGGCCTGGTCGAGGCTGCCCCTGGTGGCTGGGGGGTGGGGGTGATGGGAGACATGAGTGGGGGCCTGGTGGAGGCTGCCGCTGCACTGCTGGCGGGTGGGGGTGGTGGGAGACATGGGGGGGCCTGGTGGAGGCTGCCCCTGCACTTCTGGGGGTGGGGGTGATGGGAGACATGAGTTGGACATGAGTGGGGGCCTGGTGGAGGCTGCCCCTGCACTGCTGGGGGGGGTGGGGGTGGTGGGAGACATGGGTGGGGGTCTGGTGGAGGCTGCCCCTGGTGACTGGGGGGGTGGGGGTGGTGGGAGACATTGGTTGGGGCCTATTGGAGGCTGCCCCTGCACTGCTGGGGGGTGGGGGTGGTGGGAGACATGGGTGGGGGCCTGGTGGAGGCTGCCCCTGCACTGCTGGGGGGTGGGGGTGATAGGGGAAATGATTGGGGGCCTGGTGGAGGATGCCCCTGGTGGCTGGGGGGTGGGGGTGGTGTGAGACATGGGTGGGGGCCTGGTGGAGGCTGCCCCTGCACTGCTGGGGGTTGGGGGTGATGGGAGACATGGGCGGGGGCCTGGTGGAGGCTGCCCCTGGTGGCTGGGGGGTGGGGGTGGTGGGAGACATGGGTGGGTGCCTGGTGGTGGGTGCCTCTGCACTGCTGGGGGGTGGGGGTGGGGGTGGTGGGAGACATGGGTGGGGACCTGGTGGAGGCTGCCCCTGGTGACTGGGGGGGTGGGGGTGGTGGGAGACATGGGTGGGAGCCTGGTGGAGGCTGCCCCTGGTGGCTGGGGGGTGGGGGTGGTGGGAGACATGGGTGGGGCCTGTTGGCAGGTGCCCCACAGTGCTGGGGGGTGGGGGTGATGGGAGACATGGGTGGGGTCCTGGTGGAGGGTGCCCCTGCACTGCTGGGGGGTGGTGGGAGACATGGGTGGGGACCTGGTGGAGGCTGCCCCTGGTGACTGGGATGGTGGGGGTGATGGGAGACATGAGTGGGGGCCTGGTGGAGGCTGCCCCTGCACTGCTGGGGGGTGGGGGTGGTGGGAGACATGGGTGGGGGCCTGGTGGAGGCCGCCCCTGGTGGCTGGGGGGTGGGGGTGATGGGAGACATGAGTGGGGGCATGTTGGAGGCTGCCCCTGCACTGCTGGGGGTGGGGGTGATGGGAGACATGAGTTGGACATGAGTGGGGGCCTGGTGGATGCTGCCCCTGCACTGCTGGGGGGTGGGGGTGGTGGGAGACATGAGTGGGGGCCTGGTGGAGGCTGCCCCTGCACCGCTGTGGGGTGGGGGTGGTGGGAGACATGGGTGGGGGCCTGGTGGAGGCTGCCCCTGCACTGCTGGGGGTGGGGGTGATGGGAGACATGAGTTGGACATGAGTGGGGGACTGGTGGAGGCTGCCCCTGCACTGCTGGGGGGTGGGGGTGGTGGGAGACATGGGTGGGGGCCTGGTGGAGGCTGCCCCTGGTGACTGGGGGGGTGGGGGTGGTGGGAGACATGGGTGGGGGCCTGGTGGAGGCTGCCCCTGCACTGCTGGGGGGTGGGGGGGGTGGTAGACATGGGTGGGGGCCTGGTGGAGGCTGCCCCTGCACTGCTGGGGGGTTGGGGTGATAGGGGAAATGAGTGGGGGCCTGGTGGAGGATGCCCCTGGTGGCTGGGGGGTGGGGGTGGTGTGAGACATGGGTGGGGGCCTGGTGGAGGCTGCCCCTGCACTGCTGGGGGGTGGGGGTGATGGGAGACATGGGTGGGGGCCTGGTGGAGGCTGCCCCTGGTGGCTGGGGGGTGGGGGTGGTGGGAAACATGGGTAGGTGCCTGGTGGTGGGTGCCCCTGCACTGCTGGGGGGTGGGGGTGGTGGGAGACATGGGTGGGGACCTGGTGGAGGCTGCCCCTGGTGACTGGGGGGTGGGGGTGGTGGGAGACATGGGTGGGGGCCTGGTGGAGGCTGCCCCTGCACTGCTGGGGGGTGGGGGTGGTGGGAGACATGGGAGGGGGCCTGGTGGAGGCTGCCCCTGGTGGCTGGGGGGTGGGGGTGGTGGGAGACATGGGTGGGGCCTGCTGGCAGGTGCCCCACAGTGCTGGGGGGTGGGGTGATGGGAGACATGAGTGGGGGCCTGGTGGAGGCTGCCCCTGGTGGCTGGGGGGTGGGGGTGGTGGGAGACATGGGTGGGGGCCTGGTGGAGGCTGCCCCTGGTGGCTGGGGGGTGGGGGTGGTGGGAGACATGGGTGGGGGCCTGGTGGTGGGTGCCCCTGCACTGCTGGGGGGTGGGGGTGGTGGGAGTCATGGGTGGGGGCCTGGTGGAGGCTGCCCCTGGTGGCTGGGGGGTGGGGGTGGTGGGAGACATGGGTGGGGGCCTGGTGGAGGCTGCCCCTGGTGGCTGGGGGGTGGGGGTGGTGGGAGACATGGACGGGGGCCTGGTGGTGGGTGCCCCTGCACTGCTGGGGGGTGGGGGTGGTGGGAGACATGGGTGGGGGCCTGGTGGAGGCTGCCCCTGGTGGCTGGGGGGTGGGGGTGGTGGGAGACATGGGTGGGGGCCTGGTGGAGGGTGCCCCTGCACTGCTGGGGGGTGGTGGGAGACATGGGTGGGGGCCTGTGGAGGGTGCCCCTGGTGGCTGGGGGTGCAGGGGGACATGCGTTGGTGGGCAGTAGTGCAAGTTGACATGTGGGTTGGCTGGGGGGCATGGCCATGGTGGATGGGGTGCCTGCAGGACATGTGCAGGGTAGGCCCCTGTGGTGTGAGCCACCTGCAGGGGCCGTGGAGGGTGTAGAGGGAACACCTGGGGGGGCCCACACGTGCAATTCACGTGCGGTGCTCCCCGCGCACCCCTGTAATACACGTACCCTGATGGAATCACGTGTCGTACTTCCCCCGCACCCTGAAATACACGTACCCTGATGGAATCGCGTGTGGAACTTCCCACGCACCCCTGGAATACACGTACTCTGCTGATTTCGCGTGTGTAACTTCCCCTGCACCCTGAAATACACGTACCCTGCTGATATCGCGTGTGGAACTTCACGCGCACCCCTGAAAAACACATACCCTGCGGAAGTCACATGTGTAACTTCCCCTGCACCCTGAAATACACGTACCCTGCTGATATCGCGTGTGGAACTTCACGCGCACCCCTGAAAAACACGTACCCTGCGGAAGTCACGTGTGTAACTTCCCCTGCACCCTGAAATACAAGTACCCTGCTGATATAGCGTGTGGAACTTCACGCACACCCCGAAATACACGTACCCTGATGAGATCGCGTGTGTGACTTCCCGCGCACCCTGAAATACACGTACCCTGCTGAAATCGCATCTGTAACGTCCCCTGCACCCTGAAATACACGTACCCTGATGGAATCGCGTGTGGAACTTCCCACGCACCCCTGGAATACATGTACCCTGCTGATTTCGCGTGTGTAACTTCCCCTGCACCCTGAAATACACGTACCCTGATGGAATCGCGTGTGGAACTTCCCGCGCACCCCTGGAATACACGTCCCCTGTGGAAATCGCGTGTGTAACTTCCCCTGCACCCTGAAATACACGTACCCTGCTGATATCGTGTGTGGAACTTCACGCGCACCCCGAAATACACGTACCCTTATGGATTCGTGTCTGGAACTTCCCACGCACCCCTGAGATACGCGTACCCTGCTTGCACGGGCCCAATCGCGTGTGGAAATTCCTGCGCACCCCTGAAATACACGTACCATGATGAAATTGCGTGTGCAACTTCCTGCGCACCCCTGAAATACGCGTACCCTGCTCGCACGGGGCCAATCGCGTGAGGTACTTACCGCGCACCCCAGTGATGCACGTAGCCCGCTTTCTGTGCTGGTACAGGGTTAGCGCAGCCCTTTGCGCTGGATTGGGTATGTTGATGACTTTTCCCTGCGCGAGAGGCGTTCTTGGGGGCGTAACTGGCGCTGCTGCAGGGTCGCTGCGCCACTATGCGCCACGGCTGGTTTTGGTGGCTGGAATCCATGAATACGCTGTGCGCGGAAATGGATTTTGGCGCACGCAGCTGGCGCAGGGATTCGCACGCGCACACTGTGCGCCAGCCGCGTGCGCCACTTGTGCGCTGAATTCTATGAATTACCCCCAAAGAGTTTATGTGCCACATTGTTAGCCAACATTAAAGTAACGGGAAATGAATTTCTATTGACAATGTGCATTATTAACATGAGACTGTGGTCTCTGCACATTTATATGCTACTGCACAGGGCAATGAGGGGCGCATGCATGAATGCAGAAATGGAGATGATTGCGGGAATAGATGTACACAGAAGCTGGTCAACTTGCAGTTCACTTGTCGTGCTTTTACACTTTTATGTGATGACTATAGTGGTATGTTTGTCACTGTTATGCCTTGAAGTTCCAGCAATTATGCCGGATAAAGTGTGCAGCCTTTCTGGTTGCTTTATGGATGAAATTGAAGATCCTTGTATTATCGACAAGGCTGTCCGGCCCATGGGAACACACTGCCTGCACCTTTTTCTGACAAAATACTTTTTTTCATGATACATCTGCTCTTGCCACTCTGACTCCATGCTAGGGAAATGCTTTTAATAGCTAAGGGCAGGGGGCACATTACTTTTGATGTATAAGGAAATATGTGCCTGTATTGACCGCACATAAGGTTGTTTTTTAAAGAAAATGTAAATGCATTGTAAAGAGGTGCATTTGGTTCCGGTAAAATGGAAGTAAATATGGTGTATGTGGTTTACTTGAAATATTTGGCTGTTTTTGTACTACATTGTTTGCCAGTAATATTCTAAATTTTTGTGACATGTGTTTGATTCGGGCACACTGTGAATGCTACATGAAGGGTGGTATTGCTATGTGTCCTTCAAAACACCGACTAAGAATTTGTGGGAGTAAATGTGTCGACAATACACAAAGAAATGATAAGATGTACTGTATTAAAAGCAGACATTGGAAAGCAAAGTTTGAATTTTAGAAAACTGTGTTGTGAAGCGGTTAGTCGTCTGTAACATCTTAAAAATTGATTCACGAAACGCAATGTGAGCAACATTTTGAGTAAAAGCTATCGAAGTGTGGAAGGTGTACTGTCTGCCATATGATGAACTCTGTGACATGTAAATATTGAATTTGCTGCAAAGAGTAAACGTCATAGATATTACTTGAAACTTTAACTTATAGCCGAAATAAGAATGTATTTGTATATGTAATACTCCCGTTCTGTGCATGTAATGGGTTCAGTCTACCGGCCGATGGATTCTTCAACAGTTTTGGACAATTATTATTAGCAACGGATATGTTATAACAATTGTTTGGGACGATCGCTGGACAACAATTTGTCCTTTTGCGGTTGCAGCAACAAGGAGCAACATGGTCGCATATAGGTTCTAGAAAAGTGAGGTGTGAAAGTGTTGCATTTCTTTCAATTTTAACGCAGTCATTTCTCCTGTGTGAAGGAAAGCCATGTGCACAGACTATTCAACAGGTATAGAAGATCATTTTTGGTGCACAATACAAAGGCCCTCATTCTGACTCAGGCGTAAAGGGGTTTACGGCGCCGTAAACGGCGCCGACCCTTAACGCCTGATTACAAGATTCCCTTTGCGGGATGGCTTTTAACGGCTGCTTTTTTGCAGCCGTTAAAATCCATGCCGCAAAGGGACCTTGGCGATAATTACGGCACCGTAATTTACGGTGCCGTAATTATCGCCTTTCCCCATTCCCATTATGCCCTATGGGGCGAAAATGGGAATGGGGAAGGGTAAAATGGGAAATGGGGATTTACCGCCCCACTCACCTTGGAATGGGGCGGTAAATCTGCCAACCACCATGGCGCAAACATAGTTTATTCGATGGTGGTAAGGGTACGACCCAGGCGGTAACTTACCGCCTGGGTCGTAATAAGGGCCAAAGACTTGCATTGATGGATTGATCATAGGATTTGTCCGTAGAAGATTACAGTTGACAGTTTCAGTAAAAATGTGAACGCTGCTAAAATCGGTAGCTATGAACTGTGTTTGAAAAGGTTAACAAAGTTTTCGTGGACTTAAGTGAATGCTTCCATTGTTTTGTTCAAATTAAAAGTATTTTTTACGGTCCCCACTATTACTGTCCTATTCAAAATAAAATGTTTCTATCATTTCTGTAAAAACATACTTAAGTTTTGTGTTTGTTGTGGATGTTTGTGTTTAAGTTCCTTGTTCTGCGTAACATAACTGTATGACGTTGTTGATGATCGTGTATGTTCGGCTATGCTGCCCACTAACGTCATTGAAATAGGTGGAGCTCATTCTGAGCATATAGTGATTTTAGCGTTAGAGGAGGGCAAATGTAATCAGTGCTGCACAGCCTTTGAAGTTCGGCCGATAGAATCTTACTGAGTTCATCTACTTTAATGAAAATGGCAAGCAGATGGATTCTATAATAATACTTTTTTAGTTCTATTTTTTTACTGTGAGAGTTGAGTCCTAAAGGAACCTTTTTTTTCAGGAAAGGTCACAATGTAAGATGGGGCAAGAAAAGACGGAATAGGCACAAAGGAGTAAAATGGAGGGGCAGGTGGACAGGGGAAGATGTTGCACGTGTGTTACATCTAAGGCAGGGGGCAGTGTTTTTCATGCTCTTTGATTACAGCTTCAAAAGCACTTCCAAATTACTCCCGACTGCAGAGTGATGTGTTGCAGTATATACAGAGGACTGTTGTCTTAGAAAGATATGGATCAACAAGTTATTTTATTGCTTGCAAGGTAGGTGGTGGGATTTTGTGTCCCACAAAAGGATGCTGTGTGGTTACAGTGCTGGTTGCTCAATATGAGGTTGAGGAAGATAGCCTAGTATTTACTAAGAGAGCAACAGCCTTTCTGAGAGCATTGCAGTGGTTGGATTGGGTGTGGTGTCGTATGGATGTGGTCCCGTAGGAGTACTGCCCAAGCAGTCGGTGACTAAGTATAACGTTGCACTCAGTGCATTTCACTTTTGTAGATTTAGCCTTTGGTACATTCCCAACAGTGGTAAAGAACTGCCACACCAATGATTCTCTCTTGGTACTAGAGGTAGGCACTTCCTCTACCTCCTTTTCTTGGCCCTCTTCATTGTGTTTTGAAGTACTGCACTTTTTTGTTGTGTTCGTCCTGCAGCTGGTGGCTCTTGGGGAAGAGGGATGGAAGTAGATAATGCAATTTTTAAGATAAATAGCAGTTTTGCTAATATTGTTCTAAGTATGTGCACATGCTAGATGGTTAATGGATATTGAGTATGAATAGGTGTAGGAGTTGTGCAAGGGTAATTGTTGAGCTTGACAGTTGCTAGGTCAGTAGATTGTGGAGTTCCAAACTGTTTGCGAAGCATAGACCCGATTGCGAAGTGCTGACGTGTCTGCGAGCACATCATTATGCTGCACACCCGCACCGGGTCACTTGCCACTGTCCGGCAGATCCACGATGACGTCCGACGTTCATGAATGTTGACGGAAGCAAACCACTGGAAAAAGTTGCAAAAAGTGTACAGAAGTGTTAAAAATGATGCTAGAAGGTGGGAAAAGGCAGAATTTTAATGTGAAACTTTTGAAATTGGACATAAGTGTTGCTATATTGGGGTAAGCATGATCTTAGTTATTTGTTGGAAATTAGCATACACTGGTAAAAACCAATGGAATTCATTGAAAAACATTGTTAAAGAGAAGTTATGGTTAATTTGCAGCAATAACAACCTATGAAATTCAATAAAAAACTTTGTTAAAGGAATGTTATAGTTACAAGTAAAACCAAAAAACCTCAGGAATTCATCTATTATGGTAAAATAAGCAAGCATAACTCTCACCACCACCACTGTGCAATGCTAAGACTAACACCCAGGACATCAAAGATGGCATCACATGAAATTAATTTTGATGACAAGTCCGTACAAGTGGTTGTGTTTATAATGTTGGTAACAAGATGTCAGTGGTGATCGGGAGACCTATCATGAGCTAGTTAGTCTATTAAATAATGTACTCATCTAAACTAAACATTATATTGGAGTGTTGTTGCTAATACAGGAACCTAATCATACATAAACATAGGCAATGGCTGCAGCATGCACCATAGAAGTACAATATTTATAATCGTGTAATTTTGGATAGTAAAATAATGAATGCTACCATATCAGAGTGTTGAGTAATGTTAAACATGTAATAACTAGCTAACAATCCAAGGTTTTCTATACACTTGTGAAAGTACAATCAATAGCTTTGAAAACCCACAATGCATGCAAATCAGAGACACATACAAGGAAACTAAAGTAAGGAAGAAAGAAACTGCATCACCACAAAATGTTATTAACATTACAGTGTATCTTCATGTATACAAATACATTGGGCCTCATTACGACCCTTGCGGAAATCGGAAAACGATGGCGGAAATGCAATACCGCCATCGAATAGCGCTCGGTGCGACTATGACCCGTCACCGCAAAGTACGAAGCCATTAGCGACACCGTAGTGAACGCCAACGCTAACTGCACCAAGCACGCGCGCGCGCGCCATGCGAAACCGCAAACACCACCATGGCGCAAGGGTACGCCAATTCCGACCCTAGCGTACATGTACCTAACGCCATCAGGCATGGCGTAATGTACCATTTCGCCATGGTGAGAAGTACGGCATCGCGAATCAACCGTAAACGGCCCCACTGAGTGCCTGTACACCGCTCCCTGCCCACAAACTACAACTCCCCGTAGGTGCAATGAAGCCACAATGCAACCATTGAAATGTACAAGTCACCCATGCATGGCAACGAACAAAAGAAACACAAGAGGGGCCAATGGGAGCTGCAGGGCACAGATGGCACGAATACAGAAGCCATCCCAATGGACATGACCACAGTCCCCCACCAAGAAACGCACGCAAACACAGGCACCTGTGACCAGCCATATTCCGAGAATCACATCATTCCACCAGTCCACCTGGCTGACCGGCATCTGTTACACAAAACCCAATCCCCCGCCCCTGAGCATGACAACATTCAAACTGTCATATTGGCAGCCCCCATCCCTGACCTCACGGGCTTAGTAGGCAAACGCGCCCAGTACAGTACCACGCAACTAAACTCCGAAGCTGGAACCCAATGCAGATCTCCTCACAATACATCGCCCCCCAAATAGGCATATGCCACATCACTTGCAAAGAAAAACGCTACACGGGCCAAATCAGAATAGAAATTTAATGCACATCAAAGTCACCAAGCCCATACAGCCATCAGGCCATGAACTCCTAAACACCAATCACCATTGTGGGCTGCATCCGCAAGAAATGACCAGCCACTACTTGTGTGTCGTCCTGTTCCCTCATGGTACACAGAGCCACATTCACGTACGAAAAGGCAACATGGAAGCGCACAGAACCGCAGGGCCGTCCCAATGGGGAGGCACTAGTCCAGCCGAAAGGCCGAAATGTTGCTCCGAGCCACCAGTACAGCGTAAGGGCATGTGGGCCATTGGCGATCGTCCCATAAGATCGTAATGCTGCTCCACTGATTAACACGAAGCAGCAGGTGTCGGGAGTAAAACCCATCTGCAGGAGTGGCATACAGATGGCAGTGGCAAAAGGGGAGGAGATACCTGTCAACCAAAAGAAAAGAAAAAGAACAGAATGGCCATCAGAACTACATTCCAACAACTCACTTCAATGATCACACGAAATCCACAGCCATATGCATGCTAGCCCACTCCAAAGGATCATCACCACCCCAAAACCACTTGCGACTCCTAACCATCTATATCGAGGTGCAAACACCATCACAAACGAGTGTACCTGTGCATGCGTCTGTCAAAACAGAATCCATCAGATGGGAATGTTAATGTGCATGGACACAAGTGTCTGAGGGCGTGTCGAGACAGGGAGGGCTCAACAAGGCCAGATAGACGATGGTCCCACCATGGCAGCCCTGCATCACATAGCGTAGGGGAGGCGGATAGATCCCAAGAAGCCCTGTACATGGCAAACTCTGTATCAAATCACCTGCCCATGCATCCATTCATCATTCCCTCATCCCGGAATCAAAACGCCTGAATAATTACTCACATAACATTAGAAACATCCATTGAGTCAGTGCGTTATGCAGCCTGCAAAATCCACAGTGCCCCAGCCCGTAATTCCAGTGTTGTGAAGTAACATGTATCTGGGAACGGCCGGCCTCATCGCCCACGTAGCAATTGCGCATCCCAAACTATTCATATCAATCATTGCTTCCTCGCCATGGGCCCTGTCTCAAGGACATTGAACAACAGAACGTTATATTTGCAGTCAGACCTGTGGGCATCTCCTCGCCGCTAGCTGGAAACCGAAAGCGCCGCCCTTGGAATTCCACATTTGCAACATCACGCCGAAAAGGCATCTGTGGCCGTTTGAAATCACTAATTTTTCCATCGAGTGCGGCTGTGTGTGAAAATGGCAACTGCCTTCACCCACAAATGGGACGCCCCGCCTGTCATTGCAACTCGGTAAAGTGATGCATGAGGGCCCACCGTTACTCGAGTACTACGTTCCACTGACCCTTCACAAGTCTGTTCGCGACTGCACAGATAGTATGTGCAACAATGGGACCACAGCAGAATGAACATGTCAACCAATGTTACACGGCCATCGGGTACAAATACATGATTGCAATAGCAAGATGCCATTCCCAGATTTGCAGCGTTGTGCGCGGGACGTGCTCGGCCAAAGGGGAGAGCAGCTTGCACAGGTGGAATTAATCACCACAGGTGGAGGCCATACAGCCTGAAAACACATAAATTGCACAGCCAGTCTCCTCCCACAACCACACCGAAATGCTACCGGCAGGACTCGCGATGTTGGCCCTGGGGGACCTGATAGCACTGCAAGTACTCCAACTCCAAGAAGAAGACGAACACCAACTGCAACCGGCCGCACGAAGGAGACGCAGGAGGAGGAGGAGGGCAAGGCAGGGCCAGCAAGGGCCGCCAGCACAGCCACTACCACCACGCAGGCAGCCCGCAATCCCACGCCTCCGAGCACATCCGTTCAACCTCACTGATGAGCAGATCCACACCCTCTACCGTCTGGACCGGGACACCATAGCCGCCATTGTGGACATGACACAGGCTGACCTTGTCAGCATGATAGATAGCCCAACCGGCATCCCACCCCTACTGAAGGTGGTGTCTGTACTCCACTTCCTGGCCACAGGCACCTACCAGCACACAGTCGGACAGTTGCATGGCATTTCTCAGCCACTGTTCTCACGGACACTATTGCAAGTGCTCGATGCCCTCCTGCAGCACGCAGACGACTACATCTCTCTACCACGCTCGGAGCAGGAAATTACCAACACAAAAGTGGGATTCCATGCACTTGCCGGCATACCGGGTTGCATTGGTGCCATCGACTGCACCCATGTGGAATTGGTCGTCCCACATGCAATGGAGGCCCAGTACCGCAACAGAAAACAATTTCATTCCCTGAATGTACAAATGGTGTGTGACTCCAACAGGATCATTACACATTGTTGTGCCCGATTCCCTGGATCTACCCATGATTCTATGGTCTTGAGGAACTCTACAATACCACGCTACATGGAGCGACACGCAGGGAACAGATCCTGGCTACTCGGTGAGTCTCATTACATGCATGATTATGTGGGGAATGTGATTTGGCAATGACCTGGCAGGAAGGGGGGGGGTGTGCGTACGTAGCAATGGCATTCCACATCATAGGTTTCTCGTCCACATACAGGTGATGCTGGATATCCACTGAAGAGATGGCTCCTCACACCAGTCCGAAACCCACGGGACCAGCATGAGGAGGACTACAACCATGCCCACTCACGTACCCGTGTAGTCATTGAACAGGCATTCGGCCTACTGAAGACTCGTTTCCGCTGCCTCAGCAGGTCTGGCGGGGCACTCCTGTACCGCCATGAGAAGGTTGCAAAGATGGTGATGGCATGTGTCATGCTCCACAACATGTGCGTACGTAGAAATGTGCCCATGCCCCCTGACGCAGAACTGCAAGCACCTGATGATGGTCATGATGAGGGTGGGGATGTGGCAGCACCTCATGGAGTCTGCGAGGCACCGGAGGCCCGTGACATTCGTCAGCATCTCATTGATGTATGCTTCTAGCACTCACGCCTGGTGGCTGATACATGGACACGGGACTCGTGGCACTGTGCGTGTCTGGGACATGCACAATATGGACTGTACGCCTATGATGGCCTAGTACACAGAAATCAATGTCCACACATCTCATTGGTTGATCGTGCACTTTTTATGGCATGTGTGATGTCATGTTGAACACCCTATCGACCCGCCACCCAAGTGAGCCCAACACACCCCCTCCACCCTCCTACCTCCCCCCCGAACCCCAGTGTCCAAAGATGCTCATTGTCAGTGGGCTGTCGCTATTGCAAGCCCCCTCTGCGGGTATCAGGGGCACCCCTGCCTGTGGAGCGCAGGTTCCTTCCAGATCTACGTTGGGGGCTGCCCTGGACGGAACTTGCAACGGATGATGTGTCTGCCTGCTCACGTCCATGCATGTCCCTAAGGGTTTGCGAGAGCTCAGTGAGCACACGGCGCACTGCGGCAAGTTCGGCACATACGTCTTTGGACGTCGCATGCAGTTCCCCCCTCAGGCTCTCGGTGCTTCTCTCCATTTGGACTCTCAGGCTCTCGGTGCTACTCTCCATTTGTGCCCTTAGCGTCTCTGTGCCTCTCTCCATTTCTGCCCTAAGTGTCTCAGTTGATGTTTCTATGTCTGCCTTAGTGCCCCCACATTCATCGGCATGGTCCTTGAGGAGCGTGGCCATTTGCTGCTGTTGCACGATTAACTTGTCGAGGGACTGTTGCCTCTGCTGGGCCATGCCCATTTGCGGGGGTGTCACAGAGGGGCTGTTGTCCTCATGTTGCCTTGCCACAGGGCTTGTGGGGGATGGCCAGTCGTTGTCTTGTGGGTGCCCCTGCGTGGTATCCTCATGTTGTACGGGATGGGACAGACAGGGGGATTGGGACAGGTCATGGATGGATCTGACTTCGACATCCCCGTTTTCTGTGTCGGAGCATGCTGCCATCAATGGGGTGTCACCTATGGTGCTGCTGCCACCAGAGGCAGTGCCTTCTGTGGCATCCATTGGGGGGACCTGTGGTGGTGGTGTTGTGGGCATGCTGGCTGCTGGGGTGCCTGTTGATGTTCCCTCCTCTGTGCTGCCACCTGATTTGTGCTGCTGCCGTGTCTTGATGCGTGCAGCTGAGGTGGAGGGTCTCTGGCCGTTGGTCTTGGCCCTCTTTGCAGGTGTGCTGGTAGGGGTGTCCTGTAGCTCGTCGTTTGGATCGGACCCTGTGGTGGAGTAAAGGAGGGCGAGGGTTAATGATGGGTCTGTGGGAATTGGAATGGCATTGTATCACATGCTCTGGGGTGGTACGTGAGGGTGATTTGGGTCGGGTCCTTGGAGGTGCTTTGATTTGTGTGTGGAGTGAGGGTGCAGTTGTTTGGCAGCCTGCAGTTAGGGTGTGCCTGCTGCACGTGTAGTGCGTGTATTAGGGGTTTTTAATTATTTATGTATTTATTGTGGGTTTTAACGTGCGCTATCAGGCCGATGTGTGTGGCCGTTCTCCTGGACATGTGTTTCTGTTGCACTATGTGGACGCATGGTACTTCACATGGATGGACTGTGTGGATTTGGCATTGTTTTATCTGGTACACCTACCTGAATCTTCGGATGTCTGCACTCCTTTCTCCATCCCTCCGACTCCCTCTATGCTCTCCATTCCGATGGTGGAGGCACAGATTTCTTCCCAGGGGGTCAACTTGATGGGTGATTCAGGACCTCCCCCGGTGGCTGTGGCAATGTTGCGGTTGGCAGAGAGTATGCTGCGGACGCGTATCCGCAGGTCGTCCCATCGCTTGCGGCATTGCTGTGGGGTGCGGGGTGCGGTCCCCACCGCACTTACCCGCTGTGCCACCAGAGCCCATATGGTCTTCTTGTTTGCAAGTGCCGTTCTGGTCATTTGCGTGGAGAAGACGACGGCAGCATTCTCCTGGAGGGTCTTTGTTAGCACTGTGAGTTCCTCGCGGGAGAAGTGGACCTGCCGCTTGCGGTCGCACGCTTTCTTCGCTACTTTTCCCATTTGTCTTGGTTTCGCTAGGGTGGGTGACGGGTTGGGGTGTGTTTCAGGGTAGTGATTTTAGTGGTTGTGTGGTTTTAGTGGTTTTATAGGTGTACGCCGGGATGTTTCCCGTTCCGGGCCCATGTTTTAACTTCCGTTTCCGTATATTTCCGGTCACCGTACTTTCCGGTAGGCGCACACTGCGGTGACCGCTAAGAGGGGTGGCGGTATTGCACCTAGGGCGCCGTACGGCGGCGGTGTGGGCCGTTTTGGGGTCATTTCCGCCATCGCGGACTTTGCACTTCCGCCGTGGCGTGGTGCTCGTGCCCGATGGGTCGGAATGGGCCGCACTTTGCTCCTTTGTGCAATGGCGGAAACGCTATTTACGCTGTGGCGCTCCGGTCAGTCGCTTTCCGCAAGGGTCGTAATGAGGGCCATTGTGTGTTTGAGGCCTGCTTATTGGCCCATGTATGTGCACCATGAGCTGAGGCCAAACCATAAGGAAAGAATTTTAAGAACAGATAAAAAGTTTAATCTGTAGATATATAGCACCTTTTAAACTTTGGAAATTCTCATTGTAAATTAAACATAAAACTAGCCTAATCATGTCAGTAAACAAATACAATTGGTCCAGATATATGATGTCTTCAGTGACGTCATCAATGCAATTCGTGATGTCATATTTGATGTCCTGGGTGTTAGTCTTAGCAGTGCACGGTCGTGGCGTGAGTTATGGTTGCTTACCTTATAATAACTGGTGAATTTCTGAGGTTTTTCGGTTTTGCTTGGAACCATAACGTCTCTTTAACAATGTTTTTTCAGTGACTATGTATACATATGTATATATATATATCTGTATATATATATCCAAAGAGAAAGAGGAAAAGGCGAACCGCACTTCCGCGGGCCAAATGCAAATAGCAAACTCCAAAAAAATTGACAAAAGAAACCGGCGTGTAATAAATACGGATGTTCTTTAATGTTTAAAAAGGTTGTACAAAACTATACAACATGGCGAGCAGCAACATGACCACAGACAACACAATGCGTTTCAAGCTACACTGAGCGCTACACCGATATGTATATATATTTTTTTTTTTGTACAGTGCTTGCGGTAGAGGCCCTGTGGTTATGGTTATGGTAAAGTTGCTCAACTCATAGGAAGAAAACTTTTTGGGAAGCTTATAACTTTGCCCTCCCGGACATATCCTTACCAAACTTTGCAAAGAAAGTATATGGCCCCAGCAGATTGATTGGTGAGGTTTTGTCAAGGGGGGAAAAGTTATAGGGGGGCCCCAAAATGTCATTTTTTCCACAGACGCAATGGAAAAAACGTTTTGCTCACGTCTACAGCCCAAACCGCTGGATGTATTTTCACCAAATTTGCAGCAGGAGTGGCGGCTTGGTCCCGAAAGCATGCTTTTGTAAAAGTTGTGTAAATCCGTCAATTGTTCAGTCCGTGGACAGTCCTCCAATTGGCCCACAGACCAACGTGTCTGCAGACATCAGGCGCACCCACTAATTGGTCAATAAAAAACATGCGGTGTGTCAGATTTTGCTAAATGGCCACCATGCTGGATTCGTGGACAGAGCTCATTGTCTGCGAGCATCGCATTAAAAACATATTAAGAAAACACAACATTGCACTGCTGAAACTAATGAAGCAATCTCTGGGGAGGTGAGGGGTGATGAGGATGGGAATGGTATATGGCCTTTAAAAGACAAAGAACTGGTGTTTTTCTTCTCCGATGTCCGCAAACATTCCGGCACAGTCCTGTGATGTTTGCGAACATATTAGATGTTCGGGGACATCTATGCTTATTTGTGCATTACAGGGTTGTTGAAAAGCAGTTTTTGGATGGTTTATAACTTTGGCGCCAATCAATGGTATTGAAAAGTGTGGTGCTGTTTTGTCAGAAGGGGCCAAAATTAGAGGGGTGTCTGAAAATATTGTAAAGCCTTATAAATGTGGTGCCATTTGAAAAAATCTGTACAGAAGTTTGCAAAACTATTTTAGATCTAGATATAAATGTTTTTGCAAAGTTTGGTGGGCTATTGTTAAGAGGGGGCTAAATTAGAGGGGCCGTCTCAACATTTTTAGATGGCTTATAACTTTGTTGCTGTTTGATGATTGTGGACAAACGTTTTCAGAAATATTAGAGACCCAACCTTGAATGTTTGTACAAAGTCTGAATGGATTTTGTCAAGTAGGCGCTAAGGTATATGACTATTGCATATATGTACATTTTGGCACTTTTTTAAAAAATAAAGCATGGGCGTGTTTCAGGAAAACTTGTGTAAGGCACATTGGCAAGGTCCTGAAAGCATCGTCTGGCAAATGTGCACGTTTTTTTTTTTTGGACAAAAAATAGTGATATACCTTTGGTGACTGAGGTATAACCTGCAACTATAAGTAGTGACCAGGTTGTCTGTGTCATGACATAGGCTCATGACCTGGACAAACTGGCTACTGGCCATGACTTTGAGAGATGACCCATTAGGATAAAATGGAAATGGACTGGTATGTGGTAACGTTTTTCGAAATTGGGATAGGTTTGAAAGGGGGAAAATAAATGTGCTCGTGGTAATATGATCATAGGGTTCTCTCTTTTCCATCTGCAGGCTGCCATGGAAAGGGGAGAGGGGCTCTGTACAGAGCCCAGCCTTCCCTTTCCATGGTGGCCATCTTAGAAAAGGAGTTTTCTTCGTACTTAGTTGTATACAGTAGTGAAGCTGGA
Organism: Ambystoma mexicanum; assembly: GCF_040938575.1. Classification (NCBI taxonomy): domain Eukaryota; kingdom Metazoa; phylum Chordata; class Amphibia; order Caudata; family Ambystomatidae; genus Ambystoma; species Ambystoma mexicanum. The sequence goes on from NC_090928.1 coordinate 738,973,203, forward strand.
ATCTTTGGTTTGTTTTCTCTGGAACAAAACGGTATAATGTGTTAAGCAGGATAGTTGAAAAGCTTTAATCATATACAATTTTACATATACATTAACTTTTTTAACCATCATAAACAGTACATTTTATGCACTATGTTTGATTTGGTACAACATTAGTGGGAGCTACACTGTTGTTATATTAACTTGAATAACGATTGGGTCATTGGGAAAAAAAAAATCAATCAAGGATTCAAAAAGCCTTACTACAATTATGTCAGTGTAAGTGTGCCAGTATGTTTGTTTGAAGTGCGTTGCTGGTAAGGGAATGTTTAAAGTAGTAATATTCAAGGTTGCGTATTTTAACTACATTAGACTTTAGAAGAAGTTTTGTAGTAGCAAGAATTCTGATGGTGTATTTCAAGTGCTTTGCAAAGAAGGGAATTTTGTAAGTAGTTATATACCTGTTGGCATATTCTAACTATCTTGACTTTTAAAAGTATTACTGAAGTATTATGGATGTAGTCAGATACCTGTTGGCCTATTCTAAGTATTTATTGTGCTACAGTTTAGTGAGTAAATTTGGGTTGAAGGAATATTATGTAGGTATTTGTTAGATTTTATGGTATCTGAGTAAAAGGGATGTGGGGCTGTGTGTAATGTTCTACATCTTTTGCACATACTTGTTTTTGTTTTAGAAAAAGGTTACACACAATGCTGCTACAAATGTACATATGCATTTTTTTTAATTTCTTGAAAGTGCTCCTAAAAAGAAATATTTCTAAATGCTGAGCATTGTATTTGATACATGATGTGAGGAGGTGATGAATGCTGCAATGCATGGCAATTACTAGAGTGGTTAAAAAAGAGAATATGCTTATTGAGAAACTTATTACAGGGTAAGTAGCAGGTACCTTGCATATGTATATATGTGTAAAAGAGTTGATGAAAATACTTTCATAAATATAAGTATACCTGTACTATGTCTGGTTAGCTTCCTAGAATCTGACTGTGAGTACCTGTAACATTGCTCCCTATCCCTGGTCGGACCACTTTTTATTTTAGTCTAATATCTCTATAGATCACCAGATCATCAAATTAGAAATACTTTTGCTAAACAGAATTGGACAGTCTCTAGAAACTTGAGGAGGCTAAAAGCTGAGACTATCCAAGAGTGGATGGTGCCATTAACAGCTAATATGTCACTCTTGGAGAACACAGAGGAGATGACCCATATGTTCTTGGATACCTTGGAAGAAGCGACAAACACCCTTGCTGTGCTAAAATCTAGGAAAGTGATCAGTAAAATTCAGAATGCCTGGTTTACTGAAGAACTAAACCTCCTTAGGGTATGTTTCCCTGCATGTGCTGCCTGGGCATCTGAACTACACAATCCAGCAGCCTTGTAGTTCTCTGCTGCCTCATTAGTTTAAACCCGGCGCGAACGCGCCGGCGCGAAGGGGGCAAGCCGGTCTGTGCCGGCCCGTGGCCGGACGGGTCGGAGTTGGTGGAGCCGGGACTCGTCACACCTGTGTCAGTACCCGGGATTTGGGGAGCCTGGGGCTTAGGTAAGTCAAGATCTGCGCCATGTTGACTACAGGAGTAGCGAGAGAAACAGGTCAACATGAGAGGGATGAAGTTTTAATTGATGAGGTGGAGGGAAATTTGGTCACTGGTTCAGTACGGGAGGATACGGGGAAGTTCTCAGACCTTAATATCGGCCTACTTAACACACAATCGTTAACCAAACATGCTACCAATATTGGGGAGTTGATTACTTCCAACAATTTTGACATTCTCTGTTTAACAGAAACCTGGCTCAAGGACCCAGTAGGTCCCACATGTGAACAGGCTGTACCAGATGGCTACAGTATTTACTTTGAAAACAGACAGCAGGGTAGAGGCGGCGGGGTGGCAATTATTGCCAAAAACAGCCTTAAACTTTTTAAGGTTACTCTAGGACTTAGTGGATGCGAAGCTTTGCACTTTAAGTTAATGCTCTCACCCAATAATTGCTTAAATTTAATTGCTATTTACAGACCACCAGCTTTGGTCTCAGACTTTTCTTCTGAACTTTGTTCATATTTAAACACTCTGAGATCTGATAACGTATCTACAGTTATTATGGGTGACGTAAACTTTTGGCGAGGGAATAAGAAAGATAAGAGAGCTATTGCCCTGGAAAAAGCATTGAATAACCTGGATTTTTCTATTCTCAATATGGATCCAACCACCCCTCAGGTAAACCAGTTAGACTGGCTGTGTGGTTATAATGTACTATTACAAAATTGCAGAACCACTCCTTGTATATGGAGTGACCACTACTTAATATCAGCCAATTTAAGATTACCACTCTATGCACATAAACCCAATCCTCATATTAAAATAGTTAAGAGAAACTTCAATAATCTAAATGCGCTACTTCTTAAGACTTGTATGGATAAAATAGCGGACTCATTTCAGGATCAGGACTCATGTACTAACCTTCTAGATAAATATAATAAGCATCTTACAGAGTTAGTGGAATTAGAGGCACCGCTCATCTCAAAATTAGCTAGGAAAAATAACAACAGCCAAAAATGGTTTAGTCCAGAGCTCAACTCTTTGAAGAAAGAAAAACGCACTTTGGAAAGGAAATGGACTAAAGATAAAACCACGGAGAGTAAAAAGAACTGGAAATTGAAGGATAAGGAATATAGAGATCAGATTGAGGTAGCCAAGGCTGATTTTCTCAATAGTGAAATTGAGCAGGCAGAAAATAAGACAAGCAAGCTCTTCGATATTTTGAAGAGCATGGAAAAGCCGGCCTCTCTCACCCCGCCTTTCATGCCCTCCGAGGAGGATTGTAACAAGGTGTCACAGGCCTTTCAAGCAAAAATAGAAAAAGCAAGACAGAACATTATCAAAGCCAGACATATCGCTAAACAAGACACTGATCCCCCACTAACGGAGACTCTTGTCAGAGGACAGTTCTTCAAATTTAGCTCCATCTCAGAGGCAAAGATGTTAGAGGTGTTGAACAACATGAAACCAACCACTTGTGCAGAAAATATCCTGCCTCCTAGCATCATTCTCCAACATAAAGCTACCTTTGCGCCCATTCTTCAGAGAATAGTAAACGCCTCATTTAAAGAGGGCACAGTGCCGAGAGACATTAAGAAAGTTACTATCACCCCTCTTGTCAAAAAAGCAGGTCTGGATCCTAAAGATCCTGCAAATCTTCGCCCAATAACCAACTCAAACTTTGTTCTCAAGCTATTGGACAAGGTTGCTACACAACAACTGCAACAATTCGTTGAAAACGAGGAGATCCTGCATCAGCAACAATCGGGATTTAGAGCCTCCCATAGTACGGAAACAGCCATGCTGGATCTGCAGAACCAGATGCTTAGCTTAATAGATAAAGGCAAGTTAGGAGTGTTAATGCTTTTAGATTTAAGTGCCGCCTTTGACCTGGTGGATCACCACCTTCTCATCAAGGCACTCAGAGAGAATGTGGGATGTTCAGAAGGAGCCATAGATCGGCTTCTGTCCTTCCTTTCGGACCGTCAAGCCAGAGTCCATTGGGGCAATAGCTTCTCCGATCCCTGTGATATTTTATTTGGAGTCCCACAAGGGGCCAGCCTGTCCCCAATGCTGTTCAACATATACATGCGCACTCTGTGCAGCTTACTGGTGAAGGAGGGGGTGTCGTTTACAAATTGCGCAGACGACACTCAACTCATATTGGAACTGGATGGCAGCCATCATGACGCAGACAGTGAAGTAATAGCCAGGGTCTATAAGATAATTAATGCTTGGATGCAGACAAATTGGATGTGTCTGAACGACTCCAAAACTGAGCTTATGCTGTTTGGATCTAGTCGTCAGCTTGCCAACTTGGGGGCAGAGTATAAGTCATTTAAAATCAAGAAAGCCACTATCCAGGTAGTCCAGAAAGTGAAGACCCTGGGAATGATGGTTAACGCAGTGGTAGACTCTCATGCTCAGACTAGCTATCTACAAAAAAACACGGCATATTACTTAAGGCTCATGAAAGCCATTAAGCCTTACCTTAATGAGGGCAACATGGCTACCATAGCCAGAGCCATTATATTATCAAGACTTGACTATGGTAATGCCCTGATGCTAGGGGCTTCCTCTAGGGATGTCTCTAGTTGTCAGGTGATTCAGAATAACGCGGTTAGGCTGGTCAAAAATTTGAGGAAAAGAGACCATGTCACTAAAGATAGAATGGCGTTACACTGGCTAAGAGTAGAGGATCGTATAAAATTTAAAGCTCTCTGCCTGGTTCATAAATGCCTTTATGGCTCTGCTCCAGAGTATTTAAAAAAGAGGTTAGTGCTTCACACCCCCAGTAGAAGTCTTCGCTCCGGGGGTAAATGCCTGTTGATCGTTCCCAAGTTCAAGCTGAAATCGGGGTTGGGCAGCTCCTTTTTGGTTCAGGCGCCCAGCTTGTGGAATAGTGTTCCGGAAACACTCAGGTCTGAAACAAACCTTCTTGCTTTCAGGAAGGGTTTGAAAACATATCTCTTCAGATGATGAACCGGGATGAGTTGGATCAGGGACATCTTCAGGGTTCAGCTATGGACTGGCCTCTTTCTGTGTTCTATGTGTGTCTCTGTTCGTTTAAAGCGCCCTGATGCCCTTGGGCTACCGGCGCTATATAAAAATGAAATGAAATGAAAAATGAAAAGGAAAGATTTCTATTACTGGAAAGCATCACAGGGCGAGCAAGACAAACTTAGGTATCTACCATCTGCAAAGAAATATAACGAAGCTGCTATCATGGCGAAGAAATCCACATATGATTCAAGGATTGATGAGGCGAAGTATGAGTCCAAGGACATTGTTTAAATTCTCAAAGAATTAGAGAAACCAAATAATACACATGAAGAAATGATTGCCAAAGATCTTGATTGGTTCTCAGGCATCCATGATGCTATGGTGGATAAGTTGGTAAAAAATAAAACTACCATTAATAGAGAAAAAGTGCATAAAGAGATGACCACTATTATCATTGAAACGGGATCCAGGCTAGAAGATAAGTCCTGGGACAGCTGGGATATCCTACATTTCAACTTTAGAAGTATCTCAGAAGTTGAGCTCAGATCTATTCTGAATAAACTTGAACCTTCTCCATGTAAAGGAAATACATTTCCAGCCACAGCAATTAAAGCATGCTCTGAATTACTCATCATTTCAATTACGAGAATCATTAATGCCTCCTTGATGAACGTTTGTGTTCCTACTCATTTGAAGGGTGCTTCGATCACCCCTCTTTTAAAAAAACAGGGTCTTAATCCCACAATTCCAACTAATTATAGACCCTTAACAAACCCCTTTCCTTCTTAAAATATTGGACAGGGTGGCCTATGAACAAGTGCTGGAACATCTGAAGAATCACACCGTTCTGAACAATTGTCAATCTGGTTTTCGGCCAGGTTTCAGACAGAATCAGCCCTCTTAGATTTATAGTCCAATGTGACAAAAAAAGATAAATGAAGGACGGACTATGCTGCTGATGACCCTAGATCTGTCTGCGGCTTTTAATTTAGTGGATCATTCATTACTTTAAAAAAGATTACAAGAAGTTGATAACTTTAATGACCAGGTGCTAGCATGGATACAATCCCTCTTGGTTAATAGAAACATGAGAGTCTGTAGCAACACAACAGAAGTTAAGCCAGTCCCCCTGAGCTATGGAGTACCACAGGGCACATGTCTGTCACCAATTTCATATAATATTTTTATGATGCCACTATTCCAGCTGCTGGAAGAGAACAAGAAAAGCTTCTCAAATTATGCAGACAATAACCAGTGCCTAATCTCATTGACCGGGGAGTATCAGGAAGCTCTAAGAGTGGTGAACAAGACCTATAACCTCATTCAGGATTGGATGTACATGAGTGGGTTGGCACTCAATCATGATAAAACCAAATTTATGGTTATAGGTTCTAGGCCTAGACTGTAAAATATCAGTGCATAATATCAAAGTTTTCAAATAGCTGATTGCAAAATTATGACCAAGGATTTAATAAAGACACTCAGACCAAACCCTGTCCATGAAGGCTCAGGTGAGTAGTCCTGTCTCCTCAGCTGCCTATTACATCAGACTCCTGCATCATATCTGTCCCTATCTGTCCCAAAAAAGTTGTGAGACAATGGCCAGAGGTATTATATCCTCGAAGCTTGACTGCTGCAGCAGCTTACTGGTGGGGACTGAGAAGGGTGACATTGCTAGATTGCAAGTGGTACAGAATTGCACAGTCAGAAACATTATAAAATGTAATCTTGTCTCTGATGCTAGGGAAAGACTCCATTGGCTACTGATAGAGGCTAGGGTCAAATTTTGTTTGCTAACTATCACTTTGAAATGATTAGCAGGACAATATCGAGCATATGTGGTGGATAGACTGAATAAGAAGAGAGAAACTAGGACACTCAGATCTAATGACCTCAAATTATTGGAGGTTCCTAGATCTACCTTGACCTTGGTGAAAAGAAGCACATTCTGGGTGGCTGTACCTATAAGCTGGAATGCCATGTCTGTTAATCTCAGAGGTTGTGAGTCACTGGAAAGCCTTTAAAAAAACTAAAATCATGCCTATTTAGTTAGGCCCCTCTTGCAGTTCAGACAGTTATTTGTAGGTCCTATTAAATTGTCCATAGCCATCTTTGTTGGGACGCTTGTCCTGGGTGCCCGTATGCCTCTGGGCCTTTTTTGGGAACACTTGAACAAATTAATTAAAGTAAAGTATGTCTTGTTAGATGCTAATGTTGTCGAATCTGCAAAATGAATTTTTGGAGAGTTGTACAGTAGTTTTTGATGCATATGGATGTGATTAACAGGAGATATGTACTCTCAGAGTTCAAGTGTACATATGAAGTGTTAAACTGAGATGACAGGGTTGCATGTAGAGTTTTTGGATGTGATTGGTGATTGGATGTGTGACTGTCTGAAAGTAGGCAGTGAGGGAATGTTACAAACATAAAACTAAAAATGGTAAATGGGCTACGCTGTGCTAATTGAGTGTAAACCACCCCACCCCCTTTGATTGGACGTTCTGTTCACGGACACTGCGGTATTCCGGGGATGGCATGTGCCATTTCTAGGTCTTTTGAGGATGGCTGGCATGGAAAGGGAATTGCAGAGACTGCAGACAGTCATATGTGTCCGTGGACATCAGGGGATCAGCCAATCAGGTTTTCTGGGTATGGTGTTCAGGAACAGAGGGTAACAGGAGTTTTGTTTGATGAGGGCACTGAAGATGGAAGAATCGTGGCAGCTTGTGAATAAAGCTGTAGCTGCTTTTGTATATGCTGCAGGAATGTCATTTTTTGAGAATGACAATATATGGTCTGATGGTGTGAATCTTTTTCGTGAAGATGGAGTTCATTTCACATTGTCGAAAATTTGATTTTTCTTTACAATGTTAGGAATGCATTAAAACAGTTCCTATAAGAAAATTGTAGAGGGTACAGTAGTACTGTACATAAAAAGCAAGAAAATGAAAAAAAGGTGTTTGTAAACAAACTCCAAAAAATCCCCCCAAAACAAAGGTTCTTTTCAGAGACAACCCTAAAGAATAAATAACTGAATTTGAGTTAACACTCCCCCACCCTCTCGATTTGACATTCTGTCCACAGACAATGTGGTAGTCCATGGATGGCATGTGCCATCTGGGTCATTTAAGGATGCCTGGCATGGCTGAGGAGAACGTGGACAGTCATGTGTGTCCGCAGACATTGGGGGATCATCCCATCAGGTTTCCTGGGTGTGGTGTACAGGAAGAGAGAGTAGCAGGAGTTTTGTTTGGATACAGCACTGAAGATGGCTATGGCTATGTGTCTGAGGAGGCAGCGTGTATGGATTTAGGGGGACTCTTGGATCCATCGGCTGAAGGTCTATTCTGAGCACTGTGGATTGGCAGAAAATCTTGAATTTCATGAATTTGAAGTGTCATGGTAAGAAGTGCGTGGAATGAAGTGGGCTTACTTACTCCCATTTTGTAACTGAAACCCCCCAGAAATGTGCCTATAACAACAAACTTGCACAACGAGCATCATCAAGGACCTTTGTTGGCTATGCTCCCTTTGGCTAATCTTTTGAAACAAAGAGCAGGAGGCATATCTCTCTCTTTGAGTGGTGCCTCTCTTTGGAACAGCCCTCCTGCTCCTCTTATACTTGAGCTGGACTTTGTTATGTTCCAGAAAGTTCTAAAAACTCTGCTTTTCTCTTCCTGTTTCACTTAATCCCTTCCCTGCTAACTCAAACCACTGCCACTGAGACTGGCGGCCTGGCCCCCATGAACCTCATGGGTTCTAGGCCCTCTATCTAGTTGACACCAGTACACCTCCCCGTTCAGCACTGCCCTTGCGAGTATGCCACCAGGCATCTGTGTACCTCACCCTTGGAACTCCTCTGCCACAGCTGTTTGCTAGTGGCCTCCCACATTGGCATGTCTTGGCACTCTCCTTCTGGGCTCCTATCAGCACTTGGAAATCCCTACTACCCTTTCCATTCATGCACTTCTCTTATTGCACAATGCATTTGTGCATTTATAGTAGCGGTGTGTACAATTTTTCGGGATGAGCAAGGGAAATGTAGATGCAAATGATTTCTAGAACATTGTTAAGTGGCAGTTGTGGAATGGGAGTTTAATATGTTGTTGGGGTTATATGTAGAGTTTTTTGGAAGTGATTGGTGGATGGATGTGTGACTGTTTGAAAGTAGGCAATGAGGGAGTGTTACTAATATACAAGTAAAAATGTTAGAAGGGCTGTCCTGTGTGAGTGTGCACATGCTAGCTGGGTTGTTTAATGATGCATGGCCTGGAAATGGGACTGTGGATACCATGGATAGTTATAAAGGTAAATGGATTATGGTCCTCAGTGTATGCTAGAGAAAAGTATTTGGGACAGAAAATTGTTTTTGTATTAACCATTTTTCTCTAGTGCACAATTGTCCATTATTTTCATTAGCATACTACAAAATGCCAATAGAAATGTTGGAGAATCTTATTGAGTGCAACTACTTTAGATTTTTTTTATTTAGATCTATTTTTTAACTGTGAACGGTTGTGTGTTTTTTGGGGCGGTTTTGTAGAAGAGGCCAGGAAGTAAGGTGAGGAAAGCAATAAGGGAAGGGTGACCAACCACAGATAAGGAGGGGCAGGTGCATAGGGCAAGATGTTGTTTGTGCCTTAAATATAAGTTAGGGGGCAGTGTTTCTCATGCCCCTTGATTACAGTCTTGAAAGCATGTTGGAACTGCTCCCTCCTGCAGGGTGGTGTGTTGCAGTATCTACAGCATACTGTTGTCTTGGAAAGATATGATTCAACAGCATCTTTTATGGCTTGCAAGGTAGCTGGTCCGATCTTCTGCACCACAGGAGTGGCCTGCGTGGTGGTAGTAGCGGTTGAGGAAGATGAGGTAGAGGAAGAGAGCCCACTATTTGATGAGAAAGGAACAGCCTTTCTAAGAGTATCCTGGTGTTTGGATTTGATAGGGCGTTGCATGGTGGTGGTCCCGTAGGAGTACTGACCAGGTTGTCCGTGACACAGTGCATTTAACCTTTGTAGCCGTTGGTACATCCCCAATGGTGGTAAAACACTGCCACACCAATGATTCTCTTTGGATGCGACAGGTAGACATTTCCTCTATCTGATCTGGTCCTATTGATTGTTTTCTGCATGATTATGCTTTATCTGTTGTGGAGGCCGTCCAGGTGGTGGTGGTGGTGGCTCCTCGGAAGGAGGGATAGCCATGGCTGATGCTGTTTTTTAAGATAAACAGTAGTTGTGCTAATATTTCCAAGCATGCGCTTACTCCTGAATTGCAGATGGAAAAGTAAGAATGGCTCTAGGATCTGTGCAAGGGAACATTTTCAACTTGAAACTTCCTAAATTAGCTGAAAAGGCATTTCCTAACTGTTTGCGAAGCACAGACATGTTTGCGAAGTGCCAATTTGTTCACAAACACGTCATCACACCATGCACGCGTGGTTACGTGACACTGTCCGAATAGTTTGCAGTGACGTCAGACATCCGCAAACATCGGTGAACAGGAAATGGTGCTAAAAAGTTGCAGAAGAAATGCAGCTCGGATGTGGGGATTTGCAAAGTTTTTAAATGACACATTTGAGATTGGCTAAAAATACTGATCTATTTTGGGTAAGTATGATATTACGAAGTTGTAGCACATTAGGGTACACTGATAAAAATCCATGAAATTCAATGAAAAAACTTTGTTAAAGGGATGTTATGGTTATGTTGCACTATTAAAAACCTATGAAGTTCAGTGAAAACACGTTGTTAAAGGGACGTTATGGTTAAGTTACTCTAATAAAAACCCATGAAATTCAATGTAAAAACTTTGTTAAAGGGACATTATGGTTACAAGTTAAACCGAAAAGACACAGCAATTCGCCAGTTATTGTAAACTAAGCAACCATAACTAGTGCCACCATCGTGCACTGCAAAGACTAACACCAAGGACATCAAAGATGACATCACATATGTCATTGATGACATCATTGATGATATCACATATGAAATTAATTTTGATGAAGAATCCCTACGAGGGGGTTGTATTTATAACGTTGGTAACAAGATATCAGGGCCAATAGAGAGACTTACGATGAACTACTTAATGTATTAAAGAATGTACTCATGTAAACAAAAACACAAGACGATTGTACAGTTCCTAGCTTATTTTAAATGCTGTGCTTAAAGAAATTGAACCCTCCCTCTGTCTATGCTTTACTTGCTCTGTTCAAACATTGCAGGGTTGCGAGGGGCGCTTGTACTTCTTCTGCCCAGAGAACACCCACTCTATGTTTGAACGATGTACCCATTGTTTTCGTGTAACTGATTTCTTCACTGCTGCTGGCTGCAGAATACGGTGTGCTTTTTGCTGTCTGCTCATCCTGGGCAAGCGCATGTGGACTGCTCTGGACTTGATTGTACTGGTTTGGAATGATTCATGGGCAGCTTGTGCTGCTGTCCATGCATTCAGCATCTGTTCTGTAAGTGTTGTTGCCCTTGCTGCTTATGTTGAGTGTGTGTCAGTTAAGGTGGAGTAAAGTTTTGACTTCTGTGGCATATGATGTAGGTTTTGAGTATGCGTGCCTGTGGTGTACCGCTTTGGGGCCTGATCATGGATTCATTTGCACATTAAATAGGGACGTTGCATGCCAAACTGCATGTGAAATTTTGTCGATTCATGTAATTGACTGTGTGGCACTTTTTCCTACTTTGTGGGAACTTCGTGCAGGCTCAGCACATATCTGCGAGTGGCCAATTCTCTTGCCCGAGACACCACACAGAGTGTTGTCATAGCTTCTGCAGAGGGCAGGGAAGGGGGTGGAACCAAAATACCAGTGGTAGCGGAAGTGATATCACATGACCCTTGACCTCTGATGGCATCACAGGAAGTGATGTCATTTGACCCCAACTAAAAGTGACATCACAGGAAGCGATGCAAAACAACCTTTCACCCCTTGACAAAACAGGAAGTGGCATGGTCACTATGGTCATTAATATCAGGGTGTATAGGCCCCTATTACCAAATTACTGTGAATGCAAGCAGACGCCCAAGGCCAAACGATAATTATGTGTTATTATACAGCACTTACGCTTAAGCGCTTCATTTAGAACAAATATACATACAATATTACCCAATGTGTTGGTACTCATTTAATACAAGAGGTAATCAAGGTGCCAGAAATGGGTCCAGACAACCACATTTTTTAGGCAGAGGGAACAGTCGGCAAGATTGGACAACGGATCGAAGGCAGACACGCAGCTATCGGGGTTGGTAGTCAATTTAAACAGCGAGAGTCTCTCTAAGGAGGAAGAACATTGTCTGAACAAAGGTCTAAATTTCGTAGTGTCCAAACATCATAATCCATTTGAATTCAGATTGGAATTCAATGCCTTCATGCGCAAAGTACATTTGAAAGAATTTTTTGAAGATCTACCCTCGAGCACCCATACTAATTTTAGTGGCCTGAGAAATCCTTCCACTTTTTGTCCCGCACCGCAGACTCATTCTCCGGAATCATTGGTTTTTGAAAAAAAGGTTTTACGAGATATAGAGAAACTCGAAAGACAAGGCATGTCTAAAAACTCTAACCAGAGACAAGCAGAAGTTACTCTGTTACGTAACCTAGGAAAAAATGACAAGATTGTCATTCGACAGGCAGATAAGGGTGGCGCTATCGTCATTTTAAACAAAAAAGATTATATAGACGAGTGCCACAGATTATTAGCAGACACCAAGAGCTATCAGAAAATTGATCAGGATCCTAGTCCTGGCTTCATCCAGAAGATAAGAGAGAAAGTAGACAAAGCAGTAGAACTGCGATTAATCAGTAAACAGGAAGGGGATTATTTGCCTAGGGAGACAGCGAGAATTCCCATTTTTTACATCCTACCGAAACTACATAAAAATAAAGAGAAACCACCAGGCAGACCCATTGTCTCGGGTGTCAATTCGATTTTGGAACCTTTGTCTAAATTTGTAGACTTCTATTTACGTCCATTTGTCAAGAAAATGAAATGTTATGTACAGGACACCAGGGACGCCATTGTGAAAATAGAGGGAATGTCTTTTGATCCAACTAGAGATGTTTTGATGTGTTTGGATATCCAATCCCTTTACACCAATATTCCCCAAAGAACCACCCTGGAAGTGGTGGAAGAAACGCTGTTACAACGAGAAGATAACCATCCAGTGAGCAATGCGTTTATTGTATGTTGTGTGGAAATAGCCCTGACCCATAACTTTTTTCAATTTTTAGGGCAATTTTATGTACAGGTGGAAGGAACGGCCATGGGTGCAGCTATGGCCCCCAATCTAGCCAACCTATACGTTGATATGGTGGAACAAACAGTGATCTATTCCGAGAGGAATCCTTTTAAACCATCTATAACACAATGGCTAAGATACATCGACAATGTTTTTGTGGTGTGGCATGGGTCAATGGAAGAAGCAAACAATTTTCTAGTGTGGCTGAACAACCAAAATAGGTACCTGAAATTTACAGCATCTATGAGTGTTAGTGAAGGAACTACTTAGATTTGACTATTTACCATAAAGACAACCAACTGCTGGTTAAACCATTTGTGAAAACTACTGACAGAAATGCTTTACTTCACTATGGGAGTCATCATGCCAAGCATGTATGTGATAATTTACTGTTTTTGGCAATTTTTGCGTTTGAAACGCGATAGCAGTACAAAGTCAGACTATGAAGAAGTCGCCAATATATTGATTGAAAAACTAACAAATAGAGGGTATCCAGCCAAAATCATGAAACAATCTGCCAAGCGAGCATTCAATAACCATCGCGAGGCTCTGTTTGAAAAAAGAAACAAAAAGAAACAGGATAGCCCTTTGGTGTTTGTGAACACTTTTAGCAATGTTTCCTATAAAGTAAAGAACATTGTTCGTAGAAAATGGAAGAAAATCATGACCATCCACAACCGTTAGTGGCTTTAAAAAAAGCGCAAACATTCGGAATCTAGTCATGAAAAACGACATTCAGAAAACAGGCAGCTTTGGGACAAGACAAAGTACTCTCTGGGGTTAACCGAGGGTAGTAGGACACCATCCTTGTGGCAATTGTCTCATGTGCCCCCAAACATGTATAATGACTTCCGTCGATTCAGGCTTAAAATCAGAGTGGACAATGAAAGAACATACTAATTGTCAAACAGATAATGTAATTTACATGATTAGATGTCCCTGTGCATTATTATACATAGGGAAGACCAATAGGAAATGCAAGACATGCATGATTGAACATAAGAGCTGCCTAAAAAATCACACTGACAAAGCCCCATTAGTCAAACATTTTGATGAGAAGGGCCATTCCTTTATTGAATTAAAGTGGTGCATCTGGAAGTAGATCAGAGGGAATAATCAGGAAGAAATCAATAGGAAATTAATTAATTTGGAACAAAAACTTATTTTTTTGACCAACAGCCATGTGACAGGGCTGAATGAAAATATTGAGTGGCATAATGTAAATAAAATTAATCTACAAAATCACCGTGTTAAATACTGACATGGTGCAGAGTCTTGCACTTCCTATGGTCATTCCCATTGTGGACATTACAATGTACTCTGCAAGGGCAACATTTATTTAAGTGCTGTGCCAATCCTATGTTAAATAGTATGATCCAAGGTGTGGGTTGTTTTTAGGTCTGTTTTTCATGACCGTATTCAAAGGAACCTAGATGATGACGGATTGGAGATTGGGGACATAAGAAAACAACATCCCGCGGGTATTTAAGGGCTACTCACTCAGACTTTGGCAGGAGCACAGATTCATGGACTGGAGTAATTATATGGGAACGTTGTCCCGTTAATAGAGGTAAGCGAAGGATTGGAGCTGGATTGAGTATAGTTGACATTTCTTGTACTCTTACAGTTAGTATTAGTGACTCCTTAGCTAAACAATGATGGGTCTGTTTAGTATTATAGGCCTGACATTTAGTTTTTTCCTTACAGACCGGACATTGTAATCCAATTGACCTACTAAATGGTTGATGACCCTTTTACAGTACACATGACTGGAAGAGTGGGTGTCCTAGGTCCTGCTTAATTCATGAAGCTTGACCTATATTGAGGTAAGGGTACCTAGGTATATTTGTTAATATCTAGGGTTTGCAGAATTGTAAAGAAACTGATGAAGCTTTATGTACTTTACATTAGGTGAGGAAAAGATCTAGCAATCCACACCTTTTGATTGGGGTACAGTGTTGGCCGTTTTGTAAAAAGAATTTTAAGAAGAACTTGATAACCTCCTCTGAAAGTGAGATTATCCATCCTGTAGACAGAGGTGAGAACTACAGCCCTATACCTATTTACCTTTGGGTGAAGAGGGATATGTGTTTTTTATTAGGTATTTTTGAACATGACAAAAAAAACTGCGAATAAACGATTTAAGGATTGATTGTGGATATAGGGGAACTCTCTATACCACTTTAAAGGTGACTAACAAGAATTATAACTGTTAATGAACTTGAATACATTCAGTGTTACAAGTTTCTTTCTGCACTCGTACATTAAGAAAAGTATATGTTGTTGCACCCTATAGGTGATTAGGGTTGGCTAGGGTGAGTAAAAGAACCAAAAATGCCCATGTAGTAATGTGTTGTTGTTTGTATGTACCCTCATTTATAGGAACCAGGATTTTAGAGAATAGAAACCCCTACAGAAAGCACAAGTCATACTTCTGCCCCTGAAGAATGTCCTTTTCTTAACAACACCAAGGACAGTAACTTATATAAGTTGGGCTATTGTGTACGCAGTAGAAAACAAGAGAAATTAAGTTGCTATTGCGGATTATATCAAGCATATGTGTACTTGATTCAGTGTGGTGGAAAAACTACTTTTTTAACATGGTATACTTTTATGTGGTGTATATGTTTTTTAATGTTGTTGATAATTGTGCTATGAATAAGTAAATGAATTAAAATATGTTTATTAGTGAATAGTTTGTAATTGGTATTAATCATTTGTACACACAGCCCACATTGGTTTAGTGGCTGTCAGTAAAGTTCTAAATGTTTGAGGGTAACATGTTGTTTTAGTGATGATGTAAGTGTCCCTTCTTTTGGGTAACATAAAGGTACACATTTAATAACCTCAGCAGGATGAAAGGCTGAGTTGACCTTGCCGGGAGTCAAAGCTGGAACCTGCAGATCATACACACAATGCAGCAGTGGGCGCTCAACCCACTGATCTGTCTTAAAGACTATAACTATCAGAAAACTAGCTGCTTCCGAGAGCCACAGGTCACAGCCCAGGAGCCTCAATTTAATTTAAAAAAAAGAAAACAAAGGTTTTTTGTTTTTTTAGGGGTAGCAAGGGAGACCAAAGTGGTAGCAAGGGAGACCTCAGGGGTCGCAGGTGTGACCCCTGGTAACACCAAAATGACATCCCTTCGGAACTCATAAAATGAGGAAGAACAAAGGAAAATGTGGGCATTACGAGGGACTGCCCGCAGGCAGTCTATTGCATGCCCACTATTGCGCAGAAAGATCCGTATTCATGGAACCTTTCGGCAGGGCAATGGCCACGCAAATCACTCATACTATCCGCCAATAAAAGGCAGGTGTACGGAAATGTGTACACAGGATTCACCGCGCAGACATAAGATAGGGTGTCAGATTTAGGGGTGCATGTATGCAGCCGGGGTTTTGATCTAATTTAGGAGTGCATGGACGCAGTGTAGCAGGGTGCAGGAATGGTTTACGGGCTTTCACATGCAGATTTTATGAGTTTTATCTGAGTAATGATAAATTGTACGCATGTTGTCGGGATGCCAGTAACAGTTACGGGGGACCCCATGCAGGGTCCCCGAGAGAGATGCAGGCCTGGTTGCTGGGGACCCTATGCACTGTTTTGAGGGTGTATGTATTCGCGCCCGGGGAGCAAGAAAAGATTGCTGCTTTGGGAGGGGGTGTATCAAGGGCGTTCTGGCCGGCACTTGCATATACGGTTACTTTCCGCAAACAATTCCATGAATAGGTGGCTCACGCAGAAAAACCTCTGCACGCAGTTTCATGCAGAGACGTTCTCGACGCACAGGCTTTCCATTAATCTGAACCTTAGTTTGCAAGAAGAGTTCACCCTTCTGATACCTGTGTTATCCCATGCTTTATGCATGAGATAAACATTCACTGCCGCTCTTCCTGACTGCACATTTGCTGTGTGAAAAAATGTGTGCTGCATGTCTCCATGAATTATATGTTCAGTGTGCCTCTCGTGATTCACTCATATATTTATGTACTGTTTCCCACAGTCTACCCTTCTGTTCTTGGGCTGTTTCCTTATTCTAGCTCCTTACTTTGACTCTAATACTGATAACAATTATTGTTGATATTATATTATCACATTTAATTTATTCAGAAGTTAGCATGTGCAACGCCCCCAACATTAACAATCATGATGTATTTCTTATATAGTGCTACACACTCAAAGGTCCCAGAGCGATGAAATAACTGACGGCATTATTGTCCCACAGAATGGTGTTCAATGGGCCTCATTACGAGTTTGGAGGTAGCCATGGCCTTAATAAGGCAAGGCAAAGCTCGCTGTGCTCTGTGGCCGGCATTCAGAGTTTTTTCAAAAGCTGATATGCCTGGGACGGTGTCAGTCCCTTTGGCATTGGAGATATGCCCAAAGTGCATTCTGCACACTATGGGCCTCATTACGACCCAGGCGGTAAGTTACCGCCTGGGCCGTGACTTTACCACCATGGCGTAAACTACATTTACGCCATGGTGGTTGGCGGACTTACCGCCCCATTCCGACCTTGGCGGGGCGGTAAGTCCCCAATCCCCATTTACCCTTCCCCATTCCCATTTTTGCCCCATAGGGCATAATGGGAGTGGGGAAGGCGTTAATTACGCCACCGTAAATTACGGTGGCGTAATTAACTCCATGGTCCCTTAGCGCCATGGATTTTAACACCCGCTAAAAGCGGGTGTTAAAACCTCCATGGCGCTAAGGGACCTCGTAATTGGCGGTAAGGGGTCGGCGCAGCTAACGCTGGCGTAAACCCCTTACCGCCAGGGTCGTAATGAGGCCCTATGACCACTAAGGTCCTATTCTCACTTCTGTGACGTCCATGTGACAGCACCATTGTAGTGTATAACTTCCCAAGTGAGACATTTTAGTACTTTTGCTATGAAGACATGTCGGCCACGGACAGAACTATGGGTACCGCCCCAGCGAATTTATAGAGCCCTGGTGCAAATATCTGTACTTTTCAGCTCAGTTGCTGTATTATTAATGGAACAGCAATGATATGATAAGTGCCCTCTGTTCCTGATGCACGTATACAAACACAATATCGAATGTTGGTAAATCTTGTTGTAAGACTTAAACAAGCTAGGGCAATCTTGGATTGCACGCTTGCTTCACAGTTCTTTCTTATAACTGTTCTTATGCCACTGCCCATCTCGCTTGTTCATAGCGGCAGGGACGTTGAAACTAGGAATTTTGTCTGGAGTGAGCATCCTGCACAGAATGGCAATGCAGATAGATCTCGTAACGCGAAGGCACGCATGGATGTGCTTATACTGAATTTAGATTGGCCCATTTACAGATGGCCACCGGGAGGGCTCCTAGGAATACCGGATTGTGAAAGATTGTGGGGGCAGGTGTAATGAAATCTCCCAAGTGATAGCAGTTGCTCGTTGTATTTTGTGTTCCTTAGCCACTAGTCTGGTAAGAGGTCACAGGCTGCAGGTCACACTCAGACACGCGGGATTGCATACTTCTGACATCTTTATGTTTTGTGTGCATTTTCCAAGTGAGAGCGTAATCTGTCATGGCACGTTATGAGTGTTCTTAGCATGAACGCACCTCTTTAGGCGGCAAGGGGCTTGACAACCTCACGAGTTTAAGTATTACAATGTGGCTTTTATATGACACTAAAGAAAATGTATTTTTCTTCAGTAGAACGAGTTGTCTATTTGGATGATATGTGTTTACCATTTGTTTGAATAATGTACCAATAAAATAATTGAACTGACTTTATTTATTTCAAATGGATTTGTATGTTCTGTTTCCATTTTGACCTTAGATCCGCACATATAAAATAGCCCATAACTAGAATGTAACCTATTTAAAGACTGCATATTTACTCTCAGTTAACTCTTATTTTCTTTTTTTTCTAGAATACTAGTGCTTTTGAAACGAGTATGTTATACACCTCTCAACCATCCAAACTGGGTGCTTCTAAATGCTAAGACCCATCCGAAACCTATCATCAAAAGCTATTGTTAGTCTTCCTTGAATCCCAAATACCTCTTGAGCCTTGAAAAAAGCCTTTCCGTTCCTTATGGTGTATACAGTATATTCAAGTGTTACTCTTAAAACACCAGCAGCCATATTAAACCACGTGCATGCTGCGAGGAAATCGTACGTTGTGCTGTTCGCTCTAAAAGTACATCATATTGGTAACGCAAAGAGGTTCAAAAGGTCCCTTTTCAAAGGCTAAATTCCTAATACTTTAATGCAGGCCATGTAGCTTTGAGGTCATTCATCTCAAAGAGGGTGTGCTCTCATTTGCCTAGTGCCAGTGATCCCTTGCTACTCACATGCCGGCTTTCTATTAACAAGCCATGTGCATGGGTAATCAAATTCTAAGGGTGTGCACAGCATGTGTGACACTTGACCCTATTCCAAAGTGAGGCCAGGTGCAAACACTCTAAATGTGTCAGAGAGGCTCCTGATGTGCTTTCAGTGTTAGTGCAAGTGCACTACTTACATAGAGTAAACCCACTAATCAAAGCTCACTGCATCAATCCTGAGCAAAGTGTTGTAATGAGGCGCATACTCCCAGAGTGTGCTTGGTGCAGCCTGTGCTGTCCCAAGTACACTGTGAGGCCATCAGTAATAAGGCCCAACTTGCTTGATGGTCTTGATTTTACTCAACACTGTCAAAGGCTTAGCCATCGCGCAGCCACCAGAAACCATTTCAGGGTCTAGCAGCCCACGACAGGTATTGGTCACATTTTGGGCACATTTGTTTAATTTATTTACTGCTGCAAGTGCTGCAGCGCTCACTCATGCTCCCACTAGGCTGGAGACCAAGCCACTCCACCCCCTCCCACTGCCTGCCCTAACTGCCTCTGATTGGTATTCCAAGTGGCAAGACCCGACCACCCTACTTATACCTACCCCCCAGTGCAGCCTTGCCCAGACCGCCGGCTAAGGGCTCAGGCAAAGCCATCCCTGTTTGCCTGTTCACCCTGGACACCCCAGCCCTTCCAGGTCTCACACAGTTTGCAGTTACAACCAGGTAGAAGACTACACCTCTGCTAAACTGCCATATTTGAATCTTGCTGGTGTATTTGATTCATATTTCATTTCATCCCAGAGAGCTTAGGGTTGGACTTTGTTCCACATTGCATTTTTCTTCCTATAGTGCTTATGTTATGGGTCCACATTTAAATATTGCTTGTGAATTGCTCCCCATTGCATTTATCTTCCTACAGGGTTTCTAGGCTGGGTCTGCATTGGTTTATTGCTTGTGTTTTGTTCCACATTGCATTTTTTTTCCAACAGTGCTTCTGGGTCGGGTCTGCATTTGATTCTTGCTTGTGTTTTGTTCTCTATAGCTTTTTTTGACCACAGTGCTTCTGGGTTGAGTCCGCATTTGACTCTTGCATGTGTTTTGTCCAACATTGCATTTTCTCTCCACAGTGCTTCTGGGTTGGATACACATTTAATTCTTGCTTGTGTATTCACCATTGCATTTTTTTCACCACAGTTCTTCTGGTTTGGGCTTGCATTTGATTGTTGAATGTGTGTTGTTCACCATTGCATTTTCTTCCTGCAGTGCTTCTGGGTTGGGTCCGCATTCAATTCTTGAGTGTGTTTTATTCCCCATTGCATTCTTCTTCCCACAGTGCTTCTGTGCTGTATCCACATTTGGTTCTTGCTTGTGTTTTGGTCCCCATTGCTTTTTTCTTCCCATAATGGTTCTGGGTTGGGTCCGCATTTTAATGTTGCTTGTGTATTAATGTTGCTTGTGTATTGCCCCACTCAGTGATGTAACCATGTAGACATCTCTAAACAAGACTCGATGAACCCAGACTATACTCCAATGTATTTCTTCCAACACATTACTTTTTATCTTTGCTGCTGATCATATAAACAACTGAACCCAAAACAGCTGTGAAACGGTTAACAAACTGCAGGTGTCCTCTAGAGCTAGTGCCAATTCTCACACATAATAAGAACAGGCAGCATGCCAGAAGCAAGGGAAAGCACAAGGCTAATGGGATTGAAAACCCAAGGTAGCAACATGAAACTCTGCTGGGGAACACACATAATATCAATTCCCCCTTCCCAAGCATTACATGGCCACGGTAGTGGCCATGTAGTTATGGTTAAGTTGCTGTTTCCATAGGAAGAGCACTTTTTGGGCGGCTTATAACTTTGCTCCCCCTGGACGAATCCTCACCAAACTTTGCAAAAAGAGTATATGGCCCACTCTGGGGTCATCTTTGATGTCCTGGGTGTTAGGCTTAGCAGTGCACAGTGGTGGCGTGAGTTATGGTTGCTTAGCTTACCATAACTGGAGAATTTCAAGGGTTTTTCGGTTTTACTTGGAACCATAACGTCTCTTTAACAAAGATTTTTCACTAAATTTCATAGGTTTTCAGTAGCGCAACTTAACCATAACATCCCTTTAACAAAGTTTTTTCACAGAATATATACATATATATATATACTCACTAAAAAAACTTTGTTAAGGGGACATTATGGTTAAGATGCGCTACTAAAAACCTGTGCAATTCACAAAAAAAACTTTACAAACGTGACATTATGGTTCGAAGTAAAACCAAAAAACCCCTGAAATTCACCAGTTATGGTAGGCTAAGCAACCATAACTGCCCGCACCACTGTGCACTGCTAACACTAACACCCAGGACATCAAAGATAACATCACAAATGTCATTGATGACATCACTGATGACATCACATGTGCATTTACTTTTCAGACAAGGGGTTGTGAATGTAATTTTGGCAAAAAAGTATCAGGAATTATTGGCACATGTGTAATAAACTACATACTTCATCACGCAATGTAGTGTTCTATTGAAAATGCCATGCAGTGTTCTTTCTAGTACAGGAACCTACCCATACAGAAATGTAGGTATTGGCTGCAGCATACACTACAGAGGTGCTATATTTGTAATTTTCCAAAGTTATATAATAAAACGGTGAATGCTTCTG
The DNA here is from genome assembly GCF_040938575.1 of Ambystoma mexicanum. Lineage (NCBI taxonomy): Eukaryota > Metazoa > Chordata > Amphibia > Caudata > Ambystomatidae > Ambystoma > Ambystoma mexicanum. The sequence goes on from NC_090928.1 coordinate 738,994,950, forward strand.
TATCAGACTTTTCTTTTTTTTTTTTTTTATTTCTTTATTTTAATTTTAGTACATAGAGCAGAACTGAACAATAAATCTCAATAAATCATAACACAGTATAAAGCATACATACATGTAGGAATAGAAAAAGAAAGAATTAAGCGATGAACTAGTACCTACTCAAAAAAGCTCCCCAGACCTTTGTATGTAAACTCATTTTCCCCATTTTTCTGTATATAAATTTCTCAATATTCGCTAAGCAGTTCATTTCTGTAATCCAATCCTCCAATACTGGTGAGACACATGATTTCCAACTCCTCAAAATCATTTTTTTGCAGATAGAAGCACCTCTGAACAAAAATTTCTTTTCCGACAGTGAAAGGTCATCCAGTAAATCATCACAGCCCAGCACCATAGTCTTAAAATCCAAGTCAACATTTTGGTTCAGAACCCCGAGACAAATAAAACAAACCTCATGCCAAAAGCCACGAACCCTCACACAGTCCCACAGCAAATGTTCCATACTGCCTTTCTCACTCCAACAACACCAACAAACATCAGAATCAGACAAACCTCTATTTTTAAGCCTTTCCGGGCTCCAAAAAACTCTATTGAGAATTTTGATTTGTCTCGACCGTTCAGTCAAACTTATCGAACAAAGCTTCACATTCGCACACATCACAAGCCACAGGTCAGGATTGATTTCACAACCCAGTCTTCTGCTCCATTCATCTAGTAATTCAGTATTCTCCTTATAGTTCGATACAATTCGATGATACACCCTACTCGCAAGCGACTGAACGCCAGAAGTGAAAAGTTCAACATTCACATCCCCGTCACAATGCACTTCACCAATACATCTCTTCAATTTCCTGAAGTCCGAGATAGAACAATTTTCAACAGTAAAAGTAGCACTTAACTCAGCAAAGTCAATCCATTTTCCATCTTTAAAAACATCACTAATCCATTGAATTCCGCCAAGAAAACACTCCGGCCAAAACAACAACTTGCCATTGTCCGTTATAGCTTTATTCAGCCACAGAGACGCATCAGGCGATTTCAGAGCAACCGAGCCACACATATCATAGATATTCTTCCAAACGTCTCTTAGAAACTCCGTCAAGGGGCATCTATTACCACGTTTGCTAACAGTCGTGAATATCGCTCTTGGGGCGAGTGGGCCCCTCACACTTGCCTCCGCCATCGCCCATTCACTAGGAGAATCCTTCAAAAAAGGAAGAAAAAATTGGCACGAGAAGGCCATATGATATGCCTTAAAATTTGGGACACCTAGTCCCCCCTTCTCGACCGGTAGCTGGAGTTTCCAAAGCTTCAGTCTAGGCGGTTTCTCATCCCAAAGAAAGGACTGGAGAGTGGTATCGATCAACTTCCAAAAGGATTGACCAATTTTCAGGGGAAGCATACTCAGAATATAATTAATTTTTGGTGCAGAATTCATCTTTAGCGCATTTACTTTACCCCACAGAGATAGGTGCAGTACCGACCACCTTTGGACGTTCAATTTCAGTTCCTTACAAACCATACCCATGTTCTCTTCAACCATATCACTAACATCCGGAGTCAACCAAACCCCCAAGTATTTCAGCTTTTTCTCACACCATTGAAATCCAAACCCCACCACCAAAGACTTATCACAAAGTGCAGTCACCGGCATTACCTCCGATTTAGACCAGTTAATCTTATATCCAGCCACTTCATGAAACCAATTAAGTGTGTTCATCAACGAATGCAAAGACAAATCCAAGTTCCTCAAAACTAATAAAAGATCATCTGCGTAGAACCAAATCTTCTGTTCAACACCGTGAAAGGAAACACCTTGCAAATTCAAATCACCTCTCAATGCAATAGCCAGCGGTTCAATGGCTAGGACAAACAGCAAAGGGGACAATGGACAACCTTGCCTAGTGCCCCTATGTAAATCAAAAGATTCCGACAATAAGCCATTAGTTTTAACATTGGCTGTGGGGCGAGCATATAAAGGGCCACCCACGCAATGTATTCCTCTCCCATGTTCATATTTCGTAAAACCATAAACAAATATTGCCAGTTAATTCGATCAAATGCTTTCTCAGCATCTAGGGAGAAAATCGCCACGTCTTCATCTAAATCCTGTGCATGTGACATGGTCAATAACAAATTCCTGATATTACTGGAAGTCCTACGGCCTTTAACAAACCCAGATTGGTCAGTGTGAATAAGCTTCGGCATGAGTTGTTCAATCCGTAAAGCAAGTAATTTAGCCAAAATCTTATTGTCAGTATTTATCAAACTGATTGGTCGATAGTTTGACGGCAAATTACCATCCTTGCCCTTCTTTAAAAAGACTGAAATAGTAGCATGGTTTGTAGACGACGGGAGAAGTCCAGCTTCCTTGGATTCAGTATACATATCCTTCAAAAGACCCAACACCCTCTCTGGCAGAATTTTATAGAACTCAACCGGTAAACCATCAGGTCCCGGAGTCTTCCCAGAATTCAATTTACCAATGGCAAACCTGATTTCATCAATTGTGACCTGTCTGTTCAACTCTTCCTCCTCATCACAATTAACCTTTGGAACATCCAATCTGTGTATAAAATGTTCACCTTGACCAGTAACATCAGATTCATCTCTATATAAATCAGCATAAAAGGTCTTAAAGACTGCATTAATCTCACGTGGATTAAAAGTGGTCACACCATTTTCATCCTGAACTGAAGTAATGGCACCCTCAGAGTGTTGTTGTCTCAATCTGTAAGCTAGCCACTTATCACATTTTTCGCCTCGTTCGAAATAAGTACACTTGATCCTATACAAATCGTTATTAGCTTTCATACTCAAAATGTCATCCAGTTCCCTCTTCAGCTTCCTCAACTCAATCCTCTTACCATCATCATTCGGAGCACACACCAATTCCCTCGTCACCCCAATAATACGAGCATCAATATCCGAAGTCAACCTATCCATTTTCTTCCTTTTGCTACTAGACAAACTTAGCGCAAGACCTCGCATTGTACATTTAAAGGCCTCCCATATAGTTCTTTTACTGAGTTCTTCCGAAGTATTTTCCAACACAAAAAATTCAGCTTCAGTCCGAAGCTTCTCCAAAAGGACATCATCATATAAAATTGATGTATTCATTTTCCATTGAAACGATCTACAGCACTCAAAGTGCAGAGCCACCCTCATAAAGACAGGAGCATGATCAGTAACAGCAATAGAGCCAATACTGCTGTCTAATAAATTCGCAGTCACTCCACCTGCCGTGAGTAGCATATCAATTCTAGAATAACTCGAATGCGAGCTAGAATAAAAGGTAAATTCCCTTACATTAGGGTGTTGCAGCCTCCAGCAATCTTTCAAATCAAAATCCTCAATAAGATTCCTAAATGAACGATAATGAAAGTCTTTCCTCTGAATCATCCTCTGAGTTGAACGATCAATAGAAGGATCATAAACCAAATTAAAATCACCTCCAATCAAAATATTGGAACAATCCAGACCAAGCAATAACTGCGACAAATCCCTATAGAAGGAGCCATCATCCATGGATGGAGCATAAATACTGCAAAACACATTCTTAGTCCCCTGAATATCCATCAAAAGAGCAATCATCCTGCCTGCTTTATCACTGCAAGTTTTCAAAATCTTAATCGGCGAACCTTTTCGGACAAGAATTGCAACTCCCCTGCTTCTACTGGAATAACATGAGGTGAAGGCACTCCCAACCCACCTCTTCTGTAAGACACTTACATCCTCTTTCAATAGGTGAGTTTCCTGCAAAAAACAAACATCACATTTCATATCCTCAATACAATTAAGAATCTTCTGCCGTTTCACCGGATTATTCATACCATTAATATTCCATGAGGTGATCGAAAGACTCGAATCCCTGCTAGCAGACATAGTGAAGGGACCAAAATGAAACCAAAAAGCACTAGTTCAAAAAACAAAATAACCCAAGAAAAACCTAACCCCCTAAAACAGAAATATGACGCCAACGTTACAAGCGCTCAGAAAAGAAAAAAAAAAAACCAATACCCCTGGCACCCCCCCGAATAAAATTACAAATGCCCATACACGAACACAAGCATCACTGCTGAAAACCAAGAACCAAATTGCAATCCCTATACCCATATACATACCTCAACAAGAAAAAAAACATCCACAAAGCAATTAGCCAAACCATTTGCAAATAAACAATACATGTCCCCTCAGCCCAGCAGTCAAAACAAGCCGATACATGTATCTCACAGCAAAAGGCCCAACCAGATTACTGCAGTAAAGTCACAGTACCCCGATAGTGCCGAGAAATTCTCCCCAGACATAGCAGATAGTGCACATCCGCAAGCAATCAACACAAAGTGTGCAGTATGACACAATGAAGAGTTGTAGTTTCCCCCTATCTTAATATAAACCAACAGCCAACATAACACTCACCACACCACATTCCAGGAAAACATTCAACTCAGGAACAAGTACATTTACCCATCTTGTTTAGTTCTGCAAAATAGTGGAAGCCATGTGTCAAACAACACCAGAAGTCTAAGCAACTACAGTAAGTAACAAGTTTAGTCTACACGGTTGTATAAACCTCCTATTTGATTACATTACCCCACTGCCCAGTTAAAACCACTTATACAATCTCAAAGGTGTTGCACCTAATCATTTTGAAAGTTATCGTGGTTATCTAGAACTCCACCTTGCTTCTTATTTCTAAATTACCCATTGCGTCTTCTACTACTGTAGAATACTAACTTTCAATAACATCTCCAACTCGTCATAATTCTATCAAAGTATGGCAAGCTTTATAGTACCAAAGTATTGCCATATTTAGTTAACTGTGTATCACCATCTCTTCCACAAACCCTCTTGCAAAGGCTTAGGGGGGAGCAACCTGTAGTGTTACACAGTGCTTTAGTTAAGTTAGTCTTGACTTTCCCTGTGGTTGCTGGCAAAGCAGTCCCAGCTTTACTCTCGGGGTAGGGGGCAGATTGGAAGTAAGGTTTGGCTACATGCACCACACGCAAGAAAGGAAGGAAGGTCCATGTAGCATACCAAACAAGAGCATTAAAAGAGCAAAAATACCCATCCTGCACACAAGAAGATAATTAAACGATATTTACAGCTGTGCACATTATTTTGTGATGATAGAAAAGTAAACATTTGTTTAAAAGGGAATACGTTTGTTTTAATTTATACAGTGCGAACCAAGAAGAATGAACTGCATTTAGTTGAAGATCTTACGAATAAGCAGTACTTAAGGTCTCAGCGCAGCAGCTAAAGATAGCCACAAAAAAACAAAATCAGCAAATGAAGAAAGTTTTCAGAACTTTCCAGAACGCTACAAGGGAGGTAAGGCTACGAACAACAGCAGGCAAGGTATTCCAAAGCCATGGCCCAGCTTCAGCAAATCTCCAGTGTCGCCAGGTTTTGGGAATGGTTAGTAGCCTGTAATTCCGTGACCATAGTAACTGTACTGGCTCATAAGGGCAGATGTTAACAAACCAAATACAGAGGGGCTAATATGCATATAAACATGAAAACTAAGCCGAGGATTTTAAACCGGACCCCCTGAAAAAACCCCACCAGTGAAGGGCTTGATGAAAGGTGCAGACAGAGTGAGACTCGTGGAGCCCATAAAACACCCGCTTAAGACAGGCAACCACAAGCTAAAATTAGTCACCATGGAGCGGTTAGTGCACGTGTCTGAGCCATGCCAAGCTAAATGTAAGCCCTGCGTCTGGAATGGCATTTGCTAAGATAACAATGCCCTGCAACACGCCTTGGGAGTTGAGCATAGCGTGGCACCAGACCCCAGCACAACATGATTTCACTGGAGGAAAAAGGGGGGGGGGGAACCGTAAAAGCATGCACATTCCTGAGAAAGGTCAGTCAGCTGGAGAGTGCCGGCGCTCGAACGTAGCTCTCCCGCCCCCACAGTCCCTGCACACTGGAGCAGACAGCCATCGTGCTCTCTTGAACGGCCCCTCTCCTCCTAAGCAGTCGATTCACCTCGATTCACACAGTTTCAGTCAGGAAGCAGGCCACGTAAGAAGGGAGAAGGGAGGGGAAACGACTATCCTCCATACATCTCACCGTGTCTATTTCATGTTCTGCCATTTCAGCGACGCCAACACTCCCCAGCAGCTCCGCAAATAAACGATCCCATGTTCCGGCGAGCAGATGTATCCTGATGCAATCCTCCGGGCACGTGACTGATCAGCTGATCAGATGAATGAATGAAGGTTCTCTCCTCAAGTAAACAAGCTTTCTCCAGCACTGCCGAGCCAAGATTCCACGAAAGAAAAAACGTTTAACTGCAGCACATAACAGGCGCCATTTTAATGTTAAAATACAACTTCAAAAACACTGAAAACGGAGTGTAATTGCCAAATAACCCAATTAATCAGCAATATTACGTGTCTTTCGAAAATCCTCCAGCCAGGAAAACGCCTCCTTAGGGTCAGATGTAATTTTATCACCCTCTGGCAGCATCAATGTTAATACATTGAACTTATTCAAGTAGACCTTCACCTGAAGCTCCCTTGCCAGGTCTTTCACATTTTTAAAGGCCCTCCTAGCCTCCACAAGTTCCTTAGGATAGTCAGGATAGGCAAATATCGATTTACTTTTGAAGGAAGCTGTACCTCTATTCCTAGCTGCAATCAAAAAGGATTCCCTTTTCCTGGAGTGAGTGAAGGATACCAATATGTGTCTAGGCCTGGAGCCTGGGGCCTTACCGACTCGATATGCATGATCAATGTCATTTTCACTAATGTTGTCCACTCCATAACTTTCTTTAGCAATCTGCATAACCAGTGGTATCAATTCCTCAGCCTTGGGATCAGCATGCTCCATAACTCCGACCAGTCTGACATTCCTCTCCCTCAATTTCAAATCCATTTCCAGGCGTTTGCTTTTCTCACTCTGTAAATCCGCTTTCAGGTTTTTATAGGCTCTGTAACTCCCTGCCATCTCAGATCCCATATTAGAAGATTTTTTCTCCAATTCAGAGACTCTTGTATCCAGATGTACTACTGTCTGGTTCATCTCAGCCATGGTTGTCTTCACTTCAGCCATATCCAGAGCAACTTGTCTCATCAATTTGAACAAATCTTGAATGCTGGGATTTTCCTCATCCATATCTGAAAGCTGCTTTTGTTTTTTAGATGAAGGATTTTCAGGTTCCTGAATTTTCTTCTTAGTATTCATATTAGTATGAAATAGCTTCAGGGAGGGACCAGGAGCTGCAGGTTCAAGCTGCTTCCACCTTGGCCAACATTCCGGAATCCTGTATCAGACTTTTCTGGTCTGTGAAATATGTACTAAGTTGCTAATAATGCATCACTTACTACATATTTCTAGTAATATACACAAAACATAAATAGAGTACAAGGCATACAAATATGGGGCTTATATATGGAGAGTAAAGTAAGCAAACAAGAGGCAGTATCATTAGCAGCTATGTATAATCTACATGATTGCATTCACGCACAAAAATGATTGCTGTGCTTCAGCCCTGCTTTTTCCCCTATATATGTACATCATAAGATGCAACTAATTTCTAAGTAAAGTATTGTAAGAACATGTGAGAGAATAGCAATATCTATAAATGTAATACCTTTTGAAAGTTAAGTTTCTGACTGTCAGTAAATCAACCCACATGGCCTAGCTATGGCAGTGAACAAAAACGAAGGGGCTACAGATGTGATGTCATCAGTGATGTCATAAATGACATTTGTGATGTCATCTTTGATGTCCTGGGTGTTAGTGTTAGCAGTGCACAGTTGTGTGGGTGGTTATGGATGCTTAGCCTACCATAACTGGCGAATTACAGGGGTTTTTCGGTTTTGCCTCGAACCATAATGTCACATTTGTAAAGGTTTTTTTTTGTGAATTTCACGCGTTTTTAGTAGCGCAACTTAACCATAACGTCCCCTTAACAAAGTTTTTTTATAGTGAATTTTATGGGTTTTTAGACGGGCAACTGAACCATATCATCCCTTTAATAAAGTTTATTTTACTGAATTTCATAATTTTTTAGTAGGGCAACTTAATCATAACATCCCGTTAACAAAGTTTTTTTTTTATTGAATATACACTTTTATCATGTGATATTGGGAGATATGTACTATAAATCCCTTACTTTATATACATTTACCATAGAACATACTGAACCCCCATGCTAATGATATTTGAAAGGCACGGATGGAGTGCCTGTGTGCGGACGGGCGCGGACGAGATCAACACTACCCATACAGTCAGGGGGTATCTGCAATTGTACTATTGTGCCATATGAAAAATGCACAAGTTTAAACACATTATAAGTACTAATAAGTAACCAATTTAACCTATATGTCTCAAACATTATCCATGCATTTAATTACCATGTAGAATGAAATGGATTATACCATAACAAAAAAAGATATGGCTCCAACGTAATTACCTCACAGAAACTGTGAAGGCACTAGCGACAGTAGACGCACACTGCACAACGAAAACAAATTACAAGGAAATAGTAAGTGAACTTCATTTTTCTTAAATGTGTGTGTACTTTTTAGTATGAGGTGCAGAACAAATAATGTATTTCTGTTGCTTGGACACAGAAATGTGTAGTACTTTGGAGTGGCTAGAGGAGAATTTTCCGCATGGGGAAATGTCAGAAGATAGCGATAATAATGGTACACACTTCTCTGCATAAGCAAATTAATAGTCAGTATTTTATGGGCATTTAACATATATATATATATTTATTTTTAACAGACCAGGTAAAAAAAGAAGAAAGTGCACCAAAGGACACAGAGCAAGACAGCCTGAAACAGATAGAAGAGAAAATGGACATACTAAATGAGAATTTTAACGGGTTAAGACAATTTGTGGAGGAATACGTGAGAGGAAAAATAAGATATCACTGTGCCAGTGAACCATCCCCAAACCCTCAAGAAGAACATAAACGTTTTGACAAAACATCCATCCCTTCATCCCCTCACAACCAGCCCGTGTTGAACCCAAATTCCCCTATATCCGTTTCAGTGTCTGCTTCCCCCTCTTTCTCTTGATTGATGTATGTGTGTGTATTACATTTTTTTTAATGTTAGTTGTAGTGGAATGGTTTGGATCCAAAAAAATGTTGTAAAAAGAGTTAAAATGTCCACAGACAGTGCGCCTGTTTGGGCTGGCTGTAATCAATATAATATGGATATTCTAAGGGCAATACACCTACCCGTACCATTCGCAACCAAGATGGAACTGATCTTAGAACGCACCAGCTGTCCAAGTTGTCCGTAAATGAACAGAATGGGGGCGTCCTAAGGACATTATACCTCTCCTTTACTGGTCACAACCAATATAAAACTGTTCTTAGAACACACTAGGTGTCTGGGATGTCTGTAAATGAACAAAATGGGAGTGTCCTAAGGACACTACACCTGTCCGTACCGTCCGCAGCCAAGATGGAACTGTCCGTAGAACAGGCGCGGTGGCCAGCATGTCTGTAGACAAACGAAATAGAGGTGGCCTAAGGACACTGTACCTGGCCGTACAGTCAGAAGAACATCTACGCACATTCGCACCACACCCATAAGTACTGCGAACATCGCGCCTGTCCGTAACTGTCCGTCTCACTTGTGTCGCACTTTTAATTAGTTTCAGGACCCGAACACTGTCCTTAGAACACCCGTGCGCATGCGCACATCCGTTACTCTGCATTTCCTGTCCAGCGGGCACCCATTTCTTTCGCGAATGTTTTCATGACATCATCATGTGACCGCACCCACGCTGAACATGTGGCCTAATTTGCGCAGTTTGTCTGCTTTCGCAACATTTCAAAATAACTTATACAGACATGGGAAATAATTTTACAGTATAAAATCACCATTTCACATCTCCCATACAATGGCCCTACCTTTCAACGTTTTGTTTAGAATTTTTGCAATGCTTTTGAGTGATCGATATAGTCATGAGGCGCAACCCTCCACCCCTATAAAAGGCCACACCCCCAAGCTCATCTTCATTGTACTTCTGGCTATAGCGGATTGAGTTTAGTTGCCTTTACTGTTGTAGTGAAGATTAGCCGACCAACCCTAATGGCATCCATGGCTGCTGTTGTCTCATCAGCCTCAGCACCACCCTCAAACCCTCCACCACCACCACCTCCCCAAGGGCCTGCAGAGGGAAATACGCATACAGATGTAGAGAGCTAGGAAGAAGAGGAAGAAGAGAATGAGGTGGAGGAACTCTGCACTACAAGCACTCGCCGGGAGTCGTGGGTGTGGCGGTTGTTTACCATTTTTGGAAACGTACCAAAAGCACATGCGAACCAGGTCATGTGTAACCAGTGCAACTTGATGCTGAGTCGTGGGAGACCTGGTGCGTACAGCTTTGGTACGACAACCATGAAGCAACAACTAACTTCGTTCCACAGTGCGGACATTCGCAAGGTGGTACCATGTGAAGAACGTAGTAGGTTGAGTACCTCCGCAGCATCCTCTGTGTCCGATCCTCTCACCACAAGAGACACTCCTGTGGGAGAGCACATCCCTCCAGCGGCCTCACAGGCCATTCACAATGCTGTTGACCCTTACCTTTCGAGGGTCCCAATATTGTGTATGTACTGCAACGCAGTACTCTGCAGGGGAGATAGTCTTCGAAGTGCTTTTGAGACTACGGTCACGGAGCACCAGAAGAACTGCTCCCTACCTAAGTAAGGCCCACCCTACATTTTTCTCTCTCCACCTGCCCTTTCTTATCCCCGTGGTTGGTGTCCCTTCCTTACCCTCCTTTACCCTCCTCTCCTAGTGTGTCATGTGTAAAAAAAATAAAAAAATGTAAAACAACAAAAATTACAAAAAAGGCTCTTTTCAGAGCCGCCTTTCTCAGTTTAACAATGGAACTATCAAATGACCAGTGTAGGGCCCTGTGCATTTTTCAAAAAGTCAGCGAACAGTCGTAGGATGCACAAAAATGGAGGGTGCAAGTAGAGCAAATCCAATGCACTTTTTCGCTGGGAGTAACCGGTGGCTCTGGAAAGAGCCTTTTGGTGTTGGTTTCTGTGTTTTTGAAAAACTGTGGATTCGAAAAAACATAATGCAAAATAGGTGACTATGAATCCAAAAAAGGTTGCAATGCATTTTGTACATTTCAAAGAAAAATCTGATTGCCAGCATATGTGAGATGGACTCCATCTCTGCGAAAAATGAAAGTGCTGCGAAACAAAATGTTTTCATTGTGGAAAGAGGATATGCCAACTTCGCTTAGAAAGGCACAAACAGCCTTATTTACATTGCGCCTCGCTTTCTCCATTTGTGGACCAAATGCAGAAGAACGCAGCCACATTTGTCTTTGTGCAATACGGGGAAAAACTACTTGGCAATTTGGAAACATGTCCATGACCTTCACAAGTCCTCCTTCATTGCAAATTGCAAAGAAATTCCAGAGACATGCCCTAAACTGTTTCCTCCACAATGAATGATAATTATATCAGGATAACACTCTACATGTAAAGTAGCACTGAGAGGTACCAAGTCCAACCACTTCATTCCGCGTACTCCATGCCAGTGCACTTCCACATGAGAAAATCCAAGATCTGCAGATATACCGCAACTTTCTGCATGCACCTTCAACCAATGTATCCATGAGTCTCTCAAAATCCAGATAATTTGTTTTCGAGCACACAGAGCCATATCTGGTCTTCTGTCAAGAAAAAGGCGTTCTCACTTAATCTCTCCATTCAGAACACACCCACTGAACTTTACTGACCAATCCATAGCTTCGCTCATTCTCATTTGCATGCGTCTCCACCCCAGAAACCCTGTTGGTAATACGCTCTGCCTGCAGACTACCGCCATGTCCGTGGACATGTAGAGGATCTGAGCGTGACGACTGTACATTTAAATAGTATTCCCCTTTTCCCCATTAAGGTGGGCTCTGAAAAGAGCCCTTTTTCTTTTTTTTTTTGGCAGATGCCTGACTGACACCTGTTATTTAGTATTTTTTTGATTTTTTTTCTTCTTACTTTACTCCTACAAACATTACAGAACCTTCTTCAAAGCAAGCCTTACATTCCAATAGAACATGGCATTTCCCAAAAAAGATAACGAAACACCACCTGCTTCAAAATAAGCCACATTACTGGAAACAATGTTCTCGTGGCTGCAGAAAAACATACCAGCTCATAACATGAAAGCACGTATACCGCGATTGATGGCACACCTCCCAATACTTTGATCAGAACAAAAAACAGAACTGTTTTCCCAATTTCCTATAAGGAGTAAGCCAGAAAAAATTACTTTCGCAGTTGGAAAGATGTTAATCACTGCTTGCACCGACTGTTCCAAATCTTGCAACAAAGTACCTTTCTTCGTTTTTGGTTGTTCAACAGCATCAAACCAGGATTCTTGTAGTTGTGTGAGTAGGTCGTACCACAGTGAGTCACAGTGATCCGGACGAGGAGCATATATTGTGTTCAGTTCAAATGTAAAGGACGGGGGTCGAAGTGGACATGGGTTGGTACGGCATTCGAGTTTTGGTCAGCAATGAAGCTGGGGTGGTTTGAGCTGCTGTTCAAAAGGTGGCCGTTCGAAGACTTCCACATCGGCAAGCCTTTGGTTAGAGGCAGGGCAATCTGCTGGCTCAGTTGGTGCGATGTGGCAGCAAAATGGTTCAAGGTGCAGAAATAGCAGTTTAAAGAGGGTTAAAGAAGTGGAAAGGCAGCATTGTGGTTCCTGCGCTTATAATGCATTTGAATGGGGATGAACAAGTTTCAATGTGGTTCAAAGCATTAGAATTGTAGTAGACCAGCTGCTTTGCTTTCAGAGTTGCCATGAGCCCCAATCCAGGGCCTCAGAGACAAGAGTCCTTGTACTTATTCCACCCAACATGTTGGAGTCGTTCTAACTCCTGCAGGGGACCTTCACCTCCAGTGAGGTCCTGGGTACAAGTGTAGCTGACAGAGAGGTTCGTCTTGCTCTGTCAGCAGTTCACCTCCACTGTTCACAGTGGTTGGCTAGGGAACAGAGCTTGCCTCTGTCCTGGCGGCTCGGCTTCATCGCTGGCAGAGGGCTTTGGAGAGCACTCCTCTCCCAACAAGGTCCAAATGAATACTTCCTTAATTTCCTGATGTTCCATAAGTGAATCAAAGAAGGGGTTGGAGACCCTCTCTTTTGTGGGAAAAACAGAACATGAGATTGGAGGAAAGCAAGCCTTTTTTACAGGGTCCAATCCCCGTTCTTGTGACAAGTGATGCATGCCTGTCCCTTGGTCAATGGTACTTGAAGTGTCAAGAAACACTAACTCCCCCCCTCCGAAGTGGTCTATCTTTTGCTTTTGGTATGTCTTCTACTTCCCCTATAACGTCACATATTACAGAGTCATGCTTAGCGCTATCTTCCTCAGTGCACAATTCCGTCAGGAAAGTGGCAGGGTTTACTGTCTTGCACGGCACTATGTGAATGTTTGGGATGAATAAAATGACCTCATATGTGAATGCGTGCTGTGTAGTTAGCTTTGATTTAGGTTGTTCTAATATGGCAAATATTACCGGCTCCACGTACAATGTTACTGAATACACCATGGTGATTTTTGAGCTTTTTTCTATCATGAATATGGCAGCGGCAAGCACTTGCTCAGAAGGGAACTGCCCAGAATTACTGAGTCTAGCACTTCACTTTAATAGGCCAATGATTTGCGGCCCATCGTGCTCTTTTGAGTGAGTCCTGTTGTCATCATCTGTCCATCAGAATGGAAGAACAAGTAAAACTCTTCAGTGTACTCAGAGGTTGCTAACACTGTGGCAGTGGAAATAACCTCTTTCAGTTAGGTAAAGTTTGTGAGTATGACCTCTGTCAATGTTATCTTATTGTCTGTCTTTAGTGCTTTTTTAAGGCCTTGCAACGAGGGCCTAGTGTATGCAGCATAATCTAGGATACACGCTCTGCAGTAATTACACAGACCAAGGAACTTCTGCATTTGTTTGACAGTTTTTGGCTGAGGAGCCCTGCACACTGACGCACCGTTTTTGGGAATAATATTCTTCCCATGTTTGGATATCAATCGGCCCAAGTAAGAACCTTGTGGAGTCAGTATTGTAACTTAGCCTTATACACTAACGGCTGTAAGAGTGTGACCGTGTCCATTCTGCACTATTGTTCATTATCACTGCATACTAGCAAGTCATACACACATTGAAAGATAGTCCTGGGTACCTGTATGTTTCCCAAATTGCATGTAGTATTCTGTTAAAGATACTAGGGGATTCACAATACCCTTGTGGCAGCCTTGTGTGTTCATAGTGCTTTCCCCAATGCATAAATGCAGTGAGATATTGAGAATCTGGATGTAGAGGTATGGAAAATGAAGCATTCTTTAGGTCTACAGCAGTGAAACGTGTTGCTTGTTTTGGGATGCTGCACAGAATGGTCACAGGGTTAGGAACTACTGGACATTATTCCTGCATAATGTCATTCAAGGGATGGAGATCTTCTATCATTCTCCAACTTGACCCCTTCACCTTTTTTATCAGGTTAATAGCTGTGTTGCATGGTGAGCTGGAGGGCACAATAATCCCTTGATTTAGGAGTGCGGATATGGTGTCTGTTATCCCCTCATCTGCTTCTTTTGACAGTGGATATTGTCTCAGCCAGGGCAACACTGCACCTTGTTTGGGTGTGATTCGAATGGGAGCCCCTGCCTGTTAGAGGCTTACATGGTGGCTACATGGTGGGCACTGGTTGTCCATATTCTCTCAGGAACCTGTGCTCCGTCATTTTTGGTGATAGGGGATGCCTTTACAAGGACCCTAATGGGACACTGTACTCTATGGTATTGCACCATTATCTCACAGGGTATGCAAACAGCCAACACTATTTCTACATCAACCCTGTCCTCAAACAATTCTGCATCTGTTACTTTGTTCAAAGGTACTGTTGGCTCAATGCACAATACTGTGCACCACTCACTCACTCATACCCATCTGAATCAGTCCCAATTACCACAATCCTCTTTTCTTACACCAACAATCCATCCAAGTCCAGTGAAATGATTGTCCCTGCCACATGCTCTGGGGACCCAACAGGTCTAAAGATAAAATCAGATGGTATCCGCCAACAAACCTTTCCTTCCTAGGACACTGCATTAAGTAAAACTGTTTTCCCATACACATATTGGGGTGAATAGGCATGCTGCAAACCACCACCTCCCCTCCTATGGCATGTATTATCATCATGGCTCTTTCAGCACACATTCACAGGGTGGCACATACTATTCTTTGTTCTGTAAAGGACATGGTCATAGTCAGTTTGCTCAAGATGTCACATCCTAACAAATTTACTGGGGAAGTTTCCGAATATAATACAGGTGCACGCACCACTTTGCCTCCCATGTTGATGGGTACTTCTTCTGTGAAAGGAACCGTTGTCACAGCCCCAGAGAAGCCTTGCATGTGGAGAGTTTCACCTGATAGTGGGAAGTTTCCTTCACTAATGCATGATTTAATGGCAGTTTTTTCAACCATGAAGATGAATTGGTTATTTCCTATCTCAGTGCCCACCAAGGGTTCCTCATTTGGGTGGGGCTTTTTGTGAGCTGTCCTAATCAGGATATCTATTCCAACCTGGGAACGTGAAGGGGTGACCTCCCATGACAGTTGCTCCTTGATAATGTGTTACTGTCCCATTAGGAACGGCATGGCTACCTGGCATTTGGGCACCAGATGATTGGCCTCGCAGCACAGCTTGTGCTGGGATGCTGGGTGAGGTAGGCAGCTATGCTTTGGGGGGTTGTGGTGGCAACTGTCTATATGATTGGTTTATCTGGTATGGTATGGACGTGGGCATTGGGGGCGCTGGACAGTGTTGCTGTTGGGGTGTTGGGACCGCGGGAGTGGAAGGATTGTATCCGGCTCCCATCCTACTTCTGCACTCCCTCACAAAATGTTAAATTTTTCTGCATCTCCAACACTGAACTGGTCCCACTCCCCCTCTCGGCCCCATTCTTCCGAATCCACCTCTGCCCCCCTTCCTCCTTGAAACCCTCCTCTTCCTTGCTGCTGACCTCCTTGGTACCACGCAGGGTACTGTGACTGAGACCCACCATTCTATTGCCCTCTGCTTGGCAAGAATGCTGCTATTCTTGCATCCGTTTGTGCCACTCCCTGCTCTGCTGAGTATGTTTGAGTCACTGCAACGACCGCCCTTCAATTGCCATTTTTGCTAACTTCTTCTGTTCTAGTTGTGCTTCCTCAGCCTGTAACCTCTGTGCCATTTCCTTCTCTCTTTCTTTGATCCACTTATAATGATGTATGACTATAGTCTGTATTTTAGCCCACTATTTAGCCTCTATACCCACAATCTTATTGAGATCTTCCTTGGGCAATCCCCTTTTTTTAATAACAAATGAAAAAAAGCAGAACTGACTGGTCCCACCGTTGCCCTGTCTCTACCCTCCACATCTCTTACAATTCCAAAATATATTGAGCGGGGTACTCATCATCCCACATTGTATACTGCATTATGGACTTCAAATCCGGTCTATCGGAGTAAGCCCACTGATGTGCAGCCCACACCTGCACTCTGATGTCACTGAAGTGCACCCCATCATATACGTCATCATCTATCTTGACTCCTTGATATTCAGCCTTAACCCAAATGTCCCCTTCCTGATCCCCAACAATTGCTACAAGGAATCTGTGTATTACTCCCAAAGCCAGAGGGATACTGGCTGTTTTTTTTTCTCCAAAAGCATATATTAATTTTCCAGCCGCAGCAGTGAAGGGCGGGAGTGCTTTAATCAGGTTGGGTTTGCCCATCTGAGCCCAAGGTATATAATGCACCCTGCAGGGGCCTTTATGATATAATGGCCTCTGTGTACCCATTCCTCTTATCCCCTTCTTGCTATCATTCACCTATTTCCTTGCCGCTGCTGCCAGCCCAAATCTGTTCCTCGAATGCGGACCCCATAAGCTTTCCACCCTTTGGGTAATGGCTGGCATCTCCTCTTCATCCTCTAATTCATCCACTGTGTCCCACTCTTCCTCCTGCAACTCCCTATTTGTATCTCCGTCTGACCTCACTGTCAAGTAGTCTACACTCCCACTCCTCGTTCATCACACTTCCCCTTCCCCTTCTCAGAGTGAGCATCCTTCACCATCGCTGTGCTGTCCAATCCAAACAAAATGTCTCCTGCCCTCCATTCATCTAGTCCAAACCCCAGTTTGCTTCCTTCCTCCCTGAGGGCCCTCAACCGTGCCAATTCCATTTGCACTGCCTTTGGTGACAATCTTCTAACTTCTTCTGTGGTTTCCTATCTATCTCTCTGTCAATATTGGTCGATACGGCAGTGTTAGTATTCGTTTGGTATGAGGTGCTGCTGTGGCTGAAGGGGGCACAGGATGGATTGGTACATCCTGTGGAGGGAACGGTAGATAGCATCCTATTGGGGGCAGAGTTAACTGTTTTTTCTCAAATACTGCTGTTTTAACTACACTCGGTTTGGGTCATTGTCACACTGGGATTTACACTCATCATTGTCCTCTATGTCCTCAACCATTTTCCATAGCTCTAAAATATCTTTCCTCCTTTGGAGATTTTTACATTTATATTTAGCAGCCAAAAATGAGTACGTATGTACACAATAAACTAAAATGACAACCACTACTTCATCTTATTCCCAAACCCAGAATATATTGGGCACTGTTACTCACTAGCTCGCTGGAAGTCTGTACTCACCAGCTTGCAGGAGGGAGTGATAAGAGAAAAGACGTTCCTTGATACTTCATCTGCGAGCTGAGGTTTCCCTAAACCTGGGCCTCCTCAACTTGAGGGAGCACTTCTCTATGATATGCCCCTCTGCTAGACTAGTCAAAACAAACAGAGTGGTAAATCATATAAAAGAGCGGGGAACACGTGCACTGTCAGAAAACCAAGCTGCAAGGAGAAAAACAGGTCAACAAGATGGGCAGTGAAGATATACTTTCTTTTTCCTGTTCTCCCCTTTGGTAATTACGTTCTTTCTCTTATAGCTAATGTGGGGCTTGGAGGAGTTTGGTTCTCCTATGGAAAATGAACAACCCAAATGAAACCCTTACACTAGAAAGACGAGAATGATGTGACAAGGAAAGGGAAAGCAAGCTTACCAATGTAGAAGAAGAAAAATATCCACTGGATGTTGTTTGGGAGTTAGGTAACAACGACAGGAAAAAATGATAAACGGGGAGGTTAGTAGGGTAGACACCCTGGCAGCATGAGGGTTGCACTAGAGCTGGGTTGGTGCACCGTTGCTGCAGGGTGTCCTTAGTGCACTTACTCCTGAAATGTAGTCCTGTAGTAGTATAGATGGAAATATCCCTTTTTACGGAGTCCGAGGCTAAGTGTAGTTGAAGGTGGGCGTAGAACAAAGGAGTGCTTTGTTCTGCAGTGGATGATAGTCACCGTAAGCCGATGGTAGGTGGCATGAAGCAGAGTACTGTATTTAGATGCGGTAGAAGGCGAGGAATATGTGAACCCCAATACAGTGAAGGAATCAGGAAATCTGAATGCAGACTGAAGCGGTAAAGACAATGTCTAACAGGTACCTGTACGAGACCGAAGAATCTGGAAGGCAGGCTGGATTCGGCAACAGCGAGGACCAAGGAAACAAAACGTCAGGCAAAGGAATCTGGAAAGTAGTCCGGAGTCAGCAACAGCAGGTCAGAAGCAGACGTTAGGCAAGTAGGAAGTCCAATAACAGAGCAAGTTTCATACCCGGAAGCGAGGATTCAAAGGCAATAGTGAGGTAACGCTACAAAAAGACGCAGCAAGTGTTAGAAGGACGCTGTATTTAAGCACACTTCCTGAGGCAGAGCTTGTGAGGCCGAGTAGTGGCTGTGGTCACATGACGTGCCGTCTGTGTAGACACCATGGAAATGGCTTTCCACGCATGGGAAGATGCCATGATTAGCTGCCATGGCAAATGCCACCTCCGCAGGAATGGAGCAGCCCGGTGACGACGTATACCATGCTTGACCGAGGAGGGGCATGGAAACGGAGTGTGCACACAGGAGCGGAAATCCCAAGGACTCTGAAGTGTAACAACATCTGCCCCCAAAGGCAGCAGCAACCCCTTGGAGGCATGAAATGAACGGAGAAAGGTCGGAGAATGCAGGTTATCCAAAGGCTCACAGGTCCTGTCTTCAGGGCCATAGCCCTTCCAGTCCGCCAGATAGTACGGAGCACTGTGCTGCATCCTAAAGTCTAGAATATGTGCCACCTTGTATTCCTCTTGCCCATCCACCAGGACGGGGTCCGGTTGAGAAGGCAGCTGTGTAGCAGGGGGACAAGGCTAGAGCAGGGAGACGTGAAACACAGGGTGTACTCGCCAGGATGCATGAAGGGACATCTTACCTGCCACTGGATTGACGAGAGAATCAATTTTGTAAGGTCCCACAAAGCACAGAAGCAAGGACCTCTTCCCGGGCATGCGCAGGTTATGAGTGGAAAGCCACACCTGCATGCCCACATAATAGTCAGGGGCTGCGGTACGATGGACATCAGCATACCTTTTGACCCGTGCTTGCGCTCGCAGAAGATGTGACCAAATATCCCAGTGAAGTTGGTCCAAGTCACGAATACAGGACTGAGTGGCCAGTTTGTCATTGGGAAGAGATGGATCCAATGGCAAAGATTGTGGATGCTGGCTGTAGAGAGTGTAGAAGGGGGACACTCCGGTAGCCGAGTGCAGAGAGTTGTTGTATGCAAACTCCACGGCTTGCAGTACAGATAGCCAGGTGTCCTGAAACTGGTGACATAGACATCTGAGATACTGCTGCAAGGTGGCATTAGCCCTCTCAGTCTGTCCATCTGTCTGTGGGTGGTGTGATGAGGAATACCTGTCATCTATCAGGAGAGACACTGTCAGAGCCTTCCAGAACCAAGACGTGAACTGTGTGCCTCAATCAGTGACAATGATGGAGGGCAGACCAAAGCGACGGAAGACATGTTCAAGAATGATCCTGGCCAGGGCAGGAGCAGTCGGGAGACTCACACAGGGAACAAACACCAACATTTTTGCAAAATAGTCCAAAACCACCCAAATGGTGTTGAAAACGCGAATCGCAGAGCGTTCTACCACAAAATCGATAGAAGTCATCTGCCAGGGTTTGTATGGTACTGGGAGAGGCTGTAGAAAGCCCATTGGTTTACACCCGGCAGATGTACACTGCCACAGACGGAACATGTGGAGAGATAGTTTTTGACATCCCGGGACATGGAAGGCCACCATGACCAATGATGTAGGGATTGCAGAGTCTTTTGCTGACTGGCATGTGCATCAAGGATAGAATCATGAGCCCAGTGCAGAGCGTGCTTGCGGGACTCCTGAGGTGGCACAAACAACCACCCCTTGATAATCGGTAGTCCCGGGACAAGTTCCAGATTAAGTTTCCGAGACCACACTTGGTGTGACAACACCCAGTCCAGGATGAGAGACTGTAGGGATGGCTGAGGTGTGCACTCGCATACCTCCCTGTTGGGTAGAAGAAAAGGCGGCTTCTCATGCGATAATCTATACTCAGTGTGTAAACGCGAGAACGCATCAGCACAGATATTGAGCTTGGCAGGGCAATATGTAATGGAAAAAATGGAACTGGGGAAAAAAAGATGCCAACAAGCCTGTCCTGAAGTTAGGCATTTCATGGATTGGAAGGCCAGAAGGCTCTGATGGTCGGAATACACAGTGACTGGGTGGCGGGCACCTAACAAGTGGTGCCTCCATTCCGAGAAGGCATCTTTAATGGCTATGAGCTCTTGCTCTGTGATAGTATAGTTCCACTCATATGTGGTCAGTTTCCTGGATTAGTAAGCGATAGGATGGATCTCCTCGAAATGGGGACAATGTTGGGATAGGATATCGCCTATAACGAAACCCGAGGCGTCAGTCTCCACAAAGAATGGCAGCTCAAGAGTCAGATGCTGCAACACCAGAGCCAAAGAAAAGGCAGCTTTTAGTGATTCAAATGTGGTCTGTGCCTCAGAAGACCAGGAAAACAGTGTTTTAGCACTGGTCAAACCCATGAGAGGAGCTGAGACAGAAGAGAAGGTATGTATAAAACACCTGTAAAAATCTGAGGAAAGACTGCAGGGCTTTTACTGATTTTGGCACAGGCCAGTCCAGAACTGCCTTAACTTTAGACCGACTCATACGGGTGCATTTATTGGTCAGGTCATAGCCCAGGAACTCCACTTCTGCAACATGGAAGACACATTTGTCTGCCTTGACATATAGATGGCTTTCTTGTAGGTGTTGCAAAGCGGAACAAACATGCTCAATACGGTTGTCTACCAAGGGAAAATAGATAAGGATGTCATCAAGGTAGACAACCATGTACTGATCCAACATGTCACGAAATACATCATTCATAAAAGACTGGAATATCGCGGGTGCATTACAAAGCCCGAAGGGCATGACTAAATATTCATACAGCCCAAACGTGGTCATGAAGGCTGTTTTCCATTCAGCGTCCTCCTTTATTCGCACAAGATTGTATGCACACGGAGATCCAGTTTGGTGAAGATCTGGGATGGACCCAATTGGTCGGGAAGCACCGAAATGAGGGGAAGCATTACTGTTACAGTGTTTAGAGCCCTATAATCAATGCAAGGCAGAAGGTCACCCTCTTTCTTCGGAACAGAAAAGTGTGGAGAAGCTGTAGGGAATTTGGATGGACGAATAAATTCCATGGCAAGTGCCTTGTCTATGCACTCCTTGAGTACTCTGTCTTCCTGGAGAGTAAGGGAATACACCCGTCCCAAAGGTATCTTAGCGGCTGGAACCAGATCTTTTGGGCAATCATAAGGGCGATGTGGGGAAGAGTCTCAGCCTTTCCTTTGTCAAAAATATCAGAAAAAGCAGAATACTGCATAGGGATGCCAGTACCGGCAATGGAAGAAACAGCCCCGATGAGAGAAGATGTAGCCACCTGGGCCTGACAAGGGGTCCCAGCAGAGATCCCATGTGAAGGCAGACACTGACTGTTACATACTGCCGAAGGGAACTAAACCAGGTGTGAGAGCCAGTCTATCACAGGATTGTGATGCTGAAGCCAGGGAAGGCCCAGAATGATTTTTTATTAAGGGCCATGATAAGGTCAAAAGAATTATCTTCTGTATGACCCTCTGAGGTACACATATTAATGGAAGCTGTCTGTTGTGTCACTAAACCTGAAACAAGTACAGTGCCGTCTACCGCCTTAACTGCCACAGGGTGCTCTTTGGGTACCATTGGAATGCCCGAAGCAAGGGTGAACTTGTGATCCATGCAGTTTCCGGTAGCCCCAGAGTCAATGATAGCTGAAGCGGGAAAAGGAACCCCAGCTGTGACTGTTAATACCACAAGGAGATAACAAGGAATAGCGGGACCTGCAGTGGGAGAGTGCAGTGAGGGCTGTCCCGGCATAGGGACTTCGTCTACTGCCGGGATTTGGTGTTTCCCGCCTTCCTCTTAGGCTTTTTGTGCAATCTTGTAGATGTTCGGACGAACCACAATACCCCTAACAGCCCCAGCTTGCACAGGCTTAGGCATGAGAAACTGAGGCACCACAGACTCGTGTGCCGTGAAAACCGGTGCTGGCTTCTTTTCACCCTGTCTCTCAGCCCTGCGGGTATCAATCTGTAATACTAGATCAAGCAAGTCCCTGAAGGAAGTAGGCACAACAGGCACTGTAGACAAGGTATCCTTAAGTTCTTCAGAAAGACCCTGGTAGAAGACCACCAACTTCTTCTCCTCAGGCCAATTAATCTCTGCAGCCAATTGGTTGAATTTGGCCAGGTAGGTTAGGAGAGCATTGTTTCCTTGTCGAAGTTTCAAAAACTCCAGATCAGTGGCTTGGGTGGTATAGCGCGTGTCTAATACACTGTTCATGGCTGTGATCAGGGCATCATCATTTTAATTTATACCATATGTGTAAATCCTAGCTATCTTGCCCTCCTACCAAACTAAACTAAACACTTGTGTATATTCTGCCCCTAGCTTGCACATAATGGTCCACTTATCTAGGGTGAAGGATAGGGAAAGAAGCTTGCCCTGATGAATCGGTTGGGTGGGACCTCAGCAGGGCCTCATGAAATGGGTACCAAAACTGAATTGCTGGGTCCCCAGGAGTTGGCTTCTCCTTATGTACAGGAGTTGACTAATTTGATTACTGACACTATTGGTTGCATTAAGAAAGAAATAGTCTCAGTAGTGGTAGGCTGTTTGAGCTCCCTTTTGAAGGGAGCTTAAGGGCATCTTTGAAATGGTTAACAAATGCAGAGTGACCCACCCAATGGACAGTGTCTCAGGGGATTTGGTCCATTTGTCTTGTACTAAGCCACCCCAGGAGAGGAACAACCAGGCCCCAATATCCTCACTGGTTGTAAGGATGGGCACTAAGGTGGGTATGGGAGCTGGCACCCTTGTTGTTGACGGTGAACCTAGGGGTACTCAGAAGATTTCCCATGGGAGCAGGGCTGTAGACAATCTTACTGGGGGTGGACAGAGATCTATCTGGCGTTCCCGGGTGCATGAGCCCCAAGCCTAACATCACAACTCTGGTTTTAGAAAGGCTCCCCCCTTAGGGTGGGTGAATGGGGGGGCAACCTATTGACTGCCTCGAAACTACAGCCCCTGAGAGCCACAATGGCTGTTCATGGCCCGCATACGGGCAGAGGTTGGGATGGAATTTATAGGTCCCGTTACTCTTTCTGACCAATGTTCGACGTCTGCTAAAGGGAGCCTTCGAGGACATGGAGGTGCTGAAAAATAAAGTTTGCCATTGTTTTAGGAGGGTGAGGGGGTGTTTATCAATCATCAGATCTGTCTTGGTTCATTGTGCCTGAGGCCCCCTGCCACATTTGAAATTGGACTACATCAAGATCCCATTGACCTTGTTGTCCATGCTGGAGGGTATTCTAAGTATAGACCTGTGGGTAAGGATTCTGGTCTGCTCACAACAATTTTTAGACCAGAACCATGCCCATGATCCTTCCCCATCAAACATTGCAAATCCCAGGGTTCATATGCTTCCTGCATTGGGAAAAAGGACGTATGATAGCAACAAGGAGGTTGCTATCATAAGTCACCCTCATCACTCGACCTGGTGGATTGACTGCTTGGCTCAGCTAAGGGGGCTGCCACTGGGCTATTAAAGATATTTTCCTGTAATATTGCGGGACTCAAACACCATATTGTGGATTTAGCTTGGAGCAAGTTTGTGAGAACCCACCAGGTAATCCTAGTTCAGGAAACCTGGACCTTTGATCCGACTGCTCCACTAGGGTATGTGTCATACATGGTCCCTGCTGTTAGGGGCCCTAAGTGAAGACTGCAGGGGGATGATTAGCTATTTGGGTAGATATTAATCTGGCTTGGGAAATGGTAACAATTGCTACAGGGAACAACGATTTACAGGTTTTGGGGTTATCCACTCTCTACGCGCACCAGGTTTTTGCTGGCTAATTTATATAATAGACCCAACGTGGGGGCAGGCCTAGATTCACTGTTGAGCCTGCCGAAATTGTGTGGATCTGACCATTCATCTATGGTGGTGAGCCAATTTCTATTGTTAGCTGGAAATTTGTCACACTCACCTGGTATCCGCGGGGACGCTACTGAGCCCTGGTTGGAGGATATGCACCTCAAACACTCTTCTCGATCCTGGGCAGTGCCTCCGATAGAGTTGAGCCTGAAATACAGGAGGGCTGGGTTCAAAACTGGCCGTCTCTGGCACAGTCTCTACCTACCTCTCTTGCATTCAAACCTTCCCTTGGCCCACTCCTCACCTTGTTTCAGTCTAAGGTGTGCTCTCCGTCCTGCTCTCTTTGGCAGGGGTGCATAGTCTCAAGTGCGCATGGGCGACTGAGTTACTTCACTGGTGCAAACCCTTTTAAGTGTCTTTAAGGTAGGTTTTGCTGCCTTGCAGTCTTTGTATTCAATACTGTTCGTGGTTAATGTCTTCCCACTTGTCTTTAGGTGTGCAAGAGATTTGGCGTTTACGTTTAGGCTGGGTTGAGCACCTGCTGGTAATAAATGGCTCAGAGTGCGCGATGTTGTCCGGTAAGTAATGCGCAATGCGCGGCACTGCTTCGCCTTGTATATGCTAACCTGTGTCTTCCTCTTTCTTTTGCAGGCCACAATGTTCTTTTCTGGCGGGCGTGATGTTCCGGGACGATGCTGACCAAGAGGAGACTAACCGGGTGAGATTCTTGTGATGTCCGTTGTTCGTGTGAAGCCGTTATTATGCATTCACTAATGCTGTCCTTCTCTCTCTCCTTTTCAGGTTGCTTCATTCCAGAAAGCATGCGGTGCCCAGAAGATGCAGTTCACTGGATCGACTGTCCACAGGTAAGCAGAATCATGAGTTAACGATGGGCTGAAGACAGGATGGTGTTCACAGGTAAGATTCCTATAACAATGTTCTTTTTCCCCTCTGCAGGTTCGCTGTTCCAAGGGTTGCTGGTATCAAGGACACTGGAGACTGGACTGGACACAGTGAGCATTACGCTGTAAACTGCAGAATAACGCGAAGCGTGTTCTGCTGCTTGGGTGTTGTTGAAATAGCCTTCCAGTAAAGTAGTCCAGGTAAAGTAGTCCCAGGCCACCACACCCAAAACATTATACCGCATAGCTCAGTTCTTGGGAACTGGGCTATGTGAGTGGCTCGATGTTGACTGTAGGCCCAAAGAAAGTAGTCCCAAGTAAATATTCCCAATTTAAAGATGTTCTCCATAATGAATATGAGCCTAGCGCCAAAGGCGCCATTACTGACTCCAAGAGAGTCTCGGATGAGGTTGTAGGCCTCTGAGGCCATAATGGAACCCTGAAACCTGGCCCTAAATGGCAGGTTGACTTCTGGGATAAGGGTCATGACAGATTTCAATCTCCAAATGGAACCACTAGCCATGTTGGAATATATCTGGGAAGACCAGTACTCTGCCTGGTTTATCCCACCCTTGAGGACTAGCCCCATTAGGAGAGTACACAAGGCTGCTCTGGAGACAGCTTGCGTTATTGCAAATTTGCAACTAAGGCCTGTAATGGTAGACTTCTTGGTGACCTCCCAGCGCAACCCACTTTTCGGGGACGCCAAGGTCAGTCCCATATAGATAGCATTTTTATCACACCACGTTATTGGGTTGGTTAACAAGAATTGGTCACAATCGACCGGTGTGATAGTGACCACAGGCCCCTTTCGCTTTCTTGTGAATTTGAGGTAGGTGGGTCTGGAGGAGGGATCCTTGATTTGCCTTCTTATGCCATTACTGTGGAGGGCCAGTCAAGAAAGTCTGTGGAATGTGAAACCTGGGTGGAGAGAGGTTTGAAACAGAAATTGTATGCAGCAATTGGGGTTAATTTGTGTGTTGTGGCCGATAGGCGTACCTCAGAAGAGCTAGTGGTTGCAGAATTTGTAAGGAGGATGAGCAACATTCTAAAACTCTTATTAACCGTCCTGCGGGGTACGATTAGGAAACACTTGTTCAGGAATAATATGTGGTAAGACACAGAGTGTACCAAGCTAAAAAGGATATAGTGTGTTTTGTCAAATCTCCAGGTTTATAAGATAGGTGTGTTCTAAGGGATGTGAGATTGAAATACAAACAGCTTCTAGTTACAAAGCTCCGGAATCATGCTTTGGCATCATGGGAGGCCCTGACTTTAGCAATGGCGGCCAGGGATATGGTGTCATTTTGGAAATTGATATCCCCTACAAAGCACAACGGTGGACGTGATCTAGATTGTGTTATTTCAGGGAAAGAATGGGAGGTCAATTTTTCTGAAATATACTCTGATAGGGAGTGGGGGGAGCCCCTGGAGAGGACAATGGTTCCAGTGCCTGACCGGCAAGAGGGGGTGTTTGCTATTTTTGAGTTTTAGGTTGGGGAAGCATTACTCTCCCGGAGATTGGGCAAGACCCTGGGGCTGGACCTGATCCCAATTGATTTTTTTCATGATGAGCCGGCAGTTGGATCCCAAAGTTGATGCAAATCTTTAACACAGTTATTAGGTCGGATTTGGTACCCCCCACCTGGTCTGAGGCTATAATTGTTCCAATTTATACAAAGGGAGGAAACGAGCACCAATGAGAATTATCGCCCGATCTCCCTATTGGACAGCATCGGCAAGATATTTGGTAAGGTTTTACAAATCAAACTTTGAAAGTGGGCAGATGAGACAGGAGTTATCTCTAATGCTCATGTGGGGTTTGCATCAGGCAGAGGGACAGTGGACCGTTGCTTCTTACTGTTCCTGCTCATGGAGAAATATACTTAACTCCTTAGAGTCATTTTTATTAACCTACAAATGCTGTTTGATTTGGTTTCAAGGGGTAAATTGTGGCAGGGTTTGGAGAAAAGGAATGTCCCCCAACCTCGACTGGATGCTATCAAGCTTCTTGTATGCTAATTCCACCACAACAGTTAGGTATGGGACGAGAGGTGAACACACAAATGCATTCACTGTTAAAAGAGGGTTCACCAAGGCTGCGTCCTGGCGCCCCTTCTTTTTCTTTTATTTATCCAAGAAATTGTTTATGCAATAGAAGTAGGTTCAATGGAACCCCCTCTAATTGGCACAATGCGATGGTCATGCTTATTCTTCGCCAATGATGCGGCAATCCTTGATACCCCCCCAGCAACACTGGATATATTTTTGAAGAATCGTCATACCCTTGGACTCATGGTTAATGTCTCAAAGACAAAGGTATTTAAACTGCCTTCTACTAAGTCACATAATCTGAGGGTTTCTTTTAATGGCAAAGTTCTAGAACAGGTTAAATAATTTGACTATCTGGGGATAAGGTTTAATGAGGTATCAAGTTGGGCAGACCAAGCGGTAAAAGCTAGGGTCACTTTATTTAAATATGAATGTGGAATCTCCTCTTTCTTTCAGAGTAGGGGAAGGGGGCGATCTCTTCAGCCATAGAACTGTTCAGGGGCTAGGCCTTTCCAGCAGCAGTGTATGGTGCAGAGGTTTGTTTGTTTATGTTTGTTTATTTTATTTATAATGTGCACCAGACCCGAAGGTATCAGGGCGCGGGAACAAGAATATTTTCAGCTTACAAGGTTACAAAAATGCAGTACAGAAATACAATGAAAGTACAATTAGATAGTAGTGAGAAAAATACGAGAAGTACAGTTAAATGTTAGTGACAAGCAGAGAAGTGAAGTATACAGTGCATATGTTGCAGGATATAAAATAACAAATGCATGGTTATAGGAGACAGTATATTATAGAAGTGCAGTAGCTTTATACAGTATGTCTATACACAATTGGGTAGGCGACAAAGTGAGCCATATAAGTATAACAGGGCAGTAAGAGAGGCGAAAGGGCCATTTTAGTGTTAGTAGTCATTTTCTTTGAACCAGTTGATAATGTTCAGTCTGATGTTGGAGTAGGTTTGGTCTGCTCTTAGAGAAGAGGGAAGGGAGTTCCAGTGTTGGGCAGCTTTAACTGGGAAGCTGTTGCCTGCAACTTTAGTCATTTTGAAAGTAGGGACTGTCAGGCAATTAGTGTAGGCAGTTCTGGTAGGTTGTAGGGATGGCTTTCTATTGATCATGTCTATTAAGTAGCAAGGTGCAGCATTGTATAGACACTTGAAGGTTAATGAGGCAGTTTTTAGTCTAATTTTGTCAATGGTAAAGAGCCACTTAGTCTGCCTCCTTACCTCAGAGATATGGGGCCTCATTACGAGAATGGAGGTAGCCATGGAGCTACATTGCAGGAACCCGGGCTCCATTACCGGGTTCCTGCAATGGGGACTTACCGGGTTACTCCTAAATAGGAGGACCTGGTAATTCCTTCTTGCAGGAACCCATCCCCATTCCCATTTGAGCCCACATAGGGCTCAATGGGAATGGGGAGGGAGGTAATAATGGGCAGATTACATCTGGCCCGTTATTGCCTCCCTCTTCCCCTCGCGGGATCCGGAGAGCACACCTGGTTTTACCAGGCGTGCGATCCGGGTCCCGCAAAGGGAAGCTCATAATCGGCGCTCCCAGAATGAAGGGGGCCGGTCCCGTACTGGCCCCTGTCATTCGGGAGCGCCAGCCTTATGATGAGGCCCATGGTCTTTTTTAGGTATTCCTAGAGCTGCTCTCAAGGCATTATTTTCCAGAATTTGAATTTTACTGGTAATGTATTTATTAGAGCCATGGTATAGGGCATTGCAGTAGTCCAATTTGGACAACACAAGTGCTCTGGCTAGTGTGGTACAGCTACTTGTTAAGAGAAAGGGTCTGGCCAATCTAAACAGCTTACGTGTGTAAGCTGTGGAGGATGCCATAGCACTCACCTGTTTGGCCAAGGTGAGGCTGGAGTCCAGATAAAAGCCTGGGGTTTTTACCTCCTTGGCGACTTTCATCATATTGCCATCTATGTCAAAGGAGGTATATTTGTGGCCAAATTTGCTAATATTAGTTGTGGTGCCCAAAATAATGAGTTCTGTTTTGTCATCATTCAGGCACAGTGTATTTGTGGCCAAGTTTGCTAATATTAGTTGTGGTGCCCAAAATAATGAGTTCTGTTTTGTCATCATTCAGGCACAGACCATGCAGTTCCATCCATGCCTGAATGATGATGTATATTCTATTTACCAAAGCCAAATCCTTATCATAATCCCCTGCAAGCGGTAAGAGAATCTGGGTGTCATCTGCATAGTTAGTGTAGGTGACACTGAGACAGTCCAGATCATCAAAAAGGGGCTTGGTAAATATATTATACATAGTGGGGGAAACGCATGACCCCTGGGGAACTCCGTAGGTGATGGGAATAGGGTCTGCTGCTTCTGTGGCAGAGAAGACGCTCATTGTTCTGCTACTTAAAAATGATTGGATCCAGGCTATAGCTTGTTGAGAGATGTGAGCTGCTGAGTCTAGATGGTTGCAGAGGACTTTGTGGTCACCAGGTCGAACGCTGCTGAGAGATTGAGGAGGAGTAGTAGGGCAGATTTACCTTTGTCTCTCAACTCGTCAACCTGAGCATTAAGGTCGATAAGGGCAGTTTTCGTGCCATGTTGTGGCCTAAATCCTGATCACCAAGAAGTTGGTTCTGTCCGAGGAACTTCTGAATTTGAAGGTAAGCCACCCTGTCTAAGATCTTTAGAAGGAATGGCACCGTTATGATGAGCCTATAATTGGTGGGTATGGCAGGATCTAGCGATTGTTTCTTGAGGAGTGGGAGGACCCAGGACTCCTTTATGTTGCTCGGGATGGAAACAAGAGGTAAATGAAGGATTAATAAGCTTACAGATGAATGATGCTAAATCTCTGGCTGCGTCTTTTATGATTTGGGCAGGACATTTATCTCCATGGTTTGGGGGTATGCTGTCACCAAAGGGCTGTCTGTGAGTGAGAACAGGTTTTTTAAGAATTTATTGCTGTTACCAAAGAATGCCCCTACTTCCTTGCTTCTATTGGATCTGCAAGCCTGGCCTGTGGCCGATCAAATAGCCTTAAAACCTGCTCTATACTGGCTTTGGTTGTGGTCATTCCTTGATCTGTTGCCCTTCAGGGAGGAAGTGGTGGAATTCTTGAAATTAAATGGGCTGGAAAATGTGGGTGGGTGCGGCATTTTAAATCCATGTTGTTGAGGTTGAATGATAGTCAAATGTGTTTTTTCCCAAGTGAGTGTTGTGCATCTCCGGAACATGCTCTGAAATTATTGGCAAAGACAGCTTGGATTGAAAAGTTGGAGTCCTTGGGAATTGCACTAAAGAATGGGCCGGACATCTGCCGCATGAATTTGCTGGGTATTTGCGTAATGTTTTTGACATGATCCACCCCCGTATGACCGTTCTCTCTTCGTAGGGTTTAGACTTGGCTTTCTGCCTGTTGCAAGTTATACTCGTTCTTGGTCTCACCTTAACTTTGGGGTTTGTCCGCTCTGTAAATTATCTGACAAATCCTTGGTGCATTTTATCTTAATATGCCTAGTTCTACTGCAACTGCGGAAAAGATATCTACGAGCACTTCTGTTACAGAGGCATATAAGAACCACTGGTGAGGCAATGCAAATGTTTTTTCGCTCGGTGGACTGGAAGGTGGTGTATTCCATAGCTAAGTATGTCAATTGTGTGGCTCCTGCGCTTGAGATTGCTGAGTAGTGGGAGCACTGCTAATAGCATTGTGTGAGGGGCTGAAAGTATTCTCTTCTCTTGTGTGCTTTATGATTGCCAAGCTATATTGAATAACTGGGGCTGCGAGTAAACTCTCCCTTTGAAGCTTTTTGCAATTGACAAACACATCTTACTAGTGAGACAGGATCTTAGGAATTCCATGAATATTATGAACTTCATGCATTTTACGGCTTTTATATGGGCAGCCACCAACCGCTCCTTTTGTTTCGAGTTGATTTTAAGTTTATGGTTTCTTTGTGTATCTTATTGTGATACATTGGTGCATGTGTGTTAATGGTCTATACGAATAAAGCACTTACAACAACCACAACCCTATACACATTTAGCCTGCTCCATACGGGATGCCAGGCGATTGCTCCCAGCATCTTCTGTCCATCTTCTTCCACCTGGGGATCTTCTTCTTCCGTCATCGGGTACAAAGGCTCTAATTGGCAATTTAGTTACACAATACATTATTTCACAACATCTACGGTGCACCTGATACCAAGGACATGAGTGAGGTGGATACTTTCGAGGTTTTGATAACTTCTCAGAACTATATGAAACCCTGCTCCATCCCAGACACGCCGGCGCCTCCACAACTTTCCCAGCCACAGTCTACATTTGTTACCTTCTCCTTTGGCACCTTGCAGCACAAATCACACAAACCGATAGTTGGGGCAGCCTGTCACCAATCTCTGATCTTCCTGACTGATTGGCCAATTTACAGTTTTATGGCCAGGAGTCTTGGGCTGGTCACTGCACTCAAATGCTTGGGGCCTTGGCTCGTTGGTCCGTAGCTGCTATAACTTAAAGTTCTGGGAGGGCGAAGTCCTAAAGCCCTCACCCCACTTTCCTTGGGATAGCTTCTCCAAAGATCAATTCCAGCACTTTTGTTGCCCTGCAGTCCACATTCCTTCTGGGCTACGGCACTAATGATAAAACACAATGGAGAACTGTGTTTCTTCAGTAAATTAACCTTCTGCAGGGCTGCCAGGGTTTTGAACAGAAGACGCACGCACTCCCTTCTAACCCTCGCTATGGGATTAGGCGTACTAGCATAGATATGGAACTAGGCCTCAATTTCAAGATGGCGTCAAACCTCTAAAATGGAGTCTCTTTATATTTGTGACATTAGCACCAGAATTCACTACATTTCCTCTACAATTCAGCTTCTATGGATGACCACCCTACCCCCTCCATTCTCCCAGCTCCCATACTACATCTCCTTCTACAATCACCTCGTCCTAATTCGCTGAGGGGCCTGGGACTTCCACCCCCACACCCCAACATCATACCCAGCTGATATAAATGCATATTAATGTACAGTTTTAAGGAGCTGAAATAATGTTCTGTTTCATAGATACGACCTAAAAGCACACTGATAATAATGTAAACCAACATTACAGTATGTAGAAGCTGTTAAGCAAAAAATGTGGAGCTCTATTTACTTCCTGAATGGAATTCTATCCATACCAGAATTCAAAGTATTGTTGGACTACACAATCCCCTTTGTTTCCAACTGTACTTTTGAGACTTAGATTTCAACAACAAAACTGGATGAACAGATCAACTACTTGCCATCATTGTTTCACAAAGACTTAGGCCCTCATTACGAGTTTGGCGGCAGCCATGGAGCTAATAGCTCCATGGCTGTCGCCAAACCGGGCTCCTTTACCGGGTTCCCAGGATGGGGAATTACTGGGCCTATTCCGAGTACGGAGGGCCCGGTAATTCCTCCCTCTGGGAACCCGGGCCCGGACCTTCCCCATTCCCATCTGAGCCCCCATAGGGCTCAATGGGAATGGGAGAGGGAGCAAAGAACGGGCCGATTACGAGCGGCCCGTTGTTTGCTCCCTCTTCCCCTCGCGGGACCTGGTAACGATGCCAAGTTTTACCAGGCATTCTTACCGGGTCCCGCGAGGGGACCTCGTAATTTTGCATAATGGGATTAATGGGTTCGCCTCCTTTAGTGGAGCCCGTTAACCCATTACGCAAAACTAGTAATGAGGCCCATAGAGTTGGTTCTTGTGCATAGTTTCCAGTGAGATTAAACCTTAGGGGAAATATCCTCAGTCTTTCAGCAGACATAGGTGGGAGCACAAGCCAGCACCCAGATGTCCTCGATGGTAGGAGACGAAGGACAAAATGCCTGTGTAACAGGTGGAAATCCTAATGTCTAGGCAAGCACCCCCTCCACCATGTGAAGCCCAATGTGACCTCTGCCCTCTGCATTCCAAAGTGAACCAGTGGGAGATTAGAAGAAAATGTCCTGGCCTGCTAAGTATACATTAAAGGAAAATGCCCCAGGCAAACCCTCTTCCCCACCAAACCTCCTGTACTTCACTTTCGTGTTAGAGGTAAAATGTGGCTCATAAAAGATTGATCAATGAACAAGTTAAGGGGTACTTTAGCCTACGGTATGTATTATAAATTATCAATATTGTTATTATTGTCGGAGAAAGTACTGTAGTTTAATGCACTTTATATAAGTGTGGCTTTTATGTAGTGCACATTTAACAGATAACCTTCTAAGTGATCCCAATATTACACATTTAAGAATAGTGATTTTACCAGGATTGCATAGATCGGTCAAGTGTGGAAGTCAGATTTTCTAGTTATACAGTTTCCTCACATGTACTGTGTGCAAGCTGATGATTGCAGGCAGTTCTTTTAACCATCACTGGGTGGTAGTGTCACTTTACTTCATTCTGCAAATAACAGTGATGATTGGCTCAGCTCCAATTGGGCTCTTCTTTCACAAAGGTGCCGGATCCATGCCAAGCCAAGGCCAGAAATGTCACTCTAGCTAGGGTCTAGCTAGGGTCGAGCCTGCTACAGCTTCCACACCTTTACTGTAAAGCAAGAATTTAGCAGGAATCCACAGCTCTATTATTCACCTGATGCCTGCTCCAAGGCCACCAACAAAGTTTGCTACTACATGTGCTATACTGTATCTAGTCTGTGGAAGGGGCCATCTTCCACTGCTTCTGCCAATTCTCTGCATTGTCAGTGTATGAGGGACGTTTGAACTGATAATTCCTACTCTTCATGCTCATTGTGAGTGAAATTGCACTTTGGCGACATGAGCTACATCTGTTTATATGCAAATGGGTATCGCTCCAGAAAATGTAAAGGAAGCTTGTAATATTTCTGTCTGGACTGTATCTGTTGTGTAAAAAGGAAGGCTGCATTTGCACTGCTCCTAGCTACCTCCTTCTATGTCTAAGTAAAGCTTACATTGATACTGCCAGTACTGTAATTGTTGCTTGGGAGCTTCATCTGCTTTATCTGTCGTTCTGGCATGCATTGAGAAAGGTTTCCATTGCTAATCATCCTTATTTGTGACTGATGTTGTAGGTGGAACAGAACTGCAACTGCCCAAACTGTACTTCTTCTTAAGGGCAGGACTATTTATAAAATATTCAAAAGTGCATGCTCAGAGATGGAACATCTGCTATGCAGACACTTGGGCCTCATTATGAGGTCAGCGGTAACCCACCAGTGCTACCAGCGACTTGCCGCCAACCTCCTAACACTGTTTCCGCCTCCTGATATCCAGGTGCCACCGGGATATTACAAGCCTCGGTGGCCCTTGATGTCAGGTGGCGGAACCTGTAAGTTGCCATTCCCGTGGACTCCAAGAGGACTCCACAGGAATGGGGATACGGAATCACCAGCACTGTTGCTAATGGTGCCGGTGCTTCCATGAAAACCATGCCTACAGAGGCCAGTGCTCTCGGCAGGTCAGACCTGCCGGGAGCATCGGCCCCTGCAGGCATTCTCATAGTCTGGCAGTCCCGAAAGGGTGCCGGTATGTTGCTACTAGAAACCTTATTTCTGGACTGCCAGACTTGTAATGAGGCCCAACTGTGTCACAGCATGCTTGTTAACCCATAAGGAATTTTCCTGCAGAAAAAAGTCTTATTTAGCCATCATGTACTCTCGCCATCTCGAGCATGGGTTTTTGTCTGTTCAACTCTGGTACCTCTGTGTTGTGTGATCCAGAGACGTTCATCCACTAAGGTCTTGTTAACGCTCTGGTGGGGTGTCAGTTGCAAGTGGTTGCCAGTGGTGGGCCTTTTCTTCTTCTATGGCTCTTGACCAGTTGTCCTCTATCAGTTGTTTGGGTTCATTGCCAAAATCTCATGTGCCAACATGAGTGATTCAGTTCCAGCTGCAAATTATTGTTACACTAATGCCTTTTCAATGGGCTGTGTTCACGGAGCCCTTCATAGCAAGTAATGTCCAGGGAATCACCTGAAATGGGAAACCTAGGTATGGGTAACAATTGCAGCTTAATACTTTATTGCCCACAGCCACAGGACTGTCCTTCAATTCTCTCTTCAGGCTCTTGTGCATGTTTGCTTCTTTGTTGTAGGTGTACGAATTATTTCACACCTACCGTCATTGATTTGGATCCTTATTCGTGCACCTTTCAGCATAAAAAAACTTTGGCAGGGGCTACCCCTGGTGGGGAGTGTGAGGATCTGCAGTAGGCCATGTGGATTGATCTGACTGCTTCGTGTTGAGACTCCTCTTTTTTGTATGTGCTGAACGGTTTACTTAACATGCTCCTCCCTACTGGCAACTGCCCAACATGGGTTGATTTGTTTCTTTGCCACCTCATCGAAGTTCAAGAAAATCTGAAGTTCTCTACTTTTTCTGGAGGTCCATTTATAGACCTATTATACTATGGTATTCCATTTCACAGCCCTTGCAAGAAAGATTATGTACCTGCTGTCAGATAACTATGCATGGCTAGAAAATGGTTCCAATTGCCCCATTGTAAGTGACAAATAACCATTTGAATACCCTGGGGATGCAGAGAGGCCTCATCAATGTTCTGAAGGGACATGGGGCCTCATTACAAGTGTGCCAGTCTGGTAACAATGGTGCTGGTAATCCTACCGGCAGCATTGTTCCCAGACCGGCACACCACGAGTCGACTCTGTGCCTGGCAGGTCTGCCCTGCCGGGCACCGTGCCCACGGTAAACAGACTGTAACTGAGGCACCGGCATAGTTTTTTACGATGCCGGTGCCTCTGTGTTCCCCATTTCCATTGAGTCCTATGGGACCCAAATGGGAATGGGGAATACCATTTTTCTGGCGCCTGACTTCCCGGACTGGTGAGGTTAGAATCCCCCACTGTTACCGGCAAGCCAGGCACCAGAAAAATGTGCAAGTCTGGCGGCAGCCTGCCGGTTTTACAGTCACAGCTACCGCCGGACTTGTAATGAGGCCCATTGTCTTTGGAATAAGGGTTTGAGTAATCATGTACACCAACTCATCAGTTTTGGGATCCATGCATACCATGTGACCAGGCATACATATTAAGTGACACGAGAGGTAGATGGCAGGGATGGCAGTGCCTACTTGGTATTGAAATGTGACACCATGATCTTGTGGCTGCAGGAGCCATTGTTCCAAGTGAATTGGAGGACTTGAACTGGAGCCCAGCATTATGGGGAGAAGAGGCTTGTGATAGGTTACCACAGTTATGGGATGTCCAAAAACATGAAGATGAAAACGGTGGCAGCCCCAGAGGAAAGACAGTGCTTCTTGTTCTATCTATGAGTAATGTGCTCTATGGGTGTGACAGACCAGCTGACATGTCCAATGAGACACCTGACACCTAACAGATCCACCTGTACCAGGAATACTCCCAAACTCACAATTCTTGCATCCACCATTATTGTAGAAGTTCTGGGGGAATCCAAAATGTGCTTGTTTTATTGGCCACCATCACCCTCTTTGTCACTTCAAATGCCTTTGTTTCTTCAGATATGGTCACCAAATCATTTATGAATGACCACAGAAGTTTATGATCCCAAACAAGCTCCTTAACTCAGATGGCGATATCGGACGAGGAGCTGCCTGCAAGCTTCTTGGGGTAAAATGAAAGACTACCTTCCTTTAGCAAATAGCAAGAGAATTAGACTTTCTTTTGTAAGAACATGCAGTTTTGTCTTTTCTGTGTGAGGACATGTTCTTGAAGAGGAGAAGGACTTCTGCCAATCTGCTTACATGCTCCTTCTCTAATGCTTTTTCATGCTGTTGCTCACATTCAAAGCATTATAACACAACCAACACACCATACAAGGTTACACCTTG
This sequence comes from Ambystoma mexicanum, assembly GCF_040938575.1. Lineage (NCBI taxonomy): Eukaryota > Metazoa > Chordata > Amphibia > Caudata > Ambystomatidae > Ambystoma > Ambystoma mexicanum. The sequence continues at coordinate 739,032,161 of NC_090928.1, forward strand.
TGTGGTGTGTTGGAATACTTCAGCAGCTTGCAATACTCCCAAGCTCAGTTTGCCGAAATCAGGTAACCCATTAAGGTCATTAATCATCTCTTGTTGGGCCCAATTTGCTTGGATTTGCCTGATTGCCTTTGCTTTCAGGATGGGAGATTAGCTCAGGGACACCATGTGTGCCTTGGAAGCAAGACAATGTAAGCAACACAGGTTCGAATCCTGGCCTTGCATGTAGAAACCAGTCTTCAGTATTACGCCCGTTATTAAAAAACAATTATAATAATAATATCTCTTTACTTTCTCTAAGCTGCACCACACCTAATGGGATCCTCAAGCATATTGGTTTGAGGCTTCTTCTATATATTTTCTCCTTTTCATCATTCCTAATGCACACCTCTATCCCATTTCTTTACGTAGCCTTACGCATAGTCCTTCCGCTTCTTCATTGTCACAGCTATGCTAATCTTACCTATGCAGCTATCTACTAAGCTCCTCAAGTTCTCATCGTTACTAGTTTATGGAGCACTTATTCCATTTGTAATCAACCCAACTCTATTTTTGATCTCATTTCCCATCTTCATCTACAATTCTAATATCTAACATGGCTTACCCCCTCTAATGCTTCTATCCCTGCAGTTCTATGCACATCAACCATCACATTTCCCACTTTGCCCAACTCCACAGCAAAGGAACCAATGTATTGGCATTATTTACCATTCTTCATAGCTAGCTTCTCCTATTCTGAATATTCCCCCTTTTCCTCTTTTGAATAGCACTTGTCTCTCATTTTCTAGACATTTTTAGAGGAGCAGATGTATACATCCACAAGAGATCCTACACCCCTACCTCACCTGTATTGGAACCATGAGACCATGCCCAGTCTTACCTCAGCTACTCTACCAATAATACAGCGAGCATATGGAAGAAGGTATCCATTAAGACAACCATATTAAATGTACCCTTGAGTTGATGACAGCCTACAGGAGGAACTCTCTGAAGGAATATGAGAACAAGCTAAGAAGATGAACTGATGATGTCATAAGAAAGTGTGCACGACATCCCAAGATACTGAATGAAGACGATGTATGGATCCTAAAGGAGAAAGGACAAATTAAAGAATTAAGTGAACTCTTAAGTGTAAAAGTAGAATACACGATAAAAAGCTGTGCGAAAATAAGAAATATGAGGAATGTACAGGCGCGGAAATGCAATATAGATCAAGTAATCGTATAGGCTAGCTATGAGTAGTAAATAGAATGCAGACAAAGCTGCCATTGTATAGAAACTGGAAATGGGTATCATGAAAAAGTAAGACAAGGAATCATTAAGAATGAACAAGAAGATGTGTCGCAGTAGAATAGCAGCCTAGTGGCTCCAATCAGAAGACAGATAGATTGTTGAAACAAAAGAGATTTGACTGGTGATTGATGGTTGTTGCTCATATTCGTTGTTTTCAGATTAAAAGTGTTGAGATTGTTAACGATCTGGTAAGTATCAACAGTTAATTGCGACTTGTCATTAAGGAGGACACTCCTCTTATGCATCTTTATAAAACATTACCACGACATTCTCCGAAGCTTAAACAGTGCAGTGCGGAATGGGTAAAGGGCACAGTTCATGCCATGTCCACAAAGAGGACCATTGTCAAAGGCAGTATTGCAACACAGGACCACATATGTGCAAGCTGTGTTGACAGGGAAGAAATTAGAGAAAAGACTGGGAGTCTTAGAACTTTGGAAAATGTATCAAGAGGAGAAAGAGGAACCCGTCATTGGAGGAGCGGATCCTTAATCAGCATAACGGGGAAGGCGTTGAGCCCTCGGCTCCTCTTACTGTGCCTGAAATTAAGAGCATTGATACAGAAGAGAGCGGTTTTTACCCTTTAAAGGAATTAAATGCAGCATCAGGGTATAGTAATCCAACGTATGAACCCCCCCCCCGCTTACAGTAGCAATGACAGTCCAGAAGAGGGCAAAAGGAAGGAAGATGCCTGTAAATTCATACAAGATAAAGAAGAAAAAGGTGAGAGATTGAATATATCAACAAATATAGACAGAGAAATTAAAAGATGGAAAGGTGAAAGGGCTGATGAGGTAATGCTTGTACAGAACAAATGGATGAAATGACGGATATTACTCAAGTTACATGGGAAGAACATCGAGGAGGTTAGGCAATGGGAAGACAAAGACGGGCAAGAAAAGAAGGATAGGGAGCGAGAAAAGCAGTTGAGGCAGGATGAGCAAAGAAGAAAAAGCAGGGAACGACGGGAAAAGATATATAGAGAAGATTGAGAAAAAAGCGGGTGGAGGAACAAAGGAAGTATGACACTAGAAAGAAAGAAATAGAAGAAGGGGTTATGGAAGAAATAAAGAGGAAGAAGAGGCACACACAGTGAAGCAAAAAAGATAACGGAGAAGGCCAGAAGAAGAAGAACAAAGACACAGAGAATGAAGGGAAGAAATAAGAAGAGAAGCACGAAAGCAAGACGACGAGAGGGCAATGAGAGACACGAGAGAGCAAAGGGAGGTGGAAAAAGGAATAGAACAGAAGAGAACGCAGCTGGGTCTTGATGCCAGTCTTAAAGAATTAGTCAGACTGAGCAATGAAATTACTGTGATGATTGGACATGAAAAGTGAAGCTCTCCCAATGAGAGAAAAGAGTCAATAAATACTTGAAGTGGCACAGGGAGAGGAAGGATATGAAGCAGAAAGTATTGTAGAGAAAATTGACAAAATATATCAGCAAATAAGGCAGACTAGCGAGCATGGGACTCCACAGAGTGAAAAATGATACCCGATACCTAAACAACGAGATGAGGATGAAACATGTTCAGTGATGAACGCAGAGCATTGTCGTTAAGTAGATTCAATTTAGATAGAGAATAGGGGGACGATAGTCACACCAGTTGGGGTCTAGCCATTTCAGATGAGGAAAGAGAGTCAGGTTGTGCGATAGAAGGGGAGGGTACTTGGGTTCCTTTGGGAAGTGAACATTTGGATAAGGAGGTAAAATTGTCAGACCTAGAGCACCCTAAGGAAAGAGCACCAGATCCTCTACCACATCCCAAACTTCCCTGAAGACGATTGCGTAGTGAGTGAGGAGAATTTCAACCTTATGTTAGTAGGTTAAGGTCGTTACCAGCATGAAGACGAATAGCAACGATTACTGCTGCATTAAGCAAACGAATAATGGGGTCTGATTATGAGGTAGGGTTCTCACAGTTCCCCTTGCTAGAGAAGGGGCAGCAAGACGACAATATATTCAATGGCCCCAGATGGATAAGGATAACTTAAAATGTAAGTTACCTAGTTTGACTTTGGGGGCTGGGAAATGGATATACAAATTAGAGAAAATGACAAAAGGATATACAACGGCAATAGGGGACATAAAAGGTCTACTGGCAGCTATTCCTGGGGAGAGAGCTGACAGCATTTGGAGACGAGCATGATATGCAAGTGTGACATCACAAAACACAGAGCATGATGGAGCGCCATTTAATAACTGCAGGGCAAATGTTTGAAGTGCTCTCGGTTACAGTATCCTGATATTTCAGATATGGGTGAAATTATAACATGTAAAATGAAAGAAGATGAGGACCCTATTGCTTATATTCAGGATATTTAAGAAAGATGGCAGCATGAAATATGTGAACCATGGGAAAACAGTGGCACCATTCTATCAGATTTTGTGCCTGGGTTTGCCGGAACAAGTACAGAGACAAATTAAAAAACAAGTAGGAATGGAAGCAGAGCTGTGGGCTGGGATATAACTAACTATTGTGCATCATTGTCGGTTATTACAAGAGAGAAACAAAAAGAAAGATGAGAACAGGAAGATAGAGGAAGCTAAGTTACTTCCGAAACAATTGTCAAAATTTGCTATAGAAGGGACAGTATTGACAAGTGGACAAGGAGTAGGGACGTAAGAAATAATGGGTGCATCAGAGGGGAAAGTGGGTATGGGTTTCAGCCACGAGGTAGAGGTGGAGCATTTAGAGGAAGAGATGGATTTCAGAACACCCAAGGTGGATTTCAAAATGGCCAGGGTGGAAGTCAGAAAACTCAGGGAGGATATAATGGTGGGTTTTTCAGAGGCCACCCCCAGTGTATTGGAATGGTGGGATGACAGGGCATATTGCATGTGTATGTAGAGGTTGAGGAGACACGCAGCAACCTGGGCAACCTTTAATAGGGGGACAGCTTATCCACTGCCATACAGAACACAAACATGAGAGGGCTTTGCCCAGGATGACACATCCTATCGGACTTGGGTGCTGCAAGTACAGCAGGCACTTCAGCAGGCGTTGGTGCAAATGCACCCACCACAAGGGCAAACACAACATAATGCAACCACAGAGCAAATATTAACACCTAGGATAGGGTGTGTCACTGTGATGGGAGGAAATCCTTTCAAGGGGACATGGATGAATTTTCACCCTCAATAGGACAGCTCACAGGGTGAATTGAGGTGTTCAGTACTATCAGTACATCAGACCCCCAAGAGGAACCAATGGTCGATGTGACAATAGGAGTCAAATCCATTTATTTTCTTGTGGACACCGGGGCGACTCGCTCTATACGGGAGGGAAGGTATCCAATGTCAGGTATTGCCACGAATGCTCAAGGGTTCTCTGGAGCTACACATGTAGTTGCTTTTACTGATAAACACCTGTTTTTATAGGGGAATGTGACATGTCTGTCCACTTGTTATATCCACAACAAACGCCAGTTAACCTTCTGAGTAGAGACTTGATGACGAAGCTTAACATAGCCATTTCATTCACGGACCAAATAATAGTGTGCTCCACTCCAGAAATAGACTATTTAAATGTGGGAGAGTTTATACTGGCATTCACAGGGCAAGTGGCTCTACAAGGAGTCCCGGAAGATCAGGAAGTCTTCATGTATGGGGTGAGCATTTTATAAACATGGCTACCTGGATTAGTGGGAAGATTGTGAGGATACCTGATGCATTTTTATTCAGACCTCAAGTACCCATGGATGAGGAAGAAGGGAAGACAATTCCTATAGAACTGGAAGTGGCTATAATACAAGAGGACATAGCAATGCTTGAAGAAGTAGATGACGAAAGCAGAGAATGGAGGACAGTGATAGCTCTTGAGGAGCGATACAGATTAAATGACATAACAGATGAAGATATGGTCAGAGATGAATGTATTAATAATGAGGTAGTGTTTTTTATGATCATTAAATATTGGATAAGAATTGAAAAAAGGGAAGTCCCATAGCGAATGGCACTAATGCGACAGCGATTAGTGTTCTTTTAGGAAGACCTAGAAAAGGTGCCAAGTGTGCTTTGGACTATGGGCCCATATGATGTAGGCCTATTGAATGGAATAGGAGAGGTTAAAATAAAGCTCAAGCCAGGAGCAATTTTACCCCAAGCAAAACAGTATCCTATGTCTTGTGAAGCTGATGGAGGCATATTTAACACTATTTCAGCATTGATGAATCAGGGAATCCTAGTGCCATTAGAATCCTCATGCAATACTGCGGTGCATCTGATCAAAATATCTAAAGGGGGGGTCATGGAGATTTATCCAGGCCTTGCGCACTCTTAATCAGTTTGTAAAAGCAGAGTTTCCATTAGTTCCGAATCCTGCGACAATATTGTGTAGCATCACATTTGAAGCTAAGTATTTCACAGTGATCGATTTGATGTGTTTTTCTCAATCCTGTTGCACAAAGACTGAAAAGACCTTACTTCCTTTACATTAAGACAAAAGAGAACAAAACCTACTCAATTGCCTCAAGGGTACTGTGAGTCCCTGTGAATCCTTAACAGGGTCCTACTGATTGATCTAGGTAACATTGAACTCACAAGTGCAGTGATTCAGTAAGTAGATGGCATATTAATCTGTAGTGAAACAGAGGATGAATGTCGACAAGACTCTTTTCAGGTGATGACTATATTGGCAGACAAGGGACACAAGTTAAACAAGGAGAAATGACAGTATTGCCAGGAAGAAGTGTTGTATATAGGCCAGCTAATTTCATATAAAGGAAAGAAAGTGACACCTGAAAGAGCCGAAGCTATCATGACAACACCAAAACGACATACAGTGAGGCAAATGCAGAAATGTCTGTGTTTAAGCAATTATTGCAGGTCCTGGGTGTTCAATTACAGCACATAAACAACACCACTTTTGCAGGCGCTTAAGAAAGCACAAGGCGGTAAGGAAAAGATAGAGTGGACTGTCGAATAGGAGGAAGGATTTGAAGAAGTAAAAAGAAAAATCTGTACAGCTCCAGTGTTAGTAATTCCCAATTATAGCGAAGCATTGCATTTGTTTTAACACACCAATGGGTTTCCATGCGAACATTCTTTGGCTGCTGCTGCATTTGCAATTGAGAAGTTCACAAGTATTACCATAGGATGTTCCATGACTCTCTATGTGGAACACACCTTATTTGCCATTTTAGAGAAACCCAAAGGCAGTCACGCTGGAAAATGAGGAGTTATCTCTGCACGGACTGCACTCCAGTGCAACATGTGTCTTCATTGGACAGGCTTATTAAGGCACTACTACTCCCAGTAGCCATAGCAGTTGTAAAATAAGCATCACATACTAAAGTACAGACTTTCAATCTCATGGAAACGAAGCAGCAGATTTGGAAGCCAAAAGGGTTGTGTATTCTTCTGAAATGTTGAGTTTCGATACTGAGAATGTCAAAGAAGTATTGAATAGAGGAATGCAAGTACTAGAATGATTTAATATGCTGTAAATTACGCACCTAATAGAGATTCACAGTAGAGCTCCACAAGAAAAACAGGAGCTATGGATATGCAGGGGTGTTGTTTATCCACTACAGAAACACTTTGGAGACACGAAAGGACCGGAAAGCCAGTGATGCCAGCAGCATTACTGAAAGTCACACTTGAGCAGTTGCATTACCCCGCGCATATAACCAGAGAAAGTCTTGCTGCCACCATTGCAGAAGACTGGTTTGTTTCCAATTTATTGGAACATGTTAACATTTCATTGTGAATTGCATCGTGTGTCAGAAATTTACAGCTGGGCATACACTGAGAACAATCAGAGGTGTAATACCTCAATCGAATGGTCTGTTTCAACATTTGGATATGGATTACATCGATATGTTGCAGATATGTCATCTATTAGTGGTGGTGTGTCCCTTTTTTTTGGTGGATTGAAGGCGGTCCTTGTACACACCCTCATGCAACTTGCGCAGAGAAGTTTGTAGTGAGCGACGTACTTCCGACATGGATTGTGTGCAAATTAGTGAGATCTGATAATGAGCCACATGTTGTCAATGAGCTAGCTGAACAAATAGGACTTCTACTGAGTATAAAACATAAGTTTTCTTTTGCTTATTATCCACAAGCAATCTGGATATGTGAGAGACTCAATGGCTTCCTAAAGGAAAGGATAGCCAAGATCTGATTAACTTTGAAAAACGGATTGCTGTACTGTATACCGCTGGCCTTGTACACCCTTCGAAATCAGGCTGGTTCAGACCATCCTCTTATGCCCCATGAGTTAGTGACATGGTCTTGCATGAGGACACCTCCTATGCTCCCATCTAGAGTCAGTAGTGATGCCTCGAGTGTAGCGCAGGCTCTAGGTAATAAAATGCATGATTATTCAACATGTATGAACATCAGTGTTTCTTTCATTGCAGATCAAGTCAAGCATCAGAGGGAGGGGTCAATGAACATGGAGGAGGACGGCCCAGTAACCAATCCGAATGAATTATTGCCACCACCAAAGTTGTATTTTGTAGACCAAATACTTATAAAGAATTTTACTTGCAGATGGCATGAACCGAGATTTTATGGTGCTATCTGTGCAGAAGAAGTTTCCCCTACTGGAGTTAGGGTGGCTGCAAGATGAGCTTGGTTACATTTAGGAGACATACAAATGCAGCAACAGGGTATAGTAATCCAGCGTATGAACCCCCCGCTTACAGTAGCGATGACAGTCCAAAAGAGAGCGAAAGGAAGGAAGATGCCTGTAAATTCATACAAGATAAAGAAGAAAGAGGCGAGAGATTGAATATATCAAAAAACATAGCCAGAGAAATTAAAAGATGGAAAGGAGAAAGTGCTGATGAGGTAATGCTTGTACAGAACAAATGAAAAATATGATGGATATTACTCAAGTTACATGGGAAGAACATCGAGGAGGTTAGGCAATGGGAAGACAAAGACGAGCAAGAAAAGAAGGATAGGGAGCGAGAAAAGCAGTTGAGGCAGGATGAGCAAAGAAGAAAAAGCAGGGAACGACGGGAAAAGATATATAGAGAAGATTGAGAAAAAAAATAAAACGCGGGTGGAGGAACAAAGGAAGTATGACACTAGAAAGAAAGAAATAGAAGAAGGAGTTACGGAAGAAAGTAAGAGGAAGTAGAGGCTCAAAGAGTGAAGCAAAAAAGATAACGGAGGAGGTGAGAAGAAGAAAAACAAAGACACAGAGAATGAAGGGAAGAAATAAGAGGAGAAGCACGAAAGCAAGACGACGAGAGGGCAATGAGAGACACGAGAGACAAAGGAAGGTGGAAAAAGGAATAGAACAGAAGAGAACGCAGCAGGGTCTTGATGCCTGTCTTAAAGAATGAGTCAGCCTGAGCGATGAAATTACTGTGACGATTGGATATGATAAGTGAAGCTCTCCCAATAAGAGAAAAAAGTCAAGAAATACTTGAAGTGGCACAGGGTGAGGAAGGATATGAAGCAGAAAGTATTGTAGAGAAAATTGACAAAATATATCAGCAAATAACACAGACTAGCGAGCATGGGACTCCACAGAGTGAAAAATGATACCCGATACCTAAACAATGAGATGAGAAGGAAATATGTTCAGTGATGAACGCAGAGCATTGTTGTTAAGTAGATTCAATTTAGAGAGAGAATAGGAGGACGATAGTCACACCAGTAGGGGTCTAGCCATTTCAGACGAGGAAAGAGAGTCAGGTTGTGCGATAGAAGGGGAGGGTACTTGGGTCCCTTTGGGAAGTGAACATTTGGATAAGGAGGTAAGATTGTCAGACCTAGAGCACCCTAAGGAAAGAACACCAGATCCAATACCACTTCCCAAACTTGGCTGAAGACGATTGTGTAGTGAGTGTGGAGAATTTCCACTTTATGTTAGTAGGTTAAGGTTGTTACCAGCATGAAGACGAATAGCAACGATTACCGCTGCATTAAGCAAACTAATAATGGGGTCTGATTATGGGGTAGGGTTCTCACAGTTCCCCTTGCTAGAGAAGGGGCAGCAAGACGACAATATATTCCATGGCCCCAGATGGATAAGGATAACTTAAAATGTAAATTACCTAGTTTGACTTTGGGGGCTGGGAAATGGATATACAAATTAGAGAAAATGACAAGAGGATATACGTTGGCCATAGGGGACATAAAAGGTCTACTGACAGCTATTCCTGGGGAGAGAGCTGACAACATTTGGAGACGAGCATGATATGCAAGTGTGACAGCACAAAACACAGCGCATGATGGAGCGCCATTTAATAACTCTAGGGCAGATGTTTGAAGTGCTCTCGGGTTACAGTATCCTGATATTTCAGATATGGGTGAAATTATAACATGTAAAATGAAAGAAGATGAGGACCCTATTGCTTATATTCAAGATATTTAAAAAAGATGGCAGCATAAAATCTGTGAACCATGGGAAAACAGTGGCACCATTCTGTCAGATTTTGTGCCTGGGTTTGCCAGAACAAGTACAGAGACAAATGAACAAACAAGTAGGAATGGAAGCAAAGCTGTGGGCTGGGATACAATTAACTATTGCGCATCATTGTTGGTTATTACAAGAGAAGAACAAAAAGAAAGATGAGAACAAGAAGATTGAGGAAGCTAAGTTATTCCGAAACAATTGTCAAAATTTGCTATAGAAGGGACAGTATTGACAAGTGGAGAAGGAGTAGGGACGTAAGAAATAATGGGTGCATCAGAGGTGAAAGTGGGTATGGGTTTCAGCCACGAGGTAGAGGTGGAGCATTTAGAGGAAGAGATGGATTTCAGAACACCCAAGGTGGATTTCAAATGGCCAGGGTGGAAGTCAGAACACTCAGGGAGGATATAGTGGTGGGTTTGTCAGAGGGCCACCCCCAGTGTTTTGGAATGGTGGGATGACAGGGCATATTGCATGTGTACGTAGAGGTTGAGGAGACGTGCAACAAACTGGACAACCTTTAATAGGGGGGACGGCTTATCCACTGCCATACAGATCACAAATACGAGAGGGCTTTGCCCAGGATCACACATCCTATCAGACTTGGGCGCTGCAAGTACAGCAGGCACTGCAGTAGGCGTTGGTGCAAATGCACCCACCACAAGGGCAAACACAACATAATGCAACCACAGGGCAAATATTAACACCTAGGATAGGGTGTGTCACTGTGAAAGGAGGAAATCCTTTCAAGGGGACATGGATGAATTTGCACCCTCAAAAGAACAGCTCTCAGGGTGAATTGATGTGTTCAGTACTATCGGTAACATCAGACCCCCAAGAGGAACCAATGGTCGATGTGACAATAGGAGGCAAATCCATTTATTTTCTTGTGGACACCGGGGCGACTCGCTCTATAGGGGAGGGAAAATATCCAATGTCAGGTATTACCACGAATGCTCAAGGGTTCTCAGGAGCTATACATGTAGTTCCTTTTACTGATAAACACCTGTTTTTATAGGGGAATGTGACATGTCTGTCCCCTTGTTATATCCACAACAAACGCCAGTTAACCTTCTGAGTAGAGACTTGATGACGAAGCTTAACATGACCATTTCATTCACGGACCAAGGAATAGTGTGCTCTACTCCAGAAATATACCATTTAAATGTGGGAGAGTTGATACTGGCATTCACAGGACAAGTGGCTCTATGAGGAGTCCCGGGAGATCAGGAAGTCTTCATATATGGGGTGAGCATTTTATAAACATGGCTACCTGGATTAGTGGGAAGATTGTGAGGATACCTGATGCATTTTTATTCAGACCGCAAGTACCCATGGATGAGGAGGGAAGACCATTCCTATAGAACTGGAAGTGGCTATAGTACGAGGGGACATAGCAATGCTTGAAGGAGTAGATGACGAAAGCAGAGCATGGAGGACAGTGATAGCTCTTGAGGAGAGATACAGATTAAATGACATAACAGATGAAGATATGGTCAGAGATGAATGTATAAATAATGAGGTAGTGTTTTTTATGATCATTAAATATTGGATAATAATTGAAAAAAGGGAAGTCCCACAGTGAATGGCACTAATGCGACAACGACTAGTGTTCTTTTAGGAAGACCTAGAAAAGGTGCCAAGTGTGCTTTGGACTACGGGCCCATATGATGTAGGCCTATTGAATGGAATAGGAGAGGTTAAAATAAAGCTCAAGCCAGGAGCAATTTTACCCCAAGCAAAACAGTATCCTATGTCTTGTGAAGCTGATAGAGGCATATTTAACACTATTTCAGCATTGATGAATCAGGGAATCCTAGTGCCATTGGAATCCTCATGCAATACTGCGGTGCAGCCGATCAAAAAATCTAAAGGGTGGTCATGGAGATTTATCCAGGCCTTGCGCCCTCTTCATCAGATTGTAGAAGCAGAGTTTCCATTAGTTCCGAATCCTGCGACAATATTGTGTAGCATCACAGTTGAAGCTAAGTATTTCACAGTGGTCGATTTGATGTGTTTTTTCTCAATCCTGTTGCACAAAGACTGACAAGACCTTACTTCCTTTACATTCAGACAAAAGAGAATAAAACATACTCAATTGCATCAAGGGTACTGTGAGTCCCTGTCAATCCTTAACAGGGTCCTACTGATTGATCTATGTAACATTGAACTCACGAGTGCAGTGATTCAGTATGTAGATGGCATATTAATCTGTAGTGAAACAGATGATGAATGTCGACAAGACTCTGTTCAGGTGATGACTATATTGGCAGACAAGGGATACAAGGTAAACAAGGAAAAATTACAGTATTGCCAGGAAGAAGTGTTGTATATAGGCCAGTTAATTTCACATGAAGGAAAGAAAGTGACACCTGAAAGAGCTGAGGCTATCATGACAATACCAAAACCACATACACAGAGGCAAATGAAGAAATGTCTGTGTTTAAGCAATTATTGCAGGTCCTGGGTGTTCAATTACAGCACATAAACAACACCACTTTTGCACGCGCTTAAGAAACCACACGGCGGTAAGGAAAAGATAGAGTGGACTGTAGAATAGGAGGAAGGATTTGAAGAAGTAAAAAGAACAATTTGTACAGCTCCAGTGTTAGTAATTCCCAATTATAGTGAATAATTGCATTTGTTTTAACCCACCAATGGGTTTTCATGCGAACATTCTTTGGCTGCTGCTGCATTTGCAATTGAGAAGTCCACAAGTATTACCATAGGCTGTTCCATGGCTCTCTATGTGGAACACACCTTATTTGCCATTTTAGAGAAACCCAAAGGCTGTCACGCTGGACAATGAGGAGTTATCTCTGCACGGACTGCACTCCAGTGCAACATGTGTCTTCATTGGACAGGCTTATTAAGGCGCTACAACTCCCAGTAGCAATAGCAGTTGTAAAATAAGCATCACATACTAAAGTACAGACTATGGGCCTCATTACACGGAAGGCGGTGATCCAGGGTGCTATTAGCACCCTGGACCATGCCGGTAAATTACCGGCACCGCCTTGGCGGAAAGGGGATTTACCGCCCCATTCCAAGGTTGGTGGGGCGGTAAATCCCCCTTCCGCCATTGCCCTTCCCCATTCCCATTTCTGCCCCATAGGGCTCTATGGGAATGGGGAAGGCGCTAATTACGGCACCGCAATTTTGCGGTGCCGTAATTAGCTCCGAGGTCCCTTAGCGGGTTGGTTTTTAACGCCTGCAAAAAGTAGGCGTTAAAGCACCAACCCGCTAAGGGACCTCGTAGTAAGGCGGTAATGGTTAACGGTCACCGTTACCATTAACGGTGGCCGTTAACCATTAACGCCTTCCGTTTAATGAGGCCCAATATATCTCGTTCAAACGAAGCCGCAGATTTGGAAGCCAAAAGGGTTGTGTATTCTTCTGAAATGTTGAGTTTCGATACTGAGAATGTCAAAGAAGTATTGAATAGAGGAATGCTAGTACGAGATGGATTTAATATGCTGTCAATTATGCAACTAATAGAGATTCAGAGTAGAGCTCCACAAGAAAAGCAGGAGCTATGGAAATGCAGGGGTGTTGTTTATCCACTACAGAAACACTTGGAGAGAGGAAAGCACCAGAAAGCCAGTGATGCCAGCAGCATTACTGAAAGTCGCACTCTAGCAGTTGCATTACCCCGCGCATATAACCAGAGAAAGTCTTGCTGCCACCATTGCAGAAGACTGGTTTGTTTCCAACTTATTGGAACATGTTGCACAGTTCATTTTGATTTGCATCGTGTGTCAGAAATTTACAGCTGGGAATACACTGAGAACAATCAGAGGAGTAATACCTCAATCAAATGTTCTGTTTCAACATTTGTATATTGATTAGAACGATATGTTGCAGATATGTAATCTATTAGTGGTGGTGTGTCCCTTTTTTTTAGGTGGATTGAAGGAGGTCCTTGTACACACCCTCATGCAACTTGCGCATAGAAGTTTGTAGTGAGCGACGTACTTCCTACATGGGGTGTGTGCAAATTAGTGAGATCTGATAATGGGACACATTTTGTCAATGAGCTAGCTGAACAAATAGGAATTCTACTGAGTATTAAACATGTTTTCTTCTGCTTATTATCCACAAGCAATCAGGATATGTGAGAGAATCAATGGCTTCCTAAAGGAAAGGATAGCCAAGATCAGATTAACTTTGAAAAAGGGATTGCTGTACTGTCTACCGCTAGCCTTGTACACCCTTTGAAATCAGCCTGGTTCAGACCATCATCTTATGCCCCATGAGTTAGTGACAGGGTCTTGCTTGAGGACACCTCCTATGCTCCCATCTAGAGTCAGTAGTGATGCCTCGAGTGTAGCGCAGGCTCTAGGTGATAAAATGCATGATTATTCGACATCTATGACCATCAGTGTTTCTTTCATTGTAGATCAAGTCAAGCATCAGAGGGAGGGTTCAATGAACATGGAGGAGGACGGCCCAGTAACCAATCCAAATGAATTATTGCCACCACCAAAGTTGTATTTTGGAGACCAAATACTTATAAAGAATTTTACTTGCAGATGGCATGAACCGAGATTTTATGGTGCTATCTGTGCAGAAGAGGTTTCCCCTACTGGAGTTAGAGTGGCTGCAAGAAGAGCTTGGTTACATTTAGGAGACATAAAAATCTACAAAGGGGAGACCCTCTCTCCAGCACCCATTGACCAAGAAGCTAGACAAGAAGAAGAATTGCTGCGCATGCAGACTCGATCGATGCCCAAGAAGAAGGACGATAAAAAAGCATGTGGTTAACACATATTTCTTTTGGACTGGAATTCATTTGGACACTCCTTAAGATTTTAGCAGGAAATGCATGGACTTGCAGAGAATTCCAGAGTTTAAACATACTTTTAGAGATTCTTTGAAAAAATTAAGTCACATCAGTATCTTGCCTAAACGCCAATTCCTTATTAGAAATTGGAAGAGAGAGCAATACCCAGATTCATTTTTGGAGCATATCTGTTTCAAGAACAATGCATGATAGCCATCGATAGCGATACACAACTGACTATAGTTTCAGTTTTTGTGTGTATACTTCAATAATACCCTACTCTAATTAGGAGAGATGTTAATATTCACACCTTGTGACCCAAAAAATGGTCCACTTATAAGAAGACTTCTGATTGCAATAATTGTGCAGATTGAGGAGATTATGCGGTGCAGAAGTGGTTAAGAAGTGGTCCTTTGTGGGAGACTATCGAGGTGAACTGAGTCTTTCCACCGTTTGTCTACGAGGAGGCGGAGCTTTGTTTGACGGACCTGCTGCTAACCCTACTTCTGCTGCAAAACAGTGCGGAGCGCGCGCGGTGTGGAAGTGGTTAAGAAGTGGTCCTTTGTGGTCACTTGTGGAAAGACGGGGGCTACCCACCCTTGACTTTATCCAACCCGGAAGAGGTGTACAACCAGCAGCACACAAGAAGTCCTGTAACTACGATTCCTGTGGTGTGGTAAGCCCGGTCGTGCAGTAATTACATCTTAGTATACGTATGAGCTTGGGGGAGACTGTGGGGGAGTAAATTCTCCTCTGATCCCACTAGCGCTATTGTATACTTTGTGCGCAGGTGTTTTATTTGTGATCTGATAACCCGCACCAGAGTATTTGAGCGGATAGGTTTCGTGATAACTACTCACCTGTGAATTTGATTGTAAAGACTCCCGCGTCGACTCCTCCTGAGTTAATATGCCGCCAAAAGTGCGTAGCACTAAAACGTCTTACAATCTGAGGAAAGGTAAGACAAACAATCCTAGTAGGTCTGCCAATAACGTGACTGGGGGGGACAGTTTGAATACCCCAGCCAACGTTAGAGGCACCATACCGGCATTATTTGAAAAAATCCCACAAGTACGTACCACTGAACATATTGAGGAGATATACCCTATAATGCATAATGGAAGTCGTCCCTTAGATTTGACGAACTTTGATGACATAGATAATAACTCATTACTTGACTTATGTTTGTCCATACAGAAATCAATGGCTCCCCCCCAGACATTGATGCGTTGGGGAATATTAAGACGGGGCCCATACAGAAAGCTACAAGTATGACAGTTGAGGCGCAGGTATTGCAGCTAGCAAATACCCCCTTGAGGACTCCCTGTATGGGCCGACTGTCTGAATCACCCAATCTTTTGATTGACATCGAGTAGTCTGGGAAGCATGATGCTGATCGACCCAATGAATCATCGCTGCTGAATTCTGCTGCAATTGCTGATCTGCAGGCGTCCCTCTCTTCCCTACAATTTGCACTAAAAATTCTCTTAAAATTATGTGGGAGAATACACGGAAATACAGTTCTGCAGCTGAATTTACCTGGCCCAGGTTCAGTTTATGAAGAGGAGCCCGAAGAAATAAATGAGCCTGAAATATTGGCAACTCCAACTAATATGGAGGTAGATGAGTCTTCTACAAAAGAAGAACCTATCCATTTGACCAAAAAACAGCACAGAATGGCAAAGAGAGCTGCTTTAAGAAACGTTCCAGTGGAGGTGGCTTCCCCACTCGCCAATACAGCAAATCCTCAGCAAAAATCAAAAAAGGCTAAAAAAAGGGCGCTGAAAAGAAAGAAACTTCAAAGAAAGGGTGTGGGAACACTCACGAGATGGATATTGCCGGAGAAGTCCAAAGAAATATCAGCAGTGAGTAACGCTTGTCAAGACTCCATTCTTATAGACAATCATACTGTTATGGACAATCAGTTCTTCACCCCGCAAAGGAACAGTCTAAACAGTACTTATGAAAGCACAAACTCGGAGAGGGAAAGACCAGTGCCAGTCAGAGACGAAACTAGAGAAGAAAACAAGATCTGTATTGTGAAGAACTTGAATCAGAAATGTTGCGGCAAGTGGCTACCACGTGCGGCTATGCTTGAAAAACTTCACCTAATACCTCAATTAAGAGTTATTAGGTCGGAAGATTTTTCATTTGTGGAGCCTTTGTGTACCACCAACCCGAATGTAACGGTGCTGCATTGTACGGTTTTGGCTTCCGCACAGCTGATTCGAAAACATAGAGGCAATTTGGCACAGGTGGGGTTGGGTGTGGACGTTAATCCTAACGATGAAGATCCATTGATTAATGATAAATGTAAGTTTACTAAAATTAATGGTAAAACTAACCCCCCCCGTATTACCGGGAAACAAGTACAAATGAGCGATATTCAGAACACGCTTAAGTGTCTAGCCGAGTCTTTACCCCTGGCTATAAACAAACCCTGAATTTGCTCATTGCTGTCCTGGGGTTTTAAACATTTTACTGCAACTGATGGGTCACTACTTTTTATTATGAATTATTCTTTTTTTATGTTACAAGAAACGTGGCTGATTGCACCGATTGTGATAGATGGTTATAAATTATACCACACTCCTGCCAAAAAAGGGCAAATGGGAAGACCATTTGGAGGACTGATGATTGGGGTAGGAAAAGCTATAACATCCAGAGAAATACCCACCGAATTAGAGGACAATATTAATGCAGTGGAGGTGGTTATATTAATTAAGTACAATTGGGTTAAGCTATTGCTGGTCAATCTATATAACCCCCATGACGCATCGGTGAGCGACCAAATCCAAGATAGGCTGCTTGATTTGCTGAGTGATTGGAAGAGTGAATGTAAAAGCAATCTCATTATCGTTGCAGGTGATTTTAATTGTCTTATCAAAGGAGAAGGAGCACGACTAATAATAAGTCCTTATATCCGTACCCTCTAATGCATCATAACTACAGTGATGAGGAAGGGGAGAAATGGTTATGTTTTATGAAGAGTTGGGATCTGGAATGTCTAAATGGAAGAACTATGAGTGACCGCCCAGGGCACTGTTAATGGGGAGCAGGAGTTGCGCATCGTACCCTCGATTATTGCTTCACTAGTGCTGAGGTGGCATCCCTGGTTAATGACATGAGAGTTGTAGATAATGACTCGAGTGATCATAATGATCTCAGTCTAACCCTGAATAGTTGTATTGAATCACCACTAATAATGGCGACGGGAAGTTTACTTGTTAATCATGCTATTTCCCGACTAATATGGTCTGAGAAAAACATCTCTAGAGCCTGCCGGGATTGTGGTGATTGGGATAATAATTATCATATTATGTTGGCTAATTTATCTATGGAGGATCTGGAAGGGTGGATCTATAACTTCACTGGTAAATATGTAACCAAAAAATCATTATTGGTTATTAGAGAACAGGGTTCGACTGAGACCTATGATAAATCAATAAGAGATGCTAAACGCATACTTAGAGGTGAGATACGTAAAATCAGAGCTAATACAAAATCCCTTATTATTGTACATGCCAAAACTAAAGAGATAAAAAACCGGTATAGGTCATGGTTAAAACAATGGAAAAGATTGAAAAAACTGGCATGTTGGCAAAAGACTGTGAGGATTATTTGCTCGAGAAACTCTCGTAATATCTGGGTACTTCTAGGGGAAGCGAGGGGAAGCAGGGAAACTCCTCAAATAAACTCGATCAATGCTGAGGAATGGGTAAGTTTTCTTGAGAAACGAAATGGGACTGTGGTTGATAACTTTGAAACACCTCGTACATCTACACAAGCCCCTGTGCCGTTCCCGGTGAACCTAGAAGAGCTTATAGATAAGATCTCTAAACTCAAAGCCTCTCGGGCACCTAGTCCGAATGGTCTCTCTAATCTACTCATGAAGAATAACCCAGTCTTTTGGGCAAACCTCCTAAAAATCCTCTTTGAAAAGGTGCTACAAGAGGGGAGAATACCTGAGACTTGGCAAAAAGCAATTTTAGTGCCGGTATTTAAAAAAGGAAACTGATCTGATCCGGAAAATTACCGTCTGCTCTCTATGTTAGACTGTTCAGGTAAACTATTTGCCTCTTTACTCTTACAGAGACTGCAGACATGGGCAGAAAAGTCAGGGATCCTGGACCGCTTTCAAAGCGGATTTAGTTTGGGATACTCACCTACGCATAACCTACTTATTATGAATAGTCTCAGAGATAAAGCCCTCTCAGCTAATAACCCTCCTTTGTATGCTTTATATATTGATTTTAAGGCGGCTTTTGATACTGTCAATAGAGAGAAATTGTGGAGGAAGCTGAAGGGAATGGCATGCCCTGAAGGATTGCTCCATTACCTACAACTCCTGCACCAAAATACCTCTGTTCAGCTGAGGTTAGATGGAAGTGGATCTATTACCAGGGCGATAAAACAAACTAGAGGGGTGAATCAGGGATGCGTCACTGCTCCGACATTGTATAATTTGTTTGTTTCTGACATCCCTGAATACATACGTGAGGTGCGCAATTGTCCCCCCAAAGTTTGTACCCAACATTGCTTAGTTATGGCCTATGCGGATGATGCGGTTATTTTTGACCACACGTTTAGCGGAATCCTGCGCTCGGCTGAGAGGCTCTGGGAATATGCGGAAGTGAATGAACTCACGATAACTCTCACGTAAACAGAATTGATACTGTATATTCATGGTAAGGTGAGCCGCCCTAGAATGATGCTTAGAGGTATGGAAATTCAATATACTTATTGCTATAAATATTTGGGAGTGGAATTTGACTCTAGTGGAAATTTTCAATCCTGTGTGCAAAATCGCAAAATAAAAGCGGCCCAATTAACCGCTATGATATGCAAGTTCTCTCACAACCAGAGTGGATATTCTATCTGGGCGGCCTGCCAACTTTACATCCAATGCTTGGTACCTATGGTGATTTATGGACTGGAAGCCTTGGTCGATCTTAACCTTGATTGGCTCCAAATATTGGAAGGCAAATTTTGGCATAAGCTTTTGGGTCTACCACAGGGAGTACCGATGGCGATATTGAGATTAGAACTAGGCCTACTCTCCCTAAAAGCACTAGTCTTAAAGAAAAGAGCTGAACTCTTCATTAAGATGCATATGAATATTACCAATCAACTATTGATGACGGTGAAAGAGGACATAATTAGGAACAAACAGATTAAGCGTGTGAAAGAAATGACCACTCTTTTTGAGATGATCGAGTGGACACCCAATTTGGGTGATCATTTTGAATACTCGAAATTCCAAATGGAAGAGCGATTAAAAATTTGGGACTGGCAAAACAACTTTAAGCATTTTGAAAGCCTACGCAGCTATGGGTTTATATCTCATTTACTTTACACCTATAGAAGGGTGTCCTCATGTTATGCCCCAGATTGAGTCTAATTTATATGAAGCACTATAGTAGTTATGTCCATAATTTAGACCACATCAAGTCGAAAGATTTTTGGTTTATGTGTCTTAATACTCTGAAAGCAAGTTTACATCTGGCTTTATATAGAGTTTGGCATATGGTTAAGGGAAAACTTGAAGGATAGTTACTCCCCCACTCAAAGCTTACGAAGGAACGACTGGTGATTGGTGATTGATGCTTAGTAACCCTTGCGTACGGGGCAGGGGAGAATACGGCTTTGGGGGATTGACTGTTTGAGGGTTATGTCTAACGGGGTGACTGACTAATGGTTAGATTGATATATTACATTTTACCATGGTACCTTTCTATCCATTATTTCATATAGCGCAGGTATATGTGGAATTAAAGGTAGTGGACGCTTCTATATTGTATTTATTAGTATGAAAATGAGTTGTCTGATGAAGGTATGTGGAAGAATAGAGGATGATGATTTGTATATGATGATCAAGTAAATGTTATTTATTATATTGTGCAATTGGTTAATTATATTGAATTATGCGTAAAGTTTTTGTTTATAAAACTATATCACATTAAAATAAATAAATAAATAAATAAATAGAGAACGAGTTCAATGATTATTGGTATGGCATACCACATGTTTTTCTAGACTTTTATGCTTGATATACATATGCATGTGTATTTTCTTCTTCTTTCTGCATCTTACATTTCAAAGTCTTTATTATCCTAATCGTCCAATTGAAAAAACAAGACCTGTGATTTTTCCTAGTATGAGTACAAATGATGATAATTTATTTGACCTCTTTGGGCATGTCAGGTGACATACAAGGAATGCAGAAGAAGATAACGAGGGGATAAATACCTATCAGCTCACCTGGGAATAATATGTGGCACCGACACAATAGAAAGGTGGGGGTTAGAGCATCAAATGAGAACTGCTATGTCGGCTCTCTCATCCCCTATGCCATGAGTACAGTAACTAACATTATTTCAAAAGAGATGTCAGCAGAAGATGCAAAGTGTCTCAGTCATCTAGCAGCATGTACTACTAGAGGACAGTTTCAAAGGAATTGTCAACCTTGCGATGCAGATCAAGACAGACATTTCTATACCAGGAAGATTATATCAAGACAACACAAATGGAAAAGGAGCCCCGATGGACAGATAGGATGCTCGTGAATCCTTCTGCAGGACAAGACAAGGTGATTGTTGAAGAAATGAAGAGGATGAATTGCTCTAACATGATGGAAAGGCGGGAATGCCTGGATGTTGGGAACTTGCATAGCTGCTAATCTATGGATGAGTACAAGTGAAGGATAATAACATGGAATGATTTCCTGTGCAGCTCATGTGCTTAGGACGGAAGCTATGCAAGTGCTGCAGAAGGTGAATGATGAGTGTCTAAAGTCATGGCCCAAGGACTCTAAACTGCTCACATGAGTGGAAGATGAATCAGGTCCAGTAATAACTGTAGTCCCATTGGTTAATACAACACTATGCTTTCAGAGCAAGGGAAGAAATTGAGTTGGAGAGAATAAAGGGTGCAAAACAATAATTGAAATTTCAGGAATGAGGAGAGGAACAGCTGTCTTAATGGATTGATATTGGGCATGTGGATCTAGAGCATGTATGAAACTGCACAGGAATTGAGGTGGGGTGTGTTCCTTGGTATATGTCCATGTTCCAGCATTGGCGATTCCTCAGAATGATCTGAAAATGTAAGGATTGGATGAGCACTTGAGAAAAAAGAAGGTCACTTGAAGGATGAAGGGAGAGAATTATTTCTCCTAAAAATCCCTTAAGGCTTATGCAGATGTTCCTGATGAGCACAAGCTGTTCAGCAAGACTGTGATGATGCTGACATCCTTGTTCATGCCTGGAATTCTAACAGCAGTGAATGCCAAATGGCTTCAGATCACTTGGTGGGAGCTGCTGCAAACAATCAATGTCACTATGAAAGGATTTAATGCTGTAGAAAAGCTGGGGGCCATAAGAGTGATGACCATCCAGAATAGGTATGTCCTCGACATGATTACTGCAATGGAAGGAGGTGTTTGCGCCAACATAGGGCCCACATGTCGTACATTCACACTATCTCATGACGGTGAGAACAGGACTTTGATGGATACTATATCAATGTTGACAGAACTGCACACAAAAATGGAAGAGGAGACAGGTGCCATTGGAGATGATAGTTGGTTCTTGCTCCTGCTCTCATGGATTCCTTATTGGATGGCAAATATATTCAAGTCCCTTGGAGCAATATTGATGATAATAATGTTTGGATTCTGTATCATAAGAATAATAATTGGACAATGCCAGAAAAAGACAAAGGAAGCAGTGGGAATGAAGATCATGATTGACACAATGGGTGAACCGGAAGACAATGTGCTGACCAATAGTGCCATCAGAGACCACATAAAAGCAAGTATTGTGGCACCTGAAGGAACACCATTCTGGTACCCAAAGGATCATAAGAATTACGTGGGACATTGGGTCTTCTTTACCCTAAGTGGAGAATGTAATTACATGACCTGGAGTGTGGATGAACATATCAAAAGTACGGGCACCCTGAGGTGGGTGTTGAAGATATGGATACCAAAGAAGCCTTTCAAGTAAATATCGGAAGAAGCAGAAACCTTTCAGGAGGTGGTCGAGGACTTGACCGGAGGGGGGAATGCAGAGGAGCAGATGTATGCATCCGCAGGAGATCCTACCCCCACCTCACCTGTACTGGAGCCATGGGACCATAACTGTCTAACCTCAGCTACTGCACCAATAATACAATGGAGCATATGGAAGAAGGTATCCATTAAGATCACCATATTCAATGTACCTTCGAGCTGAATGAATGAGAAAGAGCTAAGAAGATGAACTGATGATGTCATAAGAAAGTGTGCACAATGTCCCAAGATACTGAATGGAGACGATGTATGGAACCACAGGAGAAAGGATGAAGTAAAGAATTAAGTGAACTCTCAAGTGTAAAAGAAGAAGAACACACGATAAAAAGCGCTGTAGAAACCTGAAGCATGAAGAATGCACATATGCTGAAATGCAAAATAGATCAAGTCATCATATAGCGAGCTATGAGTATTAAATATAATGCAGGCGAAGCCACCATTGTTTAGAAACTGGACATTGGCATCATCAAATAGTAAGCCAAGGAATCATTTAAATTGAATCAGAAGCTGTGTCGCAGTAGAATAGCTGGCTAGTGGAGCTGTGTGGTGAGGATGTCTGGCCTGAAGTCAAGAACCAAGAAATTGAGGTCAGCTATCTGCTCTCAAGAAAGAACACGTGTCGTGAGGCTGAATCCACTCAGATAAGGTGAAAGAAAAAACACAAAGCATGCCAAATGTAATTAGTTTACAGCATTTAAAAAGCTGCAGAATGAACAGAATTGTGGTCTCCTGTCAATTGAGTCAGGGCTGAAAATAGGGCTTGAACTTGGAGTTCCAGACACAATAGCGAGTGCACTCACTCCTGTTTATTCCAGATGAGAATACTCTGTGTGCATTTGGGAAAGGGCATTGGTTAAGGGCTGTTGTGGCTGCAGCTGATTTCAGTGTTCTACAAGCTACGGTTCTGAAGACTTTTGTGGACTTTGTGCACTTTGCAGCATCATTTGTTTGTTTACGTGTTTTACACAAACTTGCAGCCCACCTCTTGCTTCACTCAGTGTTTCCCAGAATACCATAAAACTCTAGCGCGTGCTCATTTCTGCGTGCACATTATGGGAAAGGGCATTGGTTAAGGGCTGTTGTGGCTGGACCTCTGCAGCTGATTTCAGCATTCTACGGGCTACGGTATGAACATTTCCAAAATAAACCATTGGAAATGGTATTAACTCAAAGAACGCACACTGAACCTGTTTTATCCCTTGTTACCTGCAGGTTCTGTGGACTTTTGTGGACTTTGCAGCACCATTTGTTTGTTTACGTGTTTTTACACAAACCTGCAGCCCGCCTCTTGCTCCACCCAGTGTTTCCCAGCATTCCAAGACTTACATTCTGTAATTGACCAATCACTGTCGTTTAGTCATTCCACTCCGCAGAGACCACAGGCGACAGCTCAAGTGGAGCAAAGTAGGTTGGCTCCGCGATTGGTAAATCAAGAGCATTTACCCCTCCTTGAGATCACTCTTAATGCCATTAACACTACCATGCTCCCAATAACCAAACTCTTTGATTCCTTAGATACTAAAATGAATGCTGAAGCATTGCAGATAGATACAATTATTACATGGATGAATACGTTTGACTGTAAGTCTATTGGACAGAGAGAGGTCATTAATGTTAGTGTACTTGGGTTACTACAGACATTGGGCCTCATTAAACGGAAGGCGGTGAGCCATGGCGCTATTAGCGCCATGGCTCATGCCGGTAAAATACCGGCACTGCCTTGGCGGAAAGGGGATTTACCGCCCCATTCCAAGGTTGGTGGGGCGGTATATCCCCCTTCCGCCATTGCCCTTCCCCATTCCCATTTCTGCCCCATAGGGCTCTATGGGAATGGGGAAGGCGCTAATTACGGCACCGCAATTTTGCGGCACTGCAATTTTGCGTTGCCGTAATTAGCTCCGAGGTCCCTTAGCGGGTTGGTTTTTAACGCCTGCAAAAAGCAGGCGTTAAAACACCAACCCGCTAAGGGACCTCGTAGTAAGGCGGTAATGGTTAACGGCCACCGTTAACATTAACGGTGGCCGTTAACCATTATCGCCTTCCGTGTAATGAGGCCCATTGTCTGTGGAATGTGTGCAAAAAGAGCCAAATAACAGTTATTTAACGTCTTCCACTCAAACGAATTGTGTGATTGTGAGTGTGCGCGAAGGGTCTGCCAGTATTATTCGAGCTGTGCAAACGCAAATAGGAGCCATAAAGGACTGTATGACCTCTAACAGAGAGAAGGAGGTTTTTAATATATTTCAGGGTACTTCTACAATTCCACTGGCCACTTTGGACGGCCTTTCTACCAAAATACCAGTACCAACGAGTAATAAGACTAAAATGAATGCTAATGCTCTGGAGAGCACAACTATGACTGTAATAAAATCAACAGTCAATAGTCACTTTTGACTTTTCAGGCGACGCTCCCAATCAGCGGTCAGTTGATTTGCACTTACCCGCACCAAATAACAAGAACACTACTCCAGCTGACACACAGATACATTTAAAAGTGCCGACCCTATCTATTGGTCAAATAATAAAAAAGACACACACTCTAACTATAGGTAAATCGACATCCATGAGCAAGCGAAAAATTTAAAGATGTTGAACAATGTAAAAACATTATCATATGCACCGTTGGACAATCTGGTTGCTGCTATAACAACAGCAGGGTCCAAGAGCGGCCCGGCAGCCTGCCCTATAAGTGTTCAACCTCAAATCGTATTGGGGGAGCTCCCTTTTGCTAGTTCATCCATAAAACTCACTGAAAGAACTCCCACTTTAGGTTCGATTAGCGCTTCTAAAGCAACGGCGCCGGCGAGTGAACCCCTAGGTGCCCCGGTTGTGGGGCACCTGGGGGTTATGGCGCCGCAGATTTAAACAATGATTAAAACTTCATTGGATGAGTTTCTAAAACAGCAAAAACTAATTGAGGCACATGAAGAAAATGAGCAGAGGGTATTATTGCCAGAATCAAGGGTCTCCCCGAGTGAGCGAACAACTGCTCCCGAGTTAGGGTCAATAGAAGATCTTTTACCCCAAATTCAAACAACGATAAACGTATCATTGCAGAACTTTGTAAATCAACAAAAAGAAATTGCAATGATACATGAAAATAAACAGGGTGTGACAGCTCATTGTAGGTCGTTATTAAACAGGGACGTGCTTAGCTATCACCAAGAAAGTGCCAAAAGAAAAATGAAGCCAGGCAAAAGAACAATAAACAGACAATCAGTTTCAGAAAAAGTTAATAAGCCAGACTGTGACTCAAGAGATTATAGACAGTGTTTTATCTTAAAGTGCAGAGACTCCCTATTCCCAGCTTATGATTTGAATCAAACATCGATACTGGCTATATTTAAAGATGTAGTCAGTTTACAGGATATTACCACCTATGACATCAAGCAAATGGAATTCCTAAATGATGAAGTGCTGTCAACAATCAGGCTGTGGATACCCTCCAATATTGTGAGGAATTTACTTTGGAAAGCAAAGATGGATTTGTTTGCTTTAGGTTTTATTCTGGCACAAGATCCTTCAGTGATATCTAGACCCACACATCTAGTTAACACTGAAAAGTTCCAAAATACCTTGCCAGCATTGAGAATGTATAAACAGACCATAGGCAGCGAAAATGCACACCACGGAAGCAACCACAATAATCCGAGAGCATAACTAGATTTAGTTCAAAACGAGGGCGTGGCTACCTTTGCAATTTGGAATACAGGTGGCCCAGCTCACATATTTGGAGCTAGTGCTGCGATTATTGCAGAGTTTGACATAATTGTGCTACAAGAAACCTGGTTGATTAACCAGCCAGTATGGTACGGGCATGAAATTTTACTCATTCCAGCAACGTCCGGATCCAAGGGCCGACCGTCTTCCGGTCTGTTGGTTGCTGTCAATACGAAAGAGGGGTTCGAAATATTTCCCTGGGCATCCCCAAATCACTATTTACAACTTGTCAAAGTGAAATATAAAGGGGTGCTAATTGCCCTATGTATTGTAACCCCCTCGCTGTAGCAGATGACAAATTCTTCCATGATCTGGGTCAATTACTCAACCTGGTGTTGCAGGAGCCAGAAATCACAAACATAATATTGGCGGGGATTTAAATTTGAAATGTTTTCTTCCTTCAAACACACAGAAGGATCCTGCTTGCCAGAGGTGGTTACAATTCGTAAACTCTCGTCTGTTCTGCATGTTAAACATAGCTTTTTAAACTGATAATCTACCAAGGAGCACCTGGCGGCGCGGGCAAAGAGAGTCTATTATAGATTATACCTATGGTGATAGATCGACATTTGCCAGTGCCTCTAACTTTGTGGTGAAGCCCCAGGTACAAGGTGATCATGATGTTCTGTTAACTCTATGGTTGTATCACTATACCGAAGGACCATTGTCTGAAAGAAAACATTTGTTCCCGGGTTGCATCAATAATGCGAAATCACAATTTCGATTGAACCCGTGGACACTGGAATGCCTAAATTCTAGATTGAGTTCTGGTGAACTTTCTTCACCCTGGGTTGGTGAACAATATACCTACCTTCTCAAGCTATATCAGATTAACCCAGTAACTGCCCAGTATAACTATCAAAAGGGAAAACACACCTTTGATCCACAGATCCAGGTGCGAAAGAAAGAACTGCGTGAAGATAAGATGGTGGCCAGATCACTTCCAATTACAGAGCAAGAACTGGCTATTAAGAAGTAAAAATGTAAATATAACAACTGGTCATATAGAGCTATAATGTACAAGACAGATGGGGAATCAATGTTGAAAGTAATACTGGATAAAAATAGTGCTGGCATCTGGGCCTTAATGAATGTTGCGGCCCATGTGAGGCAATTACCAATTCAAATTAATGGGATGCTGCAACATGAATGGGTCTCCCACTTCGTACAATTATTTAAAGCACCTGTGGACAGCAATGCGAAGGTTGTTGATGTATACTCCGAGTTTGATAAATTGGCCTTGTTAGAAGAAGATATTCTATATTACATCATGAGGGCTAGTCAATCGCGAGCTCCGGGGCCTGACGTCCTGAGCAATTATACTCAAAGGACATCCAGAATTATGGGCGAAGATACTCTTTAAGATCTTTAAACAAATCTTAAGATCAAACATCATTCCTGAGTCATGGCGACATGCCGTAGTAATTCCCATATTCAAAAAGGGTGATCAAACGAATCCATCCAACTATAGACAGATCGCCCTGCTCGATGCCCCGGGAAAGATCTTTTCAAGATTTATTCTGAGGGATTTCAATGCATGGGCTATAGAGCACGCACAGAGAGACCCCTGCCAAACTGGGTTTATCCCAGGCATGTGTACAGCAATAAATTTGCTAACAATTAAAGCCATAATTAGACATCATATGGCAAAGAAACAGCCAATTTATCAAACCTTCGTTGACCTAATAGCGGCTTTCGTTTCCGTGTCCAGACGGACAAGAAATTAATGAAAGCCAATTGTCCAGTATATCTAACTAACCTTATTTGTGTTCTCCATACTAACACAAAGATGCAAGTGAGAATTGACTTGGAGGGGAATTTGACACCTACAATTGACACTCTAAGAGGCCTGAGACAAGGATGCATACTCGCACCAGTACTTTTTAACTTCTTTATTGCAGACATGCAGGAAGCATTTGCAATGGGAAGATCTGATGCCCCTAGATAAGATTCTAGAGCAGTGCCGGCTCTGTTTTATCCGGAAGATTTAGTCCTGATGGCAAAAACTCCAGCGGGGCTGCAGCGCCTGTTACAAGCTTTAGATTCCTATGCTCATTTTAATTTTCTCTCTATTCATCTAGAGAAGACCAAAGTAATGGTTTGTTCTGTTAATAGAATAGCCACTACTAAAAGATACAAGTGGCTCTTGCAAAATCAGGAATTAGAGGAATTAGAGCAGGTGTCCAATTATGTATATTTGGGTGTGACTATTGCTGAACGAGATGATGAAAAAGTGTATGTTAAATGCTTAGAGATCAAGCTTGCCACTTCAATGTCTCAGGCCTCACTGATTCAGAATAAATATGGCAAGTTTTCCATCAGTCCTGTACTTAGATTCTATTTACAAGAAACAACACCTATATTGATTTATTGTGCCGAAAGCAAAAATGTCATACCAGTCACAGTCTGGAATAGGTTGGAGGCGAAATTCTGGAGACGGTTGTTGCATTTACCCCAATGTGTTCCAGGAGTTTGGATAAGGTGAGAACTGGGTTTGATATCATTAAACATCAGATACATATGGAACATACTAGCCTTATACCGCATATGTATACTAGCTATGTCATCTGAAACCATAATCGGAACTTTGGCAAGACATATGTGTCAAGCCGATGATGTATTCATGAGAAAATGGAGACATCAGGTCCAGCAGACATTAGAATGTGCCGACATTACTATTGATCTCCTAATTCAGAATCCATCAAAGGCAAAAACTAAGCTGTTCCAGCATGACTGGATTGACACGAGAGAAAAATCAGGAAATATAACGACTTTGCAATACAACCATTTGGTCATAAAAACTATTGCAAGCCCAAACAGTATCTGATAAAATCGGCCTCTTGAGAACACAGACTCAACTTCATGCGCGTCAGAATTAACCTCTGGCTCCCTAAAGAAGTTATGGCCAAACGTAAAATTATAAGCAAGGAAGAAAATAAATTTAGATTCTGTGATGTGAGAATGAGATAGAATCCTTAAAACATTTAATAGTGTTGTGTGTTAAACTGACATTATTAAGAACACGATTGTTAAAACCTGTGTTCAAGGGATTTGGAGATATGTCATCAGAGTTGCTCTGGCAACTTATTTTTACTGGTCAAGTTGCCACTTACAGGATAGAAGTGATTGCCTTCTTGAAGGCTTTACGCTGGAATCTCCTCAAATACCGAATGTCTTATGAAATATTCCATCATCCCATTAGTATGGTAGATGATATCGATGTTATGGCCAGAATCCCATGTTTCAAAGAGTTGTAAAAATTTCAAGGGATGAACACTCTCATCCATTTTCCTCATGTGTTATTGTTCCAAAGTTATATCCAATAGCACATTGACATCGTTGTGAGTGCTCATGTAAAGGTTTAGTCCATGTTTTAGCCTCTGTACAGACTTTTGATTATGTTGTATGTTTGACCTCTCCACCTCAGTTGATACCGTGGTGCCATTTTGAGTTTATAATTGTGATGTAAATCAAGTACATAGCTTAAATGTTTTAATTTTCTTATTAAGATGATTATGAATTGTATTGTAACAGAAATGATTGTATCAAATGTTGAAAAGTTGGCTTAAGTCAGCTGTTACAACAACAACAAAAAAAAAGAATACTCTGCAATGCCAAGTACAAAGACAATTTCATGGCAGAAGGCATGGGTGATGATAGACGCTGGGCTAATTGGGTAGTGAGGTAGCTTCATGTCATATCTCCCTGCACCTGGGTCTTGACTTACATACTGCTAAATGAACCAAATGTTCCAGACATGGCACAAGCATGTCAACCAATTGTATTACTCCATTTAACGAAGGACCTTATAGCTTGTGAGACCAATTAAATACTGCGTGTTTAATTTTTCCGAAATTACATGTTTGAAAAGGTAGGCATAAGTTGTCCACCTGATATCGGACAGCCAATAACAATCCTACCTCCTGTATGATTGAATATCTAGATGTTTCCCTTAACCAATCCCGACACCTGATAGGTTTTTACTATTGCCACATAGTGTGACATCACTCTGGCACATAATGAAGTGTCCGTCCATTGACTTCTTTCTTTTTTAATTTATAAAGTGCACCAAACCCTTAGGTATCTGGGCGCATTGCATTACAAGTAAGTTTCACAATTTCAGTTGCTTACTTGGTTACAGACTTTGTGTATAGATATCAGTTATCGACTTACAGGGAGTCATATTACAGGGGTTAAATGTGAGGCTATTGAGTACATTAAATAAAAACGCAAATCAAATAAAACATACATCATTAGCCTTGCAGTAGTAGGTTAAATACCAGGAGGCAGAAACAGGATAAAGCATATCACTGTGAGCATTCGTATTGATATTCTTTGATGTTCGTCGTTATGTTACTGTTTTAGATAATTGTTAATAAAACATTAACTTGCCATCTTCTTGAGTTGGTCCGGTTATTTGGAATAAGACTTATTCTGGTGTAATCCCATCCAACTATGAATGCACATTCCAAGGGCTATTTGCTCACCTTTCTCCCTATCTTTTCGTACTACCTTCTGGTCCTCTCCCTAGCATTTACAATGATCTAGATTCTCTTTTTTCCACTCTCCATCCTATTTCATTTTCTTTCTACTTGACAAGATTAATCTCCACATTCCTACTATTCATTCCTCCTTTCCTTCATTACCCTTTCTTGATTCTTTCTCTCTTACTCCTATTCACTGTTCCCCTTATCACATCTCTGGCTCCTCTCTCAATCTCATTTTATCTTCTATCCGGCTTGATATCCCTGTGCATTCTTACTCCTTGGAAAACATTCTTCTATCATTCTCACTCTCCCTTACCCCTGTCCCACCTCAAGCCCCTTTTTCATTTAATCATTGCAATCTATGATCCTCTTCTTCCACTTACATTTTCTCCTCTGTCCTCTGTTTTTCCTTCTTTTCAACACATTTCCTCTTTTTTTCCTATCCATGGTTCTGTAGAGCAGAATGATTCTGTAAGAAAAATATTTCTCCCTCTGATCTTACTGCTCTTTCCTTATTATTTTCTTCATACAACTCACTTCTTCTTAGTGCTAAACAATCTTTCTTTTCACCTCTCACTTCATCTTTGTCCCACAATCACTGTAGTCTGTTCAAGCTGTTCCATGAATGTCTTCCTCTTTCTTTCCAACCCCTCAACTTCTCCTAAACGATCTTCCACTGATTTTGCAGAATACTGCATCTCTGAATTCTCTTCTTTTCATTCTCCATTTGCATCAACCTCCACCCCCATTCCATCCCAATCTACACTCACCACTGTCTCCTGGCCCTCCATCTAATAATTTTCTTCTTTTACTTCTCTTACTTATTCCAGTACTGCCTCTCTTCTCACCCACACTCTCCCAACGGCACCTCCATCTGACTCTATTCTCTCATCTCTTAGCCATAGGATATACCCTTCCATTATTCTTTATCTTACCTCTTTTCTTAATGTTTTGTTGTCCTCCTCAGAAAGCCAAAAAGCACATATGCCATTTTCTCCTAGTTCTCCAAGCACCAACAGAAGATCACAATCCCTATCCTATCCCCTCTTCCCTCCCTAACCTACCCCACCCACTTTCTTATATAGCCACATGAGCACCTGAAGATCATGGAAATGGTAGCAGCACATGGTATAAATCAATAATACATAACATGTCAACCCATCTAAGGCAGAAATTCTCTTCATTCAGTCTTCTCCCTCACTACACATTCACATACACATTTTTCATACTAGGTTAAAGGTTGATCTTCTATCTTCGTTTTCTCTTTATATTAATTAATTTCCTTCTGATTGCTATTCATTTTACCTGCTTCTTTTTCGCACCATTTGTTTTAATTCGTTTTGAGCCCTTTGGCGTAAATCGCTTCATAAATACCAATAAAGTACAAATACAAAATCAGAAGAGTCCCACATGAGATGAGAAGGTCAACATGAGTCTGGATGCCTTGTGGAGTTACACATGGTGTTCAACAGTGGAGAAGAAGGCAGCACCCTGCACGTCTGAAATATTATTATCCAGTGTGAGATGTGGATGCCCCTCTCACTTACCTATTACCTGCGGTGTGCCTCAGGGATCCTGTGTCTCGCCCACATTATAAAATATTTTTACCAAGCCCCTCTTCGATGATCTGGACCATCTTGGTATCACCTACACTAACTATGCAGATGATACTCAGATCTTTGTCCCACATTCTGAGGATTACGACAAGGATTTGGCCTTGGTTAATAGAGTATACCTCATCATCCAGGCATGGATGGCTACGCACGGTCTATACCTGAATGATGATAAAACAGAACTCATCATCTTGGGTATCCCTACTAACCTAAAAAAACTAAAGCCTGACTATTCCTCTTTCATAATTGACGGTAATCTTATCAAGGTAGCTCAGGAGGTAAAAACATTAGGCTTTTAACTTGACTCCACCTTGTCATTTTCTAAACAAGTCAACACGTTAGCGCATCCTCCACCGCATATACGTGCAAGCGTATCAGAACTGGAAAGCCATTTCTCTCTAACAACAGCTGTACTATCTTGGCTAGAGCTCTGATTTTGTCCCGTTTGGATTACTGCAATGCACTATACATAGGATCCAACAAATCTATCATTAATAGAATACAAACCCTACAAAACAATGTCCTTAGAGCTGCCTTAGGCATTTCCAGAAGGGAGCACATCTCAGAGAGTAGACAACAACACAACTGGCTCCGGACTATGGACAAAATCCTACTAAAAACAGTGTCACTCACCCACAAATCCCTCAACAATACCGCACCTATTTACCTGACTGAGAGATTCCACAAACGTACATCTCTGAGACCAACCAGATCAGCCAACATGGATTGCCTGTCTATCCCCAGATTCAAAGTATCAATGATTGGAGGCAACAGCTTTCCTGTTTAAGTGGCCAAATTTGGAATTCCTTGCCTCCCACACTGAGAGAAGACCAATCCTATCAGAATTTCAGATTGAAAACTATCTTGTGGATAAAATCTACTGACCACTAACTTGCGTTGCATCCACCACCTTGTGACAACATATGTTTATGCAAGTGAAATGTAACTGATATTCCTAACTGCTGGCCACATGGTTGAAACTATGTTTTATCCAGTGTATAATACTTGTGCAATATCTGTAAATACCTGAATATCTTATTTTGTAAGTATTGTATTATATTTTACTTTATGACCATTTGTAACTAGACTGGCCTATTTTTGTGCACAATGTAATTCACCTTTTGACGTACTGTAACTAAGCTTCGCATATCCTTGTAACTGTTGCATCCTGATACCCCGGGTCTGGTGTGCATTATAAATAATAAAACAAACAAACTTAATGGCATTGTTGGGCAGCCACATGCCCACACATATCTGGACTATGTCAGGTTGAACGGGGTCTGGTGGTTTTAACAATCATGGTGAGACCCTTGGCATAGGACCTATTACCCTTTCACTTGTGCCTTTGGATTCCAGCATGTAAAGCTCTGAATCAACTTTTTTGCACCTGTGGAACAGCATTATGCAATGTTTCAGATTCATTGATTGCATGATGAGGTCAATGTTTAGTCGCGCTTCCTGACTTTTGAGGCATCCAAAACATTCAAAAATGTCATTGAATTCCTGTAACAGTGAATGGACTTTGTCTGATAGACGCTGAGCTTAAAATGCACGAGGGCAAGATCTTCTGCAATATTGAAGCTCAGCAGTGCGTCCTTGGCATTAGGCATCACATTGAAGGTTGCCAGTGTAGAATCCCTGCATGTTGTGGAATTCCCCATCCAGAGGAAGTGAATGAGTCAATGTGTGCGAAGATTTACACATTGGGGTGAGCCAGCTGTGACATTGGTGAAAAGGCCAGGAATTGGTAAGAGGGATTACGTCGATTGAAGCACCTGCGCCTATCAGTAAGGGGACCAATTTTGACTGAACAGTCACTGTGCACCCTGGCAGGTAGCAATTACTTTTGTGTTTCTTAGAGATGGCGAAAATTAAGAAAATGTCTTCCATTTCCTCATCCAACCAATAAGTTTCCCTTACATTGCCCCTAAGCTATGGAAAACACTACCTAGCACGCTCAGAGCAGAAACATCTTTCACTGCCTTCCGAAAAAAACTGAAAACCACCTTGTTTAACTAATTCCCCTTTCTTCATGTCGTTTATTCTCTCCTCCTCCTCTCCTCTGATCTCTTCCTCTCCTGTAGCTACTACTCTTCTCTTGCAACTAAGTAATGACTTCAATGTATGTACGACAAGTCATTTTCATATCTGTACTCTTCTCTTGCAACTAAGTAATGACTTCAATGTATGTACAACAAGTCATTTTCATATCCATAACAAGCGCCACATGCCCTTTGGGCTGCCTGTGCGCTAAACAAATGCGAATAAATAAATAAATCTTCTTTACGTTTCTATGTCTGTGGGAATTTCTTCCCTGACGGCAGTCCCTATAACCCAATTCTACACATACATCCTTTCACCAACACTCATAGTTAAAAAAAATGTATACCCGAACCCCATACCCTTGTCAAATGATACGAATAATGCAGCAAAACTGCCAGCATTAGTTGGACCCTACGAGTTGAGCCAGTACTGTCACAGTCATCAGACTGTTGGGAGCCTTAACTTGCTTGAGCCATTTGGAAATGCTGAAGTCATCTTTGAGGGCTTTTATTATTCCCTCATAGGAGCCATTCTGTGCAGACACACTTTTATAGATGTAGTGAACTGCTACATTTGGGTGAAAATCTCCCCCAAACAACATATCTAGCCTTTCAGTCCAGAGTTCCCATCATAGACCTTGGATGGCTGATGGGCATGCCACATAGAGTTCAGGAATTGGGAGTCTGTGGACTGCTGCTGGAGTCCAGTGGAGACGGGCCACAGTATCATCCACACCCCTGCCTGACAGAAGCATTGAGGAGGATGACGATACTGCAGCATCTCCTGTATTCCCATCACTGTCCATGGCTGGTGAGGGGGGTGCTGTCTCTGTTCTGCTAAGCATGGTGGATGCACGCAGATAGGGAGGACGGGATCCCACAGGGCAGCAGGCCAATCATCTCACCATTTGTGCCAGACCTGAATCATAGATGGAGGAGGCACAGGAATCAACCTCACCGAGCAAGAGATGGTAGCTGTTGCTCGAGATTTCTGAGCGGGCCACACAAGCATCCTCCTTCATTGTGCCACATTAAAGAAAGGGCAGAGCAGAGACCGGAAGTACTGCCACAGCTACGAGAATGTACTGGCTGGCCGTAAACAGGAGTGCACATAAGCAACAATGTGGGTTTCTAAAATGGCCCAGCGGGTAATTAAATGGAATGAAATACACATTAGAAACAATCACATAATTCTTATGGTTTACTGCAAAGAAGCCTTATTTATTTAACATCATTCTTTATTAGTTAACCTTTTGTGAAGGAGCACATCATTATATTAAAAAAGCAGACCTATTTTAAAATGTGTAAACTCTGTTCTTTTATTAAAGAAACATGAAATGTATCAATAATGCACACGAACGGTGTCCCCGCTATTCAAAAAGAATTGTCTCCAAAATATGCCCTCAGTAGAGCTGGTCAGCAATATTTGTCTTTAAGACAAGAATATGCATTTCAAAGATCAATTGAAAACGTCCTCAATGATAGATTGTAAGATATTCTGCCAACAAATCTCTATCATTAGTTCCTACCTAATAGTGTTGAGTGGCATGGTGGCTAATTATGTTTGAATTTTAATGATCACATTTTGATTTTTGACAGGAAATTAAACTCATCTGAGCTTTTCCACACTGACAGAAATGTAAAAGAACTTCGGAAAATATAGACACGGATAATGGGATTTTTAGACAAAGATAACACATTTGCAGTGGGAATAACGCTTTTTGTTATACATTTGATATATTGAGGTTTACAACTGTAGATCTGCATTTAATCAGATATATCAATGTGGGGTTAGAATGCGTGGCAGAACTTATGTCAGTCAACAAACTTTTATTCAGAGTTGCGCCTTCAAGTTAAACATACAGTCAAACATACAACATTCAAACAGAAAAATAATTATACACAGTGAATACAGATAAAAATGATCAACGCAAATTGAGTACACAATGCAGAAAATGTATACAATTCATGGGAATATTAAAGTCAGGTAAATAAATATATTCTAATCAACAGTGATTAAAACCAATGAGGAGAACCCTGCAGGCTCCTTATAACACAGTTATGCTAATATATTGAAAATCCTTTACGTTGTTTGCAATTTATGGAGTAGGTGAAAATCAGATCATTAACCTTACTTGCTACCATATAAACAATTTACACTTGAATCTACTCATTTGCTCCTAAGGTTCAACCCCTTCTTCCTTACAAGCCAGGACCTGTGTATGTAGCGTGCACACCCAAATGCCACAGAACTGTTTCAAATACATTTGCCTAGGGTGCATGGGTTTTTCACACAATAACATAAAATGTAAGACAGTTTGAGTTCCCACACATCAGACACTGTGCTGTATTAGTTAAGTTCCATGATTGTGTAAAAACTGCCACCGGTAAGGTACCTATTCTTAGCCATAGATATAGAGGTCTTTCAACTTATATCATGGACTGGCCACATTATGGGATACATTTAAAAATATCAGTGAACATAGGTTGAACATTTACTATTCAATTAATATTAAGCATGACAGTACCAAGAAGCATGTGCCCAGTCAATTTACTGGTCCGGCAACAACGGTGCCGGTAAGCTACCGGCACCGTTGCTACCAGACTAGCAAACTACGAATTCTGCAGATGGCTGCCTTTCCGCACGCCAGGCCTGACCTGGTGGGTGGGACGGCACCCGCCTGCAGACCTCGACGGATGCACCGGCACCATTCATGAATGGTGCCTGTGCATCTGACCTCCCTACTCC
Source organism: Ambystoma mexicanum (assembly GCF_040938575.1). Classification (NCBI taxonomy): domain Eukaryota; kingdom Metazoa; phylum Chordata; class Amphibia; order Caudata; family Ambystomatidae; genus Ambystoma; species Ambystoma mexicanum. The sequence goes on from NC_090928.1 coordinate 739,069,294, forward strand.
AATTGACTCAAATGGGAATGGGGAATAATATTTTTCCATGACCGGCAATGGGTAATTACAGGGACCACCGGGACTGTAATGCCTCGGTAAGGCCCCAATGCCGGGGGGCAAAAAAAAATTACTCGCAGCCGGCCGTGCCGTTTTTACTGGCACGGCTACCGCTGGACTCATAATGAAGCCCAATATCTCAAAGTTAACGTCTCGACGTTGCCAATATAGAGCTCACTTTAGCATGCCATCGAGATGTTGCAATAAATGGAATTTCACTTTAAGTTGCAACATCATTTGGATAATTTTCGATGAAAGAAACGATGTTTGCTGGTAAGTGTAAGCATTGCACTGTGGTCTACTTCCATGAAAAAATATTTTTTAATACTGCCATTAAATGCGTGACTGGGGTTGGGGGGAGGGGGCAAGGGCTAGGGCACAAGGGATTTCCTCTTTTCGACCGTTTTCAAAATAAACAATAGATGCTATCAATATTTTGTTGCGTAGAACGTCGATGTTAAGACAAACTATATTTACGATGTCCTTTAGACTGTTCCTAATTGGTCACTTATTTTGTTACCTAATTTGTAATTGATTGTGTTTGAACAGATATTTAGATCCATATTATCGTCAGAGTTCACCTTTCTACTGTTGTGCTGAGCTACAAATGTACAGCTCTTGAGCCGCAAAACCTGTAAAAAAAGCATGTTTGTTTGGTGAGTGAAATGTCCCTGGGGAACGAGAACATAAAGAATGACTATTAGCAATCGGATGCAAGTGTTAGTGCCATCAAGTGCGAAAGTCTGCAATCTCTTGACCTCTGGTTTAATCCGCACATGCGCACGCCCCACATCTCCAGCTCCCACATGCTCGCGTCCTGCTCTAGCCCTGCCCCCGCCGGCAAGCCCTCTCTTTGGAAGGCATGATCCCGGCATGTTCCTGCTTATTTCGCCCACTACTAGGCATCTCATGCTGCCAGCCCCTCTACGCCACTCAAAAAATGGAAGTCTTCCATGAGCTCAGCTTTCTACTTACCCAGCACCAGCCATGTGTTTAGGATTTCTTCTTTTTTTGTTAGGAAAACACAGAGCACAATCAACACTAACCCGATTCCCCACAAAAAAATGAAATGGCCCATTAGCTTCCCAGATACTAATATTGGTGCTGGTGCTGATAATACTGGTCTCTGGAGGATGCACACACCTGTAATGGCCCTAGAACCCCATAGACGCCCCTGCGGGATTAAGGCCCTACAGCACAGGCTGACTGGCCATTAGCAGCACGTTAATCCCTCAGAACCAAGCCGTATTGCATCGTTATGTGGTGACAGCTAAGAAATCGGATATTTTAAAGAGTTAGTGAACAACCATTCCGACTGCCTTAGATAGGCACATCTGTTCATGCAAGCCAAATGGCGTCATCTAATGACCATACAACTGATATCCTACTGCTGGGTATGCGAAGAACATATACATGCCTGTTTCGTTGGCCTTGTTCTCCTGGTTCAGACCGTTATTAAGTGGAATCCATGAAGAACCAACAATATGTTGTTGGCAGGGAGCTCACTTAGTTCTGAGCAGCAGTTTCATGTTGTGGTTAAGCAAGCTCAATAGTAGAGTAGGCAAACATGTTCGGACAAATTCTGTATCAACGGAACAATGGGTGAATCGATCAAATAAAGGGTTTCCAAATTGCATTCATGGATTCAGGCAAATAGTTTCGAGCATGTTTGGGCTCCAATAATGCTGGAAATAGTGCACGCACACATACCATTTATAACCAGTCTTGAGGCAAAGGCAAAGCTAGACTTCTGCTAGAGCCGCTAAGGAAGAGATAGAAGATTACAGGGGGCTTTAGATCTGGCAAAGGTAGAAACTTGATGTAAAATCTAGTTGAGCATGAGTTAGTGAATTCATGTAGCCTTAGTTGAGGGAGAGGTAGAAAAAGAAAATATGATTTTGTATCTTTGTGTAACTACTGTCAGAGGAGAGAATCCATGAGACCACCTGCATGAGATTTTGTGTTAGTGAATAGGTAGCATGAAGAAAATCCCATAATCGTGGGGAGGCAGGTAGGAGATTACACTGTAGTCACTGTAACAGCGTGTGCCATATTTTTGCATTGAGACAAATCACAAGTTGCGAATAAATGAAGTGTTTCGGGCGGGACATTTCACTGAGTGGTAGTAAGGGGTAAGCCAACATCCTGTGATGGACTAGAGAACATACTACTTGAGATGATTTGTGACAAGATGAATTACGAGTTCTGGAAATGTTCTTACAATTGTTTGATGGTAAGAGAGTATAATCTTGGCTGTAAGTGTGCACTAACATTTGGCGAAGAAACAAACGATTGGTTGTGGAGAAAAATCTCTACAATTGTTTGCGAGCAATAGGAGATTACATTCCGTGGCTCTATTTGTCAGTGGTAACTTTTTGTGATAAGATAAAATAATAGCTGTGAAGAAAATGTATTAGATTTGTGCGGCAGCTGGAGATTACATTTAGTGGGTGTACTGAGTGTACCCCGTTTTGGTGATGGAAGTGGCCTTAGAATCTAACTGCAGTAAACCACCAGTACGCGATGGGGTTGACCTCTCTCGTATTCAAAAGGATTCTACCTCTACTAGGGATCGTGTTACTGACATTGATACTGAAGGGTGCAAGGAGAGGACTGTAAATTAGGACAAACTGGATTAGATCATTTAAAATGTATGGAAAGCTGGATAATGGGTGTGTAAACCAGCTGTAGACAGTGAGAGTTTTTATTGATATCCTGAAGGAATCCTTTGACAAGGCTTATGGTTTAATATACGTCCTTGAAACAATGGTAACTTCCTTGTCAAATAGTTGCCACATTTTGTTATCCCCCCATCCCGCTGTGCAAGTCACGGCATCAAGAGAGGTTGACAGCACAGTGGGGACAGCTGTTTGAACATCAGCTAGTACCATTACATGTATGGGACTAAGGATGGAAAGACATGAAATCATCAAATAACCTGTTGCTGAGAGGAGCCAGCTGAATACCGGATCAGAGAAAGGTGAGCAGCCCATGGGAGCCACCCTGTTTAAGACGTTCCCTACCTTTACAGGACAGATTATGTGACATGGAAAAGTAAGTTGAAGACCCCCTATGTGTTTGATCTCAATCACAGAACGGTGGCCAGTTCAGTGGTCTTGAATCTATCTTTGCAAACAACACCATTAGTGGTTATTCTTACTCAGGTACCTTTAAGCAGAGAAAGTCTAGTCTAAGAGATGAGATTACCATGTTTATAGCAGAACAGGCCTACATTTGGACCCAGGGTGTCAATGTTATTATGGCACAGCATGTAATCTGGGTAGGCTGTGGCACGAGCTCTTGGATGGTGATTGTGTTTTTGCAACACTTTGCATGCCTCACATGGCTAAAACTGTATTAAGATCAATGGGGTACTGAACCTTCTTTTGAAGGATTCAGTGCTATACAACGTGGTCCTTCCAAATCATACCTCCCCCATCTGGTTTCTTTTCATAAAGAAGGGCTTTCCCAGAATAAGTGGCAGGACACACAGGACTTACATGATCAACCAAATGTATTGCTTAGACAGAAGACAGCTCATTTTAATTTGCTATTACAAGCATTCAATGTTGCACCATCCAAGTCTGCATAGCAACTGATTTGCTCCTTTGAGGAGTTGTGAAGAAGTGGATTGACTTCTACCCGAGACCAGGTCCATTCATGTGAGAGAAGCAGGATATGAAGAAGTTGTAGCTTATAGTAAACTGACTGAGGCTATGTTTTGAACATAATACACCAAAAGCATATCTTGAAGGAAATATATCTTCTAGGTCAACAAATGTAGCTCGTGACAAGAGTTATGATGAACCTTGGGGGCTGAGCTTATATCTGGTGAACCTAGCACCCATGTTAATATTAACTGACAACCTCGGGAGCATCACCAGATGATGCAGCTTTTTCATTATGTGTTCATAGTCTTAAGTTAGGCACAAGTCCCTCTATAGCTTTCGGGAGTAGTACACAACTAAGTACATCAATAGCACGCCCGCTAACCGTCAGCAGTTTTGAGAAAGATAAAGGACTACTACAACTGGGATATGTCACTTGGAACATTGCTGGTTGTTGGGGAAAATAATACTTTTCCAGGAGACTTAGACTTAGATTTAGAAGCATCTATGGTTTTAGTCCATTTACATGCACCAGCCTCACACAATTAAATGGGCTGTAACTCAGGAGGTCTAGCATTGTACACTAGCATGGGGCTGCCACTGGTACTCATTGATAGCCAAATCATTTCCAATGAACTAATCATGATAGGTCTGAGGTCTTTGGGAACTAGAACATGATTTCTAAAGGGATTATAAATTGCAATATTTAACTTTTATAATGCTAAGACAAAAAGGGGGGAATTAACTGGTTAAAAGGCTGCAAGAGAGTATCCATCGGTTATTTGAAAACTCAACAGGAACACTGCCATTCATTATCATAGGTGAGGATTTTAATATGAAACTTGGCCCTTGTCTTCAAGAAAATTGGATCGGCCCAAAAGATCTACCATGGGCTCTCAACTTCCAAGTTAACATCTGTTATATTGTCCAAGCAAGGTATAACCTCCAATATCCTCTTCATAAATAGTGGCTTCCGAATTGGTAATGGTTGCACAGCCTCTGATTTCCAAAGTAAATAGACATTTATTGGCTGGCAAGGCCATCTTTCATTGACTACTTCATGGTCACAGCAAATAACTGGAGCTTAGTAGTGGACCTTATTGTCGTCCAGTGAGACAAATGTGATCATCTTCCTCTTCTCTTGAGAATTAAAGCCCTGGGGGAGGAGCTGGCCAAAGTGTCTGTAAAAGACGGTGAACTGACAAATTCTAGAAGAACACTACGTTAGGAGATAATATGGCATGATTTAGTTCTTCACGCTTTAGTTAGAATAGCAAGGAACAAAACGATGAACCTTCTTACCCACGTTATTTCAGCGGATGCCCATTTAGAGGACTCTCATTGTTATTATTGGAGAAGGCCACACCATTATTCGTAAAATCTGGTACAGGGCAGAGGCACTATATTAAAGATTGTAGCTGGTTTAATGACTGGAATAGAGCTCTGATGTATGAGTTATGGGTAGTATTGAGATATAGTAAATATATGGATGATTAGATAAGACTGAAAAGGAATGCTTATTCGTAGGTCTGCAAGAGAGCTAAGGATGAACTGGTGTTAGAAAGGTGTGAGGAGATTGCTGGATAGGCAAATGATCTGACCTCTGTAACTGTTGACAGTGTAGCAGTGCAAGGGTAGAACCTGTGCGTTAACCACAATTTAGAGACTAATATGCCAGGGCAAGCTTAGATCGATCTCTTTTGTAAATTGTTTGATAGTGATGGCCCTCTAAATATATCTGGGGACCGTAGTGAGCCACTAAGCAATTACTTTGAGGAAACTATAGCCCTGGTCGTCCTTAATGCTCGGGACCAAATGGAAACACTGTTGATTTATTGAAATATTTTAGCTATCTGTGAGCACTGTTACTCAATATTGTTTTTTAAGAAATTTAAAAGTATGCATTTTATCTCCCCACCGCTGGAACCAAATGATAATCGTCCTGCTTTTCAAAAGGGGGATACATAGTCATATAAATCAAATGGCCTGATATTGTTACTTGACAGGACATCAAAGATTTCTGGACGCCTAGTATATTTTAGATTTTTAGAATGGCTACAAAAGATTAATTGGCTGATGCACAGTTTGGATTTCGGGAGGGATTGGGTGCAATGAACCAAGTCATAAACCTTTATTTTATTTCAAAATATGTTACTTTGCAAGGGTCACCAATTTATCTGCCCTTTACGGATATATCTGCAACATTTGACTTGTCCTAGAGACAGTGGTTGTGGACCATTTTAAATGTGATGGCCATGCCATGGGGCCCTTTTAATCTACTTATCACTATTCACAAGAAAACAGAATTGATAGTAAGGTACGGCAGAGGAGGCAGGTGTACAACACTTATTCAATTTAAGAGAGAGGTTTAGGCAAGGCTGTGTCCTTGCCCTCCCTCTTATTTAATGTATATTCTATAAGCTGTCAAATTTGGCATATATCTGTGATATTGTATTCATGGGCAGGTCATAATTGATGGTTATACTGTTTTTATGAAGGACACCTAGCTTATGATGAATTTTAATGAATTAGTTGTTCTCCATGTTGGTAACTCTAGTAAGTCAAAGTATGGGCATGTCAGAGAGGAAGGGAGCGGCGGACACATAACTTGTGATTCATCCCTCCTCCCTGCCAAACAAATGATTGAAAAAGAACTCTGGGGTAAATGCAAGGCTTGAAATCCTTACACACGGCTTTTGTGCCTCCCATTCATATTACGGCTAAATGGAAAATGAGACCCTCATTGCCTACTCAAATATTGACAATAACATTTGTAGGAAATTATTGGCCCAATTAAGGGCTGCGCCTATTTACCCAATGCACATAGAACTAGAATAGAAATAGAGTACATCACAGATTTGGTGAGAATTACACCAATGATATCCTTTTTTGTTGCCCTGTTGAGGAACAAGCACACCATTTTGACCAGCTTGCTTCTGTGTGAACTGAAGTGCAGTTCCAAATCATGTAGAATTCTGTGGCTTAGAGATGTTTTAAAAAGACCTGTCAGTGATTAACTGTGAGGGTTAGTTCCCCAATCCTGGAACTATGCAAGCATATTCCAAGTTTTTAGCAAATAATCAATTTTTGCAGAAGGTACATCCAAACAGTTAGAATGAGGAGTTGCTAACAAACAAGAAACAGCAATGTAATTCAGCGATATCTCCTTCAAATTTAGTCTGCTGTTTCTTATCACAAGCACAAGTTTATTCTGCAACTAGAAACGGTGGATGGTATATGGAAGGGTAAGGATTTTACCTCCTGCCTTTGCTCTTTCAGAACACAACAGATCAAATTCCTATTTCAGTCTTTATTTTTTTTATCCCACATACCAGGAAATTTGATGTAAGGATTAAGTACAAATGTTACGTGCAACAGGTGTGAGGAGTCAGCAATGAGAGTTGAGCTCAAGGTTGTAATTTTGTGGCTAAAGATTTTTATTAAATGAAAAATGGGTTAGGAAAATTCCTCTCTGACGGTATGCTAAACAGGAGTTTCCCTACCTAAAAACCAAAACTAAGGATCTGTCTTTGTCACGATGATGTTAACTGAAAAGCTGTCTGTGTGTCCAAACTGTCCTATCCTGACCCTCACTAATAACAAAACAAGAAAGGGTGCAAGGGAAGGGCTTCAACCAGATATTGGTTAATAAAGTGTTAACAACTGAAAATAAGAATAACTCCAATGAAAATGTTCTCCTAGGTGGAAGTCCTTGGATCCAGAGGGTAGACCCATTCCCGGGATTCTTAAGTAGGATGTCAATTGTCTCTTTTACTAACAGTTCCTGTGTGTCTCTCCTTGATTCACAAGGTTCCTGTTTAAGCAACACATTTTGTAACAGTCTTTTCCTAACACAAATTCCTCCTTCGTTTTGAAAGCACTGCACTTTTTTAACATCTATTTCTCCTTGGTTTAGAAAACACTGTCTCTCTTTAGCATTTATGGAAGCTCTTCAAATTACCTGGTATAGTCCCCTACCAGGACTCTTTATGTAAACCAACTGCCTGGTCTACTCACCTGCCAGTACTCTTTATGCAATGCCAACTGCCAGGTGTATTCTCCTGCCAAGACTTCACTTGTGGTTTGTTTTCACTTGCCTGGTGTACTCCCCAGCCAGGACTTCTTATGTGATTCAACTGCCTGGTTTCTTTACCTTGCGAGGACTTCTCCTGCATTTCAATTGCCTGGTGTCTTTTCCTTGCCAGGACTTCTCATGTGTTTCAATTGCCTGCTGTCTTGCATTGCACTGACTTCTCCTGCATTTCAATTGCCTGGTCTCTTTTACCTTGTCAGCACTTCTCATGCATTTCACAGTTTATCTGTATCACCAACACTGTATGTATTGCTCTTGGCCTGATATGTATGTTTGTGGTATGTTTTGTTCAAGTGTTGTCCCACATTTGCATTTCATGCACCCATAGCTCATTGGGGATTGTACTTTGTCTTTTCTGAATTCAAACAATCATCTTGTCTTTTTAACAATGGTAACACATTAGAATGGTTGTTGGCACAGTCGCTGGAATTCCCCAGGGTCCCCACTGGCTTTGGGTAGTCTCGCCAGTTTTCTCCAGTAACTCCGGTCCAGATCACACTTCTGCAGAGTGCTGCTTTTACCTGCTTTCCACACTGCAGTGTGCAGACATCCTTGCTGCGTCCTTCGCAGATCTGCAGTCACACACCTGCTTCCCTTCAGATCCAGGAATGTAGAATGCTGCCTCACCAGGTTGCTGAGTGCCCAGGACCTCTTTAGCATCTCCCAGCATCTTCACAGCCTTTCCGTCTCGCACACAGCATCTCTCCTTCTCAGTTCATGGCCCTCTCTCCTCTGCCACACCGGTACGTGATTTTTTACATTCGTGAGACTCTGCGAAGGAGCTTGAGTCTTCTCCTGCACTGCCACACTTAATATCTCAAGCACAGGTGGAAAAGCAACTAGCCTTGATGTTGTGCTTTGAACTCTTGTTAACTTTTACAAACAACTTCATCCTCCTTGTCTCAGTACTTGGGGGATTCTGGGAGTTGAAGTCAATAGGTGTCATTCTTCTCAATGATTTTACAAAAAGGTACCTCAGAAGCAAAAGGTGTTGTACTAGAGCTTGGTGTGTTTATGTCATAAGTGGGTGGTTGACCAGAAAAATATGAAGAAGAGGTTTCTCTACTTCTTCTGCAAGGGGGAAAAGCTGCTGGCAATAGGTCATTATGGTTTTGGGTATTAGAGGGTCTTCCTTATGGAAAGGTGGGAGATGTTGTGTCTCGTCCAATGAAGTTATGACATCTTCCCTGGAAGTTGTCTCCTCCCAAGTGATCCTGCCTCATAAAGCCGCCCACAGGGTCAGGATCAGGTAGCAGCTACCGTCCCCTGGCCACATGGGAGGAGGTCACTGCCAGGGAATCTGTGATCACTCAATTGAATTCATCACATACCCTTCCTGTAAAGCTTTGGCTTCCCGCTCTAGGGCTGCAATTACTACTTCCAAATAGTGCCTTCTGAAAATAAAAAAAATCTTCCTTTCATGAATAAACCGTAAGGAAGAGGTGTCCTATTGAAATTCTTTTGTATCTTTTCAAAGTTGGGAAAGTCTGTGCCAATTATTATTCCTTCTGGAAACCCTGGAATAACAGCAGCATTCATTGACAATGGACCCCCCTTGAACTCTAATGGTAAAAGGGGTCCTATTATATATCTCTTCATCTCCATGTACGCAGGTAACCTTTACAGGGGTCCCTCTTGTCAGATCCCTGGTAGATATTCGATTAGATCTTACTGCTGTTGCATAACTCTCCAAATCAATTAGGGCTTTACTTGGCACTCCATTTACTATAGCAGAATCATGGGTGTTAAATGGAGTACTGTTACAAAAAGAATTCTGGTGATCTCAACATCATCTTCAGGTAAACAATTTTCCACCCAATCTTTTCCTACCATATAACCAATCTCCATGGGTTCCTCTTTCTTATTCTGAGGGCACTGTCAGGCCAGGTGTACTGATTGCCCGCACAAGAAGCCTAATACAGAGGTGGGTCTTGATAATTCGTCTCTTTTTGGGTTTTACCTCTCCCCTTTCTCTAATCACCATAGGGTTTCTCTCTTCCATTGATAGCTCTCTCACTATGGGTGTATGAGGGCTATCTTTACTCAGAGGAGGGGGATGGAAAATCCTCCTGTTTCCCTTTTGGGTTCTTCAACGTTACAGAAACTTTTGAGATGCCGATTAGCTTCTGCATAACTTTGTGCTTTCTCTATGGCTAGTATTAGACGTGGACCCCTTGCTCACTGTTCTTAGAGAGGCGCAGCTTCACCTCACTGATGATGCCCAACAAGGCTGAAACACGTGTATGGGGTTGCTGTTGGTACTCTTGTTCAGGGAAGAATTGCCTAGTATGTCGGTGCTGGACTGCCCCTAGGCAGGACAAAGACTGATATGCTGGGAAATTTCTTCTCTGTGAAAGTGACAGTGAGCTAAAGACTTGGTAGAGTCTCTCCCAGGGGTTACTCACCCAAGAACAGGTCATTGGGCTGTGTTTGTGCTGGTAGAGAGATTCCCAGACCCCTCTTGTTTAGTATTAGACTTGGTCTGTTCAGTTCAAGAACCACTTATGGTATTGACAAATGTCTCTATGGTAAGTGTTTCTAACAATTATGGTTAAGATTTATTTCCTAACCATGAGTCAGGGTGTTTTGTACTCTGGCCCCTAGTTCCACTGGTGTTTCAATCGGATGCATTTTACTACTACTGAGTTTATGTCTGTTTGGCCTATCCTTTTCAGCAATCCTAGCTTGATTTCATCAAAGGATGTGGTCCCCAGAGGATTTAATTACTGATAGGAGTTCTGTATTTCTCTTTTCAATACAGTAGCTAAATACCAGGTCTTCGTTTTTTTCCACCCAGTGAAATTGATGGGCCAGTCTTTCAAAGTTGAGAAAAAAATGCCCCAGCTCTTCCCCTTCTTATATCTGCAGGTCCACATGTGGTAGTATGGGTCCCTGATCATCAGCAGCGATTCTTTCAAGTCCTGCTTGGAATTTGGCCAACAGATCCTCTAAGGTTGCCATCTCAATTTGCCTTTCGGTACTTTCTGCATCCACAAAATCAATGTCTTATTAAAAATGGAGAATATCTTGGTCTCTGGTGATTAGTCTACAAATGAAAATACCCCTTCATCTACCTCGGGAGGTTGGTCCATCTCTATGGGTTCAACCTCTATGGATTAATTTATTCAGAATGTTTAGCATGGAACAAAGTAACTTTGCACTGCAAAAATACACTTTGCACCATTTAGCATGGTGCAAATTGTACTTTTGCAGTGCATTGTACTTTTGCAGTGCAAAGTCACTTTGCTCTGCGCCAAACTTTTTTATAATTTATGCCCATTATTTGTACCTATGTGTATATTAAGTCAGAAGCTGAATATCTAAACTTTTTAATTAGAAATCTTAGTACCAGCAAAACTATTGATACCTACTTACACGCACAAATTTGGTGCCTAAAGGATATACAATCTAAACGTTTTACTTCATGTTAAAACAGTGCAAATCATGGCATTACTAGTTTCCTGTAATTGAGGGTAGTCCAGAAGAATATGCTTTAAGGTTTCACTAACCAAATGGTTTTTATAGAACAGACAGAAAGAACCTCCCTCATAATGACCTTATCTTAAACTTAAAACCTCACGAGTGGACAGAAGATTCACACTAAATTATATAACACGACTTCTCCATCTAAAACAAGGGAATTTAATTAAATAATCATGAATCATTTAGTGAGGCTGTTCTTCTTCTGCAACACCAGTCACAGAGCTTTAAAGCTCTCTTAATCTTCAGTCGATTATCAATTAAAAATTGTAATGTAGCATTCAGGTTTCCAAGCAGCTCGTCAGATTTTAAGCACTAATCATGAAATTATGCACACTTACCATTCTGCAGATGTACTTTTAAGATTCTGCTATTGGATTCATGATTTGTCTATAAAGCTCTAGTGGCTTATACTGCACCAGTGAAAACAGGAGACGAAAACCCTACCTCAAATCACAATACTGCCATCAGAATGCAGTTAGGTAGAGACAAGGTTTGTCTCCAAATTAGCCCTTCCAGCTTGTTCCAGTATTCTTCTATGAATTTTAAAAAGATTTGAGCACCATACAAAATGGATAGAGTCACCTTTGATTTGTAAAACTTCAGTATTGGTATTAGAGAAACACATGCAACACATTCATTTGGATATATGTCTTTAATTTTATAACAAAAAAATACATATATTTTTTTGGTTGGGGGCCCAAACCCCTGTTTCCGACCCCTAAAATTCCACCCAAACTGTTTCCCCACAAGATTTAACCCTTTTCCCCACCCCCACATACATTTTCATTATGTTTTTCATTATATATTATTCATTATATATTCATTCTACAGAAGGTTGTCGTTATAAAGACTGCATACCCATTCATTTATCTTTCTCATTTTAGAGATAGCCATGATCGCTTTGCATCACAGAATAGTATAGATGATATTCGCAGATGGGGATTTATAAAACATACGTACCAAATATTTAAACTGATCTGTAATTTCGATCTTGTTACCTTCAAGATGACAAGTGAAATGATTTTTGGGGGAATATTAAAAGTCCAAATTTGTTTTTTTGCACAGTTGTTCTTAAGATCATTTTGTTACTCACCGGACGGGGAGCATACCAAATCGGTGGCCCGAAGTCGCAGGACTGAACTATTGATTGAAGAGCTAGGTCGGGGCCTCCAACCTAGCCTCCTCTCTGTGAGGGCACAAGACCTTTTTAACGATATGACTCTCTGCTGGGTAGGACCAGGCAGAGAGGCGATCGCTCAAAAGGGCAGGGAGAACACGCCGCCACGAACCCAGCTGTAAAGGAAAAACAAGAGGTGAGCAATTGGGAATACAGAAAGATCCCTTTCCCTCGATACTTCTTTCTAGTGGTACCTGAACTATGCCCTCCCCTTGATTCAAGGCAACCAGAAACCACCTACAAGTAAGAGAGAAGAATGTAACCTGTCCTGACTATAGTTGTCAATTAGCGAAGGAAATTGAATAACCACACAAAAGAAACCCTTGCCACTAATGTGCTGTTGAATCTGTAATATACAAAGAGTTCATGACAACAGAAGTGCAAAATAACAAATAGGTAGGTTAGTTAGGGAAACTGAACGGGGGCGGAGCGAGGGCCGCACTAGAGTCGGGTAGGTGCACTATCCGCAAAGCGTCCCTGTGCACTACTGAAGAAAGTCCAATGGAAGTCTGACTGTGGCAAGAGGATGGTAACAGCAACAGCAAAGGACACAATTGAGTTGGAGTGTTGCAGGTGATATAGTTCAGCGGCAAGGTACAATGAGTACAGGAGATGTGCTTGTTAGCAAGTGGTGAAAAGAAGAGTCTTACCGATGCCATGATCACAAGGTTCCAAAGCGGCAGAAAAAAGCAGTCCGTGAATGAAGAAACAGGTCTGATACACGAGCAAGTTGATTTCCAAAAGCGGCAGGCAAAAGCAATCCGTGAATGAAGAAACAGGTCTGGTACACGAGCAAGATGATTTCCAAAAGCGGCAGGCAAAAGCATTCTGTGAATGAAGAAACAGGTCTGGTACACGAGCAAGTTGATTTCCAAAAGCGGCAGGCAAAAGCAGTCCGTGAATGAAGAAACAGGTCTGGTACACGAGCAAGTTGATTTCCAAAAGCGGCAGGCAAAAGCAGTCTGTGAATGAAGAAACAGGTCTGGTACACGAGCAAGTAGCGTAGGGTTGAAGACGGAACTTCTAAATACCGGGATGCAACTTTTAATCAGAAGCAGCGTTTCGTCCGGTTCCGAGGTTTATATCGGGAAGGAGAAGGCAGAACCGGACAAAACCGAGGCTCACGCGTCATCGCCTCTGAGCTGACAGAGGGAGGCGGAAAGCTGGGAATTGTAGTCCAAAAGTGCCGCGGAGTGAGCCGAAGCCACTATTCTCCAGGGCAGTTGCCAGTGGGTATAGAATGGGTTAGTGCAATGACGCATACCCTTACGGAGGGCAAGAACCTTCCTGCGGGCCTGCCGAGGCGTAACACATTTGCAATCATTCAATTATTCAAGGCATTTAGACTTCTTTGAAATACAATTTTTCTCTTCGATCAGAAATCACCAAATCAAGGTAATGAATTGGTCCCAACTCTAACTTGGGAGGAAAAACCCTGACTTTATTCCCCCCACATCAGCCAAGTAGAGATTGAAAAGGGCTGGGCCAACACACAACCCTGACAGACCCCACAACAGGTTTTAATGAGGATGGACATCTTCCCCGAACTGTCTAGTCTTATGCTAATTGAAGTATCAGTATGCACTATACAATATAAGAGCCATTCAGGCATGGCACATCATTCTTATTTGAGCCACAGCTTGGACTGGTTTACATTTTCATAGATGAAATCGACAAAAACTAGTTTCACCTCAGACTGTAAAATTGACAAAATAATTGCATGTAATTAGTTCCCAATTATTTAGAAAACCCTTATTAAAATGTGTCCCACCCGTTATATGAGGTGGCCCACCAATTTAATCTATCCAAAAGCAATGTTGCAAAAACCTTGCTAGGAACAACAAGGAAGTCAATAGAACAGTAATTTGATGGTTTGCCCCTATTTCCCTTCTTGAAAATGGGAACAACAAAGAAGGACCTCCAAAAAGATGGAAACAGCAAGCTTTTCAAGATGTTATTAAACAAAAGGTATAAAATATCAGATTGACTATTCTTTGCTCAGTTGGACTGTCACATCGAAAGTTGCCTAATCCACGTTGCTTCCGATATAGTATTCATTAAATTGGGTTCAAAACCTGTCTCCAAGGAGTTTACTATTCTCCAAAAATCCATATCTTGCTTAGAAAGGATATTTCACAGCATGAAATTTGAGTCAGCCAGCCATAGAGAATGCTTATTGGATTTCATGTTTACATATTTCTGTTTAAGGCTTCTTATAATGCCACTGGCAGCCAGACCTCGCTTTATAGATCTTTTATTTTCTTGAATACAGTGGCCAAATTTATGTGTGTGAATTTTAGTTTTTATTTCGGCTAATGACTCATAGTACTTTGATAAAGTGCTATTAAACTTAAGTACCATCTTTGTTCTCCAGACTAAACAATGTTCCACCTTATTTATTTCAATGTCTTTTGAACAAAGTACTCTGGATATATTAGTATGACTTAAAACACAACTAGTGAAAATACTAAGGTTGCTATGATGAGAATAAACCACAGGCATCTCAATGGCAATATCTTGCAGAGCCTGCGATGTAAAGATATCATCAGTTGTTGAGTGCTGGGTACCACTCTGCCAAGTCAAAGGAATAGTCTATTCAGAATGTAATTCTTTATTTAGGCAAAGGAGGTCCCAATTCTTACGAGGTCTTGGCATTTGAGTATTTAGTTAAGGAAACAGAAGATACATTATTAGACAAACACAGGGTACAATCACAATTTAGATCAACAGCAATCATTATGGTATCAGGGTACAATCACAATTTAGATCAACAGCAATCATTATGGTATCAGGGGCCCCCTCACTGTACAAGTCACAAAGGATGGTCTCCATTGATTAAATAAACCGAGGCTCAGACTGAGAGGGTTTGTTCCAATATATATTAACAATCAAGAGCCTTTTAAAATGAAAAGTAGAGCTAGATGCTTTAGTTTAATCAATGGCTAAAATACAATGATGAGCAATGTGCCAATTCTTGCAGCACACACCATAATCATTTCCGATTGTAGTCACCAAGTCTCCAAATGGCCATCCCCACTTCCCCTTAAGAGCTTGCTGTAAAAAATGCCATAATGCCATTCATGAGGGGAGACTCGCAGAGCCATGATTCTTTAGGGGAATTATTTCGAAATTAGAAAAGCAAGTTGCGGGGTCTCTAGGCTGCAATAAATGGCTAAGACCCAGAAATTCCAGGGTAGAATATTCCAGGTATAGTCTTATGTATTTCCTGGTTGATACTCACTACCAACCTGAGATAATACAGACACTATCCAAGCCCAATCATCTTCTTTAGAGCAAGGATAATGTCTTTGAGTTAAAACTGTACTGGCCATTTTATCGTTATCAACTCAGATCCTCAAACCAGAAGTCATGGGATTAGAAATGGACTGATGTTCCTTAGTGTCATTCCATAAAGTTTGAGCTTTATTCCCAGCATAATCTGAGGACATTTCTAAAAGATCATACCCAAAAGACGGTAAGGCAACTTTTTTTGATAGCTGAATGGTTTAAACAACCCTAGAGCGAACATGAATCAAAACAAAGTCTGTCCTCTGGGACCCAGAAAATTCGGGGCATAATCCCTCCCACTTAGGATGACAAACAATAACCAAAGAATGTGATGAGTGGAAGGTGTTGAATTAACTTTACCACTGGCATTGCTTTGGGCAACCTCTCACACCACCGTTTTTTAGCCAATCTGTGTCATTGCAGAAGAGACCAGCCATATGCAAATCAGGCTTGCACCTGGCACCAATGGGAGCCCAGCCCAACCTGCAAGGCCAAGGGAACACAACCAACCCTGTCTTGGAACTAACTAAGCAAAAGATGTCAGGCTGGAGTAAACTATGCTATGTCTGGGTTCTCTTCCGAATAGGCATACCTCTCCCTTAGGATCTCAACTCTGAACACAGTATCAGGGATATAGCGCTAGCATGCTTCTTAACACAAACACAGCTATAGGCATATAGCACTTAGCTTGCTAGAGACCCAAGGTACCCCTCACTGATGACGCCCAACAAGACTGAAACATGTCTGGGGATGCTTGTGGTCTTGTGCAGAAGGGATGTGACCTAGCAGTTCGGGCTGGACTACCCCTTTAGGGGTGGGGCCAAGCCTGATTTGCATATGGTTTTTCCCCTTCTGTAATGGCTTGGCAGACGAAGAACGATGGTCTGGAGGGTTGCCCAGAGCAATGCCAGAGGTTAAGATTCATTCTAAACCTTCCAGCCATCACCTCTTTTGTTTTGCTTTGTCACCTTATTCATCTACACAGGGTTACATCACCCATCTCACTTCTTTTCCCCAATCTTGGTTAATGGTATATAACAGCCAACTTGGTAGGTGTAATCCACAAAGGAGTATTGAGCCCGACTCACTTCTTCCTGCTCAAAGGAATAGGCCAGCTAACCATTCAATGATATAGTTCCCAGCTCTATGTTGAGGGATATAGAGCACAGCTCACTATCCAGTTGTCCCCAGTCTTTCATGATTGTCAAATGTTCAGTCTCCCAGGCTTCTCACCAGTATGAATGCTTGATCAAGCTCCAGTGCTCTCAAAGCATCCTCAGTCCCCCTGAGATCTAAAATGCCTCTCAGCTTCCTTAGGCCCCTGAGGATTTCCTGGAGCCTGGTTACTCACTAAGTCATTCATGCCTCAAAGAGGCCTTTGCTCTCCTTGTTCGGTCTTCTATGGCCCCTGATGTCTTAGGTTTTCATTTTCTTTATATGGAACGCATGGAGAGGCTCTGCATTCCTCCCCCGGCTCTCTTCGGGATGTTCACAGCTCTTCAGGGTCAGTACTTTCTCTGACACCGATACTGTCCCGCACCTTGTACATTCTCTGCTTCTTCTGCTGGCTAAAGTGGTCCAGCAGGAATATCTTACAAGCTGTATATTTCTCTGTCTCTGTTCTCAATCTGCTGATCTTCTGTGCCTTTCTCCCAGAGGGTCCCTCTTGGTTCACAGGATCCTGCTGAACCAATGAGGACTATGCAGGGTTTCTAAGTATTCCTTCTGACTTCTCTTGGAGTGCAATTTCTGCCATGGTCCCCACTGACAGTTGTGACCCCATAGGGAGGGGATCTCAGGTACTAGACTAAATGAGGGACAATATATTCTGCCATAGCCTAGATCTTCAAATGGTTGCACACCAGTATTGTGGAGTGGACCAGCCTTAGGAGGTGGGTCTTTGCAACTCCCACACTGTATCACCGTCAAGTATCTCACAGCTATGGCAACAAGGCCCTGTCTGGCTTCCCTGGTGTACTGAGTCCCTTTTAACATTGGGATGGGGTCAGGCACCTGACTTTGTCAAATAGCCACACTTTAAAGATGAGAAAACTGCCTGATCAAGTGATTTTGTGCAGGCAGTTGCAGCTCAGCTGTAGAATGCGTGACATTGAGAAGGAGTGGCAGTCACATCCTGGAGGTCATTGCTTATTCGTAATGGCACACACTCTGCAATAGAGTATCCCTAGGGCACTTTCCCATCGTCCAGAAGTGGAGGAAATCCTAAAGTACAAATGGAAATGCTTGACATGACTGTTTCTATTCTCTGTTCAAGTTTCCAACCCTAGAATAGGTCTGGAAATGCATAATGAATACTTCTAGAGGCAGGTCATTTAATGCCTGTTTTCAAAAAGCGCTTTCAAGAACTGTCAGTTTTACATAATCACAGAGCTAGCCATTAATGATGACCTATTCTACTCCTTATAATATGGCTGCTGCTGAGTCCCATACACACCACATGTAATGCTGGATAAGCCGATACTTCCAATTTCATTAAATCCCGGCTGCACACCATCCGCTTCAAGATGTTATGAAGCAAGGCATGTCAAAAATATATGCAGTCATGTGCCTTCAGGTGCTCACTATGTAAGGTAATTTCGATATACTTCTGAATTAATATTTTTCAAGATACCAGTGCATAATAATCACCATTGAAGAGAATTGCAATCTTCATATTTTTTACCCCAGAGGCACATAAATCATTAAACAGCACAATACCTATGAAATTTAAATTTAAATTTGCCCTTTCACATATTCCTGCAATTTGTCCAAAATATGGCCATGCCTGCCTTATCATGGGAAGACGGTGAACTGTAATTATGTGTAAAAATCCTTTCTCCATGATCTTGGGTTACAGTTTGTTCAGCAAATCCTAATGAATGCATCCATCCTCGCACTATGTTAATTCCCAATTTGAAGAAATATTATGTACTGTTTTTATTTTATTTATTTGAATTTGTATGGCGCTCATTGGCCCTATGGTATTGTGGCACTGTTACAGAATGCTTACTTAGTACGGGCTTAAAAGGCAGAACAACAAGGCAGTTAAGATAAACAATATGTGGAAAAGATGCGTGTTCGTTGGTTACAGGGAACAGCAAATTCCACTTGCAAAGACATTACACAATTATCAGCATTTTCTGGAATGTTGTGTAGGATTTCTCATTCCTGAGTGTAGTGGGCAGTGCATTCCTGTTTTTGGGAGCTAGGTGTTAAAAGATGGAGCCTCCTGCTTTTGCCTGTTTGAAGGAGGGGACATAGATCTGATCAGATAGATGAGCACTGGTGGGTCTGGATGTGTGGTTGAGGGTAATCCTCTCTGATAGGTAAGGAGGTACGTTCAGTGACAGGCGTTTGTGGGTAATTCCCATGGTTTTAAAGAGAATGCGTTCTTTGACCGGTAGCCAGTGTGCGTCTTTCCTTGCCCCGGAGATGTGTTCTCTTTTAGGAATGCTTAATCAGAGCCTCCAGCCTATAGCGACTTTGTGATACCGCAAAATGCTGCGAAAAACTGCATTTTTTTAAAAAAAGTGCAAAGACAGTGATTTTTGCAAAAACAAATTTAAAAAAAATATACTCAAGGGACCAGTTTCTCAACTTTTTTTAATTATTATTATTTATTTTTTTACTCAATAAATGAAATGCGCACACACATTTCATCACTTGTGGGGAAATAAAGCAGTCTGATCCACAAAGGACATCTGAATGGACGCTTCTTATATGCGCCGATTCAGATGTCCTTTTTTACCCCTTTGCTCAAAACAGTGGGCGTTTCTGCACATTTAAAAGCACATCCCAAATTGACAAATAAGATGCGCTTTTAAATATGCAGAAATTGTAGGCAATGCTATGTGCCCACTTTGAATCGATGCATGAGGGGAGCCACTGCCTTGAAGGGTCTTTACTGACCCTACTGACTCATGCAATACTTTAAAAAAACATTTAAAGTGTGTTGCTTGCCGTCTCACTTACATTTCATGCTCCCCCAATGGGATATAAATGTGTTTTTATTTGGGTTGCATTTTACATTGGAAGGTCCCTTAAGGTCCAGTCACTTGTGCATAGGAGCGTTATAAATGCCATATCATATCATATCATATCAAATGCACGCAGAGCCTGTCGACCATTGTCGGGAGAGCACTTCCAACACAAACGTTTTCAAGGCGGCCAGCCTATCATTTGCGCTATCCCTCATCCCCGTGGAAATGCGCAGGTCACCTTTGAGAATAAGGTGGCCTGCTTATTTCCAAAAATGCGTTAGCTAAAAACAGCACATTCTCTGCTCTATTTTTAGATGCCCCATTGTTTGAGGAGCTGGGCCAAAATCTGCAGTTTTCAAAAATGTTAAATGTTCGCAATATGTGAGAGAAAGGAGAGTGATGAGTGAGCTGTGGAGTGGTAGGCAAGAAAGCAAAAGGAGATCAGAGAGAGAGCAGTGGGTCAGAGGGAGACACAGTTGGCAAGAGAGCAGAGTGGATGCAGTGGGGCCATTGGGCCAGAAATCAGAGGGAGTGGAGTTACAGAAAGAGGAAGGAGCGTGGGCTCAGGGGTAGTAGTGGGCCAAAAGCAGAGAGGGGTTGGCCGAAAAGAGGCAGTAAGCTGCAGACTGGGAGAAAGGATGAGGGAAGACTGCGATAGAGTAGGAGAAATGATGCAGAAGTAGCACACAAGAATGAGGGACTGTATACTGTGGGAGGAATTGGGGAGCGTAAGGTGTGAGTTGGGAGTATAATTTGGAGTTTGGCAGGGACTGGAGAGCTCAAATTGAGACTTGGCAGTTTGACTTAGCATGCAAGCATGTGTATGATTCAGAATGAGGTTCAAAAAGTTGTGATGGGAAATTGGTGAGACGTATGAGGTGTGTCGGGTGAGAGAGGTGTGTGGGTGTTTGGGGATAGGAGAAAATAGAAGGGGAATATTATTAGCATTACAACTGATTATGATTAATACCATTAATAATATTAAATAGGCATGCACATTAGACCAACAAACATAGCCAAAACAAAAACTGTTCAATCAAGCCAGAGACATCTATGACTCTTCCTATTAAATTGATACACAAGATACATATAATGACACCCTGGCCCTCTTCTAGCCTTGCACACAGCCTCTTTCCTGCAATGTACCAATCTTGCACCCTCCAGTGAAAAATAATTGTGCTGCAAAAATGCTGCCATAAATAAAGGTTTGTGCCACAAAATTTGCCATTTCATGCCGCAAAATCCTGGAGGGTCTGCTTAATGCTGCTCTGAGTGCATTGTTTTGTGTGACTTGAGCTTGTTTGACAGGTGTACTATATTTATTATTAAATATGGGCCCCTTTATAATGTTGACAACTTTTATTATATGAGCCTATTTACCAACATTATTATAATTGTCACTATTAATTGCCCGAACAGAAAAATCACCTCACATTGAGCCATCAGCAATCCATGCAAGCAGTTGAAACATCACGTGGGAAAAGGCCCTTCTCCAATAACAAGCACTGACAAAACCAGCTGGTCTTTCTTGCTTATACTGCAAAGCGTTTGTGTGTTGGTCGAGTATATATGTTTCCTCTGCAGTGTTGCAAGATTGCATGTGTGAAGATCAGCAGTCCATATGCTGTGTGTGTGCAATGTGTTTGGTGAAGATGGCTATTGCCATGACACTCGCTTTCTTGTTTTCTTTTTTTTTAAAGGGGTCGTGGTTGTGCAATTACGACACATGTGTGACATTTTTTGGCATACTATGGGGGCGTTCTTGGCACGGGAGATACTGTTAAAATAACCCCTCTCCTAGAATTTGACCCAACAGTCCAGAGGAGTTATCCAAAAGTGGAAACAGTGCTACTTTTCTGTTTAGTTTACATTCATAAAGCTCGGCAGATTTCAGACTCGGTTTCAATGCGTTCTACATGACAAACAAAAAAATGTCTACAATAACAGGATAGACAAGAAAGTATGCAGTATTTACATAGGGACTAGAGCAGGGATATGCACTCCAGAAGATGATACTGCTGCCAGCTCTGTTTCTGTCTTCCTGTAGCTTGAATGTGTTAAGAAGAGCCTGTAGACGTTGAAGCTTCTAATATCACGTTAGGGCCCTGATTCACAGAACGTTTTCCTATGGGATTGCGCCATTAAAAAAAACGTCCATGAATCAGGCCCTTGGTGCCTTTCCAAACCATGTGCAGTCTGAAATGCCTGCTGTACCCTGCTTTTAAAGGTGGTTCTGCTTCCCAGAGTATGATTGTCAGACAATACCAGCATTGGGGTAAGAATAGCTGTGACAGTTGCCACACGGGAAGAAGGTGCGCATTAATCATGTTAGTACTACATGCAGTGCTACATTGGAACCATGAAATATGCGCTTGTTGGAATAAAGGCCCCTGAGGGACGTGTGTGGGAGATGTGTGATACAGGCCTGATTCACAGAATGGTTTCCAATGGGATTGCGCCATCTAAAACGTTTCTGTGAATCAGGCCATAAGTGTACTGTCGGAGAAACCAGGCTCACAAATCATTTTCAGGTGATGACAAACAGAGACAGCTTTATTGTTGTCTTGCAGGACACGGCACACAGGAACTTATATCTATCAAGAACTGAGCGCTCTAACATAGCGCACCCTCCAGGCCTCTTAACTACATAGGTCACTGGTCACCTGACTGAACTGAAACCTGAGAACATTAGGGGAACATCACGAGACCTTCTGGCAGAAGCATCCCCCTCTCTCTAACACAATACATCCTTCCATTGATTTCTAGTCGTTTCTCGATATCCACTTCTGGTCACTGTGTCATTTGATGGCTTCCTATCCAGAGCTTTCTGCAGAGGTGCATAGGCACTTCGTTCTGTGTGCAGTCCATTGTCCTTACCAAAAGCAACCTGTTTATATGATCAGGTGAGTAAAAAGGACCTTGTCTTGAATTCCGGCTGAACAGCACTTTTCTAGTTCTACTTTCTGTGCATGCTTGAGAGTCTGCTCGAAATAACGAATGGCATCACCAAATGTTGACAACGCATCGAAACCCCCAAATGTTGATAGAAACAAACAAACACATCTGTAGGCTTTATTAACACGATGCCACTAGGCGGTGTTGAATGTAATTTTGTTTATATATTAATGCATTTGTTTTCTTTATTGATTTAATGTCTTCCTTCGCTCACACTACCAATAAAAGAGAAGACACTTTCAGCTGGGACTTTAACTTTTGATTGCTGGATACTCTGGGAGAAATGAAACCCTGGCTTAGTTTCAGAATTAAATGGTTCTGGAGCTCAGGCAGGTGTGAGACAATGTAGCTTATGTTGTGAAAGCTATATGTTTAATGGAAACATCTTATGAATTATTGATGCCTAATTCAATAAACAGGTTTAATTATTTCACTCTCACTGACACAGCAAAACATTACCATACTGGTTGTGTTGGATTCCCATTTCCAGAAGGCATATTGTAGAGCCTTAACTGGGTTAGTATACCTATTCAAATGTAAGTATACCTATTCAAATGTAAGTATACCTATTCAAATGTACGCAAGTGTTTTGGAAGGAAAATATAATCTTTATGGGTTGCCACCCATATTGGTGAATGATAGCGGGTTGTGTGCACATTCCATTGCATATTGATCTGCTTCTGTCTTCAGCATTCCATCCCGAGTTGGCTCCCCAAACAGAAAAAAAGTAAAAAGGCACTTGTGCAATAACTGATTCTATTTCATTCATGATCATCAGGACAATTCCACCGAAATGTTGCCATTGACTGAAGAGGGAGTCGGGGTCCTGAGACCATCCCTCCGACCCAATGAGTTCATGACGAGACAATAGGCCAGAAACACTCGCAGCCACCCAGCTTATTTTGGACGAATGCCAAATGCACTGATGATTGACAAGTATACTGAGAGGTGCCTTCTCAGTCAGCCATACATACCAAATCCAATGCAAATCTTTCCAAGTGTGGGAGAAGAGCCCATGAACATGAACAGAGACACCCATATGCACAGCCTGGGCTAGGCACCAAGAAGCCATGTTGTTGTTGTCATTAGTGACACCACGACATAGCAGCGTTAGAAATGAAGCACATGTCCAGTCCGCACTGCCCCACATAAACACACACTCGAATACACAAAGAACATGAACGCATAGTTCTATAGCTAGAGGACACATACATATACAGACTGTCAATGCTTATATTATTTTTTCATTAGCCAAATGCAGTAACGCATAACCGCAAGGCACAAGAGATCCTGAGCAAGCTTGCTGATGCTTAAAGCCAATAGTCGCGTGGACATGCAGGAGTACATATGGAACCTGATGCAACCACTTATAGCTAACCCATAGGGAATGTAATATGACATGGACAATGTTGTGACCACAGTATAATGTTTAGTAAAATTTCAGCAGGCCTCAAATCACTGAGCAGGAGACAAGCTGAGCAGATTCAGGCTGGACAGAGAGCAAGACACGTGAGACAGGGCCCACAGCCAATCTCAAGAGATATGAAGGCATATTTAAATCCCCAGATGACAATGGGACCAGCTGCAGAGAAACAGAATAAATCCTCATAATTAGGAGCAGCAGAGCTCGATTTTGTGGTCTTTAAACACGTGGTACAATCAAATGAGACAATGGACAGTCTTCCAGGGTGGAAAAGAGAAGCCAGTCCCAGGAACCAAATGCAGATTGCAACAAGTGTTGCTACCATTAGGAGAATATTCTCATAAGGAAAGGTGGTGTACAAAAGTTACAATACATCCACATAATAGTTCACATTACCTTGAAAAGGCACACAGCGAGCTGAGAACTTGTTTGTGTACCAGGCCAGGGGGGATCAGCTCTAACAAATCACAGTTTAGTATTCCAGGGGTGGATGGCAACGGACAGGAACCAATGGTAAACCCACTATTCTGCAATAATGTAATAGTGGATTGAGGATGGGATAGGCCAGCCACCTGACATGTAAGAGCCAGTAGAATAACATATATAGGTGACCTTATAGATTATTAGACTTGCAATAGCCAATCCCTCACACTGATAGGTTTTTGGAGAAGGATGATGGAGTAATGATGCAATTTTAAAGTAAAACTGGCCTGCAAGCCATGAGATGAGGAGAAGTACTGGAATCCACCTTTTTTCTTGTATCGATCCCTGTTGGTTTTATGTGCAATAAACCGCAGTTTTAACTTAACGTTGACTGAGTAATCTATGTATAGTAGGGGAGGTAGTTGGGCTCTCCAAGTCCGTGGACTTCCAGCATCGCTCTGGCATATCTGGAAGTTCAGCCCAATATGATATTATCCTGTTTTAATAATACTATCCATTTCTCAGATGGCATGTCACCATTCGCTTAGTTTTGATACAGCTACCTAAAAGTCTTCCACTGGGTCAAAGTTGACATGGCACAACCTCATGGTCTCAATCAAGATGTGGAGAAGCAACTGGAGAAAGCAAACAACAATTAGAAAGAAGAAGACATAGGGGGACAAAAAAGGAACCCCGCTCCTGATTTCTAGATTTGAGAAAAGGTTCAACACGTTGTGTTAACCCACACTGCTGAGGGCTAGATTGACCCCTTATGAAATTATAAAAGAAAAACTTGCAATGTATTTTAAACTTCAAAAGGTAGGGCAGATTTTATTGCTTTTAATTATGGAGAAGAAGGACATGTGGTGTTATTCCGAGGTTGGAGGTAAGGGAAAAACGGTGCCGGTAAAGGATTACTGGCATCGCTTACCGCTACGGCCTATTCTGACCAACAAGACCGCTATTTACGGCACCATAAAGTACGATGCCGTAAATAGCGGTCAGGTCGCGTGCACACGACACACCATGCCGGCATTAGCGGCATGCCGTAAACCGGAGAAGATCACAAGTGATGCGGACATGCAAATAACGGCCTCCTGAAGGCCGAACAAGTGCATACCGGCATGGTGTAAATACTGGCATCGCCGACCAGGCGTTAAGAACCCTGAGCAGTGTTTCCAAGAGCCGCAGGTGCGCACAATCAGCACAGGTGGAGGCAATGGAGTCAGGGCCAGTACAAAAGGAGCACACCCACACACCACACCCCCTCCCACACCAAGATGATATCAATAGTAGTAGCATTACTGGAGCTGGAGGCCCTGCTTGCAATGCCTCAACAACAACAACAACAACAGCCGCCACCACAGAGGAGACGCAGGAGGAGAAGGACGGTGAGACAGGCCCAGCTTGCCCCACCAGTGCAGCCACCGTTACCACGCCGGCAGCCCCCAATCCCTTGCATCAGAGCCACCCCCTTCAACCTAACACCTGAGCAGATCCACACCCTGTACCAGCTTGACCGTGACACCATCACCACCATAGTGGACCTGATACACAACGACATAGTGAGCCTCATAGAAATATGCACTGCCATCCCCCCTCTGCTGATGGTAGTGTCTGTGCTCCTTGCCACAGGCACCTACCAGCACACAGTGGGGCACATGCATGGCATATCACAACCCTTATTTTCCCGGATACGGAACCAAGTGCTGGATGCCCTCCTCAAGCACACAAGGGACTACATATCCCTACCACGGACTCCCCACGAAATATTTGATGCAAAAGTTGCCTTCCATGCACTGGTAAGCATGCCAAATTGTGTAGGTGCCATTGACTGCACCCACATTGAGTTGGTGGTCCAGCATGCGATGGAGGGGGTGTATCGCAACCGCAAGCAATACCACTCCATCAATGTGCAGATGGTATGCAACGCCAGCAAGATCATCACACATTGCTGTTCCCGATATCCAGGATCAATTCATGACTCTTTGGTGCTGTGGAACTCCACGCTACCACGCTACATGGAGCAACATGCTGGACGACATGCCTGGCTGCTTAGTGAGTTGCCTGACTGGGCCATGGCAGTGCATCAGGGTTGTGAGGTGGTTGTCTGCATACTCCAACCGTGTGTGAATGCGGGGGATACATACTCCACCTGGGTGGGCATGGGGGGGATGCATACTCCACCTGGGTGGGAAAAGGGGGGATGCATACTCCACCTGGGTGGGAATGGGGGGGATGCATACTCCACGTTGGTTGGAATGGGGGGGATGCATACTCCACCTGGGTGGGAATGGGGGATGCATAATCCACCTGGGTGGGAATGGGGGGGATGCATACTCCACCTAGGTGGGAATGGGGGGTGCATACTCCACCTGGGTGGGAATGGGGGGATGCATAGTCCACCTGGGTGGGAATGGGGGGGGATGCATACTCCACCTGTGTGGGAATGTTTAGTCAATGCACGATGTGCACATCACCGAGCACTGTGCCCCAAAGCAACTGAAATGGTACATGACAACCAAATCCCATAGTGATGAAGTAAGGCCGACACCTATCACTACATGACTAACAGGTAACCGCCCACATCCCAGAACACATGCACCATTCATCAGTGGCCCTCACACACTGTAAGGTCATCCTGCACTATGCACTGCATATGCACTATGTTGCTGTCTCCAGCATATCACCACACAGGGCAGTCATCCCTGGCCGTGCATTGAACTGAGTCAACCAGGGATACCACAGTGTGTCACTTGTTCGGCACACCCATAGGAGTGCTGCATGTCACCACGGAACTGATCAGTGCAGAATGCCCAATATAGAACTGACTCCAGCCAACGCTCCCTACTACCAAATTCCACAGAACACTACTCATCACTGATTTTACACCAACACTGCTGTATGCATATACGATGTACGTGCAACAAGATGTCAGTGCACACCATGACCCATCTTGAAGATTCCCCTGACATGGAACTGCTACCACCTGATGATATGAAGGGGAGGAGGAAGATGTGGCAGGACATCATCACGGTCCTGATGCACAGGAGGGACGTTCTGTACGGCAGTCATTGATTGCACAATATTTCTGACACACAAGTCAGCAGAGGGTGACATAATGTTGGGACATAGGGCACCGGGTGTTGGGATACATGTACACTTTGCACTGTGCAAGATTAAATGACACATGTGCAATGATGAATGTCCACTCTGGTTATTTTTTTGTAACACAACCAGTGTATTAAAAGTGAAAATATCAATGTGAAAAACAAACCCTCCACCAGCCTCACCCGCCTCCCCCTCACAACTCCCCCACACACCCTCACCCCCCTCCCCCTCCCGCCACAATTCCCCCACACACCCTCACCCCCTCTCTCTCCCCACACAACTCCCTCACACAGCCTCATGCCCCTTCCACTCCGCCCACAACTCCCCACACACCCTCACCCCCTCCCAACACAACAGCCCCACACTAGTCCCATAGGGTCCACCTAGACCACATGTGGCTGCCAGTATAGTCACTCTGTGCTCCCGGAGCCAGGGGGAGGCATGTCCCTTCGGTGCTGCGCACGGAGCGACCGACGGAGCGGGCTGGTCTGGGTGGAGTTGCTCGTTTACGTTGTGTCCTCATGCTGAGGCTGTTGGCCAGGATGAGCAGCCTCCAAAGCATCGGCTATGCGGCCGAGCACCTCGCAGAGGCGGTTAGTGTTTTCCGTTATGGAATGGCCCAGTGCCCTCAAATCAGCACGCCACTCCTCCCTGGCCTGGCGATTGTCCTGCACGAATTCCGTTATCAGGGCAGAGAGCTGGTCAGCCCGCTGTGCACTGGCGGATGAAGCAGTGGCCCTGCTGGGGATTGGGCTGACATGTCCTGCTGGCGCTTCCTCAACGGGACTGTACATGGGACTGCCATGTCCCTGTGTCTGTCCTTGGCCAGACTGCTCCAGTGTTTCATTCTCACCAGAGTCACTGAAGGATATCTGGGGGTTTGAGAAATCTTCAGGGGTGTGCACGACTTCCACAGTGTCGTCCTCAGTTGTTCCCCAGATGTCATTGGGGCTGTCCTCAACTTCGAGGGGGGCCCCTCCCCAGCCACACTGGACTCCTCGGACTGTGGCTTTGGGCAGGTGTCTGCAGGCAGTGCAGGGAGGTGGGGTGGGGGTGGTGCACCCTCCACGGTCCTTTCTGGTGCTGGTGGTGTACATCCCAGTATTGTCTTTGTCGCTGGGAAACGGCGGCCCCTGCCTTGGCCCCTGGATGTGCAGGGACGGTTGCTGTCCTGCTCATCACTGTCATGCTCACTGCCTGTTGGGGTGGAAGAGAGGGATTGCATGTGTGATGTTTGGATAGCCAGCATTCATACATGGCTACGATAGCACATTCAGACAATTGTGGGTAATCAGCATTTGTGTAGGGAACGGCACGTCATTCCATACATGGGTTTTCAATGCATGCATATGTCGGTGTCACTCATGTTTGCCAGGTACTGTGCTGTCTAACATGCACACTGTTTACATCAACTACTCTGTGTGCCTCATGGAATTAGCAACTTGTGTGGTATGTGTCATGTATGTTACAGCCTTGCACCTGGCACTGGCTTGGGTCTCACTTGCTTCTGCATGTTTTACAGGGGGGGTGTGTGTGGCCGACCATGGTGGTTCTCCTTGGCCAGACGTTAGCAGTGACTTTCATCCCATTTGCCTTAGCAGTATTTACTTTGGACACTCACCTCCATCAGCAGATGACGTGGTGGCACACTCCATTTCTCCGACCCCTTCAATGGATACGGCCCCTATCATGCCCGCACATGTCTCCTCCCATGGCATGAGTTTTATTGGCGAACTTGGTCCTCCTCCGGTCTCCAAGACCTGGTTTCTGTTCGCAGAAAGGATGCTCCGCACCCTCAGCCGCAGGTCATCCCACCTTTTGCGGCAATCCTTTACAGTGCGGGGGGTGTTGCCCACTGCGCTCACCTTCGGGCATACTAGGGCCCAGATTTCTTTTTTTTCTGCACCGCCTCCCTCCGCACGTTGCTGCTAAAAACAGTCCCAGCATGCTCGTGTAGGGTATCTATGAGCATTTGCAGCTCATCTGGGCTGAACCGCTCCTTTCAGAGGCGGGCAGCTCCCTTCTTTGGTGATTTGGGCATTCCTTGGTGGTTGTAGGAACTTTCTGGTCGGTCACCAGTGTGCCAGGGGTCCTGTGTGGTGAGGATAGCAATGGATTGTGTTTTTAAAGATGGCCACCGTGCTCCTTCCCGTTTATGTGCGATGACAGTATTTCCGGTTCCGCAATTTAACGGTGACCGTAAATAATGGTGACCGCTATTTACGTTCACCTCTAATGCCGCATTGGTCTATGGCGGTAGTGTTGTCTACGGTGCGATTCATGCCGATTCATGGCGCATAGCTCATGCCCACCAACTGGTAATAGTCGCTTTTAGCAGGCTACTGCCACCTCGGACACGCTATTTTCGCCATGCCGGTAAGGGACGGTACTTACCTCCAAACTCGGAATGAGGGCCAAAGTGTGGTAGAATGCTTTCCTCTTTGCCAGAAATAGAATCCTGATTTCCCACAATAATCTGCTAGGAATAATAGATTGAAGAACAACATTGATGGATAAACCACCAGTTCACAATAGAAACCATGAAATAACTCTTTGTTAGCAAAGTTTGTCGATATCAGGTTGTCCTGCAATTTGGCCCCCAATCAAACGGCCTTAGATGGCAGATGCCATTCCACCCCTGGAGGAGTAGGAATCAAATAGGGAAACACCCACCGCGAGCCTGGAACATGACCCATCTAAACCATCTGGACAAAGCAACAGAGGACACTGGGCAAACCGGTCTGCGGAAAGAGATGAACAGAGGGAACTCTTAGATAGGGAGTCTGGGTCTCATAGGTACAAAGACAAGTAACAGCACAGTTTAGGAAAGTCCTGTCTGCCTTTGTTCTTCAAGTTACATGAAATGTTACACCCTCTGGGGAGAAGAAGTGTCCAACAGGTCCAATGCCCCAAAGACCCAAACCATCCCAAAGACACCAAACACATGAGCATCACTAGCTTAGCTGAGAGAGCCTGTAGGGATAGGTCGCTGTTGTCTGGCCAGCGCCTGGGAAAGGACAATACCAAATTCACATCTCATAATGAGGTGTACTTCCATATGCGACCAGTGAAGTGGATTTCAGAAACCTGCGCTGCTGAGGCTGTTCCCCAAATGGAGGCACTGAATACATTTTTGCCTAGAAAAATGGCAGATCTATACGTTTTGACATTTTGACTGACGTTTTGACAGTGTGGTAAAGGAACTTGGAAACCACATTCACAAGACAATTTATCACATGGGTTAACTCTGCATGAAAGTGAGCCAAATGTCTCGGTATTCACCGGTGTACTCACTCTTTACCTGCCACCCTATTAAACCTGCATATGACCATAAAAAATATATATATTGTTCTGAGTTACAAGGATGGTGTCATGTGGGTTGAAGAGAAATATATGGGCGTTTAGTGCAGATTTTCATGGACATGGTTACCTCTGGGAAGACTCAGTGTTGTAGGTTGTGGCGCACACTGCAGTACACAGATGACAATCGGGCCTCATTGTGATTACAGTGGTGCAGTAAAAAGTGGTTATATAGTGGCAGTAATTCCATTACTATCACTTTACCACCTCATTAATGCACTACAGGACTATAAAAAACTGGAGGTGTATCTTCCACTAAAGCTCCTCAGATGTATGTGCAGTATTACTGCTTCTAGTAAATCCACACAAAACACCTTGGATTCCTATGGACTCCAAAAATCGTGACCAGCACCACCAGCACACCACTCGTAAAGCTGTGGTAAGTCCACGGGACTGATTTATGGTAACAGTAATGGAAATTGGCAATAAAGTGGTGGATTAACACATACTTTACTGCCAAAAAATCGTAATGCGGCCGAATGTGTGAATGCTTGCAAACTTACTGATGGTGTTCAGAAGCATTATGGCAGAGTTTCAGCTTCTGTCTCAAATTCATAGTTACAATGACTAAGCAACATGGAGGGAGCTGACTTACATCTCAGAAGAATCGCGGCTGATTGGCAATCTGATCAGATGCTGAAACTGTCAAAGTGTGTTAGAATGCTTTCCTCCGTGCCATCAATAGAATCCTGACTCTCAGTAATAATCTGCTAGGAATATTAGATTCTAGAACACCCTCGAAGGATAAAGTACTAAATTACAATGGAGAACATAAAATACGTGTTTTATTTATTTTTATTTTATTTATTGAACATTTGTATGGCACCTATATATCAGAAAGTGTTTCCAGGCACCAAAGGACAAAACAAAAGGGGGGGAGGACAGAGGGAAAAGGAAAAGGTCCTACTAGGTCTTGTGACATTCGGATCGTGCAAGTGCAGTATAAGGAAGTGCAGGGAGAGGCGAAGAGGGAGAAGTGTAGGGGGCAGGGGGTAGAGGGAAGGTCAAGCGCAAGGGAGGCCCAGCAGGGAAGTGCTCAGGTAAAAAGGGGAGGGAAGGGGTAAGTTAGTGCAAAGAAGTGTGAACCAGTTGGTTGGTCAGAGAAGGGCGCCCAAGGTCAAGTGCTGGTGGGGGGAAATAGGGGAGACTGGTCGAGGAGGGCCTGGACCAGGTAAGGCTCATGAGGGAGACAGGCAACCAAACGTAGATGCAAGTGGAACTAGCAGGGGTGGGGGAGGCAGAAGGAGGAGCAGAATAGGAAGGTCTTGAGAAGCTTCCAGAAGTTAAGGAGATTCGGCTCAAGACAGAGATGGGCAGGAAGGCCAGTCCAGAGGGAGGCTTCTGCCGATGAGAGATCTACACCCCACTCTATGCTTGGAGAAGCATTTGACTTGCAAAGAGTTGGAGCTAGAGGACTGAAGAACTCTAGCAGGGAGATTTTTAGGGAGAGTTGGATGTAGTGAGGTCCCAGGTCGCAGAGAGCCTTGTGGATAATGCAGAGGTTCTTGAATTTGATCCTTGCAGCCACAGGGAGCCAATGGACGGATTTAAGGGCTGACAAGATGTGGTCCGTTGGCTTGAGACCATGGATAAGTCCTGCAGTCCTATTCTGGATTAGTTGAAGAGGGCAGAAGGAGGAAAGAGGTAAATTAAGGAGGAGACTACTACAGTAGTCAAGCCTGGAGAGAACCAGAGCTCGGGAGACAATGAGTTTCTCAGGGAAGGCGAGCAAAGGGAGAATGCCTCTGAGGAGATTAAGCTGAAAGTGAGATTTCTTGACAAGGTCAGCGATGTGAGGTGAGAAGGAGAGTGAGGAGTCAAAGATCACACCCACGTTTTTGGCCTCACAGAGGGTGCGGGGAGGGGGCCTAAGGAGGATAGCCAGAGAGTAGGAGGAAAGGAGGGGGCAGGAGTACCAATGAGAAGGATCTCGGTCTTACTGGCATTAAGGCAGAAATCATTAGAAGCACACCATGTCTGAATAGTAGTCAGACAGTCAGGAATGAGAGAGGAAGGAGAGGAGGAAGAGGAGGGAAGCTTACAGGAGAGCTGTGTGTCATCAGCATAGCATAGAAAATGAGGAGAAAAGGTAGAGATCAGGTGGGCAAGGGCGTCAAGGTAAATGTTGAAAAGCCACAGTGATAGGATAGAGCCCCAAGGGACGGTGCAGGTGGAGAGTGAGATAGAAGGGAGAAACAGACCCAGTTGGACTTGGGAGTGCTTGTTCAGGAGGGGGAGATCAACCAATCCAGTGACGCCAAGGGTATCAAGTAGCCAATTTATGAGGGTGGGTGTAATCAAGATTAGAGAGCAGGTCATCACAGATGTTCAGGAGAGCAGTTTCCGTGCCTATGGAGCCTCTGATGCCAGACTGGTGGTCATGTAGACTGCCAACAGATTCAGTGTGATGGATTAGTTGGAAAATTAACAACTTCTCCAAACTTTGCCCAAGAAGGGGGTAGTGGAGATAGGGCGGTAGTTAGCTGGGCAGGAAGGGTCCGCAGATGGCTTTTTTTATAAGAGGGTGCATAATGGAGTGCTTGAGGGGTGAAGGAAAGGAGCCGCAGAACTCAGCCATGGAGGGAGCAAGAGAGGCAATGTTGTCCTTGATAATTCGAGGAGTAACTGTATGGATGGACTTTCATTGAGCAGACTGTCTTGGTGACCTTGTCCGGTGATATGGGTGAAAAGGAGGAGAGAAGGGGGAAAGAAGAGAGGAGGTCTGGGTGCAGAGGGAGGAGTAGGTGGGGAAGAAGAGAGGGAGGACACAATGTCCTGAGTTTTGGGAGTGAAGTGAGTGGCCAAGGCCATGCAGAGGGAATGGAAAGGGAAAGGAGAAGAGTAGACAGAGCTAAGATTGACAAGTTCCTTGCAGATTTTGAAAAGTTCAGCTGTGTTATTTAAGGCCCCAGAGATATGAGCTTGGATGTGGGCCCGTTTCTTGGAGCGGATGGAGATTCTGAAATGCTTTTGGAGCAGGCGACAGGCCAGTGTGTCAGAGGATTTTCGGGAAGCCAATCATTTTCATTCAGCGGCTTTGCACTTGCACTTGAACAAGGCTAGGTCAGAGTCAAA
The DNA here is from genome assembly GCF_040938575.1 of Ambystoma mexicanum. Taxonomy (NCBI): domain Eukaryota; kingdom Metazoa; phylum Chordata; class Amphibia; order Caudata; family Ambystomatidae; genus Ambystoma; species Ambystoma mexicanum. The sequence continues at coordinate 739,103,318 of NC_090928.1, forward strand.
CCAGCTATTGCACTTGGAGGTAGGCTTCAAGTGGATCCTCATGGCAGGGGTAAGGGTATCAAGAGTGTTGGGGATGGAGAGGTGAAGGTTAGCAAGGGAAGGGTCAGTGGCTGTGGGGGGGAGAAGGAGATGGCAAAAGCAGCAATTGACACTCGCTTCATCGCTCGAATGATGGAGAAGGAGGCTGGCAGTGAAAGCCTTGGAACTAGAAAGCTCAAGATGGGAAGAAAGGAGAACATGGTCAGACCAGGAGAGAGCGGTAGTGAGATGGTTAGAGAGAGAGATTTCAGCTGAGATGAGCGCATCAAGGGTGTGCACATCTGACTGGGTTGGGCCAGAGGGAAGAATGGTGAGGGAAAGAGAGTCGCAGAGGTTGCGGAAGGGTAGAGTAGCTCTGTCCACTAGACTAGTTTGTCCACATCAGATTGTCCTTCAATCTTCCCCCCATTCAAAAGGCTTAAATGCCATGTCACCACTGTAAGAACAGGAACAGAATAGGGAAACACCTACTACAGCCTGGAACATGACCCATCTAAACCATCTGGTCAAAATAGCGGCAGAGACTGGAAGAAACTGTCTGCGGAAGGAGATGAACGGAGGACCCTTTCTCCTTGTGCTTGGTCCACTCTGTCTCCCCCCTGGCTTCTTTAATTTGGAATGCTCTTCCCTACACTGAGTGTTCACGTCCCACCCAAGCTTCCTTCTGCTCCTCCCTGAAAACTCATCTTCTATTTTATCTACCCTCATTCTTAAAATATAGCATCATGTTATTTCCCTTTTTATTTCTCATGCATTTTTTATGAACCCTTTTTCGTAAATCTCTACAATGCTTTGGCTTATGCACTTTACAAAATTGAATAACTAAATGAATAGCTTCAGTTGCCTTTGGAAGGAGGCGGCAGTGCTTTCTTTCTCTGTTCAATCAGCTGTGCAATAAGGGTGCTAGCTATAGATTCCATTCTTTCACAGTGATGTTCTTTTGAGTTTGTCTTGCAGTACTTCTAATGTTTACGATTTGTTCCTATTGGTTGCATCATTCTGGCTGAAATGTCAATGTTGCCAATGGTGTTAGAAAGCTGGGTGAATAACTCTGTCCTCGGCAGAGTATTCCTCTTAAGCAGCCTATAATGTAGTCCTTATATTGGTATGTCATTCATGGCTAAAATGTCATATTCTTTCAAAATCTTTTCCTTAGCTTTCCCTTTCTTATATATTGTCAAACTCTTTTATAGGTCACATGGACTGGTGATCTTTGACTGTTTTGCTGCTATCTCTAAAAGGGTCATTTTAGAATCCTGATGCCCCGACTCAAAAGCAAACCTGAATTTCAGGCACGGAGGACTCTGGGTGCATTAACAAAGTACTGTGTCTGCATATGTTAGCAGCCAATATGTGGTGACAAATCAATTGAATATTAGTTGCCACACGTGTAGACAAATGTTATGAGCTCATATCCCAATATCCCATATTGGTATTAAATGAACACACAGAAAAGTACATTACAGAGTAATAAAATGCAGAGACCCAAATGCATCTTCCTGCGTAATGAAATGATGAATACAGCAATATATCAAAATCCTCTTTGTGGTTTGATCGGGAAAGCATTCAAAGCACAGGAACCTACAATGCTTAACTGAAGCAAGTGCCTGGAGTCAATGTATGCCCTAGAGGCATTTTGGTGGATACATGTCTGAGCAGTAAGAGGCTACCTTGCCCTCTCCTCCTCCCTCCTCTGCCCACCCTAGGGCTCCTTCTACACTTCTGCAGGGAGTACCTCTGACCTGTACCCCACTCTGGAAGTCTTTCAAGGGTGACGACCTTCTCCACATTGCCACTCTAAACTCTCGATCAGCTGTCAAACACTCCTTTGACATCTACCATCTCCTGGAATAACTCTTGTCTCACCGAGACATGGTTCATGGCCAGATCTGTCACAATCTTGGGCACTCTCCTCCCTGATGGCTACAAGATCATCACTGTGCCCACATCCAACATCCCAATGGGGGTGTAGCCTTGATTTTCTCGAAGTGGATTCTTGCCTCCTTCATTCCTATGCAGGCCTACTCGTCCTTTGAATGCCTGGTCTGTAGGATCGCTCTCTCTCATGGCCGCTCTCTCACTGTGGGTACTATCTACTGGCCACCTTGTCAGGTAACCTCCTTCTTCTCTCAGTGGGCGGACCTCTTCTCCTCCCTTCTGGCCTCATCCACTCAACTCCCCCCCCTCAGATACCTAAACATCCACCTGGATACTTAATGTCCCTCCACGGGACTATTTTGAAACATCTGCGACTGTCTTTCTCTCTCTATTCATCCCTTTGGCCTGACTCACTCTGCAGGGCATGCTCTGGATGTTCTCATCTCCTCAGACCTCCCCCTTTCTAACCCTCTCATAACTACTCTCTCCTGGAGTGACCACTTTCTCCTCTCCTCTCATCTCTCTCTCTAACCCTTAGGCTGAGCCTACCCCCACACTGCCACCCACCTTCTTGGTCATCCAAACCCATTAAACGTGTGTCAGTTGAGCCTTTTGCCACTCCTTTCTCTTCCCCTCCTGCACCTCTTGCTGACTCACATCCTGACACAGCCCTCTCTAACCTCCACGCTTCTATCTCTGACACTCTTGATATACTTGCTCCTGTCATCTGGATCTGCTTGAAGCCCAAAGCCAAGTGCACCTCCTAGTACTACTCAAATCTCGTCACCCTTAAACACAAGTGTAGGGTGGCTGAGAGGAAATGGCTGGCATCTTGTGCATCCTCTGACAAACTGGCCTGCCGCCTGCTCCAAAGGCAGTACTGACTCTCTGTCCACACTAAGAAGAGAGCAAACTAAGGAAAGAGCTTACCGGCATCGTTGTTTCCCAACCGGCATATTTGTAATGAGGCTGTATGACTTAAAAAATAAATTGTTTCTTTTTAAAGTCACTCTTCCTTCATAAAGACATTATTTCCATCATGGTTCAGGCCATAATGGAAATAATTTCTTTAAGAAGTCGGAGTGACAACAAAAATGAACCATTTCTTTTTGAAGTAAGAGGGCTTCCCTCAACCCCATGATGGGTGCGTGTGTGAGTGTATGGTGAAAGGGTGCACCATTAAATGTAAAGGTGGCTGCCTGGGTGTGCCTGTGTGGTGAAAGGGTGCACACTTAAATGTATAAGTGGCTGCCTATGTGAGTGTATGGTGAAAGGTGAAAGGGTGCACAATTAAATGTATGGGTTGCTGGTTGTGTGTGTGGATTGAATGGTGAAAGGGTGCACACTTAAATGTATGGGTGGCTGCCTGGGTGTGCCTGCATTGTGAAAGGGTGCACACTTAAATGTATGGGTGGCTGGGTTTTTTTCTGTGTGTGTATGGCAAATGATGTGTGTGCTTGTGTTAAGGGGTACAACAAACCAACATTTCAGGGGTGTAGGGGGGTGCTATCCCTTCAAATGTTGGGAGAAGTGCTAACTTCACAGGCAGTGGGGGAGGGGCAAACTTATTTGTGTGGGGCATGTTACTTTTTTATGGATTTTAATGAGACTATTCTAGTGCAGTGTCAATGTTACAAGCAATTCACCCTCTCTAAGTCTGAAAGCACCCACTTATGGACTGATGTGAGAATAAGCAGTCTCCTGTCCCCTCTCTACCCTTACAATCACTTTCCTGGCATGCAAGTACTAACCCCACTGTTAGGGAGAATTCTCCATTAAGGCTAATTTCCCAAACCTAGTGAGTCCCCCAGCAGCTTTGCTGGATTTTTGGGGTTTATTTTTTTCTCCTGCTAAGAGTGAGACTCTTTTTCTCCCACTCTTAGGCATGATTTGAGAATGTCCATTGACTGTGAATGTGTTTTATGGGCTATGGGGTCTTTCACTCCGTAGGGCTTCATGTGTTTTTGGTATGTGTGTTACACAGCACCCTCAGTGCAGTAACACAGGGGTGTCATGGTGAACCCTGAACATAAACTCCATACCCTGTGACTGACTACTGTCTCCCAGGGCATGTAAAGTCACCATTGGCTTTACTAGTCTCAAATTGTGAACGGAACCAGTACAAACCATCATATTGTGGAAGTACTGGTAGGGATAATTTGATTGCCCCTGGGTCTGTTTTCCAAGGGGGCACTGTCCAGTCCCCCCTTGTCGAGTTTCTGGCTGGTGGCAGTGGATACCACGCGAGAATATTTCCTATGGGATTTTCCCATTCATTTTAAACGCACCATTTTTTGGTGCAATGTTAAAGATACCGCCGGGTTATTTATTTAATATTCATTCCCCGGTTGGGTCTTTTTTGCCAGGACTCAGTTTTAAAATGGCGTTTGTGTTCGCCTCTGAAACTCTAACCCAAGTCGAGCCCTTTGTTCCACTTTTTGGCGGGCTTCTCCACAGAAGCCCTCCAAATGGTGCCACTCTGTCTGGGGTCTACAGGATGTGTGGGGGGGGGGGATTAGGCACCCTGCACTGAGTTGCCTTGGTAACTCAAGTCGCACTCGTGTGTAATTGGCCCAGTGGTGAGCCGCCCGGCTCACCACTTAGCATGTTTGAGTGATGGGGTTGGATGGGGTTGGGCTGTTGATGGGGTTGGGCTGTTGAATGGGGGTTTTTCTGCATAAAAGCAGGGCTTTGGGGACTGGAACTTCAGAAGTCGCCACAGGACCTAAAGAATCCAAAGAGGGAGAAGCTGAGCCATCTACAACGACGACACCACCGGTGGAGCCCTGCTGTACGAACTCACTACTTCCCCGACGACAGAGGAGATCTTCTTCCAGGAGAGTCTTCTACCCTTTGAGCTGGTGGGACCAATCAGTTTGCCTTTTTCGCCTTCCTGGATCGTCTCGTGGTCGAATCGCCCGGGTCAAGCACCCTGGCGGCCGGATAGCCACGCTTCACCACTACCGCGAATAAAAGGGTCATACCTTTTAACCGGGAAACTCCACAGCTGGTTTCTTCCCTGGCAGTGCAACGACCTCCACCTTTCTTCCTCGTCGAGATCCTCTCTTCCTCTGGTTGAAGCCACGACTTGCACCCGCTGCCAGGAACAACTGCCACTGCTGGAGCATTTTCACCGTTTCAGGTACTGTGTCCCGCCTGGTCTCCCTTGCAACAGATGGCCCAAGGTGTCCCGTAAATCCTTAACTTTCTAACCAGGGTTGACCTCAGACCTGCTAACTGTACCTTTCCGAACTGATCCAACCTCTTCTGACTTTTCTGCAAAGACGTTGAGTGCATTTCCACTGTGTGATCTTGGGCACATTCGCCTTGCTCTCTCCAAGAGTGGGCTTGGCCTATGAACTTTTTGCTCTACAGTAGACCCTGCCTTTCTTGACTTGCTGTGGTTTCTTAAAAGTTTTGGTACTGTGGTGTCTTAACCTAGACTTGTTGAATAATTAACTAGGGAGGTTTATATACTTATAGTGACTGTGTTTGAACTTGCTTGATATATTAGTGCCAGTGTATTTTCATAAGTGTGTTTTTAAATAAATAATGATATACTTTTATACCCAAGTTCTGGTCAGTGTTTGCTTGTTCTGCTGTGTCTTTAGCCCTATTGTGTATACTCTATACACTGCCTAACTCTTCTTGAGAGAGGTCTGACTGCTCAGCCACAACTACCAGGTAAATCTGGGTGGTGCAGACTGCTACCAATTGGGTTTACTGCTTACTCCTGTGGTCTTAAACTTTTTGCTGTGGTCCCTAAGGGAACTGCACAGGTTTCTGCCTAACACCCACATCAAGATTCCAATTGCCTAAAGAAGTATGCATTTGAATGCAGGTACTGACAGTAAAATGCTTTACATTAGTAATTGCTGGGTCTTTGTTAACACCGAGACCCAGGTGCCGTTTAACATCGGTGTCCTGTTCTGTCCGGCAACGGCTCTCTAGGTCTGCCAGGTCGAGTTAACATAACCCACAATGTCAATGGGGGGTGGGGATGAAGCCCAGTCATCTCAATGGTGTTGTGCTACTACTTTTGTTTAATCCCTTGGATACTTATTGATAATCTTCATTACTCATAGCCCTATTCCTCCTCTTCCCAGTACTTGTGTATGAGGTACTTTGACTCATACACAAGTGGTGTGATGAGGTAGAGGGACATGGAGGTAATGCCTGGCTTAGTTACCTGTAATCTTCATTACTCATAGTCTCATTCTTCCTCATTCCAGTACTTACCTATGAGGCATCAAGCCTCATACGTAAGCACTTGGACAAGGAAAGGGGACATGGAGGCAAGTCTGGACCGAGAAGCTGATTTTGAGGATTGGGGCAGGATGTGGGAGGGAGAGGGGATGTGTTGGGGTAGGGTGGGTCGGGGATTGAGAGATAAATCATAATGGTCATCCATTTCCAAGCTAAGCAGGCATGATATGTGGTATTAGTGGCTAGAGAGGTATTTTGGTGCAGCCAGTGTAGTAATTTCTTAGTTTGGCCTGAAGTTTATTTAACTAGGCATCTCTGATAAAGCAGTCCTGCTAAGTGTAATTACCTGACTAGACTAGCATTTGGGTGCTGTCAGTCTAGCGGTTTCTTACTGCAGCATTGTATATTTTTATGGGCATCTGTGATAAAATAACCATGATAAGTGTTATTGCTTCGACTGGCATTTTGGTGAAACCAATCTAGGTGTGTCTAAATGTGGCCTGTCATGCTTTACTGAAATATGTTATTACGTGTATAGACTGGTCTACATTGTGCAGACAGTTGGACATGTTTTCATTGTGGCATTGCATTTTTATTAGCAAAGCATTATGTTAATTAAAGCACTAATGTTCCTGTGCACTTTTGGTGACTTGCATGTATTGGATTTTTGGATTGGTATTACTCTACAAAACAATTGCAAACTCTCTGGACTTTTAGCCAATTTTTCTCAGAAAGTGTGCTGTATAATGCATTAAAACACATATTTATAGCTTTAACCTAGTGCAGTGTGCGGTGTACACCTGCATCAGCGTGTTTGTGCATATTACGCAATCGTGGTAATCTAGGCCAGCCCAGAGAGTGGAACGACCTGAGATTTGTTGCCGAGTTGAGGGGGCCCCCTCAACTTGGCTCACAAGGGAGCCCCCACATTTTGTGTTACACCACTGCTCTTCCTGATACCACCTGTGAGGCTAAAACCTCGGGGTCATCTTCAACTCCACACCCTCCTTCTCTCCTCGCATGTCTGATGTCTCTAAGAAGTCAAACTACCAGCTGCACCTCCTCAGAGGTATTCTTCCTTTCCTCACCTTCCCCCAGAAGCTCACTGTCTCCAGAGCTCTGGTTCTCTTTAGGCTGGCCTACTGCAACAGCCTCTTCCTAAATCTACCTACCTCTACTCTCCGTCCTCTACAACTCATCCAGAACAGGACTGAGAGACTTGTCCTTCACCTAAACCCCACGGATCGTATCTTGTCAGCCCTGAAATCTCTCCATTCGCTCCAAGTGGCGGCAAGGATCAAGTTCAAGACCCTCTGCATTGTCCACAAGGCCTTCTGCGGCCTGGGACCACAATACCTCCAACTCTCTCTTCGGAAATATCTTCCTACTCAAGCTCTTGGCTCCACCACCTCCAACTACTTGAGGGTCAGTCCCTTCTCCAATCAACGAGTTGGGAGCAGATCTCTTTCTTCAGCTGGTGCCTCCCTCTGGAACAGCCTCCCAGGCTCTCTGAAACTTGAGCAGAACCATCTCCGGTTCCGAAAGCACCTCAAGGCCTTTCTCTTTGCTTCTGCCTTCCCTCTTCCTCTCCCATGCTGATCTCCTGTCTGATCCTGCAATGGTCACCTGGCTACCCTCTGAACTCTGGGCCAGGTCCCTGCCCGTCCAATTGCACACCCGCACTGCCTCCTGGCATCCCCTGCACTGTGGTCTGTACCTGTAACCCTACACTCCCCTTCCTGCACTTATTGACACCTGTTGTCTGCACTTTTAACACTTGCCACCTGTTGGTTGCACTACTTGTATTGATTCCATGACCTACACTTGCCCATCCTTCCTCCCAGCACTTCTTCCCTCCCCGATCCCCTGCATGTGCACAATTTCAATTCCACTAGGCCTAGTAAGATCGTTGTTTTTTGTCCTTTCTCTGTTCCCACCAGCTTGCCTCGTCCCACCTCGAAACACTTGTCTATAGGCGCATTATAAATGCCATATCATATCATATCTATGGAGAATGGCCAGCATTTGTTAGATCTGAATCCTTCACTCATGTGTTACCTTTTTTGATAAGATTGAAATTCTCGTTTGAATGGACGTTCTAGAATACAGGTACATATGATATATCCTGGAAAAAGAGCGAATTGGAAAAATAACTGAATACATTCATAAATGAATCTGAAAATAACTGAAAAATAAAAAAGAAAGAGCGAAATGTATATTGCTCTGAAATTGAAATGTTGCAAAACAAACATAAACCATGAACACATTCCTAGAAACGTTTCAGTAGCCTAGAGTTGTACACTTGATTCATTTATTTGATAGCATGTTGAATATATTAGGAATATATTTGAAACACAATGTACCTGCTTTATAAACGCCTTACAAATGCACGATAAATACAATTAAATAAATAAATAAAACGTATTTAAAATCATAACATTTAACACTTCAAAATCGGGATTCACAACTGCAACTTCATTGGAAGCTGACATTTAGCATCAATGGGATGGAAGAAACAAGGTCACAGCTCAAAGAATATTATGGGGGTAGCGGGGGACAGGGGTACTGGATGAACGTTGCCCCTTTGGTGTATTGCTATATAATGAATTATTTATAACTGTTTTCGTGGATGTCTAATTTCTGTTTTCGTGTATATTTCCAGCGAAATGTTTTTAAATTCCATTTAAGTAGTATCACTATCTCCATAAATTCCTCTGATGTTGGTGCTTTTAAAATATTTTTACGTATATTTTTTACTTTGTTATATGTGTGTGCCTTTATTTTTTACAGAGAATCAACATATGCACAAACATTGAGCAACAGAAAGGTCCTTAGGTAGAGGACACACCCAAACAAAAACACAATGCTTCCCTTGACGCATTGTGCTCAGTTTTCAGATGGAGAACGGGCCAATAATATGGGTTCAGTCAGCACATCGCGCACAATGTAACCTTTATCAAACGCCTGGAAATACAGCTTTGTTTTGGAAATTAACTAAGTGCCCCCTGTGCCCTCCTTCCCCCACTGCAATATCTGCCAGTGAGCTCTTATTTTTATAAATCCATGTGCTTATTAAAATAAGCAGAAGGAGTTAGGAAATCCCTTCGCCGAGGCTCAGGGGATAAATGGGAGAGGTTAGCATCGCAGCTCATATTTAATTGACATGAAATCAATATTCTGCCGCTTGAGGCTTCCTTCATAGGACTACAATCAAAATGGATGAATGGAATTATATTTTCGGACTAGATCTGTTTTAGAAGGGATGGCATGCGAGCATATTGCTTCTGCAGATTTTATATTCATGTGTTGGCTTCTAGGCTTACGACAGTGCAAGTCCTTCATCTGGAGCTATGGTGAAACCCATCTAATTAGGATTTCTGAATTTCCATCAGCTTTGCGAGTTATGGTATGTTTCACAACTCTGGGCTGAAAAATGTAACTGACATGAAACTGAAAGGACATTTTTGCTTTGTTATCAAAAATGGTTACAAGTACGTAAGTGACCATATCTATGTAGACTTTCCAAAACCTTTAAATGATATCTGCTTTGGGCAGTTAATTTTGCATGTTAAAAATGCTGAATGCGTGATAAGATGAATTTTCAAAAAAGAGAACATGCACGTATGTCAGTGTTAGGCAGAAACCTGTGCAGTTCCCTTAGGGACCACTGCAAAAGATTTAAGACTACAGGTGTTGGCAGTAAACCCACTTGGTAGCAGTCTGTACCACCCAGATTTATCTGGTAGCTGTGGCTGAGCAGTCAGACTTCCCTCAAGAAGAGTTAGGCAGTATGCAGAGTATACTCAATAGGCACTCAGATACAATAATACAAGAAAACACTGACCAGAGCTTTGGTATCAAGTATATAATTATTTATTTAAAAACACACAGTTGAAACACTCCAGCACTCTTATTGTAAAATATTCTAAACACAGTTACTATTATGATATATACACCCCTTTTTCCCTATTAGAAAATCACAGTAAAACACCACTTATTTTCATACAGAGGTGAGCGCTTAACTAGATTGCACTCTAATAAGTTTGTGAAAAAGGGAGGGAAAAAGACAGAATAAGCAGAGGTACACCACTCTACGATTCCAGAACACTGTTAGCAAGGCAGATAGAAAAAAGTCACTGGTGAGCCAAATTCCAAAGGCTGGGCCCACTCTTAGAGAGAGCAGAGCACAAATGTGCCCAAGATCACACAGTTACACTAGGCTTAGAAAGTCTTGCAGAGGGTTCAGCAAAGCGTTTAGAGAGGCTTAGAAAAGTTTAGCCAAGGTGTCCCAGGCTAACCCAGGTTCGAAAGCCGGGGGCTAAATCTACCCCGTACAGTCGGTAGCAAGGGAAGCCAGGCGGGACACAGTACCTTAAGTGGGAAGGATCCTCCAGCGGTGGCAGTTGTTCCTGGTAGTGGGTGCAAGTTGCGTCATCGTCCAGGGGAAGAGAAGATCTCGACTTGGAGGAAAGATGAAGGTCGTTGCACTACCAGGGCAGACACTAGCTGCGGAGTTCTCCGGTTAAAAGGTGGTACCTTGGTTTTGCGGTCGTGGTAAAACGTGGTATCCCGGTTGCCGGGGTGCTTGGCACGGGCAAGGCGAGATACGTCAGGAAAGCGAAAAGACAGTGGAACTGGTTATCCCCACCAGTCAAAGGAAGAAGACTCTCCGGCGGGAGATCTCCTCTGTCGTTGGGAAAAGTGGTGAGGCAGGGCTCCACCGGTGGTGGTGTCGTGGCAGGTCGGCTCAGCTTCTCCCTCGTCAGATTCTTTAGGTCCTGTGGCGACTTCTGAAGTTCCAGTCCCCAAAGCCCTGCTTTTATGCAGCAAACCCCCATTCACTCAGCCTAGCTGTCACTCAAACATGCTTAGTGGTGAGCCGGCCGGCTCACCACTTGGGCCAATCAGGACAGAGTGCGACTTGCGTTGCCTAGGCAACTCAGTCCAGGGTGCCTAAATTCCCCTCCACCCGTCCTAAGTACCCCAGACACAGTGGCACCACTTTGGGGGGCTTCTGTGGAGAAGCCCGCCAAAAAGTGGAACAAAGGGCTCGCCTTGAGTTGGAGTCACAGAAGAGAATACAAACGCCATTTTAGAATCAAGTTTTGGCAAAAAATACCACCCGGAAAATTAATATTAATTAAATAAACCGGCGGTATGTTCGAGGCTACCGTAAATAATTAAATAAAGATAGTAGCCTAAAACAATGGGAAATCCCATAGGAAAATATTTGCGGTTGAATATAAAAAGTAGTATCCACTGCCACCAGCCAAAACTCGATCAGGGGGGACGGAGACGTGCTCCCTCGACTAACAGACCCCGGGGCAATTGAATTGCCCCAGCCAGTACGTCCACAATATGATGGTTTTTACTGGTTCTGTTCAGAATTTAAGACTAGTAAAGTCAATGGTGACTTTACATGCCCTGGGAGACAGTAGTCAGTCCCAGGGTATGGAGTCTATACTGTGGGGTCACTATGACACCCCTGTGTCACTGCACTGAAGGTGCTGTGTAACACACATCACAAAAACACATGAAGCCCTATGGAGTAAAAGACCCCATAGCCTATTAAACGCATCTAGATTCAAAGAAACACACTCAAATCATGCCCAAGAGTAAGGGTAAAAGAGTCTCACTCTTGGCAGGAGAAAAAAATAAACCCCAAAAATCCAGCAAAGCTGCTGGGGGACTGACTAGGTTAGGAAATTCAGCCTAAATTTCGACAATCAAAATATATTTGATATAGCTGGTTTTTGAAAAATGGGAATGTTGCGATATAGAGTGTGCAGTTATCGGCACTTGATAAGCAGGCATTCACTTTAAGATATTGTTCACATGTGACCTGCTTTTAAACAATTCCAGGAATATTGCAAAATGTCTAAAGTAAGGAGGTGTCTAGGCACTTTATGCACTTTAGATTACTTGTAATACCCACGTTGGATCGATTGGGCGCAAGAGATAAGATTCCTAGAGCACAGAAAATCTGTAGGATTTGGAAAAACAGGGGCTGCATGAAGACTCTTTCGACACTTATCGGGGGAGTGTGAGAGATTGGCTCCTTTGAGACAGTAATATTTTGAGTGTCCTGTTAGAATTTCTAGAGTATTCACAGGAGAGATCTTCTGGCAACGATTGTTATATGGTTCGCCAATTGCAGAAGGTATTGCATGTTATACATTTTGGAAGTTTATATGAGGTATGTTTTTTTTTTTACAATATGAGGATTTAGTATTGGTTTAGGGTCTTGCTGTATAATGTTTGCTGTCCTTCTCATGCCAAGAGCCTCTCCTCTCACTTCTGCTTTTTACCATCTGGTGAATAAGGTCCGGGACATTCGAAAAAGAGAATGCATTTCCAATTACAGTATATACTAATCAGTCCACTAAAAGGTATAACAACTCAAAAAGTTATTTATGTTATTTTTGTAGAGCGCAAACCCCTAACAAACCGAACAGGAAGACATGTATTTGGGTGCAGGTGTCAACCAGGTAGAACCAAACATCACAGTGGTTGATTGAATCAGCAAAAGAGGAGAGTTCTGAGTTTTATTCTAAATGTCAGTAGTGTGTCAGCATTGCGTAGATCCAGGGGAAGATTATTTTACAATGACGATCCAATCAAAGAGAACTGTCTGTCACCCCAGAACAGCGAAGTGTGTGCAGAACTACCAAGAAGTTACTCTGCATTGACCTTAAACACCTTGAAGGATGGTACCATTTCAGAAACGAGGTTATGTAGGGGGGATCAAGGCCAAGCTTGCATTTAAAGACCCCAGACAGGATTTTAAAATGTATCCTCTGCTAAACCGGAAGCCAGTGAAGTTTCCGCTGATAAGGCATAAGAGAAAATGCTTTGCAAAGCCGGAAAATAAGGTGCATCATTGCATTTTGAATCTTTTGAAGTCTCTGTAGTTGTTCGTTAGGCAATCCATCATATAAAGTGTAGCATAGCAAGTGGACCCATTCTCCCTAGTCAACGCCCCCTCAACCCCAACCTATTGGAAAGACAGATGAGGGGCCACAATTGGGAACCTGTGCACAAGCTTATGCGACATGACCATAGCACGTTGACTGTATGAAAGACAATATGCACTCAGGCATTCATTCAGAAGATACCCTCACAGTAAAACAGTGGAGGAAAGTTACCAAGAAGGATGTCCCTTGCTGAGTTGCCGGAATGCAGCCATGAATAAAATGGGGCGAGTCATGTATGTACATTAAACAAAGTCTAATACCAGCAAAACATTGTCTCAAAGAAGAAGTATGAATCTATGCTGAAACAATATCAAAGCACGTAAGAAAAACAGTGTAACTAGAGCACTAAAGAAAATGTGTGCTCCATGCTGCAGTGAGTGCGAACACAAAGAAGAATGAAGTGACCCAATGGCCAATAACTGTAAATACGCTGAAACGCAAGGTAGAAAGAAAACTTAGAAGCTTGCTTATGAGAGGTATATATTCAACGTTTAGGACAACCATTAGAAGAGGATGGATGACGAGCCCAGGATCTTAACTTGGAAAAATTATAAAAAAGCTGTTTCCTTGCAAAATAAGGGAGTACATTGGCTCACAACCATGGATGCTATTACGAGAGATGAAGGAAACGCACATAGGGAGTCTACAAGCAGACCATGCGCAAGGACATATTTCCCAAATATTAGGAGGAACAAGAACATTTACTGGTGCCAAATATTGGACAATAAAAAGGGCGTGAAGTTAATATGGGAAAGAGTGAGCAAGTCTCTGAAGGCCAAGAGGAGCAACTGGACCTACCATAATTGAATCAAATGGTGTTAAATGCATTGTCGATATGGACAGTTTCACAGTCTTGTACCAAGTGACGATGAGCTAGCAAACAAGGGCTATTCATTAAGTTTGAAACTAAGAAAGTGATGTGCCTACACTCCTTCATATGTCCCGCGACAGTGCAGAATGGCAAAGTCAACCTTCAAACAGAAGACACTCGCATGAGGCCTACCGATGAAGGAGGGTAGACTAATTGGGGAAAACAAGGGGAAAGTTGACATGTCTCCAAGCACCTCGGTATTCGTTCTATGTACAGGCTGCTAGCAAGCCGAATGTCCAAGGTTGGATTTGTGTTGCCAACGAATTAGAATAGCCTGCCATGCACTTTTATGTATAATGTTGCAAAATATTATTCTGCTGCAAAAACTTTCTGCTATGATGAGGGCCTTGCACCATGTGAATAAAAGTAGCTCAGGGTGTGTCTTACAGATATGATACTGCCAATGACAGAATGATTTGCATATATTCTATAAATAGATATGTTCCCTTAATCCAATCCCACCCCTCGATAGGTTTTTGCAGTTGCTACGTAGGATGACATCATAGATGACGCATCTAGCAATATATAAACTACAAATGATCGAAAAGATATTGTGATCCTGCATGAGTGAATTTGATGAGTGTTTATTTGCACTTAATTAACTAGTGATGAATGGGGCAAGCTCCTCTACCACATCTTTGATGATAGTGGCTGGGCATATGTCCCCCTGGCATCTTGATGGTTTGAGGCTCCCAATTATTTTCTTTTTCTTCAGATACCGAAACAGGGGAAAACATAAAAAAAAGTTATGAAAATGATGCCAGTGTAGATGCATTTGATTTCTATGGAATCCATCAGCTTTTACCACCTGCTAAAAGCTGGTGGATTCCAAAAGAATCCATACAAATGCATGCATGTGGCGAGAGGCATTTAGGAATCCTCTTACAAATGGGAGTTGTATCACTGAAACCCAGTTCCACTCAGATTTCCATGTTAATTTAACAGTCTCGTCCAAAATCAATGAAAATTGCATGGAAAAGATTGCATTCTCAGAAATGCATGTGCATCCAGTCATCGCTAGGCAATGTAAGGGGATATCAATAATGAGCCTCTTTATGATATTTGCAATGTACCTTTCCACAATACCCATGAGCTTGCTCCAAATGTCATTGTCAAAGTGTTGTACCCATTTTAAAAATAATGTTGTACACTTAGATTATCAGGGTTTGGCAGAAGACAACAAAACACATATAAGCAGTTTTACCACCTAGAAGTCCACCAAACGCAATTGCAAAGGCCAGTGGCGAGAGAGAGATAGATGCAGTGAGTGCATTGGAAAACCAGCTAACAGGGAAAGGTCAATCACTGGTGCAAATCCCTTGAAAATCAGTGTGATTATGTGTACCACACAACGATACTACTCAGGCCATCAAAAAGCTGTGTAATTATGAGTACCACACCACTGCAATGATGGGGAAATAAATTAAAAACAGCACAAAAACAAACAAATCATACCCAGGTCACTGGGAATTCTGCAAAAGCAGAGAAGAGAAACCCCCCAACTATGAAAGTTAAAGTCCAGGTGGCAGAGATCAGGCGGAATGCAATGGAAACCAACACCCAAAAACAACATGCATACACTATGTTATAGCAATAAGTTTAAAAGCAAATAGAAACTACATACAAATAATATAACCAATCCCCAGGTACAGACCTAGCTGAAGGGGTGTTTTGCCTCCTTTACAGGTAGTCAGCTTGGCATTATTAAAGGCCACAGACTTGGATTGAAGAGGAGGCAGTTTCTGCTGTGAAGGAATAGAAGGCGATGGTCTAAGATATTCATAAAGAGGTACTCGCGCTGGGCACTCAAAGATGATGGCTTCCCCACTCTATGTGGCCACAACTTGCACATTTTCATATCTCTATTGAATACCATCCAAGGCTTGAGGGGGTGTTGGTCACTGAAAATGTACTTGTAATGATAAAAAACAGTATGCTTTGTCCTGACATTATTGTCCACGGTCATCCTTTGTGCCAATGTAACTTTCCAGCATTAGTGGGAATGGTACATCGGGTGTCTGTGGTTTAACAAATCCAACAACTTTGTCTCCTCTCTCTAAGGGGGTTCACCCCATTTGGAATTAGGAAGATGAGTCTACTATGCCTAACACCTCCTAGAGGACAGGTCAATCAGGATCCCACTGGAAGCTAACCCCCCTTCAGGGACAGGAAATCCCCAGAAAGGGATAATAGTTATCTTCCCTCTTCCCCAGAATCTAATATGTTGGTTGACTATGTCAAAGTCGAAACATACAACTTAAAACGTCGTGTTGCAAACAGCCATTTTGGCTTCTGACCCTGAGTATCCACTGTTTTTGCCAGATGGAGCAGAACAGGGGATAGCCTAGCCCCTGGGAGTGCACCAGATAAAGAGCCCATCGGAAACAGCAGGCAAAAGGTACGTGGTGGCTCCAGGGAGCGGGGAGTCGGGCGGTGAAAGCAAAGCAATGAGAATACCGAAGACAAGGAGAGCCCACAGAAGCTCAAAGGTGGGGTGAGCCCTGAAAGACCCGAGATGTGGTGAAACCAGCAACACAAGGAGGGGTAAGCCATGAATGACCTTAAGGTGAGAATCAATACACCTCTAAGCGGGGTGAGCCAGCAAAGCAAGGCAAGTACCAAAGGTGAGCAGAGCCAGCAGAAGCCCCAAGGTGGGGTGAGCCCAGAGCGACTCCGGGATAGGGTGGGACCAGAGGCACCCCAAGGTAGGGTTAGTCAAAAGAGACCTAACGCAAGGTAAACCCAGAGAGACACCCTGTGTTGATGTTAGCAAGGAAAAGCAAGGCGAGTACCATAGGTGGGCAGGGCCCGGCCCAAAAAAAGCCCCTAGTTGGGTTGTGCCTAGAGAGACCCCAAGGAGGGATGTGTACAAAGAGACCACAAAGGTAAGGTAAGTCAAGGGAGGCCCCAAGGTGGAGTGAATCAATAGAGGCCCCAAGGCAGGGTGAGAAGCGAGAACCCAAATGTAGGGAGAGCATCAAGAGACCCCAAGGTGGAGAGAATAACAAGAAGCCCTAAAATGGCTTGTACATAGAAAAACCCAAGATGGGGACTGCACAAAGAAAACCCAGAGTGGGGTAAACTACTGAAAGCCCTAGAATGGAGAACAAAAGCAAGGCAAGTCCCATAGTTGGGATATAATCCAATGGCTCAAGAGTGGGAAAAGGATAGAGAAAATAATCCCAGACTGGGGGATCAAGAGACTAAGATAAACTACACTGACACAAAGGACAGAGACTACGGAGACACTCTGAGCTGGGTGTTCTCTCAGACAGCCCTTTATGATGAGTAGCTATACCCTGGCGATGGATGGGATGCAGATTTTATTCACACATCAATAATCAAGACAACACAAATAGTTTGGCAAAGTTCATCTTTTTTAATGTCAAGTATCTAAAACAGGGAGTACAACGGACATCAGCAATCGCTCAATTCTCAGACTCTACTTACTTCATAAAAATCTGGGCTCTTATAGCCAAAATTGGTCATCATTGACGTTTTGACCTGCATCATTACCAACGTCATCCTACGTGGCAAACTACCAAAAGCTAATGGACGGTATGATTGGGTCTAACTGTATTTCTAAGTACAGGCTTCATATCTGTACAGAGCAGTGGAGGAAGGTGATAGGATACTTAAGATCAGGTGGGGCAACTAACACTCCCCTCAAAATGGGCACTATGAACGTCACTAAATGTACAATGTCCCATTGGCTACACAAGCTATAGGACCCTTATTTACGCGGTCCCCCACAATTTGTTAGCTCCTAACACCCGTCAGTATTTTTCCACCTATGTCTAGCAGCACGCAGGCTGAACAACCAGGTGCGGATGAGCTCGTTTTAGCACCAGCTTCCCACCAATTAGCATATCATCCATCATCACCTCAATGGTCCAGTGTAAATTATTGTTTGAAGTTTGGTCTTGAGTCTGTACTGTGTCCTGAGAATTTTTAAGGAATATGGGCACAGCCGGCCTCCATGCGTAGGTGTGACCATCTTTCTCATCCAAATTCCCTTTATCACGTGACTGGACACCATGAAATCAAGCTTTTTGCGTATTTGATTTTATTCCCCAATAGTCCTCTGATGTCTTTTGTTTTAGCTTGACCTCTGTTCCTTCACATTAATTGTGTCCAATGTCAGTTAATTCCAGTTTGATAAGACCATGGCTTTCTTGGCTCAGTCAGCTCCTTAGCAGATCTTTTAGCTTTGTTCAGTACTGCTTATATGCAGAGTGGAAACATCCATCCGTTACTTGTCCTTATGTATCAATATATGTATATGTTGGCATTGCAGCGGTCTAACAATTCAAAAGCATGTGGCTAGCTTCATGATTGCTTTGGTGCTTTTGTTTCATTGCATCTGTACACGTTTAAACTAAGTATCTTCATCAGGTCTGTGGCATACGTTTCTTCACCTTGATCCCAAGATGTCACTTATCCTTGATACCTTCTTGATGGTTATAAATCGTCTGCATCCTCTGGTCTGTTTATCTCTTCTATGTGTGTCAATTCAATTTTGTGTGACGTCACCATTCATCTTTGCCTTTTAGTTTCTCTGCTTCTTTAGGAATCTCAAATGGCCATCATATTGTCTTGTATGCAGGTATGGTTTCCTTAATGAGTACTTTACTTCCCATATTCTCTTAGGTATAGGTATTCTTATGGGTACCGCACAGAGTCCATGCTCTTCTCTTTGTTGGTTTAACTGTTCTGTGTACGTCATATACTTTGGTTCATACCTTTCAGGTAATTTAGGCGGGGCAGTTGGAGTGGCGGTACTTGGGTCCTCCTTTAAAACTCAGTACATGTGCTAGGGCTGTCCATCTAGGCAGGGTGCCGATAGCCAAGGGATATCAGGCCATCATCCATCAGCCATCAGAAACCAGCTACCATCCCTTTATTCGAGCAATGGCCCAAAGTATGGTTTTGTTAACTTTTGTATTTTCTTTGTAGTGGTATGGAAGAGTTCAGGTTAGACTACATTTATGGGTAGAGGACTTAATTTATGAAAGACATGCTGATGAGCACCTTTTTCCATGTCTCTTTTTAGAATAGGGCATAGATCCGTAGGCTTAGGGATAGCTTTTGTCTTACATTTTGGTAAAAGGATTACAGAAGTTTTGAGACAACATGCCTCGTTGTTCGTCTCCTGATTCTGACCTACCGCAGTGACCACATTTTGCAATGTCATGTCAAAGGTCATGAATTGCATGATGTGTTGGGTCAGCAAGCACATTAATTTCCCCAATGATTGGAAAGCCACCAAAGGCCAGAGCAACCATTATACAAACAGCTATCAAGGAAAAGTACTCATTCCACAGCGTGACTTATGCGACGCCTCTACATTGTACCCTTTCCTTGTGTTGTCTACTAAATAAGATTACAAATTCATCTGGGGTTAGAAGACTAAAGACCTTTTAAGATTACTCATCTCTGTCCTAACGAAGGCCTGGCACAAACAACAAGCAGACTATTGTTGGATGTGGTCTATCTCCACCAAAACGTGCAGAAACTCACAGCGTCGACACTATATTTGTATACATATCCACTGCAAATTAATAATACTTTCGAGGTGACAGGAAGCAAACACCCCCCAGAGATCACAAAGGGGGTGGAGCAGAGAAGCCTGAGGAAATATCAGATAAACAAAGAGTAGAGCTGTTAACAAACAAGCCGTAACATTACTATAGAGGGATTAGAAAAGAAAATACTGAAACTTTTTAGTGTACCTTGTATGAATAACTGTATTTACGACTGGGTAGATGTGGGGATTGAGCTGTCACCGCCCATCATCCTATCCCAGAACCAACAAAACCAAAAACCCCTGGTTCAAACCCATCCTGGTGACTGCCTCCAAAAAGGCAGGGGCGGCCCAGAACGGGAACCAGGGGAACCTAAAACCGAATCAACAGACTGGGTAGATGTGGGGATTGATTGGGGGGGGGGGCGGCCCAGAACCCGAAACCATTTCCAGTTGCCAACTTTTTCTTTCAGATTCCCCAGGCTCTCCACAGAATTCTGCCCAAATCCCTTCTCTCGCCATGTCCAAATACAGAAGGTTAGCCCACCAGTTGTCCAAAAATGGGCATTATCTGCCCCCCCTTGAGGAGAAGGAGGGAATATACTATGCCCCGGTACAAGTAAAGGGGTAGGGTACAATTTTGGCACTGGTGGACACTGGATCCCAAGCTACCCTTCTGTCCAAAAGAGCCTTTGATGAAGTGAATTCAGGTAGGGGGAGAAGTACCAAATTCCCCTCACCTCTCTTCCTGGACAACTGCAGAACTTTGACGGCAAAGAAATTCCCGTCGAGGGGACTCTAGATTTGAACATTAAAATTGGGCGACACAAGGTGAAACACCCGGTCATAGTAGTGACTCCAGAGGGCACCCCTTGTTTACTAGGGAATGACCTCCTGAGAAGGTTGTCACCCCTAATAGATTGCTTAAACAAGGTCCTCTGGACCCAGACTAGCCGACCAATAAAATTAAAGCAGAGTGTCAACCATGTTAGTTTAAACGGCACGTGCCACATGGTTGAACAAAAAATCTGACCAAGTAGAATTTCACTTCCTGAACAACCAAATTCCAGACGTGACAGTAATAGCAGTAGGGCAACAGACTGGTGATCGGGGGTCCTCTCTATTTCTGAAAATCAACCTTCCTTCCAGTTTAAGGTGGTATTCCACACTGGAAGGAAACACTCTGAAATTCTTTACCTATCCACAATCAGACACTCTCACTCCTATAGTGCAGAAAGATGTGAAATCAGCTCAGAGCCTGGCTGATATTCAGCAAATTGGAGAGGAGTTGTTCATCCCTTTTCAGTTAAATGATGGGAAGGACTCGGTTCTCGCTCGAGTGTGTGTGAACAACGGTAAGAGCTTCATCAGCGAAGCCATGTTCCGCCAACTCACAAAAGATCCGGCCATTCCCACATTCAAACTAATAGACAAATAGGAAATGGATCTGGAAACACCCAATTCGAAACATCTCCTGCCAAGCAGGTGTATGCTCAAAATCTCCATTGGCAACAAGAGCATAGTCCATAATTTTTGGGTCTTGCGAGACGTCACTGCCGCCTTTTACTTAGGCAGTGACATTCCCAATCACTTTGCCATTAGTTTGGACCTAATAAACTTCAAAGCTTGGTCCCGATTAGTGGATAATCCCATGGGCTTTGATGATCCAGAAAAAGCATTTAGGTCAGCTCAATTGCTACCTTATGCAGTTGAAATTCAGATTAAAGAGGAAGTCACCATCCCAGAAAGGACCCGACAATTCTCCCTGGAAGTGAAAGTTAAAAGAGGACAAACATTGAAAAACCCTGATGCTTATATTGATCTAAATGCTTTTCTCCAACATCAAGGGTTAGGGGTAAACCCAACACCATTAGTCAACATAGAACATGACACCATTCCAATAGAGGTGGATAACAGCGACTTAAAGAGTATTACTCTAGCCGCAGGCAACATTATTGGAATGGCGGTTGATGATGGACATTTCTCCATTGATTTAGGAAATTAACTGTTAGGACCAATCCCCAAGGACTGTGTTGACAGTGACAATGATGACAATACAACACCAGACAGGATCTTTACCCGGCATGGGGGGAACTTCCTGGTGTACACTTCTTGCCCTTAGGGTAAGGAAGATGTGACTTGTGACTTCAGAAGGGATGAGGTGATTTTCCAGGTCCATGAGGGCTGCCTTTCCCACCTGAAGCCTCCAGTCCAAATCAGCACTCTGACCAGGGACTTCTCCACCCAGCTGGAGGAGGCCGCTGAGATAGCAAAGCCAGAAGTCTTTCCAGGCTTCAGGCAGATGGTGGAAGAGAGAGTCAACCTGGCTGATGCCTGTGTGACTCTAGAACAGAAGCAAAAGTTGAAACAAGTTTTCTTGGATTTCCAAGATCTCTTTGAGGTAGACTCATATGACTGTGGTCGCACCGACATCTACACAACAACAATTCCCACAGACCCTGGAATGACTCCAGTGTTCGTGAAGCAATATCGTTTGCCTCTCGCATCCATGGAGTCCCTTACTGAAATAATTAAGAACCTTGAGTCCCGGGGAATAATACGTCCAGTACACAGCACCTTCAATAATCCGGTGCTGGGAATATTGAAGCCAAACGGCCAGTGGAGACTCTGTGCCGACCTTAGGGAGCTCAACAAACGGGTCCATACTTCCCGATGACCTCTGCCCTACATTTACCAAGGGCTGGCCCAGATTCAGGGGTCACAGGTATTCACAGCAATAGACCTGACTAATGGATACTGGACCATGCCTGTCAGTAGGTAGGACGAATACAAACTGGCTTTTACCTTTGGGGGCCAGCAGTACACATGGACCCGGACTCCCTTCGGATACCTCAACTCCGGCAATGAATTCAACATTTTCCTAAATAAGGCCATGCCCGACCTGGGTGCGAGGGGTAACCTGGCTTATGTAGATGTTCATCTGTGGAGGAACACATAGCGGAGATCCGTTATGTTCTGACATAGTTGAGGGCCGCCGGAGCAAAACTTTCCTTTCAGAAAGCACAGTGGTGTAGAACCCGTGTTAATTTCTTTGGGCATGAGATTACTCCTCAGGGTCTCTCTCCCCAGGAAAAGAAAGTGGAAGCACTTCACAAACTGAAAGACCCCACAACTCTGCGGGAACTAAGGAGCCTCCTTGGACTGACTAATTAGAGCAGAAAGTTTATTGAAGGCTACGCAGAGATCACTAGACCCCTGATTCATCTCTTGAAGGGGGGGGTCAAGTGGGAATGGGGTCCAGAACAATCCGAGGCAGTAAGACAACTCAAAAGAAGCCTCTCCCAAGTGCCTTGCCTAGCTTACCCTGTCAGAAACAAGAAGTTCTTCCTGGAGACAGGGTTCTCTAATACGTGCTTGACGGCAGTATTATACCAAAAGCATGACAAGGTCAATAAAGTAATCTCCTATGCTAGCAAAACTTTATCCTCTGTGGAGGAAAAATTCAACGATTGTGAGAAGGCACTCCTGGCAACGGTGTGGGCATTGAAGAATTACCGGCCGTTCGTCCAGGGGGAACACATCATAGTGGAGCCTCTGCAATATCTCCAAAGTGGCAGAATCCGGGCCGCAAATGTGAGTAATTCCCGAATTACTTCCTGGATTCTGTCAATGCAAGGCTTTCCTGTGGAGGTCAGATATGGCCAAAACAAGAAGAGTCTCCTTGCGCAAGGTCTGGCTGACTTGCATGATTGTGCCAGAGAAAACTGTCTCGAGGACGAAAGTCTAAAAATCAAGGACAACATGGAGGCATACCTTAATTCCCCACACAAAGTCTTGGAAGAAGACAAGTGTGAGGGAATGCCCACTGTCTATGTGGATGATGCTCTTACCATGTTGACAACAACGGGGAAAAAGAACAAGTGGCCGGCTTAGGGAATGCATGGGTGAATGAGTCCCCAGAACCCTCCACTGGGTACAAAATTGGTCCCCAAAGTAGTCAGGTGGCAGAATTGATTGCTGTGCATCAAGCCATCCTCACTGCTGTCCAACATCAACTCCACAAACTGGTCATAATCACAGATTCGGATTATGTACGGAACGGGTTCGTGGAGCACCTGGTTAACTGGAAAACCAGAGGCATGCTGTGTGCTAATAACAAACCTTTGAAACATGGGAAGTTAATCCAAAATATTGATGATCTGGTCACATCGAATGGGATGACCATCTACTGGAAAAAGATCAAGGGTCATTCCAAAGTAGAGGGACCAGACAAAACTGGAAATTACTTAGCTGATCAGCTGGACAAAACCCGGGCCATCCAAGGGGATCTAATAGAAATAGAGTCCCTGTTGGGGGCAATCCAGGTCACTGCTATCACTAGGTCTCAGACAAATGCTCACAATGATCTTTCAACTGCACAATGGAGTAAGGAGACCCCTGATGCTAATTTAATTACAGCTCAGAAGGGGGACCAAATAATTGGTAAATTTTACCAACACATTGAGGACCTTGAGAACTTTCCCCTGACAGATACCGATTACATTGGGAAAGAGGACCTAAGAGTGTTGATGAAATGTCCAAAAAGGTTCTGAATCCAAGACAGTTTGTTGGTAAGGAAATCCCAAGCTGGCCATGATCAGTGGGTGGTTCCTACCTCATTGCGAAGCCTGATGTTAAGTCACGCCCATGATGCGGCCACCGCCGGTCATAGGGGGTTTCATACAACACTTGAAATCTTAAGAGAGATTACATACTGGCCACATATGGGCCAGGACCTCAACCAATACTTGAAGGGGTGTCTTGTGAGTGCACAATTTCAGCCATCATCCCTCACACACCGTTCGCCTCTCCAAAAGAGGGGGATGACACTGCCATGGTCAGATTTGCAAATCGACTTCGTAGGCCCTGTAATTCGCTCGTCTAGAGGAAACAAGTACATGTTGACCGTCACATGCTTGTTTACCAAGTGGTTGGAATGTCTCCCAGCCCCAAATTGCAAGGCAGAAACAGCAGCTGCCCAGATGATTAACCACATCTTTTCCCGTTTTGGTCTACCTCAAAGGATTGAGTCAGACAGAGGTAGCCATTTCACCAGCGAGGTAATGACAAAGATGTGGGAGATTCTGGGGGTCAAAAGGAAGTTACATATTGCTTATCGGCCAGCTTCTTCTGGGGCAGTAGAACGTGACAACCAGACCATTGTGAGCATCTTAAAAAAGTTTGTGGCAGATTCTGGGCCAAGTTGGGATATCCGATTACCTCTGGTCCTAATGGCCATCAGATCTACCCCTTCATCTGCAACCAAAATGTCACCATTTGAGTTGATGACCGGATGTAAGATGGTGCTTCCCCAGCATTTGCTCTACAGGACCCAAGAGCAGACACTGATAAATGCCTCCACAACTCATGAGTATGTGGAGAATTTAAGGAAACATCTTCAGCATGCTTTTGCCTATGCTCAGCGGAATCTAGAAAGATCAGCTGATAGCATGAAAACCCACTACGACCTGAAGACCACCAGGAAGGAATATACTGTGGGAGACAGGGTCTATCTATACAATTTCCAAAGGAACTAGGCCAAACAGCGAAAATGTTTGCCTACATGGAAGGGACCCTTGCAAATTATAGACAAGGTCTCCCCCGTAGCGTATAAGATCCGCATCCCCAAAGGTAGTCTGGTGGAAGGGGAAGACAAGTGGGTACATATAAATCAGCTAAAGTGTTGCCATCCCAGGCACACTCTGCAGCAACTGGAGGAGTCCTCTGCAATACCAGAGGGGACCGCTCCAGATTAATTCAGTTCCCATCCTAAAATATCCCACATATAGTCTCTAAAATATTACGATTTGAAAAAAAAATGTTTCATGTTATACCTTGTTTTAAAATAAGACTGCAAAATGTATCCTGATGTATAAAATGTATATGCCGCCCCACTATATCAATAGTGGTGGAAAAATGTCTATGAATAGGTATTGCCGCTTTTGCTTTATCATCCTAGGAGAGATGAAACCATGGAGACTGACCAAGGGGGATGACCGGGGACCGGGAGCAAAGATCCGAGGGGCCTGGGGTACCGCCCAATATTCCCATCAGGACCGGCAAGGAGAACCGATCGATCCAACTGGATGGAGGAAAAGATGCTGAACTGTGCCATCTACAGAATTGGAAGAAGATGATGCGGACATACCAGCGCGTGGATCAAAACATCCTTTGCACCCGACTCCCCTCGACTCGAAATCAAAGCGCAGTCAGGCAGAGGGGCTTGTCAAGGGTTTTGACCCATGTTGAATTATTAGACGGGGTAGATGTGGGGATGAGCTGTCATCGCCCATCATTCTATCCCGGAACAAAACTGAATCAATAGACTGGGTAGATGTGGGGATGAGCTGTCACCGCCCACATTCGCACCAGAATCCAGGAGGACCGTGCAGTTGTGCGCACACCAAAATAGTCGCCTGACCTGCCACCCACCAGTGCAAGCGTGCTGGGTCAGAAGCGCCATGAGTGAAATGTGGTGCCAAAGGAAAAACAACAGTGCCTGTTAGCTCAAAATCACTTTAAAACCACCCTTTGTTTCTCTGAATGCAATCTCAAAATGCCCATTTCAAACATTGCAAGATATCCAAAAATCTCACTGAAGACCAGCAGACATCTGGCAGAATGAAGCCTTGTGTGCATACAAATCTGGAAAGAGGAAGAGCCTAAAATAAGGTTCATAAGGAAACTGGCTGAGCTGTGGGTGTCAGCAGCGTATGTTAAATGGGACTTAAAGCCACTAAAATCCAAATGTTTAAAATAAATGAGTGACCTACTGTTGAGTGTCACATAGTTTGCAACTGTTAATTGTCATAGTTTTGAACTTAGAATCAGCATTCTAGCTGCATGTGTAAAAATTATCAGTTTGATTTGAATGTAGAAAACTGGGAACTAAAGTGACATTTAGCTGAAGCCTGGCTTGAAGAGAGTGAATTCTGCCCGGCAACTACCCCCGACAGGCGTGAAACCTGCTCAGCCACTCTTCCCAGGCCTGGCTGCATTCTGCTGCCCTTGCCAAAAGGAGATGACACCTCTCTGATTGAATTAGGCGAGGGGCACCTGGGGACTACAGGAAACTAAACAAAGCACTGTCCCTGGCTCAGGCAAATGTTATATTAGGGGGGTCGTAAATGGCTTCCTCTTGGAAGGAGAAGTGGGAGAGGCACTGCATCTGAGAGCAAGCTGAGCTTGGGGGAAGTGGATAGACCAGAAATTCCACCATGTGCTTTGGAAAACCACACCCCTTTGGGGCCAGAGCATAATTTTAAAAAGATGGATAATCCATAGTGCGGACTTGTAAAAATTATATAAATAACATCATCATTCTTGTGATTTTTCTGTGCACATTTTAAGAGGTGATAGGACCCCGTGGTATGTTCTTGGGGATAGTAGCGAAAAAAAGGGTTGTTACTCTAGATGTATGCGTGTTAAAAATCTGACACTTTATCATCTGAAACCCATATCCCTGGTGCACATTTGTGTAAACTCTGGAAAGGTTTAGAGGTTGTGATCTGGATGAAAAGGGCAGAATTCTGTCATAAGTGGACATGACATCTTACAAAGACAGGGATCGGATGGTTTGGTGCTACAGAAAATGTTAACTGGACGTATAATATTAGAAAAATGGTACATAGATAAATATTTATTTGGATCAGAAATAGATTTGTGTGCAATTTGACAAGGGGACGATCCTCTGACCATAAACCTACCTCATCACTCTGACTCACAACCCAGTTCCCCCAATCAAGGAAGAGAGGAGGAACTGGCCAATGATAAGTTGAGAGGGTTGGGCATGCAGAATTAGCCGACCCACCCACTTTCTAAACACATAAAAAGAACAACTGGAAGCCAGATAGGATGCTTTCTTTTTCACTTTCTGCGGAGCACTTTGACTTCAGACTTCACATCCAGAGATCCAGACTTCAAATCCATCAATCTCCAGAGACCAGAAATTAACTCCAGAATTTGTAGCAGAGAGGCCTGAATCCACAAGCTGAATCCTTTTTCAGCAGGCCTCCAAATCATTTGAAAACTATTCAACAACCGGGCGAGCTGTTTGAATTTTTGCCAAGAACGTTTGTCTGAACCAGAGACCAGACCGCCGTGCAGTGCCAAGAATTTTTGTCAGAACCAGAGATCCAGACCGCTGTGCAGTGCCGCTAGCAGAGCTGACCCAGAAGGTAGAATTATCCAGTGAGCAGAACCAGGCAGAGACCGTCCGTGGCGAGGGAACCGCAGTCCAATCCTGACCCGATCCGTGGCGAAGTCGCATTCCTGTCCAAAATATAGTGTGAGTACCGCCAGAACTGTGCAAAACCCAATCTCTTAGTTGAAAATAATCTAATCCAAACTATTCTAATCTATTTAGAACTGCCTCCTAGAATCGTGTCATTCTGTCATCTTTAAACCTGAAAACTGTCATCTGAAATTCAGAGCTTTCAAATGTCAAATCCGAAAAACTACCTTTACTAAATCGGCCGTATCTCCAGAACCGTTTGTGATAGAAGCGAGATTTAACTTTTATTCTGAATCTGAGATTCTAAGCTTACCAAGAAGCACTAAACCGACTTGCTACTCCCTCGCACGTGACTAAATTGCCACAATTTGACATTTTGTTTAATTTCAGCCACGTGTAAAAATATTTGTCCTTGCTTTCCTTTGCTGAAATTCGTTTGCAACCTGACAATCATTCATAGAGCATTGCTAAAGTGATCCTGAACTAATACAAAGCATCTCTCACTCACCCTGAACCTCCTATAGGGAATTAAAAGCAATTTGAGTATATTTTTCACTTCATTGCCACCACATTTAAAAGGATTTCGCCTGTGTTTAAAACTCCTACCTGTTTTCCTCCAAGCTTGCTAGGGGGGAACTGAATTATATTTGATTGCATTCCTGAGAACTGTGTGTTTTCCTTCCATCCCTTTACCTTGCATAAAGGAGGGGGGGTGAATTGTCAAAGAAAAGTGATTACATTGTGTTTTGGTTGAAATCATATCAAGTTTATTTTCTGTACTGCATGTCATTCATCATTGCATTGTCTTTGAAGCCATAACAGCATTCTCAGCTACTTCATCCTCTCTATATCACTTCTAAGCCATCAAAAAGAGTGTACCACTGTAACATTATCCATTGTTGATCACTATCATCTTCACAAGTGTGCTATCAAATATTTATTTACTATAAAAGTGTGAAAGATATATATTGTTTAATTTTCAAATAAACCTTTTAATTTGCAAAACAAACCTACTTCTTGGCTCAGTGGGGTCAGGGGGATTCTAAGAGAGGGGTATTATATAAGGGTTGTCATCCAGAGTAAACGAACTGGACATAAAAATATATCAATAAGGGTTTCTCTCAGCATCCCAGACTAGGCATTGACTTAGCTGCAGTGTTGAATTGAAGTTGCTTACAATATCAGTCTTTGACCTGTCCAGGGGCAGTCCAGCACTGAAATACTAGGCAATTCTCCACTGAACAAGAGTATTAAGCCTTGTTGGGCATCATCAGTGAGGTGAAGCTGCGCCTCTCTAAGAACAGTGAGCAAGTGGTCCAAGTCTTTATTGCCTTTTTAACTTAGGGTGAGACCCAAAGTTAAATTATGCAAAACAAGGGGGGGTCTGGGAATCTCTCTACCAGCACAAACACAGCCCAATGACACTTTCTTGGTTGAGTAACCCCTGGGAGAGACACTACCAAGTCTTTAGCTCACTGTCCCTTTCACAGAGAAGACATTTCCCTGCATATCAGTCTTTGACCTGCCCAGGGGCAGTCCAGCACCGAAATACTAGGTAATTCTCCACTGAACAAGAGTACCAACAGCAACCCCATACACATGTTTCAGCCTGTACACTTGCCGTATGGGTAAAGTTATGCAATTTGTCGGTCTCCTGTGATCTAGCTGGGGTTGTGCACATTGTGTGGGACATGGATTGTGTGATGGATTGTATTTTTTTAAATTGTAAATATTGAGAGTCAAGGAGGTGGGGCTAGCTGTCCCAGCTTGTACATTTCATCCTGACCCTGTCCTTCCCTCCTAAGCAGGCAATACTGGATGTGGAAGGAAGATAATTTCACTAGCTATACAATTGCACATTTCCTTATGTTCTTTTGCACAGCTCTGCCCATAATTAATAATAATAATCCCTTTTGCATGGACCTTTGTGTTTTTGCAGTGACTTGCAGGAAAATCTCGCCCCATGTGTAACTTCTCGATGAAACCTCTGCCTGCCAGCTGTCACTGTGTGGGCACCAGCAGCAATTTTTGTGAATATCTCTCTGTGCCTGAAGCTCACCTCTTCCACTCGTTCAGACCACAGTGAATGACCAAAGCAACATTAATTGGCCCATCAAGTGTACTTTTTGCTGTGTTGGAGTTGCAGCTTTAGTGCACTACAATGCCTTCCTTGATGAGTGTGAATTGAAGCCCTCATGGTGACCTGCTCCCTTGGCAAGATGGCAAATCACTTAAAAATAAGTAAGGAGTTTGCATGACATGACATCTGCTGTTGTGACAATGGTCTTTGTGGTGCTTTAAACTACTGGAGCAAATCCATGTGTCAACATCCCGTCTAGATCAAGTTTGAAATCAGAATTTGCCAAGGCTCTCTAGGAGATTTGGATGGTGCAAATTGTTGAATGGTGCAAATTTCAATGAGGCCAGGAATCATAACTGAGTCTCCTCCAGAAGAGATATGTTAATGTGTATGTGGGACACTGGTGTGAGACAGCATTGACAATTCAAACAAATCAGAATGGAGGGCTAACAGGGATTTACCCTGCCAGGGTGGTGCACATTTTCAGGGAGTGTAGGGACTAACACGTAACTTTAACAATTATTAATCTACTAATTACTAATTCTAACATGTGACAAACTAATACAATTAGTGTTTAAAATTTGACAGCTGAGTCCATAGCACTTTGTGCAAATTATTGTGCACACTTGGATGTAAATGGGACTGCAGACATATATTCTGAAATGCTGCTTACGGAGCAAAGTGCAGAATTAAAGCTGCTTTCACGATGGGGAACGTGAGGGTTAGAAAACATGGAATGTGCAGCAAACTAGGTCCATTTGTTTGTGCAGGAAACTGGAAGGAAACATGTTTCAACTAAGCCATCCAGGCTTGCTGTGCAAAACTCTGTGCAAAGGTGACAGGATTGGGACATGTGTTAGTTTTCCAGGAAGATTCTACTGGGCCTGGCATCTGCGAGCAGGTGCCTGATTGATGGGATGACATCACTCTAAGAGGCAGGAATATGGCATGCCTTCTGTAGGAAGAGATACCTTAGAAGGAGGATGCAGAAAGAGTTTCAAAAGGTGCAATTAGAGAAAGGCTGAAATTGTTTCTGCTGAAAGAGGAAGAAGGAGGGTAGCAGTGAGAGGGGACAGACAGCTAAGCTGCCCGTGAAAGATGCCTGCTGTGATAGAACAAGGAGGGTGGGCTTCGAGAGAGACAGAGAAACTGCTCAGTGCAGAGAGAGGCATCGCTTGCTGGCATTACAAGCAAGATCCCTCAAGCAGCTTGGTAAGCATATCAGTAACCAAGTGAGGAAATTACATAGAATATAGCTGGGGTGAGTTTTGCATGTAAGCAATCAGTTGCAAGCTGGCGAAAAACATTTGAAAGTGTGTCAAAGTTCCACAGATAACCCTGACTTCACCTGCCAAGTGTGCTAGTGGGAGGCTTTGTAAAAAGGGATTTTAGAACACTTTTGCATCCAGTGAGCTTTGTAGAGTGCAGGCGGTAATGTATGAAATATGAATTGACCTTGTATATAGCTAAATGTGCTCTCTCTTTCCCTCTCTGTATTTCTAATGACTCTGATAAGTTACCACTGTGCATTGTCCATATTTTGAGAACAATATATAAACGCCAAAAGGCACAGTTTTTAAAATGAATGTCTGGCTGTACACTGTGAGACAGAAATAGAAGCTGAATTTTCTGATCTGTTCAGTTATCCAGAAACAAAACTGTTCACTTTAGCAGCATGGTCATGGTTGTCTGATACTTTATTAAATATTTACTATAAATGTGTTTTAGTTTAAACAATAAACTTTACACATATTAACATAAGATTTACATAAGTTTTACATGAAATCCCCTATTAAACATAACTCAATTTCTTACAAAATGTACAGAATAAAAAATACAAGAAGAAAAGGAAAAAGAAGAAGAAAAAACAATAGCAAAATAAACCAGCTATAAATCAATTTGTTAAAATAAATATGTGACAAACTGAGCAATTTATACTCAATGTGCAGCTCATATTAATGTTTTCTAACATCAGATGACTATGCATACACATTGATTTGAATGCCTAAAAATGTGAGGCTATATAATAGCCAGATGCTATGATTGAGTACATAGAGCACGGGGCAGGAGGGTGAGGGGGGAATCCAAATCCCATAGGGTCGAATGCAAATTCCAAAGGGTTCAACTGCTAACATCGCATACCAATGAAAGTTATTCCCCTAACTATGCTCAATAGTGGACTCATTCTAACTAGCACACACTAATTCACTTATATTGAAATGCCAAACACCATTTCAATTTTTAGCCACACATTATAAAGTGCAGTGCACAAACGAATGCTTGTGGTATTAATACAATAGAGCCAGAAGGACAACTCCCCAATTGTTTCCAGATTGTGGACATAGTTCCCAAGATAACGCTCATAAATTTGGGACAATATAGGGCATTCGGTCAAAAGATGTTTAGCTGACTCTGGAGTTTCATGATTTTTGCAGAGTGGGCAATACTGTTCTTCCTCAGGGATTTTGTTAATATTTCCTGTCACCGTCAAGGTAGGGAGTTGTGCTACTCTCAATAAGATTATAAAACGCCTATGTCTCTTGGACGGGCAAAGGTTGAGATAGCTCTGAGGCTTCTTGAATGTATACACCCTATGTGCCACAAACTGATATTTTTTTAACATACTTAGATGTGTATAGTTCTCAAGGTGTCTAGCATATCTCAGCGAAAAATGTATCCATAGTATCCTTCAATGCATATGAGGGATGCTATTTATATGTTTCCTGGTGTATGGCTTTTAATAAGGCATTCTCTGTAGAAAAACAATCTTCAGGTAAAGGTCAGCTCGCTTTTGTAATACAATTGTTTTTAAGGAGATTAAGCCTAACTCCAGTCGCATAAGAGCCATCGGAATGCAGACGGTAGGCCCAAGATCTTATGCCAAAATGTACCTTCAATGATCTGCAACCATTTCAAATCAATATGAAGCACGGTTTCTAAGCCATAAGTAATCATGGGGGTAAGGACTTGAATATACAATTGTCGGGTACCCCACCAGGTATAACTCCTTGCTTCTTAGTAAAATTGGATATCAGCACATTAACCTGAGTGGCCTTTGGATTACCCTGCTGTTTTCATGTAATACAGTCGCCGTCCGGTTCAAATTTAATTCCAAGGTATTTATAATGAGAAGCATACAAGCATTCAGCATCGCCTATGGTGAGTCTTAAACGTGCCGTTTTGTTACTTGTAAATCTCATAATGTGGGTCTTTCCCAGATTGATTTTAAGACCATTGTAGTGTGCATACTCCCATAGAGCTAATACTGATCTGCGTATACCACTAAATGTGTAGTCGAAGATGACCAGGTTGTCCGCATGTGCGAGTAATGGGCAGGATGCCAGGCCAATTTTAGAAGGACAATTTTGGGCTGATACAATCGCCTCAGGGATGTCATATACATACAGTTTGTAGATCAGACGAGCGGCAACACAACCTTGTTTCCCCCTCTGTTTGGCCTTACCTGGTCCGTCATATGGCCCTCTAGGTCCAATTTCAGTATTACAGACGTATTATAGTGTAATAATCTGAGGTAATAAAGCAGACCCTCTTGGCAGCCCATAGCCTTTTGTTTATACCATAGTTTTCCCCTTGGTATTGAATCGAAGGCGGCTTTAAAGTCAACAACAGTGCATAAAGAGCCCTGGTACGCAATATATCCATAATGATGAGGTTATGTGTGATGGAGTACCCGTTCCTGAAGCCACTTTGAAATTTACAAAGGATACAAGCTTTATCAGCCCACACTTGTAGCTCAGTGAGTAGAAGGGACACAAAGAGCTCACCGGTAGCGTCTAATATAGATAATAACCTATAGTTGTTAGGATCTAATTTGTTTCCCTTTTTGAACACAGGGACTAGAATGGCCATCTGCCATGAAGATGGAATGATTCCTTCAGAGAACACTTTTTCAAACATAATTGTTAACAGCTTAGCCCAGAACTCAGGTTGGCTCTTAATCACTACATTGGCCAGCCCATTTGGGCCTGGCGCTCGAGAAGATTCTAACAACTTGATCTTACCAAGTACTGATTCGTATGACACATCAATACATGTAGGAGGAGGAATACATCCTAATGGGAGAGAATGATCCTCATTCTCAGGTGCTTTATGGCTCTCAAGGAAATCCATCCATTTCCCTGAGCCAATTGGGACTCTTCCCAGTACACCAGGCTTCACCTAAGAGGGACCAAATACTCCTGTTTTTTCCAAACATATGGTTTGAACCAGCTTTTGCCATCTTAGATTTTTCTCAGAGCTTCTTCTAAGTTTGATAGCCACTCTATATCTGTTTTTAAAAGTTCTAATGGTAGCATAATAAAGCTCGATTTTGGAAAAGATAAACATAAAAATGTGAAATGTCTCGGTCCATGCAAAAATGTGGACAAAATCTCACCAGTGGTATAAAGAATCATAATAAAAGAAGGAAATTTGGCTGTGGAACATTTTGCCCAGGTTAACCAAATCAAGCCATTGATATGATATGATATGGCATTTATAACATTCTTATACACAAGTGTTTAATCACACCCAAAACATGCAGAGAAAAGACTGGAGCAAGTTGAAGAAAGCAATAGGGGATGAAAGGTGTATTTGTTAGGTTAAGGTCAAGACAGGAAAACAGATGGCGTTTGCTCTAGATGGATTTTCCGTAGCAGGTAAGTAGTTGTGAATGTATATATTAATATTAGAGTGGGGAAATGGGGGATAAAACGGGTGAGTTTAAGTGTGTGGAAATATGAGAGCGAGATGTGTGAATAGGAAACAAATTGAAGTTAAATTCTTGTTGTCATTTCAGTTATCAAAAGAGATGCCATTGTGGTATGCTTCTATGTCTAACCCACATGTTTATTCCCAGCCAGTTATAAAAGAAAATGCTATTATTATATGTTTTATGTTAAATCAACCTGTTTATTTTCAGTTTGTTCTAAATTATTCATGAATAGTGCAAGTATTATGGAAATATTATTGTATAATCATATTGCATGATCCACATTTCTTATTTCAGTTAAACTCCAAAAAGAAAGGAAATGGATGAGTTTGGTGTACTGGATACTTAATATGTCTATTTCTCTTTCGAATTAGATACTAATTGATTGTCTCACCAGCGCTCCTGGAGCTGGATTCCCAGACCTCTGGATCCCCGGTGGAGGCCCCTGGATGAACTGGAGTCCACTGGAGCCTAATGAAGTACCAGAAAGAACCCCATGGACCAAAGAAGGGGGACAAGAGGAGCGGCTGGCGAGCCAGAAGGAAACCCAAATGCAGTGGATGAAAACTTGTTTCCACACCACAGAAATCAGTGGCATGGACACGGGCACCTTGAAGCCTTGTGATGGATCTGCCACCACCAATTTAAGGGAGTCAAAATTATGTAAACATTCTTATATGTTTCATATTACCATTGCCTTTATCTATCCATTCATTATGAACAATTTAAGTTTGAACCTTCTAACATTTGCCTTTGTAGCAAGTCATTTTAACACAGACATTGGTTTCAACATAGTTAAATCTAAGTTTGGACTATTGCTGTAGTCATTCAGTCCTAAAAAAATACTGCAATCATTAACCCCTTAAGCGCTAAGGACGAGATTGCTCGTCCCATGTGCATGGGAATCTTCATTTTTGTTAGCGGTTAAGTGGTGAACAAGATGGACAAACATCACAAGATTTTATTATTTTGATATTTCTTTTCAGCAAAAGGACCTGATGTAGTTGTGTTTTTGATAATTTATTTCATAGAAAAGATTTTTTTTTAAAGAACGGGACAAACCACACAAAAACACACAAAAAAGAAATTATCAATGAAAAAGAGTTAACAATATATACATTTTCAAAGTGGTTAGAAAAAAGGAAAGAAAAACAAACATTTTTAGTTTTTTTCCAGAATCAAATCATATGAAAACATAATTGCAATTCGCATGATAGCTAATGACATGAACACTTGTGAATTATGATGTTGTGAACAATAGCTGATGATTTTCATGTTAAAAAATGAATGTATCTTCATTCTATATTTACATTGTTCTTGCAACTTACAGAGTAGAAATGTATTAAACCGAAAATAAAATGAAAAATCCCTATTTTCTTACAAATGCTCCCAAGATCACAGGGTTGACGAAATGGTGTAGTTGGGATTATTTTTGTTTTGTTTGTTCTGGCAGAGGTTCGTAGGTCAGGGCTCTACAGGAACACTAAGGGGTAGATAAGTAGCAGATTTGGGTGGTGCAAATTGTCAAATGGTGCACATTTCAACTTGACTAGGAATCTTGACTGAGGCTCCTGCAGAAGAGATGTGTTAATTGGTTTTGTGAGACACTGGTGTGAGATACCATTAAGAATTCATACAAACCCGAATGGAAAGGTAAATGGGATTTACCCTGCCAGGGCGGTCTACATTTTCAGGGAGTGTAGGGACTAACACCTGACTTTATACATTATGAATCTACTAATTACTAATTCTAAAATGTAACAGACTGTTGTATAGTGTTTGGAGTGAATGCAGGTTCATGATGATGTTGAGAGAGTGTTGGTGTGCCCGAGAGAATATTTGGGTGTCAATACAGTTGTGAAGGTTCGAGGAGTTAGCAGTTGGAGAAGCCTAGCCTGGGTGATGGGACACAGTGGTTCATTGTAACATCTTAAGTTGTAACTAGAATAAAGTTTACCTGAGGAACATTACCAAAGTGTCCAAGAAATCTGCTTTTCAAAACTGGCTATGAGGATGGTCTTCTTCAAAACAAGCAACAGACCAGCAAGCTAAAAGAGAGAATATTAAGAGACCAGGCTGCTGTGGGGGTGCAGCAAAAAGACAAAGGAACCACTGCCCCCAAGCAAGTAAGTTCCATCACCCAGGTCGATTAAGAGGGGCGACTCCTGGCCGTGTAAGAATCCAGTAAGGGGGTAAGATGCCCCAGTGCAAAGCCCAAGGAAGAATAGCTCAGGGGCAATGTGCTTACATTGGAAGCAAGACAACATGGAGCAACACAGGTTCTATCTCCGGGTCCGCGCTTAGAAACCTCTGTGTATTAAGCCCGTTAGAAATAACCTATCATATCAGGGAAGATACAGAAGGGGCCAAAGGAATAAGCGGAACGGCCATGGCAGGAGAAAATCCAGATACTGTGTGCAAGTCCCAGCACTTCTACTCAGATGAAAACCAAGGGAAACAGACGGGCAGTTAAAGAAGCCCAAAATAATAGAATTACTGCTGCAGCACAGAAGAAGCACAGTGGGTGGTCCTCAGTGAAGAGGTAGAGTTACTGAGCTTTGTCAACCTGATGTTTAAGGTGCCTAGAGAATTGCTTATCAACGAGAGGTTGCCCTCGGCATGATAAAAGAGGGTATGGACTTGCGTGGCTTGCAGAGAGCCAAGGAATCACAAAGGAAGGTGCGTTACGCCCAGATATAACGTGGATGAAGAGCAGAGAAGCTCCAACGGCTAAAGTTTCATGGGTCCGAGGGGTGGTTTCTCATGAGGCCCAGTATATGCTTTTTTGTATGCGGGACTGGTGTGCACTGCACACCTAAATGGCTTACCTGGGATGCAGCAGGCTGCAAGGAATAGTTGGTGCAGCTGAGTTTGGACGCAGCAGGCAGCAGAGAATGTCTAGGGCAGCTGAGATCTTCATTCATCTGTGCATGCCGGGGGAATGGTGATGTCACATTGGTGGCTTGGGAGTTTTCGACCCAGGCACCAATGCTCACTGGCCCGATGGTGACATATTTAGTGGTGAGAAGGCGGTGCACAGCGACCGTTGGTTGTACTGGTCGACAGAGCGTAATGTTCCCATGATGTCCCATGAAACTCTCTAGGTGTCAGAGTAAAGGACCCTTTTGTTTATGGTGTCTCGTCGTAACATGGCACAGGAGTAAGGCAGTTAAAGATGTGCCTTTACGTCACAACGTGGCACAGTCATGGTCATTCTGTTGATAATACAGCATTATGTTCGTTCGTTCGAACATCACTGCAACAGTGGGTTGAGCCATTTTGTAGTGTAAGTGTCAGCCTGAACACAGTATGAGATTGGAGACACAGGCTTTGACCCTGGCCATAATGGAATCATGCTGGCTCTAGATAAGGGAAAGGAACAAGATGGCTTAGGTTTACAGGAAGGCAAATATGTTACTTGCAGAGTTTGAACAAACAGAGGAGACAAACAGGTCGTACCGAAAACTGTTATAGATGCTTGAAGCATGATGTGTATCCTTTGCAAAACTGGCGCCTTAGGGAGACATGTTTGGTGTTACCATTATTTAGTAACCTGCTTAAGGTCTCTAAAGATTTGGAAATATAACGTGGATTTGTGTGACGGTGGTGCGCAATGAACACCTTGTATCATTTGTATTGCATACAAGCAGGAATGGATGGCTGTGTGGATGGCTGCACAGTGTATGTGAGGAAAGGTTTATAGCTGCATTTATATGCATGTAAATTCAACCTTTTTGAGGAGTTCCAGGTTAGTGGTGCAAAGCACCTATGCACTTTAAGTTAATTAATGTCATTGCTTTTGAAGGTCAAGGAAAGGGCCTGATGTCTTGTGAGAACCTGAGAAGTGGTCTAGAACTAACCTCTTGAGGAATTTCAGGTTTAGAGCTGTTGCTCAGCATGGACTCTTAGAAATGTATTTTAAAAAAGAAAATGCTAATTGTTGTGTGGGGCAGAGAATGTTTAACATGGACACATGTTAAATGTTATGTATTGTCATGATGCTTCCTGATTTGAAGTTGACATGTATCAGTGGATGGGAATTGTGTGTTTCCCACTGGGTAGGAGGCTCATGCCTTCCGCAGTTTGAGTGGATGGGAATTGTATGTTTCCCACAAGGTAGGAGGGCCATGCCTTCTGCAGTGTGAGTGGATGGGAATTGCGTGTTTCCCACATGGTAGGAGGATCATGCCTTCTGCTGTGTGTGTGTGGATGGGAACCGGGTGTCCCGCCAGGTAGGAGGGTGATGCCTTCCGCATTGTGAGTGGATGGGAATTGTTGTGTTTCCCATAAGGTAGATAAGGGGGGTCATGACTTCTCTGTCATTGTTAGTGGTTGGGAATTGTTAGTTTCCCACCAGGTAGGAGGGTCATGCCTTCCACAGTGTGAGTGGGTGGGAAATGCAGGTGTTCCCATCTGGGTAGATGGGGGTCATGCCTCCTGTAATAAAAGTAGGTGTGAGTGGAGTGTATCCGTACAAAGTAAGTCATGCATGTAGGCACCTACCTTAGTTGATAGGGATGTGTCCACATTCCTACATGTTAGAAGAGTGTTGCATTAAAGCCAGCAAGTGTAGAAAGGCGGGGGCGCCTTCTATGTACAGATACAGAGTATATTAGAGGGACACTCCCTGTCTTTTATGAGTTGCATCGCTCTTATAAAAAAGATGCTGTGTTAGTGTGTCCCTTGTGTGTTCCCTTTCGCAGATTTTTGTGTGATTGTAATGGAGGGAGATGTGTTTTATAGTGCTTGGAGTGAATGCAGGTGCATGATGATTTTGAGAGAATGTTGGTGTGCCTGAGAGAATGTTTGAGTGTGAATGCTGTCATGAAGGTCCCAGGAGTTAGCAGTTGGAGAAGACTAGCATGGGTGATGGAACCCAGTGGTTCACCGTAACATCTTAATTTGTAACTAGAATAAAGCTTATCTGAGAAATCTTACCAAAGTGTCCAAGGAATCTGCTTTTCTACACAAACAAATACAATTAGTGTTTAGAATGGGACAGATGAGTCCATAGCACTTTGTGCAAAATAGGGTGCAAACTGAGATGTAAATGGTACGTTAGACACAGGCTCTGAAATGCTGCTTATGGAGCAAATGGCAGAATTAAAGCTGCTTTCACGATGGGGAAAGTGGGGGTTAGAAAACATGGAATGTGCAGCAAACTAGGTCCATTGTTTAAACAGGAAACTGGAAGAAAAAGTGTTTCAACTAAGCCATCCGGGCTCACTGTGCTAAACTCTGTGTAAAGGTCACAGGATTGGGACATGTGATTGTTTTCTGGAAGACTCTAGGGGGCCTGGCATCTGTGAGGTGTCTTATTGATGGGATAACATCACTGCAAGAGGCAGAAATATGATATACGTTCTGTAGGAAGAGATATCTTGGAAGCGGGAGTACAGAATGAGTTTAAAATGGTGCAATTAGAGAAAGGCTAGAATCTTTTCTGCCGAAAGAGAGAAGAAGGAGGGTTTGCTCAGAGAGAGACAGATAAGCAGCCCAGTGCACAGAGAGGAATCTCTTGCTGGTGTTACAAGCAAGATCCCTCAGGCATCTTGGTATGCATATCAGTAACCATGTGAGGAAATTACATCATGTTTGTGTGCAATAGAACATAGCTGCAGTGAGTTTTGCGTGTAAGAAATCAGTTGTAAACTGGTGAAAACCATTTGAAAGTGGGTCAAAGTTCCACAGATAACCCCGTCTTTGCCTGCCAAGTGTCCTTGTGGGAGGTTTTGTAAAAAGGGATTTCATAATACGTTTGCATCCAGTGAGCTCTGCAGAGTGCAGGCTGTAATGTGTGAAATATTAATCTACCTTGTATATTGTCCTATATCTCTCTCTGTATTTTTAATGGAAGAATGTGTGGCTGTTCATTGTGAATATATTTCCATGGCAAGGATGTTACATGTCCAGCGCTGTGTCAGAACCTGAGTCTCTCTCCAAGAGGCCCAGACTAAAGTAAGGGTAATTGCAAACTGATTCCCCATGTTATAAACACATAATGTTTCAGGTGACCACGTAAGTCTATTCTGAGTAATTACATTGAACCACCAATAAGGTAGAGAAATGGTGCTCCTAGTGCAACCCTAAGCCCTGATTTTGGTTTCAGCAAATGGTCCCAATGTGAGTCTAGCCCCGTGTTTTATGGTAAGCCAAGGAACCTCAGAAAATACCCTTCAGCTCAATCTGGTAATGGCACCAATCTCTGAATGGAGAAAAGTAGTACAATAAGAGGACCATGCCACATACACAGTTCAAATTCATCAGTTGACCACTATAGGCATGTGATGCGCCTTTCTTGGAGAAGAAAACACCTCAGAAGGTGAAGAGAATGTCCACTCAAAGGCCGAGAAAGCTTAAAGTCCTCTTCCCACCGAGGGTAAGTTACTCTTGTGTATGGTGCACTTCAATACTGCCTTTTCCTCTATTACAAACCAATACACGTTATAATGGCATTGGAAGGGTTTCATATATGGCGGTACAGTGCTGTGTACTCTTCCCATTTGTGAGGCTGTCATTCCTTTCTATTGACATTGGAAGAGTCTTAAACGGGGAGGCTGGACTGTGTGTTGTGTACATACATATGCGAGGGTGAATGACATTAACATGCTGTATGTTTTTTTTCTTTTTAGCACTAAAAACTCTGCAGCCCCAACCAGTGCTGGACATCATCTATTTGGGATGAGGGGGAACTACCACCCTAGTGCCATGGTGTGGGAGAAGATGCAGATGGCAACATAACCTATGATCTCAGTGATGGAATGGAACCAACAGATGTGCTGGGGGTTGAGGCATTTCACAAACAGCTAATGGGCAATTCATTCTGGAGTGAAACGGTGAAGGCATTAGAACCTGTCTGCAACCTTTATGATTGATCTGAGGCTCAGGAAGTTTAGGCATGTCTTTCAAATGAAGAACAATTATGTTTGGGTGCTTTTCAAAGAGTCAAGCATCTGAAAGGCTACTCCTGCCCATGCCTCCTACACACTTGAATGTTGAGGATTTGCACTAGAATCTGAGGCGAGAACTGGTATTTGTTCCTCCTAATCTCCAGGGTGCACCTGTCAGGAGACATTGAACCCCAGGATAATCAGGACCAATCTGCACAGGTGAAGCACAGAGTTACTGGCAAGAGTCATCTCTTTGCTTATTCTCTGTATCATTGAGGAATAGTCCTGGCAGGAAGAACATGCAATGTCTACCCCAACTTTCCATGCCGATTGTTAGGTACGTCAAACTGGTATGGGACTTCATAAGGCTTACATCTTGGGATTAGGGGCCCCACTCTAAATATAGGCCTGTACTACACAAGTCAGAAGAGTGGCTCAGAAGACAGGAGTTATGTGAGCTATAGAGCAGTACAATGAAATTGGTTCACACAGGTATCCAAGTAAACACTTACTCAGTTAAAGTTGTATTAAAATATGTTTATTTATATACGCACAAGGCACACAAGGAAATCTAAAATGCAACAACTACTACTAACATTCAATGTGAAATGGAATCAATTAATATAATAGACAATAATGTGGGTGAGTAACGTTTTCAATGATTTACATACCCAGCACACAGAGTGGCGTAAATTCAGTATCAGCATTATATATATCACCTTAAGTTTCAAAGTTAAGTAGAAGACAGCTATCATCTGTTAATAACAAATTCTACCATGGGATATAGGCAGCCTGTTCACAATTAAAAACCTTTGGAGGAACCAGCATTGCCAGATCCAATAGGATCAAGAAGATGGACCTTTGGGAAACCAGGACAGCCAAAGTCAAATGGGCAGTTCCAGTTCTGATGAGGATCTTCAGAGGAAAAGTAAGTTAACCAGTCAGTGGTTCTTGAAGAAACACAGGTGCTCAAGGGGATCCTACCTGATAGTGCACAAGCTGCAAGGCCTGCACAAAGGAGTTGAGGTCAACTCTCAATTGAAGAAAACAGCACTTGAAAAGCCAGGAAGAACCGAAAATGGCACAAGAATATTACAAACAGAGCCCCACAGTACCTTAAAAGTGAAGAATAAATTGTAGCTGGCTTTTTTCTAGGTGCAACTTTGCGGACCCTGATTCCTGCTCATTGGTCATGGTGACGAAAGGGGGTACTTCCAGCATGCTTCTGCAGCAGCACTCAGGAGAAAGGGTCAGCAGCACTGGATTTAGCTCCCTCCAGTGGATCTTTTTGTTTTTGGCACCTTTTTCTTAGTGCCAAGACTAAACGAATATTGCTGGTTGGATTATCTTTGATTACTCAGTACTGAACTATGATGAGGGGACTTTTGGTGAAGTCTTTTTGTCTCTGGAGGTCCACACGGATGCCTGCAAAGTTTCAGCTGTGTTCAATCTTTGGAAGATGAAGCACTCTATAATGGTCCAGGTACCCTGGGTATAGGGATTCTTCAGGTCAGAAAAGCTGCAGCATCTTGGGGAATGTGCCAAAATGAAGAAATTCTTCAATCTCGTTTGTCTCACTAGCCTATGGGAGGAAGTTGTCCT
Organism: Ambystoma mexicanum; assembly: GCF_040938575.1. Lineage (NCBI taxonomy): Eukaryota > Metazoa > Chordata > Amphibia > Caudata > Ambystomatidae > Ambystoma > Ambystoma mexicanum. The sequence continues at coordinate 739,146,326 of NC_090928.1, forward strand.
TGGCGGGTCTTCCATTTCAATGTGAAAACAGGGTCTGGACCGCTACAAGGCTTCACCAGTGCTTTTGTGGTCCTGGAAGGTGCTGCTGACATCTCTGTTCATCTTCTGCTTTGGACTCCTTGTTCTAGTGGTCAACTCTGCCTGTGGTGTCAAAATCCTTGCATGCTGTGCTGGATCCCAGTCATTCACACTCTGAGAGCTGTCAATCACCTGGGGGTTGGCTATCCTCCAGTACAGCCAGCCGCCCAGTTAGAACTGGTTTTAGCCAGGCATACCTGCAGACAAAGGGCAGTGAAGTTTTTGGTTCCTCTGTCACTTCCTGCCTTCCCAGACACACTGGACCCTTGGCGTGTTTCAGGGCTAAAACCTGCCAAAGGCAAAACTCACAAAGCACTCAACACTACACGAAAGGATAGAAGAAGAGCCCAGAAGGAAGTGACAAAGGGATAATGGTGAAAAAAAAAGTCAGGGCCATTTTGGGGGAATGGTCACCCATTGGCGAGCTACTACAGCTGCGAAATCATCCTGCTAGTAACCTGCACAAAAGGTAGTAAAACGCAACCACTGCCACCAGCCATTTAAGTTTATGAGTTGTAACACAAGGTTACATGAGGAGTGGGAGAAGGAGTTACAATGTAACGCTCCCGCACCCAATATAGGGTGGTGTGTGCTGGACACACAAATGAAAAAGGAAAGTAAGATAAACATTATCTCACTATTCTTGGTAACTGTAGTTCTCACAAGAAAATGTATTTAAACATAAAGAGAATTCCAAGGGACTTTTCAGTGACACTGCACATAGGTTTCTGGGTGTAACAAAGCAAAAAGCAGATGCCTGTATTAAACATGTGGAGTTTACCAGACTCCATAAAACAGTACAAATACAAAATCCCAGTCATGGAAAAAGAATGAGTGAGTGGCATAAAGATCGACTCACTCAGGAGTTGAAAATCAAAAAAGTCCAGAGTCCAGCAAAAGTGCTGCGGGTCTCTCAGGTTAAAGGGAATTAGCACAGAAACTGAATATTCTCCCTAACACTGATCACCCGGCACCCTTAAATATCTCTGCCAGCACTCCTTTGGCTGTCTTCTCATCCACACCTTTATCCATCCACCCCTAGCCTGGTAACATCGTGCCCACCCAAATTGACTGTTGACACCACTTAATTCCGCTCTTTGACAGAATCACAGCTGACAGCTTCCCCAAAAACTCTACTGCCCTGTTTACATGACCCACTACCCCAGTTGCTCAAAGTGCTACTACAGATCCCTCACCTCCCCCGATAATTTCAAGAAAGAAGGGCGTAGGAGCATTAGTGCCCAAGTACCCGGTTAGATCCATTACTGCGGGGCATCTGCACATTCTCTGCTGGTTGCACGGTTGGCATTCTGTTCATACATTTGGTCAGTTTCAAACATTATCATCAATGGGTTAAAAAATAAGTTTGGTAGTTTGATGAAAAAGGTTTCCCTGCCTTTTAATCTGAGGAAAACTAGTATGTCCCTTTTCCACTCACAATTAAACGTGATTGCACCCATACGTGCAAGGAAAAGGTACATGTATTTTTGGGGAAGTATTGATGGTGGCCCTGGCCACATTTTCAATTACCCGTACCTTCCCTCCCTCGTTGGTCAGGCAAGGCCTTGTCACATCCATGCCGCGAACATTCAAAGACTCTCTGGAATCACGACAAACTGCAGCACCTCGCAAATGACCTACTTATTCCTGCATGTATTCATTAATTAATGTTGAGACTATACCATTAAATATAAGAAAAAACACAAAACAGTAAAACCCTTTGATTGTGTGTTGTTTCTCTGTCTCTCTGTAAACACTGTAAGCCTGAGTGCCACCGCTCAGACCTTGGCGACATCAAGAAAAGTTCATGTCACTAGATAGTCATAAACATGATGGGGGCACATTTACTTCATTTGAGGGTCCCCGGAGAATCAGCTGCTTCCCCTGACTCACTCTTTTGTACCTCTGGCTCTGTTCTTGTGATCTCCAGGTCAGATAGAGGTTGAAGAGCAATGCCCAGGAGAAAGTGCAAAACAAGGCTCACAACGCTTGTTAATTTGTGGATTTGTTGGAAGTCTCAGCAGCAACAGAGAAAAGCTGCGTGTATTTTTCCCTGTAAAGGTGTGTGGGATGGGTAGATTTACTCCTCCTAACATGTTTTGATTTCATGTATGTGTTGTAGTCCTTGATTTATAAGGGGAAAGGAAGGCCTGCAACTACAAGTCCCAAAATGCAACAAAACAAAATCGGCTCGGTAAAAGCATTTCCTGAATTACATGCAAATTCCACATTGAGGAATCAGCCTGTAATTTGCTATGGCAGCTACACATTGCACACTACATAACACTTTAACTTAGAGTAAAAGGAGTGCAGTTTAACGCCAGAATATCTGCATGAAAAGGACAATTATCAAAGTATTTGATTTTAGTCTAATAACATGCAACAGTATCTGTAAACTTGCATGTTGTACTTGAAGTTTGACAAGTACTTTGAAATTGGTTTCCTCAATACTGCAAGAGGTGCAAACATGTCCGCCTTTGCTATGTGCTTTGCCCGGCAGAATGTAGATTGCACTTAAGATGGGATCAGGGTCCCTTTTTTCGTAGGTAATTTTTCTGTGACTCCTTTTTTTACTCCTGTTCTCCTCTTTCACTTTATTGTTCGGGAGGGGTCATTTGTCAACGCTCCTTCCTATTGCATGGGGACAGCCCCTCTGTGACCCTTGTTTTTTTCTTTTTAAACTGGATTCAAAATCCTTTACTCTAGAAATGCTCCCATTAAGAGGCCCTTTCAGGTAAGAGTGGTGTCAGGAGCAGAGATGTGATGTTTGGGCACCTGAACATGCAAGGCCATAACTTAGGCATGAAGAGAATCTACTTGAGGATGCACTTAGCATATATTATCAGTACCTAGACATGTGGGGCTTTCCCTTAAATATGGTGAATATACCCATCACTGTAGTGAACACAATATCTACGAACACAATGGTAAAAAATGTTGTTATTTACTCTATTAGTATTTACACATGTGTACTAATCCATAGGTCACTATCTCAACATGTTTCTGTTCTGTTAAACTAAATATGGAACATTTGCTTCCTATTGTAGGTGCCCGGCTGGCGTATGTCTGTTAAAATATGCTTGGCCTTTCAATATAAAACGAGAAATAGTGAACGCTGTTATGGCTTGCATTCTATTTTGGTTCTGTTAATGAACACTGAACCTACACCCATGGTTAATTACCTTGGCTGGCTCTTGTGGTTGCGTACAACTTATGTTTTTGTTGTGGCAGGACTGCGTCGTGGTCATCTGGTGCCTGTTGCAAGAAAAGCATAAAAAGATGCCTTGCAGTCGCTTATCTAGTGCTATCGTACTCTACCGTGCCACAGCCGGAGGGTCACTAACATTACTCTATTTTTCTATTTAGTATAACAGAACAGAAACATGTTGAGAATGTGGCCTATGGATCAGTACACATGTGTAAATACTAATAGAGCATATAACAACATTTTGACCATTGTATTCGTAGATATTGTGTTCGCTACACACACTTTATTTTGAAAAAACGACAACTCAGTGTCTGTATTATTCCTATTTCACCAATATAAATGGTTGCACCTTACCAGTTAGTGAACAGGAATGTGTGACACATGTACTTGTTCGTTTTAAGTTGTTTATTGATTCACAATAACATTGCTATTATACTATGTTGATGGATTATTAGGCCACCTTTTAGTAGCTAGACCTGTCATTATCTTTTCTCTATCTCAATGTCAAATTATTGAATCTACTCTCCGGAAATACATAGAGATTGCACTTTATGATTAGCTTGATTAGTGCAGACCGGGCTTCCGCTCAGATCACGAATACACACAGTGATTTAGCTTTAAACATCTTGTAATCAGTAGCCAAATAAATAGGGCCTCATTAGGAGTGGTGCGGTAAGGCAACAACGGTGCCGGTAGTGCTACCGGTGCTGTTGTTACCTCGCCGCAACATTCTGGGTTTGCTCGCGGTTGCCGCTCTGGATGTCTGGTCACACCAGGCGTGCCGAGCAGCACCCGCGAGCAGATTAGGATGGTAGCAGCGGTATGGTTATTAACGGTACCGCTGCTACCATCCTCCCCATTCCCATTGAACCGTATGGGTGCTCAAATGGAAATGGGGACGTACCGGGTCTGGGTCCCGCGAATGGGAATTACCGGGCCCTCCCAGGTCAGAATGGCCCAGTAAGTCCCATTTTGCGGAACACGGACCCGGACACCAGTTTGGGGGTAGCCATGCCCTTAATAAGGGCATGGCTACCTCCAAACTCGTAATGAGGCCCAAATAATCTTTAAATCTGTGTTCGTCTGTTGAGTGCAGCACAAAATTGAGGAATTAGTGCGCATTACATCACTGAAAAAAACATTAGTTGAAGGGACATTATTAACTTGTTCTTGGAAGCAGAGAGGACAATTAACTTCTATTCTCGAAGTTTCAGCTCTTATCCATCTTAGCTATTAACATGATTATTAGCCCAGTAGAAGAATCTAATGTACTTCCCATATCGAGGAGAGAGCTATGCAAGAGGTTATACATTTACTGCAATGCTGTCAGTAAATGTCAATTTGACATGAACGTCTTTCTTTTGCTGCCCTGTACCTAACCAAAGCTTTTACTGCATCAATGATAGATGTGGGTTCTACTGAATACCCACCTTTGAATTAAATTGTCCCACCTGTTACAGCAACGTGGGTAAAGACAAGATAAACATTCCTAGTTCCTGGCTCATGATTGTCCATTTCAGAAAGTGTGTGAGTCAGTGGTCGAAGTGTACGAAAAGAAGTAGTGGAACTATGTTCCCTACTGGCCTGCACCGCTCCACACCATCGCTGTGCCCCCTCCCATGCACAATAAAAACCCCAAAACACATAAACACATGGGCCTGCTCTTTAAGGAAACGTCCTGTGCAGTGCATTGAAAGTGCAAGTTTCAACTTCTTCCTACACTTTTACTTTAAAACGAAACCGTTCCAGATCGGTTTCTTTTTAAAATAAAAGTATAGGAACGGTAAAACCTAATTAAAAGAAGTAAAGGAGCACCGCTCCCGACCGCTCCCGCCCACTGGTGTGAGTAAGTTCTTTGAATAGCTCACCCGTTTTAGAGTATGCTAGGTTTATAAATAACATTACACCTAGTTTTCCATTGCCAATTGCCTAAGCAAAAATATGGTAAACTCTGAAAAACATTGTAATGATTAATGCATCTTCATTCCCAAGAGCGTAACACAGGCCTGATGCTCAAGAGTAAGTTTGGATGAACTGGATCAAACGAAATCTGTCGAATTTCAAGCGGTTCGAGCATGCCAGGAATTTCAGTTTTTTTCCATGGTTCTGCAAAATTATGTATAAACTTAAGTGTATAGCTTTATATATGCATGCGGTGGTGATTTAAACCAAGGATATTTATATCAAAGGTGGATTGTGTGATTGGTGTTAATGGGTAGACCTCAGGCTAGTAAGAGAAGGGAATTTATTTAGAATAGTGGTACTGAAATGTACTACTATGTTGTAGGTTCAGTAAAGGAGAACAACAAGCCACAAAACTGGACACGTGATATGTATGTGGGGAATAACTGCACAGTATTTAGGAAAACAAGCACATGAGTACACCAAACCACTGAGAGGCACAACATATTTTTAGGGGAAGGAGAACATCAAACTACTGAGAGGCACACACATACTTGAACTTAGGAAGAATAACAAACTAGTGAGAGACAATAGTGATTTTTATGTGGGGAGTACAACAAACCACTGGGAGACACAAGCTTATGAAAACCAAATAGTGACTGCAAAGAAATTATACTATGAATTATACTATGACAAATGTCTAATGCATGCTGGGAGTTCCAACAAAGCTCTCTTTCCCAATATCCAAGAATGCAGAGATCTTATCGCAAACCACGCCACTATTCCTTCTTCCCAGCATACTATTTTAATTGAACAGATTAGGAAAATCTGCAACGAGTTTTGTTTAGCTGTGGTGTAGCCAATGGTTTGGGATGCTGTGAAGGTGTTTGAAGATTTGGCTCTTTTAAACTGGCCATATTTTACTAGGCTTGTTCAATTTAGCAGCATTCTGAGATTGATTAGAGCTCCCTGACATCCCATTTGAGAATGCTTCTTGCACACAGCAATGAGGGAGGTACTGAAGCTCTGGTCCTTCTCAATTTGTCAGCTCTGTTCTGCACATTTGTGGTTCATTTCAATAAAATGTAGACTTCCCTCACTTTTCCTCACAAATCTATACATTTAGCCGTGGCATTCTACTAGGGTAGGCCCATTCACCACTCCAATTTAATATTCACATACTGCCTCTACTTAGATTGAGTAAGCCAGGGCCACTGTCTATACCTATGCAGATGATAGCCAGCTTATCGTTAAACCAAGAAATGATACATTAACTCATTAAAGACGGTTCTGTGAATACCTCTTAACTATTCACCTATAAATGCAGGAAAATCACTTCAAAAAAAGGAATAGCAGCAAATCAGAAATGATGATGAATGGCCACAAAGATAATCCCTGGTCTTAAAGGAGTTAGCTTTTGGAATTAAAGAATATTCCCTCCCCGGTTACCCATGTTAATAATTGGGGATAAATGCTTGATTCTGAACTCACCTTCATTGATTGATTGATATTTTATTTCTATCGCGCTCATACACAAGTGTTTCAGAGCGCGACCAGGCAGGGAAAGGGAACAGGGGAGAACAAAAACAACGATCTTAGTAGGCCCAGTGACATTGAGAACATGCAAGTGCAGGGTAGAGGGAGAAGGGCGAGAAGTGCATGGAAGGGGGAACAAAACGAGAGTGCTGAGCGAGAAGGAAAAAAAACAAAAATAATAATAAAATAATAAATAAAAAGTCAACAAACAATGGGAGTGCAGCCAGCAAGTGGCAAGTGCTGGGTTTATGGCAGCAGGCCGTGTAGGTCTGAAAGTGCAGGAAGAAAAGGGGAGGGCTGTATCGGTAAAGATACAGATCCCAGTGCCGGGGGTGGCCCAGAGGCAGTGCGTGAGGGTGGCAAGATGAGCAGGTACCTGGGCCCAGAGGACAGAGGTTGGCCAGGTGCATGGTGCCGAGGGAGAGCAGAATCAACAGGGGAGAGGGGAGGAGAAGGCAGAAGCAAAGGGGAAGGTTTTGAGGTGATTCCGGAACCGGAGATGGTTCTCCTCAAGTTTTAGAGTGGCAGGGAGGCTGTTCCAGAGGGAGGCCCCAGCCGAAGACAGAGATCTACCCCCAGCTCGTTTCTTTGAGAACCGACTGACCCTGAGGGAGTTAGAGGTAGAGAAGCGGAGTGCTCGAGATGGGAGGTATTTGCAGAGGGATAGATGAAGGTATGTTGGACCCAGGCCCCAGAAAGCCTTGTGGACAATGCAGAGGGTTTTGAATGTAATCCTTGCATCCACAGGGAGCCAATGGAGAGATTTCAGAGCTGGAGAGATACGATCCCAGGGCTTCAGGCCAAGGACAAGTCTCGCAGTCCTGTTCTGGATAAGTTGTAAAGGGCGGAGAGTAGAGGCAGGTAGATTAAGAAAAAGACTGTTGTAATAGTCCACCTTAGAGAGAACCAGAGCTTGGGAGACAGTGAGCTTCTGAGGGAATGAGAGGAAAGGAAGAATACCTCTGTGGAGGTGCAGTAGGAGGTTTAATATTTTGATACATCAGCGATGTGGGCAGAGAAGGAGAGTGTGGAATCAAAGGTGACACCAAGGTTCTTGGCCTCGTAGGTGGGGATAGGAGGAGGGCCAAGGGTGGCTGGCCAGAGAGTGAGGGGAAAGGAAGGTGATGGTGTGCCAATGAGGAGGATTTCTCTGTCTTGCTGGCATTAAGACAAAGATCGTTGGCGGCACACCAATCTTGGATGGCAGTTAGGCAATCAGTGATGAGAGAGGTGGAGGAGGTGGCAGAGGGCAGCCTGAAAATGAGTTAAGTGTCGTCTGCGTAGCACTGGAAGTTTGAGCAGAAAATGGCAATACAGGGGCCGAGAGTTGCCAGGTAATGGTTGAAAAGCCAGGGCGAGAGGATAGATCCCTGGGGAACACCACAGGTGGAGAGGAAGACAGATGATAGGAAGGACCCAAGTTGGACCTGGGAGAGTCGATCAGAGAGGAAAGAGGTCAGCCAGGCCAAAGCCTGAAAGGAGATGGTTGAGCAGGTTGGTATGGTTGACCGTGTCAAAGGCAGAGGAGAGATCAAGTAGGATGAGAACAGAGGTAATGCTAGAGTCAAGGTTGGAAAGCAGATCTTCACGGATGTTCAGGAGAGCAGTTTCCGTGCTTCTGCCAGATTTGAAGCCAGACTGATGGTCATGGAGACAGCCAACAGAATCAGAATGAAGGTTTAGCTGAGAGATGGCCAGCTTTTCAAGTAGGTTGCCTAAGAAGTGGGTAATGGAAATTGGGCGATAGTTGGCCGGACAAGAGGGATCCGCTGTGGGTTTCTTGAGGAGAGGATGCACAAGGGAGTGCTTAAGAGGGTAGGGGAAGGATCCTGAGGCAAAGGAGTGGTTGCAGAAGTCGGCAAGGGCCAAGACGAGGGTATCAATGTGGTCCTTGAGAGGGCCTCAGATTATTGCTAGAAATGCCTTACGGCTGTTGAGGAGAATATTTCCATATCTTATTTTCCCGACCAGGTACAAATAATCATTATACTCTTACCTTTATCATTTGATTACTCACCACATCTCAGCTGCTTTCTCCACTATAATTCATAAGAGTGTGACTATCTATGATAATTCCATCAGGATTCCCTTTCCCTACTCTTCCTGCTGCTCCTCCCAGGTGTTACCCGATGGCACTTGTTTTGTCCACTCATTTCAAGAGACAGACACTGACCGATGTAGCACCTGCCTCTCTGAATCTCTCCTGCTTCCTCCCACAACATTCACGTAGGAGAAACAGTCATCAGGGATTCTCTGGTGTTCCTTTGCCTCCTTCCAAGTGTCAACCGATGGCATGTATGTCACCACTCATTTCAAAAGAAACACGCTGGCTGCTATATCACCCAAATTAATGAATCTCTTTTGCTTCACCCACAAAAATCACATGGATCTCCCATACTTATGGAATTATCTGCTCATCCTGCACCTTCTTCCAGGTGTCACCTAATAGAGAGATGGACGGTGACTGTTCTAACACCCACGAACCCAAATCATGCAATCTCGCAGAGTCTGTCCCAGGAATTCCCTCCTCCTTCTTTTCACCTTGTAAGAACCACAAACTGTGCCCAGCTTTGTTATTCTCATGGCACGTGTTGCTTTCAGTCTCTTCCACACAGAATGCCTGCAATATACTCCTGCTACAGCATTCATTGGTATCAGCGCTTTGGTGTAAAGCGCTTTATAAATCAATAAATACAAAAATACAAAATATTTTCTCCAGATTTATAAAGTTGCTTTATAAAATCAAATGTGTGTTTGTGTGTCTGTGTCTGTGTGTGTGTGCAAGTGCGTGAGTGTTTCTGTGTTTCAGTCAACCAAGCTGCTATCCTTCTCAGGGATACCAATCTACCTACACTTACAAAGGATGGCACTTGTTTTGTTCACCCACTTCTAATCACTGAATGTGTAAATGAAAAAGGGTGCTTAAGAAAATGTACCCTAAATCTAACTCTACCCTTTCCCCTATCAATCTCTGCCTCCCCCTAACCTTTTTCCTATTCAACTTCTATGACTCCACTTCCCAGAAGGACCTAAACTTGCCTCTACAAACGATCTCCTGCCCCCCTGAAAGCTGCCTAAGACTGAAAATGACCTCCAATCAGGTGTCTCCCCATGACATTGAAGGTTGGCTGATCTTCTTAAAAGGTTTGTGCAAAGTTCAACCTGGTTGAATTGCCTGAAATGTCAGTGATCTACATTTCAGCAATAAAAATCACCTAAACCAAGTTCTGATGAGTGCATGTCTGCTACCAGTGACCACTCTTCTCGGGTAACTCCAGTGGCAGGGATGGAAATGAGGGAGTGCACTGACAGGAGGACAAAATTGCAATAACAATTTTCTGTTTCACTTTCTGTTTTTCTTTCATGGATTTGCTGATACCTCCATAGATGTACCAATTTATTTGGAAGAGATCTGGGTGCTTTGAGCCAGTCTTTTCTCAGTTTCTGAAGTGGTTTGTTGCATGCAGTTGGGGTCAGAAACACACATAGTGGGCACCTAAACTATTGTGTTATAACTTTAGGAAAGAGTGTTCTGACTGAGCTTTGTAAAAGCCATTCATCTTCTTTGTGTGATCTTTTTCTAAACTATCACCAGAATAGGTCCAAACATGAAAGGATAAGTGTTGCTTATACCTCCAGAATCCTATCACATAGCTGAAAAGTATGCGTTTTTTGGCCTGGAGTCCACTAAAGCTGACCGTATTTTGCAATGAGCTGGTAGTCCAGTAGGCATATGTTTTAAAGGAGAAAGAGATCATCTCTATATTGAGTATATTGAGGGTTGCCAGCCCGCTCATGTTTAAAGTTAGCAACATAGCTTTATTACAAATCTGTTTTTCCTAGAAGGAAGTTTAGCCTAGCACTGTTTTTATTTGCTGAAGCAGGACACACTGCCTATGGAGCAACATCGAGTCGTCTAAGAGGCAGTGTGTCAGTCGATGTTACTAAGTGAACAGTGTATTAAGTTAAATCAACCAGTGAACATTGCCAAAGCACACAGAGATTAAATAATCTCATCTGTTATCAAAGCACAGACATAGGGGAAAGCACTCTTATCTATCAAGACGTTAAGATGAATTTCTCAACAGCGTTTGTTTTAGGTTCTTCAGACGTAGACAGTGTTGATGTCATCATAAAACGTGCTTACGCTGATGTGCCCGTATCACTTAACTCTATGATCAAATGTTGGTTTTGATATAGTTCCCACCGTTGTTGGTGGATTTCTGAGCTGCTAGAGGCGAACTAGGACAGCTGATCATACACTTCGACTGTTTATACACCTAACTTGGATTCATCCAACATCCTTGGATTCATCCAAGATTCATCTGTTCATCTACAGATAAACTCCCCTTTAGTGAGTATAGACTGATTGTTGATTATGCCCTAAAGACTAACATATGGTCTTGATATCATAAGATGCCTTCTAGATTTCGTTGGAATGGATGGCCACTCATTACAAAGCAAACATGTTTCATCATTGTATCTGCATAAGGTTTGTATGCATATATGTGTGAATGTATGTACGGGATTTATATACTATGAAAAACCTGGCTATCAAAGAAAGGAACAATGTACAAAAAGAATGACAATACAGAGAGATAATCACAGGGAGAGCAAGGGGAGGAGTGGGATGGCCAAGATTTGCTACCATAAATCCAACAAGTGTTTATGTGTCCCTTGAAGGACAAGGTCTCCATTTCTTTCCTGAATTTCAGTTTAGTGTGACTATTTCAACTTTGTCCATCTACATTTCTCAATGAAAGCCATTATAGGCCTGTCCCTAATAATTATTGGACAGTGTGAAAACTGACCTGCTGTGTTTCGATTTCTCCTCATAGGTACACTGGTTTCATTCTTGACCAGTCGTGTGAATCCCTTACTGTGTCTTTCCACTTAACTCTGGTGGTATATATCCATCTATGTTCTGATACCCCATTTCCATGAGAGCATACCTTTCCTTATTTTGATTACTTATCCAAAGCGTGAAGAATGAATGCATCATACTCGAATGGGGGTTACTGATTATTTCAATATTAACAGATTCATTTCAAAGGATCTCTGAAAGGAAGGACTGTACCATTCTTTATGAACTGCAAGGACCTCAATTCATGTCTGTAAGATATATGTGTAAGAGGCAGATATATCAAACTACTTGGCTAACAGACATTTCTCAAAGTATCCTGATTGTCCAAGCGGTATAAGGGATGAGTGGTAAAAGCAAGCTCTTCAAAAAAGATCAGGATGGCTTAATGGGTGTAGTAGGCTCTCTTAATAGAGAAACAATAAGGGAAGAGAAAAATGTATTTATCAACATGAATACTTTATACAAACGATTGTACAAGAGCAATAATTACATTTACAGGTAAGTAACTTTCCAATATTATAATAACAAAGCTGGGTCACAAAAGTGTTGAACATTACCTTTAAAGAGACTCACAAGCCTCTAAAGACAACAATCCTGTCAAACAGGAGTCAAAGAAATTGTTCTTAGAATAAATCTATGAGTAGTTTAACATGTTAGTATATGCCAGTTTGTATTTACACCTATCCCGGACTAGGTAGAAGCTAATGTATAAAAAGAAGTGGCAGATGCATATCGCCTAGGACATGCAGTCCTGGTTGCTTACTGCATTCTTTGAGGGAGCCAATATTCTGCCATCCTTTGTGCTTGACACATTAGGATACATGGAAACAGCTGAGATAACTGTATTTGAGCCCCTGCTCACCATCAACTCATGCCCCTTCATGTCAGTGGGCAACAGAGTGCATGAGAAGGTCTGAGCTGGCACTATCGGTAGGAGGTAGAGTATCAGTGTGAACTCAATGTTGTCTATGACGTGTTAATGTGCTTGGTTCAACTCCAAGTTGCTCTAGAGGAACAGCACTCTTCCAACCAATTGTTTGTGTAACATCACAGAGGCTCTGCTAGTAGAGCACATTAATACAAATGGGGCTCAGCCAAAGTTTGTCTGCCTCTTGGTAGTAGCCTTCAAGCTTCGGAGGTGGGAGAGTGGTAGTGACAGAAGCAAGGTTGGAGAGTTTATGACCCCACCCATCGACTTGGGATCGAGAAGACCCACCAAGCGGTACTTCATTGGGTGACGATTTCTATTTGGGGCTCTAACAAGAGTGTATTTTTCAGGATGGATTAACCCATGTAACTCTAGTGTAGCAAATGAGGTTAGTTTGAGTGTCAGAATCATAGACCATGCACCTCATGACTGATATTGGCATGGACGTCTTCAGAATAGAAGGCAGGAACAGGTGATCCAGGAGATAAGTGAAAGTGAGAGCTGGGGTGGGATCTGGTTGTAGGGGGGTCCCTGGGATAAATAAAAAGTGTGAAGTTGATGGAGGGCAGTCTCGATAGATGTCATGAAGAAGTCTCCTTAGACTATAGACATTAGTTAAAGGACACAAGAATTAAAAGTGTTATTCATCAGTATGCTATTGGCACATCGGGAAGTTATTAAATATGGATGTGTTTCATGAACCGGTGCAGTTAATCAAAGGGAGATTTCCTAAATGCAATTTGCTGAGTACATTATTCACAAGAAAAGGTTAAATTGTATCTAAGTATGAACCCGAACCCAAAGATTGATGTATAGACTGTGATACATGTGTACTATGGGTTTACCTTTTGATTTATCCAGAAAGTCCATCAATACAAAGTTGCAGAATACTGTCATCACACGTTTCAATGCACAATTATCAATTTCATCTGGGGAGTCCCATAAATGGGCTGTGTTGATTTGTAGCAAAAGATTATTCACATGAGCAAACCAATTCTGGATTAAAGTGTCTTACATAGATGCCTTATACTCCACAAGTTAGGGGCTGTATCACAATTCTAGCCACAACCATTAAGGTTTAAGTTGAACATCATATTCTAGCCCTAATTGGTCCCGTTTCATCCTCAAGGGTATAATTGGTGTTCACTGTTAACACCATTCAATTCCATATGAAGATATTCTTTCCTTGGGGTTCAGATCATCACCTTAGTCTTTGACACATTAGTTATACGATCCTCAGAGTTCCATAACTCAACACATGTGATTATTTTTTATTAAAACCCATAGGTGACCTGGATAACAGAATGCATTATCCGCAAATAAGAACATGTATATCTTCATTTTCTTTAGGGAGGGAGAATCAGTTTGCAGAGCCGATATGGTGGTGGCAATATTGTTTATAAAATGTAAGAATATATAGGAGGCTAATACGCAACCCTGGCATACTACTTTGTTTACAGAGAAGGTATGAGTTATTTCTCCTATTTGACCCCATCTAACTACTTCTTCATTTTCTATTTGAAGGGATTTAATTGTGTGAAAAGGTTGACGGTGAACATGCAGAGATTTTAATGTGTCCCATAAAAGATCTACGGTTGAAATTATGGAAAGCAGGCTTAAGGTAATGCATATTGTGCATAATGCCAGCTTCTTCTGGGCTACATACTTTTGCATTATCAGGGACTGTCCGAAGGCCTGTTCTAGTGTTCCTACTCCTTTATGGAACCCTTTTTTTATGTGGAACAAGATATTCTTTGCAATGACCCATTGTCTTAGTCTCTCTTCTAAAATCTTACCATACACCTTACCTAAACTATACAGCAAGAAAATTAGGCATTCATTAAGATGGATTGTTCCAAAGGTTTTTAAAAATATCGCTGAATTTTTCAGAACACCATGCTCTAGCGGTGTTACTTATGAAGTTACGTAGTTTTGTTAACATTGGTATCCATATTGATGGTTCAGACTTGAATAAGTTGATTCCAAGAATATCAGGTTCTGCGGCTCTCCCGCTTTTTGGGTGGGTGAAAAAGACTAACACTGCTTCATCTCACTAAACCTACTATCTTTAAAAAAAAGTCAAGGAAGATACTATGTTGCTAGGTTTTTTAAAGAGCCCTTAAAATTAACAAACTTTGTATTATCAGATATTGACATTACAGCAGCAACTGGTGAATTAGGGCTACGATGAATGGACATTTTCCAGAAGAGAGCATAGTCTTGTTCATTTTGAACTGTCTTCAAATGGTCCAATCTTAATTTAATCTCTGACGAATTGCCATCTGCAAGAGTGTGAGAGCACTAATTATTTTGATTATTTTTTTAAATAAAATGATGCAGATCATTTTGATTCTGCCACAATCATACATTTCCATTCATAAAGCATGGTGAATCCACGTACCTTTGCTGCACCAGTCTCCTGACCTCTGCAGCCCTGCTCTTCTGTGACACAGGACAGGTTCGTAGGTCACATGTGCATCCCTGACAGCTGTTGTGAGCCAACATCACTGCAGTTTAAGGGATCATTTTAACTTCTGCATTGCTGAACTAAAATGCAATAATTTGTGCCTTATCAATCTGGTCGCAGACTGATGAGGCAATAATCCATAATTGGTTATGTTATGGTGACTGATAGGAGAACACAATTATTAACAACACAACAAATTGATATTAAACAAGTGTCAACCCTTTGATCCTAGTCCATGATGTCAAGGCAATGTATGGTCATGGCTAACCTGGGTGTCTCCCATGCTCCAAATGAGCCAATTCCACAGGAGAAAGGATCACACTTACTCTGGGGCCACAGAGTTCTCACCAGGAGATCTCCTGTAACACTTGCTTAAAAGGGGCACTCACATAGCAAGGGTCGGCCTCACAACATGGTGCTGCATTACAGAGGTCCTTTGAAGTAAGTGTGCATGGTAAATGGGCAGAGTTAGAGTCGCCAGAGAGGGAAAGGTGCACCTGTGAAGGGGTTCCATCATCTTGATTTTATTTTGGGACTCTGTCCATTCCTGCCCCCTCCATTTATTACCGGATAAGGCATTCTTAGTATGATGTAATAAGGCAACATCAATTGGACCCCTTACAGCAGGCATGCTTTTGTCAAATCCCCATAGAAGAATTCATTGGACCCTCATTTGGAGTGCAGCCCATTCTAAAGTCCTCCAACAGTAAAGTGAAGCCAGAAAGCATCCAAGGCAGTGGAGAGCTCTGTCCCCTAACTATCCCCAGGGAACAGTTGGGTGACTGCTGTTTGGACCAATGCCTGCTCCTCTACCAGCTGCAATAAAACCAGGATCCTCACTGGAGGTGAAGCATCGACTACAGGTGTCTGCCAAGCTCCCTGGAGTGGTAATGCAGAACATAAGGACTTAACTTGTCCTGGATTGGGACTCAGAGTACCAAGAAACCCCAAGAGCAGTGGGAATCCCTTGAACACCAGCTCACCACTGCAGAAGCCTTCTGCTAGCTGCATCTCCGAGCACTGCATCAACCAAGAGAACCTCAGATCGACCGGACTTGAACATGGACTGAAACAGCTACAAGCTATTATGTCACATGCTGACTTGACCCCGAGGTAGCATCTTCTTGTACCAGCTGTACTGGTGACCCAAACTTGCTGGATCCTTCAAACTGCATCTCCTTGAACGCTGACTCAAACCAGGCTTTTTTTTTATAGAATATTGATTGAACATTGTTTTTATTTTGGAATCTGTGTACACCTGCTTTGTGGGGTGCTAATGCGATCAATACACACTACTCCTAAGAGTGTAGCCAGTGTTCTGCCCATGTTACCACAAAAAGCAAAGGTAGTGTATCCATCAAGATGTGTCTGTTTTACCTTCATGATTCGGTCACTGTTGGTTTAGTAGTAGTGTTGGCTGAGCAGTAGTCATTTCTTCACAGTCTCATGTCATTTTATTAGAATGAACCAGCTCTTTACAATCTGATATAAGTTGTTTTAGACGTGAAATATTGTCAACCATATTGCTCTTTCTTTGCAGATAATAGAGCCATTGTGGCTCTCCTACACTTGCCATTGTATCACGAAATTTGCCTCTAAATGTTTCTTAATAGAAGAATACGGTAATGTTACATATTTTCTCATCATTTTTACCAAACTATCATGAAATTCACATCCATCAATATTATATAAGCTATCCATGTATTAGCATAACAATGGAGGAACTGGTTTATAGGTCACAGGTGCCAATATTATGTAAATCAATTTGTTTTAATTTTAAATTGGGAGACTTAACACTGTTTTGATGTGTGAACCTGATGTTGGAGCACATGGTCCCATATAGTTACATCCACATTCTAAGATAACTTAACCGGACCATGGTCACTTTCAGCATGCATACACCTTCATAGATCTCTTGAGCCAAATCTATTAGGATATTGTGTAAATGGCTTGTCTCACTGCCAACTCTAGGTCAATTGAGCAGACATATCCCATGGAGACCCCATTACATACTCTCACCCAGTGCCCAGTAATAGTTGCATGTTGCTGACTAATAAGAGTACTGCGGAGAAGAGGAAATCTTCATCCTCATAATCAAAGATTCCTGACAAACCGTGCAGGGGTTCAATATAAGCATTAAAATCACCTATATCAAATTTTACAAGTCTTCCCCAATTATCCTCCACAATGTTAAATGTTTTTTCCAAACATTCAATAGCAATCATCGAGGAAGCACAAGAATGTGGTTGGATATACAGGTTAAAAGGTATTAAAGAAGACCCATGGGAAATCCAATTTTAAATGTTTTAATATTGGGGTTACCGATTACAATCCATTCGATATAATGGCATTAACATATATTTTTAGCTATGTCAGCAAGCCACCAATGTGTCACTCACTCCCACCTTTTAAAGTGAGGATGGCTTTAACAAAAACCTTGTTTCCTGGTATGAAACAATATGTTATGAATCAATGAAAGAATGCCAGTCCATATCAGTAGACTCAGACTGCAAGCCAGCCACATTTCAAGTTAGTGCTTCTAAATATGCCGGCTAAGATTGGATAGCTAGAGATTCAAATAGCTTTTCAAATGAAGGTGGGAGGGGCTGACAGCCTCATTCCACATCATCTATTCCTACAATCAGGCTTTTATGGACATGATGATTCTGTAAGTCCACTCCCATGGATCGTAAGTGGATAGGGGAAAGAAGATGATTAATAGTGAGATAGGAATGATTGCAAAGATAGGATTCTAGAAGCATGTGGGGTAGGGTTCTAAGGTACATCATTGGATGTTCATATTACTCTAATGGCCCAATGTTATACTATAGGCAACTATGCAGGGTCTGCCAATGGACTACTCCCCACTCCTTTGGAGGCACAGAAAGAAGATCTAAGCAAACATGAGGTTACCCCAGGATCAAATGCAGTCACTCAAGATGCATCACAACAGCCCCCAACTTTGGTACCTTAGCAGTGTCAAGAATAAGTGTTGTGATTAAATTCATAATCAGCGACACAGAGCCTGCAGCAGAAGACACCATGTCTAGTAGAATGTAATGCAGACACTAAATGAAGTCAATGGACCGACAGATGATGCTTTTGAATACTATATGCATCGCAATCATGCCATGTCGCAATTTAGAGTGGTATTCTGAATCAGAACTGGCACAAGTTCCAGTTCCATGCTGGAGATGTAGGATTTGCAATTGAAGACCCCAACCATGGAAGAAAGGAAGACTTAAGATCAAACAGAGGAAACAAGATTGCATTGGGAATATTAAGCTCCTAACCACCTGATGAAAACACATTCTAGACCATTATATACAAAACGAAAAATGTCCTTGTAGAAACACTAAAGGCCATAAGAGGAAGATCAAATGATGATTTCACTATACTCTTTATCATTTTTCCAAATGTACGGTGTGCGGAATTGCCACCTGGCAAGGGTGTAGAAGCACTGATTTTTTATAAGTTTTTTATTGACTAATACAATAATGTGGGTAATTCCATTTCAGAAAGTGCAGCCTGCTCATTAGTCCCCCCTTCATAAGCTCCATGCCAAAAACGTAATGTACACCTTGCTACATAAGTCTCCAGATCTGCAGCACCTTCTTTCCAGTGGCAAAAAGCAGGTTTGACATCACATGTGACCTTTCAACATCTGTTGTGAGAGCCAAGTCACTTCAGAAGAGAGGCTGTATTTAAAGTCTGTACCTCTGTTCCAAAACCACATAGTTGTAGAAATGTGCTCTTTAAACATGAAGCCATACCGATTTTAATCTGTGGTGGATAGTAATTAACCACATTTGATTTGTCTCATACATATGTCAACACTGTAAACCCAGGGCAGCAGTGGAAGGATTTTGTGTATTCTGTCAGACAGCTTGGCACTGCCACTTGCAAGGCACAAGACTGAATGTATGGGTTTCTCATTTAATCCTATGCAAGGTTATGTAACAGGGAGACAGCCACTCAGCAGGGATTGTCCTGGGAAACCAGCTTCAGATGGTACATTCTATGCAAACGCACTACCCTCACACCATGGTTTTGTATGCCAAAGGGCATTTGATGCTATAGGTTCTGAGAAGGGGGCAGTGTTATTGTAGACAGAGTGAGCTCAGCATCATTGGAGGAGGGCTCCACTATCGTGTTTCTCTCTGTACCTCTCTTTCCTTCCTGTCCCCGCCACTTCGTTAAGCACAAAGCACTTTGGATGTGATATCAGAATGCTAAAACCAATTTGTACAATGCTGTACCATTTTCACTTCCACCTTGATAGTATAGCCTGCCATCTGCCCACATCAAAGTCAAAGGAGCTATATCTATGAACTATTCCTGTTTCAACTTTATGGTTGGGATAACTATTGTTTTGTAGAAGTGTGAGTGCTGAGTAGGTGGTTTAGTCACTACTCATCCTTGTAATCCTGTGGGGCAGAAGTCATTTCATCACACTTATGGCAGTGGTGGGATTTGAAATAGTCTGTTCCTACAGCGTAGTCATCCAAAATAAAAAAAAAGTGTGCAGTTGATGTTAGATTCACTAACAGCCATTTTTGTAATGCTACAATCTAACTTTACCTGAGCTCTGCAACCATCTTGTCAGTAGGTGAGCTGAGTGAGCATTGTCAACTAAGTAGACCCCGATGCAGCAATGAAGCTAAGAAAATCTGAACTTTACAAATTCGAAATCTCTTTGCTGACTGCTATGCCACGCTTCCCACATAACCTCTGCCCTACCCCTGACTGCAAACAACATCTGTTTTATGGTGTTGGGAATCTGCCCTGCTTGCCTCTAACTGTGCTCTTAAGTGTGTCCTGAACTGCCCTTATTTTCCTTGCTGCTACAGCTCTTGCTGCAAGAGCCTGTGTCATGTTCTTTGCCTGACAAGCTCCACTCTTTTACTATCCGACTCCAGTGAGTTTTACATTGTGACTATATCCGGGAATTCCAGGAGTAGCACATCCTCAAATGATGAGCTCATAACCCTGGTGAATGGTGTAATGTATGAGGGGACACGCTTCTTTGGATATGGGGTGAGAAAGGTCTCATTAGACCGTTGCTTGAAGCTATGGGAGGACAAACACAACGAGGTCAATGGGGTTGCTGTCACCCGGCCCCCTCCCCATTGTTTAGATGACATAAAAAAGCTTTCGCAACCCCTTAACTGCCTAGTTGCTGAATATGTTAAGGTGTGCTTAACCAAAGGAAGAAGCACCTCTCTCTTGGTGCAGCAGCTGTGGGAGGGGCGAGCCCCAGTGACAGTTGACTAGGCAGCATTTATGGAGTAGGAAGAGGAGGTGAAGATGAGCAATGTGCTTATAGAGATGTTGTCTAGGGGAAACCGAGTCCACATCCATGGAACTTGCAGAAACACAGAAGGATAGCATTCTTGACCACAGGCTGTGACTATCCTGAGGATTTCCTTCTCAATTGTGAACAACTATTTGAACGACTATCTGCACACTAAGAAATGTGAATGCAAAAACCACATAATTTCTTTCTATATACATTTATCAACTGAGATGTCTCTATGAGCCTTGGGAAAGTGCCATTGTGCGAAACATGTGCCCACTCACTCTGCTTATGCCACATATGTAGGACAAACATGCACGTTTCCGACTCAATATATTAATATTTGATGAGTATGGAAGATACCTTTTCTTACAGGCATAAAATCCATGGGGGGAGACTAGTGGCTATCATTTTCGTGGTTTCTGCTCTTCCGCAGGACGTTCAATGAGTCCAATGATTCACTGTGTTATGCACTATTAGGCATTGGAATCAGCCCGTACCATGGGGACCTGTAAATTTCATTCTACCTCCATCCTTGGCACATACACACACAGTTAAGATCTGTAATGGGTATTGCTAATACATTGTTTCCCATATGACTGGTCTTGCTTTTTGAAGGAATTATAAATCAGGCACACACCACAGAAATCCATATCCCTTCCAAGGACGAGGGTATTGGCGCTGAAATGATCAGTATGGACCGAGAAGCCGGGATGGATAACTATGGTCAGAATTTCTCTCTGTGTTTGCTGCATCCACCCATTTTGTGTGCACAAGAGAGTGGGTCTGACATGGTTTGTCAAATGTCCTCTTTTGTACTGTTTCCAAAAGATGTTTTTAAACCCTCCCCTTTATTAATGTAAACCAGCATGCCAATAAAGGCAAACAAATATTTAGATCTTCATCAAGCATATGCGTTTATATATTACCATGGTAGGCATGTTACGTGTATCAAAATATGTATGTCCTCACATATTTTGGATTTAGTTGTCATGTCCTATCAAACATGCAAAGAAGTACCATTTTACTAAAGATGTGCATGCCTAGTCCTCATTTGTATTTTCTAGAACCATATATGGAATCCATGAGGAGGCGGAACTTTGATTAGCGTCGCAAGCGGCCTTTCAGTGGTGGTATGGCTTGATGCAGACTCTAGGTCCTTTCCTCTACTGTGTTTGATCAAGTTCGTGTGAGTGTAGAGCGGGGAGATGGTACAGCCTCGAGGTTTCAGTATTGAGTTCTTATCCCCACTGACTATGACCTCGCCACAGTCACATGTTGATAATAAAGAGACAAGTAATGTGGCAACCGCTGTAAGTCTTAAATCAAATAAGGATCATGTTGCAGAGTTTATTTTGCCTCTCGCCCAATAATAGTTAGTAAAGGAAAGAATTGCGGAAGAGCTTTTTCTATGTAGAAACAATCACGATTCTGATGTATGGCTGGTCATGCTGGATAACGTCTTCTTCTGGTGGATTGCTCTTGTCAGACAGTAATACCTGGGTTCACTGACACAGTCAATACTGGCTGGCAATCATCTGCATGGTTAAGGATAATAGAAATGGAAGTGCGCAGGAAGTGTGCTGTTCGCCTGTTCAACCGACTGCTACAGAGAACACTGAACAGACATTCTACCTAATTTGGACTATATTTCACATTATAAAGAGATAATAGCAGATGCCCCACGCCCCATCTGGGTGTCACCATAAAAACCTGATGTCACGCGCAATCAGCGCGCGCACAACAGAAGTGCGCCGGAAGTGTGCTGTTCGCCTGTTATACCGGCTGCTACAGACAATGCTGAACAGACATTCTACCTAACTTGGACTATATTTCACATTATAAAGGTCCGTTATATGCAGCCTACTAGATAGTACTTTGAAGCTACGTTATTTGGGTCACTTATTGTACTCTACTGTGTTTTTTCAGGGATAATATCTGATGCCCTGCCTCCACTGTGGGTGTCACCATAAAATCCTGAGGCCATGCGCAATCATCGTGCTCGCAACGGAAGTGTGCAGGAAGTGTGCTGTTCACTGTTCGTTGGCTCGTCGGCTCGCGGCAGCTGCAGCTACACTTCCCGGCATTCTCCGTTCTGTCCCTAGTGCGCTCCTAGATCTGCCTCTAAACCAGTGATAGTTCAGATAGCAATCGCTACCCCACACTGATGTTGCGTATTAATTTTCCTAACTCCAAGACTGCTAGTAAACTTCTATCAGGTCCGCCCTCTCTCCTTATCTGTGTCGCGCCCTCTGTGTGTCGGCGTGTGCTGGCTAGAACTGCATTTCAGGTAACACAGGAGCGAATAGCTGTTACAACACTGCAGAGGTGAGTCTGCCGGGTTCCTGTGACCTGTGTAATGGGTGAGCCTATGTGTGTGAGTGTATGTGTGTGGTTTTGTCTCGTCTCCATCTGACTGACTGATCGACTGCTAATGGATCTCTGAGCATCCATGCACTGTTGATTAAGTACTCTGACCTGTTAGCTCTAACAGACACATGCTTCACATTGCACGTTAGACACACAGTGGTGTACATTGTTTGTCTATTTCCTGTTATTTTTTCACCCGGGACATAGGGACGCTATTTTTTCATCTGGGACGCAGTTTCTTCTGTGATGCAGTGTTTGGATATCAAGGTTGTTATACATCTGAATTTGAATTATGGAAAGTCTCCAAATCTCAGTTCATCTCAGCAATATTGCTGAAGCCGCAGAGGAAGAGACAAAACCAAAATGGCTGTGTTGCTGTGTCTGTCCTACCAAAATCATATCCCATCGCGAAAGTCAAATAAATACCCGTAAAATGACTATTTCTCCAAAGTGTCAATGTTAAAATCTGATGAAATTAACAACGCAACTCAACTTGTGACTAATGAGCTTGGGTTCCAAATTAGTGCATACTCTTATCCTAAACTGCGTTGCCTTAGAGTCAGCTCCTAGACCTTCGGTAATGTGCCCTGACAATTATGAAATTGTTTATCTGTGAACTTTACCCAGGTCCCTAGTTCCTGCTGTAATTCCACCTTTACCAACGTGCACTGCTGTAATTGACGTAACTGCAGACACTTAACACCCCGCAGCCCACCAATTCTCCACCCTGTCTGGACCTGAATCAGAGTATTGGTGACGTTGAATTTCTGGGGCCGCTACCTGATAAATCCTTTCCAACTCTGATTGAACAAGAGCAACCTATTTTCCACTTCTTAAACAGGAATCTTACCCCAATTCCGAGAACCACGAAGGTGGCACAATAGCAAATGGAATCGAAACGATTGAGCACACTCGTCCACTCTCATGTCTGGTGGATCCCCTCATTCCCTGCTCCTTACCCATTATTCCTGTGGTTGTCCCACCCCACGATACCGTGTCTGTCCCACCACGATACCGTGTGCCCCTCCCTGCAATTAAAGTTTTGCCATTACTAGAAGTTTGAACTCTGATGAAATGTTCCAGGATATCAAACGCTTACTCATTACACTAATAGACAGGTGTGAAAAAATTGAAAACAAACTGGACTGTAAATCCCTCCATTGTTACATAAGAGCATTAATAGAGGGTGAAAACATGTCCAAGATCAATGGACAAACACGGCACCAGCCAATTATAGTTTACCATCCATGACACCTTTTCACCCAAATTCTCTTAATTTTTCTGCTACCCTGTGCCCTAAAGCTCATATACCAACAGTAAGTACTAATGTGAGCAAACAAATGATTAGCAATCCCATCCTGGCTAAACGGAAAAACGAACGGTATTTCGCAAGCTGTGATGTATGCTAAACGACCAAGGACCAATCTGTATTCTAACAATTCAATAGAGTTATGCACTCAAGCTGACCCTGTGGTATCTGTATCAAATGCGCCATTGGTCTTTTGTGCTGACAAGCAAACATCCTTAGGAAAAAGCAAATGTGTCTCTTCATCAAATTTGATACCTTTTAGTCCACTTACAGCCCAGTAAAAAGAAACTGTTTCAAGCAGTTGTACTATAGGTCGTTCTGATCAATCTAGATTAAACGATTTGTGGGGGACAATGACCGATAAGGCGACCATTTCTGTTACCGCCCCCTTGGTGATGAAGGCATCCCCACAAGATATGCTGCTGCATAGTGCACTACAACCTCAAGCTATCCTGCTTACAGGTTCATCTCCCCCACTAAAGAGAGGCAGTACTAAACTTATGTATGGCTGGTCATGCTGGATAACGTCTTCTTCTGGTGGATTGCTTTTGTCAGACAGTAATACCTGGGTTCACTGACACAGTCAATACTGGCTGGCAATCATCTGCATGGTTAAGGATAATAGCAATGGAAGTGCGCAGGAAGTGTGCTGTTCGCCTGTTCAACCGACTGCTACAGAGAACGCTAAACAGACATTCTACCTAACTTGGACTATATTTCACATATATTTCACATTATAAAGAGATAATAGCAGATGCCCCACGCCCCCTCTGGGTGTCACCATAAAAACCTGATATCACGCGCAATCAGCGCGCGCACAACAGAACTGCGCCGGAAGTGTGCTGTTCACCTGTTCTACCGGCTTCTACAGAGAATGCTGAACAGACATTCTACCTAACTTGGACTATATTTCACATTATAAAGGTCCGTTATATGCAGCCTACTAGATAGTACTTTGAAGCTACGTTATTTGGGTCACTTATTGTACTCTACTGTGTTTTTTCAGGGATAATATCTGAGGCCCTGCCTCCACTGTGGGTGTCACCATAAAATCCTGAGGCCATGCGCAATCAGCGTGCTCGCAACGGAAGTGTGCAGGAAGTGTGCTGTTCACTGTTCGTTGGCTCGTCGGCTCATGGCAGCTGCAGCTACACTTCCCGGCATTCTCCGTTCTGTCCATAGTGCGCTCGTAGATCTGCCTCTAAACCAGTGATAGTTCAGATAGCAATTGCTACCCCACACTGATGGTGTGTATTAATTTTCCTACCTCCAAGACTGCTAGTAAACTTCTATCAGGTCCGCCCTCTCTCCTTATCTGTGTCGCGCCCTCTTTGTGTCGGCGTGTGCTGGCGTAGAACTGTATTTCAAGTAGCACGGGAGCAAATAGCTGTTACAACACTGCAGAGGTGAGTCTGCCGGGTTCCTGTGATCTGTGTAATGGGTGAGCCTATGTGTGTGAGTGTATGTGTGTGGTTTTGTCTCGTCTCCATCTGACTGACTGATCGACTGCAAATGGATCTTTGAGCATCCATGCACTGTTGATTAAGTACTCTGACCTGTTAGCTCTAACAGACACATGCTTCACATTGCACGTTAGACACGCAGTGGTGTACATTGTTTGTCTGTTATTTCCTGTTATTTTTTCACCCGGGACATAGGGACGTTATTTTTTCATCTGTGACACAGTTTCTTCTGTGATGCAGTGTTCGGATATCAAGGTTGTTATACATCTGAATTTGAATTATGGAAAGTCTCCAAACCTCAGTTCATCTCAGCAATATTGCTGAAGCCGCGGAGGAAGAGACAAAACCGAAATGGCTGTGTCGTTGTGTCTGTCCTACCAAAATCATATCCCATCGCTAAAGTCAAATAAATTCCCGTAAAATGACTATATCTCCAAAGTGTCAATGTTAAAATCTGATGAAATTAACAACGTAACTCAACTTGTGACTAATGAGCTTCAAACCTCATTAAGCTGCTTGGGTTCCAAATTAGTGCATACTCTTATCCTACACTCCATTGCCTTAGAGTCAGCTCCTAGACCTTCGGTAATGTACCCTGACAATTCTGAAATTGTTGATCTGTGCACTTTACCAAGGTCCCTAGTTCCTGCTGTAATTCCCCCTTTACCAACGTGCACTGCTGTAATTGACGTAACTGCAGACACTTAACACCCCGCAGCCCACCAATTCTCCACCCTGTCTGGACCTGAATCAGAGTATTGGTGACGTTGAATTTCTGGGGCCGCTACCTGATAAATCCTTTCCAACTCTGATTGAACAAGAGCAACCTATTTTCCACTTCTTAAACAGGAATCTTACCCCAATTCCGAGATCCACGAAGGTGGCACAATAGCAAATGGAATCGAAACGAATGAGCACACTCGTCCACTCTCATGTCTGGTGGATCCCCTCATTCCCTGCTCCTTACACATTATTCCTGTGGTTGTCCCCCCACGATACCGTGTCTGTCCCCCCCACGATACCGTGTGCCCCTCCCTGCAATTAAAGTTTTGCCATTACTAGAAGTTTGAACTCGGATGAAATGTTCTAAGCTTTCGAACGCTTACTCATTACACTAATAGACAGGTGTGAAAAAATTGAAAACAAACTGGACTTTAAATCTCTCTTGTTACATAAGAGCATTAATAGAGGGTGAAAACATGTCCAAGATCAATGGACAAACACGGCACCAGCCAATTATAGTTTCCCATCCATGACACCTTTTCACCCAAATTCCCTTAATTTTTCTGCTACCCTGTGCCCTAAAGCTAATATACCAACAGTAAGTACTAATGTGAACAAACAAATGATTAGCAATCCCATCCTGGCTAAACGGAAAAAAGAACGCTATTTCGCAAGCTGTGATGTATGCTAAACGACCAACGACCAATCTGTATTCTAACAATTCAATAGAGTTATGCACTCAAGCTGACCCTGTGGTATCTGTATCAAATGCGCCATTGGTCTTTTGTGCTGACAAGCAAACATCCTTAGGAAAAAGCAAATGTGTCTCTTCATCAAATTTGATACCTTTTAGTCCACTTACAGTCCAGTTAAAAGAAACTGTTTCAAGCAGTTGTACTATAGGCTGTTATGATCAATCTAGATTAAACGATTTGTGGGGAACCATGACCGATAAAGCGACCATTTCTGTTACCGCCCCCTTGGTGATGAAGGCATCCCCACAAGATATGCTGCTGCATAGTGCACTACAACTTCAAGCTATACTGCTTACAGGTTCATCTCCCCCACTGAAGAGAGGCAGTACTAAACTGAATTGCTCCCTTAAGAGTAATACCATCAGAGGACATAATACTGGTAGATGAAGTTGATCACAGCATTAATAACATCTCTAACATACGTTTTCAGTCTAACTCTTTGCTTGACTACACTGTTTAAACTAGGGTATCTGTGTTCCACTACTCAGATTCCCAGTATTAAGCAATGTAACTCAGCTGCCATAGAGAGGCCATTGAGCTCACAAGCAAGACCGACATCATTAGTAAAGAAGTCCGGTGCATGTGTGACGAATGCGATGAGTAGTCTGTGTCTTCAAAGCTGTCAACACAAATGCAGTAATAACTGCTATCCACCACCTACTTTAGACGCTACCAAGAATTTAACCGTCCCCAATCGTGCTGTCCCACCATTGGAAAGTGTAAATGCCCACTTGCACCACCCTTCCCACAAGCCAATCGGTAATGATGAAGTCGATGGATACTGGCAATGGCTGCCCACTGTTTCCAAAACTCAATTTGCTTAGATGTCACAATGACAAACAGCTCGTGATGTCTTGGAACACTCGAGGATTTGTTCACTTATTTAGTGATGGTGGGCTTGTATCTTATTTAACTAATGTTTCTATTATAGCACTCCAGGAGACATGGCTCTGTGAATTGGTTGAATTTGATGGACGTACAACCAATCACATACTTGCGTCCAAAGAACCTAGAGGTTGCCCTAAAGGTAGCCTAATAGTATCGGTAGCCTCACCTTGGTCACTCGATGAAATTGACAGCCAAGTTCCAACAGTCATCGCTACAAAACTGCACCTCTGCTCACAATACAGCATATTAATAAACGTATATAACCCACCGAACAGCTGAGCAACACTTGGAAATGTAGTGGCAGTTAAATCTATCCTGGATCAATATAATCTGATCATCCCAATTTTATTAGTAGTTGATTTTAACGCCTTCATTGATCTAACTAGTTTTTCGCACAGTGCCGATCAAATCTCGATACCATTTATATCACAAAGTTTAGCTAGTCGTTCTGAGAAATGTTTGTATTCATTGTTAGAAAAGTATGGTATGATGTGTCTGCATGTGTTTTGTCTGGGCGATGCGTCTATGGCCTTTCCGTGATTTAGCAGCATTTCTACTACTATTCTTGATTATATATTTGTCAATGCAGATGGTAAAAGATAAATCCACAATCCCCCGTGCTGAAAGTGATCATCTTCCCACATGCCTTATGCTAACATCTACCATGAGCTGTACTTTAGGGAACATAAAAGCCACTAAAGGGGACATAGCCATAAACCCACAGGGAAATAGAATTAGATGGAACAAATCCAACCTAGAACGCACTGCCATGGTATTTTGTCGACTATTACCCCCCTTTATTGCTGAGTTTGAGTTGGCACCAAGCGACCAAATAAAGGCCATCGTCCCTGGTTTTACCAAGTTGGTCCTTCAAATAAAAGAGTCCATTATAGTTCATCGTACAAACACGAGTGTTGTCGAACGGACCAACAGAAGCATTGATGAGAAGGTGAATTGTGACCCGACTATAGCAACTGCCAAACATCAGTTAAGAACGTCAATAGGTAATGTATTATACCATCATATCAGGCCCCTATCACCAGGTGAAGTAAGTTGCCATATGAGAATTGCTAAATTGCAATATCGGAAATGGCTGACTGAATATTGTAACACCTGTAACCTTTGGATTTTAAAGAAATTGCTCAGTTGGCTCTAGAAAAGGACAAGCTCCATCTCTGGTCGCTCCTGTGAGGTCATACACCTACAGGACTCACTATAAACAGTGTTACTGAACTTGATTGGAGGAAGTATATTGCAAGCACGTTAGGCCCGATTGAAAATCACAACCTTGTTACTATTCCACATGCCATCTGGAATTGCAGTTAGCTATCATCAATATTAGTGCCATCATTCAGCATCTTAACGCCTCACATGCAGTTGAGCCTGATGGCATTTGTAATGCACTAGTCGAAGCTGCTCCTAGATTGTGGGCACAGAGCCTGCATTTATTATTTTGTCATATTGGCAAAACAGGCAGTATACCCAATTCTTGGTGTGATAGCATTATATTGCCTGTCCATAAGAAAGGCTCTTGGAATTTGATGTCCAATTATAGATTGCTCACCCTGCCAGATGTACACTCCAAGATTCTCGCAAAAGTGCTTCTTATTGAATTAAACACTTGGATTGATGCTAACAACATACTGCCCCCTAGCCAGATGGGTTTCAGAAAAAACTCAAATACAGCACATAACCTCCTAATGCTCGTTTCTTCCGTTGAGTATGCTTGAAAGTGCAGGAAATCAGTGGTCCATGCGGCCTTCATTGATTTGTCTGCAGCTTTCGATTCAGTGCTCTGCCATCAACTCTGGAAGAAATTGATAAAATGTAATATTCCACTGGGGCTATTGAAAATGCTGATGCTTGTTTATACAGACATTTTAGTAAACATTAGGCTAGACACAGAAGGCAAACTGTCTGCCCCGATGCCAACACACCGAGGCGTCAAACAGGACTGTATTGTTGTGGCTACACTTTTCAATCTTTATCTATCTGATCTTGGATTAGTGTTTACTGATTCGACAATATGTCCAGTAAAATTAGGACAGCATTTCACCAGTTGGCTGGCCTATGCCGACGACCTGGTCTTGTTAGATCATACTCCAAAAGGATTACAAAGTCAAATTGTAGCCTTAGGTATTTATGCAGAAGCAAATGGGCTATCTGTCAATATTGATAAAAGTGAAATAATGACATTTGCTCCAGTAGCCCTGAAAAGACAAAAACTTGAATGTATCCTTGATGGGGTGCAACTGGAAAATGTTTCATGCTATAAGTATTTCGGAATCCACCTGCAAAATAATCTGAGGTGGGACGCCCATTGGCAGGAAACCAAAAGAAAACGGAACAGGCATTTTATAGGCAAGCAATGGGGGATTTCCATAGAAACAATGTTGCTGTTATATCAATCCAAAGTTCGGTCTATCCTGTTCTATGGGATTGGGGTATGGGGCAGCAAGAATTAGACACTCGAAACAATTTGATGCATTGACTTTGCACAAACTTTTTTGTATGCTGTCATCACTCTCGGTTCAATATATGTATTTAGAATTTGGTATTGCTTGTATCGGGGCCGGTGCAACTGTGAAATCCATCATGTTCTGCAATAAGTTGCTAAAATTGGAGTCCGGTGGCATGATGAGGAATTTTGTATGTGCATTTTGATTAATTGATCATTGTTATTCCATGGGAACATTCAGCCATTTGTTAACTCTTTGTGCAAAATGGCAAGAGGGTTGTTGTGGCCTCCAGCCTAATGGCGCAGTGCATGTGATTACGGCCCGTCTTGAACTCAAATTAGTACAGCATTTTAAAGAACAGCATCTAGTAAACCTATTATCTGGGAGTAATGGTTCTCCTTGTTTTTTAGAATACGTCTCCTTGCGCGATACAAAGCCAACATATTTAACTGTGTATACTAACAGTTTTATTGCTAGACAAAGCTTAAGACTGAAATGTAATAAAAGTATTGCACTGATAATGTTAGGCGCATAGTTGCACATCCCGCTCAACGCACGCCTCTGTAGGTTATGTGGTACCAGTGAAGTTGAAACACTTGAACATCTGTTAATAGAATGTGAAAGCCTACATGTGCTAAGGACAAGCTATTTGAAAGCATACAATAATGGTATTAATTTTGAAGATCTAGCCTTAATATGGCGCAGATTTTTAAGTGGCAATGATCATAATTTGATATTTTACCTTGTTAAATTTGATTGGAAATGTGTAAAAATTATGACCATAGTCACTTGTTGATTTTATGAATGGTATTTCTATTTTATATGTAATCTTTAAATACTATGTTAATGTGATGTTATTTTACACTGAATGTTTTAGCATATACTTGTATATCCTTTTTAAAAAGATGAATGAGCTGCTAAGCACCGATCAATAGCTCACTGAGTATTTTAGTTACTGTATTTGTATATTGGACAATCGAATATCGTTTTTAATGTTCTTGTTTTATCCGCTGTATATACAAAGCCATTCAACTGATTGTGTATTAAACTAAATAAATAAATAATAGTAACAAGACTGTCCCAGATGTCTTGAATATTTTGAAACCGTTGTTTCTAGAAACCGTGGTGTTGCACCCCCATATGCCCATATCTTTGCTTCCCTCTATATGTACTACTGGAAATGTGTGATGGGCAGTCCACAGTGGATGCTGATGTGGGATCATTCTCCTCCTTCATGACCTTTAACCCCTTAGGTGCCAAGGACGAGTATGCTCGTCATTTTTGCATAGACTTGCATAATAGCCTTGCACTTAAGCTTGCTCTAAACCTAAAACCTGTCCTTTTGGGACTGTTTGTCTCAATAAAATTGTGATGCCACCTATTGCTGATAAATCACTGAGAGAGCTAGTCATGGACCCAAGAAATGTTATCATCTCCAATGTCTTGCCACCTCTAAGACCGAAACCTAAAGAGGTCCTTAGAATAAGGTGGTGGCATGGCTTCGAGATGGAACTGGACCAGGTATCATTAGGAGTCTAGATATGAAGATTTTCCATAGCATTAAGTTGGACATTTGGTGCTCGGAAGCTGATAGAGATTGTATAGTTATTGACTGCGGCCATGGTAATCTCCCCCTCTTTCTGGCAAACGGTAATAATTTTTCTAATCTGCCCTTGGACTTGAACCTGATTGTGGATCATGGATACATTTTACTGCCATGATTTGTTTTTGTGGTATGCTGTATGTTTGTCTAATGTGCACTGAGATTTTGTGTTGTACCTTTCTGTCCTTGTTTGTGGCGTCCTGATGCCTGCGGGCTGCAGAGCTTTATAAATATACAAATACATAAATAAATAAATAAATAAACAAACAAATAAATAAATAAATATTTCTGTATTGAAAGGACACATTCAGAACCACAATTCCAAGAATCCAAAGAAGAAAAAAAGACAGAGCAAGCTTATCTCACATGAAATGGTATTTTAATGTCTGTCACCAGCAAGAGAACTGGGCTTGTGAGAGAGCTAGGTGATTTATATGAATCGATGGATGAATGGTAGAAATTAAATGTCAGGTGTAAATAACACTATCAGGACCATTCATTGTGGGTTTTACACTACCTTGAGTTAACATTTGCCCCAGTCCAGTATAATATCAATTAAAATTGTGAATCAAAATGTGTAGAGAAATTAATTGAATCAGAGAAATCACACACATTTTTATTTTTAGAAATCACAGAGGGAAACATTGGTAATGGAGGGATGTGGGAAATCAAAATCACGTTTTCATATGGTCTGACATCTACGCTGTGAAAATATGTTCCAACATGCATGCTCACATCATACTGCCTCTTGCCTGGACAATGCATGAAACTGCACAGGAGGCAATGTTCAATAATATCAGACATCCTGATTCATCCACCCAGGAGGATAGAGGGATGTCAGATCCAGATGCCGTCTCATAAACATCGGCCTACCCTGTCCCTCAAATGTCCATGATGACACCCCCACCACCACACAGCCCACAATTATGTCACTGGGCCATGTTTTACCCCCGAGATTAAGTCTGGGTGAAATATTGGGGGTGGTATAGGACAGCAAGTGGATGCCACCTTTGGATCCAGCCAGGTAGGCAGCTGAACCCCACTCCAGCACACCAGCTACCAGCCTCTGTCTCCCTTCCACATTCTTAATTTCTCAATCCCTCCACCCCCATTTATCTTGTAGTGTATTTCATCCTTAACAAGTTGTCACACATGAAAGCTTAATGTGGTGTTGGCTGCTTCAACCTATGCCTGCATTGTTCTACGTTGTTTTGCTGAAGTAAATCACCTAGTTGTAAATTACTTTTACTTGTTTTCTATATTGATGGACAAACTGCGTTGTCATTTTATTGCATGATTTTGTAATATTTTATTACCCCCATTTCCAATTTTCCTTCAACATATTTGGTTTCATTCTGAGCACCCCTCCCCTGGATTTTGGAACCATTGCTATGCTTCTACTAGTTGTGGATGTATTTGTAGGTTAGGGAGGAAAGGCATTTTTTTCAGGGGAATTCATATTTTTGCAAGCACTCATTCAACTAAAGTCTGCAATGCCTCATCTACAGTGGCCCTTTCTGTCATGAGCCCCATGTCCATCAGCCCCATCAATAGCCATCATCAGGATATCTCCATCCGTATACTGATCAGGCGAGGGGCAATGTTATGCAGCATTAACCAAGCAAACATCGACAGTATCTACGGTAGGACCCGAGATACCTCATGAGCACACACAAATCCTGCCCAGTGTTGTTCCATGTGTTCATGAATGCAATGTTGCTTTTTTGTTACAAAACAGAGTACGGGTTTCATGAGCCAAGTTTTGGGGGTGGATACCCAGAGTGCTTTGCCAACGGGAGTGGATGAGTTATGAGTGATTTTTTTTTATTTACATTTATAAAGCGCTCACACGAGGCGCTGTTACAGGAATAGTTTTTTTTTCTTCTTAGTTGCGTAATAGTTTTTTTTTAAAACATGTTTGTAAACACCCAGAGGTTTATAACGCGCTTAAACACCCAGAGGTTTCTAAGCGCGGACCCGGGATCGAACCTGTGTTGCTTCGTGCATCTTGCTTCCAAGACTCACGCTGCCGCTGAGCTATTCTCCCGGGACTGATTGAAAGTGTAGGGCATAGTCCCCTTGTTAAGGTGAATTTATATGTTTCTGGAGGGATAATATTTACTTATGGGCCGCTTAGCCAACAAGTTGAATTCTTTGGTTATTCACATGACAAGGCGTACGTGCCGTACCCTACACAAGCGATTGGTAAGATCACTAAAAGGGCCATTTCAATGTCATTCACGCACCAGTGATTTACCAAAATGTGCATGCATGGCCATTGGAAAGTGAGTGAACATTTTGAATGCTGTTAATTTCCTGATGACCCTGCTTTTCAGGTAATTCCTGGGAATTAATTGGGAAACTCTGTCCCTGGTTCTACCACTGCTTTGGACCCTTTGTAAACTGCCGTTCTTGAACCTTTGTACAGAACTCTGGTGCTAGGTTCACGCTATATAAAACACAAAATAAATACTTTATTGATATGTGCTGTGGAATTGTCTTCAGTGACTTTGCTATGTTAGTTGTGAGTTGTGTCCCATTCCATCACTTTCAAGTACGTTAGATATTTGCAAAGAATGTTTACAAATACAATACTGATTATGTTAGCTTTATTGTGATATGCATTTCTGTCCCAAGATAACTTGATATGATATGAGAAGTAATTTATAACGCGCCTGCACACAAGTGTTTATAGGCACGACAAGACAAGGAGGGGGGACAGAAGGAGGACAACAAAACAATCTTACTAGGATTTGTGTCATGCAGATCGCGCAAGTGCAGGGGAGGAGGAAGGGGAGAAGAGCCAGGGGGGAGGTAGAAGTGCAGGTAACTCAATAAGTGCAGCCAGCGTGTGGCTCATAAGTGCAGAGAGACATGGGATTGTAGGGTTGCAGATACAGTGCTAGGGGAGCCGAAAGGCATGCAAGGGCAACGAGACATGCAGGAGCCTGGGCCTGGGTTTCAGTGGGTGGCCAGAGGCCAGTGACCAGTGTGTGGACTAGTCAGGGGCATCAGCAAGAGAGAGGAAGAGAGAAAGCAGAAGTGAAAAGGAAGGTCTACAGTTGCTTCTAGACCCGGAGATGTTTCTGCTAAAGTTTGAGAGAGGCAGGGAGGCTGTTCCAGAGGCAGGCCCCAGCCTAGAAAAGAGGTCTATCCCCCACTCTCTGCTTGGAGAAGCGTCTGACCCTCAGAGAATTGGAGGTGGATGAGCAGAGGGCATGAGAAGGAAGATGTTTAGGAAGAGAAGGTAGGACGAAATGTGGTCCCAGGCCCCAGAAAGTCTTGTGGAAGATGCAAAGCGTCTTGAACTTGATACATGCAGCCACAGGGAGCCAGTGGAGAGATTTCAGAGCTGGAGAGATATCATCCCTGGGCTTGATGCCAAGAACACGTCTCGTAGTCCTGTTCTGGATAAGTTATAAATGGCAAACATTAGAGATAGGCAGGTTCAGAAAGAAGCTATTGCAATAGACCAGCCTTGAGAGAACCAGGGCTCTGGAGACAGTGAGCATCTGAGGGAAAGTGAGAAAAGGCAGAATACCTCTGAGGAGGTGCAGGTGATAGTGTGACTTCTTAGAGACGACAGAGATGTGAGGAGAGAAGGAGAGGTGGAGTCAAAGATGACACCAAGATTCTCAGGAAGGAGCAGGAAGAGGGCCCAGGGGGGTGGCCAGAGAGCGAAAGGAAAGGAGGGAGCAGGTGTCCCGATGAGGAGGTTCTCATTCTTACTGGCATTAAGGCACAGATCATTGGTGGCACAGTGCCTTTGAACTTTGGATGCATATCCAGCATCCACTTTTGGCACTGCTTTATATCACTGTTTTATTACACGGCACACTCCAGCCAGGGACTCCTTCCCCGACAATGACTGTGGCGTACAATAAAACGCTTTTTATTTTTAATAACCCATGGGTACTTTTTATTTGAGTAGGCCTCCACTCGTCTCACACCCAACCTGCACAACCCCCCCCCCCCAACCTCCCATGTCACAATGGACCAGGAATCAAGCAGGTTTGTATCAATAAAATATTTATTATTTAATGCAAAAGGAAAGTCACAGAAAAAGAACTATTTTATAAAGAGATAACACCAACGATTTAGCACTCCCCCCTGCAAAACCCACCCCCAAACATCAGCTAACCTAATTCCTTTGAATGGAAAGCAGTGGCAAGGAGTAGGAATAGAGTGAGAAAACGGATTTGGGGTAAAACCGAGCCAGCAAAGAAAGTGAAAACGCATTTTTGGAGCAAAATGGTAGAATTGGGTTTTGTTATTACTCACAACTGCTAAGGGATGGGATGAAAGGACATTCATGTTGAATACACTTGAGGAGATAGGGAATCTTAGATAATGCTAATCAGCACACCAGGGCAAAGTAGAAATGAAATGGGAAAATCAGTTTTGGGAGAAAGCAAATGCAAAAGAGAAACATGCAATGGCAAATGGAACTTTGGTTTACACTGAATTTACAATAACTGGCAGCTCAGGAAAGGAATTTAGCTGACAGTAGAAACACTGGTTTTCAATGACAAGGACAGAGGCACATAACAGATCGATTTGTAGGCCAAAGAGATTGCTCTCAATGGGACTACGATTTGGGGTTTTAATAGGACAGATGCAAATAGGAATTTGTGGGGTGATGCACACAATACAATGACACACTCAGTCTTCAGTTACAAGGAGACAAAGGGCTTGCCACTCATGTGACAGGGAAAGCAAAGCACAGCTGTTTTTGGTGGCAATGTTTAAGTGTGGTTTTTCAAGTGAATGGGATTTCTGTTTAGTGCCTTTAAATGCACTCCACATTTAGTATCCACTTGATGTTGACAGGGAGCTGTTGTGAGGGATCCTCAAGCTGTTCATTGACCCTGAAGGTTGTACAAGCATTTGTGTAGTGGTGATCTTCATCACAGACTATTTACATGAGGATGCTTTCTTATGTGCCTGTTATGGAAGGCCTGCACTAGGGACCTTTGATGTACAAGGCCACATGTAAGCAATTCAGTGTCCCAACTATGTTAGGTAAATCCAGAAAAGGCATATCATTTGTTTCATTGCCACTGAGATCTTCTATACCCTATAGATAATGAAGTGCTACCAATATGGCACATCATGGCATCAAGTGCCTTATTTAGGATTTTACGGAAAGAGGCATGTGTAATGCCATGTGCAAGTGCCACAGTGACCTGAAATAATCCACATACACAAAGGTGCACCACAGTAAGCTTCAACATGGGAGGCATATCTGCTGTATCTCTCTATTGGGTTCTAGGTCATACTGGATATAACCCAAAATGTTTTTACTGTATTCATGGCCAGCTTCTAGGTAGCAAGCACCTGCTGATCACTCAAATGAAGGGAAGCTCTTTGCACTCTTCACCTCTCTTCTGTTGCTGCAGTGTGTGGCCTGCTGGGGGATGCTGAGCTGGTTAATGAGTGGGCTGCATGTGTCCTTCTTGACAGGCTGATGGTCTGCCTGCCTGAAGCAGCCCGATTGAGGAGGGGGGCCTGCTGAGGGACTATTGGGCAGGATGGTGGGGCTTTTGGTAAGAACCATGGTTTTCCAGCTGGGAGTTCTGCTGGGTAGGCTGATTAGGGTTTCTGGGCAGGTGGATTCAGGGCTGCTACACTGATTGCTGTGCTGCCTGCTGCTGCTTAAGATATCTGCTCCTCCACATCCAGGCCTCGCGTGGTGGCTGCATGGAGGTCAGCCCTGCTCGGCATTTTGCTAAATTCATGGAGAATCTGCAGCATTTAAAAAAGGCCGCTGCTCCACACATGGCCTTGTGTGCCCTTCTCTATGCCTCCAGTTGCATTGGATTGGCTAGGGGAAAAAGAAAACACGAGGGATCATGGGAGCCGACAGGCAAAGCTGCCCCTCCACAAGGACCCTCTCTAAGGACTGAAGTCTCTGTCTGGCCCATTGCAGCCATGGATGCCACTGCACTCACTATTCAGTCTGCCTTTGTACCCAATACCAAGAATTCAATCCACCTATGCCATCGTTCATGCAAGGCCTGCACCTAAGCCCAGGACCTGGCTCTGCCTGTCTCAGCTGGCGACAAGGCGTGCGGCCAAGCCAACCTGCCTATTCCAACACTGGCTTCTCACACAGGGAAGGACTTCAAGGCAAGCCATGCCAGTTGCCATCAACACACACTAAATGTGAATATTTTACCCCCCTTGGTCCATACTGTACCTGGCTGTATACTGCTGATCTCCCGATCCCGACTCCTCCACCCCTTCTACCAAGTGTTTCTGGTCAGCATATGATGCCAGTTCCCCTTGATGTCGCGCTAAGTATTGACCACCGCTTTGGTCCCAGATGCAACTTCTCACCCCATCACTTACACATTACCATCTGCACTAACATTATCTATGCCTAGAGCACTCTGCCGCCCAAACCCTTTCCCCCCCTCTAAATGCAGTGCACTCTTCCTCTGAGCCCTGTAAGCCAGCCCGTGCTCAATGCGCCATGCCCACAGAGCCCTGCAAACCACACTCTATGACCTGCAACGTTGTACCTGGTCCGAAATGCACTGCATTCAGCCACGCACTCACTGCAACCAACAACACTCACCCCAGACAGCACTGCCGACACCCTTCATATCAAAACCGCCAAGCTCAGCACAGGTCAAAATCTGCATCGCCCTTACAGTCCAATCCCCAAACTTCATCTACACTACTTAACCACCTCAGCAGCGCGGCTCACACCCTGCTACATCATGTGCAGAGAAAACCATTCCCTGCACACAACTATGACCTCAACCTGTCCCATCCTCAACAGCCCACACCTGCCCAGTGGTGTGGCTTACACCCAAGACCATTCCTAGTGCACTTTGAAAATGCACCACACACTTGGCATCACAAACTGATGCACCTATCAACCATTCTCTGCCCCCACAAGCAGACATCAACACATCCACCTCAATATCGTACAGCTCATCTTGGCCTCAACTTTACCCTTCACCTGCCCTCCCACACACAACTGCTCTGACCACCAACACAGAGGCCAGAGCAGCACAACCTAGTCCCCCTCCTTTCCACTGTACCTTCCTCAACAGTAGGTCCCTTGTAGCACACTCATGACATCCTCAATCGTATCACCTCAAATAACCTGGATATCCTTGCACTCACAGAAACCTGGCTCACACCTGCTGCTGGCCCCGGACTCTCCATTGCCTTCCCTAATGGATATGCCATATAACTCTGCAACAGGTCGGAGAAAAAAGGAGGTGGTGTAGCCCTTATTTACAAAGACACATTACTCCTCTCTATTCCATTAGTGCAACCCCGCTAGAAAACCGTGAAGCCATATCTGTCAAACTTAAATGCTCACCTAACCCTACCATCACCATCCACCTCATTTATTGTACTCCTGGCCCACTCGTCACTTTTGACAATGACCTCTCGCAGCTCATCCTCGCCAACCTTAAGACCACCTCCCAACTGTTAATCCTAGGCGATCTTAACCTTGGGCACACCGACCATTCAGACTTCGAGTCCACCACACTTTCCAGCTCCATGACAGCTTTAGACTGTTATACCCAGGAACTTAAAGACACCCATGAAACTAAATGAGCAGCTGAAGCTGCCTGGCACAAAGAACCCACACCTGCCAACATAGCCCACTTCGCCAAGATCTCCCTCCTAGACAAGACAAAAAATCCACATTTTGCCAAAGCAGCCGACTTTAACGACAGAATCAATAAAGACAACTCTTGGTGTAACATCGTCCAAGACAACCATACCAGCAAAATCGCATTGCTGCAAGCCAAGATAAAAACCAAGATTTCTAGCATCACACTACCCCCGCCCAACATCCCCCTGGACGTGGTACCTAGAAACACCCCCCCTTTCAACTTTCACCCATCAGTAGCCCTATCTTGGCAACATTATTGAAGGCCCCAAACCATTTTGCTGCAAGGGAGATGCCTGCCCAGCCTCTATTGTAAATGAATGCTCCAAACCTCTTCTCCCTCTCATCTCTGCCATTATCCACTCTTCCTTTGCCACTTGCACAGTCCCATCTGCCCTCAATGAATTATGGATCTCCCCCTACTAAATAAAACGGCCATTGACCTGGCCTTCCAACCAACAATTGACCTATCACTACTGTCTCATTCTTCCCAAAAAATCATCGACAGAGTTGCCTACCTACAAATCCAGGAATTCCTAGAACTTCATCGTATTCTGGGCATTCGGCAATCGGGATTCCGTCCCAAGCATGGTACTGAAACAGCCCTTCTGGACCTCAAGAACCAGTTAGAAGATGCTAATGACCTAGGCAACCTTTCCCTCCTCCTCCTACTCCTCGACCTTTCCGCATCATTTCACCTCTTTGATCACCAAACAATCTGTCACCGCCTCACTTCTTTATCTCACTTCTCTCTGGACTCTGCCAACAGGATCGCCTCTTTCTTAGCGGACAGAACCTTGCGGGTCTTTGCCAGCAAAGCAGCCGCATGCCGCACTCCAATGCCTTGCAGAGTTCCCCAAGTCTCCTGTGTCCCTCCCACAATATGTATCGTTTACACAAAGCCACTATTTGACCACCTTGTTCCGCTTAGCATCTCATACACCAACTACGCCGATGACATGCAAATCCTCGTCCCCCACACTGGCAACCATACACAGGATTCCCTTAGAATAAACATTATATATGGTCCATTCAATCGAGGACAGCCACACACAGCCTCTCTAATAATGACGATAAGACAGAGCTTGTCATCAATGGCTCCCCGACTCACCTAGCCAAACTACACCAATTTTACAAAGCCTTCACCATCGATGGCCACACCATTTCAGTGGCTAACTCAATGAAAACGCTAGGTGTTTACCTTGATTTCTCCTAACCATGACTCGGCATGTGAACTACATTCCCTCTACCTCAGAAAATACGCTACTAAGCTTATCACCATCAGCAAAACCTTCTTGTCCCGCCAGAACCATCTTGAAGTTGCACGAGCCCTCGTCTGCTCAAAACTTGACTACTGCAACTCACTGCTCTGCGGCACTTTGTCCAAAAATCTGAGCAAACTTCAAACCACCAGGAATAACATTTTGCATCCAGCTCTAGACATTGGGAAGCATGATCACATCACTGAGGCAAGACAATCTGCCCACAGCTTCGTGTAGAATACAGAATCAACTTCAAGATCCTGTTAATCACACATCGCTGCTTGAGCAACAACGCCCCTCCGTACCTGGTTCCAAAACTCAAAAAGCGCACCCCGGCAAGACCATTGATATTGAGAACAGCTTACAAACATTGTCTCATCAACCAGAGATTTAACCTCAAGAGACCCGGGAGGGCGAGCTTCCCAGTCTGTGCCTTCGCACTTTCGAACAACCTGACCCCCTGCCTTTGAGATGAACCTTTTTACAACAGATTCAGGAAGGAGCTCAAAACTCACCTCTTTAACTGGTATTCTCACATGTATCTGTCATTCCACCTCCACCTGTGTACTTACCTTATATGTTGACATCTGTATTTGTTCATTCTACTGTTACTCGCGCCTAAATATCCGTGGGCTTGGTGCACTGTCACAAATGCTTAAATAAATAAACAAAACTGGCTGGTATTAGAAATGGGATTTGCACCAGAGCAATGAAATAGGCTTCTTCTCCCTTCAATGCTCTGTGTTTCAGTGTGTGAATGCAGCAATTTCTGCTCTTTGATATTCAACATACCCCTGGCTTTGTTCATGGTGTCAGGAGTTGGCTGTTTAATGGCCTGTTCATACTGTGTAATTGCTGTACTGCTTTCACTTCCACACTCTTGAGGTTTGTGAATGGTTTCAGGTTTTGGCTGTGTAATGATCTTATGAAACTGTGTATTGTTGCTGTACTGCTTTGAGCCCTCACATCCCTGATGTGTGCCTTCTTTGAGTGCTAATTTTAGGTGACGTTAATAGTAGTAGGAATGCTTTTGGGGATCTATGATGTTTCCTCGCAGTAATTTGCTCAAGGCCCATTTGTATGATTTTTTTTGTTAGACATTTCACTGCAAAAAAAGCGAGGAGGGTCTGACACCCCCCGCAGCCCTCACCTCCTACCCCCACCTTTCTAAAATCCTAAAGCCAAACCCACATCTACATTTGCAGTGAAATGTGGTATAAAAAGTACTTACAAAGAAATGGGCCTCAAACAAACGAGTCTGCAAGGTAATGGGCAGGTTCTTGCTTTTGGTATGTGTCAGCAGTTTTTCTGCATCTAATTTCACATGTAAAACCAACCACACACAGCCAGTCATACTGCACTGATACTCAGTGTGATTTTATTTTAGTGACTATGGTTGAAGAGGTTTTCCAAGCAGACATTTCAAACGGAGTAATTCACATATTATATGCATTAGAATATGCAATACAAATCTGGGGTCATGACCTTTCCACATCTATTTCCGCCAGTGTGCATACATACGGCTTTAAGTGATCCAGGGCTAGGTGCCCTGGCAGTCAACTGGGGAACTGTTAGACACTCTCTCTCCCCCAGTAATTAGAACCTGAAGCAATGTCTCCTGTGCACATGCCAGTAGTGTGAAAGCCACGAAGGAGCTCCTGCAGCAATGTCACTTTAGAATTGCAGGGGTGAGCAATCCAGTTACAAGCTATGAAAGCAATGCATTACGGGAAATGAGAATTCCTCCTCTGATGAAGGAATGAAGTCCTTTTCTTTACAGACAATGGCCCTCATTACGACCCTGGCGGAAATCGAAAAACGATGGCGGAAACGCTATTTACGCTATGGCGGTCAGGTCAGTTGCTTTCCGCCAGGGTCGTAATGAGGGCCAATGTATTTCCAAACACCGTGAATAGAGGATATGAAGACTACCTGAAAGTAACAAAAGTGACCCAAAATGAATGTTTGCAGAGTCTCATGATGTATTGTTTGGGGCTTGAACCACCCCCTTTAGACCACACACATCACATTTTAGGCCATGCCCTTCACATTGGCCACACTCCCTTCTTTAGATCCTCCAATCTCGATTCTGCATCCCACACAAATCAATGACGTTATCTCTGCAAACCTTTCAGAAAGAACGGCTGCTGGTGATTGGGCGGTTCCTGCTTGCAGCAAATCTATTGAACACCAAAATGCATGATTGTTCTTTCATTTGCAGCAAATAATAATGTCACTTCTTGCCTTGTCTTTGTCACAAGCTCTCTTTTCTCTATCGTGTTGTTTTTTTTCTGAGATATACTAAATGTCAATACCTAAATCCAAACTCAACTATTCAGTCATAGAAGTGACCTCACCCACTTGCTCATATGGAAGTAACCCCAAACTCTGCCTCATGTAAACACAGCAAGAAATGGGGGTGTGGTCTGTACTGCTTGCCTTTCGTCCTTGAACAGCTAAAGCTATTTCCACTGACTAAAATATCAGTCAAAACAATGCTCCAAAGCACTCAGAATGAACTGCCTAGGCCCCCTCTTGCACAGCAGTTCCTTCTGTTCCCCTTCAACGCAGGGGGATTCGATGATATCACCTCCAATCATAGTCCTTAATTTTTTCTAAACCCCAAAGCAAGTTCTATGCAAACTGCACTTGCAGTGTTTTTGCCACATTGCACGTTCAATTTCTGTCAGCTTCGGCACTTTACACTCATTGCTATACATGTAAGTCATACTACACATATTGCTATACATGAAAATCAGGTTGTTTGTATAAGCGCATTGCTAGCGCACAATGGTTAAAACTAAACAAAAACATGCTCTCCGTCCTACAAATACAAGACCATGTGCTCCTTTCATATAAATATATTATTTCATAACTCTCATTGGGGCAAGCAGAGAAATCCCGTGGTGCATGGTGGGATATTGGGTTGGTGTAATAAACCCCCACACTCTAGGCAAGCTTCCTCAAGGCTTGTGGCAAATGTTTGCAAACGTCATGGATAATCCGGAGAAATAGAATAACTCTCTCCACACCACCACTGTTTCGAATTACTTGCTGCAAACGGTGAACACATTAAGAGGCTCTCACCATTGTCTGCAGCAGCAGCTGTGACTTCTCCCATACAAAGACTGGCACTCCAAGTGTTCCTTCCCAGTGAAAAGAAAGGTGGGCGAATCTAAATGTGCTTATTGTTCTGCTTGGGTATTCATGCAGTTGCCCTGGCAGCAAACCGGGACAGCTTAAAAGGAGTGGGGAGGACACACAGGATGTGTGAAGGGAAGGGAGGAAAGACAGGAGGTTTGAAAGAACTAGCCACATTACAAAATATTGAAAACCAATCACCCCTGTTCTTTTTCACTTTCCGCGGTTGCCCTTTCACTGCTGCACTCACGCTTATTTGGCTGCAACACTTTCTGTGGAATATGGTGGTCGCTTGGCAAAGGGTAAGGTTGCAGTGAGGTTAGACAATGCTAATGCCAGGCATGCAAAACGACCAAATCAAGAATTGTCATCCCGATTTATTCAGTTATGGAATTCATGCTAGACGTGATTTGATTGCTGCATAAACTGAGATTTATAAATATATTTAATGGTGTGGCCTTTTCAATTCCATTACAATTCTTAGTTGTCACAATTGCATTGTGTGATGTTATTAGAATATTGTTTTAACTCTGCGTTGCATCTTTTTGGCAACTTTAGTTGATTGTTTCACTTTGCAGTGTTGTTTTCCTCATATTTGTTGTAATTTGTGATGTAGGTTTAGCTTTTTGTACCATAGCCCTGGAAGGACTATAAAAAGTGTTTACATAAATCTATGTATTCAATTAAGCTCAGAGTGATATATGCGTCTGTGGGAAAGGAAAGGAGAAAGGAAGAGGAAAGGCACAATCAAAAAAGAGGAAGGGAAGAAGGATGGTGTAAAGGAGTCAGAATGAAAGACAGGTTGCACATGAAATAAGTGCAGACAGCGAGAAAGAGCGAGGCAGATGTGAAGCAACAGAGCACTGCCCAACAAGGGGTAAAGAAAGAGGGAA
The DNA here is from genome assembly GCF_040938575.1 of Ambystoma mexicanum. NCBI lineage: Eukaryota > Metazoa > Chordata > Amphibia > Caudata > Ambystomatidae > Ambystoma > Ambystoma mexicanum. The sequence continues at coordinate 739,191,110 of NC_090928.1, forward strand.
CTGCAGATGGATTCAATCAGAAGTGTATATAGACGATGCAGGGTACACTTGGAAGGTCATGGAGAGAAGGAAACAGAGCATCACAGCCAGGGATTCGAGGTTTAGGGAGGGAAAGGCGGACCCATTCTTAATTTTGTGTTGGTACATCCGCATCTTCTTGTGCATTTTGCATAATCTGCCCCTCCTAAATGTGCTGTTGGGCCACTGGATCTGCCTCCAGAATTGAATCCTTTGCCTTATGCTATGAGAGAGGGAGCCAAGTCTGCTCCCTTTTGTGATGTGGGGGACTCTGTTGCTGCGGAGCCTCCGCAGGGTGCACTGGCCTGCCTAGGCCTTGGGTCGCAACACGCAGCAAAGAAACACACGAGTACTCGATCTGCTGCATAAACCGGGACTAGCGCCAAACTGCCAGTTCCAGTGATTCCTTTATTTCTGGCTCCCGCCCCCCTGCCACGTGACTTGGTCTCCCGTGACACGTGACATCACATTCCTCCCAAACTTAGAATGCTTTTCTCCCCAGTCATCAACATTAACGTCAAACATGTGTAGTCCATTCTAGTCTCTTAGGAGCATGTCCTGGCCATGCTCGATCAGTGATAGACACCTTGTATGACGTACACTTGGAGGCGGGATGGCGGTCGCGGCTTCTCCCTCAGATGGTAGCGGGGATGAGTCCTCTCTGCTTCTTCCATTGGAGGGGTCTCCAGCCGGGCCTCGCTCCTGCATGGTGTTGGCTCTCTAAATTTTTGGGGTGTGTCGTGGACTTCTGATGGCTCAGGGGCTTCTGGTCGAGCAGGTGATCTGGGTTCTTCCCTCAGAGTCCTCGGCCCTTCTTCCCACATTGGCGCCGGGACTTTCCGGAAGTGAGATATGATCCTGGTCACCGTTTCTTTCCCTCTGGTGGCCGTGATCATGCTGTGGTTTGCGGCACTGACTGTCCATGGTCTGAACTAGAAGTTTAGTGACATCTTCTTGGGCGGAGCCCGGTTCTTGACAAGCACTGTGTCTCCTGGCTTCAACTCTCAGTGGCTGGCGTGGAGAGTGCGGCGAGTGCGGCTCTCTTGTTCATTCAGCTTGACTCATCTTGCCTCTATGACAGGGATGTCCGGTTCGGGTGCTACCCAGTTTGGGTGTACGGGGAGTTCAGCTTGGATCGGAAACCCCGAACATGAGGGCTGCAGGGCTGATCCCAGTTGAGGAGTGTTGGATCTGACTGTGAGTCCTCAGAAATTGGTACACGGCAGTTAGCCAGGAATGACCCCGTTCCTTTGCGATGTGGATTACTTTGTTGATCAATCCCATGAATTGCTCAGCATCGCCGTTAGCTTGCGGCCAGCCTGGGGTGATCCCTTTGTGCTGTATGTTGAGGTCTTGGAAGAATTGTTGGAGCTCTTGGCTGGTGAAGGGGGGCCCGTTTTCACTCTTGCTTTTGGATAGGAGGCAGTGTATCACAAATATCTTTTCTAGTGCTAGGGTAATTGTCTCTGTGTTGGTGGACGCCATATGTACGACCTCCGGTTTATCAGATGAATTCGTCCACCAGAACTAGTAAGTAGCCCTCTCCCGTGATGGTGCAGTAGTCTCTGCTGACAGACTCCCTCCTTTTGTTGCTTTTGTTGCTCCTTGGGACACTGATGATGGGTTCTGGCGTTTCGGCTCTACTGGTGGCCTGGCATGCTGCGGAGGATTCTATGAGGTCCATCAAATGCTGTTGCATGTGGGGCGTCCACATCGGGTCTTTAGGTATGAGGTTGTTTTTACAGTTCCCTGGTGTTCACTGTGGGCCAGTTTGAGGGCTCGTTCTTCTAGTGCAATTGGTAGCAGAATTTCGGTGTCCCTTAAGTATCACTCCTTCGGGGGCTACGGTGAGTTCTTGGCGGATTCCGAAGATGGCTTGCAGCTTCTCCTGGGCAGACATTGTGCGCTGGGCCATAGTGGCTAGAAAGTTCTTCCACTTCCCTGATTGGACGACTTGTGTGGTTTGTGTTAGGATAGCATCGGCCTTGGTCTCTTCAGCTACTTCCTGCAAGGTGAGGGCCTGCAGTTGGGCACATGCAACCACATGACATATGTGTTCATCTGTCTCAGTAGCGTGTTGGTTTTCTTGATCTGTAGTGGACCGTGGGTGGCGGGATAAATAGTCTGCTGGGTTGTCGGCTCCGGCCCGATATTCCACCTCGATGTTTTAGGGTTGGAGTTGTAGCATCTAATTGTCGATGCGTGCCGGGGGGTGTGACGCTGAACCCCTGAAGATGGGGATGAGGGATTTGTGGTCAGAGAACACCTTCACTTGCTTACCCAGTAGATAAACTTTGAAATGTCTGCACCCCCAGAGGATTGCTAGTGCCTCTTTCGCAATATGTGCATATTTTTTTCATTTTTGATCAATATGCGACTGGCAAACGCAATGGGGTTTACGTTGCCTTCTTTGTTGACTTGGGTAAGCATGGCTCCTAGGCCTACCGAGCTAGCATCGACAAGGAGTTCTGTGCGTCTTTCAATGTCAAAGAACGTCATTGTCCTGGAAGCAGATAGCGAGTATTTGCTCAGTTGGAAGGCTTGCTGGTGGATGGGTGACTATTTCCACTTCTGGTCTTTTTTGTGACGGAAGGGGCTCGCTAGAGTAGCGAGGTCCAGGATAAATCTTGCACAGTACGTTGCCATTCCCATAAAACTCATTACTTCAGTGATGGATTGTGGGGCTCTGGTGCTTTTGATGTCATTCACCTTTGCTGGGTCCGGTGATACCCCCTTAGAGTTGAAAATGTATCCAAAGAAACAAAGTTCTTCTTTGCCAAATTCGCATTTTTTGCATTCAATGTTAGTCCTGCATCTTTGAGCCATTGCAGTACTGAGGCCAGGTGTTTGTGGTGTTCTTTGTTGTTTGTTCCATATACAATGATATCATCACTGATTTTCGTTGTCCCTTCTAGGCCATTCAGAACCTTTTGGATTTCATGCTGAAACACTTCAGCTACTGACGATATCCCGAAATTCAGGCGTTTGTATCTCCTCATGCCGAGGTAGGAGGAGAAAGTGGTGATGTACCTCGACTCCTATGCTAGTTTGAGTTGGTGATATCCTGACCTGAGGTCCAGTTTGCTGAATATTGTCGCACCTGCCAGGTCGATGATGAGCTCATCTATGGTTGGCGTGATGTGTCGCTCCCTCCCGATGGCTGCATTGGGGAGCCACATGTCAATGCAGATTCACACTGCATTTGGTTGTTTGGGTTTCTGTGCCACCACCATTGGTGACACCCAGGGGGTTGGCCCCGAGGTTTTCTCAATTATGCCTGCCTTTTCTAGCTTCTCAAGTTCCTTTTCCACGGCCTCCCTCATGTGAAATGGTACTCGGCAATGTTGTACTGCTTTTGGTTCAATGGTGGGGTCAATGTGTAACTTGATGTATCTGCCTTTCAGGCAGCCGATGCCTTGGAACACTTGGTGATATTTCTCAAGTAGGTCATTGATTTCTGCGTGTTGGATGCTGAACGCAAACTGTACTAGCCGCAGCTTTTCTGCTGTCCTGCAGCTCAGGGGAGCCTCACAGCCGGCATTGACTACATAGATCCTGGCTAGGCATGCAGTGTTGTTGTGCGATAGGCCTAACCTGAAGGATCCTTGCATCGGCAGTGTTTTCTTGCAACTGTATGTGAAGAGCCATACCTTCCTGTCTTGGAGCACCGGCCTTGGATGGAGCTTGTCAAAAGCGGTTACTGGCATGACGTTGATGGTTGCGCTGGTGTCGATCACCACTTTTATTGGCATGCCGTTCGAGATGACTGTGCAGGAAGGTCTCTGCCATTGTCTGGACCTCTTGGGTTCTAATGCTGATATGAGATGTACACGGTGCACTCTCTTGCTCGGTTTCTTTCGCCTTTCCTTGTCCTGCCTGTCAGGTGAGGTGCTGTCTTTGCTCTCTTCACTTTCACTCGCTTCTGGTGATATCTGCGTGTGGTCTACGGCTCTCGCTCTTCCTCTCCTGCTTGGCTGATAGGTGGTTTCTCATGAAGCAAACTTCTCTCGATGTTCCTGTGGTTGTTGCGACAGCTGTTCACAGTCTTCTCCACCTGGCGGATGCAGGCAGACTGCTGCGTAGTGATTGAGGCGGTTGCACTTTCAGCAGGTCAAATCCCACACGGGGCATGTTTCTCCCCGGTGCCATGGGCCACCACACCATTTGCAAAAGTTCTCTCGTCCTTGAGGCATGTGGGATTTAAACAGGTTTGAACCTCTGCCTCCTAGTTTCCAGGCGTTTTGTCATCTTATGATGGCTGCAACTTCCTCATTCTTTCTCGGGTTGTCTAGTGGTAGACGTTGGATTGCGACTTGAATTACCTCCTCCTGGTCATCTGTGCATTCACGAAGATGCCCCATCTCGGGATTTCGAGCTAGCGCTTTGTTCTTTTCTGACAGGATGGCTCTCCTCAGTTTTTCCGACGAGGTTCCTTTGATTATTTGGAGTCGGATGGCAAACTTCTCGTTGGGGAATTCTAAACCTACTGCCATCTCCCATAGGTGGGTATGGAAGTTGTCCACTGTTTCGTTCTCGCGTTGCCTGGCCATACAAAAGTGGAATGTTCGTAGTCGGGATTAAGATCAGGTTTAAACTTGTTTGTGAGATCAGTCTTAGCAGTGTCGTAGTCATTCATGTCACCGTTGTCAGGGAAGGTGTTCAAGGGGCGTAGTGCTGCCGCTCTGATGTTGAGCAGGAGGAATGTGCATTTCTTTCTGTCTGCGGTGATCTCCGTGGCGTTCACATGCATCTCAAATTGTTGTAGCCAGATAACCCAGCGAATGGCCACCCCTGTTGTAAATGGTTCAAAAGACGCCATGAGGGTGGTGAGTGCTGGGTCTGGGGGGTCTGTGTTGATGCCCTTGAAGGGCTTGCATTCATGCTGGACATGGTTGATCAGTGGTGTTATTAGGTAGGCAGAAGGTTATGCACGGGAAAATAATGTGTCCTTCCAGTGCAGGTGCAAGCACGTGTTTCTGGTTGTATTAGTGCACGTGGGGCTGCAAGATACAGGCTCCTCTCACATGGTGTTTCTAGTGTATGTCACTTGGAGCTCACTGCACCTTCCTAAGTCCACTGCAACGTCTTGCTCCCTTGTGCTTTGTGCTTTGTGCTTAGGGCTGGTGAAATGCTGTGCCCCGAGCGCTGGAGTGGTTTATTGCGCTGTTCACGGGGTGGAGTGGTTTATTGAGCTGTTCATGGGGTGAGCAGAATGATAAATGATCTCCTGGCACGTGGAGAGTAGTAGGAATCCGAAGACGTTGCTCGCTGGTACATGCGAGATGAGTAAATGTTTATGGAGCGTGTAGTGCAACGTATCTCCAGAGCGTTGCATGCATGCACGATGAAACAGACTGTTGGATTCTCCATGGAATGTTGGGGGCCTGAAAATGAGGCTTGCATTCCTTGTGAAACGTTCAGACGTGTGCACTGGAAGGCAACATGTTAATCGTTCAGTAGAACGTGGGGTGCATGAGAGTGAGGCTCGCGTGCTGCCGCCTGAGAGCAGAACATGCGCCAGAGCAGGATGTTGAAGGTAAGTCTCTTTGATATGTGCTTATGACCGCAAGTCAAAGTCCAAACTACAGCCACTTGCTTTCACTGGCTGCTCTTACCGGAATTCCTTAACAATGCTCCGCTCTACAGTGCGGCGGAATTGATGAGCCGCAGCTCGATGGGGTGATGGAAATTAGAAAACTGGTGCGTGGGGAAAAGCGATGTCCTCGTCGCCAGTGTCATATGAGGGACTCTGTTGGTGCAGAGCCTCCGCAGGGTCCGCTGGCCTGCCTAGGCCTTAGGTCGCAGCGTGCAGCTAAAGAAACACATGAATACTCGGTCTGCTGCATAAACCTAGACTAGCGCCAAACTGCCAGTTCCGGTGATTCCTTTATTTCCGGCTCCCGCACCCCTGAGACGTGACCCGGTCTCCCGTGACACGTGACATCACACCTTTCAGTCCCCCCCTACCCAAGTTCGACCCCAAAGTAGCACTCCCCTCACATTACTCTGCCGTCTTTAGGCCAGTGCTTACAAAAGTGTTTTACAATTGCGAAATCCCATTGAAAATCACGTTGTAAATCAGGCCCTCTGATAATGATTTTTCAGACATTCTCCCACATTTGCACAGTCTGATTAGAGTCACTGACTTTGATTTTCAAAGCATTTAAGTAGGATATAATCAGGAGAAAACATCACAACACAGCAAAACAAATGCTTCATTTACTGAGGGAGAGGGTCCACTGCAGAAGCAAACTGATTCCCAGTTGTCATGCTAAAAAGGTAACAAACCACCTGGCCGGGCTGAAGGGGCACGCTTTACCTTGCATGTATGCACGTTTAAGATTTTATGTAGCATAAACTTAGCTGTGAAGCCGCATTGTGTTGTATAAATAAGGGATACACTGATAGGGTACAATAATATGGATACAATTAGAAGGGTAGAATGTCATGCATATGCTTGGAAGGTCACAGAGAGAGGTGATGCAGAGTGTTGCAGGCAGGAAATACAGGGTATGGCTGGAAAGGGGGACCCGTTCTTGATTCATTCGTGAAAGGTCAAGTAGTTCAGAATAATATGCACGCTTCCAATGCCCCGTTTTGGGGTCCCATAGGACAACATGGGAATCGGTACTGCATGCAGTAATGCTTCAGTGTGGTAGTAATTACTGCTCCACAAAAGCAGCCACCATTTCCTTGCTTCAGATTTGAGACTCTACGGGTCTAGACTGGACTGGTCTACTGTAAAGTCCTATTTGCAGGGACCTCTTTGCAAAACATCAACAAGTTACAGGTGATTCACAATAATAATCTCAGTGAGGTTTTGAACATCCCCAAACGAGAGCATATTTCAGCCGCTAGAAGGAATGTGCACCAGCTGCCAGTACATGGGTGCATTATTTTTAAAACGCTTGAAATCACACACCAATGCCTTTCAATTGCTGCACCAAGATACCGTTCACAAAAGCTAACCAAAGTAAACTCTGCAAGACCAACCCACACTCATCGCCTCATCACCCAACGATTCAGGCTAAAAATATCAGTGGGGCTGACCTTCCCAGTCATAGCCACTAAGAACTGGAATGCCCTACCATTGGCTTTAAGATTTTAACAATCATTCTTGCCTTTCTGCAAGCACCTTAAGAGTCTACTGTTCGACCAGGCTTCAACCAGTATAGAACTTCTGTCTTAATGTAACTGTTATAGTCTAATTATCTACTTTACTTGTCCCCGTATGCTGCTGTAAAATCTGCATTTAGTGTCTTGTTGTCCAAGGGCTTATTGCGCTGTACACATGAAAAATAAATTAAAAAAACAAATGTAAGAACTTTGAATTTGGGAGACGGGTTAAACATGAAGTGGGTAATTCATAGAATCCAGCGCACAAGTGCCGCACGCGGCTGGTGCACAGTGTGCGCGTGCGACAGTCTGCGCCAGCCGCGTGCGCTAAAATCCATTTCCGCGCACAGCGTATTCATGGATTTTAACATCCAAAACCAGCCATGGCGCAGAGTGGCGCATCGACCCTGCAGCAGCGCCAGTTACGCCCCCAACCCCTCCCTGTGCACCATGCACAGCACACAAATCCCGTACTTGGCGCACAGGCCCCCAACCATGAAAACGCCTGTAAAACTCCTCGCGCACCCCTCCGAACACATGTACACCACGGCGCGGGGAGTTTCACACGCGATTGGCCCTGTGCGAGCGGGGCACGTTTATTACTGGGGTTCGCGGGAAGTTTCACACGCGATTGGCCCTGTGCAAGCGGGTTACGTGTATTACTGGGGTTCGGGGGAAGTTTCACATGCGATTGGCCCTGTGCGAGCGGGGTACGTGTATTACTGGGGTGCGCGGGAAGTTTCACACTCGATTGGCCCTGTGCGAGCAGGGTACGTGTATTACTGGGGTTCGCGGGAAGTTTCACACGCGATTGGCCCTGTGCGAGTGGGGGGCATGTATTACTGGGGTTCGCGGGAAGTTTCACACGTGATTGGCCCTGTGCGAGTGGGGTACGTGTATTACTGGGGTTCGCGGGAAGTTTCACACGCGATTGGCCCTGTGCGAGTGGGGTACGTGTATAACTGGGGTTTGCAGGAAGTTTCACACGCGATTGGCCCTGTGCAAGCGGGGTACATGTATTACTGGGGTTCGCGGCAAGTTTCACACGCGATTGGCCCTGTGCGAGCGGGGTACGTGTATTACCGGGGTTTGCGGGAAGTTTCACACGCGGTTGGCCCTGTGCGAACGGGGTACATGTATTACTGGGTTTCGCGGGAAGTTTCACACGTGATTGGCCTTGTGCGAGCGGGGTACGTGTATTACTGGGGTTCGCGGGAAGTTTCACACGCGATTGGCACTGTGCAAGCGGGGCACGTGTATAACTGGGGTTTGCGGGAAGTTTCACACGCGATTGGTCCTGTGCGAGCGGGGTACGTGTATTACTGGGGTTTGCGGGAAGTTTCACACGCGATTGGCCCTGTGCGAGCGGGTTACGTGTATTACTGGGGTTCGCAGGAAGTTTCACACACGATTGGCCCTGTGCGAGCGGGGTACGTGTATTACTGGGGTTCGCAGGAAGTTTCACACTCGATTGGCCCTGTGCGAGTGGGGTACGTGTATTACTGGGGTTCGCGGGAAGTTTCACACGGCTTGGCCCTGTGCGAGCGGGGGACATGTATTACTGGGGTTCGCAGGAAGTTTCACATGCGATTGGCCCTGTGCGAGTGGGGTGCATGTATTACTGGGGTTTGCGGGAAGTTTCACACGCGATTGGCCCTGTGCGAGTGGGGTACGTGTATTACTGGGGTTCGTGGGAAGTTTCACACGCGATTGGTCCTGTGTGAGCGGGGTACGTGTATTACTGGGGTTCGCGGGAAGTTTCACACGCGATTGGCCCTGTGCGAGCGGGGTACATGTATTACTGGGGTTTGTGGGAAGTTTCACACGCGATTGGCCTTGTGCGAGCGGGGTACGTGTATTACTGGGTTTCGCGGGAAGTTTCACACGCGATTGGCACTGTGCGAGCGGGGTACATGTATTACTGGGGTTTGTGGGAAGTGTCACACGCGATTGGCCCTGTGCGAGTGGGGTACATGTATTTCTGGGGTGCACGTGAAGTTTCACACGCAATTTTTCTGTCAGAGCGGGGTACGCGTATTTCGGGGGTGCGCATGAAGTTTCACATGCAATTTCGCTGTCAGAGCGGGGTACGTGTATCCAGTGTGGTGCGCGGGGAGTCCTACACGTGAATTGGCAGTGTGGGTCCTCCCAGGTGTCCCCTCTACCACCTCCACAGCCCCTGCAGGCAGCCCACACCACAGGGGACTAACCTGCACCCCTGGTCATGTCCCGCAGGCAGCCATCCACCATGGGCATGCCCCCCAGCCAAGCCACATGTCACGTTGCAATATGATCACCAACTCATGTCCCCCAGCACCCCCACCACCCAGCAGTGAGGGGCACCTGCCAGCATGCCCTTACTCATTTCCCACTCATGTCCCCCAGCACCCCCACCCCCCAGCAGTGAGGGACATCTTCCAGCAGGCCCCCACTCATGTCCCCCAGCACCCCCACCCCCAGCAGTGAGGGGCACCTGCCAGCAGGCCCCCTTCATGTCCCTCAGCACCCCACCCCTAGCAGTGAGGGGCACCTGCCAGCAGGCCCCCACTCATGTCCCCCAGCACCCCCACCCCCCAGAAGTGAGGGGCACCTGCCAGCAGGCCCCCACTCATGTCCCACTCATGTCCCCCAGCACCCCCACCCCCCAGCAGTGAGAGGCACCTGCCAGCAGGCCCCCACTCATGTCCCACTCAGGTCCCCCAGCACCCCCACCCCCCAGCAGTGAGGGGCACCTGCCAGCAGGCCCCCACTCATGTCCCCCAGCAACCCCCCCCCAGCAGTGAGGGCCACCTGCCAGCGGGCCCCCACTCATGTCCCACTCATGTCCCCCAGCACCCCACCCCCCAGCAGTGAGGGGCACCTGCCAGCAGGCCCCCACTCATGTCCCCCAGCACCCCCACCCCCCAGCAGTGAGGGGCACCTGCCAGCAGGCCCCCACTCATGTCCCATTCATGTCCCCCAGCACTCCCACCCCCCAGCAGTGAAGGGCACCTGCCAGCAGGCCCCCACTCATGTCCCCCAGAACCCCCACCACCCAGCAGTGAGGGGTACCTGCCAGCAGGCCCCCACTCATGTCCCACTCATGTCCCCCAGTACCCCCACCCTCCAGCAGTGAGGGGCACCTGCCAGCAAGCACCCACTCATGTCCCCCCTACATGAAATAAAGATGCACAATCATGGCCCACTTCTACACCAAAATACCACAGCATGCCACCCCATTCTTGAGACGCAATGATTTCCCAATCCACCCCACACTGACATGTCTATCTCAAGACACAAACCAAAAGTCAACTAGGTACATCAACACATGTCCGTCACACACACACACAATGGTTGGCATTGATTGTGTAAACCCACATTTTCACATGCATTAACCCAATGATCGAATCCCACACATGGAACTAAAATATGAAAATGTATTATGTACAAAAATAAAGCAATGAAATGAAAGCATAACAAAATAGCAAACATGAAATGAAAAGCATGTGCAAAATATGAGTAAATGAAAAGTATAACCAATCCAAAGAAATCCGAAAGAAAAATAGTCCAAACTCTCCCTCCACCACCGCAAATCCAAAGGAAACGTAAAAAGAAAAATCCATTGATTCATGGTGAAATCAAAAGAAAAAGGTAAAAAAAAAATCCATTGTCCAACTATGTACAATCCATTGTCCAAAAGAAAAATCCATTAATCCATGTTCAAAATCAAATAAAAAAGTTCAAATAAATCCATTGTCCAACTATGTACAATACATTGACAAGGGTCCATGAGCCCAACGAAAGAAATTAAACCTACCTAAGAAACTACCTAATAAAAACACTATATACAAATGTGTGTGGCATAGTCCATTCACCACAAATCAAAGGTAAAGGAAGAGGAAACCTAACTCTGAAATCTATTTACAATGGCAGCGGGCTAGTCCGACGGCTCACTTCCCGATTTCCCGGGCCAGGGCATCATCGAACTCCTGCTCGATGTCTCGGAGGCGGTCCTCTTCCATGGCACTGAGGGTTCGGAGGGACGATGACATGTGGACCTCCAACTCCCTGCGAATTGCCTCGAGGCACTTGGCCCGCCTCAGAGCCCTCCGCATGGAGTTCTCCACCCTGACCATTGTGAGCCGTGCCTCTTCCGCCCGCTGCCGCTCCGCATCTATGGCCTGGCCCAACCGCTGCCACATGGAAGACACTTCCAATCCTGGGTCCTCCTGCCCTCTGGCCGATGCCTGCCCCACCGATGTTGAAGGCCCCGAGCCATCATGGCTCCCACCTTGTTGCTGCTGCTGCCGTGCCTGTGCCTGTGCCCTGGCTCTTGATGCCTGCACGTCCTCCTCCGGCTGGGGTGCAGTTGTTGAGGTGGCCAGTCCTGCTGGACGTCCGACTCCCGACTCTGGCAGGGATGTGTCCTCCACAAGCCTGGCTGCAGGGTCAGAGGCAGCTCCACAGGGTACCCAGGTGATACATGGGTGGGAAGATGGCATGGAGGACGACTGGTGCATAGGGGGTTCAGGTGAGGAGGGGGTCGGAACAAGGTCCAGCAAATGGAGGAATCCAGCCCTGGTGACCCGTCCCAGTAGGTCAACGCGGTCAACGAGGCATTCGAGATGATGTGCAGTGACCTCACAAAAACACTGCAGGTCACCTCGCATGCCCCGTTGACGCAACGCCATCCCACTCAGGACAGGCTCAACCCGGTCCCGGATAGCCACGTCCGCAGGGAGAGGAAGGCCAGTTGTTGTAAGCGGATCCCCTCCCTGAAAACGGGTCTGGACATAGGCATCCCTGCTGGTGCAGGATGATGCAGTCACAGGATCGGGGACAGGATTGCACACAGGCACCTACGTGGCAGCCTGTGATGCCTCCTGTCCCTGCACTGCACCACTCGCACCAGTGGAATCCCCACCTCCAGACCCCGTGTCTGTCCCTTCCACGGCCTCCTCCTCCACAAAACCCCCCACCAACCTGGATGACTCCGTGCCATCTTCCTCCGTCGGAACCTGTGGGGTCTCAGCTGCCCCCTTCTGCTGCCGAGGAGTCCAACTCCGACCTCCGCCTCTTGGACCTACCCTCGGCAGCTGCGGCCTGGGACGAGATGACAACCTGGAAGGGGAGCCGGGCCTTGCGTCTCCAGCTGGTGGTGCGATCCCTGCCGCCTTGCTCCACAGCACCCTCTCTGCCCTCTTCATCAGTTGACGCTGCAGACAGGGAGACATAGGACACAGGCATCAGGGCACTGTACAATGGACTGATACACACATGACAGTTGCACATGAGTGGCAGTGTCAAACTTCAGACATGGCATCACAATCCCCAACACACATGTCATTTCAACTCACACACATGAGCAATTCCATAGCAATATCGCACCATGCAGCACCATCCATACATATACAACAGCATGAGCAGCCGAAGGTGAGCCTGACATCACATGAAACACAGGGAGTGCACAAGACATGCACACATGCACCACACTTACATGCATGTGTACATCTCCACCAACTGTCGCAGTGATGAGATCGCCATCCATGTCACATCTGGCATTCAGCCTCTTAAATATCAGTGTCACATGCATCCATGTTGCATCACAGTTGCACACTTGTCAAATACACACACATGCACATGTACACAGTGCAGATACGTGCAGCTGGAACAAACATCCATGTGTGACACCACAACCATGCCAACGTACATACACAGTAATTCAAACATGTGTGCTCCCACATCTGCATTTGTCCTGCATGCTTACCCACACATACACCATCCATGTGTCTCACACATGAGAGGACTTGCATGTGTCAGCCTCACGCCCCTGTACATACACATCCATACATGGCCCTACAGAAACACATGTGCAACCTGCACACTACTGGCACACCATGACATGCACAGCGTCCAATAAGTATGCATGGACACTTACCGCTCGACTCCAGACGGGTCTGCCTCTCAAGGACTGGACGTGGAGCGCTGGGCATATGCGTTCCAGGACCCTCATTTAGTGGTCGGACAGGTGGCCCCGACGCCCCTTGGCACCCGCTGCCTTCAAGAGGCGCCGGGCCTTGTCGAGGGTCCTGGACCTGAAGTCCTTCCAGCGCTTCTTCACATGTTTGATGTCACGGACTGCCACCCGCTCCTCGTTGATGGCAGTCACGATGTCCATCCAGATCCTGGTCCATCCTTCATAGTCGGCGCGAGAACTTCCCAAGAGGGCATCATACTGCCCAAGGACTTGCTCCACCAGGACAACTTCCTTGGCACTGAAGCTGGTGGCCCTCTGCCTCTCTGGGGGTTGCCAGTGGTGCCAGTGGTGGTGTGCCCGACATGGCAACCCCAGAGGCAGGTGTGGGTGGGCAACTGGGTCCTAGGGCTGGGCTGTGGAGCGATGGTATCCAAGTCGGGAGTCTTCAGTTCCAGCAGGGGTGGTCACAACAACTGCACCCCTGCAGATGGATGATGTGCTGGCAGCAAATAGCAGGGCACGTGGGCAGCAGGCAGGCAGGCAGCAGCGGATGGCAGGTGGGAGCATGCTCAGGGCTCTTTGGGGCAGTAATTCGGCCTTCTGGCAGGAGCGTGGTTTTCCGTGTGTTGTTGCGTGGCCAGCTTGATACAGAGTGATTTTGCACGTGAAAATCTTGCACGTTTGCGTGTAATTCAAGGAAAGGCCCAAAGGCGCATTTCCCTCGTGACGTGGGCATAGTGGTTCAGGGCATGTGAAAAAACTGCACGTCTGCGTGTGAATGCGTGTAATCCGAGGAAAGGGCCTACACGTCTGTGACGTGACGCGCAAGGGTGTTTCCCTCAACACGGGTGCATGTTCATTGTACACGTGCAAAAACTGCACGTCCGAGTGTCAGCTCATGTAATTGGAGGAAAGGGCCTTAGCGCGTACACACGTAAGTGACGTTGTACGTATTGGCCAGTTTAAAAGGTACATGTAGGACACCATTTCCTTGTACATGCTTTTCGTGGATAGCGAGTGGGTGAATTCTGTACTTTTTGTCGGTTCAAAAGCGATTACTTCACATAGTTTCAAGTTCATACTCCCTGTTACCTCTGACAGTGTTCATTTTTTTGTTGGGCTTGTTTCCTCAAACAGCGTTCACTTCTTCTTTTGTCCTGTTTCCTCAGACAGCATACAATTCTTCTTTTGGCGGGGATGTTGCCAACGCGCACACGCGCATCTTTTTCACGTTCTTTTTCCAGGCAGACAGTGAGTCGCACACGTATTTACCAACTGTGCTTGCCCCGTGTGTCGCGTACCCCTTCAGAGGTCATTGTAGGCTGTGGGTAACACGCGTATGCTTATTTTTGTGTTTCTGGGTGCCACAGCATAGTGCGGGTTCATTTTCCCACGCACGTGGTCTACGAGGTATTTTTTGTTTTTGGGGTGCCTGTGCGTTGCGTGACCCGTCATCTTCCCCCAGGGGTCCCAGACACCCTTGCTTGAGCACTAGGGTAAGAATTCCATCTAGTACCCTACCCCTTTCAGCCCGAATTGCCCAGGACAATTGTTTACTGCTACTCCAATACGCACAACAACATAAGTGCCATGGTTGGGAGGCGACCAAGCGGGACGGGAGGCAAAGGTGGCTGACCTCCAAAAGGAGGGCGTGGTGGGCGCGGTAGGGGACGTGGCCAGGATTTGCAGGGTTCCCCTAGACCCCCATGAGTTGAGGAGCACTCAGGGACACCCATGCCCCCCCCATGGTTGTGGGAAACATAGCTGACACCATCCCAGCTCAGCCCTTGTTGGACCAGCCCATTGTGGCACCTGAACCCGCACAGGATGATTCCCAGGCTGACTTACAGGTCAGCTAGTCTACGCCACGTGTGGCGGTGCAAGTTGGTTTCACCAGGCCACGTGGATCTGGGGCAGCTATGTCATCTGCTGCCCCATGTAGGCAGGGTGGGTAGGCTGCAGGGGCAGCTGCAGCTCGATCTACCCCAGCTCTGAGTCTCCCAGCTGGGACAGTGTCGGTCCCGGTCCATCAAACAGACGTTGCCCCTACCAACATCACCCTGCAGCCAATGCCTGCACCTAGACCTATGGTCATTGTGCATTATCGCTCTCTTAGTACCCAGTCCACCGGCACTTCTGCCCTACTGACCAGAGCGGTGTAAGCCACTCAGGATCCGCACCACCTTTGAAAAAGAGGAAGAAGGGTGCTCTGGCACTACAGGCTGAGACCCCAGACACGGCTACACACTCCGGCACGTTAAGGAAGCCTAGCTTTAATGACGCCAAACTGGATGCACTAGTGGCCTATGTGTCGGCACATAGCCGCAAAATGGTGGTGACTGCAGGGTGCAAGACCACACCTGGTCAACATAAGGCACACTGGCAGACCATCGCGGACATCATTAGTGCCCTTGGATTTGTGAGGCGCTCAGCTGATGATTGCTACAAGCGGTGGAATGACCTGAATCGCAGACCAAAGAACAAGCTGGCCTCAAATCATGCTTCTACTCTGGTGACTGGCGGTGGGTCTCCACAAGAGGACAACCAACTCACTGAACATGAGTCTGTTGCTGGAACCTTTGTCACAGAGGAACAGATCCAAGGCGTGGGAGACCTACCAGATTACGACGCATGATCTGGTGAGTGCCCATGCATGTGTGTGTAATCCATGTGTATGTTGTGTGGGTGACGGGTTCTGATTGAGTGCCAGGCGAGGGTGTGTGCACCTGAGTGGTATGGGTCACCCATGTGCTTCCTCCAAAACATTCACCGGCCTTGGATTTGGGTATGACAGTATCCCTTCTGCCCACAGTAGCCATTTAGCGCCACATTACTGCAGTTGCCCTTGAACTGTCATCTTGCAACAACATTGTTCAGAATTTTTCAGTGTTTATTCAGGCTGATTGTTTCAATTCTCCCACTTTTGTAACGCATTTTTCAGCCATATTGTCACATATGTGACATGCTTCTGTCATTGATTACACCCCACATTGGCCCACATTTGTTACCTTGTTATGTGAATGATTAGACCATTCAGGCTGATTGAGTATTGGCCTGCTCACATTGATTTTTGGTGTCTGTTTATATGTGGTACATGATAGTTGTTTCCTATCAAGTTTAAGTGACCAACCATTGATGTGTACATCTGCCTGCAATCACTGTTTTCCTGTACACTGCATGTGTTGCAGTGAGTGGCACATGTGTATTTTGTCACACTATGTAGCATTTTTCATCTCATCATGTCCATCTCACATGGATGGCTGACAGTACTCATTCACTGACATATGGCTGTACTTGTCAAATGTACCATGGCTATGCTACATGTCATCTGTGTGCTGGCATGTGTCATGTATGTGTATTGGACATGCCACTCACAGGCTAATGTGTGATGCCAGTGCTACCCAGCGTGCAGCAAATGTGTTGCTTTTCCATCTTGGTGTCATCAGTGTCTGCTTTTTGCCTCCCCTTCCAACTCAGTGACAGTGCATGCATGCCAGGGTTATAGTCATGTGGGACATGTGTAAATCATGTACTGGATCTCTGGCTTGTCAGGCCTATGTGTGTGCTATGGTGCTAATGCCTGTTTCCATTTTTTGTCTTTCATGTTTTTGCAGGTGATGACGCACTTGATGCTGTTGAGGTTGAGGAGATGGTGCAGACCCACGCGGAATCTCAGGCACGAGCGGGCACCAGTGGGGGACGGGGTGTGGTGGTGGGTGAAAACCCAATCTTACTGCACACCATACTCTCCAGGGGGGTCTCTGGGTGCACCTCCCCAGACCTCTATTCAGGTGCTGAATCGGATGATGAGACTTATGTGCCGTCGCAGGTGAGTATTTCTGGCAGGGATTCTGTTCTGTCCAACCCACCTGCACCAGGGGTAGAACCCTCTATGGGGATGTCAGTGTTGGTAAGTCCGCATTTGGCGGTTTCGGATGCAGGGTCACACTCCACAACATCTGATCCTGTTCCTGGGCCAGCAGATCAGAGGGGGACTGCAGTCCTGCAGCCTCAGGCAGTGCCAGCACAGCAAGGTGCAGACCGCTTTGTCCCGAACAGGTGTGGTTCCCGCCGATGCGGTGGCCATATGCCACCAGGCAATACTGTATGGGAAAACTCCATGTACGGTATGGCAACCCAACAGGTAGCATCAGTTGAAATGATGGCTTAGGCAATGGAGAGGGTGGCCACTGCCATTATCCCCCCTGAAAGGCAGATGGAGCAACAACAGCAGGCAACAGACTCCATTTGCCAATCACACAGGGAAGACATGTTGGCGTCCAACAGGGACCGACGGGAGGCACTGGAGACTCTGCGGGAAGCCATTTCTATAGAGTCAGAGGGCCACAGGGAAGCCCAGAGGGTAGAACTCCATAACCTCAGGGAGACTCTTGTTGAACTTGAGGCTTCCACAAATTTAAGGACAGAACAGCAGCTGGAGCGGCTCACACGTTTGCTCTCAGCTGAGCTGCAGGCAACTCGGGAGGTGATCCGGGCATCACGGGAGGCCATGCGTGCAGAAATGCAGGCAACCCGTCAGGTGCTGCATGGGGATCTCCGTACTATCATTCTCCAGAACGAGACCTTCCACACCCGCATGCTTGCTGACATGGAGGACCATACCAGGGCTTTGCATGGTCTGCCTCCCATAGCACCACCACCTCCTGATGGAGCAGCAGAGGGTGATGAGAGCGACAGCAGCACTTCTCCCACAGTAGCGTAGCCGTGCAGGCCATGAGCCCATTGAGGTGTTTTTTTTTTTTGCAACATCCACACAGGTGGGTGTTGGTGTGCACCCTGTCCTCGGACCTCCTGGGTGCCCCCCCGGCCACCACATGGCCATTTTTGATTTATTTATTATTATTATTTTTTTCCAGTTTGTTGCCTTGTGTGGCTCCCGTGGGCATCCACTGTGTATTCCGGCTGGGCACATGCAGGCTTGTCCTGTGTTTGGGTTAGATGCTTGGGTTCCTGACACACACACACCCCTCCTGCTTCCTGTTTCCATGGGCTTGCAAAGGGTGTGACCAAGTGACAGTGACTTACACAGTGACATTGGGCTCCCATGAGCTGTGTGGGCAGTCTGTAGTCATGACTGTGTGGACATCCCTAGTGGGGTTTGTTTTTGTATTGAACACTGCATGGTGTATTGATATGTGCTTGTGCATCCATGCCTTCCTCCTGATCCGCAGGTACCTTCTTCTTGTCTTCACAAGGCCATCTCCTTTGCAGATGCAGTTCATGTTGTATGCAGTACACTGACACATTTGCCTGACAGCAACACTCTGGAGTTGGAAGGGGTCGATGTGCTGGCTTATTGAGGTTGTATGACTTACATTACTTTGAGTTTGTACTGTCATATTTTGGCAATGTTTCATGCTGTGTTGCTGAATTGTGTTGCTGGTAAGTATTTCGTCATGTGTGCTGTTTGTTATTGATTACTGGGAGCATATTGTCTGTAGCCTGTTTCCATTTGGGACAGTGCACTTTGTGATACTTGTGTCATGTGTTGTGCATTCCTTTGTTTGCTTTCACATTGCAGGACATGCCATGGTGTGTTGGGTGGCGGAGATGGGGCGGGGTTGGGTGACATGGCGCTATTTTCATGTTGTATTTTGCAAGTGGGTAGTCATTCATGCAGCATAAATGTGTGTCTTTTTGTGACACAGCATTGGTTGTCTTTGGGTAGGTAGGGATGCATACAATGTAACACTTCCAGGTGACCAATCTCAGGCTGGTATGGTTGTAACAGTTGACTGTCCCTTATGTCATCATCATTGATTGTCAGCTGGTATGTGCCAGGGCTGTGTGCACTCCACAGGGGTGTGATTTTAGGTGAAGTAATTAGCCACCAGCTGCGTACGGGCTGCCTCACCAGGTGCCCTTGCCCCTCCCATGCACATGGTTGGGGTTTTGGGAGCACCACCATGTCCACCGGCAGGCCCCGGTGTGTTGCAATGTTGTGCAGGACACATGCTGCCACTATGATCCTGCACACTACTGGGGGCGCGTATAGCAGCTGCCAGAGCGGTCAAGGGAGCAAAAGCGTGACTTGAGCACTCCGAATGTGTGCTCCACTATGCCCCGGGTTGCTATATGGGCTGTGTTGTATCTTACCTCGGGTGGTGTGGTGGGGTTCCGAATCGGCGTCATCATGTGAGTGCTCAGAGGGTAGGCACTGTCCCCTGGGGAGGTGATGATGGGTATCATTACTGGGGTTGTGACATTACTCAGTATCTGACATGCATGCATGTTCAGGGGCATTTATACTCACCAAGAAGCCATATATCGCCATGCCGCCCAGCTCCTAGGTCCCGGTTTAGGGTTGACATTCTGTAAATGAAACTGTCATTGGTGGACCCTGGATAGTTGGCATATTCTGAGGTGATGATTCCCTTGGCATCACATACTACCTGCACGTTGATGGAATGCCTGTGCTTGCGGTTTCTGTAGATGTGCTCAGTTGCCCTGGGAGGACGTAGAGCCACATGGGTGCAGTCAATGGCACCTAGCACTTTGGGGAAGTGTGCCACCCCGTAGAAATCCTGGATGACAGCCTGCCTTTCTGCAGGTGTTCTGGGCAGGTATATGTGCCTGCGGACTGATGGGCATGCAGTCATGATGGCCAACACCTGGTGCAAGCAGTGTGACTGCGTGTCCTGTGACACCCCCTCCACTATGGCACTTGTCCGCTGAAATGAACCAGTGGCCAAGAAGTGCAGTACATTGAGCACCTTTTCCAAGGGGCTCAGTGCTTGGGAGCACAGGGTGGGTGATGTGAGGTCATCCTCACACTCACTCACCAGGTCGAGTATTATCTGAGGTGGAAACCTGTACCTCCCATACACCTGGTCATCAGGCATCCCAAAAAGGCTGGTTCTGGCAGTAAAATTCTGGCCCTGACCATCCTCCTCTTCCTCCTGCGGTATCCCACGACCACTGCTACGAGGAACGGTATATTTTTCTTAGCGTCTGAGCTTGTTTCTTGTTTGCGGGCACTTTTATGCTGCGCGGGTCCACGTACGCCTACTTCCTGCTGGCGTACATGTTTCCGGATTAGCGCGTTTTTTTTGGCGCACGCGTTAGCCCCATTCGATTCCATGAATACATGGTGTAGGCGCACGTATGGGCGTTCCGTGCATTTGCCTCCTGTACTTCCCCGTGACGCTCACATTTTCACGCGTTGTTCCCCATTCCGCGTGTTACGCCCCGTGTTACGCCTACTTTTGTGTGTGCGCTGCGCTATGTCGCTTTCGCTGTGCGCGTAGTGCACGCAGTTTGAAGACGTGTGCGCCAGTGTGCGCCACGCAGGATTTTAGCACACATCCATGGATTTACACATGCACGGACTTCCACGAATCGCTGTGCGTGGGTTTCGCTGCGATTTTCGCACTTGCGCTGCGATTCGCACGCTTTTGCATGCTTGCGCGGAAATTTTCAGCGCACATTAATTGCATGAATCGGCCTGGAAGTATCTTCGAATACTCTGAATGACCCCGTATGTCTCGGGAGGATAGCTCAGCGGCAACGTGTTCGCCTTGGAAGCAAGACGACACGGAGCAACAAGGGTTTGATCCTGCTTCCGCACTTAGAAACCTCTGGGTATTAAGCGTGTTATAAATAATATATCATATCATGTGTTTATTTCTGTGAGTGATTCATATAGAATGTACAACAGCAAGATATTAGATGCTGGGCAGTACTACTGGCATCTTGTATATGGCACACATTATAGATCGGAAAATATGTCTATGGCCCTCATTACGACCCTTGCGGAAAGCGACTGACCGGAGCGCCACAGCGCAAATAGCGTTTCCGCCATTGTACGAAGGAGCAAAGTGCGGCCCATTCCGACCCATCGGGCACGAGCACCACGCCACGGCGGAAGTGCAAAGTCCGCGATGGCGGAAATGACCCCAAAACGGCCCACACCGCCGCCGTACGGCGCCCTAGGTGCAATACCGCCACCCCTCTTAGCGGTCACCGCAGTGTGCGCCTACCGGAAAGTACGGTGCCCGGAAATATACGGAAACGGAAGTTAAAACATGGGCCCGGAACGGGAAACATCCCGGCGTACACCTATAAAAACACCAAAACCACACAACCACTAAAATCACTACCCTGAAACACACCCCAACCCGTCAACCACCCTAGCGAAACCACGAAAAATGGGAAAAGTAGCGAAGAAAGCGTGCGACCGCAAGCGGCAGGTCCACTTCTCCCGTGAGGAACTCACCGTGCTAACAGAGACCCTCCAGGAGATTGCAGCCGTCGTCTTCTCCACGCAAATGACCAGGACGGCACTTGCAAACAAGAAGGCCATATGGGCTCTGGTGGCACAGCGGGTAAGTGCGGTGGGGACCGCACCCCGCACCCCACAGCAATGCCGCAAGCGATGGGACGACCTGCGGATACGCGTCCGCAGCATACTCTCTGCCAACCGCAACATTGCCACAGCCACCGGGGGAGGTCCTGAATCACCCATCAAGTTGACCCCCTGGGAAGAAATCTGTGCCTCCACCATCGGAATGGAGAGCATAGAGGGAGTCGGAGGGATGGAGAAAGGAGTGCAGACATCCAAAGATTCAGGTAGGTGGGCCAGATAAAACAATGCCAAATCCACAAAGTCCAACCATGTGAAGTACCATGCGTCCACATAGTGCAACAGAAACACATGTCCAGGAGAACGTCCACACACATCGGCCTGAAAGCGCACGTCAAAACCCACAATAAATACATAAATAATTAAAAACCCCTAATACACGCACTACACGTGCAGCAGGCACACCCTAACTGCAGGCTGCCAAACAACTGCACCCTCACTCCACACACAAATCAAAGCACCTCCAAGACCCCGACCCAAATCACCCTCAGGTACCACCCCAATGCATGTGATACAATGCCATTCCAATTCCCACTGACCCATCAATAACCCTCGCCCTCCTTTACTCCACCACAGGGTCCGATCCAAACGACGAGCTACAGGACACCCCTACCAGCACACCTGCAAAGAGGGCCAAGACCAACGGCCAGAGACCCTCCACCTCAGCTGCACGCATCAAGACACGGCAGCAGCACAAATCAGGTGGCAGCACAGAGGAGGGAACATCAACAGGCACCCCAGCAGCCAGCATGGCCACAACACCACCACCACAGGTCCCCCCAATGGATGCCACAGAAGGCACTGCCTCTGGTGGCAGCAGCACCATAGGTGACACCCCATTGATGGCAGCATGCTCGGACACAGAAGACGGGGATGTCGAGGTCAGATCCATCCATGACCTGTCCCAATCCCCCTGTCTGTCCCATCCCGTACAACATGAGGATACCACGCAGGTGCAGCCACAAGACGACGACTGGCCATCCCCCACAAGCCCTGTGGCAAGGCAACATGAGGACAACAGCCCCTCTGTGACACCACCGCAAATGGCCATGGCCCAGCAGAGGCAACAGTCCCTCGACAAGTTAATCGTCCAACAGCAGCAAATGGCCACACTCCTCAAGGGCCATGCCGATGAATGTGGGGGCACCAAGGCAGACATAGAAACATCAACAGAGACACTTAGGGCAGAAATGGAGAGAGGTACAGAGACGCTAAGGGCACAAATTGAGAGTAGCACCGAGAGCCTGAGGGGGGAACTGCATGCGACGTCCAAAGACGTATGTGCCGAACTTGCCGCAGTGCGCCGTGTGCTCACTGAGCTCTCGCAAACCCTTAGGGACATGCATGGACGTGAGCAGGCAGACACATCATCCGTTGCAAGTTCCGTCCAGGGCAGCCCCCAACGTAGATCTGGAAGGAACCTGCGCTCCACAGGCAGGGGTGCCCCTGATACCCGCAGAGGGGGCATGCAATAGCGACAGCCCACTGACAATGAGCATCTTTGGACACTGGTGTTCGGGGGGGAGGTAGGAGGGTGGAGGGGGTGTGTTGGGCTCACTTGGGTGGCGGGTCGATAGGGTGTTCAACATGATATCACATATGCCATAAAAAGTGCACGATCAACCAATGAGAAGTGTGGACATTGATCTTTGTGTACTAGGCCATCATAGGCGTACAGTCCATATTGTGCATGTCCCAGACACACGCAGTGCCACGAGTCCCGTGTCCATGTATCAGCCACCAGGCGTGAGTGCTAGAAGCATACATCAATGAGATGCTGACGAATGTCACGGGCCTCCGGTGCCTCGCAGACTCCATGAGGTGCTGCCACATCCCCACCCTCATCATGACCATCATCAGGTGCTTGCAGTTCTGCGTCAGGGGGCATGGGCACATTTCTACGTACGCACATGTTGTGGAGCATGACACATGCCATGACCATCTTTGCAACCTTCTCATGGCGGTACAGGAGTGCCCCGCCAGACCTGCTGAGGCAGCGGAAACGGGTCTTCAGTAGGCCGAATGCCTGTTCTATGACTACACGGGTACGTGAGTGGGCATGGTTGTAGTCCTCCTCATGCTGGTCCCGTGGGTTCCGGACTGGTGTGAGGAGCCATCTCTTCAGTGGATATCCAGCATCACCTGTATGTGGACGAGAAACGTATGATGTGGAATGCCATTGATACGTACGCACACCCCCCCCCCCCTTCCTGGCAGGTCATTGACAATTCACATACCCCACATCATCATGCATGTAATGAGACTCACCGAGTAGCCAGGATCTGTTCCCTGCGTGTCGTTCCATGTAGCGTGGTATTGTAGAGTTCCTCAAGACCATAGAATCATGGGTTGATCCAGGGAATCGGGCACAACAGTGTGTAATGATCCTGTTGGAGTCACACACCATCTGTACATTCAGGGAATGAAATTGTTTTCGGTTGCGGTACTGGGCCTCCATGGCATGTGGGACGACCAATTCAACATGGGTGCAGTCGATGGCACCAATGCAACCCGGTATGCCGGCAAGTGCATGGAATCCCACTTTTGTGTTGGTAATTTCCTGCTCCGAGCGTGGTAGAGAGATGTAGTCGTCTGCGTGCTTCAGGAGGGCATCGAGCACTTGCAATAGTGTCCGTGAGAACAGTGGCTGAGAAATGCCATGCAACTGTCCGACTGTGTGCTGGTAGGTGCCTGTGGCCAGGAAGTGTAGTACAGACACCACCTTCAGTAGGGGTGGGATGGCGGTTGGGCTATCTATCATGCTGACAAGGTCAGCCTGTGTCATGTCCACAATGGCGGCTATGGTGTCCCGGTCCAGACGGTAGAGGGTGTGGATCTGCTCATCAGTGAGGTTGAACGGATGTGCTCGGAGGCGTTGAATTGCGGGCTGCCTGCGTGGTGGTAGTGGCTGTGCTGGTGGGCCTTGCTGGCCCTGCCTTGGCCTCCTCCTCCTCCTGCGTCTCCTCCGTGCGGCTGGTTGTAGTTGGTGTTCGTCTACTTCTTGGAGTCGGAGCACTTGCAGTGCTATCAGGTCCCCCAGGGCCAACATCGCGAGTCCTGCCGGTAGCATTTCGGTGTGGTTGTGGGAGGAGACTGGCTGTGCAATTTATGTGTTTTCAGGCTGTATGGCCTCCACCTGTGGTGATTGATTCCACCTGTGCAAACTGCTCTCCCCTTTGGCCGAGCACGTCCCGCGCACAACGCTGCAATTCGGGGAATTGTATCTTGCTATTGCAATCATGTATTTGTACCCGATGGCCGTGTAACATTGGTTGATATGTTCATTCTGCTGTGGTCCCATTGTTTCACATACTATCTGTGCAGTCGCGAACAGACTTGTGAGGGGTCAGTGGGACGTAGTACTCGAGTAACGGTGGGCCCTCATGCATCACTGTACCGAGTTGCAACGACGGGCGGGGCGTCCCATTCGTGGGTGAAGGCAGTTGCCATTTTCACACACAGCCGCACTCGATGGGATAATTAGTGATTTCAAACGGCCACAGATGCCTTTTCGACGTGATGTTGCAAATGAGGAATTCGAAGGGCGGCGCTTTCGGTTTCCAGCTAGCGGCGAGGAGATGCCCACAGGTCTGACTGCAAATGTAACGTTCTATTGTTCTATGTCCTTGAGACAGGGCCCATGGCGAGGGAGCAATGATTGATATGAATAGTTTGGGATGCGCAATAGCTACGTGGGCGATGAGGCCGTCCGTTCCCAAATACATGTTACTTCACAACACTGGAATTACGGGCTGGGGCACTGTGGATTTAGCAGGCTGCATAACGCACAGACTCAATGGATGTTTCTAATGTCATGTGAGTAATTATTCAGGCATTTTGATCCCGGGATGAGGGAATGATGGATGGATGCATGGGCAGGTGATTTGATACAGAGTTTGCCATGTACAGGGCTTCTTGGGATCTATCCGCCTCCCCTACGCTATGTGATGCAGGGCTGCCATAGTGGGACCATCGTCCATCTGGCCTTGTTGAGCCCTCCCTGTCTCGAGGCGCCCTCAGACACTCGTTTGTGATGGTGTTTGCACCTCGATATAGATGGTTATGAGTCGCAAGTGGTTTTGGGGTGGTGATGTTCCTTTGGAGTGGGCTAGCATGCATATGGCTGTGGATTTCGTGTGATCATTGAAGTGAGTTGTTGGTATGTAGTTCTGATGGCCATTCTGTTCTTTTTCTTTTCTTTTGGTTGACAGGTATCTCCTCCCCTTTTGCCACTGCCATCTGTATGCCACTCCTGCAGATGGATTTTACTCCCGACACCTGCTGCTTCGTGTTAATCAGTGGAGCAGCATTACGATCTTATGGGACGATCGCCAATGGGCCACATGCCCTTACGCAGTACTGGTGGCTCGGAGCAACATTTCGGCCTTTCAGCTGGACTAGTGCCTCCCCATTGGGACGGCCCTGCGGTTCTGTGCGCTTCCATGTTGCCTTTTCGTACGTGAATGTGGCTCTGTGTACCATGGGGGAACAGGGCGACACACAGGTAGTGGCTGGTCATTTCTTGCGGAAGCAGCCCACAATGGTGATTGGTGTTTTGGAGTTCATGGCCTGATGGCTGTATGGGCTTGGTGATTTTGATGTGCATAAATTTCTATTCTGATTTGGCCCGTGTAGCGTTTTTCTTTGCAAGTGATGTGGCATATGCCTATTTGGGGGGCGATGTATTGTGAGGAGATCTGCATTGGGTTCCAGCTTCGGGGTTTAGTTGCGTGGTACTGTGCTGTGCGCGTTTGCCTACGAAGCCCAGTGAGGTCAGGGATGGGGGCTGCCAATATGCCAGTTTGAATGTTGTCATGCTCAGGGGCGGGGGATTGGGTTTTGTGTAACAGATGCCGGTCAGCCAGGTGGACTGGTTGAATGATGTGATTTTCGGAATATTGCTGGTCACAGGTGCCTGTGTTTGCGTGCGTTTCTTGGTGGGGGACTGTGGTCATGTCCATTGGGATGGCTTCTGTATTCGTGCCATCTGTGCCCTGCAGCTCCCATTGGCCCCTGTTGTGTTTCTTTTGTTCGTTGGCATGCATGGGTGACTTGTACATTTCAATGGTTGCATTGTGGCTTCATTGCACCTACGGGGAGTTGTACTTTGTGGGCAGGGAGCGGTGTACAGGCACTCAGTGGGGCCGTTTACGGTTGATTCGCGATGCCGTACTTCTCGCCATGGCGGAATGGTACATTCCGCCATGCCTGATGGCGTTAGGTACATGTCCGCTAGGGTCGGAATTGGCGTACCGTTGCACCATGGTGGTGTTTGCGGTTTGGCATGGCGCGCGCGCGCGTGCTTGGTGCAGTTAGCGTTGGCGTTCACTACGGTGTCGCTAATGGCTTCGTACTTTGCGGTGACGGGTCATAGTCGCACCGAGCGCTATTCGATGGCGGTATTGCATTTCCGCCATCGTTTTTCGATTTCCGCCAGGGTCGTAATGAGGGCCTATGTGTGTGGTGAGCACAAATGAAACTTTCAGGTGGTGTTGAAAAACTGAAACCTATACGTCTGCATTGCTCCACGGTCTCTGGAACAGATGGTAGAGTTATCAGGCAAGCTTATTCATTTTTCGCAAAAGCAATTATGATCAGAAGGGTCCCCGAGCCTCAAGACTCTACAAAAGTACCGTCTGAATTAAAGTATGGGCCATTGATGCACATATGCATCCATATGTTTAGGCAGGCGGAGGATTTGAACACGGGTCTATATTTTTCCATTTCTACCTTCTGACCAGCCACTTATATATGAGAACATATTGATTGCAACATGATAACATATCTACTCTCTGCTTAAGGCAAATGATGAGGTAGAAAATAATTAGTAGAATTGAAGGCCGCTTGATTGATTTGAAAACTGACTTGCTAATTGCAACACAAAACATCTTGCATGTATTTCCTGGAATGCAACTGCTGCTCATTATTTACACACAGGTGCGCGCGCGCGCTGTCCCTGCCTCTCAGAGAACAGTGGCAACACTGAGCAACCTGTGAATAACCCCGACCTTTTATCCAGAGGTTGAAGAAGGCGATTGATTGAGAAGTGGAAATGCAGCGCTTGCTTTCGTTGGAGTGCAGCACACACATTTGCATTGATTTGAGAACTAAATTGCTGACTCTGAGACGTGAATGGCACATCAAGGTGATTGCAATAATTTTTGTTGAGTACAAAATCTTACGCGCTGGCAAAAGTGACCTTAGATGCCCTCGATTTCTTTCTGCCTCATCATTTGCCACTATGCAGAGAATGAAGATTTGATCATGTTGTAATCAAAAGTGAACTGCGGACACTTGATGCTACAAACGTCAGTAGATATAGTCCATCCATTGCCCTGTCAAGCGTGTACTTCATGCAATAACTACGTCTACTCAGCTAGTCTGCTCCATGAACCCTTGGCGTTTCCTGCCTTTCTCAACATTAACCCGTGTGTGCCCATGGTGGTGGTGGTGGGATGCATTGACCAGAGCTGTGGTATGTCAGTTGGTTCAGGAGGCGTAGTGCTCTGGTGCCTGATGTGTGTTGGGAGAGGTGGTCAATCGCAACGTGTGGGCGGATTCGTTGGTATGCACACTGAGTGTGTTATTGCAGGCAGTATTCGAGTATTCCATGCATCCCTTGCTGGGCAGGTTGGTGAGGGGTAGAGACACTCCTGAAGTTACATATGGCAAGTTATAATATGGCATAACAAGCATGAAAAAGGATTGCAAAGGCATGAAAGACACAGCAAGGCATTATAAGTCACAGGAACGTGTGAAAGAGGTCTAATAAGGCAAAAACAACGAGGTCTCCCCCCTGCACCCAAACCACTGGCCACTGCAGACAGCTCCCATTTCACTTTCTCACTTTGCCACTATTAAACCACCCCCTCTCTCTTTCTCGCTATCTCCCTGTCTCTCTCTTTCTCTCGCTCTGTCTATATCGCTCTCCCTCAGTCTTTAATAGATACATTGTATCCTCTGAGCAACAATAATGAGAAATTACCAGATGAGGATAGAGGGGATTATGAGACTGCACTTGCCATAAACACACTACTAAAGGTCATGGAAGGCCTAAAGAGCTCTGCCCATTGGGTCTCCTTGTACTTTTGCCTTTGGCACTGTTTGCAAGGAACAGGGTTTGTCAGATATTCGTCAGGCGATCAAGGCAAGGGCCAGAACGACTCTTACTCTTTCCTAGAAGTGTACTGCAGGTTTTCTCACAAGCCTCAAACCTCTTTCAGAAAGTACAGACAGCCACAGGCCAAAACTAATTCCCCCGCCCACCTACCCCAATCAACTGGTGTTAAGGCAGCTCCATAACTGCACTTTCAGAATGATGCTCAAATCCCGCAGGGGGCTTTTCGAAGGAAGGTCTATGGGATGGGGAGCAGGAGCGTTAAAAGGTGAAGCATGGATTCTTGGAAGTGCCACATGAAGCTGAGTGCACCATCTCTTGTCCTAAAAGTGTGTACAGAGGCTGAAGGAAAGTGAGGAGAAGAATGCTGACAAGGGAAGTGGGAGGTAGAATGGGCCATCCAAAGCACTACAATCTTGCACATTGCTAGGTACTGATCTCTCCCAGAGTGCCTTGGGAAGTTCTACACAAGTCATAAAGAATGTGAACTATCAGAACCTATAATGTCTGACAATGGGCTGCGATTGAAACAAAGTATTATTAGTATTATAATAATTAGTCGTTTTTTGTTATTAATAATAATAATAATAATAATAATAATAATAATGAGAATAGTTGTTCTAAGTATCATTTGACATCTTAACCAAGCAATGCTTCACTAGTTAATTTCAAATACTGCACTGTTTCTCTATAAGGGCCTACAAATAAAACAGATAGTTTGAAACATACGCTAAGAAGAAACTCTTACAGATTATTGAGTACACACTAAAACAAAAGATAAAAAATAAAAGCTCAATTTCTGGTATTCTATAAAATGACGGATTAATGTACCCGCATTCCAGGGGGCTCTGAATAGTCATGGCGTCTTTATTAACACATATCTTCAAATTGTTGCTGTAACTTGATGCTTTGGTTATCCCACACACTGCTCGTAAATCCCTCCCTCCTTAATAAAAATAAATAAATCTAGCGTGCTCGCCTTCTCGTCTGTGACTGATAGATAGATCTACAATAATCCAGGTACAGATCCTCTTGGCTACCAAAGCCAGAAGGACACGTTACGAATGTTTTTTTTAAAGATTTGGTAGAATAAAATAATGTGTAAAATATTCATCTGCTCGTTGTTAGAGCTGTTTACAATGGGGCTCATCTGCCAACTCCCTGTACTTCACACAGTGGAGAACTTGTACGTTTGAGATTAGGTACAAGCAGGTTCTCTCTGTGTCATTTTCAGCGTTTGCAATTTGGAGTGCAAATGTGAGGTGCAAAGCGGACATGAAGTTGGCTTTCCACCTCCCATTTGCACTCTGCAGTGCAAATTGAGTAAACACTTCCTGCCATTTACAAACAGCAGGCAGTGTTTACAATGGATTCCTATGGAATCTTCCAGTTTTCTTCTGGTGTTAAAGGCAAGCAGATTACACAGCATTTACACCAGCATGAACATTTCATGCTGGTGTAAATGCTGTTGCAATTTCATGATGGAGTGGGAAGAAGGGGACTCGTAAATTACAATCCATGCCCTCTCTCTGCCATAAAAATGCATGCAAATGAGGTGTTACATAAAATTAATGCATAGATGTTTACTCTAGAATCAGCAAAGCTAACTCTTATGTTAAAGAAATGTTCACCATTTTCAGAGAATTTGAGTCGCCTGCCCCACCCCCACAACCATCACCAAGGACGAAACGTGCTGCTCAGATATCCAAGCAGCACTCTTAGGCAAAATTGATACCCTGAACTTGAAAATCACAGTGCAACAGGAAAAATTTGACAAAGTCCCCATAGCCTTAGACAACATCGGTAGTCCACCCCACCCCCACTTTCTCCACAATTCTTCTTCAGAGACATCTCAGAAAGTGAAGGTTTACAACTTATCAAACACTTGAAACCCTCAAAGTGCAAAGGTGATATATGCCCTGCATTCCACATCAGTGATTTTCAGACATACTAGACACCCTCATCACAACCTTCATAAACGCATCCTTCACAAAAAGCACCATCCCAATCAGCCTCGAAGAAGCCTTGGTCCTCCCTCTCATAAAAAAAAAAAAATCACCCTAGGCCCAGCCATTCCCTCCAACTACAGGCCAATCACCACTGCCCACGTTTTACTAAAAAGCCTGGATGGTGCAGCCTACCTACAAGTACAGCAATTCCTGGAAGACAACAAAATCCTTGGGATTCGAAAATCAGGCTTCCACCTCAGGCACGGCACTGTGTCTGCCCTGCTCGACCTAAAAAATCAGGTTGACATAATCAGGGATTAAGGCAACTCTGTCCTTCTCCTCCTCCTGGACCTTTCTGCAGCATTTGACTTTGTCAACCACCAAATCCTCTGACCCCACCTCACCACCTATTCCAACTTCTCCCCACCAGCTTCTGCCTCGATCACCTCCTTCCTGGAAGGAAGGGTCATCAGGGTCTTCTCAGAGACTGCTAACACTTCTCCCTCTCCCATCAGTTATCAGTTATGGAGTACCTCAAGGTTCCTGCATCACCCCAACACTATACAACACCTTTACTAGACCACTCTTCAATATGCTAGACTCCCTCGGCATTGCATAAAATAACTATGCTGACAATACCGAAATACCGATTCCACTCTCTGGCAACTACACAGATGACTCCAACACCCTCAACAAGATCTATGCCACAATCCAGGCCTGGATGGCAGCAAATCAACTTTGTCTCAACAGCGAAAAAACAGAAATCCTGATTGTTGGCACCTTGAATTCCATTAAGGCCCTCAATAATCAATACACAGCCTTCCAGATCGACAACTGCAATATCCCCATCTCTACTTTGGTAAAGACTCTAGGGGTATTTCTTGATGCATCACTCACTATGTCTAAACAAGTAAGCGCCATTGCCTCCTCAGCAGTCTACGCCACCAAAATCCTCAATGCTGCCAGACCCTTTCTCTCCAAAAACAACTGCCTTGCCATTGCCCGTGCAATCATTGGCTCACAAATGGACTATTGCAATGTCTTATTCACAGGCACCTCCGCTAGAAATATCCACAAACTTCAGGTCATACAAAGAAACGCTCTTAGAGCAGCCCTCAACATCCTGAAAAGAGAACACATTTCCAAAGCCAGAAGAAAAGCACATTGGCTCCGCATTCAGGAGCTCATCACTTTCAAAACACTCTCCATTGCCCACAAATGTTTCATACACAGATCGTCTAATTGTTCCTAAAGTAAAAAGATCCAAAGCAGGAGATCCCAGCTTCCCTTACATGGCTGTCAAACTTGGAACAACCTCCCCCTTTCATTAAGACCTGAGAAATAATACTGGGTCTTTCGTAAAGCTCTCAAAACGCAGGTATTTTCTTAAACTCCCAACCACCCTATACTATCCATACCCCACCCTCACGCCACTCCTTTTCCCCTATGATGGCACTGTAATGTATGCTTAACTTGTATGACCTACCACTCTATTAATGAAATCGTACCCACCCTAGCCCTGCTGTGTTATATAACTACAATCAGATTGTTGTTCACTGTCTGACAAATTGATTTGTACCTGCAACCGTGCCTCAATGCCTCCGTGCCTTATGTGCGCAATGCAAATGAAATAAATAAATACGCATGACTTTTACACAATAATTTTACAATACGTCTAATAGGAAATGGCCCCAATATGTAGTGTTTATACTTGTCACTGTAATGGAGCTTTATTTTATCTCGTTGAATGCATTCCACCACCCTCAACTGAAATCCAAACCGACCTTCAAGTCTGGCGAGCGATGACTTTTACTTAGGTCACTGATGTTTCACACATGAAAAGCAATGCCGGATGATTGCTCAACCAAAAATTGTCTGACTGCCCAGTACCCCTTGGCAGTACATATGACACTCTTCTACTCTTTTTTAGCAGCATCCGGCCTACAATTAAACCACTCTTGAACTGAAAATTAATGTAGGAACTCTGGCGCAAGGCAGTGGGTGAACAGAACTGAAGGTACCATTCAGATGTCACTATGCAAGAAGCCTTTCAGCAGTATCATGATTCGAGAGCAGCTGGTGGTGGGGAAGACAGAAATCATATTTCAAAATTGGTGCATTTACTCTGCTAAAGCCACTAGAAAGCACAGCTATCTCATTGCATGCCTCCATTTTGATATTTAGTTTAGCATTTGGTGGAGGAATGTAATCCCATCCTATTGCAATAGTTGTGTGCACCAGGTCAACAGCCAAACACTCCACCATGCTTGAGGCAGTTTCATAAAGTCTCCCCATTGTACTAAGGACATCTTTTGGGGTGACCAAGGGGACTGTAGTATCCCTGCAAGTTAGAAGGTGTTAGGCCTAAAGTTGGTATGGGGAGGGTGCCCCAGTTACTCCCACTTAGTGCACAAATAAGGACAGGGGACAGGCACGTGAGTCTATCAGGTGGCAGGAACTATTTAAGAGGTGCAGCACCTACCCCTAAGCAAAAATAAGGGACTGTATGGGATAGCGAACAAATCAGGTTTGCACATTCAACATGTGTTAGCGAGTGTATTAGAGTTCAGGATAAAGGTTTCATTTGATTATTAAAAACAATCAGACCATCCTGCTTACCCAACAGGAATGTGAGCATCTCTAACAGCATTCTAGCAAACTCAATTAAACAACAACCTCCTTAATACGCCCTCCTGTAAATCGATTGTAAAAAGAAAAATGCATGTTTTACCTGTATGTTTGAAGGTTCCCTTCAAAAGTGTTTCTATTGCATTAAGGTTGTTAAAGATTTCAATCGGGTGACACACCTTGGTCTTAGCCTAGGATGTAGCGCACAATTGGAATGCTTTCTCTTTATTTTCTACAAATTCAATTTGAGGTGGCTCACAACCCGTCAAACACCCCCTTTTACAAATACTCTGGGTCACATTGGACCATGAACCAGGCCAGTTGGTGCGAGTGCAATATTTATTTATTTTAAAATTCAAAGAAATCACACACATTTTAATGTTGGGCAGCAATCACCAATGGGTGATAATTACAATGAAACTACTGAAGTACACTTGGGTAACCTTCTACAAGAACATATCCAAAGCACAATTGAATAGGAACACTTTTTCAATTAGGATAGACAGCACCATAGTTAAGATTTCCCCTGCAATGTTCCCTCAACCCAAAATTCTGAGTGGATGGAAAGAAGCAGCAGGTAGACATGGAATTGAGGCAGAAAACAGAATCTTAATCCGACATTCCCTCCCAAAATAAGAGGCAATTTTAAACCCAGATGCAATGGCCTCTAATGACACTCGGAAATTGACAATTGAATAGTGGTTAAATCTATGAGGCAAATATGATTTCTCACCTGTAAGTGATTGCAATCCGGCACTTCACCTAAGTCAACGCCTAGTGTGTATTGCACAACTGAAATCCTCATTTATTTGTGTCTAAAAGTTCTTTTATTCTGAACGATGTACCATAATAGCAAACAATTCAGCGCAGAAATAATACTTTTGTATGTGTGTTCACAACAGATAGCAGTGTGGTTACTATTTCCCCCTGCACACCCCTCAACCCCCCAATAAGACAATGTAAAGATATAGGAGGAGAGAACAGGTTTCAAGAATGACAAAATTCAAACAATATATCAATCCCAATTTCCCCCCAGCATCGCAAGAGAAAAACAGAATTGACTGGCAAGCTGTCAAAATGTTTTTTAAAGTTATCTTGAAACAGGATTGGGTTAAACACTAAATATGGACAAAATTGCTGAAATGGTTTAAATTCTTATGGGAGCCGCTTTGGATAGTTATGCACCAACACTAGCAATGATTTAATACTAAGCAGCAATGTGAAATCTTAAAAATGAGGTTGGAAGCAATCAAAAGCTGTTTTACACATGTCAGAACTTCCCTAAACGAAAATTTGTGAGGATGTGGTTTTAGATGTCGATTAGAGCTGTGGATGTTTGCTACAGGCAGAAGTTAACATTTTATTTCTAGCATAAAAACTGTGGAAGTTATGGACATTTTAGTGGAGGTCATTTTTTTGAGACAGGCGCTTGAATGGGAAACAGGAATGCAGTTTTAAAAGACAAATGGGATTTCTTATACTAGATTATGACTATAGAAAAAGAGAATGCCACACATGTATCTCCACAGTCCTGGCCAGGGACCCTTCACGTGGTGGATAGTCACTTTCTTTCTGGGATTCAATTTATTTATTCACAACACTAATGATTTATGTTTTAGAAAACATAAGAGAAACTTAGTGCAAGAACAGTTCTGACAATTCAAAATTACTCCTAACACTACCGGTTCTGAATACAAGATAGGATGGGTTTAAGACAGGGATTACTATGGACAGTACATATGCTAGTGACACAGTCCTATCTATAGATACTCACCATATGTGTTTCAAACAGAACCTCAGGGATTCTGGTCAGGGATTCTGGTCAGGGATTCTGGTCAGAGATGGGTAGCGTCAAGGCGATCTGGACACCGCACGGCACAAAAACTGGATCGGATCTTTTGGGTCTGGTAATAATTCTTTTCAGCAGGGAAGCAGTACAGCACAGCCCGGCTCTTTCTTTTGTTCCCCTTAGGTTTCTGGGGTGAATTCTAGAATTTAACACCTAGCTGAGAGGGGTTCAGCTATATGATGGGCCTTTTTGCTTTACAAGTTTCTGGAGTCTAGAGCAAGGAAGATGGATGATTCTGCTCCAGGGTGCTCCGCCAGCAATCCGTTAGTGGGTGAATCTGTGTGTTTGTGAGTGCTGAGCTGTCACTATTTATGCTTATGATAAAGGTGTGTGTGTGTGCTGGATTATCCTAAGCGTGCCCGTCTTGCTAGGGATTGGTCAGGGTCTCCTCCCTCCCTTGATAGGAGGAGAAAAACAGTGTGTCATCATGATGATGTGGTTTTACGAGGCCTAGAGTCCACCCCTTGCCTCTTGATCATAAAATCTACTTTTGGCACAATACATATTTACAAATGTGCAACCTCTATAACAAAAACATGTATAGATTACATATTTTGTGTAGCAGATACTCCTCCAAACCCCGTCGCTATAAGATCTTTTGTCTGGTTTTTACCGAATTTTGCCCTTTTTGTCCAGAACACAATGTCCAATTTCGGAGCAAATTTCCACAAATATGCGCATTGAGTATGGGCATAATTGTATGAAGTTTCATGCTTCTATCAAAAATACATTTTGTGTAATATCACTTTTTCCGCCATTTCTTCCTAGAACATGCTACAGAGTTCTGGCACCTTTTCACCCGTGCATCCAGAAATCACATTAACAATGCTGTTATCACAATTTTACATAGTAAGTTATATGTATTTAAACAAAATATTCTTTGTGAATGTCCAGCCACAAATTGCTGTTTGTCTCCACCTCCTTCTTCTCCCTGCAGCTCAGAAGCAGTCTCCTCCCAGTTCCTCCTGGGCCCAGGCCATTTTACGACCCTTCACGCTTAGCCTTCCTTACCCTGGCAGACCAAATTCTTCCCCCACCCTATAATCATCACATAGGTGTGATTTCCTGGTGGAGAGAGAAGCCTGGCCTCTGTGGGGTAAGCTGTTATACTGGTTTGGTGGCTTTGAGTCAGGCTTACATCCAAAAGTTATTTCTGTTGCATTTTTTTCTTGGTTTAAAACAAACTTGTAATTTCAAAACAAGCAGCTAATACACTTATTCCAGATTCTAAACCATGGGATTAAACAGTTGCAACCTAGGTTACTCTCAATAACAGGTCACTTAGATTTCAGACATTAGATTTCAGTTGTATAAGTTTACAGTTTTAAAGCAGGCTTCTGACAGCTGTCACTCAGGTGGCCG
This sequence comes from Ambystoma mexicanum, assembly GCF_040938575.1. Taxonomy (NCBI): domain Eukaryota; kingdom Metazoa; phylum Chordata; class Amphibia; order Caudata; family Ambystomatidae; genus Ambystoma; species Ambystoma mexicanum. The sequence continues at coordinate 739,227,488 of NC_090928.1, forward strand.
AGGATACTGTGCCCATATTTTGATAGATTCCTCAGGCAGGCAACATTTGCTGTGGATGTTTTGATGACAAATTCAGCTTTTCAGGACATTGTAATATCACCATGATTTCTTGAACCCAGTGAATTGTGATACCCAGCAAGAATATTGGATGTTTGTGGGTGTTTTGAACCGGCATTCTGCAGTTTCAGAAACCAAGAAAAGGATTTAAAAGCAAGATATTGGATTTCTTTCAGCAAAGCACTGCTTTTCCCTCTGTGCTCCATTTTTACTTGTTGGGCAGCCCAGTTACATGTTTAGGAGTGTGCTCTCTTTTCCACCACTGACAACATGCATGGCAGATCAGGCAGCCGTCTTTTTGTGTTGCAAAGCGCGATTTCCATAGGTTTTGGCACGCATAAGTGTTTTGCAGCCATTTTGATATTTCTGGCACCAACAGAACACAGGGATGCCGCATGGCAGAGCAAAAGTGGATCAATACATCCCACACACAATAGCACTAATGTATAAACCCTAGCAATCACAAGGCAAAGTATCAACAAAGGCATACAGTTCAAAAGCAAGTTAAAAGTAAGAACACGATGCAGCCGGAATCACACGTTAGAAAGTTGCAATTTTTTCTCAATTGCAGTTTTTAATGTCAGGCAGTTTTTATGATCAAAAGGTGACATACTCGGATTTGGAATGCAGATTTTGGGCTGAGGATAGAGTCACATCTCTGTAAAAGCAAGGAAATATCGAGGCTGAGTACCACAAAAGGAAATACACCAAACACGTGCTATAAAGATTCACAGATCTTTAATACTGCGCAGATACAAAGAAACACAGATCTGATACAGATAGCTATCTGGCTCTCGACGCCCTGCAATAAGTACCAGCCCATCAGGGTGAGGAGGGAGAGGTACTGGACATCTAAACATCTACATTTTTATACATTTCCTACAATATTGTCCAGCCCCTCTAGAGGTTAATAATCTGCGGTCTAGAGTTTGTGCCGAGTTCACATATAGATCATAAAATAATATGGTCTTGGATTACATAGGTTTGTGTTTCCAACAAGTTACAATAGTGAAGTGTATTCCTGGATTTAGCAGTGAACCTTAGTACATATCTCTTCACAATGTAGTTCTGCCAGTGTCCACGCTCGACGTTTACATAGTATTGTCCTCGATGTGTATTCGTGGATTAGGTTTGTTAATACAGATGATCCTAGGACAACAAGTCAAACTTGCTGCAAGGTCGCATTACCTAGCCTAAACAGTCGGCTCTCGGACAGTCTAACCATTAACAAGATTCAAAGGTCGGGAAGGCTTGGTTGCAAGTTAAACACAGTCCACCATTTTAGAAGAGAGAATTCACATACAAACAGAAATCAAAATGGTGGACAATTCTAAAATGGCAGCGAAGTCGATCCAAAATCAGAACTTTGCAACGTGGTTTTCTTCGCAGAGCGAGTAGGCTTAGGCCAATATATATCAGAAGGAGGCACAATATGATTTCCCATTTAACATCACAGGTATAGAGGTTATAGGATGGCTATAGCTAAAGAACTGGATGAGATTTGCAAGATAAAAGAAGGTTCGGTTTTGATAACTTTTGATAATTCTATGTAAACATTTGTCATCTGCTGCACACTTTTTTGGGGCAAGCCAACACCTCGATTATATCCTTCCTCAGCAACAGATCTATGGGGGTCTTTGCACCTTCTGCATCAGCCTCACCTACGCCAGTTACTTGTGGAGTCCTGCAAGGTTCCTATGTGTCCCCAACTCTCTAAAACGCATTCACCAAACCTCTATTTGATATACTTGATCATCTGGGTGTCACGTATACCAACTATGCTGACGACACCCAGACACTAATCCCTATCGCCGGTGACTACCTTGCAGACAGCAAAACACTTAATGATATCTACAGTACTATTCAAATTTGGATGGCTAAGCACGGTTTATGTCTAAACGACGACAAAACCGAACTACTCCTCCTTGGCTCCCCAACTAAATTGAATAAACTAGGACCCTCTTCAAAGCCTTTAATATTGACGGTAACATTATTAAAGTAGCTAATGATGTGAAAACCTTAGGAATGTACATTGACTCTGCACTCGCACTCACGAGACAAATTAATGCCTTAGCTTCATCCAGAGCGTATACATGCAGGCTCATTACAGCCTGCGGTCCTTATTTGACTACAACTAATTGCCTTTCAGTCGGAAGAGCCCTAGTCTTGTCCAAGCTTCACTACTGTAATATGCTCTATCTGGGCACTTCCCCTAAAAAAATCAATAAAATGCAAGTCATGCAAAATAATGCAGTTAGATCAGCATGTAACATCCCAAGGAAACAGCATATTACTGCAGACAGAATATACATTGGCTTAACATTAAGCAAAGAATAGACCTCAAATCGCTTTCAGCCACCCACAAGTGCCTCAATAACCAGGCACCCATATACCTTTGTGACACCTTTTCATGTCACACATCAGCGCAATCACATTGTGTTGTCAACCAACAACGTGCTGGCGGAGTCAGCTTCCCTGTCCTTGCTGGAATAAAATGGAATGCGCTACCTATTGACACAAGAGAAGAACTTTCCTTTTTGCTTTTCCGTAACAACCTCGAAGCCTGGTTCTTGGAGCAGGACCATAACTCACCCACCTCATAAAACATTTTACACAACACTTAGGGTGCCTCCTTAATGTCATCACATTGTATAATATCTGCCTTTGTTTGTATATATGTGACTGAATAACCTGCTTTTTGTATCATATTACTCATTTATTGCTATTCATGTATTCCTTGTATAACAATGCCTGCACAACCTGTATTATTATTATTTGTACATTCATGCTTGTGTAACATGTTAGTTTCAGCACCCAGATGCCCCAGGGTTTGGGCTGTGCTATACAAATAAATAAATACAAATAAAATGAAGCCGTGAAAGAGACGAAATTGGTTTGGAAAGAAAGACAAGTTTTACTTAACCTAGATTATCAAGACTAGATAGTTAAAGAAAGACACGGTACGATCCAAGGTTGATTCGCAACGTCAACCTTGTCACCCCAACGTTCAACTTTATGTGGGAATTAGTTTAAATTATTCCAAATATCGCTAAGGAGTTACAAAATGGGATGAAAGAAAGAATGGTGCCAACACTAGAAAAACAAGGACACGGTGCACAGAGAATTCTAACAGTTTTGAAGAAGTTAGCAGGGTATGGATAGGGTTACTGGGAGAGTGGACAAAGGATCAAGATGGGTAGGCTATGTGTTTCTGTGGGATTGGGAGATACTCACAGTCCATGCTTGAGCTTGGGATTTTGGAACAGTCAACCAGGTTGTGGTCACTGCACGACGGGCACCGGATAGCGGCAGACTCTCCTGGCAGAACCACAGCTACGCCTGTCTGGTCAATGGATGGCAAAGGTACAGATGGATTCAGGCAGTGGTACAGCCTGATGGCAGAAGTACAGCAGGCATGCAGCTAGCGGGCAAAAAGCTGGTCTGGTCTCAGGATGCTCCCCAAAAAGGGTACCAGAGCTTTTTCTTTTTTTGTGGGGTTTTTAGTTCAAGGACTTGCTGGGATAAAGTCAGCTATGCTTTGGCCTTGGAGTGGAATCTCGAATCTGGCAAGATGAATGTAGAACATCAGGAACGCAGGCACTGGAAATTCAGGAGAGAGTGTGTCTGTGAGCTCCCACCCTTTATATAAAAGCAGGTGACATCATAGAATTATATGGTAGGGCAGGCTTAGGCTGGGTACGCCCCTAACAACTGGATTGGACAGGGGTGATTGTTACTGCCTTCCTATCAGATGATTGGACTTTTAGAGACATGACATCCGCTTTATGATGTGGATTTACTATGTCCAGAACCTCACAGAGTACATTTTTCCACAATTCAGTTTTGACATAAATGGCCCATTTTTACCTTTGTGGCATCTTAACAAATTAGATAGGCAGATTACATATTTTACTCAAAAGTGTGCCAGTCCAACTCTTCAGTTTGTAAGACTTTGTTTCATTCGCTTAACAATTTTTCGTCGTTTTCAGTAAGAAATATGCACCCTAAAATTCTAAAATTTTATATATGTGTATAGATTATTATTAGGCATATCAGTATTGATTTTCAAAGTGGCATTATGAACAATTTCCTTAGAATATGTAATTCTCTGCCATTTCTGTTCACAATATGGCAGCGAAGGCTACAACGTCTTGAATTAAAAACCACAACATTACATTTAAACTGTTAACTTTTTACGTTCCTGCGAAGTCTTGTTGCAAGGACAAAAGTCTTCAAAGTGTCTTAATAAAATAGTCTTTTGAAAGAAATGGGGCTGGTCTTTGTCCCTCACTTGGCCCATTTTATTTCCTGCCACCTCCAAAATGTCATTTTAGCCCAATGTGGCCATGGGGGTTTCCCTGTTTGATTGAATATTTATTGCCACTTCCTCACTTCGAAGGTTGGTGTCCCAGAATCTATTGTCTCAGCCTGGAGCACAGACAAAAGTCTGATTAGTATGTGATATGGATCCTTCTGGTCCCATTCAACATTTTCCAAGCTATCAATTATCACTTATGTGTCCCGGAGGTTTATGCCGGATCCCTTTGAGGGAAAGCCTCTGTTTAGCCAGCAGAAAGACCTGTTATGGAGCTTGCAAAATCCAGCAATGCATTTTAATTCCTTTATTTTATTTTATTTTATTTTGTTCTGAATCAAAAACAAGCCTGTTGAGTAAAACATCCCATATATGTTCCCCAGCAAAACCCCCTTTACATTGCTAGGCAAGGACAAGTTTTTCTTCAACATTGTACTTTTAAGACAGGCATTTTCTTTTGGTTAGCAAAAGCTCATTTTGACACATGGGGGGTCATTACGACCCAGGCGCTAAGTACGCCAACTTTACCACCATGGTGTAAACTACGTTTACACCATGGTGGATGGTGGATTTACCACCCCATTCCAAGGTGAGTGGGGCGGTAAATCCCCATTTTCCATTTTCCCTTCCCCATTCCCATTTTTGCCCCATAGGGCATAATGGGAGTGGGGAAGGCGCTAATTACGCCACCGTAAATTACGGTGGCGTAATTAGCATCATGGCGGGTTAGCGCCATGGATTTAAAATCAGAATTAGGCGTTAAGGGTTAACAACGGCGTTAACCCTTAACGCCTGGGTCGTAATGAGGCCCATGGTCAAAGCTGCTAGGATTTCTCTTTTAAATTCAGTTTTTCTCTCTTGCACCTGGCTTCCCAATATTGTCTGGCAGCCCTATTCAGTTTGTTCAAGCCACAGGTTCACTGAAATGTTGTCACCCAAAAGTTAAGTGTTTTCCCGCACGGCTGAAAGTGAAATTTCTTTTATTTCAGCCCAGGTTTGGCTTGACATAGCCTGCCATTCAGGGATAATGCTCTCTTCTGCTGAAGCACAATGTGAATATGGATGGGCATGGCAGGGCCTTATGATAAAAGCAATGTGATATGGAATAGATGAAAGTAGCGTCAGGGCAGCATCTTTTTTTAGTAAAAAATATTCCCTTTTCAATGGGAACTTTTTGCAAACAGCAGAGGAGCGCTGTTTTCTTTTCTATTCGGTTCTTTTGGTGCACACAAGAACACACCTTTGCACCTTTCTCAGTGTGCTCCCTGTTCCAACTCACCGAATAGGTGTTTGGCAAGATGGTGCAGCTCAAATCAACTACGACAAGGAGCAGAACATTATGGTCAAAAACAGACAAATGACTCGAAAAAAGAAGTTGCAGAGAAATAGAAGGAATACTTTATTTCAAGACTTTACTACCCAATCTAATCAGGGAAGGTAGTCCTGGGAGAAAAATAAGGCTGGTGAAAAGCCAGTCCTTGAATGTTTTGTTCTTTATATCCACTAAGCCATAGATTGGTATTCTATTTCCACTTTACTCTCGCCTTGCTTCTTATTGTGCCACCCCCACCCAACTGTAAGAAGCCTTAATACGTTGCTTTGAAAAAGATCCTGCAACTCTTTTGATCCTGGCTACTTGCATGAAAACAGATATGTTGTCAGACTTGCACACTGATGAATATTATATGAAATAAATATCTATCGATATAAAAGTGAACATTTGTTAATGGTGAGATTTGTGGCAAAGCGTTGTTCCTTATACAATTCCACACTGTTTTGCAAATCTGCACCAAATGTTGCATAGTTATATGTTAGGACCCTCTGGATATTACTAATAAATGGCATTTGGACATCTCACCCCTTTCCCTGGATTTCAGATACCTCTTACGACACTGCAGACATTACTAGCTACATGGCATTTGGACAACTCACCACTTTCCCCAGATTTCAGCACCTTCACACATGAGACGGTTGCCTGAAATCGACAAAACATCAATGTGGTCGTAGAAGGACCGGTCCCAACATGAGGAACAAAACTCGAGGTCCAGGCCCTAGGATCAAATTCAGGAAATGCTTCCGGGCACAGTTACTGAGTAAAAATCAATTGATACTGTGGTGGATGCTGACGAAGCCCTAAACTATCTAACAGAATTCCTCAACTCAATCGACCCCCGCGAATGCCACCACATCACCTTCGATTGAAAGTTAGGTCACCCACCTTGCTGCTTTGCAATCTCAACCCACCTAGGCAGTATAATGGCACAAGGCTATGCATTAAAAAATTGTTGCCCAACGTAACTGAAGCAACAGTGTTCACCGGTAAGGGAAACAAAAAATGATGTTTATAAACAAGCCTTAAAATAAACATGTACTTGCGTAATATTGAACTTTAGGCCCATAGTTATTGGCACCGGTGGCATCATGTCACCCATCATGCTGCTCAGGAATCTCCATGTTGTTCTCATATACAGTTATACATTTCAGAATGAGTTTTTAGGAAGAACAATACATTGGGCCTCATAACCAGTCTGGTGGTAGCCGTGCCGGAAAAAGCGGCAGGCTGCCGCCAGACCCGGAATGAATTACCGCCTCTGTGATTGCCAGAATCACCGGGGCATTACAACCCCAGTGACTCGGTAATTCTGGATGCGTATTTCCGTTAATCCCCATTCCCATGGAGTCCTATAGGACTCCATGGGGATGGGGACAATGGAAACACTGGCACCGTAAATAACGGTGCTGGTGTTTCCATTTCCATCTGCAGGTGGGTGGCGTTACTCCTGCCAGGTCAGACCTGGTGCGAGTGACACCACCCGCCTGCAAAACTCTTAGTCTGCTGGTCCGGAGACAACAGAGGTGACGGGTTTACCACCAACGTTGTTTCTGGACCGGCAGGCTTGTAATGATGTCCATTGTGTTGTCTAGTTTTTATAAGAAAACATTTTTAAAATGAGAAATAATCAATAAATGCAGTGAATGTTTCTTTTCACCTTTCTTATGGAGCCTTTCCAAAAATCATAAAGCTACCTTAAGGTATTTCTAACAAATAGTACCTATAAGAAAATAAAATCCCGGGCAACACTGGGCGTAACAGCTAGAATATTATACATAGACAGTAAAGTCATGTTTTCCCAGGTGAGTGTTTTAACCTCTGGAACATCAATGTCCTGAGGATAATGTATGTCTGAAAGCTTATGTGCAGGAGTTCCCTTCATTTTGCTGCCCAATCCTGACTTGTAAATACAAATAGACCTGCTTTTGCTTTTTTAGTCTTATGAGGATGATGATCATTTGACTTGAAATGCAATTGCAAGAGACAGCATGAGGATGGGGGTTGAACCGTGGGAGAACTTTTAGGGTGTGCTTATGTCCTAGAAAAATGCAGCAGTTGAGTGAACCATAAAATAAAGACACCATCTGCTGAAGAAGTCTGTGCACATTTTATTTTTGATAAACAAAAGCATTTGTGTTGTACTGCGTTATCAGACCCTGGTAAATCCCCCCCACTCAGAAGAGGTTGCTGCTATTAGAACACCAGCATGGTTTTCCAGAATGCTAATAGTTCGTTTTTTTTAAGTTGAATCCTTTTTGGACTTAAGAAGAACAATTATTTCACTGGAAGCCGAGTGATGTATCAGTCTGTTTAAACTCCCCTGTCATCGAGCAGAATATAACTATTTACAAGGAAGGAGCAAGTCCTTCCCCTCAGCCACTTCATGGGAAGATCTATGTCACCTGCTGCTGGAAAAGCATGCCTGTGGCAGAAACACTGTTACACAGGACTCTGCCCACTGAAAGTGGCACATCTGCGGAATTCTCTGTAAACCTTCTTTGCTTGGAAGGGTAGAAGAAGGACTTATCTGTACTGACAATATTGGGAAGCACCTGACCAGTATATAACCAGATTTGTTGTAATGGAAATGGGCTCTGTGATGAAACTACTACTTCTCTGCAGGAGTACTACATGAGTAGTGGTTTCTAAACTCCTACTCAGCCCTGCACTACTACTAAACCAGCAGTGATCTGTAAGGTTATTTACCGTGTTACAACACAGAGTACAGCACAGAGTACAGCACTACAGCACAGGATCAATGTGTAGCATGTTTTTTTAATGCAGTACCACTGCATGGGTTTGGTGCATTGCTATGATGCAATTGTTTCAAGCTATGTGTTGCCAGTGTAACATGGACATATAAGTGAGGGCAGGTTATTCAGTCAAAAACGATTCTTACATATAAAATGCAAATCATTTTTTTCACAGTTAAAAGCACACATTTGTACATTCAAAATGCGCACTATTTTTACCTGAAATTCCTCTGTTGCAGGAGACACATTTGAGGATTAATGAACTAACCTCATTAACAAAAAACTAACACGCTAACTCATTGATAACATTATGTGTTCTCCAGTGCAAAATGAATGGAAAATGACAGGCTCTGAAAGTCATTTAAACGCACATTCAGATTTATTTTGCTTCTATCTGCGCTCTGTCCACAGTAACTGCAGGAAGCAAAGACCTTGAATAAGCAGGAAATCAGTTTGGTTACAGTTGCAACTGTATAAGCCAAGCCATTGTTTGCAGAGGGTGGTTAGGGCATGATAGAATTTTATTGGTTAGGATCCTTTGGTAGGAGGTAACTAGAGTTTTCTTGTATAATCTCGAGGAAGAAGCTGGGGAGGGGCATCTTGACACAGCTCGGAGAAGTACTGAGTTGATAGCTGGGATTTCCAGTCAACAAGTCCCAGTTTGAGTGACAGCAAATGCTTGTCCTTGCTGGGTGAACCCCTATAGAAGGCGACCAGCCAAAGAAGTTACATGCTGAACAAGCCTAGTAATTATCTCGCTGAAGTGTGGGGGCTGAGTGTGTGCGAAAATAGTCAGTGTAGGAAAGGAGATTCCTGTGCTTTACCCACGTGTTTAATGTTGCAAATTGAGTTCTTGTTCCCCGCCACTCTCTTCTCAGTGTATCACAAATAATGCTGTTACTGTGCTATTTCATTTATTTCTGTAAAAGAGTGAGATCGTGTTTAAATGCAACTTTTATAATACACAAAAATATCTGAAAGCAGACGGGTGGTGTGTTTTATTTTCTCTTTCCTTTGTGCATTTACCAATACAGTGCTGATGATGTGGGGAGATGTTTAGACAGTGCAATTGTCATTTTTAAGGTAGCTAAAAATAAGATTTGGCTGCAGCTGTGTGCACAATGTCATTCAGTATGAGCAATTATAACTAACTGTGTGTGTTGTAGTCTGGCAGAGGTCTATGAGTCGGCAGAAAGGGAGGCCCTGGACATAGATCACCAGACGTAAATAAGTTGGTGATAGATACCGCATGATAGCTCGCTGCCGTAGATAAGACAGCGATAAGACAGATAAGACAGCCCATGGTGGCACACTAAAAATGAAAATGTGGTGTTCCTGAAATGCAAGCCTGGGGTCTCTCTAGTGATTACACAAAAAATTCAAACAAAAATAAGGGGTTCTGGATATTGGGTCCACAAATAAAACAAAGGAATTATGCTCACCAGAAATACCACCAACCACGCATACCAACCACGCATGTCTGTGTACTGAAATAATGCATATCCACTGTATTATTATTATACATAACCCAATCTGAATACAAGGAGTGATTGTTGCTAAATTATTTTTTGGCGGTAAGAAAATACCACCAGGCCCCAAATCTACACAAAATGCCCAACATATCACAATATAATCATGAAACAGGCAGAACTTGAATTTCACACCTCCTTTGCCTCTTCACAGTAGCATGTGCCAAGGGCAGGCTATATACTGCAAGAGGAGTGTGGGCTAGCAAGGAAGCATCCAAAACAACAATAGGACTGTTTGTTTTATTCATTTGTAAAGCACGTCAGACACAAGGGTATCACGGCACATGAGCAACAAGGATATTTTCAGCTTGGTTACATTGCTGTACAATAATTGCAAGTATATACAAAGGTAGTACAGGTACAAGTACAAGGCGTTTGCACTAACAACAATTTACAAAATGTACATAGGGTAGGCATAGACAGGGTGAGGTTAACCGTCACTTTCTTTTATCCAGTGAATGTAATTGTGCCTGAAGTGAGGGTAGGTGTGGGCTGTCCTTAAGGTGGGTGGCAGGGATTTCCAATGTTGGTCCGTTTTCACCTGGAAGCTATTACCTCCAGTTTTGGCACATTTAAATCTAGGCACTGTGAGGAGGTTGGAATTCGCTGTTCGGGTATATCGGTTGGGGGTGTATCTCTTGAATCTGTTTACAAGGTAGCGAGGGGATGCGATGGGCTGCATTATTGAGGCATTTGTGCATAAGTGAAGCTACCTTCAGCATGATTTTGTCAATTGTGGTGAGCCAGTTGTTGGCTCACCTAGTGTTTTTTGTAGATGCTCGGAGGTGCTCTGAGAGCATTATTTTGCAAAATCTGGATTTTTTCTGTGACGTATTTGTTGGCTACAACATATAAGGCATTATAATAATCCAGTTTGGATAGGATTAGGGCTCTGGCTAGACTGATGCAACTATGGGTCGAGAGGAAGGGTTTATCTGCTCTTATTAATTTACAGGTGTAGGCTGTGGAGGAGGTCATTGAGCTGACCTGTTTGCAGAAGGAAAGGGTGGCGTCAAGGTAAAATCCTAGCGTTTTAACTTCTTTGGCTACATTAATCAAGTTACTGTTGATGATGAAGCTTGAGTATTTGTGATCAAGTTTCTTTAAATTGAGGGTGGTGCCAAGGATAATGAGCTCGGTCTTGTCATCAGGCATAGACTATGAGAGGCCATCCATGCCTAGATGATGAGGTATGCTTTGTTCACCAAGGCCAAATCCTTGTCGTAATCTCCAGTCAGTGGGATGAGGATCTGGGTATCATCAGCATAGTTGGTGTAGGTGATACCAAGATCATCGAGATCATCGAACAGGAGCTTCGTGAATACATTGTACAGGGTGGGGGAGATGCATGAGCCCTGGGGGACCCCACAGGAGATGGGTATGGGATCCGCAGAAGCTGAAGTAGAGAGCTGACATAGAGAAGACACGCATAGACCTGTTGATGAGGAAGGAGTGAACCCAGCCAATTGCCTCTTGCGAAAAAGTGGCCTGGTGAGTCTAGGTGGTTACAGAGTATTTTGTGGTCTACTAAATCAAATGCTGCAGAAATGTCAAGTAGAAGTAGTAGAGCAGCCTTCCCATTGTTTCTGAGAGTATCAATTTGTGCCTTGAGGTCAATGAGAGCTGTCTCAGTCCCATGTTGTGGTCTGAAGCCCACTGACGGATTCCTAGGAGGTGTTTTTTTTTCTAAATATTGTTTTATATGGAGAGAGGCTATCTTATCTAGTATTGTAAGCAGGAAGGGGACAGTGGTGATGGGTCTGTAGTTCGTGGGTATTGAAGGGTCTAAGGAAGGATTTTTGAGTAGAGGGAGAACCCATGACTCTTTGTAGTTGATGGGGATAGTGCCTGAGGAGAAGGAGGAGTTGATGAGGTTGGTGATGAAGGGTGCAAGGTCTCTGGCAGCATCTTTGATGATTTGTGAGGGGCAGGGGTCACCCTAGCAATTAGATGGTTTAAGGGTGAGAATGATTTTTTCAACCTCTAACGTGGATACTTTGGAGAAGCTGAAGCGAAGGGGGGGGATTCGGTGTACGTTTTTGAGAGGAAGGGTGGTGTTGGTTGTACGGGCGATGCAGAGGGGGGGATTCTTTCTTGTTATTGATTTTGACTTGAGGCCTGCCACTTTATTGGAGAGGGCATTTTGGATGCTAATACATAATTTTTGTCTTTCACATATATGTCTGGGACTGGGATGGGCGTTTCTAGCTCTTTGAGGATAGTAAACAATTCTTTTATGCTGGAGTTAGCTTGCAATATTCTTAAGTTGTAGGTCTCTTGCTTGGCCATTACGATTTCTTTTTTCTAGAGGGCGGTTATTTTTTTGAGGTTCGTCTTATTGTTATCTGAGGGTATTTGTCTCCATGCCTGTTCGCTTTTTATTACGAGTCTGAGAGATTTCAGGCAAGGGGAGAACCATCCGTTTGGATTTTAGGCTTACTTTTTCTGAGTTTCAGCGGAACAATGGAGTCTAGGGCTGATCTCATGATTTGGTTGTATTCATCTACAATGGTATGGGGATTGGATGATTCTGTGAGTGAATTCAAGGTCGGGAGAATAAGGGGGATGAGTTCTTCAGCTGTAATGTTTTTCTTATTTCTCATGGGGATGGCCGGGTCTAGGGAGTTATTGATGGTGGTCGGGGTTGAGGCCTTAAGGGAGAAGGTGAGGAGCTCAGACCAGGGCTGGGGGGAGATGGCGGTGATGGAGGCCAAACAATTATAGTCCGCCACCCAGTCAAGGGTCCTCCCTTTGTTGTGGGTGGGGAGGGTCACTCTTTGGACAAATCCTAACTCAGATAAGGTGTTGTCAATAAGTGTGGCCTCGGGGTCTTTGGGGACTTTAAAGCTAAGGTTAAAATCGCCTAGGAGAATGTAAAAATAAAGTCTTGAGGAGCTCCCAGAATTTAAGATGAAGAGGAAGGGGGAGGCTGTTCCACAGAAGGGAGCCTGCTGAGAAAAGAGATGGGCAACCAGCTCACTGTTTAGCGAAGCGTTTTACACACAGAGAGTTTGTGCCGGAGGATCTGGAGGGAGAGTATTTAGTGAGGGCAAGTTGCAGATAGCTTGGTCCCTGGCCACAGACAGCCTTGTGGATGATGCAGAGGGGTTTGAATTTGATCGTTGCAGCAAACGGGAGCCAGTGGAGAGATTTTAGCCCTGGAGAGATGCAGTCCCTGGGCTTGAGGCCAAGGATAAGGGATCATAGAGAGGAAGACGGTAGATTAAGCAAGAGGCTATTTCAGTAGTCTAACCTAGACAGAATCTAAGCTCTAGAGATATTGAGCTTCTGGGGGAAAGTGAGAAAAGGAAGAATTCCTTTGAGGAGTTGGAGTTGAAGGTGGGACTTCTTGGCAATATCCTGAATGTGAGGGATGAAAGAGCGAGAGGAGGCAAAGATGACTCCAAGGTTTCTGGCTTCAGCTGAAGGAGACAGGGGAGAGCCCATTGAAGATGGCCAGAGTGAGGGAGAGAAAGAGTGCAGTGCTTGTCACGGTGCAGTAGTTTTCTAGTGGGCGCCACTGTTTTTAAAAATAGGGCAAACTTTGCCCTAGTGCTAATACCGTGCAACTTTTCCCTTGCATTGGCACAAAGTTTCTGTAATCTGGCCCCACCTTTGTATGATGCACACACTGATATTGCACAGCTAGAAGGCATATTATTTAACTGAAAGCAGGAATAACATCAAAGCCCAGCGTGATGTTTCTGTGTTCATTGAATCCATTGGGATGTCTTCGGGGCTAGCTGCTCTAGAACCTCTACAGTCACAGATCTTATTAATAACTTATTCTAAATTCAGAGATCATGGTTTTACATTCTTCAATTCCCCTTATTTTTCATCATAATCTGCTTCATAGTTTTTCACACTTTGCCATTGAGTTTACTAATATGCCTTTCCGGTAACCAGCCCTCATCCTTTTCTCAAGCCCATTGCATTAATGTGCCAGAAATGTGTTATACTTACATCTCTTGATACATTAATACTTTTTTCCAATCTATTGCCCACTGTCTTGTTTTGTCGCGGCCATTAACAAGGACTTTGGATTTGCTTCACATAGAGGATGCCATTTCTCATGTAACATGTTCCTTACTGTTAGGCCCTCCTTATCATATTGGGTGTTCATAACCAGACCATCGTCTTGCCTACTGCTTATAGTGTAATTTATTTCTGAGGCCATAAAATTCACAAAGGCAGCAACGTGTTTCTAGAGAAGTAGATCTGCCCCCCATTGCCTCTTATATAAACCCAATTGTTTATGATATCATCAATTATACTCATGTTTGTCAGGGCATTGAACCACTCAATTTTGTTTATGCATTAAGATCATTGTTTGAAATGCAATCTTCATCCTTAAATCTATGGCTGCCACAGATTTTGCCACCAGCACCTCATGGTTGCTATTCAAGTTAATAGGATGAACTTGTGGGGTATGAAAACTATCACCTTGCAAAACAGAGCTGGTAAACAAGCAATATTTGTGCAGGGTATGTCCGTCGCACTTTGGTATACAAAGAAGGATTGCCCCTTCCTTCATAAAACACTGATGAATTTTGGGTATTCTTACGATGCGCCAGATATCGAAAGACAAGAGCAGATTCCCAACACTCGGTTTATTGTTTGTCTTCAAAAGGTTTACAGTAATTTAAAATTCATTCTGGTCAGACATGAGATTAGAACATCATTTGGGTTAATAGACAGAAAGTTGAGGGTTGGCGGTAGGCAGGATTAGGAGGGAAAGAGAGACAAAAAAAGTCCTACTTCTTTACTTGTCCATTGTCACTGGTCATTATTTCAATGTCATCTCCCAAATCATCTCTTGCAGGTAGATTTCTTGTGCCTGCTCTGTTAGTCTAATACCCCTTTCATCCCTTAAAAGTATAGGTCATCACTAATTAAATATTTACCCCTTGTAGTGAATCAATCAACTTTAGTTGTCATTTAGTTCGTTAATCTTATTACTTCTTATAATGACAATTTATCTGATCCCCTCAGAATAATACATTTGAACACTATTCTGCATAAGTGATTAGTCATGCACAGTACTCACCATTCTTGTGAGCATCCAAGTTAAGCACTAATATTGATCAAGATTGCTCCAAATATCTGGGTTAGTTCCCTGTTTTCTAAAAAGCGATTTGTTCACATTACACAAATCCTATCATCATTACTCATTTAGGTATGCAAATAGAAAGTAAAATGCAGAGAGCACAAAATCAAGTTCTTATTATCAAGCTGTTACTTGATTCCAAGATCAAATGATAGAGCGTCAACATGTAACACGTTCTAGCCCCCTCAGGGACATATGTTGCCAAAGTTCTACAGTGCTTAAAAAATGTCCAAAACAGGAAAAGTGTAGCGGTTAGTCACAAAAAAATGCACATCCAAGTGCAGAATGTAAATTCAAACTCCAAATTCATCGACCAGTTGCTCCCATGCTCACTTAATTGTCAGCGCTGTATAAACACAATGGGCCTCATTACGACCCAGGCGCTAACGGGTTAACGGCGCCGTAAAAGGCTGCGGCGCTGTTAAATTATTAGCGCCTAATTACGAGGTCCCTTTCCGGGACCCAACTTTAACGGCTGGTTTTACCAGCCGTTAAAGTAGGGTGCTGCAAAGGGACCTTGGTGCTAAGTACAGTGCCGCAAATTGCGGCACCGTATTTAGCGCCTTCCCCATTCCCATTGAGCCCTATGGGGCAAAAATGGGAATGGGGAAGGGCCCATGGTGAATGGGGAATTACCGTCCTGCCAACCTTGGAATGGGGCGGTAATTCCACCATTCACCATGGCGGACCCCGGCATGGACCATGGTGCTAATAGCACCATGGTTTAGCGCCGGGGTCGTAATGAGGCCCAATATGTGCTAGTTCAAACCACGTCAAGGGTGCAGTGAACAAAGAACTACGCCCATGTTCCAAGACCCAATGGTACTACGGCCACCCAGACTGTAAAGTGTACAGTTGATGGGTGTCCCTCAATTATACCAGTTCAATTCAGAAGCAGGTAAATCGGCAGGCCAAGTAAGCATAAACATAGGGTTAATACCAACAGTTACACTTGG
Source organism: Ambystoma mexicanum (assembly GCF_040938575.1). Classification (NCBI taxonomy): domain Eukaryota; kingdom Metazoa; phylum Chordata; class Amphibia; order Caudata; family Ambystomatidae; genus Ambystoma; species Ambystoma mexicanum. Next base: position 739,243,538 of record NC_090928.1, read on the forward strand.
CTATAAAATGCATGGTGAGGGAGTAATTATCCAAACTTCCACAGGTAAATCATAAGTAGGTAAATCAATGGATTAATTAGGAATGGACATACATATGTACCACAGATTAAAGCATACATAACCAGAGATCCAGGAAGAAATGTTCCTCAGTCACCTAAACAGCCAAGATAAAAATCATAACCCAGCCCACTTCCTGCTTTTCCCCAGCCTCAGGCATCCCATCCCACCCACCTACCCCTGATTGGTCCAAAAGACGAGTGTCTCTAACAGCGAGGGTATAGGTCCCCCGATCACATCCACAGCTGATTTGTCATTGGTGAGTTTGAGGTAAAACAGTGGTTTTCAGTGCCCCAACCCCTTTGTGTGATTTTTAGTGTTCAATTGGTTTTATTACAGTTTAGCTCTCTGTACGCACTCACCCCCCCCCACTTCCAATCGGGCCTGCTTCTTGCTTTTTCCCCAGCCTCCTGCCTCCCATCTCACCCACCGACCTATGATTGGCCCAAGAGATGAGTGTCTCCAACAGCGAGGGTCTAGGCTCCCCGATCGTGTCCACATCCACTTTGCCTTTGGGGAGTTTGAGGTAAGTTAGTGGCTTTATTTATTTATTTATGTCTGTATTATTTATTTATTTGTTTATACCATGCCGTAAGCCTGCAGGCATCAAGGCGCCAACATAAAGATGAAAGACGGACGAAGACAGGTCATGGGACAACGTAGATCAAATAAATATCATCATAAGGACATTAGACTGACTCTGGAGGGCATTATCTGAAGGGGTGGTCTCACATTTTTCATGAAAGTTGGTGTATGTCTGTTCCAGTATTATCTGTATTGGAAGATTTTTCCATTTGGTCGCAGCTTTGATGTGAAAAGCTTTTCCCAGTTCATTAACTTTCTTAAACCTTGCTATCTCCATTTGGCCTTTTGAATCTGATCAGAGCGCACAACCCGGCACATAAGCGGCAGTTTCTTTTTAAGGTAGGCTGGAGCTTTCCCATGTCGGCACCTATGTGTCAGCATCAAGGCCTTAAATTGGATTCTATCCACCACGGATAACCAATGCAGGTTTCTTCTGTCTTCACTGACGTGTTCCTGTTTTGTTTTTCTTTTTATGATTCTCACAGCGCTGTTCTGGATTATTTGGCACTTGGCGATATGTCCCTTGTTTGCCCCCAGCAATAGAAAAATACCTTAGTCCAACCTGTACACTATGGTTGCTCTTGCAATTGTCGAGCAATTTTCCTAACTCAGGTAAGAACAAATTGTCCTGAGGAGCCGAAGATAGTTGGAGCAGTTCTTATTCAGTTGCAGGACCTGAGCCTCTATGCTCAGGGTTGCTTCCATGTGGATCCCCAATGTTTTAACTTCATTCAAAACTTTTATTTGGGAGTCATTAATGAGAAAGGATTTGTATTGGTGGTTTAATTTGGAATCAGAATTTTTTTTACAAACTACGCCGACGATACCGTCAGAGTAGTTTGTGAAAGAAAATCCGATTTTGTCAAGGACCAAGCAGAGGAACCTGATGTATAGGTTAAAGAGAAGCAGTGATAGGCTTGCCCCTTGTGGCACACCACAGTTTATGGTCTCTTCAAAAGAGAAATTATCTCCCCAAGGAACCTTAGATTTTCTGTCAGAGAGAAATTATGTTAGCCAACTGATTGACTCTTTCAAGCAGTTTGCGCCCTTCTTATGTGCGAGTTTGAGCTGATTGTGATCCAAAAGATCAAACGCAGCACTGAGATCGAGGAGTATAAGCAGCCCTGTGTTTCTCTTTTCCACTATGCTTAACATATGAGACTGTTGGTCAAGCACTGCCATTTTAGTACTATGTGCTGCGCACAATCCTGAGTGCTGGCTATGTAAGATCTCATTAGCTTCTACAAATGTCTGGAGTTGGGAGGTGGCGATTGTAGCAGGCACTTTAAGTAGAATATTGCAATTTATAATCGGTCTTAGATTTCCTGGGTCCCTTTGATCTACCTCCTGTTTCTTTACCAAAGGTGTAATTTGATAAAGTTCCCATCCCCCTTTGTGTGCTTTTTTAGTGTTCAATTGATTTTATTTTAGTTTAGCGCTCTGTGTGCACTCAGTCCTCTTCCCCACTCCCAACCCGGCCCACTTCCTGCTTTTCCCCCAGCCTCCTACCACCAATCCAACCGACCGACCCTTGATTGGCCCAAAAGACGAGTGTCTCAACAGCAAGGGTCTAGGTCCCCTGATCGCATCTACAGCCACTTTGCCTTTGGTGACTTTCAGGTAAGGTAGTGGTTTTCAGTGCCCGGAGCCCTTTGTGTGGTTTTTAGTGTCCAATTGGTTTTATTTCAGTTTGGCACTCTGTGAGCACTCAGCCTCCCTCCCCGTCCTCAACCCGGCCTACTTGCAGCTTTTTCCCCATCTGCCCACCTCCCATCCTGCCCACCGACCCCTGATTGGCCCAAAATATGAGTGTCTCCAACAGCGAGGGCCTAGGCCCCCCAATCACATCCACAACCACTATGCCTATGGTGAGTTTGAGATAAGGTAGTCGTTTTCAGTTCCCCAATTCAATTTGTGTGATTTCTAGTGTTCAATTGGGTTTATTTCAGTGTAGCGCTCTGTGCACACTCAGTCACCCTCCCCTTCTACCTCTGTCTCAGTCAAAAACATTGGCTGGACAATGGACTCTAACCTAACCTGGTCCAAAAATCTTGTGCATTACTCACCGAGCCATACACAAAACTAGCCCCAAATACCTACAAGAGAAGATTACTCCCTACCTTCCAACCCGCAACTGAGAAGCACTGCCCTTCTCTTACTGGTGCCTCCTCCAAATCAGCCTTGGTCAGTGGGTCTGCCTTTTCAACCCTGATGCCAACAATCTGGAACTCTCTGCAACCCTCATTCAACAGATGCAAGACTGGATGGCGTTCCGAAAAGCAATCAAGACCTGGCTGTTCCCCTAAATCATGCTAAAGGACCCACCTGGCTTTGCCACTCTGCAGAACCATGCCTCCCGGCCAACTACTCATGGCTAGGGAAAGGACAAGAATGCTCTACAGCTGCGTGCTCGGGGCCTCTTTCATATACCACATAGTGGTAGTGGTCAACCTGGGAACAAACATATAGGTTCACCACCATTCCCACCTGTTGGACAGTCTGCAGGGGAGATAGGAATAAGGCAGTCATGAGGCAGAGACTGGCTTCACAAGGAGAATACCCACCTGCAAGAGGCGAAGCATTGTTTGAGAGAGATCCTAGGGATTATAGAGTGCAACAACACCCTGTTAAAGACCCTCAGAACTTCAGTAGGCTGCAGCCTTTGGGAGAACCTGAGAAGCATAAGTGGTGGCTGCACCCTGTGAGAGAAAACTATAACGTTTGATAAGTCATGTGATTATGGCACAATACAATAATTCAATAACATTAAAAGCACAAAAGGCAGTTGCATGTGTAAGACAGCAACTGATCAGGGCCCCTCAGTCAAAAATATAGCTATCAGTTTCCCAAACACATGCACCACGGAACAAATCATTTTCATTTTCTAAGCTGGTGTCTAAGCTTTGGGAAGATGTCATTCCATAGACTTCCACAATTGATTGCTCATTTTCATAAATGTCAATTGCTTAACATGCAGCACTGTAAGTCTTCTCCTGCAGTGGTTAGAGGCAATATCCTGTGTTGCCCTAATAACTCTCTCACACTGGCAAAGGGGGGGGGGGGCAGTTTAGTGATTCACCAGCAACTCACAAAAGTGACACTGGCCAGAGGAAATGCTTGCAGTAGCAGTTCTGTAATAGGAAGTGTCTACTACATAGGCATCAGTCTCCTGCTATGTGTTCCTATTAATGGCATGTCTGTATTCAAGATGCCCAAGTCTCTGAGGAGGGTGTCTCACAGATGTGCCTCCCCATAGGTTGCCTCTGCACTGCTTACAGAGACGTTAACAGGTGTCAGCCAGTTGATGCCTTGAATCTTGAGGTAGAAATTCAAGTTACTTGGCAACATTTGGGCTGGTTAGTTTTCTTCCTGCTCCCTGTGTTTATTTTCCAATCAATGTTGCAATGACTGCAATAAAGCACCATTGTACATTTGCATTGTGTCTTCTCCTGATGCCCCCTCCAAGCCCTATTCCCCCAAGTTATGCAAATGAAAGTGGGCATTTTTTCTTTGAAACATATCCATAATGGAAAACCAGCAGGTGCATTTAGAGCCAACCATGGATCTACATTAAATGTCGAAAAGAGATTGTCAACAGATGTGCCACATGACATCAGCTGGCAAGGCATGGGCCTTTGCGATATTGGTCAGGTTGAGGTCTATCAAGTACATTACAAAGAGACATGCTTTCTGATGACTAGCCATCCTGGTGATGTCCTCAGAAGGATGTTCCACACAGCAAATATCAGACATCAGCTGACACTGATATTGTGTTATATATTAGAGTGTTTCAGTATGCTGGTATGGAATTTCACTGCACACATAGCATGTCCAACATGTGCAAATAAAAGTTTCAATGGGTGGACAATGAAGACTTCTGGTTGTGCAGCGGTAACGTGTGACATATTTGCAGTTGGTGCAGTGCACCTTTGGCATGGCAAGCCTTTTGGGACACAATGGCCATTTCTTTTATAGGATCACAATTGTTGATAAAGCATGTGATCACTAGATTAAGGATGTACAAAACAAAGGATGTGCATTGTCTTGTCATTTTGTATGGCATCAAGGACATTTTATACACTGTCAGAAAACTACAAAGCAAGCTACAAAGTCTTATTGACTGTGCTTAACCTTCACCATCTTATCAGAGATGACTACTCCTCTGTGGCATCTGCCTAGTGCCAAATTGCATACACGTACTGCCCCCTGGAATTTCTCCATGCCTCCTCTTTGCTCTTATAGCAAGGAAATGCCACCTGTATTTCTTTGACTCCCATGTTGGCAATGCTCTGACCACTGGTCCACATGTCCATATTGAAGTGGCCTTTTTGCTCCATAGACATCTGTAGTACACACTCTACCGTATACAAAATCTCATTGTACAATTCAGGTACCACTTTGGGAGAATAAAAATGGTGGCAGGGAACTTTCCAACAATTATTAACTTATCCTCTAAGGTGTAGGAATACATGGCTTTCCACAAGAAATTATGGTAGGACATCTATTGCCAAAATGATAGTGAGGTTAGTAGGCACTGTCTGTTATGGGACTTGCAATACCATTACCCTCGCTCAAACACTTCCACAAAAATGGCCTGCCACAATTGGGTATCACTGGAGTACAAGTGGGTGAGCTTAGTTCCCCACTCAGCAGTATTTGCAGGCATAATTGTGCATGCTGGTAGAGGCATGCTACTTGTTGCATGGTATTGGGAGGGATGCACCTAAGATCTTCTGACTTCATCTCATATTAAATATGGCATCTCAACATATGCGACCACAGAGTGTGGGGATTAAACAAAGCCCCCATAAAACAACAAAAGTGAAGGCCCACGAGAAACATGGCCTGCCAGTTTTCATCAAAGAAAATAAGAAAGATCTTCACACAGAAAATAAGGCCTATTAAGGCAGAATGTCGGGGTTTCTGCTCGTAACACCAGGATGCGCTATGTGAAAAGGCTTACCTGTCATTACAAAAGGAAAAGCAGCATTTTTAATTAATAGTGGCAGAAGAAATCCAAAGGTCCCTTTCACATGAAAAACAGGATTTTTAAATACTGACACCACCATGGCATTGCATTTTTCTCAGCAACCATATGTTTTACTTTCTTTATTGAAGCGTCATTTTTTAGATAATTTCCCAGTGATTTTGTTGAGATAAAAGTGCTCCGCCTGCAACTTAAGGAATTGTAATGGCAAGCTAAACTGTGTTCCTGGCTGCTTTTAACATGTCCCAAATGTGAGAGTTGGTGTGCTGGTGGAGGGTAAAATTTGGAATATGGGTAATGAATGACATGATCCTTCCTATTACGCTTTTTGTAAAAACAGAAAATAATTGCCAAAAAGCCATGATAAATGGAACAGGCCTGACAGTCATTTCATTTTATTCCCCATGATTAGTTGAAACTCAATATATATATATATATATATATGTTGGCAGTTACTAGTACAATTATGAAGTTTTGCTACAAAACTAAGGGCCTCATTACACGGACGGCGGTAAGGGTTAACGGTCACTGTTAATGGTACCGGTGACCGTTAACCCTTACCGCCTTACTTCGAGGTCCCTTTGCGGGTTGTACAGGTGTTAAATTCTCCAACCCGCAAAGGGACCAGGGAGCTAATTACGGTACCGCAATTTGCGGTGCCGTAATTAGCACCTTCCCCATTCCCATTATGCCCTATGGGGCAAAAATGGGAATGGGGAAGGGCAATGGGGGAAGGGGGGAATTACCGCCCCACCAACCTTGGAATAGGGCGGTAATTCCCCTTTCCATCAAGGCGGTGCCGGTATTTTACCGGCATGTACCAAGGTGCTAATAGCACCTTGGTCCACGGCCGTCTGAGTAATAAGGCCCTAAGTGTTGGTCAAAAGCTGACTTAGAAACAAAGAGGAATTTCAAAGGGAAGTTGCCACAAGTCTGTTCCAGACACCTAAAGAAATCCTTAGAGAGAGGCTGGCTTTGGGAGGAGAGAGAAGGGTAACTGTCCAATCCTATATGCAAAAACTCTTGCATGGTACAACCCAAGATTGTAAACTTGATGGTGTCATCCCTGCTATATAAAGTGGATGCACTATGAGGAAGGGGAGAGGAGAGCTCCTAAAATTACCATTGTGAAAGGAGCTGCTAAAACATACCATCTGACAGCTGCAAGGAAACACAAAAGGAGATTGCATCCGGGTGGAGCTGTCTATTGCTATGAAGGCCTAAAAGCTTACTAGGTCAGACAGCGAAGACCTGCGGGCCATCCTTGAGAGAAGAGTGACCAGACCCATGCCTTATCTTTCTGGAGGGTCCTGAAATGCATCTGGCTTTCCTGAACTTTAAACAGAGGTTTTCAATGTAAGTAGACTGAGCCCTTTGTAACCAAAAGGTGGGGGAATCTGCTGGCCTTAAATCCTTTCCCTTTATATTGGCCGGGGGCAAAACTGTGTAGATCCTTAGCCTATTTAATTAAAAATATTAATTTAATTAATTCCCTTTGGCGGAACACCCCATTGTGATTTTTGTTAAAATTTGAAATTAACAAAGCTCATTCCCAGTGTGTGCTGAAAATTATAGACAGTGATTTAATTGCCTAATCTTTCACTTCAGCTTCCCCAAAACAGGCCTTTGAGTGAAGGGGTGTCTGAAATCCCAAATTCTCAAATCATCCTAAATTTTACTGTACAGCTTTGCCAACACAGGCCTTTAAATGAAGGGGGGTCTGAAACCCAAAATACTTCAATCATTCCCACTTCTAAATCACCCGGGGCCTCATTACGACCCTGGCGGAGTGGGTTTACGCCAGCGTTATTCGCGGCGGACCCGTCCGCCCTACTACGAGTTCCCGTAGCGCCATGGAACGTTTTCCGCCTGGTTTTTCCGGGCGGAGAAATCCATGGCGCTACGGGACCTTGATGTTAATTACGCCACCGTATTTTGCGGTGGCGCAATTAACGCCTTCCCCACTCCCATTATACCCTATGGGGCGAAAATGGGAATGGGGAAGGGTAAAATGGGGAATGGGGATTTACCGCCCCGCCAAGGTCGGCATGGGGCGGAAAATCCGCCAAGCTCCATGGCGCTATCGGCAGCTTTCCGCCGTGCTCCGCGGTGCTTTTAGCACCGCGATTTCTGCCAGGGTCGTAATGAGGGCCCCTGTGTTTATTTTGAGCAAAGGTGTGGGTGAAATAGTAATTGCCATATGTATTTGTCCAACTCTGCAACCCAAACTGCTATCCTTTTAAGCGCGCAGGAAAAATCGAAATTACACAGCACTACATTTTTTAATTAACTGTGTTCACTGACCAGTGCTAACTATTTCTGGAATTGAAATCTGTAGAAAGATAAGAATTGCCAACCCTGGGGTGTGATTTATTTGTGTAACAAGAAGTTAATTGTGAGTCATGAAGAAGGTGGCATGTTTAGTTTAGTGTTATTTCTATTACTTATAATTCAAATAAATACAAACATATTTTCTGTACACCGGCCTGGTTCTTGGCTCATTGGTAGCTCAGGGTGAGGGATCCAAGGGGCATGATATGAGGCTGAGATAGGGTCAAATAAAAGAACTGACACTAACCGTTTATTGTGTGACACTTAGCGTGCAGAGGGAAGGAACTCCCTGTGTTGAGGGTGGCCTCTTAATAAACTGTTGCAAATTGGGGTCTTCTGGCCTGGATTTGACTGGCTATTTCAAATTCATGACAAGTGCAGTGTGACAGACTATTCATTTTGATGTAAGTGGATTAAGGTGGAGGGATAGTCATCTGTGTTTTGTTAAAGTGCCATGAGGACTTGATCAATGAGTTACAGGGATGTGTGTGGGTGATTAATTAAGAATAAGTAAGAATTGATCTGGTTTAGCATTGTGAGTGGAAATTAAGAGGGAACAGTGTGATTATTTGCCTTTGCGCAATGAAATTCTAATATAATTGCAAAAAGGCCATTTTTTTTAAATCAGTTGTATTAGTTGATGCCAGGAGAAACTTCCTTACTAAGCTGTTCATTCGTGGGTAGACAGAGACGGATGAAGGGAGCTGGCAAGCTAAAATGATGCAAGATGTCACATCAGAAGCAATTGAAATTTGGTGTCAAGGTGCGATATGGCACAAGCATTAGAGGCATTTTATATGACCCAACATTTCAAGAAAAACGGATTCAAATGGCTCAGCTCTCAGCTTATCTATAGTTCCAATTTCAGTTAGTGGAAGAGCGAGTGCAGAAGAGTCTGGCCTGTGAATGGAGTCAGATTGAGATTCTAAATGAGGCACAGAAAGAACAGTTAAAAGATCAAGCACAGCAGAACCATAATTTCGAGTTAAAGCAAGAAAGCATCATGGAACAACTAAAAAAGGAGATAAAAACCCATCAGCAAGAGAGTGCAGAGCGTGAAACACAGTTTTCTGCACGGTAAGATGCACATAAAGAGTTTGTGGAACATTTGAGAACCTTGCAACATTAGGTCAATGATCAGACTATTTATAATCAAGGGCTGTTAGATGGCCTTTGAATTACAAATAAAGGAGTACAAACATTAAAACAGTCAGTTAATTATAAAAGGGGTTGATTCCCAAAATGACCTTGATCAGATATATCAGCAGAAACATACTTTAAAGCAGCAGAAAATTCAACTGGTGAAGGAAAAATACCTCTTGAACCATACCTCATTGCAAAGGAGGAGCATCAGTTTAAAATGGATGCAGAAAATAGTCAGTCAAGTTCTCAGGATCTGACTGGCAATAGGCAAGACATTGTAGAACTCATGGAGTGAGTGAAGCAAACAGAGGCTGACCTGTTACAGGCAGCACAGTGCAGAAACTTGTAAGAGAAAGAGATTGGTTTTTGAAAGCAAACTGCTTTTAATATGTGCATACAACACAGTCAGAATGAAATCAGGGCAAAAGAAAGATAGATTAATGGCCCAGAGAAAAGTGCTCGAGGCTAATCAGGCCCTGGTCCCAGAGTTAAAAAAGCCAGCTCTCTGAACACCATTAGGAAATAAAGACAGAGTGAAGCAGGTGTAAGAGTTTGGCAAATGAAATTCAAAATTAGAAACAGGCTTTGAGGCACTTTGCCCTGAATAGGCTGCAGGGGTCGGGAAAAAGTCACCCATACGCCAGTCATCATCAGGTGTCTAACAGAGACCAGGACACATGCCAGCCGAAATCCCAGGCCCTCAAATACCAGTTTCCTGCCAGCCACTCTCCCCACAACCCAGCCATGCTCCCTTAAAAAGCATGTCCCTTTTCTCCATGTGTGAAAAAAGGCTGCATGCCATTTTCAATTACTTTGATTCTTAAAATCTTCCTTCTATTGGATGAATTCATAAAATTCAGAGCAGCATTTAATCGGTATGCGCAGAGGAGTATTAGTGGTTGTGAGCTAAGCAGACTTCATAGGAGCTGTTGCCATGATATACCTATAGATCTAAGCTTGGGGGTAGGTTGCACTCTTTGCAATGCAGTCCATGGTTCAGGGGTTCGAGTTTTGGGTTCTTTTGGTCCATGCATGCAAACAGACAAACGTGATTTACAACCGAAAACAAAAGGTCTGTGAAGTACATAGACCTATGAAGTTACATGCCTCTTCTAAAAAATGAATGGTCCCCATTCACAAAAGCAGCATGGTCAAGAAGCCAGAACGAACACATGCCCCAGCAGGGCGCCTAACAACGAAGGCAACATATTCAGAAAACACACGCAGGCATGTAGGCCCGTCTTCAGAGACACAAAGCACAGTTAGCATTTACACACAATGGCCTACATTGACAAGATGATGCAGCAGGAGCTAGTGATTTTCTGAAAATCACACAACATGTGGTCTAATGTTAAAGCTGGGATTGGAACGGGGCAAGTGTGTGTGTAGTTTCCAAGGCCAGGATCGTGGCCACTAGGACACACCTCGTCCTTGGTTAGGTTTCAATGCACTAGTTAAAAATGTGCTTTAGTGAAATCATATCCATGTAGGTCGGCCCCCTCACCGACCCTCCTCTCCGCACCATGACCAAATGCAGGTTTAGCTTGTATAGTAAACCAATCATGACTGGCCTGTTCCACCACTCTCACATTTGATTCCACAATCTTCTTCTCACAAAGTGCTTGGTTTCCCAGTGGTTGTTTAGCGGCATACAAATGAGCAGTTGTGAACCTTGCTTTCGACATGTGTAAATGCACAGACAGTTCAGTGTTACCCAGACATCGGTATTCATTTTGTGGGAATGTTCCTGGCATATCTAACTGAATCCTCCATTCTTTCAAAGGTCCATACTTTGAGAATGAATCCATTGAGTAGTAAAACACCTGTTACATCTCTCAGAAGCTGCAGGAATCAAGGAGTAAGTGCTGTATGATATTATACATCTACCAGGGTATAAGGGTGAAGAAGAGTAAGGGATTACGTGGCCATGTAGGGAAGGGAGTATCTAGAAGGGGTCTCTAGTGTTTGGTACTCACCAACCCTGGAACTAAATCACTCTGAGCATATTGCCTTCACAATGATAAGCGCTGAACAGGATGAAACATGTCTGCAATTATGGAACATTTCTGAGAGTTTGGGGCATTGGTTGATAATCCACATCACAGTTGACATTGGCCCTCATTACGATACTGGCGCTAAACCATGGCGCTATTAGCACCATGGTTGTTGCCGGTATTTTAACAAGTCCGCCAATGTTCAATGGGGAGGTACCACCCCATTCCAAGGTTGGCGGGGCGGTAATTCCCCATTGAACATTGGCCCTTCCCCATTCCCATTTTTGCCCCATAGGTCGGGTCCCGCAAAGGGACCTCGTAGTAAGGCGCTAAGTGTTTAGCGGCGCCACAGCCTTTTACAGTGCCGTTAAACACTTAGCGCCAGGGTCCTAATGAGGGCCATTGTGTTTTTTAAGATCCTTCCAGAAGTTTGCACCCGTCTCTTACTTTTGCAGATGTTCTGATGTCTTGAATAAATTGCTGCAGTGCATGCATTCATGTCTCTGTTCAATTTTTCTTTTGGTTTGTATTGCAGTAGCGCTGCCCGGCCAGACCGAGCCATTTCCAGTTCAACTCCAACATGGCCATGTTGTGACAGGACGGCAGGCTGACGATCACACTGCATCATTTGGCTCCTGACCGAGGTTGCAGTACACCCTGCAATGAATTAGCCCAAAGACCATATTCTTCTTGCGTGAGCCCAGTCCCAAAATAGAGAAGGCTTATGCCTTGGCACCATTATTTTCACCCAAAGTTCTCTTTTTGTACCAGCAATCCACTCAGTCAGTACTAGATTTCATTTATTTTTTAATTTTTTTTTAATTTTTATTGTAACATTTAGTTGTTTACACAACTTTAATTACAAACATACAAAACTGTCCAATCCTCTTATTTAACCAAGAAAAACGGCTATATCATCTCATCAAGATGGATCTATTTGAAGCACATTTTCCAAAAAGTCTACTAAGGCACATATGAATCTCACGTTACTTCCAGCTATAGATGTATGCCACCAGTCTTCAGGATTATGATGTAATAATGTCAGATGGTGAAAAAAGAATGTACGCTGGATACAAACATTACTGCATTCAGTAATTAAAAGCTTTAAGGATTCTGGTTCACTCTTGCAGAACCTGCATTTATTATCTGTTACTTCTTTGAAGTGTCTCTGCCACACCATCTCCTTAGTTTTATAGATGTTGAGTCGTAATTTCAAGAATTTATTACGATGATATCTGGGTGGAAACCTTTCTAAATACTTAGGTAGTCTATCTAGTATGTTGCATGTTATACCCAGATTAAGTGCAGACAGCATGGCGTCACATGTTTCCATGTTTTTTGTCCAATGCCATTGTCTGAGCTTTTTTTTTGCAATTTGCGGCATATTTATGACAGTTTCCCAAGCAATGTCAGTAGTTTTTAGAATCTTATGTATTTTCATGGCCCAAATTTCCAGAACTCCGGTGTATGGATTGTTGGCCGACTCCTTTAAAATTTCATAGGCAGGAGCAACGGTACTGAGGTTCATTTTACGTAGTAAGGCAATTGATTTCCATTGGATTAGCCCATTTAAAGGTTCCAGGCCTAAATTATATCGTATTATTACAATGGAAACATAGGATGGTAATCCCAAAACTCCCCTCCAAAACTGACCTTCAAGAATCGGCCAGATCCGATTATCCAAATTTAATCCAGCTTCCGCCCCATTTAATGCAGTATGTATCTAAAGCAATTCCAGTCATGATACAGGATGAGCTGAAGGCACATAGTTCTCCTCTACACACACCCACAAACCAACAGGGGTCGGAGTCGGACTCAGACTCACTCAGTTGTTCAGTTCATAAGTTAAAGCAAGGCTGCACCGTGCATGTGGGCTTCGCTGTTCTCTGGCTCAGGCAGCTATGCTAGCCTGAACACACCAAACACGCCCTGGCTTTACTGATGGAATGACTCTGAAAGTGAGTACATGGTGACACGTGCATGTGCCCATTACCCACCCACACTCATCTTTACGGATTTCATTGGCTGACAAACATCCAATGAAAATGTGTGAATCCTGTTACTATGCTGCATGCAGAAGAGCCTACAGATGCTGTGCTGTTTGTGCATGAATTAAGATGTGCAGGGCCATAGCTCTAGCGCCCCCCACCAGCATCCTACATAATAGAGATTACGTAAAGTGCGTGGAGCCTACAAGCCCCATGAACTTATTCTGTAGTAAAACTTCTTGAAATGGGACGTGCCCCTCTTTGTGATCTGGCACAACCCCGATGCGACATGAGATAAATCTTTATTTATTAAATGGATTTGCTGCCTCACTGTGCTGCGCGTAACAAAATCAATGCACACACACAGAACTGAAAACTTTTTTCTCTGCACTTCCTTGGGGAGGGGGCGGTGCCCTCCCACCCTAAATAAGCAGCTGCCACTGCTTCCAATACTCTAACAACATTGTTTTGAACAATCTGCAGACACATTATTTCTCCCTGTAGCAGGCTAGAGCCATAATCCAGTTTGGCTCCCACCACTAGCCTGGCGATAGTCGCACAGTTCTCTGACAAAAATTGTCTCAGCTGTAGCAGGAGTTTCAGATAGTAGGAAGTGGTTTTCACCAGATTACTCACATGCGCCCTCATGCTCAACTTCTGGTCAAACACTACCCCCAGTGTCTTAACTTTTGGAAGGGGAGCAATACTTCAACCTGCTTTCTGAAACCTCTGGTAGTCCAGGCTGAGTTTCTTCAGCCGTGCTACTGTGTCAACAATCATCAACTCTGTTTTAGCATCAGTAAGCAACAAATCATTCTGCATCAGCTATATTTTTATGATGGAGTAGACAGAGCTGACGGCCTCAGTGTCCCTGATATAAACCCCAGTAAGTGGGATGAGACACTGAGTTGAATCAGCATAGTTTGTGTATAGCACACCCTTGCTGTCTAACAGTTCAAAAATTGACATGATGAAAATATTGAATAAGATAGGCAAAACACAGAAGCCTTGTGGATCTAAGATCTGTTGACTTCTTCTCATGTTCAGTATGGTATCTCAGCACAAGGGACCACACAGTGGGCCTCATTACGAGGTGGGTGGTAAGGGTTAACGGGCACCGATAAGGAGACCGGTGCCAGTAAACCCTTACTGCCCTATTCCGAGGTCCCTTAGCGGGAGCCGCTAAGGGACCAGGGAGTTAATAACGGGCACGCTATCCATGGTTCTCGGAATGGGGACTTACTGGGTCCTCCAAGGTTGGAATGACCCGGTAAATCCCTATTTCGAGAACCCGGACCCGGAATGCGGTAAGGGGGTAGCCATGGTGCTAATAGCACCATGGCTACCTCCTACCTCGTAATGAGGCCCAGTGTGTGGAATAATCAAAACTCCCAAATAAAAGAAACTGAAGGGCCATGGGAAGCATGGAGTGCCAGCTTTCATCAAAGAAAATACAAAAAGTGTTCACACAGAAAATGGGCCTTTTAAGGCAGACTGTGGGGGTTTCTGCACGTAACACAAGGATGCACTATGTGAAAAGGCTTACTTGCCATTATAAAAGGAAAATCAGCCTTTTTAATTCACAGCGGCAGAAGAAAACCAAAGGTTCCTTTAAAATGAAAAACATGATTTGTAAACACTGACACCAAAATGTCTTTGTATGTGTGTTTGCAGTTTAAAGCAAGATAAGAGAAAAGTTTTCCCCTGCCAAAATGAGCATGTCAGGGAAAAGACATGGCGCATGTTGACAAAAAGTAATTTGTATTATGCTTCATGTGCAAAATACCGGCAAACATTTGAAAAGAAAAGCCCACTTGGTTTCAATGAAAACATTCCTGTAGACCCGAGATAGACCCTTTTGCTTGCTGTGGGGCAACATTCACAAAGGACTTCCTCAGTGAAAGCCTTGTTTGCATCCCAACTGTATAACACTGCAATAAAATGTGGCCCGGAGGGTGTCGAAAACCAACTTTCCCTAGACCTGCTGTCTCTGAGGGCAGTTCTGAGCCAGCCAAATGTTCTGACTGGTGAATGACAGGAATGTAGCGGGAGGTGTGGACACAGGGGCTATAAGCAAGGCTGAATTCTGGAGAAGAAAATACAGAAAAATAGAAGCTTTTCAGATCAAAAAGTGGTCCACTTCAGATAAGAGGACAGGATGCCAGATGTCTGCAGTGGGGGATCTCTGTGTAGCAAATGCATCACCCATTTATGATCTGCACCCTACACCCCAAGCAATAAATAGACTAATAAAAAGGCTGTCCCAGAAACGCAAATGGCACTGGAGATATCAGGCCTCCAATTTGCATATCCCAAATATCTGCTATTAATTTAAAAGGACTATTATCATTTAGGCCTTTTTGTCAACAACCATTAGTCATACTGTCTTGATTGATGTGTCATTTTCTCGATACTTTCCAGCTGATTTTGTTGATATAAATATCATCCACCCGCAACTCAGAGAATTGTGATGGCAAGCTAACCGGTGTTCGTGGCTGGTTTTAACATGTCCCGAATGTGAGAGTTGGCATGCTGGTGGAGGGAAAAATTATGAATATGGGTTCATAACTATCATTCTTTTTGTAAAAACAGAGCAAAATTGCCAAACAGACATGCAAAATGGTGCAGACCTGGCTGTTGTTTTATTTAATTCCCCATGATTAGCTGCAGTGGAATATATACAAATGTTGGCAGTTACT
The DNA here is from genome assembly GCF_040938575.1 of Ambystoma mexicanum. Classification (NCBI taxonomy): domain Eukaryota; kingdom Metazoa; phylum Chordata; class Amphibia; order Caudata; family Ambystomatidae; genus Ambystoma; species Ambystoma mexicanum. The sequence goes on from NC_090928.1 coordinate 739,259,322, forward strand.
AGTAACAGTTTGAAGTTTTCCTACAAAACTATGTTTTGCCCAAAAGCTGAAACAATAGGGGATTTCAAATGGAAGTCGCCATATGTCTATTCCATACTCCTATACCAATACTTAGAGAGAGGCTGGATTTAGGAAGACAGAGAAGGGTAACTACCCAATCTTTTTTGCAAGAACTTTAGATTATAAACTTGATGGTGTCATCACTGCTATATAAAGTGGATGCACTATGAGGCACGGGAGAGGAGACCTCCTAAAATTAATATTGTGAAAGGTGTTGCTAAAACCTACCACCTGACAGCTGTAAGGAGATTGCATCTGGGTGGAGCTGTCTATTGCTAGGAAGGCCTAAAAGCTGACTGGGTCCTATGGTGAAGATCTGGGAGCCATCCTTGTGTGTGGAGTGGCCAGACCCTTTCCTATCTTTCCAGAGGGTATTGAAATGCAGCTGGCTTTCCTGAACTTCAAACCGGGGTAGACTTGAGGCCTTTGTAACCAAGAAGTGGGGGAATCTGTTGGCCTTGAATCCTTTCACTTCATAGTGGGTGGGGGGGTGTAATACTGTGTAGATCCTTAGCCTATTTAGCTAAAAATATTAATTTAATGAATTTCCCTTGGCAGAACACCACAGGGAGATTTTTGTTAAAATTCGAAATTAACAAAGCTCATTCCCAGTGTGCGCTCAAAATTATATACTGTAATTTAATTGGGTAAACTTTCATTTCAGCTTCCACAACACAAGCCTTTAAGTGGGGGCGTCTGAAATCCCAAATTCTCAAATCCTCTCAATATTTCTGTCTGACTTCCCCAACACTAATCAAAGTAGGGGGGTCTGAAAACCAACTGCTAAATCACCCTGTGTTTATTTTGAGCAAAGGTGTGGGTGAAATAGTAATTTCCAAACGCATTTGTCCAACTCTGTAACCCAAACTCCTAGCCTTTTAAGTGTGCTGAAAAAGAGAAATTGCACAGCACTATATCTGTAAATTAATTGTGTTCACTGTCCAGCGATAATTATTTCTTGAAGGGAAATCTGTGATCTATTTGTGTAAGAAGAAATGTATTGTGAGCCATAAAGAAAGTAGCTTTTGTAGTTTAGTGTGATTTCTATTACCTATAATTAAAATAAATACATATATTTTCCTGTACACTGGCATGGTTCTTGACTCATTGGTAGCTCAGGGGAGGGATACAAAGGGCATGATATGAGGCTGAGATAAGGCCAGATAAAATAACTGACACTAACCGTTTATTGTGTGACATGTAGCTTGGGGAGGCAAGGAACTGCCTGTGTTTAAGATGGCCTTCCAAGTTGGTCCCTGCCTTCTCTCATCACACTGCTTCCTAGCAGAGTGAGCAAGTGTCCAGATGTGTTTGCTGTTCATTCTTTGTGAAGTAATGCCACACTTTTGTCTTTTGTTGTCGACTAGCACACAGGTTGACCTCATACAGACACAACAGCGCAAGCAGTGGAGAAGGTGGGTGTGTTATTGATGCCATCTAATGATGTGATATGCTTCGAGATCTACAAAAGAAAACCCTTTAGAGTAGACCTTACAGTGGTTTAGGCAATTATGTATTAATGCATCACCTGCATCGCTGGTGTCATTCTCATACTCCTACTCAGAATCACTGCTTTCTAGTAGCAATAATCATTGTCCTGATCATCATTCATCTCTTCATCATCAGTATTTCCTGACTTTTCAGTGGATGGGGCTGGCAGAGATAGAAATCCAGGATTGTCAAACTCTTCTTGCTGTTACACTAGTCCATGTGTTGTTCTTCTCTGATATTCGGTAGATAGATCTGCACACCCCCCCCTTCTCACCCATCCCATTCTGGAGCTGAATGTGTAATTCCTCTGTTGATCTTGGTAGCTATTCTTCATCGTGGTGCACTGCCTTTGCATTTGCTTATGCTATTCCATTTAGCCAAGAGCTTTTTGTGGAAGGGTTGTGGAACATTGGTTGGATGATTCCTTTAATTGGTCATGTGATATTCTGGCATCGCCAGTGCCCACAGTAAGTAGTGATTGAGGAGTAAAAGGACCATGAGCTGCATGTCTCCCCCACCCGGTGGCTCATTTGAGTGCTGGCCCATGTTTCGAAACATGTGGTGTATTCACTGACTGATATGTCACCAACGTGCCTGAATGACTGTTGTCACCTCTCACAAAAACCAGGTCACTAGGTCTCTTCCACAAGTTGCCATCAGGGATGCTTGGCTTTTCCCAATCCTCCACCCAGGTGTCACCTGATTGCATGTGTCTCAGTCACTCACTTCAAGAGAGGGACACTGACTGGCATATCACCCACCTCCCTGATTCGCAGCTACCTTCCAGCAAAACCAAATGAGTTGTCTCTCCCACAAGCTGCATTCAGGGATTCCTGTCTCACCCTGCCCCTCCTCCCAAAAAACTAAATAAAGTCTGTCACCTGATGCCATATGCCTTGTAGATTCACTTCAACAAACAGACACTGACTGCTGTGTCACCTGCCTCCCTAAAGCTCTGGCACTATTCAAAACAAAATCAGGAGAGCATCACTATTCCACCTGCTATTCACATCCCACTCCTTGTCTTAGGTGTCACCCAGTAAAATGTGTATTTTCCACTCTCTTAAATACAGGGAAACATACTTGTGTATCATGTGCCTCCCAGAATATCTGCTGCTACCCTCAAGCTAAATTAGGCAAGCCTGTCTCTCCCACAATCTGCCCATAGGAATTACTATTTCATCCTGCTCGTCCACACAGACGTCACCCGATGTCATATGCCTTGGAGATTCAGTTCAATGAAATGACACTAGCTGATGTGTTGCCCCCTCCCCAAATGCCCAAATTGTTTGTGCTCCCAAAACAAAAATCAAGAAAGCATGAGTCTTCCACAAGCTGCCCTCAGGGATTCCAAACGCATCCCACTCATTCTGGTACGTGTCAGTCAATGGCACATGTCTCAAACACTCTCTTCAGACTGACACTGACTGGTGTATCACCTGCCTTCCGGAACCTCAGCTGCTCCTTCCTAGGAAATCTAGGCAAGCTTGTCTCTCGGGAATTCCAAGTTGCATCCACTCCATCTCCCAGATGTCACCTGGCGACACATGTCCTGTTCACTACCTTCAAGAGATGGACACTGACTGGTGCATCAGCCGCTTTCCTGAATCTCTACTGCTGCCTCCCCACAAAATCAGGCAGTGTCTCAATCCCACCAGTTGACCTCAGGCATTCACAGCTCCTCCAACTGCTTTTATCAGGTGTGACCCAATGGAATGTGCCATGTTCATTCCAACAGACACACACTGACTGGTGTGTCATCCACCTCCCCGAATCACTGTTAATGGCAATTGTGTCATTTGCCCACTAGAAATCACTCAATGTTTTACAGAGCAATGTATAAGCAAATCAATCATAGCTCTAAATCTCTGACGGTATGCCAGGTGACTCGGCTCCACTCCATATCCTTCTTCCTACTCAACTACTCTTAATGTTCTGCAGTTTATTAATCCTTATCTAAATGTCCTAAGCCTGCCCCTATCAGCTACATCCTATCTGAAAGCTGCCTAAGATTGTTACACCTGCCAGTGTACTGCAACACCTAACAGACAAAAATGCCTCTATACTTCAAGAGTATTCTGCAGCCTAACTGACACAGGTTATACACTATTTCTTCAGAACATTATGTGTTAGCCCCTTTCTTATCAGCACTACGTTGTGATGGCACCCTCTTAATGCTACAGGCATGCATAATATTGGAATCTTCTTCCGTACCTTCCATCCTCTCTCTTACCTGTAAAAATTGTTCATGTTTATCTATCCCTGCTACCCCTTCACACCTTTCTATCCTCTGATCCCCTTTTCCGCTCCTTTGTTAAGGTGCTCCAGCCATGTGTCCTTCTTTAAGTCATGCAGTCAGACTTCAGAAGATCATTTAAAAAAGTGTATCTGAGGTTCGTCCTCGCCGAATCCTTGAAATTTGGGTGAACTAAGGAAGGGGCAGGAAAGTACATCCATGCCTACTTTTCACATTAAATCTGTGCTGCTGTCAACATCTTAAACCTTGCATCGATGCAAGCACAATTAGCACTAAGGCGAAATTTGCCATGCTGCAAAAAAACATACTCTTTCAATGCATTTTACACCACTAAGAAACAATTTGCCTTCGTGTTTAAATGCATTGAAAGAATACGTTTACTCGGGCAAGGTTTTCCACAGGGGCTAATTGCACTTCTACCAGGTCAAGATTTCTGTTATACCACTGATACTTTCAATGCATGTTGCACTTGTGCAAAGGACTAATACTAGAGAAAACGTTGTATTTGCACAGAAATACATCGTAAGAACCTTTTACGTGCCAGGCTAACTGTAGCCCTAGTGCTAGTGGCACTGGTACTGGTGTAACGTTTCTGTAGTACTGCCAATTATGTACTTCACTTCAGTAGTTGGAGGAATTTTTGGTAAACATCACACTAAAGAACAATGAATGAGGTTGCATAATTTGGGGTCTTCACCCACTCACTTCACATTTGGTCTCAATTATCTGATCTCGCCCAAATGTTATAAATGAAATCTTCAGAGCCTGTCGCAAGCTTGCTGAAGATTGTTATAAATTGTGTAACCAACGTTTTAGGATGCCATGGGGAGCCTGAGCGTTCGAATTTATTTACAACCTGTGCCCGAATTTTCGAAAACAATGCAGAGCGCAAATGCAATTTGTGCAAGTGCAATGGCATAAGTAATAAAGCAAATGCCATTTAAAATAACACAAACACAACTGCTCATGCTTAAAAGGCATGCGCACAAATTCGTTTTTTGATTATCTGGCCAATCGTGGGTGACATGGGCCAGCCTGAACCAAGTTCAAATCCTGACAGAGTTGGCACAGTCGTTCATCCTTCCGAAAAAGATACATACATTGAGTACCATTAAGTAAGGCTATAGCAACAGGTACTATTAGAGCACAGAGAAGTGGGAGATGTATGGACTAAAGCACTACAAAACATTCTGACACCATTAAAGCAGTGTATGATATTGAAACATATGCATAGGTGATATGACAAACGTATTCCAAATGAAAGGAACTTTGTTTTGCAAATACACTGTATCCATGGATGAAAGAATACACAGCTAACTACAGAGCTGCCTAGCACATCACACTGCTGGGACTCCTATCCAATTCACAAGCGCAGCTGGTGCCTTTCTGTCAGGCGCTAATGTCTGATTTCTCCATCCTAGCTCCATTTCAGCCTGTGAGCTATTAATTTGTGAAATAACAATGACATTTCACGGAAAGGCTCTGCAGATCTGCAGACAATTAGGCAGTGAGCTGGTGTTTCATTATTTCAGCATATCAGATGATTAGGCAGAAGAGAATTATGCATGGAGAAGGTATTAAAAAAAATACAAAATTCCTCCTACAACAGATAGAAACCCACACTGAGATCTGCTGCTGTTCTGCAGTTATCTTTTTGGAGGACTGCAAAATTCTCTATCGCCGTGGACAGAAAATCTGAAATGAGGAGAACATCAAGTATTGAGAAAAAGGGTTGCCAACTGTGAGGGGAAGAAATTAATTTTCAAAAAAGATAAACAACCTGTTTATCAAAGGGGATTAACGTGGATCGCATTACAAAATGTCAGCATGGATTTAAAAAAAGGCACTTCAAAATATTAAAAAGAGGAGCACACTTCAGCAGTGGGCGTATGTGTGTATTGCCAGATGCCTGTGCAGATTGGAGCTTGATACCCTCTGCTGAAAGAGGCCGACTGTGAAATAAATTCACTGAAATCTCCCCATAGCGAATAGAGTTCTAATCCAATACATGTTTTAATATAATTGCACATTATTCCCATAGACTAAACATATCTCGTTAAAACCTGTATTGGAATTAATGCTACAAACGTTTCTTAATGGATTTTGTCAGTAACCAATCACAGCATGGCCAAGAGGCAGATCAGCTAATAGGAAGGACGTCATAGTAGGAGCCAGGATTCGGTTTATCATATGTACCCATTCATCATTGAGTCTCCTTTCACCTCCACACTGAGGTCTAAATTACTTTCCACCAGTTTTCAATACTCCAAGTCCTAGTCACTTCGAGAAATGGCCCCACCAGAAACTCCCTTAATGTCCATGTGCTTTTTTTCCCCCCCCCCAAACTCCCAAATACTGTCCCTTTTTCCCACAATCTACCTGTATTTTTGAATCAAAGCTATGGGAATCAATTACATCACTACACTTGGTTGGCTGGAAGAAGTGTGCACTACCGGTGAAGTACACTGATGATGAATGAGACCATACACGAGTGATATTGCGAAGTTGGAAATTAGCAGGAGTTATAAAAATGAATAAACTTCCTTGAAATGCTACAAATAAATGGCAGACGTATATGGCGTTGAAAAGAGTGAGTCTGGCAACGCAAAGCATATTAACCCCATATGTCAGAAGCAAGGACGCATGATTTTGGGGGATCCAAAATAACAACAAAATATCCAAATCGTAACGTGTGACACATTTTTGCATAGGCCAAATCAAGCTGCGAAGAGTCAGACATGGTTTCAATGTTCCGCACTCGTCCCAGAAATAATCATATTATAGCAGTCTGAGGGCCAGTCCTCTTTCCATTTGGTAGATGCTGCATTGACCTTGCCTGCAGTAAACTCTGTGCTCTGTCACTTCCATCAGCTGACTGGACAATTCCAGATTGTTCTTGGTGGCCTGCCAGGGTACTGCAACACCTAACAGACAAAAATGCCTCTATACTTCAAGAGTATTCTGCAGCCTAACTGACACAGGTTATACACTATTTCTTCAGAACATTATGTGTTAGCCCCTTTCTTATCAGCAGTACGTTGTGATGGCACCCTCTTAATGCTACAGGCATGCATAATATTGGAATCTTCTTCCGTACCTTCCATCCTCTCTCTTACCTGTAAAATTGGTTCATGTTTATCTATCCCTGCTACCCCTTCACACCTTTCTATCCTCTGATCCCCTTTTCCGCTCCTTTGCACGCTACGGTCTAAGTGCCAGTTTTCAGGGAACTTTACAACACTTTCCAGAAAAGCCTCATCATTATTAGACCACTATGGGGTTGACTGGCGAGACAAATGAATCTATTACCCTATCATGACATTGTTGGGCCACTGTTGAGAGAGTTGTCCAATGCAGAGGCGATCTGTGTTCTCTACCCGTCCCCAGGGCACATTGGGGGTGACTTGCTGCCAGTCACACTGCTGACCAGACCCTCAACGTGGTGAAGAACTCCAAGAAGTGTGCAGTAGCCATCCTTGTTTTGGGAGCCCGAGAACAAGAATGCCACTTGTCCCTGAGACCCCTGAGAGGGACTCAGAGTACCTGAGAACCAAAACAGCCAGGATTTCTGTAGCTCACATCATCAAATGACCACAGGCACTGATGTGTGCTTGTTCGCCCGCATCAAACTACAAGGACACACCAGGGCTGCCTTTGATACTCACCAAACTCTTCTAACTCGAACTGCATGTTTGTACCTGTTCACAACTGCACTGCCCTAGTTGAGCATGTCATTGCCTCGGTCCGAACTACCCACTCTTTGTTGCATCTGCCACCTTTGAACCACTGCTCTTCCCACCAGCATCATTGCTGCCAATCTTTATCAGCAGTCAAACCGACACTAGTGGATCAACGAGCCCTAACCTTCAAACGCCACATCGATCTGCTCAAACCGAACTGTGCATCCAGTCTCCAGAACCTCTGTTGTTTACTTGACCATCAATCGGACTTTATTGGTACTTGCGATCCACAGCCCCTCTAACCTTTAATTGAACTGATCCCATAACACAGCCTATCCAGCCATCAGCATTCTCTTGTTTGAACTGACTGCCAAACCACCCTTGGTGGCAATCACCACCCGCCCTTCTTCAAACATCGCCTTTGAACTGCAAAAAGGTCCCTTTGCATCCCTGCTCGACCCGCTCCAAGCCTAGAACAAAGTGACTGACACACTCCAACCAGCTCGAACCACATGAACAGCACCAAGCAGCCTGGTACGCTATTGCTGAACCGCCAAGAAGGTACTATTGACTCATAATTGTCTCCCTGGTCCCTTTTTGACCCTAGAGAACGGTTGGTTAAGTCACCTGCCTAAATTCTTCTTCAAAACACGCATTAAGAAAAACAATTAGGAGGTTGAGGAAGGATTCAGAGTGCGATTATAAAGCAGAATGTAGGCGAGTACAAACGATATATGGAAACTGGCTATGTTCTCATAAAATAATTATGCTACATAATGACTCTGAAAAAATGCTAAAGATCATGAAATACAAGAACACCCGAACATTCTGGGAAATTGTGAATAACATGGAGGTTACCCAACAAGCCATAGAAACGAACTTGGGCCCTCATTACAAGTCAGGCGTTAAGGGTTTAACGGCGCCGTCGGCGCCGTTAACCCTTAATGCCTGATTCACACTTTAACGCCTGCTTTTTGCAGGCGTTAAAGTCCAAGGCGCTAAGCGACCTTGGTGCTAATTACGGCACCGTAATTTACGGTGCCGTAATTAGCACCTTCCCCATCCCCATTATGCCCTATGGGGCAAAAATGGGAATGGGGAAGGGCAAATGGTGAATGGGGAATTACCGCCCCACTCACCTTGGAATGGGGCGGTAATTCCGCCATCCACCATGGCGGAATCTGGCATGGACCATGGTGCTAACAGCACCATGGTCCACCGCCTGACTTGTAATGAGGGCCATGGTGTCTGAAGCACAATGGTCTGAGCATTATGAAGTACTGTTTAAAAAAAGAATGGGGATCAAGTAGAAAGAACCCGAATCTTAGAAAACATTCTGATACTCAGTTCATCTAGGGCACCTGGCCCAGATGGCCTGACGAATTACATCCTGAATCAACATCCGGAAGAATGGGCAGAGTTTTGTTTTCAATTGCTTAATAAGATCACAGCTGAAAAAAGGCTGCCAGCATCATGGAAATGCGGTATAATAGTGCCTATTTTCAAAAAAGATTTACGCTCTGACCTGAAAAATTACAGGCCAATAGCCTTATTAGACTTTGTGGGAAAACTTTTTGCCTCTCAACTACTCAGGAGTTTGAGAAAGTGGATAAAACAAAGTGAGGCTTTTGACATTGGCTAAACCGGATTTGTCAAAGTCATTGGCTGTGGGCTAATTCTATTTCTCATCATCTTGTTGAAAATGGAGGCCATCAAAAAAAGAACAAAAATATATCTGGCCTTCGTTGATTTATCCCAGGCCTTTCACAGCATTGATCGCGAGTTACTATGGACTAAGATGGAACTGTTGAATTGCCCTCCTAGCTTGCTAGCCGCCATTAAAGCTCTTTATTCGAACACTGAAATAAAAATAAGGCTCGAGAAAAATGGTACTCTTTTATCTGCAATAAAGACAGCCAGAGGAGTTAGGCAAGGCTGTTCCTTAGGAGCGACCCTTTTCAATTTGTTTATTGCTGACGTTGAAAATGCGATAGTTGAACCTTGCTCATTCGTGCCAAAGATTAATGGTATCAATGGTATCAAAATAAGACATATGGTCTATGCTGACGATATTGTACTATTGTACTATTGAATGTCATGCTGATAGGCCTACAGCGAAAGCTTCAAGCCTTAAAACAATATACAGACAAGAACGGTCTAACGATTAACCCTGCACAAACTGAGATACTAGTACTAGAGAATTTGGTAGGTGGACAGAAACAGATTGGAAAGAGATTTAAATGATCAATTGGAAAAGATCTAATAAAATTGGCTTCTGAGGTACCCCATTTAGGAGTACTAATAAACTCACACATCAATGATCACCCTATGGTCATGAAAATTCAATGGAAATGTACATTTTGGACTGCTCAGGGAGTTGGAATTAATACAACGTACGGAAATTTCACCCTGAAACCTGCCATGGAGTTTTACAAAGCAAAAGTCATCCCCTCACTTATCTTTGTAGAGAAGCAATGTTGGGATGCCCGTATACAACTTGGGCCTGGTGTGAAAATACATACTGGACACGAATCTTACAGATCCCAAGAAGCACCCCCACGGCTTGTATCAGATACAAGCTTTGCCGCACTTCCATAAACGCAAAAGTCACATGGCATATGCTCTTTTTATACAGGAAAGTAAAGGTAGCTAATAATTTGCAACAATATGAAATCCTGAGTTCCACAGCACAACAACTATCTGATGAATCGATTCTAAACAAATGGAAACAACTTTGTGATTTACGCTTGTGCAACTACAGGTGAATATGGAAATTCTGATCCAAATTCCGAATGCAGAAAAAAAATAATTGTGGAATCTGGATTGGTGTGAAAACTTAGATCAAAGAGCCAAACATAGATGTATGGCTCAACGGCCCCTGAATCAAGAGCTTTGAATATGTTACCTGATTATTTGAATATCTTTCCAAACATGAGGAAGAGGAAGACTTTTCTACCAAAGTGGTATGAATCTAAGATCTAAAGAAACTTCAGTTAATGATCTTTGTAGATTTTGTGATGCAGGAATTGAATCGCTGCAACATCTTGTTTTATACTGCAAGAACTTAAGTGACGTAAGAACAGAACATATGGGTGATATAGTCACAAAGAGACCCTATTTGAGTGGTGATGATTGGTGGAATCTGATGATGGAAGGTTCTAGTAAAGAATTGACTTTTGCACTCATATTTTATTTAGAAAAAACTTGAAACTCTCCTTGTAGGAAAGTAGGCTGAAGTTAACTCGGAAAAAAGAGGATTGAATGCAAAAGTCTAAACAAGGTGGATGGAACACATACCGTAAAAATATTAGAGCAGCGTTAATGCACTAAGTTTGTGGAAAAATTATTAACATTGTGATCGCTTGTGCTCTTTGTTTTTTATTTCTGTCTTTTACTTCTTACTTTATAATAACAAAAGTTACATTGTGAAAATGTCTTGTATATTTCAAAATGTTGTAATGAACTATAAAAAAATCATGTCCTTTAAAAAAAGAACATTGTGGTAATTGAATTGCATTTCACCCCTGTATTCTTGCCCAGAGTGCTGCATTCTCTCTTTTCTTGCATATTCCCTGTTCTTTTTCTAAGAGGTGTATTTTTGTATAATTGTTCTATTTAGTTTTCTATCAGATGGTGTGTTTCATTAAAGTATATGTTTTTATGCAACCTTGAATAGACATTCCCTTCAGACTTTGTTGTTTAGGTTACTATTGAATCACATTCACATCTCTCTTGAGAGTACAGCCTCCCTTGACCCACTTTATCAGAAATTAGGGAAGGAGTTAGATCTCTTAACTGTGTCTGTTTTACCTTTGTGATTGGGATAACTGTTGATTTGTAGAAGTGTGGGGTTGAGTGGGTGGTTTAGTCACTACTCACTACTATACTCCTGTATTTTCGTCACACAGATCCAATAAATATAGCTTTTTACAGTTATGTATTGCATTTTACATTTAAAAGCATGAGTTTGGGTCAGCACCATGAAGAATGTACCCAGATCAAAGAACATGAATACTGAAGGCCCTCATCAGTTGACACATTTTTGTGCATTTGTTGCCTCTCCTGGCTTATTATATACTTATATATGTTTACACTGACAGCAGCTTAGACAGCCTAATATGGTGACCCATAACATTAATGTGATCTCTGTACCATCTGGCATGGAATTATCAATGCTGGTATAATACATCTTTAAGCCCAAATTGCCTGATGACATAATGATGTCCCATGGGAAAGTTGTAACCCTTAAAAATTAAATGCAGACTGAGTAGGTTATGTAGATAATAGCTGGACCACCATCAGTATGGTCATAATAGTCCTTGTTTGCTCTGTCTCTGGTTTGGGCCATCAAAATCTACCATATGAAATGGAAAAATGAGGACTACAGCATTACAAACACAGGTAGGTGGGGCATCAATGATTCACGTGAGGAGACAACAAGACAGTACCAAGCACGTACAGAAAGGATTCCGGTAGATCTGCATGATAGGATCTACACTCCCTCATTGTAGCTACAAATCAGCCATGACTCACCGGTACACATCGCACCCCATCTCAATGGAAGATAACTGTATCCCTCCCAGGGAATGGCCACCTACCCGCATACATCTACAACTATCCACTTCTCTAACTCATATCGCACATCACCCCGGCCACTAGAATGCAGCTATATTGCACGAAAAGATTCGGTACAGCTGGGCCCATAATCAGTCTCCTTGACTCCCACACTCTCCCAAAAGCCCATTAGAGCATCAATCCACAAGCCAGTTCTTCATGGGTCGCTAGCAGGGACTTAGCCACCCCTACCTACCTTCGTACTGGCTAAAATGCACACATGCTGTCTAAAATCCACTTACCAATTCTCATACCTCAGACTTCGGTTCTCCAAGGGCATTCACCCACAGCACTTTAAGGCCATAGAAATGTCATTAGGGCCTATACAAATGCCATATAACATAACATCTATGATATCATGTGTAAGAGAGAATGAACTGCTTGATAATTATTGTTTGTCACAAGATGAGAATTGTGTGCCATATGATGACCAAGACCTGTCCATGTAAAGAGGGTATCAGTATTCATGTTAACATGCTAGTTGTAACTGATGTAAGGAGTACCCAATAGCATGAAAGCTGTATGCCCATTTCCTGCTGAGAAACATTTCTTCAGCATTCATGCCTTACTATTTATCTCGGGGACAACTGAAGCAACTGGTCTAATCAGTGCCTGGTTGCAAGATAACTTAATTTCATGCATACCTCAAACTCTACAACCAATCAGGATCTCTAGATGAGAAATTAGGAATTACTACACACAGATCCCTATGCAGGCTTAGAGGGAGGCCCTTTCAACATACCAGAGGGAACGTCCTGCAGAATATATCACTTTTTAATGCTTTCAATTTCCAGCCCTCCAAAACAATCTCCAAAAAGCATTCACGTCTTACTTCACCTCCTCTTCCACAATTTATATAATGACTGGCATGACACTCCCATGTGAGAAGGGGGGATAGCGAGAAAAAGAAGTCAAACAAGAGATAGAGACTGAAAGAGAGACATATCAAGTGGTAAAGGGAGAAAAGTTAGATAAAGTGACACAGAGAGATAGACTGTGAGTGCCAGGGAGACTGTGAGAATGACTGTACGTACAATGGAGACTGGCAGTGAGGCTAGGGTGAGAGGCTACAACTAGAAAAACAAACACAGTTAGATAATAGATTAGGGTTAGAAGGGGATGCTTGTATGAGAGAAGGACTGAGACAAGGAACTGTGAGGTGGCACTGGGATGAGGAAGAAGAAGAGGGACTGGGATGAAGAAGAGGAAGACAAAGGAGATGCAGAATAAGCAATGATGTGGAAGAGGAAGAGGCACAAGAACTAGGATGTGGGACTAAGATGAGGAAGAGAGACAAGGAAGAAGATGAGGGACATGTATGAGGGACAACAATGACTGCAAGGTGCTAGAATGAAGGGCTATGACTAGGGACTGGGAACTGGGATGAGTAAGGGGAGCTGGGATGAGGAACCACAAAAGGAACTAAGATGAGGAGGAAGAAATGGGATGAGTAATGGGGACTTTGACAAGGAAGAGGAAAAAAGACTAGGCCAAGGAAGAAGAAATAGCACAAGGAAGAAGAAGATGGAGTAAGTTGAATAAAGGCAACTGGGATGATCAAGATAAACTAGGATGAGGAAGAGGGGCTGTTACTTATCATTGTTCTTATTTTATGTATTACAATTATAATTAGAATTATAATAATAATAATTATTATTATTATATTTGTATTAATCATTCGTATTTAGTGATTGCAGACCTTGCTTCAGGAAGAAACAGAGCACTTTACAAGTTATAGGGGGCATACATGGCAAGGGAAACACATTGCAATGGTTCAATTGAAGGGAACCAAGGGGTAACAATGGGGGAGGGTGGGAAGCAGAACACCCAGTCACAGGTTAGTTGGGGAGTGAAAGTAGTGTGGAACTAGGAGTCTCATGAGGAAGAGAGTCTAGGATGAGGAAGAGGAAAAACGATGGGGAGTAGGAAGAGGGGCTAGAATGAGGAAGAGTAAGAGGAAATGGTATTAGGATGAGAAAGAAAAACTAGGAATTGGATTAAGATGTGAAAACAGGACTAGTATGAGGAACTAGGAAGAGGATGAGTCACTTGCACTAGGACAAAGAAGAAGAACTAGTATTGGCCACCAGGGAGCGCACGGATGAGCAGCACCTCCGTGTGAGCTCCGACACGCGGGCCCCAAAAGTGACCTGAGCCCCCACTTTTGACACCCCCCTGCGTGCAGACTTGGTGCCCCATGCTCCGTGAACCGGTCCTCCACCAGGGCATCGAAGTTTCAGCGGAAAACGGTGACTCTAGTGCAGAGAAAAGACCCAGGGTGTGAGGCTCCCCTCCACAAGCACACACGCAGTGGGTGAAGACTCGAACAGTGCGGAAGCGGGCCCTGGAGTACCCGGCCCCTCCTACCACCCGCGCGTGTGGAACGCAGACCTTGCCGCGGTCCCCCAGAGCAGTCGGAGACTCCCCGCCCGCACCAAGGGTCTTATGGTTGCTGACGGGTGCGCGACGGGGAGGCCCATGCACTACCCCCATCTCCCCGCCTGGGCAGTGTCGGGCCCGGAACCGCAGAGGAGGAAGCATTGCAGCATAGCGGGTAGGTGCCCCCCCCTCGGAATGTTCCGCGAGCCCGACCCCCTGACGGGGCCTCGCCTCCACCGGGTGTACCTCCCGTGGGCCCACTTGCGGGGGAGGATCCTCTCCCGCTTCCTGCTCCTGCCCTCAGTTGAGGATGGGACGCGGAGGGATTCGGGCCTCGCCCCACACCTCGGGCCATAAGCGGCGTCATCTGCCGCCCGGCCCCTTCAAAAGACACTCCTCCATGGGGACCTCTCTACGGCGGTCTCCCCCAACATCCCCCACCCTAACAAGGTCCGGGGGGCCCCCATAAACAGTGAACTGAAGGCCAGAAGGAGGTCACCTCAGCCCCCAACAAGTGACCCGGGCACCCCTCCTTACAAGAGATTTTGCATAGGGCACACCGCACCCAAAGGAGCTGCTTCCCCCCACAGTCCCTGCGGAGGGGGCTTGTGGCCACTTCGCCCACCCAGGAGGTGGCAACGGGAGACCGACCTTCCATCCCTCTCAGGTGGTGTTCTACAGATAAGACCACCCCACGCTGAGATCTGCCACCCACCAACTGCAAATATCGCCTCAACCTACAGCCTGTGATCCAACGCACATCCCTGGATGTACATCTCCTGCGCGTTTCCCTGGGGGACACGCTTTAAGACAAAAGAGGTTAGCCTCTGAGCGGAGGCCTACGCTGAGGGTTGGGCCCCCACCAATGGGGCGTGTGCCCTCCTCGGCGTAACCCAGGACCAGATGCCCCCGATGAGAGCCGCACAGGCGGACCACCCAGAAAAACAAACAAAATACCCGGAAGGGGACCCCCTGAACCTCGCCAAGGCCTGAGCCCTCAGCTACAAGACCCGCTTATTACGACTCCTCTCTGACCCACCAACAAGATTGGCCCCCTGGCATTACAGTGGTCTCCGATCTGGAAAACAACGCAAGCAGAGGGTACGGCCCCTGGTCTCAGGGTGTGTGCTTCCTCCCACCAGCACGACCCCACCATCCCGGACTCCCGGAATCACATTCCACTATGTACCTTGAGGTCTCCATACTACACCAGTGCAGAGGGTAAGGCCCCCATCCTAGGGGCGTGTGCCTCCTCACATACAGGCATCATATGAACATCCAAAGCAAGCTGGCCAGGTTCGCCTACACCTCACCACACCTGGAACCGGAAATAAACGCCACAATGTCAGTGGAAGCGTCGGAGACAGGAGCGGCAGCCACGAAGGGAGACATCGCCACCCTCCTGAGCTAAATTCAAAACATGGGCTCAAATCTTGGCGGCAAAATTGATAAGATGGCACAAAGAGTGGACAAAATTGAAGAGAGACTGGATGGTGTCGAAAATAATCAAACCTCAATAGATACATTAGAAACCCAGCTAGACCTCAGAATGTGCAACATAGAGAGGAGGGACGATGAAATTCATCAGAAAATTGACGATTTCGAAAATAGAGAAAGGAGAAATAACCTACGATTTTTCAGAATTCCAGAACGTGAGGGGGAAACAGAGGAAGATCTCAAGCAAACGGTACACGACATCATCAGAATCTTAGCAGCAGATGAGAACATTGATGAACCGACAATAGAGAGAATACACAGAGCCGGGGGTCCCCCGGGCAGCCAGAGATCCGTCCTTGTCAGATTTCACAAATACCAAGACAGAGCCAGGATACTCACGAAGGCCAGTTCCTGCGACGCTCTCACCCTAGGTGGAGCCCAGATAACTATTTTTCAAGACTTATCCTCGCTCACCCTGGCCTTGCGGCGCCTCTGTAGCCCCCTAACGAAATGGCTTAAGGAACAAGGGACCAGATACAGATGGGGATACCCCTTCTCTCTCACGTTTGAGCATGGAAGCAGGAAGGTAACCCTCCTCTCCGAAGAAGAAATCCATGAGTGCATCGCAGACATTCTCTGAAATGCACCAAGCGAGGGTATGCAAGAGGAACCATCACAAAACAGAGGGAGATGGGGACCACAAGACCCGGAAAGGAAAAAAGTCAAGGGATCAAGAAAGTACAGACGGCCCAATGACACACCAGACAGCAACAAATGAAACAACATTAGGTGGTCCTCCATCGCGGCGAAGCACGACCTGACACCATTGTCCAGCGTCCACCAGCATTTCGGAACTTAAACAAGTCGCCTGGTCTTTTCTGGCACATGATGAGAACGCCATCCGAAGCGCAGAGACGAACAACTGGTGGGGTTGAATCTTGAAACTGCACGTGTTGATGCACTAATCAAGGTCACAGTAACAGTTATCATTGTTTTGTTAATATGTTGTTGGGAGCAAAATGAAACAAAAAAGGGGGTGAGGGGGCTTGGAAAGTTACATAGATGATAGCCGCGGTTGGGGTTGTGTGGTTACGACCCTCACTGGTGGTCCGACAGTAAACCGGCTGCATGCATCTGGTCCAAATCGGACACCATCAATCTGGGACACAGACCCCAATGAGGAAAATTAGGGGTGAACAGCTGAATCTGGGGACAATGGGTATGAGGTTTAATACCCAGAGGAGGAAGGGAGGGGGGGAGGCACACCAAGTCGTAAAGTCTCCGTTAAGTAGGGGCAGCTACTACACTACTTCCATCATGGCAATTCCCTGCAATGGGCAGAGTGACGTTGCAACCGATTTCTACGAACATATCAATGACCCACAGTCATAACGAATTAAGTGACAGGCAGGGCATACTCAATATTGTCACGCTGAATGTTAAGGGACTTAACTCCCTCACCAAAAGATCTCTGGTAACTAGAGAGTTCAAGAGAGCCAAACTAGATATACTCTTTTTACAAGAAACCCGATGCAGCAAGGGAGAAGAGAGGAAGGTTTTATACGCTAAGCTAGGCTCAGAATACTGGGGCTCCGGCCCACTTAAGATAGCGGGAGTCGGCATATTAGTCAATAAAATTATCCAATTTGAACTCTTGAAGTCCTGGATGGACGTCAGTGGCAGAGCACTAGTCCAGTGGGCAGGATACAAGGCACCGTCATCACCCTTGCGTCAGTGTGCGCCCCCAATACAGGTCAAGCTAGATTGCTGCAGCGGATAATCCCGAAAGTCATGAACGAAGCAGTGGGCGATGTAATACTGGGGGGTGATCTGAACACGTGGATGGATCCGAATCAGGATAGACAATCAGGTCACACCATTACGGTCCCTCCAGCAGGCGTCGGACGCTCACCGGCTGCAGACATGATGGATGCCTACAATCTCATGGATGCGTGGAGACATATGAACCCCAACCGAACTGGCTTTATTTTCTTCTCAGCACCGCTTGCAACCTTTTCCAGAATAGACTATATATACCTAACCGCAGATCTCACCACAGCGATGACTGAAGCCTCCATAACCCTTGTCTCATGGTCAGACCACGTTATGGTCACGGTCATCCTTGATCAAATGGCCCTCCCTCGAAGGAGCTCCAAATGAGCAAGGCATCATCCAATACTTTGAGCTTAATAACACGGGCGAAACTTCCATGAACACAGTTTGGGAAGCTGGCAAGGCTTCCTGGAGAGGGCTACTTATTAAAGAGGGAGCAGCAAAAAAAAGAGAACGCCAATTGATAGAAAATAGGCTCTGAAACTAAATTACCCAACTTGACCTCATGGCACAGTCAGCTGACCAAGATAGACCACAAAAGATTAAGGAGGCCAACGACAAGAGGGAGGAACTACGACAACTGGAGGCGGGTGGCATTGCGCGCAAGCTTCAATGCCTGAAGCAGAGGCACTATGAACATGGGGACAAAGCAGACGCCCTACTATCCGCAAGACTCCGTGGTCAACGCCAAGAGCGGTGGGTGCCCACGATCCAAAACGAAGGAAATCCCTGCAACCCATATCCCCCCAGTGTCCCTGAAGCCATTGCCGACTTCTACGAGGAGTTATACATGTCACACGTTGCCCTGCATCCAGAAGCGATAACAGATTATATCTCTCGTCTGATACAGCACAAACCTTGGAAGCTCCCATCACAGGAGAAGATATTGAAGAAGCAATCAAAAGACTTCCAACAGGGAAAGCCCCCGGGAACAACGGGTACACAGCGGGGTTCTATAAGACCTTCAAAGATGCTCTTCTCCCATTCATGGTTGACCTATTTAACAACATCCTTCAATCCGGTGTGGCGCCCGATTCCTTCTCTGGAGCACTGATAACACTCATCCCCAAGGAGGGTAAGGACCCAAAGCTGTGCGCCTCCTACCGCCCAATATCCCTTCTAAATATCGTTGCCAAAATTTATACGAGAATCCTTACTGCAAGACTGGAGTCACACATGCCCGCAATAATCCACAACGACCAAGTGGGTTTCATCCTAGTCAGACAAGGCGCGGACTCCACCCGGAAAACCCTGCACTTAATCCACAAGGCCCAAACATCATTGAACAAGCCAGCGCTATTCTCAATTGATGCCGAGAAGGCGTTCGACAGAGTCGAAAGGCATTTCTTGGAGGCCACGCTAAAGAAGATAGGCCTTGGCCCCACACTCCGTCGAGGGATCAAAGCTGCCTATACAACCCCAAGAGCATCGGTGGCGGTGAACTCCCAATTCTCCCACAGGTTCCCTCTCAGCAGGGGTACGAGACAAGGTTTGGCAATACTTTTCGCGCTGTCCCTGGAGCCTCTCGCCGTAATGCTACGAGCAGATCCTGCAGTGGAAGGGATTCAGGTGAATGGCAAAGAATATAAGCTAGCCTTGTTTGCAGATGACATTCTGCTCCATGTGTCGAACCCAACGTCTTCCATCCCACAAGCGATCCATCTGATAGAGGAATACGGCACACTCTCAGGCTTCAAAATTAACAAAACCAAATCCATTCTTTTTCCACTCCATGATCCATCTCCAGAACACCAAATAGCCCTAGAGCACCTCGGGCTGATCATCGGAGGACCAACACTGAGATACTTGGGGATCAATATAACGCGGCACCTCAACAACCTCTACGAAGCAAATTTCCCTCCGCTTCTCAAAGCCCTCAAGGCTGATCTCACGAAATGGAAGCCACTGACAATCTCCTGGATGGGACGCCTAAACACAATCAAAATGGTGACCCTTCCATGGTTCCTATACCCCTTTCAGGTCTTGCCCATCATAATCCCTGAACATTTCTTCAGACAAGTTAAAAAGGCCATACTAGAATTTCTGTGGAATGGAAAGAAACCCAGAATCCCCTACGATGTTTTAATATTACCAAAGGACCTAGGGGGAGTGGGTTTACCGGACATAGAACGCTATTATCAAGCCACACAACTCAGAATTCTGATCCCACACTTTCGAGATAGGAAGGACCTCCAATGGGTCCAACTGGACAACAACATTCTAGCCACCGTAACTCTGGCAGAATGGATATGGGTCCCCAGACCGAAACTCACGAGAAGATTGCGCAACCACCCGATATTGGGCACAATGTGGAACATATGGAAGAAGGGGAAAGCGATGTTGGGAGTCACCACGTGGCCTTCGCCCCTGAGCCATCTCTGGTCCCCCGGAGCAGAGAAGAAAGCCCAGAACATGCTAGATACCAAACTTGGTTCGATGCCGGCCTCGAGAGAGTTGGTCAGCTGTGGAGAAAAGGGAAATTCATCTAAATTACGGAACTAGAGGAAGCCCTCCAAATTCACCCAATACCAGTCTTCTTGTACTTGCGACTGAAAGGCATGCTATCTAGAAGGGAAAGGAAGGCCACCACACAGAGAGAACTAACGCCCTTCGAGACGATCCTAGACACGACCAACACCTACAAAGGCCTCATAGCACAAATGTGCAGGGCTCTAATCACTAAAGACGACGCGCCGAGCCTCTGTCTCAAGGCAAGATGGGAAATAGACTTTGGCAGAGAGTTTGACCAGCAGGCTTGGGCCAAAATTTGTGAGACGCCATCCAAAATATCAATCGCAGCTCAGTACAAATTACACGCTATAAAATTGCTGCACAGATGGCAGTACAACCCATACAGGCTGTCCAAAATGTTCCAGACCTCCAGCCCCAGATGCCCGTTCGACAATGTGGTATGGATGCCGACTACTAGCACATGTGGTGGAACTGCCCCAAAGTCTTCATCTACTGGCAAGAAGTCCTGGGATGGATCAAACAGCTGGATGGCATAGAGAGGGAATTGTCACCCCTCCTGAGTCTTTTTGGCCTCGAAGAAGAAGATGACAAACTGATTAGGGTAAAAGGTCTAGTATCCCCCCTGTTACTCTCGGCGAGAGCATCCCTCATTATAAAGTGGAAATCCTCACGCCTACCTGATAAAAAGGACTGGATACAGATCACCACAAACATTTATACAATGGAAAAAATAACAGCAATACTGCATGAGAAGGCCGCACGACAAGAGGAAGCCTGGTGCAACTTTACTGAACAATATATCACACGCCCAGCCACGGATGACTCAAGGCAGCAAAGAAATTAGCACCCAACCTAAGCCAACATGGCAGAATGCTGAACGACTCACTGCAAGCAACCCATGCCTGTCACAGACCATACTGGAGATCTATGACCTAGGGACGATTAAAGATGAACGTCACGCAGCCCACTACGATTCAGCACAGCAATGCCACGAACAAAGGAGACTTGAGAACCGGGAGGGGGGCAGGGCTTTCACTTTCCTCTTATTGGAACGACGAACGTCAATGTTGTTAAGTATTTTTAAGGTTGACCGGAACAATTTCTTGATATAGCTGTTAATGCATAATATATACCCACCTGTATGTTCACATCCAAGTTGAAAAAAAAAAAGAAGAAGAACTAGGACTAGGATGAGGCACTATGACATAGACTTGGAAGCGGAATGAAGAAGAAGGATGGAGCTGTGGGACGGGGACAAGGGAGAGGGACAAGTAAGGAGGATAACAAGATGTGATGAGAAGGAAGATGAATTGGGACTAGGTGAAGGAAGAGAGAGAGAGACAAGGAATAGTGACTAGGGTGATGAAAAGTGACTAGAATGAGGAAGACGATGAGGGACTACAATGAGGAAAAGAAAAAGGGATGAGTAGAAACAAGGGCTAGGACAAGGAAGAGTGACTAGGACTGGTGTATTTTCTTTACTCATTCCTACCCTGAGAAATGCTGGTGGAATAAAGCATGATTGCTGGCAAGACGTAATAAATAACAATCTGTAATGCAGGTAATGATTGCCAATTGCATTGGAATTTGCAATGCCACCTAGATATGTGTAAAGACTGGAGGGGGTATCTGCACTCCTGCCCTCTATATGGTAGAGTAGAAGCACGGAGCACCCCAGCCAAGGTTCTCTATGTGGTAGCTATGGACGAGCAACCAAGCCTTAAACTCTCAGGAGGTGATGTGGGATGGTTCTTAAGTACAGTGTAGTCCCCAACACAGTTCTTTATATAAAAGTAAGGTTCAAGATATATGCATCAATCAATAACACACTTTGTACTCTGGCAATTCTAATATGGCAAATATATACAATGTCTGTATGGTACCACACTTAGCTATTGACTCCTTTAAAATGCATCACCTACTGACAGTTCTATTGGAATACAAATCAAACAGCAATGTGGATCAGCATTGGACATATGAAGGAAGACAAGTTAGTTTAAACAATGGCAGAATAGTTCTCTTGCTACTAAGACACAGTTCTGGGTGGGGGATCCCCCCACCTGGGCAACCTGTAATAAAAAGTATTAACAAGCCCAGTCCATACATGTTTAAATAGTTGTATTTCCTGTTTAAAATGTTCAATACCCCAATGTACCTCAGTTAGAATAGTTTCTTCAATGGTTTGTCGACGGATCCCTCGAGAGTGGACTCCATTTAAAGCAGGACCCACAGGGCTTCAAGATGCCTCGAAGAAATGTGAACTCTGACGTTTCTGACGTTGAGAGAGCAGCTTCGACCTACGCGGAGCTCGTCGACGATCAATTGTGGATGTCCTGCGAAGATGAGGAGAGTGGTGCACCTCGATGCAAAGAGTTTGGTGTTACAAAGAGGACTCAGTAAAGAGCGTAGGCCGGAAGCGGTCGTTGGGTGTCAGCGTCAGAGTTGACGATCGGGACACGACCAAGGTTTGGTTTCGCATCTTCACATATCAGCATCTTTGTGGATTTTAGGTGGTGGGAAACCCACCAGCGGATTCTCCTTGGTTGTTGACTGGGGCAAAGCGGTAGACGGTGATGGCAAGGGAGCCCTTCGTTCAAATGTACTTAGACAAAGGTGGAGCATTGTGGCTCTAGTTGCCGAGCAGCATGGCATCAGGCTGTCCCTGCTCCTGGACAACATGACTCGACGGGCTTCCAGTGGTCAGGGAAATCCTCTGAACCCTGGTCGAAGATGATGGACTTTGACGGCCTAGATGTCCTGGTGCTTTACTTCAGGATTTCTCAGCGGACTCTGTCTCCGGTCGACAGCCTTTCCGGACTGGCTTCCAGGGTCCCTTGAGGAAAATCAGCTTCTGCATGATGTTCCCTCAGAACTCGGGTAGAGGTCTCCTAGCGAGGTTCTCTCTTGGATCAGTCCTTGACAGACTTGACAGGTTTTAGATTTTGTCAATGGAAAGCAGCAGCAAACCTTCTTCTTCCGGCTGGGCTTCAAGGATAAGCAGCTTCAAGTTTCAATTTCAGCTTCTGAACACATTGGGAAGTGGGAGATCCCCAGATGTACACACCTGTCCCTAATTCAGACTGCTGAGCTAAGCTCAGTCAACCAATCAGACAGAAGGGCATTCATGCAGGCAGGCAGCCAGCCAATCAGGCTCACAGGCATTATCGCTATTCACTTCCACCCAGGCACCCATAACAAGGAATGTGGATTGGGGTAAGCACCCAGCCTTTCAGCACACCACAATGCATTCATGTCAGTTTCAGGCAGGGCTATCTCATTCTTTGTGTCACTCACACAGATACCAGACATCTATAAAATAGAATGGATATTGGTCACACACTCTATTCACACAGGTCACCACAGCGATGACTGAACCCTCCATAACCCCTGTCTCATGGTCAGACCACGATATGGTCACGGTCATCCTTGATCCAATGGCCCTCCCTCGAAGGAGCTCCAAATGGCGTTGCAACGAGACTCTCTTTAAGGACTCCATTTTTCGGGAACAACTTGAGCAGGGCATCACCCAATACTTTGAGCTTAATAACACGGGCGAAACTTCCATGAACACAGTTTGGGAAGCTGGCAAGGCTTCCTGAAGAGGGCTACTTATTAAAGAGGGAGCAGCAAAAAAAAAGAGAACGCCAATTGATAGAAAATAGGCTCTGAAACTAAATTACCCAACTTGACCTCATGGCACAGTCAGCTGACCAAGATAGACCACAAAAGATTAAGGAGGCCAATGACAAGAGGGAGGAACTACGACAACTGGAGGCGGGTAGCATCGCGCGCAAGCTTCAATGCCTGAAGCAGAGGCACTATGAACATGGGGACAAAGCAGGTGCCCTACTAGCCGCAAGACTCCGTGGTCAACGCCAAGAGCGGTGGGTGCCCACGATCCAAAACGAAGGAAATCCCTGCGACCCATATCCCCCAGTGTCCCTGAAGCCTTTGCCGACTTCTACGAGGAGTTATACACGTCACACGCTGCCCCGCATCCAGAAGCGATAACAGATTATATGGACAAAATATCCTTGCCCACTCCCATCACAGGAGAAGAAATTGAAGAAGCAATCAAAAGACTTCCAACAGGGAAAGCCCCCGGGAACAACGGGTACACAGCGGGGTTCTATAAGACCTTCAAAGATGCTCTTTTCCCATTCATGGTTGACCTATTTAACAACATCCTTCAATCCGGTGTGGCGCCCGATTCCTTCTCTCGAGCACTGATAACAGTCATCCCCAAGGAGGGTAAGGACCCAAAGCTGTGCGCCTCCTACCGCCCAATATCACCAGAAACATGGGTGTCATGGTTAGGAACCAATGTCTATGAAGGCAAACGTCTTGAAATGACGTGCCTGCAGCAAATTAATACAAACATACATTCCCAAAAGGGGAGTGGAGCCCTAGAAGGTGGACTAATGTTATGTTAGTTACTGCACTTTATAAAGTGTGCCTAGAAACACAAATGGGCTCCTAGGGATCGGGAGCATAGAGAAATCACACTATCCTACATATGAATTTCAGAAAAAGACAGTTTTTGGAATTCTTAGCATTAGGAAAATATAATGGACACTGAATATAGGGAAAAGGCGAGAGAATTCCACAGGATGGCGGCAAGAGAAGACCTGCTGCATCTACATGCATGTTTGAAGCAAAGGACTTTCAGAAGCAGGCATCCTGTGAAACAAAGATCGCCGATTAGGGAATATGCAATGAGATCTGATGATAGAAACCCTGCTGTATTGCTGTGTAACAGTGACGAACAATGAACAAGGCTTTATAGGAAATGTGCTCTTTATTAGAAATCCAATGCAGGTCATGAATAAAAGGAGGTATGTGTGAGTAGTAGTTGGAGGTGAAAATGAACCTGTCGGTCTGACTAATTTACCTGATGTAATTGGTGGGTATGCCCAGATAATTGGCATTATAGTAATCCAGTCAAGACTCCATGGTGGCTGTAACCAGGTAAACAAGACAGAAATGTGTAAGCAAAGGAAATACATTTCTGAGAACATGGAGTTGAAAAAATAGTGCAAAGCTGATTGACTTTATGTTCAAGATTTTTTTACCAGAGGAATCATATTTGAACTCACCACACAACAGAAAGACCTTCATTTTCCCACAGTTCAGTTTCAAGATGTTGGACGTCATCCACTTTGAAATATAGCATTAAAACCAATCTGGCCTGCCAGAGAGGGTCTTATGGCTATTAGTACCGCAGGTTTCCAATCCGGAAACCCAGGGTGTTAAAAAAAATATTTTCATTCATTGAATGAGACGCACGTGGCATCCCATTCAATGAATGAAAATACTGCCTAAAGATGAGCGCCATGGATATGGAAGGTCAGGCTCCATACTGAGGCCCTCTTCCATTTCCTTGGTGGCCACACATCGGCAGCAGAAGCACAGGAATAGGGGCCACCACCACCAATGAAATAAGTTAGGTGGGGGTAGAGGGAGTGTAAAAGAAAGATAAGCAGTGGGGGAAGAGGGCACTCCAGAGCAGTGGGCACAACCTCCATGTTCCATGGGACGCAGCCTGAGATTGGCAGTTTCAGGCCGGGATTAAATGAACATGATTGGCTGCTGCCCCCACCCCAGGTACTATTATCCTTTATGCACTGTTGGAATTGTCACTAGATTCTATTGGAGTTGCAGTCAAGATGAATAAGAAGCTGTGTGGCATCTCAATAAGTGTAAACAATAAACCCACATGACTTAATGCGTTCTACCTAAGGTCAAACATTACGATTAAAGTAGAGGGGTAAAAGGAAAGATCCTTGGGGTACCCTACAGGATATAGGTATGAACTCAGAGGTTGCGGAGGGAAAAAGACAGCCTGCCAAGTGGCACAGATAAAGGATCATGCACAATTCAAATCACTGACAGTAATATAATCCGTAAGATTGTAAGCCGTCAATAAGGATCTGATGCTGGATGGTGTAAATAACGGTTGAAAAACTGGCATGACCAGTACTTCAACACCACTGACCTCTGTCAAAAGATGGTGATCATTGACTGCAGGCACAATAACTGTGAGGAATTGCACCATCCGCACGGGGAGAGTGCGCTCACCTTGGCTTTTTTCTTTTAGGCCTGTGTGAGGCTTTTTCACAGCCAATCCATCTGTTCCCCATCAGAACGCATAGTACTCCAGGAAGACATAGCCTACAGGGGCCGTCTTCCTCAGTCATATTCAGCTTGAATGTACATCAAAGCATCCCAAGGAAGGGGAAGGAACATCTTCCTGTTGCATGGGTTGCCTAATTTAAATAGTAAAGGCCCCATGGATCTGCTTTCCTTTGTCCTCCGGCTGGCGGCAGTGCATACTAATGAGAGATAATTTAAACAAGCCTGAAGTGGCTTGGTTGCCAGAATAGATAACAGGAAAGGCGGGGCTAACACACCTGTGGTATGCAATGTGTCAACTTCAAGCTAGTTCCCACCCCTCTGTATGAAAGGCGGTGAAATGCATGTCTGGGTCCAAAGAGCTCTACTCCATCCTCAAACAGTTGGAGTTACCTATCTCCCCACCAGACTCATACAACAAAGACGCCTTATGGTGCACCAACATCCAAAAGGCACCTCTAGACAAAATCACACTATTACAAGTGAAAATAAAAGCCAAAAAACTCTGCCTCACATCAAGTGCCAAATCAAGCCAACTCCACTCTTTTCCCTCCAAATCCTGTAGTCTATTTGAATTCTCCCCAGTCACTACCAAAGAGGTTGAAGCTATAATTGCTAGCCTTAAACCTTCTAGATGCCAGGGAGACATCGGCCCAGCTACAATCATAAAAGAGGGTGCAAAGGAATTTGCTCCCTTTAGCACATCCTTCATTAATACCTCTTTTGCCTCATGTTCTGTCCCAAAAAATCTTAAAGATGCCTCGGTCATGCCTCTTATCAGAAAACCTAATCTATACTCCAGTATTCCAACCAACTACAGACCGATAACAACCCTTCCTTTCCTTTTGAAAATACTGGACAATGTAGCCTATATCCAAATGCAGAACCATCTTGAAACCAATCTGGATTTAGACCAAGACATGGCACAGAGACAGCCCTCTTGGACTTAAAAATCCAGATGGATGAAGCTAAAGATGATGGAAATCCTGCCTTACTCCTTTTACTCGACCTATCCACAGCTTTCACTTTAGTTGATCATAACATCCAAACCACTCACTTGACTACAGCAGCCTCATTTTCCTACAAAACTGCTGCTTGGGTCCAATCCTTCATTTCAGACAGAACAATGCAGGTCTTTTCTCCATCAGCCTCAGCAGAACCCTCTCCAATCACTTGTGGCGTCCTGCAGGGCTCCTGCATCTCCCCAACCCTGTACAACATATTTACAAAGCTTCTGTACGATCACTTTGATGACCCGGGCATCCCCTACACAAACTATGCGGACGATACGCAAATGCTCATCACTCTCTCAGGTTCATATGACAAAGACTCCACATTCATGAAATATATCTCAGAATTCAAGCATGGATGGTTAAGCATGCTCTTTGTCTCAATGATGACAAGACCGAGATACTGCTTATCGGCTCCAGGCAATGCCTCAACAAGCTAGATTCCCAATACACCTCATTCAACATTGATGGGAATAATATCAAAGTGACAAAGGATGCCAAAGCACTAGGAGCCTACCTAGACTCTACCCACTCCTGACAAATCAACGAAACGGCCTCAGCAACTGCCTACACTTCCAAATTAATACACACATGCAGACCCTTCCTGTACACTCTCAGCTGTATCACTCTTGCAAGAGCACTTATATTCTCTAAATTGGACTATTGTAACACTGTATACTTAGGCACCAGCAAGCAACATTTAAATAAGTTACAAGTTTTGCAAAACAATGCCCTCAGATCGGCTCTAAACATTCCTCGCTCCAACACCATCTCACAAGCGAGAACTAACACTAACTGGCTTCTGGTACAAGACAGGATTACATTCAGAACCTTAATGATCATCCATAAAAGTCTGTCAAATTTGGCCCCCAAATACTTGGTTGATACATTTTCTGGAAAGGAATCCTCCAGACTTATGTTTACACTTTGGGCCTCATTACGACCCAGGCGTTAAGGGTTAACGCCGTCGTAAACCCTTAACGCCTATTCTGATTTTAATGGCTGCTTTTAGCAGCCGTTAAAATCCATGGCGCTAACCTGCCATGATGCTAATTACGCCACCGTAATTTACGGTGGCGTAATTAGCGCCTTCCCCACTCCCATTATGCCCTATGGGGCAAAAATGGGAATGGGGAAGGGAAAATGGGAAATGGGGATTTACCGCCCCACTCACCTTGGAATGGGGCGGTAAATCCGCCATCCACCATGGTGTAAACATAGTTTACACCATGGTGGTAAAGTTGGCGCAATTAGCGCCTGGGTCGTAATGACCCCCTTTGTATTTATGTTTACACTACGTACCTGCAAAGGACCTATGTCTAGATATGTAACACCAAGCATTTTCCTTGCCAGTTCTCATCCTAGAACTATATCCACACTTGTATAGAACTCTGTATATAACTGTTTATTACTTTTCAAGTCATGTGATTTTAACTTGCAGCACAAGTCAACTGCCTACACTGTATATTATTGTATATTGTATATTGTATATTATTGTATCTTGCTGTCAATGTATGAGATCACTGCGTGTTCCTGTAACAATAGTACCATTATGTAAGAATTGTTGTGTATGCAAGCAAAAGCGCCCAGATACCCTTGGGTTTGATGTGCTATACAAGTAAATAAACTAAACTCAACTATTTACCATAGGCAAACCCCTGCATAGCTGAACCCTTTCAGACGGGAGAAGTATGTGGTTTGGGGGAAACAGGAAGTCTACTCCCATCACAAACCTCAAGGGAACCCTGCACTTTAATCAAGCATGACAGAGGGTTCAGTTAACCAGAGACACTTTGATCTACAACAGACAGGGAAATGGGTGGGACTTAGGTATATGTTTTTACTCCCTTGTCTGTCCTGTTGCAGAGCACTCTGGTCCTGGCCTCATGCATAACACAATATTATTGGTGGGGACACAGGATTGGTCCACTCACTGGGGCCCATTTGGATTTAAAAGAGGGCTGACTCCTCACTTAGCAGATCATTTGAAGACTTCAAAAGGAATAGGAAGGACTCATTTGGACCCGAGCTGATGGTACAGTCTACCTAACATCATCTGCCAGTGAAGAAAGTCCAGGAGTTCCAAGAGGGAAGCTAGATCCCTCCCCTAAACAGGGAACAGAGGGCGATACCAGACTCAGAGGACCCATCCAGCAGCTCCAGAACCAGTGCACAGCCAGCACACAACATGCCCTGCTAGGTTCTGCCAGCAAGCTTCCTAGTTGGGAAGTGCCGGAAAGTCTCTGGACAGAGGACAAATCCATTGCCTGCAATCACTCTCCTGAGCTTTGGGCCCTCCATCTTGAAAGGACACAAGCCCTGCGAAGAAGCTAGGATGAGTGACAAATAAGCATCATCCAGCATCCAACTTTTAAGGACATTTTCGAAACAGTCGAGTCCTCGAACCGCATCCGCTGCACCACTGACTGTTGTCACGCCACAGTCACAGGAGCCTTCCATTCCACCTCGACCAGCATTCCAGATCTGCCAAAAAGCACAGAGACAATGATTCTTGGCCCCGAACCACCGCACTGGACAGCCTGCAGAGGTCTGTCCAGCCTTTCTTGCTGAACTGCCTGCCGCCTGGTACATGCAGCTGTCTCCTGCCACTAACTCTGTCTCAAGAACTGCAAAGTGCTCTGGAACCACCTTGATGCTGTCGAGCACCAAGAACTTTTTCAGTACCAGGTAATTTGTGGTTCTGCCCCCTGTCCTTCTCCGAAAGCCCTTAGAGGCAGTTACAATCCTTACCCCCTTGGTGCTGTAACCGAGTAACCTTGAACTGTAAAACTGATTACTTTACCAACTACCCTCCCATCAGTATCCAGAGTGCATCCATTTCCTTTGTGAAACTGTCTGTCCTCTGTGTTCCTTTACAGGGTGGCTCGTATTTGTAGTGTGCTAGAACTTCTGTTGTAGTAATAATAAAGTAGATATTTTATACAACCTTGACTGGACAGTCCCTATTATCCTTGGGCAATAATTGTATTTTTGCTGTGTTGCAACTAACCAATAATCCACAAAGTTGCAGAGATAAGCCTCCCGTTCCATCTACGTAACCAAAATTGGACAAGGAGGCCTTATAATTGACCTGTATTTGTTCGCATCCCTTCTGGTGTAGTAGAAGGGTGAGGGGTTAATTGAAGGTTTAGAAACTGAAATTCATCCCTGGACCACTGGTGCCTCAGAGGTTGATTTGTCACAATAACAAAATGCCTAGTAAGGCCAAGGTGGAAACCTAACTAGAGTGAATGTATCAACATATTATAATCTACAAACTGACAAGCTGGATATAGACATATAACCAGCTGAGTTCACAGGGCCAAGGGAAGTTTTAAGAGATCACAGTGTAACAGATACAAAAGATTAATTAACTATTATTGATGATAGGGATGAATTGAATAGCTGAAAAAGACATTGCTCATACACTTCTTCACATTTCTGATATTCATTGGAAAGCAACATCTTGGGGAGTGGAATTGCTCTCTTATACAAAGGGGATGGATCAAAGGGGAATGGTCAAGTCCTGGAGTACGAAATAGGAAGAAAGCAAAAAAGCAAAAGGCAAATAGGAAGAAAGGTAGGCCATATCCTGAAAAGGAGGAACAACTCCACAGATCCTTTAGAATATTGTTCACCAAAAATTCACCAAGTTGCTTATAAAGTTCCTGAGAGGCCAGAATAAAGTAGGAAGCAATATTCAGGTTAGTGATCTTACTCATAAAGAGATATAGATTATTCTGGTTAATGGGAGCACACTTGAAATTGGGAGTCCTCCTGCCAGAGGACTTTTCCCATAAAGATTTTTCCCTGTGCCAAATAAAGGTTACTGAACACATAAGAGTAGCAATAACTCTATTTATGCTCTAAAGTCTTGGTGTAATGTTTCATCTCCAAGAAGAGCTGTGAATCACTTTAAAGAGGACATGGGTCAAGTGCTAAGGAAATTGACTTCTGCATCTTCAACGACTGGAGTAATGAATGTGGGAAGAAGCAAAAAGAGCATCTAAAAGTACAGATGGGCTGTGGGATGTATTGACCCACTCCGCTGTGCTATGCAGCATCACCCTGCCAGTTATGGGGAAAGAAACAGCAACAATGGCGGCAAAACCCTTGTGTGTGCCAAAAACCTACAAAAACCTACCAAAACCGTGTGCTTCAGCACACAAAAAAAGGGATGCACAACCTGCCACCCATGGTGCATTTGCAGTGGAATAGAGCACACCTTGCAGAAATGTGCCAGTGGGTCCAATGACCAGCAAACAGAGTGCAGACAGAGAAGCAGCACTTTGAAAAGGAAACCCCAAAATGTGCCTACAAACGTCAGTTGCTTTGTTCCTAAAATCTCCAAAATGCCTATAACACAACACTTTTCAACATTTAAAATCTTGCCTGGTGCTAAAATTCATGTTTCAAATGAAGCATTGTGAAACATACAAAGTCTGAAAACTGACAGCCTCTATGCTGAAATCTGGGTGCAGATTTTAGTTGTGTTTTTGATTCCACAGATTTTAAGGCCAATAAAGTAATGTATTTGTATGTGATGAAACAAATGTGGCTTTTGCTAGGTTTAAAGGTTAATCAGCTTGGCTGAAGCTCCAAAAAACTGGAAAAGCAGGTTCTTCTCTCAGAAGGAGGGGCCTTCCTCTCAGCAGAAACTCGCGGGGAGGTGTTAATTGCAGGTTAGAGCAGAATCTTGTCTACAGAAGACAAAGGAACAATGACAAAGTTACAGCCCAGGAAATTGGAAGTGTGAAAAGGGGTTGTAAATGACCTCTGGAAGGAACAGCCAGGAAGGAGATGCCTTGGACTTCAGGGAGACAAAAAGAGGTGGAGACAAGCGACCATCTCTTGCGAAACATGAACAAAGAACACATTTTAAAAGACTTATAACTTGCTATTCAAAATGGTGAAAAATATAAACATGACAGAGTTGTTAATTTAATTTATGGCTGCACGTGTGAAGAGGCGGCATAACTGTGTGACATGTTCTGGACAGGAATGGCAAGATATGTGATTTTATGCAAAATGTATTACTGTTAGAATTGTGAAATTGTACATGCCTATCCCTATGTTAAACACACACATTTGTGGAAAATTGCATACAATTTGGAAACTGTGTGCATAGCGAAAAGGACAAAATCCTGCTGCTGCGAGATTTTGATGAAAAGATGCTACACAAAATATGGCATCTTTGTGTGTGATTTATATAAATGTGACTAATGTAGAAATGTGTGTTTAGTGTAAAATCCGATTTTGAGACCAGTGGCTAAAGTGAGGTCTCTGAGGACTGTAAAGCAAATCATAAAATGTGACATCAGCAGGCCTTGATCCAATCACTCCAAATGCAAGGCAGAGATTAAGTGTTGACCCTATCCCAGCTCAAAGGGGCAAGCTTAGCAAGGCCGGACCACACACCCCATTTATGATGTCATTTTAGAGCAAACATAGAGACAGCTGACAGCCCATAGGACAGACAGGTCACTTTCCTGATGCTGGCAGAGCACCCTGCTGCTGAAATCTACATCTTCCTTGTTCCAGACTCCAGAAACTTGGCAAAGCAAAGGCCTATTGCATAGCTGAACCATTCTCAGCTAGGCCTCAAATTCTAGAACAGAACCCCAAAAGCCTAGGGGAAGCATCATAATACAGCCGGGCGTGCTGTTAATTCTTGCCTGCTGAATTGAAATATCCTCAGAACCAAGAAGGGCAGATCCCGTCCAGTCCTGTGCCGTGCTGTGACCAGAGAGCCTTGCTGACCTTGTCCAGTCCGATGTGCCCAGCTGCCTGTCCCTGATAGATCCGATTCAATGGTCCAGAATCCTGACGGTCCAAAATCTTAAATCCATTGTTTTGTGAGCATTAACAGGAAGCTAGAAACTGTTGATTCCCGTGCCATATCTTGTCCCCTTCTAACCTCTGAACTCTCCTTACCTCCATAACTAGTAACATGGTCTGAATCTGTAGTGAAATCTTATTCTGTCTATCTGTAAAAAGCATCCTTTTTCCTAGTCATCTTTGTCAACTTTGATCTATTAATTGATCTATTAATTTGATTCAAGTGACCAGCCTAGCGCTCCAAGGTGGACAGCGAGGAACCAGGACTGTGCCATCCTGGTGGCTTAGTTTGGATGCTCTAAATTAAAGCCTCTGTCCAAATCTGCACCTTTATTTTTAAAAAATGACTATTTTGAAAAAATGACCTCTACTAAAACCTCTATAACTCCCTCAGTTTTTGTGATAAGAATCCATCCATAGCTATCCATAGAACCCAAAACATGGCGATTCTGCCATTATCGTGAACATCGTGCACAGAAAAGTTTATCGCAAATTCCCATTTTGAGAAATGTTTACACGTGTGAAATAGCTTCAATTTTTTTACGACCTGGTCTTCAAGATTTCAAATGTTTTATTTGGACTAAATCATTGCTGGTGAATGTGTGCAACTGTTCAAAGCGGCTCTTGTAAGAATTTAGAATAATTTAAGCATGTTTCCACACATTTAGAGTTCTTGCTCAGCCACTTTAAAAATCATTCTGACAATTGAAAAGCCCACTTCGTTTTTCTCTTTCTGTGTAAGGGGGAAAGGGGGAAGTGAGACACTGTTTGATCTGTAC
This sequence comes from Ambystoma mexicanum, assembly GCF_040938575.1. Lineage (NCBI taxonomy): Eukaryota > Metazoa > Chordata > Amphibia > Caudata > Ambystomatidae > Ambystoma > Ambystoma mexicanum. The sequence continues at coordinate 739,293,304 of NC_090928.1, forward strand.
TATTCCTGAATACCTGTTCTCTCCTTCCATCTCTTTGCATTACCGATTGGGGGTTGAGGGGTGTTGCAGGGGGAAACTCTAACCATAGTGCTATCTGATCTGAACCAACACAAACATATTGTTTTCTTCCCCCAATGTGTGCAACTGTTCAAAGCGGCTCCCGTAAGAATTTAGAATAATTTAAGCATTTTTCCACACATTTAGAGTTCTTGCTCAGCCACTTTAAAAATCATTCTGACAATTGAAAAGCCCACTTCGTTTTTCTCTTTCTGTGTAAGGGGGGAAGGGGGAAGTGAGACACTGTTTGATCTGTACTATTCCTGAGTACCTGTTCTCTCCTTCCATCTCTTTGCATTACCAATTGGGGGTTGAGGGGTGTTGCAGGGGGAAACTCTAACCATAGTGCTATCTGATCTGAACCAACACAAACATATTGTTTTCTTCCCCCAAAAGCCTAGGGGAAGCATCATAATACAGCCGGGCGTGCTGTTAATTCTTGCCTGCTGAATTGAAATATCCTCAGAACCAAGAAGGGCAGATCCCGTCCAGTCCTGTGCCGTGCTGTGACCAGAGAGCCTTGCTGACCTTGTCCAGTCCGATGTGCCCAGCTGCCTGTCCCTGATAGATCCGATTCAATGGTCCAGAATCCTGACGGTCCAAAATCTTAAATCCATTGTTTTGTGAGCATTAACAGGAAGCTAGAAACTGTTGATTCCTGTGCCATATCTTATCCCCTTCTAACCTCTGAACTCTCCTTACCTCCATAACTAGTAACATAGTCTGAATCCGTAGTGAAATCTTATTCTGTCTATCTGTAAAAAGCATCCTTTTTCCTAGTCATCTTTGTCAACTTTGATCTATTAATTGATCTATTAATTTCATTCAAGTGACCAGCCTAGCGCTCCAAGGTGGACAGCGAGGAACCAGGACTGTGCCATCCTGGTGGCTTAGTTTGGATGCTCTAAACTAAAGCCTCTGTCTAAATCTGCACCTTTATTTTTAAAAAATTACTATTTTGAAAAAATGACCTCTACTAAAACCTCTATAACTCCCTCAGTTTTTGTGATAAGAATCCATCCATAGCTATCCATAGAACCCAAAACATGGCGATTCTCCCATTATCGTGATCATCGCGCACAGAAAAGTTTATCGCAAATTCCCATTTTGAGAAATGTTTACACGTGTGAAATAGCTTCAATTTTTTTACGACCTGGTCTTCAAGATTTCAAATGTTTTATTTGGACTAAATCATTGCTGGTGAATGTGTGCAACTGTTCAAAGCGGCTCCCGTAAGAATTTAGAATAATTTAAGCATTTTTCCACACATTTAGAGTTCTTGCTCAGCCACTTTAAAAATCATTCTGACAATTGAAAAGCCCACTTCATTTTTCTCTTTCTCTGTAAGGGGAGAAGGGGGAAGTGAGACACTGTTTGATCTGTACTATTCCTGAATACCTATTCTCTCCTTCCATCTCTTTGCATTACCAATTGGGGGTTGAGGGGTGTTGCAGGGGGAAACTCTAACCATAGTGCTATCTGATCTGAACCAACACAAACATATTGTTTTCTGTGCTGCATTTGTTTTGCTCATTGCTTATTCCAAGTGTTTTAAAGATATAATTCAGTGTTCTGTCACCCCATTGGTGAGTGATTGTTGTATCTATGAAAATATATATTGTGATTTTGATCTTAAATAAATAAATAAATACCTTTTATAAACCAGCCTGATTCCTTGTCCAGCGTGGCCCGGGGTATTTTAAGTAAGAGTGATGATATGAGTGGTACATCTTTCAAATAATGGAATCTATATATCAAATAAGTTTTTCCATTGCGGTGTACACTAGGCCCAGAGCAGAGTGTATCGCCTGATTGAAATCCTTAACAAATCTGGGGGTTCTAGTCCGGGGTTTGATTGATTGCCAACCGTGACAGTCTAACATAGCAGTCTAACCTGCAAAGTAATAATACTTTGGGTGGTGTGAGTACTGTGCCACACTGTATAAGCGCCCCTAAAATAAATACTCCAGAAATCAGGCCTGTTTGAAAAAGTAAATTTACCCTGAATTTAAGCCAGAAGGAAATTAATAATTCTGGAATGGTGACCCCAGTGGAAATCAATATTGCAAGGGAACACCTACTGCACAAATGTCAGGGTTGAATGGGTAGAACAGGACAAACAGGTATGGCTGCAGGGAATAAAACAAGAAGTCACTGAAACCAACCTTAATATCTGGCAAGACAAGTTGCCATTACATCAAGCACTCAGAGAGCTGTACATGATCCCTAAAATAAAAGAGGAGCAATGCAAGATTGCCAAAATAGCGGCCTACTTGTACCTCCACATAGGAGTCATATAGGAAAAGCATGGAGACCATGTAGACTTCACAAAGAGGCAAGGGGAAGCAATGCAGAAAATCCAGACTAATCTGGACTCTGCAGAGCAAAGGCTTCAGGATAGGAAGGAATCCGAAACAGAGGCTAGGCAGTATGCCACCAAACTGATGCTTTTACTACAAAAGAATGCAGAGCAAGATGCTCGGGTACTGACACTACAAAAAAAGTGTCAGGAAAGGTTGGACTCCCTACAACAGAGTCAACAAAAGCTGGCACACAGTTAAATTTTAATAGAGCCTGCGCAGAGCAGGTAGTCACATTACAGAACCACCTAGAATCCTTCAAAGAGGAGAATAATACATTAATTATTAAAGACCTTGAATCCCAAAGAGAGTTTGATGAGGAGCGCCAGAAAGCTGGGGCACTTAGAAAACAAAGGGACGACCTGGCTGAACAGTGGGACTCTAACTCTGGAAAGGGACGCCTTAGGCCAAGAAGTCAGTCATTTAAAAACAAAGTTGGAAGAAAATCACCTGGCCCTTCAGGAAATTGGTGAAATCAAAATGGATTATGAAAGACTGTTAGAGCACACCAGGTGGGTGGAGGATGCTCTGGCAAAAGATAATCAGGCCAGTAAGGAACAAACTCAGGAGGTGAGTCTCCTGCAGCAAAAATTGGTCCAATACTCCCAATTCAGACGGGAAGCACAGAGAGACAATGAGGTTCCTTGTGAAACGAATGACAGGCTCCATAGACAGGTAGCCATGCATGAACAACTCATAATGACCAATAAGGCCTAAGTAGAGGAACTAAAGGGTCAGATTCTGGCATGTTATCAGGGAGTAGGGGCTGAAAGAGATGAGGTAAGATGGAAGAGAGAAACCCCTGAGGATAACCTCAGGAACCCTGGCATCAGGGACTTTAATCCCTTCAACTCCATGGACTCTGCCACCCCCATGTCCACTGGCTCATATGAGCCAAGGACCAGAGGGATGGTAGCCTTCAACACAGTGGGAAATATGGGACTGACAGGTCAGCGCCTCCCAGAAATGGATGGGCGGGCGTCTATGTACAGGTTCCCAAATATTAGGGCCAGCCTCTCTGATCAGGGAGACTCCAGTGAGGGGAGAATCAGAGAACTAGATCCCTGGAAATATCACCTACCTAGAGATCTGTCAATCAAATGTGATGGGGAATGCCATGAAAATAGGCCCACTAAGAGCATCTTAAACCTTTTCCCAGCTAGGACAGTGGGGAGGAAGGGTACTCAGACAATCCTGGGAGCAAGGGAGAGTCAGAAGACTCTTCTCAGTGCCACAGGTCTCAAGAGACTAGGCCCCTACATTCTGCTAGCCATTCCCAAGCTCCCATAATCAGGAAGAGCCTTTAGGAACAGACAGCCCCCTCAGGTAGCAGTGCCTCTGAGTCAGAGGATGAGTGGACCAGGGTGACCAGAACTAAAACGGCCAACTAAGTTAAGAGAGCTTTACTGAAAGATCCCCTGAAGCAAATCAAAGCTATTAGGCGCATCATCACGCCCTACCACAAAAATGCCAAATATTCAGTTTGGGAGACCCTTGAATTGTTTGAGAAAATAATGGAGACTTTTCACCTGAAGGACAGCCAAAGCTGTATCCAGTATGTCAAGTGTACATTTTCACCTGAATACTCCACCTTCTTTGCGGTGCTGGAGAATCAGAACCATTCAAGATGGTCCACCTATAGGGCGGCCATCCTAAAGCATTTTTCCATTCATAGAAACCCTCAAGAGGCCTACAAGGCAGCCTACAAACTGCATTGTGGGGAAGACCAGGCCCCACAAGAATTTGTCCAAGAACTGAAACTTGCCTTTGCACAGACCACCAGAAGGGGGCACACTGACAGTAGGGAATTTATTAATACCTTCTTTCATGCCCTCCCTAAATACATTATGAACCAGCTTCATGAGAAAAGATCATTGAACAAGCAACCCACATCTATGAAGTGCAGAAGCCACTAGAAAGTAAAAGTACTAACAAAAGCCCAAAACCAACCAACACCCCTGCTGCTGCTAAGGTGGCTGAGGTGAAGGTTGCCCCCATTTTAGATCTGGAGATGGGGGGCCTAAAAACATTCCCACATAGAATCCTATCAACCCCAGACCCAGAATGCCATGGGCGCATCCCAAACAGGGAGTCAGGGAAGTAACCCCACAAATGGGACCCCTAACTCCCCTGACTACATCAGCCCAAGATACAAGGGCAACAGACCCATCCTGGGCTATGTGTGGACTCCTCCAGCCCAAGAGGGGGGTATCCAACCAGACAGCTGCCAACCCAGGGAACTTCCCTCCTCACTTTCCCCAGGAGCGCAGTAAACCTGCCAAACACCAATCCCCAAAACAACCCTTTTTGTGGAGGAGGTGCAAATCTTCCAATTTGAAGGAGAGGGGTCATCAAAAGATTCTGGGAAAAGGATCTTCTCCTTCAGGGATGGGGGAACTCCTCCCAAAGAAAAATGGGTCCCAAGAGATCCTGATCAAGACTGGGTAGATGTGGGGACCGAGTTAAAACCGCCCATCATCAAACCCCAAATGACCAGCAAGAAGATCCCCTTGTTCAAACAAATTCTGGTGACTGCCTCAAAAAAGGGGTGGGGGCAGCCCAGAATCAGAACCATGGGAGCCCAAAACGTTCCCCATATCCAATTGCCATCTTTTCCTTACAGGTTCCCAAGATCCCAAACAAAATCCTGCCCAAATCACCCCTCTGTCAGAATCCAAAGCAAAAAAATTAACCCACCAATTGGCCAGAAATGTGCATTATCTTTGCCCCTTTGAGAAGAAGGAGGGATGATTTTATGCCCCGGTCCAAATACAGGGGCAATGTACAATTTTGGCATTGGTGGACACTGGATCCCAAGCCACCCTTCTGTCAAAAAGGGCCTTTGATCAGCTGAATTCGGGAAGGGGGGAGAAATACCAAATCCCTCTCACCCCTCTTCCTGGACAACTTCAGAACTTCGATGGAAAGGAAATTCCTGTCGAGGGTACTGCGGATTTAGATATTAAAATTGGGCGACACAAGGTGAAGCACCCGGTCATAGTTGTGACTCCAGAGGGCACACCATGTTTACTAGGGAATGACATCCTGCGTAGATTGTCTCCCCCCACAGATTGTGTAAACAAGGTACTCTGGACCCAGGCTAACCAACCAATAAAATTGAAACATAGCGTCAACCATGTTAGTTTAAATGGCACATGCCACATGGTTGAATAAAAAATGGACCAAATTGAATTCCACTTCCAGAATAACTAAATCCCAGACGTGACAGTAATTGCAGTAGGATAACAAACTGGTGATGGGGAGTCCTCTCTATTTCTGAAAATCAACCTTCCTTCCAGTCTAAGTTGGCATTCCACACTGGAAGGGAACACTCTGAAATTCTATACAAATTCACAATCAGAAAATCCTACTCCTATAGTCTAAAATGATGAGAAATCAGCTCGTAGCTTGGCTGATATTCAGAAAATTGGAGAACAGTTGTTCATCCCTATTCAGTTAAATGAAGGGAAGGACTCTGTTCTAGCCCGAGAATGTGTGAACAACGGTAAGAGCTTCATCAGCGAGGCCATGTTCCGCAAAAACCCTAAAGATCTGGCCATTCCCACATTTAAACTGTTAGACAAATGGGAAATGGACCTGGAAACACCCAATTCCAAACATCTCCTGCCTAGCAGGTGTATGCTCAACATTTCCATAGGTAACAAGAGCATAGTCCATAATTTTTGAGTCGTGTGAGATGTCCCTGCTGCATTTTATTTAGGCAGTGATTTTCTCAATCACTGCCATTAGTTTGGACCTAATAAACTTCAAAGCCTGGTCCCGATTCGTGGGTAATCCCATGGACTTTGATGACCCAGAGAAAGCATTTCGGTCAGCTCAACTGCTGCCATATGCATTTGAAATTCAGATTGGAGAGGAAGTCACTATCCCAGAACGGATCCGACAATTCTCACTTGAAGTAAAGATTAAAAGAGGACAGAAACTGAAAAATCTGGAGGCCTATGTTCATCTTAATGCTCATGTCCAACAGCAAGGGTTGGGGGTAAACCCAAAACTACTAGTCAATAAAGAACACAACACCATTCCAGTAGAGGTGGATAACAGCGACCTAAAGAGTATCACTCTGGGCGCAGGCACGATTATTGGAATGGCGGTTGATGACCGACATTATTCCATAGAGTTAGGTAACAAACTGTTAGGACCAATACCCAAGGACTGTTTTGACAGTAATAGCGATGATGACACAACACCAGACAGGTTCTTCACCTGGAATGGGGGGAATTTCCTGGTGTACTCTTCCTACCTTTATGGTAAGGAAGATGTGACCTGTGACTTCAGGAGGGATGAGGTGATCTTTCAAGTCCACAAGGACTGCCTTCCCCACATGAAGCCATCAGTCCAAATCAGCACTTTGACCAGGGAATTCTCCACCCAGCTGGAGGAGGCCGCTGAGATAGCCAATCCAGAAGTCTTTCTGGGATTCAGGCAGATGGTTGAAGAGAGAGTCAACCTAGCTGATGCCTTTGAGACTCTGGAGCAAAGGCAAAAATTGAAATAATTTTTCTTAGATATTCAAGATCTCTTTGCGGTGGACTCATATGACTGTGGTCGCACCGACATCCACACAACAACAATTCCCATGGACCCTAGCATGACTCCAGTATTTGTGAAGCAATATTGCTTGCCTCTCGCATAAATGGAGTCCCTTACTGAAATAATTAAGAACCTTGAGTCCCGTGGGATAGTTCGTCCAGTCTACAGCACCTTCAATATTCCGGTGGTGGGGAATTTGAAACCAAACAGCCTGTGGAGACTCTGTGCTGACCTAAGGGAGCTCAAAAAACAGGTCCATACTTCCTGATGGCCTCTTTCCTACATTGACCAAGGGCTGGCCCAGATCCAGGGGTCAAAAGTGTTCACTGCAATTGACCTGACCAATGGGTACTGAACTGTGCCTGTCAGTAGGGAGGACCAATACAAGCTGGCATTTACCTTCGGGGGGCAGCAGTACACTTGGACCCGGACTCCCTTTGGATACATCAACTCCGGCATTGAATTTAACATCTTTCTGCATAAGGCCATGCCCGACTTTGGTGAAAGGGGTAACCTGGCCTATGTAGATGATGTTTTAGCCAAAAGCTCAACTGTGGAGGAACACATAGCGGAGATCTGTTATGTTCTCAAACAGTTGAGGGCTGCCAGAGCACAATTCTCTTTCCAAAAGGCACAGTGGTGCAGAACCCATGTCAATTTCATGGGGCATGAGATAACTTCTGATGGTCTCTGTCCCCAGGAAAAGAAAGTAGAAGCACTCCAGAAAATAAAATACCCCACAACTCTGTGGGAACTAAGGAGCCACCTTGGAATAACTAATTACAGCAGAAAGTTCATTGAGGACTATGCAGAGATCACAAGACCCCTGATCCATCTGTTGAAGGGGGGGTCAAGTGGGAGTGGGGTCCAGAACAAACCGAGGCAGTAAGACAACTCAAAAGAAGCCTCTCATAAGTGCCTTGCCTAGCTTACCCTGTCAAAAACAAGAAGTTCTTCTTGGAGACAGGGTTCTCAAATACATGCTTCACGGCAGTATTATACCAAAAGCATGACAAGGTCAATAAAGTCATCTCCTATGCGAGTAAGACTTTATCCTCTGTGGAGGAAAAATTCGACGATTGTGAGAAGGCACTCCTGGCAATGGTGTAGGCATTGAAGAAGTACAGCCCGTTTATCCAGGTGGAACACATCATAGTGGAGACTCCACACCAGACTCTGCAATATCTTCAAAGTGACAGAATCTGGGCCGGAAATGTGAGTAATTCCCAAATTACATCCTGGATTCTGTCAATGCAAGGATTTCCTGTGGAGGTCAGATATGGCCAAAACAAGAAGAGTCCCCTGGGGCAAGGTCTGGCTGACTTGCATGATTGTGCTAGAGAAAACTGTCTTGAGGACGAAAATCTTAAAATCAAGGACAACATGGAGGCATACCTTAATTCCCCACACAAAATCTAATCTATGAAGAAGACAAGTGTGAGGGAATGCCCACTGTCTATGTGGATGGGTGCTCCTACCATGTTGACAATAATGGGGAAAAGGAACTTGTGGCCGGTGTAGGGAATGCACGGGTGAATTATGCCCCAGAACACTCTGCTGGTTACAAAATCTGTCCCCGAAGTAGTCAAGTGTCAGAGCTGATGGCTGTGCATCAAGCCATCCTCACTGCTGTCCAACTCCAACTCCACAAACTGGTCATAATTACTGATTCAGATGATCTACGGAACAGGTTCGTAGAGCACCTGGTTAGCTGGAAAACCAGAGGCATGCTATGTGCTAATAATAAACCTTCAAAACACGGAAAATTAATACAAAATATTGATGATCTGGTCACCTTGAATGGGATGACCATCTACTGGAAAAAGATCAAGGGTCCTTCTAAAGTAGAGGGACCAGACGAAACTGGAAATGACCTAGCTGATCAGCTGGCCAAAACCGGAGCCATCCAGAGCCATTCAAGGGGATCTACTTGAGATTGAGTCCCTGTTGGGGGAAATCCAGGTCACTGCTATTCCTAGGTCCCAGACAAATGCTCACAATGAACTCTCAACTGCACAATGGAGCAAGGAGGCCCCAGATGTTGATTTGATTACGGCTCAAAAATGGGATTCAATAATTGGTACGTTTTATCAACACATTGAAGACCCTGAGAACTTTCCCCTGACGGATACCGATTTCATTGGGAAAGAGGACCTCAGAGTGTCGATGAAATGTCCAAAAAATGTTCGAATCCAAGGAGGTTTGCTGGTGAGGAGATCCATATCTGGCCATGACCAGTGGGTGGTCACTACCTCATTCCGAAGCCTGATGCTAAGTCACGCCCATGATCCAGCCACAGCCGGTCATTGAGGGGTTTCATATGACATTAGAAATCCTGCAAGAGTTTGCATACTGGCCACACATGGGGCAGGACCTAGATCAATACTTAAAGGGGTGTCTTGTGTGTGCACAATTTCAGCCAACATCACTCACACATCGTGCTCCCCGCCAAAAGAGGGGGATGACACTGCCTTGGTCAGGTTTGCAAGTCGATTTAATCGGGCCTGTGATTCGCTCCTCTAGGGGGAACAAGTACATGTTGACTGTAACATGCTTGTTCACTAAATCTGTGGAATGTCTCCCGGCCCCAAATTGCAAGTCAGAAACAGCAGCTGCCCTGATGATCAATCATATCTTCTTGCGTTTTGGACTACCCCAAAGGATTGAGTCAGATCGAGGTAGCCACTTCACTAGCGAAGTGATGACAAAGATGTGGGAGATACTTGGGGTCAAAAGGAAACTACACATTGCCTACTGGCAATCCTCTAGTGGTGGAGTTGAGAGGTACAACAAAACTTTTGTGAGTATATTAAAAACGTTTGTGGCACATTCTGGACCAAGTTGGGACATTTGATTACCCCTTGTTCTGATGACCATCAGATCTACCCCTTCTTCTGCAACAAAAATGTCTCCATTTGAGCTGATTACTGATGAAGGATGGTGCTACCACAGCATCTGCTCTACAGAACCCAAGAGCAGACCTTGATAAATGCCTCCACAACTCATGAGTATGTTGAGAATCTGAGACAACACCTTCAACATTCTTTTGCCTAGGCTCAGAGGAACCTAGAGAGATCTGCAGACAGTATGAAGACAGTATGAAGACCCACTATGGTCTTAAGACAACTAAAAAGGAATACCAAGTAGGAGACCGGGTCTACTTGTACAATTTCCAAAGGAACCAAGCCAAAGAGCGCAAATTCCTCCAAAGTTGGCGGAGTCCTTTTGAAATTGTGGACCGAATCTCACCAGTCGCCTACAGAATCTGCATCCCCAAGGGCAGTTTGGTAGAAGGGGAAGATAAGTAGGTCCACATAAACCAGCTGAAGAGTTGCCATCCTAGGCATACTATGCGGCAAATAGAGGAACCAACCAGAAACAGAGATGAGAAATAGTGCCAATCATAACCAATGCCAGTGTCTTTCCCACTGCTGACATCCCCAAATGACGTGTGGACACAGTAGTGGGATAATATCCATAACCATGTTCTATCTTCTAGCATCTGGACTAAGAATCATCCAAATGGATTACCAAGGAGGACCACTCGGGGACCGGGAGGAAAGACACAAGGAGCCCGGAGTGCTGCTCCATACTCCCAACCAGGACCAGCAAGACTCCTGACCAAAACCAGCGAGGAGAGCATGTCGCTTCAGCACTGGCGGCAGAAGCATCTGAAATTGTCCACATGGACAAAAGAAAAGAACATCCCAATCTCCCGACTTCCCCTTGACGAGCGGTCAAAATCAAGTATTGACCCTCTACGCTGTGCTATGCGGCATCACCCTGCCAATTATGGGGAAAGAAACACCAACAATGGCGGTAAAACCCTTGTGCGTGCCAAAAACCTACAAACACCTACCAAAACCGTGTGCTTCAGCACACAAAAAGACGGATGAACAACCTGCCACCCATGGTGCATGTGCGGTGGAATAGAGCACACCCTGCAGAAATGTGCCAGTGGGTCCCATGACCAGCAAACAGAGTGCAGACAGAGAAGCAGCACTTTGATAAGGAAGCCCCAAAATGTGCCTACAAACGTCAGTTGCTTTGTTGGTAAAAACTCCAAAATCCCTACTACACAACACTTTACAACATTTAAAATCTTGCCTGGTGCTAAAATTCATGTATCAAATGAAGCATTGTGAAACATACAAAGTCTGAAAACTGACTCTATGGCAAAATCTGGGTGAAGTACCCGGGGCTGCCTGAATGACATCTGTCAGAGGAGAATGATGAAACTTTAAAAGTGAGCTAGAATTCAAAAGTCTGTTGGATTAGCAAACAGAAAAAGGATTGTTGCCAAAAAGGAATACAGATTTAGTTGTGTTTTTAATTCCACAGATTTTAAGGCCAAGAAAGAAAGGTATTTGTATGCGATGCAACACATGTGGCTTTTGCTAGGTTTAAAAGTTAATCAGCTTGGCTGAAGCTGCAAAAAACTGGAAAAGCAGGTTCTTCTCCCAGAAGGGGGCCCTCCTCTCAGCAGAAACTCACAGGGAGGTGTTAATTGCAGGTTAGAGCAGAATCTTTTCTACAGAAGGCAAAGGAACAATGACAAAGTTACAGCCCAGGAAATTGGAAGTGTGAAAAGGGGTCATAAATGGCATCTGGAAGGAACAGGCCAGGTGGGGGATGCCTTGGACTGCAGGGAGACAAAAAGAGGCGGAGCCAAGTGACCATCTGTTGCTAAACATGAACAAAGAACACATTTTAAAAGACTTTTAACTTGCTATTCAAAATGGTGAAAAATATAAAAATGACAGAGTTGTTAAATTAATTTCTGGCTGCACGTGTGAAGAGGCGGCAGAACTGTGTGACATGTTCTGGACAGGAATGGCGATACATGTGATTTTATGCAAAATGTATTACTGTTAGAATTGTGAAAATGTACACGCCTATCCCTATGTTAAACACACACATTTGTGGAAAATTGCATACAATTTGGAAACTGTGTGCATGATGAAAAGGATAAAATTCTGTAGAAAGTTAAAACAAGATCCTACAGCTGCAAGATTTTGATGAAAATATGCTACACAAAATATGGCATCTTTGTGTGTGATTGATATAAAGGTGAGTAATGTAGAAATGTGTGTTTAGTGTAAAATCCTTTTTTGAGACCAGTGGCTAAAGGGAGGTCTCTGAGGACTGTAAAGCAAATCATAAAATGTGACATCAGCCGGCCTTGATCCAATCACCCCAAATGCAAGGCGGAGAGGAAGTGTTGACCCTATCCCAGCTTAAAGGGGCAAGCTTAGCTAAACCGGCCCACACACCCCCTTTATGATGTAATTTTAGAGCATAAATAGAGACAGTTGACAGCACATAGGACAGATAGATCTACTCACTTTCCTGATGCTGGCGGAGCGCCCTGCTGCTGAAATCTACATCTTCCTTGTTCCAGACTCTAGAAACTTGGCAAAGCAAAGGCCTATTGCATAGCTGAACCATTCTCAGCTAGGCCTCAAATTCTAGAACTGAACCCCAAAAGCCTAGGGGAAGCATCAAAATACTGTCGGGTGTGCTGTTAATGCTTGCCTGCTGAATTGAAATATCCTCAGAACCAAGAAGGGCAGATCCTGTCCAGTCCTGTGCCGTGCTGTGACCAGAACGCCTTGCTGACCTTGTCCAATCCGATTACCCAGCTGTCCATCCCTGATAGATCCGATTCAATGGTCCAGAATCCTCGCGGTCCAAAATCTTAAATCAATTGTATTGTGAGTGTTAACAGGCAGCTAGAAACGGTTGATTCCCGTGCTTTATCTTGTCCCCTCCTAACTTCTGAACGATCTTTACTTCCATAACCAGTAACATGGTCTGAATCCGTAGTGAAATCTTATTCTATCTGTAAAAGCATCCTTTTTCCTAGTCATCTTTGTCAACTTTGATCTATTAATTTCATTCGAGTGACCAGCCTAGCGCTCCAAGGTGAACAGCGAGGAACCAGGAATGAGTCGCGAATCACTCCTGACTCTTACATGTGCCATCCTGGTTGCTAAACTTGGATGCTCTAGTCCATAATCAATATGTTTCTGATTTAAACTAAAGCCTCTGTCCAAATCCGCGTCTGTATTTTTGAAAAACGACCTCTACCAAAACCTCTATAACACCCTCAGTTTTTTGATAGAAACGAAATGTCAACTCCTAATTGTACCTAACCTAGCATTTCAAAACAGCGATTCTCCTGTTATCGCGAATATCACGCATGGAAAAGTTTGCCGCAAATTCCCATTTTGAGAAATGTTTACACGTATGAAATAGCTCCCATTTGTTTCCGACCTGGACTTTAACATTTCAAATGTTTTCTTTGGACTAAATCATTGCTGGTGATTGTGTGCAACCTTTCAAAGTGGCTCCCGTAAGAATTTAGAATAATTTAAGTATTTTTCCACACATTTAGAGTTCTTGCTCAGCCACTTCAAAAATCATTCTGACAATTGAAAAGCTCACTTCCTTTTTTTCTTTCTGTGTGGGGGGATGGGGAAGTGAGACACTGTTGGATCTATACTATTCCTGAATACCTGCTCTCTCCTTCCATCTCTTTGTATTACCTATTGGGGTTTGAGGGGTGTTGCAGGGGGAACCTCTAACCATAGTGCTATCTGATCAACACAAAAGTATTGTTTTCTGTGCTGCATTTGTTTTGCCCATTGCTTATTGCTCGTGCTTTAAAGATATTTTTTAGTGTTCTGTCACCCCATTGGTGATTGTTGTATCTATTAAAATATATATTGTGATTTTGATCTTAAATAAATAAATAATACCTTTTACAAACCGGCCTAATTCCTGGTCCAGCGTTGCCCGGGGTATTTTAAGTAAGAGGTGTGATACGAGTGGTACATCTTTCAAATAATTGAATCCATATATCAAATAATTTTTTCCATTGCGCTGTACACTAGGCCGGGAGCAGAGGGTATTGCCTGATTGAAATCATTAACAGGGCAAAAGCTGTTCCAAGTTATAACACAAATAACAACACATGCGTCAGGGACAGAGCATATCTGGGTCTAGAAATGGTAAAAGGATTAGCCAGATGGTCATTCCAGGACAGACATGAAGGGGTTGAAGTTTGAAGTTCCGAGTGTTTGGAAAATAACAGGTCAAGAATGCAACCCACATTATAGTTAGGGTCAGAGAACAACTGGGCAAAATTAAGAAATTCCATATTCCTTAAAAAAAGTGTTTACGGAGGATTTCTTAAGACAATCTGAGAATAAATTGAAATCTCAGAGAACATTTGCATGTGGTAAGGAGAGTGCAGGAGGGTGGGCAAATCAATGAAAGTGTTCTCTAAAGAAGACGGGGGTGGCTCTGCAATGGTCAGAAGGGAAAACAGAATCTGGCACATGTGGAAAGTTTCAGTAGAAGATAGGGGTGTGGTGGGGGGAGTCACAGAGGAAGAAAAAGAGTCTTAAAAAGAGCAGTCACACCACCACCACAAACATCCAAATAATGGGTGTGCAAAATATCCTAACCTGGAGATACGGTGAGCTCCATTGTTGGACCAGATGAACCATTAGAGTTACTCTAAAAACAAATATCTCTTGTGAGTGACAAAGCAAGGACCCACAATGAATCAAGAAGACAACATGGACTAAACCGCAGCAGAAGATGAATGGCAGAAGTTCAGCAGATTAGTATATTAACAAAGACAGAGTGCTGCAAAATAGGTAAGGCTCAGGTATTTTCAGGTGTTCTAAAGGAGAAAGCAAAATACAGCAGTATCAATTTTTAATGAGGTATTGAACGTACATAATATGTCGTGCCTCATCCCTTCCTTCCAACTTCATCCATGATACATGCATTGGCTGTGAGTTGCCAACTATTGTTCATTAAGAAGTTGATTTGGGCACAGCAATTGTAGAATTGATAACAATTGCTTGCATTGGACACCACATTTAAAGCATTCAGAGATGAATGGAAAAGTCTACGGTGCCTGACACAACCTAGGATCCAGTTAAAGAGCCATTACAAAGTTATTGACAGGGGGTGGCATAAAGTTGTGAATGCACTGCTATGCTGTAAGCAGCCAGAGTTTGAGAGATTAGACAATTCAAGTGTGGGACCATTGGGGAGAAGACGTGGTACCTGATAGTAAAAAAAAGAAACAAACAAGTATGTCGCAACTCCTCAATCATGCTGTAATTAAGTATAGTATCCAAAAATGGTGCTGAATATGTTGCCAGCAGGGGACATAAGGAGTATACAGTATACTATACCAAAACATAGAGCACTGGAAAGTGGTTGTCACATTGACCTGAGTGCAATGTCAGTTTGTAACTGAGTGTGTTGAGACATATGGGGATTCGTTGAAGCTCTTTTACGCTCCAAGATTCATTATCACAGTGCTCATTGTGAAGCAGTGAGATTGTTCAACATCTGTGTCAAGGAGCTGGATTGTACTCCCGCCTCCACAAACGCCTTTTGGAGGGGGCCTTTATTCAATTGCATTTTCCTGCTTTTGTTTTGGAAAAAAAAATAATTGTTATATTAATGCTGCAAGGTATCAATGGCTGGGGAAGGTAGGTGAGGTACAGGAAAGATGTTTGATCCTAACACCGCTTTTGATCAAGGTATTGTGATATTGTTGAGTGGTACACTGCACATTTAATTGTTTCTGTTTGTAAATCAAAAAATAAATAAAGACCTACTTAATAAATGCAACTAGAAAGTGTTCCAGTAAGGGTTCATTAATGGAACAATGAAAACATGTATTGATCTTGTATGTGATAGAAAATCAAGGGTAATGAACACTTATTATCATAAGGCACTTAGTTCCAAGCTGGCTCAAAGATTTGTAATATAGTCTCAAACGTAAAGAAACAGAAATCAACCAATGGGTTTCCCCCAATAGACCCATATAAAGTAAAAATAGGACAAACTGTCTGTATTACTCAAAAAACATGTGCTTATGCCAACACATGTTTCAACCTTGAAACGGGTCCTCCTCAGGGCAGGCACTGATGCAAACATCTTGAAATTAAACAATTCAAACACCCATTGAACAGAGGCTCCATCAGCATACAGTATTGACTGTGCAGTCATGTGATTGCTAGTAAACATTTCAATATAAGACCAGTGCGCTTGTCTTGATCCAACAAATATGCTTGAAATAGAACTCGAGAGGGAGAAAAAGAGAGAAAAAGGCACACATTTAACTATTGCCCATTACATTATGCCAACATTCAATAATTAATCCAATGTGATCTGATATCATGGTATGCTCATAACTGATGATAATGCTAAACATGAATAATGATGAAAAACACAATATGATACAGCACATCCATTTAAAAGTAATATTGGAGGATGCAAGGAATAGGCGACCTCAGGGTGATACTTACCCAAAACGTTATTGTTTTGTGGATTTGCTTGTATTGGTGCGTTGGTGCAGTCTACTTAAATTTTTTTATTTTTAAACGCCCTTTGCCTACAAGTACTATGAATGTCAGCCGTGAGCAGCGTAACCTATGAGAACTGCAATAGATACAATGCCTAAAATAAGTTGAATGTAGTCACAAACACGTGATTAATGTCACTGAAACTGAACCAGCTAACGCTTACCCTCAACTTGTGTCGAGGCCTTGTAAAAGATATATTAGGCTGCAGTAATTAACTGATGATGGCTCAGTGCATAGTAATGTGTTTTATCCAATTAATGGAAAGCTGCAATAAACAAAAATACAGATGAAAGGTGAGTCACTGAATTATCATACATTCAGTTGAACCCCGTGTGACACAATGTGTCATCTGCTCCGCGACATTCACCTTAAATGCTCAGAAAGAGCCTAAGTCATTGCTTCAATGCGTGGTCCAAACACTATTCCATCTAAGAATTGGATGGCTTCTGTGCGGTTCCTAATATACGTCTCAGGGAATCATGTTACTCATCACGTGATACAAAATAGAAACAAAAGTGTAAACCTTATTGATTTGTGGTTAATTAATGAGAATTCAAAAACTCCTCTGAGTTAATATATGAAGGCAATAAGAAGCTGCAGAGCGAAGGCCATGAGGAAAGGTTGTGAGGAAAGGCCAGCTCTACTCTTTGCAACTCTTTGCTGCTCGAAGGTGCGGATGGGAGGTAAAACCATTGCCAGCGTCTACCGTTTGAGTCCTGCACCCTACCCAGCATCACCTTCAGAAACCATCACCTGTGCACGCGCAGAGTAAGGGGTGACACCCACACATACCAGCCAAGCCACACCTCCAGGCTACTACTTCTGCAGACAAGTCTCCCCTCAACATCTCCCGCACTCCTCCAGAGCCGATCCATGGATGAAACGGATCTGTGCTCACCCGCACTGCCCACGGACCACAGACTAAGCCCCTCCCCTCCTTCCCCTGACTCCCGTAAGCATGCACTTACCTGAATATGGCCACCGCATGCTCTCCCCGGCATGCATCCGCTCTGCCACCCGGGAGCCCCAAACAATCAATAAAGCGGCCCAGCCTATTCACAATGAACTACCAATGGGCTATGACAAGTCCGCATTCACATTGCAGAGGAAAGGACCATGGCCCTGTACACCCATCTCTAGCCGCACTGTAATGTTACCTAATGACAGGATTAGCACTACTGCCACTCTGCCTTCTACCAGGTCTGTACCTGATATGTTGCCCTGTATTACTGCCTGTACTACTGCTAGCGCCACTGCTGCCCGGCCTTCAGCTATGCCAGTACCTATTGATGTGTTGCCCTGTATTACTGCCTGTACTATTACTAGCGCCACTGCTGCCCTGCCTTCAGCTATGCCACTACCTATTGAAGTGTTGCCCTGTATTAATGCCTGTACTACTGCTAGCACCACTGCTGCCCTGCCTTCAGCTATGCCAGTACCTATTGATGTGTTGCCCTGTATTACTGCCTGTACTACTGCTAGTGCCACTTCTGCCCTGCCTTCAGCTATGCCTGTTCCTATTGAAGCCCAACCCTGTTCTGCTGGCAGTCCCACTCAAGCACAGCCCCCAGCCATACCCAGCACAGATGCCCCCGATGCCCCCTCTTCTGTTGTCCACTTAAAATGTGCCCTTGTGAACTCTAGATCCTCACCAGCCCATGCCCTAGATGTTCATGACCTAATTAATCACTACAACCTCGACATGCTATTCCTTAGTGAAACTTGGTTGACTGATGTATCAGGACCTGCCCTTGCCTTAGCAATCCCTCCTGGGTACACTATATACAGACGGGACCGCTCTTCCCACAGAGGTGGTGGGGTGGCCGTCATCGCCAAAGATTCCCTTTCAATTTGGACAATCCAAAAAAGACCTCGATCGGAGCTCTGACTACCTTCTACTTAAGCTCAAGCTCTCCCACAACATAACCATCGACATTCACCTCATCTATCGTCCTCCAGGCCCATCCAGTGACTTCCAAGATGACCTCACCCATTCCATCATGGACAACCTGAAGAAATCCTCTAAAATCCGGCTCCTGGGTGACTTTAACTTGGGGTTCAATGACCCCAAAGACACCCATGCCAAAGCCCTCAATAAATCCTTATCCACCGTAGGGTTTTCACAGACCATCTCCAGCCCCACCCACACAAAAGGCCGCACCTTGGATTGGGTTGCTCACCACAACTGCTCCCTCAGCCACCCCCTGATTTCACCACTACCCTGGAATGATCACCCTCATCACCTCTAAGGACCCCATAACATCCCAACATCCACCTCCCAGCAGCCCTCTCGCGTAGCACTAAACTCCTCACCCATAACAACCTCTCCCAGCACCTCAAGGTACCCGTCCTGCTACCCCCCTTTTCCAATGACCCAGAAATCCTTGCCAACAACTTCAAAAGGGTCATCTCCCAGGCCATTGACCTGGTAGCACCTCTAACCCTCAACAAATAAAAGAAAATCAAGCACTGTAATGCCTGGTTCACCCAGGATCTACTACAGATGCAAGAAAAAAAAAGAGCAGCTCTCACCACCTGGGTCAATAACCCAACAGAAGCCACCCGAATCGCTTTCAAAACCATCTCTAAGCTATACAAAACCGCCAATACCAACGCCAATGCCAAATCACTCAATACTAGAGTCTCCAATGCTAAATCTGGGAGCTGAGAAATCTTCACCATATTTATAGAACTGGAGACCCCATCTTCCCCACCCTCACCAATTGTGAAGGAATTTCCTGGTGCAATTCTATCCAGTCCACTATGCTTAACAAACTTGAAACCTTACAGGCCAAAATCCTCGCTCACCAATGGAGATCACCAAACTAATCGCAGTAGTCAAAGCACCCACACCTTGACTTCCCACTCCACCACCTCCCCTTGGTTTGACTTCAAAGACATGAGTGTCTATGAGGTCATTTCACTTCTCAACACCATCAAACCCTCAAACTGTAAGGATGATGTCTGCCCAGCACAAGTTATCAAGGACTGTGCTCCCTCACTAGCCATAATCATAGCGGGATTCATCAATGCCTCCTTTCCCTCCCATGACCCAGAATAGCTAGCTATACCCAAGGATCACCTTGGATGTTGTAATGAGCCGCATACACCTACAGTAACAATTATGCCGCATAAGCACCCATTGGTCTATACACGAAAGAGGGTGAGGTAATGCATTTTTGTAACATCCCTCATGCTGCACTGGTATTACAATCCAAAATGTTTGTTTATGTAAAAAACTTTTGTCTATGAAGGGCCTACAATGCCCAAAGTCAATGGGAGCCGTGGGCTTAACAGTCCTGTCCACCAACAGAAACAATCAGGGTTTAGCAGCATTTATTGTTTTCATGCACGTAATAGGGTTAGGTAATTCATCCTTCACGCTGCATTGTTTCCCCAGATTTGGCAACAAGAAAGAGTGGTTCTTTAAAAATCATTTGAATAAAAAAATAAAATAAAAAAAAAACTATTTGGTTCAAAAAATGAAAAAATAAAAAATGCTTTACAAAATATTTTACACACGGAGGGACTGCATGGCCCAGAGGTCTCTGGGAACTGGGGCTCAAGAGTCCTTTCACCATTTTGATGGCGTATTTAAGGAAGCCACGCCCAGGAACCAGCACGAAATTTGGTGTGTGTGCAGGACAAGAGAGAAGGAACCCAGGGTAAGTAAAATGTGCGTGTGTGTTTGAGTGTTTAAATTCACACAGTTTGTTTGAGGTTTTGAAGAGAGAGAGAGTGCGAGGGTAAACTCGACCCTTTCAATTCCATTTCTGCTGACAATCAGCGTGCACAGCGCATGTGTCTGCTTTTCCCTTTTTCACGCATATAGAGGTGTTTGAATAGCCATGGAGCCCAGCTAAGGCAGCAGCCCAGCTAAGGCTGCAGTTGTGTGTTTTCCATCAGCATTATGAGCTGTTTGGCAGTCACTGTGCACACCGACCCATTATTATTATTATTATTTTTATTTTTAGGGTCAGAAAAGCCTAATATGATAGTGGGGTCGTTATAGACCTCCAGCATGATTGTACAAAGGTTCATGAAGGGAATTTTTTATCTGTTTTTTATCTTTTTCCTCCACAAAACTTTATGTAGGGAGGGGCAGGGGAGTGAGACAGCAGCATTAACAAAACCTTGACAATGTTAGTTAGATATATGAGCATGAAGTTTAGTTCCATGTATCCCTTCAGGAACATTGAACTGGAACCACCGCGCAGTGAGAAAAAACTGGGGTACCAGAATAAGAACATATCCGGACTCGGCCACATGAGGTGAGGCGAATTGATAAGAGGTTTTGATTACCTCCAGTGTTGTCAAGATGAAAATATTTGAGTCTTGTGTTTCTGTGTTGCATTTCAGGTGAGAACAGGGAATTTTCCTCTTTGGATTTATTGACTAAAGACGCAAGACACCCCCATACCTGAATTTTTGATCAGGTAAGATAGTGTGTCCATACCATTTATATAATGGTGTATTGTTTATAGGGCAGGCTTACTAAGATGCTTTGTCCTCCTCTTATGTTGCAGTATAGGCGCAGAGTTACCTAGCACCACTGCAGGATTTAGTCCGTCGTTGACACGCGTCTCCATTAATTCACGTGGAGGTGAGTGCCAATCTGTATACACTTAAACTGAGATATACACACAAGATATATCTGTGTCTAAACAAATAAGAGATCGGAATTCTGATGTTATGTATATTGTATGTTTGTAGATTGAGGTTTGATGACATCCTCCACCTTTTGACATTTCAGAGTGGTTGCAACAGAACCATCTGACTCCTGAAGAAGGTCGCTTATATTTGCCGGCTTTAATTAGGGGCCTATTGTGACGACCGAAACATATGTTGAGTTACAGCAAATAAGCAATATGCTATTTGTTTTTGTATTAACACTTACTGTAATCACCAAGAGGTGTTGAAATTATTTTAATATATTGGTTCTAAGTGGTCTTAGTACCACAAGTGTGGAATATTGACATGTATAGTGAAATTGTGAATGAATGATGGTATGAATGGTAGTGTTTAAATGTGGATGTTGAGAATAATAAATATTTGTGTAAATTGCTTATAAATAAATATATATTTTTTTTACAAGACTTGGTATTGTTTAAATGTGTACAGATGTTCTTATCTCATTTCGCCCAGGTTCATTTTTGTTGTTCCATTATGTTTAGCCTGTAGAACCTGTGGCAGTAAGGCAATCCCTATTTCGAAACATTCTCAAATTGGACAGAGATATTTCATGTTACATTTTGGAGCAACCAAAGATCATTCATACTAAACTACCCACTTTACGTAATACATTGATTCCCGCATTTTTGAGACCTGATATAAAAAAAACATCGGCATTGGTTTAGCAGCCCAATTACAGGTTTTTATTGTTGTGGTTCCTGTAACCTTTGTGCATTTATTCTTGCTCCTACCAAAACCTTCACATTTCATGGAGGATTGCAATTAACAATTGCTGACCACATTAATTATAAAACCAAATATTTGGTGTACGGTAGTTTATGTGTCTGCAAAAAGGTATATATTGGCAGTACAATTCGAGAATTGTGTGTTAGAATCTGGGAACATTTATCCAATTTGAACAATCAGGATATAAGACTCCCTTTGGCTACACACTGGGAGAGATCTCATCATCATGATAACAAGTCAGATATTCGATTCATTGGATTGCAGCAAGTGAAACAACACCCAAGAGGAGGGGATCGACAACTACGTTTGCGCCAGCAGGAAGCGCGCATCATTTGTAAACTGCGATGTCTCAAACTGGGCCTTAACAAAGAACATGAACTTAATGCATTTTTGTGATTTATTACGCCATGCTATTCTAATCATCAAATATATTCTGCGGCATGGTTTATGCACGTCTTGTTTTTCTTGTACCAAATCTTCTACAATATTTCACTCCGGACGTGAATTGTGACATTGACTATCAAATTTAGGTGCCACTTCTCTGCATACCAGATAGTCACTTATCAGTGAATCATTGTTAAATCAATGCCCAACATTATCTTTTTCAGTTTTGAATTCATTGGAGGGTGCCGAGAATATCTCCTTGGGTACCGCCTCCTATCCAAATCAGATTTAACAGTCAAGAATCACAATATTCTTTTCAGCTTTTCCAAAACGTTATTAGGTTCAACTCACTGACACACTTAGATGTGCATGTGTGACGGGGCATTCATGTAGTATGACTATCTCATTAGGTTTCCAGCAAATTTCAAATATATGTGTCATTTTTATTATTTTTGTCACTCACTAGTACATATTTATATTCTTCATAACTAGCACATTTTTTACGCTTTTCCCAGCTCTACCAATTTCCAACTACTAATGAAACTGACTAGACAATACTGTCAGCATGAACTTTACATTGTTCACAATGAATGGTCACGTGTATATCCCACGTGACCTTTGGATGTGAGCATTTTCCCGAACATCACGATATAGTGAACATGCGCGGGTTATAATATTTGTATTAATTATTGCCTTCATATATTAACTCAGAGGAATTTTTGAATTCTCATTAACCACAAATCAGTGGTTCCCTGAGACGTCTATTAGGAACGGCACAGCAGCCATCCAATTCTTAGATGGAATGGTGTTGGGACCGCGCATTGAAGCAATGACTTATGCTCTTCCTGAGCATATAAGGTGAGTGTCATGGAGCAGATGACATGTTTGTGTCACACGGGAGTTCAACTGAATGTATGATAATTCAGTGACTCACTATGCGTCTGTATTTTTGTGTATTACAGCTTATAGGTAATTGGATCAAAAGCATTATTACACACCGAGCCAACATTCTGGTAAACTAGCAGTTAATTACTGCAGCCTAATATACCTTTTGCAAGGCCTCCACTCAAATTGAAGGTAAGCGTTAGTCGGTTCAGTTTCAGTGACATTAATCACGTGTATGCGACTACATTCGACTTATTTTAGCCATTGTATCTGTTGCAGTTCTCATAGGTTACGCTGCTCACGGCTGACATTCATAGTACTTGTAGGCAAAGGGCGTTTAAAAATTAAAAATTTAAGTAGACTGCACCAATGCATCAATACAAGCAAATCCACAAGAAAATAACGTTTTGGGTAAGTGTCACCCTGAGGTCGCCTATTCCTTGCATCCTCCAATATTACTTTTTAAATGGATGTGCTGTATCATATTGTGTTTTTCATCATTGTTCATGTTTCGCATTATCAGGAGTTAAGAGCATACCATGATATCAGATTACATTGGATTCATTAGTGAATGTTGGAATAATGTTATGTACAATAGTTTAATTTGTGCCTTTTTCTCTCTTTTCCTCCCTCTTATGTTCTATTTCAAACATAGGAACTGTTTATTAGCAATCACAAGACTGCATCAGTCAATACTGTATGCTGATGTAGTCTCTGTTCAATGGGTGTTTGAATCGTTTAATTTCAAGATTTTTGCATCAGTGCCCACCCTGAGGAGGACCCGTTTGAGGGTTGAAACATGTGTTGGCATAGGCACATGTTTTTTGAGTAATACAGACAGTTTGTCCTATTTTTACTTTATGCGGGTCAATTGGGGCAAACCCATTTATTGGTTTCTGTTTCTTTACATTTCAGACTATATTACAACACTTTGAGCCAGCTTGGAACTAAGTGCCTTCTAATAATAAGTGTTCATTACCCTTGGTTTTCTCTCACATACAAGATCAATACATGTTTAAACTGTTCCATCAATGAACCCTTACTGGAATCTAATATTTGATGTATGCTTATTGTTCAGTGGAGTATCGCTCAGACCAGAGAACACTTTCTAGTTTCAGTTTTAGGTGGGAAAGGGCACCCACTGTTCCCCCTTGTACCGCTGCCTCCATTGCCCATAACCCAATTTCATTTTTCTTGTAATAGTGTATTTTACTAATGCAGGAGGACCTAAGTGCACAACCAACTAGGCACCCCATCTCATCTGTACTACTTAATAAATGCTGCAGGTGTGAAAAATACAAATTATTTAATGCCTTTGTTTCCAATTAATTTTGTTGCTTTTGATTTGATGTCCTTGAACTACTACAAATAAAAAAGAAGACATTATAAAAAAAAATCACCTCTATACTTAATACACATGAAATACCCAGGGTGCTAATCAAAACCAGAAAGCATACACACAAGAAATACTCAATAAATGCTCTAGGGGCAAAATGTATTACTTAATTAATACATTAGTGGGAGGACTAAAGCCTGAAAAACACTTATTGAGGGGTCACCCATTTGATGAGGAATTTGCTCAATTGATTAGGCTCACTCCATGTTCAAATCTGGTCTTTGGTCTATCATGAGTAGGCCAAGTATGCGTTCAATCCCTATGGACACCACTGCTACAGAGAGCGACAGGCATCACAATGGATGTGTGATTGAAGGGATGCCTATGTCACACTCTCTTCACACTCGCAGCATGTATATTGGCCTGGAGTGGGTACTCCTACCTTCATTAATTGATAAGGAGCGACATATTGGTGAAACAGTGTCTCAAAAGGCTGAACCAATTCTATATCAAAGTTAGATTGATGCCATTCCAGCAAAGAGTACTCTGATGCATGTGCCAATTCATCTGCTAAAAAAGTGACACATGCAGAACACACTGACATTTACTGTAATCGGGACATAACCAAGCAGAATAGGGTTATGGCAGCGTCCTTAGGATTTGGTCTGTGCTTATGGTGCAAGTACATTTAACATATAATACCATGTGTGCACCTTATGTGTTCCATGACTGTCACTAATCCCATAATCATGCTCTGGCCATCCTACTAAGGTTCTCATCATCAGATGTTACCTGATTGTGCATCAGATTGGTATTCACCATTTCTCTGTGCATACTCTGTGTATATGCACACACACAAATGCCTAGAGCTTGATGTATATTTAGACCATGGGCCTCATTACGAGTCCGGCAGTAACCGAGGCGGAAAAAATGGCAGGTTACCGCCGGACTCGTATTACCATTCCGCCTCCGTGATTCCCGGAATCACCGGGGCATTACAACCCCGGTGACCCCGTAATTCCGGAGGTGGAATTCAGTAAATCCACATTCCCATAGAGTCCCATAGGATTCCATGGGAATGGGGAATTGGAAACACCGGCACCATGCTGTAATGGTGCTGGTGTTTCCACGTCCGGCTGCAGGCAGGTGGTGTTAAACCCGCCAGGTCAGACCTGGCGGGAGTGACACCTCCCTCCTGCAGAACTCAAGATCAGCTGGTCCGGAAAGAACGGTGGTGGTGGATTTACCACCACCGTTCTTTCCGGACCGGCTGACTTGTAATGAGGCCCCATGAGCCCTAGCTTAACCTTAATGAGTGTTCTGATAGACCTGCATGTGGAATTATACTGTGTGGGAACACCATATTAGACATGATCTTTTTCTATACTGCAAGCTCTGGCTATGCCCTGTGAAAATGCATCATACGGTTGCTATAGTCTCAACAGAACCCCAGTAGAGAATTTCTCTCATGATAAGTACATTTTGTAAAACAAGGCCTAGTTCATTAGAGGCCTACCAGTCACCCGGCATATATTTTGACCTACAACTGCAATCGTCCCTCACTCTAAGTATGCCTTCTGTTGCTAATAAGAGTTATAGGCCAGACACTCTTAAGTTTGAAAGGTTTAATGCACATGCCTGTTTGTATGGCACAAAACTCAGGTTTGTTACCCTGTAGAATTGCAAGACATGCTCAAATCACATTATAAGGCTGTTATTCCATAGACAGAGCATTTTGTAAGCACTTTCAGTCAGGATGTCTACAGATTGGTAATGCCATATGTGATGTCACCAGTGATGCCATTTATGATGTGGCATTCGTTTTGGTTGGATACCAGTAGTTTGGGTAATGAAAGATGACTGCCTGTTACTTGCATGGAGTAGGCCAAAGGATCTTCCCATTGGAGCAGGCAGTAGGGGTTGGTTTCAGAAGGTGGCAGAGCAGAACACAACGGTGAGAGGAGGGCAGCAGGTGGCAAGCAGGAAAGATTGAAAGAAGCAGTAACCTGGTGGTTTTGACAAGAACTCTCTGGCGCAACAGTCAGTGTTTCAAAAAAAGTCTCTTTTGATCAGCAGGTGCCTGACATGTGGCTTGTCACACTTTGGAGTTTGGCCTCAAGCCATTGATGAATCCTATTAAGCCTCTTTCTGCCAGATGTAGTGTTGACACACCTTTTCCTCTGCTTTGCTAATGCATTTCAAGGCCTAGATGTTGTCCCTGAACCTCAAAACAGGCAGACATGGACTTTTGTACTGATAAGGATTCTAGGTGAACTTCACTTTTTTTCAGTGCAATATAGACATTGCACACAGTTACAACAGTTGACACAGAAAGTCCAGGTCACATTTAGCATGTCAATAATGGCCTGGATGTGCCTCCTCCCCACCACAGATGATAGCATATCTGCAGTTTCCACAACACGTGACTCCTAATTCCAAATGACTGTGTAAAAGTGCAGGGGGGTATGTTGTGTTTCCAGAATGTTCTGTTGTTTTGTAGTACTTTTAGATAACAGTCCAGCTGGATCAGTTCACTTTCGTAGGAGACCAGTCGAGTTAACCTCTGCATTCTGTGCTCACGTTTGCTATTATTTCACTAGCTTGCCCCTGAAGTATATAATACATAGGGCCTAATTCATAGAAGCGTTTTATAATGGCCCAATCACATAGGAAAACGCTTTGTGAATCAGGACCATAGTCTTAATGTTACTTTAGTTGAAAAAATTAAACAAAGCAAGATGAAAGAAGGATGAACAGACTGCAAAGAATGACCATCACCCAAAGCCACAAGATCAAGGTCCTCCCTCAGATGGTCTTGTTTGAAGAAGTCTACCTCCCTTAATTTGTCATGGAAATAACTATTGTACCATTTGAGATTTGGCCAGTCCTCCAGATCCCTCTCAAAATTAAATTGTTGCACATGATGATTGTTGTGATTTACCTTTACCATAGGATTACTTCAAATTAATGTCTCACTATTAGTTCACCTTCTAACCAGCACAGTCTGTGTTACAATTTGGCACTAAAGTTTCATAACAACATCAGCTTGTGTAGGTGTGTCAAACTATGGTCTGGAATACCATATTGCATATGGAGCACATTTTGGAGTGGGATATGACAAACATCTCTCCATTTAAAACCATGGTGAAGGGGGTCAATTCTTATGTTAATAAGGTTCACTAGAACAACAAAATGTGTTCCTACTGGAAAACGTTTTCTAGAATGTTATTAAAGGTTTTATTATTAGGTTAATCCACATTAATGAATGCTCTATTAATCCACTATTAATGAAATGAGAGAGTCTGACAATCATCACTTCATAATCAATATTCTAAATGTAATTATATGCATGCACCTCTGTTCCAAAATATCAGGATTATGAATAGCCCATGGTAGTGGCAGGGTAAACTCTAAGCATAAGCCATGCCTGAGGTAGGGCATGGTACACGTTCATAATCAATGCAGCCACATCCGATTTGATATCACAAATGTGTCAGCTCCTGTAAGCCAGCTCAGCTGTGGAAAGTGGTGTGTATTCTGGCCCAAAAGGCTGTCCTGCCAAGTGACAGGGCAGGGACCTGAATGGCCATGCCTCTTCTTTGAGCTGTTTGTGATAGTAGGTAACGTCTTACCCCTGAGGCAGCCACTCAACACAAAGCTGCCCTTGGCTCAGAAATCAAAGGAAATCAAAGGAGCAGACCCATTTAAAAGGGGTAGCCTCATACCAGGGTGCTAAATACCAGACAAGCCTTTGATCCTTGAGAAGGGAAGGGGTGGGAGTGGGGTTAGTATAGACAGGGAGAGCTCTGTACAGTTGGGGGAAGGTTCCCCATCCTGTTTTCTCTGCCCCTCTCTTTCTCCTTCCTGAACCCTCTACTTCCTATAGCATAAAGCACTTTGGGTGTTATGCCAGAGGAAAAAGTCCACTTCTTTCAAGAACAGAGATTTATTGGGCAATAAAGCAGGTTAGCTTCAGTCCAATCACCTGTTGGCTTGTGTCTTTACCACTTCTTTTCAACTCTTGATGAATAATTCATTGGACCTCTCTTGGGAGAGTTGATCTTTCCAAAGTCTTCCTGCCAGTGATGTAAAGACTGAGTGTCAAGGCAAAGGGAAGCTCTGTCCACTAACCATCCCCAAGGACCAGTCAGGTGAAGTGATGCTGGAGCAAGACCTGCCTCTCTGCCAGTCACTGTGGTATCCAGGACCTACCTTGGCGAAGGACCACTGTAGTTTGTACCAGTCCCCTGTGTTGTGTGCCCAAGATGAAGGACCCATTTTCTCCCTGAGTCCCTGGAGTGAGATTCACAGCACCCTGAGGAGTGACCTGCTGCTGGACTAAGACCTGCCTCTCTGCCAGTCACAGTGATACCCAGGACCTTGCCATGCTGAAGGACCCCTGCAGTTGTTGCCAGCCTCCCCGGGCCTCATCTGATCCCTAAGTTCCTGGATTGGGACTCACAGCACCCTGAGAGCCAAGGCAGTGGGGTCCTAGTGTTTTCACCATTGAACTACTTGGAGCTGTGTTTCCAGAACTGTTTGACACATTTAAACCGCCAGGACACCACGTTGTTGCCTTTTGCACTCTCCCAATCTTCAAATCACTTGCACAACGCCAACAAGTCTGGTTTGGCGCCGCTGGGCCACCAAGAACTGCAAAAATGTACTATTGACACTGCTGCCTTGGTCCATTTCTGGGCACAAGATACTAGTTTGGTCACTTTTATCCCTTTTGCAAGTAAACAACATTGTGGCTATTACTTGTTTGACTCTCCTGATTCTTTATTCAAAGTGCTGCATCTTGCTATCTTTCCTTATTCTGCGTTCTTTCCTCAGGGCTGGGTTTTGTGTAGTGGTTTTCTAATTAGTAATTATAGTACATGGTGTGTTTAATTAAAGTGCATATTTATTTATAGAAACTTGATTGGACATTCCTTTGTTTTCAACTGTTTGCTGTTTAGGTTGCTACTGAACCACATTAGCACCTCTCTTGAGAATATAGCCTACCCACACTCTGCTCATCGCGAGGTAGGACTCTGTGATTTAAACAAAATCCATACAAATACATAGAGGCGCATTTTGTCGATTTCACTTCACCTGCGGTAATTCCGCCCGCCTCCGGAAAACCACTGACATCAATTCTGTTCATAACTATAATAAATAAAAATTATGAATGCCAAATCATGACACATGTGACTCCTCTCTGTAAACCAAAATATGTATTGCTATCCTGCTTTTGTCATGCAACCAGACTGCCCCTCCAAATGAGGGAAATGTAAGGCTGCGGGGCTGCTCGGTGTAGGCTAATACCCACTATGCTGAGCTAGAAGCCCCCCGTTATCTTCATACACTCCAAGCGAAAGCTCCTTAAATACAGGCTTGAGCGATGGGCCTGCGCGACTTCCTTTCTGCAGTACGAGCAATCCCAGGAAAACGGTTATCAGACCTTGGAGACAGGAGCTGAAGTAGAGCTGATCCAGCAAGGGCCGTGGAAAATGCTTACATATTTAGATAGCAAAATGATTAGTAGCGAAATTGTTGCATAAATGGCCCCTGGGGTGCAAGGGTTTTGTATTTATTAAACAGACGCGTAATGTGCATGTATTTAATTCTGGGCCCTTGTTTGTTGAGAAACCTTAGGAAGCATTTTTGTGCACCGTGTTCTGAGCCAGTCTCTCATTCTATCTCCAGGGGGCTATTGGCATTTTTCTCTGCCTACGCCTGGTGCCTGCTTTGTTCCATCAGGAGTCAGCACTCCTTCAGCACCCCCGAACTGCTTTTTTACTTCCTCTGAGCAGTATAACCCATTTACCATTTTACATTATTCATTGAACGCTCGAAACCACAATGAATCAAACGCCCGTACAGCGTGCAGAAGCTGCTTCACAGTAGGGCCGTATTATGTAAAGAGCGCAGTGCAGTGCACATGTAGCCCAGTGCTATGGCTTGTGCTGCGCAACTTTCTGATGGGGAGATCTGCGGGAAATGATGTTATGTTGCCATCATTGCATCAGCTGATTAATCACTAATTGAGATGCGGTGCAAACAAAATGTTTACAGGGAGAAACGTAAACTTCATTTGTGCAACTGTGAAAATATTTCATAAAACAATGTTGCAACATTTGTACACAAGCAATGCCTTCGTGTAATACGATTTGGAATTTTAAAAAGTGCAATACAAGATGCAAATCAGCGCTTCTCTGTGGAACCATGCCTTATCAGGCCCCTGATAGGGATGTCCTGGAAAACTGAACAGATAACAGGTCAAAACAGAAAGCAAAAGTGTGACGTTTTGGATTCTGCCCTCTAGGTGTACAAGAATGAGTAGCGGCTAAAGCGCTTACTCAGCACTCACACATCTACAAACCAAGAACCTACACAATCATAAAGGTAAAACAGGCACAGTTAAGAGATATGCCGCCTTCACGTTTTGTGGAAAAGTGGGCTGAAGAAGGGCTATATTCTCAAGAGAGGTGTGAATGTTATTCAGTAGCAACCCAAGCAGCCATGTATAACAGTCGAAAATAAAGGAATGTTTGATCATGGGCCTCTAAAAAATATATACTTTAATTAAACAAACCATATGTGATAATACCACTACGTAAACCCACTCCTGTAGACATAACACTGAAAGATGCAGCATGCTGTATGATGAGACAGGGAGAGAAAAGGTTATACAAACTACAATGTTCCGAAAGGATGTTTTCTTGAGTTGCAAAACTGGATTAATGTGATTAATGTGACCTAGCCAGTCTCTAGGGCCCAAAATGGACAAGGGGGTAGTTATCAGGCACAGTAGCATAGCACAACATTTGTGGGTCCCCCTGCTAGCCATGCTGAAGGGCCCCCCAACCCCAGCTTGGCAACAAATCACGGGTCGTGCCAAACTGTGGGCCGGCCTAGACTACCACGCTTGCGCAATACTCACAAACGTGCTGCTGCAGGGTACTCCTCACAGAGCACTATATATGTGTTTCAAAGCATTATACCAGTGGGGGTGGTGAATATTGCCTAGTACGCCTGCCCTTCAAATTAAAAAGAGAAGGGATGCCTCTGTTTTTCAAGCACATATTTGTTCATATATACAAATGCATTCAATTTTGGTGCAACCTGTATGTCTAGTCAATGGGTTTTAACTTCACAAATACGTCCATAATAGGTCTTAACTATAAGAATCAGGTCAGTATAAGTTCTCTATTCTGGGATTTGCACCCTAGGTGTGTCACTATTACTTCTACTGGTTAGGAGTGGCCGTCTGGCGATTCCATAAAATAGTGTGTCTCGGTTTAATTCTATGGATTGTAG
Source organism: Ambystoma mexicanum (assembly GCF_040938575.1). Classification (NCBI taxonomy): domain Eukaryota; kingdom Metazoa; phylum Chordata; class Amphibia; order Caudata; family Ambystomatidae; genus Ambystoma; species Ambystoma mexicanum. The sequence continues at coordinate 739,325,001 of NC_090928.1, forward strand.
AAATGACTTTATGCAGGCTCTACAAAGATACGTAGTTGAATAGTGCATAAAAGCGTAATAGTTATGCTAATTTACCTTGTTGATTATCCGTTAGGAATCTCCCATGGGAAATGATTAGGAGTCCCAATTTTATTTCCAGGTATCATTGTGCTTGTTCGGTTACTAGTCTGTGAAACAAGCCAATATCTTTAGTCAGTATAGTATTCCTTACTGTATATGTCCTGTAATAAGAACACTCTCTGGTTTAGCCTTTCTTTAATTTAAAATCTAAGGTCTCCTATGGAGTTTGAAATTCATGGTTTAGGCTGCACGTACCTTTACATATAGCAGAAAGTCATCAGTGAGCTCGAATGGATCGAATGGATGGCAGTGTTCTGAATGCTGCTAGACCGCCGCCATCCTGAAAGTGAGCTTATCATGGCAGCCAATGCAATGCCATAATCCGCCGTCATGTGATGACATCATCCACGTTGACATTCTGTTTTATTTACCTGTTCTAATCCGTGGTTGCGTCAACAAATTGGGATGTGGCAGTTTGGGAACATTGTCACCATCATTTTCAAAATTGTCTTGTTAATGCCTGCTAAGCCTCATTGAGGGACACACTCTGTATATTCATTTTCTAAGCGTTGTTCTCTGCACAGATTACATGGCATGGTCCATTCCATATAATATGCCACACAATCATTGATCCCATTGTTTGTTTGTTTATAAGAAACTTTTACATATATGATATATCAATTAACATAAAAGTGCATCCATTCATTGTGATCTAATTAGAGAGTCGGCCTGTTTAGTAGCCAAATTAGCATTTAGCTTAAATTTAGATCCAGGGAATATTCAGATGTTTACATCATATATAGTTTAGTTAGTTAGTAAGTTAGTTGGAGGGTATACAGATGTCCTTTTGTAGGAATCCAATTGGTGAAGTGGTTGTACCAAATGTACATGGACCACTGAGGTTTAAGTAAAGACTGTTATAGTGTTGTTTGGTAATTCTCAATGAGACATGGTTGCCCAATCATTCAGTAATCTTTTTATAGTCTTGTGTCCCAATTGGTCCATGTCTGCTCTTAGTATTGTTAAAGTCGAGATAGGGTCTGTCCTCAGTTATCCTATTTACATTGGTTTCTTGGTTAAGTGGTCTGTCTTTTACTAAACATACAAAGCTGGTCAGTGGTTCCATCGTGTGTACAGGATCCACCATCTCTAATTCATCTGTGGTCAAGCTTATTTTCTCAGCATTCATGTCACAAAATTTACGGAAAATAGTGCATCGCATTATCCACTTTAAGGCCTTCTGTGACAGGTCTTAAATTGCATATCATCTTTGCCTCTTGTTGGCACAGGTTCTTTTCCCGATCACCTATTCTTGCATTCAGTTTGATGTGTTTTAGCGCAAAGAATTTAATGTGCTTCTTCTTGTCATGGCTGTGTTTCTTCTGCAATATTCCGATAGGGCTGATTTAAACTCTGGTGCCGTTAAGTTCCTAAATTGTTCCCTAATTCTTATTCTCAGTTCTCGTATAATATTGCCCACATATATTTTATTGCATAGGCATATGATGGTGTTGTTCTGCAATTATTGAATTTTTGTATTTTTATTGATTTTCCATTGGCTGTATCATATGTCTGCATGTTATTCAAGGCATGTTTGCACATGCTGCAATTCCTGCATTTATAGAAACCCTTAATTGGCTGCCCGTTAAGATGTTTTTTTCGGTGTTTCTGTTTTGTTATGTCTATGAAGCTAGCGCTCAATTTGGTCCTCGATGTTGGTGCTTTGGTATCTGGGTCCAGTTGTCGTAAGTGCCATTTTTTATGAAGAATGCTCTGTACTTTTTGGTTATTCTTTGAACATTGGGTGATCATTCTTACTATATTTTTGTCCTGGTTCTGAGCTTGCTTTTTGGGGTTAGGTATTATAATCGCTGTTTGCTATTCACTGTGTTCTTCACTTTACTGATGCACTTCTTTGTGCACCCTCGTCAGAGGAATCTCTCTTCAATGATCCTACATTCCGTGTCATATCTGGTGTCTTTGCTGCAATTCCTTCTTGCTCTTGTAAATTCCCCTATGAGGATATTCTTGATGGTGCCCTTCAGGTGGTAGTTATCTGCGTTCATAGTGGAATTTACTTCAGCTTTTTATGGTATGTCCTGGGCTCTAGGGCTCCATTGTCTATGTATATGTATGTGCACAAGTCAAGGAAAATCACTCCTGTGTTGCTAATTTCTAATGTGAATTGTAAACCATTGTAAACCATTTTCATTTGAGTTGAGATAGTCATGGAATACATACAGTTCAGCCTTGTTTCCATTCCAAACAATAAACATATGATCTATATGCGGGTCATTACGAGTTTGGAGGTAGCTATTAGCGCCATGGCCTCCTCCCAACTCGTGTCCGGGTTGTCGGAATGGGGACTTACCGGGTCATTCCAACCTTGGAGGTCCGAGTAAGTCCCCATTCTGAAAACCATTCCCCATTCCCATTCAAGCCCCCATAGGGCTCAATGGGAATGGGGAAGGAGCTAATAACGGCCCCCCTGGTCCATTAGCGGCTCCCACTAAGGCCGGCTGATAAAACCAGCCAGCCTTAGTGGGACTCGCTAAGGGACCTCGGAATGGGGCGGTAAGGGGGTTAACGGCACCAGCATCCTTACCAGTGCTGTTAACCCCTTACCGCCACACTCGTAATGAGGCCCTATATCTCTGCCATTTAACACATTTGTCAGACAGTATCGCAAGTAGAAACGCATGTTTGCTTTCGAATTCTCCAACAAACAGGTTGGCCATGGGTGTTGCAAAGCATGTACCCATTGCTATTCCTTTAGTTTGTTGGTACAATATGTCATTGAACAAAAAGACATTTTCGTTTTAGGACAATTGCCAATAAGTCCTTTAACATTTCAATGAACAAGTAATGTAACGCTGACACATTTTGGTAAGTAAAGTATACAATTTTGAGGGCCAATGTTTGGTCTATAGACGAGTAAAGTGCTTTCACATCCATAGTAGCCAGTATGTAATGTTCATTCCACTCATTTTTACTTATATTTTCTAACACGTGCATGGTGTCCCTGGTATAAGCATCCAGTTTGTAAACCTCAGGTATAATGATTTTATCAATGTATTTGGATATATTTTCAGTGGCACAGTTGATGCCACTGACAATTGGTCTGACCTCCTAGAGGTCATTGTATTCTTCATGGATCTTCAGCAGGAAATATGTTGTCGGTATTCTTGGTTTATTGATAACTAAAAATGACTTTTCATTGTCACTGATGAGTTGTTTAGTATACCATTTAAGTATCATAGAATGGAGTTCTTGTACAGTGTTGGCTACAGAACTTCTATTCACTTCTTTATAGTAACCTGGTGTTACAAGATGTTCATTAGCCATTTTGATGTAGTCACACCTATTGAGAATCAGGACGTTGCCCTTCTTATCTGCCTCTTTTATTATTATTTCCTTGTCTGATTCCAACTTTTGAATAGTTTGTTTTTCTCTGGCATTAAGGTTATTAGCATTTTTGGTAATAGCTATGTGAAAGGTGACAATACAATTCCCTTGTTGTGTGCTGGGAATTTATTTAGATTTTGGTTTGAGTTCACTCTCCCTTAACACACTGCTGTGTATTCCCAATTGGTTGATTAGGCCTATTTCGGGGATGGCCAGATTGTCCTCCAAGGATACTGGTTTCAATCACGTTTTTTATACAGGTGCCTCCTCCTCCCTGATTGGTTTGAAGTTATGGAAAAACATTTTTACTTTTAGTTTAGGTACACATCTGAATGTATCAATTTGTAAATTGATGTAGTCTGGGTCAAGACTGGGTGAAAATGAAAGGCACTCATTGAGTCCTCTGATATCCGTTTCATCCAAAACTTTGTTTGATAAATTGAGAACAAGGTCTATCATCATTCTCTATTCTCCCTCCTGTATTCCGATCATCTTCTCATCCCAGGTTTGATCCCTCCGACTCCTCTTTATTCCCCTTCCTCTCACCCTACAGCCTCTGGTGTGGATCGTGGGGTTGAGATCATTTTTTCCTCTGGGTCTTGAAATCTTACTTGTTTCATATTCGTTTGTCTGTTCCTGCGGTGGTATCTTTCGATTTGTTCTTAAAAACAATTTGGTGGGTCTTGGTTATCTGTTTGATTCTTATCCTTGATTGAGGTACTCTCGCCCTCACTATCTGCATCTGAGCTGGTTGGTGATGCTCCAGGGGTACTAGTGTGGGATGATGATTTGTGCCTCATACACAAGTACTGGGACGAGAAAGAATAGGGTTAGGAGTAAGAAGTTTAGTAATAAGTAATCAATGCATTAAACACAAGCAGTGGCACAACACTGTTGATCCAACTGGGCTTCAGCCCTCCATCAAAATGTTGGGCTATGTTGACTCGAGCTGGCTGACCTACAGAGCTGTTGCCCGACAGACCAGGACACAGGTGTTAAACGGTGCCTGGGTTTCGCCATTAAAAAAGGCCCGGAAATTACTAACGTAAATCATTTCACTGTTAACACCTGCATTCAAAGCATAATCATTTAGGCAATTGAAATCATGATGTAGGTTTACTACTTGCATGCCAGGGGAGTGATTGGAAGGGTAGAGAGGAGAAAGGAGACTGCTCATTCTCGTAGCAGTGCGTATGTGGGTGCTTCCAGACTTAAAGGAGAGAGTTTACTGCTTGTAACGTTGAAGCTGCACTAGAATGGTCTCATTAAAATGGGTAAAGAAGTTTGATGCACCCCACACAAATAAGTTTGCCCCACCACGATCACCCATCAAATTAGTGGAGGCTAAGTTTCACCTCACTGATGATACCTAACAAGGCAAAAAACACATGTCTGGGACTGCTGATGGTACTCTTATTCAGAAATGACTAGCCTAGCATTTCGCGGCAGATCTATGCTACTGGTTGGGAGTACACCGATATGCAAATAGATATTTCTTCGCTGTGAAAGGTACGTTGACCTAAAATGTGATTGTAGACTTTCCTGCGTTGGAAACATTCCATAGAACAGGTTCTTTGCACCATGCTTATTCTCAGCAGGGGGACACCTGTTTGTACATTACCTGCGCTATATATCGTTGATCATAATACCTCAAGTATTGCCCTTCAGTGAAGCACATGAAGTACAATGACTTACAGAGCACTCAAATCCTCCACAATTTCTAAATTGAACTTTTCCAAAAAAGCTCCACTCATGCAAAAAAGACCTGGCTAGGGTCCAACATTTGATTCTGCAGGCCCCCGTGGCAGCAGAGATGACATTTCACAAGGGAAAAGGTTAGTAATAGAGTGGATTTTTTAAAGGCTCTTAGGTAGGCCTGGAGCTCTGATGACAAGAGGGTGTCAGATTTAGCGTATTGTTTCTGTGCCAGTGAATAAAAAGTATACTCAATGAGTGGGAGTGGGTTTCTTCATGCGTCACCTAGGTCTCTTATCTGTATCCGTCTATGCACAATTGTCAAATGAGTTTTGTTATGCACAAGACATCCATCCATGTACCGTGGCTCTTACAAAACTCCTGATCATCACTTAATATGACAGATGTAGACTAATTAGCTAGTTCAGTTAATACATGTTCCCATAAATGCAGCTTTCTTGTGTTGACCCTGAATTAAAGCAATGGTGTATGAAGTACTCAATGGGCCTCATTACGAGTTTGGAGGTAGCCATGCCCTTAATAAGGGCATGGCTACCTCCAAACTCGGGTCCGGCTCCGGGTCCCGCAGAAGGGGATTTATGGGGCCATTCTGACCTTGGAGGGCCCGGTAATTCCCTTTCACGGGACCCAGAGCCGGTACGTCCCCATTCCCATTTGCTCCTATAAGGCTCAATGGGAATGGGGAGGATGGTAGCAGCAGTACCGTTCATAACGGTACCGTTGCTACCATCCTGGTCTGATCGCGGGTGCTGCTCTGTACACCTGGTCTGAACAGGCGTGCAGAGCGGCCCCCGTGAGCAAACTCGTAATGTTGCGGCATGGCAACAACGGCGCTGGTAGCACTACCGGCACCGTTGTTGCCTTACCGCAACAGTTGTAATGAGGCCCAATATCTTTGATAAATATGTGGGCCCAGTGCCCTTTTTTTTGCATTTTGCTTCACTTTGCCAATGCCATGATTGACAATCAAAACAGCTGTCTACTTAATTGTCAGGGTGTGTGCTGTAGTGAACCATTTACAGGTTTCCAATTTATTATGGTTTTATTATAACTGTATATCAGAATGTCGGGTGCCAATTTTCCTTGTAATTGGTTTTCCTTAGGTGAGAAAGGGGTTGCTTTTCTGTGCAAAATAATGCCCATGTGCCCAACTGACTACTGAGGCAAACCACCAGAGAGAATAAACGCAACGAAAAAGGAGTGCACCAAAAAATTCCAATACAAGTTTATGTGCCACTGGACTGCAGGAATGCAAGGATTAGGAGAACCTCTCATAATTTGTGTCAGGAGAATAGTTTTCTCAGAATGTCTGCACAACAGAGTAGGATAGCCAGCAATGCTTTGCCAGTGCTTACCATCAACATTAAATTGCTTTTAGAACAGAACAGTGACACCACTTAAACATAACCAAGCCGATGTGTAAGAGGCTTAACAGCCACCTTTACTTTCTAATAACAGACTCATACTTCCAACTAAAAAAAGAGTCAAAATTGTTCCAACAAAAAAAAATCAACAAACATATATGACCCAAATCTCTGCTTCTATCCACAAGATTCTACTCATATTTTCTGATCATTGACAGTAGAGAAGTGACACAGGAGGGAGTTCTAATATATTATTATTTATCTGAGGAAGAACTAAAAAATATATTTTAATGAGCATGCATTACTGGGTGAAAAGAAGTTTGGAGGAGAAATGATATCTGATCTAGAGTTAAAATATATTTAGTGTTATGTTTCTCACAAATGACTTCGCCACAGTTGATTTTCAATACAGAAACTGGTTCCTTTTAATTATGAAGTAACAATCATATTGAAAAAGCCCATACAGATGACACGTGTTTCGGCACACCAGTGCCTTTCTCAACTCAGGGCAGTTGTTTTCTCAAAATTATATATTCCTTCACATATGTTTACTTTACGTTCTTAGTTAAAACAAAAGCAATGTACATTATATTCTTGACAGACACGATAGGAGGGGTATAGGGGAGGATTGTTAGGAATTGGAGAAATAAAACAAAAAAGAGGACGGACAAGTAGAAAAAACCTTGTAAGTATACAACCGTCTTATCATAAATAAACCACCAGTAGTCCCAGCCCCTAAATCCATATACTGACCAAAACCATCCCATAAAAACATGAATCGTACTTTAGTTTACATTGTTCCATTCCAATAATAGCTTTATAATAGCATTTATATCGCCCATGTGCCATGCCACTTATTACAATAATAATAATGTGTAAATGAAATCTGAGGACCCTTTTGTTACATCTCATACGCTCCAAAAAACAATCCCATACTCATTGGCAAAACACAACCTGATCTCTATGATTATACATTTCATCTTCCCAACCTTATATTTCCTACCAGTGATGCACGTTACTGTAAAACGAAAACTCTTACCACACACTGCATTAAAATGATAGTTTACAAATTTGGAAAATACCATGCAAACCTGTGCAAACTTTATGTTTGCAAATGTTTGCACCGGTTTGGAACTTGTTTGTAAACTTTTGGCTTCCATTGCATTTACGCATGAGCAAACCATGTAGTTCTGCAAGTCCATTTGGACTTTATGTTCCACATAGTTGTAAACCTTATTTTTTCCATGGTTTACAAAACAGGAATACTTTGCAAACATAATGTACATCTAATGCGTAATGCACAACTGAAAATTTCATTTACAAGAAAAGTATTTGTAAACTTTTGCAAACCTAGTGTTCACCTCTATTTGTCATTATTAGTAAACATTTAGTTTACATTTACTAATATTTGTAAACCTTTGCAAACGTTGTGTACACATCATATTTGGTTTACAACATTTACTAATATTTGTAAACCATTGCAACCTAGTGTACACCTCAAATTTGGCACCAATAGTAAACATTTGGTTTACCGCATTTACTATTATTTGTAAACCATTGCAAATCTAGTGTATACCTCAAATTTGTCAATATGAGTAAATATTTGGTTTACAGCATTTACAAGATGGTCTCTCCAGGATGTTTGACCGACTGGAGTAAGGAGATTCATCCAGGAGTGCATTGAAATCCTCCTGTCCCTTAGTCTGGGGGGGACGAATGCTAGGGAGAATTCTCACAAATGTGCTAATTTCCCTTACATTTTGAGAACCCCAGCAACTTTGCTGGATTTCTAGGACCTTAGTTTTTACCTGGAAAGAGTCTGAGCCTTTTTTATCCCCATTCTTTCATGTATTTTGAAGTGTGTTTTACTTTGGTGTGCTTTGGATATGGAGTTTTAGACAACTCCGTAGGCTTCATCATTTCTTGTGTCACGCAGCACCTTCAGTGCAGTGGCACAGGGATGTCTTTCAGACTTCCCAAGGTTTAAATACCTTCTCTGGGACTGACTAGTGTCTCCCAGTGAATGTAAAGTTAAATTGACTTTGCTAGTCTTTTTAAATTGCTAGACCCAGCACACACTGCCTTACAGCAGAGTGCTGGAGCGAATACCTAATATTCTCTATGCCTAGAAAATTCATGTAGCCCTCAAAAGCTACCCTTTCCACTCAGAATGGCTGATGGCAGTGGTATTACAATGATTTTCCCAACCACGACCTGTTTAAATGCTCCAGTAGCTAAAATCCTCCAGAGCCATGTTTCAAGATGCCGTCTGAGCCCCCTCTGTAAAAACAGGTTCCTCGAAGACCTAAATGCACTGTGGCGCGATTGGCTGGCTGACTGGATAGCCACCCTGCTGGGTGAATGGCAGCCCGGCTGGAATTAATGGAGCAAACTGTTTAAAAGCAGGTCTCTAGGACTAGGAAAGCAGAGTCGACCACTGGAACGAAAGAACCGAAGACAAGCTGAAGGAAGACGACTACTGCAACTCCTGGACTGTTGGTTTTCCCGGTGAAGCCCTGCTGCAGGTCCGAATAGCCTGAAACGCCCTCGACAGAAAAGCCCATTCATGGACGACTTCTTCCCCTGAGCTGGTGGAACAACAAACTCTCAAGCCACCTGGAAACCATCTCCATACTGGTTGAATTTTCTTCAGAGTGCTGTTGAAAACCCGATAGCCAGTGAGAAGGATACCAGTTTGTGAACTTTAAGGCACTCACACCTTAAACCGATGTTTTGCCAAGCTTGTGGATCCTTCCCCGTGCAGTGCAGAAACCTCTCGACGTCCTCCCTCTTGTCCCCACGACAGAGGCCCAGGAACAGCGAGATCTGCAGGAACTGCCAGGAAGAATTGCCTCAGCAACAGCATTTCTTCATTACAAAAGTAGTGTGCAAACCCGGTTTAGAAATCCTCTATGCTGCGGAGAAAGTTTGTGAAACTTTCCCAACTTTGGAGTCTTGTTCACTCCTAATCCGACATATAACTCTTTTTCGTGCAAACTACTTCTAAGAACATTGGAAAAGACTTAACCATTTACTACCTGAAGTGTGCTATCCTATCCAAGACACTGATCCATTGACTTTGGGCCAGGCCTATTGAATTGTAGTGAACTGAAACTATTTGCCCTGCCTGAGAAAGTATTTGTGTTTAATTCTTATAACCTGTCTCTTTCTACCCCTTTTTAAAGTTACTGAAGTGCCATTTTGCTCCCACTTCAGGGGAGTCTCACTTGTTTAGAAACATATTGGTTTGGTACTGAAGTGTATTATACTGTGATATTGAGCTGCTTATTTCTAGTGGAATGTTTTCTAAATGACTGTGTAAATAAATTATTGTTTTACCAAGAAACCTTGAGTGTTTGTTTGAACCATTGTGATTGCAAGTCCTTTGTGTAACACCTTGTACTGCTCACATCCCTCTTGAGATAAGCCTGGCTACTCAACCCTGCTACCACAAAACTGTGTAATACAGACTAATACCAAAGGTGAGATTGTGCTTACACCTGTAGTCTTAATTGTGCTTAGTGTCCCCAAAGGGCACTGCATGTAATTCTGCCTAATACTAAGTATGCAGTGTTATGGGACGTCAGAGACATATTTCGTCTCTTTCTCGGCTGGTCAGAGAATAATAGCCTATCCCGTTCACAATTGTCAGGGAAACTGGCCATTTCAAGATCTGTATTCTTCGGAAAGTCCTCCCTTTTATTCACGCAAAGTTCAGGTCCCAGTTGCAGCTGCACTTGTCTTGAGTGTGTTGGACTACTTTAATTCTCTCTATCTAGCACAGCCTCGTTATTTTATCAATCGGCTCCAGCTTCTTCAAAATGCTGCCGTCAGGTCCATCCTCCATCCTCCTTTTGGAGCCCATATGTCCCCTTTGTTGAGACAGAACGTTTGGCTTCCTATCAAAAACCAGATTACGTTCAAGTCCATGTGTATTTTACACTGTGCTTTTTATGGCCTTGGGGCAGAATACCATCAGGCCAAAATGTATGTCCCCACTCGCCGTCTTTGTTCCCAGTCTGCTCTCTGTGTCGTGGTCCCTCGGATCAGACTATCATGGATGGGTGGGTGCGCCTTCATGGTGGTTGCTGCTAAGGCTTGAAATTATCTTCCCATCACCCTACGTGAGACTGCTGACCATCTTGCCTTTCGCAAATCATTAAAAACTCTCTTATTTTAAATTCTGGTAAATTCATCTCTGGTTCACGCTTCAAGTGCCATGATGCCCTTGATTAATAAATTCAGATAGCATAACATAACATAACATAACATAACATAACATAACATAACATAACATAACATGACAAACTAGCAATGCTGCTCTGCTTAGCAGCATGTAGGAGACTGGCTGATGTTAAAGCATTAGAGATAGACAGGATTATATTCTACTCAGAGGGTGTGGTGTTTAGCATAGCCAAGAGAACAAAGTGTGATTCTAAGATCATCTCCTACCCCTACTTTGCAGAGAATAAAAAGATACGCATAGCGATGCATAAAAGATTATGAAGCAGCAACAGCACACATTAGACCGGCAGGAGTGATGCAGTTGCTTATTGCATGGAGAAAGCCATACCACGCTGTAGTTACAGCTACTATAGCATGATGGGTTAGAGAAGTGATGCACTGGGCGGGCATAGACCTATCCATTTTTGGCGCGCATTCAGCTGGAGAAGCAATAGCATCTAGAGAATTCTCAGCAGGGATATTGCTGCAAGACATTATGAAATCGGCCGACTGGTCTTCTGAAGTGACGTTTAAAACATTTTATTTCAAAACTGTGTCTGAGATAACTAGTAGAGTGGTGGCAAGATTTGAACAAGCATAATGCTTGCATCCTGTCTTGCAATAGAATGAAGATTGCCCATGCTTACAGCGCAGGGTAGTCTTGATTCTATTAAAGACACTTAGGCAAGCCATAGATCCCACCGTAAAATGGCAAAGACATGATTTTCACCATGTATATGCACACTGTGGAAACTCTTTAGCATATTTCCCACCCTCATGATGTCCTCTCCATTCCTCATATGTGATTGACAGAAAGCAGCCTGAGTTGTAACAAGAGGATCGAGAGGTTGTCGTGGAATACACACGTTCTCCGGTTGAGCCAGAGCGACCATGAAGTTGGCAGGACAGGTGTAAGTCCGGAACACAGAAGAATTCGCAGAGAGCAGGTTACTACGTTTGGGAATCGGGCAGAGTTTGCTGACAAAAGAAAGAGGAAGGGACCTACCGCAGGGGTCTCTTATATGGAGGGCCAACACCTGATAGGTGGAAGGTGGGAACCTCAGGACTACCGAGGACTAGAGGTTCATTGGACTTGTAGTTCCATGGTTGAACTTTTGAAATTCCTTTTGTGAACGCTTTAAACTATTGGATTACCTTTTTTTTCTCATGGATTTATGAGTACAACAAAAATGTCCAGTTTAAATGTTCATGTTTTTGAAAAGCTGTGAGTTGCAGTATTAAAGAAAGTATAGCATAATGCTTGCCTACCCTGCGCTGTCAGCATAGGCAATCTTCAATCTTGATTCTCATGCCACACTTACTCTAATAAAGGGATGTGGCTCAAATCTGACTTTGATAAAAAAAAAGCCTTTGTGTGTGTCCCTGTTGGTTGGATTAAAGACCACTACTAAGTAAAAGTCCAACCATGAGAAAGGGCTTCTCATTAGCTTCTTCCTACTACCATTATAGGTTTACGCAGAACAAAAGCTGTAACTATGCTATGTTGTATTATTGGGTAATATAAAGAGTGACTTGTGATATTTGCTTGGGCTTTTGGAGCTTTGGGTCTTATAAGAGTACTGGCCGACAAGCGGAGGAGAAAAGGTGGTGTTTAATGAGAAAGCAGGAGAAAAGAATAGAGAAATCCTGGTCTACCATGGATAAGTAGCAACATATTAAAGATGATGTGATCGTGTGTGTGCGTGTGTGTCTGCGGGCAGGCGTGCGCGTGCGCGTGTGTGTTTGTGCTTGAGAGAGCGACTTTAGCATGGGTGGTTAGTATGTAGAGTGAAAGTCCAGGCAAAGTTCCGAGTTTACTGTGTGTGTCACAGCATGTTATATGTTAAAGGGTTTAGTGGAATGAGGCGGGTGTTGGATGCTAGGCTAGAGGCACCATGGTGTCAGGCTACTAGAATGAGGGTTGTTAGTCATGACATAAAGTCGCAAACATCACAACAATCACAACCTCATAACGTTTTAAACAAATGCACTAAATTGGAAACATTGCATGTTATTTAATGGCATAGAATCCCAGAATTAGTATTGCCACTGCATTTGACATTTCCTTAAAAACTTGTTTTTCTTCCTCAGGGAAAGCATCAACAGGGAGTTTTAAAAAGATAGTTATTTTGAATAGAAATAGGGTTTTCCGGCTGTGGTTGCCCCCACGAAAGTTCAAAAGTATGCCAGGAAAAAGTTACATTTTTTAATTCACTTTTCTGAAATATTAAAATCATAATTAAAATGTAGGTGTCATGCATAACTGATGAACCCATATGCAGGCATAATGTAGGCCGAACCCCGACCCTCACCCGAAATAATTTGTCTCACAACATTTTGTCAAGTGTTGGCAATAAAAGGCCATAGGTTTTTATTGTACAGATAAGGTTATGCAGATACACAAATAATCACTATCATAATAATATACTTTTGGGCACCGGGTCCCGAGGTTACCCCCTCTGGCCCATGCCGCCTTCTCATGTCCCACGACTCGTTGTGGACACAGTACAGTGCCCTGTACTTCTTTTCCTTTGTTCTTCTCCCTTATTTGTAGGGTGGGAGGGTTTTGTGGTAAAGAAGCAAAGTGTGGAAGACGCTGAGTGAACAGCGAACCTCCTGTCAGTTTGGGTCCCCGTTCAGGGTCCACAAACAGATTGTGTTTTCTTAGAACATTCTGCTCTTATTTATAAGACCCAGGGAAGCCCTGGGTCTTCGATGTGTATAGTAATGGGGGCTGTGCGCCAGCCCCCGGCCGGGTAGCCGACATGTCTGGCCCCTGAGGAGGGGGCAGGTCTTTGAACCTGGGCCCTGTGTGCCTGTTGGTTTTCACTAGGTGCTTAGCACCGTGTTGTTTGGAGGAAGGGCGAGGCGCATGTTCACACCTCACCCTTCCTCGGCATTGTGTGACAGAGACTGCGTGTCTCTGCGCTTGTGGGGGAGAGGAGCAGGCATGGGGGCGGGAGCTGTCCCTCTCCTAACCTGCCAAATGGTAACATAATTTACTCAGCCTCGACTTGGGCAGCCCTGCATCATTGCCCATAATTATTGCTGGAAGTTGGCTAAGTGCGGTCATTATCTGCTCTCCCTTTTGCGGTGTGTGAGGTGTGTACGTAGCAAAGAAGATACCTCAGTGCAATTTACTGGAAGCCGCCATCTGAGACAAGCAAGGGGTCTCAGGTGTCTAAAGTTTTCCAACGGTGTGGCTGTTCATGAGGCAGGCCGCAGCACTTATCAAGTAGGCTGAAATGCTGCCATATGCTGAGTAATGCAGGAAACACTGGAAGAAGGTCACATTGGGAAATGCGAGCATGTGATGGCATTGTAGTCTCATAGTGCAGCCTTAATTTCTCGCCCACTTTAAAGCTATCACAGTAAAGCTAAATTAGGAGGTATTAAACAGATGCTGCCCATTTTAGCACCCACCATATTACATTTTAGGGGGTATCTTCTTCATGTGATATTCAAAGGGAAATGTGGCGGTAGTAAATGCGGCCTAATTACAAAGTGGAATACTGCCTTGTTGTATTTATCTACTGTTTACATGTATTTATTTATTGGTTATGTATATGTCGCTTTTACAAGAAAACAGTGTTTCAAAGCACCACAAGGCAAAAGCGAAGGGAGCAGGGGAACAAATAAACAATAAAACTGCCCTGAACAAATAAGAAAGCAAACAAACAGCAGTCCTACTAGCCCTTGTGAAATGAACCCAAGAGGTGGAAAGAAAATTGGGAACAAATCCCCTGAAGTTCTAAAGATGCAGTGAATGGAAGTGCAACCTTTGGCGCCCACTCTTCTACCCTACTTGCAATAATGAAGAATCTTTGCATTATACAAATATTGTAAAATAATACATGTTGATTTAAGACTGAACTTATCACGGGCATCTTGAGTGGAGTTCTATGATTTGGCAGGGCCCCAAAGATCACCCCCAGTGGCAAAGGTAAATTACCCTTGATGGTAATCCAGACAATAACAATGCAGGACCTACAATAAGGTCCTGGAGAGGCTGCAATCGAAGAGTATGTGTTTCCAGTATACAAATTATCACGCACACCTAAATTCTCCATATCATGAATGCTTCCATTTTGTTTTTTATAGGGAGACAAGTGCCCCCTGCTCAAAATTAAATACAGATTCATGTTATATAATTCAATAAGCATGTCAACATTCAGCAAAGAGCATTAAAAGGTAGGGCTAATCGACCAATGTGAAAAACCCGCAAATGGGTTAGTATATGCTGCTTGTTGAATAATGCCAAGAGAAGAGGTTGAAAAAGGAAGGTGAACAGCGATAAATGGAAGGCTCAGGCAGCAGCATGGGAAGGAACTACACAGAAAGTGATTGTTGCTGGTGGCAGTTTTGTTTGGACTTCTGTGTACAGGCGCTGTTAAACAATACACGTACCTCTTGCCCTGAATTTAGATATTGATTATAGCACACGGGGGACACATTTGCAAAGTTGCTGCAATAAAATCCTAAATAGGATAACTCTAATGAAGACTATTCAATTAAGGTATATAACAATGATAATCCAGAAGGAGAGCACTTTATGTTTATTTATTTTTTCATTTTAAGGAGATAAACTAAATAATTTAGATCCAGCCCAGTAAACAGAGTCTTGATCCTTAGGCATTTTGGATCTACACGTATAAGGCCAATATACTTTTTGTGACCCTGTAATTATTCATTTTCACTGATACATTCTTGGCAAGGAAGTTACCCATGGGCTTGAAGAAGACCGTTCTGGTCCTATTATTCAAGAACAGAGATTTATACTGAAAGTTCTTGACTCATTTCTATCTTTAATTTTGGCATGAAAGACTTCTGGAAAACTCATCACCAAAGGTGAATTCAGCTACTTCATCCCTTGGGCTCTCTAAAAAGTCAATATGTTTTCCAAAAAGGTCTTGGCACAACAGAGCCTAACTGAAAGTAAATGTACTGGTTACCTCTTTGGAAAACAGTTAAAAAGTCTTCAAACTTGGCTGATCAACACTTGGAGACCATAAACATTTGAGTTCACTTCACCAATGTTCTCAATCAATTAATCAATCAATCAATCAATCAATCAATCAATCAATCAATCCCTCAATCAGCCTCAGCATGGACTTCAGCCTGATCTTCCAAATGTAAGCCAACGATACCCTATTGTTGCTATGTTGCACCCCCCGCCTTCACCTCCCCCCTGCTTTTGCAAAAAAAATAAACTCTGCCAAATTGCCCTGAGTCCCTACCAACCTGGATGAAAAGCAACAAACTGGAATTAAATCTTAACAAGTGTGGTATTCTCATCTTAGTTTTACAGGGTAATTCAAACGTATGTTTCTCCTGGCCCAATGATCGTGGAGCCGCACCCCGCCGTCCAACCTCAGCCAGAAACCTCAATGTCACCTTTGATGACAAACCTTCACTGGCCAGTCATGTCGTAGTTAGGAACTGCAGCTACTAGACTCACAAAAACACCTAATTTCTACCGATTTACCACTGACCGTCCATAATTCGAGCCATCATTCACTACAGGCTCTAATACGACAATACTCTCTATATTGCCACTCCCCCCCAATATCTCTAGGACTAATTTAAAACACAAAGCAAACCTGCTGATTCCTTAGTTTTTTCTGCTTGTTTGTGGTCTGTATTGTTTGTAGTCCACAGTGGGTTTGAGATCTTGAGTCCTTTAGGTATTAAAATGAGTCTCATGCAGGCTATAAGAAAATAGATATCAACGTAAGCCTGGGCTTCTTTCCTTGTAAACAGTTGTAAATCCCACAAAGAATCCCCCCAGCCCATGCTTGATTGCATATAAGCAATGAAAAAATCTAGCACGGTACCTGACTTTAAGGGATTTCAATCAGGCACACACCCAAGTCTCGCCTAGTATATAGTGCACAAATGAAACCCTCATTTATTTTGTTTAAAGGTTCAATATTCTGGATGATATACCACTCATATACCACTCATATCACACCCTTTTAAAATACACCTCCCCCCCCCCACCACGGTCACACAGAACCAGGAATCAGACTAGTTGGTAACGGTAAATATTTATTTAATTATTTATAATTTAAAATCACAATACATTTTTAATAGGTAACAACAATCACCAATGGGGTGACAAAAACAATGAATACTATATTTAAGGCACTCGGAATCAGGCAAAGAACACAACAAGAATGCAGCAAAGAAAATAATACTTTTGGGGTTGTTTGGAACAGATAGCACTTTGGTTAGAGGTTCACCCTGCAGCACCCCTCAACCCACCAATAGGCAATTTGGATGTGAGCAGAGAGCAGGTACTCAGGAATAATACAGACCAAACAGAATATCACTCCCACCTTCCCCCCTTAAACACAAGAGAAAAAACGGATTTGACTTTTCACTGTCAGAATGGCTTTGAAACTGGCTGAGCAAAAGCACTAAATGTGTCCAACATGCTTAAATTATTATAAATTCATACAGGAGCCTCTTTGAACCGATGCAAACAATCAAAAGCAATTATTTAACCAAAAGAAAACAACTGGAATCTCAAAAGCAAAGTGGGAAATAATTTAAAGGCAATTCACATGTGTAAAACTTTTGCAAAATGTAAATTCGATGCAAACGTTTACTATGCGATTTTTGATTTAAAACAAAAGGGTCAACTACACTGTTAGGTATCAGTGGGAGTTGAAATGTTGATTCTATCTCTAAAACTGAGGGAGTTATAGAGGTTTTAGTGGGAGGTGTTTTTCGAACATAAAGACACGAATTTGGACAAGAACTTGAGTTTAAAAGCAGAAAATATGGATTATGCTTTTACTCAAGACTACAGCATGCAGGTTAGACAACCAGGTTGGGATGAAGTAAGCTCTGAGACTGATTCATGACTTCAGTAACAGATCCCCAATGAGTCCAACACTCGAAGTTGGATTTTTGGTTCAGAGTTACACAAATAAAAATGACTATGAATATAACGCTTTAGGAAATAGGCAGAATGAGATAGCCCTAAAGGTTTTGACACTGTTACTGGTTATGAAACTAAGGATAGTTCAGAGATTAGGGTGGAACAGGATAAGGCAAGGTCTGCAATAGTTCTCTAGCATCCTCTAGCGTCCTGTTAATACTCACAGTCCACTGAGATTTAAGATTTTTGACCCTTCAAGATTCTGGTCAATGGATCGGGTCTATCAGGGAAGGACAGCACATCAGCTAGGATCAGTTAGGCCATCAGTTAGGCCATCACCAGAACTGCAAGCCAGATAGTTTCAGGATGCTTCCCACACCACAGCGCTTCACTGGGTTGTAAGGATTAGTTGAGGATTAATTGAGGATTGAGGCCTGACTGAAAATGGTTCAGCTACTGCTTGGCCTGGTCATTGGCATCTGGAAGGATGTTAAAGGCTGGATGTTGAATGCTGGATCAAAGTGCTTTGCTGGAATCAGAAGAGAGAGTGTGTATGTGTTGTCAAATGTTTCTATTTATCCTTTCAAATAACATCACAAAAATGGGTGTATGGGCCGGCTTAACTAAACTTGCCCCTGTGAACTGGGATTGGATCAAAGCCTCATCTCCGCCTTGCATCCGAGTGATTGGATCAAAGCCAGATGATATCACATTTATGGTTTGGTGTTTACAATCCTTAGAAACCTCCCCTAGCCACTAGTACCAAAATCGAATTTTGTCCTAAATACATATTTATACATTTGTAACCACCACAAAAATCACATACAAGGATTATAGAGTATCTGTTCATCAAAATCCCACAGCTGTGAGACCTTGTTTCACCTTTTTGCAGCATTTTGTCAATTTTGCCATGAAAACATTTTCCAAACTTTCTCCAAATTTTCACAAATATGCGTGTTTACCATAGGAATGTGTGTGCAAAGTTTAACAATTCTAGCATAAATACAGTTCCCATAAAACCACATATATATTGCCATTCCTGTTCAGAATATGCTACACTGTTCCCCCACATTTTGAAATATAGGACCAAAAATAGGATGAACAAATCTGCCCTTTTTATATTTTTCACCACTTCTGATAGCGAGTTATAAATCTCTACAAAATGTTCATTACATATTCCTTTGCAGCAAATGGTCAGCCTTTTGCCTGTCTCTGGAGCCAAGGAGCAGCCACCACCTTTGGGATTTCCTTCAAGGAGCAGCCCCCACCTTTGGGATTTCCTTCTGCAAGCCTAGTTTACGACTTCTTCACACGTCAATTTCCCGGCCTGGGGAATCTGCCATTGTTCAGTCCTTGGTAGCAGACAAAAGTCTGACCTACCCCACAATTATCATGTGTCAGTGAGTATCTGCTGAGAGCCATGCCCTCCCCTTGGGTGGAAACCTGTTTTTCAACCTCTTGCAGGCCCAGCCAGCCTAAGTTAATTCTTAAATTCTTGACTGGAAATCCAGCATAAAACAAACTGGTTGCATCAGATGACATGGATAAATTACATTCTTAGATTTAAACCTGTGTGATCAAACTCAACTGAGGTCCATGTTCCTTTCAGCAACAGTCCTTTTATATTTGCTAATCCGGCAGATCTTTAGTTTTGTACAACTTTAAAGTTTAATCAGGAGAGCCCATTTGATAGGGGCTGTCACTCACAGGTAGCACAGTGTGGCTGCACTCCGATTTTTGACAGGAATTGTCATTCACAGGCAATCCAGTTTTGCTGAGAAAATGTTTTGCTCATAACATTTCAGGACCTTGTAAATTCACAGTGCTTCATTAGATTTAATTAATTTTAGCGCCAAGCAAGATTTTGAGTATTGGAAAGTGTTATATACAGGCATTTTGTACAGGCATTTTGAAGTTTCAGCAGCAAAGTAAATGTCATTTACAGGCACATTTTGGATTTTCACTTGCAAAGCGCTGCTGCTCCCTCTGCACTCTATGTTTACTTGTCTTGTTTACTTATCATGGAGCCCACAGGCACTTTTTCTGCAGTGTGTGCTCTGTTCCACCACACATGCAGCATGGGTGGCAGGTTGTGCAGCCATCTTTTTGTGTGTTGAAAATGCGGTTTTGGAGGTTTTGGCGCACACAAGGGTCTTGCTGCCATTTAACTGTTTCCTGCACCATAGCTAGCAGAGTGAGGCTGCATAGTATAGCAGAGTGGGTCAATAGATCCCACAAATTCCCCCTCCCGACTTCGTTTTGAATTCCAGTCGAGGGGGAGTCAGGCTAGTGGGATCTTCTTTTTTGTTCATGTGGAGAAATTCAGTTGCTTCTCCCGTCAGCTATTGATGCGACACGCTCTCCTCGCCGGTTGGGGTTAGGATGGGACGATACTCTGGATTCCTTGGGTTTTTCCTACCAGTTCCCGAGTGCTCCTCCTTGGTGATTCTTGGAATTTAGTGCAAATACTAGGAAACAGAACATAACATGGTTATGAACATTTTCCCACTACTGTACCCACACATCTTCGGGGGATCTCAGCAGTGGGAAAGACACTTGCATTCCCTAATGGGCAATATTCCCTGCCTATATTCAGTGACAATTTACCCATTTTTCTTAGGTGTAATCAATGAATATTTAATAATTTTACTAGCTGTCCAGATTTTCCCCCTCTGGGTTTCCGGTAAGCTCTTCTATCTGCCGCACAATATGCCTGGGGTGGCAACTCTTTAGTTGGTTTATGTGGACCCACTTGTCTTCCCCCTCTGTCAAACTGCCCTTGGGGATGTGGATTCTGTAGGCGACTGGTGAGATTCTATCCACAATTTCAAAAAGACCCTGCCACTTGGGAGGAATTTGCACTCTTTAGCTTGGTTCCTTTGGGAATTGTACAAGTAGACCCGGTCTCCTACTTGATATTCCTTTTTAGTTGTCTTAAGGTCATAGTGTGTCTTCATACTCATACTGTCTGCAGATCTTTCTAGATTCTGCTGAGCATACGCAAAAGCATGTTGCAGGTGTTTTCTCAGTTTCTCAACACACTCATGAGTTGTGGAGGCATTTATCAAGGTCTGCTCTTGGGTTCTGTAGAGCAGATGCTGGGGTAGCACCATCCTTTGTCCAGTCATCAGCTCGAATGGAGACATTTTTGTTGCAGAAGAAGGAGTAGATCTGATGGCCACCAGGACAAGGGGTAATTAAATATCCCAACTTGGCCCAGAGTCTGCCACAAACTTTTTTAATATGCTCACAATGTTTCTATTGTACCTCTTAACTCCACCACTAGAGGACAAGTGGTATGCAATGTGTAGTTTCCTTTTTGCCCCAAGTATCTCCCACATTTTTGTCATCACTTCGCTGGTGAAGTGACTACCTCGGTCTGACTCAATCCTTTGGGGTAGTCCAAAACACGGGAAGATGTGATTGATCATGAGGGCAGCTGCTGTTTTTGCCTTGCAATTTGGGGCTGGGAGACATTCCACCCATTTAGTAAACAAGCATGTTATGGTCAACATGTACTTGTTCCCCCTAGAGGAGCGAATCATAGGCTTGATTAAATCGACTTGCAAATCTGACCAAGGCAGTGTCATCCCCCTCTTTTGGCGGGGAGCACGATGTGTGACTGATGTTGGCTGAAATTGTGCACACACAACACCCCTTCAAGTATTGGTCGAGGTCCTGCCCCATGTGTGGCCAGTATGTAAACTCTCGCAAGAATTCTAATGTTGTATGAAACCCCCGATGACTGGCTGTGGCCGCATCATGGGTGTGATTTAGCATCAGGTTTCGGAATGAGGTAGAGACCACCCACTGGTCATGGCCAGATATAGATCTCCTCATCAACAAACCGTCTTGGATTCAGAACATGTTTGTACATTTCATCAACACTCTGAGGTCCTCTTTCCCAATGCAATCGGTATCCGTCAGGGGAAAGTTCTCAGGGTCCTCAATGTGTTGATAAAACTAACCAATTATTGGATCCCCTTTTTGAGCCGTAATCAAATCAGCATCTGGGGTCTCCTTTCTCCTTTGGGCAGTTGAGAGTTAATTGTGAGCATTTGTCTGAGACCTAGTGATAGCAGTGACCTGGATTTCCCTCAACAGGGACTTGATCACAAGTAGATCCCCTTGGATGGCTCTGGTTTTGGCCAGCTGGTCAGCTAGGTAATTTCCAGTTTTGTCTGGTCCCTCTACTTTAGAATGACCCTTGATCTATTTCCAGTAGATGCTCATCCCATTCGAGGTGACCAGATCATCAATATTCTGTATTCATTTTCTATGTTTTAGTGGCTTATTGTTAGAACATAGCATGCCTCTGGTTTTCCAATTAACCAGTTGCTCCACAAACCCGTTCCGTACATAATCTGAATCTGTGATTATGACCAGTTCGTGGAATTGGTGTTGGACATCAGTGAGGATGGCTTGATGCACAGCCATCAGCTCTGCCACTTCACTAATACGGGGGCCGATTTTGTACCCAGAGGAGGGCTCTGGGTCATCATTGACCCATGCATTCCCCACGCCGGCCACAAGTTCCTTTTCCCCGTTGTTGTCAACATGGTAGGAGCACCCATCCACCAAAACAGTTGGCATTCCCTCACACTTGTCTTCTTCATAGACTATGTGTGGGGAATTAAGGTATTCCTCCATGTTGTCCTTGATTTTAAGACTTTCGTCCTCGAGACAGCTTTCTCTGGCAAAATCGTGCAAGTCAGCCAGACCTTGCGCGAGGGGACTCTTCTTGTTTTGGCCATATCTGACCTCCACAGGAAAGCCTTGCATTGTCAAAATCCAGGAAGTAATTCGGGAATTACTCACATTTCCAGCCCAGATTTTGTCACTTTGAGGATATTGCAGTGGCTGGTGTGGCGTCTCCACTATGATGTGTTCCCCCTGGATAAACGGGCGGTAATTCTTAAATGCTCACACCATTACCAGGAATGCCTTCTCACAGTCATTGAATTTTTCCTCAACAGAGGATAAAGTCTTACTCGCATTGGAGATTACTTTATTGACCTTGTCATGCTTTTGGTATAATACTGCAGTCAAGCATGTATTTGAGAACTCTGTCTACAAGAAGAACTCCTTCTTTTTGCAGGGTAAGCTAGGCAAGGTGCTTGTGAGAGGCTCTTTTGAGTTGTCTTACTGCCGCAGCGTATTCTGGACCCCACTCCCTCTTGACCCCCCCTTCAACAGATGGATCAGGGGTCTTGTGATCTCTGCATAGTCCTCAATGAACTTTCTGCTGTAATTAGTTAGTCCAAGGAGGCTCATTAGTTCCCCCAGAGTTGTGGGGTATTTTATTTTCTGGATTGCTTCTACTTTCTTTTCCTGGGGACAGAGGCCCTCAAGAGTTATCGCATGCCCCAAGATGGAACCACTGTGCCTTTTGAAAAGATAGTTTTGTTCTGGCAGCCCTCAACTGCGTCAGAACATAACAGATCTCTGCTATGTGTTCCTCCACAGTTGATCTTTTGATTAGAACATCATCTACATAGGCCAGGTTAACCCTTTCACCCAAGTCGGGCATGGCCTTATGCAAAAAGATATTAAATTCATTGCCGGAGTTCATGTATCCGAAGGGAGTCTGGGTCCAAGTGTACTGCTGCCCCCCGAAGGTAAAGGCCAGCTTGTATTGGTCCTCCCTACTGACAGGTACAGTCCAGTACCCATTGGTCAGGTCAATGGAAGTGTATACCTTTGACCCCTGGATCTGGGCCAGCCCGTGGTCAATGTAGGGAAGAGGACATCGGGAAGTGTGGACCCATTTGTTTAGCTCCCTTAGGTCAGCACAGAGACTCCACTGGCTTTTTGGTTTAAAAATCCCCAGCACCTGATTATTGAAGGTGCTGTGGACTGGACGAATTATCCCACAGGACTCAAGGTTCTTAATTATTTCTGTAAGGGACTCCATTGATGTGAGAAGCAAGCGATATTGCTTCACAAATGCTGGAGTCATGCCAGGGTCAGTGGGAATTGTTGTGTGAATTTCGGTGCGACCACAGTCATATGAGTCCACCGCAAAGAGATCTTGAAAATCTAAGAAAACTTGTTTCAATTTTTTGCTTTTGCTCCAGAGTCTCACAGGCATCAGCTAGATTGACTCTCTCTTCAACCATCTGCCTGAAGCCCTGAAAGACTTCTGGTTTGGCTATCTCAACGGCCTCCTCCAGCTGGGTGGGGAAGACCCTGGTTAAAGAACTGACTTTGACTGGTGGCTTCAGATGGGGAAGGAAGTCCTGGTGGACTTGAAAGATCACTTCATTCCTCCTGAAGTCACAGGTCACCTCTTCCTTATCATAAGTGCAGGAAGAGTACACCAGGAAATTCCCCCGATGCCGGGTGAAGATCCTGTCTGGTGTGGTGTCATTGTCGCTATCACTGTCAAAACAGTCATTGGGGATTGGTCCTACCAGTTCATTACCTAAATCTATTGAAAAATGTTGATCATCAACCACCATTCCAATAATGGTGCCTGCACCCAGAGTGATACTCCTAAGGTGCTGTTATCCACCACTATTGGAATGGTGTTGTGTTCCGTATCGACTAGTGGTGTTGGGTTTAACCCCAACCGTTGCTGTTGGAAATGAGCATTAAGGTGAACATATGCGTCAGGATTTTTCAGTTTCTGTCCTCTCTTAATTTTTACTTTAAGTGTGAATTGTCAGGTCCATTCTGGGATGGTGACTTCCTCTCCAATCCGAATTTCAACTGCATATGGCAGCAATTGAGCTGACCGAAATGCTTTCTCTGGGTCATCAAAGTCCATTGGATCACCCGCTAATCGGGACCAGGCTTTGAAGTTTATTAGGTCCAAACTAATGGCAAAGCGATTGGGAATGTCACTGCCTAAATAAAATGCAGCAGGGACATCTTGCACGACCCACCAATTATGGACAATGCTCTTGTTGCCCATGGAAATTTTGAGCATACACCTGCTAGGCAGCAGATGTTTGGAATTGGGTGTTTCCAGGACCATTTCCCATTTGTCTATCAATTTAAATGTTGGAATGGCTAAATCTTTTGGGAGTTTTCGGAACATGGCCTCGCTGATGAAGCTCTTATCGGTGTTCACACACACTCAGGCGAGAACAGAGTCCTTCCTCCGTTTAACTTAATGGGGATGAACAACTGTTCTCAAATTTTCTGAAGGTCAGCCAAGCTTTGAGCTGGTTTCTCATCAATTTGGACTATGGAAGTGGGATTTTCTGATTGTGAATTGGTATAGAATTTCAGAGTATTTCCTTCCAGTGTGGAATGCCACTTGAAACTGGAACAAAGGTTTATTTTCAGAAATAGAGAGGACTTCCCATCACCAGTTTGTTGTCCTACTGCAATTACTGTCACGGCAGGGATTTGGTTGTTTTGAAAATGGAATTCAATTTGGTCAGGTTTTTCTTGAACCATGTGGCATGTGCCATTTAAACTGGCATGGTTGCTGTTGACGCTATGTTTTAATTTTATTGGTCGGTTAGTCTGGGTCCAGAGGACCTTGGTTACACAATCTATTAGGGGAGACAATCTACGCAGGATGTCATTCATGGTGTACCCTCTGGAGTCACAACTATGACCGGGTGTTTCACCTTCTGTCGCCCAATTTTAATGTCTAAATCCGCAGTGCCCTTTTTCATTCCCATAGAAGTTCTGAAGTTGTCCAGGAATAGGGGTGAGAGGGATTTGGTATCTCTCCCCCTTCCTGAATTCAGCTGATCAAAGGCCCTTATTGACAGAAGGGTGGCTTGGTATCCAGTGTCCACCAGTGCCAAAAATGTACATTGCCCTATATTTGGACCAGGGCATACAATCTTCCCTCCTTCTCCTCAAGGGGGTAAAGATATTGCACATTTTGGGCCAATTGGTGGGTTAATTTCTTTGCTCTTCATTCTGACAGAGGGGTAGTTTGGGCAGGATTTTGTTCGGGAGCTTGGGAACCTGTAAAAATAAAGTGACAGTTGGATATTGGGGGGAGTTTTGGACTCCACTGGTTCTGCTTCTGGGCTGCCCCCCCCTTTTGGAGGCAGTCACCAGAATTGGTTTGGGGCAGGTGATTTTCTGGCTGGTCATTCTGAGGTTCAATGCTGGGTGGTTTTAACTCAGTCCCCACATCTACGCAGTCTGAATTAGGATCTCTTGGGACCCACTTTTCTTTGGGAGGAGTTCCCCCATCCCTGAAGGAGAAGATCCTTTTCCCAGAATCCTATGAGGACCCCTCTCCTTCAAATTGGAAGATTCTAACCTCCTCCACAAAATGGGTCTTTCTAGGCCCTTTATTTCTCCTACCCACCCTCTGTTCCTTAGGTTGCAGACTTTCGGGGGCAGGAGATTCTGGTTCTGGTTCCTGGTTTTCACAAGTGGGGAAAGAAGCTTCCTCTAAGGTTTCACACCCCCTTCCCCCTGTGCCTCCTCCCTGGGAACCGGTGGGTTGCTCTGGAGTACCAGACCCTTGATTTGAGGAAGCCGCCATGTTCATCAGAGGGTTCTGCTGAGCCCTCAACATGCGACCCAGATCCTGTGACAAATTCTGGACCCGGCGCTCCAGTTGGGAGACCCGCTCTGGCAGGTACAGGATTCTCTGGTCCATCCTAGGTTGATCGCGGGAAGGGTAGATGTCCCTTCTCCCATAATACCCTTGGTTGGGATAGTTCTGGTACCCCTCCACCATTGGCCTCCCCTCTCCCAGTGTCCGGTCCTGGCGTCTGCGTCTGCAGGAGATGCTGAGCCCCACAGATCTCTCAAGAACGTTTGATCAACAACTGTCTTAAACCCAGTTGAAGAACTAACACTCCCAAGGGAAAAGGGGAAGTGGAGAAAATAACAAACGACAGACGCCTACTTCTGGTGGGCTGCAATCTGTAGAAGGAGACATTAATGTTTATTAAATAATGAAGACATGCATTAAATTAACTCAATCTCTAAATATCAAATAATTTAATATCTAAACCCATACCTGTCCAATCTCCGAAATAACCTTGGAGATTAATTAACTTCTTTTTCACAAAGACCCATTGAGAATTTATCTTGCACAGTCAATGTTCAATTTCAGAAGGGCAATGTGAATTTAAGAATGCATTTTGTTCCTCAACCAAAAATGCTCAAAATAATGAGTTCAAGAATGTGCAATCTTCTTAAATTAAAGAGGAAATCACTTTCGAGTGTTCATTCATTCAATTGCATTTCATCCTTTCTCAAGCACATTGTATTCCTGTTCAGATGTTCCTTTTACTTTAGTAACAAATGCGCAATTAAGAGTTCAGATGGTATTTTAAAACTTTAAACAAGAACAATAAGAATGAATTCAGATCCTGTTCAACCTTTGAAGCACATGCGCAATGCTAATGGAATCCGAAGCTTTGCTTTTGACTTAAGCACTGTAAATGAGTTCAGATGCTGTTTACCTTTTGAGCACATGCGCAATGCTAACGAAAACAACTGCTTTTGCCTTTGACATGCGCACAATAGACAAGTTCAGGCGCTGCCTTATCCTTCAGAAAAATGTGCTATGCTCATGAAATCAATGTGTCTTTACTTTCCACATGCGCACAGTGAATATTTTTAGAAGCCACCTTATATAATGGCGCGCAAGCGTAATTAAAAGCCTTATGAATTCAAGTTAAACAACATCAAAAACTTAGGCTCAGGTATTTTCCTTAAGCAATCTTCATTCACGCAACCGTACTGAAACTGACAGACTTGAAATCAGATCAGATACGAGACACAGCAGTAAAACAAGGACACTTCTCCTTTGCGCATGCGTGAAACAAAAATGAAGGCTCTGAAGCACTGATCTAAGAAAACTGCGCAGTTAAAATTCCAAACGCTTCTTCCTTCAGTACAATGTCAGAAATTCAAAACCGTGTCAATTACACAGAGTCATAAAAGTCAAGCAGATTTTTGAAGTAAAATGAAACGAATCTAAATACCTAAACTAAATAAATACCTAACATGAATAAAGTGATAAAAATAAAGCAACTTTTCTCCAGCTTGAGAAAAAGCGACGCTCCCACCCAATTATCAGCTGAGCTTGTCCCACGTTGACCAGCTTCTCAGGAAACAATATTTATCTTTGTAAACTTCACCAGAATCTCATCAAAAGGCCTTGACGCAGGAACTTAATCAAAACAGGACCTTCCTTCTTGAAGGTGAACAATGAAAGGCAGTTTAGAATTGTATGGAAGGTCAGAGGTTCATGAAACTTCCAATCAGGAACTGGCACTACTGCCACCATGTTGGTTTGGGGAGTTAGCACTCTGATGAACAGAAGTTAAGATCAACAACCCAAAATCAGATTAAAACAATAAATTAATTAAATCTATAATCTAATTTCATTTACAAAGTACCCCTACCTAACCTGGGACCTGACAGTACCCCCTCCTTAAGCCCTGACCTCAGGGCCAGGTTTATTTGGATTTCTTCTGTGAAACTTAGATACTAATCTTTCCGCATGAATATCAGATTCTGACTCCCAACTTCTTTCATCAGGACCAAACCCCTTCCAATCAATAAGATATTGAATCTTTCCCCTTACTTTTCTAGAATCAAGTATTCTTTTAACCTCAAATTCTTCTGAATTAGTTTCCAAAACAATTGGTTTAGGAACTGGTCTCATTCTGATTCCTTTTGACACTGGTTTTAATAAACTTACATGAAATACTGGATGAATTTTCAAATTAGTAGTCAATTTAAGTTTGACTGATACTGGTCCTATCACTTCCTCAATCTCAAAAGGACCCAAAAACTTAGGACAAAATTTATTTTTTCCTTTCAATTTAATATTTTTTGCTGATAACCAGACTAAATCACCTTTAGCATAACTTGGACTTTTCTTTCTTTTAAAATCTGCAAATCTTTTATACTCAGACTTACTTTTTTGTAACATTTCCTTTGCTTTAGCCCAACCTTTCTGAATTATTTCAGTTATATCTTTCACAGCTGGACATGTCTCATTTACTCCATCATTCTCACATAGAAACCGAGGATTATAACCTCTTCCACAAAAAAAAGGTGACATGGAAGTAGAGGTTTTAGTAGAATTATTATATGCAAATTCCGCTGTCCACAACAAATCCACCCACTCAAACTCTCCTTCGACAAAACATCTTAAATATTTTTCTAATTCCTGATTGATTCTTTCTACTTGACCATTAGCCTCTGGGTGATATCCTGATGTTAATTTTATCTTCAAACCCAATCTCCTACAAAATTCCTTCCAAAATCTCGACACAAATTGAGACCCCCTATCTGAAATAACTTGACTGGGAACTCCATGCAATCGTACAATTTCTTGAATGAATTTTTTAGCTAGACTTGAAGCTGTAACTCCTCCTTTCATGGGAATAAAATGACTCTCTTTAGAGAAACAATCTACCACTACCAGAATTGTGGAGAATCCTCTATCGTTAGGTAAATCTACAATAAAATCTAAACCAATTGTATGCCAAGGCCGAGGAGGAATAGGCAAGGGTTCAAGAAGTCCAGCAGGTTTTCCAGTCTCATGTTTTGACTTAGCACAGACTTCACAAGTCTTTACATAATTTAAGACATCTTTCTTAATACTTTCCCACCAGAAATGCCGTAGAACTAAATCCAAAGTCTTATGAAAACCCGGATGTCCAGCTAAAACTGAATCATGACAATCTTGTAAAATTTTCTCTCTAAGGTCCTCACTCGGGAGATACAACTTATCCTCAAAATAAGGTAAACCATTTTTAATAGTTCTTTTAACATCCAACTGTGCCCATTCTTTCATCTTCTGAATATTCAGATTTATTTTAATTAACTCCTGCAAATCTTCTTTTTTAGAAGAGTTAGCTGAAACAAAATGTTCTTCAGGAATTACAGGTTCAGGTCTTAACTCCAATTCTTTTTCACAACCAGGAAATTGTCTGGATAAAGCATCCGCTTTACCATTTAATTTCCCAGGTCTGTATGTCACTACAAAGTCAAAATCCGCAAAAAATAATGACCAACGTAACTGTCTGGGAGTAAGAGTCTTAGCTGACTTAAGAAAAAGTAAATTTCGGTGATCAGTAAGCACCGTGACAGGATTTCTGGCACCCATCAAAAAATGTCGCCATTCTTGAAATGCAGCTTTTATTGCAAGTAATTCCTTATCCATTATTGAATAGTTACTTTCTGCGGCAGAAAATTTCTTTGAGAAGAATGCTATTGGATGAAGCTGACCAGTTTCTTTATGCCTTTGAGATAAAATAGCTCCAACTGCAAAATTAGAAGCGTCTGCTTCTACAAAGAATGGTTGTGTTGGATCTGGGTGTAAAAGAATAGGACCAGAAATAAATCTATTCTTCAAGGTGTTAAAAGCTTCTTCCGTTTCTTGATTCCAAAGAAAAGGTACACCTTTTTTTAAAAGTCTAGTGATAGGAGGAATAATGGATGAAAAATCTTTGATAAATCTCCTATAAAAATTAGCAAAACCTAAAAAACTTTGCACTTCCTTGATCTTAGTGGGAGTCGGCCAATCTTTCACTGCTCTGACTTTTTTTTGATCCATTTCCAACCCTTGAGGAGAAATCACGAAACCCAGAAACTCCACCACTTCAGTATGAAATTGACTCTTATCAAGACTAGCAAAAAGATGATGATCGTGTAACTTCTTCAAAACTTGTCTTACATGTTGATAATGTTGCTCCAAATTATGTGAAAAAATCAAAATGTCATCAATATAAACTACGACAAAAAGATCTAGAAATTCTTTCAAAACATCATTAATAAAGAATTGAAAAGCCGCTGGAGCATTACATAATCCGAATGGCATCACAAGGTATTCAAACAAACCAAAACGT
Source organism: Ambystoma mexicanum (assembly GCF_040938575.1). NCBI lineage: Eukaryota > Metazoa > Chordata > Amphibia > Caudata > Ambystomatidae > Ambystoma > Ambystoma mexicanum. The sequence continues at coordinate 739,355,456 of NC_090928.1, forward strand.
GTTTTGAAAGCAGTCTTCCACTCGTCTCCCTCCCTAACCCTAACCAAATGGTAAGCTCCTCTCAAATCCAATTTAGTAAAAATGGTTGCTCCTTGAATTTGGTTTAACATTTCTGGAATCAATGGCAAAGGATAGCGATTCTTAACAGTGACTTTATTCAAAGATCTATAATCAATGCAAGCTCTGAGCTTCCCTTCCTTCTTGGGTACAAAAAACAATGGTGAAGCTGCAGGAGATTGTGAGTGTCTAATAAACCCTTTATTGAGATTTTCCTCAATGTATTCCTTCAAGTAATCATTTTCCTTCTCGGTCAAGGCATACACCCTACTACTAGGTAAGATTGCTCCATCCTCTAAATCAATTTTGCAATCATATGATCGATGTGGCGGTAACTCCCCTGCTTCAACCTCATCAAACACACAAGTAAACTCTTTATAACACTCAGGCAAAAAACCCATCACAGCTCCAATAGAATGTTCTTCAAATCCATTTTGAGCTAAAGCCACCACTCTTCCACTTTCAATACTCTCATCTCTGATCTCATACTTACAATTGAAACAATGTTCCTTACAAATTTCTGATCGAAAATCTAATATTCTTCTTCCCCAGTCAATTGTGGGATTATGATTAGTCAACCAAGGCATTCCCAAAATGATTTGTAGCTGAGGAGCATCAATAAGTTCAAAGACAATATACTCAGAGTGATCTTTAACCAGTGTCATAAACAAAGGAACAGTTTCATGAGTGATGGGTCCCGAGGTTAACTGAGAACCATCTACTGCTCTTACTTGCTCTACTGCTATTTTTTCAACTAATGGAATTTTCATAGACCGAGCCAATCCCCAATCCATAAAATTACCAGTTGCCCCTGAATCAATCATGGCTGGTCCTGATCCTTTTAAAACATCATCCAAGAATAAGGATACGTTAATTGTTACATGAGGTACAGCCGCTTGAAGGGTATTCGCCACCTGTTGAGATCGAGAAACATTGGACTGCCCTCTTTTGGGAGTGTAAGGACAATTCCCTAGAAAATGACCACTACGCCCACAATATAAACACAAGTGATTAGCTCTTCTCCTATCTTTCTCCTCTTTAGATAATGGTCCTCTTATTTTGCCTGACTGTTCACTGACTTTACTCCTTTCTTCCATTCTAGGTTTTTCAAAACGCTGACCCACCTTGACCTCTCCAAAACCCTTTCTACGTTCATTTCTTCTTTCTCCCAATCGAAAATCTATTCGCATAACTAAGTCAATTAAGGCATCACAAGAAGTGGGACGATCAACCATGGTTGATAAAGCGTCTTTAAATTCGTCCCTTAAACCTCTGTAAAATAAGGACGATCTCTTGTCCTCTGGCCACCCTGTTTCCAAAACTAGAGCTCTAAAAGCTGTTACATAACTCACTAAGTCCTTATTTCCTTGTTTTAAATCTAACAGTTCCCCATCTAACTCTTGTGAAATCATTCTTCTTCCAAACATCTTTCGAAACTCTTCTTTAAATAGAACAACATCTTTCAAAATTGGATTCTCTTGAGCAACCAAAAGAACTGCCCAAGATGATGCATCCCCAGTTAAATAAGATAACATAAATGCAACTTTAGCCATGTCAGTTCTAAAACTCTCAGGACGACACAAGAAATGTAACTCACACTGTGTAACAAAAGTTGAAAATGTTTTAACATCTCCACTAAAACGTTCTGGGGACGCTAAAGGAACTGATGTCTGACTCAAAATGTGTCTTCCTACTCTATCTTCATCTCTCCCGTCTGCTCTTTCCAGAACTGGGGGTTGTTGTTCACTGTTCCCTGTGGCTCCCAACTCCGAAGACAATCCTTCCCCAGAATACCCTACTCTCTGGGTTCTAGATTCCCCAATGGATTCTTGAATCCGAGTCATCTTAACTCCCAACTCCTCCACCTTTTTATGTAATTTTGAATTCTCTAAATGAGAAACTCTTAATTCTTCTCTCAGTTCTTGGATTACTTCTCCCAACTGTTCCATGATGAAATCTGTGAGACTCAACAAACCAGGCAGACTATTTTTTGGCCTTTCATCTGTCCGGTCCTGGCGTCTGCGTCTGCAGGAGATGCTGAGCCCCACAGATCTCTCAAGAACGTTTGATCAACAACTGTCTTAAACCCAGTTGAAGAACTAACACTCCCAAGGGAAAAGGGGAAGTGGAGAAAATAACAAACGACAGACGCCTACTTCTGGTGGGCTGCAATCTGTAGAAGGAGACATTAATGTTTATTAAATAATGAAGACATGCATTAAATTAACTCAATCTCTAAATATCAAATAATTTAATATCTAAACCCATACCTGTCCAATCTCCGAAATAACCTTGGAGATTAATTAACTTCTTTTTCACAAAGACCCATTGAGAATTTATCTTGCACAGTCAATGTTCAATTTCAGAAGGGCAATGTGAATTTAAGAATGCATTTTGTTCCTCAACCAAAAATGCTCAAAATAATGAGTTCAAGAATGTGCAATCTTCTTAAATTAAAGAGGAAATCACTTTCGAGTGTTCATTCATTCAATTGCATTTCATCCTTTCTCAAGCACATTGTATTCCTGTTCAGATGTTCCTTTTACTTTAGTAACAAATGCGCAATTAAGAGTTCAGATGGTATTTTAAAACTTTAAACAAGAACAATAAGAATGAATTCAGATCCTGTTCAACCTTTGAAGCACATGCGCAATGCTAATGGAATCCGAAGCTTTGCTTTTGACTTAAGCACTGTAAATGAGTTCAGATGCTGTTTACCTTTTGAGCACATGCGCAATGCTAACGAAAACAACTGCTTTTGCCTTTGACATGCGCACAATAGACAAGTTCAGGCGCTGCCTTATCCTTCAGAAAAATGTGCTATGCTCATGAAATCAATGTGTCTTTACTTTCCACATGCGCACAGTGAATATTTTTAGAAGCCACCTTATATAATGGCGCGCAAGCGTAATTAAAAGCCTTATGAATTCAAGTTAAACAACATCAAAAACTTAGGCTCAGGTATTTTCCTTAAGCAATCTTCATTCACGCAACCGTACTGAAACTGACAGACTTGAAATCAGATCAGATACGAGACACAGCAGTAAAACAAGGACACTTCTCCTTTGCGCATGCGTGAAACAAAAATGAAGGCTCTGAAGCACTGATCTAAGAAAACTGCGCAGTTAAAATTCCAAACGCTTCTTCCTTCAGTACAATGTCAGAAATTCAAAACCGTGTCAATTACACAGAGTCATAAAAGTCAAGCAGATTTTTGAAGTAAAATGAAACGAATCTAAATACCTAAACTAAATAAATACCTAACATGAATAAAGTGATAAAAATAAAGCAACTTTTCTCCAGCTTGAGAAAAAGCGACGCTCCCACCCAATTATCAGCTGAGCTTGTCCCACGTTGACCAGCTTCTCAGGAAACAATATTTATCTTTGTAAACTTCACCAGAATCTCATCAAAAGGCCTTGACGCAGGAACTTAATCAAAACAGGACCTTCCTTCTTGAAGGTGAACAATGAAAGGCAGTTTAGAATTGTATGGAAGGTCAGAGGTTCATGAAACTTCCAATCAGGAACTGGCACTACTGCCACCATGTTGGTTTGGGGAGTTAGCACTCTGATGAACAGAAGTTAAGATCAACAACCCAAAATCAGATTAAAACAATAAATTAATTAAATCTATAATCTAATTTCATTTACAAAGTACCCCTACCTAACCTGGGACCTGACACCCAGATTGGGCTGTCTGGGCTCAGGAAAGTGGGGAAAGAAAGAAGGGTTGTTTTGAGGGTTGATGTCTGGCAGGTACCGGGGAAAAAAACTCAACCCGGCATTTGGGGGATTACTGCCCTCCTGGGGAAAGTTAGGAGGGAAGTTTCCTGGGTTGGCAGCTGCCTGGTTGGACCCCCCCCTGGGCTGGGGGAGTCCACATATAGCCCAGGATGGGTCTGCTGCCCTTGTAACGGGGGCTGATATAGTCAGGGGATTTAGGGGTCCCATTTGTGGGGTTGCCTCCCTGACTACCTGTTTGGGATTGGCCCCAGGGCCTTCTGGGTCTTTGGTTAGGAAGATTTTGCACAGGAATATTTTTATGCCCCCCCATATTCAGATCTAAAATGGGGGTAACCTTCACCTCCTCCACCTTAGCAGCAGGGGTGTTGGTTGGTTTGAGGTTTTTATTTGTACTTTTATTTTCTACCGGTTTCTGCACTTCATAAATGCAAGTTGCCTGTTCAATAACCCAGTCTAGTGATCTCTTCTCATGAAAGTCCCTCACCAGCTGGGTCATGATGTATTTAGGGAGTGCATGAAAGAAGGTATTAATGAACTCCCTACTGTACGTGTGCCCCCTCCTGCAAAGGCACGTTTTAACTCTTGTACAAATTCTTGTGGGGCCTGATCTTCCCCGCATTGCAGATTGTAGGCCGCCTTGCAGGCCTTTTGAGGGTTCCTATGTATGGAGAAATGCTTTAAGATGGCTGCCCTATAGGTGGACCATCTTGAGTGGTTCTGATCCTCCACCCCCGCAAAGAAGCTGAAGTATTCAGGGGAAAATGTCCACTTGACATATTGAATGCAACTTTGGCTATGCTTCCGGTGGAAAGTATCCATCATTTGCTCATACACCTCGAGGTGCTCCCAATCTGAATATTTGGCATTTTTATGATTGGGAGTTATGACGCTCCTAATGGCCTTGATTTGCTTCAGGAGATCTTTCAGTAGTGCCCTCTTTATTTTGTTGGCCTTTTTTGTCTTAGTCACCCTTGTGCACTCATCCTCTGACTCAGAGGCACTGCTACTGGAGGTAGCTATCTGATCCACTAGGCTCTCCCTGATTCTGCGAGCTTGGGAATGGCTTGCAGAATGTGGTGGCCTAGTTTCTTGAGACCTGTGGTATTCAGAGGAGTCTTCTGACTCTCCCTTGCTCCCAGGATTGGCTTAGTACCCCTCCTCCCCCCACTGCCCTAGCTGGGAAGATGTTTTAAGATACTCTTGGTGGGTCTAGGTTCATGAACTTCCCCACCAATTTTGACCGACTGATCCCTTGGTAAGCTGTATTTTTGAGGTTCCAATTCTATGATTCTCCCCTCACTGGAGTCTTCCTGATCAGAGAGGCTAGCTCTAACATTTGGGAAACTGTACAGCGATGCCCGCCCATCCATTTTGGGAGGCGCTGACCTGTCAGACCCATATTTCCCATTTTGCTGAAGTCTACCGTCCCTGTGGCCCTTGGTTCATATGAGCCAGTGGACATGAGGATGGCTGAGTCATGGAACTAAAGGGATTAAAGTCCCTGATGACAGGGGTCCAGAGGTTATGCTCAGGGGTTTCTCTGTCCCTTCTTACCTCATCTCTTTCAGCCCCTATTCCCTGATGACATGCCAAAATCTGACCCTTTTGCTCCTCTATTAAGGCCTTACTGGTCTCAATGATTTGCTCCTGTACGGCTATATTTTTGTGGAGCCTGTCATTCTTTTCACAGAGAGCCTCATTGTCTCTCTGTGCTTCCTGACTGGATTGGAAATAGTGGGCCAATTTTTGCTGCAGGAGACTCACCTCCTGAGTTTGGTCCTTATTGGTATGAGTGTTCTTTGCCAGAGCATCCTCCACCCGCCTGGTGTGCTCTAGTAGCTTTTCATAATCAGTTTTAATTTCACTAAACTCCTGAAGAGCCAGCTTTCTTTTCTCTAACTTAGTTTTTAATTGGCTGACTTCCTGACCCACGGCGCCCCTCTCCTGAGTTAGAGTGCCCCTCTGCTCACCCAGGTCATCCCTCTGTTTTTTAAATGCACTAGATTTCAAATTCCTCTTGAGAGTGGATGTCTTTCAATAATTAATTTATTATTTTCCTCTTTCAAGGATTCTATGTGGTTCTGCACAGACTTTATTATAATTTAATTGATGCGCCAGTTTCTGTTGACTCTGTTGTAAAGAGTCATCTCTTTCCTGATACTCATCTTGCAGTATCTGTAATTTGATATCTTGTTCTACATTATTTTGCTATAAGAGAGCCAGATCTTCTTGGAGTTTGGTGATATACTGCCTAGCCTCTGTTTCAGATTTTTGGCTATACTGGAGCCTTTGCTCTGCAGAGTCCAGATTGGTCTGGATTTTCTGCAGTGCTTCCCCTTGCCACTTTTCCAAATCTGTATTGTCTGCATGTTTTTCCTGTATAATTCCTATGTGAAGGTAAAGGTAGGCCACTATTTTGGCAATGTTACACTGCTCCTCTTTTATTTTTGGGGCCATGTACAGATTGCTAAGCGCTTGATGTAATGGACCCTTGTCCTGCCAGTATTCAAGGTTGATTGCAGTGACTTGTTTTATTTCCTGCAGCCATACCTGTTCATCCTGTCTGGCCACTCACCCCTGACAAACAGTTTTTGCAGAGGGTGTTCCCTAGCAATAATAATTTCCACTTGGGTCCCCATCTAAGAAATGTCAATTTCCTTCTGAATTATCTCCGGGTTAATATACTTTTGAAAACAGGCCCAATTCTTTTGAGTATTTCTTTTGAGGGGTGCTTGTACAGTGTAGCACAGTATGCCAACCCAACAAGGTGTATGCATTGTTGGGGAGAAGTTGGACCCCACCAGGGCTTCTGGGGGTCCCAGCTATGCCATGTTGGCCAAAGAAATGCTGCAGAGTTCCAAGAAAGCAGCAACATGTTCCAAGCTGCGTTCATTTCTGGGCAGCAAAAAACACACTGAGGGATTCGTGCACAGCGAAAATCCAGGCACCGTCTCCCCCGGGGTTGGCTTGCAAGCCAGCTTTGTAATACACTGCAGGCTGACATCACAAAATTGGACCAGCTCCCAGAAACCTATCTCATCCTGAGATTGGCTGCTAAACTGATAGGTAACCTATAGTGCCCTTATAGGATGCCTGATCATTGGACATTTGGACCTGGGTGTCAGTGGGCTGGCTTAACTGCTCCTCCCCCATTACCTAATTCTAAAATTGTTGCATTGTGAATTTGTTTCCATTAGTTTTAGCTTGAACAGGTTTTTCGCCCCTGGGCCCTCAACGTTCACTGGCCAGAGCTGAGCCATTGTTATTACAATTATGTTTCAAATGATGTGTGGGTCTTGTGAAAATGTCTTTGGTTCCCAGAGAAAAAAAAAACATACTGTCCCTGGGTGTTCTGCTCTGACTTACTCGTATTTGTGAAGAATTAAAAATGCTTGTCTGCCAGAGTTCACTGTCGTGCAAAGAAAGGAATCTTATCTTAATGTAAGGCATTGGGCTGCTCCTAGGTTTGCGAGGCGCATTGCTGAAGTCAGCCCGAATCCCCACTGCGGCTGCTTGCTCACTGGTACATTTGCTAGTTGTTTTTTCTCTCTCTTTCTACATACAGTTGTTATTCAATGAGCTGCCAGTAGTTGTTCATCATGGGTAGTGTCTTGTTGTAATCTTTTTTCATAGGGGATTGCCTCTGTTTACATCAATCTCAATAATTTTGCTGCCTTCCCTTGCAATCTTCTTCACGTTTGGAACACTTTGAGATTAATGGGCGTCGTGTTTTGCTGTATGTATTTCTGTTGCAACCAATTCTCTCAAGGCACTCAAGGCATAGGTGATTAAAGAGCAGTCAGGACAGCTCTCCCCAGTGGTGACCCTACCAATTTTGTACATGTGCCCTTACCTCTCCTTACTTTGGCAGCAGTCTTTTCCTCGCCCTCTGACACCGTAGGTCTTCCTGCTTGAGTTAGGGAATGTTAGTAGTGGGTACAGTGGTAATGCTCACTATTACATATGATCTTTAAATGACCACCCCCCCTTATTCCGTTCATCATTAACAGTCCCATCATGAGGATAAGAGTCCTTAGTGGCTTGCCCCTAACCACTTATGCTGACCACAAAAGTGATGGGTGGAAGGTTTCGAATGAATCTAAACCACTGGCAATTGCTCTGGGCAACCTTCCACACCACCGTTTTTCAGCCCGTCTGCGCCATTGCAAAAGGGGACCAGCCATGTGCAAATCAGTCAGCAGCTGCCGCCACCGAAGGTAGCAGCCCAGCCCAAACTGCTAGGCCAGGTCCCCTCTGCACAGAAAACCAAGCAACCCCAGACATGTTTCGGCCTTGTTGGGCCTCCTCAGTGAGGTGCAGCCTGGTTCCCTGTGGCGCAGCAAGCAAGGGACCCACGTCTGGGCATACCCTCTCTCACAAGGAGAAACAAACTGACCACAAAAGTGATGGGTGGAAGGTTTCAAATGAATCTAAACCACTGGCAATTGCTCTGGGGAACCTTCCACACCACCGTTTTTTAGCCCGTCTGCGCCATTGCAAAAGGGGAACAGCCATGTGCAAATCAGTCAGCAGCTCCCGCCACCGAAAGTAGCAGCCCAGCCTGAACTACTAGGCCAGGTCCCCTCTGCACAGAAAACCAAGCAACCCCAGACATGTTTCGGCCTTGTTGGGCCTCCTCAGTGAGGTGCAGCCTGGTTCCCTGTGGCGCAGCGAGCAAGGGACCCACGTCTGGGCATACCCTCTCTCACAAGGAGAAACAAACTGACCACAAAAGTGATGGGTGGAAGGTTTTGAATGAATCTAAACCACTGGCAATTGCTCTGGGCAACCTTCCACACCACTGTTTTTTAGCCCGTCTGCGCCATTGCAAAAGGGGACCAGCCATGTGCAAATCAGTCAGCAGCTGCCGCCACCGAAGGTAGCAGCCCAGCCCGAACTACTAGGCCAGGTCCCCTCTGCACAGAAAACCAAGCAATCCCAGACATGTTTCGGCCTTGTTGGGCCTCATCAGTGAGGTGCAGCCTTGTTCCCTGTGGCGCAGCGAGCAAGGGACCCACGTCTGGGCATACCCTCTCTCACAAAGAGAAACAAAATGACCACAAAAGTGATGGGTGGAAGGTTTCGAATGAATCTAAACCACTGGCAATTGCTCTGGGCAACCTTCCACACCACCGTTTTTTAGCCCGTCTGCACCATTGCAAAAGGGGACCAGCCATGTGCAAATCAGTCAGTAGCTGCCGCCACCGAAGGTAGCAGCCCAGCCCGAACTGCTAGGCCAGGTCCCCTCTGCACAGAAAACCAAGCAACCTCAGACATGTTTCGGCCTTGTTGGGCCTCCTCAGTGAGGTGCAGCCTGGTTCCCTGTGGTGCAGCGAGCAAGGGACCCACGTCTGGGCATACCCTCTCTCACAAGGAGAAACAAACTGACCACAAAAGTGATGGGTGGAAGGATTTGAATGAATCTAAACCACTGGCAATTGCTCTGGGCAACCTTCCACACCACCGTTTTTTAGCCCGTCTGCACCATTGCAAAAGGGGACCAGCCATGTGCAAATCAGTCAGTAGCTGCCGCCACCGAAGGTAGCAGCCCAGCCCGAACTGCTAGGCCAGGTCCCCTCTGCACAGAAAACCAAGCAACCTCAGACATGTTTCGGCCTTGTTGGGCCTCCTCAGTGAGGTGCAGCCTGGTTCCCTGTGGTGCAGCGAGCAAGGGACCCAAGTCTGGGCACACCCTCTCTCACAAGGAGAAACAAACTGACCACAAAAGTGATGGGTGGAAGGTTTCGAATGAATCTAAACCACTGGCAATTGCTCTGGGCAACCTTCCACACCACTGTTTTTTAGCCCGTCTGCGCCATTGCAAAAGGGGACCAGCCATGTGCAAATCAGTCAGCAGCTGCCGCCACCGAAGGTAGCAGCCCAGCCCGAACTGCTAGGCCAGGTCACCTCTGCACAGAAAACCAAGCAACCCCAGACATGATTCGGCCTTGTTGGGCCTCCTCAGTGAGGTGCAGCCTGGTTCCCTGTGGCGCAGCGAGCAAGGGACCCACGTCTGGGCATACCCTCTCTCACAAGGAGAAACAAACTGACCACAAAAATGATGGGTGGAAGGTTTCGAATGAATCTAAACCACTGGCAATTGCTCTGGGCAACCTTCCACACCACCGTTTTTTAGCCCGTCTGCGCCATTGCAAAAGGGGACCAGCCATGTGCAAATCAGTCAGCAGCTGCCGCCACCGAAGGTAGCAGCCCAGCCCGAACTGCTAGGCCAGGTCCCCTCTGCACAGAAAACCAAGCAACCCCAGACATGTTTCGGCCTTGTTGGGCCTCCTCAGTGAGGTGCAGCCTGGTTCCCTGTGACGCAGCGAGCAAGGGACCCACGTCTGGGCATACCCTCTCTCACAAGGAGAAACAAACTGACCACAAAAGTGATGGGTGGAAGGATTTGAATGAATCTAAACCACTGGCAATTGCTCTGGGCAACCTTCCACACCACCGTTTTTTAGCCCGTCTGCGCCATTGCAAAAGGGGACCAGCGATGTGCAAATCAGTCAGCAGCTGCCGCCACCGAAGGTAGAAGCCCAGCCCGAACTGCTAGGCCAGGTGCCCTCTGCACAGAAAACCAAGCATCCCCAGACATGTTTCGGCCTTGTTGGGCCTCCTCAGTGAGGTGCAGCCTGGTTCCCTGTGGCGCAGCGAGCAAGGGACCCACGTCTGGGCACACCCTCTCTCACAAGGAGAAACAAACTGACCACAAAAGTGATGGGTGGAAGGTTTCGAATGAATCTAAACCACTGGCAATTGCTCTGGGCAACCTTCCACACCACTGTTTTTTAGCCCGTCTGCGCCATTGCAAAAGGGGACCAGCCATGTGCAAATCAGTCAGCAGCTGCCGCCACCGAAGGTAGCAGCCCAGTCCGAACTGCTAGGCCAGGTCCCCTCTGCACAGAAAACCAAGCAACCCCAGACATGATTCGGCCTTGTTGGGCCTCCTCAGTGAGGTGCAGCCTGGTTCCCTGTGGCGCAGCGAGCAAGGGACCCACGTCTGGGCATACCCTCTCTCACAAGGAGAAACAAACTGACCACAAAAGTGATGGGTGGAAGGTTTCGAATGAATCTAAACCACTGGCAATTGCTCTGGGCAACCTTCCACACCACCGTTTTTTAGCCCGTCTGCGCCATTGCAAAAGGGGACCAGCCATGTGCAAATCAGTCAGCAGCTGCCGCCACCGAAGGTAGCAGCCCAGCCCGAACTGCTAGGCCAGGTCCCCTCTGCACAGAAAACTAAGCAACCCCAGACATGTTTCGGCCTTATTGGGCCTCCTCAATGAGGTGCAGCCTGGTTCCCTGTGACGCAGCGAGCAAGGGACCCACGTCTGGGCATACCCTCTCTCACAAGGAGAAACAAACTGACCACAAAAGTGATGGGTGGAAGGATTTGAATGAATCTAAACCACTGGCAATTGCTCTGGGCAACCTTCCACACCACCGTTTTTTAGCCCGTCTGCGCCATTGCAAAAGGGGACCAGCGATGTGCAAATCAGTCAGCAGCTGCCGCCACCGAAGGTAGCAGCCCAGCCCGAACTGCTAGGCCAGGTGCCCTCTGCACAGAAAACCAAGCATCCCCAGACATGTTTCGGCCTTGTTGGGCCTCCTCAGTGAGGTGCAGCCTGGTTCCCTGTGGCGCAGCGAGCAAGGGACCCACGTCTGGGCATACCCTCTCTCACAAGGAGAAACAAACTGATCACAGGAGTGATGGGTGGAAGGTTTCAAATGAATCTAAACCACTGGCAATTGCTCAGGACAACCTTCCACACCACCGTTTTTAGCCCGTCTGCGCCATTGCAAAAGGGGACCAACCATGTGCAAATCAGTCAGCAATTGCCGCCACCGAAGGTATCAGCCCAGCCCGAACTGCTAGGCCAGGTCCCCTCTGCACAGAAAACCAAGCAACCCCAGACATGTTTCGGCCTTGTTGGGCCTCCTCAGTGAGGTGCAGCCTGGTTCCCTGTGGCGCAGCGAGCAAGGGACCCATGTCTGGGCATACCCTCTCTCACAAGGAGAAACAAATTGACCACAAGAGTGATGGGTGGTAGGTTTCGAATGAATCTAAACCACTGGCAATTGCTCTGGGCAACCTTCCACACCACCGTTTTTTAGCCCGTCTGCGCCGTTGCAAAAGGGGACCAGCCATGTGCAAATCAGTCAGCAGCTGCCGCCACCGAAGGTAGCAGCCCAGCCCGAACTGCTAGGCCAGGTCCCCTCTGCACAGAAAACCAAGCAACCCCAGACATGTTTCGGCCTTGTTGGGCCTCCTCAGTGAGGTGCAGCATGGTTCCCTGTGGCGCAGCGAGCAAGGGACCCACGTCTGGGCATACCCTCTCTCACAAGGAGAAACAAACTGACCACAAAAGTGATGGGTGGAAGGTTTCGAATGAATCTAAACCACTGGCAATTGCTCTGGGCAACCTTCCACACCACTGTTTTTTAGCCCGTCTGCGCCATTGCAAAAGGGGACCAGCCATGCGCAAATCAGTCAGCAGCTGCCGCCACCGAAGGTAGCAGCCCAGCCCGAAGTGCTAGGCCAGGTCCCCTCTGCACAGAAAACCAAGCAACCCCAGACATGTTTTGGCCTTGTTGGGCCTCCTCAGTGAGGTGCAGCCTGGTTCCCTGTGGCGCAGTGAGCAAGGGACCCACGTCTGGGCATACCCTCTCTCACAAGGAGAAACAAACTGACCACAAAAGTGATGGGTGGAAGGTTTTGAATGAATCTAAACCACTGGCAATTGCTCTGGGCAACCTTCCACACCACTGTTTTTTAGCCCGTCTGCGCCATTGCAAAAGGGGACCAGCCATGTGCAAATCAGTCAGCAGCTGCCGCCACCGAAGGTAGCAGCCCAGCCCGAACTGCTAGGCCAGGTCCCCTCTGCACAGAAAACCAAGGAACCCCAGACATGTTTCGGCCTTGCTCGGCCTCCTCAGTGAGGTGCAGCCTGGTTCCCTGTGGCGCAGCAAGCAAGGGACCCACGTCTGGGCATACCCTCTCTCACAAGGAGAAACAAACTGACCACAAAAGTGATGGGTGGAAGGTTTTGAATGAATCTAAACCACTGGCAATTGCTCTGGGCAACCTTCCACACCACCGTTTTTAGCCCGTCTGCGCCATTGCAAAAGGGGACCAACCATGTGCAAATCAGTCAGCAATTGCCGCCACCGAAGGTATCAGCCCAGCCCGAACTGCTAGGCCAGGTCCCCTCTGCACAGAAAACCAAGCAACCCCAGACATGTTTCGGCCTTGTTGGGCCTCCTCAGTGAGGTGCAGCCTGGTTCCCTGTGGCGCAGCGAGCAAGGGACCCATGTCTGGGCATACCCTCTCTCACAAGGAGAAACAAATTGACCACAAGAGTGATGGGTGGTAGGTTTCGAATGAATCTAAACCACTGGCAATTGCTCTGGGCAACCTTCCACACCACCGTTTTTTAGCCCGTCTGCGCCGTTGCAAAAGGGGACCAGCCATGTGCAAATCAGTCAGCAGCTGCCGCCACCGAAGGTAGCAGCCCAGCCCGAACTGCTAGGCCAGGTCCCCTCTGCACAGAAAACCAAGCAACCCCAGACATGTTTCGGCCTTGTTGGGCCTCCTCAGTGAGGTGCAGCATGGTTCCCTGTGGCGCAGCGAGCAAGGGACCCACGTCTGGGCATACCCTCTCTCACAAGGAGAAACAAACTGACCACAAAAGTGATGGGTGGAAGGTTTCGAATGAATCTAAACCACTGGCAATTGCTCTGGGCAACCTTCCACACCACTGTTTTTTAGCCCGTCTGCGCCATTGCAAAAGGGGACCAGCCATGCGCAAATCAGTCAGCAGCTGCCGCCACCGAAGGTAGCAGCCCAGCCCGAAGTGCTAGGCCAGGTCCCCTCTGCACAGAAAACCAAGCAACCCCAGACATGTTTTGGCCTTGTTGGGCCTCCTCAGTGAGGTGCAGCCTGGTTCCCTGTGGCGCAGTGAGCAAGGGACCCACGTCTGGGCATACCCTCTCTCACAAGGAGAAACAAACTGACCACAAAAGTGATGGGTGGAAGGTTTTGAATGAATCTAAACCACTGGCAATTGCTCTGGGCAACCTTCCACACCACTGTTTTTTAGCCCGTCTGCGCCATTGCAAAAGGGGACCAGCCATGTGCAAATCAGTCAGCAGCTGCCGCCACCGAAGGTAGCAGCCCAGCCCGAACTGCTAGGCCAGGTCCCCTCTGCACAGAAAACCAAGGAACCCCAGACATGTTTCGGCCTTGCTCGGCCTCCTCAGTGAGGTGCAGCCTGGTTCCCTGTGGCGCAGCAAGCAAGGGACCCACGTCTGGGCATACCCTCTCTCACAAGGAGAAACAAACTGACCACAAAAGTGATGGGTGGAAGGTTTTGAATGAATCTAAACCACTGGCAATTGCTCTGGGCAACCTTCCACACCACCGTTTTTTAGCCCGTCTGCGCCATTGCAAAAGGGGACCAGCCATGTGCAAATCAGTCAGCAGCTGCTGCCACCGAAGGTAGCAGCCCAGCCCGAACTGCTAGGCCAGGTCCCCTCTGCACAGAAAACCAAGCAACCCCAGACATGTTTCGGCCTTGTTGGGCCTCCTCAGTGAGGTGCTGCCTGGTTCCCTGTGGCGCAGCGAGCAAGGGACCCACGTCTGGGCATACCCTCTCTCACAAGGAGAAACAAACTGACCACAAAAATGATGGGTGGAAGGTTTCGAATGAATCTAAACCACTGGCAATTGCTCTGGGCAACCTTCCACACCACCGTTTTTTAGCCCGTCTGCGCCATTGCAAAAGGGGACCAGCCATGTGCAAATCAGTCAGCAGCTGCCGCCACCGAAGGTAGCAGCCCAGCCCGAACTGTTAAGCCAGGTCCCCTCTGCACAGAAAACCAAGCAACCCCAAACATGTTTCGGCCTCGTTGGGCCTCCTCAGTGAGGTGCAGCCTGGTTCCCTGTGGCGCAGTGAGCAAGGGACCCACGTCTGGGCATACCCTCTCTCACAAGGAGAAACAAACTGACCACAAAAAGTGATGGGTGGAAGGTTTTGAATGAATCTAAACCACTGGCAATTGCTCTGGGCAACCTTCCACACCACTGTTTTTTAGCCCGTGTGCGCCATTTCAAAAGAGACCAGCCATGTGCAAATCAGTCAGCAGCTGCCGCCACCGAAGGTAGCAGCCCAGCCCGAACTGCTAGGCCAGGTCCCCTCTGCACAGAAAACCAAGCAACCCCAGACATGTTTTGGCCTTGTTGGGCCTCCTCAGTGAGGTGCAGCCTGGTTCCCTGTGGCGCAGCGAGCAAGGGACCCACGTTTGGGCATACCCTCTCTCACAAGGAGAAACAAACTGACCACAAGAGTGATGGGTGGAAGGCTTCGAATGAATCTAAACCACTGGCAATTGCTCAGGGCAACCTTCCACACCACCGTTTTTTAGCCCGTCTGCGCCATTGCAAAAGGGGACCAGCCATGTGCAAATCAGTCAGCAGTTGCCGCCACCGAAGGTAGCAGCCCAGCCCGAACTGCTAGGCCAGGTCCCCTCTGCACAGAAAACCAATCAACCCCAGACATGTTTCGGCCTTGTTGGGCCTCCTCAGTGAGGTGCAGCCTGGTTCCCTTTGGCGCAGCGAGCAAGGGACCCACGTCTGGGCATACCCTCTCTCACAAGGAGAAACAAACTGACCACAAGAGTGATGGGTGGAAGGTTTCGAATGAATCTAAACCACTGGCAATTGCTCTGGGCAACCTTCCACACCACTGTTTTTTAGCCCGTCTGCGCCGTTGCAAAAGGGGACCAGCCATGTGCAAATCAGTCAGCAGCTGCCGCCACCGAAGGTAGCAGCCCAGCCCGAACTGCTAGGCCAGGTCCCCTCTGCACAGACAACCAAGCAACCCCAGACATGTTTCAGCCTCATTGGGCCTCCTCAGTGAGGTGCAGCCTGCTTCCCTGTGGCGCAGTGAGCAAGTGACCCACGTCTGGGCATACCCTCTCTCACAAGGAGAAACAAACTGACCACAAAAAGTGATGGGTGGAAGGATTCGAATGAATCTAAACCACTGGCAATTGCTCTGGGCAACATTCCACACCACCGTTTTTTAGCCCGTGTGCGCCATTGCAAAAGGGGACCAGCCATGTGCAAATCAGTCAGCAGCTGCCGCCACCGAAGGTAGCAGCCCAACCCGAACTGCTAGGCCAGGTCCCCTCTGCACAGAAAACCAAGCATCCCCAGACATGTTTCGGCCTTGTTGGGCCTCCTCAGTGAGGTGCAGCCTGGTTCCCTGTGGCGCAGCGAGCAAGGGACCCACGTCTGGGTATACCCTCTCTCACAAGGAGAAACAAACTGACCACAAGAGTGATGGGTGGAAGGTTTCGAATGAATCTAAACCACTGGCAATTGCTCAGGGCAACCTTCCACACCACCGTTTTTTAGCCCGTCTGCGCCATTGCAAAAGGGCACCAGCCATGTGCAAATCAGTCAGCAGTTGCCGCCCCCCAAGGTAGCAGCCCAGCCCGAACTGCTAGGCCAGGTCCCCTCTGCACAGAAAACCAAGCAACCCCAGACATGTTTCGGCCTTGTTGGGCCTCCTCAGTGAGGTGCAGCCTGGTTCCCTGTGGCGCAGCGAGCAAGAGACCCACGTCTGGGCATACCCTCTCTCACAAGGAGAAACAAACTGACCACAAGAGTGATGGGTGGAAGGTTTCGAATGAATCTAAACCACTGGCAATTGCTCTGGGCAACCTTCCACACCACCATTTTTTAGCCCGTCTGCGCCGTTGCAAAAGGGGACCAGCCATGTGCAAATCAGTCAGCAGCTGCCGCCACCGAAGGTAGCAGCCCAGCCCGAACTGCTAGGCCATGTCCCCTCTGCACAGAAAACCAAGCAACCCCAGACATGTTTCGGCCTTGTTGGGCCTCCTCAGTGAGGTGCAGCCTGGTTCCCTGTGGCGCAGCGAGCAAGGGACCCACGTCTGGCCATACCCTCTCTCACAAGGAAAAACAAACTGACCACAGAAGTGATGGGTGTAAGGTTTTGAATGAATCTAAACCACTGGCAATTGCTCTGGGCAACCTTCCACACCACTGTTTTTTAGCCCGTCTGCGCCATTGCAAAAGGGGACCAGCCATGTGCAAATCAGTCAGCAGCTGCCGCCACCGAAGGTAGCAGCCCAGCCCGAACTGCTAGGCCAGCTCCCCTCTGCACAGAAAACCAAGCAATCCCAGACATGTTTCGGCCTTGTTGGGCCTCCTCAGTGAGGTGCAGCCTGGTTCCCTGTAGCGCAGCGAGCAAGGGACCCACGTCTGGGCATACCCTCTCTCACAAGGAGAAACAAACTGACCACAAAAGTGATGGGTGGAAGGTTTCAAATGAATCTAAACCACTGGCAATTGCTCTGGGCAACCTTCCACACCACCGTTTTTTAGCCCATCTGCGCCATTGCAAAAGGGGACCAGCCATGTGCAAATCAGTCAGCAGCTGCCGCCACCGAAGGTAGCAGCCCATCCCGAACTGCTAGGCCAGGTCCCCTCTGCACAGAAAACCAAGCAACCCCAGACATGTTTCGGCCTTGTTGGGCCTCCTCAGTGAGGTGCAGCCTGGTTCCCTGTGGCGCAGTGAGCAAGGGACCCACGTCTGGGCATACCCTCTCTCACAAAGGGAAACAAACTGACCACAAAAGTGATGGGTGGAAGGTTTCGAATGAATCTAAACCACTGGCAATTGCTCTGGGCAACCTTCCACACCACCGTTTTTTAGCCCGTCTGCGCCATTGCAAAAGGGGACCAGCCATGTGCAAATCAGTCAGCAGCTGCCGCCACCGAAGGTAGCAGCCCAGCCCGAACTGCTAGGCCAGGTCCCCTCTGCACAGAAAACCAAGCAACCCCAGACATGTTTCGGCCTTGTTGGGCCTCCTCAGTGAGGTGCAGCCTGGTTCCCTGTGGCGCTGCTGGGTCTTTACAGCTGATGAGATGATAAAGTTGCCCGCCTGAAAATCGCAAGAAAGGTGTTAATACGTTAGTACTTGTTAGTAACCTCAAGCTCCGTGATCTAAACAATCACTGAGGGCAAAAATGAAACCTCCCCCCAAACATTTCTTGTTGAGAGTTTCTGAATGTGGGTCGGACAGTATATGCACTGTATTCAAGTTGGGGAAAAGTTTGGGCTAGGTATTCAATGGAAGCAAGGAAATATACTTCAGGGAAAG
This sequence comes from Ambystoma mexicanum, assembly GCF_040938575.1. Lineage (NCBI taxonomy): Eukaryota > Metazoa > Chordata > Amphibia > Caudata > Ambystomatidae > Ambystoma > Ambystoma mexicanum. The sequence continues at coordinate 739,373,455 of NC_090928.1, forward strand.
GTGTCTGGGTTTTCTGATAGAGTGGGCAAATTGAGCGGGAAAGGTTTCAGAATGGTTGAATGAGTTGGCCTCAGGGTGATGAATGGGAGGTAACATCAAGGACATTTCTTACACAATTCTAACAGCATACATACGCAACAACTTGCATGTGTGATGAAAAGAGAAAGAACAAAACAGTGTTACAGCTGTCGGGTTCACAAAATATCATTTGAAGCCTATTTCAGCATGCTCTGCACACTGGGGTGTTCGCCCCTATTTTAGCTGCTTGTGTGCGTTGGACCATAGGATGGCCAGGTTTCCCTAACTCGAGAGTGTTCGTGATGTCTTGTAGTTCATGAAAATCTTTTGCGTTGGCCCTGTTGATCATTGCTCCCTCGTTGCCAGGGTGGCCAACACCTTGTAGGGCTTGATGCCTTACACATCTAATAAAGTGTGTCAGGAGGGCAAAATGTCCCACTTGCACTACAGTTTGTTCAGTCTCTAGTCTCTAATCATTTGAATTTAGTTGTTTGTTGTCTTCAGGCCTGCCCTGGGTCCTTTGTATCTGGCGAGAAATGAAAAAGAATCGCTTGAGACCTGAGAATTGACATATTCTTCGATTTCTTGACCTAATCTCTCTGCACTACTATTACACAATTCAGTGTCCTAGTGGGAGGAGCCAAGGGTACATTTATGCACCATCCTGTCACCACCTGGTGGGCGTTCAATGGCGGTCGGACTGTAAATTGTTGCACAATTCGAAATTTACCTGGAAAATGGGTAGACAACCACTGTCCTGTAGCTGTATCCTTAACACATCTGGATCATCTGTACTTAATTTAGGTGAAGATACTCACGGCACACTTCATACACGCAATTTAAGTGGTAGTGTACAAATGGGCCTTTGAGTCTTTGTATTTACTGTACTTTGCTTTAAGCTATTTATAGTGCGTGCCTTTGTCCCGGGGCATTAAGCGCTGACAAGGTAAACAGGGAAACATGAGGGTGGTAAATCTGTCATATAGGGTGGCTGTGTCTCTAAATTAAGAGGATCATGTTCCTTAATTAAGAGAATCGCAGGGTTTTTAGATCTTTCTTCTATGGCTCCTCTCACAACTTCTCAGGACGTGCCCCGCAGTGAACTGCAGGCACTTTAAGCTGGTACTAATGAAATTTGCTACTAAGTATTCGCTACCTGTCCCCCCTCTTTTTATCTCTTTTTTTCTTTTTATTTTTGTTCTCTATCAATCCCAACCATCACAATTTACTCCCATGCTCTGTATCCCACCCCATGTCCACTTGTTAAACCCTACTCTGTTAATTACTCATTTAAGTCTAGCATTGTATTACTCCACTACTTTCATTACTGTTGCAGTTAAACAATATATTTCTCCCCTTATGATCTACTATACACATTTTAATACCAACATTATTCTCCAATTCGTGCAGCAATGACCTCTTCCTCTATCTGTGTTGGCTAATGCATTTGTGCCAGTGCTTTGTTCAAAAGCGCTAGTGGCATTACTACTTGCACTGTGTTATTTTGTCACCATAGGGTGTCTGTTGCGATCATGGATCATCCACTCCTTACCCAGAGTTCTCTCCTCCCGGGGTGCAGCTCCCCGCAATTCCATGATGTGTGTCTCTTGTGTATTGTTGTACCCCACTCACATCACCATGTTCCTTACTCTCAGGGCAATGTGTCTCTCCTTCAGTTTTCTGTGTTCTAATGCCAGTGTGAGAGCAACTCATTTTGCTGTGTGTGTTTAATAATTAGTTGGCAATCGTGCGCCCCTAACCTTCTCACTTGTCCTGCCTTCCCTCAATCTCACTACACTACACTACAGCATTTCCTAACCTCTTGACCCCATCAGTCTGATCGATCGGTAGTGAACCGTCAATGAAAGGCACGCCTCCCCCCTCAGTGCACCTTTGCCATCTATCCCTTCTCCTCGAATTGCTCTGTGTTATTTGTGTATGCATGAGCCCAGTCTCCTTGCTGAAATATGTTCGCTCAGAATGTAGCTGAATTTACTGTCTTTCAATGCACTATCTTTACACACACCCCTTTGTACCGTGCACCCCCACTATGCCTAAACAATCTTCCTTACTTTCAGCATGTGTATGCCTGGTGTTGAACAAGTTATGGCTTTGTCTGTGAATAAAATGGTCATATCCAGTCTACCTATGATGTCACAAACGTCCCTTCCCTAATAGATGGCCTAGTCGCCCCACTGTCACCCAGAAAGGAAAATGTTGTGTTACCTATCACCACCCCTATGCAATTGTCCTCTGCAGGATGGAGTGTCCATGAGTGTGTGTGGCAGAGTGAGACAAATCAAGTTTGTCTGGGGCTGTCCTATTAAGAGTATAATGTCAATCCATTTCCTTTGAAAGGGTTGTTCCCCAACAAGATGACCCCTCCCAATCATGTAACCGGTACTGTTGCTATTGTGTCAGTGTTCTATATGGGTGCTGACTGCTTTGCAGTGCCCCTGGGTTGTGATGCTTGTAAGTCCTGGGGTAGTGGTGCTGTCATTTGTTGTGTCTGTGTCTATACCTGTAGTGGTGACAGTGCCTGTGTTGGTGCTTGTGGTGTCTGCTGAAATGATCCCTGTATCTGTCCTTGCTGCTGCTGGCACTGGGCTTAATAATTTCCCTGTGCCCCTGCATACTATTGTTGTTTCTTATTTCCCCCCCCATTTTGCTTTGCTCCCCCAAAATGACAGGTTCTTGAAACATGTCCTAAATACCCGCAGATCCAGCACTGTAGTGGCTCCCTCCCCTGTCCTGAAACACCCCCTGGAATATTTCCTGCATTCTGTGGTCCCTGCTGTCCATAGGCTTGAAATCCTCCCTGATTGTGGTGCATCTGTGGTCCAAACTCGCGCCCTCCTTGAAGTTCCCTCCTCCTTTGAACCCTTGCTGGAGCCCACCCTGCCCTATGTATCCTCCCCACATGGCCGCTTGCTGATACTGCTATTGTGATAATGGTGCGTGTGAGTTGGGGCTGGTTTTAACTGCCCCTTCCATTGCATACTTTAATGATTTATTTTGTACCAACTTGGCCTCATCTACCTTTCTCTGCCTCTGCCGTTTGTTTAACCGTCTTCTCTTGCCACAATCTAAAATACACACAGTCAATTTCGAGCATGCTATACCTGCTGTCTCCCTTCCATAACCCCATGCATGCCGCACCACCCCCTAATGAGCCTCTATCATGTTTGGCTGTGATGTCTTGTTCAGTTCTTCTTTCCTCCTCCCATCTCTTCCTTTCCCATTCCAGTGCAACCCACTCACTGACCATTTTTATGGCCCATTCATCCTCCTGCTTTGGTACCCATTCCCTTGCCATCTATCCCTTCTCCACGCTCTGTTCCCGTAAACTCCCTCTCTTCCTTCCTCCTCCATTATCTTTCTTCCCTTTCCAGTTCCCCTGCTCTCTTCCTGTCTCTCTCCTCGGACTGCACTTTCATTTCCCAGTCCCTCTTCCTTCTCCCTTCTCTCTCCATTTGCTCTGCCCAGTCAAGCTTGTTGCGCTCCTTCTCCCCACTCTCTATTTCTGTGGTTACTCCTTGCACCTCCCCCATTATCTTCCCTTTAATTTTGAAAAAATGCTTGTGCTGCTATTTATTCCTCTGTACCTGTGCCTTCAAATCTGCTTTCATGCACTGCAGCCCTCCATTACTCGCTCCTGTGCTGGTAGTGGGTTGTTCTGCACCTTCCTGTTTGTTCTCTTTAGTGTATTGTGATGCTTTGGATGTGGTGTTTAAATTTCCTTCTGCTGCTTTCAGTTCTCTCATGGAATGCATTCATTGATTGCCATCTGTCTCATCAAATATTACACTCCCGCAGGTGCAGAAGGGTGAGACCCCTCTTCCCTCTGCTCGTGCTGGTTCAGCATCTGCTGACGCCTCGCCACTTTCCTTTCCTTCATGCCCCACAGTTCAACTGTAGCCAGGTGCTGTTCAGCCTCTTTCCTGTGTAAGTGCTGTGTATGTGTTTCAGTAGCAATTGATGCACACCTTTGGAGAAGCCGCGTATCGGCAGCCATGGTCTTATTTATTTGCCTTCAGTACTTTTGAATCATTGCACACTATGTTTTACCAACTTATCTTGGCATGAAAGCTGTGTGCTACATAACAGTTGAAGGGGAGTCATTTCTCCGCTACCCCTAAATGCATTATGCTTTTACCTCACCTCAAGTTGAGAATGTCAATAATCCTATGTTCATGGAGCAAAAGTTAGAAAAAAATTTAACATTTCTCTTTTTTGTTCTTACATTTCTATGAGCCTTCTTGGCTCTGCACCTTCGCCAGTGCACTCCACATGCAGCCCATCTTCACCAAACCATTGCCTTCTCTGGCACACCCCCACAATCTTGCGCTTGTACCTTCCACACACCACCTCAGGGTCACCTCTCCTGCCTCTCCAAATCCACACCACTAGCTCCTCACCATCAAAAATCTGTATCCTATGCATCAATCTAAAGGTCACGTCACCAAACTAAAAACACAGTACAAATGAACAGACAAATGCAAATTCACATAACAACAACCCATTGCTTCTAACCCCACACAAAACCCCACAAAGATCCCAAAATAAAACCCCACAATCCCCACAGCTGTCTTCCCACCCACCAGGGTGGAGTATCCATTAATCAAATATAATCAGTCTGCACCTGCTGCTGAGTCGCCTCGCGTGTGATACGCTCCCTCACCAGGGGAACCTAACCAGCCGATTATCTTCCGCAATATGAGGCAGACTCTAGCTATCTCCTGCGGGTATCCCTCATCTATTACCGAGCTAAACCACTCAGTCAATAGAAATCCTCATCTACTCATCGAACTATAACACCGACTCATAAGAATACCACACCCCCGTACATGTAATCACCATCCAGACCAACCAGCGCGGCATTCCGTCCGACACGTGGGGAGTCACTACCCCACCCAATATCCTCATAAACACAAGAAGCGACCACTATCTCCGCTCCAGTCTCGACTACAATTCACGTGCCGATCACCACTGATATGCCGAATTTCATAACAACGTATAAACACTGAAAGCGAGCGTCCCCAAAAGGCAGTACCCTCCCCGCAATGAGAGGCAATAAAGGACACACCCCAGGAGGGAATGAGACCAAGACCAAGTGCGGGTGAATGTAAAGGGTTTTTATCTAATGAAATAGGACATGCAAAGGACTCTGCAAGCTCCAAGAGCGCTCTGTCTGACAATAGCAAAGACAGTCTTATTTATTACTAAAACCACATCACACGTCCTACAAGCTATAGGGGGCTCATAGTCACAGGGATTGGGTGGCGTCGACTAACTATGGGTGAGGCAATGATGAGCCGCTCCAGGATTGATGGACGTCCGTGCAGTGTCAACGTGGGGTGGATGGGTCTGCTGGGCTCATCGGGGTGGGGCTCACAGGCCAGGCGCGGTCAGTGTCGTTGATAGATGGCTGTACTAACATTCTGCCCTTGTGGCCACACACACAAACACTCATCCGCTATAAGATTCCAGTTATCCTGTAAATCCTCCAATATGTTACTCTAGGAAATAATAGGAGACCGGAGAAACAACATGCAATGTGGAGCTTCACCAATACATCAGTACACTGTTACTGTTGACCTGTTGACCGGGTGTCATAAACATGGGTGTTTGGTTTGAGGGCACGAGGTGAGCTGTCCTGCCATTCCGTTCTTGTTAGATGTAGTGAAGAATTGCGTCATGATATGTTAGTACAGGGTTGAATACCTATCTCCAAGGCCCATCAACTTGGGATAAACTGGAGTACTACTGGATCAGCGAGGGCGTGCCTCTGGCCCCTTGAGGCGGTGGGGTTTAGGACCAGGTTGAAATAATTAATTTGGCCGACCGTGGCAGCCCCACATATGGGGGAGGTGAATGTTTGAAGCGAGCCAACGGAATGAGGGGAGGTGAGGCTGTGCTGCCCACGCACCAGCTAGCCCTGGCGGACCTTGGCGGGAGGAGGGGGAGATGGCCTTGTGTTTATGCGCAATTCTCTGTGCTTGGGCTGCACACTATACAGAACGAGGAGACAGTTAATAAAGTTCGTAATATTAGAGTGATTACACATTTCTAATGTCTATACATTCATGTACTATTTCATATGCGACTATGAGCGTCTTTGCAGGGTCACATATATCACATAACATCAGTTAAATACATTTCAGCAATTACGTCCGGTAGCAGATGGATGACACATGAGGTAGCATTAGGTTTGATTGTGTACTCAGGAGCATGAAAGCAATACGTTCAGTTGTGATTGTACATTTACAGTCTTATTCGTAACATTTAAGCGTGTCCCACTGTATAATACACAAGTATTCTCAGTAATGCTTTTTCGCCTTCCTTTGTACATTAGCAGCATTCTTAAGTTAGCACTAGGTGGGCTGAATCAAGCCCGTTGATTGAGTCGTTAAGGCACATGGTACCTTACATGGGCTGGGAACATTCTTGCTTTATCAGTACTATGAACGTTTGTCCCTTTCCCGACACCCGTGGTATAATTTTATACACATTCTGTACATCATTAGGCATTTGGGGAACACGGGCAGGGGTTCATGCAAGGAGGGCATTGACGCCATATATTTTAAATTTTTGGGGTTAGATACTGGGTCGAGGCCTGTTCTATTGGGATGGTTCTTGTTATTTTCAAGACTTGAACCACAAGTCAAGTCACTTCGGGGACAGTGATGTACTGCGGAAGGTAAATGATTCAGTTTTTGTTCTGCTATTTGCTCATGTCTGGTTTTTCGTGAGAACGGGCCTTCAGAGGATCTGCCATGGGGTGGAGGCGCAGGGGGAGTGCATGGCTCTCTGTGCACAGCGAGTGGGGGCCAAGCTGCAGCTTTCGCGGCAGGCTGTTTCATTGGGGTTTTGGTGGCTTCTATCTATAATGGAGCCTTGAAGCTTCCAAAATGGAGTCCATGGTCTGTTACAGTATACTTTGACTGGCCCTGTGTGTCAATCAGCAGCCACCCTGTCACCTGAACACAGGTGGATGGGGGGCCTCTGACGAGCCACGAACCTCACGAGGGTGGGGTATGCCGGGGAGGGGGTCTCATAGACCTATCCTCCTTTACACCACCTGTCACCCTATTTACAATGCCTCCCCAGTCCCTATCCAGACAATACAACTTAACATTTCTGCAACATACTGATCAACAATACATACTAATACTTAAAACATTTGCCCATTGTTACCCCACACAATCACACCCTCCCCTCAAAGCCCATGTTGCTGGTTGCTTGAACTTGTACTTACATTTCCTATGTTGCACTGACACTTGCGCTGATACTAAACCCTCCATCAAGGCGCTTCATCGGACCCCTTCTTCTGCAGGGCTCTCACCTGCCCTTAAGCAGGGTATTTCCAAGTGGCCCTGATGTCTTTACCTGGTTACGCGTTTTCCGGTGGTCTTCAGGTGCAGGCAAGGGTCCCACAGCTTCTTTGGGTCGGCGGAAGGGAGGGCAGTTCAATGTAGGGCTTGTGCAGGCAGTGCCAATCCACCAAGGGCCTTACAATGAGCAATGAGCCTCACAGAGGGCACCAACTTGTTGGGGAGAAGTTGGACCCCCACCAGGGCTTCTGGGGGTCCCAGCTATGGGAGGCCCCAACACCTCCCATGTTGCCCAAAGAAATGCAGCAGAGTTCCAAGCAAGCAGCAACATGTTCCAAACTGCGTTTATTTCTGGGCAGCAAAAAACACACAGAGGGCTTCATGCACAGTGAAAATCCAGGTACCGTCTCCCCCGGGGCTGGCTTGCAAGCCTGCTTTGTAACACACTGCAGGCTGACATCACAGAATTGTACCAGCTCCCAGAAACCTATCTCATCCTGAGATTGGCTGCTAAGCTGATAGGTAACCTATATTGCCCTGAGAGGATGCCTGATCATTTGACATTTGGACCTTGGTGTCAGTGGACTGGCATAACTACTCCTTCCCCATTACCTAATTCTAAAATTGTTGCATTGTGAATTTGTTCCCATTAGATTTAGCTTGAACAGGCTTTTCGCCCCTGGGCCCTCAGCGTTCATTGGCCAGAGCTGAGCCATTCTTGTTACAATGATGTTTCAAATGATGTGTGGGTCTTGCGAAAATGTCTGTCGTTCCCAGAGAAAAAACACACTGGGCCTGGTTGTTCTGGTCTGACTTACGCATATTTGTGAAGAATTAAAAATGCTTGTCTGCCAGAGTTCACTGTCGTTCAAAGAAAGGAATCTTATCTTACTGCAAGGCCTTGGGCTGCTCCTGGGTTTGCGAGGCTCATTGCTGAAGTCAGCACGAATCCCCACTGCGGCTGGTGTTCAGTGAGACAAGTGTACTTGGCTGTAATTTTCCTGAAACATGGCTTTACACTGTGCCATTTGATTAGGTTAATTCATATGAGCATCTGCAAGCCTTTAAACAGGAATTTTTGTGTTTTGTAGATTTTGGTATTGCTACATTCAGGCTAATATAGCATGTAGGTTGGAGTGTTGGTGAAGTGGGTGTCTTTCAGCATATGTGTCACGCATGGGCGTACTGGGGCCTGGTGCAAATGATGAGTGCACTCCTTATTCTTCCTGCTGTTCTGTCTGTTGATGTGCCTGGGGTGAGGGGGCAGGAGTTTGATCTCGATTTTCCCTCTTCATTATCCTTCTGCCTAGTATGCTGTGTTAGACTGTCACGAGTGGTAGGTCAAATTCAGGATCCCGGACACAAGCCCCCAAGCTGTAAGGGATTTCAATCAGGCAGACACCCAAGTCTCGCCTAGTATATAGTGCGCAAATTAAACCCTTATTTATGTTGTCTATAAGTTCAGTATTCTGAATGATATACCACTCATATCACACCCTTCTCAAAATACCCCCCCCCCAGTCACACTGAACCAGGAATCAGGCTAGTTGGGAACAGTAAATATTTATTTTATTATTTATAATTTAAAAACACAATACTTTAATAGGTAACAACAATTACCAATGGGGCGACAAGAACAATGAATAATAGCTTTAAGGCACTGGGAATCAGGTAATGAACACAAAAAGAAAGCAGCAAAGAAAATAATACTTTTGGGTTGGTTTGGAACAGGTAGCTCTGTGGTAAGAGGTTCCCCCTGCAACACACCTTGACCCACCAATAGGCAATTTAAATAGATGTGAGGAGAAAGCAGGTACTCAGGAATAATACAGACCAAACAGAATATCACTTCCACCTTCCCCCCTAAACACAAGAGAAAAAACAGATTTGACTTTTCACTGTCAGAATGGCTTTGAAACTGGCTGAGCAAAGACACTAAATGTGTCCAAAATGATTAAATTATTATACATTTCTACGGGAGCTGCTTTGAACCGATGCAAACAATCAAAAGCAGTGATTTACCAAAAGAAAACAATTGGAATCTCAAAGGCAAAGTGGGAAATAATTTAAAGGCAATTCACATGTGTAAAACTTTAGCAAAATGTAAATTTGCGGCAAACTTTTACTATGCGATTTTTTATAAAAACGCGTCAACTACACTGTTTTGCAATGCAGTTGTGGATGTAGCTAAAGATGTTGGGTATCAGTGGGTGTTGGAATTTTGTTTCTATCTTTAAAACTGAGGGAGTTAAAGAGGGTTTAGTGGGAGGTGTTTTTTGAAAATAAAGACTCTGGTCAATTGATCGGATCTATCAAGGAAAGACAGGACATCAGCTATTATCAGCTAAGCCGACACCAGAACTGCACGGGATCTGCCCTTCTTGTTTCTGGAAATTTCAGATCAGCAGGATAGCGAGTTCAGCAGGCAAGCATTATGGTAGCAAGCCAGATAGTTTCAGGATGCTTCCCCACACCACAGCTCTTCACTGGGTTGTAAGGATTATTTGAGGATTAATTGAGGATTGTGGCCTAACTGAAAATGGTTCAGCTACTGCTTGGCCTGGTCATTGACATCTGGATCTGGAAGGATGTTAAAGGCTGGATGTTGAATGCTGGATCAAAGTGCTTTGCTGGAATCAGAAGAGAGAGTGTGTATGTGTTGTAAGATGTCTCTATTTATCCTTTCAAATGACATCACAGAAATGGGTGTATGGGCCGCCTTAACTAAAATTGCCCCTGTGAACTGGGATTGGATCAGAGCCTCATCTCCGCCTTGCATCTGAGTGATTGGATCAAAGTCAGATGATGTCACGTTCATGGTTTGGTGTTTACAATCCTTAGAAACCTCCCCTAGCCACTAGTATCAAAATCAAATTTTGTCCAAAATACATATTTATACATTTGTAACCTTGCCGAAAATCACATACAAGGATTACATATTTTATGGAGTATCTGTTCATCAAATTCCCACAGCTGTGAGACCTAGTTTCACCTTTTTGCAGCATTCTGTCATTTTGCCATGAAAACATTTTGCAATCTTTCTCCACATTTCCACAAATATGCATGTTTACAATAGGAATATGTGTGCGAAGTTTAACAATTCTAGCATAAATAAAGTTCCCACAAAACCACATATATTGCCATTCCTGTTCAGAATATGCTGCACAGTTCCCCCACGTTTTGAAATAGAGGGCCAAAAATTAGATTAACAAATCTTGCCTTTTTATATTCTTCACCACTTCTGATAGCAAGTTATAAATCGCTACAAAATGTTCATTACATATTCCTTTGCAGCAAATGGTCAGCCTTATGTCTGTCTCTGGAGGCAAGAAGCATACCCCACCTTTGGGATTTCCTTCAAGGAGCAGCCCACACCTTTGGGATTTCCTTCTGCAAGCCTAGTTTCTGACTTCTTCACACATCCATTTCCTGGCTTGGAGAATCTGCCATTGTTCAGTCCTTGGTAGCAGACAAAATTCTGGCTTACCCCACAATTATCATGTGTCAGTGAGTATCTGCTGAGAGCCATGCTCTCCCCTTGGGTGGAAACCTGTTTTTCAACCTCTTGCGGGCCCATCCAGCCTAAGTTATTTCTTAAATTCTTGACTGGAAATCCAGCATAAAACAAACTGGTTGCATGAGATGACATAGATAAATTACATTCTTAGATTTAAACCTAATGGATCAAACACAACTGAGATCTGTGTTCCTTTCAGCAACAGTCCTTTTATATATGCTAATCCAGCAGATCTTTAGTTTTAGACAACTTTAAAGTTTAATCATGAGAGCCCATTTGACAGGGGCTGTCACTCACAGGTAGCCGAGTGTGGCTGCACCCAGATTTTTGACAGGAATTGTCATTCACAGGGAATCCAGTTTTGCTAAGAAAATGTTTTTTGCTTTTAACATTTCAGGACCTTGTAAATTCACAGTGCTTCATTAGATTAATGAAGCACTGATTAATTAATGAATTAATGAATTTTAGCGCCAAGCAAGATTTTGAGTGTTGGAAAGTGTTATGTACAGGCATTTAAGTTTCAGCAGCAAAGTAAATGTCATTTACAGGCAAATGTTGGAGTTTCACTTACAAAGCGCTGCTGCTCCCTCTGCACTCTATGTTTACTTGTCATGGATCCCACTGGCACTTTTTCTGCAGCGTGTGCTCTGTTCCACCACACATGCACCATGGGTGGCAGGTTGTGCAGCAATCTTTTTGTGTGTTGAAAACGCAGTTTTGGAGGTTTTCGCGCGCACAAGGGTTTTGCCACCATTTTACTGTTTCTTGCACCATAGCTCGCAGAGTGAGGCCGCATAGTATAGCAGAGTGGGTCAATACATCCAACATGACCATAAACACATTTATGATGGAGCAAGAACATGTGAGACCTGCAACCTGCACATGCAATACAAGACATATCCGCCCTGAATCTTCGATAGCAGCCCCAACAAACTGAACAATACAGATTCAAGGGAATTACAAGTGCAAATTGTCCAACATTATGTAACTCGTCCAATGAAGAAAATGCCCACAAGTGGAACATGTAAGCGAAACCTTCCAGGAGCTATGTCAAAGAACGAACCAACACTAACATACTATCTCGACCATAGAACAGAAACACGGGTAGGAAGCCACTTCACACAAGACGGACACACAGTAAAGGACCTTGCGAGTTTGGTACTTAAAGGAGCTCTCCTAAGTGCAAGGCACAGAAGAACATTGAAAATGGCGAACTGAAGCTTGAATAGAAACATAGGTTTCTTTCCTCACCTTGATGCACTTCGAAATCTAAGCCATCCGCCAACAATCGATGCAAACAGCTGGTAATTATCCCCTCAATTTCATGTATGCATTACTAATTATACTCCCCTGCCAAGAAATGGAAATCAAAAAGTGTTTGCTCAGATCTAAAGGAACAGGCCAACCAAAATACATAGCAGCGGAAAGTCCCTTTTGTAAAGTATTATTAAGAGTTAGAGCCACTGCATCCAGTCAGAACAAGCAGTCAGGATTTGAAAGCATTGATTTTTGGTGCAGAGATAGTCAGCAATGCAATTGCACCTAAATACACTTTAGCACGTGCCACCTCTGACTTTTAAATCCTGCACTCTCCTCATACATGTGTACCATGAACCGAAATATACATTCCAGTAAAATGAAAACTGCCTTTTTAAACCCTTGACCTCTGAAAATAGAAGTAAAATGAACACATGCTTCCGTTGCCTTTTTGAACTCTGCCATGTGAGACATTACTAACTGCTTTTTGAGCTCTGCCATGTGAGACATTATTAACACGAACAGAAATTTACAGTACGGTAAAATGAATAGACCCTGACACATGCTCGCTATGCATTTTTAATGTCTGCATTCCAAGACATTTTCAGCATAAACAGAAATATACATTTGTTTCAAGTTCACTAGAGCCGCATTTTAGGAAGCCCTTTCCGCGAATATAGGAAAGAATACAGGGCTGAAATGCGTGTTCGTGTGTACATGCAAGCATCTCTTTAAACTGTGCACCATCTCTAACTGAATGCCTGCAAGGTAATGGTTCTGAGCTGTAGGTTTACAGATACAGGTTAAGATGATCACTGCACTGCATTCCTTGGATGCCAGCTTTGATTACAGAAGACATAAGACTCGCCACCAACTAAAGTCTTTTTCTGCAAACTACAACTCCCATCAATCCTAATCTGACACCGAGAGGAACACCACTAAAATCTGCCAAAAGCACCAACAAGCAATTAAGTTATGCTCTGAACACTATACAATCAAATAAACATCAACATACAGATCTAAACCACTCTGACACACACCCTATCCAGCCTGCCATGCATGCTCTCAATTTGGATGCTGAGAAAACAGACCACTCAAAGTCTCTACCAGACCTCCAAACCAAAGGCCACTCACCCAAGTAACGCTGGGTTAAAATGTCACTCATCCAGGGGAGGTCAGTGTAACTTAAAAGTACTACAATTGTAAGGAAATGTATTTTAGATAAACGGAGAGAGGTCTGGAGTAATTACTATTCTATCTATCTCTTGCAATGCCAAGCCCAATATCTACTGCATGTCGTCCACTCACATATAGTGATTATATAGGTGTACAATCAGTGTTTTCCATATATAAATTCATTTTTTCATTTTAAATTGCATTAATTGATCATACAAGTTGTCATTATAAAATATGTCTAGTCTACTCATTAGACTACTATACAAGCATCTTCTCCAAAAAAAATCCAATGTATATATTTATTTATCTATCTATGTACGTATATAGAGTGTGGAACAATGCTTTTTTGTTCATAAAAGGATGTACAATAGATAAGAAATCAGATTTGATGGGAAACAGCAGTATTCTTACAATGGGGTGAGTTTGAGTGACATTCTGACCAGGTTGTTGAGGGGAGTAGATCTAACATTCACCATACATGGTTGGGCATACATAGAGTAGGGCAACCGACATTAGACATGATTAAGTGCATGTAGGTGGAACGGACAGCTTTGCCAATGAATTGAAATTAATTTAGAACAATAACTCTCATAGTTTAGTGTTAACCACATCACAAGTTATGTTTATTTCAAAAGCAAAGTTAAAACACTTTTCAGAATGAAGGTAGTTGTCTCTATAGGCATTCGCTATAGGAGTTATGCATTCCATTCTGGAACTGGATAGCGTTTAAATCGATTTCTGCCTCTTTCATAAATAGGATAGCGCGGTTGACTGCCTCCACTTCTGTTTCCTTTTATGCAAGCAGGCTTTGCGGCAAATGCGTTATTTCAATTTAGCAAGTTGTAGTTGACACATCATTCACTGTGGCAAATACAGTAGAGGGTGGCTCTGATGAATGCAACTGACACGTTGGCCATGAAATATGGTGCCTGTAATTCATCGTGGAGAGTAAATCATTCCGAAAAAGGCCTGGTCTCTTCTAAAATCATTTCTAGACGGTGTTCTGAGAGGATGCTTCAAAAATATAAATTTGAATATTTGCACATGTGAAACATCAATGGACATAAATATTAAAGGGCATAATACAATGCACGGTAATGTCAGAAAGGGAACCCCCCACCTCATATTAATACAGATTCTTCATTAGGACAGGATCCCCTTGGCGAGTTTCCTTTTCTTGCTTTGCATGCATGATGCACTTTGTCTTCTACTTTCTATACACTTTTGAGGTGTTTCCATGGAGTAGAAAGAGAATATAGAGTTTCTAACCTGCCACTGCGATCCTATAAGTGGTGCTCTGGTGACATTAGAACCCAGGGGTCAGATTCCAGAAACTTTGCACCGATGCAAGCACAATTTTGCATGGTATTAGCACTAGGGAAAAGTATGACAGTGCAAAAAACATTGGGGCCTCATTAGAAAACCTCTGCACCATGGGAAGTGCAATTGTGCATGGTATTGTTCCAATGAAAAAACAGCCCTAGGGCAAAAAACATACTTTCAATGCATTGTTGCACCATTTAGTATTAACAGTGGTGCAAACATTGCCGGGATAGAAACATGCATTGCAAGAAGAGGTTTTTGCTCAAAGGAAAACGTTTCCCTAGTGCTGAACCCATGCATATTGCATTTGTAATAGTGCAAAGGTTTTCTAATGTGGCCTAAATGTGCTTTTGATGTAGGATACACTTTACCGTATTGCTAATACCGTGTAAAATTGCACTTCCACCAGCTCAAAGTTTCTGTAATCTGGCCCCCGAATTACAAACAAACATAGTTTGCTACTATCACCAGCAGGGCTATCCAAAATACTGCTGTGCTGCTACCAACAACATGTGACCCCAGCAACCACCTCATTGTTTATCTCCAACACTATGAACCCTATGACCTGATATGATATGATATGATATTTCAGTTGTATCACATTCATAGACAAGTGTTTCAAAGCGTGACCAGGCAAAGGGAGGGGAACAAGGGAGAAACAAAAACAACGATCTTACTAGACCCAGTGACAGTGCATGGCAAAGGGAAGAAGCGGGAAAGTGCATGGAAAGGGGGAGAAGTGGAAAGTGCGGAACAGAGGAGAGAAACAGAATAAATGATGAATAAAATAAATAAATAAAGGCGATGAGCAGTGCAAGTGCAGCCAGCAAGTGGCAAGTGCTAGATCAGTCCAATAGGGTATATCTGAAAAGTGCAGAAAAAGAGTGGGAGGTGGACTGTATGGTACAGATACAGTCCCCAGTGCAGGGGTGGCTCGGAGGCAGTGCAGTAAGGAGGCAGGGTGAGCAGGTAACTGGGCCAGGAGGTCATAGGGTGGTCAGGTGCACAGTGCCGAGAGAGAAGACAGATCAGCAGGGGAGAGGTGGGGTAAAGGCGGAAGCGAAGAGGAAGGTCTTGAGGTGCTTCCGGAACTGGAGATGGTTCTCCTCAAGACCTGATGCATCCCCTTACAACATGTTCACCTGCAGCAACACAAAGAAACCTTGTCTACGTTGTGGTGTGCAATATACCAATAAGTACATGAATACAAATGTAATCTTTACGGTACTTTGGCACATGCTACAATATAAGCCTATTCACAGATGCATTTTACAATGATGTAATCCCATAGGAAAACGCTCAGTGAATCAGGGCCTTGTCTGCATAGGTCTCGCCTTAAAAAGACAAAGTTGCCTGAGAATAACCCTATTAGAATGATATACTTAATAAATGAATAAAATAATGGATTGCATCTCTGCTTAAATGTAAAGTATACATTGTTACATCACGTTGAATAGAATATGTTAATGTCAGAACAGGAATTCGTGATTACAGAAATGTTGTTTCGCCCACGCATCTGTTGTACCTAGTTGTTGAACAATCAGCTGCAGAGTGTGATCATTCTGTTTCTTTTCTGCTTAATTTGTGTTTAGCAGTACAAGAACAGATATTTTTTAATGCTATTTTCGCTACACTTTTGAAAATAGCTTTCGGCACAATCAACATTTCATCGTAGAAAGATCCAGCATTCAGGTAAACATCAGTGAAAACGAAAAGTTCGATTACACGGTAATAACTCAATTTGAACCAAAAGCAGAGGGTGAACAGCAAATGGAGTAAAGATGATAGTCATATAGCAGCTGCTGGACAAATACACCCTGGCAGAAATCATGCAGAAAATGGCACTGGGACACATCAGCTCATATTGTGCTCATGCAACTCGAGATATAAGTAATTACTCGGTAAGTAATTAATTAACTAAGTAAGTAATTACTCGGTAAGACAGATCAGCGGGTTGAGCGCTCACCGCTGCGATCTGAGCATGATCTGCAGTTCTCAGGTTCGAATCCCGGCAAGGCCAACTCAGCCTTTCATCCTTCTGTGGTGGATAAACGAGTACCAATTTCGGTTTGGAGATATTGTATGTAAATTTGTGCTCTGTAAAGCGCTTTGGATTAAGGCGCTATATACATTACACATCATTATCATAATCATTATATCCCAGGAGCTGTGAGTATCCCTTTCTACAGTAGTTCATCACTGTGAGGGGGTTAGTGAGGCAGGAAACATAGGGGAAAAGGTGGAAAGGCAGTGAGGGCCACGGAAAAATCTTCACATGCACGTCGGAATCCTTCCTTTGTTGCAGCAGTTGTCCAGTTTACAAAGATTGTGGATAGAGGATACACTTTCGGAGAAAGATATGTAGTCTCTCAATGGAATGTATTGCAGACCAACTCCTCGCTCAGCTTAGGATCAGTGGTCTATGCAATTAGTTGGAGAATCGCATATTCAGCTGCTTCCTTTTCAGTGCAAAGTTGGTTGGGAAGTGAGTTACAATATTTGGTGGCCAAAAGCGAGAAATAGGATCCTCCCTGCTTTTTACAGCTGTAGCTAGAAACTAGTAGTAAAGCAGCAATTCTGGACCTTAGGGCCCTCAATGGTGTGTAGTGCCTGAACTTCCTTATGAAGGAAACTGGGCTGTTTCCAAGATAAGCACCGTGGGGGATGCAGAGGGTGTTGAAGTGTATTCTTTTCTTGACTGGGAGCCAATGGTTAGTTTGCAGCTCCTGAGAAGTGTATTTAAACATTTTAATTCTGGCTGTTACATTTGGATTCTCATCTGTTTTTCCATCATGTATTCTGGGAGCCGAAATAGAGGTTGTTTGCGTGGTCCAGCCTGGCCAGAACTAGCGATATCATGGCCATGGTCTGACACAGGCAGTATTAGCAAATATAGCCTGTTCTTATCAGCCAACTGATTTTGAGATGGGAGGCATTTCCTCCACGTGGTATTCCCATGGCTCTAGCATGTTGTAAATAGTATCTGATTAGAAGGGAAACTAACTCATAAAAAATGTGCATACATTTTACTTTAAAAATAACTTGTTCCTCGGGAGGATAGCTCAGGGGCAACATGCTCGCCTTGGAAGCAAGACGACACAGAGCAACACAGGTTCCATTCCCAAGGTCCGTGCTTAGAACCTCTGGGTATTAAGCGAGTTATAAATAACCTATCATATCATATATCTAGTGTGGGGATGTGCTATGACATCTCTTCAATAGTGCACCCTGCCTGACTGTGACATAAGCATCTGCAGGCCCATGTGCGCTGGTCCTGCTGCACCATCTTGGCCTGGTGACATGAATGCCCCTCTACCAGTGCTGCCTCTTCCATTCTATTTTATTACTCTTCTTTTGCTTCGTTTCTCCTGCCGATGCCCCATTCCGGCAGCCTCTCAGATCCCTCCACTGTCAATTTACCGCCCTCTCTCTGCAGCCCCAGCACCTGATGGGTGCTTTTGTTTGGGAAGCCAAACTTCCCCACAGAACCCAGACCAAGAGGGCCTTTTTCTCTGCAGGCCCATGTGAGCGTGTCCATCTGCACTCTCTTGGCTTAGTGGGATGAGTGCCCCTCGTCAATTCTATTTTTTGCCTCTCCTTTTGCTTCACTCTCGTGTCCACTCCCTGTACCTGTAGCCTCCCAGGTCCCTCTGCTGTCCTCTTCCCACCCACCTCCCTGGCCCCTGCTTGGTGATTTCTTCACCACAACACAGGGATCAACACATGGAATCTGCAGACCTGTGTGGATGGGTCCAGCTGCAATGTCTTGGCTTAGGGGGGTGAGTGCCCCTCCGCCCACACCACCCCCTGCATTTAATTATTTTCCTCTCTTTGTGCTTCATTTCCCCTGCCCGCTCTCCATACCTGCAGCCTCCCCAGTCCCTTCCCTGCCCTCTTCTCACCCTCTTCCTGTCTCCCAGCCCCTTATTGGTGGTTTTGTTTGGGAAACCAAACTTCACCACAACACGGTGACCAAAGTGCTCTTTTCATCTGCAGGCCTGTGTGAGTGGGTTCTGCTGCCTCTTCGTGACCTGGTGAGGTGAGGGCCCCTCCACCCACGCACCCTCCTCCATTTTATTTTGTTCCTTTCGTTTTGCTTAATTTCCCCTGCCTGCACTCAGTACCTGCAGCCTGCCAGATCCTTCCCCTGATCTCTTGCCGCCCTCTCCCGACATTCCCGACCACTGATTGGTGGTTTTGTTTGGAAGGAATCTGCCCTCTTAGCGGAAGAACCCAGTGCAGCCTTGCACAGGCAGCTAACGAAGGGCAAGAGGCAAAGGACAGCTCCCTTCCTGAGCAGCTTCCATTCCCTATTTGCACCTGTTCATACATGGATGCCTGACAAAGGAACGTACAGTAACAACTAAGGTAAAGGGGCATGGGCAGAGAGCACAGACAGTACTGTGCTCTGGTAAACCCTGACATGTTATTCCTATTCATACAATACTAAAAGCTGCTGATAACTTTGTATCCATTCCTCTATGGGTGCTCTAGATAGCCACTGGGTTAAACTCTGTCATGCTCCTATTGCACTTAGATGGTTCCTATGGTGGGTAGTGCATTGCATGTGTGTGCATTTTGGCAGTCGGCAGTGTGTTGCACCCAGCTGTGTTCTGTGGGCAAGCAACATGTTGCACTTAGAGATGAATTCAGTGGATAAGCAATGTTTCACACTTTTGAAGATTAGCCACGTGTCACATTAAGAATGAACTGTGAAGATTAACCATGCATCACATTCAGAAAGAACTGTGAATATTACAGCCATGCAACCCATGTTAATAGAATTGTGAAGATTAGCCATGTGTCACATTTAGAAAGAACTCTGAAGATTAGCCATGTGCCACATCTAGATATAATTGTGAAGAATAGTCATGCGTCACATTTAGAAAGAACTGCGAAGAGTAGCCATGCATCACATTAAGAGAGAATTGTGAAGATTAGCCATCCGTCACATTCAGAAAGACCTGTGAAGATTTGCCATGCATCACATTTGGATAGAATTTTGCAGATTAGCCATGTGTCACATTTAGAAAGAACTATGAAGATTAGTCATGTGTCCCATTAGCTGTTTAATCCTGCTGAACTCAAAAGCATGCCTTGGGTCTGGTAATCATTGCTGTGCACAGAGGGGCATGTAGGAGAAGCCAGTGTATTGCAGTTGGAGGAATTTGTGGGAATGGCTAGTGTGTTGAGCTTGGAGTGGTTGTGGGGGTAGCCAATGTATTCCACTAGGAAGAATTGGAGGGTACCATTGGGTTTCAGCTGGAAGAGTTCTGAAGACATGCTTGGAAGAACTTTGAGAGTAGCTAACACTGAGAGTAACCCTGCTCCTGCTCCCCTCCAACATACCTCACAAGTACTATACATGCTCTATGGGCTAGCCAAACTTCACACACACAAACACATACACACACACACCCAACACAACTAACATGTGCATGCAGCAAAAAATCCCAAACACACAACCTTACCCGTACAGATACAACAGGGCAGTGTGCAAAATCATAACTATCAGCCAAACTACATGTAACTCACACTTAACAAACACCTGCATACAACAAACAACCCAGATACTGGACCTTTCCCTTAGAGATACAACAAGCCAGTGACTGCAATCAACTCATCAGCAAGCCAGCACACACAGATGCCAGTTTCTCCTGGTTCTGGATCTATCCTGTCACTCTTCCCGCACTAACCAACACACCCTCTTTCTTGCAGAGCCATATGAGGGCCGTGGACCACCCCAATGGTAATGATGCATAGTATAAGAAAAGCTTACATAACATAGCATAAAGACTACACTGCCCTACTCTCCCTCATGGATGTGGTGTAAGCCTTTACCAGCATTTCCCACCTGTGAAAGCAATACAACAGTGGTAGGATGAAAGCCCTGACTCTATATTTGTACATGTCTAGGTGACAATAGATTCCTTCAGCAATCTATTTGCAAATGTCTCAGCATTACAAAGTAGCACTCAGAGTTGGGCACTATATGTTTGTAGGCAGTGCATCTTGATTAAAAACAAATAAACATATCTTTTTCTCTTTCTTTTCTACAAAACGGTTGCCCAGATTCAGCATTACTTCAACAGCTCAAGATATTCAGGGTGTGCATACATCGTAAAACTGAGTCCACAATTTAGGGATCAATCAAGTTTAAAAGAAAAATAGTGAATTAAATATATGGCACAAGATTCTTCATATTTAGTTTGTAATGAAATATGGTATGGGACACATTTAACTGAACCTATTAAAGATTGTTGTCTAACATGAATGACCATGACCTTAATTACATGCAATTCACGCCTTGTTGAATCAGCCTCAAGGGAAAAACGAAATTTCCATCTCAAACTAAAATCACAATTGTGTTTTCACATGCTACTAATATAATTCAGCAATTAAGAGTTTTGTAATGGATCAATGAGTTTTAATTACAGTCTCCACCAATGCGAACATTCAGA
The DNA here is from genome assembly GCF_040938575.1 of Ambystoma mexicanum. Lineage (NCBI taxonomy): Eukaryota > Metazoa > Chordata > Amphibia > Caudata > Ambystomatidae > Ambystoma > Ambystoma mexicanum. Next base: position 739,394,541 of record NC_090928.1, read on the forward strand.
CATGTCTTCATTATATTTAAAAAGAACACGCAATAAGGAACTGACTGACTCTAGCCTTGCTTTTTCATGAACTGCATATATATATTTTTATATATCAACTGAAAAAACCTTGTTAAAGGGATGTTACGGTTGAATTGCCCTAACAAAAAGACATGAAATTCAGTGAAAAAACCTTGTTGATGGGACATTATGGTTTTAATTAAAACCGAAAAACCCTTGAAATTTGCCAGTTATGGTACGCTAAGCCACCATAACCGATGCCACCACTGTTAAGACTAACACCCAGGACATCAAAGATGACATCACAAAGGTCATTGATGACATCAACAATGACATCACATATGAAATTAATTGTGATAAAAAGTTTCTAAAAGGGCTTGTGTTTACAATGTTAGTAACTAGATGTGAGGGATGATTCGGAGATATGATTGATAGGTTATTTATAACATGATTAATACCCAGAGGTTTCTGAGCGCTGACCCAGGGATCAGACCTGTGTTGCTCCATGTTGTCTTGCTTCCAAGGGGAGCATGTTGCCCCTGAGCTATCCTCCCCTATCATGAACTACTTAAGGTATTAAAGAATGTACTCATCTCAAAAAAACAAACATAATATTGGAGTGCTGTTGTTAATACAGGAACCTAATCATACATACACAAAGGCAATGGCTGTAGCATGCAACATAAAAGAACAATAACTTTTATTTGGTAATTTGGATAGTAAAATAATGGATGGTACCTTGTCATAGTTTTCAGTAATGATGAACGTGGAATAAATAGCTAATAATTGTAGACTTACTTCATACTTGTGTTTGGACAAACAATACACATCAAGATCTACAATGCATATAAATCTGAGGCACACACAAGCAAACATAAGTAAGGAGGAAATAAACAACACCACCAAAAAATGACAGTAACATTAGACTTCATCATGAAGTGCACAAATGATTTGTCTGTTTGAGGCTTGCTTTTTTCTCCATGTATGTGTACCATGAACTGAGGCCAAATCCTAACATAAGTGCCTTAACAACATACAAGAAGGTTAATGTGTACATATGTAGCACCTGTTAAATTGTAAAATTGTCTCTATCAGTGAACAAAATCACATGGCCTACACATGTCAGTGAACAAAAAGAAGTGGCCCAGATATGTGATGTCATTGGTGATGTCATCAATGACATTTGTGATGTCATCTTCCAAGTCCTGGGTGTCAGTTTTAGCAGTGCACGGAGGTGGTGCAAGTTATGGGTGCTTAGTTTACCATAACTGGCGATTATCAAGGGTTTTTCTGTATTACTTGTAAACATAACGTCCCTTTAACAACGTTTTTTCACTGAATTTCATGGCTTTTTGTTCGTGCAACTTAACCATAAGTCGCTTTAACAATGTTTTTTCAGTGAATTACTACTGGTGTCCCTTTAATCTGCTACAAGTTCTTTATATTATATCCCCCCCCCACAATATATAGCGTGGCAGTCCGCAGACGTCGGGTGGCATTTACAGGGCTCAGAATCATAGGGGAGTACCAAAGAAGATGTACTCAGCAACCAACAAACAGATGTACCTGAAATCACAACTAATGTTTACAACATGCATGTATACCTTTTTGTACAAACACTTAAGTTAAAAAATCACATTCTTTTTTTATTTAACACACATTACAATGGAATGCACCAATCACAAACCATAACTGTACACTTCATATAATCTCCTCACTAAAACTCTGCATACAAATTGAGAAACACCACGTGCTTATTGGACAACACATTCTCACAAAATGGTAAGTGCATTGAATTTATTTCTCTCTTATTAGCTTTCATTATATAAACATGTGTTATAAGACAGAAGCCTATTTTTCTCACTGAAACAGCAAGCATGCTTGAATGGTTGGAGGAGAACTTCCCAAAAGAAGAAATGAGTGATGATAACATCTCCAAAGGTATAAAATAGATATTTTAATGTAAACAAATAATGTATTTTGTACACACCTTACTTAAATAATCATTTTTCTTACAGTACATAATTTCCATGAAGAAACCACGTCCCAGTTTAATTATGCCCAATCCCCAGAATCACAAACAGCAGCTCTATCCCAACTGTAAATAATCAAATCATGAACTTGCCCAAAAAAATAGATGAACTTAGTAATGATTTCAAAGAACTTTTCCAGTATGTGAAAAATCATGTGATAAAATGTTTTCACTATTGCTGTCCTTCTTGCACCTGTCCCCCTTGTCCCCAGCAATCATCACCAGCAAATGCTGAACATTTTAATGAAAGGCAGGTTGAGGAAACCTCAGTGCCTTCCTCCCCTCATAATTATTGTACAAAAGTTCCTGATTCTCCCATCCCTTTCTTGAATAGATATATTTTCTGTACTATAAATGTTTTCTATATTGTTATGTGAAATGTCTTTTTTTTAAACTCCCATTATGAGTCTGCGGACACCACGACTGTCTGGGCTGTCAGCACTCAAAATGGAGGTGCCCCCGGACAAGCACGGTGTCTTGACATGTCTGTTTTCATGTGACACACTTTAAATTAGTTCACAGAAACCATGCCTGTCCTACAAACATCCAGCGCATGCGCCCTGCGATTCCCGCCGAAAGGGTGTGGACACAGGCAGGGCCGCAGATGGCCATGGACATTATCATGTGACCGCACCCATGCAGCGTGACAGGGATGTCCATGAATGTTGTCCGTGGCCATGGACAGTTTAAAAGTGCTTTCGCAGCCAATCTGTAGTGTTTCAATCAGAAACGTTACCCTTGCACAGCTCCCCGACCCATTCCTGGTGGATCTGGCAACTTTGTACACATTTTCAAGGCCTTTTTGCGACTTGGTAGTCCGCAGACAGCTCAACTGTCCATGGACAGTTCCTCAGAAGGGACCCACCCATTACTTTTCCTCATTCTCAATCTGACTTTCCAGGAGAGAGCACCTGCTTCACTGCTCCTTCACTGCTGCTACACTGCTGTGCATATTGGAGACCATGGCATCTCTTATGGCCAATGCTTCTGTCCAGCCACCCCCACCACCACCAGAACCATCATCATCTGGTGGGCATGGAGAGGGGAACAGGGACAGTGATACATACGAGTAGGATCAAGAGGAAGAAAAGGATGAAGTGGAAGAAGTCCCTGTCACCTGTACTTGGAAGGAGTCCTGGGTGTGGTAATTTGTCGCAACCGTTGGCTTGTGCAACCAAGGTTTGATGCACTGAGTGCAAACTTGTACTCAGTCATAGGAAACATGGCTTGTGCTCCTACAGGATTACTTCCATGAGGCCCCACACCAAATCGACCCACCAGAATGTTCTGAGAAAGGCAATATCTTTCTAAGGTAAGAGCAGGTTCACTTCCTCCACCCCATCATCGTCATCTGCTCCTATCACCACAAAGGATACTCCTTTGGGGCAGAGGATCCCAGTGGCAGCTTCACAGGCCATACAGAATGCTGTTTACCCTTACCTTTTGAGGGTCAAAGTGCTATGCATGTACTGAGAAGCACCAATGCCTCTCCTGAAAAAAAATGCCCAACAAAAAATACAAAATTGAAAAAACACAAAGAAAACGTTCCTTTACGAGCCAAATTTCACAGTTAAAAAATAGAAGTGAGAAACAAAGTCACAGGCCCCTGTGCAGCCTGCATAGTCCATGGACAGCGCAGTACAATTGAAATACATTTTATTTTTTCATGTTCAAAAAGCGTGGCTCTTAAAGGAACCTTCTTTTCTGTTTTTGGCTTTTAAATTTTTTTAAAATGTTTGGTTTTACAAACTGAACTAAGAAAACATTTCACTGAATTTCATTATTTCTTCTCACTTAAACAAAAACTGTTTCAAATAATTTTGAATGTTTTCCACAAAATTCTGATTACCCACATCAGTTAGATGGACTCCATCTCACCAAAAAATGTTGGCCCTATCAAATTTAATGTTCTCATTATGAAGCAATGTCATGCCAACATCTAAAAAAAAAACACACACCACTTTATTGATGTTGTGCCTGGATTTTTCCATTTGCGGACCAAATGAACACATCCATATCTGTCTCTGGGCAATGTGTGAAAAAATAATTTTAAAATTAGGGAACATTTCCTTCAATTTTCCCAATGTCTCCTTCATTGCAAACTGCAATGAAATTCCAGTCACGTTCCCCAAACTGTTCCCTCTACAATGAACAAAGATAATGTCTGGATGTTTCAATTCAACCACATTTGCACAAAATGGGAGCAATTCCATCCACTTCATGCTCTATACTCCACAACAGAACACTTCCAATTCAGGGGATCAAGATTTTTGGCTATTCTACAATGCTGAACATACACCTTCATGCATTGGACCCAAGAATCCTTGAAAATCCAAACACTCTGCCTGCTGAAAGACATTGCCATGGCCATTTTCAATCCTCTCACAACACCTACTAACAACACTCCTGCTACCCTCTCTTCCTGTACACCACACCCAGGAAACCTTATTGGCTGATCCTCCAATGTCCGCAGACACCCACAACTGTAAACAATTTATTATACAATTGTGGCTCTTAAAAGAGCTGTTTTTTCAGGTTTTTTTTTGGTGTTCTGATTTTTATTTTTTAAAATTATTTCTAAATGTTTTCATATGCACTGTACAGCTTTTCAACTTACGCTTTCTCATTGCATTTTGAATAGTTACAAGAAACATTGATTCCCCAAATCAATAAAATTCACTCCATCACTCTGAAAATTGTTCATTTAAAAAAAAAAGATGCAATACCAACATCATTCAAAAAAGCACATGCACCTTTATTTACAAGGTGCCTACCTTGTTCTAGCTGTGCACAAAACACATTTGGACATATCCATACTTATCCATAATTCCCTTGGATGTACTTCTGAAAAAAATAATCTTTGCACATGTAAATAGTTCCATCAAGCCTCTGAATATATCTTTTAATGCAACCTGCAAATATAGTGGAGTAACGTAGCCCAAACATTTTCCTACACAATGAACAACTCTAATATGTGGGCATTGAAAGTGAGCCTTAGTCTTACAAAATGATAATAAACTTAGCCAGTTTATCCGAGCCACTGTATACCACCAACCCTCCAGTCCCACCAAACCAATAGTATCAGAGATGCCTCACAACTCAGTATACCTTTTCAAATTATTCATCCAACAATCTCCCAACACCCACATTTTTTTAGCAATATCCACATCCCTATTCCCCACAACAATCAAAACACATATCACCCTGTCTTCCTGTAAACCATAACCAGAACACCTCAATGGCTAATCCCCAAAGTCTCCTTTCCATGCCACACATCGCTGAAAGACCCGGATGTGGCACGTAACATTCGCAGATGTCATGGCTACTCAAATGGGTCGGGGAAAAATTAAACACAATTGAAGTTATTTAATCTTTAGTGGTGGCTCTGAAAGGAACCTTTTTTGGGGGTTTGTTAACAAACACATGTATTTTCCTTTTGTTTTGCTTTTCTGTACAGTAGTTCTTACTTTACAATTTCCTTACAGGAACTTTTTCAATGCATTCATAAGAGTGTAAAGGGAAATTGCATTTCTGACATCTGTGAAATGAACTCCATCTTGACAAAACAAATTCACACCATCAGAACTTATATTATTCTCAAAAGATGACATTCCTGCAGCATATAAACAAGCAGATACTGCTTCATTAACAAGCTGCCTTGATTCTTCAATTTGTGGACTGAAATTTTTTTTTAGACATCTCCATGTTTGCCTCAGATTTATTTCAGCAACAATAATTTTAGCAGTAAGAAACAGTTGCATTAGGCTTTTAAAGAAATCCTTCAGGGCAACGTATAAAGACACTGGAGTCACAAACCCCAAACTGTCCCCTCTACAATGCACAAACACAATGTCTGGACATTTAAAGCCATACTCTCACAGAATGAAAAGAAGCTGCCCAGTTTAAGCTACAAACTGCATGTCAGAAAACGTGCACTTCTGCAAATCCAATATTTCCAAGGATGTCCTGATTTTCAGCATACACCTTCAATGACTGAATTGAAGAATCCCACAGAATCCACAGAGTCTGCCTTCTCAAACACACAGCCATAGCCATTATCAGTGCTCTCAAAACTCCTGCAAACAAAACTCCTACTACCGTCTCTTCCTGTACACCACACCAGCAAACCTGATTGGCTAATCCCCACAATACTCTGTCCATGCCAGGCATCCTCAAAAGATCTGCATGTGGCACATTCATTCCGTGGACTACCGCGGTGTACACAGACCATGTAACACAGGGGCAGCCCTTCTATCCTTTCCACTTTCATGTTCTCAATACTCCCTCATTGGCCGCTTTCAAAGAGTCACACATCCTCCACCAATCATATCCAAAACCTCCTCACCTAACCCTGTCATCTCACTTCAACTCTTCAGATGTACACTTGAACTCTCACAATACATATCTCCTGTTAATGAAAGACATTTGCATCAAAAACTACGGTGCAAAGGTCCAAGATTTAAATTTCCAAATTCAACAATATCTGCATCTAACAAAACATTGTACAATGATGCTTATTTTTAAAGAAAAGTTTTCATCAACTCTTTTATCTGCTGTACCGTGTCCACCGTATGCATAATAAAGGACATTAACAGAGATCCTTTATGTGTCTCTGTGTCCTTTATGTGTCTAATTAGCTTCCTTTTCTCAAATATATATATATATATATATATATATATATATATATATATATATATATATTACATGGAGTGCGGTAGGGCCATGTAGTTATGGTTAAGTTGCACATCTCATAGGAAGAGTACTTTTTGGGTGGCTTATAACTTCGCCCCCCCTGGACAAATCCTCACCAAACTTTGCAAACAGAAAGTATGCGGCCCACTCGGAATTTCTTTGAAAAGTTTGGTGAGGTTTGGCCTGGAGGGGGGCAAAGTTATAGTTGGGGGTCCCAACATTTATTTTTTTCCCATAGACTGAAGGGAGAAAACATTTCTGTCGCACCTACAGCACCAACCGCTCGACAGATTTTCACCAAATTTGTGGCAGGAGGGGCCGCTTGGTCCCAAAAGCTTTGCTTTTGTAAATTTGGTGAAAATCGGTCCAGTATTTTCTTTTTAAAACGACCAAAAAGTAGGTCTAAAAAAATGAGTGATATCTATGTCCGCTCTGCGGACAGGACATTGATTGGCCATTTGGCTTATGTCATGTCCGCGGACATGCAATGTGCACCTGATTGGTTGGAGTGAAGCGTGAGGTGCCTCACATTTTCTCGATGCACCCACCAGTTTGGATTTGTGGACAGTGACCGCTGTCCACGGACATTGCAGTAACAACATATACAAAAACACAACTTTGCACTTATCAAACTTATCAAATATTCTCTGGGGAGGCGAGGGGTGATGAGGATGGGATGGGATATGGCTGCAAGAGGCAAAAAAACCAGGCATTTTTTGACGCAAAAGTCCACAAACAGTTCAGATGTTTGCGACCTGTCCTGTGAGGTTCGCGGACACCTCTGCATTACAGGGTTGGTGAAAAGCAGTTCTTGGATGGCTTATAACTTTGGCGCCAGATAATTAAACTGCATGAAATGTTGCACTTATTTTCTTGATCTGATTCCGAATGAGTCTGCAAAGTTTGGTGGGATTCTGTCAAGAGGGGCGAAATTAGAGAGGGGGTCCCAAAATAATATAAAAGCTTATAAATGAGGTGCCATTTGACGAATCTAAACTTAAGTTGGGGAACTGATAATAGAGTTAGGTATAAATCCTTTTGCAAAGTTTGGTGGGATTTTGTAAAGGGTCAAAATTAGAGGGGAGTCACAAATTATTTTAAAGTCTTATTAATGTGGTGCCATTTGACAAATCTACACAAAGGTTTGTAAATAGATTATAGATCTAGATTTAACTGTTTTTGCAAAGTTTGGTGGGATTCTGTCAAGAGGGGGCAAAATTAGAGGGGGGTCCCAAATCATTTTAAAGGCTTATAAATGGGTGCCATTTAACAAATCTACACAACGCTGTGCAAAAACATTATAGATCTAGATATACATGTTTTTGCAATGTTTGGTGGGATTTTGTCAGGAGGGGGCAGAAATAGAGGGGGTGTCCCAAAATATTGTAAAGGCTTATAAATGTGCTGCAATTTGACGAATCTACACAAAAGTTTGCAAAAATATTTTAGATCTTGATATAACTGTTTTCATTAAGTCTATATGGATTTTGGCAAGTGGGGGCTAGGTTATATGACTATTGTATGTGCATACATTTGACACTTTTGAAAAAATAAAATGTGTGGATTACCAGCAAACTTGTGGAAGGACCATTGGCAAGGATCTGAAAGCATGGTTTTGCAAATGTGCCCATGTTTTCTTTTTGAACATGTGACATAATGTAGGTACAAAAAATAGTGATATACCTTTTTGGTGACTGAGGTATAGTGGTAGCCATGGGCAGTGGCAAGATTGTCTGGGTCATGGAATAATGTCCTGATCCGGACAATCTGGCTACTGGCCATGACCACGAGGGACAACACATGGGGTTAAAGTGGCCATGTCCACCAGGGACCGGCTTTGTGGTAAAGTTGTTAGAAATTGGGATAGGTTTGAAAGGGAAGAAAAATGTGCTTGTAGTAATATGGTCATAGGGTTTTCTCTTTGCCTTCTGCAGGCTGCCATGGAAAGCGAAGAGGGACCCTGTATGAAACCCCACCTTCCCATTCCATGGTGGCCATTTTGAAAAATCCTTTTTTGGGACCCCGGGTTCCCGCTTTGGGAACCTAGGGTGCTAATAGCCTTCATCCCTCATTACAGGGGCTGGAATGGGGGGATAATGGTCCGGAGACCTCGTTATCCACCCTCGCTTTGCTTGGGCTGCTGGACCGGTATCCACTGTTCCAGTCCCTGGAATGGGGGATAAATGCCACAATATTCTCATTAGCATAACACAAAATGCAAATGGAAATGTTGGAAAATCTTATTGAGTCTATGTACTTTACTAGGAAATGTAAAGTAGATGGCGTTCTATACGTTTTTTAAAGTTCTATTTTTTAACTGTGAACAGTGGTTCCTAAAGGAACATTTCTTCTGTTGTTTTTGGATGTATTTTTTTTTTTTGGCAGGAGAGCTAAGAACGAAAGGTGGGGAGAAAAATTAGGGAAGAGGCACCAACCACTAATATGGAGGGGTGGACAGGGCAAAATGTTGCACGTGTGTTATTTCTAAGGTAGGGTGCAGTGTTTCTTATTCGCCTTGATTACAGCAGTGGTGGTGGCTCTTGGGGAGGAGGGATGGCAATAGCTGATGTCATTTTAAGATAAATAGCAGTTTTGCTAAACGTTTGTACTTGTGTACTAGATTGTTAATGGATAATTAGTAGGAATAGGTGTTGGAGCTGTGCAAGGGAAATTTTGAAGTTGAAAGTTCCTGGATCAGTAGAAAATGCAGTTCCGAACTGTCCGCGAAGCACGGATCTTATCGTGAAGTGCAGACGGGTTCTCGGACATGTCATCATGCCGTGCGCCAATATATGGTCATGTGACACTGTCTGGAATGTCCGCAATGAAGTCAGATGTTCGTAGACGTCTACGGATGCAACACTAGTTGAAATAGTTTCAAAAAGTGTATAGAAGTGTTAAAAATTATTCTAGAAGGTGGGAAATGGCAGAGTTTTAAGGTGACACTTTGTAAATTGGACACAAATATTGTTATATTTGGTAAGCATGACATCAGTAAGTTGAAGGAAAATAGCATGTACTGGTAAAAACCCATGAAATTCACTGAAAAAACATTGTTAAAGGGGTGCTATGGTTAAGTTCGACTAATAAAAACCTATGAAATTCAATGAAAAAACTTTGTTAAAGGGACATTATGGTTAAGTTGCACTAATTAAAACCTATGAAATTCAATGAAAAAACTTTGTTAAAGGGACGTTATGGTTAAGTTAAGTTGCGCTAATAAAAACCTATGAAATTCAATTAAAAAAATGTGTTAAGGGGACGTTATGGTTAAGTTGCACTAATAAAAATCTTTGAAATTCCCTGAAAAAACTTTGTTAAAGGGACGTTATGTTTAAGTTGCACTAATAAAAACCTATGAAAATCTGTAAAAAAAAGTTGTTAAAAGGACGTTAGGGTTCCAAGTAAAACCGAAAACCCCCTGAAATTCACTAGTTATGGTAACCTAAGCAACCATAACATAAACTAGCCCCACCACTGTGCATTGCTAAGACTAACATCCAGGACATCAAAGATGACGTCACAAATGTCATTGATGACATCACTGATGACATTACATCTGCATCTACTTTTCATGAAAAGTCTGTACAAAGCATTCTTATTGTAATGTTGATTAAAAAAAAGTGTCAAGGATCATGGGAATAAATATCATGAGGTACGTAGTGCATTAAGCAATGCATTGATCCAAATAGCATTCTATTATGACGTTTATTTCCAGTATACTAAGGTACACATGTAGAAAAATAGGTATAGTGTGCAGCAGACAAGATGGAGGTGCAATATTAATAATATTGCCATGTTAAATACTAACATTATAAATGCTTTCTTATTAGAGTTCTGCATACTGTAAACATTTAATAAGTACCTAATTAAACCCACTTACTACATAATTGATTATTGTAAACAAAACACAAACAGACAACAACACATACAAATATGAAAATACACTGGGACAATGAAGTAAACAAAAAAAACAGCTGTATTACCAGACAATCTTCATAACCTAACTGATTACCTTCATGCACAGAAATGATTGCTCTGCTTCAAAGCTACTACTTCCCTGTGTATAACTATCAGATAATGTGACTGGATGTATACAAATATGAGCATATCCAGGAAATGTACAGTAATAAAAAAAAACAGCAGAACTATAAGAAAGTGTTAATAACCTTACTGATCATCTTCATACATAGAAAGCATTGCTGACTTCCAAGTCTGTGTTTTACCCTATGTATATGTTTCATATGCTGTGAATGAACCCCAAGTGAATTACTGTAAGAACATATTTGAAGTATAAATCTACAAATATAGTACTTTTTGAATTTTTTGTTCCGGCTGTTACTGGCCTACATATGTCAGTAAAGGAAAAAAGAGGGAGCCAGCCATGTGATGTCATCAGTGATGTCATCAATGACATTTATGATGTCACCTTTGATGTCCTGGGTGTTAGTCTTAGCAGTGCACAGTGGTGGGGTGAGTTATGGTTGCTTATGTTACCATAACTGGCAAATTTTAGGTTTTTTTCAGTTTTACTTAGACCCATAACGTCCCTTTAAAAAAGGTTTTTTCACTGAATTTCTTTGGTTTTAGTAGTGCAACTTAACCATAACGTCCCTTTAACAAAGTTGTTTTACTGAATTTCATAGGTTATTATTATGCAACTTAACCATATTGTCCCTTTAACAACGTTTTTTTTGTGAATTTCATAGGTTTTCAGTAGCACAACTTAACCATAACATTCTTGTAACAAAGTTTTGTCACTGAATATAGATATAAATAATATAAATTGGACAAATGTTTACTAGGATTCCCTTAGTTTATGTACATATAAAATAGAACATACTGAACCCCCTACTTGCGCTAGTGGTTCTGATGTCTGCCGACCATGCACATGTTCTCTGACAGACGCAGTCAACATCAGCACTATCCAAAAACTCAGAGGGTATCTTATATTGATGTATCATGAAATAAAAACACTGAACATGTTCAAAAAGCAGCACATAAATACATTACATTCAATAACAAATAAGAAGTGCAAACTGTATATGTAATACACCAACCGTCCAATTACATAGCATATGCAACATAATGGAACATACCAAAACAAAATAAATATGTCTCCAACAGAATTACCTCACAGAAACTGCACAGCAAAAAAAATCAACAGCACACCTACGCAGAAGTAACAGCAAAACTTAGCAAGAAACTAGTAAGTAGACTACATTTATTTTATATATTTATAAACTTACTGTATTAGGTACACTAAAAGTAATATATTTTTTTTCACAGAAATGAATGACTGGAAGAACATTTTCCTGGGGATGAAACGAGTGAAAACAGTAATACTAATGGTAGACACTACACTTCTCTATATAAGTCAATTAATAACCATTAGTTTATGTGTACTTAACACTTTTTGTTTTAACAGACCATACAGACATTAAAAATAATACAGAAACAGAGACCTTAGAAAATCATCTTAAGTGAATGGAGCAAAAAATGGATCTATTAAAGAAATAGTGTGCTCAGAAATATTATTGTCCCGAGGGTTCGGGCATGTGTTTTGAAGCATATGTTGATCGATCGTACAAACATTTCCTATGCAGCTTACCGTACTTTTCCTCTTTTTTACGCATGCAAAATCAGGCAGCAGGGCGCAGCCATCTTGTGATAATCTTATCCGTTGCTGCATTGCCCAAGGAGTACTGCCCTGGTGACACTAATTCATATGCCCCGCCCCTGCGGCTGACATCACCAAACATAGTGATGTTCTCCGCCTATCTCCAGGATGTTATTGCAAAGCGTAGCCAAATGCGCCCGGTCATCAACTATGTGTTAACGTTAGTGGACGCACAACCCGGAATATCAACACACATCATTTCACAGCACAGCGCGTCCCAATTTTGAATATAAAAGTATACCAAATACCAAAACTGTACAATAAACGTTCCGTGAACATCCAGAGATTGCCATATACAAACAGATGGGTAATTTTTGTAATTTTTGTCTTTTTTCTCGATCCACAAATGTTCATCGTGAGTCACGCAGTGTTCCTGTTAGGTATAAGAAGCGCATTGGACGCACCGTCAATCGCAAGGCTTTGCCATCAGCTTGCCGCTAGGCCACCATAAACGATGTCAGATTTCTCCTTATCGCTGGTACCACGTAAGGGCATATCGGCCCATGGCGATCATCCCAAAAAAGTATCATTGTGATCCAGCCATTCACGTGTATCTGCAGCTGCCGATTAAAAAACCTGTCAGTTGGTATCTGGAATCGATGACAATCGCAGAAAGGCAAGATGTAGCTGTTTGGAAAACATAACAGAAATGTGTCTCAGTAGCCGATCTTTAGTGCAATTTATCATTTTACCCATTAATTCGGCCCTGTGTTAAAACTAATGATGAACACTGATGTGAAACAATGGGAACACAGAAAAAACGATGTGGAAAGTAGTCCACAATTTGCTTCAGAGATTAGTACTATGGAGTATGTTCAGCTCGAAAAATGGGATGCGGAGGCGACGCTAGAATCAGGGAGCAAGCTAAGTGCAAGAAGAACACATAGACTGAATTTTCATTACATATTAGTGTTGAATTAGGCGTTTGAGGAACCTGTGCGAATCCAGTGGCGGACTACATGCATTTCAATACTCGACTGCCCATGTGCCCGGGACAAAGAGAAGTGCACACACAGGTTGCATTTGCGTATCGATGCAATATGGTGCTAATAGCACCATGGTCCACCGCCTGACTTGTAATGAGGGCCAGTCTCTGCTCACACATCTTACCCAGTAAACCCTATTGACCAATCCCTTGCCACTAATAGCAAATGAGGAAGAATGAGCCATGACAGAGGTATAAAACACCATGTGTCTGTATGACCAACTTACAGAAGACTTTGCTGTACTGAAATCCCAACTAAACAATGAGCAGCGTAGCATTTTCCAAGAAGTAACAAAACAAATTGAACATGGTGTGCCACGTGAAAATTAAAAAAACTGTATGTGGCAAGACTACAAACTTATACTGCTATACGTGATTGGTCAGGCTGGTTCAGACAAAACATTCTTAATCAAAATTATCAGCAAGTTCCTCCCAAAATGACAAACAACAAACTGTCAGCTGTTGTAACTGCCTCCCCCCCCCCCCAGGTCTAGCTGCCTACAACATAGGCACTGTCAGTTTACACCAATTACTACTCCTTCTAGTAGAACACCAGCACAAATTAGACTGTTGCATAATTTCTACAGAAGCTGCAATGGAACTACACAAAGTTTTCAAACAAATGAAAATGCTGCTAATAGATGAGGTGAGCATGGTCTCCTAACTAATGTTGGCTTTGATTCAACTCAGATTACAAGAGGTCCTCAAAACAGACTACGAAGAGCTCTTTGGAGGAAAACACATTATTGTTTTTGGAGATCTTCTTCAATTAACACCAGTGAAAGGTGAACCTATTTTTAAAACCTTAGAGCACAAACTGTGCCGTAAAACTCTTGGCAGCATAGGAAATGTCAACATTTGGCAACATTTCCAATACAGAGAATTAAGTGAAAATATGTGTCAGTCTGCAGACCTCACATAAGCCAACATTTTAAAAAGAATTAGCATTGGAGCACTATCTCAAAAAGCACAATCTATATTAAAAAGCAGGCACATCCATGCACCCTATTGCCATAACTACTGTGCTACTGATGTCATGGAACAATTAGCACACAAAAATGTCACTTGTATAACCTTGATGCCAACTCTTGCAGGCTGTTTAAAAATTAATGAAATAATGTTAAAAAAAGAAATGCAATCAATAGTTCAAATTGCCTCCACAGACAAACTGGACGTACATGGTATGACACTAACCATGTGTCAACAAGCCACAAAAAGGCTAAACACCTTGGAGAACTCTATCTGTAACACAGCTGGTTTGGAGAAAATATTCAAATTATCTTTATACTGTAGAGTAATGCTTAAACATAGCTTTGACGTGGACCAAGGACTAGTTAATGGAGCACTTGGTACATTTGTTGGCTTTCAAACATACCCACGTGACAACAAAATTCAATTTGTCAATATTCTCTTTGACAAACTATCCGAAGTTAAAAGGATAGGACGCGCAACAGCCCGCTTCCTTCTTTTAAAAGACATTTATGTACGCAGAGAACAATTTTCTCTAACTCTAGCATACGCAGTCACCATTCACAAATCACAAGGTCTTACCCTAGATTAAGCATTGATACATATTGGTAGCACAGTCTTTAAAGAAGGCATGAGCTATGTAGCACTACCACGCTTGCGTACACTTCACAAACAATTTCTAATCAACTTTGATGCAAGTAAAGTAAATGCTGATGTAACGCTCACCTGATTCTCGCAGAGGCGCCGGTCTTGACTGGGCGACTACCGTATCTTCAAAGGTGATGTGTAGCACCCGGTTGGCTCTTTGGGCTGGACCTCTGTGCACTGTATGCCTGACGTGTAGAGTAAGATGTCTGCAGATAGAAAATATGGGGTTAATGAACTGGGGTTATTGGGGTGTCCCTATCTCTTTCCTCTTCTCCTCTCCTGTAGACCCCCAAAGGTTAATGCTCTCACCTTAGGTAAGTGAATGCCGAGCTCTCCATCTGCCTCGGGGCAGGGTGCTGTAACCAGTTTCTTCACTGGATAGGTAGCGCAGGCCTCTTGACTTCAGAGGACTGCTGTCCGTCGTTTACTGCACGAACGGTAAGTTTCGAGTCATTCAAATGTCTTTAAAGTCTTTAGTAATGATGTCTCTTGTTTTGCAGGGTTCCGGCGATGGCGGATGACGGGCTGAAGTGAGTTGAAGATGGAGCCCGTGTGATGAATAGAAGCGCCTGGAAGCACGTAAGTAAGCGCTTGTTGCCTGCTTCACGATGCGCTCTAACTGTCTTTTTATTTTGCAGGTACGAGTTCGGAGCGGCTGCAGGGTGCCGGAATACCCACTGGATTAGATGTGGAAAGGAGTAATGGCACGTGAGTATTAAAGTTCCCCAATGTCTTTAAACGCACCTTGTTTTGTCTTTCAGATGCGGGATGCAGCGCCGAAGGCCTCCGGAGCGTGCGAAGAGTTAGTAAACTTTTGTCTTTCAGATGCCGGAATGCAGTGTGAAGACCTCCGGAGCGCACGAAGAGTAGGTAAGCCTTTGCCTTTCAGATGCCGGAATGCTAACCTGTTCTTTCTTGTCTTTATAGGTGTTGCTGAAGACTGGATTCAGGATGGTAAGCCTTTGCCTTTCAGATGCCGGAATGCTAACCTGTTCTTTCTTGTCTTTATAGGTGTTGCTGAAGACTGGATTCAGGATGGTAAGCCTTTTTCCTTAGGCCCAGGACCGGATGCAGAAGACATGATGAGCGTTCTGCTGCAGAGGTTGCAGAATAACGCAAAGCAAGATTCATCCACCGGGTGTGGTTTAAATAGCCTCCTGTAGTGCTTAGGTGTCTCCTTCCACAGCCACGCCTAAGTAAGAAAAGAGTTCCTGGTAAGAAAAGAGTTCCTGCCTTCCAGAAGAGTTCCAGTGTTCTGAATCTAGGGAGTGGCTCCAGCCCCACCCAACAGGAAAAGTAGTTCCAAACAGAAGAGGATCAGAGGCTCAACTGGCAGGCAAGTAAGCAGCATGGTCTGCTGAAGGTAAGTCCACCCAAGCATTATGAGCCCGGCGCTTCCAGCGCTGGGACTGGGCATATTTATGAGCCTGGTGCCACTGGCGCCAGGACTGGGTCCAAAAGGTCCCAATTGGGACTGGTTGGCACTCGGAACCTGGGTTATGGATCTGCTTCCAAGGGAGTTGGGAAAACCCTGACCTTTTGGAAGCAGAGATCATGACAGTACCCCCCCTCAAGGCCCCTCCCAAACCGGGCTTCTCCGGGGGTTTTGGCTTGTCAGGAAATGTTCGGTGAAATCTTTTGATTAGGCGAGGAGCGTGGACATATTCAGCAAGTTCCCAGGATCTCTCTTGGGGGCCGTAGCCTTTCCAGTCAATTAGGTAGAATAGTTTAGATTTGGAGACCTTGGAGTCCAGAATGCTTTTGACTTCAAACTCGAGTTCTCCATCCACTAGGATAGGTTTTGGAGATTTGGTTAGTCGGGTTTGAGGTTGCACGGGTTTTAATAGAGAGACGTGGAAGACCGGATGTATCTTCATGTGCGGGGGCAAGTCCAACTTGACCGCTACTGGGTTTACTATGGTAGTGATGGAATAGGGACCAAGGTATCTTGGGTTGAATGTGCGTGGCCCTTTTAGAGATAGATATTTGGTGGATAACCAGACTTGATCCCCTACTTGATAGTGAGGGGCTTCCTTCCGATGTTGATCTGCTCCTTTCTTGTATTGTTCTTTAGCCCTTTGAAGGTGAGAAACAGCTTCCTTAAAGGCTTGGGTGATTGTAGAATGCAGGTAGTCTACTGCTGGTGTTTCAAGATCTTGGAGGGGATCCAACTCCGAGGTTCGAGGGTGACTGCCGTACAAAAGAAAAAACGGGGTTTTCCCAGTTCCCGAATGGACAGAGTTATTGTAGGCATACTCGGCTATCCAAAGGATATCTTTCCAAGTTTTTTCAGTTTGTTGCAGCATGCAGCGTAAATACTGTTCCAGAGTTTGATTGGTCCTCTCGGTTTGTCCGTCGGTCTGAGGGTGGTGACTGGTCGATAGTCTCACATCAATTTGAGCCGACCGACAGCAACTTCGCCAAAAATGAGAACTAAATTGACTACCTCGATCCGAAATTAGAACCGAAGGAAAACCGTGCAGTCGGACGATGTTTTCAAGAAATTCTCGGGCCAGAGTTGCTGCTGTTGGCAAGCCTTTGAGCGGAATGAAATGCGCCATCTTGGAGAATAAGTCCACGATTACTAGAATCGTATTGTATCCGGAGCATGGAGGTAGATCGGTGATGAAGTCCATAGAAAGCGTATGCCAAGGGCGAGGTGGGATGTCAATAGGGCGTAAGAGGCCTGCTGATCTTTCCTTTTGACTCTTGTTTTGGGCGCATACTCCACAGGACATTATAAAGTCTCTGATATCTTTTTTCCAAGACGGCCACCAGAAGTAGCGCTTGATCTTTTCTGAGGTCTTGGCTATACCGGGATGACCTTCCATTAAAGAGTCGTGATAACAAGAGATTACTTTTTTCTGTAAATCTGTGCTGGGTAGGTATAATCGTTCTTGGAAATACAATAAGTTGTCCTTTACTGCAAAGTCCTTTCCCTGCAGATGCCAATTCTGTATGTCTGCTGGAGTTACAAGTTGCCTGGCTTTATCCTTAACTTCCTCTATGGATTCTGTGGCGATTACACCCAGAATTCTTTGTTCGGGAATGATTGGTACAGGTTTAGGGTTGACCAAGTGTTCTTCCACTCCCATCCGAGAAAGGGCATCGGCTTTACCGTTCTTTGTACCAGGTCGATAGGTAATTATGAAGTCAAACTCGGCAAAGAATAATGCCCAACGGAGTTGTCTAGAGGATTGGGCTTTTGCGGTCTTCAAATATTGCAGGTTTCGGTGATCCGTAATCACAGTAACGATGTGTCGGGCCCCCAGCAGATAATGCCGCCAAGCCTTAAAGGCAGACTTGATAGCCAGAAGTTCCTTGTCAGTAATCGTGTAATTGATTTCAGGAGGCGAGAATTTGCGGGACCAAAATGCCACGGGATGCAACTGATTGGTTACCGGGTCCTTTTGTGATAGAACTGCCCCCATGGCAAGGCTTGAAGCATCAGTTTCCACGATGTAGGGGAGTTCGGGGCGAGGGTGTTTTAAGATTGGTGCAGAGATAAATTTAGTCTTCAAATCCTGGAAAGCTTGTTCCGCCTCGGTAGACCATTCAAAACATTTCTTTTTCTTTAACAAGGCAGTGATGGGCTGGACTATTCGAGAGGATTCGGGGATAAACCTGCGGTAAAAGTTAGCGAAGCCTAACATGCTTTGCACACCTTTTACGGAGGATGGTGATGGCCATTTGAGAACTGCATCGACCTTCTTTGAATCCATACGCACTCCGCCAGGTGATAATATGAATCCCAAGAATTCAACTTCAGTCACGTTGCAAACACATTTTTCCAACTTAGCGAAAAGTTTGTGTTGACGCAATCTTTCGAGGACCATTTTCACGTGTTTCCGATGTTCAGATTCCGATGAAGAATAAACGAGGATGTCGTCAATGTAAACAACAACACATACATCTATGAGCTCTCTGAGGACATTGTTCATAAAATATTGAAAGGCGGCCGGGGCATTGCAAAGTCCGAAGGGCATGACCTGATATTCAAATAGCCCATACTTGGTGCGGAAGGCCGTCTTCCATTCATCGCCCTCTTTTACTCGTACCAAGTGGTAAGCTCCTCTAAGATCCAGCTTTGTATATATGCATGCTTTTCTGACTTGGTCCAGGAGTTCAGGGATCAAAGGTAACGGATATCTATTCTTAACAGTGATCTGGTTCAGGGAGCGATAATCGATACAAGTTCTAAGGTCTCCTTCCTTTTTTGGAACGAAGAACAAAGCTGAAGAAGCAGGGGACTTGGAAGGACGAATAAACCCATTTGCCAGGTATTGATCCAGGTATTGTCGAAGGTGAAGGTTCTCAGGCTCGGTGAGGGCATAAATTCTACTACAAGGAGGAGTAGATCCAGGTATCAGGTCTATCTGGCAGTCATAAGACCTATGAGGAGGTAGAGAGTTAGGCTGATCCTTCCGGAAAACATCTTGGTATTCTAGGTATTCGGGAGGTAACTGGGGAGTCTCTGAAGAAATTGCGACCAGTGCAACACCAGGTGGAGGGTGACAAGTAGAGACACATTCTGGAAACTGGACCGTTCTTGCTCGCCAATCGATCAGAGGATTGTGTTTCTCTAACCAAGGTATTCCTAGAATAATCTGAAACTGAGGGGCCTTGATCACATCGAACACGATCTTCTCATGGTGTCCATCTTGACTTACTAGCGTCACCTCTTGAGTGGTATGCGTTACTGGCCCGGAGGCTATCTCCGTACCATCCACCGTAGTAATGACGTCCTTTACAGCCTTGGGACAAAGAGTTAGATTCATCCTCAAAACCATTTCATGATCCACATAATTGCCGATGGCACCGCTGTCGACGTAAGCTTCAATTGCATGTAATCGATCCGGATTATCAGGGCTAATGAGGACCATAGGTATCACGAAATGCAAGGTCACGGAACTGGTTTTCACGCTCGGCAAGAGGACCTCTATTCTTGTCGGGCGAGGTCGTTTCCCTGCTCAGAGTTTGTAACTTTGGTAACTGCAGCTCCTACTGCCTTCTTGGCAGGTTTCACCGGACAGTCTCGAAGAAAGTGCCCTCAGTTTCCGCAATATAGGCATAATTGCAACTGTTTCCTCCTTTCCCGCTCCCTTTGTGTTAGAGGACCTTTCAGACCCCCTATTTGCATGGGTTCCCCGGAGTCTACTCCTTTGGAAGGAGTTGGCGGTTTGGAAAATACTTGAGCATCAAACTTGGAACGATCGGCCTTCCTGTTCTGCAGCCTGTGATCTATTTGAACGACTAAGTCTATATAATCCGAACAGTCTTGTGGGGTATTCACTACTTGGGCTAAAACGTCTTTGAGCTCTCCACGTAGACCTCTATAAAACAGCGTAATCCTTTTGTCCTCAGGCCATTGAGTTTCCACTATTAGTCTATTGAAAGATGCAATATAAGCCAAAAGGTCTTGATTACCCTGTCGCAACGAAAGAAGCTCATTGTCCAAGGTCTGCCCCTGTGAATGTCTTGCGAACAGTTTTTCCATACTAAGCTGAAAGGCTTGAAAATCATGGAGAACCGGATCATCTTGATTAACTAGAGGGATCGACCAGTCTGCCGCATTGCCACTAAGGTACGAAAGTACAAAAGCTACTTTTGCTTGATCAGTTGGAAAGGCTGCTGGCCGGCATAAGAAGTGCAACCGGCACTGATTGATAAATACTGCAAACCTCTTTGGGTCACCAGAAAATCGTTCGGGCGGAGCCAGAGGTACAGTCCCAGGTAGGTTGATCTGCACTGGATTCATAGAGGATGTTGAAGGAAGATTTGCCCCTGATGCGGGTAACGGGGTCTGTCCGGCTTGTGACTGTAGCACTTGTCTAGCAAGATTGTCTGTTCTCTCCTTGGAAATAATTAGTTCCCTTCTTAGAGCATTCGTTTCCTGACGAGCTGCATGCACTTCTGCCCTTAGTTCCCCAAGTAACCGGGCTAGGGGGTCAGTATCCGAGGTTTCCATAGCGCCTGGGCGAGAGTTTTGCGGTAGGCTTTGCGTTCTGTAACGCTCACCTGATTCTCGCAGAGGCGCCGGTCTTGACTGGGCGACTACCGTATCTTCAAAGGTGATGTGTAGCACCCGGTTGGCTCTTTGGGCTGGACCTCTGTGCACTGTATGCCTGACGTGTAGAGTAAGATGTCTGCAGATAGAAAATATGGGGTTAATGAACTGGGGTTATTGGGGTGTCCCTATCTCTTTCCTCTTCTCCTCTCCTGTAGACCCCCAAAGGTTAACGCTCTCACCTTACGTAAGTGAATGCCGAGCTCTCCATCTGCCTCGGGGCAGGGTGCTGTAACCAGTTTCTTCACTGGATAGGTAGCGCAGGCCTCTTGACTTCAGAGGACTGCTGTCCGTCGTTTACTGCACGAACGGTAAGTTTCGAGTCATTCAAATGTCTTTAAAGTCTTTAGTAATGATGTCTCTTGTTTTGCAGGGTTCCGGCGATGGCGGATGACGGGCTGAAGTGAGTTGAAGATGGAGCCCGTGTGATGAATAGAAGCGCCTGGAAGCACGTAAGTAAGCGCTTGTTGCCTGCTTCACCATGCGCTCTAACTGTCTTTTTATTTTGCAGGTACGAGTTCGGAGCGGCTGCAGGGTGCCGGAATACCCACTGGATTAGATGTGGAAAGGAGTAATGGCACGTGAGTATTAAAGTTCCCCAATGTCTTTAAACGCACCTTGTTTTGTCTTTCAGATGCGGGATGCAGCGCCGAAGGCCTCCGGAGCGTGCGAAGAGTTAGTAAACTTTTGTCTTTCAGATGCCGGAATGCAGTGTGAAGACCTCCGGAGCGCACGAAGAGTAGATAAGCCTTTGCCTTTCAGATGCCGGAATGCTAACCTGTTCTTTCTTGTCTTTATAGGTGTTGCTGAAGACTGGATTCAGGATGGTAAGCCTTTGCCTTTCAGATGCCGGAATGCTAACCTGTTCTTTCTTGTCTTTATAGGTGTTGCTGAAGACTGGATTCAGGATGGTAAGCCTTTTTCCTTAGGCCCAGGACCGGATGCAGAAGACACGATGAGCGTTCTGCTGCAGAGGTTGCAGAATAACGCAAAGCAAGATTCATCCACCGGGTGTGGTTTAAATAGCCTCCTGTAGTGCTTAGGTGTCTCCTTCCACAGCCACGCCTAAGTAAGAAAAGAGTTCCTGGTAAGAAAAGAGTTCCTGCCTTCCAGAAGAGTTCCAGTGTTCTGAATCTAGGGAGTGGCTCCAGCCCCACCCAACAGGAAAAGTAGTTCCAAACAGAAGAGGATCAGAGGCTCAACTGGCAGGCAAGTAAGCAGCATGGTCTGCTGAAGGTAAGTCCACCCAAGCATTATGAGCCCGGCGCTTCCAGCGCTGGGACTGGGCATATTTATGAGCCTGGTGCCACTGGCGCCAGGACTGGGTCCAAAAGGTCCCAATTGGGACTGGTTGGCACTCGGAACCTGGGTTATGGATCTGCTTCCAAGGGAGTTGGGAAAACCCTGACCTTTTGGAAGCAGAGATCATGACAGCTGATAATACTTGCATTCTAGAATACAATAGGCTGCGTTCACTCTATACTCCCCATCTGAAAACCTATCCTGTTCCACAAAAAGCAAAATGTTGTAAAAGAAAACTATATCAGACTAAAACTATGCAAGATCTCACAGCATTTCCTCCAAATAAAGTTAAAGAAGCTAATACTTCATCAAGGACCACAACCAAAGAAGATTCTACTGCTCAAAGTAACTCAACTACCTCTTCAAAGAAGCAACGCACACTCCGAACAAATGACTTGGACAAAGAACTGTCAGGTCCATTCAAAATTTCAAATGCAACTGGTGTAAATTGCTATGCAAATGTAGCAATAAATATTCTATTCCAATTGCCACCAATTATTGACAACATGTATTTACACGGTACAGACCAATTGTGTTTGCAAATGTTAATCCTTCATAGAAATGCAACCAACACGCCTGACAACATTTACAGTGCTTCTGGAATAAGGGAGGAATCGGGCTACTGAGCTGGAATGGTCAAATTCACTATAAACTCACAAGAAGATCCACAAGAATTTCTAATGCACTTACTACAAGTAGTAGAAATCAAAAACATACCTATAAATGAAATCTTACAGATTTCATACATGTGTAAACACACATGCACTCTTTGCAGGCATGTAGTACAAGAAGAAGTTCCTAATGAACGCTGCATGTATGTATTCATACCTAACTGTGAATCCATTCCATTTCCATTTCAGCAACTAGTACAAAATGCAAACCATGGCACAGTATATACTACCTGCAATTCCGATAATCGTTCCACCAGACACGTTATAAAGCAGATGGTACCAAAAACAACAGCAAGCTAACTGTATTCATACATGGTCAAGTATCACTTGGTAAGAAAACCTTTACAACAATAGGTATAATCTACCACGCAGGTGCCACAACCAATGCAGGCCACAACACTGCATATATAAAAAAGAATTGTGGATGGGTGAAATATAATGATACTAACATTAGTCTAAAAGAGAGATTATCAGCAAATCTTGTAAACGCTTACTTAATATTCTTAAAACCAGAATTTAATAACTAATCGGTGTATGCACATAAACAAAACTTGAACTTCAAAACTATGATCAGTTAGAATACGCCAACAGGTATCTAACTGCCCCAAAAATCTGGAACAAGCCAACAGATAGACGAATACCACTAAATTAGAAAAACAAATAAACAAATAGAATACAACAACCGCTATCTAATTGTAACAATATTAGCACCACTTCCAAATAAAAACCATACACATATTTAATTCCTCCTACTGAACTGCATTCAGTCACTTCCAATTAACTTCATCCATTATAAAACTCAAACTACAACTCCCAGAAAGCAAAGAAAAAACCACAACTTAACTTCAAGATTGAAAATAAGATTGAAAAATGTCACATGTACATCATTATAAAATGCTGTGCTTTTCAAAATATTGTTTGAAGCATTTTGAAGAAAGTTCAAAAATGCATATCTGCTTTTACAGCAGCACTGTGTCAATTTCTTAAAAGAAAGTAAAAGCAGATACACTAGGTTTGTACACCATTTGTAATTGTCACTCAGTGTGTGCCAGTTTAATATATTGGCAGTGCTTGTATACTTCCGAACATAACCCATTGCAATCTTCAGCTGCTTATGCAGACGTACTTATTTTCTCTACATTCTGTGACTTGTACTCCAACTTTTACATGGAAAAAGTGGAACTACAAGTCCCAGAACGCAAACAAAAATTCAAGGACTACATAAACACCTACAGATTACAATGCATCATGTTTGCAAGTATGCATATACTCCTAACAAAGTAAACTTCCACACTCCAACTGCCATTTCAAAGTGTACTACAAATCTTTTACAACAACATTTTGTCGCTTTTACAGAGCTTCTACAAATACACATACGCATTTCTTAACTTCAATGAAAATGCTCCTAAAAGCAACCATTTTAACCGTTCACCTATTTAATTAACTGTTTTCCCCACCATTCCTCATTCCTTCATAAATATGAACCTTAAATTCTGAAAGTACTTCACCATTACCACATATTCCCACTACTTTTCTTTTAGAATTACAGGAAAGAAGCACATTACCAAAAAAACCACCAGAAAAACAAATACCCTTCACATCGACCAAAGTAAGTACATTAATGTACAATGCGTATGTCTGTAATTTCAGCAGCATAGTCCACTATATAATACCCAGACTGCTCTTTTCAAAACAACATTTCTTCACTCTAGCCGATTACATTCCACCATTCACACGCTTACTATTCTCATCTACACACCACCATTGCAACACCCACTCTGTTGCTCAAAAGAGAACATTCACCTTACAGATTGCATCAAACCACCACTCTCTTGCTCACTAACCCAACACCGTCAAACCTTTGCAGACTCTTACTCTCAAAACCTTCCCACCACACCTCATATACCACCTCACAATCGAACAGCACTCTATTCATCTCTACAATCACAGCCACAAACCCATGCACCATACATTCATATACATTGCATAACTTTCTAAAATAAAATAAAGCAGATAAGACTAAAACTACACCATATAGTCGTCCACCTCTAAAACAATTTATAGATAACATTAAAACAAAAGAGCTAGTAACCTCACTCAACAAAAGTAAACCAGCCCCGACTAAAAAAGGTAAGGTTGCTCCTGCAAAAACAAAAAGTAAAAAATGATGTACAAAGAAACGTAGACCTACTAACGAACCTAACCCTCTATCTACCAGTGTTAACGTAGTCACGGTAAAGCAATCCAAAAAATGATGTTACCAAAAATGTTCCACCATAGAGTTCTTCACAATCTTATATAAACATCTGAAAAGTCACGATCTACCCTTAAAAACTATCAAAGGAGACTATTCCTGCAAGCTCTAATTGACAGTGATTTTCTACTAAAGAGAAAACTGTTTTTATTTATATTAAACAGAATGAAACTAAATTAATCAATAAAGTACAAATTGTATTTCTAAACATGTGCAGTGTGAATATAGAGACCTTTTCAAACTTCTGTGATGATGAATGGATTCACACAAGCAGCACAAAACCATACTTCAATGAAAAAGCTTATAAGCAAGAACAACAAAAAACAATTGTTGCCATAGACAATAATGGTCGAGGGTATGCAATGGTGAAAGACACCATTATGGCAAAAGAAACTCTGGAAATGCAGCTGAATGTGTAATGTATGCCAAAAATCCTTTAAATCTTTACGACAATTCCTCAAGCACTATGTCAAACTAAAAGACAAACATGAAATGAAAACTTTGCAAACCATAGACACCAGTCCAGTGTGCAGCCACAATGGTCTGTGAGGACATTCATTAGCCTGCATTTTGGGAACTGCTTGGAAAAGCACTTTCCACCACATCAAAATGTGAGCGACACACCATTCTAGTGTACGGAATCTTGTGCATCAACTATACAGTGCAAAATATGCTGCTCTAGAACTGCAGTATTCAAATAACATACTCCTACATGGAACTGCTTCAAGAAATAGAGCACATCCAATGTACTTTGGAAGTGAAGGTCACTTAGAAAATTCTGTACCTTTAGAAAACCTTACTGCAAACCTCATAAATACCAACATCCTAATGAAAAACATACAAAAAAGAAATAGCTAAGTTTCAAAACACATCTGCTAAAATAACAGACCAAACATGTGTATGTTGTCACAGAATGTTTTATAAAAAGAAAGCAAACATAGTAGATCTAACCTACTGTTAGGGAGAATTCTCTCTTTAGGCTGAATTTCCTAACCTAGTGAGTCCCCCAGCAGCTTTGCTGGATTTCTGGAGTTTGTTTTTTTCTCCTGCCAAGAGTGAGACTCTTTTTCTCCCACTCCTGGACATGATTTATGTTGTTCCTTTGACTGCTAATGTGTTTAATGGGATATGGGGTCCTTTACTCCATAGGGTCTCATGTGTTTTTTTCTATGTGTGTTACACAGCACCCTCCATGCAGTAACACAGGGGTCTCATAATGACACCCCACGATAGACTCCATACCCTGGGACTGACTACTGCCTCCCAGGGCATGTAAAGTCAGCATTGGCTTCACTAGTCCCAAATTATTAACAGAAACCAGTACAAACCATCATATTGTGGATGTACTGGTCGGGGCAATTCGATTGCCCCGGGGTCTGTTAGTCGAGGGGGCACGTCTCCATCCCCCCTGATCGAGTTTTGGCTGGTGGCAGTGGATACAACTTTTTATATTCGACCGCGAATATATATTCCTATGGGATTTTCCCATTGTTCGAGGCTACCAAATTTAATTATTTAATTCTCATAGCCTCGAACATACGGCCGGTTTATTTATTTAATATTAATTCTCCGGTTGTTTTTTTTTGCCAGGACTCGATTCTAAAATGGCGTTTGTGTTCTCTTCTGTAACTCCAACCCAAGTCGAGCACTTTGTTCTACTTTTTGGCGGGCTTCTCCACAGAAGCTTCCAAAAGTGGTGCCACTCTGTCTGGGTACCACAGGGGGTGTGGGAGGGGGTTTAGGCACCCTGGACTGAGTTACCTTGGTAACTCAAGACGCACTCTTGTGTGATTGGCCCAAGTGGTGAGCCGGCCGGCTCACCACTTAGCATGTTTGATTGACAGATAGGCTGAGTGAATAGGGGCGTGCTGCATAAAAGCAGGGCTTTGGGGACTGGAACTTCAGAAGTCGCCACAGGACCTGAGAATCCTACGAGGGAGAAGCTGAGCCGACCTACCACGACAACACCACCGGTGGAGCCCTGCAGAACCGACTCACCACTTCCCGACGACAGAGAAGATCTCCCGGCTGGAGAGGCTTCTTCCCCTGACTGGTGGGCACAACCAGTTTACCTTCTTCTCTTCGCACCCCAGATCGGCTTGTGGTCGAATTGCCCGTGCCAAGCACCCCGGCAACCGGATAGCCACTTACCACTGGACCGCAAACTAAAGGACCGTTCCTTTTAACTGAGAACTCCGCGGCTGGTTTCTTCCCTAGCAGTGCAACAGACTCCTGTCTTCCTCCCCGACGAGATCCTCTCTTCGCCCGGACGAAGCACCGACTTGCATCCGCTGCCAGGAACAACTGCCCCCGCTGGAGTATTCTCACCACTTTAAGGTACCGTGTCCGCCAGGCCTCCCTTTCTAAAGATTGCTACAAGGTAATAATAATCCCTTAACCTTCTGGACTGGGCTGGCCGCCTTGACCTTCTAACTGGTCCCTTTCTTTGGTCCAACTCCTTTTTGAACCTTTATAAGACTTTTGTGCCCTGCAACCGTGTGACCTTGGACACATTTCGTTTTGATCCTCTTAAAGTGGATCCGGCCTACTGACTCTAAACTCATGGTATTACTTTGCCTTCCTCTCTTGTTGTGTTTGTGAAAAGGTGTTGGGATCTGTTTCAATGTATTCTCTGCTTTTCTCTCCCTTTTAAAAACAAATTATTAGAGTGCCATCTATGTTAAGTGCTCACCGCTGTCTGAAAATAAGTGGGGCTTTACTTAAGACTTGTATAATATTCTTCTAAGGGAGTGTATATCTTTTAGTGACCGTGTTTTTGAATTGCTTACTATTAGTGCCTGTGTGTTTTTCTAGATGTGGTTTTAAATAAATAATTATATCTCTTTTACACCAAGCCCTGGTCAGTGTTTACTTGTTCTACTGTGCTCTTTTGACCTATTGTGAATACTCTGTATACTGCCTAACTCTTCTTGAGGGAAGTCTGACTGCTCAGCCACAGCTACCAAGTGAATCTATGTGGTACAGACTGCTACCAAGTGGGTTTACTGCCAAACACCTGTAGTCTTAAATCTTTTGCAGTGGTCCCAGAGGGAACTGCACAGGTTTCTGCCTAACACCTACAAACGAGAAGGCAATGAAGTAAATCCCAATGGTTCCAATTAGCTTTATATCTAACAGCAGAAACTAAATACAAAATAACTAACCCCTCAAACGTTTGCACATACTGCTACACAAAGCTTGGCCATAACCACATGCCATCATGTGTTATCACTAATAACTTAGAAAAATTCCCACTTCCAAAAGCTCTCCAACAACTTGAACTTGTACAAGAACATTATAATACAAACAGTGCTCCCATTTCAAGCTATAATACGCCTTCAACTGAAAGCAGCCAAATTACCTCCTTCAAGTTACTAAAGGGCATCTGTGGCAAAGTAGCATATTTACCATAGATCTAAAAGAAAATGTACAAACTCTAGGAGTGCAACGGCCAATAGATCATTTTTTGATTGTACTAGTTAATGATGTGCTAACAAAATACAAAACATGTTGGCAAGAACTAGTTGACTTAAACAAAGTTAGACAAGCTCTACAACATCTAAAAGAAAACAATGAATACTGCAAAGATAAAAACATAGAGGAAAACTTAATAGAAACCACCCAAATTATTCAAGACTAACCAACAACTGGCCAATTTGAATGTGTAGATACTTTTACTGCAGCCAACATTTTAGACCAGTATACCATTCATCCACTGCACTCCAAAGACACAATTGACGATGCATTAGAAACATATCAAATGCTAAGGATCCCCAATGAGCATATAGGAAAAGGTGTATAAGCATGTTGTTTTCCTCTACTCTTTCCTACAGGAAAAGGAGGAAGATATGATGAAAATTCTGTGCAAATTAGTGCATCAGAATATTGCTCTTTAAGAAAGTGTTCTGAAGACGCCCGATTAAGACAAAATGTCGAGTACATTTTCTATTTCCTATTCGAAAGTGAACTAGCAACTCTATGCTATGGAGTTGCACACACATTATCACATATCCACTTCAACTGCTTAAAAAAATGAAAGACAAGGATGAAGGTTTGTAGTCAAGAATCACAAATCTTTTTGTAAAACATGACTGCTACAAAAGAATACTGGTTCCGACGTCACACTGATGTACATTATATGCTTAGGAACCTAGGCCCACATACATGGATTGTTACTTTAAATTGTGCAGAGTATTCATGGGATGACTTGCACAACTTCTTACACACTGCAAACTAAAATAAAGACTGAATAGATATAAAAACACCAGTAGAACTTGTTTTTCTTGACCCTGTCAATGTATCAAGTTACTTTCACCATCACATCATTGCCATGCTGCATTTTATCAGCAATAAAATGACACCTCCGCTCTGCAAAGTGCAAGGCTTCGTTTGGAGAAAAGAAAATCAATCCGTAGGAGCAGCACACATCAACATGCTTTTGTGGATAAAAGATGCTCCTGAATTTTGGCCATGATAGCGATGCCACTGTTTTACAGTTTATTGAAAAATACATTACCTGCAACATCCCTTCAGAAACCAAGTATTACTCTTCCAAAAACATAAATGTGGCGATACTGCTGATGTAGATATAAAAACAAAGGCAAATACTATACCAAATGTCAGTTTGGCTTCCTGATATCAGTTTGCAAAAAAGGACAAGTAAATAGCTTGCTGTCTTCTGTTAGACACAGCATAAAAGGCAAATCCCCTAAAAGTATATACAACATTAAAAGGGACACAGCATCCAAGTACATCAATGATTATAATGCAATCATTGCCATCTTGTGTAATGCAAACATACATATACAATGCATTGCAGACAAAACTGCATTTGCAAGTTATGTCCCATCCTATCTCACCAAAGCTGAGAAAACAGAGCTAAATGACCTCTGGAATGACATATTATCTGATAAAACACTATCAGAGAAATTTTACATCTTTGGTGTAAAAATGCTCTCCCATAGAAAATGTGGGTGCTGCGAAGCTGCAGACCATTTAACAGGTACAGCCTTATATGGCAAATCTGGACACATTGTCTGGCTGTACCTTGGACTAGCTTTGTCCCAAAAAAGAGTACTAAAATTCTTACAAGAGATAGAAAACATAGCCACAAATGATCCCAAAAGCCAAGGCATTTTAAAAAAAAAATAATTGGCACATACTAACCAGAAGAAAGTACTGCTCTGGAAAACATGTGTATGGACAACAGTGCCCAAAACTGCACCTACAAAAACAATGCCACACCAAATTAGACAATTGGCAAATATTCAGTCTCAACGTGTGAAGGAAACCTAGTGAAAATCACCAAACGAAGTCTAATTAATAATACAAATGTATCATTTAAAGCTCCACAACATAGAGAACTGTATAACATGGCCCTATTCCAACTTTTTAAACCTTGGAGAAAAGAAAAATAATTATTCGGTGACTATGACTCATTTTAAGCTGCATTCAAACCAAATGTAAGTTGTATAACATACAACAATTTCAAACAATACAAACATGTTGAACAAAGAACACCAACAAGAGGAAGAAATTGAAGCTCAACTACACAAAGCTATCCCGGGGGCAGTCAAACTTCCCTTACAGAATGCCAAGAACCACTTGGAAAATCACTCATACTAAATGAAGCAGAAATAGCCATGACTGTGGTAGAAAATACCATGTACCAATATATTTAATCTGACAAAGACTTGTCAGTGCTGGAATCAGAGCTAAATGATGAACAACTCACCATTTATCTAGAAGTCACTCAACACATTGAACATGGTTTTGAATATGAAACTAAAACCTGTAGCTGTAAAAAGTATAAACCCCTGCTCCTGTATGTATGTGGTGAAGCGCGCTATGACCAAACATTCTTAATTATAATAATCCAAATATTCTACATAACTTAACAAACAACCTTTCAGCTGTAGTAACAGCCCCTACAGGTTTAGCTGCCTGCAACATAGGAGGTGTAACTTTACACTGACTACTACTCCTCACCGTAGAACACTAAAACAAATAAGAATACTAAAAATGATCAGCGGAAGCCTCTATTGAAGTACACGAAAATCTAAAATTAATGAAAGTGCTCCTGATAGATGAAGTAAGAAAGGTTTCCACCCTCATGTTGGCTTTAATTCATCTCATTTATGCAAGAAGTCCTAAAAACCAACTACGAAGAACTGTTTGGAGGAAAACATGTTATTGTTTTCAGAGACATTCTACAGTTAACACCAGTGAAAAGTCAAACTATTTTCAAAACATTAGGATCCAAACAATGCTGTAATACCCTCAGCAGCATTGGAAATGTATACTTCAGAGAACTAACTTAAAGCATGTGCCAGTCTGCAGACCTCACCTATGCTAAAAGAAATTTTAAACATTAGAACTGGTGTGCTTACAAAAAATGCAAAATCCATCTTAAATAGTAAACTAATCCATGAGCTATATGACAAAATACATCTGCTCCTGATGTCATGGAACAATTTACTCAACAAAATCAAAAATGTATGTCCTTAATGCCAACCCTTTCAAGCTGTGGTCAATTCAATCAGACAATGTTGAAAAAATAAATGCAACCCATACTGCATATCAGGTCAACAGAGAAACTAGATGTGATTGGCATGACACTTCCAATGTGTCAACATCAACAGCATGACTGAATATCTTAGAAAATCAGCTGGATAGGAGAAACTATTGACTTTGTGATTAAACTGCAGAGTAATTCTAAAAAATAACCTTGAGGTAGAGCAATCGGTAAAGGGTTGGCTTCAAACAGATCCCCATGACAACAACATTGAGTTTGTCAAATTCCACTCTGACAAACTAGCAGAAGTTACAGAAATTGGCCGGACAATACCACATTTCCTTCTTTTCAAGGATATGTACGTATGCAGAGATTAATTTTCTCTATCTCTTGCATATGCTGTCACTATTAAAAAATCACAATATCTAACCTTAGATCAAGCATTGATTTGCATTGGGAGTACATTCTCTAAAGAAGGTATGAGTTACATAGCACATTCACATATGCATACACTTAATGTTCTATTTCTAGTTAACTTTGATGCGAACAAAGTTAACGCTGACATCCGTTGCATCCTGGAATACAACAGGCTATGGACACTATACACCTCCATCTAGATATGTACCCTGTACCTCAAAAAAGAGACCTTCTAAAAGACAAATAATACAAAAAAGAAGCTCTCTCAACAATACTGCTAAACAAACAATGACCAATTCCTACTGTATCAAACAATACAACCACAAAACTGTCTAGTAAAAAGTCAACTGCACATTTATTTATTTTATTTATTTATTTAGTACATTTCTAGGAGCACACAAAGCCCACAGGCACCTAGGTGCTAGTTGTGAGGCAGGGGCTTTGGGGATGGGAGCATGGAAGAGGAAGATACATGTGCCATGAATGGTTAAGCTTAGTTAAAGAGCAGAGTCTTGAGGTGTTTCCTAAAGACATGGTACAAGGTTTTGTTGTGCAGTTGAGGTGGAAGTTCATTCCAGAGAGCTGGGGCACGTGCTATGAAGCTGGTGCCACCCGCTCTTTTCCTGTTGAAGCAAGGTGTTATGAGCCGGTGTTTGTTGCGGGATTGAGTAGGCCTGGATGAAGAATGTATTTTGATGGTGTCCACAAGGTATTGGGGAACCTCATTCGGAATGCATTTGTAGGTGATGGAGAGTGTCTTGAATTTGATTCTGTCCTTGACCAGTGAGCCAGTGGGCAGACGTTCTGGCCTCCGATATGTGGGCATGTCTTTTGATGTCAAGTGCTGCATGCAGAGCGTTATTTTTAATGGTTTTGAGTTTGTGCCGATTTTTCTCTGAGGTTTCACACATTAGGGCATTGCAGTAGTCCAACCAGGGCTCAGACAATTTCGAGGTGATTCTGGGAGGAGAGGAAATGGGGTTGACCATGCGGGTCATGGCGAGTGTGGAGTTGAGGAAGATGCAGAGAGTTTTGATGGACGATGGTACCGGTATTTTGTGACTGTCGATAGTGAAGGTTTTGTAGTCCTCGCGTAATTTGGAAAGGTGTGCTGCTCAGTTTTTTCATTGTTGAGGCATAAACTGTGTTGCCATCCAGGACTGGATAGTTTCATAAATGATACTGATGTGGCGAGTGTCTGTGGGGTGATCTCCAGAGAAGGGTATGAGGATTTGTGTGACGCCCACATAGTTAGTGTATGATACACTGAGGGTATCTTGGTGGTCGAAGAGGGGTTTGGTGTACATGCTGTACAGTGTGGGCGATGCACAAGAATCTTATCGGACGACACAGGAGGTGGGTGTGGTGGTGTCAGTGAAGTCTCCAGCAAAGACCCAGGATGATCTGTTGGCTAGGAAGGCGGAGATCCAATTGGTGGCCTCTGGTGAGAAGTTGTCACCAGTTGG
Source organism: Ambystoma mexicanum (assembly GCF_040938575.1). NCBI lineage: Eukaryota > Metazoa > Chordata > Amphibia > Caudata > Ambystomatidae > Ambystoma > Ambystoma mexicanum. Next base: position 739,428,238 of record NC_090928.1, read on the forward strand.
TAGTGCTTGGCAGAGGATCTTGTGATCAATAAGGTCAAATGCAGCAGAGAGTTCGAGTAGTAGGAGAAGTGAGAGGGATCCTTGGTCATTGGCTAAATCTAGCTGAATTTTTAGATCTAGGAGGGCCGTTTCAGTAAAATGCTTGGGGCAGAATCCTGATTTTCTAGATCCTAGGACATGCTGTGATTCTACGAAGGATTGGATTTGTAAATAGGCGACTCTATCCATGATTATGAGCAAAACGTGGACTGTGTTGATTGGGCAGTAGTTGGTTAGGGTCAAAAGAGAGTGTTTTCCTATTAGGAAAGCTTCGCCCCCTGCACACTATCTAAAAGGCCAAAGCCTAATGGTGATTAGAGAATCGCTAAAGATGGAAAGTCTTTTAGAGGCATTTCAGATAGACGATTTATTATTCATACAGGGGACGAAGCTTTACTAATAGGAAAACACTCTCTTTTGTCCTCTATCTCCAGCCTAGGTACCAAGGCTGAGCACCTCTCCCCCGCACCTTTACTTTGTTTAATATCTCTAGATATATATAAAAATATACAACCTATATGTAATACGATCGTCCAAATCAAGGTGTGCACAGTGCGTTGTCCACGTTTCTAGTAGTTGGTTAGGGTAGCAGGCTCAAGGCAGTTTTTTTTAAAAAATAATGTGGAGACCCATGATTCTTTGAGTGAGGTTGGGATGATGCAGGAGGCAAAGGAGGTATTGATTATGTGAACGATGAGGGGGAGTAGGAGTTCAGCACATTCCTTAACTAAAGTGGATGGGCAGGCATCTCCCTTGCAGCGGGAGGGCTTGAGGCCTTTGATGATGTTGGCTAGGCTGGTTGTATTGATCGGTTGGAAGTGAACACGGTGGGGATGCTGAATGTGTGGTGGGTAGAAGTGTGTTGGGGGCCTGCGTGGGGAGGGCCTCTTGTTTGCGTGAACATTTCATTTAATCTTGGAGTTGCGTGATTTTTCCCGTGAGCATATTTTGGATGATGTTGCACCATTCCTCGTTTTTAGGATGGACGTGGGTAGGGAGATGGGGTACGCTAGTTCTTTGAGAATGCAGAAGAGCTTACGAGAGATGGAGGAGGCCTTGGATATTCTTTTGTTCTATGTTGCAGCTTTGATTCCCAGGATGTCTTTTTGTACTGGAGTCAGGCGGAGAAGTTGATGGCTTTGTTGGTTACAGAAGGTTCTTCTTGCCAGGCAGTGTCTGCTGCTCTTTTACTGGCTCTGGAAGAGCAGATATTAGGGGTGAAATAGGAGTTGAGGTGTGCAGTGTTCTTGGCTTTCTTAGCTTTGAGGGGAGCTAGATGGTTAATGCATGTGTCTAGCAAGGAGTTGTAGTGCTCCACTAGGGTGGAGTTGTCAGATGTGGGCAGGACTGGCTGGTCAAGGAGAGGTGCAAGGTGGTCGAAGGTGAGGTTGCAAGAGCTTCAGGACATGATGGTGGCAGGATTGTTTACTGGTTTGAGCGGTGAGTGGAAGCGGCATAGATTTGCTATGAGGTCAATAATCCAGTCACAGGTGCATTCATGGGTGTGAGTGGGACTATGGAATTCCATTGGGTGCAACCTAAGGCTTGCAATGAGTTGACAAGGGTGGTCAACGGGTCATTAAAGGCCAGATTGAGGTCTCTGAGGAGTATGAGTTGGGAGGATAGTTTATGTTTGGAGGAGATAAACTGGATGACGTCCTCCTCAAAGGTGAGGGGAGGACGGTAGATGTGGTGGATGTCGGTAGAGGCAGTGTGTGAGCAGGTGAGTTTGGAAGAGAGGAGTTTGCACTTAGGCAGGGCAATGTAATTGATAGTATGCAGTTGGAGGGAATCCTTGAAAATGAGGGCCGAACGCCCCTTTCTTGGATGATCTGTTGCTGTATAACATAGTATAGCCAGTTGGAATTGCTATGCATAGGATGGGGCCAGAGGTAGCAGTGAGCCATATGTCGGTGAGTGCCAATAGATCATGGGTGTTGGTGAGGGGAGTATAAGAGAGAGGGTGGGATAGGTAGGAGTGATGGTGAGGCCAAGGCAGTGGGTGATGCAGACCTTATTAGTGAGCTGGTACCCAGGGCATGTGCATTAGTTGAGGAAGTGTTTGTGCCTCACAGTGCTGGGTGGGATGTCGTTGTGGCTGGGGTAGGGAGGAGCGGGAGGCTAATGATCCAACCTTTCTATCCACGATTGTGGGTGTGTTTCTGGTGAGTTGAGCTTGTGAGGTGACTATGTGTTGAGGGGATGACTTGTGTACCGCATAGCCGGTAAGGTTGTGTTTACTGGGTTTTTGCGAGTGGTGAGGCCATGGGCTGTAGGTAGAGGGGAGGAGATGCGCTCTGGGTGCTATGTGGGGTGAGGCAGTTTCGGTCAGTAGTGGAGCAAGGGTGGTTGCATTCCGAGTGGACATGTCTCAGAAAAGAAAGACACAAGTGTCTCGTTTTCAGAAAGATCTGGAGGCCCGTCAAATGAACCACAAACAGAACTCTCTGGTCTATTAAAATTCAGTGACACAGCTGGAGTAAATGGTTATGATAATGTAACAATGCAATGATCGTCATTCACAGAAATAATCCTGACAACACTTACAGTGTCTCGGGTACAAGGCAAGCATTGGACTACTATGCAGGAATGGTAAAATGTACCATAAACACACAGGAAGATCCACAAAATTCCTAATGTACTGACTACAATTACTGGAAAACAAAAGTATCCATATAAATGAAATCTTCCAGATTTCATACACATGGAAACATCCATGCACTCTCTGCAACCATGTTCCACAAGACCACATCCCTAATGGACGATTTGTATGTTTAGCCATACAAAATTGTGAATCCATTACATTTCACCAGCTTCTGCAGAATGCAAATCATGGCATAGTATGGCCTTGTTGCAATTCAGACAATTGTTCCACGTAACCAATATGTCATACTAATGCTTCCAAGGTACAGTGCAGATGGTCTCAAAAATAACTGTAAGCTTACAAGCTTCACACACGGCCAGGTATCTTTTGGAAAGAAAACCTTTACAACAGTAGGTATAGTATGTATAGTATACCACACTGGTGCCTCAACACTTAAGGGAACTACACTGCATATGTCAAAAAAAGAAGTGGTTGGTTTGAATGTAACAATACCTCTGTTACTCCAAAACATAGGTTACCAATACATTTAACAAATGCCTACTTAAAGGGGGAGTGGGGAAGTTATGGTTAAGTTGCACAAATAAAAACCCATAAAATTCAATGAAGAAACTTTGTTAAATGGACTTTATGGTTAAGTTGCACTAATAAACAGCTATGCAATTCAATGAAAACACTTTGTTAAATGGAGTTTATGGTTAGAAATATACCTGAAAACTTCTAGAAACGTGCCAGTTATGGTAAGCTAAGCAACAATAACTCATGTCTCCACCGTAAAACAAACACCCAGTACTTGAAAGATGACATCACACATATCATTGCTGACATCACTGATAACATCAAATATACAAATAATGTTCATGAACACTCCCTACAAAAGGTAGTGTTTATAATGTTGGCAACACCACTTCAGGGGTGATCGGGCGATCTATTATAAACTACCAAATGTATTAAAGAATGTTCTAATCCAAAGAAAACATTATATTTGAGTGTTTTGTTAATATAGGAACCTAATCATACATACACATAGGTGTTAGGCGGAAACCTGTGCAGTTCCCTCTGGGATCACTGCAAAAGATTTAGGACTACAGGTGTTTGGCAGTAAACCCACTTGGTAGCAGTCTGCACCACAAAGATTCACTTGGTAGCTGTGGCTGAGCAGTCAGACCTTTCTCAAGAAGAGTTAAGCAGTATGTGGAGTATACAATATAGGACAATTCTTCACAGTAAGACAAGCAAACATGCAACAAGGCTTCAGTGTAAAGATATAAAGGTATTTATTTATAACAGAACATCTATGGAAAACACTCTGGCACGATCGCGGCAAACAATTCAATTACAATTACTCTACGAAGAAGAAACGATCAAACCCCCTAACAATATTTCGACAAGTCTAGGTTCTACCAGCATCACCTATTTGCAGACAGAGGTGTATGCCTCAACATAGATGGCACTCTAATATCAGTTAGGATGGGAGAGAAAAATAGTAGGTTACGAAATCAACACAGTTCAATACTTCACGGTAAAAATGCAAGGCAAGAAGACAAGAACCAGAATAGATCATAAAGTTCAGAGGCCAGGCCCACTCGGAGAGAGGCAAGGCGGTTTGTCCCAGAAAGTCTCTTTGTGGAAATGCGTTCGAGTCTGTGTAGCAAATTGTTATTGGAAGATTGAACCAGTTCAGAACAACACGCTAGAGAAAGCTTGGAGGCGACCAAACGGAAAGGAGAGGATTAAGACACCTCACTCGATCCGATCGAAAGGGAAGCCAGGCGGACACGGTACCTTGTTTGTGGAGGGCAGCTCCGGCGGGGGCAGTTGTTCCTGGTGGTGGATGCACGTCGGGTCTTTGCCAAGAGTAGAGATGATCTCGTCGTCGAAGAAAAGTGAAGTCGGGTGCACCACCAGGGAAGAGACCAGCCGCGGAGTGCTCCGTCACAAGGCACCACCTTTTGGTTGCGGTACAGGGGTAGTGGCTATCCGGTTGCCAAGGTGCTCTGCACGGGCAATTCGACCACTGCGTCCTGAGGCGAAGAAAAAGCAAAGGGGACTGGTTGTTCCCAACAGTCAGGGGAAGAGACTCTCCAGCAGGGAGATCTCCTCTGTCGTCAGGAAGTGGTGAGTCGGTTCCGCAGGGCTCCACCGGAGGTGTCGTCGTGCAGGTCGGCTCAGCGTTACCCTCGTCGGATTCTTAGGTCCTGTGGCGACTTCTGAAGATCCAGTCCCAAAAGACCTGCTTTTATGCAGAAAACCCCCATTCATTCAGCATAGCTGTCAATCAACATACGCTAAGTGGTGAGCGGGAAGAGAGCGACCGGAGTTGGCAAGCCAACTCGGTCCAGGGTGCCAAAACCCCCTCCCACACCCCTGTGGTAACCCAGACAGAATGGCACCACTTTGGAGGGTCTCTGTACAGAGGCCCACCAAAAGTGGAACAAAGGGCTCGACCTTTGGTTTAGGAGTCACAGAGACGAACACAGACGCCATTTTAAACACCGAGTTCTGGCAGAAAATACCATCCGATAAACTTATTTAAGATAGGCAGACCGGTGGTACGTTAGAGATTAACGAGGAAAAGTATCAATCTCTAACAATGGGACGAATCCCATAGGGTTATGTTCGGGGTCGAACATAACAAGTAGTTTCCACTGCCACCAGCCAAAACTGGACGAGGGGGGACGGGACAGTGCCCCCTCGAATAACAGATCCAGGAGTAATCGAATTACCCCTACTAGTTCGTCCACAATAAGATGGTTGGTACTAGTTTTGTTAGTAAATTTAGGTCTAGTAAAGCCAATGGTGACTTTACATGCCCGGGGAGACAGTAGTCAGTCCCCGGGTATGGAGTCTATGGTGGAGGTCCGCTAGGACGCCCCAGTGTTACGGCACGTAGGGTGCGGTGTAACACACATAGAAAAACATACGAGACCCTATGGAGTAAAAGACCCCATAGCCCATAGAACACATTGACATTCAAAGGAATTACACACATTCATGTCCAAGAGTGGGAGGAAAAGAGTCTCACTCTTGGCAGGATGGAAAAAAACAAACTCCAGAAATCCAGCAAAGCTGCTGGGGGACTCACTAGGTTAGGAAATTCAGCCTAAACAGAGAATTCTCCCTAACAATAGGCAATGTCTGCAGCATGTACCAAGCAAGTAAAATATTTTAATCTGGTAATTTCCGATAGTAAAATAATAAATGCTACCTTATCAAAGTTTTGTGTGATGTTAAACATAGAATGAATAGCTAACAATTTCAAGCTCACGACAGACATTGCTAGTACAAAAAATACACATAAACCCAGAATACATATAAATTATAGCCACATACAGGGAATTAAAGTAGGGAAGAAAGAAACAAAAGCACCCAAGAATGACAATAACAATAGAGTTGATTATTATTTGCACAAATTAATTGTTTGTGTGAGGCCTGCTTATTGCGCCATGTCTGTGCACTATAAGGTCAACTTCTATGGAAAGTACTTCAAGAAGATATAAGAAGGTTAATGTATATATATATGTATCACCTTTTCAATGTTTAAAATTCTCATTGTCAGTACAAATAAAAACTAGCCTATACATGTCAGTGAACAAAAACAAGTGGCCAGATATGTGATGTTATCAGTGATGTCATCAATGACATTTGTGATGCCAGCTTTCATGTAATGGGTGTTTGTCTTAGTAGTGCACTGTGGTGGCATGGGTTATGGTTGATTTTGGTTTTTGGTTCTACTTGTAACCATAACACTCCTTTAACAAAGTTGTTTCATTGAATATTACATGGCCACGGTAGTGGCCATGTAGTTTTGGTTAAGTTGCTGTTTCCATAGGAAGAGCACTTTTTGGGTGGCTTATAACTTCGCTCCCCCTGGATGAATCCTCACCAAACATTGCAAAAAAAAGTGTATAGCCCACTCTGAATTTGTATGCAAACTTTTGTGAGGATTCGTCCAGGGGGGGGCAAAGTTATAGGGGGGGTCCCAAAAGTTTTTTTTTCCCATAGACTGAATTTGGAAAAAACTTTGCTCGCGCCTACAGCCCAAACCACCAAATTTGGACCAGGAGTAGCGGCTTGGTTCCGAAAGCATGCTTTAGCAGATTTGGTGAAAATCCGTCCAGTATATTTTTTTTAAAATGACCAAAAAGTAGGTAATACAAAATTTGTGATATCTGTGTTTGGTCCGCGGACACACTTCCCTGTTCGCTCCGCAGACAGTGTCCTGATTGGCCAATCAGCTTGCCTGATGTCCGCGGACATGCAAGGTGTTCGCTGATTGGACGGCGTGGAGCTTGAAGCGTGTCAGATTTACGGTAGCGCCCGCCATCTGGGATTCGCGGACGCCCGCAGACAGCACAGTGAAACTTGGTTTAAAATTTGTATTTAGTAGAGTGTGTTGGTGTGTAAGAGTGTTTGGGGAGGGTGGGAGAGTATGAGATAGGTTAATGTTGTGTTTTTTTTTGTGGTGGACGCTCTTGTTGTGTTCGATTTGTCTGCGGACAACATGGCTGTTCTGAAATGTTCTAAATAAACGAAATGGGGGGTGTTCTGAGGACGCAATATGTGTCCGTTTTGTTCGCAAGCAAGATGAAACTGTTCTAAGAACACTCGCAGTGTCCTGAAATGTTCGTAAATAAACAAAATGGGGGTGTCCAGAGGACGCTGTCCATATTGTTCTCTGGTAAGTTGAATGTGTTCTAAGAACACTTGTGGTGTACTGAAATGTTCGTAAAAAAACAAAATGGGGGTGTTCTGAGGACGCTGTCCGTATTGTTCGTTGTGAAGTTTAAAGTGTTCTAAGAACACTTGCGGTGTCCTGAAATGTTCATAGGGGGTTTCCTGAAGACGCTGTCCGTATTGTTCGATGGGAAGTTGAATGTGTTCTAAGAACACTCGCAGTGTTCTGAAATGTTTGTAAATAAACAAAATGGGGGTGTCCTGAGGACGCTGTCCGTATTGTTCTCTGGCAAGTTGAAGAGTTCTAAGAACACTCGTGGTGTCCTGAAATGTACGTAAATAAACAAAATTGGGGTGTCCTGAGGACGCCGTCCGTATTGTTCGGTGGCAAGTTGAATGTGTTCTAAGAACACTCGCAGTGTCCTGAAATGTTCGCAAATAAACGAAATGGGGGTGTCCTGAGGACGCTGTCCGTATTGTTTGATGGCAAGTTGAATGTGTTCTAAGAACACTCGCGGTGTCCTGAAATGTTCGCAAATAAACAAAATGGGGGTGTCCTGAGGACGCTGTCCGTATTGTTCTCTGGCAATTTGAATGTGTTCTAAGAACACTCGTGGTGTCCTGAAATGTTCGTAAATAAAAAAAATGGGGGTGTCCTGAGGACGCTGTCCGTATTGTTTGATGGCAAGTTGAATGTGTTCTAAGAACACTCGCAGTGTCCTGAAATGTTCGCAAATAAAGAAAATGGGGGTGTCCTGAGGACGCTGTCCGTATTGTTCGTTGTCAAGTTGAAAGTGTTCTAAGAACCATCGCGGTGTCCTGAAATGTTCGTAGGGGGTGTCCTGAAGACGCTATCCGTATTGTTCACTGGCAAGTTGAATGTGTTCTAAGAACACTCGCGGTGTCCTGAAATGTTTGCAAATAAAAAAATTGGGGTGTTCTGAGGACGCTGTCCATATTGTTCTCTTGCAAGTTGAATGTATTCTAAGAACATTTGTGGTGTCCTCACATGTTCGTAAATAAACAAAATGGGGGTGTTCTGAGGACGCTGTCCATTTTGTTTGTTGTCAAGTTTAAAGTGTTCTAAGAACACTCGAGTGTCCTGAAATGTTCGTAGGGGGTGTCCTGAAGACGCTGTCCGTATTGTTCTCTGGCAAGTTGAATGTGTTCTAAGAACACTCGTGGTGTCCTGAAATGATTGTAAATAAACAAAATGGGGGTGTCCTGAGGACGCTGTCCGTATTGTTCGATGGGAAGTTGAATGTGTTCTAAGAACACTCGCGGTGTTCTGAAATGTTCGTAAATAAACAAAATGGGGGTGTCCTGAGGACGCTGTCTGTATTGTTCGATGGCAAGTTGAATGTGTTCTAAGAACACTTGCGGTGTCCAGAAATTTTCGCAAATAAACAAAATGGGGGTTTCCTAAGGACACTGTCCGTATTGTTCTCTGGCAATTTGAATGTGTTCTAAGAACACTCGTGGTGTCCTGAAATGTTCTCAAATAAACAAAATGGGGGTGTCCTGAGGACGCTGTCCGTATTGTTCGTTGTCAAGTTGAAAGTGTTCTAAGAACCCTTGCAGTGTCCTGAAATGTTTGTATGTGGTGTCCTGAAGACGCTGTCCGTATTGTTCGCTGGCAAGTTGAATGTGTTCTAAGAACACTCGCGGTGTCCTGAAATGTTTGCAAATAAAAAAATGAGGGTGTTCTGAGGACGCTGTCTGTATTGCTCTCTTGCAAGTTGAATGTGTTCTAAGAACACTTGCGGTGTCCTGAAATGTTCGCAAATAAAAAATGGGTGTCATGATCTCTGCTTCCAAAAGGTCAGGGTTTTCCCAACTCCCTTGGAAGCAGATCCATAACCCAGGTTCCGAGTGCCAACCAGTCCCAATTGGGACCTTTTGGACCCAGTCCTGGCGCCAGTGGCACCAGGCTCATAAATATGCCCAGTCCCAGCGCTGGAAGCGCCGGGCTCATAATGCTTGGGTGGACTTACCTGCAGCAGACCATGCTGCTTACTTGCCTGCCAGTTGAGCCTCTGATCCTCTTCTGTTTGGAACTACTTTTCCTGTTGGGTGGGGCAGGAGCCACTCCCTAGATTCAGAACACTGGAACTCTTCTGGAAAGCAGGAACTCTTTTCTTATCTAGGCGTGGCTGTGGAAGGAGACACCTAAGCACTACAGGAGGCTATTTAAACCACACCCGATGGATGAATCTTGCTTTGTGTTATTCTGCATCCTCTGCAGCAGAACGCTCATCGTGTCTTCTGCATCTGATCCTGGGCCTAAGGAAAAAGGCTTACCATCCTGAATCCAGTCTTCAGCAACACCTATAAAGACAAGAAAGAACAGGTTAGCATTACGGTCTTCAGTGACAGCTCTTCACTTACCTGGTCCATCGGCTGTCACCAACGCCTCGCGCTGCATTCCGGCATCTGAAAGACAAAGGCTTACCTACTCTTCGTGCGCTCCGGAGGTCTTCACACTGCATTCCGGCATCTGAAAGACAAAAGCTTACCAACTCTTCGCACGCTCCGGAGGCCTTCGGCGCTGCATCCCGCATCTGAAGACAAAACAAGGTGCGTTTAAAGACATTGGGGAACTTTAATACTCACGTGCCATTACTCCTTTCCACATCTAACCCAGTGGGTATTCCGGCACCCTGCAGCCGCTCCGAACTTGTACCTGCAAAATAAAAAGACAGTTAGAGCGCATCGTGAAGCAGGCAACAAGCGCTTACTTACGTGCTTCCAGGCGCTTCTATTCATCACACGGGCTCCATCTTCAACTCACTTCAGCCCGTCATCCGCCATCGCCGGAACCCTGCAAAACAAGAAACATCATTACTAAAGACTTTAAAGACATTAGAATTACTCGAAACTTACCGTTCGTGCAGTAAACGACGGACAGCAGTCCTCTGAAGTCAAGAGGCCTGCTCCCCTTATCCAGTGAAGAAACTGGTTACAGCACCCTGCCCCGAGGCAGATGGAGAGCACGGCTTTCACTTACCTAAGGTGAGAGCGTTAACCTTTGGGGTTCTACAGGAGAAGAGAAAGGGAAGAAGAGAGAGACATTCAATAACCCAGTCCCTTAATCCCATATTTTCTATCTGCAGACATCTTACCCTTCAAGTCAGACATACAGTGCACAGAGGTCCAGCCCAAAGAGCCAGCCGTGTGTTACACATCACCTTTGCAGATACGGTATACGCCCAGTCAAGACCGGCGCCTCTACGGGAATCAGGTGAGCGTTACAGAACACAAAGCCTACCACAAAACTCCCGTCCAGGCGCTATGGAAACCTCGGATACCGACCAGCTAGCCCAGTTACTTGGGGAACTAAGGGCAGAAGTGCATGCAGCCCGTCAGGAAACGAACGCTCTAAGAAGGGAACTGATTATTTCCAAGGAGCGAACAGATGATCTCGCTAGACAATTGCTACAGTCACAAGCCGGACAGACCCCGTTACCCGCATCTGGGGGAAATCTTCCTTCTACATCCTCTATGAATCCAGTGCAGATCAACCTACCTGGGAATGTACCTCTGGCTCCCCCCGAACGATTTTCTGGTGACCCAAAGAGGTTTGCAGTATTTATCAATCAGTGCCGGTTGCATTTCTTATGCCGGCCAGCAGCCTTTCCAACTGATCAAGCTAAAGTAGCTTTCGTGCTTTCGTACCTTAGTGGCAATGCGGCAGACTGGTCGATCCCTCTAGTAAATCAAGATGATCCGGTCCTCCATGATTTTCAAGCTTTTCAGCTCAGTATGGAAAAACTGTTCGCAAGACATTCACAGGGGCAGGCCTTGGACAATGAGCTTCTTTCGTTGCGACAAGGTAATCAAGACCTTTTGGCTTATATTGCGTCTTTCAACAGACTGATAGTGGAAACTCAATGGCCTGAGGACAAAAGGATTACGCTGTTTTATAGAGGTCTACGTGGAAAGCTCAAAGATGTGTTAGCCCAAGTAGTGAATCCCCCACAAAATTGTTCGTACTATATAGACTTAGTCGTTCAAATAGATCACAGACTGCAGAACAGGAAGGCCGATCGTTCCAAGTTTGATGCTCGAGTATTTTCCAAACCGCCAACTCCTTCCAAAGGAGTAGACCCCGGAGAACCCATGCAAATAGGGGGTCTGAAAGGTCCTCTAACACAAAAGGAGCGGGAAAGGAGAAAACAGTTGCAATTATGCCTCTATTGCGGAAACTCAGGGCACTTTCTTCGAGACTGTCCGGTGAAACCTGCCAAGAAGGCAGTAGGAGCTGCAGTTACCAAAGTTACAAACTCTGAGCAGGGAAACAACCTCGCCCGACAAGAATAGAGGTCCTCTTGCCGAGCGTGAAAACCAGTTCCGTGACCTCGCATTTCGTGATACCTATGGTCCTCATTAGCCCTGATAATCCGGATCGATTACATGCAATTGAAGCTTACATCGACAGCGGTGCCATCGGCAATTATGTGGATCATGAAATGGTTTTGAGGATGAATCTAACTCTTTGTCCCAAGGCTGTAAAGGACGTCATTACTACGGTGGATGGTACGGAGATAGCCTCCGGGCCAGTAACACATACCACTCAAGAGGTGACGCTAGTAAGTCAAGATGGACACCATGAGAAGATCGTGTTCGATGTGATCAAGGCCCCTCAGTTTCAGATTATTCTAGGAAGACCTTGGTTAGAGAAACACAATCCTCTTATCGATTGGCGAGCAAGAACGGTCCAGTTTCCAGAATGTGTCTCTACTTGTCACCCTCCACCTGGTGTTGCACTGGCAGCAATTTCTTCAGAGACTCCCCAGTTACCTCCCGAATACCTAGAATACCAAGATGTTTTCCGGAAGGATCAGGCTAACTCTCTACCTCCTCATAGGTCTTATGACTGCCAGATAGACCTGATACCTGGATCTACTCCTCCTTGTAGTAGAATTTATGCCCTCACCGAGCCTGAGAACCTTCACCTTCGACAATACCTGGATCAATACCTGGCAAATGGGTTTATTCGTTCTTCCAAGTCCCCTGCTTCTTCAGCTTTGTTCTTCGTTCCAAAAAAGGAAGGAGACCTTAGAACTTGTATAGATTATCGCTCCCTGAACCAGATCACCGTTAAGAATAGATATCCGTTACCTTTGATCCCTGAACTCCTGGACCAAGTCAAAAAAGCATGCATATATACAAAGCTGGATCTTAGAGGAGCTTACCACTTGGTACGAGTAAAAGAGGGCGATGAATGGAAGACGGCCTTCCGCACCAAGTATGGACTATTTGAATATCAGGTCATGCCCTTCGGACTTTGCAATGCCCCGGCCGCCTTTCAATATTTTATGAACGATGTCCTCAGAGAGCTCATAGATGTGTGTGTTGTTGTTTACATTGACGACATCCTCGTTTATTCTTTATCGGAATCTGAACATCGGAAACACGTGAAAATGGTCCTCGAAAGATTGCGTCAACACAAACTTTTCGCTAAGTTGGAAAAATGTGTTTTCAACGTGACTGAAGTTGAATTCTTGGGATTCATATTATCACCTGGCGGAGTGCGTATGGATTCAAAGAAGGTCGATGCAGTTCTCAAATGGCCATCACCATCCTCCGTAAAAGGTGTGCAAAGCATGTTAGGCTTCGCTAACTTTTACCGCAGGTTTATCCCCGAATTCTCTCGAATAGTCCAGCCCATCACTGCCTTGTTAAAGAAAAAGAAACGTTTTGAATGGTCTACCGAGGCGGAACAAGCTTTCCAGGATTTGAAGACTAAATTTATCTCTGCATCAATCTTAAAACACCCTCGCCCCGAACTCCCCTACATCGTGGAAACTGATGCTTCAAGCCTTGCCATGGGGGCAGTTCTATCACAAAAGGACCCGGTAACCAATCAGTTGCATCCCGTGGCATTTTGGTCCCGCAAATTCTCGCCTCCTGAAATCAATTACACGATTACTGACAAGGAACTTCTGGCTATCAAGTCTGCCTTTAAGGCTTGGCGGCATTATCTGCTGGGGGCCCGACACACCGTTACTGTGATTACGGATCACCGAAACCTGCAATATTTGAAAACCGCAAAAGCCCAATCCTCTAGACAACTCCGTTGGGCATTATTCTTGGCCGAGTTTGACTTCATAATTACCTATCGACCTGGTACAAAGAACGGTAAAGCTGATGCCCTTTCTCGGATGGGAGTGGAAGAACACTTGATCAACCCTAAACCTGTACCAATCATTCCCGAACAAAGAATTCTGGGTGTAATCGCCACAGAATCCATAGAGGAAGTTAAGGATAAGGCCAGGCAACTTGTAACTCCAGCAGACATACAGAATTGGCATCTGCAGGGAAAGGACTTTGCAGAAAAGGACAACTTATTGTATTTCCAAGAGCGATTATACCTACCCAGCACAGATTTACAGAAAAAAGTAATCTCTTGTTATCACGATTCTTTAATGGAAGGACATCCCGGTATGGCCAAGACCTCAGAAAAGATCAAGCGCTACTTCTGGTGGCCGTCTTGGAAAAAAGATATCAGAGACTTTATAATGTCCTGTGGAGTATGCGCCCAAAACAAGAGTCAAAAGGAAAGACCAGCAGGCCTCTTACGCCCTATTGACATCCCACCTCGCCCTTGGCATACGCTTTCTATGGACTTCATCACCGATCTACCTCCATGCTCCGGATACAATACGATTCTAGTAATCGTGGACTTATTCTCCAAGATGGCGCATTTCATTCCGCTCAAAGGCTTGCCAACAGCAGCAACTCTGGCCCAAGAATTTCTCGAAAACATCGTCCGACTGCACGGTTTTCCTTCGGTTCTAATTTCGGATCGAGGTAGTCAATTAATTTCTCATTTTTGGCGAAGTTGCTGTCGGTCGGCTCAAATTGATGTGAGACTATCGACCAGTCACCACCCTCAGACCGACGGACAAACCGAGAGGACCAATCAAACTCTGGAACAGTATTTACGCTGCATGCTGCAACAAACTGAAAAAACTTGGAAAGACATCCCTTGGATAGCCGAATATGCCTACAATAACTCTGTCCATTCGGGAACTGGGAAAACCCCGTTTTTTCTTTTGTACGGCAGTCATCCTCGAACCTCGGAGTTGGATCCCCTCCAAGATCTTGAAACACCAGCAGTAGACTACCTGCATTCTACAATCACCCAAGCCTTTAAGGAAGCTGTTTCTCACCTTCAAAGGCCTAAAGAACAATACAAGAAAGGAGCAGATCAACATCGGAAGGAAGCCCCTCAATATCAAGTCGGGGATCAAGTCTGGTTATCCACCAAATATCTACCTCTAAAAGGGCCACGCACATTCAACCCAAGATACCTTGGTCCCTATTCCATCACTACCATAGTAAACCCAGTAGCGGTCAAGTTGGACTTGCCCCCGCACATGAAGATACATCCGGTCTTCCACGTCTCTCTATTAAAACCCGTGCAACCTCAAACCCGACTAACTAAATCTCCAAAACCTATCCTAGTTGATGGAGAACTCGAGTTTGAAGTCAAAAGCATTCTGGACTCCAAGATCTCCAAATCTAAACTATTTTACCTAATTGACTGGAAAGGCTACGGCCCCCAAGAGAGATCCTGGGAACCTGCTGAATATGTCCACGCTCCTCGCCTAATCAAATGATTTCACCGAACATTTCCTGACAAGCCAAAACCCCTGGAGAAGCCCGGTTTGGGAGGGGCCTTGAGGGGGGGTACTGTCATGATCTCTGCTTCCAAAAGGTCAGGGTTTTCCCAACTCCCTTGGAAGCAGATCCATAACCCAGGTTCCGAGTGCCAACCAGTCCCAATTGGGACCTTTTGGACCCAGTCCTGGCGCCAGTGGCACCAGGCTCATAAATATGCCCAGTCCCAGTGCTGGAAGCGCCGGGCTCATAATGCTTGGGTGGACTTACCTGCAGCAGACCATGCTGCTTACTTGCCTGCCAGTTGAGCCTCTGATCCTCTTCTGTTTGGAACTACTTTTCCTGTTGGGTGGGGCAGGAGCCACTCCCTAGATTCAGAACACTGGAACTCTTCTGGAAAGCAGGAACTCTTTTCTTACCTAGGCGTGGCTGTGGAAGGAGACACCTAAGCACTACAGGAGGCTATTTAAACCACACCCGATGGATGAATCTTGCTTTGTGTTATTCTGCATCCTCTGCAGCAGAACGCTCATCGTGTCTTCTGCATCTGATCCTGGGCCTAAGGAAAAAGGCTTACCATCCTGAATCCAGTCTTCAGCAACACCTATAAAGACAAGAAAGAACAGGTTAGCATTACGGTCTTCAGTGACAGCTCTTCACTTACCTGGTCCATCGGCTGTCACCAACGCCTCGCGCTGCATTCCGGCATCTGAAAGACAAAGGCTTACCTACTCTTCGTGCGCTCCGGAGGTCTTCACACTGCATTCCGGCATCTGAAAGACAAAAGCTTACCAACTCTTCGCACGCTCCGGAGGCCTTCGACGCTGCATCCCGCATCTGAAGACAACTTGTACCTGCAAAATAAAAAGACAGTTAGAGCGCATCGTGAAGCAGGCAACAAGCGCTTACTTACGTGCTTCCAGGCGCTTCTATTCATCACACGGGCTCCATCTTCAACTCACTTCAGCCCGTCATCCGCCATCGCCGGAACCCTGCAAAACAAGAAACATCATTACTAAAGACTTTAAAGACATTAGAATTACTCGAAACTTACCGTTCGTGCAGTAAATGACGGACAGCAGTCCTCTGAAGTCAAGAGGCCTGCTCCCCTTATCCAGTGAAGAAACTGGTTACAGCACCCTGCCCCGAGGCAGATGGAGAGCACGGCGTTCACTTACCTAAGGTGAGAGCGTTAACCTTTGGGGTTCTACAGGAGAAGAGAAAGGGAAGAAGAGAGAGACATTCAATAACCCAGTCCCTTAATCCCATATTTTCTATCTGCAGACATCTTACCCTTCAAGTCAGACATACAGTGCACAGAGGTCCAGCCCAAAGAGCCAGCCGTGTGTTACACATCACCTTTGCAGATACAGTATACGCCCAGTCAAGACCGGCGCCTCTACGGGAATCAGGTGAGCGTTACAATGGGGGTGTTCTGAGGACGCTGTCCGTATTGTTCGCTGGCAAGTTGAAAGTGTTCTAAGAACACTCATGATATCCGTGGACATTAAAAGTTTCCATAGGCCATAGTTGAAATGTTTGACACTATGGGTGTGATATGCTGTGGTGGTTGTGGCCAGGGCATAGAGTGTTGGGTGCATGGCCATTTGCCCATGCACCCAAGACTCTATGCCCTGGCCACAACCACCACTGCATATCACACACATAGTTGCTTATAACTTTGAGTCAAAAACAAATTTATAAGGAACAAAGTTATTAGCCACTATGGGTGTGATATGCTGCGATGCTTGTACTTATTATAATATACTTACTGTTTGATTTAGTAACTGGAGTACATGTATTTCTTGTTCATTTCTGTGATAAAAGAAAATATCATGTTAGTATTAGTATTTTGTAATGACTTATTACATTGTATAATCAACAATCATTTTTTTTTGGGTCCCTCATATTTAGTAGATTACAAACCAGAATACTGTGCAATTTGCTCAGTTTCTGTGTTTGTTGCTAAAATCATTCGGTCTGTGGGAGAAAAAACTTTTTCTGTTATGCTACAGTTTATTTGTTTGTTTGTTTTCAGTGTTCACTTGTTGTTTCTGGCTAATGCTTTATACATTGGCTTGTTGCAGTTTTTTGGAGCAGTAACATGTTATTTATTTGTTTGGATATTGTAAAATTTTGGAGCAGTTAGATACCAATAGGCATATTCTAACTGCCTATTTTTTTAATGTATTTTAGTGGTATTGATTTATCTGTTTGGATATTGTTAAATTTTGGGACAGTTAGATACCAAGTGGTGTATTCTTACTGTCTATTTTTTGCTCTAATTTAGTGGTATTCATTTATCTGATTAGTTGTTGTAGAATCTTTGGGCAGGTAGATAGCTTTTGGAATATTCTAACAGTTTATATGTTATTACTATAAGTTTACTTAAAGTTTAAGTACAGTTTAGTTTAGTACAGTTTAGTTATCAAATTTTGGTTTTAAGAACATTAAATAAGCGTTTGTAAGATGTGCGGGTAATCTCTGCCTTAGAGTAATGGTACTATCATCACATTCAAACCATACACATTTCTTTTTTATATATGCAGTGTAGTGCCATGAATTGGTTGTGGCTCCTGCGTGGTAGATTATAACTATTGTTGTGAAGTTTTTCATACCAAGTGATATTTGACCATGTGTGAATCCAGTCAGCTTGCAGTTGTTTTTGGTACCATCTGCATTGTAACGTAGAAGCATTAGTATTACGTATTTACTATGTGTTTGTATTACTAATGTGGAGCGATTATCCGAATTGCAGGTAGTACATAATCTACTATGGTTTGCATTTTGTACAAGTTGCTGAAATGGAATGGATTCACAATTAGGTATATATATATATATGTGAAGCGTTGATTGGGGATTTCTTCTTATGTCACATTGTTGCAGAGAGTGCATGTATGTTTCCACATGTATGAAATCTGGAAGATTTCATTTATAGGTATGTTTTTATTTTCCAGTACTTGTAGTAAGTACATTACAAATTCTTGTGGATCTTCCTGTGAGTCTATAGTGAATTTAACCATTCCAGCACAATTGTTGTCTTATTCCATAAACGCTATAAGTGTTATCAGGATTGTTTGTTGCATTTCTGTGAAGTACTAACATTTGCAAACACAATTGGTCTGTACTGTGTAAGTAAATGTTGTCAACAATTGGTGGCAAATGAAATAGAATATTCATTTCTACATTTGCGTAGCAACTTACTCCAACTATATTTGAGAGTTTAAATGGACCAGGTAGTTCTGTATATGACTGATTTTTTTTTAGTTTGTCTTCCTTCTTTGATGAAGTACCTGGTTTACTTTCCCTAATGGGTTATTTTATGTTTGTGGTACTTGATGACATTTTAGTTTCTTTTACTCTCTTTGGAGGATTTGCAGTGACATCCTGTTGCATTTCTGTTTGATTTAGTTTTCTTTTACAACGTTTTACTTTTTGTGGTACAGAATATGTGTTTAGATGGGGGCTGTATAGTGATCGAAGTCTATTGTATTCTAAAATGCAAGGAATATCAGCATTTACTTTACTTGCATCAAAGTTGATTAGAAATAGACCGTCAAGTGTACGTAAGTGTGATAGTGCTACGTAGCTCATGCCTTCTTTAAAGACTGTGTTACCAATGTTTATCCTTGCTTTGTCTAGGGTAAGACCCTGTGATTTATGAATGGTGACTGCGTATGCAAGATTTAGAGAAAATTGTTCTCTGCGTATATACATGTCTTTGAAGAGAAGGAATCAAGCTCTTGTGCGTCCTATCCTTTTTACTTCTGAAAGTTTGTCAAAGAGAATATTGACAAACTGAATTTTGTTGTCACGTGGGTACGTTTGAAAGCCAACAACTGTACCCAGTGCTCCATTAACTAGTCCTTGGTCCATGTCAAGGTTACGTTTAAGCATTACTCTGCAATTTAAGGATAATTTTAATATCTTTTCCAATCCTGCTGTGTTTGAGATTGATTTTTCTAAACTATTTAGTCTTGTTGTGGCTTGGTCACACATGAGTAGTGTCATACCATTTACATCTAGTTTGTCTGTGGCGCTAATTTCCATTATTGGTTGCATTTCTTTACTTAACATTATTTCATTTCATTTGAAACAGCTTGCCATAGTTGGCATTAAGGCCATACAATTGACATTTTTGTGGGCTAATTGTTCCATAACATCTGTAGCACATGCATTATCACCATAAAGTGCATGAATGTGCCGGGTTTTCAATATTGCTTCTGCTTCTTTAGAAAGTATACCAACTTTGATACTTTTTAAGATGTTGGCATAAGTGAGATCTGCCAATTGCCGCATGTTTTCTGTTAATTCTCTGTATTGGAAATGTTGCCAAAGGTTGACATTTCCAATGCTGCCAACAGTTTTACGGCAGAGTTTGTGTCCTAATGTTTTAAAAATAGGCTCACCTTTTACTAGTGTCAATTGAAGAAGATCTCCGAAAACAATAATGTGTTTTCCTGCAAAGAGCTCTTCATAGTTTGTTTTGAGTTCTTCTTGTACTCTAAGGTGAATCAAAGCCAGCATTAGGTTGGACACCATGCTCACTTCATCTATTAGAAGCATTTCATTTGTTTCAATACTCTGCATAGTTCCATTGCAGCTTCTGTAGAAAGTTTGTAATAGTCTAATTTGTTTTGGTGTTCTACTGGCAGGAGTAGTAATCGGTGTAAAGTGAAACCACCTATGTTGTAGGCAGCTAAACCTGTAGGGGCAGTGACAACAGCTGACAGTTTGTTGTTTGTCACTTGTTGAAGGAACTTACTGATGATTTTGATTAGGAATGTTTTGCAAGAACCAGCTTCACCACTGACCTACAATAGTATAGATTTGTAATTTTGGCAGGTGCATTCTTTGTTTTCATGTTGTACACCATGTTCAATTTCTTTTGTTTCTTCTTGAAAAATGCTACGTTGCTCATTGTTTAGTTTTGATTGTAGTATAGTTAAGTCTTCTTTATCTTCATACTGACACATGGTGTTTTCTACTTCTATCATAGCTAATTCTGCCTCATTTGTTATTAGTGGCTCTCCCAGTGGTTCTTGGCTTCCTGTTACAGAAGGTTGACTACTGTCAGGAGTGTCCTTATCCAGTTGGGCCTGGAGTTCTTCTTTGTGTTGCTGTTCATTGTCCAACATTGTTTTGTACTGTGTAAAGTTTACATCAGTTATAGTGTTTTCATTTGCTTTGAAAGCGTCTTCATATGAGTCATAGTTGTCTGGTATTTCTTCTTCTTTTCTCCATTGTTTAAAGAGTTGTAGCAAGGACATGTAATATACTTCTTTATGTTGAGGAGTCTTTAATGACAATTTGATATGATTAATTAAATTTGGTTTGGTGAGTTTTACTAAGCTGCCTTCATAGTTTGTCACTCTGTATTTACCGTTTTTTTCATCAGGTTTTTATTATTTTTGTATGTGTAGTTTTGGGCTATTTCGTATAGACACCTGGTTTCAAAGTGGTACTTCTGTTTGGGTAGTATGTGTCCAATAAATTGTTCTTTTTAAATGTCTTGGCTGTTGGGATCATGTTTGGCTATTGTTTCTATATCTTCGTAGGATTTTAGAACTCTTTTTCTAGATTTAGCTGGACCAAGACTTAGCCATACTATATTTTCAGATTTACCATACAGTGCAGTACTAGTTAAACGATCAGCTGCTTCATAGGATCCACATTATCTATGGGACAGCATTTTTATGCCCAAGCTGTATCATTTTTGAGACACTGTTTTATCTGATGACAGATCATTCCAGAGGTCTTGCAGCTCTGTCTTTTCTGCTTTGGTTAAGTATGCTGTGACATATTGTGCAACTGCAGTAGAATTGTCTGCAATGTACTGCACTTCTATGTTTGCATTCCATAAGTGGGCAATGATTGCATTGTAATCATTGATATTTTTTTCTTCTTCTTTTCTTTTTATGTAATATGTATTTTTAGGTGACTTACCTTTAACACTATAGGCCTCATCACGACTTGGGCGGTAACGGTAACGCTATTATCGTGGGCGGTATTAGCCCTACCGCCGAAACTCCCCGGCGCTAATAGCGCCGGATCACGAGTTCGGTGGTAATGTAAGTCCCCTTTCCCCACTGAGCCCATTCGGGAATGCCCCATTCCCCATTGGGCTCAATGGGGAATCTTCGCGCTAATACTGCCGGTGGATTTCCCGCCGGTGGTAATAGCGCAATTTTTCGGCGGATTTCCCCCCAGGTCAGAACTTGGTGCGAAATCCGCCAAAGCCCTGATTCGGTGGACCCTTAAATCTGGCGGTAATAGCGCTACCGCCGGATTTAAGGGTTACCGCCGAAGTCGTGATGAGGCCCTATGTCTAATTGAAGACATGAGGTTGATCACTTGACCTGTATTTGTAACTGGTCTAGGGAAACCAAATCGGCATTTTGTGTAGTATTTCCCTTTGTTTTTGTATTTGCGACAAAAAAATAATTGTCACATTTGTGTCTTTGAAGTTGTAAAATGTGTGCATGAAGATCACTATTTTTGGATTCCGATGGAATTTCACAAGTGACATATTTTTCAATAAACTGTAAAACAGTGGCATCACTGTCTTGACCAAATTTAGGAGCATCTTTAATCCATAAAAGCATGTGGATATGTGGTGCTCCTTTGGCTTGGTATTCTTTTCTCCAAAAGAAGTGTTGCACTTCTCCAAGGGGAGGAACAGTTGTATTGCAAATAAAATGTAGCATAGCAATGAAGCAATAGTGAAAATATCTTGAAACATTAACAGGATACAGAGAACAAAGTTCTCCAGGTGTTAGTATATCTATGTTTGTTTTGTTTTTGTTTCATATGCGTAGGAAATCATGTAAATCTTCCCATGCATATTCTGCACAACTTATTGTGACAAACCAAGTGGGTGGGCCAAGGTTTCTGATCATACAACGTACATCTCTGTGACGTCGAAACCAGTACTCTTTAGTACCACGCATATTTGCTAATAGATTTGTAATATTTGATTGTAAAACCTCATCTATTTGTTGCACTTTTTGTAATAATTGTGTAGCTATCATATTTTGAAAGTGTGATCCTGATTTTAATATGTGTGCAACTCCGTAACATAAAGTTGCTAGTTCACTTTCAAAGAGTAGGTGGAATATGTATTCCACATTTTGTCTAAATCTGGGATCTTCAGAATACATCCGTAATGAGCGGAATTCTGATGCTGATATTTGAATAGGTCTATCATCATACCTTCCTCCTTTGCCAGTAGGAAAGAGTAGAGGAAAAGCATGTGCTTCTATACTTTTTTCCCATATGCTGATTGGTGATCCTTTTGTTTGACGCATTTGGTACGTTTCTAGTGCATCTTCTATGGTGTCATTAGAGTGCAATGGATGAATTGTATAATGGTCTAAAGTGTTTGATATTGTAGCAGGATCTTGGAGCTCAAATTGACCACCAGCTTCTTGTGTCTCTTGAATTATTCAGTTGTATCCTTCAAGTTTTCTTCAATATTCATTTCTTTGTAATTTTCATTATTCTCTTTAAGATATTGGAAGGCCTCTCTAACTTTATGTAAATCTACCAGCTGTTGCCAAATGTTTTTGTCTTTTGTAGGTACTCCATTTACCAAGATAATTAAAGATTGTTCCATTAGATGTTGCACTGCTAGAGTGTGCACATTTTCTTTTAGATCTAATGGTAAATGCACTACTTTTCCACAAATACCTTTCACTAATTCAGAGTGAGGTAATTTTGCAATTTTTGGTTGAAGGCGTACTATTGCTTGAAATGGGTGCACTGTTTGAATTATGATGCTCTCATATAAATTAATTTGTTGAAGGGGTTTTTGTAGTGGATATAATTCCAAATTATTTGTGATAGCACGTGAAGGAGTTTGGTTGTTGTCAAGTTTTGTAGTGCAGTAACTACAAAGTATTACGGGGTCAGTTATTTCGTATTTGTTTTCTGCTATAAGGTAGAGAGCTAATTCAAACCATTTAGAATCTTCATTGTCTTCTATTTTGTATGATAGGTCTACAGTTTTTGTGTTACTTTTATAAAAAGTTCTGCTGCAACATGCACACACATGGTTTGGTACTTCAGCTGATGTACTTTTAAATTTTAGTATTTCTTTTTTGAATATGTGTAGTAAAAGGTTGTCATGTGTAGAATTGTTACTAATTTGGTTTACAGCTATTTCATTCTGTAAGTGGGTTTCACTTCCAAAATATTTTTCTCTGGATATAGTCGATTTCTTCTAGTATGTCTTTTGCTGTACCATGTAGAAGAACGTTGTTTAAATTGGCTAGTGCTAAAGCAGGACTTTTAGCATTGTACAGTTTATAAACTAGATTTCTTATAGTTGAACGATGTGTTGATAGCCTTTTGATATCATGGAAGGTGGTTTTGCAAGTAGGTCCTGTAATGCAGGCCAATGAATGTCCTTGTAGTCCTGTGTACTTGCGTACTGGACAGGTATCCATATTTTGCAGTAGTTTAATTTTGATTTTGTCTTTGCTTTTCATATATTGATTGAGGAATTGGCGTAAAGACTTGAACAATTGTTTGGGAATGTTACACATTGACGTGTATGGCCATTTGTACACTAGACGTTCTGATTCAGTCGAATGGAGGGGTAATTCTAAGTTCTCAGGACATATTTTTGTAAGGAGTACTTCTTGTTCCATTACGGTATTATTAACTTTTTCATAACCTTGACCACTGCTATGTATGGCAATTGTATTTGTTTGCTTTTGTTTGTACGCTTCTTCATTAAAGTATGGTTCCGTGCTCGTAGTGTGACTCCATTCACCTCTGCAGACACTTAAGAAGTTCTTTCTGTTGACATTTCGTTTATTGAGAAGTCTTTTTTGTAATTTAGTTATTAGTTTTATTAGTGGTTTAATTTTATTTAACACTAAAATAAATAACTGTATTTTGAGAAAAATTGCACTGTCTATCAACGCTTCTAAGATTTATTTCCTACGATATGTTTTAAGCATTGAACCTGGTTTCTCTACTGTTTTTATAAGAATTTGAAGAACTTTGTGATGGAACATTTTGGCTAAAATACTTTTCTTAGTATGCTTACTTTGAACTATATCAAGATTTAAAGAAGCAGTTTTATCTGTAGTGATAGCTGATTGTCTACTAATTGTTTTTTGGTTTGGTTTACATTTTGATAGAGGAGGCAAAGTTTTTGTACTTGAAACTTCTTTTGTCTCACTAAATGACTGTATTTGTTGTTTTGTTTCAACTTTTTTTTACAAATTGTGCTAGAGATGGATGCTTATGTTGGACACTTTTATTTTCATTTGCTCTACTTCTGCGTTGCTTTCTACAGACTTGATCTTTGGTAGGCATTCTTTAGGGTCTGTTGAAAAAAATAAAGAAGGTATGGGTTGTGGTGTTCTGCAATATATGTGTGCTGTGTACATGAGTAAGATGATAAAGATGTATGTATGGGTGTGTGATTGTGCATTGGGAACTACAACTAGTAGGGATGGGTATTCTTGAATTAATGTGTTACTAAACTGGGGTTCAGATGACAGAAAAAAGTAAGCTAGTGGTGTGGAGAAGTATAAATAGTATATCTAATGCTATACAATTAAAACAGTTGTTTGTTCTATAAAATCTAAATTCTAGCGGTTGAGTTGGATAATTTGTGTGTCAAACAATAGGAATTTGTGGGCCATTCTGGCTGTAAATCGCTGTTTAAGACATGCAGATTTTTGGACAGAATGATACAGAATCTCTATTTTTAGACACAAAAATAGCATGAATTAACCTTACAGTGTGTTTGAGTAATAACTACTTACTTTTTTTCTAATATGAACAGGTTACTTCTTAGTTGTTCTTTGTACTTCAAATTTGGTTGCTTCTTTTCAGGAGAATGGTCTTCACTGCAATTGTAAAAAAAAAAAATAGTAATTTTGTTTGTATATAGCACTGTTTTTAATTTAGACATTGATCTTTTCAATTGAAATCCTCAACACCTTCCTCAAAATCATTAAACCAATCTTATTTACATAAAATACATCGCACCAGTTGAATACACATGATATGTTCTTAATGACAAATTGTATTGCAATGACTAACTGTAGCAAACAAAATATCTTTACTATGTCTTGTGAAATTCATAATGTACCACTGAATACCATTATTCCTGTAACTAAGCTCATCCAAGTAATAGTGCCTCAATGTCATGGGCTGCATGTCCTATATGAATGTAAGTAATTAAATAAATAAAGAAATAAAAAAAATATGTAATTGTACAAGTATTATTGTTTGAGATTTGAACATAGAGTGTGCATACAATTTTGTTTGCGTATATGTAGTCTATATATTTAATTTCAAAAATGTTAGTTTAACATGATTTGAGTGTGTGTGTATATAAAGAAATTAAATATTATAAAGATTTGTAAGTGACAGTTGATTTTAGGAGATTGAAAAAAAGACAGTAGATTCATTTTACAGATTACACAAGCTAAAAGTCAGTTAGAAAATGTGTTCATGTACTGTACAGAAAATATGCATACCTGTAGTTTGTGTTCATGCATATGGATATGCATGGAGGTGCAAGTAGAAATATTGGAGACTTGTACAGTATTTCTTGAAGATGGTGCTTGCCAATGATATGACACTTGTACTCAGAGAGATTCACAGTACATTTGCAGTGCTGATCTATGATTATGCAGTTAGATGTAGAGGTCTTGAATGTGATTGGTGGATGGACATGTGACTTCTTAGCTACATCCAATGAGGGAATGACACAGAGAGTGAACTGGAAATGGTAGAAGGGCTGTTCATGTTACGATATGTCCGCTGACATGGCGGTAGTTCGCAGACATCGGGTGTTACATCCAGGGATTTTTGGGTTCAGAAGTCATGCAAATGAGAATGAGCACCGAAAGGGATTGGTCAGGAAAGTTTAGTGGGTGTGTTGTGCCAGGAGAGAGTTTCTCAGATACTCTTTTTGCTGAGAGAAGAACAGATAGCTCTGGCTGTGTGTTTCAGAAAACAGATTGTTTGGATTTTGGGAGACTCGTGGATACATTGGTTGAAGGTGCATGCAGAAACCTGTGGAGTAGCTTTAGATCTTGGATTGCCACATGTGGAAGTACACTGGCATGGAGTACGTGGAATGAAGTGGTGGACTTGTTACCTCTCTGTGCTACTTTGGAGACAGAGCAACATCCAGATATAATTATAATTCATTGTGGAGGGAACAGTTTAGGACATGTGTCTGGAATTTCTTTGCAATTTGCAATGAAAGAAGGACTTGGGAAGGTCATGGACATGTTTCCAAATTCTCAAGTAATTTTTTCACGGATTGCGCAGAGACAAATGTGGCTTTGTTCTTCTTCATTTGGTCCACAAATGGAGAAAGCAAGGCGCAATGTCAATAAGGCTGTTTGTGCCTTTCTAAGAGATTTTGGCATGTCCTCTTTTCACAATGAAAATATTATGTTTCGTAGTACATCCATTTTTCGCAGAGATGGAGTACATCTAACTTAAGCTGGCAATCAGATTTTTCTAAGAAACATACAAAATGCATTGCAACCTTTTTTAGAATGACAGCATCCATTTTGAAGTAGGTGTTGAGTATTTATAATTTTTGAAACACAAACACCTCCCAAAGGCTCTTTTCAGAGCCACCACTTCCTCCCAGAGAAAAGTGCAATGGTTTTGATAGGGTAGCACCCCAAAATTTTAGATGTCCACGGTTTTTCATACACGACACACTAGGAGAGGAGGGGAAAGGAGGGTAAAGGGGGGACACCAACCACAGGTATAAGAAAGGGTGAGCTGAGAGAGGAAGATGTATTGTGGGTTTTATTTGGGTAGTTAGCAGGTCTTCTCGTGCTCTGAGATGATAGTCTCAAAAGCACTAGGAAGTCGCTCCCCATGAAGAGTACTGTGTCGCAGTACATACACACAACTGTGACCCTCGAAAGCTAAGGGTCATCAGCTTTATGAATGGCCTGTGAGGCAGCGTGAGGAAGACGCTGTCCCACAGAGGTGTTCCTTGTGGTGACAGGATCAGAAACAGAGGATGTAGCAAAGGAAATCAACCTACTACGCTCCTCGCAAGGTACAACATTGCGAATGGCCCCCGAGTGAAATGACCGTAAGTGTCGCTTCATGGTATTGGTCCCAAAGCTGTACGAATCATGCCTCCCGTGACTGAGTACCATTTTGCACTCATTGCAGGTGACTCGGTTCGCACAAGCCTTAGGACCATCCCCATTAATGGTAAATAACTGCCACACCAAAGACTCACGCCGAGTGCGGGTAGTAGGGATTTCCACTACCTCATTCTCGTCATCCTCTTCTTCCTCCTATGCATCCTCACTCCTGTTCCCCTCTTCAGGCCCTTGGGGAGGTGGTGGTGGTGGAGGGGGTGGGGGTGGTGCTGAAGCAGGTGCAGCACCAGGTGGCAGTAGTGCAGCCATGGATGCCATCTCGATGATGGTGTAATCTGCAAGTTGCAGGAAAAATAGCTGTGCTCTGAAGAATAGCCAGAAACACAATGAGAATAAGCTCTAGGGCGTGGTCTTTTATAGGGGTGCTGGTACGTGGTTCGCGGACATGCACGCTGTCTGTGGACAGATCGAACACAAAAAAAGGTTCAAAAACTTTCAAAAAGTATGCAGAAACTCAGGATTAGTATGTGGAACTTGTGCTATGGTGAGTTTTTATTGAGAAATATTGTGGATTACTTGAAAATGTACTTTTAAATTGTTAGGGGGCACAAACAGTGTCCGCATTCAGAACACGCGATCAGCATGGGCGCGGTCACATGATCGCTTCGCGAACATGTTCGCAAAGGAAGCGGCTGTCCACAGGACACCAAAGGCACAGACATTGGTTTGCGCATGCACGTTGATGTTCTACGGACACTGTTCGGGTCCTGAAGTAATTAAAAGTGTGTCACACGTCAAACGAACAGTTACGGACAACCGTTTGTTCTTAGAACAGTTTAACTTCCTTGCGAACAATACGGACAGATATAGCGTCTTCAGGACACCTCCATTTTCGTTTATTTAAGAATATTTCAGAACACCGCGTGTGTTCTTAGAACAGTTTCAACTTGCTAACGAACAGTACGGACAGGTGTACTGTTCTTCAGGACACCTCCATTTTCGTTTATTTACGAACATTTTAGTACACCGCTTGTGTTCTTAGAACAGTTTCAACTTGATAGCGAACATTATGGACAGGTATAGTGTTCTTCAGGACACCTCCATTTTCGTTTATTTACGAACATTTCAGGACACCACTTGTGTTCTTAGAACAATTTCAACTTGCTAGCGAACAATACGGACAGGTATAGTGTTCTTCAGGACACCCCCATTTTATTTATTTACGAACATTTCAGGACATCGCGTGTGTTCTAGAACAGTTTCAACTTGCTAGTGAACAGTACGGACAGGTATAGTGTTCTTCAGGACACCTCCATTTTCGTTTATTTCCGAATATTTCAGAACAACGCGTGTGTTCTTAGAACAGTTTCAACTTGCTACTGAACACTATGGACAGCTGTAGTGTTCTTCAGGACACTTCCATTATCATTTCTTTACGAACATTTCAGGACACAGCGTGTGTTCTAGAACAGTTTCAACTTGCTAGCGAACAGTACGGACAGGTATAGTGTTCTTCAGGACACCTCCATTTTCGTTTATTTGCGAACATTTCAGGACACCACTTGTGTCCTTAGAATAGTTTCAACTTACTAGCGAACAGTACAGGCAGGTATAGTGTTCTTCAGAACACCTCCATTCTCATTTATTTGCGAACATTTCAGAACAACTGCGCTGTCGGCGGACACCTAAATTGTTTTTTTGTAAAAACTGAAACTAATTACAACACAATATAAAAATGTAACTTTATTTAACATATATTAACAATTCATGACAGAGAAGGTGAGGCAGAAACGGAAACGAAAACAGGAGAATTAGGGGTTTCAACATGATTGGCATCAGGTGAAGAAGGGATGGAAGTCTCATCAAAACGTTTTGGGTTAAGGAGAGGGTTTGGGGATAATTGACTGGGATATGGTGAGGGGGGACAATGGTTTCTTTTATGCTGTCAAGAGTGTTATCCGTAACAGTTTCTTCAGAGGTATTTTCTATTTTGGTATGCTCTGTACAAAAAAAATATATATATATGTTAAATGTATATAAAATAATAATAATTAATGGTTTTTATTGTAAAGTGTGTACCATTAGTTTCACTATCTTCTGACATTTCCTCATGTGGGAAATGCTCCTATAGCCATTCCAGAGTACTAGACATTTCTGTGAGAAAAAAAAGATAATATATTTTTTTTGATCTAATACAGAAAGTTTATAAATATATGAGTAAAATGAAGTACACTTACTATTTCAGGTAAGATATGTTCTGAGTACTCTGTAGGTCTGGTCTTGCTCTTAGTTGTGGAGTGTCTGTGAAGTAATTTTGTTGGAAGCCAATTTATCTTCTTTTGGTATATTCCATTTTAGAACATATTGTATTTAAATGAATGGTTAGTGTGTTACATATATGGGTTACAATTCTTATGTATTACTACATATAATATATATATGTGTGCTGCTTTGTGAATTTTTCAAATGTTACTATGTTATGATATAACAATTAAACATACCCTCCCAGAGTTTTTAGGTAGTGGTACTGTTGTCTGAACATGTCTGCGGACATCAAAAAAGTTTGCGGACATTAAATTCAGTAGAAGGTGTTCAGTATGTTCCATATTACATGTACATAAGTCAAAGTTATTATTGTTAAGTTGTGCTACTAAAAACCTATGAAATTCAGTGAAAAAACTTTGTTCAAGGGACGTTATGGTTAAGTTGCGCTACTAAAAACCTATGAAATTCAGTGAAAAAACTTTGTTAAAGGGACGTTACCCTTGAAATTCGCTGAATATATATATATATATATATATATATATATATATATATATATATATATATGTATATATACATACATATATTCATTTATGTCTAGCCCGGATACCCGGATTGCACATGCACACCATCACACACAACAGCCCATCTACTTTTGAACGGTGCAAGGTTAGGCAATACAGATAGAGTTGACTAACCTTATAGTGTGCAAATCCATGGGGAATTAAAATCACTGCTGTATATTTAGGGGGATATAAATGCTCATCATATATGGGCACATGTAATCAACACAATGCTGAAATACATAAATGCATAGTGCATGAAAAACCCAAGCATAACAAAATATCAGCCTTGCTTGAGTCCTGAGCTGTTAAAGTGTGAAGTGCATTACAGAGGTCAATAAAGGTCATTGACAAAGGGCAGGTTAAGATTCTAAGTGCAAATCCCTGTGCACAATAATACTACAGCATGCCTAGGTGGTAATCCTTAAGAATGATGTCTAAGGTAAAGTACAATTGTAACTATTCAAAATAGCAGCAATAAACAAAATGTACAGAAATTAAATAAATGCACAATCACATACAGCACCAAGTCAATAAAGTTACATAGAGCATTGTACACAAATCGATACAAATCGATAAAGTGCAGTCTGTGTAAAGTGCTAAGTGCTTTTCATGTACAAACATGCTGCATATTAATCAAATACCTACATACCTCATTCAGACCAATGTTGGAGACATGATAACAGTTAGAAATGCATATAAGTATTAAAACCAAAACCCACAATACAAAAGCTGCTCAAGTATGTATCATAATACAACACACCCAAATAAAACTGGGGCCCAGAAGGTTGGCAGACCACAGCATTAACCTCTACATAACATCAATAGAAAAGAATACATGAAAACCCAAACATACAAAATGGCTGTCACAAAATTACCTTAAAAAAGGAGGATTTTAAAACACAGGAAAAAAATTTAAAATGCAGAAAGAAAAGAAAAAGAATACATAGCAATACAGTAATGATAAGAATCACCAATTACAACAAAATGCATAAGTAGCAAGAAATTTCCGATTGAAATTAAATCAAAACATAACAGAGACAATTCACATCGATTAAACTAAAAACCAAATCAGAAAAGCCAAAAAGAATTAGAAAAAAGAGAATACCATTCCCTAGCAATAATATCAACATCAAATCAAAGAAATAAGACCCAAAAATAGACAGATCACAAGGTAGAACAAATAGCATCAGTCCATATTGATGATAATATAAACACCCCATCAGTTAATTAAGTAATCCAGCTAAGGCCGTAAACCATAGTTCCTGGGCTATAGCATGGGAAGACATGAACCCTGTGGTGAGGGCATAAACCCTTAAACACTGATGAATGTGTATAGTTCTTCATCGATATTATGCCCCACAGGGGCTTTCATCTGAAGGTCAATGATGTCTGACATCCATTGTCTCAATTTGAATATCCTATCACCCCCTCATGGATGTTTTTTAATGTGAGCCACACCAAAAAATCTAAAGCATGATACATGCCTATTGTGGATTTTGAGAAAGTGTTTGACAATGGGGTATACAAAGTCCTTTTTTTTAATAGACCTGAGGTGCTGTAGAATCCTTAACTTGAGTTTGTTGGTCATGCTGCACACAAACCATTGGAACATGGGCAGCAGAGCACATACACATCACATTCAGTGTTGCAGTTTATATGCCCATAAACGGAAAAAACAGAGCCCATCACTGGATATTTAAAAGTAGACAATGTTACAGCATTCTCACAAACCTTGCATTTAGTACACTTTAAAACTCCCCCCACACTTCCGTCTAGCCAGGATACAGATCTTGTAGGAGCAAAGAAGCTGAAAACCAATTTGTCTTTCAGAGAAGGAGCTCTTCGAAGTGTGCTGAAATGGACGAGCTGGCAGCACATCTCTGAGATCCTTATATGTTGGTAACACATGCCAGTGCTTTGAAATAATGTCTAGAATCGTATTGAAGATAGGACCATATGTCAAAATGAGCCAAATTTGCAAATCTTTATTTGTAGACACGGGCCTACAGTTGACCAAAAGAGAATCACGATCCAAAAGGCTAGCTGTTAAATAGGTAAATTCCACATGTTTCTTGGAGTGCACCCTATCCCTAAAATGTTTCATAGAATATGCAGACTGTATACCAAAGTCTTGCTTCTTTGAACAGTTGCCTCTGAACCTAAAATACTCACTATAAGGTATGCTATTTATACAAGACCTAGGATGACTGCTGGTTGCCAAGAAGGGGAGATTGGAACTAGTCAGTTTTCCAAATGCAGTCGTGTGGAGACCATCAATTCCTTTGGTTATCTTCACATCGAGAAATATCAACTCTGTTGCACTATGGTTGTCAGTGTAGCATACATTTAGGTTGTTGGAGTTGAGAATTTTGGCAAAGTCAAGCCATTCTTCAACAGAAACTTTCCAAAGAATTAAAAGGTCCTTGATGTATTGCAACCAACATAAAATCATTTCTGTGTTGAACAAATTGTCCTCACTCCAGATGACATTATGCTCCCACCAATCCATGGTGAGGTTGGCATATGACAGAGAAAAATAGCCCCCACAGCCATATCGTGTCATGATGGTAAAAGGACCAATCAAATAAGAAGTCATTATAATTTAAACAAAAGGCCATTAGTTCAAAATCATTTGCATGTGTTGCAAGTAGTTCAGCGATCACATATCAAGAAAGGACTTGCATGCTGCAAAGCCAATATCATGGTTGATGGATGTATAAAGTGACACCACATGAAAAGTCACTAAAAGCATATCACCTTCCCATGGTATGCCTTTGATATGAGAGAAAAAATCCTTATTGTCACAGAGGTATGAGGGTAATGTCGAGACCAGAGGCTTGATTGTTTTGTCTATGAATTCGGCAACATTCTCAAGTAGAGAACCACAGAGGGTGAATATAGGCCTCCCTGGAGGCCCAGACAGTAACTTATGCACCTTTGGCAAAAAATAGATGGTCGGAATCGCAGAGGCGGCAGGTGACAGGAAATCAAACAGCTCATTATCCGGAATGCCACGGTCCATCCAGGTGTTCAATAGAGCCTAGTTTTTGGAAAAGGATAATATTCCAATTTCATATAGCAGTTCCTATCCAGGATCTGTATACTGGCCTCCCGGACATAATCTTGCCGATCCAACCAGAAAATATTGGAGCCTTTGTCAGATGGTTAGATGATAAGTTCAGGGAGATTTTGAAACTCCTGCATAACAGTTTGTTGTCTTGTGGTCAGGTTGCGAGAGAGGTTGGTGTTGGTGAGTCTCATTTTCTTGAAATCAACGATCACTAGATCATTAAAGGCCTCGATACAGCTGACTGGCATGGGTGGGTTGAATTTAGATTTTGAACGGATCTTTGTAGCTTTGGACCAATCAGTATTAATGCCGAATTGTGACAATGCAAAAAGAATCCCCATTTACAAGATTGTCAACTAGCTTGGCTAGATCAAGAAGAATGGGTAAATTGCTGATCGGGAGATCTGTATGTCCGTCATTGGGCAGTATGGACCTCTCAACTCTGCCAGGGTTGATTAGAAAAAAAATGTAGTACTTTTGAGCTTCTGAACAAACTGATCGAAATCCAATCAGGTATGTGTGTAGTCATAGTTCATGGTGGGATAAAAATTCAAACCCAGCTCCAGAAGCTTAGTCTGTTCATCTGTAAGCATATGTTTAGACAGATTAATGACTTGTAGGTCTTTGTATTCACTCACTTCTTGCCCCGATTGCCAGAGTGTGTCAACCGTTCTGCTGTGCCTGTTCCTGCGGCCCTTGCCTGGTTCCCTTCACTGGATTTTCCACTTCTGGGCACAAATTTGCATTTCCTCTGTTGTGGCCCCTTGCCACCTTTTGGGTGTTCACGTCTTTCCATTGAATTATACCACAAGTCTGGGGTTGAGTTTTGTGCCAACTAAAGAAGTTTCCATGCGCCTGGCTACTATTGCAATTCAAACAAAAGTAGCAGCTGGTGTGGGGCAGAAAACGTCTTTTGAACCCAAGCCCTTGAGAAAGCAGTTAAAGATATTGCTCCACACTTCAGGAACTGCGCCACACTGAATACTGGTGAGAAGGTTGGTATTTATTGTATTGCCCTTTATGGATAACACATGTTCGATACACCAGTGTCTTTTTCAAATCAGGTCTATTAGCAAAGCTACAACAAACTATATATATTGTTTATGTGATCAAATTCACATAGTAAGCATTTATTTGAGGTCAACATGTAAAATAAAACAAATATAGGAAAAGGTCATAATAAAGAAAAATGAACATGGTGTGGTGTAATCACAGAGAAATAAGGAGGTGGAGAGGGGAGGAGGATACAGCCGTGCGGTACACAGTGCTGCAATTGCGCTTGTGCACAATATCAGGGTGCAGGGTTGAAGTGCCTGTTTACCTTCGAGAAATAAATGTACCTGTAGCTTACCTCCGAGTCGCACACAATCTCCTGTCGTCTGGATAAGTCTGTGAACCGCTAGTCCTGAGTTTACAGGGGTTGTCTAGGCAACCCTAGTCCTACAACTATTTATATTAGGTCCCTTACACAAAGTCAGGCAAAATAACGAGCGCCATGTTTTGGGCTCGTTCACAATACTGTCGCTAAAGCACAGTAATGATGGAATATTAGGCAAAAGTCCTACGGGTTTGCAAGATAAGTATATTATTTAAAAAAGATAAAAAAAGTTACCTTATTTGTAAGCATCAATTGCTCTATAAAGCAATGGGTATGTGCTTAGATAGTAACATCGATGGTCACGAATGAAGCAAGGAAAATATATGTAATACATGGCCAAATGGCTAGTAACAGCTATAATTCTGGTAATGTAGTGGGGAAGAATTGACACATCCCTGGCTACATTACCCAAATGTAAATATTCCAAAACATCTATCACACACAGTTTGGGCCTGCATGTCTCTAATCAATGGTGAATATGATGCCAAATCCAAGTTGGTTATACTGAAAAATATATAATAAAATACATCTAGTGTGCTTAATATCACATGTACTGGTCACATGTAGCGGCTTAGCGATGTCTGTGTGCAAGTTTAAGTATATATGAATGGCACCTAGTGCACCCATTTCTCTTTCAAATGACTTGAATTCTTTCCCTGCTTCAGCATCTCATCCCACTAGCTGTACTTCTCTGCACCCACACCCTGGCCGCAGGTCTAAAACCAAACCCAAGACAATCTTTGCTGTCCATGGGTTCCATTTTTCTCCGGTCTTGTGTCAGATGGTATGATTTTCCATGCACTTATCTGTACTTTGTAATGTGATTTTGAGTTGGTGTGGAGGAATAACTGGACTGTGGTGGACTGTGGTGATAGGCATAACTCTATGTGGTGCCACAGAGATGAACATATTAATATGCTGTACCAAGTTGCCTGATTTATTTGTGTGTGTGTATATATATATATATATATATATATATATATATATATATTATAGGGCAGCAGTCACCGCCCTACAGTTATGGTGAGTCGGACTCCCATAGGAACCTCAACATTGCAGCCAGATCTGAACGCCCTCATGCCAAATAAGATCACAGGAATGCACTGCAACAAACCTTGCCACCTCACAGTTGCATTGCTTTTCTTTTAAGTCAATTAAATTAGTTAAATAAAAAAATTGAAAACATACAGCCTTGAATCCTGGTCTGCCAGAGTTCAAGGCCAAGCATTTAACCACTAGGCCACAATTGCTTGCTGCTTCACAGGGCATACATTTCATATTT
The DNA here is from genome assembly GCF_040938575.1 of Ambystoma mexicanum. Lineage (NCBI taxonomy): Eukaryota > Metazoa > Chordata > Amphibia > Caudata > Ambystomatidae > Ambystoma > Ambystoma mexicanum. Next base: position 739,463,850 of record NC_090928.1, read on the forward strand.
AGCCCATAATTTAATATGTTCAATGATAAAAGGCTAGGTATGAAACTTGTGAGAATCCAAACAATAGCATTATTGTAGCATCATTGTTAAGTGCTGCATCTCAAACTCCTCATCTTGTTTGTCTCGCGATATGAGAGATATTTGCGGCTATAGATGAGGTTGTGGGAAAATGAAATGCAGTATAAAGCTATTTGCAGGTAAGAAAACCAACAAATACTATCAGGGTAGAGTTGGGCACTGAGTGACATTTGGGAGTTGGGGGGATTCAGGGACCGAATTTCCAACACAAACCATTCTGGAGCCTAAGCTATAGCCACAAATAGCTGACATCAAAAAGCAAACTGCATCATAGAAACAGCGTGTGTTCCGGTGTGAAAGGAGAGGGAAGCGGAGGTGAGGAGGATGCTGTCTGGGGAATGGTGTGAGCTGGCATAGATGAGGGGGGCACTTGGCGATTGCCTGGGCAGGTCAGTATTTACGGGCACCGCTCTCTCGTATTTTCAATACAGAATGGATACTGCGTGACACGCAGTGCTGCTGACGTCTCACACCCAGCTGGCCACACTAGCCCCAATCCCCAACATGCCTGTGGTGCCACCTTTTGAAGTGGACAATTGACCAATCTTTATATCTGCTCCAGCATAGAGCCCCCCTGCCACCTGGGGGACCCACACAGCTCACTACACAAACAAGGTACGTGACTCCAGATTGCAAGCCATTTAAGGAGTGAAGGATAACATTATGACCACCAGACAGCATGCCAATCCAGGTTCTCATTGTGAAGTCCCTCTACAGTTGTCCTAGCATACTGTGCCTCAGCACTTTCAACCTTGAGAGAAGAAACTCCACGCCTCATAAGGGTCAGCACCAACCAGGTCCAGATGAATGCAGACCTAACTGTAACCTGACAAAACATTTCAAGAAGATTCAGCTCATAAATAGGAAGACCTGGCCGGAATTGTTTGCTAATAAAAAGTAACATCGACCAAAGTGGCCTGACAATCTAATATAAAGTAGAAGTATTTGCAAATTTGGAACCAGCAAAAATTAGGAACATTTGGCAGGGTTGGTGGATATCAATGAAATACACATGCAAATTTTATAATTTTATTATTTTGTAAAGGCTTGTGCCAAAACAAATAAAAAAAAAAAAAACATCGACCAATATTGAGTACCCAAGGTCTTAGTGATTAGGGACCTTCGAGGAGTACACTTCCACTAAAGCTACGTGGAAGCAATACTGAAAGCAAATGCTGAATCAACAAGAGTTGTAATTACGATTGTAAAAAACTTTTTAAATCTCTCCTGAATGTTAGCTGTTGCTACTTTCTGTAACTTATTTCACAGCTTTTTTGTACTGTATGAATTGTTTTGTTAAAAGAATCTTGTATTGTATCTACATATAAATTACATATCAACTAAAACCTTATGGACTTAAGGAACTTAAATGAATGTACGTAACCATATATGAAACAGTTTATAATATTTGAATCTGTGCAGAAATATGAAAGGTTAAATACCATATACTTTGTTGATGTTTCACACTAAAAAGAAAGATTAATGTGGATGAAAGTACTCTAAAAAATGAGCGGATGGGGACTGATGTTCCATCACTCTGCACATAAAAATACAATGATTCGAATCACAATTAAATGGTGAATGTGTTGTATTATTACCAATGCTAATGGTATGCTTCAACACATTAATTGTAAAAAAGCGATAAAGAATTTGAATGCACATCATTGTGCTCTGAAACTAACCTACTGGGACACTCACACGTTATATAGTGGGGGGCATGGAAGTATTTATTTTCGGCTGTTTTACCGATATTCATGGCTAAATCCGAGGTTACAAAGGCCCACAGATGCCCCGAGGTAAGGGTAGTTCTGCATTTGTGGCTATATGTTTCATTTGACTTCAGGGGTGAACAATTACTGACACGGAAGGTATTTTAGAGTCTTTTCTATTTGGATTGTGTGTTTTTAGATTTTTGTACATGTGAGACTGTGGAGAAAAACAAAAGAAAATTGTTTTAAAAACCGTATATTAAAAGGAGTTTTTTTCTGCTGTAGTTTTAGACACCTCATATACTGTAGTTTACTCTGTGTATTGTTTCTCATGTTATTAAGTTTTGTGTGTAATCATTTTTTTGTGTTCCTAGTTTATTGTCATGTATTATTTTTAGGTTTCTTTTGCTTTCTTTAACTTTTATTACCATACATTACTGCTTGAGCTCTGCTTTGGTGTATTGATGTTTTAAGTTTTGTTGTAGTTTTAAATCTGAAGTGAGTACCTCTCTTTTCAAGAAAGTTTTGTAATCGCAGATAGGATAAAAGTCAATGAATTGTAGACGCGGGTATGAGTAAAAATATGTTTAGCATATTTTATTGTATTTGTGTATGCATATGTCATAAGTAGTCATTAAAAGGATCATTTTGGGGTACACTGAGTGTAGTAGTACATATCTTGTATTGTTATGATGTTTTCAAGGAATACCGCATTTCCTTTATAGGTTAGGTGTACTCCACCACGTCTATAGAAATTAGGCATGTAGATATGTTGTTGTTTGATATCCATAATGGTTGTGGTCTCAAAAGAATGCTGAAACTGATTTGTTAACATTTCTTCAGGATTTCTCAGTTTTACCCTTACATTTGGTGGTGCATCTCCATTTTTGCCTCTGAGTCAAATTGGAAAAGATAAAGATGGTGTGAGGAAACAGTTCCATTCGTTTTGCTATGTCTTGTTTCTTTGTTAAAGTAAGGGACACACCCCATACATTCCCTAAATCATTGCCTCCACAATGAATTAGTAAGATGTTTGGTTGTCCTGTACTTCTTAGACTTAACACTTTTGGAAAAACCAGGAGCCGAAGCATTCCCCGCAATCCGAACCATTTAATTGTAAAATCTCTCAAGCCTAGGTCCATGTTAATATTTAGTTTCTCACAAAAATCCAGCAACTAAAACAGCCAACTGTCTCCTATGAGCCACACAGTTTTGAAACTAGCCATGATGACTGCAGTCTTTCTCTGTTTTCATGAAAATTATTCCTAGCTATTGGAAAAGTGAAATACACATTGGCGTTTCCTTTGGAACACAATGATTTATACAAAGGCAGTCTGACTGTACCAGACTTGTCTATGCTTGATGTTGAGTATACAAACAAAATCAGTGAAGGTCAATTCCATTGTTATCTGTTGCAGAAGTATTTTTTTATGAACATTGCACTATTCATCCACTAAACTCATGTGAAGTGATGGGCAACAGTTTAAAATTGTATCAAATGAAATAAATAAAAAGGTGCACCAATCAGTGTCGGGGAAAAGACGTTGGAAGCTTGTTGTTTCCTGTTGGAGATTTTGTCTTTGGGGCTAATTCCTGATTTGGCTGTATTTTAGTATTGTGGTATTTTCGCAGTATGTTGGTGGTAAATTGGCATTACCGTTGGTGGTAGTTCAGTATTACCCAATTTTGGTAATAGTTCAGAACTATCTTATTCTGGTGGTAATTTAGTGTTAGTTTACTTTGGTGGTAATTTTTAGTGGTATCTTTTTTTTGTGGTATAGTGGTAATTGTAGTGGTGTGCATACCTTCCATCATACAGCCCTATGATAAAACAAACCTTCCCTCTTTATAATTATGACCCACCTTTGCTGACGATAAAGAACCTTTGGACGTGACACACTTTCAGGGAAACCAGCATGATTATACAGAATGCATTTGTTGCATGTAGCTCATGTTACTGATTTATTTACATCAGTAACCTATGTGCCTTGGAAGGCACCGCTTTCTCTTCAGCATGCAGAGAAAACCCATTCACACACACACAACCTCCTATCTTACATATGTATATACTTCCTTGTTTCCTAAATTTACCTTTGGCGGTAACAAAAGTGATAAATGTTTTACCACCATAGTGTAAACATTAAAACCTCCCAACCACTCCTTCCCCTTGAAACATTAACTATTAGAGGCATGATATGAAACCAGAAAATGCACCAGCTTTGTTTGTGTTGTGATATGTGTTCTTATTGTACATAATCCAGGGGAAAATGTTACAACTCATAATATTACAGTTACATATATTCTCACCAACAGCAAGCGCAACTTCGACCCTCTGAAAGTTAAAAAGAGAGAAGAAAACAAGCACAGGGCAACATGGAAGAGTCTGTAAACATGTGTGCATGTTTTTTTTAAACAAATGCAGACAGAACGCAACAAAAATAAAGCATTTAATTTTATAACCTACCACCCTAAGCTAATTGATCACATGTCACTGATCCCAAGTACTCCTCAATTAACTTGACTTACAACTATTTTGAAGTCTGCTTCTATGTTGCGCCTGCGTCTCTTAATGCCGGAGCTTATCTGCACGACCTCACACAGCCCACGAACACAGCCTTTGGAATTCTAGTCACTCCGAAGCCAGGACGATACTCCCTCTGCCCTGTCTTCAAACTTTATTCAAGCTAAAGCCCCCGGAGCCCAGAATCCCAGGGAGGCACTGGTAAGAATCGAATCTCAGGAAACTTTGACCACCCCCAGCTCAGCTGCTTACACAAATTAACTCAGCCTTCCCTGACATGCTTCGCACACCCCCAGACTTCTACCAATCACAATGGAAGTGCATTCATGCAACAACTTATTTCCTTCCAAAGCAATGGAAGCTTTCGTTGTACAAAAAGTCAGCTATTCATCTCGTTTTTTTTTCTTTCCTATGCATGTTTTCTCTTCTCCATAAAAGAGTATGAAAACCGAATTAGTTTTCATCTGTGTTTACCAACTGCATTACAATGTTAATTCGGGACAATTCGTTAGTTACGGGGCTTTTGGTTAGTATATTCTGTTATATATAGGTTATTTCCACAATGCAGTTTGTCATAGATAGAAAAACCTAATTTGTAAAAATGCACATTGAAACCCTGTCATTTTCTGCATTGTGTTCTTTTTTTATGTAAAACCTAATGTGGCATTTTACCTGCTTCATGTAACTTCCCTTCTCTATCCAACCTTCAGGTTAATCCCATTACCATGCCGAACTGTACCCCTAATTTTCACCCACTTTAAGATGATTACCTGTTTCATTTAGTATTTCTAAAAATGGACATCCATTTTACTGGCTGCGTCTGAGAAAAGCTGCCATTTGCGCCCATTTCGAAATGACTGCTTTTAAACACTGCTAATAAAACACCCATTTTGCTTCCCTTTGAATCTGTATACATATGTTGTTACATATCAATATTTACACGATACGCGATGCTGCAGGACCCCTACTCTCATTAGCTGCCTCAGATGGCATCACCATAATCAGGCAAGATAGAGAAAACACACGCGGAGGTGGATCCACCATTACATCCAAAACCAGTCTTTCCCTGAGACTTGTCCCCACCCATAATACACTTTCATGTGAAACCCTCACAGCTAAAATACCCCTGACCACCTCCCAGACATTAACTATTCATCTTATCTACAGGCCTCCTGGCCCTATTGGAACTTCTGAGGAGGACATCCACTTGCTTCTCTCCAATAACCTAAAAACTACTTCACATTACTACTACCCATTAGACAAGCAGGCTACTACCATTGCTAACACACTTTGCAAACTAAGCCTTTCACAAAAAATTAGTGAGCCTACCCATACCAAAGGAAGAACCCTTGACTGGGTGGCAGAATATAACTGTACGGTAAACATCACTGCCATCTCACCTTATCCTTGGACAGACCACTTGCTCCTGTCTTTTTCACTCCTTACTGCCAGACCACTATTGGTAACTACACCTATCGCCCCGCCTTGCCTAACCAGAAACAGAAAAAACATAACAAGGGATACAGTGATCCAGCCATCTTGCCAACCCTCAACTCGCTGAAAGACAACCTTGACCCAAGTATACTTGTCAAGGCATACAACAAAATAATGCTAACCACACTGGATAGCATTGCACCCCTTAAACCTAGACCGAGTAAGCCGAAAGCACATCTGAACAAATGGTTTTCACCCCAACTCAAAGGCCTCAGACACCTAAAAAGAAGCTGTGAAACTACATGGAGACTTCTACCTTCCACTTCCAAGAAAAATAAACTGACAGAAATATCATCTCAGTATAAAAAAGAAATTATCCTTGCCAAACATAACTCAAACAGTGCTAACTCCAACATGAAAGAAATGTTTGATATCCTCAAAGAACTTGAATCCCCTATCATCACCCCTGAAACCTGCACTAAAGACAAAACGTGGTGCTCTGACATACAACAGGCCCTCGCTAATAAAGTGACCACCCTTCAAAACAAAATAACACAAAAAATCCCATAACCACCCAACTAACAACAGCGCCCCGAAACCCATTCGAAGGAAACATGGGCTAACCCAACCCCCCGATTCAATTTCACTCAAATCTCCATTCTTGAGACTGAGAAAGTAATTCGCTCACTTAAATCCTTCAACTGCCAGGTAGATCTCTGCCCTGCTCAGCTCATTAAAGATGCTGCAAGAGATCTCGCCCCCTTTATTACCAAACTGATTAACACCTCTTTCACATCTGGCACCGTCCCTTCAAACCTCAGACAATCTTGGTTGCTCCCCCTATTAAAGAAACAAACATTAGATCTGCTAATTCCCACCAACTATCGACCCATTACTACTGTACCATTCTTGCTTAAAATCCTCGATAAAGTGGCATATATGCAGATCCAAAAATTCCTGGAAACATACAAACTCTGTCCCCAACACGGAACCGAGACTGCCCTCATTGATTTGAAGGCACAGGTTGATGAGCTGAGAGTCAAAGGGAAAACGGCCCTCCTCCTACTTCTAGACCTCTCAGCAGCATTCGACCTGGTAGATCACAAGGTCCTATGCAGACACCTGGATATGGCTACCAACTTCTCTAAAGAGGCCATAACCTAGATTGAATTTTTCTTGAGTGACAGAACTATCAGGGTCTTTGCTCCCTCAGCTGCAGCAGACCCCATTCCTATCGTGTGTGGTTTCCCTCATGGATCCTGTGTCTCTCCCACTCTATACAACATATTCACTAAGCCCCTCTTCGATGATCTGGACCTTCTTGGTATCAACTACACTAACTATGCAGATGATACCCAGATTCTCCTCCTACTTTCAGGGGATTATGGAGAGGATTTGGCCTTGGTGAATAGGGTGTATCTCATCATCCAGGCGTGGATGGCTACTCATGGTATATGCCTGAATGATGAAAAAACAGAACTGATCATTCTGGGTACCCATACCAACCTAAACAAGTTAGGACAGGATTACTCATTCTTCATCATTGATGGGAATCTTATCAAGGTGGCCAAGGAGGTAAAAACACTTGGCTTCGACCTTGACACCACCCTTTCCTTAGCTAAATAAGTCAACACCATGTCTTCCGCCACAGCATACACATGTAAGTTGATTAGAATGGCCAAACCCTTCCTCTCTGATGACAATTGTATTGCCCTAGCAAGAGCCTTAATCCTATCCAGACTCGACTACTGCAATGCTATATATACTTGCGCTAACAAATCCATTATCCCAAAAATCCAAACCTTTCAAAACAATGCCCTTAGAGCAGCACTAGGTGTGCCCAAGAGATCTCACATCTCAGCGATTAGGCGCCAATATAACTGGCTCTCCACTATCAACAAGATCCACCTAAAAACTGCCTCCCTGACACATAAGGCGCTGCACAATACTGCCCCTAGTTACCCCATGAATAGATTTCAAAGAAGAACCTCTATTTGACCCTCAAGACTTATCAATACTAACTGCATCATTACTCCAAGATTTAGGCTCTCTAAGGTTGGCAGTAATAGCTTCCCTGTCAAAGCAGCCCAGCTATGGAACTCCCTCCCACCCCACATTAGGGAAGATCAATCTTATCTTAAATTCAGACTAAGCTACATCCATTGGCTTAAACTGAAGGACATCTAACCGCTACCATTCATAGCTACCCTATCCGGTATCTCTGTTCCGGCACTACTGTTGCATATTTCTGTACATTTGTTAATCACTGTGTAAGGTACTAAACCCTAATGGCTGAATATGTATATTTGTATAACTGTATATATGACTGCATAATTATGTAACCTGCCAAAGAAGCCTCACATTATCTGTACTGCTGTGTCCTGTTACGCCTGGGTCTGGTGCACATTATAAATGAATAAACTAAACTAAACTATTGTCACAGGATATTTCTCCTTCCCTATTGTCGCTAATAGCATGACCAACATCCTCATTTTTATAGTCAAAGCAATCAGCCATCCGCCCAATAACATTACCAACATTGTCAGACACACCATACTCTATTCCACCCAGGTTCCCGACTTGAAGGTATTTATCTCCATTACACCCAAACTACTCACAGTGATGTTATTTTTTCTCAGGTTCATCTTAATGGTGTGCCTTTCCCTATGGCTCAACAAAAATTCCACATCTGGGTCAATCGGGAACAAGTCCCTTTGTAAAAATTCAATATTCTCCACCTGCCTTTCGCATATATCATTAGCAACATGGTACAGAGTTAAACCCCCCAATTGAAACAATATCTGTGTTTATAGTGTAACTTAACACCCGGTCATGTTTAACCACACCATTTGTGCTGTGCTGCACAATTTCAGTCTGCTCATTTAATAGAACAGCAGTCTCTTTATGAATTTTATTTGCTCATCCAGTGTGCCTCTAATTCCATCTAAGGTACTTTAGATTATGTCTAGGTCATGGGTCAACTGCTGTCCTTTAGCACTTAGCACCCCCACCGAGATCCCGTTGGCTGTAGACATTGTAGTGCCCACTACAGCCCCAATAATAGTCATCACCACAGATGCCACAAGTAATATCGCCCCCCCCTTTTCCTCCTTCTTTTCTTTATATCAGATGAATTTACAAAGGTTTTCGCCAGCTGCATGGCAATGTCTCTGATCGCTTGCCTAGCATCCTCCTTCCGCAGCTCCAACCATTCCTTGGTTTGGTCAGATGCAAACACAGTCTTATTGACACATTTTTCAACTAAACTGTCAGGGTTTATGGTGATATACATATTCTGGTAAATCAATCGTCTATTTCCCAGAATAAATCCAGGTACCTCCTCCCCTGCAATTCCAAGTGCCGGTCCGGGTTCAACAATCACTTGTGCGCCTGCGCCTTCAATTCCCACCACACCTCACCATAAATAGCACAGCAATTATCCAATCCTGTGGACTCCAATCCTGTGGACTCCATCATCTACAGGAACCCTGGCAACTGGCCCTGCCAGGATAATATGTTAATCAGATCTAAATTCAATAGAAAAGGAACAGGTTAAGTACATAGCATAGAACAATGGTGTAACCCTTTTTTACTATTTTGTTAAAATGCAGCCCAAATATCATAGCTTCCAGAATTTGCCTATTTTGCAAGCAAACATATATCACAGAGAAACACACATTTTATACCTTGCATTATTACAAACTACATTAATTCTTCAAGCAAAATAATTTTACCACACAGCATCGGAATATCTTAGTCTGATTCAGTGTCTTTTAGAAAAATACCATCATATTTCTCTTGTCAAACACTATACATGGCATGTTTGATTGCTTCTGCTGACTCATTCGACCATATTTTTGCTCAGTCTCGAAGTGAACCATGCACCACCTTGTGCCTACCCCCATGTCATTAAGTCACATGCATTATGAAAGGTCACTCTTCAATGCATCCGCCAACAAATAAATGTGTTCATCATTATTCTCTACTATCTGCCTTGTTTTCATTGCAATCAGTACATTTAGCTGGTTTGCACCTGCTCAAGTCTCTTGATCTCATGTTTTGGCTGGCAAGGCTTAATTTGGTGGACATGAACAAATTGCTCTGACACCATTTGACCCACCTTCTTCAGTATCTTATATACTGCAGGGGATATCTTATCTACATTCTCAAATGTCCCTTGCCATGCTGCAAGACATTTTGAATTTTTATGTCTACTCTTTCCAAAATTATATTTATACACCTGATCACCCATTTTGTACTCTTTCCCAGATGTCTTTTTATCATAATAGGTCTTTGCACTTTCAGCAGCTCTTTCCAGATTCCACTGTGCAAGCGCAAATGCATGTTGTTAGTGCTTCCTCAATTCTTCCACGTATTCGTGAACTGTGGATGCACTCACAAGTGTTTGCTCATGTGTCCTGTACAATAAATGTTGTGGCAGCACCATTTTTCTTCCTGTCAATACTTCATGAGGTGTGATACCTGTTGCTTTAGCAGGAGTCAATCTTATGGCCATTAACACTAAAGGTAACCGTAGATACCAACTAGAACCTGCCTCTGCTACAAACGTATTTAATATCTCTAAGATGGACCTATTACTTCTCTCTACATTTCCAGAAGAAGCCAGCTGGTAGGAAATATGTAATTTCCTTTTTAATCCAAATATCTGCCACACCTTGCTCATCAAAGCGCTCGTAAAATGACTTCCTCTGTCTGATTCTATTCTTTGGGGTGACCCAAATCTTGAAAATATATGATTTAACAACAATGTGGCTGCTGTTTGTGCATTACAGTCTGGTGCAGGAATGCACTCCACCCATTTCGCATTAAACATACCACTGTCAATAAATATGTATTTCCCCTTGCTGATCTTTTTACAGGACCAACATAGTCAATTTGTAAATCTGACCATGGAAGAGTTAAACCTATTTTCATTAATGGAGCCCTATGCATTGGTGAAGCAGGTTTAAATTGTGCACATACCAGGCATCCCCTAGTGTATAATTTCACATCCTGGGACATATGTGGCCAGTAAGCATAGTCCTTCAGTATTTCTCAAGTTTCCGAACCCCTGTGTCCTGCAGTTATTGCATCATGTGCATAGTGTAACATTAGCTCTCTTAATCAAAGAGGCACTGCCCGCTTTATCTGCTCTGTTACAGACTCTGTAATGATCAGACCATCCTGTATTTTGATCCTCTTTTTGTTCTTTAACAACACTCTTAGCTCTTCTTTTCCTGTACAATCATTTTCAGTTAAGGAATTCTGTTCGGGGTCTATTAAGTGATTATAAAAACACCCAACACTGAGTCCTCTTTTTGTGCCTTCAACCAAATCCTGATCTGGCGGATCATTACTCCATTGCACTACAGGTTGTTCAACTTCTTTTGGAGATTTGGAATGTGTGACAGCATCCACCTGTATTTCACCAATTAGGTGTTCAATGGACAATAATTCTCCCATAGCAGCCCAATCTTGGCCAATTGATCTGCTTTATCATTTCCCTCCTTATCCTCGCCTGGTGTTTTTAAATGTCCACAGATTTTCCTCCAGTGTATTGTTAAATCATTCCCTGACATTAATTTATCTACAGCTTGAATCATTCTCCCATGCTTAAGGAGCTTTTTGTTATATGTGAGCATGCCTCTTGCTTTCCAGCAAGGCAAATATTCTACAAAGCTATTTTGTGCATAATCAGAATCAGTTACCGGGACAATTTCTTTGAATTTGTTATCAGCTGCAGTAGTAATTGCTTTATAAATAGCAGCTAACTCTGCTATCTGTCTACTCCTGGCCCCAAGTCTCATTCCTATACTAGGAATGCCCTCACAGCTTATCCAGACATTTCCTATACCTGACACAAGCTGTTTGTTGCTATCATTTTCAGTATGATAAGCACATCCATCTACCTACACAATTGGCAAGTCCATGAACATATTTTCATTAAAAGCTTTGTGTGGTGATTGTTCAAATTAATTTAAACTGATCTCTACTTCTATTTCAACTGAACCACATTCAGCTGCACAGTCATGCAGATCTGCTATCCCTTGAGCAATCGGGCTCTTTTTTTTCTGTCCATATCTTACTTCTACAGGGAATCCCTGCAACGCCAATGTCCAGGAAGTAATCCTGGACTGTGCTAGGTTGCCTGATATAATTATTTTACTCTGTAAGTTTTTGCAACGGTTGATGATTTGTTTCAATAATTACCTTTTCTCCTTGAATAATGGGACGGAAATGTTGTAACGCCCACACAGTGGTCAGAAGGGCCTTTTCAGATTCACTGAATTTAGTTTCAACCTTAGATAATGCGTTGCTTGCATAGGCAATAATTTTATTATTCAAATCATGTTTTTGAGATAACACCACTGACATACACTGCTCAGTGAATCCTATTTCTAAAACGAAACCTTTATTCTTTATGGCATATGCCAAGCATGGTGCCCTCATGAGACATTCGTTCATTTTAGCAACTGTCTCAGAATGTTCTTTTTCCCATTTCCAGGGTACATTCTGCTTCAACAATTTAGGCAAAGGTTGAGTGATTTCAGCGTAATTATCAATACATTTCCTATTATACCCTGCCATCCCTAATAGACTTTTCAAATCTATCATATTTTTTGGATTTCTTAATTTTTGTATCGCCTCCACCTTCTTCTTTTGTGGATTTAACCCATGTTCAGTTACATCATGACCTAAGAAATTCACTCTTGTTTTGCACCATTAGGCCTTCTGCAAGGATACTTTGGCACCCGCCTTTTGCAATTGGCCAAGCATATGTCTAATCTCATCAAGATTACTTTTTAGGCTTTAATTTTTAATCAGAACATCATCTACATAAACTGTGGTCCCTCTTTCTGCTGCATCTGGTAGTGCTTTTCTCAAAAATATGATAAACTCGCTCCCAGTATTGACATACCAAAATGGTGTTCTGGACCAAGCATATTGCGTTTTATCAAATGAAAATGCAAACAAATTCTGAATGTCTTCTGCCAATGGCACACACCAATACCCAGATGTAAGATCTAACGTGGTAAACACCTTTGACCCATGCACCTGAGCGAGGCCTTGATCAATGAATGGAAGTGGCCATCTAGACACTGGCACCTTTTATTTAGTTCTCTCAAGTCTGCACACAGACACAACTGACCATTTGACTTTAGCACACCCAAAATAGGAGTGTTTGAGGTACTGTGAATCGGCCTGATAATTCCTCTGGATTCTAAATTTTTAATTATCTCTGCTAATGATTCCAAGAATGCCAGTGGCAGCCGATATTGGCGTACAAATACCAGATTTCTACCACATCCCTCTGGTAATGTGGCTACATGTAGATCAGTTAGGCCGCAATCATATGCATCCTTGGCAATCACCTCCTTACATTCCATAAATATTTTCCTCAATTCATTCCTGTCCTCTTCACTATCACAGGCATCTGCTAATAGAATCTGCTCCTCTACCATTTTTTAAAATTCTGGGAAATCCTCCAATGGAGGAACCTCTGGGCTTTCTTCTAATTGTGTGGCTGTATCTCTTTTCAGAGTTGTCACTTTTAAATATTTTGGAATATCAGCCTCCACTTCAATAGGCAGATTTTCTGTTTCATTTTCACTTGAATAAAATAAGATGCAATTCTTTTGGTGGCGGTATACTGTCTCATTGGAATCATAAGGATACACCGATTGAATCCTGAATATCCCTTTCGGCTGAGAATCCAGATACTCTGGTAACACACCTTGCACATGTACATACCTCTGAGAGATGTTCCTAAACACTGTATTATTGAAATCTGCAGAGTAATGTGATTTCTGTATTGCCATTCCTAATGTAGGATTCTCCTCTAAATAAATGTCTTGACACCCTTTGTTATCTACCATGATTTTGATGGGTACATCCCCAATCTCTACCAATGGTGTATATTCACATTCCAGCCCTTGTTGCTTCATGGATTCATTTAAACACACAAATGCATGAGAATCCTTATAGCAAACTGTCTAGTGAACGCAGGAATGGTAATATCCTTTTTCACCTGTAGCTGAATTGCATATGGCACCAGCAGTGCGCAATACTACGCCTTTCTTTTGTCTTCAAATTCGGGCGCAGGCCCGCCTAGCCGGGACCCTACTTTTTGGTTGAGAAAATCCAACACCATACACATTCTGTGTATAATGTAATTTCCCAAATAAAAATCACCTTGTGTTCCACTCACTATCCACACATTGGCCCTCATTACGACCCTGGCGGAAAGCGACTGACCGGAGCGCCACAGCGTAAATAGCGTTTCCGCCATTGCACGAAGGAGCAAAGTGCGGCCCATTCCGACCCATCGGGCACGAGCACCACGCCACGGCGGAAGTGCAAAGTCCGCGATGGCGGAAATGACCCCAAAACGGCCCACACCGCCGCCGTACGGCGCCCTAGGTGCAATACCGCCACCCCTCTTAGCGGTCACCGCAGTGTGCGCCTACCGGAAAGTACGGTGACCGGAAATATACGGAAACGGAAGTTAAAACATGGGCCCGGAACGGGAAACATCCCGGCGTACACCTATAAAAACACTAAAACCACACAACCACTAAAATCACTACCCTGAAACACACCCCAACCCGTCAACCACCCTAGCGAAACCAAGAAAAATGGGAAAAGTAGCGAAGAAAGCATGCGACCGCAAGCGGCAGGTCCACTTCTCCCGTGAGGAACTCACCGTGCTAACAGAGACCCTCCAGGAGAATGCTGCCGTCGTCTTCTGCACGCAAATGACCAGGACGGCACTTGCAAACAAGAAGGCCATATGGGCTCTGGTGGCACAGCGGGTAAGTGCGGTGGGGACCGCAGCCCGCACCCCACAGCAATGCCGCAAGCGATGGGACGACCTGCGGATACGCGTCCGCAGCATACTCTCTGCCAACCGCAACATTGCCACAGCCACCGGGGGAGGTCCTGAATCACCCATCAAGTTGACCCCCTGGGAAGAAATCTGTGCCTCCACCATCGGAATGGAGAGCATAGAGGGAGTCGGAGGGATGGAGAAAGGAGTGCAGACATCCGAAGATTCAGGTAGGTGGGCCAGATAAAACAATGCCAAATCCACACAGTCCATCCATGTGAAGTACCATGCGTCCACATAGTGCAACAGAAACACATGTCCAGGAGAACGTCCACACACATCGGCCTGATAGCGCACGTTAAAACCCACAATAAATACATAAATAATTAAAAACCCCTAATACACGCACTACACGTGCAGCAGGCACACCCTAACTGCAGCCTGCCAAACAACTGCACCCTCACTCCACACACAAATCAAAGCACCTCCAAGGCCCCGACCCAAATCACCCTCAGGTACCACCCCAAAGCATGTGATACAATGCCATTCCAATTCCCACAGACCCATCAATAACCCTCGCCCTCCTTTACTCCACCACAGGGTCCGATCCAAACGACGAGCTACAGGACACCCCTACCAGCACACCTGCAAAGAGGGCCAAGACCAATGGCCAGAGACCCTCCACCTCAGCTGCACGCATCAAGACACGGCAGCAGCACAAATCAGGTGGCAGCACAGAGGAGGGAACATCAACAGGCACCCCAGCAGCCAGCATGCCCACAACACCACCACCACAGGTCCCCCCAATGGATGCCACAGAAGGCACTGCCTCTGGTGGCAGCAGCACCATAGGTGACACCCCATTGATGGCAGCATGCTCGGACACAGAAAACGGGGATGCCGAAGTCAGATCCATCCATGACCTGTCCCAATCCCCCTGTCTGTCCCATCCCGTACAACATGAGGATACCACGCAGGGGCACCCACAAGACGACGACTGGCCATCCCCCACAAGCCCTGTGGCAAGGCAACATGAGGACAACAGCCCCTCTGTGACACCCCCGCAAATGGCCATGGCCCAGCAGAGGCAA
The DNA here is from genome assembly GCF_040938575.1 of Ambystoma mexicanum. NCBI lineage: Eukaryota > Metazoa > Chordata > Amphibia > Caudata > Ambystomatidae > Ambystoma > Ambystoma mexicanum. The sequence continues at coordinate 739,479,510 of NC_090928.1, forward strand.
CAGTCCCTCGACCAGTTGATCGAACAACAGCAGCAACTGGCCACACTCCTCAAGGACCATGCCGATAAATGTGGGGGCACTAAGGCAGACATAGAAACATCAACTGAGACACTTAGGGCAGAAATGGAGAGAGGTACAGAGACGCTAAGGGCACAAATTGAGAGAAGCACCGAGAGCCTGAGGGGGGAACTGCATGCGACGTCCAAAGACGTATGTGCCGAACTTGCCGCAGTGCGCCGTGTGCTCACTGAGCTCTCGCAAACCCTTAGGGACATGCATGGACGTGAGCAGGCAGACACGTCATCCGTTGCAAGTTCCGTCCAGGGCAGCCCCCAACGTAGATCTGGAAGGAACCTGCGCTCCACAGGCAGGGGTGCCCCTGATACCCGCAGAGGGGGCATGCAATAGCGACAGCCCACTGACAATGAGCATCTTTGGACACTGGTGTTCGGGGGGGAGGTAGGAGGGTGGAGGGGGTGTGTTGGGCTCACTTGGGTGGCGGGTCGATAGGGTGTTCAACATGATATCACATATGCCATAAAAAGTGCACGATCAACCAATGAGAAGTGTGGACATTGATCTTTGTGTACTAGGCCATCATAGGCGTACAGTCCATATTGTGCATGTCCCAGACACACGCAGTGCCACGAGTCCCGTGTCCATGTATCAGCCACCAGGCGTGAGTGCTAGAAGCATACATCAATGAGATGCTGACGAATGTCACGGGCCTCCGGTGCCTCGCAGACTCCATGAGGTGCTGCCACATCCCCACCCTCATCATGACCATCATCAGGTGCTTGCAGTTCTGCGTCAGGGGGCATGGGCACATTTCTACGTACGCACATGTTGTGGAGCATGACACATGCCATCACCATCTTTGCAACCTTCTCATGGCGGTACAGGAGTGCCCCGCCAGACCTGCTGAGGCAGCGGAAACGAGTCTTCAGTAGGCCGAATGCCTGTTCAATGACTACACGGGTACGTGAGTGGGCATGGTTGTAGTCCTCCTCATGCTGGTCCCGTGGGTTCCGGACTGGTGTGAGGAGCCATCTCTTCAGTGGATATCCAGCATCACCTGTATGTGGACGAGAAACGTATGATGTGGAATGCCATTGATACGTACGCACACCCCCCCCCTTCCTGGCAGGTCATTGCCAATTCACATACCCCACATCATCATGCATGTAATGAGACTCACCGAGTAGCCAGGATCTGTTCCCTGCGTGTCGCTCCATGTAGCGTGGTATTGTAGAGTTCCTCAAGACCATAGAATCATGGGTTGATCCAGGGAATCGGGCACAACAATGTGTAATGATCCTGTTGGAGTCACACACCATCTGTACATTCAGGGAATGAAATTGTTTTCGGTTGCGGTACTGGGCCTCCATGGCATGTGGGACGACCAATTCAACATGGGTGCAGTCGATGGCACCAATGCAACCCGGTATGCCGGCAAGTGCATGGAATCCCACTTTTGTGTTGGTTATTTCCTGCTCCGAGCGTGGTAGAGAGATGTAGTCGTCTGCGTGCTGCAGGAGGGCATCGAGCACTTGCAATAGTGTCCGTGAGAACAGTGGCTGAGAAATGCCATGCAACTGTCCGACTGTGTGCTGGTAGGTGCCTGTGGCCAGGAAGTGTAGTACAGACACCTCCTTCAGTAGGGGTGGGATGGCGGTTGGGCTATCTATCATGCTGACAAGGTCAGCCTGTGTCATGTCCACAATGGCGGCTATGGTGTCCCGGTCCAGACGGTAGAGGGTGTGGATCTGCTCATCAGTGAGGTTGAACGGATGTGCTCGGAGGCGTGGTATTGCGGGCTGCCTGCGTGGTGGTAGTGGCTGTGCTGGTGGGCCTTGCTGGCCCTGCCTTGGCCTCCTCCTCCTCCTGCGTCTCCTCCGTGCGGCTGGTTGTAGTTGGTGTTCGTCTTCTTCTTGGAGTCGGAGCACTTGCAGTGCTATCAGGTCCCCCAGGGCCAACATCGCGAGTCCTGCCGGTAGCATTTCGGTGTGGTTGTGGGAGGAGACTGGCTGTGCAATTTATGTGTTTTCAGGCTGTATGGCCTCCACCTGTGGTGATTGATTCCACCTGTGCAAACTGCTCTCCCCTTTGGCCGAGCACGTCCCGCGCACAACGCTGCAATTCGGGGAATTGTATCTTGCTATTGCAATCATGTATTTGTACCCGATGGCCGTGTAAGATTGGTTGATATGTTCATTCTGCTGTGGTCCCATTGTTTCACATACTATCTGTGCAGTCGCGAACAGACTTGTGAGGGGTCAGTGGAACGTAGTACGCGAGTAACGGTGGGCCCTCATGCATCACTGTACCGAGTTGCAACGACGGGCGGGGCGTCCCATTCGTGGGTGAAGGCAGTTGCCATTTTCACACACAGCCGCACTCGATGGAATAATTAGTGATTTCAAATGGCCACAGATGCCTTTTCGACGTGATGTTGCAAATGAGGAATTCGAAGGGCGGCGCTTTCGGTTTCCAGCTAGCGGCGAGGAGATGCCCACAGGTCTGACTGCAAATATAACGTTCTATTGTTCTATGTCCTTGAGACAGGGCCCATGGCGAGGGAGCAATGATTGATATGAATAGTTTGGGATGCGCAATAGCTACGTGGGCGATGAGGCCGTCCGTTCCCAAATACATGTTACTTCACAACACTGGAATTACGGGCTGGGGCACTGTGGATTTAGCAGGCTGCATAACGCACAGACTCAATGGATGTTTCTAATGTTATGTGAGTAATTATTCAGGCATTTTGATCCCGGGATGAGGGAATGATGGATGGATGCATGGGCAGGTGATTTGATACAGAGTTTGCCATGTACAGGGCTTCTTGGGATCTATCCACCTCCCCTGCGCTATGTGATGCAGGGCTGCCATAGTGGGACCATCGTCCATCTGGCCTTGTTGAGCCCTCCCTGTCTCGAGGCGCCCTCAGACACTTGTGTCCATGCACGTTAACATTCCCATCTGATGGAATCTGTTTTGACAGACGCATGCACAGGTACACTCGTTTGTGATGGTGTTTGCACCTCGATATAGATGGTTATGAGTCGCAAGTGGTTTTGGGGTGGTGATGATCCTTTTGAGTGGGCTAGCATGCATATGGCTGTGGATTTCGTGTGATCATTGAAGTGAGTTGTTGGAATGTAGTTCTGATGGCCATTCTGTTCTTTTTCTTTTCTTTTGGTTGACAGGTATCTCCTCCCCTTTTGCCACTGCCATCTGTATGCCACTCCTGCAGATGGATTTTACTCCCGACACCTGCTGCTTCGTGTTAATCAGTGGAGCAGCATTACGATCTTATGGGACGATCGCCAATGGCCCACATGCCCTTACGCAGTACTGGTGGCTCGGAGCAACATTTCGGCCTTTCAGCTGGACTAGTGCCTCCCCATTGGGACGGCCCTGCGGTTCTGTGCGCTTCCATGTTGCCTTTTCGTACGTGAATGTGGCTCTGTGTACCATGGGGGAACAGGGCGACACACAGGTAGTGGCTGGTCATTTCTTGCGGAAGCAGCCCACAATGGTGATTAGTGTTTTGGAGTTCATGGCCTGATGGCTGTATGGGCTTGGTGATTTTGATGTGCATAAAATTTCTATTCTGATTTGGCCCGTGTAGCGTTTTTCTTTGCAAGTGATGTGGCATATGCCTATTTGGGGGGCGATGTATTGTGAGGAGATCTGCATTGGGTTCCAGCTTCGGGGTTTAGTTGCGTGGTACTGTGCTGTGCGCGTTTGCCTACGAAGCCCAGTGAGGTCAGGGATGGGGGCTGCCAATATGACAGTTTGAATGTTGTCATGCTCAGGGGCGGGGGATTGGGTTTTGTGTAACAGATGCCGGTCAGCCAGGTGGACTGGTGGAATGATGTGATTTTCGGAATATTGCTGGTCACAGGTGCCTGTGTTTGCGTGCGTTTCTTGGTGGGGGACTGTGGTCATGTCCATTGGGATGGCTTCTGTATTCGTGCCATCTGTGCCCTGCAGCTCCCATTGGCCCCTCTTGTGTTTCTTTTGTTCGTTGGCATGCATGGGTGACTTGTACATTTCAATGGTTGCATTGTGGCTTCATTGCACCTACGGGGAGTTGTACTTTGTGGGCAGGGAGCGGTGTACAGGCACTCAGTGGGGCCGTTTACGGTTGATTCGCGATGCCGTACTTCTCGCCATGGCGGAATGGTACATTACGCCATGCCTGATGGCGTTAGGTACATGTCCGCTAGGGTCGGAATTGGCGTACCGTTGCACCATGGTGGTGTTTGCGGTTTGGCATGGCGCGCGCGCGCGTGCTTGGTGCAGTTAGCGTTGGCGTTCACTACGGTGTCGCTAATGGCTTCGTACTTTGCGGTGACGGGTCATAGTCGCACCGAGCGCTATTCGATGGCGGTATTGCATTTCCGCCATCGTTTTTCGATTTCCGCCAGGGTCGTAATGAGGGCCATTGTATTATATGGTTTTCTGACCAACAGTAATTTTTAGCATGCACCTTCTTGCAATTCTATTTTCAAAATCTGGATTGTCCAACCCAGCAACGCATTGGTTTTTAATACTGAATTTTGTGATTTCCCTTTCCATTATTTTCTGAAGTAACTTTTTACTAATAAAACTCCTGTCTTGTTCAAGTGCTAAAATGGCTTTTATCTTTTCAGAATGGCCATTTATACCAACATGAATCCATGGCTGCTCATCTTCCATGTGTTTTTCAGAAAGGGTTGTGATATGTTTTTCTGTGGTTGCCTCAGGAATAGTATTCTGCTAGATAAAATTGCGATGTATTTTCATCTATTTCAGTTTGCCATTCTTTCCTAGGATCCAAATAAATCTGCATGGATTGTTTTTCCTTTTCACTTTGCCTTTCGCCCTGACACATCAGGATGACGGTGAAACTAGGTACAAAGCCATTTTGAAGATATACCTCCACTGCATCATTTGATTTGGCAACAGTATGGCATTCGTTTACAATGCTGTTTTGTGACTTTATTTTCTTAGGCCTTAATGTTTTCCTAGTCAGAGACCACAGGACACTGCATCAGTGAGTGGTGAAAACCTTCCCAGGCAATCTGTTCCGATCAGAAATGGAATTTCACTGATAGATGTAATCAATACATCCTGTGTGACACCTTCGATAGGTACCTCCTCACCGTTAAAATTATGTACTGGACCTTCATTTTGTCTCACTCTAATCTGATTTTGTGGGGATCTCCCTTCATTGATACTTTTTACCAATTCTTTGGACATAATCGTGGCCTGTGCACCTGTGTCAATCATTGCAAATGTATTACACTTTTCTTCCAGAGTAATGGGAGCATAATACCTGTCCTCAACTTCTTCTAATACACGCAAAAAGTGTGAATTTCTGCTGATTTCAGGACTCACTTTTCTCAGGCCCTTCTCACTTGTTGCCATGCACAGGGGTAAATGAAAAGATATCTTTCCCTCCTTTTTACCATCTCATCTCGGTAATCTTGGTTTGTCTTGTCACGCTCAGAATTCATCTGGAGTGTAGCCGCTGTTCGCCCCTCCACCCGGGGACCATCAGCATTTACACTGCAGTTCTTCAATTGAACATGCTCATGAACATCACATGTTAAGTTGTCACTTTCTAATTCTGAGCACCTATTGGTGTCTGCCACAGTATCAGCCTTTTTGATTTTTTCAGAAATGTGTGGCTCAAAGAACTCTTCAGGTGACTGGGCTGTACCCCCGCCTTTTAGTACTTATTTTTCCTGTTTGCATTTTATAGGCATTTCAATCATCTAGGGAGGATATTTTAGCCGTCACACTTACTGCTCCATCAGTTATTTTATCAGTGCATATGATGTCTTTTCTGAATCTGTCTCTCTGCTCTTTTGGAACTTCATGTTTATTTTCTCCATTCTCTTTTCTATTTTCACAGACTTCCATAGTCTGATTCAATACTAGGTTAAAACAAACCTCTTTTTTAGGTGTGGTTGCAATCCCTGCCTTATTCTCTTTTTGGGCATCTTCATGTTTAAATGAGTAAGCTATTCATTACCATTACACAAAACTGGTTTATGGGATTCTAGATATTCATCATTGCGGCTGTCATTAGCATTTAGTCACTTGTTATTAGAAGGCACCAGACCGTTTCTGTGACCTTCCGCCACTTCATTTGATGCTATTTTTGAACTGTACCGAGTTTCCCTATCTGTTCAGACAACATTTTTACTTGGGCCTCAAGACATTGAAATCTATCCATTTCTCTAGAACCTTCTCTTTGTGGCCTAGACCAGTATTGGTTATTTTCACCCTGGTTAAATCTGTTCTGGTATCTCTCAGGAGACTGATTTCTATTTGGATTGTTTCCGCACTCTTGATTCATGGAGGATGGGGAACGTGGTGTGTTCATTCTTTGGTTATGATCCATTGGTGGTGGTGACTGATTATAGTGGCGCGGGGGAATAGTCCACATTTTGTCTTTCATTTTGTGAGTACTGTCCCCTATGCTGGTTTCCATTTTCAATGAACCTATCCACATATCGTTGGCGGTAACAAAAGTGGTACATTTTTTGCCACTGTTGTGTAAACATCAAAACCTCCCAACCACTCCTTCCCCTTTAAATAGTAACCATTAGAGGCATGAAATGAAACCAGAAAATGCACCAGCTTTGCTTTTGTTATGATATTAGTTCTTACTGTACATAATCCAGGGGAAAATATTAGAACTCGTAATATTATAGTTACATATATTCTTACCAAAAGCAAGCACAACTTCGACCCTCTGAAAGATAAAAAGGGAAAAGAAAACAAGCACAGGGCAACATGGAAGAGTCTGTAAACATGTATGCAATTTATTTTTAAACAAATGCAGACAGAAAGCAACACAAATAAACCATTTCGTTTCATAGCCTAGCACCCTAAGTTAATTGATCACATGCCACCAATCCCACGTACTCCTCAATTAACTTGACTTACAATTATTTTTAAGTCTGCTTCTATGTTGCGCCTGTGTCTCTTGCTGTTGGAGCTTATCTGCACGACCTCATACAGCCCACAGACACAACCTTTGGAATTCCAGTCACTCCGAAGCCAGGACGACACTCCCTCTGCTCTATCTTCAAACTTTCTTCAAGCTGCAGCCCCCGGAGCCCAGCATCCCAGTGAGGCACTGGTAAGAATCGAATCTCAGGAAGCTCTGACCACCCCCAGCTCAGCTGCTTACACAAATTAACTCTGCCTTCCCTGACATGCTTCTGACACCCCTAGCCTTCTACCAATCACAATACAAGAGCCTTAACGTAACAACTTATTTCCTGCCAGAACAATGGAAGCTTTCATTTTACAAAAGTCAGCTATGCATCTAGTTTTTTTATTCTTTCATGTGCATGTTTTCTCTTCTCCATAGAAGAGTACTAAAACCGAATTAGTTTTCATATGTGTTTACCAACTGCATTACACGGTTAATTTGGGACAAATTTTTGGTTACTGGGAGGTTGGTTAGTATATTCTGTTATATATAGGTTATTTCCACAGTGCAGTTTATCACAGATAGAAAAAATGCACATTGAAACCCTGAGGCTGATTCATGGAATAATTAGCGCGGCGCAAGTGGCCAAAAACGTGCGAATCGCAGTGGAATAGCAAAAATCGCAGTGCAAGTGCGAAAATCGCACGAAAAGCAGCGCACATCGATTCATGGAAGGCCGTGCGCGAGAAAACCATCGGATGTGCGATAAAAAAGTGCGCGGCGCACGTTGGCGCACAGGCCATCTAACTGCGTGCGCCAGGTCACAGCGAAAATCGCACAGGCCACAGCGAAAATCGCACATAGCGCGGCGCACGCAACAAAAGTAGGCGGAACACGGGGCGTAACACTCGGAATGGGGAACAACTTGCCAAAATGTGGGCGTCACAGGGGAAGTACAGGGCACAAGTGCGCGGAACGGCCACACGCTCGCCTACAACACGTATTCATGGAATAGAATAGGGCAAAAAAGGGCACGCTCAAACCAGCGCACAGGCACAAACACGACCGCCACAAGAAAGCAGGTGGTAGCGTCTCTGCGCCTGTAAGAAATGTGCGCCAAAAGGTGCGCCAACAAATAGCACCTATATACTGCCATGATGAATGTCCTATACTGTGGCCCTCCAGGACAAATGACGTGCAAAGGGGTACCCACAAACACGGACACCCGCTGACAAAAAATACGTGTGCGTGTATACCGGGGTGCGCGGGAAGTCTCACACGCGATTTGGCCAGGTACGTGGATTTCAGGGGTGCGCGGGAAGTTCCACACGCGATTTGTCAGGGTACGTGGATTTCAGGGGTGCGCGGGAAGTTCCACACGCGATTTGGCCGGCTACGTGGATTTCAGGGGTGCGCGGGAAGTTCCACACGCGATTTGTCAGGGTACGTGGATTTCAGGGGTGCGCGGGAAGTTCCACACGTGATTTGTCAAGGTACGTGAATTCCAGGGGTTTGGGGGAAGTTCCACACGCGATTTGTCAGGGTACGTGGATTACAGGGGTGCGTGGGAAGTTCCACACGCGATTTGGCCGGGTACGTGGATTCCAGGGGTGCGCGGGAAGTTCCACACGCGATTTGGCCGTGTACGTGGATTACAGGGGTGCGCGGGAAGTTCCACACGCGATTTGGCCGGGTACGTGGATTTCAGGGGTGCGCAGCAAGTTCCACATGCGATTTGTCAGGGTACGTAGATTTCAGGGGTGCGCGGGAAGTTCCACACACGATTTGTCAGGGTACGTGAATTCCAGAGGTTTGCGGGAAGTTCCACACGCGATTTGTCAGGGTACGTGGATTACAGGGGTGCGCGGAAAGTTCCACACGCGATTTGGCCGTGTACGTGGATTCCAGGGGTGCGTGGGAAGTTCCACACGCGATTTGGCCGTGTACGTGGATTACAGGGGTGCGCGGGAAGTTCCACACGCGATTTGGCCGGGTACGTGGATTTCAGGGGTGCGCGGGAAGTCCCACACGCGATTTGTCAGGGTACGTGGATTTCAGGGGTACGCGGGAAAATCTACACGCGATTTGGCTGTGTGCTCCCAGGTATTCCCTGTACACCCTCCACGGCCCCTGCAGGCAGCACACACCACAGGGGACTACCCTACACACCTGCTCATGTCACCCAGCACCCCACCCCCCAGCATCCAGGGGCACCCTCCACCAGGCCCCCACTCATGTCTCCCACCACCCCCACCCCCACCCCCCAGCAGTGCAGGGGCAGCCTCCACCAGGCCCCCACTCATGTCCCCTATCACCCCCACCCCCCCGCCACCAGGGGCAGCATCCACCAGGCCCCCACCCATGTCTCCCACCACCCCCACCCCCCAGCCACCAGGGGCACCCTCCACCAGGCCCCCACTCATGTCTCCCACCACCCCCACCCCCCAGCAGTGCAGGGGCACCCTCCACCAGGCCCCCACTCATGTCCCCTATCACCCCCACCCCCCAGCCACCATGGGCAGCCCCCACCAGGCCCCCACTCATGTCTCCCACCCACCCCCACCCCCCAGCCACCAGGGGCACCCTCCACCAGGCCCCCACTCATGTTTCCCACCACCCCCACCCCCCAGCCACCAGGGGCAGCCTCCACCAGGCCCCCACCCATGTCTCCCACCACCCCCACCCCCCAGCCACCAGGGGCACCCTCCACCAGGCCCCCACTCATGTCTCCCACCACCCCCGCCCCCCAGCCACCAGGGGCACCCTCCACCAGGCCCCCACTCATGTCTCCCACCACCCCCACCCCCCAGCCACCATGGGCAGCCCCCACCAGGCCCCCACTCATGTCTCCCACCCACCCCCACCCCCCAGCCACCAGGGGCACCCTCCACCAGGCCCCCACTCATGTCTCCCACCACCCCCACCCCCCAGCCACCAGAGGCACCCTCCACCAGGCCCCCACTCATGTCTCCCACCACCCCCACACCCCAGCCACCAGGGGCACCCTCCACCAGGCCCCCACTCATGTCAACCACCACCCCCACCCCCCAGCCATCAGGGGCACCCTCCACCAGGCCCCCACTCATGTCTCCCACCACCCCCACCCCCCCGCCACCAGGGGCAGCGTCCACCAGGCCCCCACCGATGTCTCCCAACACCCCAACCCCCCAGCAGTGCAGGGGCACCCTCCACCAGGCCCCCACTCATGTCCCCTATTACCCCCACCCCCCAGCCACCATGGGCAGCCTCCACCAGGTCCTCACAATCCCCAATCATGTGCGTCATGGTCAGCCTCCACAGCCAAAAAGCCCTACCAAGTAACCCATTCACCCACATGGAAAAGGAAATTACATGTTACACCCCCAATGTTCATAAAGCTAATGAACCCATGTCCGTCACACACAATGGTTGCAATTGAATGGGAAAACACCCAACATGACATGCATGAAAGCAATGAGATGATAACACAGTGAAGTATGAAAACAAAATTGTATTAAAAAAAAAAGAATGCAAATGAAATGAAACAAACTACAATGGCAATGAAAAAAAGATAAGCTGCATGTCCGTGTAAAAAAATAAAAACACCAAATCCTAATCCAAAAAAATGTTGTCCAAAGTCAAATGAAAAATAAAATCAATCCAATGAAGAACTATGTACAAAACATCCAAGGGTCCATGAGCCCAACTGTACAAAGGAAACCTACAAAAAACCCTAACTAAAATGCAACTATATACAAAAAGTGGAGCAGTGTCCGTCGACTCCAAATCATAAGAACAAACAAAGGAAACCTAAAACTAAAGAATTATATACAAAGGCGGCGGGCAAGTCTAGCGGCTCACTCCGTGGTGTTCCGGGCCAGGGCATCATCGAACTCCCGGAGGGTGTCCTGTTCCATGGCCCCGAGGGTCCGCAGGGACGACACCGTGTCCTCCTCCAACCCCCTGCGGATTGCCTCGAGGCACTCGGCCCGCCTCAGGGCCCTCCGCATGGAGTTCTCCGCCCTGACCATTGTGAGCCGCGCCTCTTCGGCCCGCCGCCACTCCGCACCTATCTGCTGGCCCAACCGCTGCCACACAGAAGACACACCCCGTCCTGGGTCAACCTGCCCTATGGCTGATGCCTGCCCCTCCGATGTTGAAGGCCCCGAGCTTCATGGCTCCCACCACGTTGCTGCTGCTGCTGTGCCTCTGCCCGTGCACTGCCTCCTGCTGCCTGCACATCCTCCGCCGGCTGGGGTGCAGTTGTTGATATGGCCACCTCTGCTGGACGTCCGACTCCCGACTGTGGCAGGGATGCCTCCTCCACCAGCCTGGCCGCACCGTCAGAGGCAGCTCCACAGGGCACCCAGGTGACTGATGGGTGGGAAGATGGCACAGAGGACGACTGGCGCATAGGGGGTCCAGTTGAGGAGGGGGTCGGAGCAAGCCCCATCAGATGGAGGAATCCGGCCTGGGTGACCTGTCCCAGCAGGCTGACGTGGTCAACGAGCCATTCGAGATGACGTGCAGTCTCTCCATGAAAAGACTGCAGGTCACCTCGCATGGCCCGTTGACGCAACGCCACACCAGCCAGGACAGGCTCAACCCGGACCTGGATAGCCACGTCCGCAGGCAGAGGAAGGCCAGTTGACGTCAGCTCATCCCCTGCCTGAAAACGGGTCTGGACATAGGCATCCCTGCTGGTGCAAGATGATGCAGGGACAGGATCGGGGACAGGATTGCACACAGGCACCTCCACGGCCGCCTGTGCTGCCTCCTGTCCCTGGTCCTGCACTGCACCACTAGCACCAGTGGGATCCCCACCTCCAGACCCCGTCTCTGGTGCTTGCACGGCCTCCTCCTCCACCAAACCCCCCACCAACCTGGATGACTCCGTGCCATCTTCCCCTGTTGGGCCCTGTGGGGTCCCAGCTGCCCCTTCTGCTGCCGAGGAGTCCAACTCCAACCTCCGCCTCTTGGACCTCCCCCCGGCAGCTGCGGCCTGGGACGCGGCACCGGACTCCTCACTCCCCGACGAGATGACAACACGGGAGGGGAGCCGGGCCTTGCGTCTCCGGCTGGCGGTGGGATCCCCGCCGCTGTGCTCCACAGCACCTTCTCCGCCCTCTTCATCAGTTGACGCTGCAGACAGGGAGAAACAAAACACAGACATCAGGGCACTGTACAATGGACACATACACACATGACAGTTGCACATGAGTGGCATTGGCAAACTTCAGACATGTCATCACTATCCCCAACACACATGTCATTACAACTCGCACACATGAGCCATAACACAGCCATATCGCAACTGCCACCACCATCCCTACACATACAACTGCATGAGCAGCCAAAGGTGAGCCAGACATCACATGCAACACAGGAAGTGCACCACACATGTACACACACCACCACACTTGCATGCATGTGTACACCTCTGCCAAGTGTCGCACTGTTCAGACGGGCATCCATGTCACATCTGCCAATCAGGCTTCCACATACCGCTGTCACATGCATCCATGTTGCATCACTGTTGCACCCTTGTCAAATACACACACATGCACATGTACACAGTGCTCATACATGCAGCCGAAAACAACATACATGCGTGACATCACGGACATGTCTACTTACATACACATTCATCCAAACATGTGTGCACACACAACTGCATTTGGCATGCAAGCCTACACACACAAGCACCATCCATGTCTCACACATTACAGCCCTCGCATGTGTCAGCCCCACGGCCCTGTACACCCCCACCCATACTCGACCCCATACAAACAGATGTGCAACCTGCACACTACCGAATAATCACCACATGCACTGCTCACAATCAGGATGCATGTACACTCACCGCTCGACTCCAGACGGGTCTGCTTCTCTAGGACCTGGACGTGGAGCGCTGGGGATATGCGTTCCAGGCCCTCATCTGTTCTTCCGACAAGTGGCCCCGGCGCCCCTTGGCATCCGCTGCCTTCAAGAGGCGCCGGGCCTTGTTCAGGGTCCTGGACCTGAAGTCCTCCCAACGCTTCCTGACATGTTGTAAGTCCCGGACTGCCACCCCCTCCGCGTTGATGGCTGTCACGATGTCAGTCCAGATCCGACTCCGTCCTTCCTTGTCGGCGCGGGAACTTCCAAAGAGGGCATCATACTGCCCCAGGACTTGCTCCTCCAGGACACCAACTTCGGTGGCACTGAAGCTGGTGCCCCTCTGCCTCTCTGGCCGGGGGTTGTCAGTGGTCCCAGATGGTGTTTGCCCCGACATGACAACCTCAGAGGCAGGAGTGGGTGGGCAACTGGGTCCTGGGGCTGGGCTGTGGAGCGATGGAATCCCAGTCGGGAGTCTTCAGTTCCAGCAGGGGTGGTCACAGCAACAGCACCCCTGGCTGATGTGCAGGTAGCAAATGGCAGTGCACGTGGGCAGCAGGCAGTCAGGCAGCAGCAGATGGCAGGTGGGAGCGTGCTCGGGGCTCTGGGGGGCAGTAGTTCGGCCTTCTGGGCAGGAGCGTGGTCTTCCGTGTGCTTTCGCGTGGCCAGCTTGATACGGAGTGATTTGGCACGTGAAAATCCTGCACATCAGCGCGAAATTCGAGGAAAGGCCCTTAGCGCGTAAGCGCGTCAGTACGCATACGCGATTCTATTGGACCAAAGGCCCTCAGCGCGTAAGCGCGTCTGTGACGTGACTCGCACGGGTGTTTCCCACACAGCACGTGATGACAGAGCACACGTGGAAAGACTGCACGTCAGAGTGTCATCGCGTGTAATTGGACAGCACGTCAGAGTGTCATCGCGTGTAATTGGACAAAAGTGCGCGTACACGCGATTGGCCTATGTACGTGCATATCAGGGGTGCGCAGGCACTTACACACGCAAGCACGTCAGCGCACCTGTATCCCGGGGTGCGCGGGAATTTCCACACGCTATTGGACTGGGTACTGGATTTCAGGGGTGCGCGGGTCACACGCTCGCCTACAACACGCTCAACGCATAAATTTGCGCGCTAACAAAATAACAAGCTCAGACCCAGGATGAACATACCGTTCCTAGCAGCAGTGGGCGTGGGCTACCAAAGGAGGAGGAGGAGGATAGTCAGGGCCAGAATATTCACACCCAGAACCAGCCTTTTCGGGATGCCTGATGACCAGGTGTATGGGAGGTACAGGTTTCCACCACACATAATACTGGACCTGGTGAGTGAGTGGGAGGATGATCTCACATCACCCACCCTGTGCTCCCAAGCACTCAGCCCCCTGGAGAAGGTCCTCAATGTACTGCACTTCTTAGCCACTGGATCATTTCAGCGGACAAGTGCCATAGTGGGTGGGGTATCACAGGCCACCCAGTCACGCTGCCTACACCAGGTCTTTAACATCATCACTGCACGCCCATCAGTCCCCAGGCACATATACCTGCCCAGAACACCTGCAGAAAGGCATGCTGCCGCCCTGGATTTTTACGGTGTGGCACGATTCCCCAAAGTGCTAGGTGCCATCGACTGCACCCATGTGGCTCTATGTCCCCCCAGGGCATCAGAGCACATCTATAGGAACCGCAAGCACTGGCATTCCATCAACGTGCAGGTAGTATGTAATGCCAAGGGAATCATCACCTCAGTATATGCCAAGGCCCCCAGGGTCCACCCACGACAGCTTCATTTACCGAATGTCCACCCTAAGCCGGGACCTAGAAGCTGGGCGGCATGGCGATACATGGCTGCTTGGTGAGTATGAATGCCACTGCACATGCATGCATGTCAGATACTGAGCAAGGTCACAACCCTACCAATGATACCAATCACCACCTCCACAGAGGACAGTGCCTACCCTCTCAGCCCCCACATGATGACGCCAATTCGGAACCCCACCACGCCACCCCAGGTAAGATATAACACAGCCCACATTACAACCCGGGGCATAGTGGAGCGCACATTCGGAGTGCTAAAGTCACGCTTTCGCTCCCTTGACCGTTCTGGCGGGCAGCTGTTGTACGCTCCCCCAGTAGTGTGCAGGATCATAGTGGCAGCATGTGTCCTGCACAACGTTGCAACACGCCGGGGCCTGGACGTGGACATGGTGGTGGCCCCACATCCCCAACCACATGCACAGCCGCTGCGCATGGGAGGGGAAAGGGCACGGGGGAGGCAGCCCATACACAGCTAGTGGCTAATTACTTCACATAGTAATCACACCCCTGTGGAGTGCACACTGACCTGGCACATTCCATCTGACAATCAATGATGACTCAACCTGACACTGATCCTGAATGTCTGGAGAATCAACCGTGAAAACCATATCAGCCTGAGATTGTTCACCTGGAAGTGTTACAATGTGTGCATCCCTATCCAAACAGACACCACCAATGCAGTTTTGTGAAGAAACACATACAAGCAGCTAAAATGAATACCCACTTGCAAAATGCAACAAGAGGACAGTGCCATGTCAGCCAACCCATCCCCAGCACCGCCACACGACACACCGTGCCATGTCATGCTATTTGCAGGTAAACAAAGTAATCCCCACAACATGACACTAGTGTCACAATGTACAGTGTCCCTAATTGAAACTTGCAACACCTGAAATGCTCACAGTAACGCAGGACCAACAACAAACTTGAGCAGGTACTACCATTAACATGACATCACAAATGTAATAAATTAGTAGTCTCACCACCTGGAAATGCCTGCACTCCCACCACTACCAACTGTGCAGTGTTGGCGCCATGTAGAGTAGTAGGTGCACTGCTGCCAACATGGACCCCATCTCCAAACTAGAGGGCCTTGTGTAGACATGAGGAAGGGACCTGCATATTGGGAGGTAGACACAGATGATGAGTTACACATCAATGCAACATGCAGTGTACAACACAACAGCAATATGCACTAGGAATGTATACACAGTATTGACTAGACTACCCACACATGTAGTGGGAGTCCAATGTCACCATGTACGTCAATGTCACTTGGGCACACCCTTTGCAAGCCCATGGAAACGGCAAGCAGGAGGGGTGTGTGTGACTCAAACCCAAGCATCTGAACCAAATACATGACAAGCCTGCATGTGCCCAGCCACAATGCAGCGTATGCCCACAGGAGCCACGGAAGGCAACAAATTGTCCCAAAAAAATTGTGAAAAATAAAAATAAAAATAAAAATAAAAATAAAAATAAATCAAAAATGGCCATTGATGGGCCCGGGGGGGTTGGGGAGGCCACCCAGGAGGTCCGAGGACAGGGTGCACACCAAAACCCACCTGTGTGGATCCTGGGAAAAAAAAAAACACCTCCATGGGCTCATGGCCCACACGGCTACCCTATTGTGGGAGTATCACTGCTGTCGCTATTATCACCCTGTGCAGCTGCATCCGGAGGTGGTTGCACTATGGGAGGCAGCCCACGCAAGGCCCTAGTCTGCTCCTCCATGGCTGCAAGCATGCGGGTGTGGTAGGTCTGGTTCTGGAGGATGAGTGTGCGGAGGTCCCCATGCAACAACTCACAGGATGCCCGGACCTCCGCCCTCGTTGCCTGCATCTCAGCTGAGAGCGTACGGGTGAGACGCTCCAGCTGCTGTTCTGTCCTTTGGTGTGTTGAAGCCTCAAGCTCAACAAGAGTCGTCCTGAGGTGAAGGAGCTCCTGCCTCAGGGCTTCCCTGTGGCCCTGGGACTCTATGGAGATGGCCTCCTGCAGAGTCGCCAGTGCCGCCCGCCTGTCCCTGTTGGACGCCAACATGTCCTCCCTGTGTGACTGGCAGATGGAGTCGGTTGCCTGCTGTAGTCGCTCCATCAGCCTTTCAGGGGGGACAATGGAAGTGGCCACCTTATCCATGGCCTGAGCCATCATCTCGGATTATGCTGCCTGTTGGGTTGCCATACCGTAAATGGATTGCTCCCATGCGGTATTGCCAGGTGGCGTATGGCCACCACGTCGGCGGGCACCACACCTGTCTGGGGCAAGGCGAACTGCGCCTTGCTGTGCCGGCACTGCCTGAGGCTGCAGGACTTCATTCCCCCTCTGATCTGCTGGCCCAGGAACAGGATCAGATGTCGCGGAGCGTGATCCTGCATCCGTGACCACCAAAGGCGTAGCTGCCAACACTGACATCCCCATTGAGGGTTCTGACCCTGGTGCAGGTGGGTGGGACAGAACAGAATCCCTCCCTGGAACACTCACCTGCGACGGCACGTAGGTCTCATCATCCGAATCAACGCCTGAGTACAGCTCGGGGGAGGTGCAGCCAGAGACACCCCTTGAGAGCACGACTTGCAGCACTTGTGGGTTCTCACCCACCACCACACCACGTCCCTCACTGGTGGTTGGTCGGCCCTCGGACCCCTCCAGGGTCTGCACCATCTCCACAACCCCAGCAGTATCAGGTGCGTCTTCCCCTGCAAAGACATAAAAACAAAGAAATGGAAACAGGCATTAGCACCATGGCACACAATGAGGGCTGAGAAGCAAGAGAACCAGTACTTGATTGACACATGTCCCACATGACTAAAACCCTCACATGCATGCACCCTCACTGCATATGAAGGGCAGGCAAATGGCACACACTGATGACACCAAGATGGAAGATGAACACATTTTCTGCATGCTGCCTGGCAGTGGCATCACACATTGGCCTGTGATTGCCAGGTGAAACACACATGCCATCACACAGATGGCATGTACCATTGCTATTGAGTGAAGATGGAGAGGAGGGCAGCACCTATTCATTCAGTCCAGTTCCCGCATGTAATAGCTTTTCTAATTCAAACAGGTCAGATTTTTCGCCTGGAGCTGCCAGTCCAAAATGGTCCAATTGCACAGGGACATGTGTGAACAAATGATATCCAGGTAACAAAGTCACTCCACTTTACCATAGCCATGTCAGACATGTGACTAGAGGACTGCGAAATACCTAGTAAAAGTGGTGGAATGCAAACAATCTGCCTGAATGAACAGTGAAAAATAAGCAACAATGTTGTGGCAAGGTGACACTTCAAGGGCAACTGGCGTGCAGTTGGGCTAGATGTCTACTGTTGGCAGAAGGGATACTGCTATGGCCTAATGCAGCTGCGCAGGATGTATTGCATGAAGCACATGGCTGACCCATACGACTCAGGCGCACACACTCTCACCTGGCACACAAACAGAAGCCCTCACACACACACCATGCACGTGGATGACACACACATGCATGTGCACTCACCGGACAATGCCTCGTAATCAGGCAGATCTCCCACGCCTTGGATCTGTTCCTCCGTGACGTAGGTCCCAGCGACTGACTCATGTGGAGTGAGTTCCATGTCTACTACTGGAGACCCACCTCCAGTCACTAGAGTTGCGGCATGACTTGAGGCCAGCTTACTCTTTGCCCTGCGCTTTAGGTCATTCCAGCGCTTATAGCAATCATTGGCTGTGCGCCTCACAATTCCAAGGGCACTTACGATGTCCGCAAGGGTCTGCCAGTGTGCCTGGCGTTGTGCAGGTGTGGTCTTGGATCCTGCAACAATGACCATCTCGTTATCATGTGCGGACACATACTCGACAAGTGCATTCAGTTCGTCATCCGTGAAGCTGGGCTTCCTGGACGGGCCGGACTGTGTAGCCGTGTCTGGGGCATCAGCCTGTGCCGGACGAGCACTCTTCCTCTTCCACTTGGAAGGTGGTGGTGATCCTGAGTGTCCTGCGCCGCTCTGGACACTAGGGGCAGGAGCCCTGGTGGACTCTGTATCAGGAGTGTGGGATTGCACACTCAGCATGGGAGTTGGTGCAGGCATTGGCTCAAGTGTAATGGTGTCAGGGGGAATGTCAGCAGGATGGACTAGGACCGACACTGTCCTGGCTGGGTGTGTGAGAGCTGGGGTGGATGGAGCCGCAGCTGCCCCTGCAGCCTCTCCGCCCTGCCTACTTGGGGCAGCAGATGACCTTGATGCCCCAGATGCACGTGACATGATGACATCAACGTGCACCAGCGCACGTGTCATAGGCCTGCTGACCTGGAAGTCAGCCATGGAGTCAGCCAGGTCTGGTGCCACAATGGGCTGGTCCAACAAGGGCTGAGCATGGATGGTGTCAGCCACATCAGCCTCAACGGGAGGGGGGGGATTATGGGTGCCCTTGACTGGTCCTCCACACATGGGGGGACAGGCTCACCCTGCAAGTAACAACCACGTCCCATACCGGATCCACCACGGCCACCACTTGTGGCTCTTCCACCTTTGCCACCCTTACGGAATCCTCGCCTCCCAGCCATGGCACTGATGTTAATGTGCGTATGGGAGTGGCTGTAAACTATTGTCCTGGGCAATTGGGGGTCAAAGGGGTTGGGTACCAGATGGTAATTGTACCCTAGTGCTCTAGCAAGGCTGAATGTAACCCCTGGGGAAAGATGACGGGTCACGCTACGCACAGGAGCCCCAAAAAAGGGAGATGACGTGCACGCAATCCCTCCTAGACCACGTGTGCAGAAAGAAAAACCTACACTACGCTGTGGCACCCAGTAACACAAGAATGAACGTATGGGTGTCACACGCAGCCTAGAATGACCTCTGAAGGGGTAGGCTACACACGGGGCAAGCACAGATGTTAGATACGTGCGTGACTCACCATCTGCCTGCCAGGTAAAATAGCGTGAAAAAGGAGCGCGTTTGGTTGGCAACACCCCCGCCAAAAGAAGATTTGTACGCTGTCTGAGGAGACAGGACAACAGTAGAAGGGAACACTGTTTGAGGGAACAGGCCCAGGTAAACCAGTAAAAGAGAAAAAAGAGAAAAAGCTGTCAGAGGTAACAGGGAATACGAACTTGAAACGCCGTGAAGTAAATCGCGTGTGAAACGACAAGAAGTACAGAATTCACCCACTCGCTCTCCACGAAAAGCACGTACAAGGAAATGGTGTTCTACACGTACCTTTTATACAGGCCCACACGTCCAGCGTCACTTACGCGGCGTGTACGCGCTAGGGCCATTTCCACCAATTACACGCTTTGTCACTTCTGCGTGTAGGCCCATTCCCACCAATTACACGCTTTGACACTCGGACGTGTCTTTCATTTTTTTCACACGCAACATTTTCAAACGTGTGTCCAATTCAACGTGCACGTGACTTCATAGACGCGCATACGCTGGCGACGTGTTTACGCGTTAAGGGCCTTTCCTCGAATTACACGCAGACGTGTTGGATTTTTCACGTGCCAAATCACTCCGTATCAAGCTGGCCACGCGTAAGCACACGGAAGACCACGCTCCTGCCCAGAAGGCCGAACTACTGCCCCCCAGAGCCCCGAGCACGCTCCCACCTGCCATCTGCTGCTGCCTGACTGCCTGCTGCCCACGTGCACTGCCATTTGCTGCCTGCACATCAGCCAGGGGTGCTGTTGCTGTGACCACCCCTGCTGGAACTGAAGACTCCCGACTGGGATTCCATCGCTCCACAGCCCAGCCCCAGGACCCAGTTGCCCACCCACTCCTGCCTCTGGGGTTGTCATGTCGGGGCAAACACCATCTGGGACCACTGACAACCCCCGGCCAGAGAGGCAGAGGGGCACCAGCTTCAGTGCCACCGAAGTTGGTGTCCTGGTGGAGCAAGTCCTGGGGCAGTATGATGCCCTCTTTGGAAGTTCCTGCGCCGGCAAGGAAGGACGGACTCGGATCTGGACTGACATCGTGACTGCCATCAACGCAGAGGGGGTGGCAGTCCGGGACTTACAACATGTCAGGAAGCGCTGGGAGGACTTCAGGTCCAGGACCCTGAACAAGGCCCGGCGCCTCTTGAAGGCAGCGGATGCCAAGGGGCGCCGGGGCCACTTGTCGGAAGAACAGATGAGGGTCCTGGAACGCATATCCCCAGCGCTCCATGTCCAGGTCCTAGAGAAGCAGACCCGTCTGGAGTCGAGCGGTGAGTGTACATGCATCCTGATTGTGAGCAGTGCGTGTGGTGATTATTCGGTAGTGTGCAGGTTGCACATCTGTTTGTATGGGGTCGAGTATGGGTGGGGGTGTACAGGGCCGTGGGGCTGACACATGCAAGGGCTGTAATGTGTGAGACATGGATGGTGCTTGTGTGCGTAGACTTGCATGCCAAATGCAGTTGTGTGTGCACACATGTTTGGATGAATGTGTATGTAAGTAGACATGTCCGTGATGTCACGCATGTATGTTGTTTTCGGCTGCATGTATGAGCACTGTGTACATGTGCATGTGTGTGTATTTGACAAGGGTGCAACAGTGATGCAACATGGATGCATGTGACAGCGGTATGTGGAAGCCTGATTGGCAGATGTGACATGGATGCCCGTCTGAACAGTGTGACACTTGGCAGAGGTGTACACATGCATGCAAGTGTGGTGGTGTGTGTACATGTGTGGTGCACTTCCTGTGTTGCATGTGATGTCTGGCTCACCTTTGGCTGCTCATGCAGTTGTATGTGTAGGGATGGTGGTGGCAGTTGCGATATGGCTGTGGTATGGCTCATGTGTGCGAGTTGTAATGACATGTGTGTTGGGGATAGTGATGAAATGTCTGAGGTTTGCCAATGCCACTCATATGCAACTGTCATGTGTGTATGTGTCCATTGTACAGTGCCCTGATGCCTGTGTTTTGTTTCTCCATGTCTGCAGCGTCAACTGATGAAGAGGGCGGAGAAGGTGCTGTGGAGCACAGCGGCGGGGATCCCACCGCCAGCTGGAGACGCAAGGCCCGGCTCCCCTCCCGTGTTGTCATCTCGTCGGGGAGTGAGGAGTCCGGTGCCGCGTCCCAGGCCGCAGCTGCCGGGGGGAGGTCCAAGAGGCGGAGGTTGGAGTTGGACTCCTCGGCAGCAGAAGGGGCAGCTGGGACCGCACAGGGCCCAACAGGGGAAGATGGCACGGAGTCATCCAGGTTGGTGGGGGGTTTGGTGGAGGAGGAGGCCGTGCAAGCACCAGAGACGGGGTCTGGAGGTGGGGATCCCACTGGTGCTAGTGGTGCAGTGCAGGACCAGGGACAGGAGGCAGCACAGGCGGCCGCGGAGGTGCCTGTGTGCAATCCTGTCCCCGATCCTGTCCCTGCATCATCTTGCACCAGCAGGGATGCCTACGTCCAGACCCGTTTTCAGGCAGGGGATGAGCTGACGTCAACTGGCCTTCCTCTGCCTGCGGACATGGCTATCCAGGTCCAGGTTGAGCCTGTCCTGGCTGGTGTGGCGTTGCGTCAAAGGGCCATGCGAGGTGACCTGCAGTCTTTTCATGGAGAGACTGCACGTCATCTCGAATGGCTCGTTGACCACGTCAGCCTGCTGGGACAGGTCACCCAGGCCGGATTCCTCCGTCTGATGGGGCTTGCTCTGACCCCCTCCTCAACTGGACCCCCTACGCGCCAGTCGTCCTCTGTGCCATCTTCCCACCCATCAGTCACCTGGGTGCCCTGTGGAGCTGCCTCTGACGGTGCGGCCAGGCTGGTGGAGGAGGCATCCCTGCCACAGTCGGGAGTCGGACGTCCAGCAGGGGTGGCCACATCAACAACTGCACCCCAGCCGGCGGAGGATGTGCAGGCAGCAGGAGGCTGTGCACGTTCAGAGGCACAGCAGCAGCAACGTGGTGGGAGCCATGAAGGCTCGGGGCCTTCAACATCGGAGGGGCAGGCATCGGCCGGAGGGCAGGTTGACCCAGGACGGGGTGTGTCTTCTGTGTGGCAGCGGTTGGGCCAGCAGATAGGTGCGGAGCGGCGGCGGGCGGAAGAGGCGCGGCTCACAATGGTCAGGGGGGAGAACTCCATGCGGAGGGCCCTGAGGCGGGCCGAGTGCCTCGAGGCAATCCGCAGGGGGTTGGAGGAGGACACGGCGTCGTCCCTGCGGACCCTCGGGGCCATGGAACAGGACCGCCTCCGGGACATCGAACAGGAGTTCGATGATGCCCTGGCCCGGAACACCACGGAGTGAGCCGCTGGACTTGCCCGCCGCCTTTGTATATAGTTCTTTAGTTTTAGGTTTCCTTTGTTTGTTCTTATGATTTGGAGTCGACGGACACTGCTCCACTTTTTGTGTATAGTTGCATTTTAGTTAGGGTTTTTTGTAGGTTTCCTTTGTTCAGTTGGGCTCATGGACCCTTGGATGTTTTGTACATAGTTCTTCATTGGATTGATTTTATTTTTCATTTGACTTTGGACAACATTTTTTTGGATTAGGATTTGGTGTTTTTATTTTTTTACACGGACATGCAGCTTATCTTTTTTTCATTGCCATTGTAGTTTGTTTCATTTCATTTGCATTTTTTTTTATTTAATACAATTTTGTTTTCATACTTCACTGTGTGGTATCATCTCATTGCTTTCATGCATGTCATGTTGGGTGTTTTCCCATTCAATTGCAACCATTGTGTGTGACGGACATGGGTTCATTAGCTTTATGAACATTGGGGGTGTAACATGTAATTTCCTTTTCCATGTGGGTGAATGGGTTACTTGGTAGGGCTTTTTGGCTGTGGAGGCTGACCATGACGCACATGATTGGGGATTGTGAGGACCTGGTGGATGCTGCCCATGGTGGCTGGGGGGTGGGGGTGATAGGGGACATGAGTGGGGGCCGGGTGGAGGGTGCCCCTGGTGGCTGGGGGGTGGGGGTGGTGGGAGACATGAGTGGGGGCCTGGTGGAGGGTGCCTCTGGTGGCTGGGGGGTGGGGGTGGTGGGAGACATGAGTGGGGGCCTCGTGGAGGCTGCCCCTGGATGCTGGGGGGTGGGGGTGCAGGGGGACATGAGTGGGGGCCTGGTGGGGGCTGCCCATGGTGGCTGGGGAGTGGGGGTGGGTGGGAGACATGAGTGGGGGCCTGGTGGGGTCTGCCCATGGTGGCTGGGGGTGGGGGTGATAGGGGACATGAGTTGGGACCTGGTGGAGGGAGCCCCTGCACTGCTGGGGGTGGGGGTGGTGGGAGACATGAGTGGGGGCCTGGTGGAGGGTGCCCCTGGTGGCTGGGGGGTGGGGGTGGGTGGGAGACATGAGTGGGGGCCTGGTGGGGGCTGCCCATGGTGGCTGGGGGGTGGGGGTGATAGGGGACATGAGTGGGGGCCTGTTGGAGGGTGCCCCTGCACTGCTGGGGGTGGGGGTGGTGGGAGACATGAGTGGGGGCCTGGTGGAGGGTGCCCCTGGTGGCTGGGGGGTGGGGGTGGTGGGAGACATGAGTGGGGGCCTGGTGGAGGGTGCCCCTGGTGGCGTGGGGGTGGGTGGGAGACATGAGTGGGGGCCTGGTGGGGGCTGCCCATGGTGGCTGGGGGGTGGGGGTGATAGGGGACATGAGTGGGGGCCTGGTGGAGGGTGCCCCTGCACTGCTGGGGGGTGGGGGTGGTGGGAGACATGAGTGGGGGCCTGGTGGAGGGTGCCCCTGGTGGCTGGGGGGTGGGGGTGGTGGGAGACATGAGTGGGGGCCTGGTGGAGGGTGCCCCTGGTGGATGGGGGGTGGGGGTGGTGGGAGACATGGGTGGGGGCCTGGTGGAGGCTGCCCCTGCACTGCTGGGGTGTGGGGGTGGTGGGAGACATGGGTGGGGGCCTGGTGGAGGCTGCCCCTGGTGGCTGGGGGGTGGGGGTGGTGGGAGACATGGGTGGGGGCATGGTGGGGGCTGCCCCTGGTGGCTGAGGGTGGGGGTGGTGGGAGACATGGGTGGGGGCCTGGTGGAGGCTGCCCCTGGTGGCTGGGGGGTGGGGGTGGTGGGAGACATGGGTGGGGGCCTGGTGGAGGGTGCCCCTGCACTGCTGGGGGGTGGGGGTGGTGATAGGGGACATGGGTGGGGGCCTGGTGGAGGGTGCCCCTGCACTGCTGGGGGGTGGTGGGAGACATGAGTGGGGGCCTGGTGGAGGGTGCCCCTGGTGGCTGGGGGGTGGGGGTGGTGGGAGACATGAGTGGGGGCCTGGTGGTGGGTGCCCCTGCACTGCTGGGGGGTGGGGGTGCTGGGAGACATGGGTGGGGGCCTGGTGGTGGGTGCCCCTGCACTGCTGGGGGGTGGGGGTGGTGGGAGACATGAGTGGGGGCCTGGTGGAGGGTGCCCCTGGTGGCTGGGGGGTGGGGGTGGTGGCAGACATGAGTGAGGGCCTGGTGGAGGGTGCCTCTGGTGGCTGGGGGGTGGGGGTGGTGGGAGACATGAGTGGGGGCCTGGTGGAGGCTGCCCCTGGATGCTGGGGGGTGGGGGTGCAGGGGGACATGAGTGGGGGCCTGGTGGGGGCTGCCCATGGTGACTGGGGGGTGGGGGTGGGTGGGAGACATGAGTGGGGGCCTGGTGGGGGCTGCTCATGGTGGCTGGGGGGTGGGGGTGATAGGGGACATGAGTGGGGGCCTGGTGGAGGGTGCCCCTGCACTGCTGGGGGGTGGGGGTGGTGGGAGACATGAGTGGGGGCCTGGTGGAGGGTGCCCCTGGTGGCTGGGGGGTGGGGGTGGGTGGGAGACATGAGTGGGGGCCTGGTGGGGGCTGCCCATGGTGGCTGGGGGGTGGGGATGATAGGGGACATGAGTGGGGGCCTGGTGGAGGGTGCCCCTGCACTGCTGGGGGGTGGGGGTGGTGGGAGACATGAGTGGGGGCCTGGTGGAGGGTGCCCCTGGTGGCTGGGGAGAGGGGGTGGTGGGAGACATGGGTGGGGGCCTGGTGGAGGCTGCCCCTGGTGGCGGGGAGGTGGGGGTGATAGGGGACATGAGTGGGGGCCTGGTGGAGGCTGCCCCTGCACTGCTGGGGGGTGGGGGTGGTGGGAGACATTAGTGGGGGCCTGGTGGAGGGTGCCCCTGGTGGCTGGGGGGTGGGGGTGGTGGGAGACATGGGTGGGGGCCTGGTGGAGGCTGCCCCTGCACTGCTGGGGGGTGGGGGTGGTGGGAGACATGGGTGGGGGCCTGGTGGAGGCTGCCCCTGCACTGCTGGGGGATGGGGGGGTGGGAGACATGAGTGGGGGCCTGGTGGAGGGTGCCCCTGGATGCTGGTGGGTGGGGGTGCAGGGGGACATGAGTGGGGGCCTGGTGGAGGGTGCCCCTGCACTGCTGGGGGGTGGTGGTGATAGGGGACATGGGTGGGGGCCTGGTGGAGGGTGCCCCTGCACTGCTGGGGGTGGGGGGGGTGGGAGACATGAGTGGGGGCCTGGTGGAGGGTGCCCCTGGTGGCTGGGGGGTGGGGGTGGTGGGAGACATGAGTGGGGGCCTGGTGGAGGGTGCCCCTGGTGGCTGGGGGGTGGGGGTGATGGGAGACATGAGTGGGGGCCTGGTGGAGGGTGCCCCTGGTGGCTGGGGGGTGGGGGTGGTGGGAGACATGGGTGGGGGCCTGGTGGAGCCTGCCCCTGGTGGCTGGGGGGTGGGGGTGGTGGGAGACATGAGTGGGGGCCTGGTGGAGGGTGCCCCTGGTGGATGGGGGGTGGGGGTGGGTGGGAGACATGAGTGGGGGCCTGGTGGGGGCTGCCCATGGTGGCTGGGGGGTGGGGGTGATAGGGGACATGAGTGGGGGCCCGGTGGAGGCTGCCCCTGCACTGCTGGGGGGTGGGGGTAGTGGGAGACATGAGTGGGGGCCTGGTGGAGGGTGCCCCTGGTGGCTGGGGGGTGGGGGTGGTGGGAGACATGGGTGGGGGCCTGGTGGAGGCTGCCCCTGCACTGCTGGGGGGTGGGGGTGGTGGGAGACATGGGTGGGGGCCTGGTGGAGGCTGCCCCTGGTGGCTGGGGGGTGGGGGTGCTGGGAGACATGGGTGGGGGCCTGGTGGTGGGTGCCCCTGCACTGCTGGGGGGTGGGGGTGGTGGGAGACATGAGTGGGGGCCTGGTGGAGGGTGCCCCTGGATGCTGGGGGGTGGGGGTGCAGGGGGACATGAGTGGGGGCCTGGTGGAGGGTGCCCCTGCACTGCTGGGGGGTGGTGGTGATAGGGGACATGGGTGGGGGGCTGGTTGAGGGTGCCCCTGCACTGCTGGGGTGTGGTGGTGATACGGGACATGGGTGGGGGCCTGGTGGAGGGTGCCCCTGGTGGCTGGGGGGTGGGGGTGGTGGGAGACATGAGTGGGGGCCTGGTGGAGGCTGCCCCTGGTGGCTGGGGGGTGGGGGTGGTGGGAGACATGGGTGGGGGCCTGGTGGAGGCTGCCCCTGGTGGCTGGGTGGTGGGAGACATGAGTGGGGGCCTGGTGGAGGGTGCCCCTGGTGGCTGGGGGGTGGGGGTGGTGGGAGACATGAGTGGGGGCCTGGTGGAGGCTGCCCCTGGTGGTGGGGGGGTGGGGGTGATAGGGGACATGAGTGGGGGCCTGGTGGAGGCTGCCCCTGCACTGCTGGGGGGTGGGGGTGGTGGGAGACATGAGTGGGGGCCTGGTGGAGGGTGCCCCTGGTGGCTGGGGGTGGGGGTGGTGGGAGACATGGGTGGGGGCCTGGTGGAGGCTGCCCCTGCACTGCTGGGGGGTGGGGGTGGAGGGAGACATGCATTGTTGATCAGTAGTGCAAGGTGACATGTGGGTTGGCTGGGGGGCATGCCCATGGTGGATGGGCTGCCTGCGGGACATGAGCAGGGGTGCAGGGTAGTCCCCCGTGGTGTGGGCTGGCTGCAGGGGCCGAGGAGGTTGTGGTGCGTACACCTGGGAGGACCCACACGGCCAATTCACGTGTAGTACTCCCCAGAACCCCTGAAATACACATACCCTGCTGAAATCGCGTGTGGAACTTCCCGCGCACCCCTGAAATACACGTACCCTGCTCGCACTGGGCCAATCGCGTGTGGAACTTCCCTCGCACCCCTGAAATACACGTACCCTGCTCGCACTGGGCCAATCGCGTGTGGAACTTCCCGCGCACCCCTGTAATACACGTACCCTGCTCGCACTGGGCCAATCGCGTGTGGAACTTCCCGCGCACCCCTGAAATACACGTACCCTGCTCGCACTGGGCCAATCGCGTGTGGAACTTCCCGCGCACCCCTGAAATACACGTACCCTGATGAAATCGCGTGTGGAACTTCCCGCGCACCCCTGAAATACACGTACCCTGCTTGCACGGGGCCAACCGCGTGTGGAACTTCCCGCGCACCCCTGAAATACACGTTCCCTGCTTGGCGTTTGCTATTTGCCAGCCCGGTGAACTGGTCCAGGGTTAGCGCAGCCCTTTGCGATGATTTAGCGATTTTGATGGCTTTTCCTTGCGCGAGGGCGTTCTTGGGGGCGTTACTGGCGCTGCTGCAGGGTCGCTGCGATTCTCTGTGCCACGGCTGGTTTGGGAGCCTAAAATCCATGAATACGCTGTGCGCGGAAATCGGTTTTAGCGCACGTGCCTGGCGCAGACAATCGCACGCGGACACTCTGCGCTAGCCGCTTGCGACACTTTTCTGCGAAATTCTATGAATTACCCTGCCTGTCTTTTTCTGCATTCTGTTTTTTTAATGTTTTTTATGTAAATCCTAATGTGGCATTTTACCTGCTTCATGTAACTTCCCATCTCTTTCCTACCTTCAGGTTAATCCCATTACCATTCTGAACTGTATCCCTAATTTGCACCCAATTCGAAATGACTACCTGTTTCATTTAGTATTTCTAAAAATGAACATCCATTTTACTGGCTGCATCTGAGGAAAGCTGCCATTTGCACCAATTTCAAAATGGCTGCTTTTAAACACTGCTGATAAAACAACCATGTTCCCTTGGAATCTGTATACATATGCTTTTATTTGCATGAATTAGCACCCAAATATCGCTACATTCCGTATGCTTTTACCGACTGGTACAGGAGGAAGATTCGATGATACAAAGGTTTGAATCTCGTGCTTTATAATATCTTTACACAAGAATGTATTCTGAAGATTCCTGATTTCACACCAATGTTGAATATATTTTTCATTTGCTTTATGAAAGTGAATTTTCAACATTACGTTATGCTGTTGCTCAATCGCTTCAGACCGGAACTATATTTCAAAATCTTTCTGCATATGAGATGCTGCAACAGGAAAAGAAAGAAAATTCAGTTTTAGTGTGTAAACTTACCAATGTTCTTGCTACAATGAGAGGAACCAAGGAATATTGGTATAGTAGACACTCTGAGGTTAGATGCATCCTCAGAAATGTGGTCCCTCCAACTTGGTTTGTAACTTTAAATTGTGCTGCATATGGTTGGGATGATCTTGCAGAGTGGATTCGTGAAAGTTATGCCCAGAAAAAAGATATAGAATATATGACACCGGGAACATTGTGTTCTATGGTCCCTGTAAGTGTATTGTGGTTCTTTCATCACAGATTTTTTAGCCATGTTACACTTTACATGTAATTATGAAAATGGTCCATTAGGCACTGTGGAATATTTCATTTGGAGGAAAGAGTACCAGGCATGTGGGCCTCCAAATATTCATATGCTGTTGTGGATTAAATTTGCTCCTCAGTTTGGTAAGGAAAATGATGGCTGCGGGATGGAATTTATTGAAAAATATGTTACTTGTTCAATTACTGTGGAACAAAGTGGAAAGGTTTCAAAGGCAGTCATGTACTTTCAGAGAAAATACAAAATGTTCAGAGAAAATACAAAAGTAAAGAAAAGTACTACACTCAGTGCAGATTTGGCTGTCCAAGGCCTGTGACACCAGTTGGTCGAGTGAATAGTTTAATGTCATCTGTTTGACACCATGTCACTGGTAAGTCACCGTGAAATACCTATCTTTTAAAAGGAATTAAGGAATGCCAATTCAATAATGATTACAAGCCTGTCATTGCTCAGCTATGGAATGCAAATATTGATGTACATTGTATTGCTGATGATACAACAGCAGTTGCTCGTTATGTTACAGCGTACATGACAAGAGCTGAAATGAGCAATGCAGCTGAGGTATGGGCAGATTCATCAGCAGATAAAACTCTTAGGCAGAAACTTTTAAGCTTTGTTCTGAAGATGCCTTCAGATAGAGAGTGTGTTAACTATGAAACCGCAGATTGGCTAACTAATATGCCTCTCTATGGAGGTAGCATTAATGTACTTTGGTTAAGTCTTGGACCAGCTAGTACAACAAAATTGGGTACTGAAGCCTTTGAGCGAAACTGAGCAGTGCTGAAGTAGTACCTTCTGGGGCCTGGGGGCTCAATACCTTGCATCCCATAGGAATGCAACCATATTGCATTCCTATAGGAGTCTATGACTATTCATTGCTGTGTATTGTGTGCATGCCAGGTGTGCCAAGCTAACACCCACCTCAGACCTACTGATCTCTGTAATGAATCCCTCCTGTCTGGATTCTTGACTCAGGACTATGAATCTGGGATATGATCATGACAGTTGCTCCCTATCACCCTTCCCACCTCCCAAGGCCCTTCCTAAGGATAGACACTCCAGCCCTGGCTTGGTTGGGTGATTCTGATGACATTTTTGGAGGAATTGAGGGGCATGAATATTAGAGCTGGGTTCCCAAGTTCAGTCCTGTGGACCAAACCCTTGCCAATCCACTAAGTAAAACAGTTTCCTTCTTGCAATCTTAGAATCTAAAATTTCTTTCACTAAGAATTTGGGTTCTCCATCTGCAATCATGGGCTTGGGGGACTTTTGTAACCTGGTTCCTGGAGTCATTGGTTTTAATAAGGGAATGTGAAATACAGGATGAATTCACAGGATATTTGGAGACTAACCATATCTTGGTAATCTTGAGGTTTTCTTCAGAGTTTGTCTACAAATTTCTTTTGACTCTTTTTTGCAACACTAAATGTTCTAGGGCTTCCTTCTGTACTTGAGAGATGTTCTTGTGAAGACTCTGTACCGCTGCATCTCTAAAGGATCTGGTGGATCAAAGGTTGAAGTCCGTGGATGACAACAATTTAGGATGTAGAAGGAGTATGCCCTATAGAAATGTGTTCAGAATTGTTGTAGGCATACTCTGCTACCCAAAGCACATCCACCCAAGAATGATCTGTTTGGTGAAGGAGGGATCAGAGGTATTGTTCTAAAGTTTGATTCGTTCTCTGTTTGACCATCAGTTTGTGGGTGTTGATTCGTAGTCAATCGCACCTCTATTTTAGCCATCTCACAAACATTTTTCCAAAATTGGGATACAAATTGACTCCCTATATCTAAGATTACTGCTGATGGAAATCCATGAAGACATGCAATATGCTCCAGAAATACTTTAGCCAAGACTGATGCTGATGAAAGTCCTTTCAAGGCAATAAAATGGTCCATCTTGGAGAATAAATCCACAACCACTAAAATCATATTAAAACCTGCACAAGGGAATAATTCAGTGATGAAGTCCATTGATATGGTATGCCTTGGTGCAGGTGGGATCAGTAAAGGTTGAAGGAGTTTTGCTGGTCTCTGTTTAGAACACCTACAATTCAGGAAACTCCTCAAATCATGGCTTTTCACCCCATAACCAGAAGGAATGCCCATAAGGATATACACAGAGGAACTAGGCCGAGAGAAGAGCCTACCCTGACTCCCCTAATCATCAACCCTTATTAAAATAAGGATATACAGACATGTAACATATCCACTTAGCTATTAAAAACAAACCTCACCAATCATAACAAGAAGACCCACAGATCAATCGAAAGGGAGAGCAAGGTATTACCCAGCAATGACACCTGGCAATCCTTGAGGGCACAGGCAGCAATGGACCATAAACAGTAACTCATAGGAAAGAACGGGGATAGACAATATATCTCAACTCCCTAAGCAGGATTATGCACGCCCCTGGGTGTACCAAGCTCAATAATTTATCTGGAGGTCAACCTCATCCCTGACCCAGATACTAGACAGTCAGGAAAGGGAAGAGAAGTTATACCACCCAATGGACTACCGACAGTAAACAGATACAAAGAAGCTGGCTAATGATAATAAAACACCACTATCGATTTGGGGACAATGCTCACTGAACCAGGGGAATATGCCAATTAATCTGCTAATCCAGGCACAGTATCACCATAAAAACTAGACAATCAAGTAAACCTACATAGAGAATATACCAGCCCATATGACTACCTGATACATAAACTAAACTACAGGGATTATGAGACATACAACCCACTAAACAAAACCTCTAATTTCTGCTTACTTAATGCACACAAAACCCACACAACCCACACAACCACCTCTCTCACAGCAAACTGTACAGACTTCACCAATCCTACTTGCACAACCAAGCTCAGTACACTGTCATAACCAAACTGAAGCTGCCAACAGTACACCACCTCTCACTTTCCGACGCCTTCTTCACCCACTAAACCACCCCGTCCACCTTTTGTTTACAGATCTGCCTGAGCACCTGGAGACCAACACCGTTGGTGACAGTGCGCTATACAAATACCTTTCACATTAACATTAACTCTCTCTTCCTAAATATCTTCCTTCTCGAGCTCTTCGCTCATCTGCCTCCAACTCCCTAAGGGTCAGTTGCTTCTCCAAGCAACAATTTGGTGGTAGATCTCTTTCCTCAGCTGGGGCCTCCCTCTGGAACAGCCTCCCTGCCTCCCTGAAACTTGAAGAGAACCATCTCCTTTTCCGGAAGCACCTCAAAACCTTCCTCTTTGCTTCTGCATTCTCTCCTCCTCTCCCCTGCTGAATTCCTGGATGAACTGTACTAGTTACCTGTCCACCCTCTGATCTCGGGCCCAGGTCCCCTCCCCGCCAGTTACACACCTGCACTGCCTCCCTGGCAAACCCCCCCACTTGGGGACTGTTTTCTGTATCCCTACAGTCCCCCTCCAGCACTTGACACCTGATGTCTGCACTTATCCTTGCCACGAGCTGGCCCTACTTCTCTTATATTTTTCCCATGTACTGCACTGTCCGCACTCCCCTCCCACTCCTCACTTTTCCTCTTCCCCCTGCACTTGCACAATCTGAATGACACTTGGCCTAGTAGGATCATTGTCTCTGTCTTCCCTCTGTTCCCCCTTCTTTGCCACTTCGCGCCTTGAAACACTTGTGTATAGGCACGTTGGTAATGCCATATCATATCATATCATACAGAGATTCTGAAAACTAACTTCAGTGATACATATTATCCAAATTTATCTGAAGTGTTGGAGGATCTCTGCTTATAGGAAGTAGCACAACGTTACGAAGCAAACAGTGACAGCGGACAGTTTAAAGTAGATGGATGTACTGGTTGTCTATTGAGACATGAGAAGGCAACTCTCATTAACCACATGAAACTCTCTTGCCAAACTGTAGAGAAAAGGATTTTTTTTTGTCTTTTGCTGTTGTTCTTTCCATGGAGTGCACAGAGTGATTTGTTTGGAAGTTTAGAACATTTTAGAACATTTTAAAGAATCATTATTTGCTAAAAAAAAAAAAGCCTAATTGCATATGCTATATTTGACCAGTACTTGGAGTTACTGGAGAATGAACTACATCAAGAAGAACTGTTGGCAGCTGAATTGGCAAAAGAGGCTCCTGAGAGAAGTCAAGATTCTACAGCAGGAAGACAAAATGTTCTTGGTGACCCAGTTATTCAAACTGATGATGAGCTTGCAATGGACGAAGTAGGAAGTTGCACTGGAACAAAGTAAAGTTGCAGATGTGAATTTTGATTAAATAGATTATAAACGTAATGTGGAGCAAAAAGAAGTTTATTATAAAATTACAGATAGGTTCTTACATGGTTTACAGCATGACAAGCGTTAATTTTCTTGTGTGCAATACAAACCTGTATTGTTGTATGTTAGTGGTCAATCAGGAACAGGTAAATCTTTTTTAATTCAGGCAATAAGAGGTATGATCCAAAATGTTACGGGATCCTCATTGTCATGTATTGTAACTGCTCTAACAGGTTTAGCAGCATTTAATGTTGGAGGTGGTACTTTACTTCGCCTGTTGATGTTACCAGTGGAGCTTGACAACTAGAGCATCGGAAACTTGTATCAAGTGCAGCACAAGATGTAGGACAAGTTCTCAGAAAATGGAATACCTTGATTGTAGATGAAGTAAGTATGGTGTCTAACTTGATGCCAGCTTTCATTCATTTGCGAATGCCCAAGGTTTGTACTGTGAACGATCAACCATTTTTCAAAATGCTGCAATCTAAAGATAGTCAAAAAAGTATAGGAAGTATTGGTCATTTTAACCTTTAGAATTGTTTTGAATTCCATGAACTTAGCATTAATATGGGGCAATCTGCAGACTTATTGTATAGGTGCTCTTGAGGAAAATGTGAAAGCAGTCTTAAAGGGAAGACTGATTTCTAACATGCTTGACTGTAGTCCTTCTGATGTCATGTTGACTCTTAAGGAAAGAAATATATCTTGTGTTGCTTTGATGTGTACGTTTGCAGAGTGTAACAAGTTTAACTTTACAATGCTACTGTCAGAGAAGCAAAATATTGTGCAGATAAAATTGTGTGATGATTTAGATTGTGTGATTATTTAGATGGTCATGTTATGCCTTTAGAGTTGGATAAGAGAGCAAAAGCTCGATTAGGTCAACTAGATAATTAAGGGGGTAATTCATAGAATTCAGCGCACAAGTGGCGCACGCGGCTGGAGCACAGTGTGCGCGTGCGAATCCCTGCGCCAGCCGCGTGCGCCAAAACCCATTTCCGCGCACAGCGTATTCATGGATTCCAGCCACCAAAACCAGCCGTGGCGCACAGTGGCGCAGCGACCTTGCAGCAGCGCCAGTTACGCCCCCAAGAACGCCTTCCGCGCAGGGAAAAGCCATCAAAATCCCCAATCCAGCGCAAAGGGCTGCGCTAACCCTGTACCAGCACGGCAAGCGGGCTACGTGTATCACTGGGGTGCGCGGGAAGTACCTCACGAGATTGGCCCCGTGCGAGCAGGGTACGCGTATTACAGGGGTGCGCGGGAAGTTCCACACGCGATTGGCCTGGGCGCGTGTATTTCAGGGGTGCACGGGAAGTTCCACACGCAATTGGCTTGTGCGCGTGTATTTCAGGGGTGCGCGGGAAGTTCCACACGCGATTGGCCTGGGCGCGTGTATTTCAGGGGCTCGCGGGTGGTTTCACACGCGATCGGCCCTGGGGGAGCGTGTGCGTGTATTTCAGGGGTGCGTGGGAAGTTCCACATGCGATTGGCCTGGGCGCGTGTATTTCAGGGGTGCGTGGGAAGTTCCACACGCGATTGGCCTGGGCGCGTGTATTTCAGGGATGCGCGGGAAGTTCCACACGCGATTGGCCTGTGCGCGTGTATTTCAGGGGTGCGCGGGAAGTTCCACACGCGATTGGCCTGGGCGCGTGTATTTCAGGGGCTCGCGGGTGGTTTCACACGCGATCGGCCCTGGGGGAGCGTGTGCGTGTATTTCAGGGGTGCGTGAGAAGTTCCACACGCGATTGGCCTGTGCGCGTGTATTTCAGGGGTGCGCGGGAAGTTCCACACGCGATTGGCCTGGGCGCGTGTATTCCAGGCGTGCGCGGGAAGTTCCACACGCGATTGGGCTGCATTTGGGTATTAGGGGTGCGCTCAAAGTTTCACACGCGATTGGGCTGCGTGCGGGTGTTAGGGGTGCGCGCAAAGTTGTACACGCGATTGGGCTGCGTGCAGGTATTAGGGGTGCGCGCGAAGTTTTACACGCGATTGGGCTGCGTGCGGGTATTACAGGGGTGCACGCACATTTTCACACGCGATTGGGCTGCGTGCGGGTATTAAAGGGGTGCGCGCGAAGTTTTACACGCGATTGGGCTGCGTGCGGGTATTAAAGGGGTGCGCGCAAAGTTTTACACGCGATTGGGCTGCGTGCGGGTATTAAAGGGGTGCGCGCAAAGTTTTACACGCGATTGGGCTGCGTGCGGGTATTACAGGGGTGCGCACAAAGTTTTACACGCAATTTCAGCAGGGTACGTGTATTTCAGGGGTGCCGGGGACTACCCTGCATCCCTGGTCATGTCCCGCAGGCAGCCCACCCAACATGGGCATGCCCCCCAGCAAAGGCACATGTCTCCTTGCACCAATGATCACCAACTCATGTCCCCTTGCACCCCCACCCCCAGCATTGCGGGGCACCTGCCAGCAGGCCCCCACCCATGTCTCCCAGCACCCCCACCCCCCCCAGTCACCAGGGGCAGCCTCCACCAGGCCCCCACCCATGTCTCCCAGCACCCCCACCCCCCCAGTCACCAGGGGCAGCCTCCACCAGGCCCCCACCCATGTCTCCCACCACCCCCACCCCCCCAGTCACCAGGGGCAGCCTCCACCAGGCCCCCACCCATGTCTCCCACCCCCCCACCCCCCAGCAGTGCAGGGGCAGCCTCCACCAGGCCCCCACCCATGTCCCCTATCACCCCCACCCCTCAGCCACCATGGGCAGCCTCCACCAGGCCCCCACCCATGTCTCCCACCCCCCCCACCCCCCAGCAGTGCAGGGGCAGCCTCCACCAGGCCCCCACCCATGTCTCCCACCACCCCCACCCCCCCAGTCACCAGGGGCAGCCTCCACCAGGCCCCCACCCATGTCTCCCAGCACCCCCACCCCCCCAGTCACCAGGGGCAGCCTCCACCAGGCCCCCACCCATGTCTCCCACCACCCCCACCCCCCAGTCACCAGGGGCAGCCTCCACCAGGCCCCCACCCATGTCTCCCACCCCCCCACCCCCCAGCAGTGCAGGGGCAGCCTCCACCAGGCCCCCACCCATGTCCCCTATCACCCCCACCCCTCAGCCACCATGGGCAGCCTCCACCAGGCCCCCACCCATGTCTCCCACCCCCCCACCCCCCAGCAGTGCAGGGGCAGCCTCCACCAGGCCCCCACCCATGTCTCCCACCACCCCCACCCCCCAGCACTGTGGGGCACCTGCCAGCAGGCCCCCACTCATGTCCCACTCATGTCCCCTTGCACCCCCACCCCCCAGCACTGTGGGGCACCTGCCAGCAGGCCCCCAACCATGTCCCCCTGCCCCCAGGTCCTGACGATACACAATCATGGCAGTAATGGGCAGCATACCCAGCACAAACACCCAGCCAAGGATTGCATCCACCCACATAGCAAATGCAATTACATGATACAACCCCAATGGCAAGTATGTAAATGAACACATGTCCGTCACACACACATACACAATGGGTGCAAGTGAATGTCAAAACCCATATCATGACATGCATGAAACCAATGAGAAAATACCACAAAAGAAAGTTATAAAAACATGTATTCTCGAAGAAAATGAAGTAAACTAATCGAACATACAACAATGGGGATAACAAAATAAATTGACCATGTCCGATAAGTAATGTAAAAATCAAAAAAACAAAGGAATCCAAAAACTAATGTTGTCCAAAGCAAAATCATGGTGAAAAAAAATAAGGAAAAACCATTGCCTCATGGTGAACACAAATATAAATCAAAAAAATGTATTTTAAAAAATCCAACTATACACAAGAATATTCCAGGGTCCATGAGCCCAACACTATAAATGAAACCTACTACTACCTAATAAAAAAACTATATACAGAAAAGTGGCCATTGTCCGAGCGGTCCAAAAAAATCTCAAAAAATAAAGGAAACCTAACACTAACTAACTAAAGAACTATATACAATGGCAGCGGGCAAGTCCTGCGGCTCACTCTGTGATGTTGCTGGCCAGGGCATCATCAAACTCCATGTCGATGTCCTGGAGGCGGGACTCTGTCCTGGCCCCGAGGTCTCGCAGGGATAACCCCATGTTCACCTCAAACTCCCTGCGAGCTTCCTCGAGGCACTCAGCCCGCCTCAACGCCCGACGCATGGAGAACTCCGCCCTGACCATGGTGAGCCGCTCCTCTTCCGCCCGCTGCCGCTCCGCACCTATCCGCTGGACCAACTGCTCCCACACGGAAGACACTACTATCCCAGGGTTCTCCTGCCCTCCGGCCGATGCCTGCCCCTCTGATCTTGATGGCCCCGAGCCATGATGCCTCCCACGTCGAGCCTGCTGCTGCCTCCGACGCCACTGCCTCTGCCAGCACGACGGCATCCAGGATGATGGAAACCACCGACGCCGTCGTGCACGTGCCCTGCCCGATGATGCCGTCACATCCTCCATCTGCTGGGGTCCAGTTGCTGTGTTGTCCACCCCTGCTGGACCTCTGAATCCCGACTGTGGCAGGGATGGGATCCCCACCGAGCTGGCTGCATTGGTCAGGGCAGGTCCACAGGGGGCCCTGGTGGCATCTGGGCCTGGAAGACGGCAAGGAGAACGACTGGCGTATAGTCTCCACAGAGGAGGAGAGGGCCGCCAGATTGGCCGACACATGCAGGAAACCCCCGAACATGGCCGATCCCAATTGGGCCACGTCGGCACGGTGCTCTTCGTGATGACATGCGTGCTCCTCCTGGGAAGCACGCACGGCATCACGAATCACAGCCGTGCGCATCGCGACCCCAATCAGGACCTTCTCCATACGGCCAGGGGTCCCCTCGTCCGCAGGTGGAGGGGAGTCAGATGACATGGACATCCCCTCTACCTGCGGACGGGCCTGGGACGGGGCATCCCTGCTGGTGCATGGTGGTGCACCCACAGGGTCAGGGACAGCGACATGCACAGGCCCCTCCACAGTTACCTGTGCTGCCTCCTGCCCCTGCCCCTGGACTGCACCACTTGCACCAGCAGGGATGCCCCCACCAGGCCCCATGTGCGCCTCAGTGGCGGCCTCCTCCTCCTCTGTGGAAACCACCAACCTGGATGGCTCCTCACCCTCTTCCGCCGTAGCAGGCCCCTGTGGGGGCTCACCCCCCCCTTCCGCTGCAGCCGTGGGGGCATCCCCGCCGCCTTGCTCCACAGCGCCGTCTCCGCCCTCTTCTTCACTAGCCGCTGCGTAGAGGGAGACATAGAACACAAGCATCAGGGTACTGTACAATGGTCCCCTAGACAGGAAGCAATAGCAGATGAGTGCCACTGTCAAAGTACACTTCCATCATGTCCCCCCACAACACATGTGTCAGTCCAGGCAAAA
Source organism: Ambystoma mexicanum (assembly GCF_040938575.1). NCBI lineage: Eukaryota > Metazoa > Chordata > Amphibia > Caudata > Ambystomatidae > Ambystoma > Ambystoma mexicanum. The sequence continues at coordinate 739,518,223 of NC_090928.1, forward strand.
CACACACAGTGACAGTCATGGTGCATGCCATGGACATTTCCATACATGTCCAATGGACTTTCGAAACATACAATGTAATGCTACTCACATGCATCATGGGTCATGCCTATCACATGCACACACTTCACCTCAGTCACATCCATCTGGCCCCGTACACCCCAATCACAGTGGATACAAGGATGACTAGGCTGCATCAGTGAATCTGTACATTGTCACAGACATGTGTCATGCATCCATGGCATTCACAAGTCACAGACACGCAGGTCAGGCACACAGACATGGATACCATATATGTACCTGGCATCAGCACCCATCCCTCACCCCCACCCATGTCCAGGAACAGAGACTGCCATGCTCTCATGTGTACAATCTGCATAGGGCTCCCCATGTCGCATTTAAACACATGCAACGACCGTGCGGTTCACACATTGCTGATCGCACATGCATTACCATGATGTCCCTGCACACATACATGCGTACATGGCCTATGTCACACGTGCAGGCAAGTATCAGACAACCAGCACACTGCAACATGCCCTGTCTCACACAGCAATGCTTGGCCACTTACCGCTCAACTCCAGACGGGTCTCCCTCTCAAGGACCTGGGCGTGGAGCGCTGGGTGTGCGCGTTCCGGGAGCCTCAACTGGATGGAACTCATGCGGCCCCGGCCCCCCTCCACGAGGCACCGGGCGTTCATGAGGGTCCTGGACCTCAAGTCCTCCCAGCGCTTCTTGACCTTCTGGATGGTGCGGGTTGCCACCCCCTCCGCGTTGATGGCAACCACACAGTCGGCCCAGATCCTCTCCCGTCCTTCCCTGTTGATGTGGGACGATCCGAAGAGGGCATCATACTGCCCCAGGACTTGCTCCACCAGGACACCAACTTCGGTGGCAGTGAAGCTGGTGCCCCTCTGCCCCTCTGGCCGGGGGTTGCCACTGGGGTCAGATGTGGATGTGCCCGACATGGCAACCCCAGGGGCAGGAGTGGGTGGGCAACTGGGTCCTGGGGCTGGGCTGTGGAGCGATGTTATTCGAGTCGGGAGTCTTCTGTACCAGCAGGGGTGGACACAGCAACTGGACCCCTGCAGATGGCTGATGTGCAGGCACCAAATGGCAGGGCACGGTGGCAGCAGGCAGGCAGGCAGGCAGCAGCAGATGGCACGTGGGAGGCTGCTCGGGGCACTGGGGGGCAGTGATTCGGCCTTCTGGGCAGGAGTGTGGTCTTCCGTGTGTTTTCGCGTGGCCAGCTTGATACGGAGTGATTTGGCACGTGAAAATCCTGCACGTCAGCGTGAAAATCGAGGAAAGGCCCTTAGCGCGTAAGCGCGTCAGCACGCGTACGCGATTTCATTGGACCAAAGGCCCTTACAGCGTAAGCGCGTCTGTGACGTTTTGCGCACGGGCGTTGCCCTGACAGGGCTTGGAGATCCCGCGTGCCTTTATGTTCTGTACCTGCTTTTCGTGCGGTGCGTGTGTTTTCCATCCGTAGGGGTTCACACGCTATTACTTCACAGCGGGTGTTGGCTTCGCGTTCTTCTACACGCAAGGCAGACGGTGAGTGGTACCCCGCTCCCCCAGGCCCGATCGTGTGAAAAAGTTCACGCGAACCCCTGAAATACACGTAGCCCTCTCCCCCAGGCCAGATCGCGTGAAAAAGTTCACGCGAACCCCTGAAATACACATAGCCCGCTCCCCCAGGCCCGATCGCGTGAAAAAGTTCACGCGAACCCCTGAAATACACGTAGCCCGCTCCCCCAGGCCCGATCGCGTGAAAAGGTTCACGCGAACCCCTGAAATACACGTAGCCCGCTCCCCGCGAACCCCTGAAATACACGTAGCCCGCTCCCCCAGGCCAGATCGCGTGAAAAAGTTCACGCGAACCCCTGAAATACACGTAGCCCGCTCCCCCAGGCCCGATCGCGTGAAAAAGTTCACGCGAACCCCTGAAATACAGGTAGCCCGCTCCCCCAGGCCCGATCGCGTGAGAAAGTTCATGCGAACCCCTGAAATACACGTAGCCCGCTCCCCCAGGCCCGATCGCGTGAAAAACCTCACGCGAACCCCTGTAATACACGTAGCCCGCTCCCCCAGGCCCGATCGCGTGAGAAAGTTCACGCGAACCCCTGAAATACACGTAGCCCGCTCCCCCAGGCCCGATCGCGTGAGAAAGTTCACGCGAACCCCTGAAATACACGTAGCCCGCTCCCCGCGATCCCCTGAAATACACGTAGCCCGCTCCCCCAGGCCCGATCGCGTGAGAAAGTTCACGCGAACCCCTGAAATACACGTAGCCCGCTCCCCCAGGCCCGATCGCGTGAGAAAGTTCACGCGAACCCCTGAAATACACATAGCCCGCTCCCCCAGGCCCGATCGCGTGAAAAACTTCACACGAACCCCTGTAATACACGTAGCCCGCTCCCCCAGGCCCGATCGCGTGAGTAAGTTCACGCGAACCCCTGAAATACACGTAGCCCGCTCGCACAATTGCTGTATGTTGCCACTTTTGTAATGCGCAGGGACGCTACCGCCTGCCTTCGTGTGGCGGACGTGTATCGGCTTGTGCGGGCTTGTGCGTGTCTTTCGCTGTGCGTGGCATTGCCCTATTCGGTTCCATGAATACGTGTGGTTCGGGTGCGTGTGGGCGTTCCGTCTGCTTCCCTGCAGTACATCCCCAGTTACGTCCTTGTTTTCGCGAGTTGTTCCCCATCCCGCGCGTTACGCCCCGTGTTCCGCCCACTTTCTGGTGTATGCGCCGAGGTTGTGCGCTTTCACTGTGCGCGTCGCGCACGTCTTTTGGGATGTTGCAGTGACGTGTGCGCCATGCACGGGTTTGGCGCACATCCCGAGGTAAACACGCGCAGGGACTTCCATGAATCGCACGCGTGCGCGTGCGCCTGTTTTTTTCCGCTTGCGCCTGCTTGCGCCTGCTTGCGCCTGCTTGCGCGTAGATTTTCGGCGCACGTTTGTTCCATGAATCGGCCCCTAAATTTCTAAAACAGCAGGTCTGGAAGGAGTTTTAAAACTGTGTATCAATGCACGAGTAATGTTGAACAGGAACAGTAACTTGAATGTAGGAATTGGTCTAGTTAATGGAGCTATGGGAAGAGTGATTGCATTTGTCGGGATGGAAATGAGTCTATCCAACCTCCCTATGTGCTTTAAGGTGAGGCCAATCCTGTATGAAGTCGTGGAATATAAAATGGGGAGAGGACCATGCTGTGAAATGAGGCACATATATACTACTGTGAAAACAATAGCTGCATAGACTCAGTGTGAGCATAGAAAGAAACACCATTTTCTAGTTAATGTGGATGCATAGCCTGGGAGGGCCGCGTGGTGCAATTTTAGCTCCCTGGGAGGACTCGAATAGGCCCAGATCATAAGACGAGATGAGTCCACAAGGCCAGTCCTCACGGAAGCTTCCCTTGTCCCCTCACTGTTGCAATTACTTAGTATCATAGGGAGGAATGCGCCCTGCAAGGCTGTGAGACAATACCAGGCTCCTTGCAGTGCCCGTTCATCACAGCCAAGCTTTCAGCAGGCCTCTAACACCCACCCAGCCTACCCAGTGTTAGAGCCCACAGCAATGACCCAACACTCACACCCCTGCATTCTACGATAGTGAGTGACCCTAGACCCAACTATAAACTAAATAGCCATAGAAAGATCTAAGCATGTAAGACTGTTTCACCTCTCTGCATAAATACACCCTTTGTAACACGAGGCATGGGTGAGGATAAAGTATAGATCAAAATGAGGGTGGAGTCCTTGGGTGCGAAAGGTACAGTATCAACAAAGCACAGAATGTGGGGGTCAGTGTGACTGTATTTCTTCCTCCCTTCCCCCTGGTACCAGCCCGAGCCTACCAGGTGCATGCCATAGTGATGTAGTGTTAGGCTTAGTGTATCATAGCCTTTTTACAATGTAACTTATGAGAGACCTGACGTTCACTCCGCAGAGCGAAAAGCCCAGCTGACCCATTGTTAGGCGGAAACCTGTGCAGTTCCCTCTGGGACCACTGCAAAAGATTTAGGACTACAGGTGTTGCGATGAACCCACTTGGTAGCAGTCTGTACCACACAGATTCAATTGGTAGCTGTGGCTGAGCAGTCAGACTTCTCTCAAGAAAAGTTGGTCAGTATAGGGAGCATACAATATAGGGTAATTCTCTGCAGCAAAACGAGTAAACACGCAACCAGGCTTTAGTATAAAGATAGTAAGTTATTTATTGATAACAGAACGTCTACGAAAAATACTAAAGCGAAACACGGCAAATAATTCAAAATACAATTACTCTGCAGCATGGAATAAGCTCAATCCCCCGAAACACCCTATCGACAACTCTAGGTTCTACGGCACCACTTATTTTCAGACAGAGGTGTATACGTCAACCCAGATGACACTCGAATATTTAGTGAGGAAGGGAGAGAAGAGAAAGGCAGGTAACGAAGTCAACACGGTTCGTACTGATGCGGGTAAAAATGCAAGGCAAGAAAGCATTAATCACACTAGATCATACAGTTCGGCGGCCAGGCCCACTCGGTGAGAGGCAAGGCACGATGTCCTGGAAAGTCTCTAAGGCTGATGCATTCAAGTCTCGTTTAGCAAATTGGTTAGCGACAGGTGGAACCAGTTCAGAACAAAGAGTGAATAAAGCTTGGAGGCAACCCAACGGAACGGAGAGGAATCAGATACCTCACACGAACCGATCGAAAAGGGAAGCCAGGCGGTTACGGTACCTTGTTGTGGAAGACAGCTCCGACGGGGGCAGTTGTTCCTGGTGGTGGATGCACGACGGGTCTTGGCCAAGAGAAGAGATGCTCTCGTCGTCGAAGAGAAGATGTCCGGTGCACCACCAGGGAAGAAACCAGCCGCGGAGTGCTCCGTCACAAGGCACCACCTTTCGATCACGGTGCAGGAGTAGTGGCTATCCGGGTGCCGGGTGCTCTGCACGGGCAATTCGACCACTGCGTCCTGGGCGACCAAAAAGCACAAAGAAGAAGAAGACTGGTTGTTCCCACCAGCCAGGGAAAGAGCCTCTCCGGCAGGGAGATCTCTTCTGTCGTCGGGAGATTGTGAGACGATTCCGCAGGGCTCCACCGGAGGTGTCGTCGTGCAGGTCGATTCAGCGTTACCCTCGTCGGATTCTTTAGGTCCAGTGGCGACTTCCTGAAGATCCAGTCCCAAAGGCCCTGCTTTTATGCAGACGTCCCCCATTCATTTAGCCTAGCTTGTCAATCAACACATGCTAAGTGGTGAGCGGGAAGGCTCACCACCTGGGCCAATCACGTCAGAGTGTGACCTGAGTTGGCAAGGCAACTCGGTCCAGGGTGTCTAAACCCCCTCCCACACCCCTGAGGTAACCCAGACAGAATGGCGCCACCTTCGCGGGTCTCTGTCCAGAGGCCCGCCAAAAGTGGAACAAAGGGCTCAACCTTTGGTTTAGGAGTCACAGAGAAAAACACAGACGCCATTTTACAACCCGAGTTCTGGCAGAAAATACCACTCGATAAAACTATTTAAGATAAGTAGATCGGTGGTACGTTGGAGATTAACGAAAAAACAGTATCAATCTTCAACAATGGGACGGATCCCATAGGGTTATGCTCGGGGTCGAACATAACAAGTAGTTTCCACTGCCACCAGCCAAAACTCGACGAGGAGGGACGGGACAGTGCCCCCTCGAGTAAAAGATCCAGGAGTAATCGTATTACCCCTACTAGCACGTCCACAATAAGATGGTTGGTACTAGTTCTGTTAGTAAATTTAGGTCTAGTAAAGCCAATGGTGACTTTACATGCCCGGGGAGACAGTAGTCAGTCCCCGGGTATGGAGTCTATGGTGGGGGGACCCGCTAGGGCGCCCCCGTGTCACGACACGTAGGGTGCAGAGTGACACACATAGAAAAACTTATGAGACCCTATGGAGTAAAAGACCCCATAGCCCATCGAACACATTGACATCTTAAAGGAATTACACACATACATGTCCAAGAGTGAGAGGAAAAGGGTCACACTCTTGGCAGGATGGGAAAAACAAACTCCAGAAATCCAGCAAAGCTGCTGGGGGACTCACTAGGTTAGGAAATTCAGCCTAAACAGAGAATTCTCCCTAACACTCGCCCCCCCCAGACTAAGGGACAGGAGGATTTAATCCACTCCTGGATGAATCTCATAACTCTAGTCGATGATATACATCCTAGAGAGACCATCAGCATTTTGGTGGTGACACCCTGACCTGTGCTCAATGGTGAAATCGAACCCTTGCAGGCAGATCGACCATCTCAGTAGTTTTGGGTTTTCCCCTTTCATTTGCATTAACCATCTCAAGGGTTGGTGGTCAGTCTGAATAACAAAAGTAGAACCATACAAGTACGGCCTAAACTTCTTCAGAGCCCACACGATAGCAAAGCATTCTCTTTCGATTGTTGCCCACCTTGTTTCAGGATCCTTCAGCTTGCGGCTGATGTAGCAAACGGGGTGCTCCCTACCTTTCCCATCCAGTTGACTGAGTACGGCACCTATCCCTACATTGGAAGCGTCTGTCTGCACAATGAAGTGTTGGCGGTAATCAGGAGCTCTGAGTACTGGGGTTTGGCAAAGAGCCTTTTTCAGGTTTTCAAAAGCCTGATTGCACTCCTCGTTCCATTTAACCTTTTTAGGGAATTTGGGCGAGGAGATGACATTCAGTGGAGAAGCTATGGTCCCATAGTTCTCTATGAAATTCCTGTAATACCCGGTGAGGCCTAGGAAGGCTCTCACCTGAGTCTGAGTAGTCGGTGTTGTCCAATTTTGCACAGCTTCAATCTTACTGAGCAAAGGCCTTATTTCGCCACCGCCTACCTCATGCCCAAGGTAGACTACCTTACTCTGTCCAATTTGGCATTTACTCGCCTTTATGGTCAGATTGGCTCGTCTAAGAGCCTGCAAAACATCTCTTAGGTGGGTTACATGTTCGTCCCAGGAATTGCTGAACACTGCTATGTCATCCAAGTATGCCATGCAGAAGTCCTCCATCCCGGTTAGAACTTGGTTTACCATCCGTTGAAACGTAGCAGGTGCATTTTTTAGTCCGAAAGGCATTACCGTAAATTGGTATAAACCAACGGGGGTAGAAAATGCAGTTTTCTCCTTGGCAGGGTTGGTCAGGGCTATTTGCCAATAGCCTGACGTCAAGTCAAATGTGCTGAGGAACTTGGCGGCGCCAAGTTTATCCACCAACTCATCTGTTCTTGGCAAAGGGTGGGCATCAGTCGTGGTGACTGCGTTAAGAGCTCTATAATCCACGCAGAATCTAAGTTCTTTAGATCCGGCCTTTGGTACTAACACAACTGGGCTAGACCATGGACTAGTAGAGTGCTCTATTACCCCGAGATCAAGCATCTTGCTGACCTCACCTTTGATGTGGGTTCTTACGTTTTCTGACATGCGATATCCTCTGCTTTTGACAGGCAGACAGTCACCAGTGAGTATCTCGTGCTGGCCCCAAGGGGTCAAGCCTGGTGAGAGCGAGAACAGAGAGGCAAACTGATTCAACATAGACTTGCACTCTTCTTGTTGCTCGGGTGTCAGATTGGAGGAGAGATTTACTCCTTCAATGTTTTCATCTAAAGGTAAGCCTCTGAGGAGATCCGGAAGAGCTTCACTCTCTTCTTCTTCCTCGGCCGATGCTAGAAGCAACGCTCCTACATCAGGTCGTGAGACATACTCTTTAAGTCGGTTGGTGTGAAAGACTGTCGGAGCCTCCTTGGGGTTACCCAAGTCCACCAGATAGTTCACCTCGCCGAGCTTACCCACTACTCGGTAGGGTCCCATCCATTTATCTTGCAAGGCCCTCTGCCTTGTGGGGATCATAACAAGAACAAGCTGGTTTTGAGCGAACTCAACCATGTTAGCCTTTTGATCGTGCCAGTGCTTGACCAATGCTTGTCCAGCTTTCAAGTTATCGCTTGCTTCTGTCATCAGGTGCGACATTCTCCTCCGGAGACCTATCACGTAGTCAGTCACTCTGACTGGCTTGGGGGAAGGAGCACTCTCCAACCCCTCCTTAATCAGGGCCAACGGACCTCTGACGGGATGACCATAGAGTAGTTCGAAGGGAGAGTAGCCTACTCCCTCCTGAGGGACTTCTCTATAAGCGAAAAGAAGGCATGGCAATAGAAGGTCCCACTTACGCTTAAGGGGTTCTTCTAGAGCACCTATCATGCTCTTCATGGTTCGGTTGAACCGTTCTACCAACCCATTGGTTTGTGGGTGGTAAGCCGTTGAGAACTTGTAAGTTACTCCGCAGGTTTTCCACATGGCTTTCATGTAGTGGGACATAAAATTTGACCCCCTGTCAGAGATAACTTCCTTAGGAAATCCGACCCTAGTAAAAATACCAAGGAGGGCCTTAGCCACAGCCGGAGCTGTAACAGTCCTCATAGGAATTGCCTCAGGATACCTAGTAGCATGGTCTACTACAACAAGTATAAACCTGTTGCCTGAGGAGGTTGGAGGATCAAGGGGACCAACGATATCAATCCCTACTCTCTCAAATGGGACTCCCACAACGGGAAGAGGCACTAACGGTGCCACATTCTTGGACCCAACCTTACCAGAGATTTGGCAGGTATGGCAGCTTCTGCAGTGTTTTTCTACTTCGGCCCCCATTTTTGGCCAATAGAAGTAGAGTGAGAGCCTTTCCTTAGTCTTCTTGAAACTCAAGTGACCAGCCAAAGGAATCTCGTGGGCTAACTGCAAGAACTGTGGTCTGTTCTCTTGGGGTACTACAAGGCGTTTGTAGTCTCCAGGTGCAGACTCGGTTGGTTCACTATAGAAGAGGCCATCTTCCCAGTGCAACCTATGTTTCCCAGGCTCTTGCCCTTCAGCCTGAGTTTCTGCCTGACGGCGAAGACCTTCCAGAGTTGGACATTCTCTCTGTCCCTTACTGAAGCCTGCCCTGCTGGGTCCACCTTCTGCCAGTAACGACTGCAGCTCAGGATGGTCAACAGGATCCAGATCTCCAATGAGTTCCTGGCCTTCCATTAGCTCTTCTTCAGAGTCTAATTCTACCATACAGGGTTGTACTTCCCCCTCAGCCTCAGCTGGAGGTGGAATTACGGGTGTGACGTTGGACAACCGCGGGGAAGTCCGTGTCGGCTGCATCGGAATGTGGGCTGTTGGTTTTGGTTTGGAAGTTTTAGGTTTCCCTTTTACTTCTGTGTTCCTAGAGACAGCGGCCGCCATTTCCAATGGAGCAGGAGTGATTTCTTTCTTCATCATCTCCCCGAGAGTACCGCGCAGGGTCCTCTCTCTTGCAGGTCTGGTTAGCTCCTGTAACCATTTACTAGGAGGTCTGGGAGTATGCGATACAACTCCGAGAGTTTTCAAATCGTTACCCAACAGTACGCGTCCTGGTACCTCACTCTGTATGCTGACAGGTATCTTTACAGTCATGTCGTTACACTGAATGAGAACTGGTAATTGGGGAAGCATCTGCACAGGCCCTCCAGCTAACTTGGTGAGGCGTTTGGGTGCCTTAGCAACATCCTCAGCCTGAAAAAACGATTTATCCACCACAGTTATGCTGGCCCCAGTGTCCCTAATGGCAGGCGTCTCCTGACCATTCACCTGGACACTGTCCTTATAATACTCTTTAGTATTATCGGGGATAGAATTATAGACATCTAAATTCTGTTGTTCCCACAACCCCAGAGATACTAAAGAAACGCTGGCTGAGACTCCAATGGGTTCGTCAGCTAGCAGTAGAAAGTTTCCACTTGCCATTTGGACTTCCTCCTCTGGAGCGAAGGCTAAGGAGACAAGCTGGACCCCTGAAGGTTTACCCTTAAATCTGGGATCTCCTTTCACGTGATCAGTCGAGCCACAAACAAAGCATTTCCCGAATGCTTTCTGGAATGGTGGCTTGTTCTGACCTCCTTCCGGTTTGGCACCAGAAGACACACTATTCTGCTGTGGTTTTCCCGGTGGCTTACCCTTCTGGTTTTGTTTGGGGCCCTCTTTGGAATGTGGGTTATTCGAATTCTCTTTTGAGTCTTTTTTAGGCTGTTTTCCCTCGTCCTTTTTCTGAGTTGCCCCAGAATCCTTGTGAGTAGCCCTGTTGGCAACCCACAAGTCAGCAGCCTTAGCTAGAGCCCTGGAATCTAATTCCTTCGAATCAGCCAAGTGCTGTCTGAGCTCAGGAGAACAGGCATCATAAATCGACTCCAACATAAAAAGATTTCGCATACCCTCGTAAGTGTCAACTTTGTAACCCTTAATCCATCCCTCTAAGTTTTTCAACCCTTCACTCACCCAGGTAGCCCAAGGGGTACCATCATGCTTTTTGAGGGTTCTAAACCTCTTAAGATACTGGGAAGGGGTCTTCCCGAATCTAGCTATCAAAGCTAGTTTCACACTTTCGTAATCCGTCTTATCCACCTCCCCCAATTCCATTACCACATCAGTCGCAACAGGAGGAAGCCTAGAGAACAACCAGGGAAGCAACGCATTCCCGGTGATGTCCTGGAGCCCATGATTGTATTCAAACAGTTTCAACCAATCCAACACATCCAATCTCGGTTCGTACATACCCACTAATTCCTTCGGCATCCGGGGTCTTTTGGGACTGGAGCTCCTAGAGGAACCAGAGGAGAGAGAAGCATTTTCCATAGACAACTTTTTCATTTGTAACTCATGATTAAGCTCTATTTCCCTGAGTCTTAACTCAGCTTGTTTCTGCTCAGCCTGGGCATTCATTCGTCTGAACTCGAGCTCTTGGTTTCGTTCAGCTTGAGCCAAGAACCGTTTATATTCTAATTCGAGCTTCATTTTTTCAAGTTCAAAATAAGCAGGGTTACTTGTGGGACCTGGTATGGGCCCCGTAGGCACAGTTGGTAAGGCAGGTAGAGGAGCGGGGGAGACAGTTTCGCTAGCCTCGCCGTCCTCGTCAGCCTCTTCATCGCTATCATCAGAATTACGATTCAGATCAACACCATTACTGTTATCTACAGTTGCTGGAGAGTTTGGTTCCTCTGAACCAGTACCCAGACTTTGGTTCGCCAGCAATCTCTCTATCAGTTCTAACTTCTTGCCTTTTACAGGAAGATTCTCTTGTCTACAGAGAGCTCGCAGACTCTCAGTATTTTTATCCGACAAAGACTCTTGGCTGTAAATTTCCATTGTAGACATGTTTTTTGAAAGTTGCTTTTGTAACGTTTTGTGGTTAGTCGTTCTACAGCGTCGAAAAACACTCTAAACTGTATACTCGATACTAATCCCACCGCTGTACACCAGTGTTAGGGGGAAATCTGTGCAGTTCCCTCTGGGACCACTGCAAAAGATTTAGGACTACAGGTGTTGCGATGAACCCACTTGGTAGCAGTCTGTACCACACAGATTCAATTGGTAGCTGTGGCTGAGCAGTCAGACTTCTCTCAAGAAAAGTTGGTCAGTATAGGGAGCATACAATATAGGGTAATTCTCTGCAGCAAAACGAGTAAACACGCAACCAGGCTTTAGTATAAAGATAGTAAGTTATTTATTGATAACAGAACGTCTACGAAAAATACTAAAGCGAAACACGGCAAATAATTCAAAATACAATTACTCTGCAGCATGGAATAAGCTCAATCCCCCGAAACACCATATCGACAACTCTAGGTTCTACGGCACCACTTATTTTCAGACAGAGGTGTATACCTCAACCCAGATGACACTCGAATATTTAGTGAGGAAGGGAGAGAAGAGAAAGGCAGGTAACGAAGTCAACACGGTTCGTACTGAAGCGGGTAAAAATGCAAGGCAAGAAAGCATTAATCACACTAGATCATACAGTTCGGCGACCAGGCCCACTCGGTGAGAGGCAAGGCACGATGTCCTGGAAAGTCTCTAAGGGTGATGCATTCAAGTCTCGTTTAGCAAATTGGTTAGCGACAGGTGGAACCAGTTCAGAACAAAGAGTGAATAAAGCTTGGAGGCAACCCAACGGAACGGAGAGGAATCAGATACCTCACACGAACCGATCGAAAAGGGAAGCCAGGCGGTTACGGTACCTTGTTGTGGAAGACAGCTCCGACGGGGGCAGTTGTTCCTGGTGGTGGATGCACGACGGGTCTTGGCCAAGAGAAGAGATGCTCTCGTCGTCGAAGAGAAGATGTCCGGTGCACCACCAGGGAAGAAACCAGCCGCGGAGTGCTCCGTCACAAGGCACCACCTTTCGATCACGGTGCAAGAGTAGTGGCTATCCGGTTGCCGGGTGCTCTGCACGGGCAATTCGACCACTGCGTCCTGGGCGACCAAAAAGCACAAAGAAGAAGAAGACTGGTTGTTCCCACCAGCCAGGGAAAGAGCCTCTCCGGCAGGGAGATCTCTTCTGTCGTCGGGAGATTGTGAGACGATTCCGCAGGGCTCCACCGGAGGTGTCGTCGTGCAGGTCGATTCAGCGTTACCCTCGTCGGATTCTTTAGGTCCAGTGGCGACTTCCTGAAGATCCAGTCCCAAAGGCCCTGCTTTTATGCAGACGTCCCCCATTCATTCAGCCTAGCTTGTCAATCAACACATGCTAAGTGGTGAGCGGGAAGGCTCACCACCTGGGCCAATCACTTCAGAGTGCGACCTGAGTTGGCAAGGCAACTCGGTCCAGGGTGTCTAAACCCCCTCCCACACCCCTGAGGTAACCCAGACAGAATGGCGCCACCTTCGCGGGTCTCTGTCCAGAGGCCCGCCAAAAGTGGAACAAAGGGCTCAACCTTTGGTTTAGGAGTCACAGAGAAAAACACAGACGCCATTTTACAACCCGAGTTCTGGCAGAAAATACCACTCGATAAACCTATTTAAGATAAGTAGATCGGTGGTACGTTGGAGATTAACGAAAAAACAGTATCAATCTTCAACAATGGGACGGATCCCATAGGGTTATGCTCGGGGTCGAATATAACAAGTAGTTTCCACTGCCACCAGCCAAAACTCGACGAGGAGGGACGGGACAGTGCCCCCTCGAGTAACAGATCCAGGAGTAATCGTATTACCCCTACTAGCACGTCCACAATAAGATGGTTGGTACTAGTTCTGTTAGTAAATTTAGGTCTAGTAAAGCCAATGGTGACTTTACATGCCCGGGGAGACAGTAGTCAGTCCCCGGGTATGGAGTCTATGGTGGGGGGACCCGCTAGGGCGCCCCCGTGTCACGACACGTAGGGTGCAGAGTGACACACATAGAAAAACTTATGAGACCCTATGGAGTAAAAGACCCCATAGCCCATCGAACACATTGACATCTTAAAGGAATTACACACATACATGTCCAAGAGTGAGAGGAAAAGGGTCACACTCTTGGCAGGATGGGAAAAACAAACTCCAGAAATCCAGCAAAGCTGCTGGGGGACTCACTAGGTTAGGAAATTCAGCCTAAACAGAGAATTCTCCCTAACACCCATGTGGGCATTGATCGACGGCTGAGAAGTGAACCAATTGTAGCCTGGCAACCCCTATGGAACAGGACCATGTATACTGCCCACCAATCAACTGTGTGGGTTTAAACCTTATATGTGATGTCATTAGTGACGCTGTGGCCTCTCAAAAGGCAATAACAACCATTCTGGAGTTAGAAAGTTCTCGAGTAGCAGAGACTTTTGCTGATATTTTTGTATTCTGTGCAATTAAACTTTATAATCCTTGCAAGCTATCTCTTGGTCTATTTCCCTAGATGGTTGTATTCATTCTGGTGTGAGCCTAAACAGGGACTTGCCTTCACATTTCATACTTTTCATCAAAGTACATAAATTGAACATGTCGAAGTGAAGTGTGATTGTGTGGAACAAACTCATTTGATTTCACTGACCTCTGAACATTTCATGCTTTTTAAGGATACCTTTGTGAAAAGAGCACAGTTTCCATTGTGCTCTGCTTATGCAATAACTATTCATAAATTACAAGTGTTGACTTTAGAAGCAGCAATTATTGGCATTAGTCATACAGTTTTTAAAGAAGGGATGTCATATGTAGCTTTGACACGTGAAACATATAGGTTTATTTTTAATAAACTTTGGTGAAAGAAAAGTGACCGCTGACATTTCTTGCATTGAAGAATATAATATGTTACATATACAGTAACCTCCTCACCTGAAGCATATAACTGTATCTGTATCTGATAAGCCCTTAGCTAGGAAACATAAGGATTCAGTGAAATTACCTTCTAATAAAATCAGTCCTCTTAAGCATATAAAAAAACAGAATGTGCTGGAGTTGCAGAGTTGTTCAACTATGACATACTTTCATTGCAGATTTAGTAATGAAACAGCAGTTGAATGCTATTCTAATGCAGCTTTGTGCATGTTGTTTCAAATGACAGCATTGATGCAGGAAATAGCTTCCACAGCAGAGAGCACCTATGTGTGGAACTTTCATTTTTTTAAAACATCTGTAGATGAAAAACCACACCATATGCATTCAGCAATGTCAATCTGAAATGTAGTAGATGTTGCAAGTGGAAATCACCAATTTTCTCAAAATACACAGGATGATAGTCAAGAATTGTCTTCGATGTATAAATGTAGGACACTGTTAGTGTAGATAGATGTGTATGAATGAGTTACAAATGGAATCTTATATGTCCACTATGTAAGAAACTAGAGTCTACTCCAGATCTTTGTGAAAGATTTATATAGGTGCCTATCCCTGATCAGAAAAGTCTTCATTTTTCTGATCTTATACGTAAAGCATTCCATGACATGCAATGCAGTGACTGTGGTTGTAATTTACAATCAACATTGCAAAATCTTATTTTTAATAAGTATGTATTGATTATATTTCAAAGATACATGGCCTCATTACAACCTCGGCTGTAGCCATGCCGCTATTGGCGGCATGGCTGCCGCCGAAATCGCGTCCGGGTTCCCAGAATGAGGAATTTCCGGGACATTCTGAGTTCGGAGGGCCCGGTAATTCCTCCCTCGAAGGACCCGGACCTTCCCTATTCCCATTGCAGCCCCGTAGGGCTGAATGGGAATGGGAGAGGGAGCAAACAACGGGCCGATTACGAGTGGCCCGTTGTTTGCTCCCTCTTCCCCTCGTGGGACCCAGTGAGCACACCTGTTTTTTTTACCAGGTGTGCTTACCGTGTCCCGCGAGGGGACCTCGTAATGTGGCGGAACGGGTTTAACGGGTCTGCATCCTTTTGCGGCACCCATTAACCCATTCCGCCATGGTCGTAATGAGGCTCACTGTGTAGATAGAAGGTAGGGACATTAACACATCTAGAATTAATTTTTAAAATGTGGTTAAGTTTCTATTAGTAAGAAAACCTTTAAAACGTGAGCAATTATTTTTCATTATGGGCATTCATTCATTGTGGACATTTTACAACATGGTTGAGTTCAGAAGTAGATTGGCTTGTTTGTAATGACTGTATAGTCACATACCAAGCAAGATTGCCAAAGAGTTTGAACAATGCATACCTGATGTTGTTTGAAACAAAGGTTTTAAATATATGTGTAATATTCTTTGTGAATATGAACATGCAAAATAAAAGTTTAATTATTATGTGTATAGGTGGTGAAATTAAGTATGTATACAACATTTTCAAAAAAGTGTTATAAGGGAATACAAAATGAAAATATCTTACTAAAAAGGTTAGTTGGTTAAATGTATAAACATGTTCTAAATACAGTGTGAAGTTTTAGAAAAGTCATATAATCTTTTTAGTCAATAAGCTATACCTGTTTTCTTCATTTTGTATGGTAGGTTTAAGAAAATTGTAATTATCTTCTCAGGTGTGCAGGTGGCCAGAAACAGGATGCACACTATAAGAAGTGATGAAATGGCAACGTGGATATAATTTGAATTATTTGGAATTAATTTTGACACAGTAAAACAAAGGTATTTAATATTGCGTAAAAGTATCAGTGCTAACAGAAGTTTATATAATAATAAGTAGTTTTCATTTATTTTAATATGATGTGTACAATAAGACATGTCATTATGAACTTCTCATGTGCCTAGGTGTCCAAACAAAGGACACACACAGATTGTATAAGAAGTATGCAAATTACATGTGTTAGGTTATTAGTGTTGTTTTTGCTACGTGTTAATAGGTTTACTCAACAGTTTTTATTGTCTACCTAGTAATATACCTGATAATATAGGTATGACTATACTGTAAAATGAGTAATACTCAAAATAATGCTACACTTTTGGCATGGCTTCATTTTCTTATTTGTAAAACAGATGGCATAGGTTGTATGTCTTGGTTTCCTGATGAAGGTTGCATAAAGTCATCTGTACATTTGTTATCTTATAACATGAAATGATGTTTGTACAGCATTGTACCATATGTGCATTGTACTGAAATGTCTTTATATGTGTACAAACTATTCACTTTGTGAGCAATTCTTTTTAGAATTAGCTTATGCAAAACCAAGTTTGTAGTAACGTAAATGGTTAGTATAGTTAAGTTGATAATAATGGATTGGTTTTCCTATACTTCATTGTAGCAGCTATTACTTTTTGAAAGTGTTATTTTGTAAAGGGTGTTTTATTGATACAATTTTTATTTTATTAAATTGTTGATATTTTTATTTTACATGTTATGTTAGATAGTGTATAATTTGTATATGTATATATAACAATTGGTAAGTATTTAAAATAACTAAACAGAGTTTTTTTTCTCTCTAACGAGAAGTTTTCTTCATCTATAGTATGATTAATGAATACAACATGTTAGTGGTTGTGTACAAGGAATGCAATCAGTATTCTCTAAGTACCATTATGAAAAAAAAGATAACTAATTTTGTTTTTATTTTGTTATGAACTGTATTTTATTTTGTTTCAGAGTTGATATGGAAGAAAGAATAGAAAATGTATAAAGGTATTTGGTAAGTTATTTAATCAATTCGATATATATCTATATGTAATGCACATATGGATAGATACACAGTTGCATATTGTTTTAAATATTATTTAGTATAGCTGTGGCTACAGCATTTATTCAATGAATTGTTGGTTTTTGCTTGCGTAGTTAAGGCTAGTAATGACTGGGTTTCTTTTATTCATGGCTACACTGTTTCCCCTGTTAACATTGTAACTGCAGCTACAGACAAACTATTGAGGGGTTGATTACTGAAATTACATAAAATAAATGAGATGTATTTTAATATATTTTTGCAGTTTCTGTTAATTTGTATCTATTTTTATAACTTAACAGGTGGCCCTAAAAAGGGCAATTTTGGGGTATCAAAAGAAGACGGTGGAATAGGTGAGGAGAACGCATAAGGAAGAAACATATAACAAAGGGAATTATAATAAAAAGAAACATATTTCATGTCTTTTTTCTATTTTTATTAGTAAAAACAGTGGGGAAAACTGCCAATTAAAAAAGTAAACTAACAATGACAGGTAATCATTAAATGTGGCACCTTCCTTGCATCATTTTTTACACATGGCTTGCGTCATGGTAAGATCGGGTGTCGGTTATAGAGGAGTCTGTGTAGTGGAAACCCCTGCTGGTGTAAAGGCTTCATTTCCAGTAGGAGTTGTTGATTCACTGGTGAATGGAGGTTCTGCAGGTGATGCTGATCGTCTTCTATGCAAGGAATGGGCCCCATGTATTTTCCGTTTATGATGTTCGTATGCTTTTCTACACTCATCATCCACCACATCTCAATGCACTAACACTAGATGGTTTATCATTATTAATGTTCCTATGCTTTGAGATGGAAAATCAGAAGGCCCCCTTGCACAATGTTCCTTCACATTGAAGAAGCGCCAACTGTCTGCTGTTTTTTTTCATTCCTGTTTTCTTTTTCTACGTGATGGATTGTCGTCCCAAATGATGACGTTGTCACTACTCGTGCTCTTATGTTCAGGCATGTTAGAATGTCGAAGGGAGGAGGAAAAAGTAGAACTTTTAAAAAGACAACACAAAAAAGACAGTGCTGCAAAAATGAAAATGTTTTTAAAAAAAGAAGTAAAAAATATACCCAAACTGAACAAATCACAGGAAAAAGGGAAATATGATTAGGGGAAAAGTGGATAAAAAGGATAACATACTTAAAACGGAAAGTGGCAAAAGTTCTTGCATTTACTCAAATCACCTTTCACTAGCAAGTACAGAAAGCAATGATAAATGTAAACTTTATTTTTGTGGGTGTGGTTATTATTTGCAGCTACATACTTCTGCGCCTGCTGATTGGACAGTGTTAGTACGTGCGTATATCGTCATACGGCATGAGCGTGGCTGCCTCAATTCATCTGCAGATGAGATTGGACAGTCCGTAGGTGTGGATGACAATGATGCAGAGATTTAAGGACTTAGCTGTGATATGATTCTTTGGAGAGTGGGGCGTGGGTAAGTGTAGCCACGTTATTACATTTTATCATGCTATTGGGTGATTTTGCACATGCGTATGAAGACAACAGCATGGGCGTAGTCATGTTCATGAATCCCAGTGTGTCACTGGTTTGTTTGTTGATGAGGCTAGGCAAGTAAGCAGCGGATGATGCGATTGACCTGTAAAAAGATGCATGAAGCCGTGTAGCTACATGAACGTGATTTTTGAATCTATTGGGCCTTTCATTGACTCGACTACACCAAGTTCGCTTTTTCTGTATTTAGTCCAAATGCACATTTGGTAGACACAGCTACAAAATTAATTTACAAAAAAAAAGTATTCATATATACATCAAGGAAAAACCTTTATTTGCAGGAATGTTAAGGTGAGCAATACATTGGAAAAACCTTTGAAATTCAAGGACAAAAACTTTAGTTGCAGAAACGTTAAGGTGAGAACTTAACGCAACAAAACCCCTGAAATTCAGCTAAAGTCACTGTAACTTTGTGTCCCCTGTTGTGCAGTCTATGACCACAATGATGCTATCACAGATCACATCCCTGATGACATCACTAATTACGGTGTCCAGTCGTTATTTCGAATACAAAAGGGTCGAATACAATACGTTTGCATCATTTTCGGAAAAAAAAAATGACCGAATGCTTTTTTTTATATATTTTTTTTTGGGGTTGGTATAGGAAAAATGTGTGGTTTTTCCACAAAAAACAGGAGTTTGGGGGGACCCCCTCTCAACAAAAAAAAAGTGCATTTGGTCATTTTTTTTCGATCCTTTTGATTAGAACGTATTGTATCCGACCCTTTTGTTTTCAAAACTTTAACTATAAACCTAATCACATGTATGAGAAAAATGATGCAATTACAGATCACATCACTGATTCCACCACTGCAGACAACACTATATACATTGTATATAACTGATTACATCAATAATGGATTTATGCATAGCATAATTTATATATTAGCTCATGAAAACTTTGATTACCTTAATAACAATTTAGGCCGCAGACTTGTCCATGACAAAGGCTGAGATCACTGGCCAGCACCAAAGGCCATGGCCAGTGGTTGGTTAGTGTTTCCAAAATACCAATCTGCATGGTTAAAATCCATGTCTAATAGACATAAAACAAACAGTGGGCAACGTTGAAAGCTGTAGTCAGTGGCCATGGCTAAAGGCCATACCTTTTGCCCATTAATATGTTAGAATATACAGTTGGCACATCCAAATGCCATGGCCACTGGCTCGTATTGTGTTGAAGACCATGGCAGTGGCTGGTTAGTGTTGTATAATACACAGTGGGCACGGCTGAAGGCCATTACTTATTGCATTTTTATTATTTTAAAATATACAGTGGACATGGCCAAAAGAAGTACAAACTACTAAAGGTCAAAGGCCATGGCTAGTGGCCCATTATATGTTAGAATATATAGCGGGCACAGTCAAAGATTGTGGCCACTAGCAAGTATTGTGCTAAAGTCCATGGCTAGCGCCTGATCAGTCTATATAATATACAGTGGACATTGTTGAAAGATGTATCCACTGGTAAAGGCCAACTGTTATGTACAAAGGGAGGCTTTCACATAACCAGTAGTTTAAAGGTAAAGAACCTTTTATTTGCAAGTTGATGACATAAGACGACCCCCAGCAGGAGGGGTACAATCTTCCCACTAAGGCCCTGCTTCTTCACTGGCTCTCCTTGGAACCCTGCTACATAAGATGCAGTTCTATGTTCTATAGTATCTAAGTGACAATAGACATAGTGAAGGAAATATTATACACTCATGGTTTAACAGGTAAACATTGGAAACACTGCACATCCTAACACCTCTCCTCCTTAAACATAACAAGTAACTGTGGGTGAGGACCCACTAAAATTGAAACCTGTAAAACACATATTGAACAACTGAAATTGAAACCTGTAAAATAAATATTATACACTCGTGGTTTAACAGGTAAAACATTGGATGCGCTGCAAGTCCTGGCACAAATCAAGAGCATAGATATAGGATATCTAGTGGTTGATTAGGTAGAGTCACAAGAAAGTCCCTGTCTCCAACTAACTGAAGACAAATTAACATTGAAACGGAAAAGCCACCCTTTTCTTATTCCAAATAGCTCCTCCTTTGACCAACACTGACGAACCCAAGTCTTTCACAACTTGCTTGGGTTCAGAAAACAACGAGGCTCCTTTACGAACTTTGGTGGGGAGCTTGACTTTAATCCAATCACCCTCTTTGACCTTGAGTTCCCTACAACAATTCTTCTGATCATACCTCTCCTTGGATCTAACTCCAGCTTCAAAAATTCTCCTTTTTACACTCTCTAGATCCACATCCACCATTTTTGATTTGCCCATCCAACCTGGACATAAATGAGTATTTGGTTTTCTTCCTCTCAAGATCTCAAATGAACTCACGCCTGTGACACTATGGGTAGTTAGCCTATACTGGAACGTGCATTCCATCACTGTTCTCACCCAATCTCCTCCAGTAGCCACCGCTATCCTAATAGCCTCCATCAGAGTCCTATTAAATCGTTCCACACACCCATTACTCTGGGGATGATATAAAGAAGTATTCACCTGCTCAATCCCATGATTCTCTAAGAATTCTTTAAACTCTCTGGAAACAAGTTGGGTCCCATTGTCAGACAAACACTTTCTTGGAAACCCTTCTCTCCAAAACAGTTGTTCCAAAAATCTGATTATACTACTACTGGATATGTCCTTGAGTACACATACCTCCGGCCATTTTGATAATAAATCCATGACTACTAATAGGTAGCTATCTCTGCCACCACCAATATTAAATGGACCGAGGAGATCCAACGCAATTTCGTCCCAAGGGACACGCGGGGACTCCCTCACTACCATGGGAACTTTTTGCACTTTCAAGCCTTTTTTTCCCTCAATACATTCCACACAGTCTTTGACTTGTTCCTCTATGTCCTTGTCGATACCAGGCCACCAAAATTCAGACCTCACAAGTCCCTTCGTCCTGACCAGACCTAAATGCCCAACATGGGCCAACTCCAAGACAGACTTCCTCATACCGACTGGCACAACCATCTGGTGACCCTTGTATAAATAACCATCCTGAATCCATAGCTCCTCCCTCACTTTGGCAAAACCATTCATCTCGCCCCTGTGGCTCTTAATTTTACCTTCTACAACCAGAGTAAGTACTCCTTGATATACAACATCCTCCGTGCAAGACACATCCCACTCACTTTTCTTTAATGTTTCATGCACCTGGAATATTTCTGCACTCTCCTCTGAACTTGTAAAGTCACTATCGTCAGAAATTTCCCTCTGGACAGATCTAGACAAGGCGTCTGCAACCACATTAACCTCCCCCTTTACGTGGAGCATGGTATACTGTAACCCTTGCAATGCCGTGACCCATTTCATAATGCGTCTTGACACTCCCTCCAAACCACCTTTCATAAAAATTGCAACCAAGGGTTTATGGTCAGTGCAAATGGTGAAACTCCTCCCCCACAAGAATCTTTTAAATTTCTCGACACCCCAAACGCATGCTAGAGCCTCCTTCTCAATAACTGAATATCTAGATTCTGGGCCCTTCAAAGACCTGGACGCAAAAGCCACAGTCTGTAAACCTGTCTGATCCTCCTGCATCAGAACAGCCCCAACACCATAATCACTGGCATCAACAAAAAGCAATGTGGGTTTACTTTCCTCAAATATTTTCAAAATGGGAGCATTGACAATAGCCTCTTTTATCATCAAAAATTCTTTCTTGCACCGGTCACACCATTTAAAAACGACTCCCTTGCGAGTGAGAAATCTCATATTCCTCGACATTTCTGCTAACCCCTTGACAAATCTGCCGTAAAACTCCACCAGTCCCAAAAATGATAGTATGTCCCCTTTAGACTTAGGCTCCTCCATTCTTTTTATGGCCTCAATAGCCTCCTCCTTGGGTCTAACCCCTTCCCCGGTGATCTCATGACCCAGGTACACCACTTTGTTGGCTTTAAAAGTACATTTTTCCAAGGCAACGGTGAGGCCTGCCTCCTTCAAAATATCCAAAACTCTTTTCAATCGAACATCATGCTCCTTCTCATCGCTCCCACATACAAGAACATCATCCTGATAACACATCACCCCTTTTTCACCCCCAAGTAATTTATGCATAATACTCTGAAACACACTTGCGGCTGAGACCAAACCAAATGGCATGCGAACACACCTGAACAATCCAATCGGGGTGATGAAGGCGGTGAGATCCCTGGAATTAGGGTGCAATTCAACCTGATGGTAGGCCGATTTAAGATCTAGTATGGAGAACACTTTTGACCCAGCTACTCCCACCATCAAATCATCTATTCGGGGAAGAGGAAACCTGTCTGCCACAACCATGCTGTTTAGATGTCTAAAATCTATACAGAGCCTCAAAGACCCATTGCCTTTTCTGACTACAACTATAGGACTGACCCATTCAGATGCTTCTATCTTTTCAATGACACCATCTCTTTCCATTCTCTTGAGTTCTTCCTCTACATCTCCTCTAAGAGCAAGAGGAATAGTTCGCAGTTTTGCAATCTTAGGGACAGCTCCTTTCTTTAGGCGAATTACATGTACAAAGCCCTTAAGACACCCCAATTTCCCAGATAACGTAGTTTGTATCTCTGTTGGCTCTCCTCCCGCAACAGACATTACCTGCTCGGGATGACTTGCCTCAAGCCTTATCTTCAATTCAGCTTTATCACTCCATGACAACAATTCACCCCCTCTGTTGGTAACATACACACAACCTTTGGCCTTCCTGTCCTTAAACTGTAATTCAGCATCAAAGCAACCTATAATATCTATGGGAACATCTCCATAAGCATTTGCTTTAACAGTATTTTCCCACAGAGTACAACTATCGAATTTGTTCCTCCACACTTCCACACTTATCAAGGTGTAGTCAGCACCACTATCCATTAGCATGCGTACGGGTACACCTCGAATTACAACCTCAGCATAAGGTTTCTGCATTTTCACTCTGCCATTGACAGCATTCACTGTAAATACCACTTCTCTGCCATCCTCACAATATGACTCATCTTCATAACTTGCACTTATTTCATGCACTTGATTTGACCCAGCATTAAAATTTCTACAACATCGGGCAGTGTGCCCTCTCACACCACACTCATTGCATATGATATGAATAGCAAAGCAATCCTTATCCGAGGCTATATGCGACAAGCTTCCACATCTAAAGCATCTTCTCCCTGGAAAACCTCTGGATTGTCCTGAATCCCTAACCATCTTGAAAGAATTCATGTCTTTGGGAATCCCTCTGCTATCTTTTGCAGGAACCCATTGACGCCATCCTCTGCCAGTTGCCGGTCTGTTCTCTTTGCTCCTTTTAGCATTCTGCGAGGCGCGTCTTGGATTCCACGTACTCTGCCTCTGAACAACCTTTGACACCTTCAGCACTGAACCCTGACTCTCATCCAACTTGGGTTTACCATTGTTCACAGTATCCGATTGAAGAACTTCAATGCACTTATCTGTGTGTTCCACCATTTTCGCTATCTCAATTGCTCGATCCAAAGTGGGGTTCCTCTCTTTCCATAGTTCTTTCCTAATACTGTCATTGGAACATTTAATCATTAGCTGGTCTCTCAAGTGCTCATCCTGACAGTGAGTGAATTTGCATTTCACTGCTAAGCCCCTTAAAGCCGTGACAAAATCCTCGATACTTTCCCCATTCTTCTGCTCTCTCGTGGCAAATTTATATCTTTCCAATATAATGTTCTCCTCCACTCTAAAATGCCTGTCCAGTTTGGCTAATGTCCTTTCATATGGACCAGCATCCAAAATGTCAGAAGGCTCCGGCAATCTCTTTAAGACCTCTTGGCCTGCAGTTCCCAAACAGTGAAATAGCAATGCCTCCTTGCGCTCATTGGAGTAGTTGGCACCAAACACTGCTAAGGCATATTTGCTGAATCCTTCCTTCCAGTCTTCCCATCTAACCCTGGGTTCACCTGGCACTGCCAGAAAAAACACAGGAGCAGGCACATTTGCCATGTCTCAAAGTTGCCGAATAGAATAACAAGCTTGCAATTCTGGTTTAACCAATAGATCTCCCACCCAAACAGGTAGGTGGCACTAATTAAAAGATAGCTGCTTGGTTATGTACTCACCCTGGAGCGCCTCACCAGGGTCATCGGCGGCGACTCCTTTCTCAACCTTGCTCAGTGTGGGGCCAGGGTGTCCAATGGGCGCTCGGAAAACACACAACCCAAAATCCAATTATAAAAGTGCCAAAGCCGTGTCTTTGCCAGCCCGGTCTCCACAAGTTCAACAAAATTGCAGGGGTCCAATTCCAGCTCCCACAGACCACGGAGCCTCCAGGGGTTTTCCTCTGGCGCTAGCAATGTCCCTCCGGTGGATGCCACACACTGGATGTCAGGCCGTCAATAATCCACTGAAAAAGGCCCTCCCTCAGGCAAGTCAGGCTGGCTCCGCTCCACAGCCAGCACACTAGATCTGTAGAAAAGGCGCTGGGGGTCGTCCTCCGGGTCCCAGTCAAAATCCTCGTCGCCAAATGTTATGTACAAAGGGAGGCTTTCACATAACCAGTAGTTTAAAGGTAAAGAACCTTTTATTTGCAAGTTGATGACATAAGACGACCCCCAGCAGGAGGAGTACAATCTTCCCACTAAGGCCCTGCTTCTTCACTGGCTCTCCTTGGAACCCTGCTACATAAGATGCAGTTCTATGTTCTATAGTATCTAAGTGACAATAGACATAGTGAAGGAAATATTATACACTCATGGTTTAACAGGTAAACATTGGAAACACTGCACTTCCTAACACCAACATATATGGTTGGTAGCCTGTTAGTGTTTTAAAATATTCACTGCACATGGGTGAAGTTTTTGACCACTGTCCATAATTGAAGGCCATGACTAGTACCCATTCTGTGTTAAAATATATTTGGCCATGGACACTGACCATGGCTGAAGGGGTGTCCAGGCAAAATTTTGAATAAATAGTTTCGAATAACAAAGTTACGAAACAAAAGTACCGGAAAAAAGTTTCAAATTAATGTTTTTAATATTAAAGGGTTTATTTTAATTTAGTATAGTTAAATAAGTGTTTTTATAAAAAAAACAGGGGTTTGGTGGGACCCCCCATAAAAAAATTTGAAACTTTTGTGTTGGACCTTTTGTCAGTCAAAACAGTCACTAGGAACCACTGAAGGGCATGCTTAATGCCTGTTACTGTTGTAACGTAATTAGTGATGTCATCAGTGATGTGATCTGGGATGTAATCATTGTGGTCATAGGCTGCACAACAGGGGGTGCACAGTTAAGGTGGCTTTAGCTGAATTTCAGGTATTTTGTTGCATTATGTGCTCATCTTAACGTCCCTGCAATTTAAGTTTTTTCCTTGAAAAAATATATATATATATTACATGGCCACAGTAGTGGCCATGCAGTTATGGTTAATTTGCTGTTTCCATAGGAAGAGCACTTTCTGGGTGGCTTATAACTTTGCTCCCCCTGGACAAATCCTCACCAAACTTTGCACAAAAAAAATATGACCACTCTGAATTTTTTTGCAAAGTTTAGTGAGGATTCGTCTAGGGGGGACAAAGTTATAGGGGGGGTCCCAAAACATTTTTTTTCCCATAGACTGAATGGGAGAAAATGTTTGCTTGCGCCTACAGCCCAAACCCCTGGACGGATTTTCACCAAATTTGGACCAGGAGCAGCGGCTTGTTCCCGAAAGTGTGCTTTTGCAAATTTGGTGAAAATCCGTCCAGTAGTTTTTTTTTTAAATGACCAAAAAGTAGGTAAAAAAGAATTAGTGATATCTGTGTTCAGTCCGCGGACACACTTTCCTGTTTGCTCGGCGGACAGTGTCCTGATTGGCCGAGCTGCTTATGTCATGTCCGCGGACATGCGGCATGTTTGCTGATTGGACGATGTGAAGCGTGAAGCGCGTCAGATTTTCGGTAGCGCCCGCCATCTTGGATTCACGGACGTCCAAGGACAGCACGATGAAAGTTTGTACAAAATGTGTATTTAGTAGAGTGTGTTGGTGTGTAGGAGTGTTTGGGGAGGATGGGAGGGTAAGAGATAGGTTAAATGTTGTACTTTTTTATGTGGTAGACGTTCTTTTTGTGTTCGATTTGTCTGCGGACATCATGGGTGTTCTGAAATTTTTTAAATAAACTGATTGGGGGGTGTTCTGAGGACTCAATATGTGTCCGTTTTGTTCACAAGCAAGCTGAAACTGTTCTAAGAACACTCGCGGTGTTGAAAAATGTTCGCTAATAAACAAAATGGGGGTGTTCTGAGGACGCTGTCCGTATTGTTCTGTGGCAAGCTGAATGTGTTCTAAGAACACTTGCAGTGTCCTGAAATGTTCGCAAATAAACAAAATGGGGGTGTTCTGAGGACGCTCTCCGTATTGTTCGTTGTCAAGTTGAAAGTGTTCTAAGAACTCTCGCGTTGTCCTGAAATGTTCATAGGGGGTGTCCTGAAGACGCTGTCCGTATTGTTCTTTGTCAAGTTGATTGTGTTCTAAGAACACTCGTGGTGTCCTAAAATGTTCGTAGGGGGTGTCCTGAAGACGCTGTTCGTATTCTTCGCTGGCAAGTTGAATGTTTTCTCAGAACACTTGTGGTGTCCTGAAATGTTCGCAAACAAACAAAATGGGGGTGTTCTGAGGACGCTGTCCGTATTGTTCGTTGTCAAGTTGAAAGTGTTCTAAGAACTCTCGCGTTGTCTTGAAATGTTCGTAGGGGTTGTCCTGAAGACGCTGTATGTATTGTTTGCTGGCAAGTTGAAAGTGTTCTAAGGACACATGCAGTGTCTGTATTGTTCTTTGTCAAGTTGAATGTGTTCTAAGAACACTCACGGTGTCCTAAAATGTTCGTAAATAAACAAAATGGGGGTGTTCTGAGGACGCTGTCCGTATTGTTCTTTGTCAAGTTGAATGTGTTCTAAGAACACTCGTGGTGTCCTGAAATGTTTGCAAATAAACAAAATGGGGGTGTTCTGAGGACGCTGTCCGTATTGTTCGATGGTAAGTTGAATGTGTTCTAAGAACACTTGTGGTGTCTGAAATGTTCGTAGGGGGTGTCCTGAAGACGCTGTTCGTATTGTTCAATGGCAAGTTGAATGTGTTCTAAGAACACTAGTGGTGTCCTGAAATGTTCGTAGGGGGTGTCCTGAAGACGCTGTCCGTATTGTTCGCTGGCAAGTTGAAAGTGTTCTAAGAACACACGTGGTGTCCGTATTGTTCTTTGTCAAGTTGAATGTGTTCTAAGAACACTCGCGGTGTCCTAAAATGTTTGTTAATAAACAAAATGGGGGGGGTTCTCAGGATGCTGTCCATATTGTTTTTTGTCAAGTTGAATGTGTTCTAAGAACACTCGTGGTGTCTTGAAATGTTCACAAATAAACAAAATGGGGGTGTTCTGAGGACACTGTCCGTATTGTTCGCTGTCAAGTTGAATGAAGTAAGAACACTCGTGGTGTCCTGAAATGTTAGTAGGGGGTGTCCTGAAGACGCTGTCCGTATTGTTCGATGGCAAGTTGAATGTGTTCTAAGAACACTTGCGGTGTCCGGAAATGTTCGCAAATAAACCAAATGGGGGTGTTCTGAGGACGCTGTCCGTATGGTTCGTTGACAAGTGTAAAATGTTCTAAGAACTCTCGCGGTGTCCTGCAATGTTCGCAAATAAACAAAATGGGGGTCTGTTCTAAGAACTCACGCGTTGTCCTGAAATGTTCGTAGGGGGTGTCCTGAAGACGATGTCCGTATTGTTCAATGCCAAGTTGAATGTGTTCTAAGAACACTAGTGGTGTCCTGAAATGTACGCAGGGGGTGTCCTGAAGACGCTGTCCGTATTGTTCGCTGGCAAGTTGAAAGTGTTCTAAGAACAAACGCGGTGTCCGTATTGTTCTTTGTCAAGTTGAATGTGTTCTCAGAACACTTGTGCTGTCCTGAAATGTTCTCAAACAAACAAAATGGGGGTGTTCTGAGGATGCTGTCCGTATTGTTCGTTGTCAAGTTGAAAGTGTTCTAAGAACTCTCACGTTGTCTTGAAATGTTCGTAGGGGTTGTCATGAAGACGCTGTCCGTATTGTTTGCTGGCAAGTTGAAAGTGTTCTAAGGACACATGCGGTGTCCGTATTGTTCTTTGTCATGTTGAATGTGTTCTAAGAACACTCGCGGTGTCCTAAAATGTTCGTAAATAAACAAAATGGGGGTGTTCTGAGGACGCTGTCAGTATTGTTCTTTGTCAAGTTGAATGTGTTCTAAGAACACTCGTGGTGTCCTGAAATGTTCGCAAATAAACAAAATGGGGGTGTTCTGAGGACGCTGTCTGTATTGTTCGATGGCAAGCTGAATGTGTTCTAAGAACACTGGTGGTGTCCGGAAATGTTCGCAAATAAACCAAATGGGGGGTGTTCTGAGGACGCTGTCCGTATTGTTCGTTGTCAAGTTGAAAATGTTCTAAGAACTCTCGCGGTGTCCTGCATTGTTCGCAAATAAACAAAATGGGGGTCTGTTCTAAGAACTCACGCGTTGTCCTGAAATGTTTGTAGGGAGTGTCCTGAAGACGATGTCCGTATTGTTCAATGGCAAGTTGAATGTATTCTAAGAACACTAGTGGTGTCCTGAAATGTTCGTAGGGGGTGTCCTGAAGATACTGTCCGTATTCTTCGCTGGCAAGTTGAAAGTGTGCTAAGAACAAACGCGGTGTTCGTATTGTTCTTTGTCAAGTTGAATGTGTTCTAAGGACACTCGCGGTGTCCTAAAATGTTCGTAAATAAACAAAATGGGGAGGTTCTCAGGACGCTGTCCGTATTGTTCTTTGTCAAGTTGAATGTGTTCTAAGAACACTCGTGGTGTCCTGAAATGTTTGCAAATAAACAAAATGGGGGTGTTCTGAGGACGCTGTCCGTATTGTTCGTTGTCAAGTTGAATGTGTTCTAAGAACACTCGTGGTGACCTGAAATGTTAGTAGGGGGTGTCCTGAAGACGCTGTCCGTATTGTTTGATGGCAAGTTGAATGTGTTCTAAGAACACTTGCGGTGTCCGGAAATGTTTGCAAATAAACCAAATGGGTTGTGTTCTGAGGACGCTGTCCGTATTGTTCGTTGTCAGGTTAAAAGTGTTCTAAGAACTCTCGCGGTGTCCTGAAAAGTTCATAGGGGTGTCCTGAAGACGCTGTCCGTATTGTTCGCTGGCAAGTTGAAAGTGTTCTAAGAACACTGGTAATATCTGCAGACATTAAAAGTTTCCCTAGGCCATAGTTGAAATGTTTGACTCTATGGGTGTGATATGCTGCGGTGGTTGTGGCCAGGGCATAGAGTGTTGGGTGCATGACCACTTGGTCATGCACCGAACACTCTATGCCCTGGCCACAACCACTGCAGCATATCACAGTTATAGTTGCTATAACTTTGGGTCAAAAACAGATTTATAAGGAACAAAGTTATAAGATATTATGGGTGTGATATACTGCAATGGTTGTGGCCAGTGTATATTATACTTACTGTTTGGTTTAGTAACTGGAGTACATGTATTTCTTGTTAATTTCTGTGATAAAAGAAAATAGCATGTTAGTATTAGTATTTTGTAATGACTTATTACATTGTATAATCAACATTTTTTTTTGGACCCCCATATTTAGTAGATTACAAACCAGAGTACTGTGCAATTTGCTCAGTTTCTGTGTTCGTTGCTAAAATCATTGGGTCTGTGGGAGAAAAAAAATCCATGTTGGATTACAAAAAACCTTTTTCTGTTATGCTACAGTTTATTTGTTTGTTTGTTTTCAGTGTTCACTTGTTCCTTCTGGCTAATGCTTTATACATTGGGTTGTTGCATTTTTTTGGAGCAGTAACATATTATTTATTTGTTTGGATATTATGAAATTTTGGAGCAGTTAGATACCAGTAGGTGTGTTCTAACTGACTATTTATTGATATATTTTAGTGGTATTGATTTATCTGTTTGGGTATTGTTAAATTTTTGGACAGCTAGATACCAATTGGCGTATTCTAAATGTCTATTTTTTTTATATATTTTACTGGTATTGATTTATCTGTTTCGATATTGTTAAATTTTGGGACAGTTAGATACCAAATGGTGTATTCTAACTGTCTATTTTTTGCTCTAATTTAGTGGTATTCATTTATCTGATTAGTTGTTGTACAATCTTTGGGCCGTTAGATAGCTTTTGGAATATTCTAACAGATTATATTTTTTTACTACAAGTTTACTTAAGGTTTAAGTACAGTTTAGTTATCAAATTTTGGTTTTAAGAACATTAAATAAGCATTTGTAAGATTTGCTGGTAATCTCTGCTTTAGAGTAATGGTACTATCATTATATTCAAACCATCCACATTTCTTTTTTATATATGCAGTGTAGTGCCCTGAATTGGTTGTGGCTCCTGCGTGGTAGATTATACCTATTGTTGTGAAGGTTTTCTTACCAAGTGATATTTGACCATGTGTGAATCCAGTCAGCTTGCAGTTGTTTTTGGTACCATCTGCATTGTAACGTAGAATCATTACTATTACATATTTAATATGTGTTTGTATTACTAACGTGGAGCGATTATCTGAATTGCAGGTAGAACATAATCTACCATGGTTTGCATTTTGTATGAGTTGCTGAAATGGAATGGATTCACAATTAGGTATTGATATATATATGAAGCGTTCATTGGGGATTTCTTCTTGTGTCATATTGTTGTAGAGAGTGTATGTATGTTTCCACATGTATGAAATCTGGAAGATTTCATTTATAGGTATGTTTTTGTTTTCCAGTACTTGTAGTAAGTACATTAGAAATTCTTGTGGATCTTCCTGTGAGTTTATAGTGAATTTCACCATTCCAGCACAGTAGTCCAATTGTTGTCTTATTCCATAAACACTATACGTGTTGTCAGGATTGTTTGCTGCATTTCTGTGAAGTACTAACATTTGCATACACAATGGGTCTGTACTGTGTAAGTAAATGTTGTCAACAATTGGTGGTAATTGAAACAGAATATTCATCGCTACATTTGCGTAGCAACTTACACCAATTATATTTGAGAGTTTAAATGGACCAGGTAGTTCTGCATCTGACTGTTTTTTTTTTTAGTTTGTCTTCCTTCTTAGAAGAAGTACCTGGTTTAATTTCCATAATTGATTCTTTTTTGCTTGTGGTACTTGATGAAGTATTACTTTCTTTTACTCTCTTTGGAGGATTTGCAGTGACATCCTGTTGCATTTCTGTTTACTTTTTGTGGAAAAGAATATGTGTTTAGATGGGGGGTGTATAGTGAGCGAAGTCTATTGTATTCTAAAATGCAAGGAATATCAGCGTTTATTTTACTTGCATCAAAGTTGATTAGAAATAGACCGTCAACTGTACGTAAGCGTGATGGTGCTACGTAGCTCATGCCTTCTTTAAAGGCTGTGTTACCAATATCTATCATTGCTTTGTCTAGGGTAAGACCTTGTGATTTATGAATCGTGACTGTGTATGCAAGAGTTAGAGACATTTTTCTCTGCGTACATACATGTCTTTGAAGAGAAGGAATCGAGCTGTTGAGCGTCCTATCCTTTTTACTTCTGAAAGTTTTTCAAAGAGTATATTGACAAACTGAATTGTGTTGTCACGTGGGTATGTTTGAAAGCCAACAACTGTACCCAGTGCTCCATTAACTAGTCCTTGGTCCACGTCAAGGTTACGTTTAAGCATTACTCTGCAATTTAAGGATAGTTTTAATATCTTTTCTAAGCCTGCTGTGTTTGAGATTGATTTTTCTAAACTGTTTAGTCTTGTTGTGGCTTGGTCACACATGGGTAGTGTCATACCATGTACATCTAGTATGTCTGTGGCGATAATTTCCATTATTGGTTGTATTTCTTTACTTAACATCATTTCATTGAATTTGAAACAGCTTGCAAGAGTTGGCATTAAGGCCATACAATTGACATTTTTGTAGGCTAATTGTTCCATAACATCTGTAGCGCATGCATTATCGCCATAAAGTACATTAATTTGCCGGGTTTTCAATATTGCTTCTGCTTCTTTAGAAAGTATACCAACTCTGATACTTTTTAAGATGTTGGCATAAGTGAGATCTGCAGATTGCCGCATGTTTTCTGTTAATACTCTGTATTGGAAATGTTGCCAAAAGTTGACATTTCCAATGCTGCCAACAGTTTTACGGCAGAGTTTGTGTCCTAATGTTTTAAAAATAGGCTCCCCTTTTACTGGTGTCAATTGAAGAAGATCTCCGAAAACAATAATGTGTTTTCCTGCAAAGAGCTCTTCATAGTTTGTTTTGAGTACTTCTTGTAATCTGAGGTGAATCAAAGCCAACATTACGTTGTAGACCATGCTCACTTAATCTATTAGTAGCATTTTTATTTGTTTCAATACTCTGCATAGTTCCATTGCAGCTTCTGCAGAAAGTTTGTAATAGTCTAATTTGTTCTGGTGTTCTACTGGCAATAGTAGTAATCGGTGTAAAGTGACACCACCTATGTTGAAGGCAGCTAAACCTGTGGGGGCAGTGACAACAGCTGACAGTTTGTTGTTTGTCAATTGTTGAAGGAACTTACTGATGATTTTGATTGGGAATGTTTTGCCAGAACCAGCTTCACCACTGACGTACAGTAGTATAGGTTTATAATTATAGCAGGAACATTCTTTATTTTCATGTTGTAAACCATGTGCAATTTGTTTTGTTACTTCTTGAAAAATGCTACGTTGCTCATTGTTTAGTTTTGATTGTAGTATAGTTAAGTCTTCTTTATCTTCATACTGACACATGGTGTTTTCTACTTCTATCATAGGTAATTCTGCCTCATTTATTATTAGTGGTTCTCCCAGTGGTTCTTGGCTTCCTGTTACAGAAGGTTGACTACTGTCAGGAGTGTCCTTATCTAGTTGGGCCTGGAGTTCTTCTTTGTGTTGCTGTTCATTGTGCAACATTGTTTTGTATTGTGTAAAGTTTACGTCAGTTATAATGCTTTCATTTGCTTTGAAAGCATCTTCATATGAGTCATAGTTATCTAGAATTTCTTTTTCTTTTCTCCATGGTTTAAAGAGTTGTAGCAGGGACATGTAATATACTTCTTTATTTTGAGGAGTCTTTAATGACAATTTGATATGATTAATTAAATTTGGTTTAGTGAGTTTAACTAAGCTGCCTTCACAGTTTGTCACTCTGTATTTACCTTTTTTTCATCAGATTTTATATTATTTTTGTATGTGTAGTTTTGGGCTATGTGGTATAGACACATGCAGGCCGATTCATGGAATAATTAGCGCGGCGCAAGTGGGCAAAAACGTGTGATTCGCAGTGGAATAGCGAAAATCGCAGTGCAAGTGCGAAAATCGCACGAAAAGCAGCGCACATCGATTCATGGAAGGCCGTGCGCGAGAAAACCATCGGATGTGCGCTAAAAAAGTGCGCGGCGCACGTTGGCGCACAGGCCATCTAACGGTGTGCGCCAGGTCACAGCGAAAATCGCACAGGCCACAGCGAAAATCGCACATAGCGCGGCGCACACAACAAAAGTAGGCGTAACACGGGGCGTAACACTCGGAATGGGGAACAACTTGCCAAAATGTGGGCGTCACGGGGGAAGTACAGGGTGCAAGTGCGCGGAACGCCCACACGCTCGCCTACAACAAGTATTCATGGAATCGAATAGGGCAAAAAAGCGCACGGTCAAACCAGCGCACAGGTACAAACACGACCGCCACAAGAAAGCAGGTGGTAGCGTCTCTGCGCCTGTAATAAATGTGCGCCAAAAGGTGCGCCAACAAATAGCACCTATATACAGCTATGATGAATGTCCTATACTGTGGCCCTCCAGGACAAATGACGTGCAAAGGGGTACCCACAAACACGGACACCCGCTGACTGAAAAATAACGTGTGCGTCTATTCTGGGGTGCGTGGGAAGTTTCACACGCGATTTGGCAGGGTACGTGGATTTCAGGGGTGCGCGGGAAGTTCCACACGCGATTTGGCCGGGTACGTGCACGGGAATTTCCACACGCGATTTGGCAGGGTACGTGGATTTCAGGGGTGCGCGGGAAGTTCCACACGCGATTTGGCTGGGTACGTGCGTGGGAATTTCCACACGCGATTTGGCCGGGTACGTGCGCGGGAATTTCCACACGCGATTTGGCTGGGTACGTGGATCTCAGGGGTGCGCGGGAAGTTTCACATGCGATTTGGCAGGGTACATGGATTTCAGGGGTGCGTGGGAAGTTCCACACGTGATTTGGCCGGGTACGTGCGCGGGAATTTCCACACGCGATTTGGCTGGGTATGTGTATTTCAGGGGTACGCGGGAAATTCTACACGCAATTTGGCTGTGTGCTCCCAGGTATTCCCTGTACACCCTCAACGGCCCCTGCAGGCAGCTGACACCACAGGGGACTACCCTGCACACCTGCTCATGTCACCCAGTACCCCCACCCCCCAGCACTGTGGGGCACCCTCCACCAGGCCCCCACTCATGTCTACCACCACCCCCACCCCCTAGCAGTGCAGGGGCAGCACCACCAGGCCCCCACTCATGTCCCCTATCACCCCCACCCCCCAGCAGTGCAGGGGCAGCCTCCACCAGGCCCCCACTCATGTCTCCCACCACCCCCACCCCCCAGCCACCAGGGGCAGCCTCCACCAGGCCCCCACTCATGTCTCCCACCACCCCCACCCCCCAGCCACCATGGGCAGCCCCCACCAGGCTCCCACCCATGTCTACCACCACCCCCACCCCCACCCCCAGCAGTGCAGGGGCAGCCTCCACCAGGCCCCCACTCATGTCTCCCACCCACCCCACCCTCCAGCCACCATGGGCAGCCCCCACCAGGCTCCCACCCATGTCTACAACCACCCCCACCCCCCAGCAGTGCAGGGGCAGCCTCCACCAGGCCCCCACTCATGTCTTGTCTCCCACCACCCCGACCCCCCAGCCACCGGGGGCAGCCTCCACCAGGCCCCCACTCATGTCCCCTATCACCCCCACCTCCCAGCAGTGCAGGGGCAGCACCACCAGGCCCCCACTCATGTCCCCTATCACCCCCACCCCTTAGCCACTAGGGGCAGCCTCCACCAGGCCCCCACTCATGTCTCCCACCACCCCCACCCCCCACTCATGTCTCCCACCACCCCACCCCCCAGCCAACGGGGGCAGCCTCCACCAGGCCCCCACTCATGTCCCCTATCACCCCCACCCCCCAGCAGTGCAGGGGCAGCACCACCAGGCACCCACTCATGTCCCCTATCACCCCCACCCCCCAGCCACCAGGGGCAGCCTCCACCAGGCCCCCACTCATGTCCCCTATCACCCCCACCCCCCAGCTGTTAGGCGGAAACCTGTGCAGTTCCCTCTGGGACCACTGCAAAAGATTTAGGACTACAGGCATTGGCAGTGAACCCACTTGGTAGCAGTCTGCACCACACAGATTCACGTGGTAGCTGTGGCTGAGCAGTCAGACTTCTCTCAAGAAAAGTTGAGCAGTATGTGGAGTATACAAAATAGGGCAATTCTTTACAGCAAGACAAGCAAACACGCAACGAGGCTTAGTGTAAAGATATTAAGGTATTTATTTATAACAAAACGTCTATGAAAAACACTAAGGCAAATCACGGCAAACAAATCAAACACAATTACTCTACGAAGTAGACGATCAATCCCCCTAGAATTATCGACAACTCTGGGTTCTACTGGTACCACTTATTTTCAGACAGAGGTATATACCTCAACCCAGATGACACTGGAATATTAGTTAGGACGGGAGAGAAAAAGATAGGCAGGTTACGAAATCAACACAGTTCGATCCTATCGGATAAAATGCAAGGCAGGAAGGCAAGAATCACAATAGATTGTAAAGTTCAGAGGCCAGGCCCACTCGGAGAGAGGCAAGGCGCGATGTCCCAAAAAGTCTCTAGTGGAGATGCATTCAAGTCTGTATTGCAAATTGTTATCGGTGGATTGAACCAGTTCAGAACAACGAATGAGAAAAGCTTGGAGGCGACCCAACGGAACGGAAAGGATTAAGACACCTCACTCGAACCGATCGAAAGGGAAGCCAGGCAGACACGGTACCTTGTTGTGGAGGGCAGCTCCGGCGGGGGCAGTTGTTCCTGGTGGTGGATGCACGTTGGTTCTTTGCCAAGAGTAGAGATGATCTCGTCGTCGAAGAAAATGAAGTCCGGTGTGGCTATCCGGTTGCCGAGGTGCTTCTGCACGGGCAATTCGACCACCGCGTCCTGAGGCGAATAAAAAGTAAAGGGGACTGGTTGTTCCCACCAGTCAGGGGAAGAGACTCTCCGTCGGGAAGTGGTGAGTCAGTTCCGCAGGGCTCCACCGGAGGTGTCGTCGTGCAGGTCAGCTCAGCGTTACCCTCGTCGGATTCTTAGGTCCTGTGGCGACTTCTTAAGATCCAGTCCCAAAAGCCCTGCTTTTATGCAGAAAACCCCCCTTTCATTCAGCCTAGCTGTCAATCAACACATGCTAAGTGGTGAGCGGGAAGGCTCACCACCTGGGCCAATCACTCCAGAGTGCGACCGGAGTTGGCAAGGCAACTCGGTCCAGGGTGCCTAAACCCCCTCCCACACCCCTGTGGTAACCCAGACAGAATGGATCCACTTTGGAGGGTCTCTGTACAGAGCCCGCCAAAAGTGGAACAAAGGGCTCGACCTTTGGTTTAGGAGTCACAGAGACGAACACAGATGCCATTTTACAAACCGAGTTCTGGCAGAAAATACCACCCGATAAACCTATTTAAGATAAGTAGATCGGTGGTACGTCAGAGATTAATGAGAAAAAGTATCAATCTCCAACAATGGGACGAGTCCCATAGGGTTATGTTCGGGGACGAACATAACAAGTAGTTTCCACTGCCACCAGCCAAAACTCGACGAGGGGGGATGGGACAGCCTACTATGGCAGCCTCCACCAGGCCCCCACTCATGTCCCCTATCACCCCACCCACCAGCCACCAGGGGCACCCTCCACCAGGCCCCCACTCATGTCTCCCACCACCCCCACCCCCAGCCACCATGGGCAGCCCCCACCAGGCTCCCACCCATGTCTACCACCACCCCCACCCCCAGCAGTGCAGGGGCAGCCTCCACCAGGCCCCCACCCATGTCTACCACCACCCCCACCCCCCAGCAGTGCAGGGGCAGCCTCCACCAGGCCCCCACTCATGTGTCCCACCACCCCCACCCCCCAGCAGTGCAGGGGCAGCCTCCACCAGGCCCCCACTCATGTCCCCTATCACCCCCACCCCCCAGCCACCAGGGGCACCCTCCACCAGGCCCCCACTCATGTCTCCCGCCACCCCCACCCCCAGCCAACATGGGCAGCCCCCACCAGACTCCCACCCATGTCTACCACCACCCCCACCCCCCAGCAGTGCAGGGGAAGCCTCCACCAGGCCTCCACTAATGTCTGCCACCCACCCCACCCCCCAGCCACCATGGGCAGCCCCCACCAGGCTCCCACCCATGTCTACCACCACCCCCACCCCCCAGCTGTGCAGGGGCAGCCCCCACCAGGCTCCCACCCATGTCTACCACCACCCCCACCCCCCAGCAGTGCAGGGGCAGCCTCCACTAGGCCCCCACCCATGTCTACCACCACCCGCACCCCCCAGCAGTGCAGGGGCAGCCTCCACCAGTCCCCCACTCATGTCTAGCACCACCCCCACCCCCCAGCCACTGGGGGCAGCCTCCACCAGGCCCCCACTCATGTCCCCTATCACCCCCACCCCCCAGCAGTGCAGGGGCAGCACCACCAGGCCCCCACTCATGTCCCCTATCACCCCCACCCCCAGCCACCAGGGGCACCCTCCACCAGGCCCCCACTCATGTCTCCCACCACCCCCACCCCCCAGCCACCATGGGCAGCCCCCACCAGGCTCCCACCCATGTCTACCACCACCCCCACCCCCCAGAAGTGCAGGGGCAGCCTCCACCAGGCTCCCACCCATGTCTACAACCACCCCCACCCATCAGCAACCATGGGCAGCCCCCACCAGGCTCCCACCCATGTCTACCACCACCCCCACCCCCCAGCCGTGCAGGGGCAGCCTCCACCAGGCCCCCACTCATGTCCCCTATCACCCCCACCCCCCAGCCACCAGGGGCACCCTCCACCAGGCCCCCACTCATGTCTCCCACCACCCCCACCCCCCAGCCACCATGGGCAGCCCCCACCAGGCTCCCACCCATGTCTACCACCACCCCCACCCCCCAGCAGTGCAGGGGCAGCCTCCACCAGGCTCCCACCCATGTCTACCACCACCCCCACCCCCCAGCAGTGCAGGGGCAGCCTCCACCAGGCCCCCACCCATGTCTACCACAACCCCCACCTCCCAGCCACCAGGGGTACCCTCCACCAGGCCCCCACTCATGTCTCCCACCACCCCCATCCCCCAGCCACCATGGGCAGCCCCCACCAGGCTCACACCCATGTCTACCACCACCCCACCCCCCAGCAGTGCAGGGGCAGCCTCCACCAGGCTCCCACCCATGTCTACCACCACCCCCACCCCCCAGCAGTGCAGGGGCAGCCCCCCCCAGGCTCCCACCCATGTCTACCACCACCCCCACTCCCCAGCAGTGCAGGGGCAGCCTCCACCAGGCCCCCACTCATGTCTCCCACCCACCCCACCCCCCAGCCACCATGGGCAGCCCCCACCAGGCTCCCACCCATGTCTACCACCACCCCCACCCCCCAGAAGTGCAGGGGCAGCCTCCACCAGGCCCCCACTCATGTCCCCCTGCACCCAGGTCCTCACAATCCCCAATCATGTGCGTAATGGTCAGCCTCCACAGCCAAAAGGCCCTACCAAGTATCCCATTCACCCACATGGAAATGGAAATTACATGTTACACCCCCAATGTTCATAAAGCCAATGAACCCATGTCCGTCACACACAATGGTTGCAATTGAATGGGAAAACACCCAACATGACATGCATGAAACCAATGAGATGATACCACACAGTGAAGTATGAAAACAAAATTGTATTAAAAAAAATTGAATGCAAATGAAATGAAACAAACTACAATGGCAATAATAAAAAAATTAATATGCATGTCCGTCAAAAAAAATTAAAACTACAAATCCAAATTCAAAAAAATGTTGTCCAAAGTCACATTAAAAATAAAATCAATCCGAGAGAGAAAAATAAATGCAAAGACCATTGCTCCATGGTGAATAAATAAAAACAAAAAAAATAAAACAATCCAATGAAGAACTACTAAAATGCAACTATATACAAAAAGTGGAGCAGTGTCCGTCGACTCCAAATCATAAGAAGAAACAAAGGAAACCTAAAACTAAAGAACTATATACAAAGGCGGCGGGCAAGTCCAGCGGCTCACTCTGTGGTGTTCCGGGCCAGGGCATCATCAAACTCCTCTTCGATGTCCCAGAGGCGGTCCTGTTCCATGGCCCCGAGGGTCCGCAGGGACGACGCCATCTGCTCCTCCAACCACCTGCGGATTGCCTCGAGGCACTCGGCCCGCCTCAGGGCCCTCCGCATGGAGTTCTCCGCCCTGACCATCGTGAGCCACGCCTCTTCCGCCCGCCACCGCTCCGCACCTATCTGCTGGCCCAACCGCAGCCACACTTCCCGTCCTGGGTCCTCCTGCCCTCCGCCCGATGCCTGCCCCTCCGATGTTGATGGCCCCGAGCCATGATGCCTCCCACGTTGACTCTGCTGCTGCCGCCGACGCAACCGCCTCTGCCAGCACGACGGTATCCAGGCTGATGGCACCACCGACGCCGTCGTGCACGTGCACGTGCCCTGCCTGATGATGCCGGCACATACTCCATCTGCTGGGGTACAGTTGCTGTGGTGTCCACCCCTGCTGGACCTCTGACTCCCGACTGTGGCAGGGATGGGATCCCCACCGAGCTGGCTGCATTGGTCAGGGCAGGTCCACAGGGGGCCCTGGTGGCATCTGGATCGGATGACGGCAAGGAGAACGACCGGCGTATAGCCTCCACAGAGGAGGAGAGGGCCGCCAGATTGGCCGACACATGCAGGAAATCCCCAAACATGGAAGATCCCAATTGGGCCACGTCGGCACGGTGCTCTTCGTGATGACGTGCGTGCTCCTCCCGGGAAGCACGCACGTCATCACGAATTGCACCCGCGCGCATCGCG
Organism: Ambystoma mexicanum; assembly: GCF_040938575.1. Classification (NCBI taxonomy): domain Eukaryota; kingdom Metazoa; phylum Chordata; class Amphibia; order Caudata; family Ambystomatidae; genus Ambystoma; species Ambystoma mexicanum. Next base: position 739,558,746 of record NC_090928.1, read on the forward strand.
ACCCCAATCAGGACCTTCTCCATACGGCTACGGGTCCCCTCGTCCACAGGTGGAGGGGAGTCAGGTGACATGGACATCCCCTCTACCTGCAGACGGGCCTGGGACGGGGCATCCCTGCTGGTGCATGGTGGTGCACTCACAGGGTCAGGGACAGCGACATGCACAGGCCTCTCCACGGTGACCTGTGCTGCCTCCTGCCCCTGCCCCTGGACTGCACCACTTGCACCAGCAGGGATGCCCCCACCAGGCCCCATGTGTGCCTCAGTGGCGGCCACCTCCTCCTCTGTGGAAACCACCAACCTGGATGGCTCCTCACCGTCTTCCGCCGTAGCAGGCCCCTGTGGGGGCTCACCCACCCCTTCCGCTGCAGCTGTGGGGACATCCCCGCCGCCTTGCTCCACAGCGCCGTCTCCGCCCTCTTCTTCACTAGCCGCTGCGTAGAGGGAGACATAGAACACAAGCATCAGGGTACTGTACAATGGTCCCCTAGACAGGAAGCAATAGCAGATGAGTACCACTGTCAAAGTACACTTCCATCATGTCCCTCCACAACACATGGGTCAGTCCAGGCAAAACACACACAGTAACAGGCATGGTGCATGCCATGGACATTTCCATACATGTCCAATGGACACTTGAAACATACTATGATATGGAACTCACATGCATCATGGGTCATGCCTATCACATGCACACACTTCACCTCAGTCACATCCATCTGGCCTCATACACCCCAAACAAAGCGGATACAAGGATAATTAGGCTGCATCAGTGAATCTGTGCATTGTCACAGACATGTGTCATGCATCCATGGCATTCACAATTCACAGACACGCAGGTCAGGCACACAGACATGGCTACCATATATGTACCTGGCATCAGCACCCATCCCTCACCCCCACCCATGTCCAGGAACAGAGACTGGCATGCTCTCATGTGTAATATCTGCATAGGGCTCCCCATGTCGCATTTAAACACATGCAACGACCATGTGGTTCACACATCACTGGTCGCACATGCATTACCATGATGTCCCTGCACACATACATGCGTACATGGCCTATGTCACACATACAGGCAAGTATCAGACAACCAGCACACTGCGACATGCCCTGTCTCACACAGCAATGCTTGGCCACTTACCGCTCAACTCCAGACGGGTCTCCCTCTCAAGGATCTGGGCGTGGAGCGCTGGGCGTACGCGTTCCAGGACCCTCATCTGGATGGAACTCATGCGGCCCCGGCCCCCCTCCACGAGGCGCCGGGCCTTCACAAGGGTCCTGGACCTCAAGTCCTCCCAGCGCTTCTTGATCTTCTGGACGTCGCGGGTTGCCACCCCCTCCGCGTTGATGGCAACCACGCAGTCGGCCCAGATCTTCTCCCGTCCTTCCTTGCTGGCGCGGGACGATCCAAAGAGGGCATCATACTGCCCCAGGACATGCTCCACCAGGACACCAACTTCGGTGGCAGTGAAGCTGGTGCCCCTCTGGCCTGGGGTTGCCACTGGTGCCAGATGTCGAAGTGCCCGACATGGCAACCCCAGAGGCAGGAGTGGGTGGGCAACTGGGTCCTGGGGCTGGGCTGTGGAGCGATGTTATCCCAGTCGGGAGTCTTCTGTTCCAGCAGGGGTGGACACAGCAACTGGACCCCTGCAGATGGCTGATGTGCAGGCACCAAATGGCAGGGCACGGTGGCAGCAGGCAGGCAGGCAGGCAGCAGCAGATGGCACATGGGAGGCTGCTCGGGGAACTGGGGGGCAGTAATTCGGCCTTCTGGGCAGGAGCGTGGTCTTCCGTGTGTTTTCGCGTGGCCAGCTTGATACAGAGTGATTTGGCACGTGAAAATCCTGCACGTCAGCGTGAAATTCGAGGAAAGGCCCTTAGCGTGTAAGCGCGTCAGCACGCATACGCAATTCTATTGGACCAAAGGCCCTCAATGCGCAAGCGTGTCTGTGACGTGACCCGCACGGGTGTTTCCCTCATAGCACGTGATGACGGAGCACACGTGGAAAGACTGCACGTCAGAGTATCATCGCGTGTAATTGGACAAAAGTGCGCGTACACGCGATTGGCCTATGTACGTGTATTTCAGGGGTGCGCGGGCACTTACACACGCGAGTACATCAGCGCACGTGTATTCCGGGATGCGCGGGAATTTCCACACGCTATTGGCCTGGGTACTTGGATTTCAGGGGTGCGCGGGAAGTTTCACACGCTCGCCTACAACACGCGCAAAGAAACACGTATGCCAGTAGGAAGCAGGCATACGTCGACCCGCGATGCATAAATTTGCGCGCAAAAAACTAACAAGCTCAGACGCCAGGATGAATATACCGTTCCTAGCAGCAGTGGCCGTGGGCTACCAAAGGAGGAGGAGGAGGATAGTCAGGGCCAGAATTTTCACACCCAGAACCAGCCTTTTTGGGATGCCTGATGACCAGGTGTATGGGAGGTACAGGTTTCCACCACACATAATACTGGACCTGGTGAGTGAGTGGGAGGATGACCTCACATCACCCACCCTGTGCTCCCAAGCACTCAGCCCCCTGGAGAAGGTCCTCAATGTACTGCACTTCTTAGCCACTGGATCATTTCAGCGGACAAGTGCCATAGTGGGTGGGGTGTCACAGGCCACGCAGTCACGCTGCCTACACCAGGTCTTGAACATCATCACTGCACGCCCATCAGTCCGCAGGCACATATACCTGCCCAGAACACCTGCAGAAAGGCATGCTGCCGCCCTGGATTTTTACGGTGTGGCACGATTCCCCAAAGTGCTAGGTGCCATCGACTGCACCCATGTGGCTCTACGTCCCCCCAGGACATCTGAGCACATCTATAGGAATCGCAAGCACTGGCATTCCATCAACGTGCAGGTAGTATGTAATGCCAAGGGAATCATCACCTCAGTATATGCCAACTATCCCGGATCCACCCACGACAGCTTCATTTACCGAATGTCCACCCTAAGCCGGGACCTAGAAGCTGGGCGGCATGGCGATACATGGCTGCTTGGTGAGTATGAATGCCACTGCACATGCATGCATGTCAGATACTGAGCAAGGTCACAACCCCACCAATGATACCCATCACCACCTCCACAAGGGACAGTGCCTACCCTCTCAGCCCCCACATGATGACGCCAATTCGGAACCCCACCACGCCACCCGAGGTAAGATCTAACACAGCCCACATTGCAACCCGGGGCATAGTGGAGCACACATTCGGAGTGCTTAAGTCACGCTTTCGCTCCCTTGACCATTCTGGCGGGCAGCTGTTCTACGCTCCCCCAGTAGTGTGCAGGATCATAGTGGCAGCATGTGTCCTGCACAACGTTGCAACACGCCGGGGCCTGGCTGTGGACATGGTGGTGCTCCCACATCCCCAACCACATGCACGCCCGCTGCGCATGGGAGGGGAAAGGGCATGGGGGGAGGCAGCCCGTACACAGCAAGTGGCTAATTACTTCACATAGAAATCACACCCCTGTGGAGTGCACACTGCCCTGGCACATACCATCTGACAATCAATGATGACTCAACCTGACAATGATCCTGAATGTCTGGAGAATCAACCGTCAAAACCATATCAGCCTGAGATTGTTCACCTGGAAGTGTTACAATGTGTGCATCCCTACCTACACAGACACCACCAATGCAGTTTCGTGAAAAAACACATTCATGCAGCTAAAATGAATACCCACTTGCAAAATGCAACATGAGGACAGTGCCATGTCACCCAACCCATCCCCAGCACCGCCACACGACACACCATGCCATGTCATGCTATGTGTGGGTAAACAAAGTAATCCCCACAACATGACACAAGTGTCACAAAGTACAGTGTCCCTAATTGAAACTCGCGACACCTGAAATGCTCACAGTAATGCAGGATCAACAACACACTTGAGCAGGTATTTAGCAATAACACTTATCAGCTACTGACCCTCAAAACTACCATTAACATGACATTACGAATGTAAGAAATTAGTAGTCTCACCACCTGGAAATGCCTGCACTCCCACCACTTCCAACTGTACAGTGTTGCCGCCATGTAGAGTTGTAGGTGCACTGCTGCCAACATGGACTCCATCTCCAAAGTAGAGGGCCTTGTGTAGACATGAGGAAAGGACCTGCAAATTAGGAGGTAGACATGGATGATGAGTTACACATCAATGCAACATGCAGTGTACAACACAACAGCAATATGCACTAGGAATGTATACACAGTATTGACTAGACTACCCACACATGTAGTGGGAGTCCAATGTCACCATGTACGTCAATGTCACTTGGGCACACCCTTTGCAAGCCCATGGAAACGAGAAGCAGGAGGGGTGTGTGTGAAAAAAACCCAAGCATCTGAACCAAATACATGACAAGCCTGCATGTGCCCAGCCACAATGCAGCGTATGCCCACGTGAGCCACACAAGGCAACACACTGTCCCCCAAAAAAAAAAAAAATAAATAAATGAATAAATAAATAAATAAATAAATCAAAAATGGCCATTAATGGGCCCGGCGGGGTTAGGGAGGCCACCCAGGAGGTCCGAGGACAGGGTGCACACCAAAACCCACCTGTGTGGATCTTGCAAAAAAAAAAAACACCTCCATGGGCTCATGGCCCACACGGCTACCCTATTGTGGGAGTATCACTGCTGTCGCTATTCTCACCCTGTGCAGGTGCATCCGGAGGTGGTGGCACTATGGGAGGCATCCCACAAAAGGCCCTAGTCTGTTCCTCCATGGCTGCAAGCATGCGGGTGTGGTAGGTCTCGTTCTGGAGGATGAGTGTGTGGAGGTCCCCATGCAACAACTCATGGGATGCCCGGACCTCCGCCCTAGTTGCCTGCATCTCAGCTGAGAGCGTACAGGTGAGATGCTCCAGCTGCTGTTCTGTCCTTCGGTTTGTTGAAGCCTCAAGCTCAACAAGAGTCGTCCTGAGGTGAAGGAGTTCCAGCCTCAGGGCTTCCCTGTGGCCCTGGGACTCTATGGAGATGGCTTCCTGCAGAGTCGCCAATGCCTCCCGCCTGTCCCTGTTGGACGCCAACATGTCCTCCCTGTGTGACTGGCAGATGGAGTTGGTTGCCTGCTGTAGTCGCTCCATCAGCCTTTCGTGGGGGACAATGGAAGTGGCCACCCTGTCCATGGCCTGAGCCATCATCTCTGATGATGCTGCCTGTTGGGTTGCCATACCGTAAATGGATTGCTCCCATGCGGTATTGCCAGGTGGCGTACGGCTACCACGCCGGCGGGCACCACACCGGTCTAGGGCAAGGCGAACTGCGCCTTGCTGTGCCGGCACTGCCTGAGGCTGCAGGACTGCATTCCCCCTCTGATCTGCTGGCCCAGGAACAGGATCAGATGTTGCGGAGTGTGACCCTGCATCCGTAACCACCAAAGGCGTAGCTGCCAACACTGACATCCCCATTGAGGGTTCTGACCCTGGTGCAGGTGGGTCGGACAGAACAGAATCCCTCCCAGGAACACTCACCTGCGACGGCACGTAGGTCTCATCATCCGAATCAACACCTGAGTACAGCTCGGGGGAGGTGCAGCCAGAGACACCCCTTGAGAGCACGACCTGCAGCAGTTGTGGATTCTCACCCACCACCACACCACGTCCCTCACTGGTGGTCGGTCGGCCCTCAGACCCCTCCTGGGTCTGCACGATCTCCACAACCCCAGCAGTATCTGGTGCGTCTTCCCCTGCAAAGACATAAAAGAAAACAAATGGAAACAGGCATTAGCACCATGGCACACAATGAGGGCTGAGAAGCAACAGAACCAGTACTTGATTGACACATGTCCCACATGACTAAAACCCTCCCATGCATGCACCCTCACTGCGTATGAAGGGGAGGCAAATGGCACACATTGATGACACCAAGATGGAAGATGAACACATTTGCTGCATGCTGCCTAGCAGTGGCATCACACATTGGCCTGTTATTGCCAGGTGAAATACACATGCCATCACACAGATGGCATGTACCATTGCTATTGAGTGAAGATGGAGAGGAGGGCAGCACTTATTCATTCAGTCCAGTTCCCTCATGTAATAGCTTTTCTAATTCAAACAGGTCTGATTTTTCACCTGGAGCTGCCAGTCCAAAATGGTCCGATTGCACAGGGACATGTCTAAACAAATGATATCCAGGTAACAAAGTCACTCCACTTTACCATAGCCATGTCAGACATGTGACTAGAGGACTGAGAAATGCCTAGTAAAAGTGGTGGAATGCAAACAATCTGCCTGAATGAACAGAGAAAAATAAGCAACAATGTTGTGGCAAGGTGAAACTTCAAGGGCAACTGGCGTGCTGTTGGGCTAGATGTCTTCTGTTGGCAGAAGGGATACTGCTATGGCCAAATGCTGCTGCGCAGAATGTATTGCATGAAGCACATGGGTGAACCAAACAACTCAGGTGCACACACCCTCACCTGGCACACAAACAGAAGCCCTCACACACACACCATGCACATGGATGACACACACATGCATGTGCACTCACCGGACAATGCCTCATAATCAGGCAGATCTCCCACGCCTTGGATCTGTTCCTCCGTGACGTAGGTCCCAGCGACTGACTCATGTGGAGTGAGTCCCATGTCTTCTACTGGAGACCCACCTCCAGTCACTAGAGTTGCGGCATGACTTGAGGCCAGCTTATTCTTTGCCCTGCGCTTTAGGTCATTCCAGCGCTTATAGCAATCATTGGCTGTGCGCCTCACGATTCCAAGGGCACTTACGATGTCCGCAACGGTCTGCCAGTGTGCCTGGCGTTGTGCAGGTGTGGTCTTGGATCCTGCAACAATGACCATTTCGTTATCATGTGCGGACACATACTCGACAAGTGCATTCAGTTCGGCATCCGTGAAGCTGGGCTTCCTGGACGGGCCGGACTGTGTAGCCGTGTCTGGGGCATCAGCCTGTGCCGGACGAGCACTCTTCCTCTTCCGCTTGGAAGGTGGTGGTGATCCTGAGTGTCCTACGCCGCTCTGGACACTAGGGGCAGGAGCCCTGGTGGACTCTGTATCAGGAGTGTGGGATTGCACACTCAGCATGGGAGTTGGTGCAGGCATTGGCTCAAGTGTAATGGTGTCAGGGGAAATGTCAGCAGGATGGACTAGGACCGACACTGTCCTGGCTGGGTGTGTGAGAGCTGGGGTGGATGGAGCCGCAGCTGCCCCTGCATCCTCTCCACCCTGCCTACTTGGGGCAGCAGATGACCTTGCTGCCCCTGATCCACGTGGCCTGATGACATCAACGTGCACCAGCGCACGTGTCATAGGCCTGCTGACCTGGAAGTCAGCCATGGAGTCAGCCAGGTCTGGTGCCACAGTGGGCTGGTCCAACAAGGGCTGAGCATGGATGGTGTCAGCCACATCACCCTCAACCAGGGGGTGTGGGGGGGATTATGGGTGCCCTTGACTGGTCCTCCACACATGGGGGGACAGGGTCACCCTGCAAGTAATGACCACATCCCCTACCGGATCCACCACGGCCACCACTTGTGGCTCGTCCACCTTTGCCACCCTTAGGGATTCCTCGCCTCCCAACCATGGCACTGATGTTAATGTGCGTATGGGAGTGGCTGTAAACTAGTGTCCTGGGCAATTGGGGGTCAAAGGGGTTGGGTACCAGATGGTAATCGTACCCTAGTGCTCTAGCAAGGCTGAATGTGTCCCCTGGGGAAAGATGACGGGTCACGCAACGCACAGGAAGCCCAAAAAAGGGTGATAACGTGCACGCAACCCCTCCTAGACCACGTGTGCGGAAAAAAAAACCTGCACTACGCTGTGGCACCCAGTAACACAAGAATGAACGTATGCGTGTCACACGCAGCCTAGAATGACCTCTGAAGGGGTAGGCTACACACGGGGCAAGCACAGATGTTAGATAGGTGCGTGACTCACCGTCTGCCAGGAAAAAGAGCGTGAAAAAGAAGCGCGTGTGCGTGTTGGCAACACCCCCGCCAAAAGAAGAATTGTACGCTGTCTGAGGAGACAGGACAACAGTAGAAGGGAACGCTGTTTGAGGGAACAGGCCCAGGAAAACCAGAAAAAGAGAAAAAAGAGAAAAAGCTGTCAGAGGTAACAGGGAGTACGAACTTGAAATGGCGTAAAGTAAATCGCGTGTGAAACGACAAGAAGTACAGATTTCACCCACTCGCTCTACACGAAAAGCATGTACAAGGAAATGGTGTTCTACACGTACCTTTTATGCAGGCCCACACGTCCAGCGTCACTTCCGCGAGTACGCGCTAGGGCCATTTCCACCAATTACATGCTTTGTCACTTCCGCGTGTATGCGCTAGGGCCATTTCCACCAATTACACGCTTTGTCACTTCCGCGTGTACACGCTAGGGCCATTTCCACCAATTACACGCTTTGTCACTTCCGCGTGCACGCGCTAAGGCCATTTCCACCAATTACACGCTTTGACACTCGGACGTGTCTTTCATTTTTTTAACACGCAACATTTCAAACGTGTGCCATATTCAACGTGCACGTGACTTCATAGACGCGCATATGCTGGTGGCCTTTGGGCCAATGAATGTACAGACGTGTGATGACGCGCTTACATGCTAACGGCCTTTCCTCGAATTACACGCAGACGTGCTGGATTTTCACATGCAAAATCACTCCGTATCAAGCTGGCCACGCGTTCACACACGGAAGACCACGCTCCTGCCCAGAAGGCCGAATTACTGCCCCCCAGAGCCCTGAGCACGCTCCCACCTGCCATCTGCTGCTGCATGGCTGCCTGCTGCCCACGTGCCCTGACATTTGCTGCCTGCACATCAGCCAGGGGTGCTGTTGCTGTGACCACCCCTGCTGGAACCGAAGACTCCCGACTGCTTTTCCATCGCCCCACAGCCCAGCCCCAGGACCCAGTTGCCCACCCACTCCTGCTTCTGGGGTTGCCATGTCGGGCACTGCAACATGTGGCACCAGTGGCAACCCCCGGCCAAGGAGGCAGAGGGGCACCAGCTTCACTGCCACCGAAGTTGGTGTCCTGGTGGAGCATGTCCTGGGGCAGTATGATGCCCTCTTTGGAAGGTTGCGCGCCGACAAGGAAGGACGGACTCGGATCTGGATGGACATCGTGACTGCCATCAATGCGGAGGAGGTGGCAGTCCGCGACTACGAACGTGTCAGGAAGCGCTGGGAGGACTTCAGGTCCAGGACCCTCAACAAGGCCCGGCGCCTCCTGAAGGCAGCGGATGTTAAGGGGCGCCGGGGCCACTTGTCGGAAGATCAGATGAGGGTCCTGGAACGCATATCCCAGCGCTCCACGTCCAGGTCCTTGAGAGGCAGACCCGTCTGGAGTTGAGCGGTAAGTGTACTTGCATACTGATTGTAAGCTGTGCGTGTGGTGTGCCAGGAGTGTGCAGGTTGAACATGTATTTTTATGTGGGCAAGTAGGGGGGGTGTACAGGGCCGTGAGGGTGACACATGCGAGGGCTCTCATGTGTGACACATGGATGGTGATTGTGTGTGTGGGCTTGCATGGCACAGGATGTGGAGGAATGATTGTCAGGTGTGACATGGATGTCGATCGGAACACTGCGACAGTTGGCGGAGGTGTACACATGCATGCAAGTTTGGTGGTGTGTGTGCATGTGTAGTGTACTCCCTATGTTGCATGTGATGTGTGGATGACCTTTGGCTGCTCATGCTGTTGTATGTGAATGGATGGTGCTGGCTGTTGTAATATGGCTGTGGTATGGCTCATGTGTGCAAGTTGAAATGACATGTGTGTTGGGGATTGTGATGCCATGTCTGAGGTTTACCAATGCCACTCATGTAAAACTGTCATGTGTGCATGAGTCCATTGTACAGTGCCCTGATGCCTGTGTTTTCTTTCTCCCTGTCTGCAGCGTGAACTGATGAAGAGGGCGGAGAATTTGCTGTGGAGCACAGCGGCAGGGGTCGCACCACCAGCCGGAGACGCAAGGCCCGGATCCCCTCCCAGGTTCTGATCTCGTCGGGGAGTGAGGAGTCCGGTGCCGTGTCCCAGGCCGCAGCTGCCGAGGGGAGGTCCAAGAGGCGGAGGTTGGAGTTGGACTCCTCGGCAGCAGAAGGGGCAGCTGGGACCCCACAAGGCCCAACAGAGTCATCCAGGTTGGTTGGGGGTTTGGAGGAGGAGGAGGCCGTGCAAGCAACAGTTGCGGGGTCTGGAGGTGGGGATTCCACTGGTGCTAGTGGTGCAGTGCAGGATCAGGGACAGGAGGCAGCACAGGCCGCCACGGAGGTGCCTGTGTGCAATCCTGTCCCTGCTCCTGTCACTGCATCATCTTGCACCAGCGGGGATGCCTACCTCCAGACCCGTTCTCAGGGAGGGGATTGTCTTACAACACCTGGCCTTCCTCTTCCTGCGGATGTGGCTATCCTGCACCAGGTTGAGCCTGTCCAGGGTGGGGTGGCGTTGCGTCAACGGGCCATGCGAGCTGACCTGCAGTCTTTTCATGATGAGTCTGCACGTCTTCTCGCATGGCTCGTTGACCGCGTTGACCCACTGGGACAGCTCACCAGGGCTGGTTTTCCTCCATTTCCTGGACCTTGTTCCGACCCCCTCCTCCACGGAACCCCCTATGCCCCAGTCGTCCTCCATGCCATCTTCCCACCCATGTGTCACCTGGGTGCCCTGTGGAGCTGCCTCCGACCGTGCGGCCAGGCTGGTGGACAAAAGATCCCTGCCACAGTCGGGAGTCGGACGTCCAGCAGGGGTGGCCACATCAACGACTGCACCCCAGCTGGAGGAGGATGTGCAGGCACCATCGGACAGGGCACATGGACAGCAGCAGCTGCAGCAGCAGGACGCTGTAGGTGGGAGCCACGATAGCTCGGGGCCTTCAACATCGGAGGGGCAGGCATCGGCCGGAGGGCAGGAGGACCCTGGACGGGAAGTGTCTTCCGTGTGGCAGCGGTTGGGCCACGCCATAGATGCGGAGCGGCGGCGGGCGGAAGAGGCGCGGCTCACGATGGTCAGGGCGGAGAACTCCATGCAGAGGGCCCTGAGGCGGGCCGAGTGACTCGAGGCAATCCGCAGGGAGTTGGAGGTGAACATGTCGGCGTCCCTGCGGACCCTCGGGGCCATGGAACAGGACCGCCTCCGGGACATAGACGAGGAGTTCGATGATGCCCTGGCCCGGAACACCACTAAGTGAGCCGCTGGACTGGCCCGCCGCCATTGTATATAGTTATTTAGTGATAGGTTTCCTTTATAGTTTATTTTTATTTGGAGTTGACGGACACTGCTCCACCTTTTGTATATAGTTCCATTTTAGAAAGGTTTTTTGGTAGGTTTCATTTCTTCTGTTGGGATGATGGACCCTGAATACGTTGTACATAGTTGGACTTTGGATTTGGATATTTTTTTTACTATGAATATTTTTTTCCATGGAGCAATGGTTTTCTATTTCTTTTTTCCCTTCATTTCCTTTTTATGGACTTGAACTTTGGAAGAAATTTTTTTGGATTATCATTTATTGATTTTAATTTGAAAAGGGACAGCCAGCTTAATTTTGTTATTTTTTTACTTGTGTATTTTGTTTACTTTTGATTGCCATTACTGTTGTTTTTAATACATTATTTTGATTTTTTCATTCTTCAATGTGTGGTTTCATATCATTGTTTTCATGCATGCCATGATATGGGTTTTCAGGTTCACTTGCAACCATTGTGTGTGTGTGAGACACATGTGTTGATTTACATTGGTTCCATTGGAGTAGTATCATGGGCGCATGTAATACTTGGTTGTGTCTTTGGGCTGTGGTGGCTGGCCATGAGGCCCATGCTTGAGGATTGTCAGGGCCTGTGGGCAGGGGGACATGAGTGGGGGCCTGGTGGAGGCTGACCCTGCACTGCTGGGGGGTGGGGGTGGTGGTAGACATGGGTGGGAGCCTGGTGGGGGCTGCCCATGGTGGCTGGGGGGTGGGTGTGGGTGGGAGACATGGGTGGGGGCCTGGTGGAGGGTGCCCCACACTGCTGGGGGGGGGTGGGAGACATGGATGGGGGCCTGGTGGGGGCTGCCCATGGTGGCTGGGGGGTGGGGGTGGTGGTAGACATGGGTGGGAGCCTGGTGGGGGCTGCCCATGGTGGCTGGGGGGTGGGGGTGGCTTTAGACATGAGTGGGGGCCTGGTGGAGGCTGCCCCACAGTGCTGGGGGGTGGGGGTGTTGGTAGACATGGGTGGGAGCCTGGTGGGGGCTGCCCATGGTGGCTGGGGGGTGGGGACGGGTGGGAGACATGAGTGGGGGCCTGGTGGGGGCTGCCCATGGTGGCTGGGGGTGGGGGTTGTGGTAGACATGGGTGGGGGCCTGGTGGATTGTGCCCCACATTGCTGGGGGGTGGGGTGGGTGGTAGACATGAGTGGGGGCCTGGTCGAGGCTGCCCCTGCACTGCTGGGGGTGGGGGTGATAGGGGACATGAGTGGGGGCCTGGTGGAGGCTGCCCCACAGTGCTGGAGGGTGGGGTGGGTGGGAGATATGAGTGGGGGCCTGGTGGAGGCTGCCCCTGCACTGCTGGGGGTGGGGGTGATAGGGGACATGAGTGGGGGCCTGGTGGAGGGTGCCCCTGCACTGCTGGGGGGTGGGGGTGGTGGTAGACATGCGTGGGAGCCTGGTGGGGGCTGCCCATGGTGACTGGGGGGTGGGGTGGGTGGGAGACATGAGTGGGGGCCTGGTGGAGGCTGCCCCACACTGCTGGGGGGTGGAGGGGGAGACATGAGTGGGGGCCTGGTAGAGGCTGCCCATGGTGGCTGGGGGGTGGGGGTGGTGGGAGACATGGGTGTTAGCCTGGTGGGGGTTGCTCATGGTGGCTGGGGGGTGGGGTGCTGGGAGACATGAGTGGGGGCCCGGTGGAGGCTGCCCCTGCACTGCTGGGGGTGGGGGTGGTGGTAGACATGGGTGGGAGACTGGTGGGGGCTGCCCATGGTGGCTGGGGGGTGGAGGTGGTGGGAGACATGAGTGGGGGCCTGGTCGAGGCTGCCCCACAGTGCTGGGGGGAGTGGGGGGTGGGAGACATGAGTGGGGGCCTGGTGGAGGCTGCCCCTGCACTGCTGGGGGTGGGGGTGATAGGGGACATGAGTGGGGGCCTGGTGGGGGCTGCCCATGGTGGCTGGGGGGTGGGGGTGGTGGGAGACATGAGTGGGGGCCTGGTGCAGGCTGCCCCACAGTGCTGGGGGGTGGGGGTGGTGGTAGACATGGGTGGGAGCCTGGTGGGGGCTGCCCATGGTGGCTGGGGGGTGGGGGTGGGTGGGAGACATGAGTGGGGGCCTGGTGGAGGCTGCCCATGGTGGCTGGGGGGTGGGGGTGGTGGTAGACATGGGTGGGAGCCTGGTGGAGGGTGCCCCACAGTGCTGGGGGTGGGGTGGGTGGTAGACATGAGTGGGGGCCTGGTGGAGGCTGCCCCTGCACTGCTGGGGGTGGGGGTGATAGGGGACATGAGTGGGGGCCTGGTGGAGGCTGCCCCACAGTACTGGGGGGTGGGGTGGGTGGGAGACATGAGTGGGGGCCTGGTGTAGGCTGCCCCTGCACTGCTGGGGGTGGGGGTGATAGGGTACATGAGTGGGGGCCTGGTGGAGGGTGCCCCTGCACTGCTGGGGGGTGGGGGTGGTGGTAGACACGGGTGGGAGCCTGGTGGGGGCTGCCCATGGTGGCTGGGGGGTGGGGTGGGTGGGAGACATGAGTGGGGGCCTGGTGGAGGGTGCCCCACACTGCTGGGGGGTGGGGGGTGGGAGACATTAGTGGGAGCCTGGGCGGGCCTGCCCATGGTGGCTGGGGGGTGGGGTGGGTGGGAGACATGAGTGGGGGCCTGGTGGAGGCTGCCCCTGCACTGCTGGGGGGTGGGGGTGGGTAGGAGTCATAAGTGGTGCCTTGTGGGGGCTGCCCATGGTGGCTGGGGGGTGGGGGTGGTGGTAGACATGGGTGGGAGCCTGGTGGAGGGTGCCCCACAGTGCTGGGGGGTGGGGTGGGTGGGAGACATGAGTGGGGGCCTGGTGGAGGCTGCCCATGGTGGCTGGGGGGTGGGGGTGATAGGGGACATGAGTGGGGGCCTGATGGAGGGTGCTCCACACTCCTGGGTGGGGTGGGGGGTGTGAGACATGAGCAGGTGTGCAGGGTAGTCCCCTGTTTTGTGGGCTGCCTGCAGGGGCCATGGAGGGTGTACAGGGAACACCTGTGAGGACCCACCCAGCCTAATCGCGTATGTAACTTCCCGCGCACCCCTGTAATACACGTACCCAGCCAAATCGCGTGTGATTATTCCCACGCACCCCTGTAATACACGTACCCAGCCAAATCACGTGTGATAATTCCCGCGTACCCCTGTAATACACGTACCCTGGCTAATCGCGTGTAAAACTTCACGCGTTCCCCTGTCATACACGTACCCAGCCAAATCGCGTGTGATAATTCCTGCGTACCCCTGTAATACACTTACCCTGGCTAATCGCATGTAAAACTTCCCGCGTACCCCTGATATGAACGTTACCCGCTTTGCGTTCCTTGTTTGGCAGCCCTGTAAACTGGTCCAGGGTTAGCGCAGCCCTTTGCGATAATTTAGCGATTTTGATGGCTTTTCCTTGCGCGAGGGCGTTCTTGGGGGCGTTACTGGTGCTGCTGCAGGGTCGCTGCGATACTCTGCGCCACGGCTGGTTTGGGAGCCTAAAATCCATGAATACGCTGTGCGCGGAAATCGGTTTTGGCGCACGCGCCTGGCGCAGACAATCGCACGCGGACACTCTGCGCCAGCCGCTTGCGACACTTTTCTGCGAAATTCTATGAATTACCCTGATGGTTTCCAAAGTATTACTTCTGTTTGGGAATATGTGTCCAATACATTGTTTTTTAAAATTTCGTGGCTGTTGGGATCACGTTTGGCTATTGTTTCTATATCTTCGTATGATTTTAGAACACTTTTTCTAGATTTAGCTGGACCAAGACTTAGCCACACTATATTTTCAGATTTACCATACAATGCACTACCAGTTAAACGATCAGCTGCTTGATATGATCCACATTCTCTATTGGAGAGCATTTTTATGCCCAAGCTGTATAATTTCTGAGACACTGTTTTATCTGATGAGAGGTCATTCCAGAGGTCTTGGAGCTCTGTCTTTTCTGCTTTGCTTAAGTATGCTGTAACATATCGTGCAACTGCAGTAGAATTGTCTGCAATGTACTGCACATCTATGTTTGCATTCCATAAGTGGGCAATGATTGCATTATAATCATTGATATATTTTTCTTCTTCTTTTCTTTTTATGTAATATGTATTTTTAGGTGACTTACCTTTAACACTATGTCTAACTGAAGACATGAGGTTGTTCACTTGACCTGTATTTGTAACTGGTCCAATGAAACCAAATCGGCATTTAGTGTAGTATTTCCCTTTGTTTTTTGTATTTGCGACGACAATATTTTCCACATTTGTGTCGTTGAAATTGGAAAATTTGTACATGAAGATCACTATTTGTGGCTTCTGATGGAATTTCACAAGTGACATATTTTTCAATAAACTGTAAGACAGTGGCATCACTATCTTGACCAAATTTAGGAGGATCTTTAATCCATAAAAGCATGTGGATATGTGGTGCTCCTCTGGCTTGGTATTCTTTTCTCCAAAAGAAGTGTTGCACTTCTACAAGGGGAGGAACAGTTTTATTACAAATAAAATGTAGCATAGCAATGATGCAATGGTGAAAATATCTTGAAACATTAACAGGATCCAAAGAACAAAGTTCTCCAGGTGTTAGTATATCTATGTTTGTTTTGTTTCTGTTTGATATGCGTAGGAAATCATGTAAATCTTCCCATGCATATTCTGCACAACTTAATGTAACAAACCAAGTGGATGGGCCAAGGTTTCTGATCATACAACGTACATCTCCATGACGTCGAAACCAGTACTCTTTAGTACCACGCATATTTGCTAATAGATTTATAATATTTGATTGTAAAACCTCATCCTTTTGTTGCACTTTTTGTAATAATTGTGTAGCTGTCATATTTTGAAAGTGTGATCCTGATTTTAATATGTGTGCAACTCCGTAACATAAAGTTACTAGTTCACTTTCAAAGAGTAGGTGGAATATGTATTCCACATTTTGTCTAAATCTGGGATCTTCAGAATACATCCGTAATGAGCGGTATTCTGAAGCTGATATTTTGATAGGTCTATCATCGTACCTTCCTCCTTTGCCAGTAGGAAAGAGTAGAGGAAAAGCATGTGCTTCTATACTTTATTCCCATATGCTGATTGGTGATCCTTTTGTTTGACGCATTTGGTATGTTTCCAGTGCATCTTCTATGGTGTCATTAGAGTGCAAAGGATGAATTGTATAATGGTCTAAAGTATTTGATATTGTAGCATGATCTAGGAGCTCAAATTGACCAGTTTATTGTGTTTCTTGAATTATTTCAGTTGTATCCTTCAAGTTTTCTTCAATATTAATTTCTTTGTAATATTCATTATTCACTTTAAGATATTGCAAGGCTTGTCTAACTTTATGTAAATCTACCAGCTGTTGCCATATTTTATTGTCTTTTGTAGGTACTCCATTTACTAAGATAATTAAAGATTGCTGCATTGGACGTTGCACTCCTAGAGTATGCACATTTTCTTTTAGATCTAATGGTAAATAAACTACTTTTCCACGAATGCCTTTTACCAATTCAGAGAGAGGTAATTTTGCTGTTTTTGGTTGAAGGTGTATTATTGCTTGAAATGGGTGCACTGTTTGAATTTTGATGCTCTCATATAAATTAAGTTGTTGTAGGGGTTTTGGTAGTGGGTATAATTCCAAATTATTTGTGATAGCACGTGAAGGAGTTTGGTTGTTGTCAAGTTTTGTAGTGCAGTAACTGCAAAGTATTAAGGGGTCAGTTATTTTGTATTTGTTTTCTGCGACAAGGTAGAGTGCTAATTCAAACCATTTCGATCTTCATTGTCTTCTATTTTGTATGATAGGTCCACAGTTTTTGTGTTACTTTTATAAAAGGTTTTGCGGCAACATACACACACATGGTTTGGTACTTCAGCTGATGTACTTTTAAATTTTATTATTTCTTTTTTGTGTGTGTTTAATAAAAGGTTGCCATGTGTAGATTTGTTGCTAATTTGGTTTAAAGCTATTTCATTCTGTAAGTGGCTTTCACTTCCAAAATATTTTTTCTGGATATAGGCCCTCATTACAACTGAGGTGCTAAGTGCACCAACTTTACCACCATGGTGTAAACTACGTTTACACCATGGTAGATGGTGGATTTACTGCCCCACTACAAGGTGAGTGGGGCGGTAAATCCCCATTTCCCATTTTCCCTTCCCCATTCCCATTTTTGCCCCATAGGGCATAATGGGAGTGGGGAAGACGCTAATTACGGCACCGTAAATTACGGTGCCGTAATTAGCACCAAGGTGCCTTAGCACCATGGAACTTAACGCCTGCAAAAAGCAGGCGTTAAGGTGGGAATCAGGCGTTAAGGGTTAACGGTGGCGTTAACCCTTAACGCCTGAGTTGTAATGAGGGCCATAGTCAATTTCTTCAAGTAGGTCTTTTGCTGTACCATGTAGGAGATTGTTATTTAAATTTGCTAGTGCTAAAGCATAGTACAGTTTATAGACTCGATTTCTTATAGTTGAATGATGTGTTGATATCCTTTTGATATCATGGAAGTTGGTTTTACAAGTAGATTCTGTAATGCAGGCCAATGAATGTCTTTGTAGTCCTGTAGTCCTGTGTACTTGCGCACTGGACAGGTATCCATATTTTGCAGTAGTTTAATTTTGATTTTGTCTTTGCTTTTTACATATTGATTGAGCAATTGGCGTAAAGACTTGAAAAATTGTTTGGGAATGTTACACATTGACGTACATGGCCATTTGTACACTAGATGTTCTGATTCAGTTGAATGGAGGGGCATATTTTTGTAAGGAGTACTTCTTGTTCCATTATGGTATTATTCACTTTTTCATAACCTCGACCACTGCTATGTATGGCAATTGTATTTGTTTGTTTTTGTTTGTACGCTTCTTCATTAAAGTATGGTTCTGTGCTCGTAGTGTGATTCCATTCACCTCCGCATATACTTAAGAAGTTCTTTCTGTCGACATTGTGTTTATTGAGAAGTCTTTTTTGTAATTTAGTTATTAGTTTTGTTAGTGGTTTCATTTTGTTTAACACTAAAATAAATAACTTTCATTTGAGAAGAATTGCACTGTCTATCAACGCTTCTAAGATTAATTTCCTATGATAGTTTTTAAGCATTGAACCAGATTTCTCTCCTATTTTTATAAGATTTTGAAGGACTATATGACGGTACATTTTGGCTAAAATACTTTTCTTGGTATGCTTACTTTGCATTATATCAAAATTTAAAGAAGCAGTTTTATCTGCAGTGATAGCTGATTTTCTGTTAATTGTTTTTTGGTTTGTTTTACATTTTGATAGAGGAATTTTTGTACTTGAAACTTCTTGTGTTTCACTAAATGACTGTATTAGCTGTTTTGTTTCAACTTTTATTACAAATTCTGCTAGAGATGGATGCTTATGTTGGACACTTTTATTTTAATTTGTTCTACTTCTGCGTTGCTTTCTACAGACTTGACTTTTGGTAGGCATTCTTTAGGGTCTATTGAAAAAAATAAAGATGGTATGGGTTGGGGTGTTCTGCAATGTATGTGTGCTGTGTGCATGAGTGTTTGAGTAAGATGATAAAGATGTATGTAATGGTGTGTGATTGTGCATTGGGAACTACAACAAGTAGGGATGGGTATTCTTGAATTTATGTGCTACTAAACTGGGGTTCAGATGACAGAAACAAGTAAGCTAGTGGTGTGGAGAAATACAAATAGTAAATCTAATGTATACAATTAAAACATTTGTTTGTTCTATAATATTAAAATTCTAGCGGTTGAGTTGGGTAATTTGTGTGTCCAAAAATAGGAATTTGTGGGCCATTCTGGCTGTAAATCGCTGTTTAAGACATGGGGATTTTTGGACAGAATGGTGCACATTCTCTATTTTTAGGCACAGAAATAGCATGAATTAACTTTACAGTGTTTTTGAGTAATAATACAAATATTATGGTGATATTCTACTTACTTGTTTTCTAAAATGAACAGGTTATTTCTCAGTTCTTCTTTGTTCTTCAAATTCGGCTGCTTCTTTTCAGGAGAATGGTCTTCACTGCAATTGTAAAATAAACAAATTAGTAATTTTTTTTGTATATAGCACTGTTATTAATTTAGAAATTGATTTTTTTAATTGAAATCCCCAGCGCCTTCCTCAAAACCATTAAAACTATCTTATTTACATAAGATACGTCGCACCAGTTCAATATATATTGCAATGACTAACTGTAGCAAACAAAATATCTTTACTATGTCTTGTGAAATTCATAATGTACGACTGAATACAACTATTTCTGTAACTTAACTGTTCTAGGTAATAGTGCCTCAATGTCATGCTTAAATTAAAGTAATTATATAAATAAATAAATAAAAATATGTATTTGTATAAGTATTATTTTTTGAGATTTGAACATAGAGTGTGCATCCATGCAATTTTGTTTGAATATATGTAGCCCATATATTTCATTTAAAAAATGTTAGTTTAACATGATTTGAGTGGGTGTGTATAAAGAAAGTAAATAGTATAAAGGTTTATAAGTGATAGTTGATTTTAGGAAATTGGAAAAAAGACAGTAGATTCATTTTACAGATTACACAAACTAAAAGTCAGTTTGAAAATGTGTTCATGTACTGTACAGAAAATATGCATATCTGTAGTTTGTGTTCATGCATATGGATATGCATGGAGCTGCAAGTAGAAATCTTGGAGACGTGTACAGTATTTCTTGTAGATGGTGCTTGCCAATGATATGACACTTGTACTCAGAGAGATTCACAGTACATTTGCAGTGCTGATCTATGATGATGCAGTTAGATGTAGAGGTCGTGAATGTGATTGGTGCATGGTCATGTGATTTCTTAGCTACATCCAATGAGGGAATGGCACAGAGAGTGAAGTGGAAATGGTAGAAGGGATGTTCATGTTACGATATGTCCGCGGACATGTCGGTAGTTTGCGGACATCAGGAGTTACATCCGGGGATTTTTTGGTTCAGAAGTCATGCAAATGAGAATGAGCACTGAAAGGGATTGGTCATGAAAGTTTAGTGGGTGTGTTGTGCCAGGAGAGAGATTCTCAGATACTCTTTTCGCTGAGAGAACAACAGATAGCTATGGCTGTGTGTTTCAGAAAACAGATTGTTTGGATTTTGGGAGATTCGTGGATACATTGGTTGAAGGTACATGCAGAAAGCTGTGGAGTAGCTGTAGATCTTGGATTTCCACATGTGGAAGTACACTGGCATGGAGTACGTGGAATGAAGTGGTTGGACTTGCTACCTCTCTGTGCTACTTTGGAGACAGAGCAACATCCAGACATAATTGTAATTCATTGTGGAGGGAACAGTTTAGGACATGTGACTGGATTTTTTTTGCAATTTGCTATGAAAGAAGGACTTGGAAGGTCATGGACATGTTTCCTAATTCTCAAGTGATATTTTCACGGATTGCGCAGAGACAAATGTGGCTTCGTTCTTCTTCATTTGGTCCGCAAATGGAAAAAGCAAGGCGCAATGTTAATAAGGTTGTTTGGGCCTTTCTAAGAGATTTTGGCATGTCCTCTTTTCACAATGAAAATATTATGTTTCGTAGTACATACATTTTTCGCAGAGATGGAGTCCATCTTACTTATGCTGGCAATCGATTTTTCTGAGAAATGTTCAAAATGCATTGCAACCTTTTTTAGAATTACAGCATCCATTTTGAAGTAGGTGTTAAGTATTTATAATTTTTGACATACAAACACCTCCCAAAGGGTCTTTTCAGAGCCACTGCTTCCTACCAGAGAAAATTGCAATGGTTATAATAGGGTAGCACCCCAATTTTTTAGATGTTCGCGAACATTCCGCGGACTTCTAAAAAATACAAAGGGCCCTGCTTCATTTATCGTCACTTCTCTTTTTTAACTGTGAAAGGCGGCTCTGAAAAGAGCATCATTTTTTGGGATTTTTGTTATTTTGTATTTTTTTTGGTTTTTCATACACGAGACACTAGGAGAGGAGGGGAAAGGAGGGGTAAGGGGGGACACCAAACACAGGGATAAGAAAGGGCGCGCTGAGAGAGGAAGATGTAGAGTGGGTTTTATTTGGGTAGTGAGCAGGTCTTCTCGTGCTCTGAGATGATAGTCTCAAAAGCACTCAGAAGTCGCTCCCCCCTGCAGAGTACTGTGTCACAGTACATACATACAACTGTGACCCTCGAAAGGTAGGGGTCATCAGAATTCTGTATGGCATGTGAGGCAGCTTGAGGAAGACGCTGTCCCACAGAGGTGGTCCTTTTGGTGACAGGATCAGAAACAGAGGATGAAGTAGAGGAAATCAACCTACTAGGTTCTTCGCAAGGTACAACCTTGCGAATAGCCCCAGAGTGAAATGACCTCAGGTGTCGCTTCATGGTCGTGGTCCCAAAGCTGTACGAACCGTGCCTCCCGCGACTGAGTATCATTTTGCACTCATTGCAGGTGACACGGTTTGCACGAGCCTTAGGACTATTCTCATGAATGGTAAACAACCGCCACGCCCAAGACTCATGCCTAGTGCGGGTAGTAGGGATTTCCTCTACCTCATTCTCCTCATCCTCTTCATCCTCCTCTGCATCCTCACTCCTGTTCCCCTCTTCAGGTCCTTGGGAAGGTGGTGGTGGTGGAGGGGGTGGGGGTGGTGCTGAGGCGGATACAGCACCGGCTGGCAGCAGTGGAGCTATAGTTGCCATCAGGTTGATGATAGATATCTGCAAGTGGCAGCAAAAATCGCAATGCTCTGAAGAATAGTCAGAAACACAATGAGAATAAGCTCTAGGGCGTGGTCTTTTATAGGGCTGCTTGTACGCGGTCCGCAGACATGCGTGCTGTCCGCGGACAGATCGAACACAAAAAAGGGTTCAAAAAGTTTCAAAAGGTATGTAGAAACTCAGGATTACTATGTGGGACTTGTGCCAGGATGAGTTTTTATTGAAAAATATTGTGGATTACTTGAAAATGTACTTTTAAATTGTTCAGGGACACGAACAGTGTCCGCATTCAGAACACGCGATTAGCGTGGGCGTGGTCACATGATCCCTTCGCGAACATGTCCGCAAAGGAAGAACCTGTCCGCAGGACACCAAATGCAGGGACATTGGTTTGCGCATGCGCGTTGATGTTCTACGGACATTGTTCGGGTCCTGAAGTAATTAAAAGTGCGTCACACGTCAAACGAACATTTCAGGACACCGCTTGTGTACTTAGAACAGTTTCAGGTATAGTGTTCTTCAGGACACTTTAATTTTCATTTCTTTACGAACATTTCAGGACACCGCGTGTGTTCTTAGAACAGTTCCAACTTGCTAGCGAACAGTACGGACAGGTATAGTGTTCTTCAGGACACCTCCATTTTCGTTTATTTACGAACATTTCAGGACAGAAATTGTGTTCTTAGAACAGTTTCAACTTGCTAGCGAACAATACGGACAGGTATAGTGTTCTTTAGGGCACCTCCATTTTGTTTAATTACGAACATTTCAGGACACCAATTGTGTTCTTAGAGCAGTTTCAACTTGCTAGCGAATACCACGGACATGTATAGTGTTCTTCACGGACACCTACATTGTTTTTTAAAACAAAAAAAAAGAAACTAAGTACATCACAATATAAAAATGTAACTTTATTTAACATATATTAATAATTTATGACAGAGAAGGTGACGCAGAAACGGAAACAAAAACAGGAGAATTAGGGGTTTCAACATGATTGGTATCAGGTGAAGAAGGGATGGAAGTCTCATCAAAACGTTTTGGGTTATGGAGAGGGTTTGGGGATAATTGACTGGGATATGGTGAGGGGGGACAAGTACATATGGGGCAATGGTATGAGGTTTTTGTTTTAAAATGATCTTCAACAAAATTTTCAAATTATTAAAATTGGTCAACAATAAATCCATGTTTTCTTTTATGCTGTCAAGCGTGTTATCCATAACAGTTTCTTCAGAGGTATTTTCTATTTGGTATGCTCTGTACAAAAAAATATATATATGTTAAATGTATATGAAATAATAATCATTAAATGGTTTATATTGTAAAGTGTTTACCATTCGTTTCACTATCTTGTGACATTTCCTCATGTGGGAAATGCTCCTCTAGCCATTCCAGCGTACTAGACATTTCTGTGAGAAAAAAAAAAGATAATGGGCCTCATTACGAGTCCGGCGGTAACCGCGGCGGTAAAACTGCCTGGTTACTGCCGGACTCGTCTTACCATTCCGCCTCCGTGATTCCCGGAATTACCGGGACATTACAACCCCGGTTTTTCGGGAATCATGGAGGCGGAATGGTGTTAATCCCCATTCCCATCGAGTCCTATGGGACTCAATGGGAATGGGGATCATGGAAACACCGGTAGCATCTCGTAATGCTGCTGGTGTTTCCTCGTCCGCCTGCAGGCGGGCGGTGTTAAACCCGTCAGGTCAGACCTGGCGGGAACATCACCTCCCGCCTGCAGGAGTCGGAATCAGGCGGTCCGGAAACAACGGTGGCGGCGGGTTTACCACCACCGTTATTTCTGGACCGCCTGAGTTATAATGAGGCCCAATATCTTTTTTTTAATCTAATACAGAAAGTGTATAAATATATGATTAAAATGAAGTACACTTACTATTTCAGGTAAGATATGTTCTAAGTACTCTGTAGGTCTGGTCTTGTTCTTAGTTCTGTAGTGTCTGTGAGGTAATTATGTTGGAAGCCAATTTATCTTCTTGTGGTATATTCCATTTTAGAACAAATTGCATTTAAATGAATGGTTAGTGTGTTACATATATGGGTTACATTTCTTATGTATTACTACATATAATGCGTATGTGTGCTGCTTTTTGAATTTGTTAAATGTTCCTATGTTATGATATAAGAATCAAACATACCCCCCCCCAGAGTTTTTAGGTAGTGGTACTATTCTCTGAACATGTCCGCGGACATTAAAAGAATTCGCGGACATCAAGTTCAGTAGAAGAGGTTCAGTATGTTCCATATTACATGTACATAAAGTCAAAGTTATTATTATTAAGTTGTGCTACTAAAAACCTATGAAATTCAGTGAAAAATCTTTGTTAAATGGGCGTTGTGGTTAAGTTGCGCTACTAAAAACCTATGAAATTCAGTGAAAAAACTTTGTTAAAGGGACGTTATGGTTCCAAGTAAAACCGAAAAACCCTTGAACTTTGCCAGTTATGGTAAGCTAAGCAACAATAAGTCGTGCCACCACTGTGCACTGCTAAGCCTAACACCCAGGACATCAAAGATGAAATCACAAATGTCATTGATGACATCGCTGATGACATCACATGTCTGGCGCCTCTTTTTTCCATTACTGACATATCTAGGCCACATGGTTTTCTTCAGTAACAGTCAGGAACTAAAATTGTAAATGTACTATATTTGTAGACTTATCCTTCAAGTATGTTCGTATAGTAATTCCCTTAGGGTCCAGTCATATCATATGAAACATATACATAGGGGAAGACACAAGCTTGAAACAAAGCAATCCTTTCTGTGCATGAAGATAATCAGTAGAGTTATCAGCACTTTCTGATAGTTCTGTTGTTTTTTTATTACTGTACTTTCCCTGTATATGCTCATATTTGTATGCATTGTACTCACATTACTTTCCTTACGGTCCAGTCACATCATGTGATACATATACATAGGGTAAATAGCAGCTTTCAAACAGAGCAATCATTTATTTGCATAAAGATAATCAGTTAGGTTATGAATTATTTCTGCTACTACTTCTGCTTTTTTGGTTACTTCACTTTCTCTGTATATACCCATATATGTATGTGTTCTTGTAATAATGCAATTATGTAATACGTGGGTTTTATTAGCTACTCATTACATATTTCACAGTACGCAAAACTCTAATAAGAAAACAGTTATCATTTCATTATTCAACATATCGAGAAAACAAACAAGGTGTCCCAGAATCACGCTGGGACACAAATCGGTGCACTGCTAATACAATAAGAATTGCAAAAGTGTTCTTTCCTTCAATTGAACTTAATAATAGTCAAATACATAAACCATAAATGTATAACTTTATAATTCATAAGTCAAAGTAATTCATAACAGTCAATGCAGACACTGTCACAGAGTAACAGTTAGCAAAGTCAGAACTCATTTTAAGAGATTTGATGCGTACAGCTTTGGTATGACAACCATGAAGCGACAGCTCACTTCGTTCCACACTGCGGACATTCACAAGGTGGTGCTATGTGAAGAGCATAGTCGATTGATTTCCTCCACAGCATCCTCCGAGTCCGATCCTCCCACCACAAGGGACACTCCTGTGGGGTAGCGCCTCCCTCCAGCCGCCTCACAAGCCATTTGCAATGCTGTTGACCCTCGCCTTTCAAAGGTGAAAATAGTGTGTATGTATTGTGACATAGTACTCCGCAGGGGGGAGAGTTTTCGAAGTGCTTTTGAGGCACCAGAAGATCTGCACCTTACCTAAGTGAAGCTCACCCTATATCTTTCTCTGTCCACTTGCCCCTTCTTATCCCTGTGGCTGGTGTCCCTTCCTTACCCTCCTTTGGCCTCCTCTCCTAGTGTATCATGTGCTGAGAAGCAATAAACGTGAAAACAACAAAAATTACAGAAAAGGCTCTTTTCAGAGCCGCCTTTCTCAGTTTAACAATAGAACTATGAAGTGACCGTTGTAGACCCCCGCAAAGTTGTGGAAAAGTTTGCGAACAGTCGTAGGGAAAAAAAAGGAGAGTGCAAGCGGAGCAAACACAATGAAGTGTGCGCTGGGAGTAAGTGGTTGCTCTGAAAAGAGCCTTTCGGTGGTGTGTTGTGTGGGTCAAAAACTGTGGATTAGAGAAAACAGATTGTCACATAGGTTATTGTGAATCCAAAAGAGGTTGCAATGCATTTTGTACATTGCAAATAAAAATCTGATTGCCAGCATATGTGAGATGGACTCCATCTCTGCGGAAAATGAAAGAGCTGTGAAACAACATTTTTTCATTGTGGAATGAGGACATGCCAACATCTCTTAAAAAGGCACAAACAGCCTTATTCACATTGCATCTCGCTTTCTCCATTTGTGGACCAAACGCAGAAGAACACAGCCATATTTGTCTTTGTGCAATACGGAATAAAAGTATTTGACAATTTGGAAACATGTCCATGAGCTTCGCAAGTCCTTCCTTCATTGCAAATTGCAAAGAAATTCAAGAGACAGGGCCTAAACTGTTTCCTCTGCAATGAATAATAAGTATATCTGGAGGAGGCTCTGTCAGTAAAGTAACACACAGAGGTACCAAGTCAAGCCACCTCATGCCACGCACGCCATGCCAGTGCACTTCCACATGAGGAAATCCAAGATCCTCAGATAAACTGCAGCTTTCTGCATGCACCTTCAACCAATGTATCCATGAGTCTCCCAAAATCCAGATAATCTGTTTGCGAGCACGCAAAGCCATGGCTGTGTGATCTCCTATCAGGGAGAAGACGGTCTTACTAAATCTCGCCGTTCAGAACACACCCACTGAACTTTATTGACCAATCCCTAGCTCCGCTCATTTTCATTTGCATGCGTCTACACCCCAGAATCCCCGTTGGTGATATGCGCTGGCTGCAAACTACTGCCATGTCCGCGGACATGTATAGGATCAGAGCGTGACGACGGTACATTAAAGTATTATTCCCCTTTTTCCCCTTTAAGGTGGGCTCTGAAAAGAGCCGTTTTTTGTTTTTGTTTTTGGGCAGATACCTTACAGACATCTGTTATTTTGTTTATTTTTTTGTGTTTTTTGTCCTTACTTTACTCCTACAACCATTACAGAACATTCTCTAAAGCAAGCCTTACGTTCCAAAAGAACATTGCATTTCCCAAAGAAGATAGTGCAACACCATCTGCTTCAAAATAATCTGCATTACTTGGAACTATGTTTTCGTGGCTGCAGAAAAACATACCAGCGCGTAACATAAATGCACGCATGGCGCGATTAATGATACACCTCCCAATACTTTGATCTGGACAGAAAAAAGAATTGTTGTCCCATTTATTTCGCAGTTGGAAAGATGTTCATGAGTGCTTGAACCAACTGTCCCAAATCTGCCAACAAAGTACGTGCAGTCACGTAGCCCAAATGACAAGCACCGTAGTTCAAAATTACCACATGAGGTCATCGTACTTATGTGTCTGCAAACTTGCAGAATTGCCGCAACATTGGCATCAGTCTCAGCGTTCCACACCACCTCCACTCCTGTCACATCGAAATGGTGTGCCACATGCCTACTCTCTGCATAATGTTGTAAGCCATGGACAAACATTTCTCCAAGCACCAAAACCCTGACCCTCTCCACCTCTGCCATCTTCAGTGTATGCACCGTCTTTAGACACAAAAGAGTAATGTGAACATCCTATTGGTTGATGCCTACAGTCCCCTTTCCATGCAGGATTTGCTGTTGAAACCCCTATGTGACACGCCCTACCCGCAGACAAGCGTTGCCTACGTGCAGCACGCAACTCTTACCCAGTCCTTTCACCCTTTCCACAGCGGTAGCAAATTGAGTCCCTCATTGGACACAACTAAGCAGTCACACAACCATCCACCAATCACATTGAAAATAGCTAAATGTAACTCCGTCATCAACATTGCGCACTTCAAAATGACTGTCGATAATTCTGAATGGAAGTCGCATATCATTGCAAAGCACCTACTTCAGAAGCTACTGTGCAAGTGTTGCGAATTTCTACATACAGCTCCATGCATGCGCACATGCATGAGTATAGAGTACAGGTATGTATATTTTAATCAGAGAACATGTGCAACCTTTATGATTTAATTAAAAACAAATTAATGCTGCTAAATGTGCATAAGCAATACATACCAACGCTCCCCCTTTTAAGTGCAAGATGTCCGATTTATCATTGACAAACCGCACAACTTCTTACTGTCTTCCGCTTAGCCTATACAAACGTTGCAAGCATACCTATTTAGGGCGAAACTCGATTTTGTATTAGAAAATGTCGGAGTTGTATACTGTGTACGGCAACAGTAATGCTACTTGCAATGTAATCGTATGACATAAATAAGCGCTCCCAATTGCTTTGGTGACATCCCCCTCTGAGGGTCTCCCCATTTTTCGTCATCGTGCTTTTAAATTGCAAGTACATTTTTTTTTCCATCTACTACTATGCCCTATCGCTTACAAACCTCTCTCCTATAGATAGCACACCTTGTAAAAAACAAGGCATTTTCATAACCTTAAAAATGTTAGCAATTTTGAAGGACTTGCAAGCAACATATTGCAAATACCATGCACAGAGTGAAGTGAAATGCGCACATGCACTGGGTTCAAATATGAAAGGAGAATGCTCTGATTAATGATGCACAATTAATGTGTGCAGTATCAGCACTGCTGTAAACACACAAAGTAATTAATTTTGTTTTTTTGAATCGCAGTGAAGACTACTCTCCTCAGAATCAAGAGCATCTACACTGCAGACGACATATCCGAAGAAACCTGGTCATTTTGCAAAAAAAAGTAAGTACAGTACTACCTTTATATTGTAACTACTCCTCAAAGAGGCTGCATGGATTATTTGTTTAATTTGGGCAACAAAGCAAACATTGATTTCTGAACCATTCTACCTACAAATATCCATTTATTGAACTAAGAATAACAGGCAGAATGGCTCACAAATCCCTGTGTGTTTGGAACTCAAATAACATACGTAATCCTTAGAAGGTTAGATTTAGAAAAGAAGTTGCTGTTGCAAGTTTATGGCATTTCATATATTAATAATGCTTCTCGTCACCACTAGCCCACTTTGTACTCTCATCTGAAGCACATTGTAGTAGTATACAAAAAGTAAAATAGCATTGCCAAATCATTACAAGAGTCCAATGCACATTCACACACCATGACAAAGAGCTTCCCCATAAGACTCATGCACGCATGCACATAGCACACATACATTGTACAACAGACCAAAGTATGCCTTCTCTTTTTTCAACAGACACCAAAGAATGAATACCAAAAAGCAACTCCGTAGAAAGGAATGCAGAAGTAGAGCAAATAAAAATAAAAGTGCCCAATCTAAGCATCCATCTGTTGTAGAGTTTGTAGAGAATGTTGGAAGAAACCAGCTAATGCAGTCAGGTAGCAAAACAAAAGAAGCTTCAACTTTACCTCCTCCATCAAAATGTGTCACGAAACACAAAAATGTTGGCAATAAAATCAGCTACCAGTACAGCTAACAATGCTCCTACTGATCCTGATAGTGTAACAAGAACCCATAGTAAAAAAGTATTTTATCAAAAATGTTTCATCACAGAGTCATTCAGAATCTACTAAGAAGAGGACCGAAATCATCCTCACACCTTAAAACCTACCGTAGAAAGTTAATCCTACAAGCTCTCATGGACAGTGCAATCCTTCTCAAAAAGAAGTTGTTTATATTAGTGTTAAATAGGATGAAAGCACTAACAAAACTAAGTATCAAACTACAAAAGAAACTCAGCAATAAACGGAATGTGAACAAAAATAATGTTTTAAATGTTTGTGGTGGTGAATAGAGTCACGCAACAACCACAGAACCATATTTTAATGAAGAAGCATACAAACAAAATCAAACAAACACAATTGCCATCCATAGCAGTGGACGAGCGTATGAGAAAATCAATACTACCATCATGGAACAAGATACACTGCTTACAAAAGTATCCTCTGAAAACTCAGAATTACCTCTCGATTCAGCAGAACTACACCGTCCAGTATACAAATGGCCGTGCACATCAATGTGTGCCATTCCAAACAAAGCTTGGACAAAAGCCTATGGATATTTGTCCAGTGCGCAAATACACAGGACTACAAGGACATTCATTAGCCTGCATTTCTGCGCCTAGTTGCAAAAGCACCTTCCATCATATCAAAAGGATATCAATACATCATTCAAATGTAAGAAATCTAGTGTATAAAATATACTGTGCAAAAAGTCCAGCTTCAGAATTAGATTAGGCAATTTAAATAACACTCTTCTGCATGGTACACCCAAATACTTACAAGAAGAAATTGACCGTATTCACAGAAAGTATTTTGGAAGTGAAAGCCACTTACAAAATGCAATAGTTTTAGAACATAGTAGCAGCAATTCTGCACATAGCAACCTTCTATTACACACATACAAAAAAGAAATAGTAAAATTTAAAAGGTCATCGGCTGAGGTACCAAACCCTGTGTGTGTGTGTTGCCGCAGAACGTTTTACAAAAGGAACACACAAAATGTAGACATAGCATACAAAATAGAAGACAATGAAGAATCTAAATGGTTTGAATTAGCTCTCTGCCTTTTAGCAGAAAACATATATGACCTAACTGAAAGCCTAATATGTTGCAGTTACTGTACTACAAAATTAGACAACAGCCACACTCCTTCACGCGCTATTACAAATTATTTGGAATTGTTCCCACTACCAAAAATCCTGCAACAACAACTCAATTTGTATGAGAGCATAATAATTCAAACAGTTCACCCATTTCAAGCAATTATACGCCTTCATCCAAAAACAGCAAAATTACCTTCCTCTGAATTGGTGAAAGGCATTTGTGGCAAAGTAGTTTATTTGCCATTAGATCTAATGGAAAATGTACACACTCTAGGAGTACAACGTTCAATAGAGCATTCTTTAATAGTCTTGGTAAATGTGTACCAACAAATGACAAAAATATCTGGCAACAACTGGTAGACTTACATAAAGTTAGACAAGCATTGCAATATCTAACGATGGTCAGGGCGGAGAACTCCATGCAGAGGGCCCTGAGGCGGGCCGAGTGACTCGAGGCAATCCGCAGGGAGTTGGAGGTGAACATCTCGGCGTCCCTGCGGACCCTCGGGGCCATGGAACAGGACCGCCTCCGGGACATAGACGAGGAGTTCGATGATGCCCTGGCCCGGACCACCACTAAGTGAGCTGCTGGACTGGCCCGCCGCCATTGTATATAGTTATTTAGTGATAGGTTTCCTTTATAGTTTATTTTTATTTGGAGTTGACGGACACTGCTCCACCTTTTGTATATAGTTCCATTTTAGAAAGGTTTTTTGGTAGGTTTCATTTCTTCTGTTGGGATGATGGACCCTGAATACTTTGTACATAGTTGGACTTTGGATTTGGATATTTTTTTTACTATGAATATTTTTTTCCATGGAGCAATGGTTTTCTATTTCTTTTTTCCCTTCATTTCCTTTTTATGGACTTGAACTTTGGAAGAAATTTTTTTGGATTATCATTTATTGATTTTAATTTGAAAAGGGACAGCCAGCTTAATTTTGTTATTTTTTTACTTGTGTATTTTGTTTACTTTTGATTGCCATTACTGTTGTTTTTAATACATTATTTTGATTTTTTCATTCTTCAATGTGTGGTTTCATATCATTGTTTTCATGCATGCCATGATATGGGTTTTCAGGTTCACTTGCAACCATTGTGTGTGTGTGAGACACATGTGTTGATTTACATTGGTTCCATTGGAGTAGTATCATGGGCGCATGTAATACTTGGTTGTGTCTTTGGGCTGTGGTGGCTGGCCATGAGGCCAATGCTTGAGGATTGTCAGGGCCTGTGGGCAGGGGGACATGAGTGCGGGCCTGGTGGAGGCTGACCCTGCACTGCTGGGGGGTGGGGGTGGTGGTAGACATGGGTGGGAGCCTGGTGGGGGCTGCCCATGGTGGCTGGGGGGTGGGTGTGGGTGGGAGACATGGGTGGGGGCCTGGTGGAGGGCGCCCCACACTGCTGGGGGGGGTGGGAGACATGGATGGGGGCCTGGTGGGGGCTGCCCATGGTGGCTGGGGGGTGGGGGTGGTGGTAGACATGGGTGGGAGCCTGGTGGGGGCTGCCCATGGTGGCTGGGGGGTGGGGGTGGCTTTAGACATGAGTGGGGGCCTGGTGGAGGCTGCCCCACAGTGCTGGGGGGTGGGGGTGTTGGTAGACATGGGTGGGAGCCTGGTGGGGGCTGCCCATGGTGGCTGGGGGGTGGGGACGGGTGGGAGACATGAGTGGGGGCCTGGTGGGGGCTGCCCATGGTGGCTGGGGGGTGGGGGTGATGGTAGACATGGGTGGGGGCCTGGTGGAGGGTGCCCCACATTGCTGGGGGGTGGGGTGGGTAGTAGACATGAGTGGGGGCCTGGTCGAGGCTGCCCCTGCACTGCTGGGGGTGGGGGTGATAGGGGACATGAGTGGGGGCCTGGTGGAGGCTGCCCCACAGTGCTGGAGGGTGGGGTGGGTGGGAGACATGAGTGGGGGCCTGGTGGAGGCTGCCCCTGCACTGCTGGGGGTGGGGGTGATAGGGGACATGAGTGGGGGCCTGGTGGAGGGTGCCCCTGCACTGCTGGGGGGTGGGGGTGGTGGTAGACATGCGTGGGAGCCTGGTGGGGGCTGCCCATGGTGGCTGGGGGGTGGGGTGGGTGGGAGACATGAGTGGGGGCCTGGTGGAGGCTGCCCCACACTGCTGGGGGGGTGGAGGGGGAGACATGAGTGGGGGCCTGGTGGAGGCTGCCCATGGTGGCTGGGGGGTGGGGGTGGTGGGAGACATGAGTGGGGGCCTGGTGGAGGCTGCCCCACAGTGCTGGGAGGAGTGGGGGGTGGGAGACATAAGTGGGGGCCTGGTGGAGGCTGCCCCTGCACTGCTGGGGGTGGGGGTGATAGGGGACATGAGTGGGGGCCTGGTGGGGGCTGCCCGTGGTGGCTGGGGGGTGGGGGTGGTGGGAGACATGAGTGGGGGCCTGGTGCAGGCTGCCCCACAGTGCTGGGGGGTGGGGGTGGTGGTAGACATGGGTGGGAGCCTGGTGGGGGCTGCCCATGGTGGCTGGGGGGTGGGGGTGGGTGGGAGACATGAGTGGGGGCCTGGTGGGGGCTGCCCATGGTGGCTGGGGGGTGGGGGTGGTGGTAGACGTGGGTGGGAGCCTGGTGGAGGGTGCCCCACAGTGCTGGGGGTGGGGTGGGTGGTAGACATGAGTGGGGGCCTGGTGGAGGCTGCCCCTGCACTGCTGGGGGTGGGGGTGATAGGGGACATGAGTGGGGGCCTGGTGGAGGCTGCCCCACAGTACTGGGGGGTGGGGTGGGTGGGAGACATGAGTGGGCGCCTGGTGGAGGCTGCCCCTGCACTGCTGGGGGTGGGGGTGATAGGGGACATGAGTGGGGGCCTGGTGGAGGGTGCCCCTGCACTGCTGGGGGGTGGGGGTGGTGGTAGACACGGGTGGGAGCCTGGTGGGGGCTGCCCATGGTGGCTGGGGGGTGGGGTGGGTGGGAGACATGAGTGGGGGCCTGGTGGAGGGTGCCCCACACTGCTGGGGGGTGGGGGGTGGGAGACATTAGTGGGGGCCCGGTGGAGGCGGCCCATGGTGGCTGGGGGGTGGGGGTGGTGGGAGACATGGGTGGGAGCCTGGGCGGGCCTGCCCATGGTGGCTGGGGGGTGGGGTGGGTGGGAGACATGAGTGGGGGCCTGGTGGAGGCTGCCCCTGCACTGCTGGGGGGTGGGGGTGGGTAGGAGTCATAAGTGGGGCCTTGTGGGGGCTGCCCATGGTGGCTGGGGGGTGGGGGTGGTGGTAGACATGGGTGGGAGCCTGGTGGAGGGTGCCCCACAGTGCTGGGGGGTGGGGTGGGTGGGAGACATGAGTGGGGGCCTGGTGGAGGCTGCCCATGGTGGCTGGGGGGTGGGGGTGATAGGGGACATGAGTGGGGGCCTGATGGAGGGTGCTCCACACTCCTGGGTGGGGTGGGGGGTGTGAGACATGAGCAGGTGTGCAGGGTAGTCCCCTGTTTTGTGGGCTGCCTGCAGGGGCCATGGAGGGTGTACAGGGAACACCTGTGAGGACCCACCCAGCCTAATCGCGTATGTAACTTCCCGCGCACCCCTGTAATACACGTACCCAGCCAAATCGCGTGTGATTATTCCCACGCACCCCTGTAATACACGTACCCAGCCAAATCACGTGTGATAATTCCCGCGTACCCCTGTAATACACGTACCCTGGCTAATCGCGTGTAAAACTTCACGCGTTCCCCTGTCATACACGTACCCAGCCAAATCGCGTGTGATAATTCCTGCGTACCCCTGTAATACACGTACCCTGGCTAATTGCGTGTAAAACTTCACGCGTACACCTGTCATACACGTACCCTGGCTGATCGCGTGTAAAACTTCCCGCGTACCCCTGTAATACACTTACCCTGGCTAATCGCATGTAAAACTTCCCGCGTACCCCTGATATGAACGTTACCCGCTTTGCGTTCCTTGTTTGGCAGCCCTGTAAACTGGTCCAGGGTTAGCGCAGCCCTTTGCGATGATGTAGCGATTTTGATGGCTTTTCCTTGCGCGAGGGCGTTCTTGGGGGCGTTACTGGCGCTGCTGCAGGGTCGCTGCGATACTCTGCGCCACGGCTGGTTTGGGAGCCTAAAATCCATGAATACGCTGTGCGCGGAAATCGGTTTTGGCGCACGCGCCTGGCGCAGACAATCGCACGCGGACACTCTGCGCCAGCCGCTTGCGACACTTTTCTGCGAAATTCTATGAATTACCCTGATGGTTTCCAAAGTATTACTTCTGTTTGGGAATATGTGTCCAATACATTGTTTTTGAAAATTTCGTGGCTGTTGGGATCACATTTGGCTATTGTTTCTATATCTTCGTATGATTTTAGAACACTTTTTCTAGATTTAGCTGGACCAAGACTTAGCCACACTATATTTTCAGATTTACCATACAATGCACTACCAGTTAAACGATCAGCTGCTTGATATGATCCACATTCTCTATGGGAGAGCATTTTTATGCCCAAGCTGTATAATTTCTGAGACACTGTTTTATCTGATGAGAGGTCATTCCAGAGGTCTTGGAGCTCTGTCTTTTCTGCTTTGCTTAAGTATGCTGTAACATATCGTGCAACTGCAGTAGAATTGTCTGCAATGTACTGCACATCTATGTTTGCATTCCATAAGTGGGCAATGATTGCATTATAATCATTGATATATTTTTCTTCTTCTTTTCTTTTTATGTAATATGTATTTTTAGGTGACTTACCTTTAACACTATGTCTAACTGAAGACATGAGGTTGTTCACTTGACCTGTATTTGTAACTGGTCTAATGAAACCAAATCGGCATTTAGTGTAGTATTTCCCTTTGTTTTTTGTATTTGCGACGACAATATTTTCCACATTTGTGTCGTTGAAATTGGAAAATTTGTACATGAAGATCACTATTTGTGGCTTCTGATGGAATTTCACAAGTGACATATTTTTCAATAAACTGTAAGACAGTGGCATCACTATCTTGACCAAATTTAGGAGGATCTTTAATCCATAAAAGCATGTGGATATGTGGTGCTCCTCTGGCTTGGTATTCTTTTCTCCAAAAGAAGTGTTGCACTTCTACAAGGGGAGGAACAGTTTTATTACAAATAAAATGTAGCATAGCAATGATGCAATGGTGAAAATATCTTGAAACATTAACAGGATCCAAAGAACAAAGTTCTCCAGGTGTTAGTATATCTATGTTTGTTTTGTTTCTGTTTGATATGCGTAGGAAATCATGTAAATCTTCCCATGCATATTCTGCACAACTTAATGTAACAAACCAAGTGAATGGGCCAAGGTTTCTGATCATACAACGTACATCCCCATGACGTCGAAACCAGTACTCTTTAGTACCACGCATATTTGCTAATAGATTTATAATATTTGATTGTAAAACCTCATCCTTTTGTTGCACTTTTTGTAATAATTGTGTAGCTGTCATATTTTGAAAGTGTGATCCTGATTTTAATATGTTATGCAACTCCGTAACATAAAGTTACTAGTTCACTTTCAAAGAGTAGGTGGAATATGTATTCCACATTTTGTCTAAATCTGGGATCTTCAGAATACATCCGTAATGAGCGGTATTCTGAAGCTGATATTTTGATAGGTCTATCATCGTACCTTCCTCCTTTGCCAGTAGGAAAGAGTAGAGGAAAAGCATGTGCTTCTATACTTTATTCCCATATGCTGATTGGTGATCCTTTTGTTTGACGCATTTGGTATGTTTCCAGTGCATCTTCTATGGTGTCATTAGAGTGCAAAGGATGAATTGTATAATGGTCTAAAGTATTTGATATTGTAGCATGATCTAGGAGCTCAAATTGACCAGTTTATTGTGTTTCTTGAATTATTTCAGTTGTATCCTTTAAGTTTTCTTCAATATTAATTTCTTTGAAATATTCATTATTCACTTTAAGATATTGCAAGGCTTGTCTAACTTTATGTAAATCTACCAGCTGTTGCCATATTTTATTGTCTTTTGTAGGTACTCCATTTACTAAGATAATTAAAGATTGCTGCATTGGACGTTGCACTCCTAGAGTATGCACATTTTCTTTTAGATCTAATGGTAAATAAACTACTTTTCCACGAATGCCTTTTACCAATTCAGAGAGAGGTAATTTTGCTGTTTTTGGTTGAAGGTGTATTATTGCTTGAAATGGGTACACTGTTTGAATTATGATGCTCTCATATAAATTAAGTTGTTGTAGGGGTTTTGGTAGTGGGTATAATTCCAAATTATTTGTGATAGCACGTGAAGGAGTTTGGTTGTTGTCAAGTTTTGTAGTGCAGTAACTGCAAAGTATTAAGGGGTCAGTTATTTTGTATTTGTTTTCTGCGACAAGGTAGAGAGCTAATTCAAACCATTTCGAATCTTCATTGTCTTCTATTTTGTATGATAGGTCCACAGTTTTTGTGTTACTTTTATAAAAGGTTTTGCGGCAACATACACACACATGGTTTGGTACTTCAGCTGATGTACTTTTAAATTTTATTATTTCTTTTTTGTGTGTGTTTAATAAAAGGTTGCCATGTGTAGAATTGTTGCTAATTTGGTTTAAAGCTATTTCATTCTGTAAGTGGCTTTCACTTCCAAAATATTTTTTCTGGATATAGGCCCTCATTACAACTGAGGTGCTAAGTGCACCAACTTTACCACCATGGTGTAAACTACGTTTACACCATGGTGGATGGCGGATTTACCGCCCCATTACAAGGTGAGTGGGGCGGTAAATCCCCATTTCCCATTTTCCCTTCCCCATTCCCATTTTTGCCCCATAAGGGCATAATGGGAGTGGGGAAGGCGCTAATTACGGCACCGTAAATTACGGTGCCGTAATTAGCACCAAGGTGCCTTAGCACCATGGAACTTAACGCCTGCAAAAAGCAGGCGTTAAGGTGGGAATCAGGCGTTAAGGGTTAACGGTGGCGTTAACCCTTAACGCCTGAGTTGTAATGAGGGCCATAGTCAATTTCTTCAAGTAGGTCTTTTGCTGTACCATGTAGGAGATTGTTATTTAAATTTGCTAGTGCTAAAGCATAGTACAGTTTATAGACTCGATTTCTTATAGTTGAATGATGTGTTGATATCCTTTTGATATCATGGAAGTTGGTTTTACAAGTAGATTCTGTAATGCAGGCCAATGAATGTCTTTGTAGTCCTGTAGTCCTGTGTACTTGCGCACTGGACAGGTATCCATATTTTGCAGTAGTTTAATTTTGATTTTGTCTTTGCTTTTTACATATTGATTGAGCAATTGGCGTAAAGACTTGAAAAATTGTTTGGGAATGTTACACATTGACGTACATGGCAATTTGTACACTAGATGTTCTGATTCAGTTGAATGGAGGGGCATATTTTTGTAAGGAGTACTTCTTGTTCCATTATGGTATTATTCACTTTTTCATAACCTCGACCACTGCTATGTATGGCAATTGTATTTGTTTGTTTTTGTTTGTACGCTTCTTCATTAAAGTATGGTTCTGTGCTCGTAGTGTGATTCCATTCACCTCCGCATATACTTAAGAAGTTCTTTCTGTCGACATTGTGTTTATTGAGAAGTCTTTTTTGTAATTTAGTTATTAGTTTTGTTAGTGGTTTCATTTTGTTTAACACTAAAATAAATAACTTTCATTTGAGAAGAATTGCACTGTCTATCAACGCTTCTAAGATTAATTTCCTATGATAGTTTTTAAGCATTGAACCAGATTTCTCTCCTATTTTTATAAGATTTTGAAGGACTATATGACGGTACATTTTGGCTAAAATACTTTTCTTGGTATGCTTACTTTGCATTATATCAAAATTTAAAGAAGCAGTTTTATCTGCAGTGATAGCTGATTTTCTGTTAATTGTTTTTTGGTTTGTTTTACATTTTGATAGAGGAATTTTTGTACTTGAAACTTCTTGTGTTTCACTAAATGACTGTATTAGCTGTTTTGTTTCAACTTTTATTACAAATTCTGCTAGAGATGGATGCTTATGTTGGACACTTTTATTTTAATTTGTTCTACTTCTGCGTTGCTTTCTACAGACTTGACTTTTGGTAGGCATTCTTTAGGGTCTATTGAAAAAAATAAAGATGGTATGGGTTGGGGTGTTCTGCAATGTATGTGTGCTGTGTGCATGAGTGTTTGAGTAAGATGATAAAGATGTATGTAATGGTGTGTGATTGTGCATTGGGAACTACAACAAGTAGGGATGGGTATTCTTGAATTTATGTGCTACTAAACTGGGGTTCAGATGACAGAAACAAGTAAGCTAGTGGTGTGGAGAAATACAAATAGTAAATCTAATGTATACAATTAAAACATTTGTTTGTTCTATAATATTAAAATTCTAGCGGTTGAGTTGGGTAATTTGTGTGTCCAAAAATAGGAATTTGTGGGCCATTCTGGCTGTAAATCGCTGTTTAAGACATGGGGATTTTTGGACAGAATGGTGCACATTCTCTATTTTTAGGCACAGAAATAGCATGAATTAACTTTACAGTGTTTTTGAGTAATAATACAAATATTATGGTGATATTCTACTTACTTGTTTTCTAAAATGAACAGGTTATTTCTCAGTTCTTCTTTGTTCTTCAAATTCGGCTGCTTCTTTTCAGGAGAATGGTCTTCACTGCAATTGTAAAATAAACAAATTAGTAATTTTTTTTGTATATAGCACTGTTATTAATTTAGAAATTGATTTTTTTAATTGAAATCCCCAGCGCCTTCCTCAAAACCATTAAAACTATCTTATTTACATAAGATACGTCGCACCAGTTCAATATATATTGCAATGACTAACTGTAGCAAACAAAATATCTTTACTATGTCTTGTGAAATTCATAATGTACGACTGAATACAACTATTTCTGTAACTTAACTGTTCTAGGTAATAGTGCCTCAATGTCATGCTTAAATTAAAGTAATTATATAAATAAATAAATAAAAATATGTATTTGTATAAGTATTATTTTTTGAGATTTGAACATAGAGTGTGCATCCATGCAATTTTGTTTGAATATATGTAGCCCATATATTTCATTTAAAAAATGTTAGTTTAACATGATTTGAGTGGGTGTGTAAAAAGAAAGTAAATAGTATAAAGGTTTATAAGTGATAGTTGATTTTAGGAAATTGGAAAAAAGACAGTAGATTCATTTTACAGATTACACAAACTAAAAGTCAGTTTGAAAATGTGTTCATGTACTGTACAGAAAATATGCATATCTGTAGTTTGTGTTCATGCATATGGATATGCATGGAGCTGCAAGTAGAAATCTTGGAGACGTGTACAGTATTTCTTGTAGATGGTGCTTGCCAATGATATGACACTTGTACTCAGAGAGATTCACAGTACATTTGCAGTGCTGATCTATGATGATGCAGTTAGATGTAGAGGTCGTGAATGTGATTGGTGCATGGTCATGTGATTTCTTAGCTACATCCAATGAGGGAATGGCACAGAGAGTGAAGTGGAAATGGTAGAAGGGATGTTCATGTTACGATATGTCCGCGGACATGTCGGTAGTTTGCGGACATCAGGAGTTACATCCGGGGATTTTTTGGTTCAGAAGTCATGCAAATGAGAATGAGCACTGAAAGGGATTGGTCATGAAAGTTTAGTGGGTGTGTTGTGCCAGGAGAGAGATTCTCAGATACTCTTTTCGCTGAGAGAACAACAGATAGCTATGGCTGTGTGTTTCAGAAAACAGATTGTTTGGATTTTGGGAGATTCGTGGATACATTGGTTGAAGGTACATGCAGAAAGCTGTGGAGTAGCTGTAGATCTTGGATTTCCACATGTGGAAGTACACTGGCATGGAGTACGTGGAATGAAGTGGTTGGACTTGCTACCTCTCTGTGCTACTTTGGAGACAGAGCAACATCCAGACATAATTGTAATTCATTGTGGAGGGAACAGTTTAGGACATGTGACTGGATTTTTTTTGCAATTTGCTATGAAAGAAGGACTTGGAAGGTCATGGACATGTTTCCTAATTCTCAAGTGATATTTTCACGGATTGCGCAGAGACAAATGTGGCTTCGTTCTTCTTCATTTGGTCCGCAAATGGAAAAAGCAAGGTGCAATGTTAATAAGGTTGTTTGGGCCTTTCTAAGAGATTTTGGCATGTCCTCTTTTCACAATGAAAATATTATGTTTCGTAGTACATACATTTTTCGCAGAGATGGAGTCCATCTTAC
This sequence comes from Ambystoma mexicanum, assembly GCF_040938575.1. Classification (NCBI taxonomy): domain Eukaryota; kingdom Metazoa; phylum Chordata; class Amphibia; order Caudata; family Ambystomatidae; genus Ambystoma; species Ambystoma mexicanum. The sequence goes on from NC_090928.1 coordinate 739,599,408, forward strand.
TTATGCTGGCAATCGATTTTTCTGAGAAATGTTCAAAATGCATTGCAACCTTTTTTAGAATTACAGCATCCATTTTGAAGTAGGTGTCAAGTATTTATAATTTTTGACATACAAACACCTCCCAAAGGGTCTTTTCAGAGCCACTGCTTCCTCCCAGAGAAAATTGCAATGGTTATAATAGGGTAGCACCCCAATTTTTTAGATGTTCGCGAACATTCCGCGGACTTCTAAAAAATACAAAGGGCCCTGCTTCATTTATCTTCACTTCTATTTTTTAACTGTGAAAGGCGGCTCTGAAAAGAGCCTTATTTTTTTGGGATTTTTGTTATTTTGTATTTTTTTTGGTTTTTCATACACGAGACACTAGGAGAGGAGGGGAAAGGAGGGGAAAGGGGGGACACCAAACACAGGGATAAGAAAGGGCGAGCTGAGAGAGGAAGATGTAGAGTGGGTTTTATTTGGGTAGTGAGCAGGTCTTCTCGTGCTCTGAGATGATAGTCTCAAAAGCACTCAGAAGTCGCTCCCCCCTGCAGAGTACTGTGTCACAGTACATACATACAACTGTGACCCTCGAAAGGTAGGGGTCATCAGAATTCTGTATGGCTTGTGAGGCAGCTTGAGGAAGACGCTGTCCCACAGAGGTGGTCCTTTTGGTGACAGGATCAGAAACAGAGGATGAAGTAGAGGAAATCAACCTACTAGGTTCTTCGCAAGGTACAACCTTGCAAATAGCCCCAGAGTGAAATGACCTCAGGTGTCGCTTCATGGTCGTGGTCCCAAAGCTGTACGAACCGTGCCTCCCGCGACTGAGTATCATTTTGCACTCATTGCAGGTGACACGGTTTGCACGAGCCTTAGGACTATTCTCATGAATGGTAAACAACCGCCACGCCCAAGACTCACGCCTAGTGCGGGTAGTAGGGATTTCCTCTACCTCATTCTCCTCATCCTCTTCATCCTCCTCTGCATCCTCACTCCTGTTCCCCTCTTCAGGTCCTTGGGAAGGTGGTGGTGGTGGAGGGGGTGGGGGTGGTGCTGAGGCGGATACAGCACCGGCTGGCAGCAGTGGAGCTATAGTTGCCATCAGGTTGATGATAGATATCTGCAAGTGGCAGCAAAAATCGCAATGCTCTGAAGAATAGTCAGAAACACAATGAGAATAAGCTCTAGGGCGTGGTCTTTTATAGGGCTGCTTGTACGCGGTCCGCAGACATGCGTGCTGTCCGCGGACAGATCGAACACAAAAAAGGGTTCAAAAAGTTTCAAAAGGTATGTAGAAACTCAGGATTACTATGTGGGAATGTGCCAGGATGAGTTTTTATTGAAAAATATTGTGGATTACTTGAAAATGTACTTTTAAATTGTTCAGGGACACGAACAGTGTCCGCATTCAGAACACGCGATTAGCGTGGGCGTGGTCACATGATCCCTTCGCGAACATGTCCGCAAAGGAAGAACCTGTCCGCAGGACACCAAATGCAGGGACATTGGTTTGCGCATGCGCGTTGATGTTCTACGGACATTGTTCGGGTCCTGAAGTAATTAAAAGTGCGTCACACGTCAAACGAACATTTCAGGACACCGCTTGTGTACTTAGAACAGTTTCAGGTATAGTGTTCTTCAGGACACTTTAATTTTCATTTCTTTACGAACATTTCAGGACACCGCGTGTGTTCTTAGAACAGTTCCAACTTGCTAGCGAACAGTACGGACAGGTATAGTGTTCTTCAGGACACCTCCATTTTCGTTTATTTACGAACATTTCAGGACAGAAATTGTGTTCTTAGAACAGTTTCAACTTGCTAGCGAACAGTACGGACAGGTATAGTGTTCTTTAGGGCACCTCCATTTTGTTTAATTACGAACATTTCAGGACACCAATTGTGTTCTTAGAGCAGTTTCAACTTGCTAGCGAATACCACGGACAGGTATAGTGTTCTTCACGGACACCTACATTGTTTTTTAAAACAAAAAAAAAGAAACTAAGTACATCACAATATAAAAATGTAACTTTATTTAACATATATTAATAATTTATGACAGAGAAGGTGACGCAGAAACGGAAACAAAAACAGGAGAATTAGGGGTTTCAACATGATTGGTATCAGGTGAAGAAGGGATGGAAGTCTCATCAAAACGTTTTGGGTTATGGAGAGGGTTTGGGGATAATTGACTGGGATATGGTGAGGGGGGACAAGTACATATGGGGCAATGGTATGAGGTTTTTGTTTTAAAATGATCTTCAACAAAATTTTCAAATTATTAAAATTGGTCAACAATAAATCCATGTTTTCTTTTATGCTGTCAAGCGTGTTATCCATAACAGTTTCTTCAGAGGTATTTTCTATTTGGTATGCTCTGTAAAAAAAAATATATATATGTTAAATGTATATGAAATAATAATCATTAAATTGTTTATATTGTAAAGTGTTTACCATTCGTTTCACTATCTTGTGACATTTCCTCATGTGGGAAATGCTCCTCTAGCCATTCCAGCGTACTAGACATTTCTGTGAGAAAAAAAAAAGATAATGGGCCTCATTACGAGTCCGGCGGTAACCGCGGCGGTAAAACTGCCTGGTTACTGCCGGACTCGTCTTACCATTCCGCCTCCGTGATTCCCGGAATTACCGGGGCATTACAACCCCGGTTTTTCGGGAATCATGGAGGCGGAATGGTGTTAATCCCCATTCCCATCGAGTCCTATGGGACTCGATGGGAATGGGGATCATGGAAACACCGGTAGCATCTCGTAATGCTGCTGGTGTTTCCTCGTCCGCCTGCAGGCGGGCGGTGTTAAACCCGTCAGGTCAGACCTGGCGGGACCATCACCTCCCGCCTGCAGGAGTCGGGATCAGGCGGTCCGGAAACAACGGTGGCGGCGGGTTTACCACCACCGTTATTTCTGGACCGCCTGAGTTATAATGAGGCCCAATATCTTTTTTTTAATCTAATACAGAAAGTGTATAAATATATGATTAAAATGAAGTACACTTACTATTTCAGGTAAGATATGTTCTAAGTACTCTGTAGGTCTGGTCTTGTTCTTAGTTCTGTAGTGTCTGTGAGGTAATTATGTTGGAAGCCAATTTATCTTCTTGTGGTATATTCCATTTTAGAACAAATTGCATTTAAATGAATGGTTAGTGTGTTACATATATGGGTTACATTTCTTATGTATTACTACATATAATGCGTATGTGTGCTGCTTTTTGAATTTGTTAAATGTTCCTATGTTATGATATAAGAATCAAACATACCCCCCCCCAGAGTTTTTAGGTAGTGGTACTATTCTCTGAACATGTCCGCGGACATTAAAAGAATTCGCGGACATCAAGTTCAGTAGAAGAGGTTCAGTATGTTCCATATTACATGTACATAAAGTCAAAGTTATTATTATTAAGTTGTGCTACTAAAAACCTATGAAATTCAGTGAAAAATCTTTGTTAAATGGGCGTTGTGGTTAAGTTGCGCTACTAAAAACCTATGAAATTCAGTGAAAAAACTTTGTTAAAGGGACGTTATGGTTCCAAGTAAAACCGAAAAACCCTTGAACTTTGCCAGTTATGGTAAGCTAAGCAACAATAAGTCGTGCCACCACTGTGCACTGCTAAGCCTAACACCCAGGACATCAAAGATGAAATCACAAATGTCATTGATGACATCGCTGATGACATCACATGTCTGGCGCCTCTTTTTTCCATTACTGACATATCTAGGCCACATGGTTTTCTTCAGTAACAGTCAGGAACTAAAAATTGTAAACGTACTATATTTGTAGACTTATCCTTCAAGTATGTTCGTATAGTAATTCCCTTAGGGTCCAGTCATATCATATGAAACATATACATAGGGGAAGACACAAGCTTGAAACAAAGCAATCCTTTCTGTGCATGAAGATAATCAGTAGAGTTATCAGCACTTTCTGATAGTTCTGTTGTTTTTTTATTACTGTACTTTCCCTGTATATGCTCATATTTGTATGCATTGTACTCACATTACTTTCCTTACGGTCCAGTCACATCATGTGATACATATACATAGGGTAAATAACAGCTTTCAAACAGAGCAATCATTTATTTGCATAAAGATAATCAGTTAGGTTATGAATTATTTCTGCTACTACTTCTGCTTTTTTGGTTACTTCACTTTCTCTGTATATACCCATATATGTATGTGTTCTTGTAATAATGCAATTATGTAATACGTGGGTTTTATTAGCTACTCATTACATATTTCACAGTACGCAAAACTCTAATAAGAAAACAGTTATCATTTCATTATTCAACATATCGAGAAAACAAACAAGGTGTCCCAGAATCACGCTGGGACACAAATCGGTGCACTGCTAATACAATAAGAATTGCAAAAGTGTTCTTTCCTTCAATTGAACTTAATAATAGTCAAATACATAAACCATAAATGTATAACTTTATAATTCATAAGTCAAAGTAATTCATAACAGTCAATGCAGACACTGTCACAGAGTAACAGTTAGCAAAGTCAGAACTCATTTTAAGAGATTTGATGCGTACAGCTTTGGTATGACAACCATGAAGCGACAGCTCACTTCGTTCCACACTGCGGACATTCACAAGGTGGTGCTATGTGAAGAGCATAGTCGATTGATTTCCTCCACAGCATCCTCCGAGTCCGATCCTCCCACCACAAGGGACACTCCTGTGGGGGAGCGCCTCCCTCCAGCCGCCTCACAAGCCATTCGCAATGCTGTTGACCCTCGCCTTTCAAAGGTGAAAATAGTGTGTATGTATTGTGACATAGTACTCCGCAGGGGGGAGAGTTTTCGAAGTGCTTTTGAGGCACCAGAAGATCTGCACCTTACCTAAGTGAAGCTCACCCTATATCTTTCTCTGTCCACTTGCCCCTTCTTATCCCTGTGGCTGGTGTCCCTTCCTTACCCTCCTTTGGCCTCCTCTCCTAGTGTGTCATGTGCTGAGAAGCAATAAACGTGAAAACAACAAAAATTACAGAAAAGGCTCTTTTCAGAGCTGCCTTTCTCAGTTTAACAATAGAACTATGAAGTGACCGTTGTAGACCCCCGCAAAGTTGTGGAAAAGTTTGCGAACAGTCGTAGGGAAAAAAAAGGAGAGTGCAAGCGGAGCAAACACAATGAAGTGTGCGCTGGGAGTAAGTGGTGGCTCTGAAAAGAGCCTTTCGGTGGTGTGTTATGTGGGTCAAAAACTGTGGATTAGAGAAAACGGATTGTCACATAGGTTATTGTGAATCCAAAAGAGGTTGCAATGCATTTTGTACATTGCAAATAAAAATCTGATTGCCAGCATATGTGAGATGGACTCCATCTCTGCGGAAAATGAAAGAGCTGTGAAACAACATTTTTTCATTGTGGAATGAGGACATGCCAACATCTCTTAAAAAGGCACAAACAGCCTTATTCACATTGCATCTCGCTTTCTCCATTTGTGGACCAAACGCAGAAGAACGCAGCCATATTTGTCTTTGTGCAATACGGGAAAAAAGTATTTGACAATTTGGAAACATGTCCATGAGCTTCGCAAGTCCTTCCTTCATTGCAAATTGCAAAGAAATTCAAGAGACAGGGCCTAAACTGTTTCCTCTGCAATGAATAATAAGTATATCTGGAGGAGGCTCTGTCAGTAAAGTAACACACAGAGGTACCAAGTCAAGCCACCTCATGCCACGCACGCCATGCCAGTGCACTTCCACATGAGGAAATCCAAGATCCTCAGATAAACTGCAGCTTTCTGCATGCACCTTCAATCAATGTATCCATGAGTCTCCCAAAATCCAGATAATCTGTTTGCGAGCACGCAAAGCCATGGCTGTGTGATCTCCTATCAGGGAGAAGACGGTCTTACTAAATCTCGCCGTTCAGAACACACCCACTGAACTTTATTGACCAATCCCTAGCTCCGCTCATTTTCATTTGCATGCGTCTACACCCCAGAATCCCCGTTGGTGATATGCGCTGGCTGCAAACTACTGCCATGTCCGCGGACATGTATAGGATCAGAGCGTGACGACGGTACATTAAAGTATTATTCCCCTTTTTCCCCTTTAAGGTGGGCTCTGAAAAGAGCCGTTTTTTGTTTTTGTTTTTGGGCAGATACCTTACAGACATCTGTTATTTTGTTTATTTTTTTGTGTTTTTTGTCCTTACTTTACTCCTACAACCATTACAGAACATTCTCTAAAGCAAGCCTTACGTTCCAAAAGAACATTGCATTTCCCAAAGAAGATAGTGCAACACCATCTGCTTCAAAATAATCTGCATTACTTGGAACTATGTTTTCGTGGCTGCAGAAAAACATACCAGCGCGTAACATAAATGCACGCATGGCGCGATTAATGATACACCTCCCAATACTTTGATCTGGACAGAAAAAAGAATTGTTGTCCCATTTACTTTCGCAGTTGGAAAGATGTTCATGAGTGCTTGAACCAACTGTCCCAAATCTGCCAACAAAGTATGTGCAGTCACGTAGCCCAAATGATAAGCACCGTAGTTCAAAATTACCACATGAGGAGAGGTCATCGTACTTATGTGTCTGCAAACTTGCAGAATTGCCGCAACATTGGCATCAGTCTCAGCGTTCCACACCACCTCCACTCCTCTCACATCGAAATGGTGTGCCACATGTCTACTCTCTGCATAATGTTGTAAGCCATGGACAAACATTTCTCCAAGCACCAAAACCCTGACCCTCTCTACCTCTGCCATCTTCAGTGTATGCACCGTCTTTAGACACAAAAGAGTAATGTGAACATCCTATTGGTTGATGCCTACAGTCCCCTTTCCATGCAGAATTTGCTGTAGAAACCCCTATGTGACACGCCCTACCCGCAGACAAGCGTTGCCTACGTGCAGCACGCAACTCTTACCCAGTCCTTTCACCCTTTCCACAGCGGTAGAAAATTGAGTCCCTCATTGGACACAACTAAGCAGTCACACAACCATCCACCAATCACATTGAAAATAGCTAAATGTAACTCCGTCATCAACATTGCGCACTTCAAAATGACTGTCGATAATTCTGAATGGAAGTCGCATATCATTGCAAAGCACCTACTTCAGAAGCTACTGTGCAAGTGTTGCGAATTTCTACATACAGCTCCATGCATGCGCACATGCATGAGTATAGAGTACAGGTATGTATATTTTAATCAGAGAACATGTGCAACCTTAATGATTTAATTAAAAACAAATTAATGCTGCTAAATGTGCATAGGCAATACATACCAACGCTCCCCCTTTTAAGTGCAAGATGTCCGATTTATCATTGACAAACCGCACAACTTCTTACTGTCTTCCGCTTAGCCTATACAAACGTTGCAAGCATACCTATTTAGGGCGAAACTCGATTTTGTATTAGAAAATGTCGGAGTTGTATACTGTGTACGGCAACAGTAATGCTACTTGCAATGTAATCGTATGACATAAATAAGCGCTCCCAATTGCTTTGGTGACATCTCCCTCTGAGGGTCTCCCGATTTTTCGTCATCGTGCTTTTAAATTGCAAGTACATTTTTTTTTCCATCTACTACTATGCCCTATCGCTTACAAACCTCTCTCCTATAGATAGCACACCTTGTAAAAAACAAGGCATTTTCATAACCTTAAAAATGTTAGCAATTTTGAAGGACTTGCAAGCAACATATTGCAAATACCATGCACAGAGTGAAGTGAAATGCGCACATGCACTGGGTTCAAATATGAAAGGAGAATGCTCTGATTAATGATGCACAATTAATGTGTGCAGTATCAGCACTGCTGTAAACACACAAAGTAATTAATTTTGTTTTTTTTGAATCGCAGTGAAGACTACTCTCCTCAGAATCAAGAGCATCTACACTGCAGACGACATATCCGAAGAAACCTGGTCATTTTGCAAAAAAAAGTAAGTACAGTACTACCTTTATATTGTAACTACTCCTCAAAGAGGCTGCATGGATTATTTGTTTAATTTGGGCAACAAAGCAAACATTGATTTCTGAACCATTCTACCTACAAATATCCATTTATTGAACTAAGAATAACAGGCAGAATGGCTCACAAATCCCTGTGTGTTTGGAACTCAAATAACATACGTAATCCTTAGAAGGTTAGATTTAGAGAAGAAGTTGCTGTTGCAAGTTTATGGCATTTCATATATTAATAATGCTTCTCGTCACCACTAGCCCACTTTGTACTCTCATCTGAAGCACATTGTAGTAGTATACAAAAAGTAAAATAGCATTGCAAAATCATTACAAGAGTCCAATGCACATTCACACACCATGACAAAGAGCTTCCCCATAAGACTCATGCACGCATGCACATAGCACACATACATTGTACAACAGACCAAAGTATGCCTTCTCTTTTTTCAACAGACACCAAAGAATGAATACCAAAAAGCAACTCCGTAGAAAGGAATGCAGAAGTAGAGCAAATAAAAATAAAAGTGCCCAATCTAAGCATCCATCTGTTGTAGAGTTTGTAGATTATGTTGGAAGAAACCAGCTAATGCAGTCAGGTAGCAAAACAAAAGAAGCTTCAACTTTACCTCCTCCATCAAAATGTGTCACGAAACACAAAAATGTTGGCAATAAAATCAGCTACCAGTACAGCTAACAATGCTCCTACTGATCCTGATAGTGTAACAAGAACCCATAGTAAAAAAGTATTTTATCAAAAATGTTTCATCACAGAGTCATTCAGAATCTACTAAGAAGAGGACCGAAATCATCCTCACACCTTAAAACCTACCGTAGAAAGTTAATCCTACAAGCTCTCATGGACAGTGCAATCCTTCTCAAAAAGAAGTTGTTTATATTAGTGTTAAATAGGATGAAAGCACTAACAAAACTAAGTATCAAACTACAAAAGAAACTCAGCAATAAACGGAATGTGAACAAAAATAATGTTTTAAATGTTTGTGGTGGTGAATAGAGTCACGCAACAACCACAGAACCATATTTTAATGAAGAAGCATACAAACAAAATCAAACAAACACAATTGCCATCCATAGCAGTGGATGAGGGTATGAGAAAATCAATACTACCATCATGGAACAAGATACACTGCTTACAAAAGTATCCTCTGAAAACTCAGAATTACCTCTCGATTCAGCAGAACTACACCGTCCAGTATACAAATGGCCGTGCACATCAATGTGTGCCATTCCAAACAAAGCTTGGACAAAAGCCTATGGATATTTGTCCAGTGCGCAAATACACAGGACTACAAGGACATTCATTAGCCTGCATTTCTGCGCCTAGTTGCAAAAGCACCTTCCATCATATCAAAAGGATATCAATACATCATTCAAATGTAAGAAATCTAGTGTATAAAATATACTATGCAAAAAGTCCAGCTTCAGAATTAGATTAGGCAATTTAAATAACACTCTTCTGCATGGTACACCCAAATACTTACAAGAAGAAATTGACCGTATTCACAGAAAGTATTTTGGAAGTGAAAGCCACTTACAAAATGCAATAGTTTTACAACATAGTAGCAGCAATTCTGCACATAGCAACCTTCTATTACACACATACAAAAAAGAAATAGTAAAATTTAAAAGGTCATCGGCTGAGGTACCAAACCCTGTGTGTGTGTGTTGCCGCAGAACGTTTTACAAAAGGAACACACAAAATGTAGACATAGCATACAAAATAGAAGACAATGAAGAATCTAAATGGTTTGAATTAGCTCTCTGCCTTTTAGCAGAAAACATATATGACCTAACTGAAAGCCTAATATGTTGCAGTTACTGTACTACAAAATTAGACAACAGCCACACTCCTTCACGCGCTATTACAAATGATTTGGAATTGTTCCCACTACCAAAAATCCTGCAACAACAACTCAATTTGTATGAGAGCATAATAATTCAAACAGTTCACCCATTTCAAGCAATTATACGCCTTCATCCAAAAACAGCAAAATTACCTTCCTCTGAATTGGTGAAAGGCATTTGTGGCAAAGTAGTTTATTTGCCATTAGATCTAATGGAAAATGTACACACTCTAGGAGTGCAACGTTCAATAGAGCATTCTTTAATAGTCTTGGTAAATGTGTACCAACAAATGACAAAAATATCTGGCAACAACTGGTAGACTTACATAAAGTTAGACAAGCATTGCAATATTTAAAAGACAATAATGAGTACTACAAGGAAAAAATATTAATGAAAGCTTAAGGGAAACAACTGAAATAATTCAAGAGCCATCAGAAACTGGACAATTCGAACTTCTGGATGCAGCTACAGTATCCACTCTTTTGGACTATTACACAATTCACCCATTGCATTCCAAAGAAAGCATAGATGATGCACTAGAAACTTACCAAATGCGACAAACGAAAGGTTGACCAATGAGTATATGGGAAAAAAAGTATAAATGCACATGCTTTTCCACTGCTATTTCCTACTGGCAAAGGTGGAAGATACAATGATAGACCAACTCAGATTGGGGCATCAGAATACCGCTCTTTACAAATGTATTCGCAAGATCACAGATTTAGACAAAATGTGGAATACGTATTCCACCTACTCTATGAAATTGAATTAGCAACACTATGTTACGGAGTTGCACACATTTTGAAATCTGGAACCCAATTTCAAAATATGGCAGCTACGCAGTTAATACAAAAAGTACAGGAAAAAGATGAGGTTTTACAATCAAGTATAACTAATTTGTTTGCAAAAATGCGTGGTACAAAGGAATACTGGTTCCGATGGCACGGAGACGTGTGTTGTATGATCAGAAACCTTGGACCACCGACTTGGTTTCTTACGCTAAGTTATGCAGAATATGCATGGGAAGATTTACCCGAGTTCCTACGCATAGCAAAAAGCAACAAAAACAACATAGATATATTAACACCTGGAGAACTTTGCTCTCTAGATCCAGTTAATGTGTCAAGATATTTCCATCATCGTTTCATTGCCATGCTACACTTTATTTGCAATAAAACTGTTCCTCCCCTTGGAGAAGTGCAACACTTCTTTTGGAGACAAGAATATCAAGCAAGAGGAGCACCACATATTCACATGCTGTTATGGATCAAAGGTGCACCGAAATTTTGGTCACGACAGTGATAGCACTGTTTTGCAGTTTATCCAAAAATATGTCACTTGTGAAATCCCTTCACAACAGACACATAGGGCCTCATTACGACCCAGGCGGTAAGGGGTTAACGAGGTCCCTTAGCGCCATGGCGCTTTTAACACCTGCTTTTAGCAGGTGTTAAAATCCATGGCGCTAAGGGACCATGGAGTTAATTACGCCACCGTAATTTACGGTGGCGTAATTAACGCCTTCCCCACTCCCATTATACCCTATGGGGCAAAAATGGGAATGGGGAAGGGTAAATGGGGATTAGGGACTTACCACCCCGCCAAGGTCGGAATGGGGCGGTAAGTCCGCCAACCACCATGGCGTAAACGTAGTTTACGCCATGGTGGTAAAGTCACGGCCCAGGCGGTAACTTACCGCCTGGGTCGTAATGAGGCCCATAGTGAGCTGCATGGGCAGATTTTACAATTTCAAAGACACAAATGTGGCAAATACTGTCACCACAAATACAAAAACAAAGGTAAATACTACACCAAATGCCGCTTTGGTTTCCCTAGACCAGTTACAGAAACAGGTGAAGCAAACAACTTCATGTCTTCAGTTCGACATAGGGCCTCATTACAACCCAGGCGTTAAGGGATTAACGGCACCATCGGCGCCGTTAACCCTTAACGCCTGATTAATGCAAGGCGCTAACCCGCCTTGGTGCTAATTACGGCACCGTAATTTACGGTGCCGTAATTAGCGCCTTCCCCACTCCCATTATGCCCTATGGGACAAAAATGGGAATGGGGAAGGGTAAATGGGGAATGGGGATTTACCGCCCCACTCACCTTGGAATGGGGCGGTAAATCCGCCATCCACCATGGTGTAAACAGAGTTTACACCATGGTGGTAAAGTAGGGAACTTACCGCCTGGGTTGTAATGAGGCCCATAGTGTTAAAGGTAAATCACCTAAGAACACGTATTACATAAAAAGAAGGGAAAAATCAAAATATATCAATGATTACAATGCAATAATTGCCCTCTTATGGAATGCAAACATAGATGTGCAGTACATTGCAGACAATTCAGCTGCTGTTGCACGATATGTTAAAGCCTACTTAACAAAAGCAGAAAAAACAGAGCTTCAAGACCTCTGGGATGACCTAGCATCAGACAAAACATTATAGCAGAAATTGTACAGCCTATGCATAAAAATGCTCTCTCATAGAGAATGTAGCACCTATGAAGCAGCAGATCGTTTAGCTGGTACTGCTTTGTATGGAAAATCAGACAACATATTATGGCTAAGTCTTGGTCCTGCAAAATCTAGAAAAAGAGTGCTGAAATCATATGAGGACATAGAAACAATTGCCAGAAATGATCCCAACAGCCAAGACATTCTAAAAAACAATTTACTAGACACATACTATCCGAACAGGAGTAGCACTTTGGAAAGCATGTGTCTATACCACATAGCTCAAAACTTTGCATACAAAAATAATGTAAATCCCGATGAAAGTAAACGTAGATATAGAGTGACCGATTGTGAAGGGAGCTTAGTGAAAGCTGTAGGGGAGGAGTGGTCCAAAAAGACCCCCCCTTGCCTACATCTCCACCCCGGGTGAGAGCCATGGCTCATCGGGCGCTCCCTCCTACCACCAGGGCCCAGATGGTGGATGGCTCACCTGCTGAAGACATTGCCCGCACGTATTAAATCTAGCTAGGCCTCAGAAACCATTTTTCTCTCTGCTAAAGATGGTGTGAGCTCAGCGCGCTGCAGCGCGGCCCCCACCCTCAGATAGTTCCAGTCCTCTCTGTCTCCGCAGCACCATGGTAGATCCGCTGCAAGCACGTTCCCACGAACAAACAAACAAGACGGGCATGATCTAGCGTAATACATTAACATTGTAACAGTTCACCTTCCGCAGTGTACCACTGTTTCCACAATGACCCGGTCAGCAAGGCCTGGGCGATGGGAAAATCTGTAGAATGGTCATCTGCTGAAAGCAGACAGGCACCCAAATATGAATGTAAAAAAACACTTTTAACACATGTATCCTCTCCATACAACCCCTTTTACTAAAGAAATCTGTGAAATAGTGTAATTATCATACATGACACCAGCCGTGAAGGACCCACACCCATGCAGGGGTGTACAAAGGTCAAAAGCATTTCCGGGGGATTATTCTTCATAAGTACCACTGAAAGCCCCACGCCCCGTGGTCCCGTACCACAACTGAACTGATGCTGCTAGAGTACACAGGAAAACAAATGTAACCATACCCATGACACATGTGAAGAGTGTGCGAGAGTGCACTCATCACACGTGCATGTCTAGGCCCCTCATGTGCCATCTCCGCCCCGCACAGTGGCGGGTTACTACCTATGTACTCCACAAACCCTAGAACTACCTCACTCACTGCAAATGTATATGCATATAACTAATTACTGTAGTTGTAAGACATAGTGTATGAATAAGGTGCTTAGACTGTGATAATCGAAACACATCCAGCAAAGTTTAAATGCATGCTTCAAAATGATTTGAATAAGTATTATAGAGTGTTCAAATGTTTGTGATGATTTTTACCTAAAATCGACAACACACGAGGGAGATACCTTTGTGAAATGCGTGCAAGGCCGTTCCCCCTCCCACCCTGCGAAGGCTGCCAAGACATGAGAGCAGAGGCCCGCGCTGTGCTACTCCACCTCCCCCAACCAGACTGGAGCCGCTTCAAAGATTTGTAGCCCCCTCTGCAGCACCCAAGGCCACGGGCCGCCACCTGCACTATTTACAGCACAGCAGTAAACCTCTGCCTGAACACACACTTCTAACGGCGCCCCCTCGTAAACCCCATAGCCCACCGGACCATCTTAGACTTATGGCCCTGTGCAATCCGGACACCCAACACTTTGACAACACACAGCGGAACATCCATAATAACTTCTAACAAGGCAGAAAGACCTGTACCGCCCGTCCCAGGCCCTGAAGCTTAGCCCCTCGACCTATAGCCCCGGTCAACAGGACACTGGTAACCATGTCCTGACGTATTTCCTCCAGACCCCTCACAAGGTACATTCCTCCTGTGTTGCATTAACCTGTAGAATAACCTATTGGAAGATTTACTAAAGAAGATAATATTGCAATGACTGAATGACTGCGGTGTGCATGGCCCAGGGCAAATAAGTCAGGAAAGGACATTCATCTCTGACACTGGCCACGATGGCACAACAACACCGCCCGGATGAACCCAGCCCAACCCGCGAGGCTGACCAGTGACGTCCTCCAGCCAAAGCCAACCACATCGCAGCAGCACCTATAGTTAGTCGTCGCCACCCAATCCCATTGAACTTGTGCCCCCTATAGTGTGTAGGTTCTTATGACGTTTTTTTTGTAAATATATACGCCTGTCTTTGCTATTGTCAGACAGAGCGCTCTCGGAGTTTTGCAGAGTTCTTTGCATGCCCTATTCTAATCGATAAACTCCCATTTAAGCTCACCCGCACTCAGTCCTGGCTTTATTCCCAATTTGGGAGAGTCCTTTATTGTCTCTCATTGCGGGGAGGATCGTGCTGGTTGGGGACGCTTGCCTTCAGTGGTGACCCCGAAAGCGTGATTATTCTTATTATTATTATTATTCTTTCCCGACCTAACATTACCGTCCCCTTTTGGCACGAGAATCTCCGGTCGAAAAGGGATACGCACGGTGAGCCGGCTCCGGGAGGCTGCCCGCCAACGGCGACCGGTACACTAAGAAGTGCACACTCAATAGAGAAAGGGTACGGGATCCCGGTTGAAAAATCCCCTTTGAGTACCGCTCGCCGGAGCCGGGGCTGACTGTTGAGCTGACGGCGACACTGCCTGGACAGACCCAGTTTCGGAGACTATCGGTTCAAGACGGGCACGTGAGTATTGAGTGCGAGCGATTGTAAAGGGAGCGGGGAAAGAAGTGTAGGACAGGGAACGAAGAGGGGGTACGCAGATCTACTAAGGATCATCTTAAAATTTCCTTGCTTTTTCTTTGCATATGGCCATTAGGATTACGAGGTGAATAAGAGATAAAAGTGACGGGAACCTAGCTCCGAAAGGGGGTGGAAGGCGGCGCCGCATAGTGCTATATTGACTAGTACTGGGAATATATGAGGAAGTGGAATATAAGATAAAAGTGTTCAGCAAAAGGGGGCACTGAGAATATATTAGTGACCGCTATTACTTCTTTTTTCTTTTTCTTTAGGGGTAGGAGCAGAATAAAAAGTGAGATTAGCACTAATTTAGGGGGAAAGTAAGAAAAGAAAAAAAAAAATAAGGGGGTCCTACTAGAGGGGGGAAGCGCAGGCTAGTATATATATATATATGCGCATTCAAATAAGACGGATAGGGACAGCCGGCTAGGGAGGAAAGGGAGGCCAGCTCGAGTGGTGAATTGAGTGGTAGCAAGAGGTGTGTGCACCTCGTATGTGTCGAAAGACAATTTGATGTTGTGAATGTGTAAAACGGTTATACATGTATAGTAGTTAAATGGTCATGGTAAGTGTGACCGGATAAAACTTTTTTTGGAGACAACGTTGATACAGTGAAGTGAGTGGGTACCTTTTTGATTTCCGAGTTGATATTGTCAAAATAAATGATGGGTTGCTCTTGTATGTGCCCCCCAAAGAGAATAGTGTAGAAACTGTGTCCAGCCAGCTTTGTATTGTGCAGACAGGGGAGGAGAGCCCAAAGGAGCCCAATATTCAATGTGAAGTAGAAAACGAAAAATAATACTGATAATACATTTACATTGTAGTGCAAACACACAGAGACACCCAAGCACTAGGAGGGCGCAGAGATGGGGGCCGAAACACCCCTATCACATATTTGTAAGAATCTCCCAGGGTACGCGGAGCGGATTAAGAAATACCACGACCAATGGATAACCGAGTTGAAGGGAGAGGGGTTACCCCAGATATGGCCCGAGGGAGGGTCATTTGATAAAAGTGTTCTGGATATGGTGGCCACATGCATTTATTTGAAGTACAAAGGGAAACAGTTGCAAAATAGAAGGGAAGTATTAGATCTTTGGAGGCTATTTGAAGAGATACCACCGCCTAAAACACCAGTATTAAATCCTGATCTCCCGTCCACCACAGACAATCCACTAATGATAGAGAAAGATGTCAAAGAATTGTCAAGTGTAGCGCCACCGGTAGAGGTAATAAGTTTGTACCCGATATTAAACAAGCCTGTACCCGCAGAAGGATACAGTGACCCCACATACGTGCCTCCCCCGACAACTACTACACCCCACCGGCCCACGGCGCCCCCACCATATGAGAGTACGAGAGAGCGAGGCCAGGCAAGTACACAAAGGGTGGACATAGAGAAACTCACAGATGATTTACAGTCAAGACTTTCAATAGCAAAAGATGAGCTCTCGAGGATAAAAGACATGTGTGGACAAACAGCACTTGATACGGCTAGATCAGGGCGCACGTCTAGAGCACCAGGAGAGAATAGAAAGCCTGAAGAGGGGTGGAAAAAAGGCGAGATACTGTTCAGAATTGAAGAAGAACCGACACGCATAATTGAAATAGGGACACGAGAGGGAGATACTGACAATGAAGAAAGGCCTATGGGGGACAGAGAGGAACTGCTATGTGACATAAGGGACGAGTTAGAAGAAAGCGACAGGTTGAGCATGGCAATGGGAGGGGGAAGCGAAGGGGGGGATGGTACGTGTTCAATGAGAACCCTGGATGATGAGTGGACGGGGCGATTAAGGAATAGAGTGGGGAAAATGGCATCACTGGGAACCTCAGCAGCCAAAACGGGTCCGGATGCAACGACAAAAGGAAGGCTACAGCTCCCATTGATACATAGGGGAGGAGGGAGGCCTAACTACATCCCATGGGCTCAGATGGATAAAGCCAATTTATTAAAACTATTGCCCCCGTTATCAGGAGGGGCAAGCAAGTGGATATACGCCTTTGAGAAACACACTGCCGGGGTACCCCTAGCTATAGGGGATGTGAAGAGTTTGCTTGTATCAGCAGTGGGCGATCAGGCTGAAAGAGTATGGGTTAAGGCCGGTTTCCCGGGAGTAAAATTAGACTGTGACCGCCATGATGGGGCCTCCTTTAACACAGTGCGTGCCAGGGTGTGGGATGCCTTACGCGAAACATTCCCAGATACACCAGACTTACAGTCAGTGATGCAGTGTACAATAAATGACGGGGAGGAGGCTATGGATTACATTTTTCGGGTCCAAGAGATGTGGAGAGCTGAAACGGGCACGCCCTGGTATCAATCGACATCTTTATTTTACTTCATTATAAAAAGAGGGCTCCCAAAGGAAGTGCAGAAGGCGCTCGACAAAATAGCAGGTATCGAAGCAAAGGGATGGCCAGAGATTCAGAGTATAATAGTACACCATTGTAAACGAATCAAGGAGAGGGAGAAGGAGGTGGCGCAGAAAAGATTGGCAGACGAGGCGAAGTTGGTACAGACAAAGTTGGTGAGGGTTGCAGCGGCAGTAGCCGCGCTCCCACACAACAGGGAGGGAGACGATAAGGAGGAGGGGCCGATAGCACTACAAGGAAGGGTGGCAACTAATTGGGCTGGAACAGGACAGCGGCAGTGGAACGAGCAGGAGCAAGGCGGAGGTCCGCAGTGGCAAGAGTGGACCCCTCGAGGAGGACGAGGTGGGTACAGGGGCCTAAGAGGAGGTGGATCAGGGTACGGGGGAATGGGAGGAAATGGATGGCAAGGTCCTAGAGGAGCGCAAGGAAGTTGCTGGAACTGCGGGAGATGGGGGCATTACTCTAGAGAGTGCAGGAGCAGACCCAACAACGGGTTCCAAGAGGTAGAACAATATGGCCATCCCCATCCAGGAAGCCCATATGGTCTCCCAATGGGACAACAGCAACTAAGAAACCCAGGCCAAGGTAATGCCGGCCAGCAACAGGGACCCCAGTATAGAACACAGAACCACCCACAAAACAATGACAGTATGCAATACACGCCGGGTAACCCTTTCGCAACAACAGCAAACGGGGCCCCTGCACCAGCACCTTACAACGACATGTCAGTGGTTTCAGGAAGTGTCTTTAATGAGGGGGGGGCGATGAGAGACCCCGCATAGGACAGCCCACAGAGAACACTTGCGTGTCCAGTTCTATCTACCACCTACAATACAGCAGAGGAACCATTGGTAGGGGCGCAGATAGGAGACAAGCAGTTCATATTCATGGTTGATTCGGGAGCGGAGAAATCATGTATCAGAGAGGGCCGGTTCCCGTTATCTAACTGGAAGTTAGAGGCTATTTGAAGAGATACCACCGCCTAAAACACCAGTATTAAATCCTGATCTCCCGTCCACCACAGACAATCCACTAATGATAGAGAAAGATGTCAAAGAATTGTCAAGTGTACGCAGGGGTTCTCTGGGGCTGTAATTGAAGTTCCTTACACAGAAGCTTTGGATGTAACAGTGGGGGGTAAAACTGTGAAAGCACCCTTACTGTATTACGAACATTCACCAATAAATTTGTTAGGGAGGGATCTCCTGAGTAAACTTAACATGACCATATCATTCACCGAGAGAGGAATAGTGTGTTCTACACCCGGGATATGCCCCTTGCGTGCAATGTTGGTGGTGCAAGCCTACACAACCACACAGGAAATACGAGGGCTGCCACAGAGTGAGGAAATGTTCATTGAAGGGCTAAAAACTTTGGCCCTCATAATCCCAGAACTAAGAAGAATGGACTGGAGGATCCCAGCGGAATTCCTCTTGCGCCCCATAGTGTGTCCCAACGCAGCACTAGGATCAGTGGTATCATTGGACTTGCACGCTGTACAGGTATCAGCGAAAAGGATCGCTGTGATTGGAGTGGACAGGGAAGGATGTGAGTGGCGCACAGTGCTGTGCACAGACGCCAACATCGCCCTACGGGAGTTAACAGATGAGGATCTCTTTTCAGACACAGAAGGGGATGGTGAGATAGTAATGGAAATAGCGATGCCCTGTGACATTTTGATTCAAGCCAGGGAAACCCCCGCCCAATTGATGGCAGTGGTAGGAGCACCGCCGTCATTTTTTGATGACGACATGAGGCTCGTACCAAACAATTTATGGACAACAGGCCCCCATGATGTAGGGCTGCTGCACGGAGTACAACCTGTGGTAATAAAACTAAAGCAAGGAGCAATCTTACCCCGAGTTAAACAGTATCCATTGTCCCGTGAAGCTGAAGAAGGGATAAAAGAAACAATAAATGCACTACTAGCACAAGGGATAATAGTGCCTTCAAACTCCCCATGTAACACATGTATTTATCCAATCAAAAAAGCAAAAGGGGGGTCTTGGAGGATGATACAGGACTTACGCCCCCTCAATGATGTAATTCAGAAGGAGTTCCCTCTAGTCCCGAACCCTGCATCAATACTATGCAGCATCCCAAAGGTGGCATCACATTTCACAGTAGTGGACTTGAAAAACGCATTTTTCTCAATACCCCTGGCTGAAGAGAGCAGATACCTCACAGCATTTACATTGGGGGGTAAAAGATATGAACACTGCAGACTACCACAGGGATACTGTGAGAGCCCGAGCATATTCAACCGCATATTGCATGAAGACTTGGGAAACCTATCAGTTGAGAGTACGATCATTCAGTACGTAGACGATTTATTAGTGTGTGCACATGACGAGGTAACATGCAGAAAAGATTCAACAATGCTCCTGACACTACTGGCAAACAAGGGGTACAAGGTAGACAAGGAAAAATTACAGTACTGCCTGACAGAGGTCTTATACTTGGGACAGCTCATATCAAAAGATGGAAAAAGAATAATTCCCGACAAGGTAGAAGCAATAAGATCAGTAGGAGAACCCACAACAGTGAAAGAAATGCAGAAATTCTTGGGGATGTGCAACTATTGCCGAGAATGGATATTAGACTATGCAGCATACACAAGGCCCCTCCTACAAGCACTCAAGGAAGCACAACAGGAGAACAAAAAAATAGAATGGTCAGACGAAATGAGCACATCATTTCAATCATTAAAAGAGCTAATTTCAAGCGCCCCAGTACTAGTAAACCCTGATTATGGACGCGAATTTTACCTATTTTCACACTGCAAGGGAACACTCATGACAGCTGTACTGACACAAAAGACGTCCCTAGGACACAAGCCATTGGCTTACTATAGTGGTACTTTGGATGCCGTGACGCAAGGCCATTTCGCGTGCGAGCAATCACTCGCTGCAGCCGCGTTCGCGATTGAGAAGAGTGCCACAATAGTAATGGGTTGCCCTGTAACGTTGTTTGTGGAACATTCATTATTTGCAATACTTGAGAGGTCAAAGAGCACACTGACCACACAGCGGGCGACAGCCTACGAGATTATATTGTCTAGCGCCAATATCCATGTGGTGAGATGCAAGACAGTGAACCCCGCCA
The DNA here is from genome assembly GCF_040938575.1 of Ambystoma mexicanum. Classification (NCBI taxonomy): domain Eukaryota; kingdom Metazoa; phylum Chordata; class Amphibia; order Caudata; family Ambystomatidae; genus Ambystoma; species Ambystoma mexicanum. Next base: position 739,619,897 of record NC_090928.1, read on the forward strand.
CATTCATTACAGAAGCGTGCACACTAGAGGACATGCAGGACCACGATTGCGCAACCTACACAGGAGAAAGAGGGGAGGACACAGTGGTGTGTGAGAACGCTCTAAGCGAGGGGGAAGTGTACTTCGCGGACGGGTCTGCATCAATTGACGTGGACACGGGAGAAAAACACGTTGGCATGGCAGTAGTGAGGTTAGAAGACGGTGAGTATGAAACACTAGTACAATACCGCCTCCCCTCACTCTACTCCGCACAAGCAGCAGAACTGATTGCGCTCATAGAAGCACTACATGCAGCAAAGGGTTGTGTAGTGACAATATACACATACTCAGCTTACATGACAACGACAGTACATGGAGGTCTAGCAAGATGGGGGCGTCGGGGATTTAGACGGGCAGACGGAACACCAGTACAGCATGCGGAATTGTTGAAAGAGCTAATTGAGGCCCTACAAAACTCTACTGCAGTAGCAATAGTAAAATGCCAAGCACATACATCCAATACGGACGTTGTGTCTCTGGGGAACGCGGCAGCGGACGCCGCCGCCAAGGAGGCTTCCTATTTTCAGAAATATGATGCAGGTGAGTACATGCTTCAGCATAAGAGAAACGAAGAGCCCCAGAAGGGTACAATATGATGCCCATATCGCAAATACTAGAATTGCAGGAAGGCGCTAGCGCAGACGAAAAATTGATGTGGACTAAACGAGGGTGCAACAGGTCGGGAACAGACTTGCTATGGCAGCAAAATAACTCAGGGAAGGTGGTGATGCCCCTCCAGTTACTAGAAATTGGTGTTTCAACAACTACACTTCCCCGCACATAATACCAAACAGCACATTGCAGCAGAAATACAGGAAGATTGGTTCGTGCCCTGTCTCCAGGAGCACGTATCTCGATTAGCAATGGAATGTACAACATGCCAAATATACAATTCAGGAATGACATTACGCACGCTCCGGGGAACAATCCCTAAGCCCATTGGTCCATTCAGAGAACTGCATATAGATTACGCAGATATGGGGGGAAGGTGTAATGGCGCACGGTACATGATCGTGGTTGTGTGCCCATTCTCAAGGTGGGTGGAAGCTGGACCATGTGCACGGCCTGATGCCAAAAGCGCCGCCAAGTTCCTAGTGAGGGAAATATTCCCGCGCTGGGGAATTTGTGACGTGATTCGCTCAGACAATGGCACTCATTTTGTAAATGAACTTCTCAAGGAAGTAACTGCATTATTGGGAATAAAACACAAATTGTGCTCGATTTATCATCCTCAAAGTAATGGCGTAGTGGAAAAGATGAACGGACTGCTAAAGAGCAGGCTATCAAAACTCTGCTTTTCATTGAAAAAGAACTGGATCTACTGTCTGCCCCTTGCGCTATTTGAATTGAGAAATCAGCCAAGTAAAGATCACCATTTGTCCCCGCACGAAATCGTGACTGGGAGACGAATGCACACAGCTCACTCCCCGCTGCGCGAACACTCAGATGCACACAGAAGCACCGCGATATTAGGGGAGGAATTCACAGACTATCTGAAAAAATTAACAAGGGCAGCGCGCGTAATATCACGGCAGCTCTCCCCACCCTTCACAATAGAGGAGGGAAACATGACAGGGTCTGTCACAGAACCTGAGCAGCAGCTACAGCTAATGCCAGGCGAACTGATATATGTCAGGAGTTTTGTGCGTCGATGGAATGCACCACGGTTCCACGGCCCATACGAGGTAGTGTTCTGCACGCCCACAGCTGTAAAAGTGAAGGGCTTGCGGTACTGGATACACTTGACAGATGTGCGAAAAGCTTATACTAATGTGCAAGAGGAGGCAGATGAGGAGGCACAGACAACAGCAACCAATTTAACTGAACAAAATGTCTGAACGTTGACTTGTGTGTGTGCTTCAGCAATGAACACGAATGGGAAAGTGCCTGATGAAGCATTGTTGCATTTTTCTGTCCATTTGTTTTTTGTTGTGTTTTATCTTATTATGTGATTGATGAAATGATCAAACTATAACGTGTTAATACCCTTGTTTGTGAATTCCCCTCCCTACAACCCTACCCGCTTCCATTTCCCGTCAACATATAACGGCCCTGATGGTGCCAACAAAACGTTTACATGCATGCACTTAATGCACTTTTGTATCTTAAACAGGAACTACCATGGCATCCAACAGGCAGCCTGCAACGGATAGAATTAGTAGAATGAGAGAAATATTAAATGAGAGATGCAGATATTCGTATGAGTGCGGATTATCTATATGCATTACGATGTTTTTTATGATAATGTTTGGCTTGGTTACATATTGGTTTATAGCGTTCATCTCTATCGAGATGAACGAGGGGGGAGGGATTAACAGCACTGGGATTAACAGCACTAATGGGACCAATGTAACTACAAGTGTCAATGCGAGAGAAGGTGATTTTCTGGTATGGGATGGAACTAAACTTATATGGGGTTATCACACCACACCATCCAATGCTGTCGTATCAGAAAAGAAAGAGCCACAGGGTGGAGTCCAAAACAACACAGTGTCTCCACCCGGGATACCTAATTACAATGCCCGTAGTTTAAATGACCGAAACCCGTCTGCCATATCATGGTTGTATAACACCCCCACCAGCCAGCCAGCCCCCACCCTAAAATATGACCTGCAAGATAACGTCAGGGACGAAAGGGAAAAGCTGTTAGCAATACACGAGATATTATATGATGCATGGGCCACGGGGGGCGGGAATGTGAAAGGGGGGTCTATTTTATCCTTCACCCAGGAAGCTGGGAAGTACATGAGGAACAAAAACAACAGACGGAAGAGGGAAGCAGGGAGGAGGAAGCATGATGAGTACTATGGGTTAGGTCTAGATAAGATGGAAGACCCACGACACCCCCACCAAACAAATAAGTGGTATGCAGATATGAGTGCCACAGCTAAACAAACAACAAACGAGAGCTGTTATGTCTGCTCCCTCATCCCTCACGCTTCAGGTACACCCAAAGTATTGTTACCCAAGGAGTTGCCAATTATAGATGCCCAATGTCTCCTTCATCTCACGTTATGCAGAATTAAGAACACCTTCCAGGCACACGAAGTTACTTTTCAAATGTTGCAGAACGAGAAAACGTGCTACCCAAAAACAGCAGGGGTGGTATGCCTGAAAGAACAATTTTTTGTAATACAAGGGACACTTTTTTCTGATAACAAGTGGAAGGATGAAGAAGTAATGTGCAAGGCGGAAGCACTGAGAGGTGTGGCACCAGAGAAATTGCAGTGGATAGAAGAAACATGCACACCAGTATGGAAAGAACACATTTCAATACTAACCTGGGTAACCGCCATTGAAAAACCTTTCAAACTACAGAGCGAAATAGACTATGAACTGTGTCTTAAAGGAGAGGGGAAGACCTCCATGGGAACAAACAAGAACTGTAACAAGACCCTCACTATCCCAGATCTGAGAAAAGGGACAGCGGCCCTTATGGACACGTATTGGGTATGTGGCAACCAGGCATACCAACACCTCCCCCCGTCGTGGAGTGGCAGCTGCTCAATGGCCACTCTACACTCAGCCCTAATGGTAATACCGGAGAGCCACATCGACGAGAGCAAAAAGACACAGGGACACCGGCAACAGAGTGCAGCCCAACCAACTGCGGAGTCACAAATGTACGTCCTGTCTTCCGGAAACAAGGGAGAATTGCTGAACCGTAACAAACGTGCATCAAACTACATATCAAAGGAATCATCAGAACTATTGGCCCAGATCCCAGATAAATATCGATTATTTAGCTCAGCAGAAACATTCTTTGCCTCACTGGTCTCAAGTGTCCAAGCAAGAGCAAATGCAAAATGGCTCCAGATAACACGCTGGGAACTGATTCAGCTGGCGAACGACACTGAAGAAGGGTTTAACGTAATTAGAGTGGAACTAAGCGCTTTACGACTAATGACCATGCAAAACAGGTATGTCCTGGACCTGTTAACGGCAATGGATGGAGGTGTTTGCCGAAAAATCGGAAGTGCCTGCTGCACTTTTGTACCTTCCGAAGACGCAGAAAATGGCTCCCTGTCCCATGTGATCGAGGCAGTCCACAACCTAGGAGAAAAAAATGAGAATGGAAGGCGGAGCAGAGGACAGTAGATGGTTCGATAACATCTTCTCCTGGGTACCCTCATGGCTTGGAACAACTGTGAAATTTTTGATGCCAGCTGTGGTGTTCCTCCTTTTAATTTTTTGCCTGTGCCAGGTGGGTCTTCGGGTTTGTGCTAACGCAGTACCAAATGGTGCAATGATGATGGTGACAATGGGCAATACCCGTGGGACAATACAAAACATGCAGGAAGTACAGGTCCAAACAGGAACAGAAGACACACCAAGATATCAGCTAGTGCCTATCTATCACGACAAAGATATCATAGATAAAGCATGGCACACCACCATTAGAGAGCCCCGTGTATTAGAATGGTACCAGGAGGTGTGGGTAGACTTGGCGGGAGATGGCGGATGTATCTACCTGACTTGTACCCCAGATGAGTATGCCAGAAGAGGGGAAAGCTTACGGGGGGTGTGCAGAGCATGGATGCCCATAAAAGGCACTCCTGCATGGGACGAGGCAGTGATGGATGAAGCGGAGTGTAGGAGGTTGGAGGAGTTAAAGTATTCGTTACTTAAGTAACGAAAGGGGGGAAATGTAGGGGAGGAGTGGTCCAAAAAGACCCCCCCCCTTGCCTACATCTCCACCCCGGGTGAGAGCCATGGCTCATCGGGCGCTCCCTCCTACCACCAGGGCCCAGGTGGTGGATGGCTCACCTGCTGAAGACATTGCCCGCACGTATTAAATCTAGCTAGGCCTCAGAAACCATTTTTCTGTCTGCTAAAGATAGTGTGAGCTCAGCGCGCTGCAGCGCGGCCCCCACCCTCAGATAGTTCCAGTCCTCCCTGTCTCCGCAGCACCATGGTAGATCCGCTGCAAGCACGTTCCCACGAACAAACAAACAAGACGGGCATGATCTAGCGTAATACATTAACATTGTAACAGTTCACCTTCCGCAGTGTACCACTGTTTCCACAATGACCCGGTCAGCAAGGCCTGGGCGATGGGAAAATCTGTAGAATGGTCATCTGCTGAAAGCAGACAGGCACCCAAATATGAATGTAAAAAAAACACTTTTAACACATGTATCCTCTACATACAACCCCTTTTACTAAAGAAATCTGTGAAATAGTGTAATTATCATACATGACACCAGCCGTGAAGGACCCACACCCATGCAGGGGTGTACAAAGGTCAAAAGCATTTCCGGGGGATTATTCTTCATAAGTACCACTGAAAGCCCCACGCCCCGTGGTCCCGTACCACAACTGAACTGATGCTGCTAGAGTACACAGGAAAACAAATGTAACCATACCCATGACACATGTGAAGAGTGTGCGAGAGTGCACTCATCACACGTGCATGTCTAGGCCCCTCATGTGCCATCTCCGCCCCGCAGAGTGGCGGGTTACTTCCTATGTACTCCACGAACCCTAGAACTACCTCACTCACTGCAAATGTATATGCATATAACTAATTACTGTAGTTGTAAGACATAGTGTATGAATAAGGTGCTCAGACTGTGATAATCGAAACACATCCAGCAAAGTTTAAATGCATGCTTCAAAATGATTTGAATAAGTATTATAGAGTGTTCAAATGTTTGTGATGATTTTTATCTAAAATCGGCAACACACGAGGGAGATACCTTTGTGAAATGCGTGCAAGGCCGTTCCCCCTCCCACCCTGCGAAGGCTGCCAAGACATGAGAGCAGAGGCCCGCGCTGCACTACTCCACCTCCCCCAACCAGACTGGAGCCGCTTCAAAGATTTGTAGCCCCCTCTGCAGCACCCAAGGCCACGGGCCGCCACCTGCACTATTTACAGCACAGCAGTAAACCTCTGCCTGAACACACACTTCTAACGGCGCCCCCTCGTAAACCCCATAGCCCACCGGACCATCTTAGACTTATGGCCCTGTGCAATCCGGACACCCAACACTTTGACAACACACAGCGGAACATCCATAATAACTTCTAACAAGGCAGAAAGACCTGTACCGCCCGTCCCAGGCCCTGAAGCTTAGCCCCTCGACCTATAGCCCCGGTCAACAGGACATTGGTAACCATGTCCTGACGTATTACCTCCAGACCCCTCACAAGGTACATTCCTCCTGTGTTGCATTAACCTGTAGAATAACCTATTGGAAGATTTACTAAAGAAGATAATATTGCAATGACTGAATGACTGCGGTGTGCATGGCCCAGGGCAAATAAGTCAGGAAAGGACATTCATCTCTGACACTGGCCACGATGGCACAACAACACCGCCCGGATGAACCCAGCCCAACCCGCGAGGCTAACCAGTGACGTCCTCCAGCCAAAGCCAACCACATCGCAGCAGCACCTATAGTTAGTCGTCGCCACCCAATCCCATTGAACTTGTGCCCCCTATAGTGTGTAGGTTCTTATGATGTTTTTTTTGTAAATATATACGCCTGTCTTTGCTATTGTCAGACAGAGCGCTCTCGGAGTTTTGCAGAGTTCTTTGCATGCCCTATTCTAATCGATAAACTCCCATTTAAGCTCACCCGCACTCAGTCCTGGCTTTATTCCCAATTTGGGAGAGTCCTTTATTGTCTCTCATTGCGGGGAGGATCGTGCTGGTTGGGGATGCTTGCCTTCAAAGCTACCAAACGAAGCTTAATTAATCATGTAAAATTGTCATTAAAAACTCCTCAACAGAAGGAACTATATTGCATGTCTCTGTTACAACTTTTCAAGCCATGGAGAAAAGAGGAAGACATACTAGAAAACTATGACTGCTATGAAGATGCTTTCAAAGCAAATGAAAGCGCTATCACCGAGGTGAACTTTACTCAGTACAAAACAATGTTACACAATGAGCAGCAACAGGAAGAAGATCTTTAGGCCCGACTAGATAGGACTCTTCCGGCAGTAGTCAACCTTCTGTAACAGGAAGTCAAGAACCATTAGGACAACCACTAATAGCAAATGAGGCTGAAGTAGCTATGGCAGAAGTAGAAAACACCATGTATCAGTATCAAGAACATATAGAAGATTTAAATGTACAACAAGCACAACTTAACAAAGATCAATGCACCATTTTTGAAGACGTAACAAAACAAATTGTACATGGTGTACAACACGAAAATAAAGAATGTACCTGCCAAAATTACAAACCTATACTGCTGTACGTGAGTGGTGCAGCTGGATCAGGGAAAACATTCTTAATCAAAATCATCAGCAAGTTCCTTCAACAATTGACAAACAACAAACGGTCAGCTGTTGTAACGGCACCCACAGGTTTAGCTGCCTACAACATACGCGGTGTCACTTTACACCGATTACTACTGCTTCCAGTAGAGCATCAAAATAAATTAGACTATTACAAACTTTCTGCAGAAGCTGCAATGGAATTACGCAGAGTATTAAAACAAATGAAAAAGCTACTAATAGATGAAGTGAGCATGGTCTCCAACCTAATGTTGGCTTTGATTCACCTCAGATTGCAAGAAGTACTTAAAAGTAACAACAAATAACTCTTTGCAGGGAACCACATTATCGTTTCGGGAGATCTTATACAATTGACACCGGTGAAAGGTGAACCTATTTTTAACACCGTAGGCCACAAACTCTGCCGGAAAACTGTTGGTATCATCAGTAATGTCAACCTTTGGCAACATTTCCAATACAGAGAATTAACTGAAAACATGCAGCAATCTGCAGATCTCACTTATGCCAACATCTTAAAAAGTATTAGAGTTGGTGTACTATCGCAAGAAGCACAATTTGTATTGAAAAACCAGCACATTCATGCACTTTATGGCAATAAGGCATATGCAACTGATGTTATGGAACAAATAGCGCACAAAAATGTCAATTGTATGGCCTTAATGCCAACTCTTGCAAGCTGTTTCAAATTCAATGAAACAATTTTAAATAAAGAAATGCAACCAATAATGGAAATTAGCGCCACAGACAAACTAGACGTACATGGTATGACAGTACCCATGTGTGAGCAAGCCACAACAAGACTAAATAGTTTAGAAAATTCAATCTCCAACACAGCTGGGTTTGAAAAAATATTAAAATTATCCTTAAATTGTAGAGTAATGCTTAAACTTAACCTTGACGTCGAGCAAGGGCTAGTTAATCGAGCACTAGGTATAGTTGTTGGCTTTCAATCATACCCACGTGACAGCAACATTTAGTTTGTCAATATTAGCTTTGATAAAGTTTCAGAAGTGAAAAGGATGGGGCGCTCAATTGCTCGATTCCTTCTCTTCAAAGACATGTATGTACGTAGAGAGCAATTTTCTCTGACTCTTGCATATGCAGTTACCATTCATAAATCCCAATGTCTTACCCTAGACAAAGCATTAATAGATATAGGAAACACAGTCTTTAAGGAAGGCATGAGCTACGTAGCCTTATCATGCTTACGTACACTTGACAATCTATTGCTAATGAACTTTGATGCAAGTAAAGTCAAAGCTGATATTCCTTGCATTCTATAATACAATAGACTGCGTTCACTGTACACCCCTCATCTGAAACAATATCCTCTTTCAGATAAAGTAAAATGTGGTAAAAGAAAACTAAATGAAACAGAAATGCAACAGAATCCAACAGCAAATTCCTCAAAGAAAAGAAAAGAAGCTAAAGTTTCAGCAATTTCCACAAACAATGAACAACCTATTAGGGAATATAAACAAGGGACGTCGGCAAAGAAGGAACAGAAATTCCGAAAAATGCACTCAGATACAGAACTAGCTGGTCCATTCAAATTTGCAAATGAAAGTGTGGTAAATTGCTATGCAAATGTAGCAATGAATATTCTATTTCAATTGCCATCAATTGTTAACAATATTTACTTGCACAGTACAGACCAATTGTGTTTGCAAATGTTAGTGCTTCATAGAAATGCAACAAGCAATCCTGACAACACATACAGTGTTCATGGAACACGGCAAGAATTGGACGACTGTGCTGGAATGGTGAGATTCACTGTGAACTCATAAGACGATCCACAAGAATTTCTAATGTACTTACTATCAGTATTGGAAAACAAAAGCATACCTGTAAATGAAATCTTCCAGATTTTGTACACGTGGAAACATACATGCACTCTCTGTAGCAATGTGATACAGGAAGAAATACCAAATGAGCGATTTGTGTATGTTTCCATAACAAACTGTGAAAGCATTCCATTTCAGCAACTTGTACAGAATGCAAACCATGGCAGATTATGTACTATTTGCAATTCAGAAAATCGCTCCACCTTACTGATAAAATCACATTGTGCCTACATAATACTTATGTGTCTCGTTGTAAGGCAGATGGTACCAAAAACAACTGCAAACTGGCTGGATTCACACACGGTCAAGTGTCACTTGGAAAGAAAACCTTTACAACAATAGGAATAATCTACCATGCAGGAACTACAACCAATGCAGGTCACTACACTGCATACATTAAAAAGAAATGTGGATGGTTCGAATGTAATGATAGCACCATTACTCTAAAGCATAGATTGCCAGCAAATCTTACGTATTTAATCTTCTTAAAGCCAACATTTAATAAATAATGTGTACTGCAAGATTGCCAAAAATGTATGTGAAAGACTACAAACAGTTAGAATGCGCCAATAGGTATCTAACTGCCCAAGAGGATATAACAAAGACACAAATAAATGAATGTCACAGATCTGTAGGAACAAATGCACAGTTCAATACGCCTACAGGTATGTAACTGTTGTTAATAATTGGCAGGAAGGCAACAAACATAACGTTAATCAGAAATATGAAGGAAACACTCAAAGGAAACAAGTTAGTACCATAGCAAATTAAGGTTTTTTTTCAATCCGACAAGGATTTGTTTTCCCCAGACCCAAGGATTAGAAAAGCAAACACAGAAACTGAGCACAATGCACAGTACACTGGTTTGTAAACTAAATATGAGGGTAAAAAAAAAAAGGTAAACTGTTTATTATGCAATGTAGTAAGTTTTCATAAAATGCAAAGACTAACATACCTTTTTTTTTATCACAGAAATTAAAAAAGGGATACTTCCGCCAATTACGAAAGGCATTTAAAAAATATATGTGGATTCTGAACAAAGTAAGGAATAAGTATATTGGCAGTCATTTTCTACACATGCAAATCTACACGTCTAATCTATGGTAGTAATATGCTGCAGTGGCTGGAGGCTGGCCCTTGTATCTTCAGTGTGTAACCTACGACCTACGCCTTACGACCAAAGTACAAAGAGTATAGTTCCTAGCCACAACCATTGCTGCATATCGAAACCATGGTCCTTGTACATTAGCTACTAATAAAATGTAACGCTCACCTGGTATCCACGGGGATGTCACTCAGCCTGTTCTGACCTCTTACAACCTCAAACCCTTCCCTGGATGCTATTCGACTGGAGACTAGGCCTGAAACACAGGATAGGTAGAGTTTAACTCCCTATTGTCTCTGTTTGCTTGAATCCCTTCTTTCCCGGGGTCCAACCCTTCCCTTTGATCCACAGCTCACCTTGTTTTTTTGGACAGTGTGCTCACCGTCCTGCTTTCAGCGCAAGGGCGTGTTGATTTATGCAGGCTTGTTGCTGCCTAGTTACTTCACTGGCAAGGGTCTGACAGGTAAGTCCAATGAGTCTTTTGAACAGTTCTCTAACTTCGTTCCTTTCCTTCCTTAAATGATGGCCGGCGTCCGGGGATGGCGGCGTGCTGCTGAGATGAGTATTGTAGAAGGTGAGTGAGAGCGCGATACGCGATGCACCCCTTTTGTATGTGTATTGAACTGAGTTCTTTTTCTGTGTCTTTTAGGTGCTGCGACATTTCCAGCGTGGATGCCTGTTATGAAGAACAAATGCGGTGAGTAAGCGCGGTATGCGGTGCCTCTAGATGTTTCCACGCTAACCTGGAGTGTCTTTCTCCTCTTGCAGATGGATGAGAAGTTCCGGAGACAGAGTTCTCCCAGAGCGGCTGGGATTCAGGTAAGTGTTTGAAGCTCGAACAGTATTTAAAAATAAGCGAAGATTTGCAGAAAGCTTACTAATGCCTTTTTCTGTTCTTTTCCCTTTTCCTTAAGAAGCGGCGTGCCGGGATGGGAAAGACACCGCCGAAGATGCCCGCAAAACAGAAGGAGCGATGAATGATGGGCAGAAGTGCTGCAAGGTAAGGCTGTTCCTAACTGTGTTCTTGTTCTTGCAGGAGCTGAGCTCAGAAGAAAGATGAAGGCCTACTGGAGACCGATCCGAACACGGTGAGTGTCACGCTGCAGGTGCAAAAAACGCAAAGCATGTTTCTCAGCCTGGCCGTGGCTTAAATAGTCTCTGGGTATCCCAGGTGTCTCTGGGCTGAACCACACCCAAAAGATTAGACTGCACATGCAGTTCTGGGAACCGAAATATGTGGGGGCATCCATCTTGTCCCCATCAATGCACTGCAAGTCCAATCCCCAATGTTATCCTATGGGAGTGAGTGAGTCTGGTGCCACAAGTGCCAAGTCTGACTCCAAGTGGGTCTTTGGAGGGATGGAGAGGCCCTTGAGGGCCATGTAGGTGATCATGGCCTGGCTCCAGCCTGACATCTTGGAGGGCTGGGGACATGAGGGGCAGGAATCATGACAGCACTCCCCCCCAAGGCCCCTTTCAAGGTGACTCTTCTGTCTGGTCCTGGTTTGGTTGGATAGTTTTGATGAAATTGTCTAAGCAAGCAAGGTGCATGGATGTACTCACAAGGCTCCCATGTCCTGTCTTGTGGACCATACCCCTTCCAGTCTACTAAGTATTATAATTTGGATCTGACGTACTTTGAATCTAGGATGTCCTTGACTTCGAATTCTGGCTCCCGGGTGACTACTACTGGCTGCGGTGGTGTTGCTGCCTGGGTCCCAGGTTGAACAGGTTTAAGGAGAGACACGTGGAACACAGGATGAATCTGCATGTTTGACGGCAAAGCTAGTCTGACCGCCACATGATTTGTCACAGAGGTGACGGTGAATGGACCCAGGTATCTTGGACGGAAAGTTCGGGTTCCTTTAATGGACACGTGTTTAGACACCAGCCAGACTTTTTCTCCCACTTGGTAGTTGGGGGCCTTTGCTCGGTGTTGATCAGGAAACTTCTTTTGGCGATTCTTAGCTTGAAGTAGGTGTTCAGCTGCCCTTTTAAAGGTTTGAGAAATGGTTGTGTGCAAGGTTTTGACTGCTGGCATTTCCAGGGTTGTAGAAATGTCCAACTCAGAGGTATGTGGGTGCCTGCCATACATGGTATAAAAGGGTGTCTGCCCAGTGCTGGTGTGTAGGGAATTATTATAAGCATATTCAGCTATCCATAATAGGTTGAACCAGCTTCCTTCAGCTTGGTGTAACATGCAACGCAGATACTGCTCGAGCGTCTGATTTGTCCACTCAGTTTGACCATGCGTTTGGGGATGGTGACTGGTGGATAGCCGGATGTCGATCTGGGCCATAGTGCAGCATTTTCTCCAGAAGTTCGATACGAACTGAGTACCTCGGTCTGAGACCAAAACTGAAGGAAAACCATGGAGCCGTACGATGCCTTAAAGAAATACCTTTGCCAGAGTGGAAGCATTTGGGCGCCCCTTAAGAGGAATGAAATGTGCCATTTTTGAAAATAGGTCCACGACCACAAGAATAGTGTTAAACCCTTGACTGGGTGGTAAGTCAGTAATAAAATCGAGGGACAACGTGTGCCAGGGTGCTGGTGGGATTTCCAATGGTTGTAATAGCCCAGCCGGTTTCTGCTTGGATGACTTGTTTTGAGCACACACTCCACAAGATAGGATGAATTGGATAATGTCTTTACGCCACGTGGGCCACCAATAATTTTGTTTTACCTTGGCTAGGGTTTTAGCGATTCCGGGGTGGCCCTCAATCAAGGAATCATGATAACCGGACATGACTTGTTCTCGTAGTTCTTGGTTTGGTAAGAATAAATGATTCCTGAAGTAGGGCAACTGATCTTTTATCATGTAATGTTCTGCTTGCGCACTCCACGCTTATAATTGCTCCGGACTCATTAGGTTTTGGATTTCTTCATGTAATTCTTTCTGAGTTATGGTTGCTGTGATTCCTAGGAGCTTGTCACTCGGGATGATTGCTATTGGGTCAGGGGTCTGATACCCTTGCTCTCCTACCCTCATACTGGAAAGGGCATCTGCCTTCCCGTTTTTCACCCCTGGTCGAAATGTAATCACGTAGTCATATTCAGCAAACAAAAAGAGCACAACGTAGTTGTCGTGAGGATTGGGCCTTTGCCGTTTTTACGTACTGAAGGTTCCGGTGGTCAGTTATTACAGTGATTGTGTTTCTGGCGCCCAAGAGGTAGTGCCGCCATGCCTTAAAGGCTGATTTAATGGCCAAGAGTTCTTTGTCTGTGATAGCGTAATTGAGTTCAGGCGGTGTGAATTTACGCGACCAGAAGGCAACAGGGTGTAACTGGCCCATTTCGGGGTCCTTTTGTGAGAGGACGGCTCCCATAGCCATGCTTGAGGCATCCGTTTCAACCAGGTATGGGAGATCAGGGCGAGTGTGGCGTAAAACTGGGGCAGATGTGAATCTTGCTTTGAGCTCCTGGAAAGCCTCCTCGGCTTCTGTTGTCCACTGGAACTGTTTGTTGCTTTTCCTTAGTAATGACATGATGGGATGCACGATTTGCGAAAATCCTAGGAAGAACCAGCGGTAGAAGTTTGCAAAACCCAGCATACTTTGAACGCCCTTGAATTAATTTGGGGATGGCCAGTTCAGGATAGCATCTACCTTATATACATCCATTCGGATTCACTTCGGGCTGAGAATAAAGCACAGGAATTCCACCTCAGAGACGTGGAATGAGCACTTTTCGAGCTTGGCGTAGAGCTGGTGTTGACAGAGTTTCTCCCATACGGATCGGACGTGTTTGACGTGGTCCTGCTTCGATGCAGAATATACTAGGATATTGTCGATGTACACTAGAGCACAGACATCAATCAATTCCCGTAGGACATCGTTCATGAAGTATTGAAATGCAGCAGGCGTGTTGCAAAGGCCAAAGGGCATTACTTGATATTCGTACAAGCCGTATTCGGTGCAAAAAGCGGTTTTCCATTCGTCCCCTTGTTTTACCCGAACAAGGTGATATGCCCCCCTCAGGTCTAGTTTTGTGTAGATTTGAGCCTCTTTTACTTGATCAAGCAATTCAGGGATCAGTGGCAGTGGGTAGCGGTTTTTTACGGTAATCTGGTTCAGTGCACGATAGTCGATGCACTTTCTCAAGTCTCCCTCCTTTTTCGGTACGAAGAATAGAGGATAGGCTGCTGGAGACTTCGAGGGACGGATGAACCCGTTGGCCAGGTATTGGTCAAGATAGGCCTTCAGGTGCTGGTTTTCTGGTTCCGTGAGTGTGTAAATTCGCCCACAAGGGATTTGTGCACCGTGTATCAGGTCGATTTGGCAATCATATGGTCTATGCGGTGGCAGGGTATTAGCCTGTTCTTTCTGAAAGACATCTTGAAAGTCTTGGTATTCACTTGGTAGGGTGCCGATTGCCACAGTCGCAAGCGTGGAGGTTCTGGTGTCTATTGGCTGTTTCTCTTGGCGATAACATGTGTGGGCGCAAATGTCGGGAAAGGCCAATTCTTTTGCTTGCCAATCGATTCGAGGATTGTGAGCTACCAACCATGGCATTCCCAAAATCAACCGGAACTGTGGTGCCTTAATGAGGTCGAAAACGATAGATTCTTGGTGTCCATCCTGGCACAGAAGGGTTAAAGCTGCAGTCCATTGGGATACTGGACCAGAAGCTATTTCCGTGCCGTTGACAGTGGTAACAGTGTTGGTGGTTGATTTAGGGCGTAATGGAAGCCCCATCTTTGCCGCAAGATCCTGGTCGAATTAATTCCCAACAGCTCCACTGTCTATGTTCGCTCTTACTGCGTGCATCCAAGATGGTTGTTGGTGATTGATCAAGACCACAGATAGTGCAACATGGGAGGTCTGTAGTTCACTTTCTTCGCTCGACAAGTGGACCCCTACACTTGCCGGGCTGGGGAGTTTTCCAGATTCCTTGATGGTATCTTCCTTGTCCGTGGCCCCTACCGTCCTCCTCGGTGGCTTCACAGGGCACTCTTTAAGGAAATGACCTGACCTTGCACAGTACAGACATAACTGCTGTTGTCTCCTTCTATCCCTTTTCGCTTTAGTCAAGGGGGATCTGACCCTCCCGATTTGCATTGGTTCTCCTGAACCTTCCGTTGTTCGGGCAGCATTGTCCTTTGAATGCACATACATAGGGCGAGGGTCTGGTCTGGTTTGATCTGCTCTTCGGTCCTGCAACCTATGGTCCAGTTGAACAACAGGGTCAATTAATTCTGAGCCGTCTTTCGGGGGGTTCACTACTTGTGCGAGAACATCCTTGAGTTCCCCCGCAACCCCTGATGAAATAATGTGGTTCTCTTCTCCACTGGCCATTCTGCTTCAACTACGAGTCTATTGAACGTGGCTATGTATGGTAATAGGTCTTGATTCCCTTGGCGTAGGGACAGAAGTCCGTTGTCTAATGCCTGCCCATGAGTACGACGGGTGAACAGCTTTTCCATCTCCTGCTGAAAGCCCCTGAAGTCATGCAGCAAAGGATCGTCTTGGGCCACAAAGGGTACAGACCAGTCCGCGGCGCTACCACTCAGGTAGGATAGCACAAAAGCGACCCGTGATTGGTCATTCGGAAAGGCCCCTGGCCTACAAAGGAATTGCAGGCGGCACTGGTTCATGAACGTTGCAAACCTCTTGGGATCCCCCGTAAATCCTTCGGCCGGGGCCAAGGGAACTGCCCCAGGAAGGGTTATCTGAACGGGATTGGCTGATGGCGCTGGCATCGAGGGCACGCTTCCCGGCAATGGTGCATGCCCTGCTTGAGACTGGAGAAGCTGCCGGCTTAAATCATCAGTGCGTTCTTTGGCTACTATCAGCTCTCTCCTCAGGGTTTTGGTCTCCTGCCTGGCTGCATGTACTTCGGAACGTAGCTGCCCCAACATGTGGGCTAACTGGTCAGTTTCTGACGTTTCCATGACGCCCAGGTGGATTTTGATTTGAGGCTTTGCGTTCTGTAATGCTCACCTGGTATCTACGGGGATGTCACTCAGCCTGTTCTGACCTCTTACGACCTCGAACCCTTCCATGGAGGCTATTCGACTGGAGACTGGGCCTGAAACACAGGATTGGTAGAGTTTAACTCCCTATTGTCTATGTGTGCTTGAACCCATTGTTTCCCGAGGTCCAACCCTTCCCTTTGATCCACAGCTCACCTTGTTTTCTTGGATAGTGTGCTCTCCGTCCTACTTTGAGCGCAGGGGCGCGTTGATTGATGCAGGCTTGTTGCTGCCTAGTTACTTCACTGGCAAGAGTCCGGCAGGTAAGTATAATGAGTCTTTTGAACAGTTCTCTAACTTCGTTCCTTTCCTTCCTTAGATGATGGCCGGCGTCCGGGGATGGCGGCGTGCTGCTGAGATGAGTAGCGCTGAAGGTGAGTGAGATCGCGATGTGAAATGCACACCTTTCTTAGTTGTATTGAACTGAATTCTTTTTCTGTGTCTTTTAGGTGCTGCAACGTTTTCAGCGTGGATGCCGGTTATGAAGAACAAATGCGGTGAGTAAGCGCGGTATGCGGTGCCTCTAGATGTTTCCACGCTAACCTGGAGTGTCTTTCCCCTCTTGCAGGTGGATGAGAAGTTCTGGAGACAGAGTTCTCCCAGAGCAGCTGGGTTTCAGGTAAGCGTTTGAAGCTCGAACAGTATTTTAAAATAAGCGAAGATTTGCAGAAAAGCTTACTAATGCTTTTATTCTGTTCTTTTCCCTTTTCCTTAGGAAGTGGCGTGACAGGATGGGAAAGACACCGCCGAAGATGCCCGCAGAACAGAAGGAGTGATGAATGATGGGCAGAAGTGCTGCAAGGTAAGGCTGTTCCTAACGGTGTTCTTGTTGTTGCAGGAGCTGAGCGCAGAAGAAAGATGCAGGCCTACTGGAGACCGATCCGAACACGATGAGTGTCACGCTGCAGGTGCAGAAAACGCAAAGCATGTTTCTCAGGCTGGGCATGGCTTAAATAGTCTCTGGGTATCCCAGGTGTCTCTGGGCTGAACCACACCCAAAAGACTAGACTGCACATGCAGTTCTGGTGAACCGAAATATGTGGGGGCATCCATCCTGTCCCCATAAATGCACTGCAAGTCCAATCCCCAATGTTATCCTATGGGAGTGAGTGAGTCTGGTGCCACAATCGCCAAGTCTGACTCCAAGTGGGTCTTTGGAGGGATGGAGAGGCCATGTAGGTGATTGTTGCCTGGCTCCAGCCTGACATCTTGGAGGGCTGTGGGCATGAGGGCAGAAATCATGACATAAATTTACTGTTGGGACCATCGTCTGCAGCCATGCAGCCAAGACATTAGGGCGTGCACACAACTAGCGCATTGCACCACACCCATATTCACTTATAACTCCACTGCTTATGACTTCAGTCTTGGGTGCATTGCCTTTGGGCATGCAGTCAAGACTCTGGGTCCTGGCCAGAAACACCACAGCATATCGGAACCATTGTGCCTTCTCATTTCACTATATACAAAGTTGGTTTTCGGAGCTTGGCCTTTGGCCAGGCTCCCAAACTGCTACACCCTCCCCACAACCATCTTAATGATGTTGCATAGTACAAGTGTACCAATAGCTGTGATATGTTGCAGTGGTTTGTAGCCACAGGCTACAGACATGAGTTTGAGGCCATAGAGTTATCAATGTATGGGTGTACAGTATATAAAATGCACAGTTGCTTACAACTGCAGTGCTTATTAATTTGTTCAAATACTCTGCATCCTGGCCACTACTCCCACACCATATGAAATCCATTGCGGCATATAAGTACACTACATACAAATGTGCTTTTGGGGGAATGGCCTTCGGACATATACCCATGATTGCAGACCCTCCCCACTGCCGCCTGAGTGATGCACTACCACACCATATCACACCCATTGTGCCTTGTACGTATACTAAATGGAAGATACTAACGCCGACGGCCATGCATCCAAGACTCTAGGCCCTGGCCACAACCACCGTAGCATTTGATACCCATGGCGGCCTACTAATGAATACAATACCCATAGGAAAAAGGTATGCAATTACTACCCATAGGAAAAATTAATGCAATTATGGCATGTTGGCAATTTCAATGTTCCCTAACACCACGCGTGTCCTTACAACAGTTAAAAGTTCCCTGTGTAATGCACGGACTGAAATACTGCCCTTATTGGACCCCTCATTTTCTCTGCGTACAAGGTGGCCATAGAAAATACATCATGAAGAGGTTATAACTTTGTTATTGTGTGCATGGCCTTCGGTCATGCACCCAAGAGTGCAGGGTCTCCCCACAACCACCTCAGTGATGTGTGGTAGAGGGGGGTTTTCTATAGGTGTGATATCCTTCACTGCTTCTGGCCAGAGGCTTCACTCCTAGCTGTATGTCCATAGATATTACATGGGATGGGTGTGCAGTGGCTTGCACGTCCAGTACTTATAACTTTGTTCTTGGGTGTATGGCCTTTGGCCATGCACCCAAGACTGCACACACTCCCCACAACTTGGCAATCGATATGCAATACTACGGGTGTATCCATGGGTGTGACATGCTGTGATGGTTGTGGCCAGGGCCTACAGTCTTGGAAGTACAGCCTTCAGCCGACGGCCATACATCCAAGACTCTAGGCCCTGGCCAGAACCACTGTAGCATGTGACAGCCATGGCGGCGTACTAATTAATATAATAATAACCATAGGAAAAAGTATTGCAATTATGGCATGTTGTCAATGTCAATGTTTGCTACCACTACTCAAGTCCTCACAACAGTTACAAGTTTCCTGTGCACTGCAGGGACTGAAATGCTACCGTTATTACACCCCTCATTTTCTGTGCGTACAAGGTGGCCATAGAAAATACATCGTGAAGACCGACCCCCAGAACAAATGCATTGATCACCCATGTCTTACTGTATGAACCTGTCCCAACGCTCTGTCACACAGCAAAAGAGTTTTATAAATATAGCATGTGTACGCTGGTTGTTGCTCCGCTATCGGCAGATCCAAGATGTCGGGCGCAGCCAAACAATCTGACGCAGAACACGTCTCGCAGCAGCCAATCGACAGAGACGTCGCGTGTCCGCGGTCATGACGTGAGCCCATTAGCCAATTGTTATCTTGTCCCCGGAGCCAACAGGGAAGTGTGACCGCGGAGCGGACATAGATATCACACATTTTTTTAGACATACTTTTTGGTCGTTTTGAAGATAAATACTGGACGGATTGTCACCAAATTTACAAAAGCACGCTTTCTGGACCAAGCCCCTATACCTGCCACAAATTTTGTGAAAACCCGTCAAGCGGTTTGATCTGTAGCCGTGTGCAAAGTTTTTCCCTCATTCAGTCTATGGGAAAAAAGACGTTTTGGAACCTCCCATATAACTTTCCCCCCCCTAGACCAAACATCACCGAACTTTGCAAAAAAATTCAGAGTGAGCAATATACCATTTTTGCAAAGTTTGCTGAGGATACGTCCAGGGGGAGTGGAGTTAAACGCCGCCCAAAAAGTGCTCTTCTTATGGAAACAGCAAACTTTGCAAAAGAAGTATATGGCCCACTCTGAATTTTTTTTGCAATGTTTGGAGAGGTTTGGTCCAGGGGGGGGCAAAGTTATAGGGGGGGTCCCAAAACTTTTGTTTTTTCCCATAGACATAATGGGAAAAAACTTTGCGCATGCCTACAGCCCAAACCGCTGGACGGATTTACACCAAACTTGCAGCAGGAGCGGGGGCTTGGTCCCGAAAGCGTGCTTTTTCAAATTTGGTGTAATTCCGTCCAGTAGTTTTTTTTAAAATGACCAAAATGTAAGGCAAAAAAAGTGTGATATCTCTGTTCGCTCCGCGGACGGACTTCCGGGTTCGCTCCGCGGACAGTGCCCTGATTGGCCGAGCGGCTTGCGTGATGTCCGCGGACATGCGACGTGTTCGCTGATTGGACGGCGTGGTGCGTGAAGCGCGTCAGATTTTTAGTAACGCCCGCCATCTTGGATTTGTGGACGTCCGCGGACAGCGCGGTGAAACTTGGATTAAAAATTGTATTTAGTGGAGTGTGTTGGTGTGTAAGAGTGTTTGGGGAGGGCGGGGGAGTATGAGATAGGTGCAATGTTGTATTTTGTTTTATGTGCTAGACGCTTTTGTTGTGTTCGATTTGTCTGCGGACAACATGGCTTTTCTGAAATGTTCGTAAATAAACAGTATGGATTCGGTGTCAAGTTGAAAGTGTTCTAAGAACACTCGTGGGGTCCTGGAATGTTCGCAGGGGGTGTCCTGAAGACGTTGTCTGTATTGTTCGTTGGCAAGCTGAAAGTGTTCTAAGAACACTCGCAGTGTCCTGAAATGTTCGTACATAAAGAAAATGGGGGTGTCCTGAGGACGCTGTCCGTATAGTCCTCTGGCAAGTTGAATGTGTTCTAGGAACTTTCTTGTGTCCGCGGTCATTAAAATGGTTGCAATGCTTGAATCTATGGGTGTGATATGCTGCGGTGGTTGTGGCCAGGGTATAGAATGATGGGTGCATGGCCATTTGGCCATGCCCTGAAGACTCTATGCCCTGGCCACAACCACCGCAGCATATCACACTCATATGCCATGCACCCAAGAGTCTATGCCCTGGCCACAAGCAGCGCAGCATGTCACACTCATAGTGGCTTATAACTTTGGGTCAAAAACAAATTTATAAGGAACAATGTTATAAGCCAGTATGGGTGTGATATGCTGCGATGGTTGTATTTATCATGTTATACTTACTATTTGGTTTAGTAACGGGAGTCCATGTTTTTCTTGTTCATTTCTGTGATAAAAGAAAATAGCATGTTAGTATTAGTATTTCATAAAGACTTATTACATTGTACAATCAACATTTTCTTCTTTTTTTTACCCTCATATTTAGTAGATGACAAACCAGAGTACTGTGCAATTTGCTCAGTTTCTGTGTTTGTTGCTAAAATCATTGGGTCTGTGGGAGAAAAAAATCCATGGTGGATTAAAAAAAAAACTTTTTCTGTTATGCTACAGTTTACATGTTTGTTTGTTTTCACTGTTTACTTGTTGTTTCTGGCTAATGCTTTATACATTGGATTGTTCTAGTTTTTGGGAGCAGTAAGATATTAGGTATTTGTTTGGATATTGTAACATTTTGGAGCAGTTAGATACCAGTAGGCATATTCTAACTGTTTATTTTTTTATATAATTTCGTGGTATTGATTTATCTGTTTGGATATTTCTAAATTTTGGGACAGTTAGATACCTATTGGCGTATTCTAACTGTCTATTTTTTCTCTACTTGAGTGGTATTAATTTTTCTGATTAGTTGTTGTAGTATCTTTCGGCAGTTAGATAGCTTTTGGAATATTGTGACAGTTTATATTTTTTTACTACAAGGGTACTTAAGGTTTAAGTACAGTTTAGTTATCAAATTTTGGTTTTAAGAACATTAAATAAGCGTTTGTAAGATTTGCTGGTAATCTCTGCTTTAGAGTAATGATACTATCATTACATTCAAACCATCCACATTTCTTTTTTATATTCAGTGTAGTGCCCCTGAATTGGTTGTGGCTCCTGCGTGGTAGATTATACCTATTGTTGTGAAGGTTTTCCTACCAAGTGATATTTGACCATGTGTGAATCCAGTCAGCTTGGAGTTGTTTTTGGTACCATCTGCATTGTAACGTAGAAGCATTAGTATTACATATTTACTATGTGTTTGTATTAGTAACGTGGAGCGATTATCTGAATTGCAGGTCGAACATAACCTACCATGGTTTGCATTTTGTGCAAGTTGCTGAAATGGAACGGATTCACAATTAGGTATTGATATAGACACAAAGCGTTCATTGGGGATTTGTTCTTGTGTCACATTGTTGCAGAGAGTGCATGTATGTTTCCACATGTATGAAATCTGGAAGATTTCATTTATAGGTATGTTTTTGTTTTCCAGTACTAATAGTAAGTACATGAGAAATTCTTGTGGATCTTCCTGTGAATGTATAGTGAATTTCACCATTCCAGCACAGTAGTCCAATTGTTGTCTTATTCCATAAATACTATACGTGTTGTCAGGATTGTTTGCTGCATTTATGTGAAGTACTAACATTTGCAAACACAATGGGTCTGTACTGTGTAAGTAAATGTTCTCAACAATTGGTGGAAATTGAAATAGAATATTCATTGCTACATTTGCACAGTGTTGGGGAGAAGCTGGACCCCCACCAGGGCAGTGGGGGGCCAGCAGCCATACCCTCACCATCTATGGGAGACCCCAACACCTTTAATAATACATTTTGTGCCTACTTGTCCTCATCTGCCTTTCTCTGCCTCTGCCATTTATTATTATTTTTTTTTAACCGTCTTCTTTTGCTGCAGTCAATGTCTAGCGCGCTATCCTTCCTTCTTCCCTTCCATAACCCCATGCATGCTGCACCACCCCTTACTGATCCTCTATGTTTGGCTGTGTTGTCTCGTTCAGTCCTTCTCTCCTCCTCCAATCCCTTTCTTCCCTTTCCAGTTCCCCCTCTATGTTGCTATTGTTACTCCTTGCATCTCCCCCGTTATCTTCCCTTTAAATTTAATTCCTCTGTACCTGTGCCTTCAAATCTGCTTCCATGCACTGCAGCCCTCCCTTGCTCGCTCCTGTGCTGCTAGTGGGTTGTTCTGCACCTTCCTGTTTGTTCTCTTTAGTGTATTGTGATTGTGTATGTGTGTGGAGTTTGAATGCCCTTCTGCTGTTTTCAGTTCTCTCATGCAATTCATTCCTTGCTTACCGTCTGTGTCATCAAATATTACACTCCCTGAGGTGAGGAAGGGTGAGTCCTCTCTTCCCTCTGCTAGTGCTGGTTCAGCATCTGCTGACGCCTCGCCACTTCCCTTTTGTTCATGCGCCACAGTTGAACTGTAGCCATGTGCTTTTTAAGCCTATTCCTGTGTAAGCGCTGTGTATGTGTGTCCTTAGCAATTGCTGCACGCTTCTGGTAAAGCTGCCTCTAGGCAGCCATGGTCTTATTTATTTACCTTCAGTATTTTTGAATCTTTGCACACTATGTTTAACTAACTTATCTCGGCATGAAAGCTGTGTGCTACACAACAGGTGAAGGGGAGTCATTTCTCTATTGTGTGATACATTTTACCTCACCTCAATTTGAAAATTTCGATAGCCCGCTGTCCAGGGAGCAAAAGTTAGAAGGTAATTGAACATATTTTCAATTTCTGTGAGCCTTCTTGGCTCCCCACCTTAGCCAGTGCACTCCACGTGTAGTCCATCTTCAGCAAACCATTGCCTTCTCCGGCAGACCCCTACAATCTTGCGCATGTGTCTTCCACACACCACCTCTGGGTCACCTCTTCTTCTCCAAAACCACACCACTATCTCCTCACCATCAAAACTCTGTGTCCTATGCATCAATCTGAAGGTGACGTCACCAAACTAAAAACACAGTGCAAATGAACAGACAAATGTGCATACACAGAACAATAACCCCTTTCTCCCAACCCCACAAAAATCCCAAAATAAAACCCCACAATCCCCACAGCTGTCTTCCTGTCTCAACTGGAACTAGGTAAACCACAATAAAAACTCTTATAATTGGAGTGCGCACACTGCGTCGCCTAGCGTATGATACGCTCCTCCCCAGGGGACCTTAACCAGCCAACTATCTTCCGCACTTGGGAACAATCTAGCTACCTCCTGCGGGGAAACATCATCCACTCACTGAACTAAAACACTCAATTAGCAGGGAACCTCATCTACTCATTGATCTATAACGTCAATTCATAGGAAATCCAGACCCCCGTACATGAAATCGCCATCCAGACCAACCAGCGCGGCACTCCTGTCCTATATGTGGGGAGTCACTACCCCACCCAATAGGCTCAAAAACACAAGAAGGGACTACTGCCACCACTCGAGTCCCAACTACAATTCATGTGCCGATCACCACCAATTCGCTGAATTTTACGACAATGTACAATCTCCCACCACCCAATTTACAGTGCCTCCCCCAGTTTCTACCCAAACAAAAGAACTTAAAATATCTGCAACATACTGATCAACAATACATCATGATACTTGAAACATTTGGCACAATCACACCCTCCCCTCAAAGCCCATGTTGCTGGTTAACTTACATTTCCTATGCTGCACTGGCACTTGCTCTGCTGCTGGACACCCCCTCAAGGCGCTTCACCGGACCCCTTCTCCTGCAGGGCTCTCACCTGCCCTCAAGCGGGGTATTTCCAAGTGGCCCCCGAAGCCTTTAGACGGTTACGCGTTTTCCGGTGGTCTTCAGGTGCAGGCGAGGGTCCCACAGCTTCCTTGAGTCGGCGGCAGGGACTGCAGTTCAACGCAGGACTTGCGCAGGCAGTGCTCATTCACCCATGTTACAATGAGCAATGAGCCTCACAGAGGGCACCAACTTGTTGGGGAGAAGCTGGACCCCCACCAGGGCAGTGGGGGGCCAGCAGCCATACCCTCACCATCTATGGGAGACCCCAACACCTCCCATATGGCCCCCAGAAATGCAACAGAGACCCCAGCAGGCAGCCACATGTTCCAAACTGCGTTTATTCCTGGGCAGCAAAAAAGAAAAAAAACACGCAGAGCGTCGTGCACATCGAGAGTTCAGGCGCCGTCTCCCCCTGGGCTGGCTTGCAAGCCAGCTTTGTAATCACACTGCAGGCTGACCTCACAGAATTGGATCAGCTCCCAGAAACCTATCTCCTCCTGTTATTGGCTGCTAAGTAATAGGTTACCTATGTAGCCCTTATAGAGAGCCTGATAATTGGACATTAGAGTTTTGCATCAGTGGGTTGGTTTAGCTGTGCCAGCCCACCATTACCTAATTCTAGCTTGTTCCATTATGAATTTGTTCCCATAACTTTTTAGCTGAAGCAAGCATTTCGCACCTGAGCTCTGAGTGCTCATTGGGCAGGGCTGAGCCATTCTTGTTACAATTATGTTTCAAATGTTGTGCGAGTCTTTGCGAAAATGTCTTTCTTTCCCAGAAAGAAAAGAAAAAAAAACACACTGGGTTGCCGTGGCTTACTCGCATTAGTGGAGAATTAAAAAATGTTTGTCTGCAGAAAGCAATGTTATCTGACTGCGCGACCTTGGCTGCTCGTGGGTTTGCGAGGAGTATTGGTGAAGGCATCTGCAGCTAGTGTTCAGTGAGAGAAATGAACTTGGCTGTAATTTTTCTGAAACATGGCTTTACACTGTGCAATTAGACCATGTTAATTCATATAGGCATTTGCAAGCCTTTAAACAGGGATTTTTGTGTTTGTAGATTGTGATATTGTTGCATTGATTGTAATGTAGCATGGAAGTTGCACTGTTGGTGAAGTGGGTGTCATTCAGCATATTTGTCACCCATGGGTGCGCTGGGGCCTGGTTCAAATGATAAGTGCGCTCCTTGTTCTTCCTGCTGTTCTTCTGTATATGCGCCTGGGGTGAGTGGGCATGGGTTTGATCTCGATTTTCCCTCTTCAACAGCAATTTACACCAACTATATTTGAGAGTTTAAATGGACCAGGTAGTTCTGTATTTGACTGTTTTTTTTGGAGCTTGTCTTCCTTCTTTGAAGAAGTACCTGGTTTACTTTCCCTAATTGATTATTTTTTGCTTGTGGCACTTGATGAAGTATTACTTTCTTTTACTCTCTTTGGAGGATTTGCAGTGACATCCTGTTGCTTTTCTGTTTGATTTATTTTTCTTTTATAATGTTATAATGTTTTACTTTTTGTAGAACAGAATATGTGTTTAGATGGGGAGTGTATAGTGAACAAAGTCTATTGTATTCTAAAATGCAAGGAATATCAGCGTTTATTTTACTTGCATCAAAGTTGATTAGAAATAGACCATCAAGTGTACCTAAGCGTGATAGTGCTACGTAGCTCATGCCTTCTTTAAAGACTGTGTTACCAATGTCTATCATAGGGTAAGACCTTGTGATTTATGAATGGTGACTGCGTATGCAAGAGTTAGAGAAAATTGTTCTCTGCGTTCATACATGTCTTTGAAGAGAAGGAATCGAGCTGTTGAGCGTCCTATTCTTTTTACTTCTGAAAGTTTGTCAAAGAGAATATTGACAAACTGAATTTTGTTGTCACATGGGTATGTTTAAAGCCAGCAACTGTACCCAGTGCTCCAAAAACTAGTCCTTGGTCCACGTCAAGGTTACGTTTCACATTACTCTGCAATTTAAGGATAATTTTAATATCTTTTCCAAGCCTGCTGTGTTTGAGATTGATTTTTCTAAACTATTTACAGGGTAATTCATTGAATTTCGCACAAAAGTGGCGCACGCGGCTGGCGCACAGTGTCCCCGTGCGATACAATGCACCCGCGCGTGCGATAAAATCCATTTAATCGCATAGCGCATTCATGGATTTTAGCCTTCAAAACCAGCCGTGGCGCAGAGTGGCGCAGTGACCCTGAATCAGCGCCAGTTACGCCTCCAAGAAGGCCCTCACTCAAGGAAAAGCCATCAAAATCCCCAATTCATCGCTAATGTCTGCGCTAACCCTGGACCAGTTCACAGGGCTGCCAAACAGCAAACGCCAAGCGGGGAACGTGTATTTCAGGGGTTCGCGGGAAGTTTCACACGCGATTGTCCTGGGTACGTGTATTTCTGGGTGTGCGTGAAGTTTCACACGCGAATCCTGCAGGATACGTGTATTTCGGGGTGCGCGGGAAGTTTCACACGCAAATTCAGCAGGGTACGTGTATTTCAGGGGTGCGCGGGAAGTTCCACACGCGATTGTCCTGGGTACGTATATTATAGGGGTGAGCGTAAAGTTTCACACGCGATTCAATCAGGGCACGTGTATTTCAGGGGTGCGCGGGAAGTTCCACACGCGATTGTCCTGGGTACGTGTATTTCTGGGTGCGCGTGAAGTTTCACACGCGAATCCTGCAGGGTACGTGTATTTCGGGGTGCGTGGGAAGTTTCACACGCGAATTCAGCAGGGTACGTGTATTTTAGGGGTGCGCTGGAAGTTCCACACGCGATTGTCCTGGGTATGTGTATTCCAGAGGTGCGCGTGAAGTTTCACACACGATTCCATCAGGGCACGTGTATTTCAGGGGTGCGCGGGAAGTTCCACACGCAATTCTCCTGGGTACGTGTATTTCTGGGGATGCGTGAAGTTTCACACGCAAATCCTGCAGGGTACCTGTATTTCGGGGTGCGCAGGAAGTTTCACACGTAAATTCAGCAGGGTACATGTATTTCAGGGGTGCGCGGGAAGTTCCACATGCAATTGTCCTGGGTACGTGTATTTCTGGGTGCGTGTGAATTTTCACAAGCAAATCCTGCAGGGTACGTGTATTTCGGGGTGCGTGGGAAGTTTCACATGTGAATTCAGCAGGGTACGTGTATTTCAGGGGTGCGTGGGAAGTTCCACACGCGATTGTCCTGGGTACGTGTATTCCACGGGTGCGTGTGAAGTTTCACACGCAATTCCATCAGGGCACGTGTATTTCAGGGGTGCGCGGGAAGTTCCACACACAATTGTCCTGGGTACGTGTATTTTGAGGTGCGCGTGAAGTTTCACACGTGAATCCTGCAGGGTACGTGTATTTCGGGGTGCGCAGGAAGTTTCACATGCAAATTCAGCATGGTATGTGTATTTCAGGGGTGCGCGGGAAGTTCCACACGCGAATGTCCTGGGTACGTGTATTTAGGGGTGCGCGGGAAGTCTCACACGCGATTTCAGCAGGGTACGTGTATTTCAGGGGTTCCGGGGAGTACTACACATGAATTGGCCATGTGGATCCTCCCAGGTGTTCCCTCTACACCCTCCATGGCCCCTGCAGGCAGCCCACACCACAGGGGACTACCCTGCACCCCTGCTCATGTCCCGCAGGCAGCCCACCCACCATGGGCATGCCCCCCAGCCAAGCCACATGTCACCTTGCATTACTGATCAACAACGCATGTCTCATAGCACCCCCATCCCCCAGCACTGTGGGGCACCTGCCAGCAGGCCCCCACTCATGTCCAACTCATGTCCCCATGCACCCCCACCCCCCAGCAGAAAGGGGCACCCTCAACCAGGCCCCCACACATGTCTCCCTGCACCCCCACCCCCAGCAGTGCAGGGCACCCTCCACCTGGCCCCCACTCATGTCTCCCAGCACCCCCACCCCCCAGCACTGTGGGGCACATGCCAGCAGGCCCCCACTCATGTCCAACTGATGTCCCCCTGCACCCCCACCCCCCAGCAGTGCAGGGCACCCTCCACCAGGTCCCCACACATGTCTCCCTGCACCCCCACCCCCCAGCATCCAGGGGCACCCTCCACCAGGCCCCCACTCATGTCTCCCAGCACCCCAGCTCCCAGCATCCAGGGGCACCCTCCACCAGGCCCCCACTCATGTCTCCCAGCACCCCTTCCCCCCAGCATCCAGGGGCACCCTCCACCAGGCCCCCACTCATGTCTCCATGCACCCCCACCCCCCAGCATCCAGGGGCACCCTCCACCAGGACCCCACTCATGTCCAACTCATGTCTCCCTGCACCCCTACCCCCCAGCAGTCAGGGGCACCCTCCACCAGGCCCCCACTCATGTCTCCCAGCACCCCCACCCCCCAGCATCCAGGGGAATCCTCCACCAGGCCCCCACTCATGTCCAACTCATGTCTCCCTGCACCCCCACCCCCCAGCACTGTGGGGCACCCTCCACCAGGCCCCAACTCATGTACAACTCATGTCTCCCTGCACCCCCACCCCCCAGCAGTCAGGGGCACCCACCACCAGGCCCCCACTCATGTCCAACTCATGTCTCCCTGCACCCCCACCCCTCAGCAGTCAGGGGCACCCTCCACCAGGCCCCCACTCATGTCTCCCAGCACCCCCACCACCAGCATCCAGGGGCACCCTCCACCAGGCCCCCACTCATGTCCAACTCATGTCTCCCTGCACCCGCACCCCCCAGCAGTCAGGGGCACCCTCCACCAGGACCCCACTCATGTGTCCCAGCACCCCCACCCCCCAGCATCCAGGGGCACCCTCCACCAGGCCCCCACTCATGTCCCACTCATGTCTCCCTGCACCCCCAACCCCCAGCAGTCAGGGGCACCCTCCACCAGTCCCCCACACATGTCTGCCAGCACCCCCACCCCCCAGCATCCAGGGGCACCCTCCACCAGGCCCCCACACATGTCTCCCAGCAACCCCACCCCCCAGCAGTGCAGGGCACCCTCCACCAGGCCCCCACACATGTCTTCCAGCACCCCCACCCCCCAGCATCCAGGGGCACCCTCCACCAGGCCCCCACTCATGTCCAACTCATGTCCCCCTGCACCCCCACCCCCAGCAGTCAGGGGCACCCTCCACCAGGCCCCCACTCATGTCTCCCAGCACCCCCACCCCCAGCATCCTTGGGCACCCTCCCCCAGGCCCCCACTCATGTCCAACTCATGTCCCCCTGCACCCCACCCCCCAGCAGTCAGGGGCACCCTCAACCAGGCCCCCACACATGTCTCCCTGCACCCCACCCCCCAGCAGTGCAGGGCACCCTCCACCAGGCCCCCACTCATGTCCAACTAATGCCTCCCTGCACCCCCACCCCCCAGCACTGTGGGGCACCCTCCACCAGGCCCCCGCTCATGTCCAACTCATGTCTCCCTGCACCCCCACCCCCCAGCACTGTGGGGCACCCTCCACCAGGACCCCACTCATGTCCAACTCATGTCTCCCTGCACCCCCACCCCCCAGCAGTCAGGGGCACCCTCCACCAGGCCCCCACTCATGTCCCACTCATGTCCCCCTGCACCCCCACCCCCCAGCATCCAGGGGCACCCTCCACCAGGCCCCCACACAGGTCTCCCAACACCCCCACCCCCCAGCAGTGCAGGGCACCCTCCACCAGGCCCCCACACATGTCTCCCAGCACCCCCACCCCCCAGCATCCAGGGGCACCCTCCACCAGGTCCCCACTCATGTCCAACTCATGTCCACCTGCACCCCTACCCCCCAGCAGTCAGGGGCACCCTCCACCAGGCCCCCACTCATGTCTCCCAGCACCCCCACCCCCCCAGCATCCAGGGGCACCCTCCCCCAGGCCCCCACTCATGTCCAACTCATGTCCCCCTGCTCCCCCACCCCCCAGCAGTCAGGGTCACCCTCAACCAGGCCCCCACACATGTCTCCCTGCACCCCCACCCCCCAGCAGTGCAGGGCACCCTCCACCAGGCCCCCACTCATGTCCCCCAGCACCTCCACCCCCCAGCACTGTGGGGCACCTGCCAGCAGGCCCCCACTCATGTCTCCCAGCACCCCCAGCCCCCAGCATCCAGGGGCACCCTCCACCAGGCCCCCACTCATGTCTCCTACCCCCCCACCCCCCAGCAGTCAGGGGCACCCTCCACAAGGCCCCCACTCATGTCTCCCTGCACCCCCATCCCCCAGCATCCAGGGGCACCCTCCACCAGGCCCCCACTCATGTCTCCCAGCACCCCCACCCCCCAGCATCCAGGGGCACCCTCCACCAGGCCCCCACTCATGTCCAACTAATGTCTCCCTGCACCCCCACCCCCCAGCTCTGTGGGGCACCCTCCACCAGGCCCCCACTCATGTCCAACTCATGTCTCCCTGCACCCCCACCCCCCAACACTGTGGGGCAACCTCCACCAGGCCCCCACTCATGTCCAACTCATGTCTCCCTGCACCCCTACCCCCCAGCAGTCAGGGGCACCCTCTACCAGGCCCCTACTCATGTCCAACTCATGTCTCCCTGCACCCCCACCCCCCAGCAGTCAGGGGCACCCTCCACCAGGCCCCCACTCATGTCTCCCTGCACCCCCACCCCCCAGCATCCAGGGGAACCCTCCACCAGGCCCCCACTCATGTCCAACTCATGTTTCCCTGCACCCCCACCCCCCACCAGTCAGGGGCACTCTCCACCAGGCCCCCACTCATGTGTCCCAGAACCCCCACCCCCCAGCATCCAGGGGCACCCGCCACCAGGCCCCCACTCATGTCCCACTCATGTCCCCCTGCACCCCCACCCCCCAGCAGTCAGGGGCACCCTCCACCAGGCCCCCACACATGTCTCCCAGCACCCCCACCCACCAGCAGTGCAGGGCACCCTCCACCAGGCCCCCACACATGTCTCCCAGCACCCCCAGCCCCCAGCATCCGGGGGCACCCTCCACCAGGCCCCCACTCATGTCCAACTCATGTCCCCCTGCACATCCACACATCAGCAGTCAGGGGCACCCTCCACCAGGCCCCCACTCATGTCTCCCAGCACCCCCACCCCCCAGCTTCCAGGGGCACCCTCCACCAGGCCCCCACTCATGTCCAACTCATGTCCCCCTGCACCCCCACCCCCCAGCAGTCAGGGGAACCCTCAACCAGGCCCCCACACATGTCGTCATGCACCCCCACCCCCCAGCAGTGCAGGGCACCCTCCACCAGGCCCCCACTCATGTCTCCCAGCACCCCCACCCCCAGCACTGTGGGGCACCTGCCAGCAGGCCCCCACTCATGTCCAACTCATGTCCCCCTGCACCCCCACCCCCCAGCAGTGCAGGGCACCCTCCACCAGGCCCCCACACATGTATCCCTGCACCCCCACCCCCCAGCATCCAGGGGCACCCTCCACCAGGCCCCCACTCATGTCCAAATCATGTCCCCCTGCACCCCCACCCCCCAGCATTGCGGGGCACCTGCCAGCAGGCCCCCACTCATGTCCCACTCATGCCCCCCTGCACCCCCACCCCCCAGCATTGCGGAGCACCTGCCAGCAGGCCCCCACTCATGTCCCACTCATGTCCCCGTGCACCCCCACCCCCCAGCATTGCGGGGCACCTGCCAGCAGGCCCCCACTCATGTCCTCCAGCCAACACATCATCACAATCTAGATTCCTGGCCCTTATGGGCAGCCTCCACATGTCAAACACCCACCCAAGTATTGCATCCACCCACTTAGAAATGCCAATTACATGATACAACCCCAATGGCAAGTATGCAAATGAACACATGTCCCTCACATACACACAATGGGTGTCAGTGAATGTCAAAACCTATATCATGATATGCATGAAACCAATGAGATGATACTACACATTGAAGTTTGATGAAAAAAATGTATTAAAAGCAACATAAATGGAATCAAAAATAAACAAACGACAATGGGAATTAAAAACCAAAAGCAGCATGTCCGTAAAATAATGAAAAACCACAAATCATAATCCAAAGGAAAGGTGTCCAAAGTCACAGTTCAAAAAAGTAAATCCAATGGAAAAACAAAACCGAAAACCATTGCTCCATGGGTAAATTCCAAATAAAAAAATAAAATCCATCAGTCAACTATACACAGATAAACAATCCAGGGTCCATGATCCCAACGGAAGAAATGAAACCTATCTAATAATACTACCTAATAAAAAAACTATATACAAAAATGTGGTCCAATGTCCAAAAGGTCAAAAAAAATAAAAAAGCAAAGGAAACCTAACACTAACTACATAACTGTTTACAAGGGCAGCAGGCTAGTTCGACGGCTCACTGGTTGTTGTCATGGGCCAGGGCATCATCGAACTCCTGTTCAATGGCTTGGAGGCGGCATGTTCCCTGGCCCCGAGGTCTCGCAGGGATAATGCAGTGTCCAGCTCCAACTCCCTGCGAATACACTCGAGGCACTCAGCCCGCCTCAGCGCCCTCCGCATGGAGTTCTCCGCCCTGACCATTGTGAGCCGTTCCTCCTCTGCCCGCTGCCGCTCCGCACCTATCTGCTGGCCCAACCACTCCCACATGGAAGACACTCCCATTCCAGGGTTCTCCTGCCCTCCGGCCGATGCCTGCCCCCCTGATGTTGATGGCCCCGGGCCATGATGCCTCCCACGTCGAGCCTGCCGCTGCCTCCGACGCAACTGCCTGTGCCAGCACTACGGCATCCAGGCTGATGGAATCCACCAACGCCGTCGTGCACGTGCCCTGCCCGATGATGCCGTCACATCCTTCATCTGCTGGGGTCCAGTTGCTGGTGTGTCCACCCCTGCTGGACCTCCGACTCCGGACTGTGGCAGGGATGGGATCCCCACTGAGTTGGCTGCGTTGGTCGGGTCAGGTCCACAGGGGGCACTGGTGGCATCTGGGCCGGAAGACGGCATGGAGAACGACTGGCGCATAGCCTCCACAGAGGAGGAGAGGGTCACCAGAGTGCCCGACACATGTACGAAACCCCCGACCATGGCCGCTCCCAACTGGGCCACGTTGGCACGGTGCTCTTCGTGATGACGTGCGTGCTCCCCCCGGGAAGCATGCACCTCATCACGAATGACACCCGTGCGCAACGCGACACCAATCAGGACCTTCTCCATACGGCCAGGGGTCCCCTCGTCCGCAGGTGGAGGGGAGTCAGATGATATGGACATCCCCCCTACCTGCGGACGGGCCTGGGATGGGGCATCCCTGCTGATGCATGGTGGTGCAGTCACAGTGTCAGGGACAGTGACATGCACAGTCACCTCCACGGCGACCTGTGCTGCCTCCTGCCCCTGCCCCTGGACTGCACCACTTGCACCAGCAGGGATGCCCCCACCAGGCCCCATGTGCAGCTCAGTAGCGGCCTCCTCCTCCTCTGTGGAAACCACCAACCTAGATGGCTCCTCCCCGTCTTCCACCATTGCAAGCCCCTGTGGGGCTCACCCACCCCTTCCGCTGCAGCCATAGGGGCATCCCCGCCGCTTTGCTCCACAGCGCCGTCTCCGCCCTCTTCTTCACTTTGCGCTGTGTAGAGGGAGACATGGAACACAAGCATCAGGGTACTGTACAATGGTCCTCTAGACAGGAAGCAATAGCAGATGAGTGGCACTGTCAAAGATCACTTCCATCATGTCCCTCCACAACACATGGGTCAGTGCAGGCAAAACACATGCAGTAACAGGCATGGTGCATGCTATGGACATTAGCAAGCATGTCCAAGGGACTCTTGAAACATACAATGTTGTGTTTGAACTCACATGCATCATGGGTCATGCCTATCACATGCACACACTTCACCGTACTTTCATCCATCTGGACTCGTACACCCCAGACACAGTGGATGCAAGGATAATTAGGCTGCATCAGTGATTCTGAACATTGTCCCAGACATGTATCATGCATACATGGCATTCACAAGTCACAGACACGCAGGTCAGACACACAGACATGGACACCATACATGTACATGGCATCAGCACCCATCCCTCACCCCCACCCATGTCCAGGAACAGAGACTGGCATGCTCTCATGTGTCCATTCCAAATATGGCTCCCCATGTTGCATTTAAACACATACACCAACCGTGTGCTTCACACATTACTGGTCTCACATGCATGACCATGATGTCCCTGCACACACACACGCGTACAATGCCTATGTCACACATACAGGCAAGTATCAGACAACCAGCACACTGCAACATGCCCTGTCTCACACAGCAATGCTTGGCCACTTACCGCTCGACTCCAGACGGGTCTGCCTCTCAAGGATCTTGGCATGGAGTGCTGGGCGTACGTGTTCCAGGACCCTCAGCTGGATGGTACTCATGCTGCCCCGGCCCCCCTCCACGAGGCATCGGGCCTTCATGAGGGTCTTGGACCTCAAGTCCTCCCAGCGCTTCTTGACTTGCTTGATGTTGCGGGTTGCCACCCCTTCCACGTTGATGGCAACCACAAAGTCGTCCCAGATCCTGTCCCCTCCTTCCTTGTCGGTGCGTGATGATCCAAAGAGGGCATCATAATGCCCCAGGACAAGTTCCACCAGGACACCAACTTCCTTCTGACTGAAGCTCGTGGCCCTCTGCCCCTCTGGCCGGGGGTCGCCAGTGGTCTCGGATGGTGTTTGCCCCGACATGGCGACCCCCGAGGCAGGCATGGGTGGGCAACTGGGTCCTGGGGCTGGGCTGTGGAGCGATGGTATCCCAGTCGGGAGTCTTCTGTTCCAGCAGGGGTGGACACAGCAACTGGACCCCTGTATATGGCTGATGTGCAGGCACCAAATGGCAGGGCACGGTGGCAGCAGGCAGGCAGGCAGGCAGGCAGCAGCAGATGGCACGTGGAAGGCTGCTCGGGGCACTGGGGGGCAGTAACTCGGCCTTCTGGGCAGGAGCGTGGTCTTCCGTGTGTTTTTGCGTGGCCAGCTTGATACGGAATGATTTGGCACGTCAGTGCAGGGCACCCTCCACCAGGCCCCCAGTCCTGTCGCCCTGCACCCACACCCCCCACCAGTCAGGGGCACCTGCCAGCAGGCCCCCACTCCTGTCTCCCTTCACCCCCACCCCCCACCAGTCAGGGGCACCTGCCAGCAGGCCCCCACTCCTGTCTCCCTGCACCCCCACCCCCCAGCAGTGCAGGGCACCCTCCACCAGGCCCCCACTCCTGTCTCCCTGCACCCCCATCCCCCACCAGTCAGGGGCACCTGCCAGCAGGCCCCACTCCTGTCTCCCTGCACCCCCAACACCCACCAGTCAGGGGCACCTGCCAGCAGGCCCAAACTCCTGTCTCCCTGCACCCCCACCCCCCACCAGTCAGGGGCACCTGCCAGCAGGCCCCCACTCCTGTCTCCCTGCACCCCCACCCACCAGCAGTGCAGGGCACCCTCCACCAGGCCCCCACTGCTGTCTCCCTGCACCCCCACAACCCCAAGCAGGGGCACCTGCCAGCAGGCCCCCACTCCTGTCTCCCTGCACCCCCACCCCCCAGCAGTGCAGGGCACCCTCCACCAGGCCCCCACTCCTGTCTCCCTGCACCCCCACCCCCCACCAGTCAGGGGCACCTGCCAGCAGGCCCCCACTCCTGTCTCCCTGCACCCCCACCCCCCACCAGTCAGGGGCACCCTCCACCAGGCCCCCACTCCTGTCTCCCTGCACCCCCACCCCCACCAGTCAGGGGCACCTCCATACACCCCCACCAGTCAGGGGCACCTGCCAGCAGGCCCCCACTCCTGTCTCTCTGCACCCCCACCCCCCAGCAGTGCAGGGCACCCTCCACCAGGCCCCACTCATGTCCAACTCATGTCCCCCTGCGCCCCCACACCCCAGCAGTGCAGAGCGCCCTCCACCAGGCCCCCACTCCTGTCTCCCTGCACCCCCAGCCCCCCAGTCAGGGGCACCTGCCAGCAGGCCCCCACTCCTGTCTCCCTGCACCCCCACCCCCCACCAGTCAGGGGCACCCTCCACCAGGCCCCCACTCCTGTCTCCCTGCACCCCCACCCCCCACCAGTCAGGGGCACCTACCAGCAGGCCCCCACTCCTGTCTCTCTGCACCCCCACCCCCCAGCAGTGCAGGGCACCCTCCACCAGGCCCCATTCATGTCCAATTCATGCCCCCCTGCACCCCACCCCCAACAGTGCAGGGCACCCTCCACCAGGCCCCCACTCCTGTCTCCCTGCACCCCCACCCCCCACCAGTCAGGGGCACCTGCCAGCAGGCCCCCACTCCTGTCTCCCTGCACCCCCACCCCCCAGCAGTGCAGGGCACCCTCCACCAGGCCCCCACTCCTGTCTCCCTGCATCCCCACCCCCCACCAGTCAGGGGCACCTGCCAGCAGGCCCCCACTCCTGTCTCCCTGCACCCGCACCCCCCACCAGTCAGGGGCACCTGCCAGCAGGCGCCCACTCCTGTCTCCCTGCACCCCCACCCCCCAGTCAGGGGCACCTGCCAGCAGGCCCCCACTCCTGTCTCCCTGCACCCCCACCCCCCACCAGTCAGGGGCACCCTCCACCAGGCCCCACTCCTGTCTCCCTGCACCCCCAACCCCCACCAGTCAGGGGCACCTGCCAGCAGGCCCCCACTCCTGTCTCCCTGCACCCCCACCAGTCAGGGGCACCTGCCAGCAGGCCCCCACTCCTGTCTCCCTGCACCCCCATCCCCCACCAGACAGGGGCACCTGCCAGCAGGCCCCCACTCCTGTCTCCCTGCACCCCCACCAGTCAGGGGCACCTGCCAGCAGGCCCCCACTCCTGTCTCCCTGCACCCCCATCCCCCACCAGACAGGGGCACCTGCCAGCAGGCCCCCACTCCTGTCTCCCTGCACCCCCAACACCCACCAGTCAGGGGCACCTGCCAGCAGGCCCCCACTCCTGTCTCCCTGCACCCCCACCCCCCACCAGTCAGGGGCACCTGCCAGCAGGCCCCCACTCCTGTCTCCCTGCACCCCCACACCCCAGCAGTGCAGGGCACCCTCCACCAGACCCCTACTCCTGTCTCCCTGCACCCCCACAACCCCAAGCAGGGGCACCTGCCAGCAGGCCCCCACTCCTGTCTCCCTGCACCCCCACCCCCCAGCAATGCAGGGCACCCTCCACCAGGCCCCCACTCCTGTCTCCCTGCACGCCCACCCCCCACCAGTCAGGGGCTCCTGCCAGCAGGCCCCCACTCCTGTCTCCCTGCACCCCCA
The DNA here is from genome assembly GCF_040938575.1 of Ambystoma mexicanum. Lineage (NCBI taxonomy): Eukaryota > Metazoa > Chordata > Amphibia > Caudata > Ambystomatidae > Ambystoma > Ambystoma mexicanum. The sequence continues at coordinate 739,657,462 of NC_090928.1, forward strand.
CCCCCCAGCAGTGCAGGGTACCCTCCACCAGGCTCCACTCATGTCCAACTCATGTCCCCCTGCACACCCACCCCCCAGCAGTGCAGGGCACCCTCCAGCAGGACCCCACTCCTGTCTCCCTGCACCCCCACCCTCCACCAGTCAGGGGCACCTGCCAGCAGGCCCCCACTCCTGTCTCCCTGCACCCCCACCCCCCAGCAGTGTAGGGCACCTTCCACCAGGCCCCCACTCCTGTCTCCCTGCACCCCCAACCCCCACCAGTCAGGGGCACCTGCCAGCAGGCCGCACTCCTGTCTCCCTTCACCCCCACCCCCCACCAGTCAGGGGCACCTGCCATCAGGCCCCCACTCCTGTCTCCCTGCACCCCCACCCCCCAGCAGTGCAGGGCACCCTCCACCAGGCCCCACTCATGTACAACTCATGTCCCCCTGCACCCCCACCCCCCAGCAGGGCAGGGCACCCTCCACCAGGCCCCCACTCCTGTCTCCCTGCACCCCCACGCCCCCCAGTCAGGGACACCTGCCAGCAGGCCCCCACTCCTGACTCCCTGCACCCCCACCCCCCAGCAGTGCAGGGCACCCTCCACCAGGCCCCATTCATGTCCAACTCATGTCCCCCTGCACCCCCACCCCCCAGCAGTGCAGGGCACCCTCCACCAGGCCCCCACTCCTGTCTCCCTGCACCCCCACCCCCCACCAGTCAGGGGCACCTGCCAGCAGGCCCCCACTCCTGTCTCGCTGCACCCCCACCCCCCAGCAGTGCAGGGCATCCTCCACCAGTCCCAACTCATGTCCAACTCATGTCATCCTGCACCCCCACCCCCCAGCAGTGCAGGGCACCCTCCAACAGGCCCCCACTCCTGTCTCCCTGCACCCCCACACCCCCAGTCAGGGGCACCTGCCAGCAGGCCCCCACTCCTGTCTCCCTGCACCCCCACCCCCCACCAGTCAGGGGCACCTTCCAGCAGGCCCCCACTCCTGTCTCCCTGCACCCCCACCCCCCAGCAGTGCAGGGCACCCTCCACCAGGCCCCACTCATGTCCAACTCATGTCCCCCTGCACCCCCACCCCTCAGCAGTGCAGGGCACCATCCACCAGGCACCCACTCCTGTCTCCCTGCACCCCCACCCCCCCACCCCCACCAGTCAGGGGCACCTGCCAGCAGGCCCCCACTCCTGTCTCCCTGCACCCCCACCACCCACCAGTCAGGGGCACCTGCCAGCAGGCCCCCACTCCTGTCTCCGTGCACCCCCACCCCCCAGCAGTGCAGGGCACCCTCCACCAGGCCCCCACTCCTGTCTCCCTGCACCCCCACCCCCCCACCCCCACCAGTCAGGGGCACCTGCCAGCAGGCCTCCACTCCTGTCTCCCTGCACCCCCACCACCCACCAGTCAGGGGCACCTGCCAGCAGGCCCCCACTCCTGTCTCCCTGCACCCCCACCCTGCCCCCAGTCAGGGGTGTTAGGCGGAAACCTGTGCAGTTCCCTCTGGGACCACTGCAAAAGATTTAGGACTACAGGTGTTTGGCGGTGAACCCACTTGGTAGCAGTCTGTACCACACAGATTCACTTGGTAGCTGTGGCTGAGCAGTCAGACTTCCCTCAAGAAGAGTTGAGCAGTATGTGGAGTATACAAAATAGGGCAATTCTTCCCAGCAAGACAAGCAAACACGCAACAAGGCTTAGTGTAAAGATATTAAGGTATTTATTTATAACGAAACATCTATGAAAAACACTATGGCGAATTCACGGCAAACAAATCAAACACAATTACTCTACGAAGAAGAAACGATCAATCCCCCTAGCAATATTTCGACAAGTGTAGGTTCTACCGGTACCACTTATTTTCAGACAGAGGTGTATACCTCAACCTGGATGACACTCTAATATTAGTTAGGACGGGAGAGAAAAAGATAGGCAGGTTATGAAATCAACACAGTTCAATACTTCGCGGATAAAATGCAAGGCAGGAAGGCAAGAATCACAATAGATCGTAAAGTTCAGAGGCCAGGCCCACTCGGAGAGGCAAGGCGCGATGTCCCAAAAAGTCTCTAGTGGAGATGCATTCAAGTCTTTGTAGCAAATTGTTATCGGCAGATTGAACCAGTTCAGAACAATAAATGAGAAAAGCTTGGAGCCGACCGAACGGAACGGAGAGGGTTAAGACACCTCACTCGAACCAATCGAAAGGGAAGCCAGGCGGACACGGTACCTTGTTGTGGAGGGCAGCTCCGGCGGGGGCAGTTGTTCCTGGTGGTGGATGTATGTCGGGTCTTTGCCAAGAGTAGAGATGTTCTCGTCGTCGAAGAAAAGTGAAGTCTGGTGCACCATCAGGGAAGAGACCCGCCGCGGAGTGCTCCGTCACAAGGCACCACCTTTTGGTCACGGTACAGGGGTAGTGGCTATCCGGTTGCCGAGGTGCTCTGCACGGGAAATTCGACCACTGCGTCCTGAGGCGAATAAAAAGCAAAGGGGACTGGTTGTTCCCACCAGTCAGGGGAAGAGACTCTCCGGCAGGGAGATCTCCTCTGTCGTCGAGAAGTGGTGAGTCGGTTCCGCAGGGCTCCACCTGAGGTGTCGTCGTGCAGGTCGGCTCAGCGTTACCCTCGTCGGATTCTTAGGTCCTGTGGCGACTTCTGAAGATCCAGTCCCAAAAGCCCTGCTTTTATGCAGAAAACCCCCATTCATTCAGCCTAGCTGTCAATCAACACATGCTAAGTGGTGAGCGGGAAGGCTCACCACTTGGGCCAATCACTCCAGAGTGCGACCGGAGTTGGCAAGGCAACTCGGTCCAAGGTGTCTAAACCCCCTCCCACACCCCTGTGGTAACCCAGACAGAATGACACCACTTTGGAGGGTCTCTGTACGCCAAAAGTGGAACAAAGGGCTCGACCTTTGGTTTAGGAGTCACAGAGACGAACACAGACGCCATTTTACAAACCGTGTTCTGGCAGAAAATACCATCCGATAAACTTATTTAAGATAAGTAGATTGGTGGTACGTTAGAGATTAACGAGAAAAAGTATCAATCTCCAACAATGGAACGAATCCCATAGGGTTATGTTCGGGGTCGAACATACCAAGTAGTTTCCACTGCCACCAGCCAAAACTCGAGAAGGGGGGACGGGACAGTGCCCCCTCGAGTAACAGATCCAGGAGTAATCGAATTACCCCTACTAGTACGTCCACAATAAGATGGTTGGTACCAGTTCTGTTAGTAAATTTAGGTCTAGTAAAGCCAATGGTGACTTTACATGCCCGGGGAGACAGTAGTCAGTCCCGGGTATGGAGTCTATGGTGGAGGTCCGCTAGGACGCCCCAGTGTTACGGCACGTAGGGTGCGGTGTAACACACATAGAAAAACATATGAGACCCTATGGAGTAAAAGACACCATAGCACATAGAACACATTGACATTCAAAGGAATTACACACATTCATGTCCAAGAGTTGGAGGAAAAGAGTCTTACTCTTGGCAGGATGGAAAAAAAACAAACTCCCGAAATCCAGCAAAGCTGCTGGGGGACTCACTAGGTTAGGAAATTCAGCCTAAACAGAGAATTCTCCCTAACACTTGCCCCCCCCCAGACTAAGGGACAGGAGGATTTAATCCACTCCTGGATGAATCTCATACCTCTAGTCGATGACATACATCCTAGAGAGACCATCAGCATTTTGGTGGTGACACCCTGACCTGTGCTCAATGGTGAAATCAAACCCTTGCAGGCAGATCGACCATCTCAATAGTTTTGGGTTTTCCCCTTTCATTTGCATTAACCATCTCAAGGGTTGGTGGTCAGTCCGAATGACAAAAGTAGAACCATACAAGTACGGCCTAAACTTCTTCAGAGCCCACACGATAGCAAAGCACTCTCTTTCGATTGTTGCCCACCTTGTTTCAGGATCCTTCAGCTTGCGGCTGATGAAGCAAACAGGGTGCTTCCTACCTTTCCCATCCAGTTGACTGAGTACGGCACCTATTCCTACATTAGAAGCATCTGTCTGCACAATGAAGTGTTGGCGGTAATCAGGAGCTCTGAGTACTGGGGCTTGGCAAAGAGCCTTTTTCAGGTTTTCAAAAGCCTGATTGCACTCCTCGTTCCATTTAACCTTTTTAGGAAATTTGGGCGATGAGATGACATTCAGTGGAGAAGCTATGGTCCCATAGTTCTCTATGAAATTCCTGTAATACCCAGTGAGGCCTAGGAAGGCTCTCACCTGGGTTTGAGTAGTCGGTGTTGTCCAATTTTGCACAGCTTCAATTTTACTGAGCAAAGGCCTTATTTCTCCACCGCCTACCTCATGCCCAAGATAGACTACCTTACTCTGTCCAATTTGGCATTTGCTCGCCTTTATGGTCAGATTGGCTCGTCCAAGAGCCTGCAAAACATCTCTCAGGTGGGTTACATGTTCTTCCCAGGAATTGCTGAACACTGCGATGTCATCCAAGTATGCCATGCAGAAGTCCTCCATCCCATTCAGAACCTGGTTTACCATCCGTTGAAATGTAGCAGGTGCATTCTTCAATCCGAAAGGCATTACCTTAAACTGGTATAAGCCAACGGGGGAAGAAAATGCAATTTTCTCCTTGGCATGGTCTGTCAGGGCTATTTGCCAATAGCCTGACGTCAAGTCAAATGTGCTGAGGAACTTGGCGGCGCCAAATTTATCCACCAACTCATCTGTTCTCGGCAAAGGGTGGGCATCAGTCTTGGTTACTGCATTAAGAGCTCTATAATCCACGCAGAATCTAAATTCTTTAGATCCGGCCTTTGGTACTAACACAACTGGGCTAGACCATGGACTAGTAGAGGGCTCTATTACCCCGAGATCGAGCATCTTGCTGACCTCACCTTTGATGTGGGTTCGTACGTTTTCTGACATGCGGTATCATCTGCTTTTGACTGGCAGACAGTCACCAGTGAGTATGTCGTGCTGGCCCCAAGGGGTCAAGCCTGGTGAAAGCGAGAACAGAGAGGCAAACTGATTCAACATAGATTTGCACTCTTCTTGCTGCTCGGGTGTCAGATTGGAGGAGAGATTTACTCCTTCAATTTTTTCATCTAAAGGTAAGCATCTGAGGAGATCCGGAAGAGCTTCACTCTCTTCTTCTTCCTCGGATGATGCGAGAAGCAATGCTCCTACATCAGGTCGTGAGACATACGCTTTAAGTCGGTTGGTGTGAAAGACTGTCGGAGCCTCCTTGGGATTGCCCAAGTCCACCAGATAGTTAACCTCTCCGAGTTTACCCACGACTCGGAAGGGTCCCATCCACTTATCTTGCAAGGCCCTCTGCCTTGTTGGGATTATAACGAGAACGAGCTGGTCTTGAGCGAACTCAACCATGTTAGCCTTTTGATCGTGCCAGTGCTTGACCAATGCTTGTGCAGCTTTCAAGTTATCGCTTGCTTCCTTCATCATGTGTGACATTCTCCTCTGGAGACCTATCAAGTAGTCAGTCACTCTGACTGGCTTGGGGGAAGGAGCACTCTCCAACCCCTCCTTAATCAGGGCCAATGGACCTCTGACGGGATGACCATAGAGTAGTTCGAAGGGCGAGTAACCTACGCCCTCCTGAGGGACTTCTCTATAAGCAAAGAGAAGGCATGGCAGTAGAAGGTCCCACTTACGCTTAAGGGGTTCCTCTAAAGCACCTATCATGCTCTTCATGGTTCGGTTGAACCGTTCTACCAACCCATTGGTTTGTGGGTGGTGAGCTGTTGAGAACTTGTAAGTAACTCCACAGGTTTTCCACATGGCTTTCATGTAGTGGGACATAAAGTTTGACTCCCTGTCAGAGATTACTTCCTTAGGAAACCCGACCCTAGTAAAAATACCAAGGAGGGCCTTAGCCACAGCCGGGGCTGTAACAGTCCTCATAGGAATTGCCTCAGGATACCTAGTAGCATGGTCTACTACAACAAGTATAAACCTGTTGCCTGAGGAGGTTGGAGGATCAAGGGGACCAACAATGTCAATCCCTACTCTCTCAAATGGGACTCCCACGACTGTGTGAGGCACTAAAGGTGCCACATTCTTGGAGCCAACCTTACCAGAGATCTGGCAGGTGTGGCAGCTCCTGCAGTGTTTTTCTACTTCAGCCCCCATCTTTGGCCAATAGAAGTAGAGAGAGAGCCTTTCCTTAGTCTTCTTGAAACTTAAGTGACTAGCCAAAGGAATCTCGTGGGCTAACTGCAAGAACTGTGGTCTGTTCTCTTGGGGTACTACAAGTCGTTTGTAGTCTCCAGGTGCAGACTCGGTTGGTTCACTGTAGAAGAGGCCATCTTCCCAGTGCAACCTGTATTTTCCAGGCTCTTGCCCTTCAGCCTGAGCTTCTGTCTGGTGGCGAAGCCCTTCCAGAGTTGGACATTCTCTCTGTCCCTTACTGAAGTCTGCCCTGCTGGGTCCACCTTCTGCCAGTAAAGACTGCAGCTCAGGATGGTCAACAGGATCCAGATCTCCAATGAGTTCCTGGCCTTCCATTAGCTCTTCCCCAGAGTCTAATTCTACCACACAGGGTTGTACCTCCCTCTCAGCCTCGGCTGGAGGTGGAGTTAGGGGTGTAACTTTGGACAACCGAGGGGAAGTCCGTATTGGCTGCACTGGAATGCTGGCTGCTGGTTTCGGGATAGAAGTCTTAGGTTTCCCTTTCGCTTCTGATTTCTTGGAGACAGCGGCCGACAATTCCAGTGGCGCAGGAGTGATATCTTTCTTCATCATCTCCTGGAGAGTTCCGCGCATGGTCCTCTCTCTTGTGGGTCTGGTCAGCTCCTGTAACCGTTTACTAGGAGGTCTGGGAGTATGCGATACAACTCCGAGAGTTTTCAAATCGTTACCCAACAGTACGCGTCCTGGTACCTCACTCTGTATGCTGACAGGTATCTTCACAGTCATGTCGTTACACTGGATGAGAACTGGTAATTGGGGAAGCATCTGCACAGGCCCGCAAGCTAACTTGGTGAGGCGTTTGGGTGCCTTAGCAACATCCTCGGCCTGGAAAAACTATTTATCCACCACAGTTATGCTGGCCCCAGTGTCCCTAATGGCAGGAGTCTCCTGACCATTCACCTGGACACTGTCCTTATAATACTCTTTAGTATTATCGGGGATAGAATTATAGACATCTAAATTCTGTTGTTCCCACAACCCCAGAGATACTAAAGAAACGCTGGCTGAGACTCCAATGGGTTTGTCAGCTAGCAGTAGAAAGTTTCCACTTGCCATTTGGACTTCCTCCTCTGGAGCGAAGGCTAAGGAGACAAGCTGGACCCCTGAAGGTTTACCCTTACATCTGGGATCTCCTTTCACGTGATCAGTCGAGCCACAAACAAAGCATTTACCGAATGCTTTCCGGAATGATGGCTTGTTCTGACCTCCTTCCAGTTTGGCACCAGAAGACACACTATTCTGCTGAGGTTTTCCCGGTGGCTTACCCTTCTGGTTTTGTTTGGGGCCCTCTTTGGAATGTGAGTTATTCGAATTCTCTTTTGAGTCTTTTTAGGCTGTTTTCCCTCATCCTTTTTCTGAGTTGCCCCAGAATCCTTATGAGTAGCCCTGTTGGCAACCCACAAGTCAGCAGCCTTAGCTAGCTCCCTGGAATCCAATTCCTTCGAATCAGCCAAGTGTTGTCTGAGCTCAGGAGAACAGGCATCATAAATAGACTGCAACATAAAAAGATTTCTCATACCCTCATAAGTGTTCACTTTGTAACCCTTAATCCATCCCTCTAAGTTTTTCAACCCGTCACTCACCCAGGTAGCCCAAGGGGTACCATCATGCTTTTTGAGGGTTCTAAACCTCTTAAGATACTGGGAAGGGGTCTTCCCAAATCTAGCTATTAAAGCTAGTTTCACACTTTCGTAATCCGTCTTATCCGCCTCCCCCAACTCCATTACCACATCAGTCGCAACAGGAGGGAGCCTAGAGAACAACCAGGGGAGCAACGCATTCCCTGTGATGTCCTGGAGCCCATGATTGTATTCAAACAGTTTCAACCAATCCAACACATCCAATATCGGTTCATACATACCCACTAATTCCTTCGGCATCCGGGGTCTTTTGGGACTGGAGCTCCTAGAGGAACCAGAGGAGAGAGAAGCATTTTCCATAGACAACTTTTTCATCTCTAACTCGTGATTAAGTTCTATTTCTCTGAGTCTTAACTCAGCTTGCTTCTGCTCAGCCTGGGCATTCATCCTTCTGAACTCGAGCTCTTGGTTTCGTTCAGATTGAGCCAAGAACCGTTTATATTCTAGTTCGAGCCTCATTTTTTCAAGTTCAAAATAAGCAGGGTTACTTGTGGGACCTGGTATGGGCCCCGTAGGCACAGAGCTGGTAAGGAAGGTACAGGAGCAGGGGATACAGTTTCGTTAGCCTCTCCGTCCTCGTCAGCCTCTTCATCGCTATCATCAGAATCACGATTCAGATCAACACCATTACTGTTTTCTACAGTTGCTGGAGAGATTGGTTCCTCTGAACCAGTACCCAGACTTTGGTTCGCCAGCAATCTCTCGATTAGTTCTAACGTCTTGCCTCTTACAGGAAGATTCTCTTGCCTACAGAGAGCTCGCAGACTCTCAGTATTTTCACTTGACAAAGACTCTTGACTGTAAGTTTCCATCGTAGACATGTTTTTTGAAAGTTGCTTTTTGTGCAAAGTTTTGTGGTTAGTTATACTACAATGTCGAAAAGCACTCTAAACTGTATACTCGATACAAATCCCACCGCTGTACACCAGTGTTAGGCGGAAACCTGTGCAGTTCCCTCTGGGACCACTGCAAAAGATTTAGGACTACAGGCGTTGGTGGTGAACCCACTTGGTAGCAGTCTGCACCACACAGATTCACGTGGTAGCTGTGGCTGAGCAGTCAGACTTCTCTCAAGAAAAGTTGAGCAGTATGTGGAGTATACAAAATAGGGAAATTCTTCACAGCAAGACAAGCAAACACGCAACGAGGCTTAGTGTAAAGATATTAAGGTATTTATTTATAACAAAATGTCTATGAAAAACACTAAGGCAAATCACGGCAAACAAATCAAACACAATTACTCTAAGGGGTAGACGATCAATCCCCCTAGCAATATCGACAACTCTAGGTACTACTGGTACCACTTATTTTCAGACAACTCTGGTACTACTGGTACCACTTATTTTCAGACAGAGGTGTATACCTCAACCCAGATGACACTCGAATATTAGTTAGGACGGGAGAGAAAAAGATAGGCAGGTTACGAAATCAACACAGTTCGATCCTATCGGATAAAATGCAAGGCAGGAAGGCAAGAATCACAATAGATCGTAAAGTTCAGAGGCCAGGCCCACTCGGAGAGAGGCAAGGCGCGATGTCCCAAAAAGTCTCTAGTGGAGATGCATTCAAGTCTGTATTGAAAATTGTTATCGGTGGATAGAACCAGTTCAGAACAACAAATGAGAAAAGTTTGGAGGCGACCCAACGGAACGGAGAGGATTAAGACACCTCACTCGAACCGATCGAAAGGGAAGCCAGGTGGACACAGTACCTTGTTGTGGAGGGCAGCTCCGGCGGGGGCAGTTGTTCCTGGTGGTGGATGCACGTTGGTTCTTTGCCAAGAGTAGAGATGATCTCGTCGTCCAAGAAAATGAAGTCCGGTGCACCACCACGGAAGAGACCAGCCGCGGAGTGCTCCGTCACAAGGCACCACCTTTTGGTCGAGGTTCAGGGGTAGTGGCTATCCGGTTGCCGAGGTGCTTCTGCATGGGCAATTCGACCACTGCGTCCTGAGGCGAATAAAAAGCAAAGGGGACTGGTTGTTCCCACCAATCAGGGGAAGAGACTCTCCAGCAGGGAGATCTCCTCTGTCGTCGGGAAGTGGTGAGTCGGTTCCGCAGGGCTCCACCGGAGGTGTCGTCGTGCAGGTCGGCTCAGCGTTACCCTCGTCAGATTTTTAGGTCCTGTGGCGACTTCTGAAGATCCAGTCCCAAAAGCCCTGCTTTTATGCAGAAAACCCCCATTCATTCAGCCTAGTTGTCAATCAACACATGCTACGTGGTGAGCGGGAAGGCTCACCACCTGGGCCAATCACTCCAGAGTGCGACCGGAGTTGGCAAGGCAACTCGGTCCAGGGTGCCTAAACCCCCTCCCACACCCCTGTGGTAACCCAGACAGAATGGCACCACTTTGGAGGGTCTCTGTACAGAGCCCGCCAAAAGTAGAACAAAGGGCTCGACCTTTGGTTTAGGAGTCACAGAGACGAACACAGACGCCATTTTACAAACCGAGTTCTGGCAGAAAATACCACTCGATAAACCTATTTAAGATAAGTAGATCGGTGGTACGTTAGAGATTAATGAGAAAAAGTATCAATCTCCAACAATGGGACGAATCCCATAGGGTTATGTTCGGGGACGAACATAACAAGTAGTTTCCACTGCCACCAGCCAAAACTCGACGAGGGGGGACGGGACAGTGCCCCCTCGAGTAACAGATCCAGGAGTAATCGAATTACCCCTACTAGTACGTCCACAATAAGATGGTTTGTACTAGTTCTGTTTCTAAATTTAGGTCTAGTAAAGCCAATGGTGACTTTACATGCCCGGGGAGACAGTAGTCAGTCCCCTGGTATGGAGTCTATGGTGGGGGATCCACTAGGACGCCCCCATGTTACGGCACGTAGGGTGCGGTGTAACACACATAGAAAAACATATGAGACCCTATGGAGTAAAAGACCCCATAGCCCATCGAACACATTGACATTTCAAAGGAATTACACACATACACGTCCAAGAGTGGGAGAAAAGAGTCTCACTCTTGGCAGGATGGAAAAAACAAACTCCAGAAATCCAGCAAAGCTGCTGGGGGACTCACTAGGTTAGGAAATTCAGCCTAAACAGAGAATTCTCCCTAACACTGCACAACGTCTGGCACACTGGCAGACCATAGCGGTCATCATAAGTGCCCTTGGATTTGTGAGGCGCACAGCTAATGATTGCTACAAGCGCTGGAATGACCTGAAGCGCAGGGCAAAGAAAAAGCTGGCCTCAAGTCATGCCGCTACTCTAGTGACTGGAGGTGAGTCTCCAGCAGATGACATTGAACTCACTCCACATGAGTATGTTGCTGGGACCTACGTCACGGAGGGACAGATCCAAGGTGTGGGAGACCTGCCAGATTACGAGGCATTGTCCGGTGAGTGCACATGCATGTGTGTGTCATCCATGTGCATGGTGTGTGTGTGAGGGCTTCTGATTGAGTGCCAGGTGAGGGTGTGTGTGCCTGAGTGGTTTGGGTCACCCATGTGCTTCATCCAATACATTCTGCGCACCAGGATTTGGGTATTGCAGTATCCCTTCTGGCAACAGTAGACATTTAGCCCAACATCACACCAGTTGCCCTTGAAGTGTCATCCTGCCACAACATTGTTGCGTATTATTCTGTGTTCATTCAGGCTGATTGTTTGCATTCCACCACTTTCACTAGGCATTTCTCAGTCCTATTGTCACATGTGTGACATGGCTATGGTACATGCCATCTGTGTGATGGCATGTGTCATATATGTGTATTAGACATGCCAATCACAGGCCAATGTGTGATGGCACTGCTAGCCAGCATGCAGCAAATGTGTTGGTCTTCCATCTTGGTGTCATCAATGTGTGCCATTTGCCTCCCCTTCATACGCAGTGATGGTGCATGCATGGGAGGGTTATAGTCATGTGGGACATGTGTCAATGAAGTACTGGTTCTGTTGCTTCTCAGCCCTAATTGTGTGCCATGGTGCTAATGCCTGTTCCCATTTCTTTTCTTTCATGTCTTTGCAGGGGATGATGCACTTGATATTGCTGGGGTTGTGGAGATGGTGCAGAGTCAGGAGGGGTCTCAGGCCCGACCGGGCACCAGTGAGGGACGTGGTGTGGTGGTGGGTGAGAACCCACACTTGCTGCAGACCATTATCTCAAGGGGTGTCTCTGGGTGCACCTCCTCCGAGCTCTATTCAGGTGTCGATTCAGATGATGAGACCTATGTGCGGTCACAGGTAATTGTTGCTGGGAGGGATTCTGTACTGTCCAACCCACGTGCACCAGGGGTAGAACCCTCAATGGGGATGTCCGTGTTGGTAGGTCCGCCTTTGGTGGTTACGGATGCAGGGTCACACTCCGCAACATCTGATCCTGTTCCTGGGCCAGCAGATCAGAGGGGGAATGCAGTCCTGCAGCCCCAGGCAGTGCCGGCACAGCAAGGCGCAGTTCGCCTTGCCCCAGACAGGTGTGGTGCCCGCCGACGCGGTGGCCGTACGCCACCTGGCAATACCGCATGGGAGCAATCCATATACGGTATGGCAAACCAACAGGCAGCATCATCTGAGATGATGGCTCAGGCCATGGATAGGGTGGCCACTTCCATTGTCTCCCAAGAAAGGCTGATGGAACAACTACAGCAGGCAACAGACTCCATTTGCCAGTCACACAGGGAGGACATGTTGGCGTCCAACAGGGACAGACGGGCGGCACTGGAGACTCTGCGGGAAGCCATTTCTATTGAGTCCCAGGGCCACAGGAAAGCCCTGAGGGTGGAACTCCGTCAGCTCAAGGTGACTCTTGTTGAGCTTGAGGCTTCAACTGACATGAGGACAGAACAGCAGCTGGAGCGGCTCACACGTACGCTCTCAGCTGAGATGCAGGCAACTAGGGAGGCATCCCGTGAGTTATTGCATGGGGACCTCTGCACGATTATCCTCCAGAACCAGACCTTCCACACCTGCATGCTTGCTGCCATGGAGGACCAGACTAGGGCTTTGCATGGGCTGCCTCCCATAGTGCCACCACCTCCTGATGCAGCTGCAGAGGGTGAGGAGAGCGACAGCAGCGATTTTCTCACAATAGGGTAGCCGTGCTGGCCATGAGCCCATGGAGGTGTTTTTTTCCCCAAAATCCACACAGGTGGGTTTTGGTGTGCACCCTCTCCTCGGACCTCCTGGGTGGCCTCCCCCACAACCCCTGGCCCATACATGGCCATTTTTGATTTTTGATTTTTGATTTTTTTTACAGTGTGTTGCCTTGTGTGGATCCCGTGGGCATACGCTGTATTGTGTCTGGGCACATGCAGGCTTGTCCTGAATTTGGGTTAGATGCTTGGGTTTGTGTGACACACACCCCTCCTGCTTCCCGTTTCCATGGGCTTGCAAAGGGTGTGCCCAAGTGACATTGACTTACACAGTGACGTTTCACTCCCATTTGATGTGTGGGCAGTCTGTAGTCAATACTGTGTATACATTCCTAGTGCATATTTTTGTTGTATTGTACACTGCATGGTGTATTGATATGTGTCTCTGCATCCATCTCATCCTCCTAATTTGCAGCTCCATTCCTCATGTCTTCACAAGGCGGTCTACTTTGGAAATGGAGTCCATGTTGGAAGCAGTGCACCTACACTTTTGCGTGGCGCTAACACTGTACAGTTCGAAGTGGTCGAAGTGCTGGCATTATCAGGTAGTGAGACTACCAATTTTTTAAATCCATACTGTCATGTTTATGGTAGGTTGGAGGTTGTGTAGGTGATTAGTATTATTGCTAAATATTTGGAAATGTGTGTTGTTGGTCCTGCATTACTGTGAGCATTTCATGTGTTGCCAGTTTCCATTAGGGACACTGTACTTTGTGACACTTGTGGGGATTAATTTGTTTGCTCTTGCATAGCATGACATGCCATGGTGTGTTGTGTGGCGGTGCCGAGGAGGGGTTGGGTGACATGGCACTGTTCTCATGTTGTATTTTGCAAGTGGATATTCATTTTTGATGCATAGAAGGGTGTCTTTTGATGACACTGCATTGGTGGTGTTTGTGTAGGTAGGGATGCACACATTGTGACACTTCCAGGTGAACAATCTCAGGCTGCTATGGTTCTGACAGTTGACTGTCCCTTCATTCATCATAATTGTCAGATTGAGTCATCATTGATTGTGAAGTAATTAGTCACCAGCTGCGTACGGGCTGCCTCACCCCGTGCCCTTTCCCCTCCCATGCGCAGCGGGCATGCATGTGGTTGGGGATGTGGGGGCACCATCATGTCCACAGGCAGGCCCCGGCGTGTTACAAAATTGTGCAGGACACATGCTGCCACTTTGATCCTGCACACTACTGGGGGAGCGTATAACAGCTGTCCGCCAGAACGGTCAAGGGAGCGAAAGCGTGACTTGAGCACTCCGAATGTGCGCTCCACTATGTCCCGGGGTGCAATATGGGCTGTGTTGTGTCTTACCTCGGGAGGCGTGATGGGGTTCCGAATTGGCGTCATTATGTGGGTGCTCAGAGGGTAGTCACTGTCCCCTGTGGAGGTGGTGATGGGGATCATTAGTGGGGTAGTGACAGTACTCTGTATCTGTCATGCATGCGTGTGCTGTGGCATTTCTACTCACCAAGCAGCCATGCATCGCCATGCCGCCCAGCTTCCATGTCCCGGTTTAGGGTTGACATCCTGTAAATGAAGCTGTCGTGGGTGGACCCTGGATAGTTGGCATATACTGAGGTGATGATTCCCTTGGCATCACATTCTACCTGGACATTGATGGAATGCCAGTGCTTGCGGTTTCTGTAGATGTGCTCAGATGCCCTGGGGGACGTAGAGCCACATGGGTGCAATCAATGGCACCTACCACTTTGGGGAATTGTGCCACCCCATAGAAATCCTGGCTGACAGCCTGCCTTTCTGCAGATGTTCTAGGCAGGTATATTTGCCTGCGTACTGATGGGCGTGCAGTGATGATGGCCAACACCTGGTGTAGGCACCGTGACTGCGTGGCCTGTTACACCCCCCCCCCACTATGGCACTTGTCCGCTGAAATGATCTGGTAGCCAAGAAGTGCAGTACATCGAGGACCTTCTCCAGGGGGCTGAGTGCTTGGGAGCACAGGGTGGGTGATGTGAGGTCATCCTCCCACTCACTGACCAGGTCGAGTATTATGTGAGGTGGAAACCTGTACCTCCCATACACCTGGTCATCAGGCATACCAAAAAGGCTGGTTCTGGGTGTAAAGATTCTGGCCCTGACTATCCTCCTCCTCCTCCTGCGCTATCCCACGGCCACTGCTGCTAGGAACGGTATATTCATCCTGGCATCTGAGCTTGTTTGTTGTTTGCGCACACTTTTATGCTGCGCGGGACGTGCGCCTGCTTCATGCTGGCGTACGTGTTTCCGGATTGGACCTTTTTTTTTGGTGTGTTGTTGGCGACCGTGTAAATCTTCACGCCCACCCCAGGAATACACATAACACGCTCTCCCAGGCCCAGTCGCGTGTAAATATTCCCGCCCACCTCAGGAATACACATACCCCACTCTCCCAGGCCCAGTCGCGTGTGGAAGTTCACGCGAACCCCATAATACACGTACCCTGTTGATATCGCGTGTGGAAGATCACGCGGACCCGTAATACACGTACCCTGCTGAAATCGCATGTAAGACTACCCGCGCACCCCTGAAATACCCGTACCCAGGCCAATCGCACTGCTGGGGGGTGAGGGTGCTGGGAGACATGAGTGGAGGCCTGGTGGAGGGTGCCCCTGACTGCTGGGGGGTGGGGGTGCAGTGAGACATGAGTTGGACATGAGTGGGGGCCTGGTGGAGGGTGCCCCTGGATGCTGGGGGGTCGGGGTGCTGGGAGACATGAATGGGGGCCTGGTGGAGGGTGCTCCACAGTGCTGGGGGTGGGGGTGCAGGGGGACATGAGTTGGACATGAGTGGGGGCCTGGTGGAGGGTGCCCCTGGATGCTGGGGGGTGGGGGTGCTGGGAGACATGAGTGGGGTCCTGGTGGAGGGTGCCCCTGACTGCTGGGGGGTGGGGGTGCAGGGAGACATGAGTTGGACATGATTGAGGGCCTGGTGGAGGGTGCCCCTGGATGCTGGGGGGTGGGGGTGCAGGGAGACATGAGTGGGGGCCTGGTGGATGGTGCCCCTGACTGCTGGGGGGTGGGGGTGCAGGGAGACATGAGTTGGACATGAGTGGGGGCCTGGTGGAGGGTGCCCCTGACTGCTGGGTGGTGGGGGTGCTGGGAGACATGGGTTGGACATGAGTGGGGGCCTGGTGGAGGGTGCCCCACAGTGCTGGGGGGTGGGGGTGCAGGGAGACATGAGTTGGACATGAGTGGGGGCCTGATGGAGGGTGCCCCTGGATGCTGGGGGGTGGGGGTGCTGGGAGACATGTGTGGGGGCCTGGTGGAGGGTGCCCCTGGATGCTGGGGGGTGGGGGTGCAGGGAGACATGAGTGGGGGCCTGGTGCAGGGTGCCCCTGACTGCTGGGGGGTGGGGGGGTGGGAGACATGAGTGGGGGCCTGGTGGAGGGTGCCCCACAGTGCTGGGGGGTGGGGGTGCAGGGGGACATGAGTTGGACATGAGTGGTGGCCTGGTGGAGGGTGCCCCTGGATGTTGGGGGGTGGGGGTGCTGGGAGACATGAGTGGGGGCCTGGTGGAGGGTGCCCCTGACTGCTGGGGGGTGGGGGTGCAGGGAGACATGAGTTGGACATGAGTGGGGGCCTGGTGGAGAGTGCTCCTGGATGCTGGGGGGTGGGGGTGCTGGGAGACAAGAGTGGGGGCCTGGTGGAGGGTGCCCCTGACTGCTGGGGGGCGGGGGGGTGAATGTATAGTGAATTTCACCATTCCAGCACAGTAGTCCAATTGTTGTCTTATTCCATAAAGAACTTAAAATATCTGCAACATACTGATCAACAATACATCATGATACTTGAAACATTTGGCACACTCACACCCTCCCCTCAAAGCCCATGTTGCTGGTTAACTTACATTTCCTATGCTGCACTGGCACTTGCTCTGCTGCTGGACACCCCCTCAAGGCGCTTCACCGGACCCCTTCTCCTGCAGGACTCTCACCTGCCCTCAAGCGGGGTATTTCCAAGTGGCCCCGAAGCCTTTAGACGGTTATGCGTTTTCCGGTAGTCTTCAGGTACAGGCGAGGGTCCCACAGCTTCCTTGAGTCGGCGGCAGGGACTGCAGTTCAACGCAGGACTTGCGCAGGCAGTGCTCATTCACCCATGTTACAATGAGCAATGAGCCTCACAGAGGGCACCAACTTGTTGGGGAGAAGCTGGACCCCCACCAGGGCAGTGGGGGGCCAGCAGCCATACCCTCGCCATCTATGGGAGACCCCAACACCTCCCATATGGCCCCCAGAAATGCAACAGAGACCCCAGCAGGCAGCCCCATGTTCCAAACTGCGTTTATTCCTGGGCAGCAAAAAAGAAAAAAAACATGCAGAGCGTCGTGCACATCGAGAGTTCAGGCACCGTCTCCCCCGGGGCTGGCTTGCAAGCCAGCTTTGTAATCACACTGCAGGCTGACCTCACAGAATTGGATCAGCTCCCAGAAACCTATCTCCTCCTGTTATTGGCTGCTAAGTAATAGGTTACCTATGTAGCCCTTATAGAGAGCCTGATAATTGGACATTAGAGTTTTGCATCAGTGGGTTGGTTTAGCTGTGCCAGCCCACCATTACCTAATTCTAGCTTGTTCCATTATGAATTTGTTCCCATAACTTTTTAGCTGAAGCAAGCATTTCGCACCTGAGCTCTGAGTGCTCATTGGGTAGGGCTGAGCCATTCTTGTTACAATTATGTTTCAAATGTTGTGCGAGTCTTTGCGAAAATGTCTTTCTTTCCCAGAAAGAAAAGAAAAAAAACACACTGGGTTGCCGTGGCTTACTCGCATTAGTGGAGAATTAAAAAATGTTTGTCTGCAGAAAGCAATGTTATCTGACTGCGCGACCTTGGCTGCTCGTGGGTTTGCGAGGAGTATTGATGAAGGCATCTGCAGCTAGTGTTCAGTGAGAGAAATTAACTTGGCTGTAATTTTTCTGAAACATGGCTTTACACTGTGCAATTAGACCATGTTAATTCATATAGGCATTTGCAAGCCTTTAAACAGGGATTTTTGTGTTTGTAGATTGTGATATTGCTGCATTGATTGTAATGTAGCATGGAAGTTGCACTGTTGGTGAAGTGGGTGTCTTTCAGCATATTTGTCACCCATGGGTGCGCTGGGGCCTGGTTCAAATGATAAGTGCGCTCCTTGTTCTTCCTGCTGTTCTTCTGTATATGCGCCTGGGGTGAGTGGGCATGGGTTTGATCTTGATTTTCCCTCTTCAACAGCAACTTACACCAACTATATTTGAGAGTTTAAATGGACCCGGTAGTTCTGTATTTGACTGTTTTTTTTGGAGTTTGTCTTCCTTCTTTGAAGAAGTACCTGGTTTACTTTCCCTAATTGATTCTTTTTTGCTTGTGGAACTTGATGAAGTATTGCTTTCTTTTACTCTCTTTGGAGGATTTGCAGTGACATCCTGTTGCTTTTCTGTTTGATTTATTTTTCTTTTATAATGTTATAATGTTTTACTTTTTGTAGAACAGAATATGTGTTTAGATGGGGAGTGTATAGTGAACAAAGTCTATTGTATTCTAAAATGCAAGGAATATCAGCGTTTATTTTACTTGCATCAAAGTTGATTAGAAATAGACCATCAAGTGTACGTAAGCGTGATAGTGCTACGTAGCTCATGCCTTCTTTAAAGACTGTGTTACCAATGTCTGTCATTGCTTTGTCTAGGGTAAGACCTTGTGATTTATGAATGGTGACTGCGTATGCAAGAGTTAGAGAAAATTGTTCTCTGCGTATACATGTCTTTGAAGAGAAGCAATCGAGCTGTTGAGCGTCCTATTCTTTTTACTTCTGAAAGTTTGTCAAAGAGAATATTGACAAACTGAATTTTGTTGTCACATGGGTATGTTTAAAGCCAGCAACTGTAACCAGTGCTCCAAAAACTAGTCCTTGGTCCACGTCAAGGTTACGTTTCAGCATTACTCTGCAATTTAAGGATAATTTTAATATCTTTTCCAAGCCTGCTGTGTTTGAGTTTGATTTTTCTAAACTATTTACAGGGTAATTCATAGAATTTCGCACAAAAGTGGCGCACGCGGCTGGCGCACAGTGTCCCCGTGCGATACAATGCGCCAGCGCGTGCGATAAAATCCATTTCATCGCATAGCGCATTCATGGATTTTAGCCTTCAAAACCAGCCGTGGCGCAGAGTGGTGCAGTGACCCTGCATCAGCGCCAGTTACGCCCCCAAGAATGCCCTCGCGCAAGGAAAAGCCATCAAAATCCCCAATTCATCGCAAATGTCTGTGCTAACCCTGGACCAGTTCACAGGGCTGCCAAACAGCAAACGCCAAGCGGGGCACGCGTATTTCAGGAGTCCGCGGGAAGTTCCACACGCGATTGTCCTGGGTACGTGTATTTCTGGGTGCGCGTGAAGTTTCACATGCGAATCCTGCAGGGTACGTGTATTTCGGGGTGCGCGGGAACTTTCACACACGAATTCAGCAGGGTACGTGTATTTCAGGGGTGTGCGGGAAGTTCCACACGTGATTGTCCTGGGTACGTGTATTCGAGGGGTGCGCGTGAAGTTTCACACACGATTCCATCAGGGCACGTGTATTTCAGGGGTGCGCG
This sequence comes from Ambystoma mexicanum, assembly GCF_040938575.1. Taxonomy (NCBI): domain Eukaryota; kingdom Metazoa; phylum Chordata; class Amphibia; order Caudata; family Ambystomatidae; genus Ambystoma; species Ambystoma mexicanum. The sequence continues at coordinate 739,676,947 of NC_090928.1, forward strand.
GGAAGTTCCACACGCGATTCTCCTGGGTACGTGTATTTCTGGGTGCGCGTGAAGTTTCACACGCGAATCCTGCAGGGTATGTGTATTTCGGGGTGCGCAGGAAGTTTCTGTTAGGCGGAAACCTGTGCAGTTCCCTCTGGGACCACTGCAAAAGATTTAGGACTACAGGTGTTTGGCAGTAAACCCACTTGGTAGCAGTCTGTACCACACAGATTCACTGTTGGTAGCTGTGGCTGAGCAGTCAGACCTCTCTCAAGAAGAGTTAAGCAGTATGTGGAGTATACAAGATAGAGCAATTCTTCACAGTAAGACAAGCAAACACGCAACAAGGCTCAATGTAAAGATATTAAGGTATTTATTTATAACGAAACATCTATCAAAAACACTATGGCACTATCACGGCAAACAAATCAATCACAATTACTCTACGAAGAAGAAACGATCAATCCCCCTAGCAATATTTCGACAAGTCTAGGTTTTACCGGCACCACTTATTTACAGACAGAGGTGTATGCCTCAACCTAGATGGCACTCTAATATTAGTTAGGACGGGAGAGAAAAAAAATAGGCAGGTTACGAAATCAACACAGTTCAATACTTCGCGGGAAAAATGCAAGGCAAGAAGGCAAGAACCACAATAGATCATAAAGTTCAGAGGCCAGGCCTACTCAGAGAGAGGCAAGGCGATATGTCCCAAAAGTCTCTAGTAGAAATGCGTTCGAGTCTTTGTAGCAAATTGTTATCGGCAGATTGAACTAGTTCAGAACAATACTTGAGAAAGCTGGGAGGCGACCCAACGGAAAGAGGAGGATTAAGACACTTCACTCGAACCGTTCGAAAGGGAAGCCAGGCGGACACGGTACCTTGTTGTGGAGGGCAGCTCCGGCGGGGGCAGTTGTTCCTGGTGGTGGATGCACGTCGGGTCTTTGCCAAGAGTAGAGATGTTCTCGTCGTTGAAGAAAAGTGAAGTCCGGTGCACCACCAGAGAAGAGACCAGCCGCGGAGTGCTCCGTCACAAGGCACCACCTTTTGGTCGCGGTACAGGGGTAGTGGCTATCCGGTTGCCGGGGTGCTCTGCACGGGCAATTCGACCACTGCGTCCTGAGGCGAATAAAAAGCAAAGAGGACTGGTTGTTCCCACCAGTCAGGGGAAGAGACTCTCCGGCAGGGAGATCTCCTCTGTCGTCGGGAAGTGGTGAGTCGGTTCCGCAGGGCTCCACCGGAGGTGTCGTCGTGCAGGTCGGCTCAGCGTTACCCTCGTCGGATTCTTAGGTCCTGTGGCGTCTTCTGAAGATCCAGTCCCAAAAGCCCTGCTTTTAAGCAGAAAACCCCCATTCATTCAGCCTAGCTGTCAATAAACACATGCTAAGTGGTGAGCGGGAAGGCTCACCACTTGGGCCAATCACTCCAGAGTGCGACCGGAGTTGGCAAGGCAACTCGATCCAGGGTGCCTAAACCCCCTCCCACACCCCTCTGGTAACCCAGACAGAATGGCACCACTTTGGAGTGTCTCTGTACAGAGCCCACCAAAAGTGGAACAAAGGGCTCAACCTTTGGTTTAGGAGTCACAGAGACGAACACAGACGCCGTTTTACAAACCGAGTTCTGGCAGAAAATACCATCCGATAAACTTATTTAAGATAAGTAGACCGGTGGTACGTTAGAGATTAACAAGAAAAAGTATCAATCTCCAACAATGGGACGAATCCCATAGGGTCATGTTCGGGGTCGAACATAACAAGTAGTTTCCACTGCCACCAGCCAAAACTCAACGAGGGGGGACGGGACAGTGCCCCCTCGAATAACAGATCGAATTACCCCTACTAGTACGTCCACAATAAGATGGTTTGTACTAGTTCTGTTAGTAAATTTAGGTCTAGTAAAGCCAATGGTGACTCTACATGCCCGGGGAGACAGTAGTCAGTCCCCGGGTATGGAGTCTATGGTGGAGGTCCGCTAGGACGCCCCAGTGTTACGGCATGTAGGGTGCGGTGTAACACACGTAGAAAAACATATGAGACCCTATGGAGTAAAAGACCCCATAGCCCATGGAACACATTGACAGTCAAAGGAATTACACACACACATGTCCAAGAGTGGGAGAAAAAGAGTCTCACTCTTGGCAGGATGGAAAAAACAAACTCCCGAAATCCAGCAAAGCTGCTGGTGGACTCACTAGGTTAGGAAATTCAGCCTAAACATAGAATTCTCCCTAACAGTTTCACACGTAAATTCAGCAGGGTACATGTATTTCAGGGGTGCGCGGGAAGTTCCACACGCGATTGTCCTGGGTACGTGTATTCCAGGGGTGCACGTGAAGTTTCACACGTGATTCCATCAGGGCATGTGTATTTCAGGGGTGCGAGGGAAGTTCCACATGCAATTGTCCTGGGTACGTGTATTTCGGGGTGCGCGTGAAGTTTCACAAGCAAATCCTGCAGGGTACGTGTATTTCGGGGTGCGCGGGAAGTTTCACACGCAAATTCAGCAGGGTATGTGTATTTCAGGGGTGCGCGGGAAGTTCCACACACAAATGTCCTGGGTATGTGTATTTCGTGGTGCGTGGGAAGTCTCACACGCGATTTCAGCAGGGTACGTGTATTTCAGGGGTTCCGGGGAGTACTACACGTGAATTGGCCATGTGGATCCTCCCAGGTGTTCCCTCTACACCCTCCATGGCCCCTGCAGGCAGCCCACACCACAGAGGACTACCCTGCACCCCTGCTCATGTCCCGCATGCAGCCCATCCACCATGGACATGCCCCCCAGCCACGCCACATGTCACCTTGCACTACTGATCAACAACGCATGTCTCCCAGCACCCCCACCCCCCCAGCACTGTGGGGCACCTGCCAGCAGGCCCCCACTCATGTCCAACTCATGTCCAACTGCACCCCCACCCCCCAGCCGTCAGGGGCAGCCTCAACCAGGCCCCCACACATGTCTCCATGCATCCCCACCCCCCAGCAGTTCAGGGCACCCTCCACCTGGCCCCCACTCATGTCTCCCAGCACCCCCACCCCCCAGCACTGTGGGGCACATGCCAGCAGGCCCCCACTCATGTCCAACTGATGTCCCCCTGCACCCCCACCCCCCAGCAGTGCAGGGCACCCTCCACCAGGCCCCCACACATGTCTCCCTGCAACCCCACCCCCCAGCATCCAGGGGCACCCTCCACCAGGCCCCCACTCATGTCTCCCAGCACCCCCACACCCCAGCATCCAAGGGCATCCTCCACCAGGCCCCCACTCATGTCTCCCACCCCCCCATCCCCCAGCAGTCAGGGTCACCCTCCACCAGGCCCCACTCATGTCTCCCTGCACCCCCACCCCCCAGGGGCAGCCTCCACCAGGCCCCACTCATGTCTCCCAGCACCCCCACCCCCCAGCATCCAGGGGCACCCTCCACCAGGCCCCCACTCATGTCCAACTAATGTCTCCCTGCACCCCCACCCCCCAGCACTGTGGGGCACCCTCCACCAGGCCCCCACTCATGTCCAACTCATGTCACCCTGCACCCCAACCCCCCAGCACTTTGGGGCACCCTCCACCAGGCCCCCACTCATGTCCAACTTATGTCTCCCTGCACCCCCACCCCCCAGCAGTCAGGGGCACCCTCCACCAGGCCCCCACTCATGTCCAACTCATGTCTCCATGCACCCCCACCCCCCAGCAGCCAGGGGCAGCCTCCACCAGGCCCCCACTCATGTCTCCCTGCACCCCCACCCCCCAGCATCCAGGGGCACCCTCCACCTGGCCCCCACTCATGTCCAACTCATGTCTCCCTGCACCCCCACCCCCCAGCAGTCAGGTGCACCCTCCACCAGGCCCCCACTCATGTGTCCCAGCACCCCCACCCCCCAGCATCCGGGGGCACCCTCCACCAGGCCCCCACTCATGTCCCACTCATGTCCCCCTGCACCCCCACCCCCCAGCAGTCAGGGGCACCCTCCACCAGGCACCCACACATGTCTCCCAGCACCCCCACCCCCCAGCATCCAGAGGCACCCTCCACCAGGCCCCACACATGTCTCCCAGCACCCCCACCCCCCAGCATCCAGGGGCACCCTCCACCAGGCTCCCACTGATGTCCAACTCATGTCCCCTTGCACCCCCACCCCCCAGCAGTCAGGGGCACCCTCCACCAGGCCCCCACTCATGTCTCCCAGCACCCCCACCCCCCAGCATCCAGGGGCACCCTCCCCCAGGCCCTCACTCATGTCCAACTCATGTCCCCCTGCACCCCCACCCCCTAGCAGTCAGGGGCACCCTCATACAGGCCCCCAAACATGTCTCCCTGCACCCCCACCCCCCAGCAGTGCAGGGCACCCTCCACCAGGCCCCCACTCATGTCTCCCAGCACCCCTAAATCCAGCACTGTGGGGTACCTGCCAGCAGGCCCCCACTCATGTCCAACTCATGTCCCCCTGCACCCCACCCCCCAGCAGTGCAGGACACCCTCCACCAGGCCCGCACACATGTCTCCCTGCACCCCCACCCCCCAGCATTCAGGGGCACCCTCCACCAGGCCCCCACTCATGTCTCCCAGCACCCCCACCCCCCCAGCATCCAGGGGCACCCTCCACCAGGCCCCCACTCATGTCACCCACCCCCCAACCCCCAGCAGTCAGGGGCACCCTCGACCAGGCCCCCACTCTTGTCTCCCTGCACCCCCACCCCCCAGCATCCAGGGGCACCCTCCACCAGGCCCCCACTCATGTCTCCCAGCACCCCCACATCCCAGCATCCAGGGGCACCCTCCACCAGGCCCCCACTCATGTCCAACTAATGTCTCCCTGCACCCCCACCCCCCAGCACTGTGGGGCACCCTCCACCAGGCCCCCACTCATGTCTCCCAGCACCCCCACCCCCCAGCATCCAGGGGCACCCTCCCCCAGGCCCCCACTCATGTCCAACGCATGTCCCCCTGCTCCCCCACCCCCCAGCAGTGAGGGGCACCCTCAACCAGGCCCCCACACATGTCTCCCTGCACCCCCACCCCCCAGCAGTGCAGGGCACCCTCCACCAGGCCCCCACTCATGTCCCCCAGCACCCCGACCCCCCAGCACTGTGGGGCACCTGCCAGCAGGCCCCCACTCATGTCCAACTCACGTCCCCCTGCACCTCCACCTCCCAGCAGTGCAGGGCACCCTCCACCTGGCCCCCACACATGTCTCCCTGCACCCCCACCCCCCACCTTCCAGGGACACCCTCCACCAGGCCCCGACTCATGTCTCCCAGCACCCCTACCCCCCAGCATCCAGGGGCACCCTCCACCAGGCCCCCACTCATGTCTCCTACCCCCCCACCCCCCAGCAGTCAGGGGCACCCTCCACAAGGCCCCCACTCATGTCTCGCCGCACCCCCATCCCCCAGCATCCAGGGGCACCCTCCACCAGGCCCCCACTCATGTCTCCCAGCACCCCCACCCCCCTGCATCCAGGGGCACCCTCCACCAGGCCCCCACTCATGTCCAACTAATGTCTCCCTGCACCCCCACCCCCCAGCTCTGTGGGGCACCCTCCACCAGGCCCCCACTCATGTCCAACTCATGTCTCCCTGCACCCCCACCCCCCAACACTGTGGGGCAACCTCCACCAGGCCCCCACTCATGTCCAACTCATGTCTCCCTGCACCCCTACCCCCCAGCAGTCAGGGCCACCCTCTACCAGGCCCCCACTCATGTCCAACTCATGTCTCCCTGCACCCCCACCCCCCAGCAGTCAGGGGCACCCTCCACCAGGCCCCCACTCATGTCTCCCTGCACCCCCACCCCCCAGCATCCAGGGGCACCCTCCACCAGGCCCCCTCTCATGTCCAACTCATTTTTCCCTGCACCCCCACCCCCCACCAGTCAGGGGCACCCTCCACCAGGCCCCCACTCATGTGTCCCAGCACCCCCACCCCCCAGCATCCAGGGGCACCCTCCACCAGGCCCCCACTCATGTCCCACTCATGCCCCCCTGCACCCCCACCCCCCAGCAGTCAGGGGCACCCTCCACCAGGCCCCCACACAAGTCTCCCAGCACCCTCACCCCCCAGCATCCAGGGGCACCCTCCACCAGGCCCCCACACATGTTTCCCAGCACCCCCACCCACCAGCAGTGCAGGGCACCCTCCACCAGGCCCCCACACATGTCTCCCAGCACCCCCAGCCCCCAGCATCCAGGGGCACCCTCCACCAGGCCCCCACTCATGTCTCCCAGCACCCCCACCCCCCAGCATCCAGGGGCACCCTCCACCAGGCCCCCACTCATGTCCAACTAATGTCTCCCTGCACCCTTACCCCCCAGCACTGTGGGGCACCCTCCACCAGGCCCCCACTCATGTCCAACTCATGTCTCCCTGCACCCCCACCCCCCAGCAGTCAGGTGCACCCTCCACCAGGCCCCCACTCATGTGTCCCAGCACCCCCACCCCCCAACATCCGGGGGCACCCTCCACCAGGCCCCCACTCATGTCCCACTCATGTCCCCCTGCACCCCCACCCCCCAGCAGTCAGGAGCACCTTCCACCAGGCACCCACACATGTCTCCCAGCACCCCCACCCCCCAGCATCCAGAGGCACCCTCCACCAGGCCCCCACACATGTCTCCCAGCACCCCCACCCCCCAGCATCCAGGGGCACCCTCCACCAGGCCCCCACTCATGTCCAACTCATGTCCCCCTGCACCCCCACCCCCCAGCAGTCAGGGGCACCCTCCACCAGGCCCCCACTCATGTCTCCCAGCACCCCCATCCCCCAGCATCCAGGGGCACCCTCCCCCAGGCTCCCACTCATGTCCAACTCATGTCCCCCTGCACCCCCACCCCCCAGCAGTCAGGGGCACCCTCATACAGGCCCCCACACATGTCTCCCTGCACCCCCACCCCCCAGCAGTGCAGGGCACCCGCCACCAGGCCCCCACTCATGTCTCCCAGCACCCCTAACCCCAGCACTGTGGGGTACCTGCCAGCAGGCCCCCACTCATGTCCAACTCATGTCCCCCTGCACCCCACCCCCCAGCAGTGCAGGACACCCTCCACCAGGCCCCCACACATGTCTCCCTGCACCCCCACCCCCCAGCATCCAGGAGCACCCTCCACCAGGCCCAAACTCATGTCTCCCAGAACCCCCACCCCCCCAGCATCCAGGGGCACCCTCCACCAGGCCCCCACTCATGTCACCCACCCCCCCAACCCCCAGCAGTCAGGGGCACCCTCGACCAGGCCCCCACTCTTGTCTCCCTGCACCCCCACCCCCCAGCATCCAGGGGCACCCTCCACCAGGCCCCCACTCATGTCTCCCAGCACCCCCACACCCCAGCATCCAGGGGCACCCTCCACCAGGCCCCCACTCATGTCCAACTAATGTCTCCCTGCACCCCCACCCCCCAGCACTGTGGGGCACCCTCCACCAGGCCCCCACTCATGTCCAACTCATGTCTCCCTGCACCCCCACCCCCTAGCACTGTGGGGCACCCTCCACCAGGCCCCCACTCATGTCCAACTCATGTATCCCTGCACCCCCACCCCCCAGCAGTCAGGGGCACCCTCCACCAGGTCCCCACTCATGTCCAACTCATGTCTCCCTGCACCCCCACCACCCAGCAGTCAGGGGCAACCTAGACCAGGCCCCCACTCATGTCTCCCTGCACCCCCACCCACCAGCATCCAGGGGCACCCTCCACCAGGCCCCCACTCATGTCCAACTCATGTCTCCCTGCACCCCCACCCCCCAGCAGTCAGGGGCATCCTCCACCAGGCCCCCACTCATGTGTCCCAGCACCCCCACCCCCAGCATCCAGGGGCACCCTCCACCAGGCCCCCACTCATGTCCCACTCATGTCCCCCTGCACCCCACCCCCCAGCAGTCAGGGGCACCCTCCACCAGGCCCCCACACAAGTCTCCCAGCACCCCCACCCTCCAGCATCCAGGGGCACCCTCCACCAGGCCCCCACTCATGTCTCCCTGCACCCCCACCCCCCAGCATCCAGGGGCATCCTCCACCAGGCCCCCACTCATGTCTCCCAGCACCCCCACCCCCCAGCATCCAGGGGCACCCTCCACCAGGCCCCCACTCATGTCCAACTAATGTCTCCCTGCACCCCCACCCCCCAGCACTGTGGGGCACCCTCCACCAGGCCCCCACTCATGTCCAACTCATGTCTCCCTGCACCCCCACCCCCCAGCACTGTGGGGCACCCTCCACCAGTCCCCCACTCATGTCCAACTCATGTCTCCCTGCACCCCCACCCCCCAGCAGTCAGGGGCACCCTCCACCAGGCCCCCACTCATGTCCAACTCATTTCTCCCTGCACCCCCACCCCCCAGCAGTCAGGGGAACCCTCCACCAGGCCCCCACTCATGTGTCCCTGCACCCCCACCCCCCAGCATCCAGGGGCACCCTCCACCAGGCCCCCACTCATGTCCCACTCATGTCCCCCTGCACCCCCACCCCCCAGCAGTCAGGGGCACCCTCCACCAGGCCCCCACTCATGTGTCCCTGCACCCCCACCCCCCAGAATCCAGGGCACCCTCTACCAGGCCCCCACACATGTCTTCCAGCACCCCCACCCCCCAGCAGTGCAGGGCACCCTCCACCAGACCCCCACACATGTCTCCCAGCACCCCCACCGCCCAGCATCCAGGGGCACCCTTCACCAGGTCCCCACTCATGTCCAACTCATGTCCACCTGCACCCCCACCCCCCAGCAGTCAGGGGCACCCTCCTCCAGGCCCCCACTCATGTCTCCCAGCACCCCCACCCCCCAGCATCCAGGGGCACCCTCCCCCAGGCCCCCACTCATGTCCAACTCATGTCCCCCTGCTCCCCCACCCCCCAGCAGTCAGGGGCACCCTCAGCCAGGCCCCCACACATGTCTCCCTGCACCCCCACCCCCCAGCAGTGCAGGGCACCCTCCACCAGACCCCCACACATGTCTCCCAGCACCCCCACCGCCCAGCATCCAGGGGCACCCTTCACCAGGTCCCCACTCATGTCCAACTCATGTCCACCTGCACCCCCACCCCCCAGCAGTCAGGGGCACCCTCCACAAGGCCCCCACTCATGTCTCCCTGCACCCCCATCCCCCAGCATCCAGGGGCACCCTCCACCAGGCCCCCACTCATGTCTCCCAGCACCCCCACCCCCCAGCATCCAGGGGCACCCTCCACCAGGCCCCCACTCATGTCCAACTAATGTCTTCCTGCACCCCCACCCCCCAGCTCTGTGGGGCACCCTCCACCAGGCCCCCACTCATGTCCAACTCATGTCTCCCTGCACCCCCACCCCCCAACACTGTGGGGCAACCTCCACCAGGCCCCCACTCATGTCCAACTCATGTCTCCCTGCACCCCTACCCCCCAGCAGTCAGGGCCACCCTCTACCAGGCCCCCACTCATGTCCAACTCATGTCTCCCTGCACCCCCACCCCCCAGCAGTCAGGGGCACCCTCCACCAGGCCCCCACTCATGTCTCCCTGCACCCCCACCCCCCAGCATCCAGGGGCACCCTCCACCAGGCCCCCACTCATGTCCAACTCATGTTTCCCTGCACCCCCACCCCCCACCAGTCAGGGGCACCCTCCACCAGGCCCCCACTCATGTGTCCCAGCACCCCCACCCCCCAGCATCCAGGGGCACCCTCCAGCAGGCCCCCACTCATGTCCCACTCATGCCCCCCTGCACCCCCACCCCCCAGCAGTCAGGGGCACCCTCCACCAGGCCCCCACATAAGTCTCCCAGCACCCTCACCCCCCAGCATCCAGGGGCACCCTCCACCATGCCCCCACACATGTCTCCCAGCACCCCCACCCACCAGCAGTGCAGGGCACCCTCCACCAGGCCCCCACACATGTCTCCCAGCACCCCCGGCCCCCAGCATCCAGGTGCACCCTCCACCAGGCCCCCACTCATGTGTCCCAGCACCCCCACCCCCCAGCATCCAGGGGCACCCTCCACCAGGCCCCCACTCATGTCCCACTCATGTCCCCCTGCACCCCCACCCCCCAGCAGTCAGGGGCACCCTCCACCAGGCACCCACACATGTCTCCCAGCACCCCCACCCCCCAGCATCCAGAGGCACCCTCCACCAGGCCCCACACATGTCTCCCAGCACCCCCACCCCCCAGCATCCAGGGGCACCCTCCATCAGGCTCCCACTGATGTCCAACTCATGTCCCCTTGCACCCCCACCCCCCAGCAGTCAGGGGCACCCTCCACCAGGCCCCCACTCATGTCTCCCAGCACCCCCACCCCCCAGCATCCAGGGGCACCCTCCCCCAGGCCCTCACTCATGTCCAACTCATGTCCCCCTGCACCCCCACCCCCTAGCAGTCAGGGGCACCCTCATACAGGCCCCCAAACATGTCTCCCTGCACCCCCAACCCCCAGCAGTGCAGGGCACCCTCCACCAGGCCCTCACTCATGTCTCCCAGCACCCCTAACCCCAGCACTGTGGGGTACCTGCCAGCAGGCCCCCACTCATGTCCAACTCATGTCCCCCTGCACCCCACCCCCCAGCAGTGCAGGACACCCTCCACCAGGCCCGCACACATGTCTCCCTGCACCCCCACCCCCCAGCATTCAGGGGCACCCTCCACCAGGCCCCCACTCATGTCTCCCAGCACCCCCACCCCCCCAGCATCCAGGGGCACCCTCCACCAGGCCCCCACTCATGTCACCCACCCCCCAACCCCCAGCAGTCAGGGGCACCCTCGACCAGGCCCCCACTCTTGTCTCCCTGCACCCCCACCCCCCAGCATCCAGGGGCACCCTCCACCAGGCCCCCACTCATGTCTCCCAGCACCCCCACATCCCAGCATCCAGGGGCACCCTCCACCAGGCCCCCACTCATGTCCAACTAATGTCTCCCTGCACCCCCACCCCCCAGCACTGTGGGGCACCCTCCACCAGGCCCCCACTCATGTCTCCCAGCACCCCCACCCCCCAGCATCCAGGGGCACCCTCCCCCAGGCCCCCACTCATGTCCAACTCATGTCCCCCTGCTCCCCCACCCCCCAGCAGTCAGGGGCACCCTCAACCAGGCCCCCACACATGTCTCCCTGCACCCCCACCCCCCAGCAGTGCAGGGCACCCTCCACCAGGCCCCCACTCATGTCCCCCAGCACCCCGACCCCCCAGCACTGTGGGGCACCTGCCAGCAGGCCCCCACTCATGTCCAACTCACGTCCCCCTGCACCTCCACCTCCCAGCAGTGCAGGGCACCCTCCACCTGGCCCCCACACATGTCTCCCTGCACCCCCACCCCCCACCTTCCAGGGACACCCTCCACCAGGCCCCCACTCATGTCTCCCAGCACCCCTACCCCCCAGCATCCAGGGGCACCCTCCACCAGGCCCCCACTCATGTCTCCTACCCCCCCAGCCCCCAGCAGTCAGGGGCACCCTCCACAAGGCCCCCACTCATGTCTCGCTGCACCCCCATCCCCCAGCATCCAGGGGCACCCTCCACCAGGCCCCCACTCATGTCTCCCAGCACCCCCACCCCCCTGCATCCAGGGGCACCCTCCACCAGGCCCCCACTCATGTCCAACTAATGTCTCCCTGCACCCCCACCCCCCAGCTCTGTGGGGCACCCTCCACCAGGCCCCCACTCATGTCCAACTCATGTCTCCCTGCACCCCCACCCCCCAACACTGTGGGGCAACCTCCACCAGGCCCCCACTCATGTCCAACTCATGTCTCCCTGCACCCCTACCCCCCAGCAGTCAGGGCCACCCTCTACCAGGCCCCCACTCATGTCCAACTCATGTCTCCCTGCACCCCCACCCCCCAGCAGTCAGGGGCACCCTCCACCAGGCCCCCACTCATGTCTCCCTGCACCCCCACCCCCCAGCATCCAGGGGCACCCTCCACCAGGCCCCCACTCATGTCCAACTCATTTTTCCCTGCACCCCCACCCCCCACCAGTCAGGGGCACCCTCCACCAGGCCCCCACTCATGTGTCCCAGCACCCCCACCCCCCAGCATCCAGGGGCACCCTCCACCAGGCCCCCACTCATGTCCCACTCATGCCCCCCTGCACCCCCACCCCCCAGCAGTCAGGGGCACCCTCCACCAGGCCCCCACACAAGTCTCCCAGCACCCTCACCCCCCAGCATCCAGGGGCACCCTCCACCAGGCCCCCACACATGTTTCCCAGCACCCCCACCCACCAGCAGTGCAGGGCACCCTCCACCAGGCCCCCACACATGTCTCCCAGCACCCCCAGCCCCCAGCATCCAGGGGCACCCTCCACCAGGCCCCCACTCATGTCTCCCAGCACCCCCACCCCCCAGCATCCAGGGGCACCCTCCACCAGGCCCCCACTCATGTCCAACTAATGTCTCCCTGCACCCTTACCCCCCAGCACTGTGGGGCACCCTCCACCAGGCCCCCACTCATGTCCAACTCATGTCTCCCTGCACCCCCACCCCCCAGCAGTCAGGTGCACCCTCCACCAGGCCCCCACTCATGTGTCCCAGCACCCCCACCCCCCAACATCCGGGGGCACCCTCCACCAGGCCCCCACTCATGTCCCACTCATGTCCCCCTGCACCCCCACCCCCCAGCAGTCAGGGGCACCTTCCACCAGGCACCCACACATGTCTCCCAGCACCCCCACCCCCCAGCATCCAGAGGCACCCTCCACCAGGCCCCCACACATGTCTCCCAGCACCCCCACCCCCCAGCATCCAGGGGCACCCTCCACCAGGCCCCCACTCATGTCCAACTCATGTCCCCCTGCACCCCCACCCCCCAGCAGTCAGGGGCACCCTCCACCAGGCCCCCACTCATGTCTCCCAGCACCCCCATCCCCCAGCATCCAGGGGCACCCTCCCCCAGGCTCCCACTCATGTCCAACTCATGTCCCCCTGCACCCCCACCCCCCAGCAGTCAGGGGCACCCTCATACAGGCCCCCACACATGTCTCCCTGCACCCCCACCCCCCAGCAGTGCAGGGCACCCGCCACCAGGCCCCCACTCATGTCTCCCAGCACCCCTAACCCCAGCACTGTGGGGTACCTGCCAGCAGGCCCCCACTCATGTCCAACTCATGTCCCCCTGCACCCCACCCCCCAGCAGTGCAGGACACCCTCCACCAGGCCCCCACACATGTCTCCCTGCACCCCCACCCCCCAGCATCCAGGAGCACCCTCCACCAGGCCCAAACTCATGTCTCCCAGAACCCCCACCCCCCCAGCATCCAGGGGCACCCTCCACCAGGCCCCCACTCATGTCACCCACCCCCCCAACCCCCAGCAGTCAGGGGCACCCTCGACCAGGCCCCCACTCTTGTCTCCCTGCACCCCCACCCCCCAGCATCCAGGGGCACCCTCCACCAGGCCCCCACTCATGTCTCCCAGCACCCCCACACCCCAGCATCCAGGGGCACCCTCCACCAGGCCCCCACTCATGTCCAACTAATGTCTCCCTGCACCCCCACCCCCCAGCACTGTGGGGCACCCTCCACCAGGCCCCCACTCATGTCCAACTCATGTCTCCCTGCACCCCCACCCCCTAGCACTGTGGGGCACCCTCCACCAGGCCCCCACTCATTTCCAACTCATGTATCCCTGCACCCCCACCCCCCAGCAGTCAGGGGCACCCTCCACCAGGTCCCTACTCATGTCCAACTCATGTCTCCCTGCACCCCCACCCCCGAGCAGTCAGGGGCAACCTCCACCAGGCCCCCACTCATGTCTCCCTGCACCCCCACCCCCCAGCATCCAGGGGCACCCTCCACCAGGCCCCCACTCATGTCCAACTCATGTCTCCCTGCACCCCCACCCCCCAGCAGTCAGTGGCATCCTCCACCAGGCCCCCACTCATGTGTCCCAGCACCCCCACCCCCAGCATCCAGGGGCACCCTCCACCAGGCCCCCACTCATGTCCCACTCATGTCCCCCTGCACCCCACCCCCCAGCAGTCAGGGGCACCCTCCACCAGGCCCCCACACAAGTCTCCCAGCACCCCCACCCTCCAGCATCCAGGGGCACCCTCCACCAGGCCCCCACTCATGTCTCCCTGCACCCCCACCCCCCAGCATCCAGGGGCATCCTCCACCAGGCCCCCACTCATGTCTCCCAGCACCCCCACCCCCCAGCATCCAGGGGCACCCTCCACCAGGCCCCCACTCATGTCCAACTAATGTCTCCCTGCACCCCCACCCCCCAGCACTGTGGGGCACCCTCCACCAGGCCCCCACTCATGTCCAACTCATGTCTCCCTGCACCCCCACCCCCCAGCACTGTGGGGCACCCTCCACCAGTCCCCCACTCATGTCCAACTCATGTCTCCCTGCACCCCCACCCCCCAGCAGTCAGGGGCACCCTCCACCAGGCCCCCACTCATGTCCAACTCATTTCTCCCTGCACCCCCACCCCCCAGCAGTCAGGGGAACCCTCCACCAGGCCCCCACTCATGTCTCCCTGCACCCCCCACCCCCCAGCATCCAGGGGCACCCTCCACCAGGCCCCCACTCATGTCCAACTCATGTCTCCCTGCACCCCCACCCCCCAGCAGTCAGGGGCACCCTCCACCAGGCCCCCACTCATGTGTCCCTGCACCCCCACCCCCCAGCATCCAGGGGCACCCTCCACCAGGCCCCCACTCATGTCCCACTCATGTCCCCCTGCACCCCCACCCCCCAGCAGTCAGGGGCACCCTCCACCAGGCCCCCACTCATGTGTCCCTGCACCCCCACCCCCCAGAATCCAGGGCACCCTCTACCAGGCCCCCACACATGTTTCCCAGCACCCCCACCCCCCAGCAGTGCAGGGCACCCTCCACCAGACCCCCACACATGTCTCCCAGCACCCCCACCGCCCAGCATCCAGGGGCACCCTTCACCAGGTCCCCACTCATGTCCAACTCATGTCCACCTGCACCCCCACCCCCCAGCAGTCAGGGGCACCCTCCTCCAGGCCCCCACTCATGTCTCCCAGCACCCCCACCCCCCAGCATCCAGGGGCACCCTCCCCCAGGCCCCCACTCATGTCCAACTCATGTCCCCCTGCTCCCCCACCCCGCAGCAGTCAGGGGCACCCTCAGCCAGGCCCCCACACATGTCTCCCTGCACCCCCACCCCCCAGCAGTGCAGGGCACCCTCCACCAGGCCCCACTCATGTCCCCCAGCACCCCCACCCCCCAGCACTGTGGGGCACCTGCCAGCAGGCCCCCACTCATGTCCAACTCATGTCCCCCTGCACCCCCACCCCCCAGCAGTGCAGGCCACCCTCCACCAGGCCCCCACACATGTCTCACTGCACCCCCACCCCCCACCTTCCAGGGACAACCTCCACCAGGCCCCCACTCATGTCTCCCAGCACCCCTACCCCCCAGCATCCACGGGCACCCTCCACCAGGCCCCCACTCATGTCTCCTACCCCTCCACCCCCCAGCAGTCAGGGGCACCCTCCACAAGGCCCCCACTCATGTCTCCCTGCACCCCCATCCCCCAGCATCCAGGGGCACCCTCCACCAGGCCCCCACTCATGTCTCCCAGCACCCCCACCCCCCAGCATCCAGGGGCACCCTCCACCAGGCCCCCACTCATGTCCAACTAATGTCTCCCTGCACCCCCACCCCCCAGCTCTGTGGGGCACCCTCCACCAGGCCCCCACTCATGTCCAACTCATGTCTCCCTGCACCCCCACCCCCCAACACTGTGGGGCAACCTCCACCAGGCCCCCACTCATGTCCAACTCATGTCTCCCTGCACCCCCACCCCCCAGCAGTCAGGGGCACCCTCCACCAGGCCCCCACTCATGTCTCCCAGCACCCCCACCCCCCAGCATCCAGGGGCACCCTCCACCAGGCCCCCACTCATGTCCAACTAATGTCTCCCTGCACCCCCACCCCCCAGCTCTGTGGGGCACCCTCCACCAGGCCCCCACTCATGTCCAACTCATGTCTCCCTGCACCCCCACCCCCCAACACTGTGGGGCAACCTCCACCAGGCCCCCACTCATGTCCAACTCATGTCTCCCTGCACCCCCACCCCCCAGCAGTCAGGGGCAACCTCCACCAGGCCCCCACTCATGTCCAACTCATGTCTCCCTGCACCCCCACCCCCCAGCATCCAGGGGCACCCTCCACCAGGCCCCCACTCATGTCCAACTCATGTTTCCCTGCACCCCCACCCCCCACCAGTCAGGGGCACCCTCCACCAGGCCCCCACTCATGTGTCCCAGCACCCCCACCCCCCAGCATCCAGGGGCACCCTCCACCAGGCCCCCACTCATGTCCCACTCATGCCCCCCTGCACCCCCACCCCCCAGCAGTCAGGGGCACCCTCCACCAGGCCCCCACATAAGTCTCCCAGCACCCTCACCCCCCAGCATCCAGGGGCACCCTCCACCATGCCCCCACTCATGTCTCCCAGCACCCCCACCCACCAGCAGTGCAGGGCACCCTCCACCAGGCCCCCACACATGTCTCCCAGCACCCCCGGCCCCCAGCATCCAGGGGCACCCTCCACCAGGCCTCCACTCATGTCCAACTCATGTCCCCCTGCACCCCCACCCCCCAGCAGTCAGGGGCACCCTCCACCAGGCCCCCACTCATATCTCCCAGCACCCCCACCCCCCAGCATCCAGGGGCACCCTCCACCAGGCCCCCACTCATGTCCAACTCATGTCCCCCTGCACCCCAACCCCCCAGCAGTCAGGGGCACCCTCAACCAGGCCCCCACACATGTCTTCATGCACCCCCACCCCCCAGCAGTGCAGGGCACCCTCCACCAGGCCCCCACTCATGTCTCCCTGCACCCCCACCCCCCAGCATCCAGGGGCACCCTCCACCAGGCCCCCACTCATGTCCAACTCATGTTTCCCTGCACCCCCACCAGTCAGGGGCACCCTCCACCAGGCCCCCACTCATGTGTCCCAGCACCCCCACCCCCCAGCATCCAGGGGCACCCTCCACCAGGCCCCCACTCATGTCCCACTCATGCCCCCCTGCACCCCCACCCCCCAGCAGTCAGGGGCACCCTCCACCAGGCCCCCACATAAGTCTCCCAGCACCCTCACCCCCCAGCATCCAGGGGCACCCTCCACCATGCCCCCACTCATGTCTCCCAGCACCCCCACCCACCAGCAGTGCAGGGCACCCTCCACCAGGCCCCCACACATGTCTCCCAGCACCCCCGGCCCCCAGCATCCAGGGGCACCCTCCACCAGGCCTCCACTCATGTCCAACTCATGTCCCCCTGCACCCCCACCCCCCAGCAGTCAGGGGCACCCTCCACCAGGCCCCCACTCATATCTCCCAGCACCCCCACCCCCCAGCATCCAGGGGCACCCTCCACCAGGCCCCCACTCATGTCCAACTCATGTCCCCCTGCACCCCAACCCCCCAGCAGTCAGGGGCACCCTCAACCAGGCCCCCACACATGTCTTCATGCACCCCCACCCCCCAGCAGTGCAGGGCACCCTCCACCAGGCCCCCACTCATGTCTCCCAGCACCCCCACCCCCCAGCACTGTGGGGCACCTGCCAGCAGGCCCCCACTCATGTCCAACTCATGTCCCCCTGCACCCCCACCCCCCAGCAGTGCAGGGCACCCTCCACCAGGCCCCCACACATGTATCCCTGCACCCCCACCCCCCAGCATCCAGGGGCACCCTCCACCAGGCCCCCACTCATGTCCAAATCATGTCCCCCTGCACCCCCACCCCCCAGCATTGCGGGGCACCCTCCACCAGGCCCCCACTCATGTCCAACTCATGTCTTCCTGCACCCCCACCCCCTAGCACTGTGGGGCACCCTCCACCAGGCCCCCACTCATGTCCAACTCATGTATCCCTGCACCCCCACCCCCCAGCAGTCAGGGGCACCCTCCACCAGGTCCCCACTCATGTCCAACTCATGTCTCCCTGCACCCCCACCCCCCAGCAGTCAGGGGCAACCTCCACCAGGCCCCCACTCATGTCTCCCTGCACCCCCACCCCCCAGCATCCAGGGGCACCCTCCACCAGGCCCCCACTCATGTCCAACTCATGTCTCCCTGCACCCCCACCCCCCAGCAGTCAGGGGCATCCTCCACCAGGCCCCCACTCATGTGTCCCAGCACCCCACCCCCAGCATCCAGGGGCACCCTCCACCAGGCCCCCACTCATGTCCCACTCATGTCCCCCTGCACCCCACCCCCCAGCAGTCAGAGGCACCCTCCACCAGGCCCCCACACAAGTCTCCCAGCACCCCCACCCTCCAGCATCCAGGGGCACCCTCCACCAGGCCCCCACTCATGTCTCCCTGCACCCCCACCCCCCAGCATCCAGGGGCACCCTCCACCAGGCCCCCACTCATGTCTCCCAGCACCCCCACCCCCCAGCATCCAGGGGCACCCTCCACCAGGCCCCCACTCATGTCCAACTAATGTCTCCCTGCACCCCCACCCCCCAGCACTGTGGAGCACCCTCCACCAGGCCCCCACTCATGTCCAACTCATGTCTCCCTGCACCCCCACCCCCCAGCACTGTGGGGCACCTTCCACCAGGCCCCCACTCATGTCCAACTCATGTCTCCCTGCACCCCCACCCCCCAGCAGTCAGGGGCACCCTCCACCAGGCCCCCACTCATGTCCAACTCATTTCTCCCTGCACCCCCACCCCCCAGCAGTCAGGGGCACCCTCCACCAGGCCCCCACTCATGTCTCCCTGCACCCCCACCCCCCAGCATCCAGGGGCACCCTCCACCAGGCCCCCACTCATGTCCAACTCATGTCTCCCTGCACCCCCACCCCCCAGCAGTCAGGGGCACCCTCCACCAGACCCCCACTCATGTGTCCCTGCACCCCCACCCCCCAGCATCCAGCGGCACCCTCCACCAGGCCCCCACTCATGTCCCACTCATGTCCCCCTGCACCCCCACCCCCCAGAATCCAGGGCACCCTCTACCAGGCCCCCACACATGTCTCCCAGCACCCCCACCCCCCAGCAGTGCAGGGCACCCTCCACCAGACCCCCACACATGTCTCCCAGCACCCCCACCCCCCAGCATCCAGGGGCACCCTTCACCAGGTCCCCACTCATGTCCAACTCATGTCCACCTGCACCCCCACCCCCCAGCAGTCAGGGGCACCCTCCACCAGGCCCCCACTCATGTCTCCCAGCACCCCCACCCCCCAGCATCCAGGGGCACCCTCCCCCAGGCCCCCACTCATGTCCAACTCATGTCCCCCTGCTCCCCCACCCCCCAGCAGTCAGGGGCACCCTCAGCCAGGCCCCCACACATGTCTCCCTGCACCCGCACCCCCCAGCAGTGCAGGGCACCCTCCACCAGGCCCCCACTCATGTCCCCCAGCACCCCCACCCCCCAGCACTGTGGGGCACCTGCCAGCAGGCCCCCACTCATGTCCAACTCATGTCCCCCTGCACCCCCACCCCCCAGCAGTGCAGGCCACCCTCCACCAGGCCCCCACACATGTCTCCCTGCACCCCCACCCCCCACCTTCCAGGGACAACCTCCACCAGGCCCCCACGCATGTCTCCCAGCACCCCTACCCCCCAGCATCCAGGGGCACCCTCCACCAGGCCCCCACTCATGTCTCCTACCCCTCCACCCCCCAGCAGTCAGGGGCACCCTCCACAAGGCCCCCACTCATGTCTCCCTGCACCCCCATCCCCCAGCATCCAGGGGCACCCTCCACCAGGCCCACACTCATGTCTCCCAGCACCCCCACCCCCCAGCATCCAGGGGCACCCTCCACCAGGCCCCCACTCATGTCCAACTAATGTCTGCCTGCACCCCCACCCCCCAGCTCTGTGGGGCACCCTCCACCAGGCCCCTACTCATGTCCAACTCATGTCTCCCTGCACCCCCACCCCCAACACTGTGGGGCAACCTCCACCAGGCCCCCACTCATGTCCAACTCATGTCTCCCTGCACCCCTACCCCCCAGCAGTCAGGGCCACCCTCTACCAGGCCCCCACTCATGTCCAACTCATGTCTCCCTGCACCCCCACCCCCCAGCAGTCAGGGGCACCCTCCACCAGGCCCCCACTCATGTCTCCCTGCACCCCCACCCCCCAGCATCCAGGGGCACCCTCCACCAGGCCCCCACTCATGTCCAACTCATGTTTCCCTGCACCCCCACCAGTCAGGGGCACCCTCCACCAGGCCCCCACTCATGTGTCCCAGCACCCCCACCCCCCAGCATCCAGGGGCACCCTCCACCAGGCCCCCACTCATGTCCCACTCATGCCCCCCTGCACCCCCACCCCCCAGCAGTCAGGGGCACCCTCCACCAGGCCCCCACATAAGTCTCCCAGCACCCTCACCCCCCAGCATCCAGGGGCACCCTCCACCAGGCCCCCACACATGTCTCCCAGCACCCCCACCCACCAGCAGTGCAGGGCACCCTCCACCAGGCCCCCACTCATGTCTCCCAGCACCCCCAGCCCCCAGCATCCAGGGGCACCCTCCACCAGGCCCCCACTCATGTCCAACTCATGTCCCCCTGCACCCCCACCCCCAGCAGTCAGGGGCACCCTCCACCAGACCCCCACTCATGTGTCCCTGCACCCCCACCCCCCAGCATCCAGCGGCACCCTCCACCAGGCCCCCACTCATGTCCCACTCATGTCCCCCTGCACCCCCACCCCCCAGAATCCAGGGCACCCTCTACCAGGCCCCCACACATGTCTCCCAGCACCCCCACCCCCCAGCAGTGCAGGGCACCCTCCACCAGACCCCCACACATGTCTCCCAGCACCCCCACCCCCCAGCATCCAGGGGCACCCTTCACCAGGTCCCCACTCATGTCCAACTCATGTCCACCTGCACCCCCACCCCCCAGCAGTCAGGGGCACCCTCCACCAGGCCCCCACTCATGTCTCCCAGCACCCCCACCCCCCAGCATCCAGGGGCACCCTCCCCCAGGCCCCCACTCATGTCCAACTCATGTCCCCCTGCTCCCCCACCCCCCAGCAGTCAGGGGCACCCTCAGCCAGGCCCCCACACATGTCTCCCTGCACCCGCACCCCCCAGCAGTGCAGGGCACCCTCCACCAGGCCCCCACTCATGTCCCCCAGCACCCCCACCCCCCAGCACTGTGGGGCACCTGCCAGCAGGCCCCCACTCATGTCCAACTCATGTCCCCCTGCACCCCCACCCCCCAGCAGTGCAGGCCACCCTCCACCAGGCCCCCACACATGTCTCCCTGCACCCCCACCCCCCACCTTCCAGGGACAACCTCCACCAGGCCCCCACGCATGTCTCCCAGCACCCCTACCCCCCAGCATCCAGGGGCACCCTCCACCAGGCCCCCACTCATGTCTCCTACCCCTCCACCCCCCAGCAGTCAGGGGCACCCTCCACAAGGCCCCCACTCATGTCTCCCTGCACCCCCATCCCCCAGCATCCAGGGGCACCCTCCACCAGGCCCACACTCATGTCTCCCAGCACCCCCACCCCCCAGCATCCAGGGGCACCCTCCACCAGGCCCCCACTCATGTCCAACTAATGTCTGCCTGCACCCCCACCCCCCAGCTCTGTGGGGCACCCTCCACCAGGCCCCTACTCATGTCCAACTCATGTCTCCCTGCACCCCCACCCCCAACACTGTGGGGCAACCTCCACCAGGCCCCCACTCATGTCCAACTCATGTCTCCCTGCACCCCTACCCCCCAGCAGTCAGGGCCACCCTCTACCAGGCCCCCACTCATGTCCAACTCATGTCTCCCTGCACCCCCACCCCCCAGCAGTCAGGGGCACCCTCCACCAGGCCCCCACTCATGTCTCCCTGCACCCCCACCCCCCAGCATCCAGGGGCACCCTCCACCAGGCCCCCACTCATGTCCAACTCATGTTTCCCTGCACCCCCACCAGTCAGGGGCACCCTCCACCAGGCCCCCACTCATGTGTCCCAGCACCCCCACCCCCCAGCATCCAGGGGCACCCTCCACCAGGCCCCCACTCATGTCCCACTCATGCCCCCCTGCACCCCCACCCCCCAGCAGTCAGGGGCACCCTCCACCAGGCCCCCACATAAGTCTCCCAGCACCCTCACCCCCCAGCATCCAGGGGCACCCTCCACCAGGCCCCCACACATGTCTCCCAGCACCCCCACCCACCAGCAGTGCAGGGCACCCTCCACCAGGCCCCCACACATGTCTCCCAGCACCCCCAGCCCCCAGCATCCAGGGGCACCCTCCACCAGGCCCCCACTCATGTCCAACTCATGTCCCCCTGCACCCCCACCCCCAGCAGTCAGGGGCACCCTCCACCAGGCCCCCACTCATATCTCCCAGCACCCCCACCCCCCAGCATCCAGGGGCACCCTCCACCAGGCCCCCACTCATGTCCAACTCATGTCCCCCTGCACCCCCACCCCCCAGCAGTCAGGGGCACCCTCAACCAGGCCCCCACACATGTCTTCATGCACCCCCACCCCCCAGCAGTGCAGGGCACCCTCCACCAGGCCCCCACTCATGTCTCCCAGCACCCCCACCCCCCAGCACTGTGGGGCACCTGCCAGCAGGCCCCCACTCATGTCCAACTCATGTCCCCCTGCACCCCCACCCCCCAGCAGTGCAGGGCACCCTCCACCAGGCCCCCACACATGTATCCCTGCACCCCCACCCCCCAGCATCCAGGGGCACCCTCCACCAGGCCCCCACTCATGTCCAAATCATGTCCCCCTGCACCCCCACCCCCCAGCATTGCGGGGCACCTGCCAGCAGGCCCCCACTCATGTCCCACTCATGCCCCTCTGCACCCCCACCCCCCAGCATTGCGGGGCACCTGCCAGCAGGCCCCCACTCATGTCCCACTCATGTCCCCCTGCACCCCCACCCCCCAGCATTGCGGGGCACCTGCCAGCAGGCCCCCACTCATATCCCCCAGCCAACACATCATCACAATCTAGATTCCTGGCCCTTATGGGCAGCCTCCACATGTCAAACACCCACCCAAGTATTGCATCCACCCACTTAGAATAGCCAATTACATGATACAACCCCAATGGCAAGTATGCAAATGAACACATGTCCCTCACATACACACAATGGGTGTCAGTGAATGTCAAAACCTATATCATGATATGCATGAAACCAATGAGATGATACTACACATTGAAGTTTGATGAAAAAAATGTATTAAAAGCAACATAAATGGAATCAAAAATAAACAAACGACAATGGGAATTAAAAACCAAAAGCAGCATGTCCATAAAATAATGAAAAACCACAAATCATAATCCAAAGGAAAGGTGTCCAAAGTCACAGTTCAAAAAAGTAAATCCAATGGAAAAACAAAACCGAAAACCATTGCTCCATGGGTAAATTCCAAATAAAAAAATAAAATCCATCAGTCAACTATGTACAGATAAACAATCCAGGGTCCATGATCCCAACGGAAGAAATTAAACCTATCTAATAATACTACCTAATAAAAAAACTATATACAAAAATGTGGTCCATTGTCCAAAAGGTCCAAAAAAAATAAAAAAGCAAAGGAAACCTAACACTAACTACATAACTATTTACAAGGGCAGCAGGCTAGTTCGACGGCTCACTGGTTGTTGTCATGGGCCAGGGCATCATTGAACTCCTGTTCAATGGCTTAGAGGCGGCATGTTCCCTGGCCCCGAGGTCTCGCAGGGATAATGCAGTGTCCAGCTCCAACTCCCTGCGAATACACTCGAGGCACTCAGCCCGCCTCAGCGCCCTCCGCATGGAGTTCTCTGCCCTGACCATTGTGAGCCGTTCCTCCTCTGCCCGCTGCCGCTCCGCACCTATCTGCTGGCCCAACCGCTCCCACATGGAAGACACTCCCATTCCAGGGTTCTCCTGCCCTCCGGCCGATGCCTGCCCCCCTGATGTTGATGGCCCCGGGCCATGATGCCTCCCACGTCGAGCCTGCCGCTGCCTCCGACGCAACTGCCTGTGCCAGCACGACGGCATCCAGGCTGATGGAATCCACCGACGCCGTCATGCACGTGCCCTGCCCAATGATGCCGTCACATCCTCCATCTGCTGGGGTCCAGTTGCTGGTGTGTCCACCCCTGCTGGACCTCTGACTCCCGACTGTGGCAGGGATGGGATCCCCACCGAGTTGGCTGCGTTGGTCGGGGCAGGTCCACAGGGGGGTGTGGTGGCATCTGGGCCGGAAGACGGCATGGAGAACGACTGCCGCATAGCCTCCACAGAGGAGGAGAGGGTCACCAGAGTGCCCGACACATGTACGAAACCCCCGACCATGGCCGCTCCCAACTGGGCCACGTTGGCACGGTGCTCTTCATGATGACGTGCGTGCTCCCCTCGGGAAGCATGCACCTCATCACGAATGACACCCGTGCGCAACGCGACACCAATCAGGACCTTCTCCATACGGCCAGGGCTCCCCTCGTCCGCAGGTGGAGGGGAGTCAGATGATATGGACATCCCCCCTACCTGCGGATGGGCCTGGGATGGGGCATCCCTGCTGATGCATGGTGGTGCAGTCACAGTGTCAGGGACAGTGACATGCACAGGCACCTCCACGGCGACCTGTGCTGCCTCCTGCCCCTGCCTCTGGACTGCACCACTTGCACCAGCAGGGATGCCCCCACCAGGCCCCATGTGCGGCTCAGTAGCGGCCTCCTCCTCCTCTGTGGAAACCACCAACCTGGATGGCTCCTCCCCGTCTTCCGCCATTGCAAGCCCCTGTGGGGCTCACCCACCCCTTCCGCTGCAGCCATAGGGGCATCCCCGCCGCTTTGCTCCACAGCGCCGTCTCCGCCCTCTTCTTCACTTTGCGCTGTGTAGAGGGAGACATGGAACACAAGCATCAGGGTACTGCACAATGGTCCTCTAGACAGGAAGCAATAGCAGATGAGTGGCACTGTCAAAGATCACTTCCATCATGTCCCTCCACAACACATGGGTCAGTGCAGGCAAAACACATGCAGTAACAGGCATGGTGCATGCTATGGACATTAGCAAGCATGTCAAAGGGAATCTTGAAACATACAATGTTGTTTTTGAACTCACATGCATCATGGGTCATGCCTATCACATGCACACACTTCACCGTACTTTCATCCATCTGGACTCGTACACCCCAGACACAGTGGATGCAAGGATAACTAGGCTGCATCAGTGATTCTGAACATTGTCACAGACATGTGTCATGCATCCATGGCATTCACAAGTCACAGACATGCAGGTCAGACACACAGACATGGACACCATACATGTACATGGCATCAGCACCCATCCCTCACCCCCACCCATGTCCAGGAACAGAGACTGGCATGCTCTCATGTGTCCATTCCGCATAGGGCTCCCCATGTTGCATTTAAACACATACACCAACCGTATGCTTCACACATTACTGGTCTCACATGCATGACCATGATGTCCCTGCACACACACACGCATACATGGCCTATGTCACACAAACAGGCAAGTATCAGACAACCAGCACACTGCAACATGCCCTGTCTCACACAGCAATGCTTGGCCACTTACCGCTCGACTCCAGACGGGTCTGCCTCTCAAGGATCTTGGCATGGAGCGCTGGGCGTACTCGTTCCAGGACCCACAGCTGGATGGTACTCATGCTGCCCCGGCCCCCCTCCATGAGGCGCCGGGCCTTCATGAGGGTCCTGGACCTCAAGTCCTCCCAGCGCTTCTTGACTTGCTTGATGTTGCGGGTTGCCACCCCCTCCACGTTGATGGCAACCACAAAGTCGTCCCAGATCCTGTCCCGTCCTTCCTTGTCGGTGCGTGATGATCCGAAGAGGGCATCATAATGCCCCAGGACAAGTTCCACCAGGACACCAACTTCCTTCTGACTGAAGCTCGTGGCCCTCTGCCCCTCTGGCCGGGGGTCGCCAGTGGTCTCGGATGGTGTTTGCCCCGACATGGCGACCCCCGAGGCAGGCATGGGTGGGCAACTGGGTCCTGGGGCTGGGCTGTGGAGCGATGGTATCCCAGTCGGGAGTCTTCTGTTCCAGCAGGGGTGGACACAGCAACTGGACCCCTGTAGATGGCTGATGTGCAGGCACCAAATGGCAGGGCACGGTGGCAGCAGGCAGGAAGGCAGCAGCAGGTGGCTCGTGGGAGGCTGCTCGGGGATCTGGGGGGCAGTAATTTGGCCTTTTGGGCAGGAGCGTGGTCTTCCATGTGCTTACGCGTGGCCAGCTTGATACGGAGTGATTTTGCACGTGAAAATCCAGCACGTCTGCGTGTAATTCGAGGAAAGGGCCTTAGCGCGTAAGCGCGTCAGCACACATACGCGAATTCATTGGCCCAAAGGCCCCCAGCGTGTAGGCGCGTCTATGACATTACAGGCACGTGCGTTTTCCATGGCGCGTAGAAAAAATAAGCACGTCAGAGTGTCATAGCGTGTAATTGGTGGAAAGAGCCTCAGCGCGTATGCGCGTCTGTGACGTGCGTGCGCGGGCGTTTCCCTGTACACGGGTGCATGTTATACGTCCAATGACTGCACGTCAGAGTGTCAACTCGTGTAATTGGAGGATAGGGCCTTAGCGCGTACACGCGGAAGTGACGCTGGACGTGTGGGCATGTTTAAAAGGTACGTGTAGAACGCCATTTCCTTTTGCATGCTTTTCGTGGAGAGCGAGTGGGTGAAATCTGTACTTCTTGTCGGTTCACACGCGAATTACTTCACGGCGTTCCAAGTTCGTACTCCCTGTTACCTCTGACAGCTTTTTCTCTTTTTGTCTTTTTCCTGGGCCTGTTTCCTCAAACAGCGTTCACTTCTTCTGTTGTCCTGTCTCCTCAGGCAGCGTACAATTCTTCTTTTGGCGGGGGTGTTGCCAACGCGCACACACGCGTCTTTTTCACGCTATTTTTCCAGGCAGATGGTGAGTCGCGCACGTATTTAACATCTGTGCTTACCCCGTGTGTCGCGTACCCCTTCAGAGGTCATTCTAGGCTGCGTGTGGCATGCATACGTTCATTTTTGTGTTTCTGGGTGCCACAGCGTAGTGCAGGTTTATTTTTCCACGCACGTGGTCTAGGAGGGGTTACGTGCACATTATCTCCCTTTTTTGGGGTGCCTGTGCGTTGCGTGACCCATCATCTTCCCCCAGGGTTCACATACAGCCTTGCTAGAGCACTGGGGTACAAATTTCATCTAGTACCCTACCCCTTTGACCCCCAATTGCCCAGGACAATAGTTTACTGCAACTCCCATACGCACAACAAGATCAGTGCCATGGTTGGGAGGCGAGCACGCGGTAAGGGTGGCAAAGGTGGCCGAGCCTCAAGAGGTGGCCGTGGTGGATACAGTAAGGGACGTGGCCGGGACTTGCAGGGTGCCCCTAGCCCCTCATGTGTGGGTGACCAGTCAGGGACACCCATGCCCCCCCGGTTGAGGGTAACGTGGCTGACACCATCCCTGCTCAGCCCTTGTTGGACCAGCCCATTGTGGCACCAGACCTGGCACAGGGTGACTCTATGGCTGACTTCCAGGTCAGCAGGTCGAGGCCACGTGTGGCGGTGAACGTTGGTGTAACCAGGCCACGTGGCAGCTATGTCATCTGCTGCCTCGAGGAGGCAGGGTGGGGAGGCTGCAGGGGCAGTTGCGGCTCCATCCACCCCAGCTCTGAGTCTCCCAGCCAGGACAGTGTCGTTCCCAGTCCATCCTGCTGACGTTCCCCCTGACTACATCACACTATAGCTAATACCTGCACCAAGTCCCATGGTGAGTGTTCATTCCCACACTCCTAGTCCACAGTCCACCGGGGCTCCTGCCCCTAGTGTCCAGAGCGGCGTAGGACACTCAGGATCCCCACCACCTTCCAAGCGAAAGAGGAAGAGTGCTCGTCCGGTACAGGCTGATGCCCCAGACATGGCTACACAGTCTGGGCCGCCAAGGAAGCCCAGCTTCAATCAGGCCGAACTTGATGCACTTGTGGAGTATGTGTCCACACATGACAGCGAAATGGTGATTACTGCAGGATAGAAGACCACACCTGCACAACGTCTGGCACACTGGCAGACCATTGCGGACATCATAAGTGCCCTTGGATTCGTGAGGCGCACAGCTAATGATTTCTACAAGCGCTGGAATGACCTGAAGCGCAGGGCAAAGAAAAAGCTGGCCTCAAGTCATGCCGCTACTCTAGTGACTGGAGGTGAGTCTCCAGCAGATGACATTGAACTCACTCCACATGAGTATGTTGCTGGGACCTACGTCATGGAGGGACAGATCCAAGGCGTTGGAGACCTGCCAGATTACGAGGCATTGTCCGGTGAGTGCACATGCATGTGTGTGTCATCCATGTGCATGGTGTGTGTGTGAGGGCTTCTGATTGAGTGCCAGGTGAGGGTATGTGTGCCTGAGTGGTTTGGGTCACCCATGTGCTTCATCCAATACATTCTGCGCACCAGGATTTGGGTATTGCAGTATCCCTTCTGGCAACAGTAGACATTTAGCCCAACATCACACCAGTTGCCCTTGAAGTGTCATCCTGCCACAACATTGTTGCGTATTATTCTGTGTTCATTCAGGCTGATTGTTTGCATTCCACCACTTTCACTAGGCATTTCTCAGTCCTATTGTCACATGTGTGACATGGCTATGGTACATGCCATCTGTGTGATGGCATGTGTCATGTATGTCTATTGGACATGCCAATCACAGGCCAATGTGTGATGGCACTGCTAGCCAGCATGCAGCAAATGTGTTGGTCTTCCATCTTGGTGTCATCAATGTGTGCCATTTGCCTCCCCTTCATATGCAGTGATGGTGCATGCATGGGAGGGTTATAGTCATGTGGGACATGTGTCAATGAAGTACTGGTTCTGTTGCTTCTCAGCCCTAATTGTGTGCCATGGTGCTAATGCCTATTCCCATTTCTTTTCTTTCATGTCTTTGCAGGGGATGACGCACTTGATATTGCTGGGGTTGTGGAGATGGTGCAGAGTCAGGAGGGTTCTCAGGCCCGACCGGGCACCAGTGAGGGACGTGGTGTGGTGGTGGGTGAGAACCCACACTTGCTGCAGACCATTATCTCAAGGGGTGTCTCTGGGTGCACCTCCCCCGAGCTCTATTCAGGTGTCGATTCAGATGATGAGACCTATGTGCGGTCACAGGTAAGTGTTTCTGGGAGGGATTCTGTACGGTCCAACCCACCTGCACCAGGGGTAGAACCCTCAATGGGGATGTCCGTGTTGGTAGGTCCGCCTTTGGTGGTTACGGATGCAGGGTCACACTCCGCAACATCTGATCCTGTTCCTGGGCCAGCAGATCAGAGGGGGAATGCAGTCCTGCAGCCCCAGGCAGTGCCGGCACAGCAAGGCGCAGTTCGCCTTGCCCCAGACAGGTGTGGTGCCCGCCGACATGGTGGCCGTACGCCACCTGGCAATACCGCATGGGAGCAATCCATATACGGTATGACAAACCAACAGGCAGCATCATCTGAGATGATGGCTCAGGCCATGGATAGGGTGGCCACTTCCATTGTCTCCCAAGAAAGGCTGATGGAACAACTACAGCAGGCAACAGACTCCATTTGCCAGTCACACAGGGAGGACATGTTGGCGTCCAACAGGGACAGACGGGCAGCACTGAAGACTCTGCGGGAAGCCATTTCTATTGAGTCCCAGAGCCACAGGGAAGCCCTGAGGGTGGAACTCCGTCAGCTCAAGGTGACTCTTGTTGAGCTTGAGGCTTCAAATGATACAAGGACAGAACAGCAGCTGGAGCGGCTCACAAGTACGCTCTCAGCTGAGATGCAGACAACTAGGGAGGCATCCCGTGAGTTGTTGCATGGGGAC
Organism: Ambystoma mexicanum; assembly: GCF_040938575.1. Lineage (NCBI taxonomy): Eukaryota > Metazoa > Chordata > Amphibia > Caudata > Ambystomatidae > Ambystoma > Ambystoma mexicanum. Next base: position 739,706,665 of record NC_090928.1, read on the forward strand.
CTCCGCACGATTATCCTCCAGAACCAGACCTTCCACACCCGCATGCTTGCTGCCATGGAGGACCAGACTAGGGCTTTGCGTGGGCTGCCTCCCATAGTGCCACCACCTCCTGATGCAGCTGCAGAGGGTGAGGAGAGCGACAGCAGCGATTCTCTCACAATAGGGTAGCCGTGCTGGCCATGAGCCCATGGAGGTGTTTTTTTCCCCAAAATCCACACAGGTGGGTTTTGGTGTGCACCCTCTCCTCGGACCTCCTGGGTGGCCTCCCCCACAACCCCTGGCCCATACATGGCCATTTTTGATTTTTGATTTTTGATTTTTTTTACAGTGTGTTGCCTTGTGTGGCTCCCGTGGGCATATGCTGTATTGTGTCTGGGCACATGCAGGCTTGTCCTGAATTTGGGCTAGATGCTTGGGTTTGTGTGACACACACCCCTCCTGCTTCCCGTTTCCATGGGCTTGCAAAGGGTGTGCCAAAGTGACATTGACTTACACATTGATGTTGCACTCCCATTTGATGTGTGGGCAGTCTGTAGTCAATACTGTGTATACATTCCTAGTGCATATTGTTGTTGTATTGTACACTGCGTGGTGTATTGATATGTGCCTCTGCATCCATCTCATCCTCTTAATTTGCAGGTCCATTCCTCATGTCTTCACAAGGCGGTCTACTTTGGAAATGGAGTCCATGTTGGAAGCAGTGCACCTACACTTTTGCGTGGCGCTAACACTGTACAGTTGGAAGAGGTCGAAGTGCTGGCATTATCAGGTAGTGAGACTACCAATTTTTTAAATCCGTACTGTCATGTTTATGGTAGGTTGGAGGTAGTGTAGGTGATTAGTATTATTGCTAAATATTTGGAAATGTGTGTTGTTGGTCCTGCATTACTGTGAGCATTTCATGTGTGGCCAGTTTCCATTAGGGACACTGTACTTTGTGACACTTGTGGGGATTAATTTGTTTGCTCTCGCATAGCATGACATGCCATGGTGTGTTGTGTGGCGGTGCCGGGGAGGGGTTGGGTGACATGGCACTGTTCTCATGTTGTATTTTGCAAGTGGGTATTCATTTTTGATGCATAGAAGTGTGTCCTTTGATGACACTGCATTGGTGGTGTTTGTGTAGGGATGCACACATTGTGACACTTCCAGGTGAACAATCTCAGGCTGCTATGGTTCTGACAGTTGACTGTCCCTTCATTCATCATAATTGTCAGATTGAGTCATCATTGATTCTCAGATGGTATGTGGCAGGGGTGTGTGCACTCCACAGGGGTGTGATTTCTATGTGAAGTAATTAGTCACCAGCTGCGTACGGGCTGCCTCACCCCGTGCCCTTTCCCCTCCCATGCGCAGCGGGCATGCATGTGGTTGGGGATGTGGGGGCACCACCATGTCCACAGCCAGGCCCCGGCGTGTTGCAACATTGTGCAGGAAACATGCTGCCACTTTGATCCAGCACACTACTGGGGGAGCGTATAACAGCTGCCCGCCAGAACGGTCAAGGGAGCGAAAGCGTGACTTGAGCACTCCGAATGTGCGCTCCACTATGCCCCGGGTTGCAATATGCTGACCACAAAAGTGATGGGTGGAATATGGGCTGTGTTGTATCTTACCTCGGGAGGCGTGATGGGGTTCCGAATTGGTGTCATCATGTGGGTGCTCAGAGGGTAGGCACTGTCCCCTGGGGAGGTGGTGATGGGGATCATTAGTGGGGTAGTGACATTACTCTGTATCTGTCATGCATGCGTGTGCTGTGGCATTTATACTCACCAAGCAGCCATGCATCGCCATGCCGCCCAGCTTCCATGTCCCGGTTTAGGGTTGACATCCTGTAAATGAAGCTGTCGTGGGTGGACCCTGGATAGTTGGCATATACTGAGGTGATGATTCCCTTGGCATCACATACTACCTGGACGTTGATGGAATGCCAGTGCTTGCGGTTTCTATAGATGTGCTCAGATGCCCTGGGGGGACGTAGAGCCACAAGGGTGCAATCAATGGCACCTACCACTTTGGGGAATTGTGCCACCCCGTAGAAATCCTGGCAGACAGCCTGCCTTTCTGCAGATGTTCTGGGCAGGTATATGTGCCTGCGGACTGATGGGCGTGCCGTGATGATGGCCAACACCTGGTGTAGGCACCGTGACTGCATGGCCTGTGACACCCCCCCCCCACTATGGCACTTGTCCGCTGAAATGATCCGGTAGCCAAGAAGTGCAGTACATTGAGGACCTTCTCCAGGGGACTGAGTGCTTGGGAGCACAGGGTGGGTGATGTGAGGTCGTCCTCCCACTCACTGACCAGGTCGAGTATTATGTGAGGTGGAAACCTGTACCTCCCATACACCTGGTCATCAGGCATACCAAAAAAGCTGGTTCTGGGTGTAAAGATTCTGGCCCTGACTATCCTCCTCCTCCTCCTGCGGTATCCCACGGCCACTGCTGCTAGGAACGGTATATTCATCCTGGCATCTGAGCTTGTTTGTTGTTTGCGCACACTTTTATGCTGCGCGGGACGTGCGCCTGCTTCATGCTGGCGTACGTGTTTCCGGATTGGACTTTTTTTTTGGTGCGTTGTTGGCGACCGTGTAAATCTTCAAGCCCACCCAAGGAATACACATAACACGCTCTCCCAGGTCCAGTCGCATGTAAATATTCCCGCCCACCCCAGGAATACACGTACCCCACTCTCCCAGGTCCAGTCGCATGTGGAAGTTCACGCGGACCCGTAATACACGTACCCTGCTGAAATTGCATGTAAGACTACCCGCGCACCCCTGAAATACCCGTACCCAGGCCAATCGCACTGCTGGGGGGTGGGGGTGCTGGGAGACATGAATGGGGGCCTGGTGGAGGGTGCCCCTGACTGCTGGGGGGTGGGGGTGCAGGGAGACATGAGTTGGACATGAGTGGGGGCCTGGTGGAGGGTGCCCCTGGGTGCTGGGGGGTGGGGGTGCTGGGAGGCAAGAGTGGGGGCCTGGTGGAGGGTGCCCCTGACTGCTGCAGGCTGGGGTGGGTGGGAGACATTAGTGGGGGCCTGGTGGAGGGTGCTCCACAGTGCTGGGGGTGGGGTTGCAGGGGGACATGAGTTGGACATGAGTGGGGGCCTGGTGGAGGGTGCCCCTGGATGCTGGGGGTGTGGGGGTGCTGGGAGACATGAGTGGGGGCCTGGTGGAGGGTGCCCGTGACTGCTGGGGGGTGGGGGTGCAGGGAGACATGAGTTGGACATGAGTGGGGGTGTGGTGGAGGGTGCCCCTGGATGCTGGGGGGTGGGGGTGCAGGGAGACATGAGTGGGGGCCTGGTGGAGGGTGCCCCTGACTGCTGGGGTGTGGGGGGCAGGGAGACATGAGTTGGAAATGAGTGGGGGCCTGGTGGAGGGTGCCCCTGACTGCTGGGGGGTGGGGGTGCTGGGAGACATGAGTTGGACATGAGTGGGAGCCTGGTGGAGGGGGCCCCACAGTGCTGGGGGGTGGGGGTGCAGGGAGACATGAGTTGGACATGAGTGGGGGCCTGGTGGAGGGTGCCCCTGGATGCTGGGGGGTGGGGGTGCTGGAAGACATGAGTGGGGGACTGGTGGAGGGTGCCCCTGGATGCTGGGGGGTGGGGGTGCAGGGAGACATGAGTGGGGGCCTGGTGGAGGGTGCCCCTGACTGCCGGGGTGTCGGGGGGTGGGAGACATGAGTGGGGGCCTGGTGGAGGGTGCCCCACAGTGTTGGGGGTTGGGGGTGCAGGGGGACATGAGTTGGACATGAGTGGGGGCCTGGTGGAGGGTGCCCCTGACTGCTGGGGGGTGGGGGTGCAGGGAGACATGAGTTGGACATGAGTGGGGGCCTGGCGGAGGGTGCCCCTGGATGCTGGGGGGTGGGGGTGCTGGGAGACATGAGTGGGGGCCTGGTGGAGGGTGCCCCTGACTGCTGGGGGGTGGGGGGGTGGGAAACATGAGTGGGGCCTGGTGGAGGATGCCCCACAGTGCTGGGGGGTGGGGGTGCAGGGGAACATGAGTTGGACATGAGTGAGGGCCTGGTGGAGGGTGCCCCGGGATGCTGGGGGGTGGGGGTGCTGGGAGACATGAGTGGGGGCCTGGTGGAGGGTGCCCCTGACTGTTGGGGGGTGGGGATGCAGGGACACATGAGTTGGACATGAGTGGGGGCCTGGTGGAGGGTGCCTCTGGATGCTGGGGGGTGGGGGTGCAGGGAGACATGAGTGGGGGCCTGGTGGAGGGTGCCCCTGGATGCTGGGGGTGGGGGTGCTGGGAGACATGAGTGGGGGCCTGGTGGAGAATGCCCCTGGATGCTGGGGGGTGGGGGTGCAGGGAGACATGAGTTGGACATGAGTGGGGGCCTGGTGGAGGGTGCCCCACAGTGCTGGGGGGTGGGGGTGCAGGGAGACATGCGTTGGACATGAGTGGGGGCCTGGTGGAGGGTGCCCCTGGATGCTGGGGGGTGGGGGTGCTGGGAGACATGAGTGGGGGCCTGGTGGAGGGTGCCCCTGGATTCTGGGGCGTGGGGGTGCCTGACTGCTGGGGGGTGGGGGGGTAGGAGACATGAGTGGGGGCCTGGTGGAGGGTGCCCCACAGTGCTGGGGGGTGGGGGTGCAGGGGGACATGAGTTGGACATGAGTGGATGCCTGGTGGAGGGTGCCCCTGGATGCTGCTAGCGGTGGGGGTGCTTGGAGACATGAGTGGGGGCCTGGTGGAGGGTGCCCCTGACTTCTGGGGGGTGGGGGTGCAGGGAGACATGAGTGGGGGCCTGGTGGAGGGTGCCCCTGACTGCGGGGGGTGGGGGGGTGGGAGACATGAGTGGGGGCCTGGTGGAGGATGCCCCACAGTGCTGAGGGGTGGGGGTGCAGGGGGACATGAGTTGGACACGAGTGGGGAACTGGTGTAGGGTGCCCCTGGATGCTGGGGGTGGGGGTGCTGGGAGACATGAGTGGGGGCCTGGTGGAGGGTGCCCCTGAAAGCTGGGGTGTGGGGGTGCAGGGAGTCATGAGTTGGACATGAGTGGGGGCCTGGTGGAGGGTGCCCCTGGATGTTGAGGAGTAGGGGTGCTGGAAAACATGAGTGGGGGCCTGGTGTAGTGTGCCCCTGACTGCTGGGGGGTGGGGGGGTGGGAGACATGAGTGGGGCCTGGTGGAGGGTGCCCCACAGTGCTGGGGGGTGGGGGTGCAGGGGGACATGAGTTGGACATGAGTGAGGGCCTGGTGGAGGGTGCCCCTGGATGCTGGGGGGTGGGGGTGATGGGAGACATGAGTGGGGGCCTGTTGGAGGGTGCCCCTGACTGCTGAGGGGTGGGGGTGCAGGGAGACATGAGTTGGACATGAGTGGGGGCCTGGTGGAGGGTGCCCCTGGATGCTGGGGGGTGGGGGTGCAGGGAGACATGAGTGGGGGCCTGGTGGAGGTTGCCCCTGACTGCCGGGGGTGTGGCGGTGCAGGGAGACATGAGTTGGACATGAGTGGGGGCCTGGTGGAGGGTGCCCCACAGTGCTGGGGGGTGAGGGTGCAGGGAGACATGAGTTGGGCATGAGTGGGGCCCTGGTGGAGGGTTTCCCTGGATGCTGGGGGGTGGGGGTGCTGGGAGATATGAGTGGGGGCCTGGTGGAGGGTGCCCCTGGATGATGGGGGTGGGGGTGCAGGGAGACATGAGTGGGGGCCTGGTGGAGGGTGCCCCTGACTGCTGGGGGGTGGGGGGGTAGGAGACATGAGTGGGGGCCTGGTGGAGGGTGCCCCACAGTGCTGGGGGGTGGGGGTGCAGGGGGACATGAGTTGGACATGATTGGGGGCCTGGTGGAGGGTGCCCCTGGATGCTGGGCGGTGGGGGTGCTTGGAGACATGAGTTGGGGCCTGGTGGAGGGTGCCCCTGACTGCTGGGGGGTGGGGGTGCAGGGAGACATGAGTTGGACATGAGTGGGGGCCTGGTGGAGGGTGCCCCTGGATGCTGGGGGGTGGGGATGCTGGGAGACATGAGTGGGGGCCTGGTGGAGGGTGCCCCTGACTGCTGGGGGGTGGGGGTGCAGGGAGACATGAGTTGGACATGAGTGGGGGCCTGGTGGAGGGTGCCCCTGGATGCTGGGGGGTGGGGGTGCAGGGAGACATGAGTCGGGGCCTGGTGGAGGGTGCCCCTGACTTCTGGGGGGTGGGGGTGCAGGGAGACATGAGTTGGACATGAGTGGGGGCCTGGTGGAGGGTGCCCCTGGATGCTGGGGGGTGGGGGTGCTGGGAGACATGAGTGGGCGCCTGGTGGAGGGTGCCCCTGACTGCTGGGGGGTGGGGGGGTAGAGACATGAGTTGGACATGAGTGGGGGCCTGGTGGAAGATGCCCCACAGTGCTGGGGGGGTCGGGGTGCAGGGGGACATAAATTGGACATGAGTGGGGGCCTGGTGGAGGGTGCCCCTCGATGCTGGGGGGTGGGGTGCTGGGAGACAGGAGTGGGGGCCTGGTGGAGGGAGCCCCTGACTGCTGGGGGGTGGGGGTGCAGGGAGACATGAGTTGGACATGAGTGGGGGCCTGATGGAGGGTGCCCCTGGATGCTGGGGGGTGGGGGTGCAGGGAGACATGAGTGGGGGCCTGGTGGAGGGTGCCCCTGACTGCTGGGGGGTGGGGGTGCAGGGAGACATGAGTTGGACATGAGTGGGGGCCTGGTGGAGGGTGCCTCTGACTGCTGGGGGGTGGGGGTGCAGGGAGACAAGAATTGGACATGAGTGGTGGCCTGGTGGAGGGTGCCCCACAGTGCTGGGGGGTGGGGGTGCAGTGAGACATGAGTTGGACATGAGTGGTGGCCTGGTGGAGGGTGCCCCACAGTGCTGGGGGGTGTGGGTGCAGGGAGACATGAGTTGGACATGAGTGGGGGCCTGGTGGAGGATGCCCCTGGATGCTGGGGGTGGGGGTGCTGGGAGACATGAGTGGAGGCCTGGTGGAGGGTGCGCCACAGTCCTGGGGCGTGGGGGTGCAGGGGGACATGAGTTGGACATGAGTGGGGGCCTGGTGGAGGGTGCCCCTGGATGCTGGGGGGTGGGGGTGCTGGGAGACATGAGTGGGGGCCTGGTGGAGGGTGCCCCTGACTGCTGGGGGTGGGGGTGCAGGGAGACATGAGTTGGACATGAGTGGGGGCCTGATGGAGGGTGCCCCTGGATGCTGGGGGGTGGGGGTGCAGGGAGACATGAGTGGGGGCCTGGTGGAGGGTGCCCCTGACTGCTGGGGGGTGGAGGTGCAGGGAGACATGAGTTGGACATGAGTGGGGGCCTGGTGGAGGGTGCCCCACAGTGCTGGGGGGTGAGGGTGCAGGGAGACATGAGTTGGGCATGAGTGGGGCCCTGGTGGAGGGTTTCCCTGGATGCTGGGGGGTGGGGGTGCTGGGAGATATGAGTGGGGGCCTGGTGGAGGGAACCCCTGGATGATGGGGGTGGGGGTGCTGGGAGACATGAGTGGGGGCCTGGTGGAGAATGCCCCTGGATGCTGGGGGGTGGGGGTGCAGGGAGACATGAGTTGGACATGAGTGGGGGCCTGGTGGAGGGTGCCCCACAGTGCTGGGGGTGGGGGTGCAGGGAGACATGCGTTGGACATGAGTGGGGGCCTGGTGGAGGGTGCCCCTGGATGCTGGGGGGTGGGGGTGCTGGGAGACATGAGTGGGGGCCTGGTGGAGGGTGCCCCTGGATTCTGGGGGGTGGGGGTGCCTGACTGCTGGGGGGTGGGGGGGTAGGAGACATGAGTGGGGGTCTGGTGGAGGGTGCCCGACAGTGCTGGGGGGTGGGGGTGCAGGGGGACATGAGTTGGACATGAGTGGATGCCTGGTGGAGGGTGCCCCTGGATGCTGCTAGCGGTGGGGGTGCTTGGAGACATGAGTGGGGGCCTGGTGGAGGGTGCCCCTGACTGCTGGGGGGTGGGGGTGCAGGGAGACATGAGTGGGGGCCTGGTGGAGGGTGCCCCTGACTGCCGGGGGGTGGGGGGGGAGACATGAGTGGGGGCCTGGTGGAGGGTGCCCCACAGTGCTGGGGGGTGGGGGTGCAGGGGGACATGAGTTGGACATGAGTGGGGAACTGGTGTAGGGTGCCCCTGGATGCTGGGGGTGGGGGTGCTGGGAGACATGAGTGGGGGCCTGGTGGAGGGTGCCCCTGACTGCTGGGGGGTGGGGGTGCAGGGAGTCATGAGTTGGACATGAGTGGGGGCCTGGTGGAGGGTGCCCCTGGATGTTGAGGAGTAGGGGTGCTGGAAAACATGAGTGGGGACCTGGTGTAGTGTGCCCCTGACTGCTGGGGGGTGGAGGGGTGGGAGACATGAGTGGGGCCTGGTGGAGGGTGCCCCACAGTGCTGGGGGGTGGGGGTGCAGGGGGAAATTAGTTGGACATGAGTGAGGGCCTGGTGGAGGGTGCCCCTGGATGCTGGGGGGTGGGGGTGATGGGAGACATGAGTGGGGGCCTGTTGGAGGGTGCCCCTGACTGCTGAGGGGTGGGGGTGCAGGGAGACATGAGTTGGACATGAGTGGGGGCCTGGTGGAGGGTGCCCCTGGATGCTGGGGGGTGGGGGTGCAGGGAGACATGAGTGGGGGCCTGGTGGAGGTTGCCCCTGACTGCCGGGGGGTGGGAAACATGAGTGGGGGCCTGGTGGAGGGTGCCCCACAGTGCTGGGGGGTGGGGGTGCAGGGGGACATGAATTGGACATGAGTGGGGGCCTGGTGGAGGGTGCACCTGGATGCTGGGGAGTGGGGGTGCTGGGAGACATGATTGGGGGCCTGGTGGAGGGTGCCTCTGACTGCTGGGGGTAGGGGTGCAGGGAGACATGAGTTGGACATGAGTGGGGGCCTGCTGGAGGGTGCCCCTGGATGCTGGGGGGTGGGTGTGCAGGTAGACATGAGTGGGGGCCTGGTGGAGGGTGCCCCTGGATGCTGGGGGGTGGGGTTGCTGAGAGACATGAGTGGGGGCCTGGTGGAGGGTGCCCCTGGATGCTGTGGGGTGGGGGTGCAGGGAGACATGAGTTGGACATGAGTGGGGGCCTGGTGGAGGGTGCCCCTGACTGCTGGGGTGTGGCGGTGCAGGGAGACATGAGTTGGACATGAGTGGGGGCCTGGTGGAGGGTGCCCCACAGTGCTGGGGGGTGAGGGTGCAGGGAGACATGAGTTGGGCATGAGTGGGGCCCTGGTGGAGGGTTTCCCTGGATGCTGGGGGGTGGGGGTGCTGGGAGATATGAGTGGGGGCCTGGTGGAGGGTGCCCCTGGATGATGGGGGTGGGGGTGCAGGGAGACATGAGTGGGGGCCTGGTGGAGGGTGCCCCTGACTGCTGGGGGGTGGGGGGGTAGGAGACATGAGTGGGGGCCTGGTGGAGGGTGCCCCACAGTGCTGGGGGGTGGGGGTGCAGGCGGACATGAGTTGGACATGATTGGGGGCCTGGTGGAGGGTGCCCCTGGATGCTGGGCGGTGGGGGTGCTTGGAGACATGAGTTGGGGCCTGGTGGAGGGTGCCCCTGACTGCTGGGGGGTGGGGGTGCAGGGAGACATGAGTTGGACATGAGTGGGGGCCTGGTGGAGGGTGCCCCTGGATGCTGGGGGGTGGGGATGCTGGGAGACATGAGTGGGGGCCTGGTGGAGGGTGCCCCTGACTGCTGGGGGGTGGGGGTGCAGGGAGACATGAGTTGGACATGAGTGGGGGCCTGGTGGAGGGTGCCCCTGGATGCTGGGGGGTGGGGGTGCAGGGAGACATGAGTCGGGGCCTGGTGGAGGGTGCCCCTGACTTCTGGGGGGTGGGGGTGCAGGGAGACATGAGTTGGACATGAGTGGGGGCCTGGTGGAGGGTGCCCCTGGATGCTGGGGGGTGGGGGTGCTGGGAGACATGAGTGGGCGCCTGGTGGAGGGTGCCCCTGACTGCTGGGGGGTGGGGGGGTAGAGACATGAGTTGGACATGAGTGGGGGCCTGGTGGAAGATGCCCCACAGTGCTGGGGGGGTCGGGGTGCAGGGGGACATAAATTGGACATGAGTGGGGGCCTGGTGGAGGGTGCCCCTCGATGCTGGGGGGTGGGGTGCTGGGAGACAGGAGTGGGGGCCTGGTGGAGGGAGCCCCTGACTGCTGGGGGGTGGGGGTGCAGGGAGACATGAGTTGGACATGAGTGGGGGCCTGATGGAGGGTGCCCCTGGATGCTGGGGGGTGGGGGTGCAGGGAGACATGAGTGGGGGCCTGGTGGAGGGTGCCCCTGACTGCTGGGGGGTGGGGGTGCAGGGAGACATGAGTTGGACATGAGTGGGGGCCTGGTGGAGGGTGCCTCTGACTGCTGGGGGGTGGGGGTGCAGGGAGACATGAATTGGACATGAGTGGTGGCCTGGTGGAGGGTGCCCCACAGTGCTGGGGGGTGGGGGTGCAGTGAGACATGAGTTGGACATGAGTGGTGGCCTGGTGGAGGGTGCCCCACAGTGCTGGGGGGTGTGGGTGCAGGGAGACATGAGTTGGACATGAGTGGGGGCCTGGTGGAGGATGCCCCTGGATGCTGGGGGTGGGGGTGCTGGGAGACATGAGTGGAGGCCTGGTGGAGGGTGCCCCACAGTCCTGGGGCGTGGGGGTGCAGGGGGACATGAGTTGGACATGAGTGGGGGCCTGGTGGAGGGTGCCCCTGGATGCTGGGGGGTGGGGGTGCTGGGAGACATGAGTGGGGGCCTGGTGGAGGGTGCCCCTGACTGCTGGGGGGTGGGGGTGCAGGGAGACATGAGTTGGACATGAGTGGGGGCCTGATGGAGGGTGCCCCTGGATGCTGGGGGGTGGGGGTGCAGGGAGACATGAGTGGGGGCCTGGTGGAGGGTGCCCCTGACTGCTGGGGGGTGGAGGTGCAGGGAGACATGAGTTGGACATGAGTGGGGGCCTGGTGGAGGGTGCCCCTGACTGCTGGGGGGTGGGGGTGCAGGGAGGCATGAGTGGGGGCCTGGTGGAGGGTGCCCCTGACTGCTGGGGGGTGGGGGTGCAGGGAGACATGAGTTGGACATGAGTGGGGGCCTGGTGGAGGGTGCCCCTGACTGCTGGGTGGTGGGGGTACAGGGAGACATGAGTTGGACATGAGTGGGGGCCTGGTGGAGGGTGCCCCACAGTGCTGGGGGTGGGGGTGCAGGGAGACATGAGTTGGACATTTGTGGAGGCCTGGTGGAGGGTGCCCCACAGTGCTGGGGGGTGGGGGTGCAGGGAGACATTAGTTGGACATGAGTGGGGGCCTGTGGAGGGTGCCCCTGGATGCTGGGGGGTGGGGGTGCTGGGAGACATGAGTAGGGGCCTGGTGGAGGGTACACCTGGATGCTGGGGGGTGGGGGTGCAGGGAGACATGAGTGGGGGCCTGGTGGAGGGTGCCTCTGACTGCTGGGGGAGTGGGGGGTGGGAGACATGAGTGGGGGCCTGGTGGAGGGTGCCCCTGGATGCTGGGGGGTGGGGGTGCAGGGAGACATGAGTGGGGGCCTGGTGGAGGGTGCCTCTGACTGCTGGGGGAGTGGGGGGTGGGAGACATGAGTGGGGGCCTGGTGGAGGGTGGCCCTGGATGCTGGGGGTTGGGGGTGCAGGGAGACATGAGTGGGGGCCTGGTGGAGGGTGCCCCTGGATGCTGGGGGGTGGGGGTGCAGGGAGACATGAGTGGGGGCCTGGTGGAGTGTGCCCCTGAATGCTGGGGGGTGGAAGGGTGGGAGACATGAGTGGGGGCCTGGTGGAGGGTGCCCCTGGATGATGGGGGGTGGGGGTGCTGGGAGACATGCGTTGGTGGGCAGTAGTGCAAGATGACAAGTGGTTTGGCTGGGGGGCATGGCCATGGTGGATGGGCTGCCTGCGGGACATGTGCAGGAGTGCAGGGTAGTCCCCTGTGGTGTGAGCCGCCTGCAGGGGCCGTGGAGGGTGTAGAGGGAACACCTGGGAGGACCCACACAGCCAATTCACGTGTAGTACTCCCCGGCACCCCGAAATACACGTAGGCTGCTGGATTCGCGCGTGCAATTTTTCACACAGCGGGTGTCCTTGTTTGTCAGTACCCCTTTGCACCTCATTTGTCCTAGAGGGCAGCAGTATGGATCATTCATCATAGCTATATATAGGTGCTTTTTGTTAGCGCACATTTTGGCGCACATTTATTTCAGGCGCAGGGACGCTACCGCCTGCTTTCTTGTGGCGGACTTGTTTGGCCATGTGCACGTCTTTGCCCGTGCGCTGGTTTGCCCTATTCGATTCCATGAATACGAGTTGTAGGCGAGCGTGTGGGCGTTCCGCGCACTTGCCTCCTGTACTTCCCCCGTGACGGCCATATTTTCACGCGTTGTTCCCCATTCCGAGTGTTACGCCACGTGTTCCGCCTACTTTTGTTAGGTGCGCCGTGCTATGTGCGATTTCGCTGTGGCCGTGGTGTACGCCGTTGGATGACCTGTGTGCCGGCGTGTGCCGCGCACTATTTCAGCGCACATCCAATATTTTTCTCGCGCACGGACTTCCATGAATCGATGTGCGCTGGTTTCCCTGCGATTGTAGCCCCTGCACTGCGATTCGCACGTTTTGGCACCTCTGCGCCGGAATCTTCGGCGCACATTAATTCCATGATTCGGCCTGTTAGTCTTGTTGTGGCTTGGTCACACATGGGTAGTGTCATTCCATGTACATCTAGTTTGTCTATGGCGCTAATTTCCATTATTGGTTGCATTTCTTTACTTAACATTATTTCATTGTATTTGAAACAGCTTGCAAGAGTTGGCAGTAAGGCCATACAATTGACATTTTTGTGGGCTAATTGTTCCATAACATCTGTAGCACATGCATTATCACCATAAAGTGCATGAATGTGCCGGGTTTTCAATATTGCTTCTGCTTCTTTAGAAAGTATACCAACTCTGAAACTTTTTAAGATGTTGGCATAAGTGAGATCTGCAGATTGGCGCATGTTTTCTGTTCATTCTCTGTATTGGAAATGTTGCCAAAGCTTGACATTTCCAATGCTGCCAACAGTTTTACGGCAGAGTTTGTGTCCTAATGTTTTAAAAATAGGCTCACTTTTTACTGGTGTCAATTGAAGAAGATCTCCGAAAACAATAATGTGTTTTCCTGCAAAGAGCTCTTCATAGTTTGTTTTGAGTAGTTCTTGTAATCTGAGTTGAATCAAAGCCAACATTAGGTTGGACACCATGCTCACTTCATCTATTAGTAGCATTTTCATGTGTTTCAATACTCTGCGTAGTTCCATTGTAGCTTCTGCAGAAAGTTTGTAATAATCTAATTTGTTTTGGTGTTCTACTGGCAGAAGTAGTAATCGGTGTAAAGTGACACCACCTATGTTGTAGGCAGCTACACCTGTGGGGGCAGTGACAACAGCTGACAGTTTGTTGTTTGTCAATTGTTGAAGGAATTTACTGATGATTTTGATTAGGAATGTTTTGCCAGAACCAGCTTCACCACTGACATACAATAGTATAGGTTTGTAATTTTGACAGGTGGATTCTTTGTTTTCATGTTGTACACCATGTGCAATTTATTTTGTTACTTCTTGAAAAAAGCTACGTTGCTCATTGTTTAGCTTTGATTGTAATATAGTTAAGTCTTTTTTTTCTTCATACTGACACATGGTGTTTTCTACTTCTATCATAGCTAATTCTGCCTCATTTGTTTTTAGTGGGTCTCCCAGTGGTTCTTGGCTTCCTGTGACAGAAGTTTGACTACTGTCAGGAGTGTCCTTATCTAGTTGGGCCTGGAGTTCTTCTTCGTGTTGCTGTTCATTGTGCAACATTGTTTTGTACTGTGCAAAGTTTACATCAGTTATACTGCTTTCATTTGCTTTGAAAGCATCTTCATATGAGTCATAGTTATCTTGTATTTCTTCTTCTTTTCTCCATGGTTTAAAGAGTTGTAGCAGGGACATGTAATATACTTCTTTATGTTGAGGAGTCTTTAATGACAATTTGATATGATCAATTAAATTTGGTTTGGTGAGTTTTACTAAGCTGCTTTCACAGTTTGTCACTTTGTATTTACGGTTTTGTTCATCAGGTTTTATATTATTTTTGTATGTGTAGTTTTGGGCTATGTGGTATAGACACATGGTTTCCAAAGTGGTACTCCTGTGTGGGTAGTATGTGTCCAATAAATTGTTTTTTAAAATGTCTTGGCTGTTGGGATCATGTTTGGCTATTGTTTCTATATCTTTGTATGATTTTAGAACTCTTTTTCTAGATTTAGCTGGACCAAGACTTAGCCATACTATATTTTCAGATTTACAATGCAGCACCAGTTAATCGATCAGTTGCTTCATAGGATCCACATTCTCTATGGGACAGCATGTTTATGCCCAAGATGTATTATTTCTGAGACACTGTTTTATCTGATGACAGGTCATTCCAGAGGTCTTCGCGCTCTGTCTTTTCTGCTTTGGTTAAGTATGCTGTGACATATCGTGCAACTGCAGTAGAATTGTCTGAAATGTACTGCACATCTATGTTTGCATTCCATAAGTGGGCAATTATTGCATTGTAATAATTGATATATTGTTTTTCTTCTTTTCTTTTTATGCAATATGTATTTTTAGGTGATTTACCTTTAACACTATGTCTAACTGAAGACATGAGGCTGTTCACTTGACCTGTATTTGTAACTGGTCTAGGGAAACCAAATCGGCATTTGGTGTAGTATTTCCCTTTGTTTTTGTATTTGCGACAACAGTATTTGCCACATTTGAGTCTTTGGAATTGTAAAATTTTTGCATGAAGATCACTATTTGTGGATTCTGATGGAATTTCACAAGTGACATGTTTTTCAATAAACTGTAAAACAGTGGCATCACTGTCTTGACCAAATTTAGGAGCATCTTTAATCCATAAAAGCATGTGGACATGTGGTGCTCCTCTAGCATGGTATTCTTTTCTCCAAAAGAAGTGTTGCACTTCTCCAAGGGGAGGAAAAGTTTTATTACAAATAAAATGTAGCATAGCAATGAAGCGATGGTGAAAATATCTTGAAACATTAACAGGATCCTGAGAACAAAGTTCTCCACGTGTTAGTATATCCATGTTTGTTTTGTTTTCGTTTGATATGCGTAGGAAAGCATGTAAATCTTCCCATGCATATTCTGCACAAATTAATGTAACAAACCAAGTGGGTGGGCCGAGGTTTCTCTTTAGTACCACGCATATTTGCTAATAGATTTGTATGATTTGCTTGTAAAACCTCATATTTTTGTTGAACTTTTTGTAATAATTGTGTAGCCGTCATATTTTGAAATTGTGATCCTGATTTTAATATGTGTGCAACTCCGTAACATAAAGTTGCTAGTTCACTTTCAAAGAGTAGGTGGAATATGTATTCCACTTTTTGTCGAAATATGGGATCTTCAGAATACATTCGTAATGAGCGATATTCTGTTGCTGATATTTGAATAGGTCTATCATCATATCTTCCTCCTTTGCCAGTAGGAAGGAGTAGAGGAAAAGCACGTGCTTCTATACTTTTTTCCCATATGCCGATTGGTGATCCTTTTGTTTGACGCATTTGGTACGTTTCCAGTGCATCTTCTATGGTGTCATTAGAGTGCAATGGATGAATTGTATAATGGTCTAAAGTGTTTGATATTGTAGCAGGATCTAGGAGCTTAAATTGACCAGATTCTTGTGTCTCTTGAATTATTTCAATTGTATCTTTCAAGTTTTCTTCAATATTAATTTCTTTGTAATATTCATTATTCTCTTTAAGATATTGCAGGGCTTCTCTAACTTTATGTAAATCTACCAGTTGTTGCCAAATGTTTTTGTCTTTTGTAGGTACTCCATTTACCAAGATAATTAAAGATTGTTGCATTGGACGTTGCACTCCTAGAGTGTGCACATTTTCTTTTAGATCTAATGGTAAATACACTACTTTTCCACGAATACCTTTCACTAATTCAGAGGGAGGTAATTTTGCAGTTTTTGGTTGAAGGTGTATTATTGCTTGAAATGGGTGCACTGTTTGAATTATGATGCTCTCATATAAATTACGTTGTTGAAGGGGTTTTGGTAGTGGATATAATTCCAAGTTATTTGTGATAGCACGTGAAGGAGTTTGGTTGTTGTCAAGTTTTGTAGTGCAGTAACTGCAAAGTATTATGGGGTCAGTTATTTCATATTTGTTTTCTGCTATAAGGTAGAGCTAATTCAAACCATTTAGAATCTTCATTGGGCCTAATTAGGACCCAGGCGGTAAGGGGTTTACGGCGGCGTAATCAGCGCCGACCCTTACCGCCTGATTCCGAGGTCCCTTAGCGCCATGGAGGATTTAACACCTGCTTTTAGCAGGTGTTAAAATCTATGGCGCTAAGGGACCTTGTTGTTAATTACGCCACCGTAATTTACGGTGGCGTAATTAACGCCTTCCCCACTCCCATTATGCCATATGGGGCAAAAATGGGAATGGGGAAGGGTAAATGGGGATTGGGGACTTACCGCCCCGCCAACCTCGGAATGGGGCGGTAAGTCCGCCAACCACCATGGCGTAAATGTAGTTTACGCCATGGTGGTAAAGGTACGACCCAGGCGGTAACTTACCGCCTGGGTCGTAATGAGGCCCATTGTCTTCTATTTTGTATGATAGGCCTACAGTTTTTGTGTTACTTTTATAAAAAGTTCTGCAGCAACATACACACACGTGGTTTCGTACTTCAGCTGAAGTACTTTCAAATGTTAGTATTTCTTTTTTGTATGTGTGTAGTGAAAGGTTGCCATGTGCAGAATTGTTACGAAGTTGGTTTACAGCTAATTCATCTTAAAAGTGGGTTTTACTTCCAAAATATTTTGTCTGGATATAGTCGATTTCTTCTAGTAGGTCTTTTGCTGTACCATGTAGAAGAATGTTATTTAAATTGGCTAGTGCTAAAGCAGGACTTTTAGCATAGTACAGTTTATAAACTAGATTTCTTATACTTGCATGATGTGTTGATGTCCTTTTGATATCATGGAAGGTTGTTTTGCAAGTAGGTCCTGTAATGCAGGCCAATGAATGTCCTTGTAGTCCTGTGTACTTGCGTACTGGACAAGCATCAATATTTTGCAGTAGTTTAATTTTGATTTTGTCTTTGCTTTTCACATATTGATTAAGGAATTGGCGTAAAGACTTAAACATTTTTTTGGGAATGTTAAACATTGACGTGCATGGCCATTTGTACACTAGATGTTCTGATTCAGTTGAATGGAGGGGTAAATCTACGTTTTCAGGGCATATTTTTGTAAGGAGTACTTCTTGTTCCATTATGGTATTATTAACTTTTTCATAACCTCGACCACTGCTATGTATGGCAATTGTATTTGTTTGCTTTTGTTTGTACGCTTCTTCATTAAAGTATGGTTCTGTGCTTGTAGTGTGACTCCATTCACCTCCACAGATATTTAAGAAGTTATTTCTGTTGACATTTCGTTTATTGAGAAGTCTTTTTTGTAATTTAGTTATTAGTTTTGTTAGTGGTTTCATTCTGTTTAACACTAAAATAAATAACTTTCTTTTTAGAAGAATTGCACTGTCTATCAACGCTTCTAAGATTACTTTCCTACGATAGGTTTGAAGTGTTGAACCTGGTTTCTCTCCTGTTTTTATAAGATTTTGAAGGACTTTGTGACGGGACATTTTGGCTAAAATACATTTCTTGGTATGCTTACTTTGTACTATATCAATATTTATAGAAGAAGTTTCATTTGTAGTGATAGTTGATTTTCTGTTAATTGTATTTTGGGTTTCTTTACTTTTTGATAGAGGAGGCAAAGTTTTTGTACTAGAAACTTCTTCTGTTTCACTACATGACTGTATTAGCTGTTGTGTTTCAACTTCTTTTAGACAAATTCTGCTATAGATGGATGTTTATGTTGGAGACTTTTGTTTTCATTTGCTCTACTTCTGCGTTCCTTTCTACGGAGTTGCTTTTTGGTAGGTATTTCTTTAGGGTTTGTTGAAAAAAATACAGAAGGTATGGGTTGGGGTGTTCTGCAATGCATGTGTGTTGTGTGCATGAGTGTTTGAGTAAGATAAAAAAGATGTATGTAATGGTGTGTGATTGTGCATTGGGAAGTACAACTACTAGGGATGGGTATTCTTGAATTAATGTGTTACTAAACTGGGGTTCAGATGACAGAAAAAAGTAAGCCAGTGTTGTGGAGAAGTATAAATAGTATATCTAAAGCTATACAATTAAACCAGTTGTTTGTTCTACAACATCTAAATTCTAGCGGGTGAGTTGGGTAATTTGTGTGTCGAAAAATAGGAATTTGTGGGCCAGTAAATCACTGTTTAAGACGGGGGGATTTTTGGTCAGAATGGTGCAGAATCTTTATTTTTAGGCACAGAAATAGCATGAAATAACCTTACAGTGTGTTTGAGTAATAATTCAAATATTATTTTAACATTCTACTTACTTTTTTTCTAAAATGAGCAGTTTGCTTCTTAGTTGTCCTTTGTACTTCAAATTCGGCTGCTTCTTTTCAGGAGAATGGTCTTCACTGCAATTGTAAAAGAAAGAAATAAGTAATTTGGTTTGTATATAGCACTGTTTTTAATTTAGACATAGATTTTTTAAATTGAAATGCTCAGCGCCCTCCTCAAAACCATTAAAACTATCTTATGACTAACTGTAGGAAAGAAAATATCTTTACTATGACTTGTGAAATTCATAATGTACCACTGTATACCACTATTCCTGTAACTAAGCTTTTCCACGTAATGGTGAGTCAATGTCAGAGCCTGCTTTTCCACGTAATAGTGAGTCAATGTCATAGCCTGCTTGTCCTATATAAATGTAAGTAATTATATAAATTAAAAAAATTAAAACCAATTATGTGTTTGTACAAATATTATTGTTTGAGATTTGATCATAGAGTGTGCATGTAATTTTGTTTGATTATATGTAGTCTATATATTTTATTTCAAAAATGTTAGTTTAACATTATTTGCGTGTGTGCATGAAGAAATTAAACGGTATAAAGGTTTGTAAGTCACAGTTCATTTTAGGACAATGAAAAAATGATCGTAGATTCATTTTACAGATTATACAAGGTAAAAGTCGGTTAGAAAATGTGTTCATGTACTGTATGGAAAATATGCATACCTGTACTTTGTGTTCATGCATATGGATATGGACGAAGCTGCAAGTAGAAATCTTGGAGACTTGTATGGTATTTCTCGTAGATCGTGCTTGCCAATGGTATGAGACTTGTACTCCGAGAGATTCACCGTACATTTTCAGTGCTGATCTATGATGATGTAGTTACATGTAGAGGTCTTGGATTTGATTGGTGGATGGTCATGTGATTTCTTAGCTACATCCAATGAGGGAATGGCACAGAGAGTGAAGTGGAAATGGTAGAAGGGCTGTCCATGTTACGATATGTTTCCGGACATGGCGGTAGTTCTAGGACACCACGTATTACATCCAGGGAATTTGGGGTGGGGAGGCATCCAAATGAGATTGAATGTAGCAAGGGATTGGTCAGTAAAGTTTAGTGAGTGTGTTGTGCTAGGAGAGGTTTTCTCAGATATTCTTTTTGCTGAGAGAAGAACAGATAGCTATGGCTGAGTGTTTCAAAAAACAGATTGTGTCGATTTTGGGAGACTCAAGGATACATTGGTTGAAGGTGCATGCAGAAAGCTGTGGAGTATCTATAGATCTTGGATTCGCACATGTGGAAGTGCACTGGCATGGAGTGCGTGGAATGAAGTGGTTGGACTTGCTACCTCTCTGTGCAACTTTGAAGATAGAGGAACATCCAGACATAATTGTAATTCATTGTTAGGGAACAGTTTAGGACATGTGTCTGGAATTTCTTTGCAATTTACAATGAAAGAAGGACTTCAGAAGATCATGGACATGTTTCCAAACTCCAAAGTAATTTTTTCACGGATTGCACAGAGACAAATGTGGCTTCGTTCTTTCTCATGTGGTCCACAAATGTTGAAAGCAAGGCGTAATGTTAATAAGGCTGTTTGTGCCTTCCTAAGAGATTTTGGCATGTCCTCATTTCACAATGAAAATATTATGTTTCGTAGTACATACATTTTTCGCAGAGATGGAGTCCATCTTACTTATGCTGGCAATCAGATTTTTCTGATAAATGTACAAAATGCATTGCGACCTTTTTTAGAAATACAGCATCCATTTTGAAGTAGGTGTTAGGTATTTATATTTTTTGACATACAAACACCTCACAAAGGCTCTTTTCAGAGCTACCACTTCCTCCCAGAGAAAAATGCAATGGTTACAATAGGGTAGTACCCCCATTTTTTTTATGTTCGCCAACTGTCCATGGACTTTCAAGAAATACAAAGGGCCCTGCTTTATTTATCTTCACTTCTATTTTTAACTGTGAAAGGCGGCTCTGAAAAGAGCCTTATTTTTTTTGATTTTTGTTATTTTGTATTTTTTTTTGTTTTTTATACACGACACACTAAGAGAGGAGGGGAAAGGAGGGTAAAGGGGGGACACCAACCACAGGGGTAAGAAAGGGCAGGCTGAGAGAGGAAGATGTAGAGTGGGTTTTATTTGGGTAGTGAGAAGGTCTTCTCGTGCTGTGAGACGATAGTCTCAAAAGCACTCCGAAGTCGCTCCCCCCTGCAGAGTACTGTGTCACAGTACATACATAGAACTGTGACCCTTGAAAGGTAAGGGTCATCAGAATTCTGTATGGCCTGTGAGGCAGCTTGAGGAAGACGCTGTCCCACAGAGGTGTTCCTTGTGGTGACAGGATCAGAAATGGAGGATGAAGTAGAGGCAATCAACCTCCTACGTTCTTCGCAAGGTACAACCTGGCGAATGGCCCCAGTGTGGGATGAGTTGAGGTGTCGCTTCATGGTAGTGGTCCCAAAGCTGTACGAACCATGCCTCCCGCAACTGAGTACCATTTTGCACTCATTGCAGGTGACACGGTTCGCACAAGCCTTAGGACCATTCCCATGAACGGTAAACAACCACCACACCCAAGACTCACGTCTAGTGCGGGTAGTAGGGATTTCCTCTACCTCATTCTCATCATCCTCTTCTTCCTCCTCTGCATCCTCACTCCTGTTCCCCTCTTCAGGCCCTTGGGAAGGTGGTGGTGGTGGAGGGGGTGGGGGTGGTGCTGAAGCAGGTGCAGCACCAGGTGGCAGTTCTGCATCCAGGGATGCCATCTCGATGGTGGAATCAGCAAGTTGCTGGAGAAATAGCTGTGCTCTGAAGAATAGCCAGAAACACAATGAGAATAAGCTCTAGGGCGTGGTCTTTTATGGGGGTGCTTGTATGCGGTTCACAGACATGCGCGCTGTCCGTGGACCGGTCAAACACAAAAAAGGGTTCAAAAAGTTTCAAAAGATATGAAGAAACTCAGGATTACTATGTGGGAAAAATATTGTGGATTACTCAAAAATGTACTTTTAAATTGTTCGGGGACACGAACAGTGTCTGCATTCATAACACGCGATCAGCATGGGCGCGGTCACATGATCCCTTCGCGAACAGGTCAGCGAAGGAAGTTCCTGTCCGCAGGACACCAAATGCACGGACATTGGTTTGCACATGCGCGTTGATGTTCTATGGACAATGTTCAGGTCCTGAATTAATTAAAAGTGCGTCACACATCAAACGAACATTTCTGGACATCGCGTATGTTCTAGAACAGTTTAAACTTGCTAGCGAACACTACGGACAGATATAGTGCTCTTTAGGAAACTTCCATTTTCATTTGATTACAAACTTTTTAGGACATCAATTGTGTTCTTAGAACATTTTACTTGCTAGCGAACATTACGGACAGGTATAGTGTTCTTTAGGACACCTCCATTTTCAATTAATTACGAACATTTCAGGACACCAACTGGGTTCTTAGAACAGTTTGAACTTGCTAGCGAACAGTACGGACAGGTGTAGTGTTCTTTAGGACACCTCCATTTTCGTTTAATTACGAACATTTCAGGACACCACTTGTGTTCTTAGAACAGTTTCAACTTGCTAGCGAACAGTACGGACAGGTATAGTGTTCTTTAGGACACCTCCATTTTCGTTTAATTACGAACATTTCAGGACACCGCTTGTGTTCTTTGAACAGTTTCAACTTGGTAGCGAACAGTACGGACAGGTATAGTGTTCTTTATTAGGACACCTCCATTTTCGTTTAATTACGAACATTTCAGGACACCAATTGGGTTCTTAGAACAGTTTCAACTTTCTAGCGAACAACACGGACAGGTATAGTGTTCTTCAGGACACCTCCATTTTCGTTTATTTACGAACATTTCAGGACACCGCTTGTGTTCTTAGAACAGTTTCAACTTGGTAGTGAACAGTACGGACAGGTATAGTGTTCTTTATTAGGACACCTCCATTTTCGTTTAATTTCGAACATTTCAGGACACCAATTGGGTTCTTAGAACAGTTTCAACTTGCTAGCGAACAATACGGACAGGTATAGTGTTCTTCAGGACACCTCCATTTTCGTTTATGTACGAACATTTCAGAACACCCCCGTTGTCCGCGCACATCTACATTGTTTTAAAACAAATAAAAAATGGAAAGTAATTACAACACAATATAAAAATTTTACTTTATTTCACATATATTAATAATTTATGACAGAGAAGGTGATGCAGAAACAGAAACAAAAACAGGAGAATTAGGGGTTTCAACATGATTTATATCAGGTGAAGAAGGGATGGAAGTCTCATCAAAATGTTTTGGATTATGGAGAGGGTTTGGTGATAATTGACTGGAATATGGTGAGGGGGGACAAGTACATGTGGGACAATGGTATGAGGTTTTCGATTTAAAATGATCCTCAACAAAAGTTTTCAAATTATTAAAATTGCTCAATAATAAATCAATTTTTTCTTTTAAGCTGTCAAGCGTGTTTTCCATAAAAGTTTCTTCAGACATATTTTCTATTTTGGTATGCTCTGTACAAAAATAAATATATATGTTAAATATATATAAAATAATAACACTTAAATGGTTTATATTTTAAAGTGTGTACCATTAGCTTCACTATTTTCTGACATTTCGTCATGTGGGAAGTGCTCCTCTAGCCATTCCAGAGTACTAAACATTTCTGTGAGAAAAAAAATATATATATATATATTTTTTTAATCTATTACAGAAAGTTTATACAGATATGAGTAAAATGATGTACACTTACTATTTCAGGTAAGATATGTTCTGAGTAGTCTATAGGTCTGGTCTTGGTCTTAGTTGTGGAGTGTCTGTGAGGTAATTATGTTGGAAGCCTATTTATCTTCTCTTGGTATATTCCATTTTAGAATATATTGTATTTAAATGAATGGTTAGTGTGGTATATATACGGGTTACATTTCTTATGTATTACTACATAATATGTATGTGCACTACTTTGTGAATTTTTTAAATGTTATCATGTTGTAATATAACAATGAAACATGCTCCCCCCCCAGACTTTTTAGGTAGTGGTACTGTTGTCCGATTATGTCCGCGGACATCAAAAATGTTTGCGGACATTACATTCAGTAGAAGTGGTTCCGTATGTTCCATATTACATGTACATAAAGTCAAAGTTACTATTGTTAAGCTTTGCTACTAAAAACCTATGAAATTCAGTTAAAACACGTTGTTAAAGGGACATTATGGTTAAGTTGTGCTACTAAAAACCTATGAAATTCAGTGAAAAAAACTTTGTTAAAGGGACGTTATGGTTAAGTTGTGCTACTAAAAACCTATGAAATTCAGTGAATAAACTTTGTTAAAGGGACGTTATGGTTAAGTTGTGTTACTAAAAACCTATGAAAATCAGTGAAAAAACTTTGTTAAAGGGACGTTATGGTTAAGTTTTGCTACTAAAAACCTATGAAATTCAGTGAAATAACTTTGTTAAAGGGATGTTATGGTTCCAAGTAAAACCGAAAAACCCTTGAAATTCCCCAGTTATGCTAAGCTAAGCAACCATAACTCGCGCCACCACCGTGCACTGTTAAGTCTAACACCCAGGACATCAAATATCACATCACAAATGTCATTGATGACATCACTGATGACATCACATGTGCATTTATCTTTCATGAAAAGTCTGTATAAGGGGTTCTTATTGTAATTTTAATTAGAAAAAGTGTCAAGGATCATTGGAATAAATATCAAGTGCTAATTCGTCCATCCAGTATACTAAGGTGCTCATGTAGAAACATAGGCATTGTGTGCAGCATACATGATGGAGATGCAATATTCATAAACTTGCCATATTGAAGAGTGAAATGATAACTGTTTTCTTATTAGACTTTTTCATACTGTAAAACATGTGATAAGTAGATAATAAAACCCACTTACTACATAATTGCATTATTATAGACAAAACACAAAGAGACAACACCACATACAAATATGAGTATATACAAGGATACAAGGAAATTGAAGTAAGAAAAAAAACAGCAGTAGTAGCAAAAAGTGTTAATAACCTAACAGATTACCTTTATGCAAAGAAATGATTGCTCTGTTTCAAACATGCTACTTACCCTATGTATAGATATATATCACATGATGTGCCTGGACTCTAAGGAAAGTAGTGTGAATACAAGATATAAAAATAGGAACATATACGGGGACAGTACAGTAATAAAAAACAATAAAACTATCAGAAAGTGCTGACAACTCTACTGATTATTTTTATGCACAGAAAGGATTGCTGTCTGTCAAGCTTGTGTCTTCCCCTATGTATATGTTTCATATGATATGACTGGACCCTAAGGGAATTATTGTAAGAACATACTTGAAGGATAAGTCTACAAATATACTACCTTTTCCAATTTTAATTCCTGACTGTTACTGAAGAAAACCATGTGGCCTACATATGTCAGTAAAGGAAAAAAGGTGGAGCCAGACATGTGATGTCATCAGTGATGTAATCAATGCCATTTGTGATGTCATCTTTGATGTCCTGGGTGTTAGTCTTAGCAGTGAACGGTGGTGGCGCAAGTTATGGTTGCTAAGCTTATCATAACTGGGGAATTTCAAGGGTTTTTTGGTTTTACTTGGAACCATAACGTCCCTTTAACAAAGTTTTTTCACTGAATTTCATGGGTTTTTAGTAGCAAAACTTAACCATAATGTCCCTTTAACAAAGTTTTTTCACTGAATTTCATAGGTTTTTAGTAGCACAACCTAATCATAATATCCCTTTAACAAAGTTTTATCACTGAATTTCATAGGTTTTTAGTAGCACAAGTTAACCATAACGTCCCTTTAACAACATTTTTTCACTGGATTTCATAGGTTTTTAGTAGCGCAACTTAACCATAACGTCCCTTTAACAAAGTTTTTTCACTGAATATATATATATATATATATATATATACATATAGTGAATAAATGTTGTTAAATGGACATTATGTTTAAGTTGCACTAATAAAAACCTAATAAATAATTCAGTTGAAAACCTTTGTTAAAGGGATGTTATGGTTACAAGTAAAATCGAAAACCCCACAGAAATTCACAAGTTTTGGTAAGCTAAGCAACCATATCTCGCGCCACCACCATGCACTGCTAAGACTAACACCCAGGACATCAAAGATGACATCACAAATTTCATTGATGACATCACTAATGACATCACATGTGAAATTAATTTTGATGAAAAGTCCCTACAACGGATTGTGTTTAGAATGTTAGTAACAAGATGCCACGGTTGATCGGGAGACCAGTCATGAATTACTTAATCTGTTAAAGAATGTACTCAACTGACCAACATTGTATTGGAGTGTTGCTGTTAATACAGGAACCTAATGATACACAAACATAGGCAATGGCTGCAGCATGCACCATAGAAGTACAATATTTATCACCTTTAATTTTGGATAGTTCCAAAATGAATGCTACCGTATCAGAGTTTCATGTAATGTTAAACATGTAATAACTAGCTAACAATTCAAGACTTACTACACACTTGTGCTAGTACAACCAATACATGTGAAGACCCTGAATGCATTCAAATCAGAGGCACATACAGGGAAACTAAAGTAAGTAAGACAGAAACAGCATCATCAGAAAATGTTAATAACATTAAAGTTTATCTTCAGGTATGAAAAATGAATTTTGTTTGAGGCCTCCTTATTTCCCCATGTGTGCGCACCATGAGCTGAGACCAAACCCTAAGGAAAGTACTTTAAGAACATATGACACAGTCAATGTCCAGATGTAAAGCACCTTTTGATATGTTCTATTTTGACTGTCAGTGAACTAAACCACCTGCCCTTCAAATGGCACTGAAAAAAAAACAAGTGGCCTAAATATGTGATGTCATCAATGACATGTGTGATGTCATCTTTGATGTCCTGGGTGTTAGTTTTAGCAGTGCACGGTGGTGGTGTGAGTTGTGGTTGCTTAGCTTACCAAAACTGCCACATTTCTGGGGGGTTTAAATTTTACCTGTAACCATAATATCCCTTTAACAAAGGTTTTTTTTACTGAATTTGGTAGGTTTTTTATTAGAGCAACTTAACCATAACGTCCCTTTAACAAAGTTTTTTCACTGAATTTGGTAGGTTTTTATTAGTGCATCTTAACCATAACGTCGCTTCAGCAAATCTTTTTCACTGAAGTTCATGGGTTTTCACCAGGATACCCTTAATGTTTCTACATGTCCTTTGGATCATGCTGACCCCCCTTTCCCCAGCATGATAGCCACAAAGTTTACCGACTGTGCAATTGCCTGTGGACTTCGGACAGCATTAAAACTGCCCAAAAGCACAGGGGTTACCTTATATTATTATATTCCGCAACAGACAAACACATGTACTGTAAAGTACAACATATATATGTAGCACATGCAAAAGCTAAATATGTATACAAATTCTGTACTTATGAAAGTAGAAGTACAATTTCATAGGTTGCGTAACATAATGGAATGCACTAAGCATAAAAGTGAACTGTAAATCTAACAATATTATCTCAGTACAACATTGCATTCACACTCAGAAGCAACTGCAAGCTACTCAGCAGAAACCCTTACGAAAACGTTTGAAGTAGAAACATTTATGTAAATTGTTTCATATGTCACTAAAATATGGTTTTCTGTTTAACAGTGCATAGTGCAATTGAAGAAAGTGGCGCAGAATTACCACCAAATGATCAGGAAGATGGCCACAGACAGTCCCAAAGTCCAAATGCTGCACAGGAACTGTTAAGTCTGTCTGCTAAAATGGAAGAGCTGAATGCTAACTTTGCACAGTTAGTGACATTTGTGCAAAGGCATATTACAGACAATATTCACTACCACTGCCCCACAAGTACCTACACACCTTCCCCCTGTCCCAGACAATTATACCCAACAAATTCCTTCAACCAACAATGCTATGATGAAACCTCACTTCCTTCTTCCCCTCCTGAATAAGCTGTACAAAACCCCAATTCCCCAATATATGTTTCCCATTCTGCTACCCCTTCCCTTTCCTAATTCACTGTATTTCTGTGTGTAAATAAATATGTATGTGTTTATTTTTGGTGTGTGCATGTTTATTTTAATTTTAAAAGCCCTGTTTGGAGTTCACGGACAATGCGACTGTCCAGGCTGGCCGTAACCAAAATGGAGGTACCCCGAACAGTGCGCCTGTCCGGACATGTCCACAAAGTTATAGCGCACCTTTATATAGTTCGGGACCCCGACCCAGTCCTGCAGACACCTGGCACATACGCATCTGATCCCCCATGCCCTCCGAACAACACTTCTGTCTGCAGATGTCCATAAAACGTGACACACTTTAAATTAGTTTGGGGGTTCCACCCCTGTCCTACGGACACCTGGGACAATGTGCATCTGATCCCTTGTACCCTCCAAACATCACACCTGTCTGGAGATGTCCGCAAAGTTGTGACGCAATTTTAATCAGTTTGGGGATCGCACCCATGTCCTACAGACACCTGGGTGCATGCGCATCTGATCCCCTGTGCCCTCCGAACACTGCCCCTGTCTGGAACTGTCTGCTGCATGTGTCACACTTTTAATTAGTTTGGTGTCCCCACCCCTGTCCTACAGTCACCTATGCACATGCGCACACTGCATCCCGTGCAATAGGTGTTCTATGGACATCCGTACTATCCACGGATGTCTGGGGATGTCACCATGTGATCGCACCTGCGCCGAGCATCAGGTCTATCCACGGACACTGTCCTCAGTCCCAGGACACTTTAAAAGTGCATTTATGGCCAATCGAGGCTGTTTTAAGCTTAAACTTCACCCTTGCTGAGATCCTAGACCATGTACTGGTCGATCAAACAACTTTTCACAACTTCTTGAGCCCTACCTGGGGCTCAAAGTGTCTGTGGAGCGCGCAACTGTCCACAGAGCACACCCCTATAAAAGGCCACACCCCACTGCTGCTTGTCACTGTGTTTCGGGCTGACCAGGACTGAGCACTTGCTGGAGATTGGTGTTGCTGGATTCCTGCTTTTCCATACAATGGCATCCATGGCTGCTGCAACTGCCTCATCAGCACCTCCTCCAGTACCATGACCTCCATCACCACAACCACCATTTGGAGGGCCTGGAGAGGGGAAAAGGCATGGTGATGCAGAGGGGGATCAAGAAGACGAAGAGGATGAGGTAATGGAAGTCCCTACTACTGGCTGCCAGCGTGAGTCTTGGGTGTGGAGGCTGTTTACCATCATTGGGGGGGGTAACTAAGGCATGTGCAGCCATGGTTTGATGCACTGAGTGCAATGTTTTACTCAGTTGTGGAAAGCCTGGGCTGTATAGTTATGGGCCCACCTCCATGCTGCAACACGTAAGGTCTAACCACAAGGCAGTAGTTCAGAGGATTGTCCCTTTAGAAGGTGGTAGCAGTTTGGAAGAGACAATCCTGTGGGGCAGAGGATGCCTCGCAGGCCATACATGATGCAATCGACCCTTAACTTTCTAGGGTCACTGTACTCTGTATATACTGTGATGCAAAGCTCTGCAGGGGGGAACAGTTTCAAAGTGCTTTAGAGGCTAGGGTCAGCAAGAACTAGAAACAGCGCCCCCTACCTAATTGAGGCCCACCCAACATCTTCCTCTCACCACCTGCACCTTAGTCCCTGTGGTTGGTGCCCCTTCCTTACCCTTGCTTCCCTTCTCTTCCCTTCCTTGTGTATCCTGTTAAAAAAAGCCCAAAAAATCATAAAACACAAAAAATAAATGTTGTTTTCAGAGCCGCCTTTCTCAGTTCAAAAATTGAAATACAAGAAAAAGGTGCAGGCCCCTACGCAGCCTATGAAGTCTGCGGACATCCCAAAAAAGTGGCTGGCGGCAGCATCTAAACCATTGCACATTTTTGCAGGAGAAAGTGGTTGCTTTGAAAAGAGGCTTTTTTTGTTTTTCTTTTGTTTTTGGAAGGTTTTTTTCAAGTTTTAGAGTAAAGTAGCCAACACCTAATGCAAAATGCTTGCTATATTTGCAAAAAGGGCTGCAAAGCATTTATGATATTTTGCAAGAAAAGCTGATTACCAGCATCAGTAATATGTACTCCATCTCTGCGACAAATGCTGATGCTGTGAAATGTAATGTTTTCGTTATGGAAAGACATCATGCCAACATCTCTCAAAAATACAGCCTTGTTGACATTGCACCTCACTTCCTCCATTTGCAGACTAAGTGAACAGGAGAGCAGCCCAATCTGTCTCTGGGCAATGCGATAAAAAATTACTCTGAAGTTTGGAAACATGTCCATCATTTTCCGAAATGACACCTTCATTGCAACTGCAATGAAATTCCAGTTACATGGCCTAAACTGTTCCCTCCACTATGAACAGTAATAATGGCCTGTAATGTTGTGTAATTTCCTAGTGTAATTTCCTAGTGACACTGTGAAGGTAGCTTCCAAACAATTGTTAGGAATCTGGTGGCAACCCGTCTGCAGCAACAGCAGTGTTACAACCATACTTGTAATCAGGTGCAATGTTACTAACTCTTCTTCCCAACAAATGTCTTCTTGAACTACAATTAGTTTGCCATTACCAGACATACCCACTAATTTTCTTCTTTCCCAATTGCAGTGAAGAACAGCCTCCTGAAAGACTGCAACGTCTCCCCTAGAAGATAAGAACCAGAAGAAAACAACTCTTCACATCCTACAAAGTAAGTGCAGTCATGTACTAGTATTCTTTCTATTACTCATACAGTGCATTGTAACTGTATAGTAGCCCACAAAATTCTATCTAAACCACCAGAATTTACTTCAGTCATTGCACCTCACCAGTAGACTCTCCATTTCTCATCTGAACACCAGTATCGTAACACCCACTAGTATCATGAAGCATCATAATGTCCTTACTTATTCATGCACAGTACACTGTCATATGCACTGAACCAAGCCCCTCACACATCTACACACACAGCTACTATTACAACCTTCCCAACCAGAACTAACAGCCCATTGCACAATCACACAGCCCTCTATTTATGCCTGCCCTGATATTCACACACTCATTCACAATGCACGCAAATATATTGCACAACTTTCAAACCCACACTTTCCTTTTTTCTCCAACAGACAGAACAGAATGCCTACCAAAAAGCAACTACGTAGAAAACAACAAAAAAGTAGAGCAGCTAAAACTAAAAGCATGCAAAATACCCATCCACCTCTAGTAGAATGTA
Source organism: Ambystoma mexicanum (assembly GCF_040938575.1). Classification (NCBI taxonomy): domain Eukaryota; kingdom Metazoa; phylum Chordata; class Amphibia; order Caudata; family Ambystomatidae; genus Ambystoma; species Ambystoma mexicanum. The sequence goes on from NC_090928.1 coordinate 739,737,218, forward strand.
TAGCAAATGTTCAAACAAAACAGCTAATACAGTCAAAACTGAACCAGCTAGCAGTTAAAAAAAACTATGGCCCCTCTTCCAAAAAGTAAAAATACAAATAAGTGTATTAAGAAGAATAAAACCACTAATAGCGCTACATAAACAATTTTGACGTAGCCACAGTTAAGCATTCCAAAACATTTATTTTACAAAAAATTTTGCACCATATAGTCCCTTCCTTTTTTTGATTAAATAGATATTATATCCCCACTGTGTAGGAGGGATTTTCACTGTAGTGTGGGGCAACCCGCGTATGAATTTATGCACCATATAGTACTTCACAATCTTATAAAAACAGCTGAAAAAACATGCTCAACCCTTAAAAATTACTGCAGGCGACTAATCCTGGAAGCTCTCATTGAAAATTGTATAGATTCATTTTAACCAGAATGATACCACTAACAAAATTAATCAGTAAACTACAAAAAGTACTTTGAAACATGTGCAATGTCAACAGAGATACCATTGCAAACTTCTGTTCAGGTGAGTGGATTCACAATTCCAGCACAGAAGCATATTTCAATGAAGAGGCATACAAACAAGAGCAGAAAAACCCAATTACCATACATAGCAGTGCCAAGGGTATGAAATGGTAGACAACACCATAATGCCAGAAGAAACCCTCATTGAAAGAATGTCCCCAGCAAACGTACGATAAACTGAACCAATCCGTTCAGTCTACAAATGGCCCTGCACCTCTATGTGTAACGTACGGAAGCAATCCTTCAAATATTTAAGCCAATTCCTCAATCCCTATGTGAAAGTAAAAGCGAAAATGATCATAAAAACTTTGCAAACCATGGACTCCTCTCCAGGACGCAGTTACACTGGACTGCAACGATATTCATTTACCTGCATTTCAGGACCTGCTTGCAAAAGCACCTTCCACCACATTGTTAACACACACCATTCCACTCTACGGAATCTTGTCCAGAGACTGTACTATGCAAACAGTCCTCCTTTAGAACTGCAACATTTTAATAACAGTCTACTACATGGCACAGCCAAAGAACTCCTTGAAGAAATGGACCACCTTCAAAGCAAATATTTTGGAAGTGAAGATCACGTAGAACATCCAGCAACTTTAGAAGAAAGTAGCACACACTTTACAAATGGCAATCTTTTAATAAATACGTACACAAAAGAAATAGCAAAGTTTAAAAGCACATCTGCTGAAGTACCAAAGAAAGTATGTGTGTGTTGTCGCAGAACGTTTTATACAAAGAGAATCGAAACTGTAGATATAGCGTACAAAATAGAAGACAATAAGGAATCCCAATGGTTCCAATTAGCTTTCTTTCTTATAGCAGAACATAAATACAAACTGACTAACCCCTCAATACTTTGCACATACTCCAATAGAAAAGTTTGATAATAACCAAATGCCTTCACAGGCTATCACTAATTACTTGGACATATTCCCACTTCCAAAACCTTTCCAAAAGCTTAATTTGTATGAGAGCATTATAATCCAAACAGTACACCCATTTCAAGCTATAATACGCCTTCAACCCAAAATAGCCAAATTACCTCCTTCTGAATTACTGAAAGGCATTAGTTACAAATTAGTTTATTTGCCATTAGATCTTAAAGAAAATGGCGAATAGATCAATCTTTGATTATGCTAGATATTGGTGTACCAACAAAAGACAAAAAAACTTGGCAAGAACTAGCAGGCTTAAACAAAGTAAGAGAAGCCCTACAATATCTTAAAGAGAACAATGAGTACTAGAAGGAAGTATACATTGAACAAAACCTAACCGAAACCACCAAAATAATTTGGGATTCCTCAGCAACTGGCCAATTGGAACTTGCAGATCCTATTACGACATCCACTATTTTAGACTAGTATACTATTCACCCACTGCACTCCAAAGACGCCATAGACGATGCCCTAGAAACTTATCAAATGCGTCAATTCAAAGGATCTTCAATCAGCATATGGAAAAAAATATAGAATCACAAACCTTTCCCCTACTCTTTCCTACTGGAAAAGGGGGAAGGTATGATGAAAGATGCACACAAATAACAGCATCAGAATACTGCTCTATACCAATGTATTCTGAAGACCCCAGATTCAGACAATACATTGATTGCATATTACACCTCATGTTTGAAAGTGATCTAGCAACTCTTTGTCATGGAGTTGCACAAACATTGAAAACAGGTTCTAATTTTTTTAACATGATTGCTACCCGAATACTTCAAAAGATAAAAGACAAAGATGAAGTTTTGCGGTCAAGTATTACAAATCTCTTGGCAAAAATGTGTGGTACAAAAGAATACTGGTTCCAACATCACCCTGATGTAAGGTGTATGCTGTGGAACCTTGGCCGACCCACATGGTTTATCATTTTGAGTTGTGCAGAATATGCATGGGAGGACTTGCACGCCTACCTATGCATAGCAAACAAAAACAAAGAAGGGAAAAACATAAAAACTCCAGGAGAACTCTGCTCTCTTGACCCCATAAATGTATCAAGATACTTTCACCACCACTTTATTACCATGCTGCACTTCATCTGTAATAAAACAATTCCTCCCCTCGTAGAAGTGCAACACTTCTTTTGGAGAAAAGAATATCAATCCAGACTAGCAAAACACATCCACATGCTTTTGTGGATAAAAGATGCTCCTAAATTTGGTCACGACAGTGATGCCACTGTTCTGCAGTTCATTTGAAAACACTCCCATAGAGAATGTGGATGCTGCAAAGCTGCAGACCATTTAACAGGCACAGCCTTATATGGCAAATCTGAACACATAGTCTGGCAAAGCCTTGGTCCTGCTGCATCCAGAAAAAGAGTGCTGAAATCGTACCAAGACATGGAAACAACAGTCACAGCCAGGACATTTTGAAAAACAGTGTATTAGACACATACTACCCAAACAGAAGTAGTGCTTTGGAAAACATGTGCATATCCGATATAGCACAACATTTCTCATACAAGAATAATGTTAAACCAGATGAAAAAAAAAGGTAAATACATGGTCATAACTTGTGAAGCCAGCCTCGTTCAATTTACCAAATCCAGCCAAATTAATCGTATAAAGCTATCATTTTAAACTCCTCAACATAGAGAACTTTACTACATGTCCCTTCTCCAACATTTTAAACCATGTAGAAAAGAAGAAGATGTATTAGGCAACCAGGACTCATTTGAAGATGCGTTAAATGCAAATGAAAGCAGAATAACAAATATCAATTTCAAGCAGCACAAAAACATGATGGACAATGAACGCCAACAAGAGGAAAAAATTCAAGCACAACTAAATGAAGTCACTTCTGAAGGCAGTCAAACATCTGTTACAGGAAGCCAAGAACCACTTGCAGAGCCACTCATAGTAAATTAAGCAGAATTAGCCATGACTGAAGTAGAAAACACCATGGGCCTCATTATACTTCCGGCGGTAACCTTGCCAGTAAAAATGGAAGACTGCCGCTGAAGTTATGCATATTTCCTGGCACCTGGCAATAGGAAATCACTGGGGCATTAAAGCTGGAAAAAGTAACTCCCCATTCTCATGGAGTCCCATAGAACTCGATGGGAATGGGGAGGATGAATGCACCGGAACTTTGTGCAACAGTGCTGGTGCATCCGTTGAAATCTGCGGGCGGGTGCTGTGAAGCCTGCCTGGTCAGACGTGATGGGCGAGAGAGGCATCCTGGCTGCAAACCTGTACTCTGCCAGTCGGGTAACAACAGTGCCGGTAAGCCTACCAGCACTGTTGTTACCAGACCGGCAATGTTGTAATGAGGCCCCATGTGCCAATATGAGGAATCAGAAGAAAACTTAGCTCTGCTAAAATCAGAACTCAATGATGAGCAAAGTAGCATTTTCCTAGAAGTAACTAAAGAAATTGAACATTGTTTGCTATATGAAAGTAAAACTTGTAGCTGTCAAAATTATAAACCTGTACTCCTCTATGTAAGTGGTGAAGCTGGTTGAGGAAAAACATTCTTAAAAATCATCAGAAAATTCCTCCAAAAATTAACAAACAACAAGCTTTCAGCTATTGTAACAGCCCCCACAGGTTTATCTACCTACAACATTGGAGGTGTTACTTTACACCGACTACTGCTTCTTCCAGTAGAACACCAACCCAAAATAGAGTACTACAAACTTTCAACAGAAGCTTCTATGGATCTATGTAGAATTCTGAAACAAATGAAAATGTTCCTAATAGATCAGGTGAGTATGGCTCCAACCTAATGTTGGCTTTGATTCAGCTTAGATTGCAAGAGATCCTTAAAACGGACTACGAAGAACTCTTTAGAGGAAAACACGCTATTGTTTTCAGAGATCTCCTACAATTAACACCAGTGAAAGGTAAACCTATTTTTAAAACCTTAGGACACAAACAGTGCCATAACACACTTGACAGCATAGGAAATGTAAATCTCTGGCATCATTTCCAATACAGAGAACTAACTCAAAACATGTGTCAGTCTGCAGACCTCACCTATACTAACATTGTAAAAAGCATTTGGATTGGTCTTTTTTCTAAAGATGCACAATCTATCTTAAATAGTAGACTCATAAATGAGCTATATGGGAATGACACATCTGCTTCTGATGTCATGGAACAATTAGCACACAAAAATGTGAAATGCAGGTGCTTAATGCCAACCTAAGCAAGCTGTACGCAATTCAATGAGACAATATTAAAAAAGAAATGCAACCAATAGTGCATATTAACTCTTCAGACAAACTGGAAGTGTACGGCATGACTCTCCCTATGTGTCAACAAGCAACAGCATGACTGAATAGCTTAGAAAACTGTATCTCCAACACAGCTTGTTTTGGAGAAAATGTTAACATTGTGTTTAAACTGTAGAGTAATTCTGAAAAGTAACCTTGATGTGGAGCAAGGTTTAGTTAATGGAGCACTTGGAACATTTGTTGGCTTCCAGATGTATCCTTTGCGGCAACAACTTTCAGTTTTTCAAAATCCACTTTGACAAACTTTCAGATATTGAAAGGCTAGGATGCTAAACAGCATGAAGCCTTCTTTTCAAAGACATGAATGTACGCAGAGAACAGTTCTCTCTGTCTCTTGCATATGCAGTCACTATGGACAAATCGCAAGGTCTAACCCTAGATCAGGCTTTGATTGCCATTGACAGCACAGTCTTTAAAGAAGATATGAGTTACATACTTTTTTCATGTCCATGTACATTCCAAGAACTATTTCTAGTCAATTTTGATTAAAAAAAGTCATGGCTAACATTCCTTGCATCGTGGAGTACAACAAACTATGTGGACTCTACACACCCCATCTCAATATGCACCCTGTTCTTCAAAAAGGAAAACTTGTTAAAAGAAAAGTAATGCAAAAAGAACATATGAGATCCCTCAACAGTACAACCAAAGAAGGTGAAAGCAGCTGCTACTCCATCAAGTAGCACAACCACAAAACTATGTAGTGCAAATGCAAGTGTACATCCAACAGCACAAATAGAAATATGTCTTCTAAAAAAAACAAGTGGAGGTCCAACAAATGACACCGAACTCTCTGTTCCATTTACATTTTCCAACACAACTGGTGTAAATTGCTATGACAATGTAGCAATCAGTTTTCTGTTCCAATTGCCTCCAATTGTTCAAAACATTTACAATTTACATTTACAAATGCGTCTCCTTCATAGAAATGCAACAAACAATCCTGACAAGACAACACTTATAGTGTCTCAGGAATAAGGCAAGAATTGGACTACTGTGCGAGAATGGTAAGAGTCACCATAAACTAACAGGAAGATCCACAAGAATTCCTAATGTACTTACTGCAAGTACTGGAAAGCTAAAATATACCTATAAATGAAATCTTCCAGATTTCGTATGCGTGGAAATATATATGCACTCTCTGCAACCATGTTGCAAAGGAGCAAGTCCCTAAGGAACGATGTGTGTATGTATCTATACCTAATTGTGAATTCATTCCATTTCAGCAGCTGGTGCAAAATGCAAATCATAGTATATTATGTACTGTTTACAATTCAGACAATTGTTCCACCTTACACATAAACTCACATAGCCAATATGTAATAGTAATGCTTTTAAGGTACAACACAGATGGTACCACAAACAACTGCAAGCTTACTAACTTCACAAACAGGCAAGTATCTCTTGGCAAGAAAACCTTCACAACAGTAGGCAAAATCTACCACAGTGGTTCCACAACCAGTGAAGGTCACTTTACTGCATACATTAAAAAAAGATGTGGTTGGTTTGAACACAATGACACTTCCATTACTCTAAAACATAGATTACCAGCACATCTAACAAATGCCTACTTATTATTCCTTAAACCTAAATTTAGTCACTGATCTGTAAAACTATCATATGTTATTCCACAATAGACAACAACAGGTATCTAAGTGCTACAAAAAGAATACCCTTCTGAAATTGAAAAAGTATAAAAACTTAGCATACACCAACTGGTAAGTAACTATATCCTTAGCGCTACAATGCTGTTTGTGAAATGGACACCATTTCAATATGCCAACAGATTTACATGTTGTACCTTTTTGATAATGCTATGCAGTTTTTTCCCCAATGACCCAATAATTATGCACAGAGAAACAACAACTGTGCAAGACATGCACTAACATTGTTTCAATCATAGTTCTTAAATTGTACTGATTTTGAGGGTCTACAAACTTTACTCACTAACCCGTAAAACCACTGCAATGTTACTTAACAATAGTGAACTATTTGGAATCCACCATCAGGAACGAAAGCTTCAAAACACACCCTACAAAACTATAAAAGTAACATCAGTTAGAATACGCCCAATGGTATCTAACTGCACCTATAATACTGCAATATCACTTTCCAGTAGTAAAAGACTTCAAATCCACCAACAGGAATGAAGGTGCTCCATAATTTACCCGGCAAAACTGTAAAACTGTTCACAGTCAGAAAACACCAACTGGGATCTAACTGCATCCATAATAATGCAATATTACTTCCAATAGTGAAACAGTTAAAATCCACCATCAAGAATGAAAGTGCTTCAAAACATACCCTTGAAAAATGTAAAACTATCAACAGTTAGAATACGACAAAAGGTATCTAACTGCACCCATAGTACTACAATATTAGTTTCCAATAGTAAAATACTTAGAATGCACCAACAGGAATCAAACTGCATCAAAGGATATTCTTAAAAATTTCAAAACTATAAACAGTTAGGATACGCCAACTGCTATCTCACCACAGACATACCACCAGCAGTTTCAAAAAGCAAAACGCATACACCATTTAAATTCCTCCGACTGCAACAGTGCTTGTAACAGCAAATGCACGTATTTGTGCACCTTAAACATTCCTGTAAGTACTGCACACTTCAAACAAACATAGTGTAACACGTGATGTCAAATGAATGTAGTAGGTTTTAGTTTAATCCGACATGGATTTTTTTTCCCCACAGACACAATGATTATGCAACCAGACAAAGCAACTGTGCAAAACGTGCGGTAATGTTGTTTGAAGTACTTGTATGTAATGTACTAATTATGAGGGCCTAAAAAGTACATAAATATCGAGATTGTATGGAATGCGACATTGTGAAGTACCTACCTAACATAGTATGCTATGATTTTTTCACAGAGAAAGAAGCCTGCAGTATCACGTACAACAAAGTCAACCTGTGCCTGCAATGGTACATCAATGAAAAGTACCATATCCACTTCAATGGTATTTTGTCACTGTGTTCCAAAATGTATACACTGCCTATATAGTATGTATAATAACTATGCAGATATTATTATATTGGTTCTTTCCAATGGCCAAATTCAATTTCTGTACATTATTACAATGCTTGTAGACAGTGGCCAGATTCTTAGATGCATGGCCGTATTATGCTGTGGTGGTTGTGGCCAGTCCTTAGACTCTTTGGTGCTGGCCATGCTCCCAAGAGTCTATGGACTGGCCACAACCACCACAGCATAACGGCCATGCACCCAGGAATCTGGCCACTGGCCACAACCAACTCACGACAATTTGCCCTTAACTTCCCAATTTAAACACAATCTGCAGATATCAAAATAGACTGCCAACCCTATTTTTCACCAATGGCAATATCACTGTATTGTCTAGGTTCCACTCCCCTACTCTAACAAGCCCTTGTGCAGTCTCCAAATAACCCTAAACATGTCAACTTTCCACCAAACACTACCTACTGCAATAGTTGTGGGCAAATTCTTTATTGCATGGCCATATAATACTGCAGTAGTTGTGCCAGGGCCTAGATTCCTGGGTGCATGGCCTATTTTAAACCTATGCAAACATCCTCATATCTACATTCCACTCCCCTATCCTAATGAAGCATGTCTGCATTCACCAGATAAGGCTCCCGCCCAAGACCCTGTCCACGGACTACTTAGGTGTCCGCAGAACGCTGCCCTCTGTACACTCTTTTTCCACCTAAACAAATACCTGATATGAACCATCTTTCACTCTGCCACACTTCCCAGCCCCTCTTCCCAAAACCAAATGCCCCAAAACGAGTTTCCCAGCCTTGTTCCCCACTGCGCTGTCCTCGGACAGCCACAGATATCCTTGGGTAGAATATGGTGGGCATTTTGGAAAAATATGAAGCACATCACGCTTTTCACCAGCCAATCAGCGGGTGCGTTGATTGTCTGCGGACATCACGCTGCCCTCCGGACCAATGGAAGTCCTGACCATGGAGTGAACAGGGAAATGGTTCTGCGGAGAGGACCCAGATGTCACACATTTTTTGGGACCTACATTTTGCCTGTTTAAAAGAAAACTACTGAACAGATTTACACCAAAATTACGAAAGCACGCTTTCGGGACCAAGTCGCTTCTGCTGCAAATTTGTTGAAAATCTGTCCAGCGGTTTGGGCTCGTGAGCCAATTATTTTTTCCATTACATCCATGAAAAAAAAGGGGGACCCCCCTGAAACTTTAGCTGCCCCCCCCCCCACACCCTCCATCCCTTGACGAGACCTCACCATATACTTATTTTGCAAAGTTTGGTAAGGATTTGTCCATGGGGAGCAAAGTTATAAGCCACCCAAAAAGTGATCTTCCAACGAGTTGAACAACTTAGCAACATGATCATAACTACAAGGCTGCTAATGCAGGCCGTGTAATATATATATATATATATGAGAGAGAGGAGAGCAGGTATAGCGGTATGGACTCTTTAGAAAGATATACTATGATTACCATTGTTTTAGTGAATTGAAGGAATTCTGTATATAAACACAGCCCGGTTTATGCAGAAAAAGACAACATTAATCATGTGCAATTTTGGCTATGGAAATATTGTAAATCAAAACAGAGCCGAGCAAAGGCTCGTCAACAGACCGAACTGGAGAACTATTAACAATTTATTTTTGAAATGGTGATTGTTTTTCCCTTATCAGAGCCTAGAAACGGACCTACTTTCCAGGGTACCAACCCCCTAAATCCCTGTCATATACCATGATCCTCACATATCCTTCAACCAGTGCTATGAGTCAGGCTTGACACAGTAAAAAGCAGCCATACTTCTGAACGATTCAACATGGGTAAAATACATTGAATTAGTCTTCAAGCCTTATTGTATTGCTAGAATAAATACTTAAATTATGTTAAAATACAGAATGAACTAACTTTCAATCCTATGTTCTAGAAGACGAGATGAAAGGAAATGAGTTTGGTCATAAGGAATAAGGCAGAGAAAGTCCAAATAACGCTTTGTGATGATGAAGAAAGCATGTGAACAGGGGCGATATTAAGGAAGAAATGGTTTTTATGAATCGAAAATTATTCTGAGATTTAAAAGAAATAAAATAAATCATTTTAAAGGTGATTACCCTTGTAAGTGAGCAATTATGTACTCTCTAAAGCTTTCATTAACCGAATAGTTGGTTTTCACTCGAACAATTTCCAAAAGAACCACAGAAACTCATGCAATGCAGATTGAGTAATTATTCAGACGCACATTCAGCTTCACCGTCGGGTTCGACCTGCTGTTGTGTGGGAAGTTCTTACACTCATGTAATGAACTGTTTTTCATAAAATGCAAATGGAATCATAGTTCAAGGAGAGAAATAATCAAACCATTTAAAAAGCCATGCACTGGTTTACTTACTTGATTTTATTAATATGAAGGAATGGTGTGTGGTGTGATGCACAGTGACATTGTTCTTGTGACAAGCCCTTGTGCAATGCCCTGATTCTGTATTAAACTAAATATTGGACCAAATGTACAACATATTTAGCCCAGCACAGTCAATTTGCGTGTAAAAGTACACTTTCGGCCATGCTAAAAACTGTTTTTCAAATCATGGATCAGACTTTGTACTGGTCCTTCCCCCTTTGCGCTGTGCCGGAGCACTTTGTATGACACAAAGCACAAAGGGTGGGACGGGCCAGCGCAAAGAACTAAATAGGGGGAGTAACATGCAAAATCACCATTCCATGCGGAAAATGAGAAAGAACATAGGCGTGGCAAGGGACGCACCATGCCAATAATGAACACGCCCTATCAAGCACTGAGGAAACCCAACTCAAATGAGAACGCGCATCTCGCAGTCTTGCCATCAACTGATACAGGTCGCAAAGTGCAGAGGGCAATTAAAGCACATGTATAAAAGTGCAATGCAATCCTTTTGAACATTGGACTTCCATGATTGTGGACCCTGATTTAGTAGTACTGATCCTACTGCATGGAAGCAGGAGGAGGAGGGCCAGAATCTTCCATCCACAAACCACATTTGGGATGCCAGATGAGGAGGTGTATGCAAGATACTGATTCCCTCCTCATGGCATCCTACATCTGGTCAGGGAGTGGGAACATGACCTGGCATCACGCACCATGTGCTCACACGCACCGACACCCCAGGAGAAGGTGATAACAGCCCTAACCTTCCTGGCAACTCGATCTTTCCATTGGACCACAGCCACTGTCAGGGGCATATCACAGTGCGCACAATCCAGTAACCTCTACCAGGTGTTGCGATGCATCCTGACATGTGTGCATAGGAACATATACATGCCATGCACACTGCAGATAAGGCAGAGAGTGTGCCGGGAATTCTATGCAATTGCACACTTTCCATGGGTCCTGGGTGCCATCGACTGCACACATGTAGCACTCCACCCCCCCCCCCCTCCCGAGAGACTGAGCACATCTTTTGTAACAGGAAACATTGGCATTCCATTCATGCACAGGTGATCTGTAATGCCAAGGGACACATAATGCAAATTTCCCTGGATGCAATCATGACAGCTACATCTTATGCCATTTCCCCATATACCAGGGCCTTGCATCAGGAACCTTCGGAATCACTTGGCTGCTGGGTGAGCATCAACTATAATGCATAACAAGCAGTTACATGCATGACACACAGAAAATGACACAATGACAATGCTAACAACAAACATTTCCACCTTTTCAGGGGACAGTGCCTACAAGCTCTCACCATTTCCACTGACACCATTCAGGAATCCAGCCACCCCAGGTGGGGTAAGCTACAACACAGCACACATAGCCACTAGTGGCATGGTGGAGTGCACATTTGGGGTGCTCAAGTCATGCTTCTGCTCCCTTCACCACTCAGGCAGTGTATTGCTATATGCACCAACTTAGTATGCAAGATCATCGTGGCATGTTGTGTCCTGCAACATGGGAACAGGTACAGGACGCACACAATCAGGTTGTACAAAGATACTTTACCTGGATTTTAGCCCCTGTGGCGCGCATGCAGTGAAGTCACATCCATGATGCCCTTCAATAATGAAGTAGAGCTAATCTAGCTTTCCCATAACAACACCCTGAGAATGTGCATCTGTGAGAGGCAAACTGTGTGTTCCATAACATGAAAACAACAATGCCACCCTATCCACATCCATTACATCAATTGGAAAAAGCAGAATACTTCTCACAGGTACAAAATCATAAACAGATTGGAGACATCCCCAGGCACAATGTCATCACACCATGTGCTCCCCTGAGTGGCATGCACCAATTTCAACAAAAGCCTCACTTGACTGCCGTCTTCATGATGTCTCCTTCAGCAACATTGCTGCAGGACCTGCTCACCTCATCCACCACAGGTCAAATCTCAGAACACAGAGAAAACATTCCGAGGCACAATGTCACCATAGCATATGCTCCCCTGAGTGGCATGCACCATTTTCAGCCTCACCTGGATGCCGTCTTCATGATGTCTCCCTCCACACTATTACTGCTGGACCTGCTCACCTCCATCCAACACAGGTCAAATCTCAGAACACAGTGAAGACATACCCAGGGATAATGTCACCACACCAGGTACTTCCATTAAGGCCTCCCTTAACTGCCATCTCCATCAGGGCTTGCAAATTCACCTTGTCTTCTTGAACAGACATGAAGTGCATGAAATATAAAACACAGGACTGCTTAGAGGTGTCCCGTATTGAACAAGAAGACTTGAGAGCCATGGTCCACAACCAAGGGTGGGGTGGCACCCCTGGCCATCCTGGGCCCTGCATATGATGCCTTAGAACTTTGCCCTCCCGAGCAGTCTGGGGCCCCCACAAGGACCACTGCTGTGTTAGGTGGCTGACACCCTGCAATGGAGGCTGGTCCACAATGGCTGGGTCAACACTCTTGGACGCCCAGTGCTCTGTCTGGCGCACCTTCGAGCTATGCTCGCTGGGGAGGCCCAGGGACCCCAACTGTCTGGCCTCGCCCCAGTATGACATCCCTGGGACACCTATCAGACCCTGGATTCCACCTGGGCCTTTAGCTGCCATGCATGCTTAGCCTCTATTTCTCCTACCCGGCCCGTTGCTCCCCACCTGCCCTGGGGCCCCATTCCAAGCATGGAGGAGCCGATCCAGCTCCCAAAACACCATCTGTCCCACAGGGATACACCTCCAACTGAATATTATGGAGCCCGGCTGCAGATAAATGTAGGAGACAGCTGGCCAGCTGCGACTCAGGCCATCTGGTCCGACAGCCTTGGACAAATGGCTAGCTGGGTTTAGCTGAAGGACTAGATCACCTGGGACGGGCCTCCGCGACCACATGGCTGTGTGGTCATGAGGTTGTGCCTGCCTTAAGGCCACCATCCAGCATCTGGGGCCTAAGCCGCTACCTCTGTTCCCTGGGATCAGGCCTTAAGCTGCCACCTCTGTGCCCTGGGTACAGGGCTTAAGCCACCATCTGCAAACAAGGCCCAGCTTCTCTTATCTGCCTCCCATGGGCTGGGTTCTGCCACTCTGATGGTGTCTGGGCCAAGGCCATCTGGTCTGCTAGGCTGGCCAGAAAGGGTGAATAGCCCTGCCCAGCCCACATCCCACAGGTGCATCCAGGGTGGGTCGAAGTTTCCCATGCACCCCATGGTGCAGCAGGAAAAAGAAGGATAGAGACCCTTATAGCACCAGGACTGCAGCAGTGACTTTGACAAAACCTTGGCTCAGAGTAGGCATTCCAATAGATCACAACGAGGTAGCTGCTCTGCTACTCATGAAACCCTGATGCAAAATCAGGTTGTTTACAAATGATTATGCACCACATTCCCCAAGAAAAGAGGGTGTACTACGGGCGAGAGAGGTTGCCCCCTTCTGTCCACACTTGTGTCCTGAGGCATGCAGCTCTATACACTAGCCCAGAGAATGGCTATCCAAGCCAACCGAGGCTCCACAGTGCTGCCTTACCATTACAGTTTAGGGGGATTCTGATTTAGTGGCATTCAGTCATAATCCCACAAAGGGAAACTTCGCCCTGTTGGCTCCTCAGCCAATCAAATACACAACATGTCTGAACATATGGTTCCTCTTTTCAGGTCATGAGACCGGGCATTCACTTTGTACTTGGCTGTGTGTGGCAGCTTGCATCTATTCATGCATTTAGGGAGTACTGCAGGTGCCCTATCTATGTTGGATTCTAGTGAAGCTTCAGTGTTATCCAATTATGGGTCATGTGCTACAGGACAGTGTATACAACTGAATTACCTTCTATTCATTGAGGTTTTGGATAATATTGATGTGTGTGTCATGTATTTAGTTGGCACCAGGGACACTCTTGAGTTATTGTTCATTGAGTCTTTGGGGTTACTGTCTTCTTGCACCTGGCTAACAAAGTTTGGTTGTACTCTTATAGCACTTTCATCTGAGAGTATACTGCTTGCGTCTTGGGAATTGCCATCTCGTGCCTTCTATCTGTTGCTCCATTCCTCCCTCTTTTCACTCGAACCGCGGGACTAGTTGTCAGCTACTGTCTGAGCTTGGCACAGGTATTTATTTCTGTGGATTCAGCTTATTGAGTCTTCTCAAGGTCACAGAGCCTTTACTCATGCAAAAGCATGCTGTAGCCTCAATTTTTAAGAAGATGGCTGCCCCATTACACTCTTGTTTCTGTGTTAGCGAGCTATATTTGCATGTCATTCATCTTGTATTCATGTTATACATTGGTTATGTTAGTGTTCATCCTGTCTGTGGATGCCATGTTAATATTCTTCATGCATAAATTAATATTTTACCTATTGTATGTGTTCTTCATGTGGAGGGCATGTTTGATTAATGTCTACTGCATTTGCTGTTACTGTTGCATTGTTTGTTTGAATGCTTTTTCCATCTTCATTTCATATTTTCTCCACATCCTACTTTACCTGCATGGAATAAAAGCGGAATGGTTGTCTCAGTGAGTAACGTCTCTCACGTTTGCGATATTGGGGTGGGCATGGGCAGGAGTTATGGATGATGTATTAATCTGCCTCCCAACATCAGTCAAGATACCCACCTGCCAATGTCCTCAGGGCGGTCGTGCCTGGATAGACCATTGCCTGTCACTTCTGAATGGCGCTCGCCCATCTCTTAGGAACGACTGACGCATGCTCAGCAGTTGTTCACATGGTACCTCCCCTCTCGAGCCCTTCGCTCCTCTACTTATAACTCCCTCAGTCTCAGTCGTTTTTCAAAGAAACAAGCTGGGGTAGATCTCTGTCTTCGGCTGAGGCCTCCCTTTGGAACAGCCTCCCTGCCACCTTGAACCTTGAGGAGAATCACCTCTGGTTCTGGAAGCACCTCAAGACCTTCCTCTTTGCTTCTGCCGTTGCCCCTCTTCTCACCTGCTGACCTGTTCTTTCTCTCGGCACCGAGCAGCTGGCCACCCTCTGTCCTTCGGGCACAGTTACCTGATCACCTGCCACCCCCCTGCACTGTCTCTGTGCCACCCCCTGCACTGGGGTCAGTATCTGTACCCATATAGTCCCCCACGCACTTCTCTTCTGCAATTATCTGATGTACCATATCTGCTTAACCTAGCACTTGCCCCTTGCTGGATGCACTACCACTGTTTTATCGCCTTTATTTATTTTAACTTTTTATTTATTCTGTTCTCTCCTCTGTTCCGCACTTTCCACCTCTCCCCCCTTCTATGCACTTCCCCCTTTTTCCCTCTCCCATGCATGTGCGCGTTCTCAATGTCACCGGGCCTAGTAAGACCGTTGTTTTTTTTTGTTCTCCCCTGTTCCCCCTCCCTTTGCTTGGTCACGCTCTGAAACACTTGTGTATGAGCACTATATAAATAAAACATCATATCATATCATATCATACCCTCCTCCACTACGTCCTTCAAAGTGTTCATTTGAATATTTGCTATTAGCATCAAGATCTGCACCTGGCGTGGCTCCACACGGGCACTCACCCCGGGCCACCGTGCACACTGCAGCAGACCTCCTACTCATTGCGGTTCAGCAGCTGGGTATGGCCCCAACAATCCAGCGCCATCCATTGCACGGGCTAGTTGACTTTGCAGGTGAGTTGTTCCACTCAACGCGTTTTCCATCTCCAGCCCATATTGCCTCCACTTCCAGCTGTACCTGCATGGGATAAGGGCGGAATGTTTGCCTCAGTGAGTAACATCTCTCACCTTTGCGGTATTATGGTGGGGGAGGGACAGAAGCTATGGATGACGTTTTCATCTGCCTCCTAACACTGCCTCCTCTGGTCAAGTCCTCAACCACACTCATTCTTCTGCTCCCCCCAGATACAGATCTTTTGGTACCCATATTTTCCTCAACCTCTCAATCTACCTCCACATTTCACATGTTCTTCTGGACTGCAGGGCATGTAGTGACATTCCCCAGCTGAGACCCAATTTACTTAGTGCTCTGTGTAATTAGGGGGATTTTGAGGATATGTACATTTTGACTCGGGAGGTTTGATAGGGCTTTCCATTGCTTGGGTAAGGGAGAAGTCATCTGTTTGTGTATATTCATGCATGTAAGTATACAAGTTTATTACTATTTTCATTCCTACTGCCTTTTTGTCAGTCTTTTTGCATTGGCTTATTGTTATTCTCAGGACACAGAAAGCTAGTAGTACTAGTAACAGTATGGCCACTCGTATTTCGAATGTGTTAGCCAACCAGGTGGGTATCCAGGAGCACAGGTAAGTTGTTGCAAGGTGGCTGTTGCCTCTGTAAGGATCATTTTTTTTCTTCCTTTTGTGGGCAGATATGTCCATACAGAAAGACGGCTCAATTTTTGCTCACACACCCGCTTCCATAGCTGTGATAATGTCAAGTACATACTTGGTTTGGAGACTCATGAGCCTTACTGCTCTCAGGGCTTCCCTTATGGCATTGAAGACTTTCACAGTTGTATTTTGTGCCTGCAGCAGTTCCCATTGAGTTATTTGCAACCTTTTGGCATTCTCATGTGCCTGCAAGCTGGCAGTAAGGAAGTGTGTAAAGAACACTTCTGTTCTACTGAACAATGTATGCTCATCTGGCATGTCACCATACACCTTTGCTGCTTTTACCGAGTTACAATCATTTCTCCTTGTGGGTTTAAGGGTGAGGGACCTCTTACTTGTTATTTGTGTGCTCATCCGTGGAAATCATCAATCTGTGCCTCACTCTGGGACACTACTAGGGACAATGCACATATTATCACTAGGGAGCACAGGCCTCCCCAATCTGGTGGGAGCCGCATATACGCTATGGAGCCACAAGCTCAATAATGGTCCATTAGTACTGCAGTGCCTACTTTCATTACAGGCACATAAAAAATGTATTTGCACCCTTTGCTTTCTCCTAATTTTTCTGTGCCTGTATTTCTTATGCATAGGGTGGCATTGTTCAAGGGTACTATGTGTAGTGGACCTGCTTCATCCTCTGCCCACGTTAGCATTTTAGTGTATTTTGTACATGCTGTGAGGTACTCCTTATTTACCTTTTGCACAACCACTCAGGGTTGCTCTACAAGCACCTCTTCTTTGCAGCCAATCAGTCCTTCGACCCAGCATTCTGTGGTAAATACCTGTCCTTCTCTTTGTAACTGGCCTCCGTCCCAACATCCAGGAATTTGTCTTGTCTTTGCAAAAATGGGTGGTCTTCTGTTACTATTTTCTCTCCTCTTGGACCTGACAATATGTTAGATATTACATCATGTGTTTCAACATTGCTCATCACAGGAACTTCTTTTATGGAATTATCCCCACATTGAGAATCTTCCTTTGTTAACCAGTGGTTGGAGGCCAGTCTGCCCTGAAATTGCCCTCTGGTCATGCATGCTGCAAGGTGTGGCAGGCAGTGTGCTATGTGTGCAGATACTTCTGTGGCTACTAATATTCTGGAGGGAATCATGGCATAGGGGATGGGGAACACACAAAACAGCTCTCATCAGATGTCTCTGCACACTCAGCTCATGTGTCTATACCACATATTGTTCGAGACATGAGCAATATTATCAAAACTTTGTTCCAAAAAGCATTTATCATCCAGTACATCTCTTGTTTCCCTCCTCCCTCGAGTGCTATGCCTAGTATATTTCCCTGGGGTCATTCAATTTGGTATTGCTATGCGTATTATGCTAGGGTTAGCATCATAGAGAACATGGAAGGTTGGTACTGCCTTGCTGTACATGTTATATTACTGCACTGTGAAGCAAAAATTAAAATATAAACACAAAAAGTAGGAAAATGCTGCTCTGATCATAATGGCTATAGATTTAGACTTTGACATTAACATGGGTCTGCGCACTCATTAGGGCAACAAAAGATAATATTTTATATTACCAATAGTTGCATCATGTCTTAGAAAAATCTTCCTTTTATCTTACAAAAAACCTAAAAACCTAAAAAATAAAAATGTGTTTCTTATGTACTCTGAATTATTTTGCAAAAATATTTAGTAGGATGCGGGGAAAGAGCGTGATATTTGCCAGACTCCAGACCCTTTCTGGGTCTCTCTTTGCTGTTTGTTGCTCTGGCCATGCCCCCCTAAGACTCAAAGCACCCTCACCTCACCTGCAGCAGTGAAGCCCGCAGCGGGGAAAGGGCACAGTGTTTGTCAGACTCCAGATCCCTCCTGAGTCTCTCCTTGCTCTTTGTTGATCGGGCCACGCCCCAGGAGTCTAAGCACCCTCGCTGTCCCTGCAACGGTGAAGCCCGTGGCAGGGCAAGAATGCAGTGTTTGCCGGACTCCAGACCCCTCCTGGGTCTCTCCTTAGTGTTTGTTGCTCTGGCCATGCCCCCCCCCAGGACTCAAAGAACCCTCGCCGTCCTCGCAGCGGTGAAGCCCGCGGTGGGGCAAGGGCGCAGTGTTTGGCACCGCAGATGTTCGGCACCCGCTGGTGGAAGAAACTGAGCGCTCTGCACCCCTGAGGGGAAGCAAGGTAGGGCTAGACTGAATGTATTGCATTGCAGCTGCCTGGCATAGCTGAAACTGCTCTTCGGTAAACTGCACTTTGACATTTGGTACTGTTCCCTTCCCTACCTGAGCCCCACGCATGGAGCTTACACTTTCCTCCACTTTTCCTCTGCTCCTCTTCTGCACCCTGCCCGATAGCCAAGAAGAAGATCCCCCTGGACCCAAATTGCAGCGCAGATGGTGGCAATGAGAAGGTGGAAACAGGGAGGCTTGTCCCAACCCACGTCCAGTGAGCTTGTTCTCGGGGGGGAGGGGGGAAACAGGCAATTTACGACCCTGTCAAAGACCTTAACAGTCCCCGTGGGAGATGTGCACCTGTTGATTGATGAAATTTACCAATTTGTGGGGGCTCTTGCACTGACTCAAATAAAGAGGTTCCAGGCACCACCCTTGATGCCCCAGGAAACCGGCCACCATCTGGAGGGAATATCACAAGTAGTAAAACTCTTGCAAAACCTACAAACCCTACCAAGGCCCAAGAGACCACTGATACCATCATAGTACCCAAGACACCTGAACCACGAGACACATGAGTAATGATGCCAATGTCCCTGGAATACAAAGGTGAAATCAAACCCATAAGGGAAGTTGCCATCCTGGGAGTACCTGCAAGCTACTGTATACCCCTGAGTCCCATTTTGACAAATCCATGCCTAGCCACAGCCTCTACCCCTGCCATTGATCAAGTCACTGACTTTTCTCTATCACATGCCCAGCTCTCGCAAGAGGAACGAGGAAGAGTGATCACTGACTACCTGCCCACCAAACCTTCCTTTGGCTCCTCCGGCAGTGTCTGAGGTGAGCATCTGCCATCTTCGTCAGGAGCAAGCTGCTCTGTGCAACTATCTCCACTTAGGGCATCCAAGCACCAATGACTTGCAATCCAATCAGGTGCGAGGATTGTCATTGATCAACCCGCAGGGGACAACTGTTCTACTAGAGCGTGCAAGTGCAACCAGGCATTCGTCAAGTTGGTAGTTATAAATAAAATGCTTGAAGCCCTGTTGGGGGTGCTTTTGAGGGGAGGTGGGAGATGCGGGGGAGGAGGAGCCCTGCTTTACCTCTATTGCTGGCAAGGGGGCTTCCAATCGACCTATGGAATGCTCTGCCACACAGATGCCCCCGAGCCCAACCTACACTGTTACGAACAATGATTCGCACACCTTGGGCTCTGGGAAACAAAGCCATGCCAAAACAAAATTCCACCATGACATCATTGCTAAACAAGGGGTGCCCTACCGCAAGCCAAAGTCTACCCACCTGGAGGACTTTGTATCAGGCCCAGTTGCCACAAAATTCAGGAGACTAAGGGAAACCAGAGACTAAACCCCATGGATAAGAAGGGGCAGGAGCAACCCCAATGGCCAAGAACTGTCCCCAAGCACTGCAATCTATATCCATGGGGTACTAAAACTAATGATGAACAAACTAGAACCAAGGCATGCACCGCTAAACCAAAGCTTGCACTGGATACGGAAGTATGTGGTTGTGAATTTGTCTCAAGAGAAACCATTGCGGGATGCTGTAGACTTCTAAGTAATGGGCAGAGCACCCTTGACACTGTCAAACTGACTTGTTGGGGCTGAAGAATCGCTGAGGCGATCTGGGAAAGAGGGGGAGGGTTGGTCGGTCACTTAAGAGTGGGATCATAATCAGCCTGCACCCCTGTACTGGTCCAGTCGGCCTAACCAGGCAAACACAGAGGAATACGCCCCTAACTGGCACAAACTGAGGGTGTCCATGGGGTGCCAGAGTCAGCCTGAAAGGGGTGGGGCTCTCTTGATGACCTTCCTCTTCTTACCTTATGTCATGTTCCTTTGACGTGTAATATCATGCGTGGCTAATGTAAATTGTGATAGTATGTACTTTGATGGCCACACGGCCAAATAACGTTTTTGATGATGAAGATGATAGTAAGATGAACCATTCATATATTTTTAGACAAATAAGGACCTAGGAAGAGGGCACTTATTTTAAAGAAAAAATTGATGTTGGATGTTTTGTGAACAACACTTGTACAGAAAATCTCTTTGTTTATGTTTCTTCTTGCTGTTTATTCGTCTTACCTCTATTTACTTTGACGTCACTGCGATGGATCCACCCAGATAGATGTCAGTTTCCACAATGTAAGTTCCAAACAAATTTACGGGCATCATATTGTCTCCTGGATACAACAAAAGGGCTTTCAGCACATTGTCTGGGTCAATTTGTTCATGTTTTCAAACCTCCCTGACGTGTCTGCACCTGTCAAGACATACATTTACCAGATTCCACATAGCTGTCAAATAATTATGCATTTCCTTTCCTAACATAGCTGCAGTAGTCTCAGCGTGAGTGTGAGTTTGTGTTAGTGTCCTTTTCATGTACCACCTTCCATACATTGAAATAGAGCTCTATGAGGCAGAGTGCATGCTGAATTGTTATGCAGTTTATAAACACAAGTCTGTTTCTTGACTTTGTAAAGATCAATTCCATGTTTAAAGACAGCAGTTGGGAATATGAACATCTGTTTGAGGGTTTCATTTCTGCAGAGGTGTGAGTATGATGCTAGATTATGGGAGTGTGAATATGCGTGGACTCCAGAATGGCTGTGTTGAGTGTCTTTAGTTTTGTCATTTATCATTTGTACTATATTTTTACAGTATTTCTAGGGCATTGGTATAATTTTTTTCTTAAAGCTGTTTGCACCTCAGACTAAAACTTTCTGAGCTTCAATAAAGTGGATTCAATCTCTGCTTGGACGGGGTAGCCATCCACATAAGGGGGCCCTCCCTGAGGGGGCATACCCTTGACACATTCCCAACAGGTGGGAGCCAATTGCTTAAAACAGCAGCCAAGGACGGCTAACCAGTCCAGCCCTAGATGGTTCAAGTGCACCAAATCAATTTACCCGCCATGAGCCAGCAGGGTGCCCCCAGCAGGACAGGCCATGCTGGGACATTGGTTGGTCTGGCCCATGACCGGATTGGGGGGGTGCTATGTTTTCAGCAAGCTGTCAGGTTTGCCAGCGAAAAGCAAGTGGATCACAGACAGGACCCATAGTCACTGTCTAGATTACTCTCAGAGAGTACTCTCAGGGAAGGTGACTACACGTTCCTGTGGTCTGGGTACCTGGGTAGCAGAGAGGAGGTCTTGGCAAAATTGCCCAGTCTCCTTATGGACCCAAATAAAGTAAATAAACTAATTGGTGCCCATCTGTGATTCCAGAGCAGGGCAGCCATCTGGTACTTTCATCCATTCACATGGCCCACTACCAGATGGCAGGGCTCAGAAAGTGGAATCTGGTAGTGCAATGTATACTAATGTGACCAGGTAAGAAGGGCCTTTATGCCCTGGCAAAATACCCCCTGCTGCATAGCCCCAGGAGGCCACACCCAGGTGTTTGGGGGTTGCTGCCAGGCCCTTGGCAGGGCAGGCAACCACTAGACACATTTGCGCTTTGCAGGGCTGAGGGGCCAGGTGCGCTGCTGGGTATTCCATAGCTGTCAAGTTCTCAACTTACATGCAGGAATCCTCATGCCAGTCTTTCTATCATTCCACACTGTATGCATATGCAAGTGGGCAAGGAGGTGTTTGAGCCCTTTTTATGATGTCTCCCTCTGCACCATTACTGCTGGACCTGCTGACATTCTGACAGCCATGTACATCCTCCTGAAAACCAGACAATCAACAGCTGCCCACCTAACCTCTCCACATGTATGTCTCTAATGACCTCAATATGTCCCCCATCCAATGATGAAGATGCTTTCCAGGAATACCAGAAAGCAAACTGGCCAATCACAGGATATACCTTTCCTGTAACTACTTTCCTGTTACTCTCTGGCCGGCCACTCTTGGCCCTGTTCCTGCTCCCACCTGTGAGGCTAAAAACCGCTGGGTCATCTTCGACTCAACACTCTCCTTCTCGACATCTAAAAGAAGTCACACTACCAGCTGCACCTCCTCAGAGATATTCTTCCTTTCCTCTCCTTCCCCCAGAAGCTCACTGTCTCCAGAGCTCTGGTTCTCTCTAGGCTAGACCTTTGCAACAGCCTCTTTCTAAATATGCTTGCTTTTACTCTCCGCCCTCTGCAACTCATCCAGAACAGGACTGTGTGACTTGTCCTTGACCTCAAGCCCAGGGATCGTATCTCTCCTGGACTGAAATCTCTGCACTGGCTCCCATTGGCTGCAAGTATTACGTTCAAAACCATTTGTATTGTCCACAAGGCCTTCTGGGGCCTGGGGCCTTAATACCTTCAACTCTCTCTTCCTAAATATCTTCCTTATCGAGCTCTTCACTCATCCGCCTCCAACTCCCTCAGGGTCAGTCGCTTCTCCGAGCAATGAGTTGGTGGTAGATCTCTTTCTTTGGCGGGGGCCTCCCTCTAGAACAGCCTCCCTGTCTCTCTGAAACTTGAGGAGAATCATCTCCGGTTCCGGAAGCACCTCAGAACCTTTCTCTTTGCTTCTGCTTTTTCTCCACCTCTCCCCTGCTGACTTTCCTGGCTGAAACTGAAACTGCACTGGTTACCTGGCCACCCTCTGATCTCAGGCCCATGTCCCCTCCCCCACCAGTCGCACACCTGCACTGCCTTCCTGGCAATCCCCGCACTCAGGGACTGTTTTCTGTATCCCTACAGTCCCACTACCAGCACTTGACACCTGATGATTGCACATACCCTTGCACTTGTCACCAGCTGGATGTACTTTTATTTATTGTTATTTATTCTATTATTGCATGTACTGCACTGTCCCCTTCTCCTTCACCCCTGCACTTTCCCACTTGCCCCTTCCCATGCACTTGCACAATCTGAATGACATCTGGCCTAGTAGGATTGTTGTTTCTGTCTTCCCTCCGTTCCCACTGCCTTGCCTCGTCGCGCCTTGAAACACTTGTTTATAGGTGCATTATAAATGCCACATCATATCCTATCATATCATACAAACATGAATGAAAAGGTACGGTAAAATACCACTCTCCCCCAACATTCCAATTCAACACATCAGCAACATGAGACATGATGCATGAAAAGGACATACAGGAATCCGACCCCTGCACCTCACCAGCAATGCATCACAAACATGCATACATGTTAACTGGATCATCAAACTATATGGAATGAGACTGTGAGTTTTTTTGAATGCCAATGCAACATGGACATAGATGGACCGGCAATGGGATGGACCAGCAACTAAAAGAGGCCATGGAAATGATTTTAAGAAAGATCCCAAATCACCCTTCAATTACAAGGCCAACCCAATTCCCATGAGAAAAAACTCCATACAAACAAGGCCTATTGTACAGCAGCCTACTGTGAGTTCACCAGAGTGCCCAATAGATCACGCCACCCTTGATCTTGGAGTGCAACCGGACATGACATATGGCAGGTGCCAGCATGCACGGCTGACATGACAGGAGTGTAAATGGAATGCTACACAAGAAATGGAGCTCCTGCATGAGCTTTCACCAGAAGAATTTGTGCAGAAACATCCAAAGGAGATTTCCTCCAGGCAGCAAGTTGTGGATTTGCAACTAGAAACCCAAAGCACATGCATGGCTGATTAAGGAGACACACAGACATGTAGGCCAACTCACATCTTCAGTGACAGTGACCATCACCCAAACATCACCAAATCACATCCTCCATGCAAACCCTACATGTGTCACGGCATGCCACTATTTGGGTGTAAACATCAACAGCCATGTAGAAGACTGACATTGCACAACCTTACCTGCTGGTACAGCTGTGGTGCTGTGAATCCCTCACCACCTCAACTTAAGACTGTGCCTCTGCATTGGTGTAAGGAGGGCCAGTGTCCAGCAGAGGGAATGGGGAATTGGGTATAAATAGGGTGCTGGGTGGTGTAAGATATTTTGTTTTATTGGGGTAAATTTGGGTTTTGATGGTATTTTCTTACTGTAAAAATATTGGTGGTAATTTGGCGGTAAATTAGTCTTGCATTTATATTGGGTTTGGTATCATACTATTTTAGTGACCATACCTTGTTAGCTTATATTGGTGGTAATTTTAGTGGTATCTTGTTTTGCGGTATTTATACCTGTGGTATAGCAGTGAGCATGGTTTTCGTTTTTATACTATAACCCCATCATAACACAAATGTTTGCTTTCTATTAGAATACCTCCTAGTTGTCTGTAGAGAGCCCCAGACTTATGCACTGTCAGAACCCAATGATTTTATTCAGAGCACCACCTACAGTTTGTGGCTGGTATTACTGGCTTATGTACATCCAGTAATCTATGTGCCATAAAACATTACTGGCTTATTTACATCAAGTAATCTATGTATCAGATCAGACACCTTCCCATCAGCATGCAAGGAAGTAAACATTCATCACAACACACACAAACTTCTGCTTTATAATTGTTTATTGCTAGCTTTTTCTTATTTGCTATTTTACTTGCATTGGTAAACTGGCAAATGCACTACTGCACTGATATGAGCCTCCCCTTTATACATCACTTATGTAAATAAACAGATGCATGAATGCATGAATGACACAAAATCCCATTGGTTTTTATAAATACTTCTTGTATTTTATCTTATTTACAAGTCACCAAGTCTTACCATGAGTTAAATTACAGCACCATCTGTAATTCAAGAGAATAAAACAGAGCAAGCAGATATTTTTGAAACATGGATTAATGTTCACACATTCTGAAATTGAAGAACAATAAACATGCAATGACTTCCTAACTTCCCTACACTGCAATAAATCTTAGTCACACATATGGTATTTTACATGGTCCTCACTTAGCACTTATCTTACCAAGATTGGTATTTCTTTGAAGTCCCCCGCATGACCTTGCTATGTTTGCAATGCAGACTGAGTGTCAGCGCGAAATTCTTCAGTAAGCTTGTGTGGGGAGCACCAGCTTATCATGTCCCACAGCTAGCGCTCTACCCCTTGGAAACTCCGTCTGTCTCCTCAGCCCAGCATGAACTAACTGCCTTCCTCATTTCTTGTTACCAAGAAAACTCCTATACATCCCCTTTTTGACGTGACTTAACTGCCTACAATTTCCACCAGTCATAGTGAAAAAAATGTGCTCTGTATCAGCCCTCATTTTCAGAACAATGAAAGCTTTAGGCCTACCGTTACTGTTTCACTTTGTTTCCTGCCGCTCGAATTTCTTTGTTCTCCACAAGCTGAAGAAAATGCCAGTGTGCATTTAAAAATTAATCCCAGCAGTGCCACCAAAACATGGATTTCACCTCATTTTGCATATGAGACTGCATTTTAATGTTAGAGAAGATAGAATTAGTAGTATTTTAGTAATGTTAATAATGTTAGTCGGTTATGTATTCTAATGTAGTCTTCATACATGAAGCATCCAAAAAAAAATGGTGCCCTTCATTATTTGAATTTGGCAACACACTAAGCTTTTCTATGCGTGTTCTGAATATCTGCAGTTTCACATTGTGCTTGGCTGTGTTGTAAATCCTGTACTTTGCATGCTACCAATAATGCTATGTTATACTGGCAAAAAAATGCCATATTACATACTAGCAAAATACTATTATCTGCTGGCAGTAAAATGCTATTATATTTTTTGCAAAATGCTATACTTGTCCTTACAGTGGTACTCTCAGGGAGTGTGGGCACTGGATGAGGCAATATACCTGTAACAGCATCGGGCATTGGTTTGGACCAGCTAAAGGAGTCAGTCAGATAGACTACACATATGTGAATCAATGTACAATGGGATGTGTTTATGTTGGCGGCTCAAGCAGTGTCCAACACTGAACTGGGACCTCCGACCCAGCCCTTTAAGAAGAGATAGCAATACTTAGAGACAGATGGAGATGCAGAATATCACTCAAACATCAATAATCAGGCTAACTCAGGAAGTTGGCAAAATGCACCTGTTTTAATGTCAATTATCTAAAACAAGGAGTTACAAAGAACATCAGCATGTTCGCTCAATCCTCACACTCAATTCAACATTTAAAAAAAGAAGGTTATGTACTACAAACCCATCACTATTGATGTCAATCTACTTTGCAAACTACAAAAACCTATTTGAAATAGTGATAGGCTTACAAGGAATATCTAGGTATCCTTTCCATACTGGTCAGGGGAGGTGATTGGGTGTCTAACATCAGTTGGGGCAACTGAGCCTTCCTCTAGTGCAGGTTTCTATGAATGTCATCAAATACACAACGTCCCATTGGTTATATAAACTATAAAGCTCTCTATTACGTGTCCCTCTATAAGTGGTTGGCACCCTTGTACCTCTCTGTAATATTCCACATGCATAAGCAGCACACAGGCTGGCATCCAAGTGCCAGTGTGTCGGCCACAACCATGCCTTCCCACCAATTAGACCTGGCATCCGTCATCACACTTGCAGCCTACTAGTCAATTAAGGCATTGAACTCAGTCCTGGAAATGTTCTCCGTGCTGAAAGATATGAGGGAGTATAGCATACTCTGTCTTCTCGATTTCGATACAGTTCATCATAGTGTCTATTTTCATCTAACCACGTGACTGTAGACCACGATTTCAAATATTACTGCATTTAAAATACTACTATTTGACGAACCTCTGACATCTTTAATAGACAGGACTTTTGTTCTTTCACACGTTCTGTAATTGTTTGTACACATATCCAGGCCGAATAGGACCTTTACTTCTTGGTGTTGATCCAATCAAACCTTTCTTTGATCCACCTCCATGGTTAAGTTTTAGAATTTCTAACTGCGACACACTGAAAAAGTCTTCCTGCTTTCGGGATCCAGTTCTGCTAAAGCACTTTGTGGAATCGTAGTCCTTCTACTTCTTATGTATATACATTGGCGCATCGCCGCAATCTATTCACTACATAGCCAGCCTTAAACAATACTTCATCCACTTGCGTTACTGCTTCTGTATACTTATAAAATGACTCAATATTTTGTCCATTATTCTTATAGCATGAACATTTTTATCTTGAACCCGAAATGTTGATCATCTTTAATACCTTGAACTTAGTGGGTATAGAATCTTTATGTTCTCTCATCCTCTGCTTCTCTTCTAAGTGCATCAACTATGTTTTTCATGATGTAACCAATCTGCTTTTCTGCTTTTTACTTGCTCCCCTCTTCCTCTGGGATTTTGTTGAAATGACCATCACATTGTGGTGTACGCATGTATGAATTCCTCAATGGAATTCTTACTTCCAGAATTCTCTTTGGAATAGGTATTCTTACTGGCAATGCACGTGTTTCACATTCAGGTTCCCAACATATAGGCATCATGGTAGAGGAGCTTTGGGTGGGGGTACTCGACTCCAACTCTACACTCCCACCTGTGGGTGATTTATCGACCACTTTCTCATCAGTCTTCAGATCTAGACATCCTTGTATGAAAAACTGCTTCTTTGGGACCCATATCTTTATTACTCTCTTCAAGTAACCTGCTGATATGACATGCTCATCTTTATTCCAAGAAATAAAAATGCATTGTCCACTGGGACTGCAAATAATTAAATGTACCCACATAGTTCTTGTTGTTCTTCGGGTACAGGAACTTCTTCCCCTCAGGTGCATGAATACTGTCCTTCACGTAGTCTCTGATCTCTTCGTTGGCCAGCTCTTTAGTCTTCTATCCTGACTCAACATCAATCATGATCTTCATTCCCACAGTTTCTTCGCAGTCTTCTTGCATTGTGAGATTACTATCCTGATTACACATAATCCAAGCATCAGCATCACTATCAGGGCTCCAAGGAACTTAAACATATCTGCCATCCATTGTGTGGACCCACGAGAATAGTGATACAAACCAACTGTCATCTGTGATGTCTTCTACTTTGTCTATCATTTGGATGTGTAACTTCGTCAACATTTCTATGGTTTCTGTCAAGGTGCCATTCTCATCGTCATGAGCAGGTATGAACGTGAAACTTGATTCTCCAATTTTGGCGCAAACACCTCCGTCCATAGCTGTAATCATGTTCAAGACATACCTATTCTGAAGAGTCATTAGTCGCATGGCTTTCAGGTCTTCCTTGATTGCATTGAATCTCTTGATATTCGTGTTAATCATCTCCAGAAGTTCCCATAGGGTTACCTGTAACCACTAGGTATTCGCTGCAGTCTGGATCCTTGACATGAAGATAATCTTGAATATCGATGAAGTCTGACTGAATAGTCTGTGCTCATACGGAATAGAATCAAAAGCTTCTATTGACTTAGCTGAGAAATATTTCTCTCTTTTCATTCAATTCAAGAACTCAACAGATCTCTTATTCCTCAAATGAGCATCTGCTTTTGGAAACTCGCCAATGTTCAGATCACTTTTAGGAATCACCAATGCTGGAACATGAACATTCACTATAGAACACAGTCCTCCCCAATCCTTGGGAAGCTTCATATAAACTCTGGATTCACAAGCCCAGTAGTGATCCATTATCAATGCTCTTCCTATGCTCATTCCCGGCACATCAAAGATTTGACCACAATTCCTGTTTTTTCCATGTTTTCGTGTGCCATTATTTCTGAAACACAGTTTTGCACTTTCCAGAGGCACTATCTGCACAGGCCCTTCTTTGTCGTCGACCCAGGTCAATAGTTTAGTAAGTTGTGGCCATAAAGGTTTGCATCCATTATGTACAATGTCAATGGTTGGTTTATAGAAACCAATGACTATCCATGCTCTGCAGATGACCACACCTTCCTCCCATCCATCTGATGAAAGTACTGATTCCCCAAATCTGCATCTGGCCTCTATTCTTCCATCTTCGAATGTCTTCTGCAGATTTTTCTGGACTCTCAAGTCTTTTGTTTACTTCCCATCTAATTCCAGCTCCTTTCACTCTAGGTTGTTCATATCTTATCACGTGATTCTTCGTGGGGGCTCTTGCTCTTGTCTTCGTGTGTTGCACATAGTCATCTTCATCTGGATCTGTCCATTCCATTGCCCATGCCAAATAAGCTGTTCGGCCCATGATTGACCTCTGGTTCGGCATAGTGCAATGTGCTGTCTGAACATATATTTCAAGGGCTACGAATACCTTAGACTTCCCCATACTGTAGGGCAGGAGTGCCAATACATAGTATTCCTCTGTTGAGGTTCTTTTTTTTTTTAAATATTTATTTTAAACAGGCAGGATTAGGCAATACAAAATGATCAATCACTACAAATGGCATAAAGAAAGCACAGTAGATTACTCTCCCCTTCCCTCCCCCGTGTCTTAACATTCTTCTTCTTCCTGTCGCCGCTGGGAGTTATCGTCCCGTAAAGTCCTCCTGGCTAGTTGGGGCTTGTATGTCAGGGCTGGATAATTCCGATCAAAGTCTAGGATTGGGCCCCAAATGTTTTCGAAGCGATGTAAGCGGCCTGCCCCGGCAGCCGTCACCTTCTCTGCGATTAAGATGTCCCAGATTTTTACCCACCAAAAGGGCATTAACGGTCCTTCTGCTGTTTTCCAAGTGCGAGCTATTACGTTTCTGCCCGCCAATAGGCATTGGGATAACAGTTTGGCCATAGGGCCAGATCTGGGGTAGATTCCAGTGACTGGGGCTCCCAGGAGGATGGGCTCGGGCTCCAGGGGAAGTCACACCTGAGTGATGTCTGTGATTGTTGCTAGGCATTGTTCCCAAAAAGCCTGGGCCCTCGGGCATGACCACCACATATGGAAGAGAGTCCCTACTTGGCCGCATTGCCTCCAGCAGTTCGGGTTGAGCGTGGGGTTCATATGGTGTAGTCTTAGGGGAGAATAATACCATCGGAGAAGGATTTTATAGGCGCCTTCCCTGTTCGTAATGCAAGATGAAGAAGTATGAGCCCGCGACCAAATGTCAACCCACAGCTGGTCCTCGACTGGGCGGCCCAGGTCTGCCTCCCATTGGGCCATATACCGGGTTTTAGAGATTAGGAAGTCAGGTTGGAGGCGTTTGTATAAGGTGGAGATGCTCCCCCTAGTTGGGAGATCATTTAGAGTCAGTTCAATGGCCGTGGGGGGGCGGGTGGCAGCTTGGCGGGTCTGTGGATGGGAGCACCAGTGGCGCAGCTGAATATACGTGAATCTGTCCTGCTCCTGAAGTTGGAAGAGTTCTTTACATCGCCTAAAGGTGCAGGGCTGTCCTCCTTCGAAAAGTTGCCCCAGGGTCACCAGGCCTCCCGCTATCCAGGATCTGAAGTTCCGGGTGGCCCAGCCAGGAGTAAAGGCCGGGTTCAGGAACACCGGTGAGGAGGGGCTGAGTCCCACTGGGATTTTCTTTTGTTTCAGTGCTTTGTCCCAGGTAGCCACAGTGTGTTTGGTGGACCTCAGGAGGTTCTGCCACTGGCGGCGCTCGGAGAGATTGATATGTGGGAGAAAACGTAGCGGGAGCGGCAGTTGCGCCTGTTCAAGGTCCACCCATCTCGGGCGGTTGGTAAGTATCTGCCATGTTCGGATACAGGCGAGTTGGGCCGCCATCTGATATTTTTGTAGGTCTGGAACTCCGAGGCCACCCAGTCTAGCATTGCCCAGCATCGTGGTCCTAGGGATTCTGGGCTTTCTCCCTTTCCAAATGAACCGTGACATTTCCTTTTGCAGATTTTGAAGGGCCGGTGCCGGGATCGGTACTGGGAGCGAAGAGCAAGCATATAGGAACCTCGGAAGCAAGTTCATTTTACAGGCCGTGATACGGCCCATCAGTGAGATTTCTTGCGCCGTCCACCGTTTTAAGTCCGCCACGAGTTCCGTGAACAGTGGGGGAAAGTTTGCTCGGTAGACTTCCCCCGGGTCAGCTGGGATCTGGACCCCCAGATAGTTGATGCTCTTAATTGACCATTGTATCGGGCATAGCGGGGCCAGAGCCTCTCGAATCTCTCGGGGAAGGGCCACCCCCATGGCAGCTGATTTCCGGAAGTTGATGGCAAAGCCGGTGACCCTTCCATAGCTCTCTATCTCAGCTAGGGCCTGAGGGAAGGAAGTGCGAGGTTCTGTGATGGTTAGTAAGACGTCGTCTACATATAGGGCCAGTTTATGGTGTGTTGTGTCCGATTGGAAGCCCTTGATTTCCGGGTTTCGCCTGATCCGTTGGGCGAATGGTTCCATGATTAATGCAAAAAGCAGTGGCGATAACGGGCAGCCCTGTCTGGTTCCACAGGTCAGGCCAATAGGGGGAGAAAGGATGCCATTGACTCTGAGAAAGGTTTTGGGTGCAGAATAGTTAGCCAAAGCCATGGCGCAGAACTCTGGACCAAAGCCAAAGGCCTCGAGAGTAAGCCTCATGAAGTTCCAGTCCACTTTGTCAAAGGCCTTAACTGCGTCCAGGGCCAGAAGCACCAGCTCTCGGGAGTCTCGGGAGGCAAGTTCCACCAGGTTCAAAGCTCTGCGAATATTATCAGCTGTAGAACGGTGTGTGATGAAGCCACTCTGGTCGGCGTCAATTATCTCTGGTAGGGTCCGGGACAGGCGGGTTGCCAGAATTTTGGAGTATATGTTGGCGTCTATATTGAGCAGAGCAATCGGTCTGTAGGACGCAGGATTCTTTGGGTCGCCGCCAGGTTTAGGCAGCAAGACGGTGATTGATTCTTGCATTGACGGGGTTATAGTGCCCGTTGTTCTGAATGAATTAAACAGCTGTACCAGAGGTGGGAGGAGTTGGGGTTTGAAAGTTTTATAAAATTTCGTCGTGTAGCCATCCGGGCCAGGGGCTCGAGACTTGAGGGATTTTATCGCCTCATCGACTTCCTCGCCGGTGATTGGGGCTTCCAATGAGTCCCGGGCTGCATCCTCCAGTCGGGGGAGCGCCGCGCTTTGCAGGTATTCCCTCTGTTCTTCGACCTTCCGAGGTGGGGCGGCCATTACCTGGGTCAGGTGGGCCGATGCAATTCGAAGCTTGTCGTGATCTGAGTATTGCGTCTTGCCCTGCTGGTCCCGTAGGCCCACGATTGTGTTGTTTCTTCTTATCTTAGCCAGTTTAGCCACCAGTAGTTTGTTTGCTTTATTATTTTTGGCATAATAGAACTGTTTGGCTTTCGTCATTTGATGGGCGGTATGTTCCGCATAGTGGGCTTCAATTTTCTTTTTTGCTATTCGGAGAGCTCGCTGCGTTTTAGGGGTCCAGCCCTTCTCCTTATGGGTCTTTTCTGCCTTCTCCAGTTCTTCTTCAAGGCCCTGACGAATTTGTTGTTTATGTCTATGATAGGCTGCCCCTTTGGCAATCAGTTCTCCCCGCACCACTGCCTTCATTGCATCCCAGGTGTTAGCTAGGGAGGTATCTTCGCTAGGGTTTTCCTTGAAGAAATTGACGATCGTGGTTGCGATAGCGTCTCTGAGTGGCATCTCATTAAGGATGGGGTCGTATAGTGTCCATCTGAGTCGCTGGGGATCAGGGGGACCCTGAACTCAGAGTTCCAAGGTGACCGGGGCGTGATCGGATAGGATTCTGGAGCCTATGGTCACCTCTTCAGTGAAGGCGAAGATTTGCGGGGATATTAGAAGGAGATCTATCCTGGAGAATGTCCGGTGAACATAAGAGTAGAAGGAGAAGTCTTTTTCAGATGGGTAGAGCACTCTCCATGAGCCCACCACTCCCAAAGTCCTGAACAAGCGCAGGAGGGCTAAGGCCGTGGTGAAGTCTCCGGGGGAGGGTGGGTGCGATTTGTCTTTTACGGGGTCCGGGACCCCATTAAAGTCCCCACCGATCACTATCTGGCCCTCCAGAAAGGGAGAAAGAGTTGTGGTTAGCGAATCATAGAAGGGTGCTTGGCCCAGGTTCGGCGCGTATACGGAGACCAGTGAGAACAGTTGTCCCGCTAGTAGGCATTTCACTGCTATGTAGCGTCCTTCCGGGCAGCTTATGGTGTCCAGAATCTGGGGATTCAGCCTCCTCCGGAACAGGATTGCAGTGCCACCTCGCTTGGAGTTGCCGGATGCGAAGAGTTGTTTTGGAAAGTCACGAGAGTGTAGGCGGCTGAAGTCTGCCGGTAGCAGGTGAGTTTCCTGTAGCATGGCCACGGCGGCGGCCTCATTCTGGAGTTTTTGTAGAATTGATTTGCGTTTAGCCGGTGAGTTCAGGCCCTTGACGTTTAGAGAGATAAACTTCCAGGTTTGCTGTTCCGGACCGGGACCTGGGGTCGCTGATGAAGCTTGTGGGAGGGGGGGAGCTACTGAGGAATCAGCCATTATGTCGTGGGAGATGTGACCATCTGTTATCCTGCTTCTGGGGTTTTTGCTCGGACCGCCAACGGGAAGTCCAAGTTTTAACTGGGGATAGAGGACCCATTATGGGGTTGGGCCCTCCCCTGGCCAACGGGGCCGTGAACCAAAGAATAGCCAACATGGCTGAAAATGTGAGTGGTTTGCTCCAAGGACTCATAGGTGGAATGTACCTTGAAGCTGGGCATGAGCCGTGGGGGGGGGGCCCGCTGCATCGGGGATGAAATCCATCCGTGTTTACAAGAGTGGCGGTTGGTTCCGCTGCGCCAGGATCGCTGAGTTGGGTCATAGGGGTCGGAAGGGTCCCTTGCAAGGTCGTTCCAGGTTATCTTCTCCTCCTAAATCTCCGAACCCTCGACCATGTATTTTGTTTGGACCTAGGGGAGGCTATGAGGTCCGAGTCAGTTGCCGCTTCAGTGGCCTGTGAGGGCGAGGAGTTAGCGGGGACCGGCTGCAATATACTTCCAGCGTCGTCTAGATGATTGATCCTGCGTATGGTACCCTTATAGGAGAATTGCAAGGCTGTAGGAAAGAGCCATTTATAGCGAACCTTTTGGGCTTGAAGGAAGGTGGTTAGTGGGCGAAGGGCTCGCCTTTTCTGGAGGGTCAACGGAGATAGGTCTTGGTAAATCTGAAGAGGGATCCCTTGGAAGGTGATTTCGTTCTCAGAGCGGCTTATTGCTGATATGGCTTCCTTTGTTGTAAAGAAATGCACCCTGGTGATCACATCAGGAGGGCCGTCTGACTCAACTCCACGGCGGGGGTTTAGTCTGTGAGTGCGATCCAGTAGCAGCAGTGAATCCTCCATATCTGGGAGGAGAGACTGAAAGAAGAGGCCCACGTATCCGGCAAGCTCTTGGTCTGGGACTGACATAGGAACCCCTCGGATGCGGAGGTTGTTGCGCCGGGCTCTGTTCTCCAAGTTTTCCTGCTTATACTCCAGGATTTCGCATTTTTCCTGCAGAAGCCCCACGGAGCGCTGAATCTCAGACAGGGAGGAGGCGTGGTCCTGGGCTCGATCCTCAATCTCCCCCACTCTCTGTTCTATCTCCGAGACCCTTTTATCGGTAGTCTCCAACTTGGCCGTAAGCTCCGACATACATGATCGAAATTCGGTTTTAATGTCAGCCATGAAATCACGAATGTCCTCCTTAGTTGCTAACGGTCCCCTGTTGTCCAGAGATTCTCGTGAGGCGGGGGGAAGAGTGTCCAGTTTCTTTGCTTTGTCGGACGACATTAGCATTGTTGCTATGTCTGAGGACTTGGCGGATTTCGGTTGCCTAGAC
The DNA here is from genome assembly GCF_040938575.1 of Ambystoma mexicanum. Taxonomy (NCBI): domain Eukaryota; kingdom Metazoa; phylum Chordata; class Amphibia; order Caudata; family Ambystomatidae; genus Ambystoma; species Ambystoma mexicanum. The sequence goes on from NC_090928.1 coordinate 739,772,346, forward strand.
ATGGTGTGGCCTGGCAAGCGTGGGTCAGGGCCACAGGCAGTTCATACGCAAAAGTGGCGATGGCTTGAGGGTAGCCTGAGACACTCCGGGGGCTGGAATGAGTGTTCCGATGTCCTGGTTGCACGCAGGGGCTTCTAGTGCGAAGGGGAGGAGGTACCAAGCTGGGCAGGGGGGGGATGGCGGGCGTGGGCTGGGGCGCCCCAGGAAGCAAACAAAGGGACGAGCGGGAGCAGCTCAGGTGCTGGGGCACGCCAGTTCAGGCTGGGCTCTCAGAGAGGAGGGCACGGGTCCAGATCGCCACGGGTGCCCGCCGGATTCCTGGTGGTAATGGTGGCAGTAGAGGGTTTATGTCACCGTTAGGAGGGCAGTAGAGTGTGGCGCCGTTATCCGGAACTATGGGCCAGGAGATCTGTTCCTGCAGGGGTGCAGAGTCTGATCGAGAACTCTCTGGCCCCGGCCCCCTCTTCCAAAGTGGCGGCGGGGCGTAGCGGAGGGCGGGAGCCGGGGGACCGCAGCTGCGTGGTGTGGTGCGCCCCCGGTGTATCTGGGGCGGCTGCAGGTCTTCTTCTCCTGGGGGCGTCCGGGACAGAGGGGGAAGCAAAGGGGGGGCCCGGGGCCCGAAGCTCCTACCTCGTCTCCCGCCGCCCAGGATGTCAGCTGGATCGCCGGAGTGCTCAGGGGTCCATAGGAGGAGCTCCGATGGCGAGGCCGTGTCTCGGCCGTCGTCGCTGGGTCCCGTCCGCCATCTTGGATTACGCGGCGGAGGGGCCGCGAAATGCAGGCGGCCCGATCATTTTTGTCTCGGCGAATCCGGGTCCCAGCAGCTCAGCGGCGGGGCTCCGGACCTTCTCACATCCCCTCACCGAGTTGGGTCCGAAAACGCTGCCTGGGAACCTTCACAAGCTGGGATGCAGCGGGCTTCCCACGGAGGCCATCAAGGAGGCGACTGCATAGTCCGCGCTCCAGGCCACGCCCCCCGTTGAGGTTCTTTTGCCTATATCTTTCATGTGCTGATACCACATGTTGTTTCCCAAATGTGCCTTGCTGTCTAGTTAATCATTGAAGTCATGATCATCTTCCCTTGTACTTCTCTTAGGTCTCCCTCTTGCCTCACAAGCTTTCATAGTCATCTCATGAAGTATGTCTACATAGTTCCTTCTTACTGGGGGAATCATAAAAGCATTTGTCTGTAGAACTGGTGTTTTTACATGTGCTACTGGTGTAGGAACAATCACATAAGGTCTTGGTGGTCTTACACTTGCCACTTCTGTACCCTCCTGCTGCATCGGAAGATACACAGGAACTACTGCCTTATTTGGATCTACATAATAGACAGTGCGTACTGTGAGAGAAAGTAGAATAGTAATAAACATAATGCATGCATATATGATATACCAATAGGTCATCCGGATGCAACAATAACCTCTTGCATGCCATGGAGGTCTATCGTTGTTTGCCACATTGTTATTACTATTAATGTTACCCATTTTCTACCTTTACTTTCAAGGAAAGAAAAAAACAACTTTAATCGGGTAATCTCATAAAATATTCTGGCAATATATGGATCTGCTCCACGAGCTCCACAAGCAACTGGATGATGGCAGGACAGTTGATAGGGTTCCTGATGAACACAGAGGAGTCGTCTTTTCACCAGACAAAATGAGGATGTGTTTCTAGTAAATAATAGAAGACCAAGGACAGTAAGGTTTGAATGTCTTCAATCGAAAGCCTCATTTAAGATGCTCTCTGGGTTGCCTCAGAAAATAGATGCACTTGTTCAATTATGTAATGTGCCAATTGAAGATTGCCAATTGATTCCTAGGATCTCTCAGAAATGTACGAACATCAGTTTGTCTTCCAACAAGATGCGGGTGTTCTTCAATCAAAGAAATAAAAGACCATTCCAACTAGTCTATTTGCGTCATCATCAGACAGAGGCATTTGTGTTTTCCATACAGTACTCAGGTAGCTGGAGGATTTGCTCCATTATAGCTTTGAGCAATCTCCTCACAATTAGACCATTTTTAGGATCTTGCAAAAATCCATGAACATCATTAGTTCTCCCAACCAATGATGGATAAGCACGAAGAATGAACAGAAAAACAGCAAGAATGATCCACTGAGCGTTGCCATTAGGCACCACCATGGACACTTCCAAAGAGAAATTCAGTGAGAAAGGTATCGGGAAACTGCTCCCTTTTCCAATTGTCAAAGATTAACTCTAAGTCTGACATTTATTTTGAAGACGTCAATATGTCTCAGTCCAATGTCAGCAGATTTCTGTGGCTCAAGAACTATAGCTTTTTTCTTTCACTCCTTGTTTGGCAGTTACAAAGAGTGTCTCAAATGAACCTCAGTCCAATTAACTCTTTATCTGTCTACTGGACAGTCTCTGTGTCCTTCTTCCTCATCATCAATCTTTTCTATATGTGCTGAACTACTTCTCCTTGATTTGCTTCTGAATGGGGTGGGTGTGTGTTGGTCTTGCCGCTGTAGATCTTCACGTCTCCCAAGAATATAGAAGTGTGTCTTCCTTGCACTGTCGATGGAATAACATCCTCCACGATAAACGGGTCATTAAACCTGGGTTGGTGCCATTTGCAAACAAAATTACGGATTAGCACTTGATCTCAGGGGAAAAGTCTTGGCAGTAGAAGTTATTTTGATCCATCTGCTGTATGGTCTTCATCTGTGTTCTGAGATCTACACCCTGTTCACTTGACTTGTTCTGAAATGACAGAGATACTTGTAGTCAAAGATGTTAAATAGGCATGTAGCTCATCTCCTAAAAATTCTGCTGTTGTCTGGGCATCACTTCTAACCCTCGATGGAGGTGTAAGGGGCGTTCTCATTTGCCTACCCGTGACTAGTCCATGGGGCGTAAGATGATGGTCAGAGCCTGGCTGATTCCTCAATGCATATAATGCAAGAGGCAGGCAATGCAGCCATCCTTTTTTCAATGTTAATTTGAGCTTAGCTATCCTTTCTTTAAGCAGGTTGTGGAGTCTCTCATAGATCCCATTTCCTTGTGAGTGATAAACTGAGGAAAACCAATGCTTTATATCAAACAACAAGCTAATCTGCTCAAATACTTCATTCACAGAATGGGGGCCAATATCTGATCTTAATACCTCACATACTCCCCATCTAAGAAATAGTTCTCGAACTAGGAACTTCGCTGCGCAAGTGGCATCTGGATGGGTGCACGGGCCAGCTTTGAACCACCTTGAGAAAGGGCACACTACCACTATCACATATATGTAACCACGACAGACCTGCAGCATATCAACATAGTCGATATGTAAATGCTGAAATGGACTATTTGGTCAGGGACTAACACCTCTAACTGTTTGCAGTGTATTCTCAGCAGTAAACGTTTGACATACGATGAAATTTACTACATAAAATACAACATGTTATAACAAATTTGGTACAAACCAATCCTCTGCAATGGGTGCTGTGAGGCTTTCTCTATTGACATGCGCAGGGTAGTGTAGCTGTTCCAGCGCCACCCTTAAAAAGGCTACAGGCATCACTGTGCTTTCTTATCACCACACTACTTCCGAAGGGGATAAAGAACACCCACTCTGTGTCCGTGTCGACAGATCTTTCTCATCCTGTGGTGCTTCACCTTGAACTTCCATTAACTGTGTTTTTGACAAGTTATTGAAACTTTCATTAATAATCATCATCACCACCATTCTCTCATTCACATCAGGCGTATCAAAGCTCATAATATTCTCCGAATATGCAACTCATTTTTCCTCTTTGTCTGCAGCTTGGTTTCCGCATGAAATAAAGTCTTTTCTCTTAGTGTCAGCTGCACATTTAACAATCGCAATGGATACTGGGAACTGTAGTGCTTTAATAAGTCTGTCCAATAAGGTGGCATGTTGCACTGGAGCACCGTCTGCTCGGAAGTAGTCCCTCCTTTTTCAATGTGCTAACCCTGCGTGCACTGTTGACATAACATAGGCAGAGTCACTATACATGGTTACTTCCTGATCTGAGCTATTATCAAGCACAACAATCAGCGCCACTAATTCTGCAAGCTGTGCTGAAAAGTGAAATGGTAGTCATGCACGTATCAATAATTCAAATTCCTCATTAGCGATGTGCCTTACTACAGCACCACCTGTATATCTTTGTCTATCAGTTTGATCAATTTTCGAAGAACCATCAATAAAGAGAATCTCCCCAGCTGCTAGAACATTTTCTTTCAGCCTCGGAATCTCGTCATAGAACTCCTCATAGTTGGAGCAATCATGTGCCTGCTCGTCATCTGCCAGTGGTTTGGCTACAAACGTGGCAGGATTGACCGTTTGACATCTGACTACTTTATTCGCCGGATTCGATATAACCACCTCATAAGCAGAAGCTCTTTTAGGGGTCAATGTACCCTTAGGTTTTTCCAAAACAGCAAATAATGCATGTTCGACAAACATTGTCATCGAACACCCCATTACAATGTTGTCAGCCTTCTCAATAGCGAATGCGGCAGCTGCCAAAGATTGTTCGCACAGGAAGTGACCTCTCATTACTGGGTCCATAATCCCACTGTAATATGCTAAAGGCTTATACCCCAACGTGGTTCTCTGTGTGAGTATGGCTGTCATGACTGTTCCATTTGTGTGAGAAACTAAAAAGAATTCCTCAGAATAATTAGGAATTCCTAGAACTGGAGCAGTGCAAATTGCCTTTTTTAACTCGTCAAACCTTTCCTCCATTTCCTCGGTCCATACAATCTTTTCCTGACAATGTTGTGCCTTTTTTGGACTTGCAACACTGGCTTTATGTATGAACTATAATAAAATACCCATGCCCTCACATAATTGCATATTCCCAAAAATGCTGTATGTGCTTTATCCTGTACGGTTTCACTGTTTTCAAAATGCCTCAGCCTTTTCAGGTGTAACTTTCTTTCCTTCATGCGAAAATAACTGTTCTATATATAACACCTATTCTTGGCAATATTGCAACTTCTGCTTGCTTGTCCACTTTATATCCTTTCTCAGCTAAGATAATTATTAGCTGAACTGAGTCTCCTCTGCACTCTTCTTCTGATGTGCTGCAGACCAAAATATCATCTACGTATTGCAACAGAACACTTTGTTTGTTTGTTTATTAATTTGTAATGCGCAGCAGACCCGGAGGTATCAGGGTGCAGAATACAGGAAGATACAGGAATACTTTCAGCTTAAAGTTACACAGGTTACAGAAATAAGTGTAAAATAGTTCCCAGGTAGAATACAATTAGGGATCTAGAATCAGATATATACATACAAAAGGGGCAAAGAAATATTGCTTATGTCCATCTACAGGACTCTATTGAACATTGATGGAGACTCACAGTACCCCTGGGGTAATCTTGTGCGTTTTACCTTTGTCTGATAGTGAATGATATCAGATCTTGAGAAACGTTATGGAATGGGATTGAGAAAAATGCATTTTTCAAGAAATCACAGTGAAATATCGCACCTCAATATGGATGCTACATAAGATTGTCGCTGGATTAGGAACTAAAGGAAACTCTGACGTCACTAAAATGCCTTGATCTATCATGGCAGATATTATCTTAAAAATACCCTTGTCTGTCTCTTGAGACATAGGATACTGTCGTGCTCGAGGTAAAATTGCTCCTGGCTTGAGTTTAATCTTAACTTTTCCAACCCCCTTTAATAGGCCTAGGTCATAGGGGCCTATGGTCCATAAAGAAACTGGCACTTTCACCATGTCTTCATCAAAAAATGCAGGACCCTGTCTCACTAACATCATCCTTTGTGGAAACTCACGTTTTTCTGCTCTAACCCAATATGTAATGCTCATCTCGAACACTACTTCATCATCAGATGTGTCATCCTTAAAGAAGTCCTGATCAGTAACATCAGTTAATCTGTAACCTTCTCCAATAGCAATTACTGTGCTCCATGTTCTGCCATTATCGTCAAATTCTATGAGGATAGCCAAAACCCCATTGTACTACAGCAGCTTGCAGCTCTAAGGGAAAAATCTGTCCCCCCACACCGTCCATGGGACTCTCTGGTCTAAAGAGAAACTCATCAGGTATCCTCATAATCTTACCTACTAAACCAGGCAGCCATGTTAACAGAATGAGTATCCCATAATGAAACACCTCTGGTTCTAACAGTACACCTCGTATGTCTATCTGTCCTGTAAATGCCATAATGAATTCACTAACATTTAAATAATGTATTCCTGGTGTTGATCACACTATGCCTTCATCAGTAAAAGAAATTGTCATGTTCAACTTCGTCATTCAATCTCGACTCAGTATATTAACTGGTGTTTGCCTTGAATACAACAATGGCACAGACATATCACATTCTCCTATAGAGACAGGTAATTCTTCAGTAAAAGGAACTCTACTTGTAGTTCCTGTGAAACCTTGAGCATTCATGGCATTACCTGAGAGTACAAATTTTCCATCCCGTATACATGAGCGTGTCGCACCGGTGTCTACTAAAAAAGAAAAGGATTTACCTCTTATGATGTCAACACTTGGTTCCTCTTGAGGTTTTGGCATTACAGACAGTACTGAACACATGAAGTCTCCCAGTGAGCTGTCCTGTTGCGGGTAGATGCTTATTCCTGTGCCTGTCAAAGGATTTCCTCCCTTGATGGTGACACCCCTATCCTAGGAGTCAGTAACTGTCCCATGTTTGTACTCTGCTGTATCTGCATGGGGGCATGCTGTGACTGCCGTTGTGGCAGACCCAATGGTGCTTGCTGTTGTTGCAAAGCCTGTTGTTTTTCGGCGCTTGGGCTTGATACACTGTTTGATCTTGGGCAAACCCATCTCTACTTTGTGTCCCATATGCAGGTGGGAAAGTGGTCCCTCCTCTTCAGAACTGCCCATTCTGTCCATATCCTTGACTCCCACTTGTTTGCACTATATGTCATGTCATTCCTCATGTCCAACATACAGGAGGTAGTTTCCGAGCTGCCCTCCCAGCATCCCCTAATTATAATTCTGTATGGACTGAAACCCACCCTGGTTACTCTGAAAGTTCCCTTGATTGTTCTGAAAGCCTCCTCTTCCGCTGAAATTTCCTCTTACTTGTGGTGCAAATCCCATCCCTCCTTGATCAAACTAGTGTTGGTTATTCACAAATGGCATACTTGTTACTTGCTGGGCTCCTTGCCCTTCTCCACTAGTCAACATCACCCCTTCTATAGTATACTTTGATAGCTTTTTCTGTACCAACTTAGCCTCCCCAAACTTTCTTCTTCTTTCTTTTGGCTGTTCTCTTGTAATAGACTGCAATTATGTGCTATTGTTAACTGTATTTCTGGCCAAGGTTTTGCCTCCATACACACCAGCTTTTTGAGCTTTCTCTGTACCTTTTCTGGCAATCCCTAACATAACATATGACAGAATACAGGCATAGATTCCCCCTATGGCCCGTGTATTTCCAAGCTCAGTTGCTCTTGGAAATTCTGAATATAAATCAACAGATCCTCTCCTTCCTGCATCTTTCATGGCATTCTAGCTCCCATGTCTGACGTGTCTGGATATTGTACTCGTAGCGCTTTCCAGACCGCTGCTCTACAATTATTGAATGTTGCTCCATCATGAGCAATATTCTGAGGAGTGACACCTCTGTATCCTGCTCTTGCACAAATGTCATCAGCTCTCTCCACAAGTATAGCTGCTAGAACCCTTAATGTCCCCTATAGCTGATGTGTTTCCTTCTGTCATTTTCTCTAATTCATAGATCCATTATCCAGCACCCGACGTTAAACTCAGGAGTTTATGTCTTAAATTATCCTTGTCCATCTGGGGCCTCAATATATACTGCGATCTGACCTCTCCTTTCTCTAACAATGGGAATTCTGAGATCCCAAAATTGCATTCATCCCACATCGTCTGCTTGTCCATAGCAGGGACAATGGTTCCACACCATCTTCTTCCAGGTAATGACCTTAGTCTACTCACATAAGGTGGCGAGTCCCCCCTCTCACTATGGGATCCCCTTTAGGTCGATCTAGCTGCACCAGTGACTCTGATGCCTTAGATTTAGGTAGGTCTAGATCTGACCATCTTACTTTTCTGTCCGTATTTGAACACCCTTCAGGACCATATGCACTAGACCCTTCCTCCCCGTGGAAAGTTTCTATATCTTCGTCTGACATATCCTGTCCCCAACTAGTGTGACTTTCCTTTTTCTCTTCTCTATTCAGAGTTACCCTGTCCAAAGACAAAACTCTATGCTCAAGGCTAAACAAGCTTCCCTCTTTGCATTGAAACTGTGTACTTTCAAATCGATCATTTTAACTCTTGCCTTGTGATTCTTTATTGGTTCTCATGTCATGATAAACCTTATCAATGTTATGCCCAATGCTTCTGATATCAAAACCATCTTCTAGATTTGCTCTAGATGGACCTGGTATCGGCTCATGTGCCAGGAAGAATTATTCTATGTCTTCTCATGCTATTTCTGGATCGGTTCCATTAATCCTTTCTCTATGTGATCAATGTTGCGTGCCCTTTTGCCTTCCCTTCAGTCCATTTCTTCATCAACTTCCCTTCGTTTTTAGCTTCTTCACTAACCCTTTCTTCTTCCTGTCTCTTCATCGCTCTTCTCTCGTTTACTCTACATTTCTTCATCTCTTTGTCTTTGTATACTTCTATCTCTCAATTTCTGTTCTTCCTTTTACTCTCTTTTCTTTTCTAGCTTATCTAGCTTTGTCCTTCTGCTCTTTCAACTGTTCATCTTGATTCAGCTGTTCCCTTCTTTGTCTGTCCTTTCTTTTAGCCTTGTCCTCTTACAATCATTTCTCTCATTATATGTTTTTTTTTATCCTGTTCGTCCTGATCTTCTTCCTGCCTTATTTCCTCAATGCTCTTTCCATCAAGTTTGAGCAATATCTGAACGCCCATCCATTTGTTCTGTATGAGCGCTATCTCAGCAGTTTTGTCTTTCTCTCCTTTCCAGCTTTTTATTTCTCTCTCTATATCTAGAGACATGCCTGATCGTTCATGTCTTTCCTTGTCCCGTGTGACTTTAGGAATCACATCTCTTCTGGAGTCTTTTCGGGACTCTCATTGCTGCTACATGCAGGTGACTTATAGGTTCAGTTACTATACCCTGTGGCTGCCTTAAGCTCTCTTAAAAGATATAATTCTTTGCCTCTCATACTATCACCATTTACATTAGGTGCAAGAGGGGGAGCAGAAGGCTCCTCACCCCCCTCTTTACAGTGATTAAGCATCCAGTCCTCAGGAGGTGGGTCTTCCCGTTCCTCCTGGTACATTTTCCAGAGCTCTAAGCTTGCTAATCTTTTTTCTAACTTCTTTCCAGTATATGCTGAATGCAAGTATGGCATCATATGTTGCAGGACCGCTTTAGACAATGATTGCCCTTGTGGCCATGGCATGAACATTTCATCTGCCGTATCCTTAACCCATTCTGCACTCTATTATTTAAGATTGTGCACATGTTTTGGCAGCTGCCTTCACAAATGTATGAGCGGTGCAATATCCTCCATCATGACCTAATCACAATTGACTATCACCACTTTCCGTTATTTTGGTGATTGGGTGTCTAAAATCAGGTGGGGCAACAGAGCCCTCCTCTAGTGCAGGTTTCTACCAACATCATCAAATACACTGCCCATTGGTTATACAAACTATAGGGCTCTCTAATACGTGTCCCTCTATAACTGGTTGGCACCCTTGTACCCCTCTAATATTCCACATGCCTAAGCACCATGCAGGCTGGCATCCAGGTGCCAGTGGGAAAGCCACAGCCATAGCTTCCCACAAATGAGCCCTGGCATACATCATCACACTTGCAGCCTACTAGTCAATTACGGCTTCGAACTCGGCCTTGGAAATGTTCTCCGTTCTGAAGAATATGGGATTTCGCTACAGTTCATCAGAGTGTCTATTTTCATCCGACCAAGTGACTGTAGACCATGAGTTACGAGTCTTACTGCATTTAAAATACTACTATTTGATGAAACTCTGACATCTTTAATGTTCTTGCCTCTCACTAGAGACAGGAGTTTTGTTCTTTCACATGTTCTGTAATTGTTTGTAGGCACATCCAGGCCCAAGAGGACCTTGATTTCTTGGTGTTGATCCAATCAAACCTTTCTTTGATCCACCTCCATGTTTAAGTATTCAATTTCTATCTGCAACACACTAAAAACGTCTTCGTGCTTTCAGAATCCAGCTCTGCTAAAGCGCATTGTGGAATCATCCATAGTCCTTATACTTCTTATGTATATACTTTGGTGCATCGCCGCAATCTATTCACTGCATAGACAGCCTTAAATAATACTTTGTCTACTTGCGTTACTGCTTCTGTACACTTACAAAATGACTCAATAATTTCTCCATTATTCTTATAGCATGAACATCTTTATCTTGAGCCCAAAAGTTTGCTAATCTTTAATACCATGAACTTAGTGCTTATAGAATCTTTACTTATAGAGTCTCCATGACTACTCTGCTTTTACCCATTCACATTTTGTATACACCTTCAATACTGTAACATGTTAGTTTTTCATTTCCAACTGTTTGTATTGACATGTATGCACTGTATTGGTATGTTTTTTATCCTCTGTATGTAACTTAAGCTCAAGTAACATTGTACCTGCTGCACCCGTCTACCCCTGGGCTTTGTGCGCATTATCAAATAATAAACATAAACATAAAAATATGTTCTCTTGTCTTCTGCATCAACTCTGCCTTTAATGACGTCACCAATCTGCTTTTTCACATGCTTTTCCCTCTTCCTCCAGGATTTCATTAAAATGACCATCATATTGTCGTGTATGCATTTACCGCTTCCTCAATGGAAATCTTACTTCCAGGATTCTCTTTTGTATAGGTATTCTTACTGGCAATGCACGTATTTCACATTCTGGCTCCCAACATATAGGCATCATGGGAGAGCAACTTTTGGTGGGGGTACTCAATTCCAACTCTACAACACCATGTCAGTTTACTTCACTGTGCATGGCTGCATATCAAGTCCTCCGGCTCGAAATGCACTCGAGGTGGCAATGGCCCTGACATGAGGAAGAAATCAAATGAGAAAAATTAGTCCATCTTGGATGAGGGTACAAATCAAATAGAGTCCACTCTAGATGAGGACAAAAAATTAAATTGTCCATTTTGTACAGGTGTACAAATAAAAAAGGGTCCACCCTTGATGGAGCCAAAACAAATAAAAGATGTTGATCTTGGACGGGGAGCAAAAATTAAAAAAGAAGAGAAAAATTAGTCCAGCCTCGGGGTAGGTATCCACAAATGTAAAAGAATAAAACATCAAAATACATACCCCCTCCACGGATTTATGGGCATTGAGGCACATGAAGAAGAGGTGGTGTGGACAAGCAACAAACCTGCATGGTTCAACTGGGAACGCGATCCTGTGGTGGATCCTCGGATGGTGCACCCTGACCATGCAGTGCCAAAGCCTGGCACTCATTGGGTACAGCCACTTGTGAAAGGGATGCGTGCAGGAGGGCCCCAATTGCCAAAGGCCGCAGTGTCATTATCTATGATTACTCTTGACGTCTTCAACTGCATGTCAGAGATTGCCTCAAGGTAGTCATCTTTTAGCAGAGGAATGCCATTATGGCAAACATTTCATCATGCAGAGAATGCTTCAAGGTCTCTGTGTCTTGATGGTGCGATTGCCTTGATGCCAACATCTCAGCCTGCAGGCATTTGTTCTGGGCTACCACGTCTTGATGTAGGGATTCCCACAAAGAGAATATCTCTGCTTATAGGCATTTATTATGGGCTACTGCGTCTTGATGGAGGGATTCCGTCTGCCTGCAAGCATATATTATGGGCTTTCATGTCTTATTGTTGGATGACCTTCGAGGACGACATCTCCACATGCAGTGTTTCCCACAAGGTGTCCTTCATCTGCCGCTGGTGGTGTCTGGAGAGCAAATACTCATCAAATACTCTGAGAGCTTGCCGGAGAGCCATACAGTCCTCGCTCAAGACCTTCCTCAGTTGCTGAATATCCTCTTCCCTTCCTGGCATGATAGGCGGTCTTCAGTAGTGCATGCAGCATTTCTCAGGAGATGACATGTTCAAACAGGCGATGGATGTCCGTGGCCATCTCCTACAGGACATCACCTTGCCTGGCACTTGCACACAGCAACTCGTCCTCCAACTCATAATGTCCACCAGGCACACGTCCACCACATGTGTGTGGCCTTCCAAGATGGGGTTCCTGAGGGACGTGCAAAGAAATTGGGTTTGCGAGGCAAACACAAAAAAAATGGCTCTGCGAGGCACACCGCAAAAAAGATGCTCTTTAAAATGAGCTCTGCACCACTAACTAGTTCTGTGAGATATGCATATATGTTGAATCTCCTAAATGTCTCTGTCTCTGAGTTCTCTGTCTCCACACTTTGCATCTATTAAATGTCTTTGGCACAGCGTCGAGCACATAGGCATGCTGCGTGCGTTGAGTAAATTACACGCTAGGCTCTTCCTCTAATCTTCACACTGTTGCCTCATGAATCCATGGAAGACACACCAGTTCCTCCTGCCTCATGCCATTTTGTGCCTCCTCCTGCCTTGGATTGCTTCCAAACCTCACCTTCTGTGGCTGCCTGATAGTGTGTGAGTGCCTGCTGACCACCAGCATGTCCTTGGAGTGCCTGCTAATACCCTAGTGCCTGTTTACCTGTGGCTCATCTGTCAGACTCTGTGACCATCTCATCTGCCATCTTGGGACTTCCACCTCTGTTCCACCTCCACAGCTCCACAACACTTATCGTCAGGACCCAGCTGCACACCACCAGCCTCGGGGAGCCATGTCCGCTCCATTGCCCAGTACCCCCAACGCAAGGCTGAGGGCTGCCAACTTCAGCACCAATGAAGTTGGCAGCCTGGGTGGGAAGGTCCTGGTGAACTATGACACACTCTTCAACCCGCAGATGCAGCTTGGGCTGTGTGGACATCACAAGATCTGTGAGAACATTGTGGCTGCCATCAACACGGAGGGGGTGGCAGTTTGAACTGTGGCCACACAAAGAAGCGCTGGGACAACCTCAGGCTCTGGAGCAAAGTGAAGGCGGTCAACAATGCAGGTGCCACGGTGGAGGTGTACCATGCAGGCCACCATCAGGTGTCATCCCTTCACCTCTGCGCCCTGGACATGGTCAACCCAGACATACACTCCCAGATCCATGACCTGCAGTCACGGATCCAAGCTGATTGTGAGTACCCTAAGGGTGTACTACTCTACAGTGTTTGAGGTCATCTCTTCTGTGCATGGCATGTGTGTTGCACAATTCTAAACCAGCATTCAGCCTGATACTGATGCTGAGCATATGTGATTGCAGACATCTGTGAAGTGGATAGGGGTAGAGAAGTCCACTGTCAGTTCTTGGTCAGAACGTGTACTTGTGTGCATGCAATGTGAGTTGCTGACAGCAAGTACTCAGACAGGTAAACATGCCAGATTGAGATGTTGTGGGCATGTGAGGGACATTTAGGACAACTCTACGGGTTGCTCATTTTCAAATGATGATTGCACCAGCCACACTCAGCAGCTGCGACTGACACATATGAATGGATGTCTGGTAATGACATGTTGGTGTATTGGACTGTCAGGGCCAGCTGTCTGATCTGTCAGCTCACTGCATGAGGAGCCAGACATGGCATGTCATCATGACATTTGTTGGGGCTTGGAGCAATAGCAGCACTGCTTGATCCTCAAGCAATGGGTGTCTGTATGTATTATATGCTTTCAGGTCAGACTGTCAGGGGTGCATGTTGCTAGATTGATTGGATAGTCAGCACCCAAGTAGGTCTCGTAAATCCTCTCCAGCTTCCTGCACTGCCAGGCTGTGTTGAATCAAATTTCGACTGGCTCGAGGGGTCCTACATGGATGATGGTAAATTGGCATCTATGGTGTACCCAGAACCAGACTTTGCTTGCCTGGCGAGGTCATCTGGACAAGCTACATTCCCATGCATTTAGCAGTTGCCTGCCCTACCAAGGGCCCCACTGTCCCTTCCCTGCCCCTGTGAATTGCCTCCCAGGGACATGCTGTATGGGGGTGTTCTTTGCCAGAAGCCAGGGGCATGGCCCACCTGGGTTCATTAAGATGCTTTGAACTAATAGTTGGCTGCTCTCCGTGCCCAGCCATCTGGTTGTTGTCCATATGATGGCATGGAAGGTCCAGATGGCTGGCCAGCTGGGCATGTCCAGATAGGTACCATTCTGAAATATACTCCTATTGGATCTATGAGGTGTCAGGACACTTTTGTCGAGACCTCCTTCTCTGTCACCCAGGGTACACAGATTTCAAGTAAGCACAGTTGCTTTCCTCTCCTCTGGTTTACACTAGACACTGTGTATGGGTCCTGTCTGCACTCCACTTTGTTCTCGCTGCCACACGCAGGCTCCGTACATCCCCAAGATACGAAAGGCTATGCCCCACACAATGTGCCAGCAGAAACCTGCCTGCTGGGGGCGCTCCTCTGAAAGGCCAACTTTATTTCTGCACCAGCAGGGTGCCTGATCAACAAGATGACTTGCACCTCAACAGCAGTGCAGCCTGACTCGAGAGCATGCCCCCTCAGGGAGTGCCCCTTACATGGGTGGCTCCCGCCTCCAACCAGGGCAAAGACTGAGCAGCCCGGCAGTTTCCCAGTGGTCATGGCTGAGTAGTGTATCAGGGGTCCTCCATGATCACGTAGGCAATAAGACATCAGCAGTAATCCAAAAAGGATCATACATCAGGCAATAAGTAAGGCTGTTTATTACAGGTGTGCATGCACAAATCAAACAGCACTTTGGAAAATAACTGATTGATAGGAGCTGACAACACCACCGACTGTGGTCTGATCTTTTATACTGTTAAAATGTTGTTTGCATAGTAAGAAACAGTTGTGATTAATGTTGCACAATATTAGACATCTCACTAAGCTGATTGGTGGGACTAGTCTCCATAGATATGTATATGTTAATCAAAGATGATTGGAATAAAGAATCTTGAACCCTCTGTTCATCACTTCTGCTGTGGTGCCATGTTCCTTTCTACTCCGCTCCAAGAATTATTTTTTATTTGTTATACGTGCTGACCTCTGGGACTTTATTTTTCTGCCATTGGTCAGCACACAAAGAAGAACATGACACATCCTGAGTCTGTGGGAAGGGAGACATTCACACTGCATTCAACCAACTGCTCTGGCGTGGCTGACCTCTTTCCTTTACAATCGACCCTCCCAGGTCCAACTTGGGTCCTTCCTCTCTGACATCTTTTTCTCCACCTGTGGCGTTCTCCAGGGATCTAATCTCTCTCCCTGGCTGTTCAACCAGTATCTGGCACTCCTTGCCCACCGCATCGCCACCCTCTGCCCCAACTTTCAGTGCTATGCGGACGATACCCAGCTCATTTTCAGGCTACCCTCGGCCTCCTCCTCTCCCTCCCTCATCTCTGACTGTCTGTCTGCTATCCAGGAATGGTGTGCTGCCAATGACCTCTGCCTTAATGCTAGTAAGACTGAGATCCTACTCATCAGCACACCCACTCCCTCCTTCCCTGCAGCTCTCTGGCCGGCCTCTCTTGGCCCTCTTCCTGCTCCTACCTGCAAGGCAAAAAACCTTGGGGTCATCTTCGACTCCACACTCTCCTTCTCTCCTCATATATCTGACGTCTCTAAGAAGTCACATTACCAGCTGCACCTCCTCAGAGGTATTCTTCCCTTCCTCTCCTTCCCCCAGAATCTCACTGTCTCCCGAGCCCTGGTTCTCTCGAAGCTGGACTACTGTAACAGCCTCTATCTTAATCTGCCTGCCTCCACTCTCCGCCCTCTGCAACTCATCCAGAACAGAACTGCGAGACTTGTCCTTGGCCTCAAGCCCAGGGACCGTATCTCTCCAGGACTGAAATCTCTACACTGGCTCCCAGTGACTGCGAGGATTAAGTTCAAAACCCTCTGCATTGTCCACAAGGCCTTCTGGGGCCTGGGGCCTAAATACCTTCAACTCTCTCTTCCTAAATATCTTCCTACCCGAGCCCTACGCTCATCCGTCTCCATCTCCCTCAGGGTCAGCCGCTTCTCGAAGCAACGAGCTGGGGGTAGATCTCTCTCCGCGGCAGAGGCCTCCCTCTGGAACAGCCTTCCTGCCTCCCTGAAACTTGAGGAGAACCATCTCTGGTTCCGGAAGCACCTCAAAACCTTCCTCTTCACTTCTGCTTTCTCTCTCCCTCTCCCCTGCTAAATTCTTCACCAAAACTGCACTGATTCTGCAACTGGGCCACTCTCACCAACCTCGGTCCTGGGCCCAGTCACTCTTCACTTGCACTGCCTCCCTGGCAACCCCTGCACTGCGGGACTGTCTCTGTATCACTACAGCCCCCCCTCAGCACTTGTCTGCACTTACCTTGCACTTGCCACCAGCTGGCCCTATTTATTTATTATTTTATTTCTATTCTACTTATTTGTACTGCACTCCCCCCCCTTCCCCTTGCACTTTTTCCCTTCCCCCTACCCCTGCACTTGCGCGGTCTGAATGACACCTGGCCTAGTAGGATCGTTGTCTGTCTTCCCCTTGTTCCCCCCTCCCTGCCTCGTCGCACCTTGAAACACTTGTGTATAGGCGCGTTACAAATGCCATATCATATCATATCATAACCAATGAGGTGCCTCGTGGACATCACCGAGAACACAATATTCGTGTTGCCTTTCAGGGACACCAAAACTCACCTTCTTATTTGCTCCTTTCTGTATCATCCCCTCATCCCACATCATTCTTCCCAGGCCCACCTGCCAAGCGGCAAATAATAATTACAGATCCTACTGTGGCTGTGCCTCTTCATACACGTCTTTATGAGCTTAATTCTCTGCGGTCCCACTGAGTGCCCTATAATCTGGCTCACTGACTTTGTATGTATCTGCTGGCCCCTGTCCCCAGCAACTACTGCCTGCTGGGAACAATCAGCTAGCATCATTCTTCCAGCACCCTCTTTATATTTGCCCGCCATGCAGGGCCTGTCAGCGTTAAACCCAAGTAATTTACTTACCTGACATTTCATCACATAATGGTGGCTAGGTTACTCATTCAAGGTGGAACCTATAACAATGCAGTCCGCCACCTGAGGAACATGCAACCTAAAATGCATCATAGTCCTCTTCATTAGGTGGTTGTACTGCAAAAACCACTTGCTCTTCTCCTTCATTATCATTCATTCCAGGATGCGGGACCTCTTTTCTGTTATCTTTTCCTCTACCTTCCTTCCCCTCATCAGTAGCAGACATTATATAACAAACTATTTTCATGAAGGGTACAGATTTCCTTAATAGCCTCAGTCAATGTCCTATTGACAGCATCATTGGCGGGTATTGCCGTGCACCAACTGCTGACGATCTTGTGACAGAGGCCTCCTTCCATGGCTGTTTGCATCTGCAAGACAAACCTCTTCTGAAGTGCTACCAGTCGTAGGGCACAGAGTTCTTCTTTCACTTTAATTCTTTCTCAGTAACATTTGCTAGCTGTAGCACTTCATACATGGTAATCTGCAACCACTTGGTGAGGCTGACGTGGTGTAAAATGGCATCCATACTTTGTGAGTATTCTTCTGATGAGTAGTTACTGCTCCTCTTCTTCTATGCATGGTGTTCTCCTGTCCTCTTGGTGACCTTTGCTCTCTCACCATCATCCTTGGCCATAATGTGGAGTGATCCTTGAAGGGTAGTAAATCTGCTCGAGGCACGACCAATGCAAGGCTGTGGAGCATGACAAGGGAGCACACTCCTCCCCAGTCTGAACGTAGCTGGGCATATGGTTTTGATGCACAGGCCCTCCAGTGGTCCATCACCACTGCTGTCCCACTCTGCAGTGCTGGGATTCTTATCTTCTCGCAGCCAGTATTCAGCCTGGTATTAGTAAATGTGTTTGTTTTTAGTTGGCTGAATGGTCCATTTGACAGAATAAAAACATACAAATTGGCCAATACATACGGAACATTTGGAGTGGGGGTTGCGGGGTTATCCCCCGCTCCTATGATCAGTATGTATTAGCCTTGGGAGGTTGCAGGGGTGTCCCCACTTCCTCAATATTGGAGGCGGGGTACCAGGAAAAAAAAGAAAGAAAAAGGGACCCTGCGGCATCAAATCCTGCCCGCATTTCAGGGATGGATCTGAAACCTCAGGCTGCAGTCAACCAGGCAGCGAGCGAACAGGTAAGTATGGAAGGGATTTTGGGGCTGGGGGATTGGTGTAAGTGTGTTCGATCCTCTGAGAACTGATAGCATTGTTTTTATTCGAACAGTTTGCTTCAATCAGTTCTCAGACGGTCAAACAGACCTAAACCTTCACCCTCACTATTGTTGTCCAATTGGCCCTGAAACACAAAGAGAATTGTCTAAGAGGCTTTATGTGAACTAGTTGACGTCTCTTATCTCTCCAAATCAAAGCATGTATATGTTCATTCCACACCACCTGACAACTCCCATTTATCTTTCTCGCCACATCTTCCTCAAATCCCACTATCCCCTCTGCACACCACTGTACCATCTCTCCTTTCTGTTTTCTATTGTGAAACACTGAACCCGTATTGTCATGAGGGGTCTGGTGTGACACCATGGGATATTGTGCTCCATCACATTTTTACAATGTATTCTAGTATGGGTCGTGAAGAACTGCTCTTCCCTTCTTGCCCCTTCAGTTACATATTCTAGTATTATGTGCCTGGTGGCTTCATTTGTGGACACGCTCTCCAATTGTATATGATTATCAGTGTATACTTCTTCCCCTTCATCTATCTAATGAACCGCTACTGTTCACCATTGAAACAGACCACAAGTCTTGCATAAAGACAGGTGCATTATGCATTCCTCCTCTCCTGCTGTTACCTCTCAGGGAAAGAATTGTTTTGGTGTCCCTGTAATGTGTGGGATTAGTGAGCACTTATAGCAAATGCTTTTAGCCATCTCTCACCCCACATGTTTCAATTCCTCATACCACATGTTTGCAGATGGTGTGTCCTGCCCCCCAATTATTTCAGGAAATGTGTCTATACTGAATACAATTCTTATAGTTTTCATATTTTTCTCATTTTCTTTAGGCACTCTTATGCAATAGAAACCATAAGAGAAGGAGAATCAGCAGAAAAGGGCACAATCCTACCCCTACCCATGGCCCATCTTTTAATATTTTCTCCTATTGCCCCCACTGATTGTACACCCATTGCCCTCCTCTTATACGGTCTTCCTGTAAGGTCTTATAGCAGAAAAAGTGTTAGTGACAAGTGATTTGTACTCCCCATCAAGTTGGTCACCTCTCTTCCTCTCTGGAGGGGGTGACGTTGTTGTCTCTGCGATGTCAAAATCGTGGATCCATGCTGTTCTTTCATTATTTTTTACTGCTGTGGGTGTCGAGGTTCTTGCTATTTCCACGCATAATTGCAGATGAACACCTCATCTCCTGGAGAGAGGGGTGTCGCTTGTGGAAATGTATAATCTTTCGGCGCACCTGTGGGTGTTGCTTCATTGGCTGGCTTGCTAGTTTGTTGCTGAACCTGATAAGACACATATTTGAATGCGTTAGTGAGTTCAGTCAAATACACATTCAATTCTTCCCCCATAACCTGTGCAGTTGGGTTAGCATTCAAAATTGTACATGCAGGAGGGAATGGTGCATGTATTCTCCTGCCACTAACAATTTCTTGCAGAGTCAAATGATGATCCGCGCCAGGTGAGTTACATAATGTAAGAAGTGCTAAAGGGAAGCAATAAAACCAGTTTTGCCCAAAGTTGATGTTAGCTGTGCTAACTGCTCCTTTAGTAATCCGATTAGGTGCTCTACCATGCTGTTTGCTTGCTGCGGTAAACTGTGAAGAGGTGGTATTTTATCACCAGGATGTTTGTAACCTCCTTGAATAGGTCATTCGCAAAATGTTGCCCTATTATCTGACCTTAGTTCATCGCATATTCCCCATATGGAAAACACCTCCTGCACCAAGAATGTTGCCACCAACTTTGCGCTTTTGTGAACACAGGGTCCCGCTTCAAGCCCACGTGTAAATGGACAGACAACGACAAGCATGTGCCTATAGAAAGCACATCTTTGTTGCATATCAACATAGTCAATATTCCAGTGCCGGAAGAGACCCTCCAGTCGCAGAAGTGTACCTCTAATTGCCTTTAAAGTATGGCCTGCCAAAAACTATTGACAAACCAGGAAGTTCCCCGTAAACTCTGCCACCAAGTCATGGAGCCTTGGGACAAACTACCTCTCATTTATGCCTGCCGCCACATGCTCTTTGGACATGTGGATGGGCAAGTTGAACTGCTCCAATGCTCTTGCCAACAATTTCCTGGGCATTACTTTTTTCCCTGTGCTGTTCTGTTGCCACACTAAGTCGGTAGAAGAGAGAAAACCCCAGCTGTACTAAGAGATCCTTTTCTTCCTTGGGGGGTTTCCCTGTGTTTTTCAATTATCTGTACAAGCGGTACTGTGTTAAAATGCTCTGGCCCTCATTACGACCCTGGCGGAAAGTAACTGACCGGACCGCCATAGCGTAAATAGCGTTTCCGCCATTGCACGACGGAGTAAAGTGCGGCTAATTCTGACCCATCGGGCACGAGCACTACGCCATGGCGGAAGTGCAAAGTCCGCGATGGCGGAAATGTCCCCAAAACGCCCCTCACCGCCGTCGTACGGCGCCCTAGGTGCAATTCCGCCACCCATCATAGCGGTCACCGTAATGAGCGGTAATCGCAAAATACGGTGACCGTAAACATACGGAAACGGAAGTAAAAACATGGTCCCGGAACGGGAAACAGCACGCCGTACACCTATAAAATCAGAATCCCAACACAACCATCAAAAATCCTACCCTGAGACACATCCCAACCCGTTAGCCACTCTAGTGAAAACAATAAAAATGGGAAAAGTTGCGAAAAAAGCGTGCGACCGCAAGCGGCAGGTCCACTTCTCCCATGAGGAACTCACCGTGCTCACAGAGACCCTCCAGGAGAATGCTGGCGTCGTCTTCTCGACGCAAATGACCAGGACGGCACTTGCGAACAAGAAGGCCATATGGGCCCTGGTGGCACAGCGGGTAAGTGCGGTGGGGACCGCACCCCGCAACCCACAGCAATGCAGAAAGCGATGGGACGACTTGCGGATACGTGTACGGAGCATTCTATCTGCCAACCGTAACATTGCCACAGCAACCGGGGGAGGATCGGAATCACCCATCAAGTTGACCCCCTGGGAAGAAATCTGTGCCTCCACCATTGGAATGGAGAGTATAGAGGGAGTCGGAGGGATGGAGAAAGGAGTGCAGACATCCGAAGAATCAGGTAGGTGGGCCAAATAAAACAAAGCTAAATCCACAATGTCCAATCATGTGAAGTACCATGTGTCCACATAGTGCAACAGAAACACATGTCCAGGAGAACGTCCACATACATTGGCCTGATAGCGCACTTTAAAAGTCACATTAAATACATAAATAACTAAAAATCCTAAAAACACCCTCTACACGTGCAGCATGCACACCCTAACTGCAGGCTGCAAAACAACTGCATCCTCAATCCACACAAAAATGAAACCACCTCCAAGGCCCTGACCCAAATCACCCTCAGGTACCACCCCAATGCATGTGATACATTGCCATTCCAATTTCCACAGACCCATAAATAACGCTCGCCCTCCTTTACTCCACCACAGGGTCCGATTCAAACGACGAGCTCCAGGACACCCCTACCAGCACACCTGCAAAGAGGGCCAAGACCAACGGCCAAAGACCCTCCACCTCAGCTGCACGGATCAAGACACGGCAGCAGCACAAATCAAGTGGCAGCACACAGGAGGGGACTCCAACAGGCACCCCAGCAGCCAGCATGCCCACAACAGCAGCACCACAGGTCCCCCCAATGGATGCCACAGAAGGCACTGCTTCTGGTGGCAGCAGCACCATAGGTGACACTGCATTAATGGCAGCATGCTCCGACACAGAAAACGGTGCAGTCGATGTAGGATCCATCCATGACCTGTCTCAATCCCCCTGTTTGTTTCATCCCGTACACCATGAGGATACCACGCAGGGGCACCCACAAGACGACGACTGGCCATCCCCCACAAGCCCTGTGGCAAGGCAACATGAGGTGATCAGCCCCTCTGTGACACCACCGCAAATGGCCATGGCCCAGCAGAGGCAACAGTCCCTCGACCAGGTGATCGTGCAACAGCAGCAACTGGCCACGCTCCTCAAGGAGCATGCTGATGAATGTGGGGGTACTAAGGCAGCCATAGAAACATCAACTGAGACACTTAGGTCAGAAATGGAGAGAAGCACAGAGACACTAAGGGCACAAATGGAGAGAAGCACCGAGAGCCTGAGGGTACAAATGGAGAGAAGCACCGAGAGCCTGAGGGGGGAACTGCATGCGACGTCCAAAGACGTATGTGCTGAACTTGCCGCTGTGCGCCGTGTGCTCACTGAGCTCTCACAAACCATTAGGGACATGCATGGACGTGAGCAGGCAGAGACATCATCCTTTGCAAGTTCGGTCCAGGGCAGCCCCCAACGTAGATCGGGGAGGAACCTGCGCTCCACAGGCAGGGGTGCCCCTGATACCCGGAGAGGGGGCATGCAATAGCGTCTGCCCACTGACAATGAGCATCTTTGGACACTGGTATTCGGGGGGGAGGTAGGAGGGTGGAGGGGGTGTGTTGGGCTTTCTTGGGTGGCGGGTCGATGGGGTGTGTAACATAATTTCACATATGCTATAAACAATTCACAATCATCCAATGAGATGTGTGGACATTGATCTTTGTGTACGAGGCCTTTATAGGCGTACAGTCCATATTGTGCATGTTCCAGACACACACAGTGCCACAAGTCCCGTGTCCATGTATCAGCCACCAGGCGTGAGTGCTAGAAGCATGAATCTATGAGAATCTGACGAATTTCACGGCCCTCCTGTGCCTCGCGGACTCCTTGAGGTGCTGCCACATCCCCACCCTCATCATGACCATCATCAGGTGCTTGCAGTCCTGCGTCAGGGGGCATGGGCACATTTCTACGTACGCACATGTTGTGTAGCATGACACATGCCATGACCATCTTTGCAACCTTCTCATGGCGGTACAGGAGTGCCCCGCCAGACCTGCTGAGGCAGCGGAAACAAGTCTTCAGTAGGCCGAATGCCTGTTCTATGACTACACGGGTACGTGAGTGGGCATGGTTGTAGTCCTCCTCATGCTGGTTCTGTGGGTTCCGGAGTGGTGTAAGGAGCCATCTCTTCAGTGGATACCCGGCATTACCTGTATGTGGACAATAAAGGATGTTTGTGGAATGACATAGCTACGTACGCATCCCCCCCCCCCTTCCTGCCAGGTCATTGCCGCATCACATACCCCACATTATCATGCATGAAATGAGACTCACCGAGTAGCCAGGATCTGTTCCCTGCGTGTCGCTCCATGTAGCGTGGTATTGTAGAGTTCCTCAAGACCATAGAATCATGGGTTGATCCAGGAAATCGGGCACAACAATGTGTAATGATCCTGTTGGAGTCACACACCATTTGTACATTAAGAGAATGATATTGTTGTCGGTTGCAGTACTGGGCCTCCATGGCATGTGGCACAACCAATTCCACATGGGTGCAGTCGATGGCACCAATGCAACCCGGTATGCCGGCAAGTGCATGGAATCCCACTTTCGTGTTCGTAATTTCCTGCTTCGAGCGTGGTAGAGAGATGTAGTCGTCTGCGTGCTTCAGGAGGGCATCGAGCACTTGCGATAGTGTCCGTGACAACAGTGGCTGTGAAATGCCATGCAACTGTCCGACTGTGTGCTGGTAGGTGCCTGTGGCCAGGAAGTGTAGTACAGACACCACCTTCAGTAGGGGTGGGATGGCGGTTGGGCTATCTATCATGCTGGCAAGGTCAGCGTGTGTCATGTCCACAATGGCGGTTATGGTGTCCCGGTCCAAACGGTAGAGGGTGTGGATCTGCTCAGCAGTGAGGTTGAACGGATGAGCTCGGAGGCGTGGGATTGCGGGCTGCCTGCGTGGTGGTAGTGCCTGTGCTGGTGGGCCTTGCTGGCCCTGCCTTGCCCTCCTCCTCCTCCTGCGTCTCCTCTGTGCGGCCGGTTGTTGTAGTAGTTGGTGTTCGTCTTCTTCTTGAAGTTGGAGTACTTGCAGTGCTATCAGGTCCCCCAGGCCCAACATCGCTAGTCCTGCCGGTAGCATTTTGGAGTGGGTGTGGTTGTGGGAGGGGGTTGGGTGTGCAATTTATGTGTTTTCAGGCTGTATAGCCTCCACCTGTGGTGATTCATTCCACCTGTGCCAGCTGCAATCCCCTTTGGGCGAGCACGTCCCGCACACTACGCTGCAATGTGACGCATGGCATCTTGCTATTACAATCATGTATTTAATCCCGATGGCAGTGTAATATTGGTGTATATGTTCATTCTGCTATGGTCCCATTGTTTCACATACAATCTTTGCAGTCGCGAACAAACTTGTGAGGGGTCAGTGGAATGTAGTACTCGATTAACGGTGGACCCTCATGCAGCACTGTACCGAGGTTCACCGACGGGCGGGGCGTCCCATTTGTGAGTGAAGCCAGTTGCCATTTTCACACACTGCCGCACTACATGGATGAATTTTTGATTTCGAGCGGTCACAGATGCCTTTTCGACGTGATGTTGCAAATGAGAAATTTGAAGGACAGCGCTTTCGGTTTTCAGCTAGCGGCGAGGAGACGCCCACAGGTCTGACTGCAAATATAACGTTCTATTGTTTAATGTCCTTGGGACAGGGGCCATGGCGAGAATGCAATGATTGATATGAATAGTATGGGATGCGCAATAGCGTAGTGGACGAATAGGCAGGACGTTCCCACATACATGTTACTTCACAACACTATTATTCCGGCCTGGGGCACAGTGGATTTTGCAGACTGCATTACGCACAGACTCAATGGAGATTTCAAATGTTATGTGAGTAAATAATCAGGCGTTTTTATACCGGGATGAGGGAATGATGTATGCATGCATGGACAGAGGATTTAATTGAGAGTTTGCCATGTACATGGCTTTTTGGTATCTATCCCCTTCCCCTGCGCTATGTGATGCAGAGCTGCCATAGTGGGACCATCGTCTATCTGCCCTTGTTGAACCCTCCCTGTCTCGACGCGCCTTCAAACACTTGTGTCTATGCACGTTAATAGTCCCATCTAATGGATTCTGTCTTAACAGACGCATGCACACAAACACTCGTTTGTAATAGTGTTTTCACCTCGATTTATATGGTTATGATTCGCAAGTGAATTTTGGGTGGAAATAATCCTTTTGAGTGGGCTAACATGCATATGGCTGTAGATTTAGTGTGATCATTGAAGTGAGTAATTCAAATGAAGTTCTGAAGCCCATACCATTCTTTTTCATTTCATTTGGGTGACAGGTATCTCCTCCCCTTTTGCCGCTGCCATCTGTATGCCACTCCTGCAGATGGCTTTTACTCCCGACACCTGCTGCTTCGTGTTAATCAGTGGAGCACCATTACGATCTTATGGGACGATCGCCAATGGGCCACATGCCCTTACGCAGTACTAGTGGCTAGGAGCAACATATCAACCTTTCAGCTGGACTAGTGCCTACCTAATGGGACGGCCCTGCGGTTCTAGGCGCTTCCATGTTGCCTTTTTGAACGTGTATGTAGCCCCTGTGTACCATGAAGGAACAGGGCGTCACACAAGCAGAAGCTGGTCATTTATTGCGGATGCTGCCCACAATACTGAAATGTATTTTGGAGTTCATGACCTAATGGCTGTATGGGCTTGGTGATTTTGTAGTGCATTAAATTTCTATTCTGATATTAACCGTGTAGCGTTATTCTTTGCAAGTAACGTAGCATATTCCTATTTGTGGAGCGATGTATTGTGAGTAGATCTGCATTGGGTTTCGGCTTCTGGTTATAGTTGCGTGGTACTGTACTGTGCGCGTTTGCCTACAAAGCCCAGTGAGGTCAGGGATAGGGGCTGCCATTATGACTGTTTTAATGATGTCATGCTCAGGGGCGGGTGATTAGCTTTTGTGTAACAGATGCCGGTCAGCCAGGTGGATTGGTGGAATGATGTGATTATCAGAATATGGCTGGTCACAGGTGCCTGTGTTTGCGTGCGTTTCTTGGAGGGAGACTGAGGTCATGTCCATTGGAATAGCTTCTGTATTCGTGCCATCTGTGCCCTGCAGCTCCCATTGGCCCCTCTTGAGATGGGCCTGGCTGCTCAGTCACTCTGCCAACTTGTGTGGTACATGCTTATGCTGATGGTTGGTTTGTTTACTGGCAAGGGTACAGGGCTGGTGCAGTCTCCCTCAGGTTACTGCTCTGAATGTTGCCTTACACTGGTGTCAAGCGATGGGGGCCTGTTGTTGTTTTGTCTCATATTTCAGTTCATATTGCTGTACTTGACCCTTCACGTGCCTGTGCTGCATCAGTACGGCAATGGTGACATGGCAAATATGGATGGCCACTCACAAGGCACTTGGAGCCCCTACATTCATTTGTTCGTTGGCATGCATGGGTGACGTGTACATTTCACTGGTTGCATTGTGTGACTTCATTGCACCTACGAGGAGTTGTGCAATGTGGCCAGGGAGTGGTGTACAGGCACTCAGTAGGGCCATTTACGGTTGGTTCGCGTTGCCGTTCTTCTCACCATGGCGGAATGGTACTTTCCGCCATGCTTGATGGCGTTAGGTACATGTCCGCTAGGGTCAGAATTCGCGTACCGTTGCGCCATGGTGGTAATTACGGTTTCGCATGGCGCGCGTGCGCGTACTTGGTGCAGTTAGCGTTGGCGTTCACTACGGTGTCGCTAATGGCATCGTACTTTACGGTGACGGGTCATAATCGCACCGAGCGCTATTCGATGGCGGTATTGCATTTCCGCCATCGTTTTTCGATTTCCACCAGGGTCGTAATGAGGGCCTCTGTCCTTTATGAACCCTTATTCTTTTTTTTCCACTGCTTACATCATATATACACTTCTTTTACATCTGGGTACAACCTGGCTCTCCCACCAGGAAGATAAGCTGCTTTTTTTGCTGCTTTGTTGGCCATGTCATTCTCCTGAGAGGTGGAATCCTGCCCACCTCTGTGGGTTGCACAATGTATTATGCCTACCTCCATAGGGAGTTTTAATGTCTCAATGTGTACAAATAACAATTCTGCATCTTGTACTGGGGACCCGTCTCTCCTTCTGAATCCTCTCCCCTCCCACTGGCCAAATACTCAATGTATGGTTGATGTAACGTAGGCAGAATCTGAAAAGATGTTGCCCATGTGTACTTTTGCCATGTGGAGCGCACACCATGTGCACTAATTCAGCTGCCTGTGCTATGTAGTGTGATGACAATCTCATTTGGGAGGCAATACAGAATTGAAGACCGGTCACTGAAAATCATTTCTCCTCCCAATCTCTCCTCTTTCTTTACCTGAACATTCCCATACATCCTGCCCATATATGTTGCACAGTCATGTGCATATTCCCCTGGCATGGAGGGCTCTGCAACAAAGGTGACTGGGTTTACCACACAGCATCGAACATCCTTGATGGCTGGGTTTTTTCAATATAATCTCATAACTTGAAGTCCTCTGCATGGTGAAAGTGCTTTCTGATTTTTCCATTATAGCAAAAGTGGAGTGTTCCACATATAAAACTACTAGACAACCCAGAGTTACTGTTGCTGCCTTTTCTACAGCAAACTCTGTAGCTGCAAGTGCCTGTTCACAGGAGAAATTTCCCTGCATCACTGGGTCTAAGAGGCCACTATAGTAGGCAAATGGTTTATGCCCCTGTGGTTTTTTCTGCATGAGGACTGCCATCATTTTCTGCATGAGGACTGCCATCATCACTGAGGCTTCTGAATTGGAGAACAAGTCACATTTTTCCTTTAGTTGGGAGTTGCCAACATTGGCACATGGACCAATGTCTCTTTAACTTTGGCAAAATTCTCGTTAATTTCTGAAGTACAGTTTATGGATCTTTTCTCTTTATGTGCTTCTTTGAGTGCCTGGAGGAAGGGATTTGTGACCATAGAGTAGTCTATTGGGGTAGTTTCCAGGTATGCTAGAGGTCATCTGGGGGTCTGTCCGACTCCCAAAGGCCCAACACCCTTCCCCAGAATAAACATAGGACTCAGCCAATGGCAAACTAGAACTCCAATTTATTACAACAACAAACACAACAGGGATCATACAAGACAATCAACATTCTACAGTACATCTCAGCTTTATAATGGATGTTCCCCAGTTTTGATGGTGTTTGGTGTCATCACCTGGGCCCTTCCGAAAAAACCTATCCCTGGTACCGATTGGGTGCTGAGAGTGCTAACATGTATAGGCATCCCCTATAGAGGTTATTATACTGGTCCTCGTATGTGTAACGCTCACCTGATTCCCACGGAGGCGCAGGTCTGGCTTCGAGTGCTGATGCTTCTTCAATGGTGAAGCGCAGGACTCTGTAGATGGACAGAAAGGGCCCTCTACTCTGGCTTCTCCGGCTCGCAGGAATATTCCCCTGTGCATGAAAAGGGAGTATTACCTACTGACTGAGTTATGCTCAAGCCTCCCACTCTCTTCCAATCCTCCACGATACCCTTCCACGATTCCCCGTGAAGTCTCACCTTAGGGTCAGGAAGGATGAGCTCTCCATCCTGCTTCTGATGCAGGGGCGCGTTGAAACCCAGTTACTTCACTGGATTGAGGATTGATGGGAGTTCAGGTAAGCTTGACTATTCAGGTAAGGCTCAGTAATAGTTCTGTTGCAAGTTCAAAAGTCCAAGCTTAATAATAATGTTCATTGTCTTTTTGCAGCAAGCGCTAATGCTTATGTCTTTTTTCCCCTTAGGGGCCGGGGTTCGGAATGCCGGAGATATGGCGCTGACCCGAAGTAAAACCCGCAGTTCCAGTAAATGGCAGGTTAGTTCTGGATGAGCGCTCGGGAACTGTCTTTGCATACGCTCATTCAATGTCTTTGTCTTTTTTCCCCATAGGGGCCGGGGTCCGGAAAATGCCTGGAAGCGGCAAGACCCGAAATGAAATGGGAATGACCCAACAGGTAAGTCTTATTCCCTTCCTTCTCTCACCTCTTATTCTTGTCTTTTTCTCTAGGCTCTGGGAAGTGGCTGTGTATCCGGATGATCGCTGCTGAAGATGGAGGCACCCAGGAAAGGTGAGTGAAATGCAGCGCTGCAGCGATCGTAACGAAATGCTTTTAAAAATGATGTCTTCCTTTTCAGGATCGTCGGTGTGATGTCTCCGTGGTGCAGATTTAGCTGGTAAGGTCTCTTGTCTCTCTTTGCAGGTGATCCAGGATGCTGACAGGCGTGGCTGAAGTCCAGATGCAGGAGCTGACACGGTGAGCGTCCAGCTGCGAGGAGCAGAACAACGTGAAGCGTGAGTTGCTGATCGGGTGTGGTTTAAATAGCTTTGGAAGAAGTTCCAAGTGTGTATCCTTCCTCCGATCAGGTATGTATCCTTCCCCGACCACACCCGGGTGGAAAGTAGTCCCACAGGTAAAGTAGTTCCATTCAGGCCTCAAGAGGGCCTGGATGTGGCAGCATGGTCTGCATCAGGTAAGTGCACAGTAAAACACTTGAACATATGTCTAGCTTTATGAGCCTGGCGCCTAAGGCGCCAGGACAGAGGTCCAACATGAGCCTGGCGCCTAAGGCGCCAGGACTGCGTCCAAAGGGCCCCAGCTTGGGCCCGCTGGCACTCCTCTGGGGGAAATGATGCCTGCCTTTGGGGTTGCTGGGTTGGACCTGGCCCCTTGGAGGTAGGCATCATGACAGTACCCCCCCTCAAGGCCCCTCCCAAGGTTCTTCCCTCCGGGGGTTTGGGCTTGTTCGGAAATCTCCGGTGAAACCTTTGTACTAATCGAGGTGCGTGGACATGGTTACTAGGCTCCCACGATCTCTCCTGAGGTCCATATCCCTTCCAGTCAACAAGATAGAAGAGTTTCGACTTTACCACCTTGGAATCTAGAATGTCTTTAACTTCGAATTCTAATTCCCCTTCAATTTGAACTGGATCTGGAGGCTTGGACAATCGGGTTCCTGGTTGTACTGGCTTCAAAAGTGATGCATGAATAAACTGGATGAATATGCATGTTGGACGGTGGACCCAGTTTAAAGGCCACTGGGTTGATTATAGTTTTGATGGGATAAGGTCCTATGAATCTGGGATTGAAGGTTCGCGGGCCCTTGAGGGGTAAATGTTTAGTTGCTAGCCATACCTGGTCTCCTACTTGGTAAGGAGGAGTTTTACTTTGGTGCAAATCAGCGTTTTCTTTATACCTTTTCTTGGCTTGCTGTAAATGAGTTGCAGCTTCTTTGAAGGCTCGGGTTATTGTGGAATGCAGATGATTTACTGCGGGCATTTCCGGGGTCAGAGGTGGATCTAGGTCAGAGGTCCGAGGATGGTGACCATACAAAATATAAAAGGGGGTTTGTCCGGTTCCAGAATGCACTGAATTGTTGTATGCATATTCTGCAATCCAAAGGATGTCTTTCCAATTTAACTCGGATTGGTGTAACATGCACCGAAGATATTGCTCGAGAGTCTGATTAGTTCTCTCGGTTTGTCCGTCGGTCTGGGGATGGTGGCTGGTGGATAACCGCACATCTATTTGTGCTAGTTGGCAACACTTCTTCCAAAAATGTGAGATAAATTGACTTCCACGATCCGAGACTAATATGGAAGGGAAACCATGTATGCAAACTATATTCTCCAGGAATTCCTTGGCCAAGGTGGAAGCTGAAGGCAAACCCTTTAAAGGGATAAAGTGGGCCATTTTGGAGAATAGGTCCACAATTACAAGGATTGTGTTGTAACCTGCACAAGGAGGCAGATCTGTTATAAAGTCCATTGACAGGGTGTGCCATGGTGCCGGTGGAATATCCAAGGGTTGAAGTAGGCCGGCTGGCCTTTTCTTTTGACCCTTGTTTTGGGCGCAAATTCCACAAGACAGTACAAAAGACTTTATGTCTTTTCTCCAAGAAGGCCACCAGAAGTGGCGTTTGATTTTTTCCTCCGTTTTAGCGATACCAGGGTGTCCTTCCATTAAAGATTCATGATGATGGGCAATAACAAGTTCTTGCAATTCTTTACTTGGCAGAAACAACCGCTCCTGGAAGTAGGGTAAGTCATCCTTAACGGTGTAATGAGGACCCTTTTGACTCCATTTCAGTAAGGTTGAAGAGTCTAGAAGTTGTTTTACTTGGGTTTGGATATCCTCAATAGTTTGCAATGAAGTTAAGCCTAAGATTCTTTGCTCAGGTATGATGGGCACAGGTTCTAAGCTCGAATTAGGTTCTTCCATGCCAATCCGGGATAAGGAGTCCGCTTTTCCATTCTTGCAGCCAGGGCAATAGGTAATTACAAAATCAAATTCCGCAAAGAATAGAGCCCTTGTCGGAGTTGTCGTGAAGATTGAGCTTTGGCCGTCCTTAAATACTGTAAGTTTCTGTGGTCCGTAATTACGGTGATGGTGTGTCTTGCCCCGAGAAGGTAGTGACGCCAAGCCTTGAAAGCAGATTTTATGGCCAGTACCTCTTTATCGGTAATTGCGTAGTTGATTTCAGGAGGAGAAAATGTTCTGGGCCAAAAGGCCACTGGGTGTAGTTGGTTAGTTTTTGGGTCTCTTTGCGACAGGACAGCTCCCATGGCCGAACTGGATGCATTGGTTTCCACTATGTACGGGAGATCTGGGTGCGGGTGCTTCAATACAGGTGCAGAGGTGAATTTGGTTTTCAGGTCCTGGAAGGCTTGTTCGGCCTCAAGAGTCCATTCAAAGCGTTTGTTTTTCTTTAGGAGAGCGGTGATGGGTTGGACTGTTCGGGAAAATTCCGGGATGAATCTTCGATAGAAATTGGCAAAGCCGAGCATGCTCTGAACTCCCTTCACCGAGCTTGGAGATGGCCATTTGAGGATGGCGTCCACCTTTCGCGAGTCCATTCGGACTCCTTGAGGTGTCAGGATGAATCCGAGAAACTCAACTTCTGTGGTATGAAAAACGCATTTTTCGAGTTTTGCAAATAGTCTGTGCTGGCGCAGTTTCTCAAGAACTGCCCTAACATGTTTTCTGTGATCAGATTCTGAAGAAGAGTACACCAGGATGTCGTCAATGTAAACAATGACACAGACATCAATAAGTTCCCAAAGAACATCATTCATAAAGTACTGAAAGGCGGCAGGTGCATTGCACAAACCGAAGGGCATCACCTGATATTCGAAGAGCCCAAATTTGGTGCGGAATGCAGTCTTCCATTCGTCGCCTTCTTTTATGCGCACCAGGTGATAAGCTCCTCGGAGATCTAACTTGGTGTACACACAAGCGTCTTTCACCTGGTCGATAAGCTCAGGGATCAAGGGCAGAGGATAACGATTCTTAATCGTTATTTGATTTAGGGCGCGATAGTCTATACACGTTCTAAGGTCGCCTTCTTTTTTTGGCACGAAGAACAGAGCTGAAGAGACAGGAGACTTGGACGGGCGAATAAAACCATTGGCTAGGTACTGATCTAAATACTGACGCAAATGCAGGTTCTCAGGTTCCGTAAGAGCATAAATCCTACTACAAGGTAGTTGAGCATTGGGTACCAGATCGATTTGGCAATCATAAGACCGATGGGGAGGTAACGTGTTAGCCTGTTCTTTCTGAAAAACGTCTTGGAATTCTTGGTATTCTGACGGTAGTTGTACAGGGGTGGAAGTTGCTGAGGCGAGACCCATAGCTGGATTTCTTGGATAACAAGTTGGTTCACAATCAGGAAAACTTATCTTCTTTGCTCGCCAGTCAATTCTGGGATTATGTGTTTCTAACCAAGGAATTCCAATAATTACTTGAAATTGTGGGGCCTTGATCACATTAAACACGATTGCTTCCCGATGTCCATCCTGACCCATCAGTGTCACTTCAACAGTGGAATGCGTTACAGGCCCTGAGGCTATTTCGGTTCCATCTACTGTAGTAATGACATCTTGGGTTACTTTCGGGCGGAGAGGAAGCTTAATCCTGGAAGCCAATCCACGCTCTATGTAATTTCCAATAGCTCCACTGTCAATGTATGCTTTTATAGCATGCAACTGATGAGGCTGTTTTGGGTCCACGAGCACCATTGCCATGACAAAATGCGAGGTCAAAGAGTTAGTTTTCAAGCTCGGCAAGCGGACCCTTACGCTTGCCGGGCTAGGTCGTTTCCCGAATCAGGTGTCACTAATTCGTTATCAGTAGCTCCAACCACCTTCTTAAGTGGTTTAACTGGACAATTTTGAAGAAAGTGACCGGAAGTCCCGCAATACAGACAAAGTTGCATTTGCCGCCTTCTCTCTCGTTCTTTCCACGTTAATGGTCCTTTAACACCACCGATTTGCATAGGTTCAGATTCGTCGGTACTCTTGGAGTTAGCGTGGGTTTTGATCGGTGCTCGGTTTTCATACTTGAACCGATCTGCTTTTCTATTTTGAAGTCTGTGATCAAGTTGAACCACCAAGTCAATGTAGTCTGCGCAGACCTGGGGTGGGTTTACTATCTGAGCTAGAACATCCTTAAGCTCTCCGCGCAGGCCCCGATGAAACAATGTGATCCTTTTGCCTTCTGGCCATCCAGTTTCCACAACCAGTCTGTTAAAGGTGGCTAAGTAGGACAGAATATCCTGATTACCTTGTCGTAAGGATAGCAGTTCGTTATCAAGGGCCTGTCCTTGAGAGTGTCGAGCGAACAATCTTTCCATGCTGGTCTGGAAGCCCTGAAAATCCTGGAGAATGGGATCATCCTGATTTACCAATGGAATAGACCAATCAGCAGCACTGCCACTGAGGTAAGATAGTATAAAGGCTACCTTGGTCTGGTCGTTAGGGAAGGCTCCGGGTCTGCATAGAAAGTGTAAACGACATTGGTTCATAAAGACGGCATATTTCTTGGGATCCCCCGCAAAACGTTCAGGCGGGGCCAAAGGCATGTGTCCAGGTAGATTAATTTGTACCGGGTTACTCAAACCCATTGATGTGGAAATGTCTCCGGAATTAGGTAAAGGAGTGTGCCCTGCCTGGGCCTGTAATAACCTTTTGGCTAGGTCATCTGTTCTTTCCTTGTATAAGATCAGTTCTCTTTTGAGAGCGTTAGTCTCCTGGCGGGCTGAGTGCACCTCTGCCCGTAATTCCCCCAAAAGCTGGGCCAGCTGGTCAGTCTCCGAAGTCTCCATAGCGCCCGGGTGGGAAATTGTGGGTAGGCTTCGCGTTCTGTAACACTAACCTGATTCCCACGGAGGCGCAGGTCTGGCTTCGAGTGCTGATGCTTCTTCAATGGTGAAGCGCAGGACTCTGTAGATGGACAGGAAGGGCCCTCTACTCTGGCTTCTCCGGCTCACAGGAATATTCCCCTGTGCGTGAAAAGGGAGTTTATCGACTGACTGAGTTATGCTCAAGCCTCCCACTCTCTTCCAACCCTCCACGATACCCTTCCACGATTCCCCGTGAAGTCTCAGCTTAGGGTCAGGAAGGATGAGCTCTCCATCCTGCTTCTGATGCAGGGGCGCATTGAAACCCAGTTACTTCACTGGATTGAGGATTGATGGGAGTTCAGGTAAGCTTGACTATTCAGGTAAGGCTCAGTAATAGTTCTGTTGCAAGTTCAAAAGTCCAAGCTTAATAATAATGTTCATTGTCTTTTTGCAGCAAGCGCTAATGCTTATGTCTTTTTTCCCCTTAGGGGCCGGGGTTCGGAATGCCGGAGATATGGCGCCGACCCGAAGTGAAACGTGCAGTTCCAGTTAATGGCAGGTTAGTTCTGGATGAGCGCTCGGGAACTGTCTTTGCATACGCTCATTCAATGTCTTTGTCTTTTTTCCCATAGGGGCCGGGGTCCGGAAAATGCCTGGAAGCGGCAAGACCCGAAATGAAATGGGAATGACCCAACAGGTAAGTCTTATTCCCTTCCTTCTCTCACCTCTTATTCTTGTCTTTTTCTCTAGGCTCTGGGATGTGGCTGTGTATCCGGATGATCGCTGCTGAAGATGGAGGCACCCAGTAAAGGTGAGTGAAATGCAGCGCTACAGCGATCGTAACGAAATGCTTTTAAAAATGATGTCTTCCTTTTCAGGATCGTCGATGTGATGTCTCCGTGGTGCAGATTTAGCTGGTAAGGTCTCTTGTCTCCCTTTGCAGGTGACCCAGGATGCTGACAGGCGTGGCTGAAGTCCAGATGCAGGAGCTGACACGGTGAGCGTCCAGCTGCGAGGAGCAGAACAACGCGAAGCGTGAGTTGCTGATCGGGTGTGGTTTAAATAGCTTTGGAAGAAGTTCCAAGTGTGTATCCTTCCTCCGATCAGGTATGTATCCTTCCCCGACCACACCCGGGTGGAAAGTAGTCCCACAGGTAAAGTAGTTCCATTCAGGCCTCAAGAGGGCCTGGATGTGGCAGCATGGTCTGCATCAGGTAAGTGCACAGTAAAACACTTTCACATATGTCTAGCTTTATGAGCCTGGCGCCTAAGGCGCCAGGACAGAGGTCCAACATGAGCCTGGCGCCTAAGGCGCCAGGACTGCGTCCAAAGGGCCCCAGCTTGGGCCCGCTGGCACTCCCCTGGGGGAAATGATGCCTGCCTCTGGGGTTGCTGAGTTGGACCTGGCTCCTTGGAGGTAGGCATCATGACAGTATGTGAGGTGACGGAACGGCCCCATCCCCTTACCATTGGCTATTGCCCCTTGCCATCTACCCCTGAATTTCTATCTCATGATCTGCTCAAACTGGTCTCCCCAGGCCTGGCACCCAGTCCTGTTCTTATCGCTTCAAGGTGATGTGAAACATCTATGTGTCTGAATTGTATCTGGTAGTGCACCGTCTTTGCCAATGAGAGTGTTTCTCCACTTTGCAACACTTGTTTCACTCTTCGTCTGGGTTGCTGGGATCGGCTCTCCTTCCCAACACAGGTGGATGACCATTGTCTAGCTTGACTGCATCATGTGCTTGTGGACCACACATTCAAGCTCTTGCGTCTGCATTTATGAGAATGTATTCAATATTCCTGAAGCTGGTCCCCTTGTTATTTAGAGTTTGGAATGTGAATGTTTATCTCTGACCTTGGCTGTGGGCTCTTTCTGTGCTTTATGCAGCCTGAGCTAGTTCCTCTCATCTTGTGTTCTGTGGCTTGAGGTGTTCTGTAATTTTCCTTAGACTTATGATATGATTACTACATGTTCCTACTGTGCTAAGTAACCTATAATTTAATTGTATGTGGTCCTACCAGGTTCCATATATACTCCTGTAGTCCCATAAGGTTATTCACCATCAGCATCAGCAAGCATGCTCAGAATCTCTTGCTGCCTTGCCATTCTGCATTACTGCATTTGGCTAGTGAGAAAGAAAATAAAGCGTTCACAGTATGTATATGTATCCGTCCTCTTGTAAAACCAGATATTATATGAAGAGGCCTGGGATGTTAACATTAGAAATTCGTTACTCATTTAGGGATTCATTTATCCATCCATTCATTCTGATTAGTAGTGACATTAGGTATTCCACTAGCCACATAATATTCAGCCATTTGGTTTGCTAGAGAAAGCGGCCTGTTATATTAAGTGCTTTGTAGAGACATGTTTGGACATATGTTATTATGTATTGTGTATGCATGTAGAGACATGCATGAGTGTGCACTTAGAATATGCATTGAGCCATGGTATAGCGCTTTGTTTGTGAGTGAATGCGTTAGGCACTATAGAGCATATAGCTGGCATTCTGAAGCCATTCTGAAGAGACACTGGAAGCTGTTTGTTCCGTGGACATTGTTTTGAGTTACACTGTGAGCAATTGGAATGTGTAAAGTTTCTTGGCAGACAGAGATAAGACAGTGGGCCTTATTACACGGTAGGCGGTAAGGGTTTACCGGTACCGGTAAGGGCACCGGTACCGGTAAAACCTTACCGCCTTACTACAAGGTCCCTTTGTGGGACCCGACCTTAACGGCTGGTGTAGACCGCAATTTGTGGTACCGTAATTAGCTCCTTCCCCATTCCCATTATGCCCTAGGGAGAAAAATGGGAAAGGGGAAGGGCCATGGAGGAAGGGGGAATTACCGCCCCCCCCAACCTTGGAATGGGGTGGTAATTCCCCTTTCCTCCATGGTGCTACCGTTATGGTACTGGCGGCAACCATGGTGCTAATAGTGACTCTTGCCCAAGTAGAGAGCAGAGAAGGGCATGGCTTTATCAAGCCCTGGCTTGCTCGCAGACAGAAAAGTGGGGGCATGCAGGGAGTGAGTGCTTTGCAAAGAGAGACATGCACGGAGAGAAAATGGGATTTTAGCTTGCTAAGAGCTGACAGTGAATGAGAGAAATGGGGGATGGTTTTGTAACACAGATAGCATGTACAAGATACGATGTACAATGTCACAATGACAGAACACACTGGAATAGAACAGAACTAGACATGCGTACACAGACTTTCAGGCACTTGGCTTGAAGAAATGCTTGTTTTTACAGAAAGGGAGTGAATATAAGAAGAGAGACATGTAACCATGGAGAAAGAGTGACGTGAATTGACACTATAACTGGGAGCCTGAAATAATGAGTGTTAGTCGGAAACCTCTGCAGTTCCCTCTGGGACCACTGCAAAAGATTTAGGACTACAGGCGTTTTGCGGTGAACCCACTTGGTAGCAGTCTGTACCACACAGATTCACTTGGTAGCTGTGGCTGAGCAGTCAGACTTCCCTCAAGAAGAGTTGAGCAGTATGTGGAGTATACAAAATAGGGCAATTCTTCACAGCAAGACAAGCAAACACGCAACGAGGCTTAGTGTAAAGATATTAAGGTATTTATTTATAACAGAACATCTATGCAAAACACTATGGCACTATCACGGCAAACAAATCAAACACAATTACTCTACGAAGAAGAAAACGATCAATCCCCCTAGCAATATTTCGACAAGTCTAGGTTCTACTGGTACCACTTATTTTCAGACAGAGGTGTATACCTCAACCTAGATGACACTCGAACATTAGTTAGGACGGGGGAGAAAAAGATAGGCAGGTTATGAAATCAACACAGTTCAATCCTTCGCGGATAAAATGCAAGGCAGGAAGGCAAGAATCACAATAGATCATAAAGTTCAGAGGCCAGGCCCACTCGGAGAGAGGCAAGGCGATATGTCCCAAAAAGTCTCTAGTGGAGATGCATTCAAGTCTTTGTAGCAAATTGTCATTGGCAGATTGAACCAGTTCAGAACAATAAACGAGAAAAGCTTGGAGGCGACCCAATGGAACGGAGAGGATTAAGACACCTCACACGAACCGATCGAAAGGGAAGCCAGGCGGACACGGTACCTTGTTGTGGAGGGCAGCTCCGGCGGGGGCAGTTGTTCCTGGTGGTGGATGCACGTCGGGTCTTTGCCAAGAGTAGAGATGATCTCGTCGTCAAAGAAAAGTGAAGTCCGGTGCACCACCAGGGAATAGACCACCCGCGGAGTACTCCAAGGCACCACCTTTTGGTCGCGGTACAGGGGTAGTGGCTATCCGGTTGCCGAGGTGCTCTGCACGGGCAATTCGACCACTGCGTCCTGAGGCGAATAAAAAGCAAAGGGGACTGGTTGTTCCCACCAGTCAGGGGAAGAGACTCTCCAACAGGGAGATCTCCTCTGTTGTCGGGAAGTGGTGAGTCGGTTCCGCAGGGCTCCACCTGAGGTGTCGTCGTGCAGGTCGGCTCTGCGTTAACCTCGTCGGATTCTTAGGTCCTGTGGCGACTTCTGAAGATCCAGTCCCAAAAGCCCTGCTTTTATGCAGAAAACCCCAATTCATTCAGCCTAGCTGTCAATCAACACATGCTAAGTGGTGAGCGGGAAGGGCCAGAGTGCGACTGCAGTTGGCAAGGCTACTCGGTCTAGGGTGCCTAAACCCCCTCCCACACTCCTGTGGTAACCCAGACAGAATGGCACCACTTTTGGAGGGTCTCTGTACAGAGCCCGCCAAAAGTGGAACAAAGGGCTCGACTTTTGGTTTAGGAGTCACAGAGATGAACACAGACGCCATTTTACATTTTTTTTTTCTGGCAGAAAATACCATCCGAAAAAACTTATTTAAGATAAGTAGACCGGTGGTACGTTAGAGATTAACGAGAAAAAAAGGGTCAATCTCCAACAATGGGATGAATCCCATAGGGTTATGTTAAGGGTCGAACATGACAAGTAGTTTCCACTGCCATCAGCCAAAACTCGACGAGGGGGGACGGGACAGTGCCCCCTCGAGTAACAGATCCAGGAGTAATCGAATTACCCCTACTAGTACGTCCACGATAAGATGGTTTGTACTAGTTCTGTTAGTAAATTTAGGTCTAGTAAAGCCAATGGTGACTTTACATGCCCGGGGAGACAGTAGTCAGTCCCTGGGTATGGAGTCTATGGTGGAGGTCCGCTAGGATGCCCCAGTGCTACGGCACGTAGGGTGCGGTGTAACACACATAGCAAAACATATGAGACCCAATGGAGTAAAAGACACCATAGCCCATAGAACACATTGACATTCAAAGGAATTACACACATTCATGTCCAAGAGTGGGAGAAAAAGAGTCCTACTCTTGGCAGGATGGAAAAAAACAAACTCCAGAAATCCAGCAAAGCTGCTGGGGGACTCACTAGGTTAGGAAATTCAGCCTAAACAGAGAATTCTCCCTAACACTCGCCCCCCCCCCCCAGACTAAGGGACAGGAGGATTTAATCCACTCCTGGATGAATCTCATACCTCTAGTCGATGACATACAGCCGGGAGAGACCATCAGCATTTTGGTGGTGACACCCTGACCTGTGCTCAATGGTGAAATCAAACCCTTGCAGGCAGATCGACCATCTCAATAGTTTTGGGTTTTCCCCTTTCATTTGCATTAACCATCTTAAGGGTTGGTGGTCAGTCTGAATGACAAAAGTAGAACCATACAAGTACGGCCTAAACTTCTTCAGAGCCCACACGATAGCAAAGCACTCTCTTTCGATTGTTGCCCACCTTGTTTCAGGATCCTTCAGCTTGCGGCTGATGAAGCAAACGGGGTGCTCCCTACCTTTCCCATCCAGTTGACTGAGTACGGCACCTATTCCTACATTTGAAGCATCTGTCTGCACAATGAAGTGTTGGCGGTAATCAGGAGCTCTGAGTACTGAGGCTTGGCAAAGAGCCTTTTTCAGGTTTTCAAAAGCCTGATTGCACTCCTCGTTCCATTTAACCTTTTTAGGAAATGTGGGCGAGGAGATGACATTCAGTGGAGAAGCTATGGTCCCATAGTTCTCTATGAAATTCCTGTAATACCCAGTGAGGCCTAGGAAGGCTCTCACCTGGGTTTGAGTAGTCGGTGTTGTCCAATTTTGCACAGCTTCAATTTTACTGAGCAAAGGCCTTATTTCTCCACCGCCTACCTCATGCCCAAGATAGACTACCTTACTCTGTCCAATTTAGCATTTGCTCGCCTTTATGGTGAGATTGGCTCGTCCAAGAGCCTGCAAAACATCTCTCAGGTGGTTTACATATTCTTCCCAGGAATTGCTGAACACTGCGATGTCATCCAAGTATGCCATGCAGAAGTCCTCCATCCCATTCAGAACCTGGTTTACCATCCGTTGAAACGTAGCAGGTGCATTCTTCAATCCGAAAGGCATTACCTTAAACTGGTATAAGCCAACGGGGGTAGACAATGCAGTTTTCTCCTTGGCATGGTCTGTCAGGGCTATTTGCCAATAGCCTGACGTCAAGTCAAATGTGCTGAGGAACTTGGCGGCGCCAAGTTTATCCACCAACTCATCTGTTCTTGGCAAAGGGTGGGTATCAGTCTTGGTGACTGCATTAAGAGCTCTATAATCCACGCAGAATCTAAGTTCTTTAGATCCGGCCTTTGGTACTAACACAACTGGGCTAGACCATGGACTAGTAGAGGGCTCTATTACCCCGAGATCGAGCATCTTGCTGACCTCACCTTTGATGTGGGTTTGTACGTTTTCTGACATGCGGTATCCTCTGCTTTTGACTGGCAGACAGTCACCAGTGAGTTTGTCGTGCTGGCCCCAAGGGGTCAAGCCTGGTGAAAGCGAGAACAGAGAGGCAAACTGATTCAACATAGATTTGCACTCGTCTTGTTGCTCGGGTGTCAGATTGGAGGAGAGATTTATTCCTTCAATTTTTTCGTCTAAAGGCAAGCCTCTGAGGAGATCCAGAAGAGCTTCACTCTCTTCTTCTTCCTCGGCTGATGCTAGAAGCAACGCTCCTACATCCGGTCGTGAGACATACGCTTTAAGTCGGTTGGTGTGAAAGACTGTCGGAGCCTCCTTGGGATTGCCCAAGTCCACCAGATAGTTAACCTCCCCGAGTTTACCCACAACTCGGAAGGGTCCCATCCACTTATCTTGCAAGGCCCTCTGCCTTGTTGGGATCATAACAAGAACGAGCTGGTCTTGAGCGAACTCAACCATGTTAGCCTTTTGATCGTGCCAGTGCTTGACCAATGCTTGTCCAGCTTTCAAGTTATCGCTTGCTTCCGTCATCATGTGTGACATTCTCCTCCAGAGACCTATCACGTAGTCAGTCACTCCGACTGGCTTGGGGGAAGGAGCACTCTCCAACCCCTCCTTAATCAGGGCCAATGGACCTCTGACGGGATGACCATAGAGTAGTTCGAAGGGCGAGTAACCTACGCCCTCCTGAGGGACTTCTCTATAAGCAAAGAGAAGGCATGGCAGTAGAAGATCCCACTTACGCTTAAGGGGTTCCTCTAAAGCACCTATCATGCTCTTCATGGTTCGGTTGAACCGTTCTACCAATCCATTGGTTTGTGGGTCGTAAGCTGTTGAGAACTTGTAAGTAACTCCACAGGTTTTCCACATGGCTTTCATGTAGTGGGACATAAAGTTTGACCCCCTGTCAGAGATTACTTCCTTAGGAACCCCGACCCTAGTAAAAATACCAAGGAGGGCCTTAGCCACAGCCGGAGCTGTAACAGTCCTCATAGGAATTGCCTCAGGATACCTAGTAGCATGGTCTACTACAACAAGTATAAACCTGTTGCCTGAGGAGGTTGGAGGATCAAGGGGACCAACGATGCGAATCCCTACTCTCTCAAATGGGACTCCCACAACTGGGAGAGGCACTAACTGTGCCACATTCTTGGATCTAACCTTACCAGAGGTCTGGCAGGTGTGGCAGCTCCTGCAGTGTTTTCCTACTTCGGCCCCCATCTTTGGCAAATAGAAATAGAGAGAGAGCCTTTCCTTAGTCTTCTTGAAACTCAAGTGACCAGCCAAAGGAATCTCGTGGGCTAACTGCAAGAACTGTGGTCTGTTAGCTTGGGGTACTACAAGTCGTTTGTAGTCTCCAGGTGCAGACTCGGTCGGTTCACTGTAGAAGAGGCCATCTTCCCAGTGCAACCTGTATTTCCCAGGCTCTTGCCCTTCAGCCTGAGCTTCTGCCTGGTGGCGAAGACCTTCCAGAGTTGGACATTCTCTCTGTCCCTTACTGAAGTCTGCCCTGCTGGGTCCACCTTCTGCCAGTAAAGACTGCAGCTCAGGATGGTCAACAGGATCCAGATCTCCAATGAGTTCCTGGCCTTCCATTAGCTCTTCCTCAGAGTCTAATACTACCACACAGGGTTGTACCTCCCTCTCAGCCTCGGCTGGAGGTGGAGTTACGGGTGTAACTTTGGACAACCGCGGGGAAGTCTGTGTTGGCTGCACTGGAATGCTGGCTGCTGGTTTCGGGATAGAAGTCTTAGGTTTCCCTTTCGCTTCTGATTTCTTGGAGACAGTGGCCGACAATTCCAGTGGAGCAGGAGTGATATCTTTCTTCATCATCTCCTGAAGAGTTCCGCGCATGGTCCTCTCTCTTGCAGGTCTGGTTAGCTCCTGTAACCGTTTACTAGGAGGTCTGGGGGTATGCGATACAACTCCGAGAGTTTTTAAATCGTTGCCCAAAAGTACGCGTCCTGGTACCTCACTCTGTATGCTGACAGGTATCTTCACAGTCATGTCGTTACACTGGATGAGAACTGGTAATTGGGGAAGCATCTGCACAGGCCCTCCAGCTAACTTGGTGAGGCATTTGGGTGCCTTAGCAACATCCTCCACCTGAAAAAACGATTTATGCACCACAGTTATGCTGGCCCCAGTGTCCCTAATGGCAGGAGTCTCCTGACCATTCACCTGGACACTGTCCTTATAATACTCTTTAGTATTATCGGGGATAGAATTATAGACATCTAAATTCTGTTGTTCCCACAACCCCAGAGATACTAAATAAATGCTGGCTGAGACTCCAATGGGTTCGTCAGCCAGCAGTAGAAAGTTTCCACTTGCCATTTGGACTTCCTCCTCTGGAGCGAAGGCTAAGGAGACAAGCTGGACCCCTGAAGGTTTACCCTTACATCTGGGATCTCCTTTCACGTGGTCAGTCGAGCCACAAACAAAGCATTTACCGAATGCTTTCTGGAATGGTGGCTTGTTCTGACCTCCTTACGGTTTGGCACCAGAAGACACACTATTCTGCTGTGGTTTTCCCTGTGGCTTACCCTTCTGGTTTTGTTTGGGGCCCTCTTTGGAATGTGAGTTATTAGAATTCTCTTTTGAGTCTTTTTTAGGCTGTCTTCCCTCATCCTTTTTCTGAGTTGCCCCAGAATCCTTATGAGTAGCCCTGTTGGCAACCCACAAGTCAGCAGCCTTAGCTAGCTCCCTGGAATCCAATTCCTTCGAATCAGCCAAGTGCTGTCTGAGCTCAGGAGAACAGGCATCATAAATAGACTCCAACATAAAAAGATTCCTCATACCCTCATAAGTGTTCACTTTGTAACCCTTAATC
Organism: Ambystoma mexicanum; assembly: GCF_040938575.1. Taxonomy (NCBI): domain Eukaryota; kingdom Metazoa; phylum Chordata; class Amphibia; order Caudata; family Ambystomatidae; genus Ambystoma; species Ambystoma mexicanum. Next base: position 739,816,207 of record NC_090928.1, read on the forward strand.
CATCCCTCTAAGTTTTTCAACCCTTCACTCACCCAGGTAGCCCAAGGGGTACCATCATTCTTTTTGAGGGTTCTAAACCTCTTAAGATACTGGGAAGGGGTCTTCCCGAATCTAGCTACTAAAGCTAGTTTCACACTTTCGTAATCCGTCTTATCCGCCTCCCCTAACTCCATTACCACATCAGTCGCAACAGGAGGGAGCCTAGAGAACAACCAGGGAAGCAAAGCATTCGCGGTGATGTCCTGGAGCCCATGATTGTATTCAAACAGTTTCAACCAATCCAACACATCCAATCTCGGTTCATACATACCCACTAATTGCTTCGGCATCCGGGGTCTTTTGGGACTGGAGCTCCTAGAGGAACCAGAGGAGAGAGAAGCATTTTCCATAGACAACTTTTTCATCTCTAACTCGTGATTAAGTTCTATTTCTCTGAGTCTCAACTCAGCTTGCTTTTGATCAGCCTGGGCATTCATTCGTCTGAACTCGAGCTCTTGGTTTCGTTCAGATTGAGCCAATAACCATTTATATTCTAGTTCGAGCTTCATTTTTTCAAGTTCAAAATAAGCAGGGTTACTTGTGGGACCTGGTATGGGCTCCGTAGGCACAGCTGGTAAGGCAGGTAGAGGAGCAGGGGAGACAGTTTCGTTAGCCTCTCCGTCCTCGTCAGCCTCTTCATCGCTATCATCAGAATTACGATTCAGATCAACACCATCACTGTTATCTACAGTCGCTGGAGAGATTGGTTCCTCTGAACCAGTACCCAGACTTTGATTCACCAGCAATCTCTCTATCAGTTCTAACTTCTTGCCTCTTACAGGAAGATTCTCTTGCCTACAGAGAGCTCGCAGACTCTCAGTAGTTTCACCTGACAAGGACTCTTGACTGAAAGTTTCCATCGTAGACATGTTTTTTGAAAGTTGCTTTTTGTGCAAAGTTTTGTGGTTAGTTATCCTGCAGTGTCAAAAAGCACTCTAAAGTGTATAATCGATACAGATCCCACCTCAGTACACCAGTGTTAGGCGGAAACCTGTGCAGTTCCCTCTGGGACCACTTCAAAAGATTTAGGACTACAGGCGTTTGGCGGTGAACCCACTTGGTAGCAGTCTGTACCACACAGATTCACTTGGTAGCTGTGGCTGAGCAGTCAGACTTCCCTCAAGAAGAGTTGAGCAGTATGTGGAGTATACAAAATAGGGCAATTCTTCACAGCAAGACAAGCAAACACGCAACGAGGCTTAGTGTAAAGATATTAAGGTATTTATTTATAACAGAACATCTATGCAAAACACTATGGCACTATCACGGCAAACAAATCAAACACAATTACTCTACGAAGAAGAAAACGATCAATCCCCCTAGCAATATTTTGACAAGTCTAGGTTCTACTGGTACCACTTATTTTCAGACAGAGGTGTATACCTCAACCTAGATGACACTCGAACATTAGTTAGGACGGGGGAGAAAAAGATAAGCAGGTTATGAAATCAACACAGTTCAATCCTTCACGGATAAAATGCAAGGCAGGAAGGCAAGAATCACAATAGATCATAAAGTTCAGAGGCCAGGCCCACTCGGAGAGAGGCAAGGCGATATGTCCCAAAAAGTCTCTAGTGGAGATGCATTCTAGTCTTTGTAGCAAATTGTCATTGGCAGATTGAACCAGTTCAGAACAATAAACGAGGATAGCTTCGAGGCGATCCAACGGAACGGAGAGGATTAAGACACCTCACTCGAACCGATCGAAAGAGAAGCCAGGCGGACACGGTACCTTGTTGTGGAGGGCAGCTCCGGCGGGGGCAGTTGTTCCTGGTGTTGGATGCATGTCGGGTCTTTGCCAAGAGTAGAGATGATCTCGTCGTCGAAGAAAAGTGAAGTCCGGTGCACCACCAGGGAAGAGACCAGCCGTGGAGTACTCCGTCACAAGGCACCACCATTTGGTCGCGGTACAGGGGTAGTGGCTATCCGGTTGCCGAGGTGCTCTGCACGGGCAATTCGACCACTGCGTCCTGAGGTGAATAAAAAGCAAAGGGGACTGGTTGTTCCCACCAGTCAGGGGAAGAGACTCTCCAACAGGGAGATCTCCTCTGTCGTCGGGAAGTGGTGAGTCGGTTCCGCAGGGCTCCACCGGAGGTGTCGTCGTGCAGGTCGGCTCAGCGTTACCCTGGTCGGATTCTTAGGTCCTGTGGGGACTTCTGAAGATCCAGTCCCAAAAGCCCTGCTTTTATGCAGAAAACCCCCATTCATTCAGCCTAGTTGTCAATCAACACATGCTAAGTGGTGAGCGGGAAGGCTCACCACTTGGTCCAATCACTCCAGAGTGCGACCGGAGTTGGCAAGGCAACTCAGTCCAGGGTGCCTAAACCCCCTCCCACACCCCTGTGGTAACCCAGACAGAATGGCACCACTTTTGGAGGGTCTCTGTACAGAGCCCGCCAAAAGTGGAACAAAGGGCTCGACCTTTGGTTTAGGAGTCACAGAGACGAACACAGACGCCATTTTACAAATCGAGTTCTGGCAGAAAATACCATCCGATAAACTTATTTAAGATAAGTAGACCGGTGGTACGTTAGAGATTAACGAGAAAAAAGGGTCAATCTCCAACAATGGGACGAATCCCATAGGTTTATGTTCGGGGTCGAACATGACAAGTAGTTTCCACTGCCACCAGCCAAAACTCGATGAGGGGGGACGAGACAGTTCCCCCCGAGTAACAGATCCAGGAGTAATCAAATTACCCCTACTAGTACGTCCACGATAAGATGGTTTGTACTAGTTCTGTTAGTAAATTTAGGTCTAGTAAAGCCAATGGTGACTTTACATGCCCAGGGAGACAGTAGTCAGTCCCCGGTTATGGAGTCTACGGTGGAGGTCCGCTAGGACGCCCCAGTGCTACGGCACGTAGGGTGCAGTGTAACACACATAGCAAAACATATGAGACCCAATGGAGTAAAAGACCCCATAGCCCATAGAACACATTGACATTCAAAGGAATTACACACATTCATGTCCAAGAGTGGGAGAAAAAGAGTCCCACTCTTGGCAGGATGGAAAAAAAAAAAACTCCAGAAATCCAGCAAAGCTGCTGAGGGACTCACTAGGTTAGGAAATTCAGCCTAAACAGAGAATTCACCCTAACAATGAGCAGTAGTTGGCATGAGATGGAGAGGTGTTTGGGAATCAAAGGAAGCGGTGCCATTGAGGAGACGTTTGGTATGGCATTGGCGGTGGCATTGAGAGGCGTTTTGGAGTATCGGTTGACATGCAGCTTGGGGAAGCAATTGTGGGAGAACTGAGGAGGCAGATGAGATCGATCTAGCAGGGAGACTGGCAGAGAGTTGGCAGGAAGACCAGCCCACTGAGAGGCCTGTGCAGGGACTGGCTGGCTGCAAGGGAGCTGGAGAGGAGAGATGGGACACATTCGAGGTGAGATCTTGGGAAGCTTGCTCATGCAAATGGGAAGTATGGTTTATGGCCTAAACTGATTGATAAGGACAGACACTCACACAGAGCTTTTGGTTTGATGGAAGGGGAAATCAGACAGGGATTGTCTTAGAGAGAGAGTGTAATGTGTGGTGTGGATTGGAGAGGAATACTGAATGCTAATGCTTGCGAATTGTTATTAGGCTGCATGTGTTGTTATTAGGCATACATTGTTATTAGCATTGTAGTGGCATTATAGATTTGCATTATTGCATTAAAGTAGTGTTTGCATCATGCCTTGCTGTGCATGAATAAAAGGGTTTTTATTGCTGTGTTTTCTTTGTGTCTTATGTTTGTGTGTCCATAGAATAGCAATTTGGCAGTAACACAGTGCACAAACGCCCTGAGATATTCTTGCAGGGGAGCCATAGTGGTCCACACCCCCGAGGCAGTTTTGGAAACTAACAAATGGTTGCCCATGTGGGGCTAGGCCAAAGGTAGATTTGTTTTCAGTATAATACTCTAGCTATAAAACTTTGTAAGCATGTTCTTTGTGTATGCAACTGTGTGTTTGTTGAATGCGGTGCAGGGCTGTAAGTGTGCTTCATGACTAACGCTGCTAGGTCGTAGTGTCACTAATCACTTCTTGGTGCTTAATCGAGGCAGTTCATTAGGGTATTTCCATCCACAATCTTCATTGAGTTGTCTGTTTCTGAAAGGATATGTACTGGATTAGGTCTGTATCCCTGACTGAGGGGATACCTTTATGTGTTTGTGTCAGCCAGTGGTGCACTTGGGACGTGTCAGAAAAGGTTGAGTAGCTTTGAGCGTTTCTCGCCCATCGGCCTGTCATGTTCCTGGGTGTGAGGTGGGGCATCCCTGAGACTCTCTCTTCATCCCTCTCTCTGGTCGACCTGTTGATCACTCCACTATATGTTACTGCCTTTATCCTCTTAGCCATATCTTAGTCAGTCCTGCGAGGAGTCAGTTGTAGTTTGCATGATCATCAAAATTCCAGGTGATGTATCTGCACTCTCCTTCTGGGTTGCACCATGCCCATCGTCCTCCATAATTCTTGTTGTCGTGTGGATTATTTAACTTCATCGCCTCCTGTGGGAATAGTGAACACTCCCTTATTCTTGCTCTCAGCTTGTCTCTTTCTTCCACTATCTTGTCCTGTTCACCTCCTATATCAACATCCAACATCACCTTCATCCCTATCAATTTTGCAGTTGTTTTGCAGCACTCAGTAATGCAGATCTTCACCACACACATTCCCACTTTTACCAATATTAGTGCCCCTACTAATACTTTCAGTCCGCCTGCCAGCCATGAAGACATCCATGACCAGAGGTACGCTATCCAGCTATTTTTTCTTTTCCCGTCCCCTAGGCTTTTTCCTCAATTTTGGCACATTTGTCACTAGGTTTTAGAAGTTTGCCACGTAGGATGATATGTAGGCTCACGTCATTCGTGATGAGTTTTTGCTATATAATGTTTTTTTTTCTAAAGTAAATTGAGAGATTGCTGAGCGATGTCGGATGATGTCCTGTGTAACTCCCTGTGTTAGATAATTGATATTAAAACAGTTAACGTTTTGCCAACTGCCTGATAGGTTTCGATCATTGATGTTTGAGTAAATTCTGCATCCCCAGTCATCTCATTTTAAGCTTGCTTGTCTTAAAGAGCTGAAGCATATCATTCAGTTCACATGGTAGCAGAGTGATGATGGTTAAAAGTCCATCCCGGCGCTATCAGTAATATCGAGCGTCCTCTGTCATTTAATTGAAAATACGCAAGGCTCTCTGTAGATAGCAGTATTAAATAAAAGACATTAGTCTTGCAAGCACAGATTAGACGGTCCCTTGTTTTCAGGCAGAAAAGGACGAGTTTGATTCTAGAAGCATTGGGGAAGCAATCGATAAAGTTTATTACGAAATGAAGACCAGAAAATAACTGGCAGGAAAGGGTAAGAATGATTGTTTTGAGAGTACACAACTCTATGATGGAGAGGGAGGTTCATGCAGTGCAGAACCTAAGGAGCTGTCTTTATATAAACAGACTCTGAATAGAGACGAAGAAGAGAGAAGCCATACCAGTTGGTGACAGGATATGTCAGACGAGGACAGAGAAACCTTTTAAAGGGAAGAGGGGGATGATGTGTGTAGTCCCGAGGGATGTTCTCTAAGAGGTAGAGAAGTAAGATGGAATACTTTAGAGATACCCATATCACGAACGTCAGAATGTCTGGCGCAGATAGACCCACCCATGGGACCATACCATGGTAAGAGGGTGGACTCGCCACCTTATGTGAGCATGTTAAGGTCCTTGCCAGGGAGAAGGCAAAGTGGAACTATTGTCCCTAATATGAATAGATAGACGATGGAAGACGAATGGGAGTTTGGGATTTTTCAGTTTCCGTTGCTAGAAAAAGGACGGGCCAGACCACAGTATATACCTTAGCCGCAAATGGATAAGGACAACCTAAGGTGTAAACTCCTGAGTTTAACTTCTGGTGCTGGGAAATGGATACATGAATTAGAAAAAATTACAGGAGGAAACACATTAGCTGTAGGGGACATTAAAGGTCTCCTAGTTGCTATCCTTGGTGAGAGAGCTGATGATGTTTGGGCGAGAGCAGGATACTCGAGTGTTACCGCATTGAGCACCACTCATGATGGAGCACCATTCAATAACTGTAGGGCGGCAGTCTGGGAGGCAGTACTGTATCACGTCCAATATGGGAGCTATAATGACAAAGAAGATGCAGGAAGGAGACAATCCTCTTGTTTATATTCAGAATGTTCAGGAGAAATGGAGCTTGGAAACTTGTGAGCCGTGGGGGAAGTCTATGCCTGGGTTTTATCATATACTCTGCCAAGGGCTGACAGAGCCGGTGCAGAAGCAGCTCAAGAAATTGGTGGTCATGGAAGCAAAGCCATGGCCTGAAATTCAGTTGACCATTGTGCATTATTGCAGACTTTTACAAGAGAAAAACAGAAAGATTACAGGCACAAGGAAAGGTGAAGCGGCGAAGTTAGTGCAAAAGAAACTATCAAAGTATGCCATTGAAGGGGCAATGTTAACTAGCGGAGAAGGGTTAAACCTACAGCAAACAGCAGGCATATTACAGGTGAATTACCAAAGGCAGTATGAGCAAGGGAATAATGGATTCATAACACGGGGGTCTGGGAAATTCCTGAGGTAGAGGCTTTTAGAATAATCAAGGACATTTTCAGAATAACCAAGGTGGGTATCCAAACACACCGATTGATAATTAAGACATGGAGGAAGGGCCGATAAGGAGGCCTCCTGTAAGTTGGACATATGGTATGACAGGGCACATTGCACGTATGTGTCGGAGTCAAGGAGATGTACAGAATGGGCAATTTTCCAGAGGGGGAAAGCATACCCACCTGTATACACGCAACAGAATGAAACCAGGTTTGTTCAAAATCAGAGAGCGCAGCAAACGCAAGCACCGAGAGCACAACAAGATTTACACCCACAGCAAATAGTAATGAATCCACAGCTAGAGCAGTCACAGCAGTCACCTATGCAGATACTGCAAAGCTAGAGCATGGGTCAGTTAATGACTCCAAGAATTGGGGGTGTCACTGTTGAGGGAGGAAATCCTTTTATAGGTACAGGAATGCGAATATAACCAAAATAGGACAGCTCACTGGGAGACTTGATGTGTTCAATACTATCTGTAATGCCTAATCCTCATGAGGAACCAAGGGTTGATGTTAACATAGGGGGCAAATCATTTTCTTTTTTTTGTATACACAGGGGCAACAAGCTCCTGTAAACAAGATGGAAAATTTGCAATGTCAGGAAATGCCATGAATACTGAAGGCTTTGCAGGACTTTGCAGGAGCTACAAGTAGAGTTCCTTTGACTGAGAAATTGCCAGTCTCTATAGGAGAATGTGACATGTCTGTGCCACTATTATATTCAAGCCAGACACCTGTTAATATAATAGGTTGAGATTTAATGACCAAGTTGAATATGATAATTTCATTTACTGATGAATGTATAGTGTGTTCAACACCAGGAATACATTATTTAAACGTGAGTGAATTTATTATGGCATTTGCAGGACAGATGACCATGTGAGGAGTACCATTAGAACCAGAAGTTTTTCACTATGGAGTATGCATTTTGTTAACATGACTACTAGGCTTAGTGGGAAAACTTATGAGAATACCAGATTAATTTTTGTTTAGGCCCAGGATACCTATGGATGAAGAGGAAGGACAAGTCTTTCCTCTAGAATTACAAGCAGCCATAGTGCGAGGAGACATGGCTTTACTTGATGGGAATGATTATGAAGCCAGATGATGGTGCACAGTAATTAACATTGGGGAAGGTTACCGAGTAGCCAACGTCACTGATGAGGATATGTTTGATGACCATCCATCAAATGATGAGGTGGTATTTGAAATGAGCATTTCTTATTGGGTATTGGCAAATAAATGTGAAGTTCCTCAAAGAATGATGTTAACATTGCAACGTCCTGGGTATTTTGATGAAGATATGGCAAAGGTGCCAACTTCATTGTGGACAACAGGCCCCTATGACGTAGGCCTATTGAAGGGGTTTGGAGAAGTAAGGATAAAATTGAAGCCAGGAGCAATTTTACCTCAAGCACGAAAGTATCCCATGTCTCAAGAGGCAGATAAAGGTATTTTTAATACAATATCCACCATGATGGATCAGGGTATCTTAGTGACGTCAGAGTCACCGTGCAATACGTCAGTCTAAACAATCTAAGGGGAGTTGTGGTGTTTAATTCAGAACCTTCACCCAATTAACCAGATTGTAGAGGCTGAGTTTCCTCTAGGTCCAGATGATGATCATTCTAGCAGACAAGGGATACAAAGTAGACAAAGAGAAACTGAAATATTGCCAGGAGCAAGTGCTGTACATTGGCCAGTTAATATCACACAAAGGCAAGAAGGTTACTCCTGAGAGAGCTGAGGCTATTTTAAAAACAGTAAAGCCGCTGACGATAAAGCATATGCGAAGATTTTTGGGACTATGTAATTATGAGAGAGCATGGGCCTTAGATTATAGTTCATATATTGGACCTCTATTGCAAGCTCTGAAAAAAGCACAGGCAACACGTAAGAAAATTGTTTGGACTGAAGAAATGGAAGAAGTATTTGATGAGCTGAAAAAAGCAATATGCATGGCTCCAGTTTTAGGGATTCCTAATTATGCTGAGGAATTCTTTCTGTTTTCACACACAAATGGCACTGTTATGAAAGCAGTACTTACAGAGAGGACCATGTTGGGGTACAAACCCCTGACATATTACTGTAGGATTTTACACCCAGTAATGAAGGGTCACTTCCCTTGTGAACAATCTTTGGCAGCTGCTGCGTTCGCCATTGAAAAGGCTGCTGGCATATTAATGGGGTGTTCCATGATGTTATTTGTTGAACATGCTTTGTTTGCCATTTTGGAGAAACCTAAAGGCACATTAACGTCTCAAAGGGCTTCTGCCTACGAGGTGGTCATATCGAATCCAGCAATCAAAATAGTTCATTGCAGAATAGTGAATCCATGTTTGTAGCAGAACCACTGGCAGAAAGTGAGCAAGCACTCGATTGTTCAAACTATGAAGAAATTTATGGTGAAATCCCAAGGGTTAAGGATAATTCATTGGCTGCTGGGGAAATTCTTTTTATTGATGGTTCATCTACAAAAAATCAAACTGATGGGCAAAGGTGCACTGTGCCACTATAGTAAAGCACATGGCCAATAAGGAATTTGAAGTATTGACAAGTGCATGACTACCCTCTCACTTTTCAGCACAGGCTGCAGAATTAGTGGCGCTGATAGTCGCGCTCGAGAATCACACGGACCAGGAAGGAACCATGTACAGTGACTCCGGCTCTGTGACATTGACAGTGCACGCGGGGCTAGCACGTTGGAAAAGGAGGGGTTACATCAGAGCGGATGGCACTCCAGTGTAACACGGAGCCTTATTGGATAGGCTCATCAAGGCACTACAGCTCCCAGTAGCCATAGCAGTCATTAAATGTGCAGCTCACACTAAAAGGGCAAATTTTATCTCACGTGGAAATCAAGCAGCAGATGAAGAAGCAAAACATGTTGCATATTCAGAAATTATCATGACTTTTGATGCACCTGATGTGAATGAAAGCTTGGTGGTGATGATGACTGTGTCCGATTGTTGTTGTAAATTGTCTAGGACACAGCTGGCAGAGATCCAAGGGAAAGTGCCTCAGGATGAGAAAGACCTGTGGATGCAGAGGGGATGTTCTTTAATACCTTCTGATGCATGTGGCGACAAGACATACTGGTAAACCGGTGATGCCCGTAGCCTTATTAAGGGTGACGCTGGAACAGCTACACTACCCTGCGCATATCACTAGAGAGAGCCTTGCCGCCACAATTGCGGAGGAATGGTTAATTCCAAAATTAGTAGAACACATTGCATTTTATGTAGTAAAGTATATTGTATGTTAAAAGTTTACTGTTTGGCACACACTGCGTATTGTTAGAGGAGTTATCCCAAGACCTAACGGTCCTTTTCAGCATTTGCACATCGACTATGTCAACATGCTGTAAGTCTATAATGGATACAGATAAATGATTGTAGTAGTATGTCCCTTTACCAGTTGGATTGAAGCTGGTCCATGTACACATCCAGATTCCACCTGTGCAGCAACATTTTTAGTATGAGAAGCATTTCCAAAAGGGGGGAATGTGTGAAGTATTAGGATCAGATAATGGTCCTCATTTTGTTAATAAAGTCTTTGAGCAAATAAGTTTGTTGCTTAGTATAAAGCGCATTTTCTCATCAGCGTATCAACCACAAGCGAACGGTATATGTGAGAAACTCAACAGCTTGCTTAAGGAAAGGATAGCCAAATTGAAACTTACCCTGAAGAAAGGATAGTTGCATTGTCTACCACTGGCATTGTATGCATTGAGAAATCAACCAGGTTCCAATCACCATCTTACACCGCACAAAATAGTGATAGGGAGAGGAATGAGGACACCCCTCACACCTCCATCTAGAACTAAAAGTGATGCCCAGACAACTGCAGGACTATTAGGAAAGGAGATACGTGACTATTTAAATCTGTATGACCTCAAGTATCTCTGTCATTTCAGAACAGCTCAAACGGAAGGGGTGTAGGACACAGAACACAGAAGGAGATGCTGCAACAACAGGAGCTGAAAAATGACATCATCCCAAACTTTTCCCAGGTGATTCAATTTTGATCAGGAACTTTACCCATCGATGGCACGAGCCACGCTTTAACGGTCCATTTATCGTTGAGGACATAATGCCATGAGCTGTGAAAGTAATTGGAAGACAACCCTGGATATTCCTTGGTGATGCGGAGATGTATGCTGGAGAACCCTCTACACACATACCCCTATCGGAAACAAGCAACGGGGAAGAACCTCAGCACGTGCAGTCTAGTTCTATGACGAGGAAGAAGGATGCAGAAGCTGAATGGATAAACCAACGATCTATTGAACTGTGACTTTTTCGGGACACTCTTTTTAGTCATTTAAAAAGGAGTTAAGGGAAGTTATTTGCTCTTCAAGTCACAAGAGTTTGGTGACATTGGACTAACACATGTTTAAGTCTTGATTGAGAAGGAAAGCATGCCAAATTTGAAGTTCCTTTTCGACAACTGGAAGGGGCAACAATATCCTGATTCCTTTGTCATTGAGTTCCTTTTCGGAAGCGTCTATGGTGTTGCCCAATGACAACATTCATCGAATCATCTTTGCTGTTTTTCTCTACATTCTATGTACATATGCTGTGTTATTGCGGAGAACTACTGACATTCATAATTTTCTGCAAAATCCTAAGAATGGTCCAGTCGTGAGGAGATTGCTCCCAGCTGTTATTGAACAAATGCTTCAACTTCCTGAGTACAGTGAGGAAAACACAAATGCCCCGGTCAGCCGATAACGTGCATAGATTAGTTGGACTGATCTTTTATTACTTAATTGAAGAGTGTCCGACTCTTGTTGGAAGACAAACTGATGTCCGATCATTCCTGAGGGATCCAATTAATAATGCAGCCCTTAATGAAATTATAAGAGACATAGGGCCTCATTACGAGCCACCTGGTATGGAAATAATGGTGGCATTAAACCCGCCGCCACCGTTGTTTCCATATCGAGTGATCTAGAGTCCTGCAGGCGGAGGTGTCATTCCTGCCAGGTCTGACCTGGCGGGTTTAACACCACCCGCCTGCAGGCGGACGTGGAAATACCGGCACCATCACGAGATGGTGCCAGTATTTCCATGGTCCCCATTCCCATTGAGTCCTATGGGACTCAATGGGAATGGGGATTTACCGAATTCTGCCTCTGGAATTCCCGGGTCACCGGGGTTGTAATGCCCCGGTAAGTCCGGGAATCACAGAGGCGGAATGGTAATACGAGTCTGGCGGTAACCGAGCTGGAAAAACCGGCAGGTTACCGCCGGACTCGTAATGAGGCCCATAATTGTGCAAGTGAATTGTTAATCGGAAAGAACATTAAGAACTGAATAAAACTATTGACAGAGTAGACTTGAAAGTCAACTGATTAAAGTACTTTGTTGAATGTTGGAGGAAGATTTTCATGTCTTCTGGTAAAAGGCCAATTCACTGGGAGCTTTTGTTCACCATTGGATAAACAGCTATGTGAAGTTGGTTAAGAGCTGTCTGGAGAATATCAGCAGCTGTTGAGTATTGCTTGATGTTACCCAATTCAAATGGGCAGCGTCAATAGCAACAACGTATTAGTGGACGATAAGAGATGCTAACATTGCGCAAGAAGTCACTGCTGCAAGAAATGGGGTTACCTATATTTCATTTACTCATGTATTTTGTTTATGGTGATGCTTCTCTCACTTACAGTACACCCAGTTTACTATGTGAATCCAAACAAAGAAATGAGTCCTGTGCATCTTCCTATGCATAAGGAAGTTACAGACGTGGCAACTACAAGACAGCCGAGACCTTATGTAATTGTTCCTACACTTAAGGTATTTTCAAAGAGATCTAACCCTGAAATAGATAAAATAGGGCTTCCGTTTGAAGGAAGGTCATGCATGGAGATTATAGCAGACTCTCTATGGCCATCATTTTCTGCTGCTAAGAAAAGACATCAGGATATGATGAGGCTTATGAACCATTTTCCTACACAGATAGCACATGTAAAAGCACCCATTCCACTGACAAATGTTTCTATGATTGGTCCAGTAAGAAGGGATTATGCAGACCTATTTCATGAGATGATCATAGAGGCCCAAGTAAAAAGGATTAGGCCTAAATGAAGTGCTGGGGAGGATGATCAAGAGTTGAATGATTACCTGGACAGTACAACGCATCTGGGGAATAATATATGGTATCAGCATATGAGAGAAGTAGGAAGGAGGACCTTAAAGGAGGAATGTTTGTTTGTGCTCTCCTACCTTATAGCATGGGGAAGTCTAAATTCTTCATAGCTATAGAAATAGACTTCCAGACAGCACATTGTTTATCACAGGTAGCACTCTGCTTGACAAGAGGCCAGTTCATGGGTCGAGATACCTATCTCAAATGGGCAACTGAATGGACAGATCCAGATGAAGATGATTATATTCAGGACACACAGACCAGACACAGGCCACATACCAAAATTCATGTAATCAGATAAGAAAAGCCAGGAGTAAAAGTAGCTGGAATCAGATGGGAAGTAAACAGAAGACTTGAGAGTCCAGAAAAATCTGCAGAAGAAATGTAGAGATGGGAAAACAGAGGCCAGATGCAGATTTGGGATCAGTGCTATTTTCAGATGGATGTGAAGAAGGAGTGGTCATCTGCCGAACCTGGGTGGTTATTGGTTGTTATAAACCAGCCATTGACATAGAGCAGAATGGATGCAAGCCCTTATGGCCAAAACTTGCTAAACTACTGACTTGGGTCGATGACAAGGAGGACCCTTGCAGATAGTACCTTTGGAAAGTGCAAAGCTGTGCTTCAGAAATATTGGCACAAGAAATGTCGGAGAGAACCAAAACTGTGGTCGAATCTTTGATGTACCAGGATTCAAACTTGGAATAGCAGTAATTATGGATCATCATTGGGCATGTGGATCCAGAGCCTATCTGAGATTGCCAAAGGACTGGGGAGGGAAGTGTTCATTAGTAAATGTTCATGTTCCAGCGTTGGTGATTCCGAAAAGTGATTTGAACCTTGACAGTTTTCCAAAAGCAAATGCTTACTTGAGAAAGAAGAGATCTGTGGAACTGATAAATTGAGTAAAGAGGGAGAACTACTTCTCAGCCAAGTCGATAAAAGATTTGATGCCATGTCTTACAAGCACAGATTGTTCAGTCAAACTTCATCAGTGTTCACTTTGATCTGTATGCCAAGTGTCCAAGTTGGAGCAAATACCAAATGGCTGCAGATTACCGGATGGGAATTACTACAGACAATCAGCGCGACTGATAAGGGATTCAATGTTATCAGAGAAAAGCTGAGGGCCATACAATTGATGACTCCTCAGAACAGATATGTGCTGGACATGATTACAGCCATGGATGGAGGTGTTTGTGCAAAAGTCATGTTGCACGTTCATCCCTTCTCATGACAACAAGAATGGCACCTTGACGGGAGCCATAGAGATGCTAACAAAGCTACACGTCCAGATGATAGACGAAGTAGGAGGAGACATCACTAATGATAGCTGGTTTGGATCACAGTTTTCTTGGGTTCCACAATGGATGGCAGACATCTTCAAGTTTCTTGTAGCCCTGAATGTGATGGTGTTGTTTGGGTTTTGCGTGATTAGAATAATCATTGCACAGTGCAAAAAGACAGCGAAGAAAGCCGTAGGGATGAAGATTATGATCATTGTTGAATCAGGATGGATGGCTAGAGACCTGAAAGTTGAAGAAATCAGAGACTTTGTTAAGACCAGTATACATGCACCGGAAGGAACAAGGTTCCTATACCCAAAGAACCATATGAAGTATGTGGGTAAATGGATCTATTGAAGTCCAAGTGGATCAGTGCATGCTCATGACATGGAACAAGGATGAGCATGTGAAATCAGCAGGAAGCCTGAAAGCAGTAGTAAAGATCTGGGTTCCAAAAAAGCATTTCTTCAGGGGAAGATGTTCCGATGTAAAAATGGATGGGAATGTGGTCGATGAATCGCCCAGAGGGGAAGTGTAAAGGAGGAGACAAGTACCCCCACTGCAACCATCTTGCATACATTGCCTATATGTTGAGTACCAGAATGTGAGACATGTGCAGTACCAGTGAAAATCCCAATACAGAGGAGAATCCTGGAGGCAAGGTTCCCATTGAGGAAACCATACCTGCATACAAGACAGTATGATGGCCACTTTAATGAAATCCCAGAATAAGCAGAACTAATGAGTGAAAGAGCAGACTGGGAATGACACAAATGGAGCTGAACCAATGACTATGTAAGAGATGCAGAGTCAAGAGAATGAGAACATTCTAAAAGGCATCAAGAAAGTATCAAAGATAAGTGACATCTTGGGCTCAAGATGGAGAAACTTATGCCACAGAAACGATGAAGATATTAAGTAATTTTATATGTGTAAATACGGAAATGAAATGGAAGCAGATGAAGTATTCTTAAGGCTTTGCATCATAGTGAATAAATTGTGGCAAGTGGCAACGTATACATATAGGAATCAAGTGAAGTATGGATGTTTTCCACAATGTGTATACCAGAGCTAGACTTAAAAGAGCAGAGCATGCTTTTTCCAGTGTGTCGAAGCTGAAAAAGCAATTGAATTACATATATAGATCTCAACAAGGCAAGTTTGGATGAAGACCAAAAAGCTGAGGTCCTATCAGACGTGGATGAGCAGAAAGTAGTTACAAATCAGGTAAAAGAACAAAAATCCTGTTCAGAAGGCACAGACAAAACAAGGAAGACGTCAGAAGTCTATTAAAAAATAGTATTTTAAATGCACTAGAGCTCGATATTGTGGTCTTCAGTCATGTGAATGGATGAAGTTGCATGAACAGGATGGTCACACCTACGCATGAGGGCAGAGCGTGCCTTCACTCTCCTGTATTCTCCAGAGCAAAGAACATTTCCAAGGCCAAGCTTCAAAGCCTTAATTGACAGCAGACCACTGAAGTGATGATGGGTGATATGCTAATTTGGTGAGAAGCGATAGTAATGACCAGCTCACCAGTACCTGGAAGTCTAGTCTGCATGCTGCTAAACGTGGTTGGAAAAGTACTGACGAATGCAAGAGTGCCAACCAATGATAGGGGGCCCCATGATTGAGAGCCCTATAATTGTAAATCCAATGGGACATTGTGTATTTAGTGACGTTCATAGTGACCAGTTAGGGTGAGAATTAGTTGCCCACCTGACCTTAGGAACTCCAATCACATCTTTGTAGCTCATAGAAAGTATATGTAGAAGTTCCCTTTCAACCTATCACATTTGCCACTAGATTTTAGAAGTTTGCCACGTACATTGACGTTAGTAAATAAGTAGGCTTACGTCATTCGTGACGAGTTTTTGTTATATAATGATTGTTTTTCCTAAAGTAAATAGAGAGATTGCTGAGCGATGCTGGATGATGTCCTGTGTAATTCCCTTTTTTCGATAATTGATATTAAAACAGTTACCTTTTTGCCAGTCGTTTTGATCATTGATGTTTGAGTCAATTCTGCATCCCCATTCATCTCATTGTAAGCTACCCTGTTTTAAAGGGCTGAAGCGTATCATTCAGTTCAATCTTGGACAATTGTGTCACTATTTCTCTCAGTGTGCCATTCTCTCCATCATTGGCAGGTGCAAATGTGCAACAGGAACTCCCTATTTTTGCACAAACTCCTCCTTCCATTGCTGTGACAAGGTCTTGAACATATCTGTTCTGGGGTGCCATCAACCTTACTGCTCGGAGCTCTTCTTTTATTGCATTGAATCCATTTATTGTAGAGTTTATTGGTAGTATCAACTCCCACCTGGTTATTTGTATCCATTTTTCATTTGCATACGTCTGGACTGCTGGAACTACAGTCGTGAAAAACATGCTGAGTAACCTATGTTCAGTTGGTACATCATCTAGTGCTGTTTCGGATTCTGATGAGAAAAATCTGTCTCTTTTTACTCTACTCACTTCTACGGACTGCTTCTTTTTTTCCTTTTCTCTTACTCCCACAGACCTTTTCTTTCTCGTCTTAGTGAAAAGAGAAAAACACAGAGCACACCTGGTTTAATGGTTGTTTTTTGGGGGTTTTCTAGAGTAATGTGGTATGTAGTGTTAATATTAAGAAAATGCAAGGTACGGGGAGAAAGTCTCAGCCTTGGCATCTAGGCTGGGGAGAAATACAGAAAAGAATGAGTTCCCTAATAGGGAAACCTCGTCCCCTGCACACTATCTAAGGCCAGAAAATCATACCCCAAAAGATGTTTTAAGCCTAAAACCTACTATCCTCAAATAAGGTATCTAGTATGGCTTATGTACAATTAAGACATATGTGTAGACAACTATGTTATGGTAACAGAACAGTAGTTTGTGACATTAAGTATTCAATTAACGCTTTTTTTTCAAAAATAAAAAGTATGTATTAATAAAGTGGCCCAACGCGTTTTAAGTGATTCACACTTCATCAGGGGCAAGAGGTCTTTGCAAAACAATTCTATAAGGGAAACATTGAAGAAATAAAAATCAATTAGATAACTGTGTTCTTTGTACTAACATGTATGTTGTTTTTCTTATAACCATACATTATTGCATTCTAGTATAATTAATCATCTTATTACATGCATGACACTTGTAAGAGACACATCTGAGTCAACAACATTTTGATGCTTGCTGTAGTTTTAGCCTACAATATTAGTCTCTTTATGACAAATCATTCTATCGGTTTAGAAGTAAGTTTTAGGCTGCTTAAAATGCATTAAGAATATGTGATCATTGTTACTAAAACAAGGTATTGTTAGGTCACAATCTGCTCATCTAAATTCTAACCACAATTGTGCAGAGTAATCAGACTGAGTATAAGCCATAGAAAGGTGAGTATCAGTGGCTAGCAGGGTGGACAGTGCTGACCTTAGTGGGGATCCCGACCGACGTGCTAGAGGATCTTTTGCTCAATCATGGTTGCGTGCTAAATTACAGCACTTATGGTATTGCTCTAGGTATGGAGAGACTGCAAGGATCTGTAGACATTAAACATTTGTACATTTGAATACATACTAAGCTGAAGAGCTTACTAAACAGTTAGATGCTGTGCAGAAGTAGACGCATCTTACCAGCTACTGTGTAGCGATGGAGCTCTTGCCAGAGCTAAAGAACACAAGTCATGTTATTTTTTTTTTTTTAATTCGTTTATTTATAATGTTTTACACATAGATTATCAATCAAACAATTAGAACAATTAATACTCAGCAAAAATATACAGATTAACAGAATGTTATATATACATAACTTGCAATAAATCAGTAAATACTCAAAAAGTCATCCCACACCTTTCCGTACAAATTCAATTTCCCTTGCCTCTTGAACACCATCCTTTCCATGGATGCAAGGGCAGACATCCCCTCAACCCAATTAACAAGAGTAGGCGCATTCCGTGACTTCCAGCCCCTCAGGACCAACTTTTTGCCCAGACAAGCTCCACGGAGTAAAACATTTTTCCGTGACACAGAGAGATCCTCCAGCAATTCTCCACCTCCCATAATCATTGTCACAAAATCCAAATCCACCTCCAAATTCAAAACACGCAGGCAGGCACCACAAACATCATGCCAAAAACCCTGTACACGCACATATTCCCACAGCAGATGTTCCAGACTTCCCAGTCCATTCCCACAACACCAACAATCATCCGAATCCAACAACCCCCTCTTAAACATACGTTCCAGGCTCCAAAACACTCTATTGAGGATCTTTATCTGCCTAGACCCTTCCCCCAGATCAATTGCACAAAGTTTAACGTTCGCACACATATTCAACCACATCTCGGGTGAAATCTCACACCCCAATCTCCTCCCCCATTCATCTCTCAAATCAGAATTCTTCTTATAAGCAGACACAATACAATTGTATATCCTGCTAGCAATCGAGCCACCACCTGGCACCTTTTCTCTAAGAAAGAGATTAACCATTGAGCTTCCTTGGTCCACCACATCACCTATGCATCTTTTTAATTTTCTGAAGTCGTCAGATCTGAAATTATCAATGTGAAATTTTGCTCGCAACTCACGCTCACCAATCCACTCACCATCCACCAACACATCATCAATCCAATAGACTCCACCCAGAAACCAATCAGGCCAGAACAAAGATTTACCTCCAACAGAAATCTGAGGGTTTAGCCAAATTGAAGCATGAATAGTCTTAGATGCGTCCGATCCCAATAATTCATGAACCTGTTTCCACGTATCTCTCAGAAAAACTGTCAGAGATGATCTCTTACATAAATTGTTCGTTGCCGTAAGAAGCGCCCTTGGGGGGAGTGGGCCCAACAAACTTGCCTCTGCAATTACCCAACTATCAGGCTGTTCCATCAGAAAGGGCACAATGAAATGACTTGAAAAAGCTAGATCATAAGCCCTGAAATTCGGCACCCCCAAACCTCCCTTTCCCACTGGCAGCTGAGGTTTCCATAACTTTAACCACGGCGGCTTGTCATCCCATAAAAACGACTGTAACAAACCATCAATTTTCTTCCAAAAATGATTGCCAATTTTCATTGGAAGCATACCTAGTACATAGTTAATTTTCGGGGCTGCATTCATTTTTATAGCATTCACTTTGCCCCATAGGGACAAGTGAAGTAATGACCACCTCAAAATACTCATTTTCAATTCTCTACAAGTCTCAGTCATATTCACCACAACCATCTCATCCACTAGTGGGGTCAGCCATATACCCAGATATTTAAATTTTCTGTCACACCACCGAAATCCAAAACCAGAAACCAAATTCCTATCACAACATCCAGAAACAGGTAAAACCTCAGACTTAGTCCAGTTGACTTTAAATCCAGCCACTGCACGAAATCTGTCCAGAACATCCAACAAGGATGGATGCCACCGCTAAATCCCGCAACAACAATAACAGATCATCCGCATAAAACCACAGCTTCTGATTGGCCCCATGAAAACTCAGGCCCCGTATCCCTACATCACACCTCAATGCAATCGCCAGTGGTTCCATGGCCAAAACAAATATCAGGGGGGATAAAGGGCATCCCTGCCTTGTACCCCTCTGCAGTACAAAAGAGTCTGATAACTGCCCATTAGTTCTGACCGCAGCAGTCGGACAAGCATAAAGCAAAGCAATCCATGAAACAAACTCCTCGCCTAAATTCATAGCACGCAATACTGAAAAAAGATAGTCCCAATCAACGCGATCAAACGCTTTCTCCGCGTCTAAGGAAAGCACCGCAACATCATCTTCCATATCCTGTGCATGCCTCATCAATAACAATAGGTTCCTAATATTGCTAGATGTTCTGCGACCATGAACAAAACCTGACTGATCGATGTGCACTAACTTCACAAGAAGATTCTGCAAACGAATGGCCAATAATTTCGCAAGAATCTTATTATCAGTATTAATCAAACTGATCGGACGGTAGTTTGAAGTCAAGCAGCCATCCTTATCCTTTTTTAGAAATACCGATATAATGGCGTGACTAGTAGAAGCGGGGAGCAAACCTCTCACCCTGGATTCCATGAACATATCCCGCATCAGTTCCACCACCGAATCTGGTAGGATTTTATAAAATTCAGCAGGCAGCCCATCCGGACCCGGAGACTTGCCTGAGTTCAACTTCCCAATCACAGTCTTCATTTCCTCCACAGTCAAAGCCTCACCCAACATAGCTTTCTCCAAATCATTCACTCTAGGTATCTCCAGTCCATTAAAAAAAGAATCATCCAATCCATTGACACCCAACTCCCTTTGATAGAGCTTCTTATAATATTCCTTAAAAGTCTCATTAATCAGTTCCGGATCACAAGTCACCTGACCATTCTCATTTTTGATAGAAGTGATGGATCTTTCAGATTTTTGTTGTCTCAATCTATAGGCAAGCCAACGGTCGCATTTTTCACCATATTCAAAATACGAACATTTCAATTTGAACAGATCCTTCTCAGACCTTATTTTCAAAGTTTCATTCAATTCTCTCTGTAGCTCCCTCAATCTCCTCTTTTTCTCTATGTTCCCAGAGTCATTAATCAACTCTTGTGAAAGTTGCTTAATACTTTGTTCCAATTCCATACTTTTGTCCACCATACATTTCTTCCTGCTGCTGGACAAACCCAGAATTAAGCCCCACATTGTACATTTAAATGCCTCCCATACTGTCCCAACAGCAATACCATCTGTCCTGTTTTCCACAACAAAATGATCAGCCTCAGATCTGATTTTTTCCACAATCTTTTCATCTCGATGAATTGAGGTATTCATTCTCCAACAAAACGATCTAAGAGTACTAAACTGTAAATCTATGTTCATAAACACAGGTGCATGGTCAGTGACAGCAATACAACCAATCTCACAGCTTTTCAAATTCAGGGTTGCTGAACCAGCAGTGAAAAACATATCTATACAAGAATGTGAGTCATGAGAACTAGAATAAAACGTATATTCTCTCAAATCATCATGAAGCAATCTCCAACAGTCTTCTAATGCAAATTCAGAAATAAGTGAGTTAAAGGAACAAAAAGTCGGGTCTCTCCTGAAAGCAATATGAGGCCCACTGCGATCCTTGACATTATCAATAACCAAATTAAAGTCGCCTCCCATAATAACATTCTGACAAGTCAAATCCTGTAACATTTGAGCAACTGTTCCAAAAAATGTGCCGTCATCCACTGAAGGGGCATAAACATTGCAAAAAATATGCTGAACTCCCTGAACTTCCACCAAGAGCGCGATGACCCTACCCTCTTTATCAGTGCGAGATTTCAAGACCTTAATTGGGGAGTTCTTCCGAATCAAAATAGCAACCCCCCTACTCCTGGATGAATAGCACGAGACAAAAAATTCCCCAATCCAACCTTTGCGCAGCAAATTTGCATCCTCTAACAGTAAATGGGTCTCTTGGAGGAAATGTACATCACTGTGCATATCTTTCAAACAATTAAAAATCGTTTGCCTTTTGAGCGGATTATTTAGACCATTAATATTCCACTAGGAAATAGATAACTGATCATTCCTCTCAGACGGCATTGCAAGGAAAAAGAGAAGACAACAAAAAACCAAACAAAAAAAACCGTACTTGTAAAAATCAAAAACCCACCCCCACCCCCACCCCCGCACGCAGAAATATGAATCCAACGTCAACAAGAGCTAACAAACCCCAAGCCACCCCTGATACCCCTCCCAATCACATGGTGATATCCCAACCAGAAAACACCAAAGTCAAAAAGAGCCCATACAGGCTATAAGCAACCTATAACACAACCTGAATTACTTCAACAGCATCCCAATCATTGAGGCAACAGGTGAAAAGGATGCAACAACAAATATATCTAAAACTAAATAAATACACCCATCGGGCCACCTATCAAAACATCACCGACCCGTGAGTCAAGAGATGGAGATGCCTATCCCCTCTAAATAAAAATAAATAAGGAAGAGAGAAGAAAAAACAACATAGCAAGATAGCAAAGCAAATAACAATGCAGCAACATATATCAGGTAACCATCATGCAAATCCCCATTTCTGTCCAAGTCCAGCTGTAAAATCACAAGCAGATTTTAATAATAACCTGTTAAACTGCCATCCTGTCGCTTTAGCGCACATTGTGTACCACTAATCATAGTACCTGAATAATGTCCTGGACATAGCTAGTGTGACTACGATATGGGGGCTGCGCCTCAGAATCAAAAAACTAGTATGAAATCATGAGGAGTAACATCCCAACAATTTAAAAAGTCAAGACCCATTTCTGCAGTTATATCATACAGTTATTAAAAAATGATGACGACAACTGGGAAAATGAAAAAAGGGCTCGCCTTCTTTCTTCTCCTGACCAGTAACCAATGACATACGTTTCTCAGCAGGCACAAAATGGTGGAGACAGCCATGTGGAATCTCACTTCAAACATGCTTTTAAAATTGAACCAACACTGCTGTTCACTTCCGCCTTGCTTCCACACACTGGTCTCCCTCAAAAATAAAAATATTCCGAAAATAAAATGCTGTATGTTGACAAGTAGCTTGCCATATAACATGCATTTGTCATTTTATCCAGAAACAGATACCGGAGCAGTGAAGATGACCACTCCACAACTCCAGGAAAGCAGTGTCACAAGGAGCCAGTGTAAAGAATGAAACATGACCCTAGCAGCTGCGAGCCCATCCCGATTCCACCACATGCCAGTGCCTGAACTATTCATAATCCAAACATAGACAATTTGTAAAAATGTAGCACATGAAAAAGTCATCTTGCCACTCCAGCTTGTATTGTGCACCATCAGTCACAGATCTTGAATAATGTCTCAAACGCAGCAAGTCAGACTGTAAAAATGAATCTACACCCTTTGACCGCCCTGGACTGACCAATGTCAGTATCAGTAGATAGCACTACAGGGCAGCATGACCACACAAATATGTTAGTGTTCATCTTCGGGACGTTATCAAGCTTTATATCATTCTGTGGCACTGCCAGTGATGGCATATTGATGTGTGCCAGCGAGAAAACTCCTCCCCAGTTGGGTGACAGCTTCTCATATGCATTGGACGCACACCCCCAATAATGGCCCATCAGTACTGCGGTTCCGATCTTCATTGCCGGATGACTTTCTGTGTACCGACATTCTGTGTTATCTTCATTTCTCACGGATCCTCATTCTTGTAGCACAATGCTGCTTCTTCAGAGGTATTACAGGCATTGGTTCAGCTTCATTGTCTACCCAAGTGAGCGGTTTGGCACTTGCTTCCCATTCCTTCAGGCACTTATCATTCTCGCCTTTTACTGTATTCACTGGTGATTGTGCTAGGGTGTGTGATTTGTTTCCTACTACTCCATCTTTCCATCCCTCTGCTGTGAATACTTGGCCATACACAAGCATCTGTGGTCTTTCCTAAGACCCTATCTCTCCTCCTATTTCTTTCACCCCCCCCCTCTTTAGGCATGGAGGCTCTTTCAGTGTTATTGTTTTTGTGTCGCCCTTCTCCGGTCCATCAGTTATATATTGTATAGCTTGATCTAACTGCCAGTAATTGTTCATCATATCAAGAGTCTTTATGTATCTGTCTTCATATGGTAATGTCGCTTGAGACATCCATCTCAATGTTGCTGTTTTACCTTGGAACCTTCCTCGAGTTGTAACCATGGACAGGTACATGAGGCATTGGGCTCTTGCTGCTGGTATTTCAGTTGCTATAAACATTCTGGAGGCACTCATGGCATAGGGGATTAGTGACCAGACATAACAGCTCTCCCCGTTGGTTTCCTTACCTACTTTGGTCATGTGTTTGTACCATATGTTATTAGATACTCGAGCAGTGTCCGTGAGATATAGGTCCACTCCCCTCATGTCAGTCTCAGCACTGCTCTTACCTCTCCTTACCATGCTTTCAGTGCTCCCTTGTCTACCTGACATGGTTGTTGCACCTGCTGAGTAGGGTAATGTTAGTAGAGGATACAGCGGTTTCACTAGACACAAGAAATATTTGCTAAAAGATGAACGCAAAACCCCCACTTGGAATGGGAGACATAACAAAATAAGCTTATTTTTATATTATTTTACCCATTTACCTGTCTTGCTGGATCCTTGTGCAGCTTGAAGATACCAGTTCCCCGCCTGAAATGCGCAAAGAATATGCGTTAACGTATCAGATATGTGTTAATTTTAAGTCCTGCGAATCATGTAATCACTAATTGCAAGTACAAATAGCTGTTTCCACACAATTCAAATTCTAGAGTCTCAGAATACTGCTTGAACTGATTGGTTTCATCATTCAAGTTGTGGGTAAGCTTGGGCCAAATATGCATTGAAAACATGGTAATATATACTGAGAGGATGTGCTCTAAATCTGTTGGGCCGTCTAATAAAGTGGAAAAATTGCCCCGAAAAAGTATAAGGTTGTAAATCATTGGGCAATTTAAACAGTCATGAGATATCACAGGCACACTTTCTCCAAGAATGTATGTAGAAAGGACAATAACAAACAGAGAGTATATCCTCCCTCTGTATGTGTGTGAAGTCCTTGCCCTAACTCTGCTGCCATTAGCAAGTAACTAATGGGTGTCCTCCACTCGGCAGTGCTGATTCCGAATTATCTCGTTTCTCCTCTTGCTGATGATCGTTGGCCCTGTTGATCTTGTTGCCAGTTGAAGCCACAGCTTTGTAGGGCTTGATGTCCGTGATGTGGTTCCAATTCACCTTTCCCTCCAATCTCACCGCTCTTTCAGTCAGAGCTTCAGCAGGATTGGGCCGGGTGAATCTGGGTGCATCCCAGCGGCAGACAAAATTGCGTAGGATGATTCAGTCACCAAGAAAAACAGGTGGTGGCTTCAGTAAGTCTTTGTGGCGTGGGCACTGTCGCCCTTTCTGTTGGCTTCAGGGCCTCCCTGGTGTTGTTGTATCTGGTGAGAGATAAAAGAGGCACTAGCAATCAAATAAATAACATAATCATACAATAACTGTCCTAAAACAGTTGCACTACTCTCTGCATCTTTTAGTGCCATAGTGGGAGGAGCCAGGGGAAGTTGCATGCGCCAACCTGTCACCAACTCATGTGGGGTTAAATGATAGTTAAACCCAGGCTTATTGCGTAATCCAAACAGTGCTAAGGGTAAGCAGTGGAGCCAGTTTTTGTTGGTATTCTTTTTAGTTTTTGAGATGCACTCCTTCAGAAGGCTGTTGAGGTGTTCACACACCCTGTTTGCTTGTGGATGATAAGCACAGAAAAATGTGTGTTGAGTGCCCAGCACCATTGTGATGTGCTTGAACATCTCATTGACGAAGTAATGGCCATTGTCAGACCGCAGGAGCTCACACACACCCCATCATGGGAACACTTCCACGGACCAGAAAAGTCACTGCCCTTAGGGTGTCAGGATGAGAACAGAGGCCTGCCTCAATCCACCGAGAGAATGGGCATACAACCACTATCATGTAGCGGTATCCTTGGCAGATTTGGATCATGTCAAGATTGTCAGCGTGGAGGTCTTGAAATGGACCAACTGGGCGAGGTATGGCTCCTCTCACAACTCTCAATGTACGTCCTGCAGTACACTGCTTGCAAACTAGGCAGTTGCTCATAAATTCAGCCACTTGTTCTGCCACATTAGGACAGAACCATGTTTCTCCAATATGGGCGGAAAGCACCTCCTTCCCTGTATGTGTTGGAGAATGTAACTGTGTTAGTGTTGTATGCAACAATGCGAGTGCCATGACCACTTTCCCTGTGTTATTCTGCCACCATAGGTCATCTGTTGGGAATACTGTACATCCCCTCCTACTATATAGGTTATTTTCCACCCTGTGTGCAGCTCCATGCATCTCCATTATTTGTGTTGCTGGCAATGCATTGTATTCCTCCTTTGGTATCATTGTCTTTGCATAGCCACGGGCATGTGACGAGTTCTCCATTTCTAGGAGTTCTCCAAAATATGCGGCACACTTTGCTTCTGCATCTGCTGCTTCATTTCCTCTTGAGAAAGTGTTCTCCCCTAGTGTGTGGGCTTGCCATTTCATTATGGCTAGCTGCTCAGGGTAGTGTATGATTTCTACTAGCCTGTCCAATTGAAGTGTATGCTGTACTGGTGATCAGTAAGCCCTCCTGAAGCCCCTACTCATCCATTGTGACAGTTCAGAGTGTCCTGTGGATGTCACGAAGGCTGGATCTGAGTAAATTGTCACCGCCTTTTTTCTGCTTTGCTCCATTGCCAATATTAAGGCCACTAGTTCTGCTGCCTGTGCTGAATAATGTGATGGCAATCGATCACTGACCACTACCTCACTGGTTCCATCCTTTCTTAGCCTCACCACTGCCATTCCTGTATTTCTGACCCCATCTGTCTGGTCAATTGTCGATGAACCATTAATGTAAAGCATGTCACCCCCCTCAATTGCGTCCTCCTGTACCTTTAGGTATCACTGAATACCTGTGTTTTTGGTGCAGTCATGTGCATAATCACCTTCCTGTAGCACGTCGGCAAGAAAAGTCACAGAATTGACAAGTCTGCACCTCACTACCTTAAGTGATGTGTTTGTTAGTAACACCTCATACACTGATGCTCTCTGTGTTGTCAGTGTGCTCTTTGGTCTATCCAGTATTGTGAAGAAGGCATGCACCACGTAAAGAGCAGTGCTGTACCCCATGGTAATACTTGCTGATTTGTCCACTGCGAATGCGGCAGCAGCCAAACCTTGTTCACAAGGATAGTGTCCTCTCATTACTGGGTCTAGCTGTAGTATGCCTGTGGCTAGTGCCTCAAACTCGTCTTCTGTGTCAGAACTGCTGTCATCACTACCCATCAGGAGTGTGAGAACAAAAAGAATTCTGTTGTCCATCGTATTATCTTGGATCCTTTTTGTGCTTCCTTCAGTGCACTCAGTAGGGGCATGGTGTAACTGCTGTAGTCGAAGAACCATGCCCTGCAGTAATTGCATAACCCCAAGAATTGCTGCATCTCTCTCACTGTCGTGTGTTTTGCTGTCCTGCGTATTGCCTATGCCCTTTTCTGGAGTCATGCTGCATCTCTCTCACTGACGTGTGTTTTGTTGTCCTGCGTATTGCCTCTGCCCTTTTCTGGAGTCACCTGTCAGCCATTTCAGGATATCATCTATCCAATGTATAGCATTTCTTTCTGACAATATTGTAGTGTGGCTTTGTCCACCTTGTATCCCTTGTTGGCCAACAATGCCAGCATGTGTACTTTCTACACTGTTCTTCTGTTGTGCTGCAAATCCAAATGCCATCTACGTACTGTATGACCGTGTTTACCATCTGTACGTTGCCTAGGTCCATCTGGAGGACCCTATTTAATATGGAGGGTGACTCACAGTACCCTTCAGGAAGTATTTTATGCTTCCACTTCTTCTTTCTATACATAAATGAAGTCAAGTCTTGTAAGTCTGTGTGTAGTGGTTTAGAGAAGAAGCATTCTTCCAGTCTATGATCGTGAAACAGGCAGCTTACACTGGGATGCTGCACAATATTGGTGCTAGATTTGGTACCAAGGTATATTGTGCTTTTACAATATGATTAAGAGGGTGCAAGTCCTGTATGAAATGCCATGACCCCCTTTTGCTTTTGTAACGGGGTACATAGCCATGTTGCATGGTGATTCTGATTGTATTAAGATGCCCTCTGTCACTAGTGCTGCAATTGTCTCATAAATGCCCTTGTCTGCTTCCTTGAGAGTGGGTATTCTTTGACTCTGGGTAAGATTGCTCCTGGATTCAGCTTTATCTTCTCCCCTCTCACCCCCCTTCAGAAATCCCACATCATAGAGACTAGAGGTCCATAACATGCTGGGAACCTTGGCCAGATCCTCCTTGCAGAAGGACGGTGGTGCTTTCAGCAATTGAGTACCAATTTCGGTTGGGTGATATTATATGTAAATATGTGCTCTGTAAAGCGCTTTGGATTAAGGCGCTATATAAATAACACATCATTATCATTATTATTATCATTATCATTGCCATCCTCTGTGGTACCTCGCTGTAGTTTATCTTTATCCAATATGTCACACTAATTTCGAACACCATCTAATGTAATAACCTGTTGTCTTTGAATAGTTCTTTGTCTGTCACTGTGGTCGATCTATACCCCTCAGCTGCGGTGATCACTGCTCGCCATGATCGCCCTGTGTTGTCCATCCCGTGTACTGCTATCCACTCATCTCCCACAATCACTGCCCCCAAGTCTCGTGGCACTATTGTCCCTTCTGCTGCATCCAATGGTATCTCTGGTCTGAACAAGTACTCATTTGGAATGTTGTAGAAGTTTTGCGGATTCTTACAGAGTTGGCGCTGTACACATAGTTCACATGTTTAGGTTGAATTCAATTGCGTTTGTCATGTTTTAATTCCCAAAATTACAAGAGCTTGTTATTTCCATTGTGCCATTGTTTTTAATTTTACAAAAGCTATTTCGACCACTTGGGGGTCTTTATCAAGGCGGGTGGGTTTATTTCATGTGGGATCTCTGGCCAGAGAGCAGACATTATTTTGAAGCATCCACCACACCAAGAAGCACTAGTCAGTGCCCAGTACTTTGCCAAGCAATATGGCCACCCCCATCATCATACATGAAATAAACCCACCCACCTTGATAAAGACCCCCAATTGCTCGAAATACATATTAGCAGCTTTTTAACATTAAAAACAATGGCACAATTGAAATAACAAGCTCTCGTCATTATTTTTTGAAACATGACATGACAAACACAATTGAATTCAACCTAAGCATGTGAACTATGGGTACAGCACCAAGTTCATAAGAATCCCCAACGCCTCTGCAATGTCTCACCGGGGGCATTGAGCACTGCCCAATTGGGTTCTTACTGCCAGTATGCACCCACCTCAAAGAAACAAGTTTTAGTGCATAGCCACACCTTCCCAGTGCTCCAACCACCCACCTTCTTGACTCATTTGGAATGTGCCACATTTTCCCTTGAATCCCTGGGAGACATGCAATTGAAATCTCAGTATTGGAACAGCTCCTTGTACACCTGCACCCACCCTCTATACCTTATGTCCACAATATGCTTCAATGATTTTCCTTACATTGAGAATGTGTATCCATGGTATAGAACACACTCCCCCATGTCTGTGAATGAAATCCTCATGTTGAGTCTGCTCATGGTTCTCTCCCCAGTATCTTTACAGGTGTCTGTCATGAACACAGTAAAGGTAAGGATAAATCGTGTTCCCCTATTGAAAGGAACCACTTCCATAGCCCCAGAGAATCCTTGAGTATTCATGGCACCACCTGACAACCTATAGTTCCCCTCCCGAATACAGGACTTAGTCGCCCCTGTGCCTACAAGGAAGCAAAAAGTCTTGTCACTTATTGATACCCCCATGCATGGTTCCTCCGCAGGGTTGGGTGTGATCGACAGGATAGAACACATCAAGTCTGTCTGTGGGCTGTCCTATTAAGGGCAGAAGGACATCCCATTCCAAGAAAATTGATTGTTCCCCACCATGGTGAACCCTCCCAAGTTCCTAATGGGTTCCTAATGGGGGCATTGCCATGGATTCTGTGCGTGCTACTGTCCCGTCATTTGGTTGCATGCTGTTTTGTATCTGAGGTATTGTGCTGTGTATGCATGTTGTGTGTTACCCTGAATCTGGGGCATCTGTGGTGCCTGCAAATACTGCGGTATAGGAGTTTGCATCTGTGTTATCTGTGGCATGCATTTGGTGTCGGTCCTCAGTGTTGTGCTTGGTCTTGCGTGTAATACTTGTCTTGTTCCCCTTGGCTGGTATTGCATACCCCATTCTGTTGTACCCCCCTGTCTCTGCACACTCTCAAGATGTGCCCTATCTGCCTGCACAACCAACACTGTGGTGGCTCCCTTGATTGCCCTTGGAAACCCTTTTAATATTCCCCTGGGCCCTGCTGCACCTCCTGCCCATATCCTCAGAATATTCCCGGAATCCCTCCTTGGTTTGAATGTTTCTGTGGCCCATACCCACGCCGCCTGGGTGGCCCCCTTATTCCTCGAAATCCAGGCTGCATGTTTACCCATCTCACAAGTCCTTCCCCATGGGTGGCAATGCCTACTCCTGTTGTGATGTGCCCTGTCCCACTGTGTTTGTCAGTACGCCCCTTCCAAGGCATACTTGGATAATTTCTATTGCACTATCTTCACTTCCTCTTGTTTCCTCTCCTCATTCTTCTTCCTCATCTTCTCTTGCAATACAATGGTGTACTATTGTGAGCTGCATTTCTGGCCAATGATTTGCCTCCATGCCTACCCATTTCTTGAGCTGCTTCTGTACCAGTTCTGGCAACCCTTTGCACATTATGTGATCAAAATAAAGCTACTGTTTTGTCCCAAGGTTCTTGTGTTTCAAGGCACCAAAGCTCTTGAATCACCTGTATATAGTGTAAGGGGTCTTTATCCTCCCCCATCTTGCGGGCCATAATCACACTAATGTCTGACGTGTCTGGGTATGTTTGAAGAGGCCACCACTGCAGGCAAAGCATGTGCACTGGGCATGAAAAAAGCACATCGGCGGTCGTGCACCACAAAAGATGGAATGATTGTCAAAGCGGATCCATATTGTGCAATTCATTTGTCAGGTTCAGTGAAAATAATTAATCCATGCACATGCTTAGTGCGCAGCTGATGTTACCCCACAAAGCCCAGAGGTTTTACCTTATGAGCATTGGAGAGGGGATCCTGGCCTCCAGGCCACGGGATGCTGGAGCCATCCGTCATCAGGAAGGAAACATGTGAGGAGGGGAAAGGCAGGCAGGAGGGCCTACATCTTGGGCCTTGGAGGCGGGCCAGCATTGGCCTAAAGGCTCGCCTGATTGGTCCAGATAAGCATTGAGAGGACCAATTGTAGGTGAGCTGGCCAGGAAATGGAAAGCCAGCTCTGAAGAGTAATGGAAAATTCAGCCATGTTTGAAGAGGCCTGCACTACAGGAAAAGCATGTGCAATGGGCATCAAAAAAGCACATCGGTGGTCGTGCACAACAAAAGATTGAATGATTGTGGAAGCAGATCCATATTGTGCATTTCTTTTGTTAGGGTCAGTAAAAAAAAGAAATCCATGCACGCGCTCGGTGCGCAGCTGATGTTACCCCACAAAGCCAAGAGGGATTTTCTTGTGAGCAGTGGAGCAGGGATCCCGGCCTCCAGGCGTGAGATGCTGCAGCCATCCGGCATCAGGAAGGAAACAAGTGAGAAGGGGGAAGTAAGGCAGGATGGCCTACATATCGGGCTTTGGAGGAGGGCCAGCATTCGCCTGCCAGCTCACCAGATTAGTCCAGATGAGTCTTGCGGGACCAATCCTAGGCGAGTTGGCCAGGAAATGGGAAGCAAGCTCTGAGGAGTAAAGGCAAATTCAGCCATATTTGAAGAGGCCTGCACTACAGGCAAAGCATGTGCACTGGGCATCAAAAAAGCACATCGGAGGTCGTGCACCACAAAAGATGGAATGATTGTGGAAACTGATCCATAATGTGCATTTCTTTTGTCGGGTTCAGTGAAAAAAATGAAATCCATGCACGTGCTTGTTGCACAGCTGATATTACCCCACAAAGCCCTGAGAGCTTATCTTATGAGCAGTTGAGAAGGGACCCCGGCCTCCAGGTCACGGGATGTTGGCACCATCCGGCATTAGGAAGGAAACAAGTGAGAAGGGGAAAAGGGAGGCAGGAGGGCCTACATCTCGGGCCTGCATCGCGGGCCTACATTTCGGGCCTTGGAGGTGGGCTAGCATTTGCCTGACAGCTCATCTGATTTGTCCAGATGAGCCTTGACAGGACCAATCCTAGGCAAGCTGGCCAGGAAATGGGAAGGAAATGGGAAGCCAGCGCTGAGGAGGAAAGGCAAATTCAGCCATGTTTGAAGAGGCCTGTCTTACAGGCAACGCATGGGCACTGGGCATCAAAAAGCACATCGGCGGTCATGTGCCTCAAAAGATGGAATGATTGTGGAAGATTGTAGGTTGTTCACCAGAACCTTTTACATCTAAACTGAATGTGCCCTAACCACAGAAAATGACATCTACTTCTGCTCTTGTCCCTACTAAACTTGACAATGCCAGACAATAATTGACAATACTCAAGAATACTTGATACTACCCTCGTACTCCTGTACCTGCCCTCTCCCTTTAGTTACAGTGTGGCTGGGTCAATATTTGCACTCCCTGGTCTGCTGACGCTGCTCCTTTGCCGCGTCCCTCAAAGCTACCACTTCACCTTTCTGGTCAGCTGGACTCCTCACGGACCGTGGGCAGGATATTTCCTAGGCTGGCTACTGACAGCCTTTACAAGGGGCGCACTTTCCGTGTGGTCTTGAAGCCCACAAGGCTCTGTAGTGGGAGTGTCAGCTTCGTGCCATGCTAACGTAGCCCAATCATCAACTCTGCTACCAACTTGTTGGGGTAGTTCCCAGGAATGCCAGCGGTTGTCTGGGGGTCCGTCTGACTCCCAAGGGCCCAACACCCTTCCCCAGAATAAATGGAGGACTCAGACAATGGCAAGTTAGAACTGTGGTTTATTACAACAACAAAAAAAACAGGTATCATACAAGACAATCAAGATTCTCCAGTACATCTCAACTTCACAATGCATGCACCCCAGTTTTAATGGTATTTGGTGTCATCACCTGGACCTTTCCCCAAAAACCTATCCCCGGAACTGATTGGGTGCTGAGGGTGATTTCGCATATAGACATCCGCTAAAAAGGTTATCCTGCTGGTCCTTTCATGTCAGGTGACGGACCTGCCCCATCCCCAAGAAACTATCTATTACATTGTTGCAGAGTAGTGGACTTATCATTGGCTCTTGCCCCTTGCCATCCACCCCTGAATTTCTATCTCGTGATTGGCTGGAGCTGGTCTCCCAGTCCTCGGACCCAGTCAGGTTGTCAGCCCTCTGTGTACCTCTTCAAGGTGATGTGAAACGTCTATGTGCCTGAATTGTATCTGGTAGTGTACCACCTTTGCCTATGAGAGTGTGTCTCCACACTTATTTTACTGTTCGTCTGGGTTGCTGGGATCGGCTCTCCTTCCCAACATGTGTGAATGACCATTGTCTAGCTCGGTTGCATCACATGCTTGTGGAACACAAATTTGAGCTCTTGGGTCTGCAGTTATGAGGATTATTTCCATTTTTCTGCAGCGGGTCCCCTTGTCATCTAGAGTTTGGAATGTGACTGTATATCTCTGACCTTAGCTGTGGGCTCGATCTGCACTTTTTGCAGCTTGATCCAGCTCCTCCCATCTCATGTTCTGTGGCTTGAGGACTTCTGTAATTTTTCTTAGACTTATAATATGATTCCTCCATGCTCCTACCATCCTATGTAACCTATAAATTAGTTATATGTGGTCGTACCAGGCTCCATATATATTCGTGCAGTCCCATAGGGTTATTCACCATAAACATCTGCAAGCTTGGTCCGGATCTCCTGTTGCCTTGCGTTTCTGCTTTACTGCGTTTGGCTAGTGAGAAAAATAAGCTTTGACAGGATGTATATGTATATGTCCTCTAGCTATAGAACTTTATAAGCATATTCTTCATGTATGCAAATATGTGTTCATGTAATGCAGTGCAGGGCTGTGAGTGAGCTTCATGACTAAAGCTGCTATGTTGCTATGTCGTGGTCTCACTAATGATGTCAGAATTGTGGCTTCTTGGTGCTTAGTCCAGGCAGTTCATTAGGATATTTCTATCCACAATCTCTGTTGAGTCCCCTGTTTCTGAAAGGATATGTACTGGATAAGGTACTGGATAAGGTCTGACTACCTGACTGAGGGGATACCTGTTAGGGAGAATTCTCTGTTTAGGCTGAATTTCCTAACCTAGTGAGTCCCCCAGCAGCTTTGCTGGATTTCTGGAGTTTGTATTTTTCCATCCTGCCAAGAGTGAGACTCTTTTCCTCCCACTCTTGGACATGAATGTGTGTAATTCCTTTAAATGTCAATGGCCCTCATTACGACCCTGGCGGAATTCGCGGTGCTAAATGCACCGCGGAGCACGGCGGAAAGCCGCCGATAGCGCCATGGGGGTTGGCGGATTTACCACCCCATGCCGACCTTGGCGGAGCGGTAAATCCCCAATCCCCATTTTGCCCTTCCCCATTCCCATTCTTGCCCCATAGGGTATAATGGGAGTGGGGAAGGCGTTAATTACGCCACCGTAAAGTACGGTGGCGTAATTAACAACGAGGTCCCTTAGCGCCATGGATTTCTCCGCCCGGTAAAACCAGGCGGAGAAAGGCTCCATGGCGCTACGGGAACTCGTAGTAGGGCGGACGGGTCCGCCGCGAATAACGCTGGCGGAAACCCACTCCGCCAGGGTCGTAATGAGGGCCAATGTGTTCTATGGGCTATGGGGTCTTTTACTCCATAGGGTCTCATATGTTTTTCTATGTGTGTTACACCGCACCCTACGTGCCGTAGCACTGGGGCGTCCTAGCGGACCTCCACCATAGACTCCATACCCAGGGACTAACTACTGTCTCCCCGGGCATGTAAAGTCACCATTGGCTTTACTAGACCTAAATTTACTAACAGAACTAGTACAAACCATCTTATCATGGACGTACTAGTAGGGGTAATTCGATTACTCATGGATCTGTTACTCGAGGGGGCACTGTCCCGTCCCCCCTCGTTGAGTTTTGGCTGCTGGCAGTGGAAACTACTTGTTATGTTTGACCCCGAACATACCCTATGGGATTCGTCCCATTGTTGGAGATTGACTCTTTTTTCTCGTTAATCTCTAACGTACCACCGGTCTACTTATCTTAAATAAGTTTATCGGATGGTATTTTCTGCCAGAACTCGGTTTGTAAAATGGCGTCTGTGTTCGTCTCTGTGACTCCTAAACCCAAGGTCAAGCCCTTTGTTCCACT
Source organism: Ambystoma mexicanum (assembly GCF_040938575.1). Taxonomy (NCBI): domain Eukaryota; kingdom Metazoa; phylum Chordata; class Amphibia; order Caudata; family Ambystomatidae; genus Ambystoma; species Ambystoma mexicanum. The sequence continues at coordinate 739,851,187 of NC_090928.1, forward strand.
TTTGGCGGGCTCTGTACAGAGACCCTCCAAAGTGGTGCCATTCTGTCTGGGTTACCACAGGGGTGTGGGAGGGGGTTTAGGCACCCTGGACCGAGTTGCCTTGCCAACCCCGGTCGCACTCTGGAGTGATTGGCCCAAGTGGTGAGCCTTCCCGCTCACCACTTAGCATGTGTTGATTGACAGCTAGGCTGAATGAATGGGGGTTTTCTGCATAAAAGCAGGGCTTTTGGGACTGGATCTTCAGAAGTCGCCACAGGACTTAAGAATCTGACGAGGGTAATGCTGAGCCGACCTGCACGACGACACCTCCGGTGGAGCCCTGCGGAACCGACTCACCACTTCCCGACGACAGAGGAGATCTCCCTGCTGGAGAGTCTCTTCCCCTGGCTGGTGGGAACAACCAGTCCCTTTGCTTTTTATTCGCCTCAGGACGCAGTGGTCGAATTGCCCGTGCAGAGCGCCTCAGCAACCGGATAGCCACTACCCCTGTACCGCGACCAAAAGGTAGTGCCTTGTGACGGAGTACTCCGCGGCTGGTCTCTTCCCTGGTGGTGCACCGGACTTCACTTTTCTTCGACGACGAGATCATCTCTACTCTTGGCAAAGACCCGACGTGCATCCACCACCAGGAACAACTGCCCCCGCCGGAGCTGCCCTCCACAACAAGGTACCGTGTCCGCCTGGCTTCCCTTCCGATCGGTTCGAGTGAGGTGTCTTAATCCTCTCCGTTCCGTTGGGTCGCCTCCAAGCTTTTCTCGTTTATTGTTCTGAACTGGTTCAATCTGCCAATGACAATTTGCTACAAAGACTTGAATGCATCTCCACTAGAGACTTTTTGGGACATATCGCCTTGCCTCTCTCCGAGTGGGCCTGGCCTCTGAACTTTATGATCTATTGTGACTCTTGCCTTCCTGCCATGCATTTTATCCGCAAAGGATTGAACTGTGTTGATTTCATAACCTGCCTATCTGTTTCTCCCCGTTCCTAACAAATGTTCGAGTGTCATCTAGGTTGAGGTATACACCTCTGTCTGAAAATAAGTTGTATCAGTAGAACCTAGACTTGTCGAAATATTGCTAGGGGGATTGATCGTTTCCTTCTTCGTAGAGTAATTGTGTTTGATTTGTTTGCCGTGATAGTGCCATAGTGTTTTGCATAGATGCTTTGTTATAAATAAATACCTTAATATCTTTACACTAAGCCTCATAGTGTGTTTGCTTGTCTTGCTGTGAAGAATTGCCCTATTTTGTATACTCCACATACTGCTCAACTCTTCTTGAGGGAAGTCTGACTGCTCAGCCACAGCTACCAAGTGAATCTGTGTGGTACAGACTGCTACCAAGTGGATTCACCGCCAAACGCCTGTAGTCCTAAATCTTTTGCAGTGGTCCCAGAGGGAACTGCACAGGTTTCCGCCTAACACTGGTGTACAGCGGTGGGATTTGTATCGAGTATACAGTTTAGAGTGCTTTTCGACACTGTAGGATAACTAACCACAAAACTTTGCACAAAAAGCAACTTTCAAAAAACATGTCTACGATGGAAACTTACAGTCAAGAGTCCTTGTCAGGTGAAAATACTGAGAGTCTGCAAGCTCTCTGTAGGCAAGAGAATCTTCCTGTAAGAGGCAAGAAGTTAGAACTGATAGAGAGATTGCTGGCAAACCAAAGTCTGGGTACTGGTTCAGAGGAACCAATCTCTCCAGCGACTGTAGATAACAGTGATGGTGTTGATCTGAATCGTAATTCTGAAGATAGCGATGAAGAGGCTGACGAGGACGGAGAGGCTAACAAAACTGTCTCCCCTGCTCCTCTACCTGCCTTACCAGCTGTGCCTACGGTGCCCATACCAGGTCCCACAAGTAACCCTGCTTATTTTGAACTTGAAAAAATGAAGCTCGAACTAGAATATAAACGGTTCTTGGCTCAATCTGAACGAAACCAAGAGCTCGAGTTCAGACGAATGAATGCCCAGGCTGAGCAAAAGCAAGCTGAGTTGAGACTCAGAGAAATAGAACTTAATCACGAGTTAGAGATGAAAAAGTTGTCTATGGAAAATGCTTCTCTCTCCTCTGGTTCCTCTAGGAGCTCCATTCCCAAAAGACCCCGGATGCCGAAGGAATTAGTGGGTATGTATGAACCGAGATTGGATGTGTTGGATTGGTTGAAACTGTTTGAATACAATCATGGGCTCCAGGACATCACCGGGAATGCTTGGCTTCCCTGGTTGTTCTCTAGGCTCCCTCCTGTTGCGACTGATGTGGTAATGGAGTTGGGGGAGGCGGATAAGACGGATTACGAAAGTGTGAAACTAGCTTTAATAGCTAGATTCGGGAAGACCCCTTCCCAGTATCTTAAGAGGTTTAGAACCCTCAAAAAGCATGATGGTACCCCTTGGGCTACCTGGGTGAGTGAAGGGTTGAAAAACTTAGAGGGATGGATTAAGGGTTACAAAGTGAACACCTATGAGGGTATGAGGAATCTTTTTATGTTGGAGTCTATTTATGATGCCTGTTCTCCTGAGCTCAGACAGCACTTGGCTGATTCGAAGGAATTGGATTCCAGAGAGCTAGCTAGGGCTGCTGACTTGTGGGTTGCCAACAGGGCTACTCATAAGGATTCTGGGGCAACTCAGAAAAAGGATGAGGGAAAACAGCCTAACAAAGACTCAAAAGAGAATTCTAATACCTCCCAACCCAAAGAGGGCCCCAAACAACAAAATAACCAGGGTAGACCCCAGGGAAAACCACAACAGAATAGTGTCCCTTCTGGCCACAAACCAGAAGGAGGTCAGAACAAGCCACCATTCCAGAGAGCATTTGGAACATGCTATCTCTGTGGGGCAACTGACCATATCAAAGGAGATCCAAAATGTAAGGGTAAACCTACTGGGATCAGCACAGTCTCCTTAGCCTTCACTCCTGGGGAGGAAGTCCAAATGACTAGTGCTCACTTTGAAGTCTTTGCTGAAGAATCCTGGGCTCTTCAAGCAAGTGTATCAGTAGAGTCGATGGATCTGGTTAGTAATCAGAATAGGAGTGTGTACGACTCTATACCCGAAAACTCTAAATGTTATTATGTGGACAGTGTTCTTGTCAATGGCCAGGGGACTCCTGCCAGGCGAGACTCTGGGGCCAGCAGAACAGTAGTGGACGAAATCTTTTTCAGGCCTGAGGATGTTGCTAAGGCACCCAAAGGTCCCGCTAAGATGTCTGGAGGCCCTGTTCAAATGGTTCCAATTCTACCAGCCCTCATTCAGTGTAACGACACAACAGTGTTGATTCCTGTCAGTGTTCAGACTGAGGTGCCTGGGAGAGTCCTGTTGGGGAATGATCTAAAAACTCTAGGAGTAGTATCCAGTACCCCCAGGCCTCCCAGTATGGAGAAACAGAACCAAACCAAATTGGCTAGGGAGGCCACCTTAAGGAGCCACTCTAAGCCTGTGGGAACCTCTACTGAGAACCCCACTACAAGCCCTGGTGTTGGTAAGTTGACCTCTGACCCAGGCAAATTTCAGGCTAACATGTTAGGGAAATGGGAGCCCCAACCAAGCTTCATCATTGTTCCCCCAGTTACAGAGTCTGTGACTCCCCCTGCTTCTGAGGAAGAGGTGGATAGACCTAGTGGAACCCTAACTAGGCCTAAGAGAACTGGTAATTCTCAGTGCTGGTGGAAAACCAGAAAAGAAAACTCTAAGGCCAAAAACCTTCAGACTGTTGGACCTTCCACAGAAGACTCCAACCCAATTCCTAGACTTAAGGGGGAAACTCCTAAAGTAGGTAAGGCAAGATCTCAGAGGAAGGAGAAGCATGCACCTTGCTTATCTCCATCCCCTCCAACCAAGAGGCCTAAAACTCAACCTTCTCTCAACAGAGAGGTAGGGAAGACCTCTGGAGGCCCCTCTAGATCTAAGGGAATCCTTTATAAGGACCCCTTGAAAAAGCCTAACACAGGTTCAGCAATTGTAATAACTTCTGAGGGACTGGTCAACCAGATCCCCTATAAACTTAAAAAGACTGATATTCCTAGGAAAGTTTGTAGGTCATATAGCTTACAAAGGACAACCTGGAAACCCATTGAACATAGGTCAAGGTGTCACCACCAAAATGCTGATGGTCTCTCTAGGATGTATGTCATCGTCTAGAGGTATGAAATTCATCCAGGAGTGGATTAAATCCTCCTGTCCCTTAGTCTGGGGGGGGCCGAGTGTTGGGGAGAATTCTCTGTTTAGGCTGAATTTCCGAACCTAGTGAGTCCCGCAGCAGCTTTGCTGGATTTCTAGAGTTTGTTTTTTTCCATCCTGCCAAGAGTGAGACTCTTTTCCTCCCACTCTTGGACATGAATGTGTGTAATTCCTTTAAATGTCAATGTGTTCTATGGGCTATGGGGTCTTTTACTCCATAGGGTCTCATATGTTTTTCTATGTGTGTTACACCGCACCCTACGTGCCGTAGCACTGGGGCGTCCTGGCGGACCTCCACCATAGACTCCATACCCGGGGACTGACTACTGTCTCCCCGGGCATGTAAAGTCACCATTGGCCTTACTAGACCTAAATTTACTAACAGAACTAGTACAAACCATCTTATCGTGGATGTACTAGTAGGGGTAATTCGATTACTCCTGGATCTGTTACTCGAGGGGGCACTGTCCCGCCCCCCCTCGTCGAGTTTTGGCTGGTGGCAGTGGAAACTACTTGTTATGTTCGACCCCGAACATAACCCTATGGGATTCGTCCCTTTGTTGGAGATTGACCCTTTTTTCTCGTTAATCTCTAACGTACCACCGGTCTACTTATCTTAAATAAGTTTATCGGATGGTATTTTCTGCTAGAACTCGGTTTGTAAATTGGCGTCTGTGTTCGTCTCTGTGACTCCTAAACCCAAGGTCGAGCCCTTTGTTCCACTTTTGGCGGGCTCTGTACAGAGACCCTCCAAAGTGGTGCCATTCTGTCTGGGTTACCACAGGGGTGTGGGAGGGGGTTTAGGCACCCTGGACCGAGTTGCCTTGCCAACCCCGGTCGCACTCTGGAGTGATTGGCCCAAGTGGTGAGCCTTCCCGCTCACCACTTAGCATGTGTTGATTGACAGCTAGGCTGAATGAATGGGGGTTTTCTGCATAAAAGCAGGGCTTTTGGGACTGGATCTTCAGAAGTCGCCACAGGACTTAAGAATCCGACGAGGGTAACGCTGAGCCGACCTGCACGACGACACCTCCGGTGGAGCCCTGCGGAACCGACTCACCACTTCCCGACGACAGAGGAGATCTCCCTGCTGGAGAGTCTCTTCCCCTGGCTGGTGGGAACAACCAGTCCCTTTGCTTTTTATTCGCCTCAGGACGCAGTGGTCGAACTGCCCGTGCAGAGCGCCTCAGCAACCGGATAGCCACTACCCCTGTACCGCGACCAAAAGGTAGTGCCTTGTGACGGAGTACTCCGCGGCTGGTCTCTTCCCTGGTGGTGCACCGGACTTCACTTTTCTTCGACGACGAGATCATCTCTACTCTTGGCAAAGACCCGACGTGCATCCACCACCAGGAACAACTGCCCCCGCCGGAGCTGCCCTCCACAACAAGGTACCGTGTCCGCCTGGCTTCCCTTCCGATCGGTTCGAGTGAGGTGTCTTAATCCTCTCCGTTCCGTTGGGTCGCCTCCAAGCTTTTCTCGTTTATTGTTCTGAACTGGTTCAATCTGCCAATGACAATTTGCTACAAAGACTTGAATGCATCTCCACTAGAGACTTTTTGGGACATATCGCCTTGCCTCTCTCCGAGTGGGCCTGGCCTCTGAACTTTATGATCTATTGTGACTCTTGCCTTCCTGCCATGCATTTTATCCGCAAAGGATTGAACTGTGTTGATTTCATAACCTGCCTTTCTGTTTCTCCCCGTTCCTAACAAATGTTCGAGTGTCATCTAGGTTGAGGTATACACCTCTGTCTGAAAATAAGTTGTATCAGTAGAACCTAGACTTGTCGAAATATTGCTAGGGGGATTGATAGTTTCCTTCTTCGTAGAGTAATTGTGTTTGATTTGTTTGCCGTGATAGTGCCATAGTGTTTTGCACAGATGCTTTGTTATAAATAAATACCTTAATATCTTTACACTAAGCCTCGTTGCGTGTTTGCTTGTCTTGCTGTGAAGAATTGCCCTATTTTGTATACTCCACATACTGCTCAACTCTTCTTGAGGGAAGTCTGACTGCTCAGCCACAGCTACCAAGTGAATCTGTGTGGTACAGACTGCTACCAAGTGGGTTCACCGCCAAACGCCTGTAGTCCTAAATCTTTTGCAGTGGTCCCAGAGGGAACTGCACAGGTTTCCGCCTAACAATACCTTTCTGTGTACATGTCAGCCAGTGGTGCACTTGAGGCTTCTCCAAAAAATGATGAGTAGCTTCGAGCGTTTCTGGTTCCTGAGGGCAATGAGGAGCATCCCTGGGACCCTCTCTTCAAGTCGAACACCTATGCCTTGCAATAATAGCACAATCCCAAGAATTACCGCATTACTTTACTGTTGGGGGAGGTGCGGTTCTGTGTATTGCCTCTGTTCTTTCTGGGGTTATCTCCCGTCCTTCTGCAGACATTATCTGGCCCAGGTAGACGTCCACTTCCTGGCAATATAGCAGCTTGTCATTTTTCACCTGGTACCCCTTGTTAAATTGGGTATTGAGTGTGCCCTGCACTGTTCCTTAGTCTCACTGCATACCAATAAGTTGTCCACATACTGTGTCATCACACTTGGCATTTGCAAGTTGCTCAAGCCCACTTGGATCACCATTTTAAATAAACTGGTGGATTCACAATACTCTTGTGGTAAACTTGTGTGTTTGAATCGGACCCCCTGTATGTAAATGCTGTCAGGTACCTGGAGTCTGGGTGTAGTGGGATGGAGAAGAAGGCATTTTTTAGGTCAATTACCGTGAAGTACTTAGCCTTTGGGGGAATATTTCACAGTGTTGTGGCTGGAGTTAGCACGAGCAGGAACTCAGACTCAACGATATTATTTAGGGGTGGAAGTCCTGTTTGAACCTCCAAGAGCCCATTTTGATTTCTTTATGGGGTATATGGCCAAATTGCATGCGGACATGGATGTCTGTATTATGCACTGATGCTATAGTGTGAGAAGTGTGGTGTATATGCCCTTGTCTACTTCAGGGGACAGTGGATACTGTTTTGGTCTTTGTAACAATCCTCCCTCTTTCAATTTTGTTTTTACAGCCCCTGCCCCTTTCAGCACTCCCCATATTGTGGGGTCCTGTTGTCCACAGTTTCCCAGCTACCTTCTCTAATTCCTCCTGTGTGTACCTGGCCTCTTTTTCACTAGTTTTCTGATTTTCGGTACTAGCCTTTATAGTACTCCTATGAGACAGGGGATATGTAGCTGGAACACTATTTCCCTCTCTTCCTCTTCCTCCCCATCTAAAAATAAATAGTTCCTCAGTCACACCTGCTATCATCAGTGTTGTGTCAATACAGAGTACTGTACACCATTTTATCGTCTCCCCATCTATTCCACATAGTATCACCATGTCTTTTCTAGTGATCTCTTCTTTTATTTTATTTATTGTGCATTTGTAAGGCGCTGATACAGCAATAAATTGTGTTTCAAAGCGCCCACAGTGCAAATGGAGGGACATGGGACAAAGGCAATAGAATACAATAATGAACAGGATAGAGGTGGTCCTACTAGGCCTTGTGAGCATTTGGATTGTGCAAGTTCAGAGAGGGAGAAGGGGTAGGGGGAAAGCGGGAAGTGCTAAAAGATTAATTGAAGGGGGAAGTGCCAGGGACTATGTTGGCAGGAACTGGTGAAGTGCTTGGCAGAGGTCACATTGTAAAGAATGGGCATCTGCTGATATAAAGTGCAGTCCTATGAGGTAACACAGGCCAGTGGGTGCCCATGGGCAAGTGCTAGGATCGGGAGGGCTGAAGGTGATTTGGAGGAAGGCCACGACCCAGGAGGAGACATAAGAGCCAAGGCCACCTATTTCAGCGACTGCATGGTTTAGCACAGGGGGGGAAAGGAGGAGGTGAAGAATATAGTCTTAGGGCACTACCAGAATTTGAGGAGATGGAGGGGGAGGCTGTTCTAGAGGAGGGAGCCAGCCGAGGAAAGAGATCGGCCTCCAGCTCGCTGCTTAGTCAAGTGCTTGATACACAGAGAGTCAGAGCCAGAGGAACTTAAAGACCTGGAGGGAGATAATTTCATGAGAGCTGATTGTAGATAGCGTGGTCCCTGGCCCCGGACAGCCTTATGGTTGATGCAGAGGGATTTGAATTGGATTCTTGCAACAACCGGAAGCCAGTGGAGAGATATTAGGGCTGGAGAGATACAGTCCCTGGGCTTGAGGCCAAGGAAAAGTCTTGCACCCCTATTCTGGATAAGCTGGAAGGGGCGGAGAGAGGGACAGGCTAGCTTAATGTCCAGCCTAGAGAGTAGCAGGGCTCTAGAGACATTGAGCTTCTGGGGAAAGGTGAGGAAAGGAAGGATGCCTCTGAGGAGGTGGAGTTGGAAATGGGTCTTCTTGGCAAGATCCATGATGTGAGGGAGGAAAGAAAGAGTGGAGGCGAAGATGACTACAAAGTTTCTGGCTTCAGATGAAGAGATGGGGGGAGCCCATGGAGGGTGGCCAGAGAGAAGGGAGGAAGGTGGGAGTAGGAATCTGATATGAAGGATATCAGTCTTGCTGGCATTGAGGCAGAGATTGTGAGAAGCACACCAGGACTATATAGCAGAAAGGCAGTCAGGAATGTTAGAGGAAGTAGCTGAAAGGGGCCCCTAGGGGACCTTGACGTCTATGGAAACAAGGCGAGTCACCACACAACATAGAGACGCCAGACACGAGGTTGTATTCCCAAAGCTAGGGTTTTATTGCAAACCAAAAGTCTCAGTTGGCCAACTCAGGTCTCAACGCCCGCAACGTGTATCTCTAGACCTCGTGGGATGCAAGAGCGCAAATTACGTACATCAGTTACATATATACAAAATGCATATCAAACAATCAGCTATGTCATGGTTAACACCCCTCTTCATTGGGTTTCTTTGAACTTGGTGTGACGATGGACATCTCCGGCCACTATGACACCTTCAAACATCTATTCTAGTAACAATTTGCAATTTGTGAGTGCGTAGGCATCTTTCGGTTATTGAATAGAACATGACGCTTCTGTTCTTGGAAGCGAGCTACATGCAGAGGGGGTTGCATTCCTGACCTTGCCATCTATCAGGTGCTATTCGCGTCCTGGGAGCCGACATGCTCTTAGCGGGCTCAGCAAAGGGGGGCCGTTCGAACAGCATAATTCAAGCCTTTAGCGGTATTATTCTAACATATTCTCCCATATAACGAGACTAGCTGGCAGCTGTGAAATGATTAAATGCCCTGCGGCTCTGCTTCAAGGCTACATTAAGGAGGGAGCCGGGCATTCTTCCTGGCGCTGCCTACGTTTGTGTTTCAGCGAAACTCTTGTTATCCTCTCAGCCCTGCGGCCCTGTCCTTTTCATATACAGACAGCAATGTTCCACAGTCGAGCAGTGTAAGCGGAAAATATACTGCGAAGCAATAGGAACAGAAAGCAATGAGCAATGGTTAGAAAACAAAATGGCGATTCTTGTTACATCAAAATGGCTGTTCATTAGAACACTTGAAAACCTATATTCTGTCGTATCGTGCATGAGACGGTTGGCCCACGGCCACCAAAATACGTTTGCGGTCTCGAATTAGATTTCTAGACTGACAAACCCTCCTTTGGCCGTATGCCAAACGTCTCATCTATTTATTGAAACCTCCTCTAGTGATGATGAATCGGAAGTACTTATGTCTGAGTCTCGCATGCTATCGTGATCATCATTACCTTCAGTAATATCTATTGCCATCAACTCTTTCATTACTCTCATCTCATTTGGGTCTGGGCTAGTTCGATCATGAGGTTGTTTTTTCTTTGTTATCATTTGCATGCATCCTTCCGTACGTCCCTCAGTTACCTCTGCACAAACTATGGGTAAACAATGTATACACCAACAACACGTTAGGAATATTCCGAACACCACTACTAGTATCGAGATCAGCTTCCATCCCCAAGATCGTAGTATTCCCCAAAACCAAGATCCTTTTTCCCAGCTCCCTTCTCCGGTGGGGAGTTCAGAGCTTAGAACATGCATTTTCTTTATTGCCTCAAAGATCGTGGGGGAATAGTCATCGACATAAACGCAACATGCTGATCCCACTATTTTGTAAATTCCTCCACGATCAACCAGGATCACATCGAGAGCCATTCTATTTTGCAGCGTCATTAACCTGATTCCTCTTTCTTCCAACGTCATGTTGAATAATATATCTGTTGTTGTGTTTATTGTATTCTTTAGGATTCTGGACAATTGCCTTATATTATAGGAGTTCACTATCTGTCCTAAGAATGGAACAAATGATTTTGCTACATCAGTTGCTATTAAAACACCTTCTTCAGTCCTTTTGACTCTAGTTCTGGATAATTTGGCCATGGCTGCTGTTCCCAAGAGCAATACTCCTGGGAACAATAGCCCGAGATAACATGTACCTCCCCAGTTTCTGGGCAACCAAGGGTATGCTTTCTCTCCACATATAAAATAAACTGGATCACCTACGTATACTGGTTCTATTTCCCATTTTAGTACCACCGTATTCATACAACCAGTATATGTTCCGACCGAAAAAGATCCTTTCTTTATATATATTTATACAGGGTAATTTATAGAATTTCGCACAAAAGTGGCGCACGCAGCTGGCGCACAGTGTCCCTGTGCGATACACTGCGCCAGCCGCGTGTGATAAAATCCATTTCATCGCACAGCGTATTCATGGATTTTAGCCTCCAAAACCAGCCGTGGCGCAGAGTGGCGCAGCGACCCTGCAGCAGCGCCAGTTACGCCCCCAAGAACGCCCTCGCGCAAGGAAAAGCCATCAAAATCCCCAATTCATCGCCAATGTCTGCGCTAACCCTGGACCAGTTCACAGGGTTGCCAAACAGCAAACGCCAAGCGGGGAACGTGTATTTCAGGGGTGCGCGGGAAGTTTCACACGCGAATTCAGCAGGGTACGTGTATTCCAGGGGTGCGCGGGAAGTTTCACACGTGATTCCATCAGTGCACGTGTATTTCAGGGGTGCGCGGGAAGTTCCACATGCAAATTCAGCAGGGTACGTGTATTTCAGGGGTGCGCGGGAAGTTTCACACGCGATTCTATCAGGGCACGAATATATCAGGGCTGCGCGGAAAGTTCCACACGCGATTCTCCTGGGTACGTGTATTCCTGGGGTGTGCGGGAAGTTTCACACGCGAATTCAGCAGGGTACATGTATTTCAGGGGTGCGCGGGAAGTTTCACACGCGATTCCATCAGGGCACGTGTATTTCAGGGGTGCGCGGGAAGTTCCACACGCGAATGTCCTGTGTACGTGTATTTCGGGGTGCGCAGGAAGTTTCACACGCAAATTCAGCAGGGTACGTGTATTTCAGGGGTGTGCGGGAAGTTTCACACGCAATTCCATCAGGGCACATGTATTTCAGGGGTGCACGGGAAGTTCCACATGCGATTGTCCTGGGTACGTGTATTTCTGGGGTGTGCGGGAAGTTTCACACGCAAATTCAGCAGGGTACATGTATTTCAGGGGTGCGCGGGAAGTTTCACACGCGATTCCATCAGGGCACGTGCATTTCAGGGGTGCGCGGGAAGTTCCACACGCGAATGTCTTGTGTACGTGTATTTTGGGGTGCGCGGGAAGTTTCACACGCGAATTCAGCAGGGTATGTGTATTTCAGGGGTGCACGGGAAGTTTCACACGCGATTCCATCAGGGTACGTGTATTTCAGGGGTGCGCGGGAAGTTCCACATGCGATTGTCATGGGTACGTGTATTCCTGGGGTGTGCGGGAAGTCTCACACGCGAATTCAGCAGGGTATATGTATTTCAGGGGTGCGCGGGAAGTTTCACACGCGATTCCATCAGGGTACGTGTATTTCAGGGGTGCGCGGGAAGTTCCACATGCGAATGTCCTGGGTACGTTTATTTCGGGGTGCGCGGGAAGTCTCACACGTGATTTCAGCAGGGTACGTGTATTTCAGGGGTTCCGGGGAGTACTACACGTGAATTGGCCGTGTGGGTCCTCCCAGGTGTTCGCTCTACAACCTCCACGGCACCTGCAGGCATCCCACACCACAGGGGACTACCCTGCACCCCTGCTAATGTCCCGCAGGCAGCCCATCCACCATGGGCATGCCCCCCAGCCAAGCCACATGTCACCTTGCACTACTGATCAACAACGCATGTCTCCCAGAACCCCCACCCCCCAGTACTGTGGGGCACCTTCCAGCAGGCCCCCACTCATGTCCCCCTGCACCCCCACGCCCCAGCAGTCATGGGCACCCTCCACCAGGCCCCCACACATGTCTCCCAGCACCCCCACCCCCAGCATCCAGGGGCACCTTCCACCAGGCCCCCACTCATGTCCAACTCATGTCCCCCTGCACCCCCACGCCCCAGCAGTCAGGGGCACCCTCCACCAGGCCTACACTCATGTCTCCCAGCACCCCCACCCCCCAGCAGTGCAGGGCACCCTCCACCATGCCCCCACACATGTCTCCCAGCACCCCCACCCCCCAGCATCCAGGGGTACCCTCCACCAGGCCCCCACACCTGTCTCCCAGCACCCCCACTCCACAGCAGTGCAGGGCACCCTCCACCAGGCTCCCACTCATGTCCAACTCATGTCCCCCTGCACCCCCACCCCCCAGCAAAGTGGGGCACCTGCCAGCAGGCCCCCACTCATGTCCCCCTGCACCGCCACCCCCAGCAGTCATGGGTACCCTCCACCAGGCCCCCACACATGTCTCCCAGCACCCCCAACCCCCAGCATCCAGGGGCACCCTCCACCAGGCCCCCACTCATGTCCAACTCATGTCCCCCTGCACCCCCACCCCTCAGCAGTCAGGGGCACCCTCCACCAGGCCCACACTCATGTCTACCAGCACCCCACCCCCCAGTATCCAGGGGCACCCTCCACCAGGCCCCCACACATGTCTCCCAGCACCCCCACCCCCCAGCAGTGCAGGGCACCCTCCACCAGGCCCCCACTCATGTCCAACTCATGTCCCCCTGCAACCCCACCCCCCAGCACTGTGGGGCACCTGCCAGCAGGCCCCCACCCATGTCCCACTCATGTCCCCCTGCACCCCCACCCCCCAGCAGTCAGGGGCACCTGCCAGCAGGCCCCCACTCATGTCTGCCAGCACCCCCACCCCCAGCAGTCAGGGGAACCCTCCACCAGGCCCCCACACATGTCCCCCAGCACCCCCACCCCCCAGCAGTGCAGTGCACCCTCCACCAGGCCCCCACACATGTCTCCCTGCACCCCCAGCATCCAGGGGCACCCTCCACCAGGCCCCCACGCATGTTCAACTCATGTCCCCCTGCACCCCCACCCCCCAGCAGTGCAGGGCACCCTCCACCAGGCCCACACTCATGTCTCCCAGCACTCCCACCCCCAGAAGTGCAGTGCACCCTCCACCAAGCCCCCACACATATCTCCCAGCACCCCCACCCCCCAGCATCCAAGGGTACCCTCCACCAGGCCCCCACACATGTCTCCCAGCACCCCCACCCCCCAGCATCCAGGGGCACCCTCCACCAGGCCCCCACTCATGTTCAACTCATGTCCCCCTGCACCCCCACCGCCCAACAGTGCAGGGCACCCTCCACCATGCCCCCACACATGTCTCCCAGCACCCCCACCCCCCAGCATCCAGGGGCACCCTGCACCAGGCCCCCACACATGTCTCCCAGCACCCCCACCCCCAGCAGTCAGGGGCACCCTCCACCAGGCCCCACACATGTCTCCCAGCACCCCCACCGCCCAGCAGTGCAGTGCACGATCCACCAGGCCCCACACATGTCTCCCAGCACCTCCACCCCCCAGCATCCAGGGGCACCCTCCACCAGGCCCCCAAACATGTCTCCCAGCACCCCCACACCCCAGCATCCAGGGGCACCCTCCACCAGGCCCCTACTCATGTTTACCTCATGTCCCTCTGCACCCCCACCCCCCAGCAGTGCAGGGCACCCTCCACCAGGCCCACACTCATGTCTCCCAGCACCCCCACCCCCCAGTAGTGCAGTGCACCCTCCACCAGCCCCCCACACATGTCTCCCAGCACTCCCACCCCCCAGCATCCAAGGACCCTTCACCAGGCCAACACACATGTCTCCCAGCACCCCCACCCCCCAGCATCCAGGGGCACCCTCCACCAGGCCCCCACTCATGTTCAACTCATGTCCCCCTGCACCCCCACCCCCCAGCAGTGCAGGGCACCCTCCACCATGCCCCCACACATGTCTCCCAGCACCCCCACTCCCCAGCATCCAGGGGCACCCTCCACAAGGCCCTCACACATGTCTTCCAGCACCCCCACCCCCCAGCAGTCAGGGGCACCCTCGACCAGGCCCCCACACATTTCTCCCAGCAACCCCACCCCCCAGCATTGCAGCCTCCGCCAGGCCCCCACACATGTCTCCCAGCACCCCCATCCCCCAGCATCCAGGGGCACCCTCCACCAGGCCCCCACTCATGTTCAACTCATGTCCACTTGTGCCCCCACCCCCAGCAGTGCAGGGCACCCTCCACCAGGCACCCACACCTGTCTCCCAGCACTCCCACCCCCCAGCAGTGCAGTGCTCCCTCCACCAGGCCCCCACACATGTCTCCCAACACCCCCACCCACCAGCATCAAGGGGCACCCTCCACCAGGCCCCCACACATGTCTCCTGTTAGGGAGAATTCTCTGTTTAGGCTGAATTTCCTAACCTAATTAGTCCCCCAGCAGCTTTGCTGGATTTCTTGAGTTGTTTGTTTTCCATCCTGCCAAGAGTGAGACTCTTCTCCCACTCTTGGACATGTATGTGTGTAATTCCTTCGAATGTCAATGTGTTCTATGGGCTATGGGGTCTTTTACTCCATAGGGTCTCTAATGTTTTTCTATGTGTGTTACACCGCACCCTACGTGCCGTAGCACTGGGGTGTCCTAGCGGACCCCCGCCATAGACTCCATACCCGGGGCCTGACTACTGTCTCCCCGGGCATGTAAAGTCACCATTGGCTTTACTAGACCTAAATTTACTAACAGAACTAGTACAAACCATCTTATTGTGGACGTACTAGTAGGGGTAATTCGATAACTCCTGCATCTGTTATTCGAGGGGGCACTGTCCCGTCCCCCCTCGTCGAGTTTTGGCTGGTGGCAGTGGAAAATGCGTGTTATGTTCGACCCCGAACATAACCCTATGGGATTCGTCCCATTGTTGGAGATTGATACTTTTCCTCGTTAATCTCTAACGTACCACCGGTCTACTTATCGTAAACAAGTTTATCGGATGGTGTTTTCTGCCAGAACTCGGTTTTTAAAATGGTGTCTGCGTTCGTCTCTGTGACTCCTAAACCAAAGGTTGAGCCCTTTGTTCCACTTTTGGCGGGCTCTGTACAGAGACCCTCCAAAGTGGTGCCATTCTGTCTGGGTTGCCACAGGGGTGTGGGAGGGGGTTTAGGCACCCTGGACTGAGTTGCCTTGCCAACTCCGGTCGCACTCTGGAGTGATTGGCCCAAATGGTGAGCCTCCCCACTCACCACGTAGCATGTGTTGATTGACAGCTAGGCTGAATGAATGGTGGTTTTCTGCATAAAAACATGGCTTTTGGGACTGGATCTTTAGAAGTCACCACAGGACCTAAGAATCCGACGAGGGTAACGCTGAGCCGACCTGCACGACGACACCTCCGGTGGAGCCATGCGGAACCGACTCACCACTTCCCGATGACAGAGGAGAGCGCCCTGCCGGAGAGTCTCTTCCCCTGACTGGTGGGAACAACCAGTCCCCTTTGCTTTTTCTTCACCTCAGGACGCAGTGGTCGAATTGCCCGTGCAGAGCACCTCGGCAACCGGATAGCCACTACCCCTGTACCGCGACCAAAAGGTGGTGCCTTGTGACGGATCACTCCGCGGCTGGTCTCTTCCCTAGTGGTGCACCGGACTTCACTTTTCTTCGACGACGAGATCATCTCTACTCTTGGCAAAGACCCGATGTGCATCCACCACCAGGAACAACTGCCCCCGCCGGAGCTGCCCTCCACAAACAAGGTACCGTGTCCGCCTGGCTTCCCATTCGATCGGATCGAGTGAGGTGTCTTAATCCTCTCCTTTCCGTTGGGTCGCCTCCAAGCTTTCTCTAGTGTGTTGTTCTGAACTGGTTCAATCTTCCATTAACAATTTGCTACACAGACTCGAACGCATTTCCACAAAGAGACTTTTTGGGACAAACCGCCTTGCCTCTCTCCGAGTGGGCCTGGCCTCTGAACTTTATGATCTATTGGGGTTCTTGTCTTCTTGCCTTGCATTTTTCCCGTGAAGTATTGAACTGTGTTGATTTTGTAACCTACTATTTTTCTCTCCCATCCTAACTGATATTAGAGTGCCATCTAGGTTGAGGCATACACCTCTGTCTGCAAATAAGTGATGCCGGTAGAACCTAGACTTGTCGAAATATTGTTAGGGGGTTTGATCGTTTCTTCTTCGTAGAATAATTGTAATTGAATTGTTTGCCGCAATAGTGCCATAGTGTTTTCCATAGATGTTCCGTTATAGATAAATACCTTTATATCTTTACACTGAAGCTTTGTTGCGTGTTTGCTTGTCTTACTGTGAAGAATTGTCCTATATTGTATACTCCACATACTGCTTAACTCTTCTTGAGAGAGGTCTGACTGCTCAGCCACAGCTACCAAGTGAATCTGTGTGGTACAGACTGCTACCAAGTGGGTTTACTGCCAAACACCTGTAGTCCTAAATCTTTTGCAGTGGTCCCAGAGGGAACTGGACAGGTTTCCGCCTAACACCACCAGCCTGGTCGCACCATCAGAGGCAGCTCCACAGGGCACCCAGGTGACAAATGGGTGGAAAGATGGCACGGAGGACGACTGGCGCATAGGGTGTTCAGTTGAGGAGGTGGTCGGAACAAGCTCCAGCAAACGGAGGAATCCGGCCTGGGTGACCTGTCCCAGTAGGCCGACGCGGTCAACGAGCCATTCGAGATGACGTGCAGTCTCCCCATGAAAAGACTGCAGGTCACCTCGCATGGCTCGTTGACGCAACGCCACACCAGTCAGGACAGGCTCAACCCGTACCTGGATAGCCACGTCCGCAGGCAGATGAAGGCCAGTTGTTGTAAGCTCATCCCCTGCCTGAAAACGGGTCTGGACGTAGCCATCCCTGCTGGTGCAAGATGATGCTGTGACAGGATCAGGGACAGGATTGCACACAGGCACCTCCGCGGTGGCCTGTGCTGCCTCCTGTCCCTGGTCCTGCACTTCACCACTAGCACCAGTGGAATCCCTACCTCCAGACCCCGTCTCTGTCACTTGCACGGCCTCCTCCTCCACCAAACCCCCCACCAACCTGGATGACTCTGTGCCATCTTCCCGGTTGGGCCCTGTGGGGTCCCAGCTGCCCCTTCTGCTGCTGAGGAGTCCAACTATGACCTCCGCCTCTTGGACCTCCCCCCGGCAGCTGCGGCCTGGGACGCGGCACCGGACTCCTCACTCCCCGACGAGATGACAACCTGAGAGGGGAGCCGGCCCTTGCGTCTCCGGCTGGCGGTGCAATCCCTGCCGCTGTGCTCCACAGCACCTTCTCCGCCCTCTTCATCAGTTGACGCTGCAGACAGGGAGAAATAAAACACAGGCATCAGGACACTGTACAATGGACACATACACACATGACAGTTGTACATGAGTGGCATTGGCAAACCTCAGACATGGCATCACAATCGCCAACACACATGTCATTTCAACTCGCACACATGAGCCATACCACAGCCATATTGCAACAGCCAGCACCATCCATACACATACGACAGCATGAGCAGGCAAAGGTGAGCCAGACATCACATGCAACACAGGGAGTGCACTACACATGCACACACACCACCACACTTGCATGCATGTGTACACCTCTGCCAACTGTCGCAGTGTTCAGATGGGCATCCATGTCACATCTGCCAATCAGTCTTCCACATCCCCGTGTCACATGCATCCATGTTGCATCACTGTTGCCCCCTTGTCAAATACACACACATGCACATGTACACAGTGCAGATACATGTAGCTGAAACCAACATCCATGTGTGACATCATGAACATGCCTACTTACATACACATTCATTCAAACATGTGTGCCCATACATCTGTATTTGGCATGCAAGCCTACACACACAAGCACCATCCATGTCTCACACATGAGAGCCCTCGCATGTGTTAGCCTCATGGCCCTGTACATCCCCCCCCTACTTGGCCCCATTAAAACACATGTGCAACCTGCACACTACTGGCACACGACCACACGCACAGCTTACAATCAGGATGCATGTACACTTACTGCTCGACTCCAGACGGGTCTGCCTCTCAAGGACCTGGACGTGGAGCGCTGGGTATATGCGTTCCAGGACCCTCATCTGATCTTCCGACAAGTGTCCCCGGCGCCCCTTAGCATCCGCTGCCTTCAAGAGGCGCCGGGCCTTGTTGAGGGTCCTGGACCTGAAGTCCTCCCAGCGCTTCTTGACATGATGGAATAGTCGGACTGCCACCCCCTCCGCGTTGATGGTAGTCACGATGTCCGTCCAGATTCGAGTCCGTCCTTCCTTGTCGGCGTGCAAACTTCCGAAGAGGGCATCATACTGCCCCAGGACTTGCTCCACCAGGACACCAACTTTGGTGGCAGTGAAACTGGAGCCCCTCTGCCTCTCTGGCCGGGGGTTGCCAGTGGTGCCAGATGTTGCAGTGCCTGACATGACAACCCCAGAGGCAGGAGTGGGTGGGCAACTGGGTCCTGGGGCTGGGCTGTGGAGCGATGGAATCCCAGTCAGGAGTCTTCGGTTCCAACAGGGGTGGTCACAGCAACAGCACCCCTGGCTGATGTGCAGGCAGCAAATGGCAGGGCACGTGGGCAGTAGGCAATCAGGCAGCAGCAGATGGCAGGTGGGAGCGTGCTCGGGGCTCTGGGGGGCAGTAATTCAGCCTTCTGGGCAGGAGCATGGTCTTCCGTGTGCTTAAGCGTGGCCAGCTTGATACGGAGTGATTTGGCACGTGAAAATCCAGCACGTCTGCGTGTAATTTGAGGAAAGGGCCTTAGCACGTAAGCGCGTCAGCACACGTACACTAATTCATTGGCCCAAAGGCCCCCAGCATGTAGGCGTGTCTATGAGGTTACGCACACATGCGTTTTCCATGGCACGTAGAAAAAATAAGCACGTCAGAGTGTCATAGCGCGTAATTGTGGAAAGGGCCTCAGCACGTATGCGCGTCTGTGATGTGCGTGCGCGGGCGTTTCCCTGTACAGAGGTGCATGTTACACGTCCAATGACTGCACGTCAGAGTGTCAGCTTGTGTGATTGGAGGATGGGGCCTTAGCGCGTACACGCGGAAGTGATGCTGGACGTGTGGGCATCTTTAAAAGGTACGCGTAGAACGCCATTTCCTTGTACGTGCTTTTCGTGGAGAGCGAGTGGGTGAAATCTGTACTTCTTGTTGGTTCACACGCAATTTACTTCACGGCGTTCCAAGTTCGTATTCCCTGTTACCTCTGACAGCTTTTTCTCTTCTTGTCTTTTTCCTGGGCCTGTTTCCTCAAACAGCGTTCACTTCTCCTGTTGTCCTGTCTCCTCAGACAGCGTACAATTCTTCTTTTGGCTGGAGTGTTGCCAACGCGCACACTCGCGTATTTTTCACGCAATATTTCCTGGCAGACGGTGAGTCGCGCACGTATTTGACATCTGTGCTTGCCCCGTGTGTTGCCTACCCCTTCAGAGGTCAGTCTAGGCTGCGTGTGACACGCATACGCTCATTTTTGTGTTTCTGGGTGCCACAGCGTAGTGCAGGTTTTTTTTTCCACGCACGTGGTCCAGGAGGGGTTGCGTGCACATTATCTCCCTTTTTCGGGGTGCCTGTGCGTTGTGTGACCCGTCATCTTCCCCCAGGGGTCACATACAGCCTTGCTAGAGCACTACGGTATGAATTCCATCTAGTACCCTACCCCTTTCACCCCCAATTGCCCAGGACAATAGTTTACTGCAACTCCCATACGCACAACAACATCAGTGCCATGGTTGGGAGGCGAGCACGCGGTAAGGGTGGTAAAGGTGGGCGAGCCACAAGAGGTGGCCGTGGTGGATACGGTAGGGGATGTGGCCAGGACTTGCAGGGTGCCCCTAGCCCCCCATGTGTGGGTGACCAGTCAGGGACACCCATGCCCCCCCCCCTGGTTGAGGGTAACGTGGCTGACACCATCCCTGCTCAGCCCTTGTTGGACCAGCCCATTGTGGCACCAGACCTGGCACTGGGTGACTCCATGGCTGACTTCCAGGTCAGCAGGTCTAGGCCAAGTGTGGCGGTGCACGTTGGTGTCACAAGCCCACGTGGATCAGGGGCAGCTATGTCATCTGCTGCCCCGAGTAGGCAGGGTAGGGAGGCTGCAGGGGCAGCTGCGGCTCCATCCACCCCAGCTCTGAGTGTCCCAGCCAGGACAGTGTCGGTCCTAGTCCATCCTGCTGATGTTCCCCCTGACTACATCACAATTCAGCTAATGCCTGCACCAACTCCCATGGTGAGTGTTCATTCCCACACTCCTAGTCCACAGTCTACCGGGGCTCCTGCCCCTAGTGCCCAGAGCGGCGTAGGACACTCAGTATCACCACCACCTTCCAAGCGGAAGAGGAAGAGTGCTCGTCCAGTACAGTCTGATGCCCCACACACGGATATACAGTCCGGCCCACCAAGGAAGCCCAGCTTCAATCAGGCCGAACTTGATGCACTTGTGGAGTATGTGTCCGCACATGACAGCGAAATGGTGATTACTGCAGGATGCAAGACCACACCTGCACAACGTCAGGCACACTGGCAGACCATTGCAGAACTCATAAGTGCCCTTGGATTCGTGAGGCGCACAGCTAATGATTGCTACAAGCGCTGGAATGACCTTAAGCGCAGGGAAAAGAAAAAGCTGGCCTCAAGTCATGCCGCAACTCTAGTGACTGGAGGTGGGTCTCCGGCAGAGGACATAGAACTCACTCCACATGAGTATGTTGCTGGGACCTACGTCACGGAGGAACAGATCCAAGGCGTGGGAGACCTGCCAGATTACGAGGCATTGTCCGGGGAGTGCACATGCATTTGTGTGTCTTCCATGTGCATGGTGTGTGTGTGAGTGCTTCTGATTGAGTGCCAGGTAAGGGTGTGTGTGCCTGAGTGGTTTGGGTCACCCATGTGCTTCATCCAATACATTCTGTGCACCAGGATTTGGGTGTTTTAGTATCCCTTCTGGCAACAGTACACACTCAGCCCAACCTCACGCCAGTTGCCCTTGAATTGTCATCTTGCCACAACATAGTTGCATGTTATTCTGTGTTCGTTCAGGCTGATTGTCTGCATTCCACCACTTTCACTAGGCATTTCTCAGTCCTATTGTCACATGTGTGACATGGCTAGAGTACATGCCAATCACAGGCCAATGTGTGATGGCACTGCTAGGCAGCATGCAGCAAATTTGTTGGTCTTCCATCTTGGTGTCATCAATGTGTGCCATTTGCCTCCCCTTCATACGCAGTGACAGTGCATGCATGGGAGGGTTGTAGTCATGTGGTACATGTGTCAATGAAGTACTGTTTCTGTTGCTTCTCAGCCCTAATTGTGTTGCATGGTGCTAATGCCTGTTCCCATTTCTTTTCTTTCATGTCTTTGCAGGGGATGACGCACTTGATAGTGCTGGGGTTGTGGAGATGGTGCAGACCCAGGAGGGGTCTCAGGCCCGACCGGGCACCAGTGAGGGACGTGGTGTGGTGGTGGGTGAGAACCCACACTTGCTGCAGGCCGTCATCTCAAGGGGTGTCTCTGGGTGCACCTCCCCCAAGCTCTATTCAGGTGTCGATTCGGATGATGAGACCTATGTGCCGTCGCAGGTAAGTGTTTCTGGGAGGGATTCTGTACTGTCCAACCCACCTGCACCAGGGGTAGAACCCTCAATGGGGATGTCAGTGTTGGTAGGTCCGCCTTTGGTGGTTACGGATGCAAGGTCACACTCCGCTACATCTGATCCTGTTCCTGGGCCAGCAGATCAGAGGGGGAATGCAGTCCTGCAGCCTCAGGCAGTGCCGGCACAGCAAGGCGCAGTTTGCCTTACCCCAGACAGGTGTGGTGCCCACCGATGCGGTGGCCGTACGCCACCTGGCAATACCGCATGGGAGCAATCCATATACGGTATGGCAAACCAACAGGCAGCATCAACTGAGATGATGGCTCAGGCCATGGAAAGGGTGGCCACTTCCATTGTCCCCCAAGAAAGACTAATTGAACAACTACAGCAGTCAACAGACTCCATTAGCCAGTCACACAGGGAGGACATGTTGGCGTCCAACAGGGACAGGAGGGCAGCACTGGAGACTCTGCGGAAAGCCATTTCTATTGAGTCCCAGGGCCACAGGGAAGCCCTGAGGGTGGAACTTCGTCAGCTCAGGGCAACTCTGGTTGAGCTTGAGGCTTCAGCTAACACGAGGACAGAACAGCAGCTGGAGCGGCTCACACGTACACTCTCAGCTGAGATGCAGGCAACTAGGGCGGAGGTCCGGGCATCTCGTGAGTTGTTGCATGGGGACCTACGCACAATTATCCGCCAGAACCAGACCTTCCACACCCGCATGCTTGCTGCCATGGAGGACCAGACTAGGGCTTTGCGTGGGCTGCCTCCCATAGTTCCACCACCTCCTGATGCAGCTGCAGAGGGTGAGGAGAGCGACAGCAGCGATTCTCCCACAATAGGGTAGCTGTGCAGGCCATGAGCCCATGGAGGTGTTTTTTTTTCGCAAGATCCACACAGCTGGGTTTTGGTGTGCACCCTGTCCTCAGACCTCCTGGGTGGCCTCCCCCACCCCCCTGGGTATTTTTGATTTTTGAATATTTTCTTTTTTTTTTTTTGATTTTTGAATCTTGATTTTTTTGACAGTGTGTTGCCTTGTGTGGCTCCCGTGGGCATACACTGAATTGTGGCTGGGCACATGCAGGCTTGTCCTGAATTTGGTAGAAGATGGGGTGAGGTGGAGATGCGCTAGATATTACAACAGTAATACACACAAATAATATAATTGATGTTTTAATAGTAACAGAAACAGCCGACACGTGTTTCGACACGCTGGTCGTTCTCAAGGCGTGCGAAGAATGAATATGTTGATAAATCAAGATGGGGTAATCCCTCAAAAGAAGGAGGCGATGTGAAACTCAATCGGACATCGAGCGAACAAATAACACGGAAATCCCCGAAAGCTTTCGGGGATTTCCGTGTTATTTGTTCGCTCGATTTACGAGTAATATACTTGTGCGGCCATTACGGCAGGGATTGCTTTCTGTATGCGATGTCCGATTGAGTTTCACATCGCCTCCTTCTTTTGAGGGATTACCCCATCTTGATTTATCAACATATTCATTCTTCGCACGCCTTGAGAACGACCAGCGTGTCGAAACACGTGTCGGCTGTTTCTGTTACTATTAAAACATCAATTATATTATTTGTGTATATTACTGTTGTAATATCTAGCGCATCTCCACCTCACCCCATCTTCTACCAATTTTCATTTCCAGCCAGGGTGGTCTGGCTGCGTGGGTGGTAATGCTGCTGATATTCTAGAAACAATTCCTTGATGGAACTCTTATTCTAATCAGTGATAACTAGCGCACAGACTGTTTTTGCGAACCCACAGCTTGTCTTCAACTATATTTTGTCCTGAATTTGGGTCAGATGCTTGGGTTTGTGTGACACACACCCCTCCTGCTTCCCGTTTCCAGGGGCTTGCAAAGGGTGTGCCCAAGTGACATTGACTTACACAGTGACGTTGGACTCCCATATGATGTGTGGGCAGTCTGTAGTCAATACTGTGTATACATTCCTAGTGCCTATTGTGGTTTTATTGTACACTGCATGGTGTATTGATATGTGCCTCTGCATCCATCTCATCCTCCTAATTTGCAGGTCCATTTCTCATGTCTTCACAAGGCGGTCTACTTTGGAACTGGAGTCCATGTTGTAAGCAGTGCACCTACACTCTTGCGTGGCGCTAACACTGTAGTGTTGGAAGTGTTCAAAGTGCTGGCATTATCAGGTAGTGAGGCTACCAATTTTTTAAGTCCGTACTGTCATGTTTATGGTAGGTTGGAGGTTGTGTAGGTGATTGGTATTATTGGTAAGCATTTGGTAATGTGTGTTGTTGGTCCTGCATTACTGTGAGCATTTCATGTGTGGCCAGTTTCCATTAGGGACACTGTAGTTGGTGACACTTGGGGCATGTTGTGGGGATTAATTTGTTTGCTCTCACATTGCATGACATGCCATGGTGTGTTGTGTGGCCGTGCCGGGGAGGGGTTGGGTGACATGGCACTGTTCTCATGTTGTATTTTGCAAGTGGGTATTCATTTTTGCTGCATGGAAGTGTGTCTTTTGATGACACTGCATTGGTGGTGTTTGTGTAGGTAGGGATGCACACATTGTGACACTTCCAGGTGAACAATCTCAGGCTGCTATGGGTCTGACAGTTGACTGTCCCTTGATTCATCAGAATTGTCAGATTGAGTCATCATTGATTGTCAGATGGTATATGCCAGGGCTGTGTGCACTCCACAGGGGTGTGCTTTCTATATGAAGTAATTAGCCACCAGCTGCGTACGGGCTGCCTCACCCTGTGCCCTTTCCACTCCCATGCGCAGTGGGCGTGCATGTGGTTGGGGATGTGGGGGCACCACCATGTCCACAGCCAGGCCCCGGCGTGTTGCAACATTGTGCAGGACACATGCTGCCACTATGATCCTGCACACTACTGGGGGAGCGTATAACAGCTGCCCACCAGAACGGTCAAGGGAGCAAAAGCGTGACTTGAGCACTCCGAATGTGCGCTCCACTATGCCCCGTGTTGCAATATGGGCTGTGTTGTATCTTACCTTGGGAGGCGTGATGGGGTTCCGAATTGGCGTCATCATGTGTGTGCTCAGAGGGTAGGCACTGTCCCCTGGGGAGGTGGTGATGGGGATCATTAGTGGGGTATTGGCATTACTCTGTATCTGTCATGCATGCGTGTGCTGT
This sequence comes from Ambystoma mexicanum, assembly GCF_040938575.1. Classification (NCBI taxonomy): domain Eukaryota; kingdom Metazoa; phylum Chordata; class Amphibia; order Caudata; family Ambystomatidae; genus Ambystoma; species Ambystoma mexicanum. The sequence goes on from NC_090928.1 coordinate 739,876,372, forward strand.
GGCATTTCTACTCACCAAGCAGCCATGCATCGCCATGCCGCCCAGCTTCCATGTCCCGGTTTAGGGTTGACATCCTGTAAATAAAGCTGTCGTGGGTGGACCCTGGATAGTTGGCATATACTGAGGTGATGATTCCCTTGGCATCACATACTACCTGGACGTTGATGGAATGCCAGTGCTTGCAGTTTCTATAGATGTGCTCAGATGCCCTGGGGGGATGTAGAGCCACATGGGTGCAATCAATGGCACCTAGCACTTTGGGGAATTTTGCCACCCTGTAGAAATCCTGGCTGACAGCCTGCCTTTCTGCAGGTGTTCTGGGCAGGTATATGTGCCTGCGGACTGATGGGTGTGCAGTGATGATGGCCAACACCTGGTGTAGGCACCGTGACTGCGTGGCCTGTGACACCCCCCCCTCACTATGGCACTTGTCCGCTGAAATGATCCGGTAGCCAAGAAGTGCAGTACATTGAGGACCTTCTCTAGGGGGCTGAGTGCTTGGGAGCACAGGGTGGGTGATGTGAGGTCATCCTCCCACTCACTGACCAGGTCAAGTATTATGTGTGGTGGAAACCTGTACCTCCCATACACCTGGTCATCAGGCATACCAAATAGGCTGGTTCTGGGTGTGAAGATTCTGGCCCTGACTATCCTTCTCCTCCTCCTGCGGTATCCCACGGCCACTGCTGCTAGGAACGGTATATTCATCCTGGCGTCTGGGCTTGTTTGTTGTTTGCGCACTCTTTTATGCTGGGCGGGACGTGCGCCTGCTTCATGCTGGCGTACGTGTTTCAGGATTGGACCATTTATTTTTTGGCGCGTTGTAGGCGACCATGTAAATCCCACCCCAGGAATACACGTAACATGCTCTCCCAGGCCCAGTCGCGAGTAAATATTCCCGCCCAACCCTGGAATACACATACCCCACTCTCACAGGCCCAGTCGCGTGTGGAACTTCACGCGCACACCGAAATACACGTACCCTGCAAATTCCCGTGTGAAACTTCACGCGCACCCCGAAATACGCGTACCCAGGGCAATTGTGTGTGGAACTTCCCGCGAACCCCGTAATACACGTATACCCTGATGGTATCGCGTGTGAGACTACCCGCGCACCCCTGGAAAACATGTACCCAGGCATATCGCACGGCTGGGGGGTGGGGGTGCTGGGAGACAGGACTGGGGGCCTGCTTGCAGGTGCCCCTGACTGGTGGGGGGTGGGGGTGCAGGGAGACAGGAGTGGGGGCCTGGTGGAGGGTGCCCTGCACTGCTGGGGGTTGGGGGTGCAGGGAGACAGGAGTGGGGGCCTGCTGGCAGGTGCCCCTGACTGATGGGGGGTGGGGGTGCAGGGAGACAGGAGTGGGGGCCTGCTGGCAGGTGCCCCTGACTGGTGGGGTGTGGGGGTGCAGGGAGACAGGAGTGGGGGCCTGCTGGCAGGTGCCCCTGACTGGTGGGGGTGGGGGTGCAGGGAGACATTAGTTGTACATGAGTGGGGCCTGGTGGAAGGTGCCCTGCACTGCTGGGGGGTGGGGGGGGTGGGGGTGCAGGGAGACAGGAGTGGGGGCCTGCTGGCAGGTGTCCCTGACTGGTGGGGGTGCAGGGAGACAGGAGTGGGGGCCTGCTGGCAGGTGCCCCTGACTGGTGGTTGTGGGGGTGCAGGGAGACAGGAGTGGGGGCCTGGTGGAGGGTGCCCTGCACTGCTGGGGGGTGGGGGAGCAGGGGGACATGAGTTGGACATGAATGGGGCCTGGTGGAGGGTGCCCTGCACTGCTGGGGGGTGGGGGTGCAGGGAGACAGGAGAGGGGGTCTGCTGGCAGGTGCCCCTGACTGGTGGAGTGTGGGGGTGCAGGGAGACAGGAGTGGGGGCCTGCTGGCAGGTGCCCCTGACTGGTGGGGGGTGGGGGTGCAGGGAGACACGGGTGGGGGCATGGTGGAGGGTGCCCGGCACTGCTGGGGGGTGGGGGTTTTTCTCCCTAACTAATATTAGAGTGCCATCTAGGTTGAGGCATACACCTCTGTCTGTAAATAAGTGGTGCCGGTAAAACCTAGACTTGTCGAAATATTTCTAGGGGGATTGATCGTTTCTTCTTAGTAGAGTAATTGTATTTGATTTGTTTGCCGTGATAGTACCTTAGTGTTTTTTTAATAGATGTTTCGTTATAAATAAATACCTTAATATCTTTACACTGAGCCTCGTTGCGTGTTTGCTTGTCGTACTGTGAAGAATTGCCCTATCTTGTATACTCCACATACTGCTTAACTCTTCTTGAGAGAAGTCTGACTGCTCAGCCACAGCTACCAACAGTGAATCTGTGTGGTACAGACTGCTACCAAGTGGGTTTACTGCCAAACACCTGTAGTCCTAAATCTTTTGCAGTGGTCCCAGAGGGAACTGCACAGGTTTCCGCCTAACACTGGTGTACAGCGGTGGGATTTGTATCGAGTATACAGTTCAGAGTGCTTTTCGACACTTTAGGATAACTAACCACAAAACTTAGCACTAAAAAGCAACTTTCAAAAACATGTCTACGATGGAAACTTACAGTCAAGAGTCCTTGTCAGGTGAAAATACTGAGAGTTTGCGAGCTCTCTGTAGGCAAGAGAATCTTCCTGTAAGAGGCAAGAAGTTAGAACTAATGGACAGATTGCTGGCGAACCAAAGTCTGGGTACTGGTTCAGAGGAACCAATCTCTCCAGCAAATGTAGATAACAGTGATGGTGTAGATCTAAATCGTAATTCTGATGATAGCGATGAAGAGGCTGACGAGGACGGAGAGGCTAACGAAACTGTCTCCCCTGCTCCTCTACCTGCCTTACCAGCTGTGCCTACGGGGCCCATACCAGGTCCCACAAGTAACCCTGCTTATTTTGAACTTGAAAAAATGAAGCTCGAATTAGAATACAAACGGTTCTTGGCTCAATCTGAATGAAACCAAGAGCTCGAGTTCAGACGGATGAATGCCCAGGCTTAGCAGAAGCAAGCTGAGTTAAGACTCAGGGAAATAGAACTTAATCACGAGTTAGAGATGAAAAAGTTGTCTATAGAAAATGCTTCTCTCTCCTCTGGTTCCTCTAGGAGCTCCAGTCCCAAAAGACCCCAGATGCCGAAGGAATTAGTGGGTATGTATGAACCAAGATTGGATGTGTTGGATTGGTTGAAGCTGTTTGAGTACAATCATGGGCTCCAGGACATCACCGGGAATGATTTACTTCCCTGGTTGTTCTCTAGGCTCCCTCCTGTTGCGACTGATGTGGTAATGGAATTGGGGGAGGCGGATAAGACGGATTACGAAAGTGTGAAACTAGCTTTGATAGCTAGAGTCGGGAAGACCCCTTCCCAGTATTTTAAGAGGTTTAGAACCCTCAAAAAGCATGATGGTTCCCCTTGGGCTACCTGGGTGAGTGAAGGGTTGAAAAACTTAGAGGGATGGATTAAGGGTTACAAAGTGAACACTTATGAGGGTATGAGGAATCTTTTTATGTTGGAGTCTATTTATGATGCCTGTTCTCCTGAGCTCAGACAGCACTTGGCTGTTTCGAGGGAATTGGATTCCCGGAGGCTAGCTAAGGCTGCTGACTTATGGGTGGCCAACAGGGCTACTTATAAGGATTCTGGGGCAACTCAGAAAAAGGATGAGGGAAAACAGCCTAACAAAGACTCAAAAGAGAATTATAATACCTCCCAACCCAAAGAGGGCCCCTAACAACAAAATAACCAGGGTAGACCCCAGGGAAAACCAGAACAGAATAGTGTCCCTTCTGGCCACAAACCAGAAGGAGGTCAGAACAAGCCACCATTCCAGAGAGCATTTGGCACATGCTATCTCTGTGGGGCAACTGACCATATCAAAGGAGATCCAAAATGTAAGGGTAAACCTACTGGGATCAGCACAGTCTCCTTGGCCTTCACTCCTGAGGAGGAAGTCCAAATGACTAGTGCTCACTTTGAAGTCTTTGCTGAAGAACCTTGGGTTCTTCAAGCAAGTGTATCAGTAGAGTCGATGGACCTGGTTAGTAATCAGAATAGGAGTGTGTACGACTCTATACCAGAAACCTCTAAATGTTATTATGTGGACAGTGTTCTTGTCAATGGCCAGGATACTCCTGCCAGGCGAGACTCTGGGGCCAGCAGAACAGTAGTGGACGAAAGCTTTTTCAGGCCTGAGGATGTTGCTAAGGCACCCAAAGGTCCCGCTAAGATGTCTGGAGGCCCTGTCCAAATGGTTCCAATTCTACCAGCCCTCATTCAGTGTAATAACATGACAGTGTTGATTCCTGTCAGTGTTCAGACTCAGGTGCCTGGGAGAGTCCTTCTGGGGAATGATCTCAAAACTCTAGGAGTAGTATCCAGTACCCCCAGGCCTCCCAGTATGGAGACCCAGAACCAAACCAAATTGGCTAGAGAGGCCACCTTAAGGAGCCACTCTAAGCCTGTGGGAACCTCTACTGAGAACCCCACGACAAGCCCTGGTGTTGGTAAGTTGACCTCTGACCCAGGCAAATTTCAGGCTAACATGTTAGGGAAATGGGAGCCCCAACCAAGCTCCATCATTGTTCCCCCAGTTATCGAGTCTGTGACTCCCCCTGCTTCTAAGGAAGAGGTGGATAGACCTACTGGAACCCTAACTAGGCCTAAGAGAACTGGTAATTCTCAGTGCTGGTGGAAAACCAGAAAAGAAAATTCTAAGGCCAAAAACCTTCAGACTGTTGGACCTTCCACAGAAGACTCCAACCCAATTCCTAGACTTAAGGGGGAAACTCCTAAAGTAGGTAAGGTAAGATCTTAGAGGAAGGAGAAGCATGTACCTTGCTTGTCTCCATTCCCTCCAACCAAGAGGCCTAAAACTCAACCTTCTCTCAACAGAGAGGTAGGGAAGACCTCTGGAGGCCCCTCTAGATCTAAGGGAATCCTTTATAAGGACCCAGTGAAAAAGCCTAACACAGGTTCAGAAGTTGTTACAACTTCTGAGGGACTGGTCAACCAGATCCCCTATAAACTTAAAAAGACTGATGTTCCTAGGAAGGTTTGTAGGTCATATAGCTTACAAAGGAAAACCTGGAACCCCATTGAACATAGGTCAGGATGTCACCACCAAAATGCTGATGGTCTCTCTAGGATGTATGTCATCGACTAGAGGTATGAGATTCATCCAGGAGTGGATTAAATCCTCCTGTCCCTTAGTCTGGGGGGGGCGAGTGTTAGGGAGAATTCTCTGTTTAGGCTGAATTTCCTAACCTAGTGAGTCCCCCAGCAGCTTTGCTGGATTTCGGGAGTTTGTTTTTTCCATCCTGCCAAGAGTGAGACTCTTTTTCTCCCACTCTTGGACATTTATGTGTGTAATTCCTTTGAATGTCAATGTGTTCTATGGGCTATGGGGTCTTTTACTCCATAGGGTCTCATATGTTTTTCTATGTGTGTTACACCGCACCCTACGTGCCGTAACACTGGGGCGTCCTAGCTGACCTCCACCATAGACTCCATACCCGGGGACTGACTACTGTCTCCCCGGGCATGTAAAGTCACCATTGGCTTTACTAGACCTAAATTTACTAACAGAACTAGTACAAACCATCTTATTGTGGACGTACTAGTAGGGGTAATTCGATTACTCCTGGGTCTGTTATTCGAGGGGGCACTGTCCCGTCCCCCCTCGTTGAGTTTTGGCTGGTGGCAGTGAAAACTACTTGTTTTGTTCGACCCCGAACATAACCCTATGGGATTCGTCCCATTGTTGGAGATTGATACTTTTTCTCGTTAATCTCTAACGTACCACCGGTCTACCTATCTTAAATAAGTTTATCGGATGGTATTTTCTGCCAGAACTCGGTTTGTAAAATGGCGTCTGTGTTCGTCTCTGTGACTCCTAAACCAAAGGTTGAGCCCTTTGTTCCACTTTTGGCGGGCTCTGTACAGAGACCCTCCAAAGTGGTGCCATTCTGTCTGGGTTACCAAAGGGGTGTGGGAGGGGGTTTAGGCACCCTGGACCGAGTTGCCTTGCCAACTCCGGTCGCACTCTGGAGTGATTGGCCCAAGTGGTGAGCGTCCCAGCTCACCACTTAGCATGTGTTGATTGACAGCTAGGCTGAATGAATGGGGGTTGTCTGCATAAAAGCAGGGCTTTTGGGACTGGATCTTCAGAAGTCGCCATAGGACCTAAGAATCCGACGAGGGTAACGCTGAGCCGACCTGCACGACGACACCTCCGGTGGAGCCCTGCGGAACCGACTCACCACTTCCCGACGACAGAGGAGATCTCCCTGCCGGAGAGTCTCTTCCCCTGACTGGTGGGAACAACCAGTCCCCTTTGCTTTTTATTCGCCTCAGGATGCAGTGGTCGAATTGCCCATGCAGAGCACCCCTGCAACCGGATAGCCACTACCCATGTACCGCGACCAAAAGGTGGTGCCTTGTGACGGAGCACTCCGCGGCTGGTCTCTTACCTGGTGGTGCACCGGACTTCACTTTTCTTCGACGACGAGAACATCTCTACTCTTGGCAAAGACCCGACGTGCATCCACCACCAGGAACAACTGCCCCCGCCGGAGCTGCCCTCCACAACAAGGTACCGTGTCCGCCTGGCTTCCCTTTCGATTGGTTCGAGTGAGGTGTCTTAATCCTCTCCTTTCCGTTGGGTCGCCTCCAAGCTTTCTCACGTATTGTTCTGAACTGGTTCAATCTGCCGATAACAATTTGCTACAAAGACTCGAACGCATTTCTACTAGAGACTTTTGGGACATATCGCCTTGCCTCTCTCCGAGTGGGCCTGGCCTCTGAACTTCATGATCTATTATGGTTCTTGCCTTCTTGCCTTGCATTTTTCCCGTGAAGTATTGAACTGTGTTGATTTCCTAACCTGCTTATTTTTCTCTCCCGTCCTAACTAATATTAGAGTGCCATCTAGGTTGAGGCATACACCTCTGTCTGTAAATCAGTGGTGCCGGTAAAACCTAGACTTGTCGAAATATTGCTAGGGGGATTGATCGTTTCTTCTTCGTAGAGTAATTGTGTTTGATTTGTTTGCTGTGATAGTGCCATAGTGTTTTTGATAGATGTTTCGTTATAAATAAATACCTTAATATCGTTTACACTGAGCCTTGTTGCGTGTTTGCTTGTCTTACTGTGAAGAATTGTCCTATCTTGTATACTCCACATACTGCTTGACTCTTCTTGAGAGAAGTCTGACTGCTCAGCCACAGCTACCAACAGTGAATCTGTGTGGTGCAGACTGCTACCAAGTGGGTTTACTGCCAAACACCTGTAGTCCTAAATCTTTTGCAGTGGTCCCAGAGGGAACTGCACAGGTTTCCGCTTAACACCCCTTACTGGTGGGGGGTGGGGGTGCAGGGAGACAGGAGTAGGGGCCTGGTGGAGGGTGCCCTGCACTGCTGGGGGGTGGGGGTGCAGGGAGACAGGAGTGGGGGCCTGCTGGCAGGTGCCCCTGACTGGTGGGGGGTGGGGGTGCAGGGAGACAGGAGTGGGGGGCTGGTGGAGGGTGCCCTGCACTGCTGGGGGGTGGGGGTGCAGGGGGACATGAGTTGGACATGAGTGGGGCCTGGTGGAGGGTGCCCTGCACTGCTGGGGGTGGGGGTGCAGGGGGACAGGAGTGGGGGCCTGGTGGAGGGTGCCCTGCACTGCTGGGGTGTGGGGGTGCAGGGAGACAGGAGTGGGGGTCTGCTGGCAGGTGCCCCAGACTGGTGGGGGGTGGGGGTGCAGGGAGACAGGCGTGGGGGCCTCCTGGCAGGTGCCCCTGACTGGTGGGGGGTGGGGGTGCAGGGAGACAGGAGTGGGGGCCTGCTGGCAGGTGCCCCTGACTGGTGGGGGGTGGGGGTGCAGGGAGACAGGAGTGGGGGCCTGCTGGCAGGTGCCCCTGACTGGGGGGGTGGGGGTGCAGGGAGACAGGAGTGGGGGCCTGGTGGAGGGTGCCCTGCACTGCTGGGGGGTGGGGGTGCAGGCAGACAGGAGTGGGGGCCTGCTGGCAGGTGCCCCTGACTGAGGGGGGGGTGCAGGGAGACAGGAGTGGGGGCCTGGTGGAGGGTGCCCTGCACTGCTGTGGGGTGGGGGTGCAGGGAGACAGGAGTGGGGGCCTGGTGGAGGGTGCCCTGCACTGCTGGGGGGTGGGGGTGCAGGGAGACAGGAGTGGGGGCCTGCTGGCAGGTGCCCCAGACTGGTGGGGGGTGGGGGTGCAGGGAGACAGGAGTGGGGGCCTGCTGGCAGGTGCCCCTGACTGGTGGGGGTGGGGGTGCAGGGAGACAGGAGTGGGGCCTGTGCCCCTTGTAAGGGAGAATTCTCTGTTTAGGCTGAATTTCCTAACCTAGTGAGTCCCCCAGCAGCTTTGCTGGATTTCGGGAGTTTGTTTTTTTACCATCCTGCCAAGAGTGAGACTCTTTTCCTCCCACTCATGGACATGAATGTGTGTAATTCCTTTGAATGTCAATGTGTTCTATGGGCTATGGGGTCTTTTACTCCATAGGGTCTCATATGTTTTTCTATGTGTGTTACACCGCACCCTACGTGCCGTAACACTGGGGCGTCCTAGCGGACCTCCACCATAGACTCCATACCCGGGGACTGACTACTGTCTCCCCGGGCATGTAAAGTCACCATTGGCTTTACTAGACCTAAATTTACTAACAGAACTGGTACCAACCATCTTATTGTGGACGTACTAGTAGGGGTAATTCGATTACTCCTGGATCTGTTACTCGAGGGGGCACTGTCCCGTCCCCCCTCGTCGAGTTTTGGCTGGTGGCAGTGGAAACTACTTGGTATGTTCGACCCCGAACATAGCCCTATGGGATTCGTCTCATTGTTGGAGATTGATACTTTTTCTCGTTAATCGCTAACGTACCACCGATCTACTTATCTTAAATAAGTTTATCAGATGGTATTTTCTGCCAGAACTCGGTTTGTAAAATGGCGTCTGTGTTCGTCTCTCTGACTCCTAAACCAAAGGTCGAGCCCTTTGTTCCACTTTTGGCGGGCTCTGTACAGAGACCCTCCAAAGTGGTGCCATTCTGTCTGGGTTACCACAGGGTTGTAGGAGGGGGTTTAGACACCCTGGACCGAGTTGCCTTTCCAACTCCGGTCGCACTCTGGAGTGATTGGCCCAAGTGGTGAGCCTTCCCGCTCACCACTTAGCGTGTGTTGATTGACAGCTAGGCTGAATGAATGGGGGTTTTCTGCATAAAAGCAGGGCTTTTGGGACTGGATCTTCAGAAGTCGCCACAGGACCTAAGAATCCGACAAGGGTAACGCTGAGCCGACCTGCACGTTGACACCTCCGGTGGAGCCCTGCGGAACCGACTCACCACTTCCCGACGACAGAGGAGATCTCCCTGCCGGAGAGTCTCTTCCCCTGACTGGTGGGAACAACCAGTCCCCTTTGCTTTTTATTCGCCTCAGGACGCAGTGGTCGAATTGCCCGTGCAGAGCACCTCGGCAACCGAATAGCCACTACCCCTGTACCGCGACCATAAATTGGTGCCTTGTGACGGAGCACTCCGCGGCTGGTCTCTTCCCTGGTGGTGCACCGGACTTCACTATTCTTCGACGACAAGATCATCTCTACTCTTGGCAAAGACCCGACGTGCATCCACCACCAGGAACAACTGCCCCCGCCGGAGCTGCCCTCCACAACAAGGTACCGTGTCCGCCTGGCTTCCCTTTCGATCGGTTCGAGTGAGGTGTCTTAATCCTCTCCGTTCCGTTGGGTCGCCTCCAAGCTTTCTCATTTATTGTTCTGAATTGGTTCAATCTCCCGATAACAATTTGCTACAAAGACTTGAATGCATCTCCACTAGAGACTTTTTGGGACATCGCGCCTTGCCTCTCTCCGAGTGGGCCTGGCCTCTGAACTTTACGATCTATTGTGATTCTTGCCTTCCTGCCTTGCATTTTATCCGCAAAGTATTGAACTGTGTTGATTTCATAACCTGCATATCTTTTTCTCTCCCGTCCTAACTAATATTAGAGTGTCATCCAGGTTGAGGTATACACCTCTGTCTGAAAATAAGTGGTACCGGTAGAACCTAGACTTGTCGAAATATTGCTAGGTGGATTGATTGTTTCTTCTTCGTAGAGTAATTGAGTTTGATTTGTTTGCCGTGAATTCGCCATAGTGTTTTTCATAGATGTTTCGTTATAAATAAATACCTTAATATCTTTACACTAAGCCTCGTTGCGTGTTTGCTTGTCTTGCTGGGAAGAATTGCCCTATTTTGTATACTCCACATACTGCTCAACTCTTCTTGAGGGAAGTCTGACTGCTCAGCCACAGCTACCAAGTGAATCTGTGTGGTACAGACTGCTGCCAAGTGGGTTCACCGCCAAACACCTGTAGTCCTAAATCTTTTGCAGTGGTCCCAGAGGGAACTGCACAGGTTTCCGCCTAACACTGGTGTACAGCGGTGGGATTTGTATCGAGTATACAGTTTAGAGTGCTTTTCGACACTGTAGGATAACTAACCAGAAAACTTTGCACAAAAAGCAACTTTCAAAAAAACATGTCTACGATGGAAACTTACAGTCAAGAGTCCTTGTCAGGTGAAAATACTGAGAGTTTGCGAGCTCTCTGTAGGCAAGAGAATCTTTCTGTAAGAGGCAAGAAGTTAGAACTAATCGAGAGATTGCTGGCGAAACAAAGTCTGGGTACTGGTTCAGAGGAACCAATCTCTCCAGCGAATGTAGATAACAGTAATGGTGTTCATCTGAATCGTAATTCTAATGATAGCGATGAAGAGGCTGACGAGGACGGAGAGGCTAACAAAACTGTCTCCCCTGCTCCTCTACCTGCCTTACCAGCTGTGCCTACGGGGCCAATACCAGGTCCCACAAGTAACCCTGCTTATTTTGAACTTGAAAAAATGAAGCTCGAACTAGAATACAAACGGTTCTTGGCTCAATCTGAACGAAACCAAGAGCTCGAGTTCAGACGGATGAATGCCCAGGCTGAGCAGAAGCAAGCTGAGTTAAGACTCAGGGAAATAGAAATTAATCACGAGTTAGAGATGAAAAAGTTGTCTATGGAAAATGCTTCTCTCTCCTCTGGTTCCTCTAGGAGCTCCAGTCCCAAAAGACCCCGGATGCCGAAGGAATTCGTGGGTATGTATGAACCGAGATTGGATGTGTTGGATTGGTTGAAACTGTTTGAATACAATCATGGGCTCCAGGACATCACCGGGAATGCTTTGCTTCCCTGGTTGTTCTCTAGGCTCCCTCCTGTTGCGACTGATGTGGTAATGGAGTTGGGGGAGGCGGATAAGACGGATTACGAAAGTGTGAAACTAGCTTTAATAGCTAGATTCGGGAAGACCCCTTCCCAGTATCTTAAGAGGTTTAGAACCCTCAAAAAGCATGATGGTACCCCTTGGGCTACCTGGGTGAGTGAAGGGTTGAAAAACTTAGAGGGATGGATTAAGGGTTACAAAGTGAACACTTATGAGGGTATGAGGAATCTTTTTATGTTGGAGTCTATTTATGATGCCTGTTCTCCTGAGCTCAGACAGCACTTGGCTGATTCGAAGGAATTGGATTCCAGGGAGCTAGCTAAGGCTGCTGACTTATGGGTTGCCAACCGGGCTACTCATAAGGATTCTGGGGCAACTCAGAAAAAGGATGAGGGAAAACAACCTAAAAAAGACTCAAAAGAGAATTCTAATAACTCACATTCCAAAGAGGGCCCCAAACAAAACCAGAAGGGTAAGCCACAGGGAAAACCACAGCAGAATAGTGTGTCTTCTGGTGCCAAACCGGAAGGAGGTCAGAACATGCCACCATTCCAGAAAGCATTCGGTAAATGCTTTGTTTGTGGCTCGACTGACCACGTGAAAGGAGATCCCAGATGTAAGGGTAAACCTTCAGGGGTCCAGCTTGTCTCCTTAGCCTTCGCTCCAGAGGAGGAAGTCCAAATGGCAAGTGGAAACTTTCTACTGCGAGCTGACGAACCCATTGGAGTCTCAGCCAGCGTTGCTTTAGTATCTCTGGGGTTGTGGGAACAACAGAATTTAGATGTATATAATTCTATCCCCGATAATACTAAAGAGTATTATAAGGACAGTGTCCAGGTGAATGGTCAGTAGACTCCGGCCATTAGGGACACTGGGGCCAGCATAACTGTGGTGGATAAATCGTTTTTTCAGGCTGAGGATGTTGCTAAGGCACCCAAACGCCTCACCAAGTTAGATGGAGGGCCTGTGCAGATGCTTCCCCAATTACCAGTTCTCATCCAGTGTAACAACATGACTGTGAAGATACCTGTCAGCATACAGAGTGAGGTACCAGGACGCGTACTGTTGGGTAACGATTTGAAAACTCTCGGAGTTGTATCGCATACTCCCAGACCTCCTAGTAAACGGTTACAGGAGCTAACCAGACCTGCAAGAGAGAGGACCATGCGCGGTACTCTCCAGGAGATGATGAAGAAAGAAATCACTCCTGCTCCACTGGAATTGTCGGCCGCTGTCTCCAAGAAATCAGAAGCGAAAGGGAAACCTAAGACTTATATCCCGAAACCAGCAGCCAGCAGTTCAGTGCAGCCAACACGGACTTCCCCGCGGTTGTCCAAAGTTACACCCGTAACTCCACCTCCAGCCGAGGCTGAGAGGGAGGTACAACCCTGTGTGGTAGAATTAGACTCTGAGGAAGAGCTAATGGAAGGCCAGGAACTCATTGGAGATCTGGATCCTGTTGACCATCCTAAGCTACAGTCTTTACTGGCAGAAGGTGGACCCAGCAGGGCAGACTTCAGTAAGGGACAGAGAGAATGTCCAACTCTGGAAGGGCTTCGCCACCAGACAGAAGCTCAGGCTGAAGGGCAAGAGCCTGGGAAATACAGGTTGCACTGGGAAGATGGCCTCTTCTACAGTGAACCAACCGAGTCTGCACCTGGAGACTACAAACGACTTGTAGTACCCCAAGAGAACAGACCACAGTTCTTGCAGTTAGCCCACGAGATTCCTTTGGCTAGTCACTTAAGTTTCAAGAAGACTAAGGAAAGGCTCTCTCTCTACTTCTATTGGCCAAAGATGGGGGCTGAAGTAGAAAAACACTGCAGGAGCTGCCACACCTGCCAGATCTCTGGTAAGGTTGGCTCCAAGAATGTGGCACCTTTAGTGCCTCACACAGTCGTGGGAGTCCCATTTGAGAGAGTAGGGATTGACATTGTTGGTCCCCTTGATCCTCCAACCTCCTCAGGCAACAGGTTTATACTTGTTGTAGTAGACCATGCTACTAGGTATCCTGAGGCAATTCCTATGAGGACTGTTACAGCCCCGGCTGTGGCTAAGGCCCTCCTTGGTATTTTTACTAGGGTCGGGTTTCCTAAGGAAGTAATCTCTGACAGGGAGTCAAACTTTATGTCCCACTACATGAAAGCCATGTGGAAAACCTGTGGAGTTACTTACAAGTTCTCAACAGCTCACCACCCACAAACCAATGGGTTGGTAGAACGGTTCAACCGAACCATGAAGAGCATGATAGGTGCTTTAGAGGAACCCCTTAAGCGTAAGTGGGACCTTCTACTGCCATGCCTTCTCTTTGCTTATAGAGAAGTCCCTCAGGAGGGCGTAGGTTACTCGCCCTTCGAACTACTCTATGGTCATCCCGTCAGAGGTCCATTGGCCCTGATTAAGGAGGGGTTGGAGAGTGCTCCTTCCCCCAAGCCAGTCAGAGTGACTGACTACTTGATAGGTCTCCAGAGGAGAATGTCACACATGATGAAGGAAGCAAGCGATAACTTGAAAGCTGCACAAGCATTGGTCAAGCACTGGCACGATCAAAAGGCTAACATGGTTGAGTTCGCTCAAGACCAGCTCGTTCTCGTTATAATCCCAACAAGGCAGAGGGCCTTGCAAGATAAGTGGATGGGACCCTTCCGAGTCGTGGGTAAACTCGGAGAGGTTAACTATCTGGTGGACTTGGGCAATCCCAAGGAGGCTCCGACAGTCTTTCACACCAACCGACTTAAAGCGTATGTCTCACGACCTGATGTAGGAGCATTGCTTCTCGCATCATCCGAGGAAGAAGAAGAGAGTGAAGCTCTTCCGGATCTCCTCAGATGCTTACCTTTAGATGAAAAAATTGAAGGAGTAAATCTCTCCTCCAATCTGACACCCGAGCAGCAAGAAGAGTGCAAATCTATGTTGAATCAGTTTGCCTCTCTGTTCTCGCTTTCACCAGGCTTGACCCCTTGGGGCCAGCACGACATACTCACTGGTGACTGTCTGCCAGTCAAAAGCAGATGATACCGCATGTCAGAAAACGTACGAACCCACATCAAAGGTGAGGTCAGCAAGATGCTCGATCTCGGGGTAATAGAGCCCTCTACTAGTCCATGGTCTAGCCCAGTTGTGTTAGTACCAAAGGCCGGATCTAAAGAATTTAGATTCTGCGTGGATTATAGAGCTCTTAATGCAGTCACCAAGACAGATGCCCACCCTTTGCCGAGAACAGATGAGTTGGTGGATAAATTTGGCGCCGCCAAGTTCCTCAGCACATTTGACTTGACGTCAGGCTATTGGCAAATAGCCCTGACAGACCATGCCAAGGAGAAAATTGCATTTTCTTCCCCCGTTGGTTTATACCAGTTTAAGGTAATGCCTTTCGGATTGAAGAATGCACCTGCTACATTTCAACGGATGGTAAACCAGGTTCTGAATGGGATGGAGGACTTCTGCATGGCATACTTGGATGACATCGCAGTGTTCAGCAATTCCTGGGAAGAACATGTAACCCACCTGAGAGAGGTTTTGCAGGCTCTTGGACGAGCCAATCTGACCATAAAGGCGAGCAAATGCCAAATTGGACAGAGTAAGGTAGTCTATCTTGGGCATGAGGTAGGCGGTGGAGAAATAAGGCCTTTGCTCAGTAAAATTGAAGCTGTGCAAAATTGGACAACACCGACTACTCAAACCCAGGTGAGAGCCTTCCTAGGCCTCACTGGGTATTACAGGAATTTCATAGAGAACTATGGGACCATAGCTTCTCCACTGAATGTCATCTCATCGCCCAAATTTCCTAAAAAGGTTAAATGGAACGAGGAGTGCAATCAGGCTTTTGAAAACCTGAAAAAGGCTCTTTGCCAAGCCCCAGTACTCAGAGCTCCTGATTACCGCCAACACTTCATTGTGCAGACAGATGCTTCCAATGTAGGAATAGGTGCCGTACTCAGTCAACTGGATGGGAAAGGTAGGAAGAACCCTGTTTGCTTCATCAGCCGCAAGCTGAAGGATCCTGAAACAAGGTGGGCAACAATCGAAAGAGAGTGCTTTGCTATTGTGTGGGCTCTGAAGAAGTTTAGGCCGTACTTGTATGGTTCTACTTTTGTCATTCGGACTGACCACCAACCCTTGAGATGGTTAATGCAAATGAAAGGGGAAAACCCAAAACTATTGAGATGGTCGATCTGCCTGCAAGGGTTTGATTTCACCATTGAGCACAGGTCAGGGTGTCACCACCAAAATGCTGATGGTCTCTCTAGGATGTATGTCATCGACTAGAGGTATGAGATTCATCCAGGAGTGGATTAAATCCTCCTGTCCCTTAGTCTGGGGGGGGCAAGTGTTAGGGAGAATTCTCTGTTTAGGCTGAATTTCCTAACCTAGTGAGTCCCCCAGCAGCTTTGCTGGATTTCAGGAGCTTGTTTTTTTTCCATCCTGCCAAGAGTAAGACTCTTTTCCTCCAACTCTTGGACATGAATGTGTGTAATTCCTTTGAATGTCAATGTGTTCTATGTGCTATGGTGTCTTTTACTCCATAGGGTCTCATATGTTTTTCTATGTGTGTTACACCGCACCCTACGTGCCGTAACACTGGGGCGTCCTAGCGGACCTCCACCATAGACTCCATACCCGGGACTGACTACTGTCTCCCCGGGCATGTAAAGTCACCATTGGCTTTACTAGACCTAAATTTACTAACAGAACTGGTACCAACCATCTTATTGTGGACTTACTAGTAGGGGTAATTCGATTACTCCTGGATCTGTTACTCGCGGGGGCACTGTCCCGTCCCCCCTTCTCGAGTTTTGGCTGGTGGCAGTGGAAACTACTTGGTATGTTCGACCCCGAACATAACCCTATGGGATTCGTTCCATTGTTGGAGATTGATACTTTTTCTCGTTAATCTCTAACGTACCACCAATCTACTTATCTTAAATAAGTTTATCGGATGGTATTTTCTGCCAGAACACGGTTTGTAAAATGGCGTCTGTGTTCTTCTCTGTGACTCCTAAACCAAAGGTCGAGCCCTTTGTTCCACTTTTGGCGGGCTCTGTACAGAGACCCTCCAAAGTGGTGTCATTCTGTCTGGGTTACCACAGGGGTGTGGGAGGGGGTTTAGACACCTTGGACCGAGTTGCCTTGCCAACTCCGGTCGCACTCTGGAGTGATTGGCCCAAGTGGTGAGCCTTCCCGCTCACCACTTAGCATGTGTTGATTGACAGCTAGGCTGAATGAATGGGGGTTTTCTGCATAAAAGCAGGGCTTTTGGGACTGGATCTTCAGAAGTCGCCACAGGACCTAAGAATCCGACGAGGGTAACGCTGAGCCGACCTGCACGACGACACCTCAGGTGGAGCCCTGCGGAACCGACTCACCACTTCTCGACGACAGAGGAGATCTCCCTGCCGGAGAGTCTCTTCCCCTGACTGGTGGGAACAACCAGTCCCCTTTGCTTTTTATTCGCCTCAGGACGCAGTGGTCGAATTTCCCGTGCAGAGCACCTCGGCAACCGGATAGCCACTACCCCTGTACCGCGACCAAAAGGTGGTGCCTTGTGACGGAGCACTCCGCGGCGGGTCTCTTCCCTGGTGGTGCACCGGACTTCACTTTTCTTCGACGACGAGAACATCTCTACTCTTGGCAAAG
Source organism: Ambystoma mexicanum (assembly GCF_040938575.1). NCBI lineage: Eukaryota > Metazoa > Chordata > Amphibia > Caudata > Ambystomatidae > Ambystoma > Ambystoma mexicanum. Next base: position 739,893,235 of record NC_090928.1, read on the forward strand.
ACCCGACATACATCCACCACCAGGAACAACTGCCCCCGCCGGAGCTGCCCTCCACAACAAGGTACCGTGTCCGGCTGGCTTCCCTTTCGATCGGTTCGAGTGAGGTGTCTTAACCCTCTCCTTTCCGTTGGGTCGGCTCCAAGCTTTTCTCATTTATTGTTCTGAACTGGTTCAATCTGCCGATAACAATTTGCTACAAAGACTTGAATGCATCTCCACTAGAGACTTTTTGGGACATCGCGCCTTGCCTCTCCGAGTGGGCCTGGCCTCTGAACTTTACGATCTATTGTGATTCTTGCCTTCCTGCCTTGCATTTTATCCGCGAAGTATTGAACTGTGTTGATTTCATAACCTGCCTATCTTTTTCTCTCCCGTCCTAACTAATATTAGAGTGTCATCCAGGTTGAGGTATACACCTCTGTCTGAAAATAAGTGGTACCGGTAGAACCTACACTTGTCGAAATATTGCTAGGGGGATTGATCGTTTCTTCTTCGTAGAGTAATTGTGTTTGATTTGTTTGCCGTGAATTCGCCATAGTGTTTTTCATAGATGTTTCGTTATAAATAAATACCTTAATATCTTTACACTAAGCCTTGTTGCGTGTTTGCTTGTCTTGCTGGGAAGAATTGCCCTATTTTGTATACTCCACATACTGCTCAACTCTTCTTGAGGGAAGTCTGACTGCTCAGCCACAGCTACCAAGTGAATCTGTGTGGTACAGACTGCTACCAAGTGGGTTCACCGCCAAACACCTGTAGTCCTAAATCTTTTGCAGTGGTCCCAGAGGGAACTGCACAGGTTTCCGCCTAACACCCCTGACTGGGGGCAGGGTGGGGGTGCAGGGAGACAGGAGTGGGGGCCTGCTGGCAGGTGCCCCTGACTGGTGGGTGGTGGGGGTGCAGGGAGACAGGAGTGGAGGCCTGCTGGCAGGTGCCCCTGACTGGTGGGGGTGGGGGGGTGGGGGTGCAGGGAGACAGGAGTGGGGGCCTGGTGGAGGGTGCCCTGCACTGCTGGGGGGTGGGGGTGCACGGAGACAGGAGTGGGGGCCTGCTGGCAGGTGCCCCTGACTGGTGGGTGGTGGGGGTGCAGGGAGACAGGAGTGGGGGCCTGCTGGCAGGTGCCCCTGACTGGTGGGGGTGGGGGGGTGGGGGTGCAGGGAGACAGGAGTGGGTGCCTGGTGGATGGTGCCCTGCACTGCTGAGGGGTGGGGGTGCAGGGGGACATGAGTTGGACATGAGTGGGGCCTGGTGGAGGGTGCCCTGCACTGCTGGGGGGTGGGGGTGCAGGGAGACAGGAGTGGGGGCCTGCTGGAAGGTGCCCCTGACTGGTGGGGGGTGGGGGTGCAGGGAGACAGGAGTGGGGGCCTGCTGGCAGGTGCCCCTGACTGGGGGTGTGGGGGTGCAGGGAGACAGGAGTGGGGGCCTGTTGGAGGGTGCCCTGCACTGCTGGGGGGTGGGGGTGCAGGATGACATGAGTTGGACATGAGTTGGGACTGGTGGAGGATGCCCTGCACTGCTGGGGGGTGGGGGTGCAGCGAGACAGGAGTGGGGGCCTGCTGGCAGGTGCCCCTGACTGGTGGGGGGTGGGGGTGCAGGGAGACAGGAGTGGGGGCCTGGTGGAGGGTGCCCTGCACTGCTGGGGGGTGGGGGTGCAGGGGGACATGAGTTGGACATGAATGGGGCCTGGTGGAGGGTGCCCTGCACTGCTGGGGGGTGGGGGTGCAGGGAGTCAGGAGTGGGGGCCTGCTGGCAGGTGTCCCTGACTGGGGGGCGTGGGGGTGCAGGGAGACAGGAGTGGGGGCCTGGTGGAGGGTGCCCTGCCCTGCTGGGGGGTGGGGGTGCAGGGGGACATGAGTTGTACATGAGTGGGGCCTGGTGGAGGGTGCCCTGCACTGCTGGGGGGTGGGGGTGCAGGGAGACAGGAGTGGGGGCCTGGTGGCAGGTGCCCCTGACTGGTGGGGGGTGGGGGTGAAGGGAGACAGGAGTGCGGCCTGCTGGCAGGTGCCCCTGACTGGTGGGGGTTGGGGGTGCAGGGAGACAGGAGTGGGGGCCTGGTGGAAGGTGCCCTACACTGCTGGGGGGTGGGGGTGCAGGGAGACAGGAGTGGGGGCCTGCTGGCAGGTGCCCCTGACTGGTGGAGGGTGGGGGTGCAGGGAGACAGGAGTGGGGTCCTGCTGGAGGGTGCCCTGCACTGCTGGGGGGTGGGTGTGCAGGGGGACATGAGTTGGACATGAGTGGAGCCTGGTGGAGGGTACCCTGCACTGCTGGGGGGTGGGGGTGCAGGGAGACAGGAGTGGGGGCCTGCTGGCAGGAGCCCCTGACTGGTGGGGGGTGGGCGTGCAGGGAGACAGGAGTGGGGGCCTGGTGGAGGGTGCCCTGCATTGCTGGGGGGTGGGGGTGCAGGGAGACAGGAGTGGGGGCCTGCTGGCAGGTGCCCCTGCTTGGGGTTGTGGGGGTGCAGGGAGACAGGAGTAGGGGTCTGGTGGAGGGTGCCCTGCACTGCTGGGGTGTGGGGGTGCAGGGAGACAGGAGTGGGGGCCTGCTGGCAGGTGCCCCTGACTGGTGGGGGGTGGGGGTGCAGGGAGACAGGAGTGGGGGCCTGCTGGCAGGTGCCCCTGACTGGTGGGTGTTGGGGGTGCAGGGAGACAGGAGTGGGGGCCTGCTGGCAGGTGCCCCTGTCTGGTGGGGGATGGGGGTGCAGGGAGACAGGAGTGGGGGCCTGCTGGCAGGTGCCCCTGACTGGTGGGGGTGCAGGGAGACAGGAGTGGGGGCCTGCTGGCAGGTGCCCCTGACTGGTGGGGGGTGGGGGTGCAGGGAGACAGGAGTGGGGTCCTGCTGGTGGGTGCCCTGCACTGCTGGGGAGTGGGGGTGCCGGGGGACATGAGATGGACATGAGTGGGGCCTGGTGGAGGGTACCCTGCACTGCTGGGGGGTGGGGGTGCAGGGAGACAGGAGTGGGGGCCTGCTGGCAGGTGCCCCTGACTGGTGGGGGGTGGGGGTGCAGGGAGACAGGAGTGGGCGCCTGGTGGAGGGTGCCCTGCACTGCTGGGGGGTGGGGGTGCAGGGAGACAGGAGTGGGGGCCTGCTGGCAGCTGCCCCTGCTTGGGGTTGTGGGGGTGCAGGGAGACAGGAGTGGGGGCCTAGTGGAGGGTGCCCTGTACTGCTGGGGGATGGGGGTGCAGGGAGACAGGAGTGGGGGCCTGCTGGCAGGTGCCCCTGACTGGTGGGGGGTGGGGGTGCAGGGAGACAGGAGTGGGGGCCTGCTGGCAGGTGCCCCTGACTGGTGGGTGTTGGGGGTGCAGGGAGACAGGAGTGGGGGCCTGCTGGCAGGTGCCCCTGACTGGTGGGTGTTGGGGGTGCAGGGAGACAGGAGTGGGGGCCTGCTGGCAGGTGCCCCTGACTGGTGGGGGATGGGGGTGCAGGGAGACAGGAGTGGGGGCCTGGTGGAGGGTGCCCCTGACTGGTGGAGGGTGGGGGTGCAGGGAGACCTGAGTGGGGGCCTGGTGGAGGGTGCCCTGAACTGCTGGGGGGTGGGGGTGCAGGGAGACAGGAGTGGGGGCCTGCTGGCAGGTGCCCCTGACTGGTGGGGGGTGGGGGTGAAGGGAGACAGGAGTGGGGGCCTGCTGGCAGGTGCCCCTGACTGGTGGGGGGTGGGGGTGCAGGGAGACAGGAGTGGGGGCCTGGTGGAGGGTGCCCTGCACTGATGGGGGGTGGGGGTGCAGGGAGACAGGAGTGGGGGCCTGTTGGCAGGTGCCCCTGACTGGTGGGGGGTGGGGGTGCAGGGAGACAGGAGTGGGGTCCTGCTGGAGGGTGCCCTGCACTGCTGGGGGGTGGGGGTGCAGGGGGACATGAGTTGGACATGAGTGTGGCCTGGTAGAGGGTACCCTGCACTGCTGGGGGGTGGGGGTGCAGGGAGACAGGAGTGGGGGCCTGCTGGCAGGTGCCCCTGCTTGGGGTTGTGGGGGTGCAGGGAGACAGGAGTGGGGGCCTGGTGGAGGGTGCCCTGCACTGCTGGGGGGTGGGGGTGCAGGGAGACAGGAGTGGAGGCCTGCTGGCAGGTGCCCCTGCCTGGTGGGGGTTGGGGGTGCAGGGAGACAGGAGTGGGAGCCTGCTGGCAGGTGCCCCTGACTGGTGGGGGTTGGGGGTGCAGGGAGACAGGAGTGGGGGCCTGCTGGCAGGTGCCCCTGACTGGTGGGGGTTGGGGGTGCAGGGAGACAGGAGTGGGGCCTGGTGGAGGGTGCCCCTGACTGGTGGGGGGTGGGGGTGCAGGGAGACAGGAGTGGGGGCCTGCTGGCAGGTGCCCCTGACTGGGGGGTGGGGGTGCAGGGAGACAGCAGTGGGGGCCTGATGGAGGGTGCCCTGCACTGCTGGGGGGTGAGGGTGCAGGGAGACAGGAGTGGGCGCCTGCTGGCAGGTGCCCCTGACTGGTGGGGGGTGCGGGTGCAGGGAGACAGGAGTGGGGGCCTGCTGGCAGGTGCCCCTGATTGGTGGGGGGTGGGGATGCAGGGAGACAGGAGTGGGGGCCTGGTGGAGGGTGCCCTGCACTGCTGGGGGGTGGGGGTGCAGGGAGACAGGAGTGGGGGCCTGCTGGCAGGTGCCCCTGACTGGTGGGGGGTGGGGGTGCAGGGAGACAGGAGTGGGGGCCTGGTGGAGGGTGCCCTGCACTGTTGGGGGTGGGGTGCAGGGGGGCATGAATTGGACATGAATGGGGCCTGGTGGAGGGTGCCCTTCACTGCTGGGGGGTGGGGGTGCAGAGAGACAGGAGTGGGGGCCTGCTGGTAGGTGCCCCTGACTGGTGGGGGGTGGGGGTGCAGGGAGACAGGAGTGGGGGCCTGGTGGAGGGTGCCCCTGACTGGTGGGGGGTGGGGGTGCAGGGAGACAGGAGTGGGGGCCTGCTGGCAGGTGCCCCTGACTGGGGGGCTGGGGGTGCAGGGAGACAGGAGTGGGGGCCTGGTGGAGGGCGCTCTGCACTGCTGGGGTGTGGGGGCGCAGGGGGACATGAGTTGGACATGAGTGGGGCCTGGTGGAGGGTGCCCTGCACTGCTGGGGGGTGGGGGTGCAGAGAGACAGGAGTGGGGGCCTGCTGGCAGGTGCCCCTGACTGGTGGGGGTGTATGGAGGTGCCCCTGACTGGTGGGGGTGGGGGTGCAGGGAGACAGGAGTGGGGGCCTGGTGGAGGGTGCCCCTGACTGGTGGGGGGTGGGGGTGCAGGGAGACAGGAGTGGGGGCCTGCTGGCAGGTGCCCCTGACTGGTGGGGGGTGGGGGTGCAGGGAGACAGGAGTGGGGGCCTGGTGGAGGGTGCCCTGCACTGCTGGGGGGTGGGGGTGCAGGGAGACAGGAGTGGGGGCCTGCTGGCAGGTGCCCCTGCTTGGGGTTGTGGGGGTGCAGGGAGACAGCAGTGGGGGCCTGGTGGAGGGTGCCCTGCACTGCTGGTGGGTGGGGGTGCAGGGAGACAGGAGTGGGGGCCTGCTGGCAGGTGCCCCTGACTGGTGGGGGGTGGGGGTGCAGGGAGACAAGAGTTTGGGCCTGCTGGCAGGTGCCCCTGACTGGTGGGTGTTGGGGGTGCAGGGAGACAGGAGTGGGGCCTGCTGGCAGGTGCCCCTGACTGGTGGGGGATGGGGGTGCAGGGAGACAGGAGTGGGGGCCTGGTGGAGGGTGCCCTGCACTGCTGGGGGGTGGGGGTGCAGGGAGACAGGAGTGGGGGCCTGCTGGCAGGTGCCCCTGACTGGTGGGGGGTGGGGGTGAAGGGAGACAGGAGTGGGGGCCTGCTGGCAGGTGCCCCTGACTGGTGGGGGGTGTGGGTGCAGGGCGACAGGACTGGGGGCCTGGTGGAGGGTGCCCTGCACTGATGGGGGGTGGGGGTGCAGGGAGACAGGAGTGGGGGCTTGTTGGCAGGTGCCCCTGACTGGTGGGGGGTGGGGGTGCAGGGAGACAGGAGTGGGGTCCTGCTGGAGGGTGCCCTGCACTGCTGGGGGGTGGGGGTGCAGGGGGACATGAGTTGGACATGAGTGGGGCCTGGTGGAGGGTGCCCTGCACTGCTGTGGGGTGGGTGTGCAGGGAGACAGGAGTGGGGGCCTGCTGGCAGGTGCCCCTGCTTGGGGTTGTGGGGGTGCAGGGAGACAGGAGTGGGGGCCTGGTGGAGGGTGCCCTGCACTGCTGGGGGGTGGGGGTGCAGGGAGACAGGAGTGGGGGCCTGCTGGCAGGTGCCCCTGACTGGTGGGGGTTGGGGGTGCAGGGAGACAGGAGTGGGGCCTGGTGGAGGGTGCCCCTGACTGGTGGGGGGTGGGGGTGCAGGGAGACAGGAGTGGGGGCCTGCTGGCAGGTGCCCCTGACTGGGGGGTGGGGGTGCAGGGAGACAGGAGTGGGGGCCTGATGGAGGGTGCCCTGCACTGCTGGGGGGTGAGGGTGCAGGGAGACAGGAGTGGGGGCCTGCTGGCAGGTGCCCCTGACTGGTGGGGGGTGCGGTTGCAGGGAGACAGGAGTGGGGGCCTGCTGGCAGGTGCCCCTGACTGGTGGGGGGTGGGGGTGCAGGGAGACAGGAGTGGGGGCCTGGTGTAGGGTGCCCTGCACTGTTGGGGGGTGGGGGTGCAGAGAGACAGGAGTGGGGGCCTGCTGGCAGGTGCCCCTGACTGGTGGGGGGTGGGGGTGCAGGGAGACAGGAGTGGGGGCCTGGTGGAGGGTGCCCTGCACTGCTGGGGGTTGGGGGTGCAGGGAGACAGGAGTGAGAGGCTGCTGGCAGGTGCCCCTGACTGGTGGGGGGTGGGGGTACAGGGAGACAGGAGTGGGGGACTGCTGGCAGGTGCCCCTGACTGGTGGGGGGTGGGGGTGCAGGGAGACAGGAGTGGGGGCCTGCTGGCAGGTGCCCCTGACTGGGGGGGTGGGGGTGCACGGAGACAGGAGTGGGGGCCTGCTGGCAGGTGCCCCTGACTGGTGGGGGGTGGGGGTGCAGGGAGACAGGAGTGGGGGCCTGCTGGCAGGTGCCCCTGACTGGTGGGGAGTGGGGGTGCGGGGAGACCGGAGTGGGGGCCTGCTGGCAGGTGCCCCTGACTGGTGGGGGGTGGGGGTGCAGGGAGACAGGAGTGGGGGCCTGGTGGAGGGTGCCCTGTACTGCTGGGGGGTGGGGGTGCAGGGAGACAGGAGTGGGGGCCTTCTGGCAGGTGCTCCTGACTGGTGGGTGGTGGGGGTGCAGGGAGACAGGAGTGGGGGCCTGCTGGCAGGTGCCCCTGACTGGTGGGGGGTGGGGGTGCAGGGAGACAGGAGTGGGGGCCTGATGGAGGGTGCCCTGCACTGCTGGGGGGTGAGGGTGCAGGGGGACATGCGTTGGACATGAATGGGGCCTGGTGGAGGGTGCCCTGCACTGCTGAGGGGTGGGGGTGCAGAGTGACAGGAGTGGGGGCCTGCTGGCAGGTGCCCCTGACTGAGGGGGTGAGGATGCAGGGAGACAGGAGTGGGGGCCTGGTGGAGGGTGCCCTGCACTGCTGGGGGGTGGGGGTGCAGAGGGAAATGATGTGGACATGAGTGGGGCCTGGTGGACGGTGCCCTGCACTGCTTGAGGGTGGGGGTGCAGGGAGACAGGAGTGGGGGCCTGCTGGCAGGTGCCCCTGACTGGTGGGGGGTGGGGGTGCAGGGAGACAGAAGTGGGGGCCTGCTGACAGGTGCCCCTTACTGGTCTGGGGTGGGGGTGCAGGGAGACAGGAGTGGGGGCCTGGTGAAGGGTGCCCTGCACTGCTGGGGGGTGAGGGTGCAGGGAGACAGGAGTGGGGGCCTGCTGGCAGGTGCCCCTGACTGGTGGGGGGTGGGGGTGCTGGGAGACAGGAGTGGGGGCCTGGTGGAGGGTGCCCTGCACTGTTGGGGGGTGGGGGTGCAGGGGGACATGAGTTGGACATGAGTGGGGCCTGGTGGAGGGTGCCCTGCACTGCTGGGGGTTGGGGGTGCAGGGAGACAGGAGTGGGGGCCTGCTGGCAGGTGCCCCTGACTGGTGGGGGGTGGGGGTGCAGGGAGACAGTAGTGGGGGCCTGCTGGCAGGTGTCCCTGACTGGGGGGGTGGGGGTGCAGGGAGACAGGAGTGGGGGCCTGGTGGAGGGTGCCCTGCACTGCTGGCGGGTGGGGGTGCAGGAAGACAGGAGTGGGGGCTTGCTGGCAGGTGCCCCTGACTGGGGGGGTGGGGGTGCAGGGAGACAGGAGTGGGGGCCTGGTGGAGGGTGCCCTGCACTGCTGGGGGGTGGGGGTGCAGGGAGACAGGAGTGGGGGCCTGCTGGCAGGTGCCCCTGACTGGGGGGTGGGGGTGCAGGGAGACAGGAGTGGTGGGGGCCTGGTGGAGGGTGCCCTGCACTGTTGGGGGGTGGGGGATCAGGGGGACATAAGTTGGACATGAGTGGGGCCTGTTGGGGGGTGGGGGTGCAGGGAGACAGGAGTGGGGGCCTGCTGGCAGGTGCCCCTGACTGGGGGGGGTGGGGGTGCAGGGAGACAGGAATGGGGGCCTGGTGTAGGGTGCCCTGCACTGCTGGGGGGTGGGGGTGCAGGGAAACAGGAGTGGGGGCCTGCTGGCAGGTGCCCCAGACTGGTGGGGGGTGGGGGTGCAGGGAGACAGGAGTGGGGGCCTGCTGGCAGGTGCCCCTGACTGGTGGGGGGTGGGGGTGCAGGGAGACAGGAGTGGGGGCCTGGTGGAGGGTGCCCTGCACTGCTGGGGGGTGGGGGTGCAGGGAGACAGGAGTGAGAGGCTGCTGGCAGGTGCCCCTGACTGGTTGGGGTGGGGGTACAGGGAGACAGGAGTGGGGGCTTGTTGGCAGGTGCCCCTGACTGGTGGGGGTGCACGGAGACAGGAGTGGGGTCCTGCTGGAGGGTGCCCTGCACTGCTGGGGGTGGGGGTGCAGGGGGACATGAGTTGGACATGAGTGGGGCCTGGTGGAGGGTACCCTGCACTGCTGGGGGGTGGGGGTGCAGGGAGACAGGAGTGGGGGCCTGGTGGAGGGTGCCCTGCACTGCTGCGGGGTGGGGGTGCAGGGAGACAGGAGTGGGGGCCTGCTGGCAGGTGCCCCTGCTTGGGGTTGTGGGGGTGCAGGGAGACAGGAGTGGGGGCCTGGTGGAGGGTGCCCTGCACTGCTGGGGGGTGGGGGTGCAGGGAGACAGGAGTGGGGGCCTGCTGGCAGGTGCCCCTGACTGGTGGGGTTGGGGGTGCAGGGAGACAGGAGTGGGGGCCTGCTGGCAGGTGCCCCTGACTGGTGGGGGTTGGGGGTGCAGGGAGACAGGAGTGGGGCCTGGTGGAGGGTGCCCCTGACTGGTGGGGGGTGGGGGTGCAGGGAGACAGGAGTGGGGGCCTGCTGGCAGGTGCCCCTGACTGGGGGGTGGGGGTGCAGGGAGACAGGAGTGGGGGCCTGATGGAGGGTGCCCTGCACTGCTGGGGGTTGAGGGTGCAGGGAGACAGGAGTGGGGGCCTGGTGGAGGGTGTCCTGCACTGCTGGGGGGTGGGGGTGCAGGGAGACAGGAGTGGGGGCCTGCTGGCAGGTGCCCCTGACTGGTGGGGGGTGGGGGTGCAGGGAGACAGGAGTGGGGGCCTGGTGGAGGGTGCCCTGCACTGTTGGGGGTGGGGGTGCAGGGGGGCATGAATTGGACATGAATGGGGCCTGGTGGAGGGTCCCCTGCACTGCAGGGGGGTGGGGGTGCAGGGAGACAAGAGTGGGGGCCTGCTGGCAGGTGCCCCTGACTGGGGGGGTGGGGGTGCAGGGAGACAGGAGTGGGGGCCTGGTGGAGGGCGCTCTGCACTGCTGGGGGGTGGTGGTGCAGAGAGACAGGAGTGGGGGCCTGCTGGCAGGTGCCCCTGACTGGTGGGGGGTGGGGGTGCAGGGAGACAGGAGTGGAGGCCTGGTGGAGGGTGCCCTGCACTGCTGGGGGGTGGGGGTGCAGGGAGACAGGAGTGAGAGGCTGCTGGCAGGTGCCCCTGACTGGTGGGGGGTGGGGGTACAGGGAGACAGGAGTGGGGGACTGCTGGCAGGTGCCCCTGACTGGTGGGGGGTGGGGGTGCAGGGAGACAGGAGTGGGGGCCTGCTGGCAGGTGCCCCTGACTGGTGGGGGGTGGGGGTGCAGGGAGACAGGAGTGGGGGCCTGCTGGCAGGTGCCCCTGACTGGTGGGGGGTGGGGGTGCGGAGAGACCGGAGTGGGGGCCTGCTGGCAGGTGCCCCTGACTGGTGGGGGGTGGGGGTGCAGGGAGACAAGTGTGTGGGCCTGGTGGAGGGTGCCCTGCACTGCTGGGGGGTGGGGGTGCAGGGGGACATGAGTGGGGGCCTGCTGGCAGGTGCCCCTGACTGGTGGGGGGTGGGGGTGCGGGGAGACCGGAGTGGGGACCTGCTGGCAGGTGCCCCTGACTGGTTGGGAGTGGGGGTGCAGGGAGACAAGAGTGTGGGCCTGGTGGAGGGTGCCCTGCACTGCTGGGGGGTGGGGGTGCAGGGGGACATGAGTGGGGGCCTGGTGGAGGGTGCCCTGCACTGCTGGGGAGTGGGGGTGCAGGGAGACAGGAGTGGGGGCCTGCTGGCAGGTGCCCCTGACTGGTGGGGGTGGGGGTGCGGGGAGACCGGAGTGGGGGCCTGCTGGCAGGTGCCCCTGACTGGTGAGGGGTGGGGGTGCAGGGAGACAAGAGTGTGGGCCTGGTGGAGGGTGCCCTGCACTGCTGGGGGGTGGGGGTGCAGGGGGACATGAGTGGGGGCCTGCTGGCAGGTGCCCCTGACTGGCGGGGGTTGGGGGTGCAGGGAGACAGGAGTGGGGGCCTGCTGGCAAATGCCCCTGACTGGTGGGGGTGCAGGGAGACAGGAGTGGGGGCCTGGTGGAGGGTGCCCTGTACTGCTGGGGGGTGGGGGTGCAGGGAGACAGGAGTGGGGGTCTTCTGGCTGGTGCTCCTGACTGGTGGGTGGTGGGGGTGCAGGGAGACAGGAGTGGGGGCCTGCTGGCAGGTGCCCCTAACTGGTGGGGGTTGGGGGTGCAGGGAGACAGAAGTGGGGGCCTGCTGGCAGGTGCCCCTGACTGGTGGGGGGTGGGGGTGCAGGGAGACAGGAGTGGGGGCCTGGTGGAGGGTGCCCTGCACTGCTGGGGGGTGAGGGTGCAGGGGGACATGCGTTGGACATGAATGGGGCCTGGTGGAGGGTGCCCTGCACTGCTGAGGGGTGGGGGTGCAGGGAGACAGGAGTGGGGGCCTGCTGGCAGGTGCCCCTGACTAGTGGGGGTGCAGAGAAACAGGAGTGTGGGCCTGCTGGCAGGTTCCCCTGACTGAGGGGGTGAGGATGCAGGGAGACAGGAGTGGGGGCCTGGTGGAGGGTGCCCTGCACTGCTGGGGGGTAGGGGTGCAGAGGGACATGAGTTGGACATGAGTGGGGCCTGGTGGACGGTGCCCTGCACTGCTGGAGGGTGGGGGTGCAGGGAGACAGGAGTGGGGGCCTGCTGGCAGGTGCCCCAGACTGGTGGGGGGTGGGGGTGCAGGGAGACAGAAGTGGGGGCCTGCTGGCAGGTGCCCCTGACTGGTGGGGGTGGGGGTGCAGGGAGACAGGAGTGGGGCCTGCTGGCAGGTGCCCCTTGTAAGGGAGAATTCTCTGTTTAGGCTGAATTTCCTAACCTAGTGAGTCCCCCAGCAGCTTTGCTGGATTTCGGGAGTTTGTTTTTTTACCATCCTGCCAAGAGTGAGACTCTTTTCCTCCCACTCATGGACATGAATGTGTGTAATTCCTTTGAATGTCAATGTGTTCTATGGGCTATGGGGTCTTTTACTCCATAGGGTCTCATATGTTTTTCTATGTGTATTACACCGCACCCTACGTGCCGTAACACTGGGGCGTCCTAGCGGACCTCCACCATAGACTCCATACCCGGGGACTGACTACTGTCTCCCCGGGCATGTAAAGTCACCATTGGCTTTACTAGACCTAAATTTACTAACAGAACTGGTACCAACCATCTTATTGTGGACGTACTAGTAGGGGTAATTCGATTACTCCTGGATCTGTTACTCGAGGGGACACTGTCCCGTCCCCCCTCGTCGAGTTTTGGCTGGTGGCAGTGGAAACTACTTGGTATGTTCGACCCCGAACATAGCCCTATGGGATTCGTCTCATTGTTGGAGATTGATACTTTTTCTCGTTAATCGCTAACGTACCACCGATCTACTTATCTTAAATAAGTTTATCAGATGGTATTTTCTGCCAGAACTCGGTTTGTAAAATGGCGTCTGTGTTCGTCTCTCTGACTCCTAAACCAAAGGTCGAGCCCTTTGTTCCACTTTTGGCGGGCTCTGTACAGAGACCCTCCAAAGTGGTGCCATTCTGTCTGGGTTACCACAGGGTTGTAGGAGGGGGTTTAGACACCCTGGACCGAGTTGCCTTTCCAACTCCGGTCGCACTCTGGAGTGATTGGCCCAAGTGGTGAGCCTTCCCGCTCACCACTTAGCGTGTGTTGATTGACAGCTAGGCTGAATGAATGGGGGTTTTCTGCATAAAAGCAGGGCTTTTGGGACTGGATCTTCAGAAGTCGCCACAGGACCTAAGAATCCGACAAGGGTAACGCTGAGCCGACCTGCACGTTGACACCTCCGGTGGAGCCCTGCGGAACCGACTCACCACTTCCCGACGACAGAGGAGATCTCCCTGCCGGACAGTCTCTTCCCCTGACTGGTGGGAACAACCAGTCCCCTTTGCTTTTTATTCGCCTCAGGACGCAGTGGTCGAATTGCCCGTGCAGAGCACCTCGGCAACCGAATAGCCACTACCCCTGTACCGCGACCATAAATTGGTGCCTTGTGACGGAGCACTCCGCGGCTGGTCTCTTCCCTGGTGGTGCACCGGACTTCACTATTCTTCGACGACAAGATCATCTCTACTCTTGGCAAAGACCCGACGTGCATCCACCACCAGGAACAACTGCCCCCGCCGGAGCTGCCCTCTACAACAAGGTACCGTGTCCGCCTGGCTTCCCTTTCGATCGGTTCGAGTGAGGTGTCTTAATCCTCTCCGTTCCGTTGGGTCGCCTCCAAGCTTTCTCATTTATTGTTCTGAATTGGTTCAATCTCCCGATAACAATTTGCTACAAAGACTTGAATGCATCTCCACTAGAGACTTTTTGGGACATCGCGCCTTGCCTCTCTCCGAGTGGGCCTGGCCTCTGAACTTTACGATCTATTGTGATTCTTGCCTTCCTGCCTTGCATTTTATCCGCAAAGTATTGAACTGTGTTGATTTCATAACCTGCCTATCTTTTTCTCTCCCGTCCTAACTAATATTAGAGTGTCATCCAGGTTGAGGTATACACCTCTGTCTGAAAATAAGTGGTACCGGTAGAACCTAGACTTGTCGAAATATTGCTAGGTGGATTGATTGTTTCTTCTTCGTAGAGTAATTGAGTTTGATTTGTTTGCCGTGAATTCGCCATAGTGTTTTTCATAGATGTTTCGTTATAAATAAATACCTTAATATCTTTACACTAAGCCTCGTTGCGTGTTTGCTTGTCTTGCTGGGAAGAATTGCCCTATTTTGTATACTCCACATACTGCTCAACTCTTCTTGAGGGAAGTCTGACTGCTCAGCCACAGCTACCAAGTGAATCTGTGTGGTACAGACTGCTGCCAAGTGGGTTCACCGCCAAACACCTGTAGTCCTAAATCTTTTGCAGTGGTCCCAGAGGGAACTGCACAGGTTTCCGCCTAACACTGGTGTACAGCGGTGGGATTTGTATCGAGTATACAGTTTAGAGTGCTTTTCGACACTGTAGGATAACTAACCACAAAACTTTGCACAAAAAGCAACTTTCAAAAAAACATGTCTACGATGGAAACTTACAGTCAAGAGTCCTTGTCAGGTGAAAATACTGAGAGTTTGCGAGCTCTCTGTAGGCAAGAGAATCTTTCTGTAAGAGGCAAGAAGTTAGAACTAATCGAGAGATTGCTGGCGAAACAAAGTCTGGGTACTGGTTCAGAGGAACCAATCTCTCCAGCGAATGTAGATAACAGTAATGGTGTTCATCTGAATCGTAATTCTAATGATAGCGATGAAGAGGCTGACGAGGACGGAGAGGCTAACAAAACTGTCTCCCCTGCTCCTCTACCTGCCTTACCAGCTGTGCCTACGGGGCCAATACCAGGTCCCACAAGTAACCCTGCTTATTTTGAACTTGAAAAAATGAAGCTCGAACTAGAATACAAACGGTTCTTGGCTCAATCTGAACGAAACCAAGAGCTCGAGTTCAGACGGATGAATGCCCAGGCTGAGCAGAAGCAAGCTGAGTTAAGACTCAGGGAAATAGAAATTAATCACGAGTTAGAGATGAAAAAGTTGTCTATGGAAAATGCTTCTCTCTCCTCTGGTTCCTCTAGGAGCTCCCGTCCCAAAAGACCCCGGATGCCGAAAGGAATTCGTGGGTATGTATGAACCGAGATTGGATGTGTTGGATTGGTTGAAACTGTTTGAATACAATCATGGGCTCCAGGACATCACCGGGAATGCTTTGCTTCCCTGGTTGTTCTCTAGGCTCCCTCCTGTTGCGACTGATGTGGTAATGGAGTTGGGGGAGGCGGATAAGACGGATTACGAAAGTGTGAAACTAGCTGTAATAGCTAGATTCGGGAAGACCCCTTCTCAGTATCTTAAGAGGTTTAGAACCCTCAAAAAGCATGATGGTACCCCTTGGGCTACCTGGGTGAGTGAAGGGTTGAAAAACTTAGAGGGATGGATTAAGGGTTACAAAGTGAACACTTATGAGGGTATGAGGAATCTTTTTATGTTGGAGTCTATTTATGATGCCTGTTCTCCTGAGCTCAGACAGCACTTGGCTGATTCGAAGGAATTGGATTCCAGGGAGCTAGCTAAGGCTGCTGACTTATGGGTTGCCAACCGGGCTACTCATAAGGATTCTGGGGCAACTCAGAAAAAGGATGAGGGAAAACAGCCTAAAAAAGACTCAAAAGAGAATTCTAATAACTCACATTCCAAAGAGGGCCCCAAACAAAACCAGAAGGGTAAGCCACAGGGAAAACCACAGCAGAATAGTGTGTCTTCTGGTGCCAAACCGGAAGGAGGTCAGAACATGCCACCATTCCAGAAAGCATTCGGTAAATGCTTTGTTTGTGGCTCGACTGACCACGTGAAAGGAGATCCCAGATGTAAGGGTAAACCTTCAGGGGTCCAGCTTGTCTCCTTAGCCTTCGCTCCAGAGGAGGAAGTCCAAATGGCAAGTGGAAACTTTCTACTGCGAGCTGACGAACCCATTGGAGTCTCAGCCAGCGTTTCTTTAGTATCTCTGGGGTTGTGGGAACAACAGAATTTAGATGTATATAATTCTATCCCCGATAATACTAAAGAGTATTATAAGGACAGTGTCCAGGTGAATGGTCAGTAGACTCCGGCCATTAGGGACACTGGGGCCAGCATAACTGTGGTGGATAAATCGTTTTTTCAGGCTGAGGATGTTGCTAAGGCACCCAAACGCCTCACCAAGTTAGATGGAGAGCCTGTGCAGATGCTTCCCCAATTACCAGTTCTCATCCAGTGTAACAACATGACTGTGAAGATACCTGTCAGCATACAGAGTGAGGTACCAGGACGCGTACTGTTGGGTAACGATTTGAAAACTCTCGGAGTTGTATCGCATACTCCCAGACCTCCTAGTAAACGGTTACAGGAGCTAACCAGACCTGCAAGAGAGAGGACCATGCGCAGTACTCTCCAGGAGATGATGAAGAAAGAAATCACTCCTGCTCCACTGGAATTGTCGGCCGCTGTCTCCAAGAAATCAGAAGCGAAAGGGAAACCTAAGACTTATATCCCGAAACCAGCAGCCAGCAGTTCAGTGCAGCCAACACGGACTTCCCCGCGGTTGTCCAAAGTTACACCCGTAACTCCACCTCCAGCCGAGGCTGAGAGGGAGGTACAACCCTGTGTGGTAGAATTAGACTCTGAGGAAGAGCTAATGGAAGGCCAGGAACTCATTGGAGATCTGGATCCTGTTGACCATCCTGAGCTACAGTCTTTACTGGCAGAAGGTGGACCCAGCAGGGCAGACTTCAGTAAGGGACAGAGAGAATGTCCAACTCTGGAAGGGCTTCGCCACCAGACAGAAGCTCAGGCTGAAGGGCAAGAGCCTGGGAAATACAGGTTGCACTGGGAAAATGGCCTCTTCTACAGTGAACCAACCGAGTCTGCACCAGGAGACTACAAACGACTTGTAGTACCCCAAGAGAACAGACCACAGTTCTTGCAGTTAGCCCACGAGATTCCTTTGGCTAGTCACTTAAGTTTCAAGAAGACTAAGGAAAGGCTCTCTCTCTACTTCTATTGGCCAAAGATGGGGGCTGAAGTAGAAAAACACTGCAGGAGCTGCCACACCTGCCAGATCTCTGGTAAGGTTGGCTCCAAGAATGTGGCACCTTTAGTGCCTCACACAGTCGTGGGAGTCCCATTTGAGAGAGTAGGGATTGACATTGTTGGTCCCCTTGATCCTCCAACCTCCTCAGGCAACAGGTTTATACTTGTTGTAGTAGACCATGCTACTAGGTATCCTGAGGCAATTCCTATGAGGACTGTTACAGCCCCGGCTGTGGCTAAGGCCCTCCTTGGTATTTTTACTAGGGTCGGGTTTCCTAAGGAAGTAATCTCTGACAGGGAGTCAAACTTTATGTCCCACTACATGAAAGCCATGTGGAAAACCTGTGGAGTTACTTACAAGTTCTCAACAGCTCACCACCCACAAACCAATGGGTTGGTAGAACGGTTCAACCGAACCATGAAGAGCATGATAGGTGCTTTAGAGGAACCCCTTAAGCGTAAGTGGGACCTTCTACTGCCATGCCTTCTCTTTGCTTATAGAGAAGTCCCTCAGGAGGGCGTAGGTTACTCGCCCTTCGAACTACTCTATGGTCATCCCGTCAGAGGTCCATTGGCCCTGATTAAGGAGGGGTTGGAGAGTGCTCCTTCCCCCAAGCCAGTCAGAGTGACTGACTACTTGATAGGTCTCCAGAGGAGAATGTCACACATGATGAAGGAAGCAAGCGATAACTTGAAAGCTGCACAAGCATTGGTCAAGCACTGGCACGATCAAAAGGCTAACATGGTTGAGTTCGCTCAAGACCAGCTCGTTCTCGTTATAATCCCAACAAGGCAGAGGGCCTTGCAAGATAAGTGGATGGGACCCTTCCGAGTCGTGGGTAAACTCGGAGAGGTTAACTATCTGGTGGACTTGGGCAATCCCAAGGAGGCTCCGACAGTCTTTCACACCAACCGACTTAAAGCGTATGTCTCACGACCTGATGTAGGAGCATTGCTTCTCGCATCATCCGAGGAAGAAGAAGAGAGTGAAGCTCTTCCGGATCTCCTCAGATGCTGACCTTTAGATGAAAAAATTGAAGGAGTAAATCTCTCCTCCAATCTGACACCCGAGCAGCAAGAAGAGTGCAAATCTATGTTGAATCAGTTTGCCTCTCTGTTCTCGCTTTCACCAGGCTTGACCCCTTGGGGCCAGCATGACATACTCACTGGTGACTGTCTGCCAGTCAAAAGCAGATGATACCGCATGTCAGAAAACGTACGAACCCACATCAAAGGTGAGGTCAGCAAGATGCTCGATCTCGGGGTAATAGAGCCCTCTACTAGTCCATGGTCTAGCCCAGTTGTGTTAGTACCAAAGGCCGGATCTAAAGAATTTAGATTCTGCGTGGATTATAGAGCTCTTAATGCAGTCACCAAGACTGATGCCCACCCTTTGCCGAGAACAGATGAGTTGGTGGATAAATTTGGCGCCGCCAAGTTCCTCAGCACATTTGACTTGACGTCAGGCTATTGGCAAATAGCCCTGACAGACCATGCCAAGGAGAAAATTGCATTTTCTTCCCCCGTTGGCTTATACCAGTTTAAGGTAATGCCTTTCGGATTGAAGAATGCACCTGCTACATTTCAACGGATGGTAAACCAGGTTCTGAATGGGATGGAGGACTTCTGCATGGCATACTTGGATGACATCGCAGTGTTCAGCAATTCCTGGGAAGAACATGTAACCCACCTGAGAGATGTTTTGCAGGCTCTTGGACGAGCCAATCTGACCATAAAGGCGAGCAAATGCCAAATTGGACAGAGTAAGGTAGTCTATCTTGGGCATGAGGTAGGCGGTGGAGAAATAAGGCCTTTGCTCAGTAAAATTGAAGCTGTGCAAAATTGGACAACACCGACTACTCAAACCCAGGTGAGAGCCTTCCTAGGCCTCACTGGGTATTACAGGAATTTCATAGAGAACTATGGGACCATAGCTTCTCCACTGAATGTCATCTCATCGCCCGAATTTCCTAAAAAGGTTAAATGGAACGAGGAGTGCAATCAGGCTTTTGAAAACCTGAAAAAGGCTCTTTGCCAAGCCCCAGTACTCAGAGCTCCTGATTACCGCCAACACTTCATTGTGCAGACAGATGCTTCCAATGTAGGAATAGGTGCCGTACTCAGTCAACTGGATGGGAAAGGTAGGAAGCACCCTGTTTGCTTCATCAGCCGCAAGCTGAAGGATCCTGAAACAAGGTGGGCAACAATCGAAAGAGAGTGCTTTGCTATCGTGTGGGCTCTGAAGAAGTTTAGGCCGTACTTGTATGGTTCTACTTTTGTCATTCGGACTGACCACCAACCCTTGAGATGGTTAATGCAAATGAAAGGGGAAAACCCAAAACTATTGAGATGGTCGATCTGCCTGCAAGGGTTTGATTTCACCATTGAGCACAGGTCAGGGTGTCACCACCAAAATGCTGATGGTCTCTCTAGGATGTATGTCATCGACTAGAGGTATGAGATTCATCCAGGAGTGGATTAAATCCTCCTGTCCCTTAGTCTGGGGGGGGCAAGTGTTAGGGAGAATTCTCTGTTTAGGCTGAATTTCCTAACCTAGTGAGTCCCCCAGCAGCTTTGCTGGATTTCGGGAGTTTGTTTTTTTTCCATCCTGCCAAGAGTAAGACTCTTTTCCTCCAACTCTTGGACATGAATGTGTGTAATTCCTTTGAATGTCAATGTGTTCTATGTGCTATGGTGTCTTTTACTCCATAGGGTCTCATATGTTTTTCTATGTGTGTTACACCGCACCCTACGTGCCGTAACACTGGGGCGTCCTAGCGGACCTCCACCATAGACTCCATACCCGGGACTGACTACTGTCTCCCCGGGCATGTAAAGTCACCATTGGCTTTACTAGACCTAAATTTACTAACAGAACTGGTACCAACCATCTTATTGTGGACGTACTAGTAGGGGTAATTCGATTACTCCTGGATCTGTTACTCGAGGGGGCACTGTCCCGTCCCCCCTTCTCGAGTTTTGGCTGGTGGCAGTGGAAACTACTTGGTATGTTCGACCCCGAACATAACCCTATGGGATTCGTTCCATTGTTGGAGATTGATACTTTTTCTCGTTAATCTCTAACGTACCACCAATCTACTTATCTTAAATAAGTTTATCGGATGGTATTTTCTGCCAGAACACGGTTTGTAAAATGGCGTCTGTGTTCGTCTCTGTGACTCCTAAACCAAAGGTCGAGCCCTTTGTTCCACTTTTGGCGTACAGAGACCCTCCAAAGTGGTGTCATTCTGTCTGGGTTACCACAGGGGTGTGGGAGGGGGTTTAGACACCTTGGACCGAGTTGCCTTGCCAACTCCGGTCGCACTCTGGAGTGATTGGCCCAAGTGGTGAGCCTTCCCGCTCACCACTTAGCATGTGTTGATTGACAGCTAGGCTGAATGAATGGGGGTTTTCTGCATAAAAGCAGGGCTTTTGGGACTGGATCTTCAGAAGTCGCCACAGGACCTAAGAATCCGACGAGGGTAACGCTGAGCCGACCTGCACGACGACACCTCAGGTGGAGCCCTGCGGAACCGACTCACCACTTCTCGACGACAGAGGAGATCTCCCTGCCGGAGAGTCTCTTCCCCTGACTGGTGGGAACAACCAGTCCCCTTTGCTTTTTATTCGCCTCAGGACGCAGTGGTCGAATTTCCCGTGCAGAGCACCTCGGCAACCGGATAGCCACTACCCCTGTACCGCGACCAAAAGGTGGTGCCTTGTGACGGAGCACTCTGCGGCTGGTCTCTTCCCTGGTGGTGCACCGGACTTCACTTTTCTTCGACGACGAGAACATCTCTACTCTTGGCAAAGACCCGACATACATCCACCACCAGGAACAACTGCCCCCGCCGGAGCTGCCCTCCACAACAAGGTACCGTGTCCGCCTGGCTTCCCTTTCGATCGGTTCGAGTGAGGTGTCTTAACCCTCTCCGTTCCGTTTGGTCGGCTCCAAGCTTTTCTCATTTATTGTTCTGAACTGGTTCAATCTGCTGATAACAATTTGCTACAAAGACTTGAATGCATCTCCACTAGAGACTTTTTGGGACATCGCGCCTTGCCTCTCCGAGTGGGCCTGGCCTCTGAACTTTACGATCTATTGTGATTCTTGCCTTCCTGCCTTGCATTTTATCCGCGAAGTATTGAACTGTGTTGATTTCATAACCTGCCTATCTTTTTCTCTCCCGTCCTAACTAATATTAGAGTGTCATCCAGGTTGAGGTATACACCTCTGTCTGAAAATAAGTGGTACCGGTAGAACCTACACTTGTCGAAATATTGCTAGGGGGATTGATCGTTTCTTCTTCGTAGAGTAATTGTGTTTGATTTGTTTGCCGTGAATTCGCCATAGTGTTTTTCATAGATGTTTCGTTATAAATAAATACCTTAATATCTTTACACTAAGCCTTGTTGCGTGTTTGCTTGTCTTGCTGGGAAGAATTGCCCTATTTTGTATACTCCACATACTGCTCAACTCTTCTTGAGGGAAGTCTGACTGCTCAGCCACAGCTACCAAGTGAATCTGTGTGGTACAGACTGCTACCAAGTGGGTTCACCGCCAAACACCTGTAGTCCTAAATCTTTTGCAGTGGTCCCAGAGGGAACTGCACAGGTTTCCGCCTAACACCCCTGACTGGGGGCAGGGTGGGGGTGCAGGGAGACAGGAGTGGGGGCCTGCTGGCAGGTGCCCCTGACTGGTGGGTGGTGGGGGTGCAGGGAGACAGGAGTGGAGGCCTGCTGGCAGGTGCCCCTGACTGGTGGGGGTGGGGGGGTGGGGGTGCAGGGAGACAGGAGTGGGGGCCTGGTGGAGGGTGCCCTGCACTGCTGGGGGGTGGGGGTGCACAGAGACAGGAGTGGGGGCCTGCTGGCAGGTGCCCCTGACTGGTGGGTGGTGGGGGTGCAGGGAGACAGGAGTGGGGGCCTGCTGGCAGGTGCCCCTGACTGGTGGGGGTGGGGGTGCAGGGAGACAGGAGTGGGTGCCTGGTGGATGGTGCCCTGCACTGCTGAGGGGTGAGGGTGCAGGGAGACTGGAGTGGGGGCCTGCTGGAGGGCATAGCTCTCAACCTTTTTCGATGCAAAGGCGGGTGAAATCACCCGATTTTGTGTTTGGCGGGTGAGAGGCCCATTGAAATGAATGGGCGTGCACGAGGCTTGGCGGGTGACTCACCTGTTCACAAGGCGGGTGACACCCGCCAAAAGCGGGTGAGTTGAGAGCTATGTGGAGGGTGCCCTGCACTGCTGGGGGGTTGGGGTGCAGGGGGACATGAGTTGGACATGAGTGGGGCCTTGTGGAGGGTGCCCTGAATTGCTGGGGGGTTTGGGTCCAGGGAGACAGGAGTGGGGGCCTGCTGGCAGGTGCCCCTGACTGGTGGGTGGTGGGGGTGCAGGGAGCCGGAGTGGGGGGCCTGGTGGAGGGTGCCCTGTACTGCTGGGGGGTGGGGGTGCAGGGAGAGAGGAGTGGGGGCCTGCTGGCAGGTGCCCCTGACTGGGGGGGGTGGGGGTGCAGGGAGACTGGAGTGGGGGCCTTGTGTAGGGTGCCCTGCACTTCTGGGGGGTGGGGGTGCAGGGAGACAGGAGTGGGGGCCTGCTGGCAGGTGCCCCAGACTGGTGGGGGGTGGGGGTGCAGGGAGACAGGAGTGGGGGCCTGCTGGCAGGTGCCCCTCACTGGTGGGGGGTGGGGGTGCAGGGAGACAGGAGTGGGGGCCTGGTGGAGGGTGCCCTGCACTGCTGGGGGGTGGGGGTGCAGGGAGACAGGAGTGGGGGCCTGCTGGCAGGTGCCCCTGACTGGGGGGGTGGGGGTGCAGGGAGACAGGAGTGGGGGCCTGCTGGCAGGTGCCCCAGACTGGTGGGGGGTGGGGGTGCAGGGAGACAGGAGTGGGGGCCTGGTGGAGGGTGCCCTGCACTGCTGGGGGGTGGGGGTGCAGGGAGACAGGAGTGGGGACCTGCTGGCAGGTGCCCCTGACTGGGGGGTGCGTGGGGGTGCAGGGAGACAGGAATGGGGGCCTGGTGTAGGGTGCCCTGCACTGCTGGGGGGTGGGGGTGCAGGGAGACAGGAGTGGGGGCCTGCTGGCAGGTGCCCCAGACTGGTGGGGGGTGGGGGTGCAGGGAGACAGGAGTGGGGGCCTGCTGGCAGGTGCCCCTGACTGGTGGGGGGTGGGGGTGCAGGGAGACAGGAGTGAGAGGCTGCTGGCAGGTGCCCCTGACTGGTGGGGGGTGGGGGTACAGGGAGACAGGAGAGGGGGCCTGCTGGCAGGTGCCCCCGACTGGTGGGATATGGGGGTGCAGGGAGACAGGAGTGGGGGCCTGCTGGCAGGTGCCCCTGACTGAGCGGGGGTGGGGGTGCAGGGAGACAGGAGTGGGGGCCTGGTGGAGGGTGCCCTGCACTGCTGGGGGGTGGGGGTGCAGGGAGACAGGAGTGGGGGCCTGCTGGCAGGTGCCCTGACTGGTGGGGGGTGGGGGTGCGGGGAGACAGTGCTGGCAGGTGCCCCTGACTGGTGGGGGGGTGGGGGTGCAGGGAGACAAGAGTGTGGGCCTGGTGGAGGGTGCCCTGCACTGCTGGGGGGTGGGGGTGCAGAGGGACATGAGTTGGACATGAGTGGGGCCTGGTGGACGGTGCCCTGCACTGCTGGAGGGTGGGGGTGCAGGGAGACAGGAGTGGGGGCCGGCTGGCAGGTGCCCCTGACTGGTGGGGGGTGGGGGTGCAGGGAGACAGGAGTGGGGGCCTGCTGGCAGGTGCCCCTTACTGGTGGGGGGTGGGGGTGCAGGGAGACATGAGTGTTGGCCTGGTGGAGGGTGCCCTGCACTGCTGGGGGGTGAGGGTTCAGGGAGACAGGAGTGGGGGCCTGCTGGCAGGTGCCCCTGACTGGTGGGGGTTGGGGGTGCAGGGAGACAGGAGTGGGGGCCTGCTGGCAGGGGCCCCTGACTGGGGGGGGTGGGGGTGCAGAGAAACAGGAGTGGGGGCCTGCTGGCAGGTGCCCCTGACTGGTGGGGGGTGGGGGTGCAGGGAGACAGGAGTGGGGGCCTGGTGGAGGGTGCCCTGCACTGCTGGGGGGTGGGGGTGCAGGGAGACAGGAGTGGGGGCCTGCTGGCAGGTGCCCCTGACTGGTGGGGGGTGGGGGTGCAGGGAGACAGGAGTGGGGGCCTGGTGGAGGGTGCCCTGCACTGCTGGGGGGTTGGGGTGCAGGGGGACATGAGTTGGACATGAGTGGGGCCTGGTGGAGGGTGCCCTGAATTGCTGGGGGGTTTGGGTCCAGGGAGACAGGAGTGGGGGCCTGCTGGCAGGTGCCCCTGACTGGTGGGGGGTGGGGGTACAGGGAGACAGGAGTGGGGGTCTGGTGGAGGGTGCCCTGCACTGCTGGGGGGTGGGGGTGCAGGGAGACAGGAGTGGGGGCCTGCTGGCAGGTGCCCCTGACTGGTGGGGGGTGGGGGTGCAGGGAGACAAGAGTGTGGGCCTGGTGGAGGGTGCCCTGCACTGCTGGGGGGTGGGGGTGCAGAGGGACATGATTTGGACATGAGTGGGGCCTGGTGGACGGTGCCCTGCACTGCTGGAGGGTGGGGGTGCAGGGAGACAGGAGTGGGGGCCGGCTGGCAGGTGCCCCTGACTGGTGGGGGGTGGGGGTGCAGGGAGACAGGAGTGGGGGCCTGCTAGCAGGTGCCCCTTACTGGTGGGGGGTGGGGGTGCAGGGAGACATGAGTGGGGGCCTGGTGGAGGGTGCCCTGCACTGCTGGGGGGTGAGGGTTAAGGGAGACAGGAGTGGGGGCCTGCTGGCAGGTGCCCCTGACTGGTGGGGGTTGGGGGTGCAGGGAGACAGGAGTGGGGGCCTGCTGGCAGGGGCCCCTGACTGGGGGGGGTGGGGGTGCAGAGAAACAGGAGTGGGGGCCTGCTGGCAGATGCCCCTGACTGGTGGGGGGTGGGGGTGCAGGGAGACAGGAGTGGGGGGCCTGGTGGAGGGTGCCCTGCACTGCTGGGGGGTTGGGGTGCAGGGGGACATGAGTTGGACATGAGTGGGGCCTGGTGGAGGGTGCCCTGAATTGCTGGGGGGTTTGGGTCCAGGGAGGACAGGAGTGGGGGCCTGCTGGCAGGTGCCCCAGACTGGTGGGGGGTGGGGGTGCAGGGAGACAGGAGTGGGGGCCTGCTGGCAGGTGCCCCTCACTGGTGGGGGGGTGGGGGTGCAGGGGAGACAGGAGTGGGGGCCTGGTGGAGGGTGCCCTGCACTGCTGGGGGGTGGGGGGTGCAGGGAGACAGGAGTGGGTGCCTGCTGGCAGGTGCCCCTGACTGGGGGGGTGGGGGTGCAGGGAGACAGGAGTGGGGGCCTGCTGGCAGGTGCCCCAGACTGGTGGGGGGTGGGGGTGCAGGAAGACAGGAGTGGGGTGCCTGGTGGAGGGTGCCCTGCACTGCTGGGGGGTGGGGGTGCAGGGAGACAGGGAGTGGGGACCTGCTGGCAGGTTGCCCCTGACTGGGGGGGGCCTGGGGGTGCAGGGAGACAGGAATGGGGGCCTGGTGTAGGGTGCCCTGCACTGCTGGGGGGTGGGGGTGCAGGGAGACAGGAGTGGGGGCCTGCTGGCAGGTGCCCCAGACTGGTGGGGGGTGGGGGTGCAGGGAGACAGGAGTGGGGGCCTGCTGGCAGGTGCCCCTGACTGGTGGGGGGTGGGGGTGCAGGGAGACAGGAGTGAGAGGCTGCTGGCAGGTGCCCCTGACTGGTGGGGGGTGGGGGTACAGGGAGACAGGAGTGGGGGCCTGCTGGCAGGTGCCCCTGACTGGTGGGATATGGGGGTGCAGGGAGACAGGAGTGGGGGCCTGCTGGCAGGTGCCCCTGACTGAGGGGGGGGTGGGGGTGCAGGGAGACCGGAGTGGGGGCCTGGTGGAGGGTGCCCTGCACTGCTGGGGGCTTGGGGGTGCAGGGAGACAGGAGTGGGGGCCTGCTGGCAGGTGCCCCTGACTGGTGGGGGGTGGGGGTGCGGGGAGACAGGAGTGGGGGCCTGCTGGCAGGTGCCCCTGACTGGTGGGGGTGTGGGGGTGCAGGGAGACAAGAGTGTGGGCCTGGTGGAGGGTGCCCTGCACTGCTGGGGGGTGGGGTGCAGAGGGACATGAGTTGGACATGAGTGGGGCCTGGTGGACGGTGCCCTGCACTGCTGGAGGGTGGGGGTGCAGGGAGACAGGAG
This sequence comes from Ambystoma mexicanum, assembly GCF_040938575.1. Classification (NCBI taxonomy): domain Eukaryota; kingdom Metazoa; phylum Chordata; class Amphibia; order Caudata; family Ambystomatidae; genus Ambystoma; species Ambystoma mexicanum. The sequence goes on from NC_090928.1 coordinate 739,918,728, forward strand.
TGGGGGCCTGCTGGCAGGTGCCCCTGACTGGTGGGGGGTGGGGGTGCAGGGAGACAGGAGTGGGGGCCTGCTGGCAGGTGCCCCTGACTGGTGGGGGGTGGGGGTGCAGGGAGACAGGAGTGGGGGCCTGTTGGAGGGTGCCCTGCACTGCTGGGGGGTTGGGGGTGCAGGGGGACATGAGTTGGACATGAGTGGGGCCTGGTGGAGGATGCCCTGAATTGCTGGGGGGTTTGGGTCCAGGGAGACAGGCGTGGGGGCCTGCTGGCAGGTGCCCCTGACTGGTGGGGGGTGGGGGTACAGGGAGACAGGAGTGGGGGTCTGGTGGAGGGTGCCCTGCACTGCTGGGGGTGGGGGTGCAAGGAGACAGGAGTGGGGGCCTGCTGGCAGGTGCCCCTGACTGGTGGGGGGTGGGGGTGCAGGGAGACAAGAGTGTGGGCCTGGTGGAGGGTGCCCTGCACTGCTGGGGGGTGGGGGTGCAGAGGGACATGATTTGGACATGAGTGGGGGCCTGGTGGACGGTGCCCTGCACTGCTGGAGGGTGGGGGTGCAGGGAGACAGGAGTGGGGGCCGGCTGGCAGGTGCCCCTGACTGGTGGGGGGTGGGGGTGCAGGGAGACAGGAGTGGGGGCCTGCTAGCAGGTGCCCCTTACTGGTGGGGGGTGGGGGTGCAGGGAGACATGAGTGGGGGCCTGGTGGAGGGTGCCCTGCACTGCTGGGGGGTGAGGGTTCAGGGAGACAGGAGTGGGGGCCTGCTGGCAGGTGCTCCTGACTGGTGGGGGTTGGGGGTGCAGGGAGACAGGAGTGGGGGCCTGCTGGCAGGGGCCCCTGACTGGGGGGGGTGGGGGTGCAGAGAAACAGGAGTGGGGGCCTGCTGGCAGGTGCCCCTGACTGGTGGGGGGTGGGGGTGCAGGGAGACAGGAGTGGGGGCCTGGTGGAGGGTGCCCTGCACTGCTGGGGGGTGGGGGTGCAGGGGGACATGAGTTGGACATGAGTGGGGCCTGGTGGAGGGTGCCCTGAATTGCTGGGGGGTTTGGGTCCAGGGAGACAGGAGTGGGGGCCTGCTGGCAGGTGCCCCTGACTGGGGGGGGTGGGGGTACAGGGAGACAGGAGTGGGGGTCTGGTGGAGGGTGCCCTGCACTGCTGGGGGGTGGGGGTGCAGGGAGACAGGAGTGGGGGCCTGCTGGCAGGTGCCCCAGACTGGTGGGGGGTGGGGGTGCAGGGAGACAGGAGTGGGGGCCTGCTGGCAGGTGCCCCTGACTGGTGGGGGGTGGGGGTGCAGGGAGACAGGAGTGGGGGCCTGGTGGAGGGTGCCCTGCACTGATGGGGAGTGGGGGTGCAGGGAGAAAGGAGTGGGGGCCTGCTGGCAGGTGCCCCTGACTGGGGGGGTGGGGGTGCAGGGAGACAGGAGTGGGGGCCTGCTGGCAGGTGCCCCTGACTGGGGGGGTGGGGGTGCAGGGAGACAGGAGTGGGGGCCTGGTGAAGGGTGCCCTGCTCTGCTGGGGGGTGGGGGTGCAGGGAGACAGGAGTGGGGGCCTGATGGCAGGTGCCCCTGACTGGGGGGGTGGGGGTGCAGGGAGACAGGAGTGGGGGTCTGGTGGAGGGTGCCCTGCACTGCTGGGGGGTGGGGGTGCAGGGAGACAGGAGTGGGGGCCTGCTGGCAGGTGCCCCTTACTGGGGGGGGTGGGGGTGCAGGGAGACAGGAGTGGGGGCCTGGTGTAGGGTGCCCTGCACTGCTGGGGGGTGGGGGTGCAGGGAGACAGGAGTGGGGGCCTGCTGGCAGGTGCCCCAGACTGGTGGGGGGTGGGGGTGCAGGGAGACAGGAGTGGGGGCCTGCTGGCAGGTGCCCCTGACTGGTGGGGGGTGGGGGTGCAGGGAGACAGGAGTGGGGGCCTGGTGGAGGGTGCCCTGCACTGCTGGGGGGTGGGGGTGCAGGGAGAAAGGAGTGGGGGCCTGCTGGCAGGTGCCCCTGACTGGGGGGGTGGGGGTGCAGGGAGACAGGAGTGGGGGCCTGCTGGCAGGTGCCCCTGACTGGGGGGGTGGGGGTGCAGGGAGACAGGAGTGGGTGCAGGGAGACAGGAGTGGGGGCCTGCTGGCAGGTGCCCCTGACTGGGGGGGTGGGGGTGCAGGGAGACAGGAGTGGGGGCCTGGTGAAGGGTGCCCTGCTCTGCTGGGGGGTGGGGGTGCAGGGAGACAGGAGTGGGGGCCTGATGGCAGGTGCCCCTGACTGGGGGGGTGGGGGTGCAGGGAGACAGGAATGGGGGGCTGGTGTAGGGTGCCCTGCACTGCTGGGGGGTGGGGGTGCAGGGAGACAGGAGTGGGGGCCTGCTGGCAGGTGCCCCTGACTGGTGGGGTGTGGGAGTGCAGGGAGACAGGGGTGGGGGCCTGGTGGAGGGTGCCCTGCACACACTGCTGGGGGGTGGGGGTGCAGGGAGACAGGAGTGGGGGCCTTCTGGCAGGTGCTCCTGACTGGTGGGGGGTGGGGGTGCAGGGAGACAGGAGTGGGGGCCTGCTGGCAGGTGCCCCTAACTGGTGGGGGTTGGGGGTGCAGGGGGACAGGAGTGGGGGCCTGCTGGCAGGTGCCCCTGACTGGGGGGGTGGGGGTGCAGGGAGACAGGAGTGGGGGCCTGGTGGAGGGTGCCCTGCACTGCTGGGGGGTGGGGGTGCAGGGAGACAGGAGTGGGGGTCTTCTGGCAGGTGCTCCTGACTGGTGGGGGGTGGGGGTGCAGGGAGACAGGAGTGGGGGCCTGTTGGCAGGTGCCCCTGACTGGTGGGGGGTGGGGGTGCAGCGAGACAGAGTGGGGGCCTGGTGGAGGGTGCCCTGCACTGCTGGGGGGTGGGGGTGGGGGTGCAGGGAGACAGGAGTGGGGGCCTTCTGGCAGGTGCTCCTGACTGGTGGGGGGTGGGGGTGCAGGGAGACAGGAGTGGGGGCCTGCTGGCAGGTGCCCCTAACTGGTGGGGGTTGGGAGTGCAGGGGGACAGGAGTGGGGGCCTTCTGGCAGGTGCTCCTGACTGGTGGGGGGTGGGGGTGCAGGGAGACAGGAGGGGGGCCTGCTGGCAGGTACCCCAGACTGGTGGGGGGTGGGGGTGCAGGGAGACAGGAGTGGGGGCCTGCTGGCAGGTGCCCCTGACTGGGGGGGTGGGGGTGCAGGGAGACAGGAGTGGGGGCCTGGTGGAGGGTGCCCTGCACTGCTGGGGGGGTGGGGGTGCAGGGAGACAGGAGTGGGGGCCTGCTGGCAGGTGCCCCTGACTGGGGGGGTGGGGGTGCAGGGAGACAGGAATGGGGGCCTGGTGTAGGGTGCCCTGCACTGCTGGGGGGTGGGGGTGCAGGGAGACAGGAGTGGGGGCCTGGTGGAGGGTGCCCTGCACTGCTGGGGGGTGGGGGTGCAGGGAGACAGGAGTGGGGGCCTTCTGGCAGGTGCTCCTGACTGGTGGGGGGTGTGGGTGCAGGGAGACAGGAGTGGGGGCCTGCTGGCAGGTGCCCCTAACTGGTGGGGGTTGGGGGTGCAGGGGGACAGGAGTGGGGGCCTGCTGGCAGGTGCCCCTGACTGGTGGGGTGTGGGAGTGCAGGGAGACAGGGGTGGGGGCCTGGTGGAGGGTGCCCTGCACTCACTGCTGGGGGGTGGGGGGTGCAGGGAGACAGGAGTGGGGGCCTTCTGGCAGGTGCTCCTGACTGGTGGGGGGTGGGGGTGCAGGGAGACAGGAGTGGGGGCCTGCTGGCAGGTGCCCCTAACTGGTGGGGGTTGGGGGTGCAGGGGGACAGGAGTGGGGGCCTGTTGGCAGGTGCCCCTGACTGGGGGGGTGGGGGTGCAGGGAGACAGGAGTGGGGGCCTGGTGGAGGGTGCCCTGCACTGCTGGGGGGTGGGGGTGCAGGGAGACAGGAGTGGGGGTCTTCTGGCAGGTGCTCCTGACTGGTGGGGGGTGGGGGTGCAGGGAGACAGGAGTGGGGGCCTGTTGGCAGGTGCCCCTGACTGGTGGGGGGTGGGGGTGCAGCGAGACAGAGTGGGGGCCTGGTGGAGGGTGCCCTGCACTGCTGGGGGGTGGGGGTGCAGGGAGACAGGAGTGGGGGCCTTCTGGCAGGTGCTCCTGACTGGTGGGGGGTGGGGGTGCAGGGAGACAGGAGTGGGGGCCTGCTGGCAGGTGCCCCTAACTGGTGGGGGTTGGGAGTGCAGGGGGACAGGAGTGGGGGCCTTCTGGCAGGTGCTCCTGACTGGTGGGGGGTGGGGGTGCAGGGAGACAGGAGGGGGGCCTGCTGGCAGGTACCCCAGACTGGTGGGGGTGGGGGTGCAGGGAGACAGGAGTGGGGGCCTGCTGGCAGGTGCCCCTGACTGGGGGGGTGGGGGTGCAGGGAGACAGGAATGGGGGCCTGGTGTAGGGTGCCCTGCACTGCTGGGGGGTGGGGGTGCAGGGAGACAGGAGTGGGGGCCTGGTGGAGGGTGCCCTGCACTGCTGGGGGGTGGGGGTGCAGGGAGACAGGAGTGGGGGCCTTCTGGCAGGTGCTCCTGACTGGTGGGGGGTGTGGGTGCAGGGAGACAGGAGTGGGGGCCTGCTGGCAGGTGCCCCTAACTGGTGGGGGTTGGGGGTGCAGGGGGACAGGAGTGGGGGCCTGGTGGAGGGTGCCCTGCACTGCTGGGGGGTGGGAGTGCAGGGGGACATGAGTTGGACATGAATGGGGCCTGGTGGAGGGTGCCCTGCACTGCTGAGGGGTGGAGGTGCAGGGAGACAGGAGTGGGGGCCTGCTGGCAGGTGCCCCTGACTGGTGGGGGGTGGGGGTGCAGAGAAACAGGAGTGGGGGCCTGCTGGCAGGTGCCCCTGACTGGGGGGGGTGAGGGTGCAGGGAGACAGGAGTGGGGGCCTGGTGGAGGGTGCCCTGCACTGCTGGGGGGTGGGGGTGCAGAGGGACATGAGTTGGACATGAGTGGGGCCTGGTGGACGGTGCCCTGCACTGCTGGAGGGTGGGGGTGCAGGGAGACAGGAGTTGGGGCCTGCTGGCAGGGGCCCCTGACTGGGGGGCGGAGGTGCAGGGAGACAGGAGTGGGGGCCTGCTGGCAGGTGCCCCTGACTGGGGGCGTGGGGGTGCAGGGAGACAGGAGTGGGGGCCTGGTGAAGGGTGCCCTACACTGCTGTGGGGTGGGGGTGCAGGGGGACATGAGTTGGACATGAGTGGGGCCTGGTGGAGGGTGCCCTGCACTGCTGGGGGGTGGGGGTGCAGGGAGACAGGAGTGGGGGCCTGCTGGCAGGTGCCCCTGACTGGGGGGGTGGGGGTGCAGGGAGACAGGAATGGGGGCCTGGTGTAGGGTGCCCTGCACTGCTGGGGGGTGGGGGTGCAGGGAGACAGGAGTGGGGGCCTGGTGGAGGGTGCCCTGCACTGCTGGGGGGTGGGGGTGCAGGGAGACAGGAGTGGGGGCCTTCTGGCAGGTGCTCCTGACTGGTGGGGGGTGTGGGTGCAGGGAGACAGGAGTGGGGGCCTGCTGGCAGGTGCCCCTAACTGGTGGGGGTTGGGGGTGCAGGGGGACAGGAGTGGGGGCCTGGTGGAGGGTGCCCTGCACTGCTGTGGGGTGGGAGTGCAGGGGGACATGAGTTGGACATGAATGGGGCCTGGTGGAGGGTGCCCTGCACTGCTGAGGGGTGGAGGTGCAGGGGGACAGGAGTGGGGGCCTGCTGGCAGGTGCCCCTGACTGGTGGGGGGTGGGGGTGTAGAGAAACAGGAGTGGGGGCCTGCTGGCAGGTGCCCCTGACTGGGGGGGGGTGAGGGTGCAGGGAGACAGGAGTGGGGGCCTGGTGGAGGGTGCCCTGCACTGCTGGGGGGTGGGGGTGCAGAGGGACATGAGTTGGACATGAGTGGGGCCTGGTGGACGGTGCCCTGCACTGCTGGAGGGTGGGGGTGCAGGGAGACAGGAGTTGGGGCCTGCTGGCAGGTGCCCCTTACTGGTGGGGGGTGGGGGTGCAGGGAGACATGAGTGGGGGCCTGGTGGAGGGTGCCCTGCACTGTTGGGGGGTGAGGGTGCAGGGAGACAGGAGTGGGGGCCTGCTGGCAGGTGCCCCTGACTGGGGGGTGGAGGTGCAGGGAGACAGGAGTGGGGGCCTGCTGGCAGGTGCCCCTGACTGGGGGCGTGGGGGTGCAGGGAGACAGGAGTGGGGGCCTGGTGAAGGGTGCCCTACACTGCTGTGGGGTGGGGGTGCAGGGGGACATGAGTTGGACATGAGTGGGGCCTGGTGGAGGGTGCCCTGCACTGCTGGGGGGTGGGGGTGCAGGGAGACAGGAGTGGGGGCCTGCTGGCAGGTGCCCCTGACTGGTGGTTGGTGGGGGTGCAGGGAGACAGGAGTGGGGGCCTGCTGGCAGGTGCCCCTGACTGGTGGGGGGTGGGGGTGGGGGTGCAGGGAGACAGGAGTGGGGGCCTGATGGAGGGTGCACTGCACTGCTGGGGGGTGGGGGTGCAGGGAGACAGGAGTGGGGGCCTGCTGGCAGGTGCCCCTGACTGGTGGGGGGTGGGGGTGCAGGGAGGCAGGAGTGGGGGCCTGGTGGAGGGTGCCCTGCACTGCTGGGGGGTTGGGGTGCAGGGGGACATGAGTTGGACATGAGTGGGGCCTGGTGGAGGGTGCCCTGAATTGCTGGGGGGTTTTGGTCCAGGTAGACAGGAGTGGGGGCCTGCTGGCAGGTGCCCCTGACTGGTGGGGGGTGGGGGTGCGGGGTGACAGGAGTGGGGGCCTGCTGGCAGGTCCCCTGACTGGGGAGGGTGGGGGTGCAGGGAGACAGGAGTGGGGGCCTTCTGGCAGGTGCCCCTGACTGGTGGGGTGTGGGGGTACAGGGAGACAGGAGTGGGGGCCTGCTGGCAGGTGCCCCTAACTGGTGGGGGTTGGGGGTGCAGGGGGACAGGAGTGGGGGCCTTCGGGCAGGTGCTCCTGACTGGTGGGGGGTGGGGGTGCAAGGAGACAGGAGGGGGGGTCTGCTGGCAGGTACCCCAGACTGGTGGGGGGGGTGCAGGAAGACAGGAGTGGGGGCCTGCTGGCAGGTGCCCCTGACTGGGGGGGTGGGGGTGCAGGGAGACAGGAGTGGGGGCCTGGTGGAGGGTGCCCTGCACTGCTGGGGGGTGGGGGTGCAGGGAGACAGGAGTGGGGGCCTTCTGGCAGGTGCTCCTGACTGGTGGGGGTGGGGTTGCAGGGAGACAGGAGTGGGGGCCTGCTGGCAGGTGCCCCTAACTGGTGGGGGTTGGGGGTGCAGGGGGACAGGAGTGGGGGCCTTCTGGCAGGTGCTCCTGACTGGTGGGGGGTGGGGGTGCAAGGAGACAGGAGGGGGGGTCTGCTGGCAGGTACCCCAGACTGGTGGGGGGGGTGCAGGAAGACAGGAGTGGGGGCCTGCTGGCAGGTGCCCCTGACTGGGGGGGTGGGGGTGCAGGGAGACAGGAGTGGGGGCCTGGTGGAGGGTGCCCTGCACTGCTGGGGGGTGGGGGTGCAGGGAGACAGGAGTGGGGGCCTGCTGGCAGGTGCCCCTGACTGGGGGGGGTGGGGGTGCAGGGAGACAGGAATGGGGGCCTGGTGTAGGGTGCCCTGCACTGCTAGGGGGTGGGGGTGCAGGGAGACAGGAGTGGGGGCCTGCTGGCAGGTGCCCCTGACTGGTGGGGGGTGGGGGTGCAGGGAGACAGGAGTGGGGGCCTGCTGGCAGGTGCCCCTAACTGGTGGGGGTTGGGGGTGCAGGGGGACAGGAGTGGGGGCCTGCTGGCAGGTGCCCCTGACTGGTGGGGGGTGGGGGTGCAGGGAGACAGGAGTGGGGGCCTGGTGGAGGGTGCCCTGCACTGCTGGGGGGTGGGGGTGCAGGGGGACATGAGTTGGGCATGAATGGGGCCTGGTGGAGGGTGCCCTGCACTGCTGAGGGGTGGAGGTGCAGGGAGACAGGAGTGGGGGCCTGCTGGCAGGTGCCCCTGACTAGTGGGGGGTGGGGGTGCAGAGAAACAGGAGTGGGGGCCTGCTGGCAGGTGCCCCTGACTGGGGGGGTGAGGGTGCAGGGAGACAGGAGTGGGGGCCTGGTGGAGGGTGCCCTGCACTGCTGGGGGGTGGGGGTGCAGAGGGACATGAGTTGTACATGAGTGGGGCCTGGTGGATGGTGCCCTGCACTGCTGGAGGGTGGGGGTGCAGGGAGACAGGAGTGGGGGCCTGCTGGCAGGTGCCCCTGACTGGTGGGGGGTGGGGGTGCAGGGAGACAGGAGTGGGGGCCTGCTGGCAGGTGCCCCTTACTGGTGGGGGGTGGGGGTGCAGGGAGACATGAGTAGGGGCCTGGTGGAGGGTGCCCTGCACTGCTGGGGGGTGAGGGTGCAGGGAGACAGGAGTGGGGGCCTGCTGGCAGGTGCCCCTGACTGGTGGGGGTTGGGGGTGCAGGGAGACAGGAGTGGGGGCCTGCTGGCAGGTGCCCCTGACTGGGGGGGGTGGGGGTGCAGGGAGACAGGAGTGTGGGCCTGGTGAACTCATGTCCCCCTGCACCCCCACCCCACAGCAGTGCAGGGCACCCTTCACCAGGCCCCCACTCCTGTCTCCCTGCACCCCCACCCCCCCAGTCAGGGGCACCTGCCAGCAGGCCGGGGGTGCAGGGAGACAGGAGTGGGGGCCTGCTGGCAGGTGCCCCTGACTGGTGGTGGGTGGGGGTGCAGGGAGACAGGAGTGGGGGCCTGGTGGAGGGTGCACTGCACTGCTGGGGGGTGGGGGTGCAGGGAGACAGGAGTGGGGGCCTGCTGGCAGGTGCCCCTGACTGGTGGGGGGTGGGGGTGCAGGGAGACAGGAGTGGGGGCCTGGTGGAGGGTGCCCTGCACTGCTGGGGGGTTGGAGTGCAGGGGGACATGAGTTGGACATGAGTGGGGCCTGGTGGAGGGTGCCCTGAATTGCTGGGGGGTTTTGGTCCAGGTAGACAGGAGTGGGGGACTGCTGGCAGGTGCCCCTGACTGGTGGGGGGTGGGGGTGCAGGGAGACAGGAGTGGGGGCCTGGTGGAGGGTGCCCTGCACTGCTGGGGGGTGGGGTGCAGGGAGACAGGAGTGGGGGCCTGCTGGCAGGTGCCCCTGACTGGGGAGGGTGGGGGTGCAGGGAGACAGGAGTGGGGGCCTGGTGTAGGGTGCCCTGCACTGCTGGGGGGTGGGGGTGCAGGGAGACAGGAGTGGGGGCCTGCTGGCAGGTGCCCCAGACTGGTGGGGGGTGGGGGTGCAGGGAGACAGGAGTGGGGGCCTGCTGGCAGGTGCCCCTGACTGGGGGGTGGGGGTGCAGGGAGACAGGAGGGGGGGCCTGCTGGCAGGTGCCCCAGACTGGTGGGGGGTGGGGGTGCAGGGAGACAAGAGTGGGGGCCTGCTGGCAGGTGCCCCTGACTGGGGGGGTGGGGGTGCAGGGAGACAGGAGTGGGGGCCTGGTGGAGGGTTCCCTGCACTGCTGGGGGGTGGGGGTGCAGGGAGACAGGAGTGGGGGCCTGCTGGCAGGTGCCCCTGACTGGGGGGGGTGGAGGGGCAGGGAGACAGGAATGGGGGCCTGCTGGCAGGTGCCCCTGACTGGTGGGGGGTGGGGGTGCAGGGAGACAGGAGTGGGGGCCTGGTGGAGGGTGCCCTGCACTGCTGGGGGGTGGGGGTGCAGGGAGACAGGAGTGAGAGGCTGCTGGCAGGTGCCCCTGACTGGTGGGGGATGGGGGTACAGGGAGACAGGAGTGGGGGACTGCTGGCAGGTGTCCTTAACTGGTGGGGGGTGGGGGTGCAGGGAGACAGGAGTGGGGGCCTGCTGGCAGGTGCCCCTGACTGGTGGGGGGTGGGGGTGCAGGGAGACAGGAGTGGGGGCCTGCTGGCAGGTGCCCTTGACTGGTGGGTTGTGGGGGTGCAGGGAGACAGGAGTGGGGGCCTGCTGGCAGGTGCCCCTGACTGAGGGGGGTGGGGGTGCAGGGGGACAGGAGTGGGGGCCTGGTGGAGGGTGCCCTGCACTGCTGGGGGGGTGCGGGGAGACAGGAGTGGGGGGCTGCTGGCAGGTGCCCCAAACTGGTGGGGGGTGGGGATGCGGGGTGACAGGAGTGGGGGCCTGCTGGCAGGTGCCCCTGACTGGTGGGGGGTGGGGGTGCAGGGAGACAAGAGTGTGGGCCTGGTGGAGGGTGCCCTGCACTGCTGGGGGGCGGGGGGCAGGGGGTCATGAGTTGGACATGAGTGGGGCCTGGTGGAGGGTGCCCTGCACTGCTGGGCGGTGGGGGTGCAGGGAGACAGGAGTGGGGGCCTGCTGGCAGGTGCCCCTGACTGGTGGGGGTTGGGGGTGCAGGGAGACAGGAGTGGGGGCCTGGTGGAGGGTGCCCTGCACTGCTGGGGGGTGGGGGTGCAGGGAGACAGGAGTGGGGGCCTTCTGGCAGGTGCTCCTGACTGGTGGGGGGTGGGGGTGCAGGGAGACAGGAGTGGGGGCCTGCTGGCAGGTGCCCCTAACTGGTGGGGGTTGGGGGTGCAAGGGGACAGGAGTGGGGGCCTGCTGGCAGGTGCCCCTGACTGGTGGGGGGTGGGGGTGCAGGGAGACAGGAGTGGGGGCCTGGTGGAGGGTGCCCTGCACTGCTGGGGGGTGGGGGTGCAGGGGGACATGAGTTGGACATGAATGGGGCCTGGTGGAGGGTGCCCTGCACTGCTGAGGGGTGGGGGTGCAGGGAGACAGGAGTGGGGGCCTGCTGGCAGGTGCCCCTGACTGGTGGGGGTGGGGGTGCAGAGAAACAGGAGTGGGGGCCTGCTGGCAGGTGCCCCTGACTGGGGGGGTGAGGGTGCAGGGAGACAGGAGTGGGGGCCTGGTGGAGGGTGCCCTGCACTGCTGGGGGTTGGGGGTGCAGAGGGACATGAGTTGGACATGAGTGGGGCCTGGTGGACAGTGCCCTGCACTGCTGGAGGGTGGGGGTGCAGGGAGACAGGAGTGGGGGCCTGCTGGCTGGTGCCCCTGACTGGTGGGGGGTGGGGGTGCAGGGAGACAGGAGTGGGGGCCTGCTGGCAGGTGCCCCTTACTGGTGGGGGGTGGGGGTGCAGGGAGACAGGAGTGGGGGCCTGCTGGCAGGTGCCCCTGACTGGTGGGGTTGGTGGGGGTGCAGGGAGACAAGAGTGTGGGCCTGGTGGAGGGTGCCCTGCACTACTGGGGGGTGGGGGTGCAGGGGGACATGAGTTGGACATGAGTGTGGCCTGGTGGAGGGTGCCCTGCACTGCTGGGGGGTGGGGGTGCAGGGAGACAGGAGTGGGGGCCTGCTGGCAGGTGCCCCTGACTGGTGGTTGGTGGGAGTGCAAGGAGACAGGAGTGGGGGCCTGCTGGCAGGTGCCCCTGACTGGTGAGGGGTGGGGGTGCAGGGAGACAGGAGTGGGGTCCTGCTGGAGGGTGCCCTGCACTGCTGGGGGGTGGGGGTGCAGGGGGACATGAGTTGGACATGAGTGGGGCCTGGTGGAGGGTACCCTGCACTGCTGGGGGGTGGGGGTGCAGGGAGACAGGAGTGGGGGCCTGCTGGCAGGTGCCCCTGACTGGTGGGGGGTGGGGGTGCAGGGAGACAGGAGTGGGGGCCTGGTGGAGGGTGCCCTGCACTGCTGGGGGTGGGGGTACAGGGAGACAGGAGTGGGGGCCTGCTGGCAGGTGCCCCTCCTTGGGGTTGTGGGGGTGCAGGGAGACAGGAGTGGGGGCCTGGTGGAGGGTGCCCTGCACTGCTGGGGGGTGGGGGTGCAGGGAGACTGACTGGTGGGGGTTGGGGGTGCAGGGAGACAGGAGTGGGGGCCTGCTGGCAGGTGCCCCTGACTGGTGGCGGTTGGGGGTGCAGGGAGACAGGAGTGGGGGCCTGCTGGCAGGTGCCCCTGACTGGTGGGGGTTGGGGGTGCAGGGAGACAGGAGTGGGGGCCTGGTGGAGGGTGACCCTGACTGGTGGGGGGTGGGGGTGCAGGGAGACAGGAGTGGGGGCCTGCTGGCAGGTGCCCCTGACTGGGGGGATGGGGGTGCAGGGAGACAAGAGTGGGGGCCTGGTGGAGGGTGCCCTGCACTGCTGGGGGGTGGGGGTGCAGGGAGACAGGAGTGGGGGCCTGCTGGCAGGTGCCCCTGACTGGTGGGGGGTGGGGGTGCAGGGAGACACGAGTGGGGGCCTGGTGGAGGGTGCCCTGCACTGCTGGGGGGTGGGGGAGCAGGGAGACATGAGTGGGGGCCTGCTGGCAGATGCCCCTGACTAGTGGGGGGTGGGGGTGCAGGGAGACAGGAGTGGGGGCCTGGTGGACAGTGCCCTGCACTGCTGGGGGGTTGGGGTGCAGGGGGACATGAGTTGGACATGAGTGGGGCCTTGTGGAGGGTGCCCTGAATTGCTGGGGGGTTTGGGTCCAGGGAGACAGGAGTGGGGGCCTGCTGGCAGGTGCCCCTGACTGGTGGGGGGTGGGGGTGCAGGGGGACAGGAATGGGGGCCTGGTAGAGGGTGTCCTGCACTGCTGGGGGGTGGGGGTGCAGGGAGACAGGAGTGGGGGCCTGCTGGCAGGTGCCCCTGACTGGGGGGGTGGGGGTGCAGGGAGACAGGAGTGGGGGCCTGCTGGCAGGTGCCCCTGACTGGTTGGGGTGGGGGTGCAGGGAGACAGGAGTGGGGGCCTGCTGGCAGGTGCCCCAGACTGGTGGGGGGTGGCGGTGCAGGGAGACAGGAGTGGGGGCTTGCTGGCAGGTGCCCCTGACTGGTAGGGGGTGGGGGTGCAGGGAGACAGGAGTGGGGGCCTGGTGGAGGGTGCCCTGCACTGCTGGGGGGTGGGGGTGCAGGGAGACAGGAGTGGGGGCCTGCTGGCAGGTGCCCCTGACTGGGGGGGTGGGGGTGCAGGGAGACAGGAGTGGGGGCCTGCAGGCAGGTGCCCCAGACTGGTGGGGGGTGGGGGTGCAGGGAGACAGGAGTGGGGGCCTGCTGGCAGGTGCCCCTGACTGGGGGGTTGGGATTTAGGTAGACAGGAGTGGGGGCCTGGTGGAGGGTGCCCTGCACTGCTGGGGGTGGGGGTGCAGGGAGACAGGAGTGGGTGCCTGCTGGCAGGTGCCCCTGACTGGGTGGTGTGGGGGTGCAGGGAGCCAGGAATGGGGGCCTGGTGTAGGGTGCCCTGCACTGCTCGGGGGTGGGGGTGCAGGGAGACAGGAGTGGGGGCCTGCTGGCAGGTGCCCCAGACTGGTGGGGGGTGGGGGTGCAGGGAGACAGGAGTGGGGGCCTGCTGGCAGGTGCCCCTGACTGGTGGGGGGTGGGGGTTCAGGGAGACAGGTGTGGGGGCCTGGTGGAGGGTGCCCTGCACTGCTGGGGGGTGGGGGTGCAGGGAGACAGGAGTGAGAGGCTGCTGGCAGGTGCCCCTGACTGGTGGGGGGTGGGGGTACAGGGAGACAGGAGTGGGGGACTGCTGGCAGGTGCCCCTGACTGGTGGGGGGTGGGGGTGCAGGGAGACAGGGGTGGGGGCCTGCTGGCAGGTGCCCCTGACTGGGGGGGGTGGGGGTGCATGGAGACAGGAGTGGGGGCCTGCTGGTAGGTGCCCCTGACTGGTGGGGGGTGGGGGTGCAGGGAGACAGGAGTGGGGGCATGCTGGCAGGTGCCCCTGACTGGTGGGGTGTGGGGGTGCAGGGAGACAGGAGTGGGGGCCTGCTGGCAGGTGCCCCTGACTGAGGGGGGTTGGGGGTGCAGGGAGACAGGAGTGGGGGCCTGGTGGAGGGTGCCCTGCACTGTTGGGGGGTGGGGGTGCAGGGAGACAGGAGTGGGGGCCTGCTGGCAGGTGCCCCTGACTGGTGGGGGGTGGGGGTGCGGGGAGACAGGAGTGGGGGCCTGCTGGCAGGTGCCCCTGACTGGTGGGGTTGGTGGGGGTGCAGGGAGACAAGAGTGTGGGCCTGGTGGAGGGTGCCCTGTACTGCTGGGGGGTGGGGGTGCAGAGGGACATGAGTTGGACATGAGTGTGGCCTGGTGGAGGGTGCCCTGCACTGCTGGGGGGTGGGAGTGCAGGGAGACAGGAGTTGGGGCCTGCTGGCAGGTGCCCCTGACTGGTGGGGGTTGGGGGTGCAGGGAGACAGGAGTGGGGGCCTGCTGGCAGGTGCCCCTGACTGGTTGGGGTGGGGGTGCAGGGAGACAGGAGTGGGGGCCTGCTGGCAGGTGCCCCAGACTGGTGGGGGGTGGGGGTGCAGGGAGACAGGAGTCGGGGCCTGGTGGAGGGTGCCCTGCACTGCTGGGGGTGGGGTGCAGGGAGACAGGAGTGGGGGCCTGCTGGCAGGTGCCCCTGACTGGTGGGGGTGGGGGTGCAGGGAAACAGGAGTGGGGGCCTGCTTGCAGGTGCCCCTGACTGGTGGGGGGTGGGGGTGCAGGGAGACAGGAGTGAGGACCTGGTGGAGGGTGCCCTGCACTGCTGGGGGGTGGGGGTGCAGGGAGACAGGAGTGGGGGCCTGCTGGCAGGTGCCCCTGACTGGTGGGGGGTGGGCGTGCAGGGAGACAGCAGTGGGGGCCTGCTGGCAGGTGCATCTGACTGTGGGGGGTGGGGTGCAGGGAGACAGGAGTGGGGGTCTGGTGGAGGGTGCCCTGCACTGCTGGGGGGTAGGGGTGCAGGGAGACAGGAGTGGGGGCCTGCTGGCAGGTGCCCCTGACTGGTGGGGGGTGGGAGTCCAGGGAGACAGGAGTGGGGACCTGCTGGCAGGTGCCCCTGACTGGTGGGGGTTGGGGGTGCAGGGAGACAGGAGTGGGTGCCTGATGCAGGGTGCCCTGCACTGTTGGGGGGTGGGGGTGCAGGGGGACATGAATTGGACATGAATGGGGCCTGGTGGAGGGTGCCCTGCACTGCTAGGGGGTGGGGGTGCAGGGAGACAAGAGTGGGGGCCTGCTGGCAGGTGCCCCTGACTGGGGGGGTGGGGGTGCAGGGAGGCAGGAGTGGGGGCCTGGTGGAGGGCGCCTTGCACTGCTGGGGTGTGGGGGTGCAGGGGGACATGAGTTGGACATGAGTGGGGCCTGGTGGAGGGTGCCCTGCACTGCTGGGGGGTGGGGGTGGAGAGAGACAGGAGTGGGGGCCTGCTGGCAGGTGCCCCTGACTGGTGGGGGTGTAGGGAGACAGGAGTGGGGGCCTGCTGGCAGGTGCCCCTGACTGGTGGGGGTTGGGGGTGCAGGGATACAGGAGTGGGGGCCTGGTGGAGGGTGCCCTGCACTGCTGGGGGGTGGGGGTGCAGGGAGACAGGAGTGAGAGGCTGCTGGCAGGTGCCACTGACTGGTGGGGGGTGGGGGTACAGGAAGACAGGAGTGGGGGACTGCTGGCAGGTGCCCCTGACTGGTGGGGGGTGGGGGTGCAGGGAGACAGGAGTGGGGGCCTGCTGGCAGGTGCCCCTGACTGGGGGGGGGTGGGGGTGCACGGAGACAGGAGTGGGGGCCTGCTGGCAGGTGCCCCTGACTGGTGGGGGGTGGGGGTGCAGGGAGACAGGAGTGGGGGCCTGTTGGCAGGTGCCCCTGACTGGTGGGGTGTGGGGGTGCAGGGAGACAGGAGTGGGGGCCTGCTGGCAGGTGCCCCTGACCGAGGGGGGGTGGGGGTGCAGGGAGACAGGAGTGGGGGCCTGGTGGAGGGTGCCCTGCACTGCTGGGGGGTGGGGGTGCAGGGAGACAGGAGTGGGGGCCTGCTGGCAGGTGCCCCTGACTGGTGGGGGGTGGGGGTGCGGGGAGACAGGAGTGTGGGCCTGCTGGCAGGTGCCCCTGACTGGTGGGAGGTGGGGGTGCAGGGAGACAAGAGTGTGGGCCTGGTGGAGGGTGCCCTGCACTGCTGGGGGGTGGGGGTCAGCGGGACATGAGTTGGACATGAGTGGGGCCTGGTGGAGGGTGCCCTGCACTGCTGGGGGGTGGGGGTGCAGGGAGACAGGAGTGGGGGCCTGCTGGCAGGTGCCCCTGACTGGGGGGGTGGGGGTTCAGGGAGACAGGAGTGGGGGCCTGGTGGAGGGTGCCCTGCACTGCTGGGGGGTGGGGGTGCAGGGGGACATGAGTTGGACATGAGTGGGGCCTGGTGGAGGGTGCCCTGCACTGCTGGGGGGTGGGGGTGCAGGGAGACAGGAGTGGGGGCCTGCTGGCAGGTGCCCCTGACTGGTGGTTGGTGGGGGTGCAGGGAGACAGGAGTGGGGGCCTGCTGGCAGGTGCCCCTGACTGGTGGGGGGTGGGGGTGCAGGGAGACAGGAGTGGAGGCCTGGTGGAGGGTGCATTGCACTGCTGGGGGGTGGGGGTGCAGGGAGACAGGAGTGGGGGCCTGCTGGCAGGTGCCCCTGACTGGTGGGGGGTGGGGGTGCAGGGAGACAGGAGTGGGGGCCTGGTGGAGGGGGCCCTGCACTGCTGGGGGGTTGGGGTGCAGGGGGAAATGAGTTGGACATGAGTGGGGCCTGGTGGAGGGTGCCCTGAATTGCTGGGGGGTTTGGGTCCAGGGAGACAGGAGTGGGGGCCTGCTGGCAGGTGACCCTGACTGGTGGGGGGTGGGGGTGCAGGGAGACAGGAGTGGGGGCCTGGTGGAGGGTGCCCTGCACTGCTGGGGGGTGGGAGTGCAGGGAGACAGGAGTGGGGGCCTGCTGGCAGGTGCCCCTGACCAGGGGGGATGGGGGTGCAGGGAGACAGGAGGGGGGGCCTGGTGTAGGGTGCCCTGCACTGCTGGGGGGTGGGGGTGCAGGGAGACAGGAGTGGGGGCCTGCTGGCAGGTGCCCCAGACTGGGGGGGGGTGGGGGTGCAGGGAGACAGGAGTGGGGGCCTGCTGGCAGGTGCCCCTGACTGGTGGGGGGTGGGGGTGCAGGGAGACAGGAGTGGGGGCCTGGTGGAGGGTGCCCTGCACTGCTGGGGGGTGGGTGTGCAGGGAGACAGGAGTGGGGGCCTGCTGGCAGGTGCCCCTGACTGGGGTGGTGGGGGTGCAGGGAGACAGGAGTGGGGGCCTGCTGGCAGGTGCCCCAGACTGGTGGGGGGTGGGGGTGCAGGGAGACAGGAGTGGGGGCCTGCTGGCAGGTGCCCCTGACTGGGGGGGTGGGGGTGCAGGGAGACAGGAGTGGGGGCCTGGTGGAGGGTGCCCTGCACTGCTGGGGGCTGGGGGTGCAGGGAGACAGGAGTGGGGGCCTGCTGGCAGGTGCCCCTGACTGGGGGGGTGGGGGTGCAGGGAGACAGGAATGGGGGCCTGGTGTAGGGTGCCCTGCACTGCTGGGGGGTGGGGGTGCAGGGAGACAGGAGTGGGGGCCTGCTGACAGGTGCCCCAGACTGGTGGGGGGTGGGGGTGCAGGGAGACAGTAGTGGGGGCCTGCTGGCAGGTGCCCCTGACTGGTGGGGGGTGGGGGTGCAGGGAGACAGGAATGGGGGCCTGGTGGAGGTGCTCTGCACTGCTGGGCGGTGGGGGTGCAGGGGGACATGAATTGGACATGAGTGGGGCCTGGTGGAGGGTGCCCTGCACTGCTGGGGGGTGAGGGTGCAGGGAGACAGGAGTGGGGGCCTGCTGGCAGGTGCCTGTTAGGGAGAATTCTCTGTTTAGGCTGAATTTCATAACCTAGTGATTCCCCCAGCAGCTTTGCTGGATTTCTGGAGTTTGTTTTTTTCCATCCTGCCAAGAGTGAGACTCTTTTTCTCCCACTCTTGGACATGAATGTGTGTAATTCCTTTGAATGTCAATGTGTTCTATGGGCTATGGGGTCTTTTACTCCATAGGGTCTCTGTTAGGGAGAATTCTCTGTTTAGGCTGAATTTCCTAACCTAGTGAGTCCCCCAGCAGCTTTGCTGGATTTCTGGAGTTTGTTTTTTTCCATCCTGCCAAGAGTGAGACTCTTTTTCTCCCACTATTGGACATGAATGTGTGTAATTCCTTTGAATGTCAATGTGTTCTATGGGCTATGGGGTCTTTTACTCCATAGGGTCTCATATGTTTTTCTATGTGTGTTACACCGCACCCTACGTGGCGTAACACTGGGGCATCCTAGCAGACCTCCATCATAGACTCCATACCCGTGGACTGACTACTGTCCCCCCGGGCATGTAAAGTCACCATTGGCTTTACTAGACCTAAATTTACTAACAGAACTAGTACAAACCATCCTATTGTGGACGTACTAGTAGGGGTAATTCGATTACTCCTGGGTCTGTTATTCGAGGGGGCACTATATCGTCCCCCCTCGTCGAGTTTTGGCTGGTGGCAGTGGAAACTAATTGTTATGTTCGACCCCGAACATAACCCTATGAGATTCGTCCCATTGTTAGAGATTGATACTTTTCCTCGTTAATCTCTAACGTACCACCGGTCTACCTATCTTAAATAAGTTTTATCGGATGGTATTTGGTATTTTCTGCCAGAACTCGAGTCCTTTGTTCCACTTTTGGCGGGCCTCTGTACAGAGACCCTCCAAAGTGGTGCCATTCTGTCTGGGTTACCACAGGGGTGTGGGAGGGGGTTTAGGCACCCTGGACCGAGTTGGCTTGCCAACTCCAGTCGCACTCTGGTGTGATTGGCCCAAGTGGTGAGCCTTCCCGCTCACCACTTAGCGTGTGTTGATTGACAGCTAGGCTGAATGAATGGGGGTTTTCTGACTGGATCTTCAGAAGTCGCCACAGGACCTAAGAATCCGACGAGGGTAACGCTGAGCCGACCTGCACGACAACACCTCCGGTGGAGCCCTGCGGAACCGACTCACCACTTCCCGACGACAGAGGAGATCTCCCTGCCGGAGAGTCTCTTCCCCTGACTGGTGGGAACAACCAGTCCCCTTTGCTTTTTCTTCGCCTCAGGACGCAGTGGTCGAATTGCCCGTGCAGAGCACCTCAGCAACCAGATAGCCACTACCCCTGTACCGCAACCAAAAGGTGGTGCCTTGTGACGGAGCACTCCGCGGCTGGTCTCTTCCCTGGTGGTGCACCGGACTTCACTTTTCTTCGACGACGAGATCATCTCTCCTCTTGGGAAAGACCAGACGTTCATCCACCACAAGGAACAACTGCCCCCGCCGGAGCTGCCCTCCACAAACAAGGTACCGTGTCCGCCTGGCTTCCCTTTCGATCGGATCGAGTGAGGTGTCTTAATCCTCTCCTTTCCATTGGGTCGCCTCCAAGCTTTCTCTAGCGTGTTGTTCTGAACTGGTTCAATCTTCCAATAACAATTTGCTACAAAGACTCGAACGCATTTCCACAAAGAGACTTTTTGGGACAAACCGCCTTGCGTCTCTCCGAGTGGGCCTGGCCTCTGAACTTTATGATCTATTGTGGTTCTTGTCTTCTTGCCTTGCATTTTTCCTGTGAAGTATTGAACTGTGTTGATTTCGTAACCTACTATTTTTCTCTCCCATCCTAACTGATATTAGAGTGCCATCTAGGTTGAGGCATACACCTCTTCTGCAAATAAGTGATGCCGGTATTGTTAGGGGGTTTGATCGTTTCTTCTTCGTAGAATAATTGTAATTGAATTGTTTGCCGCAATAGTGCCAGAGTGTTTTCCATAGATGTTCCGTTATAAATAAATACCTTTATATCTTTACACTGAAGCCTTGTTGCGTGTTTGCTTGTCTTACTGTGAAGAATTGTCTCATATTGTATACTCCACATACTGCTTAACTCTTCTGAGAGAAGTCTGACTGCTCAGCCACAGCTACCAAGTGAATCTGTGTGGTATAGACTGCTACCAAGTGGGTTTACTGCCAAACACCTGTAGTCCTAAATCTTTTGCAGTGGTCCCAGAGGGAACTGCACAGGTTTCCGCCTAACACTGGTGGCAGCGGTGGTATTTGTATCGAGTATACAGTTTAGAGTGCTTTTCGACACTTTAGGATAACTAACCACAAAGCTTAGCACTAAAAAGCAACTTTCAAAAACATGTCTACGATGGAAACTTACAGTCAAGAGTCCTTGTCGGGTGAAAATACTGAGAGTCTGCGAGCTCTCTGTAGACAAGAGAATCTTTCTGTGAGGGGCAAGAAGTTAGAACTAATAGAGAGATTGCTGGCGAACCAAAGTCTGGGTACTGGTTCAGAGGAACCAATTTCTCCAGTAAATGTAGATAACAGTGATGGTGTTGATCTAAATCGTAATTCTGATGATAGCGATGAAGAGGCTGACGAGGACGGAGAGGCTAACGAACCTGTCTCCCCTGCTCCTCTACCTGCCTTACCAGCTGTGCCTACGGGGCCCATACCAGGTCCCACAAGTAACCCTGCTTATTTTGAACTTGAAAAAATGAAGCTCGAATTAGAATACAAACGGTTCTTGGCTCAATCTGAACGAAACCAAGAGCTCGAGTGCCCAGGCTGAGCAGAAGCAAGCTGAGTTAAGACTCAGGGAAATAGAACTTAATCATGAGTTAGAGATGAAAAAGTTGTCTATAGAAAATGCTTCTCTCTCCTCTGGTTCCTCTAGGAGCTCCAGTCCCAAAAGACCCCGGATGCCGAAGGAATTAGTGGGTATGTATGAACCGAGATTGGATGTGTTGGATTGGTTAAAACTGTTTGAGTACAATCATGGGCTCCAGGACATCACAGGGAATGATTTACTTCCCTGGTTGTTCTCTAGGCTCCCTCCTGTTGCGACTGATGTGGTAATGGAATTGTGGAGGCGGATAAGACAGATTACGAAAGTGTGAAACTAGCTAGCTTTGATAGATTTGATAGCTAGATTCGGGAAGACCCCTTCCCAGTATCTTAAGAGGTTTAGAACCCTCAAAAAGCATGATGGTACCCCTTGGGCTACCTGGGTGAGTGAAGGGTTGAAAAACTTAGAGGGATGGATTAAGGGTTACAAAGTGAACACTTATGAGGTTATGAAGAATCTTTTTATGTTGGAGTCGATTTATGATGCCTGTTCTCCTGAGCTCAGACAGCACTTGGCTGATTCGAAGGAATTGGATTCCCGGACGCTAGCTAAGGCTGCTGACTTGTGGGTTGCCAACAGGGCTACTCATAAGGATTCTGGGGTAACTCAGAAAAAGGATGAGGGAAAACAGCCTGACTCAAAAGAGAATTTGAATAACTCAAATTCCAAAGAGGGCCCCAAACAAAACCAGAAGGGTAAGCCACCGGGAAAACCACAGCAGAATAGTGTGTCTTCTGGTGCCAAACCGGAAGGAGGCCAGATCAAGCCACCATTCCAGAAAGCATTCGGTAAATGCTTTGTTTGTGGCTCGACTGACCACGTGAAAGGAGATCCCAGATGTAAGGGTAAACCTTCAGGGGTCCAGCTTGTCTCCTTAGCCTTCGCTCCAGAGGAGGAAGTCCAAATGGCAAGTGGAAACTTTCTACTTCTAGCTGATGAACCCATTGGAGTCTCAGCCAGCGTTTCTTTAGTATCTCTGGGGTTGTGGGAACAACAGAATTTAGATGTCTATAATTCTATCCCCGATAATACTAAAGAGTATTATAAGGACAGTGTCCAGGTGAATGGTCAGGAGACTCCTGCCATTCGGGACACTGGGGCCAGCATAACTGTGGTGGATAAATCGTTTTTTCAGGCTGAGGATGTTGCTAAGGCACCCAAACGCCTCACCAAGTTAGCTGGAGGGCCTGTGCAGATGCTTCCCCAATTACCAGTTCTCATCCAGTGTAACAACATGACTGTGAAGATACCTGTTAGCATACAGAGTGAGGTACCGGGATGCGTACTGTTGTGTAACGATTTGAAAACTCTCGGAGTTGTATCGCATACTCCCAGACCTCCTAGTAAACGGTTACAGGAGCTAACCAGACCCGCAAGAGAGAGGACCATGCGCGGTACTCTCCAGGAGATGATGAAGAAAGAAATCACTCCTGCTCCACTGGAATTTTCGGCAGCTGTCTCCAAGAAATCAGAAGCGAAAGGGAAACCTAAGACTTCTATCCCGAAACCAGCAGCCAGCATTTCAGTGCAGCCAACATGGACTTCCCTGCGGTTGTCCAAAGTTACACCCGTAACTCCACCTCCAGCTGAGGCTAAGAGGGAGGTACAACCCTGTGTGGTAGAATTAGACTCTGAGGAAGAGCTAATGGAAGGCCAGGAACTCATTGGAGATCTGGATCCTGTTGACCATCCTGAGCTGCAGTCTTTACTGGCAGAAGGTGGACCCAGCAGGGCAGACTTCAGTAAGGGACAGAGAGTATGTCCAACTCTGGAAGGTCTTCGCCACTAGGCAGAAGCTCAGGCTGAAGGGCAAGAGCCTGGGAAATACAGGTTGCACTGGGAAGATGGCCTCTTCTAGAGTGAACCGACCGAGTCTGCACCTGGAGACTACAAACGACTTGTAGTACCCCAAGAGAACAGACCACAGTTCTTGCAGTTAGCCCACGAGATTCCTTTGGCTGGTCACTTGAGTTTCAAGAAGACTAAGGAAAGGCTCTCTCTCTACTTCTATTGGCCAAAGATGGGGGCCGAAGTAGAAAAACACTGCAGGAGCTGCCACACCTGCCAGACCTCTGGTAAGGTTGGCTCCAAGAATGTGGCACCTTTAGTGCCTCTCCCAGGTGTGGGAGTCCCATTTGAGAGAGTAGGGATTGACATTGTTGGTCCCCTTGATCCTCCAACCTCCTCAGGCAACAGGTTTATACTTGTTGTAGTAGACCATGCTACTAGGTATCCTGAGGCAATTCCTATGAGGACTGTTACAGCTCCGGCTGTGGCTAAGGCCCTCCTTGCTATTTTTACTAGGGTCGGGTTTCCTAAGGAAGTAATCAATGACAGGGGGTCAAACTTTAGGCCCCACTACATGAAAGCCATGTGGAAAACCTGCGGAGTTACTTACAAGTTCTCAACAGCTTACCACCCCCAAACCAATGAGTTGGTAGAACGGTTCAACCGAACCATGAAGAGCATGATAGGTGCTTTAGAAGAACCCCTTAAGCGTAAGTGGGACCTTCTACTGCCATGCCTTCTCTTTGCTTATAGAGAAGTCCCTCAGGAGGGAGTAGGTTACTCTCCCTTCGAGCTTCTCTATGTGTGATGCTGGAAATGCATCAGAGGGACAGGGCCTCTGAATCCTTGTCCTTTACTGTTTTTTATCGTGTGTTCTGTCGTGTTTTCTGCCCAGGAGTCCATGTGGGACTCCTGGCAGTGCAGCTCTCTTTTGGTTTGGTGAACAGACCCATGGGATACCCTTATGGCACCCATGGGTAGGGGTACAACCCTGTGCCCCTAGTGTATGTTTTTGGGCACCTGTGGGTAGCCCACAGAGCAGGGTATGGGCTGGTGGCAGCTCCATGCTGAAATTGACAGGTGCTCTGGGTGTCCTCCATTTTGGGATACCCAGGCCCTGCCATTGGAATCAGTTGATTCCTGATGGAAAACAAGATGGCCCCTGTGGCCTCTTGCTTTCTATTGCCTCTTACCTTGTTTTCCCAAAGTCCTGGGAAGCCCTGACTCTGTCCCTTCCCCCTGACTGGCTGTTGGGTGGGAGTTCCATATATGGTGTTGTTGTGAAGGCCCAGCTAGACTGACTGGAGCCTTCCCATTCACTGTATGTTGTGGGTACCTCCTGTGGGTGGGACCTGGGTGAAGGGAGTGGGTGACCAATATACACTCCTTGTTGTGGTTGTCTGGTTTCTGGCATGTGAGACAAAGACTGAGACAGCCCTGCCCGAAACTGGCCTGAATGCAGTGTGTAGTGTTGAATGGCTGGGTACTTGTCCCAATCCACATTCCTTGTTGTGAGTGTCTGAAAGGGAGGAGTGTGGCCTGAATGCACTGTGTGCCTGATTGGCTGACTGACTGCATGAATGCCCTTCTGTGTGATTGGCTGCTGTGTGTGTGCCAGCAGTGTGGATGAGAGACAGAATAGTATATCTGGGGACCTCTCACCACTGGAAATTGTTCAGAAGCGTTCAGAAGCTGAGTCTCCACTCAAGAGTAACTGGAACTGCTGACCCTCGACGCCCAGCTGGAAGAAGAAGACTTGCTGCTGCATTTGCTTCGACCGATCCGAAGGCTGCCGTGTTCGTCGAGGACTGACCCGAGAGAGGACCTGGTAAGGCGCCCTCTTCCCGTGCTCCGAGGGACCATCGAGCACCGCTGAATCTTCGCCGAAGCTCCCTGGACGCCAGACCATCGAAAGGTTGCCGACCGGAGAAGGGGACTGCCGAGGAGACCGAAGTAAAGCACCCGGACCTCGACGCTGTCGAAGTCCATTGCCATCGACCAGGGTTCGCAGGTTTGTGTAACCGCTGGAGGCCCGTCGAAGTTGTGTTGCCCAGCCGTGGGAACCACTTGACGCCGTGCCGCCGACGACCGGAGCCGTCCGCTCCTTGCCTAAGAACATTCGAATCGAAGGACTCCCTCGTCCGCACCGTCGACCGCTTTATCCTGCCGGAGAAAGTCGAGGACGACCAACGCGCCGAGGAGAATCCGCCGGTGGGTTTCCCGCCACCTCACGACCCCAAAGACTCGAGCGACTCGACGCCCTTGCTGGGCCACCGTCATTCACAATCTTTGCGGTCCAGAACTAGTGTCGCCGAGGTGCCCCGCACGCCTCTTCCTCGCAGGACGCCGACGTCTCGACGCCGACGAGCACCGCTCGGATCGAAGCCTGCCGCCTCATCGACGCCGTTCTACCCTGTTTGTTGTCGGACGTTCGACGCCCCGTGTCTCCCGATTGAAAGGGAAGGCATTCAAGAAGGGCCGTCGATTCCCCGACACCGAACACCGAGTTCCTCGACGCTTCTCGACGCCTCTCGACGATCCGTGACTCCTGCTTTAAAGGGGGTCATTCAAGAAGGATCTGTCGACGCCTCTTCGAAGAACTCGACTCCACCAGGTACATTGGGGGGGTAAAAACATTGTAGGAGAGAATAAGACTATTGAACAATACATGGACTGGGCTTGTGTTATATCTCTTTATTTTACAGGTTGCCCAGGTGGGGGGATCTCCACACAGAACTGTGTCCAGTAGCAAGGGCCAGTCTTCTGCCTATTGTTTCAACCCTCTGGTATCTCTCCTCTCTCTATTGCTGGTTTCCTTCTTATTGATCTGCGTGCCATTTCTACAGTATTGTGAATGCACTGTTATGAGGTCTAATATTAGTGGTACCACTTTAGAATTGTAGATATTTATCATTATTGGTTTTCCTGAGCACAAAGTGCGTTGTTGTGATAAGTGTACATAACCCTTGAATATTAATTATATAAAGACTGTGTTTTCAGTAATACAGTGTGTGGACATTCCTTTGTGGGGGCTTGGGGATACACTGTACTTAAGAACCAGCCTGCATCACCTCCTGAGAAGCTAGGCCTTGATTGCTCGTCCATCGCTACCATAATAGAGAATCTTGGCTGGGGTCCTCTGTGCCTCCCCTCTACCATATAGAGAGCGGAAGTACAGACCCCCCCACCGGTATTCACACTATGGTCATCCCGTCAGAGGTCCATTGGCCCTGATGAAGGAGGGGTTGGAGAGTGCTCCTTCCCCCAAGCCAGTCAGAGTGACTGACTACCTTATAGGTCTCCGGAGGAGAATGTCACACATGATGACGGAAGCAAGCGATAACTTGAAAGCTGGACAAGCATTGGTCAAGCACTGGCATGATCAAAAGGCTAACATGGTTGAGTTTGCTCAAGACCAGCTCGTTCTCGTTATGATCCCAACAAGGCAGAGGGCCTTGCAAGATAAGTGGATGGGTCCCTTCAGAGTTGTGGGTAAACTCTGAGAGGTTAACTATCTGGTGGACTTGGGCGATCCCAAGGAGGCTCCGACAGACTTCCACACCAACCGCCTTAAAGCGTATGTCTCACGACCTGATGTAGGAGCATTGCTTCTAGCATCATCCGAGGAAGAAGAAGAGAGTGAAGCTCTTCCGGATCTCCTCAGAGGCTTACCTTTAGACAAACAAATTGAAGGAGTAAATCTCTCCTCCAATCTGACACCCGAGCAACAAGAAGAGTGCAAATCTATGTTGAATCAGTTTGCCTCTTTGTTCTCGCTTTCACCAGGCTTGACCCCTTGGGGCCAGCACGACATACTCACTGGTGACTGTCTGCCAGTCAAAAGCAGAGGATACAGAATGTCAGAAAACGTACGAACCCACATCAAAGGTGAGGTCAGCAAGATGCTCGATCTCGGGGTAATAGAGCCCTCTACTAGTCCATGGTCTAGCCCAGTTGTGTTAGTACCAAAGGCCGGATCTAAAGAGCTTAGATTCTGCGTGGATTATAGAGCTCTAAATTCAGTCACCAAGACTGATGCCCACCCTTTGCCAAGAACAGATGAGTTGGTGGATAAACTTGGCGCCGCCAAGTTCCTCAGCACATTTGACTTGACGTCAGGCTATTGGCAAATAGCCCTGACAGACCATGCCAAGGAGAAAACAGCATTTTCTACCCCCGTTGGCTTATACCAGTTTAAGGTAATGCCTTTCGGATTGAAGAATGCACCTGCTACGTTTCAACAGATGGTAAACCAGGTTCTGAATGGGATGGAGGACTTCTGCATGGCATACTTGGATGACATCGCAGTGTTCAGCAATTCCTGGGAAGAACATGTAACCCACCTGAGAGATGTTTTGCAGGCTCTTGGACGAGCCAATCTGACCATAAAAGCGAGTAAATGCCAAATTGGACAGAGTAAGGTAGTCTATCTTGGACATGAGGTAGGAGGTGGAGAAATAAGGCCTTTGCTCAGTAAGATTGAAGCTGTGCAAAATTGGGCAACACCTACTACTCAAACCCAAGTGAGAGCCTTCCTAGGCCTCACTGGGTATTACAGGAATTTCATAGAGAACTATGGGACCATAGCTTCTCCACTGAATGTCATCTCCTCGCCCAAATTTCCTAAAAAGGTTAGATGGAACGAGGAGTGCAATCAGGCTTTTGAAAACCTGACAAAGGCTCTTTGCCAAGCCCCAGTACTCAGAGCTCCTGATTACCGCCAACACTTCATTGTGCAGACAGATGCTTCAAATGTAGGAATAGGTGCCGTACTCAGTCAACTGGATGGGAAAGGTAGGGAGCACCCCGTTTGCTTCATCAGCCGCAAGCTGAAGGATCCTGAAACAAGGTGGGCAACAATCGAAAGAGAGTGCTTTGCTATCGTGTGGGCTCTGAAGAAGTTTAGGCCGTACTTGTATGGTTCTACTTTTGTCATTCAGACTGACCACCAACCCTTGAGATGGTTAATGCAAATGAAAGGGGAAAACCCAAAACTATTGAGATGGTCGATCTGCCTGCAAGGGTTTGATTTCACCATTGAGTACAGGTCAGGGTGTCACCACCAAAATGCTGATGGTCTCTCTAGGATGTACGTAATCGACTAGAGGTATGAGATTCATCCAGGAGTGGATTAAATCCTCCTGTCCCTTAGTCTGGGGGGGGCGAGTGTTAGGGAGAATTCTCTGTTTAGGCTGAATTTCCTAACCTAGTGAGTCCCCCAGCAGCTTTGCTGGATTTCTGGAGTTTGTTTTTTTCCATCCTGCCAAGTGTGAGACTCTTTGCCTCCCACTCTTGGACATGTATGTGTGTAATTCCTTTGAATGTCAATGTGTTGTATGGGCTATGAGGTCTTTTACTCCATAGGGTCTCATATGTTTTTCTATGTGTGTTACACCGCACCCTACGTGCCGTAACACTGGGGCGTCCTAGCGGACCTCCACCATAGACTCCATACCCGGGGACTGACTACTGTCTCCCCGGGCATGTAAAGTCAAAATTGGCTTTACTAGACCTAAATTTACTAACAGAACTAGTACCAACCATCTTATTGTGGACGTACTAGTAGGGGTAATTTGATTACTCCTGGATCTGTTATTCGAGGGGGCACTGTCCCGTCCCCCCTCGTCGAGTTTTGGCTGGTGGCAGTGGAAACTACTTGTTATGTTCGACCCCGAACATAACCCTATGGGATTCGTCCCATTGTTGGAGATTGATACTTTTCCTCGTTAATCTCTAACGTACCACCGGTCTACTTATCTTAAATAAGTTTATCGGATGGTATTTTCTGACAGAACTCGGTTTTTAAAATGGCGTCTGTGTTCGTCTCTGTGACTCCTAAACCAAAGGTTGAGCCCTTTGTTCCACTTTTGGCGGGCCTCTGTACAGAGACCCTCCAAAGTGGTGCCATTCTGTCTGGGTTACCACAGGGGTGTAGGAGGGGGTTTAGGCACCCTGGACCGAGTTGCCTTGCCAACTCCGGTCGCACTCTGGTGTGATTGGCCCTATTGGTGAGCCTCCCCGCTCACCACTTAGCGTGTGTTGATTGACAGCTAGGCTGAATGAATGGGGGTTTTCTGCATAAAAGCAGGGCTTTTGGGACTGGATCTTGAGAAGTCGCCACAGGACCTAAGAATCCGACGAGGGTAACGCTGAGCCGACCTGCACGACGACACCTCCGGTGGAGCCCTGCAGAACCGACTCACCACTTCCCGACGACAGAGGAGATCTCCCTCCCGGAGAGTCTCTTCCCCTGGCTGGTGGGAACAACCAGTCCCCTTTGCTTTTTCTGCGCCCAGGACGCAGTGGTCGAATTGCCCGTGCAGAGCACCTCGGCAACCCGATAGCCACTACCCCTGTACCGCGACCAAAAGGTGGTGCCTTGTGACGGAGCACTCCGCGGCTGGTCTCTTCCCTGGTGGTGCACCGGACTTCACTTTTCTTTGACGACGAGATCATCTCTACTCTTGGCAAAGACCCGACGTGCATCCACCACCAGGAACAACTGCCCCCGCCGGAGCTGCCCTCCACAAACAAGGTACCGTGTCCGCCTGGCTTCCCTTTCGATCGGATCGAGTGAGGTGTCTTAATCCTCTCCTTTCCGTTGGGTCGCCTCCAAGCTTTTTCTCACGCATTGTTCTGAACTGGTTCAATCTTCCAATAACAATTTGCTACACAGACTCGAACGCATTTCCACAAAGAGACTTTTTGGGACAAACCGCCTTGCCTCTCTCCGAGTGGGCCTGGCCTCTGAACTTTACGATCTATTGTGGTTCTTGTCTCCTTGCCTTGCATTTTTCCCGTGAAGTATTGAACTGTGTTGATTTCGTAACCTACTATTTTTCTCTCCCGTCCTAACTAATATTAGAGTGCCATCTAGGTTGAGGCATACACCTCTGTCTGCAAATAAGTGATGCCGGTAGAACCTAGACTTGTCGAAATATTGTTAGGGGGTTTGATCGTTTCTTCTTTGTAGAGTATTTGTAATTGAATTGTTTGCCGCGATAGTACCAGAGTGTTTTCCATAGATGTTCCGTTATAAATAAATACCTTAATATCTTTACACTGAGCCTCGTTGCGTGTTTGCTTGACTTACTGTGAAGAATTGCCCTATATTGCATACTCCACATACTGCTTAACTCTTCTTGAGAGAAGTCTGACTGCTCAGCCACAGCTACCAAGTGAATCTGTGTGGTACAGACTGCTACCAAGTGGGTTTACTGCCAAACACCTGTAGTCCTAAATCTTTTGCAGTGGTCCCAGAGGGAACTGCACAGGTTTCCGCCTAACAGCTGCCCTTCACAAACAAGGTACCGTGTCCGCCTGGCTTCCCTTTCGATCGGATCGAGTGAGGTGTCTTAATCCTCTCCTTTCCATTGGGTCGCCTCCAAGCTTTCTCTAGCCTGTTGTTCTGAACTGGTTCAATCTTCCAATAACAATTTGCTACACAGACTCGAACGCATTTCCACAAAGAGACTTTTTAGGACAAACCGCCTTGCCTCTCTCCGAGTGGGCCTGGCCTCTGAACTTTATGATCTATTGTGGTTCTTGTCTTCTTGCCTTGCATTTTTCCCGTAAAGTATTGAACTGTGTTGATTTCGTAACCTACTATTTTTCTCTCCCATCCTAACTGATATCAGAGTGCCATCTAGGTTGAGGAATACACCTCTGTCTGCAAATAAGTGATGCCGGTAGAACCTAGACTTGTCGAAATATTGATAGGGGGTTTGATCGATTCTTCTTCATAGAGTAATTGTAATTGAATTGTTTGCCATGATAGTGCCATAGTGTTTTCCATAGATGTTCCGTTATAAATAAATACCTTTATATCTTTACACTGAAGCCTTGTTGCGTGTTTGCTTGTCTTACTGTGAAGAATTGTCCTATATTGTATACTCCACATACTGCTTAACTCTTCTTGAGAGAAGTCTGACTTCTCAGCCAGAGCTACCAAGTGAATCTGTGTGGTACAGACTGCTACCAAGTGGGTTTACTGCCAAACACCTGTAGTCCTAAATCTTTTGCAGGGGTCCCAGAGGGAACTGCACAGGTTTCCGCCTAACAATGATCTATTGTGGTTCTTGTCTTCTTGCCTTGCATTTTTCCCGTGAAGTATTGAACTGTGTTGATTTCGTAACCTACTATTTTTCTCTCCCATCCTAACTGATATTAGAGTGCCATCTAGGTTGAGGCATACACCTCTTTCTGCAAATAAGTGATGCCGGTAGAACCTAGACTTGTCGAAATATTGTTAGGGGGTTTGATCGTTTCTTCTTCGTAGAGTAATTGTATTTGAATTGTTTGCCGCGATAGTGCCAGAGTGTTTTCCATAGATGTTCCGTTATAAATAAATACCTTTATATCTTTACACTGAAGCCTAGTTGCGTGTTTGCTTGTCTTACTGTGAAGAATTGTCCTATATTGTATACTCCACATACTGCTTAACTCTTCTGAGAGAAGTCTGACTGCTCAGCCACAGCTACCAAGTGAATCTGTGTGGTACAGACTGCTACCAAGTGGGTTTACTGCCCAACACCTGTAGTCCTAAATCTTTTGCAGTGGTCCCAGAGGGAACTGCACAGGTTTCCGCCTAACAGTCTCATATGTTTTTCTATGTGTGTTACACCGCACCCTATGTGCCGTAACACTGGGGCGTCCTAGCGGACCTCCATCATAGACTCCATACCCGGGGACTGACTACTGTCCCCCCGGGCATGTAAAGTCACCATTGGCTTTACTAGACCTAAATTTACTAACAGAACTAGTAAAAACCATCCTATTGTGGACGTACTAGTAGGGGTAATTCGATTACTCCTGGGTCTGTTATTCGAGGGGGCACTGTCCCGTCCCCCCTCGTTGAGTTTTGGCTGGTGGCAGTGGAAACTACTTGTTATATTCGACCCCGAATATAACCCTATGGGATTCTTCCCATTGTTAGAGATTGATACTGTTTCTCGTTAATCTCTAACGTACCACTGGTCTACTTATCTTAAATAAGTCTATCGGATGGTATTTTCTGCCAGAACTCGGTTTTTAAAATGGCGTCTGTGTTCGTCTCTGTGACTCCTAAACCAAAGGTCGAGCCGTTTGTTCCACTTTTGGCGGGCTCTGTACAGAGACCCTCCAAAGTGGTGCCATTCTGTCTGGGTTACCACAGGAGTGTGGGAGGGGGTTTAGGCACCCTGGACCGAGTTGCCTTGCCAACTCCGGTAGCACTCTGGTGTGATTGGCCCAAGTGGTGAGCCTCCCCGCTCACCACTTAGCATGTGTTGATTGACAGCCAGGCTGAATGAATGGGGGTTTTCTGCATAAAAGCAGGGCTTTTGGGACTGGATCTTCAGAAGTCGCCACAGGACCTAAGAATCCGACGAGGGTAAAGCTGAGCCGACCTGCAACGACGACACCTCCGGTGGAGCCCTGCTGAACCGACTCACCACTTCCCGACGACAGAGGAGATCTCCCTGCCGGAGAGTCTCTTCCCCTGACTGGTGGGAACAACCAGTCCCCTTTGCTTTTTCTTCGCCTCAGGACGCAGTGGTCGAATTGCCCATGCAGCCACCTCGGCAACCGGATAGCCACTACCCCTGTACCACAACCAAAAGGTGGTGCCTTGTGACGGAGCACACCGCGGCTGGTCTCTTCCCTGGTGGTGCAACGATCTTCAACTTTCCTTCGACCACGAGATCCTCTCTTCTCTTGGCAAAGACCGGACATGCATCCACCACCAGGAACAACTGCCCCCGCCGGAGCTGTCTCTCCACAATCAAGGTACTGTGTCCGCCTGGCTTCCCTTGTTGCCGGATAGAGTGAGGTGTCTTAATCCTCGCCTCTCCATACGGTTGTTAGGCGGAAACCTGTGCAGTTCCCTCTGGGACCACTGCAAAAGATTTAGGACTACAGGTGTTTGGCAGTATACCCACTTGGTAGCAGTCTGTACCACACAGATTCACTTGGTAGCTGTGGCTGAGCAGTCAGACTTCCCTCAAGAAGAGTCAAGCAGTATGTGGAGTATACAATATAGGGCAATTCTTCACAGTAAGACAAGCAAACACACAACGAGGCTCAGTGTAAAGATATTACGGTATTTATTTATAACGGAACATCTATGGAAAACACTATGGCACTATCACGGCAAACACTTCAATCACAATTACTCTACGAAGAAGAAACGATCAATCCCCCTAACAATATTTCGACAAGTCTAGGTTCTACCGGCATCACTTATTTGCAGACAGAGGTGTATGCCTCAACCTAGATGGCACTCTAATATCAGTTAGGACGGGAGAGAAAAATAAGCAGGTTACGAAATCAACACAGTTCAATACTTCACGGGAAAAAAATGCAAGGCAAGAAGGCAAGAACCACAATAGATCATAAAGTTCAGAGGCCAGGCCCATTCGGAGAGAGGCAAGGTGATACGTCCCAAAAAGTCTCTTAGTGGAAATGCGTTCGAGTCTTTGTAGCAAATTGTTATCGGCAGATTGAACCAGTTCAGAACAATACGTGAGAAACAGCGTGGAGGCGATCCAGCGGAAAGGAGAGGATTAAGACACCTCGCTCACTCCGATCAAAAGGGAAGCCAGGCGGACACAGTACCTTGTTTGTGGAGGGCAGCTCCGGCGGGGGCAGTTGTTCCTGGTGGTGGATGCACGTCGGGTCTTTGCCAAGAGTAGAGAAGATCTCGTCGTCGAAGAAAAGTGAAGTCCGGTGCACCACCAGGGAAGAGACCAGCCGCGGAGTGCTCCGTCACAAGGCACCACCTTTTGGTCGCGGTACAGGGGTAGTGGCTATCCGTTTGCCGAGGTGCTCTGCACGGGCAATTCGACCTCTGCGTCCTGAGGCGAAGAAAAAGCAAAGGGGACTGGTTTTTCCCACCAGTCAGGGGAAGAGACTCTCCGGCAGGCAGATCTCCTCTGTCGTCGGGAA
Organism: Ambystoma mexicanum; assembly: GCF_040938575.1. NCBI lineage: Eukaryota > Metazoa > Chordata > Amphibia > Caudata > Ambystomatidae > Ambystoma > Ambystoma mexicanum. The sequence continues at coordinate 739,951,702 of NC_090928.1, forward strand.
GTGGTGAGTCGGTTCCGCAGGGCTCCACCGGAGGTGTCGTCGTGCAGGTCGGCTCAGCGTTACCCTCGTCGGATTCTTAGCTCATGTGGCGACTTCTGAAGATCCAGTCCCAAAAGCCCTGCTTTTATGCAGAAGACCCCCATTCATTCAGCCTAGCTGTCAATCAACACACGCTAAGTGGTGAGCGGAAAGGCTCACCACTTGGGCCAATCACACCAGAGTGCGACCGGAGGTGGCAAGGCAACTCGGTCCAGGGTGCCTAAACCCCCTCCCACACCCCTATGGTAACCCAGACAGAATGGCACCACTTTGGAGGGTCTCTGTACAGAGGCCTGCCAAAAGTGGAACAAAGGGCTCAACCTTTGCTTTAGGAGTCACAGAGACGAACACAGACGCCATTTTAAAAACCGAGTTCTGGCAGAAAATACCATCCGATAAACTTATTTAAGATAAGTAGACCGGTGGTACGTTAGAGATTAACGAGGAAAAGTATCAATCTCCAACAATGGGACGAATCCCATAGGGTTATGTTCGGGGTCGAACATAACAAGTAGTTTCCACTGCCACCAGCCAAAACTCGACGAGGGGGGACGGGACAGTGCCCCCTCGAATAACAGATCCAGGAGTAATCGAATTACCCCTACTAGTACGTCCACAATAAGATGGTTTGTACTAGTTCTGTTAGTAAATTTAGGTCTAGTAAAGCCAATGGTGACTTTACATGCCCGGGGAGACAGTAGTCAGTCCCCGGGTATGGAGTCTATGGTGGGGGTCCGCTAGGACGCCCCAGTGTTACGGCACGTAGGGTGCGGTGTAACACACATAGAAAAACATATGAGACCCTATGGAGTAAAAGACCCCATAGCCCATAGAACACATTGGCCCTCATTACGACCCTGGCGGAATTCGGAAAACGATGGCGGAAATGCAATACCGCCATCGAATAGCGCTCGGTGCGACTATGACCCGTCACCGCAAAGTACGATGCCATTAGCGACACCGTAGTGAACGCCAACGCTAACTGCACCAAGCACGCGCGCGCGCGCCATGCCAAACCGTAAACACCACCATGGCGCAACGGTACGCCAATTCCGACCCTAGCGGACATGTACCTAACGCCATCAAGCATGGCGGAATGCACCATTCCGCCATGGTGAGAAGTACGGCATCGCGAATCAACCGTAAACGGCCCCACTGAGTGCCCGTACACCGCTCCCTGCCCAGAAAGTACAACTCCCCGTAGGTGCAACGAAGCCACAATGCAACCAGTGAAATGTACAAGTCACCCATGCATGCCAACGCACAAAAGAAACACAACAGGGGCCAATGGGAGCTGCAGGGCACAGATGGCACGAATACAGAAGCCATCCCAATGGACATGACCACAGTCCCCCACCAAGAAACGCACGCAAACACAGGCACCTGTGACCAGCAATATTCCGAAAATCACATCATTCCACCAGTCCACCTGGCTGACCGGCATCTGTTACACAAAACCCAATCCCCCGCCCCTGAGCATGACAACATTCAAACTGTCATATTGGCAGCCCCCATCCCTGACCTCACGGGCTTCGTAGGCAAATGCGCCCAGTACAGTACCACGCAACTAAACTCCGAAGCTGGAACCCAGTGCAGATCTCCTCACAATACATCGCCCCCCAAATAGGCATATGCCACATCACTTGCAAAGAAGAACGCTACACGGGCCAAATCAGAATAGAAATTTAATGCACATCAAAATCACCAAGCCCATACAGCCATCAGGCCATGAACTCCAAAACACATTTCACCATTGTGGGCTGCATCCGCAAGAAATGACCAGCCACTACTTGTGTGACGCCCTGTTCCCTCATGGTACACAGAGCCACATTCACGTACGAAAAGGCAACATGGAAGCGCACAGAACCGCAGGGCCGTCCCAATGGGGAGGCACTAGTCCAGCTGAAAGGCCGAAATGTTGCTCCGAGCCACCAGTACTGCGTAATGGCATATGGCCCATTGGCGATCGTCCCATAAGATCGTAATGCTGCTCCACTGATTAACACGAAGCAGCAGGTGTCGGGAGTAAAACCCATCTGCAGGAGTGGCATACAGATGGCAGTGGCAAAAGGGGAGGAGATACCTGTCAACCAAAAGAAAAGAAAAAGAACAGAATGGCCATCAGTACTACATTCCAACAACTCACTGCAATGATCACACTAAATCCACAGCCACATGCATGCTAGCCCACTCCAAAGGTCCATCACCACCCAAAAACCACTTGCGACTCATAACTATCTATATCGAGGTGTAAACACCATCACAAACGAGTGTACCTGTGCATGCGCCTGTGAAAACAGAATCCATCTGATGGGATTGGTAACGTGCATGGACACAAGTGTCTGAGGGCGCGTCGAGACAGGGAGGGCTCAACAAGGCCAGATAGACGATGGTCCCACTATGGCAGCCCTGCATCACATAGCGTAGGGGAGGCGGATAGATCCCAAGAAGCCCTGTACATGGCAAACTCTGTATCAAATCACCTGCCCATGCATCCATTCATCATTCCCTCATCCCGGGATTAAAACGCCTGAATATTTACTCACATAACATTAGAAATATCCATTGAGTCTGTGCGTTATGCAGCCTGCAAAATCCACAGTGCCCCAGCCCGAAATCCTAGAGTTGTGAAGTAACATGTATTTGGGAACGTCCTGCCTTATCGTCCACTACGCTATTGCGCATCCCATACTATTCATATCAATCATTGCATTCTCGCCATGGCCCCTGTCCCAAGGACATTGAACAATAGAACGTTATATTTGCAGTCAGACCTGTGGGCATCTCCTCGCCGCTAGCTGGAAACCGAAAGCGCCGCCCTTCGAATTCCTCATTTGCAACATCACCTCGAAGAGGCATCTGTGGCCGTTTGATTACACTAATTAATCCATCGAGTGCGGCTGTGTGTGAAAATGGCAACTGCCTTCACCCACGAATGGGACGCCCCGCCCGTCGTTGCAACTCGGTACAGTGATGAATGAGGGCCCACCGTTACTCGAGTACTACGTTCCACTGACCCTTCACGACTCTGTTCGCGACTGCACAGATAGTATGTGAAACAATGGGACCACAGCAGAATGAACATATCAACCAATGTTACACGGCCATCGGGTACAAATACATGATTGCAATAGCAAGATGCCATTCCACGAATTGCAGCGTTGTGCGCGGGACGCGCTCGGCCAAAGGAGAGAGCAGTTTGCACAGGTGGAATGAATCACCACAGGTGGAGGCCATTCAGCCTGAAAACACATAAATTGCACAGCCAGTCTCCTCCCACAACCACACCGAAATGCTACCGGCAGGACTCGCGATGTTGGCCCTGGGGGACCTGATAGCACTGCAAGTACTCCAACACCAAGAAGAAGACGAACACCAACTACAACCGGCCGCACGGAGGAGACGCAGGAGGAGGAGGAGGCCAAGGCAGGGCCAGCAAGGGCCGCCAGCACAGCCACTACCACCACGCAGGCAGCCCGCAATCCCACGCCTCCGAGCACATCCGTTCAACCTCACTGATGAGCAGATCCACACCCTCTACCGTCTGGACCGGGACACCATAGCCGCCATTGTGGACATGACACAGGCTGACCTTGTCAGCATGATAGATAGCCCAACCGCCATCCCACCCCTACTGAAGGTGGTGTCTGTACTCCACTTCCTGGCCACAGGCACCTACCAGCACACAGTCGGACAGTTGCATGGCATTTCTCAGCCACTGTTCTCACGGACACTATTGCAAGTGCTCGATGCCCTCCTGCAGCACGCAGACGACTACATCTCCCTACCACGGCCGGAGCAGGAAATTACCAACACAAAAGTGGGATTCCATGCACTTGCCGGCATACCGGGTTGCATTGGTGCCATCGACTGCACCCATGTGGAATTGGTCGTCCCACATGCCATGGAGGCCCAGTACCGCAACCGAAAACAATTTCATTCTCTGAATGTACAAATGGTGTGTGACTCCAACAGGATCATTACACATTGTTGTGCCCGATTCCCTGGATCAACCCATGATTCTATGGTCTTGAGGAACTCTACAATACCACGCTACATGGAGCGACACGCAGGGAACAGATCCTGGCTACTCGGTGAGTCTCATTTCATGCATGATAATGTGGGGTATGTGATTCGGCAATGACCTGGCAGGAAGGGGGGGGGGTGTGCGTACGTAGCAATGGCATTCCACATCATACGTTTCTCGTCCACATACAGGTGATGCTGGATATCCACTGAAGAGATGGCTCCTCACACCAGTCCGGAACCCACGGGACCAGCATGAGGAGGACTACAACCATGCCCACTCACGTACCCGTGTAGTCATTGAACAGGCATTCGGCCTACTGAAGGGTCGTTTCCGCTGCCTCAGCAGGTCTGGCGGGGCACTCCTGTACCGCCATGAGAAGGTTGCAAAGATGGTGATGGCATGTGTCATGCTCCACAACATGTGCGTACGTAGAAATGTGCCCATGCCCCCTGACGCAGAACTGCAAGCACCTGATGATGGTCATGATGAGGGTGGGGATGTGGCAGCACCTCAAGGAGTCTGCGAGGCACCGGAGGCCCGTGACATTCGTCAGCATCTCATTGATGTATGCTTCTAGCACTCACGCCTGGTGGCTGATACATGGACACGGGACTCGTGGCACTGTGTGTGTCTGGGACATGCACAATATGGACTGTACGCCTATGATGGCCTAGTACACAAAGATCAATGTCCACACATCTCATTGGTTGATCGTGCACTTTTTATGGCATATGTGATATCATGTTGTACACCCTATCGACCCGCCACCCAAGTGAGCCCAACACACCCCCTCCACCCTCCCACCTCCCCCCCGAACACCAGTGTCCAAAGATGCTCATTGTCAGTGGGCAGTCGCTATTGCAAGCCCCCTCTGCGGGTATCAGGGGCACCCCTGCCTGTGGAGCGCAGGTTCCTCCCAGATCTATGTTGGGGGCTGCCCTGGACGGAACTTGCAACGGATGATGTCTCTGCCTGCTCACGTCCATGCATGTCCCTAAGGGTTTGCGAGAGCTCAGTGAGCACACGGCGCACTGCGGCAAGTTCGGCACATACGTCCTTGGACGTCGCATGCAGTTCCCCCCTCAGGCTCTCGGTGCTTCTCTCCATTTGTGCCCTTAGTGTCTCTGTACCTCTCTCCATTTCTGCCCTAAGTGTCTCAGTTGATGTTTCTATGTCTGCCTTAGTGCCCCCACATTCATCGGCATGGTCCTTGAGGAGCGTGGCCAGTTGCTGCTGTTGCACGATTAACTGGTCGAGGGACTGTTGCCTCTGCTGGGCCATGGCCATTTGCGGGGGTGTCACAGAGGGGCTGTTGTCCTCATGTTGCCCTGCCACAGGGCTTGTGGGGGATGGCCAGTCGTCGTCTTGTGGGTGCCCCTGCGTGGTATCCTCATGTTGTACGGGATGGGACAGACAGGGGGATTGGGACAGGTCATGGATGGATCTGACTTCGACATCCCCGTCTTCTGTGTCGGAGCATGCTGCCATCAATGGGGTGTCACCTATGGTGCTGCTGCCACCAAAAGCAGTGCCTTCTGTGGCATCCGTTGGGGGGACCTGTGGTGGTGGTGTTGTGGGCATGCTGGCTGCTGGGGTGCCTGTTGATGTTCCCTCCTCTGTGCTGCCACCTGATTTGTGCTGCTGCCGTGTCTTGATGCGTGCAGCTGAGGTGGAGGGTCTTTGGCCGTTGGTCTTGGCCCTCTTTGCAGGTGTGCTGGTAGGGGTGTCCTGGAGCTCGTCGTTTGGATCGGACCCTGTGGTGGAGTAAAGGAGGGCGAGGGTTATTAATGGGTCTGTGGGAATTGGAATGGCATTGTATCACATGCATTGGGGTGGTACCTGAGGGTGATTTGGGTCGGAAGCCTTGGAGGTGGTTTCATTTGTGTGTGGAGTGAGGGTGCAGTTGTTTGGCAGCCTGCAGTTGGGGTGTGCCTGCTGCACGTGTAGTGCGTGTTTTAGGGGTTTTTAATTATTTATGTATTTATTGTGGGTTTTAACGTGCGCTATCAGGCCGATGTGTGTGGCCGTTCTCCTGGACATGTGTTTCTGTTGCACTATGTGGACGCATGGTACTTCACATGGATGGACTTTGTGGATTTGGCATTGTTTTATTTGGGCCACCTACCTGAATCTTCGGATGTCTGCACTCCTTTCTCCATCCCTCCGACTCCCTCTATGCTCTCCATTCCGATGGTGGAGGCACAGATTTCTTCCCAGGGGGTCAACTTGATGGGTGATTCAGGACCTCCCCCGGTGGCTGTGGCAATGTTGCGGTTGGCAGAGAGTATGCTGCGGACGCGTATCCGCAGGTCGTCCCATCGCTTACGTGGGGTGCGGGGTGCGGTCCCCACCGCACTTACCCGCTGTGCCACCAGAGCCCATATGGCCTTCTTGTTTGCAAGTGCCGTCCTGGTCATTTGCGTGCAGAAGACGACGGCAGCATTCTCCTGGAGGGTCTCTGTTAGCACGGTGAGTTCCTCACGGGAGAAGTGTACCTGCCGCTTGCGGTCGCACGCTTTCTTCGCTACTTTTCCCATTTTTCTTGGTTTCGCTAGGGTGGATGACGGGTTGGGGTGTGTCTCAGGGTAGTGATTTTAGTGGTTGTGTGGTTTTAGTGGTTTTATAGGTGTACGGCGGGATGTTTCCCGTTCCGGCCCCGTGTTTTAACTTCCGTTTCCGTATATTTCCGGTCACCGTACTTTCCGGTAGGCGCACACTGCGGTGTCCGCTGTGATGGGTGGCGGTATTGCACCTAGGGCGTCGTACGGCGGCGGTGTGGGCCGTTTTGGGTTCATTTCCGCCATCGCAGACTTTGCACTTCCGCCATGCCGTGGTGCTCGTGCCCGATGGGTCGGAATGGGCCGCACTTTGCTCCTTCGTGCAATGGCGGAAACGCTATTTACGCTGTGGCGGTCCGGTCAGTCACTTTCCGCCAGGGTCGTAATGAGGGCCATTGACATTCAAAGGAATTACACACATTCATGTCCAAGAGTGGGAGGAAAAGAGTCTCACTCTTGGCAGGATGGAAAAAAACAAACTCCAGAAATCCAGCAAAGCTGCTGGTGGACTCACTAGGTTAGGAAATTCAGCCTAAACAGAGAATTCTCCCTAACAGATGTGTAATCATTACTATTACTGTAATACGTGTTTGGCTGTGTATCGAAAACAGTTCCACTCTTCCCTCTATTTCCCCCACTCTGATTTCCATATTGTTGATTTTGCTGTCCCTGACTCTGGTTTGGGGCATTTTGGTTTTGGCCTTGGTTTTTATTACCTCCGGTATTATGATGCTGCTGCATACTATTCCTATTTGGTCCATTCGCTCCTGGGTGTTCTCTAGCTGTCTCCTTTGACCAGACCCATTTCTGTTCTGTAAATGCGGGCATTGCTCTCGCCAATGCCCTTCCTCTTTACAATATGCACACTGATTCGGCCCCAGTGATCCCCCATACATATTGGAACTACTCCTCACTTGTGTTCCCTCGCCCTCTATTATGTCCTACTACTTGCTGCATTAATACCTGTGTCTTTAGATTTACCCTATCCCTCTCTTCTTTTTCTTTTTCCTGCAGTCACTCTGCGCTCATAATATTGGGCCATATGCAGTACTTCGCCCAACGTTTTTGCTTGCCATGCACTCTCTGATGTCATTGTTAGATCCTCAATTGGAAGTCTTAACCCCCTCACATATTTGTCAATCAATAACCTCTTCCCTGCTTCTGAACCCACATCCTGCCCGCTGAAGTCTGTGAATATTTCTTCAAATCTATTAAAATAATCTGTAGCCAACTCATCTTTGCCTTGTACACATGCAGTCAGTTTGTCCCATTGGATTCTTTTCTCTGGAACAATTGTTTTTAACTTCTGTACTATACGTGCTGGTAATGCCACCAGGTTCGGTCCTAGTGTTCCTCCAACCGCTTTATTCCTATCCTCTATCATCAAATCCGCCCATGTGGCGCCAAAGGCAGTTGTGTCATCTACCTTCCTTATTTGTTTCCATATATCTGCTGGCAGGATCACCGGGAATATTAGGTCTTTATCACCCCTGGTAAGCACGGATGACTGTAAGCAGGACTCTACTTCCTTGTAAAACCCTGCAGGATTCTTTCTTATATCCGGAATCGTCTGCTTTATGTTGTTCACCTCTTGTCTGGAAAAGGGGACATGCACGTATTGGGCGGTGTAATGGGCTGGTGTTACCTGCGCTGCTACATTGCCCTCTGCGGGAACCTCCACTTTGGGCACAAAGGTAGGTGGGACCTCTCTCATAGGGAATGCCCCACTTACCGTCCCTCCCCCTTCTCTTAGATGCAACAATATTCCCAGATCCAATGATAGGGCTATTTCTCCTGTTCCTCATTCTAATGCTCTCCTATATACTGCCATTATTTCAGGCGGGCTGGCCTTATCGTTTTTTATATCTTTATCTAATAAGTGTTCAACCCTCGATTGTAGCGCTTTTCTTTTCATAGGCATGGAATATTCATCAAATATCTCATGTATCTCCATTGTGGGAAAACTAGGATCTGACATCCATCTAGACACTTCTCGCATACATACTTTTAACTTGTCGCCCCTTTGTACTGATGACATTGAATGTCATCGCTGTATACATGGCTCTACAGTTTCCTTTCTATTTCTCCCAATATCTTTACTCCTATATCCGGGTGCAGTAAACATTTCGGCATAGTCATTATCTAATTCATCCTTTAACTCAAAAAGTCTATACACATGTTCTCTTACTTCTTCATCCCTCTCCCTACAGCGTGCTAATGCATTCAGATCTAACAATCGCTGCGGTGGTAATTTCTCAATTAGCTGTTTCCATCTCTCCACCAAATATTCACCCATGCATTCCAACACTACCTGTCTTTCGTTGCTTCTACGAAAGTCATATATCGAAGCCAATGTTGCCGTCCCATCATTCCCGTCTATATACATCTCTGCCTGTTGATGCAATTCCACCTTCCTCTCCTTGCTGATTGCGCTGCGGGTTACCCTTGTGCACTGCCGTTGGTCAGTCCCGCCTCCTGCCCCGTGGTTTCAACTTCAACCCCGGGAGGAACGGACGGTACTGAGTCTGTGTCTAAGGCGGGAGGTGCGGATGGGACAATGGGAACAGCGAGTGTCTGTTTTGGGCCTGGTTGGCTAGTAGGAAGTGTTACGTGCGCGGTCTGTGGCTGTGGGAGGGCTTGAGCTACCGGAGGGGGAGCTTGAGCTACGGGCGGGGTCTGGGCAATAGTTACTAAAGTATCTGGTCTTTCTTCTGATCTTGGGCCTTGTTTTGTATGGGTCAATATATTTTCTATCAATTCATCTGTCATGTGTAATTCTCGTTGTGGGTATATCTTTTCTATATTCAACTGGTCACGCCTGCCTGCCCTTCTTAGACTCTCAGTCCACTCCTCCTCTTCTTTTTCTTCTGCTACCTCACCTTTCGATTTATGCCTGCGCGCATGCTTTGCTCTGCTTTTAAATCGGAGCATTGCTTCCTTTCTCCAGTTTTAATAGTTTCAAATGCTGCAGGACGCGCTTTCTTTCTTATCAACACCCTTTCCAAGTTATCTATCCTCGCCATCTCAAAACTTCCATTAATCGGCCATTGGTGGTGTTGTTGCTTTCTGGTTTGCCTATAAGTCTCACAGAATATTATCGCACCCACTCCATACTTCACATACATCTCATACGCCGGCGTTCCCCCAGGTGGTACAATTTGGCCATCTTCCAAAGATTGTCTACCACAGCGGAAAAACCCTGCTAAGGTGGACAATACCCCAGGCATGTTTCAACCTTCCCCTTGGTTAATCAACCTTACCTAGGGTGTTTGATTTTGCAAAGTCAACTCTCAACCAATATCAGGATGCTATGAATCGGGAATGACTCACCTGATAAATCAAGTCGTCTGTATACTGACACACCAAAGGATGTCGTGTCTGCGTTTCTTGGCTTCCGCCTCGTTTCGGGACCCTCGCCTCCTTGTTCTCTAGCCAGGCACGTCGATCAGGGATCAGATGTGTGCAGATCTGCAAAGGAGTCTCTCATCACTTTTACAGGGCGCCCCGAACACCTCTTGATCCCGGCTCGATCGTCCCGTCCTCGCCGTTCTCTGCCTTTCTCAAATACAACGTCACGCGAAGGAACAAGTGGGGGAGGGTCCCTATTCGGGCGCCATCTTGAAAGGGGCTCTTAGGGGACCCTGGCATCTATGGAAACAAGGCGAGTCACCACACACGATAGAGACGCTAGACACGAGGTTGTATTCCCAAAGCTAGGGTTTTATTGCAAAGCAAAAGTCTCAGTTGGCCAACTCAGGTCTCAACGCCCCGCGACGTGTATCTCTAGATCTCGTGGGACGCAAGAGCGCGAATTACGTACATCAGTTACATATATACAAAATGCATATCAAACAATCAGCTATGACATGGTTAACACCCCTCTTCATTGGGTTTCTTTGAACTTGGTGTGACGATGGACATCTCCGGCCACTATGACACCTTCAAACATCTATTCTAGTAACAATTTGCAATTTGTGAGTGCATAGGCATCTTTCGGTTTTTGAATAGAACATGGCGCTTCTGTTCTTGGAAGCGAGCTACATGCAGAGGGGGTTGCATTCTGGACCTTGCTATCTATCAGGTGCTCTTCGCGTCGTGGGAGCCGACATGCTCTTAGCGGGCTCAGCAAAGGGGGGCCGTTCGAAAAGCATAATTCAAGCCTTTAGCGGTATTATTCTAACATATTCTACCATATAACGAGACTGGCTGGCAGCTGTGACATGATTAAATGCCCTGCGGCTCTGCTTCAAGACTACATTAAGGAGGGTGCCAGGTATTCTTCCTGGCGCTGCCTACGTTTGTGTTTCAGCGAAACTCTTGTTATCCTCTCGGCCCTGTGGCCCTGTCCTTTTCATATACAGACAGCAATGTTCCACAGTCGAGCAGTGTAAGCGGAAAAAATACTGCGAAACAATAGGAACAGAAAGCAATGAGCAATGGTTAGAAAACAAAATGGCGATTCTTGTTACATCAAAATGGCTGTTCATTAGAACACTCGAAAACCTATATTCTGTCGTATCGTGCATGAGACGGTTGGCCCACAGCCACCAAAATACGTTTGCGGTCTTGAATTAGATTTATAGACTGACATAGCAAGAGAGTTAGAGGGAAGTTTGAAGAAGAGTTGGGTGTCATCTGCATAACACTGGAAGTGGGGTAGAAATTGGAAATTAGGTGAGCAAGTGGAGCGATATAGACGCTAAAGAGCCAGGTTGAGGGTTGGAGCACTGGGGGATGCCACGGGTAAAGATAGAGATGGGAGAGGAGAAAGAGCCCAAGATAACCTTGGAGGGACGTTCTGTGAGGAAGGAGGTCAACCAGTCCAGTGCCCACTCCAGGATACTAAGGGTATCTTCGAGCTGCCGCAAAATGAGTGTTCCTGGGGCAACTTCCTTCTGGCACAGAAACTGGAACAAAACATCTGATGCTAGTTGAAATGTGTTCCCTTTCATCCCTGGCACCCATCCCAGTAGTATCTGGACCCCATATAGAAATAGCTCAGGGGATGTGGGTTGTCCTCGCAATGTGCTGTGGGCTTATACAGCCTGGAGTATGACTGCCACTCGGAATACATGCCTGGTGTTGAGCACACCATGTCCTATTCTATAAATGAAATTGTTGCCTTTAGTTTGCTCGGTAAGTCCCTCCCCTGTATGTTTATGGGGGTTCCTTTTGAGTACAATAGGGGTGCTACAAGGTTTTGTGTACCAATCGTCAAAGGTAAATCTTTGTTACTGGAATTGTGACAATTTCCCCAGAGAAGCTCTGTGCCTCCATTACTTTGTTTGACAGTGGGAATCCACCCTCCTTTTTACACTACTTCATGGCCCTCATATCTATCAGGAAAGAGGACCCTTTCCTTCCTATCTTCAGTGCTACCTTGGGTTACTCTTCGGGGACTTCAGTTCCTGATAGGACTGGATACACATTTACTTCCTGTAGGCTCTCCTATTGGGATGTTATGTTTAGTGGAAACAAGAAAGGATTCCCTCTGAGAACTCTCAGTCCAGTGTAGCGGGGTACCACATTGTGTGCCAGCAATGTTGTATCTCTTGGTGCCTGTGTGGGTGCTTGCAGTACGTTTGAGGGTGTCCCCTAGACCCCACCCTCCCCTTCTGAGTTTTGAAGTTGTACCAGTGGGATTGGGGTGGTCCCTGCTGTGTTTTTACTTGTTTGAGTTGTGTCTGCGGATGCTGGAACTGCTGTGGCTGTGCCTGCTGCATGAATGGGCCCTGCTGTTGTGCTTCTTGAAATGCTTGTGCTTGATGCACAAAAGGACAGGTATGTACAAAATGTTCCTGGTTCCCGCATATGAAACATGGTCCAATAAATTGTAACCCTGCACCTCTAACTTCCCCTTCTTCACCACTGAATACCCTCTCCATTGTGGATAAAATCCCATGGGCGGGTACATTCCTCCCTTGTGGATAACCTCCCTGCAGTTGTACATCCCATTGAGAGGCATACTGCGGTGGCACGTATCCCCATTCTGGGGCACATTCCCTACTGGGAATCCTTCCTGTTGAGCGGGGTCACTGCAGCAGTGTCAGGTATGATCATTGCCCCTTCCATTTCAAACTTAGCGTGTTTATTTCTGTACCAGCTTATTCTCTGCCTTTGCAGCATTCTCAGCCATTTGTGTCTCATTCTCTTGCAATAATGCACTATGGTAGCATATATGCCTTTTGCCTCTATTGCTACTATTTTGTCTAGGGAAGCCTGAACATCCGATGGGAGTCCCTTAACCAATATATTGTAACACAAAGGAATGTATTTATCTCAGGGTTTCTGCTTCTACAAGGTCCAGAGCTCCTGGACCTTTTGTATATATTCTGCAGGGCCTCGTCTAGCTTTATCTTAAGGGTCATGACAGCCCCTACATCTGAACTATTCAAATACATGCTCCTTAACACTTTCCACTTGTGGGCATGACATATGTTAAACAGCACTCCATTGTGTGCATTGGTGATTAATTTCACCCCATTGTATCCTGCTTGTTCCAATATTTTATCCCACGCTCTCCTATTATTGATGCAAATAAACTTTTCATGTCCCCTATTGCAAGCATCATCCCCATTGTTTATTTTTCAAGAACATATTTCCACTTGCTCGCTCCCGTCATGAGAGAGAGAAAGCTACAAATGAGATTGTGTTTGTACATTGTCTGCCACCATACATAGTATGCATCTCCTCTTCCCTTCTGTAACAATAGCATTTGCATTGCCCAAGGCCTGTCCCCATGTCTTTGCCTGTGCCAGTCCTATCTACACTTTCTTCCTGCAGTTGCATAGGATGGTAGAATAGTTCATACTTTGCTCCCCCTGGTCTCCTTTCCTCCTCTGCTTTCTCCCCCTTATCCTTTTTGTATTCTGTGTCCATTGTTCGTCCTCCTCCTCGGTGACCTCCTCTTCCTCTTCATCTTCATCAGACTCAACAATGTCATTGTCACATGTTTCTTTCTCCTCCTCCCCCTGTTGTGCTCCTCATTATCTAATGTAAATGTCAACCTCACTGATGTCCATCCTTGTCCTTCCTCTGTGTCCCCCTTTCTCTTTCCTTTCTCTGAAACTCCTTCTCTATTACGTTCTCTGCTTCATTGAAGCAAGGGTTCACCTGTTGCATTTGCTTCTTTCAAAGTCTGCCATATACTAATTGTCTCCCGTTTCAGGTTTCTCCCCTGTCTTGTCACCTTGTTTTCCTTTTTCCCTTTTCCCCTTCCCTTCTATCTGAGGACAGCCACCGTAGGTTGGTATACCCTGCAGTAGGTCTTAATTCTGGGTATGCTCCATACGGTGAAGGTGGGACACAGGGCTGTTCTGTCACATCATCTATCTTATTGCTCTGCTTCTCAGGCTTGTCCTTTTTCTCTTCACATTGTGTCTACTCTTAAGTTTAGAACATTTGTACTTTGTCAATATCTATGAGAACATATGTTCTATGATCTTACTATCTTACTATCAAACTTTCCCTCCCCTGGACATGCATGGAAACACTGTCCTGCAATGTCCTGAACCCATTGCAAATTATATTTTATTATTTTATCATGATAATGGGGCATCATTTCACACATGTGATCAAAGGGACAATACTGAAAAGCCATTATCAAACCCTCTCTCCTCTCTCCCCTCTTGTGTCCCTATTGCTGGTTTCCCCTTTTTCCTATTCCCCCTTGTACCATTTGATCTCTTTTTCCTCTGTTCACACCCCCACTCTCATTCACCTCTCAAACATGAATACTTACTTTCCTTCCTCCTTACGCCCTATTCACAATCTCTGGCCCTCTACACAGGCCTTTGGAAGCATACCCACTGTGCAAACCGGCCTTCGCCAGAGGTCCGTCCACTCACTCTGTGTTAGTATACCACCGGCCCCCTCCATTGGCTCCCTATGTTAGAGTAAGTGGACACCAGACCTTGAACTTCCTCCAGGCTGGTGTCCACCACTACTATGCTAAGCGTAATATTATACACACGGTACCTTAGGCGCCAACCGTTCCACCTCGTTCGAAGCCACAAAAATGAACAAACACCAATCACTGATAATTGATCACCATAAATGTTCCAACATATACTATTCTATAGAGTGCTTCCTTCACCACTTCAACATATAAATGAAAATAATGCCCTTCTTCCTAATGACGCAACTATACAATTGCCTGCACTATGCAAAACTCCCATCTAACGGGGTCCAACACTTTCTACACACCTTTCTGCTCTAACGCAGACATTCCCACCACACATCCACTCCCTGTGGGGTGGACTGCACTAAAATCTATGACTACTACAGCCAATCATCCTCCCTCGTTGACGATGCATCCTAAACACCATAAAAGAGAATCCACCCTTGTGGGCATGCAATCATGACACAGCACATTCATGCAGGGGCACACTCATGTGTCCAAGAGATCCTAGAGCCCTCTCAGCACTTAGCCTTCCTTGCTGGCTCGCTTCTCCTTTTGAGCATGGATGTGCTCGGGACCAGGCAGATCTTTGTGAACTCAGCGTCTTCAGGACCTCCTTGGTGGTACAAGCAGAACTGGTCTGCAGTCGCCAGACTTGCGCCCCCAGAACGGTGGCCAGAATACCCTCAGATAGCAAGGGAACTGAGGATCTCAATGGGGCATCCAAAATGTATCAGGAGTCCTCCACAAGCATGTAGTCAATATGATATCAGAAGTAATCCTAAATGGGCCGTACACTAGGTAAAAAGTAATGCTGTTTATTACAGCTGGGCAAGCACAAATCAAACAGCACCGTGGAATAGAACTGATTGATAGGAGCTGACAACACCACCCACTGTGGTTTGATCTTTTATACTATTCAAACGTTATTTGCATAGTCAGAAATACTTGTGATTAATGTTGCAAAATATTAGACATCTCAGTAAACTGATTGGCCGGACTACGTAAATCCCCTTTAGATAGTGATATGTTAATCAAAGATGATTGGAGCAAAGAATCTTGATCCCTCTGTTCATCTCCTCCCCTATGGCGCCACATTCCCTCCCACTATGCTCCAAGAATTACTTTATTTTGCTTCCACTGGTCAGCACACATAGAAGAACACCACACATCCTGAGCCTGTGGGAAGGGAAAAATTCACACAGCATCCAACCAATAAGGTGCCTCGTGGACTTCAGCGAGAACACAATATACTTGTTCCCTTTCAAGGAGATCAAAACTCACCTTCTAATTGGCTCCTTCCCGTATCCCCCCCTCATCCCACATCCTTCTTCCCAGGCCCACCGGCCAAGTGGCAATTTGAAACTGCTTTTTTCTACTGTGGCTGTACATCCCCAAACATGTTTTTTATGAGCTTAATGCTCCCCAGTCCCAGCGAGAGCCCGATGCCTGGCTCACTGATCTTGTATGTATCTGTTGGTCACTGTTCCCAATGACTACAACCTCCTGTGAACAGTCAGCTGTCATCATTCATCCAGCGCCCCATTTCCTCGGAGCACTCATGTGATTTTATTTGTGCCCACCATGCAGGGCATGTCAGTGTTAAACCAAAGTGATTTACTTACCTGTGGTCTCATCTCTTACAAAAACCTTTACAATAACATAATATAACATAAAATAACATAACGTAATGGTGGCTGGGTAATTCCCCTCTTATTATGTTCCAATATTTATCGCGTGCTCCTACCCCACACTCCTGATGTCCCCTCATCTCCCCTGTTAAGCACCCGCATCGGATATTGCCCCAGACTTCTTGAGATGCATATTTGCCTTACACACTTTTATTACAGGTGTGAATTATATCCTGTCCCATCTAGGGGTGCCTTGTCCAGCTCCCATCATTCCCGCAGCTGGTAGGTACACCCCCCTTCACAGCGCTGAATCAGCACTGTGACTGCAGTTGTAGGGGATGAGATCGCCACAGGGCCTGGACACCGAGCAGTGGGTGCGGGCCCACTTGAGTCATGCCCTTGCATTTTTCCACCAAGATGTTTTTTGCACAGCAGTTCAGGATAACAGCCATTCTGCAGGGTGGCGCCTCACTCTTCCCCACTCTAGTGGTGGTGTGATGTGCAGCAGATGCCCCCCTCTTGCACAAGTTATGCATAGGCAGAAACTGTGCCATTGACATCCATGTGCCAGACCTAGCCCCACAACCAGCAATTGTGGGGCATGCTCTGATGCTCAGGTCCCACAGACAGGACAGAGGATGTGAAGGTTGTACCAAGTCCAGCCACCCGAGCTTCTGTCACCTGACTATGAACTCAGATCAAAAGTGGGAAATTGCTGTTTTCATGCATATTACTGAGTGGGGGGAAATTACATGACCAGGATTCCCTCAGTAAGGGCGAGTTACAACAGCGAGTTTGCAAAATTCCCATCTGCCTGCAGATGTGGGGAATGGAGCATACAGTGGCGACTCCCCAGCATCGTTCAAGGTGCACAAGTCTTTCTGATCAAGCTCAACCCACGGATGGTGTTATACCACTAGCGGCCCCCAGTACAGTCTTGGTGGCTTAAGACCAGGACCCTGGATGGTGGCCTTGAGGCTTGCATGGTTGCAGACTCATCTGTTCCTTTGGCCAGGCCCAACTAGCCATGTGGTCAGGCTGAGCCCACCAGATAGCCTGAATCACAGCTGACCCAGCTGTCTCCAACATTTGTCTGCACCCAGGCTGCATGGACCCCACTTTGTGGTGGCATTATAGAGTATGTTAAGTGTCTTCTGTGGGATGGGCATGCTCAGACAGGGACACCAGAGCAGGTGTATAGTAATGGGCCTGCTTTGACAGAGGCTCTGCAAGCACAGCATTTGAATGTCCAGTCTGGTAGGAGTCACAGGAAAGGGCTTCTGGGGCTCTGTAAGGCAGTCAGAGTTGCCAGGCCTCTCAGGAGGGCTATGTTCTAGGGCATCAAAAGCAGAGCCCTGGACTATTGGGGGTGTGGGCCCACATTTGGGTGCTGCTGGGTAGACCATGGATGTGAGGTTTCCCTGTTCCATCCGTGACTCCTCATGCCACTCCTGTTTGTATTCTTTTCCACACTGCATGTCTATGCAAGAAGATGTGGTGATATTGCGAGCCATGCTATGGTGCAACTGCAGCATGTGCCCACATGCACTTCCTATGGCCCTGCCTGCAGGACACAATTGGGTCACGTCAACATTGGTATTGTGATACGATATGATTTGTTGCCATGGGTATGTGGCCACATGTCAATGTGCTGGGTTCACATGTGCATGTCTCGTGATTGTGACTCAAAATGTTCCCTACACTTGTCTGACTGTATTCATTCTGCCGGTAGGGCATGGCTGCGTTTGTGTATGGAATGTGTTGAATGGCTCATGCTGACTTCATGCTGCTGTTACTATTGTGTATACCACATACGCATTGTCACTGTTGACTGATGTATATGTTCTTTGTTCCCTTTTCCACATTTGAGGCAGCTGGTGAAGAGGGTGGAAGTAGTGCTGTGGAGCCTAAAGCCAGGGACAAGGCCTCCAGACCCATGTGCAAACCTCCAGTGAGAGGGATTAGCTTTACAGCACACTCAATGCCAGGCAGCTGCACATGGTGGTAGTAAGAAGGCAAATTCTTCCAGGAATTGCCACTCAGAGGAGACAGTCAGCACACTACATGGTACAAGTGAGGCAGGAGGCCCGATGGTGCCTTCAGGCTCTGATGTCGGTCTAGATACAATATGCGAGGCAGCAGGAGGTGGAGAGACAGTGGGTTCAGGATGCAGTAATTGCGAGGGCCAGGGCTGAGGTAGAGGAGAGGTTGGCAAGGGGGTCAGCTGTCATCCTGGGGGAATCTTGCAGGGCAGAATAGGAAGCGGAGTTGCATGTATCAACGGAGGCCTGCCTGCAAGCTGAGGAGGTAGAATGGGAATCGGCCCTGGTTGAGGCATTGTCCAACATCCCATTGACTAGCTCACTGCCAATTGTATATAGTTCTATAGCTGTAGGTTTCATTTTGTACTTCATATTTTTTCACATGGACACTTTTTCACTTCTCCTTTTGTACATAGTTTGCATTTTAATACAGGTTTTTGGGATGTTTCTATCACACTGCTTCCAGTCACTTTGTCCATGTGCACATTTAGGGGTCGATTCATGGAATTAATGTGCGCCGAAAATTCCTGCGCAGAGGTGCCAAAACGTGCGAATCGCAGAAAAAGTGCGAAAATCGCAGTGCAAGTGCGAAAATCGCAGGAAAACCAGCGCACAGCGATTCATGGAAATCCGTGCGCGAGAAAAACATTGGATGTGCGCTAAAAATATGCGCCACGCATGCCGGCGCACAGGTCATCCAACAGCGTGCGCCAGGGCCACAGCGAAATCGCACATAGCGCGGCGCACATCACAAAAGTAGGCGGAACACGGGGCGTAACACTCGGAATGGGGAACAACGCGTGAAAATATGGGCGTCACGGGGGAAGTACAGGAGGCAAGTGCGCGGAATGCCCACATGCTCGCCTATACCCGTATTCATGGAATCGAGTAGGGCAAACCAGCGCACGGTCAAAGACGCGCACAGGGCCAAACAAGTACGCCACAAGAAAGCAGGCGGTAGCGCCCCTGCGACAGAAAAAAATGTGCGACAAAATGTGCGCTAACAAAAAGCACCCATATACAGCCATGATGAATGGCCCATACAGTGGCCCTCTAGGACAAATGAGGTGCAAAGGGGCACCGACAAACACGGACACCCGCTGTGTGAAAAATAGCGTGTGCTCGTGTTCCTGGGTGCGCGGGAAGTTCCACACGCGATTAGCCTGGGTACGTGTACTTCGGGGTGCGCGGGAAGTTCCACACGCGATTGGCCTGGGTAGGTGGGGGTGCGTGGGAAGTTCCACACGCGATTGGCCTGGGTACGTGTACTACGGGGTGCGCGGGAAGTTCCACACGCGATTGGCCTGGCTAGGTGGGGGTGCGCGGGAAGTTCCACACGCGATTGGCCTGGGTACGTGTACTACGGGGTGCGCGGGAAGTTCCACACGCGGTTGGCCTGGCTAGGTGGGGGTGCGCGGGAAGTTCCACACGCGATTGGCCTGGGTACGTGTATTCCGATGTGCGTGGAAGATTCACACGCGATTTCTGCAGGGTACGTGTATTTCGGTGGTGCCGGGGAATGCTACACGTGATTTGGCCATGTGGGTCCCCCCAGGTGTTCCCACTACACCCTCCACGGCCCCTGCAGGCAGCCCACACCACAGGGTACTACCCTGCACCCCTGCTCATGTCCCACAGGCAACCCATCCACCATGGCCATGCCCACCAGCCAACCCACGTGTCACCTTGCACTACTGATCACCAACACATGTCTCCCACCACCCCCACCCCCAGCCACCAGGGGCAGCCTCCACCAGGCCCCCACTCATGTCCCCTATTACCCCCACCCCCCAGCAGTGCAGGGGCAGCCTGCACCAGGCCCCCACCCATGTCTACCACCAACCCCACCCCCCAGCCACCAGGGGCACCCTCCACCAGGCCCCGACTCATGTTCAACTCATGTCTCCCACCACCCTCACCCCCCAGCCACCAGGGGCAGCCTCCACCAAGGCCCCACTCATGTCTCCCACCACCCCCACCCCCCAGCAGTGCAGGGGCAGCCTCCACCAGGCCCCCACTCATGTCTCCCACCACCCCCACCCCCCAGCAGTGCAGGGGCAGCCTCCACCAGCCCCCCACTCATGTCCAACTCATGTCTCCCACCACCCCCACGCCCCAGCCGTGCGATTTGCCTGGGTACGTGTACTTCGGGGTGCCCGTGAACTTCCACACGCGATTTGCCTGGGTACGTGTACTATGGGGTGCGCGTGAACTTCCACACGCTATTAGGCCTGTGAGAGTGGGTTACATGTATTCCAGGGGTGGGCGGGAATATTTACCCGCGACTGTGTCTGTGAGAGCGTGCTACATGTATTCCTGGGGTGGGCGGGAAGATTCACACGTTCGCCTACGACGTGCCAAAAAATGGTCCAATCCTGAGACAAGTACGCCAGCATGAAGCAGGTGTACGTCAACCCGCGCAGCATAAAAGTGAGCGCAAACAACAAACAAGCTCATACGCCAGGATGAATATACCATTCCTAGCAGCAGTGGCCAAAGGAGGAGGAGGATAGTGAGGGCCCAAATTTTCACTCCCAGAACCAGCCTTTTTGGGATGCCTGATGACCAGGTGTATGGGAGGTACAGGTTTCCCCCACACATAATACTGGACCTGATCAGTGAGTGGGAGGATGACCTCACATCACCCACCCTGTGCTCCCAAGCACTCAGCCCCCTGGAGAAGGTCCTCAATGTACTGCACTTCTTGGCCACAGGATCATTTCAGCGGACAAGTGCCATAGTGGGTGGGGTGTCACAGGCCACGCAGTCACGCTGCCTACACCAGGTCTTGAACATCATCACTGCACGCCCATCAGTCCGTAGGCACATATACCTGCCCAGGACACCTGCAGAAAGGCAGGCTGCCACCCTCGATTTCTACGGTGTGGCACAATTCCCAAAAGTGCTAGGTGCCATTGACTGCACCCATGTGGCACTACGTCCCCCCAGGGCATCTGAGCACATCTATGGGAACCGCAAGCACTGGCATTCCATCAACGTGCAGGTAGTATGTAATGCTAAGGGAATCATCACCTCAGTATATGCCAACTATCCAGGGTCCACCCACGACAGCTTCATTTACCGAATGTCTACCCTAAGCCGGGACCTAGAAGCTGGGCGGCATGGCGATACATGGCTGCTTGGTGAGTATGAATGTCACTGCACATGCATGCATGTCAGATGCAGACTTATGTCACTACCCCACTAATGATACCCATCACCTCCTCACCAGGGGACAGTGCCTACCCTCTGAGCACCCACATGATGACGCCAATTCGGAACCCCATCACGCCTCCAGAGGTAAGATACAACACAGCCCATATTGCAACCCGGGGCATAGTGGAGCGCACATTCGGAGTGCTCAAGTCACGCTTTCGCTCCCTTGACCGTTCTGGCGGGCAGCTGTTATATGCGCCCCCAGTAGTGTGCAGGATCATAGTGGCAGCATGTGTCCTGCACAATGTTGCAACACGCCGGGGCCTGGCCGTGGACATGGTGGTGCCCCCACATCCCCAACCACATGCACGCCCGCTGCGCATGGGAGGGGAGAGGGCACGAGGTGAGGCAGCCCGTACGCAGCTGGTGGCTAATTACTTCACATAGAAATCACACCCCAGTGGAGTGCACACAGGTCTGGCACCTACCATCTGATAAGCAATGATGACTCGACCTGACAATTAAGACGAACAAAGGGACTGTCAACTGTCAGAACCATAGCAGCCTGAGATTGTTCATGTGGAAGTGTCACAATGTGTGCATCCCTACCTACACAAACACCACCAATGCAGTGTCATGAAAAGACACTTCCATGCTGCAGAAATGAATACCCACTTGCAAAATACTACATGAAAACAGTGCCATGTCACCCACCCTCTCCCCGGCACGGCCACATGACACACCATGGCATGTCATGCAATGTGAGAGGAAAGAAATTAATCCCCACAACATGCCCCAAGTGTCAGCAGCTACAGTGTCCCTAATGGAAAAATGTCCACACATGAAATGCTCACAGTAATGCAGGATCTACAACCCACATTACCAAATACTTACCAAGAATACCAATCACCTACACAACCTCCAACCTACCTTAAACATGACATTACAGACTTAAAAATTAGCTAGCCTCACCACCTGATGATGACAGCCCTCCGAACACTTCCAAGTATACAGAGTTAGCTCCACGCAAGAGTGTAGGTGCACTGCTTACAACATGGACTCCAGTTCCAAGGTGGACCGCATTGTGAAGACATGAGGAATGGACCTGCAAATATGGAGGATGAGATGGATGCAGAGGCACATATCAATACACCACGCAGTGTACAATACAACAACAATATGCACTATGAATGTATACACAGTATTGACTACAGACTGCCCACACAGCTCATGGGAGTCCAATGTCACCATGTACGTCAATGTCACTTGGGCACACCCTTTGCAAGCCCATGGAAATGGGAAGCAGGAGGGGTGTGTGTGACAAAAACCCAAGCATCTGAACCAAATCCATGACAAGCCTGCATATGCCCAGCCACAATGCAGCGTATGCCCACGGGAGCCACACAAGGCAACACACTGTCCCAAAAAAAAAAAACAAAAAAAAAAAATCAAAAATGCCCATTAATGGACCCGGGGGGGTTGGGGAGGCCACCCAGGAGGTCCGAGGACAGGGTGCACACCAAAACCCACCTGTGTGGATCTTGCGAAAAAAAAACACCTCCATGGGCTCATGGCCTACACGGCTACCCTATTGTGGGAGTATCACTGCTGTCGCTATCCTCACCCTCTGCAGCTGCATCCGGAGGTGGTGGCACTATGGGAGGCAGCCCACGCAAAGCCCTAGTCTGTTCCTCCGTGGCTGCAAGCATGCGGGTGTGGTAGGTCTCGTTCTGGAGGATAAGTGTGCGGAGGTCCCCATGCAACAACTCACGGGATGCCCGGACCTCCGCCCTAGTTGCCTGCATCTCAGCTGAGAGCGTACGGGTGAGACGCTCCAGCTGCTGTCCTGTCCTTCGGTTTGTTGAAGCCTCAAGCTCAACAAGAGTCGTCCTGAGGTGAAGGAGTTCCAGCCTCAGGGCTTCCCTGTGGCCCTGGGACTCTATGGAGATGGCTTCCTGCAGAGTCGCCAGTGCCGCCCGCCTGTCCCTGTCGGACGCCAACATGTCCTCCCTGTGTGACTGGCAGATGGAGTCCACGAAACTGAGCCAGTCCACTGTACCATAGCCATGTCAGACATGTGACAATAGGACTGAGAAATCCTGAGTAAAAGTGGTGGTATGCAAACAATCTGCCTGAATAAACAGAGGTAAATAAGCAACAGTGTAGTGGCAAGATGACACTCCAAGGGCAACTGGCGTGGTGTTGGGCTGGATGTCTAATGTTGGCCGAAGGGATGCTGCTATACCCAAATGCTGTTGCCAAGAATGTTTAGGAAGAGGCACATGGGGGAGCCGAACCACTCAGGCACACACACCCTACCCTGGCACCCAAACAGAAGCCCTCCCACACACACCATGCACATGGATGACACACACATGCATGTGCACTCACCGGACAATGCCTCGTAATCTGCCACTTCTCCCACGCCTTGGATCTGTTCCTCCGTGACGTAGGTCCCAGCAACCTGCTCATGTGGAGTGAGTTCTATGTCGTCTGCTGGAGACCCACCTCCAGTCACTAGAGTTGCAGCATGACTTGAGGCCAGCTTATTCTTTGCCCTGCGCTTCAGGTCATTCCAGCGCTTGTAGCATTCATTAGCTGTGCGCCTCACGATTCCAAGGGCACTTATGATGTCCGCAATGGTCTGCCAGTGTGCCTGACATTGTGCAGGTGTGGTCTTGGATCCTGCAACAATCACCATTTCGCGGTCATGTGCGGACACATACTCTACAAGTGCATTCAGTTCGGCCTCATTGAAGCTGGGCTTCCTTGACGGGCCGGACTGTGTAGCCGTGTCTGGGGCATCAGCCTCTACTGGACGAGCACTCTTCCTCTTCCGCTTGGAAGGTGGTGGGGATCTGGAGTGTCCTGTGCCGCTCTGGACACTAGGGGCAGGAGCGTGGGATTGCACACTCAGAATGGAAGTTGGTGCAGGCATTATCTCAAGTGTGATGGTGTCAGGGGGAATGTCAGTATGATGACTTGGACCGACACTGTCCTGGATGGGTGTGTGAGAGGTGGGCTGGATGGAGCCGCAGCTGCCCCTGCAGCCTCCCCAGCCTGCCTACGCTGGGCAGCAGATGACCTAGCTGCCCCTGATCCACGTGGCCTGATGACACCAACGTTCACTGGCGCACGTGGCCTAGACCTGCTGACCTGGAAGTCAGCCATGGAGTCACCCTGTGCCAGGTCTGGTTCCACAGTGGGCTGGTCCAACAAGGGCTGAGCATGGATGGTGTCAGCCACGGTAACCTCAACCAGGGGGGGGGCATGGGTGTCCCTGACTGCTCCTCCACACATGGGGGGCTAGGGGCACCCTGCAAGTCACGGCCACGTCCCCTACCTGATCAACCACGGCCACCACTTGGGGCTCGGCCACCTTTGCCACCCTTACGGCTTGTTCACCTCCCAGCCATGGCACTGATGTTATTGTGCGTATGGGAGTCGATGTGAACTATTATCCTGGGAAATTGGGGGTCAAAGGGGTTGGGTACCAGATGTTAACAGTGCCCTAGTGCTCTAGCAAGGCTGTATGTCACCCCTGGGGAAAGATGACGGGTCACGCAACGCACAGGCACCCCAAAAAAGCAAAGTAAGGTGCACGCAAACCCTCCTAGACCACGTGCGTGGAAAAATAAACCTGCACTACACTGTGGCACCCAGGAACACAAGAATGAACGTATGCGTGTCACACGCAGCCTAGAATGACCTCTGAAGGGGTACGCGACACACGGGGCAACCACAGATGTTAAATACGTGCGCGACTCACCGTCCGCCAGGAACAAATGCGTGAAAAATATGCGCGTGTGCGCGTTGGCAACACCCCCACCAAAAGAAGAATTGTACGCTGTCTGAGGAGACAGGACAACAGTAGTAGGGAACGCTGTTTGAGGTAACAGGCCCAGGAAAAAGAGGAAAAGAGAAAAAGCTGTCAGAGGTAACAGGGAGTACGAACTGGAAACGCTGTGAAGTAAATCGCGTGTGAACCGACAAGAAGTACAGATTTCACCCACTCGCTCTCCACGAAAAGCACGTACAAGGAAATGGCGTTCTACACGTACCTTTTATACACACGTCACAGACGCGCATACGCAATGAGGCCATTTCCACCAATTACGCGCTTTGACACTCGTACGTGTATCTCTTCATTTTTACACGCGCCATTCTCTACGGCCATGCGCGTGACGTCACAGCTGCGCATGGTGGCCTTTGGGCCAATGAAATCGCATATGCGAGCACACGTGGTAAAACTGCACGTCCGAGTGTCATCGCGTGTAATCGGAGGGAAGTGAGCGTACACGCGATTGGCCTGGGTACGTGTATTTCTGGGGTGCGCAGGAAGTTCCACACGCGATTGGTGGAAATCCACATGTGTTCTGTCATCACGTGTAATGAGGGAAACACCCGCGCGCCTCACGTCACAGATGCGCTCACGCGCTAAGGGCCTTTGGTCCAATGAAATCGCATATGCGTGCTGACGTGCATACGCGCTAAGGGCCTTTCCTCGATTTACACGCAGACGTGCAGGATTTTCATGTGCCAAATCACTCCGTATGAAGCTCGCCACGCGTAAGCACACGGAAGACCACGCTCCTGCCCAAAAGGCCGAATTACTGCCCCCCAGAGCCCCGAGCAGCCTCCCACGAGCCATCTGCTTCTGCCTGCCTGCCTGCCTGCTGCCACCGTGCCCTGCCATTTGGTGCCTGCACATCAGCCATCTGCAGGGGTCCATTTGCTGTGTCGACCCCTGCTGGAACAGAAGACTCCCGACTGGGATACCATTGCTCCACAGCCCAGCCCCAGGACCCAGTTGCCCACCAACTCCTGCCTCTGGGGTTGCCATGTCGGGCACTGCAACATCTGGCACCACTGGCAACCCCCGGCCAGAGAGGCAGAGGGGCACCAGCTTCACTGCCACCGAAGTTGGTGTCCTGGTGGAGCAAGTCATGGGGCAGTATGATGCCCTCTTCGGAAGTAAGCGCGCCAACAAGGAAGGACGGACTCGGATCTGGATGGACATCGTGACTGCCATCAATGCGGAGGGGGTGGCTGTCCGCGACTACTAACATGTCAAGAAGCGGTGGGATGACTGCAGGTCCAGGACCCTCTTGAAGGCCCGGCGCCTCGTGGAGGGGGGCCGGGGCCGCATGAGTACCATCCAGATGAGGGTCCTGGAACGCGACGGCCCAGCGCTCCACGCCCAGATCCTTGAGAGGCAGACCCGTCTGGAGTTGAGCGGTAAGTGGCCAAGCATTGCTGTGTGAGACAGGGCATGTCGCAGTGTGATGGTTGTCTGATACTTGACTGTATGTGTGACATAGGCCATGTATGCATGTGTGTTTGCAGGGACGTCATGCATGTGAGACCAGTAATGTGTGAACCACATGGTTGGTGCATGTGTTCAAATGCAACATGGGTTGCCCTATGCGGAATGGCCACATGAAAGCATGCCAGTCTCTGTTCCTGGACATGGGTGAGGGATGGGTGCTGATGCCATGTACATGTATGCTGTCCATGTCTGTGTGTCTGACCTGCGTGGCTGTGACTTGTGAATGCCAGGGATGCATGACACATGTCTGTCGCAATGTTCAGGTTTACTGATGCAGCCTAGTCATCCTTGTATCCACTGTGTCTGTGGTGTATGAGGCCAGATGGATGAAACTAGGGTGAAGTGTGTGCATGTGATAGGCATGGCACATGATGCATGTGAGTTCCAAAACAACAGTGTATGTTTCAAGGATCACTTGGACATGTATGCTAATGTCCATAGCATGCGCCATGCTTGTTACCGCATGTGTTTTACCTGCACTGAGCCATGTGTTGTGGAGGGACATGATGGAAGTGATCTTTGACAGTGCCACTCATCTGCTATTGCTTCCTGTCTAGGGGACCATTGTACAGTACCCTGATGCTTGTGTTCTATGTCTCCCCCTACACAGCGCCACGTGAAGAAGAGGGGGGAGACGGCTCTGTGGAGCAAAGCGGCGGGGATGCCCCCACGGCTGCAGCGGAAGGGGTGGGTGAGCCCCCACATGGGCTTGCAACGGCGGAAGACGGGGTGGAGCCATCCAGGTTGGTGGTTTCCACAGAGGAGGAGGAGGCCGCTACTGAGGCGCACATGGGGCCTGGTGGGGGCATCCCTGCTGGTGCAAGTGTTGCAGTCCAGGGGCAGGGGCAGGAGGCAGCACTGGTCGCCGTGGAGGGGCCTGTGCATGTCACTGGCCCTGACACTGTGACTGCACCACCATGCACCAGCAGGGATGCCCCATCCCAGGCCCGACCGCAGGTAGGGGGGATGTCCATGTCATCTGACTCCCCTCCACCTGCGTACGAGGGGACCCCTGGCCGTATGGAGAAGGTCCTGATTGGTGTCGCGTTGCGCACAGGTGCAATTCGTGATGAGGCGCGTGCTTCCCGGGAGGAGCATGCACGTCATCACGGAGAGCACCGTGCCGACGTGGCCCAGTTGGGAACGGCCATGGTCGGGGGTTTCCTACATGTGTCGGCCAATCTGGCGACCCTCTCCTCCTCTATGGAGACTATGCACCAGTCGTTCTCCATGCCTTCTTCCGGCCCAGATGCCACCAGGGCCCCCTGTGGACCTGCCCCGACCAATGCAGCCGGCTCGGTGGGGATCCCATCCCTGTCACAGTCGGGAGTCGGAGGTCCAGCAGGGGTGGACACACCAGCAACTGGACCCCAGCAGATGGAGGATGTGACGGCATCATCGGGCAGGGCACGTGCACGACGGCGTCGGTGGATACCATCAGCCTGGATGCCGTCGTGCTGGCACAGGCAGTTGCGTCGGAGGCAGCGGCAGGCTCAACGTGGGAGGCATCATGGCTCGGGGCCATCAACATCAGGGGTGCAGGCATCGGCCGGAGGGCAGGAGAACCCTGGAATGGGAGTGGCTTCCGTGTGGGAGCGGTTGGGCCAGCAGATAGGTGCGGAGCGGCAGCGGGCAGAGGAGGAACGGCTCACAATGGTCAGGGCGGAGAACTCCATGCGGAGGGCGTTGAGGTGGGCTGAGTGCCTCGAGGGTCTTCGCAGGGAGTTGGAGCTGGACACTGCTTTATCCCTGCGAGACCTCGGGGCCAGGCAACATGCCCGCCTCCAAGCCATTGAACAGGAGTTCGATGATGCCCTGGCCCATGACAACATCCAGTGAGCCGTTGGACTAGCCCGATGCCCATGTAAATAGTTATGTAGTTAGTGTTAGGTTTCCTTTGTTTTTGCATTTTCTTTGGACCTTTTGGACAGTGGGCCACATTTTTGTATATAGTTATTTTTTATTAGGTAGTGTTGTTAGATAGGTTTCATTTCTTTTGTTGGGATCATGGACCCTGGCTTGTTCACCTGTACATAGTTCACTGTTGGATTTTCTTTTCTTTTTACTATTTACCCATGGAGCAATGGCTTTCAATTATAATTTCCCATTGGATTTTCTTTTCTGGACTGTGACTTTGGACACCATTCCTTTGGATTCTGATTTTTGGTTTTGCATTTTTTCACGGACATGCTTCTTTTTACTTTTTTTACATTCCCATTTCTGTTAGTTTATTTTTGATTCAATTCATGTTTTCTTTAATACATATTTTTTTATCAAACTTCAATGTGTAGTATCATCTCATTGGTTTCATGCATATCATGATATGGGTTTTGAGATTCACTGACACCCATTGGGTGTATGTGAGGGACATGTGTTCGTTTCCAAACTTGCAATTGCAGTTCTATCATGTTATTGCCATTTCTGAGTGGGTGGATGCAATACTCGGGTGGGTGTTTTGCATTTGGAGGCTGACCATAGGGACCGGGGATCTAGATTGTGATGACATGTTGGCTGGGGAACATGAGTTGGACATGAGTGGGGGCCTGCTGGCAGGTGCCCCACAGTGATGGGGGGTGAGGTTGAGGGGAACATGAGTTGGACATGAGTGGGGGCCTGCTGGCAGGTGCCCCACAGTGCTGGGGGGTGGGGGTGCAGGGGAACATGAGTTGGACATGAGTGGGGGCCTGCTGGCAGGTGCCCCACGGTGCTCGGGGGTGGGGGTGCAGGGGAACATGAGTTGGACATGAGTGGGGGCCTGCTGGCAGGTGCCCCACAGTGCTGGGGTTTGTGGGTGCAGGGGAACATGAGTTGGACATGAGTGGGGGCCTGCTGTCAGGTGCTCCACGGTGCTCGGGGTGGGGGTGCAGGGGAACATGAGTTGGACATGAGTGGGGGCCTGCTGGCAGGTACCCCACAGTGCTGGGGGGTGGGGGTGCAGGGGAACATGAGTTGGACATGAGTGGGGGCCTGCTGGCAGGTGCCCCACAGCGCTGGGGGGTGGGGGTGCAGGGGAACATGAGTAGGGGCCTGGTGGAGGCTGCCCCTGCACTGCTGGGGGGTGGGGGTGGTGGGAGACATGAGTGGGGGCCTGGTGGAGGCTGCCCCTGCACTGCTGGGGGGTGGGGGTGGTGGGAGACATGAGTGGGGGCCTGGTGGAGGCTGCCCCTGGTGGCTGGCTGGTGGGGGTGGTGGGAGACATGAGTGGGGGCCTGGTGGAGGCTGCCCCTGCACTGCTGGGGGGTGGGGGTGCAGGGGGACATGAGTGGGGGCCTGGTGGAGGCTGCCCCTGCACTGCTGGGGGTGGGGGTGGTGGGAGACATGAGTGGGTGCCTGGTGGAGGCTGCCCCTGCACTGCTGGGGGGGTGGGGGTGGTGGGAGACATGAGTGGGGGCCTGGTGGAGGCTGCCCCTGGTGGCTGGGGGGTGAGGGTGGTGGGAGACATGAGTTGGACATGAGTGGGGGCCTGGTGGAGGCTGCCCCTGGTGGCTGGGGGATGGGGGTGGTGGTAGACATGGGTGGGGGCCTGGTGGAGGCTGCCCCTGTGTTAGGCGGAAACCTGTGCAGTTCCCTCTGGGACCACTGCAAAAGATTTAGGACTACAGGCGTTTGGCGGTGAACCCACTTGGTAGCAGTCTGCACCACACAGATTCTCTTGGTAGCTGTGGCTGAGCAATCAGACTTCCCTCAAGAAGAGTTGAGCAGTATGTGGAGTATACAAAATAGGGCAATTCTTCACAGCAAGACAAGCAAACACGCAACAAGGCTTAGTGTAAAGATATTAAGGTATTTATTTATAACAGAACATCTATGCAAAACACTATGGCACTATCACGGCAAACAAATCAAACACAATTACTCTACGAAGAAGAAAACGATCAATCCCCCTAGCAATATTTCGACAAGTCTAGGTTCTACTGGTACCGACTAATTTTCAGACAGAGGTGTATACCTCAACCTAGATGACACTCGAACATTTGTTAGGTTGGGGGAGGAAAAGATAGGCAGGTTATGAAATCAACAGAGTTCAATCCTTCGCGGATAAAATGCAAGGCAGGAAGGCAAGAATCACAATAGATCATTAAGTTCAGAGGCCAGGCCCACTCGGAGAGAGGCAAGGCGATATGTCCCAAAAAATCTCTAGTGGAGATGCATTCAAGTCTTTGTAGCAATTGTTATTGGCAGATTGAACAGGTTCAGAACAATAAACGAGAAAAGCTTGGAGGCGACCCAACGGAACGGAGAGGATTAAGACACCTCACTCGAACCGATCGAAAGGGAAGCCAGGCGGACACGGTACCTTGTTGTGGAGGGCAGCTCCGGCGGGGGCAGTTTTTCCTGGTGGTGGATGCACGTCGGGTCTTTGCCAAGAGTAGAGAGGATCTCGTCGTCGAAGAAAAGTGAAGTCCGGTGCACCACCAGGGAAGAGACCAGCCGCGGAGTGCTCCGTCACAAGGCACCACATTTTGGTCGCGGTACAGGGGTAGTGGCTATCCGGTTGCCGAGGTGCTCTGAACGGGCAATTTGACCACTGCGTCCTGAGGCGAATAAAAAGCAAAGGGGACTGGTTTTTCCCACCAGCCAGGGAAGAGACTCTCCGGCAGGGAGATCTCCTCTGTCGTCGGGAAGTGGTGAGTCGGTTCCGCAGGGCTCCACCGGAGGTGTCGTCGTGCAGGTCGGCTCAGCGTTACCCTCGTCGGATTCTTAGGTCCTGTGGCGACTTCTGAAGATCCAGTCCCAAAAGCCCTGCTTTTATGCAGAAAAACCCCATTAATTCAGCCTAGCTGTCAATCAACACATGCTAAGTGGTGAGTGGGAAGGCTCACCACTTGGGCCAATCACTCCAGAGTGCGACCGGAGTTGGCAAGGTAACTCGGCCCATGGTGCCTAAACCCCCTCCCACACCCCTGTGGTAACCCAGACAGAATGGCACCACTTTTGGACGGTCTCTGTACAGAGCCCGCCAAAAGTGGAACAAAGGGCTCGACCTTTGGTTTAGGAGTCACAGAGACGAACACAGGCGCCATTTTACAAACCGAGTTCTGGCAGAAAATACCATCCGATAAACTTATTTAAGATAAGTAGACCGGTGGTACGTTAGAGATTAACGAGAAAAAAAAGGGTCAATCTCCAACAATAGGACGAATCCCATAGGGTTATGTTCAGGGTCGAACATAACAAGTAGTTTCCACTGCCACCAGCCAAAACTCGACGAAGGGGGACGGGACAGTGCCCCCTCGAGTAACAGATCCAGGAGTAATCGAATTACCCCTACTAGTACGTCCACAATAAGATGGTTTGTACTAGTTCTGTTAGTAAATTTAGGTCTAGTAAAGCCAATGGTGACTTTACATGCCCGGGGAGACAGTAATCAGTCCCCGGGTATGGAGTCTATGGTGGAGGTCCGCTAGGACGCCCCAGTGCTACGGCACAGAGGGTGCGGTGTAACACACATAGCACAACATATGAGACCCAATGGAGTAAAAGACCCCATAGCCCATAGAACACATTGACATTCAAAGGAATTACACACATTCATGTCCAAGAGTGGGGGGAAAAGAGTCCCACTCTTGGCAGGATGGAAAAAAGAAACTCCAGAAATCCAGCAAAGCTGCTGGGGGACTCACTAGGTTAGGAAATTCAGCCTAAACAGAGAATTCTCCCTAACACCCTGCACTGCTGGGGGGTTGGGGTGGTGGGAGGCATGAGTGGGGGCCTGGTGGAGGCTGCCCCTGCACTGCTGGGGGGTGGGGGTGGTGGGAGACATGAGTGGGGGCCTGGTGGAGGCTGCCCCTGCACTGCTGGGGGGTGGGGGTGGTGGGAGACATGAGTGGGGGCCTGGTGGAGGCTGCCCCTGCACTGCTGGGGGGTGGGGGTGGTGGGAGACATGAGTGGGGGCCTGGTGGAGGCTGCCCCTGGTGGCTGGGGGGTGGGGGTGGTGGGAGACATGAGTGGGGGCCTGGTGGAGGCTGCCCCTGCACTGCTGGGTGGTGGGCGTGCAGGGGGACATGGGTGGGGGCCTGGTGGAGGCTGCCCCTGCACTGCTGGGGGGTGGGGGTGGTGGGTGACATGAGTGGGGGCCTGGTGGAATCTGCCCCTGGTGGCTGGTGGGTGGAGGTGGTGGGAGACATGAGTGGGGGCCTGGTGGAGGGTGCCCCCGACTGCTGGGGGGTAGGGGGTGGTGGGAGACATGAGTGGGGGCCTGGTGGAGGCTGCCCCTGCACTGCTGGGGGGTGGGGGTGCAGGGGGACATGAGTGGGGGCCTGGTGGAGGGTGCCCCTGACTGCTGGGGGGTAGTGGGTGGTGGGAGACATGAGTGGGGGCCTGGTGGAGGCTGCCCCTGGTGGCTGGGGGGTGGGGGTGGTAGGAGACATGAGTGGGGGCCTGGTGGAGGCTGCCCCTGCACTGCTGGGGGGTGGGGGTGGTGGGAGATATGAGTGGGGGCCTGGTGGAGGCTGCACCTGCACTGCTGGGGGGTGGGGGTGGTGGGAGACATGAGTGGGGGCCTGGTGGAGGCTGCCCCTGGTGGCTGGGTGGTGGGGGTGGTGGTAGACATGGGTGGGGGCCTGGTGGAGGCTGCCCCTGCACTGCTGGGGGGTGGGGGTGCAGGGGGACATGAGTGGGGGCCTGGTGGAGGCTGCCCCTGCACTGCTGGGGGGTGGGGGTGGTGGGAGACATGGGTGGGGGCCTGGTGGAGGCTGCCCCTGCACTGCTGGGGGGTGGGGGTGGTGGGAGACATGCATTGTTGATCAGTAGTGCAAGGTGACATGTGGGTTGGCTGGGGGGCATGCCCATGGTGGATGGGCTGCCTGCGGGACATGAGCAGGGGTGCAGGGTAGTCCCCCGTGGTGTGGGCTGCCTGCAGGGGCCGTGGAGGTTGTAGAGCGAACACCTGGGAGGACCCACACGGCCAATTCACGTGTAGTACTCCCCAGGACCCCTGAAATACACGTACCCTGCTGAAATCGCGTGTGGAACTTCCCGCGCACCCCTGAAATACACGTACCCTGCTCGCACGGGGCCAATCGCGTGTGGAACTTCCCGCGCACCCCTGAAATACACGTACCCTGCTGAAATCACGTGTGGAACTTCCCGCGCACACCTCAAATACACGTACCCTGCTGAAATCGCGGGTGGAACTTCCCGCGCACCCCTGCAATACACGTACCCTGCTGAAATCGCGTGTGGAACTTCCCTCGCACCCATGGAATACACGTACCCTGCTCGCACGGGGCGAATCGCGTGTGGAACTTCCCGCGCACCCCTGAAATACACGTACCCTGATGGAATCGCGTGTGGAACTTCCTGCGCACCCCTGAAATACACGGACCCTGCTGAAATCGCGTGTGGAACTTCCCGCGCACCCCTGAAATACACGTACCCTGCTGAAATCGCGTGTGGAACTTCCCGCGCACCCCTGCAATACACGTACCCTGCTGAAATTGCGTGTGGAACTTCCCGCGCACCCCTGGAATACATGTTCCCTGCTCGCCCGGGGCCAATCGCGTGTGGAACTTCCCGCGCACCCCTGAAATACACGTACCCTGATGGAATCGCGTGTGGAACTTCCCGCGCACCCCTGAAATACACGTACCCTGCTGAAATCGCGTGTGGAACTTCCCGCGCACCCCTGAAATACACATACCCTGCTCGCACGGGGCCAATCGCGTGTGGAACTTCCCGCGCACCCCTGAAATACACATACCCTGCTGAAATCGCGTGTGGAACTTCCCGCGCACCCCTGAAATACACGTACCCTGCTCGCACGGGGCTAATCACGTGTGGAACTTCCCGTGCACCCCTGAAATACACGTACCCTGCTGATTTTGCGTGTGATACTTCCCGCGCACCCCTGATGCACACGTACACAGGACAATCGTGTGTGGAACTTCACACGAACCACTGAAATACACGTTCCCCGCTTGGCGTTTGCTGTTTGCCAGCCCTGTGAACTGGTCCAGGGTTAGCGCAGACCTTTGCGATTATTTGGGGATTTTGAAGGCTTTTCCTTGCGCGAGGGCGTTCTTGGGGGCGTAACTGGCGCTGCTGCAGGGTCGCTGCGCCACGCTGCGCCACGGCTGGTTTTGGATGCGAAAATTCATGAATACGCTGTGCGCGGAAATCGATTTTAGCACACGCGGCTGGCGCAGACATTCGCACGGGCATGCTGTGCGCCAGTCGCGTGTGCCACTTTTGTGCGAATTTCTATGAATTACCCTGATAGTTTTTCCATGTTTTCCAAGTGCATATGTCCTAAGGCTGTCATGTTGGTTAGGGCCTCACTCTATGAGTCATAATGTTAGTGTCATGTTTGATGGGGCACATGTTCGAATGCCACATGTTCTTGAAGGATGTTTTATCCAAGTTGGATGAACATGGGTGGCCTATTGTAGATGTGGGGAGGTGGCGTGCTTTGGGATTCATGTGTTTGACACCTTTGTCATGTACATCTGTGCTTTCACTACTTCTGTGCTTTGCAGTGCAGGCATGTATTTAGTTGTGTACATGGTGATGTTGGTGTGGCATGGTACACCAGAGTTCTGGGGGTTACTATGAGATTACCTGTTCAACTCCCAGGGCCCAACAAGCCTCCCCTAGAAAATGGAGGACTCGGACAAGGGCAAGTTAGAACTGTTGTTTATCAGAAAAACCAACAGGGATCATACAGGACATTCAAAAGTCTCCAGAGTCACCGCTCCCAAACCTGTGTCAATCCGTTTTGATGGAAAGTAACATCACAACATGGGCCCTTCCCTGAAAAACCTATCCCACTTCCTGGTTGGGTCCTCAGAGTGGTATACCATACAGATTGCCCCTATGGATCTTAGTTGATTGGCCCTCTCATTTCAGGTGGCTGGCCTACCCCTTCCCCAAGAAACTATCTATTACATTGTTTCTGGGTAGCAGGATTACCCCTGCCATCCACCCCTGGATTTCTGTCCCCTGACTGACTGGTACTGGTCGCCACAGGGACCCAGTTCTGTTTTCAGTGCTCTGTGCCCTTCTTCTAGGTGATGAGAATGACTATGTTTTCCCAATGTATCTGTTAGCAGTACCACTTTTGCCTGTGAGAGTGCTCTCCACATTGCAACGTTGTTGCCAAGTTCATGTGTCACTTCATAACTGTGTTTTGAGAACTGTTAGCCTTCGTACCCCGAGTGAATAACCATTGTCTAGCTTGGCCACATTACGTAGTTGAGGACCATGAAATTGAACTTTTCTGGTCTGAAATTTATGAGGATTTATTCTGTTTTTCTGCAGATTGCCCTTTGTCGTTTTAGTCTGGAATGGGTTGCTTGTCTCAGACCTTGGCTGCGAGCCCTGGCCCTCCTGTTCTGTGCACCCTATTTCTGCTTTCCATCATCTCTCATCCTGCGGCTTGTGGACTTATGTGATCCTTGTTATACTTATACTATTCTTTCTACACATCTATGTTGTGCTATGTTTCCTATAGGTTAGTTGTGTTTGGTCCTTCCAGGTTTCTTATGTCATCCTGTATTTCCATAGGGTTAGTTGTCATATGCATATGCAAGCTTGCTCTGCATCTCTTCATTGCCTTGCATTGAGCGTTTCCTCACTTGGCTAATGAGAAAAATGAGAAAAGATTTTGACAGTAAGTATATGTATCTATCCTCTATCTACAGAACTGTGTAAGCATGTTCTTTCGTGTATTCACCTGTGTGTTTGGGTAACATTGTGCATGGCTGCGAGTGTACTTTGTGACTAAAGTGGCTATGTTGTGATGTCACTAATGACATCAGCACAGTGGGTTTTCAGCATTAGTCAACATCATCCATTGAGGCATTTGGGTCCATGAGCAATGTTGAAGCACCTGTATCCATAAAGACATTGATTGGATAAGGTTTCATGACTGTCTGAGAGAATATCTTCCTGCATGCGTGTCAGTCACTGGTCCTCTTGGGGCCTGGCCGAATAGTGAGTGACTTTGTGTGTTTTTGACTCTTAGGGCCTTCTTGTTCATGAGGGTTAGGAGGAGCATTCCAGGTACCCTCTCTTCAGTCCCCCATCTGGTCGACCAGTTGACCAAGACTCCATACTTCGTTACTCTTGCTTTTGGTAGCCATATCTTCATCACTCCTCCAAGATGTCCATAGTAATTTGCATGGTCATCGAAACTCCAGGTCATATAGCTACAGTCTCTCTCTGGTTTGCACCATACCCATATCCCCCAGTATATGTTGCTGTCGAAGGGATTGTCATATGTGATCATCTCAATCGGGAACAGTGGGCATTCTTTTATCGTTGCTCTCAGGTGATTTCTTTCTTCTACTAACTTGTCTTTTTCTTCTTCCATGTTCACATCTATTAACACCTTCATCCCTATTGTCTTCACAGTAGTTTTGTGCTGCAGATCTTGATCAAACACAGTCCCACTACTACTAGTGCTCATAATAATACTTTCAGTTCATCTCCTAACCATGTTGGCATACATGACCATATGTATGACAACCAACTCTGGTCCTTTCCTGTTCCTTTGGCTTCCTCCTCCATCTTGGCGTGCATCCTCGAAAACCTTGTCACTGTTTCTGTCAGTGTGCCATTCTCTCTATCATTTGCAGGCACGAAGGAACATATCTGTTTAGTAGTGCAATCAACCTCACTGCCCTGAGCTCTTCTTTTATCCTGTTGAAGCCATTCACTGTAGAGTTTATCATTTGCATCAGCTACCATCTTGTTATCTGCAACCATTTCACATGTGTATATGTCTGCACAGCCGGAACTACTGACATGAAAAACATCTCTGTCCTGCTGAAAAACTGATGCTCAGGTGGTACATCATCTAGTGATGCTTCTGATTCTGAAGAGAAAAAGTTGTCTCTTTTCACTCTACTCCCTTCTCCTGACAGTTTCTTTTTTCCCTTTTCTTCCAATTCTATTGATATCTTCTTTCTCTTGTTAGTATCCATTTTAGGGAAGTCGTCTGTTATCACGTCCTTCTGTGGCACTACCAGTTCTGGCATATTGAGGTGCACCAACAAGCAAACTCCTCCCCAGTTGGGAGGCAGCTTCTCATATGCCTTCGGGCCACACACCCAATAATGATCCATTAATACTGCCATGCAAACATTCATTGCTGGATGCTTTTCTGTGTAGCTACACTCTGTGTTTTCTCCAACCTTTACTGTACCATCATTCTGGTAACATAATGCTGTTTTTTCAGTGGTATTATGGCCATTGGTCCAGCTTCATTGTCCACCCAGGTCAGCAACTTGGTGCTTGCATCCCACTCTTTCAGGCACTTGTTGTTTTCTCCTTGCACTGTGTTTGCCGGTGTTTGTACTAGGGTGTGTGCTTTGCTACCTACTGCTCCCTCGTACATCCTTCTGCTGTGTATGCTTGGTCATACACAAGCATGTGTGGGCTTTCTCCTTACTGTGCTTAGAGTGTTCCCCTGTCCACCTGACATGGTTGTTCCACCTGCTGAAGTTGGAGTAATGTTAGTAGAGGATGCAGTGGTAGCATTATATACAAGGGATATTTGCCAACAAAGAAAAGCAAAAACGCCACTTGGAAATAAGAGACAAGACAAGATGGGCACTTTTATTTTTAATAACCATATCCATTACCTGTGCTGAATGGATCCTGATTCAGCTTGAAGATATCAGTTACCCACCTCAAATGTGCAAAAATGAACATTAATCTATTAGTATTGTATTAGTTCAAGCCCCATAGACCATGTAGTCTGTTATGGCAGAAGTGAATAGCTGTTCTCACAGAGCTTTAATTCTAGGGTCTCTGAAGATTGGCCCAGGTATGCTATAAAGACATGATAATACACATTAGGATGGCGTGCCCAAGACCTGTTGGACCTTCTAATAAATTGGACAAATTGGCTTTGGAAGGTATCGGGTTGGGGATCATTGGGAAGCATGAAAGAAATGCAATAAAAACAGTTGCATTTTCACGATGAATGTGTGCAGAAAGAAAAATAACAAACAGCAGTGTACCCTCCCTCTGGATGTTTAGGAAGTCCTTGCCCTAACTCTGCTGCATGTGTGTGAGTAACATTCGGTGTTCTCTGCTCGGCATTGCTGATTCTGAATGATTTCTTTGCTCTTCTTGCTGAGGATCGTCGGCCCTGCCGATGCCGGTGCCAGGTGAGGTCACTGCTTTGTAAGGCTTGATGTCACCGAGATGTTTCCAAACGTTCTTCCGAACCAGTTTGACAGCTCTCTCAGTTATTAGTTCTACTGTGTGGGGGCTCGTGAACCGTGGGGCATCCACTTGTGGGAAATGTTCCTCAGGAGAACCTGGCACCCTGGGTGCACCAGTGGCTGCTTAAGTAAGTCCTCATTGTTTTTTGATGCTGGGGCTTTATTCTCCGGCTTCAGGCCTCTCCTCGTGGCTTTGCAGCTGGTGGGAAATAAAAGAGGCACTAGCAATGAAGGAAGTTGTATACTTGTACATTTCCTGATTCAATACATCAGCCAAATTCTCAGGATCCTTTATTTCTCTAGTGGGAGGAGCCAGGGGAAGTCGTATGCGCTGTCCTGTCACCACCTCATGTGGGGTTAAATGATGGTTGGACTCGGGTTTATTGCTTATTGCGAAGTGCGAACAATGCTAGAGGGAGGCAATGCAGACAGCTTTTGTTCAAACTCCTTTTAGTTTTGGCTATAGCTTCTTTAAACAAGCCATTGAGGTGTTCACTCATCCTGTTTACTTGTGGGTGATAGGCACAGGAGAATTTGTTGGATTCTGGCCAAGATTGTAATACGCTAGAACATCTCCTTGGCAAAGTGAGGTACATTGTCAGACCGCAGGACCTGACACATGCACCGTGGTGGGAATATCTCCCGAACGAGGAATTTTGCTGCTTGAAGGGCATCAGGATGAGAACAAGGATTGGCCTCAATACAATGGGAAAATTGACACATAATGGATCTATGTGATTATTGCGACCCAGTTTACTGCGCCGGCCGAAAATGCTGACTTTTTTATTTTTTTCAACTCGCCGTAACCCTTCATAATACCCCCAACCTTAATGATTTACTTTACCCCATCCCCCACATTTATATCCTAAGAAATGGGGTTAAAAAAATAATAATAAAGTCAGCATTTTCGGCCGGCGAAGTGAACCCGGCGTATTAATCGTATGATTCCCACATAACCACTATCATGTAGCAGTACCCTTGGCTAATGTGCATCATGTCAACATAATCGACGTGTAGTTGTTGGGATGGACCCACTGGGTGAGGTTTGGCTCTTCTCACTACCCTTAATGTATGACCTGCAATATATTGTTTACACACCAAACAATTAATCATGAATTTGGCCATGTGTTCCACCACGTTAGGACAGAACCATGTTTCTCCAATATGATTGTAGAGGAGGAGCCAAAAGCCTCTACCGGAAGTCCCACCCCTAACTTTCCTATATGTTGGGGACCCGGAAATAGTGACAAAAGCTACACCTGTGATGATGCATATAACACAAGAAGCCTTTGAAGCAAAGTATTGATTGAGAAAACCATTCTTTATGTATCCATGAAAGGCTTGTTGTCTCTTGGGAAAGAACCCCAAAGAGCATGTGAAGAAGGATGGAAGAGGAGACAGGTGATGTCAGATGAAGCAAAGTGATGTGCCTAAAAGAAGATGACAAGAAAGAAGGTGAATAGACCATATAGAATATTATGACGAAGTAAAGAATGGAGTAACCCTTTACGTGCGGAACAAAGAGTGCACGTAAAAAGAGCACGGAAGAAAATGAAAATGTTTTTTAAATGTACAGATGCAGTAACGCAAGTAGATGAAGTAATCATATGGCTGGCTATATGTAGTGAATAGACTGCAGGTGGTGCTGCCGATATATACATATATGTGTATATAGAATCTGGATGTTCCACCATGCATTTTAGTAAACTTGGACCCCGTCAATGAAAGGGTTGGAAGTTTGGCACGGCAGAATAGAACAGCTGACGGCGAAGGAAGATTGAACAATGCTTGTCTAACCCAGTGGCAAGGGTTGAGGCAGCCACGAATCTGGTTATCTATCATGGAAAGATACAATTAAGATGAAGTAGGGGCGACCCCCTGTTGAGGTTCAATGGAAAAACACTGGAAGCACCAGGTCTTATTCATTAAATGGTATTAAAAGCAACAAAGGAGCTCAAAAAGCGGTCTCCAGTCACATGCTCAGATGAAAAGAGACTTTGGGCAAGCTTCGTCGAGACCAGAAGCTAAAGCCATGCACCTACTCCCTTTTATTCTCAGGCATAGTAATCCTAAACAAGGGCGAGTTCAAAGGCCTAATTGCATGGCAGACATTAGGAGTGATGATGGATTGTGGGCTAATTGGGTGGGGAGGCATGACACGGCCAACCCTCCAGCACCTGGGGTACCAGTTTACGTGATTGATTTTTTGATATTGATTGATGCTTCATTTCTATCGCGCTCGTACACAAGTGTTTCAGAGCGCGACAAGGCAAGGGAGGGCAACAGGGGAGAACAGAACAGCGATCTTTACTAGGCCCAGTGACATTGAGAACGCGCAAGTGCATGGGAGAGGTGGAGGGGAAAAGTGCATGGAAGGAGGGAGAAGTGGAAAGTGCGAAGAAGAGGAGAAACAGATAAATAACAATAATAAATAATAAAGGCAACACACAGTGGTAATGCAGCCAGCAATTTGCAAAAGTTAGGATTAAGGCAGCAGGCATGGTAAGTCTGATAAGTGCTGGAAGAAAAAGGGGGGGCTGTATGGGTACAGATACAGACCCCAGTGCAAGGGGTGGCCCGGAGGCAGTGCGGGAGGGTGCCAGGGTGAGCAGGTACCTGGGCCTGAAGGACAGAGGGTGGCCAGGTGCACAGTGCCAAGAGAGAACAGATCAGCAGGGGAGAGGGGGAGTAAAGGCAGAGTTTTAGAGTGGCAGGGAGACTATTCCAGAGGCAGGCCCCAGCCGAAGACAGAGATCTACCCCAGCTCGTTTCTTTGAAAAACGACTGACCCTGAGGGAGTTGGAGATAGAGGAGCAAAGAGCTCGAGAGGGGAGGTATTTGCGGAGGGATAGCTGAAGGTATTTTGGACCCAGGCCCCA
This sequence comes from Ambystoma mexicanum, assembly GCF_040938575.1. Lineage (NCBI taxonomy): Eukaryota > Metazoa > Chordata > Amphibia > Caudata > Ambystomatidae > Ambystoma > Ambystoma mexicanum. The sequence continues at coordinate 739,993,439 of NC_090928.1, forward strand.
GAAAGCCTTGTGGACAATGCAGAGGATTTTGAATTTAATCCTTGCATCCACTGGGAGCCAGTGGAGAGATTTCAGAGCTGGAGAGATACGATCCCAGGGCTTGAGGCCAAGGACAAGTCTCGCAGTCCTGTTCTGGATTAGTTGCAGAGGGCAGAGAGTAGAGGCAGGTAGATTTAGAAAGAGGTTGTTACAATAGTCCAAGCTAGAGAGAACCAGAGCTTGGAAAGGCAGAGTACCTCTGAGGAGGTGCAGTCGGAAATGTGACTTTTTAGAGACCTCAGAGATGTGGGCAAAGAAGGAAAGGGTGGAGTCAAAGATGACGCTGAGGTTCTTAGCCTTGCAGGTGCTGCTAGAGTCTCAAATATTCCAGAAGGGTACAAGCATGCCAACCAATTATAGAGGGCCACATATCAAAGAGCGCTATAGTTTAGAGACCCAATGATACGTCATATAATTGATGACACTGACAATGACTTGCACTAGCGGTAGGCACAGTTGTCCACCTGACCGTACAGACCTAATCACAACTCCATAACCCATAGAAAGTATACTTAGATGTTTCCTGTTAACCAACCACAGTCCCGCATATGTTTTCTTATTTTGCCCCGTAGTATGACGTCAGAGATGAGTTTTTAGTATAAAAGGTTGTTTTTGAATGAAATATTATTGAGCGTGATTCTGTTGACATCAGTGGTTGAAGTGTATGAAAAGAAGTAGTGGAACTATGTTTCCTGCCGTCATGCGACCTCTGGTTGACATCTGCAGATGTCCATTGTACTCTCTCTTTTAGATAATTTTTATTAAAACAGCTACTTCTTTCCCAACTTCTTGAGTCATTTTTATTATTGATGTTTGGGTAACTTCTGCATCCCCATCCACCCTGTAGATTGTTACCTCATCTTAAAGGCCCTACGGGTTCATGAGCATCAAGCACCTACTTCTCTGTATGGGTTGGATAATGTAGTTGTGTCAGTACTGTGTGCTATAATGCAAGCAACATTACCCCGTTCCCTGTGTTGTTTTGCCACCATAGGGCATATGTTGGAGACACTGTACATCTCCGCCTTAGCCAAAGTTCTTTTTCTTCCCTGGGTGCAGCTTCCTGCAGCTCCATATTCTGTGTCATTGGAAGTATGTTGTACCCCTATTTTAGTATTATAGTTCTTGCATAATCGCGCGTGTGTAAGAAAGCCTCCATTTCTAAAATGTCCCCAAAATAGGCGGCGCAATTTTCCTCTGCTTCTGCTGCTTCGTTACCCTTGGAGATAGGATCCTCCCCGTTTGTGTGTGCTTGGCATTTCACTATTGCTATCCTCTCTGGGAGGTCTATGACCTCTTCCAATCTGCCCAATAGTAGTGCCTGCTGCACTGGTGACCCATCAGCACGTCTGAAGCCCCTCCTCATCCACTTTGGCAGCCTAGAATGCACTGTGGATGTCACGTAGGCTGAATCCAAGTAAATTGTCACTTCCTTATCCTTGCTGTGCTCCAATGCCAATATTAAGGCCACTAATTCTGCTGCTTGTGCTGAGTATTCTGCTGGCAGGCATGCACCCGTCACTACCTTGCTTGCCGTCTCCTCTCTCAATCTCACAAATGCTGTCCCAGTATGTCTTTCCCCAGTTGTTCAGTTAATTGTTGAAGACCTGTCAATATAGAATACGTCTCCCCCCTCAGGTGAGTCCTCCTGTACCTTGCAATTGTCACTGAATTATTTTAGGTTTGCTGTGCATTTGTGTACATAGTCACCCTTCTGTAAAACATCGGCGAGAAAGGTCGCCGGGTTGACAAGTCTGCATCTCACTATCTTGAGAGCCTGGTTAGATAATAATACCTCATACCCTGAGGCCCTCTGTTTTCTCATTGTGCTCTTCGGTCTTTCGAATATTGCAAGAGGGCATGCTCCACGTAGAGAGTGGTGCTCTATCCCATGGTAATACTAGCTAATTTGTCCACTGTGAATGCAGCTGCAGCCAATGCTTATTTGCATGGACAGTGTCCCTCATTACTGGGTCTAATTTCCTGCTGTAATAAGCTGGTGTCTTGTGCCTCAAGCTAGTCTTCTGTGTCAGTACTGTGGTCATCACTATGTCAGAATATGAGAACAGAAAAAAGTCCTTTTGATAGTCTGGGATCTCTAACACTGGAGCTGTGCATATTGCTTCCTTCAGCTCCTTAAATGCCTTAGTCATTTCTGTTGTCTATTTTATTGGCTTCACCCCCCCTTTATGTTTCCTTCAGTGCACATAATAAGGGCCTAGTGTAGGTGCTGTAATTGAATACCCATGCCCTGCAGTAAGTACATAGTCCCAAGAGATGCTGCATCTCTCTGACTGTTGTGTGCTTTGTTGTCCTGCGTATTGCCTCTGCCCTTCTGGTGTCACTCGTCGGCCATTTTGGAGATCAGCTGTCCATTGTATAACACTTCTGTCTGGCAATATTGTAGTTTGGCCTAGTCCACCTTGTATCCCTTTTCTGCTAGTACTGCCCACATATATACTGAGTTATTTTTACACTGTTCTTTTGTCTTGCTGCAAATCAATATGTCATTTATGTGCTGTAAAACCATGCTCTCCATCTGTACATTGCCTAAGTCCATTTGGAGTACCTTGATGAAGATAGAAGGGGATTTTCAGTACCCTTCAGAAAGACTTGCATGTTTCCAAGTCTTATTTCTATATAGAAATGAAGTTAAGTCTTGTGAGTCTGGGTGTAACGGTATAGAGAACAATGCATTCTACAAATCTATGACCGTGAAGTAGTCAGCTTCCGTGGGGATACTGCACTTAATTCTCACCTGGTTCAGAAGGATATTCTGCTTCTATAATATGGTTAAGAGGGGGAAAGTCCTGTATAAAATGCCATGACCCCCCTGTCTCCTTTTTGACAGGGTACACAGCCATGTTGCACAGTGATTCTGATGGAACAGGGTGCCCTGCTTCACTAATGCTGCAATGGACTCATAGATCCCTTCGTCTGTCTGTCTTGAAAGTGGGTATTGTTTAATTTGTGGCAGAATGGCTCCTGGCTTTAGTTTTATTTTCATTGCTCCTATCCCCTTTAGGGACCTTTGCCAAATCTTGCTCGGGAAAGGAGGGCAGTGCTTTTAGTGTCATCGCCATTCTTTGTGGTACTTCTCTGTAATGTATCCTCACCCAATATGTGATGCTCATTTTGAACACCATCTCGTAGTCTGATCTGTTGCCTTTAATAGTATTTGGTCTGTTACTGTAGACAACCTGTAGCCTTCAGCTATGGCAAACACTGGTCGCCATAGTCGCCCTGTTTCATCTGTCCCATGCACTGCTATCCAGTCGTCCCCCACAATCAATGCCTATAATTCTAGTGCCACTATTGTCCCTTACTTCTCATCTAATGTTATCTCTGGCCTGAATAAGTACTTGTTTGGAAAGTGCCACATTTTCCCCTGAATCCATGTGAGCCATGCTCTTATTATTTCAGTTCAATATTGAAACAGCTCCTCATCCACTGGCACCCCCCTCTTCACCCCTTGTCCACAATAGGCTTGAAGTATTTACCTCACATTTAGGAGATGTATCCCTGGTGTGGAACATACTACACCCTTGTCAGTGAATGAAATGGCCATGTGAAGTCTGCTCATGATGTCTCTCCCCAGTATATTTACAGGAGTTTGTCGAAAATAGAGCAGGGGCAGGGGCAAAGACAGATTGTGCTCCCCTATAGAAAGTGCAATATCTTCTGTAAAAGGAACCACTTCCATCACTTCAGAGAATCCTTGAGCATTCATGGCATTGCCTGACATACTATATTTCCCTTTCCAGATGCAGGATTTGGTCGCCCCTGTGTCTACAAGAATGGAAAAAGTCTTGTCATCTATTGTCATCCCTGCACGTGGTTCCTTTGCAGGACTGGGTGTAATTGATAGGATGGAACACATCAAGTCTGTCTGTGGGTTGTCCTATTGAGGGTTTAAGGACATTCCATTCCCCAGGAATGGGTTGCCCCCTATGACAGTGACCCACAGTTTCATAATGGGAGTCGTTGTCATGAAGTCTGTGTGTGACGCTGTTACATCGTTTGGTTGTGTGCTGTTCTGCATCTGCAGTATTTGCTGTGGTATCTGTGGTGCCTGTGAATATTGCTGCATAGGTGCTTACATTTGTGATACCTATGTCATGGGAGGTGTGTCTGCCCTTGCTGTGGTGTCTGGTCCTGAGTGTAATACTCATTCTGTTGCCCCTGGTATGATGGCTGGTATTGTATTGTATTCCCCATTCTGTTGCACTTCTCTCATGCTTCTGCATACCCTTGAGATATGCCTGATCTGTCCACACAACCAGCATTGGGGTGTTTCACTCAACTGCCTTTGGAAGCCCCCAGAAATCCCCTTCTGGGCCCTGTTCTGTGTACTGCCCACATCCTCAGAACCCACCAGTGGAATTCCCTGTAGTTATTCTGAATTTGTTGCCCATACCCACGTCCTCTAGGTGCCCCTCCTCTTCCTCAAACCCATGCTGCAAATCTGCCTGGCCCATGTATCTACCTCCCCCGGGCGGTGGTGCATACTGCATCTGTGGTAACCCTTGTCCTCCCGTGCTTGTCAATATTGCCCTTTCCATGATGCACTAACTCGCCTGCTTTCTTTACTCACGCTTTTGCCTCACGTTCTCTTGCATAACCCTACAGTATTGTACTATCGTGAGCTGTATTTCTGACCAAGACTTTGCCTCCACCTCCACCAATTTCTTCAGTTGCCTTTGCACCTGTTCTAGCAACCCTTGGCATAATAAGTGGTAGAATAATGATTCTGTTTTGTCCCAAGGTTCTTGCGTTTCAAGGCACCAAAGCTCTTGAATCGTTTGAATGTAGTGTAAGGGATCTTCGTCTTCCCCCATTTTGCATGCCATAATCGCACTAATGTCTAACGTGTCCGGGTATTGTGTCTGTCAAGGTTATCATACTGCTGCTCGGCAGTTATGCGCCATATCCTGGGTGGTTACTCCCCGGTATCCCGCCCTTCTACATACGTCATCAGTAGCTTCCCCAAACATTGCCACTTGTAGACCCTTTACCTACCCCACTGCTATTTCTGTCCCTCTGTCATCCTTTCCATTTCGTATATCCATTTCTCTGCACCTGTGGTTAATGAGAGTAGCCTACAACTCAAGCTTTCCCTTGTCTCTGTGCTTCCATGGTATGTATTGAGGTCGCCCCCCTCCCTTATCCAGTAAGGGCTACTGTGCTAACTGGATCTCCCCATTAGCCTCTCGTGTCAGCCTGATCTGCTTATGCCGTCTCTCATCATCTTCAATTTCAGTACATACCTTTGCCGGCTCTGCCTTCCTTTGCCCTGGAAGATCTCTAAGCCTCTGCATGTATGGGTATTCACATAGCTGTACCTCAACAAATCATCTCTTTTTTCGATTTTCACAATTTGGTTTATTTTGTAGCACTAAATTCCATAGATAGATATCTCTAGATTCACTTTAGATAGCCAATAAGGACCAATACTCCAATTATTTTATCAACTTTCTGCAATATTTATTGTGTCACAGAATTAATTATTTTCTCTTATGTTTAACATTGCCTTTTGTCATTCTTTACTTTTTTGTTTGTCATTGTTTGCTACATTCCTTTTTTGAAACAACAGAAAACATGTGACTTACACATTGCATAGACAAGTGAACATTATAAAAAAAATGTTTTATATATATGTGCAAATCACACCACTTCTGTTGAGAGTCCTTAGCCTCACTACTGTCATAGCTATTAGTGGCTATTACCGCAGCCACCTTCAGCACGTGAACTAAAGCCCACTTAAACACCCATATAAGCTCTATTGTTTGCATTCAGATCTACGTTTCTTATGGAACACAATTTTCCTTAAATCTGTCAGTTAAGTGATGTTTCGGTGGAGCTGTCAATAAGCCACCTTCCTCAGTATCTTGCTTCTATGGAGACTCCGAAAGACAACAAAAAATGTGTATAAGCGTGTCTTCTACAAATATTATAAAATGACTGTTACATTCAGTGAATCAGAGTTTCTTGGAACTCTGTGATCTAGTAACTCAAGTACTAACCTTGCTCTTTTCCAAGTACTCTCCAAGGAGTTGTGTTTAAAAGGACTTGTTTTTCCAGTCCATGGTTTACTCCCTGCTGACAGTGGCCCTCATTACGACCCTGGCGGAAAGTGACTGACCGGACCGCCACAGCGTAAATAGCGTTTCCGCCATTGCACGAAGGAGCAAAGTGCGGCCCATTCCGACCCATCGGGCACGAGCACCACGGCATGGCGGAAGTGCAAAGTCCGCGATGGCGGAAATGACCCCAAAATGGCCCACACCGCCGCCGTACGGCGCCCTAGGTGCAATACCGCCACCCATCACAGCGGACACCGCAGTGTGCGCCTACCGGAAAGTACGGTGACCGGAAATATACGGAAACGGAAGTTAAAACATGGGCCCGGAACGGGAAACATCCCGCCGTACACCTATAAAACCACTAAAACCACACAACCACTAAAATCACTACCCTGAGACACACCCCAACCCGTCATCCACCCTAGCGAAACCAAGAAAAATGGGAAAAGTAGCGAAGAAAGCGTGCGACCGCAAGCGGCAGGTCCACTTCTCCCGTGAGGAACTCACCGTGCTAACAGAGACCCTCCAGGAGAATGCTGCCGTCGTCTTCTGCACGCAAATGACCAGGACGGCACTTGCAAACAAGAAGGCCATATGGGCTCTGGTGGCACAGCGGGTAAGTGCGGTGGGGACCGCACCCCGCACCCCACAGCAATGCCGTAAGCGATGGGACGACCTGCGGATACGCGTCCGCAGCATACTCTCTGCCAACCGCAACATTGCCACAGCCACCGGGGGAGGTCCTGAATCACCCATCAAGTTGACCCCCTGGGAAGAAATCTGTGCCTCCACCATCGGAATGGAGAGCATAGAGGGAGTCGGAGGGATGGAGAAAGGAGTGCAGACATCCGAAGATTCAGGTAGGTGGCCCAAATAAAACAATGCCAAATCCACAAAGTCCATCCATGTGAAGTACCATGCGTCCACATAGTGCAACAGAAACATATGTCCAGGAGAACGGCCACACACATCGGCCTGATAGCGCACGTTAAAACCCACAATAAATACATAAATAATTAAAAACCCCTAAAACACGCACTACACGTGCAGCAGGCACACCCCAACTGCAGGCTGCCAAACAACTGCACCCTCACTCCACACACAAATGAGAGCACCTCCAAGGCCCCGACCCAAATCACCCTCAGGTACCACCCCAATGCATGTGATACAATGCCATTCCAATTCCCACAGACCCATCAATAACCCTCGCCCTCCTTTACTCCACCACAGGGTCCGATCCAAACGACGAGCTCCAGGACACCCCTACCAGCACACCTGCAAAGAGGGCCAAGACCGACGGCCAAAGACCCTCCACCTCAGCTGCACGCATCAAGACACGGCAGCAGCACAAATCAGGTGGCAGCACAGAGGAGGGAACATCAACAGGCACCCCAGCAGCCAGCATGCACACAACACCACCACCACAGGTCCCCCCAACGGATGCCACAGAAGGCACTGCCTCCGGTGGCAGCAGCACCATAGGTGACACCCCATTGATGGCAGCATGCTCCGACACAGAAGACGGGGATGTCGAAGTCAGATCTATCCATGACCTGTCCCAATCCCCCTGTCTGTCGCATCCCGTACAACATGAGGATACCACGCAGGGGCACCCACAAGACGACGACTGGCCATCCCCCACAAGCCCTGTGGCAGGGCAACATGAGGACAACAGCCCCTCTGTGACACCACCGCAAATGGCCATGGCCCAGCAGAGGCAACAGTCCCTTGACCAGTTAATCGTGCAACAGCAGCAACTGGCCACGCTCCTCAAGGACCATGCCGATGAATGTGGGGGCACAAAGGCAGACATAGAAACATCAACTGAGACACTTAGGGCAGAAATGGAGAGGAGTACAGAGACACTAAGGGCACAAATGGAGAGTAGCACCGAGAGCTTGAGAGTCCAAATGGAGAGAAGCACCGAGAGCCTGAGGGGGGAACTGCATGCGACGTCCAAGGACGTATGTGCCGAACTTGCCGCAGTGCGCCGTGTGCTCACTGAGCTCTCGCAAACCCTTAGGGACATGCATGGACGTGAGCAGGCAGAGACATCATCCGTTGCAAGTTCCGTCCAGGGGAGCCCCCAACGTAGATCTGGGAGGCACCTGCGCTCCACAGGCAGGGGTGCCCCTGATACCCGCAGAGGGGGCTTGCAATAGCGACTGCCCACTGACAATGAGCATCTGCGGACACTGGTGTTCGGGGGGAGGTAGGAGGGTGGAGGGGGTGTGTTGGGCTCACTTGGGTGGCGGGTCGATAGGGTGTACAACATGATATCACATATGCCATAAAAAGTGCACGATCAACCAATGAGATGTGTGGACATTGATCTTTGTGTACTAGGCCATCATAGGCGTACAGTCCATATTGTGCATGTCCCAGACACACACAGTGCCACGAGTCCCGTGTCCATGTATCAGCCACCAGGCGTGAGTGCTAGAAGCATACATCAATGAGATGCTGACGAATGTCACGGCCCTCCGGTGCCTCGCAGACTCCTTGAGGTGCTGCCACATCCCCACCCTCATCATGACCATCATCAGGTGCTTGCAGTTCTGCGTCAGGGGGCATGGGCACATTTCTACGTACGCACATGTTGTGGAGCATGACACATGCCATGACCATCTTTGCAACCTTCTCATGGCGGTACAGGAGTGCCCCGCCAGACCTGCTGAGGCAGCGGAAACGACCCTTCAGTAGGCCGAATGCCTGTTCAATGACTACACGGGTACGTGAGTGGGCATGGTTGTAGTCCTCCTCATGCTGGTCCCGTGGGTTCCGGACTGGTGTGAGGAGCCATCTCTTCAGTGGATATCCAGCATCACCTGTATGTGGACGAGAAACGTATGATGTGGAATGCCATTGCTACGTACGCACACCCCCCCCCCCTTCCTGCCAGGTCATTGCCGAATCACATACCCCACATTATCATGCATGTAATGAGACTCACCGAGTAGCCAGGATCTGTTCCCTGCGTGTCGCTCCATGTAGCGTGGTATTGTAGAGTTCCTCAAGACCATTGAATCATGGGTTGATCCAGGGAATCGGGCACAACAATGTGTAATGATCCTGTTGGAGTCACACACCATTTGTACATTCAGTGAATGAAATTGTTTTCGGTTGCGGTACTGGGCCTCCATGGCATGTGGGACGACCAATTCCACATGGGTGCAGTCGATGGCACCAATGCAACCAGGTATGCCGGCAAGTGCATGGAATCCCACTTTTGTGTTGGTAATTTCCTGCTCCGAGCGTGGTAGGGAGATGTAGTCGTCTGCGTGCTGCAGGAGGGCATCGAGCACTTGCAATAGTGTCCGTGAGAACAGTGGCTGAGAAATGCCATGCAACTGTCCGACTGTGTGCTGGTAGGTGCCTGTGGCCAGGAAGTGGAGTACAGACACCACCTTCAGTAGGGGTGGGATGGCGGTTGGGCTGTCTATCATGCTGACAAGGTCAGCCTGTGTCATGTCCACAATGGCGGCTATGGTGTCCCGGTCCAGACGGTAGAGGGTGTGGATCTGCTCATCAGTGAGGTTGAACGGATGTGCTCGGAGGCGTGGGATTGCGGGCTGCCTGCGTGGTGGTAGTGGCTGTGCTGGCGGCCCTTGCTGGCCCTGCCTTGGCCTCCTCCTCCTCCTGCGTCTCCTCCGTGCGGCCGGTTGTAGTTGGTGTTCGTCTTCTTCTTGGAGTTGGAGTACTTGCAGTGCTATCAGGTCCCCCAGGGCCAACATCGCGAGTCCTGCCGGTAGCATTTCGGTGTGGTTGTGGGAGGAGACTGGCTGTGCAATTTATGTGTTTTCAGGCTGAATGGCCTCCACCTGTGGTGATTCTTTCCACCTGTGCAAACTGCTCTCCCCTTTGGCCGAGCACGTCCCGCGCACAACGCTGCAATTCGTGGAATGGCATCTTGCTATTGCAATCATGTATTTGTACCCGATGGCCGTGTAACATTGGTTGATATGTTCATTCTGCTGTGGTCCCATTGTTTCACATACTATCTGTGCAGTCGCGAACAGAGTTGTGAAGGGTCAGTGGAACGTAGTACTCGAGTAACGGTGGACACTCATGCATCACTGTACCGAGGTTCACCGACGGGCGGGGCGTGCCATTTGTGAGTGAAGGCAGTTGCCATTTTCACACACAGCCGCACTAGATGGATTAATTTGTGATTTCAAGCGGCCACAGATGCCTTTTCGACGTGATGTTGCAAATGAGGAATTCGGAGGGCGGCGCTTTCGGTTTTCAGCTAGCGGCGAGGAAATGCCCACAGGTCTGACTGCAAATATAACGTACTATTGTACAATGTCCTTGAGACAGGGGCCATGGCGAGAATGCAATGATTGATATGAATGGTTTGGGATGCGCAATAGCGACGTGGGCGATGAGGCCGAACGTTCCCAAATACATGTTACTTCACTACACTGGAATTACGGGCTGGGGCACTGTGGATTTTGCAGGCTGCATAACGCACAGACTCAATGGATATTTCTAATGTTATGTGAGTAAATATTCAGGCGTTTTTATACCGGGATGAGGGAATGATGAATGGATGCATCGGCAGATGATTTGATACAGAGTTTGCCATGTACAGGGCTTCTTGGAATCTGTCCGCCTCCCCTGCGCTATGTGATGCAGGGCTGCCATAGTGGGACCATCGTCTATCTGGCCTTGTTGAGCCCTCCCTGTCTCGACGCGCCTTCAGACACTTGTGTCCATGCACGTTACCAATCCCATCAGATGGATTCTGTATTCACAGACGCATGCACAGGTACACTCGTTTGTGATGGTGTTTACACCTCGATATAGATAGTTATGAGTCGCAAGTGGTTTTGGGGTGGTGATGATCCTTTGGAGTGGGCTAGCATGCATATGGCTGTGGATTTAGTGTGATCATTGCAGTGAGTTGTTGGAATGTAGTACTGATGGCCATTCTGTTCTTTTTCTTTTCTTTTGGTTGACAGGTATCTCCTCCCCTTTTGCCACTGCCATCTGTATGCCACTCCTGCAGATGGGTTTTACTCCCGACACCTGCTGCTTCGTGTTAATCAGTGGAGCAGCATTACGATCTTATGGGACGATCGCCAATGGGCCACATGCCCTTACGCAGTACTGGTGGCTCGGAGCAACATTTCGGCCTTTCAGCTGGACTAGTGCCTCCCCATTGGGACGGCCCTGCGGTTCTGTGCGCTTCCATGTTGCCTTTTCGTACGTGAATGTGGCTCTGTGTACCATGAGGGAACAGGGCGTCACACAAGTAGTGGCTGGTCATTTCTTGCGGATGCAGCCCACAATGGTGAAATGTGTTTTGGAGTTCATGGCCTGATGGCTGTATGGGCTTGGTGATTTTGATGTGCATTAAATTTCTATTCTGATTTGGCCCGTGTAGCGTTCTTCTTTGCAAGTGATGTGGCATATGCCTATTTGGGGGGCGATGTATTGTGAGGAGATCTGCACTGGGTTCCAGCTTCGGAGTTTAGTTGCGTGGTACTGTACTGGGCGCGTTTGCCTACGAAGCCCGTGAGGTCAGGGATGGGGGCTGCCAATATGACAGTTTGAATGTTGTCATGCTCAGGGGCGGGGGATTGGGTTTTGTGTGCCAGATGCCGGTCAGCCAGGTGGACTGGTGGAATGATGTGATTTTCGGAATATTGCTGGTCACAGGTGCCTGTGTTTGCGTGCGTTTCTTGGTGGGGGACTGTGGTCATGTCCATTGGGATGGCTTCTGTATTCGTGCCATCTGTGCCCTGCAGCTCCCATTGGCCCCTGTTGTGTTTCTTTTGTTCGTTGGCATGCATGGGTGACTTGTACATTTCAATGGTTGCATTGTGACTTCATTGCACCTACGGGGAGTTGTACTTTGTGGGCAGGGAGCGGTGTACGGGCACTCAGTGGGGCCGTTTACGGTTGATTCGCGATGCCGTACTTCTCACCATGGCGGAATGGTGCATTCCGCCATGCTTGATGGCGTTAGGTACATGTCCGCTAGGGTCGGAATTGGCGTACCCTTGCGCCATGGTGGTGTTTACGGTTTGGCATGGCGCGCGCGCGCGTGCTTGGTGCAGTTGGCGTTGGCGTTCACTACGGTGTCGCTAATGGCATCGTACTTTGCGGTGACGGGTCATAGTCGCACCGAGCGCTATTCGATGGCGGTATTGCATTTCCGCCATCGTTTTCCGGATTCCGCCAGGGTCGTAATGAGGGCCAGTGAATTGTTTAGTGCATATGTGGGGGGTCTTCGGTTTGAAGAGAGCATCTGCTGTTCAATTTTCCGGATGTCACATTGAAAGCCTGGTCTTCCTTCTCCTCTACCTACAAGATAAATAATTGTAAGTCTAGTGGCCCATGAGATGCCGGTATATGAACCAACCAACAGCTCCTAATTATTTTCAAAGCCTATGTTCATGCTTCATCTTTGGTTTTGTCTGTTGTAAAAAAGGCCTGCGCCTGGGACTCGTGCCAGCTGAAGTACAGTCTGGTTCATAACTGTCAGAAAACGCTTCAGGTCTTGTGATACCCCTTCGGTTCTCTTGTCTTCTCGTAGCCAAAAGCGCCTGTCGCGTTCGAATATCAGACAGGAGGCGGGCTTGCATTATCCACGCTCTACTCGTGGAAGTTACCATGGAGGTTACGTCAGTGGGCGCGGCGTCTTCCACGTGATAGAAAACGTACTGGGTCACGTGACCATCTTGTTGCCGGTAGTTCAGGTACTTAATGATCCGGCGCCCACTTCTCGCTGCTTCTGATCCCATATTGACAGTGGCTCTTCTCGCTTGGAAATTTTTGGTGTTTTTTGATCTCGGATTACGTTTACTGGATATGCTCACAGATTGCCCTTACCTGTTCTAGTATTTTGACCTCGGATTGTTTTTTGGTTATTCTTGCCTAGTGGTTTGGTTAAGTTGATTTCGGACCTTGAAGGTTGGGAGACCTCTTACCATCTTTCTTTCCTTCCTTCCTCTTCCCCTCCTATTCCTTCCCTGTCCTTTCCTCCAGGGTGCTGTAGGCGTTCTCGTGCCGGCGGGAATAGGCTAGGTGCTGGACTAGAGACTTCCTGAGCACCTTTTAGGCGTCCTCGTGCCGGCGGGAATAGCTTGTTGCTGGACTAGTGACTTCCTTGCACCATTGGATTATTTGGTTCGTCGGACAGGGGGGCAGATACCATCACACAGTTCGTACAGAAAAGGAGAAGGAGATTTGCCAGAGACGACCACTTCCAGGGAAACCAGGGTAAGAAACTTAACTTTCCTTACCATTCTCTACAACTCACTATCTGGTACTGATTGTATTTTCTCTTCTTATGGTCTCCAGATTTCCCCAGTATTGAGGACATTTTGCATGAAACACTTCTGGTTAAAACCCGTTTTCTGCAGGTTAGTCTGTTAATTATTTGTTAAACGTTTATCCAGAAAGGGGTGTATTTGATTGTTAATCAGTGTAATATTCTGCAGTCGTTGAAAGGAACCTGGACTCTCCATCTATCGTGAAGTTTGCGGTCCGCTCAACTCTACCGATCCCAACGACTCTACACCATCTTCCGATCAATTAGTTTCTCAGCCTGTCCTTTCGTACTCCTGAGAATCACATTGGTAGGAAGAAATATATTCTTCACGACGGGTCAACACGGAACCGTGCTTCAGGATATCTGACAGAATCAGAAGCCTTATCATGGATGCCGCGAATGACCCGTTGGCCGTTTTGGTTCAGTTGGTGGCCGACCTACGTGCCGATATGACGGCGGCCCAGGCTGACACCCACCGGCGCATTGACGAAATGCAAGCTGGTATCAGGGAAGTGGTTACAGGATCACCATCTTTGGCCTCCGCTTCCACTTCAGGTCAGGCAGGGCCTTCGGTCAGATCTGATTCTCCGCATGTGTACATGGCCGCTCAGTTCCCGCTTGCTCCCCCAGAAAGGTTTACTGGGGATCCTAAATCCTTTCGGACTTTCATTAACCAATGCAGGTTGCATTTCTTGTGTCGGCCTACCTCGTTTCCTGATGCGACTACAAAAGCTGCCTTTGTCTTATCAAACCTCGGTGGTATGGCCGCTGTTTGGGCTAATCCTTTGTTAGAACAAGGCAGTCCGCTATTGTTCGACTGCGATGCATTGATCAGTGCTATGACTAGGGTGTTTGATACTCGCTACAAGACTCAAGCCACGGATCTGGAATTGTTAAATCTCCGTCAGGGGGATACTCCTTTGTTGTCATATTTGGCTAAGTTTAATCAGTTGGTTGCTGAAACTGGTTGGCCGGAAGATAAAAAGGCAGCCCTATTTTATAAAGGATTGTCGGACTCATTGAAAGATACTATAGCCACGGTTCCGGTGGTTCCTACGTCCTTTCCTGATTTCTTGGACCTAGTACTTCAGATTGATGCCCGACGCGCCGAAAGAAAAGGGGAGAAGAGAGTAATTCCGGTCAATACTACCGTTTCCCCAATTCCTGTTTCTGGCGGTGACGAACCTATGCAAATCGGGGCAGTAAGGGGCCCGTTAACATCGGAAGAAAGAGAACATCGCAGACGGAACAATTTGTGCTTTTATTGCGGTTCCGCTAATCATCTACTCAGTGCATGCCCAAAAAGACCCCGCAAGTCGGGAAACGCCAAGGCCCGGTCGTAGAAGGAACCCCTACGCCGAGCTCTTCCATGCAGGGTTCCTTGTTGTCCACACCCTTCTATATTGACGTTATGTTGAGTTATGACCAGGTCACGCCTTGGAGTTCTGCAGCTGTTCTTGACTCTGGGGCAACTGGTAACTACATTGATGCCCAATATGTTCGGAAATGGGGTATTCCCTTATTGTCAAAGAGTGTTCCTGAGGTAGTCAATGCCGTTGACGGATCAACCCTTCTTTCTGGGCTTGTTACTGAACATACCATTCCGTTACTGTTAACCATTGGTGTTGAGCATTCGGAAACCATCACATTTGACGTCATTATGGCACCGCAATATAAACTAATCCTGGGTTTACCATGGCTCAAGCTTCATAATCCGGTCATTAACTGGGAGACCGGGGCTATCGCTTTCAGTTCTCAGCAATGTCTTCGATCATGCAATTCAGTAGAGTCTATGTATGAAGCACCTGAAGCTCCTAGTCGGGCTTTGTTGAACTCTGTGGTTACCATTGGAGCAGTTGTTAACACCGTATTGCCTGTCGAATACACAAGTTATAAGGATGTTTTTGACAAAGGGAAAGCGGAGATTCTGCCGCCTCATCGGCCCTACGATTGCCCAATTGTTCTCAAACCAGATGTTAAGACACCATCGGGACGTATTTATTCCCTTACCCAAAAGGAAGAAGTCGTCCTTAAGGAATATTTGGATAAAGCCCTTGAGTTAGGTTTTATTCGGCCTTCTCACTCTCCATTTGCTTCACCGCTATTCTTTGTACCCAAGAAGGAGGGTGACTTAAGACCTTGTATTGATTATCGGGAGCTCAATGCAGGTACTATCCGAAATCAGTACCCGATTCCGCTGATTTCTGTCTTACTGGATCAGTTAGGGTCTTCAGAATTCTTCACCAAATTGGATCTAAGGGGTGCTTACAACTTGGTCCGGATTCGTCGAGGGGATGAATGGAAAACCGCCTTCAAGACCCGATATGGCCTATTCGAGTATTTGGTGATGCCATTCGGGCTTTGCAATGCCCCGGCCACATTCCAGAATTTCATCAACGACGTTCTGCGTGACATGATCGACAGGTTCGTTATCGTCTATCTAGATGATATACTCATCTATTCTCCATCTATGGAAGATCATGTACGTCATGTTTCAGAAGTCTTACAACGCTTGCGGGAGCATCACCTTTTTGTCAAGTTAGAAAAATGTGTATTCCATGCAAATCAGGTCGAGTTCCTTGGATATGACATCACCAACAAAGGAGTGCAGATGAGTAGTAGTAAGGTAAAAGCGGTCTTAAACTGGCCTGTACCAACTTCAAGGAAAGAGTTGCAATCGTTTCTGGGGTTTTCTAACTTTTACAGGCGGTTCATTAGACAGTTCTCTTCTATTGCTGCACCCCTCACCGAATTGACCAGTAACAAGAAACCTTATTTATGGAACGATAACGCCCAAATAGCGTTTGAGTCTTTAAAGGCCGCATTCACTACAGCTCCTGTTTTGCTGCATCCAAATGTCAAACGTCCTTTCGTCGTCGAAGCTGATGCTTCGGATGTTGCGGTAGGAGCTATCCTGTCCCAGACATGCGCTGATACCGGGGAATTACATCCAGTCGCCTATCATTCACGCAAGTTAACGCCCTATGAGCGCAATTATACCGTAACTGAACGGGAATTGTTGGCTGTTAGGGACGCATTTATGGTCTGGCGACATCATCTTCTTGGTACGGAAGTACCGGTCCAGGTCTTTACTGACCACAGAAACCTGTTGGCCTTGCAGTCCTTGACGTGCACCACTGCGAGACATGCCCGCTGGCATGAATTCTTTTCTATGTACAACTTTACGTTGACTTATCGCCCAGGTGTTCTAAATTCCAAGGCTGATGCTCTATCCAGAAGCTTGGGGAATGATGTTTCACGTCCACAGGATGGGTCATTGTTATTACCAACACAAGTGGTTTGTAGTTGTGTTCTACAACCCACTTTGAAGTCAACGCTCCAGACCTGGGTTGATAAAGAGCCTGCAGAATTGGCAGAATATAACATGGATATTTTGCATGGTCTTCCTTATGTCCAGGGTCGTGTCTTTATGCCTGATCAGGATACCCGGTGTGCAGCTATTGCCTTATGTCATGACGCTGCTATCGCAGCGCACCCTGGTTCACAGAAAACCCTCGAACTCCTCAAACGCTGGTGTTGGTGGCCCTCTATGCGAAGAGACGTCTCGCAATATATCTCGACCTGCGCCATTTGTGCCCAATGTAAATCCCATTCGGCGAAACCTATGGGGTTACTACAGCCATTACCAGTGCCGGCCAGACCATGGGCGATGATTACCATGGATTTTGTGGTGGAGTTGCCTTTGATCGACGGTTTTGATACTATATGGGTGGTGGTTGACAGCTTTTCTAAAATGTCTCTATTTGTTCCTTGCCAAGGTTTGCCATCAGCTGCTAAGCTGGCGGAGCTGTTCTTGCGACATGTCTTCAGGTTTTTTGGGTTACCTGAGATTGTGGTTTCTGACAGAGGGTCCCAGTTCACGTCACGTTTCTGGAGGCATCTTATGTTCTCATTAGGGGTGGATGAACGGTGTTCCACAGCATTCCATCCCCAGACGGATGGTCAAACAGAGCGGGTGAACGCTACTATGGAGCAGTATCTCAGGTGTCTCATCCTTCAACATCAGGAATCCTGGTTAGCCGTTCTTCCATTAGCGGAATTCGCTTATAATAATTCCAGCCATTCATCTACGGGAACATCGCCATTTTATGCCTTATATGGGCAACACCCACGCACCCTACCTCTTGATTGGAAACTACCTGCGGATTGCCCGGCAGTTCAATCTTGTATCAAGGATCTGTCTCTGGTCCGTGATAGGGTGCTGGAACATCTGAAACAAGCTCAAGAGCAGGCAAAGAAGTACGCTGATCGGAATCGCCGTCCTGCACCCAATTACGTTCCAGGTTCGCGGGTATGGTTGTCCACAAAGAATTTACGCATTCCAGGACGACGATGCTTGTTGCCACGTTTTGTCGGTCCTTATGTTGTAAAGGATGTCTTGAGTCCATTGGTAGTCAAGTTAGATTTGCCGTGCTCTTGGAAGATACATCCGGTCTTTCATGTGTCCATGGTTAAGCCTTGTGTGGACAGTACCAGGGTAGTGGCTTCTCCATCTCCGATATTGGTTCAAGGGGTAGAGGAGTATGAAGTCAATTCCATACTTGATTCTAAGGTTTCTCGTGGTACCAGGTATTTCTTAGTGGATTGGAAAGGTTACGGTCCGGAAGATCGGACATGGGAACCAGAGCAGAATGTGCATGCCCCGTTGTTGGTGTCCCAGTTTCTGGCCTCACGGGGGCATGGGGGTCCTTTGGGGGAGGATACTGTCAGAAAACGCTTCAGGTCTTGTGATACCCCTTCGGTTCTCTTGTCTTCTCGTAGCCAAAAGCGCCTGTCGCGTTCGAATATCAGACAGGAGGCGGGCTTGCATTATCCACGCTCTACTCGCGGTAGACATTTTCGTCGGGAACGTAGTTCCCGACGCCTCACGTGGAAGTTACCATGGAGGTTACGTCAGTGGGCGCGGCGTCTTCCACGTGATAGAAAACGTACTGGGTCACGTGACCATCTTGTTGCCGGTAGTTCAGGTACTTAATGATCCGGCGCCCACTTCTCGCTGCTTCTGATCCCATATTGACAGTGGCTCTTCTCGCTTGGAAATTTTTGGTGTTTTTTGATCTCGGATTACGTTTACTGGATATGCTCACGGATTGCCCTTACCTGTTCTAGTATTTTGACCTCGGATTGTTTTTTGGTTATTCTTGCCTAGTGGTTTGGTTAAGTTGATTTCGGACCTTGAAGGTTGGGAGACCTCTTACCTTCTTTCTTTCCTTCCTTCCTCTTCCCCTCCTATTCCTTCCCTGTCCTTTCCTCCAGGGTGCTGTAGGCGTTCTCGTGCCGGCGGGAATAGGCTAGGTGCTGGACTAGAGACTTCCTGAGCACCTTTTAGGCGTCCTCGTGCCGGCGGGAATAGCTTGTTGCTGGACTAGTGACTTCCTTGCACCATTGGATTATTTGGTTCGTCGGACAGGGGGGCAGATACCATCACACAGTTCGTACAGAAAAGGAGAAGGAGATTTGCCAGAGACGACCACTTCCAGGGAAACCAGGGTAAGAAACTTAACTTTCCTTACCATTCTCTACAACTCACTATCTGGTACTGATTGTATTTTCTCTTCTTATGGTCTCCAGATTTCCCCAGTATTGAGGACATTTTGCATGAAACACTTCTGGTTAAAACCCGTTTTCTGCAGGTTAGTCTGTTAATTATTTGTTAAACGTTTATCCAGAAAGGGGTGTATTTGATTGTTAATCAGTGTAATATTCTGCAGTCGTTGAAAGGAACCTGGACTCTCCATCTATCGTGAAGTTTGCGGTCCGCTCAACTCTACCGATCCCAACGACTCTACACCATCTTCCGATCAATTAGTTTCTCAGCATGTCCTTTCGTACTCCTGAGAATCACATTGGTAGGAAGAAATATATTCTTCACGACGGGTCAACACGGAACCGTGCTTCAGGATATCTGACAATAATGTCCTTACAATGGTGGAGGAGACCTACCTGTAGATAGTTTAGATGCATTCGCTTTGTGAAGCAGGGAATTTCTGACTGCTTTTAGCACAGTCTCGAGACCTCGGTGCCCAGCGCTCCTGTTGACTCTGGGGAATTCTGAAAGAACGAGGCAGAAGGAGCACTAAGTAACTCTGCACCTCTACTATCATAACAGGATTTGTCTTACCTTAAGGTTCTTTCCCCGAACAATTTCTGAACCGGGACAGCCGACCCAGCCCTTTAAGACGAGGTAGCAATACCTGTGAGATGAATGGGGATGCAGAAGTTACTCAAACATCAATAATCAAATGACTCTGGAAGCTGGCAAAGTTGACTGTTTTATTATCAATTATCTAAAACAGCGAGTACAATAGACATCAACGGACGTCTCATAGCAAGTCCCTCTCAACGCATTTACCAAAAAATATCATATTTATAGTAAAAACTCGTCATTGATGATGTTAACCTACATACTACTAATCTAGTGACAGGCTCCTTAACATCAGGTGGGACTACTAAGCCCATCCTTTAAACAAGTCACTAAGAATGTCGCTAAGTACACAGCGTCCTACTGGTTACACCAACTATAGGCTCTCAATAATGTAGCCCCCTACCATTGGTTGGCACCCTTACATTCATCAGTACTTTTCCACCCACGTTAGCAGCACTCAGGCTGGACTTCTAGGTGCTGGTGAGCTGGTCATAACCATAGCTTCCTACCAATTAGCATATCATATATCATCACCTTAGTGGTCTGCACGCCAATTAAACCTTTGCACTTGGCCTTGGAAATGTTCTTAGCTCTGGAGAATACAGGGGACTATAGGCACTCTCTGCCTCCCTGCGTAGGTGTGGTTTGTCATGTTTGTCCAGTTCCATCCATTCACATGTCATGGTCATCGGGCCAGGAACGCAAACATTAAAGGGCCACATAGACAGGGCGCCCGCATGGACACAGTCCTGGCGCCTTTTGCACCAGGCTCATGAATAACAGTAAACAAGAACATTTATTTAGGACAAGAATGCTTTTATTTTGGACATAACACCTCATTTCGGGTCCAAGGTGCATTGAACATGGGAACTTCCATCACTAAAGCAGCCCTACATGTACTCTTGGGTGTGGCTGCTGCTATTGGGTTGCTTTGCACAAGCTGACTCTCTAGGAGTGGCAGGGTGCGGCAGGCAAGCCAGGCCTACTGGGTTTGCCCACAATCGCAGCTATATAAGCTGCTCCGATCCCCGAGGCAGACGCTTCGTGTTATTTTGCACTTCCATGCAGTACAATGCTCACTGCCGTCTTGGATTCAACTTACCTTTGGAAATCCTGCTTCCAGCTTTCATACTTACCACCTGGAGAACCTGATCTTATCTGGTTGAATCGTCATTGATCCTAACATTTTTCTTTAAATCGTCCGGAACGCTGGCATCTTCTTTTTGGCACTGCGGTTCATCTTCAAGACTTCCAGAATGCTGACATCTTCATCCTTCCACCGCAGCTCATCTTCAAATCTTCTGGGATGCTGAAAATCTTCATCTTGGCACCGCAGCAGGACGCACTTCATCAGCGATAGCAGCACCTGCAAGTAAAAATGAAAGGCAAGGTTAGACACTTAAAGACATTCAGTTTAACGCTGCGCTACCACCGAACCTCACACTTTGCCTTAAACCATTACTCACTGTTAGGGAGAATTCTCTGTTTAGGCTGAATTTCCTAATCTAGTGAGTCCCCCACCAGCTTTGCTGGATTTCTGGAGTTTGTTTTTTTCCATCCTGCCAAGAGTGAGACTCTTTTCCTCCCACTCTTGGACATGAATGTGTGTAATTCCTTTGAGTAGCAATGTGTTCTATGGGCTATGGGGTCTTTTACTCCATAGGGTCTCATATGTTTTTCTATGTGTGTTACACCGCACCCTACGTGCCGTAACACTGGGGCGTCCAAGCGGACCTCCACCATAGACTCCATACCCGGGGACTGACTACTGTCTCCCCGGGCATGTAAAGTCACCATTGGCTTTACTAGACCTAAATTTACTAACAGAACTAGTACAAACCATCTTATTGTGGACGTACTAGTAGGGGTAATTCGATTACTCCTGGATCTGTTACTCGAAGGGGGCACTGTCCCGTCCCCCCTCGTTGAGTTTTGGCTGGTGGCAGTGGAAACTACTTGTTATGTTCGACCCCGAACATAACCCTATGGGATTCGTCCCATTGTTAGAGATTGATACTTTTTTTTGTTAATTTCTAACGTACCACCTGTATACTTATCTTAAATGAGTTTATCGGATGGTATTTTCTGCCAGAACTCGGTTTTCAAAAATGGCGTCTGTGTTCGTCTCTGTGACACCTAAACCAAAGGTTGAGCCCTTTGTTCCACTTTTGGCGGGCTCTGAACAGAGACCCTCCAAAGTGGTGCCATTCTGTCTGGGTTACCAAAGGGGTGTGGGAGGGGGTTTAGGCACCCTGGACCGAGTTGCCTTGCCAACTCCGGTCGCACTCTGGAGTGATTGGCCCAAGTGGTGAGCCTTCCCGCTCACCACTTAGCATGTGTTGATTGACAGCTAGGCTGAATGAATGGGGGTTTTCTGCATAAAAGCAGGGCTTTTGGGACTGGATCTTCAGAAGTCGCCACAGGACCTAAGAATCCGACGAGGGTAACGCTGAGCCGACCTCCACGACGACACCTCCGGTGGAGCCCTGCGGAACCGGCTCACCACTTCCTGACGACAGAGGAGATCTCCCTGCCGGAGAGTCTCTTCCCCTGACTGGTGGGAACAACCAGACCCCTTTGCTTTTTCTTCGCCTCAGGACGCAGTGGTCGAATTGCCCGTGCAGAGCACCTCGGCAACCGGATAGCCACTATCCCTGTACTGCGACCAAAAGGTGGTGCCTTGTGACGGAGCACTCCGCGGCTGGTCTCTTCCCTGGTGGTGCACCGGACTTCACTTTTCTTCGATGACGAGATCATCTCTACTCTTGGCAAAGACCCGACGTGCATCCACCACCAGGAACAACTGCCCCTGCCGGAACTGTCTCTGCACGAACAAGGTACCGTGTCCGCCTGGCTTCCCTTTCGATCGGTTCGAGTGAGGTGTCTTAATCCTCTCCTTTCCGTTGGGTCGCCTCCAAGCTTTCTCACGTTTTGTTCTGAACTGGTTCAATCTGCCGATAACAATTTTCTACAAAGACTAGAACGCATTTCCCCTAGAGACTTTTTGGGACATATCGCCTTGCCTCTCTCCGAGTGGGCCTGGCCTCTGAACTTTATGCTGTATTGTGGTTCTTGCCTTCTTACCTTGCATTTTTGCCATGAAGTATTGAACTGTGTTGATTTCGTAACCTGCCTATTTTTCTCTCCCGTCCTAACTAATATTAGAGTGCCATCTAGGTTGAGGCATACACCTCTGTCTGCAAATAAGTGATGCTGGTAGAACCTAGACTTGTCGAAATATTGTTAGAGGGATTGATCGTCTCTTCTTCGTAGAGTAATTGTGATTGAAGTGTTTGCCGTGATAGTGCCATAGTGTTTTTCATACATGTTCCATTATAAATAAATACCTGAATATCTATACACTGTGTCTCGTTGCGTGTTTGCTTGTCTTACTGTGAAGAATTGCCCTATATTGTATACTCCACATACTGCTCAACTCTTCTTGAGGGAAGTCTGACTGCTCAGCCACAGCTACCAAGTGAATCTGTGTGGTACAGACTGCTACCAAGTGGGTTCACCGCCAAACGCCTGTAGTCCTAAATCTTTTGCAGTGGTCCCAGAGGGAACTGCACAGGTTTCCGCCTAACACTGGTGTACAGCGGTGGGATTTGTATCGAGTATACAGTTTAGAGTGCTTTTCGACACTTTAGGATAAATAACCACAAAACTTAGCACTAAAAAGAAACTTTCAAAAACATGTCTACGATGGAAACTTACAGTCAAGAATCCTTGTCAGGTGAAAATACTGAGAGTTTGCAAGCTCTCTGTAGGCAAGAGAATCTTTCTGTAAGAGGTAAGAAGTTAGAATTAATAGAGAGATTGCTGGCGAACCAAAGTCTGGGTACTGGTTCAGAGGAACCAATTTCTCCAGCAAATGTAGATAACAGTGATGGTGTTGATCTGAATCGTAATTCTGATGATAGCGATGAAGAGGCTGACGAGGACGGAGAGGCTAACGAAACTGTCTCCCCTACTCCTCTACCTGCCTTGCCCGCTGTGCCTACGGGGCCCATACCAGGTCCCACAAGTAACCCTGCTTATTTTGAACTTGAAAAAATGAAGCTCGAATTAGAATACAAACAGTTCTTGGCTCAATCTGAACGAAACCAAGAGCTTGAGTTCAGACGGATGAATGCCCAGGCTGAGCAGAAGCAAGCTGAGTTAAGACTCAGGGAAATAGAACTTAATCACGAGTTAGAGATGAAAAAGTTGTCTATCGAAAATGCTTCTCTCTCCTCTGGTTCCTCTAGGAGCTCCAGTCCCAAAAGACCCCGGATGCCGAAGGAATTAGTGGGTATGTATGAACCGAGATTGGATGTGTTGGATTGGTTAAAACTGTTTGAGTACAATCATGGGCTCCAGGACATCACCGGGAATGATTTACTTCCCTGGTTGTTCTCTAGGCTCCCATCTGTTGCGACTGATGTGGTAATGGAGTTGGGGGAGGCGTATAAGACGGATTACGAAAGTGTGAAACTAGCTTTACTAGCTAGATTCGGGAAGACCCCTTCCCAGTATCTTAAGAGGTTTAGAACCCTCAAAAAGCATGATGGTACCCCTTGGGCTACCTGGGTGAATGAAGGGTTGAAAAACTTAGAGGGATGGATTAAGGGTTACAAAGTGAACACTTATGAGGGTATGAAGAATCTTTTTATGTTGGAGTCGATTTATGATGCCTGTTCTCCTGAGCTCAGACAGCACTTGGCTGATTCGAAGGAATTGGATTCCCAGACGCTAGCTAAGGCTGCTGACTTATGGGTTGCCAACAGGGCTACTCATAAGGATTCTGGGGCAACTCAGAAGAAGGATGAGGGAAGGCAGCCTAAAAAAGACTCAAAAGAGAATTTGAATAACTCAAATTCCAAAGAGGGCCCCAAACAAAACCAGAAGGGTAAGCCACCGGGAAAACCACAGCAGAATAGTGTGTCTTCTGGTGCCACACCGGAAGGAGGTCAGAACAAGCCACCATTCCAAAAAGCGTTCGGTAAATGCTTTGTTTGTGGCTCGACTGATCACGTGAAAGGAGATCCCAGATGTAAAGGTAAACCTTCAGGGGTCCAGCTTGTCTCCTTAGCCTTCTCTCCAGAGGAGGAAGTCCAAATGGCAAGTGGAAACTTTCTACTGCTAGCTGACGAACCCATTGGAGTCTCAGCCAGAGTTTCTTTAGTATCTCTGGGGTTGTGGGAACAACAGAATTTAGATGTCTATAATTCTATCCCTGATAATACTAAAGAGTATTATAAGGACAGTGTCCAGGTGAATGGTCAGGAGACTCCTGCAATTAGGGACACTGGGGCCAGCATAACTGTGGTGGATAAATCGTTTTTTCAGGCTGAGGATGTTGCTAAGGCACCCAAACGCCTCACCAAGTTAGCTGGAGGGCCTGTGCAGATGCTTCCCCAATTACCAGTTCTCATCCAGTGTAACAACATGACTGTAAAGATACCTTTCAGCATACAGAGTGAGGTACCAGGACGCGTACTGTTGGGTAATGATTTGAAAACTCTCGGAGTTGTATCGCATACTCCCAGACCTCCTAGCAAACGGTTACAGGAGCTAACCAGACCCGCAAGAGAGAGGACCATGCGCGGTACTCTCCAGGAGATGATAAAGAAGGAAATCACTCCTGCTCCACTGGAATTGTCGGCAGCTGTCTCCAAGAAAACAGAAGCGAAAGGGAAACCTAAGACTTCTCTCCCGAAACCAGCAGCCAGCATTTCAGTGCAGCCAACACGGACTTCCCCGCGGTTGTCCAAAGTTACACCCGTAACTCCACCTCCAGCTGAGGCTGAGAGGGAGGTACAACCCTGTGTGGTAGAATTAGACTCTGAGGAAGAGCTAATGGAAGGCCAGGAACTCATTGGAGATCTGGATCCTGTTGACCATCCTGAGCTGCAGTCTTTACTGGCAGAAGGTGGACCCAGCAGGGCAGACTTCAGTAAGGGACAGAGAGAATGTCCAACTCTGGAAGGTCTTCGCCACCAGGCAGAAGCTCAGGCAGAAGGGCAAGAGCCTGGGAAATACAGGTTGCACTGGGAAGATGGCCTCTTCTACAGCGAACCAACCGAGTCTGCACCTGGAGACTACAAACG
Organism: Ambystoma mexicanum; assembly: GCF_040938575.1. Classification (NCBI taxonomy): domain Eukaryota; kingdom Metazoa; phylum Chordata; class Amphibia; order Caudata; family Ambystomatidae; genus Ambystoma; species Ambystoma mexicanum. Next base: position 740,019,101 of record NC_090928.1, read on the forward strand.
ACTTGTAGTACCCCAAGAGAACAGACCACAGTTCTTGCAGTTAGCCCACGAGATTCCTTTGGCTGGTCACTTGAGTTTCAAGAAGACTAAGGAAAGGCTCTCTCTCTACTTCTATTGGCCAAAGATGGGGGCCGAAGTAGAAAAACACTGCAGGAGCTGCCACACCTGCCAGACCTCTGGTAAGGTTGGCTCCAAGAATGTGGCATGTTTAGTGCCTCTCCCAGTTGTGGGAGTCCCGTTTGAGAGAGTAGGGATGGACATGGTTGGTCCCCTTGATCCTCCAAACTCCTCAGGCAACAGGTTTATACTTGTTGTAGTAGATCATGCTACTAGGTATCCTGAGGCAATTCCTATGAGGACTGTTACAGCTCCGGCTGTGGCTAAGGCCCTCCTTGGTATTTTTACTAGGGTCGGGTTCCTAAGGAAGTAATCTCTGACAGGGGGTCAAACTTTATGTCCCACTACATGAAAGCCATGTAGAAAACCTGTGGAGTTACTTACAAGTTCTCAACAGCTTACCACCCACAAACCAATGGACTGGTAGAACGGTTCAACGGAACCATGAAGAGCATGATAGGTGCCTTAGAAGAACCCCTTAAGCGTAAGTGGGACCTTCTACTGCCATGCCTTCTCTTTTCTTATAGAGAAGTCCCTCAGGAGGGAGTAGGTTACTCTCCCTTCGAACTTCTCTATGGTCATCCCATCAGAGGTCCATTGGCCCTGATTAAGGAGGGGTTGGAGAGTGCTCCTTCCCCCAAGCCAGTCAGAGTGACTGACTACGTGATAGGTCTCCGGAGGAGAATGTCGCACATGATGACAGAAGCAAGCGATAACTTGAAAGCTGGACAAGCATTGATCAAGCAATGGCACGATCAAAAGGCTAACATGGTTGAGTTCGCTCAGGACCAGCTTGTTCTCGTTATGATCCCAACAAGGTAGAGGGCCTTGCAAGATAAGTGGATGGGACCCTTCCGAGTTGTGGGTAAACTCGGAGAGGTTAACTATCTGGTGGACTCGGGCAATCCCAAGGAGGCTCCGTCAGTCTTCCACACCAACCGCCTCAAAGCGTATGTCTCACGACCTGATGTAGGAGCGTTGCTTCTAGCATCATCCGAGGAAGAAGAAGAGAGTGAAGCTCTTCCGGATCTCCTCAGAGGCTTACCTTTAGACGAACAAATTGAAGGAGTAAATCTCTCCTCCAATCTGACACCCGAGCAACAAGAAGAGTGCAAATCCATGTTGAATCAGTTTGCCTCTCTGTTCTCGCTTTCACCAGGCTTGACCCCTTGGGGCCAGCATGACATACTCACTGGTGACTGTCTGCCAGTCAAAAGCAGAGGATAGAGAATGTCAGAAAATGTATTAACCCACATGAAAGGTGAGGTCAGCAAGATGCTTGATCTCGGGGTAATAGAGCCCTCTACTAGTCCATGGTCTAGCCCAGTTGTGTTAGTACCAAAGGCCGGATCTAAAGAACTTAGATTCTGCGTGGATTATAGAGCTCTTAATGCAGTCACCAAGACTGATGCCCACCCTTTGCCAAGAACAGATGAGTTGGTGGATAAACTTGGCGCCGCCAAGTTCCTCAGCACATTTGACTTGACGTCAGGCTATTGGCAAATAGCCCTGACAGACCATGCCAAGGAGAAAACTGCATTTTCTACCCCCGTTGGCTTATACCAGTTTAAGGTAATGCCTTTCAGATTGAAGAATGCACCTGCTACGTTTCAACGGATGGTAAACCAGGTTCTGAATGGGATGGAGGACTTCTGCATGGCATACTTGGATGACATCGCAGTGTTCAGCAATTCCTGGGAAGAACATGTAACCCACCTGAGAGATGTTTTGCAGGCTCTTGGACGAGCCAATCTGACCATAAAGGCGAGTAAATGCCAATTTGGACAGAGTAAGGTAGTCTATCTTGGACATGAGGTAGGAGGTGGAGAAATAAGGCCTTTGCTCAGTAAGATTGAAGCTGTGCAAAATTGGACAACACCTACTACTCAAACCAAGTCAGAGCCTTCCTAGGCCTCACTGGGTATTACAGGAATTTCATAGAGAACTATGGGACCATAGCTTCTCCACTGAATGTCATCTCCTCGCCCAAATTTCCTAAAAAGGTTAAATGGAACGAGGAGTGCAATCAGGCTTTTGAAAACCTGAAAAAGGCTCTTTGCCAAGCCCCAGTACTCAGAGCTCCTGATTACCGCCAACACTTCATTGTGCAGACAGATGCTTCAAATGTAGGGATAGGTGCCGTACTCAGTCAACTGGATGGGAAAGGTAGGGAGCACCCCGTTTGCTTCATCAGCCGCAAGCTGAAGGATCCTGAAACAAGGTGGGCAACAATCGAAAGAGAGAGCTTTGCTATCGTGTGGGCTCTGAAGAAGTTTAGGCCGCACTTGTATGGTTCTACTTTTGTCATTCAGACTGACCACCAACCCTTGAGATGGTTAATGCAAATGAAAGGGGAAAACCCAAAACTATTGAGATGGTCGATCTGCCTGCAAGGGTTTGATTTCACCATTGAGCACAGGTCAGGATGTCACCACCAAAATGCTGATGGTCTCTCTAGGATGTATGTCATCGACTAGAGGTATGAGATTCATCCAGGAGTGGATTAAATCCTCCTGTCCCTTAGTCTGGGGCGGGCGAGTGTTAGGGAGAATTCTCTGTTTAGGCTGAATTTCCTAACCTAGTGAGTCCCCCAGCAGCTTTGCTGGATTTCTGGAGTTTGTTTTTTTCCATCCTGCCAAGAGTGAGACTCTTTTCCTCCCACTCTTGGACATGAATGTGTCTAATTCCTTTGAGTAGCAATGTGTTCTATGGGCTATGGGGTCTTTTACTCCATAGGGTCTCATATGTTTTTCTATGTGTGTTACACCGCACCCTACGTGCCGTAACACTGGGCCATCCTAGCGGACCTCCACCATAGACTCCATACCCGGGGACTGACTACTGTCTCCCCGGGCATGTAAAGTCACCATTGGCTTTACTAGACCTAAATTTACTAACAGAACTAGTACAAACCATCTGATTGTGGACGTACTAGTAGGGGTAATTCGATTACTCCTGGATCTGTTACTCGAGGGGGCACTGTCCCGTCCCCCCTCGTCGAGTTTTGGCTGGTGGCAGTGGAAACTACTTGTTATGTTCGACCCCGAACATAACCCTATGGGATTCGTCCCATTGTTAGAGATTGATACTTTTTCTCGTTAATTTCTAACGTACCACCGGTCTACTTATCTTAAATGAGTTTATCGGATGGTATTTTATTCCAGAACTCGGTTTTTAAAAATGGTGTCTGTGTTCGTCTCTGTGACTCCTAAAGCAAAGGTTGAGCCCTTTGTTCCACTTTTGGCGGGCTCTGTACAGAGACCCTTCAAAGTGGTGCCATTCTGTCTGGGTTACCAAAGGGGTGTGGGAGGGGGTTTAGGCACCCTGGACCGAGTTGCCTTGCCAACTCCGGTCGGACTCTGGAGTGATTGGCCCAAGCGGTGAGCCTTCCCGCTCACCACTTAGCATGTGTTGATTGACAGCTAGGCTGAATGAATGGGGGTTTTCTGCATAAAAGCAGGGCTTTTGGGACTGGATCTTCAGAAGTCGCCACAGGACCTAAGAATCCGACGAGGGTAACGCTGAGCCGACCTGCACGACGACACCTCCGGTGGAGCCCTGCGGAACCGGCTCACCACTTCCCGATGACAGAGGAGATCTCCCTGCCGGAGAGTCTCTTCCCCTGACTGGTGGGAACAACCAGTCCCCTTTGCTTTTTCTTCGCCTCAGGACGCAGTGTTTGAATTACCCGTGCAAACCACCTCGGCAACCGGATAGCCACTACCCCTGTAGTGCGACCAAAAGGTGGCGCCATGTGACGGAGCACTCCGCGGCTGGTCTCGTCCCTGGTGGTGCACCGGACTTCACTTTTCTTCTACGACGAGATCATCTCTACTCTTGGCAAAGACCCGACGTGCATCCACCACCAGGAAGAACTGCCCCCACCGGAGCTGTCTCTCCACGAACAAGGTACCGTGTCCGCCTGGCTTCCCTTTCGATCGGTTCGAGTGAGGTGTCTTAATCCTCTCCTTTCCGTTGGGTCGCCTCCAAGCTTTCTCACATATTGTTCTGAACTGGTTCAATCTGCCGATAACAATTTGCTATAAAGACTAGAACGCATTTCCCCTAGAGACTTTTTGGGACATATCGCCTTGCCTCTCTCCGAGTGGGCCTGACCTCTGAACTTTATGCTCTATTGTGGTTCTTGCCTTCTTACCTTGCATTTTTGCCATGAAGTATTGAACTGTGTTGATTTCGTAACCTGCCTATTTTTCTCTCCCGTCCTAACTAATATTAGAGTGCCATCTAGGTTGAGGCATACACCTCTGTCTGCAAATAAGTGATGCTGGTAGAACCTAGACTTGTCGAAATATTGTTAGAGGGATTGATCGTCTCTTCTTCGTAGAGTAATTGTGATTGAAGTGTTTGCCGTGATAGTGCCATAGTGTTTTTCATACATGTTCCGTTATAAGTAAATACCTGAATATCTATACACTGAGTCTCGTTGCGTGTTTGCTTGTCCTACTGTGAAGAATTGCCCTATATTGTATACTCCACATACTGCTCAACTCTTCTTGAGGGAAGTCTGACTGCTCAGCCACAGCTACCAAGTGAATCTGTGTGGTACAGACTGCTACCAAGTGGGTTCACCGCCAAACGCATGTAGTCCTAAATCTTTTGCAGTGGTCCCAGAGGGAACTGCACAGGTTTCCGCCTAACACTCACCTGTTGTCGGACATTGACGTTTTATCCATCTTATTCCTGGCCATGTTCCGAGCCCCCACAGCTGCTCTTGGGCCGCATTTCCATCTATTGGGAAGAAAACAGAAGAGAAAACTTTTTCAGGAATTAACAGCAATACTGAGAGCAATAATACCAAGACAGAAAATGAGAAGAGGCAAAAAGAAAACAGAAAGGGAAAGAGACAAGAGGAGAAGCATAGTCGCAGCTGGACTGGACTATTACTTACCAGGGATCAGTGAAGGAACTAGATCCCCTCGGCAAGCGCCCCTGCCAGAAGTAGCAGGATGGAGAGCTTACCATCAATAATTAACAGGTGAGATCTATGGGCCAATACATACCCACAGAAATCCCACCTTCGGTAGAAGGGTTTGAGAGGTAAAATAGTCACCGATCAGCGTACACCCACATTATCTCATATCCATGCAGGAGCAGCGTCACCAATTGCTGCCGGTCACAGGTTATCCGCAGAGGGAAAGACCTGACGGGGGTGATCTAACTCCTGGGATGGTTGCAACCGTGCCCCAACGCCTCCGCAGAGATCAGGTGAGCGTAACATCATGTGACTGAAGACCACACATTTGAGCTCTGGTGCATTTAAAATACTGCTATTTAATGAAACTCTGATGTCTTCCTTGTTTTCGTCCATGCCTTTGGAACAGGAGTTTCAGCCTTTCACACGATCTGTAACTAATGTCTGCTCATACGAGTCTGATAAGACCTTGGCTTGTTGGGGCTGATCCAGCCTCGGCTTTCTGAGATTCACCTCTGTAATTTCATTATTTTTCAACTGTGACACACTGAAAAAAGGCCTTCTTTCTCTGGCCCAGCTCTGCTATAATACATTGTGGAAACATTCATTCTTCATTTGATTCCTATATATGTATACGTTGACTAATGCCGCAATCTATTTACTACTTAGCTAGCCTCAAGAATACCTCATCTGCTTGCATTTCTTTGCATCTGTACATGTGTAAAATGACTTTATATCTTCATCGTTTCTGTAGCATAAGTGTCTTCACCTCGAGCTCGAGATGTCACTTATCTTTGATACTTTCTTGATGCCTTGTAGAATATCTACATTCTCTTGTCTCTGCATCACTTCTAAGTGCATCAGTATTCCTTCATATGACATCATCAATCTGCTCTTTCATCCATTGGTCCTGCTTCTTCTGAGATTTTATTCAAATGACCATCATATTGTCTCGTATGCAGGTATGGCTTTCTCAATGGGAACCTTGCCTCTAGAATTCTGCTCGGTAATGGTGTTTTCACTGATACTGCACTTGTCTCAACCTCTGGTTCCCAACATATAGACAATATGGGTGAGTTGGTTGAGGTGGGGGTACTTGGCTCCTTCTCTACACTCCACCCTATGGGTGATTCATTGACCACTCTCCCATCATGCTTCACATCTAGACATCCTGGTCTGAAGAAATGCTTTTTTGGGACCCATATTTTGATTACTCCTTTCAGGAATCCTGCCGATTTCACATGCTCATCCTTATTCCATGTCATGAGCACACACTGACCACTTGGACTGCAATAGATTCATCTCCCCACATACTTCTTATGGTACTTTGGGTACAGACATTTTGTACCCTCAGGTGTATGGATGCTGTCTTTCACAAAATCCCTGATTTCTTCATCTGTCAGCTTAATCCTAACTCCTATGGCTTTCTTCGCAGTTTTCTTACGTTGTGAGATTATTATCCTAACCACACAGAATCCAAGCAGTACCATCCCTATCACGGCTCCAAGAATATATCTGCCATCCATTGTGGAACACAAGAAAAAGAGCATCCCAAACCAGCTATCATCAGCAATGTCTTCCATTTCGTCCACCGTTTGGACATGCAGCTTCGTCAGCATCACTATGGCCACTGTCAAAGTGCCTTTTTCGTCACTGTGAGAAGGTATGAACGTGCAACATGATTCTCCAATTTTTGTGCAAACACCTCCATCCATAGCTGTAATCATGTCTAGGACGTATCTGTTCTGAAGAGTCATCAGTCGTATGGCTCCCAGCTCTTCTCTGATAGCATTGAATCCCTTTATGGTAGTGTTGATTGTCTGCAACAACTCCCATCTGGTAATTTGCAGCCATTTAGTATTTGCTCCAACCTTGATACTGGGCATAGAGATCAATGAGAATACCGATGAAGTCTGGACAGTCCGTGTTCAAATGGAATGACATCAAAAGCTTATATGGACTTGGCTGAAATATAGTGCTCTCTCTTCATTCTACTAATCAGCTCCGCAGATCTTTTCTTCCTTAGATGTGCATCTGCTTTCAGGAATTCACCAATATTCATATCGCTCATTGGAATCACCAATGCTGGAACATGGACATTTACTATAGAGCATCATTCTACCCAATTCTTGGGCAGCTTCATGTAAGCTCTGGATCAACACGCCCAGTAGTGATCCATGATCACTGCTGTTCCAATACTCACTCCTGGTAAATCAAAGCTGCCTGTTGCCTGAAAAGCCTTGTGGTCTTACTATTTGGTGCCTGCTTTCCTGAATTTGCCTACGGCCATAGCAAAATGGCCACCATCATTTTCCTTGTGTCTTAGGCAGTGTGCTTCAGCTGCCTTCTCTCTACCCTGCACTCTGATATGTTTGCGAGTTCTTCTTTCCATCCAACTGGGGACTGGCAGGCTTTAGCTGACCCCTTCACCAAAGGTCCGTGTTAGGCAAAATCACCTGCAGTACCCTTGGGGAACACTACAGGCAATTACGACTACAAGTGTAAGCACAATTTCACCTTTGGTACAAGCCTGTACTACACAGTAAAGTGGTAGAGATGGGTGAGCAGACAGACTTATCTCAAGAGTTTAAGTGAACAGTAGAACAAGTTACACAAAGGACCAACCAATACAGTGATTCAAGTAAATACTTACTCAAGGTTTATTGGTAAAAGAATATACATTTATTTACTCAGTCAGTAAGAAAACATTACACTAGCATAAGCAGCTCAATATCACACACTAATACACCTCAACAATCCAAACGGTAAGTAAATGAACACGTTCAGCTCCAAAATGAAGTGGGAGCCACATGGCACTTCAGATACTTAACAAAGGAGGGAAAGACAAGGTTATAAGAATAGACAGTCCAAATACATTCATAGGCAGGGCAGGGCAAAGGGTTTCAGTTAAATGCAACCAGCAATTATTCTCAATAGGCCTGGGCCAAAGTCAATGGTTCAGAGTCTTTTGTATAGGATAGCACAGTTCTGGTAAGAAACGGTTAAGTCTTTGCATTGGATTTTTAAAGGATTCGGCTAGATGAAAAGTTTGACGGATGGTTAGGGAAGGACAAGCTTTCATAGTTGAGGAAAGTTTCACACACTTTCTCGATGGGCGAAAAGATTTCCGGACCGCGTTTGCACAGTACCTTGTCAATGAAGAAACCTGTAGCTGAGGAAGTTGTTCCTGGCAGTTTGAGCAGATCTCGTTGTTCCTGCGCTTCAGTTGTATCAGTTGTAGGGACAAGAAGGAGGACATCGGGAGGTTCCTGCACTGCTCATGCAAGAGGCCAAAAGCTGTAGCTAGATGTTGGTTTAAGGTGTGAGTGCCATAAAGTCCACGAGCTGGTTTCCTTCCCTCTGGCTATCTGGTTTTCAACAGCACTCTGATGAAAATTCGACCAGAATAGGACGGTGTCCAGGTGGCTTGCAAGTTGGTTGTTCCCACCAAACTCAAGGAAGAAGTTAACCTTGAAGGGCTTCTCTGTCGTTGAAGTTTCAGGCAATTCGGACCTGCAGCAGGGCTTCACCGGTAATCCAGGAGTTGCAGCAGTCCTCTTGCTTCCTCTCCACTTCGGTTCTTTCGTTCCAGTTGTCGTCTCTGCTTTCCAAGTCCCAAAGACCTGCTTTTAAACAGTTTACCCCCATTCATTCCAGCCTGGCTGTCATTCACCCAGCAGGGCGGCTGTCCTTGCCAGACAGCCAGCCAGCAATCACACCAGAGTGCATTCAGGTTCCTTCGGAGACTAAGCACAGGGAGTTTCGGGCACCTCCCTCACATCCTGTACACCCAAGTCACTCAGGCGCCAGAGGAGGGTTTCAGCACTGAAGCCCACTAAAGGCCAAAGAACAAAGGGACCAAACCTGGTTTGGCGCCCAGAGACAAACACAAGAAGGACCTTTCTTCAAAGAAATGGCAAAAAAAGATGACCGGAGTCGGTTTTTACAGATAGGTCTTGGGGACCCGATTTTTAGCTATCGTTGTTAGCGGTTGGGAAAAATCACAGTAGTTGATCTAAACCACTGCCACCAGCCATTTAAAGTAGGAAAGGGTAACATTTGACTGTTACATTAGTGTTTTGACTCAGGGGAAGCTAAGCAACCCCTCCAGCACTCTATAGGAAGCTAGTGTGTGCTGGGTGGAGACAGTAGTCAGTCCCAGAGAAGGTATTTAAACTTTGGGGAGCCTGAAATACACCCCTGTGCCACTGCACTGAAGGTGCTGTGTGACACACAGAAAATGATGATGCCATGGAGTTTGTTTAAAACACCATAACCAAAGAACACAAAAGTAAACACACACTTCAAAATACATGAAAGAGTGGGTAAAAAAGGCTCACACTCTTTCCAGGTAAAAAATCCAATCCTAGAAATCCAGCAAAGTTGCTAGGGGTCTCAAAAGGTAAGGGGAATTAGCACACATTCAGAATTCTCCCTAACAGCCCACTCCTGAGGCCCATGTCTGCTCCCTGTCTGCTACCAGAACGCTACTTGGGGACCTTTCAGCAAACGACCTGAAAATTCATGATGCTGCCACCTCACTCTTCAATGATACCTGGACTGCCTTGACATTCACACCTCTTGTGCTATGGGTTAGTTCCCTCCTTTCTGACCACCCCCATCCTCTTTGTCCTCACTTTCCTTCTCTGGCTGTGTTGCCATGTTAATGTTCTCAAAGGCATTGTGATTTTGGCACCCACCACTAGCATCCGAATCCAATTGTACTTTTCAAACTTAGCCGTGCTTGTGCATTCTATTTGAAAGTCAAAGTTAGCTGTGCTTATACATTCTATTTGAAAGTAAGTTAGCTGTGCTTGTGAATTCTATTTTAAAGTGAAACTTAGATGTGCTTGGGCACCCTATTTGAAAGTCTAACTCAGCTGTGCTTGTGCATCCTGCTTGAAAGTCAAACTTATCTGTGCTTGTGCATCCTTTTTGAAAGTCAAACTTAACTGTGCTTGTGCATTCTATTTGAAAGTCAAAGTTAGCTGTGCTTCTGCATTTCTGCTTTGGGTTTAACTGGCAGTGTTCTTGTGTAGACTTGTTGTGCCATTTTGCTTGTATTACCTGATTCCCTGTAACCTGTTGGCCCACCGACTGTTCCATACCGCTGTGCCTGTTCTACACTTTCCTGCCCTCTGTATGCACCCATGGCACTTTCTGTTTCTCCTATCTTCTCCAACTGCTTCTCCATCAACTATCCTTCCCTTCTCAATAAGTCTGGTAGGAAGATGTTTAAAAAAATATCTTGGTTGCCAACCCCGGTCACCCATCACTGATACCTATTCAAGCGCTTCATCCAGACAGTCCCTCACCGACATCCTCTTTGCCATTCCTTCTATGATCTCTGTGCTCTGTCCTCTCTCCTCCTCTCCCATTAATGGTGGCACCCACTGGGAAGCCTGTAGTGCCCCCTTCGACTCCTCTAAGGGTCATCATTAATGTCTGTCTTAATGGCACTGTCATGGTCCAAGGTCCTCAGGCCAATCTCCTCGTCTTTGATAGGTGTTTCCCTCACCTCATCAATTTCCTTTCAACTTGTGCTGCACCCCCCCCCTTGGCTACCTTGCCCTCTCCTCCCTCATCTCTTGGCCCGCCTCGGGCTCCTTCCTCACCTCTGCAGGGTGTACCTCTGATGCCCCCCAGAAGGCCTTTAAGGCTAGCAACCTTCTTCGTCTTGCCACTCTCATCTCTCGCTCTGCTGTCAAACACTCCTCTGACATCTGCCACCTCCTGGAAGAACTTGACCTCAATATGATATGATAGGTTATTTGTAATGCACTCAATACCCAGAGATTTCTAAGTGCGGACCTGGGGATCGAACCTGTGTTGCCCTTTGCCGTCTTACTTCCAGGGCAAGCACGTTGCCCCTGAGCTATCCTCCCAATGTCTAAGGTCTTACCGAGACATGGTTCACGGCCAGCTCTGTCACAAGCTTTGACACTCTACTCCTTGATGGCTACAAGATCCTCTCCGCACCCAGATCTACCCGGTTCAGAGGAGTGTAACCCTGATCTTTCCTGAGCGGATTCCTGCCTCCATCATACCCATCCAGACTTACTCCTCTTTTGAATACCTTGTCTGCAGGCTTTCTCTTGCTCCTGGCCACTCTCTTATCGTGGTTACTCTCTACCGGTCCTCTGGCCAGACCACCTAATTTCTCTCTGAGTGGGCAGACCTCTCCTCCTCTCTTCTGGCCTCTACCACTCAACTCCTTCTTCTAGGTGACCTCAATATCCATTTAGACTTTCCCTGTCCCTCCTTTCTACTCTTCCGTGACCTCTGTGATTCCCTCTCCCTTTCTATCCTCCCCTCTTGCCCGACTCACTCTGCAGGGCATACTCTGGATGTCTTGATCTTCTCCAACCTCCCCCACTCCATCCCTCTGGCCACTCCTCTCTCCTGGAGCAATCACTCCCTCCTCTCCTCCCATCTCTCCCTTTCTACTCCCCAGGCCTGGCCAACTCAAATACTGCCACCTACCATCTTCGACATCTGACCCACGAAGCTTGTGTCAGTTGAGGCTTTTGTCACCACCTTCTCTCCCCCTCCACCTTTGGCTGACTCACATCCTGACAAAGCCCTGTCTATGCTTTACTCTTCCATTTCTGATACTCTTGATGTTCTTGCCCCTTTCATGAAGATCTGTCTGAAGCCCAAGGCCAAATGCAATTCTTGGTATGACTCTGACCTAGCTACACTTACATGTAAGTGTAGGGTAGCTGAGAGGAAATGGAGCGCTTCATGTTCAGCCGCTGACAAACTGGCCTGTCGCCTGCCCCCAAAGCCGTTACCGACTCTCTGTCCACACTAAGAAGAGAGCCCACATCTAAGCCCATGTCTTTGTGGCATCTAAGAACTCAGCCAAACTCTTTAAAATGTGCAAGGAGCTGGCCAATCTTGCTGCAGTCTCTGCCTATCCTGTCACCTCCCAGGCCCTCTGCACGGCCCTTGCCTCTCACAGGCCTCACTATTTATAATCATATACATTTCTGCTGTGGGGCTAGTGTGGCATGAGACTTTAGTTTTTATACTCGGGAGGATAGCTCAAGGGCAACGTGCTCTCCTTGGAAGCAAGACGACGCAGAGGAACATAGGCTCTATCCCCGGGTCCGCGCTTAGAAACCTCTGGGTAGTAAGCATGTTATAAATAACCTCTTATATCATATACAACACATACAGTACTTTGAAGTTCATCAGGAAAGAACGTGTATAAAGCATGATCACCCCTCTGACTGGTGCTGCAATTACCTGTATTTTAAACATGATTATATTAAATGGTTTGTGTTTGTGTTGCATGAAGTGTTCCACCAGGGGTTTGCTGTCTACCTTATTTCTGACGCACAATGCGTTCTGTTTGTACTGCAGTGTTTAAGCATAAAGAACATCTAAGGGGTGATGAGATTAAGTTATTATACCAAGAAATATACCGTCCTGAAGAAGGCCCGATAACAGCAGTCAGTAAGCATTAGGGATAACGGCAAAAGACAAAAGAACAGAAACATATGTCGACCATTCCTGAGGCCACACTCAAGAGTCTATGATATATATTTTTGTTGATGCCTTACATATAAGAATAATTCTTTGCATCACTATATGAAAATATAAAGTGCCTCATTGTGGAATCAAAATAGGAGGTAAATGTTACATGTTCTTGATGAACTCAAAAGTACTGTATGTGTTGAATAAAAACCAAAGTAACATGCCATACTAACCCCACAGCAGAAATGTCGATGACTATATACATAGAGAGATGTGTACAGAATACTGTATCTGTGCCCTATTTCTGAAGAAATTGTTTTTATGTGTGTATTTTTAATCAAGAATTGAATAAAATATGTGTATGGAAATAAACTGCATAGTTGAATGCAGTGTTAATAAACAAAACACAGTAGAGAAATGTCAGTCCGTACAAGTAATGTGGACATAAGGCAGGGGTAACCAGATTACACATTTGTTCTGTATATTTCAAAACAAATCATCCAAGCTTTTTCTGAGCTTGTTTGATTTGTTTTGGATAAATAGTTTGCCTTTGACTTTTGAATCTTCAGCATTGATTTATTTCACTCAGAGGCTTTTGAACTTTGTCCACTACGTGAAGAATGTATTTATACATACATATCTGTGAATTTTATGAGGCATATAGACCACTAGAGTGCACTACCTGCCAGTAACCTGTGACTGAACCTTGTACAAGGACCCACATTTTACCAGCTGCCCAACTCCACTGGCTCCTAGCGCACACATTGATTGCGTTCAATGTCATTATCTTAGCCCACTAGTCCTTCCACCAGTCATTTGTAGAGGAGTAGGTAGACGCTTTCTCACTATTCCCCGCCCCCTCAGCACGGTAATACTGGAATAGTCAGAGATGAGCAGTAAATGGGACTCACTGTATTGTGCCCATACTGCATCGAGTGTATGAGCGATTGTTATGCACTCAGGCAGCCATACAGAATGTACCCTCACACTGACAGTGTGGAAAAATGCCACATGGAAGGATGTCAGCATGCACCTATGGACATCATGGAACGTTAAATGAAATCTGTCCAGGGCAGAGTGATGCCAAAAAGAAGATATATGAACCTGTGATGAAACAATATGAAAATACTTAAGAGTGACGATGTAACTGAAGCACTAAGAGAAACATGTACCTAAAGCTAAAGCAATCGTGGAAATAAAGAAGATGAAATAACTTACTGGCCAATAACTGTAAATACGCAGTAACACAAGGTAAATAGGAAATATACAGAAGCTTGCTATAGAGGAATATATAACATGGGTTGAATGGCCATAATTGGAAAATGGATGTTGAATTCAACCAAGCTACCTCAGCAACAAACCAAGGCTGTAGAATCAGGCGACGTGGAAGAATAGCTCTGTGGGCAGAACCAACAATGAGTCAAGGTTGGCCCAGTACTAAGGATGCTATTTGAAGGATTAAGCAACAGAACACAAAGGGAGTTACATGGATGAGCTCTGAATGTGGGACATTCCTCATAGATTGAAGAAGAAAACATCTGCCAGAATAAACTGTTGGTCAAATACAAGTGTAAAGAGTTCATATGAGATAGAGTGAGCAGGTCTCTAGAGGCCAAGAGGAGCCACAGAACCCAGTATAATTAAATCAAATAGCAGTAAAGAAGAGGCTGAAATGGACACATTTGTGTTCTCTTAACATTTGACTCAGAAGTCGAAAACAAAGGCTATTCATTAGAGCCTGAGACATAGATAGTTGTGTGCTCACACTCCCTTGAATGTTCCAGGACAGTGAGCTGCCAGCAAGGTCAACTACAAAAGGAAGATTTTGGCTTACGTCCGACCAATGAGAGATGATGGACTAATTGGGGAAATAACATGCCAACCAACCAGTGGGTTTGAGGGACAACCTAACATACAAGGTTGCATAGACCAATCCACTGCTATTTTGTCTGCTATAATCGGTACTATACATGGTTTAGAGGTAGTTCAAGGCATGCCGTACAGATAAGGGGAAGCCAATGATGCACTAATCCTTATATGTTCTATAAGTAGATATGTTCCCCTAACCAATCCCTTCCCGCGATAGTTTTTGTATATTGTCACATAGAATGAAATCATAGATGACGCACAATGGGGTATGACACCTTTGCATAATCAAGGTTAGCTGTGAGTGTACATGCATAAGTCTGATGCCTGTCAGTTCTTCCTGCTTTATTTAATGAGAATAAAGTAGTACTTTGCCATATTCCTAGAGGTTGTTTGATCATTTTGTCTGAAATCCTTATTTGTTATTCCATCTAGCACAAAATACGCTTCATGGTGCTAGAGCACAGATGTGTGACATTCCTTGATCCCCCTACACTCTCTTCACTCAGCGATAACCCAATTACTGGTGAGACTTAAAGGAATAGTCTGCTTAAAATGTTAATGTACCAATTGTTCGGGCATGTGGTTTTAAGCAAACTGTGATTGATCATAAAAACTTTTCCTATGCACCTTACCTTAGTTTTCCGCACTTTAACACATGCAAAATCAACGAGCGGAGCACGGCCATCTTGTGCCAATCTTATCCGTTTATCCATTGCCCTAAATCCAAGTGTCCTCGCTGCACTAAATCATATAACCTGCCCCTGAGGCTCACATCACTATTCCTAGCAATATTCTCCACCTATTTTCATGATGTTAGTGGGCAGCATAGCCAAACACACCAAGTCATCACCTACGTCTTAACGTCAGTTGATACAGAACCCAGCATATCAACACACACATCCTCTCACAGTACAGAGTGTCCCAAATCTGAATGGAAAACACTATTATTAAAGGAATTATCAATATTCTGCAATTTATAATGTGCTTTTATTTCACAAAAAATGCTCAGAGAACAACCATGACCCACTAATTTCGATAAGCACCAATTTTTGAATGTTCCTGGGTAAGAGCATCAAATCTTGATCATGGAAGATGCGCATTTGATGCACCTTGAATCACAAGTATTCGGCATCAGCTTCTTACTAGACCATAAACGACGACAGGTTGCTCCTTGTCGCTGGTACCACCAAAGGACGTATCTGTCCTGGGCGATCGACACACATCAGCGTAATGGAAATCCATCCGTTTAGGCATATCTGCCACTGCTGGCTGAAGAAACCATCTGTTGGTATCTGGAAACTATGGCATTTGCAGAACATCGAAATATAGCTGTGTAGAAAACATAATAAAAATATATTTTAGTAGCCGTTCTTTATTCAAATGTATCCATTTACCCGGTAATTCTGCACCGGATCAAACCTAATAACGAACATAAACCAAAAACTTTGGAAACACACAGGAAACACTGGGGAGAGTTTGAAACTATGATCTGCTTGAGAGGTTAGTGCTGTGGAGTATGTATAGCGCCGAATGGGATGCAGAAGGTGATGGAAAAAAGAACAACAGAGAGACAGCATTATAACGGAATATTTTAAACAAACTTGGGGTTGGTTCCCCTAAGTTCCCTGAGAGAACCCAGACGGGGACTCCATGCTCATTGTGCTCAGAGAGGCACAGCTCCACCTCACTGGTGAGGCCCAGCAAGTGTATGGGGTTGCTGTAGGTACTCTTGCTCAGAAGGGAATTGCCATAGCATTTCGTTGCTGGACTGCCCGTGTGGGCGGGACAAAGACTGATATGCAAACAGATATTTCCCCTTTGTGAAAGGTACAGTGAGCAAAAAGCAATGGCTGCAGACTCTCAAAGTGGGAACAAACAACACAACAGGTTATCATGCCATGTTCATTCTAGAGAGGGGCGCCGGCTATCTTTTTGAAAAATGTAACAGAATTGGCTTGGAAAATGTTCTGCACCCGGCACATCCAATAATTCAATGTTGATAGCACACCCTGATATGCCATGGGACGATGTGGTTTAGATATCACTAGTATGCATACAGGTGTGTTTTCGGGTGTCGCGGTATAAATTTAATCTACAGATTAAATTGTTGTATACAGTTTTCTTGTCAAATGACATATTTGCACGTCGTTGAGTTGTTCCATATGCATACATCACAAATGCCATTTCGAATCGCCAAATAAATGTTGAATAGTTATACTTGCATTATATTTGGTTGTTCCATTCTCTTGTCGTAAATGCAGTGTCCACTCAGAACAACGGTTTGCATAGATTGAAAGTAAACGTTACAATATTCAGTTTCAATATAGTTAATGTTATAATTTCTGCCTGTATTCAACACATTCTGTCCTCCAAGCCATAGCGATCCTCCCTTTCGTCCAAGGTCAAATTACAATTGAACCTTATTTAAAGCGTGTATGACGCGTAGGTTTGAACTCCCCAAAAGCAACATCACACGAATTGACCTTAACTCCGGCCAACCAAAGTGGCATTAGAAATATGCCCGAATATGCCCGAATAATAAACACATTTTTTGCTGGCATGATAATGAATACTTTTATACTCATCAACAGTGCTAGTGAGTTCGTTATTTTTGGACAACAGTTACACTGAAGTTAAGTAAAATAGATAATACAAGCCACTGAAAGTCTGGTGTAACCTAATATTCAATTTGTGTCTGTCTGAAACAGACCGTGATATCATATGATGATATGAAATTGCATTTATAATGCCCCTATGCACAAGTGCTTCAAGGCGTGACGAGGCAATGCAGGGTGAACAGAGGGAAGACAGAGACAGCGATCTTACTAGAGTTGGGAACTAGATGATCCTTGCTCCCTGCACCCCCTGTTTCATCACTCTCGAAACATAACATATGTAATAACCTAGGGGGGAGGCGTAGCCAACCCACGCGACATTCCGTTACACCACACACCATTCCAAATAACACATACATTATACTTTCTTGCCCAGCATTAGGAAACCATTTTGAAATAGCCCGAATGACATCTTTCCACTAGGCATGAAAATCCATCCCTCTGTAAAAATGCAGTTCTCCCATCCCTAGCACCTCGCTCAGCCAGCCCACATTATCGCCTCTCCATTCACCTCTGCATGAGCCCCTTTCTCATGGAGGAATGTACTCTGCGGAGAGCTTGAGACACTGACAAGTGATAAGCGCAAGTGCCCATTCATATCCACTAAACTTCCCGTACACTCACAGCCTCCACCCTGCCAGGCCCTGCAGGTCCTTTCATGCTGATATCCATCTGACCCTCCTGTGCCCTGATCAGTTAAGGACACACATCACAGTCCTAATCCAATGTAGTAATATATTCTCCCAAAAAGCAACACATGTCCACCTATATCCTGCGGACCTCAGCAGGGCAGATGAAACCTTTAGGG
This sequence comes from Ambystoma mexicanum, assembly GCF_040938575.1. Classification (NCBI taxonomy): domain Eukaryota; kingdom Metazoa; phylum Chordata; class Amphibia; order Caudata; family Ambystomatidae; genus Ambystoma; species Ambystoma mexicanum. The sequence goes on from NC_090928.1 coordinate 740,036,925, forward strand.
TGTGCATCTAGGTACAGAGTTTGTGGTATCAAATATATTCCAAAGGTTAGAGGTTAGAATGTCAATATATTAGCTCATGTCCCCAAAGTACCCCTGTTCATGGAAGATTGTATGTGTACCATTATTTATGCATTATCAGTTTCTGTTGTTTGGTTTAGTTAGATAGATGCATTGCTCCCTTGCACTGAACTTCAAACCACATAGATGAGCCCTGCTGACCCACATGTACAAAACAGCGATGGAGAGAACTTGAGGTCGTGCAAGGATTCACTGGTATGGGTATCAGGGATATGGAGGCCAGGATTGGAGAACAGGATGTCCTTTTTAAAATTCTTCCTACTAGATTTAGTGAGGAGATCAGAATAGTTGACAGAGAAGCATCTAGAAATGATAGGAGAGACAGAGAGCACCATACAGTAGGCAGGTTGTGTAGAGAAGAGGAAGGGTGGTTTAGGAGGCAGGGTAAACACATGGGAAGTACGCAGGGAGAGGCTCATGAAAAGCAAAACCCAGAGTTACACTCTATGGCATCCTAGAGCAGGCACTTCTTGCCAAAAAGGTGACAAAGAGGATACATTTGAAAAGACAAATTGGATGTTATGCTGACCTACGTCAAGCGCTGGAGAACCCCAAAAAATCACACACATCAAAAGACCAAAATACTATGTGAGTGTGTAAAAATGTGCCCACTCATTGAGTTGTTTGGCAAAATAATACACAACTAAAGCAAAAGGTTTGGTTAGTTATGGGGTTGACACAGGTCAGGTGATTGATTGCTATGAACATTTTACCCACCATAGGCCTTCAACGCCAGTGCCATGCACTGCTTGTGCGGATGTGTATTTTGTGTCGAGCAGGGGGATTTACGGACACCAAGCCTCAGTGTAACTTTTCCATGATGGCAAATATTAATTTGCCTATCAATAACTCATAAACCCAAATGGGCAAGTAGCACTGATGTGCTAGGGCAATTCTATTGTGAAATATATTACCAATAACAACTACAGACATGTGTCTTATCGATCGAGGACCAGTAATCTAAATTAATGGAAGGCAAAAGATATAATTTAATGACGCATAAACTGGTTAAATCTGCATAATTAAATACTTCTTAACACTTTTTATAGCATTGAAATTCGAGTTTAATAGCATTTGATTGTTGATGTACAATTTACAAACATTGGAGAACATACACCGCTGCAAATCAGTCTTCTGTTCAACAAGTTCAGCTTTAGGTCGACAGGGCTCCTTTGCAGTGTTTTGTGGCATTGTAGGTGTACTAGGAGCAAAATCAGGATCGATTCCATGAATATGCTTGGCCAACCCAGTCAATATGAGATCTTTCACAAAATCGAATTCCATTTCCTGGTATATTGGCTTGGCCACCCATTTTATGCTTTGTTTTGCAGAGGCCAAGGTGTAATGAAGCATACCAAAGGTACCGGCAGTTCTCTATTGTTCTCTCCCTAAGTTCTCAGTATGCGCTAATACAGCTGGTAATGTTCGGGCTCGCATACCGTGTATGCCAAAATGCAACCTTTTGGGCCTGTAATTTAGGCAGATATTGTGGAACACCTCCAAATCTCCAGTATAACAGAATTCTGTGAGTCCCTTTAGGTCTCTTGAAAGAGTTTTATCGTACACAATCTTCTAAAGAGCTTTGTTTGGAAGTGAACATGGAACCAACCACTTCTTTCTGTGTTCCTGCTCCTTGGATAAAGGTCCATGTGCACATTTGTGAAAATGTTGGTTTTCTGTCCATGAGTGAGCCTTGGAACAGTGGTGCATCAATGAGCATCATTTTTCAAGAAGAATTTCCACATACCAATCACAAGTTTGGGAGCTCCACCAAAGATGGTTGCTGAAAGACTGAGACCACTGTAAAATATTTTCCGAACCCTTTTTTTTCTAACTAGCAGCTGTAATATTTTTATGGACTTATTTGGCAATGTGCCATACATCAAATTGATGACGAATGTTTGGAAACTGGTCTTGCATTGGCCTTGGCTATTGAAATATGTCTGTCAGTGGCGATGAGGTCTATTTGCATTCCCTCGATTGAAGATGTTTGAGTGATTTGATGAAATCATGTTTCTGCATGGCCCCAGAGGATGTACATTGGGACACCTGTATGATCTCTGAACTCCCAATATTTTTAGTTTCCATGTCTTGAAAGTGGTATGTGTAGTACTTTGCTGAAAATCCAGGGCTGTCACACTGTCCGTGGCCAGATAACCTGAACCATTTTCCATAGAATGTGCTTTCAATTGACATCTGTTCAATTTTACAGGCTTGACTAATAGCAGGGAATATGAATTCCCTTTGATATTGTAGAACTGGGTTTTAGCAAGGAATTGAAGTCCCACAAATTGACAGAAACTGTACATTTACTGATAAGTGAAGCCACTGAAAAGTAAAGCTGCTGACCACAGTAGATTTCCAGCTGGTACTTTGCCCAGCATCGGGTTGAGCTGACCATGAAAATGTATCATGGAGGTGGGCACAGGTGGCTTGGATTTTCAGGTTAGTGCCTTGTAATGCACAAGTCACATTCACCAATGGCTCCCCGCATATTTTCCCACTCAATGTATGCACACATTTCAGCATCAGTATAATCTCTACCAGGCAGCTGTTGAATACAATGCATTTGTGCTCCTTTATTAGCTAATTGTCCTTCATGAATGTGGTTTGTGACTCAACTGTTGTGGACGAATCGCCCAAACTTCCCAAACTGTATTTGAGATCTTTGGCAATTTCCTCGGTCAATTGCATTGAAGCTTCAGTCTCTGTTAGTTCAGCTTGTGTTATTTGCATACAAATTGGAGAAACTGTCAACATCGGATGTTTATTGGGTGGAACTTTTTTTGCGCATGTAGATTGTGTCAAGTGGTCTGCAAGGAATTCCAATGCATCTTCATTATATTCAGTTTCATCTTGTCGAGTTTTCACATTGTAGAAATGGGCCAAGAACACTTTGCTGACTTTGCCGGTCACATTCAATTCAGTTTCAGGCCATTGGGCATAAGCTTCATGAGTCTGCTTATTGACAGGACCACGCCACGCCTCAAATAGTAGTTGCTCTATGGTGAAATCTGTTTGGCAAGCGACATCTTTGGTTTCATTTGTTGTATGTATCTTTATACTTCCTTTCCTTCTGGGCCTCTAGGAGATGTGTTGTAAAAACATGTTCAATGTATAGCACACATACAGCAGATAGCACTTTCAATACAAAAACATTTCATGAAGAAAACACCAGCCCAAAACACTTCTAGAAATTGAAATTGTTTGTTACTTGCCCTTGTTTTCTTTCTTTTCTGTGAAACCGTGGTCTTCTCTATAAAACCAGCACCAGCAAGCTGTTCCACTGATCCATGTGCCTCCTCTTCTAATTCCACACCTTGTGTACATTCCCTGAATAGAATATTCATTAAAAAAAACCAAAAGACAATCGTATTGGAATTAACATCTTTCATCGCACACAGCCATTACACACATACCCTTGCAAACAGTGTAAAAATTTAGTCAAAATATACATTTCAAATTTCACCTGATAGCCATCCGAGATGGCAGGTGTACTTGATCGGAGATCACTGTGCAAAGCATACTGATTGTAATGTCGCCTTCAAACATTTTGCAATGTATTCTGCATTAGGGAGGAAGTGTAATGTTAAAACTGAAATCAGAAAAGTTTGAAACACTGCACATTTATATGCATGTCACTGTCTTATAGTATCCTATGTAGGATTTACTTTCTTTCATTCAAGGGAACTGTACATATATATACCTCATACTCTGGACCAGTTGCAAAGGACGATGTAATTGTAGTCGAAGTACCAGCATCCCCCTGTAACACAGTACTTGTTTTAGTACAGATGAAAACAGCAAAATGGAACTGAGACAATGGGATGCAGACAATGGTACATATATAAAGAGAAACCCATAAATGTGTAATCAACCAACAGGATACATAAATGTTTTCATGTTATTTAAAATTCCAAGCATAATACAACCTCATAAGAGAAAAGTGAAATGAAATTACCTGATAGGTGCTTGAAGTTGTTGTTGACTACGGAAAAGAAATGGATGCATAATCTTGCTCTTTCATTTTCAGTGCATTGTCATAAAGTGGTACAAGGGAAAATTAGATTTGCATCAGATATGTTGGAATATCCAACTGTCGAGAATATGAATTTATGCATATCTGTAGGGCTTACCATTGGTATACTTGACGTGTCAGTGGTTTACTCACTTGCGAGGGTCTGTGCTTCCATCAGTACACTTTCCTAAACAGATGGACATGTCAAGCAACTGATTAAGAAAACATTATGCCTCTTTAGAAGGGAACTATGGCATTGTTTTCTATAGTCATAATTACTTTATTTGAGGCTCCATAAACCGGAGACAGATGCAATGTTAAAATGTGGTATGGTTGAATTGTAATACAATCTGGACACATTTAGACCGAAAACATCAATCCGTTCATGAAGTTACCTTTTCAGTTCCCCACCACCTACAGCTAATTCATCATCCAGGATTCACCTGAGGCAGTGTGTGCCTCAATTGAGTTGGAATTGCATTTGGAAGCAATTTGCACAAAACTCTGGGACGATGTTTTGATGTGTACTTTGATTGGTCGTACATATCTACACTAAAGTGAGGACTGCAGATGCAGAATCGATTGGCCCTCAAGTCCTTCAAGGCATTTGGTGCTATACTTTCAATCTTGTCCAGCGCAAAACCACAATATTGAACCCATCGTCTTATTAAATCAATATCATTCGGTAATGTATGACGGACTGTGCCTTGACTTTTGACATGGTTCCTAGAACGGCAACCCAAAACCATACAAGCAGGCATTCTTGAAAAATCTAAAAGATCTGTATGAAAAAAGTATAAATAATTACAAAAAAATTATACTGTATTCATGAGATTGATGGAATTATATCACAGCTTTCTATGCAATGTTTGTTTTGGTCAAAGAAGCAAAATCTGTGTAGCGAAGTTGAATATACACTGGTATAACTTTCATACAGAATTGATTGATATAACTAAAATCGTAACCTGTTACTCATCCGTTGAATGTACTTTCTTGCATCAAAAGGAAACATGCTTATAGACATGGTCCAAGAAAGATGCCATTCTATTACAATGGACATTGATTACATGTGCAATATATGGAGAACAAAACACTTGGAACATTAGACTACTGGGTACATTTGGTTGAAATAGATAGAGCATTAGAGATCAGAAATAGATGAATATAGAGAAGTTAATATGTGACCTGCCCTTACCTTGACTAACAAAAAAGCCAACTCAGCAAGCTGGGGAGCTGGTAGCAGGAGAACAGGTAGCACAATAAAGAGTTGCCTTCCAGTGCTCAGAGATATTCTCAGGCAAAATATATTGGGGTTTATAAAGGATTAGAAAAGTGGGTGTGTATGTGAATGTGTAACTTGTTTCTGGTAGGGTCTGCAAGAGGGGAGCCTGGAGACACTGGGTCTGGGGAGGCCATGTGAACAATGGCCCCTGTGTGTAAGATACCTTTGAAGTGTACATGGTGTTTGGCACATTGGCCGTTCCCACCCTGCCAGCCCCCTTGGGAGCTGTAGCGTATTTTGTATAGATTTGGGGCCTAGCGGTATTTTCTTACCGCCAAAGTGAAAATAATTCAGTAATAATCACTCTTTGCATTCAGATTAGATTTGGTATATAGTACTACAGTATACATACATTATTTCAGCACACAGATACATTTAGTGGTATACATTATGTTGGTATGCGTTATTGGTGGTATTTCTGGTGAGCATAATTCCTTTGTTTTATATGTGGCCCCAATATCCAGAACCCCTTATTTTTGCTTAGTTTGTTCGTGTGATCACTAGAGAGGCCACAGGCTTACATTTCAGGAACACCACATTTTTAATTGGAGTGCCACCATGGGCTGTCCTCACTGGCTTATCTACGGCAGCAAGCTAATATGTGGTATTCATCACCAATTTAGCTACATCGGTGAACTATGTCCAGGGCCTCTCTTTCTGCTGACTCATGTACCTCCAGCAGCAGTCTATTTCATTATGTTATTATTATGTTCCGTTCAGAAAACATACAATGGAAATTGCACAGTAACAACCTTATCTGTAACAAAATGAGAAGAGAGTGGCGAGAACATATTCAATTCGCAACATTAAATATGTTGATAAAACACTGGAGCTCCCTCTTCCACGCTGACTGAATAGTTTCGCACACATACACACTGCCCCCACACTCTGTAATATAATTACCAGGCCTGTCCAGCATGTGAAGTTCGTCGGCTGGTCGCCTTCTGGAAGTGGTTCAATGAATTCTTCTGAAATCACCCCAGCAAGGACGAGCATCTGCTGTCACTCAAACCGGGGCTTATTGACTGGAATTCCCAGTCTCTGCAGCAGTGCACTGGGATCTGCTTTTTCAATCAGGAAAATCCCCAGCCACCAGCCAGGTCTTTCTCCCACCTGTGTAATGTCTTCTCCTCTCTTCTTCCCCGAGATTCATTAGCAAAGCTCTGTTACAGCCTGCCAAATGAGTTCAACCAATGAAATTCTATCATGTCCTACCCTCCTTCTCTTGAACAATGGATTGGCTTATACAATTGCAACTGTAACCAAACTGATTTCCTGCTTATTCGAGTCTTTGCTTCCTGCAAATACTGTGGACAGAGCACAGATAGAAGCAAAGAAAAAAAAATCTGGATGCACGTTTAAAATGACTTTCAGAGCCTGTCATTTTCCATCTCATTTTGCACTGGAGAACACATTATATTATTAATGAGTTAGACTCGTTAGTATTGTTAATGAGGTTAGTTCATTAATCCTCAAATGTGTCTCCTGCAACAGAGGAATTTCAGGTGAGAAAAAATATATGCTTTTAACTGTGAAAAACATTATTTGCATTTTAGATGTAGAAATCGTTTTTGACTGAATAGCCTGTTTTCATTTACATGTCGATGTCACACTGGCAACACATGCCTTGCTGTACCGCATTATAGCAATGCACCAAACCCATGCAGTGGTGCTCCATGAAAAAAAAAGCTAAATACTCTTACATATTCCCTCCTTTTTTCTGAGAATTTGGCAGTCCAAGCCATAATTAGAGGAAAATCAACTTGCTCCCTTCCTTCTTTTAAAATGTAGCAATTCAACAAAATGAATATTCACATGCAAAAACGAAAAAGTTGAAAAACCACTGTCCAATCAACATAATATCAAAATTCATCTTTGGGTCCATATGTTCCTTCCCAATGGAAGTGTCCATAGTCCAGTGCTTCAATTTATACTTGAAGTCAATCAAAAACAATAAGATAAAACAAATAACTAAAACAAAGAATTAACATAACAGATTAAAATAATTAATTAAAATATTAAATACGTGGAACTCCATACGCCAGGACACTTGTCTGCCTCTGATATGTCCCGACCAGCGATGTCACATCATCTAGTTCATTCAGGTGTTCTTCCATCTTAGTACTCTTGGATCCTTTTCTATAGAAGTCATTTTTTCTTTGGCATTCCGGTTATTTTGTCTTCACCTCCACCCGGAGGCAGGCACCATTCGATCTTCATCCAGGGGACTCCAGGACTCCATCATCTCCCGTGACCTCCGGTACAAATATGTTAATATTCTAAATCAAATAGAAAAGAAACAGGTTAAGTATATAGCACAATAATAACTTCACCCTTTTGCCAAAAATAAAACATGCTTTGTAAAACATTTTGCCCTTTTTCTTTCGCCTTCTGAAATTCAGCACAGGTTATAGAGAATAAGCATACATAAAACAACATTCAATATTTAATGCATTTTCATTCTGCACACCAACTCCATAAACTTCAGCTTCTATTTTTTATATTATATATATATATACATATCTTACAGTGTTTATGTGCCATTATAATCAACCATCTTTATTTAACTTCTCTGTCACTGCCTCCTGACTGTACCCATTTATTTTACCTTTTTGTGTTCAAGTGACTTTATCTGTTTCTATACGCTCCAGATTTTTTATCTCATGTCTTGGATGACATGGCTTGATTTGGTTTACATGCACAAACTGTTCTGTTGTTGTTTCACCTTCAGTCTTTAAAATTTTGTAAACTACAGGAGAGACTTTATCTATAATTCGGAATGGCCCCTGCCAGGCTGCTAGGAATTTGGAATTTTTCTGTTTACTTTTTCTAAAATGGAATTTATACACCTGATCCCCTACACAATATTCCTTTACTGTTGACTTTTTTATCATAATATGTTTTAGCACCGTCAGCAGCCCTTTCCAGATTTCTCTGTACAAAAGCAAATGCATGTTGTAAATGCTTCCTCAGCTCATCAATGTATTCATGAACTGTAGATGTGCCTTCAAGTGTTTGCTCATGTGTTCTGTATAGCAGGTGTTGCGGCAACACCATTTTCCTACCTGTCAAGACCTCATGTGGGCTAATACCTGTTGCTTTGGCAGGAGTTGATCTGATTGCCATCAAAACCAACGGTAAACGTAAATCCCAGCTGGAACCTGCTTCAGCTACAAATTTCTTTAAAATGTCCACAACAGACCTATTACCCCGTTCAACTCCACCTGAAGAAGCCGCCCGATATGCAATATGTAGTTTCCTTTTCACACCCAGTATTTGCCATACCTTGCTCGTTAGAGCACTTGTGAAATGACTTCCTCTGTCTGACTCAATTCTTTGTGGCAACCCAAACCTTGAGAACACATGATTCACTAGCAATGTGGCTGCTGTTTGCGCACTACAATCTGGTGCAGGAATACATTCAATCCACTTCGACATCAAACATACCACACTCAAAATATAACGGTTTCCTCTGCCCAACCTTTTTAAAGGCCCTACGTAGTCTATTTGCAAATCTGACCATGGAAGGGTTAGGCCTCTTTTCATTAGTAGAGCTCTGTGCATTGGTGAAGCAGGTTTAAATTGGGCACATACTAGACATCCTCTAGTATACAATTCCACATCTTGGGACATATGCGGCCAATAAGCATAATCTTTTAGTATTTCCAATGTTTTTTGTGAACCTCTGTGGCCTGCAGTTATGGCATCATGTGCATGGTGTAGCATTAGCCCTCTAAATGAAAGGGCTACCACCCATTGTATCTGTCCTATTATGGACTCTCTAACCATGAGTCCATCCTGTAGTCTAATTCGTTTTTTATTCTTTAATAGCACCCTCAATTCCTCTTTTCCCACACAATCATCTTCTGTTAAAGGGTTTTGTCCAGGATCTATCAAATGGTTATAATAGATTCCCAAAATTCGATCATTCTTTTGTGCCTCAATCAAATCTTGGTCTGGAGTGTTGTAACTCCATTGTACCACTGATTGTTCTGTCTCCCTTGGTGCTTTAGAACCTGTTACTGCATCAATCTGTATTTCACCCAGTAAATGTTCAATAGGTAGCAATTCTATCATCACAACCCCAATTTTAGCCAGGTGGTCTGCCTAATCATTCCCCTCTTTATCCTCTCCTGGAGTTTTTAAATGCCCACGAATTTTTCTCCAGTATATTGTCAAATTATTTTATGACACTAATTTGTCTATGGCTTGTATTATTTTCCATGCTTAAGTGGCTTTTTGTTGTATGTAATCATGCCTCTCGCTTTCCAGCCAGGTAGATATTCCACAAAGCTGTTTCGTGCATAGTCAGAATCAGTCACCAGGACAATTTCACTGAATTTATTATCAATTGCAGTAGCAATTGCTTTAAAAACGGCTGCCAATTCCGCTACTTGACTGCTCCTAGATCCTCATCCCTATGCTGGGGATACCTTCACATTTCAACCAGACATTTCCTATTCCTGACACTAATTGTTAATTACTGTCATTTTCAATGTGAAAAGCACAGTAATATACAGTTGGCAAGTCCTTGCATGTTTTTTCATCAAAAGCTTTGTGTGGTGATTGTTCAAACTCCTGTAAATTAGGTTATATTTCTATTTCGTTTGATGCTTGTTCAGCTGCACAGTCGTGTAAATCTGCTAAACTTTGAGCAATTGGGCTCTTTTTATTTTGGCCATATCTCACTTCTACAGGAAAACCTTGTATTGCTAGCGTCCATGAAGTGATTCTGGACTGCGCTAGATTACCTGACCTAATTCTTTCACTCTCTAAGAATTGCAAAGGTTGATGATTTGTTTCAATAATCACCTTTTCTCCCTGAACAATGGGGCGGAAATGTTGTAGCGCCCACACAGTGGTTAATAGGGCCTTTTCACATTCATTGAATTTCATTTCAACTTGGGAAAATGCTTTACTTGCATAGGCAATGGTTTTGTGATTCACATCATGTTTTTGTGATAACACTGCTGACATTCAATGTTCAGAGAAACCTATTTCTATTTAGAAATCCCTATCCTTTATGGGGTATGCTAAACATGGTGCCTTTACAAGACATTCCTTCAATTTGGCTACTGCCTCAGTCTGCTCTTTCTCCCATTTCCAGGGCGTATTTAGTTTTAGCAGTTTAGTCAATGGTTGAGTGATTTCAGCATAATTTTCAATGAATTTTCTGTTATAGCCTGTCATTCCTAATAAACTTTTCACCCCTTTCACATTTTTAGGGTCTTTTAGTTTTTGTATGGCCTCTATTTTCTTCTTTTGTGGATTTAGTCCATGTTCAGTTACTTCATGGCCTAGGAAATTCACTTTTTTCTTGCACCATTGTGCTTTTTGTAAAGACACTTTGGCGCCTGCTTTCTGCAATTAGCCAAGCACATGCCTTATTTCATAAAAATAGTTTTTTAAGCTTTCATTTTTTATCAGGACATCATCCACATAAACTATGGTTCCTCTTTCTGCTGCATCAGGCATGGCCTTCCTCAAAAATATTCCAAATTCACTCCCACTATTAACGTACCCAAACGGAGTTCTAACCCATGCGTATTGAGTCCTGTCAAATGTAAAGGAAAATAAATTCTGTATCTCCTCTGCCAATGGCACGCACCAATATCCAGAGGTGAGATCTAATGTGGTAAACACTTTTGAACCATGTACCTGAGCTAGGCCCTGATCAATGAATGGCAGTGGCCATCTGGACACTGGTACTCTTTTATTTAACTCCCTCAAATCTGCACAAAGCCGCCATTGACCATTTGGCTTTAACACACATAAAATGGGCGTGTTGGATGTGCTATGGATAGGCCTGACGATTCCTCGCGATTCTACATTTTTAATAATCTCTGCCAATGATTCTAAATATGCCAGCGGTAGTCTATACTGGCGTACAAATACTGGACTTCTGCTACACCCTTCCGGAAGTGTAGCCACATGTAAATTAGTTAACCCGCAATCATGGGCATCTTTTACAAATACATCTTTAAATTCCATAAATATCTTCCTCAATTTGTTTCTATCCTCATCGTTGTCACACGCATCCGCTAAGGAGATCTGCTCTTCTACCATTTTGGAAAATTCCGGAAAATGTTCTGGTAGTGGAATCTCAGCGCTTTCCTCTAGCTGTGTGGCTCTGTCTCTTTGTAAAGCTGCCACTTTTAAATGTTTTGTCATGTCAGCTTCCATTTCAATGGGCTGATTTTCCATTTCATTTTCACTTAAATCAAATGTTATACAACTCTCTTGATAACAGCACACTGTCTCACTTGAATCATAAGGGTACACAGAATGAATTTTAAATATTCCTTTGGGCTGAGAGTCCAGGTATTCTGGCAACTCACCCTTGGCATCTACATACTTTTCAGGGATATTTCCAATCACCATGTTATTTAGATCTGCAGTATAATGTGATTTTTGTATGGCCATTCCTAATGGGGAGTTTTCCTCTAAGTGAATATCTTGACAACCCTTATTATTTACCATAATTCTTACAGGCCCTTCACCAATATCTACCAATGGAATGTATTCATAATCCAGGCCTTGCTGTTTTATGGATTCATTCAGGCACACAAATGCATCAGAGTCTTTCATCTGCTGTCCATTTTTGCATTTCAGTGTTATTGCAAACTGTTTTGTAAATGCAGGAATAATAGTATCTTTCCTCATTTGTAGTTCGATTGCATAAGGAACCAGTTGTGCACAATGATAAGCCCTTCTTTTGTCTTCAAATTCAGGTGCCGGCCCACCTAGGCGTGACCATATTTTTTGATTAAGGAAATCTAACACCATACACATTCTGTGCATGATGTCATTGCCCATGTAAAAATAATTTTGTGCTCCACTCACTATCCATACATTATGGTAAATTGTTTTCTGCCCAATGCTAATTTTAAGCATGCATCTGCCTGCAATTCGGTTTTCAAAGTCTGGACTGTCCAACCCAGAAACACATTGGTTTTTAATCCTAAATTTCGGGATTTCCTCCCTCTCCATTATTTTTTGCAACAATTTCTCATTAATGAAGCTCCTCTCCTGTTCAAGCGCTAAAGTGGCTTTTATTGTTTTAAAACAGTCATTTATACCAACATGAACCCATGGTTGCTCATCTTCCATGTGTATTTCAGCAAGAGTGGTAATATGTTTTTCTGAATCTGCTTTAGGAGTAATATTTTGTTTGCATATCTTTTCTTTTAAATAAAAACGTAATGTGTGCTCATCTATGGCGGTCTGCCAATTTTTCCTTGGGTCCAAGTATATTTGTACAGGTAGTTTTTCATTGTCGCTCTGCATTTTGTCTTGACACATTAATATAACAGTGACACTAGGTATGCAACTATTCTGGAGATATACCTCCACAGCATCATTTGTTTTGGCAACGGTGTGACATTCATTTATGTTGCTGTTTTGTGATTTTAGTTTCTTAGGTCTCAATGATTTTTTGGTTAAGGACCACAGCACTCCAGTCACCCCATCTATGAGAGTAGACAATCTTTTCAGGCAATCTGTCCCCATCAGAAATGGAATTTCACAAATAGATGTGATCAATACCTCTTGTTTCATTCTGTGCTTTCCTATTTTTATGTCAACCTCAGTTACACCTATGATGGGCACCTCCTCCCCATTAAAGTTATGCACTGGACCTTGATTTTCCTTCACTGTGATCTGATTCTGTGGGGATCTCCCTTCATTGATACTCTTTACCAGCTCCTTGGACAGAATTGTGGCCTGTGCGCCAGTGTCAATCATTGCAAATGTTTGGCATTTTTCTCTACAGTGATGGGAGCATAATACCTGTCCTCAACTTCCTCTAATACACATAAGAAGTGTGAATTCTTACTGATTTCAGGACTCACCTTTCTCAGGCCTTTTTCACTTTTGGCTAAGCACATTGGTAAATGTAAAGACATTTTTCCCTCCATTTTACCCATTTCTGCGTGAGAGACTTTATTCATTTCTCCATGTTCAGAGGTTTTTTGGAGTGTGACCACTGTTCGCCTATCTATCCAGGTATCATCAGAGGCCACATTACAACCCTCCAACTGAACATGTGTAACAACATCATTCAGCAATCTGTCATTGTTTAATTCTGTGCATTTCTGATCATTTAGTGTGGTACCAGCCCTTTCAGCCTCTTCAAAAATATGTGGCTCAAAGAATTCTTCAGGTGATTGGCATGTACCCTCCTTTGGAGTATTTTCTCTTTCTGCCTGTGTTTGGTCATTGTTTTGACTGCCCAGGGAAGAAATCATAGCATCCCCACTTACTCCCTGTTTACTGGTATTCCCCATGCATGAGTCATTTTTTTTAAATCTGTCTCTTTGTTCTCTTAGAGTTTCAGGTTTTCTTATTTCATTTGTGCAAATCTCCAATGTTTGATTTAGCTCTAAGTTAAACCATACCTCTCTTTTAGAAGTATTTGCAGTTTCTGTTACATGTTCATTTACTGGCATTTTCACTTTTAAATCATTAGACATCTCAGAGCCATTATGCGAAATTACTTTAGAGCAATCTGTCTTTTCGGCACTGTAGGTATCATGAGTACTTAGTCACTTTTCAGAAGAAGCCCCCCCGGTCATTGCTATGGCCATCAGCCCCCTCCTTTGATGACTGTTATTGTGCTGTACAAAGCTTCCCTATTTGTTCAGCTAACATTTTCACTTGGGCCTCAAGGCACTGGAACCTTTCCATCTCTCTAGAATCCTCCCTCTATGGTCTAGATCGATATTGGTTGCTTTCTCCCTGATTGGATCTATTCTGATACCTCTCAGGTGAGTGATTTCTATTGGGATAGTTTCTGAACTCTTGATTCATTTATGGAGGGGAGCGGGGTGCACCCATCCTTTGGTTGTATTCCCCTGGTGGGGAATCATTGTACTGACGTGGAGTATAATTCATGTTCTGTCTCATGTCATGTCTCTCATGTTGTGGGTACTGGCCCCTATGTTGATTCCCATTATCAACACATCGATCCACATATCGGGGTCTATCTTGATTACCATATATCATGGTGTTGGGATCAAATTTGCTCTGTGTCCCCAATGTCTGGTAGAGACCATCATTTCTTTGATCTTGATTTTGTCTCTGATTATACAGTTCATACCTGACATATCAGGCCGATAGCCTGCCCGGGGCCTATCTCCTAAATACCTAGAACTGATGTAGCTCTCCCTATTACTAGGATCATGTGACTGAAACATTGGTGCAGAGTGTGATGACCTTTGTTGATTAACCCTTTGTTCAGGTGCCGAATTATTTTTACCTGGACTTTGAGCAGACTCAAGGGACATCTTGGCTGTTCTGATTTCCATCACTGTTGCTGAGGGTTCTTTAAATTTAGGTCTAGTATCTTTCGTTTTATCACTTTCTTTACCCTGACAATAGAGTACCTCATATAGTTTTGTGCTTTGATGCACAATCCACTCAAGGGACTTCTCACTATCAAATTCACGAACCAATTGGGATATGATGTCTTTCTGTAGCCCATAGAAGTAGGCGGTTTTACATTCATTAGAATTGGGGTCAAAAGATACATCAAAGTGAGAAAATGCTCTTTTTAAGACTTTTAAAAACTGGCGAGGGGATTTATTAGGCCCAGCAGTAAGTGTGTAAGCAACTTTCCTTGCCTCCTGTAATGACTGGAAAGGAGAAAAATGACGCCTAATTTCTTTTTCACACTCCACCCATGTCATATTCTACTGTTCATTTAATCCCGTTATGATGCTGGCCGTCGGAGCATCTAAAGTTAAATGAAAATATTAGCTGCACTGTTCCTTAGGTATCTGGAGTGCTTTACAAATGTCATGAACCACTTCTAAGTGATCCTCAATGCAGCATTCCCCTCCTTTTTTAAATGGTTTGATCAGAGCTTTAATAGATTTCATTATTTTTATGGGGCTTCTTGTTGCAATGCATGGAATTGCACTACTTGGTGACTCAATCCTTGTTCCAGGTGTATGGGATTGGTGGCTGCCCCCAATGGGAGTATCAAATCCCCCAAGAGTGCTGCAACCAAGTTCAGTCACCGGCCCAGTCACTGGAGCACTAGCTCTTTGGGCAGAACTAGAATTCACCTCCACTCCATTGAATGTAGTACCCTGCCGCCTCTCCTGGGACCTGGGAATGCACATTTGCTGTTCTAAGTCTTTGCACTTTTTAAGGAGCCTGTGTGCTTCATTCTGCAGATAGTTGTTTTCATCACTCATTTTATTTATTACCTCCTGCATGTCGCACATTTGCATTTGGCATGCGTTGAATTCTTTGTTTCTCTTGTCTCTTTCTTGAATCATTTTAACCATTTCTTGCTCTGCATGTTGGAGATCACTTCCTTTTTCAAAAATTTCTTTTTGTAAAATCTGCATTTCTGAAACAATCTCATCTTTATCCTGTCTAGAGTGATCCACTAAGGCTTTTAAGTGTACCAATTCTTGCTCACTGTCTTCAAACTGTTTCTTGCTTTTGGACAACTGAATATCAAAATCTCTGCATTTTAATTGCATGTCTTTCTGACATCCTTCTAATTCTGTTCTTAACATCTCCTCTTTTTTACTTGCCCCATCTAAGTCAGTCTTTAACCTGTTAATTAGCTGGGTATCATTTTCTTGCATTCGCAGGAACCTATTCAAAATAAACCATATTTTGGCGCATAGCCGTATTAAACAGTCTTTCTCTGCACTTTTATCGGCTGCATTCAATAACCTTGTAAGGCAGACCTGAATTATGCTGCCTTCTGCAAAAATATTGTCTAGTTTTTCTTTCTGCACCTCACCCTGAATGCGGTCATGCCATTCTGAGGTACTGTTTGATGACCACGTCCCATGTGCAAACAACTTTGCCTCTAAATATTGCACTAGGTCTGAGAATGTGGTTTCCCTTTGTGACATTCTGAAATTCGTTTTTGGTGACACACTGTTATTATGAAATGGGTTCCGTTTAATGTACAGATGGCAGTGTGAGACACACTTGCCACGCCCAGTAGGTGCTCTATGATCACTTTCCCAGCCAACGCACCATAAATATGTAGGGTATTTTGTATAGATTTGGGGCCTAGCTGTATTTTCTTACTGTCAAAATGAAAATAATTCAGTAATAATCACTCTTTGCATTCAGATTACATTTGGTATATAGTACTACAGTATACATACATTATTCCAGCACACAGATACATTTAGTGGTGTACATTATGTTGGTATGCGTTATTGGTGGTATTTCTGGTGAGCATAATTCCTTTGTTTTATATGTGGCCCCAATATCCAGAACCCCTTATTTTTGCTTAGTTTGTTCATGTGATCACTAGAGAGGCCTCAGGCTTACATTTCAGGAACACCACATTTTCAATTGGAGTGCCTCCATGGGCTGTCCTCACTGGCTTATCTACGGCAGCGAGCTAATATGTGGTATTCATCACCAATTTAGCTACATCGGTGAACTATGTCCAGGGCCTCTCTTTCTGCTGACTCATGTACCTCCAGCAGCAGTCTATTTCATTATGTTATTATTATGTTCCGTTCAGAAAACATACACTTATATACTGAATGGAATCATGCACACAGCTACCGCTAAGTCTTATTTTTAGCTTAACTATCCGTGTGCTTTCAGATATTTTTTTTGTGTATTATAAAAATTGCATTTCAACACGATCTTACTCTTTTTACAGAAATAAATGGAAATTGCACAGTAACAACCTTATCTGTAACAAAATGAGAAGAGAGTGGCGAGAACATATTCAATTTGCAACATTCAATATGTTGATAAAACACTGGAGTTCCCTCTTCCACGCTGACTGATTAGTTTTGCACACATACACACTGCCCCCACACTCTGTAATATAATTACCAGGCCTGTCCAGCATGTGAAGTTCGTCGGCTGGTCGCCTTCTGGAAGTGGTTCAATGAATTCTTCTGAAATCACCCCAGCAAGGACGAGCATCTGCCGTCACTCAAACTGTGGCTTATTGACTGGAATTCCCAGTCTCTGCAGCAGTGCACTGGGATCTGCTTTTTCAATCAGGAAAATCCCCAGCCACCAGCCAGGTCTTTCTCCCAGCTGTGTAAAATATCTTCTCCTCTCTTCTTCCCCGAGATTCATTAGCAAAGCTCTGTTACAGCCTGCCAAATGAGTTCAACCAATGAAATTCTATCATGTCCTACCCACCTTCTCTTGAACAATGGCTTGGCTTATACAATTGCAACTGTAACTAAACTGATTTCCTGCTTATTCGAGTCTTTGCTTCCTGCAAATACTGTGGACAGAGCACAGATAGAAGCAAAGAAAAAAAAATCTGGATGCGCGTTTAAAATGACTTTCAGAGCCTGTCATTTTCCATCTCATTTTGCACTGGAGAACACATTATATTATTAATGAGTTAGAATTGTTAGTATTGTTAATGAGGTTAGTTCATTAATCCTCAAATGTGTCTCCTGCAACAGAGGAATTTCAGGTGAGAAAAAATATATGCTTTTAACTGTGAAAAAAATTATTTGCATTTTAGATGTAGAAATCGTTTTTGACTGAATAGCCTGTTTTCATTTACATGTCCATGTCACACTGGCAACACATGCCTTGCTGTACCGCATTATAGCAATGCACCAAACCCATGCAGTGGTGCTGCATGAACAAAAATGCTAAATACTCTTACAGAGCGCATGGCCACAGGTGCGAACTGTCATTGATAGAGGAGGGGGGATGGATGGGCAAGAGGCGTGCAGAAAAAGCCCAGAACAATGCTGAAGGGAGACACACTTATGTGGATTGTGGGGGCAGGGTCTGCAAGAGGGGATCCTGGAGACACTGGGTCTGGGGAGGCTCTGTGAACAATGGTTCCTGTGTGGAAGATACCTATGAAGTGTAGATGGTGTTTGGCTCCTTGGCCGTTCCCACCCTGCCAGCCACCTTGGGAGTGCACGGGCCATAGGTGCAGACTGTCATTGATAGCGGAGGGAGGATGGATGGGCAAGAGGCTTGCGGAAAAGGCCCGGAACAATGATGAAGGGAAGTACACTTATGTGGATTGCGGGGGCAGGGTCTGGAAGAGGGGAGCCTGGAGACACTGGTCTGGGGAGGCCATGAGAACAAAGGCCCCTGTGTGGAAAATACCTTTGAAGTGTACATGGTGTTTGGCACCTTAGCCATTTATAATGGAGGGGGGATAGATTGTTGAGGAGGAGGTGAGCGTAAAAGGGCATCAATCTTTCTTTCATGTCCCTCATAAACAAGTGAGGGTACCCTTGATTCACTGAAAAATTGAAACAACTATTCATAAAAGCTCTTTTTTATTTTATTTTGTTGATGATGTTGATGGCACAAATATACTACAAATTGTATACTTTGGGTTGCAGCACAGTGAGGGAAAATCCCCTGTACTGTCCGCTGTCACTGGGGAATTTGGCGCGAATGGCTCCAAGGACACAGGCGGTTCTTACTCATCGAACGCGCATCCATGCCTCCCATAAAACCACAATGTATTTCAACGGTAGACCACCAGCCTGTACCACCTGTGGAAGAGAAACATACATACTGTATTTAAATGAACCTGATAAGTGTACAAACCTTACTTGAAAATGCACCCTGTATCCTATGGCATATGCACGTCATTGATCAATCAACTTGGGCTTTGAAGTGTAAACACATTACAAAAGTGAACACCAATGCAATTCATAACGTTTGGGGCACAGAGAAATATTGTTTCTTAGTTGAACGTGAAAGACACATAAGTTGAACACTTTGATTACCCAAAGCGCAAAAAATGTATTCAATTGGAAGACTGCATTCATTTGGCAGTGATAGATCAACGTTACGACAATATAGGAAACACATATGAAATGTTAGTGACCTCAAAGGTCAAAATTACATCACATCTAGAATACACTTACTCGTTACTTGGATTGCGAGGGTGATCTATTGCGTACATTTTGTGCATAAGCACCATCATAATCCTGAACATGCACCTTGTGAGGCAGGCTGCTTTGAAGTCATGCAACTCGATAACGCATAGCAGTGGTTTGTCTTCTTCCGATATGTAGGCCAAGCTCCAGAGTTTTCTCAGCAGCAGCAGCAGCAAGTTCTCCTCCTCGGTTGGCATGACCTCACACTGATTGCAGGTACACCATGGTATTAGACTCTATCTCAGGACCCAGTGATTCGTCTTCCCAACTATCGTCTGATACCCAATCGTTTCTGCATCTTTCTCTGTCAAGTAATTACGCATTGGAATACTCCAGCTCATACTGGTAGGGCTGTATTGTTGCCATTATACAACACAATTGAAATCAATAATAATGCTATTATAAGTATCTGTTTGCAGGGGCTCCGTGAACTGAAGATAGCTGAACACAACGAGTCCCAGGCTAGACAAGAAAAAACAGTGAAATGATTGGAAAAGCAACTCTGATGTTGTCTGATGAGAAACGGTCTGTTTCTACTTATTGAGGAAAGATGCGTCCTGCCATTTCCATGGAGACACATCATTAGCTGCCACACAGAGAACGTTGACACGAGACGTGCATTCGTGTTGTGAAATGGGCCATACGCATCTAGTGATGTCAGCTTCAGTGGTGGGTGATATGATTTAGTGCCACGAGGGCACTTGAACTTAGGGCGATGGATAAATGGATAAGATTAGCACAAGGTGGCCGTGCCCTGCTTGTTGATTTTGCATGTCTAAAAGTGTGGAAAACCAAAGTAAGGTGCATAGGAAATGTTTTTACGGTCGATCACAGTTTGCTTAAAACCACATGCCCGAATGATCGGGACTTTAATATTTTTGAGCGCACTATTCCTTTAACATTAAACTGGTAAAATGGGGCATACTATCCTTCTCTTTTCTGCCTCATCGCTTTGGAATGTCTTTCTGCCAGCAACTCTCACACGCTGATGCTAACAAAAAATTCAACACCCATTAAAACAAATCTAATTATGGAATAATCGAGTCCTTTTTCTTTATCTTCAAACATGCTCCACTTACAGTCAAAATGTTCCAGCAGGGGAAAAAGATATGCTTTATGAAAACATATACCAAATATATAGCTAACAAATTGTGCCAAAGTCATTATGGATACACCAATACCTAGGTATATGTATGTATGTATGTATGTATGTATGTATGTATGTATGTATGTATGTATGTAGGTAGGTAGGTAGGTATGTATGGGATTTATAAAGCATGAACCTACTTGGGAAGCAGAATAGTGCTGTACATAAGGCACATAGGCAGGGGATTACAAGTAAGCTTGCGGGGATAGCAGAGGAGCTGTGATGGATGGGGGAGCTGAGGAATGGGGGGAGCTCCAGAGAGGGAGTTTTAGGGTTGAGTGGAGCGATCAGTGATTGGTGAAATATTTTTTCAGGTCATTCCTGAAGTGTAGGCTGTAAGGGGCCAGTTGTATCTATGTTTGGTAATATTTTCCAGCGACATGATTCATAGCAGGAAATGTCCTGTTTCCTAGGTTTCTTCCTCCGGTTTCCAGACTGCTGATGTTGTGGCTTCTGGTGTGGTGGTGCACTGGCCTCTGTATATGGTGAGTTTTTCAGATAGGTAGAGTGGTGTTTTGGTTGTGACTGTCTTGTAGGTAATGCAGACTGTCTTGAACAGGATTCATGCTTGAAGGGGACGCCAATACAGCTCCTTTAAGATGGGGGTGATGTGATCAAACTTTCTTAGTTCTGTGATGAGTCATGCTGCAGCATAGTGGACGGCTTTCTCAGAAGCCCAGGTGGCATATGGGACTCCCGTGAGTAGGGCATTGACACTGTCCTGGTAGGAGATGAGTAGGGCATGTATCCAGGGTTAAAAGGCTTATATTTGTGCAGGAATACCAAGTGATACCCTGCTGATTAGGACTTCTCTGTGATGTGTATTTTGAATGAGAGGTTTACGTCAATGGTAAAACCATGAGATGTTGTAGAATTAATCAATCAATATTCATGTCAATAATCCATTCCTAGACTTGGGCTTGCTTGGTGGGGTTTAATTCATTATTTTTCAGGTTGAGCTACATGTAGGCACTTTACATGCAGGCTTGAATGGACAGACAGTGCTGAAGTCGATGGATGCCACTGATCTTCAGTGAAAGCTGTGTGCCATCAGCTTATTGGTGAATTTTAATGTCAGTGCTGGTGAGTAGTTCCACAGAGGTTCCATATAGAAGTTGAAGATGACGGGGTAAATAATTGAACCTTTTGGTACTCCTCACAGTTACTGGGATCTGTTGGGGCCCATCTGGTTGAGTTGGCCTCTGTTAGAGAGGTAGGTGGTGACCCATTGTATGACTGTTCCATCAATGTCATGCAGAACTTCATGACGAGCAGTATTCAAGTCGACAGAGAGGTCCAATAGGATGAGCAAGCTGACGTCTCCCTTGTCCAGGGAGTGTTGAGTGTCATTGATAACATGGATAATGACTGCCTTTGGGCTACATCATCATTGGAAACAAGATTAGTATTATGTTTCATTGATGTCCATGCATTGTGTGAGGATGTTTTGTAGGGCTTCATGGCCAGCAGTATGGAAGGTGACAGAGAGGTTGAATAGAATGGTATGACGTCCTTTCATCGCGGAATGTTTTTTCATGGATTTTTTTACTGTGACTTTTTTATCAAGAAAATTATATATATGGGTGTGGGTGTTTAGGAATACATAAAAAATTAAAGGTAATTGGGAGGTTGTGGGGGAACCCTTCGAAAATTATAAAATAAAATGTGATGAGTTTTTTCGTTGAAAAAATCATGATAAAAAAACCCCATGAAAAAACATCCTGCGATGAAATAACATGTATCCAATAGAATCAGTAAGCTGATGTCTCCTTTATCTAGGATATGCAGTGTGTCATTGATAACTTGAATAGTGGCGCTTCTGTGCAACCAGGTTGGAAGTCTTATAGTAGTAGTAGTTCTTTATTAATTCTGATTTCTCCATTAACACATGTACAATAAATATACAATACATTAATGAAGTCAGTGCAGCATTTCAGACCATCAGACATTGCAAACAATGGGGGCAACACACACTATTACAATTCATAAGCAATCTTAGAGCAGATTGTGCTATGTGGTCCTTTCTTACAACTGGTCTCCTCAAGCATTATTCCAAAGGGTAGATGCATGTTGTTGTGAGAGTTGGCTAGGTTCTCTGGGTAGAGTGTCAGTTTCTTCAGCAGAGGAGGACTTGTCCCATATCCAGCTAATCTGGTAAGGTGTCTTGTGTGAGGGAAGCATTCATGAACTTGAGAAGTGGTGTAAGTGCTTCACTGGTGATGGACTTCACAGTAGAGGAGGGGAAGGATGCCATCTTTGTAGTTATTGGGTTTGAGGGGTTTGAAGAGTGTTAGCCAGGACTGCTATAGTAATTGCCCTGAATTCAGTCCTTCTCGATAGGTTTTGGCCCGATATTGTTGGAATGTGTGCGGTGTGTTTGCAACTTTTAATATTTGTCCTTACCTTTTCTATATTTACTGTGAAAAAGTTGTTGATTGTGCTACAGTTACCAGTGGATTGCCGTATTGCGAGGTATGGTAGAGTGTTGATGCAGTGTGTCATGGCTTGGAAGATAGCTCTGCTCTTGTTGGATGCTTCCGTAAGGGTTGTTGTGTAGTAGTATGCTTTTCCTGGCATAACAAGGGACCTGAATGCTGAATGGAGGATTTTTAGGGTGAGGAAGTCTTCAAGTTGGTGGAATATTCTTCATCACTTTTCTTGTCTGCATATGGTGTGCTTGCTGTTCATGAGTACCTCTGTTTAGAGGGATAATAATAATAATAATAATTTAGCATTTATATAGCACTACGAACCCTCAGGTATCTGAGTGCTGCTTATTATTACCCACCCTCGGAAGGATGAAAGGCTGAGTTTGGCCCTGCCGGGATTGCTGCACAGATGTCAAAGCCAGCACTCTACTCGCTTTGCTATCGGACCGGTTATATATAATATTTGCCTAGTTGAAGTTTCTGCATGGATGGATATTGGTGGTCTCAGTTAATGTGTGGTTGAGTGTGTTGAGTTGGGAGTTGGCATTCTCTGAGGGGTTCAATGTGGAAGCCAAGGTGATTAAGTTTCTTTCCACCGTGTCCATGGGAAAGCTCTCAAAAGAGTGAGGTTTATCATGCTTAGTATTGGATGGCCCCACTGATGGAGAGAATGTGCCGGATTCTGTTGCATGAGGTCTGTGATTTCATTGAGAAAGGCCCTGTTAGTTTGGGGTGGTTTGTAGATCAGGGGGAAGGTAGCTGTCTGAGCATGAGTGTGCGGGACATGGCAAGTCATGAGTTTCCTGGATGCAGGCATGACAAGCTCCAGGGTGGGTAATAAAAAGCTGTCCAGCAGTCCTCGTGTTTGATGCTGTAGTCTGTGGGGATGACTATTTTCGGAATGTGTGGGGATACAGGCGTGAGCAAGTTCATTGTGGTAAATAGTGTGCCTGTGTTGTGAGTGGTGTTGAGGTGACCATTGTCTGCAGAGTCAGTATTGATGAACATGAGGTTGCATGTATGTTTTGAAGCGTATGCTGTGTTTTAGTCAGAGCCAGTTTCCCCATTTGCACTTTAAACCTGCAGTTTTCACTGCGGTCGTTTAAAAAAAAAAAAACGTATATATGCATTGTGTATTTGGGGTAGCTTATTGGGGTGGTGGGTGACACTGATTGGGTAGGTTAAAGGGGCGTTGGATTAAAGGGGGGTTGGGTGGGATAGTATCCTGCACCCATTTAAAAAAAAAACTAACACAATTGTTTTTGTCCATCCAAACCGACGTGGTGAAAACTGCACAGTTAATATGCTAACGGGGAAACCTGCCACGGTGATGATTTGGGGGTTAATGAGGTTCTTTGGTTTGGAGGTGCATGGGAGCAGGGTTTGTGCTTTCATGTGTTTTTGTGAGAGTGGGGATATGAAGGGGCAGTGAGGTGTGATGCTCATTCTCCTGGCTTAACTGGGATGCATGGAACAGGGATTCTGGATCTTTCCAGGTCATAGCATGAAACAGTCCAATATGTTCGCTGAATTAGTAAAGGCTACCACTACATATAATGCAAGTGAATATACATTTATATAAATGTGCTGCATATTTTAAGAAACAATGAAAATGTGATGGCAAAACGTTTTGGATGAGTGGAAATATATGTTTGCACATGTTGGGTAACATTTCATTTCTCACTATCCATTGTAAAGAAAAAAACATAAAATGAAATATTTTAGTCTCTTAACTGAATTTGAATATTATTCTATATATTCATGTTTATTTTTAATTGAACAACAGCCATATATTGAGTATTCTATTCAAATACGTTTGTATCTGGTTTTATTGTAAAGTGCTCAAAGACCATCTGGTTATGTGTACAAAAAATGTGCAACTCCATGAATTAGTGCATGAATGAATATATAGAAAAATGAATAGACTTTTGTTGCAATGTTCTGCAACCAAAATCAACTATCAGTACTTTGTTTTGCGACAATGTCACATTGTGCCAAGCCCTACCTGTCAGGACCTAGTGGGACTCTGGAAACCTCCCACCTGGCCCATACTATTGC
This sequence comes from Ambystoma mexicanum, assembly GCF_040938575.1. Taxonomy (NCBI): domain Eukaryota; kingdom Metazoa; phylum Chordata; class Amphibia; order Caudata; family Ambystomatidae; genus Ambystoma; species Ambystoma mexicanum. Next base: position 740,061,814 of record NC_090928.1, read on the forward strand.
GCCTCCTGGTTGGTAGCATAAACATTAGGGAGCATAGTAAAAGGTCAGAAATCCCATATAAGGGGATTTCCCTTTGCTAACTCCATTCCTGGTGAGAGCCCCTGAGAAACCAGCACGTGCTAGGGCCTCCTATTTCTCTAACAGGAACCATGGTAAATCTACTTCCCACACTTGCAATATTCAGCCGGGTGATGCACAGCAAACAGCAAACAGAGGCTAATATAAACACATATTGACACTTCCTTCAGACAATGATAGGATCTCCCAATCACTCAGCTAGAACATTGTAATGAAATTCCAGCCACTCTTCTCCAATTAGCAATGGAGCTTGGTGTACAAAACACATATATAGCCTTTAAACCATACTGGAAACACCAATTATAATTCCCTAAGAAAAGGGAAGCAAGCTTGGCAAACCCTGCATCTACAAATAAGGCAGCAAGCCAGGACGAGGGCGAAAAAAGGCTGCTCACTAAACAAACTTAAAACGCACATGACATGAATTCAAAACACCTCTTGAGTTCAGAACTACAAATACTTACTCCCAATAAGCTCACTGCAGGTATCCATCAAACTCCCTCAGGAAGTCAGGGAATAGACAAATGGCTTATGCAGTGCAGAAGAGGCCCTGTTTCCTCATCCTGGGTAATGGAATGCATGTCTGACAGAGCAGTGAGAGAAAAGCCAGGTGAACGTCCCGGAGATCTGGAAAGACAGACAAGGTTCAGAGGCCGGATTTCATAAAAGAGACCAGAGGGCTAATGCTTCTATATGGGGAACCCACCACGGAACCCCCTGCCCCCACACCCCACCTGTCTCTTGCAAAGTGAAGGAACTGGGCTGACCCAGAACATGATAGACAGCAAGACCCTAGGAGGGAGCTAGAGCATGAGAGGGAGATAAACACAGGGCGAGAACCTACTATGTGGAGATATTTTTTTTGGCACCATTGAAGACGCACTACTCCAGCGCCACACCTGAGTCATTTTGGCCAACACTTGCCCTAGGCACCATCGTCGAGCCGACTTCGCCTCTCAGGTTCCCCAGAGCCTCTACAGCTCTGTTTAGCTCGTTTTGTGCCGTCTATGTTTCCCGGCATATTCGACCCCCACAGGTCACCTATACCTGTTTTTACTTTCATTCCAGACTTGGGTCCATTTACGTCCCACTCCGGCACCGTGAGACTCTGTACCACGTCGGCCCTTAGGAAACTGCAGCCTTCCACCAAGTGCTAACCCAGCACCGGTTATCCCGCACTCCTCGTGGATTTCCCGACAGCACCCACCTGCTCTCCTAGCAGTAGGTAAGCTGTTTTATAGATACTCCACATGGTGTATCGCCTGGGCATAAGTTTGGCCCGTATTAAATACATTTAGTACTTAAAGAACAACTACCCGAGATCCTAAATAGTTCTATTTTACCCACAGATACCACGGACAGCACCACTACTGGTGCCTTTTCCTGACGAAGGCCAGCACAAAGACGGCTACAACCAAGCCACTTTCTTTGGCCGAAACACACCCTGTGTCACACCCTGTGTCGAACTACGTGTCACAACTGCATCACTACCCTGCACCTGTCAAAATTCAATGATTGTTGTGTGCACTTTCTGTTTTGTGTAACAGCGGGTTCTTATACCCCCTCGATATATGAGGAAACATGTATCTTAATGTAGTGCTGACCTCTATATTCCAGAGGCCTACACCAATCTGTGTCACCACTGCATAACCAACCCTGTTCGTGTCTTTCAACTATCTTCCGTGCTTATCGGAAGAAATGTAAAGTAAATTGTGGAGTTACTTACTACTTCCTGTGTGAGTACATAATAAACATTCACACTTAGCACTTCTGTGCCTCTGTTTTGGATCTCCTCATCCTGATTATTTTGTTTATGAAACGTATACCCACCTGGGTAAATCGGGACCTAGCCAGGTGCCCTAAGATTTAAATAAAACTATGTGGAGATATGGCAGAGGAAAGCCTGGGTATTACACACATTTACCTTTTACAATTGACCTTTTGTCCTAATTGACCTAATTATAGTGGTCCTTATTGACCTTCTGCACAATTGATCTTTATTTTAGTTATTTTATATATGTATTGGGTTGGTTTTGGATATAACAATAATAGAAGTGGATTGGGTGGGGGATTGCAGGGGGTTTTGGATTGGGTGGGGGGTTGTGGGTGGTTTCCCCCCACATATATTTCCTAATTACCTTTTATATTAGGTAAACTCTCCCGAGGTCAATTGTGTAAAGGTCAATTAGTATACATCCGAGAGCCTGACCCCTGCAAAGAAACCAGACAACCTGTGAGGCTCACACCTCAGACACAGACACATGTTAGAGAGCAAGGAGGACTGATTTATGAAAGTGTACTGATGGCTATATTCTGGTCCAGGGTCTGAGCCAGTTACCACAAAGGTAGTGTCTGAGCCTGGTATGGTATAATATTATATGATATGCTATTCCAATTATTACGCATCTGTACACAAGTGTTTCTAGGCGTGACAAGGCAAGAAAAGGGAAACAAAGGGAGGACAAAACAACAATCTTACTAGGCCTTGTGTCATTCAGTGCGGGTAAATGAAATGATGAAATTAAATTATATTTTATTTATATCGCGCTCCTACACAAGTGTTTCAGAGCACGATCAGGAAAAAGGGAGGGAACAAGGCAGAAAAACAAAAAATACAGCGATCTTTCTAGGCCCAGTGACATTTAAGAAAGCACAACTGCATGGGAAAGGGAAAAGGGGGGAAGTGCATGGAAGAGGAGCGGGGGAGTGGAACGTGCAGAAAAGAGGAGGGAACAGAATAGATACTAAATAAATAAATGAAGGTGTTAAACATGGTAGTGCAGCCAGCAAGTGTTAGTTGAAAGTTTAGTCAGATAGGGTATATCTGATAAGTGCAGAAGAAAAGTGAGAGAGGGACTGTATGGGTACAGATACAGAACCCTAGTGCAGGGGGTGGCCTGGAGGCAGCGCAGGAGGATGGCAGGGTGAGCAGGTACCTGGGCCCGAATGACAGAGGGTGGCTAGGTGCACAACTCCAAGCGAAGAAACAGATCAACATGGGAGAAAGAGGGCAAAAGCAGAGGCAAAGAGGAAGGTCTTGAGGTGCTTCCGGAACCAGAGATGGTTTTCCTTAAATTTCAAGGTGTCTGTTAGGCTGTTCCAAGGGGAGGCCCCAGCCGAGGACAGAGATCTACCCCCAACTTGTTTCTTAGTAAAACGACTAACCCTGAGGGAGTTAGAAGTAGAGGAGTGAAGGGCTCGAGAGGGGAGGTATTTACGGAGGAATTGTTGAAGGTATTTTGGACCTAGGCCCCAGAAAGCCTTCTGGACAATGTGGAGGGTTTTGAATTTGATCCTTGCATCCACTGGGAGCCAATGAAGGGATTTCAGGGCTGGAGAGATACGATCCCAGGGCTTGAGGGCAAGGACAAGTCTTGCAGTCCTGTTCTGGATTAGTTGTAGAGGGCGGAGAGTGGAGGCAGGTAGATTAAGAAAGAGGCTGTTGCAGTAATTAAACTTGGCGAGAACCAGAGCTTGGGAGACAATGAGCTTTTGAGGGAAGGAGATGAAAGGCAGAGTACCTGTAAGGAGGTGCAATAAGAAGTTTGACTTTTTGGAGTTGTCAGAGATGTGCACGGCGAAGGAAAGTATGGAGTCAAAGATAACCCTGAGGTTCTTCGCAACACATGTGGGGGTAGGAGGAGGGCCAAGTTAGGCCGGCCAGAGAGTGAGGGGAAAGGATGGAGATGGTGTACCAATGAGGAGGATCTCAGTCTTGTTGGCATTTAGACAAAGATCATTGGCGGCACACCAGTTTCGAATGGCAATTAGATAATCAGAGATGAGGGAAGGAGAGAAGGAGGCTGAAGGAAGCCTGACAATGAATTGGGCGTCATCAGCATAGCACTGGAAAGTTGAGCAGAACATGGAAATGCAGTAGGTGAGTGTTGCCATGTATTGGTTGAAAAGCCAGGGCGAGAGGTTAGACCCCTGGGGGACACCACAGGAAGAAAGGGAGAAAGAGGATAGGAAGGAACCCAAGTTGTACAGGGGAGGGTTGTTCAGAAAGAAAAGAGGTCAGCCAGGCCAGATCCTGATCAGTGATGCCCAGCTTGTCACAGAGACGATTGAGCAGGGTGGTATGATTGACTGTGTCGAACGCAGAGGACAGATCAAGTAGGATGAGGACAGAGGGAATGTTAGAGTCGAGATGGAAGGGGAGAAGTGCCGGGGGGGAGGGGAAGGGAGAAGTGCAGGTAGATCAATAAGTGCAGCCAGCAAGTGGCTCATAAGTGCAGTGAGAGAGGACTGCAGGGTTTGCAGAAAAGACCCTTAAGTGTGGTTGGAGCCTGGAGGCAGTGCGAAGGCAACTGGGCAAGCAGGAGCCTGGGCCCGAGTTCAGAGGGTATCCACATGACGAGTGCCTGGAGCAGTCAGGCACATCAGAAGGTGAGACGAAGGGAGAAAGCGGAAGTGAAAAGGAAGGTCATGAGTTGCTTCCAGAACCGGAGGTGGTTCTGCTCACGTTTTAGAGAGGCAGGGAGGCTGTTCAAGAAGGAAGGCACAGCCGAGGAGAGCCGAGGAGAGAGATCTGCCCCCAACTCTCTGAGACCGAGTACATCCAAATGAAGTTATTCCAAGAGATGACAGATGTCAGAGGAATGTTTGACAGCTGAACGAGAGTTGAGAGTAGCAATGTGGAGCAGGTTGCCACATTTGAAGGACTTCTAGGGAGCTGTACAGGCCAGAGGTACGCCCTGCAGAAATTTTGGAGGTGCCCGAGGATGGGCAGAGGAGGAAGGAAGAGAAGACAGAGTAGTCAGAGAAGAAGAAGAAGGTGCCAGAGGGGTGATGGAGGAGGGAGGCAACAGAGTGGCTAGAGAAGCAGCAGGATGTACCGGAGAGGTGGCAGAGGAAGGAGGCAGTAGAGGAGCCTGAGAGGGGTAAGAAGGGATATCAGGAGAGGAAAAGAAGTTGATAAGGTGCAGAAAGTGTCTATCAAAAGGAGGAGATTGTCCTGAGGGCCCTGGACCAGGATGGTGCCATTTTGGTAGACATTAATGATGGTCTTAGAGAAGTGGAAAGGGGACAGGGGGGCCTCACAACAGGTGCCACCATTAATGGGAGAAGAGGAAAAAGGTTAGCGAACAGAGACCATATGGGGGTCCATAGGCCTGGAGAGGGAACAACAAAGATTATGTCGGTAAGAGTCTGTCTGGAGGAAGCACTGGTGTAGGTATTGGCGATAGAGAGGCCTGGGTTGGAGACCAGGATGTCCCCTTTGAGCTTCTTTCTGCCAGACTTAGTGAGAGGGCTAGGATAGTTGATAGAAAAGCAGTTAGAGAAGATAGGTGAGACAGAGAGCACCATAGGGGTTGCAGGGAGGAAAGAGGGGGGTGGGAGCCCAAGCAGGGAGAGGGTCACACAGGAGGTTAGACAGGATTTAGGCACAAGGGGGGGACACAAGAGGGAGGGGGGCTCAACAAAGAGTAAGAAAAACTGACCTAAAAATCTGCAGCAATACAGAACCAACAACAAAGCACAGAGCGTAGCAGGGAACCTAGAAGTATAGAATACAAATGCTATACAGAACCAGAACCAAATCACAGAGCAGACCAGGGAACCTACAAGTAACAAACCAGATGTAATACAGAATGAAAGACAAGGCACACAGCAAAACAGGGATCCTAGAAGTAAGAAAGCAGATGTAATACAGAACCAAAAGCAAAACAGAGGGCTCAACAGGAACCTGGAGGTGAAAAATGCAGGCAATGAAATATATTGCTACAGACTGTGCGGAACAACTAAATATCAAAATTGTAGGGCTCAACACAAAGTCAATACCATCAACAAGGTACACAGCACGACTGGAGCCTAGAGGAAGGAATGTAGTGGAGCAAACACAATGTCAAATAACAGTATACAATAGATCAAGAAGGGAGGGGATAAGCTGGGGATTCAGGGGGGCGGAACAGGAGGCAGGGACCTAAGGTGTGAGGGAGTTCATACGGCAAGAGAAGCATTGCAGCACACACGGCAAGTTGCAAGGGGGCGGATGACCGTGAGCAGGATGCAGGGACGTATGATGCTAGGGAGCGTACGTGGAAAGAGAAGCAAGGGAGCGCACACGGCCTGAAGTTGCGATGGAGTGCATACAGCCTAAGTTGTAAGGGAGTGCACACAGCCTAAGTGGGAAGGGAGCACATGCAGCCTAGGTTTTGAGGGAGCTCACACAGCGTAAGTTGCGAGGGAGCAAATGTAACAGGGATGAATGCAAGCACGTTGGGGGAGGTGTGAGGGTAGGTTGCAGGGGAGAGCGTGTATGCAAGAGTGCAAAGGAGCACAATGTTGGAGGGGTTGCATGGAAAGTAGTGAAGCTAACTCTCCATGCACCTTCTTACCTTGCAGCCACAGAAAGGAGGGTGAAGTCATCCGCACTGACAATCAGCCGCGCTACCCCATCACCAACAAACACCTGCGTCGCTCAACACAGCGGCCTTGTCCTGTGAGGGCTTTGCAGCAGAGGGCTCATACCTCATTTTATATAGGCACGGTGGCATGGGACATAGCGAAGTGTGCTACGTATAGTCAGGCAGCATCTCCTGCACACTTGTGTCAGCCAACACCACGGTCTTGTCCTGCGAGGCCTTTGCAGCAGAGGGTCCGTACCTCTGTTCTTATAGGCACGATAGTGCGGATGTAGCGAAGCGTGCTACATATAGTCATGCAGCACCTCCTGTGCACCTGCATCACTCAACACTGCGGCCTCATGCCCAATAAACCCACCGTTGGCTGAAAATAACCTTGGTCTTATAGCAGCCCAAGCAGTGTAGAAGAAATATTTGCTGGTCTCAAGTGTTCTGTTTTTGTCACACATGCTTGAAGAAGTGGCATAGTGTGATGAGGTGGAATCAAAACTGTAACAGCCAATGCAGAATGAATGGAATATTAGCAATCCAGAGTGACTGATGGTGTTTTGCAATACCTGACTGTACAAATGAAATATCAAGTATATTTGGATGTACCGTGACATGTCACACCGACTGAAACTGTGTTGAACACTGTGAAATGTCTTAACTAGTCTTGGTCACAACTGGGCAGTTCCAACCACCATAAATGGATCAAAGCCCATGTGTTATGTTTCTGTAAGGAATTGCCATCTGTCAAGAGTGTAGAAACCCTAGCTTGTTTTCATTTGTATTAATTAATTAAATGATGCAGATGATTCCCTCGCAGAAAAGGTGATCTGCTAACCAGATCCCCCTTTCATATGTTTCATGCCAAAAGCATAGTGACGCATGGGTTCTGCTGCATCAGGCTCCTGGTCTGCAGCACTTGTTCTCCAGTGACACAGAAAATGTTCAGAGGACAACAGTGCCCTTTTGACAGCTGCTGTTAACAACCAAGCCACTCAATCACAGAGGCTGCATTTAAAGTCTGCACCTCTGTTCCAAAACCACATAGTCATGAGGAATGACTATTAAGGTTACGGTTTAATCCTTAAACATAAAGCTATACCAGAGTTTAGGGTATGTGAGAATAACAATTAATATAACTCCAGGAAGCCACACCTGATTTATAGCTTACATATTTCAATATTTTGGTCCCAGGCTTGTTGTGGAAGGCTTTTGTGTATTCTGGACAAACAGCTCGGCCCTGCCAGCCTGCGGTGCAGACTGAAGAAATGTGCCTCTCCTATGATGCTTTGTGTGGGGAAACAACTCTCTGAGCAGAAGCTGTTCAGGGAACCAGAAATCAAAGGGCACATACCCTATACAAAAGGGTTAGCCTTACACCAGGGTGTTGAATTCCAAAGGGCGTTTGATGTTATGGGTCTGAGAAGAGGGTGGTGTTAGTGTAGACAGAGGGAACTTAGCTTACGTGGGGCAGGGTTCTACCATCTTGTTTCTTGCTGTACCTCTCTTTCCTTCATGTCTCCTTCACTTTCTTTAGCACAAAGCAATTTGGGAATGATATCTGTTAGGACAGTTTTTCTGAAGTGCAACTAAGGGCTTAGTAAAACCTTTCAACTGAAGCAGTACAAGACTCCACTCTTAGTATAAAGCTGCACCACCTGAGTTCAGGGTAGCATAGACAGAGCAGCCAGGCCTATTTTAGGAAGGAGAGAGGGCTGTAGAATCAGTACAAAGAAATTGTGATACAAATGGTCCAAAGAAAGACTGAAACACTATGGGCCTCATTACGATTTTGGCAGTAGCCAAAATCGGGTCTGGGTTCCCAGAATGGGGAATTACCAGGCCATTCCGAGTTCGGAGGGCCCGGTAATTCATCCCTTCAGGAACCCGAGCCCGGACCTTCCCCATTACCATTTCAACCTCCAAAGGGCTGAATGGGAATTGGGGAGGGAGCAAACGACGGGCCGATTATGAGCGGCCCATTGTTTGCTTCCTCTTCCACTCGCGGGACCCAGTGAGCATGCCAGGTTTGACCAGGCGTTACTTACCGGGTCCCGCGAGGGGAGCTTGTAATGAGGCGTAATGGGTTTAACGGGTCCGCCTCCTTTAGCGGGTCCCATTAACCTGTTCCGCCTCACTTGTAATGAGGCCCAATGTATTGTAAAATAAAATGGTTTCTTTAAATACAAGTAGGCCCAGATAAAACTTGGGGGTAGTAAGTACGATCACAGATCCTATAAACACATTATAGAAAAACAGAACACTATGATTTGAAGTACAGAGACCAAAGCATAGACCTTATTTAGAAAACTAACAGTAGGCTAGTGTCATCGGTATCAGGCAGGTAGTTGGGGCAAGCTGGGTGGAGGCTTGGCAGGCCTGGCAAGGCACACAAAGAACCCATAGCAGATCTCTCCTTTAATTCCTTCCTAGTGTTTGTAGTAACTTCCTGGTTACCACTTCCTGTTGCCAAACAGGAAGTGCATGACAATTCATGAGCTCTCTAGTGTTTGGGTATGGATGGCTATATAAGCCACACCCAAGATTCTTCCAGTGCTTTGTGTTGCATACTGTGAGCTGTATCAGCAAAACACTTGTCGTGCTCTGGATCAGCCAGCTCTGCTGACCTGCTCTGGATCATCTACTTCTGCTTACTTGCTCCAGATCATCCTGCTGGATCATCCTGCTTAGGCTTACCTGCTTCAGATCATCCTACTTCTGCTTACCTGCTCCGGATCATCCTGCTTCTGCTTACCTGCTACGGAGGAACCCCCGTTCTTACTCCACGCTGCAGCAATCTCCAGTCAAGAGGGGACTTCTACACCGGCACCTGTAAGGACAAAGAAGAACTGGGTTAGCACGCGCACATCAGTAACGCTGCGCATACTCACCGAATCTTCTCGCGACGCTGGAATCCAGGTCAGTTGTACGAGCGCACAAACCCCTGCAAAAGAAAGAAGAGACATTATTCATTGCGCTCACCCCCATAACGCGGACACTTATTTCGCTGCTCTCTCTCTCAATGCGGTGCATACTTACCAAAGCCTCTGTGCATACTTACCAAACCACCAAGTCTCCAGTAGCGCTGAACTCTGACTCGAGGCGCTACTACCACATAATTTCTCCTGCAAGGGAACGGGAGAGACATTACCAGGCGTGCCCGAATTGAAGGCGCTGCACATACCTACCAGCAGCTAGCTTCTACACGCAGCGCTACTCACCCACAAAAACGTCAGCAAACAAAGACATTACAGACAATTTTGGAAACTCAACATTTTCCGCGCAACGGTCACTTGTGGGAAGGACTTTCTGGCCAGTGAAGAAACTGGCGCCTTGAACACTCAGCCTCACGGTGAAGGCATAAAACAGCGTGTGGTATCTGAACTCAGCCTACAGACATTGGCATCAATCACATGAGTGAATCGCGCCCCTGCGAATGCAGGATGGAGTGCACACCCTACTAAAGATCAAGGTAAGCCCTTAGGGGACATCACAGCACACAGTTAGGAGAAGGGAAGGGCCCAGGGAATCATGTGAATTCAGGTCTAAGTGTACACCTTGTATTTGACAGGTATCCCTCCGGGTGAAACAGGGGAAGTGAGAACTCGGAGTCAAGGAAGGCTCATCCATCGCTCCTGCAGAGACATAGGTGAGTGTGACAGCTAGGCAAGTCAAACCTTTTCATGCACATTCAGTATAGGTCACAACTATTCTTGGGGAGTAAAATTGATAAGTTATTTTCAGCTTACTTTACAGTAATACAAGGGTAGTAGACCCTGTCAGTTATACCGTGAGGCTCAGCAAGAAATCACATAGTAAATCAAGTGGACAATATACATTTCTGAATAGTGCTACACTGATTCTAGGAACAGTAAAAACCTATAACTCTGATTTAGGATAACACACTTATTCTAGGGGAGTTGGACCTTGGGGTGTAATATTCAATTACAGTTGCTTTTCAGTTCAGAGTCTAAGGAAGCAATAATGCATTACATTGTTTTTTGGATGGCACACAGCTATACAAGGTAAGTAAAACCTCTATTTACTTTTGCAAGGAACCATCAGCAACCTAAAAGTTAAGTATGACCTAGGCAGACTTATTCCGAACAGGTTCAGAGCAAATCAGGGGAAGCAAGACCCAATTGCGGACGCTCATACAATTATCTTAACAGGAATAATAAAGTAAAACCAACACCATTACTTTTGGGAAGAGGGGACCCAATTCACAGGTGAGTAAGCTAACCTTCTATCTACTATCTGTAAGAATGGCGAGACAGTTTCTAAGGAAAGTAAGACTTTGAGAATACTTATTTAAGAAGGCACACAGCTTATTCAAGGTAAGTAAATCCTATATATATTTTCCAGAATGGCAGAACATATCTAAGCAAGTAATAACTTTTTATAACTATACACTCTGAGAGTTTAAAGTTACCAACTTACTCATTCACAAGTAGGTAAACTTTTCAACCCATTGTTTTGCTTTTCAAGGCAGACCCTTTAAAGTATCCAGCACTTCCCAATTCTAGTACATGAGTTCTCTCAGAGGCAGAAGAGGGGCCCTATTGGCCTATAAGACAGCAGTTAGCAGGGTGTGATAGGGCTCAGTTGCAGGCAATGTAAAGAGTAGGAAGACTGTTCAAACCAGTAAGTATTTTACTTTAGAGTTAGTTGAGGGTACAGGGACTTCAGAGAAGACAAACTAGGAGGATTCCAGCAGGGGCATGGGTGCAATGGATGAGAGGACTCCCGATCACAGAAAACACTCCAAAACTACACAGGAATCACAATAGACTTAAAGTAAGTAAATATCCAAGCCAGCACAGTACCTCAGCACAGAAGAAGATTTTGCAGCAGGAGGACTTCAGGATCTGCAGCCAAAAACACAGTTGCTGAATTCAAACATTAAGAAGACAGAAGACAGGACACTGGAAGGACTTTTGCAGCAAGGATCATGTGGAAGGCTCTAGGCAAGGTTTACCTCATGGCTGGATGTGGCTCTGTGGATTTGGTGCCTTTTTCAGGCGAGACAAAAGAAGACAGAATTTTGCTGGTCGAATTCTCATCATTTGTAAGGTCCAGCACTCTGGTGAGGGGATTATTTGGACTTGTTTAATGTCTCTGAATATTCAGCAAGATGCCCACAAAGTTTCAGCGAGATTCAGGATGTAGAAGACAGTCCAACGTACAATGGCTTGAGGTCCCAGGATATTCTTGAGTCTAAAGGGTGTCACCAGGTGCTGGGTCAGTGTCGTCATTTTGGAGTCCCCAGGTCGATTGGAAGGAAGGGTAAGAGCAGGCTCCAGTTACACAGCAGGCTCTCTCTTCACTGGAAATCTTTTCAGCCGTGTTTCCTTCATTGTCTTCTTCAGTTTTGGTTCCAGTGGTCGACTACCTCTTCAGCTTCCAGGATCGGACTTTTATGCAGGACCCCAACCAAACAAACAGACTTGCAACATTCAAACTTGGGGGGGTTGGCAATCCGTTCAGGAAACCCAGCCTCCCAGTTTGAACTGGATTCCCACACTCAGGCTGGAAGATAAAGGACTGCAGAGTTTTGCACTCCGGCCGAAGATAAAAATCACACAAGGAAATTTCACACACAGTGGCCATTTTGATAAAATGGGCTCCCATGGGTGTCTTTACGGGGGCTGTGGAAACAGCCTGCAGTAAAGGTGCACTGAATCGGTAAAAAGGTTCACTGCCACCAGCCATTTAAGGTAAGTTTGTCCTGGTACCTTTAGAGTGAGCATGGGGATACATGGTATCTTTCCAGCACTCAACATAGGGTGGGGGGGTGCTGGTCTCACCTACAAAAATGTAAAAGGGAGCCACAGATCCTTTCTACCCTTGGGAACAGTAGTAGTTCACACAAGGGTAGCCAGAGAAAGTTAAAAAGGGAGTCCCTAGGGCAACCCAGCAACAACAGGCACTTATTGCCAAAATGTTGTCAAGGAGGATAACTTTTAATAGACACTATGGAGAGTCTTAAAAATAACACCCATACAAATAGTAACACATTCTGTGAGTTTGGAAAAAAGGTTTCCACTCACTGAGGTATAAGGAAAAATATTCCACCAGTAAAAGCAAAAAGTTGTGGTGTTGACCCAGGTCAGGAAGATTGATAATTGCTATGAAAATCTCACCAAACAATGTCAGAAGGAAGAGACCACTTGTCATAAAGATAGGGATTGGACCCCTTAAAGCAGCCTTGCTTTTGTCGAATCATCTGTGAAACATTGCCTATAAAAGATTGGGTCTCCTACCCCTTCTGGGATTCATCTTTTACTTCAAGATTAATTTGTTTGGACCCGCATCTCTGCCAGCTACACCGATACACTCAAGGCAAAGTAACCCTCCTGCTCTTTGCCAAACCCCCCATCCCGTTTTTGGTAGAATGAGGCCACAACTTATTTTGTCCATCAGACCCTGACTGTGACTCACAGCAACCTTAGGGCCATTTCAGACATGGTCCTTGCTTTTTGCTGTCGAACTGCTTTGAGCCTCGTTCTGATCCTGTTCGACACATTCAAACCACCTTGGCCGTCCGATGAATCTTTTGGCACTTTCTTGATCTTTGAATTACTCATACAGCATGGCCCACTGAACTAAACGGGCCTCCTTAGCACCCTTCCAACTGCATTGGTACATGCTTTATATCCCTCATTGCTGAAATTTAAAAGCATGTGTTATCCATTTTCAACATATACAGTCCCGCCCATGCTGGACATGTTATCAGAAAAAGTGTCAAGCTGATATCACAAATAGAAAACATTCTTCTTTTATTTTCAGTCCGAGCCAGCCCTACAATTTGAGAAATTAGTATATGTTTTTTTTATTTTTATTTATTTCCAGTGTGGACGAGTGTTTGTGCAAGAAGTAGAAAAAAACAACTTTTTGTAGACCGGGTTGTTGGCCGAACATAATGACGAATAAAGTTCCATTAGAACTTGTGTATATCGCTACGGAATATTCCAGAGGGTGCTTATTTTTAAAATTGATAATGAGGGTCTTAATATATTGCAATCAATTGAATTAACTTTTACGCACATTTTTAGTAGCGCATAATGGTAATGACTGGATGCCTTCAGATGATAGGATCCAGACTGTAAGCAATATTCAATCAACACTACAGCTAAGTCAATGCCTAGTCTGGGATGCTGAGGAAAACCCTTATTGATGTATTTTTATATCCAGTTCAGTACTCTGGATGACAACCCTTGTATAACACCCCCCTCTTAGAATCCCCCTGAACCCACTGAGCCAAGAAGTAGGTTTGTTTTGCAAATTAAAAGGTTCATTTGAAAATGTAAACAATATATATATATATCACACTTCTATTAATAAATTGATAATGGATATTACACTTGTGAATATGAGCAGTAATCAGCAAGAGGTAACTTATGAATAGGAACAGAAGAATAAGGTGGGAAAGAATGCTTTATATGGTTCAAGGAAACGCAAGGTGGAATAAAATGCAGTACAGAAATAACTTGTTATGATTTTAGCAAAAGGTAATATGATCACTTTTTCTTTTGACAATTCACTCCCCCCCTATGCAATACAAGAAATGGAAGGAGAGCACACAGTCTTCAAGAATCCCAACAAATCACACTTTATAATGCAATACACAGTTCCAGTTCTCCCAGCAAGCTTAGGGAAAACAGGGATGAGTTTTAAACACAGGCGAATTACTTTAATGTGGTTTGCAAGGAAGGGAAAAGGTGCTAAAATTGCTTTTAATTCCCTCTAGAGGTTCAGGGTAGGTGATGGCTACTTCATATTAGTTCAGGCTCCCTTTAACAATACTCTATGAATGATTAGCAGATTGCAAACTAATTTTAGCAAAGAGAAATTTTCTTCTACAGATGAAGAAATCGGGCCAAATCGCAAATCGCGGTAAATTTCGAGAGTGCGTGTCTCGCGATTACAGAAAAAGTATAAGGAGTAGGTTCTAGGTTCGTTGGAAAGCCTAGATTCTAATCTTTCAGATGAAAGTTAAATCTCGTTCCTAGCACAAACGGTTCCGGAGATACGGATGATTTAATAAAGGTAGATTTTCGGATTTAAAGTAAAACTCAAAATGACAGGTGACAGCTTGCAGCTGCAGAATTGACAAGTGACAGTTGTGCAGCTTTAAAAATGACAGATGACACAATTTCTAGAAGGCTGTTCTAATTAGGTTAAAATAGCTTGAATTAGATTATTTTAACTAAGAGACTGGGTTCTGCACAGTTCTGGCGGATACTCACTCCTAATTTTGAAATGAATGGGCCTCGTCACGGATCTGGTCAACTGGAATGGACTGGGCGTTTCTGCTCACAGCGTCTGGGTCAGCTCTGCTCTGCTGGTCTAGCCTCTCTGGATACGGCGGGTCAATCAGGCACCGGTTCTGCTCACAGCGGTCTGGGTCAGCTCTCTGGATACAGCGGCCTGTGGTTCTCTGGATCTCTGGTCTGCTCTCTGGCAATTGTTCTTGGCAAAAGAATTCAGACAGCTCGCCCGGCTGTGGAATCGTTTGCAAATGACTTTAAGGATGCTGAGGCCTGCTGAAAAGAGTTCTCAGTTTGTGGGTTTAGGCCCTTGCTTTAAGTTCTGAAGTAAAGTTCTGGTGTTTGAAGATTGATGGATGTGAAGTCTGGAGTCTCCCGGCAGAGCGTCCCGCAGAAAATGGAATTGAATGTCCCTACCTGTCCCAGCAGTCTCTTTTTATGTGTTTTAAAAAGTGGGTGGAGAGGCTAGCATCCCTAAGCCTGCCCCTCTCTTGATTTGATAGGTCAATAGATTCTTTGGTCCCTGATTTGGGAAGGGATAGTGTGTCAGAGTGACGTCATTTGTATGACCTGCAGAAATGACACTCCCCTGGTTAATGTGCACACAAATCTATTCCTGATCCAAATACATATTTCCCAGGTACACAGTTGTTTGACATCACATACACACATCATATATTACTAAAGATAGTCCCTGTCCCGACTCTGGCGTTTCTAGGAGCTTGCATAAAAAAATGGCAACTTGTTTTCGATTTTAGTGGGTTTTGCAACATTGGTTTTTCATCAAAAATTATACAAAGGTACATTTCCCTTCCACATATATCCCAGTAATTTTCCATGTCTCTAGCTTAAACACATTGTCTAAAATAATCGTAATTAGCGGGGTTTTGCCCCAGAACATGGTACAAATTGGAGTTTGGACTCAAATCGTGAGGGCATTTTTCAAACTAAGACTCTCAAAGTTGTACATTCCTGTCATTTGGTTACAATAAATTATCACTGTTTCTATAAAATACATATTTGTTGCAATTCAACTCCCCAAAGTGTTTGGGTCCGCCTCCAGGAGTCTGGGTGGGTCAGTGATCACATGTCTCTCCTTGCTGGCAGAGGGCTGTTGACAGGAAAAACTCAAAATTAACATACCCCATTCAACAGAAAGGGGCTATTGTCTCTCTCCTCCAGGCTGAAGGGGAAACCCCCTCCCTCTCACTCAGAAGGGCCATGTGATATCCTGCCTCCTGTGGTGAGTCTCTGGGGTGTTAAGAGTTCTCAGTCTCTTGGCCTCTGGGAACAGCAGGTGGCTAGATTTTCAATTAACCAACAAGCTTTGAAGTCCCTGCCCCTCTTGCAACTCCTAAATACAGTTTCCCTGTCAGAGTTTAGACCGCTAGCGCCACCTTGGGGAATTTGTCGGTACTGCATCCATTTTTGAGTTGTCTTGAATTACTGCATTTCAATAGAGTGGTCTTTTGTTTGATAGTATAGGACCCTTGCTTAACATTGTTTTGATGGCATCCTTACAGTAGAGTGGTGATGTGGAACCCCCCACAAGAAGGTTGTATCTTTGGAGTGGTCTCGTGCCAACTGCGCAGTTCTCCTATTCTGGCGTGAATGTGGGCGGCGATAGCTCATCCCCACATCCACCCAGTCTTTTGATTTAGTTTGTTCTGGAATAGAATAATGGGCGGTGACAGCTCATCCCCACATCTACCCAGTCTATTGATTCAACATGGGTCAAAACCCTTAACAAGACCCAGTTCACGATTAGACAAAGGATGAGCATGGTTGAAAGAGGTTTAACATCCAATTCTCTAAGGTAGCAAACATTCAATTTTCCATGAGGGGTGTTTCCAAGAATCTACATTTCACCCTTTGGAGTGCACAGATCATCCTCCATCCCTATTTGTCTCGGGAGGATAGCTCAGCAGCAATGTGCTCGCATTGGAAGCAAGACGAAACAATGCAACACAGGTTCGATCCCCAGGTCCATGCTTAGAAACCTCTGGGTGTTAAGCGCGTTATAAATAAACTATCATAACATTTTTGAGCTACTGTCACAATTAACCTCTTTTATGCTTTAATTGTAGCATTTACGGTTGCTCCTCCCATAGTGCTGAAGTGAGCATGGGCTTCAAAGAATTACCCAATATCAACACAAACTCAGAGATCTGATAACCCAGCATTGCTGAGGAAGGAAAATGATCTCTCATTCGACTGAATATGTTAACAAATTTGGTGCAACATTTATATCATTTAAATTAGGATCAACACCGTTTTTCCCTCAAGATTCTGGAAAGGCTTATGACTGCTCTGAGTGTGGGTGTTTATACAATGAAGTTTACATTTTGAAGAACTGGATGTTTCACTTAGGCTTATCTCCTTTCACTGAGGAATCCCCCTGTGTTACCATTTTATAACTACTACCTCTGAGAAAGATGCTTGGCCTTAAAGACGTGCGCCATTTCACACCGAAACCCACACTCGTCCATTATGCAAATGATACATCAGAATTATGACTTCTCAAAAACTGCTGTTTCCTCTTAGACAGGCTTCTGCCCTAACACTGTGGTACATCTATGCCTAAGTTCTCTAGAAAGGATGGGAGTCGGTTAATGTAGAGATTGAACATAAGGGGCACAAGCATGCACCCTGCTGAACCCCTTCTCCACAATAACATTGTTATTCACATCTCCCCCAATTCCATATCGGACACAGACCATGGAGTCAGTGTGCAAGGATTGCAGCATTCGCAACAGTGTTCTTGGGACACCCATATCATCAAGAGTGCTCCAAAGGAGACTCATGCTCATGTCGTCAAAGGCATAGCTCAAATCTATGAAGGCCATGTAGATAGATGTCCCCATAAGGAGAACATACTCGGAAAGTAGCAGGTATAAGTTAACATATTGATTTACGGTGCCCATCCCAAGCCTAACGGCCAACTGTGTGCCCGAAATCCTTTTTTGCACCATAACCTACTCCTCTAGTCTGTTCATAGGAACACCCGAAAACAACTTAGATGTTCCATCCAGCAAGGTAATCATGCAATAGAATGATGTTATTGATATGTTGCCTTTTTAATAGATAGGCCAAATAGTGCTAATTTTCCAACTTTCAGCTATAGAATTGGTCATCACTAAAGAGTTAAAGACCTCTGTAAGAAGAGGGTTTAATAAATCAACGCAAGAATGAAAAAGACTGTTAGGCACCACATCAGCCCCAGGTGCCTTCAATAATGTCTGCCGTCCTATGACCAATTCAAGTTCCCTTACTGAAAAAGGTTCAAGAAGGACACTGTCAGAATTGGCAGTCATAGTATTCTGGTCACCCTCCATGCTTATGTTACTACCAGCAATATAAATTATGCTAAAGGGATCTACCCAGTCCTGTTTATATACATAGACTTCATGGGCAACACCCAGACCTAAACCATTTGGGTTTGTTGCAATAATCCTCCAAAAACTATAATTATCATAACAGGTTGCTGCCTCGCACAGCACATCTCAGTGGCCCCTGGCGATCTCCCATTTTCTTAATACTAATTCTTTTTAGTAATCTCTTTTTCTCTAAGTAGTAGCAGCAATATCAAGTTGAGTAAAGTTCAAAGCACCTATAAGTGCTTTATTGTTCTGTTCACAGTTGGCTAATAGCCAAGACTTTGATGTTCTTCTTCTATATGGGTATGTCACGCTTCCTAATGTTAAGGGTGTCTCTACACCTTGTAATAAAGGATGTCCAAGACCTTATCATCATTAACTGTACCGATTTGGGAATATCACTAGATGTTCCTTGTTTGATTCCAACACTTTCCTCAAATATTCATTTTGCTTATCTGCCCTCCAGTGCAGGACCTATCTGTTTGTTTCTCTTTCAAGAGGTGATAGGGAACATGGTCCAAGATCTCTAACGGTCCTCACCCATGCCCAATCTATGTTAAAATCCCCTCTCATGATCATTGTCATATCAGGTTTGTGATAGGTACAGTCATTGTGCATGATTCCCTGTAGAGTTTTCAATAAAGCAAGTGATCAAACTCTGTTCGTATTGTAAACATTGATAACACCAAATGGTTTTGTTCCTATGATATTAATAATTAGGAACAACATGTTAGCATTTGACGCATTAGATAGCCCAGTGTAGTGGCTATATAAATAGCTAACACCCCAGAGGGTCTCAATCTAGTTATGGTAACATGTAAGAAAGAAAAATCTTGAAGATGAGTACACTCAAGTGTCCATGTTTATAGTAACATGATAATCTTGTTGTTATGGATAAGATCACATCATGAACCATCTTTGCTATGTAATCCAACAATATTCCACACTAAGATATTTATTTCCCTCTTGTACATATATTGGGAGCTGGTAGTGCCCTCACCCCCGACCCCCGCAACGGACCCCATATTGGATGCGCTTCTAGTATTATTCCTACTACCTCCTATTTCTTCCACACTGAAATCCTGCAGCTTTATTCTTGGAGTTGCTAAATGTATTAATTCCCCATCGGTGTCCAGATATCAGTCTACTTCCTCCATTCTGAACAGACATTCAGATCTATTGAAGAGTAGTGTTACTACCTGATCCTTTGATTCAGGAGCCTGTCCATAGCACCAATTGATTGGGTTTTTCAAATTGGACAATGCTAGATTAGAAGTGGAACAATTTTGAGTGGTCTTAACCATGATGGTACGGCCTTCCTGTGGTCTATAGAAAAATCCAAGAGGAAAGAAACCTATCTTTGACATGTCTGAACAACGATGTGTTCCCCTTCATAATAGGTCACAGAACTTGGATGGGTGAGGCAAAGTGATAGTTACGCAATCTCCTTGGTTAGACTTAAAACTGATCTACGCGATGACTGTGTCGTGTTTTCTGCAACCCCCAAAAATGTCAATTCTTTTTATTTTTACCTCCTTTTCACCCACTATATATATGCACGGGGAGACCCCTCAGAGCTCCCCCTACCCCTTCATCCATTTTATACTATACCCGCCCCCCACATATATATGGAGTGAAAAGAGGTTGAAATAAAAAAAAAAAAAGAGTTGACATTTACGGGGGTCGCAGTAAGCACAGTGTAATAATTGTATGAACCCCTTAAAACCACTCACTACCAAGGAGAAGTGTTTTGCCATCCATCAAGACATCACTTCCCTTGTCAATCCAACACCGCAGATATTATTAGCAAGTGACCTACCTTATTCATAAGGGAAATAGTATCCTCCTCATCAACTGGGTTCAACCAAGGAACATTTGTTAATACCACTACTGTTGTTGTCGCCTGGGGAGGGAGATTTCAAACAAATGAACCATCCATTGCTAACAAAGGCACATTTGACTTATTACATTTTACCTGTGTTTCAGATCCCAACCCCACCAGGCTTCATAGGTACCCCCTTCTCGTGTTTCACTGATAGAATTGTAAGATCGTAATCCCCTGCTGCAGGGAAGAGTATTTTTTTTGGTACCCCTGTTAGGAAAGATTTCATAATTGTATGTAATTTTCCCTCCATGTGGCAATCCCCAAACTTTTTGCTGATGTTTTACACCCTGATCTAGACTTTGCCAGAGAAGCACAGCCTTCTGCCGCACGCCTCTGGGCTTTCGCTCAATTCTTATGGGGAAACTGACATGCCCTTAAAACAGTCAGTACTGGGAGACTTTGTTTCCCTTAGTCCTTTCCTCATGTTGCAGCTTTTGTGCAACATGAAACAAGAGTGCACTGTAACTTACTTTACAGCGCTCTTGGGTCTCTAGTCATTCCAAAGGCCCTAGCCACTCTCGCTGGACTTATTATGAACTGTGGAAATGTGTCACGGACAGGACTGGTGGCAGCTATCGTTTCTCTTGTGTTTTGAACCCTTTTTTGCCATGTTAACCACGCTTACCACGTTTGGCACAAATAGGTGGCTTGGCTCCCAAAATGGCCATGCCGCAAGGTTCTTTGTCCTGTCCGCTGACCGTCTTGCCCCTTCACCTTCCCCCAGGTCGAGCCGACCCGGGGACGTCCTTATTTGGTCATGCACTTTCCCGCGAAACCACAAAGCTTTCGCGGGCTTCTGCATGCCTTGTGTGTGTCTCCAGGATGTGGGATGGGATGTCAGTTCCCAATACACATCCTGGGTGCCAGAGAGTCTAGAATGTCCTGAATGCCTGGGACCACCGTAGTCCGTGATAGATCCACGTATGGTGTGAGTGTTTGTGAGCAGATCTCCCATTGGGTCCTCTCCGTTTTGGCGCGAAGGGAACTTTGGATAAGAAGAGGCTGAAAACACCACTACCATGTCGATCTCCTGAGTTCACACCAAACAAGGGATAAGGAGCCAAGTATCCTGCAACAAGAAGCTAAGTCGAGGAACCGCTGGTGACCCGCTGAAGGTTTGGCACCCTGAGCTGCTGTCGTCCTGCGAGACCCCTCTGCATCTGATTGTCCTAGAAGGTCTGCGAAGGCGCTTCAACCCATTGGAATAGTGGGATCAACTATTCCCGGCACCTTAATCAAACTCTGCAAGTAAGCCTCTTTGGAAGTGTCCCTGGGCCAACCAGTGGGCTGACCAGCTTACTCAGGACGCTTTGCTCTGTCACCGCCGCCGTTTCAGGAAAGCTCTCGAAATTTGGTCTACTGCTTGCTCTGCATCCACTGCACCCTCACACCGAATTTCGTACACTTGGCATTCCCAGGTCTGAAGTGAGACGAGTGCACCCGGACCAGCGTAAACGCGGTTGCTGTGTTGCCCTGCTGTGGTAACAACCTGTGCACGTCCGCTGCATTTGGGACACCCTCGACCCTGCATCCTGCTACACAGAATCTACATGGTGTCGAGACGTCCTGATGATCGCAGCTGAACCTGCCAGCCACGAGAACTGAACTGGAGAAGTCTGGGTCTGCCTGCATCAGGGACCGGTGAGTAGTCCATACCCCAACCGGTGGCCCCTCGCGCAGGAGCCCGTTTCTTTTCTACCGCTGTTGCGAAATAGCGACTCTATCTCGCACTCTCACCCTGCCTCTGCCCACAAGTGGAGGCCTTGTTTGAGTAGTGGGGGACTTGTTCTGCATCGCTTCATTCACCTTCCTGAACTGCCTGATATCCTTGAAGAGGCCCTCTTTTGTCCATTGGCACCAGTGCGTGCAGGTACTTTTGAGCATAAGGCTCCTCTCTTCGTAGGGCTCGGACTTCCTCCTAGTTAGGTCTATTTCCGATGTCGAACTGGGTCCAATGATTACTTGCACTGCCTGTTTTTCTCCCCATCTAGGTGGTCTACATATTACGTGCTCCTAACTCCTTAGACCCCTCGGTCTTGTATATATATTGTATTGATTGTGATGTGTTGGTTTACTTTCGTATTATTGTGATTCTTTGCTATGGTCGATGTTACAAAGGCCTTGTAATAAATGTGTCTATCATTTTAATATAACACTTGTCTGGAGTAATTTGTAAGTGTCCTTGCTTTGTGTGCTCATTGCGGTCTTTCAGTCACCCTCACCCCTCTTGAGATTTAGGGCCTCATTACACGGATGGCGCTAAGGGATTACCGGCACCGGTAAGGGCACCGGTGCCGGTAATCCCTTAGCGCCACACTACGAGGTCCCTCAGCGGGTCCCGTCCTTAATGTGTGGCCAGACCACACGTTAAGGAAGGGACCCGCTGAGGGACTTCAGGGCAAATAACGGTACCGCTTAAAGCGGTACCGTTATTTGCTCCTTCCCCATTCCCATTGAGCCCTATGGGGGCTCAAATGGGAATGAGGAAGGGCCTTGGTGAATGGGGAATTACCGCCCCGCCAACCTTGGAATGGGGCAGTAATTCCCCCATTCACCAAGGCAGACTCAGTGAAATACCAGCAGCAACCATGGCGCTAATAGCACCATGGTTACTGCCGTCCGTGTAATGAGGCCCTTAATCTTGACCGCCGCCATCGCTACCCTGATTGGTCTGGCTTGTCCAGAGGTTACCCTGTTCCAAGAAACTAGGCTGGCCTTCTGAACGTCTGCCCCTCCAGGTCAGAGTTCAGAAATCCATCTTAACAAGTTGGTGTACAGCGGTGGGATAAGACTGAAGGTATCCAGTGTTGCGCACGAGCTAAGGCATTTCAAGTTATTCCTACCAGGACACATAGTGAATTGTCGTAGTATAACTTTTTAAAGGCCACAGTCCTATCTAACAGTATGGAAACAAGTACCTTGTTAACTTTAAATGCTTCTAAATCCGAAACATTGAAAAAGATGTCTGCTGAGAGAGGTGTCTCCTCTCAAGGCACCAAAATGGAAATGATCCAAAGAATCATGGCGTGGCAAGAAGCTCAGCTTAGCGCTATAGCTTCAGAGGACAGTGCAGAAGGAGGTGGGGTGCTCTCACTGGTAGAACTGACAGTTCTGCCGCTGCACTGATCCACAGCGACCATGAGGACAGGGAGGATGAAATGTCCAATGTTTCCTCTGCCAGTTCTGATGGGGAAGCCATGCTTGAATTCAAGAAGCAAGAGCTGTTGTTTAGGAAGAAGGAGCTTGATTTCAATATGGCCAAACTAAAAATCGAACAGGCAGAAAAACAGAAAGACAGGGATCACCAGTTGGAACTGGCCAAGCTTCAAGTTACCAATGGATCCAAGGGTCCTGGACATAGGTCTGGGGCCTCCTCTCATCCAAGGTTTCCAAAAGATCTGCTCAGTGTGTATGAGGAAAAGAATAACATTATGGACTGGCTGAATACATTTGAGTATGCATGTGAAGTTCAACAAGTTGACAATGCTGATAAAATTGCCTGGTTACTTAGCAGACTGCCCCATTCTGGCTGCAGTGTCATTATGGAAATGTGTCGAAAGCTGAAAGAGCAGATTTTGCAATGTTGAAGCAGACTCTCATTTTAAAGTTTGGAAAGACTCCTGCCCAATACTTAAAAAGATTCAGAGAGTATAAGAAAAAAGAAAGTGGTACTTGGGTATCTTATGTCACTGAATCCTTAAAAAACTTGACTGGCTGGGTCGAAGGTTATAAGGTTTATACCTTTGAAGGTATGATAAGTCTTGTCATGCTGGAACATATTTTTGCATCTTCTTCCCCTGAGATTAAGCAGCATTTGGCAGATTCAAAGGAGATAGATCCTAAGACGCTTGCCATTGCAGCAGATTTGTGGGTGTCACATCGAGTGTCCCATAAGGACAAGACTCATCCTGGTAAGCAGGAGGAAGGGAAAAAGTCCAAAGATAAGGAGGGCCGGGAAACTGATAAATCTTCTTCCCAAAAGGGCCACAAAAAGAAAAATAAGGGTAAGACACAAGATAACTGACAGGGTAGTGGAGGTCAGCCTCTGAAACAGAACTCTGGTTATAATAAGCCTCCCTATGTAAACAGACCCAATGGATTGTGTTTTGCTTGTGGAGCAACCGACCACGTGAAGGGGGATCCCAGATGTAAGGTTAAAACCTTGGAGGTCCACTCTGCTAATCTAGCCTTCTCCTCCTACGAGGAAGAAGAGATTACCGGAGCATCCTTCTCCTCAGACTCCTTCCCCAGTGGGATAGAAGCTGAGGTAGTTTTAGTTTCCCTGGGTTCCTGGGAGCCTAAAGTTGCAGAGGCTTATGCTAGGATTCCAGATAACACCAAGCACTACTTTAAGGACAGTGTGCTGATCAATGGAGTAAATACTCCAGCTCTTAGGGATAGTGGGTGCAGTCGGACTGTAGTGGATTCTACCTTGGTAGACTCAGAGGAAGTTGCCAGAGCTACTCTGATGCCCACTAAGTTGGCTGACGGCACACCTCTCATGTTCCCAGTAATACCTGTACATCTTACTATCAATTGTACAGCTGTCAGGATTCCAGTGAGCATTCAGAGGAGTGTCCCAGGAAAGGTCTTGTTGGGCAATGATCTCACAGCTTTAGGGCTTGTGGGAGATACTGCGGACAGACCCTGCACAAGGTATCAAACGAGGGCAGCATTGGCCAAGACCAATGACCGGCCCGAGCCAAAGGGGAAACTCAAGGCTAAAGGAGTCAGAAAACCAAAAAGAGGGAAAGAAAATATTCACCCTAATTCGCCTACCACTGCGGTGGAGGTAGTTGGTCAATCACCCGGACCTGACGAGGAGGTGGTGATGCCTGAAGTATTTTACCCCAATGACCATCCTGAACTAAACGATTTGTTAGTAGAAGGTGGTCCTGACAGGGAAGTATTCAGTAAAGGCCAACGTGAGTGCCCATATCTGGAAGCCCTAAGGAGACAGGCCTGCTCCCAGCTTGAGGGTGAACCTCCTGGGAAGCATTGGATTTATTGGGAAAGTGGACTCCTGTATAGTGAGCCCACAGAGTCTACAGAAGGAGACCATAGGAGACATTGTTGGTCCCCTTGACCACCAAACATCCTCAGGCAATAGGTTTATCCTGGTATTGGTCGATCATGCCACCAGATATCCTGAGGCCATCCCATTGAAGACTGTGACTACCAAGTCAGTCACAAAAGCTTTACTCAGCATCTTTACTAGGGTTGGCTTCCCTAAAGAAGTTGTGTCTGACAGAGGCAGCAACTTTATGTCAAAGTATATGCAGGCTATGTGGAAAGAATGTGGGGTCGCCTACAAGTTTTCTTCCACATACCACCCCCAGACCAATGGTCTGGTGGAACGGTTTGACAGGACCTTAAAAAGTATGATTAGGGCTCTGGAAGAGCCTCAGAGAAGTAAATGGGATCTTCTTTTACCATGCTTACTGTTTGCCTACACAGAGGTACCAAAAGAGTGCATTGGCTTCAGCCCCTTCGAACTTCTGTTTGGTCACCCTGTGCGGGGACCCTTAGCCATAGTCAAGGAGGGATGGGAGATGCCCACTCCACCTATTACTACCAACGTAGTAGACTATGGGCCTCATTACATGGACGGCGGTAAGGGTTTACCGGTACCAGTATTTTACTGGTACCGGTAAAACCTTACCGCCTTACTACGAGGTCCCTTTGCGGGTTGGAGAATTTAACGCCTGCTTTTTGCAGGTGTTAAAAACCAACCCGCAAAGGGACCAGGGAGCTAATTACGGTACTACAATTTGCGGTGCCATAATTAGCACCTTCCCCATTCCCATTATGCCCTATGGTGCAAAAATGGGAATGGGGAAGGGCAATGGGGGAAGGGGGAATTACCGCCCCACCAACCTTGGAATAGGGCGGTAATTCCCCTTTCCACCAAGGCGGTGCCGATATTTTACTGGCATGGACCAAGGTGCTAATAGCACTTTGGTCCACCGCCGTCCGTGTAATGAGGCCCTATGTGTTAGGGCTCAGAAAAAGGATGGTACTCCTAATGGGTCTGGCTAGTGATAAGTTGAAGGCAGGACAAGACCTGGTGAAACATTGGTATGACCAGAAAGCTTCCCTCATCAACTTCACACCTGGTCAACAAGTCCTGATCATGAATCCCATAAGGCCTAGAGCTTTACAGGATAAGTGGTCAGGCCCTTACACAGTGGTGGAGCCCCTATCCAGTGGACCTTGAAAGGCCTGGACAGGCTCCAAAAGTGTTCCATGTAAATAGGCTGAAGGTTTTCATCCCAAGAGTTGAAATCACAGCACTGTTATTGGCTGCAGATGTTGAGGAAGAGGAGTCTGAACCTCTCCCTGACCTGTTCCAAAGCAGTCCTTCAGATAGCTCCTTTGAGGGTGTCCGAGTGGCCCCTCACCTGACTTCTGATCAGCAGGCTGAGGTGAAAAGTTTGCTTAGGCAATTTTCCCCCCTGTTTTCACAGTCCCATGGTTTGACACTTTGGTGCAAACATAACATAGACACAGGAGACAGTGTACCTATCAAAAGTAGGGGATACAGGATGTCAGATAAAGTACGGTCTTACATTAAGACGGAGTTCAGCAAAATGTTAGATCATGGGGTGATTGAACCCTCCAATAGTCCTTGGTCCAGCCCTGTGGTTTTGGTTCCAAAAGCAGGTACTTCTGCATTGAGGTGCTGCGTGGATTACAGGGCTCTGAATACTGTCACCAAGACAGATGCACACCCCTTGCCTCGAAGAGATGAGCTGGTGGATACCTTGGGCGCCTCCAAGTACCTCGCACGTTTGACCTCACTGCAGGCTATTGGCAAATAGCCCTTGCAGAACATGCCAAGGAGAAGACAGCATTCTCAACTCCGGAAGGTCTTTACCGGTTCAGGGTAATGCCTTTTTTTTTGAAGAATACACCTGCCACTTTCCAGAGGCTTGTGAATCATGTGTTGAATGGGTTGGATGAATTCTGTTTTGTATATCTGGACGATATAGCAGTTTTCAGTGCCACCTGGGAAGACCATGTGAAACACCTTGGGATTGTGTTACAGGCTCTTCAGAAAGCCCACTTGACCATAAAGGCCAGTAAATGCCAGATTGGACAAGGCTCAGTGGTTTACCTTGGACATGAAGTAGGTGGAGGGAGGATACAGCCTCTACCCAGTAAAGTACAAGCAGTACAAGACTGGCCTACCCCCACTACACGAACCCAAGTGAGAGCCTTCTTAGGACTCATGGGGTATTACAGAAATTTCATGGCAGACTATGGCACCATAGCTGCCCCTCTGACTGCTCTCACCACTCCGAAGAAACCCAAGAAGGTAACTTGGACTGACGAGTGTGAGGAGGCCTTCGATGGCTTAAAAGACTCCTTGTGCCAGGCCCCTGTTCTCAGGGCCCCTGATTACCAAAGACCTTTTATTGTGCAGACAGATGCCTCTGACACTGGGATAGGAGCTGTGCTATCACAAGTAGATGAGAAGGGTAAGGAACACCCTATTGGTTTCATTAGTCACCAGCTTAAGGACAGAGAGCTCAGATGGTCCACAGTAGAGAAAGAATGTTTCTCTGTTGTGTGGGCCCTACGGAAGCTGAGGCCCTACCTCTATGGGACCTACTTCACTGTGCAAACTGACCATAATCCCTTAAAGTGGCTAATGAACATGAAGGGAGAGAATCCAAAGTTGCTTAGGTGGTCCATAAGTCTACAAGGCTTTGACTTCACTATTGAGCATAGGCCAGGTGTCCAACATAGCAATGCTGATGGGTTGTCCATAATGTTTAACCGACCTGAACAAGAAACTCATCCAGGGGTGGATTAGTTCCCCCTGTCCTTAGTCTGGGAGGGGCGAGTGTTAGGAAAGATTTCATAATTGTATGTATTTTTCCCTCCATGTTGCAACCCCCAAACATTTTGCTGCTGTTTTACACCCTGATCTAGACTTTGTCAGAGAAGCGCAGCCTTCCGCCGCACTCCTCTGGCCTTTCGCTCAATTCTTATGGGGAAACTGACATGCCCTTAAGACAGTCAGTACTGGGAGACTTCGTTTCCCTTAGTCCTTTCCTCCTGTTGCAGCTTTTGTGCAACATGAAACAAGAGTGCACTATAACTTACTGTACCGCGCTCTTGGGTCTCTATCTAGTCATTCCAAAAGCCCTAGCCACTCTCGCTGGACTTATTATGAACTGTGCAAATGTGTCACAGACAGGACTGGTGGCAGCTATCGTTTCTCTTGTGTTTTGAACCCTTTTTTGCCATGTTAACCACGCTTACCGCATTTGGCACGAATAGGTGGCCTGGCTCCCAAAATGGCCATGCCACGATGTTCTTTGTCCTGTCTGCTGATCGTCTTGCCCCTTCAGCTTCCCCCAGGTCAAGCCGACCCGGGGCCATCCTTATTTGGTCATGCACTTTCCCGCGAAACCCCAAAGCATGCCTTGTGTGTGCCTCCAGGATGTGGGCTTGGATGTCAGTTCCCAATACAGATCCTGGGTGCCAGAGAGACTAGAATGTCCTGAATGCCTGTGACCACCGTGGTCCGTGATAGGTCCACGTATGGTGTGAGTGTTTGTGAGCAGATCTCCCATTGGGTCCTCTCCGTTTTGGTGCGAAGGGAACTTTGGATAAGAGGAGGATGAAAACACCACTACCATGTCGATCTCCTGAGTTCACACCGAACAAGGGATAAAAAGCCAAGTATCCTGCAACAAGAAGCAGAGTCGAGGAACTGCTGGTGACCCGCTGAAGGTTTGGCACCCTGTGCCACTGTCGTCCTGCGAGACCCCTCTGCATCTGATCGTCCTAGAAGGTCTGCGAAGGCGCTTCGACCCATTGGAATAGTGGGATCAACT
The DNA here is from genome assembly GCF_040938575.1 of Ambystoma mexicanum. Taxonomy (NCBI): domain Eukaryota; kingdom Metazoa; phylum Chordata; class Amphibia; order Caudata; family Ambystomatidae; genus Ambystoma; species Ambystoma mexicanum. The sequence continues at coordinate 740,090,629 of NC_090928.1, forward strand.
ATTCCCGGCACCTTCATCAAACACTGCAAGTAAGCCTCTTCAGAAGTGTCCCTGGGCCAACCAGTGGGCTGACCAGCTTACGCAGGATGCTTTAATCTGTCACCGCCGCCGTTTTGGGGAAACCCTTGAAACTTGGTCTACTGCTTGCTCTGCATCCACGGCACCCTCACACCGAATTTTGTACACTTCGCATTCCCAGGCCTGAAGTGAGACGAGTGCGCTCGGACCAGAGTAAATGCAGTTGCCGTGTAGCTTTGCTGTGGTAACAACCTGTGCACGTCCGCTGCATTTGGGACACCCTCGACCCTGCATCCTGCTACACAGAATCTACACGGTGTCGAGACGTCCTGATGATCGCAGCTGAACCTGCCAGCAACGAGAACTGAACTGGAGAAGTCTGGGTCTGCCTGCGTCGGGGACCGGTGAGTAGTCCATACCCCAACCGGTGGCCCCTCGCGCAGGAGCCCGTTTCTTTTCTACCGCTGTTGCGAAATAGCGACTTTATCCCGCACTCTCGCCCTGCCTCTTCCCACAAGTGGAGGTCTTGCTTGAGAAGTGGGGGACTTGTTCTGCATCGCTTCATTCACCTTCCTGAACTGCCTGATATCCTTGAAGAGGCCTTCTTTTGTCCATTGGCATCAGCGCGTGCAGGTAATTTTGAGAATAAGGCTCCTCTCTTCGTAGGGCTCGGACTTCCTCCTAGTTAGGTGTATTTCAGATGTCGAACTGGGTCTAATGATTACTTGCACTGCCTGTTTTCCTCCCCATCTAGGTGGTCTACATATTAAGAGCTCCTAACTCCTTAGACCCCTCGCTCTTGTATATATATTGTATTGATTGTGATGTGTTGGTTTACTTTCGTATTATTCTGATTCTTTGCTATGGTTGATGTTACAAAGGCCTTGTAATAAATGTGTCTATATTTTTAATATAACACCTGTCTGGAGTAATTTGAAAGTGTCCTTGCTTTGTGTGCTCATTGCAGTCTTTCATTCATCCTCACCACTCTTGAGACTTAGTCTTGACCGCCGCCATCACTACCCAGATTGGTCTGGCTTGTCCAGAGGTTACCCTGTTCCAAGAAACTAGGCTGGCATTCTGAACCTCTGCCCCTCCAGGTCGGAGTTCAGAAATCCATATTAACACCCACGCCATTGGATGTCCCCACCGCTGCCTTTGGTGGCCCCAACCTTAGATACATTTGCTTGCTTTTATATTGTTTGTGGCTTACTAGTTTTTTGCTGCCCATCATAGTTGGACTACGTTTTGGGCCTTATCTTGAACAGAACGTGCAAGTTAATCTGAGGTTCACTTTTGGCCTTTATGATTTATTTATGATTTATGATTTATGATTGTTTATTTATATAGCGCCTATACACAGAAGTGTTTCAAAGCGCTTCAAGGAGGGAGGGAGCAAAGCAAAATACAGTACATTCAGTAAAAAGTCCTTGAAACAATACAGAATGTGAAAAAAAAAAACTATCGTAATAGGCCTGACGACATTTCTGATAGTGCAAGTGCAAAATAACAAGTAAGGTAGGAGGTAAGGGGGAAGGAAAACAAAGCAAGCAGTAACATTACTATGTCTGACGACAATTTACGCAGTGCAGGTGGAATACAAGAGGAGGGTTGGGAAGGGGGGGGCCGAGGGATAGAGGGGTGAGGAGGAACAGAACAACTGCTGAGCAAATTCATCAGGGAAAAATTAAAGCAGAGGAGGGGGAGAGGAGAAACAGAGGGGGAGGAGGGGAGACAGACAAGCTACTATCATGGGTCAAGGAACAGGTGATAGGAGTAAGTGCTAGGAGGGTAAGTCTAGGTCCTCAGAGGAGGGGGAGATGCAGGAAGGGAGAGTAGGAAGAAGGGTGGGAAGTAGAGAGGGTGGGTTTGTGGTACCCAGCGCGTAGAACAGGGTGGGCATCTCAAGAGCGTGAGTAGGGTCGGCGCAGAGCAGGGGGGTGGAAGGTCACGAAGGTCCGGAGGCAGGGGCACGACGTGGACATACAATTAACATTAAAGGATGGAGATGAGAAAGGGAGGGAGATGACCAGAGGGGAGAGGGAGTGAGGCAAAAGGCGAGAGAGGGGGGGGAGCAGTACATGGGTCAGAACAGGTGTACATGGCACAATTATACAGAAGTAGAAATCAAGGTAAGTTAAAGCAGTGAATGCAAACACAGGAAACTTGCATAGATAATGGACCAAACATTTACAGTGCGTTTGAATAGAGGAAGAGTGAAACATGAATGAAGTACGGGTAAATCCCCCAAAGCCATGGAGGGCAGGTGTGCGGTATGGAAAATAGTGCATAGACAACTACAAGCGGTATTGACAGTGTTGATTTACAAGATTCTACTGAGGTGGAATTAGAGACTGTAGATGAGCAGTTCCAGAAAGAAGGTGGCGTGCCAAGAATACAAGTGCCAAGATCGAGAATGATTGTTGTGGCACAGAGGGTTTGGGTTTGCCCTTAAATGCAGAGGCTGAAGCAAGAGTCAACTGGAGGTGGAGGGCATTGAAAGTGTCACGTTGGTGCAGCAAGAGAAAGCTGCAAAGTCAAGTTCACCAGGGTGCTGGGTAAGTGGTAGGATCAGGAAGGGAATGTAGACATGGAACGAGGGGGAGCAAGCAGAGGTGCGTGCACACCTTACCTTTGCGCCATGACCCTGCATAAGGTGTTGTACTGAACGCTGGGTGACCAGGAGGGTAGGCTGCAGGCAGGTCCATAGGTAAAGTCCATGGAAAGGACAGGGAAAAGACAGGAAGGAGCCCTTAAGCGCTGCCCTTAAATGCGCGGACCCGGCTTCGCCTCACGGCTAGGCCGGGTCTCTGCATTTGATGAGGGCAGGGGCCAATCAGCAGGCAGGAAACAAGGACGTGCCTCCAAGCACCGAGGATGGTGCAGACAAAGAAGGAAGCTCGGCGGCCATCTTGGCATGGCCTCGTCCGATGCTGCAGGAGATGTAGTGGCAGCAATTCCGGGTCCCACGGTGGACAGGGGGGGACATCCTTCTCGGTGGAGGTCACAGGGGAAAGACAGCTGTGATAATTTATTGTTGTTAGCATATGTTTAAATTGGTTTTATCATCCTCAGACTGTAATAATAATAATAATGTATTTAATGTGATACAGTTTAGTTAATAAACTTTACACATAACGGATAATAATTATACATAAAATAGTACTAAGATCTGATAATATAACATAACATAGAATAATAAAATAGCCAAATAGAAAATATAAAAAAAAAAATCACTTTCACTTTTAGCAAAATAACAATTAAGAAATACACAATTAAACCTAATGTATCCAAAATATGCCACCTTAGCTACAGAAGAACAAGAGAGTAAACATGGATATGAACATTGTGCAGAGCATCATAGCATTATAGTTCTCAAGTCTCAACAGCCTGCAATGTCCCCAGGCATAGGCATACTCTAAGGATTAATATAGGCACAATGCTCAGATCTTAATGCTCAATTTTTCCTCAATCCTAAACCAGATGTTGTAAAAAGCAGTCAAGACTCGAATGCTCTCTGAGTTTATGCAATGATGCTAAAATATTAAATCAGAAATTGTTGCAAGGTCATGGGTATACGTCCCAATATAGTGATGGATTACATCTATCATGCTTCCACATTGTGTCAATACATAGGCCCTCATTACGACCCTGGCGGAAAAGGGTTTTCGCCGGCGTAACCCATGGCGTACCTTTCCGCCCGACTACGAGTTCCCGTAGCGCCATGGTGATTTTTACGCCTGCTTTTTGCAGGCGGAAAAATCCATGGCGCTACGGGACTTGTCGTTAATTACGCCACCATAATCTACGGTGGCGTAATTAACGCCTTCCCCACTCCCATTATACCCTATGGGGCAAAAATGGGAATGGGGAAGGGTGAATGGGGATTGGGGACTTACCGCCCCGCCAAGGTCGGAATGGGGCGGTAAGTCCGCCAACCCCCATGGCGGAGTTGGCAGCTCTGCGCCATGGACCATGGTGCAAATTGCACCATGGTTCTCCGCCAGGGTCGTAATGAGGCCTATATATGTATTACCTGCTTTACACAGCCGACAGGTACATTGTTCCATTGGCATCTGCTCTCTTCTACCAGTGAGCACTAATGTTGGGAGCTGGTCCATCCTTAATAGAAGTATAAAACGTTGCAGTCTTATAGCTGCTTTACATTGGAACACCCTTCCCACCTCTCTGCGAGCTGAACGCTCACTGACTGCTTTTTGCAAAGCCATGAACACTACCTTGTTCACCAAACCAACCCCACATGTTTAAACTTTAATGACTAACATGTATGATGTACTATCGTGTATGATGTATTATGCTGTATGATACTCCCTATCACTTAACACAGGATCCTGCTTCACTGTAACCCAAGGCACAACCTGTACCTGTAACTAAGTTCCCTTACAAGTAACAGCGCCACAATGCCCCTGGGCTGCCTGCGCGCTATATAAATGTAATAAATAAATACATAAATAAATAAATAAATAAATAAATAAATAAATAAATAAATAAATAAATAAATAAAATAGAGGGGCAGAGGTTGAGGTAGCCTTGCGGTTTCATAAATGAATATAGCCTCAATTGCACATATTTATAGCTTTTCAGTGTACTGAGGTGGGCAAAGTTCTCCAGCCAATCACACATTTCAACATGCTTATCAAGAGCATTCTGGACCTGCTTAGAGTACCCACCTTCTCGCCAAGACAAGCCTATATCCGCAAGGTATTTAGACATCTTAGCAGCAGGTGAAAGGGGTTTTTTCTTCTTACATAGTTCCTGATTGATTGTTATCAACAAAGGATTGCTTGTACCACTAAGCATTTTCAGAAATAACCCAGCCCTTTTTTTCAAAACAATGGCTTTCAGTGAGGGTAATCCCAGTTCCAAGCATATAATGGCCATTGGAATTCCCGGTGCTAGGCCAAGTACACGCCACCAAAATGTCTCCTCTATGACCTGCAGCTAGCTGAGATCTAAATCAAATAACGCCTCTAGACCATAGGTCATCATGGGAATTAACATTTGCAGATAAAGTTGGCGTGAGCCCCATAGCGTAAAGCCTCCTTGTTTAATTGAGAAGCTAGCAATTAAAGCTGTTACCTGTGCTGCGTGCATAGTCTGGAAAAGTTTGCATGCCACGTATTCCCCAATAGGCTCAAAATCAATACACAAATAGCGACATTGTGGTCCGTAGGGGATCATGACATTGCCCACCATAAGGGTGACGTGAGAGACTCTTTTGCCAGGTCGTCTGCGTATGCCAAGACAGAGCAGACAGCATCCCCAATTTTTGGGGGGCAATTACGAGCTGCAGTTATAGCCACCGGTATGTCGTGGACGTATAAATTGTATATCAGAGGAACAGTCACACAACCCTTTTTCACCCCCCTATTCTGTTGCACTTTGTCAGTCAGATGTCCCTCTTGGTCTAATTTCAACCTGACTGAGGTATTAAAGTGCAACAATCTAAGATAATACAAATGTCTGCAGGGCAGCCCAGGGCAATGAGTTTATACCACAGTCGTTCTCTGGGGACCAGATCAAAGGCTGCTTTAAAATCAATGTATAAAGCATATAACGGTGGTTCACCCCTACTGTGGGCCCTTGATCTCAGCAGACTCATGACCATTATATTATGCTAGTCGAGTAACCTTTTCTGAATCCACATTGGAATTTGGACAAAATACCAGCCTCATCTACCCATAGCTGGAGTTCAATAAGCAGTAGAGAGGCAAACAGTTTGCCTGCTGTATCCAACATAGAGAGTAATCTATAATTGTTAGGATCTAACCGGTTACCCTTTTTGAAAATGGGTATCAACACGGCCGTCTGCCAAGAGCTTGGTATTGATCCCTGCGCCATTATTTTCTCAAACAATATAGCCAACAAGTTTGCCCAGAACTCGGGCTGACTTTTGATGACTATGTTGGCTAAACCGTTAGGTCCTGGGGCTCTAGAGGATTTGAGAGTCTTTATCTTGCTGATTATAGTCGTATAGGATATATCAAACAGCATAACTGGTGCAGAGACCATCTGGGGGCAAGTTTCTCCTCTCAGTGAAATGGCATTACGATCCTTTAGGAAATGTACCTATTCTTCGGCTTTAATAAGGTTAACCAGTTGACCCTTGACTGTCTCCCTAGCTTCACCAAGGAGTGAACATATGCTACGTGCATTTTTAGAGCAGATGACCTGTGCTAATTTCTGGTGAGCCAAAGTTCTTTCAGCATATCGTATATTTTTGATATTAGCTCTATATTTGTTTTGAATTTTCCTCAAAATTGCACCTAGCTCTTCAGAGGGGCCAACCTTTTTCTTTCTGATACGCAGCTCCCTTCTCAGGTCCCTTTTGGCATCTCTAATCTTCTTGTTAAATGGAGGAAGCCCTCCCTCCGATCTAATCATACTCCGGGTGGGAACCGAGGCATATGTGCGAGAAAAATCTTTGATACATTTTTCCATTGACTCATTGGACATGGTGTTGAAATAAGGTAAGTTAGGCCATTTATCAATCTCAAGTGCTATTGTAGCCTGATATATATTCTTGGCAGACCACCTTGTGTTTGTGCCAGCTTTATTTACATATATTGTACCTATATTGCTGTTTTCAGGTACTGTATGATGAATATTTAATACGCAACGGAGTGCAGAATGGTCACGGCATTTGTTCGAGATGACAGTCCTATCATCAACATCCAACAGCATTTTAGAACACATGAATATATAATCAAGTATGCTACAGAACGACCCATTAGACCAAGTGTATTTCCCGAGATAGTTACTGGTAGTATAACCATTCAGCATTTCCAGGTCCCATTTGTCAAACAAATGGCACCAACTGGCCCCCCAATATCAGTTTTGGTATGAATCAATAGACATTTCTCTCTCAACTTCGGATTTTGTGGATGCTTCCCTACCTCAGCAGGCATGCAACAGTTAAAGTCACCTACTACAGTTACCGCTCTGTTTCCAGGTACGACTGACCAGGAGGCTAACAGCTCATGAAGGGCTTCTTGGAGTGGCTCACTTATTACAGCGTGCGGATGGTTATATATATTTATTAATATAAAAATGTCCCCTTTGCCATTAGGGCCATGCTCGACCTCAACTGCCAACATTTTATTGTCTTGGTTGCAGATTATCCGCCTCAAAATCAAAAAGCTAGCCACTCCCATCAGCAGCCCTCCAAATGGTCTACCTTTCTCACCCCTTTTAGCAAAAGATTGATAGTTCACATAGCCATCAAGTACTAGAATATCCATCGCCCATGTCTCTTGTAGGCATATTAGGCTATGTTTTGCAGCAAAGTTTACAGATCCCTGCGGGGTCAGTAGGTGTGCAAATCCTCTACAGTTCCAAGATAATAGTGATAAATGTCAGTGTTTAGGCAACACCTCAAGTAGAGATTCCACTAGCCATTTTAAGACCAGTTGGACATCAGCAACTTCTACTTTCTTATCCTTAGGTATAATGGGACACACCACCGAGTTGATTGACCCACCTGTATCCTCATATTCGAAACTGGGGTCAGCTTCATCCAGCTCAGCATCGATCTCAACATCCACCGCCCATTACTCATCACGATATTTCCTGATCGTCTGTGCAGTGGACATAAACTTACAATGTAGAGTGGAAACACAGGGATTCAGGCCTTTTAATGGCTCCACAAACTGAAAGTCATCAGACAGACTTCAGGACACGTAGTTTCGGTACTGAGTGTAATCCGGTTAGGAACTCAGATCGTGGCAGCCATCTGCGTTCGCCGTTTTTATACAGGTTCTTGATCAAACAAATCCTGTTTGCTGTGGAATCTCTCCCGGCCTTAACTGATCTGGTGAGAGGATTAGTAACTACGGCAGAGGTTAACTGGGATTGAGGTGGTATAACCGGGCTCCTGGGTGGTATTTCCTCCACCACTTGATCTTCCTTCTCAAGTTGTTCCCACTCATCTGCCTGTTCCTCCAATTCATCCATGGTTGGTAACCTTCCTTCCTCTGTAATCAGGTCCTCCCTAACTGGTCGTTCCAATTCTGCCGGTGAGTCTTTGTTCTTATCTTGATCAGTAATCAGCCAGCTGGACAAAATTCCTTCTCCCGAGCTATTCTTTTTTTAGCTCTGGCTGCCCTTTTTTAGCTTTCTTTGAACGGCCGCCAATATTCGGTGTATCTCCCGCTGCGGTGCCCAATGTTGGGTTTTTCCCGCTCTTTTGAGCCTTCTTAGCCAATTTGCGTTGTTTGCGGGAATAGAAGACCACCTTGCTCTGATCCATGATTACAGAGTCTTCTTCATCTGATATATTATTTATCTCCTCAGCCATAACAATGCCTTCAGATAAATTGATTTCCGCCTCCACTTCCTTGTTTTCTTTATGTACCCGAGCCGTGGTCAATGAGTTAGTGTTTGCAAGAATTCACCCAGTCATTTGGAGCAATATTTTAAGGGCAAATTGAATAGAGGCCACAGAGGATTGGATCTCTGCCAGTTCATTTGCCCCAGGGAACAGAGTGGAGAGGTCTCCTCCTCCAGGTCAGGTGCGTCCTCCATTGAGACCATTATCATGTTTGGGGAAGAAGACAATCTGCTCATAGGCACCGAATGGCCCAGAGCACTAGCTGGTGAAGTTGAAGGATTATTACCCTGCGACAGGCTTTTATTTCCAGACAGCCTGGGGATCTGAGGGGTCATTCCTCGCTGGATACTTAGACAGAGTTCCAAAAGCGAATTGTTGTCAATGTCGTCAAAGTTAGTAGAACTCATTGGATCCCTCTCCCATCTCCAGGGAGTAAAGGTTCCTCGATGATTGTAGAGTTAATTTCAGGTCTAGGAAGTGGGGGAAGAAACCAGTAATTGCCCCTTGACCTGAGGGGTTAGATTTTTTATGCTTCTTCTTATTGTTTACTTGAGGACTTCCCGTGTCTTCACTCCGCATGGCATCTGCTTCCAGTTGTTTCTTTGTCTTGCGTAGGTTGTATTTGTTTTGTGTCCATTTTTTCCCAGGTGGCATTTTGAATAGATAATTTGATCAGTATAAAGATAAAAATTAAATTATGCGCGCCAGCTATCCTAGGCGCACGTAAGAATAAGGAGTGAGTTATTTCAACGCACCCCTGCTGGACCTTGGAAGCGCTCTTACACTTAATACTGTCACTCTGATCTTAATGGCAAACCTGACCCATTCACCCAAATGTGTCAAAAGGACACACACATCGCAAAATTATACACCGTGAGTTCCACTGGGCAGGACCACACAGAGCCCACACTTGCCCAAAAAACAAAGCAACAAGGGGCAGTAGGATGGACAAAATGCGGTGAATGGTGGTGACAGTAAGTGTAGTTCAGGCGAGTCACTCCCTCACACGGGCTCCCAAACTCCACTCACCACTGAACTGTACTAAACCTCTAGCTATGCCACAGTGCCAAGGAACAAAGAGCAGGGCTGCTGTGGCAAATGCTGCCTATCCCCGCAAACACTCCTCGGGAACGGCCCACTGACAACAGAGGTCCCTGTTCCACTGCTCGTAGCACTGGCCCAGTAAACGCCCATTGGGAGCAGCCCAATAATAGCAGGGGACCCAGCTCCACTGCTCAGCAGCGTTGGCACAGTGCTGGGTGTTCCAAAAGTCACAACTCTGGAGCTGCCCACTGTCAACATGGGTCCCAGCTCCACTGCTCGTAGCCACAACTCACCCTCGTGTGTCCTCTGGAGGAGCAGCCCCTGTGTGCCACTATGCACCGCTGCACAGGTGCGCAAGGGGGGGAACTCGACAAGGGAGATGCTGTCGGCGTTCCCGAATACTCTCCCAGTCCAAGCTTTTTCCGAGGCCACACAATCCCCACAGGCTCAGATCTCCAATGCACTGCCGCTCCGAGGCTCAACCAGTTAGAGGAAAGGACCCAAAGACCAACAAGTCAGTCAAGCCGCACACAGGAAATGCTAGCAGCCGCTTCCGACAGACTTTCAGATAGTAACAGCATATCCTCATACATGTATCCATTTTAACATCTAATATCAGGAGAACCTCATCCATATTTAGATCCTGGTTCTCAATAATTGCCAAAATCATATTCATGGTAAGTCTCCTTTAAATCACAGGATTTTGTGAGACTGTTGGTATCTGGATGACTCACCCCTGGTGGACTCACCTCAAGACCTTCCTCTTTGCTTCTGCCTTTACTATTCCTTGCCCCTGATGATCTGTCTGTTTCGGCACCACTCACCTGGATTACCTTCTGATTTCAGGCCCAGGTCCATGCCCACCCTACCTCACACACGCACTTCCTCCTGGCAACCCTTGCACTTGGGTCTGTATCTTTAACCCTACAGTCCCCTTTCCGGCACTTATCAGACACCCGTTGTTTGCGCTTTAATCCTGCACTTCCCACCCTGCTGGCTGCACTTCTTTTGTGTTGTTGTTGTTATCCTTTGCTCAGCACTTTCCATTTCTCTCCTCCCCCTTGCACTTTCCCCCTTCCCTCTCCCCTGCACTTACACGTTCTCAATGTCACTGGGCCTAGTAAGAAGGTTGTTTTTGTCCTCCCGTGTTCCACTCCCTTGCCTTGTCGCGCCCTTAAACACTTGGGTATTATGTTTGTTTGTTTGTTTGTTTTATTATTTGTAATGCGCGAGCATACCCTCAGGTATCAGGGCACAGCCTTTACATGGATATTCAAAGCTTAGTCACAAAAACCATAATATATACATAAACATAATGAAGATACGCAAGAGTATACACATATATACACCTTCCGGTTGAGCCCGGCCCTTTCTGCCATCTTCTCTCTACCCATGGCCATTTGATTCGTTGTTTGTGTTGCATTTCTTGACACTTCCCCCTTGCTCTAAGGTACCTGTTTCTATCACCCAGACACACTTCCCGGTGTCCTAATATCCTGGTTCTAGCTAAACAGGCAGCCACTCTGGTGCCCAACTATTACGTAGGTTCCTATATGGACCCACCTTTCCGGTGCCCAAACATCACTTTTTCAAACATCACATTTTTTGCCTATACAGACACCACCTTTCCGGTGCCCAAACATCACAATACTACCTTCCTGCTTATACAGCCATCACTTTTACTAATGCACGTTTCTAACTCTACTCTGAGCACTTATACACTTGTATATATGAGCGCGATACAAATAAAATATCATATCATTGAGCTGGGCACAACCCCAAATCCATAATCCAGCACTGGAATTTTTAACATCACTGTTATTATAACCCTCCTGCCCACAAACTGTAGGGTCAGAGGTACTGCCCAGGTGATCAACCTGGCAAAGAATCAGAAAATAGATTGAGTCCCTGCTTTTGACCATTTGACTTTTCAGCCAGCATGATCTTCTCTTCCAGAGCCATCACTGCCTCAAAGAATGAATTCTAAGGTAACTGATCCATTAGCTTGTTGGGCATTCAACGTTCTGCTCATAGAATCACCCCCAACACTATGAAGCACTTTCTTATTGTCACGGTTTTATAACACAGCACACTCCAGCCAGGGACTCCTTCCGGCACAATGAACGTGGCCCACATTAAAAACATTTTTTTATCTTTAATAAGTCACGGATTCTTTTGTTTGAGTAGGCCTCCAACCCGTCTCGCACCCAACTTTCACAAACAAAACGTGTCACAATGGACTAGGAAAGGAACCAGGCCGGTGTGTATCAATAAGATATATATTAATTTATTATTTATGGAAAAAGGAAAAATATTCAGAATCCAATAGCCACTAATAGGTGGCAACACAAATGAAATGATTCCTACAGAACAATTCGTTTCAGATATCCTATCACAGTTTACATGGATCTTTAATGGCAAAATAGGAAAAATAACAGTTTTTAATCAAGTGATAGCATCAAGGTTTGGCACTCCCCCAGTAACACTCACCCCCAAACATTAGCTAACTTAAGTCCTTTGAATGAAAGGCAGTTGCAAGGACTAAGGATAGAGAGAGAACAATCAGATTTGAAATAAAGCCCACCACCCCAAGATGAAAAGCCAGAAAAGAAAGTGAAAACCCGTTTTTGGAGCAAAATGGCAGAATTGTACTTGGATTATTATTCACGCGGCTACTCACAACTGCTGTGGGACAGAATAAAGGAAATTCATGTTGCAATACTTGGGGAGATAGGGAAGCTTAGAGAATACTAATTAGTACACAGAACAGCGTGGAAATGAGGTAGGGACATCGATTTTGGGGAGAAAGCAAATGCAAAAGTAAAAAATGCAAACAGCAAAAGGAAATTCATTTTACACAGGATTTACAATGCCAGGTAGCTTAGGAAAGGGTTTAGCTTTCAAAATAGGGAATTGGTTTTCAAGGACAAGGACAGAAGCACATAGCAGGTAAGATGCTAGCAAAAGGGATTGCTCTCAAGGGGACTATGGTATGGGTTTTTCAATAAGACAGAGAAAGGTAAAACAAAAGCTGTGTCAGGTTGCAATGTTGAAATCCTTGCCCCTCATGTGAATTAACAGTAAGACAAGGCCGTTTTTGGATGTATTGCATGACTTTTTGGTATTCAGATGAAAGAAAAGCAAACACAGGGCCATTTTGAATGCAGTGCATAACTTCTTGTTATTCAGATGCAAGAAAAGTAAACGCAGAGCCTTTCTTGGTGAAATGTTCACATGTTTGCCACAGATGTGCCAGGGAAAGCAAAGCCCAGCCATTTTTGGTGGCAATGTTCAAATGCTTGCCACATATGTGCCAGGGAAAGCAAAACACAGCCATTTTTTGTGGCAAAGCTTAAATGCGTTTTTTCTCTTTTTAGGTGACAGGGATTTCTGCTTAGGGCCTGTAAGTGCACCCCACATTATCACCATCATTATGTTTGATCAATTATGATTTTTATTTTGGCTTATTTACGAAGGACGACCCCCGATGGATAACATATTTTGTGGTTGACCATCCTCAGTTTTAAAAGGTTTAGATATATAAAGTGTTAAGCGCAACAGCAAATGTCAAGTCCTGGGTCTAAAGTGACAAGTGAGAGATAAAAGTGCAGATATAGGGACAGGGTGCAGAGTACAAAGTGGTTAGCACTATGTACAAATACAAAGTGCGAAGTACAAATACAAAGTGCAGGAAATGACATTCTGCATTCAGAATTTCCAGTAAATATACAACAGCTGATAATCAGTTTGTAAATTAACACAGAAGTAAAAATGTAAACTTAAACTGAAACACAGTTCTTAAAAGATGTAGAAGTTAATAACAGCCAGCTGGATTTCGGGATACTCTGGCCTGCTAGGCAAGGGATCTAGTCTCTGCACTCTACCCTTGTATGGTTCAGCTGCCTCCTTTCCATCCTCCTTTTCCTGTCTCCCCGGTTTCCTATGTGTGTGTGTCTGTGTCCATCTGTCTAGTACAGTCCCCCCTTATATAGCCCAAATGACATCATTCACTTTACAATCTAGGGGGAGTACTCTAGAATTACTCCTACCGTGGGATAGGACAGCCTACCATTCCTTTCCCCACCCCCTGGCATCATTGGTTCAAGGGGAAAGAGTGCCATCTGTCTGTTTGGCATGTATTACAGTTCTTTGTTTCTCAAGTCAACTTTTTAGCAAAACTGAGTTATGTTTCCTAACTTCCTATTTATACTAGCCACCACCATGAGAAATAGATATACTGTTTCAGTTAGTCATAGGGAATTAGGTAAGCTGATCACCAACTCTGTGCAAGGTAGCATGGCCATTTGGTGTATTTCCGTCCTTTTCATTAAATAGATAACATTTAAAACTCTGCAAATGATTAAGCATGTTCATAATCTCATTTTCCATCTTTGCATCATATCTCATGCTTGTCATATTTTTAAGTCCGCCAGAAACTAGTCTTTTACTGACCATTTCAGTCCACAAAGTCCTTGGAACATGCACGTAGTCTCTAAACAACTGCTTGGAAATCACATGGAAAAATAGCAGAAAACAAAATTACTTCTTATTCTGAGTGCTCTGAAAAATGTTTAAAATGAATCAATCATTTAGTGTCAATTTGGAGGATCTGTCACCTATGGCAGGGTGGTGCTTCATCCCCCACAGCCGGTGACCAAAGATTGTATCACAATCTTTGAAGTTTGTCAGTTTGTCTGTGGTAGTTGGTGCAGGGGGAACCCACACTTCATGGTCAAGCTTTAGCCACACTTGCTTTCTTTGTCCTCCCTGCTAGTACTGCCTTCAAGTCTGGCAGAGCAGGGAATTATAATGACCTCAGACACATCACATGTCATTGCGGAATAGTTCACTTATAGGTGCAACTTCCAGTGGGAGGCAAGGCTTTCAATTGAGTTTTGTGCCTGAGCCCAAAGACTGTTTTTGCTGGTATTCTGAGCCTCTTCCAAGGTGATGAAGTCTTGTGGGGGAAAACATAATGTGCATGGCTTTAGTCAACACCCCACCCACAACATATTTCATTAACATTTTCTGTGCAATTAAAAGCTATCCTTTCACAATGGCTTTTAAAAGCATTTTTCTTTATTTCGCATGTGTGCAAGCCATTTTTTATATGCAGTGCTTTAGAGTTCTGCTGTTCACATGAAAGGTAAAAAAAAAGCTGGGTCGGGTTGTAACACTCACCCCCAAACATTAGCTAACTTAAGTCCTTTGAATGGAAGGCAGTGGCAATGAGTAAGGATAGAGAGAGAAAAATCAGATTTGAAATAAAGCCCACCACCCCAAGATGGGAAGCCAGAAAAGAAAGTTAAAACCCGTTTTTGGAGCAAAACGGCAGAATCGTACTTGGATTATTATTCACGCAGCTACTCACAACTGCTGTGGGACAGAATAAAGGAAATTCATGTTGCAACACTTGAGGAGAAAGGGAAGCTTAGAGAATACTAATCAGTACACAGAACAGCGTGGAAATGAGGTAGGAACATCGATTTTGGGGAGAAAGCAAATGCAAAAGTAAAAAATGCAAACAGCAAATGGAAATTCATTTTACACAGGATTTACAATGCCAGGTAGCTTAGGAAAGGGTTTAGCTTTCAAAATAAGGAATTGGTTTTCAAGGACAAGGACAGAAGCACATAGCAGGTAAGATGCTAGCAAAAGGGATTGCTCTCAAGGGGACTATGGTATGGGTTTTTCAATAAGACAGAGAAAGGTAAAACAAAAGCTGTGTCGGGTTGCAATGTTGAAATCCTTGCCCCTCATGTGAATTAACAGTAAGACAAGGCCGTTTTTGGATGTATTGCATGACTTTTTGGTATTCAGATGAAAGAAAAGCAAACGCAGGGCCATTTTGAATGCAGTGCATAACTTCTTGTTATTCAGATGCAAGAAAAGTAAACGCAGAGTCTTTCTTGGTGAAATGTTCAAATGTTTGCCACAGATGTGCCAGGGAAAGCAAAGCCCAGCCATTTTTGGTGGCAATGTTCAAATGCTTGCCACACATGTGCCAGGTAAAGCAAAAAACAGCCATTTTTTGTGGCAAAGCTTAAATGCGTTTTTTCTCTTTTTAGGTGACAGGGATTTCTGCTTAGGGCCTGTAAGTGCACCCCACATTATCACCATCATTATGTTTGATCAATTATGATTTTTTTTTGGCTGATTTACGAAGGACGACCCCCGATGGATAACATATTTTGTGGTTGACCATCCTCAGTTTTAAAAGGTTTAGATATATAAAGTGTTAAGCGCAACAGCAAATGTCAAGTCCTGGGTCTAAAGTGACAAGTGAGAGATAAAAGTGCAGATATAGGGACAGGGTGCAGAGTACAAAGTGGTTAGCACTATGTACAAATACAAAGTGCGAAGTACAAATACAAAGTGCAGGAAATGAAATTCTGCATTCAGAATTTCCAGTAAATATACAACAGCTGATAATCAGTTTGTAAATTAACACAGAAGTAAAAATGTAAACTTAAACTGAAACACAGTTATTAAAAGATGTAGAAGTTAATAACAGCCAGCTGGATTTCGGGATACTCTGGCCTGCTAGGCAAGGGATTTAGTCTCTGCACTCTACACTTGTATGGTTCAGCTGCCTCCTTTCCGTCCTCCTTTTCCTGTCTCCCCGGTTTCCTATGTGTGTGTGTCTGTGTCCATCTGTCTAGTACAGTCCCCCCTTATATAGCCCAAATGACATCATTCACTTTACAATCTAGGGGGAGTACTCTAGAATTACTCCTACCGTGGGATAGGACAGCCTACCATTCCTTTCCCCGCCCCCTGGCATCATTGGTTCAAGGGGAAAGAGTGCCATCTGTCTGTTTGGCATGTATTACAGTTCTTTGTTTCTCAAGTCAACTTTTTAGCAAAACTGAGTTATGTTTCCTAACTTCATGTTTATACTAGCCACCACCATGAGAAATAGATATACTGTTTCAGTTAGTCATAGGGAATTAGGTAAGCTGATCACGAACTCTGTGCAAGGTAGCATGGCCCTTTGGTGTATTTCTGTCCTTTTCATAAAATAGATAACATTTCTAACTCTGCAAATGATTAAGCATGTTCATAATCTCATTTTCCATCTTTGCATCATATCTCATGCTTGTCATATTTTTAAATCAGCCAGAAACTAGTCTTTTACTGACCATTTCAGTCCACAAAGTCCTTGGAACATGCACGTAGTCTCTAAACAACTGCTTGGAAATCACATGGAAAAATAGCAGAAAACAAAATTACTTCTTATTCTGAGTGCTGTGAAAAATGTTTAAAATGAATCAATCCTTTAGTGTCAATTTGGAGGATCTGTCACATATGGCAGGGTGATGCTTCATCCCCCACAGCCGGTGACCAAAGATTGTATCACAATCTTTGAAGTTTGTCAGTTTGTCTGTGGTAGTTGGTGCAGGGGGAACCCACACTTCATGGTCAAGCTTTAGCCACACTTGCTTTCTTTGTCCTCCCTGCTAGTACTGCCTTCAAGTCTGGCAGAGCAGGGAATTATAATGACCTCAGTCACATCACATGTCATTGCGGAATAGTTCACTTATAGGTGCAACTTCCAGTGGGAGGCAAGGCTTCCAATTGAGTTTTGTGCCTGAGCCCAAAGACTGTTTTTGCTGGTATTCTGAGCCTGTTCCAAGGTGATGAAGTCTTGTGGGGGAAAACATAATGTGCATGGATTTGGTCAACACCCCACCCACAACATATTTCATTAACATTTTCTGTGCAATTAAAAGCTATCCTTTCACAGTGGCTTTTAAAAGCATTTTTCTTTATTTTGCATGTGTGCAAGCCATTTTTTATATGCAGTGCTTTAGAGTTCTGCTGTTCACATGAAAGGTAAAACAAAAGCTGGGTTGGGTTGTAACACTCACCCCCAAACATTAGCTAACTTAAGTCCTTTGAATGGAAGGCAGTGGCAATGAGTAAGGATAGAGAGAGAAAAATCAGATTTGAAATAAAGCCCACCACCCCAAGATGGGAAGCCAGAAAAGAAAGTTAAAACCCGTTTTTGGAGCAAAACGGCAGAATCGTACTTGGATTATTATTCACACGGCTACTCACAACTGCTGTGGGACAGACTAAAGGAAATTCATGTTGCAACACTTGAGGAGAAAGGGAAGCTTAGAGAATACTAATCAGTACACAGAACAGCGTGGAAATGAGGTAGGAACATCGATTTTGGGGAAAAAGCAAATGCAAAAGTAAAAAATGCAAACAGCAAATGGAAATTCATTTTACACAGGATTTACAATGCCAGGTAGCTTAGGAAAGGGTTTAGCTTTCAAAATAAGGAATTGGTTTTCAAGGACAAGGACAGAAGCACATAGCAGGTAAGATGCTAGCAAAAGGGAATGCTCTCAAGGGGACTATGGTATGGGTTTTTCAATAAGATAGAGAAAGGTAAAACAAAAGCTGTGTCGGGTTGCTATGTTGAAATCCTTGCCCCTCATGTGAATTAACAGTAAGACAAGGCCGTTTTTGGATGTATTGCATGACTTTTTGGTATTCAGATGAAAGAAAAGCAAACGCAGGGCCATTTTGAATGCAGTGCATAACTTCTTGTTATTCAGATGCAAGAAAAGTAAACGCAGAGCCTTTCTTGGTGAAATGTTCAAATGTTTGCCACAGATGTGCCAGGGAAAGCAAAGCCCAGCCATTTTTGGTGGCAATGTTCAAATGCTTGCCACACATGTGCCAGGGAAAGCAAAACACAGCCATTTTTTCTGGCAAAGCTTAAATACGTTTTTTCTCTTTTTAGGTGACAGGGATTTCTGCTTAGGGCCTGTAAGTGCACCCCACATTATCACCATCATTATGTTTGATCAATTATGATTTTTTTTGGCTGATTTACGAAGGACGACCCCCGATGGATAACATATTTTGTGGTTGACCATCCTCAGTTTTAAAAGGTTTAGATATATAAAGTGTTAAGTGCAACAGCAAATGTCAAGTCCTGGTTCTAAAGTGACAAGTGAGAGATAAAACTGCAGATATAGGGACAGGGTGCAGAGTACAAAGTGGTTAGCACTATGTACAAATACAAAGTGCGAAGTACAAATACAAAGTGCAGGAAATGAAATTCTGCATTCAGAATTTCCAGTAAATATACAACAGCTGATAATCAGTTTGTAAATTAACACAGAAGTAAAAATGTAAACTTAAACTGAAACACAGTTCTTAAAAGATGTAGAAGTTAATAACAGCCAGCTGGATTTCGGGATACTCTGGCCTGCTAGGCAAGGGATCTAGTCTCTGCACTCTACCCTTGTATGGTTCAGCTGCCTCCTTTCCGTCCTCCTTTTCCTGTCTCCCCGGTTTCCTATGTGTGTGTGTATGTGTCCATCTGTCTAGTACAGTCCCCCCTTATATAGCCCAAATGACATCATTCACTTTACAATCTAGGGGGAGTACTCTAGAATTACTCCTACCGTGGGATAGGACAGCCTACCATTCCTTTCCCCGCCCCCTGGTATCATTGGTTCAAGGGGAAAGAGTGCCATCTGTCTGTTTGGCATGTATTACAGTTCTTTGTTTCTCAAGTCAACTTTTTAGCAAAACTGAGTTATGTTTCCTAACTTCATATTTATACTAGCCACCACCATGAGAAATTTATATACTGTTTCAGTTAGTCATAGGGAATTAGGTAAGCTGATCACGTACTCTGTGCAAGGTAGCATGGCCCTTTGGTGTATTTCTGTCCTTTTCATAAAATAGATAACATTTATAACTCTGCAAATGATTAAGCATGTTCATAATCTCATTTTCCATCTTTGCATCATATCTCATGCTTGTCATATTTTTAAATCAGCCAGAAACTAGTCTTTTACTGACCATTTCAGTCCACAAAGTCCTTGGAACATGCACGTAGTCTCTAAACAACTGCTTGGAAATCACATGGAAAAATAGAAGAAAACAAAATTACTTCTTATTCTGAGTGCTGTGAAAAATGTTTAAAATGAATCAATCCTTTAGTGTCAATTTGGAGGATCTGTCACATATGGCAGGGTGATGCTTCATCCCCCACAGCCGGTGACCAAAGATTGTATCACAATCTTTGAAGTTTGTCAGTTTGTCTGTGGGAGTTGGTGCAGGGGGAACCCACACTTCATGGTCAAGCTTTAGCCACACTTGCTTTCTTTGTCCTCCCTGCTAGTACTGCCTTCAAGTCTGGCAGAGCAGGGAATTATAATGACCTCAGTCACATCACATGTCATTGCGGAATAGTTCACTTATAGGTGCAACTTCCAGTGGGAGGCAAGGCTTTCAATTGAGTTTTGTGCCTGAGCCCAAAGACTGTTCTTGCTGGTATTCTGAGCCTCTTGAAAGGTGATGAAGTCTTGTGGGGGAAAACATAATGTGCATGGCTTTATTCAACACCCCACCCACAACATATTTCATTAACATTTTCTGTGCAATTAAAAGCTATCCTTTCACAGTGGCTTTTAAAAGCATTTTTCTTTATTTCGCATGTGTGCAAGCCATTTTTTATATGCAGTGCTTTAGAGTTCTGCTGTTCACATGAAAGGTAAAACAAAAGCTGGGTCGGGTTGTAACACTCACCCCCAAACATTAGCTAACTTAAGTCCTTTGAATGGAAGGCAGTGGCAATGAGTAAGGATAGAGAGAGAAAAATCAGATTTGAAATAAAGCCCACCACCCCAAGATGGGAAGCCAGAAAAGAAAGTTAAAACCCGTTTTTGGAGCAAAACGGCAGAATCGTACTTGGATTATTATTCACGCGGCTACTCACAACTGCTGTGGGACAGAATAAAGGAAATTCATGTTGCAACACTTGAGGAGAAAGGGAAGCTTAGAGAATACTGATCAGTACACAGAACAGCATGGAAATGAGGTAGGAACATCGATTTTGGGGAGAAAGCAAATGCAAAAGTAAAAAATGCAAACAGCAAATGGAAATTCATTTTACACAGGATTTACAATGCCAGGTAGCTTAGGAAAGGGTTTAGCTTTCAAAATAGGGAATTGGTTTTCAAGGACAAGGACAGAAGCACATAGCAGGTAAGATGCTAGCAAAAGGGATTGCTCTTAAGGGGACTATGGTATGGGTTTTTCAATAAGACAGAGAAAGGTAAAACAAAAGCTGTGTCGGGTTGTAATGTTGAAATCCTTGCCCTCATGTGAATTAACAGTAAGACAAGGCCGTTTTTGGATGTATTGCATGACTTTTTGGTATTCAGATGAAAGAAAAGCAAACGCAGGGCCATTTTGAATGCAATGCATAACTTCTTGTTATTCAGATGCAAGAAAAGTAAACGCAGAGCCTTTCTTGGTGAAATGTTCAAATGTTTGCCACAGATGTGCCAGGGAAAGCAAAGCCCAGCCATTTTTGGTGGCAATGGTCAAATGCTTGCCACACATGTGCCAGGGAAAGCAAAACACAGCCATTTTTTGTGGCAAAGCTTAAATGCGTTTTTTCTCTTTTTAGGTGACAGGGATTTCTGCTTAGGGCCTGTAAGTGCACCCCACATTATCACCATCATTATGTTTGATCAATTATGATTTTTTTTTGGCTGATTTACGAAGGACGACCCCCGATGGATAACATATTTTGTGGTTGACCATCCTCAGTTTTAAAAGGTTTAGATATATGAAGTGTTAAGCGCAACAGCAAATGTCAAGTCCTGGGTCTAAAGTGACAAGTGAGAGATAAAAGTGCAGATATAGGGACAGGGTGCAGAGTACAAAGTGGTTAGCACTATGTACAAATACAAAGTGCGAAGTACAAATACAAAGTGCAGGAAATGAAATTCTGCATTCAGAATTTCCAGTAAATATACAACAGCTGATAATCAGTTTGTAAATTAACACAGAAGTAAAAATGTAAACTTAAACTGAAACACAGTTCTTAAAAGATGTAGAAGTTAATAACAGCCAGCTGGATTTCGGGATACTCTGGCCTGCAAGGCAAGGGATCTAGTCTCTGCACTCTACCCTTGTATGGTTCAGCTGCCTCCTTTCCGTCCTCCTTTTCCTGTCTCCCCGGTTTCCTATGTGTGTGTGTCTGTGTCCATCTGTCCAGTACAGTCCCCCCTTATATAGCCCAAATGACATCATTCACTTTACAATCTAGGGGGAGTACTCTGGAATTACTCCTACCGTGGGATAGGAGAGACTACCATTCCTTTCCCCGCCCCCTGGCATCATTGGTTCAAGGGGAAAGAGTGCCATCTGTCTGTTTGGCATGTATTACAGTTCTTTGTTTCTCAAGTCAACTTTTTAGCAAAACTGAGTTATGTTTCCTAACTTCATATTTATACTAGCCACCACCATGAGAAATAGATATACTGTTTCAGTTAGTCATAGGGAATTAGGTAAGCTGATCACCAACTCTGTGCAAGGTAGCATGGCCCTTTGGTGTATTTCTGTCCTTTTCATAAAATAGATAACATTTATAACTCTGCAAATGATTAAGCATGTTCATAATCTCATTTTCCATCTTTGCATCATATCTCATGCTTGTCATATTTTTAAATCAGCCAGAAACTAGTCTTTTACTGACCATTTCAGTCCACAAAGTCCTTGGAACATGCACGTAGTCTCTAAACAACTGCTTGGAAATCACATGGAAAAATAGCAGAAAACAAAATTACTTCTTATTCTGAGTGCTGTGAAAAATGTTTAAAATTAATCAATCCTTTAGTGTCAAGTTGGACGATCTTTCACATATGGCAGGGTGGTGCTTCATCCCCCACAGCCGGTGACCAAAGATTGTATCACAATCTTTGAAGTTTGTCAGTTTGTCTGTGGTAGTTGGTGCAGGGGGAACCCACACTTCATGGTCAAGCTTTAGCCACACTTGCTTTCTTTGTCCTCCCTGCTAGTACTGCCTTCAAGTCTGGCAGAGCAGGGAATTATAATGACCTCAGTCACATCACATATCATTGCGGAATAGTTCACTTATAGGTGCAACTTCCAGTGGGAGGCAAGGCTTTCAATTGAGTTTTGTGCCTGAGCCCAAAGACTGTTTTTGCTGGTATTCTGAGCCTCTTCCAAGGTGATGAAGTCTTGTGGGGGAAAACATAATGTGCATGGCTTTAGTCAACACCCCACCCACAACATATTTCATTAACATTTTCTGTGCAATAAAAAGCTATCCTTTCACAGTGGCTTTTAAAATCATTTTTCTTTATTTCGCATGTGTGCAAGCCATTTTTTATATGCAGTGCTTTAGAGTTCTGCTGTTCACATGAAAGGTAAGACAAAAGCTGGGTCGGGTTGTAACACTCACCCCCAAACATTAGCTAACTTAAGTCCTTTGAATGGAAGGCAGTGGCAATGAGTAAGGATAGAGAGAGAAAAATCAGATTTGAAATAAAGCCCACCACCCCAAGATGGGAAGACAGAAAAGAAAGTTAAAACCCATTTTTGGAGAAAAACGGCAGAATCGTACTTGGATTATTATTCACGCAGCTACTCACAACTGCTGTGGGACAGAATAAAGGAAATTCATGTTGCAACACTTGAGGAGAAAGGGAAGCTTAGAGAATACTAATCAGTACACAGAACAGCGTGGAAATGAGGTAGGAACATCGATTTTGGGGAGAAAGCAAATGCAAAAGTAAAAAATGCAAACAGCAAATGGAAATTCATTTTACATAGGATTTACAATGCCAGGTAGCTTAGGAAAGGGTTTAGCTTTCAAAATAGGGAATTGGTTTTCAAGGACAAGGACAGAAGCACATAGCAGGTAAGATGCTAGCAAAAGGGATTGCTCTCAAGGGGACTATGGTATGGGTTTTTCAATAAGACAGAGAAAGGTAAAACAAAAGCTGTGTCGGGTTGCAATGTTGAAATCCTTGCCCCTCATGTGAATTAACAGTAAGACAAGGCCGTTTTTGGATGTATTGCATGACTTTTTGGTATTCAGATGAAAGAAAAGCAAACGCAGGGCCATTTTGAATGCAGTGCATCACTTCTTGTTATTCAGATGCAAGAAAAGTAAACGCAGAGCCTTTCTTGGTGAAATGTTCAAATGTTTGCCACAGATGTGCCAGGGAAAGCAAAGCCCAACCATTTTTGGTGGCAATGTTCAAATGCTTGCCACACATGTGCCAGGGAAAGCAAAACACAGCCATTTTTTGTGGCAAAGCTTAAATGCGTTTTTTCTCTTTTTAGGTGACAGGGATTTCTGCTTAGGGCCTGTAAGTGCACCCCACATTATCACCATCATTATGTTTGATCAATTATGATTTTTTTTTGGCTGATTTACGAAGGACGACCCCCGATGGATAACATATTTTGTGGTTGACCATCCTCAGTTTTAAAAGGTTTAGATATATAAAGTGTTAAGCGCAACAGCAAATGTCAAGTCCTGGGTCTAAAGTGACAAGTGAGAGATAAAAGTGCAGATATAGGGACAGGGTGCAGAGTACAAAATGGTTAGCACTATGTACAAATAGAAAGTGCGAAGTACAAATACAAAGTGCAGGAAATGAAATTCTGCATTCAGAATTTCCAGTAAATATACAAGAGCTGATAATCAGTTTGTAAATTAACACAGAAGTAAAAATGTAAACTTAAACTGAAACACAGTTCTTAAAAGATATAGATGTTAATAACAGCCAGCTGGATTTCGGGATACTCTGGCATGCTAGGCAAGGCATCTAGTCTCTGCACTCTACCCTTGTATGGTTCAGCTGCCTCCTTTCCATCCTCCTTTTCCTGTCTCCCCTGTTTCCTATGTGTGTGTGTCTGTGTCCATCTGTCTAGTACAGTCCCCCCTTATATAGCCCAAATGACATCATTCACTTTACAATCTAGGGGGAGTACTCTAGAATTACTCCTACCGTGGGATAGGACAGCCTAACATTCTTTTCCCCACCCCTGGCATCATTGGTTCAAGGGGAAAGAGTGCCATCTGTCTGTTTGGCATGTATTACAGTTCTTTGTTTCTCAAGTCAACTTTTTAGCAAAACTGAGTTATGTTTCCTAACTTCATATTTATACTAGCCACCACCATGAGAAATAGATATACTGTTTCAGTTAGTCATAGGGAATTAGGTAAGCTGATCACCATCTCTGTGCAAGGTAGCATGGCCCTTTGGTGTATTTCTGTCCTTTTCATAAAATAGATAACATTTATAACTCTGCAAATGATTAAGCATGTTCATAATCTCATTTTCCATCTTTGCATCATATCTCATGCTTGTCATATTTTTAAATCAGCCAGAAACTAGTCTTTTACTGACCATTTCAGTCCACAAAGTCCTTGGAACATGCACGTAGTCTCTAAACAACTGCTTGGAAATCACATGGAAAAATAGCAGAAAACAAAATTACTTCTTATTCTGAGTGCTGTGAAAAATGTTTAAAATGAATCAATCCTTTAGTGTCAATTTGGAGGATCTGTCACATATGGCAGGGTGATGCTTCATCCCCCACAGCCGGTGACCAAAGATTGTATCACAATCTTTGAAGTTTGTCAGTTTGTCTGTGGTAGTTGGTGCAGGGGGAACCCACACTTCATGGTCAAGCTTTAGCCACACTTGCTTTCTTTGTCCTCCCTGCTAGTACTGCCTTCAAGTCTGGCAGAGCAGGGAATTATAATGACCTCAGTCACATCACATGTCATTGCGGAATAGTTCACTTATAGGTGCAACTTCCAGTGGGAGGCAAGGCTTTCAACTGAGTTTTGTGCCTGAGCCCAAAGACTGTTTTTGCTGGTATTCTGATCCTCTTCCAAGGTGATGAAGTCTTGTGGGGGAAAACATAATGTGCATGGCTTTAGTCAACACCCCACCCACAACATATTTCATTAACATTTTCTGTGCAATTAAAAGCTATCCTTTCACAGTGGCTTTTAAAAGCATTTTTCTTTATTTCGCATGTGTGCAAGCCATTTTTTATATGCAGTGCTTTAGAGTTCTGCTGTTCACATGAAAGGTAAAACAAAAGCTGGGTCGGGTTGTAATACTCACCCCCAAACATTAGCTAACTTAAGTCCTTTAAATGGAAGGCAGTGGCAATGAGTAAGGATAGAGAGAGAAAAATCAGATTTGAAATAAAGCCCACCACCCCAAGATGGGAAGCCAGAAAAGAAAGTTAAAACCCGTTTTTGGAGCAAAACGGCAGAATCGTACTTGGATTATTATTCACGCGGCTACTCACAACTGCTGTGGGACAGAATAAAGGAAATTCATGTTGCAACACTTGAGGAGAAAGGGAAGCTTAGAGAATACTAATCAGTACACAGAACAGCGTGGAAATGAGGTAGGAACATCGATTTTGGGGAGAAAGCAAATGCAAAAGTAAAAAATGCAAACAGCAAATGGAAATTCATTTTACACAGGATTTACAATGCCAGGTAGTTTAGGAAAGGGTTTAGCTTTCAAAAAAAGGAATTGGTTTTCAAGGACAAGGACAGAAGCACATAGCAGGTAAGATGCTAGCAAAAGGGATTGCTCTCAAGGGGACTATGGTATGGGTTTTTCAATAAGACAGAGAAAGGTAAAACAAAAGCTGCGTTGGCTTGCAATGTTGAAATCCTTGCCCCTCATGTGAATTAACAGTAAGACAAGGCCTTTTTTGGATGTATTGCATGACTTTTTGGTATTCAGATGAAAGAAAAGCAAACGCAGGGCCATTTTGAATGCATTGCATAACTTCTTGTTATTCAGATGCAAGAAAAGTAAACGCAGAGCCTTTCTTGGTGAAATGTTCAAATGTTTGCCACAGATGTGCCAGGGAAAGCAAAGCCCAGCCATTTTTGGTGGCAATGTTCAAATGCTTGCCACACATGTGCCAGGGAAAGCAAAACACAGCCATTTTTTGTGGCAAAGCTTAAATGCGTTTTTTCTCTTTTTAGGTGACAGGGATTTCTGCTTAGGGCCTGTAAGTGCACCCCACATTATCACCATCATTATGTTTGATCAATTAATATATTTTTTTGCCTGATTTACGAAGGACGACCCCCGATGGATAACATATTTTGTGGTTGACCATCCTCAGTTTTAAAAGGTTTAGATATATAAAGTGTTAAGCGCAACAGCAAATGTCAAGTCCTGGGTGTAAAGTGACAAGTGAGAGATAAAAGTGCAGATATAGGGACAGGGTGCAGAGTACAAAGTGGTTAGCACTATGTACAAATACAAAGTGCGAAGTACAAATACAAAGTGCAGGAAATGAAATTCTGCATTCAGAATTTCCAGTAAATATACAACAGCTGATAATCAGTTTGTAAATTAACACAGAAGTAAAAATGTAAACTTAAACTGAAACACAGTTCTTAAAAGATGTAGAAGTTAATAACAGCCAGCTGGATTTCGGGATACTCTGGCCTGCTAGTCAAGGGATTTAGTCTCTGCACTCTACCCTTGTATGGTTCAGCTGCCTCCTTTCCGTCCTCCTTTTCCTGTCTCCCCGGTTTCCTATGTGTGTGTGTCTGTGTCCATCTGTCTAGTACAGTCCCCCCTTATATAGCCCAAATGACATCATTCACTTTACAATCTAGGGGGAGTACTCTAGAATTACTCCTACCGTGGGATAGGACAGCCTACCATTCCTTTCCCCACCCCCTGGCATCATTGGTTCAAGGGGAAAGAGTGCCATCTGTCTGTCTGGCATGTATTACAGTTCTTTGATTCTCAAGTCAACTTTTTAGCAAAACTGAGTTATGTTTCCTAACTTCATATTTATACTAGCCACCACCATGAGAAATAGATATACTGTTTCAGTTAGTCATAGGGAATAAGGTAAGCTGATCACCAACTCTGCGCAAGGTAGCATGGCCCTTTGGTGTATTTCTGTCCTTTTCATAAAATAGATAACATTTATAACTCTGCAAATGATTAAGCATGTTCATAATCTCATTTTCCATCTTTGCATCATATCTCATGCTTGTCATATTTTTAAATCAGCCAGAAACTAGTCTTTTACTGACCATTTCAGTCCACAAAGTCCTTGGAACATGAACGTAGTCTCTAAACAACTGCTTGGAAATCACATGGAAAAATAGCAGAAAACAAAATTACTTCTTATTCTGAGTGCTGTGAAAAATGTTTAAAATGAATCAATCCTTTAGTGTCAATTTGGAGGATCTGTCACATATGGCAGGGTGATGCTTCATCCCCCACAGCCGGTGACCAAAGATTGTATCACAATCTTTGAAGTTTGTCAGTTTGTCTGTGGTAGTTGGTGCAGGGGGAACCCACACTTCATGGTCAAGCTTTAGCCACACTTGCTTTCTTTGTCCTCCCTGCTAGTACTGCCTTCAAGTCTGGCAGAGCAGGGAATTATAATGACCTCAGTCACATCACATGTCATTGCGGAATAGTTCACTTATAGGTGCAACTTCCAGTGGGAGGCAAGGCTTTCAATTGAGTTTTGTGCCTGAGCCCAAAGACTGTTTTTGCTGGTATTCTGATCCTCTTCCAATGTGATGAAGTCTTGTGGGGGAAAACATAATGTGCATGGCTTTAGTCAACAACCCACCTACAACATATTTCATTAACATTTTCTGTGCAATTAAAAGCTATCCTTTCACAGTGGCTTTTAAAAGCATTTTTCTTTATTTCGCATGTGTGCAAGCCATTTTGTATATGCAGTGCTTTAGAGTTCTGCTGTTCACATGAAAGGTAAAACAAAAGCTGGGTCGGGTTGTAACACTCACCCCCAAACATTAGCTAATTTAAGTCCTTTGAATGGAAGGCAGTGGCAATGAGTAAGGATAGAGAGAGAAAAATCAGATTTGAAATAAAGCCCACCACCCCAAGATGGGAAGCCAGAAAAGAAAGTTAAAACCCGTTTTTGGAGCAAAACGGCAGAATCGTACTTGGATTATTATTCACGCGGCTACTCACAACTGCTGTGGGACAGAATAAAGGAAATTCATGTTGCAACACTTGAGGAGAAAGGGAAGCTTAGAGAATACTACTCAGTACACAGAAAAGCGTGGAAATGAGGTAGGAACATCGATTTTGGGGAGAAAGCAAATGCAAAAGTAAAAAATGCAAACAGCAAATGGAAATTCATTTTACACAGGATTTACAATGCCAGGTAGCTTAGGAAAGGGTTAAGCTTTCAAAATAAGGAATTGGTTTTCAAGGACAAGGACAGAAGCACATAGCAGGTAAGATGCTAGCAAAAGGGATTGCTCTCAAGGGGACTATGGTATGGGTTTTTCAATAAGACAGAGAAAGGTAAAACAAAAGCTGTGTCGGCTTGCAATGTTGAAATCCTTGCCCCTCATGTGAATTAACAGTAAGACAAGGCCGTTTTTGGATGTATTGCATGACTTTTTGTTATTCAGATGCAAGAAAAGTAAACGCAGAGCCTTTCTTGGTGAAATGTTCAAATGTTTGCCACAGATGTGCCAGGGAAAGTGAAGCCCAGCCATTTTTGGTGGCAATGTTCAAATGCTTGCCACACATGTGCCAGGGAAAGCAAAACACAGCCATTTTTTGTGGCAAAGCTTAAATGCGTTTTTTCTCTTTTTAGGTGACAGGGATTTCTGCTTAGGGCCTGTAAGTGCACCCCACATTATCACCATCATTATGTTTGATCAATTATGATTTTTTTATGGCTGATTTACGAAGGACGACCCCCGATGGATCACATATTTTGTGGTTGACCATCCTCAGTTTTAAAAGGTTTAGATATATAAAGTGTTAAGCGCAACAGCAAATGTCAAGTCCTGGGTCTAAAGTGACAAGTGAGAGATAAAAGTGCAGATATAGGGACAGGGTGCAGAGTACAAAGTGGTTAGCACTATGTACAAATACAAAGTGCAGGAAATTAAATTCTACATTCAGAATTTCCAGTAAATATACAACAGCTGATAATCAGTTTGTAAATTAACACAGAAGTAAAAATGTAAACTTAAACTGAAACACAGTTCTTAAAAGATGTAGAAGTTAATAACAGCCAGCTGGATTTCGGGATACTCTGGCCTGCTAGGCAAGGGATTTAGTCTCTGCACTCTACCCTTGTATGGTTCAGCTGCCTCCTTTCCATCCTCCTTTTCCTGTCTCCCCGGTTTCCTATGTGTGTGTGTCTGTGTCCATCTGTCTAGTACAGTCCCCCCTTATATAGCCCAAATGACATCATTCACTTTACAATCTAGGGGGAGTACTCTAGAATTACTCCTACCGTGGGATAGGACAGCGTACCATTCCTTTCCCCACCCCCTGGCATCATTGGTTCAAGGGGAAAGAGTGCCATCTGTCTGTTTGGCATGTATTACAGTTCTTTGATTCTCAAGTCAACTTTTTAGCAAAACTGAGTTATGTTTCCTAACTTCATATTTATACTAGCCACCACCATGAGAAATAGATATACTGTTTCAGTTAGTCATAGGGAATTAGGTAAACTGATCACGAACTCTGTGCAAGGTAGCATGGCCCTTTGGTGTATTTCTGTCCTTTTCATGAAATAGATAACATTTATAACTCTGCAAATGATTAAGCATGTTCATAATCTCATTTTCCATCTTTGCATCATATCTCATGCTTGTCATATTTTTAAATCAGCTAGAAACTAGTCTTTTACTGACCATTTCAGTCCACAAAGTCCTTGGAACATGCACGTAGTCTCTAAACAACTGCTTGGAAATCACATGGAAAAATAGCAGAAAACAAAATTACTTCTTATTCTGAGTGCTGTGAAAAATGTTTAAAATGAATCAATCCTTTAGTGTCAATTTGGAGGATCTGTCACATATGGCAGGGTGATGCTTCATCCCCCACAGCCGGTGACCAAAGATTGTATCACAATCTTTGAAGTTTGTCAGTTTGTCTGTGGTAGTTGGTGCAGGGGGAACCCACACTTCATGGTCAAGCTTTAGCCACACTTGATTTCTTTGTCCTCCCTGCTAGTACTGCCTTCAAGTCTGGCAGAGCAGGGAATTATAATGACCTCAGTCACATCACATGTCATTGCGGAATAGTTCACTTATAGGTGCAACTTCCAGTGGGAGGCAAGGCTTTCAATTGAGTTTTGTGCCTGAGCCCAAAGACTGTTTTTGCTGGTATTCTGATCCTCTTCCAAGGTGATGAAGTCTTGTGGGGGAAAACATAATGTGCATGGCTTTAGTCAACACCCCACCCACAACATATTTCATTAACATTTTCTGTGCAATTAAAAGCTATCCTTTCACAGTGGCTTTTAAAAGCATTTTTCTTTATTTCGCATGTGTGCAAGCCATTTTTTATATGCAGTGCTTTAGAGTTCTGCTGTTCACATGAAA
This sequence comes from Ambystoma mexicanum, assembly GCF_040938575.1. NCBI lineage: Eukaryota > Metazoa > Chordata > Amphibia > Caudata > Ambystomatidae > Ambystoma > Ambystoma mexicanum. The sequence goes on from NC_090928.1 coordinate 740,121,243, forward strand.
GGTAAAACAAAAGCTGGGTCGGGTTGTAATACTCACCCCCAAACATTAGCTAACTTAAGTCCTTTAAATGGAAGGCAGTGGCAATGAGTAAGGATAGAGAGAGAAAAATCAGATTTGAAATAAAGCCCACCACCCCAAGATGGGAAGCCAGAAAAGAAAGTTAAAACCCGTTTTTGGAGCAAAACGGCAGAATCGTACTTGGATTATTATTCACACGGCTACTCACAACTGCTGTGGGACAGAATAAAGGAAATTCATGTTGCAACACTTGAGGAGAAAGGGAAGCTTAGAGAATACTAATCAGTACACAGAACAGCGTGGAAATGAGGTAGGAACATCGATTTTGGGGAGAAAGCAAATGCAAAAGTAAAAAATGCAAACAGCAAATGGAAATTCATTTTACACAGGATTTACAATGCCAGGTAGTTTAGGAAAGGGTTTAGCTTTCAAAAAAAGGAATTGGTTTTCAAGGACAAGGACAGAAGCACATAGCAGGTAAGATGCTAGCAAAAGGGATTGCTCTCAAGGGGACTATGGTATGGGTTTTTCAATAAGACAGAGAAAGGTAAAACAAAAGCTGCGTTGGCTTGCAATGTTGAAATCCTTGCCTCTCATGTGAATTAACAGTAAGACAAGGCCTTTTTTGGATGTATTGCATGACTTTTTGGTATTCAGATGAAAGAAAAGCAAACGCAGGGCCATTTTGAATGCAGTGCATAACTTCTTGTTATTCAGATGCAAGAAAAGTAAACGCAGAGCCTTTCTTGGTGAAATGTTCAAATGTTTGCCACAGATGTGCCAGGGAAAGCAAAGCCCAGCCATTTTTGGTGGCAATGTTCAAATGCTTGCCACACATGTGCCAGGGAAAGCAAAACACAGCCATTTTTGTGGCAAAGCTTAAATGCGTTTTTTCTCTTTTTAGGTGACAGGGATTTCTGCTTAGGGCCTGTAAGTGCACCCCACATTATCACCATCATTATGTTTGATCAATTAATATATTTTTTTGGCTGATTTACGAAGGACGACCCCCGATGGATAACATATTTTGTGGTTGACCATCCTCAGTTTTAAAAGGTTTAGATATATAAAGTGTTAAGCGCAACAGCAAATGTCAAGTCCTGGGTGTAAAGTGACAAGTGAGAGATAAAAGTGCAGATATAGGGACAGGGTGCAGAGTACAAAGTGGTTAGCACTATGTACAAATACAAAGTGCGAAGTACAAATACAAAGTGCAGGAAATGAAATTCTGCATTCAGAATTTCCAGTAAATATACAACAGCTGATAATCAGTTTGTAAATTAACACAGAAGTAAAAATGTAAACTTAAACTGAAACACAGTTCTTAAAAGATGTAGAAGTTAATAACAGCCAGCTGGATTTCGGGATACTCTGGCCTGCTAGGCAAGGCATCTAGTCTCTGCACTCTACCCTTGTATGGTTCAGCTGCCTCCTTTCCGTCCTCCTTTTCCTGTCTCCCCGGTTTCCTATGTGTGTGTGTCTGTGTCCATCTGTCTAGTACAGTCCCCCCTTATATAGCCCAAATGACATCATTCACTTTACAATCTAGGGGGAGTACTCTAGAATTACTCCTACCGTGGGATAGGACAGCCTACCATTCCTTTCCCCACCCCCTGGCATCATTGGTTCAAGGGGAAAGAGTGCCATCTGTCTGTCTGGCATGTATTACAGTTCTTTGATTCTCAAGTCAACTTTTTAGCAAAACTGAGTTATGTTTCCTAACTTCATATTTATACTAGCCACCACCATGAGAAATAGATATACTGTTTCAGTTAGTCATAGGGAATTAGGTAAGCTGATCACCAACTCTGCGCAAGGTAGCATGGCCCTTTGGTGTATTTCTGTCCTTTTCATAAAATAGATAACATTTATAACTCTGCAAATGATTAAGCATGTTCATAATCTCATTTTCCATCTTTGCATCATATCTCATGCTTGTCATATTTTTAAATCAGCCAGAAACTAGTCTTTTACTGACCATTTCAGTCCACAAAGTCCTTGGAACATGCACGTAGTCTCTAAACAACTGCTTGGAAATCACATGGAAAAATAGCAGAAAACAAAATTACTTCTTATTCTGAGTGCTGTGAAAAATGTTTAAAATGAATCAATCCTTTAGTGTCAATTTGGAGGATCTGTCACATATGGCAGGGTGATGCTTCATCCCCCACAGCCGGTGACCAAAGATTGTATCACAATCTTTGAAGTTTGTCAGTTTGTCTGTGGTAGTTGGTGCAGGGGGAACCCACACTTCATGGTCAAGCTTTAGCCACACTTGCTTTCTTTGTCCTCCCTGCTAGTACTGCCTTCAAGTCTGGCAGAGCAGGGAATTATAATGACCTCAGTCACATCACATGTCATTGCGGAATAGTTCACTTATAGGTGCAACTTCCAGTGGGAGGCAAGGCTTTCAATTGAGTTTTGTGCCTGAGCCCAAAGACTGTTTTTGCTGGTATTCTGATCCTCTTCCAATGTGATGAAGTCTTGTGGGGGAAAACATAATGTGCATGGCTTTAGTCAACAACCCACCTACAACATATTTCATTAACATTTTCTGTGCAATTAAAAGCTATCCTTTCACAGTGGCTTTTAAAAGCATTTTTCTTTATTTCGCATGTGTGCAAGCCATTTTGTATATGCAGTGCTTTAGAGTTCTGCTGTTCACATGAAAGGTAAAACAAAAGCTGGGTCGGGTTGTAACACTCACCCCCAAACATTAGCTAACTTAAGTCCTTTGAATGGAAGGCAGTGGCAATGAGTAAGGATAGAGAGAGAAAAATCAGATTTGAAATAAAGCCCACCACCCCAAGATGGGAAGCCAGAAAAGAAAGTTAAAACCCATTTTTGGAGCAAAACGGCAGAATCGTACTTGTATTATTATTCACGCGGCTACTCACAACTGCTGTGGGACAGAATAAAGGAAATTCATGTTGCAACACTTGAGGAGAAAGGGAAGCTTAGAGAATACTACTCAGTACACAGAACAGCGTGGAAATGAGGTAGGAACATCGATTTTGGGGAGAAAGCAAATGCAAAAGTAAAAAATGCAAACAGCAAATGGAAATTCATTTTACACAGGATTTACAATGCCAGGTAGCTTAGGAAAGGGTTAAGCTTTCAAAATAAGGAATTGGTTTTCAAGGACAAGGACAGAAGCACATAGCAGGTAAGATGCTAGCAAAAGGGATTGCTCTCAAGGGGACTATGGTATGGGTTTTTCAATAAGACAGAGAAAGGTAAAACAAAAGCTGTGTCGGCTTGCAATGTTGAAATCCTTGCCCCTCATGTGAATTAACAGTAAGACAAGGCCGTTTTTGGATGTATTGCATGACTTTTTGTTATTCAGATGCAAGAAAAGTAAACGCAGAGCCTTTCTTTGTGAAATGTTCAAATGTTTGCCACAGATGTGCCAGGGAAAGTGAAGCCCAGCCATTTTTGGTGGCAATGTTCAAATGCTTGCCACACATGTGCCAGGGAAAGCAAAACACAGCCATTTTTTGTGGCAAAGCTTAAATGCGTTTTTTCTCTTTTTAGGTGACAGGGATTTCTGCTTAGGGCCTGTAAGTGCACCCCACATTATCACCATCATTATGTTTGATCAATTATGATTTTTTTATGGCTGATTTACGAAGGACGACCCCCGATGGATCACATATTTTGTGGTTGACCATCCTCAGTTTTAAAAGGTTTAGATATATAAAGTGTTAAGCGCAACAGCAAATGTCAAGTCCTGGGTCAAAAGTAACAAGTGAGAGATAAAAGTGCAGATTTAGGGACAGGGTGCAGAGTACAAAGTGGTTAGCACTATGTACAAATACAAAGTGCGAAGTACAAATACAAAGTGCAGGAAATTAAATTCTACATTCAGAATTTCCAGTAAATATACAACAGCTGATAATCAGTTTGTAAATTAACACAGAAGTAAAAATGTAAACTTAAACTGAAACACAGTTCTTAAAAGATGTAGAAGTTAATAACAGCCAGCTGGATTTCGGGATACTCTGGCCTGCTAGGCAAGGGATTTAGTCTCTGCACTCTACCCTTGTATGGTTCAGCTGCCTCCTTTCCATCCTCCTTTTCCTGTCTCCCCGGTTTCCTATGTGTGTGTGTCTGTGTCCATCTGTCTAGTACAGTCCCCCCTTATATAGCCCAAATGACATCATTCACTTTACAATCTAGGGGGAGTACTCTAGAATTACTCCTACCGTGGGATAGGACAGCGTACCATTCCTTTCCCCACCCCCTGGCATCATTGGTTCAAGGGGAAAGAGTGCCATCTGTCTGTTTGGCATGTATTACAGTTCTTTGATTCTCAAGTCAACTTTTTAGCAAAACTGAGTTATGTTTCCTAACTTCATATTTATACTAGCCACCACCATGAGAAATAGATATACTGTTTCAGTTAGTCATAGGGAATTAGGTAAACTGATCACGAACTCTGTGCAAGGTAGCATGGCCCTTTGGTGTATTTCTGTCCTTTTCATGAAATAGATAACATTTATAACTCTGCAAATGATTAAGCATGTTCATAATCTCATTTTCCATCTTTGCATCATATCTCATGCTTGTCATATTTTTAAATCAGCTAGAAACTAGTCTTTTACTGACCATTTCAGTCCACAAAGTCCTTGGAACATGCACGTAGTCTCTAAACAACTGCTTGGAAATCACATGGAAAAATAGCAGAAAACAAAATTACTTCTTATTCTGAGTGCTGTGAAAAATGTTTAAAATGAATCAATCCTTTAGTGTCAATTTGGAGGATCTGTCACATATGGCAGGGTGATGCTTCATCCCCCACAGCCGGTGACCAAAGATTGTATCACAATCTTTGAAGTTTGTCAGTTTGTCTGTGGTAGTTGGTGCAGGGGGAACCCACACTTCATGGTCAAGCTTTAGCCACACTTGATTTCTTTGTCCTCCCTGCTAGTACTGCCTTCAAGTCTGGCAGAGCAGGGAATTATAATGACCTCAGTCACATCACATGTCATTGCGGAATAGTTCACTTATAGGTGCAACTTCCAGTGGGAGGCAAGGCTTCCAATTGAGTTTTGTGCCTGAGCCCAAAGACTGTTTTTGCTGGTATTCTGAGTCTCTTCCAAGGTGATAAAGTCTTGTGGGGGAAAACATAATGTGCATGGCTTTGGTCAACACCCCACCCACAACATATTTCATTAACATTTTCGGTGCAATTAAAAGCTATCCTTTCACAGTGGCTTTTAAAAGCATTTTTCTTTATTTCGCATGTGTGCAAGCCATTTTTTATATGCAGTGCTTTAGAGTTCTGCTGTTCACATGAAAGGTAAAACAAAAGCTGGGTTGGGTTGTAACACTCACCCCCAAACATTAGCTAACTTAAGTCCTTTGAATGGAAGGCAGTGGCAATGAGTAAGGATAGAGAGAGAAAAATCAGATTTGAAATAAAGCCCACCACCCCAAGATGGGAAGCCAGAAAAGAAAGTTAAAACCCGTTTTTGGAGCAAAACGGCAGAATCGTACTTGGATTATTATTCACACGGCTACTCACAACTGCTGTGGGACAGAATAAAGGAAATTCATGTTGCAACACTTGAGGAGAAAGGGAAGCTTAGAGAATACTAATCAGTACACAGAACAGCGTGGAAATGAGGTAGGAACATCGATTTTGGGGAGAAAGCAAATGCAAAAGTAAAAAATGCAAACAGCAAATGGAAATTCATTTTACACAGGATTTACAATGCCAGGTAGCTTAGGAAAGGGTTTAGCTTTCAAAATAAGGAATTGGTTTTCAAGGACAAGGACAGAAGCACATAGCAGGTAAGATGCTAGCAAAAGGGATTGCTCTCAAGGGGACTATGGTATGGGTTTTTCAATAAGATAGAGAAAGGTAAAACAAAAGCTGTGTCGGGTTGCAATGTTGAAATCCTTGCGCCTCATGTGAATTAACAGTAAGACAAGGCCGTTTTTGGATGTATTGCATGACTTTTTGGTATTCAGATGAAAGAAAAGCAAACGCAGGGCCATTTTGAATGCAGTGCATAACTTCTTGTTATTCAGATGCAAGAAAAGTAAACGCAGAGCCTTTCTTGGTGAAATGTTCAAATGTTTGCCACAGATGTGCCAGGGAAAGCAAAGCCCAGCCATTTTTGGTGGCAATGTTCAAATGCTTGCCACACATGTGCCAGGGAAAGCAAAACACAGCCTTTTTTTGTGGCAAAGCTTAAATGCGTTTTTTCTCTTTTTAGGTGACAGGGATTTCTGCTTAGGGCCTGTAAGTGCACCCCACATTATCACCATCATTATGTTTGATCAATTATGATTTTTTTTGGCTGATTTACGAAGGACGACCCCCGATGGATAACATATTTTGTGGTTGACCATCCTCAGTTTTAAAAGGTTTAGATATATAAAGTGTTAAGTGCAACAGCAAATGTCAAGTCCTGGGTCTAAAGTGACAAGTGAGAGATAAAACTGCAGATATAGGGACAGGGGCAGAGTACAAAGTGGTTAGCACTATGTACAAATACAAAGTGCGAAGTACAAATACAAAGTGCAGGAAATGAAATTCTGCATTCAGAATTTCCAGTAAATATACAACAGCTGATAATCAGTTTGTAAATTAACACAGAAGTAAAAATGTAAACTTAAACTGAAACACAGTTCTTAAAAGATGTAGAAGTTAATAACAGCCAGCTGGATTTCGGGATACTCTGGCCTGCTAGGCAAGGGATCTAGTCTCTGCACTCTACCCTTGTATGGTTCAGCTGCCTCCTTTCCGTCCTCCTTTTCCTGTCTCCCCGGTTTCCTATGTGTGTGTGTATGTGTCCATCTGTCTAGTACAGTCCCCCCTTATATAGCCCAAATGACATCATTCACTTTACAATCTAGGGGGAGTACTCTAGAATTACTCCTACCGTGGGATAGGACAGCCTACCATTCCATTCCCCGCCCCCTGGCATCATTGGTTCAAGGGGAAAGAGTGCCATCTGTCTGTTTGGCATGTATTACAGTTCTTTGTTTCTCAAGTCAACAATTTAGCAAAACTGAGTTATGTTTCCTAACTTCATATTTATACTAGCCACCACCATGAGAAATTTATATACTGTTTCAGTTAGTCATAGGGAATTAGGTAAGCTGATCACGTACTCTGTGCAAGGTAGCATGGCCCTTTGGTGTATTTCTGTCCTTTTCATAAAATAGATAACATTTATAACTCTGCAAATGATTAAGCATGTTCATAATCTCATTTTCCATCTTTGCATCATATCTCATGCTTGTCATATTTTTAAATCAGCCAGAAACTAGTCTTTTACTGACCATTTCAGTCCACAAAGTCCTTGGAACATGCACGTAGTCTCTAAACAACTGCTTGGAAATCACATGGAAAAATAGCAGAAAACAAAATTACTTCTTATTCTGAGTGCTGTGAAAAATGTTTAAAATGAATCAATCCTTTAGTGTCAATTTGGAGGATCTGTCACATATGGCAGGGTGATGCTTCATCCCCCACAGCCGGTGACCAAAGATTGTATCACAATCTTTGAAGTTTGTCAGTTTGTCTGTGGGAGTTGGTGCAGGGGGAACCCACACTTCATGGTCAAGCTTTAGCCACACTTGCTTTCTTTGTCCTCCCTGCTAGTACTGCCTTCAAGTCTGGCAGAGCAGGGAATTATAATGACCTCAGTCACATCACATGTCATTGCGGAATAGTTCACTTATAGGTGCAACTTCCAGTGGGAGGCAAGGCTTTCAATTGAGTTTTGTGCCTGAGCCCAAAGACTGTTCTTGCTGGTATTCTGAGCCTCTTGAAAGGTGATGAAGTCTTGTGGGGGAAAACATAATGTGCATGGCTTTATTCAACACCCCACCCACAACATATTTCATTAACATTTTCTGTGCAATTAAAAGCTATCCTTTCACAGTGGCTTTTAAAAGCATTTTTCTTTATTTCGCATGTGTGCAAGCCATTTTTTATATGCAGTGCTTTAGAGTTTTGCTGTTCACATGAAAGGTAAAACAAAAGCTGGGTCGGGTTGTAACACTCACCCCCAAACATTAGCTAACTTAAGTCCTTTGAATGGAAGGCAGTGGCAATGAGTAAGGATAGAGAGAGAAAAATCAGATTTGAAATAAAGCCCACCACCCCAAGATGGGAAGCCAGAAAAGAAAGTTAAAACCCGTTTTTGGAGCAAAACGGCAGAATCGTACTTGGATTATTATTCACGCGGCTACTCACAACTGCTGTGGGACAGAATAAAGGAAATTCATGTTGCAACACTTGAGGAGAAAGGGAAGCTTAGAGAATACTGATCAGTACACAGAACAGCGTGGAAATGAGGTAGGAACATCGATTTTGGGGAGAAAGCAAATGCAAAAGTAAAAAATGCAAACAGCAAATGGAAATTCATTTTACACAGGATTTACAATGCCAGGTAGCTTAGGAAAGGGTTTAGCTTTCAAAATAGGGAATTGGTTTTCAAGGACAAGGACAGAAGCACATAGCAGGTAAGATGCTAGCAAAAGGGATTGCTCTCAAGGGGACTATGGTATGGGATTTTCAATAAGACAGAGAAAGGTAAAACAAAAGCTGTGTCGGGTTGTAATGTTGAAATCCTTGCCCTCATCTGAATTAACAGTAAGACAAGGCCGTTTTTGGATGTATTGCATGACTTTTTGGTATTCAGATGAAAGAAAAGCAAACGCAGGCCCATTTTGAATGCAATGCATAACTTCTTGTTATTCAGATGCAAGAAAAGTAAACGCAGAGCCTTTCTTGGTGAAATGTTCAAATGTTTGCCACAGATGTGCCAGGGAAAGCAAAGCCCAGCCATTTTTGGTGGCAATGTTCAAATGCTTGCCACACATGTGCCAGGGAAAGCAAAACACAGCCATTTTTTGTGGCAAAGCTTAAATGCGTTTTTTCTCTTTTTAGGTGACAGGGATTTCTGCTTAGGGCCTGTAAGTGCACCCCACATTATCACCATCATTATGTTTGATCAATTATGATTTTTTTTTGGCTGATTTACGAAGGACGACCCCCGATGGATAACATATTTTGTGGTTGACCATCCTCAGTTTTAAAAGGTTTAGATATATGAAGTGTTAAGCACAACAGCAAATGTCAAGTCCTGGGTCTAAAGTGACAAGTGAGAGATAAAAGTGCAGATATAGGGACAGGGTGCAGAGTACAAAGTGGTTAGCACTATGTACAAATACAAAGTGCGAAGTACAAATACAAAGTGCAGGAAATGAAATTCTGCATTCAGAATTTCCAGTAAATATACAACAGCTGATAATCAGTTTGTAAATTAACACAGAAGTAAAAATGTAAACTTAAACTGAAACACAGTTCTTAAAAGATGTAGAAGTTAATAACAGCCAGCTGGATTTCGGGATACTCTGGCCTGCAAGGCAAGGGATCTACTCTCTGCACTCTACCCTTGTATGGTTCAGCTGCCTCCTTTCCGTCCTCCTTTTCCTGTCTCCCCGGTTTCCTATGTGTGTGTGTCTGTGTCCATCTGTCCAGTACAGTCCCCCCTTATATAGCCCAAATGACATCATTCACTTTACAATCTAGGGGGAGTACTCTGGAATTACTCCTACCGTGGGATAGGAGAGACTACCATTCCTTTCCCCGCCCCCTGGCATCATTGGTTCAAGGGGAAAGAGTGCCATCTGTCTGTTTGGCATGTATTACAGTTCTTTGTTTCTCAAGTCAACTTTTTAGCAAAACTGAGTTATGTTTCCTAACTTCATATTTATACTAGCCACCACCATGAGAAATAGATATACTGTTTCAGTTAGTCATAGGGAATTAGGTAAGCTGATCACCAACTCTGTGCAAGGTAGCATGGCCCTTTGGTGTATTTCTGTCCTTTTCATAAAATAGATAACATTTATAACTCTGCAAATGATTAAGCATGTTCATAATCTCATTTTCCATCTTTGCATCATATCTCATGCTTGTCATATTTTTAAATCAGCCAGAAACTAGTCTTTTACTGACCATTTCAGTCCACAAAGTCCTTGGAACATGCACGTAGTCTCTAAACAACTGCTTGGAAATCACATGGAAAAATAGCAGAAAACAAAATTACTTCTTATTCTGAGTGCTGTGAAAAATGTTTAAATTTAATCAATCCTTTAGTGTCAAGTTGGACGATCTTTCACATATGGCAGGGTGGTGCTTCATCCCCCACAGCCGGTGACCAAAGATTGTATCACAATCTTTGAAGTTTGTCAGTTTTTCTGTGGTAGTTGGTGCAGGGGGAACCCACACTTCATGGTCAAGCTTTAGCCACACTTGCTTTCTTTGTCCTCCCTGCTAGTACTGCCTTCAAGTCTGGCAGAGCAGGGAATTATAATGACCTCAGTCACATCACATATCATTGCGGAATAGTTCACTTATAGGTGCAACTTCCAGTGGGAGGCAAGGCTTTCAATTGAGTTTTGTGCCTGAGCCCAAAGACTGTTTTTGCTGGTATTCTGAGCCTCTTCCAAGGTGATGAAGTCTTGTGGGGGAAAACATAATGTGCATGGCTTTAGTCAACACCCCACCCACAACATATTTCATTAACATTTTCTGTGCAATTAAAAGCTATCCTTTCACAGTGGCTTTTAAAATCATTTTTCTTTATTTCGCATGTGTGCAAGCCATTTTTTATATGCAGTGCTTTAGAGTTCTGCTGTTCACATGAAAGGTAAAACAAAAGCTGGGTCGGGTTGTAACACTCACCCCCAAACATTAGCTAACTTAAGTCCTTTGAATGGAAGGCAGTGGCAATGAGTAAGGATAGAGAGAGAAAAATCAGATTTGAAATAAAGCCCACCACCCCAAGATGGGAAGCCAGAAAAGAAAGTTAAAACCCGTTTTTGGAGAAAAACGGCAGAATCGTACTTGGATTATTATTCACGCAGCTACTCACAACTGCTGTGGGACAGAATAAAGGAAATTCATGTTGCAACACTTGAGGAGAACGGGAAGCTTAGAGAATACTAATCAGTACACAGAACAGCGTGGAAATGAGGTAGGAACATCGATTTTGGGGAGAAAGCAAATGCAAAAGTAAAAAATGCAAACAGCAAATGGAAATTCATTTTACATAGGATTTATAATGCCAGGTAGCTTAGGAAAGGGTTTAGCTTTCAAAATAGGGAATTGGTTTTCAAGGACAAGGACAGAAGCACATAGCAGGTAAGATGCTAGCAAAAGGGATTGCTCTCAAGGGGACTATGGTATGGGTTTTTCAATAAGACAGAGAAAGGTAAAACAAAAGCTGTGTCGGGTTGCAATGTTGAAATCCTTGCCCCTCATGTGAATTAACAGTAAGACAAGGCCGTTTTTGGATGTATTGCATGACTTTTTGGTATTCAGATGAAAGAAAAGCAAACGCAGGGCCATTTTGAATGCAGTGCATAACTTCTTGTTATTCAGATGCAAGAAAAGTAAACGCAGAGCCTTTCTTGGTGAAATGTTCAAATGTTTGCCACAGATGTGCCAGGGAAAGCAAAGCCCAACCATTTTTGGTGGCAATGTTCAAATGCTTGCCACACATGTGCCAGGGAAAGCAAAACACAGCCATTTTTTGTGGCAAAGCTTAAATGCGTTTTTTCTCTTTTTAGGTGACAGTGATTTCTGCTTAGGGCCTGTAAGTGCACCCCACATTATCACCATCATTATGTTTGATCAATTATGATTTTTTTTTGGCTGATTTACGAAGGACGACCCCCGATGGATAACATATTTTGTGGTTGACCATCCTCAGTTTTAAAAGGTTTAGATATATAAAGTGTTAAGCGCAACAGCAAATGTCAAGTCCTGGGTCTAAAGTGACAAGTGAGAGATAAAAGTGCAGATATAGGGATAGGGTGCAGAGTACAAAATGGTTAGCACTATGTACAAATAGAAAGTGCGAAGTACAAATACAAAGTGCAGGAAATGAAATTCTGCATTCAGAATTTCCAGTAAATATACAAGAGCTGATAATCAGTTTGTAAATTAACACAGAAGTAAAAATGTAAGCTTAAACTGAAACACAGTTCTTAAAAGATATAGAAGTTAATAACAGCCAGCTGGATTTCGGGATACTCTGGCCTGCTAGGCAAGGCATCTAGTCTCTGCACTCTACCCTTGTATGGTTCAGCTGCCTCCTTTCCATCCTCCTTTTCCTGTCTCCCCGGTTTCCTATGTGTGTGTGTCTGTGTCCATCTGTCTAGTACAGTCCCCCCTTATATAGCCCAAATGACATCATTCACTTTACAATCTAGGGGGAGTACTCTAGAATTACTCCTACCGTGGGATAGGACAGCCTACCATTCTTTTCCCCACCCCTGGCATCATTGGTTCAAGGGGAAAGAGTGCCATCTGTCTGTTTGGCATGTATTACAGTTCTTTGTTTCTCAAGTCAACTTTTTAGCAAAACTGAGTTATGTTTCCTAACTTCATATTTATACTAGCCACCACCATGAGAAATATATATACTGTTTCAGTTAGTCATAGGGAATTAGGTAAGCTGATCACCATCTCGGTGCAAGGTAGCATGGCCCTTTGGTGTATTTCTGTCCTTTTCATAAAATAGATAACATTTATAACTCCGCAAATGATTAAGCATGTTCATAATCTCATTTTCCATCTTTGCATCATATCTCATGCTTGTCATATTTTTAAATCAGCCAGAAACTAGTCTTTTACTGACCATTTCAGTCCACAAAGTCCTTGGAACATGCACGTAGTCTCTAAACAACTGCTTGGAAATCACATGGAAAAATAGCAGAAAACAAAATTACTTCTTATTCTGAGTGCTGTGAAAAATGTTTAAAATGAATCAATCCTTTAGTGTCAATTTGGAGGATCTGTCACATATGGCAGGGTGATGCTTCATCCCCCACAGCCGGTGACCAAAGATTGTATCACAATCTTTGAAGTTTGTCAGTTTGTCTGTGGTAGTTGGTGCAGGGGGAACCCACACTTCATGGTCAAGCTTTAGCCACACTTGCTTTCTTTGTCCTCCCTGCTAGTACTGCCTTCAAGTCTGGCAGAGCAGGGAATTATAATGACCTCAGTCACATCACATGTCATTGCGGAATAGTTCACTTATAGGTGCAACTTCCAGTGGGAGGCAAGGCTTTCAATTGAGTTTTGTGCCTGAGCCCAAAGACTGTTTTTGCTGGTATTCTGATCCTCTTCCAAGGTGATGAAGTCTTGTGGGGGAAAACATAATGTGCATGGCTTTAGTCAACACCCCACCCACAACATATTTCATTAACATTTTCTGTGCAATTAAAAGCTATCCTTTCACAGTGGCTTTTAAAAGCATTTTTCTTTATTTCGCATGTGTGCAAGCCATTTTTTATATGCAGTGCTTTAGAGTTCTGCTGTTCACATGAAAGGTAAAACAAAAGCTGGGTCGGGTTGTAACACTCACCCCCAAACATTAGCTAACTTAAGTCCTTTAAATGGAAGGCAGTGGCAATGAGTAAGGATAGAGAGAGAAAAATCAGATTTGAAATAAAGCCCACCACCCCAAGATGGGAAGCCAGAAAAGAAAGTTAAAACCCGTTTTTCGAGCAAAACGGCAGAATCGTACTTGGATTAATATTCACGCGGCTACTCACAACTGCTGTGGGACAGAATAAAGGAAATTCATGTTGCAACACTTGAGGAGAAAGGGAAGCTTAGAGAATACTAATCAGTACACAGAACAGCGTGGAAATGAGGTAGGAACATCGATTTTGGGGAGAAAGCAAATGCAAAAGTAAAAAATGCAAACAGCAAATGGAAATTCATTTTACACAGGATTTACAATGCCAGGTAGCTTAGGAAAGGGTTTAGCTTTCAAAATAAGGAATTGGTTTTCAAGGACAAGGACAGAAGCACATAGCAGGTAAGATGCTAGCAAAAGGGATTGCTCTCAAGGGGACTATGGTATGGGTTTTTCAATAAGACAGAGAAAGGTAAAATAAAAGCTGCGTTGGCTTGCAATGTTGAAATCCTTGCCCCTCATGTGAATTAACAGTAAGACAAGGCCTTTTTTGGATGTATTGCATGACTTTTTGGTATTCAGATGAAAGAAAAGCAAACGCAGGGCCATTTTGAATGCAGTGCATAACTTCTTGTTATTCAGATGCAAGAAAAGTAAACGCAGAGCCTTTCTTGGTGAAATGTTCAAATGTTTGCCACAGATGTGCCAGGGAAAGCAAAGCCCAGCCATTGTTGGTGGCAATGTTCAAATGCTTGCCACACATGTGCCAGGGAAAGCAAAACACAGCCATTTTTTGTGGCAAAGCTTAAATGCGTTTTTTCTCTTTTTAGGTGACAGGGATTTCTGCTTAGGGCCTGTAAGTGCACCCCACATTATCACCATCATTATGTTTGATCAATTAATATTTTTTTTTGGCTGATTTACGAAGGACGACCCCCGATGGATAACATATTTTGTGGTTGACCATCCTCAGTTTTAAAAGGTTTAGATATATAAAGTGTTAAGCGCAACAGCAAATGTCAAGTCCTGGGTCTAAAGTGACAAGTGAGAGATAAAAGTGCAGATATAGGGACAGGGTGCAGAGTACAAAGTGGTTAGCACTATGTACAAATACAAAGTGCGAAGTACAAATACAAAGTGCAGGAAATGAAATTCTGCATTCAGAATTTCCAGTAAATATACAACAGCTGATAATCAGTTTGTAAATTAACACAGAAGTAAAAATGTAAACTTAAACTGAAACACAGTTCTTAAAAGATGTAGAAGTTAATAACAGCCAGCTGGATTTCGGGATACTCTGGCCTGCTAGGCAAGGGATTTAGTCTCTGCACTCTACCCTTGTATGGTTCAGCTGCCTCCTTTCGGTCCTCCTTTTCCTGTCTCCCCGGTTTCCTATGTGTGTGTGTCTGTGTCCATCTGTCTAGTACAGTCCCCCCTTATATAGCCCAAATGACATCATTCACTTTACAATCTAGGGGGAGTACTCTAGAACTACTCCTACCGTGGGATAGGACAACCTACCATTCCTTTCCCCACCCCCTGGCATCATTGGTTCAAGGGGAAAGAGTGCCATCTGTCTGTCTGGCATGTATTACAGTTCTTTGATTCTCAAGTCAACTTTTTAGCAAAACTGAGTTATGTTTCCTAACTTCATATTTATACTAGCCACCACCATGAGAAATAGATATACTGTTTCAGTTAGTCATAGGGAATTAGGTAAGCTGATCACCAACTCTGCGCAAGGTAGCATGGCCCTTTGGTGTATTTCTGTCCTTTTCATAAAATAGATAACATTTATAACTCTGCAAATGATTAAGCATGTTCATAATCTCATTTTCCATCTTTGCATCATATCTCATGCTTGTCATATTTTTAAATCAGCCAGAAACTAGTCTTTTACTGACCATTTCAGTCCACAAAGTCCTTGGAACATGCACGTAGTCTCTAAACAACTGCTTGGAAATCACATGGAAAAATAGCAGAAAACAAAATTACTTCTTATTCTGAGTGCTGTGAAAAATGTTTAAAATGAATCAATCCTTTAGTGTCAATTTGGAGGATCTGTCACATATGGCAGGGTGATGCTTCATCCCCCACAGCCGGTGACCAAAGATTGTATCACAATCTTTGAAGTTTGTCAGTTTGTCTGTGGTAGTTGGTGCAGGGGGAACCCACACTTCATGGTCAAGCTTTAGCCACACTTGCTTTCTTTGTCCTCCCTGCTAGTACTGCCTTCAAGTCTGGCAGAGCAGGGAATTATAATGACCTCAGTCACATCACATGTCATTGCGGAATAGTTCACTTATAGGTGCAACTTCCAGTGGGAGGCAAGGCTTTCAATTGAGTTTTGTGCCTGAGCCCAAAGACTGTTTTTGCTGGTATTCTGATCCTCTTCCAAGGTGATGAAGTCTTGTGGGGGAAAACATAATGTGCATGGCTTTAGTCAACACCCCACCCACAACATATTTCATTAACATTTTCTGTGCAATTAAAAGCTATCCTTTCACAGTGGCTTTTAAAAGCATTTTTCTTTATTTCGCATGTGTGCAAGCCATTTTGTATATGCAGTGCTTTAGAGTTCTGCTGTTCACATGAAAGGTAAAACAAAAGCTGGGTCGGGTTGTAGCACTCACCCCCAAACATTAGCTAACTTAAGTCCTTTGAATGGAAGGCAGTGGCAATGAGTAAGGATAGAGAGAGAAAAATCAGATTTGAAATAAAGCCCACCACCCCAAGATGGGAAGCCAGAAAAGAAAGTTAAAACCCGTTTTTGGAGCAAAACGGCAGACTCGTACTTGGATTATTATTCACGCGGCTACTCACAACTGCTGTGGGACAGAATAAAGGAAATTCATGTTGCAACACTTGAGGAGAAAGGGAAGCTTAGAGAATACTAATCAGTACACAGAACAGCGTGGAAATGAGGTAGGAACATCGATTTTGGGGAGAAAGCAAATGCAAAAGTAAAAAATGCAAACAGCAAATGGAAATTCATTTTACACAGGATTTACAATGCCAGGTAGCTTAGGAAAGGGTTTAGCTTTCAAAATAAGGAATTGGTTTTCAAGGACAAGGACAGAAGCACATAGCAGGTAAGATGCTAGCAAAAGGGATTGCTCTCAAGGGGACTATGGTATGGGTTTTTCAATAAGACAGAGAAAGGTAAAACAAAAGCTGTGTCGGCTTGCAATGTTGAAATCCTTGCCCCTCATATGAATTAACAGTAAGACAAGGCCGTTTTTGGATGTATTGCATGACTTTTTGGTATTCAGATGAAAGAAAAGCAAACGCAGGGCCATTTTGAATGCAGTGCATAACTTCTTGTTATTCAGATGCAAGAAAAGTAAACGCAGAGCCTTTCTTGGTGAAATGTTCAAATGTTTGCCACAGATGTGCCAGGGAAAGCAAAGCCCAGCCATTTTTGGTGGCAATGTTCAAATGCTTGCCAAACATGTGCCAGGGAAAGCAAAACACAGCCATTTTTTGTGGCAAAGCTTAAATGCGTTTTTTCTCTTTTTAGGTGACAGGGATTTCTGCTTAGGGCCTGTAAGTGCACCCCACATTATCACCATCATTATGTTTGATCAATTATGATTTTTTTATGGCTGATTTACGAAGGACGACCCCCGATGGATCACATATTTTGTGGTTGACCATCCTCAGTTTTAAAAGGTTTAGATATATAAAGTGTTAAGCGCAACAGCAAATGTCAAGTCCTGGGTCTAAAGTGACAAGTGAGAGATAAAAGTGCAGATATAAATTGAAAAGCAGCAGCAGCACACATTCACTAAAAAGGTGTCAGTCTGTAAAACAGTCTTTATACTGTAACTCAACAGTTTTTTGGAAAATTCAAACTCCTATGGAGTTGGAGACAGGGTGCAGAATACAAAGTGGTTAGCACTATGTACAAATACAAAGTGCGAAGTACAAATACAAAGTGCAGGAAATTAAATTCTACATTCAGAACTTCCAGTAAATATACAACAGCTGATAATCAGTTTGTAAATTAACACAGAAGTAAAAATGTAAACTTAAACTGAAACAGAGTTCTTAAAAGATGTAGAAGTTAATAACAGCCAGCTGGATTTCGGGATACTCTGGCCTGCTAGGCAAGGGATTTAGTCTCTGCACTCTACCCTTGTATGGTTCAGCTGCCTCCTTTCCATCCTCCTTTTCCTGTCTCCCCGGTTTCCTATGTGTGTGTGTCTGTGTCCATCTGTCTAGTACAGTCCCCCCTTATATAGCCCAAATGACATCATTCACTTTACAATCTAGGGGGAGTACTCTAGAATTACTCCTACCGTGGGAAAGGGCAGCCTACCATTCCTTTCCCCACCCCCTGGCATCATTGGTTCAAGGGGAAAGAGTGCCATCTGTCTGTCTGGCATGTATTACAGTTCTTTGATTCTCAAGTCAACTTTTTAGCAAAACTGAGTTATGTTTCCTAACTTCATATTTATACTAGCCACCACCATGAGAAATAGATATACTGTTTCAGTTAGTCATAGGGAATTAGGTAAACTGATCACGA
Organism: Ambystoma mexicanum; assembly: GCF_040938575.1. Classification (NCBI taxonomy): domain Eukaryota; kingdom Metazoa; phylum Chordata; class Amphibia; order Caudata; family Ambystomatidae; genus Ambystoma; species Ambystoma mexicanum. The sequence goes on from NC_090928.1 coordinate 740,139,252, forward strand.
ACTCTGGGCAAGGTAGCATGGCCCTTTGGTGTATTTCTGTCCATTTCATAAAATAGATAACATTTATAACTCTGCAAATGATTAAGCATGTTCATAATCTCATTTTCCATCTTTGCATCATATCTCATGCTTGTCATATTTTTAAATCAGCCAGGAACTAGTCTTTTACTGACCATTTCAGTCCACAAAGTCCTTGGAACATGCACGTAGTCTCTAAACAACTGCTTGGAAATCACATGGAAAAATAGCAGAAAACAAAATTACTTCTTATTCTGAGTGCTGTGAAAAATGTTTAAAATGAATCAATCCTTAAGTGTCAATTTGGAGGATCTGTCACATATGGCAGGGTGATGCTTCATCCCCCACAGCCGGTGACCAAAGATTGTATCACAATCTTTGAAGTTTGTCAGTTTGTCTGTGGTAGTTGGTGCAGGGGGAACCCACACTTCATGGTCAACTTTAGCCACACTTGCTTTCTTTGTCCTCCCTGCTAGTACTGCCTTCAAGTCTGGCAGAGCAGGGAATTATAATGACCTCAGTCACATCACATGTCATTGCGGAATAGTTCACTTATAGGTGCAACTTCCAGTGGGAGGCATGACATTCAATTGAGTTTTGTGCCTGAGCCCAAAGACTGTTTTTGCTGGTATTCTGAGCCTCTTCCAAGGTGATGAAGTCTTGTGGGGGAAAACATAATGTGCATGGCTTTAGTCAACACCCCACCCACAACATATTTCGTTAACATTTTCTGTGCAATTAAAAGCTATCCTTTCACAGTGGCTTTTAAAAGCATTTTTCTTTATTTCGCATGTGTGCAAGCCATTTTTTATATGCAGTGCTTTAGAGTTCTGGTGTTCACATAAAAGGTAAAACAAAAGCTGGGTCGGGTTGTAACACTCACCCCCAAACATTAGCTAACTTAAGTCCTTTGAATGGAAGGCAGTGGCAATGAGTAAGGATAGAGAGAGAAAAATCAGATTTGAAATAAAGCCCACCACCCCAAGATGGGAAGCCAGAAAAGAAAGTTAAAACCCGTTTTTGGAGCAAAACGGCAGAATCGTATTTGGATTATTATTCACGCGGCTACTCACAACTGCTGTGGGACAGAATAAAGGAAATTCATGTTGCAACACTTGAGGAGAAAGTGAAGCTTAGAGAATACTAATCAGTACACAGAACAGCGTGGAAATGAGGTAGGAACATCGATTTTGGGGAGAAAGCAAATGCAAAAGTAAAAAATGCAAACAGCAAATGGAAATTCATTTTACACAGGATTTACAATGCCAGGTAGCTTAGGAAAGGGTTTAGCTTTCAAAATAAGGAATTGGTTTTCAAGGACAAGGACAGAAGCACATAGCAGGTAAGATGCTAGCAAAAGGGATTGCTCTCAAGGGGACTATGGTATGGGTTTTTCAATAAGACAGAGAAAGGTAAAACAAAAGCTGTGTCGGGTTGCAATGTTGAAATCCTTGCCCCTCATGTGAATTAACAGTAAGACAAGGCCGTTTTTGGATGTATTGCATGACTTTTTGGTATTCAGATGAAAGAAAAGCAAACGCAGGGCCATTTTGAATGCAGTGCATAACTTCTTGTTATTCAGATGCAAGAAAAGTAAACACAGAGCCTTTCTTGGTGAAATGTTCAAATGTTTGCCACAGATGTGCCAGGGAAAGCAAAGCGCAGCCATTTTTGGTGGCAATGTTCAAATGCTTGCCACACATGTGCCAGGGAAAGCAAAACACAGCCATTTTTTGTGGCAAAGCTTAAATGCGTTTTTTCTCTTTTTAGGTGACAGGGATTTCTGCTTAGGGCCTGTAAGTGCACCCCACATTATCACCATCATTATGTTTGATCAATTATGATTTTTTTTGGCTGATTTACGAAGGACGACCCCCGATGGATAACATATTTTGTGGTTGACCATCCTCAGTTTTAAAAGGTTTAGATATATAAAGTGTTAAGCGCAACAGCAAATGTCAAGTCCTGGGTCTAAAGTGACAAGTGAGAGATAAAAGTGCAGATATAGGGACAGGGTGCAGAGTACAAAGTGGTTAGCACTATGTACAAATACAAAGTGCGAAGTACAAATACAAAGTGCAGGAAATGAAATTCTGCATTCAGAATTTCCAGTAAATATACAACAGCTGATAATCAGTTTGTAAATTAACACAGAAGTAAAAATGTAAACTTAAACTGAAACACAGTTCTTAAAAGATGTAGAAGTTAATAACAGCCAGCTGGATTTCGGGATACTCTGGCCTGCTAGGCAAGGGATTTAGTCTCTGCACTCTACACTTGTATGGTTCAGCTGCCTCCTTTCCGTCCTCCTTTTCCTGTCTCCCCGGTTTCCTATGTGTGTGTGTCAGTGTCCATCTGTCTAGTACAGTCCCCCCTTATATAGGCCAAATGACATCATTCACTTTACAATCTAGGGGGAGTACTCTAGAATTACTCCTACCGTGGGATAGGACCGCCTACCATTCCTTTCCCCGCCCCCTGGCATCATTGGTTCAAGGGGAAAGAGTGCCATCTGTCTGTTTGGCATGTATTACAGTTCTTTGTTTCTCAAGTCAACTTTTTAGCAAAACTGAGTTATGTTTCCTAACTTCATATTTATACTAGCCACCACCATGAGAAATAGATATACTGTTTCAGTTAGTCATAGGGAATTAGGTAAGCTGATCATGAACTCTGTGCAAGGTAGCATGGCCCTTTGGTGTATTTCTGTCCTTTTCATAAAATAGATAACAATTATAACTCTGCAAATGATTAAGCATGTTCATAATCTCATTTTCCATCTTTGCATCATATCTCATGCTTGTCATATTTTTAAATCAGCCAGAAACTAGTCTTTTACTGACCATTTCAGTCCACAAAGTCCTTGGAACATGCACGTAGTCTCTAAACAACTGCTTGGAAATCACATGGAAAAATAGCAGAAAACAAAATTACTTCTTATTCTGAGTGCTGTGAAAAATCTTTAAAATGAATCAATCCTTTAGTGTCAATTTGGAGGATCTGTCATATATGGCAGGGTGATGCTTCATCCCCCACAGCCAGTGACCAAAGATTGTATCACAATCTTTGAAGTTTGTCAGTTTGTCTGTGGTAGTTGGTGCAGGGGGAACCCACACTTCATGGTCAAGCTTTAGCCACACTTGCTTTCTTTGTCCTCCCTGCTAGTACTGCCTTCAAGTCTGGCAGAGCAGGGAATTATAATGACCTCAGTCACATCACATGTCATTGCGGAATAGTTCACTTATAGGTGCAACTTCCAGTGGGAGGCAAGGCTTTCAATTGAGTTTTGTGCCTGAGCCCAAAGACTGTTTTTGCTGGTATTCTGAGCCTCTTCCAAGGTGATGAAGTCTTGTGGGGGAAAACATAATGTGCATGGCTTTAGTCAACACCCCACCCACAACATATTTCATTAACATTTTCTGTGCAATTAAAAGCTATCCTTTCACAGTGGCTTTTAAAAGTATTTTTCTTTATTTCGCATGTGTGCAAGCCATTTTTTATATGCAGTGCTTTAGAGTTCTGCTGTTCACATGAAAGGTAAAACAAAAGCTGGGTTGGGTTGTAACACTCACCCCCAAACATTAGCTAACTTAAGTCCTTTGAATGGAAGGCAGTGGCAATGAGTAAGGATAGAGAGAGAAAAAACAGATTTGAAATAAAGCCCACCACCCCAAGATGGGAAGCCAGAAAAGAAAGTTAAAACCCGTTTTTGGAGCAAAACGGCAGAATCGTACTTGGATTATTATTCACACGGCTGCTCACAACTGCTGTGGGACAGAATAAAGGAAATTCATGTTGCAACACTTGAGGAGAAAGGGAAGCTTAGAGAATACTAATCAGTACACAGAACAGCGTGGAAATGAGGTAGGAACATCGATTTTGGGGAGAAAGCAAATGCCAAAGTAAAAAATGCAAACAGCAAATGGAAATTCATTTTACACAGGATTTACAATGCCAGGTAGCTTAGGAAAGGGTTTAGCTTTCAAAATAAGGAATTGGTTTTCAAGGACAAGGATAGAAGCACATAGCAGGTAAAATGCTAGCAAAAGGGATTGCTCTCAAGGGGACTATGGTATGGGTTTTTCAATAAGACAGAGAAAGGTAAAACAAAAGCTGTGTCGGGTTGCAATGTTGAAATCCTTGCCCCTCATGTGAATTAACAGTAAGACAAGGCCGTTTTTGGATGTATTGCATGACTTTTTGGTATTCAGATGAAAGAAAAGCAAACGCAGGGCCATTTTAAATGCAGTGCATAACTTCTTGTTATTCAGATGCAAGAAAAGTAAACGCAGAGCCTTTCTTGGTGAAATGTTCAAATGTTTGCCACAGATGTGCCAGGGAAAGCAAAGCCCTGCCATTTTGGGTGGCAATGTTCAAATGCTTGCCACAAATGTGCCAGGGAAAGCAAAACACAGCCATTTTTTTGTGGCAAAGCTTAAATGCGTTTTTTCTCTTTTTAGGTGACAGGGATTTCTGCTTAGGGCCTGTAAGTGCACCCCACATTATCACCATCATTATGTTTGATCAATTATGATTTTTTTTTGGCTGATTTGCGAAGGACGACCCCCGATGGATAACATATTTTGTGGTTGACCATCCTCAGTTTTAAAAGGTTTAGATATATAAAGTGTTAAGCGCAACAGCAAATGTCAAGTCCTGGGTCTAAATTGACAAGTGAGAGATAAAAGTGCAGATATAGGGACAGGGTGCAGAGTACAAAGTGGTTAGCACTATGTACAAATACAAAGTGCGAAGTACAAATACAAAGTGCAGGAAATGAAATTCTGAATTCAGAATTTCCAGTAAATATACAACAGCTGATACTCAGTTTGTAAATTAACACAGAAGTAAAAATGTAAACTTAAACTGAAACACAGTTCTTAAAAGATGTAGAAGTTAATAACAGCCAGCTGGATTTCGGGATAATCTGGCCTGCTAGGCAAGGGATCTAGTCTCTGCACTCTACCCTTGTATGGTTCAGCTGCCTCCTTTCCGTCCTCCTTTTCCTGTCTCCCCGGTTTCCTATGTGTGTGTGTCTGTGTCCATCTGTCTAGTACAGTCCCCCCTTATATAGCCCAAATGACATCATTCACTTTACAATCTAGGGGGAGTACTCTAGAATTACTCCTACCGTGGAATAGGACAGCCTACCATTCTTTTCCCCACCCCTGGCATCATTGGTTCAAGGGAAAAGAGTGCCATCTGTCTGTTTGGCATGTATTACAGTTCTTTGTTTCTCAAGTCAACTTTTTAGCAAAACTGAGTTATGTTTCCTAACTTCATATTTATACTAGCCACCACCATGAGAAATAGATATACTGTTTCAGTTAGTCATAGGGAATTAGGTAAGCTGATCACCAACTCTGTGCAAGGTAGCATGGCCCTTTGGTGTATTTCTGTCCTTTTCATAAAATAGATAACATTTATAACTCTGCAAATGATTAAGCATGTTCATAATCTCATTTTCCATCTTTGCATCATATCTCATGCTTGTCATATTTTTAAATCAGCCAGAAACTAGTCTTTTACTGACCATTTCAGTCCACAAAGTCCTTGGAACATGCACGTAGTCTCTAAACAACTGCTTGGAAATCACATGGAAAAATAGCAGAAAACAAAATTACTTCTTATTCTGAGTGCTGTGAAAAATGTTTAAAATGAATCAATCCTTTAGTGTCAATTTGGAGGATCTGTCACATATGGCAGGGTGATGCTTCATCCCCCACAGCCGGTGACCAAAGATTGTATCACAATCTTTGAAGTTTGTCAGTTTGTCTGTGGTAGTTGGTGCAGGGGGAACCCACACTTCATGGTCAAGCTTTAGCCACACTTGCTTTCTTTGTCCTCCCTGCTAGTACTGCCTTCAAGTCTGGCAGAGCAGGGAATTATAATGACCTCAGTCACATCACATGTCATTGCGGAATAGTTCACTTATAGGTGCAACTTCCAGTGGGAGGCAAGGCTTTCAATTGAGTTTTGTGCCTGAGCCCAAAGACTGTTTTTGCTGGTATTCTGATCCTCTTCCAAGGTGATGAAGTCTTGTGGGGGAAAACATAATGTGCATGGCTTTAGTCAACACCCCACCCACAACATATTTCATTAACATTTTCTGTGCAATTAAAAGCTATCCTTTCACAGTGGCTTTTAAAAGCATTTTTCTTTATTTCGCATGTGTGCAAGCCATTTTGTATATGCAGTGCTTTAGAGTTCTGCTGTTCACATGAAAGGTAAAACAAAAGCTGGGTCGGGTTGTAACACTCACCCCCAAACATTAGCTAACTTAAGTCCTTTGAATGGAAGGCAGTGGCAATGAGTAAGGATAGAGAGAGAAAAATCAGATTTGAAATAAAGCCCACCACCCCAAGATGGGAAGCCAGAAAAGAAAGTTAAAACCCGTTTTTGGAGCAAAACGGCAGAATCGTACTTGGATTATTATTCACGCGGCTACTCACAACTGCTGTGGGACAGAATAAAGGAAATTCATGTTGCAACACTTGAGGAGAAAGGGAAGCGTAGAGAATACTACTCAGTACACAGAACAGCGTGGAAATGAGGTAGGAACATCGATTTTGGGGAGAAAGCAAATGCAAAAGTAAAAAATGCAAACAGCAAATGGAAATTCATTTTACACAGGATTTACAATGCCAGGTAGCTTAGGAAAGGGTTTAGCTTTCAAAATAAGGAATTGGTTTTCAAGGACAAGGACAGAAGCACATAGCAGGTAAGATGCTAGCAAAAGGGATTGCTCTCAAGGGGACTATGGTATGGGTTTTTCAATAAGACAGAGAAAGGTAAAACAAAAGCTGTGTCGGCTTGCAATGTTGAAATCCTTGCCCCTCATATGAATTAACAGTAAGACAAGGCCGTTTTTGGATGTATTGCATGACTTTTTGGTATTCAGATGAAAGAAAAGCAAACGCAGGGCCATTTTGAATGCAGTGCATAACTTCTTGTTATTCAGATGCAAGAAAAGTAAACGCAGAGCCTTTCTTGGTGAAATGTTCAAATGTTTGCCACAGATGTGCCAGGGAAAGCAAAGCCCAGCCATTTTTGGTGGCAATGTTCAAATGCTTGCCAAACATGTGCCAGGGAAAGCAAAACACAGCCATTTTTTGTGGCAAAGCTTAAATGCGTTTTTTCTCTTTTTAGGTGACAGGGATTTCTGCTTAGGGCCTGTAAGTGCACCCCACATTATCACCATCATTATGTTTGATCAATTATGATTTTTTTATGGCTGATTTACGAAGGACGACCCCCGATGGATCACATATTTTGTGGTTGACCATCCTCAGTTTTAAAAGGTTTAGATATATAAAGTGTTAAGCGCAACAGCAAATGTCAAGTCCTGGGTCTAAAGTGACAAGTGAGAGATAAAAGTGCAGATATAAATTGAAAAGCAGCAGCAGCACACATTCACTAAAAAGGTGTCAGTCTGTAAAACAGTCTTTATACTGTAACTCAACAGTTTTTTGGAAAATTCAAACTCCTATGGAGTTGGAGACAGGGTGCAGAATACAAAGTGGTTAGCACTATGTACAAATACAAAGTGCGAAGTACAAATACAAAGTGCAGGAAATTAAATTCTACATTCAGAACTTCCAGTAAATATACAACAGCTGATAATCAGTTTGTAAATTAACACAGAAGTAAAAATGTAAACTTAAACTGAAACACAGTTCTTAAAAGATGTAGAAGTTAATAACAGCCAGCTGGATTTCGGGATACTCTGGCCTGCTAGGCAAGGGATTTAGTCTCTGCACTCTACCCTTGTATGGTTCAGCTGCCTCCTTTCCATCCTCCTTTTCCTGTCTCCCCGGTTTCCTATGTGTGTGTGTCTGTGTCCATCTGTCTAGTACAGTCCCCCCTTATATAGCCCAAATGACATCATTCACTTTACAATCTAGGGGGAGTACTCTAGAATTACTCCTACCGTGGGATAGGACAGCCTACCATTCCTTTCCCCACCCCTGGCATCATTGGTTCAAGGGGAAAGAGTGCCATCTGTCTGTCTGGCATGTATTACAGTTCTTTGATTCTCAAGTCAACTTTTTAGCAAAACTGAGTTATGTTTCCTAACTTCATATTTATACTAGCCACCACCATGAGAAATAGATATACTGTTTCAGTTAGTCATAGGGAATTAGGTAAACTGATCACGAACTCTGTGCAAGGTAGCATGGCCCTTTGGTGTATTTCTGTCCTTTTCATAAAATAGATAACATTTATAACTCTGCAAATGATTAAGCATGTTCATAATCTCATTTTCCATCTTTGCATCATATCTCATGCTTGTCATATTTTTAAATCAGCCAGGAACTAGTCTTTTACTGACCATTTCAGTCCACAAAGTCCTTGGAACATGCATGTAGTCTCTAAACAACTGCTTGGAAATCACATGGAAAAATAGCAGAAAACAAAATTACTTCTTATTCTGAGTGCTGTGAAAAATGTTTAAAATGAATCAATCCTTAAGTGTCAATTTGGAGGATCTGTCACATATGGCAGGGTGATGCTTCATCCCCCACAGCCGGTGACCAAAGATTGTATCACAATCTTTGAAGTTTGTCAGTTTGTCTGTGGTAGTTGGTGCAGGGGGAACCCACACTTCATGGTCAACTTTAGCCACACTTGCTTTCTTTGTCCTCCCTGCTAGTACTGCCTTCAAGTCTGGCAGAGCAGGGAATTATAATGACCTCAGTCACATCACATGTCATTGCGGAATAGTTCACTTATAGGTGCAACTTCCAGTGGGAGGCATGGCATTCAATTGAGTTTTGTGCCTGAGCCCAAAGACTGTTTTTGCTGGTATTCTGAGCCTCTTCCAAGGTGATGAAGTCTTGTGGGGGAAAACATAATGTGCATGGCTTTAGTCAACACCCCACCCACAACATATTTCGTTAACATTTTCTGTGCAATTAAAAGCTATCCTTTCACAGTGGCTTTTAAAAGCATTTTTCTTTATTTCGCATGTGTGCAAGCCATTTTTTATATGCAGTGCTTTAGAGTTCTGGTGTTCACATAAAAGGTAAAACAAAAGCTGGGTCGGGTTGTAACACTCACCCCCAAACATTAGCTAACTTAAGTCCTTTGAATGGAAGGCAGTGGCAATGAGTAAGGATAGAGAGAGAAAAATCAGATTTGAAATAAAGCCCACCACCCCAAGATGGGAAGCCAGAAAAGAAAGTTAAAACCCGTTTTTGGAGCAAAACGGCAGAATCGTATTTGGATTATTATTCACGCGGCTACTCACAACTGCTGTGGGACAGAATAAAGGAAATTCATGTTGCAACACTTGAGGAGAAAGGGAAGCTTAGAGAATACTAATCAGTACACAGAACAGCGTGGAAATGAGGTAGGAACATCGATTTTGGGGAGAAAGCAAATGCAAAAGTAAAAAATGCAAACAGCAAATGGAAATTCATTTTACACAGGATTTACAATGCCAGGTAGCTTAGGAAAGGGTTTAGCTTTCAAAATAAGGAATTGGTTTTCAAGGACAAGGACAGAAGCACATAGCAGGTAAGATGCTAGCAAAAGGGATTGCTCTCAAGGGGACTATGGTATGGGTTTTTCAATAAGACAGAGAAAGGTAAAACAAAAGCTGTGTCGGGTTGCAATGTTGAAATCCTTGCCCCTCATGTGAATGAACAGTAAGACAAGGCCGTTTTTGGATGTATTGCATGACTTTTTGGTATTCAGATGAAAGAAAAGCAAACGCAGGGCCATTTTGAATGCAGTGCATAACTTCTTGTTATTCAGATGCAAGAATAGTAAACACAGAGCCTTTCTTGGTGAAATGTTCAAATGTTTGCCACAGATGTGCCAGGGAAAGCAAAGCGCAGCCATTTTTGGTGGCAATGTTCAAATGCTTGCCACACATGTGCCAGGGAAAGCAAAACACAGCCATTTTTTGTGGCAAAGCTTAAATGCGTTTTTTCTCTTTTTAGGTGACAGGGATTTCTGCTTAGGGCTTGTAAGTGCACCCCACATTATCACCATCATTATGTTTGATCAATTATGATTTTTTTTGGCTGATTTACGAAGGACGACCCCCGATGGATAACATATTTTGTGGTTGACCATCCTCAGTTTTAAAAGGTTTAGATATATAAAGTGTTAAGCGCAACAGCAAATGTCAAGTCCTGGGTCTAAAGTGACAAGTGAGAGATAAAAGTGCAGATATAGGGACAGGGTGCAGAGTACAAAGTGGTTAGCACTATGTACAAATACAAAGTGCGAAGTACAAATACAAAGTGCAGGAAATGAAATTCTGCATTCAGAATTTCCAGTAAATATACAACAGCTGATAATCAGTTTGTAAATTAACACAGAAGTAAAAATGTAAACTTAAACTGAAACACAGTTCTTAAAAGATGTAGAAGTTAATAACAGCCAGCTGGATTTCGGGATACTCTGGCCTGCTAGGCAAGGGATTTAGTCTCTGCACTCTACACTTGTATGGTTCAGCTGCCTCCTTTCCGAACTCCTTTTCCTGTCTCCCCGGTTTCCTATGTGTGTGTGTCAGTGTCCATCTGTCTAGTACAGTCCCCCCTTATATAGCCCAAATGACATCATTCACTTTACAATCTAGGGGGAGTACTCTAGAATTACTCCTACCGTGGGATAGGACCGCCTACCATTCCTTTCCCCGCCCCCAGGCATCATTGGTTCAAGGGGAAAGAGTGCCATCTGTCTGTTTGGCATGTATTACAGTTCTTTGTTTCTCAAGTCTACTTTTTAGCAAAACTGAGTTATGTTTCCTAACTTCATATTTATACTAGCCACCACCATGAGAAATAGATATAGTGTTTCAGTTAGTCATAGGGAATTAGGTAAGCTGATCACGAACTCTGTGCAAGGTAGCATGGCCCTTTGGTGTATTTCTGTCCTTTTCATAAAATAGATAACATTTATAACTCTGCAAATGATTAAGCATGTTCATAATCTCATTTTCCATCTTTGCATCATATCTCATGCTTGTCATATTTTTAAATCAGCCAGAAACTAGTCTTTTACTGACCATTTCAGTCCACAAAGTCCTTGGAACATGCACGTAGTCTCTAAACAACTGCTTGGAAATCACATGGAAAAATAGCAGAAAACAAAATTACTTCTTATTCTGAGTGCTGTGAAAAATGTTTAAAATGAATCAATCCTTTAGTGTCAATTTGGAGGATCTGTCACATATGGCAGGGTGATGCTTCATCCCCCACAGCCGGTGACCAAAGATTGTATCACAATCTTTGAAGTTTGTCAGTTTGTCTGTGGTAGTTGGTGCAGGGGGAACCCAAACTTCATGGTCAAGCTTTAGCCACACTTGCTTTCTTTGTCCTCCCTGCTAGTACTGCCTTCAAGTCTGGCAGAGCAGGGAATTATAATGACCTCAGTCACATCACATGTCATTGCGGAATAGTTCACTTATAGGTGCAACTTCCAGTGGGAGGCAAGGCTTTCAATTGAGTTTTGTGCCTGAGCCCAAAGACTGTTTTTGCTGGTATTCTGAGCCTCTTCCAAAGTGATGAAGTCTTGTGGGGGAAAACATAATGTGCATGGCTTTAGTCAACACCCCACCCACAACATATTTCATTAACATTTTCTGTGCAATTAAAAGCTATCCTTTCACAGTGGCTTTTAAAAGTATTTTTCTTTATTTCGCATGTGTGCAAGCCATTTTTTATATGCAGTGCTTTAGAGTTCTGCTGTTCACATGAAAGGTAAAACAAAAGCTGGGTTGGGTTGTAACACTCACCCCCAAACATTAGCTAACTTAAGTCCTTTGAATGGAAGGCAGTGGCAATGAGTAAGGATAGAGAGAGAAAAATCAGATTTGAAATAAAGCCCACCACCCCAAGATGGGAAGCCAGAAAAGAAAGTTAAAACCCGTTTTTGGAGCAAAACGGCAGAATCGTACTTGGATTATTATTCACACGGCTGCTCACAACTGCTGTGGGACAGAATAAAGGAAATTCATGTTGCAACACTTGAGGAGAAAGGGAAGCTTAGAGAATACTAATCAGTACACAGAACAGCGTGGAATTGAGGTAGGAACATCGATTTTGGGGAGAAAGCAAATGCCAAAGTAAAAAATGCAAACAGCAAATGGAAATTCATTTTACACAGGATTTACAATGCCAGGTAGCTTAGGAAAGGGTTTAGCTTTCAAAATAAGGAATTGGTTTTCAAGGACAAGGATAGAAGCACATAGCAGGTAAAATGCTAGCAAAAGGGATTGCTCTCAAGGGGACTATGGTATGGGTTTTTCAATAAGACAGAGAAAGGTAAAACAAAAGCTGTGTCGGGTTGCAATGTTGAAATCCTTGCCCCTCATGTGAATTAACAGTAAGACAAGGCCGTTTTTGGATGTATTGCATGACTTTTTGGTATTCAGATGAAAGAAAAGCAAACGCAGGGCCATTTTAAATGCAGTGCATAACTTCTTGTTATTCAGATGCAAGAAAAGTAAACGCAGAGCCTTTCTTGGTGAAATGTTCAAATGTTTGCCACAGATGTGCCAGGGAAAGCAAAGCCCTGCCATTTTTGGTGGCAATGTTCAAATGCTTGCCACAAATGTGCCAGGGAAAGCAAAACACAGCCATTTTTTGTGGCAAAGCTTAAATGCGTTTTTTCTCTTTTTAGGTGACAGGGATTTCTGCTTAGGGCCTGTAAGTGCACCCCACATTATCACCATCATTATGTTTGATCAATTATGATTTTTTTTTGGCTGATTTGCGAAGGACGACCCCCGATGGATAACATATTTTGTGGTTGACCATCCTCAGTTTTAAAAGGTTTAGATATATAAAGTGTTAAGCGCAACAGCAAATGTCAAGTCCTGGGTCTAAATTGACAAGTGAGAGATAAAAGTGCAGATATAGGGACAGGGTGCAGAGTACAAAGTGGTTAGCACTATGTACAAATACAAAGTGCGAAGTACAAATACAAAGTGCAGGAAATGAAATTCTGAATTCAGAATTTCCAGTAAATATACAACAGCTGATACTCAGTTTGTAAATTAACACAGAAGTAAAAATGTAAACTTAAACTGAAACACAGTTCTTAAAAGATGTAGAAGTTAATAACAGCCAGCTGGATTTCGGGATACTCTGGCCTGCTAGGCAAGGGATCTAGTCTCTGCACTCTACCCTTGTATGGTTCAGCTGCCTCCTTTCCGTCCTCCTTTTCCTGTCTCCCCGGTTTCCTATGTGTGTGTGTCTGTGTCCATCTGTCTAGTACAGTCCCCCCTTATATAGCCCAAATGACATCATTCACTTTACAATCTAGGGGGAGTACTCTAGAATTACTCCTACCGTGGGATAGGACAGCCTACCATTCTTTTCCCCACCCCTGGCATCATTGGTTCAAGGGAAAAGAGTGCCATCTGTCTGTTTGGCATGTATTACAGTTCTTTGTTTCTCAAGTCAACTTTTTAGCAAAACTGAGTTATGTTTCCTAACTTCATATTTATACTAGCCACCACCATGAGAAATAGATATACTGTTTCAGTTAGTCATAGGGAATTAGGTAAGCTGATCACCAACTCTGTGCAAGGTAGCATGGCCCTTTGGTGTATTTCTGTCCTTTTCATAAAATAGATAACATTTATAACTCTGCAAATGATTAAGCATGTTCATAATCTCATTTTCCATCTTTGCATCATATCTCATGCTTGTCATATTTTTAAATCAGCCAGAAACTAGTCTTTTACTGACCATTTCAGTCCACAAAGTCCTTGGAACATGCACATAGTCTCTAAACAACTGCTTGGAAATCACATGGAAAAATAGCAGAAAACAAAATTACTTCTTATTCTGAGTGCTGTGAAAAATGTTTAAAATTAATCAATCCTTTAGTGTCAAGTTGGACGATCTGTCACATATGGCAGGGTAGTGCTTCATCCCCCAAAGCCGGTGACCAAAGATTGTATCACAATCTTTGAAGTTTGTCAGTTTGCCTGTCGTAGTTGGTGCAGGGGGAACCCACACTTCATGGTCAAGCTTTAGCCACACTTGCTTTCTTTGTCCTCCCTGCTAGTACTGCCTTCAAGTCTGGCACAGCAGGGATTTATAATGACCTCAGTCACATCACATGTCATTGCGGAATAGTTCACTTATAGGTGCAACTTCCAGTGGGAGGCAAGGCTTTCAATTGAGTTTTGTGCCTGAGCCCAAAGACTGTTTTTGCTGGTATTCTGAGCCTCTTCCAAGGTCATGAAGTCTTGTGGGGGAAAACATAATGTGCATGGCTTTAGTCAACACCCCACCCACAACATATTTCATTAACATTTTCTGTGCAATTAAAAGCTATCCTTTCACAGTGGCTTTTAAAAGCATTTTTCTTTATTTCGCATGTGTGCAAGCCATTTTTTATATGCAGTGCTTTAGAGTTCTGCTGTTCACATGAAAGGTAAAACAAAAGCTGGGTCGGGTTGTAACACTCACCCCCAAACATTAGCTAACTTAAGTCCTTTGAATGGAAGGCAGTGGCAATGAGTAAGGATAGAGAGAGAAAAATCAGATTTGAAATAAAGCCCACCACCCCAAGATGGGAAGCCAGAAAAGAAAGTTAAAACCCGTTTTTGGAGCAAAACGGCAGAATCGTAATTGGATTATTATTCACGTGGCTACTCACAACTGCTGTGGGACAGAATAAAGGAAATTCATGTTGCAACACTTGAGGAGAAAGGGAAGCTTAGAGAATACTAATCAGTACACAGAACAGCGTGGAAATGAGGTAGGAACATCGATTTTGGGGAGAAAGCAAATGCAAAAGTAAAAAATGCAAACAGCAAATGGAAATTCATTTTACACAGGATTTACAATGCCAGGTAGCTTAGGAAAGGGTTTAGCTTTCAAAATAGGGAATTGGTTTTCAAGGACAAGGACAGAAGCACATAGCAGGTAAGATGCTAGCAAAAGGGATTGCTCTCAAGGGGACTATGGTATGGGTTTTTCAATAAGATAGAGAAAGGTAAAACAAAAGCTGTGTCGGGTTGCAATGTTGAAATCCTTGCCCCTCATGTGAATTAACAGTAAGACAAGGCCGTTTTTGGATGTATTGCATGACTTTTTGGTATTCAGATGAAAGAAAAGCAAACGCAGGGCCATTTTGAATGCAGTGCATAACTTCTTGTTATTCAGATGCAAGAAAAGTAAACGCAGAGCCTTTCTTGGTGAAATGTTCAAATGTTTGCCACAGATGTGCCAGGGAAAGCAAAGCCCAGCCATTTTTGGTGGCAATGTTCAAATGCTTGCCACATATGTGCCAGGGAAAGCAAAACACAGCCATTTTTTGTGGCAAGGCTTAAATGCGTTTTTTCTCTTTTTAGGTGACAGGGATTTCTGCTTAGAGCCTGTAAGTTGCCCCCACATTATCACCATCATTATGTTTGATCAATTATGATTTTTTTTTGGCTGATTTACGAAGGACGACCCCCGATGGATAACATATTTTGTGGTTGACCATCCTCAGTTTTAAAAGGTTTAGATATATAAAGTGTTAAGCGCAACAGCAAATGTCAAGTCCTGGGTCTAAAGTGACAAGTGAGAGATAAAAGTGCAGATATAGGGACAGGGTGCATAGTACAAAGTGTTTAGCGCTATGTACAAATACAAAGTGCGAAGTACAAATACAAAGTGCAGGAAATGAAATTCTGCATTCAGAATTTCCAGTAAATATACAACAGCTGATAATCAGTTTGTAAATTAACACAGAAGTAAAAATGTAAACTTAAACTGAAATACAGTTCTTAAAAGATGTAGAAGTTAATAACAGCCAGCTGGATTTCGGGATACTCTGGCCTGCTAGGCAAGGGATCTACAGGGTAATTCATAGAATTTCGCAGAAAAGTGTCGCAAGCGGCTGGCGCAGAGTGTCCGCGTGCGATTGTCTGCGCCAGGCACGTGCGCTAAAACCGATTTCCGCGCACAGCGTATTCATGGATTTTAGGCTCCTAAACCAGCCGTGGCGCAGAGTATCGCAGCGACCCTGCAGCAGCGCCAGTAACGCACCCAAGAACGCCCTCGCGCAAGGAAAAGCCATCAAAATCGCTAAATCATCGCAAAGGGCTGCGCTAACCCTGGACCAGTCTACAGGGCTGCCAAACAAGGAACGCAAAGCGGGTAACGTGCATATCAGGGGTACGCGTGAAGTTCTACACGCGATTGGCCAGGGTACGTGTATTACAGGGGTGCGCGGGAATCATCACACGCGATTTGACTTGGTACGTGTATTACAGGGGTGCGTGGGAAGTTCTACACGCGATTGGCCAGGGTACGTGTATTACAGGGGTACGTGGGAACTATCACACGCGATTCGGCTGGGTACGTGTATTACAGGGGTGCGCGGGAATTCTCACATGCGATTTGGCCAGGTACGTGTATTACAGGGGTGTGCGGGAAGTTCTACATGCGATTCGCCTGGGTACGTGTATTACAGGGGTGCGCGGGAATTCTCACATGCGATTTGGCCAGGTACGTGTATTACAGGGGTGTGCGGGAATTATCACACACGATTTGGCTTGGTACGTGTATTACAGGGGTGCGTGGGAAGTTCTACACGCGATTGGCCAGGGTACGTGTATTACAGGGGTACGTGGGAATTATCACACGCGATTTGGCTGGGTACGTGTATTACAAGGGTACACGGGAAGTTCTACACGCGATTCGGCTGTGTACGTGTATTACAGGGGTACGTGGGAATTATCACACGCGATTTGGCCTGGTACGTGTATCACAGGGGTGCGTGGGAAGATCTACATGCGATTGGCCAGGCTACGTGTATTACAGTGGTGCGCGGGAATTCTCACATGCGATTTGGCCAGGTACGTGTATTACAGGGGTGTGCGGGAATTATCACACGCAATTAGGCTGGGTGGGTCCTCACAGGTGTTCCCTGTACACCCTCCACGGCCCCTGCAGGCAGCCCACAAAACAGGGGACTACCCTGCACACCTGCTCATGTCCCCCTGCACCCCCACCCCCCAGCAGTGCAGGGGCAGCCTCCACCAGGCCCCCACCCATGTCTCCCAACACCCCCACCCCCCAGCAGTGCAGGGGCAGCCTCCACCAGGCCCCCACCCATGTCTCCCAACACCCCCACCCCCCAGCAGTGCAGG
Source organism: Ambystoma mexicanum (assembly GCF_040938575.1). NCBI lineage: Eukaryota > Metazoa > Chordata > Amphibia > Caudata > Ambystomatidae > Ambystoma > Ambystoma mexicanum. The sequence continues at coordinate 740,156,383 of NC_090928.1, forward strand.
GGCAGCCTCCACCAGGCCCCCACCCATGTCTCCCACCACCCCCACCCCCCAGCAGTGCAGGGGCACCCTCCACCAGGCCCCCACTCATGTCCCCTATCACCCCCACCCCCCAGCAGTGCAGGGGCACCCTCCACCAGGCCCCCACCCATGTCTCCCAACACCCCCACCCCCCAGCAGTGCAGGGGCAGCCTCCACCAGGCCCCCACCCATGTCCCCTATCACCCCCACCCCCCAGCAGTGCAGGGGCACCCTCCACCAGGCCCCCACCCATGTCCCCTATCACCCCCACCCCCCAGCCACCAGGGGCACCCTCCACCAGGCCCCCATCCATGTCTCCCACCACCCCCACCCCCCAGCCACCAGGGGCACCCTCCACCAGACCCCCACCCATGTCTCCCACCACCCCCACCCCCCAGCAGTGCAGGGGCACCCTCCACCAGGCTCCCACCCATGTCCCCTATCACCCCCACCCCCCAGCCACCAGGGGCACCCACCACCAGGCCCCCACCCATGTCTCCCACCACCACCACCCCCCAGCCACCAGGGGCACCCTCCACCAGGCCCCCACCCATGTCCCCTATCACCCCCACCCCCCAGCAGTGCAGGGGCACCCTCCACCAGGCCCCCACTCATGTCCCCTATCACCCCCACCTCCCAGCAGTGCAGGGGCAGCCTCCACCAAGCCCCCACCCATGTCTCCCAACACCCCCACCCCCCAGCAGTGCAGGGGCAGCCTCCACCAGGCCCCCACCCATGTCCCCTATCACCCCCACCCCCCAGCAGTGCAGGGGCACCCTCCACCAGGCCCCCACTCATGTCCCCTATCACCCCCACCCCCCAGCCACCAGGGGCACCCTCCACCAGGCCCCCACTCATGTCTCCCACCACCCCCACCCCCCAGCAGTGCAGGGGCACCCTCCACTAGGCCCCCACTCATGTCTCCCACCACCCCCACCCCCCAGCATCCAGGGGCACCCTCCACCAGGCCCCCACCCATGTCTCCCACCACCCCCACCCCCCAGCCACCAGGGGCACCCTCCACCAGGCCCCCACTCATGTCTCCCACCACCCCCACCCCCCAGCAGTGCAGGGGCACCCTTCACAAGGCCCCCATCCATGTCTCCCACCACCCCCACCCCCCAGCAGTGCAGGGGCAGCCTCCACCAGGCCCCCACCCATGTCTCCCAACACCCCCACCCCCCAGCAGTGCAGGGGCAGCCTCCACCAGGCCCCCACCCATGTCCCCTATCACCCCCACCCCCCAGCAGTGCAGGGGCACCCTCCACCAGGCCCCCACCCATGTCCCCTATCACCCCCACCCCCCAGCAGAGCAGGGGCACCCTCCACCAGGCCCCCACCCATGTCCCCTATCACCCCCACCCCCCAGCCACCAGGGGCACCCTCCACCAGGCCCCCATCCATGTCTCCCACCACCCCCACCCCCCAGCAGTGCAGGGGCACCCTTCACAAGGGCACCATCCATGTCTCCCACCACCCCCACCCCCCAGCCACCAGGGGCACCCTCCACCAGGCCCCCATCCATGTCTCCCACCACCCCCACCCCCCAGCAGTGCAGGGGCACCCTCCACCAGGCCCCCACCCATGTCCCCTATCACCCCCACCCCCCCGCCACCAGGGGCACCCTCCACCAGGCCCCCACCCATGTCTCCCACCACCACCAACCCCCAGCCACCAGGGGCACCCTCCACCAGGCCCCAATCCATGTCTCCCACCACCCCCACCCCCCAGCAGTGCAGGGGCACCCTCCACCAGGCCCCCACTCATGTCCCCTATCACCCCCACCCCCCCGCCACCAGGGGCACCCTCCACCAGGCCCCCACCCATGTCTCCCAACACCCCCACCCCCCAGCAGTGCAGGGGCACCCTCCACCAGGCCCCCACTCATGTCCCCTATCACCCCCACCCCCCAGCCACCAGGGGCACCCTCCACCAGGCCCCCACCCATGTCCCCTATCACCCCCACCCCCCCGCCACCAGGGGCACCCTCCACCAGGCCCCCACCCATGTCTCCCACCACCACCACCTCCCAGCCACCAGGGGCACCCTCCACCAGGTCCCCATCCATGTCTCCCACCACCCCCACCCCCCAGCAGTGCAGGGGCACCCTCCACCAGGCCCCCACCCATGTCCCCTATCACCCCCACCCCCCAGCAGTGCAGGGGCACCCTCCACCAGGCCCCCACCCATGTCCCCTATCACCCCCACCCCCCAGCCACCAGGGGCACCCTCCACCAGGCGCCCATCCATGTCTCCCACCACCCCCACCCCCCAGCAGTGCAGGGGCACCCTTCACAAGGCCCCCATCCATGTCTCCCACCACCCCCACCCCCCAGCCACCAGGGGCACCCTCCACCAGGCCCCCATCCATGTCTCCCAACACCCCCACCCCCCAGCAGTGCAGGGGCACCCTCCACCAGGCCCCCACCCATGTCCCCTATCACCCCCACCCCCCAGCAGTGCAGGGGCACCCTCCACCAGGCCCCCACCCATGTCCCCTATCACCCCCACCCCCCAGCCACCAGGGGCACCTTTCACAAGGCCCCCATCCATGTCTCCCACCACCACCACCCCCCAGCCACCAGGGGCACCCTCCACCAGGCCCCCACCCATGTCCCCTATCACCCCCACCCCCCCGCCACCAGGGGCACCCTCCACCAGGCCCCCACTCATGACTCCCACCACCCCCACCCCCCAGCAGTGCAGGGGCACCCTTCACAAAGCCCCCATCCATGTCTCCCACCACCCCCACCCCCCAGCCACCAGGGGCACCCTCCACCAGGCCCCCACCCATGTCCCCTATCACCCCCACCCCCCAGCAGTGCAGGGGCACCCTCCACCAGGCCCCCACCCATGTCCCCTATCACCCCCACCCCCCAGCCACCAGGGGCACCCTTCACAAGGCCCCCATCCATGTCTCCCACCACCACCACCCCCCAGCCACCAGGGGCACCCTCCACCAGGCCCCCACCCATGTCCCCTATCACCCCCACCCCCCCGCCACCAGGGGCACCCTCCACCAGGCCCCCACCCATGTCTCCCACCACCACCACCCCCCAGCCACCAGGGGCACCCTCCACCAGGCCCCCATCCATGTCTCCCACCACCCCCACCCCCCAGCAGTGCAGGGGCACCCTCCACCAGGCCCCCACTCATGTCCCCTATCACCCCCACCCCCCCGCCACCAGGGGCACCCTCCACCAGGCCCCCACCCATGTCTCCCAACACCCCCACCCCCCAGCAGTGCAGGGGCACCCTCCACCAGGCCCCCACTCATGTCCCCTATCACCCCCACCCCCCAGCCACCAGGGGCACCCTCCACCAGGCCCCCACCCATGTCCCCTATCACCCCCACCCCCCAGCAGTGCAGGGGCAACCTCCACCAGGCCCCCACTCATGTCCCCTATCACCCCCACCCCCCAGCCACCAGGGGCACCTTCCACCAGGCCCCCATCCATGTCTCCCACCACCCCCACCCCCCAGCCACCAGGGGCACCCTCCACCAGACCCCCATCCATGTCTCCCACCACCCCCACCCCCCAGCAGTGCAGGGGCACCCTCCACCAGGCCCCCACTCATGTCCCCTATCACCCCCACCCCCCAGCCACCAGGGGCACCCTCCACCAGGCACCCACCCATGTCTCCCACCACCACCACCCCCCAGCCACCAGGGGCACCCTCCACCAGGCCCCCACCCATGTCCCCTATCACCCCCACCCCCCAGCAGTGCAGGGGCACCCTCCACCAGGCCCCCACTCATGTCCCCTATCACCCCCAGCCCCCAGCAGTGCAGGGGCAGCCTCCACCAGGCCCCCACCCATGTCTCCCAACACCCCCACCCCCCAGCAGTGCAGGGGCAGCCTCCACCAGGCCCCCACCCATGTCCCCTATCACCCCCACACCCCAGCAGTGCAGGGGCACCCTCCACCAGGCCCCCACTCATGTCCCCTATCACCCCCACCCCCCAGCCACCAGGGGCACCCTCCACCAGGCCCCCACTCATGTCTCCCACCACCCCCACCCCCCAGCAGTGCAGGGGCACCCTCCACTAGGCCCCCACTCATGTCTCCCACCACCCCCACCCCCCAGCAGTGCAGGGGTAGCCTCCACCAGGCCCCCACCCATGTCCCCTATCACCCCCACCCCCCAGCAGTGCAGGGGCACCCTCCATCAGGCCCCCACTCATGTCCCCTATCACCCCCACCCCCCAGCCACCAGGGGCACCCTCCACCAGGCCCCCACCCATGTCTCCCACCACCCCCACCCCCCAGCCACCAGGGGCACCCTCCACCAGGCCCCCACTCATGTCTCCCACCACCCCCACCCCCCAGCAGTGCAGGGGCACCCTTCACAAGGCCCCCATCCATGTCTCCCACCACCCCCACCCCCCAGCAGTGCAGGGGCAGCCTCCACCAGGCCCCCACCCATGTCTCCCAACACCCCCACCCCCCAGCAGTGCAGGGGCAGCCTTCACCAGGCCCCCACCCATGTCCCCTATCACCCCCACCCCCCAGCAGTGCAGGGGCACCCTCCACCAGGCCCCCAGCCATGTCCCCTATCACCCCCACCCCCCAGCAGAGCAGGGGCACCCTCCACCAGGCCCCCACCCATGTCCCCTATCACCCCCACCCCCCAGCCACCAGGGGCACCCTCCACCAGGCCCCCACACATGTCTCCCACCACCCCCACCCCCCAGCAGTGCAGGGGCACCCTTCACAAGGCCCCCATCCATGTCTCCCACCACCCCCACCCCCCAGCCACCAGGGGCACCCTCCACCAGGCCCCCATCCATGTCTCCCACCACCCACACCCCCCAGCAGTGCAGGGGCACCCTCCACCAGGCCCCCACCCATGTCTACTATCACCCCCACCCCCCCGCCACCAGGGGCACCCTCCACCAGGCCCCCACCCATGTCTCCCACCACCACCACCCCCCAGCCACCAGGGGCACCCTCCACCAGGCCCCAATCCATGTCTCCCACCACCCCCACCCCCCAGCAGTGCAGGGGCACCCTCCACCAGGCCCCCACTCATGTCCCCTATCACCCCCACCCCCCTGCCACCAGGGGCACCCTCCACCAGGCCCCCACCCATGTCTCCCAACACCCCCACCCCCCAGCAGTGCAGGGGCACCCTCCACCAGGCCCCCACTCATGTCCCCTATCATCCCCACACCCCAGCCACCAGGGGCACCCTCCACCAGGCCCCCACCCATGTCCCCTATCACCCCCACCCCCCCGCCACCAGGGGCACCCTCCACCAGGCCCCCACCCATGTCTCCCACCACCACCACCCCCCAGCCACCAGGGGCACCCTCCACCAGGCCCCCATCCATGTCTCCCACCACCCCCACCCCCCAGCAGTGCAGGGGCACCCTCCACCAGGCCCCCATCCATGTCCCCTATCACCCCCACCCCCCAGCAGTGCAGGGGCACCCTCCACCAGGCCCCCACCCATTTCCCCTATCACCCCCACCCCCCAGCCACCAGGGGCACCCTCCACCAGGCCCCCATCCATGTCTCCCACCACCCCCACCCCCCAGCAGTGCAGGGGCACCCTTCACAAGGCCCCCATCCATGTCTCCCACCACCCCCACCCCCCAGCCACCAGGGGCACCCTCCACCAGGCCCCCATCCATGTCTCCCACCACCCCCACACCCCTGCAGTGCAGGGGCACCCTCCACCAGGCCCCCACCCATGTCCCCTATCACCCCCACCCCCCAGCAGTGCAGGGGCACCCTCCACCAGGCCCCCACCCATGTCCCCTATCACCCCCACCCCCCAGCCACCAGGGGCACCCTTCACAAGGCCCCCATCCATGTCTCCCACCACCACCACCCCCCAGCCACCAGGGGAACCCTCCACCAGGCCCCCACCCATGTCCCCTATCACCCCCACCCCCCCGCCACCAGGGGCACCCTCCACCAGGCCCCCACTCATGTCTCCCACCACCCCCACCCCCCAGCAGTGCAGGGGCACCCTTCACAAGGCCCCCATCCATGTCTCCCACCACCCCCACCCCCCAGCCACCAGGGGCACCCTCCACCAGGCCCCCACCCATGTCCCCTATCACCCCCACCCCCCAGCAGTGCAGGGGCACCCTCCACCAGGCCCCCACCCATGTCCCCTATCACCCCCACCCCCCAGCCACCAGGGGCACCCTTCACAAGGCCCCCATCCATGTCTCCCACCACCACCACCCCCCAGCCACCAGGGGCACCCTCCACCAGGCCCCCACCCATGTCCCCTATCACCCCCACCCCCCCGCCACCAGGGGCACCCTCCACCAGGCCCCCACCCATGTCTCCCACCACCACCACCCCCCAGCCACCAGGGGCACCCTCCACCAGGCCCCCATCCATGTCTCCCACCACCCCCACCCCCCAGCAGTGCAGGGGCACCCTCCACCAGGCCCCCACTCATGTCCCCTATCACCCCCACCCCCCCGCCACCAGGGGCACCCTCCACCAGGCCCCCACCCATGTCTCCCAACACCCCCACCCCCCAGCAGTGCAGGGGCACCCTCCACCAGGCCCCCACTCATGTCCCCTATCACCCCCACCCCCCAGCCACCAGGGGCACCCTCCACCAGGCCCCCACCCATGTCCCCTATCACCCCCACCCCCCCGCCACCAGGGGCACCCTCCACCAGGCCCCCACCCATGTCTCCCACCACCCCCCAGCCACCAGGGGCACCCTCCACCAGGCCCCATCCATGTCTCCCACCACCCCCACCCCCCAGCAGTGCAGGGGCACCCTCCACCAGGCCCCCACCCATGTCCCCTATCACCCCCACCCCCCAGCAGTGCAGGGGCACCCTCCACCAGGCCCCCACCCATGTCCCCTATCACCCCCACCCCCCAGCAGTGCAGGGGCACCCTCCACCAGGCCCCCACCCATGTCCCCTATCACCCCCACCCCCCAGCCACCAGGGGCACCCTCCACCAGGCCCCCATCCATGTCTCCCACCACCCCCACCCCCCAGCAGTGCAGGGGCACCCTTCACAAGGCCCCCATCCATGTCTCCCACCACCCCCACCCCCCAGCCACCAGGGGCACCCTCCACCAGGCCCCCACTCATGTCACCCACCACCCCCACCCCCCAGCCACCAGGGTCACCCTCCACCAGGCCCCCACTCATGTCTCCCACCACCCCCACCCCCCAGCAGTGCAGGGGCACCCTCCACCAGGCCCCCACTCATGTCCCCTATCACCCCCACCCCCCCAGCCACCAGGGACACCCTCCACCAGGCCCCCACCCATGTCCCCTATCACCCCCACCCCCCCGCCACCAGGGGCACCCTCCACCAGGCCCCCATCCATGTCTCCCACCACCCCCACCCCCCAGCAGTGCAGGGGCACCCTTCACAAGGCCCCCATCCATGTCTCCCACCACCCCCACCCCCCAGCCACCAGGGGCACCCTCCACCAGGCCCCCACTCATGTCACCCACCACCCCCACCCCCCAGCCACCAGGGTCACCCTCCACCAGGCCCCCACTCATGTCTCCCACCACCCCCACCCCCCAGCAGTGCAGGGGCACCCTCCACCAGGCCCCCACTCATGTCCCCTATCACCCCCACCCCCCCAGCCACCAGGGACACCCTCCACCAGGCCCCCACCCATGTCCCCTATCACCCCCACCCCCCCGCCACCAGGGGCACCCTCCACCAGGCCCCCACCCATGTCTCCCACCACCACCACCCCCCAGCCACCAGGTGCACCCTCCACCAGGCCCCCATCCATGTCTCCCACCACCCCCACCCCCCAGCAGTGCAGGGGCACCCTCCACCAGGCCCCCACCCATGTCCCCTATCACCCCCACCCCCCAGCAGTGCAGGGGCACCCTCCACCAGGCCCCCACCCATGTCCCCTATCACCCCCACCCCCCAGCAGTGCAGGGGCACCCTCCACCAGGCCCCCACCCATGTCCCCTATCACCCCCACCCCCCAGCCACCAGGGGCACCCTCCACCAGGCCCCCATCCATGTCTCCCACCACCCCCACCCCCAAGCAGTGCAGGGGCACCCTTCACAAGGCCCCCATCCATGTCTCCCACCACCCCCACCCCCCAGCCACCAGGGGCACCCTCCACCAGGCCCCCACTCATGTCACCCACCACCCCCACCCCCCAGCCACCAGGGTCACCCTCCACCAGGCCCCCACTCATGTCTCCCACCACCCCCCCCCAGCAGTGCAGGGGCACCCTCCACCAGGCCCCCACTCATGTCCCCTATCAACCCCACCCCCCCGCCACCAGGGGCACCCTCCACCAGGCCCCCACCCATGTCTCCCACCACCCCCACCCCCCAGCCACCAGGGGCACCCTCCACCAGGCCCCCACTCATATCTCCCACCACCCCCACCCCCCAGCAGTGCAGGGGCAGCAGGCAGTCAGGCAGCAGCAGGTGGGAGCGTGCTCGGGGCTCTGGGGGGCAGTAGTTCGGCCTTCCGGGCAGGAGCATGGTATTCCGTGTGCGTACGCGTGGCCAGCTTGGTACGGAGTGATTTGGCACGTGAAAATCCTGCAAGTCAGCGTGAAAACCGAGGAAAGGCCCTCAGCGCGTAAGCGCGTCTGTGACGTGACCCGCACTGGTGTTTCCCACACAGCACGTGATGACAGAGCACACGTGGAAAGACTGCACGTCAGAGTGTAATCGCGTGTGATTGGTGGAAATGGCCCTACACGCAGAAGTGACAAAGCGTGTCATTGGTGGAAATGGCCCTACACGTAGAAGTGACAAAGCGTGTAATTGGTGGAAATGGCCCTACACGCAGAAGTGACAAAGCGTGTAATTGGTGGAAATGGCCCTAGCGCGTACACGCCGCGTAAGTGACGCTGGACGTGTGGCCCTGTATAAAAGGTACGTGTAGAACACGTTTTCCTTGTACGTGCTTTTTGTGGAGAGCGAGTGGGTGAATTCTGTACTTCTTGTCGTTTCACACGCGATTTACTTCACGGCGTTTCAAGTTCGTATTCCCTGTTACCTCTGACAGCTTTTTCTCTTTTTTCGCTTTTACTGGTTTACCTGGGCCTGTTCCCTCAAACAGTGTTCCCTTCTACTGTTGTCCTGTCTCCTCAGACAGCGTACAAATCTTCTTTTGGCGGGGGTGTTGCCAACCAAACGTGCTCCTTTTACACGCTCGTTTACCAGGCAGACGGTGAGTCACGCACGTATCTAACATCTGTGCTTGCCCCGTGTGTAGCCTACCCCTTCAGAGGTCATTCTAGGCTGCGTGTGACACGCATACGTTCATTCTTGTGTTACTGGGTGCCACAGCGTAGTGCAGGTTTTTCTTTCTGCACACGTGGTCTAGGAGGGGTTGCGTGCACGTCATCTCCCTTTTTTGGGGCTCCTGTGCGTAGCGTGACCCGTCATCTTTCCCCAGGGGTTACAATCAGCCTTGCAAGAGCACTAGGGTACAATTACCATCTGGTACCCAACCCCTTTGACCCCCAATTGCCCAGGACAATAGTTTACAGCCACTCCCATACGCACATTTACATCAGTGCCATGGCTGGGAGGCGAGGATTCCGTAAGGGTGGCAAAGGTGGAAGAGCCACAAGTGGTGGCCGTGGTGGATCCGGTAGGGGACGTGGTCGTTACTTGCAGGGTGAGCCTGTCCCCCCATGTGTGGAGGACCAGTCAAGGGCACCCATAATCCCCCCCCCCTCCCGTTGAGGCTGATGTGGCTGACACCATCCATGCTCAGCCCTTGTTGGACCAGCCCATTGTGGCACCAGATCTGGCTGACTCCATGGCAGACTTCCAGGTCAGCAGGCCTATGACACGTGCGCTGGTGCACGTTGATGTCACCATGCCACGTGCATCTGGGCCAGCAAGGTCATCTGCTGCACCAAGGAGGCAGGGCGGAGAGGCTGCAGGGGCAGCTGCGGCTCCATCCACCCCAGCCCTCACACACCCAGCCAGGACAGTGTCGGTCCTAGTCCATGCTGCTGACATTCCCCCTGACACCATCACACTAGAGCCAATGCCTGCACCAACTCCCATGCTGAGTGTGCAATCCCACACTCCTGATACAGAGTCCACCAGGGCTCCTGCCCCTAGTGTCCAGAGCGGCGCAGGACACTCAGGATCACCACCACCTTCCAAGCGGAAGAGGAAGAGTGCTCGTCCGGCACAGGCTGATGCCCCAGACACGGCTACACAGTCCGGCCCGTCCAGGAAGCCCAGCTTCACGGATGACGAACTGAATGCACTTGTCGAGTATGTGTCCGGACATGACAACGAGATGGTCATTGTTGCAGGATCCAAGACCACACCTGCACAACGCCAGGCACACTGGCAGACCGTTGCGGACATCGTAAGTGCCCTTGGAATCGTGAGGCGCACAGCCAATGATTGCTATAAGCGCTGGAATGACCTAAAGCGCAGGGCAAAGAGTAAGCTGGCCTCAAGTCATGCCGCAACTCTAGTGACTGGAGGTGGGTCTCCAGTAGTAGACATGGAACTCACTCCACATGAGTCAGTCGCTGGGACCTACGTCACGGAGGAACAGATCCAAGGCGTGGGAGATCTGGCTGATTACGAGGCATTGTCCGGTGAGTGCACATGCATGTGTGTGTCATCCATGTGCATGGTGTGTGTGTGAGGGCTTCTGTTTGTGTGCCAGGTGAGAGTGTGTGCGCCTGAGTCGTATGGGTCAGCCATGTGCTTCATGCAATACTTCCTGCGCAGCTGCATTTGGCCATAGCAGTATCCCTCCTGCCAACAGTAGACATCTAGCCCAACTGCACGCCAGTTGCACTTGAAGTGTCACCTTGCCACAACATAGTTGCTTATTTTTCACTGTTCATTCAGTCATATTGTTTGCATTCCACCACTTTTACTAGGCATGTCGCTGTCCACTAGTCACATGTCTGACATGGCTATGGTAAAGTGGAGTGACTTTGTTACCTGGATATCATTTGTACACACATGTCCCTGTGCAATTGGACCATTTCAGACTGGCAGGTCCAGGTGAAAAATCTGACCTGTTAGAATTAGAAAAGGGATTACATGCGGGAACTGGACTGAATGAATAGGTGCTGCCCTCCTCTCCATCTTCACTCAATAGCAATGGTACATGCCATCTGTGTGATGGCATGTGTGTTTCACCTGGCAATCACAGGCCAATGTGTGATGCCACTGCCAGGCAGCATGCAGAAAATGTGTTCATCTTCCATCTTGGTGTCATCAGTGTGTGCCATTTGCCTGCACTTCATATGCAGTGAGGGTGCATGCATGGGAGGGTTTTAGTCATGTGGGACATGTGTCAATCAAGTACTGGTTCTCTTGCTTCTCAGCCCTCATTGTGTGCCATGGTGCTAATGCCTGTTTCCATTTCTTTGTTTTAATGTCTTTGCAGGGGAAGACGCACCTGATACTGCTGGGGTTGTGGAGATGGTGCAGACCCAGGAGGGGTCCGAGGGCCGACCAACCACCAGTGAGGGACGTGGTGTGGTGGTGGGGGAGAACCCACAAGTGCTGCAGGTCGTGCTCTCAAGGGGTGTCTCTGGCTGCACCTCCCCCGAGCTGTACTCAGGTGTTGATTCGGATGAGACCTACGTGCCGTCGCAGGTGAGTGTTCCAGGGAGGGATTCTGTTCTGTCTCACCCACCTGCACCAGGGTCAGAACCCTCCATGGGGATGTCAGTTTTGGCAGCTACGCCTTCAGTGGTTACGGATGCAGGGTCACACTCCGCGACATCTGATCCTGTTCCTGGGCCAGCATATCAGAGGGGGAATGCAGTCCTGCAGCCTCAGGCAGTGCCGGCACAGCAAGGCGCAGTTCGCCTTGCCCCAGACAGGTGTGGTGCCCGCCGACGTGGTGGCCGTACGCCACCCGGCAATACCGCATGGGAGCAATCCATTTACGGTATGGCAACCCAACAGGCTGCATCATCCGAGATGATGGCTCAGGCCATGGATAGGGTGGCCACTTCCATTGTCCCCCCAGAAAGGCTGATGGAGCGACTAGAGCAGGCAACCGACTCCATCTGCCAGTCACACAGGGAGGACATGTTGGGGTCCAACAGGGACAGGCGGGCGGCACTGGCGACTCTGCAGGAGGCCATCTCCATTGAGTCCCAGGGCCACAGGGAAGCCCTGAGGCAGGAGCTCCTTCACCTCAGGACGACTCTTGTTGAGCTTGAGGCTTCAACACACCAAAGGACAGAACAGCAGCTGGAGCGTCTCACCCGTACGCTCTCAGCTGAGATGCAGGCAACGAGGGCGGAGGTCCGGGCATCCCGTGAGTTGTTGCATGGGGACCTCCGCACACTCATCCTCCAGAACCAGACTTACCACACCCGCATGCTTGCAGCCATGGAGGAGCAGACTAGGGCCTTGCGTGGGCTGCCTCCCATAGTGCAACCACCTCCGGATGCAGCTGCACAGGGTGATAATAGCGACAGCAGTGATACTCCCACAACAGGGTAGCCGTGTGGGCCATGAGCCCATGGAGGTGTTTTATTTTCCCAGGATCCACGCAGGTGGGTACTGGTGTGCATCCTGTCTTCGGACCTCCTGGGTGGCCTCCCCAACCTCCCCGGGCCCATCAATGGCCATTTTTGATTGTTTCTCATTTTTATTTTTATTTTGATTTATTTTATTCCCTATTTTTTTGGGACGATTTGTTGGCTTCCGTGGTTCCTGTGGGCATACGCTGCATTGTGGCTGGGCACATGCAGGCTTGTAATGTATTTGGTTCAGATGCTTGGGTTTGAGTCACACACACCCCTCCTGCTTCCCGTTTCCATGGGCTTGCAAAGGGTGTGCCCAAGTGACAGTGAATTACACAGTGACGTTGGACTCCCATGAGCTGTGTGGGCAGTCTGTAGTCAATACTGTGTATACATTCCTAGTGCATATTGCTGTTGTGTTGTACACTGCATGTTGCATTGATGTGTAACTCATCTTCTGTGTCTACCTCCCAATTTGCAGGTCCCTTCCTCATGTCTACACAAGGACCTCTAGTCTGGAGATGGGGTCATTGTTGGCAGCAGTGCACCTACAACTCTACATGGCGCCAACACTGCACAGTTGGTAGTGGTGGGAGTGCAGGCATTTCCAGGTGGTGAGACTACTAATATGTAACATTTGTGATGTCATGTTAATGGTAGTACGTGCTCAAGTATGTTGTTGGTCCGGCATTGCTGTGAGCATTTCAGGTGTTGCAGGTTTCTAATAAGGACACTGTACATAGTGACACTAGTGTCATGTTGTGGGGATTACTTTGTTTACCTGCAATTAGCATGACATGGCACGGTGTGTCGTGTGGCGGTGCTGCCATTGGGTTGGCTGACATGGCACTGTCCTCTTGTTGCATTTTGCAAGTGGGTATTCATTTTAGCTGCTTGAATGTGTAACTTCACAAAACTGCATTGGTGGTGTCTGTGTGGGTAGGGATGCACACATTGTGACACTTCCAGGTGAACAATCTCAGGCTGATATGGTATTCACGGTTCATTCTCCAGACATTCAGGATCAGTGTCAGGTTGAGTCATCATTGATTGTCAGATGGAATGTGCCAGGGCAGTGTGCACTCCACAGGGGTGTGATTTCTATGTGAAGTAATTAGCCACTAGCTGTGTACGGGCTGCCTCCCCCCGTGCCCTTTCCCCTCCCATGCGCAGCGTCTGTGCATGTGGTTGGGGATGTGGGGCCACCACCATGTCCACGGCCAGGCCCCGGCGTGTTGCAACGTTGTGCAGGACACATGCTGCCACTATGATCCTGCACACTACTGGGGGAGCGTATAACAGCTGCCCGCCAGAACGGTCAAGGAAGCGAAAGCGTGACTTTAGCACTCCGAATGTGCGCTCCACTATGCCCCGGGTCGTAATGTGGGCTGTGTTATATCTTACCTCGGGTGGCGTGGTGGGGTTCCGAATTGGCGTCATCATGTGGGGGCTGAGAGGGTAGGCACTGTCCCCTGTGGAGGTGGTGATTGGTATCATTGGTGGGGTTGTGACCTTGCTCAGTATCCAACATGCATGCATGTGCAGTGGCATACATACTCACCAAGCAGCCATGTATCGCCATGCCGCCCAGCTTCTAGGTCCCGGCTTAGGGTGGACATTTGGTAAATGAAGCTGTCGTGGGTGGACCCGGAATAGTTGGCATATACTGAGGTGATGATTCCCTTGGCATTACATGCTACCTGCACGTTGATGGAATGCCAGTGCTTGCGGTTCCTATAGATGTGCTCAGATGCCCTGGGGGGACATAGAGCCACATGGGTGCAGTCGATGGCACCTAGCACTTTGGGGAATCGTGCCACACCGTAAAAATCCAAGGCGGCAGCATGCCTTTCTGCAGGTGTTCTGGGCAGGTATATGTGCCTGCGGACTGATGGGCGTGCAGTGATGATGTTCAAGACCTGGTGTAGGCAGCGTGACTGGGTGGCCTGTAAAACCCACCCACTATGGCACTTGTCCGCTGAAATGATCCAGTGGCTAAGAAGTGCAGTACATTGAGGACCTTCTCCAGGGGGCTGAGTGCTTGGGAGCACAGGGTGGGTGATGTGAGGTCATCCTCCCACTCACTCACCAGGTCCAGTATAATGTGTGGTGGAAACCTGTACCTCCCATACACCTGGTCATCAGGCATCCCGAAAAGGCTGGTTCTGGGTGTGAATATTCTGGCCCTGACTATCCTCCTCCTCCTCCTTTGGTAGCCCACTGCCACTGCTGCTAGGAACGGTATGTTCATCCTGGCGTCTGAGCTTGTTATTGTTAAAGTGCGCAAATGTATGCTTTGCGCGTGTTCTAGGCGAACGTGTGACCCGCGCACCCCTGGAATCCAGTTCCCAGTCCAATAGCGTGTGGAAATTCACACGCACCACGGGATACAGGTTCGCTGACGTACTTGCGTGTGTAAGTGCCCGCGCACCCATCAAATACACGTACATAGGCCAATCGCGTGTACGCGCACTTTTGTCCAATTACACGCGATGACACTCTGACGTGCAGTATTTCCACGTGTGCTCCGTCATCACGTGCTGAGTGGGGAACACCCGTGCGGGTCACGTCACAGACGCGCTTACGTGCTGAGGGACTCTGGTCCAATAGAATCGCGTATGCGTGCTGACGCGCTTACGCGCTAAGGGCCTTTCCTCGGATTTCACGCTGACGTGCAGGATTTTCACGTGCCAAATAACTCCGTATCAAGCTGGCCACGCGAAAACACACGGAAGACCACGCTCCTGCCCAGAAGGCCAAGTTACTGCCCCCCAGTGCCCCGAGCAGCCTCCCACGTGCCATCTGCTGCTGCCTGCCTGCCTGCCTGCCTGCTGCCACCGTGCCCTGCCATTTGGTGCCTGCACATCAGCCATCTGCAGGGGTCCAGTTGCTGTGTCCACCCCTGCTGGAACTGAAGACTCCCGACTGGGATTACATTGCTCCACAGCCCAGCCCCCGGACCCAGTTGCCCACCCACACCTGCCTCTGGGGTTGCCATGTCGGGCACTTCCACATCTGGCACCAGTGGCAACCCCAGGCCAGAGGGGCAGAGGGGCACTAGCTTCACTGACACCGAAGTTGGTGTCCTGGTGGAGCATGTCCTGGGGCAGTATGATGCCCTCTTTGGATCGTCCCGCGCCAGCAAGGAAGGACGGGAGAGGATCTGGGCCGACTGTGTGGTTGCCATCAACGTGGAGGGGGTGGCAACCCGCAACGTCCTGAAGATCAAGAAGCGCTGGGAGGACTTGAGGTCCAGGACCCTTGTGAAGGCCCGGCGCCTCGTGGAGGGGGGCCGGGGCCGCATGAGTTCCATCCAGATGAGGGTCCTGGAACGCGTACGCCCAGCGCTCCACACCCAGATCCTTGAGAGGGAGGCCCGTCTGGAGTTGAGCGGTAAGTGTCCAAGCATTACTGTGTGAGACAGGGCATGTTGCGGTGTGCTGGTTCTATGATACTTGCCTGTATGTGTGCCATAGGCCATGTATGCATGTATGTGTGCAGGGACATCATGGTAATGCATGTGCGACCAGTGATGTGTGACCCACATGGTTGTTGCATGTGTTCAAATGCCGCATGGGGAGCCCTATGCAGATTTTGAACATGAGAGCATGCCAGTCTATGTACCTGGACATGGGTGGGGGTGAGGGATGGGTGCTGATGCCAGGTACATATATGGTAGCCATGTCTGTGTGCCTGACCTGCGTGTCTGTGACTTGTGCATGCCATGGATGCATGACACATGTGTGTGACAATGCACAGATTCAGTGAAGCAGCCAAATTACCCTTGTATCCGCTGTGTTTGGTGTGTTTGGGCCCAGATGGATGTGACTGAGGTGAAGTGTGTGCATGTGATAGCATTAGCCATGATGCATGTGAGTTACATGTCATTGAATGTTTCAAGAGTCCATTGGACATGCATGGAAATGTCCATGGCATGCACCATGCCTGTTACTGTGTGTGTTTTGCCTGGACTGACCCATGTGTTGTGGAGGGACATGATGGAAGTGTACTTTGACAGTGGTGCTCATCTGCTATTGCTTCCTGTCTAGGGGACCATTGTACAGTGCCCTGATGCTTGTGTTCTTTGTCTCCCTCTACGCAGCGGCTAGTGAAGAAGAGGGCGGAGACGGCGCTGTGGAGCAAGGCGGCGGGGATGCCCCCACGGCTGCAGCGGAAGGGGTGGGTGAGCCCCCACAGGGGCCTGCTACGGTGGGAGACGGTGAGGAGCCATCCAGGTTGGTGGTTTGCACAGAGGAGGAGGAGGCCGCCACTGGGGCACACATGGGGCCTGGTGGGGGCATCCCTGCTGGTGCAAGTGGTGCAGTCCAGGGCCAGGGGCAGGAGGCAGCACAGGTCACCGTGGAGGGGCCTGTGCATGTCGCTGTCCCTGACCCTGTGAGTGCACCACCATGCACCAGCAGGGATGCCCCGTCCCAGGCCCGTCCGCAGGTAGAGGGGATGTCCATGTCACCTGACTCCCCTCCACCTGCGGACGTGGGAACCCCTGGCCGTGTGGAGAAGGTCCTGATTGGGGTCGCGATGCGCACGGCTGTGATTCGTGATGCCGTGCGTGCTTCCCGGGAGGAGCACGCACGTCATCACGAAGTGCACCGTGCCAACGTGGCCCAATTGGGATCGGCCATGTTCGGGGGTTTCCTGCATGTGTTGTCCAATCTGGCGGCCCTCTCCTCCTCTGTGCAGGCTATACACCAGTCGTTCTCCTTGCCGTCTTCCGGCCCAGATGCCACCAGGGCCCCCTGTGGACCTGCCCCGACCAATGCAGCCAGCTCGGTGGGGATCCCATCCCTGCCACAGTTGGGAGTCGGAGGTCCAGCAGGGGTGGACAACACAGCCACTGGACCCCAGCAGATGGAAGATGTGACAGCATCATCAGGCAGGGCACGTGCACGACGGCGTCAGTGATTTCCATCAGCCTGGATGCCGTCGTGCTGGCAGAGGCAGTGGCGTCGGAGGCAGCAGCAGGCTCGACGTGGGAGGCATCATGGCTCGGGGCCTTCAAGATCAGAGGGGCAGGCATCGGCCGGAGGGCAGGGCAACCCTGGGATGGTGGTGTCTTCCGTGTGGGAGCAGTTGGTCCAGCGGATAGGTGCGGAGCGGCAGCGGGCGGAAGAGGAGCGGCTCACCATGGTCAGGGCGGAGTTCTCCATGCGTCGGGCGTTGAGGCGGGCTGAGTGCCTCGAGGAAGCTCGCAGGGAGTTTGAGCTGGACATGGGGTTATCCCTGCGAGACCTCGGGGCCAGGACAGAGTCCCGCCTCCAGGACATCGACATGGAGTTCGATGATGCCCTGGCCAGCAACATCACCGAGTGAGCCGCAGGACTTGCCCGCTGCCTTTGTATATAGTTATTTAGTTAGTTAGTGTTAGGTTTCCTTTATTAATTTTTGTTTTTTTGGATTGCTCGGACAATGGCCACTTTTTTGGATATATTATTTTCATTAGGTAGTAGTAGGTTTCATTTATGGTGTTGGGCTCATGGACCCTGGAATTGTCGTGTATATAGTTTGCTTTTTGAAGAAACATTTTTTTTTTCGATTATTGTGTTCACCATGAGGAAATGGTTTTTCATTATTTTACTTCCACATGATTTTGCTTTGGACAACATTTGTTTTTGGATTACTTTGTTTTTTTTATTTTTACATTTGTGCTCGGACATGGACCATTTATTTTGTTATCCCCATTGTTGTATGTTTGATTTGTTTACTTATTTTTCATCTTTAATACATGTTTTTTTAACTTTCACTTGTGGTAGTTTCTCATTGGTTTCATACATGTCATGATATGGGTTTTGACATTCACTTGCACCCATTGTGTATGTGTGTGTGACGGACATGTGTTCATTTACAGACTTGCCATTGGGGTTGTATCATGTAATTGCATTCACTATGTGGGTGGATGCAATCCTTGCCTGGGTGTTTGTGCTGGGTATGCTGCCCATTACTGCCATGATTGAGTATCGTCAGGACCTGGGGGCAGGGGGACATGTGTGGGTGCCTGGTGGAGGGTGCCCCTGCACTGCTGGGGGGTGGGGGTGGTGGGAGACATGAGTGGGGGCCTGGTGGAGGCTGCCCCTGCACTGCTGGGGTGTGGGGGTGGTGGGAGACATGAGTGGGGGCCTGGTGGAGGGTGACCCTGGTGGCTGGGGGGTGGGGGTGGTGGGAGACATGAGTGGGGGCCTGGTGGAGGCTGCCCCTGCACTGCTGGGGTGTGGGGGTGGTGGGAGACATGAGTGGGGGCCTGGTGGAGGCTGCCCCTGCACTGCTGGGGTGTGGGGGTGGTGGGAGACATGAGTGGGGGCCTGGTGGAGGGTGACCCTGGTGGCTGGGGGGTGGGGGTGGTGGGAGACATGAGTGGGGGCCTGGTGGAGGCTGCCCCTGCACTGCTGGGGTGTGGGGGTGGTGGGAGACATGAGTGGGGGCCTGGTGGAGGGTGACCCTGGTGGCTGGGGGGTGGGGGTGGTGGGAGACATGAGTGGGGGCCTGCTGGAGTCTGCCCATGGTGGCAGGGGTGTGGGGGTGGTGGGTGACATGAGTGGGGGCCTGGTGGAGGGTGACCCTGGTGGCTGGGGGGTGGGGGTGGTGGTAGACATGAGTGGGGGCCTGGTGGAGGCTGCCCCTGCACTGCTGGGGTGTGGGGGTGGTGGGAGACATGAGTGGGGGCCTGGTGGAGGGTGACCCTGGTGGCTGGGGGGTGGGGGTGGTGGGAGACATGAGTGGGGGCCTGGTGGAGGCTGCCCCTGCACTGCTGGGGTGTGGGGGTGGTGGGAGACATGAGTGGGGGCCTGGTGGAGGGTGACCCTGGTGGCTGGGGGGTGGGGGTGGTGGGAGACATGAGTGGGGGCCTGCTGGAGTCTGCCCATGGTGGCAGGGGTGTGGGGGTGGTGGGTGACATGAGTGGGGGCCTGGTGGAGGGTGACCCTGGTGGCTGGGGGGTGGGGGTGGTGGGAGACATGAGTGGGGGCCTGGTGGAGGCTGCCCCTGCACTGCTGGGGTGTGGGGGTGGTGGGAGACATGAGTGGGGGCCTGGTGGAGGCTGCCCCTGCACTGCTGGGGTGTGGGGTTGGTGGGAGACATGAGTGGGGGCCTGGTGGAGGGTGACCCTGGTGGCTGGGGGGTGGGGGTGGTGGGAGACATGAGTGGGGGCCTGGTGGAGGCTGCCCCTGCACTGCTGGGGTGTGGGGGTGGTGGGAGACATGAGTGGGGGCCTGGTGGAGGGTGACCCTGGTGGCTGGGGGGTGGGGGTGGTGGGAGACATGAGTGGGGGCCTGGTGGAGGCTGCCCCTGCACTGCTGGGGTGTGGGGGTGGTGGGAGACATGAGTGGGGGCCTGGTGGAGGGTGACCCTGGTGGCTGGGGGGTGGGGGTGGTGGGAGACATGAGTGGGGGCCTGCTGGAGTCTGCCCATGGTGGCAGGGGTGTGGGGGTGGTGGGTGACATGAGTGGGGGCCCGGTGGAGGGTGACCCTGGTGGCTGGGGGGTGGGGGTGGTGGTAGACATGAGTGGGGGCCTGGTGGAGGCTGCCCCTGCACTGCTGGGGTGTGGGGGTGGTGGGAGACATGAGTGGGGGCCTGGTGGAGGGTGACCCTGGTGGCTGGGGGGTGGGGGTGGTGGGAGACATGAGTGGGGGCCTGGTGGAGGCTGCCCCTGCACTGCTGGGGTGTGGGGGTGGTGGGAGACATGAGTGGGGGCCTGGTGGAGGGTGACCCTGGTGGCTGGGGGGTGGGGGTGGTGGGAGACATGAGTGGGGGCCTGCTGGAGTCTGCCCATGGTGGCAGGGGTGTGGGGGTGGTGGGTGACATGAGTGGGGGCCTGGTGGAGGGTGACCCTGGTGGCTGGGGGGTGGGGGTGGTGGTAGACATGAGTGGGGGCCTGGTGGAGGCTGCCCCTGCACTGCTGGGGTGTGGGGGTGGTGGGAGACATGAGTGGGGGCCTGGTGGAGGGTGACCCTGGTGGTTGGGGGTGGGGGTGGTGGGAGACATGAGTGGGGGCCTGGTGGAGGCTGCCCCTGCACTGCTGGGGTGTGGGGGTGGTGGGAGACATGAGTGGGGGCCTGGTGGAGGGTGACCCTGGTGGCTGGGGGGTGGGGGTGGTGGGAGACATGAGTGGGGGCCTGGTGGAGGGTGACCCTGGTGGCTGGGGGGTGGGGGTGGTGGGAGACATGAGTGGGGGCCTGGTGGAGGCTGCCCCTGCACTGCTGGGGTGTGGGGGTGGTGGGAGACATGAGTGGGGGCCTGGTGGAGGGTGACCCTGGTGGCTGGGGGGTGGGGGTGGTGGTAGACATGAGTGGGGGCCTGGTGGAGGCTGCCCCTGCACTGCTGGGGTGTGGGGGTGGTGGGAGACATGAGTGGGGGCCTGGTGGAGGGTGACCCTGGTGGCTGGGGGGTGGGGGTGGTGGGAGACATGAGTGGGGGCCTGCTGGAGTCTGCCCATGGTGGCTGGGGTGTGGGGGTGGTGGGAGACATGAGTGGGGGCCTGGTGGAGGCTGACCCTGCACTGCTGGGGTGTGGGGGTGGTGGGAGACATGAGTGGGGGCCTGGTGGAGGGTGACCCTGGTGGCTGGGGGGTGGGGGTGGTGGGAGACATGAGTGGGGGCCTGGTGGAGGCCGCCCCTGGTGGCTGGGGGGTGGGGGTGGTGGTAGAGATGAGTGGGGGCCTGGTGGAGCCTGACCCTGCACTGCTGGGGTGTGGGGGTGGTGGGAGACATGAGTGGGGGCCTGGTGGAGGGTGACCCTGGTGGCTGGGGGGTGGGGGTGGTGGGAGACATGAGTGGGGGCCTGCTGGAGTCTGCCCATGGTGGCAGGGGTGTGGGGGTGGTGGGTGACATGAGTGGGGGCCTGGTGGAGGGTGACCCTGGTGGCTGGGGGGTGAGGGTGGTGGTAGACATGAGTGGGGGCCTGGTGGAGGCTGCCCCTGCACTGCTGGGGTGTGGGGGTGGTGGGAGACATGAGTGGGGGCCTGGTGGAGGGTGACCCTGGGGGCTGGGGGGTGGGGGTGGTGGGAGACATGAGTTGGACATGGGTGGGGGCCTGCTGGCAGGTGCCCCACAGTGCTGGGGGGTGGGGGTGGTGGGGGACATGAGTTGGACATGGGTGGGGGCCTGCTGGCAGGTGCCCCACAGTGCTGGGGGGTGGGGGTGGTGTTGGACATGAGTTGGTGTTCATTAGTTCAAGGAGACATGTGCCTTTGCTGGGGGGCATGCCCATGTTGGGTGGGCTGCCTGCGGGACATGACCAGGGATGCAGGGTAGTCCCCTGTGGTGTGGGCTGCCTGCAGGGGCCGTGGAGGGTGTACAGGGTACACCTGGGAGGACCCACACTGTCAAATCACATGTGGGACTCCCCGGCACCCCTGAAATACACGTACGGTGCTGAAATCGCGTGTAAAACTTCCCGCGCACCCCTGAAATACACGCGCCCAGGCTATTCGCGTGTAAAACTTCCCGCGTACCCCTGAAATACACGCGCCCAGGCTATTCGCGTGTGGGACTTCCCGCGCACCCCTGAAATACATGCGCCCAGGCTATTCGCGTGTAAAACTTCCTGCGCACCCCTGAAATACACGCGCCCAGGCTATTCGCGTGTGGAACTTCCCGCGCACCCCTGAAATACACGCGCCCAGGCTATTCGCGTGTGGGACTTCCCGCGCACCCCTGAAATACACGCGCCCAGGCTATTCGCGTGTAGAACTTCCCGCGCACCCCTGAAATACACGCGCCCAGGCTATTCGCGTCTGGAACTTCCCGCGCACCCCTGAAATACACGCGCCCAGGCTATTCGCGTGTGGAACTTCCCGCGCACCCCTGAAATACACGCGCCCAGGCTATTCGCGTGTGGGACTTCCCGCGCACCCCTGAAATACACGCGCCCAGGCTATTCGCGTGTAGAACTTCCCGCGCACCCCTGAAATACACGCGCCCAGGCTATTCGCGTGTGGAACTTCCCGCGCACCCCTGAAATACACGCGCCCAGGCTATTCGCGTGTGGAACTTCCCGCGCACCCCTGAAATACACGCGCCCAGGCTATTCGCGTGTGGAACTTCCCGCGCACCCCTGAAATACACGCGCCCAGGCTATTCGCGTGTGGAACTTCCCGCGCACCCCTGAAATACACGCGCCCAGGCTATTCGCGTGTGGAACTTCCCGCGCACCCCTCAAATACACGCGCCCAGGCTATTCGCGTGTGGAACTTCCCGCGCACCCCTGAAATACACGCGCCCACCAATTCGCGTGTGAAACTTCACGCGCACCCCTCCAATACAGGCGCCCAGGCTATTCGCGTCTGGAACTTCCCGCGCACCCCTGAAATACACGCGCCCAGGCTATTCGCATGTGGAACTTCTCACGCACCCCTGGAATACACGTAGCCCGCTCCCCCAGGCCCGATCGCGTGAGGAACTTCACGCGAACCCCTGTAATACACGTAGCCCACTCCCCCAGGCCCGATCGCGTGAAAAACTTCACGCGAACCCCTGAGATACACGTAGCCTGCTCCCCCAGCCCCGATCGCGTGAATAACTTCACGCGAACCCCTGTGATACACGTACCCTGCTGAAATCGCGTGTGAGACATCCCGCGCACCCCGGTATACACGCACACGTATTTTTTGTCAGCGGGTGTCCGTGTTTGTGGGTACCCCTTTGCACGTCATTTTTCCTGGAGGGCCACAGTATAGGACATTCATCATGGCAGTATATAGGTGCTATTTGTTGGCGCACCTTTTGGCGCACATTTCTTACAGCCGCAGAGACACTACCGCCTGCTTTCTTGTGGTGGTCGTGTTTATGCCTGTGCGCTGGTTTGAGCGTGCGCTTTTTTGCCCTATTCTATTCCATGAATACGTGTTGTAGGCGAGCGTGTGGGCGTTCCGCGCACTTGTGCCCTGTACTTCCCCCGTGACGCCCACGTTTTGGCAAGTTGTTCCCCATTCCGAGTGTTACGCCCGTGTTCCGCCTACTTTTGTTGCGTGCGCCGCGCTATGTGCGAATTTCGCTGTGGCCTGTGCGATTTTCGCTGTGACCTGGCGCACGCTGTTAGATGGCCTGTGCGCCAACGTGCGCCGCGCACTTTTTTATCGCACATCCGCTGGTTTTCTCGCGCACGGCCTTCCATGAATCGACGTGCGCTGCTTTTCGTGCGATTTTCGCACTTGCACTGCGATTTTCGCTATTCCACTGCGATTCGCACGTTTTTGCCCACTTGCGCCGCGCTAATTATTCCATGAATCGGCCTCCTAGTCTCTGCACTCTACCCTTGTATGGTTCAGCTGCCTCCTTTCCGTCCTCCTTTTCCTGTCTCCCCGGTTTCCTATGTGTGTGTGTCTGTGTCCATCTGTCTAGTACAGTCCCCCATTATATAGCCCAAATGGCATCATTCACTTTACAATCTAGGGGGAGTACTCTAGAATTACTCCTACCGTGGGATAGGACAGCCTACCATTCCTTTCCCCGCCCCCTGGCATCATTGGTTCAAGGGGAAAGAGTGCCATCTGTCTGTTTGGCATGTTTTACAGTTCTTTGTTTCTCAAGTCAACTTTTTAGCAAAACTGAGTTATGTTTCCTAACTTCATATTTATACTAGCCACCACCATGAGAAATAGATATACTGTTTCAGTTAGTCATAGGGAATTAGGTAAGCTGATTACCAACTCTGTGCAAGGTAGCATGGCCCTTTGGTGTATTTCTGTCCTTTTCATAAAATAGATAACATTTATAACTCTGCAAATGATTAAGCATGTTCATAATCTCATTTTCCATCTTTGCATCATATCTCATGCTTGTCATATTTTTAAATCAGCCAGAAACTAGTCTTTTACTGACCATTTCAGTCCACAAAGTCCTTGGAACATGCACGTAGTCTCTAAACAACTGCTTGGAAATCACATGGAAAAATAGCAGAAAACAAAATTACTTCTTATTCTGAGTGCTGTGAAAAATGTTTAAAATTAATCAATCCTTTAGTGTCAAGTTGGACGATCTGTCACATATGGCAGGGTGGTGCTTCATCCCCCACAGCCGGTGACCAAAGATTGTATCACAATCTTTGAAGTTTGTCTTTTTGTCTGTGGTATTTCGTGCAGGGGGAACCCACACTTCATGGTCAAGCTTTAGCCACACTTGCTTTCTTTGTCCTCCCTGCTAGTACTACCTTCAAGTCTGGCAGAGCAGGGAATTATAATGACCTCAGTCACATCACATGTCATTGCGGAATAGTTCACTTATAGGTGCAACTTCCAGTGGGAGGCAAGGCTTTCAATTGAGTTTTGTGCCTGAGCCCAACGACTGTT
Organism: Ambystoma mexicanum; assembly: GCF_040938575.1. Classification (NCBI taxonomy): domain Eukaryota; kingdom Metazoa; phylum Chordata; class Amphibia; order Caudata; family Ambystomatidae; genus Ambystoma; species Ambystoma mexicanum. Next base: position 740,181,166 of record NC_090928.1, read on the forward strand.
TTTGCTGGTATTCTGAGCCTCTTCCAAGGTCATGAAGTCTTGTGGGAGAAAACATAATGTGCATGGCTTTAGTCAACACCCCACCCACAACATATTTCATTAACATTTTCTGTGCAATTAAAAGCTATCCTTTCACAGTGGCTTTTAAAAGCTTTTTTCTTTATTTTGCATGTGTGCAAGCCATTTTTTATATGCAGTGCTTTAGAGTTCTGCTGTTCACATGAAAGGTAAAACAAAAGCTGGGTCGGGTTGTAACACTCACCCCCAAACATTAGCTAACTTAAGTCCGTTGAATGGAAGGCAGTGGCAATGAGTAAGGATAGAGAGAGAAAAATCAGATTTGAAATAAAGCCCACCACCCCAAGATGGGAAGCCAGAAAAGAAAGTTAAAACCCGTTTTTGGAGCAAAACGGCAGAATCGTACTTGGATTATTATTCACACGGCTACTCACAACTGCTGTGGGACAGAATAAAGGAAATTCATATTGCAACACTTGAGGAGATAGGGAAGCTGAGAGAATACTAATCAGTACACAGAACAGCGTGGAAATGAGGTAGGAACATCGATTTTGGGGAGAAAGCAAATGCCAAAGTAAAAAATGCAAACAGCAAATGGAAATTCATTTTACACAGGATTTATAATGCCAGGTAGCTTAGGAAAGGGTTTAGCTTTCAAAATAGGGAATTGGTTTTCAAGGACAAGGACAGAAGCACATAGCAGGTAAGATGCTAACAAAAGGGATTGCTCTCAAGGGGACTATGGTATGGGTTTTTCAATAAGACAGAGAAAGGTAAAACAAAAGCTGTGTCGGGTTGCAATGTTGAAATCCTTGCCTCTCATGTGAATTAACAGTAAGACAAGGCAGTTTTTGGATGTATTGCATGCCTTTTTGGTATTCAGATGAAAGAAAAGCAAACGCAGGGCCATTTTGAATGCAGTGCATAACTTCTTGTTATTCAGATGCAAGAAAAGTAAACGCAGAGCCTTTCTTGGTGAAATGTTCAAATGTTTGCCACAGATGTGCCAGGGAAAGCAAAGCCCAGCCATTTTTGGTGGCAATGTTCAAATGCTTGCCACACATGTGCCAGGGAAAGCAAAACACAGCCATTTTTTGTGGCAAAGCTTAAATGCATTTTTTCTCTTTTTAGGTGACAGGGATTTCTGCTTAGGGCCTGTAAGTGCACCCCACATTATCACCATCATTATGTTTGATCAATTATGATTTTTTTTTGGCTGATTTACGAAGGACGACCCCCGATGGATAACATATTTTGTGGTTGACCATCCTCAGTTTTAAAAGGTTTAGATATATAAAGTGTTAAGCGCAACAGCAAATGTCAAGTCCTGGGTCTAAAGTGACAAGTGAGAGATAAAAGTGCAGATATAGGGACAGGGTGCAGAGTACAAAGTGGTTAGCACTATGTACAAATACAAAAAGCAAAGTACAAATACAAAGTGCAGGAAATGAAATTCTGCATTCAGAATTTCCAGTAAATATACAACAGCTGATAATCAGTTTGTAAATTAACACAGAAGTAAAAATGTAAACTTAAACTGAAACACAGTTCTTAAAAGATGTAGAAGTTAATAACAGGCCCAAGAAAAATATTAAAAAGGACGCAACAACATAATGAGGTATTAAACAAGCAATTAATAGTCAGCAATGGTATACAAGTGAACTAAATTGAGGGAAGAGGAGCACCTGATCGGTTTAAGAGCTTGTCTCAAATCTTTTTCATCCTCCCTTCCACTCAAAGACATTCTATGTAGGCAGCAATATTTTACATTATTATGAGGTCCAGATGAATCGTCATTCTGTGTCAAAATATGTCTTATCTAAGGTCCAAGTATGTTTCATGGTTAAATGTCCAGACAATGTATCAACAGCAGATCTTCAGCTGTATTGAATTGCACTCTGTTAAGAGGCTTAGTAGCTTCATATCAGTCACCACAGTCCTCGCAGATGTAAACAAAGGGAGAGAGACCGAGGGTCAGAAATGATAGATAGTGATGGCCACAACACTATCTAAACTAAGCAAGCCACAGCTTCATCACAACAGTACACGGTAGGGCAATGACGGCACTATTGGCAACAAAATAAAACGATACCAATCATGGCCAATCATAGCTAAGGTCCAAATCATCGCATAGAGGCCAGGGCAGACGTCAGGGCAGAGCTAACACACTGAGCCAAGACAGGCTGTGGAAGACCATGCATGAGAATCTGCAGGAGCCACAATACAGTCAATAAAAATCGGCCTGAGAAGTCCTGTAACACAAGGTTCCTCTGGGGCTCACCATCAATCCAGGCACTCAAGTGTGTATAATCCTGGGCCAACAAGAGAGAAGAAGAGAGAGGAGATGTCGTGGGAACTGTGGGCACTGTCACTGCCACTGCCCGCCACTTCTCCACTGACGCTCAGGTCTCAAGTGTAATGAGCCTCATGGCTCTGACATCAACGCTCCACCAGGCTCCACCTCCCTATACCGTCTCACTGAGCCTCCCACACTATTGCTATTGCAGGAACTGTCCCCGTCACTCCCTGACGCCACTCTGCTGACAATCGGGTCTCAAGTGTTGCACGCATGCTTGCACAGGCACCCAGGCTCCACCATGCTCTACCTCATTACACTGCCTCAATCAGCCTCACGCACTGCTGCTGGAACTACCGTAGCTGCCGCGACCCTCCGCTCCCTACCTTAGCAAGTCCGGACCCTTCACAAAATAACTTTCAGGGCTTCATATTTAGCAAGTTCATAATAGTACCCCCACTCAAGTCTGGGAGTCATCTCTTTATTGTCAACCTTGTGTGATGTATATCATGCCAGCACCCACTCTCACAAATTGGGAGAGAACATTCAGTGCCACCATCTCCTATATTTGATCAAATCACATTTTGCCACATTTATTTAAAAAGATAGATGGTAGATTGTGGTTTGCTATATAGAAAGGGAGGGCAACGGGATAGGTGAGCTCGGTGCAGGGGGTCTCCCCCCACATTGTCTGGCAAAAAATATAAATTATTTAAAAAAGTGGAAAAATATGATTTCACCATTTAAAGTCAAACACAGTGCTTAAAAACAAAAACAGAAATCTATGTATCAATTCAGCTGCAGGGTACACTGTGTTCAGATTGTTTTTCCCACATTGTCATTGTGTGTGCACCATGCAGTAATGTAGAAAATGCAGAGCACCCATTCTAGAGAGGCCATGGCGCAGATGCCCAGCAAGACATATCCAGAGTTCCCTGTAGCCCAGTCTACCACTGAATGCGTGCCACTCAGGAGTTAGGATGTTTCACTATAAGCTGTGTTCAGTTCGTGTCACACCCAGACTCCAGTGAGGTAAGGCCTGCAGGAGCACGAATACCACATTAAATCTGGCCTCCCCCCAACTCTCGATTTATGCCCCCTCCTTCACATCAGACTTGTTTTCTTTTAAATATTATTTGGTGGCAACACCACTAAGCATGGACTGCAGCACTGCAGGACATGTTCGGCTCAGACCAATGAGATGGTGAAGAATCCAGGACCTCACAAGTGAGGACTACAACGATGTATCTGGACATATGATGCCATCGCATAGCAAATGCCTATCAAATTCCTGTTCAAAATTTCAAAACGACTTATGGGTGCTTGGGGATCGGTTAACAGCTGGGATGGCATATCTGGATACAATGAAATGGGTCAATGGCTAGGCCTGCATGAGGTTGAGGATATGTAGGGCCTGATGCTGCAAAAAGTTTTGCCACACGTGATGGGATGTGGCAGTGCATCTCCTGCAATTGCGCAAACAATGTGTGCAAAATCCTCACACGGTAATGTGTGCATCCGTTTTAATGATGTGTATGGAAAGAAGACTGTTTTAATTGGATTGTTAACTTTTCAAACTGGTCTTCATGAAAGGCTTTTGATATATTTTTAGAGATCGCGATGACAGGCTCTTTAACAACCAGTCACTGTTAAATGCATTGCAAGCATCCGTGTGGCTCCTGGGAGTTTATCATACGTGTTGAATCATGCTCCTTGTACAATTCATGGAAGAGGGCTGTCAGCACATCTTTGTGAATAGGGTCACCGGCACGCATATCTAAATGACAGAAGAAATAATGCCTCCTCTGTATATTTTTACTTGCATGACTTGTATATCTATATATGAGCGGCAAGGGCAGTTTGTAGAAGACTAACAATTAACATACATACACATTACAGTGGTTGGATGACTCACAGGGTAGTCTGCTTTCGACTGTGGTCTGCATACGACCAGGGCGAGGCGCTACACAGTGAAGAGAAACATGCGGTCTGAAGATAGGGAATAGGGCAGGATGGGGGTGCTGGTGGGTGGGGTGCACGATGCAGGAAGGGTGGGTACAGGGGGAAGAGGACCCCCGAAATCAGAGAGGAGGGGGAAGGAGCAGAGAGCGGCCCTGTAGTGGGCCGCCTTCAGCAGGTGGCACTCTGCAACGTAGCTATTATGGGAGTGATCTAGTCACCTAGAAGCGGGTGCTTTACATAGACCAGTGGTGAAGAGAAATTGGGTAGAGACCCATCGATGTGTGGTCAAAGTAATGGGCATAGAATAGGGATGGAGAGGCCACACAACTGTTAATATTAAAAGCATTACAGGTAGTGAGATAAGTGCAAAGTAGGAACAGTCTATACACTGCACAGAGGAGAAGTTCAAGCGAGCAGTGATAGGGACAAAGTGTGTTCGGGAGTGACCTTGTTGGGAGAGGCAGTGAAGTTTCAATGCTGATTGGAATGCCCGGATCGAGGTAGCTTTTGGGGTTTCAGGGAGGAGGGAAGGGCATTCTTGTTTTGGAGTCCTTGTTAGCAGTATAGCTGCAGCATTTCTGAGTGCCTGAATGTTCTGCAGTGCATGCTGCGGAGTTCCATGGAAGGGGGTGTTCAAGTGATCTATATTGGGGACAATAATTGCTCTTGCTACGGTGGCACTGCGGGATTCAGATTAAAGGTCTCAACTGTTTTAGCAGCATGACGTAGCCTTGTGTAGAAATAGTCCTAGAGTTAATCTGAGCATGCATAGATAGTTCTGAATGCGACATTTCCAAGAGGATTTACGCGTTATTGTTTGTCCAAATATTTTTATTCATTCCATATTCAGAAAACAGAACATTTCTAATGAGTATGCAAATATCTAATATAGTAAAAACAAATCATATACTTCACAATAAACACAAAATCTCACAATGTAGCATAGAAACTACCACTGTTCCCTGAGACGAAACTGTGACTATACAACAATTAACACTAATTCCAAAAATGTCTTTAAAAAAGGGCCATAAAAAGGAAAAACACCCGAGAAGATCAAAATGTCATAAAGATAGGTATGGGGGGGCATTTTCAGATGTCATTTTCCACAAAATCCACAGATGCCACCCTTCTCAAACATCACCTTTTTCAAAAGGATAAAGGAAATTGAATTTCCTAAAATGGAAAACAGATTATGCTTATCAGTGATTCTAAAAACCACGTTAGGTGGTAACTAGTGGACATTCAGTTTTCATTTGATTAACACCAAGCCAACTTGTCATCATCCAAGTCTCAACACAGCTTGCTTTTGGAGCACTGTATTGTCAATTTCCAAATTTCCCTCCAAGTGAAAGATGACATATGCATAATTCTAAGACATCACCTCCTGTGCCCTCAACAAGACGTGAAGGGGCTTCATATGAATCAACTATAGGGCCGATCTACCGGAACCTTGCAGGACTCCACAGTCCACAGCCATATCCTCAGATGCACTCTGTTGTCACTCTGGTCTTTTAGTAAGGTAGCCGGATTCTTGGACACACTGGGCCTCATTACGACCCTGGCGGAGTGGGTTTACGCCAGCGTTATTCGCGGCGGACCCGTCCGCCCTACTACGAGATTCCGTAGCGCCATGGAGCGTTTTCCGCCTGGTTTTTCCGGGCGGAGAAATCCATGGCGCTACGGGACCTTGTCGTTAATTACGCCACCGTATTTTGAGGTGGCGTAATTAACGCCTTCCCCACTCCCATTATACCCTATGGGGCAAAAATGGGAATGGGGAAGGGTAAAATGGGGGATGGGGATTTACCGCCCCGCCAAGGTCGGAATGGGGCGGAAAATCCGCCAACCCCCATGGCGCTATCGGCAGCTTTCCGCCGTGCTCCAAGGTGCATTTTGCACCGCGATTTCCGCCAGGGTCGTAATGAGGGCCACTGACCACATCCTTTATGCAGGACGGTAGAAGGGGGTGATCGAGAATGTAGAAAGCTGGTCAGATGTCGAGGAGCATAAGCATACCTGCCCGCCTTCACCCACCAGCTATAATCACCCATTCTATCTCTGAGAGATATTTCAATGTCTTGTTTGGGAGTGAATCCCAATTGTCTGTCACCTAGCCGATAGTTTAACAATATAATGTTAGTTGTGCACTGATTGTCTCCTGGCTCCTAAACAGCTCTGCCAATGCGTGTTAAGCTACCATTCCCTATTCACAAACTTGAATTCGCAATGTTGAGGCGTGTGACTGCAGAGCCCAGGGATTTTGTGCTGGATATTATTACATTCCGGGTGGCATTGTTGTTGCAGTGTTCCACTGCAATACAGATGTGCACAGTCACCTAACCCACTGCTGCGTTATTGAGGTCCACCTGTACATCTGACCGCTATTGAGGTCCACCTGTACATCTGACCGCTTTGTACTTCCTTGTGTGACCGCTCCGTACTCAATACTTTGTTCAATGTATTTTCAGGGTCTATTGCCTCTGGGTCCATATTGTGGATCTATGTGATTACTGCGCATCGGAAATACCAAATCCGAAAATGTAGACTTTTTTCTTTTCACACAATTAAATGCGTGCGGGGGAGACCCCCGAGACCCCATCCTTATCCCTTCACTTAATGTATTACCCTAACCCACCCCACCCACTCCCCCATATAATTGCTGCAAAATGCGCAGTAAACGTTTTAGCATTTTCGGATTCAATATTTTTGTATGTGCAGTAATTGGGTGATACCCATATTGCATGGGGGCATCGATTCCAGTTTTGTTGAAACCATAACTGGTGTGGCTGTGGAGACAACACGCACAGACTGTGACTCCTCCTATTATGTGCCGTGGCACTGAAGACCGTTGGAGCAAGTGGAGGCGAGAAGCAGGGAGACAACAAAAGGAAAGGTTCAGTCCTCAGTGGGTCTAGTGGGTGAGTGACTGAGCGGGGAGTAGAGGAGACATGTAACTGGGGCATGCCCTGAAGGAGCTGGCTGGACTGGGCAGTCGGGGGAATTGGCGAGGGAAAGCATAGGCGTGTAGGTGGTGGGAGAAGTTGGGCAAGGTGCATGGTGAGGGAGAAAAGCGGGACCACGTGGACTGACAGGGAAAGGGCAACGAGCACAGTGGGGAATAGTGAAGGAAGCCAGAAGCTAGAGGACAAAGTGGAGGGTGTCAAAAAGTTGCCTGTTCTGAGAAAAGGGAGCAAAGACGGGAGATAACACAACATATAGGACGTTGAAAACATAGGAAAGGACAAAGAGGGACAACCACGTTTTCACGTGTCCGTAGTTGGCCCAGAATAAAATGCTATGCCACCATTTTCATTTTAAAACGCGATGTTGGGTACATACAATGTCATGCCACATACGAAGAAAGAGCTAGACAGGCTGCTCCAAAATCCTAGTCTACCCCAGTATTAGCAAATACCATGCGTGCTTCATGATAGATGGCTAGAATTAAACGTCATACCACAGCAAGGAAGGGCTAGACTGGCTGCCCCAAAATGCCAGTCTAGCCCAGCAATAACATATAGCATGCTTGCTTCGTCATAGATGGCCAGAATTAAAAGTCATGCCACAGTAAGAAAGGGCTAGACTGGCTGCCTTTTCTTACTGTGCCACAGGTCGAGTGGATATCAGAAGCATGTGCAGTGAAATGCAGGTTACAAGCTAAGCTCAGCGGGACACCCAGATAAAGGGCATGCAGGGCAAGTTCACAACATTGCAAATGAGAGCACACACATCCCACCTTAAGCAGGCACTGTAAATAAGTGAAGCACAGCTGAAGAGACACTGGAAGAATCTAGAGCCCCAGGTGTCGGTGCACTAGAAACAATCACACAAAGGGGATTCTAGAAACACAGACATGGGCGTAATTATAGGGGGGGTACAGGGGGTTTTGTCCCCCACAACTTCTGTGGTTTTTTGTCCCCCCCATCTTTTGGAGGGAAGACAGGGAGGCCGCAATCATTAATTATGTAATTGGACAGCGCAAGCCCGGCTGGGGTACTCAGCAAGCTTGCACTGTCTCATTACATAATGAAGAGATGCCTGGCAGCCGTGCTGCACCACATTCAGGGCCGGGATACCCTGCATGGCTCAGTCTCTCACCCTGGCTGGCCTGACTCAAAGTCAGCAGGGCCAGGCGCCTGTGCTGCCACGCTAGCAGCAGCACTTCCAGTGGCCAGCGGCACAGAGCATTGCTTTCCAGCATCATGTTCGTGAGACACACAGACAGGAACTAGGAAGCTCATTCAGCTTCCTGGTTTCTGTCTGGAGGTGCGTGAGTGCGAAGAGGTTAGGTCGGTGTAACATGAGAAGTGACCCGGGTGGGATTTGAAAGCAGAGAAGAGGTACTTTTTTTAAAAGAAAATAACTTTAATTGCGTTTGTGTATGTTTGTTGGCGAGCTCTGTCCAAGCCCTCTGAGGCAAAACACATGCAAACTTCCTAATTATCATATGGATTGCACCAACAGAAGTGACTTCACAGAAAAGGACATTGCAAGGCTCATCATCAGTCTTTGATACTTGGAGGCACCATGTAAGTGACCTTAGAATAAGTTGCCATAAATAAGCCAAGTGACAAATAAATGTGTGGTGCAAAATACCTAAGTTGCACTATTGTTATATGTGGAGCAACTTTATAGTCATTAGGCTTTTTCGTTATAATAGCATTATCCATTACTATAAGCTTAGAAGTGAATCAGAATCACTTACAGAGCTGCAGATAAGGCACAATGTGATTAAATAATTTGCTCAGGATCACACACTTGGTTAAATGGTGAAACTGGGATGTGGACAATTTAAGCAACCGTGCACATCTTTCCAGGCTTAGTTGATATAGATATTTATTAAGGTTTTGCTTTACATTTCATGTGCTTATTATTTATATAATACATATAACATATAATTATTTATAGCAATGCATTGGAAGCAAACCACATTACATAATAAACTAGCCTTTCATAGTAAACTAACCATACACTATATACAATTGTCATAGAAATATGTTGAGCAATGGGAGTATGGCTTTAGTTTCATTCTCCCCATTCTGCATGCAAAGTCACAATGGCATCATGCAGATTAATGTGAGCCTAACAAATCCACCTTGGGTTTTAAAGCCATAGTCATTATTTCTTAAAGCATGCAACATTATGCACCCTTATCACTTCTAATCACACCCTCCCATTCCCATTTCTAAAGGGACAAAAGTCCCTGCTAATAGTACCCCCCTCCCTCCCGTCAGTGTCTAATGGCTCACATTGTAATACTCTGTTGATACAGAGCAACTTGAGGACCCTCTTCTGCCCGGAGCTCCTGGGGACATTGTCCTGGCAGCGGAACATCTCTACCATTCGGAACGGGCAAGGTGTCCTGCTGCCAGGACTATGAACGTGCTGAGCAGGAATTGCTCAGCACACATTGTCCTGCCAGTGGGACACTTTTGCTGTTGGGCACCCTCTTTGAGGTGCCGAATGGGAGAGGTGTCCCAAGGACAAATGTCCCAGTCTGGCTCTTAAAAGAGCTATGGGGGGCAGCTTGACCACCCCCTTGCGACTCTCCCGCTCGGTACTCCAGTGCTTGGAGCCATTTGCACACAGGAAAACATACCTTAATTTTAATCAGTCCGAATCTTGTAGAAAAAATCTATAGTAATAGACATATAAGGTGCTGTGCAGAACCCAAGTTTGGGGATATATTGCATTTAAAAATCTATACCAATTATACTTGGCCACCCACTGCACTACATTAACCAATGGTTTATGCCTTTGAATGAAAGGAAAAATCAAGCAAATTGCTGACATTCCAGTGAATCTGGTCCTTTCGGCCATGGCTTTATAGTCAGCTAGGTCAAGTCAACGTAGCACAAAATTTCAGGTATCAGGGGGTGATAAAGGCTGGTCTGCTCAATGGACGTTCCACCAGTTTTCATGTGTTATTGTAAATGTACATATAAATGTTGTGTGCACACAGTGTATGTCAGTGGAGGGGCTGGGTGCATTTGTATGTGAGTGAGAGTGTGTACAAGCATATGTGTGTTGACTTGTGTGCCTGAATGAATGATCAATAATGCGTTGTTTGTATGTTCTAGTGGAATTAAGTTTGTGAATGTTATGTTGTGCCGGCTGAAGATGTGTGGGGGCCCAATTGAATTTTAAAGATACACCACTAGTCTAAGATACACCACTAGTCTAATAAAAGTTATAACAGAGCATCAGCAATGGGCTCTTGTGGTGTAGTAGTTTAGTATTATACCTCAGGGATTTAAGTTGTTTGCCCAACGTACGAAATCACGGCGGAATTAACCATAGTAATTTTCGATGCGAATACGTTTTTACCTTGGTACAAAAAACCAAGCTCATGTCCCCTCAAACTGCCAGTACACCCATAAAACTCCCTAATTACCTTTTCTCCATCTGCTGCCGCCTCTCCTGTAACCTGCAGCGTCAGATATACCCCTTTAATGCGAGTCAGATCTGATGCTGCAGTGTCCCTTTCCTTCTTCTTTTTTTTGCTGGGTCCCCTGCCACCAATGCTGAGGAAGCGGGGGACACCCCTGCAACCGCCGAAGCGAAAATTCAGCTTCGAACTAATGGTGATGACCGAATTTGGTCAAATCTACCATTCACCCATATTTTTTTTAACAATTTGGCAGAAACGATCCTGCATAGCCACCATCAGCCCTCCCTTCACCACACCCCTTTCCTTCAGTTGTCATGTCTCCCCCAACATTTTCAGCAAAGTTACTCCACTGACCACAGACTAGCTAAACAGCAAACAAGTGTATACATCCTAAAATAAAGGATGCACTAGGAACATGCACAGCCCAACAGAAGCGAAGACTACAAAAGATATGCAGCCGGGGTACAGTGAAGGCTAGAAACATATGCAAGTCAGCTAAAACAGTACGCGAGTACATATTCAGCCGTCCAGAAAGAGAGGAAACCTGGAGCCTACAACCCAGCTAACAGAACTACCAGGGACACTTCAGTACAGTTACATAGAATGCAAGAAATAACTATGGCCAGGTAAAGGGATTGAGTACAAGATGCAGGCCTGGTAAAGGGAGTGAGTACCAGTACCTACCCAAAGCAGCCAAATGAAATCACAGAGCACACACTGTTAACTTAAAGGCAGACTAAGCAGAGAAACATGGCACCCAGGATGACTTCAAAGGGTGCCCCTACACTGTCAAAGGACAGCAATGGAAGACCAACACATTTCCAGGTAAGCTCAAAGTCTAGTACAAGTCCCATCTGGGTGGTGCCTTTGCACTGCGGCTCTAACACCAGAGTCCTCCGGCTGGTCACCCAGTCCTGCTGGGCACGCGCTGGTTGACTCGTCATGAGGCACTAGCATGACTTTCAATTCTGACCCTCTATGATAAAGCAAGCATGGTACCAAGCTTGCTTTATCCTAGATGCCCAGAATTAAAAGTCATGCCTCTGTAAGCCAGATCCATACATAACATTTACTCAAACAGTTCCCTCGTGCACACGCGCTCATGCAAAATCACACACATACATTACATGATACCACATAACACACATCCTAGCATGCACGCATACATACATAAAAAACATGCAGCACAAATTGACATGCGTGCACGCACACACAAAAACATTTTTTATTTTTTTTCTCACTGACTCCCATCTTCCGACCGAATCCGTCTTCGTCTGGAAGGCCTCCCGAGCTCCAACCTCCAGTACGCAGACAGGATGTGCAGTGAGGCCAGACAGGAAGTAATGTTCTAGCTACAGCACAACGCACCCACGCAGTAACTACAATGTTACTTTGAAGTGGGCCTTCTCAAAATAATGTTCCGGATGCATTGTGGCACTCCCGGGCGCCACACTGCATTTAGAATGTTAGTTTGAAGCTGAGTGCACTCTGTCTTCAAAAAACGTGTCATGGAGGGCCGACTTAAGTAGCGATGCTATGCGCTGATTCTATACGTTGATGCGCCCTTTGTATTGTGCGGCCTTGTGATGGTGCACCATTTGATCGTGCCTTGATCGTGCCCTGATCATTCCATTTAGGCTTAAGCAGCGGCAGTGTCCCAGGCGGCTTAATAAAAATGTGGCATAATCCAGGCCCCCGGCAGTCTCCAAAAAGTGGGGGTGAGCCGGGGCGATGCTGGGGCCCCCGGTTCCACCACATCATGGCGTGACACATTATCCTGCCACGGACGCAGCCATGATGGGAGATGCGCCTGCCATTGAGTCAGGCAAGCCTACAGAAGTGCCAGCCAACCACAGCGTCGCTGTGGCTGACTAGCACTTCTGTCAGTCACTGTAACTTCCTCTGGTGACCCTTTGTGTGAGGGGTCACCAGAGGAAGTTACTGTCCTTTTCTTTCCCCTCCGCAGGTCACCGAGGCATCTTTAACGCTCGGCGAACCTGAGGACTGCATGACATATTTCGAGGTTTATAAACGATGACTTGAAAAGTACACAATTCAAGCAATCTTTTATAAAGCTTTGCTGACAGACAAAGATGCCTCGGGTTTAGTCCGCCGTCAAAGCTTTCAAAAAGATGAATTGAATTGTGTACTTTTCAAGCCATTTTTTATAAACATAGAAATAGGTTACATATTTCTGTTTAAAAAAGGAGACTTGAAAAGTGCACAAACCATAGTAAGGTACGCATACAAATATATACATGCTTACATACATTTATTTATTTGCTTACCTTACTATGAGTTGTGTACTTTCAGGCCACTCCCATCATGCAAGCCACACCCCTAAATTAGCCCCCACCCCCTCATTTTCTTAACCCCACTTAAAGCCTTGCATGCTACAAAGGCATAATGTGCTCGTTCCGCATGCTAGTGTTGTAGGCTAATGTAAAGAAAGCAAAATTAGCACTCACGAGTGAATTTCTAACTGTTCTGGTGATGGGCAAAACAACGAGAATGGGAGCTCCGATGATGTAATTCATGACGTAATCGGAAAATAAGGACACTGAGTAAAAATATCAGGAATGTTCCAGTTTTTCCACAAGAGTGAATTCATGCGAACTTATTTTTATCAACTGTGAATCTATGGTTAAGGATTGCTATTGCAAAGCAGATGTGGGGGAGTGAGAGAAGAAACGGTACACACAATTCCTTTTAAAAAACGCGAGTGAACAACCATAAACTTCACCTAATTCCCATGACTATGGCAGAGGCCATCTTGAGAGAGGCGTACAGTACATTAAAGTATGTTTTGCCATTGGGGATTGCGTCTGGTGTTTCTCAGTAATAAACAATGTTGTCAATTCAAGTAATTACTTTTACAGGAAATTCCTGTTGGGACACTGCAAGCAGAATGTTCTTATAACAAGTGCAGCCCACTGTTCCCCCATGGTCAACTAATGGAAACAGACCGAACAAATTGTGCCTTTCTAGAGAAAACACTGTGTGCTACAAAAAAGGCAATTACCCGTGCTCTATGAAATACGGCACGATATCGGAGCTTATCTCATTTCCTTCCCACTGATAATAAAAAATGAATAAATGTCTATGCAAATTTAGACAAAATGCCTACTTCGTCCAATCTTTTTATTATGTACTAGCTGTAGCAGTTTTGACTTATCGATGGCATTTATGATTTGTAATAAAGCATCTCGCAAATAGGAAAGCAAAGTGCGGTAGTGACATAACGACAGAGCAATTTCTCTTCCAGCTAAAGTTTTAAACTTTGTTATCTATAAACAATGTATCCATGTGTCAGAAATCCCTTACGGAAGCTGATGGAAGAAGATTAAATGGTGAGCGCTTGTCTGGCACACTTTTATTTGTGCTTATAAATGCAATCATTTGGAAGTGCAATCTTGCTTTTGAGTCGTCTTACCTTCTTCCATATAATGTACACATCTTCTTCCAGTTCACAACTTCTCGTAGAGATGTTGCTTTGCTTACCTGTAAATGCTCATTGACCCTTCCTCACCACATTCTTCACTAAACGAAAGGATGTCTGCATCCTTCCACAGAAACTTCCCAGTATCCACCTAGATAGGTCCTTACAAATATTTTGTCAGCTAGCTTACTGCTGCCTCCCCCTTAATGTCCCTGAAAACTCACGTAAAACAGTGCCTGCAAGCTCTGCCCCACCCCCACCAATTCCCCCTGTTTTGTATTTAACTACCTTTGCAGACTCGCTAGCTCGGTGGTGAGGGGTGAGGTCCCACAGAGTGCATTTTTTCTTTACCCGGTTTTTATGGAAGCAGGGATACAAACTTGATCTATCATACTCTGTACTGTCACCATCGCATGTCAGGGCCTTTCCGACCAGGACAGCATGGTTCTACGGCACCAGTTCCACGTCACAGAATCAGCAAAGTGGGGATGTTGGTGGGGCTCCTTCTCTTGATGGCTGCAGTATGGGGGCAGAGGAGAGGATGACTAAGTAGGCTACTGCTGTTTTTGTGACATGCTTTGGGGCTGTTAATTTACAACTGTGGCAACATGGAGGAAAAAAGAGCCAGACTCAAAGTTCCAGATGGCATGATGTTTCCTAGAAGCAATTTGATAAAATATTGAAAATCCTGGCCAAAGAGAGAAATAGACTGCATCCAGCAGGAGACATACCTCCTCCTCATCATCATCGTTCTCTTCTAATCCACAGTTTCTTCTTGCTCCTAGTGGGCGGGGCAGCAAAGGCACTGACATTCATGAGTTCTATGAACCAAAGTATGTTTTTTTAATCTTATTGCTCATCCCAGTGAAAATCTGGACCCCCCCTCCACTACCAATTCCTTTTACATCATTATAAACAGAGGAAATTGGCCTGGCTGTTGCCTGATGTTGATATCTGAGATGCCATTCTGTGGGATTTGGCAGAAGTGGTTAAGGCTTCTTTCTGAAAGTTCCTGATGAACAGTGGAGTAAAATTACTGAAAATGTTGGGAGGGACATGCCATCTATATGAAACCGGCCCCTGCCAAATGAAGTTCGGCTAAATGGTGTGCCACAAAAAATGGGGGGACAAACGCCCTTGTCCCGCTAAAATTATGCCCATGCTGAAGAAGATGTAGAATAGGGAAGGTGACATACCTGTTCTGGGCACTGAAGCCCTGGTAGATTCAAGACTGTTGGACTTAATTAGTATCATAGTGGTAATTTCTGAAGATGTTGGCCCACTCGCTATACCAGTACACCTCAAGTTGGAGGCTGCTCTTGTAGGGAAATCTATACAAAAGGAAAGGAGCAAATGAACATTTCACATTTAAAAAATAAAAATATGAACTGCATTTTATGCAAAGCATTTGAAAGAAACACATGTGAAGAGATGTTGTGGTGTCAGCAGACTAGTTACAAACAAAGTATATTTGTTCACAGTAAATGACCGGGCCTAGAGGATTCTTTTCAGTTACACGGAAGTATAAATCAATCTGTGTTAAATGGGGAACAGTGAATCCGGGATGAAAAAACACAGCATTTTATAGAAAAGGGAAAATCAAATTGAGGTGGACATTATTTTGCTTTCTGCTTTACGGGTACTGAGAATCAACCTTTCTTAAGAAACCTACAGAGACTTGAAGTGTAAATTCATAATAATTTGTTAAATCAGGAAAATAAGTGCATCATTAAATCGTACATATGGGATCATATTTTCCTGAACATATTGCTGTAGCAACTTTATTTATTTTAAATTGTTAAGAGTGAAAAACTCTATCATCTGGATGTACAGGGATATGTTGGTGGAAATCTTTAAATTCTGCTAATTATACAAATCTAACTATTTCAGTGATTCATATATCATAGAGTTCTTGCCGGTCAGACCATTATTTTGAGATGGAAATAGAGTATTTGACTGAATAGAATAGAATATTTGAGTGAAAGTATCGGAGAATAAAAATCAAAAATCAGTCACAGGCACAACACATGCTGTGCCAAGATGAGACTAGCATCATGTGATTCACTTAAGTGAGAGTAATGTGGCAAACGAAGTAGTAACTTAATATGTGTGGAATGTAATGTTTTAGAAAATCACAATTGTTTAATGTTAAATATTCAAGATGAAATCACATGAACTGAGAGGGAATCTTGGAAAAAATGTTATTCCCATTGAACTTCCCTCTTCATTAATATGCTCAATTAGTAGAAAGGATATGCTTTAGTGTGATGTCACTTTTGGAACATTGTCTAATCATGTAGACTGACCAATTAAAATAGAGAAATGATACACACCTCTGAAAGGAGTTGTTTTGAATCTATAAAAGTCCAAACCCATAGATCATGAGACACACTTAATGAAAGAGGGGATAGAACAAAATATTGCGAACAACAGAAAGGAGAATAGAATAGGTTGCTTTCCTTTGGAATCATTTTGAATTGCTGACAGACCACTGCGAGAGGGGCTTATCTGGAGTTCAAGTCCAGGCCTTCCTCAGTGAAACGGGAATCAGAAAGGTCCAATGCAGAGGGGGAGAAACCAGGCTGTAGATGAAGATGAGACATTGTGCTGACTATTGGCCACCTGTTGCTAGAAGGGAGATTTGCATCAGTCCTTGAGAGGGTATCCACCTGTCTGTGATCAAGCCAAAAGGAATAACTATGTGAATATAATGCCAAGTTAAAATATAGTTCTGAGAGGAAGTACACTTTAAAGGGGAAACAATTAAATCCCAGACCGTCTTATTTGTGAAAGTACTGAGAGAGGATTGACCGTACATCCTGGGAAATTAGTAAATATTTCATAAGTGTATGTGCTCCTGGAAACTTTGGATTTGATCAAATAGACCCAGATAGTGGGTATATTGGGAGGTTTCTCACTCCCTTTCAATGCAGTGGCCAAGTACAGACTAGTAGTCAAATAATATCTTACTTTGCACATGCCTTGGAAAATAACGTAATTGAAGTAATTTCCTGGTTAGATCACTGAGCATAGGCCTGTTATAGGCTCTGAACCACTCAAAAAAAGGGAAAGTGTTCTTTAGTGCCCACCTTAAATTGCCCATTGAAGAATGACAAATGTGAAATTCCTACAAATGAATGCAACAGAAACACCATTGAAAGGAATCTAGTGAACATACACATTAAATAGACAATTTACTTTTTAAAAGCAATGTACACATAGGTATGCCTTCTCCTGTCACTTTTTGCAATTGGATGAGAGCCACCATGACTTAGTCATTTGCTAGAGCTTGGGTTCTTTCATCCCAGCTAGTGCAGAATAAATCCACTAGGTAGGTAGCGGCTTCTTGGGCCAAAGCTAGATGCAACTAATTATTTGATGTTGCCAGAGTTGAGAACAGGCTTCTGCCTGCACGTTTATTTCACAGTGGCTGGCTTAAGATGGCATTCAAAGTGCACACGACACGCACTAAAAGGTTTTGGTGGCCAGCTAATCAGACTGGTTCTAAGAGCTGCCCAAAACCCTTGTCCATCCACACCTAATGTGTATTTTCCTATTTAGGACATGGGGGCCATCTAAACCAGGACAAACCACAATAGATTATGAAGGTCTGGACTCACAGTGAGTCCTTGTTTGCACAACAGCTATTTTAGTCCTGCTTCGTTTTTCTCCAAAAACAGGAAAGGCCCAAAAATGCAATGGCAGAGAGCATGACTTAAAATACATCATTTAGTAGTAAAATGGCTGCCAGAAAGATACTTTGGACTACTAATGCAGTAAAATCAGCTGCACCCCTGGTGAAGCAAAAACTATATTACAGATGCCAATAACAGTATTTTTCAAACTAATTTAAGATGATGATTGGAGGTGCTAGGGGTCATAAACCATGTATGAGTTGACTTGGTTGTCAACTTCAGTTTTTAGGTAAAGTTGCGTCACCAGTACACATAGGTATGACCTTGAACCTCTTGTTATGTCTGCAGATTAGTTGGTGATACTGGTGATCCGCACTATGCCTATATTAGTTGTAGTGTACAGTGCTCCTTCTCTGGCTGTTATATAATATATTGATCTGCTGAGTCATCACATTATATTGTATTAAATTTATTCACTTGCTTATTTGTTATTTTCTCGTAATTTAACCTACCGTCCCGCCCCCAAATGATGGATTTGGTATGTATATTTGTTGTTAATAATCACACAATGTGTATTTTTCTTATACAACACTGTATGAAACAACAGCCTTGAAAATGACCAAGTGTCGAAACACATGTCAGCAGTAGCAAGTTAATAAATCTAATACAATATAATCTGGTGACTACACAGATGAATATATTATATAACAGCCAGAGAAGGAGCAATGTGCACTTCAAATAATATAGGCATAGCGCGAATCACCAGTACCACCACCTAATCTCCAATGCAGGATGATAAATGTCCCTGTGGCCAAAATGGGGGCTTAAAAAAATACCCCGGTCCCAGAAGCAATATGGGCTACCACAGGATCATATACTCAAAACGGTTTGAAGTGTCCCTCTGACCACCAAAAAACACAGGGATCCTAGAAACCGGAGCATCAAAATAGGCATTGACGTACACCCTTTCAGATAGCCCGCCTCCTAAACAGAGCTGTTTACAAATTTCCCTTGGAGCAAGCCTCACCATCCAGATATCAACACACTAACACCCTAAAAAAGTATCTGTGGTGAAGAATGAATTCTGGCAGTAGGTGCTTGGGAAATCATGGAAAGGTGATCTTGAAAAGATAACGTAAGTGTTCTTTGGAAAATCCACCTGGGTACTGCACTTGGCTGTACTCTGGTGGCTCCAAAACAATCTCTGTAATTTTCCACAAATGGCGTTCAAATAGGATATTGTTTTCTCTTGGAATATTTAGGGGGAAGGAATATATACATCGCTATGGAGCATGACTTGATAGAATGAATGCATGCTCTTAATTTGTTAACCTTTTCAGGTCATGCTGCTGCTACAACGTATTTTCCAAATATTAGATGTAGCATTTTCTCCAGTGCGATGTGTTATTCCACTAAACGTTTTGACATTGATGGTATTTTCCATTTTCAGACTTCAAACTTTCAAACATGTAAAATCACCCAAAAAAGCTGCAGATTCTACTTTCAAAATAAATTGCCTAAACATTTTAACTGTGCCAGAGCCAATCCTGACCAAAAGTCTCTGGAGTGGCCCAAAACATTTCAAATAAGAATACTGTCAAACGTCAGAATAAAAATACACATGTTATGTGACTAGTGTATGTCTTCCTGACAGGGAACATAGTCAAACTCACAAAATAACATTTAAAGCCAAGAAGATGAATTCAAGTGCTGCACCTTTCCGCCCTTTTAAACTGACACAGTACAGTACACTTTTCAAACGTATACAGAAAAAGCACAACATGAAGAATGTATGACTTTTAGCCGTATGAACATGCTCTCGACATAAATTTAAGTCAAATATATTTCAGCAGATGTGGTGGATGGTGGTTGGGAGAATTATTTTCATTTCTTTTCCAATTCCCTTAAGCCATAGAGACCTCCAGCTCTATTGCTGAACTCAGGGCTGTTTTAATTTTTACTCCTGAGTGAGTGGGATCTTTATCTCACTCACTCATGTGTTTTCCTGACTATGATTTTCTGTAGTTCTTACTGTTTAATGGAGTCTGGTAAACTCCATAGGCATCTGCTTTTGCATTGAGACACACAGCACTGTTTGTGCAGTGCCTCTGAGAAATCCCTTGGACTTCTCTATATGTTTAACTACATTTTCTTGGGTGAAGTAATGTTCCACAACATAGTAAGATGACCCCAGTGTTTCCTTTACTTTATGGGTCCAGCACACACCAACCTGTGGAGTGCTGGGGGTTACATAGTAATTCCTTTAACACATTCCTCATGTAACATGTTGTTACACTAACTCACTTGAATGGCTGGTGGCAGTGGTTTATTTCTTTTACACCTAGTGACATGTATCTCCAGGCTCATACCTCAGCTGCAGGGCTGCACATAAGGGTGACCATTTTCCCAAAATTGCCCCAGTCTTCTTTTTTCACCATTTCTTGTTAGATAGTTTCTTCTGTTTGCATAAGGTTTCAGTCCTTTGTGTAGTTTGCCTTTGGCGAGCTTTAGCCCTGAACCCCTCCCAGGCTCTAGTGTGTCTGGAAAGCCAGAAAGTGAGGGAGAGTCCTGAATCGTCCTCTGTCTCTAGGTGAGCCTGAGTCAAAACAGTTCAAATTGCCTGGAGGACAGCCGCCCTTCTGTGTGATTGACAGCCTAGGGCTGTGAATGAATGGGAACTTGCATAAAAAGTGATGAGACCCCAGGAGGTTAACATCCAGAGCAGAAGACAAGAGAAGATGCCAGCAGCACCTTCCTGGAGCGCAAAGTGCCCAGAGAAGACCTGCAGCTGTGCTGACCCTGTTTTTGAATCAACAGGTAAGACCCATAAAGGATAACTTTCTCCCTTAGGCTGGTGGAACCAACCAGGCTTGAGACAAACTCTATTTTGGGTTGCCCCTAACTTGCTGAGACTTTTCAAGGCTGCAGAAGCCCATTACACAGGGTACCTTGACCACTTGTGAGTGCATTGTCTTCCGAAGTCCGAATCTGGGCAGTTCTTTGAGGGCATCCAGAAGACCCTAGGAAAGCAAGAAATCCACATCCAGAGTTCACTCACCAGAGTCCAGAACCGAAGGATCAAGGAAATCCTAGCCAGAGCTTTTTGTTTATTTTTGGTGCTGAAAAAAGGGTGCCAAAACCACAAAGATCTAGTAAATTGACATAAATCCATTGTTGCTGAGTCCCTCTCTCTCGAGTGTTGCCGTAAGAGTCCGCCGGACGTCCCCCCTTTCGCCACCACGACCAAGGACCAGGAACAAGGGTCTACTGCATTGCATCATGAAGACAAACAGCTGCAACACTTTCCTCATTGTGAAAGTGCTCTGGGGCTTGAGGTATTTTATCCTTGTGCCATTTGGGGTGCTTCCTATCTTTGGGAGTGCAATTTAACCTTACATTAAGTTGTCCACAACTTACCAGCTTTGGCCTCACAGCCTGTGCTTTCTAAATGTGGCTCGTCTTGAGTTGCTGTGATTTCTCTTTTTAGCAATGACTATCTAAGAGCAATTTTCTAAGAAGAAGAGCATCAGAACTTTGACTTTGTCCATTGACTTTGGCTGTGCTGGCTCCCTAAAGGCCTCCTTCTTAAACTATTGGCTTTGGCAGTGCTTTTTCCCTTACAGGTTTTAATGTTGAACACTTTCATGTTGGGATAATAGAGTGCCTGCATCCCTTTGGGAGAATCTAACTGTTCTCATAACCTATCAGTCTGTTCTGATCTAACCCTCACCTTTCCTTCCTGAAAAACTAAATATTGCAAAGTTGACAGTATATAAATGCTATACTGACCTCAAATGACGTCACCTCAGGGTGATGGAACATGTGTAATATATGTATATGGAGCAAGCCAGAAGGCTATCATCGGCAATAGCTACAAGCAATGGTGTAAAGCAGGGTTGCCTGCTTGCCGCAGCCATCTTTACCCCGTTTATAGCGGATATTGGCACCTCAATAGGCGCAACACGTTCTTTTCCGCCGAAAATAAATGGATCTCACATAAGTTGGTTGCTCTATGCCGATGATCTTGTTGTGATGGACTTAACGCCTATTGGACTACAAAGAAAACTAGATGCCATCCAGAGCTATGTAAAAAAGAATCAGCTGCTGATTAACTCAAACAAAAGTGAAATCCTAGTATTTAAGAACTTGAAAGGAGGTTCCTTGAAATCAAGTAAAAAGTGCAGTTGGTCTTTGGGTGGAATTCCTCTAAAGATATCGAAAAGTGTGAAATACTTGGGAATGACACTAATTTCCTGCATTAATGATAGTCCCTGGATAACGGACACGAAGAGGAAATGCGTCCAACTATCCAGCCAAGCAGTAATCATGAAAAAGAAATTCGGGAAGTTCTCTCTTGAACCTTTAAGGCTGTTTTATCAACAGAAGGTCATTCCAGTATTGATCTATGGGGCCGAAAATGCGCTGGGGTGCACACACGAACTATGGTCCTCTTTAGAGAATCAATTCTGGATGAAAGTTTTGGGACTCCCAAGAGGAACGAAGACGGCTTGTATCAGATATGAACTTTCTCTCATTTCACTTCAGGCTAGAATCACTTGGAATCTACTATCCTTATTCCGTAAAACCAGAGTACAAGAAAAAATTCTGCAGTTTGAAATTCTCCACAGCGCATCGGAAAACGGTCAGAATCTAGTGTCCATGTGGATGCAGAGATGTGAGAGCCTATTAACTGAATTCGACATTAAGATACTCACATCACATGAAAACCTGACTGCTGCAAAAATAAAAATATGGCGTATTGATTGGGAGCGAACATGCGCAGAAAGATCAGCAGCGAAACTGATGATAGACGTCCCAGCCGAAGCTCGTGCATTTGCCACGGCACAATGCTACATCAGTCTTTTTCCAGACCCTGAGGCACTTAGAGGTTTTATGTTATTTCGCATGAATTTATTCAAAACTAAAGAGCGAATACAGAGGTGGAAAGGGAACAGTAACATGAATCTCATTTGCAGATTTTGTACAAGTAAACCAGAAACATTGAAGCATCTGGTTCTGTTTTGTACTAATTTCCGCAATGAAAGAACTTTACATCTGGGCCCCTGGCAGGATAAACACCCCTCATTGGATGCGGATGACTGGCGGAACCACATGTTCAATGGAACTGATTTCAAATTGTTAATCCCTCTGACCCTCTTTTTAAGAATAATCGAAGAGCGTCTAAGTCTGGTTGATGCCGCTTAACAAACAAGAAACAGCCAGAAGGAGAGCAGGGCGAATCGGATGATGGAGGGAGGAGTAAGTTGGGAGGAACTTGCGATAAGATGTAAACTGACACATGATTCATGTTGTCTTGTTAATGTGTTAAAGCGAAACCCCGGGATACATCAAGCGAGAGAGAAGCCTGGCGCCTCGGCATCCGACAGATATCCCAGGTCCCAAAGTAGCCTACACTCGGGGGAAAAAACTAAGGACAGAGGAAAACACCCTAAACCTCATTTTTCTTCACAAACCGAAAAATACCGAAAAGTCAATTGCACACGTAAGAGTGTCTCCTATAAAGCTAGAACAGCATGCCAAAAACAAAGACGACATAATCCTAAATAGAAGAGGACTACTTTCACTGTTCAGCCTCATTCCAGCTCTTCAGGGTATAAAATCGTCTGACCTACAGCTAGTGGACCCTTATCACTCAAACCACAGAGCAAAAGCTTTCATTCACTTGGCCTCCGTGAGCGTAAAAAAGGAAATTGTTCGTGCTGAAGAGGATTTGGCATTTCTTGGGTTCACCTTGAATAACCAAATTCAGAAATCCCACTCTCTCCAGCCAGGAAACCCAGGGAGCAACATGGGTGGCCATGCAAAAGGCAGAGAAAACGAAAATAGGAGCGAAAGGAAAAGACATTCTGATCCAAAGCAAGTTTCTGAAAACCACAATTCGAAGTCCTTAGTTCCTGCCATAGCGTCTACAAACCGAAAACCAGCCTTGTCTGGCTTGAAAAAAACCTTTGATTGTCGGGGGTCTTGTTCGGCTTCAACGAATTTTGTAAAGGTGACAACTATACCCGACGCTCCCATCGTTCTTAGTAACGATGCACATTGGTCAACAAACAGAATCTCCGCGGACAAAAACGAATATCCAAAAGACAAACTTCAGAGTCTGTGGGCCTGGCTCCCAAAGGCCCTTACACTCACGAAAAAATAGCAATGCGCAGGTCGGCCAAAAGGGCCTTCGGACTCTCCAACCGCCGACCCAACCTCTTCTACCCTTCGCCTCTGTTTGTGGAACACCCGTGGCCATTTGCATTTAACAATGCCGAGTGACGCCAATCTGGCTTTATTTGATTTCATCTGCTTGCAAGAGACATGGCTCTGGAAATCTCCTGCTATGGATGGCTATGACATCATATTGGCTCCAGCAAATAAAGGATTAGCGGGCCGCCCGACATCGGGCCTTCTTATTGCCTACCGACAGGGGATGGGCCTGAAGAGCAAGGCCATTCTCGTATCCAACCTTTCAATCTTGGCAGTATTATTTGACTGGGAAGATCAACCAAACTGCAGGCCCTTTCAAATCGCTATTATCAACACCTACTGGAACTCAGCAGCCATAAACCAGCAGACATACCTAGCAATGATGGAAAATCTAGTAGATGAAATTCAAGCCTTCCATCAGGTTCCTTCTATTATTATCTGCGGCGATCTGAATGCCCACTGCTTCGACAACCATTCCAAATTGGGCAAACCTTCTTCCTCGAATCCTGCCTCAAATAGAGGGAGCCTGTGGTCCACTCTGATGGCCTCAAGGAAAATGGAAAACCTGGACTCAGTTTTTCCCAACGCTGACCGCCCTCCTACCTGGGAGCAAGGTGCTCACCATGCCACCATTGATTACATTTTTGCCTCTCGCCACATTCTTCCTAAGGTAAAAGACTTCCAAGTTCGTAAGACAAAAGCGAGTGATCATAATCAGCTCACCATGTCTCTGCAATCCCACTTCAAACCTCCGGCCCCCTATGTTGCTGGAGTGGAACCAAACTCACGAGGAAATCGCCTGAATATGACAACGAAAGCTGTGCTAGACTTGTCTGCAAAATATGCGCTGGGGTTACACTCCAATGGACAAGATTCCTTGGACTACGTCCCTCTTCTAATCCAATATAGGTCAAAACCAAAACTGTCGGCTCGATCTTTTACTGCTCCGAGACATTCTTTCAATGCAACATTGGTGGCAAAAAGACGCGAACTGCGCAGGTTGAAACGGAAGCTTGGATCACTTCCTCAAAATCAGGCCCAACTGATATCAGCAATAAAGGCCTACAAAAACTGGGCAAAGAATCATCGCCACAATCTGTACCAGCAGGATGCTGAATTTATGCTAAAAGCAATTTGTGGAAATAAAGCGAAAGACTTCTGGTCCCTATTAAAAACATCAGCACCTTCTTTAAATAACACGACCATCAACGCCATGGCGGAAGCAAAATGGGTCAGTCACTTTTCGTCCCTTTTCCAAGCTCCACAAGCCACAGGCCTGCCTGAACTGAAAGTGAAAAACGAAAACTGGCTGAAACTAGATGACGTGGCGGAAATTAGAGATCACATCAAAAAGCTGAAGTCCTCCAGAGCGACGGGCCCGGATGGAATCTCAAATATCGACTTGAAAAAAAACGCAGAGAAATGGGTACCTCTTATTCTGTCCATTTTTGCACAGTGTGCCGCCCAGAAATCACTCCCACCATCGTGGATGAAGGCGGTCATCGTTCCAATCTATAAGAAAGGCGACATCACCGACCCACTAAACTACCGCCCTATAGCCCTTTTGGACTGCATTGGGAAGGTCTATGGGAGCCTGCTTTTGAAAAGATTTGACGCCTGGTCAAAGTCGGCTCCCTGCAATGATAGGTTCCAAACGGGCTTCAAAAGAAATATGGGAACAACGGCAAGCATATTTACCATCAGTACATTGAAAAGCAAGGTCTTGGAGGGCAAACCGAGGATTTTTGTGGCCTTTATCGATCTTTCCCAAGCTTTCGACTTGGTCGACAGGCACCGCCTCTGGAATAAACTTGAAGCTTGGGGGTGCCCGCATGAGTTGCTACAGCCTATCAAGGCTCTCCACTCAGAAACCAGCCTAAGAGTCCGCCTGTCACAAATGGGAAACTTGTCATCTGAAATCCAGACGGGCCGAGGGGTGAAACAGGGCTGTCCTTTAGCTCCAGCACTCTTCCGAGCCTACATCGGCGATTATGGAAATTCAGTAGATCGCTCAAGGACTTTTCCACCATCCTTGGCCACAGCAAAAATAAGCCACCTATTGTATGCTGACGATCTCATATTACTCGATCAGACCCAGATCGGCCTGCAGAGACAAATATCAAATCTCCTGCGCTACACGTCTGAGAATAACCTTAAAATAAACAAAGAAAAAACAAAAATCATGATCCTGGAGTCCGGACAGAAAAAAAAAGTAGAAAACTTCACATGGCGGCTGGAAGATTATGTGATTGAGACAGTCACAGAATACAAATATCTCAGAGTTTTGATGGACAATACCAAACACGAGAGTTCAATGCAGGCCAATCTCCAATCAAGAATAAAGAAGCTGACATCTCAAGGAAAGGCGATTGACATAAAATTCGGCAAATTTTCTTGCATCCCTGTGATCGAATTTTACAGAAAGAAAGTCATCCCTTCCATTACTTACGGAGCAGAAGCCATGCCCCTGATTCCCAGCAAAATCTGGCAAAAACTCGAAAGCGTGTTTTGGAAAGGGGTCGTGTCCCTTCCTAAATCAACATCCATAGCCGCAATCAGGAGAGAACTGAGCATAGTGTCTCTAAAGACAACAGTTGACATCAGCTCCCTGAGACTCTATCGAAAATGCATCATGGATGAGACCGAGGAAATCCATGGCCTCCTAAACAAGGAGTTAAATTCTGGCAAGGTGCAAATGCTGGCAGCATGGAAAGAAACAAACTTGACCTTACTCCATTCAGTCGCCTGCTCGGAAGTCGATCTCACTTCAAATCCAACCAGAGTGTTCAAAAAATTGAAAGAGCTTGACTGGATCCAAACCCAGGAGTCTGCCTCAAACAACAAACTACTCGTGCACTTGCCTCCAACATTCCGCAAGCTCAATGAGCCAATGAGGTACCTGCAAAAATTCCCCAATAGGGGGGCACGGAATGCGCTTCTAAGAATAAGGCTGAACTTGGTGGCCACAAATGAAATTCGAAAGATCCGAGGTTTATCCGACACGAGCGCTTGTCGCTTATGCGAGAACAATACCGAATCCATCAGACACTTGCTTCTGTCATGCCCGAAAAATCAGATCCTCAGAGGGGCCTACTTGAATCATCTAATCGGGGACGATAGAGGGTGGGACGAGGTCACCTGGTGGAACAGACTGATCAGCGGAGACCGAATTACCTGGCTCTTGGCAACTGTAAAAATATTGGAGCATACGATGAAAATGATAACCGTTACAGGGTCCCTCCCTGGTTAGTTATCGCGAAACTTACTTCTACAGCTCTTCTTTTGTAAAATTCTTTTGAATATACACAAATAAAAAAATAAAAAAAATGTGTTTGTAACAGATTTTAAAGGTTTGTATAAACCGTATAAAATAAAAAAATATATGAATTAATTAGTCACCTGCTTTATTGTTCACTTTTTTAATTGAATCTTAACTTGTAATTAATGTTACATCACATTAATGCTTTATAAAGAATGCTTTAAACATCTTTGTGTATAAATAAATAAATAATGTATTATATAACTTTAAGTGTGTAAGTGTTTACTTGGAAACTTGTATTTACACGTTTCATTCCACAGCTCCACAGCTCACATTACCCCTCTTAAGAAAAGTCTGGCTACTCACTCACGCTACCAACTTGTTGGACTGCACTAATTCTTACCTAACAGATGGGTGTGTTAAATAGTGTGCAACCTCACCTGAAAAAGGAGGGCAGACTGTTCAGAGTCCACTGTGCCGAGTCATTGGGCCTCATTACAACTCAGGCGGTAAGGGGTTTACGGCGCCGTAAACAGCGCCGACCCTTACCGCCTGAGTACGAGGTCCCTTAGCGCCATGGCGGATTTAACACCTGCTTTTAGCAGGTGTTAAAATCCATGGCGCTAAGGGACCATGGAGTTAATTACGCCACCGTAATTTACGGTGGCGTAATTAACGCCTTCCCCACTCCCATTATGCCCTATGGGGCAAAAATGGGAATGGGGAAGGGTAAATGGGGATTGGGGACTTACCGCCCCGCCAAACTCGGAATGGGGCGGTAAGTCCGCCAACCACCATGGCGTAAACGTAGTTTACGCCATGGTGGTAGAGTCACGGCCCAGGCGGTAACTTACCGCCTGGGTCGTAATGAGGCCCATTGCCTGCACAATCCATATATGGGGTCCACCACTGATAACTCTGGGCCATGGTTCGCCAGCAGCAACCGAGCGTATAAAGCACTGTTACATCTCGCTGGCACTAAAGAACACGAGCAGAGGTGAAAATGCAGGAGCACATATGTGCTTGGGAAACAGAAGGCGCTAGCCCTTGTATTTTCCCCACATTCGAACCCACGCAACCCCAGGGGAAAACAAAATATAAACACCTTTAGAAAAAACAGCCTGCCTTCCTTTCTGCACCCCACACCTGGAATGCCACATATACACATAAGCAGCAAAGCAACAAGAAATTACCCATTCCTCCACTGCCACCCAAACTCCCTCTGCCCCACAACACGTGTACTAATAGTTTAAGGTGCATTCTATAAGACAGTTAATTGGCTTTAGAATTTGTTTCTGAAATCTTTGAATACCAAGCTCCAATTTTCAAACCACCGTGTGACACAATCCATCTTTCATCCATGCGAGGCACATACAATTAACACCACTAAATTAGGTAAAGGAAGTGTTTAATTATGACCAGGACTCTTAATAAGTCCCTCTATGCGTATAAGTGTGTACAACACCTTGAAGTCACAATGATGGCAGCAAGCGTTTTTTGTGTTTTTATGCAACGAGCTGAAATACCTATTTTTGGACCAATAAAAAGAAACAGATGGATTTAGATCATTCAGGCAGCTCAGTGAGTTAGAGCTTGCTGCGTGTGTTCAATCTGCAGCTGACAATAAACTGTCTCAGCCTTTCATGCTTCCCGAAGGCTCCAATTACATTGCGTAAAATTAATATTGTGCACAGTTATGCAAAAGTGCAACTGCCGTGATGGCAGTACATAGGCTTTGAATGGCACACACGTGTTGCAGGATTGGGATGAACGCAAATAAATCGTTGACACTAGAGCCAACTCATAAGGGTGTCTGCAGTTAGAAATGCAGGGAACGCAGAAGGAGTCCCATGTTGAGGAATTCGAGTTGGCCCGGAGATCACATATAAAGTATCCCGAGAGCCCAGTGTCCATCGATTTAGGGAGTCTGCTTCTTAAACTCCTGGATTACCCCTAGCGCACAGTGAGGCAGGCTGGCACTTTCTAAACCCTGCTCTATGCAGCCAGGATCCAAGCACACAGAGTCAAGCAAGCTAGTGTGCCAAATGGAACGTCATCTCCATCTGAAACCCCAGGTAGTAATATGCCAACCTACCGGTCTCAAGTGGAGGCAGGTAAGCACAGTAATTACATCCCCTCCCTGGGTTAGGAAAGTCCCAGAGTCCCTGGCCAGTCCTGCGTTGGCCAAATCATATCTTCAACAGCTTCTCTGTGCTCTGATATAAATGTAACATTACTTTCATCCTACCGCCAGCCCAATCACCTTAAAGAACAGCAGATTCAACTGGTGTCTGGTCTGATGTTCCAAGCTCTCCTTACATTACAGAGAAAGACGGAGCCCATTCTATGTGAAGTAGAGATCAAGACGCCGGCCTGGAAGCAGGCTGATAGAAGTTCTGAGTGGTGTTACAGTAAAGAGTGAATATCTTCATGTAACTGAACTCTTGATTGGCTAACAGCATCTCATTGGGGTATATGGCAGAGAGAAAGAGACATTAACATATCATAGTTCTGGCCATGCAAGCCAAGTATTGCCAGTTGCTATGGCAACATGTATTTTCTGTTTGCAAATCCCCTTTCCCTTGCCAAACCTGTAAGAATGATTTGCACCACCAAAATGTGCCCAAGACAACAAGCATTGTGTTGCAATGGAAAGGATTATATCCCACCACCCTAAGCGCTTTCAAGTGAGGCGAATCCCCTTCCAGATGGTGGCGTTTGTAAAGGGAGAGAGAACCGCACTATAAAACTTGATGCAAAAGCAATATTGCGAAACAGCAGACGCATAGCATTAGGAGACACATGGAAAGAAGAGCCATTTTGTAGTTATTGTGAAAGCATAGACTTGTATGACTGCGCTGCACCCGCCAAACTCCGTGGAATGATTTCACTAGGCCAAACACCCTCACAGCAGAGCGAATGCACACTGCCAATTCCCATGACAGTCCACTTCCCCATGCCCCTTTACTGTTGCAATCATTTAGTATCATTCAGAGGAATGTGCCCTTCAAGAGCGTGAGATAACACCAGGCTCGGCACAGGTCTATTCATCGCCACTAAGCTGCCAGCAGGCCTCTAACCACCACCCAGCCAGTCCAGAGTCAGCCCCACACCACTGTCCCAAACCCCACACCTCTGCATTCCATAATAAGCAAGCAACCCTCCTGTCCCAACACAAATCAAGTGTCCATAAAAGATCTAAGTATGCACCACTGTTTTTCTTCCAGCATAAAACACATTCTTTGTAACACGATTTACAGGGAGAGACACATTAAAGATCAAACCCAGGGTGGAGACCTTTAGTGCGACGGGTGCGGTATCAATGAAGCCCTGAATGAGTGGGTCAGCGTGACTGTATTTTATCCTCCCTTCTCCCTGGCACCAGTTTTCAAGCTACCCAGGTGCATGCCACTTATTTTAGAAGCAACATTGTATATATGAGTGCCTCGACCTTCACCGCAAAATTGAGTGCAGCTGACCATCTTGACCGGCGGGGAAGAACGAACCAATTGTAGCCTTGCATCCCCTATGGAGCAGGCCCATGTGTAGGGTCCCACCAATCGGTGGCACCAATTTGTACTAAGGGTGATGATGCTTTTTGGGTTTTAAAGCTTCTGCTTGTGCTAGGAGAGCCACAGTGCTCTCGAGCAGCAGTGTCCTTTACTGATAGCTTGTATTCTATGCAATTAAAGCCTTGTTATCCTTGCAAGCTATCTCCGGGCCTATTTCCTTAGAGGGTTGTATTCACTCTTTAGTGCACATTAAAAGGGGACTTGCCTTCATTTGGTGACCCTTGCAACGTGATTCTATCATCCCCGTACCTGCAGACGAATCCAGGTGGCCGCTCCTAGAGGGCCGTGCCGACCTACGGTGACCAGCCCCAAAATGTATACGCTGAAGTGGCCTACTGGGTGCTGTCTTTGCAGAATCCCACCTGCTCATTGGAGCGGGGTGCAGCCCGAGGTAGAGGCCGAGGCCCGTTTTGGATTCCCATGAATGGAGGCTTTTCGGAAGATAGTGAACACATGAGTATAGCTTGCAATAAATAACAAAGTAGGGGTGGGTGTGTAGAGCAGTGAGAATAGGGTGAACACATAGTGAATGAAAATGAGAGTGTGTTTTGGTTTGCGGATTGTGTTGATTTATTTTGGCCATTTTCTGTTTTATTTTTGAGGATATTGAGGATAAGGAAAAAGGGATACAGGTGCCTCCCCCCCTGAGAAAAAGAGGAGGGTGTAACCATGTGCACTGTCTCGACCAGTGCCGGAGAAACATATAGAGAGAAAATAGGAACTCCATATAATTAGAGAGCTCAGAAAAATTAGTGGTTGTTGTTTTAGCTTGTTATTTTAGTTTGTTTTATTGGTGTATTTTAACGTGTAAGCAGGAGGCCCAGGAGGGGCGTGTGTGATGTGTACATCTGGAGAGCGTGCAGAGTGTGTATGACGAAGCTCTAGTGTTGAACGTGGGATGGGAAAGGACAATTGATAATTCTTCTGTGAATTCATTGACAGCATTGACATGTCCTAACGACAAGACTGTGTTGTGTATGCTTTAACTGTTTTAGACAAATTCCTAGTGTAGGCGTAGCCCCGACCCAAGACACCTGCCAGACTCGACCATGGTGAGAGACACACCCCTAGTCTGTATATGTAAGTCCCTGTCCCTATATTGTGAGAACATTAAAAAGTACCATAACCAATGGGTGACTGAGACTAAAGGGGATGGAATGCCCCACTCCTGATTCTAACATGGGTCTTTTGACAGATATGCTATGGACCATATGTCCACTTACTTGACTGGAAAGTATAAGGGGAGACCATTGCAGCAAAGAAGGGAAGTATTAGACCTCTGAAGAATGTTTGAAGAAACAGAGGTACGAGTAGGGGATGGGGCGACACAGTAATAAGAAGATGGGTACAGAAGAGACTGGGAAAAAGTGAAGAGACAAAAAAGGGAATATACCTGTTAGCAAAGCACCCAGCAGAAGGGTATACAAACCCGGCATATGTGTCGGCGGGCACCATGGTGGCCACAGCAGGTACAGCCCAACCCCCACATATGTCTCACACCCAGAAGTATCGGCCCACACCAGGGTTTGTGCCCAAGACCTAGAGTTGGCACTGGCCTCCACACACACTGAACTGGCAAGATTACAGGCAGCATGCGAGGCAGCAAGGGTGGTGGAAACTCCAATGTTGCCCACAGGGGCACCACAACAGCCACCTGGGGATGAAGGGAAGACAGGCGACTTCCTGTTCAGAATAGACAGTGCACCCGTAAAAACAGTCCAAATAGAGCGGCACATGGAAACAGACAGTCTGGGATACTAGAATGTAGGGTCCCGAACAGGGGACGAGGAATACTGGAGTGATTTTGATAACACTGAAGAAGATGAGAGGAAGGGGCCGAGCAGGCACCCCAACCAACATTGAGATTAGAGAGTTTATGGGACGGAAGATTAAGGGAGAGTTTGGCAGGAAGCATTAGCACAGAAAAAGGGAAGTGCAATTAAGGGAGGGAATGGAAAGGTGAAGCTCCACATTCCCTTAATAGAGAAGGGCATGGGGTGACCACACTATGTACCCTGGGGACAAATGGACAAAAAGAACCTCCTTAAGGTGCTCCCGCCACTCACAGTGGGGGCGAGAAAATGGATTTAGGCATTTGAGAAAAACACAGCAGGGGTATCCTTAGCCATAGGGGGCATTAAGAGTTTGTTGGTGGCACCAGTGGGAGATCGAGCAGAAATGGTGTGGATTAAAGCTGGGTATCCAGGAGTAATGCTAAGTAACGATGCCCATGATGGATTATCATTCAACAAGATCAAAGCACGAGCAAGGGATGCGTTGCGACGCATGCTCCCAGAGATACCCCTGATTTGCAATCAATAATGCAGTACACATTGGGGGATGAGGAAGATGCTGCACAATACATTCGTAGGGTTCAAGAGATGTGGAGAGCAGAAACCAGCAATGCCTGGGATCAATCAACCTCATTATTTTACTTTAATGTAAACAGAGCAATCCCCAAAGAAGTACAGAAAGCAGTTGATAAGGTAGCCGGGGTTGAAGCAAAGGAGTGACCCGAGATTCAGAGGATCATAGTTCACCATTGTAGTAGGATCAGAGAGTGAGAGAAAGAAACTATTCAGAGGCGGCAGGCAGAGGAAGCAAAACTGGTTAAAATAAATTAGTGAAGGTAGTGGCAATATTAACAGGGCTGCCCCCTGTGCAGACAGGAGGGGTGCACTTCTATCACAAAGCAGGCAAGAATAGCGGCAGTTTGGGCTGAAGGCAGGCAAGGACAGTTGGGAGGAAACAAGCACTTTTTATGGGCACCAGTGGCAAGGAGGACAGCAACGAGAGCAAGGTTGGTTTCGAGGGACAAGAGAAGGGGGATTTGAAGGGCCAAGACCCAGAGGTGGAAAGACGGAGCAGTGCTGGACATGAGGGAGGTGGGGCCATTGTGCAAGATAATGTCGCAGCAGGGAGGGAATTATAACTAAAAATCAGAAACTGTATGAGTATCCCCCACCCAGGTAGCTCCCATGTACCCACCTCCTGAATTACTCTTATACCCTTCGAGATCCACCAGTCCTATACACAGTTACAACCACGGTACTCTGTAACTCTGTATCACGCAGGAGTTAGCTTGGCTGTGCCTCTATCTGCAGTGGTTGTGTTCACTCTAAATACTAGCACATATTAGATTTCTCAGCCATAGTGCCCATACACATCTGCTTATACCTTGTTTCTTCTTTTGCTCAGCTATACGCTGTTACAGCTTCAAATCCCCGGCCCGTACCACTCACTACACCAGCAACAAGAAATTAAACCATACCAGCCCTGCCCTTACCAGCAGGCCACAGAGAACAGACACACTTTTGGGACTGCGCCCAAATGTGCAGCAGTCCCATACCAAGGGGCTACAGTAGTTGGGGGGCAATCCTTTCTCATTCCCTGGGACAGACACGTACCACGACTAGGAAATTCCACAGAGAGCACTTGCGTGTCCGGTCCTGTCAAGCACCCTTAATCCAGACAAGGAACCGTCGGTGGGGGCATAGAGGGGAAATAAACAATTCATATTTATGGTGGATTCAAGAGTGGAGCGAAGAAGTCCCACTATCAGGGAAGAGTCTCAACATGCAGGGATTCTCTAGGGCTGTTTTGATGGTTCCTTACACAAAAGATCTAGACGTCAAGGTTGGAGGGAGGATTACATGAGCCCCCCTCCTCGAATCTCAGAGAGTTCTCCTGTCAACTTGTTCAGGAGGGATCTGCTCAGCAAGCTGAACATGAAAATTTAATTTACCGACAGAATTATCGTCTGTGCCACACCTGGCATGTGCTCCCTAAGAGAAATGCTGGATATACATGCCGTGGCAAGTGAAGTGGCAGTGAGAGGTAATCCCTGTGAACCCTGCCATATTTATTTTTGGCATCAAAGTACTCACCTGAGCGGCCCCCCAGATAACCAGAAAGAAGTTGAGATTACCCACTGACTTCATTTTTCAACCGGTAGCACTCCCAGGCCTAGTGGTGCCCGCATAAAGGATAGTAGTGCTGGGTACTGATCCTCAAGGGATTCAAGAAACACTGCAGTCCCTGTTGCACCAAAGGATCATAGGTGCCCTCCACCTCACCATGCCATACTGCTATAACCCCATCAAAAAGGTTGGATAACATAATAAGATATATCATAAGGTCCAAATCATCCAATACTCCTGGTCCAAACAATCTGTCATTCGTAACCCTCAAATAGAACATAACATTGTGGACACATTTACTCCATCTTCTCTTTAGCGATGTAATTACAAGTAAGAGAATACCTGAGTCTTGGAATATTTCATATGTTCTGTTAATATTCAAGAAGGGCAACCGATTATGCCTGATGAATTATCGGCCAATTTCTCTAATGAATGTAGCGTCAAAGATCGTTGCTTCAATACTATTAGGCAAATTGAATATATGAATAGAGGAGAAAGATATCTTAGATCTTAGACAGATAGGATTCAGGAAAGTGAAGGGAACCGATGTTGGTGGTTTACTGGTCACACAGTTACAGAAAAACACTTGGCTGAAGGGTCAACCTCCTCTTTATATCGCCTCAATGGACCTTACGATGGCCTTTGACAAGGTCAATAGACCTACCTTATGGAGAAGGCTAATCGAACTTGAGATTGATAAGGGCCTATTGGAACTGCTTATACATCTATATTCGAAAACGATGATGAGAGTTAGACTAAACATCAAAGGCCTATTGTAAAATGAAATAATATCCCCCAATGGGCTTAAACAAGGGTGCACACTTGCTACAACCCTTTTTAATCTGTACATATCTGCAGCCGGGACAACACTTGACAACAGTGGTCTAATTGCCCCCAAGATCGGCCCATTAAAGGTACAGTGGGTCTCCTATGCTGATGATTTTCTACTTTTCGATTGCATGAAAATTGGTCTTCAAAGACTCATCAACATCTTTGAGACCTTTATAGCAGACTGGAAATTGAAAAAAAATCCATTAAAAACAGTAATTCTCTACTCAGGACAACAAAATCAAAAAATGTTGAAACACACCTGATGCTGTGAAGGGATGAGTGTTAAACCCCAACATGTTTTACGTTACTTAGGATACACATTTTCAAGTATAACTTTCTTAAAAATTGCTTAAGGTTGAAAGCCGCTGATGCATCTAATCAACTAAAAGTGATAGAGAGAAAATATGGAAGATTTACGTTGCCCCCCTTATGGAATTTTCTCATATGAGGTTATTCCTCGACTCTCTTATGGATTAGAGTGCTTTCCCGATGTTCTATTATCCTATTTAAAAACCATTGAAGCAATTGTGTGGAGAAATGTCCTGGTTTTTCTTACAAAGTGCATATCTATGAAAATCATACGTTATGAATTTGGTCTGCAATCATTAAAAAGCCGTATGCACTGGAAAAAGTTATCTTTGCTTAGAAAATACATATTTAGTGATACAAAATCTGTACATATCTGCACCAATTAGGTGAAGAAAAAACAGAGCAATTCATGTGTTTGCTTAAAAAGGAAGCTGAAATCATATTAAGAAATGTGGGGCTTTCCATAACTATCCTTATCAAAAATCCAGAAAAGGTGAAAAAACTGGTGAAAGCCTTTGATTGGGTAGAAAATAATGCTGTGATCCTAAATTCCAAATTGTACTTCCAAACCGTGTCATTCTGGAAGTGGTATCCAGTACCCAAAACATATATTGCAAAATATCCTTCACGGGTGTTTATGAACAGTACAATGCGTTTTCGATTTAATGTCTTAAATATGCAAGAAATATCTAACATTCGTTCTCAAGCCCCTGGTGACTATAAATATTGTTGCTGCTGTCAAATTGTTGGAGAGAATGAGTCATTGTTACATTTGCTATTAGTATGTCTCCAATTGATCTTACATAGAATTGAATACTTTTCGCAATTTGTAAATGACATTTCATATGTTAATAGAGAATAATTGTGGAACGAAACGCTCCATGGAACCTCTGTCTCACTGAAAATAAGAGTGAATGCAGTTTAAAAAAATATTTGTAAGTTAG
Source organism: Ambystoma mexicanum (assembly GCF_040938575.1). NCBI lineage: Eukaryota > Metazoa > Chordata > Amphibia > Caudata > Ambystomatidae > Ambystoma > Ambystoma mexicanum. The sequence goes on from NC_090928.1 coordinate 740,217,958, forward strand.
AATAATATGATTTTTGTAAATTGCTGTCTCTGACTAATATGGTTATAATATGGGTAAATTGAAAAGTAATATTGTTTTATTTTGTTAAACTTGCTGTGTCTTCTAATACGTGTTTTTATCATTCTAGACATTTTTTAACAGCTTAAATGAACCAACAAACAATAATAAACATTTTTTTTAAAGTCAACTAGGGCTGTTGGAGGATGATCTAGGATTTACTACCCCTTAATGACATAGCACAGAAGGAGTTTGCACTTTTCCCAAAACCTGCACCCATTTTATGCAGCATTCCCAAGGAAGCATCCCATTTCACTGTGGTAGACGTAAAGAATGCATTCTTCTTGGTATATCTTCACCCAGAATAAAAATACCTCCGAGCCTTTAAGCTGGTTGGAAAGCGCTATAAACACACTTGTTTGCACCAGGGGTACAGTGAGAGCCCTAGCATTTTTAACAGGATATTACATGAAGATTTAGGGAGCATCCAAGTACTCAGCACGATAATTTAATATGTAGATGACTTACTGTTGTGCAGCAACAGGGAGAAAGGCTGTCGAAGGGACGCATTACTACAGTTGTTAGCAAGAAAAGTGTGTATCCATTGTCGAGGTGTGTTGAGGCCGGTCCATATGCCCACTCAGATGCTACATCTGCTGCAAAATTCCTTGTCGAGAGGTCTTTGCCTGTTGGGAAGTCTATAATGTTTTAAGATCACATAATGACAACCATTTCTTCAATGAGCTGTTCAAAGAAATAACAGTCCTTTTAGGAATCACTCATTGCATGTGTTCCATTTACCACCCACAAGCACAAGGTGGTAGAAAGGATCAACTGCCACCTTAAAAGTAGACTCTCCAGACTGTGTAATACCTTTAAAAAGAATTGTGTATATTGCCTGCCCCTGACCCTGTTTCATCTGCGCACACAGCCGAGCAAGGACCACCACCTGTCCCACCATGAAATAGTAAATGGCATACACATGCAGACACCCATATCACCTGTAAGGAGAGCATCAGGTGCCCACAGAGCAGCAGCAATACTGGGGGAAGAGTTTAAACTGTATCTGTCCTAACTAACACATGCGATAAAATGTATCGCAAAACAAATTCTCTCCATTAGTGCAAGTTATCTTTGACAGTTATTAGAAACACAACACATCATTGGCTCTCAAACTATAAGGCCCTTATTATATGTCCTTCTACAATTGGTTGGCATGCTTGTACCAGTCTGGAACATTAGATTCTCTAGAAGTACATAAGGTGGTAACCCAGGTGCTGGTGGGTGGACTTGAGCGTATCTTCCCACCCAATTAGCCCATCATCTCTCACCACTCATGCCATCTGCCTGTCAGATTGTCTTTCAACATGGCCTTGTAGTAGCGTCTCGTCTCTGAGAATATAAGGGAGTGTGAGCATGTCCTTATCAAGGTTCAGGCTTGCAGCCCACATCTATTTTCATTTTGGACTCACATGATCAGAGGCCATGAATCGGCCTATATTATAGCATCTACTTGTTTTAAATGAAGACATTTGGCACTCATGGTGTTCTCTTCTTGCAACTTAAAAAGAGATGCCTCACCATCTCACATTCACTGTTCTTCAAGGGCTGATAACCAGTTTTGGCTGCTCTTAGCCTTTCACATCAGGCCAAGCAATCTTTCTTTGGTCCATCTTCGAGCTTTGGCTTATTGCTTGCTGCGACACACACACACACAGCTATTAATCCTCCTTTCTCCACAGGTTGAGCTTACTAAAATTGTGGCATCGAATGTTCAAATTCTACACACATATATATATATTGGCGGCAATGCCTGCAGTCTATTCATTATGTATAGTCAGCCTTTATGATTACTTAGTCTACTTCCGTTACAGCATCTATACAGTTATAAAACGGCTTGCACTTTCTGCAGTGCTTCTTCACATGTGCAATCATCATTCTGCACATGAAAGTCTTCTCGATTCTTTACTTCAGCATCAGATTCTGTATGGTCTATGCATTATCTTCCTTGGTCTTCCTTCTCAGTGTGTTACTCTCATCTCTTGGGACATCACCAGCCTTTCCTTTTCACATTTTCACACTTCTCTGGGGATTTCCATCAGGAGACCGTCATCTCTTCAGGGATACCTTATGCAAGGCTTTCTCAGTGGATACCTTGCCTCAAAGGCTCTTCATGATATAGGTACTGTTACTGGTGTTGAACACGTAGCAATTTCTGGTTTCCCACATATAGGCAGAATAGGGGCTGTACTTCCTGCCAAGGCGTTCGGCTGCTCCTCTACATTCCCCCCTTTTGTTGATTTATCGACCACACCTTCACCATTTTCCACATCTTGGTATTCTTTCTTGAAAAAGTGATTCTTTGGAGTCCAAATGTTCACTACTCCCTTCAGTGATCCTGCTGATTTTACAGGTTTGTCAATGCTCCAGGTCATACGGCTGCATTGTCCATTCGGATTACAGTAGATCCATTGACCCACATACTTTCTGTGATTTCTTGGATGCAAGAACTTCATTGCTAAGATGCTGGCCTCTATATACTTTCTGATTTCTTCATCTGTCAATTCATTGGGTCCAAACTGTGATTCCACATCGATCATGATCTTCATTCCTACTGCCTTCTTTGCTGTCTTCTTGCATTGTATGATTATTATCTTAATGACACAGAATCTGAACATCACCAACACCATCACCAATATTGCTCCCAGTAACTTGTAGATATTCGCCATCCTTTTGAACGGTGCCGCCTTTACTGTATATATTGGCCTAAGCCCAGTCGCTCTGCAAAGAAATCCGCGCTGCAAGGTTCTGAACAAGCCGCCATTTTAGGTTCATCTGCCATTTTGATTCTCACTCCAAAGTCACCCTGTGTTCTAAAATGGTGGACAGTGTTCTTCTGTTAGTAACATGGCCATCTTGACCTCTGTATGCATGTTAATGCCTAAACTGCCCGTAGGCCAAATGTTAGGGTCATGTAATGAGACCTTGCCCTTCGTTGACCTATAGATCAAGGATTACCTGTGCCAACGTAACTGATCCGCAAGCATATATTAAGCACAATGTTGTGTAAACACTAAACAAGAACACTTGTTGAACTACATTGTATTGAAATATGTACTAAGGCTTATGTTAGATCTGAGAATATACTGTTGCTATTGTGATTTGTTGAACATGTAAACTGAAGGTGATCCATATGCATATAGCTGGGCGAGTCAGAGGTGAACTCGGCACGAACCCTAGATTGGGAATTATTAATGTACAGAGGGGCTGAACATCATGTTACAAAACTGTATAAAAGAGTGGATATTCTGATGTACAGTCCCACTCACTTCTCACATCGAACTGGCTGGTATTCGTTGTGGTGTACTGAGGGCCAGATAGCTATCTGATACTTTGTTCCTCTGAAAACTGTTCAGTTACTTTGAATAAAGATCTGTGTATCTTTGTAAACCCGCGTTTGGTGTATTTCCTTTTGTGGTACTCAGCTTCCATATTTCCTTTTGCTTTTACAATCCATTGCGGAACCCACGAGAAGATAGACGCGAACCAGTTGTCATCCGCAGTATCTTCTGCCTCATCTTCCATTTTGTTGTGCAACTTGGTTAGCAACATTATGGCCTCTGTCAAGGTCCTAATGCCATCATCATGAGAAGGTATGAACGTGCAACATGATTCTCTGATTTTGGCACAAACACCTCCATCCATTGCTGTAATCACATCAAGGACATATCTGTTCTGGAGGGTCATCAGTTTTATGGTCCTCATTTCCTCCTTGATCGCATTGAATCCCTTTATAGTAGTTTTGATCATCTGCAGAAGCTCCCATCTGGTAATCGGCAATCATTTTGCATTGCCTATTGTCTGGATCCCTGGCATGAAGATCGTTGTGAAGATCGAAACTGTCTTGCTGAACAGTCTGTGCTCATACGGGATAGCATCAAAGGCTTCTATCAACTTAGCAGATAAATAAGTCTCCCTCCTGGTTTGATTGAGGAATTCAATTGATATTCTCCTCCTCCAATGGGAATCTGCTTTTGGAAACTCTCCAATGTACAGGTTGCTTTGGGGAATCACTAATGCTGGAACATGAACAAGCACTATGGAACACATTCCTCCCCAATCCTTGGGCAGCTTTATGTAGGCTCTGGACCCACAGGCCCAATAGTGATTCATTAGAACTACTGTCCCATCCTTCATGCCTGTTAAATCAAAAATTCAGCCACACTGATTATTTACTCCACCTTTTCTTGTACCGTCATTTCTGAAACACAATTGATGCATTTGTTAGCGGTATTTTGTAATGGTCCTCCTTTATCATCGACCCATGCAAGCAACTTCACAATTTTTACCCAGTGGTGCTTGCATTCATTCTCTGCAGTATCTATAACTGGTTCATAATATCCTGTTAGTGGTGCTGCTTTGCACACAATCAGGCCTTCCGCCCATCCTTGATATGATATGATATGGCATTTATAACATGCCTATACATAAGTGATTCAAGGCACGATGAGGCAAGGGAGGGGGAACAGAGGGACGACAGACAACGATCCTACTAGGCCAGGTGTCATTCAGATCATGAAAGTGCATGGGAGGGATAAGTGGGACAGTAGGGGGGAAGGGGAGGGGACTCTGAGGTACATAATAGAATAAATAACAGTAAGTAAAAGTACGGGGAGCAGGTGGCAAGTGCAGGGCTAAGTGCAGAAAAAAGGTGTCAGGTGTTGGTAGTGGGACTGTAAGGATACAGAACAGTCCTCAAATGCGGGGGGTGCCGGGAAGGCAGTGTAGGTGTGCGACTGGTGGAGGAGGGGACCTGGGCCAGAGATCAGTAGGTGGCCAGGTAACCAGCGCAGTTTCAGTTTCGGTCAGAAAGTCAGCAGCGGAGAGGAAGAGAAAAATCAGAAGCAAAGAGAAAGGTTTTGAGGTGCTTCTGGCACCTGAGATGATTCTCCTCAAGTTTCAGGCAGGCTGGGAGGCTGCTCCAGAGGGAGGCCCCAGCCAAAGAAAGAGATCTACCACCAACTTGTTGCTTGGAGAAGCGAGTGACCCTGAGGGAGTTGGAGGCGGATGAGCAAAGAGCTCGAGAAGGAAGATATTTAGGAAGAGAGAGTTGGAGGTATTGAGGCCCAAGGCCCCAGAAGTCCTTGTGGACAAAGCAGAGGGTTTTGAACTTAATACTCGCAGCCACTGGGAGCCAGTGGAGAGATTTCAGTCCTGGAGAGATATGATCCCTGGGTAGAAGCAGGCAGATTTAGAAAGAGGCTGTTGCAGTAGTCCAGCCTAGAGAGAACCAGAGCTCTGGATACAGTGAGCTTCTGGGGGAAGGAGAGGAAAGGAAGAATACCTCTGAGAGGTGCAGCTGGTAGTGTGACTTCTTAGAGATGTCAGAGATGTGAGGAGAGACGGAGAATGTGGGGACGAAGATGACCCTGAGGTTCTTAGCCTCACAGTTGGGAGCAGGAAGAGGGCCAAGAGAGGCCGGCCAGAGAGTGGCAGGAAAGGTGGGAGCAGGTGTGCTGATGAGGAGAAACTCGGTCTTGCTGGCATTAAGGCAGAGATCGTTGGTGGCGCACCACTCCTGGATGGCGGACAGACAGTGGGAGATGAGAAAGGGAGAAGAGGTGGTTGAGGGTAGCCTGAAAATGAGCTGAGTGTCATCCGCATAGCACTGGAAGTTGGGGCAGAGCGCAGCGATGCAGTAGGCAAGAAGTGCCAGGTATTAGTTGTACAGCTAGGGAGAGAAATTAGACCCCTGGGGAACACCACAGGTAGAGATAGGGATGGAGGAGAGGAAGGACCCAAGTTGAATCTGCGAGGGTCAATCAGAGAGGAAAGAAGTCAGCCATGAATGGGCCTGACCTGTGATACCCAGGTTTTCATGGAGACGGTTAAGCAGGATGGCATGGTTGACTGTGTCAAAGACAGAGGAGAGATCAAGTTAGATGAGGACACAGGGGGTGTTGGAATCAAGGTTGGAGAGCAGGTGTTCATGGATGTTCAGGAGGGCAGTGTCTATGCTTCTGGCAGCTCTGAATCCAGGCTGATGATCATGGAAATAGCCAACAGATTCAGTGTGAAGATTGAGCTGGGAGATGGCCAGCTTTTCCAAGAGTTTGCCCAGGAAAGGAGTGATGGAGGTTATAGTTAGCCAGGCAGGACGGGACAGCAGAGGGTTTCTTAAGAAGAGGATGCACAAGGGATAGCTTCAGGGGGGAAGGGAAGACTCCAGTGGTTGCAGAAGTTGGCCAGAGCAGGAGCCAGGGAGTCAATGTGGTCCTTGATGGTTTTGGAGGAACAGGGATGGACCTGTTTTGATGAGACTTTCATAGATCAGACTTGTCTATAAACCTCCTCAGGGGAGAACAGGGGAAAGGCAGAGAAGGAGGGAGGAGAGGTGGCTGAAGAAGGGCCAGAGGAAGAGCAGGGAGTAGGGGGAAAAGGGAGAGAGCAAGAGAGAGAGGACAGGATGTCCTGAGTTTTAGAGATGAAGTGAGAAGCCAGTGCCATGCAGAGGGCCTGTGAAGGGGCAGGAGAGGTAGAGACTGCAGCAGGATTGGCCAGTTCCTTGCAGATTTTGAAGAGTTCAACCGAGTTGAGGACAGAGAGCCAGTATTGCCTTTGGAGCAGGCGGCAGGCCATTTGTCAGAGGATGCACATGAAGCACGCCATTTCCTCTTAGCCACCCTGCACTTGCATTTAAGGGTGACAAGGTGAGAGTCGCACCAGGAGTTGTACTTGGCTTTGGGTTTCAAGCGGATCCTCACGACAGGGGCAAGAACATCAAGAGTATCAAATATGCAGATTGGATAATGGAAAGGGCTGTGTCAGGGTTTGAGTCAGCCAAAGTGGGAGGAGGGTGAGAAAGTGTCAGCGAAAGCCTCAACTGACTCATGCTTCATGGGTCGGATGACCGAGAAGATGGGTGGTAGTGATGTAGTAAGCTTGGCCTGAGGGGTAGAAAGGGTGTGCTGGTAGGAGAGTAGAAAGTGATTGTTCCAGGAGAGAGGAGTATTGAGAGGAATATAAAGGGAAAAGTCTGAGGAGATCAGAGCCTCCAGAGTGTGCTCTGCAGAGTGAGTTAGTCCAGAGGGGAGAATAGAGAGTGAGAGAGAGTCGCAAAAGTCGCGAAAGAGTCCGGAGGAAGGACCGGAAGCATCCAGGTGGATGTTGAAGTGTCCAAGAAGGAGGAGTTGAGTGGTTGAGACCAGGAGGGAAGAGGAGAGGTCCACCCACTCAGAGAGGTAGGAGGAGAGCTGACCAGGTGGCCAATAGACAGTAGCCACAGTAAGGGAATGGCTAGGAGAGAGAGAGAGAGCCTTCCAGAGTCAGCACTGTTCCTTTGATTTGGGATTGACCTCTTTCCTGGCATCTTCGTATTTCTTCTTGTTCCTTTCCTTGGTAATCAAGCATCTTGTTTTCTTCTCTCCCGATTCCTGCTTTGTTTATTCCAGGCTATTCATATCTTATCACTAGATTCCATGTTTCCGACTTTTCTCTTGTCTTCAAGTCTGGCACATTATCTTCTCTGGGAGATGTCGTCTCATTCACCCATATCAAGGTTGATGTTCGACCCTGGAACTCTCCTTGTGTCTAGCAGAGTGTGAGATGCGTTAGGCAATTAACTTTTTCCACTGGTACCTCTGTAGCTATGAATATCTTGGAGGTCCCCATAGCATAAGGTATGTGAGCGTAGACATAGCAACTCTCCTTGGATGTTCTCTCTTCCACCTTTTTCATGTGCTGATGGCAAATGTTATTACCCAAGTGTGCTGTACTGTCTAATCCCATTATCATCTTCCTCTGTACATCTCCTGTTTCTTCCTAACATAATGGTTGCAGCTGATGGAAACAGCCCTAAAGCAGCTCTGCTCTGAGCAGAAAGCACTCAAGACTTATACTCATCAGTAATGGGTAAATCTACACGGGTTCCTAGAGTAGGGAGAATCAAAGGAACTTCTTTCTCTTTTGGAACAATAAAGTAAAGAGTGTGAACAAGAAGAAACAGGAAGACAAAGACAGACACTGCAAATGCATATATTATACACCACAATATTGGCCCACACCATTTATGGCATTCTGGAATTTCTCAAGTTTGCTCATTCTCTGAAATCATGCCATTTTCAAGATTCCTCATTTTTCTGTACTCATTTAAGGAAGGAAAAATACTTTTTAATCTGGCAATTACGCTATGTCTGGTAGTTTCTGGCTCTCTTCTCTTATCACTACAAGCAGCCCTCTAATCACAGGGCCATTTTTAGGATCATGTAGGAAAGTATGAATGTCCACATCTCATCTAACAAGTGCAGGATAAGAATAAACACAAAGACAGCAAGCAGAAGTCTAGTGGCATCTCTGACTGACAGGACCATAAACTCAATTAAACAAGTATTCAGTAAGGAATGAATCTGTGTACTGTTCCCTCTTCCAGTTGTCAAAGCATAATTCAAAATCCAACTCAGGCATAATCCTGTGTCGACAACTTTCTAAAGTTCATTTTCAAAGAGCTCTGTGGCTTAAGAAACAAATGTGCATGCCTCCTATAATATCTATAAGGAGTGTCCAGTGAAGGCCACAGTCCAAATGTAAATCTGCTTTTATTAATCAATCCGCTGGTTTATCGTCCTTCCTCCTCATCATCGGCCGAGTCTGCACGTGCTGAAATTCACCAGATATTTCAAGTTTTGATACTCCAGATCTTAAGGAGAAAGTAGTTACGATTATGGTAGTGAATTAAGGATTTCATTATTTATCAAGAGCCCAGTTAATGGAGAAACAAGGCAGTGCACCACAGGAAGAGCAGGAACTATGGAAATGAAGGAGATGTTCTTTATCTCCCGCCACCCCCAGAGCCGTTGTGGCAGCAGGACAATACTTTAAAGCCAGTGATGCCAGTAGCATTGTTAAAAATAGCGCTTGAACAGCTGCACTACCCCGAGCATGTAACTAGGGAGAGTCTTGCTGTAACAATTGCAGAAGACTGGTTCATACCAAACCTGTTAGAACATATTGAATTTTATGTAGTAAATTGCATTTTGTGTCAAAAGTTTACCGCTGGGCATATACTGCGTATGATTTGGAGGAGTAATTCCTCGACTGAATGGTCCTTTTCAGCATTTAAATATTGATGTAATTTTAGAGAATGGGGTGTATACAGACCACCCCCTTCATTTCCATAGTTCCCACTCTTTGTGTGGTGCACTGCCTTGAATCTCCATTAACTGGGCTCTTGGTAAATGATTAAATCCTTAATTCACTACCATAATCATACCTACTTTCTCCTTAAGGCTTTCTGGGGCCTGGGTCTAAAATACCTTCAGCTATACCTCCACAAATACCTCCCCTCTTGAGCTCCTCACTTGTCTACCTCTAACTCCCTCAGGGTTAGTCGTTTTTCGAAGAGACAAGCTGGGGGTAGATCTTTGTCTTTGGCTGTGGCCTCTCTTTGCAGCAGCCTCCCTGCCACTCTAAAATCTGAGGAGAATCATCTTCAGTTCAGGAATCTCCTCAAGGCCTTCCTCTTTGCTTCTGCCTTTGCTCCCCCTCTCCCCTGCTAATCTGCTCTCTAGACACTGTGCACCTGGCCACCCTCTGTCCCCTGGGCCCAGGTACTTGCTCACCCTGCCACCCTCCTGCACTGCCTCCTGGCCACCCATTGCACTGGGAACTGTATCTGTACCCATACAGTTCCCCACACCCCCATTTCCTTCTTTTTTTCTGCACTTATCAGACTTACCCAGTCTGCTGCCTTAACACAGCACTTGCCACTTGCTGGCTGCACTACCACTTTGTATTGCCTGTACCATCTATTTATTTTATTTATTATTATTTATATGTTTCTCCTCTGCTCCGCACTTTCCACTCTCCCCCTTCCATGCACTTTTCCCGCCTTCCCTTTTCCCATGCACTTGCACGTTCTCAATGTCACTGGGCCTAGTAAGATTGTTGATTTTGTTTCTCCCATGTTCCCCTCCCTTGCCTCGTCGCGCTCTGAAACACTTGTGTGCGAGCGCAATATATATATTATCATATCATATCTTAACATCTGGAGTATCAAAACTTGAAATATCTGGTGAATACGCAACCCGTTTGGCATCTGCATCTGTGGCTTAATTCCTGCATGAAATAAAGTCAGTCTGCTTAGTGTGTGCTGCACATTTAACTATCGCTATGGCACCTGGGAGTTGTAGTGCCTTAATAAGCCTGTCCAATAAGGATGCGTGTTGCCCTGGAGTGCCATCTGCTCAGAGGTAGCCCCTCCTTTTCCAACATGCTAGCCCTGTGTGTACGGTTGACGTCATATAGGCGGAGTCACTGTACACCGTTACTTCCTGCCCTTTGTGTTTCTCGAGTATGACAATAAGCGCTCGCAATTATGCAGCTTGTGCTGAAATGTGAGATAGTAGTCTTGCACTTGCCACAACCTCAAATTCCCTGTTTTCCCTATGTCTCACTACAGCTGCACCAGAATTCCTATCTCTGTTTGTCTGATCAATTTTCAAAGAACCATCAATAAAGAGAATCTCCTCTCCTGACAGTGCATTTTCTTTAACACGTGGTATGTCATCGTAAACCCCTCATAGCGTGCGCAATCATGCACATACTGGCCCTCTGCCACTGGCTCAGCTACGAAGGTGGCATGATTCACTATTTTACACCTGACAATTTTAATCGCTGGGTTTGATATTGTCACTTCATATAAAGAAGCTCTCTAAAATGTCAATGTACCCTTAGGTTTATCCAAAAAGGCAAACAAAGCATGTTCCACAAAAAGCATCATAGAACAACCCATCACAATACTTGTAGATTTCTCAATTGCGAACGTGGCTGCTGCCTATGACTGTTCGCAAGGAAAGTGTCCCTTCATAACTGAATCCAGAGTCCCACTATAATATGCCAGAGTTTTATACCCTAATGTAGTCTTCTGTGTAAGCATTGCTGTCATGGCCGTCCCATTTGTATGTGAAAACAAGAAAAACTCATTAGCATAACTGGGAAGCCCTAAAACAGGAGCTGTAGAAATTGCTTTCTTCAATTCTTCAAATCATCCATCCATTTCTTCAGTCCATTCTAGTTTCTCCTTATCTACCTATGCTTTCTTTAAAGCCTTCAACAGGGGTCTTGTGTATGAACTATAGCCAAACACCCATGCTCTAACATAATTGCATAGTCCCAAAAACATTTCCATCTGCTTCACCGTGTGCGATTTTGCAGTTTTCATGATCACTTCAGCTCTTTCAGGTGTTACCTTTTTTCCCTCATGCATGATTAACTGGCCTATGTACAACATCTCTTCTTGACAATACCGTAACTTCTCTTTGTCTGACTTGTATCCCTTGTCTGCTAGAATAGTCATGAATTGAATCAAATCTTGTCTACACTCATCTTATGTAGTGCTGCAAATCAAAATGTTATCTACGTACTGTATCACCATGTTTTCCAAATCAATATTACCAAAGTCCACCTGGAGGACTCTGTTACAGAAAGATGGGGACTCACAGTACCCTTGGGGCGTGTTTCAGGTGGATTTGTTGAAACAAAAACAAAGTAAAATCTTGTGAATCCCTGTGCAACGGGATTGGGAAAAATGTATTTTTCAAATCAATCACTGTGAAATATTGTGCTTCTACTGGGATACTGCATAGTTTCATTGCTGGATTTAAAACTAAAGGAAACTCTTCCTCTACATTCTGGTTAATCAGTCTTCTATCTTGTATCTCCACAACCCTCTCTTTAACATCTTCAAGGGTACACTGCAGTATTGCACAATGACTCCAATGGCATCAGAATACCTTGCTCCATCAGTGCTGAGATAGTCTCAAAAATGCCCTCACCCTGCTCTCGAGACATTTGGTATTGTCTCACTCGAGGTTAAATCACTCCTGGTTTCAGCTTTATTTTAACCTCCCATACCCCCTTTAGCAGGCCTACATCATAAGGGCCTTTAGTCCACTTTCTCCAGGTTTTTGTCAAAAAATGCTGGATGATGCCGTATTATTGACATGCACTATGGAATCTCCCTTTTCTCTATTCTGATCCAATACGTAATGCTCATAAAGAACACTACTTAATCATCCGATGGATCATCCCCAAACATGTCACCATCAGTGAAGTCAGTCAATCTTCATCCTTCCCTGATGGCAATCGCTGTTCTCCATGGCATACCAGCGTCATCTTTTCCTTCGAGCATTCCCATATACCCTCGTACTATGGCTGCATCTAATTCTAGGGGGATGGTCTGACCCCCTCTTCGTCCATAGGTACCTGTGGTCTAAATAAAAATTCATCAGGTATCCTCATAGTCCTTCCCATTAAACCAGGTAGCCATGTTAAAAGAAAGCTCACCACATAAAGGAAAACTTCAGGTTTCATCGGCACACCTCCCAGAGCCATCTGCCCTGTAAAAGGCAATATAAACACGTCCACATTAATATAGTGTATCCCAGGACTGGAGCACACTATACATTTGTCAGTAAAAGAAATCGTCATATTATATTTTGTCATTAAGTCTCTTGCCAAAATACTAACTGGTGTCTATCGTGAATACAACAATGGAACAGACATATCACATAGAGACTGGTAATTCATCAGTAAAAGGAACTCAACTTGTAGCTCCAGAGAATCCTTGAGCATTCATGGCATTTCCCGACATTGGATATTTTCACTCTCGTATACATGAATGAGTTGCACCAGTGTCTACTAAAAATGAAAAAGATTTGCCTACTATCATCATATCAACCCTTGGTTCCTCTTGGGGGTCTGGTGTTATGGATATTACTGAACATATCAAGTCGCCCTGTGAGCTGTCCTATTGTGGATACGTACATACCCCTGTACATGTGAAGGGATTCCATCCTACCACAGTGACACCCCCTATTCTAAGTGTCAATAATTGTTCTGTGTTTGCGTTCTGCTGTATCTGCATGGGTGCATGCTGCAGCTGCCCTGGCAGTGGATTCAATGGTGCTTGCGGTGAATGCTGTGGTTGCTGTGCCTGTTGTACTTGTGGCGCTTGTGCCTGATACACTGTCTGATCTTGGGCCGATCGTTCCCTAGCTTGTGAGCTACATGCTGGAGGATAAGCTTTCTCCCCTCTTGAGAATTGGCCACTTTATACATACTCTTGGCTTCTGCATACACGCACAATGTGCCCTGTCATCCCACATGTCCACATATAGGAGGATCTTATCTGACTAGTCCCCCTTGGTTGTACCGTCCTTGTGCATTCTGATTCTCATTTTGCACATTCTGAAACCCATTTTGAGTATTCTGAAAGCCACCCCTTAATCTGTAGCCTATGCCTCTACCCCTTGGTACAAATCCATTCCCTCCTTGGCCCATCGGGTGCTGATTATTAGCCTGCCATGTTCCGCACTGCTTGCGGTGCTCCTAGCTCTTCTCCGCTCGTCACTAGCGCCCCTTCTATGGAGTACTTTGACAATTTCTTCTGGACTAACTTGGCTCTTCAATCTTTTTAGCATCGTCTTTCCTCCTGTTTTTCTCCTTTAACAGCCGACAGTGATGCACTATAGTCAACTGTATTTCAGGCCATGTTTTCGGTTCCATTCCCACTTGCTTCTTAAGTTGCCTCTGTACCTGCTCAGGCAATCCCTGACATAAAATGTGGTAAAATACTGCCACGGTCTTTCCCCATGGCTCGCGCTTTTCAAGAGTCCAGCGTTCCTGAATATCCTGAATCCAAGCAAGCGGATCCTCCTCATCTCTCATCTTATGTTTCATAATTGCACCTGTGTCTGATACATCGGGGTACTGTACTTTGATGGCTTTCCAGACATCCTCCCTGCAATTAGTAAATGGGGCTCCATAATGCTCTATGTTCTGTTCCATGACACTTGAATATGCTGCTCTTGCCCAAATGTCATCAGCCCTTTCCGCAAGAATGGCTGCTAGAAGACCCTTAAGATCCCCTATTGCCAAGGTATTTCTTCCCATCATTTTTCTAACTCATAAATCCATTTTCCTTGACCAGCCCCAAAACTGGGGAGTTTGCACCTTAAATTAACCTTGTGCACCTGTGGCCATGGAATATACTGTGGCCTTGCTCCCCCTTTTTCCAACAAAGGAAACTGTGTAAATCTCGATTTGCAATTGGCGCCCATCGTATGCCTATCCATAGTAGGGACAATGATTCCTGTTCACCTTCTTCCTGGCAATGACCTTAATCTGTCTACATATGGCGGTGACTCCCCCCTCCCGCTATACAATCGTCCATTAAGGTGATCTCGACATTCTATTGGGTTTGGTGTCCTTTCCTTATGCTGCTCTAGATCGGACGATCTTACTTCCTTGTCTGCCTGCAGGCTTCCATCGGGGGCGCATGCACCTCCTCCTTCTACCCCATGAAAGAATTATCTCTTCTCATCTGACATATCTAGTCCCCGACTAGTATGGCTCTCGTCCCCTTCACCCTTATCTAAAGTCAGTTTACTTAGAGACAAGGTTCTATGCTCAAGACTGAATGGATTATTCTCTTTTTGCTTTTTGATTGGAAGACTAGGGTTGCTCTCCCTTCCCTCGGCTTCCCGATTTGCGACCTTCTCTTAAGTATTGATAGGCTTTATTGATCCTATCTGCGATACTCCCTATATCGAACTTCTCGTCTAGGGTCACTCTGGATGGCCCTGACGTTGCTCCCTGTAACAGGAGGAACTCTTCTATACTGCTTCATTGTATTACTGGACTTGGCTCCATAATCCCTTTTTAATGCAATCAATATCATGTTCCTGCTGTCTCCTCTTTCAATCTAATTCTTCATCTACTCCTCTTTGCTTACTTGCTTCCCATCTAACTCTTTCTTCTTCCTTTCTCATCTCATCTCTCTTTGCCCCTGTTCTTCTTTCTTCCTCTTCTCTTCATCTTTGTATTCTTCTATCTCTTAATTTCTGCACCTCATCCTTTTCACCCTTCCTTTCATGCTTATCTCAGTCTTCTATTACTCTATGTCTGTTGTCATACTTCCTTTGCTCCTCTGCCCTTTCTTCTTTCTTTTGTTGCTCTTCTTGTTATATCTGTTCTCACCACTGTCTACTCTTCCTTTTATGCTCATCTTCCTTTAATCTCCTCTCTTTTTACCTGTCTTTTCTACCTTGTTCGTCTTGATCTTCCCTTTGCCTAACTTCCTCAATGCTCTTCCCATCTAGCTTGAGTAATATCTGTCCACCCATCCATTCGTTCTGTACGAGCATTACTTTGTCATCTTTATCCTTCTCTCCTTTCCATCTCTTGATCTTTCATTCTATCTCTGTCGATACATTCCATCGCTTGCTTTTATCTTCCCTGTTTAGTAAGACCTTCAAGATCTCCTCTTTTCTCTTAGTCTCCTCTGGGCTATTGCCATTCCCTCTTTGAGCTTGAGGGCTTCGGTATCAGCTGCCCCCTTCAAACAACAACTTCTGCCTTCCGTCCACAAAGTGCCTGTGGAAACCAACATCCTACCAAGTGAACCCTTATGGTTGTTTTAATTAAGGTAACACATCGTACGATGGATTTTATTTTATTTATTTATTTATAAATGTATTTATTTATTTATTTATATATTTATAACGCGCCGTAGCTTGCAAGCATCACGTGAATAAAAATACATCAACTGGTTGGGACACAGGACAACAGGAATGAGGCACACATGTGTCCGATGAAGATAGGAGAAGAATCACAAGTCTAAATGCTATTTGAAGAGAATGGTTTTAAGCTGTTTCCTAAAGTTTAGAACGTTGCTTTCAAGTCTTAGATGGCGAGGTAGCTCATTCCATCTTGAAATGGCTTTGGAAGAGAAGGCTCTGCCTAAGCCCATAGCTTTTTAGGGGGACCGACTACCAACAGTCCCTGGTTTTCTGATCTGAGGCCCCGACTAGGTTCATACAGTTTGAATTCCTGTTTTAGGTAGGCAGGGGCCATTCCATATATGCAATGGTGGACCAGTGCCAGAGATTTAAACATGATGCGTCCCCATTGCTAACCAATGGATATCTTTTCTAGCACTTGTAATATGGTCTCTTCTGGATTTGCCTGAAATGGAGCTAACAGCGCTGTTTTGTATTGTTTGGCATTGTTTAATGCATTTACTGCTGGCTCCAAAGAGCAGTGAAATGAAAATGAAATGATATTTTATTTATATCGCGCTCGTACACAAGTGTTTCAGAGCATTTCCGTAGTCGAGACGTGACAGAATAGTAGCCCGAGCTATCGTGGCACTATTCTGTTTATTCGGCAGAGGCCTCATGCGTCACAGGAGCCTTTGATAATATTGGTAGCTACGCTTGAGATAGGATGTTTGGGCTTCTGCTCCTAGTGAGGATTGTAGGTAGATTCCAAGTGTCTTAACCTTATCAGATACTTTGATGGCAGAGTCTTTTATAAGGAAGGAGGAGTATGTGGGGCCTAGTTTGCTTATGGCTTTAGTCGAGACGAATGTCATGAGCTCTGTTTTTGTGCCATTCAGGCACATCCAGTTCGACCAGATTTTGATGGAGTTATAGATGGCTGAGAGTCTATCGTTGTCAAGGGTGTGATTTCTGCACAATTCCATGACTAGTTGTGTGTCATCTGCAAAGTTCATAAAATGGACCCCAAGTTTTGTCAGTAGGGGGCAGAGACAATGAAGCTAGTGGTCAAAAAGTAGCGGCGAGAAGCTGGTTCCTTGTGGAACACCACAATCCACCGATCTAGATGTGGAAGAGTGGCCTCCTCAGGAGATTTTTGAGCTTTTGTCTTCAAGGAAGGAAGCGACCCAATCGATAGCTTCTTTGGAACAGTTTCCTGCTGTGTTCAGGGCAAATCGGAGCTTCTGGTGATCTAGCAAGTCAAAAGATGCTGAGAGGTCCAGAAGGATCAGGAGGCCTGTCTTTCCTTTGTCCAAGATGGCAAGCATCTTGGTTTGTAAGTCCAGTAAGGCAGATTCCGTACTGTGTGCACTTCTGAACCCGGATTGTTGTGAATGAAGACAATTGTTTTTGTCGACTTAATCCTGAAGTTGGCTTGTAGCTATTTTATCAAGTATTTTTAGAAGAAAATTACAGTTTGTGATTGGTCTGAGATTGGATGGGTCCTGTTGATCCAGACCTGTTATTTTTTTTACCAGAGGAGTATCTGTGACAGTCTTTATTTCCAACGGGACTTTGCAGTCCCTAAAGGAGGTGTTTGTCAGACGACAAGATAGGGGGCAAAAATATCTGCATTTTCTATGATAAGTTTTGGGGGTAGAATGTTCTCTGGGCAGGAAGTGCAATTGATGGAATAGAGGACGTTCATCATTTCTTCCAATGAGATTGGAGAGAACTGGAACCTAGGGTCTTTAAGTTCAACGGGATCCTCTATTGTTGGGGTGGAGTGTGGTGGATTTTTAACTTTACAATTTATTATTGTTTCTCAGGCTTTTTTGATCTTGTTGTGGAAAGCTGTTTGCATGTCATCACATTCTTCAGAGGTGGGCTGGAACAGAGGAGACAGTATAGGTGGTTTCTCGATGGATTTTAAGATTAGAAATAATTTTCCAGTAGAATTTGTGGCCGAGGATATCTGGTCGTTATAATAGTATTTTTTAGTTCAGTTAATTTGGTTCTTCAAATGCAATCAGTATTTTTCCAATTTTCTTTGTTCGTCTCAGGGGGGTCTTTGCGCCATTTTTTTCAAGTTTTCTTTTGGTTTTTCTGAATGTAGCCCATAAACCAGCCTTGGTGGGTGGGTTTGGGGTGAACTTTCTTGTTTTTTAAGGGAGCATGTTGGTCTAATATCTCTTGAAAATGCTTACTATAGGTGGATGTGATTAAATCACATGAGTCGTCGTCAGTCGTGATGTTCATAATGTGAGTGATTCCCTGTGATATAATGGCTGGTGTGATTTGTCTTAAGTGTGTTGTTAAATTTTGTATTCCCATTTGTTAAAGAGACACTAGCTTTGACTTTGTGGTGATCTGTCCAGACACAGGGTAGGGTGTCTGTCACCGATAATTCCACATTGTTTGCTATGGTCCAGTCCAGTTGATTTCCTGATTTGCAGGTGGGGACTTTATTTGCTACTATAAAATCAATGTTTTGTAAATCCCTTTCCAAATGTATGGCTTCCTTAACTGTGACATTTTCTCTCCATCTGTTTAGATCACCTAGGAGCAGAGTCCCTGTGTTTGGTCGTTTTAGGTTGTTCAAAATGTGGCAGAGCTCATTGTTTAAGTCTGACATTAACGATGAGGGCCTTTAGATGACAATGAAATGTATACAGTGATTTTGGGTGGGGTCATTTTTAGGTGTAGGATCTCGCATCCTGAGAATTGGATGGTGGAGGGAAATAGCTTAAAGTTTTGTCTAGCTATTATGGCCACCCCGGGGATGGGATGGTGTAAGAGGATTCAATTCAACACTACAGCTAAGTCAATGCCTAGTCTGGGATACTGAATGGAAACCCTTATTGATATATCTTTATGTCCAGTTCATGCGTTCTGGATGACTACCCCTATCTAACACCCCTCTCTTGGAATCCCCCTGACCCCACTGAGCCAAGAAGTAGTTCTGTTTTGCAAGTTAAAAGGTTTATTTGATAATTTAAACAATAGATATATATATGTCACACCTTATAATAAATTAATAATTGAATATCACACTTAATCTGATATGATAAAGATTAACAACGGAGAATCTGGCACTAACACGCTTCTCTATAATCAATAAGGAGTTGACATGAAATGGATAAGGTAGCCCAGTGGTAAATAGGTACAGAAGTATAATGTGGTAGAGAATGCTTTATAGGGTTCAAGGAAATGCAAGGTTGAATGAATGAAATGCAGTATAGAAAATACTCAATATGATTTCAACAAAACAATGTAATCACTTTTCTCTGGCAATCCCCTCCCCCCCTTGATACAATGCAAGGAAATGGAAGGAAGCACACAGTTCTCAGAAATGCAATCAACTGTAATTCAGTTCACCCCAGCAAGCTTGGACTACAGAAGTTTAAAACACAGGCAAAATGCTTTTATATGTGCTGGCAATGGAGTGAAAAATATGCTAAATTGCTTTTAATTCCCTTTCAGAGGTTCAGGGTGAGTGATAGCTACTCTCTATGAATTCAGGATCACCTTAACAATGCTTTAGTAGTAACTAGCAGGTAAACAAAGTTTTTGGCAAGGAAAAGCAAAACTGCTGTCTTTTTACACGTGGAGAAATTTGCAAATCGTGGCAAAATTCGCGGATGCGCCGAGCGCTATTACAGAGGAACCGCAAGGACTATCACGATCGTTTTGGGGTCCTAGGAAAGCCTAGGATCTCAGCTTCCAAATGAAAGTTACTAAGACAAACGGTCGCGGAGATATGAGCGATTTTGTGAAGGTCGTTTTTCAGATTTGAAATTTTAAAAGCTCAAAATGACAAGTGACAGATTTTACTAGAAATGACAGGTGACAGATTTGGAGCTATCAGGCAGTTCTACTTAGGTTAAATAGATTGAATTAGATGAATTTAAACTAAGAGCTTTGGTTTGGTACAGTTTGGCGGTACTCACAATATATTAGAAATATGCCTTGCCACGGATCTGGTCAGGTTTAGGACTGGACTCTGGTCTCTGCACTTCACAGTGATCTGGGTCAGCTCTCTCTGGTTCTCTGGATTCTGGAGATTTGATAGATTTGAAGTCTCTATGTCTGCTCTCTGAAGGTTGAGGGAGGTAAAGTATGGATTTTCCGGCAGAGCTTCCAGCTGCAAATGGATTTGAAAGTCCCTATCTGTCCTGTCTGTCTGCTTTTATGTGTTTAGAATGTGGGTGTGTTCTAGCATCACTGACCCTACCTCTCTCTCAGCTTCTAATTGGTCAAACTTCCATTTCTCATTTGATTGGGGGAGCTAAATTGTGTCAGAGTGATGTCATTTTACAGCCTGCAGAGAGTCCACTCCTCCTGTCAACTTGCACACAAATCTAGATTTGATAACAAAAGACATATTTGCACAGGTAAACATTGGTTTAAAATTACATGCACACATCACATATCACAGGAGATATACCCTGTCCAAACTTTGCTCTTCCTGGGGGCTTGCATTCAGAAATGGCACATATTTCACTTTTTAACTGATTTTGCAATTCCGGACATTACCCCAAATTTACACACATGTGCGCAAGGAGTATGGACATTAATTGATGAGGTTTCAGATTTTTAACATGCATACATTTAGAGTAATATCCACTTTTCCGCTAAAACCCCCCTGAACATACCACCGGGTCCTACCACGTCTTAAACTGTGGGCAGAAAATCACAAGAATAATGGTATCATTTATACAATTTTCACATGTCCGCTCTAGGAGTTATTCATCTTTTTAGAGTTATGTTCTGGCCACAAAGGGGTGTGGTTTTCCTCCAGCACAAGGTTGAATTTCTGGTTTTTCCAGTTCTGCCAAGCCAGCTTGCTCTCACAGGCAGTGCCCCTCCCCTTTGCTTCAGGAGGAAGCTCCATTTACGACTGCCGCCAATAAAACCTTTGCCTGAGTCAGGACAGGGCTTTGTTCAATTTCCTGCAGAGCACAGGTAATTCAATTATCAGATAGATGGTATATTCTTAGTGTGTCCAGCAAAAAGGCAGATAGGCCTGGGAACACAGCTGTGACTCAAGTTTCACTCCTGATGGGGGTAGTTGTCAAGCAAAATCAAGTTCCTTAAGCCAGACTTTCAGCTAACTGTCATGTTTTTTGTTGCTTTTTAAATTAACTTGCAATTTTACACATGCAGCTAGAATGCTGATTCTAAGTGCAAAACTATGACATTTCAACAGTTACAAAGGCATGTGACACCAAACATAGGTTACTCATTTAATCTAAACATTTTCGATTTTAGTGTCTTTAAATCCAGTGCAACTTAAACTGCTGACTCCATAGCTCAGCCAGTTTTGTTATAAGCATTGTTCTGGGCTCTTCATTTCCCAGATTTTGTAGGCACACAAAACTCCATTCTGCCAAATGTCTGCTGGTGTTCAGTGAATATTTTGCACATATTGTAATGTTTGAAAATAGGCATTTTGAGCCTGCCTTCAGAGAAACACAGGGTGGTTTTAAAACACCGGCTTTTGGATAGTGGTGAGTACTGGTACTGCACCCATTTTTGGGATTTAACAAATGAATTCCCCACAATTCTAAGTTGCATTTGGCAATCAGCATTGCCATTCCCAATGGTTTCAGACTACTGTGCGGGTAGTCCAATGGTGGTTTTAAAGCGCTTTGAAGCTAACCGGCGCTACTGTTTTTCCTTTGGCAACCCATTTCCCTCATGGCAACCCGGCCTTTCATTCTCGCACTGGTGGGTGGCAAGTGAGGCAACCATTTTGGTGGGCGCACAAACTGCGCAGCTTTCCTGGATTTCGGCGCACATGTGGGTTTTCCGCCATCTTGAATTTTCTAAGCCCACAGCACCAAATGTTGTGGCATGATAGCTTAAACGTGGGTCAGGACACCCAACAAGTCCCCCACGCGACTGCACTTTGAATTTGAGTCGATGGGGAGTCGCGTGCCCAAGGGTTTTGACCCACGCACCGGTCTGTCCGCATAATCTTCTTCCTACTCTGTAGATGGCACAGTTCAGCATCTTCTTCTCCATCCGGTACTGATCGATCGGTCCTCCTCGCCGGTCCTGATGGGAATATTGGGCGGTCCACTGGGCCCATTGGATCTTCGTTCCCGGTCTCCGGATCGTCCTCCTTGGCCCATCTTCAGGTTTTCTTTTTCCTAGGACGACAAAGGAAGAGCGGCAATACCTACTCATAGACGTTTTTCCACCACTGTTGAGATAGTGGGGCAGCATATGCATTTCATCATAATGAAACATTACATTCTTATTTTAAAAAAAAAAACAGTATAACTAAGAGACAGTTTCATGCAAATCACAGTATTTTAGAGACTAGATGTGGTATGTTTTATGATTGGAACTGAATTAGTCTGAGACAGTACCCGCTAGGATTCCAGAGGATTCCTCCAGTTGTTGCAGAGCATGCCTGGGATGGCAACATTTCAACTGGTTTATGTGGACCCACTTGTCTTCCCCCTCTGCCGGACCGCCTTTGGGGATGTGGATTTTGTAGGCCACAGGGGAGATCTTGTCGATGATCTCAAAGGGTCCCTTCCATGTAGGCAAAAATGTGCGCTGCTTGGCCTGGTTCCTTTGGAAGTTGTATAGATAGACCCGGTCTCCCACCTGATATTCCTTCCTGGAAGTTTTCATGTCATAATGGGTCTTCATGCTATCAGCCGATCTTTCTAGATTCCGCTGAGCATAAGCAAAAGCATGTTGAAGGTGTTTCCTTAAATTCTCCACATACTCATGAGTTGTGGAGGCATTTATCAGTGTCTGCTCTTGGGTCCTGTAGAGCAAATGCTGAGGAAGCACCATCTTGCGCCCAGTCATCAACTCAAATGGTGACATTTTGGTTGCAGATGAAGGGGTAGATCTGATGGCCATTAGGACCAGAGGTAATCGGATATCCCAACTTGGCCCAGAATCTGCCACAAACTTCTTTAATATGCTCACAATGGTTCGGTTATATCTCTCTACTGCCCCAGAAGAAGCTGGTCTATAAGCAATATGCAGCTTTCTCTTGACCCCCAGTATCTCCCACATCTTTGTCATTACTTCACTGGTGAAGTGGCTACCTCTGTCTGACTCAATCCTTTGAGGTAGACCAAAACGGGAAAAGATGTGGTTAATCATCAAGGCAGCTGCAGTTTCTGCCTTGCAATTTGGGGCTGGGAGACATTCCACCCACTTGGTAAACAAGCATGTCACAGTCAACATGTACTTATTCCCCCTAGCCGAGCGAATCACAGGGCCTACAAAGTCGATTTGTAAATCTGACCATGGCAGTGTCATTCCCCTCTTTTGTAAAGGCGCCCGGTGCGTAAGGGATGATGGCTGAAATTGTGCACACACAAGACACCCCTTCAAGTATTGGTCGAGGTCCTGCCCCATGTGTGGCCAGTATGCAACCTCTCTTAAGATTTCCAATGTTGTGTGAAACCCCCTATGACCGGCGGTGGCCGCATCATGGGCGTGACTTAACATCAGGCTTCGGAATGAGGTAGGAACCACCCACTGATCGTGGCCAGCTTTGGATTTCCTTACCAACAAACCGTCTTGGATTCGGAACATTTTTGGACATTTCATCAACACTCTTAGGTCCTCTTTCCCAATGTAATCGGTATCCGTCAGGGGAAAGTTCTCAGGGTCCTCAAGGTGCTGGTAAAATTTACCAATAATTGGATCCCCCTTCTGAGCAGTAATAAAATCAGCATCAGGGGTCTCCTTACTCCATTGTGCAATTGAAAGGTCGTTGTGAGCATTTGTCTGGGACCTAGTGATGGCAGTGACCTGGATTTCCCCCAACAGGGACTCAATCTCAATTAGATCCCCTTGGATGGCCCCGGTTTTGGCCAACTGATCAGCTAAGTCATTTCCAGTTTTGTCTGGTCCCTCTACTTTGGAATGACCCTTGATCTTTTTCCAATAGATGGTCATCCCATTCGATGTGACCAGATCATCAATGTTTTGGATCAACTTCCCATGTTTCAAGGGTTTGTTGTTAGCACATAACATGCCTCTGGTTTTCCAATTAACCAGGTGCTCCACGAACCCGTTCCGTACATAATCCGAATCTGTGATTATGACCAGTTCGTGGAGTTGATGCTGGACAGCAGTGAGGATGGCCTGATGCACAGCCATCAATTCTGCCACCTGACTACTTCGGGGACCAATTTTGTATCCAGCGGAGGGTTCTGGGGACTCATTCACCCATGCATTCCCTACGCCAGCCACCAGTTCTTTCTCCCCGTTGTTGTCAACATGGTAAGAGCATCCATCCACATACACAGTGGGCATTCCCTCACACTTGTCTTCTTCAAAGACTTTGTGGGGGGAATTAAGGTATGTCTCCATGTTGTCCTTTATTTTTAGACTTTCGTCCTCGAGACAGTTTTCTCTGGCACAATCATGCAAGTCAGCCAGACCTTGCGCGAGGGGACTCTTCTTGTTTTGGCCATATCGGACCGCCACAGGAAAGCCTTGCATTGACAGAATCCAGAAAGTAATTCGGGAATTACTCACATTTCCGGCCCGGATTCTGTCACTTTGGAGATATTGCAGAGGCTGGTGTGGAGTCTCCACTATGATGTGTTCCCCCTGGATAAACGGGTGGTAATTCTTCAATGCCCACACCATTGCCAGGAGTGCCTTCTCACAATGGTTGAATTTTTCCTCCACAGAGGATAAAGTTTTGCTCGCATAGGAGATTACTTTATTGACCTTGTCATGCTTTTGGTATAGTACTGCCGTCAAGCACGTATTAGAGAACCCCGTCTCCAGGAAGAACTCCTTGTTTCTGACAGGGTAAGCTAGGCAAGGCGCTTGTGAGAGGCTTCTCTTGAGTTGTCTTACTGCCTCGGCTTGTTCTGGACCCCATTCCCACTTGACCCCCCCCTTCAGGAGATGAATCAGGGGTCTGGTGATCTCTGCGTAGCCCTCAATGAACTTTCTGCTGTAATTAGTCAGTCCAAGGAGGCTCCTTAGTTCCCGCAGAGTTGTGGGGTCTTTCAGTTTCTGAAGTGCTCCCACTTTCTTTTCCTGGGGACAGAGACCCTGAGGAGTAATTTCATGCCCCAAGAAATTAACACGGGTTCTACACCACTGTGCTTTCTGAAAGGAAAGTTTTGCTCCGGCGGCCCTCAACTGTGTCAGAACATAACGGATCTCCGCTATGTGTTCCTCCACAGATGAACTTTTGATGAGGACATCATCGACATAAGCCAGGTTACCCCTCGCACCCAGGTCGGGCATGGCCTTATGTAGGAAAATGTTGAATTCATTGCCGGAGTTGAGGTATCCGAAGGGAGTCCGGGTCCATGTATACTGCTGGCCCCCAAAGGTAAAAGCCAGTTTGTATTGGTCCTCCCTACTGACAGGCACGGTCCAGTATCCATTGGTCAGGTCTATTGCAGTGAATACCTGTGACCCCTGGATCTGGGCCAGCCCTTGGTCAATGTAGGGAAGAGGCCATCGGGAAGTATGGACCCGTTTGTTGAGCTCCCTGAGGTCGGCGCAGAGTCTCCACTGGCCGTTTGGCTTCAATATTCCCAGCACCGGATTATTGAAGGTGCTGTGGACTGGACGGATTATTCCCCGGGACTCAAGGTTCTTAATTATTTCAGTAAGGGACTCCATTGATGCGAGAGGCAAGCGATATTGCTTCACAAACACTGGAGTCATGCCAGGGTCCGTGGGGATTGTTGTTGTGTGGATGTCAGTGCGACCACAGTCATATGAGTCTACCGCAAAGAGATCTTGGAAATCCAAGAAAACTTGTTTCAACTTTTGCTTTTGTTCCAGAGTCACACAGGCATCAGCTAGGTTGACTCTCTCTTCCACCATCTGCCTGAAGCCTGGAAAGACTTCTGGTTTGGCTATCTCCGCGGCCTCCTCCAGCTGGGTGGAGAAGTCCCTGGTCAGAGTGCTGATTTGGACCGGAGGCTTCAGGTGGGAAAGGCAGCCCTCATGCACCTGGAAAATCACCTCATCCCTCCTGAAGTCACAAGTCACATCTTCCTTACCATAAGGGCAGGAAGTGTACACCAGGAAGTTCCCCCCATGCCGGGTAAAAATCCTGTCTGGTGTTGTATTGTCATCACTGTCACTGTCAACGCAGTCCTTGGGGATTGGCCCTAACAGTTCGTTACCTAAATCAATGGAAAAATGTCGGTCATCAACCGCCATTCCAATAATGGTGCCTGCGGCTAGAGTAATACTCTTTAAGTCGCTGTTATCCACCTCTATTGGAATGGTGTCATGTTCTATGTTGACTAATGGAGTTGGGTTTACCCGCAACCCTTGCTGTTGGAGAGAAGCATTTAGATGTATGTAAGCATCAGGGTTTTTCAACTCTTGTCCCCTTTTAACTTTCACTTCCAGGGAGAATTGTCGGGTCCTTTCTGGGATGGTGACTTCCTCTTTAACCTGAATTTCAACTGCATAAGGTAGCAATTGAGCTGACCTAAATGCTTTTTCTGGATCATCAAAGCCCATGGGATTATCCGCTAATCGGGACCAAGCTTTGAAGTTTATTAGGTCCAAACTAATGGCAAAGCGATTGAGAATGTCACTGCCTAAGTAAAAGGCGGCAGTGACGTCTCGCACGACCCAACAATTGTGGACTATGCTCTTGTTGCCAATGGAGATTTTGAGCATGCACCTGCTTGGCAGGAGATGTTTGGAATTAGGTGCTTCCAGGTCCATTTCCCATTTGTCTATCAGTTTGAAGGTGGGAATGGCTGGATCTTTTGGGAGTTGGCGGAACATGGCTTCGCTGATGAAGCTCTTACCGTTGTTCACACACACTCGAGCGAGAACAGAGTCCTTCCCATCATTAAACTGGACAGGGATGAACAACTGCTCTCCAATTTGCTGAATATCAGCCAGGCTCTGAGCTGATTTCACATCTTTCTGGACTATAGGAGTGGGAGTTTCTGATTGTGGATTAGTAAAGAATTTCAGAGTGTTTCCTTCCAGCGTGGAATACCACCTTAAACTGGAAGGAAGGTTGATTTTCAGAAACAGAGAGTACCCCCCATCACCAGTCTGTTGTCCTACTGCTATTACTGTCACGTCTGGAATCTGGTTATTCTGGAAGTGAAATTCTACTTGGTCAGATTTTTGTTCAACCATGTGGCAGGTGCCGTTTAAACTAACATGGTTGACACTCTGTTTTAATTTTATTGGTCGGCTAGTCTGGGTCCAGAGGACCTTGTTTACACAATCTATTAGGGGTGACAACCTTCTCAGGAGGTCATTCCCTAGTAAACAAGGGGTGCCCTCTGGGGTCACAACTATGACCGGGTGTTTCAACTTATGTCGCCCAATTTTAATGTCCAAATCTGCCGTCCCCTCGACGGGAATTTCCTTCCTGTCAAAGTTCTGGAGTTGCCCAGGAAGAGAGGTGAGAGGAATTTGGTAATTCTCTCCCCTTCCTGTATTCAGTTCATCAAAGGCCCTTCTGGACAGAAGGGTGGCTTGAGATCCAGTGTCCACCAGTGCCAAAATTGTACCCTGCCCCTGTACTTGTACCGGGGCATAATATCTTCCCTCCTTCTCCTCAAGGGGGCACAGGTAATGTACATTTTTGGACAACTGGTGGGCTAACTTTCTGGTTTTGGACATTGCTAGCAAAGAGATTTGGGCAGAATTCTGTGGAGAGTCTTGGGAATCTGAAAGAAAAATTTGGCAACTGGAGATCAGAGCCATTGTGGGTTCCCCTGGTTCCAGTTCTGGGCCGCCCCCCCCTTTTTGGAGGCAGTCCCCAGTATGGGTTTGAACCCGGGGATTTTCTTGCTGTTGGTTCTGGGATGAGATGGTGGGCGGCGGTAGCTCAGTCTCCACATCTCCCCAGTCTGGATTTGCATCCCTAGGGACCCATTTTTCTTTGGGAGGAGTTCCCCCCTCTCTGAAGGAGAAGATCCTTTTCCCAGGATCCTCTGAGGATCCCTCTCCCTCAAATTGGAAGACCTGTACCTCCTCCTCAAACTGAGTCTGTTTGGGTCTTTTGTTTCTCCTACCCCCCCTCTGCTCCTTAGGAGGCAGACTTTCAGGGGCAAGAGATTTTGTTTCCGGTTCCTGGGTTTCCAGGGGCTGTTTACAAGTGAGGAAGGAAGCTTCCTCCAAGGCTTTACACCCCCCTTCCCTTTGTGCCTCCTCCCTGGGAACCGGTGAGTTATCGGGGTGCTGCCCCCGTCATTGTTCTGGAGCACCAGGTCCAGAGTTGGGTGCGTTCTGCGCCGGCACGCCCATCTGAGGGTTCTGCTGAGCCCTCAGTATGTGACCCAGATCCCGCGCCATGTTTTGAACCTGGCGCTCTAACTGGGAAACCCGCTCAGGCTGATACGGGGCCCTGTTTTCTCCCCTGGGCTGCTCCCGGGAAAGGTAGCTGTCCCTCCTCTGGTAATACCCCGGGTTGGGAAGATTTGGGTACCCCTCCACCCTTGGCCTCCCCTCTCCCGGATTAGGTTGTCTGGGCTCAGGGAATTGGGAAAAGAAGGATGGATGATTTTGGGGTTGGAAATTGGGTGGATACCTGGGGAAAAGGTTCTGCCCAGGATTTGGAGAATATCTGCCCTCCTGTGGGAAGTTGGGAGGGAAGTTCCCTGGGTTAGGTGCTTGGCTGGATCCCCCCCCTTGGGCTGGAGGAGTCCACACATAACCCAGGATGGGTCGATTTCCCTTGTAACGGGGACTTACATAATCAGGAGAGCGAGGGACCCCATTTGTGGGACTGCCTCCTTGGCTCCCTGTCTGTGACTGACCCGAGGACCTCCTGGGCCTAGCATTATTAGGTGCAGGTAGGTTTTTAGGCCCCCCCATCTCCAAATCCAAAACGGGGGTGACCTTTACTTCTGCCACCTTGGCAGCAGCAGGGGTGCTGTTGGCTTTGGGGTTTTTCTGGGCATTACTTTTGCTATCTATCGGTTTCTGCACCTCATAGATCCGGGTAGCCTGTTCAATGACCCAGTCTAAAGATCTTTTCTCGTGAAAATCCCTCACGAGCTGGGTCATGATATATTTGGGCAAGGCATGGAAAAACGTATTAATAAATTCCCTGCTATCCGTGCGCACCCTTCTTGTGGTCTGTGCAAAAGCCCGCTTTAACTCCTGCACAAATTCTTGTGGGGCCTGATCCTCCCCACATTGCAAATTGTAGGCTGCCTTGCGAGCCTCTTGAGGATTTCTGTGAACAGAAAAATGTTTCAAGATGGCCGCCTTATAGGTGGACCATCTTAAATGATTTTGGTCCTCCAGCCCCGCAAAGAAACTGGAGTATTCCGGGGAGAAGGTCCACTTTACATATTGAATACAGCTTTGGCTGTCCTTCAAATGGAAAGTCTCCATCATTTGTTCAAACAACTCTAAGTGCTCCCAAACAGAATACTTAGCGTTCTTATGGTAAGGCGTGATGACGCTCCTGATCGCCTTAATCTGCTTTAAGGGGTCCTTAAGCAAGGCCCTTTTTGCCTTATTGGCCTTTTTGGTTCGGGTAACCCTTGTCCATTCGTCCTCGGACTCAGAGGCACTGCTCCCAGAGGTTCCCGTCTGTTCTTCCAGGTTTTCCCGGATTCTGCGAGCCTGGGAATGGCTGGCAGAATGTGGGGACCTGGTCTCCTGTGTCCTGCGCAGTTCAGAGGAGTCTTCAGATTCCTCCTTGCTGCCAGGATTTGATGGGTACCCCCTCCACTGACCTAACTGGGCAGAGGTTTTCAGGATGCCCTTAATGGGCCTACTCTCCTGGGGTTCCCCATTGAACTGTACTGTACTTGGGTGCCCATACCCGGATGCCCACCCCTCCATTCCTGAGTGGTACTGGCCTATGAGCCCCATACTCTTAGCTGGATAGTAATCTGCCATCCCTGTGGCCCTGTGCTCATGTGCGCCAGGGGACATGGGGGTGGTAGAGTCCAGGGACTGGGGGAGATGAAGGCCCCTGGTGGTAGGGCTCCTGCGGTTATGGTCAGGAATCTCTCTTTCCCAGCGGACCTCATCTCTATCCGCCCCTGCTCCCTGTTGCAATGCAAGAGCCTGCATTTGTGCTTTCAGTTCCTCTGTTAAGGCCTTACTCGACTCTATCAGTTTCTCCTGCATCGCTACCTGTTGCTGGAGCCTCTCATTGTGCTGGCAGAGAGCCTCATTTTCCCTCTGTGCTTCCTGATTGGTCCTGGAGCACTGGGCCAGTCTTTGCTGCAGGAGGGTTACCTCCTGGGCAATGTCCCTATTGGCCTGCTCCTTTCTTGCCAGAGCCTCTTCCACCCTCCTGGTGTGCTCTAACAAGTTCTGGTTTTCTTTTTGGAGGTCACCCAGCCCCTGGAGGGACAGGTGATTTTCTTCCATTTTCTTTTTTAAATGGCAGACTTCCTGGCCTATGGCGTCTCTTTCCTGACTAAGAGCCTGCATTTGTGCCGCCAGGTCGTCCCTCTGCCTTTGGAAGGTACCAGCTTTCTGGCGCTCCTGGTCAAACTCTGTCTGGGTATCCAGGTCTTTCAAAATCAGTTTATTGCTCTCTGCCTTCTCTCTATCTAGGTGGCTTTGCAGGGTGACTACCTGCTCAGCACATGCCCTATTGAAGTCTAGCTGTTGCTCCAGCTTTTTCTGGCTTTGCAGTAGGGAGTCCAAACCTTCTTGGTGTTCCTTCTGCAAGGCCAGATATCTGGTATCCTGTTCTGACTTTTCCTTTTGCAGCACATCCATATCCTCCTTCATTTTAGTGATGTACAGTCTGCTGTCATTTTCTGACTCCTGGCTCCTCTGCAGCCTCTGCTCAGAAGAGACCAGGTCAGATTGGACCTTCTCTAACACCATCTGTTGCCTATTTGCCAGATTTTGGCTTTCAGCACATCTATCCTGCATGTCTCCCATATATAGGTACAGGTATGCTGCTATCCTGGCAATCTTATTGTGTTCCTCTTTGGCTTTAGGAGCCATATATAGTTCACTCAGGGCCACATGTAATGGACCCTGATCTCTCCATAAGTCTGACCCTGTTTCAGTGACCTGTCGCGTGATGGCCTGCAACCAGGCATCCTGGCCCTGCTCAACCCATTCACCTCTCACAAATAGTTTATGTAAGAAGTGCTCTCTGGCTATCTCATATCTACCAAGGTCGTCATTCTAGAGATTGGTCTCTGTCCTGACTTACAGAAGTTAGTGTTTTATTTTTGCAGAACAGAACTTTTCTTGGAGTGTCCCTTTTGAGGAATGCTTCACAGCGTAATGCAGCGTGGTGATCCGACCGGATGTATGTATCCCGTCAGTTAGCACACTGTATTAAGCTGCACAAGTGGTAAATCTAACCCAACGTCTCGGCTCGAGCCCCCAATTTGTAAGAGGATTCAATTCAACACTACAGCTAAGTCAATGCCTAGTCTGGGATACTGAATGGAAACCCTTATTGATATATCTTTATGTCCAGTTCATGCGTTCTGGATGACTACCCCTATCTAACACCCCTCTCTTGGAATCCCCCTGACCCCACTGAGCCAAGAAGTAGTTCTGTTTTGCAAGTTAAAAGGTTTATTTGATAATTTAAACAATAGATATATATATGTCACACCTTATAATAAATTAATAATTGAATATCACACTTAATCTGATATGATAAAGATTAACAACGGAGAATCTGGCACTAACACGCTTCTCTATAATCAATAAGGAGTTGACATGAAATGGATAAGGTAGCACAGTGGTAAATAGGTACAGAAGTATAATGTGGTAGAGAATGCTTTATAGGGTTCAAGGAAATGCAAGGTTGAATGAATGAAATGCAGTATAGAAAATACTCAATATGATTTCAACAAAACAATGTAATCACTTTTCTCTGGCAATCCCCTCCCCCCCCTTGATACAATGCAAGGAAATGGAAGGAAGCACACAGTTCTCAGAAATGCAATCAACTGTAATTCAGTTCACCCCAGCAAGCTTGGACTACAGAAGTTTAAAACACAGGCAAAATGCTTTTATATGTGCTGGCAATGGAGTGAAAAATATGCTAAATTGCTTTTAATTCCCTTTCAGAGGTTCAGGGTGAGTGATAGCTACTCTCTATGAATTCAGGATCACCTTAACAATGCTTTAGTAGTAACTAGCAGGTAAACAAAGTTTTTGGCAAGGAAAAGCAAAACTGCTGTCTTTTTACACGTGGAGAAATTTGCAAATCGTGGCAAAATTCGCGGATGCGCCGAGCGCTATTACAGAGGAACCGCAAGGACTATCACGATCGTTTTGGGGTCCTAGGAAAGCCTAGGATCTCAGCTTCCAAATGAAAGTTACTAAGACAAACGGTCGCGGAGATATGAGCGATTTTGTGAAGGTCGTTTTTCAGATTTGAAATTTTAAAAGCTCAAAATGACAAGTGACAGATTTTACTAGAAATGACAGGTGACAGATTTGGAGCTATCAGGCAGTTCTACTTAGGTTAAATAGATTGAATTAGATGAATTTAAACTAAGAGCTTTGGTTTGGTACAGTTTGGCGGTACTCACAATATATTAGAAATATGCCTTGCCACGGATCTGGTCAGGTTTAGGACTGGACTCTGGTCTCTGCACTTCACAGTGATCTGGGTCAGCTCTCTCTGGTTCTCTGGATTCTGGAGATTTGATAGATTTGAAGTCTCTATGTCTGCTCTCTGAAGGTTGAGGGAGGTAAAGTATGGATTTTCCGGCAGAGCTTCCAGCTGCAAATGGATTTGAAAGTCCCTATCTGTCCTGTCTGTCTGCTTTTATGTGTTTAGAATGTGGGTGTGTTCTAGCATCACTGACCCTACCTCTCTCTCAGCTTCTAATTGGTCAAACTTCCATTTCTCATTTGATTGGGGGAGCTAAATTGTGTCAGAGTGATGTCATTTTACAGCCTGCAGAGAGTCCACTCCTCCTGTCAACTTGCACACAAATCTAGATTTGATAACAAAAGACATATTTGCACAGGTAAACATTGGTTTAAAATTACATGGACACATCACATATCACAGGAGATATACCCTGTCCAAACTTTGCTCTTCCTGGGGGCTTGCATTCAGAAATGGCACATATTTCACTTTTTAACTGATTTTGCAATTCCGGACATTACCCCAAATTTACACACATGTGCGCAAGGAGTATGGACATTAATTGATGAGGTTTCAGATTTTTAACATGCATACATTTAGAGTAATATCCACTTTTCCGCTAAAACCCCCCTGAACATACCACCGGGTCCTACCACGTCTTAAACTGTGGGCAGAAAATCACAAGAATTATGGTATCATTTATACAATTTTCACATGTCCGCTCTAGGAGTTATTCATCTTTTTAGAGTTATGTTCTGGCCACAAAGGGGTGTGGTTTTCCTCCAGCACAAGGTTGAATTTCTGGTTTTTCCAGTTCTGCCAAGCCAGCTTGCTCTCACAGGCAGTGCCCCTCCCCTTTGCTTCAGGAGGAAGCTCCATTTACGACTGCCGCCAATAAAACCTTTGCCTGAGTCAGGACAGGGCTTTGTTCAATTTCCTGCAGAGCACAGGTAATTCAATTATCAGATAGATGGTATATTCTTAGTGTGTCCAGCAAAAAGGCAGATAGGCCTGGGAACACAGCTGTGACTCAAGTTTCACTCCTGATGGGGGTAGTTGTCAAGCAAAATCAAGTTCCTTAAGCCAGACTGTCAGCTAACTGTCATGTTTTTTGTTGCTTTTTAAATTAACTTGCAATTTTACACATGCAGCTAGAATGCTGATTCTAAGTGCAAAACTATGACATTTCAACAGTTACAAAGGCATGTGACACCAAACATAGGTCACTCATTTAATCTAAACATTTTCGATTTTAGTGTCTTTAAATCCAGTGCAACTTAAACTGCTGACTCCATAGCTCAGCCAGTTTTGTTATAAGCATTGTTCTGGGCTCTTCATTTCCCAGATTTTGTAGGCACACAAAACTCCATTCTGCCAAATGTCTGCTGGTGTTCAGTGAATATTTTTGTATATTGTAATGTTTGAAAATAGGCATTTTGAGCCTGCCTTCAGAGAAACACAGGGTGGTTTTAAAACACCGGCTTTTGGATAGGGTTGAGTACTGGTACTGCACCCATTTTTGGGATTTAACAAATGAATTCCCCACAATTCTAAGTTGCATTTGGCAATCAGCATTGCCATTCCCAATGGTTTCAGACTACTGTGCGGGTAGTCCAATGGTGGTTTTAAAGCGCTTTGAAGCTAACCGGCGCTACTGTTTTTCCTTTGGCAACCCATTTCCCTCATGGCAACCCGGCCTTTCATTCTCGCACTGGTGGGTGGCAAGTGAGGCAACCATTTTGGTGGGCGCACAAACTGCGCAGCTTTCCTGGATTTCGGCGCACATGTGGGTTTTCCGCCATCTTGAATTTTCTAAGCCCACAGCACCAAATGTTGTGGCATGATAGCTTAAACGTGGGTCAGGACACCCAACAATGGTGAATAATTCTACACCAAACAAGAAGACCGACTGAGGAAGTTAGCAAAACTTTCTGTTTTTATATCAATTGTCTAAAACAGGGAGTACAACAGACATTGACGGACGTCGCATAACACGATCTCAATGCATTTCATAAAAAAAGACACTTTTATAGCAAAAACTTGTCATACGTGATGTCAAATTCTGTGGCAATCTACAAAAACCTATGGGGGATTGTGGTTGGCTCAAGAGGAACATCCAAGTATACTTTCTATATCGGATAGGATTGTGATTGGGTCTCTATAGTCAGGTGAGCAACTCATGCCCTCCCTTAGTGCAAGTCATCTGTAACAGTGATTAGAAACACAACACATTATTGGCTCTCAAACTATAAGGCCCTTCGTTATATGGCCTACTACAATTGGTTGCCCTGCTTGTACCCTTCTGGATGATTTGATTCTCTAGCATCATGTAAGCTGGTGCCCCAGGTGCTGGTGGGTGGACTTGACCATATCTTCCCACCCAATTATCCCACCATCTCTCATCAGTCATGCCATCTGCCATTCAGATTGTCTTTTAACTTGGCCTTGCAGTAGCTTCTCATATCTGGGGATATAAGGGAGTGTGAGCACGTCCCTATCAAGGTTCAGGCTTGCATGCCCACATCTATTTTCATCTTGTACTCACGTGATCGGAGACTGTGAATTATCCCATATTATAGCATCTAATTGTCTTAAATTAAGAAACCTGGCGCTCATGGTGTTCTCTTCTTGCATCTTAACAAGGGATGCCTTGGTGCCTCACATTCGCTGTTCTTCAAGGGCTGATAACCAGTTTTGGATGCGCTTAGCCTTTGACATCAGGCCAAGCAGTCTTTCTTTAGTCCATCTTCGAGCTTCGGTTTATTCCTTGCTGCGACACACACAGCTATAAATCCTCCTGTCTCCACGGGTTGAGCTTGCTAAAATCGTGGCATCGAATGTTCAGATTCTACACACATATATATATTGGTGGCACGGCCTGCAGTCTATTCACTACGTACTGCCAGCCTTTATGGTTACTTAGTCTTCTTGCATTGCTGCATCTGTACAGTTATGAAATGGCTTACCTTTTCTACAGTGCTCTTCACACATGCAATCTTCATTCCGCATATGAAAGTTCACTTGATTCCTTATTTTCAATAAGGTCATACATCCTTTTCTTCAGCCAGTCTTCTTGGTGCGTCACTCTTGCTTCTTGTGACATCACCACTTCGCTTTTGTCTCATCTTCATGTTCCTTCGGGATCTCCTAGGGGAATACATCATATATGGACTCTCCATGGAATAGGCACCTTCACTGGCGTTGTGCATGTCACAATTTCTGTTTCCCAGCATATAGGAATAATGGGGGCAGGACTTCCTGCAGAGGCATTCAGCTGCTCCTCTACAGTGGTTATCCTGGTAATCTTCCTCATGTGGCAATTGGGTCTCCGGTGTTGTGCCAAAGTTGATGATGGTTACTATTGGGAATACTAAAGTACCTCGTAATACAAAAGAAGTTGAAATACAGACTGACCAAACTGGCCACCCCGTTCACCACATGGTCCCAATACCCATTGGAGATAGAGTTGATAACTTATACCACACAACAATTGTTCCTCCCCCTGACCCTGAAAATTATAAAGAAGAATGGGAGGGTATGGCGGGCGGTGGGTGGTGCATATACATGAGCTGTATACCTGAACAGTATGCACAAGCAGGGGTGATTGATTGTGTGATTGACAGCCAGGCTGTGTGAATGGAGGATTTGGTGCATAAAAAGCCAGTCTCTGGGACTGAAAGGCAGAGTCGCCACTGGATCGACAGAACCAAAGAGAAGCTGAAGGAAGATGACTGCTGCAACTACTGTACATCCCAGTGAAGTCCTGCTGCAGGTCTGAATCACCTGAAACTTCGACGACAGAGAAGATCTGCAAGGAATCTTCTTTCCTTGAGCTTGGTGGGACCAACCAGCTCACCAAACACCAAACGCCGGCCTCCCTCTCCTGGTCGAATTTGCTGTGCATCGCTGCAGTGAACCGGATAGCCAGGAGGAATGGAACAGGTTTGGGTTTCAAGGAGAGCACCTTTTATTCAACATTTTGCTCCGCAGCTGGCTTCTTCCCTGGGCAGTGCAGGGACCTCCAGTCGTCCTCCTTCTTGTCACCATGACAGTCGCTTCAGGAACCGTGAACCTGCAAGAACTGCCAGGAACAACTGCCAGAGCTACAGCATTCTTCTCCATTTAAGGTACTGTCCAAATCTGGTTATTCTTTCCGTCCGACTGCGGTGAAAGTGCTTGAAATCTTTCACCTCTCTGAAGACTTGTCCTTCTCTACTCTTTTTAATAACTTTTCTTCCGAGCAACTTCGTTTTGAACTCTTTGGAAAGACTTAACCGCGAACTACTCTGAACTATGTGATCCTCTGCAAAGACTCTGAACCATTAACATTGGCCCAGGCCTATTGTCTTGAATCCTAGTTGTAGTAGCCTTTTCTATATTGCCCTGCCTATAACGTGTTGGTGCTGTTGGTTTTTGATAACCTTGTCTTTCCTCCCCTTTTAAAATGCTGGAGTGCCATTTTGCGCTCACTTAATTTTGAGCTTAACTTGTCCAGAATTGATTGGGTCTTGTTGTAGTGTATTAAGATTGCGATTTTCTGCTGCTTTATAATTGTCAACTGTTTTATAACTGATGGTGTAAATAAATGTATATTCTTTTACTCAGAAACCTTGAATCAGTGTTTGCTTGAATCATAGTAATTGCTGTCCTTTGTGTAACTTCTTGTACTGCTCACTTTACTCTTGAGATAGGTCTGGCTGCTCGGCCATTGCTACCACTTTACTGTGTAGTACAGGTTTGTACCAAAGGTGAAATTGTACTTACACTTGTAGTCTTAATTGTATGTGGTGTTCCCAAATGGTACTGCATACGATTCTGCCTAACACTGGTTGAGAGAGCAGCCACTTGAAACAGGTGCTCCTGTCTACCTGATCTTAGATAATCTAAAAATATAATGAATACTAATACCAAAAAGAAAATTGAATATCTTGAGAACCCTGTCTCCAAGAAACCTAAGGCTGATGCAGAAGAGACTCATAGTGCCCAGGATACCTACATGCTGCTGTTGAAGGTTTCCCAAGATGTGGGAGAAATGAAGGCCTCCTTTGCTGATTTAAATGGTAAAGTGGCTAATCTAGATGGATGAGTGGGACAATTAGAGAAGGACTCAGTGGGCCTTTCTACAGAGATTTCGGGAAGTTACAGAGCATATAATGATTTAAGAAAGGAAATGGCAGACTTGAAGATCAAGAACTTAATGTTGAATTTAAAATCCAGAAATCAAAACCTTGGGCTTATGGGTCTGCCTGAGAATATAACTAAAGATGGGCAAATGGAGGACACTTTAATCAGAATAATATCAGAAATTTATGGTCAAGGAACTCTGTCCCCAGGGAACTTAGATTATGCCTTCAGAGTCGGAAAGATGGACAGTGTGAAACCAAGGAAAACATTTCTGGATTATCCAAAAGAATTGGTGGAGAGAGGGAAATTATTCTTGTAGGCTAAGAGATTAGTGAAAGAAAAGGAAATTAAAACTGCTTTAGTCAAACCAGCAATCCGTAAAATATATTTCCCCACTGGACTTAAATCAACAGATGATCCAGAAGAGGTTAGGGGGTGGATTATGGGCTATGCGAGACACTACATTGTTGGGGTATTTTCCAGAGATTAGGGTTGTTGTTTTGAGTTTGGATGATTGGTTACATGCATCTCGTCTATAATACTTAATTTAGGGTACTGTACATTGTGGCACACACTTTTATTTATTCACTCCCCAGATTCAGATATTTTAAATTAGTGGGTTTTTGGCATTTATAATTATCTCAAATTAAACTTTTGCACATCAAAATGGCGATGGGTAACAACTTAGAGACCTTACACTTTTTAATTTTAAACAAATCATTACGTACTAAGGTGTGTTTTCTTTCATGAGCCATCTTTTTAGGTACTTTCCTCTAGTTTTCAGGAAATGTTCAGAGGGATCATATGAGGTGGTGTAAACAACATGAAGGATGTAGATTGTTGGTTGGGAGGTAGCTTCGGTGCATTGTGCTGGACCCAGTCTCTGCATTCTATGCAGAGGTGGCCCAGGTGGTACGGAATTTACCGGCTTCCCTCCCGATAAGATGCAGGCCTACCTGGGCCTGAGAGGAGGGGCCGCGGCTCAGATGCAAAGTATGGTGATAGTTTAAGTTCTTCCTGGTACCCGGGTTTGTAGCTCTAAGACCCTCTCAGACGGAGTCTACCCAGAGGGAGATACATCTGGGTTTAGTGGGGCCCAGTTTTTTCAAGGCTCTTCCTCACTCAGGGTGCAGTTGGCTGGAGTCCCGTTGCAGATCCCCCCAGCTGTGGCGGTACCACGCAGGCTGTAGCTGTGTGGGAGGATTCAAGGTGAGAGGCTGCACTCAGTGAGGCCCCCTAATGCGCCGTTCTGCAAAGCCCAACCATGGGGAGGGTGGCTCTCCTCCGGTGCAGCAGGTGGTGTTTCGGCTCCCCCACAGTTACCAGCAGCCGAGGACCCATTAAGTTGTCGACGGGCTGATACCACAGGATGCAGCACTGGGAAGACCATAGATGTAGTATCCGATCCTGGCGCCAGGTTTGCTGCGAAGTGGGAAGGCCCACCCTGTAGTCTGATGTGTCTGCGATAAGGCTGGTGCCAGAGCTCTGCATTGGATATAT
The DNA here is from genome assembly GCF_040938575.1 of Ambystoma mexicanum. Taxonomy (NCBI): domain Eukaryota; kingdom Metazoa; phylum Chordata; class Amphibia; order Caudata; family Ambystomatidae; genus Ambystoma; species Ambystoma mexicanum. The sequence goes on from NC_090928.1 coordinate 740,256,688, forward strand.
GTCTCATGAGGAACCAGGGACCTGCATGGGACCGCAACAGATTCCCAGATGTGTCTTTGTGTCTGCTGCTGAGGTTTTACATTGCCGGCATACACAGGATACTGTGCAGAATTTGCTGATCTGGAGAACGATAGGAATGTATTAGGATTGTTTCTTTTGCAGGATAGTGCCCTTTGTTCCAAGTTAGATTGCAGTTCAGTAGGGTGTCAGTTTAGATAGGACACTGTCATCACATCCATCAGGTCTCTCTCCAGATCCACCAATCATAATTCCAGGAGAGATTCCCTCTGAAGTTAGAATTTCTAATCACCCAATAATGCTCAAGGTTTTTTTTGGTAAAGCCTTGATATGTAGGAGATGCCCAGCTTTTAGCGCCATTTACCCCATTCATTTGCAGAACATCACAGATTTATTTCTCATGTACAATTTAATCTATTGAGGCAACACTTGAGGGCTGGAAGAGGAGACCTTTTGCTTTTTTGGAGTGGCACTCTTGTGGCATTTTCTTTTTTGCAGATCTCTTCATGCTGGGAGTGGGTGTTCTCCCATTGTGTTTGTGCCCATTTGGTGGGGTCCCGTTTTGGAGGGGTGGGGGATTAGGGATATGTCACCATAAGTGCTACATACATTGAGATGGGAGAAGCCTGCGTGGGAGAATGCATGGCATACTTAGCAAAGTTGTATCCTCCTAGCACTGGTAGGGAGTCTCGGTATGCAGATTTAGATCATAGGTTTTGTATTTTCAGAGCACCAAACTGGATTGGATGTAAGATGCATAGTTTTTCTATCCTTGATGGAAGGTCCAGTATTCATGCCATGGCAAAGGTTAGCATTTGGTGGGTTGTGGCAATATAATAAGTAGGGCCGAAAGGGGATCTTTGAGGGTTAAGGGTTTCATTGTCATGATTTTGATACATGAGTCTGGGGGTTACATACAACCATTGTGATATGAGTATGGACATAATTCAAAAAGAAAGGGAAGATTAAACTCAAACTAATAAACAGAGTACTTGGTGCTTCATACAAGTCGGACTGAAGTATTGTAAAATGGCATGGATTGAGGTAAGCTGTAATGTGTTGAGTAGATACTATATACAGGAGGCGAGTTAAGGCACCTGTGGGTGAGTCTTTAAGTGTATATCACCATAAAGGTTAATTCCTAAAATAGTGAGGATAGTCCTTCGGATCTAAAGATATAGGGGATATTAAGGAGTGTGCAGGTTCCATACATATATATTTTGGAATTTAGTTTTTGGAGTGAACAACTCTACTAGCTTTAGGAGGGGTTTGATAAGGAGGATTTGTTCTGAGTTGAGTTTAAATTCGACTTCTTTTTGGAAAAGTTGTTGGAATTATGATTATTGTTTGAAGGATCTAGGGAGATGCAAGCTTGGCTAGGTAGAGATGAATATAATTAAATCACATGCTCTCAATCTTAGCTCAGCCCGGAGTTGTAGTATGTCTTTTTGGTAAAGTTCAGTTAATCGTAATATTATTCATGTTGTGTTTTGTTAATATTTTTACTTTATTTACTTTCTATTTCAGTATTTAGTTGTACTTCAGCAAGTGACATTATTCTAGCTATGGCAGCTCAAAAGGGAACTATTATTGATTCATTACAAACTGTGTCTTGGAACATAAATGGCTTAAATAACCTGATTCAGAGGAAGAACATTTTGTCACATTTGAGACATTTAAAAGCAGATATTATTTTATTGCAGGAGGCGCATTGGACAGATGCAGAGTCTGCCAAATTTGAGAAATGTTGGCCAGGGCAGATGTACCATTCCACATATTTTGCAAGCTGTAGAGGAGTCTCAACATTTTAAAAAAGAAAAAAAAAAACGGGGGGCTATTATAAGATCTAAATCAGATGAGGAAAGCCGTTGGTTATCAGTCACAATACAGATCCAAGAGTTGGAGTTTACTTTATGTAACATCTATGCTCCTAAAATAAACAGCAGGCAATATTTCCATGGATTTGGTTGCTTCTTACTAGCTACAGGGGAAGAGAACCTGTTGGTGGTAGGTGATTTCAATTTGGTGGTGGACCCAACCTGGACAGAAGTGGTCAGTTGGTAAGAGATGGTAGGAAAAACGATAGAGAAGCATTGAATTGGTTTTCGCAGGATTTTGGATTGACAGATGTTTGGAGATTGGGATACCCGACAGGGAGGGAATACACTTTCCACTCTGATGCTCATAACACTTACTCATGAATAGATAATTTAATGGTTTTGGGAACAGTGACACAAAATTATGTAAATTGTGAGATTGAGAGCATCGTCATTTCAGATCATGCACTCATTAAATTAGAAATCTCACTAAATTATTCGTCAGGTAAATCTAAGATCTGGAGAATGAACACCACAGTTTTGAGAGATGAGGAATTAAAGGATATTTTGGTGAAGGAAGCAGAGGAACACATCAAAGCAAATATGAATGGTGAAGTAGGGATTGATATGGTTTGGGAGGGATTTAAGTGGGTGATGCATGGGGAGGTCATGCGAGTGTCTCAATTAAGAACTTAGAAAAAAGTTGATGAGTTTGTCAGATAAAGGGAAAATGATGAGGTTAATGAAATTTAAATATGATTTGAACAAAATCATGAGTGAGAAGGCGGAATTTGCAATCTTTAGAACAAAATGTAGATATTAGGAAGGAGGACATAGGTGCAGTCGATTGCTGGCTCATAGTTTGAGGGTGAGAGAGGCAAACAGAGCAATTGGTGTGATTAAAAAGAATCAAGGGGTAACTTGGGATCCAAAAGAAATAAATGAGGTGTTTAAACAATTCTATACAAATTTATACAGTGAGCCCATGAGCGTGGATCCTGCTCGAATGGACCAGTTCCTATCAAATTTGCAGATAAACAAATTGACAGGGGAGACCACCAGGGGGCACCAAGATCACCTGACGCATATCAGTCTTCCTATCCTCTGGGCCTGGTAAAATGGGATTTGAGACCCATCTTACTCCCCAGTGAGGAATCTGACCCCACAGGTTGTTGTGCTGAGCCCCCGAGAATCTGAGGGGCAAAACCCTGACGTCCGGAGGCGAGGTGGGACTGAGGAATCGAACTAGCAGCCCCTGGCAGAGCAGAGCAGGCTGTGGCTCCCAGCTACCACTCCACAACAACGCAGCCCTTCTCGCGGAGGTGGAGGGGAATGGGGCCGGCCCTCTTTGAGCACTCTCTGGCACCGTGTTCCCAGGGTATTCCCTTGCCCTGGGACCATGAATGTCACCCTCCCCCCAGCAAAAGAGAACCAACGGACCTCCAGGACCTCGGGGGGGGGGAAGCGGACCTTGCCTGCCTCCCACTGGACCAATGCCCCGGCCCCTATACCGGGCAAGCCTTTGGCCACCTGTGAACTCACCGCAGATGGCGGCCCATGCCTCTCGGCGGTGCTCGGATCCCAGGGACGCCGCAGAGGCCTGCGACGTTCCATCCTGGAACCACATCCTGCTAGCTAACATTATCATTGTTCCCCGCAACTACGGATCCAAGGCACGGCCAAGGGCCATCACTTTTCTCCGGAGGGGCCACAACTCCAAGTGAGCGGATCGCTGGACCGATACACCTTGATTGCAACCTAGGAGCTGGATTGGTGCCCCGGTCCCCCCCCCTACTTGCTGGGGAGAGTCTTCTCCTGCTGGTCTGGGTCACTTGTAGGAAAAGGTGGGCGGACTGTCCCTGAACCCGGGGCGCAACTTGTGTTCTGCCGGAAGCCACTCAACACCCACGCTGTCCCTCTGGAGTGGGGGGATGGGGCGACTTACAAGGGGATCTGGATCTCTGCGCCCTTAACCCCGCTAACCCTGCTGGACCCTCAATTGATTGGCTCCGAACCCTCAGTGGGAGCCAACTGAGGGGCTCCCCCTGTGGTGCCCATCTCATTGTCAGTGCAGACTCTTGGCAGACTCTTTGTAGCCTCCTCATCAGGGCCGGCCCTTGACCCGATTACCATCCCACTCCTGCCCGGTTTTACATAAGAGGGTGTAGTCCATGATCTGGAGGGCCGGGTGCGTTCAGGAGCTGGACAGAATCTTTGCAGAGATTTCACCGCATGCCCCCGTGCTCTCTGCCTCACCCTACAATGGCGACCCTTGCGCAACCAGAACTGGCTGACGCCAACTCTGTCACTAAGGGTATGGCTGCCCTCCTGGAAGAAATCCAGGGATTCTGAGCGGACATTGCAATACGGCTGGACACACTGGACAAAAAAGTCGACACTATCGATGACAGGGTCCAAGCACTGGAAGATAATACGACCTCAATCGACATCCTTGAAACTCAACTTGACATGTGCTTGGTGGAGTTGGACAAAAGAGAAGAGAAGTGATCCCTGAAACTTGACGATTTTGACAACAGGGAGCGCTGCTGTAACCTAAGATTTTTAGGCTTTCCGGAATGGGAGGGTGAAACGCAATCGGATATTGTTAAAGATGTCAATGCCGTTGTGAGGATACTCTTTGAAGATGCCAAAACGAACAAACCAACCATCGACAGAGCACACAGGGCCAGGGTCTCCGGGCAGGGGTCCCAGATCTGTCCTTGTGAGGTTCCATTATTTCTCAGAGAAAAGCAAAATCCTAGAGCTAGCGTGTAAGAGAGGCCCGGTGGGATGGGAAGGCACGCATATCTCAGTATACCAGGACCTGTCAGCCTTTACCCTAGCAAGATGTCGGCTTCTCGCTCTCCTTCGAACTAGAGTTCTACAAGTACGCCTTGGTCACGGAAGACAATAGCCACAGAGTATCCCAGGAACTCATGGGCGATCCGGACATGGGAACCACTAGTCAAGATCGTGGGCAAGCCCCGGCCGGCCCTACAGGGTCCAAAGATTCCTTGGAAAGGCGTAAGGTATGAAGACACAGGAAGTTCAGCAGAGAGGCCCCAGCCTCGCCAAGCTCATCTAATAATTGAAGTTTGCCTTTACTTTTTGTCTGAGTTTGTAATTGACCTATGTGAGTGGAGAAACCCATCTTAATGATTACAAGCGTGTTGACATCGGGGAACCCGAAGGGGGGCACTCACTGTAGCTAATAATGTTTGCAACGCTATCATGACTGCTCCCTAACCATGGTTTATTTCTGGGGGGTGGGGGAGGGTCTTGTTGTTTTTGAAGAGTTTGAGAGCCCAGAGGAGGGAGACACTGGTGGCCTGGTTTAGCGACGACACAAAGTGGCTTGGTACCCAGGCGTTCAGGGGCAGGGTAGTTGGGGGGTGGGGAGGGTTGTTGGGGTTAGTTTATTGGAGTTTTGTTTTTGGCCCGCCAAGCTCTCTGGGATTTAGCGGATCTACAGGACAGTCCAAGAGTAACTATGATGCACCGAAGCAATGTGGAGTAAACGACACAAAGAGCTCCTTAGATGGAGCCGTGAGCTTTTACCACTTTTTTGATGAATGATACGCTGCAATCTTGGACAGTGGGGTCCTTAAATGTGCAAGGTCTTAATTCCCCCACCAAAAGGTCAATGGTGGTGAGAGAATTTGCTAGGCTCCAGCTCCACTTCCTATTTTTACAAGAAACCAATTGGGTTAGAGGGAAAGAACCAAATTTTAGGGTCAAAACCATACAGCATGTGTTCGGCTCCCCATTTGTAGCAGAAAAACAGGGGTTCGCCCTCTTGGTCTCTCCTAAAGACCATTTTACGCCCAAAGCCCAAAAGTCTGACCCGGGGGGTCGATATATTATGGTCGAAGGGGAGGTGCGGGTGGGCATATACTCCCCCACCGAGGCACAAGATACCTTTTGGTAAGGGATGAAAGGGAAAATCATGGCGTTCACCGAGGGTATACTATTGGTGGGAGGGGACTTCAATATGGTTCTTTGCCCTGATAGAGATAGTCGCCCAGCCCCTGCACCGATTTGAGACTTCAGAAAAAACTGCCAATGGCCTTCCAAGGGGTTAATGGAGAACTGGGTGTGAGGGATACATACGCTTCTGGACAGTGACGGGATCCATACTTTACCTTTTTTTTCAAAACCACATGCAACGTTCTCAGGGATTGATTACATTCTGTTAGACTCCTCGCTTCAGGACAAGGTCATGGAGTCCGGGGTAGAAATATCCCGTGGTCTGAACACGATATGGTTAAGATTAATTTAGGTATCCCCACCTCCCCCCTGGGACCCAAGTGTAACAACTTCCTATTGCAGGACAAGGAAGTTCGGCAATCGCTTTTAACCGCTATAAAAGAATACTTTTATATCAACGATAACAGGGAGCTGGGTGTCATGGGTGTTTGGGATGCATTTAAGGCCACTATTAGAGGTACTCTTGTTGGGATGGGTTCGAGGAAGAAGAGGGAAAGGTATCATGAAGAGAAGACATTGAGAGAGAAGATTGCCACTACACAACCAGTGGGGAAACTGAAGACGCAGATGTTCCCAGGCAGGTGGGAGGAATTGCAACAGTTGTGATCTCAGCTCGCGTCTCTTCTCGTGGGACAGATGGAAAAGAAATATATGGAGAAGGGGGAAAAAGCAGATAAAATGCTGGCTTGGAGGCTCCGGGAACATAGGAACAGTAGGAGAGTGAACTCTATTTGCTCCCTCGATGGGGAGATGACCCTCAGGGATGGGGATATAGCTGAATAATTTAGGTTATACTATGAGAGCCTGTATTCCTCGGAATACACAGGGGACGGGGCTGATGAGGATTGCTTCCTGGAATCCCTACCCATTCGCCACCTCCCTACCAACAAAGCTGACTCACTGGAGCTCCCTATCACCCAACAGGAGATAATTGACACCATCTCCTCCCTGAAGAGTGGCACCTCACCTGGGGACGACGGTTTCACAGTTAGCTTTTATAAAACATACCACTCCACATTGGCCACGTTCATGTCTAAAATGTTCAACGCTAGTTTGGAATCAGGCTCCCTGCCATATACCATGATGTCCGCCCTCATAGTGGTTCTCTCCAAGGAGGGGAAAGATCCTTCCCAATGCCAATCATAGCGCCCTATCTCCTTTCTCAATATGGATGTTAAGATCCAAGCTAAACTCCTAGCGAATAGATTGGCAAAACACCTTCCGACCCTGGTGCATGGGGACGAGGTTGGTTTCATCCCTGGTCGCCAAGGGTCAGATAATGTGCGTAAGACCCTGGATCTCACGCAGGAGATTTCTAGGCAAGATGAGGAGGGCTACCTTCTCTCGCTGGACTCAGAAAAGGCCTTCGACCATGTTGTATAGCCTTATATGGGCAATGTACTTAGAAAAATAGGTCTGGGAGACAAATTTTGTGGGTGGGTTTTGGCATTGTATGATGGCCCCTTGGCAAGGGTACTGGTCAACAGACATACCTCAACACCCCTGGTCCTCTCCAGAGGCACACGTATACGACCTGGCAATGGAACCATTGGCCATTGCGATCAGAGCAGAACATGAGATCACCGGGGTACGTTGCGGTGACTGTGATTCTAAACTTTCTCTGTTTGCTGATGACATGTTGGCCTATTTAACTAACCTTCAAGTACCTCTTCCCCGTTTATTTAAATTTATTGGTCTTTTTGGCTCCTTCTCGGGGCTCAGGGTGAATGTATCGAAGTCCTCTATAATGCCAATGGGTGCCAGGGATCTGAGGGCGATCCGAGATACAGGGAATGAGAATTGAACGGGAAACTACTTTGTACTTGGGCACCATTATTCCCAGAGACTTATTGCAACTCTTTCATTTTAACTTCCCTCCAATCATGGTTAAGATTAGTAGCAACCTTAAACGCTGGGTTCCCCTTACTCTCTCATGGATCGGGTGCATGGTTACGGTGAAAATGAACATCTTGCCCCGACTTCTCTATCTCTTCACAGCCCTTCGCGTTGTAATTCCTGAGGCCTTTTTTGAGGTATTGCAATCCTGTCTCCATCAATTAATCTGGAATGGTAAAAGAGCAAGAGTCAAACTCTCGACCTTAACCCTACCAAAGTCATGTGGAGGCTTCAGTCTCCCTGATTTCAGGCTATACCATAAGGCAGTCCAACTTCGCGTGATGTTGGAGCACGTGAGGGATGATTTGGGGACATTTTGGACCTACATTGAGGACATTCACTCCCATCCGAAGAAAGTTAGGGATCTACTGTGGGACCCCCCTAAGTCCCTCCCCTCTCACCTCAAATCACACTCTACCCTTGCCGCCTTGTGGGCATCCTGGAAACCAAATAAAGACAATAAACAGCTCTCCTCTTGGCCATCCCCACTATCATCTCTCTGGGGTCTCCCTCTCAATCTTGGAGCCAGGGGCTTCCGCAAAAACCCAGTCGTAGTCAGACAGGGGCTTGGAGAGGGCAGCTCAACTCTTCTGCCAAGGGGTTTTTATTGAATATGGCCAACTATCTGATGCATTGGGAGATAACTCCCCCTCTGTTTTTGAATACCTACGCCTGAAAGAAATTCTCACCCACCCTCGGTGGGTCTCCGATCTGACTCACCACCTTTGAAAAACTCGTGGTCGAACCCTCCACCAGGAAGAGCTCCCTTTCCAAGATCTATAACACTCTGATCATGGCTGAATTGGAAGCTAGACAGAATTTTAAACAAATATGGGAGAAGAGGCTGGGTATGACTTTGGAGGAGCCAACGTGGAAGGCGATTTTCAAATCCATCTTTTCAGAGTCATAGTATACCTTGGCCATGGAACACAGTTTCAAGATACTCCACTCTTAGCACCAGCGCCCGGCTACTTTGTCCAAAATTTTCAAAAATGTGTCCCTGTTATGCCCCAGGATGTGTTTGCAACATGGTACTTGGTATCACATGTGGTGCGAATGTCTGGTCATTCAGGTGTTCTGGTCTGAACTTCTCAGCTGGATTAAAGATATAGTGGGCACTGGGCCGTCTTTGCTTCCTCTGGAGATTCTTCTGGGTACACCCATGCCAGACGCCGAGTTGTATAGCTTCCCCAAAGTTATTGGGGCGATGTTGAGAGTGGGGAGATTAGCACTCGCTAAAAAATGGAAAAGCATCCTTGCCCCCTCCAAAGCAGAATGACTTAATAAGTTAAGGGTTATCTTTATCTAAGAGAAAGTGACTGCTCTAACTAACACTACTATGTCTTCTTTTGTGCAGTAATGGTCTGTGGTTCTTCTGAATGATGAGTGTGACACCATGAGACTGTGAACCTTAAATGCTAAATGGAACCTTTGTGTGTTTCTCTGTATCACCTTTTGTCTGCTTCGTCATGTCTAAACTGATAGGATGATACTCGACCTCACTATGACAATTAGTTTGAATTGTTTTAGCTGGTATCTGGCCGTTATTCTAATTGCTTCCTTAGCCCTCAGTCCATCAGAACTTGGTTTGTCTAGGTGTTGGGGCGGGAGGTGGTGTAAAATAAAAACTAAAACTTTTCTTTGTTGATGTTTCAGTGCCAGGGGTTACCTGGGCACCCGTTTGTATACCTCAGATGTTAATAAATACAAAGATTACAACAACAAAAAATGGACAGAGGTGGAGAATGAAACTCTAGACTCAGATCTAACTTTGGAAGAGGTCAAAAAAGCAAGTTGGAGCTTGAATTTAGGGAAATGGCCAGGGTTGGATGGCCTTCCGGCTGAATTTTATCAGGCAATGCCAGAAAGTGTCCTAATTTTGTTAAGAGACATGTTTGCAAGAGGTAAAATGAAGGGTGCTTTATCACCTACATTAAGACATGCAACAATATCCCTTTTACGTAAACAAGGTCATCCAGAGCTAGAACTGGGCAGTTATAGACCCATTAGCTTGATTAATTCAGACGGCAACGTTTTAAGTAAAATCCTGGCGAATAGATTGGAGAAAATTCTCCCAAGATTAATACATACCAATCAAACAGGGTTTATAAAAGGTAGAGTTTCAGCATCAAATATGCGAAAGTTACTACTTACCTTGGAAGAATCACAGAGATTGAAGCCAGATTTGGTAGCCTTGTCCCTTGACACAGAAAACGCTTTTGATCGAGTTAGATGGGAGTTCCTGCTGAAAACGATGGAGAAGATTAATTTTGGCGCTGAATTCCTGAGATCTATTGAAATGCTGTATAAAAACCTGACAGCAGAGGTAAACACGAATGGAACAATTTCTGACAAATTTGAATTGCAGCGTGGGACGCGTCAGGGATGCGCTTTATCCCCTTCACTCTTTGTGATTTAAAGGGAGCCACTGGCTGAGGCAATAAGATCTGAGAACAGGATTGAAGCAATTAATTTTAATGGAGTTTGTAAGAAGCTCTGGTTATACTTTGTTTATACTTGTGCCCCCCCCACTTCTCGCACACAGGTGTTGCCTGTTTTGCTTGATTCTTCTGCCCTGCCCCCCACCCCAGCCTTCTTCTTCTGGAGTCTGTATATATACTTTCTGGTTTCACCATCACTGTCCTGTGGCCAATGCTGAATTTGTCTTTTATGGACTTTCTTGATTCACGGTGTGTCATCTTTTCTCATGGTGGCCCTGAATCATTCTGTTCCCATCTTCATCTTGTATCCAGGCTTGCAACATTATGTGTTACTACTGACTTCTGCAATTGTATTGCCTCTCCCATCTTGCTTCTCCACTCTTGACTGCTTACTCTCTGTTCTCTCCTCCTCTCCCTTTTTCCCTTTTCCTATCTCCCCCCTCCTCCCTTTACTTTCTTCTATGCACTTACTCTATCAGACTTGTCCTTGGACCTAGTATGATAGCAACCTCGTCTGTCTCCTCCCTCCTCCCCTTACTTGCCCCCCCCCAGCAGTATCTGAAATGTCGTCAGACCTAGTACAATAGTCACTTGTTTTGTTCTTCCCACCCCTTTCTGTACTCATCTCCCTCACCTTTTGTTTTCTCCGGCTCTACCAGAAATGTCATCAGGCCTAGTGCGGTAATCGCCTGTCTTTTCCATTTCCTTCCCACTCTCCCCCTCTCTTCCTTATCTATGTCTTAGCTCTTGCATTATCTGAAATGTTGCCAGGTCGAGTACGATAGTTAATTTCACATCCTTACTGTTCATGGCCTGTAAGAATGTCATTGTAATTTCCCTTGTTCCCTCCCTTGCCTTCAATCGCTTTGAAACACATTGGGCCTCTTTACAAGGTTGGCGCTCTGGTAATAATGATTCTGGTATGGCAATACCGGCATCCATTTCCGGACTGGTGTATTATTACCCTTGATGCCGGTGCTACTGGCATCGACAGGGACCCACTGTGGCCATGCACCACCGTACCGGCATGCGCACAGGCGCGCAGACACTGTGCCAGTAACACCGGCATGCCGCAAGGAAGAGGACATTATGAGTCGCACAGACATACACATACTGGCATCCAGATGCCGCTAAGGAGGGCCACCATGATGCCGGCAACACCGGCATTGCGGATCACCCGTTAATAGCAAACTGCTGTGTTCCCAACTGCTACAGGGTCACACAATCAGCACAGGTGGAGGCAATGGAGTCAGGCACAGCACAAATGGAGCACGCCCACACACCACACCCCTTTTGGACTTCCAAGTCCAAAATAATACCACTAGCTGTTGCCAAGTCCAAAATGATACCACTAGTTGTTGCCAAACAGGGGCTGGAGGACATGCCTGCACTGCCACTAATCCAGCAGGCACTAAACCAGGGGATGCATGGGAGGCGAAGGAGGAGAAGGAGGGTGAGACTGGGACAGCACATACCACCAGTGCAGGCCTTGGTACCCCGCAGGCAGCCACCAATCCCTCGTATAAGAGCCAGTCCATTTGACTTTACCCCTGCACAGATCCACACCGTGTACCGCTTGGACAGGGACACAATACACACAATTGTGAATCTCATTCACAATGACCTGGACATCCATACCGCCATCCCCCCTCTGCTGAAGGTGGTTTCTGTGCTCCACTTCCTTGCAATGGTGCAGTGCAACTCCACGCTACATGAAATGTCACACTGAATGAGGTGCCTGGCTTCTGGGTAAGTCCAACCACAGGGCCATGGGGGTTGTTGTTGGGGGGGGGCACAAGCATACATAACCTGTCTGTTGGCTGGGCCATGGGAGTTGTTGATGGGGGGGAGATTGTCCTGAGTGCCAAACACTGTGACCCCAATAAATATGATGGGATGCATGAGACTGGCAATGGATGCAGACGTGCCATGACTGCACAGCCATGTGTAAATAGTAGCTACAAACACAGAATCCACCCCTGCACATGCACAAGGTACATCATCAGACCTCAACCACAGGTATCACAATGCACCAATGTGCTGTCACAATGCATTATACACATGAGCGCAGCAAAGCACAGCGCAGGTCATGCAGACATGACTGAGCCCAATCCAACTGACTCTCAGGGAATCCCCTGTCACTGCCCCTGCCCGACAAGTACACCGCACACCACCAGGCCATACAAGGCACCTGAAGGGAGACCTAATAATCCAATGGGACATGGTTGTACAGAATAGATTCCAGCAACTGGTGAACACCACTGACACATGTGCGACTGCTGCAATACACAGCACCTCACTTCCACCATGCCAGTTGACACCCAGCGCCATCACAGAACTGTCTCTCTAAACTGGCGGACCATACCACCAATTCCATAGTGCCATGGTCACATGGGTGAAGGCGGTGACAGACATGTACATGGTATCATGTATATGGAAGCATGATTGGCAAAACAACGTGTATCATGTTGCACATCAGGGAAAACCATCATCCAGTGCCCTACATGCATACTGGATTCACCACTGAAACACAGCCATCACATGTGAGCACATCATGGGCCTACTGACATCATCTGTGTGAGTGCTGTATCGGGTGTCAAGGTCCCTACGACCTGTACGTGACCCATGCTCCCCTACCATGGACAAACCTCGAGTGCACCGGCCTGAGTTTTGCTCCAATGAAATGGAAATAGCTGGCAGTGCAGATCCCTTGCATCTGACCACAAACAATGTACAGCCAGTGTACATAAGGAATGCCAAAAACCCTCACAATTAAAATAACATTTGCTCCCATACAGGTGATGCTGGGTATCTCCTGAAGCCGTGGCTCCTCACCTCTGTCAGGCACCAGGCACGTAGAGGACTAGAATTGTGCGCATGCACGCACTTGTGTGATGATTGAGCAGACATTTCGGCTGTTGAAGGCACAGCTTCACTGCGTCGGCAGGTCTGGTGGGGCACCAAAATATGGCCCTAATAATGTGGGGAAGATAGTATTGGAATGTGCCATGCTGCACAACATGTGCATCCGGCACAATGTACCCCTGCCACCTGACATGCAAGTAAATCCACCGGAAGATGAGGAGGATGATGGGGAAGATGTTGCATATCGGCCACAGCGTAATGTGCCTGAAGAAGATGCTGTACGCCAATCTTTGCTTGAACAATATTACTAATAAACTCGGTAACACATGGCACTTTGAATGTTGGACACTGGGCACTGTTGACAAATAAATTGACACACACTCAATGATCAATGTCCAGTCATGTGTTCTTCATGTGCACACCAGTTGTATTAAGGAAAAGTGAACTATGTACAATAAGCAGGTATGAATGTGCACCAAACACCTTTGTTGTTCTACAAAGTGCCCCCACCCTCCACCCCATCCCTCAACTCCCTCACACACCCACACCCCCACCCTCCACCCCATCCCTCAACTCCCCCACACATCCACGACCCTGCACCCAAAATAAGTCCAACCAGACTCCCTCCTGCATGTATGTCCGGCTACTGATGGCCCCTTTTGGATGGAGACTGTTGTTCCCCTGGCAGGTGCATGCTGTGTAGCGACCTACGCACTGGGCTCGTCTGAGATGAGCTTGTCGGGCTGATGCTCACCGATGGTGGGGGTTGTGGCAGGGCCGGTGCAGCATGACGTTGGGCCATGGTGGCAGCCAACTGTGTGAGCACCTGCGTCACAGATTCCATGCCCTCGCGCACCCGCCTGGCCATGCGGTACATGGCACGGGTGAGTGCCTGGTTGTTGTCATGGTGGGCCTGGTGTGTGGCCTCCCCTTCTGCCAGGTATTGTCGCACCATATCCTGTATGGCCTGCTGGCGCTCCTCCATGCGGGTCATGCAGCCCTCTAGTTCTCGTATGTTGTATTCAGCTGGTGGTTGCACGGGAGGTGGAGTGGGACTCACTTGAGTGCTGAAAACTTCTCCAGGCATCTCCTCCCAGGAGATGCGACCACCAGGCCCATGTCTCAGGGAGTGCTGTGGTGTAGGCAGTAGGGATGGTGTTTGCACAATGTCATCTGACATGCATTGGCCTGCTGTGTCAGTCTCGTCCTGTTGGCTGTCCTCCTCTGCGCTATGTAGGGTGGATTGGGCCGCCTCCCCTAGGTCACTTGTGGCCGGTGACTGCGGCCCCTCAGCATCGCTGCCTGCTGGTGAACCCTCCTTGTCCACTTAAGGTTGCTGCAGTGGGGCAGGGTTTGTCTTGTCCGTGGCCTTTGTTACTGGTGTGCCTTGTGGCATGTGTGCCATGATGGCACCAGTTTTCCTTGGCTGGGGCACATTGCCAGGTGTCGGAGCTGGCTGCTCCTCATGTCCTCCAGCCTGTGGAACGTGTTTGTGGGGCTGCTGTGGCTTAGAGGTGGTGGTTTGCCTTGGGCCAGCCCTTGACGCGGACGGCCTGGTGCCGTCATCATCCCCTCTGCTCCTGGTGCTGGTGTTGCCTTGGTTTTTGTGGTGGGCCCCGCATCGCTGTCTGATCCTGTGCCTGTTGGGGATGGAGAGGCAGGGCATGAGTCATGGGTAAAGGTACATCCTACATAATTGATGTCTGTACATTTTGGGTTCTGTGCATTGCTGTGTGCATGTTGGAGGGGCAGACATGGTGCTTACAGAAGTTGGGGGTGGGGTGCAGTGACTGTGCATCCTTCTAGCGGAGCCATGTTGTACATGCTGTCTGTTGGGTGGCCTCAGGGTGTATCGGGGATTGCATGCTATAGGCATGCCTCAGGGTCTGCATGCCATGTGCTGTGTGGTTGGGGCTCAGTTGTGCACTCGGTGGTGGAGATGTCAGCACCATGCAATGAGATGTCAAAGTGGTGAGGCCTGCATCTCTACGGTGGTGCATGCGTGTGTCCCCATGCAGATGGTGCTTGTGTTTGCAATTGGGGACTCATGTGGTTTGTGTCAGTGGGGTTGGTTGTGTGTTACCGTGCCAGGGATTTGGCATTTCTGTTGGGGCAGACTTTAGGTGGGAGGTGATTGGCGATCTGTTTGCTGTCATCTACTTGCCATTTGGACTCCACCATTGTGTTTGGGGTGTTGTGTGTGTGTTCACTATTGTACTGTGCTAACGGTCACTCACCTTCACCAGCCGATGATGGGACTCCCGGCTCGGCATGCCCGACTCCTTCGTTTGCCTCCATGTGAAGGACAGAGCTGCAAGTTTCTACCCACCGTGCTAGCTTAATGGACAAGGATGGTCAGCCACCTGTTGCCTGGGCCTGTGTACAGTTGGCTGACAGAATGTTGTGGACACGCAGCCGCAGATCGTCCCAACTTTTGCAACAGTCTTTTACACTGTGTGGGTGTTAGGGAGAATTCTCAAGAATGTGCTAATTTCCCTTACCTTTTGAGACCCCCAGCAACTTTTCTGGATTTCTAGGATTTTATTTTTTACCTGGGAATAGTGTGAGCCTTTTTTCCCACTCTTCCACGTATTTTGATGTGTGTTTTACTTATGTGTTCTTTGGATATGGAGTTTTAAAAAAACTCAATAGGCATCATCTTTTTCTGTGTGTCACACAGCACCCTCAGTGCAGTGGCACAGGGGTGTCTTTCAGACTCCCCAAGGTTTAAATACCTTCTCTGGGACTGACTACTCTCTCCCAGAGCATGTAAAGTTAAATTGACTTTACTATTTTTTTTAAATGTACACACCCAGCACATACTGTCTTACTACAGAGTGCTGGAGGGGTTGCCTAGCTTCCTCTGAGTCTGAACACTGATGTAATAATCAAATATTACCCCTTCCCACTTGAAATAGCTGGTGGAAGTGGTTTTAAACAAACTACCATGATTTTTCCCGAACGGGTAGCTAAAAATCGGGTCAGCCATGTTTTCCAATATGGCGCCCAAGACCTATCTGTAAAAACAGACTCGGGTCAACTTTTTCGCCATTTCTTTTTGCAAAGGTCCTTCTTGTGTTTTTCTCTGTGTGCCAAACCATGTTTGGTCAAACTTTTTCATTGGCCTTTGGCGGGTTTCTGTGCTGAAGCCCTCCTCTGGCGCCTGAGTGTCTGGGGTGGACAGGATGTGAGGGAGGTGCCCGAAACTCCCTGTGCTTAGTCTCCTAGGGGACCTGAATGCACTCTGGCATGATTGGCCGGCTGGCTGTCCGGCAAGGACAGCCACCCTTCTGTGTGAGTGACAGCCAGGCTGGAATGAATGGGGGAAAACTGTTTTAAAGCAGGTCTCTGGGACTTGGAAAGTAGAGTCGACCACTGGAATGAAAGAAACAAAGATGAGCTGAAGGAAGACGACTGCTGCAACTCCTGGTTCACCGGTGAAACCCTGCTGCAGGTCCGAATTGCCTGAAACTCCATCAGCAGAGAAGCCCTTCAAGGTTACCTTCTTCGTTGGAGTTTGGTGGGAACAACCAACTCTTAAGCCACCTGGACACCGTCCCCAATCTGGTCAAGTTTTCTTCATAGTGCTGATAAAAACCGGATAGCCAGGGGGAAGGAAACCAGCTTGTGGACTTTAAGGCACTCACACCTTAAACTGTCGTTTTGCCAAGCTTGTGGACTCTTCCCTGTGCAGTGCAGGAACCTCCCAATGTCCTCCTTCTTGTCCCCACGACTGAAGCTCAAGAACAGCGAGATCTGCAGGAACTGTCAGGAACAACTGCCTCAGCTACAGCTTTTTTTTCACTTATAAGGCACTGTGCATGTGTGGTGCAGAACTCTGTTCAGCTGCGGTGAAATTTTGTGAAACTTTCCCAACTTGTCCTTCCCTAAACCAACATCTAATTTTTTGTCTGACCAAATTCTTCTAAGAACCGTGGCAAAGACTTAACCGTTTACTACCAGAACTGTGCTATCCTATACAAGACTATAAAACAATGACTTTGGTCCAGGCCTATTGAATTGAATTGAATTGCTGGTTGTAGTGAACTGAAACCCTTTGCCCTGCCTATGAAAGTATTTGTGCTATTGATTCTTATAACCTTGTCTTTTTACCCCTTTTTAAAGTAACTGAAGTACCATTTTGCTCCCACTACAGGGGAGCTGAACTTGTTCAGAAACTGATTGTTTGTGTATTGTAGTGTATTAGAGTGTGATATTGAGCTTCCTTTACTAGTGGAATGTTTTCGAAATGACTGTGTAAATAAATGTATATTCTTTTATCAAGAAACCTTGAGTAAGTGTTTGTTTGAATCAGTGTATTTGCTAGTCCTTTGTGTAACCTGTTGTACTGCTCATTTACTCTTGAAATAAGTCTGGCTGCTCAACCACTGCTACCACATTACTGTGTAGTACAGGCTTGTAGCAAAGGTGAAATTGTACTGACACTTGTAGTCTTAATGGTGTATAGTGTTCCCAAAGGGTACTGCATATGATTCTGCCTAACAGTGGGGTTGCCCCCACTGCGGACACCTTCTGTGCCACCTCCTCCCAAGTGTGTTTCTTCTGCATTTGTGTGGCATGGCGCAGATCTGTGCAGAACACCACATCCGCATGCTGGGCCAGGGTGTTTGCAAGCATGTTTAGCTCATCGTCGCTAAACCGTGGTTTACCCTGATGAGGTGTGCCTTTGCAGGTGGATTGAGTCATTTTCTGGCAGGCAGGGTTCACAGTTACAGGTCCTGTAGGCAGAGGATTGTAATGGATTGTGTTTTTCAAGATGGCTGCTGGAGCATTTCCCGTTCCGGCATAATGACGTTGCTTCCGGTGGCGGTAATGCTGTTATCGGTAGTAACGATGCCGGTGTGAACGGTGCCGTTCATAGCAGATTTTACGATGCCGGTGGAGGTCTCTGCGCATTCCATAAAGCCACTATCAGGGCCGATATGGACCTTACAGGCATGGCGATGCTGCCGTTACCGGCATGCCGGTACGCACATGCACGTGGACTCGTGATCTCCCATCCATTACAGGCGCAGTGCAACACGGACACGTTCATACCGGCATGCCGGTAATGACAGATTCTTATCGCCAAACTCGTGATGAGGCCAATTGTGTATAGGTGCTATATAATTAAACTAGCATATCATATACGCCGATGATCTGTTGGTGGTTATTTGAGATCTTAAAACATCAATCAGGCTCTGATGTATTTGATTAATGAATTTGGTTTAATATAATTTGGTCAAAATCAGAAGCACTGGCCTGTACCACAACAGAGAATTGATGAAGAACTTTGCCTTCAGATGGTGCCCTTTCAAGATGAAATACTTGGGTATATGGATCACAAAGAATATTAGGGAGATGATGAGCTTAAATATGGACATGATTATATAAAACATATCTCTGGAAATAGGACGTTGCGATTCACTTAATCTATCATTGTGAGGCAAAGTAAACATGATCAAAACGATGATCACACCAAAAATAACCTACATCTGGAGCATGATCCTGATGAAGAAATCGATATGGAAGAAGGTGGATAGCAAACTCCAGTCTTTCTTGTGGAACAAAAAGGTTCCTAGATTGGAATTGTGGAAACTACAATTACAGAATGATAGAGGGGTTTTAAGCATCCGAATTTTGAACGCTACCATCAAGCGTTCACATTGCGCCATGTCATGCCGCTCATTGTAGAGGAGGAAGATGATTGGGCAGAGGCGGAGGCTAACATGGTGGGTCCGCTAAATACATGGGCAATCACATCAAGCTGGAGGGCATCTGAAGTGGCATTCAAGATGAGGCCAGCTCAAATTAACACCTCTTCAATTTGGTTAAATCGAGCTATAAAGATAAAGAATAAAACCATATTTTGGAAAAATTGGTTTGTGGCAGGAATCAAAAGAATTGAGGATCTATTTGAAGGTGAACATTGGAAGACATATCAGGAGTCAAACATGGAGTATGACTTATCTGATTAAACCTATGGAGAATATAAGAATTTAAAATGAGCAGTCAAAATTCAAACTTTTGCTCGATTCAGATTTAATGACTACAATTAAGAAAATAGGAAGAAAAGAGAATATGGCATCTAAAGTGAACCATTTCTTAAACAGGAGTTCAGAAGGGAATAAGAAGATCTTGAAACATGGTTGGCTTGCCTAAAAGAGGAGTTGACGCCAAAGAAACGGGAAGTTTTGTGTGGGAACATCAAGAGGAGTTCTTTAAGTTGAAAGGGCACGTCAAGTAAAGATCCTGAACAGAGTGTTTTGGACTCCAGCACGGATGTATAAGCAAGGATTGATCCTGACTGACACATGTTGGGGTTGTGGTCTTGCCCGCCGTACATTGGATCATATGTTTTGGGAATGTTACAAGGTTGGAGACTTTTGGAGAGGGATTACTGGCTTGATGAACAGAGTGGTGAAGGAAGAGTTGGATTATGATTTCGAGACATTAATTCTCGGAGAGGAAAGAGTATTGGAGGATTTAAGTCATCATCAAGTGACCTGGATTTTAAAAGGAGCTTTAGCGGCCAAAGAACGAATCCTGTGGAATTGGAAGTCGACAGGTTGTTTATCATGGAGCTCTTGGAGGAAAGAAATGTATTACATTTTTAATATTGAGAAGTTGGTTTTTACAATGCATAAAAAAAGAAGCCCTGTTTCAGGAAAATGTTGGGGACTTTTCTGAGCTTGGATATGGATTCAGATTTTGCCACAAGATGAAGCTGACTGATAAGATAAGTACATTTCTGTTATTATGTGTATTTGTCGAAATGTATATGTATGTATATTTGTTATTGTAATCTCGAAGATTGATATGTTGCTTGTATGTACATATCTTTTTTTTGTTCTCCTCTCTCTCAGCCTTTTTACTCAAGTTTTTAGGATTGGACTTTGAATTTTGGTTTGATGGTTGGAAAGGGGGGAGGAGTAGGGTTAGGGTTTTTATAATATGAACATTCTTAAAGATGGTTCTGGTTGTACATGTAGAAAATTAGTGTTATTATTATTGTAATTATTTGAAATTTGAATAAACTAGTAAAAAAAAAGAAAATATGTGCCCATAGTGCCACACAATTCAAAGTGTGCCACTTTGATGGTTTTCTATCACTGAGTTCCAAAGAGTTATACAGTGCCTCAACAATATGCACTGTATAAGCTTTTTTTTAAAACCTTTTTTATTTCTTTTAACCATTCAACCAACACAAGACAAAAAAAACAATAACTCACTACACATTTACTCAGGCACTATTGAGTGTCGGTCCGTATTGTTCGTTATCACTCGGGTCACGGCGGCCTCTTCCTTCTCGGTCATGTTGTCTTCACACTGGCCTGTGTGCCGCCCCCGGGTGCGAGCGGGTCAGCCTCCCTCCTCCTCCGGGGCGCTTGAATCACTCGTGCTGTCTCCATTTCTGCTCCCGAATAGGTCTTGTACGAGAGTGTTCCACGCCAGTATTCTGACCCTACTGTTACCTTCACCCTTTTGCGTGGCTCTTGTCCAGATTGCTGTTTCTGCTATTGCCCATTTTTGTAAGTCTGCCCACAAACCCTCTATCGTGGGCCCCACATTCGTGTTCCATGCTTCGCCAATATCTTCCATTTTTGCTACGTGCATCCTCTGCCTATCCCCCCTTGGGCACAGGCCCAACATGTAAGACGCCGGGGACCAAGCCTTCATATGAATTCCTGCTTTCAGCACTCTCTCTTTTATTGCGTTCCAAAAGACCATTATTCTTGGGCACGACCAGAACATATGGACCATGTCAGCTTGTTCTTCCTGGCAGAGTGGCGCAGCTCCGAATTTGTCTGTCCCCCATGTTCGAAATCCTCTTTGGTGTTAGATATGCTCTGTGCACGATGTAGAGTTGCAGCTGCCTGAACCTCACATTCCTGTAGACCCTTTTCGCATACTGGAGGGCCCTGTTCCATTCCTTGTCCTTGAGAGGTTGCTGGAGCGCCTCCTCCCATTTCGCTCGTGTGTTTAGTGTTCTTGCGTTGGTGGTTCCCAGCATTTGTTCGTAGAGCCTGGACACTGTGTGTCCCCCTTCAGAAGTATCGTACCACCGGTCTAGTGCTCCCTCTGTGTCTCCCTCTTCTGGTATGGTCTCCCATTTTTTCCTTATAGCTTGAACCAGGCTGTTGTACAATATGAATTGGCCTTTGTGTACGTCTTGCTCTTCCACCAGGGACTGAAAGTCCACCCAATGTCCTTCCTGCCACAGGTCTCCTATTTGAGCCACCCCTTTGTCTTCCCGGTGTGTTCTGAACATTGCCAGGCTTGCCACGAAGGTGTCCAGCATTCCCGCCAGAGGGATGTGCCTCGAGCAAGGGTCTCGCATTCCCTGTGCCTTCCACGCTCTTTTCCATAGTGTTCGGCCCAGCTGAGCTAAGCTGGGGAGGGTTCTGGCCCGGGCGGCGTTTATCCACAGAAGTTCCCTTAAGTGATATTGCTGGAGCGCAGACTGAAAAAGTATCATGTGTATAGAAGGTTCCTCTCCTAGCCATCGCACCACAAACTGGAGTTGTGCTGCCAAATAGTATCGCTCAAAGTCTGGGAGTTTGATGCCCCCCAACTCATAGCCCCTTTGTAGTGTACCTAATGCCACCCTGTTTCACCCCTCCACAGGAACGTTCTTGTCAGGGTGTGCAGGTGTTTGAAGAAGGACCCTGGGATATTATAGGGGATATTGGTGAAGTAGTATAGGAGCCGGGCTGCTCGGCCTATCATCCTCAGTGGTAATGTGTTCCAGAACTGCATGGCATTCTCGATTTTGTTCGGGGCCGCCTGTGTGTTGGCCATGTGTGTTTCGGTGGTGTCGTGATAGATATCTACCCCCAGGTATCTAAAGGTGATCGGGGTCCATGTGAGGCCCAAGTGTGGCAACTGGTCTGATGCCACTGTTCTCAGACTTGCCAGGGGGAATAGCAAAGATTTTCCCCTGTTAATGGTAATTCCTGATAGCCTGCCAAACGCTCCCAATTCCTCAAGCAGGTCTTGCAGGTGTATGCGTGGGTCTTGGACATAAAGTAGCATGTCATCTGTGTATATCGATATCTGGTGTGTCTCCCCATCTATCATGATACCCGTGTCCCTGTATTCCGTTCTCAGGAAGGCTGCGAACAGCTCTAAGGCTAAGATGTATAACATCAGGGACAGCGGGCATCCTTGCATCTTGCCCCGGGCTATGCCCCCCTCCCCTGAAACGTGTCTGCCCGTCTTCACCCTCGCTCTTGGGTCCTTGTATAACAGTTTTATCCAGGGTAGGAATCCCAGCCCTATCCCAAAGTGAGCGAGTGCCCCCAGGAGCCAATCCCAGTTCACCAAATCGAATGCTTTAATGGCGTCTAATGAGGCCACGGCACACTCCCCCTCTATTTGATTTGTCTTATCAATAACGTGGAGTAGCCTTCAGAGATTCCAAGCCACGTTTCGCTCCGGTACGTACCCCGTCTAGTCCGTGTGGACCAGCGGGGGTATAACTCTTTTGAGTCAGTTAGCTAGTGCTGCGGTTAGGATCTTGGAGTCTTGATTTATCAGAGAGATTGGTCGGTAAGACCCACACTCAAGGGGCGTTTTCCCTGCTTTAAGTATTGGGACTATTATTGATTCTGACATACTGTCTGGGAGCCTCCCCCTCTCGTATACATCTTCGAGGGTTTCCAGCAATCTAGGGGCTAAACTGTCTTTATATTTCTTATAAAATTCCCCTTGTAGCCCGTCAGGCCCTGGGGACTTTCCCGTCGGCAACTGAGTGATAACCTCCGCCAAGTCCTCCACAGTGAGGGGGACGTCTTGCATTTGGGAATGCTCCTCTGACAGCAGCGGGAGCCTGATTTCCACGAAAGAGTCCTCCAGGTCTCCCTCTTCTGCTTCTTGAACTTTGGTGTATAGTTTCTCGTAGAATTGCGAGAACACCGCATTTTTACCCTCCTGGGACCTTTTCACCTCCCCCTGGCTGTTTTGGATGGCATTTATCGGCTTTCTCTTGGTCTCCTGTGTGGTTAGCCAGGCCAAGAGTTTGCTGGGCTTATCCCCTTCTACGTGTAGCTTTTGTATATATTTCCCATAATCTAAGCGTCCCAGTCTCTCCCAGGCTGCCACACACTGTTGTCTCAAGGCGATCAGGTCCCCCTGCTCTCCCCCATTCTTCCCTGCTTGTGCTTCGGCCCTCTCGATCGTCCTTTCTAATTCCTCCAGCTCCCCTAGGATTTCCCGCCTAAGGCCTCCCGTCTTCCCCATCGCTGCTGCTCTAACTACCACCTTGAAGGCCTCCCAGGACATTCCCGTACTATCCACACTGCCCATATTATGTTCAAAATAGTCATCTATCGTGCTTTGGATATGTTCCTGAAATTCCCCATCTAGCAGTGCTTCCGCCCATGATACTTTCAGGGGGGCGTGGTCAGACAGGGTTCGTGCGTGTATGTGTGCCCCGGTGAATTCACCCAGTGTCTCTTTGCCCGTGAATATGTAGTCTATCCGAGTGAACGTGCCATGTGGGGCACTATAATGTGTGTATCCCCTTTCAGTCTCGTGTACCTTTCTCTAGACATCTTCTAGCTCAAGCTGGTCCAGTAACTTCTGTAATACTCGTGCTGGTGGCGCTGCTCTTTGATGTTTGTCGTCCGACCTTTCTAGTCGGGGATTCAGTGTGTAGTTAAGATCTCCAGCCCAGATGATCGTGGCGTTCCTGTATGGGGCCAGTCGAGGTGTGAGTGACCTGAAGAATTGCGTTGTGTCATGATTGGGAGCGTAGGTGTTCACCAGGCAGACTTCCCGGTTCTCCAACATTCCATGAACAATCAGGACCCTGCCCTCAGCGTCATTTTCCTGGCTGATGAATTGGAATGGGGTGCCCGGAGCGATCCAGGTCACCACACCCCTTGCGTAGTTGGAGTATGTTGAACGATACGTTTGGCCTCCCCATTTCTTGGCCGCCTTGGCTTGCTTTTCGGTCGTCAGATGCATTTCCTGTAGCATTGCGATGTGGGCCTTTGTTTTGTTTAGCCAGGCATACACCCTTAGCCTCTTGACATAGGCGTTCAGCCCTCTGACGTTCCATGTGACGATGTTCAGTTCATCTCGATCCTTGTGGTGGTTGACTTCCATGGCCCTCTCATTCCCACGGGCCTGTCCGCATTCATGTCCTCTCGGTGTGTCGCTTTAAGGGGTCGGTCTCCCTCTATCCCTCTGCGGTGCTTTCGGCGATTAGCGGGTCCGCCTTCTCTTGCACTTACTCCTAGTTTGGTTGATCCTGCAGCCACTGGATACAGTCTTTTACTGTCTACCTCCTTCAGTGCTCCCCGCTGGTTTCCGGTGTCCGGGCCCGACCCTATGTGTCTTCCTTCCGTTCTTGTGCTGTGACCTTGTTGTCTATTATGTCTTCCCTCTTTCGTGCCTTTTCCTTGCAAACTTGAACTCATAACTACTACCACTAAGAACAAACGCCCAGCCTCCTACACCCTGCTCGGGCTCCACCACAGTCCAGGTGCCGCCCTCCCTTCCGTTGGCGCACCCATCTCGGCGCAGTGTCTTAAAACTGACACTGTAAACATTGTCTCTACTTGGGGTTCCTACTATGGGTTTTGGGGGTCTAGTTCCGGAGGTCTTAGCTCCCGTTGTAAACCTTTGGTTTGGGCCTTCAGTCTCTCGATCTGCTGATTATTGCTATATTGTGTTGCAGCTGGGGTGGCCCTGGTTTCCTTGCTTCCGCAAGGCGTTGCAGCATTCCGCGGCTTGTTTGGGTGTCTCTCGGGTTTCTCCCTACCCAATCCTGTTTGGGCATCTGGGTCCTGTTTGCAGTCCACATTCTCACTCCCTGTCGTGCTGGGGCCTCACCCTCTTCCTTTCATTTCTTTCCCTTAGTGGTGGGATCCCTTGCTGATCCATCTATTCTTGAGCCTCCGCTGAGGTCTCAAAGATCTGTGACCTCCCATTGTGCAGTACTTTAAGCTTGGACGGGTATAACATCATGAATTTCACACCCGTGGCTCGAAGGCGCTCTTTGGTTAGCCAGAACTGGGCCCGCTGTCTTTGTACGAGTGCCGTATAGTCTGGGTAGATGGTCACCTTGGCACCGTTTCGGGTTATCACTCCACACTCCCTTGAGAATGTCAGGATTTTTTCCCTATCTTTGAAGTTCATGATCTTTGCGATCATCGGTCTTGGTGGCGCTCCCAGGCGGGGTTTTCTAGTTAGTGCTCTGTGTGCCCTCTCCACAGCGAAGCCTTGAGTCAGGGTCTCCGCGCCCACCTCCTGGATCAGTAGGTTCTCGATGTAGTTCGTGTGGTCTCTGCCTTCCTCCCCCTATGGCAGCCACACAATTCGTATATTATTGTGTCTGGCCATGCCTTCCGCATCTTCGGCTCAGTGTTCAAATGTGGTGATCTGCTCCAGCGTCTCCGCCATTTGTGATTGGGAGGTGGTCACATTTGCTGTATTACTCTGCACTTGTTGTTCCACCGTTGTTACCCTCTCCGCTAGGTTTCTTGCGTCCTGTCGGATGAGCCTCACGTCCACTATCACTGCGTCCAGCTTGCCTTCTATTGTTGTCTTCAGCGCCTCAATGGCTTCCAGGATACTGCCTTCCACTTGTCTGTGGCATATGGCGCGACTGTATCTGCTCCTGTTGACCCGGGCTGTGGGTCTTCATTTTTTCAGGCGAATGACTATGATCGTTTGTTTTCCCCTGCCGCCCTTCTGTTTGTCAGGCATATTGGTTTCCGCCACTCCGGGCTGCTATATAGCACTTGTATGTGCAGAGTCCTTGTATATGCAGGGTCCGTGCCTTCTCTTAGGAGAGTGTACTTGGTGACTCTTTGCCCGGCTAATGCCCCTTTCGCAGTCTCCCACCTGTGCTTCTTTTAGTGGATGGCTTATCCCTGGTCCTCCGCGGAGTTGCCTGATGATTATGTCTGCACGGTTCTGCTGCCCTTCGCGGCAACCCGATGGCAGCATTGTTGTCTTTTGCCTCGTCATGGGAGCCGACCAGTGGGGTAATCCCTGGTGGTTACACCTGTCCTGGGGGGTTGCCGCTCGTAGGGGCCGTTCCCCTCGCCGGTATTGTAATCCTGTGTGTAGTTTGTGGCCCTGCTTCTTTTGGAGCGTTTCTTCAGCAGATTATGTGCTGTTTGGGTGGGCTGTGTCCTCCCATGTATGTCTCTTGGACTTCTGGTTGGCTGGCGTCTGGTCCCCTTGAACGTTCTCCTGTTGGCTATCGCCCTGTTTCAGGTGCAGTGCAGCTGCTGTTTGTGGCCACCGCTGGGGGTCGAGAAAGGTTTGCACTCACCACTGCCGCCTGGGCGTCCCATCCACCGATTCTCCACAGACTTCTGTCCGGGTGTGCTCCGGGCCTTCCAATGCCTCCTCTCTTATTTGTACCTGCTCTTGTCCCCTCTTTTGGAGCGTTCCTCCAACCACTCGGGTGCTACTTGGGTGGGCTGTATCCTCCCACTTGTGTCCGTGGCCCTCTGATCGCCTGGGGTTGGGCTCTCCGAGTGTCCCCCTGGTTGTGACCTTATGGGGTCCCCTTTTCCGTCTTGCCGGGTCCCCCTGTGGGACCTCTAGGGTGCTCTCTTGTCCGCTGCCACTGTGCTTCGGGCACGGTGCAGCTGTCTGTGTTCGCCAGAGGTCCGGGCGCACTCAACCGGCGCCGATGGGATTCTCCGCCGCTGCCTGGGCGTGTTCCAGCTGGGCTCTCCCTTCGCTGCTGCTGGTCCGCCGTGTGCAGGGACGCCCCTTCCGCGTTCGGGGCCACAGGCACTGCCACCCGCTGTTCGCGGCTGTGGGCGTCCTCGCTTCTGCTGTTCCAGCGTGGCATGGCAGTGCGCGTCTCGCCTCCCGCCCCTGACACGATTCTGCCGCCTCGCCCGGGCATATCGCTGGTGCCCGCTGGGCTACCTGCTGGCCGTCCTTGCCCCTGCTCTCGATCCTCACCGCCCTCAGTGTGTCTTCGTCCCAGGGCGCAAGCGGTCTTCAGCTGGTCGCGTCTGCCATTTTGTGTGGCGGTTTCCACGGCATCCACGATCCCCCGTTCAGGCGTGTCTATCCTCTGATTTTCTCCGGGATTCCTTCTGCGTGTGCCCCAAACCTTCCGACGCCTTCTCCTCGATTTATTTGGTGTTTGCTGCTCGTTTTTGGCACTTTCACAGGATCAGTCGTCGGATCAAACGGGAGCTCGCTAAGACCTGCTCACGCTCGCATGGCCGCCAAGCCACGCCCCATAGTCAGTATATGCTTATTGGTGTCATGCTTCTTTGAAATCAGCAAATTGCATTTTTATACACGTTTGTGCAATCCATATGCCAGTGTCACATTCTTGGGTGCATGGCCTTATTATGCTGCAGTGTATAGCCTACGGCCTATGGCCTCTGGCCATGCGCCCAATAGTCTAGGGCCTGGCCACAACTACTGCAGCATAATACGGACATGCACCCATAAATCTGTCCAGAGCCCACAACCCACACACATAATCCAGACACTTAAGTCCCTATCCACTTCTATACACATACAATTACTCTTCTTGCAACCAGTGCACAGACTATCATGCACTCAAAAGTCTAGGAGCAGCCCATAAGTATCACAACATAATACAACTATGCACCCAAGACTCTAGGGCCAGGCCACAACCATTGCAGCATAATAGACCCATGCAACCAAGACTTTTGCCACTTCCCACACAATACAGGAGCCCAAGACCCTGTCCACTTCTGTAGACATACTATTACAGTGCTTCCACCCAATGTACAGACTCCACACACACATAAGTCAATTGGCCGAGAGCCTGTCCACTTCTTTACACATACTATTACAATTCTTGCACCCAGTAGGCAGCCTCCATGCACCCAAGAATCTCTGAGCAGTCCAATAAGGCAGCTGCCACATGCCCTGGCCACTTCTGTACACATGGCGTTACAATACTTCCAGCCAATGGGCAGACTCTTGGGTGCATGGCCTGCAGTCATGCACCCAAGAATCTAGTGACTGGCCACAACACAGCACAATACACCCATGCACCCAATAATCTGCACAGTGGCCACAACCTAGTGCACAGACTCTCATACACCCAAGTATCTCGGGGCAGACCAATTAGCCAGCTGCCACAAGCCCTGTCCACTTCTGTAGACATACTATTACAGTACTTCCAGTCGGTGGTCAGACAAGATTCTAATGACTGCCCACAACCGCCATAGCTTAATAGAGCCAAGCACCCAAGAATCTGCCCAGTGGCCACAACCCACACACTTAATCCAGCCGCCTGAGGCCATGTCCATTGATGTACACATACTATTACATTACTCGCACTCACTGCACAGACTGTCATACACCCAATAATCTCAGGGCAGTCCAATAAACCAGCTGCCGCACACCCTATCCACTTCTGTACACATACTATTACAGTACTTGCAGCCAGTGGGCAGACTCTTGGGTGCATGGAATCGGGCCACAATCACGACAATATAATACAGCCATGCACCCAAGAATCTGCGCAGTGGCCACAACCATCACACATAAACCAGCCGCCTGAGGCCCTGTCCACTTCTGTACAAATACTATTACATTACTTGCACCCACTGCACAAACTGTCATACACCCAAGAATCTCGGGGAACTCCAATTAACCGGCTACCGCACACCCTGTCCACTTCTGTACACATACTATTACAATACTTGCAGCCAGTGGGCATACTCCGGCCATGAACCCAAGAGTGTATTAGCTGGCCACAATCACCACAGCATAATACAGCCATGCACCCAAGAATCTGCCCAGTGGCCACAACCCACACACATAAGCCAGCCGCCTGAGGCCATGTCCACTTCTGTACACATACTATTGCAGTACTTGCAACCAGTGAGCAGGCTCTTGGGTGCAAAAAGCCAGCCGCCTGAAGCCCTGTCCACTTCTGTACACATACTATTACAGTACTCACACCCACTACACAGACTGTCATACACCCAAGAATCTCGGGGCAGTCCAATAAGCCAGCTGCAACACACCGGCCCTCATTACAAGTCAGGCGGTGGACCATGGTGCTATTAGCACCATGGTCCATGCCGGATTCCGCCATGGTGGATGGCGGAATTACCGCCCCATTCCAAGGTGAGTGGGGCGGTAATTCCCCATTCACCATTTGCCCTTCCCCATTCCCATTTTTGCCCCATAGGGCATAATGGGGATGGGGAAGGCGCTAATTAAGGCACCGTAAATTACGGTGCCGTAATTAGCACCCAGGTCGCTGAGCCCCTTGGACTTTAACGCCTGCAAAAAGCAGGCGTTAAAGTGTGAATCAGGCGTTAAGGGTTAACGGCGCCGACGGCGCCATTAAACCCTTAACGCCTGACTTATAATGAGGGCCACCCTGTCCAATTCTGTACACATAATATTACAGTACTTTCAGCCAGGGGGCAGACTTTTGGAAGCATGGCCTCTGGCCATGCACCGAAGAGGCTAGTAGCTAGCCACAATCACCACAGCATAATACAGCCATGCACCCAAGAATCTGTCCAGTGGTCACAACCCACACACAGAACCAGCCGCCTGAGGACCTGTCCACATGCTATTGCAGTACTCACAACCAGTGGGCAGATTCTTGGGTGCAATAATCCAGCCGCCTGAGGCCCTGTCCACTTCTGTACACATACTATTGCAGTAGTTGCAACCAGTGGGCAGACTCTTGAATGCAGAAGATTATGACATCCAGGTGATTATCTAGGGATGAAGCATGACAGTAAAGCATGTTTATTACAATTTGATAATTGACTACAAAACTATTAAAGCCTCATGAAATATTGTTATACTTTATGTATTTTAGATAGAAAAGGACTAAAATCGTACAAAATATAAAGCTCCTGAAGAAGGGGATGAATTCCCGAAACGCGTAGAGCAAGCACTCAAGAGATTGTAACACCATCAATGTTATGAGTTCAAGGACATGACAAATGCTCTGGAATTGAATGGTTGTTAACTTTATTGGTATGCATTCAATAGCTTCTGAAGATAGAAGCTGTTGCCGGCCACCGTATTGCCAAGATAGGCCCTGCCCACTAAGGGGAGGGCGTGATGACGTGAGAGTTGGGGGGGAGGTTGTGGAAGAGAGGCACGGTTGGTGCCAGTTACAGTTAGGACTTGAATAAAGGAAGTTGAGTGAATCAACCCTCCGAGTGGGTGCGTGTTTTCTTCCACCCGATCCCGGGCAACAGAAGCAATGTATGACAATATTAGTATAAATGTGGTTTTCTTCTGAACTACGTGTTAAAAATGACCTATGTAAAGGTAACGAGATATGTAACTGTCTATATGAAATCAAATTTTAAAAAAATTAAATCT
This sequence comes from Ambystoma mexicanum, assembly GCF_040938575.1. Lineage (NCBI taxonomy): Eukaryota > Metazoa > Chordata > Amphibia > Caudata > Ambystomatidae > Ambystoma > Ambystoma mexicanum. The sequence goes on from NC_090928.1 coordinate 740,287,040, forward strand.
TTTTTACAAACTTTGTATCTAAAATTATTATTTCAAGTATCTTTGGTAATATTAGAAGAAGTACAGAACTGTTGGTTGTTTTACAACACACAAAGGGTGTGCAATGGACGGGAGGGTCCCACTAGGGAGTGGACCGCTGTTGTTTAATTTTTTGTAACACCTTGTGTCAGGGCTGGTTTTTCTCCCTTCCACCCTATACATTTTCAAAAATAGAAACACAAAAACCATCATCTATAGGAGTGCACCTAGACATCAACTGGATAGGCACTTCCTATGAGATGAACAACTTAACCATAACTTCACGACCGCTGCTGCAGGCTGTGTAATGAATGCCATCTATATGTATATGTCTCTATATATCCATCCCCCTCTTTTTCTTCATCTCCTTCTATGCATCTTATATTCCCCTGTATGCATATCTCTGTGTCTGTCCTTGTTGACCAGTGTTTTGATGTCTCGATATGAACAGTTAATTGAGCGTGCCATTATTGGCTCTGTGTACATCTCTAGTAATCTTTACATATGTATTTGAATCCCTCCATCTACACATATCCATCTGTGGCTCTGCATTTCCATGTATCCATACTTCACCCTCTATTAATCTCTCTATCTACATTCATCTCTATGTCGACACACATTTATATTATGCTTTTTTTGCTTCTCAGCCTATTTACATATCTCTTTATTTTGATACTTGTCTATATATATCTATATGAAGCATGCTCAATGCATGCCTCATTTCTACCTATTGTCTATGTATACATCTATCTGTATACATACCCATCCATGAATTTTATCTATGTCTATCCATATCGCTATATACATGTTACTGTATGTATCTGTTTATGTATATCAATCCATCTCTGTCTATCTATATACCTTTATAGACATGCATGTCTCTATGGTTCTTTCTCCATCACTCCGGCAAATGTAACTGTATGCATCTCATCATATATATCAATCCGTTTATTGATCAATATCTATCCATCTACATTTATTCATCTCCTTGTATGAATCACTCTATATCCCTTTATCCATTTGCTTGTATACCTCTATCTCAATGTCTATCTCTATGTCTACATCTTTATCTATCCATCACTCTCTTAGCATCTGTCCATATCCTATCGTGATCTATCCACATTTTCTTTGTGAGCTCTGTTACTCGATAAACCAGTCTCCCCCTAAACCTGCCGCACACAACCTACGTCCATATGTCTGTCTGTCTGTCTCTATTTTGTCTTTCACCGTATATAATGTATAGTCTGCTATAATATGCCAAGTATATCCTCACACAGAACAATAATGCCATTATATGGTTGGTAGAGCCACAATATGTAGGGTAAAGGGTAAAGACCCAAAAGTCAGGGACGTCATTTAGAGGTTGCCAGGGGTCACAACTGCGACCCCTGGGGTCTCCCTTGCTACCCCTAAACATTCATTTTTTTAAAGTGTCATTTTTTTATGCAAGCTCCTGGGCGGTGGCCAGCGCCATGTGGCTCTTTGCTTCTGGAGTGGCTGGTTTTCTTGTTCAGGCCTCTTAATAAATAAAAAAATAAAATAAAAAAAAGAACAGGGGTTCCACTTTGAGCAGTAACCCTAAATACGAAAGAATAGGAATACCAAAAATGTGTCTTTCTGGAATTCTATAAAAAAATTGCTAGACTCATTAAAGGTTTATTTCAGGCACACTTCAGGGGGTGAGTCACCGATTTAGTCTGTTCTCTCTTAAAGACCTCAACTCAGCCTTTCATCCTTCGCAGGTCAATAAATGAGTACAAACACAGGTTGGGTGATATTGTATGTATATTTTTTCTATGTAAAGCGCTTAAGCGTAAATTCTATATAATAACACATCATTATCATTTGGCCATGGACATCTGCTTGCATTCACAGTAATTTGGTAATATGGGCCTATACACACTGATCTTAATGATACATGTGGCGATCCATTCTTGTATGAAATGTATATCACATTATAGTGAGATTGTAACCATATTTTTTGCAGTGTACGTAGGAACAATACTATGTGATGCCACTTCCTGTTTTGTCAAGGGGTGAAAGGTTGTGTTCCATCGCTTACGGTGATATCACTTCCGTGTGGGGTCAAATTACATAACTTACTGTGATGTCACCAGAGGTCAAGGGTCATGTGATGTCACTTCCGCTACCCCAAGCATTTTGATCAAATGACATCCCTGCCAAAAGTATGAACTCAAATGACCCGACACTACCAAGAGCCAGATTACAAAGGTCCTAGCTCATATCCTGCCTCCTGACCAGCCAGAGCACAAGCCTTATACCTGGCATCCTTCAAAATTATCACCAAAAATACCAATCCCAAAAACCAATGTTTGTCCTTGATGCACTTGCATTGCTGGGCTAGCCTCCACAGCTAGTTTGCTCCTCTAAATCTCCCCACTGGTTGCATATCTCACATTTTAATTTTTGTTGTTCTGCACAGTCATACATGCATTTCCCTCACCTAGGTTCCAGGGTGTGGGTGTAACAATTGAATTGCGTTGTTGTTTACACTGCCATACTTGTATCTTCTTCCCTTAGGTTCATGCCGTGGGTCTCACAATTGAATTTGGTGCAGCATGGCTTATCCAAATTTGCAGTTGCTCGGAGTGACCCACGCCTTGAATATCACCTCACCTTCATTATTGTTCTCCAGACCTGCCTCTTCCCTTCAGCATCCTCACAGATGTAGAGCAACTCCTGAGTGAACTATTACTCACCCCTGACAGGAATGCAGGGGCACCTGAGGAGTTGACAAGGGTGGGGACATGGCCCCCATGGAAGGCATCTCATTCAGGCCTTATTTATCAACAAGTGTTGTTTCAAGGTGCCACAAGTTAAAGATATGGGGGGTCAAGGGAGAAAGATAGCTAAAACGGTCCTACTAGGTATTGTGAAGAAGTGCGAGGGGGGAGGGGAGTGCCATTCTGCACAAATGCGAAAGTGCTAGGGTTAAAAGGCAAGTGCTGCATAAGAGGAGAGAGTGCAAGTGAAAGGGGGGGCTGACTAGGGAGGGGGGGACACAGTGGCTAGGCGATTGCTCAGGGGGTGCCAAGAGGGCAAGTGCCAGGATTGCATGGGCTGCAGAGGCTAAGGGTCAGCATGCTAAGTATGAGGAGGGGGGGTGGACTGGGTGGAGGGGCTGGTAATCTGCAGAACTCAGAGGGAATCAGGCAGCCCGTTACTATGGCAGATGGGGGTGTTAGCAGGGGAGAGGGAAGGAAGAAGAGAAAAGGAGGGTCTTGAGGAGCTTCCAGAACTTAAGGAGACCAGGCTCAAGCCTGGGAGGGGCAGGGAGTCCATTGCAGAGGGAGGCTTCTGCAGAGGAGAGAGCTCTACCCCCCCCCCCACTCTCTGCTTAGAGAAGTGTTTGATCTGCAGAGAGTTGGAGCTAGAAAACAGAAGGGCTCTAGCAAGGAGTTATTTAGGCAGAGAGAGTTGGATGTAGTGGGGTCCCAGGCCCCAAAGGCCTTGTGGATAAGGAAGAGGTTCCTGAACTTGATCCTAGCATCAACCGGGAGCCAGTGGAGAGATTTTAGGGATGTATAGATGCATTTGCTGGGCTTGAGGCCAATGATAAGTCTCGCATCCTGTTCTCGATTAGTTGAAGGATGTGAATGGAGGATAAAGTAAGATTGAGGAAGAGATTGTTGCAGTAGCCAGCCTAGAGAGGACCATAGCTCTGGAGACATTGGGCCTCATTACGAGTTTGGAAGTAGCCATGCCCTAAATAAGGTCCTAGCTCATATCCAGCCTTAATAAGGGCATGGCTACCCCCAAACTCGGGTCCGGCACCGGGTCCCGCGAAAGGGGAATAACCGGCAATTACGACTTTGCGGGCCCAGTAATTTCCCTTACATGGGACCCGGTGCCGGTACGTCCCCATTTCCATTTGAGCCCCCATAGGGCTCAATGGGAATGGGGAAGATGGTAGCAGCGGTACCATTCATAACGGTACAGTTGCTACCATCCTGTCCTTCTCACAGGTGCCGCTCTGCACGCCACATCGTAATGTGGCAGCAAGGTAACAACGCCTTACCGCCACAGTTATAATGAGGCCCATTGAGTTTCTGAGGAACGGGAGAATGCCTCTGAGGAGGTGCAGCTGATAGTGGGCCTTCTTGGCAAGGTCTGCGATGTGATGGGAGGAGAGAGAGGTGTCAGAGATGACACGAAAGTTGTTTGCCTCACAAGAGGGTGAGGGGAGGGGACCCATAGAGGGCGACCAGAGGGTAGGAGGGAACTGGGGTCCCATTGAGGAAGATCTCAGTGTTACTGGCATAACGACAGAGATCATTGGCAGCACACCATGCCTGAATAGCAGTCAGGGATGAGAGAGGAGGAGGAGGAGGAGGCAGTAGAGGGACACTTGAGAAGAGCTATGTGTCATCTGCATAACACTGGAAGTGAGGAGAGAAGGAGGAGATCAGATGGGCCAAGGTAAATGTTGAAGAGCCACGGCGAGAGGATAGACCCTTGAGGGACACCGCTGGTGGAGAATGTGATAAGGAGAGAAAAGGGTGCAGTTGAACGTGGGAAGGGAAGTTCAGAGAGGAAAGAGGTCAACCAGTCTAGTGCCAGGCCCGTGAAGCCAAGGGTGTCACAGAGCAGATTTGTCAGGGTGGCATGATTGATCATGTCGAACGCAGAGGAGAGATCCAGAAGGATAAGAATGGATGGAGAGTTGGAATCAAGATTTCAGAGGAAGTCTTCACTTGTGTTCAGTAGAGCAGTTTCCGTTCCTCTGGCTGCTCTGAAGCCAGAATGGTGGTCATGGAGACACCCAACCAATTCAGTGTGTTTGATTATTTGGGAGATGACCAGCTTCTCTGGGAGTTTTCCCAGGACAGGGTAATGATGATAAGGCAGTCGTTAGCCAGGCAGGATGGGTTGACAGAGTGCTTTTTGAGGAGAGGGTGCACACAGGAGTGCTTGAGGGGTAGCGGGAAGGAGCCAGTGGCAAGGGAGCGATTACAGAAATCTACCAATGCTGTCGCAAGGGAGGCAATGTCATCCTTGATAATTCTGGAGCAGCAGGGGAGCACCAGTTGGAGGAAACTTTCATAGAGAGGACTAGTCTAGAGACGTCACCTGGTGCTATGGGTGAGAAATATATGAGTAGGAGGTAAGGGTATGGGGGCTAAGGGAGGCACGAGAGCTTGCGAGGGAGGCGGGAGGGGAGTAGAGGAGAGCGAGGACAGGATGTCCTAGGTTTTGGCTAAGAAGTGGGAGGCCAGTGAAGTTCAGGGGTTCAGGGAGTGGAGACTGCAGAAGGATAGGCAAATTCCGTGCAGATTTCAAACAGTTCGCCTGTGTTGCCAGTGGGCCCAGAGATACAGGCTTGGATATGGTCCCTTTTCTTTGAGTGGATGAAGAGTCTGTATTGCCTTTGGAGCAGGCCAGTCTGTCAGAGAATGTGCCTGATGCCTGCCACTTCAGCAACTCTGCATTTGCGTTTCAGAGAGGCTAGGTTGGAGACATGCCAGGTGTTGTGCTTGGAGGCAGGCTTCATGCAAATCCTCATTGTTGGGGCAAGGATGTCCAGGGTGTTGGTGATAGAGAGGTGAAGATTAGCAAGGGCAGAGTCAGTGTGGGAGTCAGTGGCAGGAGTGGGAGGGGGAATGAAAGTGGAGCAAAAGCAGCAACTGACACAAGCTTCATCAGTCGAATGACCGAGAAGGAGACTGGCAGTGTAGGCAGAGGCTAAGCTGGGGGACCTAAGAGATCCAGGTTAGAAGACAGGAGAGCATAGCCAGACCAGGAGAGAGCTGTAGTGAGAGGGGTGAAGATGGGGATGTCTGCTGAGATGAGAGCATCCAAGGTATGACCGATTTAATGTGAAAGACCAGAGGGATGAATGGTGAGGGAAAGAAAGTCACTGAGGCTGTGGAAGAGTACAGTGGCCGAACCAGGAGAGTCAAGGTGAACATTGAAGTCTCTGAGGAGGTGAATCTTGGAGGTGGAGGCAAGAAGAAAAGAGGTGAGGTCAGACCACTCCGAGAGAAAGAGGAAGAAAGGACTAGGGGTCCTGTAGATGGTGGCGAGAGTCAACAAGAGGTTTGGAGAGACATCAAGGCTGCAGACGAGGAATTCAAAGGAAGAGTAGGTCTGAATGGGAATGATAGTAGCAGGGACCCATTCGCGGAAGATCAATGGCACTTTGCCTCCAGACCGGTTAGGCCCATGCTTTGAGAGGATCTTGTAGACCTCAGGGAGGAGTGTGTCAAAAGCAGTGACAGAGCTGGCAGTGAACCATGTGTCGGTGAGAGCGAGAACGTCATGGTCAAAGTCTTCAAGAAGGAGACCGATATCAGCAGAGTGTTAAACAGCAGAACGAGTGTTGAGGGTAGCGAGGTGAAGCTGGTTGCCTCCTTTAAAGGTCTTCTGAGGAGGGGTACAGGGATATGGTATGCCCATCAGTGGTGGATGTTAGGCAGATTCACCTGCAGTACCCTTTGGGAACATTACAGGTAATTAGGACCACAAGTGTAAGCACAATTTCACCTTTGGTGCAAGCCTGTACTACACAGTAAAGTGGTGGCGATGGCTGAACAGCCAGACTTATCTCAAGAGTTTAAGTGAGCAGTAGAACAAGTTACAAAAATGACCAACCATTACAGTGATTCAAGTAAACACTTACTCAAGGTTTCTTATTAAAAGAATATACATGTATTTACTCAATCATTTATAAAACATTACACCAGCACAAGCAGATCAATATCACACACTAATACACCCCAAAACTCCAACCGGTAAGCCATTGAACAAGTTTAGTTCAAAAATTAAGTGTGAGCAAAAGAGCACTTCAGATACTTAACAAGGGAGGGAAAAGACAAGGTTATAAGAATAGACAGCCCAAATACATTCATAGGCAGGGTAAAGGGTTTCAGTCAAATACAACTAGAAATTCTTCTCAATAGGCCTGGGCCAAAGTCAATGGTTCAGAGTCTCTTTTATAGGATAGCACAGTTCTGGTATGTAATGGTTAAGTCTTTGCCACGGATTTTTAAAGGATTTGCTAGGCAAAAAGCTTGACAAATGTTTAGGGAAGGACAAGCCTTTGTAGTTGACGAAAGTTTCACTCACTTTCTCGGTGGCCGAAAACATTTTTGGCCAATCACACCAGAGTGCATTCAGGTCTCCTAGGAGACTAAGCACAGGGAGTTTCAGGCACCTCCCTCACATTCTGTCCACCCCAGACACTCTGGCACATGAGGAGGGCTTCAGCAGAGAAGCCCACCAAATGAGACAAACACAAGAAGGACTTTTCCTAAAAGAAATGGAAAAAAAGATGACCCGAGTCTGTTTTTACAGATAGGTCTGGGGCACCATATTGATAAACGTGGCTACTCCTGATTTTGAGCTACCGTTGTTATCGGTCGTGAAAAATCACGATAGTTGATCTAAACCACTGCCCCACCAGCCATTTAAAATAGGAAAAGGTAACATTTTACTGTTACATGAGCAACCCCTCCAGCACTCTATAGTAAGATAGGGTGGGCTGGTTCAGTAAATTTAAAGAGACTAGTAAAGTCAATTTAACTTTACTTGCCCTGGGAGACAGCAGTCAGTCCCAGGAAAGGTATGTGCCACTGCACTGAAGGTGCTGTGTGACACACAGAACAAGATGATGCCATGGGGGTTGTTTTAAAAATTCCATTACCAAAGAACACAAAGTAAAACACACACAAAATACATAGAAGAGTGGGAAAAAAGGCTCACACTCTTCCCAGGTAAAAAAATAAAATCCTAGAAATCCAGCAAAGTTGCTTGGGCTCTCAAAAGGTAAGGGAAATTAGCACATTTGGAGAATTCTCCCTAACACTCGTCCCCCAGACTGAGGGACAGGAGGATTTAATCCACTCCTGGATGAATCTCCTTACTCCAGTCGGTCAAACATCCTGGAGAGACCATCAGAATTTTGGTGTTGACACCCTAACCTGGTAAAATCAAACCCTTGCAGGCTGATTGACCATATCAGTAGTTTTGGGTTTTCCCCTTTCATTTGCATCAACCCTCTCAAGGGTTGGTGGTCAGTTTGAATCACAAAAGTAGATCCATACAAGTATGGCCTAAACTTCTTCAATGACCACACAATAGCAAAGCATTCACGCTCAATGGTAGCCCACCTTTTTTCTGGTTCCTTCAGCTTCCTGCTGATGAAGCAAATGGGGTGCTCCCTACATTTCTCATCCAGTTGACTAAGGACTGCACCTGTACCTGTATGTGAAGCATCTGCCTGCACAATTAATATATCTGGTTATAGTCAGGAGCTCTTAGGACTGGGTCTTGACAAAGGACTTTCTTTAGGCCTTCAAATGCTTGAGTACACTCTTCATTATACCTGAAATGTTAGGGAATTTGGGAGAGGAGATCAAATTCAAGGGAGAAGCTATGGTCCCATAGTTCTCTATGAAGTTCATACAGTAACCAATGAGGCTTAGGAAGGCTCTCACCTGGGTTTGAGTAGTAGGGGTGGCCCTGTTCTGTACAGCTTGTACTTTGGTAGGCAATGGCCTGCTTTCACCTCCTCCTACCTCATGTCCAAGGTAGACCACTTTACTCTGACCAATTTGCCATTTACTAGCCTTTATGGTCAGATGGGCCTGCTCAAGAGCCTGCAAAAGATATCCTAAGTGGTCAACATGTTCTTTCCAAGTAGGGCTGAACACTGCAATGTCATCCAAGTATGCCATGCAGAAGTCCTCCATCCCATTCAGAACTAGATTAACCATTCTTTGGAATGTAGCAGGTGCATTCTTTAGTCCAAAAGGCATTACCTTAAACTGGTAGAGGCCTGCTGGGGTGGAGAGTGCAGTTTTCTGCATGGCATGGTCTGTCAGTGCTATTTGCCAACAGCCTTAAGTGAGATCAAATGTACTGAGGTACTTGGCTGAACCGAGTGTATCCACCATTTCATCTGTCCTTGGTAAAGGGTGAGCATCAGTCTTGGTGACTGCATTAAGAGCTCTATAGAATCTCAACTTCTTTGATCCTGCCTTTGGTACTAGAACAATTGGACTAGACCATGGACTGGTAGAGGGCTCTAGTACCCCGAGATCAAGCATCTTGTTGACCTCCTCCTTTATGTGGGATCTTACATGATCTGACATCCTGTAACCTCTGTTTTTGACAGGTAAAAAGTCACCAGTGTGAATATCATGCGCCCCAAGGGGTCAAGCCTGGTGATAGTAAAAACAGGGAGGCAAACTGATTTAACAGAAACTTGCGCTCCTCCTGTTGTTCAGGTGTCAAGTTAGAAGAGAGATTAACTCCTTCTACTTTCTCATCTAAAGGCTGGCCTCTGAGTAGGTCAGGAAGAGGTTCACTCTCCTCCTCATCTTGGGCTGAAGCTAGAAGCAAAGCAGGCACTTCTGGTCTTGAGACATAAGCCTTTAAATGTGAAAGACTCTGCGAGCCTCCTTAGGAATGCCTAAGTCCACCAGATAGTTGACCTCTCCAAGTTTACCCACAACCTTGAAGGGTCATATCCATTTGTCCTGTAAGGCCCTCTGCCTTGTAGGTACCATAACAAAAACGTGCTGGTCTTGAGTAAACTCAACCATGTTGGCCTTCTGGTCATGCCAATGTTTGACCAGAGCCTGACCTGCTTTTAAGTTATCAGACACTTCTGCCATCATGTGTGACATTCTCTTCCGGAGACCTATCACATAGTCAGTGACTTTCACTGGCTTAGGGGAAGGAGCACTCTCCAACCCCTCCTTAATTAGGGCCAAAGGGCCTCTAACTGGACGGCCATAAAGAAGTTCAAAGGGACTAAATCCTACTCCCTCCCGAGGGTCACCTCTATATGCAAAGAGAAGGCATGGAAGTAGAAGGTCCCACTTTCTTCTAAGGGGTTCCTCTAAAACACCTATCATGCTCTTCATTGTATGGTTAAACCTCTCTACCAATCCATTTATCTGAGGATGGTAGGCAGTTGAGAACTTGTAAGTTACTCCACAGTTTTTCCACATGGTGTATGTAGTGGGACGTAAAACTGGAGCCTATGTCAGAGATAACTTCTGTAGGAAAACCTACTCTGGTAAAAATACCAAGTAGGGCCTTAGTAACAACCTGAGCTGTAACAGTCCTCATAGGTATAGCTTCAGGATACCTAGTGGCATGGTCTACTACAACCAGGATAAACCTGTTTCCTGAAGATGTAGGCGGGTCTAAGGGACCAACAATGTCGATTCCTACCCTCTCAAAAGGAACTCCCACCACTGGGAGAGGCACCAAGGGTGCCACATTATTGGCTCCACTCTTGCCAGATGTTTGGCAAGTGTGACAGCTCCTACAGAACTTATCTACATCAGACCCCAACTTAGGCCAGTAGAAATATAAAGAGAGCCTTTTCTTGGACTTCTTAAAACTTAAGTGACCAGAATCCTTGTGAGTAGCCCTGTTGGCAACCCACAAGTCAACAGCCCTTGCTAACTTCCTTGGATACATTTCCTTAGAGTCAGCCAAGTGCTGTCTCAGCTCAGGAGAGCAGGTATCATAAATAGACTCCAACATAAACAAATTCCCCATACATTCATAAGTGTTCACTTTGTAACCCTTAACCCAACCATCTAAGTTTTTCAAACATTCAGTCACCCAGGTGGTCTAAGGGGTACCATCATGCTTTTTGAGGGTTCTAAACCTCTTAAAATACTGAGATGGGTTCTTCCCAAATCTAGCTACCAAAGCTAGCTTCACAGTTTCATACTCCTTTATGTCCATATCCCCCTAACTCCATTATTACATCAGTTGCAACAGGGGGTAGCCTAGAAGAAAGCCAAGGAATCAACTGATTCCCTGTAATGTCTTGAATCCCATGGTTATATTCAAAAGCAGCCAACCAATCCAAAATATCAAGCTTAACCTCATACATACTTACTGCATCTTTGGGCATGCAAGGCCTTTTAGAACTGGACGACCTAGAAGACTCTGGGAGAGAACCAGTTTCAACAGACAATATTTTCATCTCTAGTGCATGGTTCAATTCCATCTCTCTGAGTTTAAGTTCTTGGTGTTTGCATTCAGTTTGAGCTTCGATTCTTTTAAACTCTAACTCAACTCTTATTCTTTCTAAAGAGACAAATTCAGGACTTAATGTTGGACCTGGTGGGGTCCCTGTGGTCAGAGGTTGAGGCCTATGAGCAGACAGAGGTAAAACAGGGCCTACATTTGAAGACTCTTCTTCCTCCTCTAACTCATCTATAACATTTGAGTTACTCTCAGGAACATTATCATCCTCATCAACATTTTCCACATTTGCTACAAGCGTGGGGGATGCAGACCCACTCCTCAGACTTTGGTATTCTAATAACTTTTACATCAATTCATCCTTTTTGCCTTTCACAGTGAGATTCCTAGCTTTACACATAGCTCTCAATTGATCAACTGTTAAAGTCACTAGAGTCTCCTGTCTGTAGCTTTCCATATCAGTCATGATAAAACAATTGCTTTACTAGTGTTGCTTTGCCTTGGGAGGATTATTTGAACAAAAGTAAAAGTAGCAGCCAAAATGTAACAAGTATACTTTATCCTCACTGCTGTACACCAGTGTCAGGCAGAATCACCTGGAGTACCCTTTGGGAACACTACAGGTAATTAGGACTACAAGTGTAAGCACAATTTCGCCTTTGGTACAAGCCTGTACTACACAGTAAAGTGGTAGTGATGGCTGAGCAGCCAGACTTATCTCAAGAGTTTAAGTGAGCAGTAGAACAAGTTACACAAAGGACAAACCAATACAGTGATCCAAGTAAAAATGTACTCAAGGTTTCTTAGTAAAAGAATATACATTTATTTACTCAATCATTTATAAAACATTACACCAGCACAAGTAGCTCAATATCACACACTAATACACCACAAAAATCCAACCGGAAAGTGATTGAACAAGTTTAGCTCAAAAATGAAGTGTGAGCAAAACGGCACTTCAGATACTTAAGAAGGGAGGGAAAAGACAAGGTTATAAGAATAAACAGCCCAAATACATTCATAGGCAGGGCAAAGGGTTTCAGTTAAATACAACCAGCAATTCTTCTCAATAGGCCTGGGCCAAAGTCAATGGTTCAGAGCCTCTTGTATAGGATAGCACAATTCTGGTATGTAACAGTTAAGGGGGTAATTCATAGAATTCAGTGCACAAGTGGCGCACGCGGCTGGTGCACAGTGTGCGTGTGCGACAGTCTGCGCCAGCATTGTGCACCAAAATCCATTTCCGCGCACAACGTATTCATGGATTTCAACATCCATTACCAGCCATGGCGCAGAGTGGCGCAGCGACCCTGCAGCAGCACCATTTACGCCCCCAACCCCTCCCTGTGCACCATGAACAGCGCATAAATCCCGTACATGGCGCACAGGCCCCCGACCACGAAAATGCCTGTAAAAATCCCTGCGCACCCCTCCAAATACACATACCCCACTGCGCGGGAAGTTTCACACACGATTTGCCCTGTGCGAGTAGTGTACGTGAATTTCGGGGGTGCGCGGGAAGTTTCACACGCGATTGGCCCTGTGCGAGCGGGGTACATGTATTACGGGGGTTCGCTTGAAGTTTCAAACGCGATCGGGCCTGTGCGAGCAGGGTATGTGTATTTCGAGGGTGCGTGGGAAGTTTCACATGCGATCGGCCCTGTGCGTGCAGGGTACGTGTATTTCAGGGGTGCGCAGGAAGTTTCACACGCGATCGGCCCTTTGCGAGCGGGGTATGTGTATTACTGGGGTGCACGGGAAGTTTAACACGCGATCGGCCCTGTGCGAGTGGGGTACGTGCATTACTGGGGTGCGCGTGAAGTTTCACACGCGATCGGCCCTGTGCCAGCAGGGTATGTCTATTTCCGGGGGAAGCGGGAAGTATCACACGCGATTTCGCTGTCAGAGCGGGTACGTGTATCCAGTGGGGTGCGCGGGGAGTCCCACACGTGAATTGGCTGTGTGGGTCCTCCCAGGTGTGCCCTCTACCCTCTCCACGGCCCTTGCAGGCAACCCACACCACAGGGGACTACCCTGCACCCCTGTTCATGTCCCGCATGCAGCCCATCCACCATGGGCATGCCCCCCAGCCAGCCCACATGTCAACTTCCACTAGTGATCACCAACCCATGTCCCCCAGCACCACCAACCCCCAGCAGTGATGGGCACCTGCCAGCAGGCCCCGAGTCATGTCCCCCAGCACCCCAACCCCCAAGCAGTGATGGGCACCTGCCAGCAGGCCACGACTCATGTCCCCCAGCACACCCACCCCCCAGCAGAGATGGCCACCTGCCACCAGGCCCCGACTCATGTCCCCCAGAACCCCGACCCCCAGCAGTGATGGGCACCTGCCAGCAGGCCCCGACTCATGTCCCCCAGCACCCCCAACCCCCAGCAGTGATGGGCACCTGCCAGCAGGCCCCGACTCATGTCCCCCAGCACCCCCAACCCCCAGCAGTGATGGGCACCTGCCAGCAGGCCCCGAATCATGTCCCCCAGCACCCCCACGCCCCAGCAGTAAGCCTCAGGCCCAGACTTATGTCCCAACAAACCACATGTCCTAACAAAACAGACCCATGTCCCGAAAGCCAACCCTAAACCCCCTTGCCCCCCAATCCAAGCATGCAACCATCCACAGAACCCACTCCCAAATTACCTATGCCATGATAGATGAAATGAACCTCCATGCCCATGCCGGAATGCACATCGTAGCCACACAGTGGCAACACGTGACTGAGGAAATCTTCAATGAGACATGCACAAAACCAATTACAGAACACAACACCAATTCTGAAGAAATAAAAAATGTATTAAAAACATAAAGAACTGACTTTGAGGAATAGTGAACTGAAAATCAATGTACAACGACCGAAGTAGAAAAATATTATTGTAAATCCAATGAAGTTAAAAAAAGAAAAATCACGTAGAATAAAAAAGTGGTCCATTGCCAATGTCCATAATAAAAACATAATCCAATATTTTTTAAAAAACCATTGATCCATGGGAATATAGAAAAAGAAAGTATGTACAAGTCTGCAACTATATACAATGTAAGTCCAAATGGTCCATGATTCTCAAACAAAAGGAAACCTACAAAAAAGTCCTAGGAAGAAAAAACTATATACACACGAAGTGGAGCAATGTTCATTAACTCCAAATTAAAAGAAGAACAAAGGAAACCTAACAACATCTAACTATATACAATGGTGGCGGGCAAGTCCTGCGGCTCACTCTGTGATGTCCCGGGCCAGGGCATCATTGAACTCCATGTAGATGTCCCGGAGGCGGGCCTCTGCCCTGGCCCCGAGGTCTCGCAGGGATGCACTCATGGCCTGTTCCAACTCCTTGCGAGTTGCCTCGAGGCACTCTGCCCGCCTCAACGCCCGACGCATGGAGAACTCCGCCTGACCATGGTGAGTCGTGCCAATTCCGCCCGCCGCCTCCCTGAAACTCGAGGTGGTTCTCCTCGAGTTTCAGGGAGGCAGGAAGGCTGTTCCAGAGAGAGGCCCCTGCTGAAGAGAGTGATCTGCCACCAACTCGTGTGACCTGCCACCATGGCATTTAAAAGTCACAAACAGACATGTGCACCATACATGTACATGACAGCAGCATCCATCCCTCACCCCCTCCATGTCCAAAAACAGAGACTGGCACCATCCATGTGGTTCACACATTACTGGTCTGACATGCATGACCATGATGTCCCTGCACACACACATCCATATATGGCCTATGTCACACATACAGGCAAGTATCAGACTACCAGCACACTGCAACATGCCCTGTCTCACAGATCAATGCTTTCCCACTTACCGCTCAACTCCAGACGGGTCTGCCTCTGAAGGATCTGGGTGTGGAGTGCTGGGGCTACGTGTTCCAGGACCCTCATCTGGATCACCAACATCCTTCTCACTGAAGCTGGTGGCCCTCTGCCTCTCTGACTGGGAGTCGCCAGTGGTCTCAGATGGTGTTTGCCCCAACATGGCGACCCCTGAGGCAGGCGTGGGTGGGCAACTGGGTCCTGGGGCTGGGCTATGGAGCGATGTTATCCCAGTCGGGAGTCTTCTGTTCCAGCAGGAGTGGACACAGCAACTGGACCCCTGCAGATGGCTGACGTGCAGGCACCAAATAGCAGGGCACATGGGTAGCAGGCAGACAGAAGCAGATGGCTGGTGGGAGCATGCTCGGGGCTCTTTGGGGCAGGAAAATGGCCTTTTGGGCAGGAGCGTGGTCTTCCGTGTTTATTCGCGTGGCCAGCTTGAAACGGAGTGATTTGACACGTGAAAAAATTCAGCGTGTAAACCGAGGAAAGGCCCTTAGCGTGTAAGCGCGTCAGTGACGTTACACGCGCAGGCGTTGCCCACAACACGGGTGCATAGTGAATCAGCACGTAAGAAAACTGCACGTCACCATGCTATTCTAGGAAAGGGCCTTAGAGCGTAAGCGCGTAAGTGACGTTTCACGTGTGGGCTGGCTTATAAGGTACAAGTATCACGCTATTTCCTTGTACGTGCTTTTTGTGGAGAGTGAGCGGGTGTACTTCTTGTCGGTTCACAGGCGATTAATTCACAACGTTTCCAGTTCGTACTCCCTGTTTCCTCAGACTGCATTCTTTTCTTCTTTTGGCGGGGGTGTTGCCTATGCGCACACGTGCGTCTTTTTCATGTTCTTTTTCAAGGCAGACGGTGAGTTGCGCATGTATTTCCCAACTGTGGTTGCCCCCGTGTGTCGCGTACCCCTTCAGTGGTCATTGTAGGCTGCGTGTAACACGCGTACGCTCATTTTTGTGTTTCTGGGTGCCACAGCGTAGTGCGGGTTTATTTTTCCACGCGTGTGGTCTACCAGGGGTTGCGTGCACGTGTGCTTTTGTTTTTGGGGTGCCTGTGCATTTGCGTGACCTGTCATCTTCCCCCAGGGGTCACATATAGCCAATGCCTGCACCAAGACCCATGGTTATTGTGCCTTCGTACACTTCTAGTACCCAGTCCACCTGGGCTTCTGCCCCTACTGACCAGAGCGGCGTAAGCCACTCAGGATCCACACCACCTTTGAAAAAGAAGAAGAAGGGTGCTCTGGCACTACAGGCTGAGACCCCAGACACGGCTACACAATCCGGCACATCAAGGAAGCCTAGCTTTAATGATGCCGAACTTGATGCACTTGTGGTCTATGTGTCGGCACATAGCCGTGAAATGGTGGTGACTGCAGGGTGCAAGACCACACCTGGTCAACGTAGGGCACACTGGCAGATCATCACGGACCACATTAGTGCCCTTGGATTTGTGAGGTGCACAGCTGATGATTGCTACAAGCGGTGGAATGACCTGAAACGCAGAGCAAAGAACAAGCTGGCCTCAAATCATGCCTCTACTCTGGTGACTGGTGGTGGGTCTCCATTAGAGGACAACCAACTCACTGAACATGAGTCTGTTGCTGGAACCTTCATCACAGAGGAACAGATCCAAGGCGTGGGAGACCTACCAGATTACGACGCATTGTCCGGTGAGTGCCCATGCATGTGTGTGTAATCCATGTGTATGTTGTTTGGGTGACGGGTTCTGATTGAGTGCCAGGTGAGAGTGTGTACTCCTGAGTGGTATGGGTCACCCATGTGCTTCCTCCAAAACATTCAGCGGCCTTGTATTTGGGTATGACAGTATCCCTTCTGCCCACAGTAGCCAATTGGCGCCACATTACTGCAGTTGCCCTTGATCTGTCATCTTGCAACAACATTGTTCTGAATTTTTCAGTGTTCATTCAGGCTGATTGTTTCAATTCTCCCATTTGTGCAACACATTTATCAGCCCTAATGCCACATATGTGACATGCTTCTGTCATTGATTACACCCACATTGGCCCACATTCGTTACCTTGTTATGTGACTGATTAGACTATTCAGGCTGGTTGAGTATTGGCCTGCTCACATTAATTTTTGGGACCTGTTTGAATGTGGAACATGATAGTTGTTTCCTGTCATGTTGAAGTGAGCAACCATTGATGTGTACATCTGCCTGCAATCACTGTATTATTGTACACTGGATGTGTTGCAGTGTGTGGCACATGCGTATTTTGTCTCACTATTTAGCATTTTTCATCTCATCATGTCCATCTCACATGGATGGGTGACAATACTCATTCACTGAGATATGGCTGTACTTGTCAAATGTACCATGGCTAGGCTACATGCCATCTGTGTGCTGGCATGTGCCATGTATGTGTATTGGACATGCCACTCACAGGCTAATGTGTGATCCCAGTGCTACCCAGCATGCAGCAAATGTGTTGCTTTTCCATCTTGGTGTCCTCAGTGTCTGCTTTTTGCCTCCCCTTCCAACTCATTGACAGTGCATGCATGCCAGGGTTATTGTCATGTGGGACATGTGTAAATCATGTACTAGATCTCTGACTTGTAAGGCCTATGTGTGTGCTATGGTGCTCATGCTTGTTTCCATTTGTTGTCTTTCATGTTTTTGCAGGTGATGACGCACTTGATGCTGTAGAGGTGGAGGAGATGGTGCAGACCCAGGAGGAATCTCAGGCACGACCGGGCACCAGTGAAGGACGTGGTGTGGTGGTGGGTGAAAACCCAATCTTATTACATATCATACTGTCCAGGGGTGTCTCTGGTTGCACATCCCCAGACCTCTATGATTCAGGTGCTGAATCAGATGATGAGACTAATGTGCTGTTGCAGGTGAGTGTTTCTGGCAGGGATTCTGTCCTGTCCAACCGACCTGCACCAGGGGTAGAACCCTCTATGGGGATGTCAGTGTTGGTAACTCTGCCTTTGGCGGTTATGGATGCAGGGTCACACTACACAACATCTGACCCTGTTCCTGGGCCAGCAGATCAGAGGGGGAATGCAGTCCTGCAGCCTCAGGCAGTGCCGGCACAGCAAGGTGCAGATCGCCTTGCCCCAAACAGGTGTGGTGCCCGCTGATGCGGTGGCCGTGCGCCACCAGGCAATACTGTATGAGAAAACTCCATGTACGGTATTGCAGCACAACAGGGAGCATCGGTTGAAATTATGGCTCAGGCAATGGAGAGGGTGGCCACTTCCATTCTCCCCCCTGAAAGGCAGATGGAGCAACAACAGCAGGCACCAGTCTGCATTTGTCAATCACACAGGGAAGACATGTTGGCATCCAACAGGGACCGACGGGCGGCACTGGAGACTCTGCGGGAAGCCATTTCTGTGGAGTCAGAGGGCCACAGGGAAGCCCTGAGGTTAGAACTCCAGTTCCTCAGGCAGACTCTAAGTGAACTTGAGGCTTCTCGAAATTTAAGGTCAGAACAGCAGCTAGAGCAGCTCACACGTTCGCTCTCAGCTGAGCTGCAGGCAACTCGGGAGGAGATTCGGGCATCACGCGAGGCCATGCGTGCAGAAATACAGGCAACCCGTGAGGTGCTGCATGGGGATCTCCGCACTACCATCCTCCAGAATCAGACCTTCAACACCCGCATGCTTGCTGCCATGGAGGACCATACCAGGGCTTTGTGTGGCCAATCTCCCATAGCACCACCACCTCCTGATGCAGAAGCCGAGTGTGAAGAGAGCGACAGCAGCAGTTCTCCCATAATAGCGTAGCCGTGCAGGCCATGAGCCCATGGAGGTATTTTTGTTTTGCAACATCCACGCAGGTGGGTGTTGTTGTGCACCCTGTCCTCGAACCTCCTGGGTGGCCTCCCCCCCTGTCCCCCACATGGCCATTTTTCTTTTTCTACAGTGTGTTGCCTTGTGTGGCTCCCGTGGGCATACACTGTGTATTCCAGCTGGGCACATGCAGGCTTGTCCTGTGTTTGGGTTAGATGCTTGGGTTCCTGACACACACACCCCTCCTGCTTCCCTTTCCATGGGCTTGCAAAGGGTGTGACCAAGTGACTTACACAGTGACATTGGGCTCCCATGAGCTGTGTGGGCAGTCTGTAGTCAAAACTGTGTGTACATCCCTAGTGGGGATTGTTGTTGTATTGAACACTGCATGGTGTATTGATATGTGCTTGTGCATCCATGTCTTCCCCCTTATTCACAGGTAGCTTCTTCATGTCTTCACAAGGCCGTCTCCTTTGAGGATGCAGTTCATGTTGTATGCAGTACACTGAATCATTTGCCTGACGTCAACACTCTGCAGTTGGAAGGAGTGTATGTGCTGGCTTATTCAGGTTGTAAAACTTACACTACTTTCATTTGGTACTGTCATATTTTGGCAATGTTTCATCCTGTGTTGCTGTACTGTGTTGCTGGTAAGTATTTGGTCATGTGTGCTGTTTGTTATTGATTACTGGGAGCATATTGTCTGTGGCCTGTTTCCATTTGGGACAGTGCACTTTGTGACACTTGTGTCATGTGTTGTGCATTCTTTTGTTTGCTTTCACATTGCATGACATGCCATGGTGTTGGGTAGCGGAGATGGGGAGGGGTTGGGCGACATGGCGCTGTTTTCATGTTATATTTTTCAAGGGGGTAGTCATTCATATAAATGTGTGTCTTTTTGTGACACAGCATTGGTTGTCTTTGGGTAGGTAGGGATGCACCCAATGTAACACTTCCAGGTGACCAATCTCAGGCTGGTATGGTTGTGACAGTTGACTGTCCCTTATGTCATCATCATTGATTGTCAGCTGGTATGTACCAGGGCTGTGTGCACTCCACAGGGGTGTGATTTTAGGTGAAGTAATTAGCCACCAGCTGCGTACGGGCTGCCTCACCACATGCCCTTTCCCCTCCCATGAGCAGCAGCCGTGCATGTGGTTGGGGATGTGGGGGCACCACCATGTCCGCCGGCAGGCCCCAGCGGGTTGCAACATTGTGCAGGACACATACTGCCACTATGATTCTGCACACTACTGGGGCGCGTATAGCAGCTGCCGACCAGAGCGGTCAAGGGAGCGAAAGCGTGACTTGAGCACTCCGAATGTGCGCTCCACTATGCCCCGGGTTGCAGTATGGGCTGTGTTGTATCTTACCTCGGGTGGTGTGGTGGGGTTCCAAATTGGCGTCATCATGTGGGTGCTCACAGGGTAGGCACTGTCCCCTGGGGAGGTGATGATGGGTATCATTAGTGGGGTTGTGCCATTACTCAGTATCTGACATGCATGCATGTGCAGAGGCATTTATACTCACCAAGCAGCCATGTATCGCCATGCCGCCCAGCTTCTAGGTCCCGGTTTAGGGTTGACATTCTGTAAATGAAACTGTCATGGGTGGACCCTGGATAGTTGCCATATACTGAGGTGATGATTCCCTTGGCATCACATATTACCTGCAGGTTGATGGAATGCCAGTGCTTGCGGTTTCTATAGATGTGCTCAGTTGCCCTGGGAGGACGTAGAGCCACATGGGTGCAATCAAAGGCACCTAGCACTTTGGGGAAGTGTGCCACCCTGTAAAAATCCTGGACGGCAGCCTGCCTTTCTGCAGGTGTTCTGGGCAGGTATATGTGCCTGCGGAATGATGGGCGTGCAGTCATGATGGCTAACACCTGGTTTAGGCAGCGTGACTGCGTGGCCTGTGACACCCCGCCCACTATAGCACTTGTCCACTGAAATGAACCAGTGGCCAAGAAGTGCAGTACATTGAGCACCTTTTCCAAGGGGGTCAGTGCTTGGGAGCACAGGGTGGGTGATGTGAGGTCATCCTCCCACTCACTCACCAGTTTGAGTATAATGTGAGGTGGAAACCTGTACCTCCCATACACCTGGTCATCAGGCATCCCAAAAAGGCTGGTCCTGGGTGTAAAAATTCTGGCCCTGACTATCCTCATCCTCTTGCGGAGTCCCACGACCACTGCTGTGAGGAACAGTATATTCATCGTAGTGGCTGAGCTTGTTTGTTGTTTGCGCGCACTTTTATGCTGCGCGGGTCCGCATATGCCTGCTTCCTGCTGGCGTACGTGTTTCCGGATTAGCGCGTCTTTTTTGGCGCACGCGTTTCCCCTGTTCGATTCCATGAATACGTGTTGTAGGCGCGCGTGTGGGCGTTCTGCGCATTTGCCTCCTGTACTTCCCCCGTAACACCCACATTTTCACGCGTTGTTCCCCATTCTGCTTGTTACTCCCCATGTTCCGGCTACTTTTGTTGTGTGCGCCGCGCTATGTGCGCTTTCGCTGTGCGCGTAGCACACGCCGTTTGATGACGTGTGCGCCCGCGTGCACCACGCAGGATTTTAGCGCACATCCCAGTATTTACACGCGCACAGACTTTCATGAATCGATGTGTGCGGCTTTCGCACGCTTGCACTGCGATTTTCGCACTTGCGCTGCGATTCGCACGCTTTCGCACGCTTGCGCAGAGATTTTCAGCATACATTAATTCCATGAATTGGCCTGCCTGTCTTTATCACAGATTTTTAAAGGATTTGGCTAAAAGTTTGATGAATGTTTAGGGAAGGACAAGCCTTCATAGTTGTGGAAAGTTTCACGCACTTTCTCGATGGACGAAAATATTTCCGGACCGCGTTTGCACAGTACCTTTTAAATGAAGAAAGCTGTAGCTGAGGCAGTTGTTCCTGGCAGTTCAAGCAGATCTCGCTGTTCCTGTGCTTCAGTCGTGGGGACAAGAAGGAGGACATCGGGAGGTTGCTGCACTGGCCCAGGGAAGACGCCAAAAGCTGTAACAAGACGTCGGTTTAAGGTGTGAGTGCCTTAAAGTCCCCCTGGATTCCTTCCCTCTAGCTATCTGGTTTTCAACAACAGCACTCTGAAGAAAATTCGACCAGAATTGGGTGGTGTCCAGGTGGCTTGTGAGCTGGTTGTTCTCACCAAACTCAAAGGAAGAAGTTAACCTTGAAGGGCTTCTCTGTCATCGGAGTTTCAGGCAATTCAGACCTGCAGCATGGCATCACCGGTCGTCCAGGAGTTGCAGCAGTCCTCTTCCTTCCTCTCCTCTTCGGTTCTTTCGTTCCAGTGGTCGACTCTGTTTTCCAAGCCATAGAGACCTGCTTTTAAACAGTTTTTCCTCCATTCATTCAGCCTGGCTGTCACTCACACAGCAGGGTGGCTGTCCTTGCCGGACAGCCACCCAGCCAATCGCACCATGGTGCATTCAGGTCTCCTAGGAGTCAAAGCACAGGGAGTTTTGGGCACCTCCTTCACATCCTGTCCACCCCAGAAACTCTGGTACCAGAGG
Source organism: Ambystoma mexicanum (assembly GCF_040938575.1). NCBI lineage: Eukaryota > Metazoa > Chordata > Amphibia > Caudata > Ambystomatidae > Ambystoma > Ambystoma mexicanum. The sequence continues at coordinate 740,309,160 of NC_090928.1, forward strand.
AGGGCTTCAGCACAGAAGCCCGCCAAAGGACACGAACAAAGGGACTAAAACTGGTTTGGCGTGCAGAGACAAACACAAGAAGGACTTTTCCTAAAAGAAATGGCAACAAAAGAGTCTGTTTTTACAGATAGGTCTTGGGCGCCATATTGAAAAACATGGCTACCCCTGATTTTGAGCAACCGTTGTTAGCGGTCGTGAAAAATCATGGTAGTTGATCTAAACCACTGCCATTGGCCATTTAAAATAGGAAAAGATTCAATTTTTCTGTTACATGAGTGCTTTGACTCAGGGGAAGCTAAGCAACCCCTCCAGCACTCTATAGTAAGATAGTGTGTGCTGGGTCAGTAAATTTAAAGTGACTAGTAAAGTAAATTTAACTTTACATGCCCTGGGAGACAGTAGTCAGTCCGGAAGACACCCCTGTGCCATTGCACTGAAGGTGCTGTGTGACACACAGAAAAAGGTGATGCCATGGAGGTTGTTTAAAAAACTCCATTACCAAAGAACACAAAAGTAAAACACACACAAAATACATGGAAGAGTGGTGAAAAAAGGCTCACATTCTTCCCAGGTAAAAAATCAAATCCTAGAAATCCAGAAAGTTGCTGGGGGTCTCAAAAGGTAAGGGAAATTAGCACATTTGGAGAATTCTCCCTAACAGTGGAGAAGGGGCAAGAGGGTTGAAATATGGAGCAGTGGCAGGAGAAGGGGGGATGTTTAATGAGAGATGGAAGATGTTGATCAAGAAGTAGGAGGTTGGGCTGAGAGCCCTGGGCCATGCAAGTACTATTCTAATAGACATTAATGATGCACCTATTGGACAAGAAGCCTGCCATGAGTACTTCCAATCTGTTGCCACCATAACTGGGTGACAAAGAGAAAGGGGCGAGCACAGTGAGCCTGTGGGGAGTCCATAGGACCAGAGAGGGTGCGACAAAGAGGATGCCAGTGACAGTCTGCCGGAAAGAAGCATTGATATAGGTATCAGCAATGGGCAGGTCTGGATTGGAGACCAGGAGATCATTTTTGAACTTTTTCCTTCCAGGCTTTGAAAGAGAGGTGGCATAGGTGTTAGAGTAGCAGTTAGAGTGGATAGGAGAGATGGAGAGCACCATAGAGGGAGAGAGCAGAGAGATGGACAGATGCCAGGCGGCCTAGCAGCAAGACTGTTGCAGACAAGAATAATGATCTAAAAGAAGCCCATATTTATCAAATGAGAAGATGGTTGCCATGACAGACTGTCAAGGGAGTAGGAAAGTAAGGACACTGATTATCTGACCAGCTGGACCGAATTATTTTGGGGGACTCAACTGTATTCTATTGGTGGTGGTGATGTGTGTTTGGGTGGGTGAAGATGAGTAGATTTTATTCCAGATGTATGGATGTGGGTCACCATGCCCCAGGCAGGATACAGCTATGTTCCATTGTTGAGGAGTGCTTGACATTCCAGCAAAGCCATACTAACACAAATAACTTAACATAAGTGGCCCTTCAAAATGAAGATTGGTAGCATTACAGAGGTGGTCATGGGGAAGAATACAGGTCAGATTGAATAGGTTGCTGCTTGATTCTGCTGGGCTGTGTGCCTAGTACTTTGCAGTTATCTCTACCCACTGATAGACCTGGGATTGTGGGTGTATTGGTGAGGCTGTCCTGACACTGGTATAAAACAGGTTGCACGCGACGCTGTATATACGTACAAGCACCTCGATGGCAGCACGATGAACAAAGGAGCTGCTGCACCCAGGGCGCCTGCCTAGATAAACAGGCAGCTGAGAGCACACCAGGAAGAACCAGTCGATGGGTGCTGATTTGAACATTATACCCAGAGAACAAGTAAGGCAGTAAGATGGCAGCTGCCATACACAAAGACGCTGTGTAGGCCCAGAGGAGTGTCATAGGCTGCAAGCTGTGCTACATGCTGAGGGCTGAAGGAAGGGTGCCCTGCTGGGTTCTGAGGACCTCTTGTATGCTGGGTTGTACTTCGGGTGCAGTGTTGATGTGAGTCGCATCTCGCTGTTGTGCTAGCCGTGAGAGACCATTTAGGCCATCAGGGGACGCATGGCCCATCACAGTCATGCACCTCCGGATCAGCAGTTTTCGTCTCCCCTGGTGTGCACGGCCTCCGGAGAAACCTATAGTGGGGGTCGAGTAGCTGGCGCCCCCAGAGAGCATCACACTCAGGTAGAGGCGCTCTGCTGTTTATTAGACCCTGGTGGGGGCATCAAATATAATTGTGGCCTATTGCAGGGGGGAGCCCTGTTGCACAGTGCCCAGCCTATGGAGACAGCCCGGATGCTCCTTGTTTGTTGCCACATATCCTCCCATGCCTTCAGTACGGAATGTGTGCCCTGTGCTACTTTATGAACTTTGGCAAACGAACAGTGTCTGCTTAAACGCTGTGAGTGTGGCTGGGATAGAAGACAAGAAAAATTGAAATGTAGTGAAATGGGTTACTTATTTTCCCAATGGGTACCAACATACATTTTCAATTTCTCTAATTTACATAGTTACGTCATCAAGATGTGTATATGTCATGGCAATCATCTGCCCGTCGATGGGTTCTTCAACCTGAAATGGAAGTTCACCATCAAAAATGCAACAATGATTAGTATCATCTGGGAGGATTGACCCACCCAAATATGCCCATTTTCGGTGCCCATCATCCGAACCAACAGACCAGCGTTTATTTAATGAAGACATGTGCATGTCGACATATTCTGTTGATGTGTAACAAAACATTTTTTCTCCCCACCGGAGTGCCATTTGCTTCAATAGAAAATAGATCATGGAACACAATTAAATTATATTTTACTCTATGTAACTTTGACTTTCACAATTCAAGTACCTGCCATCGATGAACAGAATCAGAAAGATTGCATGGAATTTGACAGTCAACCTAAAAATTCAAACTATGGCGTCTAGTAAACATTGTGTTCTTCAATTGATTGCGTGCAGCAAAAGTTTAAATGTTTTGTTGGATGTATTCCACTTTTTTCCATAGAATTAAGAAATATAATTACTAGATAAATTCCTGATTATGAATATTTATTTAAAAAGTGTAAGTTGTTTTCTTCTTTTTGCAAAAAGAGACTACTGTTTTGCTGTGTGTATGTGTGTGTGCCTGTGCATTGATCTTATGTGTTTTGCGTTAGGTAGTGTGATGACGTTGTTGATGACAGGGTATGTTTGGCTATGCTGTACACCAGCATCATGAGAAGAGGTGGAGCATCTAGGTTTGAAATGCTGATGTCAACTTGAGGGACAGGTCATCTTATTTCCTGCCGCAAGGTCACTTTAACTTTGGGCGATGAATCAACAGATAAGATTATCAGAAGATGGCGATTTCCGATCCGTGAGTTTCACATGTGTAATTGTCAGAAAATCAAAGGTAAGATGCATTTTTTTGGGATTAATCGATATATGCTCACAAATCTACTGGACCAGGGCATGAGTATGTGTTTTCGGCATTATTTTTAAGGTACCATGGGGAATGGCACATTTTCTTCGTTGTGCACAACTGTGATAGATATTGTGCAGCCCCCAACTAAATTGGAAGAATGGTTGTCTTTTAGGATGGTGGATTGGTGCTGCATCCACCAGGGTCCAGGATCTTGAGGATGCTTGGTGCCTCAATGGTCTGTTGTCTGCAAGCTAATTAGTGTGGGCATAGAAGACAAAGCACAGAAGCCAGAAGAGCTCTAGACTAAAGCCCACCCCACACAAGTGCATACAATGGGCTGATAGGCCCTAAATCAGTGTCCCAAGACAGAGGGTGCCTGCGTGGAGCGATGATAAGTTTGTGTGTTTGTGTGTATGTGTGTGTATGCATGTATGTGTGTATGTGGGATGTGAGTAGTGAGGGTGCGGCATGAAAGGGGTGCCCGTGCTTGAAAACCCCTGATAAAAGTTAATCTTGCAAATGCAGGAGGTGATAGGGAGTGGGGGGGCAGACAGGTTGGGTGGTCAATTCCCCCGAAATGGCTGATTTCCAACCCGTTGAAGGCCACACCAAAACCTGCCTTTTTGGTATGCAGCCTTCAACAGGCGAAGATTAAACAAAGAACCATTTGGTGCACCACTTTTGGCTCACCACTCATGGGCTATATCATTGTATTCTATGAAGGTGTCAGGTGTGCTGCCATGACACGTTTGGTGCTATCTGTAGCATGTCTTGTGGTGACCCATGTTCAGAACTAGGTCAGGGCTGCTAGTTAATTGTAGTTATGTTAGTGGTATGGCATTGATATGTGGGTTAGGTCCCACCATACCATGTTTTAGGTTTGAGGCCATAGTTTTGTTGATGAGAATGAGTCTGTTATATTCGGCACTGTTCATAACTGTGCCTGTGTTAGATGCATGCTGTGCTCACGGGTGCCTTTCATTCTGCCAGGTCACACCTGATGGAATGAAAGGCACCCACGAGCACAACTCAGAGTTTGCCATCCCGGATACAACGGTACCGGCAATCTTACCAGTACCGTTGTATCTGGAACTGCAAACTCGTAATGAGGCCCAAAGTATGTAGAATTAGGATTTCAAAAATACCCCAGGGTATATCCATACGTGTTGGACTAAGGGTATAGGCCATATTAGGTATAAGTAGGAAATGTCAGGAAATGGATATCAATATAGCTGTAGGGTTTGGTTTCTGCATGCATACATTATTCAAGTTTACGGCTCGACATCTTATGGTTATATGTACTGCTGCAGGAAGCCATTGGTGTCTATATGTGACAAGGAAAGTGAGGCAAAGTGTGTTCACCGGTGTGCGGTGCAGTACTCTACTCCTGTGATGCTACATTGTCCTCCTGTGCTTCTGTGCCTTTAAGGCATATTCACAGAGGAACCTGCTGCCTTCAAAAGCTTTCATACTGGCGAAAGCGAAGCAAAAATTAGGCAAAGTGTGTTTGGTGGTGTTCAGCTGATTGCTCGCAACCTAAATGGACTCTGCTCCAAGAAAGCCAGTAAGCGGGGGCTGGGGGGTTGGGAAGTGACCACCTGAACTCGCTTTAACGTTCCCCAGCTGACTTCAATCCTCGCCTTCTCCCCCGCATACAACGCACTGTAAAGCCCTCAAGTGAAGTGTGAGATTTCATAGACTGATACACACATCCAAACTAAGAGGCGGCGACTTGGACGGTAACGTTCTACTTTCCTTCCACTACTCCTCTAGTTGATGAACAGTCTAACTAGCAAGCCTACCTAGTGTGAGTCTTCGGCACTAGAGCTCTGGGAGTCAGCAGTGCAGAGGCTCCAATGACTTCCCCAGCTGCCCTCGGCCTGCACGCGTGGACAGGCTCTGAAGTCCCGAACTATTGAAATGACGGGAAGAAACTGTAATGGGCGTAACCTCTCATTGGTGCCCAATCAATCCACCAGCCCTTTGGGGGGCTGCCATTCCGAACTCATGGACCGTGTTCTCCTGGACCGTGTTACAAATGGGGAGGACATGAATGAGGTGAACAATTCGGTTTTCTCATTCCCGAACTACCGTTCGCCGCCTGGTCATCGACGCAATCTTAGCAGAAGTAACAGCAGTAGCCCATTGGAAAGGGGTGTCACTGAATTCCTCCACAAGCAGGTCAATCCAACACACAATTCAAGCCCGCAATACTCTCCCATCATTCTAGCCACTATCTGCCCTCCACTCATGCCCAACAATTTCGACAATCTTGCCACCTCTGTACCAATGTGCACACAATTGGAACTGAGCAAGGTGCCAAAAGTGACCACTGAAATAAACGACTTTTTGCCCTCCCAAGGAATGAAAGGTAAGAGCCTATCGAAAGCTCCCATAACCTAACTAAACTCCAAGTAGCAAAAGCAAAGCAACTCTGGAAACACAATTTCGATTCCAGACTGTGTATGCAAAACAGTGGGTGAACAAACAGCAAATTAGATCAACACATACACCAAATTGCAGAACTGTATCTGGGCATAACAGAAATAGAATCTATTATGTCCAACCATGAAAAGCAAAACCACATCCTTGGCTGCACAACACCACTCAACCCAAGGAGCCTAGAAGCAGAGCTGACCTCAACCCCAATAATGCTGGAGCCAAGGACTCACTACCCTACAAAACATCACGCAAAACACCAAGCAACCATGACATAGGAATATAACCAATTATAAAGGAACCTGTCAAAACCCTGGTGCAAAGAAGAGGAATCCTTGCCAGACAGTCTGCACCATGAGGACCACGTAGCAAAAAGAAGCAACAAGTGCACGTGAGACCTGGATAACCGAGAAACACATCCTGCCATCCCAACAACAATGCTTGATTTACAAAACTCTTTGATGGCAGCTTCAACAATCGCCCTAGCTTCCTTTCTAAAGCTATATGAGTCCTGTGGTGAAGCCATGAAAGATCAAGCCACCCTACTTGCACTTATCCACACTAAGCAGATATACACGGAAGCATTTATAAATAAAATCCAAACTCGTGTAGATACAGAGGCTGAAACATCTCTGAGATGGCAGGAGAGTCTCTTTGACATTGCCAGAACAGACCATCTGGACAAAGCGTTTCTAACAACAGCCCTGATGGATTTGCTGAAAAAGAGCCACCAACATCACAAACAACCCACTGGACAACCCTCAATAGAATCACCACTTCCAACCCTGCCTCAAAATCTTTGCTAACAAGGAGGGAAAAAAGGCCTGAATGGAAACGCAGATCTAATTGCTGTCCCACTTCTATCTCAAGGCCTAAATGAGCCAGGTTCTAAGATAAAGGATGCCTCTATTTCGAATGAAACCAATCCAACTTCTATGAGTACAAGTATATACTCGGCAAAAACAACATCCTTAGCGATCAGACCTTCATCAAAACAAACGCTTTTTCAATCTTTGAATCCACAAATGCAAAACAGAAGAAGGTTGTCTTCAGCAAGAAGAGACCCTATGCGAAAGAGAAAAATCAACCAGCACAACCTACAAATAACTCCAATGGCTCCCGTGCGTTCCTGCGAAATTTACAAATCCCACCAAGCAAGTAAGCAGATCGATAAACCACAACTGAAGCCTCTCATGAATTCCCTCATTGAAGATGATGACGGCTTGACAAATGATGAGAGAGATCAATGCAACACCTTGCTAAACCTATCAGTATATTCTATAGGAAATGATTCAGAGGGAGAACCGATAGGGACTAATCAAACAGACAGAGCGGATGGACTCCAGAATATAACCCACCATGATTCAAACCAAAATGAAGATTCCACCTTTATTGTCATTTCTGACCTGACTTGTAAAGACATATCCGACACAGAGTTGGATAATACAACAAATCCTATGGCAGACCAGATCATGATCTCTTGTTTGCCTTACAGGACCGACAATTCTATACTGTGGAACAAAAAAGAGACATGCTAAACCAGAGGCACTCAATAATCCCAAGGATCCCTTTGACTCCCACTGTTCCAATCCTGCCACCTCCACCTGCTAACTCCTGGCGGACCACTGAGATTAAAGTGATCATCATTGTAAGCATGACAAAGGGGAATGAAGATCTTATTTTAAACAGAACAAATGTCTTGAGACTATTACATGACTTCTGAGACATGAACCACATCAGTTTTAAAGACATCAGACTAGTTGACTTTCTATCTGAAACAAGAACAGACTGGGCGGTCATAAAATTCACCTCAAATAGAATTCACCAAACCATTTTAGATAAGCAATATGCCTTCCAACAGATGCGATTCGACGTAACTGAAACGTGGAAGGAAAGCTCGTCAGCGCAACAATCCTCTAACAAAAACTCTGAAACCCCTACTATAGAGTTACAGCATGGTTCAAATAACCTGTCCGACAAAAGAAAATCCCCCTAACATCTTAGGACAGAGGATACTTCACTAGATCTACTCAAATTAAAAATAAAGCCTGGAACCATTGCATTCACAAAACTAAGGGAGGTGGAACTAAAAGACAACACACTCAAAAATCAAGCCAAAGTAGAATTGATTTCACAGCTCTTACGAGGAGGCCCAAGTAAATCAAAACTAACGTGGTCTGTTAATAAAGCACCATGGACCATGTGTTTTTGGAACAAAGATCTGAAGCAATATGATATCCTGTGCTTTCAGGAAAACTGGATCTCTAAAGAACCCATCAGTGACGCCTTTGCCTCCTACATGAATCCAGGTATAATTAGAGACAAAGGTCGACCGTCTGCTGGCTGATTAAGTTCAGCATAAATATACATGTCATCGAGGCACCTAACCCAAACCACTTCATACAAGTCCTCATACAGGAGAAATCAAGTGACTATGATAACAAGGACCATCCAATCAACAACAATATAAGAACTCAAACTAGAGGCCTGTTGAACCTATTCTGGAACACTGCTGCAATAAATGATAACATCGTTATTGACAAAGTCTGTACTACAATTGATGACATTTGTGATTGCCACCCAACAGCATAGTTCATAGTTTGTGGAGACATGAACCTGCATCTTTTTACAATTTACAATTTGATCCCAATGTCAAAGCTCCCCAAAAAAGCAATGGTTTTGATGAAGTAAGCAGCCCAAAGGGACCTAGTACTCATGAACGGCCATACGAAAGGCAATATTACATCATTGCCTACGTTGTACAATGGAAATTCAAAGGCATACTTGGACCATATCTTCATGTCCAGCAGTCTAAGCGCTACCATCGATTCACTAACTATTGTACCTACAGACCGATGACATGGAGATAAAAAAAACCGCGAGCTCCAGCACTTCTTCCTGATTTGGAACATACCCAGGGCAACACGCGACTGCGGCTAACTGATACCCAATCAAATCAGTTAAAGCAAACATTCATTAATAATAGGATGAAAGATACTGACAAAATAGAAGACGACTCGATCCTGTTACCCTTTTGACACCCCTTTAAAACAAAGATCAGCAGCAAATTTCAGCATCTTCATGTCTACAGCAAAGAAGTTGCAAGCAGGAAAAAAGACCTAAGAAATAAACTCAAGATGGCGAAACATCTACCGCCAGATCAACAAAGAGTCTTGATCAAATCCTCCAAGCAATCTTATAAAAACTGGACTCGCAATAACCGGAGCATAAAAACACAGAACGATGCAGAGCTCATGCTTAAAGCACTATCTGGCCGGAATACAAGAGACCTGTGGAAGATCTTAAATGGCCAAGACGTCCAGCCAGATCTCATAGTAGCAAATGTGACCAAATCAGCCTGGGTCGTTCATTTCACTCAGTTTTATGACATCAAACGTCACGACCAACTTATTGAAGGCAACCAACACACTCCATGTATAAAATGGGATCTCAAGTTGGACTACGATCAAAATCTAATACATATAAAATGACTCAATCCTTCCAGAGCCCCGGCCCAGATGGTCTCAGTAACCAAATGCAAAGATCAAACCCGGAGGTCTGGGCTGAATTTTGCTTCCACATTTTTGTGCTAGTCATTGCCTACAAGCAAATTCCAACAACCTGGGCAATGGCCATATTAATCTATAAAAAAGGAGACAGGACCGTACCTAGCAACTACAGTCCCATAGCAGTTATGGACCTACTCTGTAAAGTTTTTGCATCCTTTCTTCTCCATCGTTTGACTGAGTGGGCAAAAAACAACAATAGAAGAGATCCCAGACAAGCCAGATTTATACAAGGAGAGGGAACCAACATCAAGCTCCTGATTCTAAACCTACTTGAACTGGATGCCTTTAAGAACAAAACCCAAGCTGTGGTGGTCTTTAAAGACTTTAAATTATCATTCGAAAGAGTCAACCTGAAGAAACTCTGGCAAAAACGATCAAAGTGGAAATGCACACCTGAAATATTGGAACCCATCAAGGCCTTATACTCAAACACAATAGTCAGAGTTAGACTATCATGTAGTGGCACATTATCGAATGCTATCCCCTCATGGAATGGATTAAAGCAAGGCTGCCCCCTGGCTGTGTCTCTATACAACCTCTACACTTCAGACTTCAAACAAACACAGAATCTGCCAAAAGCAAACCCCCCGATAATAAATGGAACGCCGGTTCCATACTTATGTACGCAGACAACCTCGTCATACTGGACAGAACTCAGGTTGGATTGCACAAATGCCTCTGGGCACTCGAGAGCTATGTAGCAGAAAATGACTTTTAAATCAATACATTAAAATCATACTACATGTTATTAACTCAGCAACCAAGGCAAAAGAAAAAGAACAACACAATATTCCTACATTCACAAAAACTAGAAGAAGTTAAAATTGTCAAATACCTTGGAGTATGGCTGAACCAAAGTAAATGTGAAAAGGAATGGGCTTATCACCTCCGAATAAAAACAGAAGCCCTAGCTCAACAAGGAGAAATACTTCACAGGAAGTACGGCAAATTTTTTGATAAAGCCGATCATTACATTCTACAGAGCAAAAGTAGTGGCAATCCTTATCGACGGAGCAGAATCCATGCTAAATCTATACTGGAACATATGGGATACACTGGAAGCAATATTCGGGAGGAAAATTCTTGATCTACCAAAATAATTACTGATGCCCCGCATTGGCTTTGAACTGGCGTTGCAATCAATAAGGCTGATTGTTACTTGGAAAACCATGGATCACTACAGGAAACTTCCACTGGATGAAATGATACCATCAACAGCGATCCTAAGAGACAGACCAACCACTTCCCACAATTCCTTATTGAAATTGTGGAAGGAGAGCTGTAGCCAAATTTTTAACGGCCTGGACTGCTCAAGGGAAACACTAATTCAGCGTCCATTGGAAGTTGAAAGGAAAATTGAAAGATCCGACTGGATCAACACAATGGAGAAAAAGTCTTCATACAAGCTTGCATTACGCAATGTCATCAAAAACAGAGCGTTAAAGCAGCTACCTTTGTACCTTGCCCTATTTCCTTGTCGGCAAACTAGAGACCTTTTTTTAAGAATAAGATTAAACATATTACCGACCAACAAAGTGCTAGCACTAAGGAAACAAGATGGGCCAATTTCCTCCTATTGCTGCTTCTACCAACGTAAAGATGAAATCGAGCCAGTGAGACACATTGGGCCTCATTACGACCCTGGCGGTAAGTACCGAACATTACCGCCATGGCGTAATCAACGTTTACGCCGTGGGTCGATGGCGTAAAGTGCGGCATATTCCGACCCATCGGGCACGTGCATTACGCCATGGCGTTAATGTAAAGTACGGCATGGCGTAAATGGGCCAGAAACGGCCCTTACCGCCATCGCACGCCGCGCAAGGAGCACTACCGCCACACACACCATAGCGGCGACCGCAATTAGCGGTCACCGTAATTAGCGGTCACCGTAAATAGGCGGAACCGGAAATAGCGTCATCGCGGCGGAACGGGAAACTGCACGACGGCCATCTTGAAAAACACAATCCATTGCCATCCTCCACAACCATACCTGATCCAACCCTGACACCTATCCACACCCATCACCCACCCAACTAGCCAAGTCAAAATGCCCAAAGTTGTCAAAAAAGCATGTGACCGGCAGCGCCAAGACCGTTTCTCAAGGGAGGAACTAACCATGCTCGCAGAGACCCTGCAAGAAAATGCAGCAGCTGTATTCTCCGCGCAGATGACAAGGCCGGCAATAGCAAAAAAAAAGGCCATATGGGCCCTAGTGGCACAGCGTGTGAGTGCAGTGGGGGCCGTACCCCGCACAGCCCAGCAGTGCAGAAAGCGCTGGGACGACTTGAGGCTCCGTGTCCGAAGCATCCTCTCAGCCAACCGCAACCTAGCCACGTCAACAGGGGGTGGATCGGAATCGCCCATTAAGCTGCAAGCATGGGAGGAAATATGTGCATCCACCATCGGGATGGAGAGCATCCAAGGTGTCGGAGGGATGGAGAGAGGAGCGCCGACCTCAGGAGATGCAGGTAGGTGGCCAGAGCAAGCCATGCAAAACTCAACAAAGTCCCATCATGTGAAGTACCATGTATCCCCATAGCGCATATGCAACACATCGCCAGGTGAATGTCCACAGACACATCCAGACTCCACCCTGTACACATGCAGCATGCACAACCTAACTGCTGGCACACACATACCACCATGCTACCTCCACACAAAAGGCACAAAACCTGTATGCCCCTGCCTGAAATGTGCTGCATGTACCCACTGCATAGATGTCATCCCTCACAATGCACGGCCAATGTCCGCGTACCCATCAATAACACTTTCCCTCCTTTGCTCCACCACAGGATCTGACACAGACCTCCAGGAAGAGGACAACACCGAATCCACATCCACCAAGAGGGCCAGGCCACAGGCATCCACCCCAGCCATCCGAAAGGAAACACACCACCAGCAGCAAACCCTGCCTGGGGAAGAGGACAGGCAAATGCCAGCCCCCACAACAGCAGACACAGACCCAGCAGCAGCATCGCACATGTCACTACTCGTGCCCACTGAAGGGACAGGCTCTGCTGCAAGCAGCACCCTGGGAGAAATCGCTGCCATAGCGGCAACCTCCGACAGTGAGGCAGGCAGCATCGAGCTCATCGATGAGGAAATGCCCACTGCCCAGCCACATTCCCCCTGCATATCCCTAAGCCCCCTGCAGGCGGATGCCACACAGGGGCAGTCGGAGGCCGAGGATTGGCCGGCCACCCTATCCCCCCAGCCTGAGGTGAGCAGCCCAATGCACATGCAAATGCCACTTGCCATGGCCCAGCAGAACCAGCAGACACTTGAGGAAATGGTTACCCGCCAGCAGCAGCTATCCGCCCTCCTCAACGAACATGTTGCACAGTGTGGGGTGGCAAGGGATGGCATGGAAAGTTTGGCAGACCGAGTCACAGCTGCCATAGAGTCGTCCACAAAGGACATATGCACGGAACTCGCGGCTGTGCGCAATGTCCTCACAGAACTTGTCCAGACCATCAGGGACATGCGTCCAGATGTGCAGGCCGGACCATCCTCATCAGCCAGCTCGGCACAGAGCAGCCCCATCCGCAGATCAGGGCGCAATCTACGCAGCACGGGCAGGGGTGCCCCGGGGGCCAGGGGAGGGGAATCACAATAGTGGCTTGACAGTCGAGCAGGACTACTGCACACCCTGCTGCACAGACACTACCGCACCTTCGTAGGGATTCCAGGGTGGAGGGGGGAGGGGGTGTGTTGGGGTGTTCAGGGGGGAGGGGGGAGGGGGTGTGTTGGGGTGTTCAGGGGGGAGGGGGTGTGTTGGGGTGTTCAGGGGGGAGGGGGTAGGGGGTGTGTTGGGGTGTTCAGGGGGGAGGGGGGAGGGGGTGTGTCACGACGTTTCATTGTTTCAATACACATTTTTCTTTCACAAAATGAAATGTGTGGACATTTTCATTGCATATGTGTGCTTTATTGGTGTACAGTCCACAGTGTGCATGTCCCAGAGACACACAGTGCCCCAAGTGCAGTCTCCATGTGATTCACACCAGCCGTGTGTGCTAGAAGCAGTGGTCGATGATACGTTGGCGCATTGCACGCCCCTCCTGTGCGTCGCCTCCTCCATGGGGTGGTGCCCCATCTGCACCCTCCTCATCCTCATCGTCAGGTGGTTGCAGTCCTGCGTCAGGGGGCAGGGGCACATTCCGTCTGACGCACATATTGTGTAGCATGACACATGCCATTACGATCTTTGCCACCTTCTCATGGTGGTACAGGAGTGCCCCTCCAGACCTGCTGAGGCTTCGGAACCGTGCCTTCAATAGGCCGAATGTTTGCTCTATGATCACACGAGTACGTGTATGTGCACGGTTGAAGTCCTCCTCGTGCTGGTTCTGCGGGTTCCGGACTGGTGTAAGGAGCCAGCTCTTCAGGGGATAGCCTGCATCACCTGTATGTAGGCGAGAATGCATGTGTCAGTCATGTCGTCTGATCAAGAACATGATGTGCCACCATGGCCTGCATCCAACTGTTACTTCGGCTCACTTCTACATGCACTAATTGATTCACACAATGCAACCAGTATATGCTCTTGGCTCCCCTGGCCTGTTTTGCATGCCATCACCCAATGTATGCAGAGGGGTGGAGTGCATTGTGAGTGCCCATCCTCTGTCTCCGTCCTCTGTGTTGCTCACAGCCAGGTGGAGTATGCATCATTCCCCCCCCCTTCAGCCAGGTGGAGTATGCATCATCCCTCCCCCTTCAGCCAGGTGGAGTATGCATCATCCCCCCCCCTTCAGCCAGGTGGAGTATGCATCATTCCCCCCCCCCTTCAGCCAGGTGGAGTATGCATCGGTACGTCATTCTCCTGCCCACTTCCATGACATTGGACTCACCGAGTAGCCAGGATCTTGGGCCTGCATGTCGCTCCATGTAGCGTGGTATTGTGGAGTTCCTCAGGACCATGGAATCATGAGTTGATCCGGGGAATCGGGCACAACAATGTGTGATGATCTTGTTGGAGTCACAGACCATTTGCACGTTGATTGAGTGGAACTGTTTCCGGTTGCGGTACGGTACCTCCGTGGCACGTGGAACCACCAATTCCACATGGGTGCAGTCGATGGCACCAATGCAACCGGGTATGCCGGCTAGTGCATGGAAACCCACTTTGGTGTTTGCAATGTCCTGGGCAGTCCGTGGTAATGAGATGTGGTCGTCTGTGTGCTTGAGGAGGGCATCGAGCACTTGGATGAGGGTTCGTGAGAATAATGGTTGTGAAATGCCATGCAAGTGCCCCACTGTGTGCTGGTAGGTGCCTGTGGCCAGGAAGTGGAGTACAGACACTACCTTCAGTAGGGGTGGGATGGCGGTTGGAGTTTCTATCATGCTGACGATGTCGTTGTGTATCATGTGTACGATGGCGGTGATGGTGTCCCGGTCCATACGGTACAGGGTGTGGATCTGCTCAGCAGTGAGGTTGAATGGATTGGCTCTGATGCATGGGATTGGGGGCTGCCTGCGTGGTGGCACTGGCTGTGCTGGTGGGGCTTGCTGGGCCTGCCTTGCCCTCCTTCTCCTCCTGCGTCTCCTCTGTGCAGCCTGTTGTTGTTGTTGTAGTTGTTGTTGTAGTTGTTGTTGTTGTTGTTGTTGTAGTAGCACTTGCATTGCTATCAGGTTCTCCAGCCCCAACATTGCTAGTCGTATTGGTATCATTGTGGAGTGTGACTGGGTGTGGGAAGGGGTGGGGTGTGCTCTTTTTGTACTTCCTGAGTCTGTATTGCCTTCACCTGTGCTGTTTCTGTGCACCTGTGGCAGCTGCATTCACTTTACATGGCCCTTTACGGTTGGTTCGCGATGGCGTACTTAGCACCATGGCGGTTTGGTACTTAACGGGCTGGGTGATGGCGTTAGGTGCATGTCCGCTTGGGTCAGCATTTGCGTACCTTTCCGCCATGGCGCTAAGTACGGTGTGGCCGGCCGCACACCCTTAGCGCAGTTAGCGGTAGCGTTAACTACGATGCCGCTAATGGCATCGTAGTTAACGGTCACGGGTCATGATCGGACCTGGCGGAAAACGATGGCGGTAACCATTTACCGCCATCGTTTTTCACTTAGCGCCAGGGTCGTAATGAGGCCCATTATCATGGACTGCAAAGCTCTGAATGAAGTAAGACTATGCTTCCAACTGCATTTGTCTAACTGCCACCCCAAGAATGATGATCAACATTGATGATTGGCACAAATAAGAAGATGACATTCAGAATTGTACAATTCTGGTCCCACGAGTTTGGGAAGGAGTATTTGTCCTCACTGAACCCTCTTTAGTCGTAAAGAAGATTCTTACCCTACAAAAAATAGGAAATGCTGGAAATTCGTACAAATTGAACTTACCAGTTAGGATTCCAACCCAACATTTTATTTTTATTTTTTTGTATTCTGTTTTGTTTCACGACCGTATTTTTTCACCATTGTATACTTTTATTGTCTATGTCTGATTGCCAATTGCATGATTGGATTCATCAAATGAAAAAAAGTTTTTGTAATTAAAACTATATTCATTAAAATAAAAAAATAAAAAATAAAACAAATGTGACAAGAGTGGTATGTGTCTGGTGACAAGAATGTGTTAAACTGCCAGTGCAAGATGTGTCTGGTTACATTAATGTATGAGTCTGGAAATACAGGATGTGCCTGGTGACACAAAATGGGTGCGTCTGGTAGTGCTATGTGTCTGGTGATATGAATGCGTGTATCTGGGTACCTGGTGGCCCGCTATTTGTCAGATGACATAAATGCGTGCATATGATGATACAGGTGTGTCCGGTGAATTGAATGGGCGTGTTTGCTAATGCAGTATGTATCTGTCTGTGCACATGGGTGCGTCTAATGGTGCAGTGTATGTCTGGCAGCATGGGATATCCGTCAGTCAGTTGGGTGCTGTGATGGCTGATATCTTCCCTGTAAGGCTCTTGCACAAGTTCAGATTTAAGTTATTGACTGAGTGCAAGGCTGCCTAGGCCAGCTTATCTTTCGTTGCACCTTTAGTGCATTAGCAACACCACTCTGTGATATGCAAAGTGTTCTCGAATGTA
The DNA here is from genome assembly GCF_040938575.1 of Ambystoma mexicanum. Lineage (NCBI taxonomy): Eukaryota > Metazoa > Chordata > Amphibia > Caudata > Ambystomatidae > Ambystoma > Ambystoma mexicanum. The sequence continues at coordinate 740,325,620 of NC_090928.1, forward strand.
GGATTGTCCTAGTCAGCATGCTCGGGTTCAGCACCCCACAAGGCAGTTATATCATAGTTCCATGTTTCACTGAGTGATGTACAGTTGGGCTCACACTGTGTGACTCCAGTAGTGCCTAATTCATGTTCTGTCACATTCGTTTCTGTGCAATTGGTGTGTGTTTCCCAGTGGTTAGATTCTGGTTACATGCATGTGTGAGCTCTTATTTGACTGGGTTTTTGCATATATTTTTTGTTTGTTCTGAGAGTCTCGGTTGGACCTAAGCTGGAATGGATGAGGATCACTGGTGGGTGGTTTCAATGTGCATTAAAAGTAGCTTCAATTTGTATATGCGCATAATAAAGCCACCTGGACTTTTCTGTAACAAGGATCACGGGTGGTCTGTGACTGGGAAACAGCTATCCTTTCTGTCCCACTGCTACAAAGAGAAAAAATGCTTGTCAGTTACAGATCAGCTTTGACTTTGTTGAGATTTTATGCAAGCTACATTTACACGCTGCGACATTTCTGATTTTCCTGATTAGGCAGGTGGTGCCCTTTCAAATGATATATTAAAAATGGACATGCAGTGACTAGCAAAGAGCTCCTTATCATCAGGTTTGTTCCATATGAATACATGATTTTTGCTCCGTAAATGTGTTTTGTGTACTTACGACCTCAATGAAATCAGAGGATGTGAGGCACTATTACACAATAGAGTCGTAAGACAGGTTTGATTTTGATAAGCCCTACTTATTAGTTATGCAAATCTGCCATCTTGTTGCCATTTATAGCCTTGGGCTGATGCTGCTTTAAAGAGCAACTGTTTAGCTCTTTGCACATTTCGAAACCCACAAAAAAACCGATGATAGTGTTCATAGACCATGGACATGTGCCACAGAAAATGATGGCGGCTGGAAACTGTGTATTGTGTTTCCAAATGATGTGCTTGAATGACTGGGAGTAGGTGCTTTTTTGGAGGTCTAATTTCACTGGGAGGACTGAAAAATGTCCACTGTGTCACAGATCACGTGAATAATTCTGAGAGACCATTCAATAGTTTTAGTAAATATATGCTAAGGGCTGGTCTCATGTGAATGGGTTGCTCTAAATGCCATTCCCCTCTCTTGTCTCCTGTGGGATCCCTCCACCCTACCCCAGGATTCCCAGAGTGATTTTCTCTAGAGAGCGGCAATCCCAACAATCTAATATCTTCTCTGGCCAGCATTTAGGGCTTAAAGACAAACACCTTATCTATCTTACTCCCTTTGGGTCATCCTAAGGGATCCCAAAACCTTCCCTAAATGTTCCAACTGATGTTGTTGGGTTGGTGCCAGTAGTAGATAACATAATCTATTTGTTCTATCACTTATGCGTTCCTCCCTCTCGTTTCTCTGATCTTACTCATGCTTCCCGGCTCACCCATCTCCACTAACCCCCACTTACCCCTCTCCCTTCTCTGCCTTCACTCACACTAGCCAATCTTTTTTGGTCGTCTCTCTCTCCTTCTCCCCACGATGTCCACACAATCCCTTCTTCTCTCCCCTTCTACTCTTGCCTCACCTGTCTCCACACATCCCCATTACATATCTCTTCTCACCGCTTTCCCCACTTCTCTCCTCTACACAATCCCCTTTTTATGCCTCTATGACCTAGTCTTACCACACTCTCTCTGCCTATCTATTCTATCTACTTCCCTGTGTGCTTCTCTCCACACTCACCTCTACTTCCACTATTGCTCCTTGAACTCTTTCCTCTGCCTCCTACTATACACTCTCACTCTTACTCTTGACTTCTCTCTAATGCCCCTCTACACTTCTCCCACTCTCCTTCTAGCGTTGTTTCTCCCTTTCTCACTCACCTTTTACAAATCCCTCCTCACACTACACTACATTCAGCTAGGACCACTCTCTCTAACAAACAATCCCTCACATGAACTCTGCTGCAACTCTGCCACCTTCTCTTCAGCACTCCAGTCCACCATTCATACTCGACCTGGTCTCTTGGTCCATATTCACACCTCCTGACTTAACCCCTACAATCCAAAGTCTTTCTTCCATTCACTCCCCTCATATACTGTGCATTTCCTGATTCTAATTATCCACCCTCCGACCCCCTATTGGTTGCAGTGTTCACTTGACTCTGTGGGACAATCTGTGCCTGTCTTTTTGCCCGTGGTGTGGATTACATGGGTGAAAATCTGTTAAAACCTCTCTAAGCCCCACCCCTTTTACAAAACAGTTTTTTTTGCAGTGCCTAATGTTTTCTCCACTTTCTCTTATTTACCAAGAAATGCGAGACTCTTTCTCTGCAACTACTATTAACCAATATTTCGTCTGGCCACTAAAAGACAACACATTCAAATTCAAACACTGAATATAATGTCCTCCTGCCTTCCAAGAATAAAGAAAGTGTTCTCTGCTACTGGTATTTGGTATGGCCACTAAGAGACAACCCACTATATGTTGCAACACAAATATAATCTCATCTTGCCTACCAAAAAATATAAGACTTTTTCCCAGCAACTGATTTTTGGTATGGAAACTAAATGACAACACACTATAGACATTGAAAATAATCTGATCCTGCTTTGAAAACTCTGGGCCAACTAATTACTAGTATTTGCTCTGGCGGCTATGTTTGGTTTCTTTCAAGATTAGTGAGTACACTGCCTTGGATGGTAGCATTTGACTGGTCGGGTACATCAAAGTCTAGGCACAACAGGAGACAGCACTGTACTACACGTAACCCTAACAATAATGTAATCCTATACTAAGGAGACCCAGAATGGCCCCTCAGAGGCTATCACAAACACTTGTCTAAGGGCACACACTGGCCTCATGTCACCATGTAGCTACCAGTGAGTCATCTCTGTTGTGATTTATTATTCTCATCCTAGTGCATGTTCTTGCACAGGAGTACTTTCAAACATACTATAAGGGTACACAGGAAACCGGACAATCCCTTCATCATGCTGTAAGGACATTTTTAGTTGATGGTTGTACAAATATAACAAATATCATAGTTGAAGTTAAAATCTTACAACCCTGCTATCCTTATCCCCTATAGAACTTATTTAACATATATTATATGATATATATTTGTATACAACAAAATACAGCTATACCTCAAGATCAACTCCATCAAGGACATCCATAGATTCAAAACCTACCTCTCTTTCTGTTCCAGCCTTGGATGTCCAGTACATACTTGAAGCTCAAACCCTCCTATTCCTCACCAACAACACCAAACACCCAGACATACAGATCTGGCTATCAACCATGAACTTTGAGGCCGCCATACCCAAGCTCACCTCCTGTGCCAATTCCCCTGGGTTTCACATTGACAAACACCTCTCCTTGAAGTCACACATAGCTAAGAAAACTAGACAGCTTGGCATCAACTCTACCTCCCCTAAAAGTTCAAGCCCTTCCTCCCTCCAGACGGCTTTAGATCCACTGTTCAAGAACTGGTCTTATTCCATCTGGATGGGGGCAATGCACGCCTCAAAGGCTTCCCGACATTCTCCCTTGTGCCACTGAGAAGTGTCCTACATGCAGCTGCATGTTTCATCAAGGGTCTATGCAGATACGACCAGATCACCCCAGCCCTCATCGACCTTTACTGGCTCCCACTGCATGCACAAATCACCTTCAAATCTTGCTGCATCATCTATAAGGCAGTCGCACTCAAGTCGCCCAGCTACTTAGCAGAGAAACTCTGCATCTGTGCCGTAAAGCACACCACCAGAAATCAGGACACATGCAGACATGAAATCTGCCGCTGAAAAAAAAAGGAAAGGACCAGAAAACAAGACTTCTCTGCCTATGCCAAGACTATGTAACCTCCTTCCCGTTGGCATCAGATTCGCCCCCACACTCCTACAATTCAGAAAAGAACTCATGGCCCACCTCTTCAAGGAGTCTCTCCTTTTCAACACCTAGACCATCACATCGCCCCTCACACCAACTGACTCACTAGACACTGCCCGCGCCTCTCCTACCCGCCACCCAGTACAGCTGTACCCCTCTGTGCTGTCACTACTGAAAAGCACTCTGTTATGCATCTGTAATGTTGTACACAGCTGTAGAGCATTCTGTTGTGTATCTGTATTGGTGTATACCTCTGGAAAGCACTCAGTTGCTTCTCAAAGCTAGGTCAGCGCTCAATAAATACCATGATAATAATAATAATAATATAAACACATGCTAGCTCACCAAAGCAGCAATGCAGTACTAAGAAGCCTAGATTCTGAAAAATAATCCTATTTGCTGAGGTAAATTAATGATGATCATTTAATGCAAGAATTCTAGTGCTACACACTATTTCAGATGATATCTAGGTTGCATATTATTCTAAATGATATACCTGTATTACCAGGACAGCTTGCAGGATTAAATCTAGGGATCTAACTATTTGGAGAGGTATCTTTAATGTCTTGTTCACTGAATACCTTATAACAAAATCTCTGGACTTGATGGTCTTGCCAATGTGACACTGTTCTCTAACAGCTACCCCCACAACCGAGGTCAAGCAGCTTTCCTACCCTGGAGGGGACACAATATGAATAAACCAAAGAGAAGCTGTAAGTACCATACACAGGAAAAAAAAACAGAATATGTCATTAAAGAATAGTCCTTTACTCGGTTTAGATTGTACTGATTATGAAAACAATTCTCAATTGTATTACACAATTCATAACATATTACACAGTGACCCATGTCATCGGGTGTAATAATATACCAATTTCTTTCCTGGTACCTATTTATATGAAAGGCTCCTGGAATATTGCAACAAATTACAGACCAGTTGCACTTCTGGATGTTTCCGGTAAGATCATTGCATCTTTGGTCCAAAAGACCTGCAAACCTGGGCTGAAGAAACTGGAAAACTTGCGAAATGTCAGACAAATTTTAGGAAAAATCTGGATAACTTTACAAATTGAATAATAATTATATTTTTAGAAGAGAGAGCCACATCCAAAGGGTCTCAAAAAGTGTACATAGCCTCCCTAGACATAAAAGCAGAGCTTGATATTGTTATCAGAGAAATTATCTGGAATAAGTCACAGCAACAGGCATACTTGACGGTCTGTGGATAGTTTTAATGCTGTTCCATGAAAACTCCTCAATGAAAGCAAGACTAAACGCCAAAGGTGTTGTCATCAGGGAAATCACACCCAACCTGGGTCTTCACCAGAGTTGTCTTCTGGCTCCTACCTTTTTAATGTATACATTTCAGAAATAAATTATATCTTTGAGCGTGTTTACGTACATTTCCAATAAAAATGGGACACTTAAACCTAACATGGCTGCTTCACTACTTCAAAAACAGGATACAGCTAACAAGGATTGAGGAGCTGATTTGGAAAAGGTCTTGAGAATTCCTAACTTTTTTACCAGTGACCTTTCTTAGATTAGAATTAGGATTAACTTCCCTCAATGCTGCATGCTATGGAAAAAGTTACAACTTTACAGTAAGATTTTAAAACGTTTGGGAATTACTCTCTTTAATAACCTAAATCGTCTTTGGCGTGAAAAAAGGATGTTCCCGGTATCAAGTTTTATGAACTTAAACCAACAGCTGTTGTCCTTGCTGGGATGTGAAGACAGCACCTGGTTAACTTTCCCAGTACTTGTAAAAAAGAAACTTTGTGTGGTTCACTGGATTAATAATAACAAGATCTGTTCATATGCCTTGCACAAAGAATATGCTAACATGTACATTTCTTAGTTTGTGATACCAAATCACGTTGTGTAGTTCCCCTCCCACAGCTTTAGAATGATCTATTTACGTTTTCATCTAAACGTACTACCAACATTGGAGGTAGTGCGAGCAAGGATTACATCAGAAGGGCGAAGCCAAGCTTCAGATTATGGGCCTCCTTACGAGGTTGGCAGTAACCCGCTGGTGCTGCTGGCGGGTTTCCGCCAACCCCGTAAAACTGATTCTGCCTCCTGATATCCCAGTGCCACCGGCATATCATAAGTGGCGGCTCAACAGTAAATTCCCATTGCCATAGAGTCCAATGACTCCATGGGAATGGGGACACTAAAGCACCGGCACGATTGCCAACGGTGCCAGTGTTTCAGTGAAAGACATGCTGGTAGGGGCCTGGTCTCCTGGCAGGTTAGGCCTGCTGTGGGATCCATGCCCTTACCGGCATTCTCGTAGTGCGGCAGTCCGGAAAGGGTGACGGTACGTTGCTAGCGGCAGCCTTATTTCAGGACTGCCGTACTTGGATAGAGGCCCTATGTCAGCCTTCAGTAATAGAAATTCTGCAACACCTTTTACTCAATTGTGAACAAACTCAAGCGTTAAGAGTGAACTGCTTTAAAACAAGTGTTTACAACTTGTCCCCCATGAGTATGGGGCACTTATGGAATCGTTTGATGGCAGCTCAACAAACATCATTAAATATTGTACTAGTAACTGTTCTTTTCTTTACAAGAAGAAATGAAGCTAAATTTGCTGTTTTAAATCTTATAATGAATAAAATTTGTATTGCATGTTGCATCATTTTTATTATTTATTTGTTGTGTATAACTTTGATTGTCTTTAACCCATGTCGTCATGATTATTATCGCCATACACTGTATTTGCAAGAGACTCCTTTGTAACGATGCACAACTCGTCCTTTTCCACAAGCAGAGATATTTTCTTCTAAGAAAATCAATTGCAAAGTGTGCCTATTAGTGTAAAGTACATGACATAATGATTTGAAAACATGTTGTTCTAGAATACAAATTGCTGCAAGGTCTCTGCCAGCTTTTAAATTCTGTCACAACGGATCATTAGGCATGCTGGATTTCACTGTGCTCCACAGAATCCCAAAAGGCCGGAATGCTCTCGTGTTGGAATGGTTTGTTGAACACAGCTTGCTTCTCAGGACCATAATTGGAACATTATAGAGAGCCACGCACTGATAAGTAGAGTCACTGATAATGGATTACACGCTGCCTTTACTTGTGTCTGCACAAAATACTGAATTTCATAGCTAGTGAAGCGGAAACACGAATATGTCTTTCCTTTCCAGATGAAAGCAGTGTCTCGGCTATACGCGAAGTTTAATTGCAGGGGATTTAAAAGGCGCCCCTGTCCGCATGTTTGTCTAGTTTCTGCCAATGGAATCAAAACAAAACGCAACAAAACAATAAAGTCTAACTCTTGCAAATGATGAGTTTGAGCTGCATTCACACTCTCAAACCCTCAATAGTGTATTAGCCTTTCAGCATGTATACAGATGAGCTTTCCATTCAAAATTTAGATTAAGAGACTGGAATACATTGACCAATAATGCAAATAAGAACACATGTAGACGCTATAGACCAAGAATACAATTCAGTCCAGGGGCGACTCACTCATAATGGGCACCTGCTAGTGCCCTCGCCCATTATGGAGGAGCCACGGCTTAAAATGTCAAAGGGAAATGTGGTTTCCCTTTGACAGTTTCTGAACCCCAGAGCGCATGTCCGCTGGATCATGTAAGTCCTGGGGCATTTTGCTTCTCCAGCCTTGCATAACCCGTTGGGAAGGCAGTCTGGGGCCCTGCATCTATGAATCTGCACAGGGGTTCTCCCGCACTTCCTTGCAAATTCAGACTGTATGGGGTGGTGTGTCAGCAGTGCTACAGCTCCTGCACGCATGTGCCGGAACCAGAAGCACTCAGAGCTGAAGCACTAACAAGGAGGTACCAATGGAGGGAAGCATCTGGATTGGGGCAGAAGGTAAAAGTTACTTTAAAGTTTAAGTGTGCGTACACTTGTGTAATAAATCAGTATATGATGATTGCGTGCATGTGTGAATGAGCGAGTGCTTGGTCTATGGGTGCACATGTGAATGTTTTGTGAATGTGTATACATGCGCTTGTGTTTGCGGGGCCTGGGCATGGGGAGGGGGAGAAAGGGGTCTTTTTTTATTGGGCTTCTATCATTAACTAAACATGATAAGTGTTTTTACATGGTTAGACTGACATTTTGGTGTAGCAAGTCTGGCCATTTTTTACTCTTCCATGACATTTTTCACTGGGCATCTTTGATAAAGCAACCATAGTAAGTATAATTACATTGCTAGAATGTCAGTTTGGTGCAGCAAGTCTAGCTATTTCTTTGGCATGGGATTTTTTTTACTGGGAATCTATGATAAAGCAAGCATGATAAGTGTTATTACCTGGCTATACCGGCAATTGGATGCAACCAGTCTAGCCATTTTTGTATTGTGTCATTACATTTTATACAGAGAATCTATGATAATCCAATCATGAAGTGTTATAACGTGCTAGTCTGGCATATTATTGCAGCCACTTTGGAAACATTTTCAAATTCTGGCAAGACATGTTTAATGCCAACACCAACAGCAGTATGTTCTTACGTGGAGCTAGCATGAACATGTTTTTTTACAATATCATTACTGGTATTATGGACAAAGCAAACATAATGATATTCATAATAGTGAATACTGGCATATATTTGCACAGCCACCATGAAAATATATGGGTACAGCCAACTTAAAAAATGTTTTAATACTGGTGTGTATTGTGGGCAACACCAGAGGTAGTCAACATCTAATGCGTAACCCTACCTGTCTGAAGGAATTGAGAGATGCTAATGTGTGTCTTCAGGAGACCTGGATGACCTTAACCCCCTGCCAGGATGGCTATCGGATCTATGATCAGGTGGCCTGTCAGGGAGTGGGCGGTAGGCCCTGTGGGGGTCTTCTGAAGGTACAACATCCTTTCATTGCGGGACATTTTTTCACTGGGTTTTTTACTACGAATTTTTCAATGAAAAAAAAATCAATATATATGGGATGTGGGTGTTTGGGAATAGATGAAAAATTAAAGGGAATGGGGGGTTTGGAGGCTATCCCCCCAAAAAATAATTAAAATAAATCAATGGTTTGTTTCGTTAAAAAATGCGCTGTAAAAAACACAGCAAAAAAAATCCCATGAGGAATTGACATGGAAACTTCCTGACGGCTGTGGCAAACTCTTTGGGCTTTAGTGGAACCGTCTTGTTGAGCCTTCCCTTTGGAGCGTTGGGGCTTGATCTTATAACTGGTGATGGCGTCCTGAGGCTACTTATCATAAACATCTATTGGCATAGTGGAATGTTACCAATGGACGTATTTGTAGAAATGGTGTGTTGAGTAATAATTGCATGGACCCTTCAAAATGTGAACGCTCGAATCCGGGTAGCAGGAGACTTGAATGCGGATTGCCAGTTTGATTACCACCCACGGGAAACTTTTCAAATGGAGCTGCCTTCAGCGGGTACATCCTGGAGGAAACAAATGGGTATCTCTTGGTATGTGGGATTGGGAAATATGGGTCTTCTTCCTCTAGTGGGCTCTGACCAACAACAGTCTGGGGAAACTGCTTGGCATACTTGGCAGCGTGGTGAGAGCTCCAATATGCTGGACTACATCTTTCCGGATGATTTTCTAAGGAATAATTGCCCCGCCTTTAAGGTCTCTTACAACGATTGGAGTGATCATGCCATTTTAACTGCCCACTTTAATTTGACTGTTACCAGTAGGGAAAAAATCCCACACCTACAGGTCACAGTAAGTAACTCGGGTAATGCTGATAGATGGTCCCCTGTAAACACTGATGCACTAAACCAAAACTTGAGGGCCTAGCTGAATAAATTCACTCTGGAATGGAAGCTAAACAACTTTAAAGCACCTGGGACCATGTCCCTGATCGATGATGCGATTAGGGACATTGCCTTATGATCTAATAGAACCATGTAAAACTCAGCATACCCATTGCTACAATCGGGAATTGGCCCTGGCTAAAACTCTTATGAGAAAGGAGATCAGGAGTATTAAGAGCTTAGTAACCGATGAGGCCCTACGGACCAACAGGGTTACATTGATTAAGCAAAAATATATAAATCTATCCAAAACTATAAAACATCAACTCTTACAACATGATGCTGAGTCTATATTGGAAATATTAATCAGGGCTAATGTGGGGGCCCTTTGGCCAATTGTGAATGGCCTGTTGGCTACTTTGACCCACTCAGCCGTACTCCCATCCATAACAAAGTTGCATTTCAGCAGAAGCAGCAAAATGGCTGCACTGGTTCCTGTGAGCACCATTGCCTTATGGCAAAACTGCGTTTTGCAACAACCAAAAGATAGCTTCACCATCTTGCCAAGCACATATGGAGCAGGATGGAACAAAGGGGCATACTGAGAAAAATCCTGCCATTATGTTCTGACATGTACCAAAGAAAGGGAGTGAAAAAGCTGCGCTGCTTTGCTGCAAGCCAAAGTTCCCATTTGAAAAAGGGACATATTTCCAGTTAAAACTGATGCCATTTTGATGCTCTTTTCCTCTGATTCCTCATCAATCTACTGTTATTAATAAGACCCTGCCGTGTCCATTCATATCCCCACGGTGCTTTAGCATAGGAAAGCATGACCCCTGAATATCAGGCTGTGTCAGACCATGGCTGGGAAAATAACAAAAACTTTCCTTCACCCATACAGAAAAGCACTTGACTTTGTGCTACAAAGTGTCAAAAATAAACCATGCAAAATAAATCATAGCTCTGTGCACATGTCAATTTCAGGAGACCTTTGTCTTGTACAGACTGATGTGTAAAATAAGCTGGCTACAGCTACAGAACAACATTGGGAAGTAGATGGAAGAGAAATCCCAGCACACTTACCATGTGTCAAAAATGGATGCAAACCTGAAGAAAAAAAATGCCTGTTTTAAAAAGTAACATGTTGAACAAAAACTCTAGAGACACACTCTCCTGAATTTCCAGCGCCTGCGTTCCTGATCTTCCACATTCATCCTGCCTGACTCCATATTCCTCTACAAGGCCAAAGTAAAGCTGACCAGATTTCACTGCAAAGCCAAAGCATAGCTGAGTCCTACTCCAGCAGGGTCAAAGCATAGCTGGTTTTCTCCCAGCAAGGCCATTGATCCAGAAAAACCCACTGAAAAGCTGTGGTACCTTAAACATCCTGAAACCAGACTGGCTGCTTGGCCACTGACCCTTAGCATCCAGCGACCAGACCTTGCCCAGCTGTCTTTTGATAGGAGAGTCCGCATCCTTTGACCAGAATCTTTTGTGACCAGAAGCAGTTGACTGTCCAAAATCCCTAGAGAGCATGGACTGTGTGTATAAATCCCCACCCCACAGAAACACATATCCTACCCTATCTTGACCATTTTGTCTCTATCCTACTCTTTAAGCAATCCTATCTTACCCTGGTAACTTGTTAAAACGGTTAGAATTCTCTATGCATCCTGTCCCTGACTTTCCAAGTACAGGCACCATTTCTCTATTAATTCTGTCTTTCATAGATCATGGGCCTCATTACAACCCTGGCGTTAAGGGGTAAACGGCGACGTAAAAGGCTGCGGCGCCGTTAAACCCTTAACGCCCGATTCACACTTTAACACCTGCTTTTTGCAGGCGTTAAAGTCCAAGGCGCTAAGCGACCTTGGTGCTAATTACGGCACCGTAATTTACGGTGCCGTAATTAGCGCCTTCCCCATTCCCATTGAGCCCTACGGCCCAAAAATGGGAATGTGGAAGGGGCCATGGTGAATGGGGATTTACCGCCCTGCCAACCTTGGAATGGGGCGGTAAATCCGCCATCCACCATGGCGGAATCCGGCATGGACCATGGTGCTAATAGCATGGTCCAACGCCAGGGTTGTAATGAGGCCCCATGTCATTAGCAATATTTCGATAAAATAACTTAATTTTCCCTAAAGAAAAAGGGGTACACTGCATGAAGCGTTACAACTGCAGAGTAACTTTGATATTCACGCGTGGCATTCCTCTTTTCTTAGCCATTAAATCTAGTTTAAGTAAAATTTGCTGTTCATTTTAAAACCGATCTTTTTAATTTTAACTGCTCTATTTTCCTCAAAACGAACCTCACTCTACCTTTCAAATCTCTCCCAATTCACCAGCTAGAGACCTCCTTTCACCTCTATATTGTCCCTGTGATATATATCTATCCCCCAGCCCAAAAACCACACCCCAATGCAATGTTTTTCACCCATTTATTTTTTTAAACCGTTTTTGCATTTAAAACTGCTTCTGTGTAAAAATGCAACTTTCCAACGTGTGATTTGACTGCCCTGGGTTTTCAATGTTAACTTGCTTTGTGAACTGTATGCTTCTATGATACTTTGACTGATGGTTGCTAGTGATATAACATCCCTGATACTGTGATAAAACATATGCATAGCATTATTTAAACACACATATAATTAATTATTTATCAAAATCCGAGTGTCATTTCAAGCCTTTGCAGAGGGTTTAAAATTCGATTATTTGTGAGTTGAGGGAAGATTGCAGGCAGAAACCTTAACTTGGGTGCTATCTATCCTAATTCAAAAAGTGCACCTATGTAATTGTACTTTAGTTATGTTCTACTAGAAGCTTAACCAAGTGCATTGCCTCCATTTCCCTTGTAATTATCACCCCATTGTGATTGCTGCACAATATTAAAAATAATTAAAATGTTTGTGATTTTGTGAATTTTCAAAATAAATAAATATTGTATTTTTCACCAACCGGCCTGGTCCCTGGTCCATTGTGACCCGGGGTATTTGTATAAGGGGGTGTGAGATGGGTCGGGTATCGGCTCAATTTGAATACATTGAAATTAAAGAAAAAGCATTCCTATTGAGCGCCCTATCCCAGGCTAAGATCAAGTGTCCAGGTCCAGTGTGTGACGCTCGATTGGTATCCTTAACAGATTGGGTGCTCGAGTCGGGGATTGAGTTTGTTTATTCACCTGTTACAGCCTAACACAGCAAACTAACCTCCAAGGTAGTGATACTTTGTGTAGTTGGAATACTGGGTTAGACTGTAGAAGCGGCTCCCCAAAACAAAAATCCTAAGTACCAGGCCTGTGTATAAAAGTAAAACTAAATCAACCCCAAAATAGACAGAAAGCAACAGAATACAGGTTACTTTTACATAAGTAAATAAAATAATAAAAAAAGAACACTTTCCAAATTGGCCACAGTAGAAATCAACATAGCTAGGGTGCAGCTTCTGCACAAACTATTTGTCAGGGGGGAATGGCCAGAACAAGATGAAAAAGTCTGGCTAGACGAAATAACACAACAGGTCACCGCCATAGACATGGATACATGGCAGCACGGTGGCCTATTTCACCAAGCATTGAGCGAGTTACATATGGCTCCGAAAATTAAAGAGAAGCAGGGTAAAATTGTTAGAATTGCGGCTTATATGTATCTTCATATGGGAGTAATGCAGGAAATGCATGATGAAAATACATAGCTTGCGCAAAATCAATCCCAACTTTTAGCTCAAATCCAGACTGAACTGGAATTAACGGAACAAAAATTGAAAAAGAGCCAAGAGTTTGATGCAGAATCTAGAGATTACATTAAAAAGATGAAACAGGACTTGATTCTCCAACAGCATAATAATGCAGATCAAGAGACCGAAGTAGAGGCATTGAAAGAGGAGTGTAGGGAAAAGGTTGACAGAAGTTAAATCAACAAATAAAATATAATAGGGTCTGCACAGAGCAGATAGTTACTCTACAAGATCAGATAAAGAAAGTGGAGAGGAAAATAATAAATTAATTATGAGAGACCTCCACTCTCAATCAGAATTTGATGAGGAGAGCCAGAAATTAGGCACCATAACACAACAAAGGGATGACCTGGCTGAACAAAGGGCCACTCTGTGTCAGGAGAAAGAGACCCTCCACCAGGAAATGTGTAATTTGAAAACCAATCTCGATAGAAGGGAGTCAGGTCTTCAGGGACTGACTGGCCTAAAAGAAGAATATGACAAATTAATAGGACATAGGAGACAAACAGAACTCGAGTTAGAGCAGGCCATAGAGGCTCTAAATGTGCAGAGAAGGGAAGCTCACCTCCTACAACAAAAAAAGGCTCAGGGTGCCCAAACTATACAGGCAGCACAAAGAGATAATGAGGCCCTCTGAGGAGAAAGATGGGCTCCAAAAGCAAGTGGCGGCTCAAGAGCGGGTCATAGAGGCCAGTAAAGCCCGGATAGCGGAGCAAAAGGCTCAGATCTTTACCTATCAGCAAGAGATAGGTGCTAGGGACTCCGACCCATTTAATATTTTGCACACTGCTGACTTCATGGCTACTGGTTTACATGAGCCAGAAACCATGAGGCCATCCGAATTAAATAGGCCTAGCATGATGGAGCTGATAGGTCAGCACCTCCCAGAAATTGATAGCAGGCCATTCCTGGGTAGAGACAAAAATATAATGGCTGATGTCTCTGACCAGGAAACCTCCTATGAGGAGAAAGTCAGGGACTTAGATCTACAGAATCAATACCTCCAAATGTACTAGTTGGTTCAATTTGCACAGGAACAACAGGAGAAGAGGTCCCAAAAGAGCATCCTGAAGACCTCCACCCAATCAGGGGAGTGGGGGATACTCTTCCAACCCTGGAAGCAGGAAGGAGTCAGAAGACTACTCTCCTGTGTGCCACAGGGGAGTAGAAACTAGGCCCCACCATTCTGAGAGCCCCTCACAAGCTCAAAGAATCAAGAAAAGCCTAGAAGATCAGGAGGGGTCCTCCAACAGTAGTGCCTCTGAGTCTGAGGGTGAGTGGACTCGGGTGACTAAGCCAAAGAAGGCAAATTAACTAAAGAGAGTTATGGCAAAAGACCCCATTAGGCAGATTAAGGCCATTAGGAGTTTCATAACTCCATACCACAAAAACACAAAATATTCTGTCTGGGAACATTTGGAACTCTATGAGCAGATGATGGACACTTTTCACCTTAAAGACAACCAGAACTGCATAGAGACCCAGGTCTCGCCTAGCATGTAGTGAGCAATGAAACCCTTATTTATTTGTGTCTATAAGTTCAATATTCTGAATGATATACCACTCATATCAGACCCTTCTCAAAATACCCTACAGGTCACACTGAATCAGGAATCAGGCTAGTTTGTAAAAGTAAATATGTATTTATTTATTTTAATATTCAAATCACACATACATTTTTATATATATATATATATATATATATATATATATATATATATATATATATATATATATATATATATATATATATATAGGGCAGCAATCACCAAGCAGTGACAATACAATTCACAATAAGTGAAGTAATTGAATTCACTTATGAAATGCAGAATGTAAACACAGCGAAAAAGAACAGCGTTGGTTTGTGAACAGATAGTGTTTAGGTTAATATTCCCCCTGCAAAGTTTTTTAAGTAAAAATGAGCAATCCTACACAGATGTAAGTAATCAGCAGGTATTCAGGAATGAAAGACAATGTCTGGAGCTTAAATGCAATCTTCCATTCCCAAACAAAAGACAATACTGTTTTTGGAAAGTAACACCTTTAAACTGACAGGTGACAATCGCTTTGTAAAATAATGCAACAGGGTGCAAAAATGCTTAAATGGAGACACGTGTAAACTTGTGAAAACTGCAAATTCCACAATGTGGTTTTTAGTTGTGGAGGTAGCCAAGGGTCTTAGGTATCAGTGAGCGTTTCTATCTTTAAAATTGAAGAAGTTATGGAGGTTTTAGTGAGAGGCATTTTGCAAAATAGGTGCAAAACTGGAACAGGAATTTGGTTTTAAAAAATGACAGATAAGTTTTATTACACTATATTAATGACTATGAAAAAGAGGAGGCCACACATGAATCTTCACAGCTACGTGGCAAGCACAACCATTCATGTGGTGGATACTCGATTTCGTTCTGGGATTTGCTTTAGTTACTCAAAATCATTAGTTATGGTTTTGTAACACAGATGAGAAAAATCAGCGCAAGAAGGATTCTAACGATACTAGGGTTCTGAATTTAAAGGTGGGATGGATTAATATTGGGCTAATACAATGCAGATATACTATGCGTAACTGTTCTTCCTATTAATACTTACAATCCTTTGCAAATAAATTGGACCATCCAGTTCTGGTCATTGGATCGGTTCAGTTCTACCGGCAGCAGGACACCTCTGGGGGGAATGGATCAGCGGTGCAGTTCTGGTGAATTTTGGACTACACCTCAGACTGGATTTTGGATG
Organism: Ambystoma mexicanum; assembly: GCF_040938575.1. NCBI lineage: Eukaryota > Metazoa > Chordata > Amphibia > Caudata > Ambystomatidae > Ambystoma > Ambystoma mexicanum. Next base: position 740,341,663 of record NC_090928.1, read on the forward strand.
GTCCCTTCTGGTCACTAGACAGTAGATTACAGGATGCAAGTTTCAGCGGGCAAGCCTTAATGGTAGCAAGCCAAGCTGAATCAGAATTAGTCTTTCAAGTTTTGGATGTTTGAAATTGGGTCTAGTTAGCAAGAGTTCAGCAATGCTAAAGTCTAGATTCTGCAAGGAAATCTGGATCTTCAAAGAAGTCTGGAGTCAGCTACAAGATGAAGAGTTCTGTAACAAGGTGCTGCACGGAAATATGGATGGGTTCTGGAAGCAGTCCCTATGTGGAGTGAAGTTCCTATATTTATACTATCAAATGTCATCACCAAGTTTTCTGGTTTGGGCAGAATTTCAAAACACACCCCCACAGCTGTGAGTGGCTGCAGGCACGTGGTTTGTTTTGGTTGGCAGTCAGAACAGAACTGTCATCTTTATGATAGGATTTAGGACCTCCCACATTAATTTTTATCAAAACAACTTTTGCACACATGTACCTTTCTACAATTATGTATCCTAATAAAATCGGACACATGCATTTCATATTTGACTGTCTATATTCACATTTAATTCCCATCTTTGAGCAAGCTGTCATTCTCATTCTATGGATTTTTATCAATTTTAACCATAACAGTTTGGATTAATGATTTCTAATTCGGTACATCTCTGGGTGCTTATCAGTGGATCATGTACATACAATCTTAGGTTTGCAACATTAATCGTTCTGCTACAATGAGAATTATTTCATAACTCTGGGTCCTTAAAAGGTACAGGTTTCATCAATGTCTTCAAATCACAAGCCTGAAATTAGGTTAATGTCTACCCATTTTCAGATGTATCCTTCTTTCGTTTGCACAGCTAAAGAGTTTTATACTTTAATCACAAATAAGGATTTAACATCAAAGTTCTCCTTTGTAACCTCCCCTTCCTAGGCAGCAGCTGTCCAGTCCTTTGATCAGGGAGGTGTGTCCCCTTCCTGAAGAGGGAAGGTCCCCTGTAGAGATCAGTTGGGCAGCATGCCATTGTTCTTGGCTCAGCCAGAGATGAATGTCTAATGTGGCCTCATTGTGCTCCTTGTTGCCAATATGTGGGAACCATTAAGCAGCCATTAGACTTCCTGTAGCAATTGAGTGTCAAGCTGAAATGTGAATATTTCCCAGGTTGGGCTGTCAGATCAGAATTAAATAGTTGATTAGCTCCAGACTGAGTTCTTTTAAATTAATGTCTTTCATTTCACACATATAAAATATAAGCACAGTTTATAAGGGATTTGGGCATTTTAAAAGAATTAACCCTTCCCAAACATGCTTTAAATAGGCAAATTTTGCAATTTTAATCAAGAAACAGAAACACTTTTAAACTGGGTTTGACAGCTAATTTTCTGATGCAGCTGTCAGTCAGTGAGACCTAGATTCCTCTGACTGCCTGGAGAATCTATGATTTCAGTACCCTTTTCCCTTCAATAATTCACAGGGAAAATGACTGAATTTAGCGCCAAAACAGCACTTTGAAGGTTGCAATGGATTTGGAAAACTGGATTTTAAGGCATTTTTGAATGTTAACCCACATCTGTGGCCTTGATTCATGTAACTGGTAATAGCACTCACTGGCATTCTCCTGCAGAGAGTTCTGTTTTGACATCAAATTTGCCTGTGCGTGGCAAGGTGGTGCTGCCTCTTTGTGATTTCTGAAACATGCACAGTTTTTGCAGATTTGGCATGCACAGGGGTTAGCATCTCCATTTTTGGCAGATTCTTTCCCCCATTTGCAAGGGGATGCAGTGTGGCGCATTGGCATGGGTTCAAATGTCCCACAATGGTCCAGCTACAAGGCGGCCATCTTGAAACACTTTCCCACCCACAGAAACCCCCAAGAGGCTGGCAAAGTGGGCTTCAATCTGCAGTGTGGGAAAGATCAGGCCCCACGAGAATTTGTGCAGGAGCTCAAACGCACCTTTGCAAAAACCACTAGGAAGGTGCGCACGGATAGTAGGGAGTTTAAAACTACCTTCTTTCATGCGCTCCCAAAGTATTTTATGACCCAGCTGGTGAAGATCTTCCACGATCTCTGGACTGGGTCATAAAGCAGGCGACCCGCATATATGAAGTCCAAAAACCTGCAGAAAACAAAAAATCAGACCAAAAAACAAGCCGCCAACACACCTGCTAAGGTAGCGGAGGTGAAGGTTGCCCCCATTTTAGACCTAGAGATGGGGGAGCCTAAAAATATACCTACACACAATCAGCAAAATTAGAGACCCAGAAAGCCTTCATGCCAATTACAAACAGGTGGCGGTCAGGGAGTTAATCCCACCAATGGGACCCCTGACTCCCCTGATTATATAAGTCCCAGATACAAAGGCAACCAACCTATCTTGGGGTATGTATGGACTCCTCCCACCCAAGGAGGAGGGTCCCACCAGGTAAGTACTTCTCCAGGACACTTCCCTTCTAACTTCCCTCAGGAGGGCAGTTATCCCCCAAATCCAAGGTTAAGTTTCTTTCCACAGTACCCTCAAAACCCCAACCTGCAGGACAACTCTCCTTTCTTGGCCCGGTTTCAGGAGCCCAGCCAACCCAAATCAGGGAGGGGAGGCCAATGGGGGAGGGCTACCAAAATCCACCATCTCCTGGGTACTACGGGAAAGAGAGGTTACCCTTCCCATGAACAACCCCGGTATGAGCAAAGACCCCATACCAGCCGGAACAGGTGTCGCAACTGGAGCGCCAGGTCTAGAACCTTACCCAGGCTCTGGGTCGCATTTTGAGGGCTCAACAGAACCCTCAGATGAACAAGGCGGCTCTGAACCCCACCAACCAAGAGTCTGGCACCACAGAACAATGACAGGGAGAAAACCCTGACAACTCACCATTTCCAGAGGAGGAGGCACAGGGGGGAAGGGGATGTAAAGCCCTAGAGGAAGCTTCCTTCCTTACCTGTGAAAAGCCCCTGGACACCCCAGACCCGGAACAAAAATCTCATGCCCCTGAAAATCTGCAACCCAGTGATCCTAAACCTCACAAACCGATTATGGTGACTGCCTCCAAAAAGGGGGGCAGCCCAGAATCAGAAATCAGAAAAGAAGGAGCCTGAAACTCCCCAAATATCAGAATGTCAAATTTTGTTTTCAGATTCCCAAACTCCAACACATAATTAGAGTCCAAAATAAGGAAATTGACCACCCAGTTTGCCCAAAATACACATTACCTTTTTCCACTTGAAGAGAAGGAGGGTAGATTTTATGCCCCGGTCCAAGTGCTGGGGCAATGTACATTTTCAGCGCTGGTGGACACTGGATCCCAAGCCACTCTTCTGTCAAAAAGGGCCTTTGATCAGCTAAATTCAGGAAGGGGGCAGAGATGCCAGATCCCTCTCACCCCTCTTCCTGGACAACTCAGGAACTTCGACGGGAATGAAATTCCTGTCGAGGGGAGAGCGGATTTGGAAATAAAAATTGGGCGACACAAAGTAAAACACCCGGTCATAGTCATGACTCCAGAGGGCACACCCTGTCTACAAGTGTCATGGTTTAAGCTCAAAACCCCCTGGATCCGACGGGCCCACCCCAGTCACTGACTCCCATAAGGGCTTATCAAGCCCCAAGGGAGTGTCCCAGAACCTCCTGGACTCAGTCATGGCGCCATTGGCGCCAAGCTCATAAGATGGGTTAAATCACATGGAACTACTTACTCAGTCTAGTGAGGCTGAGCCTTTCTGCTTACCCAGGGTGTGGCTGAGGGACTACTTTACCTGAACGGCAGGGTGTGGTAAAGGGACTACTTTACCTGGAACTATTTGCAAGGCTCTTTAAGCCACGCCCTGCAGGCAGAACCCGCTTCGCATTATTCTGCACTTCTCCAGCGTAATGCTCACCGTGTCTGTCCTGTCCTCGAACTGCTACATCCACGCCCGTCCAGAAATCCAACAGCAAAGGCCTTACCTGCCGCATTCCATTAATCGGTTGCTCCTTCAGCCCTACTCCGGACCTCCGCACCTACTGAAGGGAAGGTATCCGCTCAGGCATCTAATACTCAGCATTCTTCCGGAACATTCTCGGAACGGTTCTTCCATTCTTCATTCTGGAGCCGCGCCACTTCTTCAAAGAAGGAAAAGAAACAGCAGGTTAGTCGCGCACGGAAGCGAAAACAGTTATTCAGACATTCAGCGCCACACTCTTGGACTTCTACTCACCTGAAGGAAATCTGCTCAGCATCCTAGGAAGAGTTGATCCTGCTCGAGACCGCGCCTGAAAGAAAAGACAAAAACACAGATCAAAAAATGACTTGGGGAATAAAGACTTCAAACACCTATACCAAGCAACCATTGGCATAGAAACTTACCTGTTTGACCCAGCTCTCCAAGACTCAGCAACTGCTCACCGGATCAGTGAAGTAACTCGATCCAGGGAAAGACTGTGTTAATTGCGCCCCTGCTATATTGCAGGACGGAGAGCCTACCTTACAAAACTCTAAGACTAATGCTTCGTGGGGGTGATAACAAGGGAGAAGTCGCAGCAAGCATCATTAATTGCGCAGTACCACGCCAGTGCAGACATAATTCGTGCAGCCACGTGCTACGCCCCCGTGTAGACCAGGTGAGCGGGACAACCAGGGAATGACATTGTGCGCAGGCTGTCCCCCCTAATAGACTGTGTGAACAAGGTCCTCTGGACTCAGACTAACAGGCCAATAAAATTAAAACAGAATGTCAACCATGTTAATTTAAATGGCATATGCCACATGGTTGAACAAAATCCCGATCATATTGAGTTTCATTTCCAGAACAGTCAAATACCTGACGTGACAGTAATTGCTGTAGGACAACAGACTGGTGATGGGAACTCTTCTCCATTCCTGAAAATCAGCCTTCCTTCCTGTCTCAAGTGGCATTCCACACTGGAAGGAAATACTTAGAAATTGTATATTGTGTCACAATCTGAAAATCCCAATTTTATAGTCAAAAGTGATGAGAAACCAGCTCAAAGTTTAGCTGACATTCAGAAATGTACAGAACAGTTGTTCATCCCTATTCAGTTAAATGAGAGGTCGGAGGCTGGTCTCGCCCCGAGTGTGCATGAACAACAGTAAGAGCTTCATCAGTGAAGCCACGTTTAGGCAGCTCCCAAAAGATCCAGCCGTTCCCACATTTAAATTGATCGATAAGTGGGAAATGTGCCTGAACACTCCCAATTCCAAACATCTCCTGCCTAGCAGGTGCATGCTCAAAATTTCTATAAGTTACAAAAACACAGAACATAATTGTTGGGTTGTGCAAGATGTTCTTGCTGCATTCTATTTAGGCAGTGACATTCTCAATAATTTTGCCATTCATTTGGACCTGATAAATTACAAAGCCTGGTCCCGACTAGGGGGCAATCCCATGGACTTTGATGATTCCGAAAAAGTATTTCAGTCAGCCCAACTGCTGCTGTATGCAGTTGAAGTTCAAATTGGGGAGGAGGTCACCATCCCAGGATGGACACGACTATTCCCACTTGAACTAAAAATTAAAAGAGGACAGAAACTGCAAAATCCTGACGCATTGGTCACCACAATGCCCATCTCCAACAACAAGGGTTGGGGTTAAACCCAACACCATTAGTCAATGTAGAACAGAACACCATTCCAATATTGATGGATAACAGCGACCCTAGGAGTAACACTCTGGGCGCAAGCACCATTATTGGAATGGCGGTTGATGACCAACATTTCTCCCATGGATCTAGGTAATGAACTGATAGGACCAATCCCCATGACTGTTTTGACAGTGACAGTGACCTACCACCAGATAGGATCTTCACCCGGCAAGGGCGGAATTTCCTGGTGTACTCTTCCTTCCCTTATGGTGAGGAAGAGGTGACCTGTGACATCAGGTACGATGAGGTGATCTTCAAAGTCCACTATGACAGCCTCTCCTACCTGAAACCCTCTGTCCAGTCAATAGTCTAACCAGGGACCTCTCTACCCAGCTGGAAGAGGCCGCTGAGAGAGCAAAACCGGACGTCTTTCAGGATTCAGGCAAATGGTTGAAGAGCGAGTCAACCTAGCTGATGCCTGTGAGACTCTGGAGCAAAAGCAAAAGTTGAAACAGATGTTCTTAGATTTTCACAATCTCTTTGCGGGGACTCATATGACTGTGGTTGCACCGAAATTCACACTACAACAATTCCCACGGACCCTGGAATGACTCCAGTGTTTGTGAAGCAGTACCGCTTGCCTCTCGAATCCATGGAGTCCCTGACAGAAATCATCAACAACCTTGGGTCCTGTGAGATCATTTGTCTAGTCCACAGCACCTTTAATAATCTGGTTCTGGGGATTTTAATACTCCGGCCAGCCAGTGGAGACCCTGTGCTGACTTGAGGGAGCTGAATAATCGGGTCCACATGTCCAGATGTCCTCTCCCGTACATTGATCAAGGACTGGCCAAGATCCAGGGGTCAAAGATATACGCTGCCATTGACCTGACCAATGGGTATTGGGCCGTGCCTGTCAGTAGGGAGGACCAATACAAGCTGGCCTTTACCTTTGGGGGCAGCAGTACACGTGGACCCGGACTCCCTTCGATACATCAACTCCGGCAATATCTTCCAACAAAAGGCCATGCCCGACTTGGGTGAAAGGGGTAACCTGGCCTATGTGGATGATGTCCTGATAAAATGCTGAACTGTGGAGGAACATATAGTGGAAATCTGTTATGTTCTGACCCAGTTGAGGGTTGCCGGAGCAAAACTGTCCTTTCCAGTGGTGCAGAACCCGTGTCAAATTCTTGGGGCATGAAATAACTCCTGAGTGTCTCTGTCCACAGGAGAAGAAAGTGGAAGCACTCCTAAAACTAAAAGACCCCACAACTCTGTGGGAGCTAAGGAGCCTCCTTTGACTGACTACTTACAGTAGGAAGTTCATTGAGGATTATGCAGACATGATCCATCTGTTGAAGGGGGGTGTCAAGTGGGAGTGGGGTCCAGGACAAGCCCGGGCAGGAAAGCAACAAAAAGAAGCCTCTCAAAAGTGCCTTGTCTAGCTTACCCTGTCAAAAACAAGGAGTTCTTCTTGGAGACAGGGTTCTCAAATACATTCTTGACAGCAGTATTATCCTATGGTGGAGGAAAAATTCAATGATTGTGAGAAGGCACTCCTGGCAATGGTGTGGGCATTGAAAAATGACCGCCCATTCATCCAGGGGGAACATATCATAGTGGAGACTCAACAAAAGCCTTTGCAATACCTCCAAAGTGACAGAATCTGGGCTGGAAATGTGAGTAATTCCAGAATTACTTACTAGATTCTGTCAATGCAAGGCTTTCCTGTGGAGGTCAAATATGGCCAAAACAAGAAGAGTCCCCTCACGCAAGGTCTGGCTGACTTGCATGATTGTGCAAGAGACAATCGTCTCGAGGATGAAAGTCTTATAATCCAGGACAACCTGGAGGCATACCTGAATTCCCTGCACAAAGTCTATGAAGAAGACAAGTGCAAGGGAATGTCCACAGGGAAAAGGAATTGGTGGCCGGCGTTGGGAATGCCTGGGTGAATGATGCCCTGGAGCCCTCCGTGGGGTAAAAAATCGGTCCCTGCAGTAGTCAGGTGGCGGAGTTGATGGCAGTTCATCAGGCCATCCTCACTGTCGTCCAACACCAACTCCACAAACTGGTCATAATCACCCATTCAGATTATGTCCGGAACGGGTTCGTGGAGCACCTGATAAATTGGAAAACCATAGGCATGCTACGTGGTAGTAACAAACCTCTCAAACATGGCAAGCTAATCCAAAATATTGATGATATGGTCACCTCTAGTGGTATGACCATCTATTGGAAGAAGATCAAGGGTCATTGCAGAATAGAGGGGCCAGACAAAACTGGAAACAACCTATCTGATCAGCTGTCCATAACCAGAGCCAGGTGGATCTCCTCGAGATTGAGACCCTGTTGTGGGAAATCCAGGTCACTGCTATCACTAGGACCCAGACAAATGCGCACAATTAACTCTCAACTGCCCAGTGGAGTAAGGAGACCCCAGATGCTGATTTAACCCCTTAAGTGCCGAGGGAGAGGTATTCTGGGCCAAGTTGGGACATCCGATTACCGCTTGTCCTGATGGTCATCCGATCTACACCTTCTTCTGCAGCTAAGATGTCTCCATTTGAGCTGATGACTGGACAAAGGATGGTGCTACCTCAGCATCTGCTCTATACAACACAAGAGCAGATACTGATAAACACCTCCACAACTCATGAGTATGTTGAGTATCTAGGAAAACACTTTCAACATGCTTTTGCGTAGGCTCAGCGGAATCTGGAAAGATCTGCTGAGGGTGTGAAGACTCAATATGATTTTAAAACAACCAAAAAGGAATACCAAGTAGGAGAGAGGGTCTACTTGTACAATTTCCAAAGGAACCAGACCAAAGAGCGTAGATTTTTGCCAAGCTGGCGGGGTCCTTTTGAAATTGTAGATAAAATTTCTTGCCGCATCCCAAAGGAGAACTGACAGAAGAGAAATGGGTCCATATTAATCAGTTAAAAAGTTGTCACCATAGGCACACGTTGCAGCAAATTGAGGAGCCCAGAGAAAACCAAATTGAGTAGACATCCGAAGCATAAGAATAAGGAAAAGAAGAATCAGAAGGGAACAGATAGATTCATAGGTATAATTATGTAAAGGGAGTATTTTTGTTCATTATCAATTGTCATTATTGAATGCATATGTGTCCCACTCCTGTCATCCTTCCAGGGGGGCAGTTAGTGGGAAAATGTAGTAACCATTTTGTGTTTATTTCATAGATTTGTAATTGTTCCGCCCATTCATCACCAAGGAGGACTTCTCCGGGGACCAGGAAAGGAAAGAGCCAAGGAAGATCAGGGGGTGTTGCTCAACACCTCAAAGGAAGACCTCAGGGAAAGATGTGGGTGTCGTTCCATGCTCCAACAAGAGACAGCGGGAGGATCGTGTCATACCGCTCCCTGATGGAAGAAGGACTCCTACCTGATGAAACCCACTTTGCCCTACTCTCCCTTGAAAAGGATATCAGAAGAGTCAGGGGGAATTTGTGGGCTACTTTGACCCACTCAAGTACTGCCATCCATAACAAAGTTGCATTTGAGCAGAAGCAGCAAAATGGCTGTGCTGGCTCCTGTGGGCACCATTGCCTCATGGCAAAACTGTATTTTTCAAAAAACAAAAAGATGGCAGCACCGTCTTGCAAAGCACATATGGGGCAGGAAGGAACAAGGGGACACACTGAGAAAGCCTGCCATTAAGTTCTGACATGTACCAAAGAAAGGGAGTGAAAAAGCAGCGCTGCTTTGCTGCAAGCCAAAGTTCCCATTTGAACAAGGGAAATATTTCCAGTTAAAACTGATGCTGTTTTGATACTCTTTCTTCTAATTCCTCATTAAACTACTGTTATTAATAAGGCCCTGCCATGCCCATTCATATCGCCAAAGTGCTTCAGCAGTAGAAAGCATGACCCCTGAATGTCAGGCTGTGTCAGACCATGGCTGGGAAAATAACAAAAGCTTTCCTTCAGCCATATGGAAAAGCGTTTGACTTTGTCCTATAAAGTGTCAAAATTAACCCTGCAAAAGAAATCATAGCTCTGTGCACATGTCAATTTCAGGAGACCTTTGCTTTGTAAAGAATGCTGTGTAAAATAAGCTGGCTACAGCTACAGAACAACATTGGGAAGTAGATGGAAGAGAAATCCCAGCACACTTAACATGTGTCAAAAATTGGCTTGTGCAAACCAGAAGAAAAAAAATGCCATTTTTAAAAAGTACCATGTCGAACAAAAACTTGTCTATGCCTAGCAATGTAAAGGAGTTTGTTGCTGTGGAATATATAGGGGATGTTTGTCCAACAGGTTTGTTTTGATCCAGGAAAAAATAAATCTAAATAAAACTGTTAAACTGCATGGGCTGGATTTTGCAAGCTACACAAACAGGTTTTTCCTCTTGGACAAACCTGGATTGAGGGGGTAGCTTGGAAGCTTTCCCGTATATGGGAAACAATCCTGAACATTTGTTTCCAAAGACTATTTTATAAATAAAACTTGGAAGATGTTTATCTTTGCAACCGGACTTTGCAGAAATGTAAAAACATGTACAGCTTTAATGTAATTTTGTGGGTTTTCATTTGAGACATGGTAGCCTTCACTGCCATGCTGGGAATAGAAGTGGCAAAGAAGTGGATATTCTAAGTAAAGGGTACAGTGTGCCATTGTGAAATTTAATACAGAGATGTCTAATAATAATGTATATAGATGTGTAAAGTTGTAGAATTTTAAGTAATATAATTCTCACTGAAAGGGGTGAAAAACTGATCGAAGGGCTAAACAAGGTACAACCATCGTGAGGATTGGACTGCTATGCTCCACATACAATATGGAACCTGCTTATGTAATTTGTTAAGATGCTTCAACTGTATAAATGTACCTTTTGTGGCAAAACTGAATTTTAGCTAAAGTAACTGTGGGAGGGTTTGAACATTGTAAAACTCACATTATAACTCTGACATCTTGCCCTTAAAATCCAACCAGCTAAGAGAGAGGCAGGACTATCACCCCTGACCCATCCAGTGGTTTAGAGGCGTGCTTAGATAAGCCTGCCCTACCGTATACTTCTATGATGTCACTATGCATTATAAACAAGAGTCCCTGAAAGGACTCTAAAAGACACACTCTCTCCTGAATTTCCAGCGCCTGTGTTCCTGATGTTTCACATTCATCCTGCCAGACTCCAGATTCCACTACGAGGCCAAAGTAAAGCAGACCAGATTTCACTGCAAAGCGAAAGCATAGCTGAGTCCTTCTCCAGCAAGGCCAAAGCATAGCTGATTTGCTCCCAGCAAGGCCATTGATCGATCCAGAAAAACCCACTGAATCCCATTAAAAAGGGGAAAGCTGTGTTACCTTAAGCATCCTGAAACCAGACCGGTTTCTTGCCATTACCTGCATGCCCGCTGACCCTTAGGTTCCGGCGACCAGTCCTTGCCCAGCTGTCTTTGCCAGGAGCGTCCGCATCCTGTGACCAGAATCTTATGTGACAAGAACCTGTTAAGAGTGGACTGTGATTATAAATCCCCACTGCATAGAAACACATAGCCTACCTTATCTTGACCCTTTTGTCTCTATCCTACTCTCTAAGCAATCCTATATTCGCTTGGTAACTTGTTAAAATGGTTAGAATTCTCTGTGCACCCTTTCCTTGACTTTTTAAGTATTAGCGCCATTTCTCTATTAATTCTGTCTTTCATAGATCATAAGTCTTTAGCAATATTTTGATGAAATTAATACATTTTCCCTAAAGAAAAGGAGTACACTGCGTGAAGGGTTACAACTGCAGAGTAACTTTGATATTCACGGGTGGCGTTCCTCTTTTCTTAGCCATTAAATCTAGTTTAAGTAAATTGTGACTTTCATTTTAAAAACGATTTTCTTAATTTTAACTGCTCTATTTTCCTCAAAATGAACCACACTCTACCTTCCAAATCTCTCTCAATTCACCAGCTAGATACCTCCTTTCACCTCTATATTGTCCCTGTGATATATATCTATCCCCAGCCCAAAAACCGCATCCCAAATCAGTGTTTTTCACTCGTTTTTTTAAAAACCGTTTTTGCATTTAAAACTGCTTCTGTGTAAAAGTGCAACTTTCCAATGTGTTATTTGACTGAACTGGGTTTTCAATTTAACTTGCTTTGTGAACTGTATGCTTCTACGATACTTTGCCTGATGGTTGCTAGTGATGTAACATCCCTGATACTGTGATAAAACATATATCTTGCGCAATCTGAATGACACCTGGCCTAGTAGAATCGTTATCTTCTTTCCCTGTTCCCCCTCCCTTGCCACGTCGCTCCTTGAAACACTTGTGTATAGGCGCGTTATAAATGCCATATCATATCATATCATAGCATTATTTAAACACACATATCATTACTTATTTATCAAAATCCGAGTGTCCTTTCAGACCATTGCAGAGGGTTTAAAATCAATTTTTCCCTCTTATTTTGTGAGGGAAGGTCGGATTTTGATTTTCAGTCTCTTATCCCTGACTACCTGCTGCTTCTTTCTATCCACTCAGAATTTGTGGGTTGAGGGGGAAACCTTTGTTTCTCATTACAGAGGGAAACCTTAACTTGGTTGCTAACTATCCTAATTCAAAAAGTACTCCTATGCAATTGTGCTTTGGATATGTCCTACTAGAAGGTTAACCAAGTGCATTGCCTCCATTCCCATCGTAATTATCACCCCATTGGCGATTGCTGCCCAATGTAAAAATGTGTGTGATTTTTGTGAATTTTCAAAATAAATAAATATTGTATTTTTCACCAACCGGCCTGGTTCCTGATCCATTGTGACCCAAGGTATTTGTAAAAGGTGGTGTGAGACGGGTCAGGTATCGGCGCAATTTGAATTAATTGAAATGAAAGAAAAAAAAACATTCCTATTGAGCACCACATCCCAGGCTAAAAGCAAGTGTCTGAGTCCAGTGTGTGACGCCCGATTGGTATCCTTAACAGGCCAAGACATTAATCATGCAATTTCACAATTGAATCGGATCTCCTAAAAAGAATGGTTAGCATTTTATGGCGATAGGTTTGGGGCTATTCTGATACCTTGCAAAGGGGACAAGTTCACTCTGCTTATTGTTCTACTGACATCTGTGAGCCTACTGTGGCATAGGTTGATACAGTTAGGGAGCTGATTTTGAAGTGTAAACGGTCGCATGCACCAAGACCTAATGGCCTTACTAACAACACTTTCAAATCAGACCCTAATTTGTGGGCCAATCTCCTTTTTTTATGAATTCAAGGACATCCTAACGACTGGGAATTGCCCCATCTCCTGGAGCACAGCATACGTTATCCCAATCTTCAAGTGCGGCAGTAGGTCAGAGCCTAAGAATTATTGACCTATTTCTCTGATTGATGCTGATTGCAAAATCTTTTCAACTTTCCTGTTGTCACACCTTGAGGATTGGGAAAAATGCTTCCACCCGTTAAGTATCTTCCAGACTGTATTTCGTAAGGGCCACTCGACAAACATCAATGATCTAGCCATAAAATGCATGCAGGAGACCGCATGGAAGAGGGAGAAGGGCTGCTCTTTTATGGCGTCGGTCGATCTTTCAGCAGCCTTTTGATTTCATTGATCGCAACAACCTTTGGCAGAAATTAACACCATGAGCCTACCAAGGGGTCGGTTAAGTCTGGTCGAAGGTGTCTACAAGAATGCTGGCATCAGGTCCGGCTTAATCAGAAGGGCGACATGTCATCAAGACTACAAACGCATTCTGGAGTGAGAGCGGGTTGCGTACTGGCACCATGGATCTTTAATCAGTACCTGTCCAATGTGGCAGAGTGCTTGATTTAGGAGGGGCTGCTAGCCCCAAGAGTATCTTTAACTAAAATCATTTGGCTGGCCTACACAGATGATTTCCTGCTTTTTGATTCTACCAGGGTGGGACTTCAACATCTCCTGGCCACTTTTGTGTTGTATGCTAAGGATAATGGCCTGGTAATCAACCCAAATAAAACCAAAATCCTCGCATTTGCTAAGGGAGAACACAAGAAACAGTGTCCAATCTGGTCCTTGGAGAGTTCTAGGGTGGGCATCTCCCCTAGTGTGACATTGTTGGCCTATCATGTTGGTGCACATAAGGGCTCTAGAGCTCAGTTGGACATTTTAGCACAGAAAGCTAAATTATTGGGAACTCAAATGTTGAAAATTGACCGTAAGTTTGGGAGATTCTCGATAAAACTGGTGCTCATAATTTTAGAAGGGAAAATGTTCCCTAAATTGGGATACAGTTTGTAACTGTATTCTGAAGCAGTAATGCATAAACTGAACCAGATAGAAGGTGGAATCTGGAGATGGATCCTTGGCCTCCTTAATGCGGTTCCCCTAACTGCAATACGGTTTGAGCTGGGATATACCTCATTATGGGCCAGAGTACAAAGGAGGATGCTTTTGCTATATGCCAAAATTAAGGCCCCTACTGTAAATCCTATATTTGAGTTGTTAGGGATTAACATACATTTCTCTGGGTTCTTACTAACATTTGGCAATAACTGTGTGAAGATCCTCCAAAACAAAGACTCTAATCTGGAAACCCTAATCAGCAACCCGATGCTAACTAAAAAGAGGTTGCTAGATAAAGACTGGATCTCCACATTAGAAACTTTCAAGTCATATAAATCTATGACTCATCTTTCCTATGAGAATAAGAAAAGAGGATCCCTCTCCAAAATTCTTTCTCTCTTTCCAAACTGTTATCACTGTGGCTTGTTGTTGCGATTGCGATGGAATATCCTCCCTACTAACGATGTCCTACTGAAAAGAAATCAAGTAAATATGGATGGTGGAAAGCTTATGTAGATTTTGTCAATCTGAGCAGGAAACTGCTAAACATCTCATTGTGTACAATTGGCTGACATGAGGGACACCTTCTTGGGCCCCTTTGCGGGAGTCTTACTTATGCTCCTCTATTGACTTGATCTGGAAACGGTGCTTAAATGTACAAAATATAAGGGAGGGCTTAGCAATCACGGGGTTCCTAAAGGCCCTTAAATTAGACTGTTTTAGACATTTTTAAGTTAGGTTCATGTGTTTTTATGCTTAGACGGTTCAAGTTCCTCTCTCTGCTTCTTTTCTGATCTCTTTTTTTTCTTCTCTCTATATATTTGATGATGATTGATTATTTGTTTTCGTTACAGGAATTTCCTTTTCTTCTTTTTTTTCTTCTCCTTTTAAATGAATGTATATATGTTATGTTATGTGATTGTTATATTCTTTATGTAAATGTATAGTTATTCATTTTATCCCATTTGAGTAAGCATGTTTGTAAAGGTTTGCTTAAACCAAATACAAATAAAAATAAAAATTAAAAAAAAAGAAATTGTGGGCAAAGGCATCCTGAACATGCATTGGGAAATGTTTCTGTGCAATGTTGGTGTATTGCATCTATTCCACACTGCCTGACATTTTGGCCAATTTTTCACTTAATGTGTGTTGTAAATTGCAGAATTTTAAAGCATCATTAAAAAAAATTCTCCAGGGGATAATCTCCCAGAACCCCCATGGTTAGTTCGGGCTGCCCGCTATGTTGGGACACTTAAAAAAATGTACCTGCCACCATTGGTTCAGGAATGTAAAAACAATAAAATACATGTTTTTCCTTTTGTTTAAAAACATAGTGGTGGAGTTGATAATTCTATGTGGAGTGGGAGACAGTAAGCAATAAGGAGGCAGATTGCACACATACCAAGACGCTAGACCTTGCAATGTGATGGCTGGACTGTCATAGAAATGGCAAACATGCTGCCTCACAACCAGAGTCATATGCAGCAATGCCAAGAAAATGGCTAGAAGACCACTTTACATTACATTACATTTTATATTTCCCACCCTCTGTTTCATCCTGAAGGAACCCCTGGACGGTTTCAGCATCATTCTGAAACTGAAGATATGGAGCGACTGCACACCAGATTGGCTAGCATGACTGGAACCAATAAGAAAACATACTCTTGTCCTAACCCTCTCTCTGGATCTCCTCTGCTCCCGGATGCAGGGCGATTAGTTAAATGAGTCAATTGAGACGGCATAGACTACACCCTCTCCCAGGACTTCTCCATACTCCTTACTGTGCAACACAGAGGTAAGGAGGCCCATTAATACAGTACGTTCTTCCTTTTTGCTTCCTTTTGGAATCCTCCCATGAGTGGCCTTGCATCCCGAGCCTCCAGACCGTTTTTCTCCACTGAACCTCGCTGCAACCCACTCATACCACGCCATCATACAGCCCCAGAGCCTGCAGCTTTACTCCCCTCACTAAATCAGACCACAACCTTCTTCCACGCCCCCTCTGCTTCCCTTACATCCCAAGCACCTCTGGCCTCATCCCTTCCACTCAAACCCTGCCCCAACCCTCTCAGCATCCCATCTTCTTTTGCAATCCTAAGCCCCTGGTTTTTCACTCAACTTGGCTCCGTCCTTCTCTTAGCTTTACCTCTGCTCCGCATGAATCCCCAGGCCATCCAATCTTTTCTCCTCCATTCATCCCAGCCACAATCCTTTACTAGCACCCCATGCTAACTTTCTGTCTGTACACCCGCCATGCCTTTTCTCTCCAATCAGACTTGCCCCAGTCCTCTGCCAAATTCTGCCCGGCCCAACTTGAATCCCTAGCCCCTCTATTCTTTTTTCCTCCAGCTTCCACTCTGCTCCTGGACCCAATCATCTCTGAGCATTCACTCTGCACCTCTTGCACCTCAAGGCCCTCCAGGCTCTATCCCTACACTCAACCAGCCAAACCATCTCCCAGCTTCTCCTCTTCCTGCACTCCCTTTGCAATACCAGTCCCTCCAGCTTTGTACCCTCCATTCAGCCTGGCCCTAACTCTCACACAGCATCCCCTCTGCTTCTCTTGCATCCCCAGTCACTTCAGCCTTTTGCCTTTCACTCAGCACAGCCCCAACTCTCTCTCTTGCATTGAAGGCTCCTACGGCCTTTTTCCTGCCACTAAATCACTTTCCCTCTGCTCACCTGTCAAACCGAGACGCTCTGGTAATTTTCCATCCAGATTATCCTTTTCTCCCTTTGCATCCTCTAGCCTTTCTCCCTCCATTGAACCTGGCCCTAACCATGACCCAGCATCCCCTCTACCCCTGTTGCATCCCCACCCCATGCTGTTCCCACACCACTCAACATGGCTCAAGCCATCTGTTAGCATTTGCAATGCTCATCTTGCACCCCTATTCCCTAGAGCATTTTCTTGGCACTCAACCGTGCCCCAAACTTCTTCCAGCTTTGCCTCTGCACCTCTTTCAACTCCAGCCCCTACAGCCATTTTCCCTCCACTAAGGCCACCTCCAAACCAGTCCAAGCATCCTCTGTCCTCCTCTTTCAACCCCTTGCCCCCCAGTCTTACTCCCACCACTTTACCTGGATCCTATTGCTCTCTCGGTTTGCCCTGCTGCAATTGCATCTCAAGGTCTGGACCAAAGATGAAGTTTAAGATAAAAGATTTCCTGTTGCAGCATGTGGTAACGCATGATTATTTCTTTTTTTTCTTCTGTAATAACACCATGAGTATCTCAGGTTAAGGGAGTTCAATTGAGAAGGATGCAGACAACAGATGATATTTTTGACTTTTATAATAAAACAGGTGGCTTTTCATCTAGGGCTGGTTTAAAACGGTTCCAGGTTAAAGTTCTCTCTCAGGGTCTTTCTGGCATGGTGGTCTGGGGGATAAGGGCTAGACAATGTTTCAACGGGATTGAAAATAGGTTTTTGAAACAATTCTTAGAAGTGAACAATTCTGTGGCAAATTAAATTGTCCATAATTTGGTTGGTTGGTTTAGCATCAAGGAAATTATTGAAGAAAGAGACATTTTCTTTCGGGTTAAATTATGGAAATCTGGTAGGAACTCTTTTTGAGAATGTGTTGGCTGAAAGTAATCTGTTTGATTTTAGGTTTAATTGGTAAAGGAGATTGGTTCATAAATTGTGAAAGCATCCCTCTTAGTGCAAAACAGTTCATTAGAAAGCATGCTATAGGGGCTGTATTTTGGGAGAAAGTGTTGCTAACAAAATATCGTGCCTTAACAAATTCAGGTGAAACTGTGAAGTTCCTATTAGATATGACAGGTCCCTTCATCAGTAGGTTACATTTGCACCAGTTACCACTGCTAGGCACTCTGCAGAGGCAATGGCAAGACCCTTCGAAATGTGGCTGTGATATGAGTAGATGTGAGGATGGGATGCATTTTTTAATATTTTGTACCTGGTACAATGATCTTTGAAAAAGTATCTTGAAGGCAGTTCTTCGTTAAGCCCAATGCATGAACTGTCAAGCAACATTTAAATACTTTCTTACGATGTCTGAATGCATTTATTTGCATAAATTAGCTTATTGTATCCATATTGCTTTAAGAATCAGAGGGCCTCATGCTGAGTGTGTCGGTCCGGAAATAAGGGTGCTGGTAAGCTCACTGGCACCCTTACTTCTGGACCAGCAAACTACGGGTTTGCCTTCCGGAGCCGCTATGCCCGACAGGTCTGACACTGCCAGGCACAGCGGTCACTGTCGGCAAAGCCTCCACAGAAGCACTGGCACCATTAACAACTGTGCCGGTGTTTCTGTGTCCCAACTCCCATAGATTGGACTCTATGGGAATGGGGATTAACAAAATTATCAGTGCCTGACTTCCCGGCCGCTGGACTTGTTATAGCCCGGTGGCACCTGGAAGTCAGGCCCTGGTAATTTTGTATGGGTCCGGCGGCAACCTGCCGGTAGCTCTAGCTGGGTTACCGCCCGACCCGTAATGAGGGTCTGAATGAGTAAGAGAGCCATTTTAAAATTGTCATGTATATTTTATTCAATAAATCAAGATAGCTTTATTTCAACCGAGTCATAAAAGCATAAACACAAGTAAACAATACATTCATGCTGTCATAAATACTATATAATTTGCAAAGTAAATAACAAATCAAGTCAAGTGGGTCATATGCACGTTAAACTCAATATAAGGTTAATGGGCGAGTATGTATATGGTGTAAATTGACAAAATAGAACGCAGGACTTGGATTAACATAATTGTGTCATATCATGTAGCCTATAATAACAATAGACGATTTCCTGTTGAGTACAGTTCAGTAGAGGTAGTACATTGTTAAATCATTAACACCCTGGAAGAGGGTGCGGGTCCATCAGGGTGCTCCGAATGCGGCCTGTATTGTTTGGTAGAAGCATGTGTTCCAAGCACCCTGGAAAAAAGTCACTTACCTTTGCTGTGCGGCACCAGGCTGCGCAGAGCTTTCTCAGGTACGTTTTCAATGCTGATGACGTCACAGTCGTGAACATTGAAAATGGACTTAGCAACCACGGCACAGTGTCGGCCGCGTAGGAAAAGTACGTTTCTTTTTTTGGGGGGCATAGAGACCCAATATAAAATTCATGAGTGTGCATATGTGTTCTATAAACAGACAAAAGGCAGTACAGGGTATAGATTAAAATAATTTCATGCCATTACGTCACCTATCATCACAACACACTATTACCTGTTTAGTGAAGTGCATTAGAGGTAGTGCATTTCGAAAATGAAGTCAATGGCCCTCATTACGACCCTGGCGGAAATCGAAAAACGATGGCGGAAATGCAATACCGCCATCGAATACCGCTCGGTGCGATTATGACCCGTCACCGTAAAGTACGATGCCATTAGCGACACCGTAGTGAACGCCAACACTAACTGCACCAAGTACGCGCACGCGCGCACTGCAAAACCGTAATTACCACCATGGCGCAACGGTACGGGAATTCTGACCCTAGCGGACATGTACCTAACGCCATCAAGCATGGCGGAAAGTACCATTCCGCCATGGTGAGAAGTACGGCATCGCAAACCAACCGTAAAAGGCCCTACTGAGTGCCTGTACACCACTCCCTGCCAAATTGCACAACTCCTCGTAGGTGCAATGAAGTCACACAATGCAACCAGTGAAATGTACAAGTCACCCATGCATGCCAACGAACAAATGAATGTAGGGGCTCCAAGTGCCTTGTGAGTGGCCATCCATATTTGCCATGGCACCATTGCCGTACTGATGCAGCACAGGCATGTGAAGCTTCAAGTACAGCAACATGAACTGAAAACTGAGACAAACAAAAACAGGCCCCCCATCGCTTGACACCAGTGTAAGGCAACATACAAAGCAGTATCCTGAGTGAGACTGCACCAGCCCTGTACTCCTGCCAGTAAACAAACCAACCATCAGCATAAGCATGTACCACACAAGTTGGCAGAGTGACTGAGCAGCCAGGCACATCTCAAGAGGGGCCAATGGGAGCAGCAGGGCACAGATGGCACGAATACAGAAGCTATTCCAATGGACATGACCTCAGTCTCCCTCCAAGAAACGCACGCAAACACAGGCACCATTGACCAGCCATATTCTGAAAATCACATCATTCCACCAATCCACCTGGCTGACCGGCATCTGTTACACAAAAGCTAATCCCCCTCCCATGAGCATGACATCATCAAAACAGACATAATTGCATCCCCTATCCCTGACCTTACTGGCCTTCGTAGGCAAACGCGCCCAGTACAGTACCACGCAACTATACTCAGAAGGCCGAACCCAAAGCAGATCTCCTCACAATACATCGCTCCACAAATAGGAATATGCTACATTACTTGCAAAGAATAACGCTACACGGTCAATAGCATAATCAAAATTTAATGCACAACAAAATCACCCGGGCCATACAGCTATTAGGTCATGAACTCCAAATCATATCTCATAATTGTGGGCTGCATCCGCAATAAATGACCAGCTTCTTCTTGTGTGACGCCCTGTTCCTCCATGGTACACAGGGGCTACATTCACGTTCAAAAAGGCAACATGGAAGCGCCTAGAACCGCAGGGCCGTCCCATTAGGTAGGCACTAGTCCAGCTGAAAGCTCGAAATGTTGCTCCTAGCCACTAGTACTGCGTAAGGGCATGTGGGCCATTGGCGATCGTCCCATAAGATCGTAATGGTGCTCCACTGATTAACACGAAGCAGCAGGTGTCGGGAGTAAAAGCCATCTGCAGGAGTGGCATACAGATGGCAGCGGCAAAAGGGGAGGAGATACCTGTCACCCAAATGAAACGAAAAAGAATAGTATGGGCATCGGAACTCCATTTGAATTACTCACTTCAAAGATCACACTAAATCCACAGCCATATGCATGCTAGCCCACTCAAAAGGATTATTCGCACCCAAAAATCACTTGCGAATCATAACTATATAAATCGAGGTGAAAACACTATTACTAACGAGTGTTTGTGTGCATGCGTCTGTTAAAACAGAATCCATTAGATGGGATTAGTAACGTGCATAGACACAAGTGTTTGAAGGCGCGTCGAGACAGGGAGGGTTCAACAAGGGCAGATAGACGATGGTCCCACTATGGCAGCCCTGCATCACATGGCGCAGAGGAAGTTGATAGATTCCAAAAAGCCATGTACATGGCAGACTCTCTATTAAATCATCTGTCCATGCATCCATACATCATTCCCTCATCCCGGTATAAAAACGCCTGATTATTTACTCACATAACATTTGAAATTTCCATTGAGTCTGTGCTCAATGTAGTCTGCAAAATCCACTGTGCTCCAGGCCGGAATTCTAGTGTTGTGAAGTAACATGTATTTGGGAACGTCCTGCCTAATCCTCCACTACGCTATTGCGCATCCCATACTATTCATATCAATCATTGCATTCTCGGCATGGCCCCTGTCCCAAGGACATTAAACAATAGAACTTTCTATCTGCAGTCAGACCTGTGGGCGTCTCCTCGCCGCTAGCTGGAAACCGAAAGCGCTGTCCTTCGAATTCCTCATTTGCAACATCACGTCGAAAAGGCATCTGTGACCGCTTGAAATCACAAATCCATCCATTTAGTGCGGCAGTGTGTGAAAATGGCAACTGGCTTCACTCACAAATGGGACGCCCCGCCCGTCGGTGAACCGCGGTACAGCGCTGCATGAGGGTCCACCGTTAATCGAGTACTACATTCCACTGACCCTTCACAAGTTTGTTCCCGACTGCAAAGATAGTATGTGAAACAATGGGACCATAGCAGAATCAACATATGAAGCAATATCTCACTGCCATCGGGATGAAATACATGATTGTAATAGCAAGATGCCATGCGCCGATTTGCAGCGTTGTGTGCGGGACGTGCTCGCCCAAAGGGGATTGCAGCTTGCACAGGTGGAATGAATCACCACAGGTGGAGGCTATACAGCTTGAAAACACATAAATTGCACACCCAACCCCCTCCCACAACCACACCCACTCCAAAATGCTACCGGCAGGACTAGCGATGTTGGGCCTGGGGGACCTGATAGCACTGCAAGTACTCCAACTTCAAGAAGAAGACGAACACCAACTACTACAACAACCGGCCGCACAGAGGAGACGCAGGAGGAGGAGGAGGGCAAGGCAGGGCCAGCAAGGCCCACCAGCACAGCCACTGCCACTACGCAGGCAGCCCGCAATCCCACGCCTCCGAGCACATCCGTTCAACCTCACTGATGAGCAGATCCATACCCTCTACCGTTTGGACCGGGACACCATAACCGCCATTGTGGACATGACACACGCTGACCTTGTGAGCATGATAGATAGCCCAACCGCCATCCCACCCCTACTGAAGGTGGTGTCTGTACTCCACTTCCTGGCCACAGGCACCTACCAGCACACAGTCGGACAGTTGCATGGCATTTCACAGCCACTGTTGTCACGGACACTGTTGCAAGTGCTCGATGCCCTCCTGAAGCACGCAGACGACTACATCTCTCTACCACGCTCGGAGCAGGAAATTACGAACACAAAAGTGGGATTCCATGCACTTGCCGGCATACCGGGTTGCATTGGTGCCATCGACTGCACCCATGTGGAATTGGTAGTCCGACATGCCATGGAGGCCCAGTACCGCAACCGAAAACAATATCATTCTCTTAATGTACAAATGGTGTGTGACTCAAACAGGATCATTACACATTGTTGTGCCCGATTTCCTGGATCAACCCATGATTCCATGGTCTTACGGAACTCTACAATACCACGCTACATGGAGCGACATGCAGGGAACAGATCCTGGCTACTCGGTGAGTCTCATTTCATGCATGATAATGTGGGGTATGTGATGCGGCAATGACCAGGCAGGAAGGGGGGGGTGCAGACGTAGCAATGTCATTCCTCAAACATCCTTTATTGTCCACATACAGGTGATGCCGGGTATCCACTGAAGAGATGGCTCCTTACACCACTCCGGAACCCACAGAACCAGCATGAGGAGGACTACAACCATGCCCACTCACGTACCCGTGTAGTCATAGAACAGGCATTCGGCCTACTGAAGGGTCGTTTCCGCTGCCTCAGCAGGTCTGGCGGGGCACTCCTGTACCGCCATGAGAAGGTTGCAAAGATGGTCATGGCATGTGTCATGCTACACAACATGTGCATACGTAGAAATGTGCCCATGCCCCCTGACGCAGAACTGCAAGCACCTGAATATGGTCATGATGTGGGTGGGGATGTGGCAGCACCTCAAGGAGTCCGCGAGGCACAGGAGGGCCGTGAAATTCGTCAGATTATCATAGATTCATGCTTCTAGCACTGACGCCTGGTGGCTGATACATGGACACGGGACTTGTGGCACTGTGTGTGTCTGGAACATGCACAATATGGACTGTACGCCTATAATGGCCTCGTACACAAAGATCAATGTCCACACATCTCATTGGATGATTGTGAAATGTTTATAGCATATGTGAAATTGTGTTACACACCCCATCGACCCGCCACCCAAGTAAGCCCAACACACCCCCTCCACCCTCCTACCTCCCCCCCCAACACCAGTGTCCAAGGATGCTCATTGTCAGTGGGCAGACGCTATTGCAAGCCCCCTCTCCGGGTATCAGGGGCACCCCTGCCTGTGGAGCGCAGGTTCCTCCCAGATCTACGTTGGGGGCTGCCCTGGACGGAACTTGCAACGGATGATGTCTCTGCCTGCTCACGTCCATGCATGTCCCTAAGGGTTTGTGAGAGCTCAGTGAGCACACGGCGCACAGCGGCAAGTTCAGCACATACGTCTTTGGACGTCGCATGCAGTTTCCCCCTCAGGCTCTCAGTGCTTCTCTCCATTTCTGCCCTTAGTGTCTCTGTACATGTTTCTATGGCTGCCTTGGTACCCCCACATTCATCAGCATGGTCCTTGAGGAGCGTGGCCAGTTGCTGCTGTTGCACGATCACCTGGTCGAGGGACTGTTGCCTCTGCTGGGCCATGGCCATTTGCGGTGGTGTCACAGAGGGGCTGATCACCTCATGTTGCCTTGACACAGGGCTTGTGGGGGATGGCCAGTCGTCGTCTTGTGAGTGCCCCTGCGTGGTATCCTCATGGTGTACGGGATGAAACAAACAGGGGGATTGAGACAGGTCATGGATGGATCGTACATCGACATCACCGTTTTCTGTGTCGGAGCATGCTGCCATTAATTCAGTGTCACCTATGGTGCTGCTGCCACCAGAAGCAGTGCCTTCTGTGGCATCCATTGGGGGGGCCTGTGGTGGTGGTGGTGTTGTGGCCATGCTGGCTGCTGGGGTGCCTGTTGAAGTCCCCTCCTGTGTGCTGCCACTTGATTTGTGCTGCTGCCGTGTCTTGATCCGTGCAGCTGAGGTGGAGGGTCTTTGGCCATTGCTCTTGGCCCTCTTTGCAGTTGTGCTGGTAGGGGTGTCCTGGAGCTCGTTGTTGGAATCGGACCCTGTGGTGGAGTAAAGGAGGGCGAGCGTTATTTATGGGTCTGTGGAAATTGGAATGGCAATGTATCACATGCATTGGGGTGGTACCTGAGGGTGATTTGGGTCAGGGCCTTGGAGGTGGTTTCATTTTTGTGTGGATTGAGGGTGCAGTTGTATTGCAGCCTGCAGTTAGGGGGTGCCTGCTGCACGTGTAGAGGGTGTTTTTAGGAATTTTAATTATTTATTTATTTAATTTGACTTTTAATGTGCGCTATCAGGCCAATGTAAGTGGACGTTCTCCTGGACATGTGTTTCTGTTGCACTATGTGGACACATGGTACTTCACATGATTGGACATTGTGGTTTTAGCATAGTTTTATTTGGGACACCTACCTGATTCTTCGGATGTCTGCACTCCTTTCTCCATCCCTCCGACTCCCTCTATGGTCTCCATTCCAATGGTGGAGGCACAGATTTCTTCCCAGGGGGTCAACTTGATGGGTGATTCCGATCCTCCCCCGGTAGCTGTGGCAATGTTACGGTTGGCGGATAGTATGCTCCGTACGCGTATCCGCAAGTCGTCCCATCGCTTTCTGCATTGCTGTGGGTTGCGGGGTGCGGTCCCCACCGCACTTACCTGCTGTGCCACCAGGGCCCATATGGCCTTCTTGTTCGCAAGTGCCGTCCTGGTCATTTGCGTCGAGAAGACGACAGCAGCATTCTCCTGGAGGGTCTCTGTGAGCACCGTGAGTTCCTAACGTGAGAAGTGGACCTGCCGCTTGCGGTCGCACGCTTTTTTCGCTACTTTTCCCATTGTTTTGGTTTCACTAGGGTGGATGACGGGTTGGGATGTCTCTCAGGGTAGTATTTTTAATGGTTGTGTGAAAATTCTGCTTTTATAGGTGTACGGCGTGCTGTTTCCCGTTCCGGGACCATGTTTGTGCTTCCGTTTCCGTATATTTACGGTCACCGTATTTTCCGATTGCCGCTCATTACGGTGACCGCTATGTCCGGTGGCGGAATTGCACCTAGGTCGCCGTACGACGGCGGTGAGGGGCGTTTTGGGGACATTTCCGCCATCGCGGACTTTGCACTTCCGCCAAGGCGTAGTGCTCGTGCCCGATGGGTCAGAATTAGCCGCACTTTACTCCGTCGTGCAATGGCGGAAACGCTATTTACGCTATGGCGGTCAGGTCAGTTGCTTTCCGCCAGGGTCGTAATGAGGGCCAATGAAATTAAAATATCAGTTACAATCAGACTCTTTACTAGAGTGTCAGGGAGATATAAAATCAATGCAATTGAGTTTTCAAATTAAATTAATATCAATCCTAATTCCATCAATCAATTAATCGCTTTTCTGATATGAATCTTGAAGCCACCATAACATCGACAATTTAGGGAATTACAAAATTAATTAACATTATTCTATCTGTAATTTATCCTCATTTAGTGGATTTATTTCTAAACTATAGTATGATCTGTTTTCAGGTTTAGATAGCTAGTGCTGCAGCGCCAGGCTTTCATAAGGAAGCTTACAATTGCAAATATGACATCTCTCTTCGGTGCTCTTGCATATTAATTCAGCTTCCGATGGGGTCATCACTTCATAAATGATTAGGCAAGGTTTTAAACTCAGCTGACGAATATTTGCATAGTGTGGACATAAAAACATAACGTGTGCAACTTTCTCCTTAGCTTTGGTGCAAGATGGACATAGGGCAGGGTACTCTAGAATCCACCTTTTCTTAACTGCTATCGGTGGCAAGGTCCCAAAGCGCAGTTTCATATACAGCGTACGTGCATACGGGGGGGCCATACTTCATTGAGGTGATGCTCAAAACCATGGGTTTATTTTATCATTTGGTAGTCTTGCATAAGCCTACGTTTCCTACTTTTTTGCCTATTCTCTTCTTCCCACCATGAGCCATAGGCTATATTCAATTACTGATGGGTCTTTTTAGTTATCAATTCCGGATTTGACCAGACCTCCTGAAGCTTTAGTTTAATTAAAAAAATGCTTTGAAAGATTGGAACCATTGCAACTTAGAGCCTCCCTCACAGGGGTCATTTTAAGCACTTTTGGGTCCGGGGCACAGACACCTTTGGGGCCCCCTCCAGCGAATCAAAGGAATTAAGTGATTCACAATATCTTGGTGCGCCCCCCTCAAAACAATCACAACCAATAGCATGATATGCTGTCTCACAGCGATCAAAATAAGCATGGGTACTCCTTTTCAGTCCCTTTACCATTCTCGTTGTAATTATAATGATAAACAAGTTACATTTCAAGGTCAAAATTCACAGTCCACGACAAGGGTTCTTATGTTCTAGCAAAGCTGCAGGACATTGTTCAGGAAAAGCAGCAACAAGGAAAGTATGCTGGGCAAATTATAAATGCGAGACACAGATCATTTAAAAAGTTTCACATAGTCCAGAATAGACAGAGGATTCAGATTACCAGCCTCACGGAATACAAAAGTGCTCAAGCATGGATACAGGAGACCCAATAGGAAGCAGGGAGAAGCCTACACATACCATAGCATAGATAGTGGATGAACATTAGAAGCTGCCAGGAATGTGTCCGTATCCAGAAAGACTGAGATTAGAAGAGGGACATGGTTTTAAAGTAGTGTTGCCATTAGAGAGCAAACGAACAAGGGGCTGTGGTGCACAATATATAAATGCTCACTATTATTATAGAGGAAGCAACACTATAGCCAGTTAAGGCATGAGTGAGGCTTTTCTGACGATCATACTCTAAGAACGAAATCACTCTGATGCCCAGGATCACACATTGGTAAAGAGGTGAAGTTGGGTATGTACCCACTCTGCAATGTGTGCACTTCACCACTTTTTCCCCTGTTCTTAGCATGAACTAAAATAATCCCATTTTTTAGAACTGACTTGGAAAGTACACAAATCACATATCCCAGCATGACCATTAAAAAAAAAATGCTCATTATGCAAAATGGGAATGATTCTAGTTTCATTGTCTCCATCATAAAGGGAAGCATAGAAGTAGCACCATACTAATTGATGCCATCTTAAAATATTCCATCTTGGTTTCTCTTTTCTATTTTAAAACTTTAAAAAACATAAACTACAGCCGTGTGAAATTGTCATTCATAAATGTGCATACAAATCTTTCAATTGTACAAAAAAGCAAAACATTTTTTTTGTCAAATGAGCAGACCTTAAATATGCGTGCCAGAAGCCAGCAATACCTGGACCGTTCTCTTTTCTCTAGAACCCCTTCCAATCAAATGGCCTACTACATAAACAGAAAGACCAGGTAATGGGCTAAACAATGCCATCAGCATGTGAAATGGCATTCCCTTTTACAGAAGATAGCACAGTAATGTTAGTGCTATAAAATGAATTATTAGTCCAGGATCACTGTATTGGCTGCTGGCAAAGCCATCATACAAGCATGAACCCTTTGGTTCGACAGTCTTGAATGTGGATACCTAATCACCTCTTGGACTAAATCTTTATGCTCATTATTGGAGGTGGCTTCCTAGGTTTTACAACTCCACATTTGAACAGACCAATATCTAGACATTCTCTTTGCTGACGTATGTTACTTTATATAGCTAATGCTATCTGGTGCAGGTATATTGCTGATAATAGCACCTGTTGTACTACAAAACAAGTACAAAACAAAGTACATATACATTCAACTGGAATTTGTAATCTCTGCAATGAATGCTTAGCACACTGAACAATCTTCTGAAACTTTGCTTCACTCAAATGTATTAATATGCATTTAAACTTTAGCTGTTTTACATGATCAACATAATTCTCATGGAAAGTTGAGAATGCTGTACAACATGTGGCGCAGTGAATGAACAAACCATGCATTCCATAGTGAGCACAGAAAGCATTACAAGATGAATTGATCAGAGAATAATGTACTTGTCAACAACAGACAGGCAAAACGTTTAGAGCCTCAGCAGCACACTATAAAATATCCTGGTGTGTGCTATTTAAGGTTGTTAAGCAATGAGAACTGACTTCTTTAGATTAAGCAGCTTCGTGGGGGGGGGGTCCCTCCAAGCTGGACGTCTGGGGAAAGTGCCCCTTTTGCCCTCCCAAAAAGATGTCTCTGTCCCTTGCTACTTAATTCGTCACAAATTTCGTCTTTGTATTTTTGGAGATTAGGATTGCACCATAATTTAATCCAATAGTGAGCGGGTTTTACTTTGATGATGTAATCTACTTTTGTCCAACCTAATTCTGAGTGTATTACATTTGTTGGAGTAGACCTTGTGAGTCCTAACAAGGTTGTCTGGAACTTGCGTTCAGAGTTGTCATACTGGTGGTTTTCCCGTAGCTCTATAATTTGGCTCTGTATAATAGTTCAATCTGTCTCGCCTTCATTTTATATCATCAGGGCTGCATTAACCCATCGCTTACCAAAACCTGGTGACCGCTGAGCTATGCTTAATCAAAGTTGAAGTGCTTTTTTGGTTTATCTGTTCTTTCCACCCACAAGCTCCACCAGCCTCAGTGAAACGCAGCCCTAAATAATCATAAAACTCTACGTTCTCGAATCTAATATCATTAATTTTAACAGATATTGGGCCTCATTACGAGGTTGGAGGTAGCCTTGCCGATTTTACCGCCAAGGCTACCTCCATACAAGCATGAAAATCCGGCAAGCATACCGGTACCATTGTTACCGGGCCGGCAACCTCGTAATGAGGCCCATAGTTTTCTTGACTTTCTTTTTGGCTCACAAACCATTATCTTTGTTTTGCCATAGTTTATCTCCAGTCCTTTAATGGTACACATGTCAGAGAACACCAGGAGTTGCTTAAGCAGGCCGGATTGGCTCTTTGGTATAAGGACAGCATTGTCCGCAAATAGGAGAACTCCTATCTTGTCTACTGCTATGTCATCTACAAATAATACAAAAAGGGTTACTCCTTTGTCTAATTGAAACCGTGAAGTACATTCCCCATCCAATCCACATTTAACTATGGACGTGGTATTTGAATATAATACAATTATAGGCATCACTATTGATAATGCAGTTCCTAGGTAATTGAGCGTCCTCCAAAGTGTGTTGCATGGGACTCCATCAAAGGCCACCTCCAGATCAACGAAGACCATATACAGAGGCATCCCTTTCAGTTGACACACCTTTGAAATGAAATAGAAGGTAGAGTCTGAATGCTTGATGAATTGTATTAAAGCCTTTATGGAAACCTGTTTGAAGATATTAAATATTGGCAAATTTACTGCCAAACGCTAGGATTCTGGGAGGTCTCCCCTTGCAAGTATATTATTGAAAATTCATAGGAGATATGGCACCCATATTGTAATCATTTTAAGATTCGTCTAGCGTATTGTAATATGTATGGTCATTTATTGCCTGTGCTGTCAGGGAGGATTGCCGAAGTATAATGAACAAACGCATTGTGTCTCTTTTGGACTCTCTACTTTCTTGTTTCTATTTCTACAGGCATCATTCAAATTTTTCTTTCACCATATTGTTGCCCTTGTTTTTGCCCTACTCTGCATTGCATGTTTTAATTTAACCTTTTGTTGATGGTCTTTCTTTTATAGCTTATTATTTTTACAAAGCTAATTACTCCAAAGCTCTCCTGAACAGAACCTCCTCCTAGCTCACAGCGAGCAACACCTCTAACAGCGATTAAACAAGAGTAGACAGATGCTGATTCTTTGTTGGACTCCACAATGCAATTGTGCATTTAAGTTTGCAATGACTTGCTACTTTCTCATCCGTCTTCTTTGTCACACTCATGACTTTGATTCCTCTTTCCAGAAACAAGAAAATAACAGGCCTTCTAAGCAATATTCCTCCAAATTGCTATTTGATATTTTACATCAACACTCCTATCTCCACTTCAGATCTCTGCATAACCACCTCAATCCAGATCTTCGAGGACTTTCTGTTTTTGTCTGTCTCTGCTGGAT
The DNA here is from genome assembly GCF_040938575.1 of Ambystoma mexicanum. Classification (NCBI taxonomy): domain Eukaryota; kingdom Metazoa; phylum Chordata; class Amphibia; order Caudata; family Ambystomatidae; genus Ambystoma; species Ambystoma mexicanum. The sequence goes on from NC_090928.1 coordinate 740,371,888, forward strand.
GCTGGTGGATGCTGGTGCACATATGACCCTTTAAAAAATGTCACAGCTTAGATATCGCATTCGAAATTGTCACATTTGTTGCTATTAAGATTTTTTTGTGGTCAGATGTTTTCCTTTTCATGCAATAGGCTCCAGCATAGGTCATCCGGTTCCCTCAAGGCTGAGCTATTGTTAGCATGGTGTGCTTCTGCAACCTATTATGCATTAAGAGACATTGTTCTTCTGAAAGCATTTCACTGTAACAATAATTAAGGTCTGCCGAAACTGGTGAATAAGGGTTTCGCTGTGTTTGGTGCTCATTCTGGGATTGGGTTCTACGTAGCAAAACCTAAGCTCCCAAAACTTGTTTCATTTCCCTAATATCCCTTCTTCACATATATATGCCCATTGTAGTGGTACTTGCTCAAAGATAAAGTAGACACTTTCCCAAGAGTCCTGAATTGTAATTTTAGCACAGAGTCCTGCCACCACCTGCACAAATGCTGGACCAAGCAAAAGTATAAAAGGCCAGCTATATACTGTATGTAAATTCTTCCAAATGTCTGATCTAGGATGCCTTATGCTGCTGCGTCAGCTCATGAGACGGAAGAGGATGGTGACTTTCTTTATGCTGATAGATGACACTGTCATGTTGAGGCAATACCCCAACATATAGTACTTGTAATATGTACACGCTGGATGGGGGGCATGTATTCACCAAAGTGCATTCAGAATCCCCATCACTGCAGATGAAGATATTTTCTGGTTCGCACTGGCACCCGTAAGAGGACCGAAGGAATCATAAGAGAGATATTGCCGACTTCAGAGTCACAGGCATTAAAGCAGGTCCTCAGATAGTCAAGCACCATCTCAGGGGTTCAGAGTGCTTCAGAAAATGTCATTATTGGTCATCTTTAGTCCTCATTCAGCAGGGGAGGTGAGAGTATGGTATGATGTTACATTGATCCTCCTGGGCATACTGCATCCATGCACCACCACCCCAGTGCCTAGGTCATCTGAAGGTGCTCAGTCATGAGACTCATCAATCTGGATGAACCCTCGGGCACTATTGTGTTCCTCTCCAACACAGGAGTGGCCAGCGGCCTGGTAGCTTTTAGTGTTGGTTTGGGCATCCTCCCTTTCAGACCCAGGGTTGGTTCTGGTCTTCCACCATAACTGTAGCTGGTTCTACAACCTCTACAACAAATCTCCTAGCCAAATTCTTTCTTATGACTTTACTCAGGGTATCAATTGTGTTTCCCTCTTCCAAGTTTTCTTTCGGCCTGATTTGAACATCAGAGCTCACCAGGTTTTTTTTCTGTCGCCTAGTTCCTTCTTGTAGGTGTTTCTTGCCTTCATTCACTATCTCCTCTGTCCTCTCTCTTGTCACCTTCTTGCCACTACTCTCTCCCCTGTTTTATCTTATTAGTGTTCTACCTCTGCTCGTTCCCCATTTATCTTTTGTCTCCTAACCCACACAAAGCTTCCCATGACAGTTGTCTTTCCATATCCATTCTCTGTGGTCCGGTCCAGACAGCTGTAAAGTACTGCATTGGGTACATCCGTGTGTGCTTGGCATTCTTGGATGGGGATTGCCCTTCCTCCAATCTCCCACCACATGAAATGGCTGAAATCAGTTAGTTATCCCCTGGCTCCATGGGATGATGATATGAAAAGGGCACAAGTCATTTTGGAGCCAGACATTGTTTTCACTGTGCCACCTGCCTCTGCCATGTTACCAGAGATGGGTTATTTCTACCTTCATGCACCATTCCCCCATATTGTTTGATTTGGGTCTGTATGTATGTGCATGGTTTGCTCTTCAGACCACGCAACTAGTACCATGCATGTTTTTCTCTGTTGCCCCACTTGCCATTTCTTTTAAGCCTGCGAACCTCCATTCCACTAGACACTGCTCTGAGGAAACTGTTATCAGTACACGAGGCTAGGTTGCTCACAATACATGCAAGGCATGGGGTGGAGTGCTTGTCCTAGGGGATTCCTTTTATAAACCCTCAACAGCCAGCAACACAAAGCAGGCCACATACCCCAGCACCTCCTCAGCGACCCCTTCACATACCTCTCCCTAATTAATAGAACTACCCCTTGTTTCTTCCTGTGTGACCATGGGGTGTCAATACAAGAAATCTACATTAGCGTGTAGTCATTCTTCTTCATGAATCACTGTGAAGGTATAAGGTTGTAAAGCCAAAAAACATTTGTTGATGTATTTATTTATTTGATGGCAGCCAGCTTACAGAGGGGTGAACAGTCATTAACCCAAACATGTCACCACTTCAGGAAGTATCTCAGTACTTCTATTTCCCACTTGATGGTAAGGCATTTTACTTTAATGGTGGGGTTGTGTGCTCCTTTGGGATTTGGTTGCTGCTGATATGGAGAATCTCGTTTTTGTAACGTGATAGCCAACAGTGCTATTTGCAAGCATCGATTTGCAAATTAAAGGGCTGGAAGAAGGCTGGCATGATGAAGAGGGATTGATGGAATAGAGTCTGCTCCATTTCCCTAAAGTGCTCTGGTCCTTAATGGGCCCCTTCAACTGGTTGTTTGTGATGTTCTTGCAAACATTGGTATGAAATGAAGGTAATAGCACACCTATTCCACAAAAACTCAGAGTTCCTTCTTTGATTTCAGTGTTGGGAACATTTAAACTGACTCTAGGTTCAGCTAAGAGCACTTTCCGGGGTTTGCCTACAGGACAGCTACCAAGAGAATCTGCATCTCCAAATAGAAATGGTCAATGTGATTGCACCGAGGTTTTCTTATAAACAACAATATTTTCAATTTATGATCTGGTATCATCCTCCTGGGATTGATCCATAATCCTGTATGGGATGGATGGTACTCCATTAAATTTAAAGGGCAGAAAAGTAACTTGGTCTTCCTTCTGGTATGGAAAAATCCATCTTCCTTTGTCTGCAGGGCCAGTGGGACTGGCCAGTATCTTATGGCCAGTTTTTAATCATCGTGTCATTGTGGGACATTTGGTAAGCATTGCATAGTGACATTTCATTAACTTTTTGAAAGTCAATACAAAACACACGTTTCCATCGGGTGTCCTCACTAACATGACTGGTGAGGCCCCGTGACTGTGGGTTTGCTCAGTGACTCCCAGTTCCATCATCTTCTAAACTTCCTGCTGACATCTGTATTTGTGTTACGGGAAGGTGATACAGTCTCATCTATTTTGACTTCCCAAGTAGGGTGTGAGGGTGATGAAAGACCTTCTAGGAGTCTTTGGGAATTTCTTAAAGTGGACAAGGCAATCATGCAAATCTTTGTTATGTTAAACTATTAGTCTATTGTTATCATCATCTTTCCATTTTTATAACCAGTTTATATGCTGACTTTCGATGGATTCCTTGATGGATTCCTTTGATATGGGTGCTTGATCTAACAGTTGAGATTGCTGAGATTGCTGATCAACTCTGTAATGAGGTAGGGGTCATGCCACTGAGCAAGAACTTTACTCTTCAAAGTAGGGAGAAAGACCCTAAGAGCGTATTGTCAACTTTTGTTTGTCAAAGACAAGCCTGGCAATCCTAGAGTGCGTGCCATTTGTCCTGGGACATGTTTATGTGCTGATGCTCCACTTCACTGAACAACCGGATCCAGAACACTTCTTTCTTGGTCATCAGGGGTCATCTCTTCGCAAGCAATGAATGGATCAAGATCTATGTCATTTTGGTCTGCCTAGACGTACCGCTATAAGGATTATATGACATCATCCACCCTCACCACTTAATCTCCCTTGGCCTAGAGATACCAAGATCCTTTTTTGGAATGCCGGATTGCCAGGCACTTGATTGATCCCGAACGGTTAGCCTTTATATCTGTGAATTAAACATATGTATGTATTTATTTATTTATTATTTACTTGATTTTAACCAAAAGGTTTTTAGAAGAGTGTTCTGTGATGCTATTACATAACAACGTGTTCTTACAATTTGAGTCCGTAGGCTATGTCGTAAATGACGTTGTGTTAGAGTTTAAAATGAGGTCGAGGATTTTTGCCGTGGCCGTCACCCAAGTGATCTTCTCTCCTCCAATCAGCCGAGACCACCAAAGGTCTTCTTCATGTATTTGAGATGATGCAAGAATGTTTTCCAGGTAAGGTTTTCAGATGTGGTCGACCGCTGGGCACATGAGTAGGAGATGTCGAATCGTTTCCACCGCTGCTTGGTTGTTGCAAAATCTACATATATTAGATGTTGACTGCTTTCTGATTTTAAAAATTTCATTTGTTGGTAAAATATTCAGACGTGCTCTCAGGAATAAGTTTCGAAGCTTCCTGTTTGGATATTTTATCAGGAAGGCTTGTGGCTCGTGAAGCTTCCTTGCCTGTGGTGGGAGGTGTGCCGCAAGTTTGTAGTTTGCCGCAGAGTCCAACGTGGCAATCCAGTCGTTCTTGTATAGTCTTTTTTGCATTTTTGTCGGATTCTCTACAAGTTCCTTTTTTGTACTTTGGGTCTCCTCCAATTTTTCATCCTGGATTTTTATCCATTTATTTAGGTGTAAGCTTTGCTTGCCTGTATCTTCTTCCAGTATGGCATTAAGAAGGTTTGGACGGTCATCAAGCAGGATTTTCCTATATAACATCAGGGCGTTGCGTTCAAAGGTTCCCTTCAGTGATAGCTGGCTTAGTTCGCGTATTATAAGCACGATTGGAGTTGACTTGGGAAAGAAAAGGACTTTTCTCCAAAAGTAGCTTTCCAATTCTGTCCAAATCTGGATTGGTAAGGATGGCATTGCTCCTGCTCCATAACAGATGGCGGGAACAACTTTTGCTTTGTAGAAATTTAGCAGGGGAACAAGCGAGAAACGGCCAAACCTCTTGTCTACAGCCTGTGCCTGGGTAGTTAGACTTCTGATTTGTGTGCGTAACGCAGTTTGCATTGCCTTTTCCTGGTTCGAATTGTCCAACATCACTCCCAGGTATTTGAACTCTGTTGCCCTCTCAATTGGCGCGCCTTCAATTTGCCATTTTAATTTTTTCGAACTTCCTTCGCTTTTGCCAAGAAAAATAATTTTTGTCTTGCTTTTGTTAATTTCTAGATGGTTTTTGGCAATGTATTTGGCAAAATTAGACAGCTGTCTCTGGAGACCGATGGCGGTTAGGTCGAAATGTTGACATTAGGTGCAGTTCAATCAGGATGGGACTTTTTGATGAGCAGTGACAGCACAGTGGATCTTCAGCTAATAATGGGCATTAATTCTAAGGGGCTTACCTTAGATATTTTTCATTTATACAATAGACGGTATGGCCCTTATCTGTTTGCTACTCTGACTCAATTACATGATCTAGTGACCATACGGGAATCTGTGACCCTTGGTCAACTGCATACTGTTGTTGGCTAGACTTCAATTTACAGTGTGAACCATTATGAGAGTTTGAGGGGCTGTGGGAGGATGTGGGTGCAGCCTGGGAGATCCTGTTGTTTGAGGCAAGTTATCCTGTGTGGGACTATAGGCATACCCTTGACTCACCCCATATATTGTATTGACTGAATTTGAGGGCATGTAATGGTAGGTGCATAGAAGACACACCAGGAAAAGACACCTTCTTTGGGCAAGGATGCTCGTCCAGAATTGATTATATCCTAATAGGGATTGGCAACTTGGAGGAAGTGGAGGAACTTTCCATCCTTGATCGCATGGATAGCAATCACAAACCCCTCCTTTTGAAAACTAGATGGTCCGTAGCAGACATGAAACCATTATTCCCTTCTATTTACCAGTCTGTCCTTTCCCCTATTGAACATTTTTGTGATTACTCTTTTGGGGATGGCGAAATTCTGGTTCAGAATGACCTTTTTCCCCAGAACTTAGCCCTTGGTTTAATAGGTAAGTTCCTGTGCAGAAAGGGAAGAACCAGCAGGTGCCCACCTGCTATGATTCTGACTGTATATTGATTAAGGAGGACCTCATGTTATATCTTAGTCATGAAGGGAAAGTGGATAAGGAGGTGCTGCACCATAAGAGGAGTAATTAGAGGAATATTGTGAAGTTGCGGAAGTCTGAATTCCTTAAATTGAAATGGGATGAGCTTAGAGGAGCTGCTATCAATAAGGATAGTAAGACTGTTTGGTCTCTGGTTTCTGAACAGAAGGACACTAATGATAATATCCGTAACTGTATGATTACGCAAAGGAATGGTATGCCCATTACCACGGCCTGCATGAGGAGGAGGTCATACCTGCAGGTCACCTTAGTGAGGGTCCCATTTTATTTGAGTGGGTGCTATTGTACCAGAGTGGCCAACATCTCAATATCGCTTTGGCAGCTTTCAAGAGTGCCACATTGAGTACCAAGAGTCTGAAGGCGCCTGGCCCAGATAAATTCCAGCTGATCTCTGGAAATATGAGCCTGACGTCTGGGTGCATATTCTTATGAGGTTATTTCAGGTGGTGGTTAACCTCAATAAAGACCCAGATTTGTAGCGACTAGTGGAGATCGTCCCAATTCATAAAAATGACAGGAGCGACAAACCATTTAATTATAGACTGAATTAATTGCTTGACGCATCAGGGAAATTATTTGCTAAGGTGGTTTTACACCATTTAGAGAAATGTGTTTTTGGAGAAGGGCCTCATTTCACATCTTCAGGCTGGGTTCTGATGTGGGTTAAGTACAGTAGACCAGTGCTTTTGTATATTTACTATGCTTCAGAAATACACTGTGTTGAAGAAAATGTGTATCTATGCAGTGTTTATTGATCTTCAGAATGTATTTGATAGTATACCAAGGACCCAGCTATGGCAGGTCTTGCTGAGGCGGAGAGTGCCAGGCCATTTGGTGTGAGTGATTACTCAGCTGTATTCTAACAATATGGCAACAGTCAGGTGGACCCCAGCTGTAGAGATTACCAACCAATTCCCTGTAAATAGAGGCGTGCAACAAGGCTGTGTCCTTGCCCTGCTTCTATTTAGTCTGTAAATTAAGGAAATTATTCTGGACCTCTTGGCAGAATGCAAGAATGGGACTTTGATCCACCAAACCTAGGAGCCAACATTTACCTGGCTTTACTTTATGCTGATGACTCAGTCCTGTTGGCCACGACTCCGATGGGAATCAGGCGGGGATTGAAGCATTTTGTTTTTAAGTGTTCCCAACTAGGCCTGAACCTTAATTGAAGTTAGACAAACATGATGGTATTTAGGGCAAGGGGGTCAAGGGCAACTGTACTTGGTCTTGATATTGAATGGACAGCTTTGGAGCAAGTGATCCAATATGATGACCTAAGGGTAAGGTTCTCCTATACAGGATTATGGGAGAGCCAGATTAGCAGGTCCCAGACTATTCTGGAAAAGAATGGTGGAGGCATAACCACATTCTTTGTTTCTAATGTTGGACAGGCAGCATCACCTGCTATTAACATCTATATGATCCGGTAACATCAGCAGTATTATACAGAGCTGAGATCTGAGGCTACTCTAATTGTTCAAATCTGGAGGTGGCAGATAACAAATTCCTTAAGAAGTTCAGGCTACCGCGTAGATTTACAAGTGCACCACTACATATGGAATGTGGACTTGAACCGATAATGTTTCAACTGGCTTGTAAACCAGTTTTTTACTGGATTAGACTGTGGGGATCCCCAGAGGTCGAAAAATATTGAGAAGCCCCTTCAGATTTGTTGAACCATCCCAAGTGTTTTTCATTACAGTGGCTAAGCCATGTGCAGCACCAATTTGGGCTAGTGAGCTTAAGTGAATTTTGGGAGAGCCCATTGAACATGACTATTAGCTCAAAAAGAGATGTCAAGTTGACAGTTCGATGTGCTAACCAGGAATGTCTCGCAAGGTCATGTCTAAGACTGAAATTTGGGTTGGATAAGGTATCCTCTACAGTTTTTCAAGGTGGGGAGTGCTATTTAGATCTCATTACTCAAGCCTATGCGCGCACCTTGTTTATCTCATTCAGAGTTGGCACTGTACACGTTGCACGTTTTAGTAATACTGTCACACTAGATGAATAGAAGATGTCCTGGGGAAGATGGCCATAATTAGTGAAGACCATTGAAACTGGTTGACATTTTAGTCTGGAAAAAAAGCTGTAATACAGCAAACACAGGACTAATTGATCTTATAGAGTTATCTCCTGTAGATCACAGTGTGTCTTTGTAGTAACAGGGCTTTCACTTTAAATTGACTCTTGAGAAACTTTTAATGGAGTGTCACATAATCCGGGAGGAACACATGCAGGATGCCAGAGACATTGACACCTTTTCAATAAGTTTGTATGTCTATGGTCTCTGTTGTGTGCTATTATTGGCAAACATACCCATATAATAACAAGCAAACTGTTTAGCTTGTTTTCTGCACCAAGACACTGCATATGATCTCTGGACCTGCAACAGACTTCTAGCAGATCCACTCTTTCCTGTTCTGTCTCCTCATACACAGGTGGTACACCACCGACTCCTAGGTTCAGGGGATGGATTGATCGAAAGAGCAAGAGGTATGTGCTGTCTATTTTTTGGTCTGGTCTCTATACCAGACTGTAGTGCCTCATTGCAGCTATTAATAGATGACTAACCTTGTCTGTGTTGTGTGTTAACTAGGTGGAGGTAGCTCTGTGCTTTGAGTGGTACATACATTATTAGACATACCCTACTGAATTAAGAAGTGGGTCCTTGTAAGTGTCTTCTGGTCTTCTTGGACGTCCTGCAGCTCCTTTCACTATATTTCTGCAAAAATCTTAAAAAACAAAAAGTTCCCTAACATCTTTCCTTTGATGTGTTTTCAGAATCTGCTGTGAGAACATGAGTCAAGTGTATGAGTCAATCTCCGCTCCTAACTTTGGATGTGCTGGGAACCCTTTCCCATTGAGTGATATTGCTTTAATATATTTATTTTCATCACTAGTCGTGTTTTGTGTTTGACATTTTCATCACCACATGGCATTTATTCAGTAGGCCAGGTGTGAAGATGAAGAGATAGACGATTACCCAACCTCTGTGTCAGAGGTCAAGCCAGTCATACTGGAAGAGAAGACAGAGCTTGAGGGGGGAGGTTAGACACTGATGGAGATTGAGAAGAGGGAGACAATACTTGAGAAATGGACAGAATGAGCAGGAGGAGGGGCAGACAGAGCATGAAGAGGGGCAGGTGGAAGAAGAGGCTGCCCATTTGCAGGGGGGCATGTAGAACCAGGGAGACAATTGACTAACTGTGTGGCAACCAATCAGGGGTTGGGGTTGGTAGCAGCTAGGACATTTAAAATGTTCCTAAAACATATGGTCCATTATATGTATCTGGAGTTGGTGAAGGGTCAGGGTGGTGGTGGTGGCTTGGGGCAGGGTCATGGTACCTTCATCAGTAGATAGAGGCTGCCTCAAAGGAGCATATGATAGGGAGAGGAGCGAGCATGAGGCGGTGGTGCATCTGGGGATTCAAGAGTGCCAAGGGAAGGAACTGAAGAATATTTCCAAGCAGATGACTCAATATTAATAGAATGGGGGTTCTCCACCATTGCAGAATGTCCAGATTGGGAAGAGGAGGCAAGGCAAGCACAGTGATGCAATCCTTCACCGAAAAGGTGGGAGTGGATGCAAAGTCATCCCCACCCATGAAATCACCCATCTAGTCATGGAGGTGAGAGTACTTTAGTTTGCAGTGTATAACGCTTTCAGGGAAGAAACACAGTGTACTATGCAACTGGTGCCAGAAAAGAGATAAGAGGGTTAGCCAAACAAGAGTGTCCCGGGAAACTCAATATTTCAAAAGCACTGTAAGATGTGAAACAATGATGGGATCAGGGAGTGCAGAATAAGTATCACAGAAGCTGCTATTGCAATGATGGCAGCCACAAGGGAGTATTGGATAACACATCAATTTGTCACTAGTAACCCTTTAACAAGTTCCCCTCACAACATTGTTGTCAAACTAGCCTGATAATCAATCTGTCTACATGTGTCTGCCCGAGCCTATCTTTCCCTAGCCTAACAAGGATTCCCCTAGCTAAAAAAAACTAAGGCTAAAGAAAAACAATGTAATAACCAAATATATCTGTCCCTCACAGTAATATACACACGCCAAAACATACAGGTAATGTCTGGAATTGTAAGATTCATTCACCAACTCAAACACAAAACCCCTTCCCCTGGATTAATACAGTATGTTTGAAACCCAAAATTCAATTTTATTAGCCAAGTAAAATGCACACTTCCAAAAAGTCCTTTTTCTTGGCTAAATGTACTATGTCGGTTCCAACAATCTGTGCTTACTAATCCAAAAAGGGTTCTCTCTTCAAATTTCAAACAAATTGTCAATGTAAATATTCTCCACTTTGAAAGAAAATCATGTGTAATCATTTCACATTGGTGACATTTTCACTTCTTTTCCACAGCAACCTTTTATAGTATAACCACTTTAAAGTACTTTAAATCACCTTCTTCCTGGTCCACTCACCTGCCAGGACTAACCTCTAATAGTCACTATCATGCTATACTCAGGAACGCGCAAACAAACCGACATGAGGAGAACTTTCTAGGAGGGATTTAACCCATGGCGAAGCATCCGCAACTTCAACATTAGAAGGCAACATGTAACATAATCTAGAAAACAATTTGGTTTACTTTGGATTTTCCCTTATTTGGCAAAGGCATGGTGTATACCGAAACATGTTTTATCACAGAGGGCCAACAGAATTACATGATTACCACTCAACAATAACATTTTAGTTGGATTTAACTATATCTTTATATCACTACTATTTGTACTCTGTGGTGAGGTTTGTTCAAGTCTTTCAACATTTAATTCTCAATGGGGAAAGAGCAATCAACAACTGCTTCATTATTCAATCTCTTAACTTTCAACACATTTGAAACACGTTTTTCACTGCTTCTTGGTTCAATCTCTTGACTCGAAGCACAACTTTGATATAACTTCTGTTACAGGTACACAGTTCAAAAGGACAATACTTCTCACTTCTAACAGTTTGCCTTAGGAAATGCAGGTTGTACTTTTCTCCCCGTTGATCTTTTCTACAGGGAGGGCATTTGTCCTGCAGGTTCTGATTTCTATTTATGAAACCTCTTGATGTCAATAACTAGGTTATAATGTCCTTTTGTTGGATATCTCTATTTAAGCAAGTGTGTGGGAGGAGAGGGTCTTTGAACCCCTCCATTCTCACACTTCCTGGGTATGCCCAGCGGCGGCTGCTTTGGGTCCAGGGCCTCGGCCCCGGAGCACCCGTGCGGGAATACCCCCGAATTGAGACCCCCCCTTATGACAACATAATACCAGAATTGGACGAGACTCCATTTTGTGAGCTACAGACTCCATTTTGTAATGGCAGGACAGTTGCAAAATCAAATTTCAGGCCTGCAGCTCTCCCAGCCAGGCGCACACGGCAAGTAAGCTTCTCCCCCCACCTCCTCCCCTCTGTCATCTCCACAGTTGTCCGGTTCTCATGAGAGACTAGCTGCGAGAATGCAACAAACTTTACACCGTATCTTCTGTCTTCCATCTTACTTCACCGACCCTGACACGGCCCAGCACAGGGGCCAGCACAGAAGTCATTCATCTCTATAAAACGGCCACACACCAAAAAGACCCTGGCCATAAAGAATACCATACCCATATTCCTTAAAACAGGCTCAAACAGCCGGAAGTGGCCCTAAAGTATGTTTGATTGTTCTCGCCTTAAGGAGAAGAGAGCCAACGTGCCTCCCTACATGCAATCAGAAAATGCTGCTCATGGGAAGTTTCTATCTCATGTGAAATAATGCAAGGATTGCAGTAGAACAATATGCATGTTAACGCACCGTAGAATGTATGTGTAACTAAAAGTCCTAATGTTAGAATTCAATTATAAAAGTGTGATGTATATTAACGTATGATATGATAGCGCTAATAGAAATAAATTGTCATAAGGAAATGCATACGGCAACATAACACTGTACACGCCAGCATAAAGCTACCTCATTTTTTGTTTACATGTAAACACATGAACGATATTGTGTAAAATTAATACAGCAACCAATCGCTCTGACCAGAATGTTCGTACTACAACAATATGTGTTAAGGCTGCATGCACAGAACTTGAACCATGAACTGTTAAACATAGTATGGACAATAACCTCAGCAAACAACTATTTTTCATAATGTGTCATGTAACAAATAGAATATTTAGCTAGATAGAAAGTATAGCACACTTTTAACAAATGTAACCAGAATGTAATGCCACGTGTAGAAAGCTTGTATGTAAAACCTGTTTCTGAAGGCCCTGTCTCTTTGTGCAATGCAGAACTACACCGCAAAGTTGTTTCAATTCTCTGCCACCCTTCATAGTGTCAAAGTAAATTAGCAGAGATTTAATGATGTTTAAAGAACCGACCACTAACCCCCCACAGCAAGACTTATGCCCATGATGGTATGTGCCTTCTGTGACCTGTTCTTTAATGTGTAATTCCAGCCTTAGACTTATAGCCCCCTTTGTTCTTTAACAGATGGACATTCCAGACCATGCAGTGACCTCAAAGGTCTCTCCTCTTTAGCTAATTAATTCTGCATTGTACCAATACATGGTTAATCCTGCCTACCAATAGATCAAGCACTGCATTTAATGGTTGTATTTTGACCTATGCCCAAAGATAAATTAACCTGTACTTGAAAAACGTTCTTCCTAAGTGTCTAAGCTTACAGGTCTTTGAGCTCGCTGAACAAGCAGATTATGGTAGTGTATGAATGGGAATGTGTGGCTACAAGGGTAAATGTCAAATGGTTATTGTACCACAGTTGCCGATCTCACATACCAGTTCGATGAGCCCAGCTGACTGAGTGACCCGAGAAGCGTCATCGCTACACCACGTGCTCCCGAGCCAACCACAACCCTCCGACCCTATGTAATCGTTAGGAGCTCGCCCCTAGTGACCAATCCCAACAGTTCATGTGCCCTTTAGGCCTCCCCTCTGTTCGATGACAAAAAAGCTGTATAAAAGTAATTTGTAACATGTCTTCTGCAGAGCGCTCTCGGAGTGAGCAGAGTAGAGTCGCCTTTTCTTATACCCAGCACTTGGTCTTGGTCTCATTCCCTTCTGGGATGTGTCTTGATTGACTTCATTTGGAAGAATTAACTGTATTTTTGGGGGCCTCTCACCATCATTGGTGACACTGACGCGATTGTGTTCTTTTTTGTCCTTCTGACAGGAGACATCCCCCTGTTTATGCCCCGGAGCATGCTCCCTCCAGAGCTACCCGCCAACGGCAACCGGTACACCTAGACATGCGCACGCAATAGGGCGAAAGGGTACGGGATCCCCCTTTACAAAACCCACCGTACTACTCGCTGGAGCCGGGCATGGTCTTTGAGTGAGGAGCGGCGCATTGACCGGTCAGGTCCAGAGGGTCTCAGATCAAGAAGGACACGTGAGTATCAAGTGCGGGTGATACTAAAAGGAGGGTGGGTGTCAGATTAGGAGGTTTTGGGACAAATGGCATAATTTGGGTTGAACAGGTGTAGCGACTTGTAGTATAGGGGGGAGTCTAGAGGGTCTGGGTCTTTTCTATATTCCATTCTACTCTCATCTATTGCATATGGCCATTGATCTTTGTTGATAAACAGTAATGAAATTGGTTTGACACTGCGTTGAAGAAAAGTGTGTTCAAATCGATGTGGTTTAGAATTAATGAAAAGTGTGAAGAAAGTTCATTTCACTGAAGAAGACTGCATAATATACTGAGTTTATCACACAAGACGTGTAAGAGTGTACACAAGGATTGTTAGTCTAGTGACGCTTGCAGTCAGGTACAATTGGCACGGAGACGCCCCTAGCCCATATTTATAAGACTCTGCCAGGATATGCGGAGAAAAAGAAAAAGAACAAATACCATGACCAATGGGTCATGGAGTTGAAAGGGGAAGGATTGCCTCTAGTTTGGCCACAAGGGGGGTCCTTCAATAAAGCAGTGCTAGATATGGTTGCCACCTGTCTGTTCATTAAATATAAGGGGAAACAGTTGCAAAACAGAAGGGAAATATTGGACCTGTGGCGTCTGTTCGAGGAAGTGCCCCCAGAGAAAAGTGGCAAGTGTAATACATCTCCCCTGACGACAACTGGCAATGAAGAGCCAATTACACAGAATGAGAATAAGGTAGAGGTTACACGCGTATACCCTTTATTGACAAAACCAGTGCCCGCAGAGGGGTATAGTGACCCTGTATATGTAGCACAAGCCGCAGCACCCCCCATACTTAAGCCGTCTGCCACAGCACCACCCTCGTATGACAGTCAAGGAATAGTAGGACAGGCGAGTACCCCCACGATTGATATTGAAAAGCTTATGCAGGATTTGGACTCACGACTAACAATGGCTCAAACTGAGCTGTCCCGCCTTAGGGCCATGGGGGAGCAAGGAGGGTATTCACCCCCGACTAGAACGAGACGCAACGTCTCGTCCGAGTGACGGGGCAGCGGAAGATGGTTGAAAAAAGGGAGAGATACGATTTCGAATAAATGATACCCCCATGCAAATCATAGAAATAAACACAGCTGACAGCGAACATAAGTTGGAAGAGGGAGGGGTAGCATCAGACACGGAGAAAGAATATTGGTGCGACATAGAGGAACAGGAAGAAGAAGAAAGGGGATTAGGAGCTGCCACAGGAGGGGCTTTGTTAGGGGAGGGATCGTCCGGAACAGAACAGGATGCATGGCGGTAATATGAAAGAAAGGGAAGAAGGTGAGTACTAACAAGGGGGGAAAGAATCTGCAGCTGCCATTGTTACACAGGGGGGCGGGAAGGCCCAGCTATATACCATGGGTTCAAATGGACAAGGCCAACTTGTTCAAACAGTTACCCCCACTATCCAGAGGTGCCAGTAAGTGGATATACGCATTTGAGAAACATACAGCAGGAGTGCCCTTGGCAGTGGGGGATGTCAAAAGTCTGCTGGTATCTGCAGTGGGAGACCAGGCACATAGGGTTTGGGCGAAGGCGGGGTCCCCCGGAATAAGTCTATATTGTGACCACCACAATGGGGCCTCCTTCAGCACAGTACAAGCATGAGTGTGGGATGCCCTGAGAGAAACATTCCCAGATACTCCAGATTTACAGTCAGTTATGCAGTGCACAATGGGAGATGAGGAAGATGTGATGTCCTTCATTCTCCGGGTGCAGGACATGTGGAGAGTGGAAACGGGTACGGCCTGGGCCAATCAACTTCCCTGTTTTATTTTATTATAAAGAGAGGGCTCCCAAAAGAACTACAGAAGGCCCTTGATAAAATAACTGGGATAGAAGCCAAGGGATGGCCTGAAATTCAAAGCATGATAGTGCAGCACTGTAAAAGGATCAAAGAAAAAGGAAAGGAGATAGCTTAGCAGCGGTTGGCAGACGAGGCTAAATTAGTACAAAACAAACTATTGAAGGTCAGTACAGCATCAGCAACCAGCACGACAGGAAGGGAGTGGGAGGAGGACAATGGGCAGATAGGAAGACCAGTACAAATGGCAGTGAACTGGACAGGTACAAGCCAGGACTCAAGGCCAGGGGAAAATCAATATGAGGGACCACAATGGCCATTGAGAGGCGGGCAGGGCAAGAGATGAGGATTCAGGGGGACAAGAGGAGGGGGTGTCGGGTATGGAGGGCCCTGAGGAGGAGGGCAAGGACAGTGTTGGAATTGCGGGAGGTGGGGGCATTTCATGACAGAATGTCGGAGCAGGCCCACAAATCTGTACCCAATCGAACAACAGAATGGACACGCCCACCCCGGGAGCCCTTATGGGTTACCAATGGGCAGGAATAGGAGAGAGAGCGAGCCAGTCCGTAGGTACATGAATGAGTACCAGATGCCCCCACAAAACATATCTCAGCATCCCCAGTTTCATGAACGTACTGCCCTCACTCGTAGTAACCCCTACGCTGCCACTGCAAATGGAGCACCTACACCATGTAGAGGGACAGCAATGGTAATAGGAAATGTTTTTGATACTGATGAACTCCCATGGCATTCAGCATAGGACAGCCCACAGGGAACACTTGTGTGTCCAGTACTATCGATGACCCTTGACGCAGCAGAGGAACCACTGGTAGGGGCGGCGCTAGGAAATAAACAATTCATTTTTATGGTGGATTCGGTAGCGGAAAAATCATGCCTCAAGGAGGGCAGGTTCCCGATTTTTAATCGGACTTTGGAAACGCAAGCATTCTCTGGGGCGGTGGTCGAGGTTCCATACACTGAAGAGGTAGATATAACGGTGGGGGGAAAACTGTACGGGCACCCCTGCTGTACTACTTAGAATTGCCCATTAATTTGCTGGGAAGCGACCTTCTCAGAAAGCTTAATATGACTATATCCTTCACAGACAGGGGAATAGTGTGCTCTACACCAGGCATATGTGCAATTCGCGCCATGCTGGCCATACACGCTCAAGCAAACTTCCCACAAACACGTGGCATACCTGTACATCCAGATATGTTCATGCAAGGGTTGAGAATACTAGCGAGAGTGGTGCCAGAATTGAAACATGAAAAATGGAGAGTACCTTCAGAATTCATTTTCCGCCCCATCACAGACCCAGAAATAGTGCCAAGCTCAATAGTGTCCTTAGATATACATGCTGTACAGGTGTCATCACAAAAGTTAGCAGTAATTGCAATGGACATGCAGGGATGCCAGTGAAGAGCAGTGCTGTGCATTGATGCCAATACGGCCCTGTGGGATTTAACAGACGAGGAACTTTTTAGTGACACAGAAGATGATGGGGAAATAGTGATGGAGATTGCAATCCCCTGTGAAGTAACGATTAAAAGGAGAGAGGTGCCACTGCCTCTCGTGGCAGTCGTTAAAGCACCACCAGCATATTTTGAGGAGGATCTGTCCCGAGTACCGCAGTAGTTGTGGACCATGGGCCCATATGATGTAGGGTTGCTGCATGAAGTGACAACTGTAAAGATAAAGCTCAAGCCCAGAGCTATTCTACCCCGAGTAAAACAATACCCCATATCTAGGGAAGCTGAAGAGGGCATAAAATACACAATATGTGCATTGATGGTACAGGGAATTATACTACCATCCAACTCGCCCTGCAAAACTTGCATTTACCCAATCAAGAAAACAAAGGGAGGGGCGTGGAGAATGATCCAGGACCTAAGCCCCCTCAATGATGTAGTACAGAAGGAGTTCTCTCTTGTTCCAAATCCTGCTTCAATATTATGCAGCATCCCAAACGAAGCCACCCATTTTACAGTAGTGGATCTGAAAGATGCCTTCTTTTTAATTCCACTCGACCCAGGTTCTTGGTACCTAACAGCATTCACGCTAAGGGGAAACAGATATGAGCACTGCAGATTGCCCCAAGGGTACTGCGAAAGTCCCAGTATTTTTTACAGAATATTGCACAAAGACCTTGGAAACATACACAATTCAGTGCGTGGACGATTTGTTGGTCTGCGGTAAAGATCAAAAGGAGTGCAGAGAGGATTCCATTATCCTTCTAACACACCTAGCACAGAAAGGGTACCAGGTAGACAGACAAAAGCTGCAATACTGTTTGACAGAAGAGTTATATTTAGGTCAGTTGATATCCAACAATGGTAAAAGAATAATACCCGATAGAGCAGCAGCCATAAAAGCAGTAAAAGACCCTAACACAGTGAAAGAGATGCAGACATGCCTTGTAATGTGTAATTACTGCGAGCCTGGATACTAGACTATGCAGCATACACAAAACCTTTATTACAAGCACTCAAGGAAGCGCAGCGAGAAAACACCAAATTACAGTGGACACAAGAAATGCACACAGCTTTTGACACACTTAAAGAATTGATATCCACTGCTCGAGTTCTAGCAATCCCCAACTATAAGCATGAATTTTATTTGTTCTCACGTTGCAATGGCACACTTATGACAGCTGTGCTTACACAAAAAACATCCCTGGGTCACAAGCCTCTGGCATTTTACAGTGGAACACTAGATGCAGTAATGCAAGGAATTTAGATTGCGAACAGGCTCTCGCAGCCACAGCATTTGCAATCAAAAAGAGTTCTACAATCGTGATGGAATGTTCTGTCATGTTATATGTGCAACACTCTCTTTTTGCCATCCTGGAAAGATCGAAGAGCATACTAACCACCAAAAGGGCCAAGGCGTATGAGTTGCTCATATCTAGCACAAACATTCATATCGTCCGGTGCAAAAGTGTAAACCCTGCCACATTTTTCACAGAAGCATGCACAGTAGAAGACATGCAGCAGCATGACTGTGCCACATACACAGGTGAAGATAGTGACACACCCACGGCAGATGAAAATGCACTGCCAGATGGGAAAATGTATTTTGTTGATGGTTCAGCCTCCATAGATTGTGATACAGGAGAGAAACAGTGGAGGCAGCAGTAGTTTGGGTGGAGGATGGAGAATTTGAAGTGATTGTACAGAAAAGGCTACCACCGCACTTGTCAGCCCAAGCAGCAGAACTAGTAGTGCTTATAGAAGCATTGCATACAGGAAAAGGGTGTGCAGTCACCATCTACACTGACTCTGCCTACATGGCAACAACAGAACATGGAGGATTAGCAAGATGGGGAAGGAGAGGATTCCGAAGGGCAGACGGGTCCCCAGTCCAGCATGCAACACTATTAGGCGAATTAATGAACGCATTAAAAGAGCCTACACTTTTAGAAGTTGTGAAATGTCAGGCCCACACATGAGGTGATGATGGCATCTCATTGGGGAACGCGGCAGCGGATGCTTCCACCAAGGAAACCTCTTATTTACCAAAAAGCCTAACAGGTGAGTACATACTACAGAAGATAGTGGAGGAAGAACAGCCTGAACGGTTCAACTCTTTGCCAATCTCTCAAATTATTGAACTTCAGCAAGATGCACCCAGTGAGGAGAAGGAGAGATGGATAAAAAGAGGGTGTAGCCAGTCATCCACTGATCTATTATGGAGACAAAATAACACTGGTAAGGTAGTGATGCCTGCAAAATTACTAGAGGTAGCATTCCAGCAACTGCATTTCCCAGCCCACAATGCAAAGCAGCATATTATCGCAGACATACAGGAAGATTGGTTTGCCCCAGGACTACAGCAGCATGTGACAAAGCTAATAATAGAATGTATTATGTGCCAAACATACAACTCTGGCCTGGCATTGCAAACACTTAGAGGAACATTGCCAAAGCCTGATGGCCCATTCCGAGAACTGCATATAGACTATGCAGACATGGGAGAGTGGTGTAATGGGGCCCGCTACTTGATTGTTGTGGTATGTCCATTTTTACGGTGGGTGGAGGCAGGCCCCTGCGCTCATCCAGATGCACGGTGTGCCGCCAAGTTCCTGGTCAGGGAAGTGTTTCCCCGCTGGATTATTTGTGATGTCATACGTTCCGACAATGCGACGCACTTTGTAAATGATATGTTCAAGCACACTACTGCTATGCTAGGTATAACTCATAAGCTCTGTACGATTTGTCATCCGCAATCGAACGGACTTGTTGAAAAAATTAACGGATTGCTCAAGAGTAGATTGTCAAAATTGTGACATAAACTCAAGAAGAACCGGGTATATTGTTTACCCTTGGCACTTTTTGAGATGAGAAATCAGCCCAGCAAGGTCCAACACCTGTCACCCCATGAGAGTGTGATAGGTAGGAGGATGCACACAGCCCACTCACCCCTGCACAGACAATCAGATGGATACCAGAGTGCCACAGTCCTAGGAGAAGAATTCCATGAGTATCTTAGAAACCTGACAAGAGCAGCACAAGCCATAGCCAAACAAATAGCAGCACCATTTGCACAGGAAAGCACCACTGATATAACCACTCCAGCCACAGATAGCCCAGACTGCCAGTTGGTGACAGGTGACATGGTATGTGTGAGGAGTTTTGTGCGAAGGTGGAACGGACCAAGGTTCCATGGTCCATACAAGGTAATATACTGCACGGCGACAGCAGTAAAGGTGCAGGGCCTAAGGTATTGGGTGCACTTGACAGATGTTTGCAAGGCTCATGGGAGTACAGATTGCGCAGATTATGAAGATAACAGAAATGAGCAAAGCGCACACACATTGAAAGTGAAACAGCAGGAATACAGGGATAAATTGCAAACGCAGAACAGGGGTGAAACAAAGAGTAAAATGAGAGTATCTAAAAGGATGCAAAATATCTATGAATAATGGTAATAGGTGTGACAGGATAACATGGAAACAACTGCCAAAATGCAAAATAGTTGGACATAAATGAGGATAAATGTCCCTCCATGCTCTCTCTCTCTCTCTCTCTCTCTTTTCCTTTTTATTTATATATATATATATGACTCATGTTTTTTCATTGATGATTTTGAACTGACAGCGAATTGCTTCTCTTGGTTCCTCTTCCCCAGACTCAAGGTGTGGGAATGGGGAAGGAAAAGATGCAAAAATATTTACTCGTGCCGAGAAACAAAAAGCAAGTAGAAAAACTGAAATGACTTGCGAGTAAACGGTGTAAATAATGAAAGCTTAATATACATGATTAACAAATGCTGGTATCTCATTTATTAGGAGCTACAATTGGCATGGAAGAGGCCCCAGCAGCAACAAATAATAGTGTAGATAGGGCTAGACGAAGAAGACATGTGTATCTTAGTTATTCATATGAATGTGTGCTGTTTGTGTGTGCAGTAGTATTCTTTTCAACATTATTTGGCCTGTTCTTGTATTGGACAATTGCCTATATTTCAATTGATGTGAACCAGGGGGGTGTGGGCATAAAAACAATAAAAAAGGAATGCATTTAATTTGGGATTGTGTTAAGCTAATATGGGCCGATGGGAGCAATGTGAATGAATACAATATTACAAATGTTACCACGAGTGTTAGGCGGAAACCTGTGCAGTTCCCTCTGGGACCACTGCAAAAGATTTAGGACTACAGGTGTTGGGCGGTGAACCCACTTGGTAGCAGTCTGTACCACACAGATTCACTTGGTAGCTGTGGCTGAGCAGTCAGACTTCCCTCAAGAAGAGTTGAGCAGTATGTGGAGTATACAAGATAGGGCAATTCTTCACAGCAAGACAAGTAAACACGCAACGAGGCTTAGTGTAAAGATATTAAGGTATTTATTTATAACAAAACATCTATGAAAAACACTATGGCAAGTCACGGCAAACAAATCAAACACAATTACTCTACGAAGAAGAAACGATCAATCCCCCTAGCAATATTTCGACAAGTCAAGGTTCTACTGGCAGCACTTATTTTCAGACAGAGGTGTATACCTCAACCTAGATGACACTCTAATATTTGTTAGGACGGGAGAGAAAAAGATAGGCAGGTTATGAAATCAACACAGTTCAATCCTACGCGGATAAAATGCAAGGCAGGAAGGCAAGAATCACAATAGATCGTAAAGTTCAGAGGCCAGGCCCACTCGGAGAGAGGCAAGGCGCAATGTCCCAAAAAGTCTCTAGTGGAGATGCATTCAAGTCTTTGTAGCAAATTGTTATCGGCAGATTGAACCAGTTCAGAACAACAAATGAGAAAAGCTTGGAGGCGACCCAACGGAACGGAGAGGATTAAGACACCTCACTCAAACCGATCGAAAGGGAAGCCAGGCGGAGACGGTACCTTTTTGTGGAGGGCAGCTCCGGTGGGGGCAGTTGTTCCTGGTGGTGGATGCACATCGGGTCTTTGCCAAGAGTAGAGAGGTTCTCGTCGTCGAAGAAAGTGAAGTCCAGTGCACCACCAGGGAAGAGACCAGCCGCGGAGTGCTCCGTCACAAGGCACCACCTTTTGGTCGCGGTTCAGGGTAGTGGCTATCCGGTTGCCGAGGTACTCTGCACGGGCAATTCGACCACTGCGTCCTGAGGCGAATAAAAAGCAAAGGGGACTGGTTGTTCCCACCAGTCAGGGGAAGAGACTCTCCGGCAGGGAGATCTCCTCTGTCGTCGGGAAGTGGTGAGTCGGATCCGCAGGGCTCCACCGGAGGTGTCGTCGTGCAGGTCGGCTCAGCGTTACCCTCGTCGGATTCTTAGGTCCTGTGGTGACTTCTGAAGATCCAGTCCCAAAAGCCCTGCTTTTATGCAGAAAACCCCCATTCATTCAGCCTAGCTGTCAATCAACACATGCTAAGTGGTGAGCACGAGGCTCACCACTTGGGCCAATCACTCTAGAGTGCAACCGGAGTTGGCAAGGCAAATCGGTCCAGGGTGCCTAAACCCCCTCCCACACCCCTGTGGTAACCCAGACAGAATGGCACCACTTTGGAGGGTCTCTGTACAGAGCCCGCCAAAAGTGGAACAAAGGGCTCAACCTTTGGTTTAGGAGTCACAGAGACGAACACAGACGCCATTTTACAAACTGAGTTCTGGCAGAAAATACCATCCGATAAACTTATTTAAGATAAGTAGACCGGTGGTACGTTAGAGATTAACGAGAAAAGTATCAATCTCCAACAATGGGACGAATCCCATAGGGTTATGTCCGGGGTCGAACATAACAAGTAGTTTCCACTGCCACCAGCCAAAACTCGACGAGGGGGGATGGGACAGTGCCCCCTCGAGTAACAGGTCCAGGAGTAATCGAATTACCCTTACTAGTACATCCACAATAAGATGGTTGGTACTAGTCCTGTTGGTAAATTTAGGTCTAGTAAAGCCAATGGTGACTTTACATGCCCGGGGAGACGGTAGTCAGTCCCCGGGTATGGAGTCTATGGTGGGGGTCCGCTAGGACGCCCCCGTGTTACGGCACGTAGGGTGCGGTGTAACACACATAGAAAAACATATGAGACCCTATGGAGTAAAAGACCCATAGCCCATAGAACACATTGACATTTGAAGGAATTCCACACATACATGTCCAAGAGTGGGAGAAAAGAGTCTCACTCTTGGCAGGATGGAAAAAAACAAACTCCCGAAATCCAGCAAAGCTGCTGGGGGACTCACTAGGTTAGGAAATTCAGCCTAAACAGAGAATTCTCCATAACAACGAGGCAGGCTACTGAAAAGCCCCCATATGTGAAAGAATCTGACTTTAGTGTATACACAATGAATGACAGAACACCTTCAGAACTCATGTGGGTACAAAATCACCCATACCCAACCACAATGCCAGTCTCAGAAACGACATGATTAGACAACATGACCACCAAAGAAGAGAACAGTGATAATAAATACATGACTATCAGCGACTATAACTTATACACAGAGTGGATGGGAAAAGAGGTTGGCAAACAGGCCCAGGAGAAGGAGGGAGATGGACATAGGAGGAAAAAGAGGGAAACACAACAGGAAAAATGGGAGGAGCATTATAAATTCAGCTTAGATACAGTTAATGATCCTCAGCACCCACACCAGACAAACAAATGTTATGCTGACATGAGCAACACGGCAAAACAGACAACAAATGAGAGTTGTTATGTTTGCTCACTTATACCTCATGCCTCAGGCACCCCCAAGGTATTGCTGCCACAAGAAATCCCATTTGCAGAGGCTCAATGTCTCCTACATCTTGCGCTGTGTCAAATCAAAAATACCTTTCAAGCACACACGGTTTCATTTGAACGATTGCAGAACGAGCGAACGTGCTACTCACGGCCGCAAGGAGTAATTTGTGTAAAGGAGCCTTTTTTGATGATAAAAGGGACATTGCACTCAGACAATAAGTGGCAGAATGAAGAAATATTGTGCAAAGCAGAAGCGCTACAAGGGCTGTCCGAAGAAAAACTTTCATGGGTACAGAGAACATGCGCTCCCATATGGACTGAACACATAATGAAGCTCACTTTGGTTACTGCCATCGAAATACCCTTCAAACTACAAAAAGACATTTCTTATTAACTCTACTTCCGTGGGGAGGGTAAAAAGAACATGGGGGAAAACAAAAACTGCAGCAAAACTCTCATAATACCAGACATGAAGAAAGGTACAGCAGCAATGATGGACACATACTGGGTTTGTGGCAACATGCCATACTTGCACCTCCCGCAATCATGGAAGGGCACATGCTCTCTGCCAATGATGCATTCCACGCTGATGGTGATTCCAGAAAGCCACATCCAAGATGGAAACACACAAGTGGCGGCGCCAAACAAACTTTCCCCAATGCCGCTTGAAAAGGTTCCCGTGTATACAATGGATGAAGAAGATTTGCAGAGCACAATGCGGAGGAAGAAATGATCATCAAACTATATATCAGCCAAATCATCAGAACTCCTGGCAGAGATACCCGATCGATTCCGGTTATTCAGCTCTGTTGAGACATTTTTTGCGTCCCTCGTTCCCAGTATCCAGGCGAGAGCTAATGCAAAATGGCTCCAAATAACAAGGTGGGAACTCATCCAGCTGGCCAATGACACTGAAGAAGGGTTCAATGTCATCAAAGTGGAACTCAGAGCATTGTGACTAATGACCATGCAGAACAGGTATGTGCTAAACCTGTTAACAGCAATGGATGGAGGTGTTTGCCGAAAAATCGGGAGTGCATGTTGCACTTTCGTACCTTCTGCGAACACGGAGAACGGCTCACTCTCACACGTTATAGCAGCAGTACACGACTTTGGGAACCTATGAAGGATGAAGGAGGAGCCCAGTCTAGCACCTGGTTCGACAATCTTTTTTCTTGGGTACCATCGTGGCTTGGAATGACAGTGAAATTCCTCATAACACTCATCATCTTTTTGTTCCTCATTTTTTGGGTGTGCCAATTAGGACTCAGATGCTAGGCCAATGCAGTTTCTAACAGTGTGCTGATGATGGTAACAATGGGCTGTGCAAATGGAGTGGCGCATATCAAACACGTGGCAGAAGTGCAAACAGGAGATAGTTCAGAGCCCAAATACAGGATGACTTCTATATACAATACGGGGCATAAAGTGGATAGTCTATATCACACAACCATTAAGGAGCCCAGAGAGTTACAATGGTACAAGGAAGTATGGGTGGATCTGGAGGGAGATGGAGAGTGTATTTATATGACCTGCACCCCGGATGAGTATGCTAGGAAGGGGAGAAGTCTTAGAGCGGTATGCAGAGCATGGATGCCAATAAAGGGAACACCAGCATTGGATGAAGCAGTAGCTGAGGAAGAAGAGCGTAAGAGGTTGGGGCAGTTACGATATTCGTTACTTAAGCAACGAAAGGGGGGAATCTGTGGGAGGAGAGGGTCTTGGAACTCACACCCCTCCATTCTCACACTTCCTGGGTAGGCCCAGCGGCAGCTGTTTTGGGTCCAGGGCCCTGGCCCTGGAGCACCCGTGCGGGAATACCCCCGAATTGTGACCCCCTTATGACAACACAATACCAGAATTGGACGAGACTCCATTTTGTGAGCTACAGACTCCATTTTGTAATGGCAGGATAGTTGCGAAATCAAATCGCAGGCCTGCAGCTCTCCCAGCCAGGCACACACAGCGAGTAAGCTACTCCCCCCACCTCCTCCCCTCTGTCATCTCCGCAGTTGTCCGGTTCTCATGAGACACTAACTTCGAGAATGCAACAAACTTTACACTGTATCTTCTTTCTTCCATCTTACTTTATCGACCCTGACAGGTCCATCTTACTTTATCGACCTGACACGGGCCAGCACAGGGGCCAGCACAGAAGTCATTCATCTCTACAAACCTGCCAACAGACCCTGGCCATAAAGAATACCATCCCCATATTCCTTAAAAGCAGCCCCCAAGTATGTTTGATTGTTCGCGCCTTAATGAGAAGAGAGCCAAAGTGCCTTCCTACCTGCAATCAAAAAATGCAGCTCATGGGCAGTTTCTATCTCATGTGACATAACGCAAGAATTGAGTAGGACAATATGCATGTTAACGCACCGTAGAATGTACGTGTAACTAAAAGTCCTAACATTAGAATTCAATTATAAAAGTGTGAAGTACATTAACGTATGATATGATAGCGCTAATAGAAATTAATTGTCATAACGAAATGCATAACCAACATAACAATGTACACGCCAGCATAAAGCTACCTCATTTTTAGTTTAAATGTAAATTCATGAATGATATTGTGTAAAATGAATACAGCAACCAATCGCTCTGAGCAGAATGTTCGAACTACAACAATATTGTTAAGGCCGCATGCGTAGATCTTGAACCATGAACTGTTTAACATAGTATGGACAATAACCTCAGCATACACCTATTTTTTCATAATGTGTCATGTAACGAAGAGAATATTTAGCTAGATAGAAGGCATAACGTTATGGAGGTGGAGGTCAAATGCCCCTTGACTGAGGAGGAGGCACCATAAACTGGGGTTGAGACTTGACCCCCCCTTGTCTAAGACCTACTTGACCGAGAGGCATCATAGTGCATCATCTCTGGTAATGAAGAGTAGCAATGGGCTAAATGTTCATGAATTGGGTTGCTATTTTAGCGGATGTGGGATGAGGTGGATGACTTATTGTTGGACTCCCCTTCATATGTGTAACGCTCACCTGGTATCCACGGGGACGTCACTCAGCCTGTTCTGACCTCTTACAACCTAGAACCCTTCCCTGAAGTCTACTCGACTGAAGACTGGGCCTGAAACACAGGATTGGTAGAGTGTAACTCCCTATTGTCTCTGTGTGCTTGAACCCCTTCTTCCCCGGGGTCCAACCCTTCCCTTTGATCCACAGCTCACCTTGTTTTCTTGGAAAGTGTGCTCTCCGTCCTGCTTTCAGCGCAGGGGCACGTTGATTGATGCGGGCTTGTAGCTGCCTAGTTACTTCACTGGAAAGAGTCCGACAGGTAAGTATAATGAGTCTTTTGAACAGTTCTCTAACTTCGTTCCTTTCCTTCCTTTGATGATGGCCGGCGTCCAGGGATGGCGACGTGCTGCTGAGATGAGTAGCGCTGAAGGTGAGTGAGAGCGTGGTGCGCGATGCGACCCTTTTGTATTTGTATTGAACTGAGTTCATTTTCTGTGTCTTTTAGGTGCCGCGACGTTTTCAGCGTGGATGCCGGTTATGAAGTAGAAATGCGGTGAGTAAGCGCGGTATGCGGCGCCTCTAGATGTTTCCACGCTAACCTGGAGTGTCTTTTCCCTCTTGCAGATGGATGTGAAGTTCCGGAGACAGAGTTCCCCCAGAGCGGCTGGGATTCAGGTAAGCGTTTGAAGCTTGTACAGTCTTTAAAAATAAGTGAAGATTTGCTGAATGCTTACTAATGCCTTTTTTTCTGTTCTTTTTGCCTTTTCCTTAGGAAGCAGCGTGCCAGGATGGGAATGACACTGCCGAAGATGCCCGCAGAACAGAAGGAGCGATGAATAGTGGTAAGAAGCACCGCAAGGTAAGGCTGTTCCTAACGGTGTTCTTGTTCTTGCAGGAGCTGAGCGCAGAAGTAAGATGAAGGCCTACTGGAGACCGATCCGAACACAGTGAGTGTCACGCTGCAGGTGCAGAAAACGCAAAGCATGTTTCTCAGCCTGGGCGAGGCTTAAATAGTCTCTGGGTATCCCAGGTGTCTCTGGGCTGAACCACACCCAAAAGACTAGACTGCACATGCAGTTCTGGGAACCGAAATATGTGGGAGCATCCATCTTGTCCCCATCAATGCACTACAAGTCCAATCCCCAATGTTATCCTATGGGAGTGAGTGAGTCTGTTGCCACAAGCACCACATCTGACTCCAAGTGGGTCTTTGGAGGGATGGAGAGGCCCTTGTGGGCCATGTAGGTGATCGTGGCCTGGCTCCAGCCTGACATCTTGGAGGGCTGGGGACATGAGGGACAGGAATCATGACAATATGAGACATGTAAATTGGACACAGAAGGGCTATTGAGCATATTGGCTAACAAACGTTGCAAGGCTTCCAGACTTTAGCTGCAACTGTGTCAATAAAGGGTACATTATTTAGGACACAATATTGTAATGGGCATAGGGTCATCACCTCCTCCAGAAAAGAGGCAATGTGTAAAATTACTGAAGCACCAACTGTTACACAAAGAACTTAGAACCTTTCCTGGTATAGTAGGTTATTGTAGACAATGGATCTTAAGCTATGCAGAGACAGCAAAACCATTACACCACTATATGAAGGCAATCACTGTAGAACCTTTACAATGGTCCACGTTGCAACCACTCCGGTACCCCCTGAGATGTATGACTCATCAAAAGGCTCAGCCATTTTTACAACATCACCTCGACCCTCATCATACTGCTACCACTGCAACCATGTATCACCTTCAAATCCTGCTGCCTCATCTATGAAGCCATCATCCCCCAAGTTACCTCATTGACAAGCTCAACATCTCCAGATTCCTATAATCCACAAGACGTAAGGACATATGCAGACTGGAACTCTGCTGGTGCTTGATGGAAAGAAACAGAAGACTGTTGTTCTCAAGCTAGGCTCCCAGAATCTGGAACCTTCTCATTATCAACATGATATGTGTCTACTGGCCTCTACATTTCAGGAAGGACCTCAAAGAATGACTTCTAACTGACACTGAGGGACACAATTCACAGCAACCTGAGACTGCGCATTCTGTTCCCCCACTTTTTGCCCCTAGTTCCTTGTAGATCCCTTGCTGCCAAACTGCGAGATCCCTCCAACCCCTCCATTGTTTGCTCCTCTCTCACTTGTATTACAGCTTCCCTCCCTGCGTACTTCCCTGGATAGCTTGAAAAGTGCTCTTTTGCTTCCTGAAGCTAGGTCCACACCAGCAATGTTTCCAGGGAGTGGCATGGGGTGGCACATCCTACCCCTGGAATCTGATTGGCCACCCCGGGTCCCACCCCTTTATCCTAAACTATAATTGTGTGTGTGTGTGCTCAAATATCATGTCACCCCTGTATAAAAGAGTCTGGACAAGCCACTGGTCCATACTCAATAAATACCATAATAATAATAATAATAATAATAATAATAATAATAACAATAATAATAATAATAATAATAATAATAATAATAATAATCAAATGCTGCAAGAACAATGAAAACATAAAAAGAAGGCCATCAGAAACACCTGTTTTAGCTTTGCCTGATTTTATAAAGAAATACACAGTGTATTGCCATGAAAGGAATGGGTTTATTCTTGCTGTACAGACACAAACACACGGGGCCTCATTACGAGTATGGAGGCAGCCATGCCCTTAATAAGGGCATGGCTGCCTCCATACCGGGTTCCAGCACCTGGTTCTGTGAATGAGGAATTACCGGGTCATTCTGACCATGGAGGACCCGGTAATTCCTCATTGAAAAAAACATCCCCATTCCCATTTGAGCCCCCATAGGGCTCAATGGGAATGGGGATTGAGCTAATAGCGGGCCCGTTAATAACAGGCCCATTTATAACAGGCCCGTTATTAGTTCCTGTTCCGAGTCCTGCTAGGGGACCTCATAATCAGGCATCCCGTAATGAACGGTGACGGCCCCATACCGGCACCCTTCATTACGGGAGCGCCTGCCTCGTAATGAGGCCCATGGACATCATCAGAGATCAAGGGCATACTATAGTAAATAACTAGATGCAATAGCAGCAGGTATGCCCCCTTCCTTGCAGTATAAGTAGCTGATGCTGCTATAGTGGTGAAAACATGTGAAAATAATAGCTTTTCCTCACTATAAGGTGGCACGGTTGCTCAAAACCAAAACGCCATACACGTCTATTTCCCATGCCAACAAGGATGAGATCTTACTGTTAATTTCTTCCAATATTACATGATTACTTTTGCCGAATCCAGCATTGCTGCACCCTAACCCCCAGGTTGATAAGAAACATGAAACATAACCTCATGACTGAGTTGCTATCACTGATTTCCTCCTAATTGCAAGAGGAGATTTCACAGACACTTGCCTAGACAATGCAGATCAGACGTATTTTGCGGATAACTTGTGTTATGGACGTCAGACCGGTCAACTGGCAGTACAGTATCCTGTATGTGGTAGCACAGTATCCTGTATGTGCCCTGGTAGAGGTTGTTTCAAGTGGTAAATTACCAAATGTCACATCTGCAATATGGGCTGAGCTCATACTGCTCACAAGGACTTGTAAATTGGCCGAACAACAAATTGTGAACATATACACACTCCGGGTATGCCTTTGGAGTTGCACATGACTTCAGAAAGGTTTGGTGACAACAGGGATTTTCAACCTCTGGCACCCAGCAGCACATTGAGGTACTGACGGTGCCGCAAAAGGTGCCAATTACATTAAGACTCTCTATGAAGAGATGATCAAAGGATGCGTGGTTGTCTAGAAAATATTACTATCTCATCTAATTAGATTATGTCATGTCAAAGTGTGGATAATTGCAACGCTAAATAAACATGGGTAGGCCTCCTGAATTTGCTACATTGGCACAAGACTATTGCAGAGTTTGAGTTGTATGTCTTCAGATTAATGTGGATAAATTAGTCCCTGCTACACAAGGAGGGCATCCACCGTCTGTTCATTCATGAACTTTCAAGTGTATTTCCTTCAAATACCCTATTGTAATAATCTGCAATACAACCTAATGGCCCCAGACACGTTTCCGGTTTGGTGAAACCATACCCATGCTGCGGGAGAGACGCATTTACAGTAGTTATAGGGCTGATATGGGGAATACCCCTCCATATAAACGGTGACCAAGGCTCTTGCTTTAATAATATATTGATAAAATAACTCTTTGCTGCTCTCAACATACAACATATTCCCCACTGGCAATACCATCCTCAGTCTGTACACGCACTGCATCATTAGAATGTCACATTGAAACTTATTAAATAACCCAAGCTTTTCCACGAGAACCAATTGAAGTGGTCAGAGGCATTCCCTCTGGTTTTACTGAATATGCATAGGACTATCAATCGAAAGATGGTGCTAAGTCCTCTTTAGGTCCTGCATGGGCAGTCTATGAGACTGCCTTCATCTTCCACTGTGAGACAATGTACTCAACTATGTGAGATCACTTACTTCTTCTATCATGTCCATTAACAAACAGGTTAAAGAGACTCTACCGAAGGAGCAGACGAAGCCTACCATTCACTGCAGCCCGGATGGAGACTGTGTACATGTGAAGAACTACAAATGGAAATCTGCATTAACGCCATGCGGGCATGGACCATACCAGGTACTGCTTACTACTAATTCCTCCATAAAGGTTAAGGAGATCCCCACTTGGGTGCATGCCATGCAGGGTAAACATGCTTTTGCACCAGAACAATGAGTTGTGGGACTGCTGTGCATCTATTGAATCTGGCACTCTATCATCTGTTTGCTGGCTTGAAATGTTATGTTCCTGTAGTTGACGTGAAATCTTTTCCTCCTTTTTGAAATTGGCCTGGGCGGAAGTATAATATATTCCATGTTGTAATTAGTACAGATTGTGCATCCTGGCCCTGGTATAGCCAGTGTTATGTTGTGTCCTGGCAGTTTGGAACTTCTCACTTGTAAGGAAGCTGTGAGTGTGGTTGAAGCAAAGTCCTGGATGTATCGGCTGCAGTAACTGGCGAGGCCCAGAAAGGACCGTAGCTTGGACACATTGGTTGGGGCCACTTTATCATTCAGGCCTGACACTTTGTCTGGGTCTGGGTTCATCCCCGATTCCGAGAAGACATGGCCGATGAATTTCAAGGTGTTCTTCCGGAACTCGCATTTGTCCTTATTCAAAGTGAGATTGGCATCATGTAGGGCCTTGCACACTTTCATGAGGGTCCCATCATGTTTGTTCACGTCAGTTCCGAAGACTAGAATGTCATCTGAATAGATGAGGTAGTTCGGGATGTGTTTGATTATGTTGTGGACTTCTGCTTGGAATGTTTCCGCTGCCGAGGACACCCCGAAGCTTAATCTTTTGTACCTGAATAGGCCGACATGAGTGACGAACGTGGTTATGTTGCGGCTCTCGGGATGAAGTACCAGCTGGTGGTACCCCTTCTGCAAATCCAGTTTGGAGAAGACTTTTGCCCCGTTCAGTAGATGAAGCATGTCGGTGATTCGGGGTGCTGGGTATCTCTCCCTTTTGATTGCTTGATTTGGGCGTTGTATGTCCATGCATAGTCTAATGGCTTCGAGCCCTTCTTTGGGACTGGGACGATCGACGTGGTGGGTCCAGTGGCTTTCTCAATAATGTCCTGTTCCAGCAGCTTTTGTAGCTCGCCCTGCCCTTCCCCCAGACTTGTGCGGGTCTGGGGTGCCACCTGGGATCACTGGTACCTCCCCCCGTGGTGCTGGTGCATGGATGTCCTCCCTCAGCGGGTCTGGGGCGGTGTCTGTGCTCCTCTCATGAAGCACATGTCCTCAGGTTGGGCCGTACCTTGTCTTGGCCTCCTCATGCGGGCGGGGCTCCTTGTTCCTCTGCGGGCATCCGCGTCGCAGTCAAATCACGCTCGCGGCCTGGGCGAGGTATGGCTCGCGGGCTGGGCTCTCTGCTCTGAATCACCGCTGCAGCCCGGGTGAGGCATAGGGCGCGGGCGGGGCTCCCTGTTCCCCCGCGTGTTTCACTCACCTCGGCCTGAGGCTATGTGGCGGATTTCGGCACCGGGCGTACATGCCTTTCCCCGCCCTCCCGCGTCCCTTCCCTTTCCTCCTTCCGCCCGGTCCCTCCCGCCCCTGTTGCCCTGGGAACTTCAACGTGACAGTGATCTACTTTTTTTTGCCACACACGGTGCCAATCAGGACAAGACCTTTACCCACATAAAGCCCTCCTAAAATGGCTGCCCGATAACAGTTCGGACAAAGCGTGAGCTGCTTGGCGTCAAGATGTAACTCTATTCCCAGTTATTTGGTGTGAGACTTTGCTTAGTGTGATTAATGCTACAGCTGCCACTGCAATTGTTGCTGCACTGACACACCTTTCCAATCTAATCCCTTATTGTTTCTCTGTTTTATATTTTGGGAGGGGGAATTCGGACATGTAATGTAAAGTTGTTTGATTCAAAAATGCGTTGGTGTTCACAGAAGTGACACATTCATCCAATGGAAGTTCCAAAGAGGGAGAAGTAGAGCACCCCAGGGCTTTCACAAAGTGGCTGCCACAGTCGGGTGCAATAATGATGTACAGGAACAGGTAGACAGAATCATGCGTTAATGATATTGCTAATTGTTTTGTTTCCTGATAACTATCTTGAGTTCTAGGAATATTACAGAAGCTGTTAAGGTGTGCTTGAATACTTACTCTGTCAACGTAGTATGAATAGGGAAACTCAAACATGCTCACTATTACTGTATATAGTTCCTCATGCATTTGAAATTTTATAATAATACTAAGATTGCTTCACTGTCCCTATGTTATGATATGGTTAGTAAGATAATTAGATCCAAGTTCAGGTACATGATTATTAATGCACCTTTAGGCACTATCATGTTTTCAATTCCTTTAGCTCCCTTTCAGGTTGCAACCCCGTTTCTGAGGTACTCAGTGGGAGTGGGCATAGGTTTGCCGAAGCAGAGATAAGTATTTTTTTCTTAGCAGGGGTAAGAGAGAATTAGTGGACAGGGTTTGCGATGGTGCAAATACAACACTTGCAGATATTGAATGATCGATTGGGTAAAGTGGAATGAGCTACAGGGCTTATCAATGGCGATATCTCAGCAATACAGATACACATATTTGTGAGCATCACACCTTTGCAATGCTACATAAAATCACTAGAGATGTGTTGATTAAACTGATTGAAAGGGTAGTGTCATGAGGAAAGATGCTACAGTGGGGCATCATCTGCACTGAGGTGCAGGACTTCCTGAACAATCAGCCAATAAGCATCAGAGAAGATGTACTCCACAAGAGTCCCGGAAAGCGACCTGTGTACAACAGTAAGAACTCGTTCAGCCAACAATGACGCATTCATAGACACACAGAAGTCATCACCAATGCCCCTCAGCCGAGGAGGGATCAGAAACTGTCATGAGGAATGGAGACTTTATTCTTCTTGGCTAATACTCACTTGACCGGAATGCATCGTAGTGCACCATATCCGATAATGAGCAGTAAGAATGGATTAAATGTTCATGAATGGGGTTACTGTTTTGGTGGGAGGCACGATGAGTGTGCCAGAAGGCATGTGAGGGTTGTTCTAGAATCTTCCCTAGTCAGGTGACCTATGACCTACACCAGAACTAATTTTAACTACCCATTAATTACAAGTTACATTTCCTAACCAGTCGGTGCTCTGGAGTTTCTACTTGTTTGTAGATTCATAGATGTGAGGCCAGGCCTCATAGTTGCAGCCACAAGAAAAGCTGTACATTTCATTCTAGCTGACTGGCAAAAATCAAAAAGGGTTTAAAGGATAGTTCCGGGACTTTTTTTTTATTGTCCCTACGGTTCGGCCATGTGTTTTTAAGCATAAATCGGTAGATCGTAGAAAACTTTCCTATGGACCATACCCGACTTTTCGTCCATTAACGCACTCGAAATCAGCCGCCATTTTCTGATAATCCTCTCACTTGCCGCATCGCCCTGGCTCACCTGCTTTTGCGGCACTAAATCAAATCCCCCGCCCCTGAAACAGACTTTATCAAAACATTCATATTCCCCGCCTCTATCCGTGACGTGACTGAGCTGCGTAGGCAAACGCGCCCAGGCGTCTTCTACGCGACTCCACACAGAACCCGGAAATCAACACAGATGAGCTCACACAACACAGCGCGCCACAATCGGGAATATGAAACTGTACTTTTAAATTAAACTTCAAGATTGTAAATTTGGTAAAGTACATTTATTTGACATCAAATGTTTTGAGAATATTTAGCGATTTTCATTTTTAATTGCTCACGTTCCAAAAAGTTCGTTTTGAGGCACGCGATGTTCCTTTGCTGTACACAGGGTCTTAGATCATCTCACAATACAGCGCCACAATTCGGAATATGAAACTGTGGTTTAAAAGCAAACGGCAAGATTGTACATTTGGCAAAGTACATTTATTCGACATCAAATGTTTGGAGAATATTCTGGGATTTGCATTTTTCTTTGCTCTCGATCCAAAATAGTTCGTCTTGAGGCAAGCGATGTTCGTGTGCAGTACACAGGGTGTTGGTTTACGATAAAATAAGCTCTTCGGTCGCACTGATAATCGCATGGCTGTTCCAACAACGAGGCACTAGGCCACCACAACTGTATGTATGTTGCATCTAGCCATTAGTACCGCGTAAGGGCATACTTGTACTTGGCGATCGTCCCATAAAATGGTCAGGGTGGTAACGTTGTTCACGCGGAGAAGCAACTGGCGGTTAAAAAAGCCGTCCGCCGGTGTCTGGTACTCGTGACACATGCAGTAATGCATGATGTACCTGTTTGAAAAACATAAAAAATGAAATTAGTCTCACCATCAGATCTTTATTAAAATTATTCATTTTATATATTAGGTCTGGAAATTATTTCATAGCTAGGACAGTGCAACTGGGTATTATACATCAAGGGGTGGCTGTAGGATACTGAGACAGTCCCCCAGTGCAGGGGTTGACAGGGAGGCAGTGCAGGTGGAGAGTGGAAGGGCCCAGGACCGAGGTTCCAGACAGTGGACCAGTTGTAGCAGGGGACAGGGAGAGAGAAAGCAGAAGCAAAGAGGAAGGTTTTGAGGTGCTTCCGTAAAAGGAGATGGTTCTCCTCAAGATAGTGGCGGTACAAAACAATATGCCACATAGAACGAACAAGTACAACTTAACCCGTCTTTAAAGCTACTGCATAGTAATTACATTGCGGTATAAACTCATCTAAAGAGTTACTTACATTATATTAGCATTTTCCATTGTGTCTTTGCGTAGGGCAGCCCCGAAATACCACTCCTTCTATGCCGACGTTATTTCTTCTAATGAACGAACATGAAATGGCTTCATTATCGTTTCTTACGTTATTGCCCCACACCCCCAAAAAGAAGTCTTTCGGGATGGTCCCGGCCTGTCAAGGTCAAATAACAATACAACCTTATACTGAGTCGTGGGCCATTCCGGCACCCGATCAAAAAATCAAAGCAGCTGACCTTCACTTTGAACGAGCGCACATTCCTATTTAGCAACATTCAGTGTAAGGCCATCTCACAGGACTTGAAATTTACACTCCATTTTTGCATTTTGTCTGCGTGCTTTGCAGCCCCAGAGAACCATAAATACGGAGACATTCTATATTTTTTGAAAAATGATTTATAATACTGTTTGGTTTAATTTAATGCGCAGATGAACAAGGTTGGATAGACACATTGCATGTACACTGAGCAATCACTTTAATTTACACATTACATAGATACACATATTCAATGGGCCTGCGACATGAGGAGACTCGAGAGAACAGACAATCAAATTACAATCATTTAAACCGTGATGTGTATTTCTCAATGAGCTCTTCTTTAGGTGGACATGGAACAGAGGCAATGTTGGGTGGCAATGCAGTTGTCCCCTGCACAGGTTCGTTCACAACTCCATTTATGTGCCTATCTAGGACGTCAACAATAAGTCTCTCAATAAACTCATATTGCATATCCTCAAACACTGGTTTGATCACCCATTGTTTACTTCTTTTAGTGAAGGCCTTATTGTAGCGAAGCGTCCCTAAAGTTCCGGTCGTCCTACTTTGTTGACGTCCAACATTATGGTTATGTGCCAAGACCGCTAGAAGAGTCCGATTTATCATGCCCTCCATGCCAAAATGCAATCGTTTTGGCCTGTACTTTAGGCACATATTGTGGAACACCTCCAAATCTCCTGTGTGGCAGAATTCCGTGAGTCCCCTCAAATCTCTTGTTATAGTTTTATCAAATACAATCTTTTCAATGGCTTTGTGAGTGGGTGATGAAGGAATCAACCACTTCTTCTTCCGTGCCTCCTCTGTGGACAAATGGCCATGTTCACAATTGTGGAAATGTTGGTTTGTGTTCCAGCGGTGAACGTTTGTGCAGTGTGGCATTACTGACCGCTATTTTTCCAGTAGAATTTCCAACGACCCTCCACATGTTTTTGAGCTCCACCAAAGATGGTTGCTGATTGACTTGGACCACTGTGAAATACCTTGCAATTCTTTTTTTTTACCTGCAGCAGACATTTTTTTATTGATTGTTTTTGCAAGATGCCAAACGTCAAATTGGTGATTTATATTTTTGTACTCTTCTCTCATTGTCTTGGCAATTGAAACGTGTCTGTCCGTGGCTATCAGGTCGATCACCATTCCCCGCGATTGTAGTTCTTGCAATGATGCTACAAAGCCAACTTTCTCCATGGCCACTGAGGATGTACTTTGTGACACCTGCACGACCACCGAACTCACAATTTTCTTACTTTCCATGTCCTGAAAGTGGTAGGTGCAGTACTTGGCTGAAAATCCTGGGCTGTCGCACTGTCCGTCACCGGCTAGCCTGAACCGTTTGCCCGCGAATGTACTATCAATAGACATTTTTTCCATTCTCCAAGCTTCGCTAATGGCTGGAAATAGATAATCGGTTTGGTATTTGTAGAACTGAGTTTTCGCAATGAAATGGATTCCCACAAACTGAAAGAAAGACTCTAACTTTTTAAAACTTGAACCACTAAAAAGTGCAGCCGCTGCACAAAGTAGATTGCCTGCTGGCAGTTGCCCCAGCATGGGTTGTGCAGACCATGAGAAAGGATGATATTTTGTACAGGTGGCATGTATTTTAAGGTTAGTGCCTCGAATTGCACGAGTCACATTAATCAATGGCTCCCCACATACTTCCCCACCAACCGAATGCCCACATTTCATCCGAATAATAATATCAATCAAACAACTATCGAATACAATGAATTTGGCCTCTTTCCTTATACTGTCACTCTGCATCCCAGCTGGTTCTGCCTGTAACGTTGAGGACATGTCACTCACATGAAAGGTAGAATCTCTGATATCGTCTTCCGCTATGTTCAGTGATATTGATGGTGTTTCATTGTCGTCCACTTCATTCTCTTCCATTGCAACATCTGTTCCTTCTCCGGCGATGGGTGAATAAAACAATTTCTTCAACTTTCTCGCGGTCTTAGTTTTTGCGGGTGTGGATTCTGTGAATTGATCTCCGACTGCATTCGAACTACCAGGAGGACATTCACTATCAATGGCTGGTGGTGGTATAGCTCCGTTGTCAATCACTTCATATTCTTCCCATTGGCACGATGCATCTCCAGTCTCAAGTCCCTGCCAAAAGGTTTGACAAGCAACATCTCTCGTTCGCTTCACTGTCTGTGTAGATCTAGTTCGTACACCCACTCACAACTAGAGGACAGATTGGAAAAGGGATGTTCAGTTTAAACACAACTACAGTATTGAACTATTAACAGTGAAAAAGAACATAATATAGTGACCAGGACACTAACCTTCTTTTGCTTTCTTTTCGTTGAAACTTTCTTGCCTCGAACTTCAACATCAGGACGCTGTTGCTCCGACTCGTGTGTGCATGTCTCCACTTCCTCTTGCGCTGCAACGACTATATTTTCATGATAAGCACATCCATCACGCACTGACGCTCCATCGACTCCCTGAAACATAGAACTTTCATTAGTATGTATAATAATATCGAACACACAAAATGTACTTGGGGACCAATACCCATGTACATCTCAATAGCAAAACACGAATGAACGCTTTGTGTAGAACATTCAAACGACAATTATTCACGCATTGTTGATCTAGTTAGATGGAACTGTCAAGATCCATACCTCGGGCTCCTCATAGACTTCCATTGATGATATTATTGAAGATGATGCTTCAGTGACTCCCTGAAACACAGAAATTGCATTAGTATGGTTTTCTATTTTGATAAAAAGAACAGAAACTTTGTGCAGGCGTCAACGGCTCATCTAAATAGACCTGCACAAACGATCAGTTGTCTAAAATAAATAATGGATATGTAAATATGATTCGATTTGCTCGATCGTTGGAAGTGTCACCACCCAGAGATCTGCATCAACTACTAGGGGTGATGTTCTTGTAGAAGAAGGTCCGTCATCTCCCTGAAACATAGTACTTACGTTAATAAAGAAGGAAGTATAGCGGATGTAATCACGTCATATGATTTCGCTTGATCGAACTGTCAGTATCCATACCTCGAAATGCATAAGAACATCAAGGGACGATGTAACTGCGGTGCACACTTCTGCAAGCTGTTGCGCCGACCCGTAACTGCATGCTCCCCCTTCTTCTTGGACTAATGCTCCATCGACTCCCTGAAACGTAGGACTTTCATTAGTAATGAACACAATATTGAAAAAAGAAGACACATAGGAGGGCGACGACAGAAGGACATATCAATGGCTAAAAACGAAAGAAACATTGTGTGTAACAATCACGCTACAAGAATGCAAGATCTGATGATCTCCATCAATGGAACTGTCCGGAAACGTACCTCGAGCATCTGAGTGACATCAACGGTTGTCGTCAATACGTTGGACTCCTCAGCATCTCCCTGAAAGACAGTACTTGCATTATTTTGGATAACAATAATTATAACTGAAAACAAAGACTAGAGGACGAGTACAAGGGTGTACCATTAGGTAAAATAATTACACGATAAATTAAAACTATTGATTTACATGCCTAAAAAAAGTCAGTGGCAGAATAGCCAAGTAAGATTACCCGATAGGCGCTTGAAGTGGCTGATGACTGCAATAACGACACGGATGGAGAATCTTCCGCCTTCATATTGAGTGGATACATAAATGGGGAAATTATTGTTAGCTAATGCTACACACTACCGCAAGGCCGAGAGATAAATACGTAAACTTGACTCACCAGTGGAGGGATGTGGACGAATAGAGTGGGAATAGCGTTTGAGAGCAATTTTCGCCTCGCTCGCGGTGTGTTCTTCTTTATTAGCAATGATGTGGAGTACATGTCTGAGCTAAAGTGCCTGCTGCAGATGCGGTATCGATCACCCCTCTTGTCCGCAAAGACTTCTAGGACTCTACTTTCAAGCTCAGACGGTGGATATCCGCAATATCGGACCCATTCTCGTATCTGATCTATTGTCTTAGGGAAAACATGCATTATAGTACCTTCAGATTTATTATGGGTCTTCGAAGGGCAACCGCCAATGGAACAGGCAGGCATTGTGGAAAGTTCTGAAAAGTAAAGATCAACAATTCTCTATGAATACCAATGTAAACTAAGAACATGTAACTAGTTCCTTGCATGTACTGTCTTGAACAAAAAGAAATTGGACGCAAAATGATTATGGTACATGGCCTTACCTTGACGAACAAACAGTTAGATGCAGGGATCAGAGTACTTTCTTGTCGTACAACAGGGAGCAGTTCACCGGTTGCAAACTGAGGAGTTTCCTCGGAGTGGTCACGGAAGTTCACAGAGACGAAGAGCAGATAACCAGCACCTTCACGGGTTGACTAGCAAAGCGCAAAGAAGTGCTCATTAGAAATATGAAGTGGGTTATAAAGAATTTGAAACAGGGGTGTGTTTGTGAATGAATGACGTCTATATGTCGTGGCATTATGCGGATTGCAGGGGGCCGTCCAGCGTGAGGGGGGATGCTTGGCAGGAGACACGGGGTCTGGAGGTAGACATGGGAACAACAACCCATGCTCTATAGACCACTTTGAAGTGTACATGGTCTTTGGCACCTCTGGGCCTTTATCGCTCCCTGACAGCTCCACTTGGCAGCACAAGTACCCCGGTGCGAACTGCCATTGATAGGGCGGGGGGTGGATTGGGGCGCTGGTCGTGCAGACAAGACACAGGAAGACTCGTGAATGGAGACACACTTATGTGGATTGCAGGGGGCCGTCCAGCGTGAGGGGGGATGCTTGGCAGGAGACACGGGGTCTGGAGGTAGACATGGGAACAACAACCCATGCTCTATAGACCACTTTGAAGTGTACATGGTCTTTGGCACCTCTGGGCCTTTATCGCTCCCTGACAGCTCCACTTGGCAGCACAAGTACCCCGGTGCGAACTGCCATTGATAGGGCGGGGGGTGGATTGGGGCGCTGGTCGTGCAGACAAGTCACAGGAAGACTCGTGAATGGAGACACACTTATGTGGATTGCAGGGGGCCGTCCAGCGTGAGGGGGGATGCTTGGCAGGAGACACGGGGTCTGGAGGTAGACATGGGAAGAACAACCCATGCTCTATAGACCACTTTGAAGTGTACATGGTCTTTGGCACCTCTTGGCCTTTATCGCTCCCTGACAGCTCCACTTGGCAGCACAAGTACCCCGGTGCGAACTGCCTTTGATAGGGCGGGGGGGGTGGATTGGGGCGCTGGTCGTGCAGACAAGACTCGTTTGCCGCAGGGCCTCACCAAGGAGAGGCCATCTAACTGCATGTAAGAGGCAGGCTGCAGGATCTAGTACATGGAAGGCAGGGGGGTGACTTTATAAATACCTCACCCTCCCAGGAGATGTGGTGTGACAAGACAAGGCACAGGAAGACTATTCAATGGAGACACACTAGATTCATTTAAAAAATGAAAACAACCATTGTTAAAATATATGTTGGGTTTTATTTTAGATCTTAATTTCAATTGAACATAAATAATAAACATTACACATTGTAAAGTTCCGGTTGCAGCACATCCAGGGAAAATCCGCGGTATTGTCCACTGTCGCTTGGGAAATGTTGTCTAATGGCAAGTACCGCACAGGCAGGTATTACTCTCCGAACGCGGTGTCCGAGCCTCCCGTGAAGCCACCAAGTGAAGCAACGATAGGCCACCAGCCTGTACCACCTGTGAAAATGAAAGATGCAAACTGTATTAAAATGACAAAACTTTCTTATCATTCTGCTTTGAAAAAAATTCTTTCTAGAAAATGCACAATATGGACCCAATTTACATGCATTCGAATGATATGTAGATGTAATTTTATATGTGGGAGACGACCATGACATAGTAGTGGCATCACTGACATCACAACCAGAGTATACTTACTCGTTACTCGGATTACGCGGACGAACAGTGCCGCGAAGTTCGTGCATAAGCACCATCATCATCCTCAACACGGTCCGTGAGAGGCAGGCTTCCCTGAACTCTGGCAGCTCGGTGATGCATTGCGGACTTGGCTCGCCTTCCGAAATGTAGGCCAAGCACCCGGAATTTTCACGGCAGCAGCAGTTCTCCTCCTCAGTTGGCATTAGCTCGCACCGATTGCACGTGCACCAGGTGGAGACGCCGTCGATGCGACATGGTCCAGGCTCTTCATCCGTTGACTGGTCCTCCCAACTGCCGTCCGAATCCCCATCGTTTTCGCGTGCTTGCCTTTCCAGTAGTTCTTCCTCGGTGTACTCGGGCTCGTACATATACGGCATTATTGTAGCCATTGTGTGGTAAAGAAAGTAAAATAATTTACAGAGATGGTACAGGTGTTCACAAGGCCTAGAAGTGGCGAAGGTAGCTGACCAGAGCACAGAAACGAGTCACAGAATACTCAGAGTAACACAGAGAGAATAATGGAATCGAAAATCTGCTGCTGTGTGTTGTGAAACGGTGTGTTTATACTTATTGAGGAAAGAGGCGTCCTGCCATTTCCATGGCGACACGTCATTAGCTGAGGCGCAGCGATTGTTGACACGAAACGTACTTTGGCGTTGGGAAATGGGCGGTACGCGTCTGCTGATGTCAGGCTCAGGGGCGGGGGATTTGATTTAGTGCCGCAAAAGCAGGTGAGCCAGGGCGATGCGGCAAGTGAGAGGATTATCAGAAAATGGCGGCTGATTTCGAGTGCGTTAATGGACGAAAAGTCGGGTATGGTCCATAGGAAAGTTTTCTACGATCTACCGATTTATGCTTAAAAACACATGGGCGAACCGTAGGGACAATAAAAAAAAAGTCCCGAAACTATCCTTTAAGCTTTACTCAACATTTTCTCATTCATGCCTAGCTTTTAATGTGAACGCTAAAGTGTGATTGATTCGGGCAATTGTGAATCAATGAGCTATAGAATGGATCTGATCAAGCATTAACATGTTTCCTCTTACACTTACTTAGGACATATTTCTAAGTAGAGGCTAGACATCCTTGTTAAGGCATGTGTTTTGAGCATGGATACTGCGCCTGTGGGTCTCGTTTAGAGTGTGGTGTAGATAAAACCCTTCAGGTTTCCAGAAGAAAGCTGGCATGTCATTTGCTGGCACAATGCACCCCAGCAGACATTCTCTGTTTTCCTCTGAAAATCCACTGAAAGCCTGAACTTTACATTAGTCCTTTTTCCATTAGTGGAAATCCACAGTATTTTATTCACACCACTATGGGTTTAAAGGGGCTACTTCCTGGTCAGGGTCAATATTGGGTGTGAAAATGTGTGTGATAATGTGACTCAAAGGAGCAATAGGTAAATCCACATAAGCCACAGGGCAGAGGCAATATGAGTGGTTTCCCTTATTAAACACACCTAGGGCTAAACTGTGGACCAGCCGGTCCTTAGTACATTTCTGCCGTTAGTAATACATTTGTAACACATGAGAACGGTATAGGAGAGCAAAATCAAACAAGGAACAATCAATCCTCTTGTAAGATAATTATGAACTTACACAAATAGTCTGTCCCTGGAATGAGGAACACCCTGTCCCTATCAATGTAATCTCTCCCTAGGAATCGGATGGTGCACTACCTATCTAAAAGGGATAGCAAAAAAGGGAAATCCCTATCCAACAACCTATGGTAAAATATCAGACTTGAGGTCACAGAAATGCCTTACAAAAACATAACATCATATTGTTATGTCTTTAACCAAGTGTCATTGGCTATTCCTCTCTTACGTAATCTCGAACTACGTTTTAATCACCAGTTTTAAGGAGGAAGTCCTAGACTCTCTGACCTACTTCTGATGGTCTCTCTAAAATGTTTACAAAGAACTAAATATGCCTAGAGGCTATAACAGCTTTCCGGCACTAAAAACATATTTTCTTGGATGTGTGCTTGCCTATTTTGTTGGCCATCGTCTTCTGCATGAGAATGCTCATGCCAAATTGGGTCGACCGGTTTCGATGATGCAAGTGATTAGGATGATCTTCTGCAGGACCTTAGATGTTGTTTGTTTGGTAATCTCCTTATCAGGAACAGCTTAGTGACCAATGTATCACCTCCGATTCCTGTGAGGAAACATAAGATAGAGAACAGAAGGGTAAGAATACCCCCTATGGTAGCATGTTTTGCAATGTCAGTGTGTTGCAGGTTGTGTGTATTACTTGTAATCTACTGTTTTAATCAAGTACTATAGGGCCTCATCACGAGTTGGGCGGTAACACGAGTGCTAGTAGCGCTGGTGTTATCTGCCTTACTGACAAAAACACTGGTGCTATTAGTGCTGGATCAAGGGTTTGGCGGAATGGGAAATCCCCATTCCCGATTGAGCCCATTCGGGAATGCCCGATTCCCCATTGGGCTCAATGGGGAAATTTCACGCTTTAACTGCCGGCAGATTTCCCGCCGTCTGTAAGAGCACGCAATTTCGGCAGATTTCACCCCAGCTAAGAGCTAGGGGGAAATCAGCCCAAGCCGTGATTTGGCAGACCCTTAAATCCGGCGGTAACAGCGCTACTGCCGGATTTAAGGGTTACCGCCAAACTCGTGATGAGGCCCATAGTCTAGAGGACTGTGATTCGTGGTAGCCCCATGTGAGCACTAAGAACGGAAAGGGGGTGGGATAGGGTTTTACCAAAATGTCCATGCTTCTGTTATCCACCTTGTGAGTATTGATAGCGCTTGTTTCCTTTATATATTGGCAGGGGTGTACCGCATGCAGCCCTATGTAATAGGGGAATACCGCATTCAGCCCTTGGTTATGCCATAAAGTAAAATTTCATACCCTGAATCTGCATGGTGTACCCTCGTAGAGAAACGCTTCACAGGCGCCAAATCTGGTCTTCTGTTGACTATTTAGAACTATGTCAACGTTTATTAGTTCTGTGAGTGTAAATATATTCGATATAACCTGCTTAACTGGTTGCAGTTTCAGTGTTCTGACAATATAGCTATGGAGCTAGATGGTGCTTACCTCAGCTAGTTCGTCCTACAATGCTTATGTGGATCGTAAGATGAAAGCTGCA
Organism: Ambystoma mexicanum; assembly: GCF_040938575.1. Taxonomy (NCBI): domain Eukaryota; kingdom Metazoa; phylum Chordata; class Amphibia; order Caudata; family Ambystomatidae; genus Ambystoma; species Ambystoma mexicanum. The sequence continues at coordinate 740,416,739 of NC_090928.1, forward strand.
CAGACGTCGTTACGCGATCAGTCTCTCGGTTTCCTAAGTGGAGACAAGAGCGTGTGCATGTCGGTTGTCAGCTTGTATTTTTATTAATTAGAGCTAGACACTACTATGCTCACAAAGTATATATGCAGTACTTATCCACAACAACGCTATGCTTACCAGCTGTAAATTTGGGCGTTGTTTACCTCTTCCTTGTCTGCAGAGTGCGGACGTCTCTATGGTAGATGGTGGCTGGCGCTTCTGTGCCGATGCGCGGTCAGTCTCGAGGTTTCCTAAACGGAGACAAGAGCGAGCGCGTGTCGGAGGTCATGCTATTGTTACAGGGCTGGGCAACGCTATGTTACCATAATGTTTATAATATGCTATTACAAAGCAGTGCTGTGCTTACCACCTATAAGCCTTGATGTGTTGTACCTCATCCGCGTGTGAGAAATTCAGAAGTCTCTATGGTGAATGGTGGCTAGCGCGTCTGTAGTGATCGGTACTGTTTCTATAGTTACGGGGCTGGCAGACATCTGGCTGGGTGTTGTAGAACTATTTGCCTCTGGGGAGCACCATTTTGTATTGGGCTATTTAAAATATAGTAAATTTGTCACACTCTCAGCTAACTAGAGCGGGTGCCAGTCTAGGCACATTATGTGCTGCCCAGATGTCATACCTAGACGATTTCTTAATGCATTGATGCTTGCCTGGGACCCATTGGTGCTTTCTCTTAAATACCAATATAATGTTCTCTAAATACATGTTAGATCTCAATTATCCATCCTGTATACAAGCTGATGGCAGTGCTTCTGGATGCTAGCAACAAATATCATAAGGGTTAATCAGGTGCAAATCGATAATTCGAAGGCGGATGCTCTTTCACAGAAGGAACACCTTCCCAACGATAATTCGAAGGCGGATGCTCTTTCACGAAAGGAACACCTTCCCAACGTACTTTTCAAGACAGAACCCATCTTTCCCCTGATGGCTTCAGGTTTACAAACCACATCGGATTTTCTGTCACGATTTAAGGTCCAATCAAGGCACATTACCAAGGACCAACTGTCACTTACCGATAAAATTGCTTTGATCAAGGAAGACAATTGTTATTTTCATGGAAATAAGGCATTCATTCCCACTCGACCACTCCAGAAAGAAGTCTTGGACATGTGTCACTCTTCACAGATAGCTGGACACCGTGGATTCCTGTCAACTCTGGAATTGATATCACGTTTTTTCTGGTGGCCTACGTTCCGGAAGGATGTCAAGGAATACGTTAGATCCTGCCCTGTCTGCCTACAAACCAAGGTTCCTTGAAAAGCACCTCTTGGGGAATTGGTGAAGATGCCATTACCCTCTCGCCCTTGGCAGATAATATCAACGGATTTTATCGTCGACCTTCCACCTTCAGGGGGTTGTACCACCATAATGGTAACCATCAATACCCTTACCAAAATGGCTCACTTCACTCCACTGGTAGGAGTACCATCGGCAGCACGAATGGCCCGCATCTTTATCAGTAACATCTTCACCTTACATGGTTTACCCGAGACTATCATCTCTGACAGGGGTTCACAGTATACCTCACGATGTTGGAAACTTGTCTGTTCACACCTCGGTATTTCTCGGGCTCTCAGTTCAGGCTATCACCCTCAATCTATTGGCCAGACTGAGAGACTCAATCAAACATTGGAAGGATATCTCCGGAGCTATGTTTCTGCAGCCCAAGATAACTGGAAGGAACTCCTGCCTATGGCCGAATTCACATACAATAACTCATACCATTCTGCCATTAACACAACTCCTTTTCATTGTACATATGGATTCAATCCCACTTCTTTCCCGATAATGAAGAAATCCAAAACCAGATTTCCAGATGTGGACTCTCTAATGCTCCAGATACTTCACGGACATAGTTCAGCCTTGACCGCATTACAAAATTCACAAGTCAAAAGAAAATATTTTGCAGATCGACACAGAACCCCAGCACCAGTGATCAAGAAAGGGGACTGGGTATGGCTATCCTCTAGATTTCTCCCTCGTCATTTAGTACCATATAAGCTTTCTCCTCGTTTCTTTGGACCTTTTCAGGTTATTTCGACGATTGCTACCGCAGCTTTTAAACTCCAACTCCTGACCACCTGGTCCCGGATTCATCCTGTTTTTTCACATATCACAATTGAAGCCAGACAATCGAAGTATTTTTCACCCTGTGGTCTCGGTTCGTCCTCCCCCATAGATGTGTGAAACCAGACCAGAATACAAAGTCAAAGAAATGTGTGACTCTCAATACCATCGGGGTCGGTTACAGTATCTTGTGGACTGGAAGGGATATTCTCCTGCCGACCGCACATGGGAACCTGAGACTGAGAATCATGCTCCTCGTCTTGTTAAGAAATTTCACCTCAAACACCCGTCTAAACCGGGAGGAAGCAGGTCTAAAAAGGGGCATACTGTGATGGTTTCTAATGTGCATTTCGCCTTCCGACCTATTTCCAACATGGCCGCCACTTCTGCACCAGGAAATCGTCCACACCACAGTCTAGTTGAAACTCATTCCAAGATGGCCGCCGCAGCGGTTACCATCGCTAGCGTACAGTTCAGGCTAGTTGTTAATTCCCAGGAAGCTTCTCAACCTTCCACCATCACTTCCTGTTCACTCTCTTATAATCCAGCGACAACAGAAGGAAGATGCGTTGCTACTCTCTCAGGAGCCGGCACACGCTTTGTAAGTTCGCCTCGCTAGGATTACGAAGACCTTTTCTCTCAACCATTTTTTGCTACTTTACTCACCTTCTTGTTCTCCATTCCTCCCTTTATTTTCAGAAGGCATTACGGAACCTTTCACTTTTATTTCCGCGATCGATTCTACTTCTAAGCACGCTTAGACCCGGAACCTCCTCCATACCTCCCTCTAGGGAGTCTCTAGGTACTAACCTATTTTCCATCTCACCTCTTCGATCGCTCCCGGCGATCAGACTTCTGTTTCTAACTCCTAATCCTTCCTTTGTAGCAATACTTTGTTGGGAACCTCCAGATTCTCCTCATCCACTCAGGCTGGCTCAAAAAGACTTGGAAGTGAAAGGGTAGGCTTTTCTCCTAGTTCATCCTACTCTTATAGGACTAGATACATCCACCCTAAATCTTACGGGTCTTTTCTTTCCCTCATCATAGTGCCATCTTACTTTTGCAATACGACGGAGATTCCTTACCTCTCCGCACTCTTCATGTTTAACGCATGGTAAGCTCTTAGAACCTTCTATAGGAACCTCTCCTTTCCTTACTTTCAGGAATAACTGTGTTCATTTTACCCACTATATTTAGCTCAGTTTGAAAGGCCACTTGTCTTAACAGCCAGAAGAATACCCAGACCAGCTTTCTCACCGGGTCTCCGCAGGAAGACAACGCCCACCAGCAGCTCTTCCAGGGTTTTATTCCCCACAAGGGTTTCCCTCAGAGTTTCACGAAGGACAAGCTTTTGCAGGTCCTTTGAGGAGTTCTCAGGGGGATTTCTCTTACTCTTCGAAGGTTCACGCCGAATTCGAAGAAACACCAGGGATTCTTCAGACACCTGTTCATCCTATATAACCCCAGGTAGGTGGTCTTTTGTTACTTCCCATTGTATTTCGGAACAAATTTGTTGTCTATACAAAACAGTTAACAAGTAGGGTATTAAGCTAGAGTGTGTAATTCGATTACTCCATATCTATAGATCTATGTTGATGTGTGGGGATGGGGTTATAATCTGCAAATAGCCCTCTGTGCTGACCTCTAGCGGGGTAAAGTGGTCCCACCACATATATGTATCAATGCCATCAGATGCAGAACTGAAGCACCATCCATGCCATGGACATATTCTCTGGTGCCTGTGCGGTGAGTTGAACTAACCATCTGGCTGACATAGGCGATGTAGTATCTTGCTGGAATCATATTGTAATACGGCCAGATCATTCCACTGGATTTGTTCATTGAACCCAGTGCGGTGGGCTCCCAGTCTAAAAATCCAGTTTTGTTCATGTTTCAGTAGAATATTGTGGAAATTACCCCTTCGTCTTGGTGTATAGATTCTCTTTAAGATTGTCCAGTGAAAATCATCCGGACCATGTCCTGTTTTGACAAAATGAGTCACCAGCGGAGCTGTGAGTTTCTTAGGGCGGAGACATGGCCGGTGTTCGATCAATCTGGTTTTTACTTTTCTCGTTGTTATGTCGACATAGGCCAAGTTACACGGACACCTAATGAGGTAAATCACTCCGCTAGAGTTACAGTTAGTGAATGACCGTTGTATCCATGGAGTTCTAAGTCCTATATCGATTTGTGTACTCCTTGTGTTTTTGAGCACATGGTGCAATTTCCACATGGGACATGTCTGGTTATGGGGTTGCTATTCCATAAGGTCTGTTGTTTGGGGTCTAGTGGTTTAGCCTCCCATAGTGTTTTCACAAGCCTGTCTCTTACATTGGGTCTCCGTTTGAATGCAAAGGCCGGTTCTAGGAGAGGATGTCCCTCTGTATTGAGTATTGGCCATAATGATCTGATTTATTTTTTAATTCTGTTCACAAGTGGAGAATAACTCAAAACCACTGTGATGTTTGATCGTCTTGGGGCTTTAGGTTGTTGCTGTAGAGTCACCTGCCTGGGTATGTTGCGTACTCGCTTGTATGTTGTATTGATGATTTTGTTGGGGTATCCCCGTCTCACGAGTTGTGTTTTAAGATCTTTGCCTTGTGATACATAATCCTGCGTGTTCGTGCAGAGTCTTCTGTACCGCAAACATTGGCCAAATGGTAGACTATCCCTGAGAGCTTTCAGGTGGTAACTAGAGTACGTAAGGAGGGAATTTCTATCAGTTTGTTTTTAGCAGTCTTTTGAGATGAGTCTTCTATTGTCAGTTGATATAGACAAATCAAGAAAGTGAATCCTATCCCTGTTAGGTTCCATGGTGAATTTAAGGTGTGCATTGCATGTATTGATCCATTTGTGGAATGCTCAGAGTTCGTCTTCCGTACCATTGAAGATCATGAACACATCATCTATATAGCATCGCCAAATAGTGATGTGAAGTAAGGGTTGGTCTCATGGTATATGCTGTCTTTCTCAAAAACATCCTCGTAGAGGTTAGCCAAGCTGGGGGCGAAGGTCGCCCCCATTGCAGTACCTGATAGTTGCTGGTAAAAACCTTTGTTGCACAAAAAAAAGTTTTTAGTAAGCGCAATTTCTGCCAACTGCAGGATGAATGTCGGAGGTACATTGTACAGGTCTATCCAGTATGTGTCTCACCATTGATAAGGTGGCTTGTTGGGGAACTTTAGTGTACAGCGATTCTATATCCATGCTGACCAACCATTCTTTCTCTCGATCAGAAGTGAGGGTATCCTTTAGGACTAACATAGCCGTGGAGTCTTTTATATAAGCTCTCATTTTGGATACCTCATTTTTAAAGAAGAAATTGACGTACTGGGATAGAGGCTCCAGTATAGATTGGATGCCGGAGACTATAGGCCTTCCAGGTGGAGGATGGATGCCTTTGTGAATTTTAGGTGTTGCATAAAAAGCCAGAGTTCTCTGATGGGTGGGTGTAAGGAATGCAGCTTCTTTTGCGCGTAAGTACCCTTCTCCTACAGCTTCCCTATAGGTGTATTAATTACATTTTTGATGAGGTTCGTAGGGTCCCCAGGTAGGATGTGATAGCTTGTTCTATCCGCAACAAGGTGTTCACCATATTGTTGTAGTCTATGGTATTCAACAATACACTTATAGTCACATTTGTCTGCTGGTTTCATTGTTAAGGCATTGTTATTGGCCAGAGTGGTCAAGGCTTCAAGCTGGGGTTTAGCACAGTTGGCGTGGACAAATTGTATCTTAGTCTCCATTAGGGCTATATGTTTCAACAAAGCTTGTTCAAAAGTACTGGATTCCATGGTGTTGGTATGATGTGGCAGGAAGAAGTGTGATGGCACCACAAATCCTGTGGTATCTTGTGTGTCAGCTGGACTGTCACAGAAACATTGTTTGAGACAGGTTTTTCTCATCAATTGAGCAACTTTTATTCTAGTTTGGAATGGATCATAGTGTACAGTCGGCACAAAGGATAGGCCTTTCTGTAGGATTTCTTCTTCATGTTTGATTAGTTGGTGGGTGGACAGATTGGTGATCAAGGAAATGTCAGCTGTGGCATGCCTCAGCCTCTGCTCCGGGTGATTCATGGCGATTGTGCTTGCCACCGTTGTTTTCCTCTGTTTGTCCCTCGGTTGGCCTAAAAAAGTAGCATCATTCCCTTGATAGGTATTTCCTTAATTCAAGGTAAATTGGACCCTTCAGTTGTCCGAGCTGTTACTTGATCCGGATGATGACCCTGATCTTTGTGCATAGCCTCCTCTTTGCAGGTTTTGAAACCTGATTTGTGCTGCATCTCTCCTAGCCTGTCTTGCTTCCTCTGAGAAATATTCGGTACCTACATATGGGAAGACTTTTTCATGGGCAAATACGGAAAGGTCTTTTTTCAACTTCATCAGTTTTTTATTAAGATTAAAGTCCTTGAAATCTTTCAGTGTATCCTCTAGTGCAGCCAGTTTTACATTGTAGCTATCCAGGGCTAGTTTGAGTTTTAATGCTTTGCTCTTATCATTGAGTTCCTTCATAAGTTGTTCCGTGACCGTTTTTGGTGTGATAATTATGAGGATAAGCCAGTCTCTGGTGCACTTATTAGCTATGTATGACCAATCCTTTCTGAACTGTAGGTTTTCCTTATGAACTCGATTTATTGCTGCAGATGTTCCTATAGAGGATGCACTGTTCAGCATGCCTTGTCTTTGCCAACTTGGCAATCATCTCTGCTATCTCGGAAGCCAGGGATATCTTTGTGCTAGCAATATTCTTAGACAGCCTCTGCACTCCCTCCCTCAGTTTGGGCCTGACTGATGCCAAATGTGTTCTGGTGGAATCCTGGTGCAGGCGGTTCTCCAACATCTACATCTACACTGTTGTAGGTCATACATGGCTTTTCAGGACCCATTCAGCCCTCTATGTGTCTACTCTGGTGGTGGTTGCACCTATAATTGTATGCCACTGGGTGTACCACACTCCTGCCCATCCATCAGCCCTTTTATTACCTTTACCGGACATGCCCAAAGGGCACATTTTCACCCATCCCCTGCATGTGCAACGTATGAGTCACTGTCCTCTCCAACAGCTCCCTCGCCTATTGGGAAATTACTAAAGGAGTTAAATGCCATGTCTTCCTGTGGCATGGGCTCTTTGGAAAGTGTTGAGAAACTATTAGTATTCACTGTTCCACAGATCTATAGCTGAGTGCAAATATTTCACATGCCAGTACCTATTATGTGTTGCATTCTATGTGGCATGAGTGGTTGTTAATTCTTTCCAGTCAAAGCTCTGCTTCAACGACAACACTTTTGTCTTTGCCTATTCCCTCCACAGTTGCACACCATACAGAAGCAATGCTTGAGAGCTCATGTGCACAGTCATGCACCAGGTAACCTAGTTGAAAGTCAGCCAGGTCATGGTCCACCAATTCCTGTGGCAGCAGCTGTAGGGATGTTACCTTACACAGACTCCTCTGAGTGTTAGGGTCAAGCAACGCCAGGCACAAATCTTGCTGTCATTGCCTTTCTTCCCACAACCTTCACATTGGTTCAGTGCATCTTCAAAGGGCAAATGTATATTCACTCAGGACAGTGCCATGCTGGTCAGTGAGAATTCAGGCTGGGCATGACGTCCTCATGCTCCTCTACGAATGCAGTGTGGATCTGTTCAGCAGTAGCAGAAATGAGCCAAAAAAGGTAGTGGAACCGTGACTCTGGTGGGGGACAGTGTATGCCGGAGGGAGCATTTTGCAACATGTGTTTTGCGGGGTTGTGGAGGGGCCAGGATGACAGCCAAGTAGGTGGAGCAGCCAAAATATGGTTCTCTATATTGCATTTCATGGATTTCTCTCATTTGGTCAGTGAAATGGAGCATTTATATGTGGCCTTTGTGAAATCAATCACCTAATGTCTGATCTTAACCCTGCTGGAACCCATACGTAACATCTACCTAAACAGCATCTGCCTCAACATGTTTGCTGACATGAATAGTGTTGTCAACTAAAAGTTGTATCTCTGTGTGGTGCTCAAAAAGCAAAAAGAGTAAAAGTTGAAAAGATTCCACAAATAGGTCTCACTTTGAACTATTTAGGGAGTTATAAAAACAAGTCTGTCTACTTAGAGATCATTGAATGGCCTCCACGGCTATCAACCACTTCAGGTAATCCATAAATTAATCAGGTAATGAGGTAAAAACAAAAGAGAGAGAACAGTATTCACTAATTATAGTGTATTTTACCATGCATGATAATAATTAACATGGAAAACAACAACGCATATATATGAACAGTCACAAGTATTGTGTAATGCAGATAAGGCCAAAAGTGTAATATTTAGTGACAGCTCCTTTTGCCAGGAGTAATGCAACAATTCAGGCGGTTAACCAATTTCAATGAAAAGAAACAATATGAAAGCAAAATCCTTTCAAAGGGTGCAAAACGAACGATATAAAACTAAAATCATTTCAAATGGGAGATAGGCTTTGTGATCATCAAATCACACAAAAAGATTAAAATGTTCTCATAGTTCTGAGTTATAAAAGAGTCAAGTATGATTTCTCTGAACCAATGAGACAGTACATCAATTGAGCTATTTGACAATGAAATAAATTGAAAAAAAATTGAAAAAAAGAAGAAAAGGGATTTTTAAAGAAAAAACGTTACTTTCTATAATTCAGATATGTTCAACTGAGTCAATTCTATTTGTCCCATGTTCCTAGTTAACATTTGGGAAGTGATAGGTCTGATTAGTAGCAGTTAGTATACTATAGTAGAGTCTCGTTACAGTATTAGCCAACGTGAAAGGATCTAGTGAGCCTAGATCTCAAGGGATATGGGTCAGTAAGTATTAGATCTTTCTCTTGTTGGGCTTCACGTTTCGGCGATCTTCGATAATTCAATTTCTGCCTTCATCAGGGCTCCATGTCGGGGACCCTGTACAGAAAACATAAGGTGTATGACTCGTGTGTAGCTTAAATGAGCCTACTTTTCCAGAAACATGTATTTGTTATTCCAATTAGAAGGGAACTCATGGCGCCGGTGGTACTCTTACCTCCCGGGGACAATCCCAAGAGTGCCAGGACACCTTGGAAGCAGCACATATCTCATCCGGTGGTCCCGCTGTCAGTTAGGTACCAGGTGAATGGATGGACCATAAGATGAAGGGATCTTGGTGCGGCACACTCTCCTCATGGAGATACGGCTTGTAATTCCTATGTGCAGGTCCTGTGTTTATTTCTTGCAAGGACCTATGTGAACAGAGGAAATTGAGAGGGCTTCTATGTATCTATGAAATTCATAAAATTGGTCAATGTCAAGGGGCTGTAGTAAAACAAGACAAAAGAGTTGGTGAAAAAACTTGGGTGGCTAATCAGGAATGATTCATTTGCCAGTTCTGAAAATTACCTCTGCTTGCGCCCAAGTTGTGAACTGTATGGAGCTTGCAGCCAGTCATAAATCTCACCTTGGTTTTGCCTGCAAGGCTTCTCCTCCTTCCTGAAGATATCAGATGTAAAAGAACGGGGTGTCATTATATTAAAAAACAACCCCAGTGTGCAGTTGTAAAGGTAACAGTATAAGCAAAATTCATATTTGCAAAGCTCCTGTTACTAAACCGCTAGTGTGTGCACTGCATGTGACTTTGATGGGTTCGCAGCGTGATTATTCGGCGGATGTGTAAACTGTGTGTTTTAATGTACACGATGTTAGAACAGGTATGCTGTTTGTCCGCGTGTGGGGAGAAGGAAAACTATTTATGTAAAATTGGATCCGTACTTACCTTTTGTTCAGGAGTAGCTCCACTTGTTGCTTTGTTCGTCGTTCTGGTTGCTGGAACAGTGCTAAAGCGTGAACGTGTGCGCCATCATGAGGCATATCTATGCCCAAGTGTCAAGACAACCATGTTGATCACGTAACTATGCACATGGTATTTGAGCACTGTTGTCACTTGACACTATGGCAACTACTATATTGGCGTACTGGAGTCCAGTCAAAACCACATGTTTGCGCAGCTGCTGTAAAGGTAATTTTGTGAATATATTATATTTTCATGGTGTCTGAATATTAGAGGTATCATGTAGCATGTGCCCCTGTAGGGCCACCAAAATAATTAATTGTTCTAATGATCCGAGTCCATCGGAGCCAGGGATCGAAACACACTGTCAGCTGTCGACCCTAAATATGGCTGCATTCTGCCAAACGGTGGCTGATACTGTTATGCTAACAGTCTAATTGTTGCTCATTGTAATATTCATGACTAGTTACATGAATAGATGAGGGGGCAATGTTATTGTCAGTGGATTCCCCTATTGCTTAACTTGCCAACATTATTGTTTTTATTTTAATTTAAGTTTTTTAGCTAAATTGACATGCAGAGCAAGACGGGGTGGGACCTGGGGTCCATTTCCAGTAAGCAAGCGAACTGTGTAATAACATTGGGAATTTGTGATTAAGAAATGGCAAATCTAGACTTATTGTCAACCGGTTAGTGATCCCTGTGTCCATCGGGGCTGTCACTTTCGTAGTATGTGTATTAGTCTATTGTTGTTCCTATAGTGTTAGTGAACCATTGTTTAAACACAAACATGGGCCATATTATTATTTGTAATTATTCATGGCTCTGCCCCTGTGAACATGATTATGGTCAATTTGGTTGGCTGACTGGGAGAAAACAAGTGCAACGAAGAATGGGACCAAAGGTCCTGTGTCCAATGAATGATTCAACTGCTCGTGGCATTAGGGTCCATATGCAAAGGTAACAGGTTGAAAACATTCGTTAAATCCATGGTGATAGGTATCTGACCTATGAATCCATCTTGATTCTTTTTGTAGGAGGCTTTGATGTATGTCTAGTCCTCCTTTTATTTTCTCTACCATCCACCACAGAATTTCATTTGGTGTGTGGTTGGCTTCCAGGAAATGGGCTACAAGTGGTGCTGTCAAATTCTTACATCTAATTTTAGATTGATGTTCCGAAATTCTCATATTGACCATTCCTGTTGTCTGACCAATGTACCTTAAGCCACACGGGCATTGGATACAATAAATGACATTGTTACTCTTGCAATTAGTTAGATTGTGTAAGACCCATTGTTTATTGCCAATGGGGAAGGATTTCAATTTCTGGGTAAACTGACACACCACACAATTCCCGGATGGGTAGTGACCCTGTAGGGGGCGGAAGTTCCAAGGACCTCCACTAGTTGTATTTGGTTGGTAGAGCGAATGAGCTAGATATTCCTTTATATTTTTGGCCCTTTTGTAGGCGAGCCTCGAAAACGGTTCTCTCGGTAGATTAATTTGTGTTAGTTTCCAATACTCCCTAATAATTTTTTTGATTTGGGAAGTATGTGTTCCATGGATCCCAACGCATGTCATTCGATCTGCCGTAGTTCCATTAAGTTCGGTTCTGGATTGAGTAGAAGGTCCCAGTTGGTATGCTTGGCTCGTTTATTGGCTTGTGCCAACTGTTTCTTTGGGTATCCTCTCGTTCTCAAGCGTGTTGTCAAAGCATCTGCATGCCTCATGAAGTCGTCCACTGAGGTGCAATTTCTGCTTTTTCTCAAAAATTGCCCATAAGAGAGATTATCTTTGGTGTGTGAGATGGTTGCTGGCATAATGCAGCAGAATGTTCCAATCTGTAGTTTTTCGGTATAGGTCACATTCCAGTTTGCCTCTTTTATGTCGAAGGAGAAGGTCCAAGAACTTGATTTCAGAATTACTTTGTTCCAAAGTAAATTGAATATGTTCATTGCACTGATTTAGCCATGTCCAGAAGTTGTTTAGTTCTGCTGCTGTCCCTGCCCAAACGAAGATCACATCATCAATATAACAATGTCAATGGCTCACGTGTACCTGCCAACGATTGAGTTGTGAGAAAATGAAATCCTCCTCATATTTAGCCATATAAAATATGGCTAGGTTGGGGGCAAATGCCGCATCCATGGCCGTGCCCTTTATCTGTAGAAATATTTGGTTATTGAAGACAAAAATGTTTTTACATAGGGTGATGGTCATGACTTCTATGATGAAACTTTTAGGGACCCTGGTCTGTGTTGGGTTGTTAGTCAGCCAGTCTCTTATACACTCAAGGGCTGCTGCATTTGGGATGTTAGTGTATAAGGACTGTATGCCCATGGTAACCAATAATTGTTCTTCTGGGTTAAAATCCAGACCCTCAAAGATTTGGATTGTGTGCGTAGTGTTGCGCAAATAAGTACTGGTTTGGATACTTAGAGGTTGCAGAAAGGTATCCTCAAATTTGCAGAGTGGCTCTAGGATCGAAGCACAGCCTGATACAATGGGTCATCCTGGTGGATTATGAGAGTCTTTATGGATTTTTGGTAAGGCATAAAGACACAGGGTCCTGCCATGAGTTCTACAGAGGTATTCTGCTTACTTTTTGCTAACCCATTCCCTTTGGAGGGCAGAACTAACAACTTTTGAGATCTCCTGGCAAAGGTCTTTGGTCGGAACTTTGCATAGGATGGTGTAGCTTTCTTTGTCGTTCAATAGTGTCTGAACCATCACGTGGTATTGGGCAGTGGACATGATTACCAAACCGTCTCCTTTCTCAGCTGGTTTGATGACAATTTTCCTGTTGTTTTGTAAGGAGGTTAAAGCTTGTTTTTCTGCTGGCGTTAAATTATGTTGTGTTCTAATTTTATTAGTTTTTAAACTATCCACATCCTTAAGAATGCATCTTTCAAAAGTAAGCAGCTCACTTGGGACCTGATTGTCCGAAGGTGTGAAGGTTGATGGTAAATGTAAGCCAATGTTGTATGTACTCTCTTCTTCATCTCCCGGGTGTTCCCTGAAATAAGTGTGTAATCGTACCTTTCTCACGAAACTCCTTACTTCCATTTCCAGGTCATACCAATCTGTATGTTTGGATGGCATGAACGACAAGCCCTTAGTTAATACTGAGATTTCGGCCTCAGAGTTCAATATTAGCCAAATTAAATATTGGCTTGGTTTTTAAATCTGTGGGCTCTCTTAGTACCTCTGTTTGCGGTGTTGTGGCCTAGGTCCTGATCTTCCTCCTCTTTGCCCAGGTCCCCATTGTGGCAGTCCCCATAGAATGCCACCAGGGGGTCCCCCGCCTAAAAAAAAGTAACACATTGGGGCGGAGGATATGGGAAGTTTGGTTGAAACGGGCCCTGTTCGTATCTAGATTGATCGTCTGACAGGATCCACTACTCGAGCCAGAAAATGTTATTGCCCTACGTCGGTTCCTTGGGCCCACCTTAATTTAAAGACAAGATATAGTTATCTGCGATATGAGGGTAGACAATTTCAAGTTGGAAATCTTTAATATCTTGTACATTTTTTGTTTTTTGCTTCGTGTAGCAGATTTGAAGTCCTCAAATTGCTTGTTGATCTCTAATAATTGATTTTTTGCACCTGTAATTGTCCTGCTGCTAGTGGTACATTTTTGTTGTTTCGTGTCAAGGTCTTTCTGAATAAGACTGCTGATTTCTCTGGGCGGTAGTAATTGTGACGACCATAAGGTCACAGCTACATTTTGTGGCTATATAGCTAAAGTTGGTGACATATTCTTTTGTCCTCTAAGAAGAGACAGGGTTCGTTCCTAACTATCAAGCCACAGGGGATTATGTTAGCCTTCAAATATTCTCTAAGGAAATGTGCATGAAGTTCGGTCCGGAAACATTTCTTTTTTAATCTTAATAGATCATCCCCTGACTTAGTGCGGCCGGATAGTGGATTATTCCCAAGTGGATCAAAAAAGGAAGGGCATTGAATTGTGTTCTTCAGTAAAGCTTAAAGTTGCATTATCGGCCATCCCAATTGCGAGGGGCTGGTCGTGACTGGAATGGGATGGAGTAACCAGGGAAACGGGTCCCACCCACTCACTAAGGTGGGCTGATAACCACCAGATTAATATGTGCTCCAAAAGTTGTCCAGGCTCAAAGGTCTATTGTATTGGGAGAGTATAGAGACAATTTCTTAGCATAGGACTGATAACGTCTGATTGAATGACTTTGTCCAAAGTTACATTACTCCTAAGCAACATGGTTGCCTTTATATGGTATCAAAAAACCTGAAGTTAATAGGGGGGCCTGAATACAGAGATACATAGGCCTGTAGTCATGCCAACTAAAAGTTGTATCTCTGTGTGGTGCTCAAAAAGTGAAAAGAGAAAATGTTGAACAAATTCCACAAATAGGTCACACTTTGAACTATTTAGGGAGTTACAGAAACAAGTATGTCTAGTTAGAGATCATTGAATGGGTTACACGGCTATCAACCACTTGAGGTAATCCATAAATAAATCAGGTAATGAGGTAAAAAGAAAAGTGAGAGAACAGTATTCAATAATCATGGTGTATTTTACCATACATGATAAGAATTAACATGGAAAATAACAACAAATATATATGAACAGTCACATGTATTGTTTAATGCAAATAAGGCCAAAAGTGTAATATTTAGTGACAGCTCCTTTTGCCAGGAGTAATGCAACAATTCAGGCGGTTAACCAATTTCAATGAAAAGAAACAATATGAAAGCAAAATCCTTTCAAAGGGTGCACATTCTTGTTAAGAAAAAACGAACGATATAAAGGCAAAATAATTTCAAATGGGACATAGGCTTTGTGAGCATGAATAGAACTTGGTAGACACCGGTTGTTAAAATAAACTCCCATGGAAATGCCCTGAACCTTTATCAACTGTATCACATAATCAATTAACCTGAGACAATAATTTGACAGGCTTTCTAAAAATCAGGGGGAGATGGGGTGCCAGGAAAAATAATGACTTATTGTTAGCAGGACCTTCTTCATCTTCTGATAATTCAGATGAAGCCAGAAAGAGTCCTTCCAGACTGAGATGTCATCCATGCCTACTGAATATATGGTGAAAGAGATTTCAGTTTGGCTGTAACTCTCATAGGGTGCTCAAATGATGAAGTAGGATTTAACCTAAAAAAGAACAGTTCCTGAATGATGAAAGTGGTTGTAGAAAGTAGTGGACATTCTACAGTCAAAGTAAAAATATTGGCACTGTGTTCCTAATAGTGCCTGCTCACTTCGAACAGGCCATGTGATGTGTGTTGCTTGGCACCCATTCTCAACTTTATTCCCAGCATTTTCCTCCTTCCCTGGAATTATTTTTATCAAAGGGCCACTCGGTAACCAAAGAAGCTCTAACCCACTTTAGTGTTTGCTGTGGCCTTTCATTACACATGCACATTTCTTTTTCATGCATGCGTCATGCGTTCAGGTTTTTAACCAACGTGAGGCATGCATGAAAAGTAGGAGCACCTGTCTGAACGTGTCCGTTTCACAAACATTTGAGCAGATGGGTGAGTTTTAATCCGAATATGCTATGACATCATATGCACAATGGATTTGCTACTATATTTTGTTTGCATTAATACATAGATAGATGTCACACATTTATTGTGCTATCCTTTTTAAATGCACACATCAAATTGTGAATGCATGATCATGCAAGCACTTGCTAGGTGCTTGCGGATCTCATTGGGATGAACACAGTTTTAAGAATCACTCCCATTCATCAGATCTCTGCTCGACATGAGGGGCAGATATTTTAGCTGGATTACCAAATGTACGTCTTCTGGGGAAAAGGTTGCAAAGTACCATGTGTAATAGAATTATGTGCCTGATGACTTTGTAGGTGTGCATTTTGGAGGGGGCGGTGCCCTACTTGCATGGAGACCTGACCCATGCTAATAGGGGAATTGCTAGTTCCTATGTTTATGTTTTTGCATGACCAGTGCATGCGCACAGACTATTAGCCTCTAAGGATGTGTCCTGCTTGGACATCACCAAAGGGATTATCATATACAGAGCCCCCCCCCCCCCCGGCCCCCTGTTTGGCTCTTGCCTCCCTTGCAAAGGAGGATTGAACATACCCTCACAAACAGCAAACGCAAAGTAGGAGCTGCTCTTTCAGTACTATGGTGGAGCAGAGGCAGCCTTTCCCATGAGGGATGAGGGTGATCCTGCCACCTTGGGAAAGCCTGTAAGAGAAATGTGTATTTTATTGATTTATAGAGAGCTTGCACCAAAGCGCGTCGGCAGAGCCAACAGAAATCACTAAATCAAATTCGAACAACCAACAATAACTGACGGGGGAAATTAGAAAAGAGAGCAAGAGCAAGAGCTAAAAGGGGGAGACAAGCAAAACTACTTTTAGTCGAGTGCGAAAAAGGTGTAACGAGGGGGAGGATCTAATATCGAGGGGGGGGGATTCCAAAGTTTAGGAGCCAACAGAGAAAACAAGATTGTGTGCAGGGATACTTGGTAGAAGAGAGAAGGAACTGGTTAGCAAATTGGAGGGCAGAGGCGTATACAGGGTAGGGCCTGAGTAGGCAAGGCCCACCCAAAATCTGTAAATGACCACTCAGCAACGCTGTGCAGGCATTTACAGATGTTAATGCCACTGCGGTGAACCCAACCGCATTAGCTTCAGGCCCCCCTTGTTAGACAATCCTGGCTATGCCTCTGGTGGAGGGCCCTGAAAGGAACATAGAAAGAAAGTAGATAAGAACAATATGGAGTGTCAAGACCATGAGTGGATTTATAGACAATGGTGAGGAAATGAAACAGTATCCAATTGTCAAAGTTAAGCCATGAAAAAAGAGTGGAGAGAGGAAGAGATTGTATGTGAATAATAGCGTTCAAAATGGAGTGTAAAGGAGCAAGACGGTAAATGGAAGAACAATAAGTAAGAGTAGAGCAATAGTCGAGCCGGGAGAACATCAGTGTAGAGATAGGAAGCTTATTAGCATGAAAAGAGAGGAAGGGCCAAAACGTGCGGACATTAAACAGCTGATAGCGGGCTGATTTAGCAATGGCAGTGACGTGAGGTGAAAAAGTAAGAGCAGGACAAAAGAATCGCCCACAGATTGTGAGTTGCAGGACTAAATAAAAGATAAGAAAGTGGAATAGAGAACCAACGGGGAGGGAGAGGAGCGGGGACAGTGGAGGATGAGAAGAAGAGAATTTCAATTTTAGAGGAATTAAGTAAGAGCAAGTGAGTGATCGGCCAAGATTGGACGGCAAAAAGGCAAGTCGAGATTTTAGAATAAAGGGAATCAGAAAATGGGGGAAAGGAAAAAAAGATTTGTGAATCATCTGCATAGAAATGCAGGATAGCCCAAAAGATGAAAGGGGAGTTAGTATAGAGTAGAAGAGAAGGGGCCAAGGACAGAGCCTTGGGGAGCACCGTGCAGAAGAGGCTAGGAGGAGGAAGTGCTACCAGACCAAGAGGCCGAGAAGGAGTTTCATGGAGATAAGAGAAGAACCAGCGTAGTATGCAGACAGAGTCCAAGTGAGGAAAGCGTAGCAGTTTTGTCCATAACACTTGCATAAATGAGGAAGAACAAGTTTGGAGCACATTATACAGAGCAGAGAGTATGGTTATTACTGCAGTGGCATATCATGCCTGGAAAGAAGCTCTACATTAAATTGCATTATTTTTTATTATATTGCATTTTATTGAATTTAAACAACAACACAATCAACGAAAACTACAAGAAAAACAAAATCAAAACATACGCATTCAAGGAACAAATCAATAAGTGAAGGCACGATAAGAGTCAAATGACCTCCATTCGTCGCCCTTTCCATCTACAGTTCAGTCTAGTGTCTTAGGGCATCATGAGGTTACTGGGATTCTTTCTCCTCCCATTTGTCCCAAATCTTAGAAGCTTTGGTCTCGCAGCCTCTTGCTTTATAAACTCTGTGCTCTAACATTGCAAGCGTGTCCTTATCATCTGCCCATTGTTCCAGTGTTGGGGACTCTGGGGCTCCCCATTTTTGTGCAATGTTCCGCTTCATCAGTCCTGTGGCCGTGGATAGGAGCAATCCTTCCCATTTATCAGTAGTGTTCTCATCTGGAGAGGCCAGCAGCAACACCTTCGGGTCCATTGTTATATTGCGGCCTAACACCCTGGATAGTTCATTGCAGCATTTCCCCCAGAAAGTCTGGATCCGCGGACATTCCCAGAGGATGTGTTTGAATTTACCGACCTCCCCCCCACAACGGAGGCATTTCGGGTTTGGGGCACGTTTCCAGCCATGCATCATGGTTCTTGGGTAATATATTCTGTGAAGGATTTTAAGTTGGACCAAGCGGAGTCTGGAGGAGATAGCAATCTCCCTAGGATGCATTAGGATCTGGATCCAGTCCTGCGGGTCTATGGCTCCCACATCGTCCTCCCATTTGGATTTAAGACGAGGAAGTTCCAGAGTAGCAAAGGAGGACATGGCATATACAGTATAGAAGTGACTCTAGTAGGGATATGTGCTGGGAGTATATTGCGTTCTATGGGTGTATACTCGGGAATAGCGGGGTCCAACTGGATATGTGTTCGTAGGGCGTGAGTCAGTTGAGTATGGTGGTAGCGTTCGGTTGCTGGAAGGTGGAATTTCTGCTGCAATGCTACAAAGGAGGCGATTTCCCCATCTATCAAAACATCCCCAATCCGTGTGATTCTGGCCTCCACCCATTCGGGCCATGGTCTGAGTTTCCCCAGTTCGGGCAGGTTACTATTGTGCCACAGGGGTTGTGCCGTGGTGATCTTGACTTTCCATCCCACATAGGCGTGGGCCCGTCTCCAGACCCTTGAGACATGTGTTGCCATTGTTTGGGGTAGGGGTCTGTGGAGGGGCTGGTAGAGCAGGGGTAATGGGTCAGTGTCGTGGATGGCTGCAATTTCTGCCTTTATGTGCGGGAGTTCCCTATCCCCATGTAATAGGTCGTTAACCACTGCCAGTTGGGAGGCCCAGTAGTAAGCTCGGATACAGGGGATGCCGATACCCCATCACAAACCAATCTCTGGAGTGTAGCCAGTGCAATACGAGGTTGTCCCCCTCCCCATATGAGGTCTCTAAGGAGGGAGTCAAGGCAGTCAAATTCCAGTGGTGCATTTTGTAATAGATAGAGGAATCTGGGCAGGGTGATCATCTTAAAGAGGGCGGCTCTACCCATTAGTGTCAGGGGGAGAAGCCTCCAGTGGCGGACATCGTCTTTAAAACAGTCCATGATCGGCTGGAGGTTATGGGCTGCGTAGCACGTCAGGTCCTCTGATATCCAAATCCCAAGATACCGGAAGCCGCTTAGTTCCACCTTGTATGGGCATTCCTGGGGGACGGCCAGTGTACCGCCCTTTACCGGGAACAGGATAGATTTCTCCCAGTTGATTCTCAGCCCACTAAATTCTCTGTATTGGATGAGCATTTGCGTTACTATGGGGCAGGTTTGTATCGGGTCACCCAAGTATATCAAAAGGTCATCCGCATACAGAGACGCCCTGTCCTCGCGCCCCCCAAAATCCACGTATCAGGTTGGTGTTTTGCCATAAGGGTGACCAACTCCTCCAGGAATTCCTCTCCCAGTCCTGGCGGGGAGTACACTGACGCAATGGCCAGTGTTTCTTGTCCCAGTGTTCCTATAACCACCACATAGCGACCCCGGGGGTCTTGTTCAACTATTAGCGATGTGAATGGGACATGTTTATGTATCAGGATAAGAGTCCCTCTGGATCCCATAGTGTATCCCGCATGTAGGGCCAGTCGGTAGCTGGTCCCGGCTAAGTGTGTCTGATTTATCAGGGCAACGTCGGGAGAATGTCTGTTCAAGAATTGCAGAACAAGACATCGCTTGATTCCGGACCCCAGCCCGTTCACGTTCCATGTGATTATTTTGAGAGATCTGGGGCGCTCAGGGGTTGATGCGTGGATCAGTGTGGTCGCCATTTATTCTGTACAATACCAGGTTCGCAGACATTATGGGTTGTTTCATGGAATTGCCGTGTGTTGGGTGGCGTGATTCATTAATTTCGTGAATGCGTAATAAACGTGTATTAATACTATAACAAAAACAACATAAACTCACCCATCCACCCTCCCCATACTCCACCCCAACACGAAGTACCTGTCGCCCGAACATCGTTGGCACTCAGAACTAGAGTGTCAGCTCAAACTTGGGGTCCTGGCTGGTAGGCGAACAGAGGGGGTCCCCTCTGGTCCGCAGCTCCTACCACCTTTGAGCATTCCGTAGTTCTAAGGGTTCACTTATGAGGTTGGTCTCTCTTCGGTTCGATATTCCATCGCTTCCTAGTGTTCGTTGGTTTCCCTTGCTTTAATTGGCGGGATTTTCCGCTTGATCCAGGATCGCTGGTTCCGGGGCCCCGGTCCCCCCCCAGGAGGGGGACGATCCATCCCAGGCCTTGGGTCTCCTTCCTCGATCCGTCGGTCTTGCCGTCCAGTCCCCTTCAATGTGCGTTTCCGCCCATCTCCAGGCCTCCTTCGGATCCATGAAGTGAACTGTGGTTCCCTTGTGGTGGATCTTGAGTTGGGCCGGAAACAGCAGTCCGTATCATACTTTCATGTGGAATAGTTGCCTCTTCAGCGGTTCAAACGACTGTCTTGCCCTCTGCACTTCCCAGGTGTAGTCAGGGAAAAAGGCGATTCGGGAACCGTTATGGGTGATTGTATCCTTAGAGCGAGCCATTTGATGAAGTGCATCTCTGTCCCGATAGTTAAGGAATCTGGCTATGATCGTTCTGGGTGGTGCGCCTGGTATAGGCCTGCCCGATGGCATTCTGTGAGCTCTCTCCACCGAGAAGAACTTAGAGAAGCGGTGAGGCGCATAGATGTCCGCCAACCATTGTTCCAGGAAGAGCTCCATACTGGGCCCTTCCTCCCCCTCCGGGATGCCGAGGATGCGTATATTGTTGCGGCGCGATCTTCCTTCCCCCTCATCCACACGGGCCTCTAACATTTTCAGACGATTTAGTGTCTGGGAGAGACGTTGATTAATGCCTCTAATGTTATCTTCAGTCCCCGAGATGCGCTGTTCCCCCTCCCCCATACGAGCAGAGAGTTTCTGCAAGTCGTGGCGCAGAAAGGAGACATCCGTCGCTATACTGTCAATTTTCATCTCCATCGAGGAGCGGGAGCTGGCAATGGCGGCGATCACATCTCTCAGAGAGAGGGCAGTCTCGTCCTCGGGGGGGTGTCTGTGGTGTGTGAGACTGCGAGGCCTGGGCCTGTGCCACTGCAAATTGGTCCATCTTGCTTTGCGTAGAGGCTTTTTTCAATTTGTCTTTGCCCATCCTTGTAGAGAGGCAGTTTCGCGGGGTTGTGTGCGCCCGGGAGGGACCGAGGCTTGCTGTGGATCGGGTAGGACAGCGTGTGCGACGGCAGACCCGGTCTGGTGAGTTTTTCAGCTGAAGTCTCTCGCAAGTGTGGCTCAGAGAGGGGCTTCCACCTCGGTTTTACCAGTGCGTGGGTTTGGGCTGGTGACTGGGGCCACTCACCGGCCTCGCTGGCTGTCGCGGTAAGAGAGTCTTCCCGACTCGGCAGTCGAGCTCCTTGTGGGCCAGAGATGGTCTGGCGTTTTCCATCAAGTATGCTTGCAGTACCGTCGCTCCCCGCAGCCCGACAGGCCCTGAATTGCATTACGTGCCGGCGGCAGCCATCTTGGGAGCGTGGGAGCCCTCCCCGTTTCTTCACTCGCCTCGGGTTCGCTCTCGGGGCTCCGATTTTCCCTGAATTTTGCATCCGATGGTGCCCCAGTGCGTCAGCTATCGATGCAGGTATCAGAAGTGTATAGAACTCTCAGGAATCAGGCTATAAAAGACAGGATATTTGAGGCGGTCACGGAGCCGATCAAACTCACGTCCGCTCCATTGCGCTGCTGGCCACGCCCCCTTAAATTGCATTATTGAAAGATCATTAATTTTAACTATCACAAACACAAATTTGTATACTTATTTATTTAAATAGTCTACTATTTTAGCTGATCTTAAATGTTTCTGTTATAAATATGTTATTTTGCTTTAGTAGTTAATGTGATTTTTAAAATTTTGAAAAAGTGTTGTTGTATAACCATATGCATAATACATTTTTTATTAAAGCGTAGAAAGAAGAGTATAGTGATCCACAATATCGAAAGTGGCAGATAAGTCATGGAGGATACGAATGGCCAAGAGTTTTGAATGGCCAGCAGAGAGAAGTGAGTTGGAAACACTTTCGGGAGAGTAATAGGGGGAAGTGGGGAATAGACGACCCGGAATTGATTTCAGTAATGAAGCCGACAGTCCTTGTGAGTGTAACCTTTCAGTGGTGCGACATGGGAATTCACTAATCCATACGATACACACATGCATTGCATTCAGGGACATGCAAGTCAGCAAGGACTATGCATGGCAATACCAACAGGTCTCCCCACAGATAGGTAGGTATTGCTTTAAACCATTCTTTCGTCTGTCTTTGGCATATGCTATTTCTTTGTTATATATATGTGTGATATGGTTAACTGGCCGGGGTTGGTTCCTGGACATCTAATTGTAAATCTTACTGCATCTCGGTTTCCTTATCTGCCATTATTTGAAGGTACTTAAGACAATAATAGTGTGTTTCATTATAATTATGCTATTTGAAAACAATGTAAACTTTAAAAAAATGTGCAAACGCACATGCACACTCTTTGTTTTGAGTGTGTTCTTCAGTTCCTAGACACTCCTTATGGAGGCCTTGTTTGCACTGCCGTGATGCCCCTGATTAGACATTTGGCCAGTAGATTATTGTGTTGCTAAGGCTGCAAGATACATACCTTTGATAAGTGAACACATTTATAAAATTGTGATAGCTCACGCCTCAGACATTGGGCCAACATGCACTTCACAAGCAGGAATTCATCATGAAACACTATATAAAAAGGTGTATTATTATGTAATACTTGTCTTGATGTTAACATCCAATGGGTACAATGTTTTCCTCGTTTAAGAGGCGCATACTCAAATCTACAGATGCAGCCCTGTATAGAGAGAATGATGGGTTGATAACATTATTTAATTCTGTTCTCTGTTGATCCACATCTAATACAGAGTAACAGTAACAGCAACAGTTGCTGGTCCAATGTATGGTAGCTAAGTAAAGCATACTTTGATTTTCTGCCATTGCTTTCTCTGGATATGAATACTGTTTTTGTCCATCTCATTTTCTGAGCATTTAATCATCTTTGCTGGTCTGCTATGGTACTGTGAGACTCTGTCCTTTTTTGCTCCTTTCTGGCTTGGTCTTCTACCGAGCTAAAACTGTCTTGCTTGGCCTATAACGGTAAAAGTAAATAGATCAATGTTTGGCTAACCGTGCTGGTGCTAAAAGGTTGTGTCTCATTATTGGTCATGGAACAAGGTAGTAAGTATTTGTCATGGGTGAAGTTCCAAAAATAAAACTGGTTCAGAGGACCCTAGAACTCCCTTCCCAAGATTCAAGGAATTTCGAGGGCCACACTGTCCTGAAAGCCCAACAAATCGTCATGCGGTCTCGAACATAAAGTAACATTCTAGGCAGCTGGATACAATCCAGGCAAATTGAGATACAAGAGGGGAAATTCAAGGCACTAATCCCAAATACTATGAGAAAGCGATCTCAGCGGGTTGCAGACGTTTTGCAGACATCTTTAGAAAAACGGTAGGTTAGAGGTTCAAATGCGGTCTCAGAGGATTCAGCCTTCCACCCTTCTGAAGTCAAAGAAACGAGTAAGGCTGGATGCAATTGTTTAACAGTGTCATGTGAAAACTCATGGGATACAGAACCAAAAGTTTTATTTTGTGCAAATTACTGCTGGATATGTGTGGAGTTTCAAATAAGCCCCCTTACATATCCTAAAAGTACCCTATTCCTCCTTCACTCCATTGTTTCCCAAGGTCTTCCTCACCCAAAGCGCCCCAAGATCATTTCCTTATATTTCTAGCACAACAGCTCTAGGAATAGAAACATGTTGAAAATGCCCCACTGTCCTGCAGGGACCTGTCAGGCCTCAGTAGGGCGGTAAGGCATGTTACAGGTAGGTCTCTTTGGGTAATGATTTTGGCCTGCCCTCCCTTGCAGGGCTTTTATTTGTACCCCCTGGTGACCCACTGCGAACTTGAACTTTCCTGGTGAATCACACGACCAAAAAAATCAAAATGTAGATGATTCGGTACATTGCATATATGTTCACCGAGCACTAGATAGCAGTACCACGGAGATGGAAACTATCTCCTAGGAATCACCACGAAACAATCACAATCATGTGTTCACAATGTCAATGTAGCCTTCCTACTACGCCTTACACTGTGAACGCAACGAAACAAGTAATATACAATAGACTTCAAACACACAAAACATCTGAAGAGCCTTAGGCACCCACCCCATGCTCTTAACCACTGACAACAGTACAAAAAGAAAAAGCAGATGGGCCATCATGCCTATAGGCAGCCATGGTGGTATATGCCTTATACCACATGGTTTCCCTTTGGCAGCCCTGTAGTACCCCAGTGGTTATGCCCAAAAGGCTATGCAAGGCTGGGGGAGTGTTGCTTCCCCACCCTTTCATCACTCATTGGGGAAGCACAATGGGTTATGGCATTTTTGATTTTGGCGCATTTGCTGGTGCTAGCCACTTTTGTGCCAAAGCATTGCTAACAAAAACGTGTGAAAAATGAGAGTGGGAGGTAGGATATCCAGTTGCCATGGTAACTGACAGTGTTTGGGAATAAAATCGAAAATTCAAGCTGAGACTGGATGAAAGGTTCGTGTAGGAGAAAACAACTTTGCGTGTCTCTATGCAGTATGTGCGTGCAGTCATGCAACACTTTATATGCGCATGTATACATGTGAGTGCATGCGTGCAAGGAGTTCTGTGTGTTTGTATGTCTGAGTTCCTGAGAGAGAATGTATTCCCGTGTTTATGTTTGTCTGTGAGTGACAATGATGCTTGTTTTTGAAGCATGTGCGAAACATCCTCCCTCCCACCTCCGACGGGCCCATGTCACTCACAAACTACACCTCTGTGTCATGCGACAAAACCCCTCCTCAGTATGAATAAATAATAGCTATAAAAATGAAGCTGGTTTCATTGTAAAGCAAGTACTTTACAGAAGATTTCTAATGCGAAAACACTGCTGTTGCTGTCTAAGTAAATGTTTTTTTGTCACCTGCTCTGAGGGAAGGCTTTGTCTTAATGCAGTTTCGAACTGTCCATACTGGCACACAGTGGTGTGACCAGCCTACTGGGGTATGAAGGCCCACTGACCTGGCCCTGTGTTGCAGGTGTTCCGTTTGTACCACCTCACTTGTATTTCGTAAATGGCAATATTATGCTAACCCTATGAATTATTTTCTGATGGAAGGTTATCATTCCAAGATGGACACTCTTATTGTACTCTTTCAAAATACCTCTATGAGAGTGGGAAAGGGGACAAATACCATCAGTGGGGGTTCCTGCCTGCTTTGCATTAGATCACAGAGCATTTCAGGACTATAACAGTGATCAGAGAACTCTATATTGGATAAACAGGTCTGTGAAAAAAGGCTTGTATATGTGGATCTCCAAATTAGCTATCTATTTGTATTTGTATTTATTAAATTTTTATATAGCGCTTTACGCCAAAGCGCTTTACAAGAGGACAATAGTGAATACAATAGGCATTGAAAAACATGTGAATCAAGTAACAGAAAGCAATACACGCAACAATTTACAACAGATTACTTGACTGCTGTTGTGTAACATGAGTGTTGTAAGGCTGTAGTAAGAGAAGCAACAAGAAGGAGTAAGGATGGTTGGTAGGATGGAGATGAGAGATGTAGCAGAAGATGTCAGGGTGGGTAATGAAGGAGATAGGATTTTAGAGAGGTGCAGAAAGAAGGATAGGAGGAGATAGAGCGGATAGGGAGAGGGAGACGGTTCCAGTGGAAATGGACAAGTAGTTGGAAAGAATGAAAGTGGGATGGGACACAGGGTGAAGGAGGAGAAGTGAGTAGGTAAAGTTTGGCAGAGCGGAGAGGGCGAGAAGGGGTGTAAAAAGAAAGGAGGGAGGAAAGATAGGGTGGAGCAAGACCATAGAGGGATTTGAAGACGAGACAGAGGAAATTAAATTTGAGCTGGGTGTGAAAGGGAAGCCAACCTAAGGAGGAGAGAGAAGAGGAGATGGACTTGTAGGGAGAAAGAAGAAAGAGGGAGCGGACAGCAGAGTGGTAGATAGAGGGGTTTAGGTGAGTAGATGGAAGTCTGAAAAAGAGGGTGGAGCAGTAGAAGAGTCTATAGAAGACGAGAGAGGTGACTAGAAGTTTGGTAGCAGGGAAAGTTAGGAAAGGGTGATTTTTACGGATATTATAAAGGTGGAAGCGGCAAGACCTGGCGGTGAGAGAGATATGATGAGAGAGAGATTAGAATCAATGTGAAGGCCAAGATTGCGGGCATGGGGAGAGATAGGGAGTAGGGAAGAGGAGAAGAGAATAGAATGTGTGGGGGAGAGTGGAGGATGTGTGTCAGCGAGAAGAATAGGACTTCTGTTTTGTCCGCATTTAAGGTTAGGAAATGAGAGGACATCCAAGAATTGATCGTGGAAAGGCAGTAAGAGAGCTTAAGATGGATGTCAGAGGTAAAGGAAAAGAATTAGAGGAAACGTTGGGTGCCCTCAGCAAAGGAGGAGATGACAGGAGCTAGGAAGGAAGTGTAGAGTGAAAAGAGAAAGGGGCCGAGGACGGAGCCTTGGGGAATGCCATGATTGAGGGGGGAGGTATGGGAGGTGGTACCACCCTAGAACACTGCAACGGTATAGTTGGAACGATAGGAGGAAAGCAAGTTGAGGACTGAGTTTTACGGACTTACTGTTTTGGGGGCTCCATTACAGCGCTCCCAATTATAATCATAATTGATTGATTTGTTATTTGTCATGCGCCTATACAAAAGTTTTTCAAGGCGCAACCAGGCAGGGGAGGGGGAACAAGGGGAAGACAAGACAAGCGATCTTACTAGACCTAGTGTCATTTAGATTGTGCAAGTGTGCAACAAGAAATGCAGTGGAGAGTTAAGTGCAAGGACGGCTGGGGTTACAGGGAGCAACCCAGCCAGGTAGTGCAAGATATGTCAAGCAGCAGTGCAAGGTGGGTCAGCTGGCAAGTGCAGGGGGACTAGTCAGGGGGTGCCTAGTAGCCTGTAAGACTCAGAGGACAGCCTGTCAGCAGATGAATGAAGGAGTAATGGTAGGTTAGCAGGGGAGAGGGAGCAAGAAAGAGGAGGAGTAAAGGAAGGTCTTGAGGAGCTTTGGGAACTTAAGGAGATCCGGCTCAAGGCAGAGAGAGGCAGGGAGGCCATTCCAGGGGGATGCACATTGTGGAGTATTTTTATCCACGCCACTATGCCACACTGCACCCCTTTTCCAATGGGGAAAGAAAATTGCCAAGAATGGAGGCAATAACTTCTGTGCACACTAAGTTTGCAAAATTGCGCAGAGTTCACAACCCATAAATGAGGCTGCATGCCCTGCCAAATTCACCAGCAAAGTGGGGTAAAAGCAGGCATCCCTTCTTTCATCTGTCGTCTGTCACTGGAAACAAGCCCACCGAATGGCTAAAATCCGAAAATGCCCCTAAATACAGTTTCCTAATCAAGAGCAACCTTCAAAGTGCTGTGTTGGCGCTAAATTCAGTTATTTTCCCCAGTGAATTATTGAAAGCGGAGTCTGCTGCAATAATGGATCCACAAGGCAGTCAGAGGGATCCAGACATCACAGCCTGACAGCTGTCAAATGAAATTGGCTGTAAAACTTATCTTAAATGTATTCTTTGTCCTGAAAAGTTGCAAAATCTACTATTTCTAGTATGTTGGTGAAGGGCTAATTCTTTTAAAATGGTTAAATTGTTATACTGTATATTGTACTTATATTTTATATGTGAACTGAAAAGATTTTAATGTCACAGAGCCCAGTCTGAAGCCAATCCACATGTGAACTCTGATCTGACAGGGCCTGCCCTGGGGAAAATGACATCTGTTGACACTCCCTTGAGAACAGAAAGACTAATGGCTGTTAATGGGTCACACATAATCCCAGCAAGCCACTCAAAGGATTTGCATTAGACATTCGTCTGCTGACTAATCAAAGAACAAAGGACATTCTGAGAATTGGCCTCTGCCAGGAGGAGCAGGAAGTGGGGGAGGTTCTCTGTGAACTTCAAAGGACCGGCCATCTGCTCACTTTGGGAAGCAATAGAAAACAAAACCTGGACTCGATTTTGAATGGAAGTTACTTGTTTCTGCCTAAGAACTTCATAACATTTATCATGACAGCCAAAATAAGTAGACAAGTGAAAATACAAACTTATAAGTCTAAACTCATGCTAGACAGAGAAAGAGGTGGTAGGAGTTTTTACTACATAAGGAACCAAAGATACACTAAAACACTGATGGTGGAAAAACTAGGAATGTTGAAAGCTTAAACTTGTATGTACACAATCCACTGATCAGCGCCCAGAGGCGTATCAAATTAGAAATAATGAATCCAAAGTGTTCTGGGTAAAATTGATGAAAATCCATAAAATGACCAATACAGCTAGAAATTGGATGTAAATGTAGACAATCAAATGTGAAACATATGTGTCTAATCTTGTGAGAGTACATAATGGAACAAATGTACATTTGTGCAAAAGTATGTTTTGAGTAAAAATCCAGGTGGGAGTTCCCAAATCCTGTCATAAAATGAGAGCTCTGTTTAAGCTGCCAACCAAAACGAAGCACACACCTGTAGCAACTCACAGATAGGGGGGTGTGGGGTATTCTGAAGTGCTGCTCATGCCATAAAATGTATAATTAATAAATATAGGAAGGGCTCTACACTCTACACTCTACACTACACACACACTGCTTCCAGAACCCATCCAGATGTCTGCGCAGCACCTTATTCCTGAACTTTTAATTTTGTAGCTACTCCAGATTTCTTTGAGAGATCCAGATTTCATTTCAGAATCCAGACTCTAGCATTGCACAATTAGTGCTAGCCTGACCCAATTGCAGAAATCCCAAACCTGAAGGGATTTAATTTTAATTCAGTTTGGCTGGCTACCACTAGGCTTGCCCACTGAAAACTTGTATCTGGCTATCCACCGCATCCAGTCACCAGAAGGGGCTTCCCAAATCGAGTCTGAAGTGCCGTCCCAACTTGACCAGAACTGGGCCACTGACCCAAATCCCTCCAGAGATGCCTGTTTGCCGGTGGACCTGCCCGATCCATGATCAGAAATGACGGTCCAATTTAATAAATTATTTTGTGAGTATTAATAGGAAGAATGGTGACCCATAATATCTTTGCACTGTATGATCCCTATTTTAAACCTATCCCATCTCTAATTCAGAACCATCGTCTTGCTAGAACTATTTTTGCACAGATTTATTTTCTCATCTGAAGACGTAGAGTATCCACAGCATGCGGGTTACGCTGATCATGTGACTGTAAGATCCTTCTGTGCCATTCCCTTTTTCATAGTCATAATCTATTGTAATCAACCCATCTGTCTTTTCAAAGTACATTTCTGTTTTCCATTCTCGAGCCTATTTTACAAAAACTCCTACTTATACCTTACATCCATAGCTATCCATAGAACCTCCCGTAGCAAGGCAAAAGCAAAAGCAAAATTTGTGCAAGGAAAAGTTTGCCGCGATTTTAAAATTTGAAAGGTTTTACGCATGTGAAATAGCTTTAAATTGTTTCTGACTTTGACTTTGAGAGTTCAAATGCTTTCTTTGGATTATTTCATTGCTTGTGACTGTGTGCAACTGTTCAAAGCGGCTCCTATAGGAATTTACATTAATTTAAGTAGTTTTTACCATATTTGGTGTTTTTGCCCAGTCAATTCTAAAGACAGTTTAAAAGCCATCCTGACAGCTGAAAAGTCAATTCCGTTTTTCTCTTGTGTTTGAAGGGGGAATGCGGGACTGATATTCTCTTTGATTTGTGCTATTCCTGAACACCCGCTCTCTCCTCACATCTATTTAATTGCCTATTGGGGGTTAAGTGTTTTGCAGTGGGAACCTCTAACCATAGTGCCATCTGTCCAAACCAACACAAAATTATTCTTTTCTGTGCTGCATTTGTTTTTTTCCACATTCCTTGATTCATAGTGTATTAAAGATATTATTCAGTGTTCTGTCACCCGATTAGTGATTGTTGTTTACCTATGAAAATATATTGTGATTACATTTTAAATAAATAAATATTTACCTTTGCAAACTAGCCTGATTCCTGGTTCAGTGTGACCAAGGGGGGTCTCAGGAGAAGGATGTGATATGAGTGGTATATAGTTTAGAATATTGAACTAATAGGTACAAATTAATAAGGGTTTCAGTTGCACACTACATGCTGGGTGAGTCTTGGGTGTGTGCCAGATTGAAATCACTTACAACCTGCAGATGAGAGAGATCTACCCCTCCTTCTCTGCAAGCAGAAGCGACGGACCAGAAGAGAATTAGCGGTAGACGGGCAGAGGGCTTTAGAAGCAAGATATTTAGAAAGAGATAGTTGATGATAGTGAGGGCCACTGCCCCAGAAAGCCTTGTGGATGATGCAGAGTGTCTTGAACTTGATCCTTGCAGCCACAGGTAGAAAGTGGAGGGATTTCACGGCCAGAGAAATGCAGTCCCTGGGCCTGAGGCCAAGGATAAGTCTAGCGGTCCTGTTCTGGATTAGTTGAAGAGAGCGAAGAGTAGAGCTAGGCAGATTGAGAATGAGGCTGTTGCAATAGTCCACCCTAGAGAGAACCAGAGGTCTGGAGACCGTGAGCTTCTGAGGGAAGGTGAG
Source organism: Ambystoma mexicanum (assembly GCF_040938575.1). NCBI lineage: Eukaryota > Metazoa > Chordata > Amphibia > Caudata > Ambystomatidae > Ambystoma > Ambystoma mexicanum. Next base: position 740,447,439 of record NC_090928.1, read on the forward strand.
ATAAGGGAGAATACATCTGAGGAGGTGCAGCTGGAAATGGACCTTATTGGCAAGGTCCGTCATGTGGCGAGAGAAGGAGAGAGTGGAGTTGAAGATGACCCATAGTTTTTTGCCACACAAGAGGGTGAGGGCCCAAGGAGGGTGGCCAGAGTGAGGGATGAAAAGAGGGTGCAGGGGTCCCAATAAGATGGATCTTGGTCTTACTGGCATTAAAGCAGTGATCATTAGAGGTGCACCATGCCTGAATAGTGGATAGACAATCCGGAATGAGGAGGAGGAGTCTGAGGGTAGCATGGAAGAGAGCTGTGTGTCATCTGCATAACACTGAAAGTTAGAGGAAAAGGTAAAGATCAGGAGGGCCAAAGGTGCCAGATTGACATTGAAGAGCCAGGGTGAGAGGATAGAGCCCCAGGGAAAACCAGATGTGGAAAGAGCTGGTGGAGAGAGAGGAGCCAAGCTGAACCTGGGAGGGTCGGTCCAAGAGGAAAGAGGTCAGCCACGCCAGGGCCTGATCCGTGATGCCCAGGGACTCACGAAGACTATTAATCAGGATGGCATGTTTGACCTTGTCAAATGCAGAGGAAAGTTCAAGGAGAATGAGAACAGAGGGAGAGCTAGAGTCAAGGTTAGAGAGCAGGTCTTCACAGGTGTTCAGGATAGTCGTTTCAGTGCCTCTGTCTGCTCTGAAGCCAGACTGATGGTCATGGAGACAACCAACAGATTCAGTGTGGAGGGTTAGATTGGAGATAGCCAACTTCTCCAGGAGTTTACCCAGAAAAGGGGCAATAGAGATTCGGTGATAGTTTGCCAGAATTGAGGGGTTGGCAGAATGCTTTTTTAGTAGAGGGTGCACAAGGGAGTGCTTGAGAAGAGAGGTGAAGGAACCAGTGGTGAAGGAATGATTACAGAAATCAGCCATGGCTGGAGCGAGAGAAACAGTGTTGTCCTTAATGGTTTTGGAGGAGCAGGGGTTCACCTGTTTGGATGAGACTTTCAAACACTGGGGTTGCCTAGAAACATTATCAGGTGTTACAGGATAGAGGGAGGAGAGCCGGAGGGGAGTGGTGGCCAAGGAGGGCCTGAGAGAGGTAGAGCGTGAGAGAGGATTGGAAGAGGGGAGTGCAGACAGGATGTTATGGGTTTTAGTGGTGTAGTGGGAGGTCAGAGCCAATGAGAGGGCCTGAGTGGGTATTAAAGAGGTAGATATTGTAGTATGATTGGACAGCTCCTTGCAGACTTTGAAAGGTTTGGCCGTGTTGTTAGAGGCTGCAGAGATGCAGGCTTGAAAACTGACCCTCTTCTTAGAGTATTGCCTTTGGAGCAGGTGGCAAGCCAGTTTGTCAGAGGGTGCGACTGATGTCCCCCACTTCCATTCAGCTACTCTGCACTTGCATTTCAGAGTGGCCAGATCAGGGTCGTACCAAGAGTTGCACTTGGTGGCAGGCTTCATGTGGATACGAAGGACAGGGGCAAGGATATGCAGAGTTTTAGAGATCGAAAGGTTTAGGTTGTAAGGGCTCTGTCAGAGTGGGAGTCAGCCACAGGAGTAGGTCAGGGAGAGAAAGTGAAGGCAAAGGCAGCCACTGATACTCGCTTCATAGGTCAAATGAGCATAAAGGCAGGTTGCAGTACTGGATGGGGCTTTGCCAAGAGGACATGATGCTTCAAGTGAGAAGAAAGAAGGAAGTAGTCAGTCCTGGAGATAGGAGTAGTAAGAGGATTGGAGGGATCAAGGTCTGAAGAGATGAGAACATCCAAGGTGGGCAACCTGCTCAAGGTCTACACCTCCTACTTTAATTCAGGTTTTCAGATGCTGAGCCCACTCATCACCATTATTTTCTTCCTGGCAGTATTGCTCTGCAGATGTTTGAACCAACATTAATCCAAAATTATTCCTCAAATCTGAACAGTGATTTTTTAACCCCATTCTCGGTCTGAGAACATTTCTGTATTCTGTAAACAACTGGATGGGAGCCCTAATGATTACAATCCGGAGAGTATTTCCCCCCCCCACAAGGTCTGCTTCTGTCTACATCATTAATGAAAAAGTTAAATGAGATGGACAAGTGTGTATCTATGTCTTGCTCCCCTTTGCATCTATACCTGTCTGACATGGTAGGCACCCCATGTAAAATTCTTTAGACCCACCAAGTTAGCAGATTTGGATGCCAGTCTTAAACCCTCAAATGTATAGCGGTTATGTATATTGTAGGCCCGGAAACATTAGACAGCACCCCAGCTCAGTGGAGCCTCCCCTCCCCGTTGCAGCCCTGCTCTGTACGGGAGTTGATACAAAATAACACTACGATAACCAAGAGGTTTCTTGCCAAATTAATTGAAACATTTACCAAATTCGAAATTGAAGCCGCAATTCTTAAGGTTTCGCTTGAATTTGATTTGCACAGGTGAAATCCAGTCCATTCGCGAGAAGGTCTCGAGTGGAGTCAATTTGTGTCCTCTATGTGAAGAGATGGTAACGCAATCCCAAAAGCATATAATGTTTGATTGCAGGGCCACAGTGGAGTCAAGAGGATGCTTATTAGGTCAGTTTGGCGACAGATTATACTGGTTGTCCAACGACTCCTTTTGGGAAAGACTGACAGCAGGTCATGAGGTCTGTCTGACTGTGGAAGTAATGTAAGTGCTTAAAATCTTAGGCTTTATAAGGAAAAATTAATTTTGCATTGTTGAATGTTGATTTTGGGATGTCATTTTACAATGTTTTATGTAATGTATGTGTGAAAAGTCGTATTTTGGACTATATCACAATAAATAAAAAACACAAAAAACAAAAATGACCCTCTTGCTATGAAGAAATTCCACTCTGGAAAACTTTTACAAAGCATTTACTAGCAGCACCCACAAAAAATAGGCCAATAAATAGCACTTCATCCGTGACCCCCTTTTTAGTTTGGGCACCACCTACAAGCCAACAGTGATGCACTGGAGTACAGCTGGGAGGGTGACAGGATATGAGAAGGGATAAAATGCTTGTAAATGTTGCTTGGTTATTTACCAACCCACTGACTGCGCAGCACTATGTTAAATCCCTTTGGCTATTCCCACTCACAGTGCCCCCACGCTGCTGAAAACGCATTGTACTGTGATCTCTTTTGGAGCTTGCTTTGTCAAGCAGTGGCATCAACCAAAGTGCTTGAAGTGCCTTCCAGTGTTATTTCAAAGCAGTCTTCTGAGAGTTAATGGCTTAATTTGAGCTATAAATGTGTTAGTGGTGTGATAACGATGTCTAAACCAAGTGTTCCTTCTGCCATTTAATTTATAAGCAGTATGCATGTCCTTCACTGAAGTCCAGTTCAAAACAAGCATGGGCAAAGCCAGCAGTTATGGCTTAACTCTAGGTATTGGAGAGGCATTTGACAGACACAACTATTATATGCCCAAGTACTTGACCATTTTACAGCTACCACTGATGGTCAGATAATTCCATGCAAACGCAAAAGCCAAAACTATTGGCATTACCAAAACTTGTTTACTGAGCATCCATGGTGAACGTATCATGATGAGTGCTTCTATGTGTTTTTTGCCCAAATTGATGGGGATCCGTTCGACATATTTATTTACTGTGCATGGCATTTTTTATTTGGCATCAAGGTTAAAGCCAACATGATGAGTATTATTACGTGGCTAGACTGGCCTACATTTGCACAGCTAGTATGTATATATCTTTGATTCAATGTGAAATGGCCTTCTTTTAAAGGTCTCAAGAGAAAAAAGACTGATTTACTTTGACCGATTTTCTTTTTATCGAAAAACCTTCATTGTAAAGGTCTTTTTCTCGTGAGACCTTTAAAATATGGTTTTCTCCTTTTTTAAATAATCAGGATTTTTCACCCACCAAGCCCACCATTGTACACTTTAGAAAGGCCGCTCCATGTGGTCGCAGAGAGGTCTTTCTAAAGCAACCTTTTAGTGAAAAGATCTTTATAAAAAGATCTTATCACTGGGAACGATATTTTCGTACTGTAGCATTGTCTTTATTACTAAACATCAGGGATAAAGCCAGCATGATCTGGGCTATTACCTGGCTGGACTTGCCTACATGGTTGCAACCAAACTGAACATATTTTCTTTCTAGGGCATGGCATTTTGTACTGGCAAAGCTAACACAAGCTAATACTGGAATATATTGGTGCAGCCTCCATGGACATGTGTGGGCATAGCCAGCATGAACATGTATAAAATACTGGCATATATTGCGGTCAAAGGCATCATGAACATGAGTTGGAAAATGCTCCTGTGCGCTGTTGGTTGCTTGCATCTACTGAATTTTTGTCATGTGTTACTTTTCAAAACGGATTGCAAAGTGTGGCTTTTTACCCAGTTTTTAACACAAAGTGTGCTGAAATGCACAATTTTAACCCAATAATTTAAGCATTTTCTCGGGAGAGACCTTCCCCATGATTCCCTTTGTTGGTTAGAGTTCGCTTGCTATGCTCGGTCACTCCCGTTTGAGCACTAGACACATATTTTCTCCTGGAATGGCACCTTTCAACCACTTTCACATCACAACATCACAACCATACGCACATTACTAGGCTATCCACATAACATCTATATAATACCATTTAAAACAATGATATCCATTTCACAACTAATCCACAGCCAAAGCACGTCCTAATCAAAATAATATCACAACTGCATCCCATCCACAATGCATTCAGGTGAAAACCACACCCACCTCTCACCGCAACCCACATCACAACCTCATCGCAATCATATTACTACCTCATTCGTTGCACATTTTATTCATAGCAAAACCTGTCAGCGCCTACATTAGATTTAAGGACAGATCTCGGTACCTGCAAACCGCACTGGACCACAACAGCGTTGCTTAAGTTGTGAATGGAATTAACTGTTGGGCCATCGAATTTTTCCCTGGGATCATGGACTTTAATGAATTGGTCGGGCCAGGATTTCAGACACGCCTGCAATGCACTTGACCTTACATCTTTTCCGGTTTAGTCCATAGCAATGTGTGGCAGTTTTTTGTTTTTTTATCTCAATAATACCATGTTATAGAGATTACATGAAATGTACACATCTTAATACACTAAGATGACAAATATTAAAAGCTTTATTCAAATATGTTAATGAAAACGAGTGTGATTGCAGCATTGTTTCCCCAGCTTCAATGGATGACTACAATGGAAAACATGAGCTCAAAAATTTCTCTAGGTTTGGAAACTGCAGTTTCATATTTAAAGATGCACAACAAAAGATAATGTGAGGCAATTTTCATTGTTTCACACACACAACATTGAAGCTGAGTGGACAGAATTTTTTTCAAGTATATTTTGCTACTTTTTGGGACCAGTTGAATTTTATGTGGGTTTACTCTGCAAGTGATCAGTGGTGGCAGATCACGACCTTTGCACTTCATATCGCCACACATTATAGTACATCCTGGGCTTATTTACTCTGATGGGGGAAGTAAGGGCTAATGCCACTTCACTCCACCCAGCACAGGCAATGACCCACTTCCACACACAAACTTTGGGCCTCATTATGAGTTTGGCGGTATCCCGGTGGTCAACCCGCTGAAATACCACCCAACTCAATTACTGTTACCACCACTTGGCCCTGTGGAGTTACCACAGGATTGCAAGTGGTGGTAATTCCCAATGTATGTATTATTTAGGATCCCATGGGGATTTTTTTACGGATCCACCTTTGGCGGAAATACCATGCAGTAAATCTGTCGAAATTTGGAGGTAAAGTGGAGGACCTACATCCAGCAACAAGCTGTAGGTGAAACAGCAATTTTTCCCCCAAAAAGAGAAAAGGGTTTATAGAGAATTCAGCTTATAAATATTTGCATCCTTTTCGAATGCATGCACAGGGCTGCTCCTGCCTACCTTTCTGATATTATCACACAGTATATCCCAGAATAGAACCTTTGTTATCTGGAGGGTTATAGAATATTCATAATTTTTTATTTATTTATTGCATTTGTTTGTAGCGCCACGGCCCAGAGGTATCACAGCACTAAAAAAGTTATTACAGTACATGGTTATGATAAAATGGAACAATCAGGTAAGTAGGCATATTTCTGAGTATACATAGGTGCAGCTTATGCATATTTGTTGAATAGGGCAGTTTTCAATTTCTTGTGAAATGTGGCTTAGGAGGGATCTTCTGGGATACAGGGAGTTCCAGAGTGTGGGAGCGGTGACAGGGAAGCTTGCTCTGCCGGCTCTTTTTCCTGGTGAATCTGGGAGTAGGCAGTGATAATATGAAGTAGGAGCGTAAGTAGCGCGGTTTGGTACTCCTGGTGATGCGCTGGTTGAGGTAGCAGGGAGCTTGGTTGTAAATGCATCGATGGGTAATGGATAGAATTTTAAAAACAATGCAGGCTTTGATGGGCAGTCAGTGGGACCTCTCGTCTATTTTGCGAGATGTGGTCTGAGCGTTTCAGACCCGAGACTGCTTGGAAAGCATTGTTCCGCAGCAGTTGGAGTTTGGTGAGGCTTTCTGCTGAGGTTCCGTCTAGGATGGCATTGTGATAGTCGCGTGTGCTACCAATTGTAGCCCTGGCCAGCGTAAGGCAGTTTTGGGTGGAGAGGCATTTTCTGCTAGAGTTAATGAGCTTAGTTGAGTAGGTTATGGAAGAGGTAAGGGTGTTTACATGTTTTTGCATAGATAGTTTAGAGTTGAGGTAAACTCCTAGTGTTTTAAAATGCTTGCAGACAGGTGTGATGTTGCCATCTATGGAGAAGGAGGCAAAGGAGGGGTCTAGGTATTTTAGGTGGTGAGGAGAGCCGATGATAAGGAGTTAAGTTTTGTCATCATTTAGGCAGAGATGGTGGTTAGCCATCCAGATCTGAACAATGCTATAGACACAGTTAATGTTGGCAGAATGAAGACTGTGATTGCCGGTGAGATTAAATAGGAACTTCCCTGCTTATCATCAGGGAAGTTCAGGCCATCAAGGTGATCAAAGAGGGGCTTGGTATACATATTGTAGAGTGTGGGTGACAGGCAGGATCCTTGGAGGATGCCATAGGAAACAGAGATAAGGTCTGCAGCTACAGAATCGCTGAAGATTGTTGAGGAGCGTTGATTCAAAAAGGAGTTGATCCAACTCGTAGCTTCTAAGGATAGGTTAAAGACGTGGTAAGGTAGTGACATAGGATATTGTGATCCACCAGGTCAAAGGCGGCAGATAAGTCTAGTAGTAGAAAGATGGTGATGTCGCCTCTGTCTCGTATGTTGTCAAGTTCGATTTTTAGATCGAGGGCGGTCTCTATGCTGTGTCTGGGTCTGAAGCCGGATTGTCGTGATCCAAGTAGGTTGTTGGACTCCAAGTCGGTTTGTAGTTGGAGGTATGCAATACGGTCAAAGATTCTGAGGTGATAGGGAATGGTTGCAATGGAGCAATAGTTAGTGAAGAGATAGGGGTTCAGTGAGGGATTTTTGAAGTGTGGGGTGACCAAGGCCTCTTTTAAGGGCATGGGGTTTGAACAAGAGGCAAATGAGGTGTTTGTAAACTTGGCAATGGTGGGTGCCAGAGCTTCTGTGGATATTTCTATGCCTTTGCAGTTGGATGATTTGAGGTGCTGTACGATGCTGAGGATGTCGGCAGGAGTTACGTGGGAGAAGTAGAAAGGGGGTATGGGGTGGTAGGGAAGTCCATGATAAGGGGCAGAGGAGTGGCTGTAGTAGTGACAAGGGATTTTTCAGCAGTGTTATTTTCTGGAAAGTTCCACGTTTTATTGACCAATGCGGCTTGGACAAGGGAGCATCATGCTTTATCTTTAGGGAAACTTGCGACGGGGGGTGATGGGGACTAAAGTTCCCTGAGAATTTTGAAGAGCTCTTTGGAATTCGAGATAGCTTCACTGATTCTTTCATTGTAGATATTAAATTTGGTGGTGATGATAGTGGCTTTGTATGTATTGGTGGAGGCTTTGAAGGAGTCAGTGTGGGCTTCAGATGGGTTATTTCTCCAAAGGTGCTGCAAGGCCCTTTTCTGTTGGTGGAGAATGATAAGTTAATCGATGAACCATATGTGGGTGTTCTTTTCTTTTTTTTTTTAAATCAAGATTTTAAGCAGGGCATCGAGATCTAATGTATATAGGAGATGCATTATAGGCCTTAAGGATGGTTTCAGGCCCAGCATTATCTGGAATGGATGCAATGGTGGTGCGGATGGTGGGTTCTAGCTGCTCCTTGGTAAGTTTGTCAGTGTGGCTAGCAGTGATAGGGAGGTGATTGTTGACTTGGTGGGCTGTGGGAGGTGTCAGAGGCAGAACAAGGAGGATGTTCGGTCAGGGCACGGGGTCAGTTTTAGTGATGGTGATGGGCATGTAGAGGTGCATGATCCAGTCAATGATTCAGCCTTTTGGAGTGAGTAGGGGTTGGGATGGCTTGTGTGAATTTAATTTCCTTGAGAGTGTCACTGACGTCTGTGGCTTTGGAGTCTGTGGTGTAGTTGAATACAAGGTTGAAGTCTCCAAGGAGTAGGAATTTGGGCGTGGGCTTAATGAGGGGAGAGATGAGGAGAGGGATGTTAGTGTGGAGGGAGCTGAGGTTATTGGGCTGGTGGTACAGCTGGAGAATGTTGATAGTAGATTGGGGGTTGGGTTCCATTTTAGCGAGCAATAGTTCATAACCAGGCATAGTGAGTATGAGGTAATGGCAACTCCTCCAGCGGGGCTGATGGGTCTGTCTGAATAGAGGATGGAGTAACTGCTCAGGATGGCGAGAGAGAGTGTGAAGGTCTAAGTTCTTCTCTAGGGTGAGGTTGTGTATGTCAGGGGCATGGGCACAGAGTGAGCAGGGTGCTCAGGTTTGGTAGAAGTGGGAAGTGGAGAGGGATGGGAAGCTGTGATGGCACGGGGACTGTGCTGCTGCATTGGGGATTGATGGAGGTTACCGGGGTAGGATGTAGGATGTGACTGAATGGGATTATTTCTGGGATGGGTAGGGTGAGGTAGAGAATTGGGGAGGTGGGTGCGGGTGCGTAGGCACCAGAGTCTGGCTTCACCGTGGCAGGGACGTGAGTTGTAGAACATTTGAGATAGCTTTTGGCAGTGCAGTTTTTAAGCTACTGGCAGGAATGGTTGAGGCAGTAGGATGCAAAACATTTTAGATTGCAGTTGGCTATGCAGTTTTTAAGCTACTGGCAGACATGCTTGAGGCATTAGGATGCAAAACATTACAGTTAGCAATAGGCAAGGTAGAGGCAGACAGATGCTGTGGACAGCACTGAATTTGATTTAGGGTGGGAGGAGCAGTGCAGTGAGGCAGTCTGTGCACATGGTGGTGCTGGTCAATGTTGAGGTCAGTGAATGAGGTGCTCAGCCGTAAGGCGAGGCTGGTGGAAAAAAGTGCTGTGTCCCCAAAGTTTACGCTGCCCCTAGGGGATGAGGAAGTCATATGGGTTGTGGAAGGTTCAGGTCTTATAGTGCGAACAGGCTGATGGATGCCACTTTGAGGAGACTTGATTATGGCTGGAGTGGCAGAGGAGAGGCACTCAGACTGTACCATTGTGGACAGTCGGTGCACAGCACGCTTGCTGTGCAAGATGGTCCAGTGGGTCGCTCCCGTGGAGTGCAACGTACATGGAGGTGAGTATGCATGGATCGCAGGGGTCTAAGAGGGCGTAATAGAGCTTGTGATCGGGATGTGTGTGGTAGCCAGGTTAGGAGAGGAGGCAGTCGGAGGCAGTGTGCTGCTGTATGGGCTTAACTTGTGGTGTAGAGGGTGGTAGTACATTGGGACAGGGAGAAGTTTCGGGATCGCAGGACTGGCTGAGGCTGAGGCAGAAAGCCTTAGCACTTGTCCTTTGCAGTTGGCTGATTCTGCTACTGGCTTGTAGGGCTGATTGTTGTTAAACAGAGAAGCGGCCAACCGAGAGGTACCATACTCAGGGTCATTAAAACTCTCTATCAGGCCAGCGGAGATAAGACTTTCATTCTTGGGGTGCAGGATTTGGAAATAATAACCCAGTACTGTGCATGTCAAGACAAGCTTTTTCTAGTTCCGAGCCCCTGTTGATGGAGAATCTGTTCAGATATATGTTAGAAATAGGTTTTAGTGGAGTTAGGATCAATGAGTCTACGCAATATATACCTTATCCCACTGACTGCCAGACGAAGCAAAAAAAGTAAAACAATACAGGAGCAGCGCCTTCATTCACCCGTTCTACCCACTTGTCCCGACCCAACGCCTTGTCACATGTTTCATTATGCTCCTGCATCCCCCATCGCCCACCAATGTCAAAGTTCCACTATTATTTTTTGGTACCCTTCTACCACTGTAATTGCACCTGTCTCATGCCTCCTGATTGCCCTGCCTGCCAAAAAGAGATAGAGAACTAGGATGAGGGAGAAAAATGGGCTCTTGAAAAGGATTAGGGAGAAGGAGATATAATGAGGAAAACAAACGTACAGTGGCACAGCCACAGACAGGGGACAGCAAAAAAAAGGAGGTGAGGACTGGAAGGTTTAGAAATAATCGTAACCTCTGGCATTAAGTGCCCTGATGACAGCACCGACAGGATATACAATGGGGATTTACTCCTGTGTTTATTTTTGAGATTCATGTTGGTTCTAGAAACACATTCTTTAAGTGTTGGCACAGTTTATTTTTCCCGTATGAACCAAGAAGGGTATCATTAATAATAGTAGAGGGCTAAATAGTGACGCACCCTCTACTTAGGCACACAAAAGGATTTGAAATGTTTGCTTGTTTGCCATTTGTAGAATATGTACACACACTGATATGAGTTCCAGTGTGTGTTTTGAACATATTGTTGTGTTTTTTTAGAGAGATATATTGTAATGTGTAAAGTGTTTTGACAAATATTAAAATGTGTATTTTTGATAACTACATGGTTATTCGCCCTTTTTGGTTAAGGGGTGAACATGACTAGGGTTGCATGCATCTAGGATAACTCACTCTTAGCAGAAAGGGAAGGAAGCTGTTCTGTGGGATTCTTTAGATTATGTGTTCCACGATCCTCACCCACACAGCCCCTAAAAAGAGGATCTTTGCAGCTCATGGTAGTTGATCTCCCCCACACTATACAATATTTTCACAAAACCCCTTTTTGACCTCTTGGATTTGCTAGGCATAATCTACATGAATTATGCGGACGATACACAGATTCTTTCCCACTCACATGGTCATACCACACAGACTCATCCTCCCTGAACACCACCTACAACACGATCCAAGCCTGGATGGCAACCCATGGACTCTGTCTTAATGATGAAAAGACTAAGCTCCTCATTGTCGGCTCGGCCGTGGTATTAAAAAAACTTGACCCTCATTATTCCTCCTTCAATATTGATGGTTCTATGATAACGGTCTCCCAATCGGTCTCTCGATCAGTGAAAGCACTAGGAATCTACCTGGACCTCACTCTCTCCATGACTCGAAAAGTTAGCGCCAACTCCTCCTCCGCAGCATACTCAACTAAACTGCTCAATGCAGCCAGGCCCTACCTATCCGAAGACAATTGCTTAACCATTGCACAGGCAGTGATCAGCGCCAGGTTAGAATACTGCAAGGTCCTCTTCGCTGGTACATCCACCCAGAACCTCAAAAGACTTCAAAATATCCAGAACAATGCCTTAGGGGGTGCCCTCAACATCCCACTATCAGAGCATATCTCAGCTGCCCGTGGAGCTGCCCACTGGTTAGCTATTAAGGACAGAATATTGTTTAAGACCCTCTCAATAACCCACAAATGTCTCACCAACACAGCCCCTCCACACCTAAGACATAACCTCAACAAAGTTCATTCTAATAGACCGATCAGTACTCAACACTCTCACAAGTTGATCCTCCCAAAGTTGAAATGAGCCAAAACGGGAGGGTCTAGTTTCCCAATTCTAGCAGCCAAATATTGGAATTCTCTCCTACCTGCCCTACGAGCAGAGGAATCCTACTGGATCTTTCTCAAAAACCTCAAAACATGGTTATTTACCTAACTTAACAACCTTTAGCCTACCACCTGACTACACCCTCAACAGCCAGCCATAACAAATCACCCTGCATAACGGCCGATGTATTTACTCCTGTACTATCACTTTGGCAACATGATCTCTGTATTAATGCCGACTGCCATTGTATTTGCATCTGTACTGCCTCTTTGTAACCTGCTCATTGCATTAACGCCTCTCGGCCAGGAATGCTGCTTAAAGCAGCCTGTCATGTGCTCATTGTAACTATGCTTACCCCTGTTCCTTGTAACTGGAACCAGCACCCTGATGCCAACGGGTTTGTGTGCACTTTATAAAATCAAAAAATAAACAAAATAAATAAACAAGAGACGAGCATGACACACTGAGAATACTGGCTGAAGAGAATGCATGGAGCTTGCAGAAATGGATGACGAAGTTAAGAATTGAGTAAACTTTAATATGTAGAAAAGAAGATTGCACACATGCTAAGTACTAAAGAAATGTGACTGTTCAATGATTGTACAGACGCTGAAATGCAAGTAAACTAAGTGATCATAGAAGCTGGCTATATGTAGTGAATATAGTGCAGGTGAAGCCGCCATTGTATAGAAACTGGACGTCAGTGTCATGAATTTAGTAAGACAGGACCCAGGGAGACAATAAGCAGAGAACTGTGTCACTGCAAGAATAAGCTGAGATTGTGGAGACGAATGGTGAGGTTGTCTGGCCTGGTATCAAATCTGAAGCAGCCAAGGTTGGTTATCTATTCTTGAAGGCATTAAATGTGAGAAGCTGAATCCTCCCTTGTTAAGGTGCAAAGAAAGAACACCAAGTGTGCCAAATTATATTAATTTAAGACATTTAAATGCTGCAAAACGGAACAAACCGTGGCCTCCTGTCACGTGAGACTAGGATGGAAATAGAGTTGTGCGTTGAGTCCTAGAACAGCGATAGAGAGTGCTTGCACTCCCATATATTCCCAGAGACAAGAATACTTTGCAGGGCCATGTTCAAAGACAATTTGCATGGCAGAAGGCATGGGTGATGAGAGATGTTGAACTAATTGGGTGGGGAGGTAAAGTCAAGTCCACCTCCCGGCACCTTGGTCTGAGCTTACATGCTGCTAAGTGAACCAAATGTTCCAGACATGGCACGAGCATGCCAACCAATTATAGAGGGCTATATAATGAAGGGCTTTATAATTTTAAGACCAATTATAAACTGTGTAATTAATAGTATTGAAGATGACATGTTTTAGAGGTAGGCATAAATTGTCCACCTGACAGTAGACAGCCAATCACAATCCCAGCCCTTATAGAAAATATACTTAGATATTCCCCTTGAACCTATCACAATCCTTCTTAAGTTTTTATTATTTGCCACATAGTATGACATCACATCTGATGTATTATTTGCATATAAGGATGTTTTTATGAGAAATGCACTGAGAGCTCAAGCGAACATCTGTTCATGTCCCTTGTTTTAGATAATTGTTAATAAAACAGCACAATTGCATGCTTGATATCCAAAGGGCCATATAGTCATGTGGTAGCGGTGGGGATGGTTGGAAAAGATCCAATATAGTTTGTTTCCAGATATTCGGACGATCGTGCATCCTCTGCCATTAGCCCAAAGATCGTAGGGTTTTCTGTGGAGAACGGCTGATAGAAATAAACTTGCAAGAAAAACTGAAATGGTGGGCAGAACCCCCTTTGAAAAAATCCCTGGCCGGTTTTGACAGGTGCTCTGCAGACGAAAGGTGAAGTGGTCAGATTCGAGGAGGAGTTGATACCGAAGGCCTCAAGTCGATTAACGAACGAATGATGAGTAGACTAAGGGGAATGGCAAATGAAGGGGATGGGATTGTGATCATTATTGAGTAACAGGAAATACTGTAAAAAGGAAAAGGTAGCGCCTAGAGTCCTGGCTCAAGGGAATTTCAGTATGAGACATTTCAAATCCCAATGGGGGTAAAGCAGAATCATATAACGCATAAACAGGTTTACGTAAAGTGACTTTTCAAACCCTGTATAGGGTATAAAGTAAAGACTGCATAGAAAAAGGTGATCACAGTGTTTATTAATGTTTATGTCGACTAATCTGTATGTTGTTTGATGAGTACAAATATTGAAGAGTGATAGAAGTTGTGAAGTAATTGAAAAAGGTTAAGGAGCAGTAATGATTGAGCATAGCGAAGTGATTGGTACCAATAAAAAGGTAGAGATAGCTAATTAAGAAATTAGAGGCTTGACCGGCGTTTGATGGTGCATGCTCATATTTGTGTTAAGCAAAAGTGTAAAGGTTTTTTCATAAACCTGTTAAGTATTGACAGGAAATTGAGACTTGTCATTATGGGAGATACTCCTCTGATGCACTTATGTAAAACATTACCAAAGCATATGGCCAAGCTGAAACAGTATAGTGCGGAATTGGAAAAAGGCACAGCAGATCAAATGTTCATGCCATGGCCACAAGGGGGATCATTGTCAAAAGCAGTATTGCAACACATGACCACATACTTGCACGCTGCACAGGGAAGAAGAAAGAAGAGGAGAAAGCACAAAGTCTAAGGGACAAAATATTAGAGAGACAGAGGGAAGAAGAGAAAAGAAGGGACGGAATAAGGAGAGAAGAACGAATGCACGAGGAAGAAAGAATTAGAAAGTATGCGAGAAAGCGAAGGGCTATAGATGAAGAAGTGCAACGAAAGAGGAGGCAACGTGGTCTTGATACCAGACTCATTCTTCAAGAACTAGTAATGTGTTAGGGGGAATTCTCCAAAAGTGCTAATTTCCCTTACCTTTTGGGACCCCCAGCAACTTTGCTGGATTCCTAAGATTTAAATTTTTACCTGTGAAGAATGTGAGCCTTTTTTTTCCACTCTTACATTTATTTTGTGTGTGTTTTACTTTTGTGTTCTTTGGTAATGGGGTTTTTAACAACCTCCATGGCATCATCTTTTTCTGTGTGTCACACAACACCTTCAGTGCAGTGGCACATGGGTGTCTTTTCAGACTCGCCAAAGGTTTCACTACCTTCCCTGAGAATGACTACTGTTTTACAGGCCATTTAAGTTAAATTGACTTTACTAATCTCTTTAAATTTACTAACCCAGCACACCCTATCTTACTATAGAGCGCTGGAGGGGTTGCTTAGCCTTCCCTGAGTCAAAACACTCCTGTAACAGTAAATTGTTACCTTTTCCTATTTTAAATGGCTGGTGGCAGTGATTTATATCAACTACCATGATTTTTCACGACCGCTAACAACGGTAGTTCAAAATCAGGGGTAGCCATGTTTTTCAAATTGGCGCCCCATACCTATCTGTAAAAACAGACTCTGGTCATCTTTTTTCACCATTTCTTTTAGGAAAAGTCCTTGTGTTTGTCTCTGCGTGCCAAACCAGGTTTGGTCCCTTTGTTTGTGCCCTTTGATGGGCTTCTGTGCTGAAGCCCTCCTCTGGTGCCAGAGTGTCTGGGGTGGACAGGATGTGAGGGAGGTGCCCGAAACTCCCTGTGCTTAGTCCCCTAGGAGACCTGAATGCACTCGTGTGATTGGCTGGTTGGCTGTCCGGCAAGGACAGCCACCCTGCTGGGAGAGTGACAGCCAGTCTGAATGAATGGGGGGAAAACTGTTTAAAAGCAGGTGTCTGGAACTTGAAAAGCAGAGTTGACCACTGGAACGAAAGAACCGAAGAAGAGAGGAAGGAAGAGGACCGCTGCAACACCTGGATGACCGGTGAAGCCCTGCTGCAGGTCCGAATTGCCTGAAACTCCATTGACAGAGAAGCCCTTCAAGGTTAACTTCTTCTTTTGAGTTTGGTGGGAACAACCAACTCGCAAGCCACATGGACACTGTCCTATTCTGGTTGAATTTTCTTCAGAGTGCTGTTAAAAACTGGAAAGCCAGAGGGAAGGAAACCAGGGGGACTTTAAGGCACTCGCACCTTAAACCAACGTCTTGCTACAGCTTTTGGTCTCTTCCCTGGGCAGTGCAGCAACCTCCCAATGTGAAGCACAGGAACAGCGAGATCTGCTCGAACTGCCAGGAACAACTGCCTCAGCTACAGCGTTCTTCATAAAAAAGGTACTGTGCAAATGCGGTCCGGAAATCTTTTCGGCCATCGAGAAAGTGCGTGAAACTTTCCTCAACTACAAAGGCTTGTCCTTCCCTAAGCATTTGTTAAACTTTTCGCCTAGTCAAATCTTTTAAAAATCTGTAGCAAAGACTTAACCTTTACATACCAGAACTGTGCTATCCTATACAAAAGACTCTGAACCATTGACTTTGGCCCAAGCCTATTGATACGAATTGCTGGTTGTATTTAACTGAAACCCTTTGCCCTGCCTAGGATTGTATTTGGGCTGCCTATTCTTATAACCTTCTCTTTTGCTTCCTTTCTAAGTATCTAAAGTGCCAATTTGCTCACACTTCATTTTTGAGCTAAACTTGTTTAGTTACTTACCGGTTGGATTTTTGTGGTGTATTAGTGTGTAATATTGAGCTGCTTGTGCTAGTCTAATGTTTTATAAATGATTGAGTAAATAAATGTATATTCATTTACTGAGAAACCTTGAGTAAGTGTCTACTTGAATCACTGTATTGGTTGGTCCTTTGTGTAACTTGTTCTACTGCTCACTTAAACTCTGGAGGTAAGTCTGGCTGCTCAGCCATCACTACCACTTTACTGTGTAGTACAGGCTTGTACCAAAGGTGAAATTGTGCTCACACGTGTAGTCCTAATTACCTGTAGTGGTCCCAAAGGGTACTGCAGATGATTCTGCATAACATAGGGCCAAGCCCCAAAATACGATGGGATAGAATAGAAGAGTTCCTTCTGATAAAGAAAGCAATGTCAGGGGCATCTAGAGATGTGTTTTAGATGAAGGAAGGTTTGATGTGGAAAGGATCGAAGAAAGGATTGATAGGTTCTATCAACAGTTGAGACAAAATAGCGAGTCTGAAACCCTATCGAACGATGATCGATCCCTGATGCCTCGATCACGAAGAGAGGAGGGAAGCTTGTTAAGTGATGAACGTCAAACATTGTCTTTAAGTAGATTGAATCTGGATAAGGGTGAAGGGGATAATAGTCACACTAGTTGGGGACAATACATGTCAGATGTGGAAAGAGAAATTCTACCCTCGAGGTGGGAGGAGGGAGCACACATGCCCCTGAAGAATACTTGCCAATGAACAAAGAAGTGAGATGGTCTGATCTGAAACAACCCAAGATAGGAAGCCAGATCGCATAGCATATCCTGAGCGTTCCCAACGACGATTGTACGGTTAGAAGGGAAAGTCACCAAGTGAGCAGGCTAAGGTTGTTACCTACAAGGAGGCAGATACTGATGATCGTCCCTGCTAGGGATAGACTAATCGTAGGATCCAACTGAGGGGCAGGGTTTACGCAGTGTCCCTTATTGGAAAAAGGGGAAGCAATACCACAGTATATTCCATGGCCACAGATGGACAAGGATAATTTAAGGTGTAAGTTCCCGAGTTTGACTTAAAAAATTACACAAAATGTCTCCTGGCAGCTATTCTTGGGGAAAGGGCTGATGACATATGGAAGAGATCAGGATATTCTAGTGTGACAGCACAAAACACAGCGCATGATGGAGCGGTGTTTAATAATTTTAGAGCAGACGTGTGGAGGGCTCTCAGGGTACAGTACCCCGATACATCAGATATGGGTGCAATTATGACACTTAAGATGAAGGTAGAGGAAGACCCTATTGCTTACATTCAGGATATTTAGGAGAAATGGCAACTTGAAACTTACGAGCCATGGGAAAATACAGTGACATTGACATTATTTTACCACATTTTATGCCATGGGTTGCCTGAGCCAGTACAGAGGCAGATGAAAAAACAAGTGGGGATGGAAGCGAAACCATGGACTGAGATACAGTTGACAATAGGGCACCTCCTCTCCCCAAAAAAACAAAAAATAACCATGAGCACATTCGATGGAATGTGCACGTTTAAAAGCCTGGCGATGTAAAATCAGGCAATGAAATCACATGGAACAGACAATAGTACACCAGTGCCGGTTATTACAAGTGAAAAATAAGAAGAAAGTTGAGAATAAGAAAATTGAGGAAGCCAAATTAGTCAAAAGGATTGGGAATGCAGGAAGCAGTGGGTATATCGCAGGTGATTACCTTGTGCCGATGGAACAAGGTGGATATGGGTTTGTGTCTTGAGGCAGATATATAGGCTATAGAGGAAGAGGAGGATTTCAAAATCATCAAGGTGGGTTTCAAGGTACACAGAATAGGAACCAGAGTACTCAAGGAGGGATTTTGATAAGGGTACCCCTATTATGTTAGACTTGTGGGATGACAGGGCACAATGCACACGTGTGGGAGCCAACGGAATGTAAAGAATGGCCAATTTCCAAGAGGGGTACAGCTCATCCCCCACCATATATTGCACAGGTGATAGAAGGGTACTATCAAGATCAGACATTGCATCAGACGCAAGCGCCTTGAAGGCAGCAGATGCAACAGCAAGAACAAGTGTAAATGAAACCACTGCAAGGTCATTCGCAACAAGCCTCTATGCAGACACAGCAATATGCAAACACAGGACAAGTATTGACATCTAGAATAGGAGATGTCACTATGGTAGGAGGGAATCCTTTCACAGGAATGGGGTGAGCCTGTACCCACAATAGGACAGCTCACAGGGTGACTTGATGTGCTTGTTAGGCAGAATCCTGTGCAGTGCCCTTAGGGACCACTACACAAAATTAAGACTACAGGCGGCAATACAAGTTTTACCTTTGGTACAAGCCTGTACTACTATGTCAGAGTGGTAGCAGTGGTGGAGCAGCCATGCTTATCTCAGGAGTATATGAGCAGTAGCAGAGATTACACAAAGGGACCACAATTACGGTGACTCAAGCAAATACTGACTCAAGGTTTCAGGTAAAAAAATATAAGTACATTTATTTTAAAACCATTCGTTATAAACACAACACTTCTATTAAACTCAAATAAAAACCACACGTTAAATATACTACAACTAACCAATTCACTTTGTACAGTAAGTCTCAAGGTAAGTACCCTGTGTTTGAATGAACCAGTGTTACGAACAAAACACATTACTGAGAATACGATTGCGATCACTTTTTGACAGTTCGGTCTGCTAAGTAAATGCGTATCCGTGACATGAAATGCTACCGGGGCAAAAACACACTTAGCACCTGAGATACCCAGAGGGAGTTGGAGGCAAAAATCACAGGCAATATTTTGGTTAGGCAGGCAGAATGAAGAACCTCTGAGACAGGAGTTCAAAAGTCAAAGGGCCGGAGCCAGGGTCGAAAGAAACCGGGGCCTGTTGTCGAAGATCACACAATCAAACAGTTCACGATTCAAAGCAGCAAAAAGTACTTCGATATTGTCAATGTTCGGAAGCAAAAGTTATAAGAAGGAGGGAAGACAAGGGCAAGCCTTGGAAATGAAGAAAAAGGGATTCACCCAGTTTCTTCAAGTAGAACACAGTACCTTGTTCCAATGGTGCAGCTGGTGCCCTGGCAGTTGTTCCTGTTGGTTTCCCGCAGACCCTCGATTCCTGGAGCTTTGTTGGGAAGGAGGACATCTGAAGGGGGTCTGCACCACACAGGGATGATGCTGGCAGCAGCGACGAGGAATAAAAGTTGCGCTCCTTAAAAACAGGAGAGGCTCTTCAGGTGGCTATCCAGACCACTACAGCAGCGTGCAGCGATTTCGACCAAGGTAGAGGATCCTCTGGCTGTGGAAGATGAGCTGGTTATCCCCACCAAGCTGAAGGGAAGAAGACTCCGGACTGGATCTTCTCTGAGTCGTTGAAGGGAAGATAGCTCAGGACTGCAGCAGGGCTTCACCGGGATGGGGTAGTTGCAGCAGCCGTTGTTCTCTCCACTTCTCATCGGTTCCTTGTAGTTCCAGTGGCGACTCGCTGACTTCTAGCCCAAGAGAACTGCCTTTTATGCGAAAAACCCCCATTCACACAGCCTGGCTGTCAATCACCCAGCAGGGGGGTTGTCCAGCCCAGACAACTACCCTGACCAATCATGACAAAGTATGACTTAGGTTTCCTAGGATACCCTGTGCAGGGGGGGACTACACCCCTCCCTCATAGTCAGCCCACCTAGACACCCCGGCACCGTGAGGAGGGCTTCTGAGCCAATGGCCATGCATCCAACACTCTAGGCCCTGGCCACAACCACCGTAGCATGTGACACCCATGGCGGCATACTGATGAATATAATAATACCCATAGCAAAAAGTAAAGCAATTACGGCAGGTTGTCCATTTCAATGTTCCCTAACTCCACACGTGTCCTTACAACAGTTGCAAGTTCTCTGTGCACTGCACAGACTGAAATACTACCCTTATTGGACCCCTCATTTTCTGTGCGTACAAGGTGGCCATAGAAAATACATCATGAAGAGGTTATGACTTTGTTATTGGGTGCATAGCTTTCGTCCATGCACCCAAGAATGCAGGGTCTCCCCACAACCACCTCAGTGATGTGTGGTAATGGGGGTTTTTCTATAGGTGTGGTATCCTTCAGTGCTTCTGGCCAGAGGCTTCACTCCTAGCTGTATGTCCATAGATATTGCATGGGATGGGTGTGCAGTGGCTTGCACATACAGTACTTATAACTTTGTTCTTGGGTGCATGGCCTCCGGCCATGCACCCAAGACTGCACACACTCCCCACAACTTGGCAAGCGATACGCAATACTACGGGTGTATCCATGGGTGTGACATGCTGCTGTGGTTGTGGCCAGGGCCTAGAGTCTTGGATGCATGGCCTGGCCGACGGCCATGCATCCAAGACTCTAGGCCCTGGCCACAACCACTGTAGCATGTGACACCCATTGGCGGCGTACTAATGAATATAATAATACCCATAGGAAAAAATAGTGCAATTACGGCATGTTGTCAATTTCAATGTTCGCTACCACTATGCGTATCCTTACAACATTTACAAGTTTCCTGTGCACTGCATGAACTGAAATGCTACCGTTATTACACCCCTCATTTTCCATGTGTACAGGGTGGCCCTAGAAAATACATCATGAAGACCGACCCCCAGAAGAAATGCATTGATCATTCATGTCTTACTGTCTGAACCGTTCCCAACGCTCTGTGACACAGCAAAAAAGTTGTATAAATATAGCATGTATACGCTGGTTGTTGCTCCGCTATCGGCGGATCCAAGATGTCGGGCGCATTCAAACAATCTGACGCAGAACACGTCTCGCAGCAGCCAATCAGCAGAGACGTGGCGTGTCTGCGGGCATGACGCCAGGCCCTTACCCAATCAGTATCTTGTCCATGGACCGAACAGGCAAGTGTGACCGCGAAGCAGACATAGATATCACTAATTTTTTCAGACCTACTTTTTGGTCATTTTAATGAAAAGTACTGCACGGAAGGTCACCAGATTTACAAAAGCACGCTTTCTGGACCAAGTCCCTGTACCTGCTGCAAATTTCATGAAAATCCGTCTAGCGGTTTCACCTGTAGCCGTGCGCAAAGTTTTTCCCCCATTCAGTCTATGGGAAAAAAAAGACGTTTTGGGACCCCCCTATAACTTTTGCCGCCCTGGACCAACCATCTCCAAACTTTGCAAAACAAATTCAGAGTGGCCCACATACTTTTTTTTTGCAAAGTTTGGTGACGATTCGTCCCGGGTGAGCAGAGTTATAAGCCGCCCAAAAAGTGCTCCTCCTATGAAAACAGCAACTTAACCATAACTACACAGCCAATACCGTGGCCGTGTAAGATTGCCACAGGGTTTTATACACTCACACACTCACCATAAATCCACATCATACATACACACTCTCCCCTGTTGTTTTCTACTGCAGATGTGCAATCACATCTATGCGTTCTCCCAAGCACCTCCGATTCGGGGTCCCCCCCCAACAGCCTGTACAATCTGGGACCAGTGCCCCACTCCAAGGAGCTGACAGGCCTTCTCTAAAATTGGCACCTGCAAACCTCTTCAGATCGTGCACTCCAGGTTGCACAGCTGGGACACACTGGACTTCCGGGAGAGTCTGGGATCACGTCGGGTCACCAAACTGTAGGGGAATAATGACCCAAAAAATGTACTTAAAAAAATAATCCAAATTGCCAAATAACTACTTCACTGGCTTGCAACGGAAATCAAGGTTTATTACATGTAAACGTTCTCAGACAGTCATGTAGAATTGAATTGACACAGCTCATCACATCCCACAGGGTTACAGAATATAGAGTGGGAAACTACCAAAGTTGATTATATAGATTACAATGTTATCCCACTACACGTTTTTAAACCCACTTCTCTAACACATGGTCCCTGGACACCGCCACTTTCAAATCCAGGTATGGAATTGGGTCCTCGAATATAATAGCATATTGATAAATCAAGATGGCCGAGTGGTGTGCACCTCACCATTCCAGATGCAACCTGAGTAAGCTGGCGAGGCCAACTCTGCCTTGATTAGACAACAGGCCTTATAGTCGACACTGTGGCTCGCACAAGTTGCCACCCGAACCTTGCACTTTACTGGCATCACCTCTGCTACTCCTACCCAAAATCACAAAACTTTCCAGACACAGCTCCCCACTTATCTCCAATAAACCCCAGGTGCCAGGTAATAACATAACTGGGACACCACTCTTGAGTCTCTATTCCAGGGATTTATTTGCTTGAGTTCTGTGCCTACCTGTAATATATATGGGATGACCTCTTTTGGGGAGGGCAGTAGTGCTCTTAAATCTCGACTTGGTATCTTGGCATCACAGAACTGTATGCCTTGTTCTCATGAAGGTGTCCTTCAGAGGGTTCATCCCTACCAGCTCACATTCCATTCCCACCATGTTCAAGTGCCACAGCTCGATACAATTAGTGTTTATCTGTGCACCTCAGGTGCCTCTGACCTTGGCTTCTCTCCAGGGCAACTGGAAAGGGGATTTGTTTTTCGGACTAACTACACAGAGCCACAGCTCCACAGCAGGGCCTGCATTCTATTCAGAGTGCACTAGGACTTAACTTACAAAATGGTGATACTTCTGTCATGCTAACGCACTATCCTCACTTCTACCTTAACCCCTTTCTGACTCCATCTTCCACCTGCCTTCGTTCTACCCACGCATCATGCTTCAAGCCAAACACTTCGAATATACCAACTACACACAGGGCCTATAATACTGCTCCACCTATAACCTCTGCAACCGCAACATTGACATGTGTTGCTCTTTCTGTGTTGCTCTATTTAAGTATCCAATATGTGTCAAACCTAACTAAAACAATCTGTACTGCTAAGCAAAGGAACAACATCACCGTCATCTGCTGGAGGCACCGCCTTAAAAAAAACACTCCCAATGGCATGCCTCTACTCTTGGATCTCCCCCTGCTTTGGATAAGTGTAATTACAGACAAATGCAAGGAAATCAGTGTCTTTAATTTTGTAAATACACCCACGTTTGCATTCTCCCCATGTGACCTCGAAAGGGTATGCAGTGCTTTGAGTGCTGAAAACAAGCATCGTTGGACAAACTCCATCACTAGAAAACACTTTCTCCATGTATTTTAAGACTGGAGTTTCTTCATATAATTGCCTAAAACATGTTCGGAATGGTGTTTAGTGGGCGAGAAAAATATATTGTTTACCCAACGATGTCGGTGAAGGCTATTGTATGCCATTGTACGTTCCATGCCATTGCATCAATAGAACTTACTGCATCGGTCTCTCCCACCCAGTAAATACATCCACGCCCTGCATTTATCTTATCATTGAAGGGAGATCCTGCCCCTTTACACACCAGCCCTTTTCTCCAACACTCACTAAGGGGAGGTTCGACACAACTCTCGCAAAGAACACCTTGTCAACCGCTCACACTTACCTTGTACTAGTATGGCTTCCTGGTACACAGCATGCATGGGTCATTTAATGCCTCTGGTCCCGCCCCACTTCCGTGCTCCCCTCCCATCCAGCTACCCTCCAACTAACCTGCCCCTGAAACAGATCCTACCAAACCGCCCCCTGATGTGTGGTACTTTGCTGTGCTGCAAATGCAATGCAATAAAGAACTGCATTGCACTTGCAGCATGGCAACGTTTGGCACCGGCATCTTCTTTACCTTAGTCACTGTCATCCTCTCATAACAGTTCAGTGCAGAGAAGTGAACACTATTTGGTCTCACCATGTTGGCCCGCTCTGCAGCACTGGTTCCTCTTTTGCACTCCAGCTGGAAATGCCGCATCTGGGGCACAACATTGCCGTATATTGCACATAGTCAAACAGAGGAGAGGGCCTGGGGAGATGCAGCCTGAGTCATTGGATCCCTTTGCCTACCTGCTGCCTACAGATGTTTCACCAGCATCCTCAAGGTGATTAGCAATTCACCAAATCCACAATCTTGAGTTAGTTAAACCATTGGTCTGGAATAGTTTATATCTTTGTTTGAAAACTAAATGCTTTCTTTTATTTCTATTTGGTTCATGCTAGATATTTTCTTGCATTTAGCTGTTTTAGCTCTCACTGAAAATAACCATCTCATTAGTCTAGATGCTGTCTACCTCCTACTGTCTACATAGAATAATCCGATCTTCATGTAGACAACTCATGGGGACACTGTAATGAGTATAGGTACATATACTAAGCAACAGAGTCCCTCTCTTTGCATCAGTCCAGAAATGTACCTTTTGCATTTGTGCTGCATATTACATGTAAAGCAATAGTCTGCATGCTTGAATCCTACTCACAAGCCCTAAAGTCCACACTATATTGACCAGACACTGGAAATCTGTAAAACGGATATACAGTCTTTGTTCTTCATCATCTCGCTCTTCAAGTTCCACCCGTGCCGCAGTAACCTCGAAAGGCTCATTTATTTATTTTTACATTTCTAGCAGCATGCTAACCCTTGGGCATCAAGGTGCTAGTTACAGCAGAATTATAAAACACGTCATTCTATGTACTGCCTTATGTCATAGTGGGTAAGCAGCGAATGTTCATGGGATAAGGTTCACATAGGTCCCTGTGTGAAAAGCCAGGTTTTCCTGCTGTTTCTGCAAAGTCCAATATGATTGCTCGGCTCTTATCCCAGGCGGTAAGTGTTATATAATATACTCATGATGCGTTCATGGAGCCCTGCATTCCGCGAGCCCAGTGTTCCACCCCAGATCCCTTAACCCAACATTCCAACATTCCCTGGTTTTCCGTTGACACTGCTCCGACCTCTGGGGGCCGCATAATAAAGCTCCTGAACCTCACCTTGTGCCTCGCCTCGTTTACTTCAATTGGCGACGAGGAGGTGAACCAGCCCCCGGAGCGCATCGGGCTGTTTCTGCTGCCTGCCTCATCTCACGGCAACGAGCAAACAACATCCCCGCCTGCCGCCGCTGTATACATGCTGCCGCGCCCCTCCCTTATTCCGGGTGAGAGGCGCAGCGCGGCTGCAGCATACAACTATAGGAAGGTGTCCCTTGCAGTGCGACTGACCCTGGCACCCGCCACGCAACTGAGGTACTGTTTTGAATTATTTGGGGTTTCGGGCACCTCCGCCCACGCGCCATTACGCCCACGCGCAGCCCACTATAAGACAAGCGCGTCCTTCGGATTGCCAACCGGCGGCGATTAGAAAAAAGGACCTTAGCACGTGCCATTGCGTGCAGCCATCTTTGTTTTCTGTCTTCATTGCCATGGTAACAACGCTATCGGGCACTTCCCGATCCTCTAGAGCCGTGAAACAAATTAATTGCCTGGAATAAGGGCCCTGTCACATTGTCGCTGATCCCATTTGCTCTAAATGAGCACCAAGACACTTAAACTAAACGCTTTCTTTATACAAGGACAGTGACCCATGAAGTAATGTAACACATTTCCATACTGTGTGACTTCCGCATTGCAGAGACACTAACAAAAAAAAATATATATATTGTGGCCTGCCTTATAACGCATCAAATTTTCAGCACAATTTTATCCACAGTCTCAACTTTCCTGTCGACCATCCCAAGACCGCCCCACCATCTTCCACCATGCAAAACATCCCTCATCCGGCCAAATTTCTCCCTTGCCCTGAGACACTAGCCTCTCCCTGGGAACAATGGATTGATGGGTTCCACATCTATCTGAGGGCCATCGGGGGCAACAAATTCAATGATGACCTCAAGGAAGCAACCCTCTTGAATTGCATTGGAGCCAAAGCCCTAAGACTGTTTAGGGCATTGCCAGAACCGGATGATGTTGGGGGTGATGGCAACCACAACCACAAATTTGACACGGCTTTAACTAAGCTTGCCAAGCATTTTGGTAACAAGACCAACATTGTACTGGAGTGGTACAGGTTCTTTACCAGGAAGCAGCAGAAGGGCGAGTCGATATACTCTTACATCGCATCTTTGAGAGTACTAATGTCAACGTGCCAGTTCACTGGGGTCAGCGATGAGTACCTGAGGGACCAGCTTGTCCTCAATGTGGCTGACCCTCGCATTCAGCAGAAATTGTGGCAGATGAGGAATCCTTCCCTTGACCAAGCCATTGAGACAGCAAGGAGCCTGGAGTTTGGTGACCACTGCCTGAAGGAGAGACTCGCTCAAAGGGATTGTGTTGAGGTGAAATCTCTTGAGACCAATTCAGAAGTCGACAACACTGAAGGTTTGCTCGCCTTAGTTAGGAGGGCTCCAGCCTTCCGGGGCTCAAGATTTAATTCCAGGAGAGGCAGGGGTTCAACCAATGACTACAGGGACCCTGCCCATTGCCAGCGATGTGGATGGTTTAAACACGAAGATCCCGAGAAGACGTGTCCCGCAATTAATGCAGAGTGTTATAAGTGTGGCCGCTGTGGACACTTCGCCAAGGTTTGCAACAGTACTAGGGGTAGAACAACCAGACCCCCCAGATACAACAGAGGTTCATCCATCAGATCCTGCTCTGTAAGATCTATAGAGAACAATTCCGGTTACGACAACTCATCGATCGAACCTCCCCTCCGATACAGATACTCACCATCACCTCCTCACACGACCCCAAGGGCCCGTGGGTCGACATGTACATGGATGGGACGCTTCTTCAAGTAATGGTAGATACGGGTTCCCCTTATACAATGGTGGATGTCCAAACATTTTTGGGAACTCTCTCCAGGAAGATACAAGACCTACGCTGCACACCGATAAGGGCCACGGGCTATGGTAAGACTCCTATCGAAATAATTGGTTACACCTGGGTCAAACTCAAATTTAGCGAGAGAGAGAGACATATTGTAAACTCTTCGTGGCCAAAAATGGCTCTTCAGTTGTTGGTTGGGAGGAACAGGCTGCTTTACAAATAAAGATCCATCCTGGAGAAGAGATTCCTGTTTTGAGTGTGCTGAGTGACACCAATGTCACTGCTGGTATGGAGCCCACCAACATAAAGTCTACTTTGGCCAAGATGTTCCCCAAGGTATTCAACAACAAAGTGGGACTCCTCCAAGGTTTTCAACATAAGATAGTCTTGAAGAAAGACGCTGTTTCTGTAGCCCATCGTGTTCGAGGAATTCCCTTTGGCACCAAAGACGCTTTAAGGAAGGAACTCACCCGCCTTTGTGAGGAAAACATCATCCAACCCATTGAGAGTTCTGAGTGGCTCGCTCCCATTGTCCTTGTGGGCAAACCTGACAATTCGATAAGAATGTGTGTTGATCTACGTGACTTGAATAAGAATATATGGGTGGACAGACACCCCCTCCCCAACATATCAGAACTTCTTTCAACCATGAAACCGGCCAACTACTTCAGCACTCTTGAACTCTCGTCGACGTATCATCAGATCACATTGGAAGAGACCTCAAAGAACCTCACCTCTTTTGTAACACCTTTGGGGGCGTTCATGTTTAACAGGATGCCTTTTGGCCTCGCCTCGGCCGCAGCTGTATTTCAGAGGTTAATGACACACCTGTTCGGAGGTCTCGATGGTGTGCACTGTTTTCAGGATGACATACTTATATCTGCTGAAACCGAAAGTGAACATGATGCCAAACTCATGAGTGTCCTCCAAGTGATCCAGAAAAGTGGACTCAACCTCAAATTGGAAAAATGCAACATAAAATGTAGTCAAGTATCCTATCTTGGCCACTCCATCGACGCCAAGGGAATCAGCCCCAAGAAAAAACTTATGAATGTCATATTAAACATCGCCGAACCTGAAAACAAGGACCAGCTCAGGAGTTTTCTCGGCATGACCGAGTATTATTCAAAGTTCATAAACAATTATGCCAGTAAGACGAAACACATGAGGAACCTCATGAAGAAAGCCACCAAATGTGTATGGTCCTTGGAATGTAAGAAGGAGTTTGAAGAGGTCAAGTTCGACATTAATCAGGCTCCTGCTCTAGCAATGTTCGACTGTAAGGCAAAGACCATCATCTCTGTCGATGCTAGCAAATATGGACTTGGCGGTGTCCTGGAACAACAACAAAAAGGGGGCATTGTGACCATCGCTTTTGCCTCAAGGGTGTTGTGAGGTGCAGAACTAAATTATTCAACCATTGAGAGAGAAGCCTTGTGGGTGAAGTTCATCTTACAGCATTTCAGGAACTTAATATGGGGTTTACCTATAATACTCAAAACCGATCACAAACCTTTAGTAAACATCCTTCAATCAAAAACACCACACCTCATTTCACCAAGAATTAGGCGTTGGTTTCTTGATATCATGCAGTACAATCTTCAAGTTTGCTACACTCCCGGTCTCTCAAACGGAGTAGCCGATTGCCTCTCCAGACTCTCCACCAACCAGGAAGATGAGATTGATCACCCCCATAAAGACATTATAGCTACTATCAATCCTGCTGTTTCCAAAGATGATTGGCTGAACATCACCAACAACGACACAGAGCAACAAGAAATGAGAAAAGCTATAATCAACGACTGGATCGAACCAAACCGTATCTTAGCAGATTTCATATCGTTCAAAGATGAAATAACTATGAACGAAAAACACATATTCAGAGGCGATAAACTAATTCCGCCCGTATTACTCAGAAAGAAACTCCTCGAGCTAGCTCATGAAGGCCATTTGGGGAGAAGCCTGACGAAGAATAGACTGAGGAGCAATTACTGGTGGCCGCACATGTGGAAAGAAGCAGAAGAGACTGTAAAAAACTGTGACGCCTATGCCTCGAGCGATAAATCTAAAATTGTAAGGAAGACCCCTCTCCAAACCATAGAACCACCCAAAGATGTGTGGTCAAAAGTTGCTTTAGACATTATGGGTCCCTTCGAGAACACTGAAGCTGAAAAAATATACATACTAGTCCTTGTAGATTATACCTCAAAATGGACTGAATGGGGAATAGCTGAAACAATCATCACCATCAAGAAAGTCACAGAATTCCTGACGGAAATATTCAACAGGGAAGGAGATCCCAAAGAACTGGTCTCAGACAATGGATACCAGTTTATATCATCTGAGTTCCAGGAATTCCTCAAGCACAGATCCATCAAACACATGACCACGTCCCTATACCACCCAATATCCAACTGATTGGTAGAAAGGATGAATAAGCTCGTACAAAGCATAATACAACTGGCTATTGCCAACACTCTTCCATGGAGAGAAATTCTCAAAGAGGCCTTGTGTGCGTACAGAACAACACCACACACCACCACCAACATCGAACCATTTACCCTGATGCGAGGTAGAGCTGCAACCAACTGTCTAAGACCAGCTTGGATATTCATGAATGGTGGAGAAGCTAAGCTTAACATGGAACAAATCCGGAAGAGAATATTTGAGAAACAGGCAAAATACAAAACATCCTACGACTCAAAAAACGCAGTAAAAGAAATGCAAGTGCAAGAAGGAGACTGGGTCTGTGTCAAAGAACCAAAAAAAACACTCAAGGGCGAAACCAAGTTCAGACCCCCACAAAAAGTCATCCAATGTCACGGTAAATCAGTCACACTTGATGATGGAAAGAAGTGGTCACGAGATGACCTAGTAAAGATAACAACGACGTTCACAGACCTAGCACATCCAAGCACGCACAACATGAGACTCCGTCAGAGACAATTCCTCCTTCCACGGGAGCACCTCAGCACAGTCAATGTGAAGATAATGGTTTCCACAGAGACACTGAGAAAACCTTCAACAGTAGACTGTCGAGGAGGAATCGGAAGATCATCCAAAACTTCAACCAAGATTTCTTATATTACTGACAGTTCTAATATGTAATTTTTACTACCCCCACCCTCATGTTTCTCCCCCCGCCCTCCTTCCTTCCTCTAGTTTCTCCTAGTAGCGGAGATGTTCTATAATATACTCATGACGCGTTCATGCAGCCCTGAATTCCGCGAGCCCAGTGTTCCACCCCAGATCCCTTAACCCAACATTCCAACATTCCCTGGTTTTCCGTTGACACTGGTCCGACCTCTGGGGGCCGCATAATAAAGCTCCTGAACCTCACCTTGTGCCTCGCCTCGTTTACTTCAGTAAGTCATTCAAGCGTTTCGCTGCGATGATAGGGAAGCTTGATCTCACAGCTCTGGTTTGTCTAGATCTTGGGGTGAGTCAGTGAGGTAGAGGACTCTTGGTCTCAGGTCTTGGGCTTTGGTTACTTTCTTTACAATATAAGGGGGCGGAGTTGGAAAGGCATTTGGGGGGTGATATATAGGGTTGCTTAGTGCCATGCTACTTGGCGCTGTCTTTCTCTGTTTGGTTCTTTCCCTCAGGTCACATTGACTCCACTAATCCTTCACCTATATTGATACTTCTAGCCGCGCACATGAACACCACCCCTACCTGTCTATCACCACTCCTGCCGCACAGTTCACTGCACATCACAATGCTGCGCCCGTGCCAGTTCATCAACGCCAGTCACACATCTTCCATATCAATAAAGCCACTTCACATCCCAGAGCGTTGCTTTTTCTTCAAAACCCCAAGTCATCTGCGCTGATTACAGCAACATCCCTCCCGAGGCCTGCAGTTCTTTTTGAGCTGTTCCACGTGATCTGCAATTCCTTCCCTTTGATACACCAATGTTGCACAAGGTAATTGTGGATTTCAATATTCCACCTGTGTAGAACCGCTTTTCCACAGCCGGGCAGTTTACATGCACTGAAATCATTTGATGCCTACAGTAACATCTTTGCAAAATACATTTAAATAATAACACCTCTTCTGTATTTGTCTGCGTTTTTTGGCTGAACAAATCTATATTATATCAGTTCACTTAGAAAATGTATGTACGGATTCACAGTGCATCCCCTGCCGTGGCAGTCGGACATTCATGCAACTATATTCGATACCTCTATTCAGAGTCCAGCAGTCACGCATCCCAACTAGAAACACGTGTGTACAGGCGCGTTATACATGCCATATCATATCACAAGGGGAGCGAGCGGTGCATTAATTAGATGGACATGCACTTTAGATGCTTCAGCCATGAGTCAAGCTTGCTAAAGACATTACACTTATAACTTCCGGGAATAAAGTGGATTTATTCTTGAGCGTCTCCCGCGGATACCCTGCAAGGGCTATCGGCAAGGATATTATTCTGGGAATAGCTGGAGGATTCCTTGATCAGCAGAGTGGAAGGAAGTAAGCAGTATACATTTGTCAGCAGAGGTACCAAAAGACATTTCGCACCTTCTTTTGACACCTTTACAGGATTTTTCTTTAAAGGATCCGAGAAAAAACATGAACGCAAAAAAAGGAACCTGTCAGAGAACAAGTTTACTAAGCAATTAAAATCTTTTTTGCAGTTGAAGTGGTCACTCTGTCTGAACATAATTGCTTCCGAATTTCAAGATTGTTCTTCCTGTGGCATTTACACTGCGGAGCACTCCTCCTTCGACTACAATCATGAGTGTGTTGCATCCAGCATGTTCTCTACTTTACACAATTAAATACCTTATTTTTCATTTTTCCTTCTCAACAACAGCTGTGGCGACTTGATTATGCGGACTGAACATGTGTCTCGCTGCCGCTGAGTCTTCTCTGTAAATATCACTTCCTCGAGAAACAGAAGATCTGTGGGTGTAAAATGCAAAACTATATAAACAGGGAACTTATTTTTACTGATGGAAGGTTTGCAGCGACTGAGTGACATTTAACATTGTTACACTCTTCTTGTAGCTATGAGACCTTCTTAACTGTTTATATTTTATCAATGTATAATTGGATGTCTCAGAAGTCACACGGATTAGTAGTTATATGTCAGACGATGAACAATTACACGGAATGTCCACGGATAAACAGCATCCATCCGTCTCGGTTACGAGGAAACACGCATGGGGGGGGGGGGGTGATGTCTGCCACTATTTCCTCCAACTTATTATCCTTTTATGCGTTCAATTTTAATACCCAAATACTAATCCCGGTGCAAGCACAACCAAT
The DNA here is from genome assembly GCF_040938575.1 of Ambystoma mexicanum. NCBI lineage: Eukaryota > Metazoa > Chordata > Amphibia > Caudata > Ambystomatidae > Ambystoma > Ambystoma mexicanum. The sequence goes on from NC_090928.1 coordinate 740,479,748, forward strand.
ATTGCGTCCACTGGCAGGGCTCTGGTAATTTTACCAGCAATTCTGATACAACTCCTCCAAAGGCAGAGACAGATCACAGATTCTCAGCATGCAATCTTTGAGGGAAAGGTACAGGACCTCAGAACCCACTGGGGATCCCATGTCTTTCATGGCAGACACAGCGCAGAAATTTGGCATGATCGAGACAATGCAAAGTTGGTCTTGGCAGAACCTCTAGGGTGGGGGAGTAGGCCAAGAAACTCCCATATCTATATGCAAGCGACTCTAACAGGCATACTGCCCACACTATAAAAGACTTGCACGCAAAAGTCACAAACTCAGAAACAGCCTCACAGTCTGTTCTGAAGCTGAGCACCATGGTATATATGATGCTTCAAATTTTAAATTGTGGGAATTCCCATGTTCCCAAAACACTCTTTGCTTGTATGCAAATCGCCAGGCTTCGGTTCCAAGTCGAGATACTGAGTTGCTGTGACCTGGCCTGGGACCACGCCCCTGGAAAACACCCTCCTGCCCACCCCCGTCTCCCAGGAGGTGAGGGCTCCCAAAGTAATTGTTTTCCATGTCTAGCACTGGGCACACATACAGTGAACGTAAACAAAATTTCCATGTGGCCACATGTGTTGGGGGGCATCACTGGCTAACTCAATGCACGAGACTGTGAAAACATGGCTCAATTCATGGAACTTGGCTGTTCAACTAACTCTGCTCCTCCTAATACTCTTCCATCCCACTACTGCATCTCCCCAACCCCCTCCCTTCTTCTCTTTTTACCTTAATGTAACTTGTAACTTTGTACCTAATGTAACTAGTGCCAAGATACCAGAGGGTGTTGTGCACTGTAACAAATGCAAAAATAAATACATAAATACATCAACTTAAATTATACCTTGTGGGATGTACACTTTGCTGTGGCATGTCAACTCTGAAGAGGGATTCTTACACTGTCTTTATATGGTGCAGGTAATCAAAATCTGAGTATGTGGAGAAAACACACAGACACACAAGCTTTTGAGTGTAATCCACTGGAACAGCTAGTCAAGCTACATTGTGTGTCTGAGTAAGCATACCTCAAGGTCTAGCTACATACTTGTAGGTATTTGAAGTCTACTCTAGGGTATAGGTCAATGAAGAGCACTAGAATTCCCCTCTTACGGGGGCAGGGCTTGGAGCCGGTGATAGAGGTCACATGATTTCGGCGCTCCGCTCCGGCGAAGGAATTTCTACTATAAATTGAATTTAAACATACCTTTTGTTCAATGGTATGTTATCCCTGTGATGCCACCTACGTGAGCTGTGTGTGGATTTATACAACCAGCATATTTGTTCCTGGAACCTCCGGAGGGTCGGAGTGTAGCTGCATCATCCCGTAACGCAGGTGGCCAACTGTTCCTGTCAGCTACTGCGACGTCAATGGCACGCCCTGATGTGGATCAACGGTTCCTTCACAACACAGGTTTTTCTTTTCTCTTTTAACCGTTTCAACCCCTTTTTTCATAAACAAACTTTTTTTTGTATTTTCCTTTGTTTTTTGTGCATTTTTCTATATTTATCTAATATTTTGGACTGCCTTTACCTTAAGTGTATATATCTCTCATATGACAATGTGTATTTTATACCTTTTTCTGATATTCACTTTAGTTTAATGTACTATTTTACTGAAATAAATGACACTAAAAGTACTTTAAACAGTTTTTGAAAGGAGTTTGTTGCTTTTACCTCACATGGATGTTTATTCAATGCTAAAACGTGTATCCTAGAGCAAAACCATATCATTCATGCTCACTATTTTTGCGTCACATCCCAACTCACACTGTGTGTGCTCCTACCTTAAGGTTTCAACCCTCAATTTAGTAGCTGGATTTGTTGAGGCTGCCCAATGACTACTACATAATGGAGTTCTGAGGAGAGACAAGACAGCGACAGAGTAAAACAAGAGACCTAAGTTATTGGAAGGGAGAAATCTAGGTTTCTGTTGAACTAATGTATTCCTATATCTATATATATATATATATATATATATATATATATATATATATATATATATATATATATATATATATATATATATATATATATATTCAGTAAAAAAACTTTATTAAAGGGACGTTATGGTTAAGTTGCGCTACTAAAAACCTATGAAATTCAGTGAAAAAACTTTGTTAAAGGGACGTTATGGTTCAAAGTAAAACCGAAAAACCCCTGAAATTTGGCAGTTATGGTAACATAAGCAACCATAACTCGCGGCACCGTGCACTGCTAACACTAACACCCAGGACATCAAAGATGACATCACAAATGTCATTGATGACATCACTGATGACATCACATGTGCATTTACTTTTCATAAAAACTCTGTACAAGGGATTCTTATAATGCTGACCAAAAACTGTCAAGGATCATTGGGATAAATATCATGAGCTAATTAGTGCATTAAGCAATGCATTGATATAAATAGCATTCTATTATGAAGTTTTATCCAGTATACTAAGCTACTCATGCAGAAACATAGGCAGTGTGTGCAGCATACATGATGAAGGTGCCATATTCATAATCTTGCCATGTTGAATACTGAAATGATAACTGCTTTCTTATTAGAGTTTTGCGTACTGTGAAACATGTAATAAGTAGATAATAAAACCCACTTAATACATAATTATTACAGACAAAACACAAAGAGACAACAACACATACAAATATCAATATATACAGGGACAGTGAAGTAAACAAAAAAGCAGAAGTAGTAGCAGAAAGAGTTCATAACCTAACTGATTGTCTTTATGCAGAGAAACTATTGCTCTGTTTCAAAGCTGCTACTTACCATATGTATGTGTATCACATGATGTGACTGCACCCAAAGGAAAGGAGAGTGAGTATAATGTATACAAATATGAGCATATACAGGGAAGGTAGAGTAATACAAATAAAACTATGAGAAGTGCTGATAACCCTAATGATTATCTTCATGCACAGAAAGGATTGCTCTCTTTCAAGCCTGTGTCTTCCGCTATGTATATTTTTCATATGATGTGACTTGACCCTAAGTCTACAAATATAGTACCTTTTCAATTTTTACTTCCTGACTGTTACTGAAGAAAACTATGTGGCTTCGATATGTCAGTAAAGGATAAAAAGGGAGAGCCAGCCATGTGATGTCATCAGTTATGTCATCAATGACATTTGTGATGTCATCTTTGATGTCCTGTGTGTTAGTGTTAGCAGTGCATGGTGGCGCGAGTTATGGTTGCTTATGTTACCATAACTGCCTAATTTCAGGGGTTTTTCGGTTTTACTTTGAACCATAATGTCCCTTTAACAAAGTTTTTTCACTGAATTTCATAGGTTTTTAGTAGCGCAACTTAACCATAACGTCCCTTTAACAAAGTTTTTTTACTGAATTTCATAGGTTTTTAGTAGCACAACTTAACCATAACGTCCCTTTAACAAAGTTTTTTCACTGAATTTCATAGGTTTATAGTAGCACAACTTAACCATAATATCCCTGACTTCATATACATGTAACATAGAACATACTAACCCCCTCATAGTGATTTTCATGTCCGCGGACTACCGCCATGTCCGCGGACATATCGAAAATCTGAGCGTGGTGAATGTAAGTTTAAATAGTGTGCCCCATTTCCCCTTTCAAGTTGGCTCTGAAAAGAGCCGTTTATTTTGTTTTTTTTACAGATGCTTGACAGACACCTGTTATTTTGTATTTTTTTTCTTGTTTTTTTTTCTTACTTTACTCCTAAAATCTTCACATAACCTTCTCCAAAGCAACCCTTACATTCCAAAATAGAAAGGCATTTTCCGTAAAAGATAAAGAAATGCCATCTTCTTTAAAATTAACAGCATTACTGGCTTCAATATTCTCATTATTACAGAAGAACATACCAGCTGTAAGCATGAAGACACACATGCCTCGGTTGATGACACACCTAGCAATGGTTTGCTGAGGACAAAAAACTGAACTATTGTACCATATTGCCCTAGGTAGTAATCCAGAAAAAATTACTTTCGCATTTGGAAGGATCTTCATTACGGCTTGAACCAAGCGTTCCAAATCAGCCAACAAAGTAGGGGCACTGACATTGCCCAAATGGAAAGCACCATAGTGCAAAACTACCACATGCGGACTGTTCATCGTGGCCATATCCTCACAAACTTGTACAATTCCCTGTACATTACAATCAGGCACAGTGCTTCACACCACCTCCACTCCTTTCACATCAAAGTTCTTTGCAACATGCCTGCATTGAGCATACTGTTGTAAACCATACACAAACATATCTCCAAGCACCAACACCCTGACTTTCTCTACTTCTGCCATCTTCACCATACACAGTCTCTTTCAACACAAATCCACAACCTCGACATCTGATTGGCTGATCCGTACAGTCTTCTTTCCATGTTGGATTTCCTGGAAAAACCCAGATGTAGCACGCCCTGTCCACGAACAGCCGCGGTGTCCGTGGACGGCGTCCACTTTACTCTCTGTGCCATTCCCTCATTGCATACAGCTAAGCAATCACACAATACGAATAACGTCCTCAGAACACCCCCATTTTGTGAATTTTCAAACATTTCAGGACAATTATCATTTCATTATTCAACATATTAACATTACAAATATTATACTTTCATCTTGTACTCTGCACACAATGCTATGTTTCTCCACTAGTAGCTCAGTATACTAGATAGAATCCCATAATACAATGCTATTTATATCAATGCATCATTCAAAGCACTAATAACGGTATGATATTTATTGCAATATCCTTGACACTTTTTTCGCAACATTATAATAAAAATCCCTAGTACACAAATTCCATGAAAAGTACATACACATTTGATGTCATCAGTGATTTCATCAATGACATTTGCAATGTCATCTTTGATGTCCTGGGTGTTAGTCTTAGCAGTGCACGGTGGTGGTGCAAGTTATTTTTCATAGCTTACCATAACTTGCGATTTTCAGGGGTCTTTCGGCTGTACTTAGAACCATAACGTCCCTTAAACAAACTTTATTTAATATCACGCAAACAATATACAAACATGGCGTGCAAAAACCAACTTCTCACAGATGGCTTTACACAGAATGGTGCAAAGTAAGAATTTATGCTCGTTCACAGTGAAGGTCAGCTGCTTCCATTTTTTTCTCGGGCCCCAGAGAGGCTCACGAAGCGGACTATAAGGTTGTATTGTGTTTTGACCTTGACAGACAGAGATTGTGATGAAAGACATCTCCTGAAGGAGTGTTGCTAAAACGTAAGAGAAGATAAGGATGAAATCTCTGAAACAAAACCACTTTTATATATTATATCACTATGCGAAAGATCGTTCGCACACGCGGAGTTGTATTTTGGGACTGCACTACTCGTAGACAATGGAAATTGCAATTGTACTGTAAGTAACCCTTTAGATTATTTTATACCAAATATAATTACAATAGCGTAGCATTAAAGACCGCTGAAGTTGAACTTGTTCGTTTAAAGTGGCATAATGTTTTCTACCGCACACTATCACCGCCGAATTGATCCCCTGTCATTTAGAGGGCTCTGAAAAAGGCAGACGACACAGGGTGGGTTAATAGAAATAATTTAACCGGTCTATAGGCGGTCAAGCGCTCTACTCGCTGTGCCACTTCACTGTAGCCTGTCAAGTGGCACAGCGAGTACATCGCTCTCTTTGACATCCGTGTACAGCTTGCAACGCAAGTTCGAATCCCGGCAAGGCCAAACTCAGCCTTTCATCGTTCCGTGGTCAATAAATGAGCACCACACACCGTGGTTAATAATAAGCACCGCTTAGATACCTCACGGTTCTTAGTGCTATATGAATGGGAAAATATTATTATTTTATTATTAACATACTCCGTTGCACTTTCAATAGCAAATAGTTTCACGCCCTAATAAATAAAATGATAATTTTTAATGAAGATCGGCTGGTGAGACTAATTTATGTTTTTTAAAACAGGTATGTGGCCCCATTTTGCCTATGTCACGATTTACAGACTCCGCCGGATGGGGTCTTCAACTGCCAGGTGCAGGTCCAAATATGCAACTTCATGACCCTCACCATTTTATGGGACAATCGCCAAGGACCAATATGCCCTTACGCAGTACTAGCGGCTACAAACAACATACCAACCAATAGGGTGGTCTAATGGCTCGTTGTTGGAGCAACCTTCCGATTATCAGAGCGACCATTTACTGCTTTTATCATAAACCAACAGCCTATCTACCGCAAAGGAACAACGCGTGGCTCAAAATAAACTTTTGCTGATCGACAGCAGAGACAATAGCAAATCGCTGAATATTCACTAAACATTTCATGTGAAATAAATGTACTTTACCAAATGTACAATCCTGCTGTTTACTTTTAAACCACAGTTTCATATTCCGAATTATGGCGCACTGAGTTGTAAGCTGATCTAACACCCTCTGTACCACAAAGGAACATCGCGTGCCTCAACATGAACTTTTGCGGATCGACAACAAAGACAAATGCAAATTGCTGAATATTCTCTAAACATTTTATGTCAAATAAATGTACTTTACAAAATTTACAATCTTGCTGTTTGCTTTTAAATCATTGTTTCATATTCCGAATTGTGGCGCGCTGTGTTGTGACATAATATGTGTTGTCTTCCGGGTTCTGTGTAAAGTCACTTAGGACTGCAGAGGACTGGGCGCGTCTGATGACGCACCCTGTAACGTCACGGAGAGATGCGGGGAATATGAATGCTTTGATAATATCAGGCTTAGGGGCGGGAGATATGATTTAGTGTCGCAAAAGCAAGTCAGCCAGGTCAATAGCGCCAGTCATAGGATTATCACATAATGTCGGCGCACACCAGCCGGATTTATCATTTCTTTAGTGGACAAAAAGTCGGTTGACGCCCATAGGAAATTGTACTACTAGCGGACAAAAGGAGTGGTCTTAAAACACTTTCACCCTGACAACGAACAATACAAACAACGTTCTCAGAACACCCCCATTTTGTGTAATTGCAACCATTTCGGGTCACCGCAAGTGTTCTTAGAACACATTCAACTAGACAGATTACAATACGGACAGCGTCCTGATGACACCCCCAGTTTGTGTATTTACGAACAATTAAGTACACCACGAGTGTTCATAGCTCATTTTTACCTTCCTTGCGAACAAAAATGACACATACTCTGTCCTCTAAACACCCCACCATTTAGTTTATTTACAAAATGTCAGAACAGCCGTGTTCTCCGCGGATAAATCGAACGCAACAAAAACGTCTAGCACATAAAAAAAAAAAACATTGAACCTATCTCATACTCCCCCACCCTCCCCAAACACTCTTACACACCAACACACGGCACTAAATATAATTTTTTATCCACGTTTCACCGCGCTGTACGCGGTCGACGGCGAATACAAGATGGCGGGCGCCACAGAAAACTGACGTGCTCCATGTCCCTCGCCGTCCAATCAGCGAACACGTTGCATGTCCGCGGACATGACGCAAGGCCATGGGCCAATCGGGGTGCTGTCCGCGGATATATATATATATATTACATGGACGCGGTAGCATCCATGTAGTTATGGTTAAGTTGGTGTTTCCATAGGAAGAGCATTTTTTGGGTGGCTTATAACTTCGCTCCCTCTGGACGAATCCTCACCAAACTTTGCAAAAAAAGTATATGGCCCACTCTGAATTTTTTTGCAAAGTTTGGAGAGGTTTGGTCCAGGGGGGGCAAAGTTATAGGGGGGGTCCCAAACTTTTGTTTTTTTCCCATAGACATAATGGGAAAAAAATGTGCGCACGCCTAGAGCCCAAACCGCTGGATGGATTTACACCAAATTTGCGGCAGGAGCGGGGTCTTGGTCCCGAAAGCGTGATTTTGCAAATTTGGTGTAAATCCGTCCAGTAGTTTTTTTTAAAATGGCCAAAATGTAATGCAAAAAAATTAGTGATATCTCCATTCGCTCCGCGGACAGACTTCCCGGTTCGCTCCTTGGACAGTGCCCTGATTGGCCGAGCAGCTTGCGTGATGTCCGCGGACATGCAACGTGTTCGCTGATTGGACGGCGTGGTGCGTGAAGCGCGTCAGATTTTCTGTGGCGCCCGCCATCTTGCATTCACGGACGACCGCGGACAGTGCGGTGAAACTTGGATTAAAAGTTGTATTTAGTAGTGTGTGTTGGTGTTTAAGAGTGTTTGGGGAGGGTGGGGGAGTATGAGATAGGTTCAATGTTCTGTTTTTTTTATATACTAGACACATTTGTTGTGTTCGATTTGTCTGCGGACAACACGGCTGTTCTGGAATGTTCTATATAAACTAAATGGTGTGGTGTTCTGAGGACGGATTATGTGTCCGTTTTGTTCTCAAGCAAGCTAAAATTGAGCTAAGAACACTCGCAGTGTCCTTAAATGTTTGTACATAAACAAAATGGGGGTGTCCTGAGGACGCTGTCTGTATTGTACTCTGGCAAGTTGAATGTGTTCTAAGAACACTTGTGGTGTCCTGAAATGCTCTGATTAGTTACCGGTAATCTTCATTACTCCTAGTCCTACTCTTCCTCGTCACAGTACTGACGACCCTCCTCACCCGCCCTGCGGGGGAGGTCCCATGCTCTGGCTTGGTAATATGAAACTGAGTGATGTGGATGTGGGGGAGGAGTTGTAGGAATTTAAAGAAATAGAAGAAGGTCCTGTGTCGGAGGCAGGGGCCTCATGAAGTAAGTACTGGGATGAGGAAGATTGGACGTGGAGGTAATGTTTGCAATTAAACAAAATGCGGGTGTTCTAAGAACGCTGTTAGTATTGTTCGTTGTCAGGTTGAAAGTGTTCTAAGAACCCTCCTTATGTCCGTTGACATTACAATTTACTATGGGCCTTACCCGACTTTTTGTCCACTAAACAAACGATAAATCAGGCTGCTGTGTGCCGACATTATGTGATAATCCTATCACTTGCCCCATCGACCTGGCTGACCTGCTTTTGCGACACTAAATCACATCTCCCGCCCCTAAACCTGACATTATCAAAGCATTCATATTCCCCGTCTCTCTTCGTGACGGTACAGGGTGCGTAGCCAAACGCGCCCAGTCGTCTCCAGTCCTACGTGACTTTACACAGAACCCGGAAAACGACACAGATCATCTCACAACACAGCGCGCAACAATTCGGAATATGAAACTGTGATTTAAAAGCAAACAGCAAGATTGTACATTTCGTAAAGTACTTTTATTTGACATCAAATGTTTAGAGAATATTCAGCGATTTGCATTTGTCTTTGCTGTCGATCCGCAAAACTTCATCTTGAGTCACGCGCTGTTCCTTTGCGGTACACAGGGTGTAGGTTTATGATAAAAGAAGCACTATGGTCGCACTGATAATCGGAAGGCTGTTCCAACAACGAGGCATTAGACCACCACAATGGTTGGTATGTTGCTTCTAGCCACTAGTACCGCATAAGGGCATATTGGTCCTTGGCGATTGTCCCATAAAATGGTGAGGGTCATGAAGTTGTTTAGAAGTAGCTGCACCTGGCAGTTAAAAAATCCATCAGCCGGGGTCTGAAAATCGTTGCATTGACAGTACGGAAGGACGTACCTGTTTTAAAAAACATAAATTAGTCTCACCAGCCGATCTTCATTAAAAATATTCATTTTATTTATTAGGGTGTGAAACTATTTGCTAGCGAGGATAGTGCAATGGAGTATGTTAACTTATTCCCATTAACCCACCCTCTGTCCTCTGCCTTTTTCAGAGCCCTCTAAGCGACAAGGGACCAATTCGGCAGTGATAGTGCACGGTAGAAAATGCTATGCCACATTGAACGAACAAGTACAACTTAACTGGGCTTTAACGCCACGCTATTGTTATTATATTTCGGTATAAAATAATCTAAAGGTTTACTTACATTATATTGCCATTTTCCATTGTCTAAGCATAGTGCAGTCCCAAAATACAACTCCGTCTGTGCCAACGATCTTTCTCATAGTGATATAATATATAAAAGTGGTTTCGTTTCAGACATTTCATCCTTATCGTGTCTTACGTTTTTGCAACACTCCTTCAAAAGAAGTCTTTTAGCACGATCCCTGTCTGTCAAGGTCAAAAAACAATAGAACCTTATAGTGTGAGTCGTGGGCCTCTCCGGCACGCGAGCAAAAAAAGGAAACAGCTGACATTCACTGTAAACAACCATAAATTCTTAGTTTGCAACATTCTGTGTACAGCCATCTCTGAGAAATTGCTTTTTACACTCCATCTTTGTATATTGTTTGCTTGCGAATAAAAAAACTTTGTTAAAGGGACGTTATTGTTCCAAGTAAAACCGAAAAACCCCTGAAATTCACCAGTTACGGTAAGCTAAGCAACCATAACTCGCGCCACCACCGTGCACTGCTAAGACTAACACCCAAGACATTAAAGATGACATCACAAATGTCATTGATGACATCACTGATGACATCATATGTGTAAGTACTTTTCATGAAATATGTGTACAAGGGATTTTTATTATAATGTTGCGAAAAAAGTGTCAAGGATCATTGCAATAAATATCATACTCTAATTAGTGCTTTGAATGATGCATTGATATAAATAGCATTCTATTATGGGGTTTTTGTGTACTGTGAAATATGTAATAAGTAGCTAATAAAACCCATGTATTACATAATTGCATTACTGTAGAGAAAACACAAAGAGACAAGAACACATACCAATATACATATACATAGGGTAAAGAGCAGCTTTGAAACAGAGAAATCATCATTTATTTGCTTGAAAATAATGCTGTCTTTAAAGCTTGTGGCTTCCCCTATGTATATGTTTCATATAATGTGACTGGACTCTAAGGGAATTACTATAAGAACCTACTTGTAGGATATGTCTACAAATAAAATACAATTTTTAGTTTCTGACTGTTACTGAAGAAAACCATGTGGCCTAGATATGTCAGGAAAAGAAAAAAGAGTGAGCCAGAAGAACACTCGCGGTGTCCTGAAATGTCAATCAGATGTTGAGGTTGTGGATTTGTGTTGAAAGAGACTGTGTGTAGTGAAGATGGCAGAAGTGGAGAAAGTCAGGGTGTTGGTGCTCGGAGATATGTTTGTGCATGGTTTACAACAGTATGCTCAATGCAGGCATGTTGCAAAGAATTTTGATGTTAAAGGAGTGGAGGTCGTGTGGAGCACTGTGCCTGATTACAATGTACGGGGAATTGTACAAGTTTGTGAATATATGGGCAGGATCAACAGTCCCCATGTGGTAGTTTTGCACTATGGTGCTTTCCGTTTGGGCTATGTCAGTGCCCCTACTTTGTTGGCAGATTTGGAACACTTGGTTGAAGCCGTAATGAACATCCTTCCAAATGCCAAAGTAATTTTTTCTGGATTACTACCTAGGGCAATATGGGACAATAGTTCAGTTTTTTGTCCTCAGCAAAACAAAGCTAGGTGTGTAATCAACCGAGGCATTTGTGCCTTCATGCTTAGAGCTGGTATGTTCTTCTGTAATAATGAGAATATTGATTCCAGTAATGCTGTTTATTTTAAAGAAGATGGCATTTCCTTATCTTTTATGGGAAATGCCATGCTGTTTTGGAATGTAAGGGTTGCTTTGGAGAAGGTTATGTGAAGATTTTAGGAGTAAAGTAAGAAAAAAAAATACAAAATAACAGGTGTCAGTTAAGCATCTGCAAAAAAAACAAAAAAAAACGGCTCTTTTCAGAGCCAACCTCAAAGGCGAAATGGGGCACACTATTTAAATTTACATTCACCACGCTCACATTTTCGATATGTCTGCGGACATGGCGGTAGTCTGCGGACATCGAAATCACTAGCCAGGGGTTCAGTAAGTTCTATCTTACATGTATATAAAGTCAGGGATATTATGGTTAAGTTGTGCTACTAAAAACATGAAATTCAGTAATAAAACTTTGTTAAAGGGACGTTATGGTTCAAAGTAAAACCGAAAACCCCCTGAAATTCGGCAGTTATGGTAAGATAAGCAACCATAACTCGCACCACCGTGCACTGCCAAAACTAACACCCAGGACATCAAAGATGACATCACAAATAACATCCCTTTAACAAAGTTTTTTTACCTAATTTGATAGGTTTTTAGTAGCCCAACTTAACCATAACGTCCCTTTTAACAAAGTGTTTTCACTGAATATATATATATATCTATATCATATGGCTACTAAAAAGGGTCAAAGTAAAGAGGCTTGTGTGTCATCTCCCACCACTCTAAAGAGACAGAAGAATGAATCTCTGACACCCAAAGAAGACACACCAGTCCCAGTCAGAAAGACCATTTTATCAGAAATTAGAGCCTTAAAGACCTTCATGGAGGATACAAATGCGAAGTTGCAACTACCTGACAACAAATGGTCCACTTATGAATCTTGCATGAATGAGGTTGAAAAACGAGTTAGCAATGCTGAAGATATTTCTAGTAAGGTTATTAACTTAGAAGCGCAAGTTGCCTCCCTACAACAACAGACTGAAAACCTTGAAAACAGAAACAGAAGAAATAACCTGTGTATTGTAGGCCTTCTGGAGGGAATTGAAAGAGAGGATCCTACTGCCTTTCTATATACGTTTCTTCCTACAATTCTTAGCCTACCGCCCTCTGTGCAACTCAACATCTAGAGAGCTCATCGAATTGGCCCCAATAACTCAGCCTCCAATTCTCGCAGTCATTCCAGAACTTTGATTTTAGCCTTTCTTGACTTCCCGCACATTACCATCATCATGCAAAAAGTCAGACAACTGAAACAGCTAACATGGGAAGGGACAAAAGTCTTTATCACACAAGATGTTTCCAAGATAACGGCTGCAAGAAGAAGAGACCTTCTAACTTTCTGATCTGCTCTGAGGAAATTAAGGTACGGCATTATCCACCCTGCTGTCCTGAAAGTTACTTTAAATGGGTACACCTCAACCTTTCAAAACACAATGGATCTAAGACACTATGGGGGTAATTCATAGATTTCCGTGCAGAAGTAGCGCACACGGCTGGCGCAGAGAGAGAGTGTGTGCCAGCGCGCGCCAGCGCGTGCGCTAAATCCCATTTCCACGCACTGCGTATTCATGGATTTCCCCATCCATATCCAGCAGTGGCGAGGAGACCATCCAGCAGTGCCAGTTACGCCCCTAACAACGCCCCTTGCAGCATAAACTGCCACACAAATTCACAATATGGAGCAAAGGCCCGTGGACCAGCACACAGGCCCCCAACAAGGAAATTGCACTAAAAATGCTTGTGCACCCCGTTTGCGCCAGCCACATCGTGTGTAATACTTCTTGCGCACCCCTTGGAATATGGGTATGCGTATTCCGAGGGGTGTGTGAGGAGTTCTACACACAATTTGGCTGGTGCGAGCAGGGAACGTGTATTCTGAGGGGTGCGCAAGGAGTTTTACATGCGATTTGGCTGGCGTTAGCGTGGTACGTGTATTCCGAGGGGTGCACTAGGAACGCGTACCCCACTTGCGAAAATCCAAATCGCGTCTAAAACTCCTCACACACCCCTCGAAATATGCGTAACCCGCTCGCGCAGGCCAAATCGCATGAAAAGCGCACTCGCGTACCCCGGAATACATGTACCCTGCTCGTGCCGGCCAAATCGCATGAAAAGCGCACTCGCGTAAGCCCTGATTCGTGCACTGCAGGGTGCGGAGCCGAATGCACCCCCTGCAGGCAGCCCACACCATAGGGGACCCCCATACACTCTTGATCATGACCCGCAGGCAGCCCACACCACAGGGGACCCCCCTACACCCCTGACCATACACCACAGGCAGCCCCTCACTCCTGACCATGGGCCACAGGCAGCCCACACCACAGAGGACCCCCCCTACATCCCTGACCATGCACCACAGGCAGCGCCCACCACAGGAGACCCCAACACCCCTGACAATGCCCCACAGGCAGCCCCTCACCCCTGACCATGGCCCGCAGGCATCCCACACCACAGGAGACACCCCTACACCCCTGACTATGCCCCACAGGCAGCCTACACCACAGGGGACCCCCTTACATCCCTGACCATGCCCCACAGGCAGCCCCTCAACCCTGACCATGGCCCGCAGGCAGCCCACACCACAGGGGAACCCCCTACACCCCTGACCATGCCCCACAGGCAGCCCCCACCACAGGGGACCCCCCTACACCCCTGACCATGCCCCACAGGGAGCCCCTCACTCATGACCATGGCCCACAGGCAGCCCACACCACAGGGGACCCCTTGCACCCCTGACCATGCCCTGCAGGCAGCCCCCACTACAGGGGACCCCCCTACACCCCTGACCATGCCCCATAGGCAGCCCCTCACCCCTGATAATGGCCCGCAGGCATCCCACACCACGGGGAACCCACCTACACCGCTGACCATGCCCCACAGGCAGCCCCTCACCGTGACCATGGCCCACAGGCAGCCCACACCACAGGGGACCCCCTACACCCCTGACCATGGCCCACAGGCAGCCCACATGGCATCATGCACCTGGGAGCCCCGACTCATGCCCCCCCACCAGTGACGGGCATCTGCCAGCAGGCCCCGACTCATGCCCCCCACACCAGTGACAGGCACCTTTCAACAGGCCACGACTCATGTCCACCCAACAAACACTTTGTCGTGCACCCCACTTGCGCCAGCCACATCACATGTAAAACTACTTGCGCACCCCTTGGAATATGAGTATGCGTATTTCGAGGGGTGTGCGAGGAGTTTTACACGCGATTTAGCTGGCGCGAGCAGGGTACATGTATATCGAGGGGTATGAGAGGAGTTTTACAGGCGATTTGGCTGGCATGAGTGGGGTGCACGTATTCCTAGGGGTGCACAAAGAGTTTTACACATGATTTGGCTGGCATGAGTGGGGTACGCGTATTCCGAGGGGTGTGCGAGGAACGCGTACCCTGCTCGCGCCAGCCAAATCGCATCTAAAACCCCTCATACACCCCTCGGAATACAAGTACCCCGCTCGTGCCGGCCAAATCGCATGAAAATACCCCAGAATAAATGTACCCCACTCGTGCCGGCAAATCGCATGAAAAGTGCACTCGCGTAAACCCTGATTTGCGCACAGCATGGTGAGGATCCGAATGTACCCCCTGCAGGCAGCCTACACTGCAGGGGAAACCCCTATACTCCTGACCATGGCCCGCAGGCAGCCCACTCCACAGGGAACCCCCTACACCCTTGATCATGGCCCGCAGGCAGCCCACACCACAGGGGACCCTGCTACAGCCCTGACCATGCCCCACAGGCAGCCCCTCACCCAGACCATGGCACACAGGCAGCCCACACCACAGGGGACCCCCTACACCCTGAGCATGGCCCACAGGCAGCCCACATGGCATCATGCACCTGGGAGCCCCGACTCATGCCCCCCACACCAGTGACAGGCACCTTTCAACAGGCCCCGACTCATGTCCACCTAACAAACACTTTGTCGTGCACCCCACTTGCGCCAGCCACATCACATGTAAAACTACTTGCGCACCCCTTGGAATATGAGTATGCGTATTTTGAGGGGTGTGCGAGGAGTTTTACACGCGATTTGGCTGGCGCAAGCAGGGTACATGTATATCGAGGGGTGCGCGAGGAGTTTTAAAGGCGATTTGCTGGCATGAGCGGGGTGCACGTATTCCTAGGGGTGCACAAAGAGTTTTACACATGATTTGGCTGGCATGAGTGGGGTACGCGTATTCCGAGGGGTGTGCGAGGAACGCGTACCCTGCTCGCGCCAGCCAAATCGCATCTAAAACCCCTCACACACCCCTCGGAATACAAGTACCCCGCTCGCGCCGGCCAAATCGCATGAAAAGCACACTCGTGTACCCCAGAATACATGTACCCCGCTCGTGCCGGCAAATCGCATGAAAAGTGCACTCGCGTAACCCCTGATTTGCGCACAGCATGGTGAGGATCCGAATGTACCCCCTGCAGGAAGCCTACACTGCAGGGGAAACCCCTATACTCCTGACCATGGCCCGCAGGCAGCCCACTCCACAGGGAACCCCCTACACCCTTGATCATGGCCCGCAGGCAGCCCACACCACAGGGGACCCTGCTACAGCCCTGACCATGCCCCACAGGCAGCCCCTCACCCCAGACCATGGCCAGCAGGCAGCCCACACCACAGGAGACCCCCTACATGCATCACCATGCCCCGCAGGCAGCCCTTACCACAGGGGACAGCCCTACACCCCTGACCATGCCCCACAGGCAGCCCCTCACCCCTGACCATGGCGCACATGCATCCCACACCACAGGGGACCCCCTTATACCCCTGACCATGCCCCACAGGCAGCCCCTCATGCCTGACCTTGGCTGCAGGCAGCCCACACCACAGGGGACCCCCCTACACCCTTGGCCATGGCTCGCATGCAGCCCACACCACAGTGACCCCCTACAACCCTGACCATATCCCCGCAGGCAGCCCCTTACCCCTGCCCATGCCCTGCAGGCAGCCCCTCACCCCTGACCATGGCCCGCATGCAGCACCCACAACAGGGACCCCCCTACATCCCTGAACATGCCCCACAGATAGCCCCTCATTCCTGACCATGGCCCGCAGGCAGCCCACACCACAGGGGACCCCCTACATCTCTGACCATGCCCTGCAGGCTGCCCCACCACAGGGGATCCCCCTACACCCCTGACCATGCCCCATAGGCAGCCCCTCACCCCTGACAATGGCCCGCAGGCATCCCACACCACAGGGGGCCCCCTACACCCCCTTCCATGCCCCGCAGGCATCTCCTCACACCTGACCATGGCCTGCAGGCAGCACCCACCACAGGGACCCCCCTACATCCCTGAACATGCCCCACAGGCAGCCTACACCACAGGGGACCCCCTTACATCCCTGACCATGCCCCACAGGCAGCCCCTCAACCCTGACCATGGCCCGCAGGCAGCCCACACCACAGGGGAACCCCCTACACCCCTGACCATGCCCCACAGGCAGCCCCCACCACAGGGGACCCCCCTACACCCCTGACCATGCCCCAGAGGGAGCCCCTCACTCATGACCATGGCCCACAGGCAGCCCACACCACAGGGGACCCCCTACACCCCTGACCATGCCCTGCAGGCAGCCCCCACTACAGGGGACCCCCCTACACCCCTGACCATGCCCCATAGGCAGCCCCTCACCCCTGATAATGGCCCGCAGGCATCCCACACCACAGGGCACCCCCCTACACCGCTGACCATGCCCCACAGGCAGCCCCTCACCGTGACCATGGCCCGCATGCAGCACCCACAACAGGGACCCCCCTACATCCCTGAACATGCCCCACAGATAGCCCCTCACTCCTGACCATGGCCCGCAGGCAGCCCACACCACAGGGGACCCCCTACATCTCTGACCATGCCCTGCAGGCTGCCCCACCACAGGGGATCCCCCTACACCCCTGCCCATGCCCTGCAGGCAGCCCCTCACCCCTGACCATGGCCCGCATGCAGCACCCACAACAGGGACCCCCCTACATCCCTGAACATGCCCCACAGATAGCCCCTCACTCCTGACCATGGCCCGCAGGCAGCCCACACCACAGGGGACCCCCTACATCTCTGACCATGCCCTGCAGGCTGCCCCACCACAGGGGATCCCCCTACACCCCTGACCATGCCCCATAGGCAGCCCCTCACCCCTGACAATGGCCCGCAGGCATCCCACACCACAGGGGGCCCCCTACACCCTCTTCCATGCCCCGCAGGCATCCCCTCACACCTGACCATGGCCTGCAGGCAGCACCCACCACAGGGACCCCCCTACATCCCTGACTATGCCCCACAGAGAGCCCCTCACCCCTGACCGTGGCCCGCAGGCAGCCCACACCACAGGGGACCCCCTACATCCCTGACCATGCCCTGCAGGTAGCCCCACCACAGGGGATCCCCCTACACCCCTGACCATGCCCCATAGGCAGCCCCTCACCCCTGACAATGGCCCGCAGGCATCCCACACCACAGGGGACCCCCTTACACCCCTGACCATGTCCCACAGGCAGCCCCTCACCCCTGACAATGTCCCGCAGGCATCCCACACCACAGGGGACCCCCCTACACCCCTGACCATGCCCCACAGGCAGGCCCCTCACCCCTGACCATGCCCCACAGGCATCCCCCACCACAGGGGACCCCCCTATACCCCTGACCATGCCCCAAAGGCATCCCCTTACCCCTGACCATGGCCTGCAGGCACCCCACACCACAAGGGACCCCCTACACCCCTGATCATGGCCCGCAGGCAACCCACACCACAGGGGACCCTGCTACAGCCCTGACCATGCCCCACAGGCAGCCCCTCACCCCAGACCATGGCCCACAGGCAGCCCACACCACAGGGGACCCCCTACACCCCTGAGCATGGCCCATAGGCAGCCCACATGGCATCATGCACCTTGGAGCCCCGACTCATGCCCCCTACACCAGTGACAGGCACCTTTCAACAGGCCCCGACTCATGTCCACCTAACAAACACTTTGTCGTGCACCCCACTTGCGCCAGCCACATCACATGTAAAACTACTTGCGCACCCCTTGGAATATGAGTATGCGTATTTTGAGGGGTGTGCGAGGAGTTTTACACGCGATTTGGCTGGCGCGAGCAGGGTACATGTATATCGAGGGGTGCGCGAGGAGTTTTAAAGGCGATTTGGCTGGCATGAGCGGGGTGCACGTATTCCTAGGGGTGCACAAAGAGTTTTACACATGATTTGGCTGGCATGAGTGGGGTACGCGTATTCCGAGGGGTGTGCGAGGAACGCGTACCCTGCTCGCGCCAGCCAAATCACATCTAAAACCCCTCACACACCCCTCGGAATACAAGTACCCCGCTCGCGCCGGCCAAATCGCATGAAAAGCACACTCGTGTACCCCAGAATACATGTACCCCGCTCGTGCCGGCAAATCGCATGAAAAGTGCATTCGCGTAACCCCTGATTTGCGCACAGCATGGTGAGGATCCGAATGTACCCCCTGCAGGAAGCCTACACTGCAGGGGAAACCCCTATACTCCTGACCATGGCCCGCAGGCAGCCCACTCCACAGGGAACCCCCTACACCCTTGATCATGGCCCACAGGCAGCCCACACCACAGGGGACCCTGCTACAGCCCTGACCATGCCCCACAGGCAGCCCTTCACCCCAGACCATTGCCAGCAGGCAGCCCACACCACAGGAGACCCCCTACATGCCTCACCATGCCTCGCAGGCAGCCCTCACCACAGGGGACAACCCTACACCCCTGACCATGCCCAGGGCTGTACTGGGAACTAAAAGAGGCCCTGGAAATAATTACTGGGGACCAAAAGAGGCCCTGGAAATAAAGCTCAAAGTGGCCCCATATGATGCATTTTCAGCAAGCCCAATGCTTTTCCTATGAGACATTTTGAAAATACCACAGAAAAGAGGCCCAGGGTGCAGAGGCCCACCGGGAAATCTCCAGAGTTCCCTATAGGCCAGTCCACCCCTGACCATGCCCCACAGGCAGCCCCTCACCCCTGCCCATGGCGCACATGCATCCCACACCACAGGGGACCCCCTTATACCCCTGACCATGCCCCACAGGCAGCCCCTCATGCCTGACCTTGGCTGCAGGCAGCCCACACCACAGGGGACCCCCCTACACCCTTGGCCATGGCTCGCAGGCAGCCCACACCACAGTGACCCCCTACAACCCTGACCATATCCCCGCAGGCAGCCCCTTACCCCTGCCCATGCCCTGCAGGCAGCCCCTCACCCCTGACCATGGCCCGCATGCAGCACCCACAACAGGGACCCCCCTACATCCCTGAACATGCCCCACAGATAGCCCCTCACTCCTGGCCATGGCCCGCAGGCAGCCCACCCCACAGGGGACCCCCTACATCTCTGACCATGCCCTGCAGGCTGCCCCACCACAGGGGATCCCCCTACACCCCTGACCATGCCCCATAGGCAGCCCCTCACCCCTGACAATGGCCCGCCGGCATCCCACACCACAGGGGGCCCCCTACACCCCCTTCCATGCCCCGCAGGCATCTCCTCACACCTGACCATGGCCTGCAGGCAGCACCCACCACAGGGACCCCCCTACATCCCTGAACATGCCCCACAGGCAGCCTACACCACAGGGGACCCCCTTACATCCCTGACCATGCCCCACAGGCAGCCCCTCAACCCTGACCATGGCCCGCAGGCAGCCCACACCACAGGGGAACCCCCTACACCCCTGACCATGCCCCACAGGCAGCCCCCACCACAGGGGACCCCCCTACACCCCTGACCATGCCCCAGAGGGAGCCCCTCACTCATGACCATGGCCCACAGGCAGCCCACACCACAGGGGACCCCCTACACCCCTGACGATGCCCTGCAGGCAGCCCCCACTACAGGGGACCCCCCTACACCCCTGACCATGCCCCATAGGCAGCCCCTCACCCCTGATAATGGCCCGCAGGCATCCCACACCACAGGGCACCCCCCTACACCGCTGACCATGCCCCACAGGCAGCCCCTCACCGTGACCATGGCCCGCATGCAGCACCCACAACAGGGACCCCCCTACATCCCTGAACATGCCCCACAGATAGCCCCTCACTCCTGACCATGGCCCGCAGGCAGCCCACACCACAGGGGACCCCCTACATCTCTGACCATGCCCTGCAGGCTGCCCCACCACAGGGGATCCCCCTACACCCCTGCCCATGCCCTGCAGGCAGCCCCTCACCCCTGACCATGGCCCGCATGCAGCACCCACAACAGGGACCCCCCTACATCCCTGAACATGCCCCACAGATAGCCCCTCACTCCTGACCATGGCCCGCAGGCAGCCCACACCACAGGGGACCCCCTACATCTCTGACCATGCCCTGCAGGCTGCCCCACCACAGGGGATCCCCCTACACCCCTGACCATGCCCCATAGGCAGCCCCTCACCCCTGACAATGGCCCGCAGGCATCCCACACCACAGGGGGCCCCCTACACCCCCTTCCATGCCCCGCAGGCATCCCCTCACACCTGACCATGGCCTGCAGGCAGCACCCACCACAGGGACCCCCCTACATCCCTGACTATGCCCCACAGAGAGCCCCTCACCCCTGACCGTGGCCCGCAGGCAGCCCACACCACAGGGGACCCCCTACATCCCTGACCATGCCCTGCAGGTAGCCCCACCACAGGGGATCCCCCTACACCCCTGACCATGCCCCATAGGCAGCCCCTCACCCCTGACAATGGCCCGCAGGCATCCCACACCACAGGGGACCCCCTTACACCCCTGACCATGTCCCACAGGCAGCCCCTCACCCCTGACAATGTCCCGCAGGCATCCCACACCACAGGGGACCCCCCTACACCCCTGACCATGCCCCACAGGCAGGCCCCTCACCCCTGACCATGCCCCACAGGCATCCCCCACCACAGGGGACCCCCCTATACCCCTGACCATGCCCCAAAGGCATCCCCTTACCCCTGACCATGGCCTGCAGGCAGCCCACACCACAAGGGACCCCCTACACCCCTGATCATGGCCCGCAGGCAACCCACACCACAGGGGACCCTGCTACAGCCCCGACCATGCCCCACAGGCAGCCCCTCACCCCAGACCATGGCCCACAGGCAGCCCACACCACAGGGGACCCCCTACACCCCTGAGCATGGCCCATAGGCAGCCCACATGACATCATGCACCTTGGAGCCCCGACTCATGCCCCCCACACCAGTGACAGGCACCTTTCAACAGGCCCCGACTCATGTCCACCTAACAAACACTTTGTCGTGCACCCCACTTGCGCCAGCCACATCACATGTAAAACTACTTGCGCACCCCTTGGAATATGAGTATGCGTATTTTGAGGGGTGTGCGAGGAGTTTTACACGCGATTTGGCTGGCGCGAGCAGGGTACATGTATATCGAGGGGTGCGCGAGGAGTTTTAAAGGCGATTTGGCTGGCATGAGCGGGGTGCACGTATTCCTAGGGGTGCACAAAGAGTTTTACACATGATTTGGCTGGCATGAGTGGGGTACGCGTATTCCGAGGGGTGTGCGAGGAACGCGTACCCTGCTCGCGCCAGCCAAATCACATCTAAAACCCCTCACACACCCCTCGGAATACAAGTACCCCGCTCGCGCCGGCCAAATCGCATGAAAAGCACACTCGTGTACCCCAGAATACATGTACCCCGCTCGTGCCGGCAAATCGCATGAAAAGTGCATTCGCGTAACCCCTGATTTGCGCACAGCATGGTGAGGATCCGAATGTAACCCCTGCAGGAAGCCTACACTGCAGGGGAAACCCCTATACTCCTGACCATGGCCCGCAGGCAGCCCACTCCACAGGGAACCCCCTACACCCTTGATCATGGCCCACAGGCAGCCCACACCACAGGGGACCCTGCTACAGCCCTGACCATGCCCCACAGGCAGCCCTTCACCCCAGACCATTGCCAGCAGGCAGCCCACACCACAGGAGACCCCCTACATGCCTCACCATGCCTCGCAGGCAGCCCTCACCACAGGGGACAACCCTACACCCCTGACCATGCCCAGGGCTGTACTGGGAACTAAAAGAGGCCCTGGAAATAATTACTGGGGACCAAAAGAGGCCCTGGAAATAAAGCTCAAAGTGGCCCCATATGATGCATTTTCAGCAAGCCCAATGCTTTTCCTATGAGACATTTTGAAAATACCACAGAAAAGAGGCCCAGGGTGCAGAGGCCCACCGGGAAATCTCCAGAGTTCCCTATAGGCCAGTCCACCCCTGACCATGCCCCACAGGCAGCCCCTCATGCCTGACCTTGGCTGCAGGCAGCCCACACCACAGGGGACCCCCCTACACCCTTGGCCATGGCTCGCAGGCAGCCCACACCACAGTGACCCCCTACAACCCTGACCATATCCCCGCAGGCAGCCCCTTACCCCTGCCCATGCCCTGCAGGCAGCCCCTCACCCCTGACCATGGCCCGCATGCAGCACCCACAACAGGGACCCCCCTACATCCCTGAACATGCCCCACAGATAGCCCCTCACTCCTGGCCATGGCCCGCAGGCAGCCCACCCCACAGGGGACCCCCTACATCTCTGACCATGCCCTGCAGGCTGCCCCTCACCCCTGACAATGGCCCGCAGGCATCCCACACCACAGGGGGCCCCCTACACCCCCTTCCATGCCCCGCAGGCATCCCCTCACACCTGACCGTGGCCCGCAGGCAGCCCACACCACAGGGGACCCCCTACATCCCTGACCATGCCCTGCAGGTAGCCCCACCACAGGGGATCCCCCTACACCCCTGACCATGCCCCATAGGCAGCCTCTCACCCCTGACAATGGCCCGCAGGCATCCCACACCACAGGGGACCCCCTTACACCCCTGACCATGTCCCACAGGCAGCCCCTCACCCCTGACCATGCCCCACAGGCAGCCCCTCACCCCTGACCATGCCCCACAGGCATCCCCCACCACAGGGGACCCCCTATACCCCTGACCATGCCCCAAAGGCATCCCCTTACCCCTGACCATGGCCTGCAGGCAGCCCACACCACAAGGGACCCCCTACACCCCTGATCATGGCCCGCAGGCAGCCCACACCACAGGGGACCCTGCTACAGCCTTGACCATGCCCCACAGGCAGCCCCTCACCCCAGACCATGGCCCACAGGCAGCCCACACCACAGGGGACCCCCTACACCCCTGAGCATGGCCCACAGGCAGCCCACATTGCATCATGCACCTGGGAGCCCCGACTCATGCCCCCCACACCAGTGACAGGCACCTTTCAACAGGCCCCGACTCATGTCCACCTAACAAACACTTTGTCGTGCACCCCACTTGCGCCAGCCACATCACATGTAAAACTACTTGCGCACCCCTTGGAATATGAGTATGCGTATTTTGAGGGGTGTGCGAGGAGTTTTACACGCGATTTGGCTGGCGCGAGCAGGGTACATGTATATCGAGGGGTGCGCGAGGAGTTTTAAAGGCGATTTGGCTGGCATGAGCGGGGTGCACGTATTCCTAGGGGTGCACAAAGAGTTTTACACATGATTTGGCTGGCATGAGTGGGGTACGCGTATTCCGAGGGGTGTGCGAGGAACGCGTACCCTGCTCGCGCCAGCCAAATCGCATCTAAAACCCCTCACACAACCCTCGGAATACAAGTACCCCGCTCGCGCCGGCCAAATCGCATGAAAAGCACACTCGTGTACCCCAGAATACATGTACCCCGCTCGTGCCGGCAAATCGCATGAAAAGTGCACTCGCGTAACCCCTGATTTGCGCACAGCATGGTGAGGATCCGAATGTACCCCCTGCAGGAAGCCTACACTGCAGGGGAAACCCCTATACTCCTGACCATGGCCCGCAGGCAGCCCACTCCACAGGGAACCCCCTACACCCTTGATCATGGCCCACAGGCAGCCCACACCACAGGGGACCCTGCTACAGCCCTGACCATGCCCCACAGGCAGCCCTTCACCCCAGACCATGGCCAGCAGGCAGCCCATACCACAGGAGACCCCCTACATGCCTCACCATGCCCCGCAGGCAGCCCTCACCACAGGGGACAACCCTACACCCCTGACCATGCCCCACAGGCAGCCCCTCACCCCTGACCATGGCGCACATGCATCCCACACCACAGGGGACCCCCTTATACCCCTGACCATGACCCACAGGCAGCCCCTCATGTCTGACCTTGGCTGCAGGCAGCCCACACCACAGGGGACCCCCCTACACCCTTGGCCATGGCTCGCAGGCAGCCCACACCACAGTGACCCCCTACAACCCTGACCATATCCCCGCAGGCAGCCCCTTACCCCTGCCCATGCCCTGCAGGCAGCCCCTCACCCCTGACCATGGCCCGCATGCAGCACCCACAACAGGGACCCCCCTACATCCCTGAACATGCCCCACAGATAGCCCCTCACTCCTGACCATGGCCCGCAGGCAGCCCACACCACAGGGGACCCCCTACATCCCTGACCATGCCCTGCAGGCTGCCCCACCACAGGGGATCCCCCTACACCCCTGACCATGCCCCATAGGCAGCCCCTCACCCCTGACAATGGCCCGCAGGCATCCCACACCACAGGGGGCCCCCTACACCCCCTTCCATGCCCCGCAGGCATCCCCTCACACCTGACCATGGCCTGCAGGCAGCACCCACCACAGGGACCCCCCTACATCCCTGAACATGCCCCACAGAGAGCCCCTCACCCCTGACCGTGGCCCGCAGGCAGCCCACACCACAGGGGACCCCCTACATCCCTGACCATGCCCTGCAGGTAGCCCCACCACAGGGGATCCCCCTACACCCCTGACCATGCCCCATAGGCAGCCCCTCACCCCTGACAATGGCCCGCAGGCATCCCACACCACAGGGGACCCCTTTACACCCCTGACCATGTCCCACAGGCAGCCCCTCACCCCTGACAATGTCCCGCAGGCATCCCACACCACAGGGGACCCCCCTACATCCCTGACCATGCCCCACAGGCAGCCCCTCACCCCTGACCATGCCCCACAGGCATCCCCCACCACAGGGGACCCCCCTATACCCCTGACCATGCCCCAAAGGCATCCCCTTACCCCTGACCATGTCCTGCAGGCAGCCCACACCACAAGGGACCCCCTACACCCCTGACCATGCCCCGCAGGCAGCTCCCACCACAGGGAACCCCCTACACCTCTGACCATGCCCCACAGGCAGCCCCTCGCCGCAGGCATCCCACACCACAGGGGACCCCTCTACATCCCTGACCATGCCCCACAGGATGCCCCTCACACCTGACCATGGCCGCTGGCAGCCAGCATCACAATGGACCCGCCTACACCCTTGACCATGGCCCACAGGCAGCCCACACCACATGGGACCCCACTACAGCCCTGACCATGCCCCACAGGCAGCCTCTCACCCCTGACCATGGCCCACAGGCAGCCCACACCACAGAGGACCTCCTACAACCCTGACCATGCCCTGCAGGTAGCCCCACACTCCTGACCATGGCCTGCAGGCAGCCTACACCACAGGGGACCCCCCTACACCCCTGACCATGCCCAACAGGCAGCCCCTTACCCCTGACCATGGCTTGCAGGCAGCCCACACCACAGGGGACCCCCCTACATCCCTGAGCATGCCCCACAGGCAGCCCCACCACAGCAGACCCCCTACACACCTGCCCATGCCCCACAGGTAGCCCCCACCACAGGGGATCCCCCTTTACCCCTGACCATGCCCCACAGGCAGCCCTTCATCCCTGATCATGGCCCACAGGCAGCCCACACCACAGGCGACCCCCTTAAACCCCTGACCATGGCCCGCAGGCAGCCCACACCACAGGGGACCCCCTACACCCCTGACCATGCCCCAGAGGCAGCCCCTCACCCCTGACCATGGCCCGCAGGCAGCCCACACCACAGGGGAGCCCCTACACCCATGACCATGCCCCAGAGGCAGCCCCTCACCCCTGGCCATGGCCCGCAGACAGCCCACATGGCATCATGCACCTGCGAGCCCTGACTCGTGCACCCCCCACCAGTGACGGGCACCTGCCAGCAGGCCCCGACTCATGCCCCCCACCAGTGATGGGCACCTGCCAGCAGGCCCCGACTTAAGCCCTCCCAACAAACACATTGTTACAGCATACATGCATGTACCAAATGTCCACCCAAATGCCACCCCACACTGTACCCCCACAGTGCAACTCCACACCCATCCATTGTCCCCACCTCCCAGTACAGGCCCCATGGCATGTCATGCACAAAAGCATACATGCATCCAAAGACATGCCCAACATGGCCACACACCACCGACATGACTGAGGCAGTGACGACTGACACATGCACCAAACTAATGAGAGCAGACAACACAAATATATGAACGGATGAAAATGTATTACAATAACAGAAATCTCACAAACGAAAACCAAGACAAGGATAAATAAATGAAAGTTAACTGAACTGAAATGCTAATTTCCAAAAATATGTGATAAAAAAAAAGAAAAACATCAAAGTGGTCCATGTCCAGAAAAATGAAAATCAGAATCCAAAGGATAAATGAAAACAAACATCCCATCATGGGTGTGAAAAATCAGAAAATAATAAAGTCCCCAGTTCCACAACTATATACAAGTAAAGTTCCCATGGTCCATGATCCCAAAACCAAATGAAACCTACTAAAATAGCTACAAAAAAAACACCTATGTACAAAAAGTGGAGCAAAGTCCATCAACTCCAAAATAAAAATGAAACAAAAGGTAACCTAACCCTAATAAACTATATACAATGGCGGCAGGCTAGTCCTATGGCTCACTTCTTTTGTTAATGTCTCTGGCCAGGGCATCATCAAACTCCATGTTGATGTCACATAGGCGGGCCTGTGCACTGTCCTCGAGGGCTCGCAGGGACGTCGCCATGGTGTCCTCCTACTCCCTGCGAGTCCCCTCAAAGAACGCTGCCTGCCTCAAGGAGGTCTCTGCCCTGAACATTGTGTGCCGGGCCCTCTCCGCCGCTCTGCATCTATCTGCTGGCCCAACTGCTGCCACACGGAAGAGACTCATAGTCCAGGGTACTCCTGCCCATTGGCCGATGCCTGCCCCTGTGATGTAGACAGCCCCAAAGCCTGACGCCTCCCACGTCGAACCTGCCAGCCTTAATGCCAACTGCCTCTGCAACCACGATTGCCCCCTGGAAGATGGAAACACCCGGGGCTGTGGTGCACATGCTCTTATTGATGGTGTCTGCACAACCTCCGTTGCCAGGGGTCCACTTGCTTGGGTGACCACCTCTGCAGGACCTCCAACTCCTGACTGTGGCAGGGATGTGATCTCCACCAGCGTGGACGTGGTGGATTGGGCAGGTCCACAGGGGGCCCTGGTGGCATGTGGGCCGGAACACGGCATGGAGTACGACTGGCGCATGGTGTGAAAATAGGAGGGGAGGGTCGCAAGAGCGCCCTACACATGGAGGAAACCCCCGACCATGAGCCCTCCCAGCCGGCTCACATTGGCACACATCTGTTCGTGATGACGTGCGTGGTCCCCCCAGGAAGCACGCACATCATCACGAATATCACATGTGTGCAACGTGATACCGATTAGGACGGGTTCAACCCTGTCATGGATCACCTGGTCCGCAGGTAGAGGAGAGCCAGTTGATGTGGGCCTGCCACCTATCTGTGGACAGGCCTGGGACGGGGCATCCCTGCTGGTGCATGGTGATGCAGTCTCAGTATCAGGGACAAGAACATGCACAGGCCCCTCCGTGGTGACCTGTGCTGCCTCCTGCCCCTGCCCCTGGACTGCACCACTTGCACCAGTGGAACCACCCCCATCAGGCCCCATGTGTGGGTCTGATGCGGCCTCCTCCTCACCCACCACCAACCTGGATGCCTCTGCACCGTGATCCGCTGTGGACAGCCCCTGTGTAGGCTCACCTGCCCCTAGCGCTGCTGAGGAGCCCACTTCAACCTCACCTCTTGGGCATCCCCTTGGCAGGCCCGGCCTTGGACGCGGCACCAGCCCCCTCGCTCCCAGAAGATGACATGTCCTGGGAGGGTGACTGGGCCATGTGTCCCCGCTTGGTGGAGGCATCCCCACTGCTCTTCTCCACAGCACCGTCTCTGCCTTCTTCCTCAGTCGCGGTTGTAGACAGGGAGAGATTGAACACAAGCATCAGGGTACTGAACAATAGTCTCCTAGACACAAAGCAATTGCACATGAGTGGCACTGTTAAACGTCACTTCCATCATCATCCTCCGCAACACATGCGTCAGTGCAAGCAACACACATGCATAAATAGGCATGGCACATGCAACAGACATTTGCATCCATGTCCAAGGCACTGTTGGAACATCCGATGGGGGGGCTGAACCTCATATGCATCATGGTACATGCTGATCACATGCACACACACCACCGGACAGTCTGGCCATGTCTACCTCCCGACACAGTGGATTCATGGAGAACCAGGCCGCATCAGTGTATTCACACATCGTCATGGACATGTGTCATGCATCCATGGAGTTTCCCAGTCACACACACACTACTCAGACACACGCACATGTACACCATGCATGACCATGACAGTGACAACAGCATCCATGTCTCACAAACCAAACATGGCCAAGTACAGACACAGGCATGCAAACATGTGTGCATTCTCACATGCTGCTGCGCATTATACATTGCAACACATGCACCATCCATGTGGAACATGCCTGACTGGACTCACATGCAGCACCATCATGTCCCTGCACACACACATCCATACATGGCCCGTGTCACACATACAGCTAAGTTGCAAACTCCTCCCACACTGCAACATGCACTGTGTTGTACAAGAATGCATGGGTCACTTACTGCTCAACTCCAGATGGGTCTGCATCTTGAGGACCTGGTGGTGAAGCACTGGGCGAATGCGCTCCAGGACCCTCATCTGCTGGATGGTAAGCTGGCCCTGTTGCCCCACTGCAACCTCTGCATCCAAGAGCGCGCCAGGCCTTCTTGAGGGTCGTGGACTTGTAGTCCTCCCAGTGGTTCAGGACGTGTTTCAAGTCGTGGGGTACCACCCTCTCCGCATTGATGGCACCCACGCTGTCCTCCCAGATCCTCCTCCATCCTTCCTTGGTGGCACGCGATGGTGTGAAGGGGGCATCATAATGCCCCAGGACTTGCTCCACCAGGATGCCAACTTCATTTGCACTGAAGCTGGCAGCCCTCTTCCTTTCTGCCGGGGAGTTGTCACTGGTGCCAGATGGTGTTGTGTCAAACATGGCAACCCCTGAGGCAGGTGTGGGTGGGCAACTGGGTCCTGGGGCTGGCCTGTGGAGCGATGGAACACCAGTCAAGAGTCTTCTGTTCCAGCAGGGGCCGTCACAGCAACTGGACCCCTGGTGATGGCTGATGTGCAGGCAGCAAATAGCAGGGCATGTTGGCAGCAGGCAGGCAGGCAGCGGCAGATGGCTCGTAGGAGGCTCCCCGGGGCTCTGGGGGGGAAGGTAAATGGCCTTCTGGGCAGGAGCGTGGTCTTTCGTGTGTTGCCGCGTGGCCAGCTTGATGCAGAGTGTATCCACACATGCAAAAACAGCACGTCAGCGTGAGATCGCGTGAAATCTGAGGAAAGACTTTTAGTGCATAAGTGTGCAAGTGATGTTACGAGCGCAGTTCTTTCCCTCAGCACGGGTTAAAGGTGAGCGCGGGCAGCAGTACGCTGTACGTGCTTTTCGTGGAGACCGACGCGTGTGTTTACTCTTCTTGTGGTTTTACACGCGATTACTTCACAGCGTACTTCTTCTTTTGGCGGGGGTGTTGCCTACGCGCACAAGCGCGTGTGTTTTTCTTTTCCACGCAAGGCAGACGATGAGTCGCGCATGCTATTTTTCCCATTGTGGGTGCCCCTGTATATCGCGTACACATTTTCGAAGTCATAGTAGCATGCTTGTTCCACCCATACATGTTCTTTGTGTCCCTGGGTGCCACAGCATACTGCGGGAGGTTTATTCGGTGCATGTGGGCTACCAGGGGTTGCGTGCACGTTTAGCATCATTTTTGAGTGCCTGAGCCTTGAGTGACCCATCATTTATCACCAGGGGTCACTGTCACGATGCCCGCTCCTGGGGAGCCGGCTCAGGCCCTGCGTCCCCGAAAGCGGACATCAAGTCCCCGGGGAAGGTCCCAGCAACCCCTTATAGGGGCCCTTTGGACAGCGTCCTGGCGCCTATGGCGCCAGGCTCATAGAAAACGCCAGTCCTGGCGCCATAGGTGCCAGGCTCATTATGAAAGTGTTTGGATGCACTTACCTGATGCAGACCATGCTGCATAACCCCGGCCTCCTTGAGGCCTGAAAGGAACTACTTTACCTGTGGGACTCATTTACCCCCCGGGCGTGGTCGGGGAAGGATACATACCTGATTGGAGGAAGGACACATTCTAGGAACTTCTTCCAAGGCTATTTAAACCACACCCGATCAGCCACACGTGCTTCGCGTTGTTCTGCATCTAGCAGCTGGACGCTCACCGTGTCTGCTCCTGCATCCTGTCTTCTGCCACGCCTGCCAGCATCCTGAATCACCTGCAAAGGAAGGGAACAAGAGAACAGAAGAAGGAAAAGGCCTTACCTGCTAAATCTGCATCCCGGAGACATTTCGCCGACGATCCTGAAAAGGAAGACATTTATTTTTAAAAGCACATCACATCGATCGCTGCAGCGCCTCATTCTACTCATCTTACAGGGCGCTTCCATGTTCTACATCGACCATCCGGATTCACAGTCGCGCCCCAGCGCCTAGGGAGAAAAAGACAATAACGAAGGTGAGAGAAAGAAGGGAAAAGGGAAGCTAAATCTCCATGTTAAGACTTACCTGCTGGGTCATTCCCTTTTCGTTTCGGGTCCGCGCCGCATCCAGGCATTTTCGGACCCCGGCCCCTAAGGGGAAAAAGACATCAGCGTTAATGAGCGAATGAAAAGACATTACCAAGACGCTCATTAAAGACTTACCTGATTTCCACAAGGATTTCACCTCTCATCTCGGGTCGGTGCCTGTTCCCCGGCATTCCGTACCCCGGCCCCTATGGGGAAAAAGACACTAGCATTAGAACATTAATGCATGGACACAAGGGGAACCACTTATCAAAAACTTACCTGGAAGCCAAGCAAGTTTGGTTCTCACCAATCCGAAAATCCAGTGAAGTAACTGGATACCAACGCGCCCCCACATCTGAAACCACCAATCCGAAAATCCAGTGAAGTAACTGGATACCAATGCGCCCCTGCATCAGAAGCAGGATGTAGAAGCTCGTCCTTCCAGACCCTAAGGTGAGACGCTACGGGGAAGCACAGAAGGGTTTTGAGGAGGGTGAGAGGGGTAAGTGGGAGGCCGATTGCATTACCCCGCAGACAGTTAACCCCCTATTTTCACCTACAGAAGGATACTTCTGCGAGTCAGACAAGCCAGATTTGGGGCCCGGTCCAGTCCGTCTCCTGACCCCTGCGCATCACCTTAGACGAGGTCACAACAGCGCAAACCAGGCCAGCTCCTCCGTGGGAGTCAGGTGAGCGTTACAGTCACAAACAGCCTTGCAGGAGCACAGGGGTGCGTCAAACATCACATACCCTGCCCCCTTTACCACAATTGCCCAGGACAATTGTTGAGTGCACCACCAATTGGCAATATACCATCTGTGCCATGGTTGGGTGGCCAACAAAGGTACAGGGCGGCAAAGTTGGGCATCCTCCCAGTGTTGTGCATGGTCAGGGATGTGGCCGGGGTGACAGGGAGTCCAGGGTGGCCACAGAGGGGTAGGGGCAGGGGTGCACCACTGGGGCAGGATGTCCAGCCACGTGCTGGTGCAGCCATGCCACCACCCCCTGCGGCTCTGGGAGATGCCGCTGTTGCATCCGACCCAGGCGCCCATATGACCTTACAGTCAGAAACATCTGAAGTCATGGGCCCAGCGGTAGTGGTAGCTGCCAATGCAGCTGTGGCGAACAACCCCCAGGCTCAGGGTTGGCCAGCGCATAATGCGTTGGAACCTGAGGACTCCTAGGCAGAATTCCAGCTGGTCAGGAAGCACAGGCCACGTGTGTCCAGGGTTGTTGTGACCGAGGCACACGTATCTAGTGCAGTGGTGACATCTGCTGCCACAAGCAGCCAGGTGGTGGTAACTGCATGGGCAGATGCAGCCAACACCACCCTGGCTATGAGTCTGCCAGCCAGGACTGTGTTGGTCACAGACCTTTGCACTGTGACAGATGGGGCACTGGGTCCTGGCAACAGTACCCAGCAGCCACTGACTGAAGTCAGGCCTTCTGTCCTGGTTCCACCAACCACTCTCTTGGTCCAGTCCACCAGCGCCACTGCCCCTACTGATCAGGGCGACATTGGACACTCAGGGTCCGTACCACTGCCCGAGAGAAGGAAGCGTGCTCCTGCGCAAGAGGTTGGGACACCAGACACGGCTCCGGCCTCAGGCACGTCGAGGAAGAAGCCTTTCAACAAGCAGGAACTGGACTTCCTTGCGGGCTACGTGTCGGCACACAAACACAATATACTGCTGGGCCCACAATGCCATACTACGCCTGTCCAGCGTTGGGTCCGCTGGCAGCATATTTTGGATGTTGTGAACGCCAGGGGATTCCAGGTGCGCACAGCTCAAGACTGCTACAAGCGTTGGAATGACCTGTGACGCTATGCAAAAAAAAAGTGTGCCTCCAATTATGCCATGACTCAGGTGACTGGCAGTGGGCCAGCACCAGAGGAGGATGCACTCACTCAGCACGGAGAGATCGCTGCAGAATTCATCGAGGCAGAACTAATCAATGGAGTGGGAGAGATGATGGATTATGATGCATCGTCTGGTGAGTGTTTATGCGTGTTTGTCCAGAACATGTGTGTTTGGCTTGTGTGATGTGTTGTGCTTGACTTCCACTACATGCTATGCATACATGGTTGTCATGTCTGAGTCATGCAATGCTTCACTGATGCGTGCCTGTTGTGATGCATGCAGGATATGTGATGCACACAGGGACTGTCCTCATCACGAAACATGCACCCTACTCACATGCAAGTCACTCGGCTGCCCCTCCGGTATATGTTCTGCTCTCCAACCTTGACTCTTACACTCCCTCTGTCCTCATCCTACTTGTTCTCTCCTCTGCTTTTGACACGGTCAACCTTTCCACACTGCTAAATCGTCTCTGTGACAACCTGGGCATCACCGAATAGTTTCTGGCCTGGCTGACCTCTTTTAACTCTGATCGACACTCCCAGGTACAACTTGAGTCCTTCCTATCATCTATCTCCCTCCCTACCTGCGGTGTTCCCCAGGGGTCTAACCTCTCACCCTGGATGTTTAAATAAATACCTAGCAACTCTTGCCTACTGCATTTAAATTTTCTGCTTAAATTTCCAGTGCTATGCTGATGACACCCAACACATTTTCAGGCTTCATTCAGCCACCTCCTCTCCTTCCTTCATCTCTGACTGCCTAATCGCCATTCAAAATTGGTGTGTCGCAAATGATCTTTGTTTAAATGCCAACAAGACTGAGATCCCCCTCATTGGTTCACCCCCTCCATCCTTTCCCCTCACTCTCTGGCTGGCCTCCCTGGGCCCTCCTCCTGCCTCCACCAGTGAAGCTAAGGACCTCGGGGTCATCTTTGACTCCACACTTTCCTTCTCCGCACACATCTCTGATGTCACCAAAAAGTCACACCCCTTACTGCACCTCCTTAAAGGCACTCTTCCTT
Organism: Ambystoma mexicanum; assembly: GCF_040938575.1. Lineage (NCBI taxonomy): Eukaryota > Metazoa > Chordata > Amphibia > Caudata > Ambystomatidae > Ambystoma > Ambystoma mexicanum. The sequence goes on from NC_090928.1 coordinate 740,513,991, forward strand.
TCCTCTCCTTTGCACAGAAGCTTGTTGTCTTCCAAGCTCAGATTCTCTCGAGGTTGAACTGCTCTAACAGCCTCTTTCTAAATCTACCTTCCTCCACTCACCGTCCTTTACAACAAATCCAGAACAGCACTGTAACACTTGTCCTGGGCCTCAAGCCATGGTATCGTATCACTCTGACTCTGAAATCCCTTCATTGTCTCCCTGTGGTTGCAAGGATTACATTTAAAAGACTTTGTCCACAATGCTTTCTGGGGCCTGGGTCCTAATTACCTTCAACTATCCCTCCGTAAATACCTCCCCTCTAGAGCACTTTGCTCTTCCACCTCAAACTCTCTCAGGGTCAGCCATTTCTCATAGGAACAAGCTGGTGGTAGACCCTTATCTTCTGCAGGGGCGTCCCTCTGGAACTGCCTACCTGCCGCCTTAAAACTTGAGGAGGACCATCTACGGTTCTGGAAGCTCCTCAAGACCTTCCTCTTCGCCTCTGCCTTTGCCCCTCTTCTCACCTGCTGATCTGCTTTCTCTCTCAGCAATGCTGCTCCTGGCCACATTCTACCCTTCGGGCCCAGGTGCCTGATCACCCTGCCACTCTCCTTGTTAGGGAGAATTCTCTGTTTAGGCTGAATTTCCTAACCTAGTGAGTCCCCCAGCAGCTTTGCTGGATTTCTCGAGTTTGTTTTTTTTCCATCCTGCCAAGAGTGAGACTCTTTTTCTCCCACTCTTGGACATGAATGTGTGTAATTCCTGTGAATGTCAATGTGTTCTATGGGCTATGGGGTCTTTTACTCCATAGGGTCTCATATGTTTTGCTATGTGTGTTACACCGCACCCTACGTGCCGTAACACTGGGGCGTCCTAGCGGACCTCCATCATAGACTCCATACCCGGGGACTGACTACTGTCACCCCGGGCATGTAAAGTCACCATTGGCTTTACTAGACCTAAATTTACTAACAGAACTAGTACAAACCATTCTATTGTGGACGTACTAGTAGGGGTAATCCGATTACTCCTAGGTCTGTTATTCGAGGGGGCACTGTCCCGTCCCCCCTCATCGAGTTTTGGCTGGTGGCAGTGGAAACTACTTGTTATATTCGACCCTGAATATAACCCTATGGGATTCTTCCCATTGTTAGAGATTGATACTGTTTCTCGTTAATCTCTAACATACCACCGGTCCACTTATCTTAAATAAGTCTATCGGATGTTATTTTCTGCCAGAACTCGGTTTTTAAAATGGCATCTGTGTTCGTCTCTGTGACTCCTAAACCAAAGGTCGAGCCCTTTGTTCCACTTTTGGCGGGCTCTGTACAGAGACCCTCCAAAGTGGTGCCATTCTGTCTGGGTTACCACAGGGGTGTGGGAGGGGTTTAGGCACCCTGGACCGAGTTGCCTTGCCAACTCCGGTCGCACTCTGGTGTGATTGGCCCAAGTGGTGAGCCTCCCCGCTCACCACTGAGCATGGTTTGATTGACAGCTAGGCTGAATGAATGGGGGTTTTCTGAATAAAAGCAGGGCTTTTGGGACTGGATCTTCAGAAGTCGCCACAGGACCTAAGAATCCGACGAGGGTAAAGCGAGCCGACCTGCAACGACGACATCTCAGTGGAGCCCTGCTGAACCGACTCACCACTTCCCGACGACAGAGGAGATCTCCCTGCCAGAGAGTCTCTTCCCCTGACTGGTGGGAACAACTAGTCCCTTTTGCTTTTTCTTCGCCTCAGGACGCAGTGGTCAAATTGCCTGTGGAAAGCACCTCGGCAACCGCATAGCCACTACCCCTGTACTGCGACCAAAAGGTGGTGCCTTGTGACGGAGCACTCCGCGGCTGGTCTCTTCCCTGGTGGTGCACCGGACTTCACTTTTCTTCGACGACGAGATCATCTCTACTCTTGGCAAAGACCCGACGTGCGTCCACCACCAGGAACAACTGCCCCTGCCGGAGCTGTCTCTCCACAACCAAGGTACCGTGTCCGCCTGGCTTTCCTTTCGATCGGTTCGAGTGAGGTGTCTTAATCCTCTCCTTTCCACTGGGTCGCCTCCAAGCTTTCTCACGTATTGTTCTGAACTAGTTCAATCTGCCGATAACAATTTGCTACAAAGACTCGAACGCATTTCCACTAGAGACTTTTTGGGACATATCGCCTTGCCTCTCTCCGAGTGGGCCTGGCCTCTGAACTTTATGATCTATTGTGGTTCTTGCCTTCTTGCCTTGCATTTTTCCCGTGAAGTATTGAACTGTGTTGATTTCATAACCTGCTTATTTTTCCCTCCCGTCCTAACTAATATTAGAGTGCCATCTAGGTTGAGGCATACATCTCTGTCTGCAAATAAGTGGTGCCGGTAGAACCTAGACTTGTCGAAATATTGTTAGGGGGATTGATCGTTTCTTCTTCGTAGAGTAATTGTATTTGACTTGTTTGCCGTGATAGTGCCATAGTGTTTTTGATAGATGTTTCGTTATAAATAAATACCTTAATATCTTTACACTGAGCCTCGTTACGTGTTTGCTTGTCTTACTGTGAAGAATTGCCCTATCTTGTATACTCCACATACTGCTTAACTGTTCTTGAGAGAAGTCTGACTGCTCAGCCAAAGCTACCAAGTGAATCTGTGTGGTACAGACTGCTACCAAGTGGGTTTACAGCCAAACACCTGTAGTCCTAAATCTTTTGCAGTGGTCCCAGAGGGAACTGCACATGTTTCCGCCTAACACTCCTGCACTGCCTCCTGGCCACCCTTCACACTGGGGACTGTACCTGTACCCATACAGCCCCCCCTCTTCCTCTGCACTTATCAGATACTCCCTTTCTGACTAACCTTGCACTTGGCCACTCACAGGCTGCACTTCCACTGTTTTGGATCACCATGTGGATTTGTTTATTTACTTATTATTTATCTTGTCCTCTCTTATGCTCTGAACTCTCCAATTTGTCCCCCTTCCCATGCAGTTCCCCCCTTTCACTCCCCATGCACTTGCACGTTCTCAATGTCACTGGGCCCAGTAGGATCATTGTTTCTGTTTTCTCCCCTGTTCCCCTCCCTTTGCCTGGTTGCACTCTGAAACACCTGTGTACGAGCGCAATATAAATTAATTATCATTTCATGTCATATCATGTTCCTGCTCACTCACATGGCTGAATGTGGCCTGTGGTGTTATTGCACTCAGCACTCGACCTATTTGTTCACGAGTCCGGTGTATGTGTGGACAGCCTGCAAGGTGGTCCTCCTCACGGGCATGCTTCCTTGCCTCTCAAATCGCCTGCGGCTCAATTTCAACATGGCACTGGTGAGTTACATGTTGGACTACTGCTATTGCCTGTTCACCATTCCTGTGTACATGCACACTTCCCTCTGCAGACCTGCAAAACACGTACCGTGGTGTACATACTTTGTCCTTGGTGCAGTGTGTCTCACTCTGACTGTGCAGATGGCAGTGGCTCCCCGTGGACATGAGTGCCCATTCATGCTCCACGTGCATTCCATGTATGCCCCTATGGGTCCTTCACAGGCTGATCATCGTGGTACATCCCCAGGATTATTTAAGTGTCATGGTATTTGGTCATCCATTCAATGCTCACTTTGGGTCAGTCCCTCATCATGCACATGTTTAGGGTCTCCTCATCTGTGTCATGCACAGGCCTCACCCTGTTACAGGCCCCCTGCCTCTGTTCAACTGGTGTTGTGGCTTCTGCATGCGTGGGTGTACCACTGATGTTTTCTCATGTGTCTTGCTTAATGTCCACTTCTCATCTGTGTAGTGTCATTTGACTGATGAGATGCAATTGACGCATGGCAACACTGTCTGCCAATGCACTGTTCTCTGGTCAACTTATCATTGCCATGCACTGCCTCCCTGCAATTCCTCAAAGGGTGGGGGTTCACTGTATCCATGCAACCCAGTGCATGCACTTTGCACATGATGGCTGTACTTGCCCTTACTCTGCCCTCATGTTAAGAGATTGACATCACTACGTACATGTTAATGTTGGAAGTTAAGGCGGTACACATGCATTGCACTGCACCCAACCACTTCTGAACCATGTTCCAGCCTTGGACATGCCTATGCAATGCTGCTATTTCAAAATGACCTGGCATGCATGTCCCCATGTTCATCCCTTCACTGTATTGAAGCGCTCTAGCATAGGTGCATCCTGTGACACATGTACTCTGTATTGGTGATGGTTGTTGAGTGCTGCATGTCAACATGCATATTACATGTATCATGGTGTGTTTGGTTTCACTTGCAGCTGTGGCTCTTTGGGTGTTACACCATGCTTATGCTACATGCAATCTCTTTGTTGCCATCTCCAATTTATGCCTTGGATCTGTGCCTGCCAGAGGTTGTGTGTGATGCAGGTAATATGCAACATGCAGTTCATGTGTAGGCTTCACATTTTACACACATCCATTTCTGCTTTCAGGATACTCTTGCATTGCAATGCCACTGGATGCATGTCGGAGTGTGAGTTGTGTGTAACATGTCTGCTTCATGTGTTGGCTGTCGATGTTGTGATGTCTATGTGTGTGGTATGTGCTGCTGACATGTGTGGTCATGTTTCTTTTGTTTACATTACAGGTGATGAGGCACTGGAGGCAGAGAATGAGGATGTGATTCCAGATACGGTGGTGGGTTTACATCACCAACCTAGCACCAGTGGTGGTCGTGGGGTGGTAGACCACGAAAACCCATTATTGCTCCAGGCTATCGTGTCCAGGGCTGACCATGAGTCAAGCTCTGATGAACTCTCTGACTGCAATGTTGAGTTGAATGTGCATCATGATGTGTCGTCGCCGGTGAGTGATTCTGCAGTGGATGATCTTCTGTCCGCGACACCTGCAGTGAGGGTAGTGCCCTCAAGGGACCAGGAAGTTTTGGAATGTCCGCCTGTGGTGGTTAGGGGTGCACAGTGACACTCCACACCAGTTGCTCATGTTCCTGGGGCATCAGGTCGACGGAGGGATGCAGTCTTGCAGCCACGGGCGATGCCAAACCAGAAAGGACCACGGCTCCTTGGACCCGGCAGGTGTAGTGTCCATCAACGCGGTGGCCGTGCGCCACCGGGGACCACTGAGTGGGAGCATTCCATGTATGACATTGCGCAGCAATAGGGGGAGCAGTTGAGATGATGGCTCAAGGCATGGAAAGTGTGGCCCGTTCCATCCTCACCCCTGAGAGGCAGGTGCAGCTACAGCAGCAGGTAACGCTGTCCATGTGCTGCTCACTCAGGCTGGGCATGGCGGCCTCCGACAGGGCACGCCGTGCTGAAATGGTGGCTCTGCGCTAAACAATTGCTGCTTAGGTAGAGGCACACAGGGAGGCCCTGAGGGAAGAACACCAATCCCTCATATCTACTGTGGGTGTGCTTATGATGACCCAGAGAACGTGGTCAGAATAGAGGATGGAGCAGCTTGAAAACACCATCCCGGCTGAACTCTGTGTAAGCCGGGAGGTGCTCCATATGTCATGTGAGGCTATGCATGCAGAACTCTATCATACACGTGAGTCTTTATAGGAGGAAGCACGTGTATCACATGATGTGATGCATGCAGACCTACATGCCATAGCCATGCATGACCAGGCTTACCAGACCTGCATGCTTGCTGTGGATAGGCATGGTGAACTGTGCCACGTCCACCTTCTGATTTACATCCAGAGGGTGATGACGACGACAGCGACTTATCTCTCACACAGGTCGGGCTGTGCAAGCGTTGAGCCCAGGAGGATTTTTTTTTTATCTCAACATCAACACACGTGGGTGTTGAGGTACACCCTGTACCTCCCCTCTCCTGGATGTCACCCCCCCCGGGTCATATGTGGCCATTTTTATTTTTGTTTTCTATTATTGTTTGTCTATTGTGCATTCATGTGACAGTGTGGTGCTTTGTGGCATTTGAAAGCATCCACTGTGTGTTCCAGCTGGGCCCATACAGGCTTGTCTCATGTATGTGTTTGTGGCTTAGGGTCCTGACACCATATGCGACTCCTGTTTCCCCTTTCCATGGGCTCGCAAGGACGGCTCGGTGTGACAGCATCTTACACAGGTGCATTGGGTTTCGTCATATGTGTGGCCAGTCTGCAGTCCTACTTGTGTATACACCCCTAGTGGGTATTCCGGATGGTTTCTCCAATGCATTTCTGCACTTCATTTTGGTGAGTATTTTGTTGACTATGAATTTCATCATGTTGCTTTTGCCTGTCTATGTTGCTGATGCATTTCCTGCTGTAGGCGGTACCATGCACCCTTTGCCTGTGGAACACACACCGAGGATGGGAGGGGTCCGTGTGGTGACAATGTTACATTGGGACACTTGGGCTACAGTGAATGGTCACTGTCTGACATTGTCAATGTGGGGTACACTGTACATCATGTGTTCTGCTCATCAATTGATGATCCTGTGTTATGTTTGCTTTCGAGGTGTCAGGGGATTGGTGTGGTTCAACACACTGGGGGGGGGGGTCCACAAGGGCAATGTTCACATGTGCTGTGTACAGAACACTGAGGGTGACTTTCACATGCATGTATTCAGTGCATGTCCCTACTGACACAAGCACTTAGACAATGCACCCCCACACCAACAATGACAAGAACATGCACACAAGTGCACCCAGATTGCCTTCTCAGGCATGCTGTGTCCCTGCAGTGCATGATCACTTTCAATTCCTTGCTCATGTACATGCAGGGTATTTTTGGTTGATTGTACTTATTTTTCATGATGCTCAAGGGCTTTCACCAATGCACAGCACACTCACTGTGCTGTCTGGTGAGTGGTGTGTTGCAGGGGACACACACGCAGCACACAGTGTCTCTATTGGCAAATTTCTATTGCTCGATGTGCATGGCAACAGGCATTTTGACTTTTGTTGGTAGTACCGCCGGTGGCATGCATTTGTGCCACACTTTTTATGGGTGGGAGGTTTTGGTCACTCATTTCATCAGATTCCATGCAAGGTGTAATTGTCTACTGCCTGTTTACATTTCTCACATGGCACTTCATGACAATTGTGTGATGTGTGTTGCATTTGGTTTGCTGTTTTGCCATTGCATGCCATGGCATGGTGTGGCAGATTGGGGTCATGGGTTTGGGAGGGTTTAGGTGACATACCAGTATTTTCATGCCCTGTTTTGCAGGGGGGTGGTGGGATATGCGCCTTGCATGTGTTCCTTTTGGTCACACAGGATTAGTTATGTTTAAGTAGCTAGGGATGCACACAATGTAACACTTCCATGGACATATTCTGAGGGTGATAAGGTTGTGACAGTTAACGGTCCCTTTGTCATCATCGATTGTCACCTGGTATTTGCCAGGCCTGTGTGCACTCCGCTGGGGTGGGAGTTTAGGTGAAGAATGTGGCCACAAGCTGGGTACGGGCTGCCTCGCCATGTGCACTTTCCCCTCCCATGCACAGTGCATGTGCGTGTGGTTGGGGATGTGGGGGAACCACCATGTCCACCGGTAGGCCCTGCCGTGTTGCAACGTTGTGCAGGACACATACTGCCACAATGATCCTGCACACTACTGGGGGTGTATGTAGTAGCTGCCCGCCAGAGCAGTCAAGGGAGCGAAAATGTGACTTGAGCACTCCTAGTGTGCTCTCGACTATTGCTGTGGTTGCAATATGGGCTGTGTTGTATCTTACCTGGGGTGGTGTGGTTGGGTTCTGTATTGGTGTCATCATGTAAGTGCTCAGAGAGTAGGCACAGTACCCTGGGGAGGTGATAATGGTTGTCATTAGTTGAGCTGGTGCATTTGTCTGTGTGTGACAAGCATGCATGTGCACAGGCATTTATACTCACCAAGAGCCATGTGTTGCCATGCTTCCCAGCTTCCAGGTCCCGGCTCAGGGCGGACATTCTGTATATGTAACTGTGATGGGTGGACCCTGATTAGTTTGCATAGACAGAGGTGATGATTCCCTTGGCATCGCATAAAACCTGCATGTTGATGGAATGCCAGTGCTTGCGGTTGCGGTAGATGTTCTCAGTGGCCCTAGGTGGACGTAGGGCCACATTGGTGCAATCTATGGCACCAAGCACTTTGGGGAAGTGTGCCACCCTGTAGAAGTCCTGGATCACGGCCTGCCTTTCTGCAGGTGTTCTGGGCATCTATATGTGCCTGGAGGGTCTTGCAGTCATAATTGCCAACACCTGGTGTAGGCAGCATAGGCTGTGAGATGGCCCCGACTATGGCAGTTGTCCGCTGAAATGACCTAGTGGCCAAAAAATTCAGGATATTGAGCACCTTTTCCAAGGGGCTCAGTGCTTGGGAGCACAAGGTGGGTGATGTGAGGTCATCCTCCCACTCAGTGATCAGGTCTAGGATGATATGAGGTGGAAACCTATACCTGCCATAGACCTGGTCATTAGGTATCCCAAAAAGGCTGGACTGGGCAAAAAAATGCGGGTTTGTCTATTCTCCTCCTCCTGTGGTGTCCCACGATCACTGTTGCCAGAGTGTTTGCACACACTTTTATACTGCGCGGGAGCACATCCACCTGCTTTCGTGTGGCGGACGTATTTATGCGTGTGCGTGTCTTTTGGCGTGCGTGGGTTTTCCCTATTCGATTCCATGAATACGTGTCCTTTGCAAGCGTATGGGTGTTGCATGCATTTTCCAGTGGTACTTCCCCTGTTACACCCACATTTTCACACGTTGTTCCCCATTCCCTTTCCCCTTTTGTCTGCAGACAAGGTTTCGAGACAAGTCCGATCTATGAAAACCTCGTCGAAACAGGTTCACCCCAGTTCCTCTAAAATTATCAAGGACCACATTGGCTCACTGGCTGATTTCTGCAATCATTCCTTCACCACTGGAGTCTTCCCATCCCTCTTGAAGCACTCCCTTGTGCACCCTCTTCTTAAGAAACCCTCGGCCGATCCCTCCTGTCCGGCTAACTATCACCCTATCTCCATCACTCCCTTCCTGGGCATGCTGCTGGAGAAACTAGCCATCTCCCAGCTCAATCTCCACACTGAATCTGTTGGTTGTCTTCATGACCATCAGTCTGGCTTCATAGCTGCCAGAAGTACAGAAACTGCTCTCCTGAACATCTGTGAAGAAATGCTCTCCGACCTTGACTCTAACACCCCGTGTGTTCTCATCTTGCTGGATCTCTCTGTCAGTGAGTCCAGGAAATGACAATTCGGCCACACCGGAAGGAGATCGCAAGCAAATTGGATCTAAACCGCAAGGTATCAAATGCATGACTTTAATTTTAATTAACCATAAAACATCATAGTCAAAACATTGCTTTGTTTTAAGATAAGAGAGGTCCCTCAGGGTCATACTATCCGTTCAACCCAACAACGAATGGGGAAGGAAGTTTAAGCAAAAAATAAAATGAAATAGAATGGAATAAAGAAAAAAATATGATAAATAAATAAAATGAAAAATGTGTTTGAAAGGCTAAATCACAGGTGCGTTCTAAAATAATAAATGATGTATTAGATAACTAATGAATGAATAAATAATGAAGAGTAGCAACTAAATACCAGAAGCTGAAGTTTAAGCTTATCAACTCACCTTTAGACCAATTAAATCGTCCAAATGTTGGTAAGCAAGAGTTGGAAAACACTGTACCAGGTCCACAAAGTGAAATAAGCTCTGGCTTGGATATAATCAATCCATTTGTCCATTCTGCCCACTGGTATCGGGCTTCTGTGTCATCAGATGACAGAAGAGGGACCTAATCAACAACGGGTATATATAGATAAGTAAATATAGGTAAATATGGCCCGTGGGCCCAACCGTATGTCATTTCCACAAGTGCGGTTACCACTAGAAGAGCAGTTTAGTAGCTCTAAAGCAGACAAGCTCTGCAACCTGCATATTAAAAGCATGCAACGCCTGCCAGCCTGCGGCTGAAACTGAGAAGTGCAAATAACCATTAGCAACTAGCTGCCTATGTAAATAAATACATCCCGTAAACACAACCGTGTATCATTTCCACAAGTGTGGTTAATGCTGGAGAAACAGTTTGATAGCTCTAAAGCAGGCAGACCCTGCGAGCCGCATATAGAACACGTGGAACGCCTGGCTAACTGTCCGGCTGAAAACAGGAAGTGCAATTAGAAGCTAACTGCCTGTGTGAATGCTGACTCTGTTAACGAGAGCCAGGTCTGAACGGCTTATACTCCGAGAGGCTCTATTGCCACCCGTTAGTGTCAATCAAATAGAATAAATAGATAAAGGCTCCAACTCGAAAAGTGCCCTAATCTGACCACAAGCAAGCCTAAATGTTACCTGTGTTTGTTCTCGAACCGACGTGGACACTGTTCAGACGGAGCCGAAACCGGAAATGTCAGGCCGTCGTTCATCCAACATGTCCCAGACTAAATACACATCTCGCAACGTTTTGCGTGTGACGTGTCTCGCTGGGCGTGTATTGAAACGGAGGGCTGGGATATTTGTTTAGCTAACGGAAGCAAGCTAATCAGCTAATTGCCACCTTTGGGTTGCACGAAAAAAGAATGAAAATGGAAAAATCAATAAGAAAAAGGCGTGCTACAATAAACGCATCTCTAATCCCAAGGAAAGCGTCCATGCGCCTACTCAATGAGACGTGGGTGCTCAAAAAGCGTAGTACATTCTGGTACTGTGAGGGGGACAAGGACTGACCTCGGGGGGTACTAAAAGAGGGGGAGGGGGGGAAACTATCAGAGGAGAAAGCAACAGGTTGGCAATACATCGCAGGGCAATTTGGTGCCAAACTGATCTCTGTATAAAGCGTCCCAATAGACCAAACGCTATGAATAAAATCAAAAAGATCGAAAGAAGGCAACCTTAACTGTGCTAGGTGGTAACAATTAGTGAGACACAGCCGGCTCTTAGTGCCTATATTCTAGAATAATTTGTATGTTAAGTACTAATCGCCATTCTTCCTGAGCATATAAGTCCAGACTGAGGCTTAAAAAATTATACCGGGCGGGCAGCTCTTTGTATCTTCATTATAGAATAGTCTATTTGTTAAATACTGATTGCCATTCTTCCTGGGCATTCAAGCCCAAAGTGTGGCTTTGAGTGTTATATATCCACCAATGGTCGCGTAAGGCAAGTCTATTGGCAGTTGAATATTGATCAGATCCTGCTATGCGTTCCAAGCACCACCATCGTAAGTCTTCACAATTGTGAAGATACTCTATAAAGTGAGCAGCTAATGAAAAGTTGCGAGTCCTAATTATGGACTTGTGCTCTGATATTCTGAGTTTAATAGGCCTAGATGTCTTTCCTATGTATGTTTTATTACATGGACACATTACAGCATAGATCACATTTTTAGAGTTGCACGTCGTGTGGTTTCTAAGCTTCCATGACCTATGATTAATAATAACCGCATTGGCCGCGGTGGTAGATCCGCACTTGCAACATGTACCACATGGATAGTGGCCCGTGATCTTTTCCATGCCCCACATCTCGGTTATAGTTTTCGCTGCCTGTGGAGTCCGAAATCTATCCGCCTGTGATAGCCAACTCTTCAGATTCCTGCCCTTTTTGAAAGCATACATTGGATGTTCCAATTCTGGTATGTTCATTTGGAGCAAATGCCAATGTCTACCAATCGCTTTCTTGATTTTGGCATGATGTGTATTGTAGGTCATGGCGCAGACCATGCACGATTGATTCAAGTTTTCACTGGTATTTTTGGCCAGCAATACTTCACGATGTTGATGTCTTGCTCTTTTGCGCGACTGTCTTAATATATAAGGCGGATAGCCTCTCTGAGATAATCTTTCCTCAATAGTATTGGACTATAACACAAAATCTTTTTTCTCTGTACAGTTACGTCTGGCCCTTAGGAATTGTCCATAAGGGATACTTTCTCTCAGAGCTTGAGGATGGAAGCTATCGAAATGCAAGATGGTATTCCGATCAGTGGTTTTACCATACAGGTCCGCAGAGATGGCTCCATCTTTAGTTTTTAACAGCAGATCTAAAAAAGGAATAGATGTGTTGCTGGTGGACATAGTAAACCTAAGATGTTCATTCAGGAAGTTAATCCATGTTAGAAATTGTTCATGGTCTCCCTTGGTTTTGTCCCAGATGATGATAATATCATCTATGTATCTCTTGTAAAAAATAATAGATTGCAAAAAAGGATTGGAGTCATCAAAGATGGAGACCTTTTCAAAGGCCCACATGAATAGAGTCGCATAATTGGGAGAAAATGCAGCGCCCATCGCAGTTCCCTTCACTTGTAGATAAAAACTTTCTTTGAACCTGAAGTAGTTCTTAGTAAGAGCAATTTCTAGCAGATCAACGATAAATTCACTAGGAACTAGCTGGGGGTCGCTTCTTAGGACCAGAAAGAATGTAATAATGGGCAATGACTGCGCTTGTGGGATGTTGGAATATAAGGACTCTACATCCAAAGTAATAAACAAGTTGTTGATGGAATCAATTGGTAAGCCTTCAAGATGAACAATGGCATCAGTGGTGTCTGCCAAATAAGTCGGAGTGTCAGCAGCCAAGGGTTTAAGAAAATAATCGATGTATTTGCCCAATGGTTCTAGAATCGAGAACTAACACTACATCCCATACACAATTTATTAACTTTATTTCTGAAACTGGCCTTAGTGATGCTTGGCGTATCCTACATCCCACTGACTCGGAATTTACCTTTTATTCTATACCCATAAATCCTCTTCACGGTTTGATTATATTTTTATCCCTAATTCTATGGTTAGCCTTCTACTTGAGACCCAGATAGAATCTATCACAATCTCTGATCATGCTCCAGTGCACATTAAAATTGCTGCCCCAATAACTTCTCATAACTCTTGCAGATGGTGATTTAACACTAGCCTAGTAAATGATGCATCATTTACACAATTTATCATAAAAAACATAATAACTTTTCCTCTGAAAATCATAATCAGGACACTTCTATCCCAAATAATTGGGACTGCTATAAAGCGGTCCTTTGAGGTCATATTATCTCTTACGTGGCGAACAAGAAGAAAAACCTTAAAGCTGAATCTGAATCCATCTCAAATGGCTTAAACCTTTAGAAATTCAATTTGCCCGTACTAACTCTTCCGTAGTCCTTAGGGACATTTTAAAACTAAGATTTCAATACAGTAAGCTTATCAGACGACAGAACTCTTGTTCCAATCTGCTTGAATACAAAGCCAAATTATACAAATTTTCCAATAAAACCAGTAAAACATTGGCTTAATTACCTTAAACTTAAGAAGGAAAAATCCCAAATTGTTGTTATCAAAGATCATTTGGGAAACAGAAAATTGTCTGATAAAGAAATTGTCCATGTCTTTAAGGATTTTTTTTTCCAATTGATATACTTCTGAAGCCCCTCCTAACAATCCTGCTATTAATGATTTCCTATATAACACACCTCGCAGCTCCTATCCACAAATTGACCTCTCTTCTCTCAACGCTCCAATCACTTCCCCTGAAACACATTTAGCTATTAATAACCATTTAAAAAACGTAAAGCCCCGGACCGGACGGCATCCCTATTGATTTCTTTTCCCATTTCTCCAATCCTTTACTCCCTAAGAGGAGCACATGTCTCTCTCATTTTATTTTAAATAACATGGCCTAAGGTTCTTTTTTAGAAGCTATGCTAATAGTTTTCCCTAAACCTGATAAAGACCCCGAACTCCCTCAGAACTACCGTCCAATTTCCCTTATTAATACTGACTGTAAGATTTATGATAAAATTCTCACCAATAGAATCCTCTCTTTCCTACCCAATCTCCTTAAGCAAGACCAAGTATGTCATGTAAAAGGCAGATTGTCCTCATCCCGTATCACACTTTTTGTTAGACATCATTGACATTCTAGATATATCAAATGACCCATTTGCTGCAATAGCTCTCAATGCTGAGAAAGCTTACGACAGAGTTCAATGGGACTTTATGCTCCAAGCACTCAAGTGGCATGGTTTTGGTCCCCCTTTTCTATCTATGATTAAGGTCCTATATTCCAACCCCAAAACATCAATCTTTGTAAATGGACAATTATCTTCATTCTTTCCCTTATCTAGAGGAATATGTCAGGGTTGTCCATTATCTCCAATCTTGTTTATTCTAGCATTAGAACAATTTCTCGAAGCTATAAGACAAAAATATTTTATTTTGGGAATTCCATTTGACAATATACATATTAAAACAGCAGCCTCTGCCGATGATGTACTTATACTCTTAAAAAACCCTCAGCTGAGCGCCCAACATTTACTTAATATTATATCCAGATTTTCAGATGTGTCAGTATACAAACTGAATACTGACAATTCTGATATTCTTCCACTCAATATACATTATACCCCATATCCCACTAGCACTCTAGGCATGAAGGTGTGCCCTCTAGGATTCAAATATTTAGGTATCCACATTTCTGCTTCCATCAATGGTATTCACAAACATAACTTTGTGAATAGAAGAAAAAGAAGCCGCAGACCCTATACCAGTCCCTATCGGCATTCCTCAAGGGTCCTGTGTTTCACCCACACTCTACAACGCATATACGAAACTGCTCTTCTCAGCACTGGATGACATGGGTATCATCTACACCAACTTTGCTGATGACTCCCAGATCCTTATCCCACTCTCAGGGAACGACACCCAAGTTAACCTGACTATTAATAAAGTCTACGCCATAATACAAAACTGGATGGCATTAAATAGCCTTTGCCTCAACAATGAAAAGACAGAGATTCTCATTGTGGGCCCCCAATCCAAAATAAGCGCTCCTCATCCTGACCATTCTGCCATCAACATAGATGGCTCCAAAATACCAGTACTGAAATATGTAAAAACACCAGGAGTTTACTTGGACACAAACCTCTCCATGACTAAACACATCAACGCCCTCTCATCCTCCACCTCCTACACCGCTAAACTTATCTCTCTCATTCGTCAATTCCTGACCCCTACCAACTGCATCACACTAGCCAGGGCCTTGATCTCCTCAAGTCTCAACTATCATAACGTCTTACTACTAGGCATCTCCACTTCCAACATCAACAAATTACAACTCATACAAAACAAAGCCCTTTGAGCCGCCCTCGGAATAAGAAAAATGTACCACATATCCAATACAAGAAGAGAGCACCACTGGCTTCCTATCAAAGCTAGAGTGATCTTCAAAACTCTGTGTATCACTTTGAAATGTCTCCACAAATATGCACCCACCTACTTAAACCATGCTATTGCCAAAAAAGACATCACCAGATCCATAAGATCTAACAACTAGTCGCTACTAGCTATTCCCCGGTAAAAACTCTCTAGAGCAGGGGCCAGCAGCTTACAATACCTAGCCCCCAAATACTGGAATTCCCTTCCGCTCAACATCAAACATGAGGAAACATTCACAGGCTCCAAAAAACTGCTAAACACCTGGCAATTTAACCTATACTAACAATAGCAGCCAGCATAACAGCTGTAAATATTTCTGTAATTGTATATATCTCTCTGTATTGTAAATAACTGTGCCTCTTCTCTCTTATAAACTGTTTTCCTCTAATATCTATTAATTTAACTGTTGAATGTATGCCTTATTAAGCTGTCTGTAACATCGCTGTGATATCTAAGGGTCTGGGCGTGTAACAAATGGAAAACATAAATAAAATAAAATAAATAAACTCAAATAGCACTTTAGCCAGAGTCAAATAGTTAGTATCTTCTTGGTCCCCCCTGTATCTCTCCTGGTGAGGCAGACTGGAATCGATCAAGATGATAATCTTTCCTATAACACTCTATCTTCTCTATATATTGCCTATTCCTCTTTCTCCTTCTTTCTTCCTTCTTCAAATTTATAGATTCTTGTCTCACAAA
The DNA here is from genome assembly GCF_040938575.1 of Ambystoma mexicanum. Lineage (NCBI taxonomy): Eukaryota > Metazoa > Chordata > Amphibia > Caudata > Ambystomatidae > Ambystoma > Ambystoma mexicanum. The sequence goes on from NC_090928.1 coordinate 740,529,787, forward strand.
ATTTTTATGGGGGAGAATGAAACATAGAATTTCACCGAGTAAGCTCAAAAGATCCCACTCCCAATGAAGGGTAGGTTTCCCCGATTTAAAAAAATATCACCTAGCATTTACTGTTAAGCAAACACAATGGTTGTTTGTTCAGGATATATAATTTCAGGTGCCTAACTGGGTTCGCCTTGAGAGAGCTATGGCTTCCCCAGGTGTCCCATCAAAGTTTCAGAACATAGTTTCGAAATACAATAATTTCGAAACAAAAGGATTGAAAAAAATGTTCACATGCATTTTTTTTATGTAAATGTTTTTTTTTTTGGGTTCGTATAGTAAAATTAGTGGTTTTCCCCCCAAAAACGGGGGGTTTGTGGGTGAACCCCCCCAAAAAAAATGCATTAAAAAAAGTTTTTCGATCCTTTTGTGTCGAAACGTTTGTATTTCGACACTATGACTGTCTAACAATTGACTATAAACCGCTTCCCCAATGTCCCTTGCGGACCTCTACCTAATTAAAGGAAAAAATAAACATACTAAATATTCCTGTCTTCGCCAATCCATCAGTTCCCTTAAAAGGCTTATGTTCCCATCTTTAGTTAAGCAATCCTCATTCATATCCCCTTTCATTTGGCATAACCCCTTGATTAAAATCAATTTACTGGACGCTATGGCTCTCTAAGGGCATCCAATTCTGTTACCAGCTATTTAAATGTGGTATTCCCATTACATTCGATTAATTTATTGTCAAATTTCATATCCTTGGTTATTCCCTGATGCAATTTCTTACAATTATTTCAACAATAGTAGAACATTTAGAGGCACTGATGTATAGTTCCAATAATGCTGATGCGCTCAGACTGCTTCATATGCTCAACTCTAATACAACAGCCTCTATCTACAATAACATCGTATTAAATTCTTCACGTACCCGAGGATTAAATGTCTTCACAAGGACTGGAGAAGAGATTGCGTACTGTTCGATCATCGTCTTTGTTGGATCATCATCTTTCTGCCTCCCCCACCCTCAATGGCAGAACATTTCGAAAATTATCACCTCTGCAAGTCTTATCCAAACCTTATTCTTTTTTCACCATACCGCATGTATCACCCCTGTATCCCTTTTCAAATGTGGTTTATCACCTAATGATAATTGCTGGAGCTGCTTACAAGTTCAAGGTTCTTTTAAAGATATGTTTATAGATGGCCAATATGTTAAGTCATTCTGGAACTCTTTGTGGAAGACAATCAAATGCATTTCTAACGGTTTATAGTGATATTGTTGAATTACAAAATGTCGAAAGTCAAAATGTCGAAAGAAAAGTCAGATTTTTTTTTTTCGAATGTCCTTTTTTTAAAATGTTGTGTTCAAAATGGGGGGTACCCCCCCAACCCTCCTTTTTTTTTAAACCCTTTTTTTAAACGCATGAAAGCAAAAAAAAAACATGTAAAATAAAAAATTACATATTCGAGAAAAAAAAAAATTGGCCATTTTTTTCTGACATTTTTGTCATTCGACTTTTTGCAGTCGACATTATAACTGCACACCATTTTTAACCTTACTACGAAATTTTGTTTTGACTTTCTTTCTTAGGTAGATCCATTCTACATATTAACTCAGTCAACAAACATGCTAGATATCTGTTTGATTTATGCTTAATGGTGGCAATCCAAAATATCACAACCAATTGGAAAAACCTAAATCAAATTCTTTATACACTTTGGTGAAATTCTATATGCAATATTCACAGATTGGAAGGATGAACCACTTCTACCCCTGATTTACAAAATAAGTTTCAGTTGACTTTTTATCTGTGTAAATTTGTATCAGTAAGCTGTGATTCACTATCCTGTATGGTTGCATGATGTATTTGTACCCCACCCTTCATCCCCCTTCCCTTTTTCCTCCTCTCGCGTGTGTTCTGTCCAGTCAGTGTTTTGTCTAGGATGTCTGGTATTGTTTGTTCCCCCCAATATTCAAAAATCTCTAGCAACGTTTGATACTATATGATATAAGGATGCTTGGCGTACTTAGTATTAATCCTCATTATATCCTGCGTTCCTGGTTTTCATCTATTGCTATTCCTGACATATGATGTTTGCATTATTTGCCTTGTATACCTAATCTCATCCAATACAATCTTTAAACAGAAAAAAAAGAATTCCCCTCTTACAAGGTCAGTAATTTATGTTCTGCCAAGAATGCTCACCTCTCAAAAAACATGATATTATCAGCCCTGTATTGAAATGTATGTATATTTCATGACTGGTTGAAATGAGGTGAACATTACTCCCTCAAAGGAGATCATCCTGCTCAAAATCAATGTAATTGTGTTGACAAAGTTAGCGTTACCTTTCTGTTAAGTCATTGCTGACCGCTCTATTATAATTTATTATTATTATTATGGTATTTATTGAGTGCGGACCTAGCTTCGAGAAGTAACGGAGTGCTTTACAGAGGTATACAACAGTACAGATGAATAACAGAGCGCTTTTCAGAGGAAACAACTGAACATTCTCATTTCCTTTGGCTTCTGGACTAACAGTGCTTTGTGGTGTTACTTGCAGCTATTGCTGCTTTATTGACTGGGTGCCAAAGGGTTCTATCCTCCCCAAATTTTAAATTGCTGGTTCCCTCTCGGCTTCCACCTACTGGGTATTGTGAGGAAGCAGAATGTGTCTCACCCACTAGTCCCTGGGGATATGTCATCTCGGTGGCCAGGACACAGCCATTGGTTTAGGATCCAGTTCCTGGGGAGGATCAGTGCGGCAGGATTACCCGAGTTAATCGTTCTTCGGGGAGTGGGAGACCAGATCGGGAGAAGTGACCCCCCTTCTTTATAACACCTTTATGTATGTACAAACACTACTCTAAGAGAAGATTATTGTCCTACGTCCAAGTACCCTAGTTTACAATAGTTGGGGTTCATTGTTTATCACCCATTACAGGTTAAACAAAGTCATTCAAACTTCCTTGAAATGCTAAGAGTCCAGGATTCATCTGTGGTGGACTTGGTGAAAGAGAGCTGTTATGGTCCTTGTAGCTTGGTGTCTACATAACCAATGCTTGCATCCCCATCTCTCCTGGGTGTATTTTCATTCTGCAGTCACCTTTGTCCTACCCCCCTACAAAGGGCAGTTAAGTTCAAGAAGTTGAGTTCCCCATGATTGCCTCTTTAAATTTCTGGCACCTTAACCCTCAGAGGATATGATCGGGGTTCATTATTTCTCAAGTATGGCGTTGGGCATTAGCCTGGAGCAGAGTCAGAACTCCGAGAAAGTTGCAAACAAGCGTTCTCTCTTGCTCACACAGAGGCTGGGTTGCCTTCCTCATCCCCTGTCTGTGATTTCATCTACACCTACAAGTAATTATGTTCTATGTAAAGAGCTTTAGATTAAAGTGCTATATAAAAACGAATTATTATTATTTTACTGCAGTTCCATTATCTCCTCCTTCCATTCAAAAGTCTTTCAGTTCAAACCTTCCCCTTACCCCAACTTCTCTAATTTCCTGCTTATTGACATTGAGCTCTGTTCTTTTTTCTACTTCCTCATCTCTCTTTCCAACTCCAATATTGACCTTGTACTTCTTTCTTCCTCACCCTTCTTGATCCTTCTCACCTCCAGCTCTGAACTCTTACTTATAATCCTTCCTCTTTCCTCTTGGTTGATTTTTCCCTCCTCTATCTCCATCCTCTACCTCACACATTTTCTCTCATCCATTTCAGACTCTCTTCACACAACCCCTCTCTATTACTTAGTCCTAATTCTATCACTTTAGGTCTGTCTGCATCCCTTGAATATCTGGGATCTTGTTGAAATTGGAACACAAATGTGTTTCCTCTTGGACATCTAGGCCCTGTTAATGTGGAATGAATGCTCAACCCTAAACAAGCGTGCTGGCATGTGTTCAGATAACTCATGGTGGCAACATGTCTCTCTGCAGTGAATCAGTAAAGGAGATAGCTGACATAGTTTGTATTTATTTTGTATTTTTATTGTTCAAAGAACTAGCCAGTGAGCAACATAGCTCTGTATGGGGTTTGAGTAGCCAGAATGTGGACTGGCAACTTTAGTAGTAGGGTAAACAGTCACTACTTTCCATAAGTACTCCAGAGAAGGGTTAAAAACTACTCCACAGAAGAGTAGACACTGCACGAAATAACACAAATGTATTAACCTCCAGACCGATGGAAGACAGAAATTCAAAGAGCCCTGCAAGCTAAACTGGTTGAAAACGTTGTTAACCCCGACTGCAACCTTTATAAACATAAACCACAGGATATGATATGATAGTTTATGTATATAGCGCCTATACACAATGTGTTTCAAAGCGCTTCAAGGCAAAGGAGGGAACAAGGGACAAAACAATGACATCCTTACAGGCCATGAACAGTAGGGATGTGAAATTCACTATCGTACTTGGCCTGACGACATTTCAGATAGTGCAAGAGCTAAGACATAGATAAGAAAGGGAGGGCAGAGTGGGAAGGAAATGGAAACAGACAGGCGACTACCGTACTAGGCCTGACGACATTTCTGGTAGAGCCAGAGAAAACAAAAGGTGAGGCAGAGGGGTACAGAAAGGAGTGGAGGAACAAAACAAGCGACTATCGTACTAGGCCATAAAACATAAAACTAGGACATAAAACACATTAATTACATTTTGGGACATGTCAAAAAGGATTGATGGAACATTACTACGTCCCTATATTATTGTATAGATTGGGGTAGTTCTAATGGACACCATTTATGAAGTTATAATCCCCACCCCCCAACAGCTCTTAGTTACATCATTAACCGTACCAGATAGGCTGGCACAGTTCAACATACACAATAACTATACAGCTACAAGTTTTAAATGGATTCTGTTGTTTGAAGATAACTCAAGGAAAGTAAGGCATGAGTATTCTAGTCCTGTCCTCCTGATTGGCTCACTGTCTCTCACCTCATAGTCCTTGCCAGTCCTCCCGATCGTTCTCCTTGCATTGTGACAACTTTGCTCTAAAAAATCCCAACAGCACTGTTCTGGAAAGTGAAGTTACTGTATTCGATTCATTTTGGCCTCCTAATTTTGCCTGGGCTTCCAGGTGCCTAGCACAGTGGATTTCGAAATTAGCATTAAAAGGTTCCAGCTGGATTATATTCTTCCTAAGAAAATCTTCTCCTTACAGCATTAATTTAGCATCACGTGTTAACCTGAACTTCACTGCTCAGTTTTCAAAAAATCAAACACAGGAGAAATGAAGCATGCAGTCTTTTTCTTTAATATGGGCTAGCTAGGAGAATGCTTTTTACAACTGTGGCCGAAATATGCACTCCTGTTTTACTCCTACCGCCTCTACCCATCTATATACAATAATATAAATGTGTTCCCATCATGTGTTTTAAAAGACAATATAAAACCTCAAAGAAACAATTATGCTCCACCAGTATTAATAGGAAGGAAGGCATACTTACCCCATGAGTGTGCATTGGGGCACTATAGAAATAGAAACAAACAGAAGGAAAGCATATATATATATATATATATATATATATATATATATATGTAACTTTTGCTAAACGTTTGGTATTTCCCGCTGCAGTCAAGCTCTTCTTCCTAGCCCAAAATACATAATACATATAATTTATATGTCCTTGCACATATATTTCTCTGCGCAGCGCCCTACTCCCCGATTTGTGGCACCCTAGATGTAATATACATGTGTCGTGACATCACCCTATATGTCACTGCGTCACTTAGATAGCTGGTACGTGCACCCTTCTCTTCTGGATAATAAATCTACATCACTGCAGAAGCACATTGCTGTGACTTGCTGTCTGTGTGCCAGTATCTACATCCATTGGAATTAGTCCTTGGTCATATGTTGTTGAAAAGCCACGTTTTGAGAGATTTGTGAAATTATAGTATTGTGGGAACATTCTGAGCTAAAACCGGTACCCAGCTCTAGAGGATGGGTGCATGACAAGAGAAGGACTGTTTGCAGCTCTCTGCTTGTGGATGAGTTTTGATTTGAGCAGGTTGGTCGATCTGCTCCTCAAGGAGCGTGTGCCACCAGATACGTGGAGATTATCTGCCATATACACTGGGGTTCGACTCTTGCCTGATTTGTAGATGATGCATTCAATCTTGAACAGTAACCTAGTCTGTAGTGTAAGCCAGTGTAGTTCACATGGGATGGAGGTAATTTGGTCAGCATTGTGAACCTTGTATAGGAGAGCCAAGTTAGCATCTGAGATCCAATTCAGGAGTGCATTTCCCCCATCGATGTGCAAGATCACATGGGCCTGCACTACAGTCTGTAAGCTCTTCAGTGGGGTGAAGATTTTAATTTTGTGAAAGGTGGAAATTTGGAGCCAGGCCATTTGGGCCATCTAGGCTATGTATTTCTGGAAGGACAGGCTGTTGTCAATGGTGAAATCTAAGGATTTTGCTGAATATGAAAGTTGCAAATCTAATCCTTCTGGGCATAAATGCATTATGGCGTTGTAAGATAAGTAGTTGTTTAGTTGGGAGATACATGAGGATGAATTCCATCTTGGATTAGTTTAGTTTGAGGTATACAGTCAACATTAGGGTAATCGCAAAGATGTCTTATTTCCTGTGGACATTTTACACTCATGTACAACTGAGTTTTATCTGTATTTTTGTGGATGGCTGCATCAAGATATTTGAGGAGTATGCCCGGGGGCTTCATGAGATGTTTAAAAAGGATGGGTGTGAGGATGGATCCTTGGGGTACTCTACAGGAGACTGAGTTGGTTAGAACTCAGCATTCTCATCTGGATAGCCTAGTGACTGCCTGAGAGGTAGGAGGTAAACCAATTCAGGACAGTACCAGAGATTCCCATGCTGACGCTGAAGGGGGATGCAGTGGTCGGCTATGTCTAATGCAGCCAAGAGGTCAAGAAAGAGGAGGAGTTCCCTTATTCATGATTTGGAGGGCATCATTCACCACATGGTGCTACACCTTCAGTGAAACCCAGACTGGTAGTCAAGCAAGATCCTGCAGTTGTTAGATCCTGGCAAGTACTTGTGCAGCAAATACTTTTTCCAAGATTTTGCCAATAAACAGAAAGTTCATAATGGACCAGTAATTGGCCAAGTCATCTGAGTGTAGGGTCTGTTTTTTCAAAAGGAGGATGTATGGGGCCAGTCTTGATGGTGTCCCTTCTGTGAGGGAGGCATTCAAGTATGCTGATGAAACTTGTCCCACCGGTGTCCCCTCTCTTTGTCCCTCAACTAAATCTATTGTCCCCACTCGTGTGGCTGCAAGCACTCAAGCTAAATTGACTGACCTTTGTCCACCCCGCCCTCTATGACATTGCCATCACCACCCCTGATTTTAGCTCACCCTAATGTCATTACTAATGAGACACAACACAAAGCCTTACAACTCCAATCAGCATTAAATGATGAATATCTCCCAACCCTTAATATGGCGCTTCTGATTAATATCTTTCACTCTGTAGCACTGCTTCGTGTCATTACGTCAGATGATATTCTCATTGTTGATCAAGTAGACCAAATAGTAACCAATATCTCTAACATTTGGTTTAAGAGCAAAGTCCTGTTGGACTATGTGATCAACCATGAATCGACCTCTTTAGACTAGGCTTCATATGCAAAATCGTGCTGATGCCACCTGTCAAATCACGACTAAAGCATGCCTTAGCAGTCTCTGACACCAGCAAACCTAATAGCTCTTTCTTGACCACTTCATGTCCATCGGGTAATATTAAAAATGCATCTGGCCCTTCTTTCTCACGTAGTCGTAATCCAATAAGTGATGTCCAAAGCCATAATAGCTTGCGCATACCACCACCAAAAGCACAGGCTCACGCGCAAATAACACCTGCTTCTAGCATAGGCAGTGACCCTAAAGATGGGTATTGCCAATGGCTGCTGTCAATATTTAAAACACACTTCTCCACTTTGTCCCGATGACATCCATTTGCTTTGCTCCTGGAATACACGTGGATCATCCCACCTGTTCAGTGTTGACGAACTTATTGACAACATCAATATTTTCTCAATAGTCGCCCTCCAGGAGATGTGGTTGACCAAACTTGTTGATTTTGTTGGCCGTTTTACCTCGCATTGGCTAGCCTCAAAAGGCCCCATAGGACATCCAATAGGCGGCCTCCTAATTTCTGTGAGAGAACCCTGGTCTCTTGAGGAACTTGCAGGCTCTACAGATACAAGTGGTCAAGCTCAGTCATGGAAAGCAGAATTTAATTCTGATTCATCTACACGATACTCTGAATCATGTGGCAACAGCTACTAATGTTACTGCAGTGAAATCTATTCTGACGTCCTATCACCACCTGATGCCGATATGGCTGATAGGTGACTTTAATACCAACATTGCCCTGGCCTCTCCCGATGGACAAGGCCTCAAAGCATCCATGCCCAGTCCTCCTGTCTGGTCTGTTTGACACTCTGGCAAACTGTGGATAAAACTTTTAGACTACTTTGGCTTTATTCGCCTAAATGTTTTATGACTTGGGGATGCTGCGCTTGCTTTCACACGTATCTGTTGTCACACTTTGCCTGAAATCTCACCTGTTTATCTTTCAACGTCTTGGACTGGGGTTTTTCCTTCTTCCAGACAGTTCGGGTCTTCTACAGACACGGTCGCGTATCCTCTGTCGCCAGCGTGCAGGTGAATTCGACCAAGGTGAGTATTCGTTCAAATCCAGGGAGCAAGAGCAATATTTTGCAGAGTCCCGTGAGGAAGGAAGCCAGGAAGGAACCAGGACAAGTACAAGGACTGTAAGAAATAAGCGCTAAGGATGGCAAGGCCCCAGGAAAGGAGAGCGCCGATAAGACAGCTAGGGTAGAGGAAGGGGCTTAACAGAACCTGGAAAGGAAGGGTACTAAGCACAAGGAAAAGTACGACCACACTTGCCTAAATTCAGGAAGTTAGCGTTGAGATGCGAAGCAGCGTGTGGGCGTGTCTCTTTTCAAGGAACTGGCTAACTCCTAGAAACACTAGAGCGGTAGTCATGCACTAGCGTCGGCCATGTTGGGTGTCCTTTTGAAGGAATGTAGCAATGTCTTATGGACCAGGTAGTCCAGAAGGGACTGAAACATCGAATCATGACAGCATGCCCCCTCTTAAACTGTGTTCCTCCCGGTTTGCCCGGATGGGTCAAGTGGAACCATCGTAGCAAGCGAGGGGCATTCATATTGGACATAGTTTCTCATGTTCGTTTACTGGGTGGATATCCTTTCCATTCCACCAAATATTGTAGATGACCCCTTCTATATCTGCAGTCACAAATCAGGGAAACTTCAAATTCAACTTGTTCATTGTTGAGCATGGGGGTAGGTCGAGGAGAGGTCCTAGTGTTTTGTGAATAAGGTTTCAGTAAGGATGTGTGAGAAACAGGGTGAATCCTTTTCCAGGAGTGGGGTAATTGAAGTCTGAAGGCTACAGGGTTGATGATTTCTTTTATCAAAAAGGGGCCATAGAAATGTGGAGCCAACTTGCTGGGCTTTAAATGTCGAGATAAGAGTCTGGAGGAAAGCCAGACCTTATCACTGATGGCTTATTTTGGACCTGGTCTTCTCCTCGTATCAGCATATCGTTTAACATCCATCCTGGCCTTTTCCAAATGTCCTTTCACATCCTTTTGTACTGTGACCAAATGCTCTATCCAGGAATCGACCAATGGAACCGGGGTCGAGTGAGGCAGAACAGTAGGTAAAACAGATGGATGAAATCCTTGGGAGCAAAAGAATGCGCTGGTCTTAATGGCAGCATGGTTGGAGTTATTGTAAGCAAATTGAGCCACAGGAACCAAGACAGACCAATCATCCTGTACCTTGGAGGCGAAACATCGTAGATATTGTTCGAGTGTTTAGTTAACTCGTTCTGTAATCCCATTGGTTTGAGGATGATACCCTGAAGACAAGGAGCGTTGAATGCCTAACATTTTTCATAGGTATTTCCAGAACTGGGAGATGTACTGAGGGCCCCAGTCAGAAATGATTTTAGAAGGGAGGCCATGAAGTTTAAAGGTGTGGCTTATGAATATTCCTGCCATTTCTTGTGCTGAAGGTAGCTTTTCCAAGGGAGTGAAATGGGCCATATGGGAAAACAGGTCGATGGTCACCATTATGGTTGTGAAGCCCTCGGAAGGAGGTAGCTCCACGATGAAATCAGTAGCAATAGTCGCCCAAGGTCGGTCCGGTAAGGCAGGTTGGTATAGAAGTCCTGCTGGTTTCTTATTGTAATACTAATTCTGACTGCAGACTGCGCAAGCTTGGATGTACTTTTTTATTTCTTCGGCCATTCTGGCCCACCAAAAGTTTCTCTGAATGAGTCTAAGAGTTGCTGATATGCCCCGATGTCCTCAATGGATGGCATCATGGCAGAGGGTTATTATCGTCTATCTCAGTTCTTGTGTAGGTATAACTAGGTTCTTATCCTTAAAAAGGTAACCATCTTTAGCCGAGAGTACCCATTTGTTTGTCTTAAGGTATTCCTTCCAGAGATCCGAAAGAGGTGTTTCTGAGTGGATATTATCCAATAAGGAATTTGCCTGGGCAATAAAGACGGAATCGGGAAACATTTTTGGAAGGGCACAGGTTTCCTCAGGTTCATAGTCAGGCCGTCTGGACAGAGCGTCAGCAATAATGTTAGTTACACCTGGAACATGGTTTATCTGGAACTGATATTGAGCAAAAGAAAAAGGCCCAGCGAGCCTGACGACTGTTTCTGCACTCCAATGACTGAAGAACTTGCAAATTCCAGTGATCAGTCCGGACTTGAATCGGATATTTGCCACCCAAGAGCAGATGATGTAATTCGGTAAAAGCCGTTCGGATGGCAAGCAATTCCTTCTCCAACACAGAGTAATGTGTTTCACTGGAATTAAGAGTATGAGGCAGATAGGCTATGGGATGTTCTTTTTTTATGTTCCGATTCTTGTTTTAAAACAGGCCCTATTGCGTAATCTGAGGCATCAGTTTCCACCAGGAAGGATTTGTTAATGTCAGGTTGAGCCAGGATGGGTCCATGAGTAAATCTTTGTTTTAACTCGTGAAAGGCAGATTCTTGGTCTTTTGTTCATTCGAAAGGAACGTCTTTCCTTAGTAAAGCAACTATGGGCTGTACTATAGCAGAAAAGGTAGGAATGAATTTCTGATAAATGTTTGCAAGTCCCAGGAAGGATTGTATTTGTTTTACTGATGTGGGCCTGGGCCACGAGAGGATTGAGTCGAACTTGGCAGGATCCATTTCCATTCCTTGAGGACCTAGGATAAATCCCAGATAGCGAACAGTAGTAACGTGAAAAATACATTTCTCTGGTTTGGCGAGTAGGTTATTCTCTCGTAAACGTTGTAAGACCAGAGACACATGTTCTTGATGTATTGCGAGATTCTTGGAATAGATCCGGATGTCGTCCAGATAAATGATGACAAAGAGGAACAGCATGCATGAGAATACTCTGTCCATGAACCGTTGAAACACTTCTGGGACATTAGATAAATCGAATGGCATTACTAAGTACTCAAAATGCCCGAAGGGTATCCTGAAGGCAGTTTTCCACTCATCACCTTCTCTTATGCGGATCAGATGGTAGGCGCCCCAAAGGTCAAGTTTGGTAAAAATCACAGCTCCGCGGACTGCTTCCAGGATGTCTGAGATGAGTGGCAATGGGTAACGGTCCTTTCGTGTACATTGGTTGAGCCCCCTGTAGTCCAGGCAGGGTCGAAGTTCCTTCGTATCTTTCTTTGGCACAAATAATAAGGGCGCTCCTGCAGGGGATTTCGATGGGCGAATAGTGCCGTTGGAAAGATTAGTGTCCAAGTATTCACATAGGGCTACTCTTCTCAGGATCCGAAATGAACATCCTTCCAAATGGTATGACTGCAGAGTCATCAGTTTCAATGGCACAGTGTTCAGGTCGGTGGGGAGGTAATGCTTGAACAATATCTGATGAGAACACATTAGAGAATTATTGGTATTACTCAGGTACCTGGGTGACGTTAGACACACTAATGGGCAACTTCTTAGTCTCCTGGTATTCCGAGGAAGAGGGTTGTGTCCCTTGAAACAGGCAATGTGAAAGACAATATCCTTATCCTAAGAACAAGGAACCTGCTGTCCACTTAATATATGGATTGTGTCTTTGAAGCCAAGGCATGCCTAGAACCATCGGGTAATGAGCAGCCTTTATAATGTCCAAGTGTAACATCTCTTGGTGATTGTTTATCGTTAGTAACAGTTCCGTGGTTTGTTGGGTCATGGGTCCTGAAGATGATGGATTTCCATTGATACCTTCGACTGCCTGGATGATGTCCTTGGCCTTCCGGGGAATATGGTGTTTCAGAGCCCAGTCATGGTCAAGGAATATGCCCATTGCTCCGCAGTCTACCAGGGCCACGACGGAATACATTTCATTTTTGGTGATTGACAGAGACACTTGAAGAATCACCAGGCTCTTTGTGGGTTGACTGGGTTTTCTTGGAGAAGACTTGGAGCACACATCTTTCTCCCGAAGCAGGGCTCCATTCAAGATCGGGAGCTGGCATTTCCCGAACGCATGGGAGGAGCTTTAGGGCAATTTCTTACAAGGTGTTTGTCAGATGCACAATACATACAAAGTCCAGTATCGATTCTACGAGTCCTTTCTTGTGAAGAAATGGGTCCACGTAAGGAGCCAAGTTGCATTGGCTCAGGATCCGGCAGGGGATTAGACACTGGCCCTCATTACGACCCTGGCGGAATTCGGAAAACGATGGCGGAAATGCAATACCGCCATCGAATAGCGCTCGGTGCGACTATGACCCGTCACCGCAAAGTACGAAGCCATTAGCGACACCGTAGTGAACGCCAACGCTAACTGCACCAAGCACGCGCGCGCCATGCCAAACCGTAAACACCACCATGGCGCAAGGGTACGCCAATTCCGACCCTAGCGGACATGTACCTAACGCCATCAAGCATGGCGGAATGTACCATTCCGCCATGGTGAGAAGTACGGCATCGCGAATCAACCGTAAACGGCCCCACTGAGTGCCTGTACACCGCTCCCTGCCCACAAAGTACAACTCCCCGTAGGTGCAATGAAGTCACAATGCAACCAGTGAAATGTACAAGTCACCCATGCATGCCAACGAACAAATGAAACACAAGAGGGGCCAATGGGAGCTGCAGGGCACAGATGGCACGAATACAGAAGCCATCCCAATGGACACGACCACAGTCCCCCACCAAGAAACGCACGCAAACACAGGCACCTGTGACCAGCAATATTCCGAAAATCACATCATTCCACCAGTCCACCTGGCTGACCGGCATCTGTTACACAAAACCCAATCCCCCGCCCCTGAGCATGACAACATTCAAACAGTCATATTGGCAGCCCCCATCCCTGACCTCACGGGCTTCGTAGGCAAACGCGCCCAGTACAGTACCACGCAACTAAACTCCGAAGCTGGAACCCAATGCAGATCTCCTCACAATACATCGCTCCCCAAATAGGAATATGCCACATCACTTGCAAAGAAGAACGCTACACGGGCCAAATCAGAATAGAAATTTAATGCACAACAAAATCACCAAGCCCATACAGCCATCAGGCCATGAACTCCAAAACACATTTCACCATTGTGGGCTGCATCCGCAAGAAATGACCAGCCACTACTTGTGTGACGCCCTGTTCCATCATGGTACACAGAGCCACATTCACGTACGAAAAGGCAACATGGAAGCGCACAGAACCGCAGGGCCGTCCCAATGGGGAGGCACTAGTCCAGCTGAAAGGCCGAAATGTTGCTCCGAGCCACCAGTACTGCGTAAGGGCATGTGGGCCATTGGCGATCGTCCCATAAGATCGTAATGCTGCTCCACTGATTAACACGAAGCAGCAGGTGTCGGGAGTAAAACCCATCTGCAGGAGTGGCATACAGATGGCAGTGGCAAAAGGGGAGGAGATACCTGTCAACCAAAAGAAAAGAAAAAGAACAGAATGGCCATCAGAACTACATTCGAACAACTCACTTCAATGATCACACTAAATCCACAGCCATATGCATGCTAGCCCACTCCAAAGGTCCATCACCACCCAAAAACCACTTGCGACTCATAACTATCTATATCGAGGTGTAAACACCATCACAAATGAGTGTACCTGTGCATGCGTCTGTCAAAACAGAATCCATCAGATGGGATTGGTAACGTGCATGGACACAAGTGTCTGAGGGCGCGTCGAGACAGGGAGGGCTCAACAAGGCCAGATAGACGATGGTCCCACTATGGCAGCCCTGCATCACATAGCGTAGGGGAGGCGGATAGATTCCAAGAAGCCCTGAACACGGCAAACTCTGTATCAAATCACCTGCCCATGCATCCATTCATCATTCCCTCATCCCGGGATTAAAACGCCTGAATATCTACTCACATAACATTAGAAATATCCATTGAGTCTGTGCGTTATGCAGCCTGCAAAATCCACAGTGCCCCAGCCCGTAATTCCAGTGTTGTGAAGTAACATATATTTGGGAACGTCCGGCCTCATCGCCCACGTCGCCATTGCGCATCCCAAACCATTCATATCAATCATTGCATCCTCGCCATGGCCCCTGTCCCAAGGACATTGAACAATAGTACGTTATATTTGCAGTCAGACCTGTGGGCATTTCCTCGCCGCTAGCTGAAAACCGAAAGCGCCGCCCTTCGAATTCCTCATTTGCAACATCACGTCGAAGAGGCATCTGTGGCCGTTTGAAATCACTAATTAATCCATCGAGTGCGGCTGTGTGTGAAAATGGCAACTGCCTTCACCCACAAATGGGACGCCCCGCCCGTCGTTGCAACTCGGTACAGTGATGCATGAGGGTCCACCGTTACTCGAGTACTACGTTCCACTGACCCTTCACAAGTCTGTTCGCGACTGCACAGATAGAATGTGAAACAATGGGACCACAGCAGAATGAACATATCAACCAATGTTACACGGCCATCGGGTACAAATACATGATTGCAATAGCAAGATGCCATTCCCCGAATTGCAGCGTTGTGTGCGGGACGTGCTCGGCCAAAGGGGAGAGCAGTTTGCACAGGTGGAATGAATCACCACAGGTGGAGGCCATACAGCCTGAAAACACATAAATTGCACACCCAGTCTCCTCCCACAACCACACCCACTCCGAAATGCTACCGGCAGGACTCGCGATGTTGGCCCTGGGGGACCTGATAGCACTGCAAGTACTCCAACTCCAAGAAGAAGACGAACACCAACTACAACCGGCCGCACGGAGGAGACGCAGGAGGAGGAGGAGGGCAAGGCAGGGCCAGCAAGGGCCGCCAGCACAGCCACTACCACCACGCAGGCAGCCCGCAATCCCACGCCTCCGAGCACATCCGTTCAACCTCACTGATGAGCAGATCCACACCCTCTACCGTCTGGACCGGGACACCATAGCCGCCATTGTGGACATGACACAGGCTGACCTTGTCAGCATGATAGATAGCCCAACCGCCATCCCACCCCTACTGAAGGTGGTGTCTGTACTACACTTCCTGGCCACAGGCACCTACCAGCACACAGTCGGACAGTTGCATGGCATTTCCCAGCCACTGTTCTCACGGACACTATTGCAAGTGCTCGATGCCCTCCTGCAGCACGCAGACGACTACATCTCCCTACCACGCTCGGAGCAGGAAATTACCAACACAAAAGTGGGATTCCATGCACTTGCCGGCATACCGGGTTGCATTGGTGCCATCGACTGCACCCATGTGGAATTGGTCGTCCCACATGCCATGGAGGCCCAGTACCGCAACCGAAAACAATTTCATTCTCTGAATGTACAAATGGTGTGTGACTCCAACAGGATCATTACACATTGTTGTGCCAGATTCCCTGGATCAACCCATGATTCTATGGTCTTGAGGAACTCTACAATACCACGCTACATGGAGCGACACGCAGGGAACAGATCCTGGCTACTCGGTGAGTCTCATTACATGCATGATAATGTGGGGTATGTGATTCGGCTATGACCTGGCAGGAAGGGGGGGGGTGTGCGTACGTAGCAATGGCATTCCACATCATACGTTTATCGTCCACATACAGGTGATGCTGGATATCCACTGAAGAGATGGCTCCTCACACCAGTCCGGAACCCACGGGACCAGCATGAGGAGGACTACAACCATGCCCACTCACGTACCCGTGTAGTCATTGAACAGGCATTCGGCCTACTGAAGGGTCGTTTCCGCTGCCTCAGCAGGTCTGGCGGGGCACTCCTGTACCGCCATGAGAAGGTTGCAAAGATGGTGATGGCATGTGTCATGCTCCACAACATGTGCGTACGTAGAAATGTGCCCATGCCCCCTGACGCAGAACTGCAAGCACCTGATGATGGTCATGATGAGGGTGGGGATGTGGCAGCACCTCAAGGAGTCTGCGAGGCACCGGAGGGCCGTGACATTCGTCAGCATCTCATTGATGTATGCTTCTAGCACTCACGCCTGGTGGCTGATACATGGACACGGGACTCGTGGCACTGTGTGTGTCTGGGACATGCACAATATGGACTGTACGCCTATGATGGCCTAGTTCACAAAGATCAATGTCCACACATCTCATTGGTTGATCGTGCACTGTTTATGGCATATGTGATATCATGTTGTACACCCTATCGACCCGCCACCCAAGTGAGCCCAACACACCCCCTCCACCCTCCTACCTCCCCCCCGAACACCAGTGTCCAAAGATGCTCATTGTCAGTGGGCAGTCGCTATTGCAAGCCCCCTCTGCGGGTATCAGGGGCACCCCTGCCTGTGGAGCGCAGGTTCCTCCCAGATCTACGTTGGGGGCTGCCCTGGACGGAACTTGCAACGGATGATGTCTCTGCCTGCTCACGTCCATGCATGTCCCTAAGGGTTTGCGAGAGCTCAGTGAGCACACGGCGCACTGCGGCAAGTTCGGCACATACGTCCTTGGACGTCGCATGCAGTTCCCCCCTCAGGCTCTCGGTGCTTCTCTCCATTTGGACTCCCAGGCTCTCGGTGCTACTCTCCATTTGTGCCCTTAGTGTCTCTGTACCTCTCTCCATTTCTGCCCTAAGTGTCTCAGTTGATGTTTCTATGTCTGCCTTAGTGCCCCCACATTCATCGGCATGGTCCTTGAGGAGCCTGGCCAGTTGCTGCTGTTGCACGATTAACTGGTCGAGGGACTGTTGCCTCTGCTGGGCCATGGCCATTTGCGGGGGTGTCACAGAGGGGCTGGTGACCTCATGTTGCCTTGCCACAGGGCTTGTGGGGGATGGCCAGTCGTCGTCTTGTGGGTGCCCCTGCGTGGTATCCTCATGTTGTACGGGATGGGACAGACAGGGGGATTGGGACAGGTCATGGATGGATCTGACTTCGACATCCCCGTCTTCTGTGTCGGAGCATGCTGCCATCAATGGGGTGTCACCTATGGTGCTGCTGCCACCAGAGGCAGTGCCTTCTGTGGCATCCGTTGGGGGGACCTGTGGTGGTGGTGTTGTGGGCATGCTGGCTGCTGGGGTGCCTGTTGATGTTCCCTCCTCTGTGCTGCCACCTGATTTGTGCTGCTGCCGTGTCTTGATGCATGCAGCTGAGGTGGAGGGTCTTTGGCCGTTGGTCTTGGCCCTCTTTGCAGGTGTGCTGGTAGGGGTGTCCTGATGCTCGTCGTTTGGATCGGACCCTGTGGTGGAGTAAAGGAGGGCGAGGGTTATTGATGGGTCTGTGGGAATTGGAATGGCATTGTATCACATGCATTGGGGTGGTACCTGAGGGTGATTTGGGTCGGGGCCTTGGAGGTGCTTTCATTTGTGTGTGGAGTGAGGGTGCAGTTGTTTGGCAGCCTGCAGTTAGGGTGTGCCTGCTGCACGTGTAGTGCGTGTTTTAGGGGTTTTTAATTATTTATGTATTTATTGTGGGTTTTAACGTGCGCTATCAGGCCGATGTGTGTGGACGTTCTCCTGGACATGTGTTTCTGTTGCACTATGTGGACACATGGTACTTCACATGGATGGACTTTGTGGATTTGGCATTGTTTTATCTGGCCCACCTACCTGAATCTTCGGATGTCTGCACTCCTTTCTCCATCCCTCCGACTCCCTCTATGCTCTCCATTCCGATGGTGGAGGCACAGATTTCTTCCCAGGGGGTCAACTTGATGGGTGATTCAGGACCTCCCCCGGTGGCTGTGGCAATGTTGCGGTTGGCAGAGAGTATGCTGCGGACGCGTATCCGCAGGTCGTCCCATCGCTTTCGGCATTGCTGTGGGGAGCGGGGTGCGGTCCCCACCGCACTTACCCGCTGTGCCACCAGAGCCCATATGGCCTTCTTGTTTGCAAGTGCCGTCCTGGTCATTTGCGTGCAGAAGACGACGGCAGCATTCTCCTGGAGGGTCTCTGTTAGCACGGTGAGTTCCTCACGGGAGAAGTGGACCTGCCGCTTGCGGTCGCACGCTTTCTTCGCTACTTTTCCCATTTTTCTTGGTTTCGCTAGGGTGGATGACGGGTTGGGGTGTGTCTCAGGGTAGTGTTTTTAGTGGTTGTGTGGTTTTAGTGGTTTTATAGGTGTACGGCGGGATGTTTCCCGTTCCGGGCCCATGTTTTAACTTCCGTTTCCGTATATTTCCGGTCACCGTACTTTCCGGTAGGCGCACACTGCGGTGTCCGCTGTGATGGGTGGCGGTATTGCACCTAGGGCGCCGTACGGCGGCGGTGTGGGCCGTTTTGGGGTCATTTCCGCCATCGCGGACTTTGCACTTCCGCCATGCCGTGGTGCTCGTGCCCGATGGGTCGGAATGGGCCGCACTTTGCTCCTTCGTGCAATGGCGGAAACGCTATTTACGCTGTGGCGGTCCGGTCAGTCACTTTCCGCCAGGGTCGTAATGAGGGCCACTGTCTCTTTTATGACTGGTATAATCCAAGGGGGCTCTTGCTGGCAAGGAACGTGTCTTTTTCTTTTCAGACTTCCTTTCCTGGATGCAGAAATCTATTTGCAAGGACAGATCCAGTAAAGCCTTGAAGGAGCTTGGACGGGCCACCTGGGAGAGTTTGTCCTTGATTTTGTCATTTAATCCATGGCGAAACAGTGTGAAACAGGCTTCTGGAGCCCAGTCAGCCTCCTTGACCAATTGTTTGAAACGGGTGACGTATGACAACATGTCCTGAGAACCTTGCTGAAACGCCAGTAATTTCTCTTGGGCACTGTATACCTGTTCAGGTCGATCAAACATAGTGTTAAAGGCATCTACAAATCCTTCATAGTTGTCCAGGAGTGGGTCCCCTGCATTTACTAAGGGCGTTGCCCAGGCCAAAGCGTTTCCCGAAAGGTGGGAGATTATAAATCCTACCTTGGCTCTGGGTGTTGAGAAATAGTAAGGTTTGAAGGTAAAGTGCACTAAACATGAGTCGAGGAAGGAACGCAGTGCCTTGGTGGTTCCATCATATTTGTCCACAATACCCCCTACTATGGCACTTTCCTGGAACGCCGAATCCCTGGAGAGCACGAGTTGTTTCAATGCTGCATTTTCGGCCTTTAAATTATGTACTTCAGTTGTCAGTTCTTGCATACCTCTCATGAGGTCTTGAACGGCTGCTTCCATGGCAGAATCAATATTCAATCCTTGGCGTCTCAAACTGTCACTCTTTGCCTGAAATTTCACCTGTTTATCTTTCGACGTCTTGGACTGGGGTTTTTCCTTCTTCCGGACAGCTCGGGTCTTGTAGAGACATGGTCGCATATCCTCCGTCACCAGCGTGCAGGTGAATCCGACCGAGGTGAGTAAGCGGTCAAATCCATGGAGGAAGAGCAATATTTCGCAGATTCCTTGGAGGAAGGAAGCAAGCAAGGAACCAGGACAAGTACAAGGACGGTAAGAAATAAGCGCTAAGGGTGGCAAGGCCCCAGGAAAGGAGAGCGCTGATAAGACAGCTAGGGTAGAGGAAGGGGCTTAACAGAACCTGGAAAGGAAGGGTACTAAGCAAAAGGAAAAGTACGACCACACATGCTGAAGTTCGGGAAGTTAGCTTTGAGACGCAAAGCGTCTCGGGGGCATGTCTCTTTTCAAGGAACTGGCAAACTCCTGGAACCACTAGAGCGGTAGTCATGCACTAGCGTCGGCCATGTTGGGTGTACTTTGGAAGGAATGTAGCAATGTCTTATGGACCACGTAGTCCAGAAGGGACTGAAACGTCAAATCATGACATCTGTGGCTAAAGAGCAACAACACAATTATATTTTTGTGAATCAACATGGCTTGGCCATGGTCAAGGACATGGCAGTCATAGCACGAGACGAAAGAGACCACCTGCCACTCTGTGCCCTCATGAAAATCATAACTGAGATAACCGTAAACAGGCACCATGCATTGACTGGTGACAGAGGTGAATGCCACTGGTAACCGCATTAAATGGAACAAGCTGAAGTTGGTAAAAGCCAAAGTTGCTGCTGAGATCTTTGTCCCTCCATTTCTAAAGCAATTTGATACCATAATATTGAAGGTTGAATCCCCAATTGTGAGTGTTCTTTCAGCACTACTCACTCGGATAGGCGCTCATACCAACCAACGTAGGACATATGAGAACACTGGCGAACGTACCAACATAGCTTTCACCAAGCGGATGAACTTTGATAAAAATTATTTCTGCTGCAAAGAAGCTGGTACGTGCAGAGATCACTGCGGTTCTGTATCCCTCACTGTCCATCTTCACGGCAGATGAAACAGCACCCTAATACATACGATCAAGTCCAAGTATGACAATTGGTTAAAGAGATACATATTCAGCTGCAAAAGTGAAAAATGGAAAGAGCTTGCCTTTATTGCATCCAAAAAGAATAACACTGAGCTATGGAGAGTTCTGTGGGGCAACACCAAGCGTGTATTGTCCATCAACTGTGTGCCTGAACCTATATGGCCCAAGCACATTGCCTCCATCCTTGGCACCATTCATCCTGATGACACCCCATTTCCACTAACTACTGCTATATGGTTGTTTAAAGTTCAATATTAGACCTCATTCTGATCATCGAACATCTTAACACATCACGCGCTGTCTGCCCTGACGGTATGTGCAACGCTGTCCTCAAACACTTGCCCGGCCTGCGGGCACATGCGTTGCCTAGGTGCAAGTGTGGTACCCTTCCATCATCGTGGCGTGAAAGCCACATACTTGCAGTGCACAATAAGGGCACCTTGAACATTCCAGCTAACTACAGAATGCTGGCCATGCTCGACATCCCAGCAAAGAATTTTGGCTAAAGTCTTACTTGTTGCGCTGACCCAACGGATCAACGAAACAATAGTCTTCCACCGAACCAAATGGGCTTCATTAAAAAAACATCTACCACCCACAATCTGCTTATCTTAGTGGCCTCAGTCGAGTATGCATGGTTACGTAGAGACAGCGCCGTGTCCTGTGCACTCATTGATTTTTCTGCATCCTTTGACTCTATTTTGAGGAACAGACTCTGGAAAAAACTGGCCGCTTGGAATATTCCTCTGGTTTGTTAAACATTTTGATGTTGCTCCATGCAGATAGTACAGTAAAATACGTCTTGATGCTGAGGGTAGGCTCTCTACCTCGATGCCGACTCATGGGGGGTGAAACAAGGCTGCATAGTTGCTGCAATTCTTTTTAATTTACATTTAGCTGTTCTTCCCGAGATTTATTGTTAGCTCCCCATATGTCCAGTGAAAGTTGGGTCTCAGTTCACCAGCCGGCTAGCCTATGCTGATGACCTTCTCCTAATAGACCACATTCCAAAAGGATTGCAGGCTGTGGTAACTGCACTTGGAGAGTATGCAGCTTCAAACTGGTTGTTAATTAACATTGCTAAGAGTAAAACTATATTTGCTAGCAAATACCCTCAACATAAGAATATCACGTGTGTCCTCAATGTCTCCATTCTTGAGTGTGTTCTTTCTTACAAATATCTCGGGTTATATGTTGACAATATTCTTAATTGGTCCAACCATTGGCTGGCAATGAAAAATAAATGCATGACAGCTGCCAGACCAATCAGCTCCTACATTGGGTGTCAGGGTGCGTTGTCTATCTCAACAGTACTGTTACTATACCGATCAAAGATTCTACCTATCCTTTATTATGGCATTGAAGTCTGGGGCCACTTCTATTTAAACTTCACTCCCTTGAAGCAAGCATTTTATGTACTCTGTTCCTAATGCCCTTTGCATTGCCAATTGAGTATCTATACCTTGATTTTGACCTCAATGGTGTAGTTCAGGTATTTGTTCAGAGAGTGGTTATGTGCTGTGAACATTTGCTGGTTCTCCAAAACCGTACAGCGATGGTTACATTTTTTGCTGCATTTCTTCAATTAGGCAATTGTAACACACTAGGGACCTTGGGTGCAAAGATATCGCCCCATTCCAAATGGCAGGTAGTCTGTATAAGTGTCTCTTCTTTGGGCAACCTCTAGTTGGTTAAATCAAAGTTAAAAACTGTGTAGACACAGTTCAGTTATGATCGAAACTTGATGAATTTGTACACCAAAAGTCACAGTGGCCCATATTGTGAATATAGAACTACTTGCTTGCTTAAACCGATATACATGGACGCCTTTCCAAATAGCGCCATAGTGATATCAGTATCTATTACTAAAGTTTAATATCGGCAAAGTGCTAGCAACCAAAGGTGCATTATATGGCACTGTCCAATCAGAGCGTTATTGTCGCTTATGCGGCACACCACTTTTGGAAATCTTGGTTCATCTGTTAATCGAATGTGAGAGTCTAGAGTTCATTAGGTAAAGCTATATCCGCTCCTATAATAATTCCTACGATTGCACTGACATGCTGTGGCTCTGGTACACTTTTATTGAAGGTAATGATCACAACTTTATCTTCTATATAGTAACATTTTATTGGAAATGTGTGACATTATGAAACCTTTATGGTGTTATATGGTGTTTTTAACTCAGCGATATTTATGATCTTATTAGATTTCTTTTATCAATTCTTATGTATTGTATGATGATCTCTCTGGCTTTTATCATGTGTTATCATCTGCTGAACAATATGCTTTTGTATTGTAATGTCTGATCTGTACATTGTTGTATATAGAAAGCCATTTGTATATTAATAAAGAATTAAGTATGCTGATGAGTGCTTTGAGCGAGATGACCTGCTAATTGTCAAAGTAGAAAGTAGGTTTGAGTAAGGCAATTGTTTTTTGGAGAGCTGCGGGGCAGAGAATACAATTCCGTCCAGAGGAGAAGTGCACCACGCAAAAGTGAAGGTGGGGTTCATGCTGTGGAAGGTTGATTTGATGATCTGTGCTCTCGCTGGTCCTTGAAAATCCGGGGGAGATGGTGTACATCTCGCGCCGGGCCATACCCATATCCGCAGCAGGTTTCCAAGGTGAACAGCCTCTGGCATGTTGGAACAATGTAGGTAAGGGAAGTCGGCAAGTCAGATCCGTAACTTCGGGATAAGGATTGGCTCTAAGGGCTGGGTCGGTCGGGCTGGGGCGTGAAGCGGGGCTGGGCGCGCGCCATGGCTGGTAAGGTTGTTGATCCCATCCCATTTTTCTTATTTGCCTGCACCTCGTGGTCGGGAGAGGGTTTGGTGCAATGCTTTTCTACTTTAAAGAAAACTTTGCTCCTGTTAGAGGCTGCTGCAATGGTGGTGGACAAGTAATCTGTTTTGGCCTCAATAATCAAAATCCTATGATTGGCACAGAGAGATTTGAGATTGGTGAGATCTCAAGGGTTGCGGTTTTTGCAGAAACCTTTCTCTAGGGCTCTGATTGAGTGTTTTTTGGAGTTGAGCTCAGGGCTCTTCTATGAGGTGGATGGATTTTAGAGGGGCATGAGTGTCCACCAGTTGCATAGTAGAGTTGTTGAATAATTCTAGAGCACTGAGGAATTCCCTGTGGTTGGGAAGTCTGAAGTTTGCTTCTGGCTTATTGACTGGGAAGGTTTTGAATAAGCAGCGCTAAGTGAGGGGGTATTTAGCCTGACCTTTGCGGCTATGGTCGATTGAGTGATCAGCAGTGTGGTCACACCAGTTGAGTGGAAAAAGGTCTGCACATGTGAAGAGGGGAGATGATATGAAGACTAAGTCTAGGGTATTCCCTTTGTTGTGCACTGTGGAGACCATCATTTGTTCAATGTCCATTGATTCAGTCAGTGCAAAAAGTTTGCTTTGAGTCTCGTTGTCAGTGTGAGACTCATTGGCATTAAAATCTAAAAGAAAGACATTATTAGTATGCATTAATTTGTCAGAGGAGAGTATGTTGTAGATGTCGGCAATGAAAGAGTCACTCCTTTAAGTGGTCTGTAGATGTGGTGGAAGGTGATGGATTGTGTGTGAGGTAATGGGACCCAGCAGGCTAGTGAGTCAAATGAGCTTGTTTTGGGAGAAGGGTGCAAGTAACTAGAGGATCCCCATATGCCACCTATAGCACCAGCACCATGAAGCAGACATGATTTACTGATCCCTCAATTCCACTCTCACCCTATTTCCCAGACTCTTCTCAACTGTGACTCCATCACATGCCATTCTGGTGGGGTAATTCGCTATGTGTTAACGATTTACGTTGAAGGAAACATTTTCAAAATTAAAAAGTAAATGGGCTAAAATGTTACTCTTCCTGGTGAAGGAATTGAAAATTACTTTTTGGTCTTATGGGTTTAAGAGGTGGTAAAAAGCCCTCCAGTTATGTGATGCCATGCAAAAAATACATCCACTCGAATTTACAATCAGCACTATGCAACAGTCAGGGTTGGGCAGGAATAATACTGTTGCTGAGGAACATATTGAAAATGTATTTCAGATTGTATTGTAGCCTGAGAAACATTCTTTCTGGGTTGACCTGGTGGAAACACACGTGCACAAATTAGAAATGTTGATGTTGCCAAATTTATGAAATTGTACACTACACTGGTAACGTTTGTAGAAATTATACATCAATGGATAAAAGTCACTCAAAAAATTCAAGTGAAAATTGAAAGATTTATTTCTTTTACATGCATGCTTATTATTTAATTCCCACTATTTTCTTATTAAAACAATGGTTAAGAGGACGTCAAATCATTGCACTTGCTTCAGCTTCCAGTCAATTCAAATGTATAAGTCACACACTTGTGCTAACCATATTGTTGAGAAGTGAACTAGTAGAATGGACAACATATAAATAATACACATTATGCCAATTCATTTCCGATCTTGGAAATAGCTACCACACTGTGGAGGACTGCTGTGTCAAAGATCTCTACCTCTGCTCTCAGAGTTTTGACAGAAAATCACTTTTTATAATCCAGTGTCATTCTCGTATGTACCTTCTCTAGTCATTCTATTTTATATGTCCACTTTCAAAATAAACATTAAAAAGGTAGTTGCCACATTAACCCACTGAAATTAAAATAACCAAAAAAAACAAGTGTAGGAATGTTGAATGTATTAAAATATATTTTTGTGAAATGTTTTAAAATGTAAGCTTTTTATCCATCTTGTTTCAAC
The DNA here is from genome assembly GCF_040938575.1 of Ambystoma mexicanum. Classification (NCBI taxonomy): domain Eukaryota; kingdom Metazoa; phylum Chordata; class Amphibia; order Caudata; family Ambystomatidae; genus Ambystoma; species Ambystoma mexicanum. The sequence goes on from NC_090928.1 coordinate 740,555,263, forward strand.
CATTTAAGTATTCTTGATAGCATAACATGTTCTAAAAAGAAATAAAGAACCCATTCATCAGTATGTTACATTTTTGTATACATACAGCATGCAAATTGTCTTTTCATTTTGGAAGTTTGGTATTTGAGCTAAACCTGGAACAATAGAGCGAAGATGAGCATGGCCGTTGTTCAAAAAAACTTGTATCAAAGATGGTGGGTACAATAATAAAGTTCACTATTAAACATGGGGGCTACCTTTAAAGCTATGGTTGAAATATACAAATCAGAACTAAATCTTTTATTATTAAGTGGGGCACAACTTTAGGTATTTGCTGATATTAATGAAATTATTAAGATAGAGAACACATTATGGAAGTGGCCATTGAATATGCCACAGTCACTTCCAATTGAATGTATGCCCATCAATTTTGGATTCCTGTCAGCTGAAAATTTGGCACAATGTAGATCATTGTATATATATGTTTAAATATGGCATTATTAACCCATTCCATGGGCTACTCCGGTGATAATGGCCCTGCAGCCCAACTTAACAGCCCAAGTGAAAGGAGGGCAGTAAACGGGGGTCTGGGACATTTACCCCCTGGTGTAGCACAGTGAACAGGTTAATAACACCATCAGCATCCCGGGTTAGCAAAGCGGTAACCCAGGGTGCTAAAAATAAAGGGGCCGATTCATGGAACAAACGTGCGCCGAAAATCTACGCGCAAGCAGGCGCAAGCAGGCGCAAGCGGAAAAAAAGAGGCGCACGCGCACGCGTGCGATTCATGGAAGTCCCTGCGCGTGTCTTCCTCGGGATGTGCGCCAAACCCGTGCATGGCGCACACGTCACTGCAACATCCCGAAAGACGTGCGCGACGCGCACAGTGAAAGCGCACAACCTCTGCGCATACACTAGAAAGTGGGCGGAACACGGGGCGTAACGCGCGGAATGGGGAACAACTTGCGAAAACAAGGGCGTAACTGGGGATGTACTGCAGGGAAGCAGAGGGAACGCCCACACGCACCCGAACCACACGTATTCATGGAACCGAATAGGGCAAAGCCACGCACAGCGAAAGACACGCACAAGCCGATACACGTCCGCCACAAGAAGGCAGGCGGTAGCGTCCCTGCGCATTACAAACGTGGCAACATACAGCAATTGTGCGAGCGGGGCACGTGTATTTCGGGGTTGCGCGGGAAGTCACACACGCGATTGAGCGGGGTACGTGTATTCCAGGGGTTCGCGGGAAGTCACACACGCGACCTGGCCTGGGGGAGCGGGCTACGTGTATTACAGGGGTTCGCGTGAACTTTTACACGCGATCGGGCCTGGGGGAGCGGGCTACGTGTATTACAGGGGTTCGCGTGAACTTTCTCACGCGATCGGGCCTGGGGGAGCGGGCTACGTGTATTACAGGGGTTCGCGTGAACTTTTTCACGCGATCGGGCCTGGGGGAGCGGGCTACGTGTATTACAGGGGTTCGCGTGAACTTTTTCACGCGATCGGGCCTGGGGGAGCGGGCTACGTGTATTACAGGGGTTCGCGTGAACTCTGTCACGCGATCGGGCCTGGGGGAGCGTGCTACGTGTATTTCAGGGGTGCGCGGGAAGTTTTACACGCGAATAGCCTGGGCGCGTGTATTTCAGGGGTGCGCAGGAATTTTCTCACGCGATTTCAGCAGGGTACGTGTATTTCAGGGGTGTGCGGGAAGTTTTACACGCGAATAGCCTGGGCGCGTGTATTTCAGGGGTGCGCGGGAATTTTCTTACGCGATCGGGCCTGGGGGAGCGGGGTACCACTCACCGTCTGCCTTGCGTGTAGTAGAACGCGTAGCCAACACCCGCTGTGAAGTAATAGCGTGTGAACCCCAACGGATGGAAAACACACGCACCGCACGAAAAGCACGTACAGAACATAAAGGCACGCGGGATCTCCAAGCCCTGCCAGGGCAACGCCCGTGCGCAAAACGTCACAGACGCGCTTACGCTGTAAGGGCCTTTGGTCCAATGAAATCGCGTACACGTGCTGACGCGCTTACGCGCTAAGGGCCTTTCCTCGAATTACACGCTGACGTGCAGATTTTTCACGTGCCAAATCACTCCGTATCAAGCTGGCCACGCGAAAACACACGGAAGACCACGCTCCTGCCCAGAAGGCCGAATTACTGCCCCCCAGTGCCCCGAGCAGCCTCCCACGTGCCATCTGCTGCTGCCTGCCTGCCTGCCTGCCTGCTGCCACCGTGCCCTGCCATTTGGTGCCTGCACATCAGCCATCTGCAGGGGTCCAGTTGCTGTGTCCACCCCTGCTGGAACAGTAGACTCCCGAATGGGATACCATCGCTCCACAGCCCAGCCCCAGGACCCAGTTGCCCACCCACGCCTGCCTCGGGGGTCGCCATGTCGGGGCAAGCACCATCTGAGACCAGTGGCGACCCCCAGCCAGAGAGGCAGAGGGCCACCAGCTTCAGTGAGAAGGAAGTTGGTGTCCTGGTGGAGCATGTCCTGGGGCATTATGATGCCCTCTTCGGAAGACCACGCGCCAACAAGGAAGGACGGGAGAGGATCTGGGACGATGTAGTGGTTGCCATCAACGCGGAGGGGGTGGCAACCCGCGACATCAAGCACATCAAGAAGCGCTGGGAGGACTTGAGGGCCAGGACCCTGAATAAGGCCCGGCGCCTCGCGGAGGGGGGCCGGGCACGCCTGAGTGACATCCAGATGAGGGTCCTGGAACGCGTAGACCCAGCGCTCCACGCCCAGATCCTTCGGAGGCAGACCCATCTGGAGTTGGACGGTAAGTGGCCAAGCATTACTGTGTGAGACAGGGCATGTTGCAGTGTGCTGGTTGTCTGATACCTGCCTGTATGTGTGACATAGGCCATGTACGTATGTGTGTGTGCAGGGACATCATGGTCAGGCATGTTAGTACAGTGATGTGTGAACCACATGGTTGGTGCATGTGTTCTATTGCAACATGGGGGGCTCTGTGCGGAATGGACACATGGAAGCATGGCAGTCCCTGTTCCTGGACATGGGTGGGGGTGAGGGATGGGTGCTGGTCCCATGTACACGTATGGTGTCCGTGTGTGTGTCTGACCTGCGTGTCTGTGACTTGTAACTGCCATGGATGCATGACACATGTCTGTGACAATGTTCAGATTCACTGATGCAGCCTAGTCATCCTTGTATCCACTGCGTCTGTGGTGTACGAGGCCAGATGGATGGAACTACGGTGAGGTGTGTGCATGTGATGGCAAGACCCATGATGCATGTGAGTTTAAAACCAACATTGTATGAATCATGAGTCCCTTGGTCATGTATGCCAATGTCCATGGCATGCGCCATGGCTGTTACTGTATGTGTTTTGCCTGCACTGACCCATGTGTTGTGGAGGGACATGATGGAAGTGATGTATGACAGTGCCACTCATCTGCTGTTGCTTCCTGTCTAGGGGACCATTGTACAGTACCCTGATGCTTGTGTTCTATGTCTCCCTCTACACAGTGGCAAGTGAAGAAGAGGGTGGAGAAGGCGCTGTGGAGCAGAGCGGCGGGGATGCTGCCACGGCTGCAGCGGAAGGGGTGGGTGAGCCCCCACAGGGGCTTGCACCGGCGGAAGACGGCGTGGAGACATCCAGGTTGGTGGTTTCCACAGAGGGGGAGGAGGCCGCTACTGAGCCACACATGGGGCCTGGTGGGGGCATCCCCGCTGGTGCAAGTGGTGCAGTCCAGGGCCAGGGGCAGGAGGCAGCACAGGTCGCCGTGGAGGTGCCTGTGCATGTCACTGTCCCTGACACTGTGACTGCACCACCATGCACCAGCAGGGATGCCCCATCCCAGGCCCGTCCGCAGGTAGGGGAGATGTCCATGTCATCTGACACTCCTCTACCTGCGGACGAGGGGACCCCTGGCCGTGTGGAGAGGGTCCTGATTGGTGTTGCGTTGCGCACGGCTGGCATTCGTGATGAGGTGCATGCTTCCCGGGAGGAGCATGCACATCATCACGAAGAGCACCGTACGTACGTGAACCATTTGGGAGCCGCCATGGTCGGGGGTTTCCTACATGTGTGTGGCCTTCTGGCGACCCTCTCCTCCTCTGGGGAGGCTATGCGCCAGTCGTGCTCCATGCCGTCTTCCGGCCCAGATGCCACCAGGGCCCCCTGTGGACCTGCCCCGACCAACGCAGCCAGCTCGGTGGGGACCCCATCCCTGCCACAGTCGGGAGTCGAAGGTCCAGCAGGGGTGGACACACCAGCAACTGTCCCCCTGCAGATGGAGGATGTGCCGGCATCATCTGGCAGGGCACGTGCACGACGGCATCGGTGGATTCCATCAGCCTGGATGCCGTCGTGCTGGCAAAGGCAGTGGCGTCGGAGGCAGCAGCAGGCTCGACGTGGGAGGCATCATGGCTCGGGGCCATCAAGATCAGAGGGGCAGGCATCGGCCGGAGGGCAGGAGAACCCTGGGATGGCAGTGTCTTCCGTGTGGGAGCAGTTGGTCCAGCGGTTAGGTGCGGAGCGGTAGCGGGCGGAAGAGGAGCGGCTCACCATGGTCAGGGCGGAGTTCTCCATGCGTCGGGCGTTGAGGCGAGCTGAGTGCCTCGAGGAAGCTCGCAGGGAGTTTGAGCTGGACACGGGGTTGTCCCTGCGAGACCTCGTGGCCAGGACAGAGTCCCGCCTCCGGGACATCGACATGGAGTTCGATGATGCCCTGGCCGGCAACATCACAGAGTGAGCCGCAGGACTTGCCCGCTGCCATTGTATATAGTTCTTTAGTTAGTTAGTGTTAGGTTTCCTTTATTTTTTAAGTTTTTTTTGGACCGCTCGGACAATGGCCACTTTTCTGTATATATTTTTTTTATTAGTTAGTAGTAGTAGGTTTCATTTATGGTGTTGGGCTCATGGACCCTGGGATATTCTTGTACATAGTTTGATGTTTGGAAAACATTTGTTGGATTTATATTTGTGTTCACCATGAGGCAATGGTTTTTCCTTATTTTTTCCCCCCATTATTTTTCTTTGGACTACATTAGTTTTTGGATTCCTTTGTTTGTTGATTTTTTCTATTAGTTCTCGGACATGGACCATTTGTTTTGTCATCCCCATTGTTGTGTGTTTTATTTCTTTACTTCATTTTCATCTTTAATACATATATTTATTACTTACATTTGTGGTATTTTCTCATTGGTTTCATGCATGTCATGATATGGGTTTTGACATTCACTTGCACCCATTGTGTATGTGTGTGTGACGGACATGTGTTCATTTACATACTTGCCATTGGGGTTGTATCATGTAATTGCATCTACTATGTGGGTGGATGCAATCCTTGGCTGGGTGTTTGTGCTGGGTATGCTGCCCATTACTGCCATGATTGCGTTTCGTCAGGACCTGGGGGCAGGGGGACATGAGTGGGGGCCTGCAGGGGGTGGGGGTGCAAGGGGACATGAGTGGGGGCCTGCTGGGGGGTGGGGGTGCAAGGGGACATGAGTGGGACATGGTTGGGGGCCTGCTGGCAGGTGCCCCACAGTGCTGGGGGGTGGGGGTGCAAGGGGACATGTGGCTTGGCTGGGGGGCATGCCCATGGTGGATGGGCTGCCTGCGGGACATGACCAGGGGTGCAGGGTAGTCCCCTGTGGTGTGGGCTGCCTGCAGAGGTCGTGGAGGGGGTAGAGGGGAGACCAGGGAGGACCCACACTGGCAATTCACCTCTTCAACTTCCCGCACACCCACGTAATACACTGCCCCACTCGCACAGGCCCAATCGCGTGTAGAATTTCTCGCGCACCCCTGAAATCCACGTACCCAGGCCAATCGCGTGTAGAATTTCTCGCGCACCCCTGAAATACACGTACCCTGCTGAAATCGCGTGTAGAATTTCTCGCGCACCCCTGAAATACACGCGCCCAGGCTATTCGCGTGTGGAACTTCCCGCGTACCCCTGAAATACACGCGCCCAGGCTATTCGCGTGTGGAACTTCACGTGCACCCCTGAAATACACGCGCCCAGGCTATTCGCGTGTGGAACTTCCCGCGCACCCCTGAAATACACGCGCCCGGGCTATTCGCGTGTGGAACTTCCCGCGCACCCCTGAAATACACGCGCCCAGGCTATTCGCGTGTGGAACTTCCCGCGCACCCCTGAAATACACGCGCCCAGGCTATTCTCGTGTGGAACTTCACGCGCACCCCTGAAATACACGCGCCCGGGCTATTCGCGTGTGGAACTTCCCGCGCACCCCTGAAATACACGCGCCCAGGCTATTCGCGTGTGGAACTTCACGCGAACCCCTGAAATACACGTAGCCCGCTTGCCATGCTGGTACAGGGTTAGCGCAGCCCTTTGCGCTGGATTGGGGATTTTGATGGCTTTTCCCTGCACGGAAGGCGTTCTTGGGGGCGTAACTGGCGCTGCTGCAAGGTCGCTGCGCCACTATGCGCCACGGCTGGTTTCGGTGGCTGGAATCCATGAATACGCTGTGCGCGGAAATGGGTTTTGGCGCACGCGGCTGGCGCAGGGATTCGCACGCGCACACTGTGCGCCAGCCGCGTGCACCACTTGTGCGCTGAATTCTATGAATTACCCCCTAAATGTCTTTTCTCCAAGAAGGCCACCAGAAGTGGCGTTTGATTTTTTCCTCCGTTTTAGCGATACCAGGGTGTCCTTCCATTAAAGATTCATGATGATGGGCAATAACAAGTTCTTGCAATTCTTTACTTGGCAGAAACAACCGCTCCTGGAAGTAGGGTAAGTCATCCTTAACGGTGTAATGAGGACCCTTTTGACTCCATTCCAGTAAGGTTGAAGAGTCTAGAAGTTGTTTTACTTGCGTTTGGATGTCCTCAATAGTTTGCAATGAAGTTAAGCCTAAGATTCTTTGCTCAGGTATGATGGGCACAGGTCCTAAGCTCGAATTAGGTTCTTCCATGCCAATCCGGGATAAGGCGTCCGCTTTTCCATTCTTGCAGCCAGGGCAATAGGTAATTACAAAATCAAATTCCGCAAAGAATAGAGCCCATCGGAGTTGTCGTGAAGATTGAGCTTTGGCCGTTTTTAAATACTGTAATTTTCTGTGGTCCGTAATTACGGTGATGTTGCCCCGAGAAGGTAGTGACGCCAAGCCTTGAAAGCAGATTTGATGGCCAGTAACTCTTTATCGGTGATTGCGTAGTTGATTTCAGGAGGAGAACATTTTCTGGACCAAAAGGCCACTGGGTGTAGTTGGTTAGTTTTTGGGTCTCTTTGCGACAGGACAGCTCCCATGGCCGAACTGGATGCATCGGTTTCCACTATGTACGGGAGATCTGGGTGCGGGTGCTTCAATACAGGTGCAGAGGTGAATTTGGTTTTCAGGTCCTGGAAGGCTTGTTCAGCCTCAAGAGTCCATTCGAAGCGTTTGTTTTTCTTTAGGAGAGCGGTGATGGGTTGGACTGTTCGGGAAAATTCCGGGATGAATCTTCGATAGAAATTGGCAAAGCCGAGCATGCTTTGAACTCCCTTCACCGAGCTTGGAGATGGCCATTTGAGGATGGCGTCCACCTTTCGCGAGTCCATTCGGACTCCTTGAGGTGTCAGGATGAATCCAAGAAACTCAACTTCTGTGGTATGAAAAACGCATTTTTCGAGTTTTGCAAATAATCTGTGCTGGCGCAGTTTCTCAAGAACTGCCCTAACATGTTTTCTGTGCTCAGATTCTGAAGAAGAGTACACCAGGATGTCGTCAATGTAAACAATGACACAGACATCGATAAGTTCCCGAAGAACATCATTCATAAAGTACTGAAAGGCGGCAGGTGCATTGCACAAACCGAAGGGCATCACCTGATATTCGAAGAGCCCAAACTTGGTGCGGAATGCAGTCTTCCATTCGTCGCCTTCTTTTATGCGCACCAGGTGATAAGCTCCTCGGAGATCTAACTTGGTGTACACACAAGCGTCTTTCACCTGGTCGATAAGCTCAGGGATCAAGGGCAGAGGATAACGATTCTTAATCGTTATTTGATTTAGAGCGCGATAGTCTATACACGTTCTAAGGTCGCCTTCTTTTTCGGCACAAAGAACAGAGCTGAAGAGACAGGAGACTTGGACGGGCGAATAAAACCATTGGCTAGGTACTGATCTAAATACTGACGCAAATGCAGGTTCTCAGGTTCCGTAGGAGCATAAATCCTACTACAAGGTAGTTGAGCATTGGGTACCAGATCGATTTGGCAATCATAAGACCGATGGGGAGGTAACGTGTTAGCCTGTTCTTTCTGAAAAACGTCTTGGAATTCTTGGTATTCTGACGGTAGCTGTACAGGGGTGGAAGTTGCTGAGGCTAGACCCATAGCTGGATTTCTTGGATAACAAGTTGGTTCACAATCAGGAAAACTTATCTTCTTTGCTCGCTAGTCAATTCTGGGATTATGTGTTTCTAACCAAGGAATTCCAAGAATTACTTGAAATTGTGGGGCCTTGATCACATCAAACACGATTGCTTCCCGATGTCCATCCTGACCCACCAGTGTCACTTCAACAGTGGAATGCGTTACAGGCCCTGAGGCTATTTCGGTTCCATCTACTGTAGTAATGACATCTTGGGTTACTTTCGGGCGGAGAGGAAGCTTAATCCTGGAAGCCAATTCACGGTCTATGTAATTTCCAATAGCTCCACTGTCGATGTATGCTTTTATAGCATGCAACTGCTGAGGCTGTTTTGGGTCCACGAGCACCATTGGCATGACAAAATGCGAGGTCAAAGAGTTAGTTTTCAAGCTCGGCAAGCGGACCCCTACGCTTGCCGGGCTAGGTCGTTTCCCGAATCAGGTGTCACTAATTCGTTATCAGTAGCTCCAACCACCTTCTTAAGCAGTTTAACTGGACAATTTCGAAGAAAGTGAACGGAAGTCCCGCAATACAGACAAAGTTGCATTTGCCGCCTTCTCTCTCGTTCTTTCTGCGTTAATGATCCTTTAACACCACCGATTTGCATAGGTTCAGATACGTCGGTACTCTTGGAGTTAGCATGGGTTTTGATCGGTGCTCGGTTTTCATACTTGAACCGATCTGCTTTTCTATTTTGAAGTCTGTGATCAAGTTGAACCACCAAGTCAATGTAGTCTGCGCAGACCTGGGGTGGGTTTACTATCTGAGCTAGAACATCCTTAAGCTCTCCGTGCAGGCCTCGATGAAACAATGTGATCCTTTTACTTTCTGGCCATCCAGTTTCCACAACCAGTCTGTTAAAGGTGGCTATGTAGGACAGAAGATCCTGATTACCTTGTCGTAAGGATAGCAGTTCGTTATCAAGGGCCTGTCCTTGAGAGTGTCGAGCGAACAATCTTTCCATGCTGGCCTGGAAGCCCTGAAAATTCTGGAGAATGGGATCATCCTGATTTACCAATGGAATAGACCAATCGGCAGCACTGCCACTGAGGTAAGATAGTATAAAGGCTACCTTAGTCTGGTCGTTAGGGAAGGCTCCGGGTCTGCATAGAAAGTGTAAACGACATTGGTTCATAAAGACGGCATATTTCTTGGGATCCCCCGCAAAACGTTCAGGCGGGGCCAAAGGCATGTGTCCAGGTAGATTAATTTGTACCGGGTTACTCAAACCCATTGATGTGGAAATGTCTACGGAATTAGGTAAAGGAGTGTGCCCTGCATGGGCCTGTAATAACCTTTTGGCTACGTCATCTGTTCTTTCCCTGGATAAGATCAGTTCTCTTTTGAGAGCGTTAGTCTCCTGGCGGGCTGAGTGCACCTCTGCCCGTAATTCCCCCAAAAGCTGGGCCAGCTGGTCAGTCTCGGAAGTCTTCATAGCGCCCAGGTGGGAAATTGTGGGTAGGCTTCGCGTTCTGTAACGCTCACCTGATTCCCACGGAGGCGCAGGTCTGGCTTCGAGTGCTGATGCTTCTTCAATGGTGAAGCGCAGGACTCTGAAGATGGACAGGAAGGGCCCTCAACTCTGGCTTCTCTGGCTCGCAGGAATATTCCCCTGTGCGTGAAAAGGGAGTATTACCTACTGACTCAGTTATGATCAAGCCTCCCACTCTCTTCCAACCCTCCACGATACCCTTCCACGATTCCCCGTGAAGTCTCACCTTAGGGTCAGGAAGGATGAGCTCTCCATCCTGCTTCTGATGCAGGGGCGCGTTGAAACCCAGTTACTTCACTGGATTGAGGATTGATGGGAGTTCAGGTAAGCTTGACTATTCAGGTAAGGCTCTGTAAAAGTTCTGTTGCAAGTTCAAAAGTCCAAGCTTAATAATAATGTTCATTGTCTTTTTGCAGCAAGCGCTAATGTTTATGTCCTTTTTTCCCCTTTGGGGTCGGGGTTTGGAATGCCGGAGATATGGCACCGACCCGAAGTGAAACATGCAGTTCCAGTTCCAGTAAATGGCAGGTTAGTTCTGGATGAGCGCTCGGGAACTGACTTTGCATACGCTCATTCAATGTCTTTGTCTTTTTTCCCCATAGGGGCCGGGGTCCGGAAAATGCCTGGAAGCGGCAAGACCCGAAATGAAATGAGGTAAGTCCTATTCCCTTCCTTCTCTCACCTCTTATTCTTGTCTTTTTCTCTAGGCTCTGGGAAGTGGCTGTGTATCCGGATGATCGCTGCTGAAGATGGAGGAACCCAGGAAAGGTGAGTGAAATGCAGCGCTGCAGCGATCGTAACGAAATGCTTTTAAAAATAATGTCTTCCCTTTCAGGATCGTCGGTGATGTCTCCGTGGTGCAGATTTAGCTGGTAAGGTCTCTTGTCTCCCTTTGCAGGTGACCCAGGATGCTGACAGGCGTGGCTGTAGTCCAGAAGCAGGAGCTGACACGGTGAGCGTCCAGCTGCGAGGAGCAGAACAACGTGAAGCGTGAGTTGCTGATCGGGTGTGGTTTAAATAGCTTTGGAAGAAGTCCCAAGTGTTTATCCTTCCTCCGATCAGGTATGTATCCTTCCCCGACCACACACGGGTGGAAAGTAGTCCCACAGGTAAAGTAGTTCCATTCAGGCCTCAAGAGGGCCTGGATGTGGCAGCATGGTCTGCATCAGGTAAGTGCACATGAAAACACTTGCACACATGTATAGCTTTATGAGCCTGGCGCCTAAGGCGCCAGGACAGAGGTCCAACATGAGCCTGGCGCCTAAGGCGCCAGGACTGCGGCCAAAGGGCCCCAGCTTGGGCCCGCTGGCACTCCCCTGGGGGAAATGATGCCTGCCTGTGGGGTCGCTGGGTCGGACCTGGCTCCTTGGAGGTAGGCATCATGAAACTGACCATGGAAAACCTTTTCACGTGGTTTGCTACCAATAAGGATTGTCACGACCCACGCAAGCCTGGCAGCACTGTCTCAGCCCAGCTGTCGGGAAGCTCTAAAACATGTCACAACCTGGATGCCCGTGGATGTCTGCCTCCCAAGTGGCTCCTGCTCGTCTGACCAGCACACCCTCTCCCAGTTCCTTTTAAAACTTCCCACTGCCACTCAAAAAGAATCCTTAGCCTTTGACTAGATCATGTAACCTCATCCATTCTGCTCGGTATTGTTCCCATTGAAAACAACAGTTTTGCTAAAGTGCAAATGTAACATTCCTTCCTGCTCAAACACAATAGTGTTCTTTTAGCAGTGCATATTTCACATTTTACAGCTTGCCACACAAACTGCTCCTCTGCTGCACGTTTAAGAAGATCTCATTGAATGAAGCCACACAGCTAAACCTCATTGCAGAAGAGCATTCTAAAGTCATTTTCGGTTTATTTCATCGCGACTAATTTGCACTATTTTATTAAGAACATGTTACAGGTTACTGGGAAGGGATTAGTCTGTTAGGTTATGTTAATATTTAGATATAGTGCAAGCCAGCCCAATGAAATGTTAACTTGAAATAGAACATTTTTAAACATATGCGCACTGCAATAATGTGTGCAATAATGTGTGCATTTCCATCTAGTGTGCGCCGCGTGCAATTACCATTTATGATGTTTGTATTTCTATGTTTCTGTGCAAAGCCCAAACTAACACTACATGTACAATGGAATATTCTACAACTAGACCAATATTTGACAAAATACCTGGACACCACACCAGCCAACAAATATCGCAAAGTGCCAACTATCAAAAACCTTACAAGCCCTAGCTTCCTCAACACAACAAAAGAAACATGGGACCTTAGAACTATGTGACATATTAACCCTATGCAAGACAATCACGCATTTGGTAAATGCAAAGTATACCCCCAAATGAACAATGGAAAAGATTCCATTCAACTACCGACTGGCAAACAAATTAAGATCAAACAATTCATAACTGTAACACCAAATTTGTTATATATGGAATCCAGTGCACATGCAACAAATTATACATAGGAAGCACGATATGTGCTCTCAAACTAAAGATAATGGAACACCTCAGAGCAATTAATAACCAGGTTCTAAAATATCCCTTGGTAAATCACTTGCACACATTTCACCCTACAGAAAAAATAGAAGCAATCACCTTCTTTGGAATTGAAAAGTGGAATTTCTTCCAAGAAGAGGCAACAAAGAGCTGCTCCTCAGAAAAAGAGAAGTGAGATGGATCAATTGTATGGGCGTTTGCATGACCGGCCTCAACCAAGACAGTGAAATGTCCAGCTAACTGTGAAACTTTCTTTCAAAACTCTCTCTTTTTAAATCTTTCCCCCAGACTGAACCAATACTGCAAATTGATCTTCCAATACTGGAAATGTATCCTGATCAGGAACCATATAGTTTGGCCTCCGTTCAAACATTGGTGTCATTAAGCCTCTGTGAAAACCCAGAGATATCGCTAAAACTGCAACCACTTATGTTGTTTGCAAAAAATCTATTCTTATTAATTTTCACCTTTGATCTAATCTACCTTTCAGAATTGTATGTAGCCAATGTTCCCCAAACCTGATCATCGCATATAAGCACGTTATGATAATAAAGCGGCAGACATTTTGAAACACCACTCCCTTCCGTAGGATGGCTTTTGAGAAAATCCATTGGGACACTTATATCCATGTGAAACAAGACCTAAAGGTAACCTAAAAGAAAAATCAATAGTTAAATAACTTTGTATTTTCATTTGCATCTCTAGACTGCTCAATATAACTGTGCCACAAGGACACAAGATCTCATATAGATCCATTTGTCTCACCTATAGGTAATGCCCGTATAAACAAGGAAATTTACACAAGAAAGGCACCTTACAAATCAATCAACTTTGACCATTCACAACAAAATTGTGAGCAGTCATTGAACACTGCTGTTTCTGCAATGGTCGCTTAGGACACAAAACTTTCTCTTTTATGCGTTGCTAAGGATTTGCTCTATCCCCTCTCTTTTTGAAACAGTGTTTATTTTGTGTTTCCTTTCTTTAGATAAATGCAAACTAGAGACAATACAATATCTCCTGATGTCCCACTACAAGTAAAGAGGAGAAACAGGTAATGAGGTTTTAAAATAATTTAGAGGATTTGGAAATTACTGGACTTCACTTGTTCTGTTGGGATAATGTAAAATACCAATGAGAACCTAATTAAAGGATTTTCAGTTTTTGAACACCTGACTGTTTAAAACTTTGCATTCTTAAAGACTGATAGTTGGCACAATCCTTATGTGCCCCACCCTTGCTTTTTCAAATGACTGTACATTATTGGGCAGACACAATAGAGGGACACAATTGCTGATGACTATTTGTACCACAGCTTCTATTAAGATATTCATCTAAAGGTTGACCTTTGCCTGCCCTCTCTTCTTCTATTGGCTTTTCAATAGGTATGTGTCCTCGGTCTGTGCACAGTTGTTGGACCACACGGTCCACCGATCACAGGTCACGCAACCGATGCACATTACTTGACCCTTCTCATCAGTTCCTTGTATATACGGTCCAATACTTTGCCACCTTTCATCCATTACTGCTTTCATGCATTCATATGGGTTTTGACAATGTTCGTTCTCACAACTCATAAAGTTTCTTCATACATTTAGAAAATACTGTTATCCAAAAAGTCCCCTTTCCCTTTATCATGGAGTCTCTAAATGGTTTCACAATTGCTCTTTAATATCTTCCCTTTAATTCGGTATTCCTAAAGTAATTGCTTTTGTTCAAATCAGTATAAAAAAGTAATGGCTTTCATTCATATCGGTATTCAAAAACAAATTTCCTCATAGGTTTTGAGAGGCTGTCTGCCATGCCCAGTGTTCCCCTTTTCTAGGCTGACTCACTGGTTTGGGCACACAGTGATGAAGCAAGTCTTCTGACTGCCATGATCTCTTTCTCTCATAGAGCCTAACATTGACTCTGCTGTGGCTCTCTGTGGCTTTGCGTCTACCACTGACTGCATCCCTCGCAGCTCATGCCTAACTTTGAATCTCCACCTGGTCACGACTGCTTCCTCTCTGCAGTCTGGCACAGGCTTCTATGTTTTACTCAGCTCTGCTTCCCGCTGCATTTGCTCTGAATCTGTCTGGTGGTCTTGAGTGCATCTTCTGCCTCTCCACCTTCCAGTAAGGGTCTGCGCTCCTCCAGCAGTCTGTGGACCTGCTTTCCCATCTGAAGCCATCTTCTTGGTTCATGTCAGTTTTAAACCTTCTGCCAGGTTGATTGGTCCAAAAAAGATTAGACCGCTCACTACCTGTTTTGTAGTTTTGATTTGCTCTTGCCTGCCTCCTTCTCGTTTCAGTACCTAACTGGTGTAGGCGATTGTGTGAGTGAATGGGAAAAGAATGCATTGATCTTGTTTGCCTCTTCCTCGTCCCAGTACTTAACTAGTGGATGCTAGTAGTTGACTCACTGAGAAAATGGGGACGGGAATGACAATAGCCTACAAAGGCTTGGGAAAGGGAAGGTTCATTATGAAAGGGAAAAGGGGATACCAAATCTCACCCAAGGGTACCTCACCTCCTCTCTCCAAGTTACCTCCTCCCAGGCAGTCCTCCCTCGCTTATCCATCCACAGGTCAGGATCCAGTAGTGTCAGCCTTTCCCTGGCCACCTGGGTGGAGTCATTGCCAGGGTAAGAGGTGAGGATACAGTCAGACTCCTCACACCGGGAATAAAACAGTGATTGTTGACTATGTTAAAAAGTGAAATAAAAATTCATCAATTTAAAGTTTTAGGTGGTGAAATGATATGTGCATGTGAGCATGAAAGCAAAGCACAACTAAAAGACTTTATATTATTTTTTTTATTTTATTATTATTATTAATTTGATTTGGCTGATAAAATCAACCTTTCAAATATATGAAAATACAAACTTACAATGTACATTTTTATCAAATCATTCATTATTTAGAACAACAATCAAAGTGTAAAATAGCTCAATTAACCAAGAATCACAATCTATACAACAAACTTGATATATTATAATATAGGAAATGATCAGTCGATTTCAGTGTGGTCGTTGGGTAAAATAGCATTTAAATATTGTATTATTGCAATTCTAATAACCAGTTTTGAGCTTCTATATAGTCTGATCCAAATATCATTTTCATTCATAGGGACAAAACCACATAATAAATCAGTGAAAAAGAAGTTTCTTAGTGTAATTAAAGCTGGGCAGCTCACTAGCAAGTGCTGCAAAGTTTCAGAGAGGTCTATTTTTTCACAGAATCGACAGTAATTTAATTGTTTCGGAACCATCCCTCTCCTTGCCATTATTTCCCTTGTCGGCAATAAATAAAACCTGAAACGTAGATATTGGTGTCTAATATCTGACGCGGGAAATTTAACCAGGTAATTTGCCATTGTGCGCAGCCTTTTTTGCCCGAACCACTGTGCGTTAAAATCTTTATAGGTGGAACATTTGGCAGTATTACATATCCAGTCATACTGGAATAGCTTTAACTTGGCTCGATCAGGGTTTGTGAGAAGTGTCTCAAGGGATATAGTTGCATCTGCCAGCGCGTTCAGTACACAAGTTTGCCATTTAGATGGAAAGAAGTCTTGCGAGCCTGCAAGATGAAACGCAACTGTGCTTAAGATGTTATTGTTTGCTAATCCCAGTAAACATGTTCTAAATAGTGCACACATTTTCCACAATAATTGAGTGAATAGCGACACTAAACCCAACTCAAAACGAATCATGGGGAGTGGAGCACAGTTCGGGAGTTTCAAAACAGATCTCCAAAATCGTTCTTCACATAGATCCCACGTGTTTCTCCTGATGGGTAGTTTGGTATCAACTCCATATAGTAAGATTGGAACTACTTTTGCTTGATAGAAAGTCATGATGTGACTATATGAAAACTTCCCATATTTATACACAAGTATATTAGCCTGTGATTTCAGCGTTTCTAACTTCAAATTCAATGTTACAATATACGCTTTTTCATTTAGAGTGTTAAAGATGGTTAAGCCTAAATATTTATAGCTTTCAACATTCATTAATGTGACATTGTTAAGGTGCCACTTATATTTTTTTCCACGGGAAACCTTTTTGGCTTTTTGACAGACTACTACTTGTGTTTTCTCTAAGTTAATTATGAGATTGTTTTCTATTGAGTATGCGTACAACTTGTCTAATAGATTCTGTAGCCCTTTAGGAGTCTGTGACAAAAGGACTAAGTCGTCCGCATATAGTATCCAAGCTATGTGTTGTTGTCCCAGTTTTGGTGCATCACTAATAATGTCTGCAAACGATTCTCCAAGATCAAGAATAAACAAGTTAAACAAAAAGGATGCCAAGATGCAGCCTTGCTTAAGTCCTCGCCCAGTTAGAATTAGTCTGGAGAGCAAGCCTTCCATAGTAAGACGAACTTGGATCGAGGTGTTAGTATGGAGTTGTTTTATAATAGTTATAAGAGAAGGGGGACATGCAAAACGAATAAGTTTTTGATAGAGTAGATTACGATCAATAGAATCAAAAGCAACCCTAAAATCAATAAATGCTAAATATAATACTGTGATTTTAACATGTTCAATGTCATGATATTTGGTGCTGTCCCTAACCCCGACACAAAGCCCGCTTGGAAAGGATCCCTCGTTCTCAAGTTCGAACCCCAATTGTTCAGTTCTCTGAGTACAATACGATTGAAGATCTTCCCCGGTGCATCCAACAAGGCGATGGGTCTATAACTGGCTGGATCCGACCTATTGCCTTTTTTGTATATTGGGAGAATGATTGAACGTTTCCATGAGTCAGGAAATAATTGCGTCTGAATGATATTTGAAAAGATGTTGTATAATATCTCAGACCAAATTTCCAGGTGTTGTTTTAGCATGAAATTCGAGAGCCCATCAGGACCCGGAGCTCGAGATGCACTTGCTTTATTTATAAAAAATAAGATTACTTTTTTATCAAAAGTTAAAGAAAATGTTTCTGTTAATTCTGGCAAACTTTGTTTGCTTATATTCGAACATGGCTTATATAAACCTGAAAAATGTGTGACCCATGCCTGTTCTGACACATTATTAGACTGTTGGAATATTTGATGACCTGTAGTCACTTGATTGATTACTGACCAAATTTGGACGTATTCTTTCCTGCTAGCATGCTTAACATTTTAGAACTATCATTCTGAAATAAAATTGCTTTGTGTGATCTTAAACAATTCTTATAATATGTCCTTAATTGAGAGATGACAGTATGTCTTAAAATGGGTGGAAGCTTCGAGGCTTGTCGCCTTTTTGAGCGAAATGTTCTTTTTGCAGATTCCACTTCCCTGTCAAATGTATGTAGAGTCTGGGTCTTGAATGACATGATGTTGTTTGTTTTATATTGAAAAGGTTGCATTAATTTATGATATGGAATTTGCAGCTGGGGATGTGTGATTTCTTTACCAGCTAGCCTTGCATAAAAGTGATTAAATCTTTTTAAAGAGGTTTCATTCCAATATAATCGATTACCACCAGAATTAACAATTACAAAGTCTAGGGTGTTAGTAACTGCCTCGATACTTATTGATTCGGGTATATTCCACTGCATTGAGAGAATATTATGATCACTCAAGGTCGAAGGATTAATCTGAAATTTAAAGACTTCTGAAATGAGAGAATGATTTACATAAATGTAATCAATTATTGCCGACGTGTTACCTCTGTGCCACATTGGCTGTGGAGGTATGTCATCTTCAATGAACCATTTAACATTTGGAGATTATGCGTTTCAATAAAGTGGTTCCAAAGTAACAATCTATTACAAGATTTGCTTTGATCAAAGTAATGCAAATTTAAATCTCCTGTTATGATGACATATCTAATGGAGTTATCAAGACCCCCCAGGTGCATTTGAGAGTTCATGTCTCTCATAAATATGTGGTCGGAAATACCAGTAGGGTTCCAATATGCGTTTATCAAGGCATTTATGGAATTGCCAACCTTTAATTTTATCATCTGCTGAAAGGGATTCAGGGATGACCAATCTTCAGATTCAAAGAGAGGAGTTTGTTTAACAGCTATGAGGACGCCTGACGTTGGTCGCCCTTGCTTTAATTTTTGGGCTAAATTTATATGTATATTATAATTGTCCCAAACCGGGGCACTAGTGAGCCATGTTTCTTGAAATACGGCTATATCAACATTGTCGAGGCTTGACTCAACAGTATTTAACAAATGGCGAAACCCTCTCGTACTCCAACTGGTTAGAGAGACATGAGTTCGCTGATTAGGTTGATCTAGTTAATGCACATTGTGAGTTAGATGACAGTTGCAGATCTTTGTGGAGTCATCTGTGGACCCCTGGGTGGCACTTGTTTCAATGTTCCTCTCATGAGTGATTACTGAATGTGATGAATTTGCTGATGGAGTTTTGGAAGGAAGGTGGGATACTTCGATAACAAAACCTAGATCATATAGTTGGTTTTTAGCTGACCATATAGTATTCACAACAACTCTAGAGTTGATCCACAGTTTTACCGAAGTAAGTATATGCGCATCCTCGAACTCCACTAATTGAATGTCAGCAGATTGAATATCTTCTAACTCAGGGATTTCTGCCAAGATGGTGAGAATCGATCTGCGATTTAAATCATATTGCATGTTTGGAGGTTGGCGACATGCAATAATCAGTGAGTGTAATGCTGGACGTTTTAAATCATTTTTAAGTGTTTTTTTGTGTTGTGAAGGATCGGGACCATTTTTAACAGGAACTAGGTTTGTATATGTTTTTTTATCAAAAGAATTTATTATAGTTGTTTCAATCAACCGTTGAAGTTCTGGCCCCAGCGCTGTTATCAAACTTTTCTCCTGAAGTGCAATGTTTGTTTCGAACGTTGATCTTGCCATAGTCGGCGGTGCAGCTAAACGAGTCTGATTAATTGCCTTGGTACAAATAGTTCCTAGGGGCTTTTGGGCCAACAGTTGAGCATGAGAGGTCCCAATTTCAGTCTCCAGGGCTTGACGAAGATTTCCAATTCTATCTGGGACAGATGACTCTTGTCCATATAGAGGAGAGGTTCTAGTTGAGTCAAAATGTGTAAAATAATTTTGCGCTGGTTGTGTGGACATATATGCATCAACCGCATGCCGAATTTCCTTTCTATGTTCCTCCAGGATCTGCTGTGAAGATCCATGTAAGTAGGTATCTTGACTAGTTTGATTTTTAGGTCCTTGTTTTGTAATGGGTGAAATGTGCTCTGCGCTATTTGCAGTAGGAACCAAGTTATCTTGAGCGAATTTCACATGGTGTCCAGTAGAGAGGTTAGTCATCTCATGTTCACTATTAGTACTATCTTGACGAGCTCAGGTCTGCAGATGATATTTTCTGGAAATTGCTTTTGATGCCAGTAAAATGCTTTTCTGTGGAGTTACTAAGGATTTAATGAATCGCTTAGTTGTGGAGGTGCAGACGTTTTTGGGTAGAGCTTTATTTTTTGATTTTTTCTTGTCTGTCAATGAAACTGCAGCTTTTCTAGCGGAAGATTGGTGCAAGAGTTGAGGACGACAGCTTCTTTCTCAAGAACATGTAGGATTGAGTTTGCATCTGATCTTTGTCCTGCATTCTCAAGGTTTCCTTCCTTTGATCCAACCGGATTCAAGGTTTTGAATTTACCAGTGCCAAGATTTATTCGCACCACACGATCGCACGTTGCTTTCTGGCTTTGATCATAGTGATTTTTTAAAAATATGGGGGCAATTTTTCGAGGGGCCTCGATGATTTCATCAGCCCTGTCGTTAACTATAACTGCCGTGATCTTTGCTAAAGAGCCTTTTTTGAGAAAAATCGGAGCTATTTTTAGTTTCTTCTGCGGAGATGGTGATGTGAGTCTGACGGTTTGTACGAAGTTCACTTTAGTGGTTTGCGAACTTGTTGATGTCATCATAGAATTGTTTATTAATTTCAGTGTTGATCTTGATAATTTTTCGAGATGTGGATTTTTTTCCACGTTTTAAAGTTCTGACTTTCTCTCGTAGTCTTTTTCGTCTTCTTGCTTCTCTTTTCCTTTCCTTCCTGCCACCTGATAACGAAATATGTTGTGGACAAGGGTTTTTTTCTGTACTATGATCTTCACTGGTAATTGCCGGGCCAACTGATGGATGTGCATTTAAGGTGATTTCGCTTTCACACTCCATACTTGCATTGGCCAACCTTCGAAATTCATCAAGGATTGATTAAGACAACGGAGTGTCGTCTAAAGGCTGGTTTCTGTCATTATCATTAACTTGGATGAGCGGAGGCAAATCTTTGATGGCAGAATTTTGCAAATGATACAGGAGCTCCTGAAGTGAGAGTCTGTTGGTGTCCTCTAGACTATTTTTGAGGGCCATGGATATCTGTATTGCTGAGAGATCCATACCTTGTTTTGTTGATACTACTTTAAGTTCCTGTATTTGTTGCAAGATATTGGTGTTAGTAAGATTGCAACATCCAACCATAGCTCCATCTAGCGAGGCGACTTCCTTTGTTAATTCCAAAAGGGAACCAGTCTGTGATTGAACTTCGCTTTTCAATAATTCGAATACAGATACTAAAGAGTTTAATACATAATTAAGTGCACTTAGTGTATGTGTAGAAGGTTCGGATGGATTCTGACGAGGTTCAGCTTGCAGGTTTTGGGCTCCAGATGGAGTGTGAGGGGTTACCAAATTATTGTTTTGATCAGAAACTAAAGAATCTGAGACCCCATCTAAATTGGATACATTTAGCTTCTCCAAGGGATGCGTACTTGTGTTGGAGACCAATGGCGTTAACGCAGAAGAGCTCTGAATGATCGGAGATTCACCATGAGTCATCAGTGGAATCGCCTCCTTGTGAGTTGTTTTTTTTCCCAAAATGATCTTCAATTTTTCTCTGTATTTTTGTTGTTGTAACAGTAAAGTCAAGTCCCTTTTTCCAGTTTTCAATTTGAGGGACATGAGCTTTGTGTGTTGTGTATATTTTAATTGGAGTAGAATTTGTTGACTCAGAGTGGATCTGTGCTGTGATGTGTTGGGGCGCTGCATAGGAGGGAGGCTTAGTCGCAGGAATTGCTTGGGTATCTATTGATCCATTATTGGGGGAGACAGTCGATGGTGTTGGCTCATCCCATTCAGGAGCATGAAGATCATCCTCAGGTTGATTGCTGCGAAGTTTCATCTCTTATATATGCACGCGTGTGTAGCTAGAAGTATTAATAGTTCACCTTGCTCTACTTTTAGATTGGGTCAGTAGGTAGCTATTAATAAAACAGATTACTTAATTCACTTGATCAGCCGAATCAAGGGAACTTGGATCCCGCAGTCTTCGGCAAAGGGTGATGTGTTGTTGTTGTACCCAGATTGAGCAAGGTCGAGTAATTAAAGAAAATGCTGCTCAAAGGCTAAAGCCTGCAGTCACAGCATGTTTATAACAAAGTAATAATCAGGTGTCAATTTTCCCAATATTATTGAGCATTCATCTAGAAAGTGATCAAGCCAGTATCATACGTGTAGGCGCACTGGGAATACGAGCACGTAATGCAAGGAGAGACAGTGGTTACCTGGTGTCCAAAGTGTAGGACCTACTACAAGTCATCCGATTGTCAGTTCCCGATATCGGCGCCTCCCAGAGCCAAACAGCGGCAAAACAGTTCTTGTAGAAAGACAAGATGCACCGCCCTTTACTCCGCGGCCGGGCTTAACCCCGCAAGGGTGACTGTGGCAGTCCTTTAAGGTGGGTGGAAGTCACGTGATAATGCACGTGACCGGCAGCAGTCTCCGCCCCCTCCGGGGAGCGAGCGTGATGCAGCAAGAGTCTTCCTGACTCGCAGTGCTGCTGTTAAAGTGATAAAACCAAACGCACGTTCGTTTTCAATGTGCCAGTTCCAAAAGCAGCAAAAACACGCCGCTCGGTCGACTGTGGCAGTCCTTTAAGGTGGGTGGAAGTCACGTGATAAAGCACGTGACCGGCAGCAGTCTCCGCCCCCTCCGGGGAGCGAGCGTAATGCAGCAAGAGTCCTCATGACTCGCAGTGCTGCTGTTAAAGTGATAAAACCAAACGCACGTTCGTTTTCAATGTGCCAGTTCCAAAAGCAGCAAAAACACCTTTATATTATTGTTAAAACATAGCCAGCCTGGGGACATAAAATCATGCTTTGGATTATTTGCAATACCTAACCAGGTCAAAAAGGAAGAATTGATATTTTGATTTGTTTCCATCTGTGACAAGGCCAAAAACGTGGCCTTGTCAAATAAGAACATGCAATCCTCTCGAAAAGAGGACAAAAAAAATCAGATACCTTCTGTGTCTTGAGGAGGCGGTGATAGATGAGAGTACCTTAATTGCTGCCCAATCTTGTGCCATCTTATTTCTGAGCAGTCCACCTGTAACTCACACAATGCCTCCTAGACAAGATGCTTGCCAGTGTTGTTTTGTTTGTTCCAGAGACACATCTACATGAAGCAGCAAGAAACATGAAAGTGAGAGCTGTTCTTCAGATCCCTACATCATTTGAGACCCGATAACCAGCAACCAAATCCCAGTCTTCTACATACCATTCTGAGGGAGGAATTCCAGCGGAAGAAGAGAGGAGCAGATGCAGCACTCATGTGCAACAAGCAGAGGAACCATGTGGCGCTGCCGAGTGACAGTGGCAAGCACACATACTGGTGAGCTAGATCCCTAGACCATCATGGACCAAACTGGGGGACCACAAACCCCACCAACATGACTTACTCTGGGGCCACCTGGAATAGGGACCCTGAACACAAACAATGTTCTTCCCGCTCTGACATTGTTGTCCCGTGATGTGCCTGCATTGAGGAAGTGGGTGGGTCGTAGCCTGCTACTTATATATTTTGGTCTTAACAACATGGCCCGAATGGGCAATACATGGACAGATTGGCCAGGAACAGAGAACGAAAGCAGAGAAAGAGAGGGGGATAAAAGGAGACCACAGGAAACAGGGAGGATGGGCCATTCAGAGAAGGTCAGTGGAGGTGGGGGAGCAAAAGACCAGCTTGAAAAAGAAAGGAGGAAGGAGCATGGGGCTGTTTCTGGAGCAGGTGGGGTATTGGCTATTGAGTGAACGTGGTACTGGAGTCTGAGTGTGCCTGTTAGTGTTGTAAGTGTGGTTAGAAGAGTTGGTATAAGGAGTAACTGTGAATTGTATGGGACTGAGTGAGGGGGGAGTATTAGTAGGGAGGAGGCAGTATTGAAGCATAAGGAGGGAGTAGTAGTGTAGAGAAGGGAACAGTGTTGTGGAAGAGAGGGTGCTAGTGTGGAGAGGGGAGTAGCAGTGTGATAGTGACAATGGAGAGTATGTAGTAACATCAAAAGGTGGAGGTGAGTGAGAGATGTCAGAGGGTCTGGAAGTAATGAAATGACTGAGAAGAGATGGCAGAACTAAGGAAGTGGAGTAGAAGAGAGGACCAGAGACAAATACAGAAAGGACAGGAGAGGACAGGCGCAAAGACAGAGAGGAGAGGAGAGGATACAACGATGGAGTGGAGAGGACACAAAGACAGAGAGGAGAGGAGAGGAGAGGAGGAGAAGAGAAGAGTAGAGGAGAGCAAAGGAGAAGGAAGGGTGAGCTCTGTAGAAAAAGCCAGAATCAAGCAGGGCATTTGGAAGGCACATTTATCGAACTTGATCGAACACTAACTGTTGGTTATAGTAGGGAAAGTACGAACTCCCCTGATGGAGTCTAGTGAGATAAGGCCGTGGGTTAGGTTAACATATCAGGTAATTTAGAGATTGAAAACTGAGGGAGGAAGAATTGCTACATACTGACCTGGGGCTAATGACATCTGGGCAATGGAGGAGGTGCTTTGAGATGAGAAAGAGAGAGGGGAACGGCCACAGGGCCCATTAAGTTTTCAATAAAACTCTTGAACCACCTCTGATGCTTGGACCAATTCTGGAACCATCACAGAAGTAATTACGTTTCAGTATTTTACCAACACTGTCTCGCTTAGGCTGAACATGCCTAATGAGGAAGGAATATGTTCATTTACAACTAATCAACACATCTAATAATAGTTTGTCCTGCATTAAACTGGATGCATATCGGCTGTTCCTGTTTTCATAATGTTTATAATTAGAAGGAGTAGCAATGGGATAAATTGATGGCAGGTGGAACATTGAATGTTGTGTAATCCATGATGCATACGTGGGACTAGATTGAAGTTTTATTGTCTAAAGGGTAATGCTTCTTGATCATGCGAAATATGATTCCTTCAACATAGATTGTGATATTGTTATATTGAACCCAGCTTAATTTTTAAATGAATACAATAAAAATAGCAATATGTTCATAAGTGTGAAAAATAAGTTTAAGATAGATACGTAGAAAAAGGTGTAACGTTTGTGCGAGGTTTGTAAAAGTATATTCTTGTACTCTGTTTCTTATTCATATAGGTAATTTGGTGTTTTATGCCCTCATTTATTGTTGTGAAAGGTTTGTAATAAACCAAAGCACAATACATAATACAAAAAAAGTAACTTACTTGAATTTAGAACTCCTATACCTCTTCTCATCCTCCTTTTCATGGTGGGAATTATTAAATATTAGGACACATTGCAGGTCTGGCAGCAATGGCTAAAAATGTCAGTAATGTAATTACGGCCACATTTACTTTTCTGCCAAATTACAGCTGAAAGAAATCAGGCAGTCGGTACTCTGCTACTAATTCCTCCAGAGGAATGACCTCTGGTTGATAGCCACTGTGAATTGGCGGTATATTTCTCCAGTGCTAATTCCTACAGTTGAAGTAGCTCCACTAATAAAAATGTGAAATCCACAGTATCACAAGTTAAAACAACACCGAAGCAGGCAGTGCATCCTTCAAAATGGCAGTGCAGTCACTGCCACTTACAAGGTGGAGGTCATTCCATCCAGGTGATGAAAAAGGAGCCACACGTGCACCCAATTGGTACCACAAGTGTGTTTAATGCCTACACATTCCCAAAACACAGTTCCAAGCATCATCATCACTGATGATGTATGATGATGATGATGACAGTACCAAGCAACATTCAGCCCAGAGCAAATATTTATGAACTATGGCATCAACAACCAGCTGCTGTTCACTGACCTGCAGAGGTTTATGGTGTCACAGAAGTTAAGTTGCTGGCACTAAACAGACAGAGGAGATGTGCTGAGGAGGCCAGCCATACCTTGTGCCCCTCTGATCCCTGGGCACTGACCTTTGAATAAATGATCACACTCTATTGCCAGAACTGGGAAACCCTTGCAGAACCGCTGATCCTGATTCAGTCAGACTTGCTGAGTGGGACCAACATCAAGTCTGCAATCACACCCCTGTGGAAGCTGGTGATCTTCCTGAACTTCTTTGCTACAGACACAGTGGGATGTTGCATGGCATGTCCTATCAACCTTGTCCTAAATTCTGGTCCAATTGTTGGATGCACACACATGAGACATGCAGAGCAGCCTTGCCCAAATGGAAGCAGTAAATGCACGGTTCTACATGACAACTAACTTCCCCTGTGTGATAGCAGCAATGGACTGCAGACAAATGGGATTGGTGCCCCCCACATCCCTAGGCAGTGGGACAGGTGAACCACAATAGGAAACTACCATTTCATGAACATACAGATGAATTGTGATGCTGATCTGACCGTGAGGCACTGCTGCACAGATACAGCACCCGCCTGAATATTTACAGAGGTCACCATAAATATCTGTACATTCCTAAATTAATTAAGAAATGCACAAGCAGAGTAATAAAGGTGAAGGTGATACGAATGGTCATGCATGCATATCTCCTAAACAACCTCTGCATTATCCACATGCCCACTAGAAATCCTCATTACGTGGCCCACATTTTGTGCTTTTCAAACTAATTGGATGGTGCAATAGTTGTAGCACTTAACAAGTTCATTCAGAGAAAATACTTGAAAGAACTATATTAATCATTCATTCATTCGTTCTGTCATTTGTCATAGTGCCTTTCATCATAATTATGGTCCCAACACGTGTTTAGATGAACGTCCTCAGAGGGACCGCAGTACAACATTAGGGAATGTTTGGGAGGACCTATTATGCGTGTGTGCATTTTTAGCCATTACAATTATGCAAGGATGGTCAGACCCTGATAATCACCCATGGCTAAATGGAGTGTGTATGGGCGCAGCGGAGGAATACTATGGACTAAAAAGGGCGATTGTGTTTAAGACGATTGAGAGTGATGTGGGAGCTACAGTTCGAATATTCCTTGTTGAAAGTAGCTGCATTCTTATGGCAGAGGTGCTATGCAATAGTATCTGTGTTGTATGTGTGTGCAGGGTGTGCAGCGTGAAGCTGTACCTTCCACTAAATTGCAAAGGTTCAGTGTGGGAGGGGAGAAATGGGTTAGCTGTACAAACAACAATGACTAATTCCAAGGTTCCATATATGTACAAGGAGCTTTGCTGTGTCTCACAGGCAAGTTAGGTGCTTGATGAATGCGCAATCCTACAATACCCAGTTAAATATACGGGGGGCAATATCTATGCCTCGCCAAGTACAGTGTAAACTGAGTAAACACCATAGTTGGCTGCCCAGGTATTAATACAAGTAGGCACCCTATTCCTTGCTTTTTGCAAAGTCTCGGTAATGCACAGCACAAGTAGCACAGATTATCTGAGACAAGTCAGCAAATGGGCTATGAGTATGTTTTCTTTTCCTGGTGTAGTGATGTGATAACAGAGGTGGACTCATTAACCAATGAACAGGATAATACCTTCGGACAAGCAGCATTCAAAGGCACAGCCACCCCCAGTAGTGTAGGGTGAGAGCAGCCATAAGTACATGATCAAACAAAAAGCCAATTGCACAGTACTTACATTGATGAGCAAGTCAACAACGAATAGTCATGACAAACGATTTAATTTAGCTTTTGCAGGTGACTCCAGCAATCTGCAGCTAACTTTGCTGATGAAGTGGTTGATCACACCACCCAGAATCCTAGCACATCACAAGAAGTGGCCTACAATGAGCCACACATATGGTCCAGGTTGTGTTCTGAACACAAATTTGGACTTCTTAAAGGAATGTTCAGCTACCTCCACCTGGCACGCATGTACAGCCCAGAGAAAGGGACCAAGACTGTCATCATCTGTCCAATGCTGCTTCAGAGGAATGCACAAAACAAAAGAGGTGATGGCTGGATGGTTTAGAATTAATCTTAACCTCCGGCATTGTGGGAGCAACCCGTTACACCATGTTTCTGCACCTGCCAAGCAATTGCAGATAGGGGAAAGACCAAATAATAAATCAGGCTTGGTATCATCCCAACAGGGTCAGTCCAGCTCGAACCGCTTGGTAACATCCCTTCTGATCCAGTCGACTCGCAACCCCAGACATGTTTCAGCCTCATTGGGCATCATGCGTGAGGTGTACCTTTGGTCTCTATGCCCGGGAGGCACAGGCCCATGTCTGGACATACTCATCCCACTTGGGTGGCTGGAAGGTTTAGCCATCACCTCTTTTGTTTTACCTTACAGAGGAATGCCCATGTCTCCACAAAAGGACCCCCCCCCCAGACTCTTAGGATGATGATGGTGCAGGCAACCACAGACCACCTTACAGTGGATGTGATAATGGAAAGGAAGATCAGATCATCCATCACAATTTCATTGACACCTATACTTAAATGCAGATAGTGTCACTTTACACTGTACATTTACTCATTACAAAATCCATATTCTGAAAGGACAAAGCCTTCATCCCACAGATTCACATCTATTCTCCTGCACTACCCTCACCCCCAAAACCTATGTCCTCCCATACCCTTCATCTCAACACCTATGCCCTTTCTCCCCTCTTAACCCAAACACCCATTCCCTCCCATCACCATCAACCTCAACATCCATGCCCTCCTACCATCCTTACCTCCAGTGGCCATGCCCTCCCACCACCCTCACACCCTGAACTCTGTCTTTTGGAAGTGTCTATTTTCTTTGTTGCTTGAAATATTCCTGTGGTGGGTGGTGTGGGTGAAATTCTGCTGAGAGAGCCTTGGTGGTATCTTCGCTATGTATCCCTCTCTGGGAGTGGCTGAGATTAAACTGGCCAATTCCCCCCAGATGTGGAGAATGATGGTTATTTCTCATATAACTGTCTCATTGGTAGCCAACATGCACTCTAACAACTGTTGCACCTTCTGGCACACCATTGGGATGCAGCAGTGCTATGCAAAAAAATTGCAGCACAAGCAAAATGTCCACAGTGGTTGCCACCCTTCTAGAGTAACTCTGCATGGTATCTCACATTGCCCAGAAGTGCCCCATTTGTTCCTGAGGTATTTTTTCCATATGTTCCTACTGCTGCTCAATCTTTGTGAGCCTATGCTATACTGTGGCAAATGTGGGTTGCAGGACAGGTAGATGGGTCATGGGGTGGATTCATCAGATCTGTTTGGCTGTGCATCCGCAGTGTTATCATCATAAGGGGAAATCTGTGTCCTGGTGATGGTGGCATAGAAGTGCACAGGCCGGGATAAGGGAAAAGGAATGGTAGGCAGAGGTGAGAGGCTTGGAAGGGGAGAGGAATCCATCTGAAAAAGGAACACTCTAGCAGCTGCAGGAGTGTCTTGGTTGGCTTTCACCGTTAGCACAGGCAGGCAGGTGAGAAATTGGTCTCCCCAGCCATGGGCAGATAAACAGGCTCCTTTGAGCCCGAGGTGGAGTCAGTGGAGACTTGAACAACACACTGTCTGGAGATGATGGAGAGGGATGATTCACTGGTGGTGGTATCTCCCCAGGGCCAGTGATGTTGTCCCCAACAGTCATGGTTGTGTCCATGGGCTCAATAGTGCATGAGTTGTTGGTCCATGGCAAGGGTGTACCAGATGGTGCCTTAACATAACTGACACCATACCAGACCTTTGGCTAGCCACAACACACATAACGTTACCAAGAATCAATTCTATGTTCACACCCAGCATCTCTAGATGCTGAAGCACACCTAGAGAGAACCACCCACATAGTCCATAAAACCATAAACAACGCAACTACACACCAAGACAACGGAAAATCTTACAGCTATGGCCACCCGTGACTCTGGATACCTTATGGACACTATCTAAACAGTGCAAAGAACCAAACCCAGCACAACCCCTCACATCACATTAACACCAATCTTACCCATACGGTTACAACACACGAGGCCTCTCGCACAAACTCCCACTTGCAAAAAAAAACTCACAGACACCAGTTCCTCCTGGTTCTGAACCTATCTTATCATCCTACCCTCACTAACCTCCCCATGCCCCCTCTCTTGCAGAGCCACAAGAGCACCTGGAGAATGCTCCTGGGTGGTAGCAGTGCACGGTATAAATCAACATGTCTTTCTGAGTCTTGCATCTCTGGATGATCCAGCAGTGTCTGCTGCTGTGTGGTAATATTTAGAGGAGGAGCAGAAGTGCCGGTCATGTTGAGGTCTGGTGTCATTTCCTGTATTCCTTTGGGCCTGTTGAGAATGATGGGAAATGCTGTAATTTATTGGAATGTTGTTTGGTGTTCATACTTTTCCAACAAACTAGGAGCCAACTACATCCCAACTACATGCAACTCACAGACAGAAGGCTTGGGATAATACACATGGGCTTTCTTAGATTGGCACCCAGAATAAAGTGCAAGGTGGCATTTTGGATGATTCTGTAGAATGGCATGCACTGGCAATATGTTGGTTTGCTGCCAAGTGGTCTCATGGACCTTTGAGCCTGGTCATGCTCATTATTGTCCATTTACACTTGGTCAGCCAGCATGTCAGCGATGATCTGCAGTGTTTTGTCACCTGTGTGGAGTGATCCCTGATTGGTCAGAATCACATTGAACATAGGAATATTTACTAACACGGTTCGACACCGGGGTTCTCTACATGTGGCACATTTGTGGATGGAGCATTGCCGGCAGACCTATGTCCAGCATACGGTTGTTTTGTGTACTGGATTATCAGGTTGGGGGATCATTGACCAGCATGCTTTGAGGTGTGAGAGTTACTGCCACTAATGGTTGGCGATGGATTAACCACATCAACATTGTAGGATACATTAAGCTAAATATGACAGACAGGTATTTTCATTTATGACATGATGTTTCTCACTGCAAGTCCCATTTTCAGGGTTTGGCCTGCTTTTGGACCTCAATACTCATCCCTATGTATTGGTTATGCTCATTGTGCATCTGCGTTGTCTGTCCAAGACCCTGCAGGGTGAAAGTAAGTCTATGCTTGGCACACAATGCAGTTTTGAACATTAACCGAGGGCCAGCTTTCTGCTCACTGGGGTCTTCCTGGATTCCATTGGAATACCCTCCAGGCCCACCATGTGGATTATTCTGTCCAAACCTCTCCTCCCATAGTTTTAATGGCAAAGGCTGCACTGGTTCTCCCCAGAGGCTGCTGTCTCCATTGGTGGATGCTATGAGGGTTGAGACTCTGGCATTGACTACATACCACATTCTCCATAGGACCTCACAGTAACGGGGTACTGTTCCCGCAGTGGTCTTTTTGTTTTGGGTCCAAAAGAACTCATCTGCTTGGACCATTACCTTCTCTGCAGGCCCAATGAGCACAGTCTAAGTAAATTCTGTTTTTTTTTCTGCTGGATTTCATATAGCTTGCATTTGGATATTCCTCCATTTATGAGTTGGATTTCTTAGAGACTTGGATGGCACTTGATAGAGAGTGATTTGCAATGGATTGGGCTTTTCAAAATGGGCAGCCTCGCATTTTGGTTGTGGTGCAATTTCTGCGAGCAGTAATTCCGAAAGCGTTAACCATTAGTACGGTCAGTTAGTATATTTCCATGGCCCGGTAATATTGATATGATTGGATATGATATAGCATTTGTAACGCGCCTATACACAAGTGTTTCAAGGCGCGAGGGGGAACAAAGGAAGGACGGCCAACGATCATACTAGGTCAGGTGTCATTCAGATCGCGCAAGTGAGTAGGAAAGGGGGCAGGGACAGTGCACTACCTGGTAAAGATGATAACAAGTAAAGTAACGGCCAGCATGTGGCAAGTGCATGGGTAAGGGCTAACATGTGTGCCAATTGCACAAATCACATAGACTGTGATGGTAATTCCGTCTCGCAGATTTACCACCAGTTTTACCACACGTCTCATTTTTGGGAAGGAAAGGCTTAGAAAGCTAGCAGGCACACAGTGAACAAACCAAATGGATTGAAGGAGCTGCAGTGCAACTTTTTCCTGAACACACTGAACAGCCTGCACCCTAGACCTTTGCCCTCTCCCCTCAACCTATCCCTGTTCATCTCTGCCTCTGCCCCTGGGTTTCACCTGTTTCGTTTTGGTGTGTGCCGTGTTCACTCGCAACGTACTCAGGCAAAAGCGACATAAATTGAATACAATGTGGTGCCCCAACCCTATCCTTAAAAAAAGCAAACAAGTTAACGCTTTAATTTACCTAAAACAAAAGACCTGTTATTCGGGAAAAACGGTAGGTTCCCTAGCTGTGCCAAGCATGAATCCAAAATAACAAGCATAACCTTATCAACCGTGTCCAGATGGAGGGCAACACTGGCTGCCTATAGGGCATAGCATGCTCTTTTCGATCCTCCTTTAGAAGTAATTGCTAATCATTTACAAACATATTTTCAGCATTACATTTTTTACAGGAATAATTCTCGGCACAGATCTTCTGGCTGAAAAGGTTGGCATATGTTAGCAGTTTCTTTTTTTGGGTTATAGCTATTTGTGAAGGAGAAATGCAATTTTGCTCATCTCCCTCTGCACCATTCGCGCTGATAATGTAAGGTATGTGTTTTGAAACATCTCCAAAAAACGATTTTGCTGAAAATGTATCCCGACTGAAAGGTTTTGCAACTTTGTGAAGTTCCCAAAATGTAACATTTGATGTTGTTAAGTGAATGGGAGGAAAGTCCTGCAACATCACACACCTGTACCCTGGGTCCAGAGCTGTTGCCCGTTTGTTAGGTTTAAATGTCATATCATTTTGTTTATGTGTGTTACAGACCTTTGGAGTGTTTATTATGCTGTGTTCCATTCATGCATAAACATTCAGAGAATTCCTGCACCCTAGGATTCTCTCGGAATGTGTATGTACTGCATGCTTTGAACTGGCAGACAGTTTGCCTTGAGTACCGTAAGATGAAGGTGTGTCTGCTGCCTGTGCATAGTTTAACTTAAATAAAGCCTTTTGTTAAACTCCTTATGGCGACGAGAACGAGCCGTGCTTAAACTCAGCTGTTCCCCGCCCGCAGCTGAGAAGGAAAGAAAAGGAAGGATAAAGCCAGCAGCGCTTCCCTACTGAAGACTGCAGCACCCCGCTGTAGTCCTACGACCGCCACTCCTCCCTGCATGGGAGTTCAGAGCAGCGCACTCTCAGCATTTTGAGCCGGTGCACCAGGCACCAGGCGCTGCCCCACATTCCAGGTTAGAGGGGGGTGCCCAAAAATAGGGGGTGGAGTCCACATCAGCATTGGAAAAGACTCCATACTCACGTTCGTGACGGAGTGTGTGTGTTTTCTCGTATGAGAACCACACAAGAGGTTTTATATATTTTGGGAAATGCTAAGGAAAACTCAAGGCCTCTAACGGAAGTTTCCACCTGAAACAATTTCAAAGACTGCAAGTGGTTGCCCAGCAACTGGCACAGCCTTCTCTTCCAGGACAGAGTTTTGACATTCCATTTAGTTATTGTGATGCAACAAATGTTTTTTTGCTGAGCACCCTGTTCAGTGCCCTCAGGCAGGCCATACCCTGCCCTTATGTCCATTGTGATGTCATAATTGACTGTGCTCATCACATCAAGTTCTTGGATTTTGTCAGGCTTTCCAGCTCATCCTATTCTGCCATTGTTCAGTGTTACACTGCAAGACCAAGAGCTCACCCCTGACTTTGACATAATGGCGACAGCAATTTCTCCGCCTGCACCATTCCTCCCCGTACCTGGTAGGCCCCCAGTCAGATGGGACAGATGGGTCAAGATGTTTGAAAATTACATCGTTGCTATTGGGGGCGATAGGTATAGCTCTGCCAGGAAGAAGGCACTTCTTTTACACACTTTGGGTCCGGAAGGGCGCATTGTATTCGATGGCCTCACACATGTGGTGGAGGACGGATCTGGAGATGCTGATCTGTATGTAATTGCTTTGAAAAAGATGGGAGATCACTTTGAACCCAGGAAGAATGTGACATTTGAAAGACACAAGTTCTTTCAACGGGCACAGGACAGTGCAGAAAATGTGGAATCTTATGTGGCTTCATTGAGGACATTGAGCCACACATGTGACTTTGGGGACCTCACAGACTGCCTCATAAGGGACCAACTAGTGCGCTGCACCAACAGTCCCAGGGTACAAGAAAAGTTGCTTGCCAAGGATGTGTCGTTAGAGCAGGCGGTGGAGTTGACACGCTGCATTGAGCAAATCTCTCAATACATGAGGGCAATTAAAATTGACAAGCAATCGTCACACAGCGTGGCACAAGGGGTATGTGCAGTCATGCCAAAGAGGAATGGGAATACCAGGAAGGAGTGGTGGAATCAGAGGTGCTCTAGATGTGGAAGTACCAGGCATTCATCACATTTTCCATCCTGTGCCGCAAGAGTTGCAGACTGCTACAAGTGCAAGCGCAAGGGTCATTTTGCGAATATGTGTAAAGATGCTTCGGTGAATTGTCTTGAACAAAGAGACACAGAATACCAATCTTCCACACAGCCCCTGCTAAGAATGCCAGATGAGCCACCTGTCCACGAGAGAAATGCTAGGCAGGTGTTCCAGATTGATGCTGTATCAGGTGATGCCAAGGGACCAGTTGACCATTTCATGATTGATGGGTGCCACATCAAGATGAAGGTGGATTCATGTTCGCCTTGGACCATCATTTCAGAAGATACCTTCAAGAATATTCTAGGCAAGACTCCTGATCTTCTTCTTCCCGCTGAAGTACAGCCCTGTGGTTATGGAGATTCAGGCATTGCTCTCACTGGCGAGTTTCATGGCACACTATCTTGCAAAGGGAGAGAATATTCGGCAAAAATTCTGGTTGCAAAGAAAGGAGCGTCATTACTGGGTTGGGAAGAGCAAAGGGTATTAGGTGTCCTTATACAAGCAAGTGCATCAGAACCCTGTAACTATTGCAGACATTTAGGACAGGTGGTCCAAAGAGTTTCCTGAGGTTTTCACATCCAGCGTAGGAAGGTTGAATGACTTTGAGGACAACATAAGGCTCAAGCCTAATGCACAGCCGGTGGTGCATAAAGTGAGGCCTGTTCCACTTTAACTTCGGCAACAACTCCGTGAGGAACTTCAGAGTTTGATTCAAAAAGGTGTGATTGAGCGCGTCAATGGAACGGAATGGCTCTCTCCTGTGGTGCTAGTAACGAAAAACAATGATAGCCTGAGACTATGTTTCGACCTCAGGGACCTTAACAAGAACATTTCCGTTGAAAGGCACCCGCTACCCATAATTTCTGAGACTCTGGCTACACTTGGCGAACCTAGTTGGTTCTCAGTAATAGATCTCTCTGCAGCGTATCGCCAGGTGCCGCTATCGGACAAATGTCAACATGTAACTGCTTTTGTCACTCCGGAGGGCACGTTCAAGTATTTGTGCATGCCTTTCGGACTAGCATCAGCTGTTTCCGTGTTTCAACGAGCCATGGAGGAAGTACTTAAAGGTCTGAAGAATGTTACTGTGTTTCAAGACGATATTTTGGTCTTTGCTAATTCAGAGGGTGAACATGATGTGGCATTGAGGAATGTTCTTCAAAGGTTGAAATCTTCAGGGCTGACGGTACAAAGAGAAAATGTTGCATTGGTCTCAGGGAGGTTGAGTACCGGGACACACAGTGTCAGGTCATGGTATATCGCCTAAAACCAATCTTGTGAAGAATATATGTGCAGTACCTCCACCTACCGATAAAGATCAACTCAGATCATTTATGGGTATGGCGGAGTTCTATCATAGGTTTGTGGAAAAATGTGCTACTATCTCAGCACCCCTAAGGAACTTATTGAAAAAAGGAGTGAGTTTCAAATGGGCTCCTGAGTGTCAGGAAGCATTTGCTGTTATAAAGGAAGGGATATCAGGAGCACCATCTCTTGGTGGTTTTGTAAGCAGTAGGAAAACTATGCTCACGGTCGATGCTAGTTTGATTGGGTTAGCAGGCTCATTGTACCAAGTGGACTCGGGGAAAGAATGTCAGGTGATTGCTTTTGTTTCCAGGCCTCTGAGGGGGGCTGAATTTAATTATTCAGTATTAGAACGAGAAGCATTAGCGGTGTACTGGGCCATTGTACATTTTAAGTGTTTTTGTGGGGGCAAGAATTTTTAGTGAAGTCTGACCATAAACCGCTGGTTCAACTTTTAAGTAGCTGTGATTGGGCGAAAGGCTTGCCCAGGATTGCTAGTTGGATTGTGGGATTGCAAGGATACAATTTTAAGATTGTTCACATTCCAGGTACAGAAAATGTGGTGACTGATTGCCTGTCTAGAATGCCAGTGAAACACACTGAGGGCACATCAGACATAGTCATGGAAGAAGATATAACTATTTCAGACAGCAGTTGCAGTGGGGAAAGATGAATGGCTAGAAGCAGATGCATGTGACAATTCTATCACCAGGGTGAAAGAGTGGACAATTAATGGGTGGCACAGCAGGGATGCCCTAGATATAAATTTCGATCGTGTGTATGAGGTGAAACAAGAGCTAAATCTGTCTGAATATGGAATCAAAATGAGGAGAGGGTCCAAGATTATCCCTCCCTCGGGTATTAGGGCCCACTTAGTAGATCTGTCTTATCAAGGTCATCTGGGAATAAACAGTACCAAACGATTGTTAAGACAATCGTATTGGTGGCCAGGCATGGACAGCATGGTGGAAAAAAGGTGAGGGGTTGTCATGAATGTGAAAAAGCGGATAAAGGAAAAGTAGTCAGAGAAGTGCCGCTTAACCCTGAAATGGTCTCATTCTTTGAAGAGGTCTTCCAAAGAGAGGGCTTTCCCACAGACATCATAACAGACAACGGGGTGCAGTTCTGTTCTCAGAGAATGAATGAATTCTGGTCAGGTATGTTATCACATATTTGAGAACTGCGCTATACCACTCTAGAGCGAATGGTTTGATGGAGAGGGCTAATAGATTAATTAAAGGGGGTATTCAGCTAGCTCTCAACTCAGGTCTTGAATGGTGAGAAGTGTTGAAAGAATTGGTGTGGAATTATCGTATTACTCCACATTCAGTAACCAAGGTGTCACCTTTTCTCTCATTGAAAGGTAGGCAGCCAGCTACCAGGTTATGTTCTGGATGGCTAGAGTCATTAGGATGTGTGAATGTAGATAGACAGACAGTAATGAATTTGATTCATGATGCACAGAATGAGTACAAAGAGAGATTTGACTCTAATTTCAATGTAAAAAAGGTGATGTTGTCGGTGGGAGATTATGTGTTAATCAAAAACCCACGTTTTGGTGCGAAGTGTACAGAAAGCAAATTCCTATGTCCCAAGAGCGTTGAAACTATTAGAAGTAGCGTGGTGATTCTTGAAGGGGGTGAGTGTTGGTCGATGTCTAAATTAGTCAAATGTGCACCAAAATTTAACAGAGAAAATATAATGAGAGACAATGTCAATGATGAGAGTCAAGAGGAACCAGGAGATGAAGGAGTTACATATAAATCACCTACAAACATTAGTGAGCAAGTGGAGGATGAATCCAATGCTGGAGACAACTGCAAAAGAACAAAGAGACTGCCTGATCGTTTTAAAGACTACTACCTTGATTAGTTTAGCTAGAATTCCTCCACATTAAGGGAGGGAGATGTGTTAGGTTTAAATGTCTTATCATTTTGTTTATATGTGTTACAGACCTTTGGAGTGTTTTTTTCCATTCATGCATACACATTCCGAGAATTCCTGCACCCTAGGATTCTCTCGGAATGTGTATGTACTGCATGCTTTGAACTGGCAGACAGTTTGCCTTGAGTACCTTAAGCTGAAGGTGTGTCGGCTACTGTGAGTAGTTTAACTTAAATAAAGCCTTTTGTTAAACTCCTTGTGGCGTCGGTCCCATCTCAACACCGTTCCTTTCTTTCCATCTTCATGTATCTTCCCTTTTTTGCGTTCATGTTGATTTCTTTGCCCCTTCCTGTCCATCTCAATTCTTTGCCATTGCCCGTTCTTGTTTTCTCCTGCGCTGTTCTGGGTGAGTGCTGACTGCTTGAGGCTTAAGATCCATAACCTTTTAACCTGCACAGGGCTCCCTCTCCAACCGCCGTTCTCATGCACTGCTGCAACCCCCTCCCCTGCCCCCACATTCCAGAATCCTCTGACACACTTCCCCCTTCCACTGAACATGATAATAGACAAGTCTGTCAAGATGACTTCTGCTCTACAGGAGTAAAGGGGTGAGCAGTGACTAAGCCACTTGCTCAGCCCTCACACTTCTACCAACCCAATAGTGATCCCAATCACGTGTGTGGCCACGTGTGCCAAGGGAAGGCTATACTCTCAAGATGAGTGTTAACGTGATTCAGTAATAGTCCAAAATAATGGGAATGTCCAATCAAGCTTCTATAAATATATATACTTTAATAAACATATCATTTGCAAGAATAACTAAACAGAAAACACTGTACAATCCCCACCCCTATGCAAAGAACAGAGAAGATACATAGAAAAAAAGAAGCAGCACTCTGGATAGGAATGCAGGTGTGAAAGGCAATTTATTGTATTTATTTCTATAGCGGCGAAAACCCACAGGCATCAGGGCGTTGACATAAACACAAAGTTAACTAAGGCAGTAAGGAATTCCAGAAGTAAGAGCTAATGCCCTGAAATATCTTCCTAGGCCTCTGGCTCTTTAGACTTGTATTCCTTGCAGTAGAGAGAGGACAGCAGATCGCAAGTCCCAGGATGGCTTGAAAGGCATGATCATTTTTTTAAGGTACTCCGGGGTTTTTCCAAAAAGTCAGCAATGGATGGATTATTAGGTCCATTTTGAACTTCCACCAGTAACCAGTGCCGCTCTCTCCTAGTGTTGAAAATGTGACCTCTTCTAGGACTGGTCATGGCTATGCAGACTGCGTCATTGTGAATGGTCTGGCAAATCTATAGATTAGACTTTGATGCTCAGCACAACAAAATGTTGTAGTAGTCTAACCTTGATAGAATCATTGCACGGGCGATGGACACTGAATTCATTTTGTTGATGAAAGGTCGTATGGTCCGAAGAAGCCTCAGATGGTAGTTGCATGTCTTGCTGTGCCCCATTATATATAGGATTCACGATTAGATAAGAAGAACTTGACCCAATTAACCACCTTCCACAAACAGGCCCCCTGCTGTTGTAAGCACTCCAGTAGGTGATCGTGATCGACGAGGTCAAATGCTGCCGACAGATCCAACAGGATCAGAATCACAGCTTTCCCACTGTCAACAATATCGAACATGTGGGTTTGGAGATCCACTAATGTGGTATCTGTGCTATAAACAAGGCGAAAACCGGATTGCCGGCTGTGTAGGTTGTTGTTCTTTTCTAGAAAAGCCTGTAGTTGGAAAAGTCCAAAGTTTTTAGGAGGAACTGGCAGTTTGTTACTGTCCTAAAGTTGCTAGGGTCAGTGTGGTCCAAATTCATTTTCTTGGGAATTGGAGTAATAGTGACTTTCTTAAGCAATTCACACAATGTTCTTTAAAAAGAATTTGTCTTTGGAGGAAAAGGACCCACAATGGAACTGTGGGCAGTGCTTGGTCCATCCTACCTTTTTCAGATGTTTGGTGGTTTGACAGCATTCAACCTGGCTTTAGGCTGTTGTGCGAGTGGGTCGCTCTATAATCGGGTGCAGCAAATCATGTTGGTCCAAACAGCAAGCTAACATCAAGTCGGTTCGAATATGGTAGCTCAGTGGAGTTTGAGAGTGTGTTCGGCAATGCAGGTGTGCACACTAGGATGGGTTTGAAGTTGAGCTGATTTGAGACATGTGGAAAACGCTGGATAGGGTCGAGGCATAATGCTGCTGGGGTTCAAGTCAAATGTTGGCGATGGTCTGAAGCGGTGAGCCTGATCGTCCAGTATGCAGTTCGACAAAGTTGAAGTTCAAGGTTGAGTTATTCGGTAGCTGCTGGTTCTGAGTCCATGAGTGACACTCCAGAGGTTTGAATGGGTTCCAGCCATGAGTGGATGATTTGAACCCAGCAGGTGATGGGCTCTGCAAGGACATGGTGTGGTATGAAGCTGGTTCAAGGTTGCAAACATGTAACTTGAATGCTCGGTTGAGTACCAAAGACAGTACTGGCAGGTCCTGAGGTTGGAAATGCAGCAAACATGACTTGAAAGCGGTTTGATCATTTTGAGGTGATGAAAAACAAGGATTATGGCTGTCTTGGCTCTCAGGATGCTGTGAGTACCACCCTGGGGTCTCAAGGACAACTTCAGTCCTTGTTCTCATACTCCCGAACAAGTGAGACTGGCAAACACATTCAGAGTCCTCCACATGATGAGGCCCTGTTCAGCTGTGTGGCAATCGGAGGTGCAGGTCTTGTTCCAGAAACAGGTAATCCCAAATATGCCCTGTGGATCGGTAAGAAAAGCAACTCACCTCTACCTTATTCAATCAGTCTTCACGTCAAAGGTGCAGGGCCTTGGAACTTCAACTCCGCCAATAGAGGTTCAATGCATTATTTCTTAGGTGTTTGCTCAAAGGTGAGTCAAAGAAGGAGTGAGAGACCCCTTCTATTAATGGCAAAAGCATGCAGGTGATTGGACTAAAGCAAGCCTGCTTCAGGGATCCAATCCCTGTCCTTGGAACAAGTGGACTTTGCCATCTGACATCACAATGAATGTATTTTGTGTTAAAGGAAGTAGTAGGCACAGGAAGGAGGAGAGATATTGAGAGGAAACATGATGGTGGAATCTTCATTCAGCTTGTTTGAGGTCCCCCGTCTACATTAACTCTAAGTGTTTCTTTTGTTTTGTCAATAGCATCAAAGGCTTTTGTTATGCAGCTCCCTGGTGTGAAGCTAGTCCCTTTGCGGTGGGTATGCCCTTTCATTCCTGTTTCCCAGGCCAGCTCCTGCTGGGATGCTGGCTCACTGGAGATTGGTGTTACTTGATCTCACAAGGGATCCAAAGGAGAGACATAGTCATCCAATCTGCTGCCGTGTCACTTGGCAGGG
The DNA here is from genome assembly GCF_040938575.1 of Ambystoma mexicanum. Lineage (NCBI taxonomy): Eukaryota > Metazoa > Chordata > Amphibia > Caudata > Ambystomatidae > Ambystoma > Ambystoma mexicanum. Next base: position 740,595,727 of record NC_090928.1, read on the forward strand.
CCAGGATGTCTGACCAGTATACACATACACTTCCCAAAGTTGAGCTGAATTCACAGGGCTCTCACAGATACAATATCAATTGGATGTGGCTGTAATATGTATGGGAGATACCAGCCACCATATACAAACTCGGCTATGGCTTATATTCAAAATGTACAACTGCCACCAATGTAGCAACTCTCGTAGTTATGTGGTTTTGAGCTTAAGTGCAGATCCTGTGCTGTAATGGCATGGCCATTAGTGTAGCTGTCCAAGGGCACCTGTGCTCACTAGACCTCTGCTGTGCCACAGGGGAGCAAGCGCTGCAGATCAGGATTCGGATTCAGCAGGGCACAGGTCTACACTATGCTTCTGGACATCGAGTTTGTTGAAAACCATTATTACAAACGAGGAACCACTATTAATATCCAAATTATACAAATAGAAAAGGGTGAGATTTAAGAAAAGACACACATGAGTAAGATATTCTTAATTCATTCATACCTCATTTGCGTAAAATGGTATTGATCCAGATGAATTCATAAAGATTATAATTTCGATGTAATATTCTTTTATTAATAAACTCATACAGCACAAATAATGAGAATTATAACTGGATTATGAAACCCAAATAGATGTCAAACAACAATGAAAGAAAACAATAAGGGGCTACTGTTCGTCAGAGACGTAATGTGATTTAAAGGTGTAAACGCCTTGAGTAAGGCTTTAGCGCTTTCCAATCACATGACGGCTCAATTTCAAGCATTTGTATGGCAGAGAGGAGAGGCAGAATGTGACTTGCTTGATGTAGGAGAAATCTATGGGGCACCAACTAATGCAGGAAGTTTGCCCCCAATCAAAAGCACCACACGAATATACCTGTTGATACAATTCATCATCATAATCATCAATGCCTTTATTCGACAATTTGGCATAAAGACAACACTACACATGCTGAAAACGCATAGAGTTCATAATACATATATAAAATATGAGTCATTTCGTAATACATAATAATTAGCCTCTATTGAAACACTAATGATAAAAGATAATTATAAACATGATAATAACAATAAAAACACGTAACACAGGAAGACAAAAAGGACAAAACTAAAATCTTAAACACTACAATCACCCTCCTTTTATAAATAAAGTCTCTATATCTAAAGTGAAAGTGCAGATTTTCACAAATTCACCATAGTCAATGCTATCACTACAAATACTTTTAGCTCTTATGCGCCATATGCTTTACATAAAGGTTGTCACATGGTGCACTATAGCAACATCCTCTGTTTGATCAGTAACAGAGCCTGATCTACACAGCAAATATTAGCAGCATTAAAAATTGGCCTCAAGTGTTTAAATCTAGGCATCCTATATTTCAAAAGAGCATCAAATGGGCCAATGTTTCATATTCCATGCCACATGCTGGGCATACATCATGGCCTTGCCCAGACGGTTTTTAGGTAAAACTTGCAATATTGAGAATGTTAAATCTCATCTTTAAAAAAGTGTACGTGCAAAAGGTTGGTGGATATTGTCCAGATTTGTCTCAAAACCAATTACATGCTTTCCTGCCAGGTAATTTGATCCAGTGGATAACCTATTACATACATCAACAAGTTTTCTGTCGGCTCAAAAGCTAATTTGTTAACTGATGCTGTGCTTGATTTAGTTATACACACAGGGTTAGGGGCAGTACAGGCCGAACTGCTAGGTCATATCCCTTCTGCATGAGACCACAAGGATCCCCAGACATGTTTCAGCCTTGTTGAGCGTCATCAGTGCGGAGTAGCTTGGGTCTCTAGGCCCAGCAGACTCGGTACCCACGTCTGGGCATACCTGTCCCACTCGGGGTGATTTTAGTAAAACAAAAAGGTGCCTTAGTCCACAAGCTGCTCAGGCTCAAATTGTATAAGGATTCTTTTACATGCATGAACCAGTGCAGCGACATCCCTCCTTCTAAGCTCAAATATGGGATAGAGACTCCTTGCAGTTGGTTAATCCAGGGGATGACCAGATCCTTATCCAATACATCAATGGTCTTAAATTCAACTCATCACCAATGCGTTTGAGATCAAGTTCCATAAAAGAGGATGGGGTGAGGCAACTAGTGGGCAATCTAAGTACATTTTTAAGGATACCTTTTCAGCCATTGAGTTTATCATATTTAGAGTACCCCCAGATGTCTGCCCCATACAGGGCAGCCAATTTAGCTTGGGCGCTGTAAATCTCAAGGGCCGGGCAGATGTCTCCCCTGTCATGACTATTATAAAATCTTTGAATCACCCCACAGTACTTTTCCAGGTTAATACATGATTTCTCTACCTGACAAATCCATTGCCCTTTGTTATTAAACCTTATAACTATATAACCGTAAAATTGAACTTTCTCTACAATATTACCACTAACATTTGCAGAGCTTTGCTCTTCCCAATGTTGACCTCAAATTGCAGCTAGGTACATTTAGCAAAAGAGGCCACAATGACAGAATCATTGCAAAGAATAATGCAGGAACCAATTCACTCCCCAGCTCAAGTTGATTGAGGCAATTCTTGCTTAATGTCCTAATTACTTTGTCAATATAAAACAAAAATAGTAGGGGGCGGGGTGCAGCCTTGTCTCAACCCCCCCTTACTACAGAGAAGGGTTTGGTATTTTCTCCTCCTAGGCCCCAATGAACAAAGGCATTGTTATGCGAAAACGTTGTTGAATTATATATAGCAAGTTGCTCAGAAACGCCCTTTTCACTAGAACCTACCAAAGTGAATTCCTCTGTAACCCATCAAAAGCATTCCTGATGTCACCTGATGTCAATGAAGACAGCATTAAGCTCATTTTCCTCAGGACTGTATACTTCTGGACCAACAAAATAACCAAAACCCTTGGTCCACATTGCTCTTTCCTGCCTGGAAACCCGCCTGTATGAGATTGATGATGTCATTGTTGGTAGACCAGTTCTGAAGATGTTCATGGATTGCTTTCGCAAAGCTTCCCCCTACATTACCTAGTAGCAAAATAGATCTGCAGTCCTTCCCACCCTTTTTATAAATGGGGACAATAATGGCACTTTGCTGTGAGGCCGGTATTTTGTTAAGATGCAATACAGCATTAAACAACTCCATAATAAGGAGGCTGTAAGAGATGAAGAGCAAGACTTGGGCACAGTGGCATGTTTAGTATGAACTGTAGGTGCCTTTCCCCGTCTTACTACGTGTGAGAGAAAAAGAAATAAAATAACAGGCAAAACCCCTTGTCGGGGAAAGAGGCACTGAGACCCAGCTGCAAGAGTTCAAAGGATGGTTTATTTCTCCAGCTAGGAAATAACCCAAAAAACTCTCACCTCATCAATGCCAACATTTATATTAGTTAAAGTAACTCTAACAAAAAATACTAAATGGATCCGATTGGCCAGACGGTGTGGTGCTGTAGGTGTGGGTAGCATCTCTTCCTCCTGGTTGGCTGAGTAGCTGACGACGTCAAACATCTTGTGCTCTGTGCAGGTCAGGGTACGGTCACTGTGGTCACTACCTAAGCTAATATTGTTTCATACTAAATGACAAATTATTTAAAACATTTTATGCTACTTGTCACATTTCTACATAAGTTACACACAATGATCATTGTCAGTACAATTGGGTCATTTGTGGCTTTAATTGAAGGCCTTGACCTTTATTGTGCATGCAAAAGAATCAGACTATGTTTCGTATTTCTTTCTAGGTTTCAAATTCATTAGTGCAAGTAAAAGCATATATAATAAAAATACTTAAGGTTAGTAGTAGGTGTGTTGCGTGAGTTTCACAGCACAGGCGAGGGTCTGGCACTTGAAAGAAATACCTCACAGGGGGTGCAGGGTCAGGATGGCAATAAAATGTTTTAATGGGGGTGGGTGGCTTGAACGTTTATGAGAACGAATCGAGCAGAAAGTGCTTAGCTCATCTTGGTTCACATGCTGGTTTTCAGGCAAACAGTGATCTCAGAGGAAGAAAACTGTAGCATATTAATTGTTGCAACTTTCTCCAGCCTCAGCGTGAGAATGGAAGTGCAGAGCTTTTCCTTCGCAGGGGGAGTGCAAGGGTGGGGGTCAGCCAGCTGCCTGCGCGCCTTGTGTGTGTGTGTCTCTGTCCTTGGCTGCTGCGGTGGAAAGGGGAGCCGAGCATTGCTGTACTATCGCAGTGAGGCCTGTTTACCCAAGATGGAGTCGAAAGGGGCACAAAAGATGGATGCCCCGTGTCCTGCTCAATAGTCCCATCTATGCAGCAGTCAACCTTGGTTAACTTTACATAAGGGTAAGGGGCAATAACACTACCGGAGGCACACGGTCCAAGCCTTGTACTGAGGAGCGTACGACGCGAGGGGGCCTGAGGACCCCTCGCTCCCATACATTCCCCCCTTTCGTTACATCTAAAGTAACAAACTACTTTATCTCGTTCTTTCCGTTCTCCCTTCGGTAGCGCTCAGCTTCAGCCACAGCCTCATCCCAAGCAGGTGTACCCTTTATTGGCATCCAGGCTTTACACACACTTCCTAAGCTGTTACCCCTTCGTGCATATTCTTCGGGGGTGACCATTAAGTATATCCCACCATCCCCATCTACATCTATCCATACCTCATTGTACCACAGCAAGTTTTTTGGTTCTCTAATGGTAGTGTAATGTAGATTATCAACCACGTCCCCATACTGTCTATAGATGGCAGTCATCCTATACTGTGGTGTGGTGTATTCTCCGGTTTGTACTTGGGCATCTATCATGGTAGCAACTGTTGTCTGTCGGCCCACTGTTACCATCATCATTGCTGAATTAGGCATATTATTTTCACAGCATCTTAGTCCCAGTTGGCACACACAGAATATTAAAGAAGAAAGACTATGATGGGAATGAGTATCTTTGCTGCGATGTTCACCCACGATGGTATCCAGCTGAACAGGTCGTCGAACCATGTGTTGTTATCTATTCCGCCTTCTGCTCTCATTCTTTCTCCTAAATTATGCACTGCTGTTATCACATGTGACAGTGTCCCACACGCCCCCCCAATTTTTTTGCAAACACCACCGTCCATCGCTGTGATAAGATCTAAGACATATCTGTTTTGCATTGTCATCAGGCGCAGTGCACAGAGCTCCCAGCGTGTTATCTGCAGCCATTTCGCGTTTGCCCTTGCTTGAACGCCTGGTGCCAGGAACGATGCAAAGAATGTTTCAGCAGATGAGAAAAGTTTATACTGTTGTGAGATTTTAGCAAGGAGTTCTGACGATTTGGCCTAAATATAATTGGATCTTTTGCTGCGTGACAACTTGGTTTTCAAAGTTTCTTCTGACAATTGTTCGTATGCTGGGGGCTCTGTGATTGTCTCATCAGCTGCTGTAGATGGTTCAGCCGATTGCCCTGCTGCCGATGTGTCAGTCGATTGGCCTGCTGTCGATGTGTCAGCCGAAGGCCTTGCTGAAAACTGGACGTGGCTCTCTGGTATCACCATTAGTGCTGAGTGAAGTGTGGCTAGGGCACAAGTGCCCCTCCAGGATGCTGGGAGATGCAGGTAAACTCGTTTGCCACAGATCCAGTATATATCCATTAATGCAGCAGTGCCTTTTTTCATTACTGGCATTATTAAAGTCTTATTGCACTGCCACACCATTCCCATGTTCACCTTCCCTTCTCCATGGAAGCAAAGTTTGTGCGGTATCTCCTTTTGAATCTTTATGGGTCTCTCCAGGAGGTGTGACCCATGTCAGCTTGGTGATATGCTGTGTCCAGATGGGGATTCACGTTTCTTTTGCCCATTCGTATGTTTCATCTGGCAGCCCTCGAAGCCCCTCAGCTTTGCATTTAATTGTTTCATCATGCCACTTGTCATTGCATATCTTGTGCCTTTTATAACGAAAAATGGCTCTTGGAGGCATATTACTCCTTGTCGTCTGCTGGTGCACGTTTGTTCGTTTTCCAATTTTTCCATAGTGACTGTGTGTGCTTGAAATGTCTTTTTTATTCTACACAGCATCAGATGAATCAAACATTGGGCCTCAGACAAGGGTACTTCCTGTGGGATTAACATTTTTGGGGTTTCAGTTGCATGGGGAATAAGTGAGCAAGCGTAACAACTTTCATTACTTGCTTGCTTTGCTGCGGCACTCATGTCTGAATACCATTTGTTGGATTGGTCAGGGTATTGGGGGTCCTCTATTTCATCTAACCCCAAGTTATGATAAATATCGTATCTGTTTTTTCCCACCCCCCTTTTTCTCCTGCTTCTGTTTTTTAATTGGGTTCCAGCTAGTGACTATTGCAGCGGGAATATTCTAGACCATGCTTCATCTATGTTGTTCATTGTGACATGTGTGTATTCAGTGGTGGGTTCTGGTGCAGTGTGTGTACGTATGCTTGTTTTTCTGGAATCAGTTAACCAATAGTAATCATCATTTACATTCCATCCAGGCCCTATTTTCTTTGTTCCAGTATTATTCAACATTGGAATAGCAGTTTTGTTTCCGTGCAATTGTAAAAGGGGCCTTGTTATATTTATATCATTCAATTCAATGTTATAAATGTCCTTCAATGTAGTTGTTGCTTCAGTCCATATCAATTTAGACCCTGGTTTTGTCATATCAATTTCACTTCCCCCTTTGTTCATTTCATTTGCCACATAAAAAACAACATTATACCAAATAAAATAAAACATCATTATTGCAAATAATATGGCAGCATATTTTATAACACATTCCAAATTATTTAATCTACTGGCCCTAGTGGCATCCCTATTTCTATCTAACATTTCAGCTTGCTCAGCCATTTCGTTGCATTGGCTCATGTTGAACCTATGTGGGCGAGACAAATTCGTTAAGTCACATGGAAGAAAAATAATTGCAATTATTCATTTCTTTTTCATTTCTTACTCAGTTAGGCATGTAACAATTCCTTTTCATTTCATCATGGAATAGATTAGGAGAAGATAGAAAAAAACAACTCGATTTATATGAAAAGAAAAGAAAAAGAGAGAGAGAAAGAGACAAAATATATATGTATAACCTTCGCTTTTCCCCTATACTTTCCCTGTCTAAGTTGCAATTGTCATCATATTAACCTGTGCCAGTGGTGGCATCCACACAGTCGGTTTCATTTTGGGGAGATGCAACACTGTGTACTCTTCTTACGTCTGAGAGGTGCACCCAATATTTTAACCCTGTGACTTTGACTGCAGTTGGGGTGCTGTATACCACTGTGTATGGACCATGGAATCTTGGTGAGTTCCACCTCCTCACGAAGTTTCTAATGAGAATTTGCTCCCCTGGCATTAAAGGCCCCTCTGGGCTGTCTGCTGTCGGCATGGAGGTGTCTGTTGCTACATCTTCAGTAAATGGTGAAACAATTTGTTTTGCTATGCTGCGTACTGCACGCGTTAGCTGTGTTAGGTATTCCTTAAATTCTTCTCCCAGAACTGTGGCAGCCCTGTGCACATCAGACGCTCTCCTGACAGGGGAGAGCGGTGTGTGCATTCTCCTTCCCGTCACGATTTTGTGCGGGCTTAAATGATGGTCCTTGCATGGTTGGTTTCTGCGTTGGAACAGTGCTAGGGCCAGACAATATACCCAATTCTTTTTCAACGTGCTGCATAATTTCGATTATTATTATTAATTGCTTTTGAGCAGCCCGTTGATCCTCTCCACAACTCCATTGGCCATTGGATGATAAATCGAACATAGTTTGCGTTTCACCCCCAGAAGGGAGGTTATTTCTTTGAAGAGGTCATTTACAATGAGTGTGCCGTTGTCTGAACGGATCACGCCACAGATTCCCCACCGTGAGAATACTTCTCGCACAAGGAACTTGGCAGCACATTTTCCATCAGGATGGGGACAGGGGCCACTTCCACCCACCGTGAAAAGGGGCATACCACCACAATCAAGTATCTTGCCCCGTTACATCTTTCTCCCATATCAGTGTAATTGATATGTAGTTCTCTGAATGCACCTGTAGGGCGTGGCAAAGTGCCACGCAGAGTTCCCAATGTCATTCCTGAATTGTAAGTTTGGCATGTAATACATTCAATCACAAACTTAGTCAAGTATTCATGTAGATTAGGAACAAACCAATCCTCTTGCATATCTGAGGCAATGTGTTGTTTTGCAACGTGAGCGTGAAAATGCAGTTGTTGGAATGTTACTTCTAATAATTCTACGGGCATCACTACTTTGCCTGTCGTTTCCTGTCTCCAAATGAGATCTGTGGCTGATTGCTTACACCCTCGTTTGCCCCACAATTCCTGCTCTTCCGGTGGGGCCCTTCTCTGGAGTTCTATCAATTGTGCTATGGGCGTGTTATTGTATGCATCTGCTGATTGTTCCGCTGTGGTTGTTTTTACAATGTACTCTGGTGTTGGTGTTGGAAGCTTCTTTCGCTGCCGCGTCGGCTGCCGCGTTCCTCAATGAGACGGCATCTGTGTTATGGGTATGGGCTTGGCATTTAACCACCGCTACTACTGATGGTTCTGCTAGAGCTTCTATCAGTTCATTTAACAACGTGGCATGTTGTACAGGGCACCCGTCTGCTCTTCTGAACCCTCTCCTTCACCAACGTGATAGCCCTGAGTGAACTGTGGTGGTAACATAAGCTGAATCTGAATATATGGTCACGGCACAACCTTTGGCTGTGTGTAACGAACTGATTAGCGCGGTCAGTTTGGCTGCTTGTGCAGAGTAATGTGATGTAACGCTCACCTGATTCTCGCAGAGGCGCCGGTCTTGACTGGGCGACTACCGTATCTTCAAAGGTGATGTGTAGCACCCGGTTGGCTCTTTGGGCTGGACCTCTGTGCACTGTATGCCTGACGTGTAGAGTAAGATGTCTGCAGATAGAAAATATGGGGTTAATGAACTGGGGTTATTGGGGTGTCCCTATCTCTTTCCTCTTCTCCTCTCCTGTAGACCCCAAAGGTTAACGCTCTCACCTTAGGTAAGTGAATGCCGAGCTCTCCATCTGCCTCGGGGCAGGGTGCTGTAGCCAGTTTCTTCACTGGATAGGTAGCGCAGGCCTCTTGACTTCAGAGGACTGCTGTCCGTCGTTTACTGCACGAACGGTAAGTTTCGAGTCATTCAAATGTCTTTTTAAAGTCTTTAGTAATGATGTCTCTTGTTTTGCAGGGTTCCGGCGATGGCGGATGACGGGCTGAAGTGAGTTGAAGATGGAGCCCGTGTGACGAATAGAAGCGCCTGGAAGCACGTGAGTAAGCGCTTGTTGCCTGCTTCACGATGCGCTCTAACTGTCTTTTTATTTTGCAGGTACGAGTTCGGAGCGGCTGCAGGGTGCCGGAATACCCACTGGATTAGATGTGGAAAGGAGTAATGGCACGTGAGTATTAAAGTTCCCCAATGTCTTTAAACGCACCTTGTTTTGTCTTTCAGATGCGGATGCAGCGCCGAAGGCCTCCGGAGCGTGCGAAGAGTTGGTAAGCTTTTGTCTTTCGGATGCCGGAATGCTGTATGAAGACCTCCGGAGCGCACGAAGAGTAGGTAAGCCTTTGCCTTTCCGATGCCGGAATGCTAACCTGTTCTTTCTTGTCTTTATGGGTGTTGCTGAAGACTGGATTCAGGATGGTAAGCCTTTGCCTTTCAGATGCCGGAATGCTAACCTGTTCTTTCTTGTCTTTATAGGTGTTGCTGAAGACTGGATTCAGGATGGTAAGCCTTTTTCCTTAGGCCCAGGACTGGATGCAGAAGACACGATGAGCGTCCTGCTGCAGAGGGTGCAGAATAACGCAAAGCAAGATTCATCCACCGGGTGTGGTTTAAATAGCCTTCTGTAGTGCTTAGGTGTCTCCTTCCACAGCCACGCCTAAGTAAGAAAAGAGTTCCTGGTAAGAAAAGAGTTCCTGCCTTCCAGAAGAGTTCCAGTGTTCTAAATCTAGGGAGTGGCTGCAGCCCCACCCAACAGGAAAAGTAGTTCCAAACAGAAGAGGATCAGAGGCTCAACTGGCAGGCAAGTAAGCAGCATGGTCTGCTGCAGGTAAGTCCACCCAAGCATTATGAGCCCGGCGCTTCCAGCGCTGGGACTGGGCATATTTATGAGCCTGGTGCCACTGGCGCCAGGACTGGGTCCAAAAGGTCCCAATTGGGACTGGTTGGCACTCGGAACCTGGGTTATGGATCTGCTTCCAAGGGAGTTGGGAAAACCCTGACCTTTTGGAAGCAGAGATCATGACAGTACCCCCCCTCAAGGCCCCTCCCAAACCGGGCTTCTCCGGGGGTTTTGGCTTGTCAGGAAATGTTCGGTGAAATCTTTTGATTAGGCGAGGAGCGTGGACATATTCAGCAGGTTCCCAGGATCTCTCTTGGGGGCCGTAGCCTTTCCAGTCAATTAGGTAGAATAGTTTAGATTTGGAGATCTTGGAGTCCAGAATGCTTTTGACTTCAAACTCGAGTTCTCCATCCACTAGGATAGGTTTTGGAGATTTGGTTAGTCGGGTTTGAGGTTGCACGGGTTTTAATAGAGAGACGTGGAAGACCGGATGTATCTTCATGTGCGGGGGCAAGTCCAACTTGACCGCTACTGGGTTTACTATGGTAGTGATGGAATAGGGACCAAGGTATCTTGGGTTGAATGTGCGTGGCCCTTTTAGAGATAGATATTTGGTGGATAACCAGACTTGATCCCCTACTTGATAGTGAGGGGCTTCCTTCCGATGTTGATCTGCTCCTTTCTTGTATTGTTCTTTAGCCCTTTGAAGGTGAGAAACAGCTTCCTTAAAGGCTTGGGTGATTGTAGAATGCAGGTAGTCTACTGCTGGTGTTTCAAGATCTTGGAGGGGATCCAACTCCGAGGTTCGAGGGTGACTGCCGTACAAAAGAAAAAACGGGGTTTTCCCAGTTCCGGAGTGGACAGAGTTATTGTAGGCATACTCGGCTATCCAAAGGATATCTTTCCAAGTTTTTTCAGTTTGTTGCAGCATGCAGCGTAAATACTGTTCCAGAGTTTGATTGGTCCTCTCGGTTTGTCCGTCGGTCTGAGGGTGGTGACTGGTCGATAGTCTCACATCAATTTGAGCCGACCGACAGCAACTTCGCCAAAAATGAGAAATAAATTGACTACCTCGATCCGAAATTAGAACCGAAGGAAAACCGTGCAGTCGGACGATGTTTTCCAGAAATTCTCGGGCCAGAGTTGCTGCTGTTGGCAAGCCTTTGAGCGGAATGAAATGCGCCATCTTGGAGTATAAGTCCACGATTACTAGAATCGTATTGTATCCGGAGCATGGAGGTAGATCGGTGATGAAGTCCATAGAAAGCGTATGCCAAGGGCGAGGTGGGATGTCAATAGGGCGTAAGAGGCCTGCTGGTCTTTCCTTTTGACTCTTGTTTTGGGCGCATACTCCACAGGACATTATAAAGTCTCTGATATCTTTTTTCCAAGACGGCCACCAGAAGTAGCGCTTGATCTTTTCTGAGGTCTTGGCTATACCGGGATGACCTTCCATTAAAGAGTCGTGATAACAAGAGATTACTTTTTTCTGTAAATCTGTGCTGGGTAGGTATAATCGTTCTTGGAAATACAATAAGTTGTCCTTTACTGCAAAGTCCTTTCCCTGCAGATGCCAATTCTGTATATCTGCTGGAGTTACAAGTTGCCTGGCTTTATCCTTAACTTCCTCTATGGATTCTGTGGCGATTACACCCAGAATTCTTTGTTCGGGAATGATTGGTACAGGTTTAGGGTTGATCAAGTGTTCTTCCACTCCCATCCGAGAAAGGGCATCGGCTTTACCGTTCTTTGTACCCGGTCGATAGGTAATTATGAAGTCAAACTCGGCAAAGAATAATGCCCAACGGAGTTGTCTAGAGGATTGGGCTTTTGCGGTTTTCAAATATTGCAGGTTTCGGTGATCCGTAATCACAGTAACGGTGTGTCGGGCCCCCAGCAGATAATGCCGCCAAGCCTTAAAGGCAGACTTGATAGCCAGAAGTTCCTTGTCAGTAATCGTGTAATTGACTTCAGGAGGCGAGAATTTGCGGGACCAAAATGCCACGGGATGCAACTGATTGGTTACCGGGTCCTTTTGTGATAGAACTGCCCCCATGGCAAGGCTTGAAGCATCAGTTTCCACGATGTAGGGGAGTTCGGGGCGAGGGTGTTTTAAGATTGGTACAGAGATAAATTTAGTCTTCAAATCCTGGAAAGCTTGTTCCGCCTCGGTAGACCATTCAAAACATTTGTTTTTCTTTAACAAGGCAGTGATGGGCTGGACTATTCGAGAGAACTCGGGGATAAACCTGCGGTAAAAGTTAGCGAAGCCTAACATGCTTTGCACACCTTTTACGGAGGATGGTGATGGCCATTTGAGAACTGCATCGACCTTCTTTGAATCCATACGCACCCCGCCAGGTGATAATATGAATCCCAAGAATTCAACTTCAGTCACGTTGAAAACACATTTTTCCAACTTAGCGAAAAGTTTGTGTTGGCGCAATCTTTCGAGGACCATTTTCACGTGTTTCCGATGTTCAGATTCCGATGAAGAATAAACGAGGATGTCGTCAATGTAAACAGCAACACATACATCTATGAGCTCTCTGAGGACATCGTTCATAAAATATTGAAAGGCGGCCGGGGCATTGCAAAGTCCGAAGGGCATGACCTGATATTCAAATAGCCCATACTTGGTGCGGAAGGCCGTCTTCCATTCATCGCCCTCTTTTACTCGTACCAAGTGGTAAGCTCCTCTAAGATCCAGCTTTGTATATATGCATGCTTTTCTGACTTGGTCCAGGAGTTCAGGGATCAAAGGTAACGGATATCTATTCTTAACGGTGATCTGGTTCAGGGAGCGATAATCGTTACAAGTTCTAAGGTCTCCTTCCTTTTTTGGAACGAAGAACAAAGCTGAAGAAGCAGGGGACTTGGAAGGACGAATAAACCCATTTGCCAGGTATTGATCCAGGTATTGTCGAAGGTGAAGGTTCTCAGGCTCGGTGAGGGCATAAATTCTACTACAAGGAGGAGTAGATCCAGGTATCAGGTCTATCTGGCAGTCATAAGACCTATGAGGAGGTAGAGAGTTAGCCTGATCCTTCCGGAAAACATCTTGGTATCCTAGGTATTCGGGAGGTAACTGGGGAGTCTCCGAAGAAATTGCGGCCAGTGCAACACCAGGTGGAGGGTGACAAGTAGAGACACATTCTGGAAACTGGACCATTCTTGCTCGCCAATCGATCAGAGGATTGTGTTTCTCTAACCAAGGTATTCCTAGAATAATCTGAAACTGAGGGGCCTTGATCACATCGAACACAATCTTCTCATGGTGTCCATCTTGACTTACTAGCGTCACTTCTTGAGTGGTATGCGTTACTGGCCCGGAGGCTATCTCCGTACCATCCACCGTAGTAATGACGTCCTTTACAGCCTTGGGACAAAGAGTTAGATTCATCCTCAAAACCATTTCATGATCCACATAATTGCCGATGGCACCGCTGTCGACGTAAGCTTCAATTGCATGTAATCGATCCGGATTATCAGGGCTAATGAGGACCATAGGTATCACGAAATGCGAGGTCACGGAACTGGTTTTTACGCTCGGCAAGAGGACCTCTATTCTTGTCGGGCGAGGTCGTTTCCCTGCTCAGAGTTTGTAACTTTGGTAACTGCAGCTCCTACTGCCTTCTTGGCAGGTTTCACCGGACAGTCTCGAAGAAAGTGCCCTGAGTTTTCGCAATATAGGCATAATTGCAACTGTTTCCTCCTTTCCCGCTCCCGTTGTGTTAGAGGACCTTTCAGAACCCCTATTTGCATGGATTCCCCGGAGTCTACTCCTTTGGAAGGAGTTGGCGGTTTGGAAAATACTCGAGCATCAAACTTGGAACGATCGGCCTTCCTGTTCTGCAGCCTGTGATCTATTTGAACGACCAAGTCTATGTAATCCGAACAGTCTTGTGGGGGATTCACTACTTGGGCTAAAACGTCTTTGAGCTCTCCACGTAGACCTCTATAAAACAGCGTAATCCTTTTGTCCTCAGGCCATTGAGTTTCCACTATTAGTCTATTGAAAGATGCAATATAAGCCAAAAGGTCTTGATTACCCTGTCGCAACGAAAGAAGCTCATTGTCCAAGGCCTGTCCCTGTGAATGTCTTGCGAACAGTTTTTCCATACTAAGCTGAAAGGCTTGGAAATCATGGAGAACCGGATCATCTTGATGAACTAGAGGGATCGACCAGTCTGCCGCATTGCCACTAAGGTACGAAAGTACAAAAGCTACTTTAGCTTGATCAGTTGGAAAGGCTGCTGGCCGGCATAAGAAGTGCAACCGGCACTGATTGATAAATACTGCAAACCTCTTTGGGTCACCAGAAAATCGCTCGGGCGGAGCCAGAGGTACATTCCCAGGTAGATTGATCTGCACTGGAATCATAGAGGATGTTGAAGGAAGATTTGCCCCTGATGCGGGTAACGGGGTCTGTCCGGCTTGTGACTGTAGCACTTGTCTAGCAAGATTGTCTGTTCTCTCCTTGGAAATAATTAGTTCCCTTCTTAGAGCATTCGTTTCCTGACGAGTTGCATGCACTTCTGCCCTTAGTTCCCCAAGTAACCGGGCTAGGGGGTCAGTATCCGAGGTTTCCATAGCGCCTGGGCGAGAGTTTTGCGGTAGGCTTTGCGTTCTGTAACGCTCACCTGATTCTCGCAGAGGCGCCGGTCTTGACTGGGCGACTACCGTATCTTCAAAGGTGATGTGTAGCACCCGGTTGGCTCTTTGGGCTGGACCTCTGTGCACTGTATGCCTGACGTGTAGAGTAAGATGTCTGCAGATAGAAAATATGGGGTTAATGAACTGGGGTTATTGGGGTGTCCCTATCTCTTTCCTCTTCTCCTCTCCTGTAGACCCCAAAGGTTAACGCTCTCACCTTAGGTAAGTGAATGCCGAGCTCTCCATCTGCCTCGGGGCAGGGTGCTGTAGCCAGTTTCTTCACTGTATAGGTAGCGCAGGCCTCTTGACTTCAGAGGACTGCTGTCCGTCGTTTACTGCACGAACGGTAAGTTTCGAGTCATTCAAATGTCTTTTTAAAGTCTTTAGTAATGATGTCTCTTGTTTTGCAGGGTTCCGGCGATGGCGGATGACGGGCTGAAGTGAGTTGAAGATGGAGCCCGTGTGACGAATAGAAGCGCCTGGAAGCACGTGAGTAAGCGCTTGTTGCCTGCTTCACGATGCGCTCTAACTGTCTTTTTATTTTGCAGGTACGAGTTCGGAGCGGCGGCAGGGTGCCGGAATACCCACTGGATTAGATGTGGAAAGGAGTAATGGCACGTGAGTATTAAAGTTCCCCAATGTCTTTAAACGCACCTTGTTTTGTCTTTCAGATGCGGATGCAGCGCCGAAGGCCTCCGGAGCGTGCGAAGAGTTGGTAAGCTTTTGTCTTTCGGATGCCGGAATGCAGTATGAAGACCACCGGAGCGCACGAAGAGTAGGTAAGCCTTTGCCTTTCCGAAGCCGGAATGCTAACCTGTTCTTTCTTGTCTTTATAGGTGTTGCTGAAGACTGGATTCAGGATGGTAAGCCTTTGCCTTTCAGATGCCGGAATGCTAACCTGTTCTTTCTTGTCTTTATAGGTGTTGCGGAAGACTGGATTCAGGATGGTAAGCCTTTTTCCTTAGGCCCAGGACTGGATGCAGAAGACACGATGAGCGTCCTGCTGCAGAGGGTGCAGAATAACGCAAAGCAAGATTCATCCACCGGGTGTGGTTTAAATAGCCTCCTGTAGTGCTTAGGTGTCTCCTTCCACAGCCACGCCTAAGTAAGAAAAGAGTTCCTGGTAAGGAAAGAGTTCCTGCCTTCCAGAAGAGTTCCAGTGTTCTAAATCTAGGGAGTGGCTCCAGCCCCACCCAACAGGAAAAGTAGTTCGAAACAGAAGAGGATCAGAGGCTCAACTGGCAGGCAAGTAAGCAGCATGGTCTGCTGCAGGTAAGTCCACCCAAGCATTATGAGCCCGGCGCTTCCAGCGCTGGGACTGGGCATATTTATGAGCCTGGTGCCAGTGGCGCCAGGACTGGGTCCAAAAGGTCCCAATTGGGACTGGTTGGCACTCGGAACCTGGGTTATGGATCTGCTTCCAAGGGAGTTGGGAAAACCCTGACCTTTTGGAAGCAGAGATCATGACATGTGAGGGGAGGCGTTTTTGCACAATCACTTCGTATGTGTCTTCTTCCATGCGCACTAGCGCCATCCCCACATGTTTCTCTCCTGTCTCTGAATTTATGGATGCTGATCCATCTATGAAATATATTTCGCCTTCTGTAAGGGCGTTTTCGCTTGCTTTGGGAATGTCATCGCCCTCTCCCTCGTATGTGCTACAATCGTGTTCCTGTAAATCGTCAGTTGTGGATGGCTCTGTAATGAAGGTAGCTGGGTTCACTGTTTTGCATCTGACCACATGTACATTTTGACTTGATATTATTATTTCATAAGCAGAGGCTCTCTGTGTTGTGAGGGTAGATTTTGATCTTTCCAAGATAGCAAATAATGAGTGTTCCGCCTATAGCGTCACTGAACATCCCATTACGATTGTGGCACTTTTCTCGATAGCGAAGGCCGCTGCAGCGAGGGCCTGTTTGCAAGCGAAATGTCCCTGCATTACTGGGTCCAATATTCCACTGTAGTACGCTAATGGTTTGTGGCCTAGCGATGTCTTTTGTGTCAACACTGCTGTCATCAATGTTCCATTGCTGTGTGAAAACAGGAAAAATTCCCTTTCATAATATGGATTTGCAAGGATTGGGGCGTCTGAAATAAGATCTTTTAATCAAGAGAATTGAGCAATTGTCTCCTGTGTCCATTTTATTGGGGCTCTATTCTTTTGTGCTTCCTTTAGTGCTTGTAGCATTGGCCGGGTGTACGCTGCGTAATCGAGGATCCATGCTCGGCAATAGTTACATATGCCAAGAAATTTCTGCATGTCCTTCACTGTTTTTGGTATGATAATGTGTCGAATGGCTGCTGCTCTGTCTGGTAATATTCTTTTTCCGTCTTTAGATATTTGCTGGCCAAGATACACAACGTTGGCAAAGCAGTATTGTAACTTTCCTTTGTCCACCTTGTATCCCTTGGCAGCCAATACGTTAAGCAGTGTTATCGAGTCTTCTCTACACTCTTCTTCTGTTTTGCTGCAGACGAGTAAATCATCTACGTACTGTATTATGGTGCTCCCTACATCTATGTTGCCAATGTCTACTCGCAGTACTCTGTTAAAAATGCTTGGGCTCTCGCAATACCCCTGTGGGAGTCTGCGATGTTCATATCTGTTGTTTCCTAATGTAAAAGCTGTAAGGTACTGCGACTCTGGTGCGAGTGGCACAGAGAAAAAGGCATTTTTCAGATCAATGACAGGGAAGCAAGTTGCCTCCTTTGGTATACTGCACAATATTGATGACGGGTTAGGCACTAAAAGGAACTCTTTTTGGATGACGTCATTGAGTGGGCAGAGGTCCTGGACCATTCTCCACGCCCCTCCTTTTGCTTTCTTAATCGGAAAAATCGCTGTGTTGCATGAGGAAGTTGATGGCACTAAGATACCTTGGCTT
This sequence comes from Ambystoma mexicanum, assembly GCF_040938575.1. NCBI lineage: Eukaryota > Metazoa > Chordata > Amphibia > Caudata > Ambystomatidae > Ambystoma > Ambystoma mexicanum. The sequence continues at coordinate 740,613,260 of NC_090928.1, forward strand.
AGGAGTGTATTCACTGTTTCTCTAATACCTTCCTCTGCTTCTTTGGATATTGGGTATTGTTTCACTCTGGGTGGGAGGGCACCTGGTTTCAATTTTATTTTTATGGGAGTTACCCCATGCAACAATCCTACATCGTGTGGTCCTGTAGTCCAAATTTCAGGTGCTACCCTGGCCATGTCTTCTTCAAATATTGTCAGTGGGGCCTTTATGTTAGCCATGAGTGGGTTGTGTATTTCTCTGTATTGAATCATAATGTCACATGGTATGCTTATTTCCATTATTATTTCTCCATCCCCTTCGTAGTCAGTAAACAATTCTTCATCAGTAATGTCTTTTAGCATTATGTTTGGCTCTATGCATAGCACGCTTCTCCACTCGCGTCCTTGCCTGTCCAGGCCTATGACCACAATGCGTTTGTTGGAAACTTGAACTGCCTCAATGTCTATAGACATGATTGTGCCTGGCACTACATCTGTTGGTGTGATTGGGCGGAATATGAAGTCGGATGGTATTCTCCATTCTTTTTGTGTTATTTCAGGCACTACTCGGGCTAATACCTGTATTCCATAGACGAACATGTCCATGTCAATGGGAATCCCTCTTACTGCAACTTCCTTTGTAATCGTACTTATTATCAAGAGTGCCCGTACGGGGCATACCCCTGGCGTTGAGCACACTATTCCTCTTTCAGTAAAGGCTATGGTCATGTTTAACTTACTGAGTAGGTCTCGTCCCATCAAATTGATTGGCGGGTCTTCGTAATACAATAAGGGTGAGCGAACTGTTTTTCCCCCCACTGTTACATCAAGATCTTTTGTATAAGGAACTTTTAAAATAGCCCCAGAGAACCCCTGCGTCTCCAAATTTCTTCCCGAGAGCTGAAACCGCCCTTCTGTGAGGCATGATTTTTCTGCTCTACAGAAGGACCTCGCTAACAAAATCACCACTCTTCAGGATAAAATTGCCAATAAAAAACTAAACATACCCAACATGACCACACAGGTTAGTACTGCATTGCTTCCACTTAAACCAGCACACGCTTTAGTTTTGTCAAAGTCTCAATCCTCGAGGTTGAAAAAATCTGCCTCTCTCTCAAACCGTCTAATTGTCAGGGAGATAAATGCCCAGCCCAAATCATTAAATATGCAGCTAGAGACCTGCCACCCTTCATCTCGAAGCTAATAAATGCCTCATTATCTACTGTCACCATCCCAAGTAATCGAAAGGAGTCCTGGGTACTCCCGCTCCTCAAAAAACAGTCATTAGATCCTACTATACCTACCAGCTATAGGTCTATGACAACAGTGCCATTCCTTCTAAAAAGTTAAATAAAGGATTACCTGTAACATAACCAGTTACTAGGAGCCAGGCAATCAGGATTCAGGCCCCAACATGGTACTGAGACAGCGCTGATTGACCTCAAGGCCCAAATTGACGAGCTGACAGACAAAGGGAAATCAGCCTTACTACTCCTCCTTGATCTCTCAGCAGCGTTCGACTTGGTGGAACACAATGTCCTATGTAATCACCTTGACACAGCACACTTCTACCAGAAGGCCATAGTCTGGATCCAATCCTTTCTAAGCAATAGGACTATGAGAGTCTTCTCGCCCTCAGCAGCAGCAGACCCAATTCCCATCACTTGTGGAGTGCCTCAGGGCTCATGGTTCTCACCCACAATGTATAATAAATTTACCAAGCCCCTTTTTGATGATCTGGATCATCTTGGTATCACCTACACTAACTATGCAAATGATACCCAGATTCTCATACCACTTTCTGGGGATTATGATAATGATTTGGCCTTGGTAAACAAAATGTACCTCATCATCCAGGCATGGATGGCTGTCCATGGTTTATGCCTGAATGGTGACAAAACTGAACTCATCATTCTTGGAACTACGCCTAATCTCAACGAACTTGGTCACAAAATACACATCTTTTAATATTGATGGCAACATGGCAACACTATCAAGGTCGCCAAAGAGGTGAAAACCTTAGGATTTTACCTGGATTCTACCCTTACCTTTGCGAAACAGGTTAAATCCATGGCCTCTGCCTCGGTTTATAAACGTAAGCTGATTAGAGCCAGCAAACCATTTTTATCTAATAACAGCTGTACTATTATGGCCAGAGCTCTAATCTTGTCCAAATTAGACTATTGTAATGCCCTATACCTAGGCGCCAATACGTATATCATCAGAAAAATTCAGACTCTACAGAATAATGCTCTTAGAGCAGCACTGGGCATAGCCAGGAAAGACCACATTTCTAAGGTAAGGAGACAGAATAGTTGGCTTTCCACCAGTGACAAAATCCTGCTTAAAACTGCCTCACTAACTCACAAGTGCCTAAACAATGATGCACCCCGCTATTTTATAGAGAGAATTAATAGACAATCCTCCAACCGGCCCACCAGAAGTGCTACTACAAATTGTTTGATCATTCCAAGGTTCAAATTGACAAAAGCTGGAGCATGCAGCTTCCCAGTCAAAGCTGCACAGCTCTGGAACTCCTTACCCCCTTTTCTGAGGGTGGACCAAACATACCCGAACTTCAGACATAACATCATTAACTGGTTCAAAGAAAATGACCACTAAATGCATGTCAGCCACTGTCCTACTATCCCCACTCCTTTGCACTGTAAATCATGTGAACCTCTCTTTTTTATGCAATGTCTTCCATCTATGCTTGCTGCATGTCTATATCCAATTGTTGTATTCAAACCTTTGACTGTATTATAAGTGTGCAACCATGGAACCTTGTAACCTTAAGCCGAAAATATTCATGTATCCTGCCCCTGATACCCTCGGGTCTGGCGCGCATTACAAATAAATGAACAAACAAAAAATCAAACAAACAAACCAGAAGTTGCAGATGTTTTATGTGCTAATCCCGGGCCGTTAGGGCTAAACAGTTCCACAAGCACAGCAGTCCAGTATCGGTTCCGGCAGCAATACTGCCCCATCCACTGTTGCGAACAGGCTGCAGCAAACTGCAGCAGCGTGCCCTTTACCAGCGCGGAGTTCTCCGGCAAGAGGAGGCCAGATAAAGTTTATAGAAGAGAGCAGGCCAAGCTGATGTGATTTTGCTTCAAGGCCCCCAGAAACACCAATAGCCTGCCAAAAACAGCCGCAGCGGGCCCTTCCCTAGTGCAGGCTGTGCCGGCAAGGGGATGCCTGATAGAATTCATAGGAGGGGGCTAATAAAGCCGGTGTGAAGTTGCTTTCAGGTCCCCAGACAAAACAACATTCTACAGCAAACAGCAGCAGCGTACCCTTTCCCAGCCTGGCCTTTGCTGACAAGGAGATGCTGGATAAGGTTTGTAGGAGGGGGCTGGCCAACCTGGTGTGATATTTCTTCCAGACCCCCAGAAACAACACCAGCCTGCAGCACACAGACGCAGCATGCCCTTTCCCAGGGCAGGCTTTGTTGGCAAGGGGAAGCCAGATAGGAGGGACAGGCCAAGCCAGTGTGATGCTGCTTCCAGGCCCCCAGAAAGACCAACAGTCTGCAGCAAACAGGCACAGTGTGATCTTTCCCAGCTATAATCCAATCTAACCCTCCCTATGAACCATATCTTACCACATAGATCCCTCCTACTTTGGCAATAGGTAAGCGAAGAACCAGGCTGGTGTGTAGAACGAATATATGTGTATTAATTAATATGTAATTCATTTGTAAAATTAACATTTGAACCAAATCACATGACACGCCACCTTCTCTGTGACACCAAAACAAAGATTCAATAGAAATAAGTGAACACAATTTGCTTTGGTGTGTTAACTAAAAATCACAGGACCTATAGCACAATCACAGTTTTCATTTCAGGTAAAATAAACACTTCAAATACTTTTGGTCACTAACAAAAAGACCTTAATGTCAAGAGTGATGCAGCATCTTGAACCATGACAATATCATACGATTGGCATTATAGTTTTAAGGGGTTTTAATTTAAGTAACTTGCAACCATTTTCTGTTAGTAAAAGAAATTTGACATACGCAGCGCTCTTTATTTCGATATCTCTGTGCAATTTGCACTGCTAATAATGTTCTAGCACAACCAATTTTTAATAACAAAACACTTCTTTAAAATAGGGAAATCTTTTTCCTTCACCACAATGCAATTGAAATTCCCTCTTCAATCATAAGTCTCTTTCTCACTCTCAGTAGAGTGTGTGCTTTTAAATCAGTAACTTCACCCCGTTTAACTTGGCAAGACACTTTTCTGTACCACACACCAAGATATTCAGTTTGCCATTGAAACCTCTCTACTTTCAGGCAGTGTCTGAGGAATGGTGAACAGTTAGATATTTCATTTTTATAAATGCACCCCTTCCCTTTAGGGGATTTTGGAGTTGGCCACAATAAGGTAAGGGATAGCCACTTATTTTAAATGACTATGCTTTTAAATCAGCGCTAGGAGAGAGATCAGAGGATTCAAACCACCCTAAGCTCACTCCACTTTCTTTGACTATGTGGGAGTTAATTAAATTATTATTTAGTAAAAATTCTAAGGATCTACTTGGTCTACCTACTCAATCAATAAGGCGAAAGTATTAAATCAAACAGATCCCCAAAAGACTTGGTTCTGTTGGACAAGTTTACTTACATAGAATGGAAAAAAGGGGGTTCCTTGCTACCTAGCAATTTTGATTTTCGGAAAATTATATTCTCCATGTTCTTTTGCAGTTTGAACAAGTGCAGATTTATTTTTACATTCCGTATGGACTCCTGGGCCTAGTAGTGGTCAGCCGACACGTGTTTCGACCTTGTGGATCTTTATCAATGGTGAGGTCATTTTTAAAATTACACACATATCCAGTGGTTTGTTTTGAGATTAGTGATGTGTGGGCACATTGACAAGTAGTGCAGTGTGTGAAAACATGTTTTTTTGTCCAATTGGATGCAAACATTGTGTATGCCATAGTTTCATTATATACATTGCAAGATTTGAGTGCAAAAAGATATTATAGTACATGTTATATACATAGATTGTATTCATATATACATTGGACTTTGTAAGTGATGGAGTAGAGGGGAAAAATGCCAATCCACAAGAAGATCTCAAACACAAATTTATGAATTTGGAAAAAACGGTCAACAAAAGAAATCAATACATTTTGGGAGAAGACTACTATGCAAGAGTATGTGGATCAGAAGAACATTACTAGAGGACTAAGAATCCTTATAGCACATGAAAGACTAGTTACACTCATAGAAGACTCCAAGAAAGAAATAGAAGATTATGATGCACCGTCAGCTACTAAGGAAAAGAACTACAGAACCATGTACAAGATACTGAAAACACACCAGGATGAAGTAAAAATGAGAAAGCTACACAAGTCTTTCTGAGATGAAAAAGACTACCGGGAAGATAGAGTATTTACGTATCAGGCCAAATATGATCAGGACAAAACCAAATCCCGGGAAAGCATTCCGAACAGCTCGCTGGCCAGTTCAGATATCGAAAGCGATCCAGAAGAAAGATTGGATCAAAGCGTAAGTGCACTGATCAACAAACAACAAAAAAGCTTTCTTTTTTAGAGCAAATCAAGCATCACAAAAAGGCAAACCTCACCAAACCGCAACCAAGAAAAACTGTGCATTTTGCAGTAACATTGACAAATATAATAACCCCATCAGAAGAAAGAGAGGCGGAAGAACTGATAAACAACATAAACGAGTTAGAAAAAGAAATAGACCAAAGATGGACACAGTTCCAATCACAAAAGCAATTGGGACAGGGGAGCAACAAAATTTAGTAATGCACCTTTCAGATAAACAACTGACATCAACACAGATCCTAGTACTAAATAAGGGTCTCTCCTTTTCACCATCAAGCCACAACAATTTTGTGGATATCTAAATTGACCTTTTTAAATTCACACGATGACTCAAACACACTTTTTCTTTTGCAACTATGCCAACGATATATAACCACTAGAACCTAAAAAGCAGCTGAGTGCACTAAATCTTAGTGACCTAGGTGATATATACGTACATAGCACCTTAGATGAAGACAATGCCAAGAACAGAAGTGACTGTATAACATAACTAGCAAAAGAAAATGTGGCCATGCATATCCCAGAACTAAAAACAAATCTAAATTCACGCCTCAGCTATTTGCAGAAAACTAAATAGACACTTTTCAACAATCGGTCATTATAAACCTCCACAAACTTGAACATCAAGAAGGCACAAACCGCAACAAGAGAGCCAACCTCAGCCAAAAAGAACTTACAACCCTACAAAAGCTAGGCAATGAGAACAGCATCATAATAAAATAGGCTGATAAGGGAGGGAACATTGCAGTGATGATCAAACAAGACTACATAAAAATGTCAGAGAACCTCCTAAACCTCCCAGGTAGCTACATCAAATTGAGAAGCAACCTGCATAAGGGCATGATGAAAGAACACAAACAGCTTATTAAAACCTATCAAACAAGGGGACTTATCAGAGATGATATATTCAACTATCTCAAGATCAGCCATCCAATCATGCCAAAACTCTAGTTCCTTCCCAAGTTTCACAAAGCTTTTGAACTGATACCAGAGGGAAGACCAATAATGAGCGGAATAGGAGGGCTAACAAAACCACTAGCATGGTACGTCAACAATGTCATACAGCCATTAGTGATCACGATACCAACATACCTGAAGGACTCCATGCACACTGTTAAAGTACTATCAGAAATACAATGGGAACCAGGATTCCTATTGGCAACCCTAGATGTAAAAGCGCTATACACCTCCATAGACCACGAACTAGCTATGCAGAGTGTGGGATACCTATTAGCTGACAAATGAGCCTCATTCTACGAACAGTTGGAAATGACAAAAGAGTTTTTGAAATTCTCACTAGGCAACAATGTTTTCATCTTCAATGGCGAATACTATAGACATACAAGAGGAATAGCAATGGGTACAAGCTATGCACCAGGCCTAGCAAACTACTTCATGCACTCCTATGAGGAAAAACACACCATGACCAATCGGAGATTCAAGGAACAGATCATCCAATGGTTCTGCTACATTGACAACATCATCCTAATATGGAAAGGGACACCAGAACAACTGGAGGAGTACGTCCAATATCTGAATACCAACACATTTGGGATTGAGCTCATTAGTAACATCAGCGCTACCAGAATAGACTTCTTGGATCTAACAATAATGATAAATGACAACAAACTAACCACCGGAACATACCGCAAACCTACGGAAGTAAATTTAGTACTCCATGCAAGCTGCTGCAACAGGAAAACTGTTGTCAAAAACATCCCCCAAGGGGAATACATCAGAGCCAGACGTAACTGCAACACTGAGGAATCTTTTGAAGAAGAATGCTGCCTGCTTGATCAAAGATTTACCAACACACGATACACGGCATCCAACCTCATAAAGGTTAAAAACAAAACCATCTCCATTCCAAGAGAAACATTACTAACACCCAAGGATAAAGGAGCAAACAAGCATACAACCATAGGATTTGTGACCTGGTACAATTAGACAGTCATAAAGTACAGAAGATTCTGACAAAAAAAGTTGGGCAGTTCTAATGATGGATGAACATATCAGGCCAAGCCTAGCACCGCACCCACTCCTATCATCCAGCAGAGCACCAACATTGCGTAATATACTAAGCCCTTCCTTTCTTGCTCAAAAAACATAGCCGCCACAGATTGGCATACACCAGCAACCCCACATGGTTCACCAAATGCGGCTCATGCACAATGTGCACATATGCCAAAAAATAAAAACTGCCGCTTTCAAAGACTGCCCAACTTTTAAAATAACTGAACACATAAACTGAAGAACTAAATATGTGATTTACGCACTTATAATCATATGTGAAAGAATCTACATCGGAAGCACCATCCATAAAGTAGGCATCAGAATCAGGGAACACCTGAACAGCATCCATTCCCAGGATCCCAAATTACTGTCGGCCAACCACCAGCTTGAAGATAAGAGACAGATTCAAGTCATTGGCCTAAGAACAGTGAAGATTGGACCAAGGGGATGAAACAGGGAGCACAAATTACGTCAGGAAGAATCAAGACTGATATGCCATTTCAGATGTGTGAAAAACGGCCTAAATTCTGATCATGATTTTAATGTTTTCCTATGAAATAATGTATACTATGCTGAAACTCCTCCACCAAATCCTGATGCGAGCCAGATAACTCTGCAGCCTTATAAGACCATACCAAGAACAGTAGACAAGCACACATATCTCTCCCACCCCATCCCCCCTTAGTGACCCAGCTGGGTCCCCAGGCCTTAGACTGAACCGGGATACCCACTCAGCTCATGCAAAACCCTCTCCACTAACCAGGTGCTAGTCTATCGCAGCAAGCCAACCTGTCCAACACTGAGCCCTGACAAAAAACAGCAAGGTCCCAAATCTACCCTACTGACGATGGGCACAGCCCAACAATTGCTTGCCGCCCAGCCCAAACACACAAACGAGTGGCAACAATGACTGTAGTCCATAACTATGCACAGTCCAATAGGCACCACACACGAAATCCATGACATCACACTCTCCAATTCAAGCTAGTGTCCCTCTGTCACGCGCATGAGCACATCCCCGCAACGCTAGCATAATAGGAACTGGCGGTGCATTCGTAAGTGACCGGCAAATACTGAAGGAGCAACCGCTCCGGCACTCCGTTCACAAGGTAAGCAAGCTCAGCACACACTGGCAACCACAAGGCACTAGATACGTGGCCTAAGACTCGGGCTAACGCTAGGAGCACAGTTCAGCATGCTCCAAGAATCAGCCCCAGCACCTTGTTCACCGCCTGCAACACCACGGCCATCCCTTCTATCACACACAGCAGGCTCACGCAAACCACCCATGTCATGCATCAAGGCGCTCGCCTCCCAACTCTGATCGATGGAACCAATACCCACGCCCTCCACCCTACCACATGTTCACAAGGCAACGGGGCACATAGGGCAACCCAGGAACCATCTCCACCCGTCATTGGGCCAACACCGACTCAGAAACCACTCGGGAAAGGAATCAGCCAGCCCCCAGCATGCCATTCCCCTGGCCATCGCCACACCAACACGGCTCCACCCTCTCAACGACAGCAGGCCTTATGCCCAGATACCACAAATATGCACAAAGGTGCTAGCACCACAAACGGTGCAGTGCCACGCCCCCACCTGAGTTTACCATGGAACTCATTGTATTAGGCACAACCACCAAGGCCACCCTAACTATTCACCATCACAAGGTTGTTAACAGGTGACCAACCGGTGATCAATGAGGAGACAGCAGACATGCCACTGCCACACACACAGGTAGCAAACATCAGCACATCACGTAGACTTCACCAGGTGTCAATTCTCCATGCTTAAATTCAATCCAGTAACACTGGCACTGTTCACGAATAGGCCCACCAGGACCATTGCTGTCAACACACAGGACCCTTATGGACCACAACTGAGACCCCACCCGTGGCAAGACCCAACCATACCAATGGGTAAGACTAATCGTACACATACAATATACATACAGGACAATATTGTACCAACATGTACCAAATCCACCTTCTAACACAGACCTGTTTTTCCTTGCTTCCACCTCTCTTTTTCCCCTCTACTCAATCACTGACAATGTCCAATGTGTACATGAATATAATCTATGTATATAACAGGTACTATAATATCATTTTGCACTCAAATCTTGCAATTTATATAATGAAACTATGGAATACACAATGTTTGCATCCAATTGGACAAAAAACATGTTTTCACACACTGCACTACTTGTCACTCTGCACACATCACTAACCTAAAAACAAACTGCTGGATATGTGTGTAATTTTATAAATGACCTCAGCCTTGATAAATACCCACAAGGTCGAAATACGTGTCAGCTGACCACGACTAGGACCAAGAGTCCATACCGAATGTAAAAATAAATCTGCACTTGTTAAAACCGCAAAAGAGCATGGAGAATATAATTTTCCAAAAATCAAAATTGCAAGGTATTCAGGAACCCCCTTTTTTTCCTAACCATACAAGGAGATGTGGACTTCGCCTCAACACAAACCTGTGACCTTGCAGTTATTCCCATAACAGCACCAAAAATACTAGAGCCTAGCGCAGGAGTGTTCCAGCTCTAGGGCCCAGTCTCTTCTTCCTACTCACAAAGAATATCTCTGGGTTAGTGCTAAAGAAAAGTCATTATGGCTTCTGGAGATTCAGGGAAAACATAGGGACGTGGTTAGACGGCTTCTCCAGGTTCTGTGATCGAGACCTCCAGAATCCATCCCTTTATTTGCCTCTTCAGGTTTCCTCCAGATTCAGTCTTCCTCTGGGTCTAATCCACCTCCTTCTATCTTTCTTTGAAATATATTATAGAGCCTCAAACATTTTCTTGATGTCTTAAGTCCACTTATTGTCTGGCCTAACTCTTCATTAAGGCTTTAGTCTTCTGATTCAACTAGAGGACTACATCTTTGCCTAAGGACCTGAGGCCAAGCTCAATTTATAGGAAACCCTTTGGGAATCCAACCGGATGGACAGCCCATCCAGAAATGCTCAAATTTCTCTCTGGGCATATTTTGAGAAGTTAAATCAGTGAACTGAATAAACTTAGCCCTTTAATATGAGTAGCAATTACCCTGGAGATGGATGGGGATGCAGATTTTATTCATACATCAATACTCAAAATGACTCAGGTAGTTGGCAAAAAGGATAACTGTTTTATTATCAATTATCTAAAACAGGGAGTACAACGAACATCAAAAAATGTGCTCAATCCTCTTACTCAACTAAATAAAAAAAACATAAAAAACAGAGCTCATATATCAAAAACTCGTCATCATTAACGTTGACCTACGTCACTACCAACGTCATCCTATGTGACAAATTAAAAAAAACTACGAGTAACTGTGATAGGCTCTTAGTGAACATCTAAGTATATAATCTATACTTCCCTAAAAAGTATGATTATGTGATTGGTTACTTATCATCAGGTGAGGCAACTAAGCCCTCCCTCTAAAATTATCACTTATGACTGTTACTAAATATTCAATGTCCCATTGGCTACACAAACTATAGGACCCTTAATTACGCGGTCCCCTACAATTGGTTGGCACTCTAACCTTCGTCAGTACTTTTCCACTCAAGGCTAGCAGCACGCAGGCTGGCCTTTCAGGTGCTGGTGAGATGTCTTAGCCATAGCTTCCCACCAATTAGCATATCAATCCATCATCACATCAGTGGTCAGTCGTCAATTAGGCTTTGAAGCTTGGCATTGAATTTGTTCTGTACTGTGGAGAACTCAGGGGAGTGAAGGCACACTCTGCCCTCATGCATAGGTGTGAGCATCTTGCTTGTCCAACTTCATCCTTCCACGTGACTGAAGACCATGAATTCGAGCTTTCACTTTCTTTAAAATACTATTTTTTAATAGACCTATGACGTATTCCTTGTTTATTTATGTATTTTGAACAGGAGTTTTGTTCTTTCCCACGATTTGTATCCAATGTTAGTTAACTTCAGCCTGATAAGACCTTGGCTTCTTGACTTGGCTTCATGGCTCATCCAACCTCGTCTTCTTGAGATTAACTTTGTTATTTCAATTTCTGTTAGCTGCGACACACTAGAAATGAGGCCTTCTTTCTAGAGTCCAGCACTGCTACAATACGTAGTGGGAACATCCAATCTTTATTCACTTATGCATATATGTTGCCGCATGCCGCAATCTATTCACTACAAAGCTAGCCTAGAGATTACTTTGTCTGCTTGCGTTTCTTTTTCAGCTGTACACGTGTAAACTGACTTGATATCTTCATCCATTTTGTAGCATAAGCTTCTTCACCTTGATCCCAAGATGCCTTATAGAATATCTGTATTCTCTTGTCTCTGCATCTCTTCTATGTACGTCAGCTCGACTCTGTATGACGTCACCATCCGTCTTGGCCATCAACTTGCTCTGCTTCTTCCAGCATTTCATTCAGATGGCCATCATATTTTCTTGTATGCATGTATGGTTTTCTCAATGGGAACCTTGCCCCCAGGATTCTCCTAGGTATCAGTATTCGCACTAGTAATGCACAGTTTTCGCATTCGGACTCCCAACATATAGGCAATATAGGTGAGGGGGTTGAGGTGGGGGTACTTGGCTCCTCCTCTACACTCCCCCTCTGGGGGGTTATAGACCACTCTCTCATCATCCTTCACATACAGACATCTTGGTCTGAGGAAGAGCTTCCTTGGGACCCATATATTTATGACTCCTTTCATATGCTCATCTTTGTTCCATGTCATGAGCCTGCACTGTCCACTTGGACTACAATAGATCCATCTTCCCACATCTTATGATTCTTTGGATATAGGAATTTCATCCCCTCATGTGCATTGGCCTTCACTGGCCTTCACAAAAGTCTCTAATTTCTTCATCTGTCAAGTCTTTGGTCTTCCATCCTGGTTCAACATCGATCATAATCTTCACCCCTATGGATTTTTTGGCTGTTGTCTTGCATTGGGAGATTATTATCTTGATCACACAGAATCCAAGCAATATCATTAGTATCAGAGCTCCAATGAACTTAAACATGTCTGCCATAGATTGTGGAGCCCAAAAGAAGAGTGGTCCAAACCAGCTGTCATCAGTAATATCTTCTACGTTGTCGATCATCTGGCCGTGGAGCTTTGTCAGCATACCTATGGCCTCCATCAAGGTTCCATTGTCATCATCATGAGAAGGTGTGAACATGCAATATGATTCTCCAATTTCTGCACAAACACCTCCATCCATTGCTGTGATCATGTCCAAGACATATCTGTTCTGGAGAGTCATCAGTCGTATGGCTCTCGTCTCTTCTCTGATTGCATTGAATCCCTTTATGGTTGTATTGATTGTCTGTAGCAATTGCCATCTTGTAATCTGCAGCAATTTGGTATTTGTTCCAACCTGGACACTCGGCATGAAGATCAACGAAAACAGTGAGGCTGTCTGGCCAAATAGTCTGTGCTCATAGGGAATAGCATCAAAAACTTCTATAGATTTTGCTGAGAAATAGTTCCTTCTCATTCTTCTTCTTATCAGCTCCACGTATCTCTTCTTTCTCAGGTGAGCACCTGCCTTCAGAAAACTGTCAAGGTTTAAGTCATTTTTTGGCATCACTAATGCTGAAACATGAACATTCACTAAGGAGCATCGACCTCCCCAATCCTCGGGTAGCCTCGTATATGCTCTGGATCCACAAGCCCAATAGTGATGCATGATTACTGCTGTTCCAGGCATCATGCCCGGTACATCAAAAATTCAACCACAGTTCTGATTCCCTCTAACTTTTCTTGTGCCATTATTTCTGAAGCACAGCTTTGCACTCTCCAAAGGTACTATCACAAGAGTCCTCCCCTGTCTTCGACCTAGGTTAGTAGTTTAGCAAGTCGTGACCATAGAGGTTTGCAGCCATTCTCTACTATGTCAATGGTTGGGTTATAACAACCAATGACCACACAGGCTCTGCAGATCACCACTCTTTCTTCCCATCCATCTGGTGATAGTACTGATCCCCAGATCTGTATTTGGCCTCTGGTCTTCCATCTATGAATTTCTTCTGCCGATTTTCCTGGGCACTCCAGTCTTTTGTTTACTTCCCATCTGATTCCAGCTCCTTTTTCTCCAGGCTTCTCGTACCTGATCACATGATTCTTGGTGTGCTCTCTGTATCTTGTCTTAAGAGTCTTGCACATAATCATCTTCATCTGGATCTGTTCATTTAGTTGCCCATTTGAGATAGGCATCTCGGCCCATAAACTGGCCTCTTGTTCAGCAAATTGCTATGTGGGAAAGACAATGTGCTGTCTGGACGTCTATTTCAATAGCTATGAAGATCTTAGACTTCCCCATGCTATAAGGCAGGAGTGCACACACAAAGCATTCCTACTTTGAGGTCCTTCTTCCTACTTCCCTCACATGTTGATACCATATGTTGTTTCCCAAATGTGCTGTACTACCCAAGTAATCATGTAGCTCAAAGTCATCCTCCCTGGTATCTTTCTTAGGTCTCATTGTTCTCGTGTGAACTTCTACCATCATTTCATAAAGTATATCAACATAGTTTCTTCTTACTGGACCAATCACAGGAACACTCATCAGTGGAATAGGAGTATTTGCATGCATTAACTGAGTAGGTGCACCTATCAACACCCATTTATTTTGTCTCTTTTGTAAAGCCTGTCTCTGGTGTCCAAAAATAATCTCTAAAACAATTTTTGCATATGACTGACTGTCAGTAACCTTTACCTCAGATCTAGGTGATTTTTTCATCATTCTTTGGAACCGGGATACCTACATAGGGTCTTGTTTTACTAGTAGTTGCCATGCTTATACCTTCCTTCTGCTTAGGAAAATTCTCATGAGTCTTTGCTCCATGTACATCTATGGAATAGGATGTGCGCACAGTGAGTCAAAGTAGTATTATTATGAACAGAATGCAAGCATAAATAAAACAGAGGTATGAGAATTTGCAGCAGCGATTCTTTACACAGCGTGGACGTCTCTCTGGATCTGGCATGATGATATTGCTATTAATACTTTTTACTGTCTAAGGGAGGAGAAAATAGAACTTTAATAAGACAACATTATGTACTGTTTCTGGAAACTGCTGATCTCACTCGATAAACTTCTTTGATCAGCTGACTGCTCACTGGATGATGTACACGAATTCCCAGTGGATCCCACGAATCGGCCTTTCATCAGGCGACATGATGATTTTCTTTCAGCATGAGACAAGAGTTATTTTTAGCCAGTAATCCCTCGATCTGTCCCTCGAAGGAAGCCTCACTCTGATCTCAGAGTTCTCTCGGAATAAGTATTTACTTGTGCTGTAATTTCTCCCAAAACCTCATTCAATGCTGCATTATTTCTCGGGTCCCTTAGAAAAGTGTTCACATCTGTGTGTCTATTAACAAGCCATGGGCATTCTTCAATTAAGTAGTAGAAAACTAGACTGACCAGTGTTATCAGCTGATAGGGGCATTTGCACCTTGCCCACTGTATTCAGGAAACTGCAGAACATGCTCAATAATCAATGTAAGCAATTTACTTGCAAACTGACCATTCTTAGGATCTTGCAGGAAACGTGAACGCTAGTAGTTCTCCCCACAATTGCAGGATATGTGTGCAACACAAAAAGAAAAACTCAGTGAGAAATGAATCAGGGTATTGTACCCTCTTCAAGTTGTCGAAAACGAAATCAAGATCTGGAATATTTTTCTTCTTATCAAGGCTTATGCATGCCTCAGTCCAATGTCACAAACTCCTGTGGCTCAAGAATAAATATCTTCCCTTGACTCTTTCCCGAATGACTGAAAAGAGTGTTCGAAATAAGACACAATCCAATAAACTCTTTGTCTTTACTCGACAGTTTCTGCGTCCTTCTTCCTCGTCATAGACCTAGTCTCCACATGCTGAGGTTCTTCCCTGATGCTTGCTTCTGAAGGGTATGGGGGTGAAAGGGTCTCTCCAGCATAGATCTTTACATCTCCCAGAAAAGTCCAAGCATGTCTGTCCTGCACTGCAGACAGCATGACGTCCTCTACAATGAAAGGACCGTTGCAACAGGGCTCACCTCACTTCTTCCTCGTAAAGTTGCAGATTCAGACCACATCTCTGGGGAACACATTAGGAATACATAGTTCTTGAAAACCATTTGTTGAAGCATCTCTTGTGTTCTGTACTGCCCCACACCCTTTCCGCCGTAGCTGATCTGAAATGACAGAGATACTTGAAGTCATAAAAGTAAGGTAGTCACGTAACTCCATTCCTAACAGTTCTGACGTTGGCTGGGCATCACTTCTAACTCTGGAAGGAGGTGTGAGGGGTGTCCTCATTCACCTCCATGTCACTATTTCATGGGGGGGTAAGATGGTGATCTGAATCTGGTTGGTTCCTTAATGCATATAATGCCAGTGGTAGGCAATGCAACCGCCCTTTCTTCAAGCTAAGCTTCAAATTGACTATTCTTTCTTTAAGTAAGCCATTGAGCCTCTCACAGATCCCATTTCCTTGTGGATGAAAAGCCGAAGATAACTTGTGCTTTATACTAAGCAACACGCTAATCTGTTCAAAGATGTGATTCACAAAATGAGGACCATTATCTGATCTTAATACTTCACATATTCCCCATCTAGGAAATACTTCTCGCACTAAGAATTTTGCTGCACAGGTGGAGTCTGCGTGTGTACACGGACCAGTTTCAATCCATCGTGAAAAGGGACCGAGTCCTACAATCATGTATCTATATCCTTTACATACTTGCAGCATATCAACATAGTCAATATGCAAATGCAGAAAGGGGCCATTAGGTCTCGGGATAACTCCTATAACTGAGTGCAGTGTGTGACCAGTGGTGAATTTTTGACAAGCTATGCAATTCACTACATAGAATGTAACGTGTTCTAACACATTGGTACAAACCACTCCTCTGCAATAATTGCAAGGTTTTCTTTAGTTGGATGCGCAGGGTAGTGTAGCTGTTCCAGTGGCTCCCTAATAAGTCTACATGCATTACTGGCTTACCAGTGCTGTCTTGTCACCATAATGCTTTAGAGGGGTTTAAAGAACACCCTCTTCACGTCCATACATTCTTCTCATCTTGAGGTGCTTAACCCTGGACCTCTTTTAATTGTGTCTTAGAAAGGTTATTATAGGATTCAGACACACTCATCATTACCACCATTGTTTCATTTACATCAGGCTTATTAAATGAGATGGTAATTTCTGAACATGCAGCGCGTTTGGCTTCACCATCTGCTGCTTGATTTCCACATGAAATAAAGTCTGTCTTTTTAGTGTGAGCTGCATATTTAACAACTGCGATGGCTATTGGGAGTTGTAGTGCCTTAATAAGCAATAAAGCGGCATGCTGCACTAGAGTGCCATCCTCTCAGAGATAGCCCCTCCTTTTCCAATGTGCTAATCCTGCATGTACCATCAACATCACATAGGCAGAGACACTGTACACCGTTACTTCCTGGTCTACATGATTCTCGAGCGCGACTATCAGCACCACTAACTCTGCAGCCTGTGCTGAATATTGAGACGGTAGTCGTTCACTTACCATTGTTTGAAACTCCCCATTGGCTGTGTGTTTTACCACAGTGGCACCTGTATATCTCTGTCTATCATTTTGATCGATCCTTGAAAAACCGTCAATAAAAACAATTTCTCCCCCTGCCAAAGCATTTTCTTTTATCCTACAGATTTCATCATAGAACTCTTCATAGTTTGAACAGTCACCCGCATGCTCACCCTCTGCCAGTGGTTCATCTACAAACATGGTAGGATTCACTAATTTGCATCAAACTGTTTTGATCGCCAGATTTGATATGATTACCTCATAGGGAGAAGCCCTTTGAAAAGCCAACGTCCCTTTCGTTTTCTCCAAGATGGCAAATAATGCATGCTCAGCAAACAACGTCATAGAGCATCCCATCACTATACTTGCAGCCTTTTCAATGGCAAATGCGGCAGCTGACAATGATTGTACACATGGAAAATGACCCCTCATTACCGGGTCTAAAATCGCACTGTAATATGCAAGGGGCTTGTACCCCAATGTGGTTCTCTGTGCGAGGACTGCTGTCATAACGGTACCATCCGTATTTGAGAATAAAAAGAATGCCTCTGCATAATTAGGAATCCCTAAAACTGGAGCTGTACAAATTGCCTTTTTCAATTCATCAAACCCTTCTTCCATCTCCTTAGTCCAAACAATGTTCTCTTGTGTTGCCGGTGGTTTCTTTAGAGCTTGTAATACAGGCCTTATATATGAGCTGTAGTCAGAGACCCATGCTCTGACATAGTTACATAGTCCCAGAAATCTTTGCATGTGTTTTATCGAGGGTGGCTTTGTGGTTTTCAGGATAGCCTCAGCTCTTTCAAGAGTAACCTTTTTGTGAAATCAGCTGACCTATATACAACACTTCTTGTTGACAATACTGTAACTTCTCTTTGTCAACTTTATATCCTTTATCAGCGAGAGTAATCATCAACTGAATAGAATCATGTCTGCACTTTTCCTCTGAAGTGCTGCAAACTAAAATGCCATCTATGTATTGCAACACAACACTTTCCAGATTAATATTGCTGAAATCCATCTGGAGGACTCTATTGAAAATCGATGGAGACTCACAATACCCTTGAGGTAATCTTGTGCTTTTTAACTTTGTCTGTCTGAACAAAAATGATGTCAGATCCTGTGGGTCTTTGTGTAATGGGATTGAGAAAAATGCATTTTTCAAATCAATCACAGTAAAATATTGTGCTTCAACAGGTATGTTACATAATATTGTAGCAGGATTAGGAACTAGAGGGAACTCGGCCACTATAATCTGGTTAATTGGGCAAAGGTCTTGAATTAGCCTTGATGACCTCGCTTAGATTTCTTGATAGGGTACACCGATGTATTACACAGTGACTCTGACATCACCAAGATACATTGATCCATCATGGCGGAAATTGTTTTAAAAATACCTTCATCTGCCTCTCAAAACATAGGATACTGTCGTGCTTGGGGTAAAATTGCTCCTGGCTTCAATTTAATCTTCTCCAACCCACTTCAATAGGCCTACGTCATAAGGGCCTGTAGTCCATAATGAGACTGGCACTTTTGCCATGTCTTTATCAAAATATTAGGGACGCTTTTGTGCTATCATTTTTAGAGGAACCTTTCTTTTGACGGCTCATACCCAATAAGTAATGCTCATTTGAAACACTATTTCGTCATCAGATGGGTGATCTCCAAACAGATCTTCATCAGTGATGTCCGTTAATCTGTCTCCCTCCCCGATGGCGATTACTGTGCACCATTGTCTTCCTTCATAATCATTTCCATCAAGCAAAGCCATTTCTCCTCACACTATGGCTGCTTTTAGTTGTAAAGGAAAGATTCACCCTTCCTTTTCATCCATAGGTATCTTTGACCTGACTAGAAACTCATCAGGTATTCTCACAATTCTGCCTACTAGGCCTGGTAGCTATATCAACAAAATGTGTACCCCATAATGAAAAACTTCAGGTTCCAACGGAACTGCTCGTATGGTCTCTTGTCCTGCAAACTCCATAATACATTCACTCACGATCAAATAATGCATTCCTGGTATTGAACCCACTATACCTTCATTAGTAAACAAGATTGTCATATTCAACTTGGTCATCAAATCCCGACCTAATATATTGACGGGTGTCTGTCTTGAATACAGCAATGGCACCAACATGTCACATTCTCCTATAGAGACTGTTAATTCTTCTGTAAAAGGCACTCTGCTTGTAGCTCCTGTGAAATCTTGAGTATTCATGACATTGCCAAACATTAAATATTTTCCCTCTTTTATACACGAGCGTGTTGCACCCGTGTCTACTAAAAATGAAAAAAGTTTGCCTCCTATACTGACATCTACCCTCGGTTCCTCGTGAGGATTCGGCTTCACGGATAGTATTGAATACATGAAGTCTCCGAGTGAACTGTCCTATTGTGGATACAGCCTCATTCCTGTACCTGTAAAATGATTCCCTCCCTCTGCAGTGACACCCCCTACCTTAGGAGTCATTAGCTGCCTCATGCTTGTGCTTTGCTGTATCTGCATAGGTGAATGTAGCGAATGCCCTTGTGGCGGATTCACTGCTGTTTACTGTGTTTTCAAACCTTGCTGCATTCTCAACGCTTGTGCCTGTTGCACTGTTTGACTCTGAGCAAACCCATCTCCACTGTGCTGTGAATATGCAGGTGGGTTTGAAGTCCCCGTCTTGAAAATTGACCATTCTGCACATACCCTTGACTTCTACACACACAAACTGAATGCCCTGTCATTCCACATGACCAACATGTAGGAGGCAGAAATCTCCCATTCTGCCGAACCTGCATATCTTGATTGTCATTCTGAATATTTTGAAACCTACCTTGATTGCTCTGAAAGTTTCCCTGATTGTTCTGCCAATTCCCTTGATTATATTGAAATTTTCTACCTTGAAATCCTCCTCTTCCTCGTGGTGCAAATCCATTATTGCCCTGCTCAAACTGCCTTTGATTATTCATCTGCGACATGTTTGTTACCTGCTGTGAATTCGATCCATCTCCACTAATTATCATCGCCCATTCAATAGCATACTTAGATAACTTCTTTTGTACTAACTTTGCCTCTTCGCCTTTCCTGATATCATCTTTTTTGCGATTCTTTTCTTGCAAGAGTCTGCAATAATGTGCGATGGTCAGCTGAATTTCTGAACACAGTTTTGCTTCCATACCCACTAACGTCTTGAACTGCTTCTGTACTGGGTCTGGCAGCCTGTGCCATAATATATGATAGAACACAGGTATAGATTTCCCCCAAGCCTTGTGTATCTCCAAGGCCCATTGCTCTTGGAAATACTGAATGTAAACAAACGGGTATTCCCCTTCCTGCATCTTTTTTGTCATTATATCTCCCATATCGGACATGTCTGGATACAGTACTCTAAGCGCTTTCCAGACTGCCTCTCTGCAGTTATTGAACGGTGCTCCCTCATGATCAGTGTTAACCGTAGTAACACCAGCATACCCTGCTCTGAACCAAACATCATCAGCTCTCTCTCTAAGAATGGCAATCAGGAGACCCTTAATGTCCCCTATAGCCAATGTATTTCCTCCTGTCATCTTTTCTAATGCATGTATCCCTTTCCCAGTGCCAGAAGTTAAACTCGGACGTTTACATCTTAAATTATCCTTGTCCATCTGGGGCTAAGGTATATACTGTGGTCTAGCACCCCCTTTCTCTACCAAGGAAAACTGTGAATCCCCAAACTCACACTCATCTCCCATTGTCTGTCTATTCAAGGCAGGGACAATATTTCTGCACCGCCTTTTTCCTGGCAGCGACCTTAATCGGCTCACATAAGGTGGCGACTCCCACTTCTCACCATGGAGTTGCCCTATAGGTTGGTCTGACTGTGTCAATGATTTTGACGCCCGAGGTATAGGTACATCTAAATCTAGCCATCTCACTTCCTTATCCATTGTAAAACAACCCTCAGGACCACATACATCACCTCTCTCTTCTCCACCGAAGGTGTCTCTGTCTTCATCTGACATTTCCTGTGCTCAACTCGTATAACTTCTCTCCTCTTCATCTCTGTGTAAAGGCAGTCTATCTAAAGACAACTTCTTGGGCCTCATGCTACATGAGGCTCCCTCTGTATTGTACAACTGTGTACTCTCGAGCCGATAATTTTTCTTTTCCCTTTTGATTCTTTCTGGTCTCTCATGTCATGATAAACTTTATCAATTGCTCCCCAACGCTTCTAGAGTCAAACGCGTTCTCTAGATTTACTCTAGATGGTCCTGGTAATGACTCATATTCCAGGAAGAACTCATCTATGTCCTCCCATGCTACTTCTGGATCGGGATTCCTTCTCCAGGCGATCAAGATTGCATGCTCTTGGCCTTCTTTTATGTTATATGTCATCATCAAGCTCTCTATGCTTTCTTGCTTCCTCCCTTACCTGTCGTCCTCTTTTTTCTGCATATCCCTTCTTTCGTTTGCCCTTCGATTCTCCTCAGCCTTTTGTCTTTGTATTCTCTTATCCCTTAACTTCTGTTCCTCCTCTTCTATTCTTTTTCTTTCTAACCTTTCCTGCTCATCGATTGCCCTTTGTCTGTTATCTCGTTTTGTTTGTTCCTCTGCTCTTTCCTGCTTCTTCAATTCCTCAGCTTGATATAACTGCTCCCATCTTTGTCCATCTTTCTTTTTTCCCTCTTCTTCGTTCAATTGTCCCTCCTTTCTCTATCCTTTTTATCTTGCCCATCCTGATCTTCTCTTTGTTGTACATCCTCAATGCCTTTACCATCAAGTTTGAGCAAAATCTGTCCACCCATCCATTTGTTCTGTAGAAGTGTTAACCTATCAGCTTTATCTCTTTCTCCCTTCCATCTCTTTATTTCTCTTCTTATATCTAAAGATGTGCTTGCTTCATCACTCCTCTCCTTGTCGCATCTCTCCTTGTCTCTCAGGACCTTAGGGATTACATCTTTCTCAGTATTTTTCTCCGAGCCCTTATCACTGCTTTGAGCAGGTGACTCATATGCCGCGTTGTTATACCCTATTGCTGCCCTAAGCTCCCTAAATGGGTACAAACCATTGTCTTTCTTGTTTTTGCTGTCTATTTCAGGTGGGGCGGGGGAGCAGAAGGCTCCTCAGCCCCCTCTTTGCATATATTAAGGATCCAATCTATAGGAGGCGGCTCCTCTCTTTTCACCTGGTCCATTTTCCAAAGTTCTAAGCTTGCTAGTCACTTGTCTAGCTTTTTTACCATACATGCAAATATGTGATATGCTGCAGGACTACCTTCGATAGTGACCCTCCTTGCGACCACGGCATGAACATTTTGTCTGCGGTTCTCTTAACCCATTCCACACTATACTGTCTAAGCATTGGTGCATGTTTCGGCAATTGCTTGCAGAGCTGCACAAGGGGAGTAACATCCTCAATTTTTGACTCGTCATTCTTGACCATCAATAATTCTTTGCTTTTGTGACAGATTTGGAAAAAATAAGTTTCAGAAAAACAATATAATATGAGCGTGCACCAATCATCGCAGGCTTCAAACCCTTTAAATCATGTTTTTTACTTTAATCTTGCTAAAAAGCACCCTCAACTTGAATTTGGACAAACAATTACATTTTCCAACCTTGTGTTTTCCCTTTTTTCATCAATCGCCTTTGACTATTAAATCATCACCAACACATAAATACATTGAAAAAAAAAAAGACAAACAGACATGCTCGACCGGTCACATATATCTCTTATCTCTTCTGATCTTTTCTCTAAGACTCGTCTTGCCCTTTAAATCAATACTCCTACAGAGTTTAAATGAACCTCTTTAAGTTACATCTTTAACCAAACTCGTCTTCTACGTCATCCGCTATGGTATTTTAAGTTCTGATTTCTTCTGTTACGTTCTTTAAAGCACAGGCAGAGGGCATATTCAATTATCATGGCATTGTCCGCACAATACCTCTTAATTGCTTGGCATCTCACAAGTCAATTTCTACTCAATATTTAACACTCTTATTCTCAAGTTATGTTTACCCCACCTCCCTCCGTTAGACAGCTTTCCTTTATCGCTACTTGTCACTCATAGCCCATACACAGTTTTGCCACCTTGCACAGTTTTTACTCACCATTTGCATGTTCGTCTTCTGACTCTCGGGATCGTATGCCTCTTTTACCACCTCTTAAACTTCCTGTTCGTTCAGCTTCTCGTAGACCTTGGGATGGGATTCCGTCTGAAACTGGAGGGACCTGTCACACCCTACTTGCAATATTTTAGCAATTTAAACGAAACCACTATCTATGGGGAGCATCACGTCCCGTTTGCCGAATGGTAGAGGTTGTGTGATATTGCCAGGACTCCAATGTTTACTTATGTTGATGGATTTGGTAAAGCATCCTCTCCACTACCAAGTGAACTGAATAACCTCAGCCCTTTAAGATGAGTAGCAATTACACTAGAGATCGATGGGGATGCAGATTTTATTCATACATCAATAATCAAAACAACTCAGGTATTGGAAAAATAGAATAACTGTTTTATTATCAATTATTTAGAACAGGGAGTACAACAAACATCAATGAATTTGTTAGCTAGTTTAATAAAGAAACTGAGCTTATATATCAAAAACTCGTCATCTTTGATGTTGACCTACGTTACTACCAACGTCATGATACGTGGAAAACTACAAAAACCTACGAGTAACTGTGATAGGATCTTAGTGAACATCTAAGTATACAATCTATACTACCCTAAAAAGTACTTATCATCAGGTGAGGCAACTAAGCCCTCCCTCTAAAATTATCACTTATGACTGTTACTAAATATTCAATGTCCCATTGGCTACACAAACTATAGGAACCTTAATTACACGGTCCCCTACAATTGGCTGGCACTCTAACCTTCGTCAGTACTTTTCCACCCACGTCTAGCAGAACGCAGGCTGGCCTTTCA
The DNA here is from genome assembly GCF_040938575.1 of Ambystoma mexicanum. NCBI lineage: Eukaryota > Metazoa > Chordata > Amphibia > Caudata > Ambystomatidae > Ambystoma > Ambystoma mexicanum. Next base: position 740,637,284 of record NC_090928.1, read on the forward strand.
GGTGCTGGTGAGCTTGTCTTAACCATAGCTTCCCACCAATTAGCATATCAATCCATCATCACCTCACTGGTCTGCTGACAATTAGGCTTTGAAGCTCGTCCTTGAGTTTGTTCTTTACTGTGGAGAATTCAGAGGAGTGAAGGCATGCTCTGCCCTCATGCGTAGGTGTGAGCATCTTGCTCATCCATCTTCATTATTCCACATGACTGAAGACCATGATTTCGAGCTTTCACACTCTTTAAAATACTATTTTTTTAATAGACCTCTGACGTATTCCTCGTTTGTTCATGTCTTTTGGTCAGTAGTTTTGTTCTTTCCCACGATTTGTATCCAATGTTAGTTAACTTCAGCCTGATAAGACCTTGGCTTCTTGACTTGGCTTCATGGCACATGCAACCTGGCCTTTTCGAGATTCACTTTGTTACTTCGATTTTGTTAGCTGCGACACACTAGAAATGAGCCCTTCTTTCTAGAGTCCAGCACTGCTACAATACGTAGTGGAAACATCCAATCTTTACTCACTTATGCATATATGTATATGTTGGCGCATGGCGCAATCTATTCACTACAAGGCTAGCCTCAGGATTACTTTGTCTGCTTGTGTTTCTTTTACATCTGTACATGTGTAAACTGACTTGATATCTTCATCCACTTTGTAGCATAATCTTCTTCACCTTGATCCCAAGATGCCCTGTAGAATATTTGCATTCTCTTGTCTCTGCATCTCTTCTATGTACATCAGCTCGACCCTGTATGATGTCACCATTTGTCTTGGCCATCCACTTGCTCTGCTTCTTCTGGGATTTCATTCAAATGACCATCATATTTTCTTGTATGCAGGTATGGTTTCTCAATGGGAACCTTGCCTCCAGGATTCTCCAAGGTATCAGTATTCCCACTGGTACTGCACAGTTTTCACATTCGGACTCCCAACATATAGGCAATGTAGGTGAGGTGGTTCAGGTGGGGGTACTTGGCTCCTCCTCTACATCAGAATTACCTGTCACACAACAAATGTGTTATATAGAGCGTGAATTAAAATAGCAGATGTTTTGAAATGCACAACCATGAATGGTTCTATGTGAAAATCTCAGGGAAATGATTTATATTTTACTGAAATCTAAAAAGCCTTCACACACATTCTAGGACTGGTGTTATTTACTATCACAAAATAAATCCAATTTATTTAAGAATATTTGGGGAAAGTGCTTGGTTTTAGTCATTGTGCATATTTGAGTAAATATCACCCCCTATTGACATTTTCAGTGGAGAGACTTTCACTAGATACCCCATGAACGTGATTACCAGGGAATGGTCTGTCCAGGGATACCATGGCAATCGTTCTGCCACAAAGATACCAAGTTGCAATGGGCCATAGATCCCTACTGAACACGTACCTGTAATGATCTACCACATGGTCACCAGAACTAGGAGAACCCTGAAGGTGCTCCCTGCCATTCTGTCACATAACAGAGAACGAGAAACAGTAACAGAAATATGGAAACAGATAGACATTGATAGAAGTTCCAATGGAGTGACACAGGTGAACATTATCCGAGAGAAAATGACTTTGCATGCAGTTCCTTGTTGCGAATACAGTGTAAGAAATTAAGTAAGAGTATGATATACATGAGACTAGAACAGAGAAATCAAGGTGGAAATGAAAAGCAGAAAAGGGATAGAGAATTCAGCTCTATCCTTTTCTACCACTCTGAGGGGGAGGGCTTAGGCATTGCCAGCTCTTATACTGACTGCCTCTGCCTCACTGAAGAACACCTTAAGGTACTGCCTGTTTTTACCGCTGCATTATACCTGTTTGTTTTTATAATGTTTCTTTCCTTTCAGCACACTTGGGTGAACGGCGCGTGACTAGATCCTGCTCCGTTGGAGGTTTTGATTTTAATACTATATTGCCTTTGTTAGGCTTTTCCTTTCCTTGCAAATGCTGCTTGTCGACTGGAGGTTTCCAGGGGTCCTGGTATAGACGCGCTCGTGTGGTTTGCTTTCCCTTTCTACCACTCTGAGGGGGCGGGCTTATGCTTTGTCACTTCTTATACTGACTGCCTCTGCCTCACTGAAGAACACCTGCCTGCTCACCTCTGCATCATACCCGTTTGTTTCAATCATTTCTCTTTCCTTTCAGCACGCTTCGGTACACTGCAGGTGACTGGACGCTGTTCGGTTGGAAGTTTTGATTTTAGTAGTATATTGCCTTTGTTAGGCTTTTCATTTCCTTGTAAATGCTGCTGGTCAGCTGGAAGTTGCCTGACTTCCTGGTGTAGATGTGCTCGCGTGGTCTGTTTGACTTTTCTACCACTCTGAAGGGGAGAGCTTAGGCTACTGTGACACCGCTATGTGTAGACGTATAGTGGATCATTTGAGAACTGCAGCGGATGGGAGCAGCGGGTGAGAGCCTTGCACACCAAAGTCGTGCCTATGTCAAGCCTGTCTGTGCTCGTTCGTGGGCATGCAGGGCTGAGGGAATCTGCTTTTAGTGCAATCGAGCCTTTGGGCCAGTCGCTCCATTTTTCCCAGGTGGCCTTACTTAGCCTGGCCCCAGCTGATACTATTTTTCCATTGGGCTTAAACTCCCTGTTTCCTTCCATTGTTTCTCAGAATGGACTTCTCAGTAACTCTGTGAAGTGCTTCGTAGTGAACGCCCATTCCCTGGTTGTGCATGCCAAAGATTGAAGAAATCTTTGAGGACTATCAACCGGACTTCAGGTTTATCTCTGAGAAATGGCTTTCAGATCATTCTGATTAATCTGTCATACATATTTTACCATCTATTTACGATATTCTGCGCTGCAACCATATTTCACTGCATGCTAGTGGCTGAACTGCAGGGATCTATGATAGTCAATTTAAAGTATCGGCCATCCCTGTCCTACATTCTCTGAACATGGATAGTATCCTTGTTCGTATTTCGGTTTTCCCACAAATACTCTATTTGCCCTCTTAGTGTATCGCCCTCCCGGTTATGACCAGGTTTTTTGCTTCGAGTTCCTGCCTCTTGTGGCTGCTTTTCAACAGCAATACTCAAACTTGATCATTGTCACGGATTTTAATCTCCTGGCTAATAAGCTACATTGTCATCTGGCCACTCACTTCGTGACATCAATGTTTGACCTTGGCTTCTCTCAGCAGGTCGCATACCCAACCCAACAATTGGGCAATATTTTTGATTTTATTTTTGCCCCCCTTGACTTGGTATCCGGGCGCTTCCTGTTATTTGGTCCGATCACATAGTGGTGCCTTTTTCAGTACAGCTCGAGTTTACCCTTCCACCCCCGCCCCAACAGTTTATTCTGAAGCATGCCTGGCATACTGTCTCTACTCAGGATCTCAGTGCTATGATTAGTAACAGCTGTGCTAACGTCCCTGATTGCATGCTGGTGTCTTAGTCCCAGTCACTTCAATCTGTTGCAGATCCGCTGGCTCCGCTTAAACGTTGTCTGGCGAGAAATCGCTGCTTGAAACCCTGTTTTTTGGCTGAACTCAAGGACCTCAAACTTTGCTGCAGGCAGGCGGAGAGGAGGTGGAGAACGGACTACTTAGCAGAAGATAAAACTCTCTTTCATCTTGCTACGGTAAACTATGAAAGAGCTATTGAAGCAGCTAAACAATCATTCTTTGGTGATAAGATTGAACAAGCCATGAATCATCCTAAAGCCCTATTTGAGGATATTCAGTCCTTGTATGTGCAATCCAACTCACAGGCCAGCGCTCCCTCTTCTCAGGATTTGTCTGTGTTGTTCAACATTAAAATAGCCATCATTCATTGTGCTATTGACATGGCTTGCCCTCAGTCCAACTTGTCTTCCTCTTTCCCTAGGGAGAGAAGAACCAAGGCTGACTGGTCCACTTTTCCTTTCTTCTCAGACCAGGAGATCCTGGCTGCTACTTATGGTTTAAAATCAAACTCTCCCTCTGACCCTATCCACCTGTCAATCTTGAAAGATGTGTTGGGCATGATCATTCCACTGCTTGTTAGGGCAGTTAATGATGTGTTTGCCTCAGGGACTATCCTTGCTGGCCTTAAGCACACTCTTGTTTTTCTTCTTCTAAAATAAACATCTTCAGACCCCTCTGTTCTTTCTAACTTTCATCCAATTTCCTTGCTTCCCTTCCTTATGAAATTACTTGAATCTCTGGTCTTTCCTCTCATAACTACTTTTATTAATCTGCCCTCCTTTTTTACCCTTTTCAATCTGGCTTTCGGTCAGGCTGTGGCACAGAATGTGTCCTGGTGTGAGTTGTGGATTATCTGCTGTGGATGGTGGACCAGGGAGGTGTGGGGGCTATCCTTCTATTAGACCTGCCGGCAGATTGTGCTACCATTGACCACCCCACCCTGGTCTTCCTCCTCTCCTCCACTGGCTTGTGGGGTCAGGTACTGACCTTGTTTACTTCCTTCTTGTCGCGATGCCCCTTTTATGTGGCGTCCCTCAAGGCTCCTCGGTATCGCCCACCTTGTTCAACGTTTATATCCAGGCTCTCCTGGGTATCATCCATGTGCACGGCTTTTGTTGCTACTCTTACACCGACTACACGCAGATTTGACTGCATCTCAATCTATCACAGCCTGAGACGGCAGGTCGGCTCAGGAGTTGCCTTGAGGCTGTGGGGGGAAGGGATGGCCAGGAACTGGATGAAATTGAACAATGGGAAAATGGAGGTACTGGTGGTTGGCACCCCGAACTGCTCTTTGTTTTGGACCTCAGAGATTTGGCCTGCCAGTCTTGGCCCTTTTCCTAGGCATTCAGATTATGGTCTTTCTGTCCATGTTTGAGCAGGTGTCATTGACCTGCCGTGAAGGCTACTTTAAATTGCGCACCCTTCGTAAAGTTTTACCCTACATCCCTACTAAGTTTTATGCTCCAGTAGTTTCTGCCCTAGTCATCAGCGGAATTGATTATTGCAATACGCTCTATCTGGCCACTCCTCATTACTTATTGCACAGGCTTCAATTGCTGCAGAACATGGCTGATAGGGCAGTGCTCCATCCACCCTACGGCTCCCACATGTCTCTGGTTCTCCGTCAGCCCCACTGGCTTCCTGTTGAGCAACGGGTGAGGTTCAAGTCTCTGTGCTTGGTTCACAGAGCTTTTAATAAAACAGGGGCAGAATATCTCCAAGAGAAGTTCAGTCCCTATGTCCCTTCAAGTGTATTGCTCTCTCAGGACTCTCTCACCATTTATATTCCTAGGATTAGGCTCTCTCGGGTGGGGGACCATGCTTTTTCAGTGGTTGCTGCACGTGTTTGGAACTCTCTTCCACTTTGAACGCAGTTGAGGACCACCTGACATCTCATCGGGCATGGAAACCTTTTCTGTTCTGATTCGGCTGCATTGAGTGAGCATTATAATTTCTAGGTGTAGCGCCATGATACTTTCGGGCGACTGATGCGCTTTACAAGTGTGCATAACATAACAGCTGTGAGGCATTGGTAATAAGAGCAAGGTAGGAAGACGTGTAGCTCTATGGTACACCACCAATGCAAAAAAAAAGAAAACAGAAGTGAGCTGAAATGAATTAAACCCAGACATCTCACCTCCCTTTTCTCCTTTTTCTCCTCATTGCCCTATTTTCGGTTCTTTCCCAATCTGTCTTCCACCCCATGCTTACCTGGTCTGTGACGTGATTGTGTTCTTATTTCATATCACTGCTATTGTTTTGGGCCTCCGACTGACAACTCTAGTTGGACTCTGATACCTTTGTTTTCTATTCTGATAGACATTACCAGTCCTAGCAACTGCCTCATGCTTGGCAAAACTGTGATGGTTGAATTTAGTTATAGTTTTAAGTGTATTTGCATAACACAGCTTTACCCCCTCAAAAAAGGGCAGATTGGTGCTTGTTATTCATAAACAAACTAAAGCCTAAAAAGAATAGTTCGAGGAAAAGAAGTAAAGTAAAAGCAGTATGAGGATTAGTCCTTGTTTTTTGGGTAAAAGGATAGTTTTGATCTGATTTTTAAAGGACAGGTGACTTCTTTTCTTAGAGACACATGTAACACATTCCATAGATTTACAGCCTGGGAGAGAAAGATCTGCCACCCCCATTTTAATAGTCGAAACCTTGAGGAGAAAGGAAGTTAGCATGTGCTGAATGGAGTGAACGGTTTAGAACATATTTTATAATGTTTTGTTAGGAAGTCAGGGACTTTATTATGCACAGCACCCACATTATACGCCAAATGAAGGCCATTGAATTAACTCCCAGCTACTGGAAGATAGTGCAATTCTTGAAAAATGATTTGGTGTGAATCTCAATAAACCTTTGGTTAGTGAATACTGAATACTCTGAAGTCTTACAAGTGATCATTTAATAGATCGAACTGGAGCAACCCAGTCAAGATGCCATGAATGCATTTGTCACCTTAACTTGCTGACCAAAGGGACATAAATGCAAGCCTTTCCTGAAATGGCGAATGTGACAGAAAAAGTACCTGGGGGACAAAGGAATTTTAACTCTCAATTTTAGAAAAACATTTGTTTTGGAGGCATATTAAGTACATTGGACCAAACAGTTGGATTGCAGTTAGACGAATGAGAAACACATAGAAGGAATTCAGTTTAGCAAACTTGATATTTTAGCAATTCTGAACTATCCTCTTTATATTTTAGCAATTCTGAACTATCCATCTACAAACATAAAAAAGATGAATTAGATGATAACACCCAATCCAAAAGCAGTATCATTTGTATGTCCTCAACACATGTATCGACATGTACACCAAATTCAGGCAGAGGTTCTGTGAATGGTTGAAAGAAACAATTGAATGACATTGGGGAGATGTTAGCTCCTTGTGCAACTCAGTGGGCGATCATCAGAGAGAAAGATACAAATGAAGATTCAAAGTAAACAATGACCACTGTGATTTTTATCCAGGAGAAAAAATCTGAACAAGCAAAGCAGAAACATATCAATCGATCCAAGTGCATGGTGTGGGTGATGGCGTTGAAAATGGATACAAGATTTTATAACAGCAATAAACTGACTGTGCCACCATGAGCCAGCACCATGTTGTCCTCCATTGAAGTGACCATTAATTCAGTGCTACATCTAGCACAGAATCAACCCTGAATGTCATCATTTCATTTAGCAGATTTCACATGTTTACATTTTGCTGTTAAAACAAAGTCTTGATATGTCCAGAACCTTACTGGGTCTACAGGGTTTGCTATATAAAAGTGGAAGTACTGAGTAGTGCTTGAATGTTTCAGCATAGTGTCCAGGGGCGAGGGAGGTGTTAATGATGGTTCTAATTGAACCATCTCTTCCTGGATACATCCATTTCATTACCTTGTCTAGCCATGTGTCTCTAGGTGGACAAGAAGGGTTTATATTTACCATAAGATTGTGAGTTTTCTTTCCAATAAAGGTGTACATGTTCATGTAGAGCATATGATTTAGTTTGACCATGTATTGAAAAATGCAAAATTTGGAATAGGGCACTTGATTTTAATTTCTATCATAATGTTAATAACTTTGATCTGAAAGAACTAAGCTACTCTGTCGAAGAGATGCTGGGAAGATCTGAAGGCTTGATCAAAATATTTAGTTGAGAAGAATGTTTCCAAGTCCCTAAAATGCTACTTTGAGGTCTTTTTTGATGAAAATATTCTATCCATAAAATATGTTTTTTTGCATTCAGAATATTATTTTTGCTCTATGGTTTTTGTTTTAACAAGACAAAACCTTTCATGGATTTAGTAAATATCCATTTATGTTCGGCCATGTGCAATTGCAGCTTTTCATTGCACAAGGCGTTTTATTACGAGGGTTGATATTTGATTATTATTTGTTCAGATGCAAATTTGGTCAGTGGCAAGGAGTCAATATCGGATGATTATATTGGATGATAATATTGGCCCTCATTAGAGTATGGCAGGGCCTAGATAAATGCAGTGGTATCACCATATACCACCGCATTACTATGAGCTGGAGGTAAATCCACTGACTTTCTGCCCCGTTTTGGTGGAATTACGGTGGCAGAATTTCTGCTGCAGTAATTCCCTAAAAAAGCCCCCCTGAGCACTGTGGACTCATTCAAAAATGGGAAGTTACATGTCCACCAGCACCACTTGTAAGCTGGCAGTAATTCCGCAGGACAAAGTGACAGTTATGGAAATAGAGTTTGGTGGTATGTGGGTGGATTATCACCCAAATATCACCAAACCTGTTGTGACCCCCATTAATGTGATTTGGAAAAGGTATTTTTAAACTCTCTGTGGTTAAATGTGTTCTGGACATAATTTGCCATGGAAGCCATTAGCTTTGCAATAGCTAAAAAGGTCACCTGTGACCATTCTCTAAAAGGAATTGCATTACACTTTGAAAGGGTTTGTTTAAGCCTAGTGGTCATAAAAGAAGGAAAACGCAAGAATAGGCTGTCTGTGAGAAACAAAGGTCATCTAACAAACCTAGTAGTTGTTTGGTTTTTGGGTAGCCTGTCTCCTCTACCAGACATTAGAATTACCTTCAATACAGATATCCTCAGAGGCTGGTATTTCGAATGAGGCTAGAACTGTTTAAAAGTCAACAAAGTCTGTATCCTGTGATGGTAGTCCACATTATTATATGTTAACTAATGAGGTATCACTTCAGTGGTCGAAATGTATGAAAACAGGTAGTGTTCTGAACTATGTTCACTTCTGGACCTCCCTATCCCCACAAACCCCATTGCCATGCCCCCTCCCACGTGCAATACCAAGACCATACCGGGGTCCTGCCTTTCCACTATTCCAACCCCACCCTGGTGTAAATGCTGAAAGAAACACAGTGAAAGAAAATTCCAAATGCATTTAAACGACCCTCATTACCTTTAGCCATTGTGCCCCACGGCATGCAGCTTTACACACCCTTCCCTTTCTAATTACCCACCATTTGCACCTCTCAAGAGGTATGCTAACGATTAAAGCCACCCCTTGCACCTACCCATTAACTGCGGGTACAGCTGTGCCTTCAGTATTTTCACGTTAAGTTGCTAAATGCATAAGAACAATTCTGATTACTACGGGAGAAGGACTATGATGGGGCTTCGGAATGAGCATTATCCCTAGCAGGCCACTGGAAAAATAACACCAACCAAGCAGTTCTCAATAGCTCACTGTGATGTGAGGTTGTAGCAGATCCAGCAGGACCCAGGTTTCCATATAGTTAAATGTTTAAGGGCTATTTTTTCACATCTTGGCAAAAAAACACACCTGGTGCTATGAGTAGGACATTCTACTGCTAAGGGCGAAGAACCTCCTAAAAGAAGTTTCAGGTACAATCTACACATTGATAACAGATCCATCTATGCCCTCCAAGAACGGTTCATAGCCGGTATACGACTCTGCTACAGATTTAACTGTGCAAAAGGACTAGTAGCAACATTTCCCCAGTGACCTTCATGCACCCAAAAACTAAACAGTGATTTCACTGCTGAAGCTGTTGCCAGATTGATAGACTCCGTTTCTAGCAAACACATGTGACACCCTTATCAAATTAGCGAGGTGTTCTGCATGTCTTAAGCAGGGTAGTGAGTCTCCACCCACTACATTTTTCACCTCCAGCATTTCATCCTTACAACGACTAAGATCGGACGTGGTCCAGACACGGAACAATTGATGAATTTCCTTGAGAATACGTGTACTCAATACTCATGTTATCTATTTGGAAACATAAAACAGTTTTGGGGCTGCCTTTCCAACGACATAACACTTTCTTCAGAAAATCATTTCCATCTATGATAATTTAGTGCTCTTTGTCTAGTCCCAGATTTCTACTTCATAGTGAGCAATTGGTAGGGAATTTAAGCTATAAACTTCTAATGATGACTTCACTGCTCCTACAGAGATGTAGGCATATTTTGCCAATGTGGCACTTCACCACGTCAGTGCTACTTCTCTCCTTATAATGTGTTTTTCCCCAAATAACATTTGGTCGCAGATGGATACTAAAGGGCTCATTGTGAATTCACTAGTCTGGAAAAAATGCCAGATAATATGTTTGTAATTCCAGAAACGGCATTTTCTCCAGACCAGGGAAACACACGTTTACTGGTGGGAGGCAGTGATCTACCCCGCCTGTCCTCATGTTTGTAGGTCGGCTCAAGCTATGGAGATTACTGATATTTACCAGTTATCAGCACACATGGTCAGAGGGATAGTAACAGCGTATGAATACAACATGTTCTCAATATCAAAACATGTATACATAATTCAACACAAAGGCATACATCAATCAATATCTGTGCATGAACAGCCACTTGAGATAAAAATAAACCTATTACGTACGCATACCAATTACTGCACATGATTCCTACAGATAAGTGAAGTTAGCATAAGTGTGACACAAATTCCACCATCAATGTTGACACATTGGGCCTCATTACAAGGGTGCGGGTACGCTCACCAGCAAGCACCCTTGTTTCTGGACGGCCAAACTACGAGTCTGCCTGCCGGGGCCACTGCGCCTGACAGGTCTGACCCTGGCGGGTGCAGCGGCCCCAGTGGGCAGATCCGGCACTGAAGCACCGGCACTGTTAGCAACTGTGCCGGTGCTTCCATCTTCCCACTCCCATGGAGTCCTATGGGATTCCATGGGAATGGGGACTTACAAAATATGACGCCCGAGTTCCTGCGTCACCGGGACTTGTAATGTCCCAGTGGCACCGGGAAGTCAGGCACCGGATTTGGTGTTATGTGGTTGGTGCCAACCCACTGGTGGTACTGGCTTGGTTAAAACCAACCTGGTAATGAGGCCTACAGTAGTATGTTACTACTACATTCCTTTAGAAGATCTGAGTGTGAATTGTTAGCTTTATGATGCACTGTCCCCTCTTATCATAATTTATTCAAAGTATAATGGCAATCAATTAATCTATTGGGGAATGTTGTTTTTAAACAAACCTTTTGTATCATTAATCATTAAGCACATCGTGCTGAAGCGGTAGAATGGACAATATCCCTCTATGTTAATATTGCAACGAATATATATATTCGTGGAGAAGGGGGAAGTATGGACAATCTCCCATTATGTTGATGCTCCCACAAATGTAATCATAGAGCATATATTAATGGAGTAGGGACAGTCATACAGGAACTCAAGAATCTGCAGTATTGCTCCTGCCAACGTGAGTATCATCTTGGTCCCCAATGTGGTGCCATGTTCAAAGTAGAAAAAGATTTCACTCAATCAAAGTATTAAGGCCTTTATTCACTGAGTCAAGTCTATCCATTTCCGCTCCATTTTTCTCAACATTAGGTCCCAATCCCCACCACGGGGTGGGCACCTGATGGTCTGTATAAGAAAGCATAGTATGTCAGTATGTATGTGAGATTTTGCCTTGAAATGTGCCACCATCAGTTGTCTACCACCTGCTTCTTGATACAAGATTGGTGTTCAAAGATTTGTTGACAGATCTCATTTTGTTTTGCCAATATAAATAAGTCCCCAAAGACATTTAATGCCATAAAGGGCCCACTTTATTAGACAGTTGATAAAAGTGCTAAATTTCCAACTCAGACTATAGAGGACTCTTTTTAAGATCTTTTGTCAATTGACATTTTACCACACCTAAAGTGACTGATCTCAGGCAGTTGTGACCCGAGGGTAGTCTGAGAGAGTCGCTGCATTTTCTGATTTTCTTCATATGTGTGTACTAGTGAAATCAGCAGTTTTCATTATGTTACTTTTTGGAGTATAACCCTTCTGAGAGAATGACTAATATGACTAAAGGAAGTAACACTGGTGATTTTACCAGCGGTGCCTTTCACTTGTCCAACAAGAGTTGTTTTCCTTTCCATGTTCCGTGCTCTCTTTCTAGCCCTCCATATTACCTGAGCTGGGTAACCCCGTTGTTGTAATTGCAGTCTTAGGTTTATACTGTGGGTATCAGAATCGGACATGGTGGTGCAATTCGGCAGATTCTTAAAACTGCTGATATGGAAGAATTTCTTTCAGGCTCAGAGGGTGAAAACGCTAGTAATTTGTTCTTATCTGTGGGTTTCCTAAGAAGGGTAGTGTCCACCTTATTTTCCACCATTTTAAAGATCTCCAGATCCAGAAAGGACATCTTATTCGTGTCCGAGGACATTGTAAAATTCATCCCGGTTATTTAACCATATCAGGAAAATACTCAAGGTGTCTGAGAACCCTCTCCTCCACACCGTAAAGGCATCCTGAATATAATTATACCAAAACAGCATATGGATAACAAAAGGATTGTTCTCATTGTATACCATCTGGAACACTTGGTGGTCCATGTAGAGATTTGCTATGTCAGGAGCAAAGGTTGCTCACATACTTGTCCAATGGTATTGATTGTAAAAAATGCCATCACTCAGGAAATCATTTTCAGAGAGTGCCAAGCATATGTATAAGAGTATAAAATGGTGCACTAGACTTTCTCTTTTCTCCAAGTAGTGGCGTATCACCTCTATGCTTGCCATCCGGGGGATGCTAGTGTATAACGCCTCAACATCAAGGGTCAATAGGATGTCGTTCTCCTCAATAGTCAGGGTCGCAAGAATGTTGATCATAGCTATTGTGTCTTGAACAAAAGACTGCATTTTCCGAGAGAAAAAGGGTCACAGAAAGAAATCTGCATATATCGAAAAAGGTTCAAGAATAGAGACCATTGCAGAGATTATGGGTCTGCCGGGGGAACAATCCTAATTTTTGTGGACTTTGGGTAGGAAATAAAAAGACCTGCTATAATGCATGTGCCATTAGGCTTTCAATTTAATCTAGCATTCTGACTGTAGGATTGATCTTTAATTTCCTAATTGCCAACATGTTCATATATTTTCCAAATCTAAAACACTGAGTATCTGGTTTGATTAAAAACTTTCAATCCATATTCATCGTTCCATTTAGTAAAATGTGTAAAATAGAAAACTTTAACTAGTGCAAAGTAACAAATAATGATTGCAAAGCACCATGCGTTAGTGCAGAAAAAATAGCAAACTTCAAACAACCATATGCAGGTGATCATTTTCTTTTACCTGGCCTAGCCAACATCAACCTAGGAGGTCCTTTTGTATGACCCATGCAAACAGATATTGGAAATTATAACATTTGTGCAATGCCAAATGTAACATTGTTTCCATTTGGTCGCTCAAATAGTTATCCCTAATATTAAAGTTCCATTCAATTTTGTGTCACAAATTAATACTAGTTCCCTGCCTGTGAAGGTTCTGTGCAATCAATGTAATTCTTAAGTCTTGAAATATAATGATCACATGTAACTTCGGGAGGACTCATCCCCGCTGTATTCAGCGATAATGGCGTACCGCGTTGATAGACTGCTGTTGCTTGCAGTTTTTTCTGCACTAACCCATGTGCTTTGGTATTGATTTTGACCAAAGGGATGATTAGGCAGATAGTCTAAGGGAAACAAAATTGTTACTTGCGCAGAATATTTTGAGGTTTACTGTTTTTTTTGTTGCACTAAACCATGTGCATTAGTATCGATTCTGACCAAATGGATGGTATGAGTTTACTGGATGCAATCATTATTTGTTATCTTGCGCGGTTTTAGTTAAATATTTCTGTTTTATGAAATTGAATAAATGGAATGATGAATATGGATTTCTCATTTTTATTCAAACCATATTCTCAGTGTATTAGATTTGGAAGCTACAACAGGTTATTTATCCTTTTTACAAAAACTGCTAGCAATTCAGAATAAAGATTACTCAAGCTATTTAACATTCATCGCTGGCCAATACATTGAATGGAACCCAGCGTGAAAGAACTCAGCAAACTTGCCATTACATCATACATTTGTGATTTGGGGCATAATCACTTTACCTTTACTCACTCTGCAGTCAAATAAAATGTGATATTTCTAACTCTGGGCACCAATAATAAGTTAATTTGCCCAATATATTTCTTAACAATGTGCCACTGCATTCCTTGTATCAAAAGCCTCCTTTTCCATTTGCTTACAAGCTATCAGGAAAGTTCCTCGAGACCGGTTAGACATTCACAGAGCATGTTATAATGACGGAGATAATGAGACTACCCCAAGTGTAGTCTTAGAATTGTTCTTTACCGAGGGAAGGGATTTCTTTCTATAGTTGGGGGTATTTTATTTAGCAACCCTGCATCCATTATCTCCTGACACTGTGATAGGCAAAGTATCCTCTCCTGCCAGGTTATTGTAGTTTATCCTTTGTGAAGGCATCATGAAGCAAGACACAGACAACAGATTCAAAATTCAAAACAAACATTTTTATTAACTTAAATGTCAGGATGGAAAAAGGCCTTACTTGCCCTATGCTAAGGTCGGATTTCTCTACCTAAATGAAACTAAGTAAAGTGTGAGTCAAAGAGTTCAACTTATGAATCTGTCTGTTTACAAAACCTATACTTGCCCTCAAAACTACTCTATACAATGTGTAGGGATGGCAGCATCCAAAGGAAACACTGTTCAACAAAGTTCTGAGCTTCATTCAGCTTGCAGCTTCCTTTCAACTCCCCTCCCCAAGAATAAAATAGTTCCAACAAAAAGTCTTAAAGTTATTTTCTTAAGGTCAAGGTGATGCAGTTTTAACCAATATTCAGGGTTCCCTTCCAAACATTCCAAGGAATATAATTCCAAACACAACAGTGCAAGTCAGTAGATACTTCAGATCTCAGGGTTCACCTTCCCCAAGACTGAGTATCACAAAATGATCCTTGATATTTGTTTAAGGTCCCCTGTACTGTTTTAATTGTTGATTTTCATGTATTGTAGTTTTCACACACTTTAATATTCAATACGCCATTCTTTTATTAAAGATTAAAGGTCCATTCATTTTAGAATGCAGCATGCAATGGTTTCACTTGAATTCAGATTTCAATTCAGTTTGAATGTTAAAAATCCAATGATGTCAACATTTCGTTCATTTTAGGGTTCAGAACATGGTTCGTTTTCACTTAAGAGTTTAACATAGTGTGGTTTTAAAGGTCATTCATTTCTGGATACAAGATATAACATATCTGCTTATTGGTAGTGTGTTCATTCAGTTTGGTATTCTATTATGGTGGGTTGCATTCATAACCCACTTTTTATTCAACCGTGGTTTAATAATGCTTTGTTTCACTTTAATTGTAGAGCCAAGGTCTTGGAGACTGTCGAGAAACATGTTTCCTTCAAAATGCTGCCACTCGGATACGATGTATTCCGGGTAATTCATTACACATCAATCGTTCAAACTGGAGACCTTTGAAAACGTGTTTCCTCAAACACATGACCACTCTGATAAAAATTAGTTCGCCAGAAGGAAAAGAGTTCAAATGCTTGCGCATCCAGTTTCTTACTTATTAGAAACTCACTGGTCACGTTCACAGCTTTCTCCATTAGCCTGGATCATATGGCCTTCTGCGTGTGATGTCAGGGCCCAACTTCTGCCCCTGAGGCCCTCCTGTGGCAAACTCCAGTCACAAGGGAATGAGTACCTTGCCTACAATGAAAAGGGACGGTCTCTCCACATGGCACCCTTCTAAATGTTCGGATCATTCTACGCAGCCCAACTCCTGCGCCATGCTTCCATAGAGCGTCTCGGCATGTTTCACTAACAAACTTTCCTGCTGCTTACACCAGCCTTCCTCTTTCTGCTCCCGCTGCTTCCTTTGCTGGTGGGCTGGTCTCCTTTTATACACCTGCAGCCCAGTGACAGGCAGCAGGTTTGGATGTCCAATCACCCAAGCCGGTCTACAATTTAAAGGACATGCCTGACCTCACTGCTCTTAACAGGCATCTTCCTTGTCCCAGTACCAGAGTGGAAAATGAGTGTAGTCTTCATTGCTATTAGTTGTCTTTTCTTCATTTCACTACTGTCAGGGTGCAAATCTGAGAAAACAAGGGGAGCTGACACACAACAATTTATAAAGGTCAGGGAGGGGTTGGATTGGTTGTCAGTAGGGAAAGGGGGATACCATGTCTCGCCCAAGGGCTCCCCACTCCCAGTCCCCAAGGACCCTCCACCCAGGTGATCTCGACTCTCTTCTCTACCCCCAGGTCTGGAATCCAATAGCATTGGCCTTTCCCTGGCAAACCGTGCAGAGGATTCAAGGTGTCTAGAAGTGAGAAAACCCTCAGGTTTCTCACACCTTACACCAAAGGGTTCTGGATCTTACATTTGATCACATATTACTGTTTTACACTGTCAAGGTGGGGTTCATAACCCTTTTGTCTCTTCCCACTTCTTTCACTTCTCTTTTCACTTCTCCTTTCCCCCCTGGTTTACACAGCTGCCAGGTAGCCACAACTTTCATATTTGGGTGTGAGGCCCCCACTCACAGCCTGGTTCAATTTCCTGCCATGGCTTCTTCGCTTTTCTTTCACTCACTTTTGTATCCAGGAAACAACACTTCTCCAGTATTTGGTCACTGACTCCTTCTTTACAGGGTTTGTATCAATTTTGATTGTCTTTAGTGGTTTTCAACAAGGTTTGATTTTTTATTCATTCTGCTGTCTCCACTTATGCTTTTCCCAATGGTCCACTCAATTATCTTGCTATCTCTTAGGCTTTTCACAATATCCGTATCAGTTCTATTACCTTCACTTAGGCATTTAACAATGTTCGTGTTTGTATTAATTATATTGCCTCCATTGTTTGGACTCTTGTGCTGAGTACAGTATGCAGTATTTGCCCTGAAGTGCCCAGGTAATAAATGCACTCTCCCTGGGCTTAACAGTGATTCTCGGCATCTTCTGCGTTCTTTGCATTTCTCCATCTCCTTCTTTTCTAGCCCACTAACCGGCAGTGCCATCCATGAGCCTCTTCATTCCCGCTTGACCTCCCTCTGTGTATGGCAGCTCTGGCTGCCCATGACAGGGATGTGGCAATCTTCTCCTGGCTTGTCTTCACTGCACAACATTTCTGTCAGCCTCGGAGCTGTGTTCGTCACTCCGCTCACCTCTGGTGTCCCAAAGAGCATCAGAACAAGTCGGATGCAGTGGCATACTCTGTCTCTCTCTCTTGCTGCTTGGCAGCTTTGTCCATTTTAAATGTCCCAGTCTTATCTAGAAGTTTCCAATGACTAGAATGCAGCGTTGGCTTGCCATATTTGGTCATCCTCATCGTTCTATGTTTCTTCCTCGTCTTACCACTGAAAAATGAGGGGGTGCATAATGTTGTTGACTAGAAATGCCTGGAAATTCAGTGTCTACAGTAAGCCATACAGGAGTGTGGTCTAAGTCTTTGGGTGTTACTAGGAATTACCACTGAAAGGGTATTTAAGTTTAGTATTCTCTTGCCTCCCTGGAGTTTATCTTCCCCTACATGGTCCTCCCATAGCCACCCCTAGGGTCAGTGTCAGGTGGCCACGCAAAGGACGCTTCCCTACAGAAAACTAGTGACAATATTGCTAGATTTGACACAGTGCATATCAGCTCACAGTGGTGATACCTCATCCACAGTCACCCCAGATGAGGGGATTGCAATGAGGAATGTGGATTGGTTCCTCAGAGGAGGGCACACCAGTCAATGGTAAGACATAGTGGGCCTCATTACGACCCTGGCGCTAAGCGAAAAACGATGGCGGTAAATGCTTACCGCCATCGTTTTCCGCCAGGTACGATCATGACCCGTGACCGTTAACTACGATGCCAATAGCGGCATCGTAGTTAACGCTGCCGCAAACAGCGCTAAGGGTGCGCGCACGCGACCGCCCACACCGTACTTAGCGCCATGGCGGAAAGGCACGCAAATGCCGACCCAAGCGGACATGCACCTAACGCCATCAATGAGGCCGCTAAGTACCTTACCGCCATGGTGCAAATAACGCCATCGCGAACCAACCGTAAAGGGCCAATTCAAGTGAATGCAGCTGCCACAGGTGCACAGAAACAGCACAGGTGAAGGCAATACAGACTCAGGGGAGTATAAAAAGAGCACACCCCACCCCTACCCACACCCAGTCACACTCCACAATGATGCCAATACGACTAGCAATGTTGGGGCTGGAGGACCTGATAGCAATGCATGTGCTACTACAACAGCAACAGCAACAACAACAACAACAGGCAGCACAGAGGAGACGCAGGAGGAGAAGGAGGGCAAGGCAGGCCCAGCAAGCCCCACCAGCACAGCCAGTGCCACCACGCAGGCAGCCCCCAATCCCACGCATCAGAGCCAATCCAAACAACCTCACTGCTGAGCAGATCCACACCCTGTACCGTTTGGACAGGGACACCATCACCGCCATCGTAGACATGACACACAACGACATCGTCAGCATGATAGAAAGTCCAACCGCCATCCCCCCCCTACTGAAGGTAGTGGCTGTACTCCACTTCCTGGCCACAGGCACCTACCAGCACACAGTGGGGCACCTGCATGGCATTTCACAACCATTATTCTCACGAACACTCATCCAAGTGCTCGATGCCCTCCTCAAGCACACAGACGACCACATCTCATTACCACGGACTGCCCAGGAGATTGCAAACACCAAAGTGGGTTTCCATGCACTAGCCAGCATACCCGGTTGCATTGGTGCCATCGACTGCACCCATGTGGAATTGGTGGTTCCACGTGCCATGGAGGTACCGTACCGCAACCGGAAACAGTTCCACTCTGTCAACGTGCAAATGGTCTGTGACTCCAACAAGATCATCACACATTGTTGTGCCCGATTCCCCGGATCAACCCATGATTCCATGGTCCTGAGGAACTCCACAATACCACGCTACATGGAGCGACATGCAGGCCCAAGATCCTGGCTACTCGGTGAGTGCGATGTCATGGAAGTGGGCATGGGAATGACGTACCAGTGCATACTCCACCTGGCTGAAAGGGGGGGGGATGATGCATACTCCACCTGGCTGAAAGGGGGGGGGGGATGATGCATACTCCACCTGGCTGAAAGGGGGGGGGGGGGATGATGCATACTCCACCTGGCTGAAAGGGGGGGGGGGATGATGCATACTCCACCTGGCTGTGAGTAACACAGAGAACGGATACAGAGGAAGGCCACTCACAATGCACAAAACCCCTCTGCATACATAGGGTGATGGCATGCAAAACAGGCCATGGCAGCAATGAGCATATACTGGTTGCATAGTGTGAATCAATTAGTGCATGTAGAAGTGAGCCAAGGTAACAGTTCCATGCCAGCCATGGTGGGACATCATGTTCCTGATCAGACAACATGACTGACACATACATTCTCGCCTACATACAGGTGATGCAGCCTACCCCCTGAAGAGGTGGCTCCTCACGCCAGTCCGGAACCCGCAGAACCAGCACGAGGAGGACTACAACCGTGCACATACACGTACTCGTGTGGTCATAGAGCAGACATTCGGCCTCCTGAAGGCACGATTCCGAAGCCTCAGCAGGTCTGGTGGGGCACTCCTGTATGGCCATGAGAAGGTGGCAAAGATCGTCATGGCATGTGTCATGCTGCACAATATGTGCGTCAGACGGAATGTGCCCCTGCCCCCTGACGCAGACTTGCAACCACCTGACGATGAGGATGAGGATGAGGAGGGTGCAGAAGGGGCGCCACCACATGGAGGAGGCGATGCACAGGAGGGGCGTGCCATGCGCCAAAGTATCATCAACCACTGCTTCTAGCACACACGGCTGGTGTTCATCGCATGGAGACTGCACTTGGGGCACTGTGTGACTCTGGGGCATGCACACTGAGGACTGGACACCAATAAAGCACACATACGCAATGAAAATGTCCACACATTTCCTTTTTTGAAACGAAAAAGTGTATTTGAACTATGAACTGTCGTGTCACACCCCCTCCCACCTCCCACCTCCCCCCTGCACACCCCAACACACCCCCTCCCACCTCCCACCTCCCCCCTGCACACACCCCCCCCAAACTCCCCCCTTAACTCCCCAACACACCACCCCGCCACCCCCCTGCACACCCCAACACACCCCCTCCCACCTCCCACCTCCCCCCCCCCCTGGAATCCCAACAAAGGTGTGAGTTGGTCTGTGCAGCAGTGTCAGTAGTAGGATTCCTACACTGTCCGGCCACTATTGGCAGCCCCCTCCACTGGCCCCCGGGGCACCCCTGCCTGTGCTGCGGAGGTTCCTCCCCGATCGGCGGATGGGGCTGCTCGGTGTCGAGCTGGCAACCGAGGAGGATCCTGCCTGCTCATTTGGACGCATGGCCCGTATTGTCTGCACAAGGTCAGTGATGGCGTGCCGCACAGCAGCTAGTTCCGCGCAGATGTCCTTTGTGGACGACTCTATAGCTGCCTTCACAGTCTCAGCACATTTATCCATTGCTGCACTTGACCCCCCACATTCAGCAACATGTTCTTCGAGCAGCGAGGAAAGTTGCTGCTGCCGGGTGGCAATCGCCTCCAGAGAATGGTTGGAATTCTGGCCCATGGCTAATGGCAGTGGTATTCCCATTGGGCTGATCTGCCCCTGCAGCGGGGATGGAGTGGCTGGCCAATCGTCATCCTCTGGCTGACCCTGAGTGGCATCCGCATGCGGGCTGCTTAGGGACAGGTAGGGGGAATGAGGGTGGCCTGTGGGGCTTCTGACATCACTCTCCTCAAAGATCCCTGCTTCGCTATCGGAGGAGGCAGCAATGGCAGCATTCTCCCCAATTGTGCTGCTTGCAGCAGAGGCTGTGGCTTCTGTGGGCATGATTGGTGTGATGTCTGCTGCTGCTGCTGCTGCTGTACTGCCTGCTGGGGTGGCTGTCTGTGCCCTGTCCTGTTTCCCTTGCAGGGATTTTGCCTGCTGTGGTGTTTTCCTCGGGACGACAGAGGTGGAGGGTTGTGGCGTTGGCACAGTTGGCCTGGCCCTCTTGGTGGGTGTGGAGGCTGTGGTGTCCTCTTCCTCAAGGTCGGAATTTGAGCCTGTGGTGGGACAGAGGAGGGAGAGTGTTATTGATGGGTCTGCGGACATTGGCCGGGCATTGTGGCGACTGGCATCTCATCAGTTAGTACATGTGGCACATTTCATGCAGGGGAAAAAAGTTGTCTCCCTTTTGTGTGGAAGTAGCATGGAGGTATGTGGGTGCCTGCAGTTAGGGTGTGCGTGCTGCATGTGTACAGGGTGCAGATCGGATGTATCTGTGGGCAGTCTCCTGCTGATGTGTTGCATTCACACTATGGGCCAACATTGTACTTCACATGAATGGACTTAGGTGAGATTTGCATGCCTTGATTTGAGCCACCTACCTGCATCGCCCGATGTCGGGGCTCCTCTCTCCATTCCTCCTACTCCTTCAATGCTCTGCATTCCGATTGTGGAGGCACAGATTTCCTCCCATGGCTGCAATTTTATAGGGGACTCCGATCCTCCCCCAGTTGCCATTGCCAGGTTCATGTTGGCTGATAGTATGCTCCTGACTCTGAGCCGGAGATCGTCCCACCGCTTGCGGCACTGTTTGACATTGCGGGGTGTTGTTCCCACGGCACTGACCCGCTGAGCTACCAGTGCCCATATGGCCTTCTTCTTGGATATGGCCGGTCTTGTCAGTTGGTTGGAGAATACCACGGCAGCGTTCTCCTGGAGGGTCTCCGCTAGAATGGTAAGCTCCTCTCTGGAGAAGCGGTCTTGCCGCTGGCGGTCACAGGCTTTTTTCAGAACTTTAGGCATCTTCCTGCAGGTAGAAGGTTGAAGACGGTATTGGCGGGGTCTCAGGCTCGGATGTCCAGTGGTTTCGGAGGATGGCAATGGATTGTGTTTTTAAAGATGGCCGCCGTGCTCTTTCCCGTTCCGCCGCGGTGACGCTACTTCCGGTTCCGCTTATCTACGGTCACCGCTAATTGCGGTGACCGCTAACTACGGTCACCGCTATGTACGGCGGTGGCGGTGGTGCACCTTGCGCCGCATACGATGCCGGTAGGTGCCGTTTTGGGGGCATTACCGCCATGGCGCTGTTTACATTACCGCCATGGCGTAATGCTCGTGCGCGATGGGTCCTAATGTGGCGCACTTTACGCCATCGTCCCACGGCGTTAACGTTCATTACGCCATGGCGGTAATGACGGCGGATTACCGCAAGGGTCGTAATGAGGCCCAGTGACATTTAGCCCCCAGTCACCACACCAACTGAACCTGTCCAAACACATCTCTCATCCATACATATTGAGCCAGTGGCACCATCCACCAGCTGGATCTTTTTCCCCAAAACCACCACAGCTTGTTGTTGGTGGTAACATTGTCAGTATGCCATATTTTGCACCAGGCACATAGTGGCCAACTGTTATTTGATGCTGTAACACACTGCCAACATTTCCAGATTGCCATCAGTCAAGGAAGCTGAAAGCTACAACAGTCAAGGATGCCACCACACCCCTCTGTTGATGACTGACTGGACAATGGGCAAGATGGCAGGAAAAATGGCAGGCTGAATGATTGCCCCAGATTCAGAGCCAGAATGAGAGACCCCAAATATTGCTGAGGAGGCTATTTAATTGTGATGTGAATAGATTCCATAAGTCTTCTTCACAGGCTTTTGTGTGGAAATCAATTCAGTCATATTAAACATTTGAAGCTGCATCACTGCCTCCAATGATGAACATCAAGTGTCACCTCTGAATAAAAGGAGATTACCTGTCACTCTAGGTGCCTGATTCTCAGAGCGTTTTTTTTCCAAATGGGGGTTTGCCATTATAAAACGCTTCTGTGAATTAGGCTGTATGTCTTTGTGGAATCCAAGAGGTCCACACGTTCATGGGAGACCGTAATGTAAAGGTCAGGTTAATGTCTAATCTCCTATGTTATGTGGTTCTCTACATCATTGACCCAACTTTGAAAATATTTTTAGGTAGTGTATTTTAATTTTACATCAACAATTGGGCAATATTAAACTGTATAATCCCAAATATTCACAATGTTCCAAAATAAATTCAAAATCATATTGAAAATCATATTGAAATAATTCCAAACCTCGAAAAGTGTCATCACCGCAATTACCTAGACATCATCCAGTCTGTGATGTCAACTGCCTACCTCAAACTAAACCCATCCAAGACTCTTATTTTTCGGCCCGCTAAACAACTTGTCCAAAAATGCCTCAATGGCATACACCTAGAAGGTTTTGATCCACAACTCTCAGACTCCTCAAAATTCTTAGGCTTCTCCTTTGACAGCAATATGTCCTTCCAGAAACACAAAGCCAGAATGCCTCAGAGTCTGTACCCTTTGAAAAATCAAACCCTTCATCCCGCAGCAGGATTTCTAGACCGTAGTGCAGGCACTTGTGATCACATCGATGGCGGAAATCGTCTCCTAGCTGCTCTCTTGGCTCCCCTAAAAGCACTCTACCAGGCTGGAGCATATCGTATTACAAGAACGCAGAAATTTGACCAAATTACGCCCATCCTATGTGAACTACACTTCGTACACTAGCGTACATGACGGCTAAGTTGCACATATCTGGTGACAAACGTGCCTCGAACAGCAAATAGACCATCCGGCTTGAATCACAACTCGTCCACAAAAAGAGGACCCACAAACAATCCTTCTCTTGTCATGCACAATCCATTGGAACTCGATCCTGGTGTCAGCTCAGAATGCCACCACAATTCTCCAATTTTGAAAATCTCTCGAAACATGGCTCTTTCAACAACACCTGACCAATGACTCATTTCAATGAACGCACAAACCGAGCACAAACCTCACAGTACTGCGCTACCCAAATGCCGGCTACCCACACTCTGTACGACGCTCTACTGGTCTCGAGCTAGGCTCGCACTTTAAACAATAAAATTTAATTTAAAAAATAAAGTTCAAACACATATTCAACACATTCTAATCCAAAACATTCTGTTTGAAAATCTATGGAATTATATTGACCTGAGTTTATTTGGAATAAAAATTCTGGCAGCATGGAACGCTTGAGGATTTCCAAATATTTCCATGGATGGAAGAAAGTACAATGTGCATTTGACATGGATGAGACTTTGGAAAATGCATCTAGCCACAACTGTATTCAATGTCAATATATCCATGTTTAACAAAGCTAAAAATGTAACACTTTGAGGAGGATGTTCAGTGATATTACACAACAGATGGCATAGGGGGATGCTTGAAAATATTGTTCAGTTTTATGAATTTGATTTGGGTACGTTTTACTGAGATTTATTTAATCGCAGCAAACTGACCGAAAATGTATTTGCTCGGGTCCCAATTTAAACGAACATGCATTTTTTTGGGGGTTGGGGGATTGTCCCCCACCTCCAATTTTAAGGAAAAGGGGGACATCACTGCACCCTCAAAACTGCAAACTATCAAACATGGGGAGTGGGGGACACCCCTGCAACTCCCGCTCTCCATGGTTGGTATTTTGCAATACATGCAACCAAATTGCCCCGAAGGCCAAATTACCCATGCAAAATTCGACCAAATTGGTCATTAGGTCAATCGTTTTGGGTGAAATAGGCTAATACCATGAATTTACCAGCATGCCATTGATGGACTTTGCCTGATGTTGTGCTTAAGAAAAGCAACCCTTTAGATGTTTGCAATTTTGGAAGCAGAAGTAAGCAGTTATTGCCTTCAGATGTGAATATGCATCACAGCAAATTATCGTAGTTGAAACATGCAGGGATACAACATTGCATAGTGAGCTTGAGAACATGACACTCACCCATTCTGTGTGGAAAAAGCTGGAAAGATACTCCACCTAAAAATCAAGTGTGCTCCAGCGATGTGCGAACCACCAACTTCCTTGTTTCTGGCAGTAATTGTCTCAGCTATCAGGGAATAGACTATTAAAAAAATGCCATTGTTTGACACTTTTTCACAGGGAGAGTGAAAACAAATGCCATGTGTATTTCTGTCTTACTTATTTGAAGGTAGCTTTCTGTGCATTACTCTGGTCTAAAATGGCAGGAGTATGTCTCAAGAACAGAAAAGAAGTAGCACAATTGCCAATACCATATATAACTATTAC
This sequence comes from Ambystoma mexicanum, assembly GCF_040938575.1. Lineage (NCBI taxonomy): Eukaryota > Metazoa > Chordata > Amphibia > Caudata > Ambystomatidae > Ambystoma > Ambystoma mexicanum. The sequence goes on from NC_090928.1 coordinate 740,662,157, forward strand.
ACATATAGTCACAAATGCAGCCTTTCATTAGAGCTAGGGCAAAGCAGAAATGTTTTCTGTGTTGAGTGCATTGACTGTAGATTGGCTATTGGTAACAAGGATGTAGTTTTCTCTTCTGGTTTCACTGTGTTATTGTCACATAATACAGGATTGTCACACTGTAACACCCAACTTGGTAGTAGCCTTTTCATGACTCTTAAGGGCCGATTCATGGAACAAATGTGCGCGGAAAATCTTGGCGCACACTGGCGCAAGCGTGAAAAAGCAAGCTCACGTTCACGTGTGCGATTCATGGAACTGCCTGCGCGTGTTTACTGCGGGATGTGCGCCAAATCCTTGCGTGGCGAACACAGGGGCACACGTCATTCCAACATCCCGAACATTGTGCGACGCACACATTAAAAAGGGGGCGGGACACGGGGAGTAACATGCGGAATGGGGAAGAACGTGTGAAAAAGAAGGCGTAACTGGGGAAGTACTGCGGGGAAATACACGAAATGCCCACACGCACGCGAACAACACGTATTCATGGAATCGAATACGGGAAACCCGCGCACGCGAAATGATGCACACAGGCGTCAACACGTCCGCCACACGAAGGCAGGCAGAAGCGTCCCCGCGCGCAGTATAAAAGTGCGCGCAACAACAAACACGTATATATAGCTACGATGAATGCCCCATTTGTCACAGCACTGATCGTGGGACACCGCAGGAGGAGGAGAAGAGCCAGGCACTCCAAGCATTGAGCCCCTTGGAGAAAGTGCATTTTTTGGCCACTGGGTCATTTCAGTAGACAACTGCCATAGTGGGGGGGGTCTCACAGGCCACCCAGTCATGCTGCCTACACCAGGTGTTGGCAATCATGACTGCGCGCCCCTCAGTCCGCAGGCACAAATACATGCCCAGAACACCCGCAGAAAGGCAGGCCGCGGTCCAGGACTTCTACAGGGTGGCACACTTCCCCAAAGTGCTCGGTGCCATAGATTGCACCCATGTGGCCCTACGTCCACCTGGGGCCACTGAGCACATCTATCGAAACCGCAAGCACTGGCATTTCATCAACGTACAGGTTGTATGCGATCCAAAGAGAAGCATCACTTCTGTCTATGCAAACTACCCTGGATCAACCCATGACAGTTTCATATACAGAATGTCGACCCTGAACCGGGCCCTGGAAGCTGGGAAGCATGGCGACACATGGCTCCTAGGTGAGCACAAATGCCTGTGCACATGCATGCATGTCACACACAGACAAATACACAAATCCAACTAATCACAACCATTACGACCTCCTCAGGGGACAGTGCCTACCCTCTGAGCATCCACATGATGATGCCAATCCGGAACCCCATCACACCACCCCAGGTAAGATACAACGCTGCCCATATTGCAACCAGGGGCATAGTGGAGTGCACATTCGGAGTGCTCAAGTTACGCTTCCGCTCCCTTGACGCGCTCTGGCGGCCAGCTACTATATGCACCCCCACTAGTGTGCAGGATCATTGTGGCAGCATGTGTCCTGCACAATGTTGCAACACGGCAGGGTATAACGGTGGACATGGTGGTGCCCCCACATCCCCAACCACAGGCACTGCCCATGGAGGGGAAAGGGAAAGTGGCGAGGCAGCCTGGACCCAGCTTGTGGCCACATTTTTCACCTAAACTCCCACCCCTGTGGAGTGCACACAGGCCTGGCACATACCAGGTGACAATCGATGATGACAAAGAGACAGTCAACTGTTCCAACATTACCACCCTGAGGATGTTGCCATGGGATTGCTACATTGTCTGCATACCTAGCTACCACATCACGCTTGTCTGCCACACCATGACATGGCATGCAACAGCAAAAGGCCAACACATGACCAATAACATGTGATGAATGGAAAGTGGCCCAATACAATGATGCCTGACATGGAATCAGATGAAATGATTGACAGCAACCTCCCACACATACCAAGTCATACACAAATGCTGTACACCAGTGGTAGCTTCAACACAGCACTGAATGCCTGTTCACATGCACATTGGGAAAGTCAAAATCGCCAGTCCCAAACCCGTGTGCTGTGTGTGTCTCCTACCACACACTGCTCAGCACAGAGCACAGTAAGCAGCCATTTTGTTGGGGATACACCTTGAGCATCACATCAAAAGGACAAAATAACAAATGTTCCATTTGACGCATGTGGTAATTGATCATGCGCTGCAGGGACACAGTGTGCCCGAGAAGGCAATATGTGTGCACCTGTGGGCATGGAAGGGTGGTTGTATGTGTGGTGGAGCATTGTGCAACTGTGTGTGTCAGTAGGGACATGCACTACTATATACATGTCAAATCAAGTGACCCTCAGTGTCCTATACACATCACATGTGAAAATTGCCCATGTGTACACCCCAGCATGTCAAACCACAAAAATCCCCTGACACCTGAAAAGTAAATACAACTCAGGAACAGCCATCGACCAGCAGAACACATTATGCACATAGTACCACACAATTCCATTGTCAGACAGTGCACAAACACTGTAGCCCAGGCTTACTGTCCAACAACAAAAGGCCCTCCCTCATGTACACATCACCATGACCTTCTGAACAACTGTGTCTGGGGTATGTAGCCTTCTCCCTTTTAGTCTACCTGCTACAGGATCCCCCTACCCCTTGGTCTTCATGTTCCACCTTGCGTGTAAATAAGGTCCAGCCCCCTCAAAGGCCTCTTTGACTGGAAAAAATACCAAATAGCAGAGAACTCCAAGGAGCCAAACCCCCAATCCAGGGAAAAAGCCTCTCGGCACAAAAAACCCCGGAAGAGTCTCCAGTAGATTACTCGAAGTGCAAAGGAAAGTCCTGGCACATGCACAAGCAGAATGACCGAACTACCAAGGTAGCACAGTACAACAATGGTTCAACAGGAAGGGTACCTTTTTCCGGAAACAACATACAATGAGGATGCAACAACTGATGGGTAGTTTCACAGCTCTGGCGACAGGCGCAGGAGTGGCACGAACCAACCACCCCCTCTGTGGTCTGGGCGCCTGCAAGGTAAAACGTACACATGCCTCCGAGACCGCGGCAGGGAAAGAGGGTCAGGGATCCTTTGGTTGGACAGGCATTGGTATTCAGGATAACTGGAAAGAGGGGCAGGAGAGGGGAGTTGGATTTGAAAGGGAAAGTAGGCAAAATACAAAATACAACTATTGACAATAACACATACTCAATCAGAGAAACCATGTTCTACATGCACATAGTACGAAATTAGTGAAATGCAAGACAAAGAGAGACTTATCTCTGGGGTGAGTACTGGCCTCCTGCCTGCGCACTCTCAGGTCCGGTAACAGGATCAGTTCAATGATGCAAAGAGAGAGTGAGTTACTAATCTGTGTGTGTTTACAACACACACACACAACAACATTCCTGCCCCAAAGTAAGTGACCTCTCCACAAACAAACACCCTTGTCTGCTGCTATGTACGTATACGTTAGCTTGCGATGGTTCATACACTGTCAATGCAGTAAGGCAGGCGCATGTGGGCGTGCAGTAAATGGAAGACCAATGTGTCAAGAATCACACATGATGGAATGGTCCCTGGGTGACCTGCTAGACGTGTATAGAGAGGTGCGACTTCAGTACAAATCGTGTTCTGGCAGCCGTGGATTACAATAGGTAGTGCACATGGAAATTTGCACATGCAAATTATATGCACTGCACACAAGTCTGTGCCTTGCTGGGTGTCCCTGTGCGCTGTATAAGTTTCTGGCTCGGAACGCTACTGCGCTAATAACTCAGCTTCTATGGAGCAGGGGGGACTGGAGGATATGTGCAATGTCCCCTGCGTGTGCCCCTGACAACTTGTAAAGCTACTTGGCATTTGTCCCTCAACATATCTTATCTGTACTGTGCGCTTCTACAACAATATCTGGCCAAGCTCCACATCGGTGGTGCTACTTAGCATGCATGTGCAAGTAGCCTGGTGGAAGGTTGGCTGCAGTGTGGCCCCCTTGTGCTGCTCACCTTGCTTGGAGCTCCTGGAAACACGTCTGCTTTTGTTGGATGTCTGAGCACAAGCCCTGTGCTACTGCTTGCACACACATGCGCATGTCTGCACCACCAAACATAGCCAAGTTTCTATAGTGCTTTGCCCTGTGTCTGCTGGCAAAGGTGGTCTGGAGGCTCATTGTCCTGCAGAAAGGGCATACAACATATAAATAATGCTTGAAAGTTCCGTGTTTGTATGTGTGTGTGTGTGTGTGTGTGTGTGTGTGTGTGTGTGTGTGTGTCTTCATGCTGGTTGTCACGGGCCATGTTAGAGACCTACATCCAAACTCCTCCCGCCATCAGTGTGACTTTGACAGGCAAAGGGTGCAGGCTACTGTCTACAGCATGAAGTGCATCAAGCACACATACAAGAAAGAAAATAACATACATCACAATCTAGATTAATTAATGGACACATCAATCATGAACCCACACAAATTTATCACAGACATGCCGTGGATAAAACCCCCACAATCCCCACTAGGGGTGTTAACACAAGTAGTACAGCAGCAGACAGGCCACCGATATGACTGTCCAAATCCCTTGTGTAAATGTTTGTTACACCAAACCATCCTTTCGAGACCATGGATAAGGGAAGCAGGAGTGGCCTATATGAGTCAGGACCCCAAGCTGCAAACACATACATGAGACAAGCTTGAAGGGCCCAGATAGAACAGACAGTGGATACTTTCAAAATCCACAAAGCACCACACCGTCCCATGAATGCACAAAAGACAAGCAATTTTAAACTATTTTACCTAATTAAACTAACTATAAAAAACCTACATTACCTAATTAAACTAACTATCAAAAACCATATTAATTAGCTAAACTAAGAAGAAAAATCAAAAATGTCCACATACAACCCAGGGGGAGGCACCCAGGAGGGGGGAGGTACAGGGTGCACCTCAACACCCACATGCAATGATGTTGAGACAAAAACAAATCCTCCATGGGCTCAACGCCTGCACAGCTCGACCTGTGTGGGAGATATCTCGTCGTCGAACCACCCTCTGGCTGAAAAGGTTGATGTTGCACGGTACCCTGACCACGCATAGGCGCAGCTTGCCCCTCGTCGGCAGCAAGTCTGCGGGACCAGTGAGCCTGGTTCTGTGCAGCGATGACACATAGGTCAGCATGTAGAACTTTGCGTGATACGCGTGCTTCCTCTTGCAAGGTAGCACGTATAACACAGAGTTCTTCCTGCATGGCCTGGCTGGACATCTGGTATACCTCCCGGCAAGCACGTAGCTCAGCCGAGATGGTACTCTCTAGATGCTCCAACCTCTCCTCTGACCACTTCCTCTGGGACATCAAGAGCACACCCAGAGTAGATCTGAAGGAATCATACTCAACCCTCATGGCATCCATGTGTGCCTGTGCGTGAGCAGCAATTGCTTGACGCAAAGACACCATTTCAGCCCGGCGTGCCCTGTCTGAGGCCGCCATGCCTAGCCTGTGCGAGCGGGCCGTGGGCTGTGCCGCCCGCTGCTGGAGTTCTACCTGCCTAGCAGGGGGTAGCATGGATTGGGCCACACGCTCCATGCTCTCAGCGATGTTATCAATTGCTGCCCCCTGGTGTTCTGAATTGGCAACCATGGCTTGCTTCCACTCAGTATACCCCAGTATACCCCAGTGGCGCACAGCCGCCGTGTTGCTGTGCTTGACACCTGCGGGGCCCAAGGAGCCAACGTCCTTGTTGGGTTGGCACCGCCCGTGGCTGCAGGACTACATTCCTCCGTCGACCTGATGCCCCAGGCACATCAGCAACTTGAGTGGAGGGTGACCCTGCATCCCGATCCACCACAGGCGGAGGTCCCACCACCGTCTGGCCCCTCAGTGCAGGTGTCGCAGACAGAGGAGCGTCCACATCAGAATCACTCACCCCTGACGAATGGACCCGATGCACATCCAACTCAACATTGTCATCAGAGTGATCATCCGAGCTAGACTCATTGCCAGCCCTAGACAAGATGGTCTGCAACACAAGTGGGTTCTCGTGGCCTACCACCACATGACCCCCACTTGTGCTGGATTGCTGGTGTGATAGCAACCCTGTGTCTGGCATGATAACACCATCCTCTGGCTCCATTGCGTCATCATCTGGAAAGGGGAGACAAGATTAACATTAGTACACATGTCAGAAGCACATAGACATCACATACACAGCCAACACATGAAGCAGACATGTCATACACAAATGAGAACCTGACATGCATCCAGTGGCCTTGATGTGCAAACACATCCCAAAAGCAGAAATGGATGTGTGTAAATAGCAAAGCCTACACTATTACAAAATGTAGCATATGAACTCCATCAGACACCACCTCTGTCCGGCACATGTCACAGGCAGAAAAGACAGATGGCAACTAAGAGATGCAACACACCATAAGCATGCCTGAACTGCAAATTGACCACTGCTGCAAGTGAATCCAAACACACAATGACACAGGTAACATGCACGTAGCCATGCATCACTGAAGCATTATCATCAATATCATCAATATAGCTACATCCATCTGCAGCTAACCCCGTACCGGGTGGCATGGGCCCTGTAGAAATAGTGAATGTCACAATCAATAACGCACTGTACTGTCTGAGCTGCAGGACATGAAGCCTCCAAAACACCCCTAAGGTCCTGATTGTCCACATTGGGCTATGAATGTGCCCTCTTACATCATTCCCTGTGGAAATCTACACGCCCAGGAACCACCATAGTAGCTAAGTGGGCCTGGGCATACACATACTGCACAACAGTGAACCTTTGGGATCATGCCAGTTCCACATATTGTGTGCAATGTAGAAATCTCACCAGCAGAAACGTCTATCAACCACATATCACTCTGTCAACAATAAAGCTGCGGAATACACATGTGTAAATGGACACTTTCACAAGCACATGAGTGAGTACTCTCAATGTTGCACCACACAACATTGAAGCTGCTTGCATATGTGCATGTGAAAGCATTCAAAAACACCCATTCCCCCATACACCTGTATTGTGAACATGACCAGCATCCAATACACCAAAGCAAGCAGCTATAACGTTGCTTGCTTTGATGTATATGGAAGTGCACACATACACACGTGAAGGATGCTCCACAGTCATCACAACCCAATTGACAGGCTACATCCAATCAGTGCCCTATCCTAGTTGGAATAGGCCACACATTGACCAATAAACTCATCTAAACAACCACTAGGTAGTCCTAACACTGAGTACATGTGTCACAGGATGCACCTGTGCCCGTCGCATACATGACAGAGAAGGGATGAAAAACAGTCCATACATGCCAGGTGACTTTGACATAGCATCAGTGAGTAGTCATGTAGAAGGGTGTAACCCGGCTCAGAAGTGGGTTGATGCAGTGCAGAACATGTGTATGTGACCCACTTTCTTCATGAACAAGTACATTATGAAGTCTACCAATACACGTGTAGGCAGTGCAAGGGCAAGTTCAAGCATCACGTGCAATGTGCATGCAATTGGTTGCATGGCTACAGGCACACCCCACAGGCCCCCTAAGTGAAAATGCAGGGAGGCATTGCATGGCAGTGAAGGGGTGACCAGAGACCTCTGTATTGCCAGATAGTGTTGACTAGCGTCAATTGCATCATCTGAGTCAACTGACAACACAGCAGATGATGATGGGACAGTAAGCAGGACACATGTTGAACCCTCAGTAGTACACCCATGTGTGCAGAAGCCACTACACCAGTTGAACAGAGTCATTGGGCCAGAAACAAGGTGAGGCCTGTGCCCCACACAGACTGTGACACCCTAAACCTGTGGGTGATGCCGGCCTGAGCCAGAGTGGGCATGGAATTGATGATCAAATGCCATGAAATGTAGGTCAGCCTGGACACGTACCACTATGATCATCCTGTCAAGGACACATAGGGGCACGCATGGAATGCACATGGAGCATGAATGGGCACTCCTGTCCCTGCGGAGCATCTGCCAACTGCACAGTCCAAGTGAGACACCCTGCATCAAGGACAGAGGATGTGCCCCACTGCATGTGTCAGGCAGGTTGGCTGGTGGAAGTTTGCATGTACACAGGAGCCTTGAACAGGCCAGGGCAGTACAACAACATGATGCACATCAGTGCCATGGTCAAATTGTGGTGCAGGGGGGTGGAGTGGCAAGGGAGATGGCCTATGTGGAGTACCCGCATGCAGGCAGAGGACACATGCACGTCAGTCATTCAATGACATAGTCCCAGTGCTGAGAGGAAAGACACCCCAGGCTACATGCAGAAGGGCCAGTGAGCTGGACCATGGACCAGAGGGGCAGCCGGGTGACTAGCATGTGAGTAGGGTGCAAGTGTGGTGATGAGGACAGTCCCCGTCTGCTCTACATGTCCACTATCCTGCACAGCAGGCACGCATCAGTGAAGCATTGCATGACTTGCACATGAGAACCATGTACACATGACATGAAGTGGCAGTCAAGCACAGCACATCACACAAGCAAAATACACATGGCCTCGACAAACACGCGACAACACTCACTGGACGGGGCATCAAAGTCCAGCATCTCTCCCACTCCTTTGACCATTCCTGACGGTAAGAACTCCGCAACGATTGACTTGTGCAGAGTGAGGTCTTCCTCCTCAGGTGGTGGCCCACTGCCAGTCACCAGAGTCATGTTGTAATTAGAGGCATGCTTCGCCTTAGTGCTGCGTTTGAGGTCATCCCAACGCTTTTTGCACTCTTGAGCTGTGCGCACCTCATGGCCGAATGCACTCACATGATCCGCAACTTGCTTCCAGTGGGACATACGATGGGCAGCTGTAGTTTGACAATTCAGCCCCAGTAGCATGTCACGGTTGTGTTCCTGCACATAGTCCACAAGGAAGTCCAGTTCCTGCATGCAGAAAGACTTCTTCCTCGACGTGCTGGAGGCCGTAGCTGTGTCTGGGGTACCAGTCTCTACTGCAGTTGCAACCTTCCTCCTCTTGGACGCTGGTCCAGACCCTGGCAGGGAAATGCCACCTTGATCAGTATGGGCAGTGGCGCTGGTGGAATGAGACAAGGGAGTGGGAGGTGGAACATGGACAGAAGGCCTGACTTGCGTCAGTGGCTGCTGGGTGCCCTGGAATGGACCCTGCGCAGCAACATCCGCTGTGCCAGGGTCATTGATCGGGACTGTCCTGGTTGGTAGACTCACAACCGGAGTGGTGTCGGCTGCATCTGCCCATGCACTTGCCAACACCCGGCTGGTCAGGGTAGCAGATGACATTACTGCCCCAGGGACACGTACCTCGGTCAGGACAGCCCTGGGTGCACCTATGGTGTGCCTCCTGACCTCCTGGAAATCTTCCATGAACTCTTCAAGTGCCAACAAAGCCTGCGCTGGCAGACCCTGAGCCTGGGTGGTGGTGTCCACAGCTGCACCTGCAGCTACCACTACCCTTGGGTCCGTGGCAGTCGATGAAACGGAGTGCCGGGTCAGATGGGTGCCAGTGCCAGATCCAAGAACTGCATCTCCCGAAGCCGCAGGGGGTGGTGGCATGACTGCACCAACACGTGGCACAATATTGTGCCGAGCTGGTGCACCCCTGCCTCTTCCCCCTCTACAGTCACCCTGGACACCGTGGAGTCCCCCTACTCCATGGTCACACCGGCCACGTACCTGACCACGCCTGCCACATGGAGTACACCCAGCTGAGGCACCCTCACCTTTCGTGGCCTCCCAGCCATGGCACAGATGGAATAGTGCCGGCAGAGATGTATTAGTGCCAACGGGAGGTGAACATGACAATTATCCTGGGCAATTGGGGTCAAGGGTGTGGGATACAAGATGTTAACATCACCACTGCACCTGAAAGGCTGTATGTGACCCTGGTGATAAAGTGACAGGTCACACATTGCTCAGACACCCCAAAACTGCAGTAAAACCGTGCACGCAACCCCCGGTAGCCGACGTGTGTGGAATTAAACTCCTGCAGTACGTGTTGGCACCCAGGGACAGGAAAAACACGTATGCATGGGATACCCGACTACTATGAAAAGGAGAGAGGTATAGGGGTGCACAGACGAGTTAACTGATGGGTTTTATATTAGATAGACCATAAGTCAACATATATCAACACAAGGTAGTGTATAATGTACAAAGCATTTCAGGTGCAGATGGGCTGTTGTCACAAGGCCACTTGGGACTAGGAAATCCAACAAAACCAGAGCTGTGTATTGCTACCCAGCAAGCCCAGATGCACTCCTGAGGGAACGAAATCCCTATATTTCAATTAATCATTTCATTAAACATTAAATGCCAATATGGCGTGACTTTTCGGTGCACATACACCGCCTTGGTTATGGTGATTAGCTCAAAAAGTCATTACACAATTCCAAACAGAAGGTAAAAAACATATTTCATACAATGATGTCAAATGCATAGAAAGATCAGAGCCCAGAATATAGAGATAATTTATGGATTTTAATCTCCTAAATCCAACACGTTATATGTAGTAAACACATTAGATTCACCCAGTGTCCTCTATTAAACACATAGAGTACACACTTATCAGTATTCAAAACAGTGCCCAACGCATTGGGAACATAAGTGGTGGTAGGAAACCGCTCGTTTTGAGCAACCCAATAGCAAATCTAGATACATTCACTTCCAAGAACTCAAATACATAGGTTCCGTCAATCATCAACTTCCAAATGAAGTCCCTTATTAGGTATCACAAAATGACCAACGTGTTTCGGTTCATAGAACCATCTTCAGGGTATAGACTTCATCTTTCATATTCACAACAATTGTTCATAATAAAGACGCTGTAGGGTAGTAAAGAGAGAAAGTTTATCAGTAAAACTCTTGGGTTTTAAAGGAGTCCATTAACTTAGTAGAGAGTGTGAAGGTCACTAACCTTGCAGACACAAGGAAGAATATTCCAATAAATAGCCCAGTCTCCAACGTAGGTACAGGGCCCAGGATATATGAGCAGTTGCTTCGGTATCTAAGGAGGTGGAGTAAAAATAAACCCATGTCAGTTGGCAATCTAACTGTAGATGCCGCACAGTAAAGAGGCTAATGGAGAGAAAAAGAAAAAGAAAAAGAAAGGAAGCCAGATAAATATGTATGTACAACGCGGCTGACAAAGCCAGACAGCGTTGGTCCACTCATCTTTCACGTGGTGAATCAAATTCGCACAGATTTCGACTGCTACCACTCATGGGAAAGTTGAGTGCACATAAACGTAATTAAGCCAAGTAAAATGGTAAACACGATCAAAGATCGAAAACAGCACACCATAGCCCATGCCCGTGTGAGACAGAAGATAGAAGCAGCTGGACCGAAGCCCAGCCCAGCAAGGAGTAGCGTTTACCTGAGGACGCGTAAGAAGGAACACAGTCTCACTGCAGCAGAACGCGCGGTGTGACTGGGCTCTAGCATAAAGCGTTGCCCCGGTAACCCCACGCATGCGCGCGGCAGCGTCAGGGCGACATCCATCTTGGTGTGGGCTCAGCTAGGAGTAAGGTTGCCAAGGCAACGCAACCTAACACAAGGGACGAAAATTACGTCCCTGTACTCAATTCAGACACAAAGTCGTGCCGATTGCAACAGGATGCAGAAGAGTACGAGAATAGTGAGCGTGCGTGGGGGCATCTAACGCAGTTCAGAGGAGCTACGGGGTGCCCCCACGGCGCACAGGGTAAGTACAGTAAAGGGAGTCCAATGAGGAACGACTGATTAAAGGGAAAGCGAGCGTACGCGGGGGCAACTAACGTATCTCGGGAGAACTACGGGGTGCCCCCACGGCGCTAAGAGTAAATGCAGTGAAGAGAGTCCAAAATGGACCGTCAAAAGGAAGCAAAACAATAGTACCAGGTCCACAGTCGACCTGAGGCAGAACACAATGGGTAACAAGTCACTAGGGGCCAGAGCCCACTATAAGAGGAGATCACATAAGGTGCCGGGTGGCAAGTCTCCAAAGCTGTCATGGATAGGGTAATTCGAAGGGGGTCCACTGTCTTACATAGTGTGAATGGGAATGCCATCCGGGTACCGTGAAAGGGATACTAAAATGTAAGAGATGCCACAGATGTTGAACACCATGAGTGGTAATACATATAAGTATTGGCATAGCATGGTGCCATGGCTGCTCCCATGCTGGTTCCGGATATTTGGAGGAAGAAACGGTCTTGAAACTTAAAAAAGTTATTCATCAGTATCAGTTTCAATAAAGTTAGTACAAACAGTCTGTTGCCTTGACACTGTTCTGACTGGAGTAGGAGCCATTCAGTAGCTTCTAAACCTGCTTCATGTGTAATATTGGTGTAGAGAGATGTGACGTCCATGGTGAACATCACATCTCTCCCTTTGACGAATTGTACACTTTTCAGTTTCTGTAGGAAATGCATAGTGTCCTTTACATATGTCTTCGTTTCTTGAACTAAAGGTTGCAAGATTTTATCCAGGTACTGGGCCAGTGGTTCTAGGAGGCTTTCTGTAGCTGCTATGATAGGACGTCCAGGGGGGTTGATGAATCTCTTGTGTATCTTAGGTAATATAATCATGACTGGCATGATAGGATGTTTGTTTTCAAGGAAGAGTTGTGTTTTTTCGGAGATTACATCATTGGCCTCTGCCTCATCCAATATCCCCTTAATGAGAGATCGTACTGCTTCTGTGGAATTCAGAGGTACTTCCATGTACGTCTCAGGGTCATTCAGTTGACGTTCGATTTCCTTGATGTAATCCTCTTTATTCATGAGTACTATGGCTCCCCTCTTATCTGCTGGTTTAAAAATAATAGTCTGATTGTCGAGAAGATTTTTAAGTGTCTGACGTTCTCTAACCGTGAAGTTGCCTTGTATATTGGTTTTAAACTGTATTCTCTTAAAATCCTGTAATACAGTTTTCTCGAAAGTTGAGAGGATGTGGTTCTGTACTGGTGGATTGAAGTGACTCTTTGGTTTGAGTTCTAGAAATCTGTGAGGTTCTGTCGAGGTTGCGTCCGCTTCCTGTGAATCAAAGAAGACCTTCAATCTCAATATTCTCATTAGTTTGAAAAAGTCTATTTTCTCACGGAGTAAAGTACTGTTGTTATTAGGCACAAATGACAAACCTTTCCTTAGGACTTGTAATTCCATTTTTGATAACTGGTATGATGAGATGTTAACAATCAGTGTTTCTTCGTACCCGGCTACTATGACCTCCAAAACGGGCACGTGATACACAGGGGCACCCGCAGTGGGAAAAATATTGTGCGCGACTCACCGTCAGACTAGCGTGATAATGAAAAACACACATAGTCAATACCCCCACCAAAAGAAGAGATGTCATTGATCCTCTGTGAAGTTGTGATGGCGCGTGAAACAACACGAAGTAGCAACACACAAGTCGGTCTCCACGAAAGGCACATACAGCAAACTGCTGGCCCCGCTCACCTTTAACTCGTGCTGAGGGAAATGCCTGCGCGCGTCACGTCACTTACGCGCTTAGGCCCTTTTCTCGGATTACACGCATTAACACGCAGACGTGCTGTTTTTTCATGTGCTGAATCACTATGCACCCGTCACAAGGGAAACGCCCGTGCACGTAACGTCACAGATGCGCTTACGCGCTAAGGGCCTTTCTTCGAATTACACGCTGACGTGCAGTTTTTTTCACAAGCCAAATCACTACGTATCAAGCCATTTTCCTGCCCCTGAGAGCACCGAGCACGCTCCCACCTGCCATCTGTTGCTGCCTGCCTGCCTGCTGGCCACGTGCCCTGCTATTTGGTGCCTGCACATCAGCCATCTGCAGGAGTCCAGTTGCTGTGACCACCCCTGCTGAAACAGAAGACTCCCGACTGGTATTCCATCCTCCACAGCCCAGCCCCAGGACCCAGTTGCCCACCCACACCTGCTTCAGGGGTTGCCATGTCGGGGGAAACACCATCAGAGACCACTGGCAACCCCCAGCCAGGGAGGCAGAGGGCTACCAGCTTCAGTGCCACAGAAGTTGGTAACCTGGTGGAGCAAGACCTGGGGCATTATGATGCCCTGATGCCCTCTTTGGAAGTTCACGCGCCGACAATGAAGAACGGAAGAGGATCTGGACGGACATCATGGCTGCCATCAACAAGGAGGGGCTGGCAGCCTGCGACATGCAACAGGTCCGGAAGTGCTGGGAGGACTTCAGGTCCAGGACCCTCAGCAAGGCCCGGCGCCTCTTGAAGGGAAAGCATGCAGAGGGGTGCCGGGTCTGCCTTAGCAACATCCAGATGAGGGTCCTGGAACGCATAAACCACCGCCAGATCCTTCAGAGGCAGACCCATCCGGAGTCGAGCGGTAAGTGACCATGCCTACTGATTGGACGCTGTGCATGTCAAGGTGTGGCATGAGTGTGCAGGTTGGACATATGTCTTGGAAGGCCCATGTATGGATGTGTATGTACAGGGATATGAGACTGCCGCATTTGAGTCCAGTCATGTGTGAGGCACATCAATGGTGTATGTGTTCAAATGCATGGTGCCCAAATGCATGTGTCGGTACACACATGTTTTGAATTACCTAACACAAGGGACGAAAATTACGTCCCTGTACTCAATTCAGACACAAAGTCGTGCCGATTGCAACAGGATGCAGAAGAGTACGAGAATAGTGAGCGTGCGTGGGGGCATCTAACGCAGTTCAGAGGAGCTACGGGGTGCCCCCACGGCGCACAGGGTAAGTACAGTAAAGGGAGTCCAATGAGGAACGACTGATTAAAGGGAAAGCGAGCGTACGCGGGGGCAACTAACGTATCTCGGGAGAACTACGGGGTGCCCCCACGGCGCTAAGAGTAAATGCAGTGAAGAGAGTCCAAAATGGACCGTCAAAAGGAAGCAAAACAATAGTACCAGGTCCACAGTCGACCTGAGGCAGAACACAATGGGTAACAAGTCACTAGGGGCCAGAGCCCACTATAAGAGGAGATCACATAAGGTGCCGGGTGGCAAGTCTCCAAAGCTGTCATGGATAGGGTAATTCGAAGGGGGTCCACTGTCTTACATAGTGTGAATGGGAATGCCATCCGGGTACCGTGAAAGGGATACTAAAATGTAAGAGATGCCACAGATGTTGAACACCATGAGTGGTAATACATATAAGTATTGGCATAGCATGGTGCCATGGCTGCTCCCATGCTGGTTCCGGATATTTGGAGGAAGAAACGGTCTTGAAACTTAAAAAAGTTATTCATCAGTATCAGTTTCAATAAAGTTAGTACAAACAGTCTGTTGCCTTGACACTGTTCTGACTGGAGTAGGAGCCATTCAGTAGCTTCTAAACCTGCTTCATGTGTAATATTGGTGTAGAGAGATGTGACGTCCATGGTGAACATCACATCTCTCCCTTTGACGAATTGTACACTTTTCAGTTTCTGTAGGAAATGCATAGTGTCCTTTACATATGTCTTCGTTTCTTGAACTAAAGGTTGCAAGATTTTATCCAGGTACTGGGCCAGTGGTTCTAGGAGGCTTTCTGTAGCTGCTATGATAGGACGTCCAGGGGGGTTGATGAATCTCTTGTGTATCTTAGGTAATATAATCATGACTGGCATGATAGGATGTTTGTTTTCAAGGAAGAGTTGTGTTTTTTCGGAGATTACATCATTGGCCTCTGCCTCATCCAATATCCCCTTAATGAGAGATCGTACTGCTTCTGTGGAATTCAGAGGTACTTCCATGTACGTCTCAGGGTCATTCAGTTGACGTTCGATTTCCTTGATGTAATCCTCTTTATTCATGAGTACTATGGCTCCCCTCTTATCTGCTGGTTTAAAAATAATAGTCTGATTGTCGAGAAGATTTTTAAGTGTCTGACGTTCTCTAACCGTGAAGTTGCCTTGTATATTGGTTTTAAACTGTATTCTCTTAAAATCCTGTAATACAGTTTTCTCGAAAGTTGAGAGGATGTGGTTCTGTACTGGTGGATTGAAGTGACTCTTTGGTTTGAGTTCTAGAAATCTGTGAGGTTCTGTCGAGGTTGCGTCCGCTTCCTGTGAATCAAAGAAGACCTTCAATCTCAATATTCTCATTAGTTTGAAAAAGTCTATTTTCTCACGGAGTAAAGTACTGTTGTTATTAGGCACAAATGACAAACCTTTCCTTAGGACTTGTAATTCCATTTTTGATAACTGGTATGATGAGATGTTAACAATCAGTGTTTCTTCGTACCCGGCTACTATGACCTCCAAAACGGGCACGTGATACACAGGGGCACCCGCAGTGGGAAAAATATTGTGCGCGACTCACCGTCAGACTAGCGTGATAATGAAAAACACACATAGTCAATACCCCCACCAAAAGAAGAGATGTCATTGATCCTCTGTGAAGTTGTGATGGCGCGTGAAACAACACGAAGTAGCAACACACAAGTCGGTCTCCACGAAAGGCACATACAGCAAACTGCTGGCCCCGCTCACCTTTAACTCGTGCTGAGGGAAATGCCTGCGCGCGTCACGTCACTTACGCGCTTAGGCCCTTTTCTCGGATTACACGCATTAACACGCAGACGTGCTGTTTTTTCATGTGCTGAATCACTATGCACCCGTCACAAGGGAAACGCCCGTGCACGTAACGTCACAGATGCGCTTACGCGCTAAGGGCCTTTCTTCGAATTACACGCTGACGTGCAGTTTTTTTCACAAGCCAAATCACTACGTATCAAGCCATTTTCCTGCCCCTGAGAGCACCGAGCACGCTCCCACCTGCCATCTGTTGCTGCCTGCCTGCCTGCTGGCCACGTGCCCTGCTATTTGGTGCCTGCACATCAGCCATCTGCAGGAGTCCAGTTGCTGTGACCACCCCTGCTGAAACAGAAGACTCCCGACTGGTATTCCATCCTCCACAGCCCAGCCCCAGGACCCAGTTGCCCACCCACACCTGCTTCAGGGGTTGCCATGTCGGGGGAAACACCATCAGAGACCACTGGCAACCCCCAGCCAGGGAGGCAGAGGGCTACCAGCTTCAGTGCCACAGAAGTTGGTAACCTGGTGGAGCAAGACCTGGGGCATTATGATGCCCTGATGCCCTCTTTGGAAGTTCACGCGCCGACAATGAAGAACGGAAGAGGATCTGGACGGACATCATGGCTGCCATCAACAAGGAGGGGCTGGCAGCCTGCGACATGCAACAGGTCCGGAAGTGCTGGGAGGACTTCAGGTCCAGGACCCTCAGCAAGGCCCGGCGCCTCTTGAAGGGAAAGCATGCAGAGGGGTGCCGGGTCTGCCTTAGCAACATCCAGATGAGGGTCCTGGAACGCATAAACCACCGCCAGATCCTTCAGAGGCAGACCCATCCGGAGTCGAGCGGTAAGTGACCATGCCTACTGATTGGACGCTGTGCATGTCAAGGTGTGGCATGAGTGTGCAGGTTGGACATATGTCTTGGAAGGCCCATGTATGGATGTGTATGTACAGGGATATGAGACTGCCGCATTTGAGTCCAGTCATGTGTGAGGCACATCAATGGTGTATGTGTTCAAATGCATGGTGCCCAAATGCATGTGTCGGTACACACATGTTTTGAATTATGTGGATATACTGTGGCATGGTTGTGGTGTGACACATGGATGCTGGTTCCACCTTCATGTATGTGTACAATGTACATGTGCATGTGTGTGTATTTGACATGTGTGCCACTGTGATACACCATGGATGCATGTGACATCGACATGCAGGAGGCTGAGTGGCCGGTGTGACATGGATGCTGATGATTTAACTGCGACAGGTGGTGGAGATGTGCAGATGCATGTATGTCTGGTGGCATGTGTGCATGTGTTTGGCACTCCCCGTGTTGCGTGTGACGTCAGGCTAACCTTCAGATGTTCATGCTGATGTATGTGTATGGATGGTGTTGCCTGCTGCAACATTCCTGGCAATTTGCACATGTGTGTGGGTTGAAATGATATGTGTGTGTTGGGGAGTGTGATGCCATGTGTGAGGTTTGAGACTGCCACTCATCTGCAACTGTCATGTGTGTATCAGACCATTGTACAGTGCCCTGATGGCTGTGTTCTGTCTCTCCCTGTCTGCAGCATCAACTGATGAAGAGGGCGGAGACGGTGCTGTGTAGCACAGCGGCAGGGATCCCACCACCAGCCAGAGATGCAAGGCCCAGCTCCCCTCCCATGTTGTCATCTCGTCGGGGAGTGAGGAGTCTGGTGCCATGTCTGTGGCCGCAGCTGCCGAGGGTAGGTCCAAGAGGCGAAGGTCGGAGGTGGACTCCTCAGAAGCAGAAGGGGCAGCTGAGACCCCACAGGGTCCGATTGGACCATGGCACAGAGTTATCCAGGTTGGTGGTGGGTTTGGTTGATGAGTAGGCTGTGGAAGGGACACACACAGGGTCTGGAGGGGGGATTCTACTGGTGCTAGTGGTGCAGTCCAGGGGCAGGGACAGGAGGCAGCACAGGCCGCCGCGGAGGTGCCTGTGTGTAATCCTGTCCCTGATCCTGTGACTGAATCATCCCGCACCAGCAGGGATGCCTTCGTCCAGACCCGTTCGCAGGGAGGGGATGCACGAACTACAACTGGTCTTCCTCTCCCCTCTCCCTGCAGACGTGGCAATCCGGGACCGTGGTGAGCCTGTCCTGGCTGGGGTGGCGTTGCGTCAACGGGGCATCCAGGATGACGTGCAGGGTTTTCGTGAGAACTCTGCACGTTATTTGGGATGCCTCATTGACCGCGTCGACCTACTAGGACGGGTAAACAGTGCTAGGTTCCTCCGTCTGCTGGACTTGTACTGACACCCTCCTCAACTTTACCCCCTATGCGCCGGTCGTCCTCCATGCCATCATCCGACCCAAATATCACCTGGGTACCCTGTGGAGCTGCCTCTGAACCAGCGGCCAGGCTGGTGGAGGACACATCCCTTCCACAGTCGGGAGTCGGTGGTCCAGCAGGGGTGGCCACCCCAACAACTGGACCCCAGCAGGAGGAGGACATGCAGGCATCAACAGGCAGGGCACATGCATGGCAGCAGCAGGCTCAAGGTGGGAGCGATGATGGCTCGGGCCATCAACCACAAAGGGGCAGGCACCGGCCGGAGGGCAGGAGGACCCTGGATTGGGAGTGTCTTCCATTTGGCAGCGGTTGGGCCAGCAAATAGATGCGAAGCGGTGGTGGGCGGAAGAGGTACTGCTCACTATGGTCAGGGCGGAGAACTCCATGCGCAGGGCGCTGAGGCGGGCTGAGTGCCTCGAGGAAATTCGCAGGGAGTTGGAGGTGGATATGGAGTTATCCCTGCAAGACCTCGGGGCCAGGGAACAGGCCCGCCTCTAGGACGTTGAACAGGAGTTCGATGATGCCCTGGCCCGGGAAATCAACAAGTGAGCCGTAGGACTTGCCCTCTGCCATTGTATATATTTAATTAGTGTTGGTTTCATTTATATTTTCATTTCATTTGGGGCGCATGGGCTATGCCCCTAGGTAGGGTTTTTTGTAGGTTTCATTTGGATTGTTGGGCTCATGGACCCAGGATTTGGAAATTGTATATAGTTGAAGACTGGATTGGATTTTTTTCATTTTTTACCATGGAGCAATGGATTTATTTTTTCATTTGGATTATGTTTGATGGACGAACCCTTTGGAAACATTTTCATTTGGATTTATTTTGATGCAACATTCATATATTTTATTTAATTTATTTTGGACATGCATCCTTTTGTTTATTATTTCTATTATTGTGTGATTCTCTTTCATTCCCTTGGTTTTATTTTCAATACATTTTGGTTTCATACTTCATATATGTGGTATTCTCTCATTGGTTTCATGCATGTCACGATGTGGGTTTTCTCATTCACTTGCACCCATTGGGTGTGTGTGACGGACATGTATTGATGTGCATACTTGCCATTTGGGATGTATCATGTAATGGGGATTTCAATGGAATACTTGGTTGGGTGTTTGGACTGGGCTGGCCTGGGGTGGGTTTTGCGTGGCCATAAGGGCCATGTGTGTGGATCGTGATGACGTCTTGGGGGGGCATGAGTCGGGGGCCTGCTGGCAGGTGCCTGTCAATGCTGGGTGGGTGAGGGTGCAGGGGGACATGAGTCGGGGCCTGCTGGCAGGTGCCTGTCAATGCTGGGTGGGTGGGGGTGGGTGGGGCTGCAGGGGGACATGAGTCAGGGCCTGCTGGCAGGTGCACGTCAATGCTGGGTGGGTGGGAGTACAGGGGGACATGAGTCGGGGCCTGCTGGCAGGTGCCCGTCAATGCTGGGTGGGTGGAGGTCCAAGGGGACATGAGTCGGGGCCTGCTGCCAGATGCCCATCACTGGGGGTGGGTGGATGGGTGGGGGACATGAGTCGGGGCTCACAAGTGAGCTCACAAGTGCATGGTGCCATGTGAGCTGACGGCAGGGCATGGAGAGGGTTGTAGAGTAGTCCCCTGTGCTGTGGGCTGCCTGCAGGGCATGGGGAAGGGGGGGAAATCGCACACCCAGGAGGGCATACGATGCCAAATCATATGTAAAACTCCCTGCGCACCCCTCGGAATACACGTTAACCTCTCGCGCTAGCGAAATCGCGTGTGAAACTCCCCGCGTACCCCACAAATACACGTACCCCACTCGCACGGGGTCTATCGCTGTGAAACTCCCGCGTACCCCACAAATACACGTACCCTGCTTGCACGGGGCCTATCACGTGTGAAACTCCCCGCATACCCCACAAATACATGTATCCCGCTCGCACAGGGCCTATCGCGTGTGAAATTCCCTGCGTACCCCACAAATACACGTACCTCACTCACACATGGCCTATCACGCGTAAGACTCCCTGCGCACCCCTCAGAATACATGTACCCCTCTCGCGCTAGCGAAATCGCGTGTGAAACTCCCCATGTACCCCACAAATACACGTACCCCGCTCGCACAGGACCTATCGCATATGAAACTCACTGCGTACACCACAAATACATGTACCCAACTCGCACAGGGCCTATCGCGTGTGAATCTCCCTGCGTACCCCACAAATACACGTACCCCGCTCACACAGGGCCTATCCCGTGCAAAACTCCCCGCGCACCTCAGAATACACGTACCCCTCTTGCAATACCGAAATAACATGGGAATAGTACCCCCTGTTGTGTGGGCTGCCTGTGGGGCATGCACTGGGGTGATGGGCTGCCTGTGGGGCATGCACTGGGGGGATGGGCTGCCTGTGGGGCATGGGGAAGGTGGATGGGCTGTATGCGTGTATTCTGAGGGGTGCGTGGGGAGATTTACACGCGATTTCACTAGCGCGAGAGGGGTATGTATATTCTGAGGGGTGCACAGAGAGTTGTATATGCGATTTCGCTAGCGCGAGAGGGGTACGTGTATTCTGAGGGGCGCGCGGGGAGTTTTACACACATTTTCGTGGTTGACGGGCTGTATGCTGGTCCCCTGGCCTTTGCGCCATGTACTGGATTTATGCGCTGTTCATGGCACACGGGGCGGGGCGTAACTGGCGCTGCTGCAGGGTCGCTGCGTCACTCTGCACCACGCTGGTTATGGATGTTAAAATCCATGAATACCATGTGCGCTGAAATGGGTTTTGGCGCACGTAGCTGCCGCAGACTGCCGCACGCGCACACTGTGTGCCAGCCGCGTGCGCCACTTGTGCGCCGAATTCTATGAATTACCCCATTAGTTGAAGGTGGTGAGATGCTTTCAGTATTTGTCCTGCAAAGTGAAGACATTCCACATTTGAGGCTCAGACTCGGCTGGCTTAGTCCCCCATTTTTTTCACACCTCTTGGATGCACTGGGTAAGGAGTTTTCTCCTTTGTGCAATTTAATTTTATTATTTCAGTTGAGCACTATATTTAAATTCCTTTTAGGTACAGGTTTGGTCCCATCCGCGGCGTGTAACTGGGCCCCACCCACTATACATGCAAACTAGCTTTGGCATTTAGTTGTAATTCTTTTGTTTATTATTTTCTTTTCCTTGTATGCTGGCTCAACAGCAGAGGTTGCCTGGCCTCAGAGGGACTCTGAGTCTCTGACACGGCTGGATTAGTCCCATGTTTGTTTCACACCTCCATGCACTGTCAGATGCCAGTCCTTCTTCTCTGTCCATCGGGAAGGTGAAGGGATTGGCTGCATCAAAACCATGAGTGAACTTGGGCTCTTTCATTCCAGACAGTGCAGCAGTCGTGTGCAGCCGGAGCGGCCTTGTCGCGTTGAGGTTATGCCTACGGTAAGCCTGTCTGTGCCCCCCTGGGCAGGCCTGGTAGATAATGTACATTTTCATGTGAGGATTTTCTCGCTATTGCTCCCTCTGACATGGTTTTTCCATTAAATTTTGTATGGTCACCATTTTTTTGATTCAATCTCTATAGCTGCCCTTGAGCATAATCTTAACGCCTCTTTACTCAACACCCGCTTTCTGGTTGCTTATGCAATTTCTGGCTATGGCCATTTATCTTAAACTGGTCCCGATTTGCTATGCTTGACCGAAACATGACTAACTGGAAATTGTGCACCCACTCTCTCAGGCCCTTCCTACACAAAGATAGAGATGTCCCCCATTCTGGTGGTGGCATTGTGATTATTTTGTCAATAGGAAGTATGCTCCTGCTTCTTATTTGTGGGCTTCTTTTTTTGAGTTCTCTTCTGAGGACGTCCTGTCAGTTGTAAATTGCCTTAAGTCTTCCTCTCCTTTGGACCCAGGAACTCTGAGGGTAATGCAGGAAATGATGCCTTCTATTCTATCTCGGTTCACTAAGGCTGTCAATTGGTCTTTTCAGACCAGTGCCATCCCTTCTGTGTTGAAACAAACTACTGTGATCCCTCTCCTAAAAATACCTTCACTGAATACCTCTGTTCGATCCAACTATCATCCTATCTCTCTCTTGCCTTTTTCTACGAAACTTCTTGAATCTCTAATCTAAGCTCTTCTTTCTTCTTTCTTCTTTCTTTGAATCTTCTTCTTTTATTGATCCCTTCCAATCTGGTTTTTGACCAGGGCGTGGGACTGAGAGTGTCCTTGTGTCTGACTTGGCCAATGTTACCCTGCTGGTAGATAAGGGTGGTGTGGGTGATTTTACTCAATCTCTCTGCAGCACTTAATACTGTTGACCACGCCAACATTCTATCTTGGATGGTGGCAGTTGGGTTCCATGTAATGAAGTCGCTGAGAAATGCCATTTTGAAAATAATTGCAACAAAAAAGCTGTTGTGTGGCCCCCACAATCCAGGTAATGGATGCAGGGGACACCTCTCCCTCTCCCTCTCCTCTAACTGTACTCGGCGTCTTTAATCTGAATCTCCCTTCTCCTCCTCACTCCTCTCCCCTTTTCTAAATCCTCGACTCTTGCCTCCTTTCCCCTCTTCCATCCTCTCCTACTATCTCCTCTGGCTACACTCTTGACCTTATCTTCAACTCGTCCTACCCCTGTTCTACTGTTTCCACACTACCTATCTATCTCTCTGATCATGCTTTACTCTCCTTCTCCCTTACTCACCTGCCCCATCCTTCTTTTCCTAAGCCCTCCTCTTTCTTCTTTTGATGACGTGACCTTCAGAACTATCGGCCAATGATGCACTTTCTGCTCTCTCCTGTTCTATCTCCTCCTCTCGATCTACTTCACCCACTTTCCTTCTTCCGTCCAACCCAGAAACCATCTCAACAGTGGCTCTCTCCTCAACTTCTCTCCATGCAGTGTCTCCTCCAATGTCTTGAGACTCTGGCTCAAATCTCCTTCGCTCTCCAACCAAACCTCATATTTCTCTTACCACTCTCTTTATGACTCTTGCCTCTCCTCAGCAAAACGCTCTTACTACTCTAATCTTCTCCAATCCCAAGCCTCCCACCCTCGTCGCATCTTCCAAACTCTTTCTCGTCTTCTCTCTCCTCCTACCGCCGATCCCTCCACCTCTTCCACCCTTTCTCCTTTAGACTTTGTAAACTTCTTCTCCTCCAAGATTCTTGCCCTTTGGCAAAAAATCAATTCCTCCTCTTACTCCCCCTTCCTCTTCTCTCCTCTCCCCCTCAACCTCTATGTCCGACTTCTCCCCTGTCTCCCCTTATGACGTTTCCATCCTCCTCTCCAAAGCCCACGCCTCGTCTGCTCCAACTGACCCTCTCTCTTCCCTCCTTAGCCCTAAGATCTAGCCACTTCTTATTCCCTACTTAACTTCCTTCTTCAACACCTGCCTTTCCTCAGCTTCCTTCCCCTCTGCTTTCAAGCATGCCACTATTATCCCGATTCTGAAGAAACCTTCTGCTGATCCCCTGCTCACCTCTAACTTCCGTCCCATCTCACTTCTCCCATTCCTCTCTAAACTTCTCGAGCACCTTGCCTACTTGCAGCTCTCTACCTTTGTCACAATCTCTCTCTCCTACCCCCCTCTCAATCTAGCTAAACACTCTCCTGAAACAGCCCTCACCTACATCCTTAACTCCCTCCACTCCGCTCGACACTCTAAGCAATCCTCTGTCCTTATTCTACTTGACCTCTCTGCTGCCTTCGACACTGTCGACCACCCCCTTCTTCTTAACACACTTTCTTCCTTTGGATTCAAAGGCTTTGTCCTTAACTGGCTATCCTCTTACCTATCCTCCCGCTCCTTTACTGTTTCCTGGGGAGGCCGTTCCTCTCCTACCCAGCCTCTGGAATACGGAGTTCCCCAAGGTTCAGTGCTTGGACCTTTCCTTTTCTCCCTCTACACCTCCCTCCTTGCCCCTGTTATCTACTCATTTGGCATTTCTCATCATTTCTATGCTGATGATACTCAGCTCTTCCTTTCCTTCTTTTCCTTCTCTACTGACCTCCACCTTAAACTCTCTTCCTGTCTTACTGCCATTAAAAACTGGATGTCTTCCCGCTTTCTTTCCCTCAACACTGATAAAACTGAAGTAGTTTTCTTCCCCTCCAACTCTTTTCCCCCTCCCACTCCTCCTCCTTCTATTCATTTTTGTCCTCCTTCTAATCTCCCTATCTCTGACCACGCTCACAACTTAGGCATTCACTTTGACTCTTCGCTCACTTTTTCCCATCATATCTCTCTCACCTCCCGTGCCTGTCGCTACCACCTCTTTAATATTCGCAAAGTCTGCCCCTCTCTCACTTTCCATGCTACTAAACTTTTAATCTCCTCCCTTATCTTCTCTCGCCCCTTATACTGCTCCTCCTTACTCTTCGGACTACCTACTTCTCATCTGGCCCCCCCTCAAATATATCTACCACTCTGCCGTCTGCCCCCTCTGTCTCCTCACCTCCCGTGACTCCATCTCTGCTTCCCTTTCCTCCCTTGGCTGGCTTCCCTTTCACTCCCAACTTAAATTTAACTTTCTCTGCTTAGTCTTTAAATTGCTCCATGGTCTTGCTCCCCCTTATCTCTCCTCCCTCAGCTCATTCTACACTCCTTCCCACTCTCTTCGCTCTGCTAACCACTTCCTACTCACTGTTCCTCCATCCCCTTGTGCTGCCTCCCGTTTCCGCTCCTTCCAGCTCCTAGCCCCCCTGCACTGGAACTACTTACCTCTCCCTATCCGCTCTATTCCTACCTTTTCCTCATTCCGCACATCCCTGAAATCTCTCCTTCTTCATTCCCTACCATGAAACCCTTCCCCCTTCTTGCTCCCCCTCCCTCCTTTTTTGTTTCACCTTCATCATCTCCCTCCCCCAACCCATTCTCACCTTTTTACCCCATCCCATTCCCCCCTCCCTCTCCTCCCCACCCCTCTCTCTCCTTTTCAGTTCTACCTCACTACTTTCCCTCTTCCCTTCAGTTTAATTGCTCTACTTACTGTTTTGTTGGACTGATAATTAATTGTACATTGCTTCTGCTGTTATACTGTTATAATGTTAATGTTATATGTATCCTGTTGTTAAAATGTGCAGCGTTTTGGAGTGAAGGGCTATATAAACATGATAAATACAAATACAAATCTGGACCCATTATACTGCACAGAGTTAGTGTGGACACACTGCAACCCCCGCTCTGTGTGTGTGGAATAATGCAAACACTTTTACTGTGTTACACCAAATACTTTTTACAGCAATTGTTTGTAAAAACACCAATTTTTCGGGGACCATATTACTGGATACCGGCAGCTGGCCTCGCTGGTCATGTACTGTGTTGGTTCTCTTCTCGGATAGGTGTCAATCTCCCTTGCTTCCTCCTTTTTTGTCTCCTACTCAATCATTGTCCTGTGGTGCTCCTCAAGGCTCTGCATTATCCCAAATTCTTTAACCTCTTTATGCAACCATTTTTGGATCTCATCTGCTCTACCGGCTTCCGGTGCTATGCATATGCTAACTACACCCAGTTCCTGGTGCATCTAGATCTTGACCAGGCTGGGATGTCCTCGCTCTGTGTGACTGACTGGGAGCCATGAAAGCTTGGATGGACCCCAATTGGCTTAAACCTAATGGGGATAAGACTGAGATCATGGTAGTGGGTTCAACCTCTGACTCTATTTTGTTTTCTCAATCTTGCTGGCCTCTCTCACTTGGTGATTTCCCTCATCCAGTGAAGGAAGTAAAAAATATGGGAGTGATCTATTTGGCTTCTCTTTGCATAGCCTCGCAGATTGGCACAGTATGTTTGTTTGTTTATTTGATAATGCGCGCCAAGCCCTTGGGCAGCTGGGCGCAGACAGTACAAGTAGACTCGAAGCTTAGTTACAGTGCCTGAAACAGGCTACTACAAACAGAGGTAACTTACAACAAATGATACAAATGATACAGTACATATAGGGTCATAATGGGTCAGCATTAGAAGAATACAGTATTAACATATGTTTATCATGATTAACTAGATAAGGGTGAGGTTACATATCGTTGTTGTGCAGCCATTTGAGAGCGTTCGTTCTAAATCTAGTGTAGGTTAATGGGCGTCTGAGGTCAGGTGGGAGTATGTTCCATGATTGTGCAGCTCTAACAGGGAAGCTAGATCCTACCAACGTGGTTAGTTTAAATCTAGAAACTTCGAGTAAGAAGGTGTTGGCAGATCTCGTCGGTCGGTTTGGGGGTCTCCAGTTGATTCTTTCAGCTAGGTAAGGGGGTGCTTGATTGTTTAGGCATTTCGATGTGAGAGAAATAGTTTGGCAGAGGATTCTGTCCTTTATCTTTAACCAATGGGCCTCAGTCTGGTATTTGGAGATATGTTCTCTGCGTGGGATATTCAAAGCTGCTCTTAGGGTGTTATTTTGTATTCTCTGGAGTTTGTCAATGACCGACTTGTTAGCTCCTGAGTATAGGGCTTTACAATAGTCCAGTATAGACATGATAAGGGTATTGGCCAGGGTGAGACAGCTGGCACTGGACAGGAATGGTCTGGCGGCACGGATGAGATACAGGTGTAAGTGGTTGTAGAGGCGAGGGAGTTCACTTGCTTTTTGAGGGTGAGAGCTGAGTCGAGGTAAAAACCTAGAGTTTTTACCTCTCGCATAACCTTAATAGTATTATTGTCAATGTTAAATGAGGCATAGTCCGGGGTGAGTTTTGTTAGGTTATGGTCTGATCCGAGGAGCAGGATTTCAGTTTTATCGTCGTTCAGGCAGAGGCCATGGGTGGCCATCCATGCCTGAATGAGGATGTATATTTTATAGACCAAGGCCAAGTCCGCTTCATTGTTGCCCGAAAGGGGTATGAGGATCTGAGTGGCATCTGCATAATTTATGTAGGTGACACCCAGTCTGTCCAACTTGTCGAACAGTGGCTTGGTGAAAATGTTGTGCATAGTGGGTGAGACACAGGAGCCCTGTGGGGCTCCACATGTAATTTGGATGGGATCAGCACAGGTAGAGGTGGAAAAGACTCTCATGGTCCGGTTGGCTAGAAAGGATTGGGCCCTGTGAAATTGGCAGCAAGCTTGAGGTGGTTGCATAAGACTGCATGATCCACCAAGTCGAAAGATGCTGACAAGTCCAGGAGGAGTAGCAACGCTATTTTTCCACTATCCTTGAATTCCTCAATTTTAGTTTTAAGATCTATCAAGGCTGTTTCAGTGCCGTGGAGAGGGCGGAAGCCCGATTGGCGCGAGCCTAGTAGATGGTTAGCTTCTAAGTAATCTTGAATTTGGAGATATGCTACTCTATCAATGATGGATGGATGGATCAAGAGTTTGTTTTTTTAAGTAGGGGGAGGACCCAGGATTCTTTTAGGTTAGCCGGCAGAGTGTTGGATTTGAAAGAGGAGTTAATGAGCTTCGAGATAAACGGGGCTAAATCTCTAGTTGCGTCCTTTATTATTTGTGATGGGTAGTTGTCGCCCTTACAGTTAGATGGCTTCAGTGAGAGGATAACCTTTTCAGTGTCGATGATGGAGATAGGTTTGAAGCTAAAAGGCGGGATAGTATTGGGTTCAGTCGCTAAAGGTACTTGTTGATCAGTAGGAGGGAGGGAGTCCTTTTTATTAGTTATTTTGAGTTGGAGGGTGGAGATTTTGTTCGATAGGGCGTTCTGTATGTTAGTACACCATATCGGGCGTTCTGTATGTTAGTACACCATATCTTGTCCTTGGGCACCATGTCAGTTGGTTGAATGGGGGATTCCATTTCCCGGAGGATGGCGAAGAGTTCCTTGGTATTAGGTTAAGCATTAGTAATTCTGTCACTGAATAAATTCTTTTTAGTATTGATAATTTCTGTCTTGTAATATTTGGAGAATTGGGTTAAGTTAGCTTTATTGTTGTCTGTGGGCGAATTGCGCCAGATAGTTTGGAGTTTTCTTTTCTGCTTTCTGAGGTCCTTAAGTTGGAGTGTGAACCAAGCGATAAGGTGGGCTTCTTGCTTAGCTTTACGTAGTTTAGGTGGTGCAATAGTATCTTATGCATGAGACATGGCTTTATTAAAGGTGTCTACTAGAGTATCTGGGTCAGCATTATTCTCCAGGCTATTAATAGTAGGCAGGAGGAGGGGGATGAGTTTTTCTGTAGTAATGTCTTTTTTGCTTCTGGTGGGGAGTGTTGATATCATTTTGATAGTTTTAGGGCTAAGGAGATCAAGTGTGGCTGTGAAATGTATTAGATAGTGGTCAGACCATGGTTGAGGGATGATGTCAGTAATGACTATGTTGCAGTTAAGTTCAGATACCCAGTCAAGGGTTCTGCCTTTAACATGTGTGGAGGTGAGGACTTTTTGGGTAAGCCCGTGGTCATTTACGATGGCTGTTATAGAAAGGGCATTTTTGTTATCTGGCTCATTAAAGCCAATGTTAAAGTCGCCCAACAACAACGTTTGTGAGTGGTTTTGGGTATTGTTAGCTATGAGGGTGGTAAGGTCATCTTCATAGGTTCCCAAGGGACCTGGGGGCCTGTAGATCAAATGGATAGTTAACGTGTGGTTATTAGAAAGTTGCAGTTTTGCTGAGAGTACTTCGCAGGAAGCACAGGGAGGTGAGGTGGTGAGTAGTTTTAGAGAAGATGGCTAGGCCACCGCCTTTAGCATTGGGTCTATCTACTCTGTGGATCTGGTAATTGTCCGGTACGGCTAGCATCAGGGAAGGTCCTGCTGCCTCGTGGAGCCAAGTTTCTGTTACGGGAAGGAGGTCGATGCTATCGTTATTTAGTATGTCAGCAATCTCAGTTTCATGGGCTACCATGGATCTGGCATGGATAAGGGATTCAATAAGTGACAAAGTATTCTTAGGAATGGGATTGCTTGCAGGTTTATCTGTATGTTTATTTGGACTCTGGTGTTTCTTTTTATGAGAGTGAGTGGGATTTGGGGTCAGAGTTTAAGGTTTCGTGACTTGAGTTTGCTTGTCCAAGTAAGTCTGATGTAATTGGGAATCTAACAGTATTATTTGCACTATTTCTTTTGGGTTCATATATGCAAGGTAGTCGTGCCCTAAGCCTCAGGTTTCTGTCTGTAGGGGGGCTAGTGCTATAGGTAGCAAAGGCCATGATTGTAGTTAGTAGAGTCAGGGAGGTCAGGTTTCTACACATGGTTGTTAGAATAGTTAAGGGTTCAAGTTCTTCCCTTACTTCGCTAAGGTTGTCTGGCTAGGCTAAGGTGTCGCAGTGTAGATTAAGGGTGGCTAGTTGTAATCAGGGGGTTCACCTAGTGGTATGGGTCATGGAGTATGCTAATAGGGTCGTGTAGCAGGTGTGTGCTGTTTCAACCTTGGGTGGTTTGCTTTGCTAAGAACAGTCATAGCAAGGTTCAATGGTCACATCCAAATTAGAGTAGCTGCAAGTTCAGAGCACATGTGTTAGGACAAGAAGGGTCTGGTACTCAAGCACAGGTATAGTTGCAGCATGAGAATCACATAGGAGTCGAGATGACACCATTACATATCGTCGGAGTGACAGTGCATTCAGGCATCACGTTATGGTAGCATAGGGCTAGTAAATTGCATAAGTCATATAATTTGATAGTTACGACATGAAATCACATAGAGATCGAAGTGGCATCATTACATATCAGAGTGACAGTGCATTCAGGCATCATGTTAAGGTCACCATGGGACAGGTTAGGCAATGAGCAATCGTAAGGTGTGTTACAGTTCGTAGTACATATGTTGGAGTATCACAGTAGTTGCATAGCATCACTTTAAAGTTGGCGAGGGGGCCGGTAGAGCAGTGTGCAAGCAGAGCAATTTACAGTGCAGGACAGTGGACAGTGTAGGACAATCGCACGGTGTTGAGGACCAGGTTAGGGGTCGGACACTGTTGGGACAGGTTGTTAGGCTGTGCCACTTACCACGCAGAGTTAATGGAAGGCGTGCAGGAGCCAGGTAAGCCGGTTTAAGTATGGCCTTTAAGAATGGGCTTTTCTCAGTATAAAAGTACGTTCACGGTGGGTACTGAGAACGATAGATATAGAAAAGTCTGGCCGGGTTACTTCAGATGCACTCCGATGGCAGTGCAACAAGGAATAATGCAATGGATAGCGAGCCAGGGGTACGCAGTGGAGAAGTTAACTTTGGATGGCAGTTGTCCGTTATAGGGGTTACAGGGGAAGTTTACTAGAGCTCCCAATAGGATGTGGGCGTTTGCAGCTGCCCTGAATGTAAAACTGGTCACTTTATCTTGAGAACCTTTCACAAGGAACTGCCCTTTCTCCCGGCCCATCTCCGCCTTTTGGTTGTTGCCTCTCTTATCAATAGTCATATTGACTATTGTAACACTCCCTATCCAGCCCACCCACAGAGATTGGTTCACCGGCTTTAGCTCTTGCAGAACATGGCCGGTCAGACTGCCATGGCTGCTCCATATGGTGCCCACATCAGCCTTGTGATTAGGGCTCTGCAATGGCTTCCTGTAGCACAAGGCATGAAGTTTAAATTTCTCTGTATAATTCAATGCGCCTATTAGCATAAAGGCGTGGATTATCTTCATCAGAAGTTTGTATACTAGGCTCCTGAGCAAATGCTACACTTAAGTCTTGTTCATCTATTAGTGATCCCTAAACATCGTCATGCACGACTTAGTGGGCGTGCATTCTCGGTAGCGGCCAGTACTCTATGCAACAAACTGCCCTCCACACTCAAAAACATGGTTAACCATCTTAATTTCAGACGTTCCCTTAAAATCTTGCTGTTTTAGCTCTTTGCTCATAAAACCTTGTCATACTTGCGCCAGGATGACTTCTGGTGAATGTGTGCACTACAAGTTTTAATAACTTAATATAGCATAACATAAAATTCCATTTTAGTGTTCCAGACATGTGGAACAGTCATGGGATCTACAGATAACATGGGACTCTGGTGCTCAGATGTTCAAATTATTTGATTTGACAAAGACCAATAGTTTTCTTTAAGTTACAAATCAGCAGAGTTTAAGCCAGAAAATTTGCATAACACATTTCCTTTGAATAATTGTTCATGTGAGGGTGGAAAAGAGGAGTGTGAGTCCCTGAGAAGTGGACAATATGCCAGTTCTCCAATAAAAGATCAGTGAACAAGTGAATGCATGACAATGATTTAAAATAGTTCAGAGGATCTTTTAAGGTTCTTTATACGCAAGTTTTCTTCTGAATTCTTTGAGGTACAATCTTTAGCAAGAAGGCACATTGATAGGAGCTTCGGTAACGTTTTGTTAAAGCAGCAGAAGATGTTACATCTTCATATTTAAGAGAAAAGCATGAACCTGCATTTGTGTAACAGCACATCTCTGAAGAAAATTAATTATTGTACTTATTGGTTCTAACAGTTTTCTTAAGCAGCCAGTATTAACCACCAGACCCATTTCATTGAGGTCATGCCACTTAAAAGAAATGAACATTCCTTCCTGACGACCTCCAACGAGGGTAGAGGGCAGGACCCCTCCCTCCTCTCCAGCAGACCACCCGGCAGCACACGCAGCAAGTGCAGACCCGCTGCACAGCACACGGCGGCCTGCCTGACCGTGTCCCTCCCGCTTGCCTGACTCTCCCATGCCGGGCGCGACGCGGCACCATAGCGAGGATGAGCCTCGATCCGGGCACTACTAATCCTCCTGCTTCCGCCGGCAGGCGGATGTGCCGGCCTGTGCGAAGGCCTTATAAAGGCGCTGTTTGGCCCCCAGGACCCCCTTCCTGACGAACTCCAACGAGGGTAGAGGGCAGGAGCCCCCCCTCCTCTCCAGCAGACCACCCGGCAGCACACGCAGCAAGTGCAGACCCGCTGCACAGCACACGGCGGCCTGCCTGACCGTGTCCCTCCCGCTTGCCTGACTCTCCCATGCCGGGCGCGACGCGGCACCATAGCGAGGCTGAGCCTCGATCCGGGCACTACTAATCCTCTTGCTTCCGCCGGCAGGCGGATGCGCCGGCCTGCACGAAGGCCTTATAAAGGTGCTGTTTGGCCCCCAGGACCCCCTTCCTGACGACCTCCAACGAGGGTAGAAGGCAGGAGCCCCCCCCTCCTCTCCAGCAGATCACCCGGCAGCACACGCAGCAAGTGCAGACCCGCTGCACAGCACACGGCGGCCTGCCTGACCGTGTCCCTCCCGCTTGCCTGACTCTCCCATTCCGGGTGCGACGCGGCACCATAGCGAGGCTGAGCCTCGATCCGGGCACTACTAATCCTCCTGCTTCCGCCGGCAGGCAGATGCGCCGGCCTGCACGAAGGCCGTAAAAAGGCCCAGTTTGCGCCTGTTAGCGCAATGGTAGTGCACAGGCGCTGCACCCTATCTACCTCTCCGGCTCCACTGACACTCTCACGGTAAGGCCCCCAGGGGCATTTACTGCAGGACTCATATATTGTATTGTACCCGAACCGCGGCTTTTGAAATATTGCCTCTGCCATTCAAAGTCAGTTGTTGTTGACGTTATGCCAAAAACCGCATTCATTGATAACTTGCAATGCTTGTCCTACTGAACGCTGCATTCCAGCCCCGCTAACTAACTACTGCTCTGCCCACTAATGATCACTGTGCAATGCACAGTCTGATGCGACACTCTCCTTGAACTATGCCTGCATACTTTGCACTGTCCTTTATCTGTTAGGCCTACATATGACGCTAACCTCAGGATATCTGCATAGCCGAACTCTATTGTGCCTCATAATTTGAACTTGAGTCTGTTCGCCCATAATTGCTACCAGCCTTAGCACATATGTATTGCCTAATTTTGCACCTACTTGCTTGTGCCTTCAGATTTGCCTCATACATGACACTCTAGCTTTGCAGCGTTAGGCTCAATCCTACATTCAGTGGCCGCCCCTTGGATTATTGGCCTAAGTGTCCTCCCCGAACCTAGGCGTTGCCTAACCCTGCCCATGTACTATAGATGCTGCCACACTGCACTCTGTCCTGCACCCTAGGTTCACTAACAGACTACATCTGACTTGTGGTTTGCCTCACGGTCGCTAACATACCACATTTAATTAGTGTTGTGCCTGATGGTCGCCAATAGACCACATTTGATTTGTGCTGTGCCTATGGTCGCCAGTAGACCACACTTGATATGTGCTGTGCCTTATGGTCGCTAATAGACCACATTTGATTTGTGTTGTGCCTTATGGTCGCTAATAGACCACATTTGATATGTGCTGTGCCTTATGGTCGCTAATAGACCACATTTGATTTGTGTTGTGCCTTATGGTCGCTAATAGACCACATTTGATTTGTGTTATGTCCTAGCCTCACATGCTATGTACTATAGTCACTGTCTGATTGCCTTATCTAGGTGCCCTCAGCCTCGGCATTTGATCCTCCCTTGCTAGGTATTATAGTCACTGTTTGATTGCCACATCTAGGTGCCCTCAGTATCCATATCTTAGCCCTGTTGGAACATGCGTATTTAGGTGTCTCCCATGCTATGTACTCTAGACACTGCCCATTCGTGCCTCATATACTTGTGCCCCTACTAGTAAATGGTGCCTAGACCTTACAGATCTAGCCTCACAGTTACCTACATTAGTACCTTGATGTCCAGTTATCCTAGTCCACACACACCAAGTGGCATTGCTAGCTAACAGGAATAGCTTCATACTATGTCTAGCTCACTCAACATTTACTTTCTAATGATCATGGCCACACTGCACGCCTCCCCCAAGAACAGCCACACTGAAGTTCCCCCTTGCAAGCCAGCTTTCGTGCCTCCTCTCCTACTTACTACACCAAAGATACACAACTACCTTGGCCACATCAGCCCCGTGCACCAGGCTATGCCAGGCAAACTAGTCTACAACTCTCAGCCTACCCCAACTCACGAGAGAAACCTTAAATTAGGCGCCAGACTTAATAAACTCTATGAACCTCTTAGAAGATCCCTCCCCACTATAAAACGCACAACGAAAGACCAACACATTAGAATATGCACTGTACCCCTTCAATCCTTCCCATTAGTGAATATAAATATGCTTAAGACACATACCAACTCATCCAACTCGGCCATAACCAAAATGGACCCTAAAGGACACTCCCTCAAGGGAGCACTCCTTAATGTGAGATCCCTAGTGGCACACGCCATTGACCTAGCTGACTTAATCACAGAAGCCAATCTGGACTTTATTGCTATAACTGAGACCTGGCTACACAATGCGGCAGGCCCATCGCTCACGTTGGCCATTCCTGACGGTTACACCATTTTTAGTCAGGACCGAGAAGGCTCCCCCGGAGGTGGAATTGCCATTATATCCAAAATAAACTTATCACTACGCCTAATCCCAACCACAACTATGCAATTCTGTGAAACTCTCACTGCCAAAATTCCCATAAACAACACCCAAACTCTTTCAATTCACCTAATTTACAGACCACCGGGTCCACTTGGAACCTTCGAGGAAGACCTGCACAGCCTTCTGTCCAACAATACCAAAACTACCTCCCAATTGCTGATATTAGGGGACTTTAACCTTGGTTTCAATGACCAAGCAGATGCCCATGCTTCCACTATTGCCAATACCCTTCACACCTTAGGACTTACCCAAAAAGTTAGCACCCCCACACATGCAAAGGGTAGAATACTTGACTGGATCGCTGATTCCAACTGCTCAGCCACAGTATCTTCTATTACGCCCCTCTCCTGGACAGACCACTCCTTGGTGCCCTTTAATTTACTAACTACCAAACCACCCAGCCCTGATCCACAGGTAGCTCCACCATGCCCTACAAGAAACAAAAAGAATATTACAGCGGATAATATTATTCCCCTGATCCTTCCTACCTTAAATGCACTCCCAGGCAACCTCGACCCTAGTGCATTGGTCAACAAATTCAACAACATTATGCGCACCACTATGGACAAAGTCGCCCCTCTCAAAATGCGAACAAGCAAACCCAAGGCACATTTAAAACAAGTGGTTCACACCAGAACATAAGGCCTTGCGCCTAAACAAAAGAAAATACGAATCCGACTGGAAACTATGTCCAACCGAAGAGAATAAAGCAAATTTAACTAATATCTCTCGGCATTATAAAAATGAAATCTGTCTAGCGAAACGTAACTCCTACAATGTTCGCATTGCCAATGCCAACTCAAGTATGAAGGAGCTCTTCTCCATCTTGAAAGAACTTGAGTCCCCCATTGCCACACCAGATACCTGCATTAAAGACCAGACCTGGTGCACAGATATCCAAACAGCCCCAGCAAATAAAATCACCACACTGCGAAACAAAATCCAACTAAAAAAAGATTCCCTAAACATCACAAACAAGCCGCCACTTAACAACACTATCAACGACCCAACCAACAAATTCTCCTTCACTAAAACTACCATCTTAGAGGTAGAGAAAATCATCCTCTCCCTCAAACCGTCGAACTGCAAAGGTGACATCTGCCCAGCACAACTAATAAAAGACGCTGCCAGAGACCTTTCACCGTTCATCTCAAAATTGATCAACACCTCCTTCGCCACAGGTAATATCCCAGCAAACCTAAAACAATCATGGGTGCTCCCACTTCTCAAGAAGCAGACTCTTGACCCCCTCATCCCCACTAATTATCGGCCCATCACTACCGTACCCTTCCTTCTGAAGATACTAGACAAGGTTGCCTATACACAAATTCAAAGACACCTTGAATTAAACAATCTACTGGGAGCCAGACAATCTGGTTTCCGTCCACTCCACGGTACTGAAACTGCACTCATTGATCTAAAGACCCAAATAGACGAACTGAGAGATCAAGGTAACACGGCACTCCTCCTCTTACTTGATCTCTCAGCTGCTTTCGATCTGGTGGATCACAAGGTCCTCTGCAAACACTTGGACACTGCTGCACACTTCTCCACGCATGCCACCAAATGGATTGAATCCTTTCTGAGTGAGAGAACAATGAGAGTCTTCTCGCCCTCTGCAGCAGCCAACCCTCTTCCAATCACGTGCGGCATCCCTCAAGGCTCCTGTGTCTCACCAACCCTGTACAACATATTCACTAAACTCCTCTTCGATGATCTGGACCTTCTAGGTATCACCTACACTAACTATGCAGATGATACACAGATTCTCATCCCGCTTTCTGGGGATCACAGCAAGGACAGGGAGTTGGTGAATAGGGTGTACCTCATTATTCAGGCATGGATGGCATCACGTGGCCTCTGCCTGAATGATGATAAGACTGAGCTGATCATTCTGGGCACGCAGGCCAATATCAACAAACTAGGCAAGGACTATTCCACGTTTAACATAGATGGCAATAGCATCAAGATTTCGAGTGAAGTAAAAACACTAGGCTTCTATCTCGACTCCACCATGTCTTTTGCCAAACAAGTCAACTCATTAGCTTCCACGACAGCCTATACCTGCAAATTAATAAGAGCAGGTAAACCTTTCTTATCTAATAACAGTTGCATGATCCTAGCAAGAGCCTTAATACTATCACAACTCGATTATTGCAATTCCCTTTACAGTGGCGCTAACAAAACTATCACCAAAAGGCTACAAATCCTACAAAATAATGCCCTTAGAGCCGCCTTAGGCATAAACAAAAGGGAACATATCTCCTCCACTAGACAACAATATAAATGGCTCTCCACCGACAATAAAATTCACCTAAAACTGCTCTCCTTGACGCACAAAGCCCTCAATAACGCTGCCCCCATTTACCTGATGGACAAGATAAAAAGAAAAATCTCTACCAGACCTACAAGAACTCCCAACTCCAACTGTCTGGAAATTCCAAGATTTAAACTTGCCAAAATTGGCGGCACAAGCTTCCCTGTGCTAGCCGCTAAATGGTGGAATGCCCTGCCACACAACCTTAGATCAGACCAACCTTTCCCTCACTTTAGAACGAATCTTATCAAACACTTCAATGACAACAACATGTAAGGTTTGAAATACTTTCATTTGTGTTATGTTACTTATCTGAATGTATATATGTACCATCAAAGATGTATCACTATTGTAAATTTTAATTATGCAACATTGTAAATTGCTGTAACACTGTAATTTCTATGCAACATTGTAAGCCTCGTATATTCTGTTCACTGCGCCTGGTTACCCTTGGGTCTGGCACGCAATACAAATAAATAAACAAACAAACAAACAAACATTTCAAAAACCCAAGATGAGCAATTGCAACTTGCTTATGGACCATAGTCTGTCAGTTTCTTCTTATAGGCCCTTGGGTTTTGTCTCCAGGTGGTCAAGTAGATGTCAATCAAAGTCTCTGGGATTTAATGTGCATCCTGCAGTCAATGCCTAGGGAGAATGTCGATCACACAAGCAGTCCTTTCCACTGATCAGAGTTTAAGGGGCCCTAAGCCACAAACTCCGGTTCCATACCTGTTTTACCTATTGCCAGGTTTCAACAGGCCAGAAACTGTCTGTACCAGGTGCCAATCTGCTTGCAATTGCCTTTGCCACAACCAATCACCAATGTTGAATGTTTGTGAGTAATTGTCCATTGGCATTGCTGAACACTTCCTCTGAAGCTTGTCCTACCCTTATTTCCTATCTGCACCCCACTGCAAAGTCTATGGGCCTCATTACGACCCTGGCGCTAATGGGTAAAAGGCTGTGGTGCCGTTAACCCATTAGCGCCTCATTACGAGGTCCCTTTGCAGGACCGGACCTTAACAGCTGGTCTAGACCAGCCGTTAAAGTAGGGACCCGCAAAGGGACCTTCGCGGTAAGTATGGTACTGCAATTTGCGGTACTGTACTTAGCGCCTTCGCCATTACCATTATGCCCTATGGGGCAAAAATGGGAATGGGGAAGGGCCATGGGAAAATGGGGAAATACCGCTTGCCAACCTCGGAATGGGGCGGTATTTCCCCATTTCACCATGGCGGACACGTTACGATACCGGCACCAACCATGGTGCTAATAGCGCCATGGTTTAGCGCCGGTATCGTAATGAGGGCCTATGCCTCATCACGAGTTTGGCGGTAACCCTTAAATCCGGCGGTCGCACTATTACCGCCGGATTTAAGGGTCTGCCAAATCAGGGCTTCGGCGGATTTCTCCCCAGCTCTGAGCTGGGGGGAAATCTGCCGAAATATTGTGCTCTTACTGCCGGCAGGAAATCCGCCGGCGGTAAGAGCACGAAAATTCCCCCTTGAGCCCAATGGGGAATGGGGCATTCCCGAATGGGCTCAGTGGGGAATGGGTAATTCCATTACCGCCAAACCCGTGATCCGGCGCTAATAGCAACAGGGGGTTGGCGGTAGGGCTAATACCACCAGTGGTAATACCGCCGGCGTTAGCGCCCAACTCATGATGAGGCCCTATGTGTCCTTCTTAATGCCCCATAACTAGATTCCCCTCTTCACCTCTCCTGTTAGCCTATTATCCGATGATATGGAGTCTATCTCATTTCTTCCTGTTACACTCCCGCTCTATCTCCTTTCTTCTTGTTATCCTCCTTCTCTGATCCTTTCTTCCTTAGCCTACTCCCCTTTAAGAGTCCTCCTATGATGTACCTGACTGCTCCTCTTCTTTGACTCTGGTCACTCTTTTCCTGATTTTATTGGTCAAATCGATTGCTTACTTTTCAAGCACCTCTTGTATAGCTGCCTGTTGCATGTAATCTTCCTCCAGTCCTCTTGTTCAATCTCTTTTGTTTCAAGTATCACTTTCTTTGCCATTTGCTTCTCCTCCTCCTTTAATGTTTCTTGTTCAAGGTGTTTTCACACTCCTCTTTTTCCATTCATTAACTCTCCTCCTCCTCTTTCTTGATCTTTCACTTCCTCAATCTGCTTTTATTCCTCTGCCACATATCTACTGCTGCATACTGACTGGCAGGTTCTCCACTGCTCGCTCCACTGCTTGCCCTTTGGTGCATGTACATGCTACCCCCTCTTTGAAGGAATTTCCTTTCCCTGCACAGAACGTTAAATTAATTCATATCCCTTTAGACCCATTTCTGGTACCTGAGAATTAATCAAGCTCATGTGTTCCAATCATCCCTCTGAATGCAGGAATTGGCCTGCAGGAATCAAATGAATGTTTATCTTCTTGTCATCGTGGCCCATCATGGATCTGTAGACCAAATACTTACGAAGTTTGTCTGCTTACCCATGCGTTCTATACCATTGATTCCCTGTGAAGTGGACAATAGCTTTCAGAGGTCCATCAAGCCCACTTGGGATCTCCTTCCTGCTTTAAATGCTTATACACAGAAGCCTGACATGGCTTCTCTGTCTATTATTTCTCTTATCTCACCACGCATAAGCCTAGAATCCAATGCATGCACCCACAATCATATGACAACCACACCTCTCATAGAGACCCAATGTGTTAGCTGCCCTCATCTAGGCTAATTGTATTGCTTAGTCATCTCACACATCTAAGGGAAACTGTGTTGCTTAGCCATTTCCTACATCTATGTGAGGTGGGACATCTAATATATCCTCCATGTTTTGAGGAAAGGAAACTATGTAATTATTAGACTGCCCAGTAGTAGGTCATTCTAGTTCATGCATTCACACTGTTTCAATGCCTGACAATTTAGAAAATATTCAGGTAATAGCATAAGAAGAGCCAATCACCCCAATTTAATAGAATTCAACAATGTATGAACACTTTATAATTTAATTAATACTTCTTATAATGTATATCACTTCATCAAGGGTTAGATTAAACTTGAGACATCTTGTGTAATTGATGGGCTCAGAAGAGACTTTGTTTTGAAGAAACATTTATAAAGAATCTTTATATAGAAAGCTGAATGTATGTATGTGTGTGTGCATTTTTGTCCGGCTATACAAATCCACACCGTTCAACCCACTGCTACCAAATGAGGAAAGATTGTAGTCTATTTTTGGATGCAAAAAATGTACTCCATAGACACCCTGATTTACTGATCTCACCCTGATTCACTCCAGTACGTTCTAGAAGGAGGCAACATTTTGAAAAGTGTCTGAAGCAAAATTTTCGATATGTTGGTTATTCCTTTAAAATGTATTACTACCGTATACAGTTCAAAACTGTTTATTAAAGCATTTTAAAAGGGAATTACAAAAAATAATTAATTTTTGTTTTAACACGCCACTCCAAATATGGGAAATGGCAAGGTTACAGTTTACTGAAGTTCATTCATAAGAAGAGAGCACAATCCATCAGCTTTCTTGGACCCATTGAGTGACTGAAACATTCTGCACAAAAAAAGAACATCACTTGGAAAAGCTCCATCTGATGAAAAGCGAAAATCAATATCAAGAGATTCTGAAACACAACAACAAACAGCAGCATGACTTGCTGACCAGCGGAAAAGAGCAACTTTCTCAAGGGCAAATGAGATGACAGAGCAAAATGAAGCACAACTTGCTGACAAGAGGGCAAGAGCAACATCCTCCAGGGCACATGAGAAACCACTCAATCAGGGCACGGCAATGCCGGGTACCCCAGCTAGTAAATGATAAAGTAAAAACAAACAAAATACTTAGTTTACATCATTTATTTAATGACATCATAAGCACTTGTGTGAATGAGTCTATAAAACATTGTATCCAATCATTGCATGGATCCTCACAATTCAAGAGACAGACACTTACTGGTGTGTCACCTGTCTCCCCGATTCTCTGCTGCTTTCTCACAGAATAATTAGGAAACATCTCTCCACAAGCTTGCATCAGGAATTGCCAGCACCTCTTGTTCCTCCCCCAGGTGTCACCCAATGGTTTGTGTCTTGTCCACTCACTTCAACAGAAGGGCACTGACTAGTGTGTCACATGGCTCCTCAAATAACCTGCCAAAATCAGGCAAGTATGTTTCTCCCAGAAGCTTCCCCATGGGACTCTTATATCCTCCTACTCCTCTACTCAGCTTTTCTCCAATGGCATGTATCTTGTCCACTCACTTCAAGAGACAGCCATCGACTGGTATGGCATACCCCTTCCCAAATTTCTACTGCTCAGTCCCAGCAAAATCAGGTGAGCAAGATTTTCTAATAAGTTGCCCTCAGGGATTCCCACCTCTACCCACTCCTTATCTTAGGTGTTACCTGATGGCATGTATCTTGTCGACTCACATCAAGAGCCTGCTACAGACTGATATGCCACTCACCTCCCTCATGATTCCCTGATGATGGCACTTGTGTTGTTCACCCAAAGAGCCTTGTACGTATATAATCAACCCTAAATATAACACCCACACTGCACCCCCAGTCATTCACTACCTCTTCCTACCCCTTTATCACAGATGGCACAATCATTTGTACAACTCGCTGAGGTGGTTCAAGGGTTTTTATTACATTTTCAATTGACCCTAGGGCCAAATCTTATCTTGAGATGACACTCCTCCCTAACCCGGGAATCCATAACCCAAGGTTAGTACTACCCATTATTAACCCCTACTGTCTATAAGGGTACTGGTTCTTTAGGTGCTGGCCATCTACACTCCTTATGGTGCTTTCTAACTGTCCCTACTCCAGATAGTTTTCTCCCCACTCCCTGGTGGTCTAGTTGATTTATCCATACTCACAGTCACTCGTCAGTGGTTCCAGGAGGCACAGCACTGTTCTTCAGTCTGCCACTCTGACTTGCAGAGTTACTCTGTGGCTCTGTCCTCCGGTTTGCTCATCAGATCATGTGGCCTTTTGCCTTCGCCAACTTTTTTGTTGTTGTTGGGAATAACAGTCTATTGTCTGCAGAAGCCACTCTCCTGTGGTAACCTGACCAGGTTGGTGGCCTCTGGGACAATAACAAATTGAGAAAAAACTGAAGGGAAAATAAAATATATCTATGTAGTCAGGATTCCCAAGAGATATGCAGTACTGGCACCAGGACAGACAAACTCAATAGAAGACTGGACCGCATCAGGATACTGAACAGGACTCAGGAGGTAAACCAGGAAGGCAGCAGAAGCACAAGGAAGGGAGGGGTAACCAGAATGAGGAAAAAAGGGTAGAAGAACAAGGGCTAAGCAATGAGCGAACCAAGGAACAATCATGAAATAATGTGCAGCTTACTGGGTCTGCCATTGTCTGAAGGTGCGTATGATAATGGAATCCCGGAAGTGGAAACACCACCACTACTCTTCTATTTCTGATACTCTTCATGCTCTTACCCCTGTTATAAGGATTCGTTTGAAGTCCAAAGCCAAGTGCAATTCCTGGTATGACTCTGACATAGCTACACTTAAACGTAAGTGTAGGGTGGCTGAGAGGAAATGGAGGGCTTCTTGCTCATCCTCTGACAAACTGTCCTGTCGCCTGCTCCAAAGGCAACACAGACTCCCTGTCCTCACTAAGAAGGGAGTCCACATTCAAGCCTGTGTCTCTGCAGCATCTAACAACTTGGCCGAACTCTTTAAAATCTGCAAGGAGCTGGCCAACCCTGCTGCAGTCTTTACCCCTCCAGTTGCCTCCCAGGCTCTCTGCAATGCCCTTGCCTCTCACTTTATCTCAAAAACACAGGACATCCTCTCCACTCTCTCCTCCCCTTCCGCTACACTCCCCTCTCCATCTTGATGACCCTCCTTCATCCACCCTCCCCACCCCCTTCTCGTCCTTTCCTCTTCTCTCCCCCGATGAGGTCGCTAGACAAGTCCGATACATGAAACCCTTGTCAAAACAGGTGCATACCTGTTCCTCTAAAACCATCAAGGACCACATCAACACCCTTGCTCCGGCCCTTGCTATTTTTTGCAACCACTCCTTTGCCTCAGGATCCTTCACCTCCCCTCTGAAGCACTCCCTTGTGCATCCTCTTCTCAAGCATCCTCTTCTCAAGCTTAACCTTTATTCTGATTCTGTTGGCTCTCTTCATGACCACCAGTCTGGCTTCTGAGCTGCCAGAAGCATGGAAACTGCTCTCCTGAACATCCGTGAAGATCTGCTCTCCAACCTTGACTCTAACATTCTCTCTGTCCTCATCCTACTTGATCTCTCTTCTGCCATTGACACAGTCAACCACACCATCCTTCTCAACTGTCTCCGTGATAACCTGGGTGTCACCAATCAGGCTCTGGCCTGGCTGGCCTCTTTCCTCTCTGATCAACCCTCCCAGGTCATACTAGGGTCCTTCCTATCATCTATATCCCTCTCTACCGGTGGTGTTCCCCAGGGGGTCTAACCTCTCGCCCTGGCTTTTCAACCAATACCTGGCAACTCTCGCCCACTGCTTTGCAATTTTCTGCTCAAATTTCCAGTGCTACACTGATGACATTCAACTCATTTTCAGGTTGCCTTCGGCCACCTCCTCTCCCTCTCTCATCTCTGATTGTCTTACTGCCATTCAAGATTGGTGTTCTGCCAATGATCTTTGTCTGAATTCCAGCAAGACTGAGATCCTCCTCATCGGCACACCTTCTCCATACTTTCCCCTCACTCTCTGGCCAACCCCCACCTACGTGGCTAAGAACCTTGGGTCATCTTTGATTCCACACTTTCCTTCTCCCCCACATCTCTGATGTCTCTAAAAAGTCAAACTTCCTACTGCACCTCCTCAGAGGTACTCTGCCTTTCCTCTCCTTCCCCCAGATGCTCATGGTCTCCCAAGCTGTTGTTCTCTCTAGGTTGGACTATTGTAACAGCCTCTTTCAAAATCTACCTGCCTCGACTCTCCACACTCTGCAACTAATCCAGAACAGGAATGCAAGACTTGTCCTTTGCCTCAAGCCCTGGGATCGTATCTATCCAGCTCTGAATTCTCTCCATTGGCTCCCATTGGATGCAAGGATACAATTCAAAACCCTCTGCATTGTCCACAAGGCTTTCTGGGACCTGGGTCCAAAATACCTTTGGGACCTTTGG
Source organism: Ambystoma mexicanum (assembly GCF_040938575.1). Classification (NCBI taxonomy): domain Eukaryota; kingdom Metazoa; phylum Chordata; class Amphibia; order Caudata; family Ambystomatidae; genus Ambystoma; species Ambystoma mexicanum. Next base: position 740,706,667 of record NC_090928.1, read on the forward strand.
CTATCCCTCCGTAAATACCTCTCCTCTTGAGCTCTTCACTCCTCTACCTCTAACTCCTTCAGGGTCAGTCGTTTTCCAAAGAAATGGGCTGAGGGTCAATCTCTGACTTTGGCTGGGGCCACCCTCTGGAACAGCCTCCCTGCCACTCTATAACTTGAGGGCAACCATCTCTGGTTCCTGAGGCACCTCAAGACCTTCCTCTTTGCTTCTGTCTTTGCCCCCCTATCCCCAGCTGATCTGGTCTCTCTTGGCACCGTGCACCTGTCCACCCTATGTCCTACGGGTCTAGGTTCCTGCTCACCTTGCCACCCTCCTGCACTGCCTCCAGGCCACCCCTTACACTGGGGTCTGTATCTGTATCCATACAGGCCCCCCTTTTTTCTTCTTGCACTTATCTGACCTACTCTGTTTGCTGCCTTTAACTCAGCACTTGCCACTTGCTGGCTGCACTATCACCTTTATTGTTTTTATTATTTATTTATGTATTATTATATATTCTGTTCTCTTTTTGCTCCACACTTTCCACTTCTCCCCCCTTTCTTGAACTTTTCCCCTCCCCCACTCCCATGCACTTGTGCGTACTCAATGTCACTGGACCTAGTAAGATCGTTGTTTTGTTCTCCCCTGTTCCCCTCTCTTGCCTTGCATGGGGGAAGCGGAACAACGCATCTCAGGTATGGAGGACAACATTTGCAATATTAACCAACAATTGTCACAGACATTGCGCCGGTTGAAGACCCTGGAGGCCAGAGTGGATGAGGGAGAGGGCAGGTCTCGCTGCAAAAACGTACGTATCCTCGGAATCCCGGAGGGGACTGAGGGACCGAGCATGGAACTGTTCCTGGAACAGTGGCTGGCGGACATTTATGACCCACATTCCTTTTCCAAATTCTTCTCAGTAGAATGTGCCCACAGGATACCTTCTGGCAAGCCCGTCCCAGGAATGTCGCCCAGAACTGTAATTGCTAAGCTCCTTAATTATTGTGATAGGGATGCACTGCTCCAGATGGCCCGTGCGAAGGGAACAGTACCTTATAATGGCTCCCGGAAAGCCTTCTTTCCCGATTACACGAGAAAAGTGCAACGCGCATGACAATCATTTGAACCACTGAAGCGGCAGCTATCCCTCATGAAACTAAAATTCGGACTGCTATTTCCAGCTCAGCTCAAGATTTATCATAAAGGAATGACCACATACTTCACTGACCCTCAGGAGGCCTGGAAACCCCTGGCGGACATGGAACCAGTGGCTCTAGAACAAGCAGTGGAGCCCGCCGAGCACCAGCCAGGATGATGCGAATGAGTATTGTGAAACATCGCCCAGGAAACAACCTCATCTTGCCTCTCATATGCTTAAATTATGCAATACAACTGTCTCCAGTGGGACCTCGAGTTGCTGCATGACCAAGATGCATTCAGGACCCCCTCGGTCCCTTACCTTTCGTTCTCCTCTTGCAGCACCAACAGGCCCAAGACATTGAGAATATGGCCGAGGTGTCGCCTGAGAAGCACTCTTACCTCGAGCCACAAATAACATCACAAAACCAACATAGCGACGGCGGCCACCCGAGGCCACCTCCCAGGAACTTAGACTGTGACTACAAACAGTCAGTTTGGGAACGGAACAACCAAAGTAAGACAGTTGGAGATTGGTTAAAGCAGAAGCACAGAGATTTGGGTAACGGTTATTAGTTAATGAGTTACCTGTCCGTTTGACAAGGTGTTTGATTGTTGTATTGGCCGACAGATGCTTCAGGTTGGGTGGAGTATAGGGTGGGGGTGGGAAGGAGTTGTTACATTAAAAATTGCACCAAGTTCAAGAGGTACATAGCAATAACTCCCTTGCGTATGACCCACATGGAACGAAAGAGCAAACAAGTCTCGACAATGAACCAACAGATGTACGATCTAGTTCAATCCCTGCCCGGGTTGGTGGATCATGGAACACCCTTAGATATACAATATACTGACACCACACATGCACAAGTTACATGGCACAGAGCACCAACTTAGATAAAAGCAGAGTCATCCGAGTGATGAGATGGAACTTTAATGGGCTTGGAAATAGTATTAAAAGACACCTAGTCCTACAAGCATTGAACCTTGTTAACAGAGACACATCTGGCGGGCACAAGATGCACACTGTTTAGATGCACAAACTACCGACAAGCCTTTCATGCCGGATTCACCATTGGATCACGTGGGGTATTGATCGTGGTACACAAAAGACTCCCCTATGGTCCCACTGTATTCACCCAGGACCAGGGAGGTAGATATGTACACACGATAGGAACCCTTTGGGAACGCACTATATCTATGATCGCTGTATATGCACCACATAACCTCCTAACCCCTCTGACTAACGATATTACACCCCTAATTGTTGACAACACTGAAGGTCTCACGTTGATTGGAGGAGACTTTAACAAAGTCATGAACACAGAGTTGGATAGGACACATGTACGATCCAGAAATCCAGACATATGCACTAAACTTGCCACATTTACCAATGCACTGGGGTTACATGATGCATGGATATCCCTACGCCCCAACACAAGAGAATATTCGTACCACTCCGGTGCACACGCTTCGCTATCCAGGTTGGATTATTTCTTCCTACCAATGTGTAACATGCATGAGGCATATGAGACACAACTGCTCCCCAGAGGTATTTCAGATCATTTCCCACTTATGTTAACGATTAAGACAAGCAGGCCACTCCCCCCACCCAGTTGGAGACTGAATGGTTATTACATGGGATTTCCCGAATTGGTGGAACACATACAAAAGGTTACCGAAACATACTCTGAAACAAATACTGACTCTGTGGACAGCCCAACAATGCTATGGGAGTCACTAAAAGCAGTATTAAGGGGCGAAATCATAGCCTGGACTGCAGCCTACAAGAAAAAACACCTTGAAGCGATACGTGCAGCTGAAGCCAAGTTACGGAACGCAGAATCTGCTCACCTGGCCAATGGCCTACCTGAGACACAACGTGCACTGCAGTTAGCACAGAAACAACTACAGCACATAGCCTTAGACAACGCAAAACAAGCACATGCAGCAATGCGAGTGAAAATATATGAAACTGGGGACAAGGCGGGGAAAATACTGGCATGGTTGGAGCGCAGGGACTTAGGCCTCACCCAAGTTAGGAAACTAACAACAGAAGAACCAGACCCACTAGTAACAGACCAAGACATAGTGGAGGGATTTGCTAAATATTATACTGAACTGTATGGTGCACCACCCGCACCGCAACCGACTGATATATTAGAAGAAATTACCCTTCCTACCCTAGACGAGCAACAGGCGGTCCTACTAGAACAAGAAATCACAGAGGAAGAAGTAACCTGTGCAATGTCAGAACTCCAATCAGGGAAGACCCCAGGCCCGAACAGTTTTCCTGTCGAAATATGGAAAAAAATAGGTGTAAACATAATCTCCACAACTACTGCGCCTATTTCAACACTCTCGCTCGCACGGTTGCCTCCCCCAGACCTCAGAAAAGCTACAATAATAGTTTTGCCAAAAGCAGATAAGCCACCTGACAAGTGCAGCTCCTACAGACCTATCTCTCTTATAAACTGCTAGGCCAAAGTACTTGCGAAGGTACTGGCCAATCGGCTGCAGAAAGTCATACACACACTAGTACACCCGGACTGATGTGGTTTTATGCCACAAAGATCCACCAGGCAAAATATATATAGATTACACACAGCACTAGAAAAAACACCTAAGCTACAAAACTCCCTAGCCCTACTGTCCAATGATTTCGAAAAGGCTTTCGACTCACTGGGAGGCAATTTAGGAAATTATGCGACGAATGGGCATAGGCCCTTACTTCATGAGTTGGGTCAAACTACTATACCACCTTCCAGTAGCAGTAACAAGAGTGAATGGGTATACTTCCGAACCCTTCCAGCTAGGAAAAGGCACGTGACAACGCTGCCCCCTATCAGCTTTGATTTTTGCGTTAGCAATCGAACCTTTAGCAATCCTATGAAGATCCACGCAAACATGGAGTGGCTTCAGGTGGGCAGATGGCTGGGAAGACAGAGTGTCCTTATACGTGGATGATCTGTGAATTTATCTAGCAGACCCACAAGTTTCCTGTCCCGTTGTGTCGCACTTACTAGAGAGATACGGCGCGTTCAGCGGACTCCGCGTCAACTGGTCAAAGTCCATACTATTCCCGGTGAAGTATATAGATATTGCAATACCAGACGTGTGCCCCTACCGCATTGAAAGGGAACAATTCAGATACCTCGGTATACAAATCACCACACAAACTAACAGACTATGTGGGAATAAACTTACATCCAGTGGCGACCAGGTTCAAGGATGATGTTCGCCACTGGATGTCCCTACCACTCACATTGCTGGGACGCGCAGCACTCTTCAAAATGATGGCCCTTCTCCGTTTTTTTTACGTACTACAAAATGCACCACTACCAATAACACCCAGTGAGTTCCATAAAATAGACCAAACACTTAGGAGGTTGTTATGGAAAGGGGGGCACCCACGAATGGCACTTACTACCTTACAAAGATCCATATGGGAGGGCGGGATTGGACTCCCCCGGCTACAGACCTATTACTGGGCCAGACAAATGGCAATAGTGAATGATAAATTGCATGGGGATACCACTCTACTGCATAACATAATACAGGACACCGACGCACAGGAAAGACCCATCATGAGCCTCCTCCACCAGAAAAAAGAGAGATCCGCTGACCCATCCATGTTGTCGCATATAACCCTAGTCTGGGCAGATACACATAAGTACCTAGTTTGGGATAAAAAACAAACTCTAGCACAACCACTCTGGAACAACAGACATCTCCCGGAGGTGAACACACTCCCTAAATGGCAAGCATGGGCCCAACTAGGCATTACGAAAATTGGAGATGTGATGAAAGAAAATGTAATAATAGCATTTGTGGATCTAGCTTCCACCTTCGCACTCCCACCCAACGAACAATACCACTATATCCAGCTCAAACATGCGTTTCAGGCTCACCTACCTGAATTGAGTGACATACCCGATTACTCTCCACTAGAACGTAACATATTCCCAGAATTGCTTAAACAGAAAGTCACATCGACTATGTACAGTGCTATTAACTCCTTTGCTACGAAAGAGCTATCGAGCCTGAAAGCCAAGTGGGAGAGAGAGGTAGATGATATACTTCCAGAGGAATGGGTGACTACGTTGATGTACCCCAGAGAATCGACTATCTCCTCCAGGCTTAGATCAATTCAACTGAAGATACTACATAGGATTTATTACCCAAAGGTGGCACTGTTCAAGTGGGGAAAGGCTACGAATCCATACTGTTTGCGATGTAAGAGGGAGGAAGGCTCCTATTATCATATTCTGTGGGACTGTGCCATCATTCAACAATACTGGCAACAGTGCTGTGATGAACTGTCAAGGGTAATGGGAAAGAGGATACTTGTAAATCCAAAGCAATTACTGCTGGGGATAGAAGGAGACATTGATCTAACGAGGAATGAGAGAGCGTTCTAATCTACCACCACAGCGATACTTAAAAGGAACAGAGCGCAACTTTGGGGCTCCGAGAGGCCACCGAGCTTTGAACTATGGATCACGGATGTGGATATCTGCATCGCGATGGAAAAGAGAGTTTATACTGCCAGGGGGAGCCCAGAAAAAGCGCAGAAAATATGGCAAAGTTGGGAAGAGGCGCACTAAAAGTAACTTATAATAATGAACCGTTACGCTATCCAGAGACTTGCAAATAAACTGGTGGGTGTACTACGAAAGGGACAACATTTTGTGGCATGTTTTGAAGCTCGTTGGTAAGGGACCACAGCGGGGAGTTGTTGGCGGGTGGGCATGGGAAGTTTTGTTTACCCCGCTGTATGGGGCTGTATGTTTTGTGTTTCCAAAAACCAATAAAATGTTGTATTAAAAAAGAAAAAGTAAAAAAATAAAATAAATAAAAAAAAATAATCTGGCTAAGAGTGGCTAGCATTATTCATTCTATCTAGGTGCGACGGAGGGTAGAGTTCACAATTTCATCTAACTGTGGCACATGATATCATTCACATTTCTATCTAGATGTGACGCGGGCTAGAGTTCACAATTTCATCCAAGTGTGGCACATGCTATCATTCACATTTCTATCTAGATGTGACGCGGGCTAGAGTTCTCAATTTCATCCAAGAGTGCCACATGCTATCATTCACATTTCTATCTAAATGCGACGCGTACTAGAGTCCACAATTTCATCCAAGTGGGGCACATGCTATCATTCACAATTCTGTTTACTTGCGGCGCAAGCAAAGTTAAGAATTCCTGCTAAGTGTGGCTAACATTAATAATTCTATCTAGATGTGACACAGGCCAATCTTCGCAGTTCTCTCTGGTTAGCATTGGAAATTATGTTGATATGTAATAGTAATACATGGCAACATTTATAGTCCAGCCATAAATAGATTTAGGCTGGTTGGTTACAAATCTCTCTAAGTATTCATGGGGTAAGTCTATGGCAGTCGACGTCTGGAAAGTTAAGGCAGAGTGGCGGGGGCTTTCTGGAGTAGAGTAATTGCTTTACAACCCACCCATGCCGCACTTACAGTTTTTGTTGGTGTCTGTTAACTGCTGGCTTCATTGGCTTCCCCTGCGGACAACTGCGGACACCTGCAGACACGTCTTGGAGCTGCCAATGTAGGAGCCACCCTTTGCCTTGGGGCCCTTAGCTGAAGGGGCTGCACGGGCAGAGGGCTGCCCTGATGAGGTCGGTTAAGACCATCATTAGTACCAATCACGGGGCAGGGTGGGCTTGGGAGGCGGGAGGCGGGAGCCAGGAGGAGGAGGTGTGGAAAGTACAGGAGGGAAGGGTATCAGGAAGAGGGTGCGGGGTGGGAGCGGCCTGAAAGAGGGGGTAAAAAGGGCATGGAGGCCTGCACAAGATGTTGAAAAAAGGGCATAAAGGAGCAACACTCACTGCGCTTCCCCTTACAAGTGGAGCTGGTGTACATTCATGGGTCGCTAGACTCTCCAAACACGGTCCAGAGGACCAATCCGAGCAGGGGGGGCAGGTTGGGAGGTATGAGGGAAGGGATTCAGTAAGAGGGTGCAGAGTGAGTGCGGGCTGCAAGAGTGGCTACAGAGGGCCTGGGGGCTTGCACAAGATCTTGAAAAAAGGGCTCAGAAAGGCACAAAGGAGCAACACTCACCACGCTTCAGCTTACAAGTGCAGCCGGTGTACATTCACGGGTCGCTAGACTCTCCAAACACGGTCCAGAAGACCAATCCGAGCGGGGCGGGTGGGTCAGGAGGCGGGAGGGAAGGGAAACAGGAAGTTGGTGCGGGGTGAGAGCAGCCTGCAAGAGGGGCTACAAAGGGCCTGGGGGCCTGCACAAGATGTTGAAAAAAGGGCACAGAAAGGCACAAAGGAGCAACACTCACCGCGCTTCCACTTACAAGTGGAGTCGGTGTACATTCACGGGTCACTAGACTCTCCAAACACGGTCCAGAGGACCAATCCGAGCAGGAGGGGAGGGTCGGGAGGCAAGAGTGTAGGGAATAGAGATGAGGGTGCGGGGTGGCAAAGGGCCTGGGAGCCTGCACAAGATTTTGAAAAAAAGGGCACAGAAAGGCACAAAGGAGCAACACTCACCACACTTCCACTTACAAATCACTGTTGCAACATTCCTCAAACTCCTTGATATGCATCTCCTCAAAGTTGTCAATATGTGGCCACCAAAAATCCAAACGAATGACAGTTTGTCCTATGGATGCCCATGTGGCTCCTGCGACCCAAGTCAACTAAAGTTTCTCTCATGCCACTTGGAACTAACACCCTATTTCCCTACGCACACACACTCTCCTTCCAGACACAACTAATCCTTCACTCTCCTGAATTTGCTCAAACCTTTTCTGGTGAACCAGTCACAATTCCTCCAATTATCCCTCACGAGGCGTTTGACCTCTTGATAAGTCTTATCTTCCTGAAACGCTGCCAATCACTCGAATATATCAAATATCTCGAATATCCTCCACAGTGGAATACCTAGAGAGGGCATCTGTAACAACATTCTCCTTGCCCTGTATATGTTCTACCAATGAATCCAAGCCCTTCAACCTGGTGATCCATTTGGAGATACACCTAGACACCCCATCAAGATCTTTTTTATTGAAAATAGGGACCAGGGGTTTTATGGTTGGTGTGGATCACAAACAGTCTCCCATACAGGTACACTCACAATTTCAAAACAGCCCAAACAACAGCCAAAGCTTCCTGCTCAATGTCAGAATAGCAACATTCAGAATCCATGAGTTTCCATGAAACAAACAGCACCCACGCCAAGTTCAGACGTATGTACAACAGTCCTCATCCCTTCCCTGAAACCGTGGAGAACTGGTACACGAACCAACTTCTGCTTGATCTTTACAAATACACACTAGCAAGATGTAGACCGTTCAAACTTCACCCCCCTTCCGGTAAGCCTCCTCAAAGCTGTGGTCTTGCTAGTCAAACCTCTCTCAAATCGGATTAATATTCAATCAACCCTAAGAATGAGGCCTTGTTTTTGGGAGAAACCATCTCAGCAATTGCATTAAAAAGTGCTAATTTTGGCCGCACACCCTGACCAGAAAATGTATTGCCTAAATTATCCTGCCAAACCTACACTTCTCCAGCGTCAACATGAGGCTCGCCTCACTGAGCTTTCCCAAAAGTACTTGCAGTCCAGAATTATGCTAATCCTTGTAACTTCCCCAAACCAGGATGTCGTCCTGGTAAACCTTCACTTCAGCCAGCCCAACAAGCAACTTGTGATTCACCTTCTGAAACATGCTGGCCACTGAGACCAACCCAAATGGCACCCCCATGCTCGTGAACATGACTACATGCATAATGAAAGTTAGTACATCATACAAACCAGGATGCATGCAGATTTGATGGTACGCCAACCTTAAATCCAGAAGGAAAAAACTTTGGCACCAGCCAAACCGGCAATCAACTAAGTGATCACATTCTTGTTAACTTCCCTTAGATCGATGCACAACTTAATGGATCCATTACTCTTCCTCACCACTGCAATGGGGCTGACACATTCCGAAGCATCAGTATGTTAATCTCCCCCTCTTTCAACATCCTCTCCAGTTCTACCACCACCTCCTTCCTGAAGGGCATGGACATGATTCACAGTTTAGTGACCAAAGGGACATCATTCCTGAGCTTAATTTTATGAATGAAAACTTTAAGGCAGCCCACCTTGTCCTCAAACACAACTGCTGCTCACATAGCCACCTTACTCTCATTCAGCTCTTTAATCTCCGAAATGTAATTACTAGAGTTGGTATACACTTGCTCCAATGCATTGGGATCAAGTTTAATTCCTAAAGCAGCCTGACAGCTCCATGACAAGTTTCCCCAAACATCAGTGACAAACACCTGGATGAGAGCAGTCTTTACATTTGAACGTTAAATTGGATTGCATCTCACCAATTATAATAATGGCCTTCTACCCATAAGCATGGGCCTTCACCCTGGCCTCATTCAACACACTGCATGATAGTTCATGCTCCCAAGATTGTAGACTGATCAGGGTATAGTCAGCACTGCTGTCAATGAGCATTTCAATACCAACTCCTTTCACTACCACTACCGCTTTGGGTTTCTTTATATTCACTTCAGATATGCATTGATCACTTGCACTACCTCCAAGCTTTTTTTTTATTATTTATTATTGAATATAGTTGAATTTATATCAACTTTTTCAATTTTTACATAGAAAAATTCATAAACATAGTCAATAACAAAGAAAAATACATCAAATTCACAATAGAAAAGGAGAGAAAAGAATCAGCCAGTTAAATTCATGAATTGAAAAAATTGGTAAAATATTTTCATGATATGATAAAATATCTACAGACAAGTTCATCATTATAAAACAGATAATGTAGTACCGAATTCATTCCATGTTCAAAGCCTTTAAAAAATTAATAGTGGCAATTCTTATGCTCATGCATTCAGTTGCTGCCAAGGCGGCCCGTTTCTTGGGTCAATTTGTGCAAAATACGCAGAATGATTCACAAAATGAACACTTCTCATGCTCATGAGGGCCGGGCAGTCCAATATTATATGTTGCAGAGTTTCGACAATAGCGGCATTTTTACAAAATCTGCACCAGTTGAGATTTGAGGAAATTTGCTTCCTTCTTGTTTTGACCTCACGAGTGGGCCAGATATTGAGTCGCAACCGTAAGGTAGCAGTTCTGATAGCAGTACATGGAGCCAAACATAGATAGGATGCAATTTCTCTGTATCGTTTAGGGCCAAATACCTCCAAGTTATCATGCATATAATCTCCCTCAGTATCATCATCCCATTCTCACTGCCAGTGGCAGGAGAGACAAATATGCAACATTTATCTATATGGCCTATTTTGCCACACAATCAACACTCCACAATCACTGCTTTTTACTCCTTGTCCATTGCAAAATCCTGCAAGCTGCCACATCTGTAACAATGTCGAGCATCAGGACCCTGCTGGTGATGTGTGGGACCCTAATCGTGAAAGGAATTATCACCTTCAAACTTGTCGCGCTGGCTCACTTCACTATCTCTGCGGTACTCCTTTCTGTTAACCGTTTTGGGTGTAACTTTGCTTTTGTGTATAGGATGGTCTTCAGAAAATTGTTCACCATCCTTAATAATCGGCTTAGACAGTACCGTAATGCATGAGACAGTATGCTTTCCTTGCATTCTATTTCTATAGCCCAATCTAAATTGGGAGTCTTCTCCCTCCAAAGCTCCTCTCTACCTTGTTGTCTGATCATTTGATCATTAATTGGTCTCTCAGGTGCTCTTGCTGACAACACAATCCAAAGTGACATTTCACTGCTAAGCCCCTAAGTGCTGTTACAAACTATTTGATGCTTTCTCCATTATTCTGCTTCTGAGTGGCAAATCGGTAGCAAACAATAATTTTATTTTCCGTCACTTTAAAATGTTTATCTAGCTTAGCCAAACTCGTCTCAAACACATTCAGTGCCAACCCACCTTCCGGTGTGGGCCCTGGAAGTCTCTTCAACACTTCTTGGCCACCATGACCTCAACAGTGGTACAGTAATGCTTATTTCCACTCCACAGAAAGGTTTGAACCATACACTGCCAATACAAAAGTCAGGAAGTATTCTTTCCAATCCTTCTACTTAATCAAGGGCTTTCCACCCAGAGGAAGAAAAAGTTCAGGTGCAGGAATGTTCACCATCCTGATAAGAAAAGTAGTAGTTGTGATGAATTCCACGAATAACAGTGATGATCTCCTCCACAGAAGTGTTTACACTCAGATGAAGTCACAATACAGAGTCCTCCACCAAAATCTCCACAGGTCGAAAAGATGAAAATGAAAATAAAACCTCCACTACTACATTATACTGGCGAAATTACAGCAAGTCGTCATAAACCACTGGGATGAGGAAGATGGTTGCTAATTCTGTTCACCCCAGTAACCATGGTGACATGCTTGAACAAGTCAGTGATCTACTGATACAATTAATGTTTCTGATTGCCCCAGCAACCACTACTACTTTGAATCCACTGTGACGAGGAAGACGAGTGTTTATTCTGGTAACCACGAGCGTTTTCTCGCCTTCGCCGTCTGTGCTAACAGCACTGTTGACATGTGTTCCTACAGCAACCAAAATGGCATGCACAGAACTACACATTGGACGGTGCCTTCCTCTAATGCCTCTGCTCTCAATGCAGCCTCCCTGCATCCGGGTCACTGTCGCACATAAACACCTAGAATACTGCTGCACTACCCTGGGCCTCACCGCTAAAGCAGCGGGTGCCATATTGGAGGCCAGCAGCACGTCAAGCGCACCACAAGCCATAGGGGGCCAGTGGACACACCTCACAGCTGAGAATGGTAGCTGCATTCTGTTTCCACAGCAGCCCTTCCAGCAACATTCATGCAGGGGCTCAGGATCTTAAAGCCTGATTAACGGTCCGTATTGACCCATCCTCCACTGCAGTCAGCATGGGGCAGCACATCGCCAGATGAAATATGCTGGCGCACATATTGAAAGTGGTTAGACGACTAACTATTATATAAGAACAGAAGGTTGTAACTGCAGTCATCAGATACTCTTTTGCAACTGACTTCTTTGAAACCTTCTCACCTTCCAGCCTTCAACCCATAATATTCTAGGTGGATCCAGCAAGCACATTCTCTGATGCTTAGGTACATCAAGGTCCCATAGCTACGCACAACTTAACAGGGATGATAGCCATTCACTGATAGCCATTCACAACCCAGAGTTCATCCAGGGTGGTAATGGTTTATTTTTGTTTCTCAGGAGATTGGCTGTGTGTATTGCGCGATGCCAATCTCCTGAGAATAAAAAATGGCCGCCACCATGTGAAACAGGAATAATATATTTATTTATTGTTTGCTTGTTAGGTGCTTATACAGCAAGTAAAATACTGTTTCAAAGTGCCCACAGGGCGAAGGGAGGGAACAAGGGAGTGAAACACATTACACAACACAATGTTGAAGAGCAATCGGAGGAAAAAGGAAAAGAAAAAAAAAGGACAAACCTACTATGCCCTGTGAGTATTCAGAACATCCAAGTGCAGCAAGGAAGAGGGCAGAGGGGATAAGTGCTGGGCAGCCCAAGCTCATGGGTGAGTCACACATAAAGTGCTATGATTCTTGAGTGCTACACGGCCAGAGCCACGTTAGGTGTAAGTGCCAAACACCGGAGCGGAAGGTGTACCAATGCAAGTGCTCAGGGTAGACAGGAGCTGGTTCAATTTGGTGTGGGAGGTCAGGGGCCCAAGAATGCATAAGGGCCCTGGACACCAATCACAGCAACCGTGGGATTAGCAGAGGAGAGTGGAAAGGAAGGAGGAGGTAAAGAGGAAAATCTTAAGGAGCTTCCGGAATTTAAAAAAGTCCAGCTCAAGGTGTAGAGGAAAGGGGAGGCTGTTCCAAGGGAGAGAGTCAGCTGAGGAAAGCGAATGACCACCTACACTCTGTTTAGCAAAATGCTTTGCACACAAAGAGTTGGTGCCAGAGGAACGTAGTGGTCTGGAGGGAGAGTATTTAGTAAGATAAAGCTGAAGATAGCGTGGTCACTGGGGCTAGACAGCCTTGTGGATGATGCAGAGGGATTTGAATTTAATCTGTGCAGCAACCAAGAGCCAGTGAAGACATTGTAGCTCAGGAGAGATGCAGTCACTGGGCTTAAGGTCAAGGATAAGTCTTGCTGCCCTATTCTGGATTAGCTGGAGGGGTCGCAGAGTGGAAGATGGTAGATTCAGGAGGAGGATATTGCAATAGCTTAGAGAGAACAAGGCTCAAGTAACATTGAGCCTCTGGGGGAGGTGAGAAAAGGGAACATTCCTTTGAGAAGGAAGACCTGAAAGTGGGACTTCTTGGCAATGTCCTGAGTGTGAGGTAGGAAGGAGAGAGAGGAGTCGAGGACGGCTCCAAGGTTTTTGGCTTCAGAAGGAGGAGCAGCGTGAGAGTCCAAAGAGGAAGGCGAGAGTGAAGGGTAGAAGAGGGGAGCATGGGTCCCAATGGGAAGGATCTCCATTTTACAGGTGTTGAGGCAGAGATCATTGATCATTGGAAGTGCACCAGGACAAGATGGCAGATAGGCAGTCAGTGATGATGGAGGGTGCAACAGGTTCAGTAGGAAGTTTGAAAAAGAGCTGTGTGCCATATGTGTAAAACTGGAAGTTGGAGGAGATGAGCATGCAAGCAGAGCAGGGTAGATGTTAAAGAGCCAAGGGGAGATGATGGAACCCTGTGTGACACCACAGGTGGAGAAGGAAGTAGGTGAGGAGAAGGTGCCCAGGATGATTTGGAAAGAGCGATCAGTAAGGAAGGATGTCAGCCAGTCCAGTGCCTCTTCCGAGATACCAGGGGTATAGTGGAGCCTTTGTACGAGGATGGAATGGTTGACTGTGTTAAAAGCAGAGGAGAGATTGAGAAGGATGAGGACATCTGGGAAGATGGAGTCCAGAGACGCAAGCAGTTCTTCATGGGTGTTCAGAAGAGCAGTTTCCATGTCTCTGGATTTCCAGCTTCTCTAGCAGTTTCCCAGGAAGGGGGTGATAGAAATTGGGCGGTAGTTGGCAGGGCAGGTAAGGTCTGCTGAAGTTTCTTTCAGGAGTGGGCATACAAGGGAGTGCTTAAGGGAGGAGGGGAAAGATTCACTGTCAGAAGAGTGATTGCAGAAATCTGCAAGTGCAGGGGCAAGAGAGCCAATGTTATCCTTGATGGTCCTGGATCAGCAAGGGCAAACCTTTTTAGAAGAGTCCTTAATGGAGCAGACAACTCTGGTGAATTCTTCAGGTGTGACAGGGTAGAAGGAGGAGGGTGGGGGGCAAAGGGAGGTAAGGGGGTGTGGGATGGGATGTGAGGGTGTGTAGCAAGGGTGATAAGGATGTCCTATGTGTTGGTGGCAAAGTGTGTGGCCAGTGCATTGCAAAGGGGCTAGGAAGGAGAAGGGAAGGAGGAGACTGTGGAAGGTTTGGCTAGTTCCCTGCAGATCTTGAAAGGTTCAGCTGTGTTGATGGATGCCCTGGAAACCCATACCTTTATGTGGGCTGCTTTCTTCACAAAGATGGAGAGTCTGTATTGCCTTTGGAGCAGGGCTGCTTTCTTCACAAAGATGGAGAGTCTGTATTGCCTTTGGAGCAGGTAGGTGGCAGGCCAGTTTGTCAGAGGATGAGCCTGAGGTTTGCCACATCTGTTCTGCTGTGCTGCACTTTTGTTTCAGGGCCGCAAGTTTGGAGTCATACCAGGTGTTAGGCAGGTTTTAGGTGGATCCTCATGACTGGGGCAAGGATGTCAAGAGTATTGGTGATGGAAAGGTGGAGGTTGCTGAGGGCAGAGTTGGAGATAGAATCAGAGGTAGGGGGTGAGCGGGGATGAAGGTGGAAACGAAGGCAGCAGCTTTCACTCGTTTCATCAAGCGGATTTTAGCGAACGAGGTTGACAGGGCTTTTGGGGAGGGGTGTTCAGAGGGCCAAAGGGACCCAGGTGGAAGGAGAGGAGAGAATGGTCTTACCAGGAGAGAGGTGTGACTAGTGGGTGGGAAGAAAGAGGTCAGAGTGTATGAGGGCGTACAGAGTGTGTCCAGCTGAGTGGGTTGGCCCAGAAGGGAGAATGGAGAGGGAAAGCAAGATGCAGAGGTCAATGAAGAGGATGGATGCAGAGCCAGGGGAGACCAGATCGATATTACAATCACCCAGGAGGAGGATGTTGGAGGTATGATATGATATGATATGTCATTTACAACGCGCCTATACACAAGGGTTTCAAGGCGAGACAAGTGGAGGATAGTAGGGAAGAGCAGAAATCAGCCCATTCAGAGGGGAGCAGTGTGGTGGCACCTGGAGGCCGTTAAATGGTAACAATGGTCAGGGTGGAGATGGGAGCGATGACCAACTTGCAAACAAGGCTCTCAAAGGAAGAGTGGAGCTGGGTGGGTATGAGGGAGGCAGAAACCCACTCTGGGAAGATTAAGACAACCCCCCCGCCAGTACAGCGAGGTTCAGGCTTGGAGATGATCTTGAAGATGTCAGGGAGGAGGGAGTCAAAAGCAGTGACAGAGCTGGCATTGAACCATGTCTCGGTAAGAGCAAGAATGTCAAGGCCAATGTCTTCCAAAAAAAGGAAAGCAGATGTTTGAGCAGGTGATAAAGAGTCACCAGGTGGAGGAGGTCTTTGCCTTTGAAGGTTTTCTGAGGTGGTGTACAGGGGTGTAGTACACAAGTCAGAGGAGGGAGAGAGAAAGTTGAAGGAGGAGATGCAGGAGAAGGAATGAAGTTAATGAGAGAAGGCAGGATCCAGTCAAAGAGAAGGAGGCTGGGTTGTGGACCCTGAACTTGGATAGTGCCTGTGTGATAGACATTAACAAAGCAACGTGAGGATGAGATGCCGGCCAAGAGCACTTCCCACTTGGTGCCACCATTAATGGTAGAGAATGTGGAAGGAGAGAGAGTGGAGATGAGATGGGGATCCATAGATCTGGAGAGGGGACAGGGAAGAGGATATTAGTGAAAACCTCTCTAGAGGAAGCGCTGACATGGATGTCTGCAATAGGAAGTCCAGGGTTTGCACACAAGATGTCTTTTTTGTGTGTTTTTGTACCAGACTTCGTGAGAGAGGGGGGATAGGTGATAGTGTATCACTTAGAGAAAATAGGAGAGATGTAGAGGGGCATAGGGGTGGCAGAGGTTAGTCGAGGAATGAAATAAGAGTGGCTGCACTTCACAGTTCTAGCTAAACTCACCAGGTGGCCTAGTAGAAGTTGTTACAAAGGCATACATGCAAACCAGAAAGGAATAGAATTTCAATAGACAAGAGGTTCACAGATGAAAAAGTAAACACACCTAAAATCATTTTTTTCAAAGGCGGCATATGTACAGTGAGAGAAGATGTGGGTTAGTTGCGGCAGGGAAGGTAGAGTGTGAAGGCACAATAAAAGTTTCAGAAGAGGTTAGTGGAGGAGTTCAGTCATAACTCGCTTGCAGATTTGCAGGAAGCATAGGTGTCCATGGATGCAATAACATGAGGTAGTTGTAATTATTCTGGAGGCCGAGTCAAAGTTTGAAGAGTGGTAGAGGGCCCACTTCGGCCTGGACAGGTACAGACAGGAGCCTTAGGAGTGGGGCCTTCGGCAGATGCCCATCCAAACCTGCCGGATTTGCAATTGGCCCAGATGAGAGGGGCTCAGCCAATCCTAGTCCCAGGGCACTCCAGTGCTCTTGGTGCGGGTGGCCATCTTGGAGTGGCCAACAGAAAGTAATCACTACTGGGAGACAATTGCTGCCCAGCAAAATGCTGCCACTCTGCACATTAAAACCAATTGCACATCAAAAGCCTTCTTTCTAGAACCAAATAAAATACTTTTTCCCAGATTTAAATGACGGGCACACAGCCTGTTGAAATTATCCCAGGAGGGCTTAACTTTGAAGAGATAATGCCGTAGATTGCAGGTTTTGCACTGTAAGACTCGTGGTGGGTGGGGGAGGCACTGGTGCGGTCTGTTTCACAACAGCTTGCTAAATCCCTTTTCCATATCTATTGTGGTGGCCGTGGGTGTGAGGAGCATCGGGAATGGAGCACAAAGCTCTGGCCCAGCAGGCAGATAGGGTGGCAAGGAGGGAGTTCGGAAGGCGTATGTTTTGTTTTGGGGATGAGGTAAGGTGGGGAGGTGCTGAGACAACCGGGTGAGGCTCCCTGTTGCCTCCTCACAATCAAGATGGCACCATCGAGTAAGGGCCACTGGATGCTGGAAAGAGCAAGCGCTATACAGTGTATTCTAGCCCACTCTTCAAGCTACCTGATTGGCTGAGCGCCTTTACTCCCATGCGAATAGTGCATGAATACCTTATTCCTGTTCTGTGACATCCCAATAAGATATGGCATGTGCTCTTGCTGCTGATGCGGTGTAATGGAAGCCATACAAAGCATTAACATGTTAAAATGCCTGTTGTTCCTGTGCTATTTAAACATTAAAACATACAGAGTAATTTGAGAGTCACTGCAATAGCTACATTTCCAATATCTCTCTTCTACATAATTCACTCTTGTCCCATCCATTCCTCTTCCCCCGCCACTCTTCAGCCTCTCCTTTAACCTTACCTACTTTCTCTCTCCATGATTTTCCAACATCTCTCTCACTTTCCCTTGATCTTTCTTCCTAATCACAACTTCTTCCTCCTGCACTTGTTTCTGTTTCTAACCTTCCCTCATTCCTATTGGGTAAATGACAAACATATCATACCATTTAACAATTTAGCCGCTCCCTGATTACTAACCATGAGCTCATTCTCTCACGCTGGCAAATGTTTTTTTCTACAGGTCGACACTTCCTGCAGGTTTTTACTTTTAGGAGGGTTGGAGTGGCAATGGGATAAACTAAAACATGTTTATGCTCTTTCCTGACATGTAGACCATGGCATTCTGTTGAACTGTCTGAAAGATCTTGTAAATGTCGATCCCTGTGCATTACAGTGGTTCACATCATTTCTCACTGGTCGTCAACAGCGTGTCCAGGTTGGAGGTTTTGTTTCAGAAGTCCTTCTCCAGTGCTGTGGTGTGCCACAGGGATCAGCTCTTTGCCAACTTCTTTTTAACATTTATCTTTGTGCCCTAATGAATATCTTGGAGAAATTTCATCTCAGATTCCATTCCTATGCTGACGAATAGCCTTCTGTTGAGTTTAAGACAGGCAAATTCCTTGATGAGCTTCAGAGCAGGTTTAAAAACATATCTGGGTGATTTTGGATTTGTCCAGTTTCTGTTTGCTCTGACGTTATTCTTTTGGGCTGTTGCTCTTTTCTTCTCATCATCTGATACCATCTGCACCAGGACATGATTTAGTTTGTTGTGTGCGTGTTACAATTGTTTCAAATTCAAATTCATATATATTTTCCTCAAATGTTTGCATTGTAGTACAATTGCATTGTGGTCTGTGGCGTCAGAACAAGCAGTGTCAATTCTTCATGAACATCTACTTCCTTCAGACACCACACCACTAACCATAAAGCTTTCTTTGATAACAATAGTAATCCGACATGATTCTATCAGGCAGCTATGCAGGGTAGACCACCACAGCAACAGACATGGTGCTGAACCATACATCTCACAAAGGAAACTGGTTGGCAATTAAGAACTGACACCTCGACTTTCTTCACAAGATTGAATTACAGACGTGGCAGTAGCTTCATTTAATGACTAAGGGTTCTCCATGCACACATTTAGTTAGAATATGCAACATAGAAACCCAAACATTCCAGATGATCCACACCTCTAATAATCTTTGTCCTGAATATTGTTAATAATCGTACATCGGTAGAAACTAGTTGACCCATTAAAATGTATGACTTGTCTGTTTATTGAAATACATTTGGGAAATAAAAGGGAACAGTGAAGAATAAAATAAAGAACAGTCTTTTACTAAACATATTTGAGCAATCAAACAAAATATAGTGGAAGAGACTCGCACTCACACAATCCTTTCAGTGGGTCACATGATCTCATCTGGCGGTTTCTTGCTTTTGGCCCAGACTCACTGCTATGTTTCATCTTTCCGGTACATTGTTACTCCCGCTGGAATCTCTCTGACTCGCTACTCATTTTCCAGACTGCAAGCCTGTGTAAATCGTCTTTCCTGCCTCCTGACCAGGCGTTGCTGGATATTTCCTCCTGTGTGCCAAATACCTTCTGACAGGGAACCTCTAATACATGAGAGTGCAATGGATTGTTTAGAAAAGGCAACAAGCAATTCCTTTCCTCTAGCCTCTAGCCTACCGCCTCCTTCAGACTTCTGATCTCCTGCTCAGCACATTAATTAATTCCCGTAATTCTTCTGGGCACATCACCTCCCTTTTATCTGCTGTGCACAGAACATCTGTCCCTGTCTACAGGCAGGCCGAGCCAGCACCCACGCCCCCTCACTGTAGAGACATCTTGACTCAATGTTGGCATGACTGCAACTGACAAGTTATCTCAGATCTCTGTCACATACACAGACACAGCTGCTATTAAAAGTGAAAGATTAATCTACCAGCAAGTAGGTGAATATAGAGCACACGCAATGAAATGCTTATCTTATGAAGCATCCTTTGACTTCTGAGATCCTGGATGCCGGATTTCCTTTCTAGTTCTGTATAGACGTAGGGAGAAAACGTGGATGGTGTTTATCTGGATGGACCCGATCAAGATAAAATGCGTGTTCCTGCTATATGTGCTTGATTAAGGTTCCCGTGGGTGCCCGTAGATAATGTAAATAATTTGAAATATCTCAAGATTGGTTTTTAAATCAGTGGTCGTGCAAAGAATAATGGGAGCAACTTTAATCGTTATGATGCTGCTCACTCAATCCTGTGAAAGCTGCTGGACTAATGCACTTCCTGTGCACGTGGATTAGAACCATTAACTAAAAGTATTATGGCTGGCATCAACAGAAACCTATTTACTAAGTGATGTGCAGGATCGGACTGGGCCATACAATTGTCTCGGGCAACAATGAAAAAGTGGCCCACAGTTGCAAATGGCTATTCATTCATTTTATGACACTGTTTTAACAGTAACCAAGGGGGAATTTTTGTTTAAAGTGTGATGCAAATTGCGCATTTTAAAGAATATTTATTCAGCAAACTACTAGCCAGAGAGTGAATTTACTTATCAAACTGGCCCAAATTCGGCAAAAAAGTGTCCCACACAAGCATTTTGTGTTTTTGGTTCGGGCATGGCCCTATTGCCCTATATGCCAGTCCGAGGCTGGTGATTTGCCATTGTTTCCGAAATTATAGGTCCAATATTGGTGTGTCGAAATTAGTTATCCAAACCTACATCCATCAGCAGACTAATTAAAGCTGCAGTATGCCTTGATTTGATTTCGTAATCTAAATCGCAATCCACACCCACTTTGTCCAATCCAAAAAAGCCTCCTTTTACTTTGTAAGACCACTCTTTCATCAAAAAGATGACGGAAGACGCAAATAGAACCCGGTTATTTGATGAGCATTAATGAAAAGGGCACAAACGCCGTTTCTTTTTAGGGATAATGGGTTTTCACAGAGATTTGACATGCTCTATTTTTATGGGGCAGAAGGGTTCATACAGGTTTGCTTTGAGGGTGGTGGGGGTAGGGCACTCTCTTTATTCCAGAGACAAACTATTTGTTTACACAGTTAGTCAACATCTGTTCTGTACTCTTAGCCAAACAGATACAGGATTGGGAATAGGTTCCCGCACACAAGCCCACAAACGTATACTTTGGTGAAGAACATTATTATTGAAATGCCAGTGAGCATACCCAGCAGAGAATATTGGCAACATTACATGTGCATATTCATTGGAATGTGGACCGAGAGACAGTAGGCATCTTTTCTTGAAATACAGTTTGTTAGAAAACCTGGACTCAAGCTCTCTTACAGCAGATAACTGACCTGTGGAGGGAAAAGATGGATGAAGATTGACAGTGTTGGTCACTCTTACTATTTATTTTATTTATATGTATACAGGAGAAACAATGCTCTCTGATCACAAAAGAACGTACAAAAGATAAGAAATCAAATTTGACTGGAAACAGTGAGCTTCTTACCATCGGGCGAGAATGAGGGACATTCTGACCAGGTTGTGGAGGACAGTAAATGGAGCAGCCACAGGGAACAATATCTAACTGGATATACACAAATTAAGGACAAACACAATTAGATATTAGTAAGTGCTGGTAGGCAGTATGGCCAGCTGTGCTTGTGATGTGACCATGATGGGTGAAGTGCTAGAGTGGAGACAGAGGAAGTGAAGGACAGAGGCAGGATAGAGGTGAGGGAAAGATGGTAGCTAGCATGCAGATGAGAGGAAGGTTAAGAGGCAGTGAGGTAGGTTTTTACTTTGGTGTTGAACAAATCCATGTGGACTGTTTCTTGGATGTCTAGGGGAAGAGAAGAGAATTCCATGCAAGTCGAGCAAGAAGATAAGAGCCAAAGCAAATTTACTGTAGAGCCTTGCCTTGGATATATTTGTGAACCAGGAGAAGACATTTAAATCTGGCCTTGTTTTGCATCACTGGCCATCCAGACTGGTGATAATACGAGGAAGTACGTGTGAAGTGCGGGAGTTCAAAGGGAGTCCTGGTATTAAAGTTAATGATCTTGTTGAGAGGACAGAAAGCTTAGCTGGGGAGATCAAAGGGGATGCTGGCACAGTAGTGCAGTTTAGAGAAGGCAAGAGTGGTTAAGAGATGCTTGGCAGTGTTGAAAGGAAGGATGTGCCTGATTTTCCTAATTTTAGGAGGTTGACGTGAGCTGCTGTTCCAGGTGGGAACTAAATAGGCAGAGGAAGAGATGAGAGAGTGTTTCACAGGGAATAAGAGTACCTCTGTTTAGGCAGAGTTTAACTTCAGAGAGTACAAAGCCATCCAATATTTAATGGCAGAGAGACAGTTGGACATTTCGAGAGTGAAAAGAGAAGATTTGCGTGTCATCCGTGAAGAGTTGGTACGAGAACCCAAAGGAGGAGATTAGTGCCCCAAGAGCAAGGATGTAAAGTGTAAAGAGGATCGGACCCAAGACAGAACCTTGTGGAACAGCAACAGTTAGGGATGTTTAGTGGAAAGAGAATCATGTTGTTGCCCCAGATCATCAAAGAATGGTCCA
The DNA here is from genome assembly GCF_040938575.1 of Ambystoma mexicanum. Lineage (NCBI taxonomy): Eukaryota > Metazoa > Chordata > Amphibia > Caudata > Ambystomatidae > Ambystoma > Ambystoma mexicanum. The sequence continues at coordinate 740,728,845 of NC_090928.1, forward strand.
ATGGGACCAGGAGCGTGATAGATGGAGATGATGTGAATCGAGTGAGGTAGAACAAGAGTAGAGATGGTGAATTATAAAAAGGTAGGAGAGGATGCGGCATTGGAGATTTGTGAGGCATTGAGGCGGGGAGAGAGCAGGTGTCTGACAACTCTGCCAGTCAGTCGAGGAAATTGAATAAAGGATAGTTTGGAGTCATATAGAGCCCCTAGAGTGGCAGTGACAGATGGAGAAATCTAGGTTTCACTGATAGCAAGAAGGTCTAGATGAGGAGAGCTGGGGTGAAAGTAGTCAGTGATAAAGGACATTTTGTTGCATACAGGCTGAGTTTTCCTGAGTGCAAAGTTCAGTTGATGAGGTAAGGAAGAGTTAGAGATGTTAGGTCTCTGAGGGAGAGAAGAGAGGTGAGGTAGAGAGTGATAGTGACCTTGAGTCTACCAGTAACTCCAATTAATCCCATGTACCTTATGTAAGCTAACAGGTCACTTGGGGTCATTAGTCATGTAAGATCAAAAAATAGAGGCATTGACCAATAAAGTTGTCAAGTGTACTCCGGGGATCCCACGTCTGGACCACGGCTTTCTGAGTCTGGAGTGGCAGCTTCACAGCTTCACCTGTGTAGAGAGGTTTGTAGAACAATCACTGGAGTGAGCCAGGAATGAAATAGGTCCATGCTAAGTGGGTCCTATGGTGAGTTTTGAAAAGGGAGGACATTCTGTAAAAGGTTGGGTTCAAGGGGGGGAAGGCCACATCCTTCCAGTTGCATTTAATAATCCAACACAGATCCTGAAAGGGTGATGGTTTCCAGAGCTGACTCAGTTCAGGAAAATGGCCATTGTGGTATGTAGGTTGTTAGGGCAGGATTCAATGATTGGGGAAACTATGTATACATTTGTGAGTCCCCTAAACTTTCTGCTGGCTTTTCTGGGTGTTAGACATTCTTTCTGTTAATATAGGAAGTTCCACTGAAGTCCTAAAAAGTGAATGAAAAATAGTCTTATTTCAATTGGAATATGAGATTAGCAAATGTGTCACAAAAGGTGTGGGCCATAGGACATGGATTATGTATTTACAATAAATCATCTGTGTCGGTAGCAGACAATGAGCATCAGACACGCTTAATTCCATGTTTGTCATGGCATTTGCAAGGTGTAGACAAACCAAGGCCACTGCTTCTTCTGGAAAAGCAATTTTTCATTAAGGGTTTGGAGTTTGCGTGTACAAATTCATCAAAGAGTGGTAGGTGGGCACCAGAGATTTATCGTTCAATAATTACTACTACTCTAATTTGGTCTCCGTCAAATAAATCTGTAATCACAAATTGATTTTTGATTGTGGAGTGGGTACTAATCATGGCACTTGTAAGTGATCATAGGGTAGTGACCGAGTTGTTACAGCAGTAACATCTTTGAAGAGAGGATGGAATGAAGTTTGAACTTCTTACATAGGCATTTTTAGCGTTTGACAGAGTGTAAAACCAATAGACCAAGTGTCCGAAGAATTGTGTGTGTTTAGGGTTGTGGGATAGTGAGGAGAGGATGAAGCATGTGTGTACCAATCAAAATATGGTGTCTCTTAGATTTCTTTGTGACTCTATCCTGGCTCAGCCAGTTACAGATAGGATCATACAAGTTTGTCTTTGGTGCGCCCACACTATTCATCAATCGAGCACCCGCTGGGAGTGGTGACAAACGGAGGCACCTTTATTCATTGTCTTCCAAGCCATGGTAAACAGCAACCTACTACTAACAAGAACATACCCCACTAACCTAAGCCACCCTCCATATCCCTTACCTTCGCTGGTCACCTGACTGAATCAAAATCTAAGAATGTTAGAGAACACACTGCAAGGTCTTCCGGCACATTTAGCACATCCCCTGCCAAAATTCATCCTTCATAGTCCTCAAAATTAATTTCCAGTTGTGACATCATATGACGACTTCCGTTCCGCCAATTCCTGCTAGGGCCTCCATTATTGTGACTAATTTATGTCGCTCATGTTTGTTTGTTCATTCATTTGTATTGTGCTCCAGACCCGAGGGAATCAGGGATCGAGGGTTACAAGGACATTTTCAGCTTAGTTAAACAATAGAAAAATAAACATTGCAGTTATATACAGGGTATCATTACAAATGTACATTGCAGATGTTACACACAGGAGAACAGGTATCATTAAAATATACAGGTATATACAGGTATCATTAAAATATGCATCGCCTGCTTTCAGAGATGTGGTCTCTCCTAGCCACTCTAAGGGCTGCTCTAAGGGCATTGTTTTGGAGTGTTTGGATTTTCCTGATAAGTCCTTTGTTGGAGCTGATATAGAGGGCGTTACAATAGTCGAGCCTGGACAGAATGAGGGCTCTGGCCAGGATAATACAACTATTGTTCGATAGGAAGGGTTTGCCGGTTCTGATAGGTTTACAGGTGTAGGTTGTAGTGGAGGCCGGGGTATTGACTTGTTTGGTGAAGGAGAGGGTTGAGTCAAGGTAAAATACACAAGTTTTTACCTCATTGGCCATTAAATGAGGTTGCCATCAAATATAAAAGAAGTGTATTCAAGCCCCAATTTATTGAGGTTGCTAGGGGTGCCCAGGATAATGATCTCTGTTTGTCATCATTCAGGCATAGACCGTGGGTGGCCATCCATGCCTGGATGGTGAGATACACCCTATTCACCAAGGCCACATCCTTAACATAATCCCCTGAAAGTGGGAGGAGAATCTGTGTATCATCCACATAGTTAGTGTAGGTGATACCCTGATTGTACAGATCGTCGAAAAGGGGCTTAAGGAATATTTTGTATAGTGTAGGGGAGACACAGGATCCCTGGGGTAGACCGCAGGTGATAGGGATAGGGTCTCCTGCTGCTAAAGGAGAGAATACCCGCATAGTCCTCTCACTTACAAATGACTCAATCCAGACTATGGCCTCCTTGGAGAAGTGAGCAGCTGAGTCAAGATGACTACATAAGACCTGTGATCCACAAGGTCAAATGCAGCTGAGAGGTCAAGGCGGAGGAGGAGAGCTGATTTCCCTTTGTCCCTTAACTCATCGACTTGTGTCTACAGGTCGATGAGGGTCGTCTCTGTTCTGTGTTGTGGACAGAAACCAGATTGGCGTGCTACTAGGAGGTGGTCTATTTCCAGGTAATTCTGGTTTTGTTTATTGGCGTTCGATTCTTAAGAGAAACGGTACGATACGGTTTTGATAGGACGGTAATTGGTGGGTATCGTAGGGTCAAGTGTTTTTTCTTTTAGCAGAGGGAGTACCCATGATTCTTTAAGGTTGGAGGGGATGGTGCCAGAAGCAAATGAAGCGTTGATAAGTTTGGAAACAAAGGGGGCTGGATCCTTTGCTGCATCCTTGAAGAGCTAGGCTGGGCAGAAGTCACCCTGGCAATTGGAGAGTTTGAGTGAGAGTATACTTTTTTCAACCTCTAGTATTGAAGTTTTGGAGAAGTTGAAGTGAGTAGAAGGGAGGGGTGTAGGGTGTGATAGGAGTCTTGGGAGTCATGAGTAGTTTAATTGTCTGTACCAGATTAAGCAGGTATCATCTTTTTTAAATGTTATTTTATAAGTATAATACAGCCTAGTAAAGGCGGTTTATACAAATCAATCACACAAAAACATGAAAGCATCAACAAGAATGAATAAAACCAAATATAAATATAAATAGGCACAAGAGAGTTCCTCACAAAATCCAATATGAGCTATTAAAATTACCACTTCCCTCCTCTACACATAAAAACCAACAGTAATATATTTGAAATGCCCCAATACGAATAATTTAAAATGCGACACTCGTGCCAATACAAATACTCAAGTTTGACCAGAAGCTACAGAATTTCTTCCACCTTTGCCCATAATTTTGTCAGATGGTATATTAAATTTACATCATCCACGTCTATATAGTTATACCACAAATTACATAGGTTGATGCATCCTGGGTCAACTCAATATGCCATAAAAAAAGTATGTTGAATATCTGCAAGGGCTTCAAACTCAATCAAATGCTTGGTCGATTTGAAGTCAGAGGATCCATACAATCTACAGTTCTGCCTGTCCATGGACCACCCAGTCTGCCCCCTACAATCTTTGACATACAGACCAAATGGACTTTAAATAGAATATATTTAGTAACAATTCAATTGCATGGGTAGGTGATCAGTTAGCCATGTTTCCCTGAGCTACTCATCATATGTACAACATATTCTACATTTAGTGTTTTAGCAACCAAGACATCCCTCAACTGTTCTAAATCAATGTTGTAAATTGCCCATTTTTCCAATGGTCAAACTTTAGTAAATTCATAGTTACTGTGAATGCACCCAATTCTTTGCATCCAATCAAAGGCATCTTTATGCACCTTACAAATAAGTTTGCATCTACAACCCAAGATATCATCATTGTTAGTTGACCATTTAGGTAAAGCAAAGTACCTCAGGCGGAATATGTCACTTTCAAATAAAGATTAATTTTATTCATGGTCAGGGCACTATACACCAAGTTTAAATTTACTGCAAGCAAAACGTACTCGATGGGAGTCGAAGTGGGTAACTTGAGCAATGATTTTAGGCAATGCCTTTCAATCATGGCCAGTTTAGTATAATGTTTTCTGGTCCAGATTTCAGCACCATACAATATCCAACAAGCTACTCAAAGACTAACCAACACTTCCCTAAGCGAAGTGCAAGATTCCTGCTCTACGTTGCCTGACTTTAACTTCCAGCTTGTCCAGTTGAAAGTCCCAGGTCAGCGAGGGATCAAATGAAAAGTCTAAATAATCATAGAATTGTACTTGCTCGACACTTAGCATCCTGAATTTCATTTTAAGGTTTTGTCTGGGCTTGATCTTGTTTAAGCCAAAGACCATGGACTTTGTTTTTAGAGATGTTAATTATCAGGCCATTATCTTCCGAATAGCAACGCAGACTGTCTAGAGCACAATATAGTCCTCTTGGAGTGAGGTCCAATAGGACCAAGCCCTCATCATAGCCAAGCCACGGAATTTTAGACTTTCCCAGTCTTGGGGGAAATATGTTGTAAGAATTCAAGTATGAAGAGAGATCTCCTAAATATAGGTTGAACAATAGCGGTGCCAATAATAACCCATAGTTGAGGCATGTACTTACAGAGATCTAAGAATGTAGATCAATTTAATACAAATATTTTGGGCCTGTGAAACAGGCTTTGAATTCTAACAACCCTTTTGAATGGACACCATTTTTCTTTCTCTTCTTTTTTGTACCGTCCTTATTTCTATTGGATTCGCATCACCACAAATAGTAATAGAAATCACCTCAATAGCCAAATCCTGCATAAATGTGACATTAGTTAACAGTCTCATTGATTTAGTTAATTCCAATGAGTGAGTCAACATCTTAGTATGCACATTTGTAGTGTTACGATTGCAGTTACATTTCTGATTTAACAATTTCAAACGTTGTTCTAATGCTAAATACTGCGCAGGAGAAGACAGAATTAGTGTAATCAGCAGAAAGGTTAGTAACGTACACACCAAGAGATGCATCAACCAGTCCAACAGACTTCAATGGTATCACTACATATTATCCCCACCAAAAATGTCGCCGTATATATGGTAATCTGGAACGGACATAGGTGATATTTTTGGGGGGAATACTGTTTGGGGTTCTTGGGAGCAGGGGTTGCGGGGGTGTCCCCCGCAGGTTCCATGCCTTAATATCGCAGCAAAAATATGGCAACATTTTTGTATGGCGATATTTTTGCAGGGATTTTAACACACTTCAACTAGGCCAACAGATACATTAGCCTCATTCTCTTCCAGGGTGAAATTCAGAATGGGCATCTCGGGACTACACAACATACATTTACTCTTAGCTTCAACTATATTACAGTGCAACTAGAGATCTTCCCTGGCAAGCTCTCACACCACCATTATGGGAACAAGTGCAGTGCGATCAGTAGTTGCCGCATGAGTCAATTCATGCAAAGAAGGACAGAATTCAGTCAATAATTATGCAATCAATGTCTTATCTGAACAACCATCAAGTTCAATTGGAGTCTCGGAGATTGCATTTACCACCTGTTACACCATTTTTGACCCCAGACAGCTAAGAAAAGTTGATGGTTGGGTATCAAGCGCCGCAGGAAGAGCAGAATCACTTAATGTTCGAGCACGAAAGAATCGAGAACTTCTCGAAATTTCCAAAACCATGGCAGATGTTGATGCCTTAATAATTTTGGCAGGGCACATTCTGTGATGACATAAATCGTATGGATGAGCGGAGCCACAGTTGGAGGTAGACAACATGTGTACTTACTGCAAGATCAGACACGCCTGTACCGTGCTGGATGACGACGGCGTGATGTGCTTTCCACGCACATCGCTGCGGCGGCGCCGGTTCAGCACTGGGTCCCACTTTAATTTACAGGTGCTAGCAATAACACCCTGCAGTCACCGCAAGCATGATGGTCACGGGAGTCCATAGGTGTCCAACAATTTAAAAGTGCAGTCAAAACGATCAACAAAATAATCCACCAGGCTTGTGCCTTCATCCTTGGCACACTCACTCCCTCCGTTGGTTTGTGTTTTCCATTTCAGTTCCTAGAGTGTATGCTCATACGAATCCATAGGTGTATAAGCAGTGGCAAAGCGATTCAATTCGGGGCAATACCAAGTCTGCTATAAAAAAAATCTGAAGAGAAATGGACAGTGACAGTGACAAGGTCCTGGCCCCCTATATGCAATCCATGGGTAGTACTCTCGTGCAATTTAACTTTACTCATTTGTTTATTCATTTAGATGTCATTGGTTTTCTCTCTCAGTCTGCCGGTCATGTTTTCATGAGCTGTGTCACAGATGTGCCTTAAGGATTCCCAATCCAAGAGGAGTGCTCTTTAAAAAGCAAGGAAACAATATAAACATGCTAGAAGTACTATTATACGGCGCAAACAGATCTAAGAATAGCCATTCATTGTAAAATGTCACAAAGTGCTGACGCAGTCACACTGGATTTAAAGGGTCTGTTATTTACCTAATTTAAAATAGCCATTCTGCTTCAGTGCAAGGGCAGACGTTACCAGAAGCGATTGTCTTCAGTTCAATTGCAGCGTGGCCATGGTTATTTAAACTAAGTTTGTCATGTAGCTCGAGGCTTCCTCAATACTAGTTGCCTGTTCAGTAAAGAGTAATGCAATAGATAAACTATGGGCCCGACTCATGGAATTATTTGCATGATTCAAAGTGACTTTGCACTGCTGAAAAGTGACTTTGCACTGCCGTCACAAACCCTGATTAATGGAACTGTGCAAAGTGTATTTTTGCAATGCAAAGTCAGTGCAAAGTTCATTTTGTACTGCAAAATGCCATGAATTGGGCCCCATATCTCACTCTCTTACCTTGAGTTTACAGAGCGTGTTCTTTGCCTTATCTAAAAATAGTTGTTCAGCTTCAATTAGTGCAAATACAGAAGCTTGCTAAGTGTGTGTAATCATTTCAGATGCATGCAGGATTCCCCACCCCTCTGGTTGTGTGCCGTTATGGGGTTCTGTCTGCAATTGTGGGTCAGTGCATTGATGTGTACCAATATGATGCAGGCTATGTTGATAGAGTGATCAAAGTCATGTTTGTGAAGATCATGCTGGCAAATAATTTTATTAGAATACTAAGTTCTTCATTTATGAAAGGGAAACCTGAACTAAAAGACACACGCAACTGGTATGGGAAAGTGCAGGTATTTGATGCATTTTGTTGTTTCCAGAGACAATTCGGATAAGGGGTGTCAGGAGTTCTCTGTAGTTACCCCTTTTCAAGTGTGTATCAGTGAGACCCCATCTTGATGTGGAATCACATTGATGTAGCTTTGCATGACTCTGTGTTGTTGTGCCCGTGTTTGTTCACACTGCCCATGCTGCACAGTGTCTATCACGAATACCTATTAGTATCGATCAAGACTGCACAATGGACTGCTTATATTGATAGAAACTACCAATAACATTAAAATGACTGCCATTGGCGCACTTTCGTCAGTATTTGTCTCCTTAGGTCTTCCCTGCAGGTGAAAGTTACCGTGGGCTGGTGCTGCTCTAGGTGGTGCTGTAAGTAGGTATATGGGCAACCATTGCCATGTATGAATCTTTCATCCATTTTTTGAATTTTTTTTTTGCATACTCAGATCTGTTTGTTTTCATCTATAGAATGAAATGCTAAATTATAGAGTCCTTTAATTGCACTTCTCGGATGTGTGCAGGAATCAGAGGGGTCTGGGTATCTCTGTGGTGAATAGGACAGATGGCATGTGATCTCTCAGCAGATAGTCTGATTCAAGGGTGCATGGAGTATGCCTTATCTGTCCACGGATGTGCCCTAAATTAGCTCTCACTCTTTGGAATTTGACTTCTTCACAGTTCCCATGCTTCACATCATCAATGCCCATTGTTTACTAGTGTCTAGCAAGGCTCTATGACCAGTGGCCTATCTTCACTGGCTTGTTGGTTCATCAGTGAAGCAGCTAGTGACTCGATGCGAAGTTTGAGTTGTACGGCTCGGGTGTGGTGTTCGAAGATTGTGTTTCGAAGGGTCCCTCAGTGCCTGGTCGAATGATGATGAATATCTACAGTGAAGATGTTGGCAGTTCCAACAGGTAGTTCGAAGACGGAGGGTGCAACGAAGAGCCTTAGGGTAATGACATGCTCAGCTGGCATGGTGCAATGGTGAGCTGGTTCAATGTGCAGTTCTGTTCAGTAGCAGCAGTCACATTGTCCTAGACCGGGCAAACATGGATCAAAAAGGAGGTCGCTCGTTTTCAAATGTGATGCTTGAGAAGGATGAGTTGTGAGGGCCACCAGGGTCAGTTTGGCGGTCGGTATGACTGGGAGGAGGCTAGAGACGGGGTGCACAGTTCAGTTCAAGCAGTTCGATGCAGTGCTAGATGATCTGGCCCGAGGGTCCACCAGGGTCAGTCCGACTGCCAATGGCAATTAGTCAGCAAAGATGCTGGTGGTACGGGTGGCCAGTCAAAACCTGCAGATGCAATGATGAGTGAGCAATTCAAACTGAGGTAATGATACACTCAACTAGTATGGTGCAGCCATGAACAGGTTGGAATACGAAGGTACGGTTGTTTAAGGAGGTACAATGCCAATAGCAGCTTTGGATGGTCCTGTAGGTCTGAAGGCATAAACAAGCTCAACTCGCAGTTCAAATTGGTGTGACTGTAGGAACACAGGCTTCCTGACTGTCTTGGTCCTCTGGTTGCTGTTAACCCAATCCAGGAGTTCAAGAATACTTTTTTAGTCCTTCTTCTCACTCTGCCAAGTACTAGGGAGGCTAGTCTACAACTACACATGTCCTGTGACACAGTGAGTTTCTGGGGACTGTTTTGCAGGCAGAGAGGCAGTTTCTTGTCCCAGCAGCAGAACATCCCCAATGGTCCTTGGGGATGGTTTTATTTATTTTTATTTATTTGTGTATTTATATTGCGCCGAAAGCCCACAGGCATTAGGGTTAGGGGACAGAGTACGACTGCCTTGGATTTTCAGTAATTGCCCTCACTGCCCGAGGACTTTGGAGAGATGAACTTGCCCAACAGAGGCCCATGAATTCTTCCTCAGGTTTATGTTCAAAAGTGAATCCAGTGAGCGGTGTGAGCTCGTCCTTTAAAGGCAATAGCCCAAACATGACTGGACTAAAGCTACCCTGCTTTAGGGGTCCAGTCCCTGTTCTTCAAAGAAGTGGCCTTTGCCTCCTGACATCACACCAATTGCTTTGTACTAAAGGCAGTGGGGGAGACAGGAAGGAGAGGTAGAGGCAGAGAGAAACACTATGGTGCAATCTTTCACTAGTTATAACGAGCTCCTACTGTCTAAACAAACCCTGCCCTTTCCCTTCTCAATTAGATCAAAGGCCAGTAGAAATGCAGCAATCTAAAGTTAGAGGCCAAACCTTTTGTAAAGGGTTGTGCCACGTGATTCCTGTTCCCCAGCCAGCTTCCTGTGGTATGGCTGTCTTCTGGGAACGGTGTTACCTACCCTTACAAAGGAACAAAAAGAGACACCCCCATACGGCTACAGTCCTGCTATGTGTGGCAAGGGGATCCATGTCTTGGAGGAATACACATAATCCCTTCACAGCTTAGCTGGGCTCACAGAGCTGACACATGTGTGATATCAAATTGCTGCAGATGTAATAATTATGAGATGTTCCATTCACCATACCATAACTCAGGTATGGCTTATATTTAAAGATGTATCTGGCACCAGAACAACTCTCATATGATAAGGTTTTGGTACAGGGATATGTGTATTAAATTCAACCCCTGCGCTGCAGAGACTTGTCACTGCATCTGTCAAACGAGCACTTGTGTCATCTGAACTGGCTCTGTGCTACTGGTAGAAGAGGCACGGCAGTTCAGGATACTGATTCAGCAGAGCAAAGGTACACACTATGCTTATGAAATGGAGCTTTTGAAAGGGGAATCTGCCCAGCAGATTCCCCTTTCAGAGTTGTATATACTTGCATACATGTATTTATCAATGTAAAAATCACTAAAGCCTGCGCTTCTACACCCCTGCCAGATATAAATGTCCCACAATGTGATTCTGCAATTTAAACAGATGTAACTTCATTTTAAACATTTACTGTCCTCGCAGCAACACAATCTAAGATTCATTTCCACTTCTTCCAAAACGATTCCTATTTCCTAGCTCTTAAGTGAAGTGTAATAAAAAATGTCTGTTCCATTAGGGCTTGCTTGGATGGGCCATATGCACCTATGGAATGCTTTTAACATCTCTGGGCCTTTTACACATAATGATGACCTTTGGGCATTCGAACACAATACATTCTGTTTCGCTATGCCTCCCAGGCATAGTTATTTAATACTTAAAGGCCATACATTCAGACAAGGAGATGTCTAGATATGATATGATATTTTATTTGTATTGCGCTCTTACACAGAGTGTTTCAGAGCACGACTAGGCAAGGGAGGGGAAACAAGGGAGAACACAAAAACAACAACAATCTTACTAGGCCCAGTGACATTGAGAACGCGCAGGTGCATGATTTGTGTTATTTATAAGCATGGAACTGCTGCTCAAGATACTTATGCGTGCAAAGTAATTTACAGACCAATGAATTTTAAATAAACTTCAAGCTTCATTCTTGGATCTACATATCACTAAACATGTAGTTGATATTCTAATATATACTATATTTAATAATAGAGGCAATCTTTACTTTGCTTTTGTATTTTTAGTAAAACCTACATCATCACATGTTTGACTGTAAATGTATATTATCTATTAAGCATGAATTGCTTGATATTTCAGTGGAAATAAACATTCTAAGCTGAGATTATTTGTTGGAGAACATTACATTCAGTCAAATGATACTTTACATAATATCACTAATGAAAATAATTACTAATGTCACACATGTCCCCAAAGTAACCTGAAAAGCCTTATAGTAGCAAAGAAAGAAGCACTTCCTTTGTGAATAAAAGCCCAGAAGCTGCTCTTATAATGCGACAGTTTCTGCTCTGCAATTAACACTACCCTGCTTGAAGAATTGGGTGCGCAAATGCATTCCAAACAACAATATGTGCTGCACTACCTTTGCCTGGGTTGTGGTGCTGCAGCTCAGAGCAAAACCCAGAGTATTTGCTAACACCAGCACATACTGTAATGTGAAGAAAATGTGTTCAAAATACAAATATGTCCCTAATACAAGTAAAACGAGAATATGCACAAGCTGAGTGCAAAGGCAGTACTGATTGTTTTGCACTTCTTTCTGCTCTACAGACGATAGACAACCAACATATTACAATACGAGGCACACATTATTATAAAAAGTATCTACAGAGAAGAAGTGAGCTCCTATGTATTGTGTACTAAATCAGGCCTCCATATAAGTGTTGTACCAATCCTTTTTACCCATTAAAATATTGTAAATACGGCACCTTTTATCTTTGCGTGTGTATCATTTGAAAGTCGAGGTCAGTGCAAAGGGTAGCTGACTGAACAGAAACTATGATTTATCTTTTGATTCTTATCTATATGGATGAAATTGCAGCCCATGAATGAGTGGCCTGAAAACAGACATATTTTTCTGAGCTGTGTTCATAGAAACAGCATATTTTGAGAAACAAAATGGTCTCTTTCTGGTTAACTTCAACCTCTCACTCCAAAACACCTTCTAAAATAACATTAGTCATTTTAGGAAACTAGCAGGGCCCACCGTAAGGCTGCTTTCTCCTAACTAAATGATTACATGTGAAAATAATCTGATTTTCTCTCTTTTCTGTTAAATGCAATTCTCAGAATGTATACTGTTTTCAAACCCCTTCTGTCGCCTAATTCCAGGAGTGTCTATGGCCTTTTAGATAAGAAAGATTACAGGCCCACTCTCCATTCATGCTGTTCCTCCAGCCAATGAAATGCTACTTTTTCTAATTTTGAGAATGATTTGTGCTGTGGCTTTCCTTTACTAATCATTTCAGTCTACAACATTAGATGAAGAGGTATGTAGGACGTCATAAGCTAATGTTTTGTTCCATCTAGGCATAGATTTGTTCAGTTAGTCCAATAAAATGTACACAAATCTGCAATTGGTCTGATTTTAAAACTGGAGTAACTGGGGGTGCTGTTGCACAGTTGAGGATAGGATGCCTGATCGAGCAGCTCCATCGTGGGCACCACTCAAGATCTAAAAATCCTTTTTGGTGCCAGTTTACCCTACTGAAAGCAGCACAATTGGTGTTTAAAGACTTGGAGCATGAGCTGGATAGTTCCCTTACGCACTTGAGACTCTGCAGCCAAGAAATCAGCATTTTTCAGAACACCGGCTGACACTAGCCTCACGATCTGCCTGCAGCTTCCGTGCTGCACGGTCTGCCTGCAGGAGAGAGAACGTGGCTCCGGAGGCTGTGGGAGAGGTAGGAGCTACTGAAAACAATACTGCACCGGAATATGAGATACCCTCTCTCGATGCCCTGTGGCTTATGCAGTCAACACTGATGAGGCCAGAGAAGTCCTGGATAGCTTGCGATCTCCTGTCCTTCCGTCAACTGCAGCACTGTCTCATCAGCGAGGTGACCCAGTCAGCTTGCAACCGCACACCCCTCCGGCCCAACCTGGGTGACTGCATGGTGCGTCTGCTCATCCTTCTCCACTCCTGCGACTACGGAGTCGACCCATGGAGGGGAGACCAAAGTCAACATCCAAAACCTGGGCCGATATTGCCAAGGCCACCCTGCTGCAATTGAGGCATGTGGAAGCCTGCACAACATCCCGGCAGCAGATGACCATTGCAGTGAGTGGGCTCCCACCTGACCCGCAGTTTGGGTTCTCTACCCAAGTGCTTTCCTCAGATGAGACGCAGATGTGGACAGGTTGGTCCCCCGCCCTGCAGGATCCACCTCCATTTTGACAACCGCGTGGGGTCAGCAAGGCTTCCACGCACTTTGCCCTATATGTCAGCAGTGGAGGAGCCCCCCCACACCCACAGCAGGATACTTGACCCTGAACCAGGGGCTGCTTGCCAGATCTTGTTGTGTGCTGAAATGGCCTTGCTCTGCTCTGGTGACAGCCATGTGGAGCTTGCGATAGCCCAGTTAGGTCCTCAACCCCACAATTGCTGTGCAGACTGCTCCAACATACGCTGTCTGTGCTGAAGGAGAGGGGGAGCAGACAGATCCCATCCGATGCACGGGGGAGAGGGCTTCTGCTCATAGACTACTACATCCTTCCCTGCGACCACGTGTCGTGATGGGGAGCCGTGTTCAAGTTGGGGCAGTGTGCTGGTGTTGCCTGACTTCCACAGCCGCCTGGCTCTCCTCAGTGAGGTAGGCAAAAACCCAACAGACTACTTCGCGTGCCACTACCTGCTGGGCGAGTCACTACTTAGCTATCTTGGAATACTCTTTTACCTATGGGGGAGACACAATCCACTCCATCCCACATGAGTAGTGGCAATTTAAGGACAGAGTTGGGAGTCTGGTTGAATCGGTTGGTCCGGACAGTGGGGGCAGCAACGCTACAAAGTTAATTGCATACATAGGTGTTGGGATGTAAACTGTGCACTTGATGTATCCCACAGATGGGCAGCCGCCATCCCTCTTGGAAACCTGTCTCCACTGATCCTCTGCCCCATATATACACTACAAATTACCTGAGCCATAATGTTCCCAGCGTAGCAGACTTCTCTTTGGCTGTCCATCCATGTGCTGTACCCACTACATATAACACCACCCAGCCCACTTGGAGAATGTTCTGAGCCTACAGCTGATTGAGACTGAATTTCTGTGACTCAGCCAAACCTAGGGCTGGGGATACTCCAAGAAGGAAGTTATAAACTTAACTAGCTGCTATAACAGCGTGGGAGGCTGCACTCCGCTCCAGTCCATACAAGTTGAGCCAGCCAAGACACCACTGTGGGACTGCTATGATACTGCTTGGAGTGGTCATTAAAAATTGGCAACCAACGGCCCCCTGGAGCCTCAGCACTGTTGTGAACCCCGGTGTTTCACCCCCACAAGCTACAGTCTGGCCTGGAATGGAGGGACTGGGTTTGCAAGCAATTTCCACCAACCTAAACCCTCACGGCAATAGCTTCATCACCAATCACAAAGCAGTACTTCACAGAATACTGTTGTCACCACTAGAAAAAAATACACAACCACATTTTTTGATGGCTACTGGAACGATCAGATTCTTCCCCTACTGCTGGACTTAGGAGTGGAGATGGTGCAACCCTCTCCCCTGCCTCTCTGAACTTCTGTATTGGCTACTCCACGGGTCTCCACCACTGAGTGAGTGCTTCACTCCCATGTTATACCTGACCCCCCAGCCTCCCTCCCATAGTGCTTGGTCGCCTGCGCTATTGAGCTATCCTATCTTGTTGGCTGTAGTCTTCACTCTGACAACAAAGGGGTGGATCAGATCACCTTCGGCCCTAACCCTTCCAGCAAAGCCCATCTATCCTGGATCCTACAGCACCCTCACATATAGCCTGGTGCATGAATGACTAAAGGGGCTGACAGGAAACAGAGCTTGATCAAAATGTTCACCAAGACGACACCAAAGCCTTGCAAGTTCCAGCCGCAGGCCGAGACACCCCCTGGGGGGGTCTGCTGAACCCAATGAACTTCAAAAGATGAGTATATGTGGGAGGGGTTGACTACACTTTACACACAACTCGACGATGTGAGTGGGACCATCAGTTCTGTCAAAGCCTGGATGGAAAAGACAGATATTCGGGTGATGGAGGTGGAGTCTGGAGTCAGCCTGGCAGAAGATAACATTAATACACTTAGATCAGAGATGGCAGCGCTGTCCAGACAGGTTCAGGCGGTTAACACAAAGAACAAGGACCTAAAGTCGACGTCTAGGTGCAATAACCTGTGCATTATTGGCATCTCTGAAGATAAAATGTTCAGCTCCATGGAGGATTATGTGGAACGCATCCTCCTCTCCATGCTGGATTAAACTAACCTCTCCCCACAATTTGCGATTAAGCGTGCCCACCACTCCTTCGCCATGAGACCTAAGCCTGGCACCCATCCCCGCCCCATCATTGCCAGAGTACTGAATTACATTGACTGGGACTTTTTGTTACGTGCGGCAAGAGCCAAAGGCGAGCTACTGATTGGCTCTGCCAGTATTCACCTGTACCCGGACTACTCAGTGGCGGTTCAGCAGGAGTGCAAAACAGTCTTGGGTGCTAAGAAATGTCTTGGAGAGCTGGGTGTTAAATACTCTATGCTTAACCTGGCTAAATTGAGTATTGAGCATGCAGAGAGGATCTTCATTTTCACAATCCCGGAGGAGCCTCCAAGTTCATTGATGATCACTTTCCCAGCTAGCAGTGGACTCTCGTCACCCCTGCAGGCCCTTCCTGACTTCTTGCGAATATGGACACCCCTTGAAAACCTGGGAGATCTGCCCTATGTCCATCCGGGTGATTCCCTCTTTGTCTTTACCTGAAACAAATCAATGTTTGTACCATGGATGGGAGTCTGCACTAGCGTCACTTGGGTCCCCTATTGTGCTTTTTTACTTGTCATTCTCCGGAATGTGTACCACTACATGTTTCCTTATGCCCTACGTCAGAGCACTTGTTGCACTTTGCCACGCACAGCCCCCATGCAGTGTTGCGACTGTTGTTTTGAGTTGTTGTTCTATTCGTGTTTCACCCCTCTAATTGGGGGGTGTGGGAGTTGGAGGTGGAGGGCAGGGACAAATGTTTGGAAGATTGCTTGGCTTGCGATTGATACACTTGGTTTGAATACATTATGACACAACCCATTCCGGCCTGGTCAGGATTTTACTGGGCACACAGTCATCGGGTCATGTATCCACCGACACGTCCCGACCATTTAGATTGTGGATGAAGACATAGTAAGTATGAGCTGGAATGTTAGAGGATTGGGTAACCATGTTAAAATGCGTAAACTTCAATTGTATGTTGAACGACATGGGGTGAAGCTATTTTTCTTGCAGGAAACCCACGCATTGGCTGGGGGCTGTGGAGGGTTTGCTAGGTCATGGGGTCCCCAATGCTATTATACTACAGATTCCACTCAGTGTTGTGGAGTCGTGACCCTAATCCATAAATCTCTCAAGTTCGTCCACAAGGTTTCACATTTTAACCTCCTAGAACGCTATGTTTTACTATATGGCTCACTACTTGGGTGGGAGTTGGTTCTTCTAAATCCATATGGCCCCAACATGAAGACCCTGACTTTTACTCTAATTTTTCCTCCCTACTGTCTGGGTTCCCCCTCACTCCAATACTGTGGGGTGGTGATTTTAACACCATAGTAGATATTGGGGGTCATTACGAGTTTGGAGGTGGGCATGGCTGCTTCCAAACTCGGATCCGGGTTCCTTGAATGAGGAATTACTGGGCCATTCCAACCTTGGAGGATGTGGTAATTCCTCATTCAATGTGCCCATCCTCATTCCCATTCAAGCCCCAATAGGGCTCAATGGGAATGGGGATGGAGCTAACAACAGGCCCGTTAATAATGGGCCCGTTGTTAACTCCCTAGTCTACTAGCGGGACCCGCTAAGGGCACCTGGTCTTACCAGGCTCCCTTTGCGGGTCCCGCAATCAGGCTCGTAATGGGGCAGTAAGGGGTTAACGGAGCCGACACCTTTACCGGCGCCGTTAACCCCTTACCGCCCTACTCGGAATGACCCATTGACTTGTATATATATTCGGTTTGAAAACTTGCCAACTTTCTAGGGCTACCAAGACCATCATAGAAGTGTATGCCTCGCTGGAGGTTCTCGATGCATGGAGGCTGATGCACCCAGTTTCACGGGTCTCCTCCTTCCACTCATCGGTACATGACTCACACTCTCATATCAATAGATGGCTGGTCTCTGATATTCTCATCAGAACTATAGGGAAAATAACCATTCTGCATAGGACCTTCTCGGATCACTCCCCAGGTACCATTTCACTATGGTGGGGGGAAGCGCAGAGGGGGTGTTAGGGAGAATTCTCTGTTTAGGCTGAATTTCCTAACCTAGTGAGTCCCCCAGCAGCTTTGCTGGATTTCTGGAGTTTGTTTTTTCCATCCTGCCAAGAGTGAGACTCTTTTTCTCCCACTCTTGGACATGAATGTGTGTAATTCCTTTGAATGTCAATGTGATGGGCTATGGGGTCTTTTACTCCATAGGGTCGCATGTGTTTTTCTATGTGTGCTAAACGGCATCCTACGTGCCGTAACACTGGGGCGTCCTAGCGGACCTCTGTCATAGACTCCATACCCGGGGACTGACTACCGTCTCCCCGGGTATGGAGAGTCACCATTGGCTTTACTAGACCTAAATTTACCAACAGAACTAGTACAAACCATCTTATTGTGGACGTACTAGTAGGGGTAATTCGATTACCCCTGGATCTGTTATTCGAGGGGGCACTGTCCCGTCCCCCCTCGTCGAGTTTTGGCTGGTGGCAATGGAAACTACTTATTATGTTCGACCCCGGACATAACCCTATGGGATTCGTCCCATTGTTGGAGATTGATACTTTTTCTCGTTAATCTCTAACGTATCACCGGTCCACTTATCTTAAATAAGTTTATCGGATGGTACTTTCTGCCAGAACTCGGTTTGTAAAATGGCGTCTGTGTTCGTCTCTGTGACTCCTAAACCAAAGGTCGAGCCCTTTGTTCCACTTTTGGCGGGCTCTGTACAGAGACCCTCCAAAGTGGTGCCATTCTGTCTGGGTTACCACAGGGGTGTGGGAAGGGGTTTAGGCACCCTGGACCGAGTTGCCTTGCCAACTCCGGTCGCACTCTGGAGTGATTGGCCCAAGTGGTGAGCCTCCCCGCTCACCACTTAGCATGTGTTGATTGACAGCTAGGCTGAATGAATGGGGGTTTTCTGCATAAAAGCAGGGCTTTTGGGACTGGATCTTCAGAAGTCGCCACAGGACCTAAGAATCCGACGAGGGTAACGCTGAGCTGACCTGCACGACGACACCTCCGGTGGAGCCCTGCGGAACTGACTCACCACTTCCCGACGACAGAGGAGATCTCCCTGCCGGAGAGTCTCTTCCCCTGGCTGGTGGGAACAACCAGTCCCCTTTGCTTTTTATTCGCCTCAGGACGCAGTGGTCGAATTGCCCGTGCAGAGCACCTCGGCAACCGGATAGCCACTACCCCTGTACCGCGACCAAAAGGTGGTGCCTTGTGACGGAGCACTCCGCGGCTGGTCTCTTCCCTGGTGGTGCACCGGACTTCACTTTTCTTCGACAACGAGATCATCTCTACTCTTGGCAAAGACCCGACGTGCATCCACCACCAGGAACAACTACCCCCGCCGGAGCTGCCCTCCACAACAAGGTACCGTGTCCGCCTGGCTTCCCTTTCGATCAGTTCGAGAGAGGTGTCTTAATCCTCCCCGTTCCGTTGGGTCGCCTCCAAGCTTTCTCACGTATTTTTCTGAACTAGTTCAATCTGCCGATAAACATTTGCTACAAAGACTCAAATGCATTTCCACTAAGAGACTTTTGGGACATCTCGCCTTGTCTCTCTCCGAGTGGGCCTGGCCTCTGAACTTTATGATCTATTGTGGTTCTTGTCTTCTTGCCTTGCATTTTTCCCGTACCGTATTGAACTGTGTTGACTTCGTAACCTGCCTATTTTTCTCTCCCGTCCGAAACTAATATTAGAGTGCCATCTAGGTTGAGGCATACACCTCTGTCTGTAAATAAGTGGTGCCGGAATAACCTAGACTTGTCGACATATTGTTAGGGGGATTGATCGTTTCTTCTTTGTAGAGTAATTGTGATTGATTTGTTTGCTGTGATAGTGCCATAGTGTTTTTGATAGATGTTTCGTTATAAATAAATACCTTAATATCTTTACACTGAGTCTCGTTGCGTGTTTGCTTGTCTTACTGTGAAGAATTGCTCTATCTTGTATACTCCACATACTGCTTAACTCTTCTTGAGAGAAGTCTGACTGCTCAGCCACAGCTACCAACAGTGAATCTGTGTGGTGCAGACTGCTACCAAGTGGGTTTACTGCCAAACACCTGTAGTCCTAAATCTTTTGCAGTGGTCCCAGAGGGAACTGCACAGATTTCCGCCTAACAGGGGGAACGCTCATGAAAGCTGAAATTGAGCGCCTTGTTTGACCCAGTGTTTGAGTCCGAATTGGAATCCAACATTGATGACTACTTCTTTGAGTTCAACACTGGATCGGTGGGGACTCAGGCCACTCTCTGGGAGGCTTTTAAGGTTTATATTCATGGGGTTGCTTTGGCTAAGGAGGCAGGGATCCTTAAATTGATTTGTAAATCAATTGGTGTGTGTGAGCTCGTACTGATCGGACTGTAGGTACAATATGCCTCTTCCCCGACAGCTGCCACACTCGGCAAGATAGGGACTGCACTGGATACCTTTCGTGCCCATGCGGACAGCAAATGCAAATTCCTGGCTGATCACGAGGCCGCTAGGAACTATGGTGAAGGGGAACGCCCCAGCTAGTTGTTAGCCAAATTGATCAGTCGGGAGAAAGGGTCTCCTCATATACCAGCAATTGAAAGAGCGGACGGTACTCTTGCCCTCTCGTCTCAGGAAATCAATCATGAATTTTGCTCTTTCTTTGCAACACTCTATACCAACATTGACACTTCCCCCTCTGCAGATATTGAGGCCTTTCTCAGTGGTCTTCTGCTATCGGAGTTGTCTACGGAGGCTAGAGAGGTACTCAACCTCCCAATGACAACAGAAGAATTATCCAGGGCAATAGATTCACTATCATCCAGTAAGGCCCCTGGGGCCGACAGGCTTACAATCAAATTCTATAAATGCTATAAGGGTCTCCTTGGTCCACGACTGGTGGCAGTGTGGGGCGAGGCGTGTGTGGTTGGTAAACTTCCCCCCTCGCTCTGCGAGGCGATCATTTCAGTATTGCTAAAACCAGATATGCCAGCCACAGAGTGCGGCTCATACTGGCCCCTTTCTCTCATCAATTGTGACGCAAGATATTTGCAAAGGTGTTAGCCTTCCAGCTAGCACCATATACGTCATATATCGTTCATCCAGACCAGTCAGGATTCATTCCGGGGCCCTCTACTGCCTAAACCTGCGCCATCTATTTGACATTCTAGCCCGAATCATCAAAGAAACACAGGCAGTGGCAGCCACGCTAGATATACTAAGGGCATTAGATTCGATTTCTTGGAGGTTTCTGTTGTTTGTGCTAGGGAAATGCAATTTTGCCCCCCTATTCCTCTACTCGTTAAAACTGCTATATGTGTCCCCGGTCGCCGAGTCCATACAGAGGATCGATGCTCTGCACAATTTAATATAGCCAGGGGTATCAAACAGGGATGCCCCTTCTCGCCGCTGATATTCACGTTGGCCATCGAGCTCTTAGCAGACATATTACGTCAGCGACACTCCCAGAGAGGTATAAGAATCACTGGTGACCCTGAGATCATCTCACTGTATGCAGATGATGCTTTATTATAAATCTGCTCCCCCAAAGTAAATTTAGCACCAAAAATAGATGACATTATTCTGTTTGGCGAGTTATCGGGGCTTAAAGTCAACTGCACCAAATTCTCACTTTTTCCATTGACGGACACCACCTGGTCTCCATCAGCGATTAAATATCTTGGAGTGGTAGTCACTCGACACAGGACCTCACTATACGACCAATAACTATAGAAACTATTCAAAAGACTGATGGCTGGGCTAAATTGCCAATCACATTGGCCGGGAGGGTGGCAGTTCTCAAAATGCTGATACTTCCACAACTTCCATACAGATTCCAGAATGTCCCGCTTTGGCCTAGAAGCAGCTTTTTCAAACTACTAACCCGGACAGCCAATTCATTTTTGTGGCACTCGTGTGCTGTCCGCCTCAAGTTAGACACGTTGGCTACTCCTCTTGCACAGGGTTAGTTTGCCACCCCTGATTTCAAGCACAACTGGACTGCTGCTCAAGCACATTTTGTGGCGTACTGGTTTGATCCTAGCGTGTCTCCTCCCCATGTCAAATTGGAGCGCCTGGAAGCCAGCAACCTGGATGTTCGCTCTCTGGTTCTCCCCTGTCCTGGTCTGAAACTAGAGCCCACTGATCCCGCTGGAGCACGATGATGGTTCATTCAGCACGCATTGCTCGACAAAATCAACCTGCTCCAGGAAAAAATCAAAGCCAATTTCAATAACCTGCCCAAAGCTACGCCCCCACCCCTCAATGGCCCTATACCAGACTGACCAACCCCTCCGAAGCTAAAACAACCAACACCTTTTACTTTCAGGGAAGTAACTATACCTGAGGTCCTGCTAATCATGACACACTTAAAACCATCATTGTGCAAAGGTTACATCTGCCCAGCAAGCATAATCAAAGATTGTGCGGCAGCACTAGCTCCCTACATCACAGCCTTTATTAATGCCTCATTCACATCCGGCATTGTACCTGCCTCCCTCAAGGAAGCTTGGGTCAGGCCTCTTCTGAAAAAACTGACATTGGACCCAGACTCCCCAAACAACTACAGGTCAATCACCAAAGTGCCTTTCTTGC
This sequence comes from Ambystoma mexicanum, assembly GCF_040938575.1. NCBI lineage: Eukaryota > Metazoa > Chordata > Amphibia > Caudata > Ambystomatidae > Ambystoma > Ambystoma mexicanum. The sequence continues at coordinate 740,750,877 of NC_090928.1, forward strand.
TGAAAATTCTGGATAAGGCTGCATACTTATAGATCCACTCTTACCTTGAAATCATAACATCCTGGGAAAAAGACAATCTGGCATTCGTCCCAGGCATGGCACAGAGTCAGCACTGCTAGACTTACAAAATCAACTACTAGAAAACATGGACAAAGGCAAGTCTGCACTTCTTTTGCTTCTCGACCTGTCGGCAGCATTCAACCTCGTCGACCACAAGATCTTAGGAAGACATCTTACAGACTGCGCCCACTTCTCCCAAGAAGCCACCACCTGGATAACATCCTTTCTGGAGGGCAGGGCCATGAGAGTTTTCTCAGACCAGGCATCTGCTGCTCCTTCGCCAATCGGCTGTGGGGTGCCGCAAGGCTCGTGCACCTCCCCTACCCTCTACAACCTCTTCACCTTACTTCTATTTAATGACCTAGAAGAATTTGGCATAACCTTCACCAATTATGCCGATAATATACAAATTCTTCTGCCACTATCCGGTGACTATGAGGAAGACCTTAAAACCTTACAGCATACCTATGCAATCATCCAGGCCTGGATGGCAGCAAAGGACCTCTGTCTCAACGGGGACAAAACGGAAATCCTACTGGTAGGCCCCAAAGAGACACTAAAAAGTCTAGACAGCAAATATCGCAACTTCCAAATCGAAAGCACTGTAATCCCAGCTTCAACCGCAGTAAAAACACTAGGAGTCTTTCTGGATTCCACACTTTCCATCGATAGACAAGTTAGCTACATATCATCATCAGCAGCATTCACAACGAAAATAATGAATGCTGTCAAACACCTCACCTCTCCTCCAAAAACTGCCTCAAAATTGCAAGATCCACAATAGGCACACAACTGGACTATTGTAATGTCCTCCTCCTGGGTACCTCCTCCAAAAACATTAATAGACTTCAAATAACACAAAACAATGTTCTCAGAGCCGCCCTTAGCATCCCCAAGAGAGAACATATTTATCAGGCAAGACAAGACGCCCACTGGCTCCCTATCAAAGAGCGAATTCTGTTCAAGGCACTCACAATCACACACAAATGCTTATCACATTCAGCACCCCCCTATCTTTTCGAAAGAATACACCAATCATCCTCGCTTAGACCCAAACGTGACCTATACTCACACCAATTTAGGATTCCCGCCTTTGACAGAGTCTAAGCAGGAGGCTCCAGTTTTGAAGTACTAGCACCAAAATCTTGGAACTCCCTAACAGTCAAACTTAGGAAAGAAACTTCCCTCATGGTCTTCCGAAAGACCCTGAAGACCAACATTTTTAAGTAGATGTCACACCGGCCAATATTGCATACCACTGTACTGTATATCTTGTACTGTAATTGTCATGTACTCAATGTATGACGACTGTATGTATGTATAATGTAACCTGCACCTCCCTATCAAAGAGCGAATTCTGTTCAAGGCACTCACAATCACACACAAATGCTTATCACATTCAGCACCCCCCTATCTTTTCGAAAGAATACACCAAGCATCCTCTCTTAGACCCAAACGTGACCTATACTCACACCAACTTAGGATTCCCGCCGTTGACAGAGTCAAAGCAGGAGGCTCCAGTTTTGAAGTACTAGCACCAAAATCTTGGAACTCCCTAATACTCAAACTTAGGAAAGAATCTTCCCTCATGGTCTTCCGGAAGACCCTGAAGACCAACATTTTTAAGAAGATGTCACCCCGGCCAATATTGCATACCACTGTACTGTAATTGTCATGTACTCAATGTATGACGACTATATGTATGTGTAATGTAACCTGCACCTAAGTGAAAATACTGCAACAGCGCCACGATGCTCCAAGGCAGTTGTACGCTTTATAAATGGAAATAAATACATAAAATAAATGGTGTGGAGTAGACTCTGGAAACAAGAAGACACCTCTTCTCCATTTCATGGCGATTTCCACCTGTGGAACTACCTTCCCGATGCTCCGCCTGTGGATGACGCGACCGCCCGCCACTCTAAGGAGTTGGGATTTGGCAACATATTGTGTGATGTCTCAACCCACTCATCCAAGCCCTGCAACATCACTAGGCATTGCTAGCAGCAGAAACATCATAATGGCCAATGGAAAGCATGCTGCTCGCGCAAAATCACCAGAAAATGTGCAGTGAAAACCTGAAAAATAGGCTGCCATCCACTTTTGCCTATCTTAGTGAGCACAGAAGATCAATGCCAAAAAACACCATTGGGCTACCCACAAAGCAGCCTGAAACCACTTGGAAATGGCAATGTTGACTGCCAAGGAATACAGAGCTGTCTCAAAAATACGTTTTTATTTGGTGTCAAATTTGCTAAAATCATGGCTCACAAACTACCTAAAAAGATCCAACCTCCTTGTTGGGTGTTCCACATCATTATACTGCAAGAATCCACATACATCCAATGTCAGAAATAATCATGTGTTATTAGAACAAAATCCACTTTTAAAGATACTTGATGGAAAGACAGCTGTCAAAATGGGTGTAGTACCGTTACTCGCCTCTGTCAGGTGCTGGTGATTTATAATTCTGACAGGAGAGCTGTGTGTCAGAAGTTAAATATGCCAAAGAAGAGAATTCCATCAAAATGCCATATAGAGTGCCACACATCAATTTAATGTGGAAAAGGACTAGATTTAAGATATGTTGCTTATTTTAAGTTAATATATGTTATATTTTTCACAAGGAAGTATGTTACAATTGATCAGAAAGTAACTTGATGGAGTTAAAACTTCAAGAGGCCTTCTGTCCCTGAGAACCTTTCACACCTTTTCCCTAGACAAACGAAGCCTCCCCTGTCCTTGGATAAGAGATTGACAAACTGGTGTGAACAGGAACTAGCCAAGGCACCCTGGCATGTTGCTCTCAGTCAAGACAATGGGGGCTTTGGGATGAATAGAATATGCTGATTTGGGTGTGACTGGTCAACAACTGCTCTGGGAGAGGCAGGACATGTGACCTCTGAGGCAGCCAGATCTAGGGGCGTGGACAAACCATTGTAGATTCAGGTAGCCCAGAAAAATATATATATGTTTTATAAAATTGCGTATAACAAATTTTACCAAGCTGACAAAAATATGAAACTTTGGGATTCTTAAAATGAAAAATTCACCCACAATTTAAGACTAAGCTGGACACCGTGTGATGTTCTGAGACCAAACCCCGGAATTATTAATATCACAGCTGCAGTGTTGTTGTTATGAACATAAAAACTTACAGTAATATGCCCAGAGAGTATCTGCATGCATGTATCAAATTTGGTGCAGAACCAATATTGGGAAACTCACCAAAAGCGCAAATAAGTTGTCATTTCGGAAGTAAAGCTCGTAGGAACATGGGACCTGAACAGAGACATGCCATAATTAATCTGTGTTGTGTATATGTATTATGAACAACTTGTGTATCTGGGAAATATGTTTTTGGGTAAAATTGATTTTCTCTGTAAAAGCAAAGGGGAGGGATTTCAGTTAAGCCATAAACATGACTCATTCTGATACGCTGATCTTTTCTCCAGTCAGGGGACAGAGAATCCTCTAACCTATCAAATACTTAGGGGGTTGGGCATAGAGAATCAGCCTACCCACCCACTTTGGAAACACCTAAATAGGAACTGCTGAGACCCAGATAGAACACTCTTTTTTCCACTACTCACCGATTCCTGCAAAGCACTCTGCCAGACCAGATCCAGATAATATCCAGATAGGGACTCCAGACTCCAGACCTAGATCCAGAGACCAGAACTTAGAATCCAGACTCTAGAACCAAGCTCTAGAACCCTGAAGCAGAGGCCTAATTCACAAGCTGAACCCTTCTCAGCAGGCCTTCAGAATCTTTAGCAACCTGATTCTAACCCCTAAACTTCAACGCAGCCTAACCAAACCATTCAACAGCCTTGCTGAGCTGTGTTGCTTCTAGCTAAGAACCCTGTGCTAGAACCGAGGTCCAGACCCAGAAAGCAGTGCTGTCATCCAAGACCAGTCAGATCCAGTTCAAGAGGCCGCAGACCGCCATGCAGTGCTGAACGCAGAACCCAGAGGGCCTGAGACCGTCCGGTGGTGAGAGTGAAGCCAAACCCCTTGACCAGATCTTTGACGAGGCCCATTCCATTCCAAAGCTAGGAGTGAGTATCTAGTCTAGAACTGTCCATAACCAAGCTCTTAGTTTAAAGTAATCCTCTTCCATCCATTTTAACCTGTCCAGAAATGCATTATAGAATCTTGTGTCCATTCTGTTGATTTCCAATCTGTAAAGCATGATCTGTCATTTGGAAATCTTGACCTTATTTCTGCAAAATCTACCTTCACCAAAACATCCGTAACTTTTGAACCGCACATCCTAGAAGCGAAATGTCATTCTAAAGCTAAGATCCTAAGCTTGCCAACAAACCCGAAACGACATTCCAATTCATTATAGTTTTTCCGTAATCGCGATTTACGCACGCGGAAAAATTGCAGCGAATTGCAATTTGGCTCAGTTTCATTTTCTGTCAAATAGCTGCTCCTTGTTCTCAATTGCTGAAATTCGTTTTCAATTTGATAATCATTCACGAATCATTGCTAGTGTTGACCTGAACCAATCTCAAGTAACTATCACTCATCCTGAATCTCTTTTAGTGATAAAATCAATTTAGCATATTTTCACTTTCACTGCAATCACATTCAAAATTATTTTTACCTGTTTTAAAATCATACCTGTTTCTCTAAGCTTGCTGGGGGAACTGGGATTGAACTGCATTCTTGATTGTCTTCCTGAAACCTGCGTGCCCTCATTTCCATCTCTTCATATTGCATAGGGGTGGAGTGAGTAGTCACAGGGGAAAAAGTGACCATATTATCTTTTGATTGAAATCATATCAAGTTTATTTCTGTGTTGCATTCTTTCCCATTATTGCATTTCCTTGAATTACATAAAGTATTCTCTGCTACAGTATCCTCCATATTCATACTCCTAACTGGTTAAAGAGAGTGTTCATTTTGTAATATTCCCCTTTGTTGATTACCGTCCATATTCTTAAGTGTGCTATTCAAATATTATTTTATTCATAAAAGTGTGATTTATATATTGTTTAATTCTTCAAATAAACCTTTTAATTTGCAAAACAAACCTACTTCTTGGCTCAGTGAGGTCAGGGAGATTCAAAGAGAGGGGGCGTTATATAAGGGTTCATCATCCAGATTTAAAGAACTTTGACATAAAAATATATATATAAGGGCTTCCATTGGGCACCCCATCCTAAGCATTGACCTAGCCGGATTGCTGGATTGAAGTCACTTACAATACACAATGTTTTCACTATGGGCTCTTTCACAGAATGGCAGGACTTACCGGAGTCCCTGAGGAGGCGTCCCTCCCGTTGTCTGCAATATTCCGGCCTGCGCCGAGCACTCAAGGGTAAGTGGCTGGAATTCCCCTCGACCCCCCCGGATGAATCACTCTTTTCTGAAATTATGATGGGCACAACAATGAGACAGAGCATCCCTAGGCTCTACAGTCTTCTTCAGAACAGGAGGCCCTGCTCATGGTATGGTCTCCGGGTGGCATGGGGTAGGGACCCGGGCTCAGATATAACGACCAGATTTTTGAATCAATGTGCGCCCCTACCAAGGAAGTCTCATATAATTCTAGGTTCAAATTGATTCAGTTTAAAATACTCCACAGATTCCACTACACCCCGGCTAAGCTGCATCGAATGTCTAGAGATCGTTCCTCCGAATGCTCGAGATACAGACAATGCTGATTATATACATATCCTTTGGTCCTGCCCAAAACTCACTTCATTCCGGGGGGAGGTATGCGATGCAGTGTCTCAAATGCTAGACTGCACTATTACACCAACCCAAATGTCCTGCCTATTCCACGAGTTTCCCTGCACCGGTCGTGACCCCAGGAGGCTGGCTGGTCTATGCATGTTGCTCGCAGCCTGCTCTATTTTGTTGCGGTGGTTGCGCCCGATGCCCCCACCTTCAACAAGTGTCTCCAAGCTGTCACATGGGCCTCATATATGGAGGAACCCTGGTCCACCATGCAGCCGGTTTTAAGCAGACCCAGGAACATTTAGGCCCCCTTCCTAACCTACGTGCATTCCTTGACTAATGCGGATGAGGGTGGTAGTGACTGCTCACTGTCCCCTTACTGATGTCTCTGTCAATACATTCAAAAGTATATTGATTACGCACCTTCATGATATATGGTTTATGTATTCCTCTGTAGAGACCCTCATGGTTGGCATCTCCTGATTTTGTATTGTTATTGTCGGATGCTGTTTATCTAGACAATGCTCGTTGCTCCCTGTTGTAATGTCAAGCAAGTTAAATAAAGGTTTAAAAAAAAAAGACTGGAGTAACACAGCAACTAATCTTTCTTTGCACCATGAACTGAATACATTGTTTGAAGCCAGACATGTCTGCTTCACAACTCTGTTGGTTATAATGTGTTGTAGTTATTCATTTTTTATTCAAGTTTAATCATGTTTTGATTGCTTGTCGCATACTTTTCTAAACTCTTGTAGAGGCAAATCATTGTTACTCTTACAATGTAATTTACATTTCAATTATGAAAACAGTGTATACAATACTTTCTCCTGAACCCGTTATCTTGGGCGTGGAGGACTATGCTTTGCCTAGTTTAATCAGCCATTATACCATATTATTTCTATTGTTTAAAGCACAGGACTAGTTTGAGAGCAGCGGAGCTCTGTACAGGGTGTGGGGAACCAGCATTTGCATGGTTTGCCAGTGTGTCAGTGTGGCATTTGCCTGCAGTTTAGCGTGGATGCAGTGTGGTAAATGGTACCATAAATGGTCAGTGCAGTGACAGAAGGCCACTCACTCAAAGGTCAGTGATTGTGATTACAGCAATCAGAGGGTTCAGAGCCTCTATCAAATCTTCAAGACTACACTTAAAATATTTGAAAGCTGACTCTCCAGCCAGTGCAATAACTATTACAAAACAACATTGCAATGGTTGTATTTCCAAATGAAATGGAAACTCAGCAAAATATGTCCCTGTGGTGGTAATCCAGATGGTTCCATGTGTTAATATCCCCGCAAAAATACCGCAAAACAAAAATATTGCCATATTTTTGCGCCCATATTAAGGCATGGAAACTGCGGGGGAAACCTCTGCAACCACTGCATTATTTTTCAAGGAGCAGGGGACACCCCGGCAACCCCAGCTCCTAAAAACTCCAAAAATGATCCCCCACAAAAATATCACTTATGGCCGTTCCAGACAACCATATATACAGCGATATTTTTGGTGGGGATAATCTGTAGTGATACCATCCAGATAGGTATTTAAAATGTTTATGCAGTGCTTCATGCAAGATTCCTCCAACCTCTAAGCGCTGTGATTATTTGACCATGAGATAAGAAATACATTTTAGCATTGAACACTTTATTGTAACAATTTAAATCTATCCAGACGACCATATATACGGCAATATTTTTAGTGGGGATAATATGTAGTGATACCATCCAGATAGGTATTTAAAATGTTTATGCAGCGCTTCATGCAGGATTCGTCCAACCTCTAAGCGCTGTGATTATTTGACCATGAGATAAGAAATACATTTTAGCATGTAGCACATACCTCCCTGCACTATCGTATCACAACACATACTAAGTAGTACTAGATCCAGGAAATCGGGATGTCCATTAATCATCGAAAGACAATTTTTCTATCAAACTGCAAACAAATAATAGAAGCCATGTTTGCTTTACTCTGTAATTGGGTGGGTATTTTTTTTTAACAATTTAAATCTGTACAGAAAAGAAGAAATTAAATGTGCAGACTTTTGTAAAGGAATAATGAAAGCTGTAGTTAGGGACTTATCTTTATTTATTTATTTATTTATTTATTAGATTTATTTATCTTCCTGCAATAATAACATGAGAATTGCTGAGAATTGGTAAACAAATCATTTGTTGTTCTAAATTTGAATTCACTCTAAATATGTTTTAGCCTATGTGGAGCTTTTCTGATTCCAGAAGCAGTTTAGCCTATGTATTTGAACTAGTCACTACCAATGCTATGTTAGTTCTATCTATGAGGAGCTTGCACTGCTTAGGAAATTAACTGATCCTGTTCTATGTTGGCGGTGCTTCCACTGCTGTTATGCTATTCTTCTTAAATGTGAGATGAGCTTGGATGGCTTAACCCCTACTTAGAATGCTCTTTGTTTTTTGGAATTTGGCCTGCTTAGGCCTATAAAGTTCCTGTTATTTGCTAGTGTAGCTTACATTGATGAGGTCCTTCATTTACCTGTTCAGTGGGGGGGTGCTTGCACTGCTCCATCCCATTCAGTTTCTTCACTACGCGAGTGGAACCTATCCTGAATTATGCGTAGTAATATTGTACTGTTGAGACCCATGTTAGGAAACAATGATCCACTGAGGCCCAGGGCACACAGTTAATTATTAGGATAGAAGTGTGCACTCCTAAGCATATGTTGCATCTGTTTTATGTGAGGTGAGCGTCTATTGTGGGGACCCATTCCTTATCAGTTCTGTATGTGGGTACCTCTTACCCTTGCCTAACCTTGCACTGATCCATGACACCTGTTCTACATGATGAAAGCTTGCATTGCTGGTGCCCTGATTCACCGTTTCTGTTTGCATGAGGGAAGCCAGAAGAAAGGCTCCTACTCAAGTAGACCTGTTCTGCATGAGTGAAGCGTTAAACAACTTATTCTGCTGTTGTACATATTCTTTGAAGAGTTATGTTGATCATCTGTTCTATTTTTTAGAAGGTTTTTGTTTGACTGCACACAATGCTTTATCTGTTAATTGTGAAAGAAACTTTAACTTTTTGCAAGTGTCACCTGGATGCTAAATACTTTTTACTCTCTTGTGAAGTATTAAGGAGAAAACTCATTTTTACTCCCTGGAAATCAGATTTACTCTCAAAGTTTAAAAAGAGGGAGTAAAATACTCCCATCTTAAAATCCTATCTGGAGCACTGACTACAATACTATTTAAATGTACCCTTACCAGCAATTGTGTGGGCAGGAATATGGCACAAATGTGGGTTATCTTGTTTGATGACATTAAAAAACATTTGAGGAAAGGGTTTACAGTGTGTCCATCATAGGGTGTGTAGCTCTTGGAGGACGTTGGTCTGGCTGGGCATGAATACTCTCCAATGTATGGGATAGAGCCGATGGTAGGTTTGGGGCTATGTCTTTCTCATCTCTGTGGTCTCCGATAATCCAGACATTTCACCACCAATTATGGAGTTAAGTTTAAACAGTTGGAGGAGTGTCAGGCTTGATGCTTTCAAGTAGTTTTATGAAGCCATCCACATCTCGCACCCTCAAATGCTGTAAACATTCCTTTCCATGAATCAAATGTTCCATATACATTGATTTAAGGCATTGGGTCATTGGGTCTATCATAATGTCTCCTATAGTCTGATAAAGAAGTGAGGGTCATTAAATCAGGCTCCTCATGGTAAACTGGCCAGTGATTTGGATCAGTCATATATCAATTCAACTAGCTTTCAAAGTATTTACCAATACACAGAAAATGCTGCAGGTCTTACATTTAGGTATATGTGTATGTGTTAGTGCGTGCATGCTTGTGTGAGTGTGTGTTTGTAATCAAAGTAACAGCCTAAACAACACAGGTAAATCAATCTAGTATCTGGCAACGAGTATCACCTTCATGTCATCATCCATTTCTATTAACAAGACCACTTTAAAAATCTTACTGAGGTACACTCTTGTTCCACACGATTTATCGGGCACTTCTACTTGCTAATGTGGGGACTCTGTCCATGAGGTCCATAATCCCACTATTTTACGTTGTTGTGAAATTCATTTGCCTATCATGATGACTTTTAAAGGTGAATTGAACTGAATTCATTGCTCCTGCATGAACCCAAATAACACTTTGATTCTAATGATTCAAATCCAGGGGAAAGAGCCCCACAAAAGCGGGGATTAGAATGGTGACCCCAGGTATTGACACAATGAGCTTCTTCACTCTGCTTTACCACCATGACAGGCCTCCATGGCACAGTTTCCAACACATCAGTTACATCCAACACATTCAAACTATTAAGGACTATCTAGAATCCACTGGTAAACAAAACATCCCCAAAAAACAAGATAAGGGAGATCACCCAGATTCTCAAATTTCTTTTTGTGCCAAAAAAAGAAACAGCCCAATTTTTAAGGAGCATTTCAATGAGCGCATCTTAGAAGCACTCAGTCAGATGCTCTTTATCACCGTTTTCACATTTGTGCAAATATACAGGGTTTCTGCACATTTAAAAGTGCATCCCGAATTCACAAATGGGATGTGTTTTTAAAAGCACAGAAAGAAAGATATTGGGAGCAGGTGCAGTGGGAAACACATAGCAGCGTCAATGCTGCCCCTGTCATGATTTGTTTTTGAAGTGTGACAGCTGTGGCATAAATCGAGTCTATCACACTTGCATTTCCATCCCCCAAACAGGGATGGAAATGCTTTTTTAGTTTGTGGCCTTTCAACGAGAAAGGCCATTTAGCGGCCGTCTTGGTGAAATGCACCCCTAGCAACCACGTGGTTGCTAGCATTCAGCCATACAGTGGTGTCGGAAGTGCATGCGGGAGGGGGATGGACAGTGCATCTTTGCGATATTGTCCAGCCCCTCCTGAAATGCTCAGGTCACCTTTGAGAATAAGGTGAACTGAGCAATTCAGCAATGAGCGCAAATGAAAGGAGCAAATTCTCTGCAATGTTTCCATATGTGCTCATTTGTGAGAATCCCGTGTGCTGTCTCCTGCCCTTGCAATCTTTCAAAATGTAGTTTGTAATGGCAAAGGGGACTAGGTAAGAATTAGAATTAAGTACTTGCTGCAAGGCCAACCTCACATGTCTAAATAGTGCAAACCAAGCGAAAAAACATTGGAGTGCTGTACAATAAAGAGTCTGGAACATCGTGGGCAGGAGAACCTCTTTGCTCTTCTATGGATTTTTCAATGACATGTTCCTTGAAGAGCTCGGTCTTCAGATCTTTCCTGATCTGCAGGAGGCAGGAGGTCCATCTGATGGTAGCAGGAAGGTTGCTCCTGAGTGTGAGAGTTTAGCAGGAGAATGCTTGTTTTCTGGTCTTCTCCTTCTTGCACTTTTTTGGATTGCAGACTGACAGTATCTTGGTTCCTGGTGTTGCATTGACCTTCAGAGAATGTGATCTTTTCAGCTAATTATTATGGTATTTTGGAAATTAGAGCGTTTTAGATGATTCAGGCCGTCCTGACGGCGATGTTAGCTTAGAGGAGTTACCAGTATTTTGTTCAGAGTGGGGAAATTGTATTAGAATTTCTCTAATTTTTCAATGAGCCATGCTGCAGCAGATGGACGACTGTTAGAGGAGCCAGTTTAGTTATTGGCGCTCCTGCCAAGAGGCGTTACCATCATCTACATGGAAGAGCAGCAGGGCCTGCATGACAGATCTGAAGTCTGAGGCGGGAAAAAGGGATTGATTTGGTCACAGCAGCAAAAGCTGGTTTCTTGCTGTTTTGTCTCCATGGTGGTGTGTGCTTTGAAGGACAATTCACAATTGAGGGTGAAGCCAAGGGACTTTAAACTAGGAATGAGTTGTGGGAGAAGTCATGGAATTCCATCTGTGTCAGACAGTTTTGAGCTTGGATGCATTTGGATGAACACTGTTTTGGTACGGTTTAGTTCACATCCAGTATTGGAGAGTCATTGTTCCAACTAGTGAATGCCATTGAGGTAGTTGACCGTCAGGCATAGCTGTATGCCAGCATAAGGGGGGATTGGAGGAGTTTAGCAATAGGCATTTCGGTGATGGATGGCAGAGATAATGCAAGTAATGTGTTCTGAAAGGAGAAGATAATCTGGATGTCATCAGCAAAGAGGTGGTAGTAAAATCAAAGAATGAATATGTGATGGTTGGAAGCTGGCCATTTCATTCATCATCATGCCAATATTCCAAAAAATATGAGGTTGGCCACAGTCATGTATTAATAAAAATAGCCATTTTGTTTGTAAGTGATATTCATCATTATTACCCGGCGAGGGACAATGAGCTTGGAAAAAGCAAGCTCATTGGTCCTCGTGCCGGGCCTTACCAGAACGACAACGCTCGAATCACTGTCACAGCTCCGGGTTCCTTCACCACTGACCACCATGGAGAAGGAGAAGGGACTAAGTGTTCCATGGCAGGCCTTTTTTATTTTTTACATAACATTCAATGGTCGCCATGGAAAGGGAGAAGGGACTGCGTGTAGTCCCTTCTTCTGATCCCCGGCACCCATTGTTTTTGCTTTTTAATCCCTGCAACTCGACAAATATTGCAATTAGTACTCCGGTACAACGTGCCGGTGTACTAATGGCAATATGATCCTCAGGGGAGGGCATTACCGGTTGGGTAAGGCGCCCCTCCTTGGGTCATATTGCATAAGTAGAACTGGGAAAATGTAATTGACCTAAAAGCACAGTTGCAGGATTTAATGTCAAAAGTTGCTTTGTTTGTTAATTGTGCCACACCCCTGGTTTGGTTTTCGTTTTGACAAAATGGCTAATACCGCCCCCCCCCCAAACTACTTTATTTGTTAATAACATAAGTGATTTCACAAAAATGAATAGATAGTTCAAACGTTATTCAGAATAGAAAGAAAAATGTTATTGCAAAAACGACAAAACAATTCACTGAGCCTTTTAAAAATCGCTGAATAAAACATGATTGTTCCAAAAATGAATGAAGTTGCCAAACGGGCATTGATTTTCAGTTAACTAATCTAAGTAGCGTTAGTCAGCTTTGTAGTTGACACAGCAGATTTTTGTCATTTTCAATGGAGTAAAAACAACGTCCAACGCTATTCTTAACGGGTTTAACAAGAAAGTGACAGACTTGACCATTCGTTTTTATCGTCTGCAGCGGTCTCCCACTGTCTGAATTTACGGGGCATTTGCTAGGCATGGAAGAATACCACTCTTCTCAAACCGACGTACGTATTAGTGTCCATTAGCTAAGATCTTCGTATAAGCACAAATAATCGTTACCAAAATCACTGAAGAAAATCGCAAATTATGAAATAGAAAAGAGCTTTTAATCCGGTGAAGCAGTATGATTTGCCACTGAGTTTAATGGCTCTACCCTGCAGGGCCATGCTCTGGGACATTAGGTACCATTAGTTAATGTGACACAATCAGTAAACACATCTTTTAAAATATATCACTATTTCTTTGAAATGTATCCGATTTTCTCTGCTGCCTATCGTATTTTATTTTCTGATCTAGGTACTTTTTTTTTAAATGTGTGGCTTGTGCTTTGGCAGTATTATGTTTCCCAAGAGACCTTGGGGACGAATAAACAACATCATTTTTTCTATAAACTCATTTCACTCCTCATCATGTATAGTTCAATACAGTCCTCAAGTTAGAAACTAAGCCAATCAGAATCCAAGGTTGCTGAGCAATATTCAGTGGTGTAGCCATGGATCCTGACGCCTGTCAGAATTCCAATTAACATGCCGGGTGCCAGCACTGCCAGTCCGCTTTCTCCCCTGCGTTCACACCAAATGTCCATCCTCAGCCCTCCCCTTACTACCCATCCACTGTCCTCCTCCAGATCCCACCTAGACCCTTCCTCATAACCAAATGCTGCCATGCATGCAAAACCCTGCCCGAAACCTTGCAGCTCCTCCAGTGACATGGGCAGAGAAAGGGGACTCCTGTTGGAAAGCTGCAGAGCCCACATAGCTTGGCTGTCATTTCTCAGTTTCCCCCTCTCCCTTTTGTTTCAACTGTAGATTTACCTACTAGCATGCAGCCTCTGCAGCATTGCCGTGGTTGCTGGGCAATACAGGGTCTTATGAGCCCCAATGCCCTCTCTATTCTCCCTCACTTTGCTTGGCCCACAAGTCATGCTTACATGCTCATAAGACGCCCCATTGTTCACAGCTGCTGGTGATAACGCTTAAATGAAATGTTGTTTGATTGTCTAGCATTCTAGAACGAGATACTATCAAGAAATGTGTGGAGGAGGCCCTATCGTCTGTTCTTGGGTATGTTCCTGAAATAGCCTAACAGGGTGCCTCGCAAATCCATATGCTCAGCTAATGTTATATATAGTCTAACCATGCAATTAAAAAGGTGTGGAACACACTATCCCTGTGAATAATAAGCTACTACACAGAGGTAAAATGTGAATCCTCTGTTCCTATTTTGGGTCAGTCTGAACGTATAAGTATAGGTAAAGATAGTGTAATATACAGAAGCTAACAAGAGCCTAATTCCATGTTTGGTGGTGTTCCCCAAGGAAACACTTTCAAATTCGGTCACCACTATCACCACTCCAGCGGGCGGAATTACCAGCAGATTGTGAGTGGGGTAACAGCAGTGTTATTTAGAGGAATATTTGCAGGTGGTTATTCTGCCTGTTGTAATTCCTCCAGTTTTCATGAGTAAAGTGGAGGATATATGTCCTATAATTTGGCAGTGGAAATAAGTGTGGTAAAGTGGTAATAACAGAATTGCTACTCCTTCACCTACACTCCTAATTGTGCCGCCAAACTCATAATCAGGCCCTTTAAGTCTTTAAGTGGCAGAATTCATCACTGAAATACCATGGTCAATATGGTCAAGCGTGAGGTGCCAGGTGTCTGGGTCAGTCTATCTCTGATGTTCAGACCAAAGGTCATGGTTGGCTGTCTCATTTCAACTTGTGTGGATGGTTTCAGGGTCTCTTGGTGTCAAGCTGAGGGCAGGTTGACATTGGAGAAGATGCCGATTGAAGGTCAAGTTGTGAAGTCACAGGGATTAATGGTTGATCATAAATATAGTTCAGACCTCTGACTAAAAAGGTACATAGAGTGAATAAGCAGACTGTATTTCATCTCAAGTCACCAAATGAGAATATACTACAAAGAGGCGCCATGAAATGTATAGCCTGAAGAAACAAACATTGTATGATCATTGTCGCTTGCTCTGACTTGAGCAGCTGCAGATCTTTGGCTCCATCAGCTCTATGGTGTTTCTATTCGTGTGAGCCTCTGTCCCAGCAGCAGGTCCACGTCCTTCACTTGGCCTGGGAAATCTTGGGATGGCATGAAGATCAATGACTTCATGCAGGAAGGGGTCTCAAAGTCATGGGAAGTAATCACCTGTCCTTGTCTCAATCTGGGAGTGTAAGTCCAGTTCACCAGGCTACCATCTGGACCTTTTCCATTAGAATGTCACAGATGGTCTCTGCAGATTATGTAGCAGAGAATTCTCAGTGTGTTACTATGCCAACTGGAAGTATTTAACCCTCTTTTTTTTATAATGCATAGCACCTCCACTCAATTAAATGCAGACTTAAATTTAATGTTGACCAGTGCCAAGGTAATTCATGTAAAGAATGCTGTTGCACATTGTGAATCCTTGTTAAGTGTGATTGGGGCTAATTAGGAGGATTTAGTTGTTCTGCCCGATTTTATGAATAATTGCCTTTACTTTACGATTGGGATTGGTGCAAAACCATTGATGAAGTTCATAATTATTATTCGCTAGAACATCTTGCGTTAGAACATAAAAAGCAGGAAGTTGTATTCCTTTGTTAAATGTTATCCCATTAGGCATATAAGAAATTATTTTATTAGGTTCAGATTAAATGTGTATCCTACTAGACAGTTAATGCTTAGGTACAAGAACATTGTTTAAATGGAAGCCTTTTGTCGTTTTTGTAAAGGGGTGGATGAAATAGAAACAATCGAGCATATTTTAACTCTTTGTCCCGCTCAAAGTAGCAATTGCTCTGTTTATTTTTGGAAAATGTTAGCAGTTGACAGTATGATTGACTTAAAAGCTTTCTGGTCTGATTGTGAGAGTGAGAAAACAACTTCAGATATGATCATGCCTGTTGGTTTTATTAAATCATTGAAATGATTAGGTGAGTCTATATCATTAATTTATATTTCATTATTAGGCAATTTTTAATGTTTAACCTTTTATCCAATAACAATAAATAAATAAATACATTTTATTTAGGCTTCTTCTTACACATGCTTCCAAATAACTAGAGCAGACAATGTATGTTTATATATGTATTTATAGATTTATGTATTTATGTATACATTTATTTATGTATTTTGATTTGTTCTATTCATCAAACATTACACAATTGTCTAAACAAGAAATAATCCAAATCAGTGAAAAATCCAATTCATCATCAATTTCATTATTTCATCAAATAAATTACACATCCTTAGAAATGTGTCTGAAGGAGAGAATAACCAAATCAATAAAGGCCCCAATTCATCATCCAGTTAATTATTTAATCATATAAATTAACACATTATATTCATTGTCATAAAACACTGCATTATTAATTCCATGGTCCTCAATGCTTTTCAAATCAAATCCTGGCATATCTATTAAGATGTAACAATTATCCAATTTGTTCCCCCAAAACCCAATTCATTCTATGATTTGCCACACGTATGCTAGACATAATTTAAATCATAATATAACATCAAATCACAATTTCTCCTTTACATTATCTTTAATAATGGTTACAATTTCATTTATCAGCCTCAAGATTGCCAACGTCAGAGACATGTTTCCCAGTTAAAATACTTATCCATAAATGTGATGATGCATATGAATTCATACATACAGTGTTGTAGAATAATTAATATTTATTTAGGGCCTCTCGTGTTTGACACCAATAGTAGTCCCATGATGCTTTTTTAAGTAGGAGAGGATTTTCCATAAAGTTTTTCATACACTGATTTACCTAACCTAACTTGTTCTCACATTGCCTCTCCCATTGATTTAAAGGGTGTCAACATTTCTCATTTAGTTCAACTTAAATCTATGAAAAGGGAATTTATAGAAGGGTCTAGTATTTTCCTGTAGAACGTGAGTGTTTTCCGTTTGATCCTACTCGAAAGAGATAGCAACCCTTATTCATATCTTAATACTACCACTGTGTTACGCTCACCCGATATCCCCTGGGGCACCACAAGATGCTGGATGGAGGCTGTGCGCTGTCCTGGACCCCTTTCTGCTTCTTTGTATGTTGGCTGGTTGACCGGTCCTATGACAGGAGAATGGGGGGTTTAGATACTGGGCCTGTGATGGGGGTTCCCACCTCCCACTGACCAAGTCCCTTCCTTTGGGGTTATGCCTCACCTTATTTTCTTGTGCGTGAAGCTCTCCGTCCTGCGTCTCAGTGCAAGGGCATGTGTTAGTTGAGGGCGTTCTGAGGGCCTAGTTACCGGAAAATCCAGAATGCAGTTCGTTTGGTGACCGGGTATGCAGGTAAGTGGTTAATGGTGTTTTGCGTGTTTTTCAGCCACCATTGCAGATTAGCATAGCGCAATGTTAGACCCGCTGTTAATGTTGCCCTTTACGTTGCAGGTTGCAGAGCACTCCGGAGATGGCGAAGCCACCGAGCACGGACGAATGAAGAAGCTGTTACTCACAGGTAATTGTTCCTCGCTAATGCTGTTCTTGTTCTTGCAGGCCGCAGAGCGCTCCAGAGATGGGTGAGCCACCGAGCGCGGACTGATGCGTCAATGGATGTTGGAGCTGCTACTCACAGGTAAGTGTTTCTTGATAATGCTGTTCTTGTTCTTGCAGGTTGCCGGTGGAATCCAGAGGTGATGCTGCAGATTCAAGCCGCCGGAGAAGTAAATGAGCTGGAGCTGGACACGGTGAGCGTTACGCTGCAGGAGTGCAGAATCCCAGTTCGGGCGTGGCTTATATAGCCAGCCACACCTGAAGTTTCGACCACACCCAAAACACTAGCCTGCATGCTTCAGTTCATGAAACTGAGCTGCAGGAAGGGCCTCCATGTTGTATTAAGGCCCACAGTGGGCTTGCCTTATTCTTGATAATGAGCCTGTGTCCATGTCTGGTGTTGATGGGTTCTTAAGCCCCTTGGAGTCACTGTGGGGGGCTGTAACCTCACTGCTGTCAGGGGGCTGTTGCAACTGAGGGGGTCAGGGATAGGGGTCATGACACACTGGGACACACCTATTTACTCCTAACACCCTTCTCCAGATCAATCCTTTTAACTTTGGCCACAATGAAAGTTCAGGGTTAAAAAATTATATTTTTGCATTATAAAGAAGGGAAGAAATCACCATTATTTTATAATAGTTCAGTATTGGAAGCAGTGAGAGTGAACATATCTATTGTTTATTTTCTCCAGTTGGGCAAAACATTCCCCACACTGTCTATTATACAATGTAAATCCTAAATAAAAATAATGGTCCACTATCTCCATCACTTCCCAATTCAATTTCCCTACAATCGTCCTTATTTCCTTAGCATTGGAGCAGATCATTACATTTGATTTCAACACAATTATTTCTAGATCGTTCTGCCACATATAAGATACTATTTCATCTAAACTGTTTTGAAGGACAGTAGGGGTTTGGTCCAATACTACCAGGTAATGAGCATAAGCCGGATTTTGCTGGGTCAGGGTGCCAATGAAAGGAGGAAAAATGCATTTATAGACTCAATTAAATCTGCCAAGTATAAATTAAAAAGTGATGAGGCCAAGACACATACTTGTCTGAGTCCATTCTTGGTGATTGCGACTTTTGACATTGCATCCTTCCCATCTAATCTGACCTTAACCTTTGTATTGGTGAGTATCGCAATCAATATTTCTAGTAGTGTCTGGCATGTTCCAGTCAATTTATTCCAAAATTTCTCGTGGTTTACTTTATCAAAAGCCGATTTGAGGTCTGGAAGTGTAATATACAAGAATCTTTTTTTATCAGCTTATATTCAAGGTCAACGTAAGGAGAAATCTGTTAAATGGCATGCTTAACACTTTGTGAAAACCTGATTAGTTTCTGTCGAACCATCCAGTCTCTATGGCCCAATTATTGATGCCCCTAAGGACTAAGGATAAACAAATTTCAATCCCACATCCAATAGGGCAACTGCTCTGTATCCTATCAACTATTTTGATTATGGTGACCAAATAAGATGTCCTTCAGGACTCGGGGATCTCCTTGCCACTCATAATGTGTTTACAAACAAACCAATCTATTGAGGCTCATAATTCAGTATCCTGCTTTAGCGTACACTTTGATATACCATGTGGGCCTATCACTCTGGATGGGTTAGCTTTTTTAATCAGATGTATAATATCTTCTAGCTCAAAGTTCAAAATACAACTACTGTTTGTTTGTTGCAAATCTTCATTCAAAATAGTCCCGAAAGGTGCATGTCGTTTCTGGACAATCTATATTTATAGGAAATTGAGTTGATGTTAAGGGTGTCAATCCCAAACACAGACATTCAAATTATGTTGGCCAGATCTGGTCTTGACTTGTGCTACCTATGGAATATTCAGGAAGGCAATTCATTACCATAAATGTTGACATCTGTCTTGCATGCACACACTGCCCAGAGGAATAATGCCCGAGTGTGGGACCTCACCTCTGGATTTTAAAAGGCACGGTCAAAGGCGTATCCTTGGACTACAACTACTGTGCTCACTAAAATAGCAACCAACCAGAGGGACATTCCCTGTGCTCTCTAATATTGACACAAATTCCCATTAACAGGATGGGCTCCTCATAGCTATCTGGGTGAGGTTTGCTTACTGAGTGAAAGTAGGATTCCTGGTATGGGCCCTGCACTCAGGACATATTGTCCTGTGGGTGCACCTAGGGATTGGGTCCTCGAGGAACACCCCAAATTAAACCTCAGGAAAAGAAAAAGTATTTTCCCTAAAACCCCAAATCTCTGCCTCTAGCACCCACAAACAAATCACTAGCAAAGGTCTCGTACAAGATGCCTTCAGTGATTCTCTGCTCCTCATGGTCCTCCTCCCAGGTTTCATCCAATGCTGCATCGCTCATCCACTCATTTCAAGAGACAAACACTGACTTGTATCTCCTGCATCTCTGGATCTTTGCTACTCCTGCATGATTTTCACACAAACTACCCTCAGGGTTTCTGTGCTCAACGTGCTTCTCCTCCCAATTATCCCCTAATGGTCCATCTCTCACTCATTAACTTGACAAGATGGACATTGACTGGTATATTCTGCCACAGTCCCTGAATTCCTGGTACTACCCCCCACAAAAGTTACACAAATGTATTCAGGTCTCACACAAGTTGTCCTGAGGCATTATCTGCTCCTCTTTTTCTCCTCTCAAATGCCACTCAATGGCACAAGTGTCATCCACTCACTTCATGAGATAATCACTGGCTAGTGAGTGGTATCTCCTTCCTCCATACATTTCTGATACTTTTTCTCGCAAAAATCAACTAAGTCTCACACATGCTGTCCTCGGGATTCTCTTGTATTCCTGATCCCCCTCCCATGTGTTACCCAAAGACATGATTCTCATCCACTCACTTTAAGAGATGTATACTGACTGGTATATTCCTTCTGATCCTCCTTAGCATAAAGCACAATCTGGAGCATATCAGTTACAATAGCTTGCACACAGAATGTGTGTTATCTCCTCCTGCCTCCATCATTTAATAGTATTATCTCAAGATTTCTACAGGTGTCAAATAAAATCAAAAGTCACTTTCATCTGTGTCTCTCATGGTCATTTAAGCTGCTCCCACTCCCAGATATGTTCTCTCCCTGCACTTTCCAGATAGTGCTTGTGTTGTTCACTCACCTAAAACCCCTGAGTGTGCCAGACAGCACTAGACAAACAAAACCTACTATAAATCACCAGTATATCAATATCTATCCCTGCACTTCTTCCTTCTGAACTATATTAACTAGACTTAAGCTTGTTAACTCTTCCCTACATTTCTATTCCTTCTAACTGTCTCCTAGAATGGTGGTGTAGCTTCCAACACCTGCAGAATTTCATGGGTTTTAATACATTACATCAGCACCTTAATGTGACTTCAACTAAAGTTCATTTTCACAGACTTCCAAGGGTGTCATTGCATCAGATTGCTTCATCTTAACAGTGCTTCAACTAATGTTTTTTTTTCCACTGCATTTCAAGGGTTTTGTTATGCTATACCTCCCAACATCTGCAATTATGTCTTTTCTACTGATAACATTCTTGTATCTGATCATTTGTTATCTATATCTGTTCTTCAGCTCTACAACATTGGGGTTATCAAGTATTACATCTTTTTTTTATGTCCCCTAGATAAGAAAGGATTAGTAATGGTTCACTGTGACAAAGAAGAGTGGCGTGGTGTTAGTGGGCGACTGTAACAAGGAAAACTGATGTTGTGTAGTTGGGGACTCTGATGAGGAAGGGTGAGGTCAGGTACTTAGGAACTGTAATGAGGAAGAGTGAAGTGCGTTAGTTGGGGACTGTTCTGAGGAAGAGTGACATGGTGGTAGTGAGGGTCTGGGTTGAGGAGTACTGAGTTGGTGGGAGTTGGGTACTCTCAAGAGTAAGTGTGAGTTGGTGATAGTGGGGTACTGTCAAGAGGAAGAATACGTTGGTGCTAGTGGGGTGCTGTGATGAGAAAGAGTGAAGTGGTGGCAGTGGCAGACTGTGATGAGGAAGAGTGAGATGGTGTTAGTGGGGTACTGTGATGAGGAAGAGTGAGAATGTGGTAGTAATGGGACTGTGATGAGGTAGAGTGAGTTGGTAGTAGTGTGGAACTGTAATGAGGAAGAGTAAGGTGGTGGTAGTGAGGGACTGTGTTGAGGATGAGTGAGTAGGGGAAGGGTACTGTCACGAGAATGTATGAATTGGTGGAAGTGGGGTTCTGCGATAAGAAGAAGTGAAGTGGTGGGTGTGGCAGTTTGTGACATAGAAGAGTGAGATGGTGTTAGTGGGGGACTGTGAAAAGGAAGTGTGAGTTGATGGCAGTGGGGGACTGTGATGAGGCAGACTGAGTTGGTGTTAGTGGATAAAGTGATGAGGAAGATTGACAAAGTGGTAGTGGGGTAGTGTGATTAGGAAGAGTGAGATGGTGGTAGTGGGGGACTATGATGAGGAAGGGTGAGGCAGTGGTAGTGGGGAACTGTGATGAAGACGAGTGAGGTAGTGGTAGTTGGGGACTGTGAAGAGGAAGATTGAGTTGGTGGTAGTGGGGTACTGTGGTGAGGAAGACTGAGCTGGTGCTAGTGTAGTACTGTGATGAGGAAGAGTGATTTGGTGGTAGTGGAATACTGTGCTGAAGAAGAGTGAGGTGGTGCTAGCAGGGGACTGTGATGAGGAAATGTGAAGTATGTGTAGTGAGGTAATGTAATGCTGAAGAGTTCCATGGTGGTAGCGGGTGACTGTGACGAGCAAGAGTGAGGTGGTGGTAGTGGGGTAGTTTGTCGAAGATGAGTGATATTGGTTAGCGGGGTACTCTGATGAGGAAGTGAAGGATGCGTAAGATTACTTTTCAATACAGGCAAGGAAGAGGGATGTAGGAGTTCAGGTAAGTTTACTAATATTGTACAGTGACAAAGAAGAGGGATGTGCCATAAAATAGATATCTTCCCAGCTGACGTCAGGAGTGAATGTATATCTTCACTGTTAAGTCACGTGAAAAGCTTGTCCAATCAAAACAAAGCCTACAGTAAACAACAGACTTTCATTGTGCACTGAGCTTTCAAGTAAGTAAGCAAATATAAAAGCTTATGTAACACATTTAACACACCCAAAACACTAATAGCCACCTAACACCCACTCCCAGACATTTTAAGATCATTTAGAAATCAGTCCCTGTAATTTTTTATATTTAGCAAAATAGATTGCTTCCTAAATTCACCTAAAATACTGACCCTCCCCTAACTAGTAATCGCAGAAATTGCCACATCTCAATATATTATAGCTTGGAAATATTTACTTTTTTTTGCCATTTGTGGCAACTCTCAAGTGAAAAAAATAACATAACTGCCCTATCCCGAATCCCCAAACCATCACAAATCATCCTTTCTTAGCCTCCCCACATGCTCCTTGGCCTCAAAATGGCCCTACTTACTTACACCCATTATATCATTTTAAGGCACTTTCCAAAATTGATTTGAGAATGCGATTCTCGATATGGGTTATGGGGATTTTTCAGAAATGAAAAACCTTGGCACCAGCAATGCATCATGGAAGATGTATTAACACAAATAACAAGTATCATGAGTCTTGCGCTCCAATGATGGTTTATTGATGATTCAATAATTTGTTCTGGTTTATTGACCTTAACCTTTGTATTGATGAGTATGGCAATCAATATTTCTAGTAGTGTATGGCATGTTCCAGTCAATTTATTCCACAATTTCTCGTGGTTTACTTTATCAAAAGCCGATTTGGGGTCTGGAAGTGTAATATACAAGAATCTTTTTTTATCAGCTTATATTCAAGGTCAACGTAAGGAGAAATCTGTTTAATGGCATGCTCAACACTTTGTGAAAACCTGATTAGTTTCTGTCGAACCATCCAGTCTCTATGGCCCAATTATTGATGCCCCTAAGGACTAAGGATAAACACATTTCACTCCCACATCCAATAGGGCAACTGCTCTGTATCCTATCAACTATTTTGATTATGGTGACCAAATAAGATGTCCTTCAGGACCCGGGGATCTCCTTGCCACTCATAATGTGTTTACAAACAAAGCAGTCTATTGAAGCTCATAATTCAGTATCTTGCTTTAGCGTACACTTTGATGTACCATGTGGGCCTATCACTCTGGATGGGTTAGCTTTTTTAATCAGATGTATAATGTCTTCTAGCTCAAAGTTCAAAATACAACTACTGTATGTATGTTGCAAATCTTCATTCAAAATAGTCCCGAAAGGTGCATGTCGTTTCTGGACAATCTATATTTATAGGAAATTGAGTTGATGCTAAGGGTGTCAATCCCAAACACAGACATTCAAATTATGTTGGCCAGATCTGGTCTTGACTTGTGCTACCTATGGAATATTCAGGAAGGCAATTCATTACCATAAATGTTGACATCTGTCTTGCATGCACACACTGCTCAGAGGAATAATGCCTGAGTGTGGGACCTCACCTCTGGATTTTAAAAGGCATGGTCAAAGGTGTATCCTTGGACTACAACTACTGGGCTCACTAAAATTGCAACCAACCAGAGGGACATTCCCTGTGCTCTCTAATATTGACACATTCCCATTAACAGGATGGGCTCCTCATAGCTAGCTGGGTGAGGTTTGCTTACTGAGTGAAAGTAGGATTCCTAGTATGGGCCCTGCACTCAGGACATATTGTCCTGTGGGTGCACCTAGGGATTGGGTCCTCGAGGAACACCCCAAATTAAACCTCAGGAAAAGAAAAAGTATTTTCCCTAAAACCCCAAATCTCTGCCTCTAGCACCCACAAACAAATCACTAGCAAAGGTCTCTTACAAGATGCCTTCAGTGATTCTCTGCTCCTCATGGTCCTCACCCCAGGTTTCATCCAATGCTGCATCTCTCATCCACTCATTTCAAGAGACAAACACTGACTTGTATCTCCTGCATCTCTGGATCTTTGCTACTCCTGCATGATTTTCACACAAACTCCCCTCAGGGTTTCTGTGCTCAACCTGCTTCTCCTCCCAATTATCCCCTAATGGTCCATCTCTCACTCATTAACTTGACAAGACGGACATTGACTGGTATATGCTGCCACAGTCCCTGAATTCCTGGTACTACCCCCCACAAAAGTTACACAAATGTATTCAGGTCTCACACAAGCTGCCCTGAGGCATTATCTGCTCCTCTTTTTCTCCTTTCAAATGTCACTCAATGGCACAAGTGTCATCCACTCACTTCATGAGATAATCACTGGCTAGTGACTGGTATCTCCTTCCTCCATACATTTCTGATACTTTTTCTCACAAAAATCAACTAAGTCTCACACATGCTGTCCTTGGGATTCTCTTGTATTCCTGATCCTCCTCCCATGTGTTACCCAAAGACATGATTCTCATCCACTCACTTTAAGAGATGAATACTGACTGGTACATTCCTTCTGATCCTCCTTAGCATAAAGCACAATCTGGTGCATATCAGTTACAATAGCTTGCACACAGAATGTGTGTTATCTCCTCCTGCCTCCATCATTTAATAGTATTATCTCAAGATTTCTACAGGTGTCAAATAAAATCAAAAGTCACTTTCATCTGTGTCTCTCATTGTCATTTAAGCTGCTCCCACTCCCAGATATGTTCTCTCCCTGCACTTTCCAGATAGTGCTCGTGTTGTTCACTCACCTAAAACCACTGAGTTTGCCAGACAGCACTAGACAAACAAAACCTACTATAAATCTCCAGTCTATCAATATCTATCCCTACACTTCTTCCTTCTGAACTATATTAACTAGACTTAAGCTTGTTAACTCTTCCCTACATTTCTATTCCTTCTAACTGTCTCCTAGAATGGTGGTGTAGCTTCCAACAACTGCAGAATTTCATGCGTTTTAATACATTAAATCAGCACCTTAATGTGACTTCAACTAAAGTTCATTTTCAAAGAATTCCAAGAGTGTCATTGCATCAGATTGCTTCATCTTAACAGTGCTTCAACTAATGTTTTTTTCCACTGCATTTCAAGGGTTTTGTTATGCTATATCTCCCAACATCTGCAATTATGTCTTTTCTCCTGATAACATAACCGGTATCTGATCATTTGTTATCTATATCTGTTCTTCAGCTCTACAACATTGGGGTTATCAAGTATTACATCTTTTTTGTATGTCCCCTAGATAAGAAAGGATTAGTAATGGTTCACTGTGACAAAGAAGAGTGGCGTGGTGTTAGTGGGCGACTGTAACGAGGAAAACTGATGTTGTGTAGTTGGGGACTCTGATGAGGAAGGGTGAGGTCAGGTACTTAGGAACTGTAATGAGGAAGAGTGAAGTGCGTTAGTTGGGGACTGTTCTGAGGAAGAGTGACATGGTGGTAGTGAGGGTCTGGGTTGAGGAGTACTGAGTTGGTGGGAGTTGGGTACTCTCAAGAGTAAGTGTGAGTTGGTGATAGTGGGGTACTGTCAAGAGGAAGAATACGTTGGTGCTAGTGGGGTGCTGTGATGAGAAAGAGTGAAGTGGTGGCAGTGCAGACTGTGATGAGGAAGAGTGAGATGGTGTTAGTGGGGTACTGTGATGAGGAAGAGTGAGAATGTGGTAGTAATGGGACTGTGATGAGGTAGAGTGAGTTGGTAGTAGTGGGGAACTGTAATGAGGAAGAGTAAGGTGGTGGTAGTGAGGGACTGTGTTGAGGGTGAGTGAGTAGGGGAAGGGTACTGTCACGAGAATGTATGAATTGGTGGAAGTGGGGTTCTGCGATAAGAAGAAGTGAAGTGGTGGGTGTGGCAGTTTGTGACATAGAAGAGTGAGATGGTGTTAGTGGGGGACTGTGAAAAGGAAGTGTGAGTTGATGGCAGTGGGGGACTGTGACGAGGCAGACTGAGTTGGTGTTAGTGTTTAAAGTGATGAGGAAGAGTGACAAAGTGGTAGTGGGGTAGTGTGATTAGGAAGAGTGAGATGGTGGTAGTGGGGGACTATGATGAGGAAGGGTGAGGCAGTGGTAGTGGGGAACTGTGATGAAGACGAGTGAGGTAGTGGTAGTTGGCGACTGTGAAGAGTAAGAGTGAGTTGGTGGTAGTGGGGTACTGTGGTGAGGAAGACTGAGCTGGTGCTAGCAGGGGACTGTGATGAGGAAATGTGAGGTATTTGAAGTGAGGTAATGTAATGCTGAAGAGTGCCATGGTGGTAGCGGGAGACTGTGACGAGCAAGAGTGAGCTGGTGGTAGTGGGGTAGTCTGTCGAAGATGAGTGATATTGGTTAGCGGGGTACTCTGATGAGGAAGTGAAGGAAGGCTATGTGCGTAAGATTACTTTTCAATACAGGCAAGGAAGAGGGATGTAGGAGTTCAGGTAAGTTTACTAATATTGTACAGTGACAAAGAAGAGGGATGTGCCTTAAAATAGATATTTTCCCAGCTGATGTCAGGAGTGAATGTATATCTTCACTGTTAAGTCACGTGAAAAGCTTGTCCAATCAAAACAAAGCCTACAGTAAACAACAGACTTTCATTGTGCACTGAGCTTTCAAGTAAGTAAGCAAATATAAAAGCTTATGTAACACATTTAACACACCCAAAACACTAATAGCCACCTAACACCCACTCCCAGACATTTTAAGTTCATTTAGAAATCAGTCCCTGTAATTTTTTATATTTAGCAAAATAGATTGCTTCCTAAATTAACCTAAAATACTGACCCTCCCCTAACTAGTAATCACAGAAATTGCCACATCTCAATATATTATAGCTTGGAAATATTGACTTTTTTTGCCATTTGTGGCAACTCTCAAGTGAAAAAAATAACATAACTGACCTATCCCGAATCCCCAAACCATCAAAAATCATCCTTTTTTAGCCTCCCCACATGCTCCTTGGCCTCAAAATGGCCCTACTTACTTACACCCATTATATCATTTTAAGGCACTTTCCAAAATTGATTTGAGAATGCGATTCTCGATATGGGTTATGGGGATTTTTCAGAATTGAAAAACCTTGGCACCAGCAATGCATCATGGAAGATGTATTAACACAAATAAAAAGTATCATGAGTCTTGCGCTCCAATGATGGTTTATTGATGATTCAATAATTTGGTACAACTCATAATGTGTTTACAAACAAACCAGTCTATTGAGGCTCATAATTCAGTATCCTGCTTTAACGTACACTTTGATATACCATGTGGGCCTATCACTCTGGATGGGTTAGCTTTTTTAATCAAATGTATAATGTCTTCTAGCTCAAAGTTCAAAATACAACTACTGTTTGTATGTTGCAAATCTTCATTCAAAATAGTCCCGAAAGGTGCATGTCGTTTCTGGACAATCTATATTTATAGGAAATTGAGTTGATGCTACGGGTGTCAATCCCAAACACAGACATTCAAATTATGTTGGCCAGATCTGGTCATGACTTGTGCTACCTATGGAATATTCAGGAAGGCAATTCATTACCATAAATGTTGACATCTGTCTTGCATGCACACACTGCCCAGAGGAATAATGCCTGAGTGTGGGACCTCACCTCTGGATTTTAAAAGGCATGGTCAAAGGTGTATCCTTGGACTACAACTACTGGGCTCACTAAAATTGCAACCAACCAGAGGGACATTCCCTGTGCTCTCTAATATTGACACATTACCATTAACAGGATGGGCTCCTCATAGCTAGCTGGGTGAGGTTTGCTTACTGAGTGAAAGTAGGATTCCTAGTATGGGCCCTGCACTCAGGAC
Source organism: Ambystoma mexicanum (assembly GCF_040938575.1). Taxonomy (NCBI): domain Eukaryota; kingdom Metazoa; phylum Chordata; class Amphibia; order Caudata; family Ambystomatidae; genus Ambystoma; species Ambystoma mexicanum. The sequence continues at coordinate 740,779,020 of NC_090928.1, forward strand.
ATATTGTCCTGTGGGTGCACCTAGGGATTGGGTCCTCGAGGAACACCCCAAATTAAACCTCAGGAAAAGAAAAAGTATTTTCCCTAAACCCCAAATCTCTGCCTCTAGCACCCACCATGGTCCTCCCCCCAGGTTTCATCCAATGCTGCATCTCTCATCCACTCATTTCAAGAGACAAACACTGACTTGTATCTCCTGCATCTCTGGATCTTTGCTACTCCTGCATGATTTTCAAACAAACTTCCCTCAGGGTTTCTGTGCTCAACCTGCTTCTCCTCCCAATTATCCCCTAACGATCCATCTCTCACTCATTAACTTGACAAGACGGACATTGACTGGTATATGCTGCCACAGTCCCTGAATTCCTGGTACTACCCCCCACAAAAGTTACACAAATGTATTCAGGTCTCACACAAGCTGCCCTGAGGCATTATCAGCTCCTCTTTTTCTCCTCTCAAATGTCACTCAATGGCACAAGTGTCATCCACTCACTTCATGAGATAATCACTGGCTAGTGACTGGTATCTCCTTCCTCCATACATTTCTGATACTTTTTCTCACAAAAATCAACTAAGTCTCACACATGCTGTCCTCGGGATTCTATTGTATTCCTGATCCTCCTCCCATCTGTTACCCAAAGACATGATTCTCATCAACTCACTTTAAGAGATGTATACTGACTGGTATATTCCTTCTGATCCTCCTTAGCATAAAGCACAATCTGGTGCATAACAGTTACAATAGCTTGCACACAGAATGTGTGTTATCTCCTCCTGCCTCCATCATTTAATAGTATTATCTCAAGATTTCTACAGGTGTCAAATAAAATCAAAAGTCACTTTCATCTGTGTCTCTCATGGTCATTTAAGCTGCTCCCACTCCCAGATATGTTCTCTCCCTGCACTTTCCAGATAGTGCTTGTGTTGTTCACTCACCTAAAACCACTGAGTTTGCCAGACAGCACTAGACAAACAAAACCTACTATAAATCTCCAGTCTATCAATATCTATCCCTACACTTCTTCCTTCTGAACTATATTAACTAGACTTAAGCTTGTTAACTCTTCCCTACATTTCTATTCCTTCTAACTGTCTCCTAGTATGGTGGTGTAGCTTCCAACAACTGCAGAATTTCATGGGTTTTAATACATTAAATCAGCACCTTAATGTGACTTCAACTAAAGTTCATTTTCACAGAATTCCAAGGGTGTCATTGCATCAGATTGTTTCATCATAACAGTGCTTCAACTAATGTTTTTTTCCACTGCATTTCAAGGGTTTTGTTATGCTATACCTCCCAACATCTGCAATTATGTCTTTTCTCCTGATAACATAACCGGTATCTGATCATTTGTTATCTATATCTGTTCTTCAGCTCTACAGCATTGCGGTTATCAAGTATTACATCTTTTTTTTATGTCCCCTAGATAAGAAAGGATTAGTAATGGTTCACTGTGACAAAGAAGAGTGGCGTGGTGTTAGTGGGCGACTGTAACGAGGAAAACTGATGTTGTGTAGTTGGGGACTCTGATGAGGAAGGGTGAGGTCAGGTACTTAGGAACTGTAATGAGGAAGAGTGAAGTGCATTAGTTGGGGACTGTTTTGAGGAAGAGTGACATGGTGGTAGTGAGGGTCTGGGTTGAGGAGTACTGAGTTGGTGGGAGTTGGGTACTCTCAAGAGTAAGTGTGAGTTGGTGATAGTGGGGTACTGTCAAGAGGAAGAATACGTTGGTGCTAGTGGGGTGCTGTGATGAGAAAGAGTGAAGTGGTGGCAGTGGCAGACTGTGATGAGGAAGAGTGAGATGTTGTAAGTGGGGTACTGTGATGAGGAAGAGTCTGAATGTGGTAGTAATGGGACTGTGATGAGGTAGAGTGAGTTGGTAGTAGTGGGGAACTGTAATGAGGAAGAGTAAGGTGGTGGTAGTGAGGGACTGTGTTGAGGATGAGTGAGTAGGGGAAGGGTACTGTCACGAGAATGTATGAATTGGTGGAAGTTGGGTTCTTCAATAAGAAGAAGTGAAGTGGTGGGTGTGGCAGTTTGTGACATAGAAGAGTGAGATGGTGTTAGTGGGGGACTGTGAAAAGGAAGTGTGAGTTGATGGCAGTGGGGGACTGTGACGAGGCAGACTGAGTTGGTGTTAGTGGTTAAAGTGATGAGGAAGAGTGACAAAGTGGTAGTGGGGTAGTGTGATTAGGAAGAGTGAGATGGTGGTAGTGGGGGACTATGATGAGGAAGGGTGAGGCAGTGGTAGTGGGGAACTGTGATGAAGACGAGTGAGGTAGTGGTAGTTGGGGACTGTGAAGAGGAAGAGTGAGCTGGTGCTAGTGTAGTACTGTGATGAGGAAGAGTGATTTGGTGGTAGTGGAATACTGTGCTGAAGAAGAGTGAGGTGGTGCTAGCAGGGGACTATGATGAGGAAATGTGAGGTATTTGTAGTGAGGTAATGTAATGCTGAAGAGTGCCATGGTGGTAGCGGGGGACTGTGACGAGCAAGAGTGAGGTGGTGGTAGTTGGGTAGTCTGTCGAAGATGAGTGATATTGGTTAGCGGGGTACTCTGATGAGGAAGTGAAGGAAGGCTATGTGCGTAAGATTACTTTTCAGTACAGGCAAGGAAGAGGGATGTAGGAGTTCAGGTAAGTTTACTAATATTGTACAGTGACAAAGAAGAGGGATGTGCAATAAAATAGATATCTTTCCAGCTGACGTCAGGAGTGAATGTATATCTTCACTGTTAAGTCACGTGAAAAGCTTGTCCAATCAAAACAAAGCCTACAGTAAACAACAGACTTTCTTTGTGCACTGAGCTTTCAAGTAAGTAAGCAAATATACAAGCTTATGTAACACATTTAACACACCCAAAACACTAATAGCCACCTAACACCAACTCCCAGACATTTTAAGTTCATTTAGAAATCAGTTCCTGTAATTTTTTATATTTAGCAAAATAGATTGCTTCCTAACTTCACCTAAAATACTGACCCTCCCCTAACTAGTAATCACACAAATTGCCACATCTCAATATATTATAGCTTGGAAATATTTACTTTTTTTGCCATTTGTGGGAACTCTCAAGTGAAAAAAATAACATAACTGCCCTATCTGGAATCCCCAAACCATCACAAATCATCCTTTCTTAGCCTCCCCACATGCTCCTTGGCCTCAAAATGGCCCTACTTACTTACACCCATTATATCATGTTAAGGCACTTTCCAAAATTGATTTGAGAATGCGATTCTCGATATGGGTTATGGGGATTTTTCAGAAATGGAAAAACCTTGGCACCAGCAATGCATCATGGAAGATGTATTAACACAAATAACAAGTATCATAAGTCTTGCGCTCCAATGATGGTTTATTGATGATTCAATAATTTGTTCTGGTCTATTTGTTGATTTTGACTTCTTCTCGTCTTAACTTTTCAAAATAAAATGTTATACAATATGCATTTTGCAGTTTGCATTTCATTGTTATGAATTTTGTGACAAATTAATAATCTTTCATCTTTCATCTTCATTAACGTGTGTTTTTTCACTGTACCATATTGAAAACATACATTTTTTCGCATAAATATTCACAATTCTTCTCGTAATCCCTCGACACGTGTTGCCCCAAAATGGTCCCTCAGCAGGGTTTTTGTTACTTTGTGCTCTAAATATGTCAGAACAGGAGACAACATTCAAGTATGTATATTGTGTAATTTATATATAGGCATTTCATGCATTTCCAAGATAACATATGTGTGCCTTTTAATTTCACATATGTGATTTGAAATAAAAGTACTTCTATGCTTTCCTTGTGCTGCGTTCAGATGCTGCAATATGGTTTAGCAAGAGCTGCTTTTGTTGAAAAATAATCGTTTTTCCTCCTTTTCAAATTCTAATGAATGCCTGATTTTAAAATGAACGTGTTGTGTTAACGCGGTTTTGTGAATTCTTAGTGTCTAATAATACTTCAAAATCACAAAACACTTTCTCACCTTATTTTCTTGTTAATTTTCACGTTCGCATTCTTTCGGTAGTGCTGTGCAAAGCATCAGCATGGTAACCGATTGCAAATTAAAAATGGACGCTATTTAAACGTGATGCAACGACGTGAGCACATTACGTGTTGCGTGTTGCGGCATCCATTTTGGATAGGGACATATTTACAATATCCGATTGTGCTCTTTCTGAATCTCCAATGTACATTCTTAAGGAAGATTACAAATATTTGGTGTGATCTAATATTATGTGCTCTAATTTCTAACCTCCTACAATTACTCAAATAGTTGGTGCTAGTTACATAATTTAAATGATCACGGTTCCCAATGATTATTTAAAAAATAGGTGCCGTAAAAAGTAAAAGGGCGAGTAAACAAATTGTCATATAACCAACACAAAAAGAGCATTTCTAGACATTTTAAGAACAATTTTTTTAATCTTTTGTCCTTCCTTCCATTTTTCTTTCTTCTTTCCTCATGCTGAATATTAATTTTTATTTATTTATTTCCATTTATAAAGCGCACAACTGCCCTAGGAGATCGTGGCGCTGTTACAACATATTCACTTGGGTTCAGGCAAAAGCAGAGTACAGTTCCCGTTCAGGGTCATAACGTGTTAGGAGATAAGCGGGTCATACATAATAGGCGATAGACAGTTCCTTGGCTACAGTGGAACAAACAGTTATTTGAATAATATGGTTTTCAGAGACTTTCTAAATGCTAGGAGTGATGTTTCCTTCCTGAGTTTGGGGAGTAGTAGGTTCCAGGATTTTGGTGCCAATACCTCAAAGCTAGTACCGCCGTCTTTGGCTCTGTTAAAGACAGGGACAGCAAGTTGGTCAGAGTAGAGGTCTCGCTTGGGTCTGAGCAATTGTGCAGGGTGTATCCGGTCAGCTAGGTATTGGGGCGCTGATTGGGAAAGACATCTGTGTGTGATTGTGAGCGCCTTGAACAATATGTGTTCTTTGATAGGGAGCCAGTGGGCATCTTGTCTGTCCTGGGAGATATGCTCCCTCCTGGGGATACTGAGAGCAGCTAGGAGAGCATTATTTTGTGCAGTTTTTAGCCTGTTAATGTTCTTGGCAGAGGTACCTAGCAGAAGGACATTGCAATAGCCCAGTTTGGCTCCTATGGTGGCTCTGGCAATGTTGAGACAGTTTTTGGCAGAGAGGCAGGGCTTTACCGCGTTGATGATTTTAGTAGTGTGAGCTGCAGATGAGGAGATGTAGCTGACTTGTCTATTCATGGAGAGTGTGGAGTCAAGATAGACCCCGAGTGTTTTTACTGCAGTTGAGACTGGGATGATTGTGTTTTCAATGCTGAAATTGCTGTATTTGGTATCCAGTTTTTTTAGGCTTTCCTTGGGGCCTACAATTAGGAGTTCCATTTTATCCCCGTTAAGGCATAAGCCGTTTGCTGCCATCCAGGCCTGGATGATTGCATATGTCTGCTGTAGTGTACTGAGGTCTTTCTCGTAGTCACCAGATAGAGGGAGAAGGATTTGTGTGTCGTCGGCATAATTGGTGAATGTTATGCCGAGAGATTCCAGGTCATTAAATAATGGTAGGGTGAAGAGGTTATAGAGGGTTGGGGAGGTGCATGAGCCTTGAGGCACTTCACAGCTGATTGGCGAGGTAGTGGCCGATGCCTGGTCTGAGAAGACCCTCATGGCACGGCCCTCTAAGAAGGAGATTATCCATGTAGTGGCTTTGTGAGAGAAGTGGGCAGCGTTAATGAGGTGGTGACCTAGTGTTTTATGGTCGACCAAGTCGAACGCTGTTGATAGGTCAAGGAGCAGGAGAAGTGCGGCTTTACCTTTGTCCATGTTTTCTAGGAGCTGATTTTTTAAGTCTAGCAACGCTGATTCTGTGCCATGCCGTTGGCGAAACCCTGATTGTCTCTTGCCTAGGATGTTGTGCAATTCCAAGTAAGCTTGTATCTGTAGGTACGCTGCGTTATCAAGAATTTTGAGGAGGAATGGCACGGTGGTGATCGGTCTGTAATTGTTGGGGGAGTCTGGATCAAGTGTTGGCTTTTTTAGCAGTGGTCGAACCCAGGCTTCCTTAAGGGAAGAGGGATGTATACAGAGGAATGCATTAATAATCCTTATTGAATTACACCATCCGGCCAAACATGTTTCCATGATCAGAATGTTGGATTTTATAGAGTGTTGTAAGCATTTTTGTGACATTACAAGAAATGTCCCATTTCTGTATCTGAGTTTAGTTCTTTATTGCAACAGTCCAAAAGACATATCCAAATGGCCTCTTGCTGCCTTAAAAGTTTTTCTTTGTTTCCACCTCTTTCTGGCGTGTCTATATGTTCCAGTCCAAAAAACCTGATATCATTGATTTGATCTTGTGAATGTTTAAGTTGAAAGTGCTGACCCAGAGGGTATCTGGAGTCTCTGTTTTTTTATTTTCCTTAAATGTTCAGCAAGTCTTGATTTTAATGGATGTATTGTGCTTCCAAAGTATATTTTTGAGCATGAGCATAATGGGAGATCTAACTAACTTTTTGGGTACAGAGGCACCCCACTCTAGGCCAATAATAGATTTGCAACGAACTAACAAATGATTTCCTTAAAGTGCCTAGTGCCCGACTAGTTTCTAATTTGGAGCAAATCCATCCAGCGGTTTGAACTGTGTGCTTGCGCAAATATTGGACATTTTCCCTATTGGAAAATCAATGGAAAAGTGCAACACACCCTTTTTATGATCCTTTATATCTTCTGAACTGTGCCGCAGTTATGTTTGTAATGCTAGATACAAATTAACATGAATGTAGCCACTTGTGTACTGTTAATAGCCCTTTATAGAAAATTATAATATGACTGTAGGCAGTAGCGTACTAAACATAGCACTATATATAAAATGTTATTACGAATGTAATCCATAGTATGCAATGTCCTTACAATTATAACAGGCAGGTGTATTCAGTTATGTTTGTAATTCTAAATAACAATTAAAATGAATGTGCCCACTGACATACTGTTAAAAACAATATACAAAATGCCAATACAAATGTAGGTACTAGTGTATTATTAATAGCACTACATACAAAAGGGCATATGATTGTAAACACTAGCATACTATACATAGTACTAGATAGAACATGTTCATATAAATGTAATTGGTACAATGTAATGTCCTTACAATTATAACATGCATCTATATACAGTAGATAGTTGGACAAATCAATATGCTTCATAAATTGCAAAGCTTCAACAAGTGTTTGTCATAGAGAAGCAATTATGGTTGTAATGCTAAATAAAAATGAATACACATCTAGCCACTAGCATACTGTTAATTGCTCTCTACAGACAATGTCACTACAACTGTAGGCACTAGCATACCGTACATAGCACTATTTACAAAATGCTAATACGAATGTAAGCAGTAGCATCAAATGTCTTCACACATAAAATGTACAGGTGTATACAGTACAACATTTCAAATTTTAACATGTATATAATTAATGGCATTTTAATCGCAAAGTTATTGCTAGATATTGCTCTATTCCCAGGGTCATCTCATTTAGAGTCAAACCCTGACATATCTGAACCAGATACTAAAAGGACGTTATCTAGTCCCAAAACCCTATGATGGAGGTTCAGAAGCAGAGAAAGTGCGGTCGAAAAACACTGTCTGCATCTAGGATATATTGAAGATACTCATTCGCTTTCCTTACCTTGCTTGCGGTTCTGTACGCTGTCTCCTGGTTTCACAGTGCCAAACTGATGCATGTGTTCATCACGAGTGGCATCACTACTTTATTTTTAGGGGAATTTAGTGTGACGCGGCCGGGTCATGCCATTGTGATGACGTGCGCCATGTAAACACGAAGAATACACTGCAATGGGCACATTTTTCAGGCGCCATATTTGCACATCTGTAACAAGAGTTTCATGCTCGGGGAGCACCACGATAGGATGGATGTTGTTCACACATTGCATCTCTGTCATCGCACAGCTGTTTGATTGGAACAAAACATGTTTAGAACTTACAGGGGCACTACTCCTATGATATCGTAAATTGTTGCACTAAAAGAAATGAAAAACTTTTTTCAAAATTATACAAACCATGTTACAAGGAACAGACAGATAAGGGCTGTGTTCTAAAGTACCAAACTTTGGATGTCTGTAACCAGTGTCTTGGATAACACTGTACATCATTTCATTCTCAAGAAGCCCCAAGGTTAGACATACTGTGTCTCTATCAACACACAGCTGTTGAAGTAAACTGAAAATATTGTGAAAATATTTCAAAGTTTTAGGGGGAATACTCCTATAACATCATGAATCGTATGCCACCTCGTATGTCTAATCAAAACATGAGACGCTTTTGTTTAAATTATACACAAAAACAACTATGGAGTTTCAGCAAGAAGGGTTAGCTCAATGCTGCAGGGATGGTACAAATATAACTTTCCACATCAATTGTTAAAAAATGAAACAACTTTCCAAATCCATTAATCAGGGGGGGGCAGTCTTTGCCCAAATAGCTTTTGGGCTGGCTTGTTCTCTGTCAGTTGATAGAGTGTTTAGAAGAAGTCTTGAATTCATAGAGTTACAAGTAGTTGCCAGCTCGTCAGTTCATTTAGGCCAGTGATGTCAGATTTTAACCTGAAGATCCATAACTGTTCCCTTTTATACAGTAGGTTATAGAGGTTGCCTCCCCTTGTGGGGATGGCAACCTTCTCGATGATGGTCCAATGGAAGTCACTTGGGCCATATTGTTTTTCCATAAAATGTTCCACCATCGGGGCAGTACGTTTTTTTGTGTGAATGCACGAACGATGATCAGCAAGTCTGTTGTTTATGGGGCGAGTGGTCATCCCCACGTATCGCATCCCACATGGGCAAGTCATGAGGTAGATGACATTCTTGCTGTTGCAGTTGTCAAGGCTTTTTGGGTCCATGGATAATGCCATCTGATGTCAATGGTTTTGGTTCTTGTTGTGCCGGCACATGTGCTACATGTCCCACATGGAGTGTGACCAGTTGGTATTGCCTAATTCCAAAGGGTATATAAATTGGGACTACTCGGTTCCTTATAGGTGTGGATCAATGAGTCCTGTAGATTTTTTTCACCTTCTTATGGCAAATTTGGGTTTCTCCAAGTGCATCTCTCCTACATGTTGGATGGGCCATAGTTTGAGCACTTCTTTTCTGATCTTGTTTGTCATGGGTTAGAAGCTGAATACTGTTGTGATTTTGTCATCTTGCTCATTTCGCTTCCCATGCTGTTCAAGTGTGGTGTCTCTCTGGATGTTTTTTTCTATTTTTCTGGCCTGCTTGATGATCCATTTGGGGAACCCACGATTATGTAGTTTCCTGCCAAGTTGGCCTTATTGTCTCTCATAGTCCCAAAGGTTGGAGCAGTTCCTACGGTATCTTAAAAACTGCCCAAAAGGTAAGTTGTTTTTCAGGCTTGCAGGGTGGTATCTTGAGAAAGTCAATAGGGAGTTTCTGTCGGTTGGTTTATTACAAACCAGTGTAGCAATTTGGTTATTTCTTATCTCTAGTTTGAGATCTAGAAATTGCATGGAATTCCTGCTTTGTGTCTCTGTGAAAGTCAAGAAGTTGCTCTGTTCAGTCGGCCAGATCATAAAACAGGCCAGATCTTGCTCAGTGCCCTAGAAAATCATGAGGACATCATTGATGTACCATGACCATTAATCAATTTTTGAGGTCCATAGATTAGTATGATAGTAACTGCTCTTTTTCTCAACTCTGCTACATACAACTTGTCCATACTTGGCGTGAAATTGGCCCTCATTGCGGTGCCTGATATTTGCTCAAAGAAGGTTTTTTCGTACAAGAAGTCATTCTTTGTAGGGCAATTTCTGCTAGTTGCATGATCAGATTGACGGAAGTTTCCAGGGAGGATCCATATCTCTGAGAACATTCTCGACTACTTGAAGTGTCGCCATTTGGGGAATCTTTGTGTATAGCGATTCAATGTCTAGAGTGACTAGTAGATGTAGCTCTGTAACAAAAGATCAATCTTTTAGTAAATATAGTACTCCAGTTGTACCTTTAAGATAAGATCTCATCTTACATATCCTGGGTGTTAAGAAAAAATCTACAAATTCGGACAAAGGTTCCAGGATGGAGCCTATACCTGATACTATAGGTCTCCCTGGAATAGGCGTTTTCCCTTTTTGGACATTTGGCAGTGTGTAGAAAGCCGGTATTCTCAGTGTCTTGGGATTAAGGAAGTTATGTTCTTTTGCACTAATATGCCCTCGGCTATTGCTTCTTCTAAAATGGGTACGACCAGCTGGCAAATGTCTTCAGTGGGATCTCTGCACAGCTGTCTGTAGCTCCTATGATCTTCCAACAAGGCCAATGCCATTTTGTTTTATTCTTCAATATCTAGGATGACCGCGGCTTCCCCCTTATCAGCAGGGTTTATGATCGTTTGATTGATGTCAATCAATGTCAGGAGGGCCATCTTATCTTTCCTTGAGAAATTGTTAAACGTGTGGGTCTGTTCCTTTTCCAGTTCTTCAATTTTCTTAAGTAACGCCTTTCCGAAGGTAATACAGTCGGGAAGTATCCCATTGGGAGGTGGGAAAAAAGTGGATTTGCCTCTCAGATTCGTTGCACTTTTCGCATTCTCCATGTTAGTTGTTGTACCAAAATATTTTTTCAATCAAATTTTTTGAATGAGTTGAGCTACCTCAATCTGAGTTTGGAAAGGGTTGTGCTGTGTTGTCGGGATGAAGGAAAGGCCTTTTTCCAAAAGGACATATTGGTCCTGATTCAGAACATATCGTGGGAGGTTCATGACTAGGGATTTAGCATTGTCTCTCAGAGGAGTCTTTTCGATGTTCAATGAGTATTTGTTTTCAAACTGCTGCCTAGGGCACCTGGTAGAATTTGCTCAGTGTTTGCTGCATTTATCTGGGGTTGCCACGTGACTGTTTTTCTCAGGGTACTTCTCACAGCGGTGCTAGTGTCCATCCGTGCCCTCGGCTGCATGTTACTTGGGGTGACTGGTTCTGTCATTGCGTCTGCCATTGCCTCTGCCTTTGTTTTTCATTTTGCCTTGTCTGCGTTGAAAACACTGGGGTGCCGTTGCAGCATTTTTATTCGATAGATTGCTCTAAGAACCGCTCGTGCTTGCTATACTGGGATTGCTCCCATTGGAACTGCCACTTGAAAAGGTCCAATTATAAGGCTTTGGGCGAGTATTCTGGATACATTTTCTATTATATTGGTTAATTTGTTGACCAGATGATGTGGTATTTTGGCTTCGGTCTTCATTGTAAACATCTGTAATATATGTATATATTTTTTCTTGGGTGAAGGTGGCTAAAACTTTTTTGAGTTTGATCACTTTCTTATTGAGTTTGAATCCTTTAAATTCTTTCATTGACACGTCTAGCTCTTCAACGCTTTTCTTGTAGCTGGCCAGAAGGTTAACTGACTTTAGGGCACCTTGCTTGTCTTCGTTTTCCTTCATAATTTCTTTGGATACAGTTTTTGCTGTGTTAATGATCAGGACTAGCCAATCTCTTGTACATATATTGGAGATATAAGACCAATCCTTTCTGAATTGGACCTGTTGCAGGAATATCCGGGCTCAATACGTAGAATTAGGCCCATGGGGCCACGTGTGGATGGTAATATTCAGTCATTATAGCTCCATGGAACTCAGTTAGAATCATTTGTTTCTTCAGTACTTCAGGTTCATTCCATTCATTGCCACTAGTCCTCTTTTCAGGCAAAGGTTCTGTACCTAAAATTGATGGATTGGCAAGAATGCTTTCTACCAAGTCTTCTGCATATGCTAGATACCTGGCTTGGGCCATTTCGGTAGACATTGATGAATTCTTTCAAATCTTATGCTTCTTTTAGGATCCCTGGTTAGGATCTGTGTGCACTAGCTAAAGTTTGTTGCTAAAATACTTTTAGCTTTGGTCCATAGCCACAGGCTGTCAGAATGAAAAACACAGTTTTGAACCAGCAGGTGTCTTGCACCTGAGTATTCACCTATTCAACGTAGTCCCACATTTCGATATCAGGTAAATCAAATTGTAGTTATTTACGAATTCCCAAATTTTGAGGTTCTGTCTATCATGCCCTCCTTTCAATGCGTGTCAAAACTGCTTTACAGGTGAAATATTTTCAAATTTGTATTCAATTTCTATGGAAAGCAGAATTTAAAATAATAATTTGGCTAGGGAAAATGTTTTTGCCAAAGGATATATATTGTGATATATATTGTGTTTACTCTGGAAACACAGTTAAACAACAGACTGTGGTCTCTTGATGTATTCTCATGTACACTGTGAGAAGAGTCTTGAGGTTATTGGACTCCATTCATAGGGTAGAATGTATCTTTTTCCTCTGTCTTGATTTATGAGAGGATTAATGTGCATCCTGTCACCAGGTTATTGATTCTTCACTCTTTTGTCCAGGTCACAAAAAGCAGTCCATCTTCAGTGGTGTCTTCCTATTGAACCACTTTCATCAGGGATATAAAGGCAGCACTTGATGATGTGCTGTCTATTCGATTACAGTTATCATCTCTAATTGCTGTTTTCAGGAGGCCCCACCTGCAGATGGAGAAAGGGAGGGGCAGGGTGTGACAAGGGAAAAGACAGATGTGTTTATGCTTCTCTGTCTGAATTCTTCCAGTGTATAAGGTACAGACAAGACAAGTCTGTATCATGTCTCTTACCCTCGTGTTTTGATCCCCCATATTGCGGTCCGTCTCAGTGGGAAGGCTTCTAAATTGCTTCCGGACGGGCACTATTAGTAATGCGTGCCCAAAAACCTAGAATAATGAACATTGTGTTTGAGTCTTCAAGGGGACGGGCGACAGACAAATTAATTGTGTTTTAATCGCGAAGTTATTGCTAGATAGCACTCTATTCCCAGGGTCATCTCTGTAAGACTCAAACCCTGACATATCTAAACCAGATACTAAAAGGACGTGATCTAGTCCCAAAAACTCTCTGATGGAGGATCAGAAGGAGAGAAAGTGCGGCAAAAAAAAGCTGTCTGCTTCTAGGATATATTGAAGTGACTCATTCACGTTCCTTACCTCGCGGTTCTGTACACTGTCTCCTGATTTCGCTGTGCCAAACTGCTACGTGATTTTGTGTAGAGCAACATCACTACTTTGTTGTTAGGGGAAATGCTAGTGCTAGTTTTGAGCAGGAGGTGTATCTCCATGGAAGGAGTACCACTAACCCAGACACAACTACCATTGGCCTGAAACAGTCCAATTCCTTGTAGAGAGGTTCCAATTTCTCACCACTCCCAAAAGATTGTATTTCTTACCAGAATTATTCGGCTGGGCTCAACCTTTCTTGTACATTGCAGCTGGGGCAGTTCCAAGAACCATGACAACCTACCAGTTCCATATCCTATCGCTATATCTAGCGTTATCCCCAGGGCACTGAGCAGAATTCGGGCCCTAAAACTTGTAACATGGACATCATCCTTTGACAGTGCCTGCTCCTTTATTTCCACAATTTTCTCCATGGCCAGACTCCTCTACGAACTTCTGATTTTCCGGGGGGGATCTCGTGGCTAGGCCTGATGGTACACCTCCTCATGAATTCTGAGTGGCTGAGCATTCAGGACCTTTTTCATTTCTATAGAGGCAGAGACCCAGGGCAGAATTTGATCTCAGTTCAACAATATTTGCAACTGTGCTGATCAGCTGTGCCTGGGTGATAAGTCCAGTTACTTCAACTAAGCAACCAAAGGTGTCATTAAGAGACTTCACCCTATAAACATACCACAATGCAACAGTGCTACTTTTGATATCTCTCACCCGATGCCTCAATCACTGCTCACCTCTCAGAGACATCATTAATTCTTTCTGATGTATATGATGAATTGCTGCACCTCAGGAACAGTATGGTAATTGAGACGTAGTCTGAAAGGCAGACAAAAGCAGTGCGAAGGTGATACATCCTAGTGAGGCATTCACAAAGGTGTATCTATAATCAGACATCTCTAATCTAGTTGCTATTTCATACCACTACTCCTGACTAAATATCAAGCTTATAGTTTTAAATGCTACTGTATTCATAACATGTAAGATGTGTGCCTATATAGGTCAACAAGAAAATTGTTTATTCGACTTGTTTGGGTACACCCTAGTCGTATGTCGTATTCTGTCAGAGCAAACTCTTCTTTCTTTCTTTCTTTCTTTCTTTCTTTCTTTCTTTCTTTCTTTCTTTCTTTCTTTCTTTCTTTCTTTCTTTCTTTCTTTCTTTCTTTCTTTCTTTCTTTCTTTCTTTCTTCCTTTCTTTCTTTCTTTCTTTCTTCCTTTCTTTCTTTCTTTCCCTCTTTCTCTCTCCATGGTTAATCTAGTCATTAAATGACAGAAAATACCATTATAATTGTCAAGTCCACCTCGATGTTTCAATATTCTAATATAGCCACAACTGCTTCAGAAACGTTTACCTTTCACTGAGCAAAGTTCCATTGTTAAACCAAGCAACAATTATTTCCTTCCATCTTTCCTTCTATGAAAAATACAAGGTAGTAAAACAGTAAGAATGCACATCAGTGGCATGAGCTCGCTCAGGCCCATTTCTTTCTCCTGGAACAGTTGGCATATTATTAACAGTGATAGGGCCTGGAGATTAAATAATCAGGCCTGCAGTTATTGAAATTTCTTTTGCAGTTAAAGGGATGGGCTGTGTCAGGGATAAACACCCTGAAACTGCTGATTCTTTGCTAGTGATGGAATGAACTCTAACAGCATCTCTATGGCACACTGCCACATTCCACTAAGATCCATATTTACACTTGCCAGTTCATAGCATATCTCCACTTGTACTAATGCCATATCTGTTCTTAATAGGTGGTAATGACATTGAAGAGATTAGAACTTTGCAATCCCCTAATACAATGTTTTAGTTGGGTCTTGCTAGCTCATTATACACATTCATGAAGGAATGTTGTCATTTCCAGAAGTCCTGTCATGAGGATAACTAGCAGAAACCTGCCCTCCATCCGCAAGTGCCACACTATTTTTACAGTTACTGCTAGGGACACACACAGCTATCTCCTTAATCTACATTGCTGTGCTAGATACACGAGTTATCTGATAGAACATGCACCATCTCAGAGCCAGTGCTGTCTTTCTCTAATATTCTTTAACTGAAACAAAAGCCCAAGGCTGAATGGAGTGATAGGACTCTTCATGTTCTGTGGGTACTGCCTCTCTTCTCTGTGAGTGTAAAACTGTCAAAGTAGATATGAGTCTCTGACAGTGGTTAGGCATGATGCCATCAGTAATGGTAATATTAGAATAACTTGTGCATCACCTTAACGAGCGTAAGGGCATTACTATACATCCAAACTCCTCCTCCCAGTCTTCATTAAGAGTGCAAGAGCTCAACAATAGTGTCTCTTAGAGCCTCTCAGTGACATAACAGTAGGAAAGGGGGGCCTACATCGAATGTGGTTAAAATGTATTAAAAAATTAAAAATCTACATGAAAATGAGTCAGTGAGTATAAGACTAGATGGCAGAAAGGTCTCAAAAAGGGCACATACTTGTGCCATTATTTTTTTATACCGATAGGGGCCATCTGCTACTAGTCATTCCAGTCATTCGGAATATGAAATCTGTTCCCCAAAAAATTGGGAATCATTTTATCATGTGGCCTTCTTATGCAGATAGTATTGTTTTAGTCAACCATATACAATTGGGCCTAAAACCCTTATTGAATACTCTGCAGATTTTACAGAAAAAACGCAAAAAAGTGAAGTGATGATATTCTCTGGAAAAAAACCTCTAATAGTATAGTTAGTATAGATAGATGGAACTTAACCAGTACAGCATTAGAGATTGTGTCGGAAAGTGTGAATATCTCTGGCTAGAGTTAAATAATCAGGCTTTGGATTTGAGAATAATGCAAACCATTGAAAAAGAGCCTTTAGCATGCTGGTGTTTTTGAGAGGTTTTGCCAGAAGGTTTAGGGGATACTCCTTGGTTCCTATGATAACTCAAAACAAAACAAAAGTATATTTGTGCCATAACTTACACATTGGATATTTTGGGTGCCCTTGCGTAAGGCTCCAGAAAAATATGACAACGGCCCTTTACAGAAGTGAGTTGGTAATCATATCTTTGAATATAGAGATAAAAAGGAGATGAGGGACCTGTTTAATTAAAATGATGACAGATAAAGAAGTGAATACAAAGGATATGTTTAGAGAAGAACAAGGGAAATCACCATGATCTAAGAAGACCCATTGAATAATTTCTTCAAGAAATTGATTTCTCTGTGAAAGAACAAGTTTCTTTAAAGGCTCATTTTTTGGACTTCAAAAGTAAAGGTGCACTATGGGACTCCAACATTAATTTGAAGATTGAATAAAAAATAAAAGAATACAGGGTTATTGCATATTCTATCCAATTAGGCCATTACACCATTAGGCCATTATACATCAGAACTTTTCTAGATTGTTATCTTATGATATGTAAGTTCAATCTTTTAGAGATGTGGAGGTCCTGGGGCCTAATCGCAATTTCTCTAAAATGCTTTGCACTTGTACATTGTGCACATATCCCTTAGAGATGGAAAACATAAACATTTAGAGATTTTTTGTCATGTGATTGTACACCATAGAATGAGATATTTTCGAAAATGTGTGTGTACAGAAGACCCTCTAAAAACAGAAAATGTCTGGGCATGGTGTGGGACATTAAGTCTGAATATCGCATTAATATCGTGTTGGCTGCAGATTGAAAAGATTTTGGGGGTAATTTATAGAATTTAGCGCACAAGTGGCGCACGCGGCTGGCGCACAGTGGCAACGTGCACCAGTCTGCACCAGGCACGTGCGCCAAAACCTTTTTTCCTTTTTTAGCGCTCAGTGTATTCATGGATTCTAACATCCATAACCAGCCGTGGCGCAGAGTGGCGCAGCGACCCTGCAGCAGTGCCAGTTACGCCCCCAACCCCGCCCCGTGCGCCAAAAACATTGGACAAACCCCCTACATGGCGCAAAGGCCAGTGCACCAGCATACAGCTCCCCAACCACAAAAACGCGTGTAAAACTCCCCATGGACACCTCAGAATACGCGGACCCTGCTTGCGCCATCGAACCCGCGCACCCCTCGAAATATGCAAACCCCGCTCGGGATAGCGAAAACTCATGTAAAACTCCCCGCGCACCCCTCGGAATACGTGTGCCCCGCTCACGCTAGCGAATTTTCATGTTAAAGTCCACGCGCACCCCTCGGAATATGCGTACCCCGCTCGCGCCAGCAAAAACGCGTGTGAAAGTCTACGCGCACCCCCGGAATACGCGTACGCCAGCGAAACTGTGTGTGAAAGTCCACGCGCACCCCCGGAATACCCGTACCCCTCTTGCGCCAGGAAAAACACATGTGAAAGTCCACGCACATCCCTGGGAACACCCGTACCCGGCTGTGTCAGGTAAAATGCGTGGGTGCATTATAGGATTTTATTCATGTTTTTTAGAGGGAAAAAATTAAGTAATATTGATTGATTTGCACTTTAAATTTGTCAAAATGGAAAACGAAATAAATTGTGTTTTTTTATTAGATCGATGCTATGCACTGAGTTTCATGAAATGATGATTTAATAAAGTATTAAACATTTATGAATTCAATGTTTGTGTATTAATCTGGCTTGTAGAGTGGTGACCATTATCCCTAGGGAGAAACAACATAGTAGTTACGAGATTCTGGAGTTTTGAAACTGTCGTGAGCAATGCTAAGGGGGTGAATCTCGGGGCTAGTTAAATTTTCGCCAGTGTCTTTTCTATGTTATTTGGTGGCCTGCCTGCGGGGCATGCCCAGGGGTGATGGGCTGCCTGCGGCCCATGCCCAGGGGTGATGAGCTGCCTGCAGGCCATGGACTGGGGTGATGCGCTGCCTGTGGGCCACGGACTGAGGTGATGTGCTGCCTGCGGGACAGGGGTGATGGGCTGCGTGCGGGCCATGCCCATGGGGGATGGGCTGCCTGAGGGACATGGACTGGGGTGATGGGCTGCCTGCGGGCCATGGACTGGGGTGATGGGCTGCCTGTGGGCCATGCCCAGGGGTGATAGGCTGCCTGTGGGCCATGGACTGGGGTGATGGGCTGCCTGCGGGCCATGGACAGGAGTGATAGGCTGCCTGCGGGCCATGGGGAGGGTGGATGGGCTGCCTGCACGTATTACAGGGGTGCACGTGGACTTTCACACGTGTTTTCGCTGGCACGAGCATGGTACGTGTATTCTGGGGGTGCGTGTGGACTTTCACATGCATTTCACTAGTGCGAGCGGGGTACGTGTATTCCGGGGGTGCGCGTGGAGTTTCACACGTGTTTTCGCTAGTGTGAGCGGGGTACGTGTATTCCGGGGGTGCGCGTGGACTTACACGATTTGGCAGTGTGTGCCCTCCCGGGAGTGCCCCCCCTCCCCATGCCCCGCAGGCAGCTCATCACTCCATACCATGTCCCACAGGCAGCCCATCAACCCAGACCATGCCCCACAGGCAGGCCACATGGCACCATGCACTTGGGAGCTCCGACACTTGTCCCCCACCCACCCCCATTGACAGGCACCTGCCAGCAGGCCCGACTCATGTCCCCCCAAACTCCCACCCACCCCCATTGATGGGCACCTGCCAGCAGGCCCTGACTCATGTCCCCCTACTCCCCCACCCACCCCCATTAATGGGCACCTGCCAGCAGGCCCCGACTTATGTCCCCTCACACCCCCACCCACCCCCATTTACGGGCACCTGCCAGCAGGCCCCGACTCATGTCCCCCCACACCCTCCACCCACGCCCATTGACAGGCACCTGCCAGCAGGCCCCGACTCATGTCCTCCCACACCCCCACCCACCCCCATTGACAGGCACCTGCCAGCAGGCCCTGACACATGGCCCACCAAACAACATGTCCTAACAAAACAGACCAATGGCCCTAATGCCAACCCAAATCCCCCTTGCCCCCCAGTACAAGCATTCAATCATCCACAACTTACCCATGCCATGACAGTCTTAAAAGAACCACCTTGCCCATGCATACATGCACAACAGAGCCATACAGTGGCAACACATGTCTGAGGCAATGTTCATTGAGACATGCACAAAACAAATGATAGTACACAGCATCAATCATGAAGTTAGAATAAATGTATTAAAAACATAATGAAATAACATAAAGAAAATCAAACTTGAAAATTAATAAACAATGACAGATATTACCAAAAAAAAACAGAAAATCCAATGAAAAACAAAAATCCATGGCATGAAAAAAAGTGGTCCATGGCCAATGTCAATATGAAAAAAATAATAAAAAAAAAAGAAACCCATTGATCCATGGAAAATGTCCAAAAAAACAGTATGTACAAGTCTTCAACTATATACAATCCAAGTCCAAAGGGTCCATGATCCCGAAAACAAATCAAACCTACCAAAAAGTCCTATGAATAAAAAACAATATACATGAAGTGGAGCAAAGTCCATTAACTCCAAAAAAAGAAAAAACAAAGGAAACCTAACACTAAAGAACTATGTACAAAGGCGGCGGGCAAGTCCAACGGCTCACTTGTTGATGTTCCGGGCCAGGGCATCATCAAACTCCACGTCGATGTCCCGGAAGCGGGCTTCTTCCCTGGCCTCAAGGTCTCACAGGGATGCAGTCATGGCGTCCTCCAACTCCCTGCGAGTTGCCTCGAGGCACTCAGCCCGCCTCTATGCCCAGCACATGGAGTTCTCTGCCCTGACCATAGTGAGCCGTGCCTCTTCCGCCCGCCGCTGCTCAGCATCTATCCGCTGGCCCAACCGCTGCCACACAGAAGACACTCCCAATACAGGGTCCTCTTGCCCTCTGGCCAACTCCTGCCCCTTTGATGTTGAAGGCCCTGAGCCATCATCGCTACCACCCTGAGCCTGCTGCTGCCGTGCATGTGCCCTACTTGTCGATGCCTGCACGTCCTCCTCTTGCTGGGGTCCAGTTGTTGGGGTGGCCACCCCATGCTGGACCTCCAATTCCCGACTGTGGCAGTGATGTGTCCTCCACCAGCCTGGCCGATGGGTCATGGGCAGCTCCACAGGGTGCCCAGGTGATAACAGGTAGTCACGGATTACCACATTTGCAGGTAGAGGAAGACCAGTTGTTGTTCGCGCATCCCCTCCCTGAAAACGAGTCTGGACGAAAGCATCCCTGCTGGTGCGGGATGATGCAGTCACAGGATCAGGGACAGGATTACAGACAGGCACCTCCGCAGCAGCCTTTGCTGCCTCCTGTCCCTGCCCCTGGACTGCAGCACTAGCACCAGTGGGTTATAGGTTAAAGTTTCGACTCAAAAGGGTCGAATGACAAAAGGTTCGAGTCAATTCGACCGCAAAAAAAGGATCACATTTCTTTTTTTACCTATACTAAATCCAAAAAAAAAATACATTTAAAAAGAAAATTCGATCCTTTTGTTTTTGGTCGAATGCACTCTCACCTTTAGCATTCGATCCTTTTGATTTTGTAACTTAAACTGGACACCGCACCAGTGGAATGCCCCCCTCCAGGCCCCGTGCGTGGGCCTTCCATGGCCTCCTCCTCAACCAAACCCCCCACCAACGTGGATGACTCTGTGTCATCTTCCTCCATAGGCCCCTGTGGGGGCTCAGCTGCCCCTACTGCTGCCAAGGAGTCCACCTCCAACCTCCGCCTCTTGGACCTTCCCTCGGCAGCTGTGGCATGGACGCGGCACCAGACTCCTCACTCCCGGAACAGATGACAACATGGGAGGAGAGCTGGGCCTTGCGTCTCAGGCTGGCGGTGGGATCGCTGCCTCTGTGCTCCACAGCACCATCTCCGCACTCTTCATCAGTCGACGGTGCAGACAGGGAGAGACAGAACATAGGCATCAGGGCACTGTACAATTGTCGGATACACACGTGACAGTTGTACATGAGTGTCACTGTCAAACTTCACAGATGGCATCACACTCCCCAGCACTCATATCATTTGAACCCACACACATGCACAAATTGAAAGGAATCGTGCAGCAGGCAGTAGCATCCATACACACACACCAGCATGAACATCCGAAGGTTGGTATGACGTCACAAGCAACATGGGGAGTTCCGAACCCATGCACACACGCCAACAGACAGACATGCATCTGTACATCTCCACTACCTGTCCCAGTGCAATCATCGGCAACTATGTCACATCTGCCAATCGGGTTCATAAATGTCTGTGTACCATGCATCCATGTTGTATCACTGTTGCACACGTGCAACCCACACATGCACATGTATGCTGTGCACATACATGAAGGTGGAACCAGCATCCATGTGTCACACCCCAACCATGCCATAGTACATACACAGAAATACCAACATGTGTGCATCTCCACATGCAGTTGTGCATCATGCTTTGGAACACATACACCATTGATGTGCATCACTCATGACAGGACTCACATGCAGCACAGTAATGTCCCTGCACATACACATCCATACCTGGACCTTTTCAGACATATGTCCAAGCTGCACACTCCTGGCACACCTCAACATGCACTTCGTCCAACAAGTATGCATGGACACTTACCACTCGACTCCGGACCGGTCTCTGTCTCAAGGACCTGGCGGTGAAGCACTGGGTTAATGCGTTCCAGGACCCTCATGTCGTTGGTGGTAAGGTTGACCCGGTGCCTCACTGCATGTGCTGCTTCCAAGAGGCGCCAGGCCTTCCTGAGGGCCCTGGACCTGAAGTCCTCCCAGCGCTTATGGTCGTGTTGTATGTCGCGGGTTGCCACCCCCTCCGCGTTGAAGGCAACAACGATGTCCAGCCAGATCCTCTCCCATCCATCGTTGTCGGTGCGTCTTCTTCCGTAGAGGGCATCATAATGCACCAGGACTTGCTCCACCAGGATGCCAACCTCTCCAGCTGTGAAGCTGGCAGCCCTCTGCCTCACTGACTGGGGGTTGCCAGTGGTGTCTGATGGTGTTTCCCCCGCCATGGCAACCCCTGAGGCAGGTATGGGTGGGCAACGGGGTCCTGGTGCTGGGCTGTGGAGTGATGGAACTTCAGTCGGGAGTCTTCTGGTCCAGCAGTGGTGGTCACAGCAACTGGACCCCTGCAGGTGGCTGACGTGCAGGCACCAAATGGCAGGGCACGTGGCTAGCAGGAAAGCAGGCAGCAGCAGATGGCAGGTGGGAGTCTGCTCTGGGGGGCAAGAAAATGGCCTTCTGGGAAGGAGCATGGTCTTCCATGTGTTGTCGCGTGGCCAGCTTCATACGGAGTGATTTGGCACGTGAAAAAACAGCATGTCAGCGTGTAATTGGAGGAAAGGCCCTTAGCACGTAAGCGCGTCCATGACGTAACACGCGCGGTTGTTTCCCTCAGCACGGGTGCATCCGCATGTGCAAAAAAATCATGTGCGTGTGTGAATGCGTATAATTGGAGGAAAGGGCCTTAGCGCGTAAGTGCATATGTGATGTAACATGCGCAGGCGTTTCCCTCAGCACGGGTGCATCTGCATGTGCAAAAAAATCATGTCCGCATGTGCATGCGTGTAATTCGAGGAAAGGGCCTTAGCGCGTAAGTGACTTTACTTGCGAGGGTGTTGCCGTCATGACGGGTTAAATATCGGCGTGGGCCAGCAGACCACTGTACATGCTGTTCGTGGAGACCGACGCATGTGTTTACTCTGCTAGAATCACTTGCGATTACTTCACAGCGTCTAAAGTCCGTACCTCTTCTTTTGGTGGGGTGTTGTCTATGCGCACAAGCACTCGTGTTTTTTTTTCCACGCAAGGCAGGCAGTGAGCCGCGTACGCTATTTTTCCCACTGTGGTTCCCCCTGTGCATGCGTACCGTTTCGAGGTCATAGTAGCGGGCGTGTGCCACGCGTATGTGTTTTTTGTGTTCCTGGGTGCCACACCGTACTGCTGGAGGTAAAAAACATGCACGTGGGCTACCGGGGTCATGTGCACAATTTCTTTTTTCTTTTCAATTTCCTGTTTTTATATTTTGTCAATTTTTGTCTTTTTTTTTTGTGGTGCCTAAGTCTTGTGTGACCCGTCATTTTTCCCCAGGGGTCACAGACAGCCTTGCAGGAGCACTGGGGTACCTATTCCATCAAGTACCGTGCCCCCTTCTAGCCAATTGCCCAGGACAATTGTTGAGTGAACCTCCCATACCCTATTTTCCATCTGCACCATGGTTGGGAGGCCACCGAAGGCTAAGGGCGGCAAAGCTGGACATCCTCCAAGGGCTGGGTGCGGTGGGGCACGTGGTCCCAGAGACCAGGGTGACCAGGGTGGGTACATGGGGGAAGAGACAGGTGTGCTCCTTTGTTGCAGGATGACCAGCCACGTGCTGGTGCAGACATGCCACCACCCCCTGTGGCTCCTAGTGATGCAGCTGCTGCATCACAACCTGGCGCCCATATCACCCAACAGCAATATACATCTGCTGTTACGGGCCCACCGTTGGTGGTAGCTGCAGGTGCAGCTGTGGGCTCCTCCACCCGGGCTCTGGATCAGACAGCGCATGTTTCGTTGCGTGACGAGGACTCCCAGGACGATTTCCATCTTGTCCGGAGGTTGGGGTCATGTGTGTCCACTGTAGCTGTGACTGTGGCAGACGCATCTGGGGCAGTTATGACATATGCTGCCCCAAGCAGCTGGGTGGTGGTAACTGTATGTGCAGATTCAGCCAACACCGTCCTGGTAGTGAGTCAGACCCAAGTCAGACCTTCTGTCCTCATACCAACACCCACTGCCTTGGTCCAGTCCACCAGCGCCACTGCCCCCACTGATCAGGGCCACATTGCCCACACAGGGTCAATACCACTGGTTAAAAGGAGGAAGCGTGCTCCTGCACAAGAGTCTGGGACCCCAGACATGGCTCTAGCCTCCGGCACGTCAAGGAAGAAACCTTTCTTCAAGCAGGAACTGGACTTCCTTGTGGACTACGTGTCGGAACACCAACGCGATACGCTTGTGGGTCCACAGTGCCATACAATGCATCACCAGCGTTGAGTCCACTGGCAGCGTGTTGCAGCCATGGGATTCCAGGTGCGCATGGCTCAGGACTGCTACAAGCGTTGGAATGACCTCTGACGCCGTGCAAAACAAAAGCGTGTATCCAATTATTCCATGTCTCTGGTGGCTGGTGGTGGGCCACCACCAGAGGAGGATGAACTCACTCTGCATGAGGCGATCGCTTCAGAGTTCATCCCAGAAGAACAGATCCATGGAGTGGGAGAGAGGATGGATTATGATGTGTCATCTGGTGAGTATTGATGCGTGTGACTCAATGACATGTGTGTTTGGCATGCGTGTCCCTCCCAGCTACAACTTGGCTCCCTCCTTTCTTCCATCTCCCTCTCGACCTGTGGTGTGTACCAGGGGTCTGACCTCTCGGCCTGACTATACAAACAGCACCTGGCAGCTCTCGCCTACTGCATTTCCGTTTTCTGCTACCACATCCAGTGTTATGGTTATGACAACCAACTCATTTCCAGGCTGCCCTTGGGCAACTCTTCCCCCTCCCTTCTTTCTGATAGCCTCATTGCCATTTGCAATTGGTGTACTGCAAATGATCACTATCTAAATGCCAGCAAGACTTACATCCTCCTCATCTGTACACCTTCACCATCC
Organism: Ambystoma mexicanum; assembly: GCF_040938575.1. Taxonomy (NCBI): domain Eukaryota; kingdom Metazoa; phylum Chordata; class Amphibia; order Caudata; family Ambystomatidae; genus Ambystoma; species Ambystoma mexicanum. The sequence goes on from NC_090928.1 coordinate 740,803,615, forward strand.
TTTCCCCTCACTCTCTGGCCAGCCCCACTTGGCCCTTCTCTTACCTCCCCCTGCAAGGCCAACAACCTCGGGGTCAGCTTTGACTCAACACATTCCTTTTCCACACAGATTTCAGAGATAGATTAACTTCTTCACTTCCTCGGGGGTACTGTGCCTTCCCTATCGTTCAACTACATGCTCACAGTCTCTCAGGCTAGGTTTTTACCCGAGTTTGGAGTACTGTGACAGGCTCTTCAAATATTCCCCCTGCCTCCACAATCCACCCTCTACCACTAATCCAGTACAGGACTGCAAGACTTGTGCTTGGCCTCATGCCCTTGGATCCTACCTTTCCAGCTCTGTAATCCCTTCATTGCCTACCAGTTGATGCAAGGATGATACTTCAGACCCTCTGCATTGTGCCTATTTCAACAAAATGAGAGAATAGAGGGGTACAAAGCACCAGCCTACACTCTATATAAAGGGATTAACCCTTGACAAATTACAACAACCAAGCTGGCGCTATTCATCACTGCCTTCTCTGGGTGGGTTCTATTCTCGTACCATATTCATTTTTCGGTGAGAGAAAAAAGACTACTATTTAGACAAGAAATTGTAGAAAAATAAACATATTTTAATATTCACTTTACACATAAATATTAAAAGTACATCTCCGTTGTATCATTAAAGTGCTAATAAAGTCCCCTGTGTTGGGAGTCTAAATATCACGTTTAACAGTGGTAAATGCACAACCTTAGACCCTTTCCATCGATAATTCAATTAGTTTTGAGTTTTAACCATTTAGGGTGTAATGTGCTGTGTTACTTATCACACCAGGCCATACCTCATTTCACACACATCACTCAATCTATTTCCAATCACTCTTTCCTTCAGTCACTGTCACCATCTCATTCTACACACACACAAAACTGGTGCCCAACATGTGTCTTTCCGTTTCAATGTAAATGTGATTAATACTCGGAAAATCTTCAGGGGCTTTTTAGTGAAGGGCTAAGAAGACATGCATAGCGATACTGTCAACGTCATAACCTAAAATCAGACAATGATCACTACAAACAAAGTCAAATCAACAATTAGTTGAGATTCAAATGGTGTCTTCTTCTTAAGGGTTTGTAGTACCCTTGCCATCCATCTACCTGGAAGGGAATCAGCACCTATCAGAGAGCAGTGACAAGGAATAGGCGTATTAGTAACCTATCCAACTACTATACTCATAAGACAACTATAGTTTAGTCATAGCAGTCAACTCTCAAGTCTAAAAAACAACCGTATAGAGTCAGGAAAGTGCTAGATTTGCATTTCGAACAGATCAGATGGCTAACAGTGCTTAACCAATGCCTACAACCTTGGCTAAGGTCTGGGAATGGGTCGTAAGTCCGGAAACATAGTATATTCAATTCAATCACTGGCCAGTAGGACATAAGACTATATGCCACTCACCCATTCATCAGTTGTAAGTCCGCTGCTGTTGATGATTTGCTCATGTAATAGGGGTCTCACTCCTGCAGAGTATATGCTCTCACTGAACTGGAAAGAAGTTTGAAAGAAAAAGTCAATTCGCTGCTTAACCGGCTAATCAGATGATGTCAATTGTGCACATTATACCATTGGCTTACCCCATGGGGTGAGTTCCATTTGTGGGGTCTTTAGATGGTCGTCTAGATTAGCTCGCCTCCTATTTAACATGCTGTGTAGTATTAGTTCCACCTGACTCTGTCTTTAATCACTAGGGAAACGAAACCGCACAAAAAAGTTAGTGTTGGGTCGTCTCTATGGGGGTGCAGTCTACCACTTGTCCCATTCGTGGAACTCACTTTAACTGGTAATCCCTCTGGGCATGTTGTTTAAGTGCCCTAAGTTCTTCAGCCCAAAGCGGTTTAATACGCTGATGTGTTGTCAAATGCCTTTCCCATCTGACCCGTTGTGCGTTAAACGCTGTTCTTGCTCACCGCGGGTTTGCTTTAATCTGCACGGGAAAAACCAAATGAATACACATACACCCCTTGTCGCTATCGTTGCAGATCTGGGTTCCTGGGTTCCTGATCATTTACATCCCACTGAATGGCCTGCCCGTTCGTCATGTTCGTTAACTCCTGAAAACCTACGTTCTCATTAGCCGGTAAACGCATAGTTCATATGCCCTTACCGCTAATGCGGGAAATGCTATTGTGGTGCGGCGAGAAAATACTGCATTACCATGCGCTATCTAATAGATAGATACGCCCCCATCCAGGCTCTTCTCCAGACAAAGAAATGTCTACGTGAGTACTCTCACCGCTGTGGTCGGGTCTGGGTTCCGCATTCATGCGTAGCTGACTCGTCTGCGTTCTCTCGACAGTCGATCACTTCCAGATTGACTTCTGTTAATTTGCGGCACCTTTAGAGTTCTTTTACATTCGTTTTTACGATATGCGCATGCACAGTGGAGCCTCAATACGAATCTTAGGTTAATGGATGTGAATCTTACTCAGGTTCGCTCTTTCGGCCCAAGATCAACGTGGTGAAAAATACCATTTAGTGAAGCTCGAATTAGGACTCTTGTCAAAGTCTGCTTCATTGGTGTTAAAGCGCCGTAATACATTGTCGGATTAATGCCCTGATTGTACAGCTCAAATGTCATAAGGATAATCTCTGATGTTCAGACCCACCAGTCGATTTTCTCATTGAGTCCTGTATTCATACTATTGGTAAGAAAAATGAGTTGCTGTTCTTTTTTCAAAAGGGTTCTTTTGTCTTTGTTACTGTCCATACCTGACCTCTGTTTATATAGGACTGTCCAGCTGATATCTTCCACCGTATGGTTATGCTCAATCCAGTGGTCTACAAGGGGTGCATTCCATGTCCTATTCCTTATGCAACTTTTGTGTTCCCCAATCCGGATTTTGATTTTTCTATCTGTTTTGCCTACATAGATTTTTTTGCATGGGCACCAGGCTTCATAAATTACCATGTTGGAGTTGCAGTTGGTGAAACTTTTCTGTTGCCAGGGGGTCGGCAAACCAATATCTACTGCTGTACTTTTGAAAGTGGAGGGCCAGCATAGGCAGTTACCACATTGCGTGTGTCCCGTCAGTGTTGGAAATCCCAATTGTTGTGTAATGTCTGCTGCTTCATTGGTTTCTTACTGATGTCATTTCTGGTAAGATGTTCTTTGACATTCCGACTCCTTTTAAAGGCAATTATAGGTCTTGAAATTGGATGGTCACAGTTCTCCAATAAATGCCAGTTTTCCCAATAATTCTTTTGATTCCATTCGAGAGATGGTTGTATGTATTGACAAAGACAAGTCTTTTACTTGTCTCTTTCTATGTCCGCTGTTCCCTATAGTGTAGGAGGGCATCTCTATTGTTATTATTCGCCTGTTTCCAGGCGTTCTGAGTGATCTTTCTCGGATAGCCTCTGTTGTCCAGGTTTTCCTTCATTTTGGCTGCTTCTACTTGATAATCTATTCTGTTGGTACTATTCCTTTTCAGTCTTAAAAACTGGCCCAGTGGTAAATTGTCGCGTATATGGCACGGGTGAAAGCTGGAGTAGTGTAACAAAGAGTTTCTATCTGTTGGTTTATTGAATGGTTTAACATGCAGTTCTTTCGTCTTAGGTTCCACACAGATGGTGATGTCTAGAAAGTCTAAAAAAACTGTGCTATGTTGTTGTGTAAATTTCAAGAATCCATTCTGCAGGTTGATCCAATTGAAGAACTGTTCAGGTTCCTGTAAATTACCACACAATGATTTTAATCGGACTGGGTGCGAAATAGCTGCAACAATCCCTCTGCAAAATCCTCTCCTCTTGAGTCCTTTGCTCCTCCACCTCACACTCCCTCCAGGTCAGTTGTTAATTGAATAGATTAGCTGGGTGCAGATCTGTGTGTATGGCTGTGTACTTCCTTTGGAACAGCCAACTGGGCATGTTGAAACTTGAGGAGAAACATCTCTGCTTCCAGTAGCAACTCAAAACCTTCCTATTTTCTCCTGCATTAGCCCCTCTTCTCCCCAGCTGAACAGTCTCCTCTGTCGACACTGTGCCCCTTTCACACACTCTGTCCTTCAGGCCCAGGTACCTGCTCACCCTGCCTCCCTGCTGCACTGCCTCCATGCCTCCAATTGCAATGGGTCCTGTGCGTGGACCCATACTGCCCCCCCCACTCTTCTTGTGCACTCATTAGATTTGCCCTATCCAAATTATCTTGAACTTGCCAATTGCTGGCTGCACTGCCACCTTTTGAATGCCTATTCTATCATTATACTACATTTTCCTTCTTTAGTCTCCTTTGTTTGGCACGTTCTACTTCTCCTCCTTCCGGGGTCTTCAACCCTTTATCCCTTCTCCATGCATTTGTGTGTTCTCAATGTGACTGTGCCCAGTATGATAGTTGTTTTGAATTCATTTTCTCCCTTGTACCACTCCCGTAGCTTGTTTGAGCTCTGAGCCACTTGTTCACGAGTGCAATCTTGTGAGATGTCATATCATGTCATTTACATCCTTAGTCCTTGGTGCAGTGTGTCGCACTCTGACTGTGCTGGTGGCAGTGGCTCCCCATGCACGTGTGTGCGCAATCATGTTCCATGCGCATTATATGCATGCCCCTAGGTGTTCTTGACCACCTGCTCATTGTAGTATGTGTCCAGGATGATCCATGTGTCATCTCATTTGGAAAGCCATGTCATGCTCACTGTAGGGGTGTGTGTCATCATGCACAACTTCAGGCTCTCCACATCTGTATCCCACATGGCTCCCCTTGTTCCAGGTCCACTGCCTATTTTCAACTGGTGTTGTCTCATACATGCATGGGTGTACTATTGATGGTTCCTCATCTGTCCTCCATCATGTCCACTTCTCATTGGCTGTAGTGACATTTGTATGATGAAATGCACTAGATGCATGCCAACACTGTCTGCCAACGCACAGTTCTGTGGGGAACATTTCATTGCCATGCAGTGCCTCCCTGCTATTGCCCAGGGGGTGGGTGGTTCACGGAATTCATGCTACATGGTGCATGCCATTTGCATATGATGGCTGCAATTGCCCTTACTCTGCCATCATGTTTGCAGATTGTCATCACTACGTATGTGCTGTGGTTGGAATTTGAGGGGCTACACATGCACTGCACCGCACACACCAACTCCTGTGCCAAGTTCAGCCCTTCCACTTGCAAACACAATGCTGCTATGTGATGGTGACCTGACATGTAGGTACCCATGTCCCTCCTTTCACTGTATAGAAAGGCACTAGCGTAGGTGCCTCCTGTGACACAAGTACTCTGCATAGTTGATGGTAGTTGAGTGCTGCACATGAACATGCATGTATCATGGTGTGTTTGGTTTGATTTCTAGTTGTGTCTATTTGTGTCTTCCCACATGCTTATGCTTGGTGCCATCTCTTTGTTGCCATCTCTCATTTCTGCTTTGGATATTTGCCTGCTAGAGGTTGTATGTGATGCAGGTGATGTGCAACATGCAATACATGTGTTGCCTTCACATTTTGCACACATCCTTTTATGCTTTTGGCATACCCTTGCATTGCAATGCCACTGGATACATTTTGGGGTTTGAGTTGCCTGTGACATGTCTGCTTCATTAGTTGGCTGTCAATGTTGTGATCCGTATGTGTATGGTATGTGCTACTGACATGCGTGTCCTTGTTTCTTTTCTTTATGTTGCAGGTGATGACACACTGGTGGCAGAGGATGATGTCATCCCAGACACGGTGGTCAGTTCACATGACCAACCAGGCACCAGTGGTGGTCATACGTTGGCAGCCCACGAGAACCCACAGGTGCACTAGGCCATCGTGTCCAGAGCTGACTCTGAGTCAGGCTCTGATGTATCCTCTGACCACTATGTTGAGCCAGATCTACATCATGACGTGTCGTTGCCGGTAAGTGATCCTGTGTTGGATGATCTTCTGGCTCTGCAGTAGGGGGCCAGGCAGGGTTGGAATGTCCACCTGTGGTGGTTACGGGTGCACAGTCACACTCAACACCAGTTGGCCATGTTCCTGGGGCATCAGGTCGATGGAGGGATGCAGTCCTGCAGCCGCGGGTGGCACCAACCCAGCAACGACCATGGCTCCTTGGGCCCAGCAGGTGTGATGTCTGGCAACGCGGTGGTCGTGTGCCACCGGGGTCAACTGAGTGGGAGTGTTCCATGATTGCCATAGCACAGCAACAGGGGGAGCAGTTGAGATGATTGCTCAAGGTATGGAAAGTGTGGTCTATTCCATCCTCCCCTCTGTAAGGCAAATGGTGCTCCAGCAGCGGGCTACGCAGTCCACGTGCCGCTCACTCAGGCTGGGCATGGCGGCATCTGACAGGGCACGCCGGGCTGAAATGGTGGCTCTGCGTAAAGCACTTGATGCTCAAGCAGAGGCACACCATGAGGCCCTGAGGGTGGAACACCAATCCCTCAGATCTACTCTGGCTGCGCCCTGGATGAACAAGAGTAGGCGAGCAGAAGACAGGATGGTGCAGCTTGAAAGAACCATCTCAGCTGAACTCCATGCAAGCCGGGAGTCACTCTGTTTGTCATGTGAGGCCATGCAGGCAGAACTCCATCTCACACATCAGTCCTTGCAGGATGATGCACAAGTGACACATGAGGTAATGCATGCTGACCTCAGTCTCATTGCCAGTCAGTACCTGGTTTACCAGACCCGCATGCTTACTGCCATTGAGGGGCAAGGCGCGGCTAGATGTGGTGAGTCAACTGAGCCATGTCCACCTTCTGATTTCCACCCAGAGGGTGACGATGACAACCTATCTCCCACATAGGTCGGGCCATACAGGTGCTGAGAGCCCAGTGTGTTTTTTTTTTTAAATCTCAACATCTACACATGTCGGTGTTGAGGTGCACCCTGTACCTCCCCATTCCTGGGTGCCCCCCCACCCCTGGATCATATATGGGCATTTTCTTTTTCCTGCAAATGTTTTCTTTTTTCCAGCATTTTTTTTTGACCTACAAAAAAAAAAAATCATCCACATTTTGTAGTTTCTGGTAAGTATGTTTTTTCACATTTTTTTTCTATAATTTCTTTTTCATTACTTTATTTTTTACTTTTTTTACAATAATTTATATTATTTTCATTTAATTTTTTTAATTATTTTTTATTTTTATTTTTTTAAATAATTTTTGATTTTGATTTTATTTAAATTTTTAATATATTGTATTGTCTTTTGTCTATTGTGCATACATGTGACATTGTGGTGCTTTGTGGCATTGGAAGGCATCCACTGTGTGTTCCAGCTGGGCCCATTTAGGCTTGTCTTGTGTATGTGTTTTGCTTGGGGTCCTGACACATATGCTACTCCTGCTTCCCCTGTCCATGGGCTGTCCATGGGCTTTCAAGGAGGGCTCGGTGTAACAGCATATCACACATGGGCATTGGGCTTCCGTCATATCTGTGGCCAGCCTGCACTCCTACTTGTGTGTACACCCCTAATGGGTATTCTGGATGGTTTCTCCAATGCATGCCTGCACTGCACTTTGGTGAGTATTATGTTGACTGTGCATTTCATCATGTTGCTGATGATAGTTGTTATGTATTGGCTGTCTATGTTCATGCACTTCCTGCTGTAGGTGGTACCATGCACTCTTTGGCTGTGTATGATGCACTGATGGTGGGAAGGGTCCATGTTCTGACAATGTTGCAGTGGGACACTTTCCTCACAGTGATTTTGATATGCCACAGGAAGGCTGCAACGACCACTCATTCATTGCTTGCAACACTTTGGCCATCTTGCAGCCCTGGCTGGTGTTTTGATGTGCCATTTGAGATATGACCGCATTGCTCTTGATTAGATTGTCATGGTTGTGTCCTGGACCTGCCCCCCATCCCATTGGCCGCACTTGGTACTTGTGACAATCCGGCCAACCAGGACGCTGGCGCCTGCCACCACTACCATAAACCCACAATAAAGGCCCTGTCTAGCCCTTTCCACCAGCCTTCTGGGTCACTTGATTGTCCCCCTGTCTCCCCTGCCCATGTCAGTCTCCCTCCGTCTCCTCCCTTCATCATCACATCCCCTACACATCTGCACCGTCTGATTTCCCTGTGCTTTCTTTCCCCATCTCCCACTTTATGCATTTTGACCTTGGCCACCTCCTCCCTTCTCTCCTCCCTCTCCCTCTCCACCACCCTTTACCCTCCTCCTTGTCCTCTGTCTGTCATTTTCCACCACTACCGCAATTGCCATCAGCCATGCTGATACATAGCTGCTTTTTCTTTGCAGACATTTGCCCTTCTGCCTCTGTCCATCCGCCCCCCACCTTCACCTATTTTAGTATATTTTTGCCACTTACTTTTATCATTAGTCCCTCCACCACTGATTACAGGTCAGCTGTTGCCCCATTCCCTTCTGTGTTTCTTCTCCCCCTCCCCAGCACTATCTTGATTTTTTGTCGACATACCACAGTTTGTAACTTGTTCTGTGACTCTCCTCGCCTCTTCCCTCGCTCCCCTCCTTATGTGACTCCTGCACTGCAACTATTGCCATCAGGCATAGCAGTGTTGATGCTAGTTTTGTTTTCCAACATTCCCTCCCTAGACACTCCCTTATTGTTCCAGGCACTTATAATATCTACTTCGATTTGATAGTTCATTTTCACATTGTGGTCTGTTTGAAGGACATGTGGGGATGTACTGTTCTTCTCCCTTTTTACCTCCCTCATTGATGTGCTTTGATGAACTTTGTGTGTAGGTCGTATTATGATTTTCTATGATTCAGTGATGGTTCACTGTCTGCCATTGTCGATGTGGGGTACTCTGTACATGATATGTTCTGCTGGTCAATGGCTGATGCAATATTGTGCTTTGTTTTGAGGTGTCAGGGGATGGGTGTGGTTTAACACACTGGGGGATCCTTGAATGCAATGTTCACATGTGCTGTGTACAGGACACTGGGACTCACTTCATTTCACATGCATGTATTCGATGCGTGTCCCTACTAACAAATACGCTTAGGCAACGACCCTCAACTACATTGACACCATGCTCACACGTGCACCCAGATTGCCTTCTCAGGCATGCTGTGTCCCGACAATCCATGTTCACTTCAAAGTCATTGATCGTGTACATGCATGACATGGTACTATTTGGTTGAATGCCGTTTTTTCAAATGATGCTCAAGGGGTTTCCCCAATGCAGTGCACACTCACTGTGCTGTCCAGAGAGCGGTGTTTGAAATGCCAATTTTCAATTGTCCAATGTGCATGGCAACAGGTATTCTGACTTTTGTTGCTTGCACCACTGGTGGCATGCATTTGTGCCACCGTTTTCATGGTGTGAGGTTTTGGTCAGTCATTCCTTCAGATTCCATGCCAGGTGTAATTGTCTGGTGCCTATTTACATTTCTCACGTGGCACTTCATGACTATTGTGTCATGTGTTGTGCATATGGTTTGATGCTTTACCATTGCATTCCATGGTATGGTGTGGCAGACTGGGTTCAGGTGTGTTGGGAGGGTTTGGGTGACATACCAGTACTTTCATGCCCTGTTTAGCAAGGAGGGGGGGTATGCGCCTTGCATGTGTTCCCTTTGGTCACATGGGATTGGTTGTGTTTAATTAGCTAGGGATGCACACAATGTGGCACTTCCATGGACACAGTTTCAGGGTGGTAAGGTAGTGACAGTTAACTGTCCCTTTCTAATCATTGACTGTGACCTAGTATGTGACAGGCCTGTGTGCACTCTGCAGAGGTTGGAGTTTAGGTGAAAAATTTGGCCACAAGCTGGGTACGGGCTGCCTCGCCACATGCCCTTTCCCCTCCCATGCGCAGCAGCCATGCGCATGGTTGGGGATATGGGGACACCACCATATCCACCGGAATGCCATGCCGTGTTGCAACATTGCGCAGGACACATGCTGCCACAATGATCCTGCACACTACTAGGATGCATATAGTAGCTGTCCACCAGAGAGGTCAAGGGAGCGGAAGCATGACTTGAGCACTCCGAATGTGCACTCCACTATGGCCCTGGTTGCAATATGGGCTGCGTTGTATCTTATCTGGGGTGGTGTGGTGGGGTACCATATGGGCGTCATCATGTAGGTGCTCAGAGGGTAGGCACTGTCCCCTGGTAAGGTGATAATGGTTGTCATTAGTTGGGCTTGTGTATTTGTCTGTGTGTGACATGCATGCATGTGCACAGGCATTTGTACTCACCTAGGAGCCATGTGTCGCCATGCTTCCCAGCTTCCAGGGCCCAGCTCAGGGCAGACATTCTGAATATGAAACTGTCATGGGTGGACCCAGGATAGTTTGCATAGACAGAGGTGATGATTCCCTTGGCATCGCATACCACCTGCACGTTGATGGAATGCCAGTGCTTGTGGTTTTGATAGATGTGCTCAGTTGCCCTAGGTGGACGTAGGGCCACATGGGTGCAATCTATGGCACCAAGCACTTTGGGGAAGTCTGCCACCCTGTAGAAGTCCAGGGCCATGGCCTGCCTTTTTGCAGGTGTACTGGGCATGTATATGTGCCTGTGGACTGAGGGGCGCGCAGTGATGATTGCCAACACCTGGTGTAGGCAGCATGACTGCGTGGGCCGTGAGACACCCCCCTCTATGGCAGTTGTCTGCTGAAATGACCCAGTGGCCAAGAAATGCAGTACATTGAGCACCTTCTCCAAGGGGCTCAATGCTTGGGAGCACAGGGTGGGTCATGTGAGTTCATCCTCCCACTCCCTGACCAGCTCTAGGGTGATATGAGGTGGAAACCTATACCTGCCATAGACCTGGCCATCAGGCATCCCAAAAAGGCTGGTCCTGGGCAAAAAAATGCGGGGCCTGGCTATACTCCTCATCATCACGCACAGCGTTTGGGATGTGGAAGTGACATGTGCGCCCGTGTGCGCCACGCGCGTTTTTGGCACACATCACTGGAAAAACATGCGCAGAACCTTCCATGAATCGCACGCTTTTTCACGCTTTTTCACGCTTGTGCCAGCTTGCGTGACTAATTTCGGCGCACATTTATTCCATGAATTACCCCCTTTTTCTTAGATGAATCGGAATGAATTTTAGGTGAATTATATCGTATGTTTGTGTGATTTTCTTTTTCTTTTAAAATGTGTTAAACAGGATTATTCCTATAGTCTTCATTATTTTAAGATGGTTGCGTAACTGGTTATTTCATGTATTTATTATTTGTCACTATTGTCATGATGTGGAGCGTTTGAAGTTTATTGCCCATTAATACACTATACATAATTAAAAAAAAGAATATTAGAATATGAACTTCTAACAGATGGTGATGAAAGAGCATGCTCGTGATGGCCCATTAACACGTCATGGGTTCAATCCAGTGGTGGTTTTCTCTGGTGTTCGTTAACTATGCCAAAATCCCAAGGTTGGATGACAAGGCGGGGCTTTTCAAGTACCTCTCGGAACCTGCATGCACAAAAAAGTGATAATAGATTTGAGTCTCTGACAACACTCAACCATGAGGTCATCAGAAATCTGAAAAATTGGAATATGTGATGAGCTCGGGTGCAATGGACATCCCTTTAACACCTCATGAGGGCTCAATCCAATGGTATCTTGCTCTGGTGTAAGTTAACTACAACTACATCCTATGGCTCTGGTTCCTCTGGCTGCAAAATCTTAATAATAGAAATTAGTATTTAAGCATGATGTCATAAGTAGACTATTGGATATTCAATTCTGACAGGTGGTGATGAGAAAAAGTTGCACTAGAGGACTCATTGACACCTCATGGTGTTCAATCCAGTTTTTCTATTGTTTGTTCTGCACATTGTGAACAACACCAAAGAGAGTGCTCTCGCTATTTGAGGCCTGCATCTGACCATAACTATGCTAGCCTATTCTTTAAGACCCTGTTATGCCTTTCCACTATCTCATCATATTGAGGGTGGTGAGGACAATGCAGGTTGCATGTATGGTGTGGAGATAGTAGCTGTATATGGGGTAATTGACTGGGACAAAGTTGAGGCGGTCATTTGGCGGAAAGCATTTTGTCTACCTGATTGCCTTCCTATTGCTGCTTTCTTTCTGGAGTTGGGTCTGGACTCTCTGTTTGTCACAGTCAAATGGAAAATACTAAGTCAGTAGAGACTGTAACTAAGTCCTACTCAAGGCTCCTTGGATACTGATCTGGGAAATGTGATGATTAGGTCAAATTACCCTCCGATTAATTATTTTAAGAGGGCAAGTGATTTCATTTTAACAGAATGCGGTTTGGGGATTGACCACCTGGTTTCTAACCCCTTGATGTTAAAAGAAAAATGAAGGGAGCTGGATTCGTGCACAACTATAGAAAAGGTGAATCCCTACAAGCTATATAGCAGTCTATCCCTTATGGACAAATGGACAAACCATTGGGTTATATACCATTGTATCTGAGGAAATGACCAACATTAATTTTGCCGTGTTCACTTCCTCAGACTGAGATTGAATCTGCTGTTGACCGCAGCGATTTGTGTAATTAGAGCGAGCAAGGCACAGAGAGGGTCTGTAACCACGGGTCAATATATTTTGTGTAATACTGCAAATGTGGTTAAAACTTGGGTGAACATATTGATCAAATGTAGCTAATTGCAAAAAGCAAAGATAGCATTGCTGAATAGATTTGAACATGATTTGAATTCTGCCAACTCAATGGATATGTTTTACAGACTGACTAGTGGTGAGGAAACTCTTTCAATGATAACATCGCTAAAGTTGTTTAGTTTAGCGGGTGTGATTAGTATCTCATAGTTTGTGACATTTCTTCATGATGTTTGCCTATTTTGCACAGTATCTGCTCCTTTGTACAGTAATGATTGTTGTGCACAGCACTAGTTAATTTTTCACTGCAGCCATTGCTATGGAATGTATTAATCTTACTCTAGGTAAGACCTAGATAGTTGTTTTATCCTTTTTTTATCGATGCAAAGTGTAATTTGCAATGAATTTCAATTTGTATGTTTGTGTTTTAATGTGTATAGTGATTCATTAATGTGTGTTAATAAGAATGTATGGATTTTGTGTAAGGTTGACTGGTTTCAACCAGAATCACAATAAGAATAAGAAAAAAAAACAATGCAGGTTGTGTGGTATATCTAGTGCTGTGCATAGTTCCTTTACCAGCAGTCCAGTAAAATGGGCCCCATATTTCTGCTTATACGCACAGATACCCCAAATTGTGGTATGAAATCCTTAATCAATACTTGGTCACCATTATAGTGCCTGCTCAATGTCACAGTCAAGTCTCAAACCAACCTGAGATGGTGTGTATGATCACACAGTCATTTTGAAAATTGTTGTGTTTCTGAAGCTTGATTAAATCAATTTGCAGAATCACAAAGGAATCCTTGCATCACTTCCACAGCTTTCCCTACATTGTTCTGTTGCCAGGTAATACAATGGCTGCATAAATGTGTGCTATTTCAGCAAAATGTCAGGAATACCGACCTTGTCTCAGTGTGTCAATCCTACCCCTTTTCCTACATCGGCAAGTCCATAATAAATACAAGTCAAGTAGAAGAAAAGTACCTTTGGTGTAACAGGGCTACCATGTTTGTCTCACCAAAGGGTATCAAAGCACAGACAAAAAACTGTGAGGAAGAATCTTTTTCTGATTCTAAGGATGCACTAACATACCTGCCAATTCCTCTAATGTTGTGAATGGAGGAGTTTGCATCTTACTCTTTTGGAAACAGCTGCCTGTTTAACAGCAACATATGCTAACATAGTTCTAGGGAGCCTCTGGTAAAAGAAAGCATTTAAGATTCACATTTGGCCAAAATCTTGTGCAAAACCATATACGTAGCACTAGTCAGTGTGTATATTAACACTCTGCAGTTCTGCAAGCTTAAAAGCAAGTATCACTGCAATCAGTTCTGCTACTTATGCTGAATACACATTGGGTAGTCTGTTTTTGTCACCTGCTTGCAGGAGTGAGCAAACTACATGTCCAACTAGTATCTGGCCTTTCTGTTTTCTGGTATAAGGTCCATGAACAAAATATATAGGGTCTCATCATGGGTTGAGCGGAGCGGCAAAAACGCAGCAGTAACGCTATTACTGTTGCTTTACCGCTCTGCCCAATCCCAATGTAGAGGAGCAGTTACATGCCTCAGCAGGAAATCCCAGCCCCCTACTTATCATATGTTGGAGGCCTAACATCAGACAATGTTTAACCTTAGCAGTTGTGCCAATACTGCAGCTTATATTCGCAAGAAGGTATCCACTGAGTAAACCCTATCAAATGTATCCCCGAAGAGACTACAATCTGAGGGAGGAACTCTCAGAAGCAATATGAAAAGGAGAAAAGAGAGAACCTAATGACATCACAAGAGACAAGCGTGACTTATAGAAACTGATGACAAAGTTAGGAATCAAGTAAACTTTCATGTGCGAGAAGAAGATTGCACGTGCTCCAAATTGCTGCAGAAAATCAAACGTTCAATAATTGTACAGCTGCGGAAACTCAAATAGACCAAGTCATCTTAGAAGCTGGCTATACGTAGTGATTAGACTGCAGGCAAAGCCGCCATTGCATAGGAGCGGGGCATCAGTGCCATGAATTTAGTAAGCCCAGACCCATGGAGGAAAGGCTGAGAATTGTGTGGCAGCAAGAATAAGCTGAGATCATGGAAGCACCTGGTGAGGCTGCTTGGCCTGGTATAAAAACTGAAGCAGTCAAGGTCAGTTATCTATTCTTGAAAGCATTGAATGTGTGAAGGGTGAATAATCCTTTGTAAAGGTGCAAAGAAAGAACATCAAGAGAGCCAAGTGATATTCATTTAAGACATTTAAATGCTGCTAAATGGACTGAATCGTGATAGATGTTCCATTATTTGACATGTTGTATGACATCACTGCTGATGTATATTTTGCATATAAGGATAATTCTATGAGACAATCATGGAGAACTGAGTGAATGTCCATTGATGTACATTGTAAACTCCCTGTTTTAGATGATTGTTAATAATACAGACTCTTTGCCATGTTCCTGAGTTGGTTTGGTTATTTGGACCTAGAATTACTCTGTAATCCCATCCATTCAATGCACGTTACTAAAGCACCATATGCTCACCGAGCTTTGAGGTGGAGGTGATTGCGCTTACTTTTGGCACATTTTTGGTGTTACTGTCACCAACACTATCACAACCAGTGTTAATAGTGCCAAAAAGCTCCATAGTTTCCTACAGACTCTTAACAAAATGGGGAATTACTGCCACTTGGCAACTATAATATTTACCACCGGATACTGCCCAATTCCTGATGAGGCTGTAAGTCTGTATTCTGTAAAGGAGTGTCAAACAGGTCTTGTCTAAGTTGGAAGAGTTTGCCAGTGATGGCAACACAGTCGTCTGTCTCACAAACATGTGGTTTATCATCAAAGGGGGTCAGTAACTGTGATGCCAGATTGTTTCATTTTATTTATTTCATATTAGTTTAATACAAAAACATTTGCAAGGATTCCTCCTTATCTTAAGAAGACACCTTCAGTATTCCCATATTTAACACCCACCAAACCTTCACAGTCCAGGGAGATAAAACATTTCCTTAAATATTTTGCTGATCTGATGGTCAAGGCAGTCTTTGTGCCTCTTAGAAGCAGGGACCACCAATCCTCTGTAGATATTGTCACATAGCCTTCCAGGAACCACAGGAAATGTCTTGTCCTCATCAATGTTAGTGCTGTGCTTCTTGTAAAGACGTGAGGAAGATTTTCAACAGATCTTGTGACCTTGCAGAATCTACAACACATTGAAATTGAGCCAGTCTCAGCTCTAGATGACAAGACTGTCATTGTTTTAAACAATGTTCAGTCTGATCCTCATGAATTGAGTCCTATAGTCGGGGTCTGGGAATTTCCTCAGATACTCTGTTATATTGCCCCTACCTCATGTTTCTTTCGCAAGGTCATGGAAAAGTTTGTATTTGTTTATTTCATCATTTGTTGTTATCCAAGCTAAAGTAATTGGGCCTCATTACGAGTCCAGCGGTAACTGAGGCGGTAAAACCGCCCGGTTACCGCCGGCCTCGTATTACCATTCTGCCTCCGTGATTCCCAGAATTACTGGGGCATTACAACCCCGGTGACCTGGGAATTCCGGAGGCGGAATGGTGTAAATCCCCATTCCCATTGAGTCCTATAGGACTCAATGGGAACGGGGATCATGGAAACACTGACACCAATCTCGTGATGGTGCCGGTGTTTCCTCGTCTGCCTGCAGGCGGGCGGTGTTAAACCCGCCAGGTCAGACCTGGCGGATTGACGCCTCCGCCTGCAGGAGTTGTGATCACCCAGTATGGAAACAACGGTGGCGGCTGGTTGACCGTCACCATTGTTTCCATACCAGGTGAGTTGTAATGAGGCCCAATAACGTCTTCTTGACCTTCCCCGGATTGTGACACAGTTCCTCCACTGAAGTGACTAAATGACCCAAAGAAGTTCTACAGTCAGCTTCCTAACTCACCAGAGCACTCCCATCTTCTTTCAACAGCTCTGTTCTTATAATGGGCAAGATTGGAGCCGAATTCTCAGTTACGCATTTTTCAAAGAAGTTCAATATTTTCCACTCAGCCGCTGCTTTCAATGAGGCTACAACCAAATCATGTATCCCTACCAGGATTGGGATTGATCTTGAGAGACCCAGATCCCATTTCCAGAAGATCCCCTCCAGCGGCACCCAGTGTTTTTAGAGAACCAGGGCAAAGCCTCCAGAAGTCAGCACCGGGACCACATTGGCTTTGTACATCTCCAAAATGGGTAACAGCGAGTACCAACAGTACTTGCATTTCACAATTATGGTCTGGTTTGCTAGGGCAATTGTTTTGCCCTTTAGGGAAATCAGAGTGTGTGTTTCTACGGCACTACTGGAGATGTGAACCCCTAAATACTTAAACAAGTCCACAATGTCAATCTCCTCAGGCCCCAGAGCCCATCTGAAGGGCTGTTTCCTCGAGGTGCATCACTTTTTTATTGTTAAGATCTTCATCTTCTTAAAGTTAATTTGGAGATCATTTTCTAATGCATATTCATTTAGGGTGTGTATTTGTTTTTGTAGACCTACAGCTGTTTGATCTAGAAGAAATATAGTAGACGAGACACCTATGCTCCAGCAACTGAAGGCGGAAATAATCTTTTTTTTCATAAAGCTAGCAAGGTCCAAAATGTAGAGATTGAATAGCGCAGTGGCCAAAGGGTACCCCTGTTTAACTCCTCTCCTGGTTGGAATGTTCTCAATTAGCCATCCATTAGCATTCAGGCGCATTCTGATGTTAAATGTTCAAAAAAGCAGGGGCGAGACACGCACTCCAATTCCTGGCCAATATATTACCCGAACAAGTGTCCAAAAACAATCACAGGGTTAAATCCCAAAGTGTCCAAAATATTCACAGGGTTAAAAACCGAATTACTGCCCAATAGTTCACAGGGTTGATTCCCGTTTTGCACTGTTGTGCTCCTCCAAGTGTCCAACAAATTCACATGGTTAAATCCCAATTTGCTGGCCAATAGTTCACAGGCTTGATTCCCTTGCACTGATGTTAGTCTGGGAATGGAGGGACCTTAGCTGGGCCACACGATCTTCCAGGCACCCCCAGGCAGCCAGTTTATTCCACAGGCACTGCCTGTTGAAGCTATCAAAGGATTTTGTAAAGCCCACAAAGGCCACGTGGATTTTACCATTTAGATCAATAGTAAAACGATTGGGGGTAGTCCCCAGACCCCTGACAAATGCACTTTGAAAATCATTATTTCGGCCTTCTCTATATGACCACTCACTCAGTCTCTTTAAGAGTAAGGCTGCATAGGCTTTTCGCAGGAGGTCTAAGAGGGCAATGGGCCAGTAGCTAGGATACTTTATGTTACCACTCTTAAAAATCGGGATCACATTATCTGACTTCCAGAGCCAGGAATATTGTGTGCCACCAACACATTCTTCAAAATCAATCCCAGCACTAAAGCTCATTCATCCGGGTTATCTTTCAGCATTACATTTGAGAGACGGTCCAGGCCGGGCGAGCCCGAGGGATTAGCGCGCCTAATCAAATTGACCAGGTCTTCATGATCAAAAGCCAAACTGAGACCTAAAAAAGTTGGTCCAGACAACCTCTGCCACCCCATTTACTTGAACAAAGTCCTGGTTAAATTGATTTATAAGCCTGCAGGTTTCAGCTGTAGTTTTGTTGCTAATGGCTTTTAACATCAGCTACGCATCTTGTTGGATGATGGTGCTTTTGTATCCACAGAGCCAGTTTCTATAGATGTTTCCAATCTTTTTTACATCCATTTCCCAGTTCTGCAGACTCAATCTCTTAGCAGTCCAGACAACCTTTTTCATTTCCCTGTCTTTTTTCAGCTACCTGCTTGTTATAGGCATGCAGATGACCTCCAGATGCTTTCTTATTTATCCTGTTTTACACCAGAAATGGGGCCGATATTGGAACATAGTTGACAACACTCAATGTTTTTAAGATATTCGTCTCCATGAGTTTTACAGAGAAGACAGTGGTTGATTGTACTACAGCTTCTCTTGACATTCTTAGGCAACATCTTTTGTTTACTGTCTCCAATTTAGAATTCATCAATTGTATATGCTTCACTGCCTAGGTAGACCACTCCATTTTTAGGATGTTGTGGTCTCTGGAACTAACAGGCAGTACTTCCAGGAGACTGATGTCAGTCAGATCCCTGGAGACAAAGATGTAGTCAAAGACTGATGTTTGCAGGCCCTGTTCCCAGGTGGCATGACAGTGCCCAGCTATTTTAAAGGAGCCATTCAGAATATGAATGTCCCTACTTTCCATTAGGGCCAACCAAAGGATTCCTCTCTGGATATGCGTGTTACGTGAATTGAGCTCTCCATGAATTCATCTCCGATTCCGGTTGATGCACGACAAGTTCAGGTCTCCTCAGTGTATTAACAAGGGGTTATTCTGCATATAGGCCTCATCGATTGCCAGACCATCTTTGGCGAGCATTTCTTTTTCACCAATTAGTTGCGGATTCCAATACATGTTTATGACTATCACATATTTTAGCCGCACCTCCTTTAGATTCAAGGAATCCCACCCATTCAACAATGTGGTTTGCTCAATAAAAGGGCCTTTTCTAGTGTGTGACCTCACTTCATGTCCCATTCCACTCCTGATTAGTGTTGGTAGGCCTGCTTGAGGTCTGCCTGCCACACCCATCATAGCTGGATTTAGGAGAGTAGTAAAACCGTCCAAAATGGGGCATTCCCTTAGCCATGTTTCTTGCAGACATGCATAGTCCAGATCACCCCACTTTAAATCTCCTTTGGCAAACAGATGGGAAAACCCCTGCATGTTCCATGAGGCCAATGAAAAGGTCTTCCCCCTGTTCACTGCGTCTTTGTTTATTAGAGCTGCCGTCAACCAAACCCAGAATTAATCCTCGGCTAGCCCAGATGTTTTTATATTTTTTAAGGCACAGAATCTGTCCTCATTTGTGCCCCCTTCATGTTTTATTGTTCGTGACAGGTATATCCTTAGGCGGCTCTGGGCAGGACCCTCACTAACAGGGGGGTCATGAGCAAATGTAGAATGAATCACCCCTATTGGCGCTTGTGGTATCCCTAGGTAGTACAGGTAGTAGGGGTTCTTGCCCCAGGGCTCTGAAAAAGCTTCAGAATCTGTTGACTTGTCCATTGGAATTTGACTTTGATGGTTATGTAAGGACGGCCTCAGTTGGCTTCTCTTGCTTTGCCTGGCAAAAAGCAAGAAGAGTTTTATTGGTGTATCTTCTATGTTTATATTTAAAGCCAGAGCTTCAGTATTTGATAAAACCACCCATTCCTT
Source organism: Ambystoma mexicanum (assembly GCF_040938575.1). Lineage (NCBI taxonomy): Eukaryota > Metazoa > Chordata > Amphibia > Caudata > Ambystomatidae > Ambystoma > Ambystoma mexicanum. The sequence goes on from NC_090928.1 coordinate 740,823,393, forward strand.
CACTGACACCCCAGGCGCAATGCGTTTCTTAAGCAGCGTGACTGTTGGAACTTCTGTTGTAATTGTAGTGGCACCCTGAGCCTCAGCCACCATAATAGAGCTTTGCTGCACTGCCTGGGCCCAAACCATCTGCCTGTAATGTTCTAACCAGCCCCTTTCTATTTTGGACAGTCCCCCAAGGTTACTGGGTGGTAGTTTTGGGCCCTTTAGATCTATCTCCTTCGCTAAATCGTTGTAACACCCCCCTTCACCTGTTTTCCTCTCCGCTGTGATATATCCATCTCTCAGTGTGTCGTGTAGTGACTCATATAGCTTCATAAAGGGAGCCATTGCAATGGTCACTACCGACATTTGGCTGAAGGGATGCAGGCCTACTTCCTTGAATGGCCACTCTCTTTCCTTCGCGATCTGGGGGTTTCATAGTCAGCTGTCAGCGGATTTACATTCTGAGTCTGCCTCGCTGCAGACGGAGAACAATGATTTACTGGTTTTGGAGCTAGGCCCACTACTGGAGAACTTGCATTTGAGCTGTTGTTTACATCAAGTCCTTGATGGCTGTTTCGCAAGGCATATTCAGCTGGTACGCCTTGTAAGCCAACATTTGGCTCAAACTGAAACTCGCAGGATGGGACATTGAGATGCAAAACACACACAAATAGCTTTTTGAAGTTTGTAACCAAATTCACATCAGTAGTTATGGGAGAGGAGGAGGACTTCCTAAACTCCACTATTATTACAAAGAAACGCCAAGAGGATAAAACAATGAAAGAGGCACAGCTGGTGCAAAGGAAGAAGAACCCCCGAGGCAAAAGGGAAATTTCTGATGAATTGCAAAGGAATGGGATCCAAATTGTCAATGTAAGTGTGGGGTTTCAGACTGAGGGGCTAGGGCTGGAGGATAAGATTACAAATGAGCAGTCAAAAGGAAATAAGACAACTGGCCCCACTGGGGCACAGAAAGATGCATGTACTGGGGAGGTCCCTAATGTTTGATGGGTCACCAATAGTCATCCAACAGCATGGGCTCAGATCTTCCAGAAGAGTAAATGCCAACTAGGAAAAGAAGGGCTCAGTTCCATTGGAGTCACAGTACTGGGCTGAAAATGAAAATTGCCCCAATTTTCTTGAATTCTGTATCCAAAATGTCTGAATTAACAACCACTATGGAAGAGGTGAGATTGGGAAAAGGCAAGCATCGGATGCTGGAAATGATGTGCAATGGAGCGGGGAAAGCAGCAGGAGCAGAGGAAAACAAACCCGCTCCAGCTTTAACCCGGGAAGGCTTACCTCAGTTGCAGGAACAAGAAAACCAGAAAGAAGAAGGGCAGTCAATCTTTGCAATGCCAAAGATGTGGCTCACTTTGACTGCAAATAGATATAAAATAAAGTCTCTCTGCAGAGGTGAAATCCGTTCAATTCTTTATATAAAAATCAAGCCTTTACCTTTTGAACTCACAAGATATTGAATCTGTTCAATTCGCAGACCTAAAGAACTCATATATGGCGGAAGTGGGACTAACAACAAGAGAAGGTCAAGAAGCAATCATGAAGGCAGCAAGAGATCTGGAAGGTTTGGGGCCAGCGGTTTCCAGCTCTTATCCATTAGAACCTTACAAGCCAAACTGCCATGCTCCAAAATGGCGATTGAGGGAAGGGGAAAGCTCAGTGATTAGCCAGTTCCCTGATATTTTATCAAGAATGGCAAAGACTACTGATGAGAACCAGCAGGAAAAGACATTATCTATGTTGCCAGAAATATTGATGCCGGTCTTCCAGAAACTGGGGGTGGGGACACAGCACCTTTAAACAAAGCGATTTATTCCTAGTATGCTGGAACACGCGGGGTCCAAATACGTTCACCTCAAGAAAAATGAAATAACACTTATTTGGCAAATGTAATGTCTTAATGTTACAAGAGGCACGGCTGGTTAATTCAATCAAAATAGAAGGATATACAGTCTTCTCACAATCAGCTTGCCAAAAAGCCAAAGACAGGCCGTCAGGTGGGCTCCTGATGGCATTTAAAAATGCTACAATTGGAAATTCCATATTGTTGATCAAAAATAAAATGGGAATTCATGTTTGTAAGGTGCCTTATAAGCACTGGTAACAATCTTTAGAGGTGGTCTTCATCAATGTATATTGGAACCCTGCCTGTTCCAGCCTGCAGGATTTACTGGGAGAACTTGCACCATCATTGTGAAGGATCAAACTGCTTTGGGGGGTGCACAGATAATTTTGGGAGGAGACTTGAATTCGCAATGCACTTCTTTATTGAAAGAAATGGCGAACCATAGTTCAGGTAGAGTGACTGAGAAGGGTAAATCATGGGTGGAGTTCCTAACGGGATGGAGGCTGAAGATGGCAAATGGAAGGCTGCCGGGAGATATTCCTGCAAACCCAACAAGGCAGCAAGGATCATCTGAATCCATTCTCGACTACATCTTTATGTCTGATGACCTTTATACACAGCCTGCATCACTTAACATCAGGCAGGACGGGGGGAGTGATCACTCACGCTTAGAGCTCTCAATCTCCGATATTATCTCCAGAAAACATGATAGACAGTGTCAGGATATTGACAATAGGAAAGGTAGAATACGCTTTATTAAATATATGTCGGAGGGGAGGGCCCTTAATATTCACCTTATGGAAATTGCTGAAAGAGTCCAATGGGATCATTGTAAACCTGAGGTCTTCACTAGGTTTGTTTGGACCACATGCCCACTGAGCGTTGGAGGAGGCAGGAAATCACAGATCCATCGGCATATATTTGATGAAGAAACATCACAGAGGAAAAAAAAATTAAATTGGAGCCTGAGACAGCTTAAATTATTGGGCCAGAAAGAGGAAATTTATGAAAGAAATTCAAGACACCTCCAGCAGGAATATATGCATTGGTCAAAGAGTATAAAGATTTTGAGTCTTCAACAGGATGGGGAACTCATGTTAAAGCTAATTGGGAACGGGGACTCCAGAAATTTCTGGTCAGTTATACACCAACTGGAGGGTACCTCAAGTAGCACGTTGTGCAACTTAGTTCGGAGAAAGGATGAATTGTAGATCTGTCTGAGGTCTTTAAAGCTGCCACTGACTCGTCTCTCCCCACCATTGAACCAACAAAGTGGTGCCTTTCTTTTAATGAACAGATCATAATGGATATAATCATGAAATGCTCAACACCAAAGGCTGCGGGTCCTAATGGACTCACATACCAGGTCTAAAGGAATAACTCCCACCTTTGGGTGAAACTACTGACTTGGTTGTTTAAAGACATTCTCCCAAAGCAGAAGTTTCCTCATTCTTGGCAATCAGCTATTACGATACCACTGTTCAAGGGGAGTGACCGGACGGTACCAATGAATTACCATCCAATCGCCCTCCTTGACATTGACTGTAAGATGTTTATGAGAATCCTGCTGGAGGAATTTGAAGTTTGGGTGAAGGAGGCCAAAATATTATCAAAGTACCAAACGGGATTTAGAAAAGGGCTCTCAACTGCTCTTAATGGAGTAGCACTAAATATTCTGAGTGAACAGACAGAGAAGAGGGGTGAACTCGTACTCTTTGGGGTTTGGGTGGACTTCTTGATGGCATTTGATAAGGTAGATAGAAACCGTCTGTGGTTGAAGTTAAGATCCTGGGGAATTCCAGAAGGTCTATTGGCCATCCTGGTTGAGTTTCCCAGAGAAACCACAATCAGAGTTCGACTAGACCAAGAAGGGTATCTTTCTGACCATATTATAGTAGAAAGAGGGGTCCAGCAGAGTTGTTTGGGGGTCCCCCTCTTTTTCAATCTCCATCTGGTGGATGTGGGGGAATTCCTTAAATCGTCGGCGTTGGCAAGGCCAACGATCAATGGATCTAGAGTTCATTGGCTTGCCTATGCCGACGATTTAGTCCTGTTGTACAACACGGCAGTGGGGCTTCAACGCCTTTTGAACAGCCTTGACTACTATGCCAAAGAGAATGGTCTTACATTGAACCCCAAAATGTCAAGAATCCTAGTGTTTAGGCACAGGAAGAAAAGGGTCATCTATCCACGGTGAGAGATGGGAGGCCAGCAGATTCCAAGAGTTGAAGATTTGATATATTTAGGTTATAAAATCTACGCCTCTCCAGCAATTTGTAAGGTGAAGCGGGATATGCATAATAAGATCAGCCAGATCATCCCTCAGATGAAAAAAGTTCTAACGGAATACTGTGGTTTTTTGCTCATCCCTTTGATTAAATATTATAAAGCAAAGGTGATTCCGGTAGTCCTATGTGGGCTGGAGGTGAAGCCCCTTCTCTGGAGTGGAGATTGGCACAGATGGGAAAGGCTGATTTGGAAGAGTGTTCTAGGCCTCCCGCACAGCCTCCAGCTTGCAAGTCTTAGATTCAAATTAGGCCTCCGATCACTTAAAGCCCATGCTGGTTGGAAATTGGTTTCTCTTTATCGGCTCATAATGACATCTAATGAGGTGTCCCTGTTTGCAGATATAAAATCTCACCTGAAAAAAAAACAGTTCTATGGTGCTCTTAAACCTGGAAGCCTTGGCAATAGAAGGGCTAAATACAGCAGATTCAGATTGTAAAACTATGTTTTAGAATCCAATCAAGGTAAAAAAGACCCGGTTTGAAATGCACTGGACAACAACTATAGAAAAACTGTGCAGTCTGGCATGTGAAAGCCTATTCCTGAACGTCAACAAAAAACAAGGGTGTGTTGCTAATTATCTGGTGAAATTTCCGGACAGTAAAATCAGGAAAAGCTTTCTCAGAATGTGAATAAATGTTGTCCACACCAGAGAAATTCTGTCTCAAAGGGGGATGGGTGACTCTTCTCTTATTTTATGTAATGTGTGCAAAAACCCAGAGAAGCAATGCCTGAACCATCTGTTAATGGAATGTGAGGGTACATGGCCAACAAGATTAGTACTGTTCACATGATTTGGTGTGGGGACTAAGAAATATGTCCCGGACATGCTTTGGGACAGTTTGATCTCAGGATACTATCAGAACCTAACAATATTTGGGGTCCAGGTATTGGAAAACAGTTATATTGTGTTGTAGAAATCCTTTTGTAAGACAAATTTGGGATTGGCACTATTGGAATGACCACCATGGTCGAGATTTGGTTTGACCTTGTAGAGCCTGGAAACTGATAGCCTGTATTCATTCTCTTCTTCCTGTTGCGATCGTTTTCACTTTTTTTGTGAACTCTATTATCCTTATCCTTCTTCTTATTTACTCCTGTTTTAAATATTTTGCCCAAGGGGCTATTCTTCGATGGATGATGATTTTGAGTTTATTTTTATGGTTTGACTGTTTTATTTGAATCTACTGTGGATTGTATTACTTGTTTTATTAGTTGTATTGTATTGAAGAGACATTGTAAAAGGTTTTTTAACCAAATACAAATAAATAATTTTAAAAAAAGATATTGAGATGCTTTAAAGACTCACTGAGGAAAAATTGCAGGCTTCCTCCTCAGCTAAAATAAAGGCCATGCTGTAGATTAATTCAGCTTTGATTGTTTTTGTGCTGGGAATCTCCGCCAGTCAATCGGGTCATCAGCCTGTGAAAGATTAATCATTAGATCTTGAAATACCCCCCTCCCACTGTACCATCCAAGAGTTCCCCATCAGTGAGTTCCACCTCCCTTGGACCTAGGCGGCTTTGCCCACACAATGTGTTAATGGCCAGAGCCGGCCTTGAAGTAGATGTTTTCAAGATACACAGAGATGCAGAAGACGCTGAAGAACCAGCTATGCCGGCTTTGGAGCCTTTACCACCCTTCCATCTCCATTTCACCAGAACAGGGAGCACCTGCAACCCCACTGGTTTCCCCAATTGATGTTTCTGCGTGTTTGACTTTAGTTTGTTTGCAGTTAAATCCATGAAGGAGGCTATTTCTATCAGAAAACATGGGGTCAGGATATTCATCAATGTTGTAAGCGTTGAAGATTTAGCAACAGTTGCACTCTTGTACATAGACGCCTCATGGCCCTGCCACTCTTTTGCCAGAGGGAGTAAACTGGCCAGTCCATCAGCCAGAGCTTTCTGGTCTGTTGCTCCCAAAGTTGGAATTATGGGGATGGAGGCCATGCCCACATTGCCTGGATGCAGGATTTGTCATGTTCTTCAAGGAGGCGGCCGTGAGACCCCATCATAGAATTGAACTCCCAGGCTCATCTATATCTGACATACGGCTGTCCAGATCAGTTCTGGCTACCAGGCTCAAAGTTATAATACCGGCATAAGTGCACACATCCCAACTGTCTTCATTTCTGCTGCAATATCACTACAAGTGCTAAGATTCAAACAAGCAACGATGGATGAGCACCCCACTAGGCCGTCGTTGACCAGCCCTTGGTTCCAGGTGGGCTGAGTTCACCACAAGAGGGGTCAGAGGGAGTTCTGGGTCTATTTGAGGGAGGGCAGTAGCACTGCCTGTTTCTCCTCCCCCCAATGTCTGCAAATGGAGTGGAGTTGGTAAAGCGGGAGAGGGAGCCAAAAACTCAGAGCGAGACGGGGCCCACCAGTGAGGGGTGGAAATCATAGGTCTTACACATAAACTCTTCAGGGGTCAGCACTTCTTCTGGTTCCATAGCGACACCAGACGTATGATCGGCCACTCTGTAGGTGATGGGGCCGTTCTATCATGTCACGTAGGTCGCCTGTGTCTCACTTTGCTGGTTTCTGTGCCATTATACAATCCATCTGGCACATCCCGGCCCAAGCCCAGGCACTTAGCTGCAGTCGGCTGACTGGTGAATGACTGGACTCAGCTTGGGACTCTGTGCAGGTGCCCCTAACCTTGCTGGAGATAATATAGAAATCCTTAAAGGTGCAGTCAGGCGTGCTGATAAGTGAAGAACAGTCTTTCCACACAGCAAACGTCTACGCGGAGCCTTTACTCTCTGAGCCTTTTGTCGGGTGACTGGACTCATCTTGGCACTCTGCGCAGGTGTTCCACATCTTCATGGGGATAAAATAGAAGTCCTTAAAGCTGCAGTCAGGCGTGCTGATAAGTGAAGAACAGTTTCTGCCCACAGCAAATTTCTATGCTGTGCCGTTACTCTCTGAGCCTTTTGTCGAGTAACTGTTCTCGGCTTGGTACTCCATGCAGGCACTCTGTGCTTTGCTGGGGATAATTTAGAAATCCTTGAAGGTGCAGTCAGGTATGCTGATAAGTGAAGAACAGTATTTCCCCACAGCAAACTTCTATGCCGAGCCGTTACTCTCCGAGCCTTTTGTTGAGTGACCGGACTCGGGTTTCGACTCTGCACATTGCTAGGCATAATATAGAAATCCGTAAAGGTGCAGTCAGGAATCAGGAATGCTTGATAAGTGAAGAACAGTCTTTCCCAAAAGCAAACTTCTATGACGAGCCGTTACTCTCTGAGCCTTTTGTTGAGTGACCGGACTCGGGTTAGAACTCATCGTAGGCGCTTTGCATAATTTAGAAATCGTTAGAGGTGCATTCAGGCGTGTTGATAAGTGAAGAACAGTATTTGCCCGCAGCAAACTTCTGAGCCTTTTGTCGAGTGACTGGAATCAGCTTGGGATTCTGACAGATTTCAAACCGGGAAACGAATCAAAGTTAAATGTGACGAGTTTAATAGTAGAATTTCATACTTGGTCAGTCATAATAGAGACATATGCTGTGTTTTTGTATTTAACAATAATACTTATATGACATGTGGAACTGCTACCCCTAATTGTGATCCTAACCTTATGCACTTGCAATGTTGAATAGCAAGTGGAGCTGCTGCTACTGATGGAAGGCCTGTGGGACTGGGTCTAGTAGACAATTGGTCTCTGTTTCTCTCTGTCTCCTTGAGTATGGGTGACTGAGGAAAACCCATTTAGTTTGTGATAACACAGTGTAAATGTATTCTTATCAATTGGTTTCTAGGCTAAAGTTTGCTTAATTGATTCTGTTTCTATAGCGACTTAACAATTTCAGCATACATTAATATCTACTGTCTACCGCATGCCGTAATCCCCAAATAAGCTCTCACCTGGGTTCCTATCTGTTGTTTGGGTACCTATAAAACAGCCTTAGTGTGTTTATTTGCTGGAAACTGGTAGCCTGCCATTACGTTGTGTGCTAAGTAGTAGCCTCCCTAGACAGTTGCAGCATTTGTTTAGATGATTTATGTTTATTGAGAGTTAATTCACTTAGGTGCTTATGTGTGTCTTTCTTGCAAGCATCATGTCAATGAGAGGATAACAATGCATCATCTACATATTGTAAAAGTGTGTCCCTGTCCAGGGAACTTAACATCGTCATGGTCCTTTTTCAACTGTTGGGATAGGAGTGTACTCTTGTGGCTGGCTTAGCCACTTATTGTGATTCCCTTGAAATGAAGAGGTGAATACGTACCTGCTGCTGGATGTATATGGATAGAAACTAGGCATGGCAGAGGTCTGCTGCTTTAAAAGGTGTCACTGTCGCAGAATACAGGAGAGCATGGGGGCCGGTTTCAGAACAATTAGAAGCAATTGTAACACTACAGCATTTGCAAATCTAAGGTCTTGGATGAACATGTAAGTATCTCTTACTGTCCTCTTCTTATGCAACATTGGGATACTTAATGGACTTCTGGCTAGAGCCATTATATCCTGCTTCTGTTGGGGTTCTATGACTGTGGCTACACCGGCTTTAGCCTCTGGGAGCAGTTGATACTGAGGAAATCTGGATTCACTTTATGACTGTTCTACCTTCATTCCCACTGCTTCTGCGTTGTGGGTACATCCCATTTCATTATCATGTGTAGACCACAGAGAGCCAGTGACTGCATACAGCAAATCAGAACGTTCTGGTGACAAGTGCAGGTCATTGGGATCTATGGTGGACAAAGGCATGCCATGTAGAAAAGCCAGCACTGCTTCTGTATTTCTGTCACTGGGGTATCATAAACAGTGCAATTCAACTTACAAAAGAGGTTTCTTCACAATGATTTATCAGGGTTAGAGGGGATCAAAAAGAATGCATGTTTGTCAGTAAAAGGTCCCAGGGTGACAGAAACTGGTTCAGTTACTGGATGTGGAACAGGTGTATTCGAGATGCCGACCACATTGACAGTTGTAGATGCTAATGGAATGTCAGTGAAACAGTCGGAATGGATTGCAGATCTACTAGCCCCTGTGTCTACTAAACAAGAGATGAATCTGTCATCGCACCACACCCCACACACACAGGCCATTTCCGTCTCCTAGAATCAGGGCATTCATGACTCCGTTTTCATTCTGGTCAGTCTCATTACTGGTCTTTGTCTGGTGCACTGGGTGCTGATCTATTTGGCTTGAACTGAGTGGCATTGGGGTTAGAGAACTGGACTTGATCAGCGGGTGGAGCTGCACATTTCACTGGGGTTGGTTTGGGCAGTTGTTCTTCCTGTGACCCTCCTGCATGTAGTAAGTACCTGCTCTAGGGCAAGGGAACTACCTCTGTTGGAATTCGTGTGGGGCAACTCTCCCGCTTCCGCGACCCTTGTTTCTGCAGTTGTGAATCCATACATGTATTTTCTATGATCTCCTTCTGCTCCTGACAAGTAACACAATGATTGTTCACCCTCACCAGTTCAGAGAGGGTTTTAGCACTCTATCTATAATAGATAAAAAAGAGCTTCTGTTTGAATTTCGATTGCAGACCTAAAAAAGGCATTTGCTACTACTTCTTCAGTGGTGTCCTCTGGCTTAATAATACCTTAATAGTCTGTTCAGGTTATTTGCATTTGTTTGTTAAAATTATGGATTTTGATCCAATCGGTCTTCCTGGGGCACACTTCAGTAACTGCTACTGGCTGTGAGTTCCTGGCTTATTACACTCTCGGGTCACGGCTCGGTCATTCCTCTAGCTGAATAAGTCTTTGTCTGACCTCATGAGCTGATTCCTTTCATCACTAGGGGACTCTAACACTGAATAATGGTCTGCGCGTCCTTGGTGAAATGATGGTTCTCCTCTTTCATATTTGGAAATTCTTTGACCACATTTCTGACATCACTAGGGGAATATGGCAGATGAGCAGTCAGTACGTTCTCTTTTCAATCGGCCTGAGTCCTCTCGCAGTTGTCTCAGCAGAGCTAGAATGATAGGGGATTCTCTCCTGTAATTGCTATCCCTCCATGGTGACCATCTATCCAGGCACCTGTGTCGAGGAATATCATGAGGATACTTAACTTGGTCCTGCCTTCCGATAGTTGTGGTTCGCGGGACTGAAAAAAAAGGGAGCAGTCAGTTGCTGAGCTGGTTGTTGACTAAACGTTTCTTGCAGATTTTCTAGTCTGGTAGTCTGGGCTGTCCTACTGGGTGTAGTAGTGGTCGAAGGAGGGGGGATATGTCATCCACATGGGCACAGTTTTAAGCGGTCTGCAAAGCAGTACAACATTCTATTTTAAAAATGTCTATGATATCTGCTGCTGTTTCGTCACCCTGCTATCTATTAGGTGAGGAACAGCACCAGCCCTGTTCCATCACCTACTTAACCATTATTTATTGGATGTTATTGTCTCTCTGATGCCAGCTCAAACCAATTTGAACATGCTCCCCATTGTTTCAGACAATTATTTTCCTATTTTTATTCGAATGCATGCTTTAAATGGGCTAGCTGGTCTATGTGAAGGGCACCTTCTAGTGAGAATGAATTGTGCCACTGTGCCTATTGTTAAATCATGGCATTCTTGTAAAAATGTGCATGATCTGCTATTATATTTTGTATGCATATGGTGTTCCCGCACACCCTTTTGGGGTTATCAATACGTCTTGGGTCTGTACTGTAGCCATTATTTATTTTTTTCCATACCTATTATTAATTACATCACCACAGGCAGCAGGATACAGGTACAACTTGAAGGAGGAAGCGTGTACTGAATTGAGTAACTCTCCGACAAGGGTCCGGGTGCTTTGGCTCCAGCACACAGAAGGGGGTAATTTTGTTTGCTCTGAGACCAGTGCTTTAAGTGGGCCTGGGCCTGCCAGGGCCAGACCCCGGCAGTCTCCAGAAAATGGGGCTGAGCCAGGGCCATTTTACAATCACTATTAATCATATGCTCATACACAAGGAAAACTCCACTTTTCTGTCGCCCTCAAGTCATAGAAACGGGGTTACTGAGACTCTGTTAAGAGGCCCTCAGAGGGAAAAATAACACTCGCATCACCATATCTCGTAAAATTCTGATTAACCAGAGACAGGTTTATACCTGTGTTCTGTGTTCCTCACCTGAGATGATATTTATGCCTCACCTCACCCTCTGAGTCTGAACATCTCCATTTGTTAAAATCATTGGCGGAAAATGTGGAAGCAAAGTGTAGCAAAGCAGTCTGCACAGGCAATACTGCCGACTTTCTGTAAGAGTCGGAGACAAGCCCTGATACTGGCTATGCCTTACGCATTTCACGCTGCTGTGGAGAAGGCCTCAATACTTTGGGTAGCGTGGAGCGCACATGCTAAGTGTGAGAGCGAAGTGTAGAAAAGCAGGCTGCACCGGTAACGCTGGTGACTTTCTGTGAGAGCTGGGGACAAGCCCTGATAGTGGTTATGCCTTATGCATTTCACACTGTTGCAGTGGCCTTAATACTTTGGGCCACTTGGAGTGGACGAGCTACGTGTGGGAGCAAAGTGTAGCAAAGCAGTCTGCACGGGTAATGCTAGTGACTTGATGTCAGAGTTGGGGACAAGCCCTGATACTGGGTATGCCCTACGCCTTTCATGTTGCCATCGAGGAGGTCTTAATGCTTTGGGCTGTGTGAAGTGCGGAAGCAAAGTGCAGCAAAGCAGTCTGCAGCAGGCAGCAGGATACAGGTACAACTTGAAGGAGGAAGCGTGTACTGAATTCAGTAACTCTCCGACAAGGGTCCGGGTGCTTTGACTCCAGCACACAGAAGAGGGTAATTTTGTTTGCTCTGAGACCAGTGCTTTAAGTGGGCAGGGGCCTGCCAGGGCCGGACCCCGGCAGTCTCCAGAAAATTGGGGTGAGCCAGGGCCATGCTGGGCCCCCGTCCCACACAACATTGGTGGGATGCATCATCCCGCCGGAAGATGCGCCCATCATTATGTTAGGCAAGCTGACAGAAGTGCCAGCCAGCCTCAGCTATGCTGAGGCTGGCTGGCACTTCTGTCAGTCAGTGTAACTTCCTCTGATGACCCCTCATCAGGGTCATCAGAGGAAGTTACTGTCCCTTTGTTTGCCCTCCCCAGGTCACTGACCCTCGATTAGATCATGGAGCCCGCAGGTTCGCAGAGGGTGAAAGGGGCCTCGGGCTCTGTGATCTCTGCTCAGAGCAGATAGATCACAGAGCCCGAGGCGTCTATCTCCGTTGGCAAAGCTTTATAAAAGATGCCTTGAATTGTGTACGTTTCAAGCCATCTCTTATAAACGTAGAAATGTTTCAAGCCATCTCTTATAAACGTAGAAATATTTCTATGTTTATAAAAGACGGCTTGAAACGTACACAATTCAAGGCATCTTTTATAAAGCTTTGTTAACGGACAAAGCCACCTTGGGTTTTGTCCAACATCAACGCTTTATAAAAGATGCCTTGAATTGTTTACGTGTCAAGCCATCTTTTAGAAACATAGAAATATGTTACAAATGTCTATGTTTATGAAAGGTGGCTTGAAAAGTACACAAACCATAGTAAGGTAAGCACACAAGTGTGCGTAATTTACTATGGTTTGTGCACTTTTCAAGCCACCGTTTATAAACATAGAAATATGTAACATTGCTACGTTTATAAAAGATGGCTTGAAAAGTACACACACCATAGTAGTACGCATACAAACATATAAATGTTCACATACATTTATATATTTGTTTGCGCCCCTTACTATGATTTGTGCACTTTTAGGCCACGCCCACAATGAAAGCCATGCCCCCAAACGAGGCCCCCCCCTCAATTTCATACCCCACTTAAAGCACTGTCTGAGACCAACAAGTGTGATGTTTTAGGAACTTAACATTCTTTGTTTAGTAAAATGCAGGGGCACACGAAATGCTATAATTTAAAAAGCAAGAAGAAGACCTCCCTGGATAACGAAATGCCAGGAGTTTTAGAGGAGGAGGGTGTGTTTAAGCCTGGAGAAGAAAATCAGGCATCTTGATAAACCAGAAACTAATCTCAGCGCCCCTCTGGCTCTCTTTATACATTCACAATCATGACCAGGGAACCCTGAAAAAGATCCGGGCAACCTCCCACATGGAAATGCAAATACACGTCAGGAAACTCACGCCTTTCCCTCTACTTGGAAGTTATTTAACCCGGAGTCCTCTGTGTTGGGAGGGAATTGTGATGTTGCCCTAAATCTGGTACTACAAGCCTTGATGAGGTTATATGACAATATGAGCTTGGAAGTAAGAATGCACTTTGAGATTCTATCTGATGTCAATTCTAGTGTAGGTGAACTTCTGGCTCAATCTGTGACTTCAACTCGTAATGGGCCGGTAATAGCCCATTCGCGTGTGGCGGTAATGCCGGGCTCCCAATACCCCCTTCTGCCCCATAGGGCAGAATGGGTGTGGGGAGCATGGTTGCACCGGCACCATTTATAACAATGCCGGTGTAATCACAAGTTCTGCTCGCGGGTGCCACACAGTCCTCCAGGTAAGACCTGGCGGCTGTCAGGAACCCGTGAGCAGAACTCGTAATGCGACGGGACGGTATGAACGGTGCCGGTGCCTTACCGGCACCGCTCATACTATCAGCGCTAGGGTCCTAATTAGGCCCATTCTCCCTCAACTATTAAGAGAAATAAGGGCCGAAGAAAAAAGCAACAGGGCTTTAATCCTCATGTGAACAAATCTGAAAAATGGGCCACTGTTAAATTGAGCAGGGGCTAGGAAATTTCTGAGAAACATGTCACGCTCCAAACAGTCTCGACTGGACAACGTGGACAATCCCACATCTATGGAGGCTATAGGTCCTCCAATAATTATTATTCCTGACACACAACCTGGTCAGGAGGACTTAAGCTCAAGACAGAATTTCAACAAAGATGGTTGGTCTGACTGTAGAAAAAGACCAATCTAAGTCCAAGAAGAAACAAATCAAGGGGAAGGCTATATGATGCTTCTTTGTGGACAAATCCTCAGAGGTTTATTAAGATGTTGAAACGACAATTCAATAGAGCTGCAAATCGGATCGGGAGGCGTATGTGATAAGAACTCAGATGCCTCCTTGATGTGGGAGCAGCAAGCCTGATTTAGACTGAGTGGGGGGCCACTGCATGAGTGTGGGAATGAGCTGCAAGGGGCTGTGGCACAGTACAAATGGGCTAAACCGAGCCTGCTTAAGCAGAGTGAGCATTTGTTAGGGAGAATTCTCATAAATTGTTAATTTGCCTTACCTACTGAGTCCCTCAGCAGCTTTGCTGGATTTCTAGGATTTATCTTTTTCACCTGGTAAGAGTGTGAGCCTTTTTTTCCCACTTTTACATGTGTTTTGCTATGTGTATTTCTACTTTTTGTGTGATCTTGGGCACTGGAGCCTCACCTACTCCAGGGCACCATATTCCTCATGTGTGTTACACAGCACCTTCAGTGCAGTGACACAGGGTTGTCCTTTAGACTTCCCACTGACTCCATTTCTGGGGCTGACTACTGTCCCCCAGAAAAGATAAAGTTGCCATTAACTTTATTTAGTCACTTTTACCACAGACACAGTACACCCCATCTTCCATGGAGTATTGGAAAGGGTTAATTTCTATCTCTTTTTGTTTGTGCCTCTTGGAGCATTGTTTTGCTCCCTTTACATTAAGACTTGGCTGGTGGCAGTGGTATCTACCCTAACTTTTCTACCGTGATTATTTTATATAAACGTGGTAATGTTTTAGGCTATTATATTAGCCTCAAACATAAACCCGCTTGACCAAATACATTTTATTTTGGCTCAGGACGGGTTTTTTCACCATTTCTTTTTGTTAAAGTCTTTCTCGTGTTTTACTCTGTGTGCCAAACCAGGTTTGGTCCCTATTTTCATCGCCTTTTTGCGAGCTTTCACACAGAAGCCCTTCTTTAGGCGCCTGAGAGTCTGGGTAGGCAGGATGTGAGGGAGGGGTTTTAGGACCCCTGCCATGGGTTCCCTTGGTAACCCTAGTCACACTCCTGTTTGATTGGCTGGGTGACTGTCCTTGCCAGGACAGCCACCCTGCTGTGTGATTGACAGCCAGGCTGTATGAATAGGGTAAGACTGCATAAAAAGCAGGTCTCTGGGACTGGAAGAGCAGAGTCGCCACTGGAATGAAAGAACCAATGAGGAACTGGCAGAAGAGGACCCCTACAATGACTGAACTGCCCGGTGAAGCCCTGCTGCAGGTCCAAATCTCCAGAATCCTCGTCCGGAAACCGTGCCACGAACTTTACCGCAAATTTCACTGAACTGTATTATCTTGAGCAAAAGACTTTTGAACCATTGACTTTGGCCCTAAGCCTTTTCTATCTGATTTTATCATTGTAGTCTCTCTTGTTCGCTTGCCCTGAGTACTTACCTGTTGGTGTGGATTCATTTCTGTTAAACTTCTGTCTTTCCCTCCCTTTAAATTGCTGGAGTGCCATTTTGCTCCCACTTCTTTTTGTGAGCTTAACTTGTCTGGAATTTAAGGGAAGTGGTGTGATGTATTAAGAGAGTGATTTTTAGACTGCTTATAATAGTGTAATGTTATACAACTGAAGAGTGAAATAAATGTATATTCTTTTACTTGAAAACCTTGAGTCAGTGTTTGCCTGAATCATAGTAATTGCTGTCCTTTGTGTAACTATTTGATACTGCTCAATTACTCTTGAGATAAGTCTGGCTGCTCTGCTAGTGCTACCACTTTAACTGTGTAGTACAGGCTTGTACCAAAGGTGAAATTGTACTCTCACTTGTATTCTTAATTGTGTGTGGTGTTCCCAAAGGGCACTGCATATAATTATGCCTAACAACATTCTGTAATGATTCTCATGTTGACAGATGTATAGTGCATCTCTACTGAAGATTGCCTGGGGCTTAGTAATATCGGCCCACAGAGACATTCTACAGAGAAGGGTTGAAACATTAATTCCTAGGGTGAGTAATTATGTCTCTCCACAAGATTCCCTCAAGTGTAGAGGGGAAGAGAGAAGTGTTAACTTCTCATTTAGAAGTGTATGCTGTACCTTTGACACTGTGTAAATCAGTAGCAGGTGTTTACAGCTAAAGCTTTTTCAGGACCTGAAGAAGATAGGGCTTAGCTCATTGCAGCCCTCTCTACAAACACACAGGGTGCATCCCACCCAGCCTTTTATCCTTCATTCCCTCTCGTGTTTATACTGGAACACACATGGATTTAATAGCTTTTTAAATAGCAAAAGGAGGGCATTTTTTATTAAGTTTGATATATTATTCCTATGGGAAACCTTGCTACAAGAAAGACTGAAATAGATGGCTTTGTTACAATTATAAGGAAAGCATAAAAAGGGTTCAAGAGGACGCCTTTAAGGTGGGTTATTAATTACAGTAAAGAATAATGGGGCTTCTCACTTAAAATTGCTAAAAAAAATATGATGACTCTTTGTTCGGCTAAATTAAGGACTAAATCTCATCATGAGGGGCTGACAGAACTATTATTGGTCAATCTCTATTGTAATCCAGTATCTGTCAACGAAAGCCAATTAAGAGTTGAGTTGCAGTAGATATTATTGTGTTGGATGGAGATTTACCCTTACCCAAAGGTAATACTTGAAGGTGATGTTTAATTGCTTTTGCCTGAATTTGGAGGAGGCCCCCGGATGACGTGGATTTTCTGCATTCTTCTGGCAACTTGAAAACATCCTGTATCACAAACAATGGAACTGGAGGGTATGTTTGGTCTACATTTATGCTGGATGGGGACCCCAAGGGAGTAAGTGGAAACATTGACATGAATATCCCCAGCCTGCTGCCTGGTATGGACCAATTTCTAGTTCTACAATTGACTTTGTCTATGTGTCAATTGCCCTTTTTTTATAAGGTTGGTCCTTTAAAGGTTGTTAACATTGTGATCATGCGTTTTTTGATATTAAAACAGAAATTTCAATTGTATAGGGCAAATGAAAGATCATTAATATGTAGACACCTTGGGATTAACAAAATAAAGACATCACCTGGCGCAGACATGCATGAACCTGAGGAGATTGAATGAGGCAATTCTTTTTTGGTGGAGGAAATGCTCACGCTTGGAACGGGTTCTGTACTGCTCTCCAGAAATGTTTTCGGAAACTAAGTAATTGGAAATGGGAATTAGGGACAATATAGTATTGAAGGCAAGGTCCTTTTGTAAAATTGCACAGCCAGCCTTTTGATCTCATGATTAGAAATGGTAAGAGAAAAATGCAACAAGATTTCAAGAGAGTACGTGAGGATCTTTCCATCACCATTGAGGACAGAGTTGTAGAGTCCAGGAGGATTAAGCAGATTTATAAGAATTGGAGTATGCTATATAAAATACATAACCATATAAACGTAAATCAAATAATGATGAAGATTCTAGCTAGTTAGGTAAGTAAGTTATCTGGTAATTTCAGAATTAATAGGAAACTAGATAATTTTCAAGTCAAACAAATAGTATTGCAGAATCCTCCTGGCTGAAACATTTCTCTGACCTCTTTATGATAATTAAAGTATCTACCCTGACAGAGGCTTCCTTCCCATGCCAGGGACTTTGAATTTTACCAGGTGGATCTGGAAGAGGCTATACAAAAACGTAACAACTAGAGAGCCTGTGGCCCAATAGACTTTCTAATATTGTACTTGAAGCAAATGTATCCATGTAGGCAGAAATCTTAGTTATCCTCTTTAGACAGGGCTTGCACTCCGAAATGTGCAAGGTCATGGCATAGTGTGATTATAGTGCCAATCTGTAATACACACACCAAATTAAATATTGATGGTTGGGTGAGCTTATAGTTGTTGCTGCGCCATAGGATTATGTAATGAAAACGTCTTGAACAAATTACTTGAAATTTCTTTTAATTGGAGATTTTCAGTGTTATAGCCTTATTGGATGACACGTGTTTCGGCAGGGTAAATTTCCTTTTTCAAATCCAGGCTAAATTGTACAATAGACTTAGAACAATACAGAAAGGAAAATAGGAAAACATGAGAGATCACTCATGAAAATTATTTACAAGAATCATTTCTCATATTGTCACTGATTACGTGTATAATACTCAGATCCTTGGAAATTATATGTTTACATGTTGTGCTCAGTGATTGGTTAACCTAAATGAACTATCAGTTATGATTCCTGCACCTCATGTCCCCAGACCTCCAAGATGTCAGGCTGGAGCCAGGCCACGATCACCTACATGGCCCTCAAGGGCCTCTCCATCCCTCCAAAGACCCACTTGGATTCAGACTTGGCGCTTGTGGCAACAGACTCACCCATAGGATAACATTGGGGATTGGACTTGTAGTGCATTGATGGGGACAAGATGGATGCCCCCACATATTTCGGTTCCCAGAACTGCATGTGCGGTCTAGTCTTTTGGGTGTGGTTCACCCCAGAGACACCTGGGATACCCAGAGACTATTTAAGCCACACCCAGGCTGAAAAACATGCTTTGCGTTTTCTGCACCTGCAGCGTGACACTCACCATGTTCGGATCGGTCTCCAATAGGCCTGCATCTTTCTTCTGCGCTCAGCTCCTGCAAGAATAAGAACACTGTTAGGAACAGCCTTACCTTGCGGCGCTTCTGCCCATCATTCATCGCTCCTTATGTTCTGCGGGCATCTTCGGCGGTGTCATTCCCATCCCGGCACGCTGCTTCCTAAGGAAAAGGGAAAAGAACAGAAAAAATGCATAAGTAAGCATTCTGCAAATCTTCGCTTATTTTTAAATACTCTACGAGCTTCAAACGCTTACCTGAATACCAGACCCTCTGGGGGAACTCTGTCTCCGGAACTTCTCATCCATCTGCAAGAGGGAAAAGACACTCCAGGTTAGCGTGGAAACATCTAGAGGCGCTGCATACCGCACTTACCCACCGCATTTGTTCTTCATAATCGGCATCCACGCTGAAAACATCGCGGCACCTAAAAGACACAGAAAAAGAACTCAGTTCAATGCAAATACGAAAGGGGAGCTTTGCGCATCGCGCTCTCACTCACCTTCAGCGCTACTCATCTCAGCAGCACGCCGCCATCCCCGGACACCGGCCATCATCTAAGGAAGGAAAGGAACAAAGTTAGAGAACTGTTCAAAAGACTCATTATACTTATCTGTCGGACACTTGCCAGTGAAGTAACTAGGCAGTAATGAGCCTGCATCAATCAACGCGCCCATGCGCTGAAAGCAGGATGGAGAGCACACTATCCAAGAAAACAAGGTGAGCTGTGGATCAAAGGGAAGGGTTGGACCCTGGGGAAAAAGGGGTTCAAGCACACAGAGACAATAGGGAGTTAAACTCCACCCATCCTGTGTTTCAGGCCCAGTCTCCAGTCGAATAGCCTCATGGGAAGGGTTCAAGGTCGTAAGAGGTCAGAACAGGCTGAGTGACGTCCCCGTGGATACCAGGTGAGCGTTACAATTATACACGTAATCAGTGACAATATGATAACTGATTCTTGTAAAGAATTTTCATGAGTGATCTCTCATGTTTTCCTATTTTCTTTTCTTTTCTGTATTGTTCTATGTCTATTGTAGAATTTAGCCTGGATTTGAAAAAGGACATTTTCCCTGCCGAAACACGTGTCATCCAATAAGGCTATAACACTAAAATCTCCAATTAAAAGAAATTTCAAGCAATTTGTTCAAGACGTTTTCATTACATCAGCCTATGGCGCACCAACAACTGTAAGCTCACCAAACCATTATTATTTTCTAACAAATGGAGTGGAGGGGCTCTATGTCTCCATAGAAGCTTACTTGGATGCGACGACTGCTCTAAATAGACTTTCATTCTATATACGATTTCAACCGAAACATACTGATCTAAAACAGGTCGCGAGTTATCAGAGGTGTCTACCAAAAAGTCCCTCAACAGATATTCAAATTAAATATTGAACAAATTGGCGAGGGGTGGATTCTGCCCATATGGTGGCAATTGTCGAGAGTACGTTTCCCACTGAATTTGACTGTTCTATCCAAGGCTCTCCTTGATACTGCCAACGAGTTGGCCCCTCTCACATTTACGCAGTTACATAAACATCCTGGGCAGCAATGGTTCTATGATGACCTTACCATGGCACATTTAGAGCTAAGGCAAGCCAAACGCAAATGACATATGGCATATAACCCAGCTGAAAAGGCAATTTTTGCCACTCTTTCAAGAAATTACGATAGGGCGATTCAGTGGGCTAAGCACAACATTTTAATGCTTAAAGTCAAAATTGCCTTCAAACATCTCAAGGGGCTCTTTGCTGAAGTTAAGTCTTTTTCCTCCACTACTAGGTTTATACCAGCAACAGCCCCATCACAGTCATTGTATGAGGCCTTGGCAGATTTCTTCCATACTAAGATATTGGACTTAATCCACCGAATTCAACTTAGCCAGACTACCATTGCTGCGACTCTGGATACTTCCAGACACCATACAGGTCCTGTGTGGTCATCCTTCCCTGTGTTCTCTAATGAAAATGTTTCTTCTGCTATTAGCCGGTTAAAATCTGCAGCTCCCTCAGACCCTGTTCCGATTAAAGTTCTAAAGGCTATATTGCTTGGTATTATTTTGAGCGTTAGTCAAGCTGTAAATCTATTTTGAAATTCGGGCAGTATTCCAGATGAGCTTAAACAGGTTACAGTGGTCCCTCTCTTAAAAAAAACATCTCTTGACCCCTCTGTGCTGGCTAACTGTTGTCCTAATTATTTACTTCCTTCCTTTTTGAAACTTCTAGAAGCTCTGATATCTCGTCTTCTCTTCTTTTTTCTGGAATCTTCCTCTCTTCTTGACGCCTTTCAGTCTGGGTTCCATCCCGGGAGAGGCACCAAGAGTGTCTTGGTATCAGTCGTGGACAATCTGACTAGGCTGGTTGACAGTGGTGGAGTTGGGCCCTAATATTGCTTGATCTATCAGAGGCTTTTCATACCATTTACCACCCCATACTTCTGTCCTGCCTGTCTTCAGCTGGCCTCTCTGGGCCAGTCCTAGCCTGGTTCACCTCTTTTTTGACTGGCAGGGGCAAATCTTTATCTCTACCTCCTTTTATCTCTCCTTCTCGTTCTCTCTCCTGTGGGGTTCTGCAGGGCTCCACCTGTCCCCAATGTTATTTAACATCTATGTTCACCTGCTTGCTGCTCTCACCCGCTGTCATGGCTTCTGGTGCTACTCTTACGGGGCTGAAACCCACATCTTGGTTTGGCTAGATCTTGAATATCTTGATGTGTCGTCTCATCTGCGTGAGTGCCTGGGTGCTGTGATGGGCTGGATGAGTGACAACTGGTGCAAGCTTAACAGTGATAAGACAGAGCTCTTGTTGGTGGGTGCTTCTTCCGTCTCTAGTTCCTGCTCTTCTTCTTTTTGGCCAGCTTCACACAGGGACTTTCCTGTCCCAGTTCCAGTGGTGAAAAATGTAGGGGTCTATCTCTCCTCTTCTCTTTCCATGGCTCCTCAAGTGAGTCCCATGTGTAAGACTGGACACCTTATGCTGAAGCTGCTTCACAAGAGTTGTCCCGTTCCTGCCTGTTCATCTTAATCTGGCAGTGGTTGCTTCTCTTGTTAGTAGTTGTTTGGAATATTGTAACGCTCTTTATCTGGCTCAGCCGGAGGGTTTGATCCATCACCTTCAACTGCTGCAAAATCTAGCGGCCCCCTATTACTCTCACATCAACCCAGTTTTAAGATTTCTTCATTGGCTTCCAGTAAAGAAAAGGATAACTTTTAAATCCTTGTTACTGGTTCATCGGGTTTATTACCATGTAGCAGCACACTTTCTTCAGTATAAGTTCCTGCCATATATCCCAAGTAGGGCTCTATGCCCCAGTAATGATTGCCTGATTTTAGTCCCCAAATTTCACCTTACTGGAGTTGGTAGAAGGGCCTTTTCAGTAGCTGCTAGTAAGTTATGGAATGGTCTTCCAGCCAGCCTAAGGCATACAAAAAACATCTGCAGTTTTGCTGCCACCTAAAGACTCTGCTTTTCTAGCCCTTGATGTCTATGATTTATTTAGTGTGTATCCTTGCGCCAAGATGCCTATTGGTGTATGTGCACACTACAAATGCTGCTAACATAACAAATAGCAGATTTTCAAATCTATGCCTGTGTTTCTGGTGCTGAATAGAGTTGATAAATGTATCACAAACTAAAATGGTCATAAACATAACCTCTCTTTCTATATGACTGAATTGGGAGATACATGACTGCTGAGCAGCACTCACTAGAAGGCTGGCAGTGGACTGGGAAATTGACTGGGCGTTGAATTGAGGATAAGCTGATACTAATGGTGGATTGACACACCCGTTCCACTAACGATAGATGGGGGCTGTGGCAGCATTTTGCCCTTTGGGGACTCTGCAATGGAACAAGGTTGAGAATTATGCATTTACAAAGACACATCATAGAAGCTCATGTGATTGATGGATTAAACTTAGAGACTGTTCTTATAGCACGCATACCTCTCATTCCATCTGGTACAAATATGCCTTTAAAATTCAAAGGAAGACGGTTTCCTATACATTTAGCCTTTTCAATTACCATTAATAAGACTGCAATAAGCCCCCTTCCTGGAAGCAATCAGTGGTAATTCTGATATTTAATAAGAGGGACAGAAGTGACCCTTTGAAATACTAACAGATATTGACCTTTAAGATATGGTAGAATTTTGAATGTTAAACTGGGAACAGCTAATATATTTTAAAGGGCATGTGGTAGTGGCCCTGTAGTTATGGCTAAGTTGCTCAACCCACAGAAAGAGCAGTTTTTGAGCGGCTTATGACCTAGGCACCACTCAACAAATACTCACCAAACTCTGCAAGAAAAGTATAAGGGCACCCCTGAATGAGTTTGCAAAGTTTGGTGCTGTTTCGTCAAGGGTGGGGCAATGCTATGGGGTGAGTCCCAAAACCTTTGAAACCTGCATAGACGTACATTGAGAACCAAAATGTGTTCACGCCTACAGCCTAAACCACTAGACAGATTTGCACCAAATGTGTGCGAGGAGCGGCAGCCTTGTCCCAAAAGCGTGCTTTTGCAAATCTGGTGTATATCCGTCCAGTTTTTTGTTTTTTTAATAGCCAACAATAGGTAAAAATTGTGTGATAGCTACATCCGGTCCATGGATTCACTTCCTGATTCAATGTCTGTGGACAGCTCGGGACCAATCAGAGAGCCGTGTGACGTTCGTGGACATAGTATGCGCCCTCTGATTGGTCAATTAAAAATGTGAGGTGTGCCAGGTTGGATTCGCTAACTGTGCCCGTAGTCTGCGGACATCACGGTAAAAGCATATTAAAAAACATGTTACACTTCTCAAACTAATTGAACAATCTCTTGGGGCGATGAAGGGTGATGAGGTTGGGATATGTCCCTAAAAAAGCCAAAAATCAGGTGCTTTTTCTTCTCCAATGTCAGCAAACATCTCAGAGGTTCGGAGACATTGCTGGGATGTTTGCAAACCTGACAAAAATTTGAGGACATCCATGTATATTTATGCATTATAGGGTCGGTGAAGAGCAGCTTTTGGATGGCTTATAAGTTTCGTGCCATTCAATGAGACTGCATGAAATGTTGCAATATCATATGCATTTGGTGCCATTTAACGTATCTGTGTATAAGTTTGTAAAACAATATTTTGGGCCTCATCACGACTTGGGCGGTAACGTCGGTCTGCCCTACCGCCAAACTCCCCGGCGCTAATAGCGCCGGATCACGAGTTTGGTGGTAATGTTAATCCCCATTCCCCATTGAGCCCATTCGGGAATGCCCCATTCCCCATTGGGCTCAATGGGGAAATTTCCTGCTAATACCGCCGGCGGATTTCCCACCAGCGGTATGAGCGCGAATTTTCGGTGGATTTCCCCACAGCTCTGAGCTGGGGCGAAATCCGCCGAAGTCCTGATTTGGCGGACCCTTAGATCCGGCGGTAATAGCTCTACCGCCGGATTTAAAGGTTTCCGCCAAAGTCGTGATGAGGTCCTTTGTCAAGAGGTGGAAAAACTAGGGGGATCAAGATTTTTAGATGGCTTATAACTTTGGTGGCATTTGAGGAAACTGCACAAAAGTGTTCAAAAAGGTTATAGACCCTACCTTGAATATTTGTTCAAAGTTTGAATAGATGTTGTCAAGTGGGAGCTAAGTAACATCACTATTTTTTGTACCTACATGTTGACAATTTTCAAAAAATAAAACATGGATGAATTTGCAGCAAGCTTGTGCGACGGGCATTGGCAAGCACCTGAAAGCATGGTTTTGCAAATGTGTGCATGTTTTATTTTTTGAAAAGTGTCATAATGTAAGTACAAAAACTAGGGAAATACCTTTGTAGACTGAGGCACAGCCTGTGGCCATGGCCAGTGGCCAGATTTTCTCGGGCTACTGGCCATGGCCAAGGCCATCAGGGACCGGCAATTGGGTTAAAGTGGGCATGGCCACCAGATATTCGGGCTGAGAATAGGGGTGTGCTAAAGTTTTTATAATAGTGATAGGTTTGAATGGTAAAAAAAAATTATGGGCTTGAATGGGAAACTAAATTCTGCTTGCGACTACATCCGGAAGTGCAAATGCCCCAAATGTTGATATTGCCTGCACGGTAACTGCTCCAAATGTTGATATTGCATGCAAAGCAAATGCCCCAAATGTTGATACTGCTTGCAATGCAAATGCCCCAAATGCTGATATTGCCTGCAAGGTAACTTCCTCAAATGTTGATATTGCCTGCAATGCAAATGCTCCAAATGTTGATATTGCCTGAAAGGTAACTGCCCCAAATGTTGATATTGCCTGCAATGCAAATGCACCAAATGTTGTTTCTGCCTGAAATGTAAATGCCCCAATTTTGGCCAAAATGGTTACTGGCTGCAACGCATATGCGCCTCTCCATACAACCCCTGCTGGGCCGCTGTCATAGATATACCCACCGCCCCTGACCATCAATGCTCACCAACCATCACAAGTTTGCCCCATCCCATCTCTAATCCCAACATGGACCACCCTATAGATGCAACCACTACCTCTACCCCCAAGAAAAATTATGCTAGTCCACACCGCAGATGTGCCTTGGTCAATGCCCGCTCCATCAATGCCCACACTCTCGAAATCAACAACCTCATCATCACCCATGACCTCGACATCCTATTCATTACTGAATCATGGCTACATGAAGCCTCGGTTCCGATGCTATCTCTAGCGTTACCACCCGGATACTCCATTATCAGACAAGACCGACTGACAAAGGGTGGAGGAGTAGCCCTGATAGCAAAAGAGTCATTATCTATCAGAAAGACTTATAAGGTCATCGACAATAACAGTGACTACCTCTATGCCAAAATCAACATCTCTCACAACTGCACTGTCTCAGTGCACCTGGTCTAACGACCTACTGGACCAGTAGGGGACTTCCAAGCAGCCCTTACTCACCTATTATCTGACAACCTCAAGAAATCTTCAAAGGCCATACTACTAGGAGATGTCAACCTAGGCCTTAACGACAATAATGATCCGGCAGCTAAAGCACTCAATATTTCACTTAATACCTTAGGATTCAGCAACATCGTTACCGGTCCCACTCACAAGCAGGGTCGGTCCCTTGACTGGATCCCCCATCACAACTGCCCTCTCACAATCATCGACAATGCACCAATCCCCTGGTCTGACCACCACATTATCCACTTTGGCATCCCTACGGCCATGACCAAACTTATCCCAGCACGACCCATGCCACGTACCCCTGCCAGAAGCTCCAGGCAACTCACCAAAGAAAGTCTCTTACCTTATCCATCAGGACCCGCATTCAGACCCCCATTCTCAACTGATCCAAAAGTCCTGGCACTCACCTACAACAAAGCTATCAAGGCAGCAGTACAAGACATTGGACCACTAAAAATGCAAAAAGCCAAACCTACAGGATACACCAATGCTTAGTTCACCAGCAACCTCTTAGCACTGTGAACCAAGAAACGTGCAGCCCTAACACTCTGGCAATCCACCCAAACTGATGAAGCAAAAGTTCACTTAAAATATATTGCCAAAGAATACAAGCAAGCCATCATTAGAGCAAAAACCATCTCCTTTGAAACCAGAATCCAAGAAGCTCAATCCCAAACAAAAGAGTTATTCTCCATCTTTAGGGACCTAGAAACCCCCACACTCGAACCGCAGAGCTTTAACAAAGACAAAACCTGGTGCGACGAAATCCAAGCAGCCATGCTGAACAAAATAAACACACTCCAAACCAAAAATGAATCATCCAGACAAGCATTGAAGTCCACCCCCAGCCTCCTCACCACCACCACACAGGGACCCCTATGCCCCCTTCTCCTTCAACAAAATTGAAGAAAAGGACATGATTAACATCTTGAAATCCATTAAGCCATCCAAGTGCAAAGGTGACACATGCCAGCTAATATCATCAAAGAATGCGCCAGTCCACTCACACCATTCCTCACAGCCTTTGTGAATGCCTCATTTGCCACGTGCAAAGTCCCCTCGTGCCTTAAAGAGGCCTGGGTATGCCCACTTATAAAGAAACCTACTCTGGAGGACCCATCATCTCCCAATAACTACAGGCCCATCACCACAGTGCCCTTTTTGCTCAAAATACTAGACAAAGCAGCATTCCTCCAGGTGCAAAAATTCATTGAAGACAGCAAACTCCCTGGGATGCGCCAATTAGGCTTTCACCCAGGTCATGGGACAGAAAACACACTACTGGACCTAAAAAAACAGATGGATGAGGCTGGAGACGCCGGCAAACCAGCTCTCCTCCTCCTCCTAGATCCCGCAGCAACATTCAACCTTGTGGATCACAAGGTTTTATGCCACCACCTAACCACCACAGCCAAATTCTCACCAGACGCCACCACTTGGACATCATCCTTCCTGCAAGGAAGCACCATGCAAGTCTTTTCTGACTCTGCATCGGCCTCACCTACCATCATTCTGTGTGGTGTACCAGAAGGGTTCTGCATCTCGCCCACCCTTTACAATATTTTTGCGCGTCCCCTCTTCCTCATTCTAGATACACTGGGTATCTCGTATACTAATTACGCCAACGATACCCAGATCCTCCCTACCCTAACAGGTGATTATGACACTGACTCCAAGACCCTAAATGACATTTACAACACAATCCAAGCTTGGATGGCAGTAAATGGTCTATGCCTGAATTCTGACAAAAGAGAGCTACTCCTTGTCAGTACCAAAGAGACACTCAAGAACCTCGACTCCAGTTCAGCCATTTCAGCATTGAAAATATCAGAATCCCAGTTGCCAGCGCAATAAAAACTTTCGGAGTCTACCTTGACTCTAAACTATCGATGACCAGACATGTCAATGCCATCGCTTCCGCGGCGGCCTACCACACTAAACTTATGACAGCAGCCAGACCATTCATATCTAAAGAAAACTCCATTACCATTGCACGAGCCATCACAGGCTCAAGATTGGACTATTGCAATGTCCTCTTCTTAGGAACCTCCACAAAAAACCTAGGTAAACTACAGGTCATTCAAAATAATGCCCTAGGCGCAGCTCTAGGCATCCTTAAAAGACAGCACATCACAGCAGCAAGGAAAGAAGCCCATTGGCTTCCTATCAACGAGAGGGTCATCTTCAAAGCCCTTGCACCTACACACAAATGTATTCACCAAATTGCTCCCACCTACCTCTCTGAAAGAGTCCACCCCATCTCCACAACCAGGCATACTAGAACGCCCTATGCAAACATGCTCTCAGTGCCCAAATTTAAGAGAGCTTGCGCTGGTGGCACCAGCTTCCCATACCTAGCAGCCACACAATGGAACGCCCTACGACCTACACTTCGAGGTGAAAGACCACACCTAGCCTTCAGAAAAGCTGCCAAAACTTTACTTTTTACCTAATCACGCCACACACCAGCCATACTATTGCACACCTGCCTACATTCCTAAATGCATAATGGAATGTACTGCTTCACCTAAACGCATAAATGTAATGTACTGCTCCTTTAACTAAGTTTTAACTTGAAGTAACAGCGCCGCGATGCCTAGAGGCTGCCCTGTGCGCTATACAAACGTAAAAAATTAAATAAAATAAAAATAAGTGCTGGACAGGATTGCAGCAAACCTGTGCGAAGAGCATCAGCAAGGACCTGAAAAGCATGCTTTTGCAAATCTGTCCTGTGTTTTATTTTTTCCAAAGTGTCAAAATGTAAGTACAAAAATAGTGATATATCTTTCGTGTCTAGACAGTGGGCCTGAATCTCGGCAAGGACAAATGTCTACTCTGATTTGCTTATTGGGACATGAGGCATGGTCGGTGCCCTAGGTTTGAATGGGAAAAGAAATTCTGCATGCGGCTGCAGCCCGAAATGCTGGACGGGATTGGACAAAACTTGCATGAGGAGCATCATCAACGACCTGAAAGCATGCTTTTGTAACTCTGTCCTGTGTTTTATAGTTTCGAAAGTGTCAAAATGTAAGGACAAAAATAGCGATATAACTTTTGTGCCTGGACAGTGGACCTGGCCCTTGCAAGGACAAATGTCTACTCGAATTTGCTTATTGGGACATACGGCATAGCTGAAGCCCATGCCACATGGATTGTGGAGATGGGCCATGGCTGCAAGCCATGAGTACTGGCCATTGGTCACATTGTTAGGGCATAGTGGACAGTGAACTAGGATGCAGTGTAGGTGCAGTGGATAACAGGGGTGGTTTGCATCCCCAGCATGCACTGCTGATAACGACACACATCAGTATGCCCTGCAAAAAATGTTTGTTAAAGGAGGTTTATAGTTCTTTCATATATGTTAAAAGAGGAATTATTATTAATAACTAATATAAAGTGATGTAACATCATGAAACATTTTCACTAATAAAAACCTATGAGATTCACTGAAAAAGCATTATTAAATTGAAATTATGGTTACGTTGACCTAAGAAAAACCTATGGAATTCAGTGGAAAAACTTTGTTAAAGTGCGGAATTCAGTGAAAAAAATATGTTTAAGGGACGTTATGGTTAAGATGCACTAAAAACCTATGCAATTCAAAGAAAAACCTTTGTTAAGGGACGTTATGGTTACAAGTCAAATTGAAAAACCAAAGAAATGTGCCAGTTATGGTAAGCTATGCAACCATAACTCGCACCACCACCAGGCACTGCTAAGATTAACACCCAGGACAGCAAAGATGACATCACAAATGGCATCATTGATGACATCACATATCTGGCCGGTTGTTTTTGTTCAGTGACAGTGAGCATTTTAAAAGATGTTAGTGGGGTCAGCTTAGTCACAAAAACTCTAGATACACAGCCCTGAGAAGCATGGCTGTTACCTGTGAGTGGAGTCTGACTAAGAATGTTTGACATTGAAACCCCAATAGCAATGACAGCAAGCAGTATCTGCAACTTCAGGCTTTGAAGAGGAACTTGAGAGGGAATGCAAAGATTGTCTGTGCCCTGAGCTTCCATTCCCTGAGTCAGTGCTTAGGACCACTGAAGCGTCAAACGTCAATTCGAGATTTGCATTACTGCTACAACACACATATAGACTACTGGACAAAACATCACAGGCTGTTGCCCTACAATCTTGTTAATGTGGTGCCAAGAACACGTTCGACGTCTGAACATGGTTGGGAAATCTGAGGAAAAGCCTATTGTGAGATTATGAAGAGGAGCATTGTGCTGATGGAAGAATAATTGGGCCATTGATGAATTGTAGCACTGAACTTAGCTGCAGAAATATCACACCTCCTGAAACGTAGTGTATGGAATACATCAGAACATACTGCTTCATTGCAAACTGTGATCAAATGCACAGTCTTAAACTGTAAAAGAATGTGAACCTTGGGTCCTGCCATATAACCGTTGAGCAATCTCAGAATAGGCCCACCAGTCAAAGTGTACTGTGAAAAGGCTGCCACTACTTGATTTCTCCTGGTAAGGTGCTGGTATCCAGTATAAACAAATCATAAGTCATGACACTCATGACAGTAGCAACTGGTGAATCTGTTCAATGGAATCGTGTTACCTTGTCAGCAATGCAAGACATACACGACTGTTAGAACAGTGCAAAGCTAACCCAAAGTTGGGTTTGCTCTGACCACTCTCTGGCTCTCATGTGAACTCTCAATAGGAGAACTCTGGTGGTCTATGCTTTTCTTGTATCCCTGCATTGCCAGTTAACCCATGTTAGCCTGCATTGGGATAAAGAGATTTTCTACGCATATAGTTGTTATTCATCATTAAATATATACCTGATCTTATATATATTATTTGTATTATATCCAGATTCAGGTAAAGTATTCTATTTTGGTATCAGAACATTGCCAGAGTTGTATTGGGTTTCTAGTGGTTTACACAGCATTGTAAGGTCAGTGCTTTGACTGCTCAACTACAGCTACCCTTGGTGAGTGGTGGACCTTCAACAGGACTAAAGGTTACTTAGCTAGATGCAGCGCCCTTTCAGGTACTGCACCCAGCACTGGCTTGAACTTCCTACAAATAGCTTTAAAGGGAAAGTATCAATGGGTGATGTTGTTTGATGGAGCTACACAGTGGGCAGTGAGTACCCAGAATTAGTTGCATTTAGCCTCAATAGCACATGTTTGAACATAGCTATTGCGTAACTGTGTCAATAATAAAGTATCTGATGGGTCATGATTATCAGTAGGCACCTCAGGTTGATAAAAAGATCTCGACATGCCCTATTTAGTTGCATTTAGTAGTTGCAGGATCTATTTCAAGATTATCGTAGGCCCCTCTCCTTTGTCCGCCTAAAATTGGAAGACCAAGACCAAGTATCATTCTCCCACCACATCTCCCATCTATTAGACTCTGTATCACCACGTTGGCCCTCAGACATCAACATATCTTCCGCCTGCACCAACCTCCAGTCTGCGTATGGCAAGGCACAGTTCAAAACTTGTTCACCATGCTCTCACCTGAAGTAGCCCCCGATACTACGAGGCGAGGCTTTGCCAGAGATCTGTTTAATTCCTCATGTCTCCTGTGTGCCTACCTGAGCCTGCATCCACTGCAATTATGTGATACCACCTCCTAATACCTACTTGTGGATTCACTCAACTGTGTCCAATATGTTCGCCCTTGCAGTATGTTGATGGACATGTTTTTACCCTAAGCCTTCTTAATTTGAGTACTGCAATGTGTTGCTACATTTGGATGTTACCGCCTTTCTCACACTAACAGAACAGTGCTACTATTGCATGCTCTCTATAATTGACTTTTCTCAGCCCTGCGCTCTGTCTCATCTAACCTAACTGTAACTACTGGATTAACTTCTTCGTAGCCCTGCCCTGTGTCGCATCTAACCTGCCTGTAACTACTAGATTAACTTTTTCGCAGCCCTGCGCTGTGTCACATTTTACCTACCTGTAACTACTGGATTGACTTTTCCCAGCTCTGCGCTGTGTCGCATTTTACCTACCTGTAACTACTGTATTGACTTGTTTTCCCAGCCCCGCGCTGTGGTCCTCTATTAACCTGTAACTGCATTTTTGATGTAGCCCGCCGCACCATGAGGTATGGCTTTGCCAGTCTGTATAAAATCATATGTTTCTTTCAAATTCCGTTCCGCGAGTTGTAACTAGTGTGCGTTTTCTTTTACACTATGTGTTTATTCTGCACTTTATGCCAATAGCGCTGTGCTACCTGAGGGTCTTGGGCGCTGCTATAAATTTAATAAATAAATAAATTAAATACATGAAATAAATGAAATAAAGCATTTGAAAGTATGAACAGGGTCTTAATCTTCTCACCCATCAGGTTTGCACCGCAGGGTCTTAGTCTTCTCACCCATCAGGTTTGCATCACACCGAAACGTTATATTTGGATCTATATGATATTATATTGCTTAATTTTAAAGTAAACATCAATGTATGTGATGTGCAAGCCAATGTAAATATTTCCTTTCTTGTTACAGATTTTCAGTAGAAGCAGAAATCATTGTCAAAATGTTATTTGCACCATGTATTTTCACTTTTTTTCTCGATGTTCCTGACATTGATTCTCTCATCTTTCTAATCTCATTTTTAGGAATGTACTCTTGTCCTTGGGAGTATTACTTGAAACGTGATGTATCTGTGGATGTATATATGGAGGGTGGAGGCGATGTGGACGTTTATGAGGATAGTGTTGACATAGAGGATGGTGGCCCCATTCTGGATGCATATGGGATGTGGGAGATATCTGGGATGAGTGCGTATAGTAACTGTGAGGAGATTGTAGAAGATGGTCGGCCTGAGAATAGGGATGAGAGTGTGGATGGTGCTGTAAATGGTGCTTTTGTGGACGGTGATGTTGCTGCTGATGGGGATGGTGATGTGGAGGGAGATGGAGGGATGGTAATTGTGGGTGGTGATGTGGCTAAGTTCAGACGATACTGGGGAGGTTGATGACATTGGATGGGTTGGCCACAAAGCAAGAGCTTCATGAGGTGTGATAGTGTAGGGCAGGGGAGGTACTCAAAATTGAATCTATTATACATTCACTTTAAAGAAAGAGAAGAAGGCACAGGCTCCATTTTATCAACCGGAACACATGAACTAGCAGGTAACGAGGATATCTCTTGAGATTGCCATAAATCCTGTTTCCATGCAATGGCTGCTGATTGGTTCGCAATGTGGGTTGTGGATACCATATGCTCAGCCTCTCTCCAGAGACCAACTCCCCATCTCAATTAACTATAGCAAGGCCCTTGAAGGGTCTAAGCCTGAAGGGGATGCTTCACATTTCTTTTTCCCCATGGTCCCCCACACAGGTACAAAAAGCAAGATAACCAAGCCTGCATGTGTTGCATGGGGACACTTATTACCTGCACAGGAGTCTTATTACATGGCTCCAGAAGGTGCCAACCCTCTAGATCCCAATACCCTCAGTATATTGTGGTGTGATCAGTGCAGTGGTAAAACGCCCAGTTACTGTATCCACCAAATACATCCTCCTCTCCGAACATTTGGTTCCCATCCTGGCCAATATGTCAATGACCTTGATAAACAGGCTGGCAAAATAAAATGAGTTTGGCAGAAAGAGTGCTCCAGGTCAATAAGAAATGGAAGATGAACCAAGGTCAGGAGCAGGTGTGGCACAGAGAAGCACAGGGGGTCGACCTCCATAAGCCAGAGTTTCTCTTGCATGGGAGTGAAAAGTGCTTTGTACATGAACATTGGCCATGGAACTGCTAAGAGACAGAGTGCACAGCATGAACTATGGAAGAAACTTGAGGTGCTAGGGGTGAGCTGGGAAATATCAAAACTCAAGCCTGAAGTCTCCCCTAGACCTACCCAACCTTGCTTATGTGAACTAGAAGCAGGGACTGGCATGTTTAACCTGCCAGATCTGTGTTGGTGGTGCCTTGCAGAGGATATCGAGTGTGGAGAAAGGTCTTAAAAAGCCCAAAAGAAGCAGCTGTGGGATAATCCAATATATCAGCAATAGCAGCAATAGCAATAGCAATATATCAGCAATAGCAAACAGAGAGTAAGCAGAACACCAACTAAGGCAGCACAGAAACTCTGGACTAGAAAAAGAGTTGCACACACAAAGAGCAGAGTCCATTTGGGGGTCCCAAGACTGGGTTCTGGGAGCAAGGGCATAGGGATTAAGTTTACCAGAAAGAGGGACAGGGCTCTAGTTGACCCTTAGATTAGTCAATGAGGAAAGGCCTCCCTATTCCCCGGGCTTGCTGGCGACCTGGCTCTCAGCATGGCGCCCCTTCCCATCATGGGATCACTACACTGCCAGCACCACATGTCTCTCAGAGCACTCCTCCCATAATGAGAGGCAGGACTGTGCTTTCAGCACTGCATGGCTGTCAGTGTGTGTTCCCTCTGATCATGGTACAGAGTGCAGAGAGCAGCCAAGGCTCTCTGTGAAGTGCTCCCATGATGAGAGGGAGTAGCCATGCAGTCATTGCTCTCAGCGTGGTGCTCCCTCTCTTCACAGTAGTGCTGTGCTGAAAGCCATGCTGTCAGTGCAGCTCCCCTGATAGCCTGGGCCGCACCTCACATATGCAGCACATCACATAGGCACTTACATAACCTTCCCCCTTCCTGCGGCTAATTATCTGCTTAGGGTAGGGGGCTGTGGCCGACTGACAGGATACTCACCTCTTTGCCTGGGCTGCACCTGATATACGAAGGCCGGGCAGCTGCAAAAACTCGCCCCCCCACTTCTTACCTTGTAAGGATTGGTGATGGCTAGACTCCACCCCGCCCCCTTTACTGGCTGCAGTTTTCACCGAGCCACACCTGACAGATGCAGCCAGGTTTTTTCTAAGCCCAACCCCGCCCTCCTCTTGAATGGTTGAATGGAAGTAGCCAGTTCCCAGTAGCCACATCAGGCAGATTGACAGTTTTTTCCTTTTTTTAATGGACATAATACCTTTTATAGATCATGCACTCCGGCCCTACCGGGAGTTATGCGCCCTGAAGACCAGACCTTATTAAACACCTTTGCTGCATTTGGGCCTTTAACTTTATCTTCCGGGCCCTAACTCCAGGTATGGCCCTCGGGGCGAGGTCTATGAAGCTTAGTTATATTATGATCCACATTGTTCTGTTTTAAGCCCATCTGCAACTCTTAGAGCCCTTTGCTAGTTGGACATAGTTGGCGAGTTTGCCTCTTTAATCTCAATAATCAAGCTAGTAGAAGAAGACTAATTTTATTTACCGATTTGTGCTCAGGTTTTAGTAGAACATATTTTACAATTTTCTATTCCTGTCTCAGTGCTTAGAATAGTAGAACGAAACAATTAAAAACCGAGAATGCATGCTTCAAATGTATCAAATAACCCATTCAAAAGACAAATAACAAGATGCTGCCCTAGTATCCCTTAGACAGTTTGTTACAATAGAAAGAAGTGAGGTGCCGGCTCCTAACCTCCAGACCCCGGGAATACCTTTTTGTTAATTCACTTCATTGTTCGCCTTCACCTTGGAAGACCATCTGCCTGTGAGGGTGTATATATATTTTCATCTATTTTCTATGCCTACCTACGTTCTGTTTTACTTTTCCGAAATGTGTTAAATGACTTGCTAGGGTGATTTTAATGTGTGACTCAATTTACAGAACACTTTAAAGATCATTACACTCTCCCGTTTCCGGCGTTGTTTCCAAGGATAATGTGCTGTCCTCACTTTAGCAGTACATCAATTACAGTAATTCATTGCATAGACCTTCAGCGCAAAAGCTCATTGTCTCTGATTAAGACATATGCATAATATGCCTGGTAGGTAAAACCATAAGATGACTTTGCGATTCATATGAGTCAACGTTGACTAATCCAGTTGAACGGATTTAGCCGCAGTGTTTCGGCCCACTTCTCTGTCTAAGGCTTATTTCGAACTTTTCCATTATTCATAAAATATTATAATAGTTTTCTTTCTAGTGGTATCATGTATGTATTGCTTGAAACATTAAACAAAGGAAAGACAAAAGGGCAACTAAATAAAGCTGCAAGATCCGTCCCCCTTAGCTAGACCTACGGACGTTTCAAAACATAAAGGATCTTGCAGCAACCATGTGGGCCCTCCTATAAGCATTGAAACTCACCAAAAGAAGACAACTGTAAACATTAAACCTTAAAGACCACAAAGTAATACAAATCAGTATAATATTTTATTAAATTAGCATACAAAATCACATAATTTCATCAAAAAAGTTAAAAAATACAGTGGCTATCGCTGAAGCACTTAAAACGCTATTTAGAATCACATAAACATTAATACACGTAATACAGTGCGCAGTAAACCCAAAAAAATCGGGAAACTAAAAAAAAAAAAAAAAAACTCTGATACAAACAACTGGCTTTAATAACGAGTTGTAAGAACAGAGTATGATGACCCAATTTCATGAAGAACATTTTTTATTTGTTTTTAATACTAACCTAAGGGGTAGTCCCTACTTTACCGGGTACTGCCTCTCTATATCAAATGCCTAATTAGATGAATCCACCTGAAATTTAATCGGTGGTTCTAAATAGTTAAATATAACTTAATGACATTTGAATGTTGGCAATGATACAACATACTCACAAACCCTACATGTTTCATTCTCAGACAAAGATAATACAAATGTGAGAAATTGATCAGGGGTAGAGCAAAAAAGACAAAAACCATTCATTGGTCTTGGAATAAAAACTCCCAAAAAAGTCAGGTTTTGTTTCCTTCACGGTGAATTTCGTTTACCGTCGACGTTTAACACATGGACTGTGCTGGGACGGGTGGGCAAATATATCTTCTGATTAGATACAGATAGATCTTACATCCGAAGCGGCTAACCGCTCACTCTCGCCTGTTCCCCTGCATGCAGACAGATCCTTGGTCGCCTCAATCTGTAACCCGATTCCAGTGCAGGAATGTTAAAAAATTACAATCGGTTTTGCGGGGTTGTTAACAAAATAAGTGCCACGTTGCACTGGGTGGTTAACAAAGTAAGTGTCACGTTGCACACGTTTATTATGGTCCTCGGCAGCAGGCACTTCTTTGTCTGCTAGAAGGTCTTTCTCACGTCTGTATCCGGGTCACATACTCGATCACGTTTGCTTGAAAACCATGTACTGCTATATTCGATTAGCCGGAAATTGGCAACTTGTCTCATCCTTAGGATTAATCGTTCATGGGACATCATGGAAGACTGACAATGCTCCTCTGGCTAACAGAGTATAGCCTTTAAAATGGGTGGCTAGTTCAGACAGCTATACATCTCTGTGCACCTGCTAACATATAAAACAACTAAGGGTCCTATGCTAGCTGACCAAATGTCAGGTCCTTAAACCAGTTGTCCCTATGCCCAGAATGGCACAGGCATTTTAGAGTGCAGCTTCTTTATATGCCTGGATAAACACCCGAGACCTCTCTAGCCTGCCCCTTCAACTCAAACCTTACTAAATGAAGTTCCACAACGGTAAAACATCTGTCTGTCACATCTGACATTTGTCCACTTTTCTACAGAACCACTCCCTTAGACCCTCCCACTAGTGTGCCCCGCTTGCCCATGGGCGCAAAAGCAGTCATGTTAGTGTAAGTGATTTCAATCCGGCACACACCCAAGTCAAGGCCCAGCATGTAGTGCACAACTGAAACCCTTATTTATTTTTGTCTATAAGTTCAATATTCTGAACAATATACCACCCATATAACACCCTTCTCCTGGAACTCCCCAACCCCCCCCCCCCCTCCCTGTCACACTGAACCAGGAATAAGGCTAGTTTGCAAAGCTAAATATTTATTTACGTATTTAAAATGTAATC
This sequence comes from Ambystoma mexicanum, assembly GCF_040938575.1. NCBI lineage: Eukaryota > Metazoa > Chordata > Amphibia > Caudata > Ambystomatidae > Ambystoma > Ambystoma mexicanum. Next base: position 740,860,724 of record NC_090928.1, read on the forward strand.
ACAATATGTTTTAATAGTTAAACAACAATCACCAATGGGATGATAGAACACTGAATAATATCTTCAATACACAAGGAATAAGTAATGAGCAAAATAAATGCTGCACAGACAATAATACCTTTGTGTTGGTTCAGATCAAATAGCACTAGGGTTAAAAGTTCCCCCTGCAACATCCCTCAACCCCCCAGGCAATTTAATAGATGTGAGGAGAGAGCAGGTATTCAGGAATAGCACAAATCAAACAGAATATCAGTCCCACCTTTCCCCCTTCAAACACAAGAGAAAAATGGAATTGACTTTTCATTGGACAGATTGGCTTTAAAAGTGTCTTTAGAAATGATTTGGCAAAAACACCAAATGTGGTCAAAACTACTTAAATTGTTGAAAATTCCTATGGGAGCCGCTTTGAACAGTTGCACACAAGCACACGCAATGGTTTAGTCCAAAGAAAACATTTGAAATCTTAAAGTCCAAGTTGGAAGCAGTTCAAAGATATTTTACACATGTAAACCTTTCAGATTTTTAAAATCGCTGCAGACCTTTCCTTACGCGATTTTTGCATCACGGGAGAATCACACTGATTTGTGTTCTATGGATAGATATGGATGTTGGGTACAAGTAGGAGTTAAACATTTCATTTCTATCATGAAAACTGAGGGAGTTATAGAGGTTTTAGTAAAGGTCGTTTTTGTAACATAGGCGTCAGAATGGAAAACAGAAATGCACTTTTGAAAATGACAAATGGGTTTGCTTACACTAGAGGGTGACTATGAAGAAGCAAATACCACACAGGGATCTTAAAGTCACGTGATCAGTGTGACCCACCTGCTAAGGAAACTCAACTTCTTCAGATGAGAAACGGGTCAGCGCAAAGATAGTTCTAACAATACTGGTTCTGAAGGAAAGATAGGATGGGTTTGAGATAGGGATAAGACAATGCAATTATACTATGGACACAGTTCTTCCTATTAACACTCATAGGATCAGTTTTTAAATGGGACCGGCAGCTCTGGTCATTGGATTGGGTCTGGTCTAGGAAAGACAGCACATCAGGCACGGTACTGGATCATCTAGGCCCGTTGCCGGATTTGCACAGGATCTGTCCTCCTAGTCTGCGGGTATTTTAATCAACTGGATGGCGAGTTGTTCAGGCAAGCCTCGTGGTGGCAAGCTAGAGGATTTCAGGATTCTGGTTCAAAAGGCCTGCTCACACCACACAGCACTTTACTGGGTGGAGAGAATACATTTGAGGATTTGGGACTTGCTGGAAATCAATAGTTCTCTATTGCTGGCAAGATATTTGGCCTCTGGATCTGGAAGAATATTAAAGCTGGATGTAGAATGCTGGATCAGAATGCTTCGCCAGAATCGGGAAAGTGGCTGTATCAGTGAGTCCCTATGTGTTGTCAGCTGTCTCTATTTATGCTCCAAAATGACATCACAAAGGGGGTGTATGGGCCGGCTTAGATAAGCTTGCCCCGGTTAGCTGGGAAAATGACATCACAAAGGTGGTGTATGGGCCGGCTTAGATAAGCTTGCCCCGGTTAGCTGGGATTGGACCCCACTTCATCTCCACCTTGCAATTTGAGTGATTGGATCAAGTCCGGTTGATGTCATATTTTATGATTTACTTTACAATCCTCAGAAATCTCCCTTTAGCCACTGGTCTCAAAATCGGATTTGATACTAACTGTACATTTCTACATTGGTCACCTTTATACAAATCACAAACAAAGATGCCATATTTTATGCAGCAGCTATTCCTCAAAACCCAGCAGAGGTGGGATCTTGTCTCAGCTTTATACAGAATTTTGTCCCATTTGCTATGAACACAATTTCCAAATTTTATAAATTTCCACAAATGTGTGTGTTTAACATGGGGATGTGTGTGTACATTTTCACAATTCTAACATTAATACATTTCCCATAAAACCACATATATTTCCATTCCTGTCCAGAACATGTCACACAGTTCTACCGCCTCTTCACACGTGCAGCCAAAAATTGAATTAACAACTCTGTCCTTTTTATATTTTTCACCCTTTTGAATATCAAGTTATGAGTTTTAAAAAAATTGTTCTTTGTTCATGTTTAGCAACAGATGGTCCGCCTCTTTTTGTCTCCCTGCAGTCCAGAGGCATCCCCCTCCTTGTTTGTTCCTTCCAGAGGCCATTTACGACCCCTTCACACCTCCAGTATCCTGGGCTGAAGCTCTATCATTGTTCCTTCTCTTTCCATAGACAAGATTATGTTCTAGCCCGCAATTAGTACCTCCCAGTGAGTTTCTGCTGAGAGGAAGGCCCTCCTCCTAGGAGAAAAAACCTGCTTTTCCAGTGCTTGCAGCCCCAGCCCAGCTAATTAACTTCTTAAATCAAGCCAAAACCACATTTGTTGCATCAAACATAAATACATCTCTTTCTTAGCCTCTTAGCCTCAAACTCTGTGGGATCAAAAAAACTACTAAAATCTGTACTTCTTTTTGGCAACAATCCTTTTTATTTTTGCTAATCCAGCAGACTTTTTAGTTTTAGGTCACTTTAAGGTCACAGCTGTCATTCAGGTGGCCCAGGGTACTGCACCCAGATTTTGGCATGGCTATCAGTCTTCGGACAATACAGTTTGTTTGAAGAATGTTTTGCTCTTCACAGTAGGACTTTGTATGTTCACAATGTTTCATTAGATACATGAATTTTAGCATCAGGCAAGATTTTGAATGTTGAGAAGTGTTGTGTTATAGGCATTTTTGAGTTTTTGGCAACAAAGCAAATCTCATGTGTAGGCACATTTTGGGGTTTCACTTGCAAAGTGCTGCTTCTTTCTCTACTCTGTTTTCTGGTCATGGAGCACACTGGCACATTTTTGCAGGGTGTGCTCTATTCCACCGCACATGCACCATGGGTGACAGGTTGTGCATCCCTCTTTTTGTGTGCTGAAGCACACGGTTTTTGTAGGTTTTTGTGGGTTTTTGGCGCGCACAAGGGTTTTGCACTTATTACCTGCACAGGAGTCTAATTACATGGCTCCAGAAGGTGCCAACCCTCTAGATCCCAATACCCTCAGTATATTGTGGTGTGATCAGTGCAGTGGTAAAACGGCCAGTTACTGTATCCACCAAATACATCCTCCTCTCCGAACATTTGGTTCCCATCCTGGCCAATATGTCAATGACCTTGATAAACAGGCTGGCAAAATAAAATGAGTTTGGCAGAAAGAGTGCTTCAGGTCGATAAGAAATGGAAGATGAACCAAGGTGCAGGTGTGGCACAGAGAAGCACAGGCAAAAGACAGAGAGGATGCTGTACAGGGGCCAGATTACAGAAACGTTGCACTGGTGCAAGTGCAAAGTTTGCACGGTATTAGCACTAGGACAAAGTATGGCCTATTGTTTAAAACACTGGGACAAATTTAAAAAATATTGCACCTCGACAAGTGTTTTTGGCATATTAAAAGCACCAAGGCAAAAATTGCTGTAGTGCTAAAAATATATATATTTGAAGCATGTTTGCACCAGGGCAAAGTTTGCCCTAGTGCTTTGCCCTAGCACTAATCCGATTCCATATTAGCACTAGTGCAAACTTTGCCCTGATGCAAAAATGTAGTGAACATGCATCTTTTTTGCAGTAGAGCAATGTTTGCCCTGTTGCTTTTAATATGCCAAATTGCACTTGTTGAGGTGCAGTGGTTTTTTACTGTGTCCCTGTGTTTTTAAAAATAGGGCAAACTTTGCCCTAGTGCTAATACCGTGCAAACTTTGCACTTGCACCAGTTTCTGTAATCTGGCTCCAGATCGGCTAGAGAAGCTTGCGTGTGTAGGGGACAGACCTCCATAAGCCAGAGTTTCTCTTGCATGGGAGTGAAAAGTGCTTTGTACATGAACATTGGCCATGGAACTGCTAAGAGACAGAGTGCACAGCATGAACTATGGAAGCAACTTGAGGTGCTAGGGGTAAGCTGGGAAATATCAAAACTCAAGCCTGAAGTCTCCCCTAGACCTACCCAACCTTGCTTATGTGAACTAGAAGCAGGGACTGGCATGTTTAACCTGCCAGATCTGTGTTGGTGGTGCCTTGCAGAGGATATCGAGTGTGGAGAAAGGTCTTGACATGCCCAAAAGAAGCAGCTGTGGGATAATCTGGACCCAATATATCAGCAATAGCAAACAGAGAGTAAGCAGAACACCAACTAAGGCAGCACAGAAACTCTGGGCTAGAAAAAGAGTTGCACACACAAGAGTCCATTTGGGGGTCCCAAGACTGGGTTCTGGGAGCAAGGGCATAGGGATTAAGTTTACCAGAAAGAGGGACAGGGCTCTAGTTGACCCTTAGATTAGTCAATGAGGAAAGGCCTCCCTATTCCCCGGGCTTGCTGGCGACCTGGCTCTCAGCATGGCGCCCCTTCCCATCATGGGATCACTACACTGCCAGCACCACATGTCTCTCAGTGCACTTCTCCCATAATGAGAGGCAGGACTGTGCTTTCAGCACTGCATGGCTGTCAGTGTGTGTTCCCTCTGATCATGGTACAGAGTCCAGAGAGCAGCCAAGGCTCTCAGTGAAGTGCTCCCATGATGAGAGGGAGTAGCCATGCAGTCATTGCTCTCAGTGTGGTGTTCCCTCTATTCACAGTAGTGCTGTGCTGTGCTGAAAGCCATGTTGTCAGTGCAGCTCCCCTGATAGCCTGGGCCGCACCTCACATATGCAGCACCTCACATAGGCACTTACATAACCTTCCCCCTTCCTCCGGCTAATTATCTGCTTAGGGTAGGGGGCTGTGGCCGACTGACAGGATACTCACCTCTTTGCCTGGGCTGCACCTGATATACGAAGGCCGGGCAGCTGCAAAAACTCGCCCCCCCACTTCTTACCTTGTAAGGATTGGTGATGGCTAGACTCCACCCCGCCCCCTTTACTGGCTGCAGTTTTCACCGAGCCACACCTGACAGATGCAGCCAGGTTTTTTCTAAGCCCAACCCCGCCCTCCTCTTGAATGGTTGAATGGAAGTAGCCAGTTCCCAGTAGCCACATCAGGCAGATTGACAGTTTTTTCCTTTTTTTAATGGACATAATACCTTTTATAGATCATGCACTCCGGCCCTACCGGGAGTTATGCGCCCTGAAGACCAGACCTTATTAAACACCTTTGCTGCATTTGGGCCTTTAACTTTATCTTCCGGGCCCTAACTCCAGGTATGGCCCTCGGGGCGAGGTCTATGAAGCTTAGTTATATTATGATCCACATTGTTCTGTTTTAAGCCCATCTGCAACTCTTAGAGCCCTTTGCTAGTTGGACATAGTTGGCGAGTTTGCCTCTTTAATCTCAATAATCAAGCTAGTAGAAGAAGACTAATTTTATTTACCGATTTGTGCTCAGGTTTTAGTAGAACATATTTTACAATTTTCTATTCCTGTCTCAGTGCTTAGAATAGTAGAACGAAACAATTAAAAACCGAGAATGCATGCTTCAAATGTATCAAATAACCCATTCAAAAGACAAATAACAAGATGCTGCCCTAGTATCCCTTAGACAGTTTGTTACAATAGAAAGAAGTGAGGTGCCGGCTCCTAACCTCCAGACCCCGGGAATACCTTTTTGTTAATTCACTTCATTGTTCGCCTTCACCTTGGAAGACCATCTGCCTGTGAGGGTGTATATATATTTTCATCTATTTTCTATGCCTACCTACGTTCTGTTTTACTTTTCCGAAATGTGTTAAATGACTTGCTAGGGTGATTTTAATGTGTGACTCAATTTACAGAACACTTTAAAGATCATTACACTCTCCCGTTTCCGGCGTTGTTTCCAAGGATAATGTGCTGTCCTCACTTTAGCAGTACATCAATTACAGTAATTCATTGCATAGACCTTCAGCGCAAAAGCTCATTGTCTCTGATTAAGACATATGCATAATATGCCTGGTAGGTAAAACCATAAGATGACTTTGCGATTCATATGAGTCAACGTTGACTAATCCAGTTGAACGGATTTAGCCGCAGTGTTTCGGCCCACTTCTCTGTCTAAGGCTTATTTCGAACTTTTCCATTATTCATAAAATATTATAATAGTTTTCTTTCTAGTGGTATCATGTATGTATTGCTTGAAAACCATGTACTGCTGTATTCGATTAGCCGGAAATTGGCAACTTGTCTCATCCTTAGGATTAATCGTTCATGGGACATCATGGAAGACTGACAATGCTCCTCTGGCTAACAGAGTATAGCCTTTAAAATGGATGGCTAGTTCAGACAGCTATACATCTATGTGCACCTGCTAACATATAAAACAACTAAGGGTCCTATGCTAGCTGACCAAATGTCAGGTCCTTAAACCAGTTGTCCCTATGCCCAGAATGGCGCAGGCATTTTAGAGTGCAGCTTCTTTATATGCCTGGATAAACACCCGAGACCTCTCTAGCCTGCCCCTTCAACTCAAACCTTACTATATGAAGTTCCACAACGGTAAAACATCTGTCTGTCACATCTGACATTTGTCCACTTTTCTACAGAACCACTCCCACTAGTGTGCCCCACTTGCCCATGGGCGCAAAAGCAGTCATGTTAGTGTAAGTGATTTCAATCCGGCACACACCCAAGTCCTCATTACGAGGTTGCCGATTGGCTGCTAGTACTAACTGCGGCCTTCTGGCAACCTCCGCTTATCATTTCTGCTGCCTGATATCCCGGTAATGCTGGGATTTTACAGGCAGCAGTGGAACGGTAAGTTCCTATTCCCATGGAGTCCGACAGGACTCCATGGGAATGGGAACACTGAAGCACTGGCACCATTGTGAATGGTGGTGCCAGTGCTTGGGTGAATTTACTGCCAGTATCGGCACGAACTACTGGCAGGTAAAGCCTACCGGTGGTTCACAACCCCTACTGGCAAACTTGGAGTGAGCCGGTCCGAAAAAGGTGTCGGTCGCGTTGTAACTGGCACCTTATTTCCTGACTGGCTCACTTGTAATGAGGGCCAATGTCTCTAATCTGGAAGCGCATGGAATTCGTGTTCACAGATGTGGTCAAACACGCGGTGTGGTGCACTTAAGTCTTCTTACCTTTTAGTCATCTGCAACATTAAATTGACTGATGAAGGCACGGCTTTTGGAGTGCACCATTTATGAGGAGAGGTCTGAGGAGAGGCATTTCAGTTGCATTATAGTTTGATATACAGCTCGTTTAGAAATATACTTAAAACTCGATCCACTCCAGAGCCATGGAAATCATCCTATATAGTCCCAATATATAAAAAAGGTGCTAGGGAATATACAACTAACTATCGCCCTACAGACCTTCTCGATGAACCTGAGCAAATTCAAGTAAGTTTAGACGGGGACAGACATTTAATGGATGCAATATAAACATATCATGATCTGCAACAGGGCTGTGATTGGACCCCGCCCTATTAAATCTCTCTGTCTTAGATCTGGGAAAGGCCCTTTCATGTTCTAAGGCATTACCTCTGAGTTTAGGTTCACATACCATTCAGTATTTGCTCTATGCTGATGATATAGTTCTATTAGACTCTGATAGAACAGCACTCTTCAAATTCTATGGTTGCCTTTTTGAGGGTGTTAGATCTTGAGATTAACGTCCCAAAAAACTAAATTTAAAAAATATACACCCAATACAGGTGTTATTCTATTCTTCCATTGATTACATATTATAAAGCAAAGATCATTCCTTGCTTACTGTATGAAGCTGAATTAATTAGCAACCCGATTGACTGGTCATTGATTGAGGGCAAGTTTTCCAACAGAGTTCCTACATCAATTATATGACATGAAATGGGTCTCAGCTCATTGCAATCTATAGCAGAATGGATAAGGTTAACCTTGTTTGGGAAAGTTCGGGATCCCAGCTCCTCACTCTTTATCCATCAACTCGAATGATCTGTGGGCAAATCAATAATGTACAGGTTTGAATAATTGGGTGGCTCCAAGTGAACATCTCCTAACCGTATTTAGATCTGGCTATAAATGACTTTACGTTTAATCCCAGTTCAGTTAAAAAGAAGCTTTAGTTAGCAGTCTGGATGTAATTATACATTATTCACCTATTCTGCCAGGGGCACGAACCCCCTAAATCATACAACGCAATACCTAGTTAAATTTCCCCATACAGGCGACACAACTTCATAAGGCTATTATTTAATCTATTTTTATCCAATTACACTATTTTTTGCCTGTGTATAATTTGTCATCAACCCCAAAAGGTTGAGATGGTTGCATATTTTTTTTGTTCAATGTCGACAATTATTGACTTGGCATGAAATTAGTTTTGCATGTTACGTTCATGACAGCTCTACGATATCAACTGTAGATTTTTGGAACCCGATTGTAACTGGGAATTTTACTTTTTGAACCATTGCTGCTTTGCACTTTATCTCATGTTTTTTAGGGAACACTAGAGAAATTAGATGTGTATTATCAATTTTCTGTATTCGATCTTGTAGTCTATTTGTGGTCTATTTCAAGTGTTTGCCAATTAATTTGATAGTGATGCTTGTTTGTTTGTCTGCTTAGTTAATGTAAATGTTGTAAATGTTGTAAGTATGTTTTTATCTTTTTCTATTCGTGTTGGATTTGAGAAAGGTTTTCTTTTGTAAAACCGTAACACAATGGAAATAGAAATTAACATGCTCAAAAGAGCACTTGTGGGTGGCTGGACAGAATCTCACCCAACTTTGCAAAGACAGCATATGGCCCCCGCAGATTGATACCATGAAGTATGGTGAGGTTTTGTCCAGGGAGGGCAATGTAAAAAATGTTTCCTCATGCCTACAGTCAAACCGCTGGACAGATTTTCACCAACTTTGCAGCAGGAGTGACAACTTTGCCCTGAAAGCGTGCTTTTGAAAATTTGGTGTACATCTGTCCAGTAGTTTATTATTTTTTTTAAATGGGCAAAATGTAGGGAAACAAATTGTGTTTTATATGGATTCGGTCCGCAGACTCACTTCTCTATTTGGTCCACGGACAGGCCTCCGATTGGTGCAGGGGCCGTCGTGATGTTCACGGACATCGAACGCGCCGGCTGATTGGGTGGCGAAAAGCATCATGTGCATCATACTTTTTAGAAACGTCTGCCATATTGGATCTATGAACAGCGCCCGTGTCCACAGACAGCGTGCTGGGGATAAAGTCTGGAAAACACATTTTGGGTTATTTGATGGCCAAAGAGGGGCTGGAAAGGATGGAGGAGTGGAATAAAGATGATATGGAGCTGTTTTTCTAGGTGAAAAAGGTGGGCGCGGGAGCCCCCTCGTCCCCGGACACCACAGTAGTCTGCGTACAGCGCCATGAACAAACAGCTTGGAAAACACATTTGATGTTATTTGATGGCTAAAAGAGGGCATAGAAAGGCTAATGGAATGAAATGAAGATGGTATGAAGCTGTTTTTATTGGTGAAAATAGGATTTGTAGGTGCGTCCAGTCAGCAGTCAGTTTCGGTATCCACAGACACCCATTCAATGGCTTGGGGTTAAGGGCAACTTTTGTTATTTGCAGATGTATTGTAAGTACTTGTTATATGGTCTAATTATATTGTGGTGGATGTAATATGTGTATAGTAATTATAGGTACTGTAGGGGGAGTAGAAAGTGAGTGGTATTCATGATTGTAGTACAATTGAGTATAGTGGTTATGGAATAATCATTTGTTTAGAGTTGGTACAGTAATTTTGTTGTATAAAGTAATACAGCTAGAATCAATTTTAAATATACATTTACTTTTTCTGAACCTCATAAATAGTACATTCTATGAACTATATTTGGTACAACATTAGTGTGTGGTACACTCTTGTTTTATTAACTTCAATAATCATTGGGTCATTGGGAAAAGAAAATAAATCCATAGAGGATACAAAAACAAAAAAAACATACAATTATGCCAGTGTACATGTGATAGTATGTTTGTTTGAAGTGTGTTGTTATTAAGGGAATGTTTAAAGTAGTTAGATGCCTGGTGGCATATTCTACCTACATTACACTTTAGACGACGTTTAGTAGTAACAAGAATTGTGATGGTGTATTTCAAGTGTATTGCAATTAAGTGTATTTTTTAAGTAGTTAGATACCTGTTGGCGTATTCTAACTATCTTGCCGTTTAAAAGTACTATTGTAGTATTATGGACGTAATTAGATACCTGTTGGTGTATTCAAACTGTTTATTCTGCTACAGTTTAGTGACTACATTTGGGTTGAAGGAATATTAAGTAGGCATTTGTTTGATTTGATGGTAACCTATGTTTTGGAGTAGGTGTCGTTACATTCAAACCAACCACTTATTTTTTTGACATATGCAGTATAGTGCCCTGAAGTGGTTGTGGCACCAGTGTGATATATTATACCTACTGTTGTGAAGGTTTTCGTGCCACGAAAAACTTGGCAGTGTGTGAAGTAAGTTTGCAGTTATTTTTTTTTACCATATGACATATTCGCTATGTGAGTTGATTTGCATACTGGAACGATTGTCTGAATTGCAAAAATGGCTGGTCAAATGGAATGGGTTCACAATTTGGTACGGATACATATACAAATCGCTCATTAGTGATGTGCTCTTGTGAAACATGGTCACAATGAGTGCATCTACGTTTCCACATGTATGAAATCTGGAAGATTTTGTTCTTACTGATGTTTTTGGTTTCCAGTACTTGTAGCGAGTACATTAGGAATTCTTGAGGATCTTCTTGTGCGTTTATGGTAAATTTGACCATTCCTGCACAGAAGGCCAATTCTTGCCTTATATCCGAGACACTGTAAGTGCTGTTAGGATTATTTGAGGTTTTTCTATGAAGGACGCGCATTTCCAAACACAACTGGTCCTAGGAATTTAAGTAAATGTTGTGAACAATTGTTGGCAATTGGAAGAGAAGATTGCTTGTTACATTTGCATAGCAATTTACTCCAGTTGTGTTTGGCTGTGACAGGTACCCAGTCATTTTGATGAATACAAAACAGAGTGGTACATTTCACCGAAGTACATAACACCGGGAAACAAAGAAAATAGGAATTAAATAGATAAGGGGTAGTGGGGTAAGGGTTTAAAATGAGTCTGGATGGGGCTGGTTTGGCGTTTTAAGGGTAGACAAATGGGGGCTTAGTTGGACCCTCCAAATTTAAAAATAAATAAATAAATGTGGTGTTTTTCACATTATGGCAGTGATGAAATGTACCACTTTGAAATGCAGGTAGGTAAAATCACATATAAACCTGTGACATATCGTGCAGTGGAATTGTCTGCAATGTATTGTATGTCTATGTTTGCATTCCCCAAGAGGGCAATGATTGCATTGTAATCATTGTTGTACATGGATGTTTCACCCCTGTTAAAGTTGTATGTGTTTTTATGGGTTTGCCTTTTGCGCTGTGTCTAACAGAAAGACATGAAGCTATTTACCTGTCCTTTTTTGCAAACTGGTCTAGGGAAGCCACAGCGCCAGTTGTAATAGTATTTACCTTTGTTTTTATATCTACATGGTCAGTATTTGTGACACTTATGTTTTTGAAAGCATAAGATGTGTGGAAGTAGGTGACTATCTGTGGTTTCTGAAGGGATGTTGCAGGTTATGTATTTTTAAATGAACTGTAAATCAGTGACATCACTGTTGTGGCCAACTGTGGGAGCATATTTTATACACAAAAGCATGTGGATGTGTGGTGCTCCTCTGGATATATATTCTTATTTCCAAATGAAGTGTTGCACTTCTCTGAGCGGAGGGGTAGTTTTATTGCAGATGAATTACAGCATGGCAATGAAGTGATTGATACATTTACAAGCTCAAGAGAACAGAGTTCTCCTGGTGTTTTTAGATCTACTCCATCTTTATTATGGTTTGCAGTGTGTAAAAAGTCATATAAAGTTGTGCAAGTCATCCCATGCGTATTCTGCACAGCTTAAAGTAACTAACCATGTGGCTGGGCACAGATTCCTTACCATACAACGTACATCAGCATGACAATCGGAACTAGTATTATTTTGTACCATGCGTGTTTGCTAACAGATTTGTGATACTTGACCGCAAAACTTCCTCTTTGTCTTTGAAGCAGTTGGGCAGCATGTATGTTTTAAAAATTGGAGCTTGTTTTAATGTGTGCCACTTCATAACATAGAGTTGCTAGTTCACTTTCAAACATGAGGTGGAAAATGTATTCTACATTTTGTCTGAATCTGGGGTCTTCAGAATGCATTTGTAAAGAGAAATATTCTGATGCAATTTGTGTGGACCTTTTGTCATATCTTCTTCCTTTTCCTGTAGGAAAGAGTAGAGGAAAAAACATGCTTCCACACTTTTTTCCCATATGCTCATTGGGAATCCTTTGGCTTGACACATTTGATATGTTGCTAATAAATCTTCAATTGTGTCTTCGGAGTGTAGTGTGTGAATTGTATACAGGTCTAAAATGTTGGCTGCAGTAACAGGATCTACACATTCAAATTGGCCAGTTGCTGGTGAATCTTTAATTATTTGGGCTGTGTCTTTTAAGTTATCCTCTATGTTTATATCTTTGTAGTATTCATTGTTTTCTTTTAGATATTGTAGAGCTTGCCTAACTATGTTCACGTCAACTAGTTGTTGCCAAAATGTTGTGTTTTGTTGGTACGTCATTAACTAGTACAATCAAAGATTGATCTATTGGTTGTTGTACTCCAAGATTCTACATGTTCTTTAAGATTGAATGGCAAATATACTACTTTTCATCTGCAGGTGTATTATAGCTTGAAATGGGTGTATTGTTTGAAATCACGTGATTGCATTTGCTTATTTTAAGGCTTTGTGTTGCACGACATGCAAAGTATTGAGGGGTCAGCTATTTTGTATTTATGTTCTGCTCTTAGATATAAAGCAAATTGGAACCATAGCGATTTTTCATTGTTCTCTATTTTGTAGGCCATATCTACTGTTTTTGTGTTCTTTTTAATAAAATGTTCTCTGACAACAGACACATATTGGTCTGGTCTTTCAGCAGATGTGTTTTGAAACTTAACTATTTCTTTTTTGTATATGTTTGTCAGGAGGTTGATGTGTGTGAGGTTTTCAATAATGTTTTCTGAAGTTACTGAATGGTCTAAGTGTAACGCTCACCTGATTCCCGCAGAGGCGCCGGTCTTGACTGGGTGAATGCCGTATCTTCAAAGGTGATGTGTAACACACGGTTGGCTCTTTGGGCTGGACCTCTGTGCACTGTATGTCTGACTCGAAGAGTAAGATGTCTGCAGATAGAAAATATGGGATTAATGAACTGGGGTTATTGGGTGCCTCTCTCCTCTTCCCTTTCTCTTCTCCTGTAGAACCCCAAAGGTTAACGCCCTCACCTTAGGTAAGTGAACGCCGAGCTCTCCATCTGCCTCGGGGCAGGGTGCCGTAGCCAGTTTCTTCACTGGATAAGGGTGCAGGCCTCTTGACCTCAGAGAACTGCTGTCCGTCGTTAACTGCACGAACGGTAAATTCTGGGCACTTCAAATGTCTTAAAAGTCTTTTGTAATGATATCTCTTGTTTTGCAGGGTTCCGGCGATGGCGGATGGCGGGCTGATGAGAGTTGAGGATCGAACCCGCGTGAGGAATAGAAGCGCCTGGAAGCACGTAAGTAAGTGCTTGTAGCCTGCTTCACGATGCGCACTAACTGTCCCTTTTATCTTGCAGGTACAAGTTCGGAGCTTTAGAGAAGCTGAAGGGTGCTGGAATACCCACTGGATTCGGCGTGGGAAGGAGTAATGGCACGTGAGTTATAAAGTTGCCCAATGTCTTTAAACTCACCTTCTTTTGTCATTCAGATGCGGGATGCAGCGCCGAAGGCCTCCGGAGCATGCGAAGAGCTGGTAAGCTTTTGTCTTTCAGATGCCGGAATGCAGTGCGAAGACCTCCGGAGCATGCAAAGAGTAGGTAAGCCTTTGTCTTTCAGATCCCGGAATGCAGCGCGAGGCGTTGGTGACAGCCGATGGACCAGGTAAGAGATGCGCTGCCACTGAAGACCTTAGTGCTAACCTGTTCTTTCTTTGTCTTTACAGGTGCTGCTGAAGACTGGATTCCAGGATGGTAAGCCTTTGTTCCCTTAGGCCTAGGATCAGAAGCAGAAGACACGATGAGCGTTCTGCTGCAGAGAATGCAGAATAACACAAAGCAAGATTCATCCATCGGGTGTGGTTTAAATAGCCTCCTGTAGTGCTTAGGTGTCTCCTTCCACAGCCACGCCTAGGTAAGAAAAGAGTTCCCGCTTTCCAGAAGAGTTCCAGTGTTCTGAACCTAGGGAGTGGCTCCTGCCCCACCCAACAGGAAAAGTAGTCCCAAACAGAAGAGGATCAGGGGTTCAACTGGCAGGTAAGTAAGCAGCATGGTCTGCTGCAGGTAAGTCCACCCAAGCATTATGAGCCCGGCGCTTCCAGCGCTGGGACTGGGCATCTTTATGAGCCTGGTGCCACTGGCGCCAGGACAGGGTCCAAAAGGTCCCAATTGGGACTGGCTGGCACTCGGAACCGGGGTTATGGGTCTGCTTCCAAGGGAGTCGGGCAAGTCCTGATCTTTTGGAAGCAGAGATCATGACAGCACCCCCCCTCAAGGCCCCTCCCAAACCGGGCTTCTCCGGGGGTTTGGGCTTGTTAGGAAATGTTCGATGAAATCTTTTGATTAGACGAGGCGCGTGGACATATTCTGCAGGTTCCCAGGATCTTTCTTGGGGACCGTAGCCTTTCCAGTCAATCAGGTAAAATAGTTTAGATTTGGAGATCTTGGAATCCAGGATGCTTTTGACTTCAAACTCGAGTTCTCCATCAACTAGAATAGGTTTTGGAGATGTAGTTAGTCGGGTTTGAGGTTGCACGGGTTTTAATAGAGAGACGTGGAAGACCGGATGTATCTTCATGTGAGGGGGCAAGTCCAACTTGACCGCTACTGGATTTACTATGGTAGTGATGGAATAGGGACCAAGGTATCTTGGGTTGAATGTGCGTGGTCCTTTTAGAGGTAGATATTTGGTGGATAACCAGACTTGATCTCCTACTTGATATTGGGGGGCTTCCTTCCGATGTTGGTCTGCTCCTTTCTTGTATTGTTCTTTAGCCCTTTGAAGGTGAGAAACGGCTTCCTTAAAGGCTTGGGTGATTGTAGAATGCAGGTAGTCTACTGCTGGTGTTCCAAGATCTTGGAGTGGATCCAACTCCGAGGTTCGAGGGTGACTACCGTATAAAAGAAAAAACGGGGTCTTCCCAATTCCCGAGTGGACAGAGTTATTGTAGGCATATTCGGCTATCCAAAGGATATCTTTCCAAGTTTTTTCAGTTTGTTGTAGCATGCAGCGCAAATACTGTTCCAGAGTTTGATTGGTCCTCTCGGTTTGTCCGTCGGTTTGAGGGTGGTGGCTGGTCGAAAGTCTCACATCAATTTGAGTCGACCGACAGCAACTTCGCCAAAAATGAGAAATAAATTGACTACCTCGATCCGAAATTAGAACTGAAGGAAAACCGTGCAGTCGGACGATGTTTTCGAGAAATTCTCGGGCCAGAGTTGCTGCTGTTGGTAAGCCTTTGAGTGGAATGAAATGCGCCATCTTGGAGAATAGGTCCACGATTACTAGGATCGTATTGTATCCGGAGCATGGAGGTAGATCGGTGATGAAGTCCATAGAAAGCGTATGCCAAGGGCGAGGCGGGATGTCAATAGGACGTAAGAGGCCGGCTGGTTTTTCCTTTTGACTCTTGTTTTGGGCGCATACTCCACAGGACATTATAAAGTCTCTGATATCTTTTTTCCAAGACGGCCACCAGAAGTAGCGCTTGATCTTTTCCGAGGTCTTGGTCATACCGGGATGTCCTTCCATTAAAGAATCGTGATAACAAGAGATTACCTTTTTCTGTAAATCTGTGCTGGGCAGGTATAAACGTTCTTGGAAATATAATAGGTTGTCGTTCACCGTAAAGTCCTTTCCCTGCAGATGCCAATTCTGTATGTCTGCTGGAGTTACCAGTAGCCTGGCTTTATCCTTAACTTCCTCTATGGATTGTGTGGCGATTACACCTAGAATTCTTTGTTCGGGAATGATAGGTACAGGTTTAGGATTGATCAAATGTTCTTCCACTCCCATCCGAGAAAGGGCATCAGCTTTACCGTTTTTTGTACCAGGTCGATAGGTAATTATGAAGTCAAACTCGGCAAAGAATAGTGCCCAACGGAGTTGCCTAGAGGATTGAGCTTTTGCGGTTTTCAAATATTGCAGGTTTCGGTGATATGTAATCACAGTAACGGTGTGTCGGGCCCCCAGAAGATAATGCCGCCAAGCCTTAAAGGCGGACTTGATAGCTAGAAGTTCCTTATCAGTAATAGTGTAATTGATTTCAGGAGGCGAGAATTTGTGGGACCAAAATGCCACGGGATGCAACTGATTGGTTACTGGGTCCTTTTGTGATAGAACTGCCCCCATGGCAAGGCTCAAAGCATCAGTTTCAACGATGTAGGGGAGTTCTGGGCGAGGATGTTTTAAGATCGGTGCAGAGATAAATCTAGTCTTCAAATTCTGGAAAGCTTGTTCCGCCTCGGTAGACCATTCAAAACGTTTCTTTTTCTTTAACAAGGCGGTGATGGGCTGGACTATTCGAGAGAATTCGGGGATAAACCTGCGGTAAAAGTTAGCGAAGCCTAACATGCTTTGAGGACCATTTTCACGTGTTTCCGATGTTCAGTTTCCGATGAAGAATAAACGAGGATGTCGTCAATGTAAACAACAACACACACATCTATGAGCTCTCTGAGGACATCGTTCATAAAATATTGAAAGGCGGCCGGGGCATTGCAAAGTCCGAAGGGCATGACCTGATATTCAAATAGCCCATACTTGGTGCGGAAGGCCGTCTTCCATTCATCGCCCTCTTTTACTAGTACCAAGTGGTAGGCTCCTCTAAGATCCAGCTTTGTATATATGCATGCTTTTCTGACTTGGTCCAGGAGTTCAGGGATCAAAGGTAATGGATATCTATTCTTAACGGTGATCTGGTTCAGGGCGCGATAATCTATACAAGTTCTAAGGTCCCCTTCTTTTTTTGGAACGAAGAACAAAGCTGAGGAAGCAGGGGACTTGGAAGGACGAATAAACCCATTCGCTAGGTATTGATCCAGGTATTGTCGGAGGTGAAGATTCTCAGGCTCGGTGAGGGCATAAATTCTACTACAAGGAGGAGTAGATCCAGGTATCAGGTCTATCTGGCAGTCATAAGACCTATGAGGAGGTAGAGAGTTAGCCTGATCCTTCCGGAAAACATCTTGGAATTCTAGGTATTCAGGAGGTAACTGGGGAGCCTCCGAGGAAATTGCTGCCAGTGCAACACCAGGTCGAGGGTGACAAGTAGAGACACATTCTGGAAACTGAACCGTTCTTGCTCGCCAATCGATCTGAGGATTGTGCTTCTCTAACCAAGGAATTCCTAGAATAATCTGGAACTGAAGGGCCTTGATCACATCGAACACGATCTTCTCATGGTGTCCATCTTGATTTACTAGCGTCACTTCTTGGGTGGTATGCGTTACTGGTCCGGAGGCTATCTCCGTACCATCCACCGTAGTAATGACGTCCTTTACAGCCTTTGGACAAAGAGTCAGATTCATCCTCAAAACCATTTCATGATCCACATAATTGCCGATGGCACCGCTGTCGACGTAAGCTTCAATCGCATGTAATCGATCCGGATGTTCAGGGCTAATGAGGACCATAGGTATCACGAAATGCAAGGTCACTGAACTGGTTTTAACGCTCGGCAAGAGGACCTCTATTCTTGTCGGGCGAGGTTGTTTCCCTGCTCAGAGTTTGTGACCTTGGTAACTGCAGCTCCTACTGCCTTCTTGGCTGGTTTCACCGGACAGTCTCGAAGAAAGTGCCCCGAGTTTCCGCAATAGAGGCATAATTGCAGCTGTTTTCTCCTTTCCCGCTCCTTTTGTGTTAGTGGTCCTTTCAGGCCCCCTATTTGCATGGGTTCCCCGGAGTCTACTCCTTTGGTAGGAGTTGGTGGTTTGGAAAATACTCGAGCATCAAACTTGGAACGATCGGCCTTCCTGTTCTGCAGTCTGTGGTCAATTTGAACGACTAAGTCAATATAGTCCGAACACTCTTGCGGGGGATTCACTACTTGGGCTAACACATCTTTGAGCTCTCCACGTAGACCTCTATAAAACAGCGTAATCCTTTTGTCCTCAGGCCATCGAGTTTCCACTATCAGTCTGTTGAAAGACGCAATATAAGCCAAAAGGTCTTGATTACCCTGTCGCAATGAAAGGAGCTCATTGTCCAAGGCCTGCCCCTGTGAATGTCGTGCAAACAGTTTTTCCATACTGAGCTGAAAAGCTTGAAAATCATGGAGAACCGGATCATCTTGATTAACTAGAGGGATCGACCAGTCTGCCGCATTGCCACTAAGGTACGAAAGCACGAAAGCTACCTTAGCTTGATCAGTTGGAAAGGCTGCTGGCCGGCATAAGAAGTGCAACCGGCACTGATTAATAAATACTGCAAACCTCTTTGGGTCACCAGAAAATCGTTCGGGCGGAGCCAGAGGTACATTCCCAGGTAGGTTGATCTGCACTGGGTTCGTAGAGGATGTTGAAGGAAGATTTGCCCCTGATGCGGGTAACGGAGTTTGTCTGGCTTGTGACTGTAGCAATTGTCTAGCGAGATCGTCTGTTCGCTCCTTGGAAATAATCAGTTCCCTTCTTAGAGCATTCGTTTCCTGACGGGCTGCATGCACTTCTGCTCTTAGTTCCCCAAGTAACTGGGCTAGCTGGTCGGTATCCGAGGTTTCCATAGCACCAGGGTGGGAGTTTTGCGGTAGGCTTTGTGTTCTGTAACGCTCACCTGATTCCCGCAGAGGCGCCGGTCTTGACTGGGTGAATGCCGTATCTTCAAAGGTGATGTGTAACACACGGTTGGCTCTTTGGGCTGGACCTCTGTGCACTGTATGTCTGACTCGAAGAGTAAGATGTCTGCAGATAGAAAATATGGGATTAATGAACTGGGGTTATTGGGTGCCTCTCTCCTCTTCCCTTTCTCTTCTCCTGTAGAACCCCAAAGGTTAACGCCCTCACCTTAGGTAAGTGAACGCCGAGCTCTCCATCTGCCTCGGGGCAGGGTGCCGTAACCAGTTTCTTCACTGGATAAGGGTGCAGGCCTCTTGACCTCAGAGGACTGCTGTCCGTCGTTAACTGCATGAACGGTAAGTTCTGGGCACTTCAAATGTCTTAAAAGTCTTTTGTAATGATATCTCTTGTTTTGCATGGTTCCGGCGATGGCGGATGGCGGGCTGATGAGAGTTGAGGATCGAACCCGCGTGAGGAATAGAAGCGCCTGGAAGCACGTAAGTAAGCGCTTGTAGCCTGCTTCACGATGCGCACTAACTGTCCCTTTTATCTTGCAGGTACAAGTTTGGAGCTTTAGAGAAGCTGAAGGGTGCTGGAATACCCACTGGATTCGGCGTGGGAAGGAGTAATGGCACGTGAGTAATAAAGTTGCCCAATGTCTTTAAACGCACCTTCTTTTGTCTTTCAGATGCGGGATGCAGCGCGGAAGGCCTCCGGAGCGTGCAAAGAGCTGGTAAGCTTTTGTCTTTCAGATGCCGGAATGCAGTGCGAAAACCTCCGGAGCATGCGAAGAGTAGGTAAGCCTTTGTCTTTCAGATGCCGGAATGCAGCGTAAGGCGTTGGTGACAGCCGATGGACCAGGTAAGAGATGCGCTGCCACTGAAGACCGTAGTGCTAACCTGTTCTTTCTTTGTCTTTACAGGTGCTGCTGAAGACTGTATTCCAGGATGGTAAGCCTTTGTTCCCTTAGGCCCAGGATCAGAAGCAGAAGACACGATGAGCGTTCTGCTGCAGAGAATGCAGAATAACACAAAGCAAGATTCATCCATCGGGTGTGGTTTAAATAGCCTCCTGTAGTGCTTAGGTGTCTCTTCCACAGCCACGCCTAGGTAAGAAAAGAGTTCCAGCTTTCCAGAAGAGTTCCAGTGTTCTGAACCTAGGGAGTGGCTCCTGCCCCACCCAACAGGAAAAGTAGTCCCAAACAGAAGAGGATCAGGGGTTCAACTGGCAGGTAAGTAAGCAGCATGGTCTGCTGCAGGTAAGTCCACCCAAGCATTATGAGCCTGGCGCTTCCAGCGCTGAGACTGGGCATCTTTATGAGCCTGGTGCCACTGGCGCCAGGACAGGGTCCAAAAGGTCCCAATTGGGACTGGCTGGCACTTGGAACCGGGGTTATGGGTCTGCTTCCAAGGGAGTCGGGCAAGTCCTGATCTTTTGGAAGCAGAGATCATGACACTAAGTCAACCTCAGTCCCAAAGTACTTATTTTGGATGTGCTTATTATCTTAAGGAGTTCTTTGGCTGTTCCAAGTAGGAGAATGTTATTTAAATTTTGTAGTTCTAGAGCAGGAGTGTTTTGCATAGTATGGTCTATGCAGAAGATGCTGTAGAGCAGACTGGTGTGTTGCTAACATTTTGATGTGGTGGAAGGTGTTTTTTCAAGCGGTTCCCAACATGCAGGCTAATGAATGTCCTTGAAGACCAGTTTGGCTGCACAATGGACAGGTGTACATGGTTTGTAAAGTTTCCTTCATTTTTCTCTTTTAGTTTGATATAGTGATTGAGGAATTGTCGTAAACATTTGAAGGATTGTTGCCTTACGTTACACATTGAGCTGCATGTCCATTTTTTACAATGGACAGTTTTTTGGGCGAAAGGAACATATGGTTGAAAGATTGTGGGGGACATTTTTTCTATAAGGGTTTCTTTTACCATAATGGTGTCTCCTAACATTGCAAACCCTCGGCCATCACTGTCTATGGCAATTGTTTTTTTTTTGTGTTCTTGTTTATAAGCCTCTTCATTGAAATATGGTTCTGTGCTGCTTATGTGATCCATTCACCTTCACGGAAGTTTGAAAAAGGTATCTATATTGACATTGTGCATGTTTAGAATTACTTTTTGTAATGTATTAATTAAGTTAGTGGTTTCAATCTGTTTAAAATTAATATGAACTATTTACTCTTTAGTAGAAATGCACTGTCAATTAGAGCTTGAAGGATTAGTC
This sequence comes from Ambystoma mexicanum, assembly GCF_040938575.1. Classification (NCBI taxonomy): domain Eukaryota; kingdom Metazoa; phylum Chordata; class Amphibia; order Caudata; family Ambystomatidae; genus Ambystoma; species Ambystoma mexicanum. The sequence continues at coordinate 740,881,779 of NC_090928.1, forward strand.
TCCTGTAGTAGTTTTTAAGGGTAGAGTGTAACTTTTCAGCTTTTGTGATACGTATGTGAAGAACTCGGCAGTAGAACACTTTTTGTAACATTCATTTTTGTAATTGCTTTATAGTGGTTATGTTAAGACTGGTATATATAGTGTTAGGTTCATTAGTAGGTTTACTTTTCTTTCTCGATATTATTTTACTTTTAGTTTTTGCAAGAGGGGCCAAAGAAAGTTTGGGTTTGAAATTTGTGGAATGTATATGGAAGTATTGTGCATGAATGTTTGGGTGTGATTGTAGAGATGAATAACGTGTTGTCTGATTGTGTAGTGGGATGATAGTTGTGCTTGGAAAGGTTATTACAATAGTAGAGAGATGAATACTGTATTAATATTACTCACTTTGTATTTGTAAAAGAACATTAGTAGGTATATATGATAATGGACAAGTACTTTTAGTAAGAGAGATTGTTGTTTATGATGGTAGAAAGAGTTGTTGGGAAAAATAGTTAATGAAGTTGTATTATAGATGGTGTACTAGTATGTTAAGTATATTCTTAGAACAATTGGAGTATGAGTAGTGGTGTTGGTGGGATTTGAAAGAACAGGGCAGAAATGGGTGTAGAAAAAGGTTACTTTAGTGCTGCTGATTTTAATGAAATAAGTGCTGTGTTTGTGGGGCAATGTATTTGTACTGTGTTGCAGTGTTTTTAAATATAGGGAAAGTGTGGCCAAGTGGTAATGTAATGGGGAGTGCTTTTGTAGCACTGTTTGGTGTATTATAGTAGAGGTTGGCAAAGAGATGAGCACTTTATATGTAGGGTGAAGTGTTGTGTATATATGTACGTTTGCGGTATACACATATGTGTGAGCAGGCAGACAATGGTGGCAGTGTAAGGGGTGTAATGAGTGAGGTTGGAAAGTGTGACATGTTTATGGAATGGAAATTGGAAAATGCAGAGCGTTTACAAATGTTTGTTTTTAGGAGCATTCATGAAAGTAAAAAAATCCATATGTGCATTTATAGGAGCACTATGCAATATACATGTCACACTTTTGAATATTCCATTCCAGGCCTGTTTTTTCCTTCGCGTTATGCACTTGTAGTCTGAGTTGTGCAATGGGAGAAGTGGAATTACAAGTCATATAATGCAAAGAAAAAAATGAAGACTTTATAAGCACCTACAGATTGGAATGGGTCAAGTTGGCAGGCATGCGTGTACTGCCACCATATTAAACTTGCACACACCTAGTCCGACTTAAAATGTTTTACAAATGTTTTTGTGTAGGTATCAGGGTAAACAAAAAAGGTACGCTGTTTTGTCGCTCATGCGTGACGTTGTATATACACATAAATCAGGAATGCCGGGTCACGCGGTTGTCTCGTGTGCCTCTGTCATGCTTCAGTCCACACTGATGAAGGTGTCGCCCGCCATTGCTAGTAAAAAGAAACTTACTGGACTGTCTTCATTCATGCTTGAAAAGAAGAATTTGACGGGCGACATTCGAGAATTTTGTCAACCGCACTCGCTGGAGATTGGGACCCTAGCTGTTGCAGTTGGTCCTGTACCATCCATTGACTCTGAGCTATATAATGTATCTTTGGCAAATTCTTCTCTTACAGACACTCCAATTATGTCAGGTGCTGGCGTTCCTGCTGTTCCTTCTTGCAGCAATCCATTTTTTAATTTGCTTAGCCAGCCTGCCATGCGAAATATATCTTGTTCTGTGCCTGTAAATCAGACTTCAATGGTGATTGCAACTAATAATGTTGTCTGTGTCACGGATGTTGGTGTGTGACTGTGCCTGCTGTCTTTCCGCAGGAGGAGATTGCCGACTGTAATACATCTATTGGCATACCTGTTTGTTTTTTCGCAAACACCAAGCAGCCACTGACCATTAATGACATTTCGGATCAATCCCCTAGTATGTTTGACCAGACTAAGTATGCTTCCTCTAACCTATCCTTATTGTATACTTGTCCAGCTCCACAGAGACCACCTTCTCATTTTGGGTCTCCGGTGGCTTCACATATGTTTCCAATACCTGCCAATAGTCAAGCACCTTTGCTGGAAATTACTTTGAATGCGATGAATTCTACAATTATGTCACTTATGAAAATTGTTTGAAAGATTGGACGAGAAAATGTGGTAATCTAGACAGATTGACAATATCATTACTTGGATGAACAATTACGATAGAAATCAAGAAGCTATCAGTGAGTGTCAGATAATTGCCATTGACGCATCATGCTCTATGAATACACTTACAAGCGAAGCAGTTACCTTAAAGCACATGTACTTGTCTGCTCCAAGTGCTTTACCCATGTTACCATCAATAATTCATTCCGTAGTATATGGTGACTTGGTGAGCGTGGATGTTGGTGCCTTGAGTTTACCTAACAGTGTGCCTGAGTCCAATGAAGAATATGTTCTTATAAAGGGTCCTGCATCCACAGTTGTCAATATTATCAAAAAGCCATCATCTAATACTTCTACAGTGTTTAACATATTTTAGGCTAAAACGAGCAAGAAATCTCACGAGGGTAAATGTGAGAATAAGAAAACTAAGAATGTAAAACATCTCTCTTCCCATCCAAAAACCAGTGTTGAACATTTTGTTAAGCATGTATTGCCTGTCGAGAAAATAAAGAAGGCTGTTGCATCCAAGACAAAGTGCCCTAGTAGTTACCCTCCTTTGAATGCTTTAATTTCTGCTATGGCATGTGCAGGTGCAAGTGAGGGAGCCAAATGTAATGCATCTGTTCCTTTGCCTACTTCTCTGCCAAATTTAATTAAAACGAAACCTATCACTAAACTGGACGTGCCATTGCCTAAGGATCTCGGCACAGTTAATGATATGTTACCTCAAATTAGAGCGGAGATACAAAAATCCATCCAAGATTTTCTGATATCTAAAGAACGATCCGTACCAGTGTTTGTTTCTTGTCTCACAACTCATGGTATACAGGACATAGTGGAGAAAAATGATGCCCTGCCGTGTGTTATGCCCAAGGGTTACCCTACTGACAGGATTCAGGGCAGAATTTTGTCTACAAATCAGAACCGAGTTGAACATCAGAATGGCAAACAATCTTATGATAACTATCATCGTTTTATATTAAAATGCTGTCTGGCTCCATTTCCTGCCTATGACTTAAACAGATCGAGTGTGCTTGCCATCTTTGATGAGAATATTAGCTTGCAGGATGTCACTTATGCAGATATTGCTCAGATAGAATTCTTAAACAATGATGATTTTATCATAGTGAGATTATGGCGGACCTCAAATCTGGTAAGAAATGTCATTTGGCAGGCAAGAATGGAGGTTTTCACGCTGGATTTTGTCTTGGCCATTGATCCTACGACAATCATAGATGAGCATTACAATGGACAGAGGCAGGGGTCTATGTCGACTTTGACTCTAAGTTATTTAAAAACGTATAATCAGAACCAAGACCCAGATAAAGCCGGACTGGGCCAAATTTGAACATCTAACAACGGTTCCTCAAAGCTGTAACTAGCTTTGACAAATGAACAGAGGGTAGTGTCACTTGCATGTTGGAACACGTGTGGTTCATCTCACTTGTTTGGGCCCCAGTGCTAAGGTTATTTCCACCTTTGACATTGTAGCACTGCAGGAGACGTGGTTGATAGGACAACCGGTTTGGAAGAACTATAATGTAATGTTAAAGGCGGCTAGATCAAATGGAAAAGGCTGTCCTTCTTCTGGCCTTTTGGTAGCTGTTGCTAGCAATAAGGGCTTCAACATTTATCCATGGGCAGCGCCAAAGTTTTATTTGTAAATAATTACAATTAAATATCATGGTGGTGATATTGCCTTAAGAAATATCTATCGTAACCCAATAGACATTTCTGATGATAAATTCTTTGGAGACTTAGAACAATTTTTGAACATTGCCTCACAAGCGCCTGAGAATACAAACATTGTGCTAGCTGGCGATTTGAATTTACAGTGTCTGCTGCGAAGCTAAATAAATAACAATTCCACATGCCAGAGGTGGTTGGCTCTCATGCGGGACTGCCACCTTTTTATGCTTAATGGCACGATCGCAGGTGACATTCTGTCTAGGAGCACGTGGCAATGTGCTAAAAGTGACTCTATATTTGATTATATTTTTACAGATGGACTCACTTTTAGTCGAGCTATCTCATTTGAGATTATTGTGCAGGATTACAGAGACCATGAGTTACTCTCTTTAAGGTGGTACTATGATTCAACTTTGATAAACTCTAGGTGTAATTATTATTATTTGATCCTTAACATCAACAACTCTAGGACTCGGTTCCACTGGGATGAACAATCTTTAATGCCCTTTAATGATAGCATCCAAATGGGATCCTCACATGTTTCTTGGGGAGGCGAGCCTTATACTTCCATTTTATATATCTTCAAGCTTCATTCCAGTTCTGCTACACATAGGTACTATCTGCCAAAACATGCCTTTGATCCTGACGTACAGGCAAGGAAGTCTGATTTACATAAACAGAACAAACTGGCGCTTCTCCTTCCCATCACAGCACAATCTAAGTTTATTCAATCTTTAAAATGTAGTTATAATAACTGGCTACACTCCGATAAAGCATATTTGCACCAACGTGATGCTGAAAATATGGTACAGGCGACATATTTTAAGAACACCACGCAGATTTGGACATTGCTGAATATAGCAACCCATTTGGGACAACTGGCGGTCCAGATCAATGGAGTCCTTGAGCACAAATGGGTCGCTTATTATTCGAAGATGTATGAACATCCTGGTGTCAGTCTGAATTAAAAGATAAGGATAACACAAGCTTTATAGAATTAAAATTTTTAGAAGATGATTTTTATTATTACATCACTAAGTCCAGTAGTTCCAGGGTGCCTGGCCCTGATGGCCTGAACAACATGATGTTCAAGCAACATCCTCACTTATGGAGGAAAATCCTGTTTAACATCTTTCAGCAAGTATTGGTGCCCAGTGTCATCCCGGAATTATGGTGCTGTTCAGTGATTATGCCAATTTTTAAGAAGGGCGATCAGTCTTCTCCTGCCAACTATAGGCCGATCGCCCTCCTTGATGTTCCAGGGAAGATTTTCTCCAGGCTTATATTGAGAGAATTCAACCAATGGGGCTCTCAGTGTTTTCAGCGTGATCCTTTCCAGACTGGCTTTATTGCAGGAATGGGAACCGCTATCAACTTGTTAACAATTAAATATATAATTTCTCACCATGAGCCTATGAAACAACCACTGTACTTTGTTTTCATAGATTTGCGTGCAGCATTCAACTCTGTGTTGAGGGAGTTGTTGATTGCAAAGATGATTCGCTCTGGGTGTACCTCTTACTTTGTTGTCTGATCAAAGCCCTTCATAGTAATACCAAAATTCAAGTCAGAGTAAAAAGGAAGGTGGTTTATTCCCGTATATAGAGGCTGAGGCAGGGTTGTATCCTTGTTGCGGCTCTCTTCAATTTCTTTATATCTGATATTCAGGGAACCTTTGCAGGAATTCGGTCTGATGGCCCAAAATTGTATAGCAGGTTCGTTTCTGCATTATTCTATGAGGACGATTTGGTTTTAATTTCAAAAACACCTCAGGGACTGGAACGCTTGTTAGATGCATTGGCAGTCTGTGTGCAATCTAATTTGCTCACTATCAACTTGGATAAAACAAAAATCATGATTTGCAGAGGACGCCATAAGCGTTTGGTCACAAGATCTAAATAGATGTTGCAAGGGAAAGCACTTGAGTGCATACAGAAGTAGACATACATGGGGGTATCCAATGTGGGCCATGCTGATGACAAGTTCCATTTAGAGTGTTTGGATATACAATTAAGTATGTCCATCTCTCAAGCGATTATTATCCAAAGTAGATATGGAAAGTTTGGGTTGTTACCCACTCTGCCATTTTTCCAACAAAAAGTCACGCCCATGCTCTTGTACGGCTCGGAGACGAAAAATGTGATACCTGAAGTGGTGTGGAACAGATTTGAAAGCAGATTTTGGAAGCGATTGTTAAGGGTGCCTAATTGTGTACCAGTTGTGTTGATCAGGAACGAGCTGGGATTAATATCTTTACACGCTAGATACTTATGGCAAATGGTTGTGTTATTTAGAACATGCATCTTAGCGATCTAGTCAAATCTGGTCATACGCATCTTGTCCAGACATGTTTTTTATTCTGAAGACATCTTTGTGCGAAAATGGAGATCTGTGATAGCACATGCGTTAGCTGATGCCGGTGTCTCTCTTGATGTTCTTATTCAGAATCCGACCAGGGTGAAAACCAAACGGTTCCAAATAGCACCCTGATTCATGGAATTATTTGCACATAAAATGCACATTTTCAAGCCATTCTTCCTGAAAATCCCCATTCCTCAAACAGGGATTTTCAGGCAGAAAGGAGCACAAACAAGAAAACTTATGTTGTTTTTGCCAAATCACAGACCAGCCGGAAATATTGCAATATGTATTGATCAATTGTAAAAATGTGACTGCAAATTGCATTCAATACCTAAAAAAACCTGTGCAAGTCAGCACCGGATATGTGTGCAACAGGTGTGGCATTCGTGTGATAGCTGCTTCTTAGCGGTAGGTGTAGTGGTTGGGAGATCAGGAGTATGTGTTCGTTCTGGCAGGGTGTTATCCAGACCGATTCTGGCTGCGTTAGGCCTGAGGAGAGCGCCTAGGCTGGAGGGTGTGTAACCAGCTGTGTTTAGTTAGGATGATGGGGAGTATGAGGCAAGTGATGGTATGAGAACAGCCACACCAAATGGTGTCATAGTACTGCTGTGTTCTAGTTGAGTGGTGGTTTAAGGAAGAGAGTAAGCGTGGAGATGAGATATAGTGGTTTACCTTAGGTGCTTGAGATCGAACACACTCCAATAGTTCCATGCATTCCAACCGTTCAATGTACTCTGACTGTTCCATGCATTCCGACCGTTATATCCACTTCACCCGTTTCGTCCACACACTTCATTCGTTTCATCGACTTCACCCGTTCCATCCACTCCATCCGTTCTACCCACTCCACCCGTTCCACCCACTCCACCCGTTCCACCCAGTTCATCCGTCCCACCCACATACTTCCCGGTTCCAACCCCATACTTTGTCTGTTCCATCCACACACTTCACCGGTTCCATACATATACTTCACCCGTTCCATCCACATACTTCACCCGTTCCATCCACATACTTGACTCGTTCCATCCACATACTTGACCCATTCCATCCATATACTTGACCTGTTCCATCCACATACTTCACACGTTCCATCCATATACTTCACACGTTCTATCCTCACACTTTCACTGTTCCTTCTACATATTTCACCTGTTCTTTCCACATACTTCATCCGTTCCTTCCATCTACATACTTCACCCGATCCATCCACATACTCCACCCATTCCATCCGTATACTTCACCCGTTCTACACACACACTTTCTCCGTTCCATCTATCTACTTCAACGGTTCCTTCTACAAACTTCCCTTGTTCCATTCACCCATTTTCTCCATTCCTTCCAGATATTTCACCCATTCCTTCCACATACTTCACCCGTTCCATCCATCTACATACTTCACCGGTTCCATCCACATGCTTCACCGGTTCCATCCACATGCTTCACCTGTTCCATCCATATACTTCACCCGTTCCATCCATATACTTCAACCATTCCATACACCCACTTTCTCCATTCCATCTACCTACTTCACCAGTTTCTTCCGCATACTTCACCTGTTCCATTCACCCACTTCCCCCAATTCCATCCACCTATTTCGCCCGATCCATCCACATACTTCCTCCTTTCTATCCACATACTTCGTCCATTCCACCCAGTTCATCCGTTCCACCCAGTTCATCCGTTCCACCCACTTCATTTGTTCCACCCTGTTCATCCGTTCCACTCACATACTTCACCCGTTCCAACCCCATACTTTATCCATTCCAAGCACATACTTCACTTGTTCCATCCACTTCACCCGTTCGATCCACATACTTCACCTGTTCCGTCCACATACATCACCTGTTCCTTCCAGATACATCACCCGTTCCTTCCACCTACTTCACCCATTCATCCACATACATCATCTGTTCGCTCGACACTCTATACCCGTTCCACACTCTACACCCGTTCCACACTCTACGCCCGCTCTATACTTTACATCCGCTCCACACTATATGCCCGCTCCACACTCTACACCCGTTCCACACTCTACACCCGCTACACACTCTACACCCGCTACACACTCTACACTCACTCCACACTCAACATCCACTCAGACCCTACATCTGCTCTGCACCCTACATTCGCTCAACACCCTACATCTGCTCAACACCCTACATAGGCTCCCCACTATCATCCACTCCACACCCTACATCCACATTACACCCTACATCCTCTCTATGATCTCATCTGCTCCACGCTCTCATCTGCTCCACACTCTCATTCATTCTGCACTCTCATCCGCTTTACGCTCTCATCCGCTCTATGCTCTCATCTGCTCTACCCTTTCATCTGCTCTACGCACTTCATCCTCTCCATCGACTTTCATCCACTCCACCGACTTCAACCGCTCCACCGACATCATTTGCTCCACTCACTTCATCCATTCATCAGGCATTATTGGTTCAAGTCATGTCACTTGTCGCACGCACTCGATCCGTCCCATGTTCTCCATCTGTCATATGCACTATGCCCATTTCATGCACTTGACTCGTCTATTCTATTAGTTCCATTTATGTCATGCACCCTTACATTCCATGCCATCTATCTGTTTCATGCACTCTACCAGTTCCGTATCATGTATTCATCTTTCCATCCTCTCCACTTTATTCCTTTCCTCTATTTTGTTCTTCTCGTCCATTACATCTATTTCATCCATTACATTAATTTCATCCACTTTACTGCATTCATTCAATTTATTCTTTTTATCCACTTCACTGCTTTGATCCACTTTACTCATTCTATTCTGTTTGTCCTTTTAGTTTACATTAGTGGTTATTAGTTTTGATTTCTCGCTTGGATCTTGATGTTGGATTGTTATTTATGATCTGGTAGTTTGGGCTAGTTGTATTGCTGTTATCCACTTTATTCATCTCGTCCACTTTGATCCTCGTGTCCATTACATTTATTTCATCGATTTCATTAATTTCAACCACCTTACTGCTCTCATATAACTTATTCATTTTATTCACTTCACTGCTTTCATCCTTTTTACTCATTCTATTCTGTTTGCCCATTTTAGTTTACCGTAGAGGTTATTAATTTTCGATTTCTTGCTCGGATCATGATGCTGGTTTGTGATTTATGATCTAGCATTTTGGTCTAATGTCATTGAGTTGCTGTTATCTAGTTTGAGTTAGAGCCATGTTTTCAGTAATTTGCAGAAAGACATGAGGTCCTTGGTGAGTCAGATGTGGGGTGGGAGTGCGTTCCACAGAGTGTGGGCCAAGGCTGAGAATGATGATCCACCTAACCTGACTGAGTTTGTTTTTGGTATGACTAGGAGACCGGCTGAGCTTGATCTTAGAGTATGTGCAGGGTGATAGGGTTTTAGTTTGTCTTGAAGATATTGAGGTCCGGTTTTATGCAGTGCTTGGTGAGAAATGCATAAGGTTTTGAAGGTCACCCTTCCGGCAACCGGAAGCCAGTGCAGAGTTCTGAGGGCTGGGGAGATGTGGTCTCTTGGGTCAAGCGCTAGTAGCAGTTTGGCAGTGCCGTTTTGTGCTCTTTGTAGTTTATTCAGTTGGTATGCGTGCACTCCGATGTAGAGGGGGTTAGCATAGTCCAGTCTTGGTATAACAATTGATTGGGCCGCAGAGAGTCTGTTGGAAAAGGAGAGGTATGGAAAAATGCACCTAAGAGTTTTAAGGTGGTAGTGACAGGACTTTGAGACGTTGTTGACATGGCGCGAGAGGGTTAGGTCTGAGTCTAGGGTGCATCCAAGGTTTTTTACTGAATTAGAGGGTGTCGGTGAGTTGCCCAGGGAACATATTGTCAATTAATATGTGAAATTAACATGTATCAGATTTTTTCATTGTAGCAAACAATATTTGTTCATCTTTTTTGGTGGAATATGAAAAAAAATCTGAGAATGGACATCCCGGGCGATGCCGGGTGCTTAAGCTAGTTTATTCTATAAACAATGCATGTATTTATTAAAGGCATGGCGTATCAGAATGGGGAATATAAATGGGATAATTAGGAATTTCTGTAAAATAATGATGAGGGCAGGATGGGAGTGAGGTTTCATACAAGCATCTTTGATTTAAATGTAGGGAATTTGTTGAGGGTGATTGCTGCGGAGATCGTGGACAGGTGCAAGAAGGACAGTGATAGGGAAAATTTTTAATGACATGATTTTTACAGTCATTACATTTTGTAGACAAGTTCATGATTTGAAGAAGTGCAGTTGGGGATAGGGCATCGGTTTGTAATACTTGGGATTGTGTATAATTACATTGGGGTGTGGTTTCTTCATGAAAACTATGTACTGTAAGAAAAAAAAAATTGTTATTTTAGTAAAGGTCAGTACAAATGACATTATTTGTTTACATTAAAATATGTATTCTATCCCATTAGGGATGTTATCATCACTAATTTCTTCTTTTGGGAAGTTCTCCTCAAACCACTCAAGTGTGTTTGCCATTTCTGTCAAAATGAAAAATTAGTGAATTTTTTTACAATACATGTTTGCATAATGAATGCTAATAATAAAGAAAGAAATACTGTCTACTTACTGTTTGGTGAGTGATGGTTTTAGAATAAGTGCTTTGTGTATGTTAGTCTCTATGAACGTGATAAAATGAGGTGCACACTAATGGCTTATGCTTGTTGCATTTCATTGTATTGTGCGTTATAAATCAAAAAAAAGGTGTACATTTTCAAGTAATTATTTGTACAAAAAGGTGTAGTTGGGTGCAGTAAATGTAAGTAACGTTGCTTTGTCTATATATGTTTGTTGGTTGATTGGTAGAACATTTTCTGTTCTCCCCTGTGCTTCTGGGCCTATGAATGCTACCTTCTGTCCACAGACATTTGTATTGTCCGTGGACTCTTTAGCTGCTACATTGGTGGTGAGTATAATATAAGGAACGTGTAGCAGAATAAGGGTGCACTAGTAAAAACCCATGAAATTCAATATGGTAAGCTAAGCAATCTTAACTCGCGCCACCACGTCTACTGCTAAAACTAACACCCAGGGAATCAAAAATGACAAAGCCTCCACTCACAAACAAACCATCTCAGTGTACTCCTCCAGGTTGCTTGCAGCAACTGCCCCCTTCTGCTTCATGAGGAGCATACCCATGTACTATATTTGCACCTCATAGTTAAGGCCCACTGCTCCTATGCAGCACATGCTAACTCTACCTAGTGGTGGCTGCACAACAGGTCTTGACTCCCCAGCCTCCTTGTGGGCCTTTACCACAGGTCCTTCCTGCCTCGTCACATTCCTTAATTGTCAAGGAGTTCCTGATGATACTGCTTCCTATTTAACTATCTTTCTCATGAGGCCACTAACAATGCCTCAGCCTCCCTCATCAACTTGGAAGCCCTGCAATGCTGTGTGGCACATGCCTGTGAGCAGGTGCCAACAAACAGCATGGTTTTCCTACAATCCTCATCATTCATTGGAGACTTGTCCTCCAGTGAGGAGAATAGCAGCTCCTTCTCTTCTCCTTCTATCTCAATCTCCTCCGTGGATTGCAAGCATGACATTTCACTACTTAAGCCTTCCTGTTACAAATGGAACTAGGAATCTGCGGAACCAGATACCAGAGAACCAAAAACTCCCAGGGAACCAAATCACCACACAGAAAAGTGTACCCAAGGAACAAGGCAAACTACAAAACAACACTACAGTAATCCCAGATAACTATAGATAGATGCAACAATGAAGACCCAACACAACAGACACTTGCTGAGGACAATGGTTTGAATGAAATTGCAGGGTAAAATTAGTAAAGCTTAAACACCATGTTGACTTTTTTGCGTTCTAAAGGAACAGGTGCAGGCTTTAAAGTTTTATTAGGGAAAATGAAAGGGAAAAGGGACAAAAGCTGAGATTTGTTTGTAGCATTCTATTAGATGGAAAGTAAACATTGAATCAGACATAAGGGTACCTAAAAACCAAATAGCGACAACAAAAACTCTCCTAATAACAATAAAACATACAATACCAAATGCAGAAGTCCTAAAACTTGTCAAAAGCTCTGTTTCACACCTTCTCTCATAGCATTGCAAAATCCATAGTGGTACCAGAAGTGAGCTGGGCATTATATAGAGCCTGAAACCTCCTTCAAATGTGAGGGCTCTGAGTGTTGAAAGAACTCACCAAATTATCCCGAGAGTTGACTTCAGATCGAATGCACCTAACTGGAGCCTGAATCAACATGAGAGAAGCAGGAGCCTGCCGCAAGTTCGCCTGCCATTGGACTATGCCAAAAATCCACCATATACTCTTGCCAAAAGATTCTATGGCCCTGTGAGTCCCATTTTAAGAAGTTAGTCCCAGCGAATTGGTGAAACACAGGTGAAGACAAAGAGCGCCCGGCAAGTATTTCTGATTATGCAAGGATGTTCCCACACCCACTAGAAATCAAGTTAAAGTGATTTGAGAACAAAGTCACATTCCAAACATTAAGTGGTTTTACTAAGCAAGTAGATCGCTTATCAGCCCTAGCACTTTGTAAATATGCCCTATTGACTGAAATCTAAAATAGTGCTTTTTAAATAAAGGAAAATAGTATTGGTTGTCTCGAGGGGGGGGGGGCTTTTAAAGGTATCACGACTATATGTAAGCACGTTTGGCAGTTCCAAGTGTGCTGCCAAAGTGTTCTAATGAAGTGTGAAACTGCACCTCAAAATTATTATTGTACTAATGGTGGACTGGTCTTTTCAACAAACAAAACACCAAATGGTGAAATGGCTCGATTTATGGTCAATAAAACTGAGCGGACTCCTAAACACCTTCAAAGAATGCAGGAACGTTACCCCGACAATGAATGAAGCCAAGGTACTAGTCCTCCATAAAGTAGGAAAAGACCCCTCCTATCCCAGCTCCTACTGCCCCATAGCCCTGATTAATTTGGACTCTAAGATCTACACAAAAGTCCTGGCAGCTAGATTGTCTCCACTTTTGTCCAACGTGATAAACACAGACCAATCAGGCTTTATTCCAGGTTGACAAACGCACGACAACCTTAGACTCTAACACCTAGTGGAGAAGACGGGCATCACACACACTCCGGCAATACTACTCTCATTAAACGCCGAGAAGACATTCAACCGGGTGGAGTGGTCACTATTATTTAAAACACTAAAGAGCATGGGATTTGGAGAGCACTACATAGATATGATAAGAGCCAACTACAATAATCCTTCAATTAGGATAGCCATAAACAGGGAGGTCTCAGATAGGGTAGAGATGTCAAGGGGCACTAAACAGGGATGCCCACTATCCCCCCTCTTATATGCCATATTTCTGGAAACATTGTTAATTAAAATCAGAGAATCCTTACTCTTAAAGGGGATAGAGATGGCAGGCAGACAACACAAAGTGATAGCATACGCGGACATGTTGATAGCCCTAGAGGACCCGGGGAGGACACTGGCTGCAACAATAAGAGAATTAGAGACATTCGGGGCTACGTCCAGCCTTAAAATCAATAGGAAAAAGTCACAGATACTAATTCTGGCAGGCGACGAGGGGAGGAAGAAAGGGAGGCAAAAACAGTATACCTAATTGCTGAAAAGGGGATCAAGTACCTAGGAATAACACTGACACACAGGGTGGAGCTACTGTATGAAGGAAACTATCCCCCACTCCTAGAACATATAAGGAGGGACATGGAGCACTGGAATCCCCTAATGGTCTAATGGTGGGGCAGAATACAGTCGGTAAAGATTAACATTCTCCCCAGGCTGTTATACTACTTCCAGGCTCTCCCAATTATGGTTCCCAGATCATTCTTCAAGGCATTATCAAAGGCAATCTCATCCTACATTTGGAAAAGGAAACCCCCGAGGGTTGCCAGAGCGGTTCTCCCAGCACCTTCTCGAGCGGGGGGATGTCCTTACCCCACTTTCAAAAATATTTCCTAGTGGTGCTACTAAGGGTACTGAAGGAATGGCTGGGGGAAAACCAGCAAACAATTTGGGTGACACAAGATAGGGCAGTTGCCAGAGACTCATTGGCGGAACTTCTATGGAAAGCAAAACAACATAGGTACCTGAACCTCTGCATCAATATAGTCATGAGGACCACTCTGGAAGCCTGGGATGAACAAACGCGAAGGGGTATCATGACCACAGTGGAAGCTCCCTTCACCCCATCTGCCGGAACCCCCAATTCCCGCCGGGAATGGAACGAGGGGCATTCGAGAAATGGGAAATGGCAGGGTGTACAAAATTGGGGAAATGTTTCAGGACAAAGAAATAAGGTCTTTTGAGGGATGTAAATCCTTGCTAAACCTAACAGAGGTGGACAGGGATAAATACGACCAGCTCAGGTACTGGCTGGCGACACCCAAAGTCAAAAGAGTGGAACAAGGGACCTCACTTCATTTGAAAAATACTTAATAACCAACTGGGGGTCTAGGAGGTTAGTCGCGCCACTGTATACCTTTATAAACTCCCAAGAAGAAGTTAAGTGACCCGATAAGTTCAAATGAGGGAGTTGTGAGTAAAAATAGTAACCCAATGGCACTACACACCAGAGAGATTACATTCAATCTACCCTCAAACATCTAACTTGTGCTGGAGAGGCTGCGCGGGAGTGGGTTCGTGGAAACACATTTGGTGGGACTGCCCGGGGATCAAGGATTTCTGGTCTGAGGTGACGACTGAGATGGGAAAAATGTTTCCAGAAGCGGAACAGTTGGTAGAGAAGGTGTGGCTATGTTGAATGAAAGATAAGGCAGCTAGGAAATACACAAAGTCACACTGGAGGAGCTTCATGGATCGGTTATAGCGGCATGAGCAGCAATAGCCCAATGTTGGGAAAAACGAGACCCACCACTAGTGTACACATGGCTCCAGAAGAGCTGGTCACAGATGACAATGGAAAAGCTAATGCATACTCAGGCTGATCCTTCACAAAGGAATGAGGAACAGTCCAAGACTATTTGCATTCAGACTATGTGGAACACTGGTGCCACATAAAATCAGAATAACAGATATTTTCAGTTCATAAGATGTTCCCACACGGAAAGACACCAAGAAAATCTTCCGGGGAGGGGGAGTTGTGGCAGGGATTTATTCAAATCCAAGTTATATGTTTGCATTTGAAAACAATAAATACTGGACAGAACTTTAAAATTTATAACAGTTTACACAGTTTACACTGTTATTCATTTTCCTATAAACACCCACTACAACTATGCAGTGGCTAAAAACATGACACGCCAAAAAAATAGATAGTGCTTGAAATTGGTCCAGGTAACAATAACAATATTATAATTACATTTAGAGAAATCAGAGCTTATTTTTGGTGAGGTCAGAACCCAAATGTATAGGGGGCTGTAAACGACCAATGTAAGTGTTCTAAAATCTGGTGCAAGAAGTATCCAGCTACTAAGAATGAATGCATGCATATGAACCTAGTTTACCTTTAATAGCCAAAGACTCTCTGCTTCCCAACCCCACTTGAAATACAAATGCAGATGTCACAAGGGAAAAGTTATAAGTAACTAGCAGAAATACCCATTCTCCGAACGCGTTCTGTAGACAGACATGATAACACTGATCCTGTAGGTTGCTGTTCCGATTTGCTTATTGCTTGATGTGCTTTGCACCCTGAAGTAAACTGCAATGAGAATGGGTGCATGTGACTGGCTGACATATCTCGGATCGGGTTGAGGCGAGAGTTGGTGTGCGGCTGCACACTGGGTCCTTCTGTGATCTCTCCCCTCTGTCACCTCACCCTGGCATGGTGCAGTGTGGAATTGTATAAGGAACAATGCTTCGCCAAGCCCCAGACTCACAAACACATTTTGACTTGTGCTGAAATCCGGGGAAAGGGATGGGGTGTCCAAATGTCATGTAGCCAGTTATGTTCGGAGGGTCCTAACAGGTAACTATAAAAAATGTGGTACAGAGTGGTGAAACGGTGTGGAATTGTATAGAGAACAACGCTTCGACACAAATCCCACCACAACAAAGACATTATATATATATATATATATATATATATATATATATATATATATATATTATATATATATATATATATATATATATATATATTATATATATATATATATATATATTACACGGCCATGGTAGTTATGGTTAAGTTGCTGTTTCCATTGGAAAAGCACTTATTGGGTGGCTTATAACTTCGCTCCTCCTGGACGAATCCTCACCAAACTTTGCAAAAAATATATATGGGCCTTTCTGATTTTTTTTCTAAAGTTTGGTGATGTTTGGTCCAGGGGGGGAAAAGTTATAGGGGGGTCACAAAACTTCTGTTTTTCCCATAGACTGAATGGGGGAAAAACTTTGCACACGGCTACAGGTCAAACCGCTGGACGATTTTCACCAAATTTGTGGCAGGGGCTTGGTCCAGAAAGCGTGCTTTTGTAAATTTGTTGACCTTCCATGCCAAAAAGTAGGTGTAAAAAAATGTGTGATATCTATGTCCGCTTCGCGGTCACACTTCCCTGTTCGGTCCACGGACAAGATACCGATTGGGTAAGGGGCTGGCATCATGACCGCGGACACGAGATGTCTCTGCCGATTGGCTGCAGCAAGACGTGTTCTGGGTCAGATTGTTTGGATGCGCCCGAAATCTTGGATCCGCCGATAGCAGAGCGACAACCAGTGGAAACATGCTATATTTATAAAACTCTTTTGCTGTGTCATAGGGCCTCATTACGACCCTGGCGGAAATTGACTGACCGGACCGCAACAGCGTAAATAGCGTTTCCGCCATTGCACGAAGGAGCAAAGTGCGGCCAATCACGACCCATCGGGCACGAGCATTACGCCATGGCGGAATCCGAAAGGCTGCGATGGCGGAAATGACCCCAAAACGGCCCTTACCGCCGCCGTACGCTGCACCAGGTGCAATACCGCCACCCATCTTAGCGGTCACCGTAATGAGCGGTCACCGTAACGAGCGTGCACCGCAAATTACGGCCACCGTAAATATACGGAAACGGAAGTAAAAGCATGTGGCCGGAACGGGAAACAGCACGCCGCACAACTATAAAATCCGAAACCCAACACAACCATAAAAATCCGACCCTGACACACATCCCAACCCGTTAGCAACCCCAGTCAAAAAAATAAATATGGGAAAGGTAGCCAAGAAAGCGTGTGACCGCAAGCGGCAGGTACACTTCTCCCGAGAGGAACTGACCGTGCTCACCGAGACCCTCCAGGAAAATGCCGCCGTCGTCTTCTCCAGTCAAATGACCAGGACGGCCCTTGCCAACAAGAAGGCCATATGGGCCCTGGTGGCACAGCGCGTAAGTGCGGTGGGGACAACACCCCGCACGCCACAGCAATGTCGCAAGCGGTGGGACGACCTGCGGATCCGCGTACGCAGCATACTTTCTGCGAACAGGAACATCGCCACAGCTACCGGGGGGGGTTCAGAGTCGCCCATCAAGTTGACCCCCTGGGAGGAAATCTGCGCCTCCACCATAGGAATGGAGAGCATAGAGGGAGTCGGAGGGATGGAGAAAGGAGTGCCGACATCCGGAGAATCAGGTAGGTTGGCCAAGAGAAACAATGCGAAATCCACAAACCACGAACATGTGCAGTACCATGTGACCCCATAGTGCAATACATACTTTGCCCTGACAGCGCCCTCTAAAAGTCAGAATGAACAAACAAATCAATCAAGAAGCCATAAACAACCCCTACATGTGCAGCATGCACCCCCTAACTGCAGGCAGCCAAATGAATGCATCCTCAATCCACACGAAAATGAGACCACCTCCAAGGCCCAGTCCCAAATCAGCCTCATGTACCACCCCAATGCATTTGATACGTTGCCATTCCAAATCCGACAGACCCATAACTAACGCTCGCCCCTCTTTACTCCACCACAGGGTCCGATACCAACGACGAGCTGCAGGACACCCCTACCAGCACGCCTGCAAAGAGGGCCAGGACCAACGTCCCAAGAGCCTCCACCTCAGGTGCAAGGATCAAGACACGGCAGCAGCAGGAATCAAGTGGCAGCACACTGGAGGGGACTGCAACAGGCACCCCAGCAGCCAGCAAGTCCACAACCCCAGCACCACAGGTCCCCCCCAAGAACGTATCTGATGGCACTGCCTCTGGTGGTAGCAGCACCATAGGTGACACAGCTGTCATGCCAGCATGCTCCGACACGGAAAACAGTGCTGGCGACGTAGGTACCATCCATGACCTTTCCCAATCCCCCTGCATGTTCCATCCCCTACACCATGACGAAACCACGCAGGGGCACCCTGAAGACGACGACTGGCCAACCCCCACAAGTCCTGTGCCAAGGCAACATGTGTTGAGCAGCCCCCCTGTCACACCACCGCAAATGTCCATGGCCCAGCAGAGGCAACAGTCCCTCGACCTGCTGATCGAGCAACAGCAGGAAGCGTCCACGCTACTCAAGGACCATGCAAATGAATGCGGGGGTTCCAGGGCAGCCATGGAAACATCCACCGAGACACTCAGGGCACAAATAGAGAAAAGTAGTGAGAGCCTCAGGGGAGAAATGGAGAGAAGCACAGAGAGCCTGAGAGCACAAATGGAGAAAAGCACCGAGAGCCTGAGGGGGGAACTGCATGCGACGTCCAAAGACGTTTGTGCTGAACTTGCTGCTGTGCGCCGTGTGCTCTCGGAGCTCTCACAAACCCTCAGAGACATGCATGGACGCGAGCAGGCAGAGACATCATCCGTGGCAAGTTCCGTCCAGGGCAGCCCCCAACGCAGATCTGGCAGGAACCTGCGCTCCACGGGCAGGGGTGCCCCTGATACCCGTAGAGGGGGCTTGCAATAGCGTCTACCCACGGACAGCATGCATATTCGGACACTGGTGTTGGGGGGGGAGGGAGTAGGGTGGAGGGGGTGTGTTGGGCTTCACTGGGTGGCGGGTCCATAGGGTGTATAAATCAAATCACATTAACAATACAGCACCTCATTATCATCCAATGACATGTGTGGACATTGATATTTGCGTACGAGGCCTTCATAGGCGTACAGTCCACAATGTGCCTGTACTACACACACACAGTGCCACAGGTCCCCTTTCCGTGTAATAGGCACCATGCGTGGTTGCTAGAAGCATGCATCTATGATGCTCTGTCGGATTGCACGTACATCCTGTGCCTCATGGACTCCTTGAGGTGCCTCCACATCCCCACCCTCATCATCATCATCATCTTCAGGTGCATGCAGTACAGCGTCAGGGGGCATGGGCACATTCCTACGTATGCACATGTTGTGCAGCATGACACATGCCATGACCATCTTAGAAACCTTCTCATGGCTGTACATGAGTGCCCCGCCAGACCTGCTGAGGCTGCGGAAACGAGCCTTCAGTAGGCCGAATGCCTGTTCAATGACCACACGGGTACGTGAGTGGGCATGGTTGTAGTCCTCCTCATGCTCGTTCTGTGGGTTCCGGATTGGTGTAAGGAGCCATCTCTTCAGTGGATACCCGGCATCACCTGTATGAGACGAATAAAGGGTGTCAGTGGAATGATAGTGCTAAGTAGCCCCCCCCCCCCCCCTGCAAGGTCATTGACGCATCAAATGGGCCACGATGTCATGCATGGAATGAGACTCACCGAGTAGCCAGGATCTGTGCCCTGCGTGTCGCTCCATGTAGCGTGGTATTCTTGTGTTCCTCAGGACCATAGAATCATGGGTAGATCCTGGAAATCTGGCACAACAATGCGTAAATATCTTGTTGGAGTCACACACCATTTGCACATTGATTGAATGAAATTGTTTCCGGTTGCGGTACTGGACCTCCATGGCATGTGGGACAACCAATTCAACATGGGTGCAGTCGATGGCACCAATGCAACCCGGGATGCCGCCAAGTGCATGGAATCCCACTTTAGCGTTGGTAATCTCCTGGTACGTGCGTGGTAGTGTGATGTGGTCGTCGGCGTGCTTCAGGAGGGCATCGTGCACTTGGAAGAGTGTCCGTGAGAACAGTGGCTGTGAAATGCCATGCAACTGTCCCACTGTGTGCTGGTAGGTGCCTGTGGCCAGGAAGTGGAGTGCAGACACCACCTTCAGTAGGGGTGGGATGGCGGTTGGGCTATCTATCATGCTCACGAGGTCAGCATGTGTCATGTCCACAATGGCGATTATGGTGTCCCGGTCCAAACGGTAGAGGGTGTGGATCTGCTCAGCAGTGAGGTTGAACGGATCGGCTCGGAGGCGTGGGATTGCGGGCCGCCTGCGTGGTGGTAGTGGCAGTGCTTGTGGGCCTTGCTGACCCTGCCTTGCCCTCCTCCTCCTCCTTCTCCTCCGTCTCCCCTGTGCGCCCGGTTGTTGTACCTGTTGTTGTTCGTCGTCTTCTTGTAGTTGTAGCACTTGCAGTGCTATCTGGTACCCCAGGCCCAACATCGCTAGTCCTGCCGGTAGCATTTTGGAGTGGGAGTGGTTGTGGGAGGGGTTTGGGTCTGCAATATATGTGCTGTCGGCCTGTATGGCCTCCACCTGTGCTGATTGAATGAATCTGTGGCAGATGCAATCCCTTCTGGCCGAGCACGTCCCGCACGTAAGGCTGCATTTGGCCGCATGGCATCTTGGGATTTGAATCATGTATCAAATCCCGATGGCAGTGTGATGTACTTTGACTGATCTTCATGCTATGCTCCCATTGTTACACATGCTATGATTGCAGCCGCTTACATACCTGTGAAGAGTCAGTGGTATGTAGGGCTCGATCGATGGCCGACCCTCATGCAGCACAGTAACGTACTTCACCGACGGGCGTGGCGTGCCATTTGTGATTGCAGCCAGTTAGCATCATGACACACAGCCGCACTACATTGATGTAATTGTGAATGCAAGCGTTCACAGAAGCCTTTTCGACGTAATGTTGCAAGTGAGGAATTCGAAGGCCAGCATTTTGGGTTTTGAAGTAGCGGCGAGGATACGCCCACAGGTCTGGCTGGAAATGTAACGTTCTATTGTAGAATGTCCTTGGGACATGGCCCATAACGAGCAGGCAATGAATGATATGAATTGAATGGGATGCGCAATAGCGTTGTGGACGATAAGGCAGGACGTTCCCAAATCCATCTTGCTTCACAACACTACAGATCCGGCCAGGGGCACAGTGGTTTTTGCGGACTGCATTACGCACAGACGCGATGGAAGTTTCACATATTATGTGAGTGAATATTCATGCGTTTTCATTGCGGGATGAGGGAATGATGTGTGGATGCATGGACTGATGATTCCGTTTAGGGTCTGCCATGTACATGGGTTTTTTGATTCACTCCCCTTCCCCTGCGTTATGTGATGCAAGGCTGCCATAGTGGGACATACGTCTATCTGCCCTTGTCGGATCCTCCCTGTCTCGACGCGCCTTCATACACTTGTGTCTAGGCACGTTACTAATCCCATGTCATGGGTTCTATCTTGACGGACGCATGCACAGTAACCGACGTTGACAATGGTGTATTTAGCTCGATTGGTTTCGTTATGATTCGATACTGATTTAGGGGTGTGTATATTCCTTTGGAGTGGGCTAGCATGCATATGGGTGTGGATTTGGTGTGTTGAATGAAGATTGTAATGCATCATGAGTCCCGTAATGCAATCGGTTGATTTGTGTTTCTTTTGGGTGACAGGTATCTCCTGCCCTATTGCAGATGCCATCTCTACGCCACTCCTCCAGATGGTTTTTACTCTCGACTCCTGCAGCTTCGGGTGAATCAGTGGAGCACCATTTCGATCATATGGGACGATCGCCAATGGGCCACATGCCCTTACGCTGTACTGGTGGCTAGGTGCAACATTTCGGCCTTTCAGCTCGACTAGTGCCTGCCTCATGGGACGGACCTGCGGTTCTTGCCGCTTCCATGTTGCCTTTTGGAACGTTGATGTAGGCCCTGTGTGCCATGATGGTACAGGGCGTCACACAAGTGGAAGCCGGTCAATTATTGCAGATGCAGCCCTCGGTGATGATGGTTGTTTTGGTGGTATTTTGCAAATTGCTGTGGGGCCTTTGTCATTTGGATGTGCATTTAAATTGTATTCCGATATTTGTCGTGTTGCGTTGTTCTTTGCAGGTGATGTGGCGAGTTTTCGCTTTGTGGCGGTATGTATTGCGTGATGATCTGCATTGTGTTCCGCCTTCTGAGTTGAGTTGTGTGGTACAGTACTGGCCGCGTTTGCCTACGTAGCACAGTATGGTCACGGATAGGGGCTGCCATTGTGACTGTTTACATGATGTGCTGTTCAGGGGCGGGGGATTGGCTTTTGGCCGACTGGTGCCTGTCAGCCAGGTCGATTGGTGGAATGATGGGTTGTTCAGAATGTGGCTGGTCACAGGTGACTGTGTTTGCGTGCGTTTGTTGGAGGGGGACTGGGGTCATGTCCATTGGAATAGCTTCTGTATTGATGCCATCTGTGCCCTGCAGCTCCCATCGGCCCCTCTTGGGATGAGCCTGGCTGCTCAGTCACTCTGCCGACTTGTGTGGTACATGCTTCTGCTGATGGTTGGTTTGTTTACTGGCATGAGTACAGGGCTGGTGCAATCCCCCTCAGGATGCTGTTTTGGATGTTGCCTTGCGCTGGTGGCAAGCGATGGGGGACTACTGTTGTTTTGTGTCATGTGTTCTTGATTTTCATTTTGATGTATTGTACCTTCACATGCCTGTGCTGCGTCAGTACGGCTATGGTGACATGCCGTACATGGATGCCCACTCACGGGGCGCTTTGAGCCCCTGCATGCTTTTCTACGTTGGCATGCATGGGTGAATTGTGGATTTCACTGGTTGCATAGTGTGAGTACATTGCGCCTGCCAGGAGTTGTGCAATGAGGCCAGGGAGTGGAGTACAGGCACTCAGTGGGCCATTTACGGTTGGTTCGCGTTGCCGTATTTCTCGCCATGGCGGAATGGTACTTTACGACGTGCTTGATGGCGTTCAGTACATGTCCGCTAGGGTCAGAATTCGCGTACCGTTGCGCCATGGCGGTGATTCCGGTTTTGCAAGGCGCGCGTGCGCGTACTTGGTGCAGTTAGCGTTGCCGTTCACTGCGGTGTCGCTAATGGCATCGTACTTTACGGTGACGGGTCATGATCGCAACGAGCGGTGTTCGATGGCGGTATTGCATTTCCGCCATCATTTTTCCATTTCCGCAAGGGTCGTAATGAGGCCCATAGAGCGTTGGGAAAGGTTCAGAAAGTAAGATTTGGGTGATGAATGCATTTGTTCTGGCAGTCGGTCTTCATGATGTATTTTCAATGGCCACCTTGTACGCACAGAAAATGAGGGGTCTAATAACTGTAGTATTTCAGTCCATGCAGTGCACAGGGAACTTGTAACTGTTGTAAGGACACGCATGCTGTTAGTGAACATTGAAATTGACAACATGCCAAAACTGCATTACTTTTTGCTACGGATATTGCATTCATTAGTACTGCATCAGATTGTTTGGATGCCCCCGACATTTTGGATCCGCCGATAGCGTATCGACAAACAGTGGAAACATGCTAAATTTATAAAACTCTTTTGCTGTGTCATAGAGCTTTGGGAAAGGTTTAGACAGTAAGACTTGGGTGATAAATGCATTTGTTCTGGCGGTCGGTCTTCATGATGTATTTTCTATGGCCACCTTGCACGCACAGAAAATGAGGGGTGCAATAAGGGTAGCATTTCAGTCCGTGCAGTGCACAGGGAACTTGTAACTGTTATAAGGACACGCGTGGTGTTAGCGAATATTGAAATTGACAACATGCCATAATTGCATTACTTTTTCTTATGGGTATTGTATTCATTAGTACGCCGCCATGGGTGTGACATGCTACGGTGGTTGTGGTCAGGGCCTAGAGTCTTGGATGCATGGCCGTCGGCGAAGGCCTTACTTCCAAGACTGTAGGCCCTGGCCACAACCACCGCAGCATGTCACACCCATGTATACACCCGTAGTAATGCGTATCGATTGCCTGGTTGTGGGGAGTGTATGTAGTCTTGGGTGATTGGCCTTTGGCCATGCCCCCAAGAACAACCTTGTAAGCACTGGATGTCCCAGCCACTGCACACCCATACCATGTAATATCTATGGACATACAGCTAGGATTGCAGCCTCTGGCCAGAAGCACTGAAGGATACCACACCTATAGAAAAACCCCAACTTCCACACATTACTGAGCTGGTTGTGGGGAAGGCCATGCACCCAACAACAAAGTTATACCCTCTTCACTTACAAGCCAACATGTGTTTTATCTAGTGCGGTGGTTGTGGCCAAGATGTATACTTTTGGGTGCATGGTTGCAGGCTGTATGCCATACACCCAAGCATGTATACACTGCCCACAACCACTGTAGCTTATCACATTTATACTTGACACCTACACAATCGATTACACATCTGGCATGTGTGGCCAGCTCCCAGAGTTTTGGGTACATATTCAGTACATGGTACATTTACAATATTTCCTTCTATGGGTGTGCTACTGATTTTTAAGCAACCATGGGTGTAATATGCTGCAGTGATTGTGGCCAGGGCCTAAAGTGTTGGGTGCATGGCCGTAGGACGGATGCCATACTTCCAAGACTGTAGGCCCTGCCCACAGCCACCGCAGCATGTCACAGCAATGGGTACACCTGTAGTATTCATTATTGATCAGATGGTTGTGGGGAATGTGTACAGTCTAGGATGCATGGTCATAGGCCATGCACCCAAGAAGAAACTTCTAAGCACTGGAGTTATAAGCTTCTTCACATCCATATATTTAAATGTATGGACATACACATAAGATTTTAGGCCCTGCCCACAACCACTGCAGCATTTCACAGCTACAGAGACACCCCTAGTATTGAACATCACTCAGGTGGCTGTGGGGAGTGTCTGCAGTCATGGGTGCATGGCTGCAGGCCATGCACCCAACAGCACAGTTATATGTAGTGTACTTACAAGTCACAATGGGTGTGATATGGTGTGGTAGTGCATCACTCAGGTGGTTGTGGGGAGGGCTGCAGTCATGGGTGTATGGCCGAAGGCCATGCCCCCAAAAGCACATTTGTACGTAGTGTAGTTATATGCCCCAATGGATGTCATATGGTGTGGTAGTAGTGGCCAGGATGTAGAGTATTTGAACAAAATAATAAGCACTGCAGTTGTAATGGATTTTATATACTCTATACCCATACATTGATAAACATGTGGCTTCACACTCACGTCTGTAGCCGGTGGCTACAAACTACTGCAGCATATTACAGCTATAGGTACACTTGTACTAT
Organism: Ambystoma mexicanum; assembly: GCF_040938575.1. Taxonomy (NCBI): domain Eukaryota; kingdom Metazoa; phylum Chordata; class Amphibia; order Caudata; family Ambystomatidae; genus Ambystoma; species Ambystoma mexicanum. The sequence continues at coordinate 740,907,202 of NC_090928.1, forward strand.
GCAACATCATTAAGATGGTTGTGGGGAGGGTGTAGCATTTTGGGAGCATGGCCAAAGGGCATGCTCCCAAAACCAACTTTGTATGTAGTGAAATTACAAGGCACAATGGTTCTGATATGCTGTTGTGTTTCTGCCCAGGACCCACAATCTTGCCTGCATGCCCAAAGGCCATGCACCCAGGACTGAAGTCATAAGCAGTGGGGTTATAAGTGAATATGGGTGTGGTGTAATGCGGTAGTTGTGTGCACGTCCTAGCGTCTTGGCTGCATGGATGCAGACGATGGTCCCAAAAGTTAATTTATAAGTAGGTAATTTACAAGTCCCATGGTTTTGATATGTAGCGATGGTTGCGGATAGGAACTATACTCTTTGTACCTTGGTCGTAAGGCGTAGGTGTAGGCTACACAACCAAGATGCAAGGGCCAGCCTACAGCCGCTGCAACATATTAGTACCATGGATTAGACGTGTAGGTTCGCATGTGTACAAAATGACTGCCAAAATACTTACTCCTTACTTTGTTCAGAATCCATGTATGTTTTAAATGCTTTCAGTACTTGGCAAAAGTATCCTTTTTTAATTTCTGTGATAAAAGCAAAAAGTATGTTAGTCTTTGCATTTTATGAAAACTTACTACATTGCATAATAGACAGTTTACCTTTTTTTTTACCCTCATATTTAGTTTACAAACCAGTCTACTGTGCATTCTGCTCAGTTTCTGTGTTTGCTTTTCTAATCCTTGGGTCTGGAAAAAAAAAATCCATGTTGGATTAAAAAAAACGTTTTTATGCTATAGTACTAACTACTTCTTTGTTTCCTTTGAGTGTTTCCTTCATCTTTTTTATTAATGTTATGTTTGTTGCCTTGCTGCCCATTTTTAACAACAGTTAGATACCTGTAGGCGTATTCTAACTGTGCATTTGTTCTTACAGTTCTGTGATATTCATTTATTTGTGTCGTTGTCATATCCTCTTGGGCAGTTAGATACCTGTTGGTGTATTCTATCTGTTTGTAGTCTTTTCTATAATTTTCTGGTAGTCTTGAAGTACACATTATTTATTAGATTTTGGCTTTAAGAAGAGTAAGTACGCATTTGTAAGATTAGCTGGCAATTTCTGCTTTAGAGTAATGGTGCTATCATTACATTCGAACCATCCACATTTCTTTTTAATGTATGTAGTGTAGTGACCTGCATTGGTTGTAGCTCCTGCATGGTAGATTATGCCTATTGTTGTAAAGGTTTTCTTTCCAAAAGCCACTTGACCATGTGTGAATCCAGTCAGTTTGCAGTTGTTTTTGGTACCATGTGCATTATAACGTAGAAGCATAAGTATTATGTAGGCAGTATGCGATTGTATCAGTAAGATGGAGCGATTGTCTGAATTGTAAAAAATAACTTTATTTGCTATAGTACTAACTACTTCCTTGTTTCCTTTGAGTGTTTCCTTCATCTTTCTGATTAATGTTATGTTTGTTGCCTTGCTGCCCATTTTTAACAACAGTTAGATACCTGTAGGTGTTTTCTAACTGTGCATTTGTTCTTACAGTTCTGTGATATTCATTTATTTTTTTTATTTTTTTTTTATTTGTATTTAATCACTACAGATTTTTACAAAGAAGAAGGAACAAGTAGTTGGTATTGAAGGAAGTTTCAAGGACAATGTCTAATGTTCAAGAAAATAGATGTTACACCATGTCGATGAAAGATGGAGAAGGGTCGTCCGAGATGGTCCGATGGGAACGACGAAGTCTCACCAAACGGCACCATGAACGCCAGTTTAGACCCGTGTGTAGGCAGTAGGTGGGCGGGGATTAAGGTTCGAAGCTTCTTAAGGAGGTGTCGAGTTGATGATGTGTTGCATGATGTTAACCGTAGCTAGAGCCCAACCAGGTTTGTCACCTGCAATCAGCTTGTTCCAACAGTTTCCCTCGTCTAACGATACAAAGTCAGAGATGATGCTCTTCAAGTAAATGGCACGGATGTCACGTGTCTTTGAGCAGTTTAAGAGGAGGTGGCGAATTGTCTCTTTTTCTGAAGTCGATTTGCAATACCGGCAACAATTAGTTTCTGATAGCCCTCTGGTTGCCAAGATTTCGTTTGTTGCCAGAAGATTCAAACGTATTTTCAAAAAGTATAGACGCGCTCGTCTGCTTGGAAAGAGTTTGAGATAAGTTTGCATTGAGTCCAGCTTGTTGAAAAAAGGGGGAAGGTGGCTGGTGAGCTTATATTTGTTAGCGGTTTCTATAGTTTGTATCCAGTCCCACTCTTTTATTTTTTTCAAGGTTTTGGTAGGGTTGGTTATCAGTTCTTCTTTGCTACTTTCAGCCAGATATAGAAGATTGTGCATATTTGATTCCCATTTCTGGAGTGAGTTCCACGATTTCGATTCAAGTTCCTGGTTTATCAGTTGATAAGCGTGGGGCGACCCAGGCGTTATACATTTCCTGTATAGTTGGACTCTGTTCAGTGCGACAGAGGATATTCATTTATTTGTGTTGTTGTTATATCCTCTTGGGCAGTTAGATACCTGTTGACGTATTCTAACTGTTTGTAGTCTTTTCCATAATTTTTTGCTAGTCTTGAAGTACACATTAATCATTAAATTTTGGCTTTAAGAAGATTAAGTACACATTTGTACGATTAACTGGCAATCTCTGCTTTAGAGTAACGGTGCTATAATTACATTCGAACCATCCACATTTCTTTTTAATGTATGCAGTGTAGTGACCTGCATTGGTTGTAGCTCCTGCATGGTAGATTATCCATATTGTTGTAAAGGTTTTCTTTCCAAGTGACACTTGACCGTGTGTGAATCCAGTCAGTTTGCAGTTGTTTTTGGTACCATCTGCAGTATAACGTAGAAGCATAAGTATTATGTAGGCACTATGTGATTGTATCAGTAAGGTGTAGTGATTGTCTGAATTGCAAATAGTACATATTTTTTTTTTTTTTTTTTTGTTGTATTTATCCAAAATCTGGATTTAACAAAAAGATCTCAGTTTCCTCTGGTTAGATGATTGCGATCGATGGCGTACTCTGTGTGCACTGCTGTAGGGCATTCTGTAAAATTTTTGCTGTTGCGATCGACCAGTTTGTTTTTCGTCCGCTAATTAGGCGGTTCCACCATGTTTCCTCTTCGCTTTCAGTGTATAGTTCGAGGAGCGGGTGAAGATATAGTAAACAAAACTGGTGCATCGCTGGGCATTGCAGTAACAAATGTCTTACTGTTTCAGAGTCAGCTTTGCATAGACGGCAGCTTTTGGAGGTCGAGTAACCTCTTGCAAACAGAATCTCGTTTGTGTGTAGCAGGTTTAAACGAGCTCTTACAAGAAAGTGTCTCATTGATTTATTTGGGAATCTTCTGAGTAACTGGGTTGTCTCATTTAGCTTCTTTGGTACATAATCTGCCATTGTTTGCATTATGTACAAGTTGCTGAAATGGAATGGATTCACAATTAGGTATGGAAACATACACAAATCGCTCATTTGGGATTTGTTCCTGTATCACATTGTTACAGAGAGTGCATGTATGTTTCCACATGCACGATATCTGGAAGATTTCATTTACTGATATGCTTTTGTTTTCCAATGCTAGTAGTAAGTACATTAGAAATTCTTGTGGCTCTTCTTGTGAGTTCATAGTGAATCTCACCATTCCAGCACAGTAGTTCAATTCTTGCCTTATTCCATGAACACTGTATGTGTTGTCAGGATTGTTTGTTGCATTTCTATGAAGCACTAACATTTTCAAACACAATTTGCCTGTACTGTGTAAGTAAATATTGTTAACTATTGGTGGCAATTGAAATAGAATATTCATTGCTACATTTGCATAGCAATTTTCCCAGTTTCATTTGCAAATTTGAATGGACCAGATAGTTCTGTATCTGAGTGCATTCTTTGGAGTTTGTGTTCCTTCTTTGAAGATGTACCTGGTTTACATTCCCTAATAGGTTCTTCTTTGTTTGTGGTAATTGATGAAGCTTTAGCTTCTTTTGTTTTCTTTGAGGGATTTGTGGTTGGATTCTGTTGCATTTCTGTTTGATTTAGTTTTCTTTTACCACGTTTCACTTTATCTGGAACAGGATATTGTTTCAGATGGGAGCTGTACAGTTAACGCAGTCTATTGTATTATAGAATGAAAGGAATATCAGCTTTGACTTTATTTGTATCAAAGTTCATTAGAAATAGACCGTCAGGTGTACGTAAGCGGGATAATGCTACGTAGCTCATGCCTTCTTTAAAGACTGTGTTTCCTATATCTATCAATGCTTTGTCTAGGGTAATACCTTGGGATTTATGAATGGACCTGCATATGCAAGAGTTAGAGAAAATTGCTCTCTACCTACATACATGTCTTTGAAGAGAAGGAATCGAGCAATTGAGGGTCCTATCCTTTTCACTTCTGAAAGTTTATCAAAGCTAATATTGACAAACTGAATGTTGCTGTCATGTGGGTATGAGTGAAAGCCAACAACTGTACCCAGTGCTCCATTAACTAGTCTTTGCTCGACGTCAAGGTTACGTTTAAGCATTACTCTACAATTTAAGGATAATTTTAATATTTTTTCCAACCCAGCTGTGTTGGCGATTGAATTTTCTAAACTATTTAGTCTTGTTGTGGCTTGCTCACACATGGGTACTGTCCTACCATGTACGTCTAGTTTGTCTGAGGCGCTCATTTCAATTATTGGTTGCATTTCTTTATTTAACATTGTTTCATTGAATTTGAAACAGCTTGCAAGAGTTGGCATTAAGGCCATACAATTGACATTTTTGTGCGCAATTTGTTCCATAACATCAGTTGCACATGCATTATCGCCATAAAGTGCATGAATGTGCTGGTTTTTCATTACTGCTTGTGCTTCTTGCGATAGTACACCAACTCTAATACTTTTTAAGATGTTGGCATAAGTGAGATCTGCAGATTGCCCCATGTTCTCTGTTAATTCTCTGTATTTGAAATGTTGCCAAAGGTTGACATTTCCTATGCTGTCAACAGATTTACGGCAGAGTTTGTGGCCTAAGGTTTTAATAATAGGTTCATCTTTCACTGGTGTCAATTGTAGAAGATCTCCGAAAACGATAATGTGTTTCCCTGCACAGAGTTCTTTGTTGTTATTTTTAAGTACTTCTTGCAATCTAAGGTGAATCAAAGCCAACATTAGGTTGGAGACCATGCTCACTTCATCTATTAGTAGCATTTTCATTTGTTTTAATACTCTGTGTACTTCCATTGCAGCTACTGCAGAAAGTTTGTAATACTCTAATTTATTTTGATGCTCTACTGGAGCAGTAGTAATTGGTGTAAAGTGACACCGCCTATGTTGTAGGCAGCTAAACCTGTGGGGGCCATTACAACAGCTGACAGTTTGTTGTTTGTCAATTGTTGAAGGAACTTGCTGATGATTTTGATTAAGAATGTTTTTCCTGACTGGCCACCAGAGGGCGCAGAGATGAAAATGCTCTCTGCGTGAGCTCCGTATACATCACCCTGAAAGATGGATTGAGCCCCCTCTTCCTGGCACCCCCCGTGAAAGTGAGATGAGATTCTGTTTTTGGAACACCCCTCCCCCCTCAGTTTGGGAAAAATCCCAGAGAAAATCGGACCACCGCAACCTCTGAAATTGAGGAGGGAAGCGAAAGCCCCTGGGTGCTGGCAGAACCCAAAGCAAGACCCTGCGCACACGTTTGCAGGAAGACACTAGAGCTCCGAGGCCCTGTAACCAGATCCCGTGGCACAGCTACCGCTCACCCGGAGGACGGAGCACCAGCCAACCTCTGGGACACAGGAAGAAAGGAGGGAGGTCCCGCGCTCCTGGCATCAAGAGGCAGCGGCCCCAAACGGTGCCGCGCCAAAGTTCCACCGACCCGCCCAACACCATCGGCCACTCCCCACACGCGACCTGCCTGGAAGCCACATCAAGCAGTACGGGGACACAGGCGAGATCTCCGCTTCGCCGAAGGCCAGTGACTTCTTCTCGGCTGAACGCCCACCTGCTGACACACTTCCTATTACCTGCAGGTACGGTACCAGTCCTGCAGAGGCCTCTACACCCACACACGCTGAGGAACGCGTAGACAATCCTCAGAGTCTCTTCCATTCTGGAACCCCCAACCTCACAGGAACTACCAACAGAGGCCCACGGTGTCCCTCATAATACCTCACTATGGGCTGCTAGAGAAGGGCAGAAATTTCCGACGCCCACACACGCCGCCCCCCCAAAGAGAGGAAACGTGACACGGATGGGGGAATAGGTCGCGGTGGGAATAAATAAAGGAACGTGCAATCCAGCGGCGGAGAACCTAACCCCCCTGAGACTACAACTCATATGGATAGCCCCTGCTCCATCAAAATAAGGAGGTAAGAGGGCCCACTTTTACCATTCCGCGGCGTAGCTGCCCGCACCTTTTGCACCTCCCATTCACCGCCATGGCAAGATATGAGACTTTGTGGCCTCCTCGCTCTGTGGTAGGGTGAGCTTCTCGACATCGAACTGGAGGCAAAAACCCCACACAACTTGGCCAATACTAGGGTGCGGCATCTTGGGCCCCCCCTGCAGCACGCACAGAAGCATATTGTGCCACGCAGTGACCCAACACCAGTGTACGCCGCTTCACAAAACCTTGGAAGAAAATACGCGTACATTAACAAGGAAGCCACCACCGGCTCTTGATGCCCAGTATGGCTTAATATTATCCTGCAAAAGATTTCAACTGTACGGGCCTGTCACCCCACATACGACCCACCTGAGATCACCGCCAGAGATCCATATGAACACCAAACATAAGCTGTCGCACTTTGCTTACGGCCCCACTCTTCCCGCACTTACTCAACCTATGATGGCGAACAGCACCTCCACGGGAAATGACCTTGCCGCGGCAACAAAAGGAGATATTGCAGCTCTTTTGGGGGAAATCAAGAACATGGGCACTAACATAGGAGGCAGACAGGATTAACCAAAGACTGGATAGCATGGAGGATAGTCTTGAAGGGGTGGAGAGCAATCTGGCCTCCATTGACACACTTGAGTCGCAACTCGACCAGAGAATGACAGAGTTAGAACACAGAGAAGAAGAGTTGAAACTTAAGCTCGATGATTTAGAGAACAGAGCAAGACGGAATAACATCTGCATTTTCGGCATTCCCAGAAAGAGACGGAGAAACTGAAGCTGATCTGAAGGAAACACTCCACAATATTATTAAGCTCCTGATGGCAGACGATGAAGTGGATGAACCAATAAAAGAGCAAATACACAGAGCTGGAGGCCCCTCGGGAGGACCACGATCAGTTCTTGAGGGAACCAGATACAGACTAAGATCTGAAAAAGAAATAAAGACATGCATATGCGACCTCCTCGGCTCCCGGGAAGAAAACGCCAATCGTGACGAGACGCAAAGAGAAGAACGAGAATGGCGTGTCCAGGGCAACCAGCGAAAGAAAGTGAAGGGGTCACAAAAATTCCAGAGAGGTAACCTTTGCCCAGAGGGGGATAACTAAAGCTCTACAATACCGGTAAAACCAAATCAAAACAGTTATCTACATGGTATATGCAAGAGACATTAGCACCAACACAATCCCACAACTCTAATTAAGAAAATTAGGGGGGGACCATGGAAGGGCTCAATTTAAACAGAGATGGTACAATTTGACAAGAGGCGTGACGTAATGGCCCCTATAGGTGGTTCGATGCCAACTCAGTGCAGTCAACCGGGTTCGATCAAACTCCACCAACTGGGAATGGGAGGGGGTATGGGGGAGGATGAGGGGGGGTTTAAGAACTTTAAAGCGGTCAGAGCAGTATTCACAGTAACCCAAGACAGCCAATGCAGTGCACAACTTAAAGCGGACAAGCAACAACGAGCAGCCATTAAGAGACACATTCCTGTGAAATCAATCAATGCTTACAAATACTGATGCAGGGAGAACTACCCCCTTGAGAGCAGGGACACTCAATGTTAAAGGGCTCAATTCCCCAACAAAATGGTCACTTGTGGCCAGAGAATTCCGCAGGGCCGAAATTGACATTCTTCTTTTACAGGAAACGAAATACATAAAGGGTGAAGAGCGACAAATCCTACCGAAACGGGTTGGAACAGAATTCTGGGGCTCCAGTCCATTGAGAAAAGGCGGGTGGGGATTCTCATCTGGAGAGGCATAGAATTTGTACTCAACAAGACGTGGTCTGATATGGAAGGCAGAGCGCTCCTAGTAAATGGTCACATAGGGAAAGTAGATGTAACGATTGCAAGCCTCTATTCCCCAAATACGCGTCAGGCCAGATTCCTCGCCAGAACGATTCCAAAGATACTATTTGAAGCGTCACGCCATATCATCCTAGGTGGCGACTTCAACCAATGGGCAGACCCTATCAAAGACCGTACCCCTGGTAACCCCAATGTGAAACTCTGCAACGGAACAGACCAAACCGAACTGGCCATCATGATGGTAATGTATAATATGAGAGATGCTTGGAAAGACTATCATCCCGATGAACAGGGCTACATTTTCTACTCATCCCCCCATAATACGTACACCCGAATTGACTACATATATCTATCCAGAGAACTTGCCGAGGTAGTATCACACTCACAGATAACCCCGATCACTTGGTCCTACATGACATGGTCCTCACAGAAATGCAGTGGATGAATCTACCAACCAAGGGTGGAAAATGGCGTTGTAACGAGAGCCTTTGGAAATACGCAGTCTTTGAAGCCGAAATGGAGACTGAAATCTCCCAATTCCTTGAAATGATACGGCAAAGTATCTGAACAAATGGTGTGAGAGGTGGGGAAAGCCACCTAGAGGGGAATTCTAATAAGAGAAGGCTTCTCAAAGAAAAGGGAGCAAAATATTATTGAACACAGGTTACAAACTGAAATCTCTCAGTTAGTGGGCAATAACAGGAGGGATTCAGAGATTGATCATGCAAAACTGAATGAGGCAAAGGAGAAGAGGAACGAATTGAAGCTACAAGAACACGAACAGATAGTGCGCAAGCTGAGATTCTTGAAACAAAAGTTCTATGAAAAGGGTCACAAGGCTGACGCACTTCTTGCCGCTAGGCTCCGAGAACAAAGAGTCGAATGGAGAGTTCTACAAATAATCAAAGATAGCCCTCCCAACTCACACGCTCACCCAACTATTCCAGAGAGCTTCGCCAACTTTTATGAGGCCTTATACTCCTCAGAAACGAATCCCGACCAACCAGAAATAGAATCCTACCTGTCCTCAATAAACATGCCCCGTATACCGCCCGTAGAGGCCGACTTATTGGAATCCCGCATAACGGAGCTTGAAGTCCAGGCTGCGATAAAGAGACTCACCATAGGTAAATCTCCGGGTGAGGACGGTTACACAGCCGGATTCTATAAAACCTTTAACACTTCACTCACTCCTAATGGAACTCTTTAATGAAATAATAGACACTGGGGAACCCCCAGACTCCTTCACCAGAGCGTTGATCACGGTTATCCCTAAAGACGGGAGAGACCCCATGAAATGCGGACTGTACCGCCCCATTTCCTTGCTCAACCTTGATGCGAAAATCTACACAAGAGTTTTGGCCGCAAGGTTGGAAACATTAATGCCACAACTTATACACTCCGATCAAGTCGCGTTTATATTGGGAGGCAGGGAGCCGATACAATGCATAAGACCTTACACCTAATCCACGCATCCCAAACCATGGCCAACGACCCAATCCTTATATCCATTGACGCAGAGAAAGCCTTTGATAGGGCTGAATGGGGATTCCTGAAGGCGGTATTGTGCAAAGTGGGGATGGGCCCAAGGTTTAGAAAGGCAATACACGCGGTATACACAAACCCCAAAGCATCAATATTTGTAAACGGCGAATATTCTAGATGGTTCAACCTAACATGTAGAACTCGCCAGGGGTGCCCCCTTTCTGTAATCCTCTTCGCACTCTCCCTAGAGCCCTTAGCAATAACAATGAGAGCTGACCCTATAGTAGAAGGTATCCAATTGGGGACAACAGAGTATAAAGAAGCCCTTTATGCAGACAATATCCTCCTTCACATTACTAATCCTACAACTTCAGTCCCCCAAGCTCCCCTTCTATTAGACTAACATGGTAAACTTTCAGGGTTCAAGGTGAACAAACAGAAGTCCACACTCTTTCCCTTACAAGGCCAGGAAGAGGCGAACGCCACTAAATTTTCCACTCTGGGTCTCAAAATCGAATATGTAAAATTACAGTACTTAGGGATCCACATTACTAAACAACTAAATGACCTCTATGAGGCAAACTTTCCCCCCCTACTACAACAGTTCCGGGCTGATTTGGCGAGATGGGAAAAGTTCACGATATCCTGGTTGGGGCGACTCAACGCGATTAAGATGGTATCCCTCCCCTGACTCCGAAATCCCTTCCAAATGTTACCCATCAGGATCCCAAACAGTTTTTTTGTTGAAACCAAAAGAACCATCCTTAAATTTTTCTGGCAAGGGAAGAAAGAGAGAATTCTGTATAAGACTTTGATACTCCCTAAAGAGATGTGGGGGGTTGGGCTTCCTAACTTGCAAAACTACTATGAAGCTTCCCAACTCAGAGTTCTGATCCCCACCTACGCAATCTCACAAATACTCAATGGGTCAACATGAATCATTACTTCTCACTGCCACAGTATCTGAATGGCTCTGGTCTCCCAAGAAGAGGATCTGTAGAAAACGCAAAGATCACCCAATACTAAGCACTATATGGGACATTTGGACACAGGGCAAGAATATGCATAACATCACCACATGGCCCACCCCCTTAAGCCACCTATGGTCACCTGGAATTAACAATCATATTCCGAACGTAGGAAGGTTTCAAGCATGGTATGAAGCCAGCCTAGAGAGAGTTGGGCAACTACAAAAAAAGGACTCCTTCATATCTCTCCCAGAACTAACGGATGCCCTCAGAATTGGCCCCCTATCCACTTTCCAATATGTACAAATAAAAGGCATTTTGACAAGACCAATGTGGAAGCCCCAACTAATAAGGGATCTCACGCCCTTTGAGAAGATATTAGACTCGAGAACAGAAATGAAGGGCCTGATATCATCAGTGTATAAAGAATTGATAGGAGGTGGGGGGACTGCAGACTCACTGAGAGACAGATGGGGAAAAGATTTCAGTGAACAGATCACCCCAGACCTATGGGAAACCATATGCCAAGCGGCAACACAAATCTCCATCTCGAACCAATACAAACTCCATGCCATTAAATAGCTTCATAGATGGCATTACAACCCTGCCAGACTAGCCAAAATGTTCCAAACAGCTAACCCAGAATGCTGGCAGGGATGCAGAGAAAACGCTGACTACTGGCACATGTGGTGGGGTTGCACCTGAATAAAAGTTTTCTGGAATTAAGTCCTAGGCTGGATTAAAGAGATTGATGGCATTACCAGAACAGCCAATCCTTACCTTATATTGTTTGGCCTTGAGAAAAACGAAGACGAATGGATCAGAATAAGAGACCTAGCCCCACAACTGCTCTTGGCAGCTCGAGCTGTACTTGTTATGAAATGGAAATCCACCTCAGTACCCACTAAAAATTAATGGATTAATGTTGCCACCAATATATGCATAATGGAGCACATAACGGCGTCACTGCACGGAAGATCATCACAAACTGAGGTCCTATGGCTGGATTACAAGAATAAATACCTCCCCGGTGGACTCTTTCGTGGCTCAACCAATACTCCGAATTGTGAGGGGTAGGACACAATCTAAAAACGTGCCACGGCACCGCACTGAAGTATTTACACCTCAGAAGTGATCCCTACAACACACAGAGACTGTGATTCCCATCTGATAAGCGCTCCAATGATTGAGTTAAGAACTGCATGACCGACTGGGGGGAGGAGGGAGGGAAAGAGGGGAGGGGAGTCATGTACTCATACAAGGCCTAATCAGAGACAATGAGCTTGTAAACACAAATACCAAGTATACTGAATCTTACTGATTTGTCTTGCAACCCAAAGCTTTGAAATGTTTTTGTACCATGACTCATATTTGTAAACCAAATAAAGGAAAATTTACAACAACAAAAAAAAGAATGTTTTTCCTGATTCAGCTTCACCACTCACGTACAGTAGTATAGGTTTGTAATTTTGGCAGGAACATTCTTTATTTTCGTGTTGTACACCATGTACAATTTGTTTTGTTACGTCTTCAAAAATGCTGCGCTGCTCTATGTTAAGTTTTGCTTGTTGTACAGTTAAGTCTTCTGTAACTTCTTGATACTGATACATGGTGCTTTCTACTTCTGCCATAGCTATTTCTATCTCATTTGCTATTAGTGGTTGTCCTAGTGGTTCTTGACTTCCTGTTACAGAAGGTTGACTACTGTCAAAAGAGTCCTTATCTAGTTGGGCCTGAAGTTCTTCCTGTTGCTGCTCATTGTGTAACATTGTTTTGTACTGCGTAAAGTTCACATCGGTGATAGCGCTTTTATTTGCTTTAAACGCATCTTCATAGCAGTCATAGTTATCTAGTATGTCTTCCTCTTTTCTCTATGGTTTAAAAAGTTGTAACAGAGATATGTAATATAGTTCTTTCTGTTGAGGAGTTTTTAATGATAATTTTACATGGTTAATTAAGCTTCGTTTGGTAAGTTTCACTAAACTCCCTTCACAATCGCTCACTCTAAATCTACCTTTGCTTTCATCGGGTTAAATACTATTTTTGTATGCAAAGTTTTGAGCTATGTGGTAAAGACACCTGCTTTCCAAAGTGCTACTCCTGTTCAGATAGTATGTGTCCAGCAAATTGTTTTTTAGAATGTCTTGGCTGTTGGGATCATTTCTGGCAATTGTTTCTATGTCCTCATATGATTTCAGCACTCTTTTTCTAGATTTAGCAGGACCAAGACTTAGCCATACTATGTTGTCTGATTTTCCATACAAAGCAGTACCGGTTAAACGATCTGCTGCTTCATAGGTGCCACATTCTCTATGAGAGAGCATTTTTATGCGTAGGCTGTACAATTTCTGTGATAGTGTTTTGTCTGATGCTAGGTCATTCCAGAGGTCTTGAAGCTCAGTTTTTTCTGCTTTTGTTAAGTAGGCTGTAACATATCGTGCAACAGCAGTAGAATTGTCTGCAATGTACTGCACATCTATGTTTGCATTCCATAAGAGTGCAATGATTGCATTGTAATCATTGATATATTTTGATTCTCATGTTCTTTTTATGTAATACGTGTTCTTAGGTGATTTACCTTTAACACTATGTCAAACTGAAGACGTGAAGTTGTTTACTTCACCTGTTTCGGTAACTGGTCTAGGGAAACCAAAGCGGAATTTGGTGTAGTATTTACATTTATTTTTGTATTTGCGGCGACAATATTTGCCACATTTGTGTCTTTGAAATTGTAAAACCTGCCCATGCATCTCACTATGTGTCTGTTGTGAAGAGATTTCACAAGTGACATATTTTTGGATAAACTGCAAAACAGTGCTATCACTGTCGTGACCAATTTAGGTGCACCTTTGATCCATAACAGCATGTGAATATGTGGTGCTCCTCTCGCTTGATATTCTTTTCTCCAAAAGAAGTGTTGCACTTCTCCAAGGGGAGGAACAGTTTTATTGCAAATAAAGTTTAGCATGGCAATGAAACAATGATGGAAATATCTTGACACATTAACTGGATCTAGAGAACAAAGTTCTCCAGGTGTTAATATATATATGTTGTTTTTGTTCTTGTTTTTGCTGCTGTTTGCTATGCGTAGGAACTCATGTAAATCTTCCCATGCATATTCTGCACAACTTAGTTTAACAAATCAAGTCATGGTCCAAGGTTTCTGATCAAACAACGCACATCTCTGTGCCGTCAGAACCAGTATTCCTTTGTACCACGCATGTTTGCAAACAAATTTGTTATACTGGATTGTAAAACCTCATCTTTTTCCTGTACTTTTTGTATTAACTGCATAGCTGACATATTTTGAAAGTGGGTTCCAGATTTCAAAATGTGTACAACTCCGTAACATAGCGTTGCTAATTCACTTTCATAGAGTAGGTGGAATATGTATTCCACATTTTGTCTAAATCTGTGATCTTGCAAATACATCCATAATGAGCGGTATTCTGATGCCTCAATCTGAGTGGGTCTATCATCGTATCTTCCACCTTTGCCAGTAGGAAATAGCAGTGGAAACGCATGTGCTTCTATACTTTATTCCCATATACTCATTGGTGAAACTTTGTTTTGTCGCATTTGGTAAGTTTCTAGTGCATCATCTATGCTTTCATTGGAATGCAATGGATGAATTGTTTCCTGGTCCAAAAGAGTGGATACAGTAGCAGGATCCAGAAGTCCAGTTTCTGATGGCTCTTGAATTATTTCAGTTGTTTCCCTTAAGCTTTCTTCAATATTTATTTCCTTGTAGTACTTGTTATTGGCCCTCATTACGACCCTTGCGGAAATCGAAAAACGATGGCGGAAATGCAATACCGCCATCGAATAGCGCTCGGTGCGATCATGACCCGTCACCGTAAAGTACGATGCCATTAGCGACACCGTAGTGAACGCCAACGCTAACTGCACCAAGTACGCGCACGCGCACCATGCCAAACCGTAATTACCACCATGGCCCAACGGTACGCGAATTCTGACCCTAGCGGACATGTACCTAACGCCATCAAGCACGGCGGAAAGTACCATTCCGCCATGGTGAGAAGTACGGCATCGCGAACCAACCGTAAACGGCCATACTGAGTGCCTGTACACCACTCCCTGGCCACATTGCACAACTCCTCGTAGGTGCAATGAAGACACACAATGCAACCAGTGAAATGTACAAGTCACCCATGCCTGCCAACGAACAAATGAATCTAGGGGCTCCAAGTGCCTTGTGAGTGGCCATCCATAATTGCCATGGCACCATTGCCGCACTGATGCAGCACAGGCATGTGAAGGGTCAAGTCCAGCAACATGAACAGAAAAATGACACAAACAAAAACAGGACCCCCATCGACTGACACGAGTGTAAGGCAACATCCAAAGCAGTATCCTGAGTGAGACTGCACCAGCCCTGTACTCCTGCCAGTAAACAAACCAACCATCAGCATAAGCATCTACCACACAAGTGGGCAGAGTGACTGAGCAGCCAGGCTCATCTCAAGAGGGGCCAATGGGAGCTGCAGGGCACAGATGGCACGAACACAGAAGCTATTCAAATGGACATGACCACAGTCTCCCTCCAAGAAACGCACGCAAACACAGGCACCTGTGACCAGCCACATTCTGATAATCACATCATTCCACCAATCCACCTGGCTGACCGGCATCTGTTACACAAATGCTAATCCCCCGCCCCTGAGCATGACATCATTAAAACAATCATATCGGCAGCCCCTATCCCTGACCTCACTGGGCTTCGTAGGCAAACGCGCCCAGTACAGTACCACGCAACTATACTCCGAAGCTGGAACCCAATGCAGATCTCCTCACAATACATCGCTCCACAAATAGGAATATGCTACATCACTTGCAAAGAAGAACGCTACACGGTTCACATCAGAATAGAAATGTAATGCACAACAAAATCACCAAGCCCATACAGCCATTAGGTCATGAACTCCAAAATAGATTTCATTATTGTGGGCTGCATCCCATAAGATCGTAATGGTGCTCCACTGATTAACACTGATTAAAACGAAGCAGCAGGTGTCGGGAGTAAAATCCATCTGCAGGAGTGGCATACAGATGGCAGTGGCAAAAGGGGAGGAGATACCTGTCACCCAAATGAAATGAAAAAGAATAGCATGGGCATCCGAACTTCATTTGAATTACTCACTTCAATGATCACACTAAATCCACAGCCATATGCATGCTAGCCCACTCCAAAGGATTATTTCCACCCAAAAAGCACTTGCGAATCATAACTATATATATCGAGGTGAAAACACTATTACAAAGGAGTGTTTTTGTGCATGCGTCTGTTAAAACAGAATCCATCAGATGGGATTAGTAACGTGCATAGACACAAGTGTTTGAAGGCGCGTCGAGACAGGGAGGGTTCAACAAGGGCAGATAGACGATGGTCCCACTATGGCAGCACTGCATCACATAGCGCAGGGGAAGTGGATAGATTCCAAGAAGCCCTGTACATGGCAAACTCTGTATTAAATCATCTGTGCATGCATCCATACATCATTCCCTCATCCCGGTATGAAACCGCCTGATTTCATACTCACATAACATGTGAAATTTCCATTGAGTCTGTGCGTTATGCAGTTTGCAAAATCCACTGTGCTCCAGCCCGTAATTCCAGTGTTGTGAAGTAACATGTATTTGGGAACGTCCGGCCTCATCGTCCACTACGCTATTGCGCATCCCATACTATTCATATCAATCATTGCATTCTCGCCATGGCCCCTGTCCCAAGGACATTGAACAATAGAACGTTATATTAGCAGTCAGACCTGTGGGCATCTCCTCGTCGCTAGCTGAAAACCGAAAGCGCCGTCCTTCGAATTCCTCATTTGCAACATCACGTCGAAAAGGCAACTGTGACCGCTTGAAATCACAAATTAATCCATCTAGTGCGGCTGTGTGTGAAAATGGCAACTGGCTTCACTCACAAATGGGACGCCCCGCCCGTCGGTGAACCTCGGTACAGTGTTGCATGAGGGTCCACCGTTACTCGAATACTACATTCCACTGACCCTTCACAAGTCTGTTCGCGACTGCAAAGATAGTATGTGAAACAATGGGACCATAGCAGAATGAACATATGAACCAATATTACACTGCCATCGGGAACAAATACATGATTGTAATAGCAAGATGCCATTCGTCGAATTGCAGCGTTGTGTGCGGGACGTGCTCGCCCAAAGGGGATTGCAGCTTGCACAGGTGGAATGAATCACCACAGGTGGAGGCTATACAGCCTGAAAACACATAAATTGCATACCCAACCCCCTCCCACAACCACACCCACTCCGAAATGCTACCGGCAGGACTAGCGATGTTGGCCCTGGGGGACCTGATAGCACTGCAAGTACTCCAACTTCAAGAAGAAGACGAACCCCAACTACTACAACAACCGGCCGCACGGAGGAGACGCAGGAGGAGGAGGAGGGCAAGGCAGGGCCAGCAAGGGCCGCCAGCACAGCCACTACCACCACGCAGGCAGCCCGCAATCCCACGCCTCCGAGCACATCCGTTCAACCTCACTGATGAGCAGATCCACACCCTCTACCGTTTGGACCGGGACACCATAACCGCCATTGTGGACGTGACACAGGCTGACCTTGTCAGCATGATAGATAGCCCAACCGCCATCCCACCCCTACTGAAGGTGGTGTCTGTACTCCACTTCCTGGCCACAGGCACCTACCAGCACACAGTCGGACAGTTGCATGGCATTTCACAGCCACTGTTCTCACGGACACTATTGCAAGTGCTCGATGCCCTCCTGAGGCACGCAGACGACTACATCTCTCTACCACGCTCGGAGCAGGAAATTACGAACGCAAAAGTGGGATTCCATGCACTTGGCGGCATACCGGGTTGCATTGGTGCCATCGACTGCACCCATGTGGAATTGGTCGTCCCACATGCCATGGAGGCCCAGTACCGCAACCGAAAACAATTTCATTCTCTGAACGTACAAATGGTGTGTGACTCCAACAGGATCATTACACATTGTTGTGCCCGATTTCCTGGATCAACCCATGATTCTATGGTCTTGAGGAACTCTACAATACCACGCTACATGGAGCGACACGCAGGGAACAGATCCTGGCTACTCGGTGAGTCTCATTTCATGCATGATAATGTGGGGTATGTGATGCGGCAATGACCTGGCAGGAAGGGGGGGGGTGCGTACGTAGCAATGTCATTCCACAAACATCCTTTATTGTCCACATATAGGTGATGCCGGGTATCCACTGAAGAGATGGCTCCTTACACCACTCCGGAACCCACAGGACCAGCATGAGGAGGACTACAACCATGCCCACTCACGTACCCGTGTAGTCATAGAACAGGCATTCGGCCTACTGAAGACTCGTTTCCGCTGCCTCAGCAGGTCTGGCGGGGCACTCCTGTACCGCCATGAGAAGGTTGCAAAGATGGTCATGGCATGTGTCATGCTACACAACATGTGCGTACGTAGAAATGTGCCCATGCCCCCTGACGCAGAACTGCAAGCACCTGAAGATGGTCATGATGAGGGTGGGGATGTGGCAGCACCTCAAGGAGTCTGCGAGGCACAGGAGGGCCGTGACATTCGTCAGCATATCATAGATGCATGCTTCTAGCACTCACGCCTGGTGGCTGATACATGGACACGGGACTTGTGGCACTGTGTGTGTCTGGAACATGCACAATATGGACTGTACGCCTATAATGGGCTCGTACACAAAGATCAATGTCCACACATCTCATTGGATGATCGTGCATTGTTTATGGCATATGTGAAATCATGTTACACACCCCATCGACCCGCCACCCAAGTGAGCCCCACACACCCCCTCCACCCTCCTACCTCCCCCCCGAACACCAGTGTCCAAAGATGCTCATTGTCAGTGGGCAGTCGCTATTGCAAGCCCCCTCTCCGGGTATCAGGGGCACCCCTGCCTGTGGAGCGCAGGTTCCTCCCAGATCTACGTTGGGGGCTGCCCTGGACGGAACTTGCAACGGATGATGTCTCTGCCTGCTCACGTCCATGCATGTCCCTGAGGGTTTGTGAGAGCTCAGTGAGCACACGGCGCACAGCGGCAAGTTCAGCACATACGTCTTTGGACGTTGCATGCAGTTCCCCCCTCATGCTCTCGGTGCTTCTCTCCATTTGTACTCTCAGGCTCTCGGTGCTTCTCTCCATTTGTGCCCTTAGTGTCTCTGTACTTCTCTCCATTTCTGCCCTAAGTGTCTCAGTTGATGTTTCTATGGCTGCCTTAGTACCCCCACATTCATCAGCATGGTCCTTGAGGAGCGTGGCCAGTTGCTGCTGTTGCACGATTACCTGGTCGAGGGACTGTTGCCTCTGCTGTGCCATGGCCATTTGCGGTGGTGTCACAGAGGGGCTGGTCACCTCATGTTGCCTTGCCACAGGGCTTGTAGGGGATGGCCAGTCGTCGTCTTGTGGGTGCCCCTGAGTGGTATCCTCATGGTGTACGGGATGGAACAGACAGGGGGATTGAGACAGGTCATGGATGGATCTTACTTCGACATCCCCGTTTTCTGTGTCGGAGCATGCTGCCATTAATGCAGTGTCACCTATGGTGCTGCTGCCACCAGAAGCAGTGCCTTCTGTGGCATCCATTGGGGGGACCTGTGGTGGTGCTGTTGTGGGCATGCTGGCTGCTGGGGTGCCTGTTGATGTTCCCTCCTGTGTGCTGCCACTTGATTTGTGCTGCTGCCGTGTCTTGATGCGTGCAGCTGAGGTGGAGGGTCTTTGTCCGTTGGTCTTGGCCCTCTTTGCAGGTGTGCTGGTAGGGGTGTCCTGGAGCTCGTCGTTTGAATCGGACCCTGTGGTGGAGTAAAGGAGGGCGAGCGTTATAAATGGGTCTGTGGAAATTGGAATGGCAATGTATCACATGCATTGGGGTGGTACCTGAGGGTGATTTGGGTTGGGGCCTTGGTGGTGGTTTCATTTTTGTGTGGATTGAGGATGCAGTTGTTTTGCAGCCTGCAGTTAGGGAGTGCCTGCTGCAGGTGTAGAGGGTGTTTTTAGGATTTTAAATTATTTATGTATTTAATGTGAGTTTTAAAGTGTGCTATCAGGCCTATGTATGTGGACGTTCTCCTGGACATGTGTTACTGTTGCAGTATGTGGACACATGGTACTTCACATGATTGGACATTGTGGATTTGGCATTGTTTTATTTGGCCCACCTACCTGATTCTTCGGATGTCTGCACTCCTTTCTCCATCCCTCCGACTCCCTCTATACTCTCCATTCCAATGGTGGAGGCACAGATTTCTTCCCAGGGGGTCAACTTGATGGGTGATTCCGATCCTCCCCCGGTAGCTGTGGCAATGTTTCGGTTGGCAGAAAGTATGCTCCGGACGCGTATCCGCAAGTCGTCCCATCGCTTTCTGCATTGCTGTGGGTTGCGGGGTGCGGTCCCCACCGCACTTACCCGCTGTGCCACCAGGGCCCATATGGCCTTCTTGTTCGCAAGTGCCGTCCTGGTCATTTGCGTGGAGAAGACGACGCCAGCATTCTCCTGGAGGGTCTCTGTGAGCACGGTGAGTTCCTCACGGGAGAAGTGGACCTGCCGCTTGCGGTCGCACGCTTTCTTAGCTACTTTTCCCATTTTTCTTGGTTTCACTAGGGTGGATGACGGGTTGGGATGAGTCTCAGGGTAGTGTTTTTAATGGTTGTGTGGAAATTGTGTTTTTATAGGTGTACGGCGTGCTGTTTCCCGTTCCGGGACCATGTTTTTACTTCCGTTTCCGTATATTTACGGTCACCGTACTTTCCGATTGCCGCTCATTGCGGTGACCGCTAAGATGGGTGGCGGAATTGCACCTAGGGCGCCGTACGGCGGCGGTGTGGGCCGTTTTGGGGTCATTTCCGCCATCGCGGACTTTGCACTTCCGCCATGGCGTGGTGCTCGTGCCCGATGGGTCGGAATGAGCCGCACTTTGCTACGTCGTGCAATGGCGGAAACGCTATTTACGCTATGGCGGTCCGGTCAGTCACTTTCCGCCAGGGTCGTAATGAGGGCCATTGTCTTTTGGATATTGCAATGCTTGTCTAACTTTATGTAAGTCCACCAGTTGTTGCCAAAAATGTTTGTCTTTTGTTGGTACACCATTTACCAAGACTATTAAAGAATGCTCTATTGAACGTTGCACTCCTAGAGTGTGTACATTTTCAGTTAGCTCTAATGGCAAATAAACTACTTTGCCACAGATGCCTTTCACCAATTCAGAGGGAGGTAATTTTGCTGTTTTTGGATGAAGGTGTATAATTGCTTGAAATGGGTGAACTGTTTGAATTATGATGCTCTCATACAAATTGAGTTGTTGCAGGATTTTTGGTAGTGGGAACAATTCCAAATTATTTGTAATAGGACGTGAAGGAGTGTGGTTGTTGTCTAATTTTGTAGTACAGTAACTGCAACATATCAGGCGTTCAGTGAGTTCATATTTGTTTTCTGTTAAAAGGTAGCGAGCTAATTCAAACCATTTGGAATCTTCATTGTCTTCTATTTTGTATGCTATGTCCACATTTTTTGTGTTCCTTTTGTAAAACGTTTCTGCGGCAACACACACACACATGGTTTGGTACTTCAGCCGATGCCCTTTTAAATTTTAGTATTTCTTTCTGTATGTGTGTAATAGAAGGTTGCTATGTGCAGATTTGTTGCTACCATGCTCTAAAACTATTGCATTTTGTGAGTGGCTTTCACTTCCAAAATACTTTCTCTGAATGAGGTCAATTTCCTCTTGTAAGTATTTGGGTGTACCATGCATAAGAGTCTTATTTAAATTGCCAAATTCTGAAGCTGGACTTTTTGCATAGTATATTTTATATACTAGGTTTCTTACATTTGAATGATGTACTGATATCCTTTTGATATCATGGAAGGTGCTTTTGCAAATAGGCCCAGAAATGCAGGCTATTGAATGTCCTTGTAGTCCTGTGTATTTGCGCACTGGACAAATATCCATATTTTGCAGCACTTTCATTTTACTTTTGTCTTTCCCTTTACATACAGATTGAGGAACTGACGTAAAGACTTGAAAGCTTTGTTTGGAATGGCACACTCTGATGTGCACGGCCATTTGTATACTGGACGGTGTGGTTCTGTCGAATCGAGATGTTGAGATATTGAGTTTTCAGGGGATATTTTTGTAAGCAGTGTTTCTTGTTCCATAATGGTACTATTGATTTTCTCATACCCTCGTCCACTGCTATGGATGACAATTGTGTTTGTTTGATTTTGTTTGTATGCTTCTTCATTAATATATGGTTCTGTGGTTGTCGTGTGACTCCATTCACCTCCACAAATATTTAAGAAATTATTTTTGTTCATATTCCGTTTATTGCTAAGTTTCTTTTGTAGTTTGGTACTTAGTTTTGTTAGTGTTTTCATCCTACTTAACTCTAATATAAACAACTTTCTTTTGAGAAGGATTGCACTGTCCACAAGAGCTTGTAGGATTAACTTTCTATGATAGGTTTTAAGGGGTGAGGATGATTTCGGTACTCTTGTTAGTAGATTCTGAAGCACTCTGTGATGAAACATTTTTGCTAAAATACTTTTTTTACCATGGGTTCTTGTTACTATATCAGGATTATTAGGAGCATTGTTAGCTGTACTGGTAGCCGATTTTTCGCCACACTTTTTGTGTTTTGTGCCACTTTTTGATGGAGGAAGTAAAGTTTTGGTAGTTGAAGCTTCCTTTGTTTTGCTAAACGACTGCATTGGCTGGTTTGTTCCAACGTTCTCTACAAGCTCCACTACAGATGGATGCTTAGATTGAATAGTTTTATTTTTATTTGCTTTACTTCTGCGTTCCTTTCTATGAGGTTGCTTTTTGGTAGGTATTCTTTGGTGTCTGTTGAAAAAAAGAAGGCATGTTTTGATCTGTTGTTCAATGTATGTGTGCTGTGTGCATGCGTGCATGAGTCTTATGGGGAAGCTCTTTGTCATAGTGTGTGAATGTGCATTGGACTCTTACAATGATTTGGTAAGGCTATTTTACTGTTTGTATACTACTACAATGTGCTTCAGATGAGAGTACAAAGTGGCTTAGTGGTGACGAGAAGCTTTATTAGAAAACGAAATGCCATAAACTTGAAACAGCAACTACTTTTCTAGAACTAATCTTCTAATGATTCTGTATGTTATTTGAGTTCCAAACACACAGTGATTTGTGAGCCATTCTGCCTGTAATTCTCTATTTAATAAATGGGTATTTGTAGGTAGAATGGTTCAGAGATCAATGTTTGCTTTGGTGTACACATTAAACAAATAACCCACACAACAGTTAAAATATAAAGTTAATACTGTGCTTATTTTTCTTTTGAGAAATGACCAGTTTTCTTCAGATATGTTGTTTGCAGTGTAGATGCTGTTGATTCTCAGGAGAGTAGTCTTCACTGCGATTGAAAAAAAAAAACATTAATTACTTTGTGTGTTTACAGCAGTGATGATACTGCACACATTAATTTTGCATCTTTCGTCAGATCATTCTGCTTTCATATTTCAACCCAGTGCACATGTGTATTTCACTTCCTTCTGAATTGAGAACAATTTTAAGGTTATGCTAATGCCTTGTTTTTTAAAAGGTATACTATCTATAGGAGAGAGTTTTGTAAGCGATGGGGCATAATAGTAGATGGGAAACATTTTTCTACTTGCAAATTATAAGCACGATGCCGACACATCGGAAGACCCTCAGAGGGAGATGTTACTATACCAATCGGGAGCATGTATTTTTCCCATACAATCGCTTTGCAAGTAGCATTACTGTGGGCCATACACAGTACACCTCTGACATTTTGTAATGCATAATCGATTTTCCCTGAAAAAGGATTGCTTATAACATATGTATAGGTTATGCGGAAGACAGTAAGAAGTCGTGCGGTTTGTCAATAATAAATCGGACATCTTGCACTTAAAAGGGGGAGCATTGGTATGTATTGCCTATGCACATTTAGCGGCATTAATTTATTTAAATTACATCATAAGGCTTGCACATGTTCTCTGATTAAAATATGCATACCTGAACTCTATACT
Source organism: Ambystoma mexicanum (assembly GCF_040938575.1). Lineage (NCBI taxonomy): Eukaryota > Metazoa > Chordata > Amphibia > Caudata > Ambystomatidae > Ambystoma > Ambystoma mexicanum. The sequence goes on from NC_090928.1 coordinate 740,930,933, forward strand.
CATGCTTGTGTCACATGTGCATTTATTTTTCACACTCCTCCTCCACTCATGATTGTCATCAGAACATTGGCCGAAAATTCCCTTACTGTATAATTGTACTATTACTCACAAAACAAACCACAAAGAGAGACCACAATATATACCAATAGAAGCATCTAGAGGGATTGTAACGTAGACAAAGAAACCTGCGGTATTACCAGAAATATTTATAACCGTCCACATTACTTTTATGCACAGAAAAAATTGCTGTGTTTCACATTTCCTTCTTATCCTATTTATATGTATGATATCATGTCATTGTACCCTAAGGAAAGTATGTTAGGAACATATGAGAAGGCTTACACTTTGGTAGGGCATATGAGAAGGCTTACACTTTGGTAGGGCAACTTAACCATAACGTCCCCTTAACAAAGTTTTTTTGTATATATATATATATATATATATATATTATATGTATATATATATATATATATATATATATATATATATATATGTATATATATATATATATATATATATATATATATATATAGATGGACGCGGTAGTGTCCATGTAGTTATGGTTAAGTTGGTGTTTCCATAGGAAAAGCATTTTTTGGCCATGCACCGAAGACTCTATGCCCTGGCCACAACCACCGCAGAATATCACACTCATATGCCATGCACCCGAGAATCTATGTCCTGGCCACAAGCACCGCAGCATATCACACTCATAGTGGCTTATAACTTTGGGTCAAAAACACATTTATAAGAAACAATGTTATAAGCCAGTATGGGTGTGATATGCTGCAATGGTTGTATTTATCATGTTATACTTACTATTTGGTTTAGTAACGGGGGTCTATGTTTTTCTTGCTCATTTCTGTGATAAAAGAAAATAGCATGTTAGTATTAGTATTTTATAAGGACTTATTACATTGTACAATCAACATTTTCTTCTTTTTTTTGACCCTCATATTTAGTAGATGACAAACCAGAGTACTGTGCAATTTGCAAAGTTTCTGTGTTTGTTGCTAAAATCATTGGGTCTGTGGGAGAAAAAAAATCCATGGTGGATTAAAAAAAAACCTTTTTCTGTTATGCTACAGTTTATCTGTTTGTTTGTTTTCACTGTTTACTTGTTGTTTCTGGCTAATGCTTTATACATTGGATTGTTCTAGTTTTTGGGAGCAGTAAGATATTAGATATTTGTTTGGGTATTGTAATATTTTGGAGCAGTTAGATACCAGTAGGCGAATTTCGTGGTATTGATTTATCTGTTTGGATATTTCTAAATTTTGGGACAGTTAGATACCAATTGGCGTATTCTAACTGTCTATTTATTTCTCTATTTGAGTGGTATTAATTTATCTGATTAGTTGTTGTAGCATCTTTTGGCAGTTAGATAGCTTTTGGAATATTGTGACAGTTTATATTTTTTTACTACAAGTGTACTTAAGGTTTAAGTACAGTTTAGTTATCAAATTCTGGTTTTAAGAACATTAAATAAGCATTTGTAAGATTTGCTGGTAATCTCTGCTTTATAGTAATGGTACTATCATTACATTCAAACCATCCACATTTCTTTTTTATGTATGCAGTGTAGTGCCCTGAATTGGTTGTGGCTCCTGCGTGGTAGATTATACCTATTGTTGTGAAGGTTTTCCTGACAAGTGATATTTGACCATGTGTGAATCCAGTCAGCTTGCAGTTGTTTTTGGTACCATCTGCATTTTTATTTTATTTATTTTACATTTTTTATTTTACATTTTATATAGCGCTCACACAGCCCGCAGGCATCGAGGCGCTGTTACAGGAATTGTTTTGTTTTTCTTAATTGCATAATTGTGTTTTTTTTTTTGTCTTAGTTACGTATTTATAACGCGCTTAAACACCCAGAGGTTTCTAAGCGCGGACCCGGGTATCGAACCTGTTGTTGCTTCGTGTCGTCTTGCTTCCAAGACGTGCACGCTGCCGCTGAGCTGTCCTCCCGCATTGTAACGTAGAAGCATTAGTATTACGTATTTACTATGTGTTTGTATTACTAACGTGGAGCGATTTTCTGAATTGCAGGTCGAACATAACCTACCATGGTTTGCATTTTGTACAAGTTGCTGAAATGGAACGGATTCACAATTAGGTATTGATATATAGACAAAGCGCTCATTGGGGATTTGTTCTTGTGTCACATTGTTGCAGAGAGTGCATGTATGTTTCCACATGTATGAAATGTGAAAGATTTCATTTATAGGTATGTTTTTGTTTTCCAGTACTAATAGTAAGTACATTAGAAATTCTTGTGGATCTTCCTGTGAGTTTATAGTGAATTTCACCATTCCAGAACAGTAGTCCAATTGTCGTCTTATTCCAAAAACACTATACGTGTTGTCAGGATTGTTTGCTGTATTTCTGTGAAGTACTAACATTTGCAAACACAATGGGTCTGTACTGTGTAAGTAAATGTTCTCAAGAATTGGTGGTAATTGAAATAGAATATTCATTGCTACATTTGCGTAGCAACTTACACCAACTATATTTAAGAGTTTAAATGGACCAGGTAGTTCTGTATCTGACTGCTTTTTTTGGAGTTTGTCTTCCTTCTTTGAAGAAGTACCTGGTTTACTGTCCCTAATTGATCCTTTTTTGCTTATGGCACTTGATACAGTATTACTTTCTTTTACTCTCTTTGGAGGATTTGCAGTGATATCCTGATGCTTTTCTGTTTGATTTATTTTTCTTTTATAATGTTTTACTTTTTGTGGAACAGAATATGTGTTTAGATGGAGATTGTATAGTGAACGAAGTCTATTGTATTCTAAAATGCAAGGAATATCAGCGTTTATTTTACTTGCATCAAAGTTGATTAGAAATAGACCGTCAAGTGTACGTAAGTGTGATAGTGCTACGTAGCTCATGCCTTCTTTAAAGACTGTGTTACCCTTGTCTATCATTGCTTTGTCTAGGGTAAGACCTTGTGATTTATGAATGGTGACTGCGTATACAAGAGTTAGAGAAAATTGTTCTCTGCGTACATACATGTCTTTGAAGAGAAGGAATCGAGCTGTTGAGCATCTTATACTTTTTACTTCTGAAAGTTTGTCAAAGAGAATATTGACAAACTGAATTTTGTTGTCACGTGGGTATGTTTGAAAACCAACAACTGTACCCAGTGCTCCTGTAACTAGTCCTTGGTCCACGTCAAGGTTACGTTTCAGCATTACTCTGCAATTTAAGGATAATTTTAATATCTTTTCCAAGCCTTCTGTGTTTGAGATTGATTTTTCTAAACTATTTAGTCTTGTTGTGGCTTGGTCACACATGGGTAGTGTCATTCCATGTACATCTAGTTTGTCTGTGGCACTAATTTCCATTATTGTTTGCATTTTTTTACCTAACATTATTTCATTGAATTTGAAACAGCTTGCAAGAATTGGCATTAAGGCCATACAATTGACATTTTTGCGGGCTAATTGTTCCATAACATCTGTAGCACATGCATTATCACCATAAAGTGCATGAATGTGCCGGGTTTTCAATGTTGCTTCTGCTTCTTTAGAAAGTATACCAACTCTGATACTTTTTAAGATGTTGGCATAAGTGAGATCTGCAGATTGTCGCATGTTTTCTGTTAATTCTATGTATTGGAAATGCTGCCAAAGGTTGACATTTTCAATGCTGCCAACAGTTTTACGGGAGAGTTTTTTTGTCCTAATGTTTTAAAAATAGGCTCACCTTTTACTGGTGTCAATTAAAGAAGATCTCCGAAAACAATAATGTGTTTTCCTGAAAAGAGCTCTTCATAGTTTGTTTTGAGTACTTCTTGTAATCTGAGGTGAATCAAAGCCAACATTAGGTTGGACACCATGCTCACTTCATATATTAGTAGCATTTTCATTTGTTTCAATACTAGGCGCAGTTCCATTGCAGCTTCTGCAGAACGTTTGTAATAATCAAATTTGTTTTGGTGTTCTACTGGCAGGAGTAGTAATCGGTGTAAAGTGACACCACCTATGTTGTAGCCAGCTAAACCTGTGGGGGCAGTGACAACAGCTGACAGTTTGTTGTTTGTCAGTTGTTGAAGGAACTTACTGATGATTTTAATTAGGAATGTTTTTCCAGAACCAGCTTCACCACTGACATACAATAGTATAGGTTTGTAATTTTGAGAGGTGCATTCTTTGTTTTCATGTTGTACACCATGTGCAATTTCTTTTGTTACTTCTTGAAAAATGCTACGTTGCTCATTGTTTAGCTTTGATTGTAGTATAGTAAGTCTTCTTTTTCTTCATACTGACACATGGTGTTTTCTACTTCTTTCATAGCTAATTCTGCCTCATTTGTTATTAGTGGGTCTCCCAGTGGTTCTTGGCTTCCTGTGACAGAAGGTTGACTACTGTCAGGAGTGTCCTTATCTAGTTGGGCCTGGAGTTCTTCTTCGTGTTGCTGTTCATTGTGCAACATTGTTTTGTACTGTGCAAAGTTTACATCAGTTATACTGCTTTCATTTGCTTTGAAAGTGTCTTCATATGAGTCATAGTTATCTAGTATTTATTTTCTTTTCTCCATGGTTTAAAGAGTTGTAGCAGGGACATGTAATATACTTCTTTATGTTGAGGAGTCTTTAATGACAATTTGATATGATTAATTAAATTTGGTTTGGTGAGTTTTACTAAGCTGCCTTCACAGTTTGTCACTTAGTATTTACGGTTTTGTTCATCAAGTTTTATATTATATTTGTATGTGTAGTTTTGGGCTATGTGGTATAGACACATGGTTTCCAAAGTGGTACTCCTGATTGGGTAGTATGTGTCCAATAAATTGTTTTCTAAAATGTCTTGGCTGTTGGGATCATGTTTGGCTCTTGTTTCTATATCTTTGTATGATTTTAGAACTCTTTTTCTAGATTTAGCTGGACCAAGACTTAGCCATACTATATTTTCAGATTTACCATACAATGCAGTACCAGTTAATCATTTTTATGCCCAAGCTGTATAATTTCTGAGACACTGTTTTATCTGATGACAGGTCATTCCAGAGGTCTTGGAGCTCTGTCTTTTCTGATTTGGTTTTAAGTATTCTGTGACATATCGTGCAACTGCAGTAGAATTGTCTGCAATGTACTGCACATCAATGTTTGCATTCCATAAGTGGGCAATGATTGCATTGTAATCATTGATATATTTTTCTTCTTCTTTTCTTTTTATGCAATATATAACTGAAGACATGAGGTTGTTCACTTGACCTGTATTTGTAACTGGTCTAGGGAAACCAAGTCGGCATTTGGTGTAGAATTTCCCTTTGTTTTTGTATTTGCAACAACAATATTTGCCACATTTGTGTCTTTGGAATTGTAAAATTTTTGCATGAAGATCACTATTTGCGGATTCTGATGGAATTTCACAAGTGACATATTTTTCAATAAACTGTAAAACAGTGGCATCAGTGTCTTGACCAAATTCAGGAGCATCTTTAATCCATAAAAGCATGTGGACATGTGGTGCTCCTCTGGCTTGGTATTCTTTTCTCCAAAAGAAGTGTTGCACTTCTCCAAGGGGAGAAACAGTTTTTTTACAAATAAAATGTAGCATAGCAATGAAGTGATGGTGAAAATATCTTGAAACATTAACAGGATCCTGTGAACAAAGTTCTCCAGGTGTTAGTATATCTATGTTTGTTTTGTTTTCGTTTGATATGCGTAGGAAAGCATGTAAATCTTCCCATGCATATTCTGCACAACTTAACGTAACAAACCAAGTGGGTGGTCCAAGGTTTCTGATCATACAATGTACATCTCCATGACGTCGAAACCAGTACTCTTTAGTACCACACATATTTGCTAATAGATGTGTAAGATTTGCTTGTAAAACCTCATCTTTTTGTTGAACTTTTTGTAATAATTGTGTATCTGTCATATTTTGAAAGTGTGATCCTGATTTTAATATGTGTGCAACTCCATAACATAAAGTTGCTAGTTCACTTTCAAAAAGTAGGTGGAGTATGTATTCCACATTTTGTCAGAATACATTCGTAATGAGCGATATTCTGATGCTGATATTTGAATAGGTCTATCATCGTATCTTCCTCCTTTGCCAGTAGGAAAGAGTAGAGGAAAAGCACGTGCTTCTATACTTTTTTCCCATATGCTGATTGGTGATCCTTTTGTTTGAAGCATTTGGAACGTTTCCAGTGCATCTTCTATGGTGTCATTAGAGTGCAATGGATGAACTGTATAATGGTCTAAAGTGTTTAATATTGTAGCAGGATCTAGGAGCTCAAATTGACCAGCTTCTTGTGTCTCTTGAATTATTTCAGTTGTATCTTTCAAGTTTTCTTCAATATTAATTTCTTTGTAATATTCATTATTCTCTTTAAGATATTGCAGGGCTTCTCTAACTTTATTTAAATCTACCAGTTGTTGCCAAATCTTTTTGTCGTTTGTAGGTACTCCATTTACCAAGATAATTAAAGATTGTTGCATTGGACGTTGCACTTCTAGAGTGTGCACATTTTCTTTTAGATCTAATGGTAAATACACTACTTTTCCACAAATACCTTTCACTAATTCAGAGGGAGTTAATTTTGCAGTTTTTGGTTGCAGGCGTATTATTGCTTGAAATGGGTGCACTGTTTGAATTATGATGCTCTCATATAAATTAAGTTGTTGAAGGGGTTTTGGTAGTGGATATAATTCCAAGTTATTTGTGATAGCACGTGCCGGGTAATTCATAGAAATTTGCACAAAAGTGGCGCATGCAGCTGGCGCACAGTGTTCCCGTGTGAATGTCTGCGCCAGCAGCGTGTGCTAAAACCGATTTCCGCGCACAGCGTATTCATGGATTTTAGCCTCCAAAAGCAGCCGTGGTGCAGAGTGGTGCAGCGACCCTGCAGCAGCGCCAGTTACGCCCCCAAGAACGCCCTCGCGCAAGGAAAAGCCATCAAAATCCCCAATCCAGTGCAAAGGGCTGCGCCAACCCTGGACCAGTTTACCGGACTGCCAAACAGCAAACGCCAAGCAGGGAACGTGTATTACGGGTTTCGCTGTAACTTCCACACACGAAAGGGCCTGTGCGAGTGGGGTATGTTTATAACTGTAGTTTGCGTGAAATTTTACAAGCGATTGGCCTGGGTATGTGTATTCCAGGGGTGCGCAGGAAGTTTCACAGGCGATCGGGCCTGGGGGAGCGGGGTACGTGTATTTCAGGGGAGCGCGTGAAGTTTCACAAGAGATTGGCCTGTGTACGTGTATTCCAGAGGTGCGTGTGAAGTTTCACATGCGATTGGCCTGGGTACGTGTATTTCGGGGGCTCATGGGTAGTTTCCCACACGATTGGGCCTGGGGGGGTGGGGTATGTGTATTTCAGGGGTGCCCGGGTAGTTTCACACGCGATTGGCCTGGGTACGTGTATTTCAGGGGTGCGTGGGAAGTTTAACACATGATTGGCCTGGGTACGTGTATTTCAGGGGTGCGCGGGAAGTTTCACACGCGATTGGGCCTGGGGGAGCGGGGTACGTGTATTTCAGGGGCTCGTGGGTAGTTTCACATGCGATTGGCCTGGGTACGGTATTACAGGGGTGCGTGGGAAGTTTCACATGCAAATGGCCTGGGTACGTGTATTGCAGGGGTGCGCGTGAAGTTTCCCACGCCAATGGGCTCGGTAGGTGTATTTCAGGGGTGCGCGGGAAGGCTCACACGCGAATGCCATGGGTACATGTATTTCAGGGGTGTGCGGGAAGTTTAAAATGCAAATGCCCTGGGTACGTGTATTTCAGGGGTGCACGGGAAGTTTACACGTGAATTGGCCTGGGTACATGTATTACAGGGGTGCGCGGGAAGTTTCACACGCGATTGACCTGGGTACGTGTATTTCAGGGGTGCGGGGGAAGTTTCACAGGCGATTGGCCTGGGTACGTGTATTTCAGAGGTGCGCAGGAAGTTTCACACGCGATTGTGCCTGAGGGAGCGGGGTACATGTATTTCAGGGGCTCGCGGGTAGTTTCAAACGCGATTGGCCTGGGTACGTGTATTACAGGGGTGCGCGGGAAGTTTGACACGTGAATGGCCTGGGTACGTGTATTGCAGGGGTGCGCGGGAAGTTTCCCACGCCAATGGGCTGGGTACGTGTATTTCAGGGGTGCGCGGGATGTTTCACATGCGAATGCCCTTGGTACGTGTATTTCAGGGGTGCGTGGGAAGTTTAACACGTGAATTGGCCTGGGTACGTTTATTGCAGGGGTGCGTGGGAAGTTTCAAACGGGATTGGTCTGGGTACGTGTATTACAGGGCTGCGCAGGAAGTTTCACACGCGAATGGGCTGGGTACGTTATTTCAGGGGTGCGCGGGAAGTTTCCCACGTCAATGGGCTGGGTACATGTATTTTAGGGGTGCACAGGAAGTTTCACACAGGATTGGTCTGGGTACATGTATTACAGGGCTGCGTGGGAAGTTTCACACGCGAATGGGCTGGGTACGTGTATTTCAGGGGTGCGCGGGAAGTTTCACACGCGAATGAGCTGGGTACGTGTATTTCAGGGGTGCGCGGGAAGTTTCCCACCTCAAAGGGCTGGGTACATGTATTTCAGGGGTGTGTAGGAAATTTCCCACGTGAATGCCCTGGGTACGTGTATTTCAGGGGTGCGCGGGAAGTTTAACACGCGAATGACCTGGGTACGTGTATTACAGGGGTGCGCGGGAAGTTTCAGATAATTTCTTTGTAATATTCATTATTCTCTTTAAGATATTGCAGGGCTTCTCTAATTTTATGTAAATCTACCAGTTGTTGCCAAATCTTTTTGTCTTTTGTAGGTACTCCATTTACCAAGATAATTAAAGATTGTTGCATTGGACGTTGCACTTCTAGAGTGTGCACATTTTCTTTTAGATCTAATGGTAAATACACTACTTTTCCATGAATACCTTTCACTAATTCAGAGGGAGTTAATTTTGCAGTTTTTGGTTGCAGGCGTATTATTGCTTGAAATGGGTGCACTGTTTGAATTATGATGCTCTCATATAAATTAAGTTGTTGAAGGGGTTTTGGTAGTGGATATAATTCCAAGTTATTTGTGATAGCACGTGCCGAGTAATTCATAGAAATTCGCACAAAAGTGGCGCACGCGGCTGGCGCACAGTGTTCCCGTGCGAATGTCTGCGCCAGCCGCGTGCACTAAAACTGATTTCCGCGCACAGCGTATTCATGGATTTTAGCCTCCAAAAGCAGCCGTGGTGCAGAGTGGCGCAGCGACCCTGCAGCAGCGCCAGTTACGCCCCCAAGAACGCCCTCGCGCAAGGAAAAGCCATCAAAATCCCCAATCCAGTGCAAAGGGCTGCGCCAACCCTGGACCAGTTTACCGGACTGCCAAACAGCAAACGCCAAGCAGGGAACATGTATTACGGGTTTCGCTGTAACTTACACACACGAAAGGTCCTGTGCGAGTGGGGTACGTGTATAACTGTAGTTCGCGTGAATTTTTACACACGATTGGCCTGGGTATGTGTATTCCAGGGGTGCGTGGGAAGTTTCACAGGTGATCAGGCCTGGGGGAGCGGGGTACGTGTATTTCAGGGGAGCGCGTCAAGTTTCACACGCGATTGGCCTATGTACGTGTATTCCAGGGGTGCGCGTGAAGTTTCACACGTGATTGGCCTGGGTATGTGTATTTCAGGGGCTCGTGGGTAGTTTCCCATGCGATTGGGCCTGGGGGAGTGGGGTAAGTGTATTTCAGGGGTGCGCGGGTAGTTTCACACACGATTGGCCTGGGTACGTGTATTTCAGGGGTGCGTGGGAAGTTTCACACATGATTGGCCTGGGTACGTGTATTTCAGGGGTGCGCGGGAAGTTTCACACGGGATTGGGCCTGGGGGAGCGGGGTGCGTGTATTTCAGGGGCTCGCGGGTAGTTTCACACGCGATTGGCCTGGGTACGGTATTAAAGGGGTGCGCGGGAAGTTTCACAAGCGAATGGCCTGGGTACGTGTATTGCAGGGGTGCGCGGGAAGTGACCCACGCCAATGGGCTGGGTATGTGCATTTCAGGGGTGCGCGGGAAGTTTCACACGCGAATGCCATGGGTACGTGTATTTCAGGGGTGTGCGGGAAGTTTAACACGCGAATGCCCTGGGTATGTGTATTTCAGGGGTGCACAGGAAGTTTAACACGTGAATTGGCCTGGGTACATGTATTACATGGATGCGTGGGAAGTTTCACACGCGATTGACCTGGGTACGTGTATTTCAGGGGTGCGTGGGAAGTTTCACACGCGATTGGCCTGGGTATGTGTATTTCAGGGGTGCGGAGGAAGTTTCACATGCGATTGTGCCTGGGGGAGCGGGGTGCATGTATTTCAGGGGCTCGCGGGTAGTTTCAAACGCGATTGGCCTGGGTATGTGTATTACAGGGGTGCGCGGGAAGTTTCACACGTGAATGGCCTGGGTACGTGTATTGCAGGGGTGCGCAGGAAGTTTCCCAAGCCAATGGGCTGGGTATGTGTATTTCAGGATGCGTGGGAAGTTTCACACGCGAATGCCCTTGGTACGTGTATTTCAGGGGTGCGTGGGAAGTTTAACACGCGAATGCCCTGGGTACGTGTATTTCAGGGGTTCGCGGGAAGTTTAACACGTGAATTGGCCTGGGTACGTGTATTACAGGGGTGCGCGGGAAGTTTCACACGGGATTCGTCTGGGTACGTGTATTACAGGGCTGCGCGGGAAGTTTCACACACAAATGGGCTGGGTACGTGTATTTCAGGGGTGCGCGGGAAGTTTCCCACGTCAATGGGCTGGGTACATGTCTTTCAGGGGTGCGCGGGAAATTTCCCACGTGAATGCCCTGGGTACGTGTATTTCAGGGGTGCGCGGGAAGTTTAACACGCAAATGCCCTGGGTACGTGTATTACAGGGGTGCGCGGGAAGTTTCACATGCGAATGGCCTGGGTGCATGTATTGCAGGGGTGCGCGGGAAGTTTCCCACGCGAATGGGCTGGGTACGTGTATTTCAGGGGTGCGTGGGAAGTTTCACACGCGAATGCCCTGGGTACGTGTATTTCAGGGGTGCGCGGGAAGTTTAACACGCAAATGCCCTGGGTACGTGTATTTCAGGGGTGAGCAGGAAGTTTAACATGTGAATTGGCCTGGCTACGTGTATTACAGGTGTGCGCGGGAAGTTTCTCACGCGATTGGCCTGGGTACGTGTATTACAGGGCTGTGCGGGAAGTTCAACACGTGAATTGGCAGTGTGGGTCCTCCCAGGTGTCCCCTATACCCCCTCCACATCCCCTGCAGGCAGCCCACACCACAGGGGACTACCCTGCACCCCTGGTCATGTCCCGCATGCAGCCACCCACCATGGGCATGCCCCACAGCCAAGCCACATGTCACGTTGCAATATGATAACCAACTCATGTCTCCCAGCACACCCACCCCCCAGCAGTGAGGGACACCTGCCAGCAGGCCCCCACTCATGTCCCACTCATGTGCCCCTGCACCCCCAACCCCCAGAAGTGAGGGGCACCTGCCAGCAGGCCCCACTCATGTCCTACTCATATGCCCCTGCACCCCCACCCCCCAGCAGTGAGGGGCACCTGCCAGCAGGCCCTCACACATGTCCCCCTGCACCCCAGCCCCCAGCAGTGAGGGGCACCTGCCAGCAGGCCCCACTCATGTCCTACTCATATGCCCCTGCACCCCCAGCCCCTAGCAGTGAGGGGCACCTGCCAGCAGGCCCCCACTCATGTCCCACTCATGTCCCCCTGCACCCCCAGCCCCCAGCAGTGAGGGGCACCTGCCAGCAGGCCCCCACTCATGTCCCACTCATGTCCCCCTGCACCCCCAGCCCCCAGCAGTGACAGGCACCTGCCAGCAGGCCACCAAACACATGTCATCCTGACCCCCAGCCACCAGCAGTCCGGGGCACCTGCCAGCAGGGCCCCACTCATGTCCCCGTGCCCCCAGGTCATGATGATCCTCAATCATGGCCCTTACGGACAGTCTACCCAGCACAAAGACCCAACCAAGTATTGCATCCAGCCACATAGAAAAGCCAATTACATGATACAACCCCAATAGCAAGTATGTAAATGAACACATGTCCGTCACACACACACAATGGTTGCAAGTGAATGTGAAAACCCATATCATTACATGCATTAAACCAATGAGACAATACCACACATCGAAGTATGAAGAAAAAAATGTATTAAACACAACATGAATGGAATTAAAATCAAACAAACAACAATGGGAATTTAAAAAGAAAAGCTGCATGTCCGTAAAAGAATCAAAAACACGAAATCATAATCCAAAGAAATCCAAATGAAATGGTGTACAAAGTCACAGTCCAACAAAGCAAATCCAAGGGAAAAAAGAAAGTGAAAACCATTGCTCCATGGTGAAATCACAAAAAAAAGAGAAGCTTCCAATGTTGAACTATATACAGATGAACAGTCCAGGGTCCATGAGCCCAAATGAACAAATGAAACCTATCAAAAAAACTACCTAATAAAAAAATATATACAGAAACGTGGTGCATTGTCCAAGCGCAACCAAAATAAAGAAAAAACGAAAGGAAACCTAACACTAATTAACTATATACAAGGGCAGCGGGCTAGTCCGACGGCTCACTTTTGGATGTCCCGGAGGCGGTCCACTTCCATGGCCCCGAGGGTTTGCAGGGACAATGACATCTGGACCCCCAGGTCCCTGCGAATTGCCTCGAGGCACTCGGCCCGCCTCAGAGCCCTTTGCATGGAGTTCTCCGCCCTGACCATTGTGAGCCGTGCCTCTTCCGCCCGCTGCCGCTCTGCATCTATAGCAAGGCTCAACCGCTGCCACACGGAAGACACTTCCCATCCTGGGTCCTCCTGCCCTCCGGCCGATGCCTGCCCCTCCGATGTTGAAGGCCCCAAGCCATCATGGCCCCCACCTTGTTGCTGCTGCTGCTGTGCCTGTGCCTGTGCCCTTGCTCCTACTGCCTGCACATCCTCCTCCGGCTGGGGTGCAGTTGTTGAGGTGGCCACCCCTGCTGGACGTCCGACTCCCGACTGTGGCAGGGATGTGTCCTCCACCAGCCTGGCCGCACGGTCGGAGGCAGCTCCACAGGGCACCCAGGTGACAAATGGGTGGGAAGATGGCACGGAGGACGACTGGCGCATAGGGGGTTCAGGTGAGGAGGGGGTCGAAGCAAGGCTCAGCAAACGGAGGAATCCCGCCTGGGTGACCTGTCCCAGTAGGATGACGTGGTCAACGAGCCCTTCGAGATGACGTGCAGTCTCCCCATGTAAAGACTGCAGGTCACCTCGCATGGTCCGTTGATGCTTCGCCACCCCACCCAGGACAGGCTCAACCCGGTCCCGGATAGCCACATCCGTAGAGAGAGGAAGGCCAGTTGTTGTAAGCTCATCCCCTCCCTGAAAACGGGTCTGGACGGAGGCATCCCTGCTGGTGCGGGATGATGCAGTCACAGGATCAGGGACAGGACTACACACAGGCACCTCCGCGGTGGCCTGTGCTGCCTCCTGTCCCTGCACTGCACCACTAGCACTAGTGGAATCCCCACCTCCAGACACCGTCTCTGTCCCTTGCACAGCCTCCTCCTCCACCAAACCCCCCACCAACCTGGATGACTCTGTGCCATCTTCCGCCGTCGGACCCTGTGGGGTCTCAGCTGCCCCTTCTGCAGCCGAGGAGTCCAACTCCGACCTCCACCTCTTGGACCTTCCCTCGGCAGCTGCGGCCTGGGACGCAGCACCGGACTCCTCACTCCCCGACAAGATGACAACATGGGAGGGGAGCCGGGCCTTGCGTCTCCGGCTGGTGGTGTGATCCCCGCCGCTGTGCTCCACAGCACCCTCTCTGCCCTCTTCATCAGTTGACGCTGCAGACAGGGAGAGATAGGAGACAGGCATCAGGACACTGTACAATGGACTGATACACACATGACAGTTGCACATGAGTGGCAGAGTCAGACTTCAGACATGGCATCACAATCCCCAACACACATGGCATGTCAACTCACATACATGAGCAATTCCACAGCCATATGGCAACAGCCAGTAACATCCATATACATACAACAGCATGAGCAGCCAAAGGTGAGCCAGACATCACATGAAACACAGGGAGTGCACTAGACATGCACACACGCCACCACACCTACATGCATGTGTACACCTCCACCAACTGTCGCAATGGTGAGATTTGCACCCATGTCACATCTGGCAATCAGTCTTCTACATATCAGTGTCCCAAGCATCTATGTTGCATCACTGTTGCACCCTTGTGAAATACACACACATGCACATGTACACTTTGCAGATACATGCAGCTTGAACCGACATCCATGTGTGACACCACAACCATGACAACTAACATACACAGTCATTCAAACATGTGTGCTCAGACATCTGCATTTGGCATGCCAGCTTACACACACATGCACCATCCATGTGTCTCACACAAGAGAGGACTTGCATGTGTTAGCCGCATGACCCTGTACATACACATCCATACATGGCCCTCCAAAAACACATGTGCAACCTGCACACTACAGGCACACCACCACACGCACAGCTTACAATCAGTATGCATGTACACTTACCGCTCGACTCCAGACTGGACTGCCTCTCAAGGCCCTGGACATGGAGCGCTGGGGATATGCGTTCCAGGACCCTCATCTGATGTTCCGACAGGTGGCCCCTTACCATCCGCTGGCTTCACGAGGTGCCGGGCCTTGTTGAGGGGCCTGGACCTGAAGTCCTCCCAGCGCTTCTTGACATGTTCGAAGTCGTGGACTGCCACCCCCTCCACGTTGATGGCAGTCACGATGTCTGTCCAGATCGTGGTCCGTCCTTCCTTGTCGGCGCGCAAACTTCCGTAGAGGGCATCATACTGCCCCAGGACTTGCTCCACCAGGACACCAACTTCAGTGGCACTGAAGCTGGTGGCCCTCTGCCTCTCTGGCTGGGGGTTGCCAGTGCTGCCAGATGGTGTGGTGCCCGACATGGCAACCCCAGAGGCAGGAGTGGGTGGGCAACTGGGTCCTGGGGCAGGGCTATGGAGCGATGTAATCCCAGTCGGGAGTCTTCGGTTCCAGCAGGGGTGGTCACAGCAACTGCACCCCTGGCTGATGTGCAGGCAGCAAATAGCAGGGCACGTGGGCAGCAGGCAGTCAGGCAGCAGCAGATGGCAGGTGGGAGCGTGCTCGGGGCTCTGGGGGGCAGTAATTCGGACTTCTGGGCAGAAGCGTGGTCTTCCGTGTGCTTACGCATGGCCAGCTTCATACGGAGTGATTTGGCATGTGAAAATCTTGCACGTCAGCGTGTAAATCGAGGAAAGGCCCTTAGCGCGTAAGCGCATCAGCACGCGTACGCGATTTCATTGGACCAAAGGCCCTTAGCACGTAAGCGCATCTGTGACGTGCCCACGTGGGTGTTTTTCTGAACCCTGGTGCATGTTACACGTACAAGAACTGCACGTCCAGGTGTCAACTCGTGTGATTGGAGGATAGGGCCTTAGTGCGTATACGCGGAAGTGACTTTGGATGTGTGGGCGGTTCAAAAGGTATGTGTAGGACGTCATTTCCTTGTACGTGCTTTTCGTAGAGAGCGAGTGGGTGAATTCTGTACTTCTTATCGGTTCACACGTGATTTACTTCACAGCGTTTCTAGTTTGTACTCCCTGTTACCTCTGACAGCTTTTTTCTGATTTTCTGTTGGGCCTGTTTCCTTAAGCAGCGTTCACTTCTTCTTTTGTCCTGTCTCCTCAGACAGCGTACAATTCTTCTTTTGGCGGGGGTGTTGCCAACGCGCACACGCGCATATTTTTCACGCTCTCTTCCCAGGCAGACGGTGAGTCGCGCACGTATTTAACAACTGTGCTTGCCCCGTGTGTTGCGTACCCCTTCAGAGGTCATTGTAGGCTGCGTGTAACATGCATATGTTCATTTTTGTGTTTCTGGGTGCCACAGGGTAGTGCGGGTTCATTTTTCAATGCACGTGGTCTACGAGGGGTTGCGTACACGTTATTTTCTGGTTTTGGGGTGCCTGTACGTTGTGTGACCCATCATCTTTCCCCAGGGGTCACATACAGCCTTGCTATAGCACTAGGGTACGAATTCCATCTAGTACCCTACCCCTTTGACCCCCAATTGCCCAGGACAATAGTTTACTGCAACTCCCATACGCACAACAACATCAGTGCCATGGTTGGGAGGCGACCAAGCGGTAAGGGTGGCAAAGGTGGCCGAGCTTCAAGGGGTGGGCGTGGTGGGCGCGGTAGGGGACGTGGCCGGGATTTGCAGGGTACCCCTAGCCCCCCATGTGTGGAGGAACAGTCAGGGACACCCATGCCCCCCCATGGTTGAGGGAAACGTGGCTGACACCATCTCTGCTCAGCCCTTGTTGGACCGGCCCATTGTGGCACCTGACCTGGCACAGGATGACTCCCAGGCTGACTTCCAGGTCGCAAGGTCTAGGCCACGTGTGGCGGTGCAAGTTTGTGTCACCAGGCCACGTGGATCAGGGCCAGCTATGTCATCTGCTGCCCCGAGTAGGCAGGGTGGGGAGGCTGCAGAGGCAGCTGCAGCTACATCCACCCCAGCTCTGTCTTTCCCAGCCAGGACAGTGTTGGTCCCAGTCCATCTTGCTAACGTTCCCCCTGACTACATCACACTTCAGCCAATGCCTGCACCAAGTCCCATGCTCAGTGTGCATTCCCACACTACAACTACCCAGTCCACCGGAGCTCCTGTCCCTAGTGGCCAGAGCGGTGTAGGCCACTCAGTATCCCCACCACCTTCCAAAAGAAAGAGGAAGAGTGCTCGTCCACTACTGGCTGATACCCCAGACACGGCTACACAGTCCGGCACACCAAGGAAGCCAAGCTTCAATGATGCCGAAAGTGATGCACTTGTGCAGTATGTGTCCGCACATGACAGCGAAATGTTGATTACTTCAGGGTGCAAGACCACACCTGCTCGACGTCAGGCTCACTGGCAGACCGTTGCGGACATCATAATTTCCCTTGGATTTGTGAGGCGCACAGCTGGTGAGTGCTACAAGCGCTGGAATGAGTGCACATGCATGTGTGTGTGATCCATGTGTATGTTGTGTGTGTGAGGGGTTCTGATTGAGTGCCAGGTGAGGGTGTGTGCGCCTGAGTGGTTTGGGTCACCCATGTGCTTCATCCAAAACATTCTGTGGCCCTGGATTTGGGTATTACAGTATCCCTTCTGCCCACAGTAGACATTGTGTGCAACATCACGCCAGTTGACCTTGAAGTAGCAGTGTTCATTCAGGTTGATTGTTTCAATTCCCCCACTTTCAGTATGCATTTCTCAGCCCTATTGTTACATGTGTGACATGCCTATGGTACATGCCATCTGTGTGATGCCATGTGTCATGTATGTGGATTGGACATGCCACTCACAGGCCAATGTGTGATGGCACTGCTAGCCAGCATGCAGCTAATGTGTTGATCTTCCATCTTGGTGTCATCAGTGTCTGACATTTTCCTCCCCTTCAAACTCAGTGACAATGCATGCATGGGAGGGTTATAGTCATGTGGGACATGTGTCAATCAAGTACTGGTTCTGTAGCTTGTCAGGCCTAATTGTGTGCCATGGTGCTAATGCCTGTTTCCATTTTTTGTCTTTCATGTTTTTGCAGGGGATGACGCACTTGATGCTGTTGAGGGTGAGGAGATGGTGTAGACCCAGGAGGGATCTCAGGCACTACCGGGCACCAGTGGGGGACGGGGTGTGGTGGTGGGTGAGAACCCACTCTTGCTGCAGACCATTCTCTCACGGGGTGTCTCTGGGTGCACCTCCCCAGACCTCTCTTCAGGTGTTGATTCGGATGATGAGACCTATGAGGCTTCGCAGGTAGGTGTTACTGGAAGGGATTCTGTTCTGTCCGACCCACCTGCACCAGGGGTACAGCCCACTATGGGGATGTCAGTGTTGGTAGGTCCGCCTTTGGTGGTTACGGATGCAGGGCCACACTCCGCAACATCTGATCCTGTTCCTGGGCCAGCAGATCAGAGGGGGAATGCAGTCCTGCAGCCTCAGGCAGTGCTGACACAGCAAGGCGCTGTTCGCCTTTCCCCAGACAGGTGTGGTGCCCGCCAACGCGGTGGCCGTACGCCACCAGGCAATACCGCATGGGAGCAATCCATATACGGTATGGCAAACCAACAGGCAGCATCATCTGAGATGATGGCTCAGGCAATGGAGAGGGTGGCCACTTCCATTGTCCCCCCAGAAAGGCAGATGGAGCAACTACAGCAGGCAACAGACCTCATTTGCCAATCACTCAGGGAGGACATGTTGACGTCCAACAGGGACAGACGGGCGGCACTGGAGACTCTACGCCAATCGATATCATTAGAGTCCCAGGGCCACAGGGAAGCCCTGAGGGTAGAAGTCCATCACCTCAGGGAGACTCTTGTTGACCTTGAGGCTTCCACTAACAGGAGGACAGAACAGCTGCTGGAGCGGGTCACACTGATGCTCTCAGCAGAGATGCAGGCAACTCGGGAGGAGGTCCGGGCATCACGTCAGGTGGTGCATGGGGATCTCCGCACCATATTCCTCCAGAACGAGGCCTTCCACACCCGCATGCTTGCTGCCATGGAGGACCAGACTAGGGCTTTGCGTGGGCTGCCTCGCATAGCACCACCACCTCCTGTGGCGGCAGCAGCACAGGGTGATGAGAGCGACCACAGCGATTCTGAATCTCTCACGATAGCGTAGCCGTGCAGGCCATGAGCCCATGCAGGTGTTTTTTTTTCGCAACATCCACACAGGTGGCTGTTGGTGTGCACCCTGTCCTCGGACTTCCTGGGTGGCCTCCCCCACCCCCACTGCCCGCCACATGGCCATTTTTTATTTTTTATTTTTTGGTACAATGTGTTGCCTTGTGTGGCTCCCGTGGGTATCCACTGTATTCTGGCTGGGCACATGCAGGCTTGTCCTGAGTTTGGGTTAGATGCTTGGGTTTGTGAGACACACACCCCTCCTGCTTCCCGTTTCCATGGGCTTGCAAAGGGTGTGCCCAAGTGACAGTGACTTACACAGTGACGTTGGACTCCCATGACATGTGTGGGCAGTCTGTAGTCAATACTGTGTATACATTCCTAGTGCATATTGTTGTTGTATTGTACACTGCATCGTGTATTGATGTGTGCTTATGCATCCATGTCTCCCTCCTAATTTACAGGTTCATTCCTCATGTCTTCACAAGGCCGTCTGCTTTGGAGATGGAGTTCATGTTGTAAGCAGTGCACTTCCAGATTTGCGTGGCACCAACACTGTACAGTTGGACGTGGTCCATGTGCTGGCATCACCAGGTTGTAAGACTACGTATCCTTTAACTTAGTACTGTCATGTTAATGCTATGTTTGGGGTTGGCTAGCTGCATTGTATTGTGGTAAGTATTTGGTCATGTGTGTTGTTAGTTATACATTAATGGGAGCATATTTTGTGTGGCCAGTTTCCATTAGGGACACTGTACTTTGTGACACTTGTGTCATGTTTTGGGGATTACTTTGTTTGCTCTCA
Organism: Ambystoma mexicanum; assembly: GCF_040938575.1. NCBI lineage: Eukaryota > Metazoa > Chordata > Amphibia > Caudata > Ambystomatidae > Ambystoma > Ambystoma mexicanum. The sequence goes on from NC_090928.1 coordinate 740,950,460, forward strand.
CATAGCATGACATGCCATGGTGTGTTGGGTGGCGGTGCTGGGGAGGGGTTGGGTGACATGGCACTGTTGCCATGTTTTATCTTGCAAGGGGGTAATGATTTTAGCAGCATAGAAGTGTGTCTTTTGATGACACAGCATTGGTGGTGTTTGTGTAGGTAGGGATGCACACAATGGAACACTGCCAGGTGACCAATCTCAGGCTGGTATGGTTGTGACAGTTGACTGTCACTTGACTCATCATCATTGATTGTCAGCTGGTATGTGCCAGGGCTGTGTGCACTCCACAGGGGTGTGATTTTAGGTGAAGTAATTAGCCACCAGCTGCGTACGGGCTGCCTCACCCCGTGCCCTTTCCCCTTCCATGTGCAGCGGGCGTGCATGTGGTTGGGGATGTGGGGGCACCACCATGTCCACAGCCAGGCCCCGGCGAGTTGCAATGTTGTGCAGGATACATGCTGCCACTATGAACATGCACACTACTGGGGGAGCGTATAACAACTGCCCGCCAGAACGGTCAAGGGAGCGAAAACGTGACTTGAGCACTCCGAATGTGCGCTCCACTATGCCCCGGGTTGCAATGTGGGCTGTGTTGATCTTACCTGGGGTGGCGTGGTGGAGTTCCGAATTGGCGAGGTGGTGATGGGTATCATTAGTGGGGTTGTGACATTACTCAGTATCTGACATGCATGCATGTGCAGTGGCATTTATATTCACCAAGCAGCCATGTATCGCCATGCCGCCCATCTTCTAGGTCCCGGTTTAGGGTTGACATTCTGTAAATGAAACTGTCGTGGGTGGACCCTGGATAGTTGGCATATACTGAGGTGATGATTCCCTTGGCATCACATACTACCTGATCGTTGATGGAATGCCAGTGCTTGCGGTTTCTATAGAGCCACAGGGGTGCAATCAATGGCAACTAGCACTTTGGGGAATTGTGCCACCCCGTAGAAATCCTGGGCGGCAGCCTGCCTTTCTGCAGGTGTTCTGGGCAGGTATATGTACCTGCGGACTGATGGGAGTGCAGTGATGATGGCCAAGACCTGGTGTAGGCAGCGTGACTGCGTGGCCTGTGACACCCCCCCCCACTATGGCACTTGTTCGCTGGAATGATCCAGTGGCCAAGAAGTGCAGTACATTAAGGACCTTCTCCAGCGGGCTGAGTGCTTGGTAGCACAGGGTGGGTGATGTGAGGTCACCCTGCCACTCACTCACCAGGTCGAGTATTATGTGAGGTGGAAACCTGTACCTCCCATACACGTGGTCATCAGGCATCCCAAAAAGGCTGGTTCTGGGTGTAAAAATTCTGGCCCTGACTATCCTCCTCCTCCTCCTGCGGTATCCCAAGGCCACTGCTGCTAGGAACGGTATATTCATCCTGGCGTCTGAGCTTGTTTGTTGTTTGCGTGCACTTTTATGCTCCGCGGGTCGACGTACGCCTGCTTCCTGCTGGCTTACGTGTTTCCGGATTGGCCCGTCTTTTTTGGCGCATGCCTTAGCCACATTCGATTCCATGAAAACGTGTTGTAGGCGAGCGTGTGAAACTTCCCGCACACCCCAGTAATACACGTACCCCGCTCACCCAGGCCCAATCGCGTGTGAAAATTCCTGTGCACCCCAGTAATACACGTACCCCGCTCGGCCAGGCCCAATCGCGTGTGAAACTTCACGCGAACCTCTGAAATACACGTACCCAGGCCAATCGCGTGTGAAACTTCCTGCGCACCCCAGTAATACACGTACCCCACTCCCCCTGGCCCCATCGCATGTGAAACTTCCTGCGCAGCCCAGTAATACACATACCCCGCTCACCCAGGCCCAATCGCGTGTGAAACTTCCCGTGCACCCCAGTAATACACGTACCCCACTCGGCTAGGCCAAATCACGTGTGTAACTTCACATGTACCCCTGGAATACACGTACCCAGGCCAATCACGTGTGAAACTTACTGCGCAACACAGTAATACACGTACCCCGCTCCCCGGCCCCATCGTGTGTGAAACTTCCCACGCACCCCAGTAATACACGTACCCCGCTCACCCAGGCCCAATCGCGTCTGAAACTTCCCATGCACCCCAGTAATACACGTACCCCGCTCGGCCAGGCCCAATCGCGTGTGTAACTTCACGCAAATCCCTGGAATACACTTTCCCAGGCCAATCGCATGTGAAACTTCCTGCGCACCCCAGTAATACACATACCCCTCTCCCCCCAGCCCCATCATGTGTGAAACTTCCCACGCACTCCAGTAATACACGTACCCCGCTCACCCAGGCCCAATCGCATGTGAAACTTCACACGAACCCCTGAAATACACGTACACCGCTCCCCCAGCCCCGATCGCATGTAAAACTTCCTGTGCACCCCCGAAATATATGCACACGCTATTTTTCACACAGCGGGTGTCCGTGTTTGTCACGTAGCCCTTTGCATGTCATTTGTCCTAGGGGGCCACAGTATGGGACATTCATCAGAGCTGTATATTAGTGCTTTTTGTTAGCGCACATTTTGGCGCACATTTTTTTCCTGCGCAGGGCCGCTACCGCCTGCCTTCGTGTGGCGGACGGGTTTGGGTGTGTGCGCGTCTTTGCCCATGCGCTGGTTTGCCCTATTCGTTTCCATGAATACGTGTTGTAGGCAAGCGTGTGGGAGTTCCGCGCACTTGCCTCCTGTACTCCCCCGTGAAGCCCACATTTTCACGAGTTGTTCCCCATTCCGAGTGTTACGCCCCGTGTTCCGCCTACTTTTGTTATGTGCGCCGCACTATGTGCGCTTTCGCTGTGGCCTTAGCGCACGCCGTCAGATGACCTGTGCCCCGGCGTGCGCTGTGCTGGTTTCCCTGCAATATTCGCACTTGCACTGCGATTTTCGCTCTATCACTGCGAATCGCACGTTTTCGCACGCTTGCGCCATAATTTTCAGCACACATTAATTCCATGAATCGGCCTGGTGAAAGAGTTTGGTTGTTGTCAAGTTTTGTAGTGCAGTAACTGCAAAGTATTATGGGGCCAGTTATTTCGTATTTGTTTTCTACTGTAAGGTAGAGAGCTAATTCAAACCATTCAGAATCTTAATTGTCTTCTATTTTGTATGATAGGTCTACAGTTTTTGTGTTACTTTTATAAAAAGTTCTGCGGCAACATACACACACGTAGTTTGGTACTTCAGCTGAAGTACTTTCAAATTTTAGTATTTCTTTTTTGTATGTGTGTAGTGAAAGGTTGCCATGTGCAGAATTGTTACGAAGTTGGTTTACAGCTAATTCATCTTGTAAGTGGGTTTCACTTCCAAAATATTTTGTCTGGATATATTCGATTTCTTCTAGTAGGTCTTTTGCTGTACCATGTAGAAGAATATTATTTAAATTGGCTAGTGCTAAAACAGGACTTTTAGCATAGTACAGTTTATAAACTAGATTTCTTATACTTGCATGATGTGTTGATATCCTTTTGATATCATGGAAGGTTGTTTTGCAAGTAGGTCCGGTAATGCAGGCCAATGAATGTCCTTGTAGTCCTGTGTATTTGCGTACTGGACAAGCATCAATATTTTGCAGTAGTTTAATTTTGATTTTGTCTTTGCTTTTCACATATTGATTGAGGAATTTGCGTAAAGACTTGAACATTTTTTTGGGAATGTTACACATTGACGTGCATGGCCATTTGTACACTAGATGTTCTGATTCAGTTGAATGGAGGGGTAACTCTACGTTTTCAGGGCATATTTTTGTAAGGAGTACTTCATGTTCCATTATGGTATTGTTAACTTTTTCATAACCTCGACCACTGCTATTTATGGCAATTGTATTTGTTTGCTTTTGTTTGTACCCTTCTTCATTAAAGTATGGTTCTGTGCTTGTAGTATGACTCCATTCACCTCCACAGATATTTAAGAAGTTATTTCTGTTGACATTTCATTTATTGAGAAGTCTTTTTTGTAATTTAGTTATTAGTTTTGTTAGTGGTTTCATTCTGTTTAACACTAAAATAAATAACTTTCTTTTGAGAAGAATTGCACTGTCTATCAACGCTTCTAAGATTACTTTCCTACGATAGGTTTGAATTGTTGAACCTGGTTTCTCTCCTGTTTTTAGAAGATTTTGAAGGACTTTGTGACGGAACATTTTGGCTAAAATACTTTTCTTGTTATGCTTACTTTGTACTATATCAATATTTAAAGAAGAAGTTTTATTTTTAGTGATAGTTGCTTTTCTGATAATTGCCTTTTGGGTTGTTTTACTTTTTGATAGAGGAGGCAACGTTTTTGTACTAGAAACTTCTTCTGTTTCACTACATGACTGTATTAGCTGTTGTGTTTCAACTTTTTTTTTTACAAATTCTGCTATAGATGGATGTTTATGTTGGAGACTTTTCTGTTCATTTGCTCTACTTCTGCGTTCCTTTCTACGGAGTTGCTTTTTGGTAGGCATTCTTTAGGGTCTGTTGAAAAATACAGAAGGTATGGGTTGGGGTGTTCTGAAATGCATGTGTGTTGTGTGCATGAGTGTTTGAGTAAGATGATAAAGATGTATGTAATGGTGTGTGATTGTGCATTGGGAAGTACAACTACTAGGGATGGGTATTCTTGAATTAATGTGTTACTAAACTAGGGTTCAGATGACAGAAAAAAGTAAGCCAGCAGTATGGAGAAGCATAAATAGTACATCTAAAGCTATGCAATTAAAACAGTTGTTTGTTCTACAACATCTAAATTCTAGCGGCTGAGTTGGGTAATTTGTGTGTCGAAAAATAGGAATTTGTGGGCCATTCTGCCAGTAAATCAATGTTTAAGACGGGGGGATTTTTGTTCAGAATGGTGCAGAATCTCTATTTTTAGGCAGAGAAATAGCATGAATTAACCTTACAGTGTGTTTGAGTAATAATTAAAATATTATGGTAACATTCTATTTAATTTTTTTCTAAAATGAGCAGTTTGCTTCTTAGTTGTTCTTTGTACTTTAAATTCGGCTGCTTCTTTTCAGGAGAATGGTCTTCACTGCAATTGTAAAAGAAAGAAATTAGTAATTTGGTTTGTATATAGCACTGTTTTTAATTTAGACATAGATTTTTTAAATTTAAATGCTCAGCGCCTTCCTCAAAACCATTAAAACTATTTTATGACTAACTGTAGGAAAGAAATTATCTTTACTATGGCTTGTGAAATTCATAATGTACCACTGTATACCACTATTCCTGTAACTAAGCTTTTCGACGTAATAATGAGTCAATGTCATAGCCTGCTTTTCCACGTAATAGTGAGTCAATGTCATAGCCTGCTTGTCCTATATAAATGTAAGTAATTATATAAATTAAAAAAATTAAAACCAATTATGTGTTTGTACAAATATTATTGTTTGAGATTTGATCATAGAGTGTGCATGTAATTTTGTTTGATTATATGTAGTCTATATGTTTTATTTCAAAAATGTTAGTTTAACATTATTTGCGTGTGTGTGTGTGTGTATGAAGACATTAAACGGTATAAAGGTTTGCAAGTCACAGTTCATTTTAGGACAATGAAAAAATGATCGTAGATTCATTTTACAGATTATACAAGGTAAAATTCGGTTAGAAAATGTGTTCATGTATTGTATAGAAAATATGCATACCTGTACTTTGTGTTCATGCATATGGATATGGACGAAGCTGCAAGTAGAAATCTTGGAGACTTGTATAGTATTTCTCGTAGATCGTGCTTGCCAATGGTATGAGACTCGTACTCCGAGAGATTCACCGTACATTTGCAGTGCTGATCTATAATGATGTAGTTACATGTAGAGGTCTTGGATTTGATTGGTGGATGGTCATGTGATTTCTTAGCTACATCCAATGAGGGAATGGCACAGAGAGTGAAGTGGAAATGGTAGAAGGGCTGTCCATGATACAATATGTTCGTGGACATGGCGGTAGTTCTAGGACACTGCGTATTACATCCGGGGAATTTGGGGTGGGGAGGCATGCAAGTGAGATTGAATGTAGCAAGGATTGGTCAGTAAAGTTTAGTGAGTGTGTTGTGCTAGGAGAGGTTTTCTCAGATATTCTTTTTGCTGAGAGAAGAACAGATAGCTATGGCTGAGTGTTTCAAAAACAGATTTTGTGGATTTTGGGAGACTTGTGGATACATTGGTTGAAGGGGCATACAGAAAGCTGTGGAGTATCTATAGATCTTGGATTTGCACATGTGGAAGTGCACTGGCATGGAGTGTGTGGAATGAAGTGGTTGGGCTTGCTACCTCTCTGTGCAACTTTGAAGATAGAGGAACATCCAGACATAATTGTAATTCATTGTGGAGGGAACAGTTTAGGACATGTGTCTGGAATTTCTTTGCAATTTGCAATGAAAGAAGGACTTCAGAAGATCATGGACATGTTTCCAAACTCCAAAGTAGTTTTTTCACGGATTGCGCAGAGACAAATGTGGCCTTCGTTCTTCCTCATGTGGTCCATAAATGGAGAAAGCAAGGCGTAATGTTAATAAGGCTGTTTGTGCCTTCCTAAGAGATTTTGGCATATCCTCTTTTCACAATGAAAATATTATGTTTTCTAGTACATACATTTTTCGCAGAGATGGAGTCCATCTTACTTATGCTGGCAATCAGATTTTTCTGAGAAATGTACAAATGCATTGCAACCTTTTTTAGAAATACAGCATCCATTTTGAAGTTAGTGTTAAGTATTTATAATTTTTGACATACAAACACCTCCCAAAGGCTGTTTTCAGAGCCACCACTTCCTCCCAGATAAAAATGCAATGCTTACAATAGGGTAGTACCCCAATTTTTTTTTATGTTCGCAAATTGTCCGCGGACTTTAAAGAAATACAAAGGGCCCTGCTTTATTTATCTTCACTTCTATTTTTTAACTGTGAAAGGCGGCTCTGAAAAGAGCCTTATTTTTTTTATTTTTGTTATTTTGTATTTGTTTTGGTTTTTTATACACGACACACTAGGAGAGGAGGGTGAAATGAGGTTTAAAGGGGGGACACCAACCACAGGGATAAGAAAGGGCAAGCTGAGAGAGAAAGATGTAGAGTGGGTTTTATTTGAGTAGTGAGCAGGTCTTCTCGTGCTGTGAGATGATAGTCTCAAAAGCACTCCAAAGTCGCTCCCCCCTGCAGAGTACTGTGTCACAGTACATACATAGAACTGTGACCCTCGAAAGGTAAGGGTCATCAGAATTCTGTATGGCCTGTGAGGCAGCTTGAGGAAGACGCTGTCCCACAGAGGTGTTCCTTGTGTTGACAGGATCAGAAATGGAGGATGAAGTAGAGGCAATCAACCTACTACGCTCTTCGCAAGGTACAACCTGGCGAATGGCCCCAGTGTGGAATGAGTTGAGGTGTCGCTTCATGGTAGTGGTCCCAAAGCTGTACGAACCATGCCATCCGCGACTGAGTACCATTTTGCACTCATTGCAGGTGACACGGTTCGCACGAGCCTTAGGACCATTCCCATGAATGGTAAACAACCGCCACATCCAAGACTCATGTCTAGTGCGGGTAGTAGGGATTTCCTCTACCTCATTCTCATCATCCTCTTCTTCCTCCTCTGCATCCTCACTCCTGTTCCCCTCTTCAGGCCCTTGGGAAGGTGGTGGTGGTGGAGGGGGTGGGGGTGGTGCTGAAGCAGGTGCAGCACCAAGTGGCAGTTCTGCAGCCAGGGATGCCATCTCGATGGTGGAATCAGCAAGTTGCTGGAGAAATAGCTGTGCTCTGAAGAAGAGCCAGAAAAACAATGAGAATAAGCTCTAGGGCGTGGTCTTTTATGGGGGTGCTTGTACACGGTTCGCGGACATGCGCGCTGTCCGTGGACAGATCAAACACAAAAAAGGGTTCTAAAAGTTTCAAAATATATGTAGAAATTCAGGATTACTATGTGGAACTTGTGCCATGATGAGTTTTTATGGAAAAATATTGTGGATTACTCTTACTTTTGAATTGTTCGGGGACACGAACAGTGTCCGCATTCAGAACACACTCCTGTCCGCAGGGCACCAAATGCACAGACATTGGTTTGCACATGCGCGTTGATGTTCTACGGACAGTGTTCGGGTCCTGAATTAATTAAAAGTGCGTCACACATCAAACGAACATTTCTGGACATCATGTATGTTCTAGAACAGTTTATTAAACTTGCTAGTGAACACTACGGACAGATATATTGTTCTTTAGGACACTTCCATTTTCGTTTGATTACAAACTTTTTAGGACATCAATTGTGTTCTTAGAACATTTAACTTGCTAGCGAACATTACGGACAGGTATAGTGTTCTTTAGGACACCTCCATTTTGTTTAATTACGAACATTTCAGGACACCAACTGGGTTCTTAGAACAGTTTGAACTTGCTAGCGGACAGTACGGACAGGTACAGTGCTCTTTATTAGGACACCTCCATTTTTGTTTAATTACGAACATTTCAGGACACCAATTGGGTTCTTAGAACAGTTTCAACTTGCTAGCGACCAATACGTACAGGTATAGTGTTCTTCAGGACACCTCCATTTTCGTTTATTTACAAACATTTCAGGACACCCGCGCTGTCGGCAGACATCTACATTGTTTTTAAAAAAATAAAAAATGGGAAGTAATTACAACACAATATAAAAATTTAACTTTATTTCACATATATTAATAATTTATGACAGAGAAGGTGAGGCAGAAACAGAAACAAAAACAAGAGGATTAGGGATTTCAACATGATTGATATCAGGTGAAAGAAGGGATGGAAGTCTCATCAAAACATTTTGGATTATGGAGTGGGTTTGGGGATAATTGACTGGGATATGGTGAGGGGGGACAAGTACATGTGGGACAACGGTATGAGGTTTTTGATTTAAAATGATCCTCAACAAAAGTTTTCAAATTATTAAAATTGCTCAATAATAAATCCATTTTTTCTTTTAAGCTGGCAAGCGTGTTTTCCATAACAGTTTCTTCAGACATATTTTCTATTTTGGTATGCTCTGTACAAAAAGAAATATATTTGTTAAATATATATAAAATAATAACACTAAAATGGTTTATATTGTAAAGTGTGTACCATTAGCTTCACTATTTTCTGACATTTGCTCCTCTAGCCATTCCAGAGTACTAGACATTTCTGTAAGAAAAAAAAAATAATAATAATAATAATAATAATTTTTTAAAATCTAATACAGAAACTTTATAAAGATATGAGTAAAATGATGTACACTTATTATTTCAGGTAAGATACGTTCTGAGTAGTCTGTAGGTCTGTATTGGTCTTAGTTGTGGAGTGTCTGTGAGGTAATTATGTTGGAAGCCTATTTATCTTCTCTTGGTATATTCCATTTTAGAATATATTGTATTTAAATGAATGGTTAGTGTGATATATATATAAAAAATCAAGAGGCAGAGGCCGGGGAAAATCAACGGTGCAAAGAGGAGGAAGAAAACGAGGAGGGGCAACAGGCTCGGAAATCGGAGACAAGGACCAGTTAGCACGGAATACCCGCTCTGGAACCAAGAACCTATAAAAACCACCATGGAGCAACAAGATATGTCTATAATAAACCTCTCCTCTCACACACTTTCCACAGACCATCAAAAAGTGCTACGACTTGGCCTCAATTTTTGCCCTACTAGTTATTATAACTATGCCGAGACGTGCATAGATTTTGACAAATACATGCGCAAAGTACGGCTTAAAAAGTTTTTCGCCATGAATCCGCCCAAACCAATGGCTCAAGAAATATCAGGGGGATACACTCCAGTCACCATTGAGGATATGCCAACATTCGGCAATTTAATTAGCCTGGGATCAGAATGCATACCGTCTGAGGACAATAGTGATATAGACTGGGATTCCATGAATATACGCACAGATTGGCCAGGGACCAGTCTATTAAGGTGCAAATCCAGGTTTAATCCAATGTTTAATCCAGGAGGACACATTGAGGCATTCCAGGATCTAGTGATAAACGATCTGAAGAGGCTCAGGCAGACCAAACGGAATCATAAAGGAAATCTCACTCATCATGAACAAAATGTTCTGAAAGATCTCAGTACCTTATCTGACTGTATTATCAAACCTTCAGACAAGGGTACGAACATTGTTGTGATGAACCGTGTCGATTACATCAAGGAGGCTTCAAGACAATTGAATGATCACTCCTGCTATGCCAAATTGGAAAAAGATCCCACTGCAGGTATGACCATGAAACTATTTGACTTGTTAAATACATATAGGGAAAAGGGGCTACTAGAGGATGAAATGTGTAAATTCTTGAATCCGAGTTTCCCTGTCATGCCCACTATCTACTTCTTGCCTAAAATACATAAGAGCATGAGGAAACCCCCTGGACGTCCCATTGTAACACTCTGTGGGGCACTATATGAGAACACCTCCAAATTTGTAGACGAGACTTTGATGTCTTTTGTGACCACTCTACCATCGTATTTGAGAGACACCAAAGATTTTCTGAACAAAATAGATGGTATCACTTGGGAATCCACATATCTACTCACTACCCTAGATGTAGTATCCCTATACACCTCCATCAGACACACAGATGGTCTACGAGCGTGTGAATATTTTCTTCATACTAGGTCCATGAACTTTATGTCACACAGTCGTATGATATTAGATATGATCCATCTCTGCCTGACAAACAACTGTTTTTTATTCAACAGAGAATTCTATGTGCAGCTTCAGGGCACAGCCATGGGGACCACATTTGCCCCTTCCTATGCCAATTTGTTTATGGGATGGTGGGAAAAGTTTGTTGTTTGGGGCACAGAGAATAATGTGTATACAGCCAAAATAATACTCTGGTTGCGGTACATAGATGATCTATTTATCATCTGGGATGGTACAAGCTCAGAGTGGTTAGAATTTGTCAAAAAGTTGAATATCAATGAATTAAATCTTCAGTTTACGGAAAGCCACAACAAGACTGCTATCGTATATCTCGATATTCTTGTTAAGGTGGCTCAGGCAGAACTTATTACAGAACTTTACCGTAAACCGACAAGCTCAAATATACCGCTGCATGCGAAAAGCAATCATCCTACCTCTCTGAAATGGTCTATACCATACGGCGAATTTATTCGCATTCGAAGAAATTGTTCCAAACTGGAGACGTTTGATGTAGAATGTGCACACATGGCTCTCAAATTCAAACAACGGGGATATCCCAAACGCATACTTGAAAGAGCCTTTCATAAAGCTAGGAATCAAGACCGCTCCTCATTGTTAACAACTAAAGTGCAGCCACTTTCAGATGATCAAATAAGTGAGACTCGACTTATACTCACTTATGGCACTAAATCCCAGCATATACGACGGATTATGCACAAACATTGGCATATCCTACAACTGGATGAACATTTAGGAACGATCTTGGGAGATAAGATGAACATTACATTTCGACGCTCTGTCTCCCTTAAGGATAATCTTGTCTCTAGTTTCATGAGTCCATCAATTTCATCCATAGGCTCTACTTGGCTACATACACCAACTACAGGCTTCTACAAGTGCAGGAAATGCAAGGCCTGCCAGAATGCCACGGATGTCTCCAATTACCAACATCCCATTTTGGGCAAGACTATTCCAATCGCGGCACGAATCACTTGTGACACTGAGTACGTGGTTTATGTGCTCAAGTGTCCCTGTGACAAGTGGTACGTTGGTAGTACCATAGGAAGACTTAAGCTGCGTATGTTACAGCATATCAGGGCCATTAAGAATGTGGATGCAACTTACCCTATGGCTGTGCATTTCAAAGAAGTACACAATAGTAAATTGGATGGTTTCACATTTTTTGGCATTCATACCATAGCCAAACACCCTAGAGGTGGAAACAGAGAATTGGTATTGAGACAATTGGAAACTAAATGCATTTTGGACCTAGAAACTAAAAAACCAAGAGGTCACAATTTGGATGAAGAGCTCTATACATTTTTAGGAACTTAATTATGTTTTCCATATATGTTCTTCTCCCTATAAGACACCATATTGTCTACGCACTTTCCTTTGCGATTTTGATAATCATTGGATGAGCAAATCAATTTTCTTGTGTTCCACCTTTATTGATTGATTGACTTTTTGTACGATGTTCCTTTGGACACTTACCATTCTATTACTTTGAATGCACAGGTTGACATTTAGCTGTGCTTATTAATTCTGGTTGAAGTACGTGTTTAAGAGGTTTGATAGTCACAATGTTGGGCTATAATTGCAATTTTTCATATTTTGTACATTTCATGCACCTCTATCTTTCACTTTCCTCTTTTCTTCTTTCTCTCTTTTTGTTTCCTTCAGATTGGGCTAGTTGTCTCCTCGCCCTGGGCCGTCAAGGTTTTTCAATACTGGAGGGTCTACAAGTGATTACACTGTTTATGTAATTAAGTAACCTTTTTGATTTATATCCTAGGTTGGCTTATTGTGATTACTGGTTTATGATATTTTTTTGACAAACTTCTTGTATAACAGAGGAAAATATGAAGCTTAGGTTTTAAAATTCGGACACACATTGTTGTGTCCTATTTTAACATTGAATTTACTTTTCTGTTCTTTGGATTAGTGCACACAGGCTCACAACTTTTAGGGATATATTGTTTTCTGGTATTGTCTTCTCTCCCTTGGCTTTTCCTGTGCACACTTGTGTTTGATTCAGTGGGACCATGTAACTTTGTTGCTCATGTTGCCTTATGTCAATATTGCTTTGAGATAGGAATCCAGGTTTATTACAAAAATAGGCATTATATATTTGGTTGCTTATTTGCACAGGTCTATTGTCTGTTGCTGACCATATGTTTACATGCACTAAGCACTTTATATGTATATGCACTATGCACTTTATAGGATACAACAAAATTGGGGATTATATCCATAATAATGCTGCTTTGCATATTTGCACAGGGAAGCGGGCAGCCACCGTCATACTGTACACAGTAGGCACTTTATTTATTGATGCCGGTGATAGAGGTTTTTCCTCCTTGGATATTAACCCGTTTACTATTAATTGTTAACTTTGAACGATATCAGAGCTAGCATGTACTTTGGGGCCATTAATGCCTCCAGTGCTTACACATTTTGTAAGCTCTCATGTTTTGCTCAATATTACGGGCTAAACGGGCAAACTGGCATTGCATCATATTTTAAAGAGCAACATTTTTGAACAGCAATTCTCAGAGTTCCATTGCCCGCATATTCTCTTGGGCATATTATTGAAAAAACATGCTGAAATGACAACACTAGAGGCATGCATAGAGCATTAATGCTTGATAAACAGTTTGAAATTATGCATTTTCTAGAAAAAATTTGTTTGCACTACGCATTTATATATATATTTTTTATGAATGTAACTGTTTAGCAACTTTGGTATTAGGTTATTTTAACCGGAACTGCCAACGTTATCATGCAAAGTGTTTAAAATAAGTTTAAAATAAGTTTGACATGTTAAAAACAAGGTAAATCAGCAGGCTTTTGTGCATGTTAAGATGTCTGCCTTGTTGGAATCGTGACAATAGTTAATTGCTTCGGAGACATTCCTCACTGAGCACTGGGGATAGAGATGTATGAACTTATATATAGTCACCTTGTCTATGTTCACACTTTTCCTACGTGACCAAGCGGTTTGTTTACCGTGAAACGCGTTGTATTCTGTGCTTTTTTCTTATCCATGCTGACTTTAAAATAAAGGCATGTCAGTCTGGAGGAACTCTGGTTTTTCTGCCTCTGTATAGAGAGTCACCTTGGCTTTCTCTATTTGTTTTTGGGAGTGCATTCCGCTAACCTTATCCCGTCTCCATCACGGATCGGGAAATGGGTTCTTTTTAAATATATATATATATATATATATATATATATATACATTTCTTATGTATTACTACATATAATATGTATGTGTACTACTTTGTGAATTTTTTAAATGTTATGTTGTAATATAACAATGAAACATGCTCCCCCCCCCCAGACTTTTTAGGTAGTGGTACTGTTGTCCGATTATGTCCGTGGACATCAAAGATGTTTGCGGACATTACATTCAGTAGATGTGGTACAGTATGTTCCATATTACATTTCCATAAAGTCAAAGTTACTATGGTTAAGTTGTGCTACTAAAAACCTATGAAATTCAGTGAAAAAAACTTTGTTAAAGGGACGTTATGGTTAAATTGTGCTACTAAAAACCTATGAAATTCAGTGAAAAAAACTTTGTTAAAGGGACGTTTTGGTTAAGTTGCGCTACTAAAAACCTATGAAATTCAGTGAAAAAAACTTTGTTAAAGGGACGTTATGGTTAAGTTGCGCTACTAAAAACCTATGAAATTCAGTGAAAAAACTTTGTTAAAGGCACGTTATGGTTCCAAGTAAAACCGAAAAACCCTTGAAATTCCCCAGTTATGGTAAGCTAAGCATCCATAACTTGCGCCACCACCGTGCACTGCTAAGACTAACACCCAGGACATCAAAGATGACATCACAAATGTTGTTTATTTACGAACATTTCAGGACACCACGAGTGTTCTTAGAACACATTCAAATTGCCAGCGAACAATACAGACAGCGTACTCAGGACACCCCCATTTTGTTTATTTACGAACATTTCAGGACACCGCGAGTGTTCTTAGAACACTTTCAACTTGCCAGCGAACAATATGGACAGCGTCCTCAGGACACCCCCATTTTGTTTATTTGCGAACATTTCAGGACACCGCGAGTGTTCTTAGAACACATTGAACTTGCCAGCGAACAATACGGACAGCGCCCTTAGGACACCCCCATACTTATTAACTTAACGACATTTCAGGACACCGTTAGTGTTCTTAGAACAGTTTCAGCTTGCTTGCGAACAACAAGGACACATGGTGCGTCCTCAGAACACCCTAACAATACGGACAGTGTCCTCATGACACCCCCATTTTGTTTATTTACGAACATTTCAGGATACCGCGAAAGTTCGTAGAACAATTTCAACCTTCCAGCGAACAATACGGACAGCACCCTCAGGACACCCCCATACTTGTTTACTTAAGGACATTTCAGGACACCACGAGTGTTCTTAGAACAGTTTCAGCTTGCTTGCGAACAACACAGACAAATATTGCGTCCTCAGAACACCCCCATTTAGTTTATTTTGAACATTTCAGAACAGCCGTGTTGTCCACAGACAAATCAAACACAACAAGAGGGTCTACCATATAAAAAAATACAACATTTAACCTATCTCATACTCTCCCACCCTCCCCAAACACTCTTACACACCAACACACTCTACTAAATACAATTTTTAAACCAAGTTTCACGGCGCTGTCCGCGGACGTCCGCGAATCCAAGATGGCGGGCGCTACTGAAAATCTGACCCGCTTCACGCTCTATGCCGTCCAATCAGCGAATACGTCGCATGTCCGCAGACATGACGTAAGCCGATTGGCCAATCAGAACACTGTCCGTGGAGCGAACACAGATATCACTAATTTTTTTTTTACCTACTTTTTGGTCATTTTAAAAAAAACTACTGGACAGATTTTCACCAAATTTTCAAAAGCACACTTCCGGGACGAAGCTGCTACTCCTGGTCCACATTTGGTGAAAATCCGTCCAGCGGTTTGGGCTGTAGGCGCGAGCAAAGTTTTTTCCCCATTCAGTCTATGGGAAAAAAAAAAGTTTTGGGACCCCCCTTATAACATTGCCCCCCCTGGACGAATCCACACCAAACTTTGCAAAAAAAATCAGAGTGGGCCATATACTTTTTTCGCAAAGTTTGGTGGTGAGGATTCGTCCAGGGGGAGCGAAGTTATAAGCCGCCCAAAAAGTGTTCTTCCTATGGAAACCGCAACTTAACCATAACTACAAGGACGCTGTCCGTATTGTTTGCTGGCAAGTTGAATGTGTTCTAAGATCACTCGCGGTGTCCTGAAATGTTCGTAAATAAACAAAATGGGGGTGTCCTGTGGACGCTGTCCGTATTGTTCGCTAAAGCTGAGTGTGTTCTAGGAACACTCGCAGTGTCCTGAAATGTTCGTAAATAAACAAAATGGGGGTGCCCTGAGGACGCTGTCCGTATTGTTCGCTGGCAAGTTGAATGAGTTCTAAGAACACTCGCGGTGTCCTGAAATGTCCGTAAATAAACAAAATGGGGGTGTCCTGAGGACGCTGTCCGTATTGTTCGCTGGCAAGTTGAATGTGTTCTAAGAACACTCGCGGTGTCCTGAAATGTTCGCAAATAAACAAAATGGGCGTGTCCTGAGGACGCTGTCCGTATTGTTCGCTGGCAAGTTGAAAGTGTTCTAAGAACACTCGCGGTGTCCTGAAATGTTCATAAATAAACAAAATGGGGGTGTCCGGAGGACGCTGTCCGTATTGTTCGCTGGCAAGTTGAAAGTGTTCTAAGAACACTCACAGTGTCCTGAAATGTTCGTAAATAAACAAAATGGGGGTGTCCTGAGGACGCTGTCTGTATATTTCGCTGGCAAGTTGAATGTGTTCTAAGAACACTCGCGGTGTCCTGAAATGTTCGTAAATAAACAAAATGGGGGTGTCCTGAGGACGCTGTCCGTATTGTTCGCTGGCAAGTTCAATGTGTTCTAAGAACACTCGCAGTGTCCTGAAATGTTCGTAAATAAACAAAATGGGGGTGTCCTGAGGACGCTGTCTGTATTGTTCGCTGGCAAGTTGAATGTGTTCTAAGAACACTCGCTGTGTCCTGAAATGTTCCTAAATAAACAAAATGGGGGTGTCCTGAGGACGCTGTCCGTATTGTTCGCTGGCAAGTTGAATGTGTTCTAAGAACACTCGCAGTGTCCTGAAATGTTCGTAAATAAACAAAATGGGGGTGTCCTGAGGACGCTGTCCATATTGTTCGCTGGCAAGTTGAATATGTTGTAAGAACACTTGCGGTGTCCTGAAATGTTCGTAAATAAACAAAATGGGGGTGTCCTGAGGATGCAGTCCGCATTGTTCGCTGGCAAGTTGAATGTGTTCTAAGAACACTCGTGGCGTCCTGAAATGTATGTAAATAAACAAAATGGGGGTGTCCTGAGGACGCTGTCCGTATTGTTTGCTGGCAAGTTAAATATGTTCTACGAACACTCACGGTGTCCTGAAATGTTCGTAAATAAACACAATGGGGGTGTCCTGAGGACACTGTCCGTATTGTTCGCTGGCAAGTTGAAAGTGTTGTAAGAACTCTTTCGGTGTCCAGAAATGTTTGTAAATAAACAAAATGGGGGTGTCCTGAGGACGCTGTCGGTATTGTTCGCTTGCAAGTTGAATGTGTTCAAAGAACACTTGCGGTGTCCTGAAATGTTCGTAAATTAACAAAATGGGGGTGTCCTGAGGACGCTGTCCATATTGTTCGCTGACAAGTTGAAAGTGTTCTAAGAACACTTGCGGTGTCCTGAAATGTTCATAAATAAACAAAATGGGGGTGTCCTGAGGACGCTGTCCGTATTGTTCGCTGGCAAGTTGAAAATGTTCTAAGAACTCTTGCGGTGTCCTGAAATGTTTGTAAATAAACAAAATGGGGGTGTCCAGAGGACGCTGTCGGTATTCTTCGCTTGCAAGTTGAATGTGTTCTAAGAACACTCGCGGTGTCCTGAAATGTTCGTAAATTAACAAAATGGGGGTGTCCTGAGGACGCTGTCCATATTGTTCGCTGACAAGTTGAAAGTGTTCTAAGAACACTCGCGGTGTCCTGAAATGTTCATAAATAAACAAAATGGGGGTGTCCTGAGGACGCTGTCCGTATTGTTCGCTGGCAAGTTGAAAATGTTCTAAGAACTCTTGCGGTGTCCTGAAATGTTTGTAAATAAACAAAATGGGGGTGTCCTGAGGACGTTGTCGGTATTGTTCGCTTGCAAGTTGAATGTGTTCTAAGAACCCTTGCGGTGTCCTAAAATGTTCGTAAATTAACAAAATGCGGGTGTCATGAGGACACTGTCCATATTGTTCGCTGGCAAGTTGAATGTGTTCTAAGAACACTCGCGGTGTCCTGAAATGTATGTAAATAAACAAAATGGGGGTGTCCTGAGGATGCTGTCCGTATTGTTTGCTCTCAAGTTGAATGTGTTCTAAGAACACTCGCGGTGTCCTGAAATGTTCGTAAATTAACAAAATGGGGGTGTCCTGAGGACGCTGTCCATATTGTTCGCTGAAAAGTTGAAAGTGTTCTAAGAACACTCGCGGTGTCCTGAAATGTTCATAAATAAACAAAATGGGGGTGTCCTGAGGACGCTGTCCGTATTGTTCACTGGCAAGTTGAAAATGTTCTAAGAACTCTTGCGGTGTCCTGAAATGTTTGTAAATAAACAAAATGGGGGTGTCCTGAGAACGTTGTCGGTATTGTTCGCTTGCAAGTTGAATGTGTTCTAAGAACACTCGCGGTGTCCTAAAATGTTCGTAAATTAACAAAATGCGGGTGTCATGAGGACACTGTCCATATTGTTCGCTGGCAAGTTCAATGTGTTCTAAGAACACTCACAGTGTCCTGAAATGTTCGTAAATAAACAAAATAGGGGTGCACTGAGGACCCTGTCCGTATTGTTCGCTGGCAAGTTGAAAGTGTTCTAAGAACTCTCGCGGTGTCCTGAAATGTTCATAAATAAACAAAATGGGGGTGTCCTGAGGACGCTGTCCGTATTGTTCGCTGGCAAGTTGAAAATGTTCTAAGAACTCTTGCGGTGTCCTGAAATGTTTGTAAATAAACAAAATGGGGGTGTCCTGAGGAGGCTGTCTGTATTGTTCGCTTGCAAGTTGAATGTGTTCTAAGAACACTCGCAGTGTCCTGGAATGTTCGTAAATTAACAAAATGGGGGTGTCCTGAGGACGCAGTCCACATTGTTCGCTGACAAGTTGAAAGTGTTCTAAGAACACTTGCGGTGTCGTGAAATGTTTGTAAATAAACAAAATGGGGGTGTCCTGAGGATGCTGTCCATATTGTTCGCTGGCAAGTTGAATGTGTTCTAAGAACTCTTGCGGTGTCCTGAAATGTTTGTAAATAAACAAAATGGGGGTGTCCTGAGGAGGCTGTCTGTATTGTTCGCTTGCAAGTTGAATGTGTTCTAAGAACACTCGCGGTGTCCTGCAATGTTCGTAAATTAACAAAATGGGGGTGTCCTGAGGACGCAGTCCACATTGTTCGCTGACAAGTTGAAAGTGTTCTAAGAACACTTGCGGTGTCGTGAAATGTTTGTAAATAAACAAAATGGGGGTGTCCTGAGGACGCTGTCCGTATTGTTCGCTGGCAAGTTGAAAATGTTCTAAGAACTCTTGCGGTGTCCTGAAATGTTTGTAAATAAACAAAATGGGGGTGTCCTGAGGAGGCTGTCTGTATTGTTCGCTTGCAAGTTGAATGTGTTCTAAGAACACTTGCGGTGTCCTGCAATGTTCGTAAATTAACAAAATGGGGGTGTCCTGAGGACGCAGTCCACATTGTTCGCTGAC
Organism: Ambystoma mexicanum; assembly: GCF_040938575.1. Lineage (NCBI taxonomy): Eukaryota > Metazoa > Chordata > Amphibia > Caudata > Ambystomatidae > Ambystoma > Ambystoma mexicanum. The sequence continues at coordinate 740,969,867 of NC_090928.1, forward strand.
AAGTTGAATGTGTTCTAAGAACACTCGCGGTGTCCTAAAATGTTCGTAAATTAACAAAATGCGGGTGTCATGAGGACACTGTCCATATTGTTCGCTGGCAAGTTGAATGTGTTCTAAGAACACTCACGGTGTCCTGAAATGTATGTAAATAAACAAAATGGGGGTGTCCTGAGGATGCTGTCCGTATTGTTTGCTGGCAAGTTGAATGTGTTCTAAGAACACTCGCGGTGTCCTGAAATGTTTGTAAATAAACAAAATGGGGGTGTCCTGAGGATGCTGTCTGTATTGTTCGCTGGCAAGTTGAATGTGTTCTAGGAACACTTGCGGTGTCCTGAAATGTTCAGAAATAAACAAAATGGGGGTGTCCTGAGGACTCTGTCCATATTGTTCACTGGCAAGTTGAAAGTGTTCTAAGAACACTCGCGGTGTCCTGAAATGTTCGTAAATAAACAAAATAGGGGTGTCCTGAGGACCCTGTCCGTATTGTTCACTGGCAAGTTGAAAGTGTTCTAAGAACTCTCGCGGTGTCCTGAAATGTTTGTAAATAAACAAAATGGGGGTGTCCTGAGGACTCTGTCCGTATTGTTCACTGGCAAGTTGAAAGTGTTCTAAGAACACTCGCGGTGTCCTGAAATGTTCGTAAATAAACAAAATAGGGGTGCCCTGAGGACCCTGTCCATATTGTTCGCTGGCAAGTTGAAAGTGTTCTAAGAACTCTCGCGGTGTCCTGAAATGTTCATAAATAAACAAAATGGGGGTGTCCTGAGGACGCTGTCCTTATTGTTCGCTGGCAAGTTGAAAATGTTCTAAGAACTCTTGCGGTGTCCTGAAATGTTTGTAAATAAACAAAATGGGGGTGTCCTGAGGAGGCTGTCTGTATTGTTCGCTTGCAAGTTGAATGTGTTCTAAGAACACTCGCGGTGTCCTGCAATGTTCGTAAATTAACAAAATGGGGGTGTCCTGAGGACGCAGTCCACATTGTTCGCTGACAAGTTGAAAGTGTTCTAAGAACACTTGCGGTGTCGTGAAATGTTTGTAAATAAACAAAATGGGGGTGTCCTGAGGACGCTGTCCGTATTGTTCACTGGCAAGTTGAAAATGTTCTAAGAACTCTCGCGGTGTCCTATAATGTTCGTAAATAAACAAAATGGGGTTGTCCTGAGGACGCTTTCGGTATTGTTCGCTTGCAAGTTGAATGTGTTCTAAGATCACTCTCGGTGTCCTGAAATGTTCGTAAATTAAATAAATGGGGGTGTCCTGAGGACGCTGTCCGTTTTGTTCGCTGACAAGTTGAAAGTGTTCAAAGAACACTCGTGGTGTCCTGAAATGTTCATAAATAAACAAAACGGTGGTGTCCTGAGGACGCTGTCTGTATTGTTTGCTGGCAAGTTGAAAGTGTTCTAAGAACACTCATTATGTCCGCAGACATTAAAAGTTCCCATAAGGCATAGTTAAAATGTTTGACTTTATGGGTGTGATATGCTGCGGAGGTTGTGGCCAGGGCATAGAGTCTTGGGAGCATGGCCATATTGCTCAGTTTCTGTGTTTGTAGCTAAAATCATTTGGTCTGTGGGAGAAAAAACAAATCCATGTTGGATTAAAAAAAAAAAAAAACGTTTTCTGTTATGCTACAGTTTATTTGTTTGTTTGTTTTCAGTGTTCACTTGTTTCTGGCTAATGCTGTATATATTGGCTTGTTGCAGTTTTTTGGAGCAGTAACATATCATTCATTTATTTGGATATTGTAAAATTTTGGAGCAGTTAGATACCAGTATGCATATTCTAGCTGTCTATTCTTTGATATATTTGACTGGTATTTATTTATCTGTTTGGATATTGTAAAATTTTGGGACAGTTAGATACCAATTGGCGTATTCTAACTGTCTATTTTTTAATATAATTTAATAGTATTGATTTATCATTTTGGATATTGTAAAATTTTGTGTTAGTTAGATACCAGTTGGTGTATTCTAACTATCTATTTCTTGCTCTAATTTAACGGGTATTCATTTATCTGATTAGTTGTTGTAGAATCTTTGGCCAGTTAGATACCTGTTGGAATATTATAACAGTTTATATTTTTTACTACAATTTTAGTTAAGGTTTAAGTACAGTTTAGTTAATACATTTTGGTTTTAAGAATATTAAATAAGCATTTGAAAGATTTGCTGGTAATCTCCGCTTTAGGGTAATGGTACTATCATTACATTCAAACCATCCACATTTCTTTTTTATATATGCAGTGTAGTAACCTGAATTGGTTGTGGCTCTTGCGTGGTAGATTATACGTATTGTTGTGAAGGTTTTCTTACCAAGTGATACTTGACCATGTGTGAATCCAGTCAGCTTGCAGTTGTTTTTGGTACCATCTGCATTGTAACGTAGAAGCATTAGTATTACATATTTACTATGTGTTTGTATTAGTAAGGTGGAGCGATTATCCAAATTGCAGGTAGTACATAATCGACCATGGTTTGCATTTTGTACAAGTGCTGAAATGGAATGGATTCACAATTAGGTATTGATATATATACGAAGCATTCATTGGGGATTTGCTCTTGTGTCACATTGTTGCAGAGAGTGCATGTATGTTTCCACATATATGAAATCTGGAAGATTTCATTCATGGGCATGTTTTTATTTTCCAGTCTTGTTGTAAGTACATTAGAAATTCTTGTGGATCTTCCTGTGAGTTTATAGTGAATTTAACCATTCCAGCACAGTAGTCCAATTGTTGTCTTATTCCATAAACACTATACGTGTTATAAGGATTGTTTGTTGCATTTCTGTGAAGTACTAACATTTGCAAACACAATTGGTCTGTACTGTGTAAGTAAATGTTGTCAACAATTGGTGGCAATTGAAATAGAATATTAATTGCTACATTTGCGTAGCAACTTACTCCAACTTCTCAGGACACCCCTATTTTGTTTATTTACAAATATTTCAGGACACCGCGTGTGTTCTTAGTACAGTTTCAACTTGCTAGCGAACAGTACGGACAGGTATAGTGTTCTTTAGGACACCTCCATTTTCATTTCTTTACAGACATTCCGGACACCCGCGGTGTCCGCGGACCCCTAAATTGCTTTTTTTTTAAAAAATGAAATGAATTAGAACACAATATAAAAATGTTTCTTTATTTAACATATAAGAATAATTTATGACAGAGAAGGTGAGGCAGAAACTGAAGCAAAAACTAGGGGTTTCAACAGGATTTGTATGAGGTGAAGAAGGGATGGAAGTCTCATCAAAATGTTTTGGTTCATGGAGAGGGTTTGGGAATAATTGACTGAGATATGGTGAGGGAGACAGGCACATGTGGGACAATGGTACAAAGTTTTTTGTTTAAAATGATCTTCCACAAAGGTTTTCAAATTATTAAAATTAGCCAACAAAAGATCCATTTTTTTCTTGTATGCTATGAAGAGTCTTATCCATAACAGCTTTTTCTGAAGTACTTTCTATTTTGGTATGCTCTGTACAAAAAAATATATATGTTAAATGTATATAAAATAATCATAATTAAATGGTTTATATTGTGAAGTGTCTACCATTAGTTTCACTATCTTCTGACATTTCCTCATGTGGGAAATGTTCTTCTAGTCACTCCACAGTACTAGACATTTCTGTGAGAAACAAAAACATAATATCATTTTTTTTTAATCTAATACAGAACGTTTATAAATATATGAGTAAAATGCAGTACACTTACTATTTCAGGTAAGGTATGTACTGAGTAGTCTGTAGGTCTGCTATTCTTCTTGGTTGTGGAGTGTCTGTGAGGTAATTATGTCGGAAGCCTATTTATCTTCTTTTGGTATATTCCATTTTAGAACATATTGTATTTAAATGAATGGTTAGTGCGTTACATATATGGGCTACACTTCTTATGTATTACTACATATAATGTGTATGTGTGCGGGTTTGTGAATTTGTAAAATCTTCATATGTTATGATATAACAATTAAACATACCCTGCCAGAGTTTTTAGGTAGTGGTGCTGTTGTCCGAACATGTCCGCGGACATTAAAATGGTTCGCGGACATCAAACTCAGTAGAGGAGGTTCAGTATGTTCAATTTTACATGTACATAAAATCAGAGTTATTATTGTGATTAAGTTGTGCTACTAAAAACCTATGAAATTCAGTGAAAACACATTTTTAAAGGGACGTTATGGTTAAGTTGTGCTACTAAAAACCTATGAAATTCAGTGAAAAAATGTTGTTAAAGGGACGCTATTTTTCCAAGTAAAACCGAAAAACCCTTGAAATTCGCCAGTAAGCTAAGCAACCTTAACTCGCGCCACCACCGTGCACTGCTAAGACTAACACCCACGACATCAAAGATGACATTACAAATGTCATTGATGACATCACTGATGACATCATATGTCTGGCTCCCTCTTTATTCCGTTACTGACAAATCTAGGGCACATGGTTTTATTCAGTAGCAGGCAGGAAATAACAATTGAAAAGGTACTATATTTGTAGAGTTATCCCTCAAGTATGTTTGTACAGAAATTCTATTAGGGTCCAGTCATATCAGATGAAACATATACATAAGGGAAGACACAAGCTTGAAAGAAAGCAATCCTTTCTGTGCATGAACATAATCAGTAGATTTATCAGCACTTTCTGATAGTTCTGTTGTTTTTTTATTACTGTACTTTCCCTGTATATGCTCATATTTGTATACATTGTACTCACACTACTTTCCTCAGGGTCCAGTCACATCATGTGATACATATACATAGGGTAAATAGCAGCTTTGAAACAGAGCAATCATTTCTCTGCATAAAGATAATCAGTTAGGTTATGAACTGTTTCTGCTACTACTTCTGCTTTTTTGCTCACTTCACTTTCCCTGTATATACTCATATTTGTATGTGTTGTTGTCTTTTTGTGTTTTGTCTGTAATAATTCAATTATGTAATACGTGGGTTTTATTAGCTACTTATGTATTTCACAGTGCACAAAACTTTAATAAGAAAACATTTATCATTTTATTATTCGACATATCAACATTATGAATATTATACCTTTATTATTTATGCTGCACACAATGCCTATGTTTCTGCATGAGTAGCTTAGTATATTGGATAGAACTTCATAATAGAATGCTATTTATATCAATGCATTGCTTAATGCACTAATTAGCTCTTGATATTTATTCCAATGATCTTTGACCCTTTTTTCTCACCATTATAATAAGAATCCCTTGTACAGACATTTCATGAAAAGTAATTGCACATGTGATGTCATCAGTGATGTCATCAATGACATTTGTGATGTCATCTTTGATGTCGTGGGTGTTAGTCTTAGCAGTGCACGGTGGTGGCGCGAGTTATGGTTACTTAGCTTACCATAACTGGCGAATTTCAAGGGTTTTTTAGTCCTGTATATATATATATATATATATATATACTGTAGATGGCTGCCTTGTTGAAATCCTCTGCCATCTTGATGGCTGGGCACAGGGCTGGAATATTATTGTGCAGTAAATGCAGAATAGCAGCAAGTGGACATGTTCCTTCTTTGCAGCTAGTGTAGGCCGTGAGGGGGAGGATAGTTGCCGCAGCAATAAATTAAAAAGAACATCTCAAAACATCCAAATACATAATGTACAAATGCCTATGGTAAGCATTTATTGCATACGGCTGAACTCAAAAAATAACTAAGCACTTTCCAATTTCTCCATATTGGCTGAAAGGTGCAATACTGTTCTTTTAAACAGGTCAGTAAAATCATATTTAAAATGATAGCCCAATCACCAACAGAAGACATTTCTGGCACGGCCCAATTAGGGTGAGCATAGTTGGAATTGTACTGGTACCACTGAAGAAAGTTCCTGTATGTAGTCCATGCCCCACCTCGACTTTAGAACAATCTAATTGGTTCAATTAAACCAAAACAACAGATCCCATATTGTAAATGAGGGAGATACCACAACCCATGACTGGGGCAAGTGGTTATGATTATCCAAACCCACAGCCCTCAGTCTAAATTGATATTGATCAAAATGTGGGGGATCTACATATGAGCAGCCACTACCCACACTCAAGCCGCTTCAGATGGGGCTAAGGGGGCAGCTTTGGAGGAATTACAGTTAATGTATAAGAGCAACATCTGGACATGCTACTGTACGATGGCTGCTAGAATCAGGCAGGCTAGAGGGTCACTACGAGAGACACAAATATAATCAACTGAAAAAGGGGATTGGTGGTGGTCTTCTCTCCTGGGCAATCATTTACAAAGGATTCTTCAAAACAGCTACTCTCTTTGGTGTGAATTCTATAAGGCCCCACATCATTGTTTTAGTAGACATCTATAACTTCCAGACCAGGAATTCCAAAAGTAAGACCAACATGACCTTGATCTCAAGCCAGTAGCAATTGACCACTTTAAACATAAACATAAAAATAGTTTCCCGGAAGTCAGATAGCGCCCATCAAGTGGCTGTGATTATGAATAGGATTTTTTTATTACTTTTCCAAGCACTTGCCAACTGCTCTGCATTGGTTGAAATCTGCGACAGTGTTTTTTAACGAGATTGACAGACTTGCACATATAAAATTAAAAGAGCATTGATCGTCTAGGGCGCCTATATTTGGTAGATGGAAAAAAATGGCTACATCTACGAATTTAGGGTCATGATGATTTTGATCAGCATCAATCAGATCCCTATAATCATTCAAAAAATCCTCTATCGAGAAAGATTTCTCCAGTAAATAAATACTCTTGGCATGTAAGGCATCTTCCTTAGTCACATAAAGCATAATCCACGTGTGCCATACATCAATATTTGTGTTAATTTCCATTTTTGTAAACGTCATCAGAACAAGGTCATAACTGTTTGTATGAAGTCAATTCAAATGAAGTGTGCACCTCGTTCTGGCAATATGACACGTGCCTAGACTTCTATTCAAATAATTCAACAAAACATCTTAAAATGAAGGCTTGCATATGAATAATCATGAAATATTACACACCCATCAGATACCAATATGTTGTTATAAAACACGTATATTCAAATAAAACAATTAGAGATCTCATGATACTCCTTTTGTTGAAAGTCCCATTTTCACACGTATATAAATATTGACCATGTAAATTTGATTAATTTGTTTGTCATGCGTAACATTGTTGGTCTATTCTATTCAACTACATTTTACTCATAATAAGAATCTTATGTTTTTTCTGGCAGAGCAAAGCACATTATAAATCCCTTACATAATAATATAATGTAATTTTCTGATAGAAGATTATCGTTCAAGATGGACATTCTGGTACATTCCTGTTTTGTCTTTTTGAAACGCCTCAATGAGAAAGTTGAAGTTGACAAACCACACCCATGAATACTCATGTCTGCTTTGCATGCAGTTAAAATAATTCTGAGAACATAAGAATGACCTCAAATCTGCCTGTTTGATACATATCTGTGATAAAAGTGGTACATGCTTCAATCACGAAGCAGATAATGCACACTGGGATTGGTGCTAATTTAATGTTGCACAGAAGTCACCGTAACATTAAAGTGTTTGTAATAATAAACGTGGACAACCTCAGGATTTGGATGTGAAGACAACATGACTGCAACATCTGTCTTTGTATCACTCGTCTGTGTGCCTGTGCGGGGATAAGAGGGCAATGCTCGTTTGCATAATTTAAGAAGAGGAAGGACTATGTTGGTAAGCAAGGTCAGAGATGTGCACATGCCCATGCCCTAATGCACGAACATCCCTTGAGAATTGAATATGTAGGATTCTTAAAACTATGCAAACACAATGTTTCAAAAGTCTAAAGAAATAGAAATAAATGCAAAACACTCAGTGGGGTGCAAAATTAAAGAATACAAGCAATATGTAATGACGTTATGCTTTCATTCTGTGCTGCAGCTCATTTTCTTTGCTATTGCAAGGCTTAAGAGGGCAGCAAAGTGAAGTTTGCATCTCAGCTTTGCTCTCCTCCTCTGCCTTGGAAGAGCACCTGGTTTGAAACCTGTGTGAGATTTTCAAGCAGGCGTAAAACCAAAGTACTGTGGGAAACGTCTTGCATTTATACCTGGTAAATAGCAGGTGGGTTCCATAAGAGTCCATTAAGGAACACCACCTGCAAAGCGTAATTTGCAGCCAGTGTTTTATTTCTCACAATGCGAAGAGTAAAAGTGAATAGAAAGGGCCATTTCGCCTTGATTCGCTCTTCATGATTACAGTCCGATTAGTGAGTGTTGGGAATTGCATGCAGGGGACCCAACAGTATGAAAGCCCAAACATTGGTGGGCTGCTCCATGCAATTTGCATTTTATTCAAAAAGACCCCCCCCCACAATGTTCCCCACACTGAAGTAGAGAAGATATACAGTTTTGCATTGCCAAACCTGCCTATAACCCAAACTGAACATTCACCGCTCCATAGGTCAAAGAAAATGAGACAGCTACATGACAAACAATGCACCGAATCCACACATCATGTGTGATGTGGGTTTATATATGTCACTAATATTAAAAATGTTCTGTGAATAAAACCTGACGTAATTTGCTGTGAAAACAGGTCCAATTAAATTGTGTTTTCCGCATGCAGACCAAACTGCTGCCACAAGCTCTGAAAATATTTATTTTACATGCATACTCTCCCACATGAAACATCCCTGTTGTTTTGATTAGGAAACCATGCCATGTTGTGCCACCCTTTCTTGAGATCAGTAGAACAAAATCTGAGCTGATGAATACAAGAGCCCTTTGATGTTAACATGCCATCAAACGCTTGAAAAAAAGATTGTATAATAAACATTTCATCCAGAATGAACCCAGGGGTAAGCTATTTCAAGCAATTTCCGCCTGTTGTCAAAACATCTACTTTAAGCATATGAAAATAACTTTGCTTTATTAGTCACCAAAAAGTGCTGTTTGCAAAAATCTTTAATCATAATCACTTGAAATCCCAGTGGCAGCTTTCCATTGAGTAATATTGAAATCTGTATGGCCTGTTGTATAGACTGGGACCAACCGTATGGAAATCTGTCTTGGCACAGCCTTCAAAAGCAAGTGCCCAGTCTAATCAACTAGGCCACATCACATCAGCACTAGAACACAAGCAACCCCAGATATGTGTTTCCCTTGTTGGGCTTTATCAATAAGGCATAGCTTGATTGACTGGTCCCAATATGTAAGGGCACCACATGGGAGCAAATCCTTTCTCTTTTAGTCATTGGGCCTCATTACAAGGTAGGCGGTAAATAACAGTAATTTCCGGCATGCCGGTATGAAAGTGTCCATGCTGTATCCACGCTGCAAACAACGTACGTTTACGAGTCTGCATGCACACACATCCCTGCATGCCGGTAACGGATGCACCGGCTTGCCGGTAAAGTCCCCCACCCCCGATAGCGGCATCAAGGAATCCATTGAAACCTCCCTTTGCGCAGTTGGCACCCTAAATAACGGTATAGTCACTACCGGTACTGTCACTACCGGTACCGTCACTACCGGTACTGAAAGTAATGTAATTGCGCCGGAACCTGAAATGCACTGCCGGCCATCTTTAAAAACACAATCCATTGCAATCCTCCACAGACAGGACCTGAGCAGCCAACATCCCAATCCCTACTGGTGGACAATGTCAAAAGTCACCAAGAAAGGTGCAGCACGTATACGAAAACCACGTTTCAGCAATAATGAGCTGAATATGATCGCTGATACGCTAGTGGAGCAGGCGGATGTAGTATTCAGTGCAGACCTGCGCTGTCCAGCACAGCTACAGAAGAAAAGTATATGTGAGGAGACTGCCAGAAAGGTGAGTGCGGTTGGAACCACTGCACGGTCAGTGAAGGACTGCAGGAAGCGGTGGGACGACCTGCACCGGTGAGTATGAAACATCCTATCGGCCAACCACAGCCAGGGGCAGGCAACAGGGGGTACTACAAACTCCCCCATAAAGCTGTCGAGGTGGAAAGAGACCTGTAGCTCCACCATTGACATGGAGGCCATTGAAGGAGTTGGTGGAGTGCAGTATGGAGTCCCTTCATCTGCTGATGAAGGTGAGTGACCCTTTGCCCACCACACAAGTCCCCACAAACACCTAACAGCCAAAGTAAAACGTAGGCCAACACATGTGAACTTTATGAGAGCAAATACATGGCCCATCATACACACATACACACATCCCTGTCGAGAAGCTGGACCTACCACTGTCACATCAAAATGCATGTTGCATGCGTCTCCTATACCCAATACACACCCAATACACCAACAAAAATCACATTTCACACAGCACGCAACCCACAACACACCTGTTGTCCTCAAAGCAGACACCATGGAAAACACAACTACACCTGAGGGATGCCAATACTACCCCCCACAATCTTGCAAGCACCCTGTCCACCACACCAACAAGCATGCAACGAACCACAAGGCCCAAACTGCACAAACACCAATGCATGCATGATGCAAGTACTCCCATCACTGATGCCCTGCATCTCTGTCCTCCACAGGCACCGATGCAGACACCAATGAGGATCATGCAGCACCACGGCCCAGGACACCTGCCAAGAGGTCCAGGGGTCAGGACGATGGCACCAGGCCATCCACGTCCAGGGCCACAAGGATGAGCCAAGGGGCTCACAAGGCACACACCAATGCCCAACCGGCTGCACAGCCCCCAACACCGTTCCAACAAACACCTGCCCCGGCCCCCCTGGAGACACACATCTCACAGGATGAACCCACATCCGTGGCAAGCGACCATGATGGCACACAGTTGGCAGCCACAAGTTCAGCTGGGGAGGTTGCTGCATCCGCACAACATAGTGCCGATGCGGGCAAGGGGCATGAGGCGGTCAGCCATGAGGAAGGTAGTATGTTGGGGGATGGCGGACAAACTCCCAGCCCGCAGGACACACCACAGGTCACCCCTCAGCATGAGCCTGCAGGCCAGGGCAGCCAGGAGGAGAGGTCTCCACCAGAGGACAGCCTGGTCCTGCGCACGTCCACACCAGCCATGGAGACATCCACTTCCCCTGCAATACGGGACCTCAAGGGACGTTTGACGAGGATGGAGGGACATCATGAGTCCATGCATGCCCTTGTAAAACAATATGTTGCTGATGGGGAGGCAATATGCCGGGCAGTGCGAGAGAACACTGAGGCCATCATCAAGGCTGTAAATGAAAATTCTGAGCGGGTCCAAGAGGGCTTTGCAACTGTAGCCCAGATACTGGAGAGGATGGCCAACACCATGGAGCAGCGGCGTCCTGTGGCAACTGAGCTACATCCATCCACTTCCTCCACTACCACGCCTGCCAGCTCGACACAGACAAGCCCCGTGCGCTGGTCCCTGTGCAGCATGCGGCGCACAGAAATGCAATCCTTTCCATCGGGAAGTGGGCAGCAGTAGCAGGGGTACGCTGCACATGTTGACTGTCAGTGGATCTGGACACATGTTGTGCTCTTGTGTGTGGGTGTTGGGGATGGGGGAGGTGCAGGGGGTGTGCGAGGGTGTTGGGCGGAGGGGTGTGTGTGAGGGTGTTGGGTGGAGGGGGCAGAGGGAGGGGTTGTGTAGAGGTGTTGGGGGGTGGAGGGTTCATTCATGTTGAAAATAACATCTGTTCAATACACCCGTTGTGAAAAGAATTCACATGACTGGACATTGCTTCTTCAGCGTGTGTCAATTTATTGCATGACAGTGTACAGTGCAAATTCTTTCCCAAACCCAGTGCCCATATCCCCAAATCATAGTGCCCAGGCTCCCGCATCCATAGCAACCTCTGCATCCCAGTGTATCAGAAACTAGGGTCTATCACTGATTGGCGCACAGCAAGTCCCTCATGTGCATTGCTGCCTGGCCGATGTACAACATCTTCTCCTTCCTCATCTTCTTCTCCACCTGGTGGTGGCTGGTCCATGTCAGGTGGCAGAGGAATGTTCCGCTGGATGCACATGTTGTGCAGCATGGCACATACCATGATGATCTTTCCCACCTTCTCATGAGTAAATGAGTCCGCCACCCGACCTGCTGAGACAGCAAAACAGTGCCTTCAACAGGCCAAAGGTCTGCTCTATGACAACATTAGTGCGTGTATGGGCATGATTGAAGTCCTCTTTGTGGCTGTTCAGCAGATTCCGGACTGGGGTGAGGAGCCACGGCTTCAGGGGATAGCCAGCATCACCTGCATGGGAGCACAACAAGGTATGTGTAAGGGTATTACTTCAATTCCATTTGTGCTCAGCCTGTACATCGTTCATGCTCATATGCAGTAAATCGTGAATGGCAGATATTGACCTCACATCTGCGCAACTATCTGCCCTGTGCACAGCTTGGCAATCCATGGTGCTGGTTTTGGGTGACGTACACGACTTAGGGGCCTTGACATTTGAATCACCAACCACCCAGATAGTGTGACAAGGTCCATGATGTACTCACATGTGAGGGTTGTGTGGCAGGGGATGAGACCAAATGAATGTTGGGCAATGTGTGATGCATTAGGCTGATGCCTAACGTGATACAGCTTGTTTAGTCTATCATGCTTTTGGATAATTGTTAACGCCATGCATGTGCCCCTCAGCGTGTTCACACCAGTCACAATGGCACAATGTGATTGTTGGTGGGGTCCCCCGTAGGGATGTGTACTTTGGATGATGCAGGGTGTCAACTAGCATGCTGGTACTCATGTGCTGTGGGTGATTCCCGCACCAATCGCACCCATGTAGGTGTTGTTTAATACTGCATGGGTCCAATTTGAGACATCCTTGTCACATGTGTTTTCATATTTGTATTCATCTGCACATGTTGCCATGATGTTATGCAGTGTTATTATCGGGGAGGAGCAGTGACAGGGGATTTACCTGAGTAGGAATTCATACTGTGCACTCATGAATGCATGACCTGCGAGGTGCTTCGATGCGGTCATGTGTATTCAGCTTTGTGACTGCCTGATGGTGCATTGTGATGCTGTGGGTACGGTCAGGTGATGTCCAGTGGACAAGTTCAAGGGTGTGCGCTGATTGTGAGTCTGACATTTACACATTGGGGTGCAGCCAGTGTATGTCCACCTCCATTTTCTGTATCATGCATCTTATTTGAATGATTATGGGCACAGTGTTTGCCAGCATGGACAGTGTCCAGACACCCCATGAAGGACACTTCCATGGCCCAGAGGGCTGACATGTTGCATATACATGTACCCCTCCCCCCCCAAAATACACTCCCATGGCCCAGAGGGCTGACAGGTTGCATATGCATGTACCCCTCCCCCCCCAAATACACTCCAATGGCCCAGAGGCCAGACTCACCCAGCAGCCAGGCACTGCTCCATATAGTGGGGTAGCGAGCAGTTCCGCAGCACCATTGCATCATGCGTGGATCCTGGGAATCTGGCACAGCAATGTGTTATCATCTTGCTGGCATCACACACCATCCGCACATTGATGGAGTGGTATAGCTTCCGAATGCGGTACACCACCTCCACGGCATGTGGGACTACCAACTCCACGTGGGCGCAGTCGAGGGCACCAATGAGTAGCAGTGCAGGCATGTCCTCCAGCTCCAGTATCGCAACTGCAAGTGGAATCATTTTGGTCCTGGAAGGGGTGTGGTGTGTGGGTGTGCTCCTTTTGTGCAGGACCAGGCTCCATTGCCTCCACCTGTGTTGATTGTGTGCACCTGTGGCAGTTGGGAACACAGTAGTTTACTATGAATGGGTGATCTGCAATGCCGGTATTGCTGGCATCATGGTGGCCCTTCTTACCAGCCTCTGGATGCCGGTATGTGCATTTCCGTGCAACTTGTAATGTACTCTTCTTAGCGGCATGCCACTGTTACTGGCACGGCGGCCGCGTGCATGCCGGTATGGTGGTGCATGGCCACAGCAGGTCCCTGTAGATGCCTGTAGGGCTGGCATTGCAGGTTGTGATGGGCCGGTCCGGTAAACAATGCCGGTAATGCCTTACCGGTATCGTTATTACCAGACTGCCAACCTTGAAATGAGACCCATTGTCACTACAAGGACCAACAGCTGTGGGATGTTATTCCTTGAATCAATCAATACCTCCAAGGATTCCTCTAGGCAGATTTTCAATTCTTTGTTTTTATACTGCATTAGCAGAAGTACTCATTCTCTGAACGGGTTCTGTAGACAGACATGATAACACTGATCCGGTAGGTTGCTGTTCCGATTTGCTTATCACTTGATGTGCTTTGCATCCTAAAGTAGACTGCACTGAGAATGGGTGAGTCTGGCTGGCTGACATACCCCGGAGCAGACAGTGGAGGGAGGTGAGAATTGGTGTGCTGCTGCATACTGGGACCTTCTATGCTCTCTCCCCATCTGTTGCCTCACCCCGGTGTGGTGCAGTTTGTTGCGGTGCATTGCTGTGCAAATATCTTGGAAACTGCATCCTAGGGCCTGGACCTTGAGTTTTGTTCCTCGTGTCGGGACCAGTACTTCTAGGACTACACTGATGTTTAGCCGATTTCAGGCAACCGTCTCTTGTGTGAAGGTGCTGAAATCCAGGGACAGCGATGTGTGTTGAAATATCATGTTGCTAGTAATGTCCAGAGAGTCTGAACAGGTAACTATGCAACATTGGTGCAGATTGTTGAAAGAGTGTGGAATTGTAGAAGGAAGAATGCTTTGCCAAGCCACAAACCCACCAACCCACAAACAAATGTTGACTTGTGCTGTAATCTGGGAAACGGGGTGGGGTGTCCAAATGTCATGTAGCCAGTAATGTCCGGTGGGTCCTAACATGGTAGGTTCCCCTACCCTGCTCTCTTCATCGGAGCTGCCACATGCCTCGCATTGGCCCATCTCGCCAGGTTCCTGGGTAAGCACCCCCCTCTGCTTCCCCCTCTCTCCTTGTGGCCTGGTGGGTTTTAAATAGAATCTCAATGGGTTCTCTGGCAAGCGCTTCCCCCTTGAGCCCCCCCTTTCCACCAGCTTCCTCATCAATGCTGGCTATTTATCTCCTTCTCCCTCCTTTGACGCAGCAGCAGTGCACTGGATCCCACGGAGCCCCATTGTGCACGACCGAGTTCTCCACTGTTGACCTGCTTGGCTCCTTCACCGCACCCCTCGCATCTTCCCCAACGCTTCATGCTGACTTAAATTGTCACCCTTAACTTTACAAGCCATGTTGCCACCTAACTTTTTTCTTTATTTTATTGGGATGTCTGCGTTCGGCCTTTTTTAGTGCATATTGGCATGCACTAACTATCTACTAATTTGCATCCTCACCATAATACCTGTCTTTATCCTAAGTGCTTGCATTGTTTTTGCTACCTCACTCTTCTCTAGCCGCTCTCCTACCTAACCTCAGTTGTTATTCACTACCAACGCAAGCAAAATCATCTTTGTACCACTTGGCAAGTACCCGCTATGCTCAATTGTTAGGATTCTTTAGCCCGATTTTTGAAAATCAAATGTAGGTGCTCTGATACTACTGTATATGTTTAAATGTTAGGCCTCCACATTTATTTTTGTATCCAAATCTGTTTGCCCTGCAACTACTGCTATATAAAAAATCTAGGCCTATAATCTCTATTCTAAATTTACATTTGGGTGTTCTGTTACTACTGGGATATGTTTAGATGTTAGGCCTCCACCGTATATCAAAGCCAAATCTATGTGCATTGTTACTGTTGCTATACTAACTATCTAGATATTTTTTACCTCTTCTTTTCCTGAAGCCAATTCTGTGGGCCTCACCAGGGGTTGGGTGGAATGGCAAAAATGCAGTGGTAACGCTATTACCACCACATTACCTCTCTGTCCAATCCCGAGTTTGGCCAGAAAATAGGAGGTTTACCTCCAGCTTTTTGCTGGAGGTAAAACTCTCCACTTTCCGCCCATTCACAGCACTATTACTGCATCTCTAATACCGCTGCCCATAATAGCAGTGTAACTATCCATAGTGTCCTATGGATTCTTACAAAAATGGGGAGTAACAGCCTTACCACAACTCGGGATCCAGTGCTAATAGGGACATACTGAGTTGAGGTAACGCTATTTGCATTGGCTCTATCCCGGCGGATTTACTGCTGGGATACCGCTAAGGTTGTGATGAGGAACTGTGTGCTTTGTAACAGCTGCTATACTAAAGATCTATGCATCTTACATCTACTTCAACTCTGGGAGTTTTGACACTGTGTGTTGTGCTTAAAAGTCAGGCTTCTTGGCTTATCCTATAAGTCATAGCTATTCCTTGTCCGAGCCTATCAAATAGTCAACTCTGCCTATTGCTAACTGCTGGTTTTGCTAAAAAGTTAGTTTTTTCCTCTTCCATGTACAATTCAAATGCGTGTGCTCTTGATATTGCTTCTGTTCTTAGATTGTACCTTTCTAGCTGCTGGTTGTGTTACAAAGTTTGCTTGTTCTCTTCTATGTAAAATTCAAATGTGAGTGCTCTTGCTGCTGCTCTTAGCTTTTACCCCCTATCCCTCTCGCCTGCCTCGCTGTACCTGCTCCCACCTCCAATGATTGTGCTCCTCTGTTATATGCTCTAATTAATTGCCTCACCCTTTCACTCCTGCCTGATCCTGACCTTGCTGTGCTGCTATTTTGGTTGTTCTCTGCTGCTCCCCCCTCCTTCTCAATGGCCCTCTCAATCTCCCCATCTTCTCTAACACCTATCCTACCCCTCTATCTAAGACTGGAATGCAAAAGATCAAGGAGGACCTCTTGATCTCCAATCCCGGCCTGCCTATTGCTGACACTTCTGTCCATGCTTCCTCCAGGGAGACCCTCATAGACATCCTCTTTGTCATTCCCTCTCCGGGCCTCTGGGTTCCCCACATGGTCTCTGTACTCCCCCCTTTCTCTTCTTCACCCATTAATGGTGGCACCCATTGAGTGGTACTCTTGGCATCCTTCCTTTGAACACGGTCCTCATTAATGTCTGTCAGAATGGCACTGTCATGGCTTGTGGCTCTCAGCCCAACCTCCACCTTCTTGACATGCATCTTCCATCCCTCACCAATGTCCTTCTCCAGTCTCCTGCCTCCCCTCCTTCTGCCATCCCTCTGGCCCCTCTGCATCTGTGACGGGTGTACCACACTCTTGTACCCCTCCTTGGAAGACTTTCAAAAGTGGCAACCTGCGCCACCTGGCTACCCTCAAATCCCGCTCTGCTATCATGCACTCTTCTGACATCTCCTACCTCCTTGAGGACCTCAAACTAGACATCCTTACTCTCACCGAGGCATGGTTAATGGATAGTTCTTTCACAAGTTTTGCAACTCTCCTTCCAGAGGCTTAACCGATCAGGCAGTGGAGTGGCTCTCATCTGCCCTGAGTGGATCCCTGTTGCTATCATACCAACTCAGACCTATTCCTCTTTTGAATGCCTTGTCTGCAGGCTTGGTGTCTCCTCTGTCCTCTCTCTGACTCTGGCCACCATCTACAGGCACTCTGGCCAGTTCTTCCACTTCATCTATGAATGGGCTGACCTCACTTCCTCTCTCCTGACCTGTCCCTCCTAGCTTCTGTTCCTTGGAGATTTCAGTATTCATCTCGACTCCCCTATACAGCTTTTCCTCTTCTTTCTTCCCTCTGGTCTGACACACTCTGCCGGGCACATCTTGGATGATCTCATCTCCTTAGACCTCCTCATTTCCAATCCTCTCATTACACCTCTCTCTTAATCTGATCCACGCTCTCCTTTTATTTCATTTGGACTTCCTCAGTCCCCCTGCTATGCCTCTGCCCACACTGCCAGCCTCCTTCTCTTTAATTCGAACAATAAAGTGAGTGTCAGCTGCCGCTTTTGCCGCCACTTTCACTCCTCCTCCTACCTCTTCCATTGACTTGAACTCTGACACTGCCCTTTCTAACCTTCAACTCTCCATTACTAACTCGCTCAACATCCTTGCCCCTACCATGAGGATCCACATGAAGCTTGCTTCCAAGTGCAATTCCTGGTATGACTCTGGCCTGGCTGCTCTGAAACACAAGTGCAGAGTGGATGAGTGGAAATCGCAGGTTTCCGGCACAACCTCTGACAATCTGGCTTGCCGCCTTCTCCAAATGCAATACAGACTCACCTTCTGCTCTAAGAATAGGGCGTATATCCATGTCCACATCTCTACAGCCACTAACAACACAGCAGAACTTTTCAAAATCTCCAAGGAACTCACCGACCCTACTACAGTCTTCACTTCTCCTATGCCTTCCCTGTCACTCTGCACTTCTCTGGCCTCTTCATCTCTAAAACACAGGACATCCGTTCCTGACTCACCTCTACTCCACAGTCTTTTGCCTCTCCTTCTGTCAATCTTCCCTTGGCCCCCTTTTCTCCTCTGCTTCTCATCCCCTCCTTTTTTCCCACTACACCTGATGAGGTTTCCAGACAAGTCTATGAAAGTCTCTTCGAAACGGGTGCTCTGCTGCTCCTTCAGAACTATCAAGGACGACATTGTTTCCCTCACCCCTGCCTTGGCCAATTTCTTCAATCACTCCTTCACCACTGGATGCTTCCCATCACCCCTCAAGCACTACCTTGTGCACACTCTCCTCAAAAAACCTTCTGCTGATCCTTTCTGTCCAGCAAATGTAGTGCCCTATCTCTACTACCCCCTTCTTGGGCAAACTGCTGGAGTGGCCATCTCCCAGCTTGTCCACCACACTGAATCTGTTGGTTGCCTTTATTTCCACCAGTCTGGCTTCAGAGCTGCCGGAGGCATGTAAACTGCTCTCCTGAACAACTGTGAAGACTTGCTCATGAATCATGATTCTGGCTCTCCTTCTGTTCTCATCCTTCTTGACCTCTCCTCTGCCTTTGACATGGGCAATCATGCCACACTGATAAACCGGACCCTTGGCATCAGAGGCCTGGCTCTGGACTGGTTGACCTCCTTCCTCTCAGATCGACCTTCCAGGTGGTTCAATTGGGACCTTTCCTTTCCACCATCTCACTCTCCACTTGTGGCGTCGCATGGAACACTATCCTCTCACCCTGGCTTTTCAACATCTACCTTGCCCCTCTAGCCCATCGGATCTCTACCTTCTCACCTAATTTTCAGTAAAGCAGCTTTCCTTCAAGCTACCCTTTAAGCTACCCATCAAGATACCCTCCTCTAGCTCCTCCTCTCTCTCTCTCATTCTTGACTGCCTGTCTGCTATTTAGGGCTGATGTACTGCTAACTATCTCTGCCTTAATCCCAGTAAGACAGGGATACCTTGCATTGGGACCCCTGCTCCATCTTTTCCTCCCACACTCTGGCCACCTTCCTTGGACCCCCTCCCTTCACCCTCATGTGAAGGAAAAAACTGTGGCATCATCTTCGACTTCTCTCTCTCACTCTCTCCTAATATCATGGACTAGTCAAGAAGGCCCACTTTCAGCTGCAGGTCCTCAGAGGCATTCTCCTCTTCCTCACCTTTCCCCAGAAACTGAATCCTGAGCTCTGGTTTACTGGAGGCTGGACTACTGCAACAACCTTTTCCTCAATCTGCCTAACTTCTCCCTTCGTGACTCCAACTAATCCAAAATAGGACTGAAAAACGTATCCTTGGCCTCAAGCCCTGTGACCACATATCTCCAGCCCTTAAATATCTCCACTGACTTCTGGTTGCTGCAAGGATCAAATTCAAGACCCTCTGCATCATCCATAAGGCTTACCGGGTCATGGGGCCCCACTATATCCAACTCTCTCTCCCTAAACCTCCCTACTAGAGCCCTTTGTCGTCCAGCTCTAACTCTATGCAAATCAGATTTTTTTTCTAAGCAGAGAGTGGGGTAGATCTCGCTCCCCCGCAGGTGCCTCCCTCTGGAATGGTCTCCCTGCCCCTCTCAGACTTGAGCCGTATATCCATAAGTTACGGAAGCTCCTCAAGACCTCCCTTTTCTCTTCTTCCTTCCCCCTCCCCTGCTAATCATTTCCACTTCCGGAAACTGGTGGCCTGCTTCCATTAGAGTCATGCATGGTTCCAGGCATCCCCCCAGTCTACCTCTGCACTTCTCCCTCACTCCACACCTCCAAACCGTCTTCCCGCACTTGCCATCATGGGCCCCCGCCTACACTTGATGCCTGGTGTTCGCCCCTTGGTGAAAGTCCAGCCCCTTAACTTGTACTTAGTTGTGGACCCCCTTCACTTTCTGCTCCCCTTGGCTCTGTCCCTGGCACTCTCCTTCTCTTGTGCCCTCCCACATAACTCCAGCACTTACTCACCTCCCCTCGCATTTCTCGCTACACCACTTACACAATCTAAATGTTGGAAGGCCTATTAGGATCGCTACTTTTCTTCTACTTCCCCCTGCATCCCCCCCGCCTTGCTGCGTCATGAAACACTTGTGTATAGGAGCATTACAAATGACCAATAAATAAAATAAAATAAATAACAAGTAACTATGCAAAGTTTTGTGCAGATTGGTGAAACGGTGTGAAATTGTATAACAAACAGCGCTATGCCACGCCACAAACCCACAAACCCATAGACACAAGCAAACTTTTGCTAAAATCGGGGAAAGTATTGTCATGTAGCCAGTAATGTCTGCAGCATCCTAAAAGGTAACTATGCAAACTTTGGTGCAAGTTGGTGAAACGGTGTGGAATTGTATAAGGAACAATTTAGGGCAATGTCCTGGTTACCTCGCTATGGGTTTAGTTTGTACAAATGGATTTTACACACCATTAAACATTAAGTGGTAAGTGCAAGAGAGATTTTATTAATTTGTTTGAAGCGTGGGCTCATGGTCCCAGTGGTGGTCAGCAGACACGTGTTTCGACCCGTGGGTTTTCTTCAAGGCTATTTGCGAATGTTGATTGCCCCCTATGGGGTCCTGAGGTGGGTTGGGTGGTCAGTCTTGATAAAGCTGCTGGGCTCCTCATGGTTCCCTGATTCGGGAATAGATGCTGCCACCTAATGCCAGGGTGGGGGAGCCCAATGAAGCTTGCTCCACTGATTCAAGACTTGTCCGGCAAAGATGGAGATGTTTGACCAGCGACAGCCAGGGTTTGTGCAGGGGCTGAAATGCACTCTGTAGTGGTGAAAGCGCTATGGTGGTTAATGGTACCCGTAGGGGGATCTGAAATATATTTAAATGTTCCGGATAAGCTCTACTATCGTATTAGCCATAATGCATTAGTCTCTGTTTCTTGTGTCTTTGATACGTTCTTTCTATTGCCTATTGTAGGTGGGAAATCTATTGCTGGTGGATGGGGGGTCACACAAGTGTTAGTGTCCCTGGTGAGTAGTCCTCAATGGTCAGGGAGAATGGGTCTAAACGTTAGCCTGTATCAACTGTGTCTTCTTTCTTTTCAAGTGCTGCTCCGGTCGCTGGGCTGCTGAGCTATCAAAGCACAGAGAAAGTCTGGCACATGCGTTGCTTCCAGTAGGTTTTTTACTCTTGCCTGTTGCCTGTTCTTCTTCATTCTGTTCTGGTTCCTTGTACTGTTTTCCTCATGTCCTTCCTTCCTTCCTTGTGTTCAGCTCCTGTTTGTGTTCTTCATGGGTCATAGATTTTTGCTTTCTTCTATCTTCTGCTTTTCCTTCTTCTTTCTTCCGGAACTCTTCACGCTTCAGGACGGACAGTCACAATAGAGCAAAATACATCCTCTAGGCAGGCTTCGTGGAACATCTGGCACATGCTGCCAGACGTTACGGCCTTAAAAGTCTTTTGTGGGTTGGTCTCATGAGATATTCGTAGTCTTGTGGGATCATGGTTCGAGATCTCCTTTGTCCTAGGAGATGCACACCTGGCCTTACGAGCCCTTGACTCTTGCCTGACCTCTATATTTGTACCCTGGTGACCCAAGTGCCCTGTCATGGCCCCCTGTGGGTGGTGCGGTGTCTGTCTGGAGTGATCGGCTCCAGGGACACCATTATAGTAATACAGAGAAGGAGAAGGAGGAGAAGGAGAAAGAGGAGGACAAGTCCATAATTACAGAGGCAGAATGAGAAGACAAAGCTACTCTTTCATCTGTTTCTATGAACTTTCAAAGAAAACCTGGCAGGTGTAAATGTCCAAACCATCAGTCTGTGGAAGCCACACCAGCATTACCACTACCATCTACTTTATGAAGGTTTCGCCTTGAAACACTTGTGTATAGGCGTGTTATAAATGCCATACCATGTCATATCATATTTTCATACAGGACAAATAACATATATTGCTGCCTGCACTCTGTGCAAGGAAACTGTTTGCTTGTCAAGGATGGAACTAAGATACTAAGATACAAAACCTTTATAATTCCATATGATAAGACACCATGCAAACAAATGTGATCAACCCAGAAGACCACAACTGCATCCTTCTGACCAGCAGTATCATACCATTCCCGGCCCCTTCTGCAACCCCACAAAAATGTACTCTTGTGCCATAACTATATAGAATGACTGCAGTGGTGACTAAATGCAATAGTATGTGATGCCATAACAGTTTGTGTTGCTACTGTTATCTTCTTCAGTCCTGCTCCTATTATTTTTCAACCACACAGAGAACCACTTTCAAACAGCCCTGGCAGTGCCATTGTAATTTATTCAATTTTCCCTGGTTAAACAAGAACTCCAGCCCTGACTACTTGAGCAACCCCCAAAGTTCACCCCTCACTGAAGCATGTGAGATTTTGAAGTGGAATGTTTTTCAAGCTTCTTCACGCAACATGATGCAGTAATATATTATCAGCCAACAATATGCTTTTTAACTGCAATATTTTTCTCTGGTACTTTTTGAAAATTGCAAATATCTAAACAGTTGCTTAAGAAAACACACCAGCCCTAGCCCCTACTCATCAGTGACAACATGGTAAATATGCAGAATCAACAAAGTATGATGTTCAAGTAGTCTAACTAGTGTGAAGGCATCATGAAGCAAGACACGGACAACAGATTTCAGGTCCTGGCTTACTTTTGAGCTCCCTCCCCCTAGTTCAAGACAGTTCCACAAAGTCTAGGGGTTCCTTTCCCCAAGTTCAAGACAGTCAACTTGTACTTATTCTCAATCTTTCAATGTTCAACAAAAAACAGCTCCAGATCAACTTTATACTCCTTTTGGTTTCTTAACACTTCAATCAGATTGATTTCTCCTGTTTTGTTTCAGCAGCCTCTTTGGCTGTCACAAATAGGGTTTCCCAGGCGTAGGCGCAGTTGTCGGAGCACACGGTCCGCCCATTACAGGTCATGCAACCAGGAACCCTAGGCTCTTTAGCCCATACAGGTTCTTCTGTATCTGTACCTGTGTGATGGTTCAAATTGACTCCACTTTTCCTTTGCTTTTCCACACTGTGTTCTTTCCTTTGCCAGTCTCTTGACTATCTCACAATGTGTTTTTGCATACAGTTCACTATTTGATGTTCTTGTTCCTTCACCACTTTGCTTTCATACTTTCTTGCAATGTTTCATAATTTCCATTGTATTTCATACCTTTCATGCTTTGCTATCAAATTGCGGTATATGTATTTCACACAAACTTATGATCTGGTCATAGCTTTGCCAAAAGCCTTCATTTAGTTCAGTATTCAATACCGTTGGTCTTTTACTCTGTTGCTTGCATTTTATATTGTCTTTAATATTGGGTTCATTTCATCTTATGCATACCTTTTTGTTTATTTGGCATCTCATTTGGCTTCCTACAGCCCCCAGAAGTGCCCCAGTTTGAGTGCTCTTCCCTTTTCACTCACCATTCCCTGGTGTCTCCTCTGAGCAGCTTGTCTCTCGGCTTCTGCTCCACCGGCAGGCTTTCCTATGACTGCAAGACCTGCTCACACTTAACTTTCTGTCCATATGTTGCCAGCAGCTTACTTTCTCCTGCGGATGCTGTCAGTGACTTTGGTTCTTTCTTCTGTGTCCGAAGCTCTGGCTATGGACTTCCGACCAATGATGCTCCCGCTCCTGTGGCCTTCTTGCAGCCCACCCAGCCCTTGGCTCCACAGCTTCTTGGGGTCGTCTGACAGTGTCCCGGAACTCCTGCAGGACCCAACTTGGCTGCCTACTGGGATGCAGGATTCTCCAACAGGCCCTCAACGATCGGCCTGGGCTCTCTCCTGCTGGTCGCTGCCTCCCACTTGTCGACTGCACCTTTTATACACCTGCAACCACTTGACAGGTTGCAGGTGTAAGTGCATAATTTCAATTGCCAGGTCGTAATTAGTGGAGTGCTCGGGACATGCCTGCCCTTCAAAGTAGTCTGCAGGCCTCTTCCTTGTCTCAGTACTAGGGTGATGAATGGGTTACTAGTGTACACTACTCCTAGTTGCCTCTTTGTCCCAGTACTATAGTGGTTTGAATGATGGAAAATGAGGGGGAGATGATTTGCAACAGCCCATAAAGGTAGTAGTAGCGGGAGGTTGGTTCTCATAAAGGAAATGGGGGATACCATGTCTCACCCGTGGATATCCTCTCCCCAATTCCCAAGGACCTTCCACCCAGGTGATCCTCGCCCACACCTCTACCCATAGGGTCAGGATACAAAAACGATGGCCTTTCCCAGGTAGGTGTGAGGATACCCTCAGCTTATCACACTAGATTGCCTAGTATTGTCCTTCTTTGCTACTCTCCTTAGATAATATTGTCAATGTATTCAGTGGTGGCTTGATGTATTTTCCACCATTTTAAAAACCCTTTGTGCGTTCTTACATCTATGATTGACACACATTCCTTGATGACAGTGTTCTGCATGCTGCAGATGAACACTTCAAGTAAGTCTGAACAGGTAGTGTTTAATTAATTGTATTTATACTCTCAGCGAATATTATAGTAATATCAAAAGTCATGTTTGCAAACATATGCTATTGCAAGCAAACATGTTTTCCTTTAAATAGTTCATGGTTTAGCTCCTTTAACTCACCTTCTTAACTCATTTTTCAAATCTGCAGACAGTGGTGCAACTCCCAGTATTGAGTATGTTTGCATTGTATCTTCTCAAACAGTCAGCAAAAGATGTTCCTGCAACCTATTAACCCTGTGAAACTCTCACAGAACTAAAGAGCTACTCCTGCAATATGCCAGGGCTACATCATTGTCTTTCCCAAAGTCATCAACAGTAAGGTAGGGTGAAAAAGCCTGCGAAGGCCAAGGGCGCATTGTTGAGTGCTGCAGGTCCGCAGGTTACTCTGCCCAATTGTTGCTCACTATGACTACACCACGGTATCCTACGCCATTCCGTTGACACCATCAGGCCTTTAAAACTGGCCTACTGAATCCTCTGTGGCAAAGCCTACGAAGGCCAAGGACGCTATCTTGAGCGCCACAGGTCCGCAGGCAACACTACCCGATCTGCGCTCGCTATGACTATGCCAGGCTATCCCTCCCCATGATGTTGACGCCACCAGGCCTTTAAAACCAGCCTACTGAACACTGTATAGCAGAGCTCATGAAGGTCAAGGACGTGGTGTTGAGCGCCGAGGGTATGCAGGTTACACTGCCCAATCGATGCTTACTACGACTACGCCACACTATCCTACGCTACGGCGTTGATGCCATCATGCCTTTAAAACCAGCCTACTGGACCCTCTATGGCAAAGCTGGTGAAGGCCAATGGCGCAGTGTTGAGCACAGCAGGTTTGCAGGTTACAGTGCCTGACCGACACTTGCTACAACTACGCTACGCTATCCTATTGATGTGTAGTTAGAAAAAAACAGAGTTTGGCTCGAGGGAAATCCCCTCATGCCCAAAAAATGAAGGAGTCTAGAAATGTGACAAATTGCTGCTTTATTAATCCAAGCAGGGATGCACACACAGATTCTCCAGTTCCAATGGCACTCTCAGCTCATTACAGGTGGGCAGTGAGGTTTTAAGCAGGTCTGACATCACAACCAAAAGTTACATTCCTGGGCTCTAAACGAGATTTGGAACAGTATAGGCATAATTACAGTATATAGGGGACAGATAATGTGATTGGTCTGGCCAGATCTGGTAGCTCCGCCTGGCACCACCCCAGGTGGTCAGTGCAAGCCTTGTAGTTTAGGAAATTTACCAGCATGTGAGCTGCCCGATCAACGCTTACTATGACTATGCCACGATATCCTACGCCACGACATTGAGAACCATCAGGATTTTAAAAAACGGGCTACTCAACCCTCTGAGGCAAAGCACGCGAAGGCCAAGGGTGCAGTGTTCATCAATGCAGGTGTTTGGCAATGAAGCGGCCTAATGCAGAGTGCCAGTATGCGACAGAGTCGATGATCATCAGCGAACAAAAGGTAAGGAAGGTGCAGGACGGGGGAGCAGCCACTAATGCTCACTACTAAACCTCCCAACTACCCGTCCTTTGAACATACTTCCCTTAATCCTGCTGACATTACTTACTCTGTCTTTGTGCAACCTTAGGCCCTCCCCCTCCCCCTTAGCGGTTAGCTGTACTTTTGTGTTTATGTACATCTCCCGCTCTTTCTAATGTGTCACTGTTGCTCTGTGAATCTGTGCCCCATTAGGCTCTCTCCCACTTCTAGGTCCTCTTCTACTGTGCTGCTGTTGATTTGTGAATCTGTACCCCATTAGGCTCTCTCCCACTTCTAGGTCCCCTTTTACTGTGTTACTGTTGATCTGTGAATCTGAGCCCCATTGGGCTTCTATCCTACGTCTATGTCCCCTTCTACTGTGTTACTGTTCATCTGTGAATCTGTGCCCATAGGCTTCTCTCCCACGTCTAGGTCCCCTTCTACTGTGTTACTGTTGATCTGTGAATATGCACCCCACTAGGCTTCTCTCCCACTTCTAGGTCCCTTTCCACTGTGTTACTGGTGATCTGTGTATCTGTGCCCAATTTGGCTCTCTCTCACATCTAGGTCCCCTTCTACTGTGTTACTATGGATTTGTGAATTTGTGCCCCATTAGGCTTTTTTCATACTTATAGGTCCCTTCTACTATGTTCTGGTGCTCTGTGACTGTGCCCCATTAGGCTTCTCTCCCAATTCTAGGTCCCTTTCTACTGTGTTACTGCTGATCTCTGAATCTGTGTCCCATTGGCTCTCCATCTCCTAGGTCCCTGTCTAGTGTGGTTACTGTTGTACAGTTGTGTGCACCTGTCTTCTCCATGTTGCGACTCCTAGTGTGATCCCCTTGTCTCCCCCCCTCTGTTGTGCATCCTGTGTTGTGGCGTGGGACTGTGCATCCCTTCTTTCTCTTCTCACTCACTCCCTCCTCCTTGTCTCCTCGCACCCTCTATGGTGCTTTCCGTTTCTCACATCTTCTCTAACTGCTGCTCTATCACCTATCCTATCCCTCTCACTAAATCTGGAAGGAAGAAGTTCAAGAGGAACAGCCTGGTCACCAACCCAGGCTTCTGTATTGCTGATACCTACATCAGTGCTTCCTCCAGACAGACTCTCAGCGACATTCTGTCGTTCCTTCACCAGACCTGTGAACCCTTCATATGGTCTCAGCTCTCTCTCCTATCTCTTCCTCTCCCATTAATGGTGGCACTCAGTCGGGGTTCTCTTGGCCTTCTTCCACTCCTCCAAGGTCATCATAAATGTCTATCTGAATGGCACTGTCTTGGTCCAGGTCCCTCTGCCCAATCTCCTCCTGTTTGATAGGCGTCTTCGGTGTCTTATCAACTTCCTTCCTTCTCCCGCTTCTCCTTCTAGCACCTCTCTGGCTCCTCTGCCACCCCTTGCTTCCATCTCCGCCCACTATCTGGTCCCACTTCCACTTCCGCTGGGGTACCTCAAATCTGTACGCTACCCTGAAAGTCCCTCAATTGTGGCAACCTGTTGCTACTCTCAACTCTCGCTCTGCTGTCAAACACTCATCTGGCATCTGTCACCTTCTTGAAGAACTTGACCTGGATGTCCTTGCTCTCACCGAGACATGGTTCATGGCCAGCTCTGTCAAGAGTTTTCACACTCTCCTCCCTGACGACTACAAGATCATCTCAGAGCCCAGAACCAACTGACCCAGAGGAGGAGTAGCTCTGATCTTTCCTGAGTTTCTCCCTGCTTCTTTCATTCCTACACAGGCCTACTCCTCCTTTGAATGCCTGGTCTGCAGTCTCTCCATCTCTCCTGGAATCTCTCTTGGCTGTGGCCACTATCGACAGGTCTCCTGGACAGGTTGCCCTCTTCCTCTCAAAGTGGGCTGACCTCTGCTCTTCTCTCCTTGCCTCTACCTCTGAACTTCTCCTCAAAAGAGGAGACCTCAAAATCCACCTTGATCCTTCTCATCCCACCTAAAACACAGGACATCTGTCCTCTCTCTCCTCTACTCTTTCCTATTCCTCTCCCTCTACCTCTCCTGGACCTCATCTGGCTGCCTCTCCCTCTCCTCCTCCTTTCTCCTCTTTTTCTGTGATCACTCCTGATGACGCTTCTAGACAAGTACAATCTATGAACGTGTCATCCAAGCAGGTTCTCCCCTGTTCCTCTAGAATCGTCAAGGACCACATTGACAGCCTCGCTCCAGCTTTGGCCAATTTCTGCAATTGCTCTTTTGCCACTGGAACTTTCCCCTCACCCTTAGGCACCCCTCCTGAAGAAACCTTCTGCCGATCCTTCCTGTCCAGTAAACTACTGCCCCAACTCTATCACTCAGCTAAACTGCTCTAATGTACACCTGTGAAGACCTGCTCACTAATCGTGATGCTACCCTTCCTTCTGTCCTCATCTTCCTTGATCTTCTGCTTTTGACACAGTCAATCATGCCATCCTGATCAATCATTTCCATGAGAATCTGGGCATCACGGATCAGGCCCTTGAATGGTTGACTTCCTTCCTCCGGGACCGTCCTTCTCAGGTCCAACTGGGTTATTTTCTCTCCACCACCTCTCTCTCCACATGTGGTGTTGCCCAGGGCTCCAACTCTCACCCTGGCTTTTCAATGTCTAAGTGGCACCTTTGGCCCATTTCATCTCTACCTTCTCCTCTAACTTTCAGTGTTATGTGTATGACATTCAGCTCTCCTTCTGGCTCCCCACTGCCTCCTCTACTCTCTCATTCATTCCTGATTGTCTATGTGCGATTCAGGAATGGTGTGCCTCCAACAATTCCTGCCTCAATGCCAGCAAGACCGAGATCCTCCTCATTGGGACCCCTGCTCCTGCTTTTCCTCTTTCACTCTGGCTGCCTTCCTTGGGCCCCCTTCCTTCACCTTCCTGTGAGGCTAAAAACCTTTGTGTCATTTTCGACTCCACTCTCTCCTTCTCTCCTCACATCACGGACCTCTTGAAAAAGTCACACTACCAGCTGCACCTCCTCAGAGGTATTCTTCCTTTTCTCACTTTCCCCCAGAAGCTCACCATCTTCAGAGCACTGGTTCTCTCTTTCCAAACCTGTCTTCCTCTACTCTATGTCCTCTGCAACTAATCCAGAACAGGACTGTGTTAGGCAAAATTATATGCAGTGCCTTTGGGAACACCACACACAATTAAGACTACAAGTGACAGTAAAAATTCACCTTTGGTACAAGCCTGTACTACACAGTAAAGTGGTACCAATGGCTGAGCAGCCAGACATATCTCTAGAGCAAGTGAACAGTATCAATAGTTACACAAAGTACAGAATTTACTATGATTCAAACAAACACTGACTCAAGGTTTCTGAGTAAAAGAATATATATTTATTTACACATCAGTTGTAAAACATTTCACTAAAGTAAAGCAGTTGAAGATCACACTCTTAATACACCACACCACTCCCAATAGATTCTGGACAAATTAGGCTTAAAATGAAGTGTGAGCAAAATGGCACTCCAGCAATTTAAAAGGGAGGGAAAGACAATGTTAGGCAGACATTGAGTAACACCAACAAGTAAGTAAGCAGGGTAATCTAGAAAAATGAACTACAGTGAGGAAATCTGATTCAACAAGGCTTAGGGCCAAAGTCAATAGGACAAAAGTATTTTGCTCAAGATCACAAAGTTCAGGGTAGTTCGCGGTTAAGTCTTTGCCAAGAGTTCTGGGCGAAGTTGGTCAGCAGAAAAGTTAGTTTAAAGAGTAGAGAAGGACGAGCCTGTGGATTGGCGAAAGGTTTCACATACCTTCACTGCGGCTGAACGAAACGCACAACCGGATTTGCAAAGTACCTTTCAATGGAGAAGAAGCTGTAGCTGAGGCGGACGTTCCTGGCAGGTCCTGCAGGCTCACGGTTCCTGAGGCGACTGTCGGACTAACATGAAGTAGGAAGACTGGAGGGTCCTGCACTGCCCAGGGAAGAAACCAGCAGCAGAGCAAAGTAACAAAATAAAAGGTGCGCTCCTTAAAACCCAAGCAGGGTCCGACCTTCCTGGCTATCCGGTTCACTGTAGCTCTGTACAGCAAATTCGACCAGAGGAGGGAGTCCTGGCTTGCAGTTTGGGCAAACTGGTTGGTCCCACCAGCTCAGGGGAAGAAGATTCCTGGTAGATCTTCTCTGTTGTTGGAGTCTGAAGATTCGGACCTGCAGCAGGGCTTCACCGGGCGGTTCATTTGTCGTAGGGGTCCTCTTCTGTCATCTCCTCGCTGGTTCTTTCGTTCCAGTGGTGACTCTGCCTTTCCAGCCCCAGAGACCTGCTTTTTATGCAGTTTTCCCCCATTCACACATCCTGGCTGTCAATCACACATCAGGGTGGCTGTCCCGCCGGGACAGTCACCACAGCCGATCATATCAGAGTGTGACATGGGTCTCCAAGGAGACCCTGTGCAGGGAGTCATAAACCCCTCCCTCACATCCTGTCCCCCCCAGACATACAGGCGCCTAAGGAGGGCTTTTGTGTAGAAGTCCACGAAAGGACGGTGAACAAAGGAACCATACCTGAGAAAGACTTTTACAAAAAGAAATGGCAGCTAAACCCAGCCGGAACCGTATAAAAAAGTATATGGCCTAGCGGGTTTAAGTTCGAGGCTACCAACATAGCCTAAAACAATACCAAGGTTATTTAAGATAACCGCGGTAGGAAAAATAGGGTAGTTACCACTGCCACCAGCCAAGTCTTGATGAAAAGGGAGCAAAACAATGCTCCAAGAGAAACAGACAAAAAGGGATAAGTATTAACCCTTTTCAGTACTCTATGTAAGATAGTTTGTACTGGGTCTGTGGATTTCTAAGAGACTAATAAAGTCAATGGCAACTTTACATGTTCTGGGAGACAGTAGTCAGTCCCAGAAAATGGAGTCTGAGTTGGGAAGTCTAAAAGACAACCCTGTGTCACTGCACTGAAGGTGCTGTGTAACACACAGTAAAAAGATGATGCCTGTGGAGTAGGTGAGGCTCCACAGTCCATGAACACAAGAAAAATGTTACACACACACAGCAAAACGCATGTAAGAGTGGGAAAAAATGCTCACACTCTCACCAGGTGAAAAAAAAAAATCAAGAAATCCAGCAAAGCTGCTGGGGGACTCAGTAAGTAAGGGAAATTAGCCATTCTGGAGAATTCTCCCTAACACTTGCACCCCCTCGCCCCGCCCAGACTAAGGGACAGGAGGATTTAATCCACTCCAGGCAGAGTGTTTGGGAGTGTACTATGTGGCTGACCCCCTGCTGGATTGTGGTGCAGTACCTCTACTAGCTCTACTAGTGGAAGGAAGGAGGAGTATCCTGATAAAAACTCCACTCTCACGCGGAGCATTGCGGAGTGTTTGGGAGTGTTCTATGTGGCTGACCCCCTGCTGGATTGTGGTGCAGTACCTCTACTAGCTCTACTAGTGGAAGGAAGGAGGAGTATCCTGAAAAAAACTCCACTCTCACGCGGAGCGTCGCAGAGTGTTTGGGAGTGTTCTATGTGGCTGACCCCCTGCTGGATTATGGTGCAGTACCTCTACTAGCTCTACTAGTGGAAGGAAGGAGGAGTATCCTGATAAAAACTCCACTCTCACGCGGAGCGTCGCGGAGTGTTTGGGTGTTCGGGAGTGTGCGGTGGTGTGTGGTGCTGCAGGCAACAATGGATTTTACCAAGCCGCAAGCTCTCTGTGTTAGCCCTCGGATGCCATTACTTCGAGCAAGGTTGCGGCGGCTCCATTCAGCGTCTGCCCAAACTGCCTGCACTACAACCATGACACCAATATCTACATCAGAGGACCAAACGGTATGTGATTTGTCTGGGGGGTAAATTATGGTCAACTTGCTGATCTCACAGCTGACATTACGCCTGCTGCCTGTGTTTGCTTATTTGCGACATCACAACAGAATGTTTGCCAAGTGAAGAGACATGCTGGTTGTGGCGCTAGGTTCGATCCGATTGATCTGAACATGATAACAAAAGCGCCCCTGAAGTCAGGCCTAACCCCCCCTGGTCCTACTGTGTTTGAGCCGCTCATCGATGGTGGAGTAACCGAAGCCCCGCTTGTTGCGACAGCTTCCGTACCGTCGGTGGCGGGTTGCCCGCAGAGAGGAGGAGGGTCCGGCGGTGAAGGCTTTTGCGCAGGCGCGTCCTGCTGCTCGGGAGATGGGCTGCCGATCTTGATGAAATCAGACAGCAGACCGATGCGGCCCTCGGCAAGAGGTGTGGGCGGGGGTGGGGCCTCGAATGTCCACACTGATGGTGCTCACGGAGCTCCCTTCGGCCATGTCTGGGATGTTAACACTCAGATAACCAGACACACAACTTTAAGTACATATCCCGTCCTAAAATCTGCCGCGGATTGGGACATTCTGCCCAATGATGACATGATAATGTCTAATCTAATGTCTAAGCCCCTCACAGACCCCCCCACCCCCCTCACCTTCCCTGAGAGTATTAGCCTGGAGAATAATTCAAGAGTGCAATAAAGTACATAATTCTGGAAACATTGAAAAAGTAAACCAACTTTTCCAGACAAAATGTTTAAGTCCACACAAAAGTGAGCGAGCGACTTATGAGGAGGAACCTTGCTTAAACAGCGACGATCTCTCTGACCTAAGAAGGAATTTGTCAATTGAAAATCAAACACACGACATCTTGAACCCTGAGACAGAATCGTTTTCAGTATTAAACAAACAATTCCCGCAGGAGCAAGTGCAGCTGGGAGATAACCCTAAAAGTGCACCATGGCAGGAAAGGCGAAACTCGTTATTCATAGCAGATAAGTTAATTGAAGACCTCAGAAATATTAATGCTAAAATGACTCTCTCGCCGACCTTGAGTAACACAATACAAACTGCCGGATATGCGAAGAGCACGAAATCCTTCTCGATCTCAAAAGAAACAAACGCAGTCACATGTGGCAAATTATTGGGTGAAAGAATGGAACACCAAAGCTCTCAACAAAATACTTATCGCCCCAATAAGAGGAGAAGAATAATGTCAAGTTTCAGCCCAGAAACCATTTTGTGCTCACAGAATTGAAAAAGGTGTAGTACATCTACTCAAAGGAATCAAAGCGCTACACAAAGCGAAGCAATAGAACCTAAAACACAAGGGACCGTGGAACAGAGAAGCTTAGTGTCTGACTCGACCAAGTCAAGTGAAGACACCTCATCAGCTTCAGACTACAAAAGGCCTACAAGAGGCTCCTATAAAGGGAGACATCCAACTACCAAGAAAAAACATGGCCATAGACAGGATGCGAGTGGCCTACAAACAGACTGTTACGACCTAGTCGAACAAGTGATAAATCAGTTGAGACCTAACATCATCTCTGCACTGACAATAATAGTTGCACCACTGATAAAATTATACGAACACCTGAATGAGAACCTTAAAGACTAAATCACGCTCATGGCATCCGTAAATGGCAAACTAATAAACATGGACGTGGAACATGATATAATGAAAAATCAATCAGCAAACAACTTGAGAAATAATGATGCCTTTGTTGCCCAAATAAAGGAGCAATAAAAAAACAGTGCAGATGACAAACGGCTTCTAGCGGATTTGGCACGGGAGGCTATAACGATCTTAAAAAATCAACAAATGATTAATGAAGACAATTATCCGTCAAGAGCTGTAGAAGGTGCTACAGCGAGCAGTG
The DNA here is from genome assembly GCF_040938575.1 of Ambystoma mexicanum. Taxonomy (NCBI): domain Eukaryota; kingdom Metazoa; phylum Chordata; class Amphibia; order Caudata; family Ambystomatidae; genus Ambystoma; species Ambystoma mexicanum. Next base: position 741,003,661 of record NC_090928.1, read on the forward strand.
TTGAGAAAATAAATAATAAGCAGCAAACACAAGACCACAAAAGCCAACTTAGTTCAAGATCGGTAGACCGATCTAGCGAAATCGCATCGACGGATCTATCAACACCCAATAACGATGTGTTATGTTTAGCGGCAAAAAATAACAAGACCCACAACCATGGTGAGGCCGTTGAGACAGGCCCAGACGAAAAAGTTATTGACCTGGAAATGATTGTGGATATGCCTGAATCAAGCCAGCCTTCTACCTCAGCAATTACTGAGGTTCAAATGGGAATGGCGGAGATTACCCACGATTGTAATCCCCAGCAAACACTTGATAAAAATGAAAAAAATAAAATGTTTGCTATTTTTGACAAGACCAAAAGAGAAAGCTTAATTAAAGAAGGAGCAATAAAAAAATACCAACAAAACAAAGAAAACAAAAAACATGCCAAACAAAAGAAAAGAAAACAACAAAAGTGTGAATAAGTTCTTAAGAAACATTAAATCATTAAATGTCACGATCCAAACAGACTTAAGCAAGTCTTCACCAAGAGATCAGGTGTCTGAGTCGGTAACCCTGATCACAAAATCTCCAGCTGCGGAGAGAAATGACGAAAATCAAGCATCCATACACGAATGTGATGACGATGATGACATTCGAATGATAGAGGAATTAGCTAACCTATCCACTTACGAATCAAATGATGAAGATCAAGTATCGGATGAAGAATGCGAAAATGAGCAAAAATTGACATCAGGGTCGCACAGTTGTAACAAAGCGTTAATCAAACAACACGACAAAATAAAACCATCTACAATTTGTATAATAGAAATAACACCAGAAAAAGAACAAAAGCGTTCGATTCAGTTCCAGATACCAGAAGATAAAACACAAATAATAAAGAGGTGCGTGACTCTAGATGAAAGATGGGCAACAGAAAACTTAATATTTACAGAGAAGAAGGAATGTGCCCAGGGGGGACATCGAAGTGTAAAATCTAACCTCCGTGAGCTGAGTCATGGAGAAGCAACGGATATAAAAAAGATTTTATCGAATAAGGAAAGAGACCAGATATGAAATGAAAAGGTTCAAGAGGATTGAAGAGAGGATAAAAGATCATCATTCGATAAACAAAAATTGTTGACAAAAAAAAAGCAGGACATAACTTCTAACTATTGTCTCCTCTTGGAACGAAACTTCTCATCGAATGATGGCCTGATTCTAAACAGGTATAACGTGCACAAACTTCTGAATCATCTCCCCCGGCTTCGTTCAGTAACAACGAACGATATCAAAACGGTCGAGTTTATACACGATGAAATTACTGATCGTGTATTACTGCATATTTATTCTTGTGCCATCAGAGATATAATTGTTGAGCACTCAGTCGATTTTGAAGATCTCGGTTTTGGGATATCGGAGCCATGGGGTGAGTCCCCAAACATAAAATCTAAAATCACGCAACCAGAAATCGTAAAAAGATCTGAGGAGTTGAATGAACAAAGAAACACAAAATCTCTTCAAACAGTCTCAGTTAAAAGAAGTCTGAAAGATCAGGAAGAAAGAGAAGAAATGTCTCTGGGCGGTAGGGACAGCTGTCAACTTAAAAAGCAAATTAAAATCACATTTGCTTGTACAGAGAATGAAGCCTGTTCACAAAGCACGACAGAGAATAAACGAGAGCGAAATGACAACGAAACAAGTTGGAATTGGGTGGCAAGATCCTTAAATTGTAAAGGAAATCAATAATGCCAACCAGAAAATACAGCAACGACCCTACATGTAGGTGCATGGAACACTAGAGGCTTCATGCACCTGTTTAACAATAGTCTGGGTGGCCTTGAACCATTACACATTATTTGTCTCCATGAATCCTGGCTCCTTAATGAACCAGTGGTAGAAAGCTATGAAATCGCTTGGAACCCAGCGATCAAACAGCCAAAAGGGAGACCAATGGCAGGGTTATTGACACTTGTAAAACTAAATCAAGGTCTAAGAATAACAAATTGTGTGAACGTGACCCCATATATCCAATACGTGGCTGTTGCAATAAAAGTGACTGGGGAGAACAAAGAAATAATCCACATAATAAACTTATATTGGCAACATGAAGCCTCAGATGAATGGGAGTATCTTGACTTAATTGGGGAGTTGATAGACTTTATACCTTCAAATGAAGAGAACGCAAGGATCGTACTCTGTGGCGACCTTAATATGGAAATATGATATGATATGATACGGCATTTGTAACGCGCATATACACAAGTGTTTCAAGGCGCGAATGTTTGAAACTTTTGAAACCCCAAGTACAATCAGGTCCTCTAAGGTCAAAATCAGAACACAAGAAACTCCGCCTAATTGTCACATGGGAAGTGGAGATGGAAGTCCGAGGATTGAAGATGCCAAATGGATGTACGAAAGGAGACATCCCCCCCAAGGCGACCTGGAGAAATATTAATTCGGACGCGATCCTCGTCTATTTTTATGTTTCAGAAAATATAATTTCGGACATTGAATCATTAAAAGTTATTAGTATGAAAAACAGTGACCATGACTTGATAAGAATCACCATCCGAGGTCTAAAAAGGAACCTGCAAGCGAGATGGAATCACGATGTCACTAGTACTCCAGACAGAAATCGGCTAAAATTAAACGAACACCATATTATGCTAATGACAAATTCATTAACAAGAGAAACAACAAAAACAAACACGGATCAAATTGAATATCCAGTTTTATTACAAGCATACACAGTAACCCTTTGTAACAATGGCTTAAACAACTTCAAGAGGATTCATGTCCAAGACAGAAAGATAGTGGATAAAAAATGTGACCTGAGGAAAGAAATCAGGAGGTTACAAAAAAATCCAGACAAGAACTACTTGAAAGATAAAAAGGAGTTGCAAAAAACATATAAAAACTGGTTGCGGACGCACAAGAGTATGATGATTCAAAATGATGCAGAAAAAATGATACAAATACTAGTTACAAAAAATGGCTGTATGTTCTGGGAAGTCATAAATAACTTGGCTGAGCCCCAACAAGCTATTCAGACTAATATGGTGAATGAAGTGACATGGTCTGAGCACTTCGCAAATTTATTTACTAAGAACACCAACAGCAGGTACATCGAACCAAATCCATCTGAAGCCTGGGAGTTTACCATTGAGAAGGTAGATATTCTGGAGAACATTAAAAGGCTGAGCTCATCTCGAGCTCCCGGCCCGGATGGCCTCACAAACCACTTACTGAAATTACATCCTGAGGCATGGGCAGAGTTTTGCTTTATTTTATTTAAAAACATCATTGAGGAAAAAAGAATTCCCAAATCTTGGAAAAGTGCCATCATCATACCCATTTTCAAGAAGGGTGTGAGAACAGACCCAAAAAACTACAGACCAATTGCCCTTATGGATGTTGTTGGAAAGATCTTTGCAACCCAACTACTATTACAACTGACAAGATGGATAAAGGATGCAGGTCTGGCTTATCATCGCCAAACCAGTTTTATAAAAGGCGTTTGTTGTGGACTGAATCTCATGATAATAAACCTTATGAAAATGGAGGCGATACGAACAAGATCAAAAGTTTATATGGCCTTTGTGGATCTGGCTCATGCTTTTGATGGTATCAATCGTGAGCTTTTATGGACTAAACTTAACAAATGGGGCTGTCCATGGAGTCTGCTGGCTGCGATCAAACAACTCTATACTGATACAACCATTAAAGTCAGAATAGACTCGCAAGGAACGCTATCGGAACCAATTGAAACGTCACGATGTGTGAAGCAGGGGTGCCCCCTTGGAGCAACCTTGTTTAGTGCCTTCATCTCAGACATCGGAAGGGCGTTTGAATTAACCAGATCATTTGCCCCGAAAATAAATGGAAGCAAAATTCACTACATCCTATATGCCGATGATATTGTTCTAATGGACTTAACTCCAATTGGGTTACAAAGGAAACTGACAGCCCTAAAAGAGTATACTGATGCAAACGGCCTTGAGATCAACCCAGCAAAATGCGAGATATTGATATTGCAAAACTTAGTTCGAGCCAATAACCAACGCAAATTTAACTGGAAACTAGAAAGCCAACCAATACATCTTGCAATGGAGACTCAGTACCTTGGCGTGATAATAAACTCCAGTATAAATGACGCGAACATGATCACGAAAATTCATCGGAAATGTAAGTCATTAACAGCTCAGGGAGTCGTACTGAACAAAAAGTACGGGAAGTTCACTTTGAAACCGATCATTGCATTCTACAATTCAAAGGTCATTCCGGCCTTGATTTTTGGTGTCGAAGCAATGTTCGGTTGCCCGGCAGAGATATGGTCCTGGTGTGAGAACAAATTTTGGGGAAAAGTTCTATCATTGCCTAGGGGGACTCCAACTGCTTGCATTCGATATGAGCTTGGACTGACTTCAATCAACGCAAGGGTGATGTGGAACATGTTATCAGTCTACCGAAAAGTTCTGGGAGCCGACGATCTGCCACAATACCGGATTCTTCGGAATGATGACAACAGCACTAAAACAACTATACTGCAAATGTGGAAACAAACTTGCATGAACATCCTTACCCAGTTACAAACAGAGCAAGTGTTACTGGTACAGAATCCAAATGCTGTAAATAAAAAACTGTGGGAGCAAGATTGGTGTGAAAATCAAGACCAAAGAGCAGCGCATAGATGCATGAAAGAAAATGCGACAGAACAATGGGCTTATAACACCTTACCAAAATATCTTTAAACCTTTCCATGCAGCAAAAGAAGATCTTTTATTTTCAATTCCGGATGAATTTGTTCAAAACTAAAGTAATCATGAGCATCCTAAGCAAAGTGAAAGATGCGTCAGAAGAGTGCAGATTTTGCAAAAAAGAGAAAGAAACTTTGAAACATCTAGTTCTATATTGTGAAAAGCTAAGAGACTTAAGAACGGCCTACTTGGGACAGGAATTCTACAAGAGGCTGAACTTACACGGGGAAGACTGGTGGAATTTGATCTCAGAAGGCACAGACTTTAAATTAATTTTCGCCTTAACATTTTTTCTTGAGAAATTAGAAAAAACTATGATAGAAACAACTTTGACCTAGCACACTTAGCGCTGAAAAAACTAGAGTCTAAGTACTCGATTCTTGTTGGAATAATCAAATATTGCGCTCTTATTTCCATTATCATATGTTCACGATAATCCGTGTCAAAAGTTTTCTTTTTTCCTCTTTTCCTTCCCTGTCTCTGATAGACATTGATACTTTCTTGCACATTGCTTTCTCCTTGCTCTTTCTCTCACTGTTTTACCTAAGACTTGATTAAGAAATGTATTTCTTAATCGTCTCTTTTTAAAAGTGTGTAATGAACTATATAAAAAAAATAAAAAAAAATAAAATAAAAAAATAATATTCCACCCCTGGATGAATCTCTACCTCTGGTCGGTTAGAAAACATCCTAGAGAGACTATCAGCACTTTGGTGGTGACATCCTGCTCTTTGCTCAATGGTGAAATCAAACCATTGCAGGCAGATTGACCATCTCAGAAGTTGTGGGTTTTCCCCTTTCATTTGCATTAACCATCTCAAGGCTTGGTCTGTCTGAATCACAAAAGTAGATCTATACAGGTATGGTCTAAACTTCTTCAGAGACCACACAATGGCAAAACATCCATGCTCTATGGTTGCCCACCTTGTTTCTGGTTCCTTCAGGTTCCTACTGATGAAGCAAATGGGGTGCTCCCTACCTTTCTCATCCAGTTGACTAAGGACCGCACCTATGCCTGTATTGGAGGCATCTGTCTGCACAATGAAGGGTTGGTGATAATCAGGAGCTTTTAGGACTGGAGCTTGACTAAGGGCTTTCTTCAGGTTTTCAAAGGCTTGTGTGCACTCCTCATCCCATCTAACCTTTTTAGGGAATTTTGAAGAAGAGATCACATTCAAGGGAGAAGCTATGGTCCCATAGTTCTCTATGAAATTCCTATAGCACCCAGTGAGAACTAGGAAAGCTCTCACTTGGGTTTGAGTAGTAGGGGTGGCCCAGTTTAGTACAGCTTGCACTTTGGTAGGCAATGGCCTTATTTCACCTCCTGCTACCTCATGACCAGGGTAGACCACTTTGCTCTGACCAATTTGACATTTGCTTGCCTTTATGGTCAGATGGGCCTGCTCAAGAGCCTGCAAAACATATCCTAAGTGGTCAACATGTTCTTTCCATGTAGGGCTGAACACTGCAATGTCATCCAAGTATGACATGCAGAGGTCCTCCATCCCATTCAGAACTTGATTAACCATCCTTTGGAATGTTGTAGGTGCATTCTTTAATCCAAAAGTCATAACCTTGAACTGGTAGAGGCCTGCTGGGGTTGAGAATGCTGTTTTCTCCTTGGCATGGTCTGTCAGGGCTATTTGCCAATTGCCTGATGTCAGATCAAATGTACTGAGGTACTTGGCTAAACCAAGTCTGTCCACCAGTTCATCTCTCCTTGGCAAAGGATGGGCATCCGTCTTAGTGACTGCATTTAGAGCTCTATAGTCCACACAGAATCTCAACTCCTTGGATCCTGCCTTTGGCACTAGAACAACTGGACTATACCATGGACTGGTAGAGGGCACTATAACCCCGAGATCAAGCATCTTGTTGACCTCTTCTTTGATGTGGGATCTCACATGTTCTGACATTCTGCAACCCCTGCTTTTCACAGGTAGACAGTCACCAGTGAGAATATCATGCTGGCCCCAAGGGGTCAAGCCTGGTGATAGTGAAAACAGGGAGGCAAACTGATTTAACAGAACTTTGCACTCCTCCTGTTGCTCAGAAGTCAGTTGAGAAGACAGATTGACTCCTTATATTTTCTCATCCAAAGGTTGGTCTCTGAGGAGGTCAGATAGAGGTTCACTCTCCTCCTTCTCCTCCTCTTGAGCTGAAGCTAGAAGCAAAGCTCCCACTTCTGGTCTCAAGACATATGCCTTCAAACGGTTGGTGTGAAAGACTATGGGAGCCTCCTTAGGTCTGCCTAAGTCCACCAAAGAGTTCACCTCTCCAAGTTTGCCCACAACCTTGAAGGGTCCTATCCATTTGTCCTGCAAGGCCCTCTGCCTTGTTGGCACCATAACTAATACAAGTTTGTCTTGAGTAAACTCAACCATGCTGGCCTTCTGGTCATGCCAATGTTTGACCAGAGCCTGACCTGCTTTTAAGTTATCACTAGCTTCTGCCATCATGTGTAACATTCTCCTCTGGAGACCTATCACATAGTCAGTCACTCTCACTGGCTTGGAGGAAGGAGCACTCTCCAACCCCTCCTTAATCAGTGCCAATGCATCTCTGACTGTATGACCGTAGAGAAGTTCGAAGGGACTGTATCCAACTCCCTCCTGAGGGACTTCTCTATAAGCAAAGAGAAGGCATGGCAATAGAAGTCCCATTTCCTTTTAAGGGGTGCCTCTAAAGCACCTATCATGCTCTTCATAGTACGATTAAACCTCTCTACCAATCCATTTTTTCTGTGGATGGTAGGCTGTAGAGAACTTGTAAGTGACACCACAGCTTTTCCACATGGCTTGCATGTAGTGGGACATAAAATGGGTTCCCCTGTCAGATATCACTTCCTTAGGAAACCCTACTCTGGTAAAAATACCAAGTAGAGCCTTATCCACAGCCTGAGCCGTAACAGTTCTGATAGGTATGGCTTCTGGGTATCTTGTAGCATGGTCTACTACAACCAGGAAAAACATGTTCCCTGAAGATGTGGGAGGGTCAAAGGGACCAACAATGTCGATGCCCATCCTCTCAAAGGGAACTCCCACCACTGGGAGAGGCACCAGGGGTGCCACATTCTTGGCTCCACTCTTGCCAGAGGTTTGGCAAGTGTGACAGCTCCTACAGAATTTGTCAACTTCTGAACCCATCTTAGGCCAGTAGAAGTATAAGGAGAGCCTTTCCTTGGTCTTTTTGAAACTGAAATGACCAGCCAAACGTATCTCATGGCACAACTGTAGGAACTGGAGTCTGTTAACAAGAGACACTACAATTCTTTTGCAGTCCCCAGGGATAGACTCAATCGGTTCATTGTAGAGGAGGCCATCTTCCCAGCTTAACCTATGCTTTCCAACATCTTGAACATCAAGTTGGTTAGCAGCCTGTTGTCGAAGACCCTCAAGAGTAGGACCCTCTCTTTGTCCTCTGCTGAAGTCTCACCTGTTGGGTCCACCTTCTGCCAGTAAAGACTGCAGCTCAGGGTTGTCAACAGGGTCAAGATCTCCAACCAAATCAGTGTCTTCTTTTAGATCTGACTCTTCAGAAACTGGCTCAACCACACATGGTTGTACCTCACACTCTGCCTCAGCAGGAAGAGGGATCACAGGTGTGATCTTGAACAATCTTGGGGATGTCCTTGTTGGTAGCACAGGGGTTCTGTCTGACTTTTTCCTTGAGGTCTTGGGCTTCCCTTTTGCCTCTTTCTTTCCAGAAATAGCAGTGAGCAACTCCTGTGGAGTGGGAGTGATAGTTTCCTTTACCAACTCCTCTGGAACGCCTCTCAAGGTCCTCTCCCTTGCAGGCATAGTGAGCTCCTGTCTCCTCTTACTGGGAAGCCTGTGGGTACTTGGCACAACTCCAACAAGAGCTTTCAGCTCATTACCCAACATAACTCTCCCAGGCACGTCACTCTGCACACTAACATGTATTTTGATAGTCATTTCATTACACTAGATGAGAGCTGGTAACTGGGAAAGCATTTGCACAGGGCCTCCTGCTACCTTGGTGAGGCGTTTTGGTGTCTTAGCAGCATCCTCCACCTTGAAAAATGATTCATCCACTACAGTTATGCTGGCTCCAGTGTCTCCGATGGCAGGGGTCTCCTGTCCATTCACAAGAACACTATCTTTATAATACTCTTTAGTATTATCTGGGATGGAATTGTAGACATCTAAATTCTGTTGTTCCCACAAGCCCAGGGACACTAAAGAAATACTAGCTGACACTCTCATGGGTTCATCAGCGAGTAGGTGAAAGTTTCCACTTGCCATAGGTACTTCTTCCTATGGGGAGAAGGCTAAGGGGACCGTGTGGACCCCTGAAGGTTTGCCCTTACATCTGGGATCCCCTTTCACATGGTCAGTTGACCCACAAACATAACATTTCCCAAATGTCTTGATGAATGGGGGTTTGTTCTGACCTCCACTTGGTTTGAGTCCAGATGTTGCACTAGCCTGATTCGGTTTCCCTGGTGGTTTCCCCTTATGGTGCTGTTTGTGGCCCTCTTTTGGATGGGAGGTATTAGAATTCTCCTTGTTATCTTTCTTTGGCTGCTTTCCCTCATCCTTCTTCTGAGTTGCCCCAGTATCCTTGTGAGTAGCCCTGTTGGCAACCCACAAGTCAGCAGCCTTAGCTAACTTCTTTGCATCTATTTCCTTAGAATCAGCCAAGTGCTGTCTGAGCTCAGGAGAGCAGGCATCATACATTGACTCCAACATAACAAGATGCCTCATACCTTCATAAGTGTTTAGTCTGTAACCCTTAACCCAACCATCTAAGTTTTTCAAACATTCACATACCCTGGTAGCTCAATGGGTACCATCATGCATTTTGAGGGTCCTAAACCTCTTAAGGTACTGGGCAGAGGTCTTCCCAAATCTAGAAATTAAAGCTAGCTTCACACACTAATAATCCATCCTGTCCACCTCCCCCAACTCCATCACAACATCAGATGCAACAGTGGGTAGCCTAGAGAAGAGCCATGGAAGCATCTGATTTCCTGTAAGACCTTGAATCCCATGGTTATATTCAAACATTGCCAACCAATCCAAAATATCAAACTTAACCTCATACATTCCCACAATTTCTTTAGGCACACAGGGTCTCTTAGGGCTGGAAGACCTAGAAGACTCTGGGAGAGAAGCATTTTCAAGAGATAACCTTTTCATTTCTAGTTTATAATTCAACTCCATTTCTCTGAGCTTAAGTTCTTGGTGCTTTTGTTCAGTTTGAGCATTTAAACATTTGAATTCCAATTCAAGCCTCATCTTTTCTAGAGCAATGGATTTAGGATTGAGTGTAGGACCTGGTGGGATCCCAGTGGACAAAGGTTGAGGTTGTTTAGCAGGTAAGGGAGCAGTGAGGCCTATATTATGAGACACATCTACTTCCTCTAACTCATCAATAATAGACACATTATCATCCTCATTATTGTCGACATTTGCTGAGGAGTCAGGTATTTCAGACCCACCCTCCAGACTTTGTTTCTCTAACAACCTTTCAATCAATTCAGACTTGTCACCTTCAACAGAGAGATTCCTTTCTCTACACAGACTTTTCAGATTTTGCCAAGTGTAACTAAGGAGGGTCTCCTGACTGTAGCTTTCCATATCAGACATGATTAATATTGCTTTTTAGTGATGTTTAGCCTTGTGGTTAGTTGATCCAAGGTAATAGCAGCACTCTAAGTGTAATTACTATACTTGATCCTCACTGCTGTACACCTGTGTTAGGCAGAATTATATGCAGTACCCTTTGGGAACAACACACACAATTAAGACTACAAGTGACAATACAAATTCACCTTTGGTACAAGCCTGTACTACACAGTAAAGTGGTAGCGATGGCTGACCAGCCAGACGTATCTTCAGAGCAAGTGAGCAGTATCAAAAGTTACACAAAGGACAGAAATTACTATGATTCAAACAAACACTGACTCAAGGTTTCTCAGTAAAAGAATATACATTTATTTACAAATCAGTTGTAAAACATTTCACTAAAGTAAAGCAGTTGAAAAACCACACTCTTAATACACCACACCACTCCCAATAGATTCTGGACAAGTTAGGCTCAAAATGAAGTGTGAGCAATAGGCACTCCAGCAATTTAAAAGGGAGGGATAGACAAAGTTAGGCAGACATTGAGTGACACCAACAAGTAAGTAAGCAGGGCAATCTAGAAAAAGGAACTACAGTGGGGAAATCAGATTCAACAAGGCTTAGGGCCAAAGTCAATAGGACAAAAGTCTTTTGCTCAAGATCACAAAGTTCAGGGTAGTTCGCGGTTAAGTCTTTGCCAAGGGTTCCGGACGAAGTTGGTCGGCAGAAAAGTTAGTTTAAAGAGTACAGAAGGATGAGCCCTCGGATTGGCGAAAGGTTTCACACACCTTCACCGCGGCTGAACGAAACAAACAACCAGATTTGCACAGTACCTTTAAATGGAGAAGAAGCTGTAGCTGAGGCAGACCTTCCTGGCAGGTCCTGCAGGCTCACAGTTCCTGAAGCGACTGTTGGACTGACATGAAGTAGGAAGACTGGAGGGTCCTGCACTGGCCAGGGAAGAAACCAACAGCAGAGCAAAGCAACAAAATAAAAGGTGCACTCCTTAAAACCCAAGCAGTGACCGACCGTCCTGGATATCCGGTTGACTGTAGCTCTGTATAGCAAATTCGACCAGAGGAGGGAGTCCTGGCTTGCAGTTTGGGTGAACTGATTGGTCCCACCAGCTCAGGGGAAAAAGATTCCTGGTAGACCTTCTCTGTTGTTGGATTCTGAAGATTCGGACCTGCAGCAGGGCTTCACCGGGCGGTTCAGTCGTCGTAGGGGTCCTCTTCTGTCAGCTCCTCGTCGGTTCTTTCATTCCAGTGGTGACTCTGCCTTTCCAGCCCCAGAGACCTGCTTTTTATGCAGTTTTCCCCCATTCACACAGCCTGGCTGTCGATCACACAGCAGGGTGGCTGTCCCGCCGGGACAGTCACCACAGCAAATCATATCAGAGTGCGACATGGGTCTCCAAGGAGACCCTGTGTAGGAAGTCCTAAACCCCTCCCTCACGTCCTGTCCCCCCCAGGCATACAGAGAAACATGAGAAAGACTTTTACAAAAAGAAATGGCGACTAAACCCAGCTGCAACCATATAAAAAAGTATATGGTCTAGCGGGTTTAAGTTCGAGGCTACCAAGATAGCCTTAAACAATACCAACGTTATTTAAGATAACAGCGGTAGGAAAAATAGGGTAGTTACCACTGTCACCAGCCAAGTCTTGCTGAAAAGGGAGCGAAACAATGCTCCAAGAGAAAACAGACAAAAAGGGATACAGATTAACCCTTTCCAGTAGTATAGTTTGTACTGAGTCTGTGGATTTTTAAGAGACTAATAAAGTCAATGGAAACTTTACATGTTCTGGGAGACAATAGTCAGTCCCAGAAAATGGAATCTGAGTTGGGAAGTCTAAAAGACAACCCTGTATCACTGCACTGAAGATGCTGTGTAACACACAGTAAAAAGATGATGTCTGTGGAGTAGGTGAGGCTCCACAGTCTATGAACACAAGAAAAATGTTACACATACACACAGCAAAACACATGTAAGAGTCTGAAAAAAGGCTCACACTCTTACCAGGTGAAAAAAATAAATCCTAGAAGAAATCCAACAAAGCTGCTGAGGGACTCAGTAGGTAAGGGAAATTAGCCATTCTGGAGAATTCTCCCTAACAGACTGCAAGACTTCTCCTTGGTCTCAAGCCCAGGGATTGTATCACTCCAGTACTGAAATCGCGCTATTGGCTCCCGGTGGCTGCAAGGATCAAGTTCAAGACCCTCTGCATTGTCCACAAGGCTTTCAGGGGTTGTGGTCTGCACTACATCCAACTCTCTCTTCCTAAACATCTTCCTTCTCAAGCCCTTCACTCATCTACCTCCAATTCTCTGATGGTCAGATGCTTCTCCAGGCAGAGAGTGGAGGGTATATCTTTCTCCTCTGCAGAGGCCTCCCAATTGAATGGCCTCCTTGACCCTCCCAAACTCGAGCAGGACCACCTCAGGTTCAGGAAGCAGCTCAAGACCTTTTTTCTTGCTTCTGCTTTCTCTCTTTCTCTCTCTTGCCGAGAACTCAATGGGACTGGCCCCCCATGACCTGCAAGCACCTGCACTGACTCCTGGCCTCTGCACACTTAGGGGTTGTATCTGTAACCTTACAGTCCCCTTCCTCATTGCACTAACCCTGGCTGCACTTACTCAGAACAATGCTGCCCTAGCCACACTTCCTCCTCTTCCCTCGCCTGACACTTCTCCCAGCTCTCTCCCCCCCGCACTTGCATGATTGGAATGACACAAAGCTTAGTAAGATCGTTTGTTTATCCTCCCTATGTCTCCCTACCTTGATTTGTCACGCCTAGAAACACTTGTGTACAGGCGCGTTATAAATGACTCATCATATCATATCAAAGCATGTGACCATGGGCTGAAGGACATGCACAAAGGAGGGGGTGTTCAATGTCTTGTCGATAGATAAGGCAGCAAGGACATTTGATGCATTGTCTGCTGCATCAAAGCCCAAATGCAAATGATGGGTTCACGGTGTGTTGCCCACGATTTATAGATAGCAGGCACAGAAGACCATACATTAAAGCCAGAGGAGCTCTGAGGCTGAGCTGCACATGAGTATGTGCAGGGGCTGAAAGGCTCAACCTCAGACCAGCCTGCAAAAAGAAGGGTGCATGGAACGTAGAAAAGTTTAACCTTTTTGTTTCCATTTGTGTGTGTGTGTGGTTTGAGATTTGTGGTGTGAAAGGAGAGATTGGGGGTTAAACCCCCTGAGTACACATAAACCCCATCAATGAGGGAGACGATCAAAGGGGGCTATGGAGTGGGCGGTCTGGGGGGTAAATCCCCCCAAAACGGCCATTTCTCTTCTTGTTGAAGGCTACACCAAATCAGCCCAATAAATGCAGCCTTTTGGTGTACAACCTTCAACTGGCAAAGTGTGGACATAGATCTAAATTATGAAACCTTGCTTCCATCTCCTCCACCTTCTCCCAGATGCCAATAAGCCTGTGCTTTGAAACCTGTGCATGAAAAATGTTAGGTGGAACTGAATTGCATTCATCTGCTGTCCCCTTGAATTGCTGCATGCCCCATTCTGGCTGTTATAGGAAGAAAAGGTCACAGAATGTTCTTCACCAAGTAGGTAGTCAATGCTCTGACCACTGGTCCACGTGTCCATGCTGATGTGCATTTTTACCTTTCTGACTGCTGAAGTAACTGTCCTACTATAAACGTAATCTTGTCGTACAATTCCGTTACCGCTTTTAAAAAGAAAACTGACAGCCAGGAACTTTCCATTGGTGGCCTTAAATCACCAGAATCCACAAAAGAGCAGGGCAAGGGATCTTTTGCCAAAATTATGACCAGGTTATCATTGAGTAGGCATCGTCTTCCATAGGATTTGTGATATTTTTGGCCATGCTCTAATGCTTACATTAACTTACCGTAATCCAAAGGAGGATCACTGCCATGTGCCCCTGTTGTCCTGGGAGTAGACCTTTGTGTCCCACTCTTTAACATTAACAAAGTTGCAGTGTTTTCAGGGTAATTGCATGAGCTGTGGTAATAAGCTTATGCCTGATGGTATGAAGAGGGTGGAAACTCAGATATTTTGACTTATTCCCATGGCTGTTCATAGTGCTGCATCACAGGGGACCACATATATGTGGTACCCAATTTAGTCCTTGGCTTAGCTCAGCACACTGTTGTGTGGCAGAGCATGCAAGTGATTCGATTCAGTTGTTTATTCTCTGTGAAGTACTGCCACACATTTGACTTTCAAAGTGGGCTAGCAAACAGACTGAAGTAATTTGGTCAAGATGGTGCTGTAAGTATTGGTGCTTGTGCTGTTCTGGATGCCATGTAAGGATGTGAAGTGCTTTCTGATTTGCGACATGTACACTTTCTAAAAGAGATTACACACAGGTGGTCTGAAAGCTTCTGTTTATACTTGAACCTCTGACTCTCTGGTGTCATTCGCCTCTTCCTACTCACTATTACTGCTATCCAGCAGCAATGATCATACCAATCTGAACTCTGATTGAGCGCATCATTGTCTAGATTATCATTCATCATCTCATCATCATCATTTTTTTAATGTATTTATATATGGTTTAACAAATCTTTACAAAACATCAAAACAGTCATTAAAAAAATATTTTAAAAAAATAATGTTTTCACATTATACCAAAACATCTCTACCATCAATACAAACAGAGTGGAGTTAGACATTCTAAGAGAAAGAAAACAAGATATAAAATATGATACTCATCATCATTACTTTCTGACCTATCAGTGGATGGGTTTGGTAGAGATAGAGAACTGGAATTTTCAATCTCCTTCCACTGTTCAAGTAATCTGTCAGTTACCATCCCTGATCCTAAGAAGCTAAGATCTGCATGCCTCCCCCTTTGCCCCTAAGAGAGAGGATTGCCTTATAAGAGCAGCCTTCTCTATTGCTCTTACTGGATGTTCACTGAAATCCCTCTTTTGCCACTGACTCCTTCCCACTACTGCTCAAGCACTCCCTTGTGCAACCTCTCCTTAAAAAGCCTTCTGCTAACTTCTGCCCTATCTCCATTACCCCCTTCCTGGGCAAACTCTTGGAGAGGTTTGTCATCTCCCAACTGATCCCCACACTCAATCTGTTGGTTGTCCCCACGAACTCCAGTCTGGATTCAGAGCACCCAGAGGCATGGAAACTGCTCTCCTGAACACTCGTGAAGACTTGCTCTGGAATCTTGATTCCAACTCTCCCTCCATTGTGAACCTTCTCTGTCTTTTCTCTGCCTTTGATATGGTCAATCATGCCACCTTGATAAATTGTATTTGTGTTACCCTTGGCATCACGGACCTGGCATTGGACTCTCTCCTTCTCTCCTCACATTGTGGACATTGAGCTGCACCTCCTCAGAGGCCTTCTCCCTTTCCTCACCTTCCCCCAGAAACTCAATGTCTCCAGAGCTCTGGCCCTCTGTAAGTGGGACTTCTGCAACAGCTTCTTCCTAAATCTACCTTTATCCTCCCTTTGCCCCCTTCAACTAATCCAGAATAGGACTGCAAGACTTACCCTTGGCCTCAAGCCCAGGGACCATATCCATCCAGCCCTAAAATATCTCCATTGGCTCCCAGTGGCTCTGAGGCTCAGGTTCAAGACCCTGTGCATCACCCACAAGGCTTTCTGGGGCCTGGGACGTCGCTACATCCAACTCTCTCTCCCTAAATGCCTCCCTGGTAGAGTTCTTTGGTTTTCTAGCTCCAACTCTCAGCAGATCAGACACTTTTCCAAGCAGAGAGTGGGGGGTAGATTTCTCTATTCGGCAGGAGCCTTCCTCTGGAATGGCCTCCTTGCCCCTCTTAGGATTCAGCCAGACTTCCTTAAGTTCTGGAAGCTTCTCAAGACGCTCATTTTCTCTTCTACCTTTCCTCTCCCCCTACACTGCTAACGCCCCCCTCTGTCGCATTGACTGGCTGCCTGTTCCCTTCTGAGTCCTACCGGAAACCAGGCCCACTTTGCCCAGTCTACCCCAGCACCCTGGTCTCCCTGACTCCCCCAACCTTCACTTGCCCTTCCGGCCCCCCTTCCACTGACTAGCCTGTTGGGGTGTGCATCCCTACCAAGCCTGGTCCACCTCCTGGTTCGCACTTAGCGTGTGGTCCTCCCTCCCTTCATCCCCGGGCAATTGCTAATATTGGTATCCTTTGTTCGGGGCCAACAATATACCACGGACCGTTCCTACTGTTTGTTGCAAAAACCTTTTATTAATTGGTTAGAGAGGTACATTCGCGTTTTTAGGACAGTGCTTTTTCGACAAGTCATGAAAAAGGGATTTCTTAATTCTTATCAAACAGATCATCTTTATACCGAGATGCCCTGCCAGTTGTAGCCGTGGTATATTTACCATGTATTGGATGCAATAAGTGAATAAATGTTTCATCAAGTTGCAGGATGGTTTGAATATATCTGTCATATAGAGCCCCCCACACAGTCATCTCGGCAAGGGCAATAACACCCACCTCACGTGCCTCTGCTTTATGGGTGGACACGGACATCCAACATCCAGTGCTGTGCAACATATGCATAGGTGACTGATAACCTTTATGGCGACTGTATGTGTAAGTGTAAAGTATCAGGGCTCTGCTAAAGACAATCAGATATGTGTGAGATTGATTTCAGTTTTTCTGACATCAGAGAGATGCCGTTTTCCCCTAGGGAGACTTCTAAAGGGTTTGTTTGTTTCCCTGTCTAGCAATGCTGCTCTTCCACGAGGCTCAAAGGAGTGTCCTATGTCAATAGATCACCTCAGTCTCCTCTAGCCATCCAGCAAATCCAGAGCCACCTGCTCTTCCTTAAAGGCAGCCTTCCTTAGACGTCCCCAATGTTGGCGTCCTCAGCTAAGGACACAATAATACATTGCCAGTTTGTCCTTCCTTGAGCCTGTATTTACTGTGTGTCTTACGCTAGTCAAATATCATCTCCAAGCTCTCAATGGGCCGGGCTCATCAATACTCACAGAACCAACACTTTGCAAATTCACTGAACACTGGAAACTGATCCATACCCCAGTCATACGCACTCCACACTTGCTGCTCTCAAGCAACCTGATGCTAATCAACACTCAATTGCCTGTCCTTTACAAAGATGACATTGCTGACCTAACTTCCCCAGATGACGTTTATGCCATGTCATCCACCAAAACCTGAACTCCCCATCTCCTCTAATGTCTTTGACCTCCCCGTCCCAGGTACAGCACTCAGCATGCCAACATGCCAATAGTAGGGAGGTATGTAAGTAATTAACATATCCATTTGGGCATGCATCATGCTCAACTGGGTGCCACTGAACTCCATGGATCTCCTTAATTTCAATTTCTCACTATCACACAGATTGCTACTTTGCGCCTCATCAATCACCAACAGCGTAGGTGTGGGTCATCCCTTGATGATATCTGCAATATCATCACATCAGTGTCAAACAGTGTCATCAGTATCAATCCCAAACTCAACAAACATCTTTCTCTGAGATCTTGATTTACCAGGAATCCAAGACACCAAAAGCACTAGAGATACTCTATTTCATCTCATAGGAGCCATGAACATAAAACAGCATGTACTGAAACATCCCTACATCAGGGGCTCATACGGAACCTCATCTTCTCTACGTCTTGCCTGGTAAAATGCCTCACCCCAATCCCACTATACTGAATAAACAACACTGCCATCCCTATCCTCCTTCCATAAACCTTCCTGTCTAATAAGGGACAGGAAAAGCCCACTATGTCTCCCCACCATTCAGTTAAGGACCCTCCATTAGAAGCACTAGAACACAGTCTTGCAACACTAGCCGGCCTAACCAACCCCGACATTGATGACTTATTATCAAACTTCAACCAAACCACAAAGGAACGGATAGACAGAAATGCCTCCATTAAACAATGTTCCCCCAGTGTTAAGCCTTATGCCCTGATGAACAGGCTGACAATTAGCAAACTATCCAAACATAGGTACATGGATTCTGCAAAGCACATAAGCATGAAAACCTCCACAAATTAAAGGCATTGCCCAGTACTCCTTGGGCAATCATCACTGAAGCTAAAGCTGCATATGCATTCACGATTATCAAGGCAGTCACTGGCAGGAGAAAGCCCTCTTTGTGGCAGTTTAATACTGACCTAAACCAGTGAACCTAGGTCTACGAGAAAATGTAATGCAATTAACAACTTCTTCATCAACAAAATAAAATCAGAAAATATGCTGATACATCAAAACTAGTGTCTGCCTGCTTATTATCCTTCCTCATTGAGTACAACCCTGTATAACCTTCACACCTCTCACTAACAAGGACTCACTGATACTCCTGTCTCACTAACCCATATATTATGCAAGTATGACATCCCCAAGCCATCATAAAACTATTTTCAGGATCTGTCATTGCATCCTCCTCCAAATAGTCAACTGTTTCTTGATTAGTGCATATTACCAAACCACCTTCAAACAGGATTAATACACCCACTTAAAAAAAGAAACACTTTAGAACCGCAAGACATTGCGAACTACCAGCCAATTACTAGCCTTCCGTTAATTGGTAAAATCATTGTGAAGACAGTTATAAACCAACCCAACTATCTGATTAGCCACCAATGCCTGCTCCATGACTACCAATCTGGACTTCGACCCATCTGCAGCACAGAAACTGCTGACATCCAGATAATACAGAAGTCTCTCCAAATTATGGAGAAATGTGACTTTTGTTTATTAACCCCCCTTGTCCTCTGTGCCACTTCACACTTACAAGCCTACTCACAGATATAATGGGGCTCACAGACGCAATTCCAAACTGGTTCACCCGCCTACCTCTCAGACAGACACCAAGTAGTCTTGATGGGTACGTGTCTGCTGATTGCACAGGGCAATAGACATAGAGCTGTTGTCTGCAAAGATTGGATCCCCAGATTTTGTATACTACAACTTCCATCACCCCTAGATTGCATAGTCAATGGCGTGGGAGTAAGCGACAGTCCAAAACATCTGGATAGCCACAGTTTGTAGACCTCTGATCTAGGGATCACCAATTAGGTCATTTCTTAATTTCCTTAATATATCACTTTGTAAATATCTGAAAGTGAATTGTACACAGCCATTTCACGCCTAAGGAAATGCATAGCCTCCCTCCAAACGTCCTGCCCAAATGAATACTGTGTGAAGTAATTTTAATAGCAGCCAAGCACAGCCCATCACTATTTCATGTGCACAGGTTCTGACCCTAACAGGATGAACATCCATAGGGGACATGGCTCACAGGGCTAATTAAACTCAAACTCACACTTATGCAGCAATGGATTTTGGAGTAGGTGTTGTCACACAGAGTTTGGAGCCAGGAGGAGGGCAGGGAAGAGGTTTAGAGGGGGTCTGGGGAGTGGAGGGGAGGATGTTGGATATAAGAATGGCAGATAGGTCAGGAGGGGTATTGCTGGAGATATCTGGAGGAGTTTGGTTGGTGAGATAAGGAGGAGGTTGCATGGAAACATCAAGGGAGGTTTGACTGAAGACTTGCGGAAGAACCTCAGTAGTAGGGTGGTTGGTGCCACCAGGAGGAAGTTTGCTTGAAAAGCGTCACGAGGAAGTAGAGGAGCGTAGACAGGCCAAGGCCAGAAAGATCATGAAGGTAGGCCCCAGGGAAGACGAGGTTGAACCCACAGTTGGAGGAGAAAGATTGTGAGTGGCATCAAAATACAGGACCAGTACAGAAGCAGAGAGGGGGTGAAGAGGGAGTTCAGGAACATAGGAGAGTGAGGTAATGCAACACTCTTAAACTCACCTTTGGAAACTGTATTTTCTATTTGTATTTATTTGTATTGTATATAGTGCCTTAAGACAAGGCGCTATACAGAAAATCAAAACGGTACAATAAAAATGAATAACAAAAGCAATTTGTCATATGGGGAAGGCAACCCCAGTTGGCTGTATCTTTAAGTGGAAGAGAAGCCCATCTACTAATTAAAGCATATGGTGGAGACACAGCAAAGTTTAAAGGCAATACAAGGTGAACAAAGGAGGTTGTTGCATTATGGCAACAACCAAAGACCAGCTGGAAAAAGCTCAAAGATAGTATTCTTGAGATTATGAAAAGTATAAGGAAACTGCCCCACTTTTGGAGCTGTTGAGAAAAATCTATACTGACACTTTGGGGGTAATTCATAGAATTCAGAGCTCAAGTGGTGCACGCGGCTGGTGCACAGTGTGTGCGTGCGGCAGTCTGCGCCAGCCGCGTGCGCCAAAACCCATTTTGACGCACAGCGTATTCATGGATTTTAACATCCCTAAGCAGCCGTGGTGCAGCGACCCTGCAGCAGCGCCAGTTATGCCCCCAATCCCGCCCCTGTGTGCCATGAACAGCGCACAAATCCAGTACATGGCGCACAGGGCAGTGGACCAGCATACAGCCCCCAACCACGAAAACGCATGTAAAACTCCCTGCGCACCCCTCGGAATACACGTACCCCACTCGCGCTAGGCCAATCGCGTGTTAAACTCCCTGCGCACGCCTCGAAATACACGTACCCCGCTCATTCGCGGGAAGTTTCACATGCGGTAGGCCCTGTGTGAGCGGGGTACGTGCATAACTGGGGTTCGTGGGAATTTTCACATGCGATAGGCCCTGTGCGAGTGAGGTACATGTATAACTGGGGTTTGCGGGAAGTTTCACACGCGATAGGCCCTGTGAAATTGGGGTACATGTATTACTGGGGTTCGTGGGAAGTTTCACACGCGATAGGCCCTGTGCGAGTGGGGTACGTGTATTACTGGGGTTCGTGGGAAGTTTCACACGCGATAGGCCCAGTGCGAGTGGGGTACATGTATAACTGGGGTTCGCGGGAAGTTTCACACGCGATAGGCCCTGTGAAATTGGGGTACGTGTATTACTGGGGTTCGTGGGAAGTTTCACACGCGATAGGCCCTGTGCGAGTGGGGTACGCGTATTACTGGGGTTCGCGGGAAGTTTCACACGCGATAGACCCTGTGCGAGTGGGGTACATGTATAACTGGGGTTCGCGGGAAGTTTCACACGCGATAGGCCCTGTGAAATTGGGGTATGTGTATTACTGGGGTTCGTGGGAAGTTTCACACGCGATAGGCCCTGTGCGAGTGGGGTACGTGCATAACTGGGTTTCGCGGGAATTTTCACATGTGATAGGCCGTGTGCGAGTGGGGTACGTGTATTACTGGGATTCGCGGGAAGTTTCACACGCGATTGGCCCTCTGCGAGTGGGGTACGTGTATAACTGGGGTTCACGGGAAGTTTCACACGCGATAGGAGCGGGGTACGTGTACTTCGGGGGTTCGCGGGACGTTTCACATGCGATAGGCCCTGTGCGAGTGGGGTACGTGTATTACTGGGGTTCGCAGGAAGTACACACGCGATTTTGCTGTCAGAGCGGGGTACGTGTATTTCGGGGGTGCGCGGGGAGTCCTACATGTGAATTGGCAGTGTGGGTCCTCCCAGGTGTGCCCTCTACCCCCTCCACGGCCCCTGCAGGCAGCCCACACCACAGGGGACTACCCTGCACCCCTGGTCATGTCCCGCAGGCAGCCCATCCACCATGGGCATGCCCCCCAGCCAAGCCACATGTCACCTTGCACTAGTGATCACCAACTCATGTCCCCCAGCACCCCCACCCATCCACCATTGATGGGCACCTGCCAGCAGGCCCCCACTCATGTCCCCCAGCACCCCCAGCCCCCAGCAGTGAGGGGCACCTGCTGGCAGGCCCCCACTCATGTCCCCGAGCACCCCCACCCCCCAGCAGTGAGGGGCACCTGCCAGCAGGCCCCGACTCATCTCCCCGAGCACCTCCAGCACCCCCACCCCTCAGCAGTGAGGGGCACCTGCCAGCAGGCCCCCACTCATGTCCTGCAGCACCCCCACCCCCAGCAGTGAGGGGCACCTGTCAGCAGGCCCCCACTCATGTCCCCCAGCACCCCCACCCCCCAGCAGTGAAGGGCACCTGCCAGCAGGCCCCCACTCATGTCCCACTCATGTCCCTCAGCACCCCCACCCCGCAGCAGTGAGGGGCACCTGCCAGCAGGCCCCCACTCATGTCCCACTCATGTCCCCCAGAACCCTACCCCCCAGCAGTGAGGGGCATCTGCCAGCAGGCCCCCACTCATATCCCACTCATGTCCCTCAGCACCCCCACCCCCCAGCAGTGAGGGGCACTTGCCAGCAGGCCCCCACTCATGTCCCCCAGCGCCCCCAGCAGTGAGGGTCACCTGCCAGCAGGCCCCCACTCATGTCCCACTCATGTCCCCCAGAACCTCCACCCCCCAGCAGTGAGGGGCACCTGCCAGCAGGCCCCCACTCATGTCCCCCCCCTACATGAAGTAAAGATGCACAATCATGGCCCACTTCTACACCAAAATACCACAGCACGCCACCCCATTCTTGAGACGCAATGATTTCCCAATCCACCCCACACTGACATGCCTACCTATCTCAAGACACAAACCAAAAGTCAACTATGTACATCAACACATGTCCGTCACACACACACACTGGTTGTCATTGATTGTGTAAACCCACAATTTCACATGCATTAACCCAATGAGCGAATCCCAGACATGGAACTAAAATATGAAAATGTATTATTTACAAAAATAAAGCAATGAAATGTGAAATGAAAGCATAACAAAATAGCAAACATGAAATGAAAACCATGTGCAAAAGATGAGTAAATGAAAAGTATAACCAATCCAAAGTAATCCTAAAGAAAATTAGTCAAAACTCTCCCTCCACCAATGCAAATCCAAAGGAAACGTAAAAAGAAAAATCCATTGATCCATGGTGAAATCAAAAGAAAAAGTTCAAAATAATCCATTGTCCAACTATGTACAATCCATTGTCAAGGGTCCATTTGCCCAACGAAAGAAATGAAACCTACCTAAGAAACTACCTAATAAAAAAACTATATACAAATGTGTGTGGCATAGTCCATTCACCACAAATCAAAGGAAAAGGAAAAGGAAACCTAACTCTAAAAACTATTTACAATGGCAGCGGGTTAGTCCAATGGCTCACTTTTGGATGTCCCAGACCAGGGCATCATCAAACTCCCGCTCAATGTACTGGAGGCGGTCCTCTTCCATGGCCCGAGGGTTCGCAGGGACGACGACATGTTCACCTCCAACTCCCTGCGAATTGTCTCGAGGCACTCTGCCCGCCTCAGGGCCCTCCGCATGGAGTTCTCCGCCCTGACCATTGTGAGCCGTGCCTCTTCCGCCCACCGCTCTGCATCTATGGGGTGGCCCAACCTGCTCCCACCATGTTGCTGCTGCTGTGCCTGTGCCTGCGCCCTGGCTCTTGCTGCCTGCACGTCCTCCTCCGGCTGGGGTGCAGTTGTCGTGGTGGCCACCCCTGCTGGACGTCCGACTCCCGACTATGGCAGGGATGTGTCCTCCACCAGCCTGGCCGCTGGGTCAGAGGCAGCTACACAGGGTACCCAGGTAATACATAGGTGGGAAGAGGGCATGGAGGACGACTGGCGCGTATGGGGTTCAGGTGAGGAGGGGGTCGCAAGAAGGTGCAGCACACGGAGGAATCCAGCACCGGTGACCCGTCCCAGTAGGTCAACGTGGTCAAAGAGGCATGCGAGACGACGTGCAGTCTCTCCACGAAAAGACTGCAGGTCACCCCGAATGCCCCGTTGACGCAACGCTATCCCAGCCAGGACAGGCTCAACACGGTCCCGGATAGCCACGTCCTCAGGGAGAGGAAGGCCAGTTGTTGCGCGCTCATCCCCTCCCTGAAAACGGGTCTGGACGTAGGCATCCCTGCTGGTGCCATATGATGCAGTGACAGGATCAGGGACAGGATTACACACAGGTACCTCCGCGGCTGCCTGTGCTGCCTCCTGTCCCTGCCCCTGCACTGCACCACTAGCACCAGTGGAATCCCCACCTCCAGACCCCGTGTGTGTCCCTCGCACGGCCTCCTCCTCCACCAAACCCCCCACCAACCTGGATGACTCCATGCCATCTTCCTCCGTCGGACCCTGTGGGGTCTCAGCAGCCCCTTCTGCTGCCGAGGAGTCCACCTCTGACCTCCGCCTCTTGGACCTACCCTCGGCAGCTGCGGCCTGAGTCGTGGCACCAGACTCCTCACTCGCCGACGAGATGACAATCTGGGAGGGGAGCCGGGCCTTGCGTCTCCGGCTGTTGGTGTGATCCCTGCCGCTGTGCTCCACAGCACCCTCTCCGCCCTCTTCATCAGTTGACGCTGCAGACAGGGAGAGATAAAACACAGGCATCAGAGCACTGTACAATGGACTGTTACACACATGACAGTTGTACATGAGTGGCAGTGTCATACTCCAGACATGGCATCACACTCCCCAACACACATGTCATTTGTACTCACACACATGAGCAATTCCACAGCAATATTGCACCAGCCAGCACCATCCATAGACATACAACAGCATGAGCATCTGAAGGTGAGCCTGACGTCACATGAAACACGGGGAGTACACAACACATGCACACACGCCACCACACTTACATGCATGTGTACATGTCCACCAACTGTCACAGTGATGAGATCGCCATCCATGTCACATCTGGCATGCAGCCTTCTTCATGTCAGTGTCACATGCATCCAAGTTGCATCACAGTTGCACACTTGTCAAATACATACACATGCACATGTACACAGTGCAGATACATGCAGCAGAAACCACCATCCATGTGTGACACCACAACCATGCCAACGTACATACACAGAAATTCAAACATGTGTGCTCCCACACCTGCATTTGCCCAGCATGCTTACCAACACATACACCATCGATGTGTCTCACACCTGAGAGGACTCACATGTGGCAGCCTCACGCCCATGTTCATACACATCCCTACATGGCCCTACAAAAACACATGTGCAACCTGCACACTACTGGCACACCACGACACGCACAGCGTCCAATCAGTATGCATGTACACTTCCCGCTCGACTCCAGACGGGTCTGCCTCTCAAGGACCTGGACGTGAAGCGCTGGGCATATGCGTTCCAGGACCTTCATTTGGTGGTCGGACAGGTGGCCCCGGCACCCCTTGGCACCCACTGCCTTCGAGAGGCACCGGGCCTTGTTGAGGGTCCTGGACCTGAAGTCCTCCCAGCGCTTCTTGACATGTTGTAAGTCGCGGACTGCCACCCCTCCGCGTTGATGGCAGTCACGATGTCCATCCAGATCCTGGTCCGTCCTTCATAGTCGGCATGCAAACTTCCAAAGAGGGCATCATACTGCCCCAGGACTTGCTCCAGCAGGACACCAACTTCCCTGGCACTGAAGCTGGTGGCCCTCTGCCTCTCTGGCTAGGGGTTGCCACTGGTGCCAGATGGTGTTGTGCCTGACATGGCAACCCCAGAGGCAGGAGTGGGTGGGCAACTGGGTCCTGGGGCTGGGCTGTGGAGCGATGGTATCCCAGTCAGAGTCTTCGGTTCCAGCAGGGGTGGACACAGCAACTGCACCCCTGGCAGACGTGCAGGCAGCAAATAGTAGGGCACGTGGGCAGCAGGCAGTCAGGCAGCAGCAGATGGCAGGTGGGAGCATGCTCGAGGCTCTGGGGGGCAGTAATTCGGCCTTCTGGGCAGGAGCGTGGTCTTCCGTGTGTTTTCGCGTGGCCAGCTTGATACGGAGTGATTTGGCACGTGAAAAAATTGCACGTCAGCGTGTAATTTGAGGAAAGGCCCTTAGCGCATAAGCGCGTCTGGGACGTTACGCGTGCGGGCGTTTCCCTCGTGACATGGGCATAGTGGTTCAGCGCGCGTGAAAAAACTGCACGTCCGCGTATGAATGCGTGTAATCCGAGGAAAGGGCCTACGCACGTAAGTGATGTGACGCGCGCGGGCGTTTCCCTCCGCACGGGTTAAAGGTGAGCAGGGCCAGCAGTTCGCTGTACGTGCTTTTCGTGGAGACCGACGTGTGTTGCTGCTTCATGTTCTTTCGCGCGCCATCACAACTTCACAGCTATCAAGGACGTATCTCTTCTATTGGCGGGGGTATTGGCTACGCGTGTTTTTCCGCATCGCGCTAGTCAGACAGTGAGTCGCGCACGCTATTTTTCCCACTGCGGGTACCCCTGTGTATCACACCCATTTACGAGGTCAGAGTAGCCTGCGTGTCCCACGCGTACGCGTTTTTTTGTGTTACTGGGTGCCACCGTGTACTGCGAGAGGTTGATTCCACGCAAGTAGGCTGCAGGGTTGCCTGCACGGTTTTACTGCAGTTTTGGGGTGCCTGAGCATTGCGTGACCCGTCACTACATCACCGGGGACACATACAGCCTTGCAGGTGCAGGGGGGCTCTTAGCATCTTGCATCCCACCCCCTTCACCCCAATTGCCCAGGTCAATTGTGGTGTACACCTCCCATTGGCACTACTCCATCTGTGCCGGCACTACTACATCTGTGCCATGGTTTGGAGGCCACCAAAGGTGAGGGGCGCCTCACCTGGGCATCCTCCTCGTGGCAGGTGTGGTCAGGGACGTGGCCGAGGTGACCAGGGAGTAGGGGGACTCCAAGGTGTCCAGGGTGGCCGCAGAGGGGAAAGAGGCAGGGGTGCGCCACTTGAGCACGATGTTGTGCTATGTGTCGGTGCAGTCATGCCACCACCCCCTGTGGTTCCGGGAGATGCAACTTCTGCATCTGGCACTGGTGCCCGTGTGACCCGGCAGTCCGTTTCATCAACTGCCACAGGCCCAAGGATAGTGGTAGCTGCAGGTGCAGCTGTGGACACCACCACCCAGGCTCAGGGTCTGCCAGCGCAGGCTGCGTTCGCACTTGAAGAGCCCCTGGAAGATTCCCAACAGGCCAGGAGGGAAACTGTAGGGGCACGCAGGGCTGCCCTGCCCAAGACACGTGTCCCTGGGTCAGTTATGTCATCTGCTGCCCCGAACAGCCGGGTGTTGGCAAGTGCAGGGGCAGATGCACCCAACAACACCCCGGTTGTGAGTCTGCCAACCAGGACAGTTGCAGTCAATGACCCTGCCACAGCGGATGTTGCTGCGCAGGGTCCATTAGAGGGCACCCAGCTGCCACTGACACAAGTCAGGCCTTTGGTCATCCATCCACCTGCCACTCCCTTAGCTCAATCCACTGAACCCACTGGCCATACTGATCAGGGCGGCATTAGCCAGCCAGGGTCTGCGCCACAATCCAAGAGGAGGAAGGTTGCACCTGCAGCACAGGCTGGGACCCCACACACAGCCACGACCTCCTGCACGTCGAGGAAGAAGCCTTTCTGCAACCAGGAACTGGACTTCCTCATGGACTATGTGCGGGACCACAGCCGTGACATGCCCACCGTGATACCCACTGATAGTAAGCACATTGCTTTAAGTGCATTTTGAACACATTCAAACATCACATTCCCTTAGTGTATTCGAATATTCACCTAAACGTCATACGCACTAACAAAGTTGGCGATTTAAAACATAGCAACACATCTGTTAACCACAGAGACTCTCAAGGAAGCATGCCTTGCAGTGCATCACACACTACTAAAAAACGACATTGCATAACACAAATGGATGTACTAATGTACAATTTCGAAAGAATATGTCACACTTCCAGATATCAAAACATATCCTGAAACATCACACACAGTAACCAAATTCAAATTACCACTGCGATATTTTACAACACAAGAGCAGCAATGAAATCCTAATTCAGTGAAGATCTCCTTCTAGGTCCATCTTCATATGCAAGGCAGAGTGTTTGCAGTGAAGAAAATTGAAACAAGCAGATGTCCCAATGATTCAGCATGTTATAATAAAGGAAGATGATGAATTGTACAAACTCCAATTAAAACACGTACTTACAACGTGCGCCTTCCAGGGGCCAGATTATAGACACTTTGCACCGGTGCAAGTGCAAAGTTGCATGGTATTACCACTAGGGCAAAGTTTGCCCTATTTCTAAAACGACTGGGACATATTAGAAAATCATTGCATCATGACAAGTGCAGTTTAGCATGTTACAATCACTATGGCAAAAATTGCCTTCGTACAAAAAAGAAACATTTTCACTTCATGTTTGCACAAGGGCAACTTTTGAACGAATGCTAATACGGAAAGGTATTAGTGCTAGCGCAAACGTTGCCCTGGTGCAAAAATGCATCACAAATGTATCTTTTTGCAGTAGGACAATTATGCCCATGTGGTTGTACCATGCCAAAGTGCACTTGCGATGGTGCGATGGTTTTCTAATATGTCCCAATGTTTTTAAAAATAGGGCAAATTTTGCACTAGTGCTAATACCGTGCAACATTGCACTTGCACCGGTGCACAATTTCTGTAATCTGGCCACAGGTATACCTGTACTTCCAAATTCCCTTGGCAAACGACAGGCTCACCAACACATATCCTTCCCATCTACATCCATAGTAAAAACGGTATTACCCAAATTGTCCGTTTACAATTGTTAGAATGAACAATTGACCGAATTTAAAGGGTCACAATTGACCTTTTCACAATTGACCATATATATATATATATATATATATATATATATATATCGGTTTGGTAATATATATATATAGGTTTTTGGGGGGTTTGGCGTTGGGTGGGGGGTTGTGGGGGGTTTCCCCCCACATATATGTTACAATTGACCTTCACAATTCGGTCAATTGTGAAAAGGTCAATTGTAATTCGAACAGTTGTAAAACGAACAATTCGTATACAACCGTAAAAACAGATTACAAGCCACGAACAGGAGACAAACTAACCATCCTGCTGACTACAACCTCCACACACACTTCTACCCACAAAAACGGAAACATTCTTTGCCCACAAACAGAAGCACAATACACCCTCACATAACTCAGATAAGCAAAGTAGGACAAAGAAAGAAAAAGGTACAAAACACTGTGATGAGGTAGCAATACTTTGAGATGATTGGGGATGCAAAAGTTACTCGAATATCAATAATCCAAACGACTCAGGAAGTTGGCAAAGTTGACTATTTTAATATCAATTATCTAAAACAGGGAGTTTAACGAACATCAACAGACGTCTCATAGCATGTTCTCTCAATAAATTTCATAAAAAACATGAGTTATATAGCAAAAACTCGTAATTGATGACGTTAACCTATGTATTTGCTACCGTCATACTACGTGGCAAACTGCAAAAACCTAGTGGCAAATGTGATAGGCTTAGAGGGAACATCTAGGTATACGTTCCATACTAGTCTAAGAAAGTGATAGGCACCTTAACATCAGGTGGGGCCAACAAAGCCCTCCTCTCAAACAGGTCACTATGAACGTCACTAAATACATGACTTCTCATTGGTTACACAAACTATAGGGCTCTTTATTACGCTGCCCCCGACAATTGGTTGGCACTCTTACATCCGTCAGTACTTTTCCACCCACGTTAGCAGAATGGATTCTGGACTTCTAGTTGCTGGTGAGCTGGTTCTAACCATAGCTTCCCACCAATTAGCATATCATCACCTCAGTGGTCTGCACATCAATGAAACCATTGAACTTGGCCTTGGAAATGTTCTTTGCTCTGGAGAATACAGGGGAGTAGAGGCGCGCTTTTCCTCTCTGCGTAGGTGTGGTTCATCATGTTTGTCCAGTTCCATCAATCCACGTGACTGAAGACCACAAATTTGAGCTCTGGTGCATTTAAAATACTGCTATTTAATGAAACTGACGTCTTCTTTGTTTTCATCCATGCCTTCTGAACAGGAGTTTCATTCTTTCACACGATTGTAACTAATGTCTGATCATCCCAGTCCAACCTTGGCTTCTTGGGGCTGATCCAGCCTCGCCTTTCTGAGATTCCCTTCTGTAATTTCATCGTTTTTCAACTGCGACATTCCAGCTCTGCTATAACACGTAGTGGAAACATCTATTCTTTACTTTATTCCTATATATATGTATACCTTGGCACATTCTGCAATCTATTCACTACAAAGCTAGGCTCAAGAATACTTTGTCTACTTGTGTTTCTTTGCATCGCTACATGTGTAAAATGACTTGATATCTTCATTGTTTCTGTAAGATGCGTTTCTTCTTTTCGAGCCAGAGATGTCACTTATCTTTGATACTGTCTTGATGCCCTATAGACTATATTAATTTCTCTTGTCTCTGCATCTCTTCCATGTACATCAGTCTGGCTTCGTGTGACCGCACCAATCTGCTCTTTCATTCATTGGGCCTGCTTCTTCTTGGATTTCATTCAAATGACCATCATACTGTCTCAAATGCAAGTATAGCTTTCTCAAAGGGAATCTTGTCTCAGGATTCTTCCTGGTATCAGTATTTTCACTGGTACTGCACGTGTCTCACACTCTGGCTCCCAACATAGATGCAATATGGGCGAGATGCTTGAGATGGGGGTACTTGGCTCCTCCTCTACAGTCCCCCCATCTGGCCGATTCATTGACCACTCTCCCATCACTCTTCACATCTAGGCATCCTTTTCTGAAGAAATGCTTCCTTGGGGTCCAGAACTTTATTACTCCTTTCAGGCTGATTTCACATGCTCGTCCTTGTTCCAAGTCATGAGCATGCACTGTCCACTTGGACTACAGTAGATCCATTTTCACACATAATTCTTATAGTTTTTTGGATACAGGAATTTCGTTCCCTCAGGTGCACGGATTCTGGCTTTCACGAAATCTCTGATTTCTTCATCTGTTAGCTCTTTGGTCTTCCATCCTGATTCAACATCAATTCTGATCTTCATCCCTATTGCTTTCTTGGCAGTCGTTTTGCATTGTGAGATTATTATCCTAATCACAAGGAATCCAAGCAATACCTTCACTATCAGGGCTCCAAGAAATGTGAACATATCTGCCATCCATTGTGGTACACAAGAGAAAAGCACTCCAAACCAGCTATCATCAGCAATATCTTCCACTTCGTCCACCATTTGGACATGCAGCTTTGTCAACATCTCTATTGCCTCTGTCAAGGTACCATTCTCGTAATCATGAGAAGGTATAAATGTACAACATGATTCTGCAATTTTTGCACAAACACCTACATCCATAGCTGTGATCATTTCTAGGACGTTTTTCTGAAGGGTTGTATTGGTAGTGTTGATTGTTTGCAACAACTCCCATCTGGTAATTTGCAGCCATTTTCTATTTGCTCCAACCTGGATACTCGGCATGAATATCAATGTAAATATTGACAAAGTCTGGCTGAACAGTCTGTGTTCATATGGAATGGCATCACAAGCTTCTATTGACTGAGAAATAGCTCTCTCTCTTCATTCTACTAATCATTTCCACAGATCTCTTCTTCCTCAGGTGAGTATCTGCTTTTGGAAAGCTGCCAAGGTTTATGCCACTTGTAGGAATCACCAACACTGGAAAATGAACATTTACTATGGAACATCGTCCTCCCCAGTCTTTGGGCAGCTCCATATAAGCTCTGGATCCACATGCCCAGTAGTGATCCATGATCACTGCTGTCCCAAAATTCATTCCTAGTGCATCAAAGATTTGACCACAGTTCTGGTTCTCTCCAACTTTTCTTGTGCCATTGTTTCTAAAGCACCATTTTACACTTTCCAAAGGCACTATCTGCAAAGGTCCTCCATTATCATCGACCCATGTCAGTAGTTTAGCCAGTTTCAGCCATTGAGGCTTGCATCCATGTTCCACAATGCCAATAGTGGATTCAGGATGACCAATTATGACCCATGCTCTACAAATGACCACTCCTTCTGTTGAAAGCACTGATCCCCAAATCTGCATCTGGCCTCTATTCTTCCATCTATGAATTTCATCTGCAAATTTTCCTGGACTCTCCAGTCTTTTATTTACTTCCCATCTGATACCAGATCCTTTCACTCCAGGCTTGTCATATCTGACCACGTGATTCTTGGTATGAGCTCTTAGCCTTGTCTTTGTATTTTGGGCATAATCATCTTCTTCTAGATCTGTCCATTCATTTGTCCATATGAGATAGGCTGTTCGGCCCATGAACTGACCTCTTGTATGTCAGAGTTCTGCATGTGATAGATCATGTTCTGTCTGGAAGTCTATTTCAATAGCTATGAAGATCGTAGACTTCCCCATGTTATAAGGCAGGAGTGCACATACAAAGAATTCCTCCTTTGAGGAACTCCTTCCCACTTCTTTCATATGCTGATACCATATGTTATTCCCCAAGTGTGCTGTACTATCCAGGTAATCATTTAACGTATGATCATGCTCCCTAGCACTTCTCATAGGTCTCATTCTTTTCTTGTAAGCTTCTCTAATCATGTCATGTAATATGTCAGCATAATTCCTTCTTACTGGACGTATTACAGAAACATTTGTCAGTGGACTTGGTGTTTTACATGTACTACCTGTGTAGGAGAAAGTTCCAGAAGCCTCATCCCATTAACATAATATGGAGGAAAAAAGGTGTCTTGTATAATCTCCATACGTGACCTTCCCCCAAAAGGAAGCCTAGATTTATTTATCATAGGACTAGGTGCCTTTGAATGTACCTCTAAAGTAGGGAAAATTACATAAGATCTCGGCTGCCTTTTAGATGCCACATCTGTACCCTCCTTCTGCATAGGAAGATACACATTAATCCTTGCCTTGTGTGGATCCAAATTGTAAGCAGTACGTACTGTAAGCAAAATAAGGATCACAATAAACAGGATGCATGTATAAATGATGTATAGGTAGGCCCACTTCATGCAGCAGTAGCTTCTTGGACATAGTGGAGGTCTCTTGTTGTTGGCCAAGACATTATTACTGTTGATGCTGCCCATTCTTAATTTTTTTAAGGAAGGAAAAATCAACTTTTATTCGGGCAACATCATGCTATACTCTGGCAATATCTTAATCTCCTCAACAAGCTCCTTAAACAGCTGGCTGATTACAGGATGATTAACAGGGTTCCTGATGTATAGAAAAGAGTTGTCTGTTCGCCAAACAAAATGTGGATGCCTCTCCAGCAAGAAGTAGAAGACTACAGACAGTAGGCTCTGGATCTCTTCCTCCAAAAGTCTCATTCAGTATGTTTTCAATGTTCACTCAGAATATAGATTAACTTACTCAATTATATCACGTAGCAATTTGTTAAGTGCCACTGTATTCCTCCGATCTCTCAAAAACGTGCGAACATCAGTTTGTCTTCCAAAAAGATCTGGGCATTCCTCAATTAGGTAGTGGAAAACCAACCCTACTAGTCTATGGGCATTTTCATCAGATAGGGGCATTTGTGTTTTCTCCACTGTAATGAGGATGCTGGAGAACTTGCTCTATTATGGCTGCCAGCAATCTCCCCATGATTGGACTGTTTTTAGGATCTTGCAGGAAATTGCGAACGTCAAAAGTTCTCCCCACCAATGAAGGGCATGAACGAAGAATGTAGAGAAAAATAGCAAGGATGATCTGATGAACATTGTCATTGGGCACAACCATGGGCGCCTCCAAAGAGAAACTCAGTGAGAAAGGAATCGGGGAACTGTTCCCTTTTACAGTCGTCAAAAAGGAAATCCAAATCTGGCATTCTTTCCTTCCCAATCAAGACTTATACATTTCTCAGTCCAATGTTTAGCAAGCTCCTGTGGCTCAAGAAAAAATAGCCTTCTTTCACTCCTTTTTTGCAGTTTAAAAGAGTGTCCTGAAACAAGCCACAGTCCAAAGTGTTCTGTATCTGTTTATTTTGCAATTTCTGCGTCCTTCCTCATCATGGATTTGGTCTGCACATGTTGAGGTTCTTCCCCTATGCTTGCTTCCGACTGGGGTGGGGGTGATGGGGGTTCTCCAGCGTAGATCTATATGTCTTCAAGAAATATCCACACCCGTCTTCATAGCACTTTCACTGCTGACAGCGTTAAGTCCTCTACAATAAATGGGCTATTAAAGCATGGCTCATGCCACCTATGTGTAAAGTTCCTGATCAGGATCTGATCACCGGGGAAAAGTTTGGGAAGAAGTAATTCTTCAGAACCGGTTGTTGGATTGTGTCCATCTGTGTTCTGAACCCCTCAACCCTTCAGTTTGAGCTGATCTGAAATGACAGAGATACTTGTGGTAAAATATGTTAAATAATAACGTAACTCCTTTCCTAACAATTCTTCTGTCCTCTGGGCATCACTTCTATTTCTTGATATAGGTGTGAGAGGTGTCCTCATCTGCCTCCCTGTCACTATTTCATGGGGCATAAGATGGTGGCCGGAACCTGGTTGATTTCTCAATGCATACAATGCCAGTGGTAGGCAATGCAACCATCCTTTCTTCAGGGTAAGCTTCAATTTGGCTATTCTTTCTTTAAGCAGGCCGTTGAATCTCTCACAGACTCCATTCACTTGCAGGTGATAGGCCGATGAAAACGTGTGCTTCATACTGAGCAACAAGCTTATCTGTTCAAAGACTTCATTAAAAAAATGAGCGCCATTATCTGATCTAAATACTTCACATATTCCCCATCTAGAAAATACTTCTCATACTAAAAATTTTGATGCACAGGTGGAATCTGGATGTGTACATGGACCAGCTTCAATCCACCTTGAAAAGGGACATAATACTACAATCAAATATCTGTATCCATTATAGACTTTCAGCATGTCGACATAGTCGATATGTAAATGCTGAAAGGGACCATTAGGTATCGGGATAGCTCCTATAATTTTACGTAGTGTGTGCCCAGAAGTAAACATTTGACATACGATGCATTTTACTACATAAAATGCAACATGTTCTAATAAATTCAGAACAAACCAATCCTCTGCAAATGTTGCAGCAAGGCTCTCTCTAGTGACATGCGCAGGGTGGTGTAGCTGTTCCAATGCCACACTTAATAAGGCTGCAGGCATCACCGGTTTACCAGTGTTTTCCTATCACCAAAATGCTTTGGAAGGAGTTAAAGAACACCCGCACGACGTCCACAGGTCTTTCTCATCCTGCGGCGCTGCCCCTTGAATTTCCATTAACTAAGTTTTAGACAAATTGTTATAACAATCAGGCACACTCATCATTACCACCATACTTTCACTCACATCAGGCACATCAGGCCTATCAAACTTCATAATATTTTCTGAACATGCAACACATTTTGTTTCCTCATCTGCAGCTTGATTTCCACGTGAGATAAAGTCTGAAGTTTGAGTGTGAGCTGCACATTTAACGACTGAGATGGCTGCTGGGAGTTGTAGCACTTTAGTAAGTCTGTCCGATAAGGAGGCATATTGCACTGGAGTGCTGTCCACTCGGAGGTAGCCCCTCCTTTTCAAAAGTGCTACCCTGCGTGTGCTGTTGACATCACATAGGAGGAGTAAATGTACACGGTTACTTCCTGGTCAGCGTGAATCTCAAGCATGACAATCAGCGCCACTTATTCTGCAAGCTGTGCCGAAAAGTGAGATGGTAGTCGTGCACTTACCAATACTTCCAACTCCCCATTGGCCTTGTGCTTCACCACAGTGGCACCTGTATATCTCTGTCCATTATTTTTATCGATTCTAGATAAACCGTCAGTAAAGAGAATCTCCCCAGCTGCCAACGCATTTTCTTTCACCCTCCAGATCTCATCATGGAATTCCTGATAGTTCGAGCAATCGTGTGCATGCTCGTCTTCTGCTAGTGGTTCTGCTATAAACATAGCAGGGTTCACTATTCTACATCTGACTATTTTAATCACTGGATTGGCTATGACTACCTCGTAGGCAGAAGTCCTTTGAGAAGTCAACGTACCTTTCAGCTTTTCCAAAATGGCAAAGAAAGCATGTTCAGCAAATAACGTCATGGAACACCCGATTACTATGCTGGCAGCCTTCTCAATGGCGAACGCGGCGGCTGCCAAAGATTGTTCTCAAGGAAGTGACCCCTCTTTACTGGGTCCAAAATCACACTATAATTTGCAAAAGGCTTGTACACCAACGTAGTTCTCTGTGTGAGCACTGCCAATATAACTGTGCCCTTCATATGTGAAAATAAGAAGAATTCCTCAGCATAATTGGGAATCCCTAAAACTGGAGCTGTGCAAATTGCCTTTTTCAACTCATCAAACCCTTCTTCCATTTCCTCAGTCCAGACAATTTTTTCCTGGGTTGCCTGTGCTTTTTTCAGAGCCTGCAACAAGGGCCTTATATATGAACTGTAATCAAAGACACATGCTCTCACATAGTTGCATAGTCCCAAAAGATCTTTCAATGTGCATTATCGAATGTGGCTTTTTGCTATTTTTAAAATAGCCTCAGCTCTCTCAGGAGTAACTTTCTTTCCTTCATGCAAAATTAGCTGACCTATGTATAGCACTTCCCTTTGACAATACTGACATTTCTCCTTATCTACTTATAATCGAAAGAATACTCATCAACTGAACCGAGTCACGTCTGCACTCTTCCTCTGAGATGCTACAGACCAATATGTAATCTACGTATTGCAACACAACACCTTGCAAATGGATATCACTTAAGTTCATCTGCAAGACTCTATTGGAAATCGATGGAGACTCCCAGCGTCCCTGGGGCAATTGCGTGCTTTTTAACTTCTTTTGGCTGAACTTAATTACGTCAGATCTTGAGAATCTTTATGCAATGGGATTGAGAAAAACACATTTTTCAAGTCAATCACCGTGAACTATCGTGCCTCAACCGGATACTACATAAGATTGTCGCAGGATTAGAAACTAGAGGGAACTCAGCCTCTACGATCTGGTTAAACGGTTGTAAATCCTGAATTAAATGCCACAACCCCCCCTTCGATTTTTTGATAGGGTACACTGATGTATTACATGGTGACTCTGACATCACCAGGATACCTTGTTCCATCATGGCGGATATCGCCTTGAAAATACATTAGTCTGCCTCTCAAGACATGGGATACTGTTGTGTTCAAGTTAAAATTGCTCCTGGTTTCAATTTAATCTTAACTTCTCCAGCCCCTTTCAATAGGCCTATGTCATAGGGGCCTGTAGTCCATAATGTAACTGGCACTTTCGCCATGTCCTCATGGAAAAACTCGGGACGCTTCCGTGCTAACATCATTTTCTGAGGAACCTCACTTTTGATTGCTCTCACCCAATAAGTAATACTCATTTCAAATACTACTTTGTCATCTGATGAATGGTCTCTAAATATATCCTCGTCAGTGACTTCAGTCAATCTATAACATTCCCCAATGGCAATCACTGTGCACCATCGTCTTCCTTCAGAATCAGTTCAATCAAGCAAAGCCCTTTCTCCCTGCACTTTGCCTGCTTGAAATTCTAAGGGAAAGACTTGTCCTCCTTCTTCATCCATAGGTATCTTTGGCATGAATAAAAACTCATCAGGTATTCTCACAGTTTTACCCACTAAACCTGGTAGCCATGTTAACAAAATGCGCACCCCATAGTGAAAAACCTCTGGTTCTAATGGTGCTCCTCGCATGTCTATTTGTCCCGTGAATGCCATAATAAATTCACTCATGTTTAAATAATGCATTCCTGGCATTGAACATACTATGCCTTCATCAGTAAATTAAATTGTCATGTTCAATTTTGTCATGAAATCTCAACAGAATATATTAACAGGCGTCTGTCTCGAATATAATAATGGTAAAGACATGTCACATTCTCCTATAGAGACTGAAACCTTCATGGCATTCCCAGATAAAGTAAATTTCCCCTCTCGCATACATGAGCGTTTTGCCCACGTGTCTACTAAAAAAGAAAATGATTTGCCCCCTGTATTGATGTCAACCCTTGGTTCCACTTGAGGATTGGGCATCACTGATAGTATCAAACACATCAAGTCTCCCAGTGAGGTGTCCTATTGTGGGTACATGCTTATTCCCGTACCTGTGAAAGGATTTCCTCCTTCGACAGTGACATCCCCTATCCTAGGAGTCATTAACTGTCCTCTGCTTGTTCCCTGCTGTAACTGAATGGTTGAATGCTGTGACTGCCCTTGCAGTGGATTCATTGCTATCTGCTGTGTTTCCAAACCCTGCTGCATTCTCCGTGCTTGTGTTTGCTGCACTGTCTGATTATGGGAAAACCCCTCTTCATTCTGTTGAGTGTATGTAGGTGGGTATATAGTCCACCATCTTGAGAATTGCCCATTTTGCACGTCTCCTTGGCTTCTACACATGCATGCAAGGTGTCCTGATATACTGCATCTCCAACATAGAGGAGGTCTCCTAATTTGCCCTTCCTGCATGCCTTGACTATCATTCTGTGCGTTTTGAAACCAACACTGGTTATTCTGGTAATTTCCCTAATTATTCTGGAAGCCCTTATCTTGGAAGCGTCCCCTTCCCCGTGGTATAAATCCATTACTACCTTGATCAAACTGCCTTTGGTTATTCACCTGTGGCATGCCTTCCATTTGCTGTGAACTCAACCCTTCTCCGCTAGTCAACATTGTCCCTGCTATGGCATATTTTTACAATTGTGTCTGCACTAATTTCGCTTCTTCACCTTTCCTAGCGTCATCTTTCTTTTGATTCTTCTCTTGCAATAGTCTGCAGTAATGTGCAATGGTCAGCTGAATTTCTGACCATGGCTTTGCTTTCATGCCCACCAATTTTTTGAGCTGCTTCTGTACCTGCTCTGGCAGCTATTGGCATAGTATATGATAAAATGAAGGCATAGATTTCCCCCAAGGCTTGCGAGTCTCCAAGCTCCATTCTTCCTGAAAATTCTGAATGTAAACAAGAGGACCATCTCCTTCCTGCATCTTTTTTCGGTCATTATAGCTCCCATATCTGACGTGTCCGGATACAGCACTCTGAGTGCTTTCCAGACTGCCGCTCTACAGTTATTAAATGGTGCTCCATCATGAGCCGTGTTCTGCATAGTGACACTTGAGTATCCTTCTCTCAACCAAACATCGTCTGCTCTCTCCCCAATGATAGCAATTAGAAGACCTTTAATGTCCCCTATAGCTAACGTGTTTCCTCCTGTCATTTTTTCTAACTCATGTATCCATTTCCCAGCACCAGAGGTTAAATTTGGGAGTTTACACCTAAAATTGTCTTTATCCATTTGTGGCCATGGTATATACTGTGGTCTGGCTCCTCCTTTCTCTAACAAGGACAACTGCGATATCCCAAACTCACACTCATCCACCATCGTCTGTCTGTCCATAGCAGGGACAATGGTTCTGCACCACCTTCTTCCTGGTAGCGATCTTAACCTGCTCACATAAGGTAGCGAGTTACCCCCGCTCACTGTGGGACTGGCCTCTAGGTCAATCTAGTAGCACCAGAGATTCTGACGCCCTCGATTTGGGTAGATCTAGATCTGACCATCTAACTTCTTTGTCCATCGGAAAACATCCCTTGGGACCACATGCGTTACCTCCCTCCTCCCCACAGAAGGTTTCTCTGTCTTCCTCTGACATATCCTGTGCAGCACTTGGGTGGATTCCTGCCTCTTCATCTCTATTCAGAGTTAGTCTGTCTAAAGACAACTCTTTAGGCTCAAAACTACATGAGCCGCCCTCTCTGTCGTACAACTGCGTACTCTCAAGTCAATTGTTGTTACCTTTTTCTTTCGATTCCTGCTTAGTCCTCATATCATGATAGACTTTATTGATTGTGTCCCCAATGCTTCTAGAGTCAAACTTATCCTCTAGATTTGCTCTATATGGACCTGGCATCGGTTCATGTGCTGGGAAGAATTCTTCTATATCTTCCCACACCACTACTGGATTAGGCTCCATTAATTATTTTTCTATACGCTCAATGTCACATGCTCTCTGCCTTCTTTTTCATTCTATTTCATCATCAAGCTCTCTTTGCTTCCTTGCTTCTTCTCTCACCCTTTCTTCTTCCTTCCTTTTCATATCTCTTCCCTCATTTGCCCTTTGTATTTCTTCATCTCTACATCTTTGTATCCTTTTATCCCTTCATTTTTGTTCTTCCTGATCCTCTCTCTTTCTTTCTAGCCTTACTCGTTCTTCGATTTTCCTCTGTCTGTTGACTTATTTCCTCTGTTCTTCCGCCCTTTCCTGCTTTTTCAGTTGTTCACCCTGATACAACTGTTCCCGTCTTTGTCTATCCTTCCTTCTTGCTCCATCTTCTTTCAATTGTTCCTCTCTGACTCTATCTTTTTTGTCCCCTTCATCTCGATCTTCTCTTTGTCTTACTTCCTCAATGCTCTTACCATCAAGTTTGCGCAAAATCTGGCCACCTATCCATACCTTCTGTATGAGCGCTACCTCAGCCTTATCTTTACCTCCTTTCCATCTCTTTATTTCCTGTCCTATTTCTAAGGATGTACTTGGTCGGTCACTTCTCTCCTTGTGATTTTTCTCTTTGTCCCTTGGGACTTTAGAGATCACATCTCTTTTAGGAATGTTCTATACATCCTCGTCGCTTCTATGTGCAGGCGACTCATATGCTGGATCGCTGTACCCTGCCTCTGACTTAGATTCTCTTAATGGGTACACTCCATCATCTTTTATACTATCACCTTTTACATCAGGAGCGGCGGGGAGCCGCAGGCTCCTCACCCTTCTCTTTGCATATGTTAAGTATGCAGTCTTCAGGATGACTCCTTCTGCTGCCTGTTATGATGCAGGACACTGGTCTTACTCTATTGTGACATTCCTCATCTCACAGTTTCTCAATTGCTTGGCTTCTCTCCTCAAGTAAATTATTTCATAACTCGACGCTCATCATCTCAAGTTGTCCTTACCCCAGCCTCCCTCCGTTACTTGTTTCCCCTTATCACTTTCTCCACTCACTGCCCATTCACAATTTTGCCACCTCACTCAGTTTTACTCACCATTTGCTTTTACGACTACCGGCTCTCGGGCTCGTCTCTTCCATATCAGCAGCTTCAACCTTCCGCCCGTTCAGCTTCTTGTAGAAGTTGGGAGGGGATTTCATACAAACCGAGGAACCCGTCTCACCTACGCTTACAAACCCTGGTTTATAAACTTTTTCCGCTATCTAAAGGGAGCTTCACGTCCTTTCAGCCGAATGGCAGAGGATGTCCGGTATTGGCAGGACCCCAAAGCTTACTGAATGGGATGCAGAAGTTACTCACACATCAATAATCAAAATGACTCAGGAAGTTGGCAAAGTTGACTGTTTTAATATCAATTATCTAAAACGGGGAGTTTAACGGACATCAACGGACGTCTCATAGCATGCTCTCTCAATACATTTCATAAAAACATGAGTTATATAGTAAAAACTTGTCATAGATGACGTTAACCTACATATTTGCTACCGTCAACCTATGTGGCAAACTACAAAAACCTAATGGAAAATGTGATAGCCTTAGAGGGAACATCTAGGTATACGTTCCATACTAGCCTAAGAAAGTGATAGGCTCCTTAACATCAGGTGGGTTCAACTAAGCCCTCCTCTCAAACAAGTCTCTATGAACGTCACTAAATACACAACGTCCCATTGGTTATACAAACTATAGGGCTCTTAATTATGTGGCCCCCTACAATTGGTTGACACTCTTACATCCGTTAGTACTTTCCCACCCATGTTAGCAGCACGCATGCTGGACTTCCAGGTGCTGGGGAGCTGGTCACAACCATAGCTTCCCACCAGTTAGCATATCATCACCTTAGTGGTCTGCACATCAATTAAGCCTTTGAACTTGGCCTTGGAAATGTTCTTTCCTCTGGAGAATACAGGGGAGTAGAGGCACGCCCTGCCTCTCTGCGTAGGTGTGGTTCGTCATGTTTGT
Organism: Ambystoma mexicanum; assembly: GCF_040938575.1. Taxonomy (NCBI): domain Eukaryota; kingdom Metazoa; phylum Chordata; class Amphibia; order Caudata; family Ambystomatidae; genus Ambystoma; species Ambystoma mexicanum. The sequence goes on from NC_090928.1 coordinate 741,045,598, forward strand.
CCAGTTGTCCAGTTCCATCAATCTACGTGACTGAAGACCACAAATTTGAGCTCTGGTGCATTTAAAATACTACTATTTAATGAAACACTTCTACCTTGTTTTCGTCCATGCCTTCTGAATAGGAGTTTCATTCGTTCACACGATTGTAACTAATGTCTGCTCATCCCAGTCCGATAATACCTTGGCTTCTTGGGGATGATCCAGCCTTGCCTTCACTTCTGTACTTTCATTGTTTTTCAACTGCGACATACTAGAAAAGGCCTTCCTTCTTTGGTCCAGCTCTGCTATAACACGTAGTGGAAATATCAATTCTTTGGTCCTTCTTCTACTTGGATTTCATTCAAATGGCCATCATACTGTCTTGTATGCAAGTATGGCTTTCTCAATGGGAATCTTGCCTCCAGGATTCTCCTTGGTATTGGTATTTTCACTGGTACTGCACATGTCTCACACTCTGGCTCCCAACATATAGGCAATATGGGCAAGATGCTTGAGGTGGGGTTACTTGGCTCCTTCTCTACATTTTGGTTACAGTGACATGCTAATCGAAATGGAGGGGGCAGAAGTTTTATCCTACCTACTTTTGAACAATTTTTACTCCCAGGCTGTACTCACAGCCATGGTAGTGCATGTCATGATGCCTACCTCCAAGGAGCCAGGTCTGACCCAGCAACCCCAGAGGCAGGCATCATTTCCCCCAGGGGAGTGCCAGCGGGCCCAAGCTGGGGCCCTTTGGACGCAGTCCTGGCGCCTTAGGCGCCAGGCTCATGTTGGACCTCTGTCCTGGCGCCTTAGGCGCCAGGCTCATAAAGCTAGACATGTGTTCAAGTGTTTTAATGTGCACTTACCTGATGCAGACCATGCTGCCACATCCAGGCCCTCTTGAGGCCTGAATAGGAACTACTTTACCTGTGGGACTACTTTCCACCCGGGTGTGGTCGGGGAAGGATACATACCTGATCGGAGGAAGGATACACACTTGGAACTTCTTCCAAAGCTATTTAAACCACACCCGATCAGCAACTCACGCTTCGCGTTGTTCTGCTCCTCGCAGCTGGACGCTCACCGTGTCAGCTCCTGCATCTGGACTTCAGCCACGCCTGTCAGCATCCTGGGTCACCTGCAAAGGGAGACAAGAGACCTACCAGCTAATCTGTACCACAGAGACATCACCGACGATCCTGAAAGGGAAGACATCATTTTAAAAGCATTTCGTTACGATTGCTGCAGTGCTGCATTTCACTCACCTTTCCTGGGTTCCTCCATCTTCAGCAGCGATCATCCGGATACACAGCCACTTCCCAGAGCCTAGAGGAAAAGACAAGAATAAGAGGTGAGAGAAGGAAGGGAATAGGAAAAGCTCAGTTTCCTTCTAAGACTTACCTGTTGGGTCATTCCCATTTCATTTCGGGTCTTGCTGCTTCCAAGCATTTTCCGGACCCCGGCCCCTATGGGGAAAAAAGACAAAGACATTAGATGAGCGAATGCAAAAACATTACCTGAGCGCTCATCTAGGACTTACCAGATCTTTACTGGAACTGCACGTTTCACTTCGGGTCGGCGCCATATCTCCGGCATTCCGAACCCCGGCCCCTACGGGGAAAAGACATCAACATTAGCGCTTTGTTGCAAGAAGTCTCCAAAGGAATCTTCATTCATCACCTGAAAAAAGACAATGAACATTATTATTTAAAGCTTGAACTTTTGAACTTGCAACAGAACTTTTACAGCGCCTTACCAGTATAATCAAGCTTACCTGAACTCCCATCCAACCTCAATCCAGTGAAGGAACTGGGTTCAACGCGCCCCTGCGTCAGAAGCAGGATGGAGAGCTCGTCCTTTCAGACCCTAAGGGGTATATTCCTATGAGCCGGAGAAGCCAGAGTAGAGGGCCCTTCCTGTCCATCTTCAGAGTCCTGCGCTTCACCATTGAAGAAGCATCAGCACTCGAAGCCAGACCTGCGCCTCCGTGGGAACCAGGTGAGCGTTACAGAACGCGAAGCCTACCCACAATTTCCCACCCGGGCGCTATGGAGACTTCCGAGACTGACCAGCTGGCCCAGCTTTTGAGGGAATTACGGGCAGAGGTGCACTCAGCCCGCCAGGAGACTAACGCTCTCAAAAGAGAACTGATGTTATCTAAGGAAAGAACTGATGACCTAGCCAAAAGGTTATTACAGGCCCAGGCAGGGCACACTCCTTTACCTGATTCTGGAGACATTTCCACATCAATGGGTTTGAGTAACCCGGTACAAATTAATCTACCTGGACACATGCCTTTGGCCCCGCCTGAACGTTTTGCGGGGGATCCCAAGAAATATGCCGTCTTTATGAACCAATGTCGTTTACACTTTCTATGCAGACCCTGAGCCTTCCCTAACGACCAGACCAAGGTAGCCTTTATACTATCTTACCTCAGTGGCAGTGCTGCCGATTGGTCTATTCCATTGGTAAATCAGGATGATCCCATTCTCCGGAATTTTCAGGGCTTCCAGGCCAGCATGGAAAGATTGTTCGCTCGACACTCTCAAGGACAGGCCCTTGATAACGAACTGCTATCCTTACGACAAGGTAATCAGGATCTTCTGTCCTACATAGCCACCTTTAACAGACTGGTTGTGGAAACTGGATGGCCAGAAAGCAAAAGGATCACATTGTTTCATCGAGGCCTGCGCGGAGAGCTTAAGGATGTTCTAGCTCAGATAGTAAACCCACCCCAGGTCTGCGCAGACTACATTGACTTGGTGGTTCAACTTGATCACAGAATTCAAAATAGAAAAGCAGATCGGTTCAAGTATGAAAACCGAGCACCGATCAAAACCCACGCTACCTCCAAGAGTACCGACGTATCTGAACCTATGCAAATCAGTGGTGTTAAAGGACCATTAACGCAGAAAGAACGAGAGAGAAGGCGGCAATTGCAACTTTGTCTGTATTGCGGGACTTCCGGTCACTTTCTTCGAAATTGTCCAGTTAAACCACTTAAGAAGGTGGTTGGAGCTACTGATAACGAATTAGTGACACCTGATTCGGGAAACGACCTAGCCCGGCAAGCGTAGGGGTCCGCTTGCCGAGCTTGAAAACTAACTTTTTGACCTCGCATTTCGTCATGCCAATGGTGCTCGTGGACCCAAAATAGCCTCAGTAGTTGCATGCTATAAAAGCATACATCGACAGTGGAGCTATTGGAAATTACATAGACCGTGAATTGGCTTCCAGGATTAAGCTTCCTCTCCGCCCGAAAGTAACCCAAGATGTCATTACTACAGTAGATGGAACCGAAATAGCCTCAGGGCCTGTAACGCATTCCACTGTTGAAGTGACACTGGTGGGTCAGGATGGACATCGGGAAGCAATCGTGTTTGATGTGATCAAGGCCCCACAATTTCAAGTAATTCTTGGAATTCCTTGGTTAGAAACACATAATCCCAGAATTGACTGGCGAGCAAAGAAGATAAGTTTTCCTGATTGTGAACCAACTTGTTATCCAAGAAATCGAGCTATGGGTCTAGCCACAGAAATTCCAAGAATACCACAGAATACCAAGAATTCCAAGACGTTTTTCAGAAAGAACAGGCTAACACGTTACCTCCCCATCCGTCTTATGATTGCCAGATCGATCTGGTACCCAATGCTCAACTACCTTGTAGTAGGATTTATGCTCTTACGGAACCTGAGAACCTGCATTTGCGTCAGTATTTAGATCAGTACCTAGCCAATGGTTTTATTCGCCCGTCCAAGTCTCCTGTCTCTTCAGCTCTGTTCTTCGTGCCAAAAAAAGAAGGCGACCTTAGAACGTGTATAGACTATCGTGCCCTAAATCAAATAACGATTAAGAATCGTTATCCTCTGCCCTTGATCCCTGAGCTTATCGACCAGGTGAAAGACGCTTGTGTGTACACCAAGTTAGATCTCCGAGGAGCTTATCACCTGGTGCGCATAAAAGAAGGCGACAAATGGAAGACTGCATTCCGCACCAAATTTGGGCTCTTCGAATATCAGGTGATGCCCTTCGGTTTGTGCAATGCACCTGCCGCCTTTCAGTACTTTATGAATGATGTTCTTCGGGAACTTATCGATGTCTGTGTCATTGTTTACATTGACGACATCCTGGTGTACTCTTCTTCAGAATCTGATCACAGAAAACATGTTAGGGCAGTTCTTGAGAAACTGCGCCAGCACAGACTATTTGCAAAACTCGAAAAATGCGTTTTTCATACCACAGAAGTTGAGTTTCTCGGATTCATCCTGACACCTCAAGGAGTCCGAATGGACTCGCGAAAGGTGGACGCCATCCTCAAATGGCCATCTCCAAGCTCGGTGAAGGGAGTTCAGAGCATGCTCGGCTTTACCAATTTCTATCGAAGATTCATCCCGGAATTTTCCCGAACAGTCCAACCCATCACCGCTCTCCTAAAGAAAAACAAACGCTTCGAATGGACTCTTGAGGCCGAACAAGCCTTCCAGGACCTGAAAACCAAATTCACCTCTGCACCTGTATTGAAGCACCCGCACCCAGATCTCCCGTACATAGTGGAAACCGATGCTTCCAGTTCGGCCATGGGATCTGTCCTGTCGCAAAGAGACCCAAAAACTAACCAACTACACCCAGTGGCCTTTTGGTCCAGAAAATTTTCTCCTCCTGAAATCAACTACGCAATTACCGATAAAGAGTTACTGGCCATCAAATCTGCTTTCAAGGCTTGGCGTCACTACCTTCTCGGGGCAAGACACACCATCACCGTAATTACGGACCACAGAAACTTACAGTATTTAAAGACGGCCAAAGCTCAATCTTCACGACAACTCCGATGGGCTCTATTCTTTGCGGAATTTGATTTTGTAATTACCTATCGCCCTGGCTGCAAGAATGGAAAAGCAGACGCCTTATCCCGGATTGGCATGGAAGAACCTAATTCGAGCTTAGAACCTGTGCCCATCATACCTGAGCAAAGAATCTTAGGCTTAACTTCATTGCAATCTATTGAGGATATCCAAACGCAAGTAAAACAACTTCTAGACTCTTCAACCTTATTGGAATGGAGTCAAAAGGGTCCTCATTACACCGTTAAGGATGACTTACCCTACTTCCAGGAGCGGTTGTTTCTGCCAAGTAAAGAATTGCAAGAACTTGTTATTGCCCATCATCATGAATCTTTAATGGAAGGACACCCTGGTATCGCTAAAACGGAGGAAAAAATCAAACGCCACTTCTGGTGGCCTTCTTGGAGAAAAGACATAAAGTCTTTTGTACTGTCTTGTGGAATTTGCGCCCAAAACAAGGCTCAAAAGAAAAGGCCAGCCGGCCTACTTCAACCCTTGGATATTCCACCGGCACCATGGCACACCCTGTCAATGGACTTTATAACAGATCTGCCTCCTTGTGCTGGTTACAACACAATCCTTGTAATTGTGGACTATTCTCCAAAATGGCCCACTTTATCCCTTTAAAGGGTTTGCCTTCAGCTTCCACCTTGGCCAAGGAATTCCTGGAGAATATAGTTTGCATACATGGTTTCCCTTCCATTTTAGTCTCAGATCGTGGAAGTCAATTTGTCTCACATTTTTGGAAGAAGTGTTGCCAACTAGCACAAATAGATGTGCGGTTATCCACCAGCCACCACCCCCAGACCGACGGACAAACCGAGAGAACCAATCAGACTCTCGAGCAATATCTTCGGTGCATGTTACACCAATCCGAGTTAAATTGGAAAGACATCCTTTGGATCGCAGAATATGCATACAACAATTCAGTACATTCTGGAACCGGACAAACCCCCTTTTATACTTTGTATGGTCACCATCCTCGGACCTCTGACCTAGATCCACCTCTGACCCTGGAAATGCCCGCAGTAAATCATCTGCATTCCACAATAACCCGAGCCTTCAAAGAAGCTGCAACTCATTTACAGCAAGCCAAGAAAAAGTATAAAGAAAACGCTGATTTGCACCGAAGTAAAACTCCTCCTTACCAAGTAGGAGACCAGGTATGGCTAGCAACTAAACATTTACCCCTCAAGGGCCCGCGAACCTTCAATCCCAGATTCATAGGACCTTATCCCATCAAAGCTATAATCAACCCAGTGGCCTTTAAACTGGATCTACCGTCCAACATGCGTATTCATCCAGTTTTTCATGCATCACTTTTGAAGCCAGTACAACCAGGAACCCGATTGTCCAAGCCTCCAGATCCAGTTCAAATTGAAGGGGAATTAGAATTCGAAGTTAAAGACATTTTAGACTCCAAGGTGGTAAAGTCGAAACTCTTCTATCTTGTTGACTGGAAGGGATATGGACCTCAGGAGAGATCGTGGGAGCCTAGTAACCATGTCCACGCACCTCGATTAGTACAAAGGTTTCACCGGAGATTTCCGAACAAGCCCAAACCCCCGGAGGGAAGAACCTTGGGAGGGGCCTTGAGGGGGGGTACTGTCATGATGCCTACCTCCAAGGAGCCAGGTCTGACCCAGCAACCCCAGAGGCAGGCATCATTTCCCCCAGGGGAGTGCCAGCGGGCCAAAGCTGGGGCCCTTTGGACGCAGTCCTGGCGCCTTAGGCGCCATGCTCATGTTGGACCTCTGTCCTGGCGCCTTAGGCGCCAGGCTCATAAAGCTAGACATGTGTTCAAGTGTTTTAATGTGCACTTACCTGATGCAGACCATGCTGCCACATCCAGGCCCTCTTGAGGCCTGAATAGGAACTACTTTACCTGTGGGACTACTTTCCACCCGGGTGTGGTCGGGGAAGGATACATACCTGATCGGAGGAAGGATACACACTTGGAACTTCTTCCAAAGCTATTTAAACCACACCCGATCAGCAACTCACGCTTCGCGTTGTTCTGCTCCTCGCAGCTGGACGCTCACCGTGTCAGCTCCTGCATCTGGACTTCAGCCACACCTGTCAGCATCCTGGGTCACCTGCAAAGGGAGACAAGAGACCTACCAGCTAATCTGTACTACAGAGACATCACCGACGATCCTGAAAGGGAAGACATCATTTTAAAAGCATTTCGTTACGATTGCTGCAGCGCTGCATTTCACTCACCTTTCCTGGATTCCTCCATCTTCAGCAGCGATCATCCGGATACACAGCCACTTCCCAGAGCCTAGAGAAAAAGACAAGAATAAGAGGTGAGAGAAGGAAGGGAATAGGAAAGGCTCAGTTTCCTTCTAAGACTTACCTGTTGGGTCATTCCCATTATATTTCGGGTCTTGCTGCTTCCAAGCATTTTCCGGACCCCGGCCCCTATGGGGAAAAAAGACAAAGACATTAGATGAGCGAATGCAAAAACATTACCTGAGCGCTCATCTAGGACTTACCAGATCTTTACTGGAACTGCACGTTTCACTTCGGGTCGGCGCCATATCTCCGGCATTCCGAACCCCGGCCCCTATGGGGAAAAGACATCAACATTAGCGCTTTGTTGCAAGAAGTCTCCAAAGGAATCTTCATTCATCACCTGAAAAAAGACAATGAACATTATTATTTAAAGCTTGAACTTTTGAACTTGCAACAGAACTTTTACAGCGCCTTACCAGTATAATCAAGCTTACCTGAACTCCCATCCAACCTCAATCCAGTGAAGTAACTGGGTTCAACGCGCCCCTGCGTCAGAAGCAGGATGGAGAGATCGTCCTTTCAGACCCTAAGGGGTATATTCCTATGAGACGGAGAAGCCAGAGTAGAGGGCCCTTCCTGTCCATCTTCAGAGTCCTGCGCTTCACCATTGCAGAAGCATCAGCACTCGAAGCCAGACCTGCGCCTCCGTGGGAACCAGGTGAGCGTTACAGTGCAGAGCAGGGTCACAATTTATCCAAAATGGTGGCTGTATTCTTTTTTCACCATTTCTTGGTTGCTTGTTCCTTCTTGGTCCTTCTTCTGCCATGCTGGGTGGGAGAGGCCCTGGTTTGACTTTTGTCTCCAGTTGGAATCCTTTATGAATCCTGCCAAGGCTCCAGCATGTCTGTAAGGACATGAAACAGTGGAGGATTGTGAAACTCCGCTGTTCTTTGTCTTCTGATGTGCATGCCTGGAACCAGTTTCAACTGGGAGGCTGGTTGTCCAGAAAGGACAGCCACCACCCAGAGTTTGAATGGTGCATGGGTTCTGATTGGCTGGGTTCCTGCATAAAAGGCATGGATCCTAAACCTGAAGACAAGCTGACTTCTGGAACTGAAGTTCAGCACATTTTACTATTAGACAATACAATATTTAAAGAGATTAAACTCAACACACCAAGAAGCAGATCTCAAGGTAGCTGTCATGATCTCTGCTTCCAAAAGGTCAGGGTTTTCCCAACTCCCTTGGAAGCAGATCCATAACCCAGGTTCCGAGTGCCAAACAGTCCCAATTGGGACCTTTTGGACCCAGTCCTGGCGCCAGTGGCACCAGGCTCATAAATATGCCCAGTTCCAGTGCTGGAAGCCCCGTGCTCATAATGCTTGGGTGGACTTACCTGCAGCAGACCATGCTGCTTACTTGCCTGCCAGTTGAGCCTCTGATCCTCTTCTGTTTGGAACTACTTTTCCTGTTGGGTGGGGCAGGAGCCACTCCCTAGGTTCAGAACACTGGAACTCTTCTGGAAAGCAGGAACTCTTTTCTTACCTAGGCGTGGCTGTGGAAGGAGACACCTAAGCACTACAGGAGGCTATTTAAACCACACCCGATGGATGAATCTTGCTTTGCGTTATTCTGCATCCTCTGCAGCAGAACGCTCATCGTGTCTTCTGCATCTGATCCTGGGCCTAAGGAAAAAGGCTTACCATCCTGAATCCAGTCTTCAGCAACACCTATAAAGACAAGAAAGAACAGGTTAGCATTACGGTCTTCAGTGACAGCACTTCACTTACCTGGTCCATCGGCTGTCACCAACGCCTCGCGCTGCATTCCGGCATCTGAAAGACAAAAGCTTACCAACTCTTTGCACGCTCCAGAGGCCTTCGGCGCTGCATCCCGCATCTGAAAGACAAAACAAGGTGCGTTTAAAGACATTGGGGAACTTTAATACTCACGTGCCATTACTCCTTTCCACATCTAACCCAGTGGGTATTCCGGCACCCTGCAGCCGCTCCGAACTTGTACCTGCAAAATAAAAAGACAGTTAGAGCGCATCGTGAAGCAGGCAACAAGCGCTTACTTACGTGCTTCCAGGCGCTTCTATTCATCACACGGGCTCCATCTTCAACTCACTTCAGCCCGTCATCCGCCATCGCCGGAACCCTGCAAAACAAGAGACATCATTACTAAAGACTTTTAAAGACATTAGAATTACTCGAAACTTACCATTCGTGCAGTAAACGACGGACAGCAGTCCTCTGAAGTCAAGAGGCCTGCGCTACCTATCCAGTGAAGAAACTGGTTACAGCACCCTGCCCCGAGGCAGATGGAGAGCTCGGCGTTCACTTACCTAAGGTGAGAGCGTTAACCTTTGGGGTTCTACAGGAGAGGAGAAAAGGAAAGAGATAGGGACACCCCAATAACCCCAGTTCATTAATCCCATATTTTCTATCTGCAGACATCTTACTCTTCGAGTCAGGCATACAGTGCACAGAGGTCCAGCCCAAAGAGCCAACCGGGTGCTACACATCACCTTTGAAGATACGGTATACGCCCAGTCAAGACCGGCGCCTCTACGGGAATCAGGTGAGCGTTACAGAACGCAAAGCCTACCGCAAAACTCCCGTCCAGGCGCTATGGAAACCTCGGATACCGACCAGCTAGCCCAGTTACTTGGGGAATTAAGGGCAGAAGTGCATGCAGCCCGTCAGGAAACGAACGCTCTAAGAAGGGAACTGATTATTTCCAAGGAGCGAACAGATGATCTCGCTAGACAATTGCTACAGTCACAAGCCGGACAGACCCCGTTACCCGCATCTGGGGGAAATCTTCCTTCTACATCCTCTATGAATCCAGTGCAGATCAACCTACCTGGGAATGTACCTCTGGCTCCGCCCGAACGATTTTCTGGTGACCCAAAGAGGTTTGCAGTATTTATCAATCAGTGCCGGTTGCATTTCTTATGCCGGCCAGGAGCCTTTCCAACTGATCAAGCTAAAGTAGCTTTCGTGCTTTCGTACCTTAGTGGCAATGCGGCAGACTGGTCGATCCCTCTAGTAAATCAAGATGATCCGGTCCTCCATGATTTTCAAGCTTTTCAGCTCAGTATGGAAAAACTGTTCGCAAGACATTCACAGGGGCAGGCCTTGGACAATGAGCTTCTTTCGTTGCGACAAGGTAATCAAGACCTTTTGGCTTATATTGCGTCTTTCAACAGACTGATAGTGGAAACTCAATGGCCTGAGGACAAAAGGATTATGCTGTTTTATAGAGGTCTACGTGGAGAGCTCAAAGATGTGTTAGCCCAAGTAGTGAATCCCCCACAAGATTGTTCGGACTATATAGACTTAGTCGTTCAAATAGATCACAGACTGCAGAACAGGAAGGCCGATTGTTCCAAGTTTGATGCTCGAGTATTTTCCAAACCGCCAACTCCTTCCAAAGGAGTAGACTCCGGGGAACCCATGCAAATAGGGGGCCTGAAAGGTCCTCTAACACAAAAGGAGCGGGAAAGGAGAAAACAGTTGCAATTATGCCTATATTGCGGAAACTCAGGGCACTTTCTTCGAGACTGTCCGGTGAAACCTGCCAAGAAGGCAGTAGGAGCTGCAGTTACCAAAGTTACAAACTCTGAGCAGGGAAACGACCTCGCCCGACAAGAATAGAGGTCCTCTTGCCGAGCGTGAAAACCAGTTCCGTGACCTCGCATTTCGTGATACCTATGGTCCTCATTAGCCCTGATAATCCGGATCGATTACATGCAATTGAAGCTTACGTCGACAGCGGTGCCATCGGCAATTATGTGGATCATGAAATGGTTTTGAGGATGAATCTAACTCTTTGTCCCAAGGCTGTAAAGGACGTCATTACTACGGTGGATGGAACGGAGATAGCCTCCGGACCAGTAACGCATACCACTCAAGAAGTGACGCTAGTAAGTCAAGATGGACACCATGAGAAGATCGTGTTCGATGTGATCAAGGCTCCTCAGTTTCAGATTATTCTAGGAATACCTTGGTTAGAGAAACACAATCCTCTGATCGATTGGCGAGCAAGAACGGTCCAGTTTCCAGAATGTGTCTCTACTTGTCACCCTCCACCTGGTGTTGCACTGGCAGCAATTTCTTCAGAGACTCCCCAGTTACCTCCCGAATACCTAGAATACCAAGATGTTTTCCGGAAGGATCAGGCTAACTCTCTACCTCCTCATAGGTCTTATGATTGCCAGATAGACCTGATACCTGGATCTACTCCTCCTTGTAGTAGAATTTATGCCCTCACCGAGCCTGAGAACCTTCACCTTCGACAATACCTGGATCAATACCTGGCAAATGGGTTTATTCGTCCTTCCAAGTCCCCTGCTTCTTCAGCTTTGTTCTTCGTTCCAAAAAAGGAAGGAGACCTTAGAACTTGTATAGATTATCGCTCCCTGAACCAGATCACCGTCAAGAATAGATATCCGTTACCTTTGATCCCTGAACTCCTGGACCAAGTCAGAAAAGCATGCATATATACAAAGCTGGATCTTAGAGGAGCCTACCACTTGGTACGAGTAAAAGAGGGCGATGAATGGAAGACGGCCTTCCGCACCAAATATGGGCTATTTGAATATCAGGTCATGCCCTTCGGACTTTGCAATGCCCCGGCCGCCTTTCAATATTTTATGAACGATGTCCTCAGAGAGCTCATAGATGTGTGTGTTGTTGTTTACATTGACGACATCCTCGTTTATTCTTCATCGGAATCTGAAAATCGGAAACACGTGAAAATGGTCCTCGAAAGATTGCGTCAACACAAACTTTTCGCTAAGTTGGAAAAATGTGTTTTCAACGTGACTGAAGTTGAATTCTTGGGATTCATATTATCACCTAGCGGAGTGCGTATGGATTCAAAGAAGGTCGATGCAGTTCTCAAATGGCCATCACCATCCTCCGTAAAAGGTGTGCAAAGCATGTTAGGCTTCACTAACTTTTACCGCAGGTTTATTCCCGAATTTTCTCGAATAGTCCAGCCCATCACTGCCTTGTTAAAGAAAAACAAACGTTTTGAATGGTCTACCGAGGCGGAACAAGCTTTCCAGGATTTGAAGACTAAATTTATCTCTGCACCAATCTTAAAACACCCTCGCCCCGAACTCCCCTACATCGTGGAAACTGATGCTTCAAGCCTTGCCATGGGGGCAGTTCTATCACAAAAGGACCCGGTAACCAATCAGTTGCATCCCGTGGCATTTTGGTCCCGCAAATTCTCGCCTACTGAAATCAATTACACGATTACTGACAAGGAACTTCTGGCTATCAAGTCTGCCTTTAAGGCTTGGCGGCATTATCTGCTGGGGGCCCGACACACCGTTACTGTGATTACGGATCACCGAAACCTGCAATATTTGAAAACCGCAAAAGCCCAATCCTCTAGACAACTCCGTTGGGCATTATTCTTTGCCGAGTTTGACTTCATAATTACCTATCGACCTGGTACAAAAAACGGTAAAGCTGATGCCCTTTCTCGGATGGGAGTGGAAGAACACTTGATCAACCCTAAACCTGTACCAATCATTCCCGAACAAAGAATTCTGGGTGTAATCGCCACACAATCCATAGAGGAAGTTAAGGATCAAGCCAGGCTACTTGTAACTCCAGCAGACATACAGAATTGGCATCTGCAGGGAAAGGACTTTGCAGTAAAGGACAACTTATTGTATTTCCAAGAACGATTATACCTGCCCAGCACAGATTTACAGAAAAAAGTAATCTCTTGTTATCACGATTCTTTAATGGAAGGACATCCCGGTATGGCCAAGACCTCAGAAAAGATCAAGCGCTACTTCTGGTGGCCGTCTTGGAAAAAAGATATCAGAGACTTTATAATGTCCTGTGGAGTATGCGCCCAAAACAAGAGTCAAAAGGAAAGACCAGCAGGCCTCTTACGCCCTATTGACATCCCACCACGCCCTTGGCATACGCTTTCTATGGACTTCATCACCGATCTACCTCCATGCTCCGGATACAATACGATTCTAGTAATCGTGGACTTATTCTCCAAGATGGCGCATTTCATTCCGCTCAAAGGCTTGCCAACAGCAGCAACTCTGGCCCGAGAATTTCTCGAAAACATCGTCCGACTGCACGGTTTTCCTTCGGTTCTAATTTCGGATCGAGGTAGTCAATTTATTTCTCATTTTTGGCGAAGTTGCTGTCAGTCGGCTCAAATTGATGTGAGACTATCGACCAGTCACCACCCTCAGACCGACGGACAAACCAAGAGGACCAATCAAACTCTGGAACAGTATTTACGCTGAATGCTGCAACAAACTGAAAAAACTTGGAAAGACATCCTTTGGATAGCCGAATATGCCTACAATAACTCTGTCCATTCGGGAACTGGGAAAACCCCGTTTTTTCTTTTATACGGCAGTCACCCTCGAACCTCGGAGTTGGATCCCCTCCAAGATCTTGAAACACCAGCAGTAGACTACCTGCATTCTACAATCACCCAAGCCTTTAAGGAAGCTGTTTCTCACCTTCAAAGGGCTAAAGAACAATACAAGAAAGGAGCAGATCAACATCGGAAGGAAGCCCCTCAATATCAAGTAGGGGATCAAGTCTGGTTATCCACCAAATATCTACCTCTAAAAGGGCCACGCACATTCAACCCAAGATACCTTGGTCCCTATTCCATCACTACCATAGTAAACCCAGTAGCGGTCAAGTTGGACTTGCCCCCGCACATGAAGATACATCCGGTCTTCCACGTCTCTCTATTAAAACCCGTGCAACCTCAAACCCGACTAACTAAATCTCCAAAACCCATCCTAGTTGATGGAGAACTCGAGTTTGAAGTCAAAAGCATTCTGGACTCCAAGATCTCCAAATCTAAACTATTTTACCTAATTGACTGGAAAGGCTACGGCCCCCAAGAGAGATCCTGGGAACCTGCTGAATATGTCCACGCTCCTCGCCTAATCAAAAGATTTCACCGAACATTTCCTGACAAGCCAAAACCCCCGGAGAAGCCCGGTTTGGGAGGGGCCTTGAGGGGGGTACTGTCATGATCTCTGCTTCCAAAAGGTCAGGGTTTTCCCAACTCCCTTGGAAGCAGATCCATAACCCAGGTTCCGAGTGCCAACCAGTCCCAATTGGGACCTTTTGGACCCAGTCCTGGCGCCAGTGGCACCAGGCTCATAAATATGCCCAGTCCCAGCGCTGGAAGCGCCGGGCTCATAATGCTTGGGTGGACTTACCTGCAGCAGACCATGCTGCTTACTTGCCTGCCAGTTGAGCCTCTGATCCTCTTCTGTTTGGAACTACTTTTCCTGTTGGGTGGGGCAGGAGCCACTCCCTAGGTTCAGAACACTGGAACTCTTCTGGAAAGCAGGAACTCTTTTCTTACCTAGGCGTGGCTGTGGAAGGAGACACCTAAGCACTACAGGAGCCTATTTAAACCACACCCGATGGATGAATCTTGCTTTGCGTTATTCTGCATCCTCTGCAGCAGAACGCTCATCGTGTCTTCGGCATCTGATCCTGGGTCTAAGGAAAAAGGCTTACCATCCTGAATCCAGTCTTCAGCAACACCTATAAAGACAAGAAAGAACAGGTTAGCATTACGGTCTTCAGTGACAGCGCTTCACTTACCTGGTCCATCGGCTGTCACCAACGCCTCATGCTGCATTCCGGCATCTGAAAGACAAAAGCTTACCAACTCTTCGCACGCTCCGGAGGCCTTCGGCGCTGCATCCCGCATCTGAAAGACAAAACAAGGTGCGTTTAAAGACATTGGGGAACTTTAATACTCACGTGCCATTACTCCTTTCCACATCTAACCCAGTGGGTATTCCGGCACCCTGCAGCCGCTCCGAACTTGTACCTGCAAAATAAAAAGACAGTTAGAGCGCATCGTGAAGCAGGCAACAAGCGCTTACTTACGTGCTTCCAGGCGCTTCTATTCATCACACGGGCTCCATCTTCAACTCACTTCAGCCCGTCATCCGCCATCGCCGGAACCCTGCAAAACAAGAGACATCATTACTAAAGACTTTTAAAGACATTAGAATTACTCGAAACTTACCGTTTGTGCAGTAAACGACGGACAGCAGTCCTCTGAAGTCAAGAGGCCTGCTCCCCTTATCCAGTGAAGAAACTGGTTACAGCACCCTGCCCCGAGGCAGATGGAGAGCACGGCATTCACTTACCTAAGATGAGAGCGTTAACCTTTGGGGTTCTACAGGAGAAGAGAAAGGGAAGAAGAGAGAGACATTCAATAACCCAGTTCATTAATCCCATATTTTCTATCTGCAGACATCTTACCCTTCGAGTCAGACATACAGTGCACAGAGGTCCAGCCCAAAGAGTCAGCCGTGTGTTACACATCACCTTTGAAGATACGGTATACGCCCAGTCAAGACCGGCACCTCTACGGGAATCAGGTGAGTGTTACAGTAGCGATGCATCCATAACCAGTTCCATTCTCTGAAAAACACCATCCCAGAATAGTTGTATCTTGCCACACAACCACAACACAAGGAGCGTGGTGCCCACCTCTCTTTTATAGTTTAATGATCTTTATGGTTAGTTATTTATTCGCATTCTAGGATTCTTATGTTCTCCCTTAAAATCTTCTCCTATTTATTTGCTCTTTTCGTACTATATCGCCTTTTTTCTTTTTCTTTTTACTCTATCTTCTTCGCTTTCTTTTGCTCTTTTGTTCAGCTTGTTTTCTATTCTTCTATGTTGCTCTTTTTAGGCTATTATATTGCATTTGAATAAGTATTACTTTATACATTTATATTATTGTATTATGTTTTATTGTTTATGTAAAGTGTTAATTGAATAAATAAAACTTTGAAAAAAAGGAAAAGGAAGCCAGAACCATGCCTTTCCAATATACCTCAATCTGTGAAACCTGTAACCCAGCCTGCTCCTGCCAGAGAGGTAGAGAGGAATCATGTGTTTTGTGTTTGACAATATGTGTTGTGTCAACTGCAAATACTAGTGTACTACCTCATCTGGTTTTAGGCAAATATTACACTTTGTAGAATTGCATTTAAAGTATCAGATGCATGCATTTGCGAGTGACTGCCTGGAGCACCCATAGCACACCTGGAGGACGATAATCTGGATGGAGCCACCTGGGTGCATTGACAAGACGTCGAAAAACTACAGGACCACACACTCCATCTCCTAGCATGATAATAAAAAGTTGAGAGATGTACACAAAGGCCACTACGTCAAAGCTTCCAAAAGATCTACCAGCAAAAGCATGTAGGTGGCCATAATGTCAGTTGCCCTACACCTGGATAGCAAATGAGTGTGAACTATACCGAGGGTGGAAAATGGACTGAAAAGATTCAATGAGGTTGCATTAACCAGTGAGCCTTTGAAGTTGAGAGGCCACTGTCTTCTTAGTAATCTTCCCCAGGAAGGGTAGGGTGGTCATTGGTTCAACATTACTTAGCATTGTTTAGCCATTTGAACGTTTTGTTTCCAAAAGTTGAGATATGAATAGCAGTTTTCAAGTAATGAGGAAAAGACTCTGTGTGAGAAGGGAATCAACAATTGTGCCAAGAAGAGTTAACTTATCATAGGGAAGTGAATGAAGGCATTTGCATTATTTCAGCAGGAATTGGGCTTAAATGCTGTGATCAAAGAAGACACATCATTCACAGTCAGTTGGCAACTTCAATAGAACACATATAAGCTTTGCTGCTTTCTTGGAATGTTTAGAGCATGTTTTCTCTATTACTATCATTATTCTGATTGTTATGTGAAAACAGCAAATGCTTGAGTCCATTAATTATCTTTTTAATAGAATGCGAACCTTGTGATGTGAAAACAAGACCAGATATGAAGAAGAAAACAATATTGCCCATATTTTAATATTTTCTTTTTCGGTAATGTACTGTGCACTTGAGTTTTAAAATGCTTAATTAATGGCAATGACTCTTCCTCGACTCCCCACAGCCAGGAACAGCCGAGGGACATTGTCACCTTCTACCAATAGTGTTAAGGGAGTGATATCCAAATGACTGGCAACACAGGGCGTTTCCAGGGTAGTTCTTAACTTGCGATTAAATGGACATTGACGCTGTCACTCAAGCACATCTGAAACTTCTCCTCTGAAAGAAATATATCTATCCTGCAGAGCTTGTGCAGAAAAATATGACTTTCAAAATTGACTTGTATGAAGTCTGGCGTCCTCCTGATAACCGGTCTCTGGGAACGTTATTGAGCGGAATGTAGTCGGGGATTATAAAACTGGAGGACGTGAACTTTATATCTAATAGGCTTCTGTCGTCAAGACCGGTTGCCTGCAGAAGACGCACACATCTTTAAATCGAATGAGAAGTAAGAAATATTTCAATAAACTCGAGGGATTAAAATCGACCTATGGATGCAGAGACATTGAATCAATTAAAAAACAAAAGCAAATGGGAGCCAATTTAATTGAATGTCAGAAGTTTAATATTGCAGACTTTACATTGTTCATTTTATTATTTCAGTAGACATGTCTGCATTTTATTCATTGCAGGCTGGTAATGGAAACCTTCTGTACAATAGAGAGAAAACAGATAGCTTGATGAATATAAATCTACTAAAAATCTGATTAAAGCTGATCCAGATACGAGGCACCATTGTTCACCAGTGTGGCTATACAGGCCTGGAATTTGAATCCCTTTGTGATGAGAAATCATCTGCATGTAATTTGCTGCTGCATTTCATTTGGAAACAATTATATTAGCAAATGTAATTCTTCCAGTTGCTCCATGCTTCAAAAGCTTAATAGATACATATTATTAATGGGACAAATTGAACGTGTGGTCAGTGTAGCTCATCCAGAGGCAAGATGGGTAAATATTTGCTATTTAAAACATGTGCTGAATTGTTTCGCACACCTTCCTACATGATATCAAGAAAAGCCATTTTGAAGAAGGACTATTAGTACCCAGCGCAGGTTCTTTTGCTCGCAAACAAACCAATTGGTTTGTTTGTGAGCCTTACCTGTCAGTAATCCCTTTTGCATTTGTCCGACCCTCGCACCACTTGTTTTTTTTTGTTTGCAGGCCAACATGGACAGGGAGAAGTTTACTTTTTTCCAATGTACTTCAATGGCTGCCATGGAAAGAGAAAATGGACTATCTTCCCCTAACCGCAGAAGGCATTTTTTGACTTTTTTTTGGGCTGCGAAATGCAACGTGTCTTGCAGCCGAAAAAAAAAACACCATTAGAAAAACAGCAGAAAAAACAGTCTAACGGGCCGGAGTACTAATGCCATTAAGCCCCTCGACTGCAGGCCATTACCACATAAGGTAATGCCCACGGGGACTTTGTTAACTATCAGCCCCAGGGGCATTAACGTATGCAGTAATGACCTGCAGTCTTGCCTTAATAATGCAAGTTGCGTAATTTGAAAACGGGCTTAGAACATTCAAATGTGCTGCTTTATTTTCATTTATGTTGTATTTTTATTTATTTATGTATTTGTAGCGCACCGTAGCCTGCATGCATCAGGGCTCTGACAAGGAGACGAGAACAACAGCATGAAAGACAGGACAAGAGAGAGTTGGTCAATCAGAGGGAGAGATCAGGAAGTTGTTTAACTCATTTGAACAGTACAGTTTTCAGGTTTTTACTGAACTTGAGGTAGTTCGGTTCGAGTCTGAGGTGCGGTGGGAGTTGGTTCCATTTATCAGTGGTTCTACAAGGGAATACTCATCCCAGTCTGTTTGCTTTTTTTGTGTGTCCAGCTTTAACTAGCCCTTTGTTTTCAGACCTTAACGTCCGACTAGGTACATAACGGCTGATTTGCTTTTTGATGTATTCCGGGGCAGTTCCGTATAGACAGTGGTGGATTAAAGACATTGGGCCTCATTATAAGTATGGTGGTAAGGCAACAATGGTGCTGGTAGCGCTACTGGCACCTTTGCTACCGTACCACCATACTACGAGCTGCACTCGCGGGTGCCTGTCAGCCCGCCAGGTCTGACCTGGCGTGCAGTGCGGCACCCGCAAGCACAGCAAGTCGGATGCACCGGCACCATTGTAAACGGTGCCAGTGCATCCAACGTCCCCATTCCCATTGAGCCCTACAGGGCTCAAATGGGAATGGGGATGTACCTGGCATGGCACCGCGAAAGGGCAATTACCGGGTCCGGCTGGGCCAGAATAGCCCAGTAATTGCCTGGGTGCCGGACCCGGATGCGAGTTTGGAGGTAGCCTTGCCAGTTTTACCGGCAAGTCTAGCTCCAACCTCATATAGAGGCACCTTGACTTGAAAGTGATTCGATCTTCAATGGACAGCCAATGAAGGGCTATTCTTTCCTTGGTGATGCTTTCTCTTTTAGACTTGCCAGTGATGGTCCTTATGGCGTTGTTTTAGACTATTTGGCACTGTTTTATACATGTATTGCTGGCCCCTAGCATTAGACAATTCCCATAATCTAATCTGGATAGTATTATGTATCTGGCGATGGTGGAACTATTTTGCTGGCTTAAGTGGGGTGTGATTTGTCAGAACAGTTTTTGATGGTACTGGCAAGTTTGTTTGAGATATGCAATGTGAGCATCTGCTCCTAGGGAGGCTTGTAAATAGGCCCCAAGGGTTTTACCTTTGTCTGAGACCTTCACTGTAGAGTTCTTGATTTTAAATGTAGTATAGGCTGGATCGAGTTTGGCTCTTGCTTGTGGAGAGCCAAAGACCATGAGCTCGGTTTTCCCTCCATTGAGGAACATCCAGTTGGTCTTCATCCATGCCTCAATGGAGTTGTAGATGGAATCGAGTTTGTCATTGTCTGTGATGTGGCAGCCAGTCAATTCCATCTCCAGCTGTGTGTCATCTGCAAAGTTTGTGAAGAATATACCCATGTACCGGCTGGCAGGCTGATGAGGGGGGGGTACCCCATTGGATCCTGGAACTCCTGTTTCCGAGAAAGGAGGAGATCCACTCTATGTCTTCCTGTGAACAGTTGCCTGACTTATCTAGGGCCTCTCGGAGCTTGCTATGATCTAACAAATCGAAAGCTGCAGAGAGGTCCAATAGGACCAGTTGTCCCGATTTGCCTTTGTTCATTATGCCAAGCATTTTGGTCTGCAGGTCCAATAAGGCTGATTCTGTTCCTTGGGCTTCTCTGAAGTCGGACTGTTGGATATGTAGTAAGTTGTTTTGGCCAATGTATTTTTGCAATTGGCCCGTGGCAACTTTGTCCATGATTTTAAGAAGAAAGTTGCAGTTTGTGATAGGACAGAGATTGACTGGGTCACGTTGGTCTAGGCTGGGTTTTTAACTAGTGGCGTCAACGTTCTAGTTTTAATGGATGTGGGCACCTTGTGGTCTCTGAAAGATGAATTGACCATTCTACAGAGAATGGGGGCAAATAGCTCAGCATTGTCAAGAATCAGCTTGGGGGTAGAATATATTCTGTGCAAGAGGTGCATTTAGTGGATGAGAGGATTTTGATTATATCGCCTACAGTGATTGGGGTGAAGTGAAATTTTGCCACCTCTTAGTGATCGGGCTCTGGCACAGTGTCGGATTGGGGAAGGGGATTGTTGGCTATGGTACATGCTTTTATGTTGTCTCGGGCCTTCATGATTTTATTATAGAAGGCTGTTTATACGGTCTCACAATCTCCTTGTGATGTTGAAAGGGAGGGGACAAGGTTCCAGGTGTGTCAACTGATTTTAGGATTTGAAGCAGTTTGCCTGTGGAGTTTGAAGGTGAGGTAATATGTTCATTGTAGTGGACTTTTTTTGCTTTGGTCAGCTTTTCTATATATAGGTGGTCTATCTTTTCCAAGTTTCCTTATTACTGATGGACGGGTCTTTTAGCCATTTTCTTTCCGCTTTCCTTTTTTCTTTTTTAAGTCTATTAGTTTCTGTATTAAACCAGTTCTGGTGGTTTTTGTTTAGTCTATCAAGTTTCTGTTTGAGTGGAGCATGTTGGACAAGGATTTTTGAGAACTGATCATTGAACGTGGCTATTAATTTTTCACATGAATCCTCTTCTTTCGTGGTGTTCATGACGCTGGTTAGGCCTTGCGTCAGAATAGCTGGTGTAATCTTTTTAAGGTTTCTTCTTAGGGTGGTGTTAGGGGTATTGTTTGGTTTCTTGAGATTTTCTTTGGGTGTGAGTCTCAGCTTGATTTTATGATGATCGGACCATATGCAGGGGTGGGTTCCTAATATGGTAGTGGTCACATTGTTGGAGGTGATCCACTCAAGTTGATTTCCTTTAATAGAAGTGGGTTCTGAGTTTATTACATGGTAGTCAATAGATTTGAGTTATTTCTCGAGGGAGATAACGTCTTTATCTTGGGGATTCCCTTTTCACCTGTTGAGGTCTCCGAGTAGCATTGTTCCTGTGTTGGGTCCCTTTAAGGTGTTTAAGAGGTGAGTGAGTTTGTTGTTAAAGTCAGAGGTCAGAGAGGGTGGTCTATAGATGATGATAAGGTTGATGCTACTGTTTTTGAGGGTGTCATTTTTAGCATAATGATCTCGCACCCATTGCATTGTAACCCTCTGGAACTGCAATGCCGATGGTGGGACTTGTGGGTTCTTGTAACCAAGTTTCTGTGATGCGTAATATGTCAAGCTTATCCTGGATAATGTAGTCATGGATGCCTTGCGCATGACTGTTCATGGATCTAGTATTTAGGAGTCCAGTGGTTTAGGTGTTTGCGGTTTTCATGTGTTCGCAATTTGGATGTCGCATTGTTTAGTTGGTACAGGTACAGGTGATAGAGTAGCACGTTTTTTAGTGAGAGTAGAGGTAGTCTCTTCAGGCATGAGGGAACCTATGATGTGGTCGGCTTCTAAGATGTTAAGAGTATGGTTGGAATCTGGTATAAAGCCCAATGAGTTGACTGTTGGGTAGAAGTCTGTTTTGTCATGTTTATCTTCAATATATTTCTATACTGAGGATAATTGATGTAGTTGTTTCACTTGGGTCAATAGCTGGCAGGTGTTTAAGAAGCCCATACCTAAGTCTACCTTCTGTTGGGTCTAGAGGACTGGGAGACGGTTGGATCAGGGTTTCTCGCTGAACGCCATAGTCCGGCATGCACCGGCGTAGACCGGCTAGTCGCAGAAGCGCCGGCGCTGAAGCGCCTGATGTTTTTGGTTACGCAACACCGGTGCTGCTGGGAACTGTAGTTCCAAGGGAAGAATGCCTGTTTCAATGTGTGCGTGCAGCCTAACAATCACTGCCAGCCGGCAGGGAAGGCACAGCAATTCGTTCCCAGGTAAGTGCACAATTACAAGCAGGAGTTT
Source organism: Ambystoma mexicanum (assembly GCF_040938575.1). NCBI lineage: Eukaryota > Metazoa > Chordata > Amphibia > Caudata > Ambystomatidae > Ambystoma > Ambystoma mexicanum. The sequence continues at coordinate 741,067,920 of NC_090928.1, forward strand.
ACAGTGCTAGCTATACAGTGTGTTGGAATTTAACAGATCCTCCAACACCCGTGCTTACCAGGTGACACACCTGAAGGCAAAATGTCACAGTGAGTAAACAAACTGAATGACACATGTTTCGGCCTGGTTGGGCCAATTAGGTATAAGGGAGCAGGAGCAATTCAGAGATGCTGAGGGCATCTCCTGATTCTTTCCATGGCAAATATTTGAGAATTGTGTTTAAAGGGCATGCAGATTTATTTATACTATTTGTTTATTGTTAAGTGCTCACTGCAAGGGTATTCATTTCATGGCTCCACAAGGCGAGAGACTGTAGGGAAGCAGCAAGAGAGTTATGGGTGGGGAAATAGGCTTTGGTCGTTCAAAGTCCTGAGTGCATTCCAGATCAATCAAGTGAAGTGGGGTGGGTAAAGTGAATAGTGCAACGGTAAAAATCATTCAGGTAGGCACAAGGGATCAAAACTATTGCATCATCAAATAACCATTAGGGTGAGGTACGAGTCCTAATTTCAGCTGTATTGGCATATACGGTCTTAGTTTTTCTTACAGATTCTCAGGTGCAAATTGACTTCAAAGAGCCTGCAAGGAGAACCAAAGGCTTTAAGTGAGGTGTGCAACCCACTCAGGGGTGGTTTGCTAGTCCTTTTTTACAAAGTGGTGGGTTTTCTGACGGATGACTCCCAAGAGTAGTCAGTGTCAGAATAAGGGCAAGAGGGTGGAAAAGAAGAAAGAGAGAGTAAAGAATCAAATGTTTTTGGGGAAAAATATTTTGTTGCTTCCTGAATCTCAAAAATAATCCTTTCAGACTAGTAACTACTCACTCTCTGATTCAGGTCTATTAACCTGGCTTTCAGCCCAGATAAAGCTTGGAGACAGCTACCCTTCAGGTCATGCACGATGATGCCCTATGTTTATTGAATGCTGGTGGGTCCTGTCTCCTTGTTGTCCAGGATCTATTAGCAGCACTTGATATGGTAAATCATGAGATTCTGATTACCATATTTTCCTGCATGGGTTGACATGTTTCTATTCTGGCATGGATTTCTATCTTGTGGTTTTGTCAATGCTATTTAATATTTCCATGGATTCTCTGGGAAATCTAGTATCAGAGATAGTTAACGAGCTACACCAGTAAGCTAAAGACACCTAACTATACCTTAAAGTGTCCTCTTTCTCTTAAGCTCTACCCTTCCTAAACTAACTTTCTTCTCATCTCTTCCTCTTTTCTTTCTCCATCTCAGTTTCATGATTGGCTTGCCCCTATGGCTTCGCTCAGCATTACTCCTTCACAGGTGTCCTCTGTAAAATCTTTTTGTTTCACTTTAGGTTGTAAGCTAATCTTATGTTCAGATATCCCTCTGATTTCTTCTTCTGACCTCCACACGGCCATACAAGCTTTAGTCCTGTCTCACTTGGATGGAGTAAATGCTGCATTATCATGGCATCCTGCCTCAACTTTAGCTACTCTAAAAAGAGTTCTTCATTCGCTAATTACTGGGTTGCGGAAATCTGAGTGTATCACCACTTCATTGATTTCTCTTTGCTGGTTTCCAATGGACTCTCATATCGTTTTCAGGATTTAGGATTTGCTACATTACTTTTAGTAGTGGTGCAGGACCAGTATTTATGTTTGGTAAATAGGTGGTGATTCCAGAGTGACCAGAGCTCTGATATGTTGCACTTTGATATTTCTTATACTAAGTATGCATGTTACTAAATCCAACCCTTCTCTTGAACTGTTCCCTGGGCTTTGGATTATTTTCCTCTATCCATTCATCTTGTTCCCTCTCTACTGGTATTCAAGAAGGCCCTCCAAACTCATCTTTTTCAAATTGCGTATTTTACTTTATATATGTTATGATCACTAGCCAACAGTGGTGCGTTTGGTCACTTGTCTGTTGATTGTATATTGCATTTCTTTTACTTAGGTGCACCCCACTAGCTCACAGCCAGGTTTGCAGTCTATAAATTGTAAAAATAAATAAAAAATAATTAGCTGTTGAATGATCTCTCAGTTGGCCGCTGTAAGCTGACTGACCACCGTTCATGTTGGCTGTCTTCTGTGGCCAGCAGGTCCCTCCCTTTGCTGTAAATGCCTTATTGGGTGTGAGAAGTGCAGGAAATAGTGTCCCTTGCATGTGATTTGGTGACAGTGTTCCTTCCATTGATTTTAGAAAGAGGATGGGCTGCACGGGATTCACTTTTCATCATGCCTGCAGCTCTGAGTCAGTCATAAGCTTCAGGTCTTTCCTTAGTGTGAGGAAGAAGGGGAGTTCTCCATGGTTGTCCAGTTGCTGCATGGGAGATTCTTCCTTCTGTCCCTCTGGACATTCATTGGATTAGGTGTATGAGTTACACCTGAGTGTTCTCTTTATGGGTAAAAAGCACTTCTGTGGGGTGTTCAGGTCCAAGATGGCCCTCCCCATAGTGTTCCTGTATCCAATCTGCAAGTGAATTTTCATACTAAGGTCCTGCTCTTTCCTCTGTGGAAAATTTTAATCATATGAGATGTTGTACTTATTGGGTGATATACTGATAACTTGGGCTTAAATCATGTTCTCCAGCGTCCCTCCTGACCTTAGGGACCTGACTAATGTCCACTCCTATCTGAATCTGCAGTTCACTCTCTTGGATCAGTTCCACATGTTCACTCTAACACCGGGTGGAATTGTGTTGTGTCCCTAAAAGATGGTATTGACAATAGAGTAGCTGGGGATGTGTTACTTGGCAATATACCTCTCTCTTATAGCTGCCTTCAAGGACTTGGGATGTCACACCCAGGTCCATGTGACAATGACCACTTGGTCACTTCATCATAGATGTCAGAAACCCCCATAAAAAACAAAGAACAGCAAACACCTATGAGAAAAATACAATAATGTCCTAAAGCAAACACCCCCAACTGATAGATCTGTATAAGCTACTAGACAATCGGATCTGGCTATTAAACAACAACCCCAATTTGCTCCACCCCCAGGGGCACATTAGCACAACTGAATATTAACTTGAATCAATATATCAGAAACCAAGAAACATTGCCAAACAAACCTAAACCCTACACCAATTCCATTTCCTAATCCAGAGAGTTATGGTTTAAGGGAAATCAATCCAAACACAACCAAACACACTCCCATAACAAGACAGAATAAGATCACCTTGTCCTGCCAAAATCTAATTTAGACGTGCCCAGTTGCTGCATTGTGTTTTCACCTTGTCCTGACAAAATCGAATTTAGCTGCGCCCAGTTGCTGCATTGTGTTTGCATTTTGTCCGGCCAAAATCGAAATTTGTCTGTGCCCAGTTGCTGCAATGTGTTTCACCTTGTCCTGCCAAAATCGATCTTAGCTGTGCCCAGTTGCTGCATGTCACTTTGTCCTGCTAAAATGAATCTAGCTTTGCCTAGTGGCTGCTTGGTGTCTTCATTAGCTGTCTACACTACCTTGTGTCTCCCCCTCCATTGTGTAACCCACCCAACCCCACCCCCTTCCTCTGTGTGTATCAGTACCTCAGACTGGTAAGTGCCACCCCCTCGACTGCAGCCAACCATGTCACTATCTATCTCTCCTATCTTCTCTCTCGAACTACTTCACTATAGCCTATCCTTCGCCTATCGCTAAATAAGTTAAGAAGGATATACTGGGCTCCAACCCAGACCTTCCTATTGCAGACACCTATGTCACCGCTTCCGCCAGAGAGACTCTCCCTGCATCCACTTCTTTGTTAACGCACCTGACCTATGGACTCACTACATGGTTGTCTTGCTTTCTCCTATCGCCTCTTCTCCCATTAATGGTGGCACTCACTGGGAGGTTCTCTTTGACCTCTTCTCAATTTCCAGAGTCATCATTCATTTCTATTTCAATGGAGCCATCATGGTTCAGTGTCCTCAACCTAACTTTCTTCTCTTTGACAGGCTCCTCCCTTGCCTCTATAACCTCACCTCTCCCTCTGCCCAGGCTCCATTGCCTTCTGCGCCTTCCTCCTGCTCTGCACAGGCCCCCTTGCCCACTGTGCCTTCCTCCTCCTCTGTACAGTCGCCCTGCCCTGAAGTAGTTTCCCGACTCCCTTGTCGGCCTTGGCTCCTTCGCCATCTGCCACTATCCCTCTGGCCATCTTGACACCCTTGGGGGGAACCAATGTCCCCTGTGCCCTCCAGAGGAAGACCTTCAAAGATGGCAAGCTCCTCCACATTGCCACTCTCACTCGCTCTGTCATCAAACACTTGTCTGATATCTGCAAACTACTCCAACTCGTGGATCTTGATGTGTTCGCCAACACAGAGACATGGTTCAAATATAGCTCTGTCACAAGCTTTGACACACTCCTCCCCGAAGGCTACAAAATCCTCTCTGCACCCAGGCCTAAGAAGACAGGTGAGGGAGTGGCACTTATCTTCCCAGAATGGATACCTGTGTCCATCATCCCTAGTCAGGTCTACTCCTCCTTCGAGTGCCTAGTTTGCAGACTCTCACTCTCCCCTAAATCCTCTCTCCTTATGGACACCTTCTATCAGCCACCAAGACAGTCCACTCTCATCCTCTCAGAATGGGCAGACCTGGCCTCCTCCCTACTCTCATCCTCAACTCCTTATGGGTGATCTTAATATCCATCTGGACTCTCCTGTCTCCTCAGGTTCGTTCCACAACCTTTGCGACTCTCTTTCCATCTCTATCATACCCTCTGGCTCCATGCACACCACTGGCCAAAGTTAGGATGCTCTAATTTCCACTGACATCCCTCTCTCTATCCCTCTCACTACCTCTTTCTCTTAGACTAACCACTCTCTCCTCTCAACACACCTGAACCTCTCCTCTCCTCTTGCAGCAGCACACCCTGCACAGCCACTCAAATTCACCAGACCCATGAAAACAGTTGGAGATCTGCCTTCGCCTACAACTACTCTCCTCCTCCCATTCCTGACATGGCACATCTAGGTTTCCTGGCCTGAGTGAACAAACTTAAGTATAGAGATGGTCACAGGCTTAACATCATTTGATTGTTATTTGTATCCATAAACATTGGAAACTTAATCTTTAAAATCGTGTACAAGTGCGAGTTGAATCAGAGTGAATAATTCCCTCAGAACGCACTATACGCTCCAAAGCTACACTACCCAGAAGCAGTAGTTGTTTTGGCGCATATTTCCCCTTGAAACCCGGTGTGAGCGCACCGCCGCTGAACGGTTCAAGCAAGTCTGTGCTAGTAGGTATTTAAGGGCTCACTTTCCATCGACCTTCACAGATTAACTCTGATTTGATCTGCTTTGCTGCTATTTCGCGTTATTTTCTGCATTTTTATTATCTTTTAGAGTACCTTCTTTTAACCATCTTGCTGCTTATATTGACTATTGATTGTTATTTGTATCCATAAGCATTGGAAACTTAATATTTAAAATCGTGTACAATTGCAAGTTGAATCAGAGTGTATAATTCCCTCTGAATGCACTATACGCTCCAAAACAACACTACCCCAAAGCTATAGTAGTGGATGAGGCAAGCAAGTCTGTGCAAGTCCATGCACAACCAGAAGAGTACCTCACAGCTATGGGCATTGCTGAAGTGATGGCAGCAATTGCAGCCACTAGAGGTATACTTCATAAACATTGCTCACTAAATCAAACATAACAGATACTACCTGCAGCACCAAACCACGTGTTAGTACTGCGTTGCTTAATGTACACGATGCTCAATGTGTGAAGGAGCAGACGGCTACTACTATAGTGGGGCTGATCCCGGAACCCCATCACTGTGTAATGTCACAGTCTGCAGATATTAACCTCTTAAGTGCCAAGGACGAGCTATCTCATCCTTGACATTATATTTGCAGTGCCAAGGATGTGATAGCTCGTCCTTTTTGGCACTTCGTTTTGTGTGATCCCTGCAAAGAAACTGAAATCCAACCCCCAGGCTATGTGAGGGGGAGGTTCCTCCTCACAGCCCAGGGGTTGGATTTCTTTCAGTTTCACGTCGGCGTGCATAACCCACGCCGACATGAAACTGAAAGCAATTTCACTGCGGCAGCCATTTTTTGCTGCCGCGGTGAAATAGAGAAGGTGAGTGCCCTTCTCCCTCTCCCTCGATCTCTGGCATTATTGAGCTGTTGAGACCAAGGGAGGTGCCGTTGGAAAGGGGAGAATTTCGATCCGCACCCAGCAATGCCACTAGACCACCAGGGATCTGTTTGTGACATCGGGGGGGGGGGGATACTGCTTACTATGTAAGCGTCCCTCTATCCCCATGCCCCCAAAGTATGGGGCTGCAGGTTTGGGCCCCCATGGGGGCAGATGGGTGCCCATTTCCCCCCGAGGGAAGGGCCCAATAAAATAACAAAATTATTTATTCTGCAATGAAAGAGGGGTGGCCCTCTCCCCCCACCTCAAGTGGATGTGGGGACACCTCATGTAGCCCTCCCTGGGGGCAGAGTTTGGCTCCTAGGAAGGGGCATCTGCCCCCAGCGAGGGTTACATGAGATGCTCCCCCATTAATGTGGGGTAAGGGTGAGGGCCACCAGAAAACTTGGGCATGGCTCCCCAAAGGATGGGGCTGCAGGTGGGGGCCCCCCTGGGGGCAGATGGGTGCTCATCTGCCCCCTAGGGAAGGGTCCAAAAAAAGCAAAAGAAAATGATTGGTAAAATTTAGGGGCGGGGGTCCACTAGACCACCAGGAATTATTCTGCAATGAAATGGGGGTGGCCCTCTCCCCCCCACTCCAAGTGGATGAAGGGACACCTCATGTATACCTCCATGGGGGTAGATTTCTGCTCCTAGGAAGGGGCATCTGCCCCCAGGGAGGGTTACATGAGATGCCCCCAATCCATTTGGGGTGTGGGGGAAAGGACCCCCATATATTTAGGCATGGCTCCCCAAAGGATGAGGCTGCAGATTTGGGCCCCCCCCTGGGGGTAAATTTGGGGGGTAGGGGAATCCACTAGACCACCAGGAATGATTCTGCAATGAAGGGGGGTGGCCCTCTACCCCACCCCAGTGGATGGGGGCAACTCATGTAGCCCTCCCTGGGGGCAGATTTCTGGTCGTAGAAAGAGGCATCTGACCCCAGGGAGGGCTACATGAGATGCCACCACCCATTTGGGGTGGGGGAGAGGGCCACCAGAAAACGTGGGACAGACCCCAATGGATGGGGCAGTAGGTTTTGGGCAACTTGGGGACAGATGGACATGCTACTGTGTCCATTTGCCCCAAGGGAAGTTGGCAAAACAAAACAAAAAAAGAAAATAGTAGGATTCATTTTAGGGTGGCTGAGGGGCACCCTAAACCAACAGTGAATGTTTAATAGAAAGGGTGGTGGCCCTCTCCCCACCACTCAAAATGTAGGGGGGACATCTCATGCAGCCCTGCCTGGTGGCAGATTTCTGCCCATATGTGGCCCCAGCAAGGGCTACATGAGATGCCCCCCAGGTCTAGTAGAAAACTTGGCACAGGCCCCCCAATGCATGGGGCAGTGTGTTTTGACCCAATCACTAATATGTTACGTGGTTGCTTCTCACCTGCATTTCACATCCACCAGCACCCCATGGAGAAGGGGAGGGTGCAACACATGTTGGGTGTCTCTGAATTGGTATTGTGGGTTCCATCCGTGTCCCCACACTTATTTGTGTAATGTATAGCTGAAGATGACATCTTGCTTAGATTGTTTGTTGTCTTTGCTGTAGGTGCAGGTGTTTTGTAGCTGTCTACCCACTTATAAGAAAGCAGTGAGCTGGTCCTTAGCATTTCACGTGAGTGTTTGCAAAATAGTACTCAATTTTTTGTAGTGTGCTGAGAGTACATCACATTGCAAAGGTCTGCTTCAGTTTATGAGCAGAGTCTGGACATTTTAGCGTACTTGTGTGGTCTTGGTCTGTGGCATTCAATACCACTTACTCCACTAGGTTCAATACTTTGAGAAACAGAGATACTTATTGTTTCAGTCTTTATCTGTTCTTTGGGCAATGAAGGGTTCCATCACGACAGTAGTCATGGCTTCTCGTCGAACAATGTCTGGTGCAGAGGCTTTTGCTGCAGTGATGGAGTCTGGCTTGGAGCAAAGCACAGAGCTGGATGTGCAATCTGAAACAGATAGTGCTTCTGAGGGTGAGCAGGAAGTTGATTCGGGAAGTGAGTTTTCCATGGATGCTAGTTCCTCCTCCTCATCATCATCATCTGATGATGAAGAGGATGAAAGAGTACATGCATCTTTTCCAACACTTCCCACGCGCAAGGTACCTAAGGGTGAGGGGACATGCAGGACTTGCAAGGAATGTGCCAGATCCTGACATGGGGGAAGAGTCGCAGTGGGTGCCTACAGCAATGGCTCAGCCTGTTGTGCCCCCTTTCACTGGAATATCAGGGTGCACAGTAATTACAGATGGATTTCAGCCTATTGACTTTTGATCCTTTTTGTTGATGACGGGTATATTGCAGATGTGGTTCAGCAAACCAATTTGTACGCTGCGTGGTTCTTGACATCACGTGGTCCGACTCTCAAACCCCATTCTGGAGCATAATCATGGGTTCCAATGACCAATGTTGAGATGAGAACATTTTGGGTTCCCATTCCGCTCATGGGAATATCGCTGAAGACGTCTATCTCAATGTACTGGTCTAACAAAGCAGTATTTTCAGCCCCTTTTTATCCAGCAACGAATAGAAATCGTTTTCAAGCACTTCAACGTATGTTGCATTTCAATGACAGCTCAGCAGCATTACCCAGAACTGACCCACATTTTGATAGGCTATTCAAACTTCAGCCATTTCTGAAGTACTTTGCTCAGCGTTTTTCGGAGGTGTATGTTCCTAGCCAGAACATATCCAATGATGAAATATTGATGTTGTTCACAGGTCGGCTAGTGTTCAAGCAGTTCCTTCCGAGCAAGAGAGCACGATATAGAATCAAGGTGTACATGTTGCGTGAAAGTACCACTGGGTAAGGATACTGTTACGAAGTGACTCTCATGCCTTCTTAAATGTACTTGTAAGGTTTATTACAGCTTCTTAGAACACCTTCACAAGCAGTTACATAGTTCTCAGATAAGTTACATAAATAGGACAGAAACACTGGCGGCCCATCACCCAGGCAGGAGGCTAACCAACTGACCAAGTCTAGAACCTTCACTCACACATTCCAACACTCAGACAGCAACACTCCACATGACATCACACCGTTCATTACCCAGGCCAGACATATACAACACATCTCCCCCCTTTGCATTTACGCAACATAACTGGCGGAGCGCTACACAACACATATCCCCTCTCTGGATTGACACAACATTCAGAAGACACACCTCCACTCACACCTGCACACTCATTCATACCGACTCACATCACCAGGGTGTGCACACTGCATGTGCACTTACACTCTTACATTCACAACGCAAACCCAGTGCACTGGCCAGGCACACCGGGCCCAACAACCCATATCACAGGAGCACTCTGGACGCTGGTGAGGATGGAAAAAGCCAGAATTGTGCACACAGAACAGCCAAGAACAGCTGTCTATGTGCAAGACAAAATAGAAGTGGTACAAAAAACCACTAAGAACAAAGCCTGTGTTAAACCGTGTATGACTACTACATAGAGTCACGCCCACACCATAACCGGAGGCGCTACCCCCCAACATGCATACCTTGCTTTACCTTGCGTGACTTCAACTGCTGTCACGACCCGACTCAGACTGGGGGCGCTACCACCCAGAAATAATAACCATTAACCCTATGTGACTCCTACCACAGTCACACCCGACTCAGACTGGGGGTGCTACCGCCCAGAAATAATCACCATTAACCCTGCGTGACTCCTACCACAGTCACACACGACTCAGACTGGGGGCGCTACCACCCAGAAATGATAACTAACCCGACTCAGACTGGGGGCGCTACCACCCAGAAATAATCACCATTAACCCTGCGTGACCCCTACCACAGTCACACCTCACTCAGACTGGGGGCACTACCACCCAGAAATAATAACCAACCCGACTCAGGCTGGGGGCCTACCACCCAGAAATGATAACCATTAACCCTATGTGTCTCCTACCACAGTCACCCCAACACACACACTATCATACTTATTGTTAAGGAGATGAGCCAGAGGTGATACCCCTATAAACCAACATTACAAGGCACTACCACCCAAATGGCTAGTGGCACACTCATCCTCACCCTACAGGAAATTGGAACGGAGGCGCTACCCCATCTTAACCAATCTCCTCACCATGCAGTTGACTTATACCCACACTCAACCACATGACAACACAGACCTCCTTAACAATAACATACATGCTGCAGCAAACTATTATTTTGCCATTAAATGACATACAGTCGTGACTTTACCTAACATTAATTACTGAACCTAAAAGTCCATGTCGCCTTGGCGCAACCTAAAAAACCTGAAAATCCTCAAATATGTTAGCACTACAATACACTTGCATCCTCATTCACCACGCACTTTTAGACTCACCATGCACTTTTAGCAGTAGTGCATAACTAAAAGTCCATTTGGTTGGAATTCACACCCCTAAGAACCTGCAAATCCTCAAAATAGTTGTAAACAATCTAATGCACATTAGACATCACCCAACTACATGCACCGTTACAAACAAGAATTACAGTTAGCACATTCAACAAGTCACCATACCCATACTCTGAGATACCACGCCGTAGCGTATCCTAACCTGCATTATACCAAAACTTGCTTTTCAAATACAAATTGAAGACATTATCCTTATCTCACCACAGCAAAGGAATACATCCACTTTGTCTCTGCTTCACACAACCGGATACTTGCACTTAAGTCAATCCATTGCAGAGTGTAGATGAAAAACACCATGCATTCTGCATCCCGCTTGCCACTCCATTCCTGCTTTGATCCGCTTTGATCCCTATAGTAAAGGGCCTCACTGCGGGCGAGGCCATTGTTCCAGGTCACCGTGCCAATCCAGGGTCTAATCACTTTAGACAGCTCCCGTTGTCCACCGGACCTATACGTCCGTTGCCACGACACTTACGATAGTGAAACGCTCCTCAATGCCTTCTTCCGACGGAGATGTCCGCCTCTTGACGAAATGAGTGTGAAATCACTTGAACCGCTGAACAACTAATGCAGTTCGTAACATGAGGAAACTTCCTATCGGCCCCAGCAGTCCATTTCCTACGCACGCTGGTTGCACGTCCTAGGGTGCCTTACTCTTGTCTACTGCAGACATCGGGAAACAGACTTTTCCCTTCCATGCGGGCACGGGCACCCCATTACAGAAACAGCACTCAGTTTTCGCTGCTAACACAGGGAACGGCAGCTTACAGAGGGAACGTTGGTCTACACATTCCTGAAGATCGCCAACACCATAGTGCTCCGCTATGATGTCACCATTCCCTTGCTGTCTGCCGCACCCCACAGAGCTTACCAGCTACAACCGCCATCCTTCCTTGAGCAGTAATTTCTCCCATACTTCTCAGAGGTACCTACACATTCCGGCAGAAACTTAGGGCATATATCCATGACAACATAAGAGTAAACTGTCCAAATGATGAACACCCAATGGCCAAGTATATGTGTAGCAGACACAGCTTCACAGCCCTTCCGCAGGTGTGCATTGATTCCCCTTCATAACATGGGGACAGCTCTGTCTTCCAAGATATGGGCCTCAGCTTCCCTTTTAGGCTCAAGCGGCTGTTTGTTTCAGTCTTCTCCTTATGGCCTGCTATCTCTCCTCAGCCCCAGGACCCAGCTCTCCCTCCAAGTCATGGGCTGCTGATGGTCCTGACTACAATGGGGCTCTCCTCCTCCTCCCTGCCTGTGCCCTGGGTGATGGGTCTTACTTGATTTGTGTTTGGGGGCAGTGTGTCCTCTTGCTTCTCCTCCTGCACCTCCCTCAGCAGGTTCTCCAGATTTTCTTCTGTTTTACGCATAGCTTCTCCTTCAAAAGACCAGCTCGTCACCAAATGTTACAAAGCGGCTCCCAGACTTCTTAGTTTGACATGCTAGGTTTATTTCCAGCTTCATAGGCATCTTTATAGCACTTAATCAGGTTACATATAAGTTACATATAGGACAATGAACACTGGCAGCCCATCACCCAGGCAGAGGGCAGACCAACTGACCAGGTTAGAACACTCACCCTTTCATTCCATCACTCAGGCACAAACACTCCACATGACATCACAACATTCCTTCTGCATTCCCACTACCAAGCAAAACCAGGCACAACACATCTCCCCTTACATTGGCACATTGCACCAAGCAACACTACATGACACTACAAACCCATCCTGGTTGCCAAATGTTACAAAGTGACTCTTATGCCTTCTTAAATGTACTTGTAAGGTTGATTACAGCTTCTCAGAACACCTTCACAAGCAGTTACGTAGTTCTTAGGTAAGTTACATAAATAGGACAGAAACGCTTGCGGCCCATCACCCAGGCAGGAGGCTAACCAACAGACCAAGGCTAGAACCTTCACTCACAAATTCCCACACTCAGACATCAACACTCCACATGACATAACACCATTCATTACCCAGGCCAGACATATACAACCGATACAGCATGAGAGTCTACACCGAAAAAGACTCCACCCTAAACCCTCCGGGCTGCCCAGCCCATTTAGGGATAATTGGGAAGATTGTTTGGGATCTTCTCACATCATTGCTCCACAAAGGTCACCATTTGTATGTGGGCAATTTCTACACAGGAATTCCACTCTTCATGGAATTGTACAATGTGGTCACACTGGAATGTGGTACAATTTGCAGTAACCGCAAAGGCTTCCCCAGACAACATGTGTTTAAGAAGCTGGACAAGGAAGAATGTATGGCATTGCGGCGGGATGAACCGTTGGCAGTATAATACTGAAACAGAAGGGATGTGCACATGCTAAGTATTATTCATGATGAAAGTACTTCACTAGTCAATGTGCTTAGTCAGGCTCAGCAATTGCGGAAGCCCAACTGCATTCTGGACTACAACAAGTACATGGGTGGAGTTGATAAAGCAGACCAATTGCTTCAACCATACCATGGTGAACACAAGTCGCGCATGTGGTACAAAAAGTTGGCCATACACATTATGCATGTAGCTATACACAATGCTTATGTTGTATACTGTGCAGCTGGTCCACAAAACAACCTCTCATTTCTGAACTTTGAAAAAGAAGTTGTACAATCTCTGACCATTGTCCATGTACAACCTCCCTCCTCTCCAGAGGTAGAAGATGTGGCCAGATAGAAAGGTTGACACTTTGTTGATTATTTTCCTGCCACATCCATGAAGACACAACCTTACAGAAAACTTAAGGTGTGTACAAAACAAGGAATGAGGAGTGATACTCAGGTGATTTGTCCCCAATGCCCTTCCAAGCCAGCCCCCTGCCTAGAGCCTTGTTTCCTTTTGTATCATACAAAGGAAAAGTATTGGGAAATCAACTGATTTCTGGGAATGCCCATCATTCCTTGAAAGTGACCCATCGGCTCTGTATTCGTGCATGCCTTACAAAGGAACGGCACTCCTGCTCCCTGCACTGGAGTGTACCTTCAATAAAAATGCAAAAGCATTTCAACTCACTTCACTTTAGCGTGCCTTCACAGGCATTGCTAGTCTTCCTTCCTCCACTTGAGGCCTGCCTCGGAAAGGCACACCACTCCGGTTTCTTTCAGTTGAGCCCTGCCTTCAAAATAAATGTCAGCCTAGCTCCCTCTGCTTGAAGTGTGTCTGCGAAAGAAACTTCACTACAGCTCCCTCCACTCGAGGCGTGCCTTTCACAAGAAAGGAACACCATTGTGGTTAACTCCCCTTTGGCTTGCCGTGGCAAACAATGCTAGTCCTGCTCCCTCCACTTCAGGTCTGCCTTGGAAAGGCACACCGCTCTGGTATCTTTCACTTGAGGAAAGGTCAGTATAGCTCCCTCTGCCCGAGGTGTGACTTGCAAAGGAGCGCAATTCAATCTCCTTCCACTTGAGGCGTATTTTGGAAAGGAATGCCACTCCAGCTCCCTACACTTGAGGTGTGCATTGGAGAAGAAGGAAACAACACTCTGGTTCACTCGCCTTTGGGGTGTCTTAGCAAGACATGCTAGTGGAGCTCACTCCACTTGAAGCCTGCCTTAGAAAGAAATGTCAGCGAAGCTCCCTCTGTTTCAGGTGTACATTGGATAGGAATGTGATTCTGGCTCCTTCCACTTGAGGCTTGCCTTACAAAAAAAGTCAGTCCTGCTCCCTCCACTTCAGGCATGCCTTACACAAGAAAGGAACACCATTCTGGTTCACTCCCCTTTGGCGTGCCTTGGCAAGCAATGCTAGTCTTGCTCCCTCCACTTCAGGCCTCCCTTAGAAAGGCACACCACTCCGGTACCTTTCACTTGAAGCCTGCCTTAGAAGGAAAGGTCAGTCTAGCTTCCTCTGTGCGACGTGTGACTTGCAAAGGAGAGCAATTCAGGCTCCTTCCACTTGAGGCGTATCTTGGAAAGGAATGCCACTCCAGATCCCTCCACTTGAGGGGTGCCTTGGAGAAGAAGGGAACACAACTCTGTTTCACTCCCCTTTGGGGTGTCTTGACAAGGCATGGTAGTGTTTCTGTCAGTTGGCAGTAGGAAATGTTAGAAAATTGAGTTTTTCCCCCCCAAGTTTCTGGCTTTGCCGGGGCTTGTGGGTAATACATTCTGGGGTGATTCACGTAAGGCAGACTTTTGTGGATTCCCATGTATGTCCTATTTTCGGAAATGCATGGTGTTCCCTGTTTTCCTTGGTGGCTTCCATACCCATGGCCCCTATCTGTAGGTTGGCTCCCCAAACCCTTTGGGGGTTACCAGTGGTGTAGCCTTTTCCCTTTACGCCCAGGTGGGTAAACCCACACATGTGAGGTACCATTTTCGTAGGGATACGTGTGGGAACACGGGAAGGTAGGACATGTGTTTTTGGCGGCGTGTTTCAGTGAGTGGGCAGAGTGACATGTCCGAAAATTGTGTGCCAAATTTCATACTTTGCTTAGGCTGTAATGCGACATAGATCATCACACATAGATTGTGGGGAATACATTCTGGGGCGATTTGCGCAAGTCAGACCTCTGTGGATTTGAAAAGGTGTCTTCTTTTCGGAAATGCATGGGGTTGAAGTGTCTAAAGAATGATGCATTTCTTGTGATGGCCTTCTGTGCGTTGGCAGCCGTTACCATGGTCCCTTTTATTTCTGTCACGCGGAGGAGGTTGCTGTCGTATCGTGTGTCTGTTTTCCTCTGTATGCGTTGTTTCAATAACACTTCGTCCCCTTCATCGAAGTTCTTCTCCTTCGCTCCCGGGTCTGGTCTGTACTTTCTTTGGCTGCTCCCTTCGCCACAATATCCCGCACTCTGACTTCATTTTACAGTGCTGCTCGGTCTTCCGGGTCATGGTGGACCCTTGAGGGAGGCTTGTCTTGGCCTGGCATGTCCTCATTAGATCCTCGATTGGCACTGCGGTGATGAAATGTGGTGTGTTTCGGTAGTGGCAGAGCATGCAGCATAGGGTTTGCTGGATTGGCATTTCCTCAATGGCTGCCTTTTGGATGGTTCTTTTGATTGATGACATGAACCGCTCTGCCATCCCATTTGCCTGCAGCCATAGCGGTGTTATCCGCTGATGGTTAAAGCCTAGGTGTCCTTGAGAACCTCTGGAATTCGTGACCATTAAAGGGCAGTCCATTCTCTGTCTTTACCATGGTGGGGATGCCCCGTTCTCTGAATACTTCATCTAGGATACCGACAACTTGGGTGAAAGCTGTGGACTGAGTGTGTTTGATGATGGAGAATCTGGAGAATTTGTCTATGATCACTAGGAGATGGCCCCCAGTTTCAAGTGGCCCATACAAGTTCATTCCGACCCCATTCCACACCTCTTCCGGATTGTCTGTCGGCTGTAGGGGGAGTGGCACATCATTTCTGGTGGTGCATTGGCATGGAAGCCAACTTCTCACTGTCTCTTCTACCATGTCATCTATCTGCGGGAACCATGCAGATTGTCTTAGTAAGTTCTTGGTCACCTCTATCCCCCAGTGTCATTGGTGTGCCAACTGTACTAGTCCTCTGTGGAGCGATGAAGGGATGACTATCCAGCATCCTCTCAGCAGTATCCCCTTGTTCTGACACTGCTAGTTCTGTGCTGACTTTAGACATGCAATCCAGTTCTTGTCTGTATATACTCTCGCGCTGGCATGACAGCCTTTTATAGTCTCTCCATTTGTTGGCGATGGTCGGTTCCCTGGCCCACCAGGTACTCGGATCCGCCTCTGTTGCTGTGACTATGTCTTCGATGGTGAGTACAGGTGGTAGGGCCTGCTCCACGACATAGCACAAGTACTCTGTATCACCCCCTAGTGGTGACTCGCTGGATCTTGTCAGGTGTTTCGAGATGTAGTTGGCCGGGTTGTTGTCTCCTCCCGGTCGGTGTATGATGTGATAGTTATTTTCCTGGAGGTGGATACCCCACCTCTCTATTCTGTGGGGCAGTTTTGTCCTTGGCTTGCCAAATAGCGATAGGAGGGCATGGTGGTCCGTCTCAAGCATGAACCTTTTCACTACTACAAAGTGATGGAAATAATTGCATGCCCACAGGGCTGCTAGGCTTTCTTTCTCTGCCTGCGAGTACGCACTCTCTGTAGGGGATAAGGATCTGCTTGCGTATGCTACAACACAGCTCGCAGGAGCGTCTGGCTTCTCCGGTTGTGCCAGGATGGCCCCTAGTCCTACTGGGCTAGCATCCATGACTAGTTTGGTGTATCAGCTCGGGATGAAATATGCCAGGTGTGTTGCGCTCGCCAGCTCCCTTTTGATTGCCTCGAATGCTCTCTGGCACTCTCCTGACCACCAAATGGGTTTGACCTTTTTCAGGAGTTATCGCAATGGCTCAGTTATAATGGCATACCTTTGCAGATAGTGGGTGCAGTACCCCCCCCATTCCCAGGAAGGACCTAACTTCTCCCACGTTGGCAGGTTCTTTGGGTTTGTTGATCGTGCGTACCTGGTCGGGGTCGGGCTGTATCACCTCTCCAGAGAAGATGTGTCCATAGAAGCTTAGTTTGTCCCTGCTGATGTTACATTTGTCATAGTTCAACGTGAGTCCTGTGGACGTCAGGATTTCACACACATCTAGGAGAGCTTTGTCTTGCTCCTCTTGCATTGTGCCGTAAATCAGGATGTAGTGTGAGTAGTTGAATGCTCTTCAGACTGTGAGGAGTAGGTGCCTGATAGTCTCTTGAAAGATCTCAGTGGCACAGGAGATCCCAAAGTTTAGCCGTTTGTACTGAAAGAGGCCGTCATGCAATGCAAATGTTGTGATCCCTCTGGAGTCGGGTGCAGCTCGAGCTGGTGGAACCCCAGATTGAGGTCGATATTTGGACACTGCTCTATCCCCACAAGCTCCTAACTTACATAAGGAATATTCTAGCTGGATGAGCTGGTCTGCTTGTTTGTGAAAACAGGGGCCATTCTTTCTGAATGACCTTGTTACACTAGGTAAATGGCAAGTAGAGATGACAAATGTGTACTCTGAGGGGAGGATTTCTATGAGTTTCACCTGCAAAGGACACCATGTTTCACAAGTAAGTGGGATGAAGTTCTCAAAGTGGCCATTCTAGCCTAATAATATAATGATGACCTGTGTCAGGATGAGGTAAAGTGTGTGGTTGAAAAGTGTATAGTTACCATAGAGATGGACTCTCTGAAAGGCTAGAAAGTCAAAACAGAACCTGGTGGTGGGAATATTTGGCCTGCATTTATTGGCCTAGTGACTAAGTGACTGTAGGCATGTATGACTATCATCTAACTCTCAATCTCAATCTCCCACCCTGAATCCCACAATACACCACAGTAGCACCCTCAATCTTACTCACTGTCTTAGTAAACATGCATCAGAATAATCAACCATTTGATATATCACTCACTATCGCCACCTCACAATACCCCTAACTGTAACACACATGCATGCAGCATACTAAAGTTTGCTGAACACCTACACCCACCAAAACCCTAATGCATACCAAGCACAACGTATGCACATTTACATGCAGGCAACAGCAAATTCCTCCCTGCCTTTCATAAGTGATCTAATTACACCCTCTTCTATACCTGTAGTAACTCACCCTTTGCAACACATATTTTACCTGCAGAAATAATCCATACAAAATCTGGCTGTAGTAGGTGCCAGCAACATAACAGTCAGCCAGATTGGTCATTGGGGGCTGGCTGGACCCTAGACCTCTGAATTTAATGTGGGCCCATACCTTTATGCAGTGTTACTTTCACTGTAGCAGCGGATGGGGGTGGTAGTAGTGGCTTCTGAGTCAAGGGACCAGTGGGTCTTAGGCCTTGTAGCAGGCCTATCTCAGTGAAGGGTGACAGAGTTTTTTTGTTCTGATGGTTCAGGTGGTAGCAGCATGGCCCCATCTCATCCACGGTAGCGGGAGAGGCAGTGATATGTGCGTGCAGTGAGCTAATGCCAACCAACTAAAGGATGTACAGCCTGTGGCACTGTGCATATTTTAGGAAACAGAACAAGATTGTTTGGCCTGACCTTGCTGGAATCCTACATATATGTATATATATACAGGTCTCAACCAAATCACAAAGTTGTAAAAAGCTGAAGTGGCTACATGTCAGACTCATCAGAGAGGCTAAGCAATTAATGATCATGGAATCTGAACAATCTGACAGCCAAATAGTCACTGTTTTCTGGCGGGCAATGAGTAACTTGTTGCTGGATGTGTCTTTGTGGTAGGTTGGATATATATATATAAGTGTTCAATGTGAGAAATGTACACTGCTGTGGTAGCTCACAGTGCTCTTACCTATCTGGAAATAAAATCCATGCACTTACTTCTATGGAACTTCTTGTGGAGATGTTTACAGCATTCACTGTACCTTATATCTAAATATATCTATATATATTTGGTAACTCGCATATTACGTAACCACCTCCTTGCAATGTTGTATCAAAGGGTCACATGGGATCATTTTGTCTTTCGTTGGTAACCAGAAGGAAACAGGTTATTACGTGCATGCATTTTGGGGAAGGCTGTGCTTCATTTTTACTTTAATCCATTGTTTTAATTAAACCACTGTAATACTGCATCTCCCAGAATGCAACTGATAGAGAAACAAAAGCCCACGTCTGGGGCATTGTTTCCATGATGCTCAAAATGTGGACACAATGAGAACAGTACAAATATATAGAGTCGGCGTATTCCTCTCGTATGCTCACTTTTATCGGAATAGGCCAGGAAGTTGTTCCTTTGTGTTTTCCTGATCTGGTTCCACAGGGCTCCTTTCTGTTGGACTAGATCTTTGTTATACGAGTGGCAGCGGGTCCTTGAGCTGTACCCATGCACTCCCTTATTGGAAGCGCTAGATTCGATGATGTCCATAACAAAGCATTCTTTTTTTTTATATCAAAGTTGTTTATTAGTTTGATTAACAAACTTTTACAACATATAAACAGTTTCGTTTGTCATTACATAGAATTAAAAGAAATAAAACAAGAATTTACACATAAATGTTATACAAATTTCAGTAACAATAAAAATTGTTTAAAAAACAATCGTGTCTTCCAATTTCAATTCATTTTTTTTTGCCAATATATAAAGAGAAAGAAAAAAAACAAATGTTTACACTACACATTTTTTGAATGTGTTCCCAATCAATTACTTAGGTGACTATTGTTATTCTAAATTCAAGGCATCTCTTTTTTTCCAATTCATTCACCAACATTGAAAGAAATTTAGTTAGTGTCACTATAGTTTTAACAGATGTTCCTCACATCATGTTCATCCAGCAGCATTCTCTGGTGCTTAAAGTATTACCCATTTTTAGCACTCCTATAAAATCACAACGTGCAAGTTCAAAATGGTTGCAGTAAATAACCAAATGTTTCAATGACTCAGTTTGTGTCTGATCATTACAAAAACGACATGAGGACTCAGTCTTAATCCCTATTCCTTTATCCCACCTTGAAGTACTTTCCAGAGTATGTATCCGGTTTAACTTAAACCTCATATATAGGTCTCTCCAGAGAAGATGTGTCCACAGAAGCTTAGTTTGTCCCTGCTGATGTTACATTTGTCATAGTTCAACGTGAGTCCTGTGGACGTCAGGATTTCACACACATCTAGGAGAGCTTTGTCTTGCTCCTCTTGCATTGGGCCGTAAATCAGGATGTAGTGTGAGTAGTTGAATGCTCTTCAGACTGTGAGGAGTAGGTGCCTGATAGTCTCTTGAAAGATCTCAGTGGCACAGGAGATCCCAAAGTTTAGCCGTTTGTACTGAAAGAGGCCGTCATGCAATGCAAATGTTGTGATCCCTCTGGAGTCGGGTGCAGCTCGAGCTGGTGGAACCCCATATTGAGGTCGATATTTGGACACTGCTCCATCCCCACAAGCTCCTAACTTACATAAGGAATATTCTAGCTGGATGAGCTGGTCTGCTTGTTTGTGAAAACAGGGGCCATTCTTTCTGAATGACCTTGTTACACTAGGTAAATGGCAAGTAGAGATGACAAATGTGTACTCTGAGGGGAGGATTTCTATGAGTTTCACCTGCAAAGGACACCATGTTTCACAAGTAAGTGGGATGAAGTTCTCAAAGTGGCCATTCTAGCCTAATAATATAATGATGACCTGTGTCAGGATGAGGTAAAGTGTCTGGTTGAAAAGTGTATAGTTACCATAGAGATGGACTCTCTGAAAGGCTAGAAAGTCAAAACAGAACCTGGTGGTGGGAATATTTGGCCTGCATTTATTGGCCTAGTGACTAAGTGACTGTAGGCATGTATGACTATCATCTAACTCTCAATCTCAATCTCCCACCCTGAATCCCACAATACACCACAGTAGCACCCTCAATCTTACTCACTGTCTTAGTAAACATGCATCAGAATAATCAACCATTTGATATATCACTCACTATCGCCACCTCACAATACCCCTAACTGTAACACACATGCATGCAGCATACTAAAGTTTGCTGAACACCTACACCCACCAAAACCCTAATGCATACCAAGCACAACGTATGCACATTTACATGCAGGCAACAGCAAATTCCTCCCTGCCTTTCATAAGTGATCTAATTACACCCTCTTCTATACCTGTAGTAACTCACCCTTTGCAACACATATTTTACCTGCAGAAATAATCCATACAAAATCTGGCTGTAGTAGGTGCCAGCAACATAACAGTCAGCCAGATTGGTCATCGGGGGCTGGCTGGACCCTAGACCTCTGAATTTAATGTGGGCCCATACCTTTATGCAGTGTTACTTTCACTGTAGCAGCGGATGGGGGTGGTAGCAGTGGCTTCTGAGTCAAGGGACCAGTGGGTCTTAGGCCTTGTAGCAGGCCTATCTCAGTGAAGGGTGACAGAGTTTTTTTGTTCTGATGGTTCAGGTGGTAGCAGCATGGCCCCATCTCATCCACGGTAGCGGGAGAGGCAGTGATATGTGCGTGCAGTGAGCTAATGCCAACCAACTAAAGGATGTACAGCCTGTGGCACTGTGCATATTTTAGGAAACAGAACAAGATTGTTTGGCCTGACCTTGCTGGAATCCTACATATATGTATATATATACAGGTCTCAAGCAAATCACAAAGTTGTAAAAAGCTGAAGTGGCTACATGTCAGACTCATCAGAGAGGCTAAGCAATTAATGATCATGGAATCTGAACAATCTGACAGCCAAATAGTCACTGTTTTCTGGCGGGCAATGAGTAACTTGTTGCTGGATGTGTCTTTGTGGTAGGTTGGATATATATATATAAGTGTTCAATGTGAGAAATGTGCACTGCTGTGGTAGCTCACAGTGCTCTTACCTATCTGGAAATAAAATCCATGCACTTACTTCTATGGAACTTCTTGTGGAGATGTTTACAGCATTCACTGTACCTTATATCTAAATATATCTATATATATTTGGTAACTCGCATATTACGTAACCACCTCCTTGCAATGTTGTATCAAAGGGTCACATGGGATCATTTTGTCTTTCGTTGGTAACCAGAAGGAAACAGGTTATTACGTGCATGCATTTTGGGGAAGGCTGTGCTTCATTTTTACTTTAATCCATTGTTTTAATTAAACCACTGTAATACTGCATCTCCCAGAATGCAACTGATAGAGAAACAAAAGCCCACGTCTGGGGCATTGTTTCCATGATGCTCAAAATGTGGACACAATGAGAACAGTACAAATATATAGAGTCGGCGTATTCCTCTCGTATGCTCACTTTTATCGGAATAGGCCAGGAAGTTGTTCCTTTGTGTTTTCCTGATCTGGTTCCACAGGGCTCCTTTCTGTTGGACTAGATCTTTGTTATACGAGTGGCAGCGGGTCCTTGAGCTGTACCCATGCACTCCCTTATTGGAAGCGCTAGATTCGATGATGTCCATAACAAAGCATTCTTTTTTTTAATATCAAAGTTGTTTATTAGTTTGATTAACAAACTTTTACAACATATAAACAGTTTCGTTTGTCATTACATAGAATTAAAAGAAATAAAACAAGAATTTACACATAAATGTTATACAAATTTCAGTAACAATAAAAATTGTTTAAAAGACAATCGTGTCTTCCAATTTCAATTCATTTTTTTTTGCCAATATATAAAGAGAAAGAAAAAAAACAAATGTTTACACTACACATTTTTTGAATGTGTTCCCAATCAATTACTTAGGTGACTATTGTTATTCTAAATTCAAGGCATCTCTTTTTTCCAATTCATTCACCAACATTGAAAGAAATTTAGTTAGTGTCACTATAGTTTTAACAGATGTTCCTCACATCATGTTCATCCAGCAGCATTCTCTGGTGCTTAAAGTATTACCCATTTTTAGCACTCCTATAAAATCACAACGTGCGAGTTCAAAATGGTTGCAGTAAATAACCAAATGTTTCAATGACTCAGTTTGTGTCTGATCATTACAAAAACGACATGAGGACTCAGTCTTGATCCCTATTCCTTTATCCCACCTTGAAGTACTTTCCAGAGTATGTATCCGGTTTAACTTAAACCTCATATATAGGTCTCTCAGCTTGCAACAAGGAAATTGCAATAAGTACATTTTGCGAGGGGTTCTTGCAGTTGCAAACCGAGAAGCCTTGTGGTAGTGCAACTTAGAATTCATTGTATTTAACGTTTTATTCCATTTTAGCTCAAATGGTTGTCGTCCTCTGCATTACTATATGAGTGGCCATAATACCAAAGGAGAAATCAAAATGTGCTAATAATCTTACCACAGGGAATACCTGGACCATAGTCAATAGGCCCCCAAATGGCCATCCCTGCGCACCCTGCTGGACTGCCTTTCCCAATACACTAAAACCATCAAAAGAAGGGGGGGAACTTGAGCCATGATTCCTGGATAGCAATAATTGTATGAGCCCTCAGTAGTTGAGACAACTGGATGTTGTTAAATAGATGATGGTTCCCCCTTGTATTCCAAGAGACTATGGATAAGTCACCTGGTTTACTGAGGTTGGGTTGGAAGTCTAGGTGATCTAACATGACACTTTCCCCAGCAGCCAGGACCAATCATGGCTTTCCTCTGATGCAAGGATTTTCTTTTTTATCATCAACACCTGATCCTCCACTGCACCTCCACCCCCGCTCGTGCTTACTAACTCTAAGCATCTATGTGTGTTCTTAGCCCCTCCCTCCCACACCCGGGAGAGTTCTGTTGGTGAATGGGAGGAGGTTAAAGCCCAATTGTCTCATTCATTCAAGAGGATGTCATGCAGGATTCTCGAGTTCAAGTAAATTACTGCTCAGTCTGTACGACCTTGCGCCATAAAGAAGATTCTATCAAAGTCTTTATAGCTGACATTCAGAAAAATTGGAATGTCCCGAAGGAGCAGCAAAATGATTGTATGATTTAAGACAATAGTAGAGGTATCCGGAATAACACTTTCAATCATGATAGCCAAAAGGTTTGTTAGCAATTACTCCTTCTGGGATTGTTTCTGTAGATGTGGAACGTATAGGCCACTTGGGCCAACCAGGAAGTGAGAAAGCATACTAAAATGCTGCAAGCCTCTACTAAGAGGTGATGTTAACAGCCCATCAGCAGAAGTAAATAAGTTCAAGTAGATTTCCGAGCTATGCTGCACCAGTTGTTGCATTGCCTGTGGTGATGGTCATAGAAGGCAGCTTTCTGATGGTCATACTGGCATAGTTCCACTTTGGTTATCACTCGTTAAAGAGCTAACTAAAGGGGGGACTGCCCTTTCCCCCTTATGTTCCCAGTTCTGGTATATGGGCGGAAGTGGGTTTGAAATGAATGGCCTCAGAGATGGACATTCTTTGTTGTACTCTGTCATCCACCTCTACGACCATTTTACCCCCGAGAGCAGGGGCGGGAACTTGAGCACAGGACCTTATTGTGGCAGAGGTTATAGCTGCTCCGCTAGTGACTCTAGGGGTTAGTTTGGTTAATGCTGACTTGAATTCTGCCTTGGAAAAAAGAGAGCATAGAAAACTTTGGCCAGTCTGTTCTGGTTCCCCACTGCTCGTTTACACTTCTGTATTCTCGTTGCAGCGACCCTCTGCATGTCTTTAATGTTAGGGGTACATTGCAGTGGAAGATACTGAGTAAGTGCTTGCTTGCTTGTCTTGGGGAATGTCGCTCCCGTACTCTATAGGAGCATTTTTTTGCTCATAGTCTTACCAAAGTATGAGATTACGTGCTTCGTGATGGTCAGAAGAATCCATAGGCTTGTACCCAGTTGTAGAAAAGATGGCTGCATTGTCCATGGCCTCGTAAGGGAAACCTTCTTTACAACCTCTTAGATCGAGCTTTTGGCCCTGATCTGAATCTGCTTTTTTAGATTCCTTATAACCTGACTTTTGAGCAAAGAGAAACTCTGTGGCTGCCATTTGTAGATTTACGTGGTCAAATTTGAACAGTAATGACTCTTGGGTCTTAATCCATTTTCTGCATCATTGCCGAGAGGCACCTTGGAGGCAAGGAGGTTGGCGAGAGGGCAGGCGATGATGAAAAAGTCAGACCCAGTATTTATGTGGAAATTTTGACACAGTAAATTAGGCTTACATTCATGTCCGGTGGGGTATCAGCCAGTCATAGATCTATTGAAAGTCTATTTGCTGATGTTGGCGATGGACGCTAAGTCTGCAAATTGCCCTGCGCCTGCATACCCGGCACCCTAGTAATGCACATATGTTTGTTGCTCATCAGGATTGACAATTTAGCACCCCACTCTTCAATTGTTTTCTGTACAATGGATACATCATTGCCATGCTCCCGTTCTGGGAAGAAAAATTAGGTAATAAAATTGAACACCTTTGTTTTCTGGTCAGTCTCTCTCTCTGGAATAACGTTCACAGTGTGTTCTTGCTCAAGGACCAAAGTGAGTTCTCCTGGAGAGAAACACAGCGGTAGAGTCATTGCCGTGAGCATCTCTGCATCCGTAATGTGGTGGAAGTCCGTAATGTGGTGGAAGGGTCGAGGATCCATACGATCCTAGATATAGGCCGTTGATGCAGGGTATCCTTTTAGCGAGCCTTACCTGATTCGACTGCCTGCCTGTAGAATTTAACACAAGTACCAGATTTTTATGTGCGAGTCAAGGTGGAACAATAATAAGGGCTGCCGGTTTTAATAAGACACAACAATTGCGTGCAAGAAATCAAGAGAGTCTTAGAGAGAGAGTCTCGACAGGACAAGAGGGCTTCAAAAGCCCCTATAGTAGTTGATGTCACCCATTGCAGTCCTTGGGATGAAACTAAAGATTGGCGAGGCAGGAGGCTTGGTCCAAATTTCGGTATCACAGTTATCACTCCAAAACTCCACGTACTTCAACAATCACAACACACAGCGCCTCACACCATGCACGCTCCGCGCTGGTGATGATGTTTTATGGTTTCAGCTCCTCCTCTCCAATAAACAGTGAAGCAGGACTGCACAGCTTTCCAAAGCACTCTGCAGGTACTTTAGATTCACAACACGCAGCGTTCCAGACATCATAATAGCGTGCCTCATTTTATTTTGAAGATGCCTATCCTGTTCCACGTTTGATTTAAGCATTGGGACTTGTAGTTTGGGATTTAAAATAAGAAAAGCAGAAATGCAAGCCCTAAAATGCAAAGAAAATACCATCACTGGATGAGCAACTTCTGAAAATGTATTGGGAATGGATGGAAGTTCCCCTTTGAGCTCTATTCTCATGGGCCATGACAATCCCTGTGTTGATTGAGCCTGATGAAGCCAGGAGTGCACACCTGCTTTACTAACATAAATGAACAATACTTGTGCCTAGGTCCAGATGTTGAAGCCTTTCACCAGCTAATAAATAAAGGACCAGGCTGGGAGGGTGAATGATCAGTCCACTTCATCTCATTAGATGCATGGGCCCTAAAACATCCCCTAGGAACATGAATGAGATTTAGGCAGTGCAGCAGCAGTGTCTGTGGTGGAAGTCTCTGCCAGAACCATCCAGGAAGCGCTGCTGGAGGTGGACGATCTCCACATAGAGCAGCTTCTCTCTCTCAGAAGGAAAATGGCTGCCCACAGCTCCCCCAGTGGTGTGAGAGGTTATGTGAAGACATTCTGCTCTTCAGCAGGAAGTACTGCAGACTTCAAAGCTGTGTGAACAGAGGGTGCAGAAAGTTATGCACATAAATTGTTCCCAGAACCAGAAGCATGCGATTGCTCTGCTATATGTGCAGAAGAAGATTAAACGTCCATATTTACAGATATAGTTGGTATGGCAACATTTGTCACTTTTAGTACTGGAAGATATATGTTTCTAGTATGTTGATGAATTGTGATGATCTTACATGTCTGAAAGTGCAATTCCTCAATGCACACAATCCAACATGTCCTAATCTGTTCGGTAGATATTAGTCCAGAATTGGATGGGACTTGGAGTCCTAGATTTTCTTTTGTAAATCCTAGTTCTGCAAGTGACAGAGTGCAAAGAAAAAAGACTGCTTTAACGTCTATGTAATCGTTTGGGGCATGTTGACAGGTACATCATATTTAACTGAACTATCTTATGAGACAATGCAGATGTGGCCTACATGACCATTCATACAGAATCCAGTATTTTACTTATACACAATTTTTATGAAAGCCCTGATTTTACCTAGTAACATATGCAGTTCTCCAGTTCATCTCTATGCCATAATATCTAAGCCTTCTATACACATCTGGGAAAACACAACCTAAAACAAGTGTATTTTGTAAAAGGTTTAGTTTCACTATAACTATTCAACACGCTGGCGTTAGCCCTATTGAGCTTTCAGAATCATCCATGTTTTCTTCCATTTTGCAAAATATCGGTCTTTAATCGCTTCTCAGTGCTTATGTGAAAAAGTAACCTCTGCACAAACTATGTGCCCAACAATTGCACTCCAAAAAGAAGCAAACAATAAGACAGCTTCGATAGATACATGCTTGCCTCAATCATCTGTGCTTAGGCTGCAGGACACAGCTAAGAATCACATCAGAAATTACTTATCTGTTCACCCTTCTGAGGTGCATCAATTCATTTCCAATAAAGAAATAATTAAAATTATTACTAAAGCTATTAGAAATGTGATGAATCTAGCCTAAAGTGCAATATATAACTGTGACATTATTTATCACACACCATAAACTGAATAATACCCTTTGACTTGAATCCCAAATACTAGTTTAATCTTGCTCAAAGGCACTTGAAAAGGGAAAAATCTGAGATGGCCAAAGCAGATTGAGACCTGTAGGCTGCAGCTTTATAGAACGAGGGGCTTCTGATCACTCCGTAGGTAACATATGTGTGTATTGCAAGAAACAAACACACTTCAAAAACCTCACTTGTGCTCAATAGTAATATGAATGGCGTGGGAGGGTGAAAAGAGTTCTTTGGAGTTTGACATCATTTTAATTTTATTTTATTTGGGGGGTGCGTTCCTTTGAGGTACTTCAGGCTGCATCAATTAGAAATGAATGGTTACAATGAATACACATTCGCCCCTAAAAGATTAACACATTTTAAAACATTTCAAATGGGATGGGGAGCTGCAGGGAACTGTGTGTTCATAAGGAGCATGTCAATATCCAAGCAGTGCTTCTGTTAAGACCTTTTTTTACATCAATTAAAAGCTAAAAAAACATCCAATGAATGGAAGCCATTGTTTCGCATATCTAGACTTAGCTGTTCTAGCCCCCCACGCCCCATAGCAGCATCCCAGCTCTGCTCACTCAAACAGATCTAGTGTGGGTGCCCTGTTGCTAAAATAGCTTCATATATGCATAGGCATGCTCAGCAGCTGAGGCATTGGTAGCTCAAGTTAAGAACAGGTGCCTGGAAAGCGAGTAGCCCCAGGAGCTGTAGGCTCAGCCCTCCACCCAGGGCCGTTGCTAGGGGGGGTAGGTGGGCTATAGCCCCTGATCTTTTGGTTGTAGCCCTGAATAGAATCTCAGGAGCTACAGCGAAAAGACTAGCTAGCCACCAGTCCCAACTGTTCATACATCAGTGTAGCCCCGGGTCTTTTCCAGACCTAGCAACTCCCCTGCCGACACCGTAATAATGTCATTACTATCAGCAAGAATTTCAAGCAATATCAATTATTGGTCGATGGTTTGCTCATTTTTTAACTTTTTTTTATAAAAGACAACTTCCCTGTTGAAAATAATATATTTCAACTTTAGTTTTACAAGACTACAGTGTGAGAGCTATCTTGGGTAACTTAGTTCAGCATACCATAATTGCAGTCACTTGGAGGGCGATGTCTGCCTTCACCTAAGTGGCTCTTGGATTTAGATTTCAAGTGTGGGTTGTGAGGGTTACAAACTGAACTGGATGCTATCAAGGACACTTTCCAATTACATTTGCATCCCAAGTAGAATGTGGGTTTCAATTACTCCGTCCATCTGAAATGCACGGGACAACTTTGCACACACTCATCACTAATCAACTTGTAGAGCTTAAAAGCAAGACAGATCCCAACATGGGACCCTTAGTGTAGGTTCAAATCAGAAACACACTATTTTTAATGACCCCATCTGGTGTTGCTGCTGAACACCAAATTCAAGCAATGAAGTGCCACACCCAGAATACCATGCTACCCAAACAGCTGCCATTTGTAGCTAGACCGGCAGTCAGGCATGAAATGCATACATAAAAAAAAAAACAGACAGCCGAAAGAGGGAATGACCTCCGCAAGGGCCAAGCAAGTTTCATGCACATAAGAAAAAACAGGGTTGTCGTCATCATATATAAGTTACTGTCCGGTGAAATTGGTTTTGTATTAGTTGCTCTGCAGAAGAACCCCCCAACACACGAGTAAAATGTTCTAACTGGACGAATTGCTCTGGAAATTGTTGTGATAAACCTAAAATAGAAGTTAAGGAATTGAAAGATGCAACAAGTTCAACATTGAATTAAAAAAAACTCCTTGATGTCCCTTTTTTTAAATCTTTTATAGTGACTTTACACAATTGGACTGCTTGTTAGTCCAGAAACGACCCTATAGTATGTATATTATGTACATTATGTTGGCCAGAAACCAATAGCATCATGTGATAAACATCGCCAGAACGGAATCGTCAATGCAACCAGAGGGTGTCCATTTTGTGAAATATCCGCCATTTGCCAACACAGACAGGAATGTCAGACGATACAGAATACATTGTTTTCCTCCTTCATTAAGTCCTTGGAGGCGAGCAGAAACTGCATCTAATCAGCGGCCCAGGTGCCGGCTTGTCTTGCAAACTCTGTAGCAATAAGCAATTAAAGCATGAATTATATTCTTTCTAGCAGTACTCCTTCGTGGAGACTGGTATTTTCTGCCTCAGAACTGTCTGACCCTTGGTTCATGAATAGAAACACATAGATAATGTGCTAAGGAATGTTTCTCTCCTACGAACATGATATTCTTGCTGAACTGAGAGCTTTATGTTCCCCATGACAAGAAGCTGTCTCTGCTACTGTTGCTAGGATAAGTATATTTAGATGAATAGAAGCTTGTCATAACGTGTCATAAATGTCATGATTGTCAATCACCGAACCCTAGCATAAAAGATACATTATGGGTGGTTTGAATTGCCTTCAAAAGATTGCATGTTATGTATAAATGTTGTTGCTTGAGCGTTGCTCGCTCTCTTGCATCTCATGAGGTCTGGGTACATACGTTGCGAGACGTTAGACCCCAGTCGGCCGACTGAGAATACTTTGAAATAAACCAGACCTGTTTGGAAAAGCGAACCTCGTGTCTGTCGTGTCACTAGCATATGATGATTGTGCCTTAGTTTCCATATGAGGGGTCTTTACGGCGTAGCAAATATGGCACCCGAATAGGCACCCTCCCACTTTTGCTCCATGGTGTACGTTAAGTTTGAAGAAGACAAAAACGAGTCGAGGATGAAGCCGTCGAGTCGGGATCGAAAGGTGTTTGGGATGCCCCTGTAGAAGTGATGAGAGACTCCTTTGCAGATCTGTACACAGCCGATCCCTGATCTACGAGCAGCGTCCAGAGGGCATCGAGGCGAGGGTCCTGAAACAAGGCAGATTGAGCCAGACACACAGGGCCTCATTACGACCCTGGCGTTAAGGGTTTAACGGCGCCGTAAAAGGTGTTGGCGCTGTTAAACCGTTAACACCTGATTACGAGTTCCCTTTGCGGGACCCGACCTTAACGCCTGCTTTTGGCAGGCGTTAAAGTAGGGTGCCGCAAAGGGACCTTGGTGCTAAGTACCGTGCCGCAATTTGCGGCACCGTACTTAGCGCCTTCCCCATTCCCATTGAGCCCTATGGGGCAAAAATGGGAATGGGGAAGGGCCCATGGTGAATGGGGAATTACCGCCCTGCCAACCTTGGAATGGGGCGGTAATTCCACCATTCACCATGGCGGACCCCGGCATGGACCATGGTGCTAAACCGCATATGCCATATGTCCAGCAACAATTTTTTCCGCCGTTAAACCGTGTTAGTGAAGAGATGAGAATTTGTACGTGAGATGCGCTTAGATGGATTTCAGATGCTGCGATTTCCCGAATTGAAGTGCATAATACATTTAGTCA
Source organism: Ambystoma mexicanum (assembly GCF_040938575.1). Lineage (NCBI taxonomy): Eukaryota > Metazoa > Chordata > Amphibia > Caudata > Ambystomatidae > Ambystoma > Ambystoma mexicanum. The sequence goes on from NC_090928.1 coordinate 741,098,941, forward strand.
GTATAGGCCAGAAATGCAGAGAAAGGTATAACAGGTCATGGTTGAGTATTTGCAAGATGAATATATGAAGAATAAGACATGTTGTCCTGCTGATTTAATGACAATTTACAAAAGAGCATTTTCGCCTGAAACTGGAGTGATGGCTTTTTCTCTTGATTTAGCTTTGTTGCTTAGTAAACGAGCAAATGTAGAAATATTCAGTTTGCAATTACCCATGAGGGAAGTGCCTCCCACATTTGTCCCGAAAGTAGAAGTTGCCGCCTCTGGAGGGAATACAGCTCACACGATAGAAGCCCATTATACTGTGCAGTTTGCACATGTCCGTTTTTCTAGGCAAGAGGTAAATAATATCAGGCAGATGATTCCTGATATTAGGAAAAATCCATCAGGATTCTATAAAGAAATTGAATCTGTTTTGATTTCATCTGTTTTCACATTGAGTGACATTGATTTATTGTTTCCCGTGATTCTTCCTGTAGATATATGGAAACAGGATAGAAATATAAATGATGCGACAATGTTAGGTGACAAATGGGAGAATTTAATTAGAATTGATGGCGAGAGAAAGGCTGGAGAAAAACCGCTGCAAGTTTGGCTTTACCCGCGCGAATAGTAGAGAAATTGAAAACTTTGGTACCTGAAAAGAGAATAGTTTGGGATAAATTGACTGCTTGTTTACAGGGCAAAGATGAAGGAGCGACTGATTATTTTAATCGTTTTGAAGAAGTATTTGCAGATTTCAGTGGTCAAGACTTGAGTACTGAACCCGGGAAGAGATTGTTTTTTGATTTGTATGAGGGTTGTTACCGAAAATTCAAAATGTAATAATGACATCTGAAAGTGCATGGCAAGCAAAAACACAAAGTGAAGTATTACACATGGCTCAGTATTATGAGAACATAGTAAATGCAGAGAAGGACAAAGAAATAAGGTACAAAGGGAATTTGAAAACAGGAGTATTGATGCAGCAAGTAGCGAGCAATAATAGAGGTGGCGGGAACGCACAATCCAGAGTCCAATTCTCCAACATGCATAGTGGTCCAATAGGGATTAATCAATGTGCTTATTGTAGACAAGAAGGCCATTGGTGAGCACAGTGCCCGCAGATCCAAAATCGGAATGGGACTTTCCTGAGAAGACAGAATAGAGGTCGCCCGGGAACACAAGGACAGAATAGGAACCAAAGAGCACCACAATTTCAGAATAACGAGGGAAATTAGAATCAGAACCAGAATCAACAGAGAAACAGCACAAGTGATGGAAATGTTTTTGACAATCAGGCCAATGCATATTACACTGGTGACTTTACATCTGACAATGTATTATTTTACTAGGACAGCCCAGGACAGGTGTTGGAACCAGTATCTATTCCCGTAGACCAGAAAGGGCCCTACGTAGAAATGTAGGTTGGGAATAGGAAACACATTTTGCTAGTGGACACAGGTGCACAAAAATGTTCGATTGACCATCAAGAGGTTCCAGATATACCACTTTCAGGGCATGACAATGTCTCAGTAGGGTTCTCAGATACACCAGGTTTTAGTCCAGTGTCACAATCAGTACCTATAACATTAGGTCCATTGACAAAGTCTTGCCCATTTCTTTTGACGAAAAATTGCGGTGAAAATTTGTTGGGGTTGGGATTGAATTTGCTGAAGAAATTGAATGCGGAGTGTATTTGACAATATCACCACAAAAGACTCCTGTGTCACAATTTTTATCTAAACCATTACCGACTGAATTGAGTAAGGTACCGGCTTGTATATGGGCGGTGAATGATAACGATGTTGGTTGTTTAAAAATAAAAAATAGAGCCAGTAAAAATTGTTTTGTATGAGTGGTTGCTGAGTGGGCTGTCTTGCTGTCCTCACGGTGCTCCAAAATCGAATTACTGTGGACTTTGGAACATTCCCTTGGACTGTTTCTTTTACAATCGCTCCTTATCATTGTGGACTTTTGGGCCAAATTGACACCACTCTGCCCGTCCACCTTCTCAGTCCCAACATAATCATCATTTCCGTGCGTTTTTGCATGCACGTTTTGCAAGAGTGGTTGCTGAGTGGGCTGTCTTGCTGTCTCGTTTATGAGCGGACAGCGGCTGCCAGACCACACCGTTTTTACCAGGAGTTTTATATTTCTCATACAAACCTGGTGTTATATTCTATTTCACACGTCATGGCTAGTAAAAGATATACCCTGACATCAGGTATTCCAACTTTCAATCCTGGTCAGCCCTTCACACTAGATCATCTCAAAACGGCTGCAATGAAAACCTTGGCCCGCTCCAATCGACGAAGTCACAATATGCAGTGGTCAATGTCGCTCACATCTGATATCCGCACATATTATGCGCAGGATACGATGTGTAGTGATGATAATGCCTATGTCCTGCTCTCGGGCTCATATCGCCTGATTTACTGGTTGTTCCTGAGACCTTACCACAATTAGAACAACAAATTGGACAGGTGCCGACTCTCCAGTGTTATTGCTAAGGAGAATGTCGTGCTGGGCCCGAACGTGTCATTGCCCCCAAGACCAATGGACAAGGTCACTGACACGACCATGGAATCAGCCTTTATGTCGGGCGAACTGCCCCCTTGTCCAAGAGTGTTGCCCCCTGTCGATGTGAACTCACAGGGAGTGTTGGAGCCCATTCGATGTACAGTGGCCGCTCAGCACAGATTGAGATCGGTACACAAGCTTCTCACGTTAGCAGAAGAAGTTGATGAAGAGAAGATGGACTTCATGAATATTTCAGGTAAGTCCACCTCCCCTTCACCTGATGTTCTCTATATTTGCTCCAACACTGGTGATTTGATTCAGTTGCATCCTGATAACACCTTAAGTAATACGCCGACTCCCGATAATCAATTTTCGGCTCCAGACCCCATTCCAGGAACGATTCACATAAGCCCCCAAAAATCACCAGATATCATCCTAGGTCCAACTCCCACTGTATAGATGAATCACCCTCATTTATTGCCCCAACTCCAGGAGGACAAGATTTGAGGACTCAATTCAGGAGTCTGCATTTTTCATCAATAAAAATTGTTCTAAGCCTTTCCCTTTCCCAGAAGCCCCAGCCCTTAACAATACTTTGAGTGCCATGAATACTGCGCTCTTAGCGTTAGTGAAGCTATATGAAGTGCTAGATGGTAAAATAAGTCACCATACATCATTACTGCAACAATATTGCTGTGGCATGGTAACCTCAAAAAAAGCCCCCATCCCCAATTTAGATCACCTCCCATTCAACCTCGGTCAAGACTCCAATGCCCATAACATCCAGGCTGTTCCGAACCCCTCCCCTTACCCATATGATGTAACTGTGGTGGGTTCAATTCGAGAACTAGGACACTTAGTATGCATTCCACAGATTCCCCCTGTACAATATTGACTTCCTGCAAGCTCTTTAGAAAGCCTGTCTCATGATTCAAACTATCCTGAGAGGCCGCATGATAGAACCAATCTGCAAATGCTCCCAGCAAACATTTGCCCAATAAACAGTGAAATTCAGGTTGCTCTTAATGGAAGTCAAAATTCCAACTTACCCAGGGACAATTCATCATTGATTGACGTCTGTGTGCAACCACCTAGCTCCACCAATGTGTCTGGTGTCGCCGCAGTAACCTTTGTGGTGCCAAATACTTACAAACTTTTTGCCGCTGTTCCTATGAACATAGCGACCAGCAAGTCTATGACCATAGTCGCCCATCCTGTTTCGCTCAGCCTAAGAAGTCAAACAAAGGCAGGGCGTTGCACCAAAGGGCGCAAGTTCATCAAGGTAGTACCCAGACGCAAAAAAATAAATAATGTTGAAGCATTTGAGCAGGTGGGATCTGGCACGAAGTTCGTAACACAGACCTTTATGCCATACAGGCCACTTGATGAGCTAGTGGCTCTCACTGCTAGTCAGAATCCATCAGGTGTTTCGAAAGTTAACATCTCTCAGAATACCACATTACTTCCATTTGGTAACAGAATGAATCCAAATGTTAGTCCAAGTACCTGTAAAGCGGATAATAATAAGGTATGGACTACTTCCTCTACTGGGACCAACGAAGTCTGTGCAGTCCAACCGAGCCTTGCTGAATTGAGAGAGGAGATTAGAACTTCAATAAATGTTAATGTTAATGTTAATGTTAATGTTTAAGGACATTTGTACCGCGCACTATCACCACCGGAGTGGTCCCCTGGCGCTCTGGCGGCTCTGAAAGAGGAGGGGAGGTTGAGTTAGTGGGAGGAAGCAGGAAAAGTGCAAGGGAGCAGTGATGTGCTGTTGGCGGCCTCAGCCCGGTGGGTCCAATGGCTGGGCCTGGGGTGTTTGCAGCCAGTGGTCGTCGTGTACTGTTGTGCGAGTCTATGTGTCTTTTTTGTTTTGTTGTTGCAATGTAGTGAAGTTTGTGCAGTTTGTTGTGCTGTAGGTGTTGGTTGTGTTGGTTTGGAATGTGAGAGGTGTATGCAGAGGGGAAATTGTTAGTGGAGTTGGTTTGTTGGCATCTCTATTCTGAATTGAGGCGCTGGGCTTGTGTAGTCTCCCCTGATGCGCCTGTCCTGATTTGGGTCCCTCTGACATTCAAGGTTCCTTACTCCTTTGGTCCCCGCCTCTATCAGGCTCTCTCATAGCCCCACTTGTCCTCCCTACATACTCCTGTGGCCAGTGCACCTGCCAATGTCAACAAGTCAGGTTGTGTGCTAATTGCCAATATATCGGCAATTCCACAACACTTTGATACATAGTGGTAACTAAGGGGCGGGTGGAGTAGTTGACTCGGTCTCCTTGCATGTCGCCTGAGTTCTAGTCTATCCAGTGTCACCCGTCCAGGTGCCATGGGAGCTTCACCGTCATTTCTGGGGCTGTCCGTGTCCTTTCCAGTTTAGCCATCCTTTTTCTCTGTTACGGTTTTCAGTTTGAGTCAGTGGTGTTGAAGAGCCAGGTTTTTAGTGATTTCCTGAATTTTAGGTGATCCTCAGCATTTCGTATTTCTTTTGGGATGTTCCAAGTTTTTGCAGCTAAGTGGTAGAAGGAGGTGCCTCCAAGTTTTTTCGTAAGGTATGGTTTGATTTCCTTGCAGACTTCGTTGCCTGATCGGAGGGGTCTTGTTGGTTTGTAGATTGTTATTTTCTTTTGTAGGAATTCTGCTCCTTGTCCACTGATTGACCTGTGCGTTATGCACATTGTTTTGAAGGTGATGCGATGTTTAGCTGGGAGCCATTGTCGTGTTTTTAGGGCTGGGGTGATGTGGTCTCTTCTGGATAGTTTGAGGAGTAGTCTTGCTGCTGCATTTTGGATCTGTTGCAGTTTCTTCAGGAGGTGTTCTGGTATTCCGAGGTAGAGGCTGTTTCCATAATCGATTCTTGACATGATTAGGGCGACAATAGTGAGTGTTTTGTGCGTGAAGGAGAGGAAAGGTAGAATTCTTCTTGCCGTGTGGAGGAGGAAAAAACATTTCTTCACTGTTGCATTTATTTGTGGTTCTAAGGTTAGGGAGTTGTCCATTAGGACACCCAGATGTTTTACTACCTTTGATGGCGTTGGTGCGTTTCCCATTTCCGTAGGCCACGGGATGGTGGTTTCGTTCTCTTGGTATTTGGATACAATCATAATTTCTGTCTTTCCTTGGTTGATTTTCAGGTTGTTGGCATTCATCCAATTGAAGACTTCTTTTAGTCAGTCGATTAGGGTTGAATGATCGGCATCAGTGTCTTTGATTTTGTAAATGATTTGAGTATCATCTGCGTAGTTGTAGCAGGTAATGTTGTATTTTTTGAGGATTCTGATGACCGGAGTCTGGTAGATGTTGAAATATAGTGGAGATGGTGAGGAACCTTGTGGCACTCCACAGTCGTTAACTCGTGGAGTGGATTTGAATGGTTTAATCGATACGATTTCTGTTCTTTCTGCTAGGAATAATTTGGTCCGGAGTAGGGCTGTGTCTGTTATGCCTATGTTTTCTAGTCTTTCGGTTAGGGTTTTGTGGCTCACTGTGTCAAAGGCTGCGGAGAGGTCAAGCAGAATAAGGGCTGAGGGAGTGTTTGAGTCTGCGTTAGTTTTGAGGTGTTCCCAGATGGATAGTAGTGCTGTATCCATTCCTCTTGCTGGTCTGAAACCGAGTTGAGCTTGGTCTAGCAGGTGGTGTTTTTCTACATGTTCTTGGGTTAGTTTATATACATAGGTTTCTAGAAGTTTTGCCGGGTAGAGGATGTTAGAGATTGGCCTGTAGTTGGAGAGGTCTTCTACGTCGCCACTTGTGTTTTTCAAGAGTGGTTTGATATATTCTGATTTGAAGGACCTCAGTACAGTCCCTGTTGCTAGTGATACATTTAGAAGGTTTCTGTAGTGTTCTGCTGGCGTTCCTTGCACAAGGATTGATTTGTAGATGTCTGGGGGACGTGGGTCCATGGGTGATCCAGCTTCTTGCTTCGTTTTACCAGCATCGTGAATGCCTCTGCTGATATTTCAGGAAAGCTTTGGAGTTTGTGCTGTGGTTCCATGTTAGGTTCGTTAGGTTGTATGTTGTGATTGGTTGGTCTCTTTTGTATGGTTTGTTGGATGTCATTGATTTTCTTTTTTAAGGGTTGGGGTGGTATCGCAGCTTGGTGGGTTTCTCATTTCTTTAATGATGCTAAACATTTCTTTTTGTGTCTTGGCGGCATTGGTGATTCTGTCATCGTAATGTCATCTCTTCGCCTTTTGAATTTCCTTCTTGTATGCGCGGTTTTGTTTCTGGAACAGTGTTTTCTTTTTGAGTTGTATTCTTTCCTCCATTCCAGTTCCATCTTTTTGTTTTCCTTTTTCATGACGCTTAATAGTGGGGTGAACCATTTTGCCATTGCTCTTTTATTTTGATGGGGTGAACGTTTTTTTCTGGGGCGATCTTGTCTATTGTATCTGCAATCCATTTGTGTAGTATCTCTGTTTTCCCGTCTAGGTCAGCTAGCTCTAGTTCTGTAGTTGAAGGTTTTGTTAATTCCAGTTGTTTGAATAGATTGCTTTATTTGACGTGTTTCCCGTTTCTCTTTGTGGTGGTTGTGTGTTTCAGGGGTTGGATGCAGACTTGAGTAGTCAAAGTGATCACGAATGGGATGATGAGATGGTCACTCTTCAGTATTTGTATTGGTGGTGCTGTGGTGATGAGTTTTTCATTGCTGAAAATTGCGTCAAGGGTGTGTCCTGCCGAGTGTTTTGCACCTTTGACTGGTTGTCGTAGTTTCATGGTGGTGAGTTGTTCAATCAGTGAGTTTTGGGAGTTGGCATGATTGTCTTCAAACCAGATGTTGAAGTCCCCCAGGATGATTAGGTGTTCGTGGTTGATGGCTAAATTGGTGATGACTTCTATGAAGTTGTCGACGAATGTTGCATCATATGTCGGGGGTCTGTACACCACGATGAATTTCATGTTGGTTTTTGGGTTCGCCGTTAGGTGTGTTACCATGGTTTCGCAGTTTAGGATGTTCAGTGGTTCGTCAGTTTTTATTTTCCAGTGTTCGTTGAATGCTATTGCGATTCCTCCTCCTTTTTTTTCTGTTTATTTGCAGGCATTTGAAGTTGGTTGGAAGGCAGCTTTGGAGTGTGATTTTGTAGTTGTCGTCCAGCCATGTTTCTGTGATGAATAGGATGTCAATGCCGTCATTGTGGAGTAGGTCGAAGATCTCTGTTGAGTGTTTTGACATGGATCTTGCGTTTATTAGATTGCAGTGAAGTTTGGAGGTGTTGTTTGGTTTGGACTTTCTTATTGAGGTCGTCTTCTGATCGGTGTTGAGGTTTCCTTCCTGGTCGATCTCTTGTTGAGCTGTGGGTTTCGGGGTGTCAGCATCTTCGAAGAGTTCTTCTATGTTCTGTCTTGGGTTATTTTTGTTTTCATCGTGTTCATCTTCCAGAAGTTGTGGTTGTTGATTGGAAGTTCCTTTTGCTTTGGTGATGTACGGTATTATCGATATGTCGTGTGCATGTTTTTTGTGTTGTTCATCCTTCTTCTACTCGCTTGTTGTTAGGTTGTCTGATGTTGCTGCTTCTAACGTTGGATTGGATTGCTGTGGTTACCAGTTGTCAGCGAGGTATGGAGTTAGGTAGAGGGATTTGTCTCTTCTCTCAGTGTTGGTTCGATTTGAGTTCCTTTCTGTGGGGGTGCAATCTATCGTTCTTAGTTGCTGTTCTGGAGTGTTTCTTCTTTCTTCTCTTCGTCTTTTCCTTGGAATGGGTCGTTTGCGCGGCATTATAAGCCTGAGAGTTGTTTAGTCTTTTGTTTGGTGATGTCCAGTTGGTCCTGCTTTGGTCTGGTTGTCTTGTGGTGTAGTAGTGGGTGTGAAAGCTGTCTGCTACTAGTTTGGGCTCTGTCTGTTGATGGTATTCCGGCTGAAGTTGGTGACTTGTGCAGTCCCTGTCCTTTGAGGGGATGGGGAGGTGGTTAAGGGCTGTTTAGTCGGGTGCTATTGGTGGCTCTCTTTAGTGTCCGTCTCCCTGAGCGCAGTTCAGCTAGCTATGTGGGTTTGGGGAGGGTATCTGCTAGTTGAAGAGTGGCTTGGAGGGGCGCAGCTCGGACTTGCGCCTTGTGATGCGCGAGCCCCTAATCAGATTGTCACTCCACAGTAATTCACTGGTGGGTTCTGTTTCACTTGAGAGTGAGGTGGTCAGCTAAATTTGAGACACCTGTATAGTCGGAGAGAGGCCTGGCAGTGTGATCTCAATATCATACAATGCAGTGCGGAGGCCTATCAATGCATTCTAACACAGTGCAATTGGGGACAGAACCCCAGCTAAATTAGAGACACCTATATGGTGGGAGAGAGACCTGTCAATCTAAATGATACAAAGGAAATTTGGGCACAGAGGCTCTGCCAAATTTGAGACACATGTATAGTGGGAGAGAGGCCTAGCAGTGCAATCTAAATATCATACAATGCAATGGGGGACAGAACCCCAGCTAAATTGGAGACCCCTGCACAGTGGGATAGTGGCCCATCAATGCAATCTAAGTATTATACAGTGCAATTTTGGGCACAGAGGCCCTGCTAGCTTTGAGAGACCTGTATAGTGTGAGAGTCCTATCAATACAATCTCTATATCGTACAATGCAATTGGGGACAGAACCCCAGCTAAATTAGAGACATCTGTATAGTGGTAGAGAGGCCTATCAATGCAATCTAAATATCATACTATGCAATTTGGGCACAGAGGCCCTGCTAAATTTTAGAGACCTGTATAATGGGAGAGAGGCCTAGCAGTGCAATCTAAATATCATACAATGCAGTCTGGAGATTAAGTTTGGATTTTGACTAATTTTGAGGAATTGGGTGAGAGATGCAGTGCGGTGCAGTGACCCTGCGCAACGTGGTCTCCCCGAGTGGCTGGGACAGCAGTGCAGAGCGGCTGTTCCGCTCCCGGCCCTGGGCCACTCCTACCTTACAGGTCCTTGTAGTTGCAGGTTGACGGCTTGCCACTGGCTTCACCTGCAGACACCTGCTGACACTTCCTGGAGCCACCTCTGTTGGAGTCGCCCTTGGCCTTGGGGCCCTTAGCCGAGGGCTGCACTGGCAGAGGGCTGCCCTGGGAGGACCAGTGATGAAGGGTAAGAGGAACAATCAGAACGGGCCTGGGCGGGTCGCGAGGTGGGAGGGAAGGAGAAGCAGGAAGAGGGTGCAGGGTGGGAGCGGGCTGCTGGGGGAACAAAGAGGCCTCGGGCCTGCTGTAAATACTAAATGAAGGTGCTCCTGGGAGGGCCTTGCCACTCACCGTGCTCCTCTGCAAATGGAGCATGTGAATTCGGCACGTTGCTGGGTTCGGAGCAACAAGGTCCTAAGGACCAATCAGAATGGGCCTGGGTGGGTCAGGAGGCAGGAGGGAAGGGGAAGCAGGAAGAGGGTGCAGGGTGGGAGCGGCTGCTGGGGGATCAAAGAGGCCTCAGGGCCTGCAGTAAATACCAAATTAAATGCACACATGTCTCAAGCCCCATGTGTACAATCTCACCCAATGAACAGACAACAACCTTTTGTATCACAGGCCCCCGGTCTCACAACCCAAGACCACCTATCAAACAATCTGGGCACTGCGATTTTTGATGAAACCAATACTCAACAATTACAGATATTTAATTCACCCATCAACCAAATATCCCAAACAGTCTCATGTGACTTACCTTTGCATGCAGCCATACCCTCACTTTCACAGAACAATGCTAAATCTGTAACTACTCAATTACCCTCAGAGGCGAATTCTATACAATTGATATCCTCCTCACAGAACTTGAGAGACATTATCAAAACCTCCATTGATGCTCATCACTGAGACTAATCAATGCTCCCAAGGCCCTAACAACATACGGCTAGAAGGATTCACGGACGTGAGTGGAATATTAAAGGGGCCGACTATGACAGCAAATGTGAGCGCACAAAATGACAGTACATGCACTGGAGCTAATTTCTCCTTGGCGACATAAGGCCTCAAAGAGAGATGTTTACCCAATTCCAATAGTTTGGATAGAGGTAAACCATCAACATAACTTAAGTCACATTGTTTGGTGCTCAGATGTCGAGAAGATCCTTATCCTAAGTATGCATTGAATAGAGCAAGTATTTTGAATATATGGAGCAAAATTCCTAGCTTGGCAGTGTTATCTTCAATGGATATTAATTTACCAATATAAATGAAGTATCTGAGGCCAGAATCTATGTTCATTCAACAATTTTGATGAACATCCTGTGGCAGGCCAAATCATCTTTATATGAGCTGGGCTTTACTCTATCCCAAGAACCAAACATCAGAGATAATTTGGTTGTGAAACCACAAATTAAAACATATAAGTCTAATAAGAATAGAAACACTCTTCAGACTACAAGTTATATGTCCAGTATGATATCATCACAAGCTTGTAATTTGGGATCTTTATATGATGCCGCTGACAGTATTTGTAGCTTATTCTCTTGGAATACAAGAGGGCATAAGTGTCACGCACGGCGGTCGCTGGCAGCTGTGGAGACGCTGGCGGTGGAGCGGCCATTGGTTTAGCCGTCACGCCACCCGCGCCTTCCTCGGCAGCGGTCTAGTTTTCCACCCCTTCCGACCTGCGATGTCCTTTTAACGAGCGCCAACCCGGAAGCCAGCGCGTTGCAACCTTTTCGCGTTAGGCTTCCGGGTTGGTACGCTTCAGTCCTTTCCTCCGCGGCTGCCACCGCTCCCTTTCCTTTTTCTCCCGTTTGCTTGCTGGCTTTCATTTTGCTCCTGGCTCGCCTCGCTCTTTTGGAGCTTTTTCTCCGCTCCACCTTGGCTCTCTCTCTCTTTCCTTTCTCCCCTGTTCTCCTGGTTCCTTCCCCCTCAGCTCATTCATTAGTCACCCCATCTTTGTACTGTTGTTTCTCCCCTGGAGCAGTCACCATACACCACTTCCTGTGGATTTCCTTATCAGCTGGATCCTTCAAGTTACACAGTTCCACCTTGTATCCTGCTGCCATCTTCAACTAAGAAGGGTTTTTTTGCGCCTATCGGCTTTTTCCCCTTAACCGGTCTGCCCCGGTACGGGGGACCCCTCAGCCCCGTGTTAGAGGGGCAGGGTGGCTTCCTCTCGAGGCAGACCTCATCCACACTCCAGAGAGGAGGCATTGAGATTAAAGAGATTCGGACTCACATCGGACGAGGAGACCACAGGTGAGCAGGAGGGTGTGAGGGGCACTCAGGGAAGAGGGGTGAAATTGACGGAATCCAGGAGTGAGCCTGACAGTTTGCAACGCCCAAAGAGGGAATATGGCCACCCCAGAACAAATACAAGAACTAGTGGCTGCAGTCCAGGCCATGAACGTATAAATACAGAACGTGAAGGCTGATAACGCAGTCTTGAGGCAGATGGTCTCTACTCAGGAAACTAGGGGTTCCGACTTACCTCCTATGGCCCTATCCTCGGGCAAGTTTGATGGAACTCTGAAGCGCCTCAAGGAATTTTTGGAAGCCTGCTCCATTTATTTCACCTTTAAACCTCAGTTGTTTCTCAACGATCACACCAAGGTGGGATTTATTGTATCCTACTTGACAGGGAATGCCTTAGCTCGGGCTGCCCCTCAAGTGAACAACAATAATCCTATCAACAGAGACTATGAGGGCTTTTTGACCTTACTGCGCCAGACTTTTGAACAACCTGAGATAATACATGTTGCTGCGGAAGAACTCTTGGATGTGCATCAAGGTTCCAGTGATTTGCTGACATACATCTCCACTTTTAAACGTTTGGCTTCAGAGGCTGGATGGCCAGAACGGGCCCAGTACACAATATTCCGTCGCGGTTTGAAAGAGGAGATAAAGGATGAACTGGCAAGGATAGCCCACCCCACCACCCTGCCTGATTTATTCTCCATTGTTACTCAGATTGACTATCGCCTAAGTGAACGCAAGGCGGAAAGGAAGAAGCAAAAAGCCTCTGGCCCCTTTCTACCAAGTGCCCACTCATTGCCTTCCCTGCCTCACTCCAGTAACAAGGAAGAATCGATGCAAGTGGGGTCCGCTAGATCCCCCTTGACACCCGAAGAGAGAAGACGTTGGAGGGATGCTGGCCTCTGCATGTATTGTGGATCAGGCGCCCACCTACTTCGGAACTGTCCAGAAGTCCCGCCTAGACGGTCGGGAAACGAACAACCTCAGAACTAAAGGGGACGAGTAACCGAGGTCAGAGCGCTAGTCCCTATGTCACTGTGACGGTAGCTTCACACCCACCCACGTTGGACTCTCGCCTCATGGCTGTTCCTATCCAGTTGGAAACTCTGACAGAAGTACTCACCACCATGGCTTTGCTGGATTGTGGTGCCGCTGGGGTATTTATGGATACCATGTGGGCACACCAACAAGGTCTCCCTCTGCTAAAACGGGAAGAGTTCCAGAAGGTAGAAGGAGTAGATGGTACCCCGCTTTCGTCGGGGCCTATTACCCATTCCACAGTATCCTTGAAGGTCTGCATTTTCCAGCATTCGGAACAGATACAATTCGACTTGATTCGAGCAGCCCATTTCCCAGTAATCCTTTGGATTCCCTGGCTGAGGAGGCATAATCCGCTCATCGATTGGGCACAGAACACCATGGCCTTTACCTCCCCATACTGTAAACAGAATTGTTTATTTCATTCTTCAGAAGAATTGGTCCAAGTCCTTACTCCCCAACAAGAAGGAGTAAATGATATTTGTAAGGTACCCCCGGAGTTGGCCGAATTCAAAGAAGTCTTCAAAGACAATCTTGTCTTAGATTTACCCCCACATAGGCCGGAAGACTGTGCCATCCAGCTGGTGCCAGATGCCCTGGTTCCGTTTAGCTGCATGTTTTCTTTGTCTCTACTGGAGAAGAGGACTCTTCGCAATTATTTGGACTCCCATCTGACCAATGGCCTCATTCGTCCCTCCAAATCTCCGGCTGGAGCCTCTCTATTCTTCATTCCTAAGAGGGATTCCTCTGAGTTAAGGCCATGCATTGACTATCGGGGTTTGAACAAGGTCACGGTTCGTGACCGCTATCCAATGCCTTTGATAACAGACATATTGGAAGCTGTTCAGGGTTCTACCACCTTCTCTAAGTTAGACCTCCGGAGTGCCTACCACCCTCTCCGAATAAAGGATGGGGACAAATGGAAGACTGCTTTCCGGACTCCGTTTGGTCTTTTCGAGTATCGAGTGATGCCATTTGGCTTGGTTAACGCTCCTGCCATATTCCAGCGTTTTATGGATCGCCTGTTTTCTGATCTGTTATACCTCAGTGTCATAGTATACCTGGATGACATTTTAGTTTTTTCGAAGTCCACCTCTGAACATACATTACATCTCCAGACGGTCCTACATCGTTTACAGTCGCAACATATATCAGTTAAACCCGAGAAGTGCCTCTCCAATATGTCTTCCGTTCCATATTTGGGATACATTCATTCCCAGGAAGGCATCACCATGGACCCGAGGAAAGTATCTGCTATCCTGGACTGGCCCACACCCACCTCTCTGAAAGACGTTCAATGGTTCCTGGGTGTAGCCAACTTCTACAGGAAGTTCATCAGTCAATTTTCGCAGATTGTGCTGCCCATTACCTCTCTACTTAAAAAAGACGCCCAACCTTTTCTCTGGTCGGAACCAGCTAATCAAGCTTTTATCGATCTCAAAAGAAGATTCTACTCTGCTCCTATTCTATCTCAACCAGATCAAGACCAGCCTTTTATAGTCGAGGCCGACGCCTCTGCAAGCGCCTTAGGTGCGGTACTCCTTCAACTGAAGGATGGCAAAGAACATCCTGTAGCATATCTTTCCAAGACTCTTTCCACAAGTCAACAGAACTACTCTGTTATTGAAAAAGAACTTTTGCCTCTCAAGGTGGCCTGTGAAGAGTGGAGACACCTGCTACAAGGCGGAGCACATCCGTTTACATTACGTACTGACCATAAGAATCTGAAGATTCTCCGTAATATGGAATGCGTCAATTCAAGGCAGGCTCGCTGGGCGCATTTTTTCAGCCAGTACGACTTTACCATTAACTACATTCCTGGCACTCAAAACAGCTTGGCGGACGCCCTGTCTAGATGTCGGTCTGCAGACTACCACTCTCCCTCCGTTAGCCACCCTATGTTTCCCCGAAACAGAATCGTGGGGATAGTTTCCTCGTTTCTGCAAGAGATTAAGACAGTAACTAAACCTGATTTGGCAACCACCGTACCCGGTGACTTACGTTCTCAAATCCATTGGTCTGAGGGTCTTTTACTGGTGGGGCAGCGTTTGTACGTCCCCTCTAAGTCCTTACAACTTAAGGTTCTGGAATGGGGTCACAACCATGTAACCGCAGGGCAGAGGGGAGTCCGAGGTACCTTAGAGCTAATTTCTCGATCTTTTTTTTGGCCTTCACTCTCCCATGATGTAAGGCAACACTGTAAAACGTGTGTGGTTTGCGACCAGAATAAGAACTCCACCCACAAACCCTATGGGTTGCTTATGCAGCCGGACTTGCCAAGCCGGCCATGGTCCCAAATTTCCACTGACTTTATAGTAGACCTGCCCAAATCCCAGGGGTCGACTTGTCTCATGGTTACGATTGACACCTTCACCAAGCTGGCCCATTTTTCCGCACTGCGGGGAGTGCCGTCTGCCACCGAGATGGCCGAAGTTTTCCTCAGGGACATTTTTAGGCTCCACAGACTTCCTGACAAGATTATTTCTGACCGGGGTAGTCAGTATACATCTCGATTTTGGGGTGCCCTGTGTCAACGGTTAGGGATGGAGAGGGCTTTGTCATCAGGCTTCCATCCTCAGACCAACGGTCAGACAGAGCGGCTCAATGCCACTCTCGAGCAATACCTCAGGTGTTATGTCAATAATAATCAGGACAATTGGGTGAACCTTCTGCCCACCGCCGAATTTGCGTATAATAACGCTGTGCACTCGGCAACAGGACTTAGCCCTTTTTTCTGTTCTTATGGCTATCACCCTCGCAGTATTCTCCCAGTTTTTTCCTCCCCTACTAATATACCCACCATCAAATCCACCCTGGATCAAATAACTACAGCCCACACTACAGCTCAACGGAGTTTAGCTTCGGCTAGACGCAGGTACAAGGACCTATCTGATCGAGCTCGTTTACCCTGTCCTGACTGGAAGGAGGGCGATCGGGTCTGGTTATCTACTAGATACTTGCCTAGGTGGGTACATTCGACCAAACTAACCCCCCGATTTATAGGAGCCTTCAAGATAATCAAGAGGATTAACCCAGTGGCTTTCAAATTGCAACTTCCCAAGTCCATGTATCGGGTGCACCCGGTCTTTCACTCCTCTCTTCTCTGCCCAGTTGATCCAGACACCCCGGTTAGTAAGACTACAGGGCTATTGAGTAATCCCAAGTCTATACCTGAAGAATATGAGGTGTCTGCCATCTTAGATTCCAGATATCGTAAGGGCAGGTTGGAATACCTGGTGTCGTGGAAGAACTATCCCAGTTCAGAGGACTCCTGGGATCCCAGGTCGTATGTATATGTGCCTAGGCTTGTCAGGCGTTTCCACCGGACACATCCAGGGAAACCCGGAGAGTTCGGGTCTGGAGGGGGGTATAGGGTCACGCACGGCGGTCGCTGGCAGCTGTGGAGACGCTGGCGGTGGAGCGGCCATTGATTTAGCCGTCACGCCGCCGGCGCCTTCCTCGGCAGCGGTCTAGTTTTCCAGCCCTTCCGACCTGCGACTTCCTTTTAATGAGCGCCAACCCGGAAGCCAGCGAGTTGCAACCTTTTCGCGTTAGGCTTCCGGGTTGGTACGCTTCAGTCCTTTCCTCCGCGGCTGCCGCCGCTCCCTTTCCTTTTTCTCCTGTTTGCTTGCTGGCTTTCATTTTGCTCCTGGCTCGCCTCGCTCTGTTGGAGCTTTTTCTCCGCTCCACCTTGGCTCTCTCTCTCTTTCCTTTCTCCCCTGTTCTCCTGGTTCCTTCCCCCTCAGCTCATTCATTAGTCACCCCATCTTTGTACTGTTGTTTCTCCCCTGGAGCAGTCACCATACACCACTTCCTGTGGATTTCCTTATCAGCTGGATCCTTCAAGTTACACAGTTCCACCTTGTATCCTGCTGCCATCTTCAACTAAGAAGGTTTTTTTTGCGCCTGTCGGCTTTTTCCCCTTAACCGGTCTGCACCGGTACGGGGGCCCCCTCGGCTCCGTGTTAGAGGGGCAGGGTGGCTTCCTCTCGAGGCAGACATCATCCACACTCCAGAGAGGAGGCATTGAGATTAAAGAGATTCAGACTCACATCGGATGAGGAGACCACAGGTGAGCAGGAGGGTGTGAGGGGCACTCAGGGAAGAGGGCTGAAATTGACGGAATCCAGGAGTGAGCCTGACAATAAGCACCTTATCAACTCACTTACCAACGATCTGGCCCAATATGATCTCATAGCTGTTCAGGAAACCTGGCTTACAGAATGCCCCATATGGGAGTCTCATATCATCATTGCAACCCCTGCTATTCGGAATGCTAAGGGACGGTCCAGTGGTGGACTTCTGTTAGCCATTAACAAAGCCTCTGGGTTCTTGGGTGAGAAACTTCCTTCACCCTTGTCATATCTCCAAATTATAAAGCTGCACAGAAATTTGCAAACCATAGTAATTGTTAACATCTATTGTAGCAGAATGAACATTTCAACAGACTCCTTTTACATGCAGCTGCGTTGGACTCTCGACTGTTTGGCACATGAACGGAGCATACATCAGACGATAATAGTCGGGGATTTAAACCTCCACTTGATCCCACAAGGTGACACAGGATTGGCGAGTTATGTACTGACCTGGCATAACATCATGAAGTAAAGAGGCTTTGTTATGTTGAATGGTGCAGTCTTGGGGGATGTTCCAGCCCAAACTACCTGGAGTAGGGGGCCTCTGTGAGCTTCACTGGACTATATTCATGTCCATACAAATTTTCTACAGCATGTACAATCCATGCAGGGTGTGAAAACGAACTACATTGATCATGATAAGCTCGTTATGCACTACCTGACACGCCAAGCAGTAGTCCCACGTCTGAGAAATGATCATGCGCACCATAATTTGGTTAATAACAGTGGCACGTGTGTTCGATGGAGTCCCAATAAATTGTAGCAGTTCCATGAAACACTCTGTTAGTCCTTTAGCAATCCTGATGATGTTCATCTAAATTGCTATATTAAAGTGATGCATATCTTCAAGCAGCTCAAAAGGCCGGACATGTGCATTAGGCATAAACATTGTCATCCATATGATCCTGCACTTCAGTGCAAGAAAGCAGACCTTTGTAGAGCCATTTGCAATTTGAAGTTTTTGCCAGTGGCTGACCGTTTTCCAGCAAAAAAAACAGCTAAAATCCTCCTATAGATCGTGGATAAAGGGCCAGCGTCTGCTTCATTACCAACATAAAGGGGAGAATATGTTACGCCAAATTCTCATGAAATCAACAAGCGGCATCTGGGTGTGCCTAAATGAGGCTATGTATAAAACGTAAGAAGCGGTTCAGATCAACGCTATTCCAAATGAAGTTTGGCAAGTATATTGCTGCACGTTATGCTATTCGCCATTTCCAGATCTAACTCCTAATACAGGAGACTCATGTATGTCATATCATTTTACAATCTCAATTCACAATATTCAGAATTCCATTATGAATTTGAGTCGCTCACGGGCTATGGGCCCAGATGGCCTTCATAATGGCACACTTAAAGATCATCCATATGAATGGGAAAAGATTCATACAAACACACTTGCTACAGGAGTCATCCGAGATTCCTGGAAGAAGTCCATAATATTACCTATCTTTAAAAAAGGAAATAGAGATGACCCAGCATCCTATCTACCGATAGCATTATTGGACTGCCCGGGCCAAATATTTGCGCACGTAATTTTGAATAAGTTTAACATATGGATGGATGTGTACGATTTCCGAGATCCTTTCCAAACAGGCTTCCTTCCAGGCAATGGGACAGCTGTTAATATTATTACTCTAAATAGCATCACCCAGAAAGCCCAACAGCAGCAACAGCCACCCTATACTGCCTTTATAGATTTCAGAATGGCTTTCGATGCTGGCCCGCGAGAGCTTCTCTATAAATAAACTAATGGACAAAAAGTGTCCATGGTCCATTGTAAAATGGTTCATTGACCTACATACAGATACCACAATTCAGATTAAGTTGTCTAGCGATGGTCTGTTGTCTGATCCGATTCAGACCACGTGTGGGTTAAAACAAGGCTGCCTGTTAGCCTTTGCAATGTTTACTTTTTTATTTCAGATGTTGGCTTAAGCTTTGAGAACATTTTTGCAGATCCCCCAAAAGTTAATGGTGCAGCTGTGAAATATCTGCTTTATGTTGATGATATGGTCCTCTTCTCAAAAACCCCAAAGGGGTACATGCTATCTTGAGTGCTCTTGATGGCTATACTAAGAAAAATTGTATAACATTTAATCTAACAAAAACGAAAATTATACAATTTGGAAAACAAAAGCAACGTAATGCTATCTACAGATGGCCATTAGAGGATATCAATCTGTCCTTAGTCACCTCATATATTTATCTGGTCACATATATAAGTAATTGCCCTAATAAGCATGCCAACCATCAGTACATAAAGCAGAAATTAATGACCGCTATTTCTCAAAGCAGATTAATCAGGGACACATATTGTACATTTTCGATAACCCCATTGCTAGTGTACTATAAACAAAAGTTTATTCCAGTAATTCTACATGTCACAGAGGCATTCCCAGGTAAATCTTACCAATATTGGTGGATTATAGAAGGGTGTTACTGGAAGCGTGCCCTGAATCTCACACTGTCAGAACCTATATATATCCTCAGACATGAGCTTGGACTCTTGTCCCTTTGTTCTATTTACAAATGGAAATTATGCTCATTGTATCGCAAATGTGTACGGAGTGTGGATCAACCTCGCCTTTTGGGCCTTATATCAGCCCATCTTCTAAGATCTGAAGACGCATTTGCAGTAGTGTGGAGAGACATGGCCCAAAAGATTATTACCAATGCAGGTTTCTCTCTAGAATTGTTAATAGAAAATCCAGATAAGGCCAAAAAACGCTTGTGGAAAAACGACTGGATCAAAACCAGATCAGCTTGTCTATTATATCAGAAATTTCAGAATAACCCATTCGCCTTAAAACGGTATGGGGAAATGGTGAGTTATGTAACTATGTTCCCTAATTCGCATCAGCAAAATTATTATTTGCGATTTTGGCTCAATATTTGGCCTACTAAGGAAGTCCTATGTGCCCGTAGAATTATATCAAGCTCTGAGATATACTGTCGTTTTTGTCAAGTTACCCCCGAAACCATGATGCATTTGTGTGTTGAATGTCCGATATTATTATCAAAACGAACCATACATTTTGCCCATTTGTTTGTTGGATATATGACCGTAAGAGGTATTAGATGTTGGAATGTATTATTTCATAGCAATTTGAGAATAAGCAGATATGCCATACTTAATTACTTATATAGTTTGGGCCTATTGAAAAAGGTGATTACTATGAGTCATTTGTAAGGGGCTGAACATGATAATATTTTGTTAATCGAAAACTGTATATCTTATAAGTTGTTTTGTTCTTTTCTTTTTACATTTAATTACTTATCTTCTGTATTTTTTTCTAATTTTCATTTTATTTGTATTAAGAATAAGTAATTGTGTATATGTATGTAACAATATTTTAACTTGTAATGAAATTGTATTATGTCGAAAAATCAAGTTTTCTTGATTAAAACAACTTCTAAATAAAAGAAAAATGTTTTAAAAGAAGGAATTACTTTGCCGGGTATTCCGCAATATAAAATTTTGAAATGCATTGTGTCGGATTTGGTTAAAAGAAACGTAATTTAAGACATTTCTGGAAGCACTTGCAATAGTCCGATTCTTCCAGTTTACAAGAAAGGAGGTAATGATATACCGTACCGTTTTATAATTGATTTGCACGGAGTAAATAAAGTTGGTGATCCAAATTTCCATTAGTCCCGCATGTGACTACAATTTTGACTCTGAACCCTGCGTCTGCATTATACTTTAGTATTGTAGATTTGAAGAATGCGTTTTTCAGCATTCCAGTACATCCAGATAGCAGATATTTATTTGCTTTTACTCTAGGAGGACGTTCATTTACATTCACACGAATTCCGCAGCGTTACACTGAAAGCCTGAGTATTTACAGTAGAGCCTTAAAAGAACAACTAGATATGCTAGACCTACCAGTAGGTTGTGTTTTGTTACAATACATAGACGATTTATTGATAGCAGCAGACACAGATGAAATTTGTAAAGAAAGTACTGTTGCAATACTGACACATTTAGCAATGCATGGACACAAAGCTTCACTAAAGACATTCCAGTATTGCCGAAAGGAAGTAACCTAGTTGGGCTACCTCTTTTCGAAGGAGGGAAGAAGATTGACACCAGAAAGGATAGAAAGCATCTCTGGTATGCCTATTCCAAATACGCAGGAAGAAGTTAGGGCTTTAATTGGCATGGCTTCATATTGTAGGCAGTGGATTGGCAATTTCTCTATGATTGTGAAACCAATAGTGGCATTGACAAGGAAAGATATTACCTTACCTTTGCCATGGAATATGGAATGTCAGGAAGCATTTGACCTGCTCAAAGCTGCATTATGTTCAGCTCCAGTTTCGGGCACACCAAATTATGGCAAGAGTTTTAAGTTATTTGTGCATGAAAATGATGGATGTGCTTTGGCTGTTTTGACTCATTAACAAGGAGGGAGAAATAGACCATGTGGCTACTTCTCTTCCACGTTGGATCCTGTTGCATGTGCTTTGCGGTGCTGTTTGTGAGCTTTTGCTGCAGCTGCCGTGTCAGTAAAACAAACCAAGGGTATTGTTTTAGGTCACACTTTAACCGTCATGGTGCCCCATGCAGTGGACATTCTTTTAAATAGAACGCAGACACAACACTTTACATCAGCCAGATTAACAAGGCATGAAATTGTTCTTTTTGCACCACATATTCAAATTATGAGGTGTTGCGCTTTAAATCCCGCTGAGTTAATGCCCCCTCCCAATGTAAAAGGGGTGAAAAAGAATTCCCTCATGCTTGTTTAATGGTTACTGAACAAGAGACAAAAGGAAGAATTGATCTAACTGACACCCCACAGAAAGAGCCAGATCGAGAACTGTTCTGTGACGGTTCTTGCTTTAAATGGCCTGATGGTACATCAACCGCTGCATATGCCATCACTACACTGAAAAATATTGTAGAAAGTAAAAGAATCCCATACAACTCAGCACAAGCTGCAGAGATAATAGCGTTAACCAGAGCATGTGAAATTTCTGCAAACCTGAATGTAACCATATACACTGACAGTCAGTATGCATTTGGGGTGGTACACAATTTTGGTTGATTATGGGCTGAAAGGGGTTTCCTGACATCACATGGAACTAAAATCCAACATGGCACTTTCACAGTGAGACTGCTGTCTGCACTTGCACTTCCCAAACGATAAGCAATAATGAAATGTGAAGCGCATAAAAAAGTAACATGTAAAGTCGGAAAGGGAAACGCATTTGCAGACAGAATTGTGAAACAAACTGCCACTGATCTACACACAAAAATGTTCATTGAAAAAATGAAAGAGGTACCCTGCATGATAGAAAATGGGATTGCCACAGTTAAGGAAATGCAAGCAGAAGCTACTGCAGATGAAATAAAAGCATGGTCTGAGGCTCCAGCAGAATTAGACTTTAAAGGTTGTTGGGTGGACAAAGAGAAAAAAGATGGATGTTGCCAAATGCCTATGTAATGGCAATGGTCACTATGGCCAACAGTCCAACACACATATGTGCTAAAAAAATGATTCAGCATTTAGATATGGTATGGCAGAATCCACATATCAGAAAAACTGCTGACAGACTGGTCCAAAATTGTATGACTTGTTTACAACATAACATTGGAAAAGGGAGAGCAACACCAACAGGAAGTTTTGACCCCCCCCTCTATGCCGTTTGAAGCCATCCATTTTGATTTCATAGAAATGAAAAGATTCCAAAACTATAAGTAAGTCCTTGTGGTGGTCGGTGCATTTAGCAAATGGGTAGAGGCCTATCCCCTGAAAGATTGTACAGCTATGTCCACAGCTAAAGTTACACTAAAAGAGTACTTTTCCCGTTTTGGCCTACCCCGTGTCATATGGTCAGATAACGGCCCACATTTTATTGCAGCCGTGATATTACAAATTCGTGCAGGTCTCCAAATTGACAAGCGATTCCATTCGGCCAGACACCCGATGAGTGCCGGTTTGGTGGAATGCCAGAACGGTATTTTGAAGAATAAGATTAGCAAGAATTGTGAGTGGAGTAATTTGAAATGGCCAGATGCATTGCCACTAGCTCTGTTGTGCATGCAAACCTCTATACAGGCAAGGACTGGACTCTTCCCCTATGAAATTATCATGGGGAGACCGGCAAATGTTTGGAAAGCTCCAAAGCTGAAAAACATCTTAGGGACATATAACACCCTTTGCTTATTAATTACTGTAAAAAGTTAACTCAAAACGTGCGTTTAATTCATCAGCAGGTGCAGGAGGCTCTACCTGTCAGATATACCGGCCCAGGACATTGTCTGCAGCCTGGTGACTGGACACTCATTAAAGATTTTGAGAGAAAATCTTCGCTCGCACCACGCTGGAAAGGGCCCTATCTGGTGCTTCTGGCTATGCAGACTGCAGTCCGAGTGGATGGTCGCAAGTCCTGGATCCACGCAACACACATGAAAAGAATTCCATTTCCTTTGAAAGAGCTGCCTGATCCTGACATCAAAAGAAATACAGCTGCACTTGATCACAAAGATACCATCGCCAGTTCTTTGGCAGGAACGCTTCCTAAGCCCTAGAAAGGGCCTTGGGAGATTGCACCAAAGATCAAAAGGCCAAAGGTGCCTCAACCTTGTCCAACTACTGCCGCATCATCACTCACTGCATCGCAAGCTGACACTGATCTTGCATCTGGAAATGAGAGTGCATTGTTCATTGATCATACTGTACCTGGAACATTAAGGTACAATCTAAGTTCTCAAAATCGGAAGTGATCTACATGTTTGTTTTGCCTCTATTCGCAACATGGATGAAGTGGGAACGGAGGCCTAGGGAAATGGAGCGTATGAGCTGTATCAAGCTGCATCAAATTGAAAGCTCTGAAACGCGGTTTCCCGGTGCTACCTTTGAAAAGTGAAGGACCCCGTGCGGGGGGCATATGGTACCGACAATTGATGCTTGCTCCTGCCTTTTTGGAGCCCTGTGCAATATCACATCAGCTTGCTGCCATTTATTAAGCAGGCTAGCCAGAACTGGCCTGAACACTTTGCTGCTACTTGAACGCGTTGCTGTCAACGTTTGTTGCTGTGGAGAACTTTTCCGCGACGAACATTTCCTGAGATCAATTTTACAGACAATGCCTACGCTCACTCCTGGTCCCGCCTGCACCAACGCTGATGATATTGTAGAAATAGAGACTGGCCTTTTCCTAGAACTTGGTTTGGAAAATATATTCTAATAATTATGATACCACTTTGTATTCTGATTACACTGGTCCCAATATTCTGGTATCTGGAAACTATGCATCCTTTGAATTTTCTTTTGCCTGCTACCAATGCTCCTACTACGAGCAGCCCAGTACAGGTGCTCTCTTACACTCTCCTCTCACAAGAAGTGAAACATAGAAAAGGTTATGATAATAATACATTGCTTCTGATTATGAATATGACCCATGCTATCTTGAATAGGTCCAACTGTTGAGTCTGCTCCCATTTAACCCAGCATGGTGGAAAAGGAATGGGTTGGTATGTACAGCCTTTGCCGCTTAATACTGCATGTTATGCATCATTGAGAGCTTCATATTATGGAAAATGGATAGATAGTGATACTGGTCAGTTAGATGGAACATACATAAATGAATTTGGAGGAGTGGTATTGGAACAGGTTGTTTGTTCCATATTTAGAGGCGGAAGCAAAATAAACACAGTAACAATGAAACCAGTAGATAGGCTCTTTGGGCCTCACAAATCCCTAATCACTTTTAACATGGCTCCAGCAGGGAACAAGCATGCTGTGCCTCTCTCCTATACTATAAATTACAGTCTGTGTTCTGTCCCATTTTGCTCATGGAAAAAGGGTCCCTATCCCGTGGGAACATTTACTAGATGCATGAATACTGCAGTACTCACAAAAGAAGGTGAACCATTATCTATAGGAGGTTCTGTTTATTTTATATGTGGAGATCAGGCCTATCCATGGTTACCTAGAACTTGGAAGGCACCTGTTATTTGGGTATACTTTTCCCTGGTGTATTTCTCTCCAAAACTTCTGAAATATCAAAACTATCCAGATGGAGGCCACGGCGAGATGATACCGCAGGACTGAATGCAGGCGATATAGCAAAATCATTTATACCATTTTGGGGACAAGCAATACATTCATTGAATATAAGGAAACTGACCAGGGTGTTAGAAAAAATGATAAATGAAACTACAAATATACTCTATAATATGACACTAGAAGAGAAAGCAGTCAGATTAATGACACTTCAGAATAGAATGGTCCTTGATATAATTTTGGCTTATCGTGGAGGTGTGTGCAAAATTGTGGGGTCAGCGTCCTGCGTATTATGGACCCCTTCCCCATGGTATTTGAAGCAATCAAGAAATTGCATGTCCTAAATTCTGATATTCATGTCCCCACAGGTAGTTGGAATCTGAATATAAGTTTATGGTTTTGGGAACTGCTGCTATCATGGTGATGGACACTAATTGCAATTTTGATCACGATACTTGGAATCCTTATGTTCTGCTGTTGTTGTATAAAATGCCTGCCAATCCTCTTGTACCAAGTTGCAAATTAATGTGTACACGCAATCAGAATGAAACCTCCTCGCATATTATGTGAAGGTGCCCAGCACGAAAATGAAATCATCAAAGAATTCATAGCAATTAATATTTCTGATGACGATTATAGTAGTATGGGTAGTTCAGAATTAGGCACTTGGTCAGATGAAGATGCGATGTATGGATGATGCTCTTGGCTTACAGCCAAAAGGAGGGTTTGTTAGTCCAGAAACAACCCTATAGTATGTATAGTATGTATATTATATTGGCCAGAAACCAATCGCATCATGTGATAAACATCGCCAGCACGGAATCGTCAATGTAACCAGAGGGTGTCCATTTTGTGAAATATCTGGCATTTGCTTTTTTCTTTTCTGTAAAACCGCTTTGCAAAATGTATTCTATATTTCAAGCTCATGCACGGTGCAAGGCCACAGCCTGAATGCTGAAAGGCCAACACAGACAGGAATGTCAGACGATACAGAAATACATTGTTTTCCTCCCTCACAGAGTCCTTGGAGGCGAGCAGAGCAGAAACTTCATCTAATCAGCGGCCCAGGTACCGGCCTGTCTTGCAAACTCTCTAGCAATAAGCAGTTAAAGCGTGAATTATATTCTTTCTAGCGGAGGCTGGTATTTTCTGCCTCAGAACTGTCTGACCCTTGGTTCATGAATAGAAACACATAGATGACATGCTAAGGAATGTTTCTCTCCTACGAACATGATATTCTTGCTGAACTAAGAGCTTTATGTTGCCATAACAAGAAGCTGTCTCTGCTACTGTTGCTAGAATAAGTATATTTAGACTGAATAGAGGCTTGTCATAATGTGTCATAATTGTCATGATTGTCAATCACCGAACCCTAGACTAAAAGATACATTATGGGCAGTTTGAATTGCCTTCTAAAGATTGCATGTTATGTATAAATGCTGTTGCTTGAGCGTTGCTCACTCTCTTGCGTCTCACGAGGTCTGAGTACACACGTTACGAGACGTTAGACCCCAGTCGGCCGACTGAGAATACTTTGAAATAGACCAGACTTGTTTGGAAAAGCGAACCTCGTGTCTGTTGTGACACTAGCATGTGGTCATTATGCCTTAGTTTCCATATGAGGGGTCTTTACGGCCTAGCATGATTTCAGAATCACAACATCTGCTCATTTTAACTGTGTGTTTCTTCTCTTTACCATAAACCCTAAGCTAACACTCAATGTGTGAGAGGTGATCCCTACAATCATTTCACAGTAGGCATTGCAGTATAAGCTGCTGGACGACACCACTGAGTGAAAGATCGTGTAATGGATTGCGCAACTTGTCAACAGACTTGAGAATGAATCATAGGCGAAGAAGTCTTCTGAAATTGATAGCAGCTGGCCTCAGTGGAGTGCCTCTAGTGTGGCAGAGCGTGTTATGTGCAAGGCTGCCCCACACACCCATTTCATGATTGAGATGCATATACAATTAGCTTTGCCACCAAAAGAGAAGTGGCAGTTGCACCTTCGTAGGAACACTGTACATATATGATAAGCAAGGATGGAAATGTGGCATGGGTGTTTTCTGTACACACTAATTGGCTATACGAAAAACACAGGGCACCGGCAGGTTCCACTTCTTTTGCAATGTATTGCAGAGTGGAACAACAACTCAAGCAAGAACTACTCATATCTTTCACCTAAGCACCTGGAGCACTCTTCAGACTGTGTTATAGTGTACATCCGAACATGTTTTGGCAACCCTTTGGGCAACCCCTAAACAAACATGTCTGGAGATGCTTGTGGTCTCCTGCAGAAGGGATGTGACCTAGCAGTTCGGACAGGACTGCCCCTTTTCGGGTGGGACCAAGCCTGATTTGCATATGGTCTTTCCCCTTCTGTAATAACTTGGCAGGCGAAGAACGATGGTCTGGAGGTTTGCCCAGAGCAATGCCAGTGGTTAAGATTCATTCTAAACCTTCCAGCGATCACCTCTTTGTTTTTTCCTTGTCTCCCCGAGTGGGACGGGTATGCCCAGATGTGGGTCCCGTGCCTGCTGGCCTAGAGACCCAAGCTAATCTTCACTGATGAGGCCCAACAAGGCAAAAACGTGTTTGGGGATGCTTGAGGTCTCGTGCAGAAGGGATGTGACCTGGCAGTTCGGGCTGGACTGCCCCTTTTGGGGTGGGGCCAAGCCTGATTTGCATATGGTCTTTCCCCTTCTGTAATGGCTTGGCAGGCGAAGAACAATGGTCTGGAAGGTTGCCCAGAGCAATGCCAGTGGTTAAGATTCATTCTAAACCTTCCAGCCATCACCTCTTTGTTTTTGTTTTGTCACCCCGAGTGGAACGGGTATGCCCAGACGTGGGTCCCGTGCCTGCTGGGCCTAGAGACCCAAGCTACTCCTCACTGATGAGGCCCAACAAGCGCTGAAACAAGTTTGGGAATCTTGTGGTCTCGGGCAGAAGGGATGTGACCTGACAGTTCGGAGTGTACTGCCACTTTTGGTGTGGGGCCAAGCCTGATTTGCATATTGTCTTTCCCCTTCTGTAATGGCTTAGCAGGTGAACAAAATGGTCTGGGGGTTACCCAGAGCAATGCCAGAGGTTAAGATTCATTCTAAACCTTCCAGCCATCACCTCTTTGTTTTTACTTTGCACCCCAAGTGGAAGGGTATGCCCAGATGTGGGTCCCGTGCATGCTGGGCCTAGAGAGACCAAAGCTACTCCTCACTGATGAGACCCAACAAGACCAAAACCTGTTTGGGGGTGCTTGTGGTCTCATGCAGAAGGGATGTGAACTGGCAGTTCAGAGTGGACTGCCCCTTTTGGGGTGGCAACAAGCCTGATTTGCATATGGTATTTTCCCTTCTGTAATGGCTTGGCAGGCGAAGAGAGATGGTATGGAGAGTTGCCCAGAGCAATGCCAGTGGTTAAGATTCATCCTAAACCTTCCAGCCATCACCTCTTTGTTTTTGCTTTGTCACCCTGAGTGGGACAGGCATGCCCAGACGTTGGTCCTGCGCCTGCTGGGCCTAGAGACCCAAGCTACTCATCACTGATGAGGCCCAACAAGGCCGAAACATGTTTGGGGATGCGTTTGGTCTCGTGCAGAAGGAATGTGACCTGGCAGTTCGGGCTGAACTGCCCATTTTGGGGTGGGGCCAAGCCTGATTTGTATATGGTCTTTTCCCTTCTGTAATGGCTTGGTGGTTCGAAGAATTATGGTCTGGAGGGATGCCTAGAGCAATGCCAGTGGTTAAGATTCATTCTAAACCTTCCAGCCATCATCTCTTTGTTTTTGCTGTAGATTAGACAGTGCATGCACTAGTTTGCTTCTCTTGGCTCCTAGAGAAACATTATACCTCTGCCTCACCTCAGTGATGATATTTAAGAAGGCAGAAATATATGCCTAGGGCTGCTGTTAGTACATTTGTTTAGAGGAGAATTGCCCAGAATGTCAGTGCTAGACTGTAATTGTGGGAGGAACTGATACATTATGGTTATGTTGCACTAATAAAAACCTATGAAATTCAATGGAAAAACATTTCTACACGGAAAGAAAGGCAGGCCGTAGTCCAGGACTTTTACAGGGTGACACACTTCCCCAAAGTGCTAGGTGTCATTGATTGCACCCATGTGGCTCTACGTCCTCCCAGGGCCACTGAGCAAATATATCAAAACCGCAAGCACTGGCATTCAATCAACGCGCAGGTAGTATGTGATGCCAAGGGAATCATCACTTCAGTATTTGCCAACTATCCAGGGTCAAGCCATGATAGTTTCATATTCAGAATGTCACCCCTAAACCGGGACCTGGAAGCTGGGCGGCATGGCTGATTGGTGAGTATAAATGCCTCTGCACATGCATGCATGTCAGACACTGAGTAATGTGAAAACCCCACTAATGATAGCCATAATCACATCCCCAGGGGACAGTGCCTACCCTCTGAGCACCTACATGATGACGCCAATTCAGAACCCCACCACACCACCCGAGGTAAGATACAACACAGCCCATATTGCAACCGGGGGCATAGTGGAGCGCACATTCGGAGTGCTCAAGTCACGCTTTCGCTCCCTTGACCGCTCTGGTAGGCAGCTGCAATATGCGCCCCCAGTAGTGTGCAGGATCATAGTGGCAGCATGTGTCCTACACAACGTTTCAACCCGCCGGGCGTGCCGGTGGACATGGTGGTGCCCCCACATCCCCAGCCCCATGCACAGCCGCTGCACATGGGAGGTGAAAGGGCACGTGGTGAGGCAGTCCGTACCCAGATTGTGGCAAATTACTTCACCTAAAT
The DNA here is from genome assembly GCF_040938575.1 of Ambystoma mexicanum. Taxonomy (NCBI): domain Eukaryota; kingdom Metazoa; phylum Chordata; class Amphibia; order Caudata; family Ambystomatidae; genus Ambystoma; species Ambystoma mexicanum. The sequence goes on from NC_090928.1 coordinate 741,128,555, forward strand.
CCCACCCCTTTGGAGTGCACACAGCCCTGGCATATACCAGCTGACAATCAATGATGATGACAAAAGGGACAGTCATACTAGCCTGAGATTGTTCACCTGGAAGTGTTACATTGTGTGCATCCCTAGCTACTTAAAGACACCCAATGCTGTGTCACAAAAAGACACACATTCATGCAGCCTGAATGGCTACCCCCTTGCAAAATACCACATCAAAATAGTGCCATGTCACCCAACCCCTCCCCATCTCAGCTACCCAACACACCATGGCATGGCATGCAATGTGAATTCAACCAAATGAATGGACAGCACATGACACAAGTGTCACAAAGTGCACTGTCCCTAATGGAAACAGGCCACAGACAATATGCTCTCAGTAATCAATAAGAAACAGCACACATGAACAAATACTTACCAGCAACAAAAAACATCAGTACAGGATGAAACAGTGGCTATATATGACAGTAAAAAATTAAAGTAGTGCAAGTATCACAACCTGACTAAGGCAACACATCGACCCCTTCCAACTGCAGAGTGTTGCTGTCAGGTAAATGTGTCAGTGTACTGCATACAACATGAACTGCATCTGCAAAGGAGATGAGCTTGTTAAGACATGAATAAGCTACATGTATATAAGGATAAAGACATGGATGCACAAGCAAATATCAATCCACCATGCAGTGGAGAATCAAACAACAATCCCCACTAGGGATGTACACACAGTTTTGACTACAGACTGGCCACACAACTCATGGGAGCCCAATGTCACTGTGTAAGCTACTGTCACTTGGTCACACCCTTTGCAAGCCCATGGAAAGGGGAAGCAGGAGGGGTGTGTGTGTCAGGAACCCAAGCATCTAACCCAAAGACAGGACAAGCCTGCATGTGCCCAGATGGAATACACAGTGGATGCCTATGGGAGCCACACAAAGCAACACACTGTAAAAAATGTCTTAACAAAAAATCTAACGGCCATGTGTGGACCAGGGGGGGGGCACCTAGGAGGGACGAGGTACAGGGTGCACCCCAACACCCACATACGTGGATGTTGAGAGAAAAAAAAAATCCTCCATGGGCTCATGGCCTGCACGGCTACACTACAGTGGGAGAACTGTCGTCGCTGTCATCACCCTCTGCTGCTACATCAGGAGGTGGCCGTGATATGGGATGCAGACCATGCAAAGCCCTAGTATGGTCCTCCATGGCAGCAAGAATGTGGCTCTGGAAGGTTTAGTTCTGAAGGATAATGATACGGAGCTCCCCGTGCAGCACCTCACGGGTAGCACGCATTTCTGCCTGCATGGCCTCACATGATGCCCGATCTCCTGACGGGTTGCCTGGAGCTCAGCTGACAGTGTACGTGTCAGCAGCTCTAGCTGCTGTTCTGCCCTTGTACTCCGGGACACCTCGAGTTTACCCAGAGTATCTCTGAGGGACCTGTGTTCTAACCTGAGGGCTTCCCTGTGGGCCTGTGACTCTACATATGGCTGTGTGCAGAGTCTCCAGTACAGCCTGTCTGTCCCTGTCGGACGCCAACATGTCCTCCCTGTGTGAGTGGCAAATGGAGTCTGTTTCCTGCTGCTGGAGCTCCATCTGCCTTTCAGGGGTTTAACAAGGGCTGAGCTGGGATGGTGTCAGCTACATTTCCCCGAACCACTGGGGGGGGCATAGGTGTCCCTGATTGGTCCTCCAAACACTGGCCTCTTGGGCCACCCTGCACATCCTGGCCACATCTCCTACCGCACCCACCCCTTTGACCTCAGCCACCTTTGCCTCCCTTACTGCTTGGTCGCCTCCCAACCATGGCACTGATGTTGTTGTGCGTATGGCAGTTGCAGTAAACAATTGTCCTGGGCAATTGGGGTAAAAGGGGTAGGGTATTAGATGGAATTTGAACCTAAGTGCTCTAGCAAGGCTGTCTGTGACCCCTGGGGGAAGGAGACGGGTCACACAATGCACAGGCACCCCATAAACAATATTTAACGTGCACACAATCCCTGGGAGACCACGTGCGTGGAAAAAGGACGCTGCAGTATGCTGTGGCACCCAGAAACACAAAAATAAGCATATGCGTGATACACGCAGCCTACAATGACCTCTGAAGGGGTACAGAACACACAGGGGCACCCACAGTTGGAATATACGTGCACGATTCACCATCTGCCTGGAAAAAGAATGTGAAAAAGATGCGCATGTGCGCGTTGGCAACACCCCCGCCAAAAGAAGAATTTAAAGCTGTCTGAGTAAACAGGGAGTACGAACTGCAACTGTTGTGAAGTAATCGCGTGTGAACCGACAAGAAGTACAACAATCACCCCCTCGCTCTCCACAAAAAGCACGTACAAGAATATGGCATCCTACGCGTACCTTTTGAGCCAGCCCACACGTGCAACATCACTTACGCGTGTACGCGATAAGGCCCTTTCCTCCAATTGCACGCAATGACACCCAGACGTGCAGTTTTTGCACGTGTACAATCAACATGCACCCGTGTTGAGGGAAACGCCCTTGCGGGTCACTTCACAGACACGCTTACACGCTAAGGGCCTTTCCTCGAATTACACGCTGACGTTCAGATTTTTCACGTGCCAAATCACTCCGTATCAAGCTGGCCATGCGACAACACACGGAAAACCACGCTCCTGCCCAAAAGGCCATTTACCTGCCCCCCAGAGCTCTGAGCATGCTCCAACCTGTCATCTGCTGCTGCCTGCCTGCCTGCTGCCCACGTGCCCTGCTATTTGGTGCCTGCACGTCAGCCATCTGCAGGGGTCCAGTTGCTGTGTCCATGCCTGCTGGAACAGAAGACTCCTGACTGGGATGCCATCGCTCCACAGCCCAGCCTCACGACTCAGTTGCCCACCCACACCGGCCTCGAGGGTCGCCATGTTGGGGAAAACACCATCCGAGACCATTGGCGACCCCCAGCCAGAGAGGCAGAGGGCTACCAGCTTCACCAACAAGGAAGTTGGTATCCTGGTGGAGCAAGTTCTGGGGCATTATGATTCCCTCTTCACAACATCGCGCGCCAACAAGGAAGGACGGGAGAGGGTCTGGGAAGGCATAGTGGTTGCATTGAACGAGAAAGGGGTGGCAACCCGCAATATCAAACACGTCCGGAAGCGCTGGGAGGACTTCTGGTCCAGGACCCTCAAAAAGGCCCAGCACCTCTTGAAGGCAAAGGATGCAGAGGGGTGCCGGGTCAGCCTGAGCAACATCCAGATGAGGGTTCTTGAGCGTATAAGCCCAGCGCTCCATGTCCAGATCCTTGAGAGGCAGACCCGTCTGGAGTTGAGCAGTAAGTGGCCATGCATTGCTGTGTGAAACAGGGCATGTTGCAGTGTGCTGGTAGTCACCTACTTGCCTGTATGTGTGACATAGGCCATGTAGGGATGTGTGTGTGCAGGGACATCATGGTAATGCATCTGAGACCAGTCACGTGTGAACCACATGGATGGTGCATGTGTTCCAATGCGACATGGGGAGCAGCATGCGAAATGCACACATGAATGCATGCCTGTCTCTGTTCTTGGACATGGATGGGGTGTGAGAGATGGGTGCTGCTCTCATGTACATGTATGGTGTACATGTCTGTGTGTCTGAGTAGCGTGTGTGTGACTTTGAAATGCCATGGATGCATGACACATGTCCGTGATGATGTGTTGATTCACTTATGCAGTCTAGTCATCCTTGTATCCACTGTGTCTGTGGTGTACGAGCCCTGATGCATGACCCTCCGGTGATGTATGTGCATGGGATTAGTATGAGCGATGATGCATTTGAGTTTGAAGCCAACATTTATGTAAATAGAGACCCTTGTACATGGATGCTGATGTTGATTGCATGCACCGTTCCTGTTTCTGCATGTGTGTTGCCTGCATTGACCCATGTGTTGTGGAGGGACAGGATGGAAGTGACGTTTGACAGTGCCTACCAATGTGTTATTGCTTCCTGTCTAGGGGACTATTGTACAGTACCCTGATGCTTGTGTTCTATGTCTCTCTTTATGCAGCGTCGAGTGAAGAAGAGGGCGGAGACGGCGCTGTGGAGCAAAGCAGCGGGGATACCTCCATCGGGCGGCGACGCAAGGCCCAGCCATCCTCCCAGGAATTGCCACCATCTGGGAGCGAGGGGACTGGTGCCGCGTCTGCCACTATGGCTGTAGCGGAAGGGCCGGGTGAACCCCCACAGGGGCTTGCGATGGCGGAAGACGGTGCGGAGACATCCAGGTTGGTGGTCTCCACAGAGGAGGAAGATGCCGCTACTGAGCCGCACATGGGACCTGGTGGGGGTAGTACCACTGGTGCAAGTGGTGCAGTCCAGGGCCAGGGGCAGGAGGCAGCACAGGTCACCATGGAGGGGCCTGTGCATGTCACTGTCCCTGACCCTGTGACTGCACCACCGTGCACCAGTAGGGATGCTCCGTCCGGACGAGGAGACACATATGGGGTCCGTCCTGATTGGTGTCGCGTTGCGCACGCATGTCATTCATGATGACGTGCATGCTTCCTGGAGGGGCCACGCACGCCATCACAAAGAGCTGCGTGGCAACGTGGCACAGTTGGGAGGGGCCCTGGTCGGAGGGTTCCTACATGTGTTGAGCACTCTGGCGGCCCTCTCCTCCTCTGTGGAGTCGTTTTCCCTGCCGTCTTCCGGGCCAGATTCCACCAGGGCCCCCTGTGGACTTTGCCCAACCAACACAGCCAGCTTGGTGGAGATCACATCCCTGCCACATTCGGGAGTCAGAGGTCCAGCAGGGGTGGACACCCCACCAACTGGAGACCAGCAGATGGTGGATGTGTCGGCATCATAGGGCAGGGCACATAGAAAGCAGCAGCAGGCTCAAGGTGGGAGCGATGATGGCTCAGGGCCATCTACATCAGAGGGGCAGGCATCGGCCGGAGGGCCACACGCAACACACTCCCTGGAATGGGAGTGTGTTGCGTGTGGCAGTGGTTGGGCCAGCGGATAGATGTGGAGCGGCAGCGGGCGGAAGAGGCACGGCTCACCATGGTCAGGGGGGAGTTCTCCATGTGCAGGGCATTGAGGCAGGCTGAGTGCCTCGAGGCAACTCACAGGGAGTTGGAAAAGGCCATGACTGCATCCCTGCGAGACCTCTGGGCCAGGGCAGAGGCCCACCTCCGGCACATCAACATGGAGTGAGTATAGTTAGTTAGTGTGAGGTTTCTTTTCTGTTTTTATTTCTGTTGGGGAGCTTGGACAATGCCCCACCTTTTTGTATATAGTTCTTCATTAGGTATTTTTGTAGGTTTCATTTGAATGGTTGGGCTCATGGACCCTGGATTTGTACTTTGTAAATAGTTCTTCACTGGATTTGCCTTTTTATTTTGGATTTTTCCATGGAGCAATGGTTTTATCTTCTTTTTTCACTTTGCATTTGTTTTGCTTTTGGATTGATTTGGATTCTGCTTTCCTACATTTTTATTTTTTATTTTGGAAATGCAGCTTTTTATTCATTATTTGCATTCTTGTGTGTTTCATTTCATTCCTTTGCTTTTGTGTTTAATACATTTTTATTTCCTACTTCAATGTGTAGTATTCTCTCTTTGGTTTCATGCATGTCACAATGTGTGTTTTCTCAAACACATGCACCCATTGAGTGGGTGTGACGGAAATATGTTGATATGTATACTTGCCATTTGGGATGAATCATGTGATGGGGATTTCATTGTGGGGTGGATGTAATACCTGGTTGTGTGTTTGGACTGGGGTGGCCTAGGATGTGATTTGGGTGGCCATAAGGCCCATGATTATGGATCGTCATGAGGTGTTTCGGGGGAAATGAGTCAGGGGCTGTTGGCAGGTGCCTGTCACTGCTTGAGTGGGTGGGGGGGACATGAGTCCGGGCCTGCTGGCAGGTGCCTGTCACTGCTGGGTGGGTGAGTGGGTGGGGGGACATGAGTCGGGGCCTGCTGGCAGGTGCCTGTCACTGCTGGGTGGCTGGTGGTGCAGGGGGACATGTGTCGGTGCTCACTTGTGCATGGTGACATGTGGTGTGGCTGGTGGGCATGGCCAGGAGTGCAGGGTAGTCCCCTGTGTTGTGGGCTGCCTGCAGGGCCTGGGGAGGGGGGAGAGGGCACACCTGGGAGGACACACACTGCCAATTCGTGTTGCGGCACACCAGGAATACACGTACCCCTCCCGTGGCAGCGAAAACGCGTGTAAAACTCCCTGTGCACCCTTCGGAATACATGTACCCCGCTAGCCCAATCACTATCGCATGTTTTACTTCATGCGCACCCCCGAAATACACGTACCCCGCTCCCCAAGGCCTAACACATGTGATTCTCCCTGCGCACCCCTCGGAATACACGTACCCCGCTAGCCCGAGCCCTATAGCGTGTGTTATTTCACACGGACCTACGAAATACACGTACCCCACCAGCACAAGGCCTATCGTGTGTGATTCTCCCCGCGCACCCCTCAGAATACACGTACCCCGCTCCGCAAGGCCTATCGCGTGTGATTCTCCCTGCGCACCCCTCGGAATACACATAACCCGCTAGCCCAAGCCCTATTGCGTGTGTTACTTCACGCGCACCCCTGAAATACACGTACCCTGCTAGCACAAGGCCTATCGTGTGTGTTTCTCCCACGCACCCCTCGGAATACATGTACCCCGCTCCGCAAGGCCTATCGCATGTGTTACTTCAGGCGCACCCCCAAAATACATGTACCCCTCTAGCACAAGGCCTATCATGTGTGATTCTCTCTGCACACCCCTCGGAATACAACGTGCCCCGCTCCCCAAGGCCTATCGCTTGTGATTCTCCCCGCCCACACCTCGGAATCCACGTACCCCGCTAGCCCAAGCCCTATTGCGTGTGTTACTTCACGCGCACCCACGAAATACACGTACCCCGCTAGCACAAGGCCTATCATGTGTGATTCTCCCCACGCAACCCTCCGAATACACGTACCCCGCTCCCCAAGGCCTATCGCGTGTAGTTCTCCCCACGCACCTCTCGGAATACACATAACCCGCTAGCCCAAGCCCTATCGCGTGTGTTACTTCACGCGCACCCCCCGAAATACACGTACCCTGCTAGCACAAGGCCTATCGCGTGTGATTCTCCCCGCGCACCCCTCGGAATACACGTACCCCGCTCCCCAAGGCCTATCGTGTGTGATTCTCCCCACGCAGTGATTCTCCCCACGCACCCCTCGGAATACACGTACCCCGCTAGCCCAAGCCCTATTGCATGTGTTACTTCACGTGCACCCCCGAAATACACCTACCCCGCTAGCACAAGGCCTATTGCGTGTGATTCTCCCCGCGCACCGCTCAGAATATACGTACCCCGCTCCCCAAGGCCTATTGTGTGTGATTCTTCCCGCACACCCCTCGGAATACACGTACCCCGCTGGCCCAAGCACTATCACGTGTGTTACTTCACGCGCACCCACAAAATACACGTATCCCACTAGCACAAGGCCTATCGCGTGTGATTCTCCCCGCTCGCCCCTCGGAATACACGTACCCCTCTCCCCAAGGCCTATCGCGTGTGATTCTCCCCGTGCACCCCTCAGAATACACGTACCCTGCTGGCCCAAGCCCTATCACGTGTGTTACTTCACACGCACCCACGAAATACACGTACCCCGCTAGCACAAGGCCTATCGTGTGTGATTCTCCCCACTCGCCCCTCGGAATACACATACCCCGCTCCCCAAGGCCTATCGTGTGTGATTCTTCCCGTGCACCCCTCAGAATACACGTACCCCGCTAGCCCAAACCCTATCGCGTGTGATTCTCCCCACGCAGTGATTCTCCCCACGCACCCCTCGGAATACACGTACCCCGCTAGCCCAAGCCCTATTGCATGTGTTACTTCACGTGCACCCCCGAAATACACGTACCCCGCTAGCACAAGGCCTATTGCGTGTGATTCTACCCGCGCACCCCTCAGAATATACGTACCCCACTCCCCAAGGCCTATTGTGTGTGATTCTTCCCGCACACCCCTCGGAATACACGTACCCCGCTGGCCCAAGCACTATCACGTGTGTTACTTCACGCGCACCCACAAAATACACGTATCCCACTAGCACAAGGCCTATCGCGTGTGATTCTCCCCGCTCGCCCCTCGGAATACACGTACCCCGCTCCCCAAGGCCTATCGCGTGTGATTCTCCCAGTGCACCCCTCAGAATACACGTACCCTGCTGGCCCAAGCCCTATCACGTGTGTTACTTCACGCGCACCCACGAAATACACGTACCCCGCTAGCACAAGGCCTATCGTGTGTGATTCTCCCTGCTCGCCCCTCGGAATACACGTACCCCGCTCCCCAAGGCCTATTGTGTGTGATTCTCCCCGTGCACCCCTCAGAATACACGGACCCCGCTAGCCCAAGCCCTATCGCGTGTGTTACTTCACGCGCACCCCCCAAATGCACTGTCCTGGCCCTGTGAACTGGTGCAGGGTTAGCACGACCCTATGCACTGCATTGGGGGTTTCAATGCCTTATCCTTGCGCATGGGGCGTTTTTGGGGGCGTAACTGGTGCTGCGGGATGTTCTCTGTGCCAGCGCTCAAAATGGCTTTGATATTCCATGAAGACGTGGTGCGCCAGAATGCTGTTTAGCGCACATGGCTGGCGTCATGGCTGGCGTCATGGCTGGCGCACGCTAGCTCTCTGTGCTGCTTGCATGCGCTGCCTCTGCGCGGATATCTATGAATTACGCTGAACGTGTGCACTTACTAAAAGCTGGTATTATTATTCCCTTGTTCAACATCTACCATAACAAGCAATTGTCTTTAGGCAACCTATTTGTAAGGGAAATACCTACTTGGGGCTTTACATTAATTTCCTCAATATAGCATAAAAAAGCCAAGTTAAAGAAGTACCCATTTCTCCAGCTAGCAAGAGACAGAACAGTGAATCGCCGACACCTAAAGAGGATTCCCCTGATCCAACCATGAAGGCCATTCTTATAGAAATAAAGGCTCTGAAACCCATTATGGAAGCAACCAATGCTAAATTACAACAAACTGACGACAAAAGGTCTGCGTTTGAAGTAAGAATAACAGAAGTGGAGCAAAGAGTTAGTGATGCTTAGGACGTCACGAGTAGAGTACAAGGGCTTGAGAGCACTGTTAAATCCCTGCAGAAACCTACCGAAAACTAGGAAAATCGCAACAGAAGGAACAACTTACAAATTGAAGGATTACCAGAAGGTATTGAGGGTGACGATCCAATTATGTTCCTTAATATCCTCCTAACAAAGGTCTTGGATCTACCAATGTCAGTTCAACAGAATATTCAAAGGGCTCACTGGTTTGGACCAATGAACTCAATGCAGCCCTCCAACAATATTCTTAAAACCTCATCTGTAACTATCATATTTGCATTACTGGATTACACGCATGTGCTTTTGATTTTGGGGAAAGCCAAATCAATAAAACAACTTGCATGGAATGGTAAAATGATTTTCATTACCCAGGATTTATCTAATGCTACGGCAGCTAGAAGGTAGGAATGACTTGCACTTAGACCTGCTCTTCAACAGCTCAATGTGAGATATGGCATTATACACCCAGCCATTATTAAAGTAACTCCTAATGGTCATACCTCTACTTTTCAAGATCCAACAGACCTAAGACACTCTATCCAAGGTCAGAAGAGAGATGATATGGATAGGTTGAGACCACCTACCTGATTTTCATTACTTATGCTTATTGCTATTACTACCGATCTTTGCCTTAAAGTTTCCTCACCAGAATGGGGTGTGAGGATGGCTGTCTCCTCAGAGGCTCTCCTACCCCCATATTTTTCTTTTTACTCAACATGGATTGGTGTCACCATTTCCTGTTAGCCACAATTGTTTTGATGCCTTTTCTCTGGATTTATATTATCCTTGTTTATTGTGTTTGTCCTCACACTCCCCTTATGTCTCCTACCTTTTGTATCCATATCAAGTGCGCTCATGAAGTTTACCACTTTTTTGAAAATAGTACCTAGTTCCAGGTTTAGTATAACTCCTATAGACTCTTTTGTAGTATCCATAATACAAGTATTCTTAAGCTTTGCTGCATGATTACTAACTTACTGTAACTTTTACATTCAGTGTAACATTGTGGAATGTTAAAGGGTAACATAACCCTATTAAAAGGCAGAAAATTCTATCTCATCTTAACAGAGCCAAACCCTACATTGCCTGTATCCAGGAATCCCATCTTTCTAACGCAGAAGCAGCTAAACGTAAACGTCATTGGGTTGGCCAGGTCCTGTCGAGTGCTGCTAATGGAAAGAAAAATGGTGTTGTAACTCTAATCAACAAGAGATTTAATTGTTAAGTATTGGCTAATGAATCCAATGATATATGTAGATGGGTAATGGTGATACTCTTGGTTGACTCTCTGAATATACTGTCCTCAAAATCTACGCACCTACATCGCAAGATCCCTCATTTCGGGCACTATTTTAAAAACCAAATTTTTCTCTCTAATTCTAATATTCTGATTGTCTGTGGGGACAGCAACGTGATTATGGATCCATTTAAGGTTAGGAAATACAATGTACGCTATAAACATACCAAGTCCCATTTGCAATTCACCAAATGTATTTCAGAATTAGGCCTTATAAACAATTGGCGTATTACTCATCCTTCCGACTCTGAATTCTCATTCTTCTCCAGCCCTCATAAAACCCTATCTAGATTTATATCTAAACCGCTTACGAGTTGCCATCTGCACACCAAAATTGACTGTATCGTATCAGATCATGCACCTGTTCATATTCAATAATCTTCTCCACAAAATAGTAGAAAATCAAATAGATGGAGATTTAACTCAGCCCTCCTCAAAGACAAATCATTCACTCCCTTCATAACCCAACAGCATGATAACTGCTTTTCAGAACACATAAGCCAAGACACTTCTGTTACTAATAATTGAGACTACTATTAAGTGGTTCTTAGGGGACATATCTCCTTTACAGTGGAAAGAAAAGAGAAGCAGCTCAAACAGGAGTCTAAAAACATTTTGAAACAACTAAAAACCCTAGAATCTCAATACTCACGCACTAATTCTGAAATAATTTTAAATTCCATCATCAGACTTAGAATTCAATACAATACAATTGCAACCCAAAACTCCTGTGATAACCTTTTAAGATACAAAGCTAAAATCTATCAACATTCCAATAGATCGAGTAAGTCCCTAGTTTCTTATCTGAAACTTAAAAAAGGGAAAGCCTGTTCTTGGATAAAGAACTTATTAAAATCTTCCCTGAAACCGCTTTTAACAATGAACACATTCAGAAATGTCTTCATGATACACCTCACATATCCATTGGCTAACCTTCAGTCACTTTTTGCTCCCATATCCATTAGTGAAATCCACAAAGCCATCAAAGACCTCAAAAAAGGTAACACTCTGGGGCTCGATGGTTTTTCCAGTGATTTCTAGGCACACTTAAAATATATTTTAGTATCTAAACTTGATTAACTCTTTTCTCAATTCATTTGAGATGATGGGGCTCGGGGATAATTTCTGGAAGCCATGCTCATAGTCTTCCCCAAACCCAGCAAAGATCCTGAACTTCCCCAGAGTTATAGGCCCATCTCCCTTATCAATACGGATTGTAAAATGTTTGCAAAGATCTTAGCCAATAGACTGCTATTGGTACTACCTAAACTAGTAAAACAAGATCAGGTAGGCTACATTAAAGGTAGACTATCATCTTCTCACATAAGATTGGTTCTAGACAATCTGAACTCTATTCTTGGTTCTAAAGAGCCACACGCTGCAGTTGCCCTTGATGCTGAGAAGGCAATTGATTGGGTTGAATGGAACTACATGTTCGAAGCCTTCAAATGGTATGGTCTTGAATCCCCATTCCTAGCAATGATAAAACCTCTGTGCTCAACCACGATGAGATCCATCTTCATTGATGGACATATATCCCTGTATTTTCCCTTATTTGGAGGCACACGCCAAAGTTGTCCTCGTTCTCCTCTCTTGTTTATCTTAGCTATAGAACCCTGCTTGGAAAGAATAAGGCACACTAATAATATAAAAGGTACAAGATGTGTAGAGCTACAAATTAAACTAGCGGCTTATGCTGATGATATCTTATTGTTACTTTAAAATCCTGATACTTCCTTGCCACATAGTTTTGCATTTTTTTCACAATTCTCTGCTGCCCCAGGATACACACTGAGCCCAGATAGGTCAGAAATGTTACCTCTTAATGTGCATTTCACCAAACACCAAATACTAACCTCAGGTATGAAATGGTGTCTGAATGGCTTTAAATACCTTGGTGTACATATTTCCTCCTCTGCCAAAAACATCATCAAACTCAACACTACTTCTCTACTCTCTAGAATAGAAGAACTGACAAACTCCTGGTCCTCCCTTTACTTGTCATGGTGGGGCAGATTAGAATCCATTAAAATTGTGATTTCTCCAATTATTTAGTATCTTCTATGTATGTTACCTATTCCTCATCCCTCCTCTTTTTTTAAATTAATTGATTCTTGTCTAGCTAAATTTCCTTGGGGGGGGAAAAACTATTCTAATTTTCCTGACTTTATAAATGATCATATGGCCTTTGTGTTAAAGCAAGCTCATTTATGGATTACCCATGAATCTTCTAATGATGTACCCCCATGGTTATGCCTAGAGAGAGCAATGGTATCCTCACTAAGTCTTATAGCTCATCAAAGCTAAAAATAGATGTATTAAATATACTTGTACCATCTGCCCACTACTTTAGAATGTATTTGTTCCCTTCAATTCCTAAGCCCCTCCACTTCATCCCATTGTATATTTGATTTAACCCTTCAAACAGAATGAATAAAAAGTGAATCTTCTGGAGGCCATGGTTCTCTCTGGTTATCAAATACCTTGATCAACTATTCCTTCAATTCATCCCAGTCATATTTAATGAACGTGTTAAAAAATTCAATGTCCCTTTCAAATTTTTGTGGCAATTTATGTATATTATTGATGCTATTGTTGAAAATGATGATTCTCTCATCAGTAAAAACATTGCTCCAAATGCTGACAGGCTACAATCCCTCTACATACCAACTATATCTGTTTCCCTCTATCACAAAACTGTTCTGCAAAACTCTTCTGCACATATAATGCATGACTGCTACGTTGCCTGGCAACAGGATTGTGCACTAATGGATAGCCAACTTGAATGGCCTAAGTTATGGAACCATATATCTAAGGTCACCAGATTGGCAAACTTACTACAACCTAAATACTGTTTTCATCACAGAATTTTTCATTACTCCTTCACATCTTTTTAAATGTGTCCTGATGCAGAATGACAACTGTTGGAGTAGCCTACAACCTTCTAGATCTTTCAAACATATGGTCCTTGAATGTAGATTTGTCACATATTTTTGGCTTGACATTTGGAAAACCCTCAGACGCAAATATCGATAGACTTCTGTCCTCAAGTTCTTTTCACTGTAAGTGCTAGTGTTCAAAATATTACTATCAGACATTAATGCTTTTTGTTTGATCTGTTTATTATGCTTGCTATTAGAACTATTTCATCCAACTGGAAACATCTAGATAAGCGTCATTACAAAATGTGGAATTCAATATCTAACACTCATAGACTAGTGAGGTGTAACGCGTCTACCCTGTCTCTACTACGAAAACATGAACTAAAATGGAAACGTTTTATTGAATTTCTGGCACATTCATTTTTTGTTTTACTGTTACTTATCTAATATGTGTCACTCACTCTCTCCCTTTGTCCCCCCCTCCATAAACTCATCCTTCCTCATGTGTGTGTTCTGTTCTTGTCATGTCATGTTCCTGTCATGTTCCTGTTTTTAAATGTATGCATACCTTCCCCCCTTCTATTTAAAATCAAAAAATGTTGATGAATGAGTATGTATACAAGGTCCTCTCATATCTTAACAGCTATGTTTATATTGTTACTCCTTTATGTTCACATTGGTCATAAGACATGTTATGATTCTTGTACACCTTGTATGATTTGAAATAAAAACTTTTCAAACTGAAAAAAGAAATAAGATTTTAAACGTAAGATCATCACACATATCTATCCTGACTACATTTTTGATCGCAACCTAAATTTCAGTCAACACGTGTCTTACTTGAGCTCCTTCTGCGCTTATATGACACAGCTATTTTGTCAGTTATGTCCGTACCTATCTGAGTAAACAGGGCTCTGATTGCAACAGCTACAATACATTTCAGGCTGGATTATTGTAATGGTTACTGGTTGGCTCCTCACAGGCAAACCTGAAGAGGCTGCAGACCATTCAAAATATGCAGTCAGAGCCGTATGCAACCTGACGCATAGAGATCATGTTACCGCTGCCCGTAGGAAGCTACATTGGCTACATGTTCACAAGAGGATTGCTTTAAAGCATCCTGTCTGGTCTATAAATGTCTAGCAGGTGATGCCCCAGGTTACCTCAGTTCACGAATCACAAGGCTGCCGCATAGGTGCATTTTACGATCGAACAGTAAGAACTTGTGATACAACCTAGATTTTCATTAAAGAGTTTTGGAGGCTTGAGCTTTAGTGCCTGGGCACGGGGGTCTGGAGTGATCTTCTACAGTCTCTAAAACAGCTACCGTCAATTGCCCAATTCAAGAAAGCCCTGAAGACACATCTGTTTGATGGAGGAGGCCCTTAGGATTATCCTCTATCTCATCGGCTCTCTCCCATCAGCTCTCTCTCATCGACTCTTCTCCACTGTTCCCCACCTCTCTTTTGTGTTTCTTGTTTGTCTCCAGACATGTGAGCGCCCTGAGGCCTGTGGGCATGTTGGCGATATATGATATATAAAAATTCTTTAGAATAGAATAGAATAATCTAACAACAAACAACAGCTTTGAAAAACACATTACAATCTAAATAACAATCCAAATGGTAAGGGTGAGTTAAATTGTATTGTATTGTATTGTATTTTATTTATATAGCACACCGAGCCCTGAGGCAACTGGGCACATTTCTTGGGTACATATGAAGATACATTATTTACAGTTACAGTCACATTCAATCAGCAATTATGCACATAGATGATACAGTTTACAGACATGGTGTTTGTACGGTTTTTATGTGACACAGGATATTTACATAGTAGGATCAAAAGTATTTTACATAGTAGGATTAGATGTAGGAGAGAGTAATCAGTGGAGAATGGGCAAAGCCCAAGGAGCAGCTGGACCTAGTTTTCATTCACGGTGAGCCAGGTTATAGCATCCTTCCTGAATTTATGGAATGAAGGTTCTAGTCTGATGTTGGGCAGTAGGGCATTCCAGGTTTTAGCTGCGAGGACTGGGAAGCTTTTCCCTCCTGCTTTTTGCAATTTGAACCTAGGAATGATAAGGTAGTTGGATAGCGAGGATCTAGTTTGTCTAGTTTGAGCTGTAGAGGTTGAATTTATCGCAGAGGTATTTAGTTGCTTGGTTGTGCATAGATTTGTATGTGATGGAAAGAGTCTTGTGCTTGATTCTTTGGTTGATTGAGAGCCAGCGAACACTGTGCCTCATTTCTGAGATGTGCAGTTTCCTGATGAAGTTAGTTGCTGCTCTGAGTGCATTGTTTTGATAAGTCTGAAGTTTGCGTAGATTCTGCTGACTGGTGCCTAGGTATAACGCATTGCAGTAATCTAGTTTGGTTAGTACAGGAGCCCTGGCCAGGATGATACAGTTGGCAGGTGTTAGGAATGGTGTACAAGCCTTAATGAGCTTGCATGTGTAGGCCGTAGTAGATGTTGTGACATTGATTTGTCTTCCCAGTGTAAGAGTGCAGTCGATGTAAATACCTAGCGTTTTGACGTCTTTAGAGACTTTGATGTTATTGCCGTCAATGGTGAAGGGGTTAAATTTGTCACCAAGTTTGTTGATTCAAGCTTGGGTGCCTACCAGGAGAAGCTCAGTCTTGCCATCGTTAAGGTAGAGACCGTGTTGTGCCATCCATGCTTGCATGATGAGATAAATGTCATTGAGTCGGTGAGAGTCTATGTCATTGTTGCCTGTGATGTGAATGAGGATTTGTGTGTCATCAGCGTAGTTACTGTAAGAAATGCCTAGGTGGTCAAGTTTGTCGAATAGGGGTTTTGTGAATATATTGTAAAGTGTAGGGGAGACACAAGATCCTTGTGGTTCTCCACAGGTGACAGTCGATGGGGATGCAGAAGCTGTAGGTGCAAACACTCTAGTTGTTCTGTTGCTCATAAATGATTGTATCCAGGCAATGGCATCTTTAGAGAAATGTGCTGCTGAGGACAGATGGTTACAGAGGGTTTTGTGGTCGACAAGGTCAAATGCTAATGAAAAAACTAGTAGCAGCGGGAGGGAGAGGTTGACTAAATCTATGTATTCAATTTGGGTTACTAGGTCTATCAGGGCAGTTTCAGTACCATGTCTTGGTCGGAATCCGGATTGTCTTAGCCCTAGCATATTGTTATTTTCCAAGGGGTATGGGATCTGCAAGTAGGCTGCTCTGTCGATGATTGTCAGGTGGAATGGTACTGTAGTGATTGGTCTATAATTCGAAGGGTTATTGGGGTCGAGTGTTGGTTTCTTGGGAAGTGGCATGACCCATGCGTCCTTAAGGTTTGCAGGAATTGTGTTGGTCCTGAAAGTAGCGTTGATTAGAGAGGTGATAAATGAGGCCAGATCCTTTGCTGTCTCTTTTATGATGGGTGCAGGGCAGGTGTCGCCCATGCATCTGGAGGGTTTTAAGCTTAGGATTACGTCTTCAACTTCTTTGACACAAAGTGGGTTGAATCTGAATAATTCAAAATGGTCGGGAGGTGGTATGAGTGTAGTAGGTGCAGGAGGAGTTATAGGTGGGTTGGCCTTTTTGGACTAAATATTTCTTCGTAGCAGCTCAATTTTGTCTGATAACGCTTTTTGGATGTTCTGACACCAGGTAGAGTCTGTGGTGCAGGTTGGAGGGGAAGTTGGAGACTCTTGCTCTCTAAGTATAGCAAATCATTCCTTTGTGTTGGATTTGGCGTTGAGGATACGGTCATAATACTAATCATATTTGGCTAGGAAGATGGCAGATTTGTATGTGGCTGAAGCTGCTTGGAAGTTTTCCTTATTAAGATCTGCTGGGAGAGTTTAAAGCTCCAATAATATTGTCTTTATTTCATGTTCAGTGTTTAGTAATAGATATACTTCAGCATTGGCATCCCCAATGTTTGCAGACTTTACTTTTGTATAGGTAGTAACCTTAGCGGTAATATATTATAGGGTGGCAGTTGACGCCCATAGTTAAGGTGAGTCGTACTTCCATAGGAATACCTCAAAATTCCATCGTTAATAACTTTTGATTTGAGTAACGACTTTGGCCGACATATCAAAAGTGATTAAAGACCGACGGGCCCCCGTAGACTGCAACATTTTGTAAAGATGTATTAAAATGTTTTTAAAAGTTATTAGACGTCAACATAAAAAAAATCTAAAGTGTGGCCTACTTCCCATTAATTTTTCGATTGACAAACAAGGTGCATTTTTGCCAAAGTGCGCAGCCCAAAACGCTGGATGGATTTGGACCAGGAGTTATTCCGTGCAGTAATACTTTTAATACTTGACCGAGAAGGGGGTTCCCCTTCCCAAAAATAGATAGATATATTTAGGGATTTACCCGAAATCGGGTGGTTTAGGAAATGAAATGACCACCATCTTGTTTTTCTCTCGATGCAAGCGATATTCGTGGCAATAGCCGAGGATATGGGAAAATGAAATGCAGGAAAACAAGCAATTTGCAGGTCAAAAACATGCAAATACCATCAGGCTAGAGGTGGGGGTGTGGCTAGAGGGTAGCAAGTGAAATTATGGAGTTGCAGGGGGTCTAGCGACTGAGTTTGCAGCACAAAGCTTTCCGTAGCCTCGGATGTAGCTGCGAATAGCTGACCGCTGAAAGCAAACTGTGTGTCACAGAACAGCGCGTGCTGTAGGTGAAAAGGGAGAAGGCAGGGGAAGTGAGAAGGTCATCTTGGGGGTGGGCAGAGCTGGCACAGATGAGGGGGCACTTGGTGAGGTGAAGGAAAACATTTTTATCTGGCCGTTTGGGCGATATTCGCGGCTATATCCAAGACTACAAAGGACTACAGATAACCGTGGGTACCAGTAGTTCTGTTCCTGCAGCTATGTATTTTGCGGTGTCAGTGTTTCATTTCTTTTCTTAGGTATAGTGACATCAGGGGTGAAAAATCACTGACCACGGCCAGTGACCCGGGACTCTTTTTTTAAAAGAAAAAGAGAAGAAATTAGTTTAACAAAATTAATATAAAAAGGATCAATTGTGTCCTATTTTTAGACGCCCTGTACAATCTATTTTATGTTGTGTGTTTTTACTTATGGTATTATTTTGTGTGTCTCTGGAATGTGTGTGTACCCAGTTTACTGTTATTCCTTGTTCTCTGCTTGCTTTATTTTCAGCTACTTTATATAAGTATATTAGTAGTGTTGTGCTGTATTGATCTTCTACTTGTATTGTGGTATAACATTTAAAGGGAGGCCCTTTTTTAACCAATTTTTGTAACCGCAGTTATGTTGAAAGTCAATGAAATGTAACCACGGGTATAATAAAAAAACCTTTATTTTTATTTTATTGTATTTGTGTATTTGTATGTCATAAGTAGTCGTTAAAAGGACTGTTTTGGGGTACACCGAGTGTAATATTTTAGCACATCTTAACTGCTGTTTTGATGTTTTGAAGGAACACTGCATTTCCTTCATCAGTTATGTGTACTCCGTCAGGTCTATAGAAATTTGTCATGTAGTACTATGTTGTAGTACTATGTTGTTTTTCGAAATCCATAATTTGAATGCTGAAACTGCTTTGTTAGCATTTCTCCAGGATTTCCCAATTTTACCATTAAATCTGGTGGTCCATCACCATTTTTGCTTCTGAGCCAGTTTGGAAAATATGAAGCTGGTGTGAGGAAATAGTTCCATTAGTTTTGCCATGTCTTGTTTAATCATTAAAATAACAGACACACTTCCTACATTCCCCAAATCATTGCCTCCACAATGAATTAGTATGATGTCTGGGAGCCCTGTACTTTTCAGACAGAACAATTTTGGAAAAACTTGGAACCAAAGCATTCCTCGCAATCCAAACCATTTCATTGTAAAATCACTAAAATCTAGGTCCATGTTAATATTTAGTTTCTTACAAAATGCCAGTAACCAAAATAGCCCACAGTCTCCGATCAGCCACACAGTTTTTAAACAAGCCATGATATCTGCAGTCTTTCGCTATTTCCAGGAAAATTATTCCTAATTTGAATTTCTAGTAGTTTGTATGAACAGGGTTTGTATGATGTGGGTATGTTGTAGTTTCTAATTGGTTGATGGTGCTGTTGTAACTATTCACAGCTGTCCAGGAGCCACTCAGTGAGTGACTTTGCTATCCGCAGTTATATATCACCCCCTGTGCAGCTGTGGCTGTGTGAGGGCAAATGGCACGTTGTGTGTTTGTTGAGGTGTGGCAGCCGCGGATATCCACATTTTGGGCGGGGTAGCATCTTAGATGCTTTGAGTGTTTTGGGGGATTGTAAGAGACTAGGGGAGTGGAGGAGGGCCATGAGAAGTGAAGTGGGCTGGTAGGCATGTTGGGGACACTTGTATAGAGTTTGTTGTAGTGCAAATACAATTATAAATCTGTAGTTTTTGTGAATAGCCCTGGCTATCAGCAAACGACAAGAAGAGCTGTTGTATAAACATGTGCATAAATAGCATGTGCATAGGCGTGTCAATGCTTTACGTCATTTAAATGTTTTTGCCCGTAGACGCGTATATGTTTTTAGCTGCGTCTATAAACATACACTTTCTGTGCAATAATCATATTGTTATGTGGAGGACAGAGTACAGAATTTTATTTGTGTTTCTTATTTTAACTGATTAGATGTTCTCTTATTTCATTTGAAGTTTTGAAGGCCGGCTTAGTTTGATTTTGGGTTTGCAAAAAGATTACATGTAGCCACGGATACAAAGCAAGATATCCAGCTGCGTCGAATAGCCGCAGTTTTGAAAGATGGTGTGTGGGGGAAAAATAGATTTCTGGGAGTTTCATTGTTTGTTGTTGGTTGTTGGTACTTTTGTATTTCTGTTGCTGTCTGCGATAGGGTGTAGGGAAAATGTGTCATCCATTTTAGTAGTTGTTTTAGTATGTATTCCTCTTTTTTTGGTATTCATTTTGGAAAGTACAAAAGCCACTATTTTCTGCAGTTTTACACTTTTGATTCCAGAGCTCTCGCTGTGCACATGGCAGGAGTGTGTCTGATGTGAAAGTAAGTGTTAATACATTTTTTCCAATTTTGAAACTTTAGTTGCAGTTTTGTGTGTCGTAGTTATATATACCACTGGCATCAGTTGGTCATTATGATCTTTTTTCATTTACTTTGATTGTGTGGTAAGTATTTAAAATAGGTTTAGGTTTTAGAAATATGGATTTATAACATTTGATTTGTGAATTAATGACATTAACATACAGGGATTTAGTTTTAGTATTTATGTTAGTGAGGTTGAAGGTTTATTTGATTGTACTTATTGCAATTTTAATCCACTTTCAAGTATGTAGTACTCTTAGGTCTTTTGAGTGTTTTGTGAGGTAGTTGAATTGATGGTGGTTTGTAAGTTCATTTTTTAAATTTCTTTTTATTTTATTGTAGCTGTATCGATCTCATCCTCCCAGTGGACTCATACTAGATGTTGTACAGTTAACTCCTGTGAAAGGTCAACCTATATTCAAAATATAGTGTTACTGTTGGAGATGAGAGCAGCACATTTGTAGACTGTTCATGAAAAGCTTCCTTTGTGATCTTTCGAGCATTTCCGATGATTCGTTAAATGCAGTGCTGCAGGTGTTTTAAGACTCTAGCTGTTGGTGGCAGCACCTTCAATGTGTGGTGGTTCACTTTGTACATGTGCAATGATCATATGGTGTGTGCATGGAGGTGGTGTACAGTTGTTAAGTAGAGGCTTTTAAGGTATGAAAACTGGAGGTGGGTGAAGGTACTAAGTGGCAGTGTGTTTTGTTGGAGCTATGTTGTCTTATCATGTTACCTATAAAATATGGGCACACTGGAGATAAATGAATAGTTTGTTGATATATGAAAGAATAGATTAGTTACATTTATTTTGTAACTCCTTTATGAATGTGAATGATGAAATGATGGTTGATTTTGTCATGTTGTTTACAGTGAACAGTTCTTCTATTTAGAAGTTGTTTAGGAATTGTACTCTGAAATTATGTGTAGAGTATGCAATATATTATAATAGTCTTTTGGTGTTTTAGGGAAAATATTCTAGGTAAATCGTTTCTGAGAAATTATGAAGTGCAGTGAAGAACGTGAATTCCAAGTGGCTAAGTGGGTAGGATTTGGTCATTTGTATTTCAGCTTTTGTGCAGTAATATATAAAATGTGTCGGAACGTTTGTATATAGGTATGAAGTTGCAAATGACATGGTTTATGCATATATTTCTTTTAAAATGTGTATGCTTTTTATGAATTGCTATGTTATGTACGAAATGGGTACTGTGGTGTATACCATTAGGTCACTTTTCATTTAGACCTATCATTCAAAAATGTACTGTTCCTAGCCCATATATATTACAACTTGGCAAACTTAATTATTGGAAATGGTGTGGTTTGGAAGGGTAGGAATCTGTTTGGATATCATGTTACGCAATGCACTGACTTAGGGAGATATAAAATGAATGGGGGTGCATGGTTGTTTGGGGAAAACGGTATTATTGATGAGGTTTGGTAAGATAGTTTTCTGGAGCTGCCCAGGGCACGTTGCCATGGAAAGTGGAGTGGGGATTGGCAGTGAAAGAAGGACATACATACTGATATCTTTTTTTGAGTAGTGGTAGTAGTGATTTGTTTGTAGGTGAAATGTAGGATAGTGGGTCAGACAATTGGCACTATGATGGTTGAATAGGTAGAAACAGGTGAGGTGCTTGACTTTACATGTTATTTGATGAAGATGAGTCAGAAGGACTGATTAAATGGGTGGTAGGAGGAGTAAGGCTGTGACAGGGCACAGTTATGTGACTAGCTGTAGAGTTAGTGGTGTGTGTGGATTTGGTGGTCAGTACTGAAGGAGAGGCTTGTAATGTGTGAAAACTGGAATTGGGTGGAGCAAGTAAGTGGCAGTGCATTATCTTGCAGTTCCTTTCTGTTATTACTTTTCTCATGAATTGAGGACACACTATATATGCATAAATGGTTGGTTGCTATATCAAAGTATTGCAATGTTTGAGTTGTCTTCTACTGAAAGACCTAAGATTGCTTGCATATCTTGTGGACACACTTTTTATAAGTCTCAAGTACAACAAGTGTACATTGACGAGAACAATAAACACACTGTAGAAGATGTCTGGAAATAACTTTATCTGTCTTTGTAGAAGAACAATTTGACACAAGAGAGGCACTTTATGTTTGTAGACACTGTGCTGGGTTTAATAATCAAAGAAGTAATCCTCCACAAAGTGTTTTGAATGACATGGTAGTGCCTGACATCCCTTCTGTGTTTCAAACATTGAACATGTTTGAAGTGATTGCATTGCAAACTGTTCATCCTTTCCACGTTATTGTTAGATTGCAAACACAGATACAATCTGCCTAAGAAATTATTAGTGCAAGGTGTGAGAGGCAAGGTTGTGTATATACCTCTCAATTTGGAAGAAAATGTGAATAGTCTAGGAGTAAGCATGCCAGTGCAGATTCTTTGCTTGTTTTAGTAAATGGTGTTGCCACTAAAGATAAGAGCATTTTGCATCACGGGTGATAAGTCATCACCCAAAATTCATTGAGATAGGACCTGTTCAATTGATTGGTTGAATAATATACATTATGGGTCAGCACCCGGAAAAGGGGGACCCAGGGCTGAAGCCATCTCCCAACATGAACTGTGTAACAGAACTTTTGGTTGGTGTTCATTTGTTGGATACATCAGGCCTCGAATGCAAGAAGGCAAGAGACTTTTTAATGCAAAGAGACTTTAGAATCGAATAACCTGTTAGCTGGAACAGAGTTGCCAGCTCGTGCTGAGAAAGCTTGTGCTGTGCCAGCTGGAACTAAACTGTCAGCTCGTGCTGGGAAGGCTGAAGCATGTGCTGTGCTCCAGAGTCCCACCTTGCCCTGTGCTAAAAACGGGCAGAAGGGAGACCCCTGGCAATCACGTCTTGACTTATTATATGGAACACTTATTTTCTTTATTGAAGCCCTATCCCACACTGGCATGTGACTCAATTGAAACTAATTGGGGAACCCTACAATTTCAAAAACGTAGTCAGAGAGCCTCTAACTCTTCCATCACCACCAAGTAATCAATAGGGTTTGATATATGTAGCAATAGGGAAGCTACCATTCCCTCTGCGAAAATTGGAATGATTCCTACAGATTTGATTGTGATACCCCCTGCGGGGTGTTACATTCGATTGGCCCCAAAATCTGGCCTAGCGTGGACATTCGGGATAGATGTCTTAGCAGGTGTTATTGATACCGACTTTAGGAGAGATGTGAAGGTTCTGTTACAAAATCATGGCAACATCTCTTTTGAGATACGTCAGGGAGATCAAATTGCTCAGGGGATTGTGAAAAGTTCTCTATTTCAGTTCAAAGAAAGTGAACCAGATAAAACAGAAAGAGGTAACTTAGGCTTTGGGTAAGCTGATGAATCAATTAACATCGAAGAAAGGTAGGGAGAGGAACCCACCATCTATCCTGACCTAGCCTTCACTAAGCAAAATGATCCAATTCTCGCTGAAGCATTTTTACAAGCAATTCTGGAAGAAGAAGGTTTAGAGAAGGGGAATCAGTTTTTCTTTCTAAAGCGAGTGCTTTACAGAAAAGAAACCTCCCCAGAATCACTAATAAAAATGCAATTGGTTATAACTAAAAGCCATCGACAGGTTGTACTAGAAATCTAGCATTCCTATCTTACCAGGGGCATTTAGGACAATCTAAAACCCATGCACATATTGGTGAGAAGTTTTACTGACCAGGTATACACGCTGATGTAAAATCTTTCATCCAGACATTCGAAATATGTCAAAAGACCAGTACACACATCCCATCACCTGCCCCTCTGAACCTGTTGCTGATTATAAAAATCCCCTTTTCAAGAATTGGTTTGGACATAATTGTAGCACTGAAACCTCCAGATTAGGCAATAAATATATCCTTGTGATCATGGATTATGCAAACTGATATCCCTAGGCCTTCACAATGCAAAATAATACCACCCAGCAGATCCTTAAACATCTTTTACTGTATTTCTCCTGCTTTCCCAAGAAAATACTAATGGACAGGGCTCAACTTTTATGAGTAAGCTAATGGCCGAAGTCAAAGAGCTACTCCAGCTAGCTCGGTTGATGCTAGGGTTTCTTATGCACCCACATTCGCTTCCCATCTTCCAATGTCAGTAATAAAACAACCTTTAATTGGAAGTATATTTTTCTCACACAGAACAGGGAAATAAAATATGGAAAACCCTGCTTTACAAATAATACTTATAAACTTTACTAAATCAGAAACCTAAACCTACTTAATTTATCTTACATAAATAACAATTCATATTATAAATGAAATATACAAAAACACACAATCACTGATCTTCAGCAGCTCCAAAGAATTAATAGATCTTCACAATAGCCAAACACAGAACATGTGCACACTCTAAGTTCTGGAATCAGAATGTCAAAAGTTCACAAAAAGTAACTTTCATAGCTTTCAGAAATCAATGTACAAAGCAAACAAGTACATTTTCCAACACATGTATTATTATAACCTATAACAGTCAATAAACCCCAACAACAATCCTTCTGAAGAATACTTATAAGAACACGTAGAAATACAATTAAATAAAACAATTTATTTTTAAAAATTGATAAATCACATAACAGCGGCTATAACGTGGGTTACACTAAGAGGACCCTCCCATAGCCGCGGGTACACATGCATTTTTCAAATGCACTGAAAAACACATATTGAAAGGGTTTCAAATTTAAATCACACATGCCTTGAGGTGAGAACATCCAAACAGAAAGACATCTAAAAATATGTGCTAAAACATCCATAAAATAATATGATCATTGCACCAAAATATAAACAGCTATAGCCGTGGGTACGACCAGCAGGCTCATACGCACAGCTACCAAAGCCCACCACAAAGTAGGACCTCCAATTGGAGCGTAGATAGTCGTGGGTCTGGTCAACCGCCAGTAGCCGTGGCAACACCATACCATTTTTCAAGATTCAAAAGACATTTTAAGAAGGTGTGACAATTCAAACAACACAAAGATACACAAGAGGCTGTAGAATCAAAAACACATGTACAATTGTGTACTGTCAAAATCCATGAAATACCATGATCAATGCACAAGAATTGGTATTGCTGTACCCACGGCTAAGGCGATGATTATAGCCATGGCAGCAGCTGCCAAAAATACACAACGTCCTATTGGCTCAGTGGTAACCGCGGCTATAACCACTCTGACAGGTGCCACATTTTTTTCGGCTGCTGCTGTAACAGCAGCTATTTAAAAAAGCCATCAAAGGTATTTTCCTTTTGCAATATACATAAATTGTTCTCTGGGTAGTTATAATAAGGCTTAGGTGACCAGTGTACGTAGGAAACAGGTTATGTACTCTGTGGAAGAAATAGCAGCCAATGTCAACTGTCTTGGCTAAGGAGTAGGTGGCTTTGTTATGTGCGGGGTTAGTAGTACGTGGATAGATGTTTGTATGTATAGGTCTGCAGTGCAGCAGCAATAGTGGGCAGGGTGTACAATGTTTAGTGTATGGCTGGAGGCCCTACAATGTACAGGGTGTAGTGAAGCATGTAGGGCGTAGGCACAAGCTGCATAGTGTAATATAGGTGTGCATTGTAAATGGTGGTATTAGTATGTGTATAGCAGAAATAAGTGCACTTATTGCACTGTGGATATTGTAGAGAAGTATAATAGCAATCATTGCTGACTTACTGTTTGGATTGAGGAAGGCCAGCACTGTGTTTTGTTTATGGAGTGTAAAATGTTGTGGTACTATTTGTTGCATTATCATTGGGAAAAGAGAACAGAATATTTTAGCGCAGGTATTTCGGTAATTTGCAGTCCACTACATAGCATACATTGCTTTATGTTGTGGACCCTCATAACTAGTACTTCCTAAGTACTATGTTTTGAACCAGTGTACTGTGCAATCAGCACAGTTCCTGTGCTTCTTTGCATAATCATTGGGTCTGTGGGGAAAAAAAATCCATGCTGGATTAAAAAAAAAAACTTTGAAATGTCATTGCTACTATGGTGCACAATGAATGATAGGTTTGGAGTGGTTACAGCACTTTTAAGGTGTACTCTTGAATTAGGACATGTAATGGTGTGCACTATCTGGACTATATATGTTGGTAGGATGGGTGGCGTTGTATAGCAGGTGGTGATTTGTAAATGGTACCTGATTCCTTTTTGTACCACTGTTTTTTTTATGCGTTTGGTTGCTGCTGGTGGTTTGCAAGTATGATGACATTGTTCTGTGCTAGTGCAGAATTCTGACAGTAGTTACGTACCTGTTGGCGTACTGTAACTGCTCAAACTTTGGAAGTGTTTGACGCTATGTTTTTAGCACAGTAGTTGTTGAAGGTTCAGTTGGGTAGTTGTAATGCTGCAAATAACATTGTCGTATTCAGGTTGCAGTTAGATACCAGGTGGCGTATTTTAACTGTTTACAGTGTCCCGTTCGTAAAGGGTTCGTAGAGAAGCTTGCACATTCCTGTGGTTACTTGGACATCTGTGTAAATTTTGAAGTGGTACTGTCCAATTACGGATTTACGTGGTGATACGTCCATATGTGTTGGAGTTGTATGACTATTCTCAGAGAGCAGGTGACTGATTTGGGTAAGTGGTGATTTTAGAGGTTACTGAGGATAGTTTCACTTAGCACTTTCCCTTCCACATATCCAGTGGAAAATACTGGTACTGTGCATTGTGTACACATACTGTCTGTGTGACTGTACTCCTTGGGTTCATAGGGGATAAAATTGTCCAACACACACTCTAGTGCCTTTCGTCAGTGCTTCCAATATGGTACGTTGCTTTAGGTCGATAGTGTGGGAGGAAAACCATTTTTTGGCCACTTACGAAGGTACTGGTTGGTGCTGGTGAGTAAGGTATAGTAGGTTTGTTCATCAATGAGTACATTTTGGTTTCAAGAATATTAAGTAGGCATTTGCAAGATTTGCAGGTAGTCTGTACTTTGAGCTGATGGAAGTATCATTGCATTCCCACCATGACAATTGCTTTCTAATGTATGCCGTATAGTGGCCTCCATTGGTGGAGTCCCCTGTGTGGTAGATTATGGCTACAGTTGTGATGGTTTTTCTGCCAAGTGATATCTGTCCGTGTGTGAAGGCAGTTGTTTTTGGTACCGTCTGAAAGAAGAGCTGTTGTATAAACATGTGCATAAATAGCATGTGCATAGGCGTGTCAATGCTTTACGTCATTTAAATGTTTTTGCCCGTAGACGCGTATATGTTTTTAGCTGCGTCTATAAACATACACTTTCTGTGCAATAATCATATTGTTATGTGGAGGACAGAGTACAGAATTTTATTTGTGTTTCTTATTTTAACTGATTAGATGTTCTCTTATTTCATTTGAAGTTTTGAAGGCCGGCTTAGTTTGATTTTGGGTTTGCAAAAAGATTACATGTAGCCACGGATACAAAGCAAGATATCCAGCTGCGTCGAATAGCCGCAGTTTTGAAAGATGGTGTGTGGGGGAAAAATAGATTTCTGGGAGTTTCATTGTTTGTTGTTGGTTGTTGGTACTTTTGTATTTCTGTTGCTGTCTGCGATAGGGTGTAGGGAAAATGTGTCATCCATTTTAGTAGTTGTTTTAGTATGTATTCCTCTTTTTTTGGTATTCATTTTGGAAAGTACAAAAGCCACTATTTTCTGCAGTTTTACACTTTTGATTCCAGAGCTCTCGCTGTGCACATGGCAGGAGTGTGTCTGATGTGAAAGTAAGTGTTAATACATTTTTTCCAATTTTGAAACTTTAGTTGCAGTTTTGTGTGTCGTAGTTATATATACCACTGGCATCAGTTGGTCATTATGATCTTTTTTCATTTACTTTGATTGTGTGGTAAGTATTTAAAATAGGTTTAGGTTTTAGAAATATGGATTTATAACATTTGATTTGTGAATTAATGACATTAACATACAGGGATTTAGTTTTAGTATTTATGTTAGTGAGGTTGAAGGTTTATTTGATTGTACTTATTGCAATTTTAATCCACTTTCAAGTATGTAGTACTCTTAGGTCTTTTGAGTGTTTTGTGAGGTAGTTGAATTGATGGTGGTTTGTAAGTTCATTTTTTAAATTTCTTTTTATTTTATTGTAGCTGTATCGATCTCATCCTCCCAGTGGACTCATACTAGATGTTGTACAGTTAACTCCTGTGAAAGGTCAACCTATATTCAAAATATAGTGTTACTGTTGGAGATGAGAGCAGCACATTTGTAGACTGTTCATGAAAAGCTTCCTTTGTGATCTTTCGAGCATTTCCGATGATTCGTTAAATGCAGTGCTGCAGGTGTTTTAAGACTCTAGCTGTTGGTGGCAGCACCTTCAATGTGTGGTGGTTCACTTTGTACATGTGCAATGATCATATGGTGTGTGCATGGAGGTGGTGTACAGTTGTTAAGTAGAGGCTTTTAAGGTATGAAAACTGGAGGTGGGTGAAGGTACTAAGTGGCAGTGTGTTTTGTTGGAGCTATGTTGTCTTATCATGTTACCTATAAAATATGGGCACACTGGAGATAAATGAATAGTTTGTTGATATATGAAAGAATAGATTAGTTACATTTATTTTGTAACTCCTTTATGAATGTGAATGATGAAATGATGGTTGATTTTGTCATGTTGTTTACAGTGAACAGTTCTTCTATTTAGAAGTTGTTTAGGAATTGTACTCTGAAATTATGTGTAGAGTATGCAATATATTATAATAGTCTTTTGGTGTTTTAGGGAAAATATTCTAGGTAAATCGTTTCTGAGAAATTATGAAGTGCAGTGAAGAACGTGAATTCCAAGTGGCTAAGTGGGTAGGATTTGGTCATTTGTATTTCAGCTTTTGTGCAGTAATATATAAAATGTGTCGGAACGTTTGTATATAGGTATGAAGTTGCAAATGACATGGTTTATGCATATATTTCTTTTAAAATGTGTATGCTTTTTATGAATTGCTATGTTATGTACGAAATGGGTACTGTGGTGTATACCATTAGGTCACTTTTCATTTAGACCTATCATTCAAAAATGTACTGTTCCTAGCCCATATATATTACAACTTGGCAAACTTAATTATTGGAAATGGTGTGGTTTGGAAGGGTAGGAATCTGTTTGGATATCATGTTACGCAATGCACTGACTTAGGGAGATATAAAATGAATGGGGGTGCATGGTTGTTTGGGGAAAACGGTATTATTGATGAGGTTTGGTAAGATAGTTTTCTGGAGCTGCCCAGGGCACGTTGCCATGGAAAGTGGAGTGGGGATTGGCAGTGAAAGAAGGACATACATACTGATATCTTTTTTTGAGTAGTGGTAGTAGTGATTTGTTTGTAGGTGAAATGTAGGATAGTGGGTCAGACAATTGGCACTATGATGGTTGAATAGGTAGAAACAGGTGAGGTGCTTGACTTTACATGTTATTTGATGAAGATGAGTCAGAAGGACTGATTAAATGGGTGGTAGGAGGAGTAAGGCTGTGACAGGGCACAGTTATGTGACTAGCTGTAGAGTTAGTGGTGTGTGTGGATTTGGTGGTCAGTACTGAAGGAGAGGCTTGTAATGTGTGAAAACTGGAATTGGGTGGAGCAAGTAAGTGGCAGTGCATTATCTTGCAGTTCCTTTCTGTTATTACTTTTCTCATGAATTGAGGACACACTATATATGCATAAATGGTTGGTTGCTATATCAAAGTATTGCAATGTTTGAGTTGTCTTCTACTGAAAGACCTAAGATTGCTTGCATATCTTGTGGACACACTTTTTATAAGTCTCAAGTACAACAAGTGTACATTGACGAGAACAATAAACACACTGTAGAAGATGTCTGGAAATAACTTTATCTGTCTTTGTAGAAGAACAATTTGACACAAGAGAGGCACTTTATGTTTGTAGACACTGTGCTGGGTTTAATAATCAAAGAAGTAATCCTCCACAAAGTGTTTTGAATGACATGGTAGTGCCTGACATCCCTTCTGTGTTTCAAACATTGAACATGTTTGAAGTGATTGCATTGCAAACTGTTCATCCTTTCCACGTTATTGTTAGATTGCAAACACAGATACAATCTGCCTAAGAAATTATTAGTGCAAGGTGTGAGAGGCAAGGTTGTGTATATACCTCTCAATTTGGAAGAAAATGTGAATAGTCTAGGAGTAAGCATGCCAGTGCAGATTCTTTGCTTGTTTTAGTAAATGGTGTTGCCACTAAAGATAAGAGCATTTTGCATCACGGGTGATAAGTCATCACCCAAAATTCATTGAGATAGGACCTGTTCAATTGATTGGTTGAATAATATACATTATGGGTCAGCACCCGGAAAAGGGGGACCCAGGGCTGAAGCCATCTCCCAACATGAACTGTGTAACAGAACTTTTGGTTGGTGTTGATTTGTTGGATACATCAGGCCTCGAATGCAAGAAGGCAAGAGACTTTTTAATGCAAAGAGACTTTAGAATCGAAGAACCTGTTAGCTGGAACAGAGTTGCCAGCTCGTGCTGAGAAAGCTTGTGCTGTGCCAGCTGGAACTAAACTGTCAGCTCGTGCTGGGAAGGCTGAAGCATGTGCTGTGCTCCAGAGTCCCACCTTGCCCTGTGCTAAAAACGGGCAGAAGGGAGACCCCTGGCAATCACGTCTTGACTTATTATATGGAACACTTATTTTCTTTATTGAAGCCCTATCCCACACTGGCATGTGACTCAATTGAAACTAATTGGGGAACCCTACAATTTCAAAAACGTAGTCAGAGAGCCTCTAACTCTTCCATCACCACCAAGTAATCAATAGGGTTTGATATATGTAGCAATAGGGAAGCTACCATTCCCTCTGCGAAAATTGGAATGATTCCTACAGATTTGATTGTGATACCCCCTGCGGGGTGTTACATTCGATTGGCCCCAAAATCTGGCCTAGCGTGGACATTCGGGATAGATGTCTTAGCAGGTGTTATTGATACCGACTTTAGGAGAGATGTGAAGGTTCTGTTACAAAATCATGGCAACATCTCTTTTGAGATACGTCAGGGAGATCAAATTGCTCAGGGGATTGTGAAAAGTTCTCTATTTCAGTTCAAAGAAAGTGAACCAGATAAAACAGAAAGAGGTAACTTAGGCTTTGGGTAAGCTGATGAATCAATTAACATCGAAGAAAGGTAGGGAGAGGAACCCACCATCTATCCTGACCTAGCCTTCACTAAGCAAAATGATCCAATTCTCGCTGAAGCATTTTTACAAGCAATTCTGGAAGAAGAAGGTTTAGAGAAGGGGAATCAGTTTTTCTTTCTAAAGCGAGTGCTTTACAGAAAAGAAACCTCCCCAGAATCACTAATAAAAATGCAATTGGTTATAACCAAAAGCCATCGACAGGTTGTACTAGAAATCTAGCATTCCTATCTTACCAGGGGCATTTAGGACAATCTAAAACCCATGCACATATTGGTGAGAAGTTTTACTGACCAGGTATACACGCTGATGTAAAATCTTTCATCCAGACATTCGAAATATGTCAAAAGACCAGTACACACATCCCATCACCTGCCCCTCTGAACCTGTTGCTGATTATAAAAATCCCCTTTTCAAGAATTGGTTTGGACATAATTGTAGCACTGAAACCTCCAGATTAGGCAATAAATATATCCTTGTGATCATGGATTATGCAAACTGATATCCCTAGGCCTTCACAATGCAAAATAATACCACCCAGCAGATCCTTAAACATCTTTTACTGTATTTCTCCTGCTTTCCCAAGAAAATACTAATGGACAGGGCTCAACTTTTATGAGTAAGCTAATGGCCGAAGTCAAAGAGCTACTCCAGCTAGCTCGGTTGATGCTAGGGTTTCTTATGCACCCACATTCGCTTCCCATCTTCCAATGTCAGTAATAAAACAACCTTTAATTGGAAGTATATTTTTCTCACACAGAACAGGGAAATAAAATATGGAAAACCCTGCTTTACAAATAATACTTATAAACTTTACTAAATCAGAAACCTAAACCTACTTAATTTATCTTACATAAATAACAATTCATATTATAAATGAAATATACAAAAACACACAATCACTGATCTTCAGCAGCTCCAAAGAATTAATAGATCTTCACAATAGCCAAACACAGAACATGTGCACACTCTAAGTTCTGGAATCAGAATGTCAAAAGTTCACAAAAAGTAACTTTCATAGCTTTCAGAAATCAATGTACAAAGCAAACAAGTACATTTTCCAACACATGTATTATTATAACCTATAACAGTCAATAAACCCCAACAACAATCCTTCTGAAGAATACTTATAAGAACACGTAGAAATACAATTAAATAAAACAATTTATTTTTAAAAATTGATAAATCACATAACAGCGGCTATAACGTGGGTTACACTAAGAGGACCCTCCCATAGCCGCGGGTACACATGCATTTTTCAAATGCACTGAAAAACACATATTGAAAGGGTTTCAAATTTAAATCACACATGCCTTGAGGTGAGAACATCCAAACAGAAAGACATCTAAAAATATGTGCTAAAACATCCATAAAATAATATGATCATTGCACCAAAATATAAACAGCTATAGCCGTGGGTACGACCAGCAGGCTCATACGCACAGCTACCAAAGCCCACCACAAAGTAGGACCTCCAATTGGAGCGTAGATAGTCGTGGGTCTGGTCAACCGCCAGTAGCCGTGGCAACACCATACCATTTTTCAAGATTCAAAAGACATTTTAAGAAGGTGTGACAATTCAAACAACACAAAGATACACAAGAGGCTGTAGAATCAAAAACACATGTACAATTGTGTACTGTCAAAATCCATGAAATACCATGATCAATGCACAAGAATTGGTATTGCTGTACCCACGGCTAAGGCGATGATTATAGCCATGGCAGCAGCTGCCAAAAATACACAACGTCCTATTGGCTCAGTGGTAACCGCGGCTATAACCACTCTGACAGGTGCCACATTTTTTTTGGCTGCTGCTGTAACAGCAGCTATTTAAAAAAGCCATCAAAGGTATTTTCCTTTTGCAATATACATAAATTGTTCTCTGGGTAGTTATAATAAGGCTTAGGTGACCAGTGTACGTAGGAAACAGGTTATGTACTCTGTGGAAGAAATAGCAGCCAATGTCAACTGTCTTGGCTAAGGAGTAGGTGGCTTTGTTATGTGCGGGGTTAGTAGTACGTGGATAGATGTTTGTATGTATAGGTCTGCAGTGCAGCAGCAATAGTGGGCAGGGTGTACAATGTTTAGTGTATGGCTGGAGGCCCTACAATGTACAGGGTGTAGTGAAGCATGTAGGGCGTAGGCACAAGCTGCATAGTGTAATATAGGTGTGCATTGTAAATGGTGGTATTAGTATGTGTATAGCAGAAATAAGTGCACTTATTGCACTGTGGATATTGTAGAGAAGTATAATAGCAATCATTGCTGACTTACTGTTTGGATTGAGGAAGGCCAGCACTGTGTTTTGTTTATGGAGTGTAAAATGTTGTGGTACTATTTGTTGCATTATCATTGGGAAAAGAGAACAGAATATTTTAGCGCAGGTATTTCGGTAATTTGCAGTCCACTACATAGCATACATTGCTTTATGTTGTGGACCCTCATAACTAGTACTTCCTAAGTACTATGTTTTGAACCAGTGTACTGTGCAATCAGCACAGTTCCTGTGCTTCTTTGCATAATCATTGGGTCTGTGGGGAAAAAAAATCCATGCTGGATTAAAAAAAAAAACTTTGAAATGTCATTGCTACTATGGTGCACAATGAATGATAGGTTTGGAGTGGTTACAGCACTTTTAAGGTGTACTCTTGAATTAGGACATGTAATGGTGTGCACTATCTGGACTATACATGTTGGTAGGATGGGTGGCGTTGTATAGCAGGTGGTGATTTGTAAATGGTACCTGATTCCTTTTTGTACCACTGTTTTTTTTATGCGTTTGGTTGCTGCTGGTGGTTTGCAAGTATGATGACATTGTTCTGTGCTAGTGCAGAATTCTGACAGTAGTTACGTACCTGTTGGCGTACTGTAACTGCTCAAACTTTGGAAGTGTTTGACGCTATGTTTTTAGCACAGTAGTTGTTGAAGGTTCAGTTGGGTAGTTGTAATGCTGCAAATAACATTGTCGTATTCAGGTTGCAGTTAGATACCAGGTGGCGTATTTTAACTGTTTACAGTGTCCCGTTCGTAAAGGGTTCGTAGAGAAGCTTGCACATTCCTGTGGTTACTTGGACATCTGTGTACATTTTGAAGTGGTACTGTCCAATTACGGATTTACGTGGTGATACGTCCATATGTGTTGGAGTTGTATGACTATTCTCAGAGAGCAGGTGACTGATTTGGGTAAGTGGTGATTTTAGAGGTTACTGAGGATAGTTTCACTTAGCACTTTCCCTTCCACATATCCAGTGGAAAATACTGGTACTGTGCATTGTGTACACATACTGTCTGTGTGACTGTACTCCTTGGGTTCATAGGGGATAAAATTGTCCAACACACACTCTAGTGCCTTTCGTCAGTGCTTCCAATATGGTACGTTGCTTTAGGTCGATAGTGTGGGAGGAAAACCATTTTTTGGCCACTTACGAAGGTACTGGTTGGTGCTGGTGAGTAAGGTATAGTAGGTTTGTTCATCAATGAGTACATTTTGGTTTCAAGAATATTAAGTAGGCATTTGCAAGATTTGCAGGTAGTCTGTACTTTGAGCTGATGGAAGTATCATTGCATTCCCACCATGACAATTGCTTTCTAATGTATGCCGTATAGTGGCCTCCATTGGTGGAGTCCCCTGTGTGGTAGATTATGGCTACAGTTGTGATGGTTTTTCTGCCAAGTGATATCTGTCCGTGTGTGAAGGCAGTTGTTTTTGGTACCGTCTGAAAGAAGAGCTGTTGTATAAACATGTGCATAAATAGCATGTGCATAGGCGTGTCAATGCTTTACGTCATTTAAATGTTTTTGCCCGTAGACGCGTATATGTTTTTAGCTGCGTCTATAAACATACACTTTCTGTGCAATAATCATATTGTTATGTGGAGGACAGAGTACAGAATTTTATTTGTGTTTCTTATTTTAACTGATTAGATGTTCTCTTATTTCATTTGAAGTTTTGAAGGCCGGCTTAGTTTGATTTTGGGTTTGCAAAAAGATTACATGTAGCCACGGATACAAAGCAAGATATCCAGCTGCGTCGAATAGCCGCAGTTTTGAAAGATGGTGTGTGGGGGAAAAATAGATTTCTGGGAGTTTCATTGTTTGTTGTTGGTTGTTGGTACTTTTGTATTTCTGTTGCTGTCTGCGATAGGGTGTAGGGAAAATGTGTCATCCATTTTAGTAGTTGTTTTAGTATGTATTCCTCTTTTTTTGGTATTCATTTTGGAAAGTACAAAAGCCACTATTTTCTGCAGTTTTACACTTTTGATTCCAGAGCTCTCGCTGTGCACATGGCAGGAGTGTGTCTGATGTGAAAGTAAGTGTTAATACATTTTTTCCAATTTTGAAACTTTAGTTGCAGTTTTGTGTGTCGTAGTTATATATACCACTGGCATCAGTTGGTCATTATGATCTTTTTTCATTTACTTTGATTGTGTGGTAAGTATTTAAAATAGGTTTAGGTTTTAGAAATATGGATTTATAACATTTGATTTGTGAATTAATGACATTAACATACAGGGATTTAGTTTTAGTATTTATGTTAGTGAGGTTGAAGGTTTATTTGATTGTACTTATTGCAATTTTAATCCACTTTCAAGTATGTAGTACTCTTAGGTCTTTTGAGTGTTTTGTGAGGTAGTTGAATTGATGGTGGTTTGTAAGTTCATTTTTTAAATTTCTTTTTATTTTATTGTAGCTGTATCGATCTCATCCTCCCAGTGGACTCATACTAGATGTTGTACAGTTAACTCCTGTGAAAGGTCAACCTATATTCAAAATATAGTGTTACTGTTGGAGATGAGAGCAGCACATTTGTAGACTGTTCATGAAAAGCTTCCTTTGTGATCTTTCGAGCATTTCCGATGATTCGTTAAATGCAGTGCTGCAGGTGTTTTAAGACTCTAGCTGTTGGTGGCAGCACCTTCAATGTGTGGTGGTTCACTTTGTACATGTGCAATGATCATATGGTGTGTGCATGGAGGTGGTGTACAGTTGTTAAGTAGAGGCTTTTAAGGTATGAAAACTGGAGGTGGGTGAAGGTACTAAGTGGCAGTGTGTTTTGTTGGAGCTATGTTGTCTTATCATGTTACCTATAAAATATGGGCACACTGGAGATAAATGAATAGTTTGTTGATATATGAAAGAATAGATTAGTTACATTTATTTTGTAACTCCTTTATGAATGTGAATGATGAAATGATGGTTGATTTTGTCATGTTGTTTACAGTGAACAGTTCTTCTATTTAGAAGTTGTTTAGGAATTGTACTCTGAAATTATGTGTAGAGTATGCAATATATTATAATAGTCTTTTGGTGTTTTAGGGAAAATATTCTAGGTAAATCGTTTCTGAGAAATTATGAAGTGCAGTGAAGAACGTGAATTCCAAGTGGCTAAGTGGGTAGGATTTGGTCATTTGTATTTCAGCTTTTGTGCAGTAATATATAAAATGTGTCGGAACGTTTGTATATAGGTATGAAGTTGCAAATGACATGGTTTATGCATATATTTCTTTTAAAATGTGTATGCTTTTTATGAATTGCTATGTTATGTACGAAATGGGTACTGTGGTGTATACCATTAGGTCACTTTTCATTTAGACCTATCATTCAAAAATGTACTGTTCCTAGCCCATATATATTACAACTTGGCAAACTTAATTATTGGAAATGGTGTGGTTTGGAAGGGTAGGAATCTGTTTGGATATCATGTTACGCAATGCACTGACTTAGGGAGATATAAAATGAATGGGGGTGCATGGTTGTTTGGGGAAAACGGTATTATTGATGAGGTTTGGTAAGATAGTTTTCTGGAGCTGCCCAGGGCACGTTGCCATGGAAAGTGGAGTGGGGATTGGCAGTGAAAGAAGGACATACATACTGATATCTTTTTTTGAGTAGTGGTAGTAGTGATTTGTTTGTAGGTGAAATGTAGGATAGTGGGTCAGACAATTGGCACTATGATGGTTGAATAGGTAGAAACAGGTGAGGTGCTTGACTTTACATGTTATTTGATGAAGATGA
This sequence comes from Ambystoma mexicanum, assembly GCF_040938575.1. Taxonomy (NCBI): domain Eukaryota; kingdom Metazoa; phylum Chordata; class Amphibia; order Caudata; family Ambystomatidae; genus Ambystoma; species Ambystoma mexicanum. The sequence continues at coordinate 741,166,020 of NC_090928.1, forward strand.
GTCAGAAGGACTGATTAAATGGGTGGTAGGAGGAGTAAGGCTGTGACAGGGCACAGTTATGTGACTAGCTGTAGAGTTAGTGGTGTGTGTGGATTTGGTGGTCAGTACTGAAGGAGAGGCTTGTAATGTGTGAAAACTGGAATTGGGTGGAGCAAGTAAGTGGCAGTGCATTATCTTGCAGTTCCTTTCTGTTATTACTTTTCTCATGAATTGAGGACACACTATATATGCATAAATGGTTGGTTGCTATATCAAAGTATTGCAATGTTTGAGTTGTCTTCTACTGAAAGACCTAAGATTGCTTGCATATCTTGTGGACACACTTTTTATAAGTCTCAAGTACAACAAGTGTACATTGACGAGAACAATAAACACACTGTAGAAGATGTCTGGAAATAACTTTATCTGTCTTTGTAGAAGAACAATTTGACACAAGAGAGGCACTTTATGTTTGTAGACACTGTGCTGGGTTTAATAATCAAAGAAGTAATCCTCCACAAAGTGTTTTGAATGACATGGTAGTGCCTGACATCCCTTCTGTGTTTCAAACATTGAACATGTTTGAAGTGATTGCATTGCAAACTGTTCATCCTTTCCACGTTATTGTTAGATTGCAAACACAGATACAATCTGCCTAAGAAATTATTAGTGCAAGGTGTGAGAGGCAAGGTTGTGTATATACCTCTCAATTTGGAAGAAAATGTGAATAGTCTAGGAGTAAGCATGCCAGTGCAGATTCTTTGCTTGTTTTAGTAAATGGTGTTGCCACTAAAGATAAGAGCATTTTGCATCACGGGTGATAAGTCATCACCCAAAATTCATTGAGATAGGACCTGTTCAATTGATTGGTTGAATAATATACATTATGGGTCAGCACCCGGAAAAGGGGGACCCAGGGCTGAAGCCATCTCCCAACATGAACTGTGTAACAGAACTTTTGGTTGGTGTTCATTTGTTGGATACATCAGGCCTCGAATGCAAGAAGGCAAGAGACTTTTTAATGCAAAGAGACTTTAGAATCGAAGAACCTGTTAGCTGGAACAGAGTTGCCAGCTCGTGCTGAGAAAGCTTGTGCTGTGCCAGCTGGAACTAAACTGTCAGCTCGTGCTGGGAAGGCTGAAGCATGTGCTGTGCTCCAGAGTCCCACCTTGCCCTGTGCTAAAAACGGGCAGAAGGGAGACCCCTGGCAATCACGTCTTGACTTATTATATGGAACACTTATTTTCTTTATTGAAGCCCTATCCCACACTGGCATGTGACTCAATTGAAACTAATTGGGGAACCCTACAATTTCAAAAACGTAGTCAGAGAGCCTCTAACTCTTCCATCACCACCAAGTAATCAATAGGGTTTGATATATGTAGCAATAGGGAAGCTACCATTCCCTCTGCGAAAATTGGAATGATTCCTACAGATTTGATTGTGATACCCCCTGCGGGGTGTTACATTCGATTGGCCCCAAAATCTGGCCTAGCGTGGACATTCGGGATAGATGTCTTAGCAGGTGTTATTGATACCGACTTTAGGAGAGATGTGAAGGTTCTGTTACAAAATCATGGCAACATCTCTTTTGAGATACGTCAGGGAGATCAAATTGCTCAGGGGATTGTGAAAAGTTCTCTATTTCAGTTCAAAGAAAGTGAACCAGATAAAACAGAAAGAGGTAACTTAGGCTTTGGGTAAGCTGATGAATCAATTAACATCGAAGAAAGGTAGGGAGAGGAACCCACCATCTATCCTGACCTAGCCTTCACTAAGCAAAATGATCCAATTCTCGCTGAAGCATTTTTACAAGCAATTCTGGAAGAAGAAGGTTTAGAGAAGGGGAATCAGTTTTTCTTTCTAAAGCGAGTGCTTTACAGAAAAGAAACCTCCCCAGAATCACTAATAAAAATGCAATTGGTTATAACCAAAAGCCATCGACAGGTTGTACTAGAAATCTAGCATTCCTATCTTACCAGGGGCATTTAGGACAATCTAAAACCCATGCACATATTGGTGAGAAGTTTTACTGACCAGGTATACACGCTGATGTAAAATCTTTCATCCAGACATTCGAAATATGTCAAAAGACCAGTACACACATCCCATCACCTGCCCCTCTGAACCTGTTGCTGATTATAAAAATCCCCTTTTCAAGAATTGGTTTGGACATAATTGTAGCACTGAAACCTCCAGATTAGGCAATAAATATATCCTTGTGATCATGGATTATGCAAACTGATATCCCTAGGCCTTCACAATGCAAAATAATACCACCCAGCAGATCCTTAAACATCTTTTACTGTATTTCTCCTGCTTTCCCAAGAAAATACTAATGGACAGGGCTCAACTTTTATGAGTAAGCTAATGGCCGAAGTCAAAGAGCTACTCCAGCTAGCTCGGTTGATGCTAGGGTTTCTTATGCACCCACATTCGCTTCCCATCTTCCAATGTCAGTAATAAAACAACCTTTAATTGGAAGTATATTTTTCTCACACAGAACAGGGAAATAAAATATGGAAAACCCTGCTTTACAAATAATACTTATAAACTTTACTAAATCAGAAACCTAAACCTACTTAATTTATCTTACATAAATAACAATTCATATTATAAATGAAATATACAAAAACACACAATCACTGATCTTCAGCAGCTCCAAAGAATTAATAGATCTTCACAATAGCCAAACACAGAACATGTGCACACTCTAAGTTCTGGAATCAGAATGTCAAAAGTTCACAAAAAGTAACTTTCATAGCTTTCAGAAATCAATGTACAAAGCAAACAAGTACATTTTCCAACACATGTATTATTATAACCTATAACAGTCAATAAACCCCAACAACAATCCTTCTGAAGAATACTTATAAGAACACGTAGAAATACAATTAAATAAAACAATTTATTTTTAAAAATTGATAAATCACATAACAGCGGCTATAACGTGGGTTACACTAAGAGGACCCTCCCATAGCCGCGGGTACACATGCATTTTTCAAATGCACTGAAAAACACATATTGAAAGGGTTTCAAATTTAAATCACACATGCCTTGAGGTGAGAACATCCAAACAGAAAGACATCTAAAAATATGTGCTAAAACATCCATAAAATAATATGATCATTGCACCAAAATATAAACAGCTATAGCCGTGGGTACGACCAGCAGGCTCATACGCACAGCTACCAAAGCCCACCACAAAGTAGGACCTCCAATTGGAGCGTAGATAGTCGTGGGTCTGGTCAACCGCCAGTAGCCGTGGCAACACCATACCATTTTTCAAGATTCAAAAGACATTTTAAGAAGGTGTGACAATTCAAACAACACAAAGATACACAAGAGGCTGTAGAATCAAAAACACATGTACAATTGTGTACTGTCAAAATCCATGAAATACCATGATCAATGCACAAGAATTGGTATTGCTGTACCCACGGCTAAGGCGATGATTATAGCCATGGCAGCAGCTGCCAAAAATACACAACGTCCTATTGGCTCAGTGGTAACCGCGGCTATAACCACTCTGACAGGTGCCACATTTTTTTTGGCTGCTGCTGTAACAGCAGCTATTTAAAAAAGCCATCAAAGGTATTTTCCTTTTGCAATATACATAAATTGTTCTCTGGGTAGTTATAATAAGGCTTAGGTGACCAGTGTACGTAGGAAACAGGTTATGTACTCTGTGGAAGAAATAGCAGCCAATGTCAACTGTCTTGGCTAAGGAGTAGGTGGCTTTGTTATGTGCGGGGTTAGTAGTACGTGGATAGATGTTTGTATGTATAGGTCTGCAGTGCAGCAGCAATAGTGGGCAGGGTGTACAATGTTTAGTGTATGGCTGGAGGCCCTACAATGTACAGGGTGTAGTGAAGCATGTAGGGCGTAGGCACAAGCTGCATAGTGTAATATAGGTGTGCATTGTAAATGGTGGTATTAGTATGTGTATAGCAGAAATAAGTGCACTTATTGCACTGTGGATATTGTAGAGAAGTATAATAGCAATCATTGCTGACTTACTGTTTGGATTGAGGAAGGCCAGCACTGTGTTTTGTTTATGGAGTGTAAAATGTTGTGGTACTATTTGTTGCATTATCATTGGGAAAAGAGAACAGAATATTTTAGCGCAGGTATTTCGGTAATTTGCAGTCCACTACATAGCATACATTGCTTTATGTTGTGGACCCTCATAACTAGTACTTCCTAAGTACTATGTTTTGAACCAGTGTACTGTGCAATCAGCACAGTTCCTGTGCTTCTTTGCATAATCATTGGGTCTGTGGGGAAAAAAAATCCATGCTGGATTAAAAAAAAAAACTTTGAAATGTCATTGCTACTATGGTGCACAATGAATGATAGGTTTGGAGTGGTTACAGCACTTTTAAGGTGTACTCTTGAATTAGGACATGTAATGGTGTGCACTATCTGGACTATACATGTTGGTAGGATGGGTGGCGTTGTATAGCAGGTGGTGATTTGTAAATGGTACCTGATTCCTTTTTGTACCACTGTTTTTTTTATGCGTTTGGTTGCTGCTGGTGGTTTGCAAGTATGATGACATTGTTCTGTGCTAGTGCAGAATTCTGACAGTAGTTACGTACCTGTTGGCGTACTGTAACTGCTCAAACTTTGGAAGTGTTTGACGCTATGTTTTTAGCACAGTAGTTGTTGAAGGTTCAGTTGGGTAGTTGTAATGCTGCAAATAACATTGTCGTATTCAGGTTGCAGTTAGATACCAGGTGGCGTATTTTAACTGTTTACAGTGTCCCGTTCGTAAAGGGTTCGTAGAGAAGCTTGCACATTCCTGTGGTTACTTGGACATCTGTGTACATTTTGAAGTGGTACTGTCCAATTACGGATTTACGTGGTGATACGTCCATATGTGTTGGAGTTGTATGACTATTCTCAGAGAGCAGGTGACTGATTTGGGTAAGTGGTGATTTTAGAGGTTACTGAGGATAGTTTCACTTAGCACTTTCCCTTCCACATATCCAGTGGAAAATACTGGTACTGTGCATTGTGTACACATACTGTCTGTGTGACTGTACTCCTTGGGTTCATAGGGGATAAAATTGTCCAACACACACTCTAGTGCCTTTCGTCAGTGCTTCCAATATGGTACGTTGCTTTAGGTCGATAGTGTGGGAGGAAAACCATTTTTTGGCCACTTACGAAGGTACTGGTTGGTGCTGGTGAGTAAGGTATAGTAGGTTTGTTCATCAATGAGTACATTTTGGTTTCAAGAATATTAAGTAGGCATTTGCAAGATTTGCAGGTAGTCTGTACTTTGAGCTGATGGAAGTATCATTGCATTCCCACCATGACAATTGCTTTCTAATGTATGCCGTATAGTGGCCTCCATTGGTGGAGTCCCCTGTGTGGTAGATTATGGCTACAGTTGTGATGGTTTTTCTGCCAAGTGATATCTGTCCGTGTGTGAAGGCAGTTGTTTTTGGTACCGTCTGAATTGTATCGTAAGAGCATTAATATCACATATTGACTTTGTGAGTGTATATTTAGCATGGAACACTTATCAGAATTGCATGACCTACACAACATGATATTTTTTGCATTTTGCACCAGTTGCTGAAATGGAATGGAGTCACAGTTAGGTGTTGATACATACACAAAGAATTCCTGAATGACATGGTTGCAAAGAGTGCATGTATGTTTCCACATGTAGAAAATGTGAAAGATTTCATTTATAAGTATGTTTTTTCTTTCCAGGATTTGTCTTAAGTACATTAGAAATTCCTGTGGATCTTCTTGTCAGTTTAAAGTGAATTTCACCATTCCAGCACTGTAGTCCAATTCTTGCCTTATTCCTGAGACACTATAAATGGTGTCAGGATTACTTACTGCATTTCTGTGAAGGACAAGCATTTGCAAACACACCTGGTCTGCGCCATTTAAATAAATGTTTTCAACAACTGCTGCTATTTGGAATAGGACATTGATTGTTACATTTGCACAGCAATTAACACCTGTTGTATTGGAATATTTTAATGGTCCAGATACTTCTGTGTGTGAGCCTTTTAATGGAAGGGTACGTGGTTTCTTTGCAGAGGCATTTCTTTTTGTGGATGGAGTTGGGTATGGGTTGTCTATTGTACTCCTTTTGTATGTGCTTTTGGTAGTTGCTGTAGTATGAGTTTCTTTCAATTTCTTTCATCTTACTGTGGCGAAATCATTTAGTACTTCTAATGGAATTAACCTTATTTTCAAACCTTTTGGTTTTTGAGGAATAGGGTACATTTTTAGATGGGGTGTGTACAGTGCACGTGGTCTATTGTACTCTATGATGCAAGGAATGTCTTCACTGACTGCAGTTGCATCAAATATAACTAGATACAGCCCTTCAAGTGTATAACTCATGCCTTCTTTGAAGACTGCGTTGCCAATATCAATCAATGCTTGATCTAAGGTTAGACCTTGCAATTTATGAATAGTTACTGCATAAGCTAGCGACAGAGAAAACTGTTCTCTGCGTACATACATGTATTTGAAAAGAGGGAATCTCGCAGTTGTGCATCCTATATTTTGGATTTCTGAAAGTTTATCACACCTGATGTTTACAAACTGAATGCTGTTGTCCCATGGGTATGTCTGGAAGCCAACAACTGTACCAAGTGCTCCATTAACTAAACCTTGTTCTACGTCAATGTTACACTTTAGTATATCTCTACAGTTGACACATAAAGTTAAGATTTTCTCCAAAACAGCTGTATTGGAGATGGAGTTCTCCAAGGCTTGTAGTCGTGCTATGCCTTGTTGACACATAGGTATTGTCATACTGTGTACGTCCAGTTTATCTGTGGCATGAATTTGCACTAGTGGTTGTTTTTCTTTTTGCAGCATTGGAGCATTAAATTGTGCACAGCTTGCTAGAGTTGGCATTAAGGCCATACAGCTGACATTTTTCTGAGCTAATTTTTCCATGACATCAGTAGCACATGTGTTACACCCGTACAGCTCATGGATGTGTCTACTATTGAGGGTAGACTGTGCCTCCTTTGATAGTACACCAATCTGTATGCTTTTTAAAATGTTGGCATAGGTGAGGTCTGCAGACTGACACATGTTTTGAGTTAGTTCTTTTTATTGTAAATGTTGCCAAAGATTTACATTCCCGATGCTTCCAAGATTTTTACGGCACTGTTTGTGTCCTAAGGTTTTGAAGATAGGTTCACCTTTGACTGGACTGGTGTCAATTGAAGGAGATCTCTGAAAACAATGACATGTTTTCCTCCAAAGAGTTCTTCGTCGTCTGTTTTGAGTACCTCTTGCAATCTGAGGTGAATCAAAGCCAACATTAGGTTGGAGACCATGTAAAAAAAGAGGAGAAAAAACCATGCTCACCTGATCTATTAGGAGCAGTTTCATTTGTTTCAAAACTCTGCACAGCTCCATAGCAGATTCTGCTGAAAGTTTATAGTACTCTAATTTGTTTTGGTATTCTACTGGAAGGAGTAGCAATCAGTGTACAGTGACTCCACCTATGTTGTAGGCAGCCAAACCAGTAGGTGCGGTTATAACCGCAGAAAGGTTGTTGTTTGTTAATTGTTGGAGATATTTACTGATCATTTTTATTAAGACTGTTTCACCTGACCCAGCTTCACCACTTACATACGGCAGTACAGGTTTGTAGTTGTGACAGGTGCAAGTTTTACTTGTATGCTGTATATCATGTTTAATGGTTTTACTTACTTCTACAAAAATGGTACGCTGTTCATTGTTTAGTTGGGATTTAAGTACTGCCAACTCTTCTTTAGAGTGCTCATACTGAAGCATAGTGAGGGTTACCTCCGTCATGGCTAATTCTGCCTCATTTGCTATGAGTAGCTCTCCAAGTGGTTCTTGGCTGCCTGTTTGTGAAGGTTCACTGCTCTCAGAAGTGTATACAGTTATTTGCACTTGAAGTTCTTCTTCTTGTTGGCGTTCACTGTCCAGTATGGTTTTGTACCGTGCAACGTTTTCATCTGTAACTGTACTTTCAGTGGCTTTGAAAGCATCTTCATAGGAGGTGTAGGTGGCTAATAAATCTTCTTCTTCTTTCCATGGTTTGAAAAGTTGCAGTAGAGCCATGTAGTACAGTTCTTTGTGTTGAAGAGTTTTTAAGAACAACTTCATATGATTAATTAAGCTGCATTTGGTAAGTCTCACCAGGCTGCCTTCACAAATCTTCACTCTGTATCTACCTTTTTCTTCATTTGGTGTAATGTTGTTTTTGTATGAGAAGTGTTGGGCTACCTGGTACAAGCACAAGGCTTCAAAAGTACTACTTCTGTTTGGGTAGTATGTGTCCAATAAGTTGTTCTTCAAAATGTCCTGGCTGTTGGGATCACTTTTGGCTATTATTTGTATGTCTTTGTACGATTTAAGTACTCTTCTTCTGGATGCAGCAGTCCCAAGGCTTAGCCACACTATGTTGTCAGATTTCCCATATAAGGCTTTGCTGGTTAAGTGGTCAATGGCTTCGTAGCTGCCAAATTCTCTATGGGACAGCATTTTAATGCCAAAGCTGTACAATTTTTGTGCCAGTGTTTAGTCAGAGGATATGTCATCCCTGAGGTCTTTGAGCTCTGTTTTCTCTGCTTTGATTAAGTAAGCAGTGACATATCGTGCAACAGCAGTGGAATTGTCTGCAATGTACTGTACATCTTCTTTGGAATTCCATAAGGGGTCAATAATTGCATTGTTATCACTGATGTACTTTGATGCTTTGCTCCTTTTTTTGTTAACTTTTCTTTATTGGCAAGAAGTAGTGGCAGGTACACAACACAGTACACAAACAGCTACAATCACATTATTTGCTCTTACAGTGCATTAGGGAGATGTTCAATGGGGAGAGCTATTCATGCAGTCTCTTAAGAAGAACGCAGAAACAATGTTAGCCCTGTATACCTGGCGGTGGAGGAGAGTCGGGCCCAGCGTCCTCCTTGTGGTTCAGATAACTGCAGAGGTACGACAACACATTTTTCAGGTGGGAATGCGCCAGGAGGGAGTTGACATATTCCTACTCGCATGTCTGTGTCTGTGTAAGTGTCCTTAACCACATCTCAAACGTGGGACTGGAGCGGTGTTTCCAACATTGTAGTATGCATTTTTTAGCCACCATGGCACTCACATTAAAAAATGTAGACATCTTTTTCACATAATTTCCATCCCAAATAAGATAGCTAGTGGATCTAGCCCTACTGTGGTCACAACTATTTCTGAGAGGGCCTCAGTCACCGCGCCCCAGAACGTGCTCAGCGCACTGCAGGACCAGAACATGTGCATGTGATAAGCATTTTCGGATCCGCATCTAGGGCAGCTATGTGTCTGGTTGTGTGTGAATTTCGCCACCTTGTGTGGTGTGTAGTATAGGCGATTGAGAAGTTTATATGGTATGCAGTTAAGGGAGAGCTTGTGCATGTGAAGGCACATTTCCCTCCACATGCCATCTGTAATCTCCAAGCCTAGCTCCTCCGCCCACTCCGCACGTGGGTCGGGAGGTGCATCTTCAAATTTTTCCAATAGTATTTTGTATAGCTGAGATATAATGCCCCTGCCGTCATCTGAGTTAGTGATATAGTGGATCTTGGGGGAGTCTGGAGGCTTGTCTGGGTAAGAGGGCCACATGTCACAGACTGCAGCTCTTAGCCTGAAGTATTGCAGTAATTCTAGTGCAGATCCCGAGTGGCCAGGGTGCCATGTCTGAGGGGTAATGAATTTGCCTTTGGGATAAAGGTCTGTCAGTGCCTGGTATGCCAGACCCTGCCAGTGACTGGCGAGTAGTTTGTCATGTGTGGGGGCAAGACCGGGAATTGCCATATGGGTAGCCACTTGAAGTATGGCTGATGCTCAGTGTTGGAGTACAACAATCAATTCCATGCATTAATTGTGGTAGCCACTGGATCGGCCGGGGCATCCAGGCGCTATGTACGATGGAGTATGAGGGAGAAGACATTGATCTCCTCGATCGCTAGTTTTTCGAGTTTCACATGGGGAGGCACAGCTCGAAGCCTGTACCAGTGTGTTGCATGCTGGGCTTATGCGGCAATCCAGTATCGAGTGAGGTTGGGTGCTGTAAAGCCCCCTCTCTCATAGGAGAGGGTCATATGTTGCCACTTCTTTCGAACTGCGCCAGAGTGACAGAGAAATTGGGTGCATGTGGAGTGAAGCTTTTCAAAAAAGTGCTTCCCGGGCCAAATCAGGACATTAGCAAAAATGTAGAGGTATTTAGGAACCACTAACATTTTTATCAGTGAGAGTTTGCCTGCTAGGGAGAGTGGGAGACTGCGCCATCATCCAGTTTGGATTCTATAAGCTGCGGCGTGGCAGTATAGTTGTCCTCCAAAAGGGAGGAGCTGGGTAATGGCACTTGGACCCCTAGATATTTAATGCCGCCTGGGGACCAGCGAAGAGGGAATTCGCATGTTGGTTGGTGGGTGGCTGCAGTTAGTGGGAATATCTCTGATGTAGAGTAGTTAATGGTAAAGCCCTAGCATGTGCCTATTTTCGTGATGTTGCGGATAATGGGGTCTAGATGCATGGACGGGTCTCTAATGTAGAGAAATACATCGTCCGCATACAATGAGATTACTTCTGGTGCACCCTGAAGGCGTATGCCCTTGTGGGTGCGGCGAGCTCTGGCACTATCCGCCATAGGTTCAATGGCTAGTGTGAATAGGATGGGGGAGAAGGGGCAGCCCTGTCGAGAACCCCTGTATAGTCTGAAGGGTGAAGATGTCAGGGAGTTGACTAGGACAACAGGATCTGTGTATAATAGTTTAATATAGGACATCATACTCAGGCCCACTCCCATTTTCTCAAGGACCGCCCACATGTAGTTCAAGGACACCATGTCGAATGCCTTCTGAGCATCCAGTGTGACTGTGACTGCGTCCGATTTTGGATCAATTCCGGACATTACATTGAAGAGCCGTCAGATGTTAAGGGTAGTTGAGCGACCAGGGATGAATCCACTTTGGTCTTCGTGCACGAGGTGCGGCATAATAGGAAGGAATCTACTCCCTATCACTGTAGCAAATATTTTTGTGTCCGTGTTTATGAGAGACAAGGGCCTGTAGGATCCACACTCATCCCAGGGTTTACCTGGCTTTGGGAGGACAGTTATGAGTTCCTCACGTAAGGATTGGGGCAGGGTTGATTGGGCAAGAGATTTGGCCCAAACTTCGAGTAGCTTCGGCGCTAGAATGGCCACGTGTTCTTGGTAGAATTCAGGGGTGAGCCCGTCCGGTCCCGGGGCTTTACCTTTTGGGAGATCTGAGATGGCTTTAACTATCTCCTCGAGGGTAATAGGGGTGTTGAGCTGTTCTCTAGTGGCTTGGGATATATGGGTCATAGAGATTTGGTCTGGTAGATCATTAATGTCCTGGGTGACGTGTTCCTGTTGGGGCACGTATAGGGTAGTGTAGAATTCTGAGAAGGTGTCTAGGATTCGCCGGTCTGACCAGTGTTGTGTGCCACTCTCATCAGTGATGTTATCTATGTGGGACCTACCCCCTTTGGCATGCACCAGTCTAGCTAGGGTTCTCCCTGGTCTGTACTCCTCCCCATACTTCTGTGCCACTAGCGGATATGTGTAATACTGTATTTCCCTCTTGGCATGAGCTTCAAAGGTTTCCAATTCAGATCTGATCCGTGCCAGCTTAGCTGTGGTAGACGATGTGGCGCATTCGCTCGCTAGCTGCTTGAGTCTAGTTTCACAGCGATGTAGGTCACGTTTTATGAGCTTAAGTATCCCAGCGTCTTTGGAGATACACATGCCTCTGATGTAGACCTTAAATGCCTCCCATCGGGTTCCCTCTGTTGTGTCATGTTGTTTGTTGCACTCGAAGAAAGAAGGTGTTGATATCAGATAGCATCTCGGCTTTGAACACTATGTCGCGCAGTGCATCTGATTTGAAGCACCAGGCAGTGTGGACGGGTGTGTCCATCCCAAGCCTCATTTACAATACAACCGGGGAGTGGTCCGAGAGTGTTCGCGCCAGCATCTCGATGTCTATACCCTTCTCATGATCCCACTCGATAGTCGGAAGAGATCTATCCTGGACGAGCTGTCGTGCACTGATGAGTTATAGGTGTATTCTCTGGTGTGTGGATGAAGTGCCCTCCGAGGTGTCAAGTATAGACAGCGATCTCATGTGTGAATGCTGCGCAGGACGTAACTCTGTGGGTCACCCCCATTCTATCAAGGTTGTTGTCTAGTATGAGGTTCATATCCCCCCAGATGATATGGACACCAATGTATCTCATGAGTAGGGTGGCCACCTCATAGAAGAATTCGGGGGCGTCTACTTTTGAGCCATATGTGTTTACCAGTCAGCACTCTTTGCTTGCTAAGATACAGTGGAGAATGATATTCCTGCCCTCTGGGTCAATATTTCTCACCTTCATTGTGAATTCCTCTGATTTGTGACAAGAATCAGTAAACCCGTGGAATGGGTGGTGTATTTTGTGCAGAACCTATTCGGTCTACATTTTGGTGCTAGGCAAGATGCAAGGTGCCCAAGGACGTGTGTCTCCTGGAGGAGGAGTATTTTTATACCATGTCTCTGAGCGTATGCAGTGATTCTACGGGCCTTTGTAAAGTTGCTCAACCCCCGAACGTTCCATGTCATGAGTTTAATGTTCACGGTGTGTAATCATAGAACATCCCAGCAGAAGGATCCGTCACCGCTTAGCATTGTGCGCGTTGCAGCGGCGCGCTTGTTGCGCGCCCCAGCCTCAACCACCACTTTCATGCCAGTTTTCACATAACATTCGCCAACTGTATACCCCCACCCTGTTAGGCGGAAACCTGTGCAGTTCCCTCTGGGACCACTGCAAAAGGTTTAGGACTACAGGTGTTTGGCAGTAAACCCACTTGGTAGCAGTCTGTACCACACAGATTCACTTGGTAGCTGTGGCTGAGCAGTCAGACTTTCCTCAAGAAGAGTTAAGCAGTATGTGGAGTATACAACATAGGGCAATTCTACACAGTAAGACAAGCAAACACGCGACAAGGCTTCGGTGTAAAGATATATAGTTATTTATTTATAAGAAAACATCTATAGAAAACACTCTGGCACTAATACGGCAAAGATTTCACTCACAATTACTATACGGAAAAGAATATCAATCCCCCTAACAATAGTTCGACAAGTCTAGGTTCAACGGCATCACTTATTTGCAGATAGAGGTGTATGCTTTAACCTAGATAGCACTCTAGTATTCGTTAGGGTGGGAGAGAAAAAGGCGGGTTAAGAAATCAACTCGATACCAATACTTGTAAGAACAAATGCAAGGCAAGAAGACAGTAGCCACGGTAGATTTCAAAGTTCAGAGGCCAGGCCTGCTCGGAGAGATGCAAGGCGATATGTCCCAAAAGAAAAAGTATCTTAGTGGAAATGCGCTTCGAGTCTTTGTCGCAAATTGTTATAGGCAGATTGGATCCGTTCAGAACAAAACGTAATAGAAGCTTGGAGGCGACCCTATGGAGAGGCGAGGATTAAGACACCTCACTCTATCCGGCAACAAGGGAAGCCAGGCGGACACAGTACCTTGATTGTGGCGAGACAGCTCCAGCGGGGGCAGTTGTTCCTGGTGGTGGATGCACGTCGGGTCTTTGCCAAGAGTAGAGATGATCTCGTTGTCGAAGAAAAGGGAAGTCCGGTGCACCACCAGGGAAGAGACCAGCCATGGAGTGCTCCGTCACAAGGCACCACCTTTTGGTCGCGGTGCAGGGGTAGTGGCTATCCGGTTGCTCTGCACGGGCAATTCGACCACTGCGTCCTGAAGCGAAGAAAAAGCAAAGGGGACTGGTTGTTCCCACCAGTCAGGGGAAGAGACTCTCCAGCAGGGAGATCTCCTCTGTCGTCGGGAAGTGGTGAGTCGGATCAGCAGGGCTCCACCGGAGGTGTCGTCGTTGCAGGTCGGTTCATCTTTACCCTCGTCGGATTCTTAGGTCCTGTGGCGACTTCTGAAGATCCAGTCCCAAAAGCCCTGCTTTTATGCAGAAAACCCCCATTCATTCAGCCTAGCTGTCAATCAAAACACGCTAAGTGGTGAGCGGGGAGGCTCACCACTTGGGCCAATCACACCAGAGTGCGACTGGAGTTGGCAAGGCAACTCAGTCCAGCGTGCCTACACCCCCTCCCACACCCCTGTGGTAACCCAGACAGAATGGCACCACTTTGGAGGGTCTCTGTACAGAAGCCTGCCAAAAGTGGAACAAAGGGCTCAACCTTTGGTTTAGGAGTCACAGAGACGAACACAGACGCCATTTTAAAAAACCGAGTTCTGGCAGAAAATACCACTCGATAGACTTAAACGAGTGGTATGTTAGAGATTAACGAGAAAAGGTATTAATCTCCAACAATGGGAAGAATCCCATAGGGTTATATTCGGGGTCGAATATAACAAGTAGTTTCCACTGCCACCAGCCAAAACTCGACGAGGGGGGACGGGACAGTGCCCCCTCTAATAACAGACCCAGGAGTAATCGAATCACTCCTACTAGTAAGTCCATAATAGGATGGTTTGTACTAGTTCTGTTAGTAAATTTAGGTCTAGTAAAGCCAATGGTGACTTTACATGCCCGGGGAGACAGTAGTCAGTCCCCGGGTATGGAGTCTATGGGCCTCATTACGACCCTGGCGGTAAGGGGTTAACTCCAGCGTTAGCTGCGCCGACCCCTTACCGCCAATTACGAGGTCCCCTAGCGCCATGGTGCTTTTAACACCTGCTTTTAGCAGGTGTTAAAATCCATGGCGCTAAGGGACCATGGAGTTAATTACGCCACCGTAATTTACGGTGGCGTAATTAACGCCTTCCCCACTCCCATTATGCCCTATGGGGCAAAAATGGGAATGGGGAAGGGTAAATGGGGATTGGGGACTTACCGCCCCGCCTAGGTCGGAATGGGGCGGTAAGTCCGCCAACCACCATGGCGTAAACGTAGTTTACGCCATGGTGGTAAAGTCACGGCCCAGGCGGTAACTTACCGCCTGGGTCGTAATGAGGCCCTATGATGGAGGTCCGCTAGGATGCCCCAGTGCTATGGCACGGAAGGTGCGGTGTAACACACATAGAAAAACATATGAGACCCTATGGAGTAAAAGACCCCATAGCCCATCGAACACATTGACATTCAAAGGAAAAAAGAGTCTCACTCTTGGCAGGATGGAAAAAAACAAACTCCAGAAATCTAGCAAAGTTGCTGGGGGACTCACTAGGTTAGGAAATTCAGCCTAAACAGAGAATTCTCCCTAACACACCCTCACTGCCCAACCCCAACCAGTAGTGTAATGCCCACCCCCTGTAAGGCTGGCTTGAGCGTGCCATCCCCAAGTCGGCACCACCAGTCCGCAGGCTCAGCTGGGGAACATTCTCAACAGTTTCAACAAAGCACACATTGTAGCCGCAGTGGGGGTCACTGCTGCCGTGTGACCAACATTACTTGTAACTCGGTCTGGGAAGTAAAACAAGCGTATATTTCAATGGCAAATGCTGTTATGGGTTACAACATTAATTTCAGCACACATGACAAGACGATATATCGTATAAGAGGTGAACTTCACGACCCCCATATATATTAGCTGGGGGGTGGCATCACTCCCGCGGATGCAACATCTGCAGAGTTCGGGGTGACATTTGTCCTGAGTTATGATAGAAGCAGAGGTATTAATGTCAAGAGACAGTTTTCTCGTGGTGGTATGAATCACGGGTAGAGATGAGCTATGGGTTGAAGATTATATTTCTGTCTGGGGAGGGCCTGCCTCAGATGACAATTGGCAAGAACCTCAGTCATTTTCCATCAGATCGTCCACTGGATCGTTGAGGGGGATATGCACCTCTATGTACTTCACCGCTTCATCCGGGACTGTGAAGAAGTAGAGTTTATTGCGATGGGTGAATTTTAAGCGGGCAGAGAAGAGCATTGCATATTCGATGTTCCTGTTTCTCAGCATCTTTTTCACTCTGTTGAATTTCCGTCGCTCCATTTGCACCCCCGTGGAGAAATCCGGGAAGATCCTGAAGATCTCTGATTCTAGTCTGAGCTCTCCCTTTTCGTGTGCCAGTCGGAGTATGTGATCCCTGTCTCTGTAGCTCAGGATCTTCGCAATTATGGGCCTTGGTAAGTCCCCCGGTTTGGGTTGGGGAGTTAGTACGTGGTGTGCCCACTCCACGGCAAAAAACGGAGACAGCTCTGGATTGTCGAGCAGGTCCCTGAGTAATTTTTCAGTTGCAATTTCCATGCGTCCCTTGAGTGCAGATTCGGCAACACCCACTATGCGAATGTTATTCATGCTTGGCCTGGACTCCAAGTCGTCACATTTGGATTTGACAAATTTCTTGTCGTGAGTAAGCTCTGAAACAGTATTTTGCAGTGCCTGAACCCCATCCTCATTGGCACCAATTATGGTTTCTGCTTCAGGGATCCTGGCTCCATGTTGGTCGAGCTTGGTTCTTAGTGACGCCACATTCGCGTTTATATCATCCAGTTTTTCGTGGAATGACGCAAAGTTCTTGGCCATTGATTCCATCATGGCTGTCAGATTCGGATGAGGGGGATCAAATGGTACTTCCATATCCTCTTGGCCTTTGGAAGGGCCCCCCTACTACGGCCTGGGGACCGCCTTGTTAAACTTATCCATAGTGCCAGATTTGTTTGCACCCCGTGATCTGTTGGACATCTTGGAGTTGGGCAGTGCGCACTTTAGGGTGATCAGGTGAAGCGTGTGCACCCACCGAGTTATCGGCGCTACAAGTTGTGCAGTGTAGAATCAGATGAAGAGGTGATGTGGTAAAAGCTTCAACGGTGGGTGCACGTTGTACATCCACAAGTCCTTCAGGAGGGTCTGGTGACCTCTTCGTGCAATGCAGATCGTTGGAAGGACTCTGTCGCCTCAGCTGAGCCACTACTGGGAGTCTAGGGGAACCAGGTATTAACAGGTAGGTTGCAGCAGCAGATTCATATAGGGCAATGTTCACTGTCAGAGCCGTGATGCAGCGGGTGCGTGGGTCTGTCGCGCCGCGTTTTCACATGGAGTAGGGCAGAAGGTAAGGACCGGCTCTGCTGACCAAAGCCCCCGGGGGGTCAGCCTAGTATCTGATTGGCAGTGTCCGCCCAAGTAGTGACTTAGCAGGCTTAATTGTAGGGCAACAAAGGTAACAGCTGGACGGGCCAAGTTGTCTGGATGGGGCCCGGCTGTTGAGCGTTGCTACGGCTGAGGGAGTAGCTGGGTGGTCTACAGCTCAATGTTTATCCAAGCAGCGCAGCGAGAGCTTGATGTATGGTGCCGCTGGTGGCGCGGCCCGCAGCCAGCTACAAATGGAGTGGTCTCTGATCCTGGTGGGTACACCTGTGGCCGGCTCCAGCCAGCAAGGTGCAGGTACATGCAGTGTGGGATCAGCCCACACATCAGCCACAGCCCGCGGCTCGAGCGAGATCTTTAATAATAATAATAATAATAATTAGGCTTTTATATAGCGCTACAAACCCTCAGGTATCTGAGCGCTGCTTATTATTACCCACGGTGTGTGGTGCTCATTTATCGACCTCGGAAGGATGAAAGGCTGAGATTGGCCCCGCCGGGATTCGAACCTGCGTTAGCAGGCTCTGCACGGATGTCAAAGCGAGCGCTCTACTCGCTGTGCCACTTGACCGGCATTATCTGGGCCGGGGAAGGCGGGAGGAGCAGTAGGAGTCACGTCCTGCTAATAACAGGGGAGAGGGCGAGTGGCGGTGGTCCCCCCAGCAAGCCGGGCCACGGGGGGCCTTCCGCATGGCTCGTGTTTTGGGGAAAGGACAGCAGGGGCCAGCCAGCTGTGGCCTTCCACGGCGCCCCGCAGCGGCTTCTCCCCTCCCTGCCCACTTACTTGGGTCTTGCAGGTTGTCCGGGTGCTGCTCACGGGGGCATGGGCCAGCCAACGCGGGTCCGCCTCCAGGACACGCCACACACCGCGGGCCACGCCGCTCACTGTGGGCTACTCAGGCAAGGGTGCTCCCACCACGTATTCCACTCTGGCTTCAGGTTCATGAGCGCCGCTCCAGGCGCAGCCTCACGGTTGTGTCACGGAAGCTCCAGACACCTCAGATGAGGTACGCCAGCATTAGGGCTGTAGTCCGCACACATCGGGAGGTCTCACCAGGGGCTGGCCAAAGGCTTAGACCATGCAGCCCACGGGGGCAGGCCGGCACTGGATCAACCGTCCATAGATGCCAACAGCTTTATCTTGGTCCTGGGACTTTGGTTTTTCTGAAGACCGCAGATGAATATCCCCTGCGCCCAAGGCAATGACTGCCAGCGAATTCAGGGCTCCACCATTAGGGATTCTGTCATTGTTGTCGGATGTTTGTCGGTAACACACAGAGATTCAATGCTAGGCAGCCATTTTGCAGGATGCTCAACAGCGCCCCCTGCTTCTGCTTTGCTCCTTTTTATGCAGTATGTGTTTTTAGGAGATTTTCCTTTCACACTGTGTCGAACCGAAGACATGAAGCTGTTTACTTGGCCTGTTGTTGAAACTGGTCTAGGGAAACCAAAGCGGCATTTGGTGTAGTATTTGCCTCTGTTCTTATATTTTCGTCAACAATACTTGCCACACTTGTCTTTGGAATTGCAAAATTTGTGCTCGTAGGTCACTATGGATACTTTCTGAAGGGATTTCTCAAGTGACATATTTGTGAATGAACTGCAAAACAGTTTAATCACTTTCCTCACCAAATTTAGGAGCATTTCTAATCCACAAAAGCATGTGGATGTGTTGTGCTCCTCTGGCCTGATATTCTTTTCTCCAAAAGAAGTGTTCCACTTCTCCGGGGGGAGGAAATGCTTTATTGTGAATGAAGGGCAGCATGGCAAGGAAGCGATGATGAAAGTAACGGGAAACATTTATTGGATCGAGAGAGCACAGCTGTCCTGGTGTTTTCATGTCTACACCTGTTTTGTTTTTGTTTGCTATGCGTAGGAAAGTGTGCAAGTCTTCCCATGCATACCCAGCATAACTTAAATTGACAAACCATGTGGGAGGGCCAAGGTTGCGTAGCATACACCATAATCTGCATGCCGACGGAACCAGTACTCTTTCGTACCACGAATGTTTGCCAAGAGATTTGTAACACTTGACTGCAAAACTTCGT
Source organism: Ambystoma mexicanum (assembly GCF_040938575.1). Lineage (NCBI taxonomy): Eukaryota > Metazoa > Chordata > Amphibia > Caudata > Ambystomatidae > Ambystoma > Ambystoma mexicanum. Next base: position 741,185,134 of record NC_090928.1, read on the forward strand.
CCTTCTCTTGCACTTTTTGAAGCAGTTGAGTAGCAGACATGTTTGGAAATGGGAAAGTGTTTTTAATGTGTGGGAAACTCCATAACATATTGTTGCTAGTTCACTTTCAAAGAGCAGGTGGAATATGTACTCCACGTTCTGTCTAATCTTCAGAATACATTTGTGAACGGCAGTATTCTGATGCTGTTATTTGTGTGCTTCTTTCATCATATCTTCCACCTTTTCCAGTGGTGGGGAAGAGTAGAGGAAAGGCTTGTGCTTCCACGCTTTTTTCCCATATACCGATTGGTGCTCCTTTGCCTTGCCGCATTTGATATGTTTCTAGTGCATCGTTTATGGTGTCTTTGGAGTGCAGTGGGTGAATTGTATAGTGGTCTAAAATATTGGAGTCCTGAATTGTTTTGGTTGTTTCTCTCAGGTTTTCTTGAACGTTTATTTCCTTGTAGTATTCATTGTTTTCTTTAAGGTACAACAATGCCTCTCTAACTTTGGTTAAGACCACTAGGTGTTGCCACATTTTTATTTCTTTTGTAGGTATACCATTTACTAGGATAATCAAAGACTTGTGCATTGGCCTTTGCACTTGTAGAGTGTTTACATTTTCTTTGAGATCTAATGGTAAATAGACTACTTTACCACAAATGCCTTTCAGTAATTCGGTGGGAGGTAATTTTGCAGTTTTTGGTTGAAGACGTATTATTGCTTGAAATGGGTGCACTGTTTGTATTATAATGCTCTCATGCAAATTAAGCTGCTGCAGTGCGTTTGGCAGTGGAAATAGTTCCAAATTATTACTAATTGCCCATGAAGGCCTTTGGTTATAGTCAAGTTTTGCAGTGCAGTATGTGCACAGTATGGAGGTGTTGGTAATGTCGTACTTGTTTTCTGCTAGAAGGTACAGAGCTAATTGGAACCATTGGAATTCCTCATTGCCTTCTATTTTCTGCATTATATCTACAGTTTTGGTGCTCTTTTTATAGAAAGTTCTATGACAACACACACATACTTGGTTTGGCATTTCAGCAGAAGTGCTTTTGAACTTTTGCATTTCTTTTCTGTATGTGTGATATAAAAAGTTGACATCTGCACTGTTGTTGGTACTTATTTATTTATTTATTTATGTATTTGAATTTGTATAGCGCACTTACAGCCCTGGGGCATCGAGGCGCTGTTACATGAAATCTTGCAGGAAATTGTAATTGAGAATGTTTACAGGTGACCAACAATGGTCTCTTAGGAGCACATGGATACAGATATGATATTTAGTACATGACAGTTAGTTGAAAAGAGAAAAAAAAAAATCAAATGGGTACGCAGAAGCTAGGAGATACATCAGGAGTAAACAAGTGAGGGAGTAAGGAGGCAGTTATACAAAGGGCTTGGTTTTAATGGCTTTCCAGAAGGCATGGTGGGGCTCAATCGTTCTTAAGTGGTCAGGAAGAGAGTTCCAGTGTGAAGCGGCCAGTGTGGGGAAGCTAGATCCCCCAGCACAGACTTTCCGTGATTTAGGAGTGATGATGGTGTTAGAGTAAACCTTTCTGAGGGGTCTTGTGGAGGTGTGCTTGATGATCCTTTGGGAAAGGCAGGGTGGTGCCAAGTCATGTAGGCATTTATGTGTAAGTGAAAGTGTCTTAAAAATGATTTGCTCTTTAACTGGGAGCCAGTGAGCCTGTCTTCGTATCTCATAGATATGGTCTTTCCTTGAAGTGCCAGTGGCAGCCCTGAGGGCGTTGTTCTGAACCAATTGGAGTTTAGCTAGGTTTTTGCACAAGGTCCCTACGAGGAGGGCATTGCAGTAGTCAAGCCTTGAACCAATAATTGCCCTAGCGATGGTAAGGCAATTCTGACGGGATAAGAAGGGCCTGGCTGCATTAAGAACTTTGGAGTAACAGGCGGAGGATGAGGCAACGGCGTTACCCTATCTGTCCATGGTCAGATCAGAGTCGAGGTACACGCGAAGTGTCTTAACAGTGTTGGATACCTTGATAAGGGTGTTATCAATAGTAAAGGACAAGTACTGTTGATCCAGGTTGCCCAGGGTAGTGGGGGAGCCAATTAATAGGATTTCTGTTTTCTCACTATTGAGACAAAGCCAGTTATCCGCCAGTTATCCGCCAGTTATCCGCCATCCAGGACTGGATCGTTGGAATAAATGGAGGTGAGGGTGAGCAAGTCCTCATTGTAATTGCCGGTGAGTGGAATAAGCACCTGAGTGTCATCCGCAAAGTTGGTGTACGCAATGCAGGACCCTTGAGGCACTCTGCATTTGATGAAGCTAGGGGTAGCACAAAACTTTCATGACCCTATCTTGGAGAAAGGAGGTGATCCAGGCACAGGCTTTAGGGGAGAAATTGGCTGCAGTAGCAAGATGGCGGCATAGGGTGTTATGCTCTACCAAGTCAAAGGCCGCAGATAGGTCAAGAAGCAGTAGGAGCATGGGGTTGCCTGCGTCTCTATGATCATCCATTTGATTCTTAAGGTCTAGTAGGGCCGTTTCTATGCCATGTCATGGGCGGAAACCGGATTGCCGCAAGCCAAGGAGACCGTTGTCCTCAAGAAATTTCTGAACTTGCAGATAGGCTGCTTTGTCCAGGATTTTTAATAGAAAGGGGATGATGGTGATGGGCCTATAGTTCCCAGGGATAATTGGGTCAAGGGATGTTTTTTTTGAGGAGCGGGTGAATCCAGGCTTCCTTAAGGTCCTTGGGGACAATGCCAGTTTTAAAAGAGGTGTTGATGAAGGCAGTTATTAGAGGGACGAGGAGGTGTGCAGAGTCTTTGATCAGTTGTGTTGGGCATGCATCCCCCTTACAATTGGAAGGTTTGATGGTTTTAAGCAGAGAGCTCATTTTGGGTTCTGTCATTTCTAGAAAGTCAAACGGGGTGGAAGGGTTCGACTTGGATGCTACCGTCGAGTTGTCGTGCAGATTGGCTATGAGGAGGCTGAAGGCTTTTTGATGGCCCTGGATTTTGGTTTGCAGGGTGTTAAGTTTGTCGAGCATAGCTGACTGAATGCTGTTACACCACTGCTCATCCATGAGGAGAGTAGGAGGGGGGTGGATAGTTTCTCAAGCTTGCGAAAAATGGCAAATATTTCTTTGGATCCTGATTTTGCATCATTGATCCTAGAGTTAAATGCGGCCGCTTGGCTTGGATAATGTTAGTTTTGTAGTTCTTAGATATGGCTTTAAATGCAGTCCTGGTGGCCTCCGAGGGGTTAGCTTTCCAAGCAGAGAGTGCCAGTATTTTTTTGGCTCGTTCATCGAGCAGGTCCTTAGAAAACCAGGTATTAGAGTGTTTTGCTTTTTTAGCTTTTTTGAGAGCGAGGGGGTCTATAGAATCAATAGCTTGCGTGATGATGTTTTTGAAGGTGCTGGCGAGAATTTCAGGGTTTTCGGGGAATGGGGCTTGGAGTGCGGGCACCGATAAAAATGGTGCAATGTTTTCTGCAGTAAGCTGCCGTGAACATCTGGTGAGGGCCTCTGGGCAAGGGGTAGTGGGATTGGGTGAGCCCTTTTTGGATAGGAGGTTGAATTGAATATAGTGGTGGTCAGACCATGGGATGGCTGTGTAGGAAATAACTTGGATAAAGCAGTTGTGCTGAGCAATCCAATCTAGGGTAAGTCCTTTAATGTGAGTAGGTTCACGGATGATCTGTGAGAAGCCCAATGTGAACAGAGCTTTGTTCATGGTTGTAGCATGGCAGTCCTTGGGGTCGTTGAGCCCTAAATTCAGATCGCCTAGGAACAGAACTTGGGAAGTCCTTTTGATGTTGTCAGACAACGAGAGGATAAGGTTGTCCTGGAGGTCCTCAATGGGCCCAGGGGGGCGGTAAATTATTTGCATAGTGATAGTGCATTTGTGCAACGCATTGATTTTGAGTCGGAGGTAGTCACAACTGTGATTGAGGTGACCTTCAATCTCTCTGATGGAGAGGGTTTCCCTTGCGATGAGGGTAACACCACCACCTCTCTGGAGTGTACAATCTTTCCTGAATATTTTGTAGCCTGTTGGGATGGCAAGAGATAAAGCAGGACCTGAGCTATCATTGAGCCAGGTCTTTGTAATTATTAATAGGTCAAGGTTATCTTTGATAATGAGGTTATTGATGTCCAATGCATGAGCCGGTAGTGAACGTGCATCGATGAGTGCACACTTGAGGGTGCTAGTGAGAGGCGAGGAGGCGGTGGGTGGTTGGGGGCGTGCATGAGTGTGTGGGGTGTAGTTAGTAGCAAGGGTGGGTGATAGTAAGGGCACTGGCCTGTGTGCCCCTTGGTGCATATGTGTGGTGGGGCTAGTAGCCTCTTGAGTATCAGGTGGCAGCGTGGGCATAGGCATAACAACCAAAGCAGGTAGTGTAAAGAGCCTCACATCAGCTGGTGCAGCAGCAAGCAGAGGCCTAACATCACCCATAGTAGGTAGTACAGTGGGCATCATATCAGCAGGTACAGCAGAAGGCAAAGGCCAAAATATCACCCATAGTAGGTAGCGCAGCGGGCATCATATCAGCAGGTACAGGCAAAGGCCTAACATCACCCATAGTAGGCAATACAGTGGACATCATATCAGCAGCAGGCAAAGGCCTAACATCACCCATAGTAGGCAGTACAGTGGGCATCATATCAACAGGTACAAGCAAAGGCCTAACATCACCCATAGTAAGCAGTACAGTGGGCATCATACCAACAGGTACAAGCAAAGGTTTAACATCATCCATTGTAGGCAGTGCAGTGGGAATCATATCAACAGGTACAGGCAAAGGCCTAACATCCCCCATAGTGGGTCGTACAGTGAGCATAGCATCAGCCATGGCAGGCATTGCAACAGGCATGGGTTTGGAAATACCAGTGAAAGGTAGGTTTTGGGGCACAAAAAAGGTATGGTGCGTAGGCATACCTGTGGGCGCTTGATACTGAGGCGTGAAGATATGCAGCGGGCCTCCTCTTGCTCTATGGGCATGCACGTGCGTAGCGGGCAAGGTTGGCCAAAATGGAGCGTTGAAGAAGGAGGCAATGCCACTACTAGTCGAGGGGGGTAGTCCTGTAACCTCAGTGAAATCGGAGTTCCTCACGAGGCGGTTGCAAGGATGATGCAGCGGCCGGGGGGGCTTAGGAGTAGTCATGAGATGTGGGAAGCTCGAGGGGTAGGCCATGTGAGCGGCAGCGTGAGCTGAGTTGGCAACTCCTCGTGAGATATGGAGCGTGGGGGGTGCAGCTTGATTGAAGGAGAGTTGGAGCTGCACATGGAGAGGGATCCTGACTCCTTCCCTCCGGTTACGTAGTAACAAGCAAGGCGAGTAAGTGGTAGTTTGGGCTTGGTGAGTGCGCGAACAGAGTCGCAAGTTTTGCATGTAGCAGTGGAGGGCTAGTGGGCAGCGGATGATAAGCTTCCCCAAATTGGTGGCTCTGGAGCATGCTAAACCTGCTGTGACCTTACCTTCAAAGGCGCAGCGTACCCCGCACACCGTCGAGCAGTGGAGAGCTGCAGAGAAGGATCTGTTGTCTGAAAATGTTGGAGTGTGTAAGTGCTCTTCAGTTCCACAGTATTTCCTTTGGACATGTTCAATTTCATCGAGCACTTGTTTGGCTGTACCATGTAGGAGAATATTATTTAAAAAGCTGGAGTTTTTGCATAGTACAGTTTTTAAACTAGATTTCTGACTGTTGAATGGTGGGTTGCTAACATTTTAATACAGTGGAAGGTGCTTTTGCAAGCTGGTCCAGAAATACAGGCTAAGGAATTTCCTTGTATTTCAGTGTTGCGCACTGGACAGGAGTCCATAGTTTGTAGTATTTTCATTTTTCATTTGTATTTGCCTTTGACATACTGATTGAGGAATTGCTGCAAATATTTGATTAGGCATTGGTGAACGTTGCACATTAATGTGCAAGTCTATTTGTAGGTGAGGCGTGTTGGTTTGGTGGATTGGAGAGTGACATCTAAGTTTGATGGGGATATTTCTGAAAGCAGTGTTTCCTCTTCCATTATGGTATTGTGTATCTTTTCATACCCTCGTCCACTCCGATGTAAGGCAATTTGGTTAGTTTGTTGTTGTTTGTATGATTCATCATTTAAGTATGGCTCTGTGTTGGTGGTGTGATGTTATACACTTATTGATTCGTATTTTTGTTGAATATTTGTAGATAAATGGAAATTGACTGAACTCACAGCCCCTGATGAAGAGAATGAATCTCAAAACGCGTTGGCCATATACATTTGGAATAAATCACCGTTAAAGAAAAAAGACTTTGTGAATTGACTACTTTTGGTGTTATTTGCATAAACCGATCCACAGAGAAAACAGTGACTTGAATTGAAATACTTATTTCTACTATTCGAAAATGACTGGGCTACTCTAGCCATAGATAGTGTGCAGGGGACGGGAGTTCCCCAACAGGGAACACACTCTTGTTCTATTGTATTGACAACCCTTATGCCAGGGCTGTTTCTTTTCTCCTCTGCACCTTAAAACCTGTTTTATATTTTCTTGAATTGTTTGACTATAATAATTGTACCATACATTTGGACTGCATGGTGTCTAATTCGCTAGGTAACTAGCTATTGACACAGGCGCACTTATTTTGGGTTTAATAATTGTGTAATGGGACTTTAGGAGTGTGGGTATAGCAGTAGCAGCCAGAGTAAGTGTCTCAGTGACCATGCTATGCCCCAAACATTTTGGCCCACACCATGGCCACAGTGACACTTATTATGTGTTTTAATATGTATGTAGTTTTTGATTGAGCAACATGATTCCTGGAATGTGGGTATAGTAGTAGTAGTCACAGTAAGTGTTGTTGTGGCCATGGCCAGTGGCCATATTGTTTGGGACATGGTTGGGATTCATACTTATGTAGTCTGAATAATCTGACCCCTGGGCTTGGCCACAGCCAAACTGGGACGTTTGAAGTGTGGGTATAATAGTAGTAGTCTCAAAGCCTGATTACTGATTACTTTTGATTTAATAGTTAAATAGTTTGAGAATTGGCATATCCACGATTGAACTTTTGAAATATAGGTATAGTAGTAGTATTCAGACTGAGGGGGTCCTCATGAGTTGGGCAGAGCGTGAAAATGCAGCGATAATGCTATTACCTCTGCATTTACGGCTCCACCCAATTCCGTGTTCCGGGGCATTCACCTCCAGCTAAATGCTGGAGGTGAATGCGCTGGCTTTGAAGCTAATGGGAATGGGGCTGCAACTCGGGATCTGGTGCAAATTACAACGGACCGAGTTGCGGTAATGCTAATTGCATTGGTTGGTATCCCGGCTCAATTAGGGCTGGGATACCACCCAACTCATGATAGAGCCCTAAGTGTTGCTGTGGCGATGGCCAGTGGCCAGATTGTTTGGGGTGTAATGAAGGTGCTGATTCAGCACCAGACAGGGGCCCGCACTTACCAATTACGGTAATAACCTGGATGGGTTGGGACACCCACTAGGGGGGAAAAAAGGGGAACCCAGGGCACTGTAGCAAGCCCAAAGGACCAGGAATGGAGGGGAAAAAGAGAGGGACACTCTGTGTTAAACACAATAAGGACACAGGGATACCTGCCACGTAAAGGCGAGGGTGGCAAACTGCAGATAAGCTCACTTCATGGGGGTATCACAGCTGGGCTTCACACCATTGACCAGCTTCAAATACACAGTCTGTGTACTGCGGTTGAGGGAGGGGGAGGCTGACTCCAGGCTCTTCCTCTCCAGCAGACCTCAATCATTGGGAACAGCACCCAGTGATGTAATCAAGGTCGGCAAGACAGCCCAGCGGCTTCTTATGGGAGTTTGGGAAATTGACCTAATCCAATAGGGCACTCGAAGGGCACCAAGGCAGTTTCCAATCACCCCTGGACCGTAGGTATGGGAACGAGGGTGTGGAATGGAGGGGTATCCATGGAAAGTAACAATTCCTCAGAGTGTCAATAACACTATTTTTGAAGTTACTATCTTGCAGGTGCCGTGTGAATGTCTCCCTTCATACTAGTTCAGGGTGTCTCATGCTCCTTCCTTTCTGGTGCTGGCCAATTACAGATGAATAAAGAACCGGAGGTCAGCACAATTATGTTATTACTAATTGAAAGGTGTTTGCTGCGTGGAGCAGGAAGCAATGTGGGACCACCCGAGGAGGAGATGGGCCCAAAGGGGGTAGGTCTGTTTTCTCCAATCATGTCTAATTAATGTATACCTTGTTATAAGGGTATAACGTAGGCCAAACAGTTAGCTTCTTGGGAACCAAGAAGATGTCAAGCTTGAAGTGCATCTGTTTCTAACTGTGCAAACATTGTATTAACGGTATACAATTACTGTTTGTTTTGAGCCAGTTTGTCAGCTCCCATCAACCAGTTCTGTTCCACTGTGCTGTTTGATTTGTGCTTGCCCAGCTACAATAAATAGCGTTACTTCTTGCCCGGTGTGGGTTTCTTTTTGGACTACTACTGGTAACTTATTACTTACGAGTTCTAGAGGACCCCTGATATGTTTGTGGAGGCCCCAGCGAGATCCTCAGTCCTCTCGGTCAACTGAGGGTATTCCGGCCGTCCTCCCTCGATTTTAGTACACACCACCCAATAGGGAGTAGAGGGGGTGCATTACAGCAGGAGGGGTGCGTAGTGAGGGCAGCCCCCAGTAGTTGGGAGTTGTGCGTAGTACCAGTGATTATATAGTTGTGTCATTTAGGGAAATCAGGTGATATTGTATAGTATAGTTATTGTATTTTAAAGCAGTAGAGAGAGGCACTCGCGTGGTAGTAAGTGTTGTTCATCTTGTTTTCCAGTGTTGGCCAAGGTGAAAGGGTCAGCACCATGGCTACCTTGTGTATAATAGCATGTTTGGCATTCTTGCGGTAGGTGTAAGCAAAAGGAGTGGCGGTGATGTGACACCTGACTTTGCTAACATAAGAGAAGTGAGCCCATGGAGAGGGCTGTTTACCTACTAAAACGGAGTGTGTGGTCTGGCCTGAGGAGAAGGCCAGTGTATTGGAGGAGAGTGCATGGGTGGGTCTGTGGAGAGGACTAGAACAAATGGGAGAAATAAAGGGGAGACGTGTGATTGAGGGTGAATGTATGTGTTGCAGGGAGTCGGGTATAAAAGGGGAAGAAAAGGTGAAGTGGGAAGGGGTGTTGTCTCGGGAGGATAGCTCAGGGGCAACATGCTCGCCTTGGAAGCAAGACGACACAGAGCAACACAGGTTCGATCCCTGGGTACGCGCTTAGAAACCTCTGGGTATTAAGCGCGTTATAAATAACCAATCATATCATATAATAGGGGAGGGGCAGCAAAGAGATGGGAAATAATGGCCTATCTAGATAGCTCCTAAGACCATATGTGTAAATAATTGCCCCAATATTGCAATAAAATATTACAGTATCATTTTCAGTGGGTCTAGGAGACTGCAGGTCAGTGCTTCCATGCATGGCCTGGAGAAGGAATGTTCGATAGTAAAACAATGGAGAACATGTTCTCATACTTGTGAACAAAATGCAAGGGCTCAAAGTTAAAAAGTAGACAGAATATATTTGGACTCTGGAAGCTGTACAAAGAAACAAAAGGGGAAAAGATGAAGAATGAGGGAGAGGGGAGCATCTCTGGAGCCACTAACAACACGGCCAAACTTTTCAAAATATGCAAGGAACTCTCCAATCCACTTGCAGTCTACAACTCTATCCTTCCTTCCCAGGCTCTCTTCACTGCTTTGGCCTCCAAAACTCAGGACATCCTGTCCTCACTCTCCTCCACCACATCTCCTCTCCCACGCCTGCTCTGCTGCCTCCCTTGGCCCCCCTCCTCCCACCCCTCACTCTCCTCCCACCTGCCCATTGCACCAGATGAGGTCCACTCTATGAAGGCCTCCTCCAAACAGATGCTCCCCTACTTCTCCAGAACCATTGAGGACAACATATCCTCTCTCACCCCGGCTCTTCCTGACTTCTGTAACCACCCCTTTGCCTCTGCCACTTTTCCGCTATCCCTCAAGCATTCCCTTGTGCACCCTCTCTTAAAAAAAATCATCTGCTGACCTCTCCTGCTTGGCTAACTATCACTCTATCTTTACTACCCCTTTACTGTGTGAACTCTTGGAAAAGTTGGTCCTTCTCCAACTTACCCTCCACACTGATCTTGTTGGTTGCCTTCATGACCATCAATCTGGATTCCGGGCACCCAGAGGCATGCAAACTGCTGTCCTGAACACCTGTGAAACCATCCTTGCAAATCTCGACACCAACTCTCCTGTTGTTCTCATTCTCGTGGGTCTCTCCTCTGCTTTGACACGGTCAACCATTCCATCATCATGAAATGACTCCCTGACATCCTCGTTATCAATCACCGGGCACTGGATTGGCTGACCTCTTTCCTCATTAACCTCCCTTCCCAGCTTTAACTAGGCCCTTTCTTCTACACCAAAACCCTCTCTACCTGTGGCGTCCACCTCGTAATGACCCCCATTGATTTGTTTCTGAATTTTTGTGAAATACAGTATTTAAACTACACTTCTTTATAGACAGACCTTTTATTCAATGTGATAAAGTGTTGCAGTGAATCTCATAAGCCCCTTTCTGCTCCTGAGAGCTTGGGCTTAAAGAGACTTAATTGCATATCTTGAGACCATGGGCCTCATTACACGGTAGGCGGTAAACCATAGTGCTATTAGCACCATGGTTGCCGCCGGTACCATACCGGTACCACCATGGAGGAAAGGGGAATTACCACCCCATTCCAAGGTTGGCGGGGCGGTAATTCCCCCTTCCTCCATGGCCCGTCCCCATTCCCATTTTTGCCCCATAGAGCATAATGGGAATGGGGAAGGAGCTAATTACGGTACCACAAATTACGGTACCGTAATTAGCACCAAGGTCCCTTTGCGGGTCCCAACTTTAACGACTGGTCTACACCAGCCGTTAAGGTCGGGTCCCGCAAAGGACCTCGTAGTAAGGTGGTAAGGGTTTACCGGTACCGGTGCCCTTACCGCCTACCGTGTAATGAGGCCCAATGTAACAGCATCCTTCCTAGTGACAGAGGGAATGCCTGGGCATCTGTTTATCTGCTGTTTTTCAAAAACGTAATACAGCTTTATCTATCCCCATGCGGTCTTAGGGGCTAATACTTTCAAAGTAATGTAAATGCCACTTTTGATAGAAGCAATCAAGTGCTTCATGATGATGAACATGTTAATGAAATGTACGTTTCAATTACTTTTACTATTTTGTTCATTGGAAGGAATTATGGTTTTCATGTCTTATATTTCTTCTTTGGTTACATTTCTATAGTGCTGCGAGGCTCACTTGGCAGCTTCGGGCCTTATTCTGAGCTCCTTGTAAAATAAGAAAAATGTCATTTGTGACACTTTGCTTATTTGCTGCATATTATGTGCCTATATTTATAAAGAGACAGAATATAGAGCAAACAAGGAAAGGTTCTTTCCATCCCAGAACGGAACCCTTCTTATTTTACTTGGAGCTCAGAATCAGGCCATCAGTGCCAAAAGGTAACATGGTGGCGACAGAGTGGTTACATATCAAACAATTTAAGCATTAGCCTTTGTTGTGAACACTATTCAGCAACACATGTGTATGACAGTAATCGTGGAATTCTTTTTATTTTATTTTACACAAGTTATTATTTTTAATAAATGATAAATCAATCAAATAAAATGGTTGATAAATTGGATATCAGTATTATAATTTAGCAGAAATGTGCACTGTAGCTTAAAAGGATGCAAACCAAGTGACTGTGAACGTGCATTCTATTATGTGTTTTCCCTATTATGTCTGATCATTGGTTCATTGCTTGCAGGTGGTGCTCTCATTATGCGTGAACGACAGCATAAGGATGAAATCCAAAAGGGAGCTGTTGATGCTGCTTCTTCATGCATGCAGCTCGGTACACGCGTGTTGCTGCTGTGCAAATTATGTTTATCATGTAATCTGCATGCCATGCGCCACCTCAACTACCTGGCGCTCCCTCACTTCTCTGCCATTCGCACGCCGCTATTTGTTATTTACAGAAAAGCTCATTGTTTGCTCATCCACAAATCTCCTGTCTTGAGCAATGCCTCCACAATGTGAATTTAATGTGGCATTTCGCAATACATCCGTACTTAATTGGTGGAACTATATGTTTGTGTTTTAAAATGCGTGAGTGTGGCACAATTCCTTGGTACATGCTGTAGACAGTTATCTTGAATATAATTGGATGTTTAACTATGAAACAGTCTATTTTCTTATCATCTTTTGCAAAAGTTTCATGTATGACAATATGTCAATTTGTTCGCGTTAAAAAGACATCTACACCCTCTTCCCAAAAATATTAACTTTTTGGGGATTTTCACTGAGAGATACGCTGTTTTAGTTCACGTCCAGGAGCAGGAAAAGGTGCACATTACCATTGCTGAACCTGCTATAGTGTGTCTGGTTCATTACGAGATATGAAGGCATCATGTGTTGCTTGGATGTTTGGCCATGTATATCTGCTGCCAATAGAGATGCATAAACCATCTGGCTGTGGTTGATTTCATGTACATGGGCAATACACATTTGCCTGCAGGGCTGTTCCGGCCGGTAACAGCCTGGAGCCAGAGTCAACGCATGAGTCCCATTTACAGATTAAAGAGTGGATTAGCAGTCTGTGCAAACTTGGTTCTGCATTTGTTATCGTCCCTCTCTCATAGTGGCGAGTCACCCAAGACCAGCATCTGCAGGCTGAACTGAGAATGCATTCTTTATGCAGAGAGGGGACAGGGGGGCTCGATTGTTTTTCAGCCTTTGTCATTGTTTATTAAGTATTGTCCTATAAGCAATATTCCACAGATCAAGACTCCAACACGAGTGCTTCCACCACTAGCTTTCAAGGAGAGAAACTCGTCCTTGAACAAGCATGCTGGATTTTCGAGGAATGGTGACTGTCTTGAAGTTGGAGGCACCTAGAAATCCCACAGGTTTTTCTGATGAATGTGGTAGAATGTTGCTTCTGTACTCCTCACAAAATCAAGTGTAAAACTTAACAAACCTGCAACGTTTTTCACTCAGGGCATATAATCGGCATACCATTATCCATCTATCTTTTAATTTCCTAAAATGTTGCCAGTTTTGTAAAGCTCAGTGCTACATTACATACAATTAACACCGTTTAAATTGCCTGTTCTTGCAGACTCCTTGTCCAAACGAGGCCATCAGCCCAGGCAACTTTTTTGTCGGCTGCAGTACTTTGATAATACAACTTGTTGTAATTCAAACTATCCGTATTCGGGTAAAATGCATCAAACAATAGATTTGTAACCATAAAATATAACTTTACTAAATTGATAAAATCCATACTAAAACTTTTTCAAATAAAAACATCCCTGCATTCCCTTAATAACCGACTTGCTTTCTGGGTTATAACATCAAATCACTACATTACTCCACGTACTATAATATGCCAGGCATTCATTGAAATGTTGTTCCATCAAAATCCATATCTTCATGCCTGCTTGGGGGGGTTGAGGGGGGGCAAAAAAGTAAACGCATCCCAAATACATTTGACATTATGAGAAAAGGAGAGTATAATAAGCCACACTTTCTCCAAACTATGGTAAACTTGACATATTAGCAGGAAATATGTCAGATCCTCTTTGCCAGCACTGATTTTCAGTATTGCTCTTCCAGTGTTCCACAATAATGGACAATGGTAAAATCTCCAAACACATTTTAGCAGGATTTTGTGCCAATAGTTCAAAGTCATTTACATGATATTTACATCCAGGGTGGAGGGCCAGAGCCAATCAGGTTCCATGAAACACAGGTTGAAACCGCTAATGTCAGACAGTGTTCCATGGAACCCACAGACTACCTCTCCCACGGCGGGCCACCATCTTCCCCACACACTTCCTTTTATTTGCATTTATTATTTTTATTTTACTTTCCCCAATCCCGCTGCTCAGTCCCGATAATCTGATTGTTGCGGTGGTAGCACCCACTGAAGGAGATTCCCTACTCGCTTTTCCAGCCACCATGGTAATAGAAGAAGGCCTCTGTACGGAGCCCCGCCTTCTACAACCATGCCAGCCATTTTGGATAATTATTTTCATTCATTAAATGGGATGCGTGCAGCGTCCCGTCAATTGATGAAAATACTTTTTTTTAGCACCCCGGGTTACTGCTTTGGTAACCAGGGTGTTAATAGCGTTAGCACCCTGTTGCAAGGGCTGGAACGTGGGTAACGGCATAGGTTTGAACAAGACCACATTTTGAACCATCCGGGTTGGCATAACTATTTGACATTGGGTCAGGGACATCGACGATATTTGTTCAAATTTTTTCTTGAAGATTGACAGGTTTTTGGTTATACCCGTTACCCACTAGGCAGGCGTTATAGTATCCTTCTTTTTGGATTCTAGGCATCTGCATCTTTAACCAGTCTTAGAATAGTTTGGCATTATCACAGGTACATTTCTTGTTATATTTCTCTTTTGGACAACAGCATCAATATGGAATTTATTTTGAGTATACAGTCGGTTAATTGTATGAATCTTCTTTACCCAGAATGCAAAGTTTTGGGGATTAAGAAGGTATTCAAGTTTTGACAAGTTTGTGCACATTGTGAACATACAAAATTATGTGTGTTTTCATTATGGCAATTATTTTGTTTGTTTTTTTCACATTTCTTTGCTCTCATGTCTTGATGAATATATTATTTAGTCATGTGTTATTAATGGTGCTTTGGACTGTTTAATGATCACTTGCTTGTCTTTAAATATACACCGACATATGGGTGTTGTATTGTTATATCAAGGTCGCACGGAAGACGGACTAGTTCTGAAATGCATTGGCCGACCATTTCATTTGTGCATCGCCCTCCTCTATCTGTGCAATAAATTGGTTCATTTTTTACACATCGAGATATATTTGATTCTCATTCTTGATCATGTGATGTGGAGATTGTTACATAAATTGATTATGGTTTGAACAGTCTGTGGCTGATTGGTTGAGCACTGGGCTTCTTAGGATGGATGTGCAAGGATGTCTGTAGGCTCTAGTGATTTTGCAGCAAAACAAAAGAGGTGATGGCTGGAAGGTTTAGAATTAATCTTGACCTCTGCATTGCTCTGGGCAACCCTCCAGAACATCATTCTTCACCTGCCAGGCCATTACAAAATGGGAAAAGCTGTATGCAAATCAGGCTTAGTCCAACCCCAAAAGGGGCAGTACAACCCAAACTGCTAGGTCACATCCTTCTGCACGAGACCACAAGCATCCCCAAACATGTTTCAGACTTGTTTGGCCTCATCAGTGAGGAGTAGCTTGGGTCTCTAGGCCTAGCAGCCACGGGACCCACGTCTCGGCATACCCTTCCCACTTGGGGTGACTACAGCAAAACAAAAGAGGTGATGGCTGGAAGATTTTTAATTAATCTTAACCTCTGGCAATGCTCTGGGCAACCCTCCAGACCATCGTTCTTCACCTGCCAAGCCATTACAAAATGGGAAAACCCATATGCAAATCAGGGTTGGTGCGGTGGGGTCAACCCTGATTTGCATATGGTCTTTCCTTAATGCTTCAATTCATGATCTCTGTCTTCTTGCTCTTCGTGATTCGATTTCATCTTCTTTGGCTGATTTAGGATGGCTCTCTTTTCATCATTGTTTAAAATTAAATGTTCTATTTTTAGTTTTTAAATCCATGTATGGCCTTGCACCTCCTCATCGTTCTTCGTTTATCTCATTTTACTCTCCTTCTCTCACACTTGGTTCTTCCTTTCATTGTCTTCTTGTGGTTCCTTGTCCTCCCTGTACTCAATCTCGTTTTTGTTCTTTCTCTCTTTTGGCGCCTTTACACTGGAATGCTCTCCCACTCTCTCTTCATTCCATCACTGTTTACTCATCCTTTCAGTTCTCTCTGCAATCCCATCTCTTTTCGACTGGTTAAGGAAAGTTATTGTAACAACAGATACATGCTGTGTTTTAAATGCAAATTTCATTTTATTGTACCGTTCCTGTTCTTATGTTCAGCGCTTTGGTGTAAATCGCTATATAAAACTAAATAAATAAATACAATAAATACATTAAATTCCAGTGCATACATAAGTATATTGCTAAAAACAAATGTATAGCCCAAGACTGCTTTTTGCTTTAACATGGACCATGTCGGATTTGCCAGGGTATCACCAGCAGTAGCCACAGTGACCATGCATATCCCTCAGGACTCAATCAAATCCCTTCACACCAGGACACGCTTTCATGGGTTACCCTCACTAGCCATCTGTGTAGGAAACTGAGAGTCCAACTGATCACATGTAATATGCAGGTCTCCACAAATAATGATAGCCGTCACAACAGGATGCAAAAGACACTTGTCAAATTATTTCTGCGGTTTCATCTATAAAAGTGTCAGCAGCAATAATGTCAGGGTCCAGTGTAGATTAAACAGGGCAAATTGGTAAATGCCTGGATACAATCTTGTATCCCATGTTATTTTAACAACTTGGATAAACAGGTTGGCTGAATTCCATCCCTGTATTGTAAAGCCCCTTCTTTTGTGAGCAGCAATCGAGATGCCTAACATAGGTCTTCCTTTCGGCCCTTTAGAAGCAGGATTTATAAAGGTAGAGTAACCATCAATGATTGGCAGTTTCATGAGCTAGGTTCCTTGCAAGAATTCCAAAAAACCTCATCCCAGGGCCTAAATAAATGGGGAAAGCCCCGGGTATTCCAGGACCCCATCTTGCTGGCGTCTTTCCATGATCTGGTTACATATTCTTCCTCCCCTCAGACAGAGAATCTCCCAACCACGCCCAGTTGACCTCTTTTTAAGTTGGTTGACAAAGAAATGACTGTTCCTGAACTTTCCAGCCTCAGCGGTATTAATTGAGCATCTGATTTTTAAAGGATGAAACACTGCACCATTTTTGCCATTGAACAATTCCCTCCCATCCTGATTCAACTTGTTAACAAAGGACTCCTTAAATACTTCAACTATCTAAAATCCCATCGGAATGAACAAGGAAGTATTTTCTAAAATGATAGACTTAATTAGATTAGAGGGAATATGCAAGAATACTTTATCAAAGTCCCTATCACTACAGAATTCCACTTGCACAACATCTCCAGATTGTATCAATCATAAAACAGGGACAGAATCAAATAGTTTCAAAATGTTTGCTCTGCTCAAAATCACAGCATTTTATTAAATTGGCAAACACTCCAGCATTAAACATAGTTCTTGATGTTGATGGTTTGAGCCTATTCCTTCCTTAAGACAAGTGCACAAAACAGTAAAGAAAACGTTGCATTCTTCAGACTGGTTTAAATGATTTCTTTTTTGTTCCAACTTGTAGATTGGCAAAATTGTGCTTGCTGCTTTATTTTCAAGTGAGGCGAGACAGAGCTCGAAACTTTCTCTAATAGTCTGGTTGTAACTTGGACTTGAACAAGCAGGATCAGACTTGGGTTTTCCCTCTGGTGCACGGCCTGTATATTTAAATGGTCCAGGGGTCTTCTTGCAAGTAAGTTGACGGTAAGTAGTTCTGCTTCCAGCAATTCGAGTCTTATGGAATAGTTGGACATTTAATGAAGGGCGCATAGGTTCACCTTTGCTTCCCTTCTTACCTACCTCCTTTACGCCTACATGTCCCCTGGAGCTAGACTGAATGTTAGGGGGATCGGGAGTAGATAGAGTACGTAGGAACTTTTTCAATCCTTTCTTTAAAGCTTTGTAAGGTGCTTTATTGATGTTTTCCCTAGTCACATTTATTTCTTTTTCCCTCTAGTCTTAGATTTCTTTTGATTTTGAAATATGGGGTAAGTCATTTGGTCCTTTATTCCTTCTTCAGCCGAACATATTATAGAGACTGGGTCACTCAGATGTTGAATGACTACAATTTCGTCAATAAGAGAATGCTGCTGTATACATGTTTGCTGCTAAATGCTAAATGCCTGGATACAATACCTTAAACCTTGTATATATTGCTCCGGTATAATGTCTGTATCTTCTGAATATACCTCGCTTGTATCCAATGCCTGTAAATATGTACTATCTGTATAAACCTTCTTGTAATTAAGGACTTGTATGTAGTTTTATACCTTTTCTGTTGTAACTAAGCCTTGCATATACTTGTAACTGCTGCGCCCTGTTACCCCCGTGTATGATGCGCATTATAAATAATAAACAAACAAACAAACAAACAATCTTGGATCTCATGTTATTTTAACTTTATGAGCAGCAATCAAGATGCCTAACACAGGTCTTCCTTTCGCCAAAGATAATTCAGTCACTTCATCTTTCAAGCAGGGATTTTAGAATGGAATGCTAACCCTGTAACTGTAACTGGTTTTGAAATATTTCATTAAACTCTGTTACAACATTCCTTCTCACTCTTGAGTCCTCAGTCTGGTCACCAGAAATCAAATTGTGAGCAAGATTCGCTCTTCATTAGGTACCCGAGCACATACAAGTTGACAAAGGAGTCTGTACTTTCATACCAGTGATGTACCCTTCAATATATGAAACCTTTTATTTAATACGGTCAACAAGGCCGCTTGATCGTTTATTTTCCTGTTAAAGGAGTCATGACGTTTGAATAGAGTGGTTATAGCCAGTGCTAAATTTGGAGTAGAGTTTGGGTTTACTTGAGAAGAGTTTACCTGAATTGAGTACCTCTGTGAGGGAAAAAACGTTGTTATCGAAGCATCACTAATGTCTTCTGTTAGCGATTCTGGATAAAGAACTGGAGAAGCTGAAAGTGAAACTCTTTTCTCACTAGCCACAACGTGGTCTTAGGTTGCCGATAAGCTTCTGTCCTTATTATTTACCTGTTCTCCCCTAACTTTTAAAACCACAAGGTGTTACTAAATTCTCTGCCCCCTCCTTCAAGATCAGGCTCCACACTTCTTTCGAAAACAGTCTGCATTGTTGATGAAACAGTGCCTGGTATAGTAGAAACCACAAACTGTGGTTCTGTTTGCATTGCCGCCAAGTCAATATGTGAAGCCAGAGCCTGGGCACACAGAATAGGTGCTTCACCTGGAACGGCCACACAATCGTCATTTACTGGAACTTCAAGAGCAGGTTTAGAAAAATAAGCTGTGATTTTGGAAACCGAGTTTTTAACAAATGGCGGTTTATCTGTTGGAATAGGCGTTAATAAAGACTTGCATGTCTGATAAAAATTAGCCTGTCTTGCATGCTTGGGGAGTCGAGACTGCAGACGTCTGCTCTGATATGGGTGGATGCAGCGTTAGATCTCTCCCCATTAATACATTCATGTTTTGCTCACTCTCCAAGTTTCTTTTTTCCAGTGGTGGAACCATACTTCTCAGGGTATATACTGGTGGCATGTTAACTCTTCTATAACTTTCCACTGAGACCAATGTTAAAAAAGAGGCACTCACCCCGCTAGCTTAGTTCCCCTTTAGTAGCTTCACTACAGTTGCCCGGGATTGAGCGCGGGACTGCCAACATGCCCCTGTATTCCATGCCACAGACTCCAAACATCTCTCAAAAACTGAGCGGACTTGTCCCCAGTGTTTTGCTGTGAGGATCAGCTTGGCAGGTGTTAAAGCTCTCTTTCTCCTCTTCCTCTCGGGCGGTGGGACAAGCTTGAGGAAAAAATGAAATTAAACCCCAACAGCTGAGAGGACTTTGCCTCGGGGCTTTGCCATATGCATAAGCACAGTGGGTTTTAAAGCCCTCCTTCTTCTCTTCCTCTTGGGTGGTGGAACAAGCACAGCCCAAGGAAAAAAAATGAAATGAAACACCAAAAGCTGAGCAGACTTTGCCATCGGACATAATTACATTCACATAAAGGTAGGGTGACCTCGTGTGACGGGGCGTCCATCACAAATAACCCCCTCAGAGTCTAAGGAGTGTTTATTGACTTTAGCACAAACCAAGTGACTGTCAATGCAAAAATAGTTCTTTAGCACCTATTTGGTTCTTACAGGAGTTGGTGCTAGGGCCATCCCACTCTATTTGTTTCCTTCTCGGTTAACCCCACCCTACACAAGCATGTTAGTTCTCGCTAACAGTAAACCCTGTCTCTCTGTTTGTTAGCTTCTCTATTGCTACATTCCCTAAGATGATGTCTAAAGTAACTCCCGATGTATCTTCTAATTTTTCCCTGACCTAACCCAATTATTGTTTTAGGGAGTTACGGATGGTGCCTTCTTCTACCCAGGTTCACTCTCTCTTCTTCCACGTATACTTTTTTCTGACCATTCATTGCATTGGGTCCAAGATGTTCTGCTCCCACAATGTTGCTATCCTCCAATCTCTCACTCTGCTCTTTCACCTCCACCCTTTGATCTTCTCTTCTTGATTGTCAATTCCTTTGCTTACTAATGTCGCTGTTGTGTTTGTACTTTTCCTCCTGGTTGATAGATCTGTGTGCATGAGCCCCTGACGGAATGTTGGTGTGGAATGTTATGGATGAACTTTGTCTGGGTGTTCCACAAAGTCAGTTGGGGCCTGGACTTGGATGATGAGGGGGCCGGTGGATGTCTCTCCCTGTTATATACTTGACTTAATTATTTCATGTGTATTTACCTTCTGTGTTAACCTAGTAAACGTTTGAACCCAAGTTAAGAGACTCCCTGCACTTATTCTATCTGATCTTTAAACTTAACATTGGCGACGAGGATGGTTGGAGAACTTTGAGATTGTGTGTTAAAGGAACAGGAGAAAAGAAAGAAGGAGTAAAGGAAAAGGTGCATCAAGAAAAAGGAAAACGGAGCTGAGCACCAGAGAAGACATCCACCGGCCACCCCAAGCTGTCCCCTGGCCATAAGGTGAGCGTGCCCCATTTGCCAGAGCTGGCAATAGACTGCGCCCAGTTTATTTAAAGGGGGAACGGCGCTTGCACCTTAGGGGGCATTGAACATGAAAGGACCCATATGGCCGTAGCAATTAGCCCCGTTGGACGCTGTTATGGCGTGGATGTTTTCCCATTAAGAGTTACCCATTATACATGTGAGCTGGCTGGAGGAATGGCTCATAAATGTGACTGCAGGGCCCCTGGGGAACATCCGTGAGTGCCGACAGCTATTGGAACATAGTTGGAGGAGGTCCCAACAGCCAACAATTGAGGTAGCGTTGCACGGTCAGTGCCGTCCCTGTAGGCACCAACATAATGTTGAACGTACCTCTGCTTTGCTGGCTGCTCTTCTGGTGGGCCGTAGTGTTTGCGGTCCAGGTGGCTCTTTTGTTTTCGGCCTGCACAGCGCCGGGTGGGCCATGGCGAGTGAATGCATTGCAGCGGTCCAGAACGACGGTTGGAGCGCAGCTCTCCTTCCGTGGCCGCCCTCGCCATCATAATGGTGACGTCACATGGATGCTGGGGGAGTTGGGATGCTGCTGACGTGGAATGCTCCCTCCAGGACCCGGCACCGCTGTGAGCGCATCATAAGGAGTTTGACGAAGGTTAGAAAAAGGAACCTTCCAACGTGACATTAACGTACCCCAGTTCCGTGTTCAGATGCGTAGCAACGCTGGGCTACAAACGTTCTGGGAGACAATGCCTGCATATAGAATTCATTAATGTACTGCGCCCAGGGTTTCAGGTTTCAGTGAAGGCTGTGATGCTGCGTGTGAAAAGAAGTGCGCAGCTATTTTGTTTGCATCCAATAATGCTCTGATGGTTTTTGGCAACAACGCGGCGCGGGCATGTCATTTACTGTGGAAAACGCAGCTTGTAACACGAGTGATGCATTGATTGTGCTGGGATGAGGTACTGTTGATGTTTTTCTCATTGCAAATCGCCGGATGTTATTTGAAGGGTGATGAGACAGTGGAAAAAAGCTTGGTATAAAGGGTGTTATCTAATACCTATTCATTGTCTAAGTGCTGCATGTTTTTTTTTTGGAGGAGCTATAGAGTTCATGCTGATTATCTGCCATACCAGTTTAGTCTTCACATTTCGACAATTTCAGAGACACTCTGCTGATGGGGTCTTTGTTTTATTCTAGTTAATAAGAAATGGTGATGTATACATATTACAGTGCTGTTACACTAAAACATAAATGTGGCATTTAGGTTGCAAAAGGATTAAAATGTCATGTGAGGCCTGTTAGATCATTTAGTTGCAGAATTGTTGCTATGGCTTTCAGGGTTGGGTGACTGTGAGAGGTTGGATGTTATGGTTGTCGTGGCCTCTGTTTCAGTTTCTCATGTGTGACATGATGTGTTGCATTATGTATGTTATTTTGGCTAACCACATTTTCATTCACAGGTTCATCAAACACAAAGGACTTGTAGGGTAAAAACTATGGACTCGGTAGTAGTGGTGAACTCCCGCTTACCATTCTTATACTCTCAATTTATCTTTGCTTGTATGGGGAGAGCCTGTGAGTGTCTTTCTGTGCTGTGATGAGCGTGGTTGCCAAGTTTTAGGGGGACTTTTGGTCCCGTAAAAGGTACTGGTTCTGGTTGAACTGGTATCCTTCGCACTAGGTGCATTCTGACTATTTGGTGTTTCGGTGGGATGTATGGTCCCGGTAAAAGGTTCTGGCTCTGGTTGAACTGGTATCCTTCGCACTAGGGGCATTCTGACTATTTGGTGTTCCGGTGGGATTTATGGTCCTGGTAAAAGGTTCTGGTTCTGGTTGAACTGGTGTCCTTCGCACTAGGTGCATTTGGTGTGATAGTGTATTGGGATGTGTGGTCCCGGTAAAAAGGTGCAAGTTTGGTGAAAGTTGTATCCTTCGTACTAGGTGCACTTCAGTGATTTGGTGTAATTGCACCACGTGCATTGTGGTGATTTGAGGTTTTTACACTGTTGCTCAGTTGTGTTGGGATTAGTGGTTCCGACATTTGTCCTAGTGTATTGGGATGTGTGTCCCACTCGCGCTACTTTGGGAGCGTAAAAAATGCTGATGTTGTTACTTGTAGAAATTGGTATCCTGTGTTGGTGGAAACAGTTGGAGGCGTTTAACTTCTTATGGTGTCCTTGCACACCTTGTTAAGGGATTATGGATGATGATGGTATGGTATCCGAGTTGTTGGTTTGGTTTGGTTTTGTGAGTGAGGGCTGGTTCCCTGTGTTTGATGTCCGTTGTGGGCCCGCTACGGAGTTGGTTGAGTGTATGAGTTGGAGTTTAGTTTATAGGAGCTGGTTTAAAGTTTGCTGGAGTTGAGCAAGCAGCTTTGCTCTGAGCATATTGCTTGGTATGGAAGTTTTGGTGATGAAAGTACAGTCTGGGTTAGAGGTCTTTCTTGGATTGTTCTACAGAGTTCTATAGCATTGTTGCCTTACTTCCTCCTCTGTTGTTATCCTTATTTCATAAAGCTGGAAGATGTGTTGTGTTTGTACTTTTCCTCCTGGTTGATAGATCTGTGTGCATGAGCCCCTGACAGAATGTTGGTGTGGAATGTTGTGGATGAACTGTGTCTGGGTGTTCCACGAAGTCAGTTGGGGCCTGGACTTGGATGATGAGGGGGCCGGTGGATGTCTCTCCCTGTTATATACTTGACTTAATTATTACATTTGTACTTACCTTCTGTGTTAACCTAGTAAACGTTTGAACCCAAGTTCAGAGACACCCTGCACTTATTCCATCTGATCTTTAAACTCAACAGTCGCCTACAACTTCTTCCTCAGTTGTTATCCTTTCCTCCTTCCCTCCATCTCGACCCCCTTGCCTCCACTACTCCTCAGCTATGATTATCTTCTCTCCATTCTCAGGCGTGCTTGCTACACCGTTACTCCCCCTCTCAGTGCAACTTTTTCTCACTACTTCTGCTCCAACTCTACTAATACTAGGATTCATGAACCCTCATGATTGCCCACTACTACCAACTACCACTCTACTACCTCTCCCTCACTAATCTCCTGCTACTCCTACCACAGTACCTCCACCCCTAACTACCACACCCTTACATAGCCACTACCTCCTACTCTATTGCAACTCCACACCCAAATACTTCACAATCCCCCTTGCTCCAATAGCTGCCGCAATCCGGTCACTCTCACCTCCTCTAGTCTCTAGGACATCCTCCACCACCTCCTGTCCTCAACCAACTAACCCACACTCAAACATTCTCACACCCTTTCTTAAAAAACACTCCGCTCCCTAGGATTGGCCACCTTACCTTACAAATCACTTACCTTCCATGAAGGTGTGTGACAGGGGAGGGCTCAGAAAGATTCCAAGAGGGCTTGTAAGCCCTGCCCACTCCTTGTTGCTGCTGCGTTTTCTGCCAAGGAAAGAAGTTGGCTCTTTAAGGCCTTTTTATAGGTCGAAGTGTTTAAAAAAATGATGCCTGGTGGGCTAGTGGCTGCCATTTGAGGGGGCTCCAGCAGACACTGTTTGCTCGAGCTCAGCGCTGCTTCTGGCCATCAGACTGTGTTCACCACCGTGCCCCGGCAGATGATCAACTGCTATCTCTGCCCCTTCCTGCTCACGGGCCAATTTAGTGCTGGCCAACACATCCTGCTGCGTCCCACGAGAGGTCCCTACAGTGGGCCTGCTTGCATTGCCTGGCATCTTTGCGCCCTGTTGAAGCATTTGCTTCGGGGCTGCAGCAGGACCTGCTGCAGCCCCACCCATTATTCTCTGTGCCAGAGCTGCCCTTCCTACAGGTAAGTAGGGGCTTTGAGGGGGTCTGCCCACACACGCTCTGACATCTACAGGGGTGTTCGGGGGCTGGTCCTCTTGCTCCGCTGACAGGACCACCCCCAGGCTCTGTCACTGTGGCTTGTGCCTTTTTAGATTTCTGAACAGATTTCCCTTTCTCTGTAAAGCTCATCATGAACTACATTGTCTATTTTCACTGATGCCTTCGTCTTGAACAACATGTATTCAAATATAAATGAATATACCACAGCACCCTAGTTCAAAAACAGGCACTTTGTGAGGCGGTTTGTAATATAAAATTAAGCCTAGAACATACAATAAATAAAATGAGAAAGACTAGGGGAATTATATGAAGTGACTTTGGAAATTATTGGAGATATTTGTCTCTTGCTAACTGTCACAATTAAAAAGACCCTTGTCAGACTGTGCAATTGCTAATTATTATGAATAAAGAGACATTCATTACATATATAAATACATAAATAAATAAATATTTTAGCTCATCCATGTGTGTTTACCTTAGCATAACATATCCTTTGTAGGAAATCAAAATGTGCAATTGCGTAGCATCGAAATCTACATGTATTTTCTAGGACTGCACGATTGAATTGACCTAAAGTGACATTATGAATCCCAAGACTGTAATCAATGTTACAAATTCAATGCATTCTCACATGTATATGTACTTAGAATTATTGCATTAGAGATTTGAAATGACATGCCTGAATCTGGTGTTTAACATTGCAATTTAAAACTCCAGAGAAACAAAACTAGACACACTTCATGTCTTTACATTTCCAAGCATGGACTAGCACAGCATTTCAGAATCAGATACACAAAGAGCACCAAGGTTTATGGTCCAGATTGAACTTGTTAGAAGACTAATACATGTTATGGTCAGGACAGTTGCCAAGAAAGATGAAATATGGATTTGGGTAATAATAATTGCGAAGGGGAATAAACTGGACATGGGAGGGCAGAAGGGCTGATTTACCCAAAGTAAAGTCTTGTCCATTGTGAGAAGGAAGCCAGAGCAGTCTATAGAATTATAAATAGTTGGCACAAGGGAATTGACTTCCAAATAAGCCAGCTGAATTAATGGTTTGCTGATAGAACTATGCCTTCCTGACTGGGTGCCTTGATGTTCCTCTCAAAATCAGAAACAGTATTTTAAAAGTAAAATTAAAAGAAACCCCTGCCAGTGCCATAAATTGTCCAACTTGATCAGGGTTGAATCTGGGATGGTAACAGTATTGGGAATGCAGCCCCTTTTAAATCTGTGCATGCACTCTGATTGAAAGGAAAACCTTCATATTTGAGCAACGCCACACAAACACTCACACACCACACATATACACACACAGACACAGACACACACACGCACAGACACAGATACATGAAAAAGAAGCAAAGCTGTGGTTAATGAAAGTCACATTCACATTTTACCCATACATTTCTAAAACACAATATACATGCACTCAAAACAGAACATATAGATTCCCAAGAACATTACCTGTGAATTCCAACTTATATGGGCTAATGCAAACAAGTCACATGGCCTAACACATATCCCCATGTGAGTTGGTCATTGCCTACATTTCAAGTGGCCTCAACATACGGGGTGGGCGGGGTAAAACAATCTCTGATTGCTATTTTATTATTTTAACTTTCTCTGGTACCATACTTGCCTTGATGCTGGAGAAAATTAAATGTTTAACCATATTTGCATCATGTAAAATATTCTAGGTAGAAAATAGAAATATTGACAAAATGGTTAACGCTGTGCAGAAATGGTAGAATTTCTAGTGACCTTTAGACGTTTATACAATTTAGAAGAAGAATGTGTGATTGAAAGTGAATGCCTTTGTGGACTTGTGATAGTGAGATTCAAATAGGCAGGTAACAGTCTGTTTGTATTGATCATTGTTTTCGATACATGTGTATTTTAGTGATCTCCAGGTTAAAGCTGGTGACCGACTTGGTTTAAGTTGTTTCAATTAAAAAAAAATAAGTTACAAATTCACCATCTTTCCTTTTTGGCCTTGATTGTTTGAAACATTTTTGCATGGTTGATGAAAGTCATGATTAGGCAGAGCCCTCAGAGGCAAGTTGATTTGGAGTGTGACACAAACCAGCAACGGAATTTGCTCTGGGGAAGCTTGATTGAACTTGCTCTCACACACAACTGGATTACCTATAGTGAATAAGCTCACACACAAGAACTTTAATTACCTTGCCACTACTTTGGTGAAATAAAACACTTTTGCAGGTTGTTTACATAATTTGTTTGCAGAGGGGTGGTGGTGATCAGGCAATAACATTAGCAAAAGGCTGATTAAGTGTGCTAGACAAAACACCACATGCTTGAGGGAGAGGGCAGAGGAGTAATTAGCCTTGTGGTGGCTTCGCTGAGCATGTACACGCAATACAGTTTGCTTCAGTAGTTGGGAAAAAGTGAAATATCATCCACTGTTTGCTTGTTTTCAAAAATTCTTCAACAGCTGTGTCATTGTATGTGGCGCTATAGAAAAAATGGAACACCAATCATGATGTCCTCTGGGCCAGAGGTCTAACATGTGGTGTTAATGAAGGCCTGGGAAATCTGCATGTTTTAGTGTAGAAAAAGCTGCCACCAAATGTTGGCAATTTACAACTTGTGAGTGGTACCAGTATAGTGCCAGCCAAAACCAGAACTCGCACAATAGACCACAATTACCAGTACTCAAAGTATTCAAACACTTTCTGTGTTGGATAGTGCTTTAAATGTGGTCAGTGGCTAAACTGTGTCTGATGCTTATACCATTCCCAGGGCTACCTTCCCTACGATCAGAGTCTGCGACAAGTGGGAATGTATCCCATCCTCCCATGTTGTAATAAACACAGCCAAGTTCTTCAGATGCCGGCAGAGATGCTTCACACTGGATCAGTTTCAGTGGCAGAATGGTATTTGCTTGAGGAGGCTTTGCATTTTCATCTCTCAGCAGTTGATCAAGAAAAGCAGGTCCATGGACAGTTGTTCATGTTAGAGTAATAGAATGATTCTAAGCCGCGAACAGCAACCATATAGCCCACTCCATACACGCATTGTTCAATGTTGGTAATGATGACCAAAACATTGACCACATCCCCCCATTGTCATGAGAGAACACTGGGGAATTATTTTAGAAGACTGATACCGAGTCCTTCTCCAACATTAGCAGTGCGTCAGAGGGACAGAGGAAGGAACAGGCAAACTGTAAATGGTCACCTACTACCATATCCACCACACAGGTTCAGAATGTAGAACATATAATTAAAAAAAATGCATTCTGTCTGGAACTTCTTTGTTACACCACAGAGACTTTAAAGTGCCAGTATAATATATCATCACGCAAAGGCACAATCAATCAGACCATCATAGCAATCAGTAATACCTGTGGCATCTTTTTGCCTTCCAGTCCACCATGTTGCCTCTACTTCTACCCCTGCCCAAAGGCAAATAGCACCTACTGTGAATCCACAGCTGCCCTTCAGTCAGTGATGTACAATCAGAACATGTTTGTAATGCGGCTGGCATTATTGTCCCTGCCTACAGGAGAAGTCCCTTTGTACCTCATTTAAAATAAATGACATTCTTTTTTTTTATTTTTTATTTGTTCTCGATTCTATTACAAAGTAACAGAACCTTTACAAAATTGAGATGACAGATAATCATTACAATATAATTCATACAAAAATGTAAAATCATTATTCAATAAAACTTCCTAATAAAACATTTCCTGTACCAAAACAAGACAAAGATTAGATTTACAAAATAGAGACAAACATACTCATGTTGAAAAGAGAAGAAAATACAACGTCAATAGTATGTCTCTTTGCCTGATTTGGTGAGTTTTCCTATACAGTTTGTCAAACATTGGTATTGGCATGATTGTCTAATTCCTTTTCTATCAGTTTGCAAAATCTTGTTAAGGCATAGATGAGAGGTTTGTGATTGCCTTGCATCATTCGAGCCCATAGGAATAATAAACAATCAGTATAATTGATATTCACAAATTCCATGAGTAAAACATTTCTTGAATGTTTAAAATGAGGACAATATAAAATCAGATGTTTTAATGTTTCTATGGTTTCAGTAGACATGGGAAATCTACAATGCTTGTTTTCAATGCTCGTCTTCTGCCCAGCCCAATTCGAAATTCTTTCTTTGGTATATAGTAAATTAAATTTAAACCGTAGAAAGGCCTTGCGGGTATGATTACAAAGAAATAGAGTGATATGGTCGTATCTAGGTGTGTGTTTTTTTGTGAATAGATAATACTCCTTGTAGAGTTTGTATGATCCTATTTGATCGATAGTTGTGCACCAGTCAAGTTCAAACAACTTTTTTTTGGCATAAGCAGGTCTAATATAAACGTCATCCACTGTAATGTTGGCATCATTCAGAATAACATGTATTCTTGTCAGATATTGGTCCATGGGGGTCGTTGGCTTTCCATGGGGGTCGTTGGCTTTAAGTCAAATGTTTGCTTCATATCCACATATAGGGAATTCACCCTAGGATAAATTATTTTTGCGAAATTTGTAAGGAGTCGCCATTTCCAGCGAGTGGATAACGCTACTAGACGTAGCTCGTGCCTTAAGACTGCGTTAGGCAGTGACATTGGAAGGGACATTGCGCGTTTCAAGGATGTCCCTTGTAATTGATCCAAGATCGCACCCATTTCGCCCAAACGTTTATCTATTGAATAAAGAATAACACTTTTGATTTTCAGCGTGAAGAACTCGATGAAAGGAGTTAATGAAAACTTGCAGTATTTTGCGTATATTATTTTTAACTGTGATGTGAGTGGTCTGATCTTGTTGTTTAATAGGTCAGTCCACATTTTAATGTAGTTTTTCTCGGATAGATAGTACCCTAGGTAAATCGTATCTATATTAGAGGGGATGATAGTTTGCATGACATACCATTGGCATTTTCCAGTTTTCTTGTGAACACCAAATTTCATCACTGCTGTTTTGGCAGGATTGGGAGTTAGATTATGTGCTATTGCGAACTCTTTGAATAATCGCAGTTTAAATTGGAGGCCTGCAGGAGTAGGATCAAATAGAATGATATCATCTGCAAAGGCAAGCCATTTTAATCGGATAAGCCCGATTTTCACGGAGAACAAGTTTTTCTCATCCCAGCCTTTGTCGAGGTCTGCCAGGTACAGGTTGAAAAAGGTAGCGGCTAAATTACAGCCTTGCTTTAAGCCTATTTCAGTGCTGATTGGTTTAGTTGTACGGCCTTTAGAACTGAGTTTGATGTTGTAGGAGGTGTTGGTGTGCAAAGCAATGAGCCAATATATTAACACTGGCGGTATTTCCATTTCAGTTAGTTTGACCCATAATAGATTCCGTATCACAGTATCGAAAGCTGAAGTCATATCGATAAGGGCAATATAAACTGGATTTGCAGATGTTTGTTTTGCTCCTGCGATGGTAAATGCCATTATCATGGCATTGAGCGAGGCACTCATCCCTTTCCTGAACCCAGTTTGATATTTATAGTATAACTCATGCATTTCGATATGTTTTTCGAGATCATAGAGAAGAATAATTGCGAAAAGGTTTGCTTCTGTATCAATTAGGGCGATAGGCCGGTAATTCTGTGGCAAGGAAGGGTCTCCTTTTTTGAATATCGGTATGATATTAGCCGAGAGCCAAGAAGCAGGAATAATTCCTGAGTTGAGAATGGCCTGAAATTTAGTTTTTATAATCGTAGCCCATAAATCCGGATCTGCTTTGTACAGGCAGGGGGGAAAGCCATCTGGACCGGCTGATTTAGAATAGTTAAGTTTCGGAATAGCCCACTTAATATCAGCAATGGTCCAATTCAAACAGGGAAGGTCTTGATATAGTAAAGAAGTTGTACGAATATTCAGAAACTGATAAGGGATCCGAAATTTATTTGTGATATAGGTATGCCAAGTTGATTCAGATATGGCATTAGGAGCTGAGAGTGGCACTTGATTGTGGTTGGTTTTGATAGTTCGCCAAATGCTTTGTGTATCATGGGCTGTTATGGCTCTAATAAGGTTACAGTTAAGTTCATTGTGTCTTAGTATTCTTATGTGTTTTATGTTTTGTTTATACAAAGCTATGATTCAATTTTGCTGTATTTGATACGTTTCGCTGGATAAATCATTTTTTTTTCAAGTCTCAAGGGCCTTGTTTTTTTCGCGCTTCTGAGTTTTACAGAGAGGGTCAAATAAATGTTGATGTTTGCCGACAGTACTTTTTTTTTAACTAAAATGTAATAATGCAACATGAATTATTTCAGCATAAATTAACTCCATAGCACTATTGGGGGTTTCCTCTGAGATGTGACTATTGGCAATGGCCAGCATTACATATTGTACAAATTGTTTGCATAGAACTTGACTCCATCTCAGAGAAACC
Source organism: Ambystoma mexicanum (assembly GCF_040938575.1). Classification (NCBI taxonomy): domain Eukaryota; kingdom Metazoa; phylum Chordata; class Amphibia; order Caudata; family Ambystomatidae; genus Ambystoma; species Ambystoma mexicanum. The sequence continues at coordinate 741,216,093 of NC_090928.1, forward strand.
TGCGGGCGATCTATTTCGCACAACATTGTAGAAGGATCAACTGCCACAATAGGCAAATTAATTTTTAACTTGCCTAGTGTTTGTGGGTGGTCACCATATGACATTGGGGTGATTTTTAGCGGCGCTGATGTTACAAGCAGATTGTGAGTGATGAATATAAAATCAATCTTTGAGAATTTTACATCTCTTGACCATGTAATCTAGTTGGATTTTTGGTCAGGTGTAATAATGTCCAGGTCCCAATCTTTTATAAAGTTCCTTGATATGGTGCCTCTGCGCTTTGACAGTATATTACTTTTGGAGCCTCTAAGCTCATTGTTAGTCCTACAATCACAATTAAAATCACTTCCTAGTATTATTTCAATATTTTGGTATTCATGAGTTACAAACTCTAGGCAATTCTCAACCAAGTTAATCATCTCATCAATTGGAGTGTGCGCCGGATTCCAATAAATTGTAATTACAATTAGGTGGCGATACTTATAGATATTTGTCTTTAACAATATCGCGAGCAAATTGTTGGCCTTCCAAACAATATTGGAACTAAACATTAGGGTATTATCTACTGCTATCAAGATGCCTCCAGAGGGGCGACCAGCAGAAGATCGTGTCGCCGGTAAGCAGTGTCTTGTATAGTCAGGTAACGAAAAAGCAATGGTTTTCATGGTTTCTTGTATCATTAACATTGATGGACGGTTATCACAATCTATTTGCTGAGTGCCATTTCATAGGATTGTGATAGCCGCATGAATTCCAAGATAGAAAAGTTAGGAAAGTTTTTGTGGGCAGCTACAATGTAGTATATGGTCCCTTGGATTTGAAAAGGGAGTTGAGCATTGGGGCTAGCCACGGGAGATCATGAGAAATGCTGCTTTATTTAGTAGTTCGCTGATAGCTGCATTTGCATCCTCATTAATTTTAGGTAGCATTGCAGATCATGATTCAGGAATAGAAGCCTGGGGCCATTTATACTCAATGAATTTCATTGCTTCTTGTTCATTTTCCATTGTGCTTAGGACAAGGCCTTCTTCTTTTATACCTTCCCTATTGAACCAAATGTATTTCATGATAGCTTCAGAGGACAAGTAACACACAGCACGGTAGTTGTTTTCTGTAGATAATGATACTCTCAGGATATCCTCTCATTTAAACATCCGTAATTTGGGGATTCAAATGAAAAGTATTAGAAGAAAAGCACGATTAATGCGATTTATCCCAAGTAATTTGCGCTTTCCTTCAAACCCTATTAGATGGTGTTTTTCCGTGGTGATGTGTTGGATCTTATCAGGGGGTCGATCAAATGATTTTATATGAGGGTCAGAGGTGTTATCAGGAGGGGGGACATGATTGTTCGAACTGATCGGGTTTGGACTTGATAGTTCATTGTCCAGGCTGGCTTTGCTGGATCTCTCGTAAAGTTATTTCCTCAGAATGTCTGAAATATCATGATGAGTTAGCATTGTGGAGGTTTGAGCTTCTAAGATAGATCTATGTAGTGCAGGGCCATGCACCAATGTGAAATTGTGATCAGAGTATTGTGGTGCACTAGGCAGGTTCTTCTGATTAGTTGTAGGGAAGGAAAGGGATTCTGTGAGTGGTAGTGTTGTAAGAGATGTTACTTTATCTCGTCCGTTAACTACTATCTCTGGTTGGGTTATACTAGCAGAGTCCGTTTTAAGGACTTGGTAGTAGAGGATGATAATACATTAGTAGTACTTGGGTCCGAATTTTTCAGATGTAAAGATGGTAGTTGTACCACTGCAAATACTGCTGCAGGTGGATCGATTTCCTGTCCATTTGCTACTGTCATAGGTCCAATCATATTAGGGAGGTCTATAATTCGAGTAGAAATTGGAACAGAATTAAGAACGTTTGTGCAGGCTTCACTATAGGTTTTGGTCATTTTACTGATGGGAGGATCTAAGGGCAGAGTATCATCATGACGGGTAGTGCAGATTCTGCCACATATTGGAAAGTAATTGATCAAATTCGATTTAACTCCCGTCAATTGTGTCAGAGCCTGCTCGTTCTGGGACCCCAAGCACATGGATAAGTTTTTTGTTATCACATTGTCTTTTTTATTTCTTCGTTTAGTTGTTATTGGCACATTGTTGGTCTCTTTAAGATATATGGGTGCTTCTTTGTTATCGGAGTTGACAGATATGATTTCCTTGGGAGAGTTTGCATTGACAAACGAGATAGGCATTTTTGGGGTATTTGTTGATGGACGGTTATCACAATCTATTTGCTGAGTGCCATTTCATAGGATTGTGATAGCCGCATGAATTCCAAGATAGAAAAGTTAGGAAAGTTTTTGTGGGCAGCTACAATGTAGTATATGGTCCCTTGGATTTGAAAAGGGAGTTGAGCATTGGGGCTAGCCACGGGAGATCATGAGAAATGCTGCTTTATTTAGTAGTTCGCTGATAGCTGCATTTGCATCCTCATTAATTTTAGGTAGCATTGCAGATCATGATTCAGGAATAGAAGCCTGGGGCCATTTATACTCAATGAATTTCATTGCTTCTTGTTCATTTTCCATTGTGCTTAGGACAAGGCCTTCTTCTTTTATACCTTCCCTATTGAACCAAATGTATTTCATGATAGCTTCAGAGGACAAGTAACACACAGCACGGTAGTTGTTTTCTGTAGATAATGATACTCTCAGGATATCCTCTCATTTAAACATCCGTAATTTGGGGATTCAAATGAAAAGTATTAGAAGAAAAGCACGATTAATGCGATTTATCCCAAGTAATTTGCGCTTTCCTTCAAACCCTATTAGATGGTGTTTTTCCGTGGTGATGTGTTGGATCTTATCAGGGGGTCGATCAAATGATTTTATATGAGGGTCAGAGGTGTTATCAGGAGGGGGGACATGATTGTTCGAACTGATCGGGTTTGGACTTGATAGTTCATTGTCCAGGCTGGCTTTGCTGGATCTCTCGTAAAGTTATTTCCTCAGAATGTCTGAAATATCATGATGAGTTAGCATTGTGGAGGTTTGAGCTTCTAAGATAGATCTATGTAGTGCAGGGCCATGCACCAATGTGAAATTGTGATCAGAGTATTGTGGTGCACTAGGCAGGTTCTTCTGATTAGTTGTAGGGAAGGAAAGGGATTCTGTGAGTGGTAGTGTTGTAAGAGATGTTACTTTATCTCGTCCGTTAACTACTATCTCTGGTTGGGTTATACTAGCAGAGTCCGTTTTAAGGACTTGGTAGTAGAGGATGATAATACATTAGTAGTACTTGGGTCCGAATTTTTCAGATGTAAAGATGGTAGTTGTACCACTGCAAATACTGCTGCAGGTGGATCGATTTCCTGTCCATTTGCTACTGTCATAGGTCCAATCATATTAGGGAGGTCTATAATTCGAGTAGAAATTGGAACAGAATTAAGAACGTTTGTGCAGGCTTCACTATAGGTTTTGGTCATTTTACTGATGGGAGGATCTAAGGGCAGAGTATCATCATGACGGGTAGTGCAGATTCTGCCACATATTGGAAAGTAATTGATCAAATTCGATTTAACTCCCGTCAATTGTGTCAGAGCCTGCTCGTTCTGGGACCCCAAGCACATGGATAAGTTTTTTGTTATCACATTGTCTTTTTTATTTCTTCGTTTAGTTGTTATTGGCACATTGTTGGTCTCTTTAAGATATATGGGTGCTTCTTTGTTATCGGAGTTGACAGATATGATTTCCTTGGGAGAGTTTGCATTGACAAACGAGATAGGCATTTTTGGGGTATTTGTTGCTTTGTTAGGTGGTTTCGAATTAGGTTTTGTGCGCAGAATTAAGGCTTCTTGGCTTTCTTTTGAAAGTTGTTGAAGATCAATGTGGTCTTCATCTGTTGTTGCTTCAGTAGTAGTGGGTAATGACTGATTAGTTGGGTCGATTTGGGTACTGGAACCTTTGGTCAGGGCGTCCTTTCTTCTTTTAGCATGCCTTTTAACAGCTCTTTGATGAAGTTTTTTAGCTCTCCGAGACATAAAGCCAGTAGTCCTCTCTATTGAAAGATGTTCTCAAGAGTCCGGCTGCATTTGTTCGAGTACTTTGAGCAGCTCAGTTGGACTATCAGGACCGTCTTTAGGCTGAGTGAATTTTGGGGTATACAGCGCTATGATGGTATTAATTTTTTCTATGGCTATTTTTAGCTCAGTTGGAGCATTTTTACAAATACATACAGGGGGTTTGGCGAAACTTCTAGAGAGATTGAAGGAGGTGTGGAAGTTTGTTCTAGACAGCACTGAGTATTTTTATTTTTCAAGATTGGATTGGTTGCAAGTGAGTGATTTGAAGTTGGGGCTACTTTGAGGTTTTTTAGTGTTTCTGCTGCCATAATAAACCCTTCAATGCGATCCATCTTTGAGGACATGAGTAAGAGCATTGATTTAATCTCCTTCAATTCGAGATAGGTCAGGTCGTGGCCTTTGTTGAGGAGGTCTAGGATCCGGATGATCACCGGAAAGGAACCGAGGGAATGTTGGATAGGACTCTCATCAGGAGATGGTGATAGGTGAGAGGATTGATTGTGTATTACCACAGGTTCCGGAGTTAAGGTGGTTTGAGATGGAGGTGGCTCTTTGTTTATATCATCAACAATTTCAGTGCTCATGTCCAAAAGATTTTTAGAGCAGTTCGGCAGATGCGCGTGGAAGGACATGCGCTTTTTTACTGAGTTAAATACTATTGGTGTCAAGGTGCCAATAGAGTGGCAGACGGCCTGGTCAAGCGCCTCCATTTTCTCCATAGTTAAATCGAATTGCTTTTTGTCAGTTTCAAAGACCAGGGGTGATTCAGAGCAACTTCTCAAATAAACTATGGCTTTGCGCACCTCGGGGCTAATGGAGGACAGAGAGGCAGAAGGCGCGGAGGGTGCAAGGGGTAGAGTTTGATTAGAGATTGGGGAATTTCTCTGCACATGTATTTGGGCAGCATGTGAAGCACGACAGGGCATGGGCAACTCTTCTTTGACAGAAGTCACGGCATGGGCTTCGGGGGCGGTCGATTCGATGTGTGAGATTTTCCCGTGACATACAAGCGAGTCAATGTTACTAGAAGAGAGCGGAAAAGGGGTAGTCAAATTGCCCTTAGCGCTTCTTAGTCCTCTCGCCAAGTTTGTATTAACAGGAGATCAACGCTGTTGATCCAAAAAAGAGAATTTTAGTGCAAATTAGTTAGTGCGTTTGAATTTGATGATTATAAGCACACTGAACATGAAACCAATTAATGACAGCACTTCGCTAGGTAGCAGAATCAAAAAAAAAAAATGGCTAAGTAAGAGTATGGCCCGTCAAGCAATGAGCAACAATTATTTACTCCCTTTTACCTGATGTTAGAATGCTTAAAGCAACTAGCAACCAGCTGCCAGCTGCCAGCTAACAGCAAACAGCGCTACTTATAGCGCGTACTTAATGCGCGCGGGAAGTAGATTATATGAACTTCCTGTGTTAGGGGGTGGGACCAGCTGAAATCATGGAAAAAAAGGGACATATATAAGTAATATATACTTATATTAGAGTGTTTCACAACAGTAATGAGGACAAGTAGAGAAATACCAAAAGTCCAGGCAAAGTCAGGCAGTCCAGGCGGTTTCCAGGAATCTTGAACACGTAGGGCAGCGTAACTGGACATCAAACAGCGCTACTCATAGCGCGTACTTAATGCGCGCGGGCAAATGCGCGTGGAAAGTAGATTATATGCACTTCCTGTGTTAGGGGGTGGGACCAGCTGAAATAATGGAAAAAAAGGGACATATATTAGTAATATATACTTATATTAGAGTGTATCACAACAGTAATGAGGGCAAGTAGAGAAATACCAAAAGTCCAGGCAAAGTCAGGCAGTCCAGGCGGTTTCCAGGAATCTTGAGCATGTAGGGCAGCGTAACTGGACAGCAAACAGCGCTACTTATAGCGCGTACTTAATGCACCCTATAACTGACATTCATCAAAATGAATAAGCAACAGATCGGACTATGTTGAGACATCACTGTATTCAAAGGAACAGCAACAGGATTTGCAAAGTAAGTAACAGATCATAGTTGAATCAGTGTATGATCTGACTCCCATTGGAAAACAGATCAGCTGGGGAGGTGGAGGGGTGGCTGCTGTTGATTGACACATACTAGTATGTCAGGCTCTGAAAATGAAATAATGCAGTGGTTGTCATGGGGCACGTGATCAACTTCCCCTCAATATACCATCAGTCCTGTCACACTCACACTTTCTGCTTCTCTCCCATAGACAGGGGTAACATACAAATGGAGAATATTTGCTGCACTCGGCAAGGGACACACACACACACACACATGCACACACTCTCTCACTGGAATGAACATCTATGGGTTTGAGATTGGTATGGATTTGGTGGACTAAAGCTGTCATACATTTCCCCTGCCTGCGTGAGAAGGGATGTATAACTCACCTTAATGGTGACATTGTTTCCCAGTCTAATATGAGGTCCCCCCAACAACAGCACATAATGTCAGCCTTGTATCTGGTTAAGGGGGGTCTATGGCACCTAGTGAATGGCTGTAATACATTTAATTCCATCTGATGGTCACCGGGATAGGATAAACGTCAATGTTGCAGGCTATCTGCAGCTGAAATGCCTTTACCCACCTTTCATTAATCCCAGGTCCACAGGGATAAAGAAGTTAGGTTCAGGGGAAATTTTGAAAGATTTGAAGTGCACTTTGCTGGCAGGAGTTGGAGAGGGACCCTGATTAGGTAATCAATGTCCGATTGTTGATCTTACTTCACTTTAACAATTAGGCAGGTACATGAGAGAAACCATGCTGAAGAAACACAATACACGAGTGTCATAATGTTGGCCGTGGTTCATTACACTAGCAAGGAAAACCTATGAGATGGGCCCCTTTGATGCTACCGAGAGGAAGAGTATCCGATATGTATTCCCTCTTCACTGATATCTGAAATTGTCTTCCGTCCAGTCCGACAACAGGAAAAGGTAGATGCAATCTAGGGTTGACCATTATCTGATCAAAATCTGAATGATTTTGTATTAGTGTTCATTATATCTGAAAAGATAACAAACCTAATTATAGGGTCCCTCCATAGTAAATTGAATGGGGCTGCTGACATTTGGAAATAGTTTAACACATCTCTGTGAGTGATCCCCTACTATCCGCAAGGTGCTCTGATTCCTCAATCAGAATACCTGCTCAACAAAACTTAACCCTCACTTGAAGCTTTGTTATTTGTAATCCAATGCATTACACCAAAATACATTAAACAAACATTGGCATGTCTTTGCTTTCATTATACATTTGTTTTGATTTATTGTGATAGTTTGTTTTTTTTTGTTTTAAAGAAGAGAAGGAGAAAATGAAAACATATGCACCCCTCCACCAGTGAATACAATATATTGGCAGTCCCACTTACTTCCATTACAATCACAACAATGAAGTCAGCATAACATCTTTTTGTGGTGGTGCTTCAAAGAATTACACAGCCGACTGGAGAATCTTGCCTCCTTCATCAATCCTCCTTGGATAATGATGTGTCTACATACACGGCAGCATGTTCCAAGTTCCCAGGAAATGTCCCGATTGTGTCCTAGCATTCTGGGACACTGACACTGGAATCCATACACCCTCGGGTGCTGCCTGGAATTTCTCTGCACCTTTTTGTGTGTGGGTATGACGCCATCATTCCATGAGTAAGACACACACACTGCAGGCACATGCTTGAGATTACCATGGTGAAGTCATTTCCCAGAGACATTTGAAGTCCCTTCTCTCACAATTAGGACTAATCATTGGTTTAGAGTGTAGAAATGTGTTGAACACTTACTAGTGCCTGTCCCACAGATATTTCTGGAGGCCAGTTGTTACCTCTGAGTGGGTGTTGTAGTTATTACTCTCTGATCTTTGCCGGGCACCATTTCAAATTGCTACTGAAACACCCTCCTCTTGCCCTCATTGCACTTTCAGAGGAACTCTTGGGTGTTCCTCGCAACTTCATGGAGCTTAGTGTCACTTATGACCTTGTGGCCTTTGCAGTATTTGCTGCCTTGCACTCTCAGGCTCCCAAACTACTTTTAGAGGGGGATCCACAACTGACTCAGCCTCTCCCACAACCCTAACACCTGACGTCTCTGCCACAGGGTCTTCTTCCACATCATTCCCATAAACAGACCACACCCAATCATCACTACCAGTGCCATCATCTGTCTGAATACCAACCCCAGCAACAAAGGCAGCTGTTGAAGGAGGAAGCAGGTTGCATTTGTATATATCGAAAGAATGAGTAGTATTCAAGGTAAATGGACCACAATTTCTCCGTTACATCTTAGTAATACACTTATGCAAAGATTACAAGAAGACCCCGCTAGAAATACACAAATGTGAACCTACAAAGGGACATGGTAGACTCACAAAAAAACTAAAAATCATTTCATTCATACGTTACTTTGTCCTGTATTCTGTGCTTTCTCCCTATTATGGGCTTCTATTTATGTTTACATTAAAACAACTTTTGTTTAAAATGCCTTTTTTTTAAATATGAATGTAGTCAATTTAAGAACGAACCATTTTATTTGAATGCCACTATACTCTTGCTTTCAATAACGTATTTGTCTTTCAATATATCCTTGCTAATTCTCTCTCTTCCTCTTCGAATGTTAGCTTATTGTTTATACAACACCAACATCTAACAACTGATAAGTTAGTCTTTTTTTTATTGAACCAAATTTTCTTTCATCATGTATTATTTCCCCTAAAATACCCGGTAGGTTGGCTGTTTTCTTTTCTGAATTGAATTATGTTTAAAACAATATTAAGTTTATTTGTTTGGGTTTGGTTATATGTAGGTTGTGTTCCCTCAAAAAACGACTCCCATGTAAATCCCATTTCCTTGTTAGGACTCACTTCGCTCTCTTTTTCCTGTCTTCCACAAACTTTCCAAAGATGTATACATCATCTTGCAAGCCAGCAGTTAATTGCTTTGGAATGCACAGTAGTGCTTGATGCACCTGTCATTGCAAGATCAGTGATATATAGACTACACATTGGGCTTCATTACAAATCTGGCTGTAACCCTGTCGTTGCTTCCTGTGTGTTGCCGTCGGACTTGTAAAATTTTACTGGCACCTAGCTTTCCGGTGCCACAGGATATTACAAGTTCCGGTGGACCAGGAAGCTATGTTCTGGAAAATGTTAGTCCCCATTCCATGGGACTCCACATGAATGGGTTCATGGAAGCACTGGCACCGTCATTAACAGTGTCGGTGTGTCCGTGTCCAGTCTGCCTACCAGGGCCGTGGCGCTTGGCAGGTCAGTCCTGTTCGGTGCAGCTGCCCCAGCAGGCAGACTCGGAGTGTGGCGGTCCAGAAACAAGGGTGCCAGTAGGCTTGCCGGCACCCTTGTTTCCAGACCGCCACACTCATATTGAGTATAAACATATGTGTATTCCACAACATTGCCACATTAAGAAAATGATAATGGCACCTGTTGTGAATCATAGGTATCTGGATCACAATGTATATTGGATTTCCAGCTGTATATTGTAGTTTACATTTGCTAAGAAACACTGGACAGACAATTCAGGCCAAACACAAGCTTTCCCTATGAGGAATGGCATGTGAATTAATTGTGATTAAATCTGATCCCAATTCACATCTGCTCTTATGTGGCTGGAAAACAGACTAACTTTCCTCCTGTAAATCCTACACTCCTCATCCTTCACCCTACCAGGTTTTTCTGCAACACAATTTGTCTGCCATGTTGCATATTTTAATGACTGTAGAATGCATACATTACTTAGTGGTGATATTTAATACTGTGATTGTTTCTTTCTCGTTCCAGTCCGAACATTAATGAGGTGAATCCAAAATGAATACATGGCTATACCCTCGTGTTCCATGGGGGCAGTGGGCATAGGTCCATCTGAGCCTCAGCCTTTACCCAAAATCACAGACACTGAAGACACCCGGTCCACTGGGATGGAAGGGTGTTAGGACTGGGATGAGGAAGGAAGAATAAAGGAAATGAAGACCGCATCTAAATAATTGTGGCATTACCTGTAGCATTCTGGAATTTTAAGAGACTATGAAAAAAGACATGTGCTGGCTGCAATGCCAATAAAGAATAATTTACCAAGCTAAACCTGCCTGTGAATCCATACTCAGAATTTTGGTAGGCCACAAACAGGGAGACGTTCTCGTAATCCTGTAGAAAGAAGCTTAGACTGAAAACAAACTTATCATACTATCCTATCTGCACCCCAGGTGAGCAAATATTCACAGGGATACCAGGGTATTTGTACACTGTTCTGTGTGTTTTCTTGGCCACAGTCCCAGTGCTTGTTGCTACCTCAAACCTCTTTCTTCTTATTGTATTAAGTTTACCCTTTGTTGCTGTCAATATGGGGATCTCCAAAGAACACAGACCTCCCACCCACCCATACTCCTTTCCACAACCCCTCTGCAAAGTATTTAGTTACACCCCCACTTAGGTATCTTCCATCCCACCACCCATGCAACCACTACCCTCAACATCCCGCGTTCCACTTAACTTTCCTGCCCATAGCCAGCATCTTCCATCTTTCTGACATTGTACCCTCCTGCTCCCTTAAGTATGCACACAATGACTGGCAATTCTGATAACGGGCTGGTGTTCAGCTAATCTGCCATGCACAACCAATAACCGTGAGTGGAAAAACATTGCATAACAACTTTGAACTCATGTCTGAAGAAGCTATGATCCCCAATACTTAACAAAGGTTCTGGGAGATTACCACTTTGAACCACCTAGTCATAACTGTGGTGGAGGACCAGTAACCACCAAAGGCAAAGCCAGGATAACGGAAAGTTAGAAATAGTGATGGGGAGCACTGGAAATAAATCAAACAATTCAGATAAAAGAAACTTTTGTTTCACATTTTTTTCAATGCCATTGTTGTTTTTCCATGTATTTTTCCTGTCAGACGAGCTGCTTGGTGTGAATAATATGAGATGTATTCAGTCATGTATTGCTGTACTTGAATTCTCTATTCTCTGTTACCATGATAATTCCTAGTTCACTGAGTTTGTGAACTCTACTGCTCTTTTTGTGTCAGGGAGAGAGGCCTTTTCCATAGATGTGTTAGGAAATTAAAATGTATTGTTTATACATGACTAATCTACATTTGTCTCAGAAGGAAACATTAGCGTGTCCCTATTTTGTAACTGCACGAATCAGCCTACATTTCCAGAATACTGTAAAGAGTAGAATCCATTGCATTGCAAATAACTATATGTTTAGGTAGAAGCACTGTTTCTACATTAAGAATTGAATTCCGCTTATCTGATGTGTATAAGGCTGTCCATGAGCAATAAATAGCACATGTAAATAGCCAAGAAAATACCCTCCAGGCAATACATTTTTCACAAGAAATGAAATAGGGTTCATCACCATTGAATTTCATACCCTACAAAATGTGTTCATTTTGGAATGATGAATACACTATAATAACTGCACTTTTCTTCGTTGTTATAGAAAGACTTGCATGGAAGACAACAGTATAAGTTAATTATAATTTCTGAATTCAAAGGCAACTATTATATCATTTTTTTGATGAGAAGGAAGGTGTGTTCAGTGTCTGGATTGTACACTGTCTTCTTCTTTTGTTGATCGATGCAAGAATGGCAGAATGACTGTGACTGTGTCATATTTGCAGACTAGTTAAACAGCAAAATAAGGGGAAAGCAAATGTTTACACTTCGTTATCTGCAAGATATTCCAGCAAAAGATGTATCTTACTATCTATATGAAAGTTTGCCACTAAACTGCAATGTGTCCTCCCTCCTTTTAATATATATATTAAACGTTGTACTTTTCCGAGCAAACCGAGTTATACATAATTCATTTAACGTTCTGAAATTAGCAAATTGAATTTAAATTTGACATGGGTGATGAGAAAATAAGTGTAATATACATTTCATTATTTCCCAAAATGTCTATTTTGTCCACAAAAAATTGAAGACTTGTTTATATCATGACTGTAACATTTACAGGAATTTGAGATAAATAGGTAGGTTCCATTGCAGGAAGGATGTCATGTCTACCTGCCATGGAGGATAGTTCTAGTCGTCACCACCATGGCAATCACAGTGAAAATTTGAAAGAACAGTTCTCAACAACTGTTCTGACTTAACTGCTTATAGCCCCATGTGAGGATGAGTACAGCCAACAGCAGTAGGACCATGATCAAAGCAAGATGTACCATTGGGGTGTCACTGAAAGAGGATTTTATTAGGATCATACTCCCAGTCCTTGAGCCCTGGACTCAAACAAAGCCCAGAAAACCCATGACCCCATCCTTTTTACAAACCAAAAAAGTTATTTTTCAGCAAAAAGTAGACAAGAAAGTACTGCACTAGTAATGTTGGGCAACAAAGTGCAGAAAATATGCATAATTAAAAACTCTCTCGTGCTCAGAATTGACACCTACAAAGTATACTGGGGCACTCAACTGATAAGTCTGTCAGTCAACTCTTTCTTTATTCAAAATTAATTTATTTAAGCAACAAACAGGACAAAATACACAGAGCAGCAAAAAACTATTTGGGTCATTGTTACAACACATTTTGAAAACACCTTTTTATACTTTTCTTTAAATCATATCACTACTTACAAATGGATGGTACAAATGTCATTCTTTTTTAAAAGTATAATTGATTAACATTTTTCATTCTTAATCTCAATGCAGCTACACAATATCATTCAAGACTCCAGAATTCCTAGGGCTCTGTTGCGGTTACCAAGAAAAGCAAAGCAATGACACATTGTGTAAACGTCTGCAATCTAAGAATAGGTTTCAAATAACTGGGTTTAGGAGTTTCATAAATATGACAGAAGAGCATACATTGCATATTGTGTTCCTCTTCATGAGGATTACAACAACAAGATGTACATTCTGTGACCATTTCACTGTGTTTGCAGCCAAAGGTAATTGGATCATGCAAAAAAAGTGTAATATATCATCTAGTCAGAGGATTAGACACACATGACAAAGTTTGTAATATCATTTTTCCATAGCACGAGGAAGAAATGTACTCAGCTGTTCCTGGATGAAACCCTTACTCCCAAAAAGTCAAATGTGTTAACTATTTCTAGTGAGTGATTTTAAATATGAACAGGATTACATTTGTCTGTGGTTATCAATCATGACTTTTGATTAATCAATGTTGGCAATCATTTGCTAGGAAACCATAACATTATTATATGCCTTCAGACAACTTTGTAGAATAGCTTGAGTGTGCCCTGTAAAGATAACATCATCTTTATTCAATTGTTAGGAGGCAGATGAATACGTCATCCATAACATCTGCCCCTCCCATGCACCAATACTGCAAAGGTGAAAGGCGTTACTGCCTGAGACACACTTTCCACCATTATCCCCCACTGGTACAGCAGAGCTTGCGAACAATGTGAGCTGAAGATGACAAAAACATTCAAATTAACATTGTAACTGTAAAAAGCGCATGCAATTCATATGAAGAAAACATGCACTCTACATGAAGAACATGTACAGTAGGTAAAATATGCATTTAGACATGAAGAATACTAACATAACTTCCATAAGACAAGGAGAACATTTAAATGACCAATGTATAAGGTAAATGCAACATGAACAACAAGCAAATATAGCTCACTAACATGGAAACTAAAGTGTAAGTGGGCAGCCATCTTCTTAAAGATGGAAGCCACAGCATGTCTCAAAATTAGCAACTGACTCAAGGCTTCCTCCAAAATCTCAAAAGGCAGAATCCACAAAAACACATATCCGTGCAAAACTCAGACAGTAGTTGGCAATAAGTACCAAGGTTAGAGGAAAAAAGGTGGATGGTGATGGCAGAACAAATGCACGAGATACCGGTTCACAAGATGCAAGCAGCATACTCCTAGGTTAATTAGGGTTTAAGAAAGGCACAGACAGCCTTTGATAACCAGGTGCAGTATAATAGTAAGCCAAAATACTCCCTGAAGAATAACCCAAGAGTTGCCTCAGTGGCAAGAGAAAATATGACACACACATATAAATATTAGCTAAACCCTAGGTAATTCAATTTCATACACAAGGTTTTAGCACATGACCAATACAAAGAGAACACTTGCCATTCATTAGAAGCAAACATAGATAGGACACCTGTGGTACTCCCTAGAGGCACAGAGAAACACAAATCACTGCACAAGGATAAGTACAAAGGGATTGCCTGGTTTTATGGCTTGAGAATTAGGGGTGGTAACTATTAATTGGAAGGAGAGCAGCCCATGGGCCTCTCTCCCCACTCTAGGTCTGGCTCATATTTTGACGACCTGTCAAGTGTCCGTGGTTGGTTAGTAAGAAGCCAACCTATCAAAATCCTTGATGTCACACTGCCCCTGAAATAGTATGCCAACCAACTACTAGTCATAGAGATGATGTATAACCTTTATCAAAATAGGGATCATTGCATCTGGAGCCATCAACTTGTAACCCAAATAAATGTTAAACCCTATGGAATCTATATGTAGCCAAACCCACCAACCTTTCCCAATTCCCTGCATGTTTTGTGAACTGATATCATGTTTGGACATCAATGTTGACACGTCTGTAATACTTAAGCAATCATTTTTGATTAACATGTTGAGAGCAATGAGATTTCAATACTTTCATGCTGTCCCAGCTTTGTCTTGATGTGAATAAAGCTAGTTTTTGCCATGCACTTTCTCTACTCCGTCATTGAGTTTTGTCTGGACTGAGTTTGATACCCCTGGGCCTATTTGGGATTTTAGGGCCTCCTCAACACAACACACATTGGATATATCTGCTAGCAGTTTGTCGAATTTCCTGGAAACACAGACACCTAATTATAATTATTGTAGATTGCTATTTTCTTCCATCCAATTCACTAATTACAATAGGATAAAATAATATTGTTAAGGATATATCAGAAAGTGATATTGGTCTACAGCATTTCAGAGAGTCTCAAATAACTTTTTTTAATGATTAGTATGAATATAAAGGTTAGCCAGCTAGACGGAAACCTCTTTGAAGGAAAGAGAGCTTGATGGACATTACACAGTAACGCAGCCTACACATGAACATCAGATATGTATAGGTAGCCTACGTCACAATCAGGTCGTATTCCTTTTAGTGGGACTAGCTTTCTGACATAAGAAGATCATTTCTCGATAGTTACCTCCTCTGCTAAACCTGTTATGGGGACAGCCACATCAAAATTGGAGAAAAGAATTAAGAATGACATCCATAAGCCTGCAAAAAATTATGAAACCAGCTATCTGTTGATATTTTCCTGTAGGGCATCTAATACACTATTTGTGTCTGATCCTGCTGCTGCCAGTTTCCATAATGTTCTTGTTTCCTTAGCAGTGAAAGCTGAATGAAACGCTTCCGATAGAGCCCTTACAACAATATTCTTAGCCCTAACCAGAGTTGCTCTGTAATACCTTGTAGCAGCAACAACCTGTCACATTCTTATCATTGAGACATCATAGAAACTTCCATTTAGACTTCTTACACATATTAAACCAGGTCTTTCACACCTGGTTCTGAAATGTTAACCTAAACATCTTTTCATAGCAGAACTCAGTTTAACATTTAAAGAGCAGAACCCCCCACAAGTAAGTCAGGACAAATACAAAATTAGAAGGAAAATAACCCTCCTCCTGAACCTAGGAACCATGCCAAAGGCACACTTGCATAAAACTTGTGCCAATATGATCATACACTTTATGCCCTATTCCTTGCATTTCTAAGTGCTATACAAATTGAGAGAGTAATGTTAATCAATCTGCAGACTTCATCTGGAAGAAGGGCGGCTGACCCAGTTGAGTCACCTGAATATATGTTTTGCACAGATCTCTGAAACAAGCCAATGCATGGCTGGTCAAGCTCAATCCAAAGTGTTCCTTCTTCAAGGGGACAATTGGCAAGGACAGGTGCTTTGCCGCCAGCTCCTAAAAAAATAGGGCAATAGAACACACCCCTGAATAGACTCCAGACCAACTGAAAACAGTACAAGACTTCCTGCATGACCAGGTATCTAGATTCAAAAGGCTGCAATTGTCCCCATCATGGAAACCCTTGTAGGACGCAATCAAACTCTGCTGGCACCTGTAAAAGTGTGTTGCATCCCTCAGCATTCAGATTCTGAGAATGCCAGAGAAGCAAAGACCAACTGGCTGAGGAACAGGGGAAAACTTGATATTCTGAATAACACCTGTACTCAGAATGCAATAGTAATGCATACAAACTAAAACCTGTCGGAAGAGTTCTGATGCCAATCAGACACAGACATCTGGCTGAAGAGAAGTGGATCCATGTAAACATGAGTAGTTACTTCCGAGTGTGTCATCACTCTCTTTAAATAATCAATACATATTTTTACATTTACCAATTTCACCAAAGTAAGAATCAAGACACTGTGAGAACAATGCACAACGAACCAAAAAATGAACTTGATTTCCTTTTTTATTTTATAATATCAGGTTTGATTTTCTATAGGGTTCTGTAAATATAGTGCCCTAATTGCAATTGGTTAATACGAGTTTCTTGATCACGGCTCAGATGAGAGGAATGATTTTAGAAATGTTCTCAAATGACTCATAAGTGCAATTCATTATGATTGCCAAAGCAGATTGTCCTTAATCAAAACATTATTGAACTCTGTCAGAACTTTATTAGAGCAGTGAACATGTCCACACATTTGGTTCGTAGGGCAATCACATAGGTCACTGCAACAAAATCACACAAGGCGACAAAAATAAACTTCATGAGGCAAAAAGTAATAAATATTATATTATTATTTGTATTTGTATTTGTATTATTTAAGTGCCTTAAACCAAAGCGCTGAACAAAGAATAAGAAGCGGTACAACAAAAATGAGTAAACAATGATATACAGAAAACAATCAATCAAGGGTATTGGAGTAGTTGAGACCTCAAAGAACCAAGTAGATAGAAATAGAAGGTCAAAAGAACAAAAATTATATTGAGCACAAGGAGGTCGAGAGGCTACCAATAAAAACTGAGAGGAAGAATGAAGGGAGCAAGAAGGAGTATAGAAGGATATCAAAGCAGTAAGATAGCTAAAAGCAAGACCATAACGTTATTTGAAAACAAGACAAAGAAAACTTCATTTAATTTAAGTATGAAAAGCTAGTCCTCCGAAAGTAGCAAGTGAAGAAGAAATAGAGTCCTGATAGGAGAGGAGACACAAGAGAAGGATAGAAGAGTTGAATACTGATTTAAGAGGAGCAAGACGGCAACTGGGGAGCCCAAAAAGAACAGTGGAGCAGTAGAAAATTGTAGGAAAAATTAAAGAGGAAATTAGTAGCTTGGATGCTTGAAAAGTGAGAAAGGGGTAAGCTTTATGAAATGTTAAAGAAATGGAAATGGCAAGAGTGGGAGGTTAGTGAAATATGGTGATGGTAGGAAAGATTAGTGTCAAAATAAAGGCCAAGATTACGGGCTATAGGTGATATTGAGAGCCTAGATGGAGAAAAGAAAATACAAGAAGGGGAAGGGTGAGGAGGGAGAGTGTTGGCAGGAAAATGAAAAATGGTGAGATAACCAAAAAGAGGAAATGATAACAGCAAGATAAGAGGTATACAGAGAGAACAGAAAAGGGCCCAAAACAGACTCTTGGTGCACACCCTGGGCAAGTGGGAAGGATTTAGAAGACTTGCCAGCCCAAGAAACTGAGAATGTTCTATGGTATAGATAAGAGTGAAACCAAGATAGAACAGACCCTGTGAGACCGAAGGACGAAAGCAAAGCCAGAAGTAAAGAGTGATCGACAGTATAAACAGCAGCAGATAAATCTAAAAGGATAAGAACAAATGAGTGCTTAGAGTATCATGCAGAAAGAAGAGAATTAGGCAGTTTCTGTTGAGTGAAGAGGGCAAAACTCAGACTGGAACTGAGAAATAATAGGAGAATTCAATTCAAACATGGAGATCTGACAATAGACAAGCCATTCTAGTAGTCTAGTGAGATAAGGTAATAGAGAGTAAAAGAGAAATAAGACGGAAATTAGAACAAATCAAAGGATCAGCAGTGGGTTTCTTTAAGATTGGGAGGATAGAAATGTGCATAAAAGACAGGAAAAGTAAAGGTACAGACAGACGTTGAAAAAGGAAAGAAGATAAGGTACAAGAAAGGGATAAACCTTAGGAATTGTGATGAAGGGATAGGATCTCTGGGGGAGGAGTAGCAACTTTAGGTGAATTAGAGGTTTTGATGTCATTGGAAAGAGCGGTAACTTTAGAGGAGAGAAATTGAGCAATGTCAGAGGCAGATAAGGTAGAGTTAACAGAGTCATCCGGGGTGGGAGGGAACAGGAGCCGTGCAATGGTTTGATAAAGATACCTAGGATGAGTAGACTGGGAATGTAAAGATGAGAGAATGATAAGCAAAATAAGATGAATGGTCAGACGTTGATTTGGTCTTAAGACAATGGGCCTCATTACACGGTAGGCGGTAAGGGTTTACCAGTACCGGTATTTTACCGGTACCGGTAAACCCTTACCGCCTTACTACGAGGTCCCTTTGCGGACCCGCAAAGGGACCGGGGTGCTAATTACGGTACCGCAATTTGCGGTACCGTAATTAGAGCCTTCCCCATTCCCATTATGCCCTATGGGGCAAAAATGGGAATGGGGAAGGGCAATGGAGGAAGGAGGAATTACCGCCTTCCCAACCTTGGAATAGGGCGGTAATTCCCCTTTCCTCCAAGGCGGTACCGGTAAATTACCGGCATGAACCATGGCGCTAATAGCGCCATGGTTTACCGCCTACCATGTAATGAGGCCCAATGTCTTTCAAAATGATGAAGAAGACGGCGCATAGAGCATAGATGAGGGGAAAGCCAAGTTGGGGAAGGTTAATATACTAACCACATTTGGACCTTCACTTTAAAATGTACTGTAATTAAACTCTACTATCTTGCATTGCATAGGATAGTGTACACATATGAGGGTAGGAGCTGACAAACTCTGAAGACATTATTTTGAAGCCAGCATTGCGAGAGACACATATTGCTAACACTGTAATATAAATACAAACTCTTGGCAAAGGGGCCTACTGCCATTCTTTATTCTTAAGGATACTGTTCGAAATACCTAGCTTATACCCATTGACCAATTGCCAAGAGTTACAGAAAAACCCCACTTACTTTGCAAGATTTATACCATGCCAAAATGTAATTTGGATAGCGTTTTTGGCTTATAAATAAAAGGAACACTATATATAAAAGCCAGACGGACACTTACAGACTAAAAAACATGAAGTTGGATCCTGCAGATACCTGAAAGCAGTGCATGCCATGAGAAAATGAAGAGCTGCAAGGGGCACAGAGGCGGAATGCTGAATGTTAAAGGCTGATTGCTGAAAAAAACAGGTGATGAACATTCATTTTGAAAAAAATATTTTTTAAGTGCCTAGAAGCACCTTTATTATTGGATATTGTTTTCATGTGAACTGGAGGAGTCTCCCCAGCACTTTTAGACAGGTAGCAGTACTATCCGATGAATGGGGATGTAGAAGTTACTCAAACATCAATAATCGAAACGACTCAGGTAGTTAGCAAAAAGTTAACTGTTTTAATAAAATGATCTAAAACAGGGGGTACAATGGACATCTACGAATGTCTCACCGCATGGTTTCTCAATTTGCTTCAGAAAAAACACTGCATTTATAATAAAAACTTGTCATTGATGACGTTAACCTACGTATTTACTATCGTCATCCTACGTGACAAAAATCTAGTGGCAGTTGTGATTGGGTTTAAAGGAACATCTAAGTATATGTTCCATACTAAGAATGTGATAGGCTCCTTAACATCAGGTGGGCAACTAAGCCCTCCCCTCAAACAGATCACTATGACTGCCACTAAATACACAACATCCTATTGGTTACACAAACTATAGGGTCCTTAATTACGCAGCCCTCTACAATTGGTTGGCACTCATACATTCGTCAGTACTTTTCCACCTATGTTAGCAGCATGCAGGCTGGACTTCCAGGTGCTGGTGAGCTGGTCATAACCATTGCTTCCCGCCAATTAGCATATCAACTATCATCACCTGAGTGGTCTGCTGTTAATTAAGGCTTTGAACTTGTCCTTGGAAATGTTCTGTGCTCTGGAGAATTCAAGGGAGTGAAGGCACGCTCTGCCTTCATGCGTAGGTGTGGTTCATCATGTTTGTCCAATTTCATCCTTTCACATGACTGAAGAAAACAAATTTGAGATCCGGTGCATTTAAAATACTATTTTTGAATAGACCACTGACGTCTACTTTGTTTTTGCCCATGCCTTCTGAACAGGAGTTTCGTTCTTTCACACGATTTGTAACTACTTTCTGCTCCTCCAAGTCTGATAAGACATTGGCTTCTTAGGGCTCATTCAGCCTCGCCTTCCTGAGATCTGCTTCTGTAATTCAATTGCTTTTTCAACTACGACACACAGGAAAGGCCTTCCTTTTCTTGTCCAGCTCTACTATAATATGTAGTGGAAACATCCATTCTTTGCTATTCCTATATGTATACGTTGGTGCTTGCCGCAATCTATTCACTACTTAGCTAGCCTTAACAATACTTTGTCTGCTTGCATTTCTTTGAATATGTACATGTGTAAAATGACTTAATATCTTCATTGTTTCTGTAGCATAAGAAGTTTCTTCATCTTGAGCCCAAGATGTCACTTATCCTCGATACTTTCTTGATGCCTTATAGAATATCTTCACTTCTCTTGTCTCTGCATAGACTGTCTTCATGTGACATCACCATTTTTCTCTTTAATTCATTGGTCCTGCTTCTTCGGGAATTTCATTCAAATGGCCATCATACTGTTGTGTATGCATGTATGGCTTTCTCAATGGGAACCTTACTACCAGAAGTCTCCTTGATATTGGTATTTTCACTGGTATTGCACATGTCTCATGCTCTGGTTCCCAACATATAGGCAATATGGGCGAGCTGGTTGAGGTGGGGGTACTTGTCTCCTTCTCTACACATGAATGAAAGCATAATTTATATTGCCTAGCTTGTACAAGTTGCTGATTTTAATGGGCATGTGTTTTATAGCTTGTATATAACCTCCATTGTGGGTTATGTATTGTGAGAAACCTGAGGGTAATCTCCCTAGTAGACCTTGAGAACCCCTTATTCAGTTGGCCAGGGAAGGGCTGGTGCTCTCAGATCCCAACCCTGTGCGTGGAACCAGCGAGTAAGGATGAGCTGGGTAGGGGAGCCAGAACTTATGCTCGGAGCAATAGCATAGGTGAGATGCGGTATCGTGCCAGGGAAGAAGGAGAGGAGGATGATACACCTGAGGCCTTTGTAGGCTGTAATACATTCACCCCCCTTCCTCCCATTTAATCTATCTTACCCAGATACAACGACCCCCACTGTATATAACAATCCCCTAAGGTCTCAAATCCCATTGCACCCAGAAACCACCTCTCCCAGAATCCCTGTTGTCCTGTTCCCTGCCCGAATGCTCCCTATTGTTCATCTTCATGTCCCTCTGATTATTCATACCCAAACATTCCTGAACATTCTTTCCCCCATCCCTCTGGTTATTTTTTCCCGAACACCCAGTCTACTCAGATGAAACACTACCATTCCAACAATCCCACTTGTTTATTTTATGATATTAATCCCGGTTATTCCTGTTTGCTTTACAAACCCTACCAATCTCACCCTTTGGCCTTACCAACACCCCAAGGACAAAGAATATAATTTCTGATGACAAACCCTTTCTTTTTAACACAAACACTTTCGTACCACATGGAAGACGGCAGACTAGCCACAGAGGTGTTTACCTGACATGTCCTGACACAAAGGTCAGGCAGAGTCAGTCAATTAACATGAATCACACACAGCTGGCACCCCTTTCCTTTCCCAACAGGGATAAAAGTTGTAGCAAGAGATCACAGGACGAGCAAGGCAGACCGCACAACGTGAGAGCTAACTCAGCACAGCAGTCCAAGAGGAGGAGAAAGATGGTGCAGACTGATAGGGTGACAAGGAGAGAAGCTGCCTTGACTTTTCCGACGAAGGCCTGTGAAGCCTCTGCAGATGGAATCATAAGTCAGCAAACATTAGCCAGCGTGCGTTGTAGCAGATGTCTATGGGTCTCTGTGGTACCAACCTTGACTCAAAGGAGAAGAAAAACAAGCAGTTCATCACAGCCAGTGAGTCGAGGGAAGAACCGATAAGAAACCAAACTGTGTTGAACTATAAATAGCCAATGAATAACTTGAACTTTTGAACAAGCATAAGGAAAATATTGATAAAATAGGGGGAACACCAGCAACAGAGGGGACCAGCACCAGGTGGGTGCTCATGAAGGAAACTCTGGGTGATTACCCGAAGGTAGAAACTACCGTAACCAGAAGGCCTTGGGAAGAGGCGAAAAGTGGTCAATGTAGTCATAGAGGGGCTAGTAAAACTCTCTTTACCGTGGAAAGTCTTTGACCAACAGATGATCATGAAGCTAAGGGAATTGAATCCTGCTTGGTGAAATGAGAACATGAACAATCTATTGTAAGGGTTAACAAGAATGAACCCGGCGGTGGGGATGCTAACGAGAAGGGTTGAAGTCTAAAGTCCATAGAAAAAGTTAGCAAGAGTGAACCCGGCAGAAGGATGCTAACGGAAAGGGGTGAGGCCTGAAGTCCCTATGAACAGTGGGCTCACTGAAGTGAACCTGACTGAGGGGTGTCCACATTGAACTGTCTGTAACAGCTGGCGAGAATGAACCTGCCAGAGGGAAGCCGAAAAAAAGGGGTGAAGCCCGAAAAACTGTTTAAAAAGACATTAAGATTTGTGAATGCAAGAAGTATTGGAAGACCAGAAGAAATTAATTGTCCCCCTTGTCATTTGGGTCCGAGCCCAGCAGAGGGAGATCCAGGTTTGGAAAGTTATCACCAAAAGTTAATTGAAAAAGGAACAGTTTACCCAATTTGTTGAATTTGATTTGTGAAGGGTCTACCTACGGAAGAGGGAGACCCAGGGGTGAATCTGTCACCCAAAGTTTACGTGAAACTGAACTTTGTGTTTGTTTGTTGGATAAACCAGGCCTTGAATGCAAGAGACTTGGCCATTGAAGAACCTGATAGCTGATACGGAACTGTCGGCTCGTGCTGTGAAAGCTCGAGCATGTGCTGTGCTCAGGAGATCCACTTTGTACTGTGCTCAAAACGTGGGAAAAGGAGACCCCTGGCAATCACATCCTGACTTATTATTTGTAAACACTTCTTTCTTTTTTGAAAGCCAATTCCACACTCTTTCTGTAATGAGTTGTAAGGAATTGGCATTCGTTTTTTTTAGTACAGGCCTTTTTATTTGACACAACGCCACAAGGACCACCTTATTTTTCATTTGATGGTCGAAGCTTGCTCCCATGCTAGATTTAGGTTTAGGTTAGGCGTTTTCCACCCTGCATTTATAGTTCAATAAACTCCCTTGAACTGTGATCACTTGTGTCTGTCTTTACTGTTGCCACCATGAGTTCCTTACAGTATATAACTTGTATACAACTGTCATTGTAAAAATCTTTAACAGGTGCATAATTTCATCTGTACTCTGTGTTCTAAACTTTAGCACATAAAAGACTTGGTGATTGCACAGTAAACAATCTGGACAAGATGGTCAAGAGGGTCGTCTCGTGTGGATTCTTCGTTACTTCAGAATGGCGAAGAGGAAGGGATATTTCAGAGGGAAGGTATTCCAAATAAAATTCTAATGGATAATGGTGTTCAATTCACTTCTAGTATCTTGAGAAATTGTCTTCAAGGTATGGTAGTTGAACACCATAAAACAGCACTCTTCCATCCCTCCACTAATGGAAATGTAGAAAGGTTCAATAGGATGCTGATGCAGAGTGTACAGAGGCTGACAGTTCTGGTCAGTGCTTGGAGGAATACATTGAGGAGTTGGTGTGGGCCTAGAGACTAGCGACTCACACAACACGGGTTTAATTCAATTTGAAGTGTTAAGAAGAAGGAAGGCTGTCACACCGCTGTGTCCATCGTGGTTGGGTAGGGTGCGTTTTGTAGAATAGGATGAGGTAGCCCTGAGAAAGAGAATGCTGATGAGGAATGCAGAGATGAAGAAGGTGTATGATGACAAATATGGAGCTAGACTCACTAGAGTAGAGGCTGGTGATTGTGTTTGGGTGCATAGACCGTGTGGAGTACTGAAAGAGGAAAGTATGTTTGTTGGTCCCCTGAGAGTGAACAAAGTTTTAGATGATGCTGTGGTGTTGGAGGCTAGTCGCACGTGGAACAAATGTACAATAGCTTTGAGACTGATGATAGGTTAAGAGTTTGGTTTTGTTTCTTAGGTGTTTCTACAACATCTTCCTAATGTATAAGCAGGGAGGTGTGTTTTGTATATTAATGGTAACAATGGTATTCAACTGTCATCGTTGGTTATGTTTATAACTTGCATATAACTGTCATTGTAAACATTTTTACCATGTGCATAATTTCATCTGTTATCTTGTTTATCTGGTTGCTATGTTTTTTTCCATTATTAGTAAAACATGTTATTGGTTTCCTGAGAAACATGGAACCACCCAGGGTTCCAAACAATATCAAATAAAAGGCATGGTAATTGAACAGTTAACAATCTGGGCAAGAGGGCTGCATTAAGATAATAAATACTTGTTTCTGGAACTTACTTTGTCTCCTGTGGATTCTTCATTACTTCAGTATGACTTAAACACTGGCCATGCCTACAATCTAAGCTAAACTAATACTTTATATTATGCTAAATTCTGAATGCAGGGTTATGCCTGTTGAACTGATTTAGCAAGCACTGTCTAGGGTACGTGAGGGGTCAGAAATGTGAGGCAGGTACATTTTTGAGGGTTTTTCCAACAAGGGCTTTTTATTAAACAAAAGTCAGAAAACCAACCCCTTTATTGCCCTACTCTAGCCGGGTTTCCCTGCCTCAACCAACTATGGAGACACACTCTAACATAATATTACTGGCCCTCACACTTATACAATAACATAAACAACACTTATACAATAACATGAACAAACAAAGGTATATGGCAATATGTATGTAAAACACGTCTATGTGCAAGACCGTAGAAAGAGAAGTTCTTAACCTTGGTGAATTCCCTTTCCCCAGGTTTTTAAGTCAATGTCAGGTTCAACACAAATATTAAGTTAATCCAAAAGGTGAAATATAGTTACAATTCAGTTCCGGGCAAAGGTTATTTGGATCAAAGAAAAAACGTCTAGCACTTTGCAGTTCAACCCCAGAGAAGATCCTTCTCCTCCAGGAGACAGAGTTCAAGAAAATCTTTAGCGAAAACCATACTGTTCTCTTTGAAATGCCACATAAAAGTATAACTTCTCTACTCTGAAAATGTCACACAGCTTCTTCTTGGGCACCACGGAGCACTACAACTTCCTTAGGAAAAACGTCATAGTGCTCCCTCCTTGGCACCATGAAATGTTTCAGCTTCTTCATAAAAGTTCACAGTGCTTCCTCCTTGGCACAGGGATGTCATTTAGGGGTGGCCAGGGGTCACAGCTGCACCCCCTGAAGTCTTCCTTGCTACCCCTGTGGTCTCCCTTGCTACCTCTAAAAAACAAAACAAAAAAAAGATGTCTTTTTTTATTGAGGCTCCTGGGCTGTGGCCAGCAGCATGCAACTCTTTGTTTCTGGAGTGGCTGGTTTTCTGGTCGCTATAGCCGGTAAGATAGCTCTGTAGGTAGAGCGCTCGCTGCTGCAATGTGTGTGGGATCTGCAGGTGCAGGTTCGGCTCCCGGCAAGGTCAAATCAGCCTTTCTTCCTTCCGAGGTTGATAAATGAGTACCAACACAGGTTGGGTGGTATTGTATGGATATTTGTTCTATATGAGGTGCTTAAGCATAAGAGCCATATAATAACACATCATTATCGTTTGGCCTTGGACGTCTGCTTGCATTCACAGTAATTTGGTAATATGGGCCTATGCGCACTGATGTTAATGATACATATGGTGATCCATTCTTGTACACAATGTATATCACTTTACAGTGATATCGTAACCATATTTTTCATAGTGTACTTAGAAACAATGCTATTGTCACGGTAACTGCCCCCAGACACCAGGAATAGACCAACCAGCCCAGGGTATTGGCACCCATGGGGACCTTCAAGGTCCCAAAGGATTCCCTAAGGAATTCCTGACTCGGTCCTGGCGCCGTTGGCACCAGGCTCATGCTGCCATCTCAAGTAAGTTTCAAAGGGAGAGAACCACGTGCAGACCAGTCTGAGGCAGGCTGAAGGGACTACTTTACCAAAGGACAAATTGCTAGGGTGTGATTGGAGGGACTACTTTACCTGCAAACTACTTCTTGAAGGCTATATAAACCACACCTTCAGTACAGAACACGCTTCGTGTTATTCTGCACTCCTGCAGCGTAACACTCACCGTGTCTGCAAACTCCAGGCCTGTCTTCAGCCACGCCCATCCCGTCCTCTCGAGTTACCTGCAAGGAAGTAAGAGAGAGAAGAGAACAGAATAAGACTCTTACCTGATGCTCCATCTCGGTCGCTCTGGAGTCACCGCTTCTGCAGAGCTGCAAAGGAAAAGTCACCAGGTTAGCAGCGCAACGCTAATACTTACCAGGCTGCTGATTCCAGCGATCCATAGAGCACCATCCCTCAATCACCGTTCTATCATCCGATCGCTGCTCTGGAGCTGCCGCATCTGTAGAAAACAAAAGAAGACATCACGTTAGCTGCGCAGTGGGGGAAAGGCCTCATTCAGACTTTAAAATTTTGTGGAGCACCGCTACTGACCTGAAGGTAGCCCTTCCTCACGGTCCCGCAAGACATCACCATGCACTCTCCGTCTTGGATATACCGCACCTGCAGAATACAAGAACAACAGGTTAGGTGTGCAGAGAACCAATACCGTGTGGAAAGATTATTGCATAACGCTGCCACTAGACCTACCTTGGAAGCCAGCTACCATTTCCGGAAGGGACCCCGCTCCATATTAAGCACCGAGGGGAAACTTGTAAGGAAGAGGCACAGGAGTGAACTTTTGGCAACTTGAACTCTTAAGCAATCCATACTTTGGAATAAAGACTTACCCATTGAGTCACAGTTGTCTGGAACTCTGCAGAATCAGTGAAGTAACTAGATCCTTGAACTACTACACACCCCTGCACACAGTCGCAGGATGGAGAGTCTGCCATTCATATCATAAAGGCAACCTGCTTTTGTGAAGAAAAAGGGAATCAGAGGGGGACACAAGAAACCACTCACCGGACTGTCCAGCTCCGTTTGGCGCCCCTGTGGAGACCAGGTGAGCATAACAGCTATGTGATGCCACTCCCTGTTTTGTAAAGGGGTGAAAGGTTGTGTTCCATCACTTCAGGGTGGGGTGAGATCATATCACTTCCTGTGATGTCATCAGAGGTCAAGGGTCGTGTGATGTCACCTCCATTACCCCTGGAACTTTGGTGAAATCACGTCCATGCCTTGGCACCATGAAATGTTTCAGCTTTCTCATAAAAGGTCACAGTGCTTCCTCCTTGGCACCATGAAACACTTCAAATTCCTCAGATAATATCACAGTGCTTCTCCCTTGGCACAATGAATTGCAAGCTTTGTTTAATTGCACTTTTCTCTTGGCAGCATGAAACATAAAGTTCGTTGCTCACATTGTTTTTCTCCTAACACCTTGAAAAATAAAGTTATTGGATCACAATGCTCTTCTCCTGGCAACATGAAACATAAAGCTTCTCTCACAGTGCTTTTCTCCTGGCACTATGAAATATAACGGCTTCAACCTTTAATGAGGCGATTCACTCCCAGTATTCTACCTTCTCTTCTCTCTGGACCACTCTCCTGCCAGACCTCTTTACATTTTACTGGGGTGATTCACCCCCAGTCTTCTACCCCCGCTTCTGTCTGGTCAACTCTCCTGCTAGACCTAACTACTCAAGTCTGTATCACACCTTCTTCTGCACTTAAACTCAACAACTTCTACTTTTAACAGCTTTTAACATTTCTGTACAATGGTATAATGAAGACAAGAATTCACCAATGCCCTTTCAGCTCTACTGGACAAGCAATGTCTTGCCTCCTTTTAAACATCACCTTCCTTATAGGGATAATTTAAACAGTCTTGTCATATTTTCAGCCACCAACCAAGTATCACTCCATTCCACCTCTCTTACTTTTGAGGATGTACGTTCTTGACCAATAGCTGTGTCTCCCACACCACAGTTATTCATATACCAGCTTTACCTTTGACAATGTGATAGCAACCTGCTTTCGTTTGGTAGTAATGTTTATTCCCAAAGTAACAGATATTTCTGTCTATTTTGGCTGAGGGCAAAACCTGTTTAACACTTGGCTTAAGGTACTGCTTGTTCAGTCTCTATTGCTCACTTTCTAGAGGATAAATGCTTGGGTAACAAGATACAATGTTGTCAGGACTTTACCAAAGCTGTTACGCTCACCTGGACCCCACAGGGGTGTCGATCGGATCCGGACAGCTGCGGTCTCCGTCAACGTGATGCGTAGTGCAGAGATGACTGTCTGGACTGGCCTGCCTAGTCTTGTCTGCTGGACCAAAAGAAGTATTTTCCTGCAAGTGGAGACAGGGATTAGCCACCTGTGGGTTTTAGTGATGGCCTCCCAACTGTTCTCGCTCTCCCCCACTAATCACCTCTGATATCCCCTTAGTAACCTCACCTTATGTTTGTAAAAGATGAGCTCTCCATCCTGCGTGTCTTGTAGGGGTGCGTAGATACCAGTTACTTCACTGGTTTGAAGGCTTTGGGAGAGTTCCGGTAAGCATTGACTCTGAAGTCCCAGGCGGGATTGGTAAGTATCAAGTTCAAAGAGTTCAATGTGCCCGATGTTCACTCTTGTCCCCTTCCTTAAAATGCAACTGAGTTTATGAGAAGAAGGTCTCGTAGCTGCTGCTGGCATTCAGGTAAGAGTCTGTGTTACCCAACGCTGTCTGGTAACTATTGCATGCGTTAACGTGTTGTTTTTCTCCCTCTTTACAGATGCGGCATATGAAGATATGGAGAATAATACTGCCGGTGGTAAATCAGGTAAGTCTATGGTGGTAAGAGGTATTTGTTGATTCCCTTGGCTCACCTTGTTACTCTTGTGCCCCTAGGTGCTGGAGTACGGCGAAGAAATGATGGAGACAGTGCCGGATCGAAAGATGCTGTGAGAACTGGTGAGTATGGCGCCGTGCTGGAGTTGGCGAAGCGACGCGTGCAGGACTGATGTACTTTCCAGGTCGGGAGATGAAATGGATCTGGAATCAGGTGAGGAATTTGAAATAAGTTTGTTTTCTAACCTTGTCCTTTTCTTCCTCTTTATTCTAGGAGCTCCGGATTCGAGGCAGGCGTGGCATAAGACTGGATGCTGGCTGCAGGCACGCGGGCGTGGCAGAAGACTGGATGCTGGCTGCAGGCATGGTGAGAGTCACGCTGCTGGATGCAGAATGACACAAAGCATGTGCTGCTGTTCGGGCGTGGTTTAAATAGCCTCCAAAGTAGTCCCAGGAAAGAAGTTCCCCAGGACCACACCCGAGTAAAAAATAGTCCCTGTAGTAACATAGTCCCATCCAGGCCTCACGTTGGCTTGGATTTATTTGCAGCATGGTCTGCATGAGGTAAGTAATGTCTATGAGCCTGGCGCCTATGATGCCAGGACTGATTTTTATTATGAGCCTGGTGCCTACGGTGTCAGGACTGAACCCAGACAGCCCCTAGCTGAGGCTGCTGGAGTTTTTGTAAATGTCTGGATGCCTGCTCTGGGGCTGATGGGCTTGATCCGGATGCCCAGGGGTAGGCATTATGACAGCACTCCCCCCCAAGGCCCCTCCTAAAGTTGTTCTTCCCCTTGGCCCTGGTTTGTCTGGGAAGTTCCGATGGAATTTCTTCACCAACCGAGGTGCATGGAAGTGGTCACTAGGCTCCCATGACCTTTCCTGTGGTCCGTAACCTTTCCAGTCGATTAAATAAAAAAGTCTTGATTTAACCAACTTAGAGTCCAGGATATTCTTTACCTCGAATTCAGGTTCTCCATCTATTAGGATGGGGTCAGGTGGTTTGGCAAGTCTTGTCCCGGGTTGAACTGGTTTCAGAAGTGAAACATGAAAGACAGGATGGATCCGCATATTAGAGGGTAATTCCAACTTGACGGCCACCGGGTTGATAATGGCCTTAATAGTGTAAGGTCCCAAATGCCTAAGATTAAAAGTCTGAGTTCCTTTTAGAGGTATGTGTTTTGTAGCCAGCCAAACTTGATCCCCAATCTGATATCGTGGAGCATCGCTTCTATGTTGATCAGCATTTTTCTTATATTTCTCTTTCACTTGTTTCAAATGTTCTGTTGCCTCCTTAAAGGCTTGTGTAATAGTAGAGAGTAAAGAACTAACTGCAGGCATTTCTAAGTGCTGAGGCGAATCGAGTTCTGGGGTTCGAGGGTCATGTCCGTATATGGTATAGAAGGGGCTTTGTCCGGTTCCAGAATGTACTGAGTTATTGTATGCATATTCGGAAATCCATAAAATATCCTTCCAAATGCTTTCGGTCTGGTGCAGCATGCAACGTAGGTACTGTTCAAGGGTCTGGTTGGTCCTCTCCGTCTGACCATCGGTCTGGGGATGGTGACTGGTTGATAACCTCAATTCGATTTGTGCCAATTGACAACATTTCTTCCAAAATTGTGAAATGAATTGACTGCCTCGGTCAGAGACCAATACGGAAGGAAATCCGTGTATTCGAACAATGTGTTCGAGGAACTCCTTGGCCAAAATTGAAGCGGAAGGTAATCCTTCTAAAGGAATAAAGTGGACCATCTTGGAAAAAAGAGCCACAATAACTAGGATGGTGTTAAATCCATTACATGGAGGTAGATCTGTAATAAAGTCTAAAGACAAGGTGTGCCATGGTGTAGGTGGAATATCCAAAGGTTGTAAAAGGACAGCAGGTTTTTTCTTCTGGCTTTTGTTTTGGGCGCAAATGCCACAAGACATCACAAATTACTTTACGTCTTTTCGCCAAGTGGGCCACCAGAACTGTCTCTTAATTTTCGCTTCAGTTTTTGCGATACCTGGGTGCCCTTCCATCAGGGTGTCATGGTAATTGGAGATGACTAGTTCTTGTATTTCCTTGTGTGGTAGAAATAGTCGTCCTTGATAGTAAGGTAGGTCATTGACGACTGAGTAGTCTGGGCCTTTCTTCACCCAGTCCTGCAGGGTTGCTGGATCGAAGAGTTGTTAGATTTTTGAATGAATATCTTCTAGTGTCTGTTGAGTAGTTATGCCAAGAATTCTTTGCTCAGGAATTATTGGCACGGGTTCCGGGTTTGCATATGCTTCTCCCATCCTTATTCGGGATAAAGCGTCTGCTTTGCCATTTTTGCGGCCTGGTCGATAAGTGATCACGAAATAGAATTCGGCAAAGAACAATGCCCATCGAAGTTGTCGCGATGATTGGGCTTTGGCTGTTTTTAAATACTGCAGGTTCCGGTGATCAGTGATTACGGTAATGGTATGCCTGGCACCATGAAGGTAGTGCCGCCAAGCCTTAAAGGCGGATTTGATAGCTAATAGCTCTTTATCGGTAATCGCACAGTTTAACTCAGGTGCTGAGAACTTTCTGGACCAAAACGCTACTGGGTGAAGTTGACCAGTTTCAGGATCCTTCTGGGACAGGACAGCTCCCATGGCTAAACTGGATGCGTCAGTTTCTACTATGTATGGGAGCTCAGGGCGTGGATGCTTTAAGACAGGTGCTGATGTGAATTTTGCTTTCAGCTCTTGGAAGGCCTTTTCAGCCTCTTCGGTCCACAAGAAGCGTTTGTTTTTTCGCAAAAGTGCTGTGATGGGGTGTACAACATGGGAGAAGTCCGGATTGAATCTGCGGTAGAAATTAGCAAATCCGAGCATGCTTTGTACCTCTTTGACTGGACTGGGTGATGGCCACTTGAGAATTGCGTCCACCTTTCGAGAGTCCATTCGGGCTCCCTTTGGAGTCAGGATAAATCCAAGAAATTCAACTTCCGTAGCATGAAAAACACATTTTTCCAATTTTGCATATAACTTGTGCTGGCACAGCTTCTCAAGGACTGCACGCACATGCTTAACATGGTCTGATTCTGAGGGGGAGTACACTAGAATATCATCTATGTATACGACGTCACAGACGTCAATGAGTTCTTGAAGGACATCGTTCATAAAATACTGGAAGGCTGCTGGTGCATTGCACAACCCGAAGGGCATCACCTGATATTCGAATAATCCATACTTGGTGCGAAAGGCAGTCTTCCATTCGTCGCCTTTCTTGACACGTACCAGATGACATGCCCCTCGGAGATCTAACTTATTGTAGATACAAGCATCCTTTACTTGGTCTAGTAATTCGGGGATCAGAGGCAATGGGTATCGGTTTTTTACTGTAATCTGATTTAATGTGCGGTAATCTATGCACGTTCTAAGGTCACCTTCCTTTTTTTGGCACAAAGAATAAAGCTGAGGATGCAGGAGACTTGGAAGGACGAATAAAGCCATTAGCAAGTATTGGTCCAAGTATTGCCGTAGGTGAAGATTTTCAGGTTCCGTGAGGGCGTAGATTGTACTGCATGGGGGTTGTGCACCGGGAAGGAGGTCGATTTGACAATCGTATGATCTGTGAAGAGGTAATGTATTGGCCTGTTCTTTTTGAAAAACATCCTGAAATTCTTGGTATTCCTGAGGTAACTGCACGATTGGGTTAACGACTGTAGCCAGGCCTTTGTTGAAAGTTTTCTCCGGGTAACAGGTGTGTGCACAATCCAGGAAGGTTATTCTCTTCTCTCGCCATTCTATACAAGGATTATGTGTTTCCAACCATGGCATCCCCAGTATTATCTGGAACTGTGGGGCTTTGATTAGATCAAACACAATAGTCTCTCGATGCCCATCTTGACTCAACAGTGTCATCTCTGTAGTAGAATGAGTAACAGGCCCCGAGGCAAGTGTGGTGATGACATCCGAAGTGGTCTTTTTGCAAAGAGGTAGATTCATCCTTGACACCAATTTGTGGTCCATATAGTTTCCTACAGCCCCACTATCTATGTATGCCCTGACTGCGTGCATACGTGATGGCTGCCTGGGATCAAGTAGGACCATTGGGATGATCAGATGCGAGGTCTGAGTGTCCTTCTTTAAGCTCGGCAAGAGGACCTCTACGCTTGTCGGGCGTGGTCGTTTCCCGAATCAGGCTCTATGTGGCTTTTATCAGCAACTCCTACCACCTTCGTGGGTGGTTTTGTAGGGCAATCCCATAGAAAATGTCCTGAGGTTCCACAGTACAGACACAACTGCATCTGTCGTCTTCTTTCTCTTTCCTTTTGAGTTAAGGGTCCTTTAACCCCCCCGATCTGCATAGGTACAGATGCATCTGTTCCTTTGGAGGCAACGTTGGGTTTAACCAATACCCGATTCTCGAATTTAGCTCGATCAGTCTTTCGGTTCTGAAGTCGGTGTTATAGCTGGACCACTAAGTCTATAAATTCTGTGCAATCCTGAGGTGGGTTCACAACTTGAGCCAAGACGTCTTTGAGTTCTCCCCGAAGTCCACGATGAAACAATGTAATTAGTTTTTTCTCCGGCCACCCGGTTTCCACCACCAACCTATTGAAGGTTGCAATATAGGTTAACAGATCCTGGTTACCCTGTCGTAAGGATAAAAGTTCATTGTCCAGGGCTTGACCCTGTGAGTGTCTGGCGAATAGTTTTTCCATGCTCCTTTGAAAACCCTGAAAATCCTGGAGAAGAGGATCATCCTGGTTGACTAACGGAGTGGACCAATCCGCTGTGCTGCCACTAAGATATGACAATACAAAGGCTACTTTGGCTTGGTCATTTGGAAAGGCTCCCGGTCTGCATAAAAAGTGCAAGCGGCATTGGTTCATGAACACGGCAAACCTTTTGGGGACCCCAGCAAAGCGTTCGGGTGGAGCTAACGGAATATTTCCTGGGAAAACCACTTGCACAGGATTGCTTGCTGAAACGGGGATTGGTTTTCCCCCATATCCAGGTAGGGGTGTTTGCCCAGCTTGGTTTTGCAGTAGTTGCCTAGCCAGATCATCAGTGCGCTCCTTTGAGACAATCAGTTCTCTCCTGAGGGCATCAGTCTCTTGGTGAGCAGCATGTACTTCCGCCCTAAGTTCCCCCAATAATTGGGCCAGTTGGTCGGTTTCCGAGGTTTCCATAACACCCGGGTGGGTATTTTTAGAAAGGCTTCGTGTTCTGTTACGCTCACCTGGACCCCACAGGGCTATCGATCGGACCCGGACAGCTGCGGTCTCCGTCAACGTGATGCGTAGTGCAGAGATGACTGTCTGGACAGGCCCGCCTAGTCTTGTCTGCTGGACCCGAAGAAGTATTTTCCTGCAAGTGGAGACTGGTATTAGCCACCTGTGGGTTTTAGTGATGGCCTCCCAACTGTTCTCGCTCTCCCCCACTAATCACCTCCGATATCCCCTTAGTAACCTCACCTTATGTTTGTAAAAGATGAGCTCTCCATCCTGCGTGGCTCACCTTGTTATTCTTGTGCCCCTAGGTGCCGGAGTACGGCGAAGAAATGATGGAGACAGTGCCGGATCGAAAGATGCTGTGAGAACTGGTGAGTATGGCGCCGTGCTGGAGCTGGCGAAGCGACGCGTGCAGGACTGATGTACTTTCCAGGTCCGGAGATGAAATGGATCTGGAATCAGGTGAGGAATTTGAAATAAGTTCGTTTTCTAACCTTGTCCTTTTCTTCCTCTTTATTCTAGGAGCTCCGGATTCGAGGCAGGCGTGGCAGAAGACTGGATGCTGGCTGCAGGCAAGCGGGCGTGGCAGAAGACTGGATGCAGGGTGCAGGGACGGTGAGAGTCACGTTGCTGGATGCAGAATAACACGAAGCATGTGCTGCTGTTCGGGCGTGGTTTAAATAGCCTCCAAAGTAGTCCCAGGAAAGAAGTTCCCCAGGACCACACCCGAGTAAAAAATAGTCCCTGTAGTAAAATAGTCCCATCCAGGCCTCACGTTGGGTTGGATTTATTTGCAGCATGGTCTGCATTGGGTAACTAATGTCTATGAGCCTGGCGCCTATGGCGCCAGGACTGATTTTTATTATGAGCCTGGTGCCTACGGAGCCAGGACTGAACCCAGACAGCCCCTAGCTGGGGCTGCTGGGGTTTTTGTAAATGTCTGGATGCCTGCTCCCGGGGCTGATGGGCTTGATCCGGATTCCCGGGGGTAGGCATCATGACAAAAGCTTGGTATTTGATTACAGTAACCTTTGTATGCACATGACCATTGTTAACCAGCGGTAGAAGTGTACTGAAAAAAAGTAGTGGAACTATGGTCTCGGCAAGGGAGAGGGTAAGCGGAAGAATATTGCAACATGTAAAAATGTCTTGCGGCCGGGGCATTGCAATAGTCTAAGTGACTAGTAACTAAGGGTCCTATTACAACTTAACACTTGCATATGGACATGAATGGACAAATCCTCTATACAGCATGGTGAATAATATCATAAAAAGTAGAGGAATAGTATGCAGAAAAAAATAAAAGCAGTGAAACACCGCTCTCGACTATTCCCACTCACTTCGATCCTGCTCTTAACGGTGTTAAAGTTGTTTGAAAACGTATTAGGTGTAAACGTTCTGCTACTGTATGTTCATCCAAACACTAGGGCTACATTTGTTGCACTCAGGTTTCTGGCAAGCTCCCGTCAGCTTTACTCTGTTTCACTCCTTCACGAATGAAAAGCAACCAGTTACCGTTGCCGGCCTGTCTTGCCTGAAGGCTTGAGAACACACAGCAACACTCACCAGCACCCTGGCCTCAGTTCCAGACTGTAGGGCTTCTACGACGGGTGTATTCTTGACCAGGCAACTTCTCACTTGAAGCTGCCTTTGTCTCACCACAACCCCCTGGAGCACGGCAGCCTCCAGGCATGGTCTACTGCATGCTTCTCGCTGCGAGAACTCAGCAATTAGTTTCACCTGCAGGGAAGATTTTCGACTTCACCCTTTCTGATGCACAACCTCTGCAATTCAGACTTTGGCGGAAAAGGACCAACTCAGGATTGGAAACTGGAATAAATGGATGATAAATCCCTGCGTCCTTTCTTTCCTCCCACTTCTGTGGATTTTGCCAGCAACGTGTCTACCTTTACCATCTCCGTCTGCCCCAGCAAGTACTTCTGCTGCAACAACTACTACTACTTCTTCCACCACAATTGCTCCCACTGGCCTGAACCAGAGGGAGCTTTTTAAGCCTCTGAGCCACCTTCAGGTGTGGGCTGTTAAGCCTAATTGCCTGACCTTCAGGCCTGTACTGATCTTCAGCCCTCTTCTTCATCCCAGTACTTCAGTGATTACGGGAGTTGGCGACCCAAGCAACAAAATCAGTTCCAAGTAGAAATTCACAGTTTTTTACTTTAGAACTGTTTTGGTTAAACATTTTAAAAGGAACTTTATCTTGTTTATTCACAGTAGGGAAAGGCAGTTTACTCAAGCCACCATATACAGATTTGCTTTCTCCAGGCCTTTGGGAGAAAGGGGGATGTTCAGTCATTTTAGGTGTAACCGTTTCCTGCTTAAATGAGATATTTAAAGATGTTACATCCCATTCACCCATATTTCTCAACTTAAAATGGGCATCACCCACATTGTAATGACAATAAGCCATTTTATGTTTCGTTGCATATGAAAGGTAATTCCCTTTCAAAGGAGAATACTGTGTCTCATCCCATGGGATCCCTTCACGTCCCTGGACCCTATATCCTTTCAGGTGATCCTCCTATGGTACACCACCCCCAAGATCAGGAAGAGTATTCCTTTCCTCGGACATCTGGGAGGAGACTTTAGGCAGGGGTACAGTGAGGGATCAAAAGGACTCATAACAGATAGCCATTAGAAACATACACGTGCCACATAAAAGGATACATAAATTAATATAGCATTTGTGGTGCCAGGTAAATATTGAATTCATACAAATGTTATTTCGTATATTATGTTATACACATTCATCAAAAGCATGTGAAAATGCATGCTTCTCTGAAAGAGAAATATACATTACATCTCAAAAGAAATTAAGTACTAGGAGTGTTGGGTTGGAAATGAGCCTATCCCACCCCCCTAGCTGCTTCCAAATACGTCGAACACCATATGAGGTGATATAACATATAAGGCGGGAGCTATCCACATCATCGGGCAACATACAGCAGTCCTGCAGCGCTTAGAAGTAGACCCATGGCAATGGCATTAGAAAAGCCCATAGTCATCAGCACCATTTTGTATTAGGCCCAGAAAGGATAAACTTCAGGCTCGCGCTGCTCAAATTCATAGTTCACAAAGACTAATTTCTGCACAACATGCAGGCTCTGACAGAGCCTTGTTCCCACAGAAGTACACTTCCCTCTCGTCCCTTTAGTGTTGTGAATATTTAGTATCTTTCACTGGAATGCACCCTGCAAGAGCTTGAGACACCACCAGGCTCCACACTACGTCCATTCATCTCCACTAGCATGCCAGTAGGCCTCTCACCAATTCGTGCGCCACCCAGATGCCTGCCACAATGAGTTAATATTCACGTTCCGCATGTTTAGCTTAGATAGAAACAATGGGCCTCATCACCAGTTGGGCGGTAACGCTGGCGCTAATAGCGCTGGCGTTATTAGCCCTACCGCCAAACCCAATGGCGCTATTAGCGCCGGATCATGGGTTTCGTGGAGCGGGTATTGCCCATTCACCATTGAGCCCATTCGGGAATTCCCCATTCCCCATTGGGCTCAATGGGAAAATTTCACGCTTTTACCGCTGGCGGATTTCCCGCCGGCAGCAAACATGCTGAAAATCGGCAAATCTTTGGCAGATTTCCCCCCAGCTCAGAGCTGGGGGGAAATCAGCCGAAGCCATGATTTGGCAGACCCTTAAATGTGGCGGTAACAGTGCTACTGCTGCATTTAAGAGCTACCGCCAAACTCGTGATGAGGCCAAATGTCTTAATATGTGACCCGACCTTCACTGCAAGCATGAGCCCAGCTGAGCCACGCGTATCCTGCTTGGCAGGAGAGAACCAACCAATTAGTGCCTGGCATCCCCTATGGAGCAGGCCCATGTGTAGGGTGCCTCCAATCAGCGACACCCATTTTGCATCCTATGGATGTACTAGTCTTTGTAACTAGTGGAGGTAGAGCACACTCGAGCAGCAGAGACATTGGCTGATGTTTGTTTTCTGTATTATTAAACCTTGTTATCCTTGTAACGCTATCTCCTGGCCTATTTGCCTAGCAGGGTGTTTTTATTCTGGAGTGTGTGGAACAAGGGACTTGCCTTCATTTGGTGATCCCTATGACATGATTCCATAGCTCCCGTACTTGTGGCGGTATCCAGGTGGCCTTGTCAGAAGGGGCGTGCCCACCTACGTTGACCAGTCCCTTAAACGCATACGCAGCAGTGGCCCTTGCGGGTACCTTCTTTGCAGAATTCCCACTTGCTCATTGAAGAGGGGTCCGGCCCCAGGGAGAGGCCCAGGCCTGTTGTGGATTTCCCGTGAAGAGAGGTTTTCGTACCAACATGAACATGTGAGTATAGCCTGCAAGCAATAACAATGTTCGGGTGGGGATGTAGAGCAGTGTGAACACTCAATGAATTAAAGTGAAAGCAAAGGTTTAGTTGGAGATTGTGAAAGTATTTGATTGCCCATTTTTCTTCATTTTATTTTTCTTAAGATATATTGAGGATAAGGAAAAAAGGAATACGGGAGCCTTCCCAAGTGAGGGGGGGAAGGTGGCGCCACGGTGCACTGTCTCGACCAGTGTGGACGATAAATACAAGAGGAAATAAAGGAGCTCCATATAATTAGAGAGCTCGGGAAAAGTAGTGGTTATTGTTTTAGTTTGTTATTTTAGTTTATTTTGTTAGTGTAGATCTTTTTATGTGTACATAGGAGGCCCAGGAGGGGAGTGTATGGTGTGTGTGTGTGGGAGTAAACAAGAGAGGTGTGAAGAGAGTGAAAGAAAGTGCTCTATGGGAGAAAAGGTGAATTTAATGTATTTTTGTTACAAATATTTTGACTACACTGACCGAACAGGTACAACAAAAATACATGTGTTTTAAAAGAGTGACGTTGGGTGAAGTGCATTTTTGGTCTTAGTTGGGAAGTAATTGCGCTTGAACACCACCCTGGGGACATACACACCCATAGATCACATATGTAAAGCCTTACCCCTGTACTGTGACAAAATCAAGAAGTACCCCAATCAATGGGTGACCAAGACTAAAGGAGAAGGAATGCCCCACTCGTGGTCAGAGGTGGGTCTTTCGATGGGTGTGCCTTAGACCATGTGTCCACATACTTGACTGCAAGGTATAAAGGGCACCCATTACAGAATAGAAGAGAGATATTGGACCTCTGGAGAATGTTGGAGGAAACAGATGCCCGTGAACATGATGGGATGACGCCAGACAGTGGAAAAAACACCAGTACAGGAGAGAGTGGGAAGAAGGGGGAGAAAAAGAAGGGGATTTATCCGCTAGCTACACGACCAGTAGAAGGGTACACAAAACCGACCAATGTCTCTGGGCAATCTATTTTGCCAGTCCCTGCACGGCCCTACCTCCACCATATATTGCACCCCCTGAAGCATCCACTCATGCAGGGGTGATCGTGAGAGATCTTGAAGTGGCATTGGCCACTACACATACAGGACTGGCTAGGTTAAGGGCAGCATGTGAAACAGCATGGGCGACAGAGATTCTGATGTTGCCCTCAGGCACCACTCCCCAGCCACTTAGGGATGAGTGAAAGTCCAGTGACTTCCTTTTCAGGATTGACAGCTCCCCGATAAAAGCAGTTCGCGTGGAGCGGGAGGGGGATACAGATAGCCTGGGATATGAGAATTTGGGGTCCCGGCAAGGGGATGAGGAGTATTGGAATGATTTTGGAAATACAGAGCAGATGTAGGGGCAAAGCAAGCACCCACAACCACACCAAGAGTAGAAAGCCTATGGGACGGTAGATTGAGGGAGGGGTTTGGAAGGATAGCATTGGCAAAGAAAAAGGGAAGTGTTGTAAACGTTGGGAAAGGAAAAACGAAATTACAAATGCCCATAGTCCCTAAAGGTGCATGACAACCTCATTATATCCCTTGGGCATAAATGGACAAAAACAACCTCCTCAAGGCCCTCCCCCAACTCACAGTGGGTGCAGGGATTTATGCTTTTGAAAAACACACTGCAGGGGTGCCCCTTGCCATAGGGGCTTGTTGGTAGCCACAGTGGGAGACCAGGTAGAGACAGTATGGGTCAAAGCGGGGTACCCAGGAGTAACACTAAGTAACGATGCCCATTATGTGGCATCATTTAATAAAATAACGGCACAGGTCTGGGATGCACTGCGGAGAACGTTCCCAGACACCCCCGATTTACAATCAATAATGCAGTGTGCAATGGGGGACGAGGAAGACGCTGCACAGTACCTTCTTAGGGTTGAAGAGATGTGGAGAGCAGAAACGGGCAGTGCCTGGGAACAATCAACATCTTTTTTTTACTTTATTGTAAAAAGGGGATTGCCTAAGGAGGTGTAGAAGGCAATAATATGATAGCTGGGCTGGAAGCAAAGGGGTGGCCAGAGATTCAGAGCATCATAGTGCACCATTGTAGAAGGATCAAAGAGCGTGAAAAAGAAACTATTCAGAGAAGACAGGCAGAGGAAGGGTGTGTCTTCATTGCCACACAAGCAAAGATTGCAGCGGTGTTGGCAGACAACAGACAAGGACAGTGGGGAGGAAACCATCCCTTTTCAGGGCCCCAGTGGCAAGGAGGGCAGTACCGAGGATGAGGTGGGTTCCAAGGGCAGAGAGGAGTGGGAGTTGGTGTGCACAGACCAAGGGGAGGCAGACAATGGCAGTTTTGATCATGCAGGAGGTGGGGGCACTTCTCGAGAGAATGTTGCAGCAGACAAGGAGGAAACTACAGTTACAATCAACAAAACTATGGTTGCCCCCACCCGGGGAGTCCACAAGGGTCCATTCAGGGGACATCAATGATCCCATATGAAATACACCAGGCATACACTGTCGGGTGTCCTGACCCACGTTTGGACTATTATGCTGCAACACTTGGTGCTGTGGGCTTAGGAAATCCAAGAGGGCGGAAAAGCCCACATTTGCATCAGAATCCTGGAGAACCGCGCAGTCTTTGCGCAAAACAAAATGGTCACCTGACCTGCCACCAACCAGTGCGAGCGTGATGGGCCAGGAGTGCCAAAGGAAAAACAGCAGTGCCGGTTAGCTCAGAAAGCGCTTTGAGATCACCTTTGTTTCTCTGAAATGCAAGCTAAAAATGCCTATTTTAAACATTGCAAGATATTCAAAGATTGCAATGAATACCAGCAGACATTTGGTAGAAGGTAGACTTGTGTGCATACAAAATCTGGAAAGAGAAAGAGCCCAAAATAATGTTCATAATGAAACTGGCTGAGCTGTGGATGTCAGCAGCTGAAGTGAAATTGGACTTAAAGCCACTAAAATCGAAATGTTTAAAATACATGAGTGACCTACTGTTGAGTGTCACATAGTTTGCAACTGTTAAATGTCATAGTTTTGAACTTAGAATCAGTGTTCTAGCTGTATGTGTAAAAATTGTAAGTTTGTTTTGAATGAAGAAAAACTGGGAACAAAAGTGACATTTGGCTGAAGCCTGGCTTGAAGAGATTGAATTCTGCCTGGCAACTACCCCGGACAGGAGTTGAAACTTGCTCAGCCACTCTTCTCAGGCCTGGCCTGCATTCTCCTGCCCTCGCCAAAGGGAGATGACAACTCTCTGATTGGATTAGGGGAGGAGCACCCGGGGACTGCGGGAAACTGAACAACGCACTGTCTTGGGCTCAGGCAAATGTTATATTGGAGAGGTCGTAAAATAGCTTCCTCTTGGGAGAAGTGGGAGGATAAGTGCCTCTGTGAGCAAGCTAAGCTTGGGGGAAGTGGACAAACCAGAAATTCCACCATGTGCTTTGGAAAACCACACCCCTTTGGGGCCAGAGCATAATTTTAAAAAGATGGATAATTCATAGTGCGGACTTGTAAAAATTATATAAATAATATCATTCTTGTGATTTTTCTGTGCACATTTTAAGAGGTGTCAGGACTCTGTGGTATGTTCTCGGGAGTAGTAGCGGAAAATAAGGTTGTTACTCCAAATGTATGCATGTTAAAAATCTGACACTTTATCATCTGATACCCATATCCCTTGTGCACATTTGTGTAACATCTGGAAAAGTTTAGAGGTCGTTATCTGGATGAAAAGGGCAGAATTCTGTCAAAAGTGGACACGACATCTTACAAAGACAGGGATCGGATGGTTTGGTGCTACAGAAAATATCTTAGCTGGACATATAATATTAGAAAAATGTAACATAGATAAATGGGTATTTGGATCAGAAAAAGATTTGTGTGCAATTTGACAAGGGGAGGATCCTCTGACCATAAACCAAACCTACCTCATCACTCTGACTCACTGTTCCCTTTTCAAATCAGGTCAAAGAGAAATCCTTGACCTATCAAATCGTGAGTGGGTTGGGCAAAGAACGTTAGCATCCACACCCATTTTCAAAAGACATAAAAAGAGCCACTGGAACCCAGGCAGGGACATTCACTTTCCACTTTCTTACGGGATGCTTTGCCGGGAGACTCCAGACTTCAAATCCATCAATCTCCAGAGACCAGAACTTAACTCCAGAACTTAAAGCAGAGAGGCCTGGACCACCAGCTGAATCCTTTTTCAGCAGGCCTTCAGAATCCAGCAATCCAACCAAACTATTCTACAGCCGGGCGAGCTGTTGAATTCTTTGCCAAGAACTTTTGCCAGAACCGGTAGCAGACCCAGAAAGAAGTGCCGATAGCAGAACCGCAGACCAGACCCCGACCGCTGTGAGCAGAACCAGTGTATGATTGACCTGCCGAGCAGAGAGAACCGCAGCTAAACCTATTGACCCGATCCGTGACGAAGTCGCATTCTTGTCCAAAATATAGTGTGAGTACTCAGCCAGAACTGTGCAAAACCAATCTCTTAGTTTAAAATAATCTAATTCAAACTATTTTAACCTATTGAGAACTACATCATAGAAATCGTGTCCCTCCTGTTAATTCAAAGCTGCAAAACTGTCATCTGTCATTCTGAGCTTTACTTTTATTTTGAGAATCTACCTTCACAAAATCGTCCGTATCTCTTGAACCGTTTGTGATAGCGAGATTTAACTTTTATTTTAAAGCTGAGATTCTAAGCTTTCCAACAAGCTACTCCTTATGGTTCCTCCCTAATTGCGCTCGACGCAAGCGACTAAATTGCCGCGATTTGACATTTTGTTGAATTTCAGCCACGTGTAAAAATATTTGTCTTTTGCTTCCATTACAGAATTCCGTTTTCAACCTGGTAACCATCTCTGAATCATTGATAGGGCTGGCCTGAACTGATTTAAAGTATCTCTCACTCACCCTGAACCTCTAGAGGGAATTGAAATCATTTTTAGCCTATTTTTCCCTTCTTTGCTTACCACATTTAAAGTACTTTGCCTGTGTTTAAAATCATCCTTGTGATCTAAGCTTGCTAGGGGGGAACT
Organism: Ambystoma mexicanum; assembly: GCF_040938575.1. NCBI lineage: Eukaryota > Metazoa > Chordata > Amphibia > Caudata > Ambystomatidae > Ambystoma > Ambystoma mexicanum. The sequence continues at coordinate 741,259,758 of NC_090928.1, forward strand.
GAATTCGGATTGTACTGTGATTGTATTCCCGAAGACTGTGTGTGTTACTTCCATGTCCTTACATTGCATAGGGGGGAAGTGAATTGTCAGAGAAAAGTAATCATATTATCTTTTGGTGAAGTCATATCAAATTATTTCTGTGTTGCATTCTGTCCCACCTTGCATTTCCTTGAACCATATAAAGAATTCTCTGCTACCTTAGTCCTCTGTTCTTATTCATAAGTAACCAAGAACTGTGCCACTGTAGGATTACCTATTGCTGATTACTGCTCATATTCACAAGTGTGTTATCAATTATCAATTTATTTATAAAAGTGTGATATATATATATATATTGTTTAATTATTCAATAAATCTTTTAAATTGCAAAACAAACCTACTTCTTGGCTCAGTGAGGTCAGGGGAATTCAAAGAGAGGGGCGTTATATAAGGGTTTATCATCCAGAGTATAACGTGTCATAAAATATATAAATAAGGGCTTCCCTTGAGCAATCCCAGACAAGGCACTGACCTAGGGGGAATGCTTGATTGGAGTCATTAACAACACCCAGTTGCCTCCACAAATCCCCGGCCCATACCATCCACCACCGCAGCAGCAGACAATGCAGCAACACCAGCTCCACCCCAACCAAGAGGCCACGGGGAACAAACCCCCTGTCACCACTACACCCAACGGAGCAGCAGCCCCATATTAAGGGGCCACAGTGGTACGAGGAAATCCCTTCTCATTCCTGGTGACAGACACCTATCCTGACTAGGAGAGCCCACAGAGAACACTTGCTTGTCCAGTACTGTAAATAACCTTACATCAGAAGAGGAATCACTGGCGGGGGCAGACATAGGAAATAAGCAACTCATCTTCATGGCGGACTCGGGAGCAGAAAAGTCATACATAAGTGAAGGTGATTTTCCGCTATCAGGAAAAACTCTTGACATGCAGGGATTCTCTGGGACTGTAGTTACGGTTCCATACAAAGAAGATTTAGACGTCAAGATAGGAGAGATGGTTATACAAGCACCTCTCCTTTATTTTGAAAGCTCCCTTTTAACACTTATAGGAAGGGACCTGCTCAGCAAACTGAAGATGACAATATCATTCACAGATAGAGCGATTGCCTGCGCCACCCCTGGCATGTGCTCCCTCCAAACGATGCTAGTGATACATGCTGTGGCTAGTGAGATGGCAGTGAGGGGGATACCTGTAAACCTAGACATGTTTATTTATGGCATTAGAATGCTTTCCCGAGCTGTACCCCAAATTAAGAGAAAGGATTGGAGAGTACCTAGAGGTGTTGCAGGTGTCTGCCAAGAGGATTGTAGTATTGGGAACTGACCCCCATGGGTGCCAATGGTGTACAGTACTGTGCATTGTCCCCAATGTACCTATGTGAATACTGACAGATGAAGACCTTTCGAGGATGACAATTATGATGGGGAGATCATTCTTGAAATTTGTATAACTTGTGACATAATGGTGACATAATGGTGCAATACATAAAAGTGAAGAATCTGCTCTTGGCTATTGTTATTGGGCCGCCCACCTTCTGTGAAAGTGGTCTGCAGTACATCCCACCACACCTGTGGACTGCAAACCCCCATGATGTCGGGATGTTACACCAGTAAAAATAACACTCACACCTGGAGCAATACTCCTGAGGGTCAAGCAGTCCCCCCTGTCCATAGAAGCAGAGGAGGGAATACAGGAAACATTGCAGGCCCTATTACAGCAAGGGATTATAGTGTCTACTACCTCACCATGCAACACAGTTATCTATTTGATCAAAAAAGCAATGATGGGCAGTTGGAGCATGATCCAGGATGTACGCCCCCTTAATGACATTGTACAGAACGAGTTTCCTCTTGTCCCCAACCCGGCATCCATTCTGTGCAGTATTCCCAACAAGGCCACCCATTTCACTGTGGTAGACATCAAGAATGCCTTCTTCTCAGTGACCCTCGACCCAGAATCACGGCATTCGCCGTGGGAGGAAAGCACTAGAAACACTGTTGCTTGCCCCAGGGGTACTGTGAAAGCCCCAGTATTTTCAATAGGATACTGGATGAAGATCTTGGTAACATTCAGGTGCCCCACATAATCATTCAATACATAGACGACCTACTGGACTGCAGCAACAGCGAGCAGAACTACCGAAGGGACACTATTGCACTGCTCCAGCTGCTAGCACAGAAAGGGTACATGGCAGATAAGAAAAAACTCCAATATTGTTTGTTAGATGTGCTCTTCTTGGGGCAACTCATCTCCAAGGATAGCAAGAGAATAATCCTATACAGAGCGGCTGCGGTGCATGCCACTCCCAAACCAATAACAGTGAAAGACATGCTGAAATTCTTGGAGCTCTGTAACTACTGTAGGGCATGGATTTTAGACTATGCAGTGACACAAGCCCATTCCTGCAAGGCCTCAAGGATGTGTGGAAATACGGAAACCAAATCAAGTGGACAGCAGAAATGAAAACTAGCTTTAATGATCTAAAGGAAGTGATTTCAACAGCTCCAGTTCTAGCCACCTCAGATTACACACAGGAATTGTACCTCTTTTCCCACTCAAATGGCACCCTCATGACAGCGGTGCTAACCCAGAAGAGTTCCATGGGCCACAAGCATTTGGCTTATTACAGCGGCACACTAGATTCTGTCATGCAGCCCAACACTTGCTGCCCGGGAATGGATATACGTCAGATGTGTTCCATGGACTCTGCAAAGTGGTATTTTCTACCCCTCTTGCAGTAAAGGTAAAGGGACTGAGATATTGGATAAACCTCTCTGATGTTCGTAGGGCACCAAAAAACACAACACCAGACACTGAGACTGAGAACAACAACACTACCTCAAAACAGTAGCGCTATGCTGACCATATCTGTGCATGGTAAATGTGAACATACTACATGCATTGCTGCTAGAGCATGAACTATACAAACTAAAAGCTCTCTCTTGCCCCCCCTCTCTCCCTCACCCCAACCCCTTTTTTGCCTGCCCCATTTTTCCTCTTTCCGCAGGTGCAATGATGATGGAGATGACGTCATTAAGAGATTCATAAAATGTAGAAAGTAGAAGGAGTAGTAGTAGGATTAGAGTTAGTTTCATTAGAGCCTACAGTTATGTCTTTGGGCTACATTTCGCAGCTATTTTGTTTACAATTTTAGGAATTTATTGGGGAGCATCTTTTATCTGGGCAGGCCATTTAAAGGAAGGGGGGCAGGGGAGTAAATGGATGTGGGATGGACACAAATTGACCTGAAATGGGAGCACACCTTTGAACATCACAAACCTGCATCGAAATAAGACAAAATTGTTCCTAATTAAGACTACATCACTACACAGCCCTTAAATGTAACCGTACTACCGTCCATTGCCTCGAGTTCCATCCTCACACAGCACCCCTTGATGACCAAAAAACAGACGCCTACCTCCCGATATCATGGGAAATCCTAGCCCACACTTGATCCCGGATGAAAGAATGAATGAAAGTACACCAGTAATGGCAGCTGAATTACCTACCATGTTAACAAATGCAAGAATGTATAAATACACCAATGTCACCTGTAGCGGCTCCTGATTAACAATATGTAATAGTATAATGTTTCAATTTCTAATGCCACATGTAACAAAATCTCTATGCAATATTAGCATCACTAGAGATGCAATATTGGTGGCGAGAAAGCCCACGTTATACAGTTACTGAAATTTGTTGCTGACTTTTTTGCTAGGTGACATTTTTGCAGGGACATTATTACATGGAACCACCTGAACAGTATGCGCAGCAATGGAAAAGTTTAAGAAGTGTATGCAGGGCATGGATGCCCATAAAGGGTACACCCACATAGGAGGAAGCAGAAAGACGTGCAAGCGAGCTGAAGTATGGAGGGGAGAATTCATTACTGTAGAAGTAAGAAAAGGAGGGAATGTTGGGATGGAAATGAGTGTATCCCACCCCACTAGGCGCTTCCAAATACTGCGAACACCATATGAGATGATATAACATACAAGAGGGGGCTATCCACATCATCAGGCAACATAGAGCAGCCCTGCAGCACTTAGAAGTAGACACATGGCATTAGAAAACCCCATAGCTCTTGACACCATTTTGTATTAGGCCCAGAAAAGATAAACTGCAGGCTTGCGCTATTCACCTTCCTAGTTCACAAAGCCAACTTTCTGCACAACATGCTGGCTCCACCAGAGTCTTGTTCCCACAGGAGCCCACTTCCCTCTCATCCCTTTAGAGTTGCAAATATTTAGTATTTTTCACTGGAATGCACCCTGCAAGAGCATGAGACACCACCAGGGTCTGTGTTGCATCCATTCATCGCCACTAACCTGCCAGTAGGCCTCTCACCCCCACCCAGCCAGGATGGAGCCAGCCTCACCTCACTGACTCAACCCCCACACCTTTTCATTCCTTGAAATATTTGCGACCCCTAGGTCTCAACCCTCATCAAGTGTCCGCAGGAGATATAAGCATGCGCTACTATATTTATTACAAGAAACAACGCATACCCCATGTAACACGAGGTACTAGGGGGGATAAATTCAAGATCAAACTCCATGGTGGAGACCTTGAGTGCAGGAGCTGCGGTATCAACGAAACCCGGAACCTGTGGGTCAGCATGACTGTATTTTATCCTCTCTCTTCCTTGGCACCACTTCTCGTGCCTCCCAGGAGCCTGCCACAATGAGTTAATATTCAGGTGTCACATGTTTAGCTTAGATAGAAACAATGCCAACATTTGTGACCCGACCTTCACTGCGAACATGAGCCCTGCTGACCCACATGGATCCTGATTGACGGGAGAGAACCAACCAATTACTGCCTGGAATCCCCTATGGAGCACACCCATGTGTAGGGTGCCTCCAATCAGCGACACCCATTGTGCACCCTTTGGATGACGTATTTTGGGTTCTTAAGCCCAGGTCAGTAACTACTTCAGTTAGAGTGCTCTCGAGCAGCAGAGTCCTTTGCTGATGTTTGTATTCTGTATTATTAAACCTTGTTATCCTTGCAACGCTATCTTCTGGCCTATTTCCCTAGCAGGTTGTTTTTATTCTGGAGTATGCGCATAGAGGGACTTGTTTTAGGAGGAAAAGCAAAGGCCTGTCCTTTTAACACTGATGTGAATTCTAAACTCTTTAGATAACTAGATACCCATTCACATATGTTTTGCTAATTGCACATTTGTGCCAGTAGCTGAGGGAAGAGGAGTGTCCTTCCGAAAAGAGAAGGGTTCCGACCCTTCCTTAAATCTTGTTTTTTAATGCAACATTATTTTTCTCCTTGTCAAAGATCCTGGATCAGCCTCTCGGAATGAAAATCAAGACACTGGCTGGAATGTAATTAACAGATTATAAATCATAGTTGAGGGGCATCTGTTACAATAATCTAGGCCGCTGGGTTTTTAATGAAGGGAATGTATGCCTACTGGCGATGCATTGATAATGAAACATAAAATCATGTACTACCAGGTGTTTTGCCTGAATTTGTGGCAGAGGGGCTATATGACGTCATTAATCCAAGATGCCTGCCTTTGAGGATATTCATTTCTTTTTTGAGCTGTAACTGTTTTGGGATGGTTCTATGAAAAATGTGATAAGTAGTTTTTTTGTTAAACATGATCAAAGGAATACAAAAGTTCATATAAGGAATTTTTAAATATATTTTACCATTTCTGAGTTATAGCCTTGTAAATTATTGCTACTGCATTGCAAGCCTCTGACTGTATGTCCACTAAATTCGAAAGTTTGAAATAATGTGCAACTTTCTCATTGAAATATACTGGTTATTAAAACTACAATAGCTATTTACATTTGAAGGTTTTACAGGTCACCCTCTGAGTGCCAGAGTTAATTTTTATCATCTACAAATTGTTGTCATCACAGAGCTCTTCGTCGTCACCACACTTACACAGTTCTGTGCACCTTAGTGACTGAGCTCATCATTTGCATACACAGCACATTGTCCTTTGACACATGCACACTGTATCAGCTGTATGAATGATTGTGGTTCACATGGAACCATACACATATTAGGAAAATATTGATTATCTGCCTTCTCCCGCCAAGTGATGCTCTGGGATATTTGGGTGTTGTTGATAGGTGTCAGCACTCCATCACCTGGTAATGAGTCCTTAAGATGTATGGAATTCGAGAGGATCTTGTTGGTGGCAGATTTTCACTTTGCTTCTCTTTTTTTGTGAACATCCCACCAATGCAGTTGACCAATGTCTGAAATCTTTGTTCCTGGTGAGTAGACTTGAGAAATAAATCGTTCTATCAATTGTTCATCTTCTTTCTTAAGTTCAGCTAGACATCAAAGTTTTTGAAAGCTTCAAGGATTTCTTCTTCTGAAGTCTTGAAAACTTTCCAGAAAGATAGTTTTCCTTTCTTCATAAACCACAGGTAATATCAAACCCCGAAAGAGCAAGAAGGCCTAGTAATGCCTGAATCTTTGTAGGCCTTAAGCAGGAGCACACATGTTTGGTATCTTTAAAACTTCTATTAGTTCCAACTCCTGTGACAAACAAGCTTTCAGAGGGGAAACCAGTGACCACCACAGTGAAAAGGACAAGAACATTGGCATCAGATGAAAGAATGTGGTGGGGAGAAGCATGACGATGTAATACATACATGGAGTGACACATTATTTTTGTGTCTGCCTACTCATGTGTGCCTTTAATGTCTGCAACATCATCAGATGACTTGACCTTTGATCCTCTGTGCATGCAGAATGCAATAGGATGGTACTCATGGAAACAATTTCCTTTCAATATTTGTAGAATCTGTGATTTTGTACTCAAAAGGTGTTGCTTTTCCTGCTCTTTTCCTTTGCATGGAGTTCTTGAGTGAAATTTCTAGGTAGGTATCAAGTACTAATTGAGTTTCATTATACTTGAGCAGATATGGTTCTTTTTTCTTGTTAATATGATTGTAAGGTCATGGCATGTCTTCACATAGGACAGTTTCTGCAGTGCTTGCAATTCTGCCACTCCATCAAAGACAGCTGCTAAATATGTTTGCTCTGGTACAGACAATCTGTCCTCATTATCAAATGAAGAAACCTCTGTCATGCAGTTAGAAACCTCTGTATGTTGTTCCTCTTCCAGTATCTTCATCAGCTTGCTTTTGTTTGCAGCTAAAATCATGGTACCATCTAAGTTGAACATTGAAAGGGAAACTGCAGAAAATTTACAATTACTGAAGCATTCCTGTAGGTCAATGTCAGTTTGACTTCATGAAGGAATTAGCAAACGTGTGAACAAAGAACAGTCTGCCTTCAACTGCACTATGGTGTCTGATACCTTTGTCTTAAGAACGTTGTGTGCACTTTTTACACAGCTGAAGGTTCTCTTTCTTCAATGGTTCCTGCAGGCTACAGCTGTCTGATTCAATCGAGTCTTCTTTAAAGCTGATGCACATTTGGCAACTTTGTTCTGTCATTCTTGATGTGTCCTTCGAATGTGTTCATCAAAAACTGCCTTAATTGAGATGTTGATGAGTTATGTTCCACAATAATATACAGGATTAGTCAATGTCATGATCGATTTGTAGATCTGTTGAACATCTTGCTTTAGCATGTCGCTTTCGATGCTGTTAGGTGTTGTTGTTTTGACATTTCGTAATCTGTGATTCCTTTAGACAGCCTTGACAGATCAGGAGAGGCGAAAAAGAATTGTGGCAGAGCCTGTTTCTGTTGAGTAATATTAACCAGAACACCACGTACTTTAATTGCCCTGTTTTGATGTTCCAGAGCTTCATCTCAACCTAAATCACAAAAGGGTACTTTTGTCTTGCTTACTACCCAATTGCCTTTCTGAAACTTACCCACAAATCCGGGTGTTTGCTTTTAAGCTTCTTCATTTCTGCTAAGTACCATGGTATTATACTTGCATAGTTTATCAAATTGAGGGAGAAAAAGTACTTAACAAACTCTTCAAGTGATGCAAGGTGTAAATCGCAGTTTGAAGTTTGGACGGGTCTAATAAAACATTGTGTCCAACATATATATGTACTGAAGAGCAACACTGAGTGTTGGTTTTTCTTGAGATTCTTTAGCCTCAAAAGCACTGGAACGCACTACCCACAGACTTTAGAGCTGAAAACTCCCTCCTTGCCTTCAGAAGAAAGCTCCAAACCTCACTCTTTGTATGATAAGCTGTAACCTGTCTTCATATTAATTGTCTCCATAAACTGTCTGTAACTGTTGCAAACTTACTGTAAACTGCATATGCTCATTTTCTGTAACTAAGAATTATCTGTAACAAGCGCCACAATGCCCTCGGGCTGTTGTGCGCTCAACAAATCTGAATAAATAAATAAATCTATCCTTGACATCACCATTTGTTAAAAAGAACAAATTCCTTTGGCACAACATATGAGAAATTTGCTTCTTCAAAGCTTCCAGTGAATTGACATTTTTCAGACGTTAGTACAGCTCTCTATAAAATCGTAGCTGCTTCAAGAAGGGTTCTCATATTTCTCAATATCCTCAAATTCTTCTCCTGCATCTTCCGCTTTTGCTTTCAGTGATACTGGTTGTGGTTCATTTACCCTTTTGGCATTACTAAAAATAATGCCAATGCATTCAATCTCTTCTTCTATAAACCATTGATTTATTTTCTTGTTTTCATATGACCTTCTTCTAAACCATTGCTGGCTGCAATTTCCCTGTAAATCTTTACAATATCCTCCATTGTTGTTAAAAGCCTTATCTTATCTTAAAAGCACTTAAAAGTGGAAAATATGCCTGAAGGCATCTAGGAGCTACTTCAGCGGAACGGTCAGCCACAGCGGTACCTAACCTGAAGGATTTATGTAAAAAGAAAAGTTTTCAAGGAGCGACAAAAAGAACAGTTACCCGACAGGAAAAGGGAGTGAATACCAGAACCTAGCTGCAGCAACGGAAAAAGCATGCCCACCCACCCGCGCACGCCGCACATGTGGAGCTTGGATGATACACGACTCCTGTGAGCGGAGGGGGTGATTAGGAATGTAAGAGAAGAGGACCAAAATGAGGGAGTCCATAGAGATGTGATAGAGGGGGACCCACCATTCAATTTCAGCCACTTGTCGCTCATCCAGCAACCCACAGCCTCCAAGCAACTCTGCAGCTTAGATGCCACATTAGGCTGCGAAATATCAAGCCACAGAATGATCTGAGTATCATCAGCATGGGAGTAGCAACAGAGACTGTGAGAGTGGACGAGCTCCACCAATGGCTGGATGTAGACATTGAATAGAGTATGGGCAAGGTACATCCCTGGGGGTCAACGCAGGATAAAGGTTCCGATAGAGAGCGGAAGGGGGAAAGAAAAGAGATTCTGCACAATCACCCAATAGAGAATAGATAGAGAATTGCGCATATCCTGAGAGGGAGCGGTCCCTGTCTGCACGGTAGCAGGGAGGATAGAGAGCTTATAAACTCAAACAGTTCTCTTGGCTGGTTGAGAGCAGATTCCATTTTAAAAGAGTAGAACCTGCTCTTAGCAGTAACAATAGCCTTATTGAATAAGACAGTTGCCTGATGCAAAAGCATGCAGTCAGACTGAAAGTAAGAATTCCTCCACTTCTGCTCAGACTGCAGAGGTTTGAGGCGCAAAAGCTTTAAGTCTTCATCAAAAAAGGGTTCAGTCTGGCAGCCTCGCTGTCTACAGCAATCAGCAGTAACAGTAAACACTTGGGCAAGAGAGACCAGATCCACAACTGGCAGAACAGTATAACCTGCAACAACCAACTGTGCCACCCCAGCTCTGTCAACAGAGCACCAGTTGCGTTTCAAGACTTTAGGTTTGGAACAGGCTGCCAAATCAATCTCAACAGTAATAGAAAAAGGTATTAAAAAGTGGTTGGACCACACCAGCTGCCAAGCTGAACAGACTGTGACTAGTGCTTGCAGGGAGAAAATGTTATTGAGCGTATTCCCCTATGGGTGAGTAGTCCCAGACACAGGGGCCAGAATCATTGTGCAGCCAGGTCTCTGTGATGCAGGCAATATCAGGAGAGTGATCATAGAGTAAGTCATTACAGGCTAGAGGATGCAGAGCCATGGAGATAACATTAAACAGTAATCAAGGACGATAAGCAGAGAAGGCAGTTGTCTTACCCACAACAGATCTTGGGGAAAACCCAACCAACCAGACCATGTCCGCAGAGTCTAAGTTCAAGAGCTTTTCCCAAGAAACAGCAAAAGGCACCTTGGCAGCACCCACAATTGACAAGCCATTGCCCCAAAGCCTGTCCGCAGCCTGGAAAAGCACAGACGGGCTTGCCTTAGGTGCGCAAGGTCCTTGATCACTGCCCTCAGCCTCTGCACTTGCAAACAGGGCTTTTATTCTGACAAATAGTATCAGAACAGCAATGACCCTGCCACTGTCAGAAAGACAGTGAAGAGATACTTCTATAGAGTGGGATGAGTGCAGAAGGAAAAAAAATCTGCACGCTACCAGATACGAGCCCTGAGTGAGGAAGCCAGGTACCTTCCTACTAAGGACGGAATACAAGTAAAACAAAAATAGTTAAAAAAAGAAGCTAAAACAAATAACCATACCGAAAGCAAATTTTATAAAAAATAGGCATCCAGTCACCTGCCAACTCTCACAGCGAGTCAATGAAAGGAAATATTGTCAAAAGTCCAGTAGGGCCAAAGTCAACATTCAAGTCTTACATTCTTCACTATTTGCCTAGGGAAGAGGGCAGGAGCCCTCTCCCCCTCCCTGAAGCCACCCAAGCAGCCAGCATCGACGAGGAGGTCCCGAGAGACCTGCCAGATCAGGTCCCAAGGCCTGCCTGACCTCCCAATGCCGGGCGCATTGCGGCGCGGAAACGAGGCTGAGACCGCCTCCTTCTACCTTCAGGCATCCGCCGGCAGGCGAATACGCCGGCCCTCACGAAGGCCACACTAAGGCCTGTTGGGTGCCTGTGTTTCCCCCATTCTTCACTATTTGCCTATGGAAGAGGGCAGGAGCCCTCTCCCCCTCCCTGAAGCCGCCCAAGCAGCCAGCGTCGACGAGGAGGTCCCGAGAGACCTGCCTGATCAGGTCCCGAGGCCTGCCTGACCTCCCAATGCCGGGCGCATCGCGGCGCCGAAACGAGGCTGAGACCGCCTCCTTCTACTTTCGGGCATCCGCCGGCAGGCGGATACGCCGGCCCTCACGAAGGCCACACTAAGGCCTGTTGGGTGCCTGTGTTTCCCCCATTCTTCACTATTTGCCTAGGGAAGAGGGCAGGAGCCCTCTCCCCCTCCCTGAAGCTGCCCAAGCAGCCAGCGTCGACGAGGAGGTCCCGAGAGACCTGCCTGATCAGGTCCCGAGGCCTGCCTGACCTCCCAATGCCAGGCGCATCGCGGCGCCGAAACGAGGCTGAGACCGCCTCCTTCTACTTTCGGGCATCCGCCGGCAGGCGGATACGCCGGCCCTCACGAAGGCCACACTAAGGCCTGTTGGGTGCCTGTGTTTCCCCCATTCTTCACTATTTGCCTAGGGAAGAGGGCAGGAGCCCTCTCCCCCTCCCTGAAGCCGCCCAAGCAGCCAGCGTCGACGAGGAGGTCCCGAGAGACCTGCCTGATCAGGTCCCGAGGCCTGCCTGACCTCCCAATGCCGGGCGCATCGCGGCGCCGAAACGAGGCTGAGACCGCCTCCTTCTACTTTCGGGCATCCGCCGGCAGGCGGATACGCTGGCCCTCACGAAGGCCACACTAAGGCCTGTTGGGTGCCTGTTTGGAGCCATAGGAGCCAGGGGCCAGGAACTCTGCCCTTACCGCTCCAGGTAAGCCAACGCTGCCACCTGTTTCTGTGCCTGTTTATGCCTAAATCTGCCGTCTGCAATACCCTATGCCCACCTTATTCTAGGTAACTTTTGGCCTTCACTACTGCACTACTCCCAGCTACCATTGTCTCCAGCACTATGTGTGTCTGTGACACCCCAGGAAACCCCAGGAAATAGTAACCATATGCATAACCCGTGTGCAGGACTGTTAGGTGATACCCCACTGTATTATTGCCAATTGTGTTATTTGAATCTAGGTGATACCCCACTGCATTACTGCCAAATTGTGTTATTTGAATCTAGGTGATGCTCCACTGCATTACTGCCAAATTGTGTTATTTGAATCTAGGTGATACCCCACTGCATTATTGCCAAATTGTGTTATTTGAATCTAGGTGATACCCCACTGCATTATTGCCAATTGTGCCATTTGAACCTAGGTGATACCCCACTGCATTACTGCCAAATTGTGTTATTTGAATCTAGGTGATGCCCCACTGCATTATTGCCAAATTGTGTTATTTGAATCTAGGTGATACCCCACTGCACTATTGCCAAATTGTGTTATTTGAATCTAGGTGATACCCCACTGCATTATTGCCAAATTGTGTTATTTGAATCTAGGTGATACCCCACTGCACTATTGCCAAATTGTGTTATTTGAATATAGGTGATACCCCACTGCACTATTGCCAAATTGTGTTATTTGAATCTAGGTGATACCCCACTGCACTATTGCCAAATTGTGTTATTTGAATCTAGATGATACCCCACCGCATACTCGCTGTCTACCACTATTCCTGCACATGCTCTGTTTACATAGCCACCCATGTCCTCCCAGAGACTACTGAGCTCCTACCGCAACCCAAAGTTCACCCCCTGACCACAAACTGAATCTAGGTGTTACTACCCTATCTGCATATTGCACCTTTACTGCCTCGCCTGAATTGAATGATACGTATTTGTATTGCTTCTCACCCCTGCCCACCCCATCTCCCAGATAACACCTACATTGCTACTCCCACACAACGCCAGCGCAGTACTGCAGAAAATGCTAACCATATTACTCATCTTCTGTGCAATGGCCACGCCCGCATCCCAAGACACTCCCATCCTGGAGACTGGCTCAGGAGCCCCCCCTCCCCAGCCAGGCTCTAATCTCACCCACAACTCCTACACAACTAGGTACTATCCTGACCCTTCCTACCCAAGATATTATTGCAAGTCAGGACCCATAACCCTTGCCTCCCACCCCTGCCCTACCACCGAAAGAAACAACAAACTTTGCGCCAGACTCTCTAAACTTTATGAGCCGCCCCGAAGATCCCTGTCTGATTCCAAATGCGAAGCCAAAAGGTCCACCAAAGGCACCACTATCCCCACAACCAAGTCCAAGCCTATCCCTCATACAAACATCTCGGTAAAAACAGATGTACACTCCTACAAAGGAGCTCTCCTCAATACCAGATCATTGGTCGCACATGCCCTTAATATAGCAGACCTAATTATCAAAGATTAATTAGACTTCATCGCTCTAACCAAAACGTGGCTCCACAATGCAGCAGGCCCATCTCTAATGCTGGCCATCCCAGAAGGCTACACTATAGCTAGGCAGGACCGGGTAGGTAATCGGGGCGGTGGCATCGCCATCATATCCAAAGTAAGCTTAGCTCTCAGACTAGCCCCGACCCAAACTCTGCAATCGTGTGAATCCCTCACTGCCAAACTCCCCATAAATCACACCCAATCCCTCACTATCCACCTGATCTACAGACCACCAGGTCCACTTGGAACATTCGAGGAAGATCTACACAACCTTATCTCTAACAATGCGAAAACCACCTCACAACTACTGCTACTAGGGGACCTCAACCTAGGGTTCAATGACCCAGCAGACATACATGCATCTACCATAGCCAATACGATCTCATCACTCAGACTCTCTCAAAAAGTCAACCTACCCACCCACCTGAAGGGTAGAACCCTAGACTGGGTTGCTGATGCTAATTGCTCAGCGGTCATCACCGTCACCACACCACTACCCTGGACCGACCACTCGTTGGTCTCTTTTAACCTACTGACCTCTAGATCACCTACCACAACCGTGTCACTGGCACCACCCTGCCTCACAAGAAACAAGAAAAATATCTCAATAGAAAAAATCATCCCAGCTATCCTTCCAACCCTAAACGCACTGCCAGACAATCTAGATCCCAACACACTAGTTCACAAATATAATAAAATCATGTTAACTACCATGGATAAAATTGCCCCACTCAAACTTCGCACCAGTAAGCCAAAAACCCATTTAAACAAATGGTATACACCCGAACTCAAAGCCCTCCGCCTAAAAAAGCGAAAATGTGAAGCTGATTGGAAACTATGCCCCTCCAGTGAAAAGAAAGCCATCCTTGACACGATTTCTCGTCACTACAAAGCTGAAATCTGCTTAGCCAAACGGAATTCCTAAAACATCCGCATTGCCAACTCCAATTCAAGTATGAAGGAGCTCTTTTCCATACTGAAGGAACTTGAGTCACCCATTGCCACACCCGACACCTGCACTAAGAACCAGACCTGGTGCACAGACATCCAACAAGCACTAGCAAATAAAATAAACACCCTACAAAATAAAATTCAACTAAAAAAAGATTCCCTAAACCTCACTATCCCTCCCATACCTCCGCCCAATGCCTCACCAAGTACACACATCAACTCATTCACCTTCTCTAAAACCACCACCCTGGAGGTTGAGAAAATCATCCTTTCTCTTAAACCATCAAACTGTAAAGGCGATATCTGCCCCGCACACATAATAAAGGATGCAGCCAGAGACCTGTCGCCCTTTATCTCTAAACTCATAAACGCCTCTTTCTCCTCAGGCAGCATCCCTGCCAACTTAAAACAATCTTGGGTACTCCCCCTCCTCAAAAAACAGTCGCTTGATCCCCTCATCCCCACCAACTACCGACCCATCACCACGGTACCCTTCCTACTGAAAATCTTGGACAAAGTTGCCTATGTCCAGATTCAAAAATACTTAGAGCTACACAAGTTACTAGGGTCCAGACAATCAGGTTTCCGCCCACTACACGGCACGGAAATAGCCCTTATCGATCTCAAAACCCAAATTGATGATCTGAGGGACAAGGGCAAGACAGCACTCCTCCTCTTACTCGACCTCTCCACGGCTTTCGACCTCGTCGACCACAAGGTCCTCTGCAGACACCTTGACTCAGCTGCTCACTTCTCCCCAGAAGCTATCAAATGGATTGAATCCTTTCTGAGCGAGAGAACCATGAGTGTCTTCTCCCCTTCAGCAGCAGCAGACTCCTCTCCTATTACTTGTGGAGTCCCGCAGGGCTCATGCGTCTCCCCCACACTATAGAACATATTCACCAAACCCCTGTTCGACGATCTGGACCATCTGGGTGTCACCTACACTAACTATGCTGATGACACTCAGATTCTCCTCCCACTTTCAGGGGATCACAGTAAGGATGGAGAGTTGGTGAATAGGGTATATCTCATCATTCAGGCATGGATGGCATCGCATGGTCTATGCCTGAATGATGACAAGACAGAGCTCATCATCTTAGGTTCCCCCGCTTTGGGATGGAAATGAGTGTATCCCACCCCACTAGGCGCTTCCAAATACTGCGAACACCATATGAGATGATATAACATACAAGAGGGGGCTATCCACACCATCAGGCAACATAGAGCAGCCCTGCAGCACTTAGAAGTAGACACATGGCATTAGAAAACCCCATAGCTCTTGACACCATTTTGTATTAGGCCCAGAAAAGATAAACTGCAGGCTTGCGCTATTCACCTTCCTAGTTCACAAAGCCAACTTTCTGCACAACATGCTGGCTCCACCAGAGTCTTGTTCCCACAGGAGCCCACTTCCCTCTCATCCCTTTAGAGTTGCAAATATTTAGTATTTGTCACTGGAATGCACCCTGCAAGAGCATGAGACACCACCAGGGTCTGTGTTGCATCCATTCATCGCCACTAACCTGCCAGTAGGCCTCTCACCCCCACCCAGCCAGGATGGAGCCAGCCTCACCTCACTGACTCAACCCCCACACCTTTTCATTCCTTGAAATATTTGCGACCCCTAGGTCTCAACCCTCATCAAGTGTCCGCAGGAGATCTAAGCATGCGCTACTATATTTATTACAAGGAACAACGCATACCCCATGTAACACGAGGTACTAGGGGGGATAAATTCAAGATCAAACTCCATGGTGGAGACCTTGAGTGCAGGAGCTGCGGTATCAATGAAACCCGGAATCTGTGGGTCAGCATGACTGTATTTTATCCTCTCTCTTCCTTGGCACCACTTCTCGTGCCTCCCAGGAGCCTGCCACATTGAGTTAATATTCAGGTGTCACATGTTTAGCTTAGATAGAAACAATGCCAACATTTGTGACCCGACCTTCACTGCGAACATGAGCCCTGCTGACCCACATGGATCCTGATTGACGGGAGAGAACCAACCAATTACTGCCTGGAATCCCCTATGGAGCACACCCATGTGTAGGGTGCCTCCAATCAGCGACACCCATTGTGCACCCTTTGGATGACGTATTTTGGGTTCTTAAGCCCAGGTCAGTAACTACTTCAGTTAGAGTGCTCTCGAGCAGCAGAGTCCTTTGCTGATGTTTGTATTCTGTATTATTAAACCTTGTTATCCTTGCAACGCTATCTTCTGGCCTATTTCCCTAGCAGGTTGTTTTTATTCTGGAGTATGCGCATAGAGGGACTTGTTTTAGGAGGAAAAACAAAGGCCTGTCCTTTTAACACTGATGTGAATTCTAAACTCTTTAGATAACTAGATACCCATTCACATATGTTTTGCTAATTGCACATTTGTGCCAGTAGCTGAGGGAAGAGGAGTGTCCTTCCGAAAAGAGAAGGGTTCCGACCCTTCCTTAAGTCTTGTTTTTTAATGCAACATTATTTTTCTCCTTGTCAAAGATCCTGGATCAGCCTCTCGGAATGAAAATCAAGACACTGGCTGGAATGTAATTAACAGATTATAAATCATAGTTGAGGGGCATCTGTTAAAATAATCTAGGCCGCAGGGTTTTTAATGAAGGGAATGTATGCCTACTGGCGATGCATTGATAATGAAACATAAAATCATGTACTACCAGGTGTTTTGTCTGAATTTGTGGCAGAGGGGCTATATGACGTCATTAATCCAAGATGCCCGCCTTTGAGGATATTCATTTCTTTTTTGAGCTGTAACTGTTTTGGGATGGTTCTATGAAAAATGTGATAAGTAGTTTTTTTGTTAAACATGATCAAAGGAATACAAAAGTTCATATAAGGAATTTTTAAATATATTTTACCATTTCTGAATTATAGCCTTGTAAGTTATTGCTACTGCATTGCAAGCCTCTGACTGTATGTCCACTAAATTCGAAAGTTTGAAATAATGTGCAACTTTCTCATTGAAATATACTGGTTATTAAAACTACAATAGCTATTTACATTTGAAGGTTTTACAGGTCACCCTCTGAGTGCCAGAGTTAATTTTTATCATCTACAAATTGTTGTCGACACAGAGCTCTTCGTCGTCACCACACTTACACAGTTCTGTGCACCTTAGTGACTGAGCTCATCATTTGCATACACAGCACATTGTCCTTTGACACATGCACACTGTAACAGCTGTATGAATGATTGTGGTTCACATGGAACCATACACATATTAGGAAAATATTGATTATCTGCCTTCTCCCGCCAAGTGATGCTCTGGGATATTTGGGTGTTGTTGATAGGTGTCAGCACTCCATCACCTGGTAATGAGTCCTTAAGATGTATGGAATTCGAGAGGATCTTGTTGGTGGCAGATTTTCACTTTGCTTCTCTTTTTTTGTGAACATCCCACCAATGCAGTTGACCAATGTCTGAAATCTTTGTTCCTGGTGAGTAGACTTGAGAAATAAATCGTTCTATCAATTGTTCATCTTCTTTCTTAAGTTCAGCTAGACATCAAAGTTTTTGAAAGCTTCAAGGATTTCTTCTTCTGAAGTCTTGAAAACTTTCCAGAAAGATAGTTTTCCTTTCTTCATAAACCACAGGTAATATCAAACCCCGAAAGAGCAAGAAGGCCTAGTAATGCCTGAATCTTTGTAGGCCTTAAGCAGGAGCACACATGTTTGGTATCTATACAACTTCTATTAGTTCCAACTCCTGTGACAAACAAGCTTTCAGAGGGGAAACCAGTGACCACCACAGTGAAAAGGACAAGAACATTGCCATCAGATGAAAGAATGTGGTGGGGAGAAGCATGACGATGTAATACATACATGGAGTGACACATTATTTTTGTGTCTGCCTACTCATGTGTGCCTTTAATGTCTGCAACATCATCAGATGACTTGACCTTTGATCCTCTGTGCATGCAGAATGCAATAGGATGGTACTCATGGAAACAATTTCCTTTCAATATTTGTAGAATCTGTGATTTTGTACTCAAAAGGTGTTGCTTTTCCTGCTCTTTTCCTTTGCATGGAGTTCTTGAGTGAAATTTCTAGGTAGGTATCAAGTACTAATTGAGTTTCATTATACTTGAGCAGATATGGTTCTTTTTTCTTGTTAATTTGATTGTAAGGTCATGGCATGTCTTCACATAGGACAGTTTCTGCAGTGCTTGCAATTCTGCCACTCCATCAAAGACAGCTGCTAAATATGTTTGCTCTGGTACCGACAATCTGTCCTCATTATCAAATGAAGAAACCACTGTCATGCAGTTAGAAACCTCTGTATGTTGTTCCTCTTCCAGTATCTTCATCAGCTTGCTTTTGTTTGCAGCTAAAATCATGGTACCATCTAAGTTGAACATTGAAAGGGAAACTGCAGAAAATTTACAATTACTGAAGCATTCCTGTAGGTCAATGTCAGTTTGACTTCATGAAGGAATTAGCAAACGTGTGAACAAAGAACAGTCTGCCTTCAACTGCACTATGGTGTCTGATACCTTTGTCTTAAGAACGTTGTGTGCACTTTTTACACAGCTGAAGGTTCTCTTTCTTCAATGGTTCCCGCAGGCTACAGCTGTCTGATTCAATCGAGTCTTCTTTAAAGCTGATGCACATTTGGCAACTTTGTTCTGTCATTCTTGATGTGTCCTTCGAATGTGTTCATCAAAAACTGTCTTAATTGAGATGTTGATGAGTTATGTTCCACAATAATATACAGGATTAGTCAATGTCATGATCGATTTGTAGATCTGTTGAACATCTTGCTTTAGCATGTTGCTTTCGATGCTGTTAGGTGTTGTTGTTTTGACATTTCGTAATCTGTGATTCCTTTAGACAGCCTTGACAGATCAGGAGAGGCGAAAAAGAATTGTGGCAGAGCCTGTTTCTGTTGAGTAATATTAACCAGAACACCACATACTTTAATTGCCCTGTTTTGATGTTCCAGAGCTTCATCTCAACCTAAATCACAAAAGGGTACTTTTGTCTTGCTTACTACCCAATTGCCTTTCTGAAACTTACCCACAAATCCGGGTGTTTGCTTTTAAGCTTCTTCATTTCTGCTAAGTACCATGGTATTATACTTGCATAGTTTATCAAATTGAGGGAGAAAAAGTACTTAACAAACTCTTCAAGTGATGCAAGGTGTAAATCGCAGTTTGAAGTTTGGACGGGTCTAATAAAACATTGTGTCCAACATATATATGTACTGAAGAGCAACACTGAGTGTTGGTTTTTCTTGAGATTCTTTAGCCTCAAAAGCACTGGAACGCACTACCCACAGACTTTAGAGCTGAAAACTCCCTCCTTGCCTTCAGAAGAAAGCTCCAAACCTCACTCTTTGTATGATAAGCTGTAACTTGTCTTCATATTAATTGTCTCCTTAAACTGTCTGTAACTGTTGCAAACTTACTGTAAACTGCATATGCTCATTTTCTGTAAATAAGAATTATCTGTAACAAGCGCCACAATGCCCTCGGGCTGTTGTGCGCTCAACAAATCTGAATAAATAAATAAATCTATCCTTGACATCACCATTTGTTAAAAAGAACAAATTCCTTTGGCACAACATATGAGAAATTTGCTTCTTCAAAGCTTCCAGTGAATTGACATTTTTCAGACGTTAGTACAGCTCTCTATAAAATCGTAGCTGCTTCAAGAAGGGTTCTCATATTTCTCAATATCCTCAAATTCTTCTCCTGCATCTTCCGCTTTTGCTTTCAGTGATACTGGTTGTGGTTCATTTACCCTTTTGGCATTACTAAAAATAATGCCAATGCATTCAATCTCTTCTTCTATAAACCATTGATTTATTTTCTTGTTTTCATATGACCTTCTTCTAAACCATTGCTGGCTGCAATTTCCCTGTAAATCTTTACAATATCCTCCATTGTTGTTAAAAGCCTTATCTTATCTTAAAAGCACTTAAAAGTGGAAAATATGCCTGAAGGCATCTAGGAGCTACTTCATCGGAACGGTCAGCCACAGCGGTACCTAACCTGAAGGATTTATGTAAAAAGAAAAGTTTTCAAGGAGCGACAAAAAGAACAGTTACCCGACAGGAAAAGGGAGTGAATACCAGAACCTAGCTGCAGCAACGGAAAAAGCATGCCCACCCACCCGCGCAAGCCGCACATGTGGAGCTTGGATGATACACGACCCCTGTGAGCGGAGGGGGTGATTAGGAATGTAAGAGAAGAGGACCAAAATGAGGGAGTCCATAGAGATGTGATAGAGGGGGACCCACCATTCAATTTCAGCCACTTGTCGCTCATCCAGCAACCCACAGCCTCCAAGCAACTCTGCAGCTTAGATGCCACATTAGGCTGCGAAATATCAAGCCACAGAATGATCTGAGTATCATCAGCATGGGAGTAGCAACAGAGACTGTGAGAGTGGACGAGCTCCACCAATGGCTGGATGTAGACATTGAATAGAGTATGGGCAAGGTACATCCCTGGGGGTCAACGCAGGATAAAGGTTCCGATAGAGAGCGGAAGGGGGAAAGAAAAGAGATTCTGCACAATCACCCAATAGAGAATAGATAGAGAATTGCGCATATCCTGAGAGGGAGCGGTCCCTGTCTGCACAGTAGCAGGGAGGATAGAGAGCTTATAAACTCAAACAGTTCTCTTGGCTGGTTGAGAGCAGATTCCATTTTAAAAGAGTAGAACCTGCTCTTAGCAGTAACAATAGCCTTATTGAATAAGACAGTTGCCTGATGCAAAAGCATGCAGTCAGACTGAAAGTAAGAATTCCTCCACTTCTGCTCAGACTGCAGAGGTTTGAGGCGCAAAAGCTTTAAGTCTTCATCAAACAAGGGTTCAGTCTGGCAGCCTCGCTGTCTACAGCAATCAGCAGTAACAGTAAACACTTGGGCAAGAGAGACCAGATCCACAACTGGCAGAACAGTATAACATGCAACAACCAACTGTGCCACCCCAGCTCTGTCAACAGAGCACCAGTTGCGTTTCAAGACTTTAGGTTTAGAACAGGATGCCAAATCAATCTCAACAGTAATAGAAAAAGGTATTAAAAAGTGGTTGGACCACACCAGCTGCCAAGCTGAACAGACTGTGACTAGTGCTTGCAGGGAGAAAATGTTATTGAGCGTATTCCCCTATGGGTGAGTAGTCCCAGACACAGGGGCCAGAATCATTGTGCAGCCAGGTCTCTGTGATGCAGGCAATATCAGGAGAGTGATCATAGTGTAAGTCATTACAGGCTAGAGGATGCAGAGCCATGGAGATAACATTAAACAGTAATCAAGGACGATAAGCAGAGAAGGCAGTTGTCTTACCCACAACAGATCTTGGGGAAAACCCAACCAACCAGACCATGTCCGCAGAGTCTAAGTTCAACAGCTTTTCCCAAGAAACAGCAAAAGGCACCTTGGCAGCACCCACAATTGACAAGCCATTTCCCCAAAGCCTGTCCGCAGCCTGGAAAAGCACAGACGGGCTTGCCTTAGGTGCGCAAGGTCCTTGATCACTGCCCTCAGCCTCTGCACTTGCAAACAGGGCTTTTATTCTGACAAATAGTATCAGAACAGCAATGACCCTGCCACTGTCAGAAAGACAGTGAAGAGATACTTCTATAGAGTGGGATGAGTGCAGAAGGAAAAAAAATCTGCACGCTACCAGATACGAGCCCTGAGTGAGGAAGCCAGGTACCTTCCTACTAAGGACGGAATACAAGTAAAACAAAAATAGTTAAAAAAAGAAGCTAAAACAAATAACCATACCGAAAGCAAATTTTATAAAAAATAGGCATCCAGTCACCTGCCAACTCTCACAGCGAGTCAATGAAAGGAAATAAGAAATATTATCAAAAGTCCAGTAGGGCCAAAGTCAACATTCAAGTCTTACATTCTTCACTATTTGCCTAGGGAAGAGGGCAGGAGCCCTCTCCCCCTCCCTGAACCCGCCCAAGCAGCCAGCATCGACGAGGAGGTCCCGAGAGACCTGCCTGATCAGGTCCCGAGGCCTGCCTGACCTCCCAATGCCGGGCGCATTGCGGCGCCGAAACGAGGCTGAGACCACCTCCTTCTACTTTCAGGCATCCGCCGGCAGGCGAATACGCCGGCCCTCACGAAGGCCACACTAAGGCCTGTTGGGTGCCTGTGTTTCCCCCATTCTTCACTATATGCCTAGGGAAGAGGGCAGGAGCCCTCTCCCCCTCCCTGAAGCCGCCCAAGCAGCCAGCGTCGACGAGGAGGTCCCGAGAGACCTGCCTGATCAGGTCCCGAGGCTTCCTGACCTCCCAATGCCGGGCGCATCGCGGCGCCGAAACGAGGCTGAGACCGCCTCCTTCTACTTTCGGGCATCCGCCGGCAGGCGGATACGCCGGCCCTCACGAAGGCCACACTAAGGCCTGTTGGGTGCCTGTGTGTGTTTCCCCCATTCTTCACTATTTGCCTTGAGAAGAGGGCAGGAGCCCTCTCCCCCTCCCTGAAGCCGCCCAAGCAGCCAGCGTCGACGAGGAGGTCCCGAGAGACCTGCCTGATCAGGTCCCGAGGCCTGCCTGACCTCCCAATGCCGGGCGCATCGCGGCGCCGAAACGAGGCTGAGACCGCCTCCTTCTACTTTCGGGCATCCGCCGGCAGGCGGATACGCCGGCCCTCACGAAGGCCACACTAAGGCCTGTTGGGTGCCTGTGTTTCCCCCATTCTTCACTATTTGCCTAGGGAAGAGGGCAGGAGCCCTCTCCCCCTCCCTGAAGCCGCCCAAGCAGCCAGCGTCGACGAGGAGGTCCCGAGAGACCTGCCTGATCAGGTCCCGAGGCCTGCCTGACCTCCCAATGCCGGGCGCATCGCGGCGCCGAAACGAGGCTGAGACTGCCTCCTTCTACTTTCGGGCATCCGCCGGCAGGCGGATACGCCGGCCCTCACGAAGGCCACACTAAGGCCTGTTGGGTGCCTGTTTGGAGCCATAGGAGCCAGGGGCCAGGAACTCTGCCCTTACCGCTCCAGGTAAGCCAACGCTGCCACCTGTTTCTGTGCCTGTTTATGCCTAAATCTGCCGTCTGCAATACCCTATGCCCACCTTATTCTAGGTAACTTTTGGCCTTCACTACTGCACTACTCCCAGCTACCATTGTCTCCAGCACTATGTGTGTCTGTGACACCCCAGGAAACCCCAGGAAATAGTAACCATATGCATAACCCGTGTGCAGGACTGTTAGGTGATACCCCACTGTATTATTGCCAATTGTGTTATTTGAATCTAGGTGATACCCCACTGCATTACTGCCAAATTGTGTTATTTGAATCTAGGTGATACTCCACTGCATTACTGCCAAATTGTGTTATTTGAATCTAGGTGATACCCCACTGCATTATTGCCAAATTGTGTTATTTGAATCTAGGTAATACCCCACTGCACTATTGCCAAATTGTGTTATTTGAATATAGGTGATACCCCACTGCACTATTGCCAAATTGTGTTATTTGAATCTAGGTGATACCCCACTGCACTATTGCCAAATTGTGTTATTTGAATCTAGATGATACCCCACCGCATACTCGCTGTCTACCACTATTCCTGCACATGCTCTGTTTACATAGCCACCCATGTCCTCCCAGAGACTACTGAGCTCCTACCGCAACCCAAAGTTCACCCCCTGACCACAAACTGAATCTAGGTGTTACTACCCTATCTGCATATTGCACCTTTACTGCCTCGCCTGAATTGAATGATACGTATTTGTATTGCTTCTCGCCCCTGCTCACCCCATCTCCCAGATAACACCTACATTGCTACTCCCACACAACGCCAGCGCAGTACTGCAGAAAATGCTAACCATATTACTCATCTTCTGTGCAATGACCACGCCCGCATCCCAAGAAACTCCCATCCAGGAGACTGGCTCAGGAGCCCCCCCTCCCCAGCCAGGCTCTAATCTCACCCACAACTCCTACACAACTAGGTACTATCCTGACCCTTCCTACCCAAGATATTATTGCAAGTCAGGACCCATAACCCTTGCCTCCCACCCCTGCCCTACCACCGAAAGAAACAACAAACTTCGTGCCAGACTCTCTAAACTTTATGAGCCGCCCCGAAGATCCCTGTCTGATTCCAAATGCGAAGCCAAAAGGTCCACCAAAGGCACCACTATCCCCACAACCAAGTCCAAGCCTATCCCTCATACAAACATCTCGGTAAAAACAGATGTACACTCCTACAAAGGAGCTCTCCTCAATACCAGATCATTGGTCGCACATGCCCTTGATATAGCAGACCTAATTATCAAAGATTAATTAGACTTCATCGCTCTAACCGAAACGTGGCTCCACAATGCAGCAGGCCCATCTCTAATGCTGGCCATCCCAGAAGGCTACACTATAGCTAGGCAGGACCGGGTAGGTAATCGGGGCGGTGGCATCGCCATCATATCCAAAGTAAGCTTAGCTCTCAGACTAGCCCCGACCCAAACTCTGCAATCGTGTGAATCCCTCACTGCCAAACTCCCCATAAATCACACCCAATCCCTCACTATCCACCTGATCTACAGACCACCAGGTCCACTTGGAACATTCGAGGAAGATCTACACAACCTTATCTCTAACAATGCGAAAACCACCTCACAACTACTGCTACTAGGGGACCTCAACCTAGGGTTCAACGACCCAGCAGACATACATGCATCTACCATAGCCAATACGATCTCATCACTCAGACTCTCTCAAAAAGTCAACCTACCCACCCACCTGAAGGGTAGAACCCTAGACTGGGTTGCTGATGCTAATTGCTCAGCGGTCATCACCGCCACCACACCACTACCCTGGACCGACCACTCGTTGGTCTCTTTTAACCTACTGACCTCTAGATCACCTACCACAACCGTGTCACTGGCACCACCCTGCCTCACAAGAAACAAGAAAAATATCTCAATAGAAAAAATCATCCCAGATATCCTTCCAACCCTAAACGCACTGCCAGACAATCTAGATCCCAACACACTAGTTCACGAATATAATAAAATCATGTTAACTACCATGGATAAAATTGCCCCACTCAAACTTCGCACCAGTAAGCCAAAAACCCATTTAAACAAATGGTATACACCCGAACTCAAAGCCCTCCGCCTAAAAAAGCGAAAATGTGAAGCTGATTGGAAATTATGCCCCTCCAGTGAAAAGAAAGCCATCCTTGACACGATTTCTCGTCACTACAAAGCTGAAATCTGCTTAGCCAAACAGAATTCCTATAACATCCGCATTGCCAACTCCAATTCAAGTATGAAGGAGCTCTTTTCCATACTGAAGGAACTTGAGTCACCCATTGCCACACTCGACACCTGCACTAAGAACCAGACCTGGTGCACAGACATCCAACAAGCACTAGCAAATAAAATAAACACCCTACAAAATAAAATTCAACTAAAAAAAGATTCCCTAAACCTCACTATCCCTCCCATACCTCCGCCCAATGCCTCACCAAGTACACACATCAACTCATTCACCTTCTCTGAAACCACCACCCTGGAGGTTGAGAAAATCATCCTTTCTCTTAAACCATCAAACTGTAAAGGCGATATCTGCCCCGCACACATAATACAGGATGCAGCCAGAGACCTGTCGCCCTTTATCTCTAAACTCATAAACGCCTCTTTCTCCTCAGGCAGCATCCCTGCCAACTTAAAACAATCTTGGGTACTCCCCCTCCTCAAAAAACAGTCGCTTGATCCCCTCATCCCCACCAACTACCGACCTATCACCACGGTACCCTTCCTACTGAAAATCTTGGACAAAGTTGCCTATGTCCAGATTCAAAAATACCTAGAGCTACACAAGTTACTAGGCTCCAGACAATCAGGTTTCCGCCCACTACACAGCACGGAAATAGCCCTTATCGATCTGAAAACCCAAATTGATGATCTGAGGGACAAGGGCAAGACAGCACTCCTCCTCTTACTCGACCTCTCCACGGCTTTCGACCTCGTTGACCACAAGGTCCTCTGCAGACACCTTGACTCAGCTGCTCACTTCTCCCCAGAAGCTATCAAATGGATTGAATCCTTTCTGAGCGAGAGAACCATGAGTGTCTTCTCCCCTTCAGCAGCAGCAGACCCCTCTCCTATTACTTGTGGAGTCCCGCAGGGCTCATGCGTCTCCCCCACACTATAGAACATCTTCACCAAACCCCTGTTCGACGATCTGGACCATCTGGGTGTCACCTACACTAACTATGCTGATGACACTCAGATTCTCCTCCCACTTTCAGGGGATCACAATAAGGACGGAGAGTTGGTGAATAGGGTATATCTCATCATTCAGGCATGGATGGCATCGCATGGTCTATGCCTGAATGATGACAAGACAGAGCTCATCATCTTAGGTTCCCCCGCTAATATCAACAAACTAGGCCTTGAATATGCCGAATTCAACATAGATGGCAATCTCATCAGAGTATCCAGGGAAGTAAAAACCCTCGGCTTTTATCTAGATGCCACTATGTCATTCACTAAACAGGTCAACTCACTAGCATCTACCACTGCGTACACCTGCAAATTAATAAGGGCAGGCAGACCATTCCTATCCAATGACAGCTGCTTGATCCTGGCAAGAGCACTCATACTATCCAGGCTCGATTATTGTAATGCCCTCTATAGTGGCGCTAACAAAGCCATTATCCACAGGCTTCAAATCCTACAAAACAATGCCTTGAGAGCTGCCCTCGGCATTAATAAGAGAGATCATATCTCAACCACCAGACGCCAACAGAAATGGCTCTCCACAGACAACAGAATCAAACTAAAGTTGGCCTCCCTAACCCATAAAGCCCCCAACAATGCCGCCCCCAGCTACCTGATGGACAAGGTAAAGAGAAAGTCCTCCATCCGACAAACAAGAACTATCAATTCCAACCGCCTGATAATTCCCAGATTCAAACTCTCCACCATTGGTGGGAACAGTTTCCCGGTGAAAGCTGCCATACTCTGGAATTCTCTGCCACACAACCTAAGAGCTGACCAACCATATTTACACTTTAGAAGACACCTCATCAGTCACCTTAACTCCAATAACCCTTGTATGTAGCTGCACTCTCTATACCTAGGCATAGATAGTGATATCTTGCTCGCGACTTCGCCCTCGCCTCTAACAGTCCTTACAGCACACATCTGTACACTTACCTCCTGTATAGATATTGACCTTTTATGTATGAAGATTTGTATACCTCTTATTCCTGTAATCCTGAATATTTTTCTCAGGAGTACCCGCCTTTAACAGCCCTGTACATATTTGTATATTTACCCCTGCATAGATATTGACTTTGTATGCATGAAAATGTGTACATTTCTTATTTCTGTAATTCTGATTATCTTTATCACTACCTCAAAGTGTATATTTCTGCAACATTGTAAGCTTCGAATTAACTTTTGCCTGAGCCCTGTTGCCCCTGGGTAAGGTGCGCGATATAAATAAATAAACAAACAAACAAACAAACAAACAAACAAACAAACAAAATAATGAGCACAAATTCACAATCTCAAAACAATAAACCTGACAGCTTTAAACAGCCGTGCCTGAACAACCGTTGCCTTCAAGGAGAAAATCACTGATTGAAGAAACAAATTCAACATTTGAACATTTGTTGCTATGTAAGACAGTGAATTTGGAGGCATATTTCTGCTTAGTATAGGCTTGCGTCATAAGACATTCACTAAATGTGTGTTCCAGCATAGCTTGTGCTATGCAATTTCCCTTGCGCAAGGGTCTTCGGGATCTGTACAATCGCTAAGACGAATCTTCAGTGTGTCATTGTTAGACAGTTCTACTGCTCTTCAAACGGATCCCTGCTCAATCGTTGCTATCATATATAAGTGATTTCTTCGTGTTCCTTCTTTATTGCTAATGAAGCATTTGTTTCTGTCGTACATAGCTATATTGATCATGTAGTGTAGCTTTGTTCTTCTCCTTCCTCTTCTTCATGGCTGGGTGTTGCTTTGGCGCACATAACTGCTCTCCATACAATCTTTTCCTTTGATCCATGTTTGCCTTATGAGTACATTACTTGTAGCATTCTGAATGCGATGATGCTTTTTCATTTTTCAGTTCTTCAAGTGTTAAGTTGCCTAATCGTAGACTAATGTGCAAGTATTTATTATTGTTCCATTTAGCTCTCTTTTTAATGCACTCTAAAACCTTTTTTTTATAATATTTTGGATTAACCATGTGAGATGTCTTTCTTTGTTGTCAAAAGTATACAAGAAAAAATCTGTTATCCATTTTGTTTTTGTGGTTGATTGTGAAAGTTCTACATTTAAATGGCTTCGATATCTGTAAAGTATTGACATTTTAAAGAATTTATTTTACAGGAAGATAGAATAAAATTTCAAGTTTTAATTGCTCTTAAAGAATGTTCACATTTTCTTGCCAATTACCAGAACCGGTAACAAAATAGATGGGAAAATGTTTAGAAATCATAAAAACGAACTGCAAACAGAAACATCTGAACAATAAGAGATATCAAATTATAATAAGGACCTTCTTTATTCAGTTTTTATGGTGAACAAAAAAGGTCCTTAGAAAAGGTTTGATGGGATCACTCTGAAAGCAGTTATAGATCACCTTTTGATTCATAAATTGAGGTGGCGGGCACCTTGGATTAATAAGGTCACACAGGCCCTCTGCCACAAATTCATACAAAACACCTGATAATACATAATTATATGCTTAATTTGCAATGCACTCCTGCTATCCAATGGAATCACATATGCCCCTCAACTATGATGGATACAGGTGCCAGTTTCATCATGGTCTATCTGCAGGCATGGGCCAGTGTCAAAGGTTAAGATTGTAAACCTAAAGAACTGAACACGGGAACTCCTTACCAGTCATCTTAAACTTTATATAGACACAAGCATACTCGAGGCTGCATCTGGAGGATGATTTAAAGACAATACTGAATAATGCCACTCTAATATAGAACTATGTACCTGATGCCTCCCACTTTTAAGGTTTTCAAATTACAGCTACCAACATTATATAAAAAGCACAAAAAAAGGTAGCAGGCGCCCCTCTCTCGAAAGAACAAGGCATGATAACCTGTTCAGTGGTTATTAACCACATTGAGAGTTCGCAGCCATTGCTTTTTGCTCACTGTACCTTCACAGATGGGAAATATCCATTTGCATATCAGTCTTTGTCCCGCCCACAAGGGCAGTCCAGCACCGAAATGCTATGGCAATTCCTCTCTGAACAAGAGTACCATCAGCAACCAAAGCACCCTATCGAAAGAATTCAGAAGGAAAGCAAAGTCAGGTGCCAGCAGAAAATTACTCCCAATGGAGGGCTGACAACAGCAATTCCTGCTTACCTTTAAGGAGCAGCCCCACTCTCTACACAGCCACACCTCTAAAGGAGTGACCCAGCTAACAGACACATCTGCAAATAAATTCTGCACACAGTGAATGGTAAAACTGTGGAGCAAACATACCAGCTATAGAATGCAGTACTAACAGGGATATGAGCAGCAACAAAAGCTCCAACCAACGTAACCACTGCTTCTTGTGTACAAACAATTAAAGAAAATACTCATATATCCTCATGTGACCCAAGAGAAAACAAAACTTCCTTTGTTAGCTTCGCGAAGAAACAGAAGGTGGAGACAACGAAGGATGTTGTGGCAGTGAAAGCCAAGTTTGGTGCATTCTTAACAGGAAAAAATGCTAAGAAAAACTGTGAACCTCTACATTACCAACAGAAATAACGAAAACAGTTGTGGTTTTACCCAGAACCTGAAAATAAAAAGTTGACACTAATTCACGATTAGCCACTTTAGTCAATAAGTAGCGATGCATCTTTACATTAAACCAACGTTCACGCCCCGCGCTTTTTATCCATTAATCAACAATTAACCTTATAGCATTGTATTACAAGTATGTATTCAATGGAGCATCACTTACATTTTGACGCATTTATCACTGCGACCCATCTGTGTTCGCCATAGCCATCAAGTGGAAACGTACTGTCACACATTAACATTGTCTGCTCTGGCGGCACAAACCATCAATGTTCGATTTGTGCAATCATGTGTGGCCACTCAAATGTGCAAGGCGCTTTGACTAGTAATCCATATCAATATTGTTATTCTCTGCTCATCTCCACATCTTCTTTTTTTAAATATGAGTTCTAAAATAAATAAAGCAGTCGGCACAGTAATTTAATTTAAGGATTTGTATTTTCATGTAATTTTAGAAATACACCAATGTTATTAAAAAGCCACCTGAACAGTGATCAATATACACAATGCAAAACACGTGAACATCATCCTTTCAATTCTACAACCACGCTGCTGTGAAAAGCGTTTGCGTATATTACACGTGTCAGTCATGCTGGCATGCTTTGTGGCATTTTGAAGCAATGTCACATTTCAGTTATCTGCAAAACAGATGGACGAGAACAAATGTTCATTCTTTGTTACAGCAACCATGACAGGTGTAATATGTTTCACATTTTTTTCTACTAACGCTGGCAAATACTCCATCTTCATTTCACTGTGGATTTGGTATTGTGTTACTGTAAGTAACAGCAACAACGTGCGGGCAAACTGACATTCGCAGTTCCATCATCATCTCTAACAGCATTTGGCCATTAAGAAGCAATGTCATCCAAAGGTTCCTGAAGAGCCTGACGAGCAGTAGATTAAGACTGTGATACACACAAGTCTGTGAGCAGTAACTGTTGAAGACAATGGGCCTCATTAGGACCCCGGCAGCAGCCGTGCCGGTTAAAATGGCATGGCTGCCGCCAGAGTAGCACCTGGCAATGTGGACTTAGCGGGGCATTACAGCCTCACCGGACCTGGTAATTCCCCATTGCCGGGCACTGGGAAATATTACTCCCCATTCCCATTCGAGTCCCATTGGACTCAATGGGAATGGGGAGGACGGATGCACCGGCACCGTGTGCAACATTGCTGGTGCATCCGTCAAGGTCTGCAAACGGGTGCCGTTCTGCCTGCCAGGTAACACCTGGCAGGCGGAAAGGCTCCCACTCACAAAACTCGGAGTATGCCGGTCGGGTAACAACGGTGCTGGTAGCTTAACGGCACCGTTGTTACCGGACCGGCACACTCATAATGAGGACCAATATCATCAAAGCATAAGGCATTGGGTGATTTGATCTTTAAAAAAGCCTGTTAAGAGAACCAATTGGGCAGCTACAGCAGACTTTGGGGGACATCTTTTTGTGCAATGTTTTTGGGTAATCGTTCTGCATGTGGCATTTTTGCTCTTCTATGAACATTAATACCAGATCATACACAAACTCAAATTGAATATTTTCAAAAATTGGCCTCACTAGCCACTCTTTTTTGGTTTGGTGAAGGGCAAACCATAACACAATTCTCCACTGCCTTCCATTCCAATTGCACCACCATCAGTGCTGTCTATCGATAATGTCCTCAACTCCATGTCATTGAAATCAAAATACAATCTTTTAGGATGGTATATGAGACACATTTTATTGAACACTCTAAATATGCTGTGTGGCAAAATTCTGTAAATCCTTCAAATCAGCCCTTCCTCACATACAGTCTTTACAGGGACTATATGAGTTTGTGACCCATGCTCCAGTCATGATTACCTCCTCGCCTGCTCCACGCTTAGCGGCAAATGTGCCAGGCAGTAATGTTTGGCAAATATTTTTAACAATGTGATGTAATACCCACTAATGTGTGGTAGCATGATGATAAACCGTGCCCCGAAGTTCATACATCAATGCCAACGAAAAATGAACGATGGGTAGGCCATGCTGCCTGAAATTCCCTTTGCTGTGTAATTCACTGTTGAGGGGATCTTCTTTGGATAGTTTGTCCCTAGAAGTGAAATACCCCTGACAAAAGATGTTTTTATCTAATGTGGGCAGTGGTTCACAATGATGGCATTAGCATCAAGTGGAGGCAAGTCCATTCTACTTGGTTACAGGTCAGGACAATCATCATGTGTCACTGCTTTGCTCCAGTGGTTCTTGACTTTGTATTCATTCTATTTCTTCCTGTGTCCTTGGGTTGATAAATGAATGCGTGATGAGCAGCCATTGTTCATTTGAAATGGGCCTGGTACATAAAAAATGTGGTAGTGATGGTGGCTGACAGAAGAGACCTGTTCAAAAAATGATAGCTAAAAATAGGTTGGCTTAAACATTATAGTTAAAACATGTTATTTTGAAACATATTATGAATGATGTAAGAATGGTAATAAAACGGTTTGCTGAACTAATAAGTCAAGAGGGATATGTTGATTACATATCTAACACAGAATGATCACACACTACTCAAGTTAATAAAACCCAGTCAATCTGAGATGTGATGTAAAAAAACAGATGAGCAGAGAATGTTAAGAGTAATGTGCATGTGCCACCGGAGCATCATTTCATTGTTGAAAATTGTTGAATCTGATATCTATTGATACGTGCGTGCATACATTCCTCCAAAAATAAAGTACTGTGATTGGTAACATAAATAATGTTAAACACTTACTCTCACTTCTGTAGTGGATGATCAAGCAAGGTGCCATTTGACCAAGATGAGGAAAGTGATTTGGTGAAACTAAAATGTATTTTAAAGCATTGAACAAACAAGGACACACACACACGCAAACACCCACACACATGGATAATGACAAGAACACAGAGAAAGTATGTGTTAATACATTGCAGGCAAAATCACCGAGTGGTTTTTCATGGCAACAAGTTTTCGAGTAAATACATTGAGACTATCCGCAGGCATCACCGACGGGGGCGATTGCTCTGGTTTGTGCCACCAGGGCATTCAAATTTAACAACCCCATGTCAGACTTTACGCTGGGATAAGATGGCCGTGGTAAACACATTAGTGGATCACAGTAATAAGTGTATCAAAATGTAAGTGAGGCTCTATAGAAAAGGTCCTTGTAATACAGCTCTATGAGGTGCAAAGCAGGTGTACCGATGATTTATTGAGATAAAGTACAGGGGCTACATTCCTTTAAGTTATTTCTAGGAAGGCTTCTTAAAGCATTGGAACCATATGCACTGTTCATATTCTTTCCGATATCATACATTTTCTGTAGGAAGAATGGGCAAGTTAACCATTCTGGCTGCAAGTCCCTGAATACAGAAAACTCCCATATTTCTGCACTGAATACCAAAAGTGCCTACACACGTCATATTGAAGTGACAATAGTAACAAAACAAGCAGACCAACTACAAAGTTGCACTTGCACCACTTCTAACTCCCACTTTTAACATCAGACACACAATAAGTAACAGCTACACTGGTTGAAGGCAAAAATTAGAAACAAAGCTCAGGTTTCCTGGATCCAGTATCAACAAACCAGCAAAAATCCTCAACTGATAACCGAGCAGCCGGGTAAAGAGCTAACTAACCAATATCAAAACATGTCACTCTTCCATGAGGAAATCCCATACTTGCCAGTAAAAGAAGGTGGGTCTACATTTAATAGACCAAGGAATGTATTGGCGAAAAACAGACGTCAACCAACCAAATGTCACAACACAATGAAGATGCACTAACTATAAGAGCAGCAGAGTAAGTGACCCCTCCCCAAACATCAGCACCAGATGAGAGGTGTGCACTTGGGATAGGGGGTGGCAGAGTACTGTGACTAGAAAAAGAATGTAGTGTTTGCTCTGTTCTTCTGATCACTATAGTTTTGGGCTCCTGTAGTACATTAAAGTAGAACAAAACAATCAATGATTCTATCCTGCAGACTTCCCAAGAAGAATATACCAGGTTTTTACCTGGGACATTCCATCCCTTAAAACAGGAGAAGCAAATTGGAGAGATGAATCACAGCACACCAAGGAATAAGGGATACTTTTCTTGATGCACTGATGAGTGAGTGCATCTGCTACACAAGCCACCACTGACCTCCTTCACACGCACAGAGGCAGAATTCCATATGCCATGTGCTATTCTTCTAAATTCAGAAGCCTAAAGAGGGCCACATCACATTAGACAGCAACAATGACGCCTGTTCTGTAGGTATGGCCTGAGAGGGTGCCTAAATCCTTTACACTGATACTCCCAGGCAAATGCACACAGAAGTCAATGCTTAGTCTCCAACCTGACCTGTAAGAGGCATGTTGTTTCTTGCAAAAGGTACAATTATCAGTGCGCAGTGTGCACCCCTGCACCACACCTGCATCCTTCTCACACCTTAGGAAGGGAATGGGATACAAATCCAGCTTCCAATACCCTACCTGACTTTTAAAGTGTCTTGCTCCACGATCCGCACTTGCAATGCAGAGCTCCAGACAACCATCTGACTGGGTGACTTGAGAACAACCCCAGCAAGAGACCAACCACTACAAACTTATTTTTCAATAGGAGAACCGTGGCCCAAACAGTACACTGCAGGGATTTTGTGTGACAAAAGCAGGAAGGATTGTAGGTGACGTCGTACTTTATAGATTCTCCCATGAGAGGAAGGTGCCAATGCTGTACCAATTTATTGATCTATCATTTTGTGATGTAGCTTTCATAGAGAGTGATGCTGGTCGCAAGATAGAATGGTTACATATGAAAATGTCGCCACTGAGGCAATTATTTTTCCTGCACCCTAAAAAGCCTTTTCCAACATATTCTCGGACTGGTTTTATTTACTACTAGCAAAAAGTACCCATACTCGGCACGGGTTCTGTAGACACATGATAACACTCTCATCAATTGTGTAGGCCGCTCTTCCAAGTCCCTTATTACTTGATGTGCTTTGCACTCTGAAGTAAACTGCACTGAGAATGGGCACGTGTGGCTAGCTGACATAGCCTGGAGCAGACGTGGAGGGGAGACGAGAGCTGGCTTGCTACAGCATACTGGGGTTTTCTGTGGGCTCTCCCCTACTGTCGCCTCACCCTGGTTCGATGCAGTGCTTTGCTGTGTGCTGCAGTGCTCATATTTCAAAAACAGTGCGTCCTGGGGCCTTGAAATGTGATTCATAAAAGCAACTGATTTATTTTCAAATTAAGACTTTTCAGATACCCTCCATGGGATTCACAATGTTGTTCCTATTTTACGAATGTGCTGTTTGGTAGTGACCATTTTCAGTCTTCAAGGTTGGCTAATTCTGCAATCTTTAGTAACCAGCGGTCTTGAATCATTTTCATACTCGCCTGTATGTAGTACAGTAGGCCAGTGCCAGAAGGGCTGGTCCAACAGGCTTGTGTGGCATGGTTTTGTGAACCGATGTGGAACACTTTCTTCATTTGCTGCTCTGTCCTTGACCAATGCTACTGGCTCAGAATCTTTAAAATGTGTTCTTTTTGTGGTAGCTTACACACGGCACATTTGGAAGATTTGGATGTCATACTGGAATTTGGAACGCAGGTTTGTCAGTTGGAAAAGAGGGACTCTGCTGTTGGCATGGAGTCTGTGCTGTGGCGCCTTTTGCAATAAAGTTTACCTGTTATAATCATCTGGGCGTGCTTTGATACTTCAATTTGGCAACAAGGATGACTCTGGCGGGCCTGCTGGGTCACTGAGGGCCCGCCGAGTGAACTCCAGTGCTGGTCGGTGTTTTTGACTCCACGACGGGCACAGTGAGGAGGGCCTGTTGGCAGACCTGTGTCGGCAGGGCTTCTGTTGTGTCAACGATAGTGAGTGGTGAAGGGATTGCATCGGCCGCATTCCCTAGTGTCACTGGAGTGGATAGGTGAGTCGGGCTGAGACAAGCTGCTGATGTGCTCGTGGGTCAGAGGAAAGAACCTGCGAGAAGCGTAAGGTGGCCATTATGTTTGCTGTAGCAACATCACATGAACATTGATATTGTCCTGGAGTGCCTGGGGGCAGGAACTAACAGTTTGAAATCTTGGGGGCTAGAGGAAAGGATGCGCCAGCATGGTGAAGTGTGAGGAGGCCATTCTGGTTGCCGTGGAAACCTACTACTACAACATTGCATATGAGATCATAATTTTTCTGATTTGATCCTCTTCATCCCAGTGGTTTTGTTTATCACTCCATTTTTGCTCCTCGTCTGCCACTCTGCACTAACATACCAGTGCTGGGTGGGGAGTGGGGGTTAAGGCAACTAACAGAAGGGAGTTTGCAGAGGAGGTGTCACAAAGGATTGACTGAAGCCTTGGTGTTTGGGAGGTGTCAGTGACTGTTCATCATCCAGAAACGTTTCTGCCGAATCCGGATACACCCAGCATACTGTGGAATGAGTGGAAGGAATAATGGATCAATTAATTAGGTGCCATCGAATACAAAGGGATGACTCCTGTCAAAAAGAAAATGCTGTGGTTGCATTCTCTGGGGTCAGAGGGTCAGAAGAAGTACAGAGATTTGCCACTTGTGAAAAATGCCCTAGGAGGGGGCGATATGGATGAATATCAAAAGGCTCTTCTGCAATTAGATATATTTTTTGCACCCAAGACCAATATAGTGGTAAATCGCTTTAACTTCTACACTCGGAAGCAGCAGGAGCACACATCGGTAGAGGAGTATGTTAGTGCGCTGAGGACATTGGCAAGTACTTGTGAGTTCACGGCAAAGATGGGCACTGATGAGTTGATAAAGGACCACATTATTATCCACAGGACCAATACAGTTGACCAAGAATGCTTATGGATGTCTGGGAATCCCACCCTTGAAGAGGCTATTGTGATTGCCAAAAAAGGTGGAGCGCACTATTTTTGTGTTCCCGTGCCAAAAAAGAGAAGAAAAACAGTGACTTGTCAGAGGTAGGCAAATATGATTTGGGAAAAGAACAGAGCCAGGTGAATGTTGTTACCAAAAGAAGTAAAAAAGGTAATGTGAGGAAGCAAGAACCCAAATGGGAAAGTGAACCCAGGGTAAAGAAGAAGAAGGGATGCTCACATTCTGATGCAGGAGGAAGAAAAATGTGGCCATTTTGGACATTTTGCCAGCTCTAAAACTTGTCTTTTTTAATCAAAAGTGCACGAATTGTGAACTCGAGTGGCATTTTGCAGTGACTTGCAGGAGGAAGAAAAATGTTTCCTGTGTTCAGGAAGATGATGAAGAAAATAGCTTGGATAATTAGGAGCGAGTAGTGGTGGTGCAGGAGAATAAGAAGGATTATTCCCAAATGAGGTGCCAAAGTTGTAAGATCAGGATAGACAGTTTCCAGGTTAAGGTAATGGTGGACAGCTGTTCACCCTACATGATATTGTCAGAAACCAAATGGGAGAAGCTGTGGGAAGCAGAGTTATTTGGTGTGCTCAAGATATCCAACATCAAGGAACCTGGTGGTTTTGAAGGTTTGAGGATTACAATCAAGGGGGTGTTCCAATCTGTGGTGGAGTACAAAGGAAGGCTGACTGTAGTCAATGTATATGTTTCAAGGAAGGTTGTGGACATCTTGGGTTGGCAGAACCAGGCAGCTTTGGGTATCAGGTTGGACCACAGGAGTGATGAGCATGTTCTCTTTGTACATGAGACTTCCACTGAGGAGGAAAGTTTCCCAGAAGTGTTAACCAGCAAAGTTGGATGCTTGTGAGAGTTTGCTCACAAGATTATTTTGAAGTCAGATGCGAAAGCAGTTGCTCACAAGTTAAGACATATTGCCTTCTCCGTCAGGCGAGATGTGGGGAAAGGTGGAGGCGGCAGAATGGGTCAGCCCCATAGTAGGCGTGCGGAAGAGGAATGGGAAGATCAGAATGTGCGTGGACCTTAGGGAGTCAATAATAACATTCTCGGTGACAAGTTTTTGTTGCCAGTGCTCATGGAAATGTTGAGCAACGTGGGAGAGGCAACAGTGTTTACGAGCTTAGACATGTTGGCAGCGTACCACCAGATGCTGTTAACAGAAGAGTCAGGGACGTCATTTCACCGAAATGCCAGAGCTAGCAGAAGTGCCATCACACGACCCTTGACCACTGATGACATTTCCGGAAGTGATCGCATTTGACCCCACCCCGAAGTGACATCACAGGAAGAAATAGAACATGACCTTTCACCCCTTGAAAAAACAGGAAGTGGCATCACATAGCTTTGTTCCTAAGTACACTGCGAAAAATATGGTTACGATATCACTGTAATGTGAAATACATTTCATACAAGATTGTATCACCATATGTATCATTAATATCAGTGCATAGGCCCATATTACCAAATTACTGTTAATACAAGCAGATGTCCAAGGCCAAATGATAATGATGTGTTATTATGTAGCACTTACGCTTAAGTGCATTATATAGAACAAATATACATACAATACTAATTCATAGAAGGATGAAAGGCTGAGTTGGCCTTGCCGGGATTCCAACCTGCATCCTGCAAATCACACATTGCATCAGCAAGTGCTCAACCCAATAAGCTATCTTACCAGCTATAGCTATCCTTCCAGCTAAAGTAAAATGAGCAATTACGTGTCTGAATGTTCTCAAAGTCCGAAAGCAAATTACACTCTGTAGTGTATACCATTAAACTAGTAACTTAGATTTAACAGCAGGCCAGCTCATCTACAGGTCTGGTGCAACGTTGACCACATGCCAAGCCTGAGTGGATATACTTTTCAGGCTTCAGAGATTGGCAAAACCCATATTATTGGTAGGAGAAATAATGGTGTATTAAACAATTTAGAGTAGCACAGGGAAAGCAGCACACTCAAACGGCATCCCATACTTTGGGCACTCATTACCTCATACATGCAAACATCCTGAACAGCATGCCATGGAGATAGGAAAGATAGATACAGTGCAACAAAGCATAAATTGCGGCACAATGAAATCAAAGGCGATTTTATGTGTTATGGTCAAACATTTCTACACTGTACACAAGCTTATAGGCACAAGGATTGTGTCAAGTGACCGAGGACACCGAGATGGAATGTCTTATTTATTTGATTTATTTATTTGTAAGGCAGCGAAAGCCCGCAGGCATCGGGGCGCCAACATAAAGACAGGAGGGCAATAGCAATACAAAGAAACAGGACACTTGGTCTGTGGAGGAAGTCCAAACATTGGTGTGTTCAGCATATATTACTAACTATCTTGTAGTCCAATTTATTTAAACAGGAGTGTTTTCAGTTTTTTTCTCAAATCTTGCAATGATCGTAACAGAGACAACAGCAGAAAAAAACATGCTATAACCGCAACTTGCAAAAAGCAAAATACATAGTCCGAAATGAATGCTTATTCTACCTTAAATGTTTTTCAGATGTTTTTGTCTGCATTGTGAATTTGAGGTGTTTAATAACAGACTAAATGAATGACTCACCCCCTGACGTGTGCCTGAAACCTTTAATGAGTTTAGCAAATATTTTATATAATTCCAGAAAGACAAATTATTTGTTATTTTATTTATTTTTTTTTTTATTTACTTGATTTTAACCAAAAAGAATTGATTTTTACAAGGTATAAAAAAAGAAAGAAATCAGCATAGCTGATTCTTTACTAGCGCACCGTTTTTTTTTTTTTGGGTCTGTTGGTGTAGTTTCGCCGATTTCAATCTTGGCTAAGTTCGTTATTTAAGTCAGAGTTCAGTGGCCTTTTTTAAGGCAGCTTCAAGGATCTTAACTGCCACTGTAACCCATTTTGTTTTTTCCCCGGCGATCAATCTACACCACCAAATGTGTTCTTCTCTAAGAGTAGAGTCCTGGAGAAGCAGTAGCAAGAATGCCGCTCGGAGGTGGGCGGTTTTAGGACAATTCAAAATCAGATGTCTTGGTGTTTCTGTGATGTCTGGGTTTAGACATACAGGCCGAATCATGGAAATACAGTCAAAAGTATCGCACGCGGCTGGCGCAGAGTGTTCCCGTGCGAATGTCTGCGCCAGCCGCGTGCGATAAAATCCATTTCAGCGCACATCGTAGTCATGGATTAATCCTCCAAAACAAGCCGTGGCGCAGAGTATCGCAGCGACCCTGCAGCAGCGCCAGTTACGCCCCCAAGAACGCCCTCGCGCAAGGAAAAGCCATCAAGATCGCAAAAACCATCGCAAAGGGCTGCGCCAACCCTGTACCAGTGCGAGAAGTAACACACGCGACCTGGGGGAGCGTGTGCGTGTAATTCAGGGGTGCGCGAGAAGTTCCACATGCGATTGGTCTGGGCGCGTGTATTTCAGGGGCTCGCGGGTGGTTACACACGCGATCGGGCCTGGGGGAGCGTGTGCGTGTAATTCAGGTGTGCGCGAGAAGTTCCACACGCGATTGGCCTGGGCGCGTGTATTTCAGGGGCTCGCTGGTGGTTACACACGCGATCGGGCCTGGGGGAGCGTGTGCGTGTAATTCAGGGGTGCGCGAGAAGTTCCACATGCGATTGGCCTGTGCGCGTGTATTTCAGGGGCTCGCGGGTGGTTACACACGCGATCGGGCCTGGGGGAGTGTGTGCGTGTAATTCAGGGGTGCGCGAGAAGATCCACACGCGATTGGCCTGGGCGCGTGTATTTCAGGGGTGCGCGGGAAGATCAACACGTGATTGGGCTGCGTGCGTGTATTTCAGAGGTGCGCGGGAAGTTCCACACGCGATTGGGCTGCGTGCGTGTATTTCAGGGGTGCGCGGGAAGATCCACACGCGATTGGGCTGCGTGCGTGTATTACAGGGGTGCGCGAGACGTTCCACACGCGATTTCAGCACGGTGCGTGTATTGCAGGGGTGCCGGGGAGTCCTACATGTGATTTGCCAGTGTGGGTCCTCCCAGGTGTTGCCTGTACACCCTCCACGGCCCCTGCAGGCAGCCCACACCACAGGGGACTACCCTGCATCCCTGGTCATGTCCCGCAGGCAGCCCACCCAACATGGGCATGCCCCCCAGCAAAGGCACATGTCTCCTTGCACAAATAATCACCAACTCATGTTCCCCACCACCCCCACCCCCCAGCAGTGTGGGGCACCTGCCAGCAGGCCCCCACCCATGTCCAACTCATGTTCCCCACCACCCCCACCCCCAGCAGTGCAGGGGCACCCTCCACCAGGCCCCCACCCATGTCTCCCACCACCCCCACCCCCAGCACTGTGGGGCACCTGCCAGCAGGCCCCCACCCATGTCCAACTCATGTTCCCCACCACCCCTGCCCCCCAGCACTGTGGGGCACCTGCCAGCAGGCCCCCACCTATGTCCACCAGCACCCCCACCCCCCAGCACTGTGGGGCACCTGCCAGCAGGCCCCCACCCATGTCCAACTCATGTTCCCCACCACCCCCACCCCCCAGCACTGTGGGGCACCTGCCAGCAGGCCCCCACCCATGTCCACCAGCACCCCCACCCCCCAGCAGTGTGGGGCACCTGCCAGCAGGCCCCCACTCATGTCCAATCCATGCCCCCCTGCACCTGGGTCCCAACAATCCCCAATCATGTCCGTAATGGCCATCCTCCCCTGCCAAAAGGCCCAACCAACTATCACACCCACCCACATATCAAAGGCAATTACATGTTACACCCCCAATTTAAATAATGCAAATGAACACATGTCTGTCACACACAATGGCTGCAAGTGAATGACAAAACACCCAACATGACATGCTTGAAAGCAATGAGATGATACGACACATTGAAGAATGAAAAAAAATATGTATTGAACAGCAAGTAGAATGGAAATGAAATAAGAAAAAACACAAAGCAAATCAAACAAAACAAGATGAATGTCCAAGAAAATAATCAGAAAAATTAAAAAAAGCCAATGAAGAACCATGAAGAAGATCATCCCGGGTCCATGAGCCCAACCAAATTAAACCTAACTATGACTACTAACTAAAAACTGAACTATATACAAAAAAGTGGTGCATTGTCCAATCGCAACCAAAAAAAAATCAAAAAAACAAAGGAAACCTAACCCTAACTATACAACTATATACAAAGGCAGCGGGCTATTCGGACAGCTCACTGGTTGTTGTCATGGGCCAGGGCATCATCGAACTCCTGGTCAATGGCTTGGAGGCGGGCATGTTCCCTGGCCCGAGGTCCCGCAGGGATAACGCAGTGTCAAGCTCAAACTCCCTGCGAAGACCCTCGAGGCACTCAGCCCGCCTCAGCGCCCTCCGCATGGAGTCCTCCGCCCTGACCATCGTGAGCCGTTCCTCCTCTGCCTGCTGCCGCTCCGCACCTATCCGCTGGCACAACCGCTCCCACACGGAAGACACTCCCATTCCAGGGTTCTCCTGCCCTCCGGCCGATGCCTGCACCCCTGATGTTGATGGCCCCGAGCCATGATGCCTCCCACGTTGAGCCTGCTGCTGCCTCCGACGCAACTGCCTGTACCAGCACGACAGCATCCAGGCTGATGGAAACCACTGACGCCGTCGTGCACGTGCCCTGCCCGATGATGCCGTCACATCCTCCATCTGCTGGGGTCCAGTTGCTGTGGTGTCCACCCCTGCTGGACCTCTGGCTCCCGACTGTGGCAGGGATGGGATCCCCACCGAGCTGGCTGCATTGGTCAGGGCAGGTCCACAGGGGGCCCTGGTGGCATCTGGGCCGGAAGACGGCAAGGAGAACGACTGGCGTATAGTCTCCACAGAGGAGGAGAGGGCCGCCAGATTGGCCGACACATGCAGGAAACCCCCGAACATGGCCGATCCCAATTGGGCCACGTCGGCACGGTGCTCTTTGTGATGACGTGCGTGCTCCTCCTGGGAAGCACGCACGGCATCACGAATCACAGCCGTGCGCATTGCGACCCCAATTAGGACCTTCTCCACACGGCCAGGGGTCCCCTCGTCCGCAGGTGGAGGGGAGTCAGATGACATGGACATCCCCTCTACCTGCGGAAGGGCCTGGGACGGGGCATCCCTGCTGGTGCAAGGTGGTGCACCCACAGGTTCAGGGACAGCGACATGCACAGGCCCCTCCATGGTGACCTGTGCTGCCTCCTGCCCCTGCCCCTGGACTGCACCACTTGCACCAGCAGGGATGCCCCCCCAGGCCCCATGTGCGCCTCAGTGGCGGCCTCCTCCTCCTCTGTGGAAACCACCAACCTGGATGGCTCCTCACCGTCTACCGCCATGGCAGGCCCCTGTGGGGGCTCACCCACCCCTTCCGCTGCAGCCGTGGGGGCATCCCCGCCACCTTGCTCCACAGCGCCGTCTCCGCCCTCTCCTTCACTAGCCGCTGCGTAGAGGGAGACATAGAACACAAGCATCAGGGTACTGTACAATGATCCCCTAGACAGGAAGCAATAGCAGATGAGTGCCACTGTCAAAGTACACTTCCATCATGTCACACCACAACACATGTGTCAGTCCAGGCAAAACACACACAGTGACAGTCATGGTGCGTGCCATGGACATTTAAATACATGTCCAATGGACTCTCGAATCATACAATGTAATGGGACTCACATGCATCATGGGTCATGCCTATCACATGCACACACTTCACCTCAGTCACATCCATCTGGCCCCGTACACCCCAATCACAGTGCATACAAGGATGACTAGGCTGCATCAGTGAATCTGTACATTGTCACAGACATGTGTCATGCATCCATGGCACTCACAAGTCACAGACACGCAGGTCAGGCACACAGACATGGATACCACATATGTATCTGGCATCAGCACCCATCCCTCGCCCCCACCCATGTCCAGGAACAGAGACTGCCATGCTCTCATGTGTGCAATCTGCACAGGGCTCCCCATGTCGCATTCAAACACATGCAACAACCGTGCGGTTCACACATTACAGGTCGCACATGCATTCCCATGATGTCCCACATGCGTACATGCCCTATGTCACATGCAGGCAAGTATCAGGCAACCAGCACACTGCAACATGCCCTGTCTCACACAGCAATGCTTGGCCACTTACCGCTCAACTCCAGACGGGTCTCCCTCTCAAGGACCTGGGCGTGGAGCGCTGGGTGTACACGTTCCAGGACCCTCAACTGGATGGAACTCATGCGGCCCCGGCTCCCCTCCACGAGGCGCCGGGCCTTCATGAGGGTCCTGGACCTCAAGTCCTCCCAGCGCTTCTTGACCTTCT
Organism: Ambystoma mexicanum; assembly: GCF_040938575.1. NCBI lineage: Eukaryota > Metazoa > Chordata > Amphibia > Caudata > Ambystomatidae > Ambystoma > Ambystoma mexicanum. The sequence continues at coordinate 741,303,919 of NC_090928.1, forward strand.
GGATGGTGCGGGTTGCCACCCCCTCCGCGTTGATGGCAACCACACAGTCGGCCCAGATCCTCTCCCGTCCTTCCCTGTTGGCGCGGGACGATCCGAAGAGGGCATCATACTGCCCCAGGACTTGCTCCACCAGGACACCAACTTCGGTGGCAGTGAAGCTGGTGCCCCTCTGCCCCTCTGGCCGGGGGTTGCCACTGGTGTCAGATGTAGATGTGCCCGACAAGGCAACCCCAGGGGCAGGAGTGGGTGGGCAACTGGGTCCTGGGGCTGGGCTGTGGAGCGATGTTATTCGAGTCGGGAGTCTTCTGTACCAGCAGGGGTGGACACAGCAACTGGACCCCTGCAGATGGCTGATGTGCAGGCACCAAATGGCAGGGCACGGTGGCAGCAGGCAGGCAGGCAGGCAGCAGCAGATGGCACATGGGAGGCTGCTCGGGGCACTGGGGGGCAGTGATTCGGCCTTCTGGGCAGGAGCGTGGTCTTCCGTGTGTTTTCGCGTGGCCAGCTTGATACAGAGTGATTTGGCACGTGAAAATCCTGCACGTCAGCGTGAAATTCGAGGAAAGGGCCTTAGCGCGTAAGAGCGTCAGCCCGCGTACGCGATTTCATTGGACCAAAGGCCCTTACAGCGTAAGCGCGTCTGTGCAGTTTCGCGCACGGGCGTTGCCCTGGCAGGGCTTCTCTGTACGTGCTTTTCGTGCGGTGCGTGTGTTTTCCATCCGTTGGGGTTCACTCGCTATTACTTCGCAGCGGGTGTTGGCTACGCGTTCTTCTACATGCAAGGCAGACGGTGAGTGGTACCCCGCTCCCCCCAGGCGTGTAGAAACCACCCGCAGGCCCCTGAAATACACGCACACGCTCCCCCAGGCCCGATCGCGTGTGAATCTTCTAGCGCACCCCTGAAATACACACGCCCAGGACAATCGCGTGTGAAAACACCCGCGAGCCCCTGAAATACACGCGCCCAGGCCAATTGCGTGTGGAACTTCACGCGCACCCCTGAAAGATACGCACACGCTCCCCCAGGCCCGATCGCGTGTAGGCCTTCTCGCTCGTGTAGGACTTTGGCGCACATTTTTTTCCTGCGCAGGGACGCTACCGCCTGGTTTCGTGTGGCGGACATGTATGGGCCTGTGCGCGTCTTTGTCCGTGCGCTGTTTTTCCCTATTCGATTCCATGAATACGTGTTGTAGGCGAGCGTGTGGGCGTTCTGCGCACTTGCCTCCTGTACTTCCCCCGTGACGCCCACATTTTCACGAGTTGTTCCCCATTCTGCGTGTGACGCCCCGTGTTACGCCTACTTTTGTTCTGTGCGCCGCGCTATGTGCGAATTCGCTGTGGCCTTATCGCACGGCGTTCGATGACCTGTGCGCCAGCGTGCGCCAGCGTGCACGCGCACTTTCTCAGCGCACATCCCACATTTCGCGCCTGCCCGTGCTTCCATGAATGGATGTGCGCTGTTTTCTGTGCGATTTTCTGCGATTTTTTCTGTGCCACTGCGAATCGCACGTTTTCGCACGCGTGCGCCGGTTTTTCTGCGCACATTATTTCCATGAATCGGCCTCATAGTCTGCAGGTTTTGTTTATTGGTTGAGTGCGGATAGCCCGAATTTCTTGCGTTGGCATCAGGTTTAGTCTTGTTCGCATGAACATTTTCCAGAGATTCTTGTTTGGGAATTTGATGCAATAGTTCAGCGGAAGATTTAGTTTATTGGTGGTAGGTGGAAGGTGACAAAGCAGTTTGTTTGTCGTTGCCAGGTTGCATGTAGTGATCCAGTCCTCGTGTGCTACTTTGCTTTTGATTTTTTCCGGGTTTTGGATTAAATCCTCGTGGGTGCAGGCAAGGTCTTTTAGTTTTGAAGTTAGTTTCTTTTCCCAAAGGGTCAATGCTTTACAGCGCCCCCTCTCAAGTTCTTCTCGAATCGTTTTATATATTGGCAGCGAGTCCGGGTCAATGATTTTCCTCAATGCTCTCATTTGGCTTTGTTCTAAGGATGCTGACAGAGATAATAAGCCGTATCTCGTCGTATGGCTGCGATAGATGTCGATTTTGGTAAACCCAAAACCGCTTTCCAGAGGTGTCCCTCCAGTTTTGGTCAGATGGAGTCGTGTATGTTGAGCGCTACGTCCATTCCGTAGATTAAAGCTGGTACCACCTTTTGTCTGTAAAACTGGATCGCCGGTATTAGGGAAAATTTACCGTATTTGTTGTCGATCAGTCTTATTTGAGTGGTAAGTGTTTTGACTTTCGCCCACAGAGCCACGATGGTTGAGTTCTCAGTTCTTGATTCATCAATCATGACACCCAAGTATCTGATGTTTACGTTGTCTAAGAACCAGGTGCCACCTGGTTTAGATTTTGAGCGCTTGTTCCCCAAGATCAAGATTTTTGATTTCTCTATGTTTATTTCTAAGTCGTTTTTGGTAATGAATCTGGCCAGGTTTGTCAACTGACGCTGAAGACCGACTTGAGTTTGATCCATCAGAATCAAGTCGTCGGCGTAGAGCAACCTGGACACTGCGCTGTTTCCAACTTTTGGAGGGAATGCTCTCAATGAAGTTTGCGTATATTGAAAGTCACCCAAAAATGCGATGAATAATGCAGGGGCTAAGGGACATCCCTGTTTGACCCCTCTTTCAACCTTTACTGCTTCCGATAACATGCCTTGTCGGTTTAATCGGACTTGCATAGTTGTCTCTGTGTGTAATGCGATTATTGGGTCCAATATTTCCTCTGGACACTTCCAGTTGGACAATTTCGACCATAGTCTTTGACGGCTTACTTTATCAAATGCTTTAGATAAGTCGATAAATGCGAGGAAAACTTTCGGAGACCCGTTTTTTTCGCGTGGCGTGATGATGTTCAAGATCAGGATGTTTATGCTTGTTGAGGCCGTCTTGAGAAATCCCATTTGGAAATGATCGGTTGAAGGAGAGGTTCTTGCCCAGTTTTGAAATTTTGATAGGAGTAGGGTCGCAAATATTTTGCCCATGATGTCCAGTAGGGCTATGGGTCGATAGTTCGCCGGATTGTCTCTACTTCCTTTTTTAAAAATGGGTACAATAACTGTCTCTGTCCATGTTTTCGGGACTTGTCTGGATATTCTGCAGTGATCGAAAATTTTTGTAATCAAAAGGGACCATTCCGTTTGGTTTTTCTTTAGATCTATATTGGTCAATCCATCTGGCCCGGGTGCTCTGGGCGCTTTCAGTTTTGAGATTACTGACTTTATTTCATCTTGGACTGCTAGATTTATCCATGTTGCTTCCTTTTGGTTTCCCACCTCTATGTCAGGTATGGAGGTAGGGGCGAATTGGACAGAATAGAAAGCTGTCCACGATGATTCCGGTATCAAATTGAAGAGTTTGTCATCGGTTCGGATGCCCTTGTTCTTTATTAGAGCCCAGAAATCTCCAACACTTTTCAACGTTAATGTTTTTAACATCTGTTCTGCGTCCTTCTGATAAATTTACGCCCTCCTGTGTCTTACCCATGATCTGTAAGATCTGGTCGCCGCAGCCAGCGATTGTTTAACCTTTTCATTGGAGTTTCTTTTGAGGTGGCGTTGTAGTTTTCTCCGTTTTCTTCGTTTTTGCACTAGTACTTCGTCATATTCATGGTGACCAGTTGTTACTATGGCCTTGCCGGTTTTTTGCTTTTGCGTATGAAATATAAGAAGGGGCAGGTAGTTTGGCCTTGTCGGAGCACCCGTGGCATTTTTTTGGGCTTCATCGTAATTTTTCGTTATTTCTTTGATGTTTGATGATGTGAGCTGAAGCTGCTTTTGGTTCGCTGCCAATTCCAGTTTTGATGTGTAGGACGATCTCACCGGAATTATAGATTCCAACGTCATGGTTAAGAGGTTGTGATCGCTTTCTTTCGTTTTGTAAATCTTGAAGGTGGACGCGTACGGTAGTAAAGCAAGTGAAGTGAAGATATAGTCGAGTGTAGCTGTTGACGAATCACGTTCCCATGTTGGAAGTGCAGGAAGTTAGCCCCTCACCATTGCCATGTTATGGACGTTTCTGGCGTCCATCAGGTCTAACCACAACATTTTTTGTTATTCCTATTCTTTCTTACTCATGGTCACTGCTCAAAGTGGTGCACTTGTGAACCCCTGTTTTTTTAAGAGGCCCGAACAAGAAAGCCAGCCACTCCAGAAACAAAGAGCCACATGGCACTGTCCACAGCCCAGGGGCTTCCATTAAAAAAAATATATATATTTAGTTTTTTTACGGGTTGCAAGGGAGACACCAGGGGTAGCAAAGAAGAGCTCAAAGGTTGCAGGTGCAACCCCTGGTGGCCCCCAAATGACGTCCCTGAGAAGAGTGTCAGTGTTTGATGACATTTACCAGACCTTTTGGTTTGTTCTATTTCTGAAGAATGCTGTTCGGTCTAGCATCTGCTGCGGCAGTATTTCAAAGGGTGATGAGTAAGATACTTAAGTGGATTGAAGATACTTTGGTGTACCAAGATGACATTCTGATTTATGGGACAACTGCATTGGAACACGATAAAACAATAGAGTTGAGTAAGTTTTGATTCAGGTTGGAAAAACTTGAGTATCTGAGACATGTAGTTAGTGAGAAGGGGTAACTGACAAGGAGGACGCCATGAGGGCGGTAAGAGAAGCGTTGGTACCTAAGAATAAGGATGAAGTGAGGGGATTTTTAGGCTTTGCTGAATTTGACAAGTTTGTTAAGAATTTTGCTGCACTATCGGAACCCATTTGCAGACTTTTGAGGAAGGGAGTGCAATTTGTTTGGGAGAAGGAATGTCAGAGCACTTTAGAGATAATAAAAGATGAACTTTGTGATGTACAGTATTTAGGAGGGTTCAGAATGGAGGATGCGTGCACCATTACAGTAGATGTTAGTGTAAAAGGGTTAGTGGTGGTTCTTTTCCAAGGTGTTGGCAGAGAAGAAAGGACAATTTGCCATGCATCTAGATCTATTACGGAATGTGAGATTATATATTCGGTTATAGAGAGGGAGTTGCTGGCATGCATGCGGGAATAGAACATTTCAGGAACTATGTGTGGGGTAAGCGGTTCTTGGTGAGAACGGATCATAAGCCGTTTGGTGGAGGTGTTTTCAGTAAAAGGAATTTCCAGGTTGTGCTTGAGAGTACAGGAATATGATTTTAAGGTGGAGTATATACCTGGTGTTTTGAACAGGGTATCCGATTTTCTCTCAAGGGCGCCATTGGAAGGGACAGAGAATTTGGAGGTTTTGCAGTAGGAAGAAGGACTTATGGTGGCGTTCCTTAAGGAGGTATTTGCGGATGAATATGTGGCAATTAAGAAAGCAGAGTGGAAGGATGGTTTGGCTGGGGATCCTGTGCTTGGTAGAGTAATGCTGTGGATGAAACAGGGTTGGCCATGCAAAAAAAGAGTTTGCAGATTACTTAAAGGCGTACTGGGAAATTAGGGAGAGTTGACTTTTGAAGATGAGGTGTTATTGAGAGGAGGGGTTTTGGTTGTACCAATGTGTTTTAGGGCTTATCAACAAAGCGTATGAAGGGCACTCTGGCATGACATGCACCAAGAGGAAGCTGAGGGAGAGGTATTGGTGGCCAACAATGGATGTGATGGTGGAGAGGGTGATTAGGAAGTGTGGTGCCTGTGGCAACTGTGATAAGGCCTTAAAGACTACCAGACAGGAATTGTTGTTGCTGCATTTGCCTGAAGGGGCGTGATCAAGGGTGGCCATTGATATTCTGGGGCTGTATGAAATGTTTGGAAGGAGCATAGGTTTTTGATTATTCTGGTAGACCATTTTTCAAGGCGGCCGGAGGTGAAGTAGATAAAAAGAATGTCTAGTTGCGAGATAATCGAGTTCCTAGAACAAGTGTTCAGGAGAGAGGGTTTCCCAATGAAAATGTGGAGTGACAATGGTACCCAATTTAAAAGTGTGGAGATAGCGGTGTATGTGAGGAAGAGGGGTTTCAAATGGAACTTCACATCCTTGTATAGGCTTTAATCAAACATTGTGGTTGAGCGTTTTAACAGGGAGTTGGTGGGAGTGATCGAACAGGCAGTGAGGATTGCAATAGAGGTGAAAGAGGCATTTCAGAGGTTCTTGTGGAATGTGAGAGTATCTCCCAATGGGGTCACTCAGGTGTCACCATTTATGATTATGATAAGTAAAGAGGCCAACACAGGCCTTCATCCTACGTGGGTGGACAAAATGACAAAAGGTGATGATGTGGCAGGGAGTGCCCAGGAAAGTGCAGAGATTGATACCAGGTTGAGGGAAAAGATGAGTGAGGCAAAAAGGAGAAACAATAATTACTATGATGCTAAGTTGGGATGCAAAACTAAGGCAAGGGTTGTGGTGACGGTCGGTTCATGGGTGTGTGTGAAAAAGGGTATGCATACGGCCAAAGGAGTCATAGTTCTCAGAGCCCAGGAGAGTTCTTGAGTGTGTGGTAATGCTAGAGTGGATGATGTGTCCATTTGGAATCTGGATAGAGTGGTAGCAGTGGATGGAGTGGGCGAGGGAGTTGTGCTTAGGGAGAGGCATGTGAGGTTGGAGGATGTGTTTGGAGATGATTGTGGAACGGGAGTTGGGGTTAACGCCAGTGGAGTGGGTTCAGTTGCGGTTAGTGTTGAATTGAATTGAATTGATATTTTATTTCTATCGTGCTCATACAGAAGTGTTTCAGAGGGCGACAAGGCAAGGGAAGGGGAACAGGGGAGAGCAAAACAACGATCTTACTAGGCCCAGAGACATTGAGAATGTGCAAGCGCATGGGAGAGCGGGAGGGGGAAAAGTGCATGGAAGGGTTGAGAGAAGGAGTGCGCAGCAAGGAGGGACAGATAAATAATAATAAATAATAAAGGCCACAAAACATGGTGCGAAATTGGTGGGAAATTCGGGGGGGTGTGGTTGGTGTGAATAAATGCCTGGATAATGGGGTGGCATGGAAGACACATGATTATCCAAAGCCCTTGATCCCTAATTGGAATAAATCTAAATTGTCAACACTGAGTGACAAACTATGGGCGAATTTACACGCCCTAGTGGCTGCATTACTGATTACTACGCATTATGTAGACCTGCTTTACAGATGGCCTTGGATGAAAAACTGGTTTGCCAATTGAATAATTCTGAACAATGGTTGAATGCTCTTGATTTGCGGGTAGGCACATTGGGGAAACCTACACTAGCAGTTGGGGTGGGGAGTTTGTTGGATAGATTACATCGGTCCTTTGTACCCCAGAGTGGCAGGACTAATTTGTTTGTCCTAAGCCCTTTTTTAAAGATTTGCACTGTGACTGCCACCCACAATGAGGTTGGAACCTTTACTACTGACAGTGAGTATTTGATCAAACATCGGTCCTTTGTACCCCAGAGCGGCAAGACTAATTTGCTGGTACATGACCATGGGAGATAGAATGATCGCAGTAAAGCATCTGATGTACGGGCTCCAATTGGGAATAAGATTGGGTCGATTCCAGCAGGAGCAAAAAGAGATAGTTCAGCCGCGAAAAGAGCAATGTGCTCTTAGACTCACTTGTGAGATGGAGAATAATGCTCCTATCTGTCTACATAGAGGTATTGTGCTACTGATCTTTGGTGAAATGCTTGATTTAGCCCTGCTCTCTTCTACTGATATCGAGTGGGTGGACTTTCCAGATATTTACCATCTTGAAACTGCCATTATTTACTTTAATTCAAAACAGGTAAAGCAGTTGGTACTCTATAGAAGAGTAAGTTTACAGGCACTTGGCTTTTATGTAAGCTCAATAAAGTAAGAGGAGGGGTTTTCAGGGGTCCCACAAGGGATCGCCCATCACCCTATTCCATATACTTTACAGGGGCATTTCCCTAAGGGCGAATTAGCACCCATTAGAGATGTTCACCACTCTGGATGGCCAACACTTACATTAGCTCTTTAGAGGAAATTTGACCCATATTAAACTCAATCCTGGATGATACAAGAGAAAGAAAGACTATTAAGTATCAAATCATGGAATACAAGGGGGAGCCATCACCTTCTATCCAATCCTGCTGTTGCTAAGCTTTTAAAAATGGCAACCTGACTGAGTCTGCAGATAACTTGGGTAATTGAGGACATGGTCTTGGATGGTTTCCAGACTTTTAGCCAATTTACCACGTCTAGCAGGGTGGGGCGGGCCTCAGGGGGACTTTTGATTTCGGTGGATTCCACTTTGGGAATGGTAGCATCTGCCTTTGATGGCATCCCTTTTGGTGTTATGGCGGTATGCCTTACAGCGAAAGATTTAACTCGCAAACTATTGCTAGTGAATATTTACTGGCATAAAGGAATTGCAGAATTAAAACCACTCCTGGATACTATTTCTGAGTGCATTATTAATTGGTCAAATTCTAATTTGGAGGGGAATGTGATTGTGGCTGGGGATTTGAATTCCATGTGTGATTTTCAGGATTTTGGGAATGAGCTAACTCAAATGTCATTTGATATGTTACCACATCATTTTAACGATCAAATGGGTAGGAATTGGTGTATGGCATTAGAGGCGTTGGGACTCTTTCCATTGAGTCGGGTGGATTTTGGTGCTAAGGTTAGGCTGGTCACTTGGTTTAGAGGGACCAGCTCCTCTTCACTGGATTACATATTCACGGACAAACACCTGCTAAAAAGTTGTACTTCCTTTTCAGTCCTGGGAAATGATTGCAGTGATCACAAAATATTGGAGGCTAGTTTTAACATCTGCTTCTCCTGCTTCTCCTCATCTCTCGCAATTAACAACTAATGCTTTGGGAGTGGTATTCATTGGTCTGACAGAAACATTGGGGCTTTAAATTCCAAATTACATATGGTCATGCCGTCATTGCCATTGGAATGGAACATTGAGGTCTTCAGTGTAAGTAACTTTGGAATAACTATTTTAATTCTTATATGATATGGTATGATAGGTTATATTTAACGTGCTAAATACCCCGAGGTTTCTAAGCACAGACCCAGGGATCAAACTTGTGTTGATCCATGTCGTCTTGCTTCCAAGGTGAGCACATTGTCCCTGAGCTATCCTCCTGAGACATCTGGTGGAGTATGTGGCCAAAAAGTGCCCCCCAAGGAATTTCAATGCTAAAAGACCAATAGATATGCATAATGATGAGGTCGCTATGGTCAAAACCAAGATGAGAAAGAATATTAGATGGGTTAAGGCCGAGGACATGAATCTGGAGGGAAAATTAATCATGATCAAAAAATTCAGGCAGAACTATAAACATTTTTGTAAATATATGAAAGGCAATTTGCTTCAGCGAGATGCAGAAGCAATGCTGTCTGTTTTAATTTCGGCAGACATGGGGGTGTTCTGGTCCCTGATGCAGCAGCAGGAACTGTCTACTAGTACGTCCCTGATCAATGCTGTTTCAGAAACCCAGTGGTGGAATACTTTAGGGCTATGTATGACAATGGCCGGGGGAATAGGGATAGTGATGTTCCAATTATTGGGATTCCTTCTTTTGATCATCAATGGATTGTTGATTTAGATAGAGGAGAAATTCTCAATCTTCTAAAGAAGTTCAAGAAATCTAGGGCCCCGGACCAAATGCCTTGAGGAATAATACTCTGAAGGCAGATCCAGTAACTTAGGCAAGCGTCCTTTTTCTGCAGTTTTGAAGCATTCTCGACATGGACCTGTTGCCCTCCTCTTGGAGTTCGGGAATTGTTGTGCCAATATTCAAGAGGGGCTGCAGGGCCGAGGCGAGAAATGATCGACCAATCTCATTGATCGATGCCAACCTCAAACTATTTGCGACCCATCTTCTCCAACATCTGGAGGATTGGTCAACGAGTAGGCACATGTTGAAAACATTTCAAACTGGGTTCCGTAGAGGTCACTCTACTAATATAAATTGTGTGCTGTTGAGAAGTGTCAAGGAAACTGCATGAGGTAGGGAGGGAGGCTGCACCATATTGGCCTCCATTGATTTATCAGCTGCTTTTGATCAGGTAGTTCGAAATCGTCTTTGGTCAAAGTTGGTGAATTGGGGTCTACCAGATGGCTTTCTGTGGCTTCTGATGAGTGTATACCAGAATTCAAGCATGCATATTAGGCTAAATAAAGCGGGGGACCTCCCACGGGTAATTAAGACCTCCCCAGGCCTAAGACAAGGCTGTGTCCTGGCACCTTGGCTGCATAATCAATACACATCAGACGCAAGGGAATATCTAACAAAACAGGCCTTATCCCTCTGAGTGTTGGCAAATGTAAAATTCGGTGGTAAGCCTATGCAGATGATTTTATTTTATTGGATCACACAAAGGTTAGTTTACAAGGACTTCTATCTGCCTTCTCTGCATATTCTGATGAGAATGGGCTAATTATTAATGCAGATAAGACCAAGATATTAGCATTCTTGAAGGAAAAGAAAGCCAAAAATGTACATGTAGGGTCCTTGAGAAAAACTTCTACTAGAGCAACACTGAGTTTCACCTACCTGGGCTTTCATTTTTACACCAATCCAGGAATACGGCAATCTCAGGAGATTATACTCCAAAGGGCACTGATGCTACAGAAACAGCTGGGGAGGATAAACAGTAAATATGGATGATATTCTTTAAACTGGCCTTAATAAGTCTTCTTTTATGAGTGCAAAATCCTCCCAAAACTGATTTATGGGCTGGAGCTATGTGGTACTACTATGTATACAATCCTAGATCAGATAGAAGCCAGGGTGTGGCGTTAAAGTCTGAGAGTCCCGAATGCCATAACGAGGGCAGCCATAAGATATGATCTGGGTATCTCCTCACTTAAGGCTAGAGTTGAATGGAGTATGTTGCTCTGTATGCAAAACTGATCACACCACTTCCAGGAACCATTTATGAGGTTCTTGCCCATGCCTTTCCAGGGACAACTGGAGACCTGGTGGGTCAGAGTTACATTGCTTATTTTGGTGGGCGATGTGAAGCTATTCTTGAGGGTATAACAAGTGATAGAGATTGTCTCTTGTGTAACCCAAATAGAGTGAAAACAATTTTGTTGGAGCAGGATTGGAGTGAAACAATTGACTCCTTCCATGCCTACCCATCAATGGCTCACTTAGCACATGAACATAAAAGATGGGGGTGCTTCTCCCAATCTTTATTTTGACCCTAATATGAACCATAGGAATACCCTGATGAGGTTAAGGTGGAACCTCTTGCCTACTAGAGTGATCCAACTTGGAAACAATGAGGCACTTGCTGCTTGAGTGTAAGGCATTGGAGTTCCTAAGAATGAAATATATGTTGAGATTTAATTTGCTAGAAACCATGGTGATAGATGTATTTTCATGGTTTTGCTGCTTCAATATCCAATTCCCCCAGAAGGGTTGGCAACATTGTCATTCATTAAAAGTATGGATCTAATGTAATTGTCTGCCCCTGCTAACTAATTTTGGATGTGCTTAGCAGAATTTTATGTTTTATGTTTTATGTTTTATGTTTGCCTTGAAATGAAAGTTGTTTTATATGACTGCTTCTACTCTCTTTTCTCTTTTTTCTTCTGTCTGCTCCTTTGGGAATTATTATGTTCTGTTATGGATCAAAACATGTTTACTTTAAAACGAATTTTGTTGTTTTATATGTTTTATCATTCTTTTGATTTGATCAGCTCTACTTTCTGTAAATATATGAATGAATGTGTGTTAGTTATGTGAATCAAACTGTTTTTTGTATGTGAATTGTAAAGGTTTTATTAACCATATACAATAAAAACAAATGAAATGAAATTAATTGCGGTTATCAAAGACCAAATGGGTAATAGGACCTTTTCAGATAAGGACATTATTAAAGCTTTCGCTAGCGTCTACCAGAAATTATACAAATCTGAGGCTCACCTAATAACATACACATTGAGAAATGTCTTCAGAATATACCTTACACAACCCACCCAATGGTTGATTTACAATCTCTCAGTACTCCTATTTCATAAACCATAAAAGATCTTAAAAAAGGAAAGACCCCTGGCCTGATGGTTTTTCCATTGATCTCTTTGCACACTTTAATAACCTTTTAGTACCTAAACTTAGTGAGCTTTTTTCTCAATTTATTCTGGATAACAAAGCATAGGGCTCTTTTTTGTGAAGCTATGCCTATTGTTTTTTCCAAACCCGATAAAGATCCTGAAATTCCCCAGAGTTATAGACCTATTTCCCTCATTAACACAGATCGTAAAATGTTTGCAAAAATATTGGCAAATGGACTCCTTCCTCTGCTTCCTAACTTAATTAAACAAAGCCAAATAGGATATATTAAAGGTAGATTATCCTCCTCCAACATAAGACTATTTTTGAACATTTTAGATAACATCCATGACTCCTTGTGCTGCAGTAGCACTAGACGCCGAAAAAGCTTTTGATCGGGTTGAATGGAACTATTTGTTTGAAGTCCTTAAATGGCATGGTTTTGATTCCCCATTTCTCTCTTTGATTAAAGTACTTTATTCAAATGCCAAGACGGCCATATTTATTAACGGGCAAATGTCCTCATATTTCCCCTTATTCAGAGGTACACACCAGTTGTGTCCTCTCTCCCCACTTCTTTTTATGTTAGCCTTGGAACCCTTCTTAGAAGGAATTTGACAAAATAACAATATAAGGGGTATACAGCATAGTGATGTACAAATTTAATTAGCCGAGTATGCAGATGATTTCTTATTATTCCTCAAAGGCCCAGATACTTCTTTACCACATCTTCTTGACTTTGTTTTGCAATTCTCTTTAGTTTCAGGATACAAACTGAATACAGACAAATCAGAAAGTCTACCTCTTAATGTTCATTGCACCAAAAATCACTTCCAAACTTCAGGGATGAGATGGTGTCCCAATGGCCTTACATATCATGATATACATATTTCGGCCTCTATCAAAGATATTATCAAACATAACTCTGAAACTCTACTATCTAGAATAAATGAATTTACTAACTCCCGGTCCCCCCTTCATTTGTCCTGGTGGGGTAGATTACAATTTAATAAAATTATAATTTCTCCAATTATTATATATTCCCTTTATATGTTACCAATCCTTTTTTCCTCCTCTCTTTTCAAATTGATAGACTTCTGTTTGATAAAATTATTTGGGAAAAAAGAGACACAGAATATATCTATGGAGGAGTAGGATTTCCTGATTTCCAAAAGTATCATATGGCCTTTGTTTTAAGACAAATACAGTTGTGGTTCACTCATGAACAATCCAATGATATAACTCAGTGGCTTTGGTCGAGAGAGCTATAGGTGTCCCCCTAACTCTTGCTAATTGTTACTTCATCAAGCAGGAAAATAGATTTAAGTGCACCAGTTTGATCCTATCTGCTCGCTATCTCAGAACGAATATGTTTCTGCACACCTCAAATCTCTGACAGTATATTTCGCCATACATTTGATTCAATCCATTAATCAAAATGAAGGTCAATTTTCTGGATGCCATGGCTCTCTCTAGGTATTAAATATCTTGATCAAAAATGTGTGCAAGGAATCCCAGTTACTTTTAATCAACCTGCTACTACATTTCACACCCTCACCACATACGTTCAACAACACTATCTATCAAGGATGCAATAATGGAAAACTATAACACTCCTTGACATGCAAAACACTGCTCCTAATAGCGAGAGCCTACAATCTTTCTATAATCCTAATATGACTGCATTACTGTTTTACAAGACTCTCAGAAAACCCTTCCTCAGAAATTATGCAGGAATGCTGTCTGGCTTGGCAGCAAGATTGTGCTCCCCTGGACAGTCAACTGCAATGGCCTCAAGTTTGGAATCGGATATTTAAATTCACCACTTCAGCAAGTCCATTGCAAACCCTATATTTCTTCCACCACAGGGTCTTCAGTACTCCTTCTTTACTCTTTAGATATGGCCATTTGCAGAATGATAGTTGCTGGAGTTGCCTATGGTTCTTGATTGCAAATATGTTCAACCCTTTTGGCTCAGTATTTGAATTGCACTTAAAGACATCTTCAAGTTACAACAGGATTTTTGTCCTCAAGTTCTTTTTTCTGGAAGCGTTACTCTAAAAGATGTTATCAAAAAGAATAATTGCTGCTTGTTCGATCCCTTTATCGTAATAGCCATTAAAACTATAACGTCTAAGTGGAAACATTTGAACAAACTTCATTAAAGGGTGTGGTGGAACTAAATTTGCAATCCTCACATATACGAGAGGTGCAACGCTTCTACTCTGTTTTTAATGCTAAAAGATGAGATGAAATGGAAACCTTTTTTTAAATTCCTACAATGTGTTACGCCTGTTTAAATGCTTTCCAGTAAGTCAAATGTCGCACATTATCCCTGTGCCATTCCTTCCCACTCCCGCCCTCGCTTATGTATACGTTTTGTTTATGTTTTGTTCTCAATGTATGTCTGTCTCCCCACCTATTCAAAATTGGAGTTTTTTTTTATTTTGTTATCAAGACTGACCTTGTATACATGCTAGGCCTGCGTATATTTCTTCAACAAGTTCCAAGTCTACATTTGTTATTTTCATCATGTGTACCACTCATATTACAATCCTCTTAAGGCTTATATGATTTGGTACAAATAAACCCTTTAAACACAAAAAGAATGCAACTTTATGTTCTGTTCTATGTTGTTTTTATGAACTTTTAAATTTGTTGTAAAGGTGCTAGCACCAAAAACAACGAATAAAAAAAAATATATATATATACATATATTACATGGATGCGGTAGGGACCATGTAGTTATGGTTAAGTTGGTGTTTCCATAGGAAGAGCATTTTTTTGGGTGGCTTATAACTTTGTTCCCTCTGGATGAATCCTCACCAAACTTTGCAAAAAAAGTATATATGGCCCACTCTGATTTTTTTTGCAAAGCTTGGAGAGGTTTGGTCCAGGGGGGGCAAAGTTATAGGGGGGGTCCTAAAACGTTTGTTTTTTCCCATAGACATAATGGGAAAAAACTTTGCGCACGCCTTCCGACCAAACTGCTGGATGGATTTACACCAAATTTAAGGCAGGAACAGGTGCTTGGTCCCGAATGCGTGCTTTTGCAAATTTGGTGTAAATCCGTCCAGTAGTTTTTTTTAAAATGACCAAAATGTAAGGCAAAAAAATTAGTGATATCTCAGTTCGCTCCGCGGACGGACTTCCAGGTTCGCTCCGCGGACAGTGCCCTGATTGGCCGAGCGGCTTGCGTGATGTCCGTGGACATGCGACGTGTTCGCTGATTGGACGGCATAGTGCATGAAGCGCGTCAGATTTTCTGTGGCTCCCGCCATCTTGCATTCGTGGACGACCGTGGACAGCGCGGTGAAACTTGGATTAATAATTGTATTTAGTGGAGTGTGTTGTTGTGTAAGAGTGTTTGGGGAGGGTGGGGGAGTATGAGATAGGTTCAATGTTCTGTTTTTTTTATATGCTAGACACTTTTGTTGTGTTTGATTTGTCTGCGGACAACACGGCTGTTCTGAAATGTTCTATATAAACTAAATGGTGGGGTGTTCTGAGGACGGAGTATGGGTCCGTTTTGTTCGCAAGCAAGCTAAAATTGAGCTAAGAACACTCGCGGTGTCCTTAAATGTTCGTACATAAACAAAATGGGGGTGTCCTTTGGACGCTGTCCGTATTGTACTCTGGCAAGTTGAATGTGTTCTAAGAACACTTGCGGTGTCCTGAAATGCTCTGATTACTTACCGGTAACTCTGGTACTCCTAGTCCTACTCTTCCATTTGTGATGTCATCTTTGATGTCCTGGGTGTTAGTGTTAGCAGTGCACGGTGGCGCGAGTTATGGTTGCTGATCTTACCATAACTGCCGAATTTCAGGGCTTTTTTGGTTTTACTTTGAACCATAACGTCCCTTTAACAAAGTTTTTTTACTGAATTTGATAGGTTTTTAGTAGGGCAACTTAACCATAACGTCCCTTTTAACAAAGTGTTTTCAATGAATATATATATATATATATATATATATATATATATATATATATATATATATATATATATAAATATAAATATATATGTTCTGTAGTGTATTAGTTTATTCTTTGTTTCTTCCTGTGTTAAGCACAATCGAGGAGGCGGCAAGACAACTCAATGATCAATCCTGCTATGCGAAATTGGGTAAGGATCCCACTGCAGGTATGAACATGAAACTTTTTGACTTGCTGAATACATATAAAGATAAGGGCCTACTAGAGGATGATATGTGCAAGTACTTACATCCAAAATTTCCAGTGATGCCGACCATCTACTTTTTACCAAAAGTACATAAGAACATGAGGAAGCCCCCAGGACGCCCCATTGTGACACTCTGTGGGGCACTATATGATTATACCTCAAAATTTGTAGACGAGACTTTGGTGTCCTTTGTAACGACACTTCCTTCTTATTTGAGAGACACCAAAGATTTTCTGAATAAAATTGATGGCATCACCTGGGAATCCACATACCTACTCACCACCCTAGATGTAGTTTCCCTATATACCTCCATAAGACATGAAGATGGGTTACGGGCCTGTGAATATTTTCTCCACACCAGGTCAATGAATTTTTTATCACACAGTCGCATGATATTGGACATGATTCACCTTTGTCTAACTAACAACTGTTTTATATTTGATAAGGAGTTTTATATACAGCTTCAGGGTACAGCCATGGGGACAACTTTTGCTCCTACATACGCCAATTTATTCATGGGTTGGTGGGAGAAGTTTGTTGTTTGGGGCACAGAGTACAATGGTTATACATCTAAAATAGTACTCTGGCTGCGGTATATAGATGATTTGTTCATTATCTGGGATGGAACCAGCTCAGAGTGGTTAGACTTTGTGAAGAAACTTAACACCAATGAATTAAATCTGTAGTTTACAGAGAGCCACAAAAAGACTGCTATCGTGTTTCTCGATATTCTTGTTAAAGTGGCCCTTGAGGAACTTGTAACGGAACTTTATAGGAAACCGACAAGTTCAAACATACCGCTACATGCAAAGAGCAATCATCCTACCTCCCTGAAATGATCCATACCATATGGCGAATTTATTTGCATAAGAAGGAATTGTTCTAGACTGGAGACATTTGATGCAGAATGTGGGTATATGGCACATAAATTCAAACAGCGAGGTTACCCTAAGAAGATATTGGAACGAGCGTATCATAAAGCAAGGGACCAAGATCGCTCTTTATTATTAACAACAAAAGTGGTGCCATTACCACAGGAATGTCAAAGTGAGACACGTCTCATTCTTACTTATGGCACGAATTCCCAGAACATACGTCAGATTATGAGAAAACAATGGCATGTTCTACAATTGGATGAACACTTGGGAGGGATCCTGGGAGACAGGATGAACATTACATTCAGACGTTCTGCCTCACTTAAAGACAATCTTGTCTCTAGTTTCATGAGTGTTTCCCCACTTTCGAGAGGCTCTACCTGGCTACATACATCAAACACATGCTTTCAAAAATGTAGGAAATGTAAGGCCTGTCAGTTTGCTAAGGATTCTCTAGCTATGATCACCCAATTTTGGCTAAAAGTATTCCCATCACATCGCGAATCACCTGTGACACCAAGTACGTGGTTTATGTGCCCGCGTGTCCTTGTGGCAAGTGGTATGTTGGGAGTACCATAGGAAGACTCAAGCTGCGGATGTTGCAGCATATTCGAGCCATTAAAAATGTTGATGCAACATACCCCATGGCTTTACACTTTAAAGAAGTACATGATGGAAAGCTAGATGGCTTTACATACTTTGGCATTTACACCATAGCCAAACACCCTAGGGGTGGAAATAGAGAATTGGCACTGAGACAGTTGGAAACTAAATGCATTCTTGATCTTGACACGAAGAAACCAAGAGGTCATAATTTAGATGAAAAACTTTATACTTTCTTAGGGACTTAATGACAACAATCTTTTCCCTTAAATGATGCTATCAAGAGTCATACTGCTGTTCTTCCCTCTCTGGAATGCACAAGAGATAAAGTTTCCATTCTGTTTTCAACCTTTACCTCCATTCTCCTTTTCCACCCTTTCTCTCTTTTTATATTAGTTGTAATGAGAGTGCCTTCCTGATTTACGTTCTTTATTAATCATACATTTTATATGTGAGACTGCATAGATACTCCTTAGGACTAATTCGTATATAAGCAGTCTGAGATCCACAAGCTGATTGAGGGCTCTCAATCAGATGTACTAAGCTTGACGTGTGAAATTCATATATGGTATTTTTTATTTTTTATGAGATATTTTTATAAGGTATTTTTATAAGGTATCCTTACATGGCATTTCTATATGATATTTTTTGGTTTTTGACTGCATCTCTCTTATTGATTCTTTATAGTTAGCTTTATTCTTGTAGTCTATTCTCTACTTGCCTTTCTATTTGCTTTACTTTTTGCTTCTTTAATTCTATATTTCTGTTTTTCTCTTTCAACTATAGGCATGTAATGCAGATGCCAATGGTCACTGAGTTTCCCCGTAGGGTCTGAGGTTATGTTTGAATCCGCACTGTTTTTGTTTAGGGGGAACCCTTTTTGGGTTCAGTATATAGATCATTCTATAGGGGTCATTTGAGTATGATATTTTCGCCATACCCCTAGCATAGCAGAGGATACACTTTTGTTTTTAGAATTGTGATGTATTGCTTTTCATTATATTTTTTTCTAATTTTTTTTCATGAAAGTGCGCCAAGGTTACACACATAATTGGGGATTTGTTATCCTGTCTCTGTTCTGCTATTCCCTTTCTTTTTCTGCCCTTCTATATATTCTTTCCGGACCTAACACACGATTTTTTGAATTTTAGACCCATAATTATTTTATGCTGTGCAAGAATGTTGCTTTTTACAATGCTGTCTTTGTGAACTATTTTCAAAGACCGAATTTCTGGTGTAACGTGTATATTGTAACCATCCCTTTGCCATTTTGCACAAGTCGAATGTTTACAGGAACCATGCACTTTATATTAGGCACTTTGCACTTTATGTAAGACATGCACTTGGCACTTTATAGCAAAAAGGCAACCAGCACTTTAGAGACTCGGATTAGTTCACTTGGAACTATGTATTTGGGCTGGTGCTGTCTTGTAATTTTGCACAAGGTAGTACACCTAATTCTTATGTTCCATTAAACATCATAGCATATGTTTAATTGAGGAATGCAAGCAACATCCTTTGTTTATTTCTTTGCTTATAACTAAATATAATAATGGGTTCTGTGTGAATATCATAATTCTGCATAAGATCGAAAAAGGCGGATGTATGATCTAGTAATACACTTGGTCACGGCAGGAAAAGGACACACACACACAGTGTTTTGAATGTGCAAATAACTTTGAGGCTGCTACTAAAAGTCACGGAAGCGAAACGAGAACCATTATATGCATTAAGGGTTTTAACACGCTCAAAATATGTTTACTCTCCCATTTGGAATGAAATGCACTAAGCGCTAATTATCTATGTGGTTATGTCATTTATAATATGTGAGTTGTTTAACTATTTTTTATTTCTATTTAACGATTGAGAAAGTGCTAATAATGCATGTAAATACCTCTGAGAAAAGAGACTTATACACTAAGAAGCATCTTCAATGTGCACAAATGTTGCAGTAATTACAAAGCTTTTTATACATTTAAAGATGTCTGCCTTTGAAATGTAGTCAAAGCACCGTGTGTGAAATGGATACACTCTATCCGATACAGAGATCAAACAGACTAAGAACCCCTTTTAAAGTCACCTTGTTTATGTTCGCACTTTTAAACGTGATCAAGCGGTCTGTGCACCGTGAAACGCGTCGTTTCTGGATTCTTTCCTTGCCATGCTGACATTTAACAAAGCACTGTTAGTCTGGTAAAACTTTGGATTGTGTTTCGCCTCTGTGCAGAGAGTCACCAACGACTTTCTCTGCTATTCTTGGGAGTGCATTCCACTGGTCATCTCTTCCCGGTCCCATCTTGGTTCTGGGAAATTGGTTTTCCTTTTTTTCATATATATATATATATATATGTTCTGTAGTGTATTCGTTTATTCTTTGTTTCTTCCTGTGTTAAGCACAATCGTGCCTTTGTTAAGTTTAAAGATTTGGGGGGGGTACGGGTGTGGTAGCTTACACATAGCACATTTGGAAGGTTGGAATGTCATATTGGAATGTGGAACTCTGGGTTTGTCAGTTGGAAAAGAGGGACTCTGCTGTTGGCTTGGAGTGTGTGCTGCAGGGTCTTTTGCAATAAAGCTTACTTGTTATATAATCATCTGGGCGTGCTGCGCTAATTCACCTTTCTAGAAAAGTTCCTAAATATGCACCTGTATACTACTGCAATTAGTGAATGAAGGCCACTTTTCTTCCACTGGACCTATTTTCTGCCCCTTTCCGTCCCTGTTTCGTGTGTTCATTTTTTGCTCATAATCCACTTATAGTGCTGGACCCTTTGCCTTGGGACAGAATGCGATGTAGATGGAATGAACGTTACACAGCAGTACACATAAGAACACGCTGCACTCTCCTCCACATGTCAAACCCCTCCATTTACAATCCATTCGGATACCCCAACATCTAAGGTAGACAATGCGCTGCTAAGAAACCGGATTGAGAATTTGTAGAAAAAGCACTGCTGCTGGAAACATGGAAGTATCAATTAACGGTGATTACGCAGTCCTCCACAAGAAGAGAAAGACAATTATGTAACATCAGGAGATGCCATTAGGACTCTCAAAATGTGGGAATAAAGCACCGAAACAGTACCCGTCACATTAGATGCAACTGAGCTTATAAAGAAGATCTTCCAAGAACACGTGCATATGCGGCCTACCAGAGCGACGATGCAGGAACCCGGAAAGGAGCTTTGTTTGGCAGAATGCAGGTACTCAGTGCACCTGCTGTCGCTATCAGAGAACAGCGGAGAGGATATTATCCAGCCACGGAAGAACACGAGAAAGGGTACACTGCTGTCATGGCAAACGTTCGAAAATAACCCGAATTATCCTCGCTGTCAGTGAGAGAGAAAGACAGGCGAGCGCGAACATGAGCTGATTCCAGGAATGACATTACTCTGCACATATCTTTAACAATAAATGTAGATACAAGAAAGCACGACATCACACATTGTTTGAATGTTCTTATTTTGAGGTCAAGTACAACCTGGGGGCATGAGTGCTCTTTGAATCGAACATAATAAATCCTTGAGAGATCTGGATGACATTGCCTTCTGGATCTTCTGACTGCAAGTAAATAGTAACAAGCATTGGCAACGCCAATTGGTTTTGGCTGTCATGTGTTAGACATAGCCTCAAAAGCCATAATAATGCCATCATCATAGGCCTGGCATAGTCAGCATATGAAGCATAGTCACTCTAACAAAGTGGTATTCAAACTTATCTATGCTGAATCCCCCTGGAGTAAAAATATTGCTGTCGAGCCCACCTCCCCATTGAGTAGAAATACTGTTGCTAGTCCCCCCACACCCCCAGATGCCGTATAGTATTATATTTTCAATTGAAAGCAGTGACCAAACTCTAATCTTGAAGAGCCTTATACCCAGGCTCGGACTGGCCTATAGGGATATAGGGCAATGTCCGAACCAAAAACTCAGAATGCCAGGGTAGGCCAGTTTTGTTGGTCAAAGTAGGCCAGTTTTTTTTCTGAATGTGGGCCAGGTTGATAAATTGAAAAATACAGTTAATGAGTTTGAAAATATATCTGTGCGCTATTAACCAATCAAAATTAGAATCAGAAGTTGGCCCGGCAGCAAACACTCTTTAAAAAAAAACACCCACCTAGGGTTTGTATAGAGTGAACCTGGGTATAAATCTGAAGTGGGTGACTCGTACTTTGGGTGTTTATTATCAATTGAACTTAAGTTTTCTAGTTAAGATGAATCATTCAAGTTAGCACCGAATATGTGACACAAAATACTTTTTTTAATTCTTGATGTGAACAGCCAACACGTGATTTGACCTCGTGGCTGTTCTCAAGGCCTTCCTTTTAAAGAGACGGTATTTCGATCATATCATTGCAGCTGGGATTTGACCCAAGGATCAGCACCTATGCCTAATCAGGCCGTCTACAATAATTGCTTGTAACAAATATACCTCAACCTGTGAATTGGAGGCTCTGACACAAGCCTCAAGTTGTTAGAGACCTACTAATTGATTCAGATGTGCTAGATATAGGGTGCGTTCTTGTTGTTCGTCACCTTCGACCAATGTAATTGTATGTTTATCATCCTACGACAGACAACTGATTGCTGCGGTCGAAATACTGTCTCTTTAAAAGGAAGGCCTTGAGAATAACCATGAGGTCGAAACACCTGTCGGCTGTTCGCATCAAGAACAAAACATGTATGTTGTGTGACATATTCCATGCTAACTTGAATGATTCATCTCAACTAGAAAACGGATGTTCAATTGACACTGATAATAAACACCCAAAGCGCGAGTCACCCACTTCAGATTTATTTATTTTAAAATGTTTGTATTGGCATTTTCAGAAAAATACAATAGGACGTGACAATTGTCTAGTGTTCCAATGGGTAAGGGGGGGCAGGGAAAGAGGTAAGGCAGGGGAGGAAACTACAAAACAATAACATAACTTAAAACAAACAACAAAGGTCGTCTTTTATACCCAGGTTGATAAGTAACTTTGACATGCATCTAATAGTTTTCCAGTGTTACTGAATAAATATTCTTTAAAATGCACAATATGCACCACATTTGATCAAAAAACTCCCCCTTGGGTACTACTTAAAGGTTTGGTCACAGTAGGAATTAATTGCCATTTACAACTGTGGGCCACTTTTTCATTGGTGCCTGATACAATTTTATACCACTGTCTGACCCTGCTTGCGCCACCCGCCAACCTCACCACTGTCCATCCTGCGGATTTCCATCCTTGAACGCCAATAATGCTGCCATATTCCTTGAATAACTATAGGGTGAGAAGTACATACAGAAAAACGGGTATTGCTTGAAAGTCGAGTGGCGTAATTACGTAAAAAGACCCATCGGTTCTCAACTTGACTTTATTTATAAAGTAGGAGTATGTTGGGGGAAAGGTGGCCCTTTTTGCATCCCCCTCATCATTCCTACAGTGAAAAGACCACGATTGAGCTGAGGAGAGAAACGCCCCACCCCTATGACGACTATCCACATCTATTTATATTAGTAAACAAATAACCAAGCCTTTATCGAGGCCTAGCCACCCCATTTTGTGTTACACCAGACACCATCTTTTACTAGGCCCGAGAATGATCTCTCAGTAATCACGCTTCTCCCTTCCCCAGTGCCTCACACAGACAGCCCAAGCCACTGCCACCTCCTGTCAGCTCCGCACGAGCCTTGTTCTCATGGAAGTCCAGCCATTCATTGTTGCAACGTTTTGTATCACTTCGTGTCAGATGAGCTAATTGCACTGTGTGAGTGCAGAACAGGCCACAGCTCATGTGGCCATCCATCTCCTCTTACCTGCCCATGCTCCCTTGATCCCCACCCCGTCAGGCCACAGTCTACCGGTCCCTTGCACATCTACTCTTTGATGTAGATACACATACGGCCCCTCGCATTGACCATTCGATGACATCCATCATAGACTAAATCCCATGCATCAATATATCCTCTCTAAAACTAACACATGTCTATTTGTATCATGAGGCATCAGGTAGATCAAAAACCACAGGGGGAGAAACCTGAGAGTGGGGCCCCGTATTTTATGACCCCTTAGTGCAGGGGTTGGAATGCCAGTATATCTGCCAAAAGGTTTCTAAAAGTACCCCCATTCATGCAATTCTGTTTATGTTTGGCATTAGTCGTATGCAATCAGTTCCTGTTATTTAATTTAGATAGATAGCATTGTAGTGCCTCTCTGCCCTGACCTTCATCGCGATGATGAGCCCAGCTGACCACGTGCACTGTGACTGAAGAAGTGACAGAAACCAATGGAACTCAGGCATCCCGTATGGAGCTGGGATTAGTATACGTACCGAGCCAATCCATTTTGTTGGTTTGTTACCTATATGTGATGTCACTCATGACGCTTGGTGCCTTTTTAATGTGATGCCCATGTATTTGTTGGCAGGGTGCTCTCGGGCAGCAGAGTTCTTTGCTTGCATTTTATCTTATATACATTTGTTTTACTTGCAATTCATCTCCTGGTCTCATTCCCTTGCAGGTGTGTCCATTATTTGGTCTCAGATATTATGTGCGCTGCTGGGTGTGAGCCTTCATTTGATGACCCCTCTTGCGTGATATTCCTTGAGACCATGTAATTGCGGAAAGATCCCGGGCTTCCCCTGAAGGGCCGCCCCCACCTACGGCTGACCAGTCCCCAAACAAAACACATACGCAGAAGAGAAGGTTCTTGTTGATTCCGTCTTTACGAATATGAGGTGGAGGCCCAGGCGTTGTGGATAGATCATGAACGGAGGGTCTTGGAAGAACACAGGCACGTGAGTATTAATTGCAAGGCAAAACAAACGAGGGAAAGTGGGAAGATTGCTTTTTGGAGCACAATCATTGAGGGGAACACACATGATATAGATATGAATGAGTAGATGAGTGTATGAAACTGTGCTTTTTCTGTTTATGGCCATTGTTTTTTATATATACGGAAGGACAAGTTGAAAAATACTGGAGACACAGGAACCTAGCTCTGAAAGGGGGTAGAACGTGGCACTGCAGTGCACTGTCCCAACCAGTACGGATAATAAGTGAAAAAAGGATAAATGTAGGAGCCTCATATAATTAGTGGGCTCTGGAACAAATAGCTGTTATCATTTTAGTCTATTGTTTTACCTTATTATTTTTGTGTCTTCATTTGTGGAGGTAGGCCCAGCGGGGGCAGAGGTGATGTGAGTGTTCAGTGAGTGAGGAAGGAGTTATGTACTAGAGAATATATTAAGATTTATGTTTCTTGTCTCGTGTTGTTGGCCTATTTGTTCGTTTGTCTCCTTGAAATGTTCAATGGTTTATGTTTCATGTGTCTATCCTGAAAATGTATAAGTCATGCTTTGGAATGAAGAACACTAGGTTATGAAGGAAGTGAAGGAAAGTGAGGAGAAAGTAGAAACAGGGAATGAAGAACCCAAGAAAATATACCCTTTGCTCATGAGACCTGCAGTGGGATATTCAGACCCAGCCTATGTATCAGGGGGAGGCACACCAATGACACCTGGCATGGCCCCTTCATCGCCTTATGTCCCTTCCACAATAACACCCGCCCCCCTGGGACCATCCACTCGAGATATTGAAGTAGCATTAACGCCAACTGAAACAGAACTGGCACGATTAAGAGCAATATGCAAGACAACCCAACCATCCTCCTTAAAAACCTCCTCTCTCCTACCAGAAGATGAATGGAAATCAGAGGACTTTCTCTTAAGAGTATATAGTGCTCCCATACGGGCCGTGTGAGTAGAAAGAGTGGGGGAGATAGAGAGTGTAGGATATGATGCAGTGGCCTCAGTAAGGGACGAAGAATGTTGGAGCGACTTTGACGAATCTGATGAGGAGGGTGTGGGGGGAAAACAGCAAGTGCAATGGACCTCCCCATGGGTAACAGAGGAAGAAGAGGGGTGGGAACATAGGCTCTGTAACAGAATAAGGAGAATCGCATTAGCAAAAAATAAGGGAACAAAGGTGTATAGTTGAAAAGTAAGATCAGAATTACAAATGCTTCTTTTTCATAAGGGAGCAGGGTGGCCCCATTACGTGTCCTGGGCACTGATGTATAAAAACACTCTCCTCAACTCCCTTTCCCCACTCACGGCGGGCAAGGGGAAATTGATCTACGCATTTGAAAAGAATACCGCAGGGGTGCATCTGGCCATAGGGGATATCAAAAGCCTTCTGGTATCGGCAGTGGAGGACCAAGCAGACTCAGTGTAGGTGAAAGCTGGGGTCCCGGGTGTCACCACAGGAAATGATACACATGATGGGGCATCATTTAATAATGTTTGCACACAAGTTTGGGATGCCCTGCAGAGAACCTTCCCAGATACCCCTGATTTACACTTTATAATGCAATGCACAATGAGGGATGAGGAAGATGCTGCACAGTTCATTCTTCGGGTGCAGGAGATGTGGCGCGCGGATACCAGCATGGTGTGGGACCAATCCACCTCCCTATTTTACTTTATCATCAAAAGAGGCCTCCCAAAGGAAGTACATAAGACCCTTAATAAAATAGCTGGGATAGAAGCCAAAGGTTGGCCAGATATTCAGAGCAGAGCAGTGGGTCAATTCCAGCAGGAGCGAAAAGAGATAGTTCAACCGCAAAAGAGCAATGTGCTCTTAGACTCACTTGTGAGATGGGGAATAATGCTCCTATCCGTCTAAATAGAGGCATTGTGCTACTGATCTTTGGTGAAATGTCTGATTTAGCCCTGCTCTCTTCTACTGACATCGACTGGGTGGACTTTCCAGATATTTACCATCTTGAAACTGCCATTATTTACTTTAATTCAAAACTGGTAAATCAGTTGGTACTCTATAGAAGAGTAAGCTTACAGGCACTTGGCTTTTATGTAAGCTCAATACACAAGAGGAGTAGATTTCAGGGGGCCCACAAGGAATCGCCCATCGCCCTATTCCATATAATTTACAGGGGCATTTTCCTATGGGGGATTTAGCACCCATTTGAGATGTTAACCACTCTGGGTGGCCAACACTCACATCAGCTCTTTGGAGAAAATTTGACCCATATTAAACTTAATCATGGAATGATACAAGAGAAAGAAAGACTATTAAGTATCAAATCATGCAATACAAGGGGGAGCCATCAGCTTCTATCCAATCCTGCTTTAGCTAAGCTTTTAAAAACGGCAACCTGATGGGTGTCTGCAGATAACATGGCTAACTGAGCATATGGTCTTGGATGGTTTCCTCCAGACTTTTAGCGAATTTGCCACATCTAGCAGGGTGGGACGGTCCACAAGGGGACTTTTGATTGCGGTGGATTCCACTTTGGGAATGGTAGCATCTGCCGTTGATGGCCTCCCTTTTGGTGTTATGGCAGTATCCCTTACAGCAAAGGATTTAACTCTCAAACTATTGCTCGTGAATATTTACTGGCATAAAGGGATTGCAGAGTTAAAACCACTCCTGGATACTATTT
This sequence comes from Ambystoma mexicanum, assembly GCF_040938575.1. Classification (NCBI taxonomy): domain Eukaryota; kingdom Metazoa; phylum Chordata; class Amphibia; order Caudata; family Ambystomatidae; genus Ambystoma; species Ambystoma mexicanum. Next base: position 741,330,972 of record NC_090928.1, read on the forward strand.
CTGAGTGCATTATTAATTGGTCAAATTGTAATTTGGAGGGGAATGTGAATGTGGGTAGGGATTTGAATTCCATGTGTGATTTTCAGGATCTTGGGAAAGAGTTAACTGAATGTCACTTGATATGTTACCACATCATTTTAAATATCAAATGGGTAGGAGTTGGTGTATGGCATTGATATGATATGATATGGCATTTATAATGCGCCTATACACAAGTGTTTCAAGGCGCGACGAGGCAAGAGAGTGGGAAATAGAGGGAGGACAGACAACGATCCTACTAGGCCAGGTGTCATTCAGATTGCACAAGTGCATGGGAAGGGGGAGGAGGAGAAGTGCAGGGGACAAGGCGGAGAGGACAGTGCAGTACATGGGATGGGAAAAAACAAAAATAAACAGTAAGAAAAAGTACGGCCAGCAGGTGTCAAGTGCAAGGATAAGTGCAGACATCAGATGTCAAGTGCTGGTAGTGGGACTGTAGGGATACAGAAATAGTCCCTAAGTGTGCAGTGTTGCCAGGAAGCTAGAGCAGGAGTGTGACTGGCTTGGGAGGGGACCATGGCCCAAGTTCAGAGGGTGACCAGGTAACCAGTGAAAATTCAGTGTCAGCCAGGAAGTCAGCAAGGGAGAGGAGGAGAAAAAGCAGAAGCAAAGAGAAAGGTTTTGAGGTGCTTCCGGACCCGAAGATCATTCTCCTCAAGTTTCAGGGAGGCAGGGAGGCTGTTCCAGAGGGAGGCCCCAGCCTAAGAAAGAGATCTACCACCAACTCGTTACTTGGAGAAGCGACTGACCGTGAGGGAGTTTGAGGTAGATGAGCGAAGAGCTCAAGAAGGAAGGTATTTAGGGAGAGAGAGTTGAAAGTAATGAGGCCCCAGGCCCCAGAAGGCCTTGTGGACGATGCAGAGGGTTTTGAACTTAATCCTCGCAGCCACTGGGAGCCAGTGTAGAGATTTCAGTCCTGGAGAGATACCATCCCTGGGCTTGAAGCCAAGTACAAGTCTTGTGGTCCTGTTCAGGATGAGTTGCAGGGGGCGGTGCGTAGAAGCTGGCAGATTTAGAAGGAGGCTGTTGCAATAGTCCAGCCTAGAGAGAACCAGAGCTCTGGAGACAGTGAGCTTCTGGGGGAAGGAGAGGAAAGGAAGAATACCTCTGAGGAGGTGCAGCTGGTAGTGTGACTTCTTAGAGACATCAGAGATGTGAGGAGAGAAGGAGAGTGTAGAGTCGAAGATGACCCTGAGGTTTTTAGCCTTGCAGGTGGGAACAGGAAGAGGGCCAAGGGAGGCTGGCCAGAGAGCAACAGGAATCGAGAGAGCGGGTGTGCCGATGAGGAGAATCTCAGTCTTACTGGCATTAAGGCAGAGGTCATTAGTGGCACACCACTCATGTATAGCAGACAGATAGTCAGAGATGAGGAAAGTAGAGGAGGAGGCCGAGGGTAGCCTGAAGATGAGCTGGGTGTCATCCGCATAGCACTGAAAGTTGGGGCAGAGAGCGGTGATGCGGTGGGCCAGGAGTGCCAGGTATTGGTTGAACAGCCAGGGAGAGAGGTTAGACCCCTGGGGGACACCACAGGTAGAGAAAAAGATATCGGAGAGGAAGGACCCAAGTTGGACCTGGGAGAGCCTGACCAGTGATACCCAGGTTATTACGGAGACAGTTGAGCAGGATGGCATGGTTGACAGTGTCAAAGACAGAAGAGAGATCAAGCAGGATGAGGACGCAAGGGGTGTTAGAGTCAAGGTTGGAGAGCAGGTCTTCACGGACGTTCATGAGAACAGTTTCCGTGCTTCTGGCAGCTCTGAAGCCAGACTGATGATCATGAAGACAGCCAACAGATTCAGTGTGTAGGTTAAGCTGGGAGAAAGCCAGTTTCTCCAGGAGCTTGCCCAGGAAGGGATTGATGGAGGTAGGGCAATAGTTGGCCGGGCAGGAGGGGTCAGCAGTGGGTTTCTTAAGAAGGGGGTGCACAAGGTAGTGCTTCAGGGGGGGTGGGAAGACTCCAGTGGCGAAGGAGTCATTGAAGAAATCAGCCAGGGCAGGAGCCAGGGAGTCGATGTGGTCCTTGATAGTTTTGGAGGAACGGGGGTGAACCTGTTTCGAAGAGACTTTCATAGATCGGTCTTGTCTAGAAACTTCTTCTGTGGGGAACAGTGGAAAGGCAGAGAAGGAGGGAGGAGAGGTGGCTGCAGAGAGGCCAGAGGAAGAGCAGGGAGTGGGGGGAGGAAGGGGAAAGGTGGAGAGAGAGGACAGGATGTCCTGAGTTTTAGAGATAAAGTGAGAAGCCAGTGCCGTACAGAGGGCCTGGGAGGGGATAGGAGAGGTAGAGACCGCAGCAGGATTAGCCAGTTCCTTGCAGATTTTAAAGAGTTCGGCCGAGTTGTTAGAAGCCGCAGAGACGTGGGCTTGGATAAGTGCTGTCTTCTTGGTTAGGACAGAGAACCGGTATTTCATTTGCAGCAGGCGGAAGGCCAGTATGTCAGAGGATGTACATGAAGCACGCCATTTCCTCTCGGCCACCCTACACTTGTGTTTTAGGGTGACGAGGTCAGAGTCGTACCAGGAGTTGCACTTGGCTTTGGGCTTCAGGTGGATTCTCATGACAGGGGCAAGGATATCAAGAGTATTAGATATAGCAGAGTGGAGCATGGAGAGGGGTGTGTCAGGATGAGAGACACCCAAGAAGGAGGAGGGGGAAAGAAGGTGGCGGCAAAAGCCTCAGCTGACACACGCTTCATGGGTCGGATGACCGAGATGGTGGGTGGAAGTGATGGAAGTGGCTTGGCCTGAGGGGGTAGGGAGGGTGAGGTGGGAGGAAAGGAGAAAGGTATCACTCCACGAGAGAGGAGTGGTGAGAGGGACAGAGAGGGGAAGTTCTGAGGAGATCAGAACATCAAGAGTGTGCCTTGCAGAATAAGTCGGGCCAGAGGGGAGAATAGAGAGTGAGAGAGAGTCGCAGAGGTCGCGAAAGAGTCCAGAAGGAGGACAGGAGGCATCCAGGTGGATGTTGAAGTCTCCAAGAAGGAGCAGTTGAGTAGCTGAGGCCAGGAGTGAGGAGGAGAGGTCCGCCCACTCAGAGAGGAAGGATGAAATCTGACTAGGTGGCCAATAGATAGTAGCCACAGTAAGGGAATGGCTAGGCGATAGAGAGAGCCTGCAGACAAGGCATTCAAAAGAGGAGTAGGCTTGCGTAGGAGTGACAGAGGCAGGAATCCACTCGGGGAAGATCAAAGCTACACCCCCCACAGAGCGGTTGGCCCTGGGAGCGGAGAGGATCTTGTAGCTGTCAGGTAGGAGCGTATAAAAGCATGTGACAGAGCTGGACATGAACCATGTCTCGGTGAGACCGAGGACATCAAGGTCAAGTTCTTCCAGAAGGTGGCAGATATCAGAGGAGTGTTTGACAGCAGAGCAAGAGTTTAGAGTGGCAATGTGGAGAAGGTTGCCATCCTTGAAGAACTTCTGGGAGGGGTACAGATCAGAGGTACCACCTGCGGAGGTGTAGAAGGAACCCGAGAGGGGGCAGAGAGGGAGGGGGAAGTCAGGATAGCCGAGAAAGAGGCAAAAGGGGGAGGCGAGGTAGTCAAGGAAAGGGGAGAGGGGACATCAGGAGAAGAAAGTAAGTTGATTAGGTGCGGGAAGCATCTATCAAAGAGGGCCTTGAACCATGACATTCTAATTAGAGTACACATTAATGCTGACCTTAGAGGAATGGAAGGATGCCAGGAGGGCATCCCAGCAGGTGCCACCATTAATGGGAGAAGAGGAGAAAGGGGAGAGCACAGAGACCACATGAAGGGTCCATAGGTCTGGCGAAGGCACGACAAAGAGGATGTCGGTGAGAGTTTCCTTGGAGGAGGCACTGGTGTAGGTATCCGCGATAGGGAGGCCTGGGTTGCAGACCAGGATGTCCTTTTTAAACTTCTTCCTACCAGATTTAGTGAGGAGAGCAGGATAGTCAATAGAGAAGCAGTTGGAAAAGATAGGAGAGATGGAGAGCACCATAGAGTAGGTGGGAGATGAGGGGGGTGGAAGGGAGAGGGGAAGCCACTAGCGAAGGTCACTGGGGTAGGCAGACAGGGCAGCGAGAGGCAAGCACGTTGGGCAATAGGACAGACGACAACACTCAGGATAAGAGTTTTCAAAAAGTGCCGGTTTGAGACAGGTGGGAGGGCACACCTACGTTTTAGAATCCTAAATAGGGGAGAAAAGGCCTAGGTTTCACAATACTACTTTTTTTTATCTTCTAAATACTGATACAGTGCAAATGGTTGAAAAAAGAAAAAAAAAACCTTAGTTTGAGAATCATAAATAGGGGATAGGGGAGAAAGGCCTAGGTTTCACAATGCCATTTCTTTAAAATAATGATACAGTGCATATTACACAGACGTGGAGAAAACAATCGGTAGGCAGGCGGGGGTAAGGAAGGAAGTCAGAGGGGTGGTGGTTGGCAACTGGCGTCCCCCCTGCAGACACCTGCAGACACAACCAGGAGCCACCTAAGGGTAGCCACCCTTTGCATATGGGCCCATAGCCGTGTGGGGCGTCCAGGCAGGAGCTGCCCCGGGGAGGACATGGATAAGGAACGAGAAGCCAATCAGGGGTGGTGGGCAGGTGGGAGGAGGAGAAAGAGAGAAAGAGAGAGTGGAAGGGGAGTGGGGAACAGGATGCATGGGCCGACACAACAAAGAAAAACACAGTTTCAAATTGCCTCAGATAGGCCCTCACTGGATGGATTGCGCAGCAGCCACCCGCTCAGCCGAGGCCATTAGAGGCCTTGGGGCTCCTTCCATTGAGTGGCTTGGATTTTGGTGATGGGGTTAGGCTGGCCACTTGGTTTAGAGGGACCAGCTCCTCTGCACTGGATTACATATTCACAGAATAATACCTGCTAAATAGTTGTACTTCCTTTTCACTCCTGGGAAATTATTGGAGTGATCAAAAAATCTTGGAGGCTAGTTTTAACATCTGCTTTTCCTGTAGGAGATTGCCTCATCTCTCGCAATTAACAACTAATTCTTCGGGCGGGGTATTAGTTGGTCTTTCAATAACATTGGGGCTTTAAATTCCAAATTACATAAGGTCATGCAGTAATTGCCATTGAAATGGAACATTGAGGTCTTCAGTGTAAATAACTTTGGAACAACTATTTTAAATCTGATATGATATGGTATGATAGGTTAGATTTGACCTGCTAAATACCCAGAGGTTTATAAGCACAGACCTGGGGATCGAACCTGTATTAATCTGTCTAGTCTTGCTTCCAAGGCAAACACATTGCCTCTGAGCTATCCTCCGAAGACATCTGGTGGAGTATGTGGACAAAAAGTGCCCCCCAAGAAATTTGAATGCTAAAAGACCAATACATATTGATAATGATTAGGTCGCTATGGTCAAAACTAATATGAGAAAGAATATTAGATGGGTTAAGGCTGAGGACATGAATCTGGAGGGAAAATTAATCATGATAAAAAAATTCAGGCAGAACTATAACCATTTTTGTAAATATATGAAAGGCAAGTTGCTTAAGAGAGATGCAGAAGCAATGTTGAATGTTTTAATTTCGCCAGACATGGGGATGTTCTGGTCCCTGATGCAGCAGCAGGAACCGTCTACTAGTACGTCCCAGATCAATGCTGTTTTAGAAACCCTGAGTCTATACCAGAACTCAAGCATGCGTATTAGGCTAAATAAAGAGGGGGACCCCTCAGGAGTAATTAAGACCTCCTCAGGCCTAAGACAAGGCTGTTTCCTGGCACCTTGGCTGCATAATCAATACACATCAGACGCAAGGGAATATCTAACAAAACAGGCCTTATCCCTCTGAGTGTTGGCAAATGTAAAATGTGCTGGTAAGCCTATGCAGATGATTTTATTTTATTGCATAACACAAAGGTAGGGTTACAAAGACTTCTATCTGCCTTCTCTGCATATGCTGATAAGAATGGGCTAATTATTAATGCAGATAAGACCAAGATATTAGCATTCTCGAAGGGAAAGAAAGCCAACAATGTGCATGTATTCTCCTTGGGAAGAACTCCTACTAGAGCAACACAGAGTTTCACCTACCTGGGCTTTCATTTTTATGCCAATTCTGGAATACAGCAATCTCAGGAGATTATAGTCCAAAAGGCACTGATGCTACAGAAATAGCTTGGGAGGATAAACAGTAAATATGGATGATTTCCTTTAAAACTGGCCTTAATAAGTCTTCTTTTATGAGTGCAAAATCCTCCCAAAACTGACTTACTACTATGTATACAATCCTAGATCAGATAGAAGCCAGGGTGTGGCGTAAAACTCGGAGTGTCCCGAATGCCATTCCGGGGGCAGCAATAAAATATGATCTGGGTATCTCCTCATTTAAGGCTAGAATTGAATGGAGTATGTTGGCTCTGTATGCAAAACTGATCTCACCACTACCGGGAACCATCTATGAGGCTCTTGCCCATGCCTTACCAGGGAGAACTGGAGACCTGGTAGGTCAGAGTTACATTGCTGATTTTGGTGGGAGATGTCAAGCTATTCTTGAGGGTATAACAAGTGATAGAGATTGTCTCTTGTGTAATCCAAATAGAGTGAAAAGAATTCTGTTGGAGCAGGATTGGTGTGAAACAATTGACTCCTTCCATGCCTATCCGTCAATGTCTCACTTAGCACATGGACATAAAAGATGAGGGGTGCTTCTCCCGATCTTTATTTTGACCCTAATATGAACTATAGGAATACCCTGATGAGGTTAAGGTGGAACCTCTTGCCTACTAGAGTGATCCAATTTAGGGGGAAGCTCATTACATCTGATAAAGGCCAGTGTTGGTTCTCTAAGTTGGACACGGAAACAATGAGGCACTTGCTGCTTCAGTGTAAGGCATTGGAGTTCCTAAGAAAGAAATATATGTTGAGATTTCATTTGCTAGAAACCATGGTGATAGATGAATTTTCATGGTTTTGCTGCTTGAATATGAATTCCCCCGAGAAGAGTTGTCAATATTGTCATTCATTAAATGTATGGATGTAATCTAATTGTCTGCCCCTGCTAACTAATTTTGGATGTGCTTAGCAGAATTTTATGTTTTATGTTTTATGTTTGCCTTGAAATGAAAGTTGTTTTATATGACTGGTTCTACTCTCTTTTCTCTTTTTTCTTCTGTTGGCTCCTTTGGGAATTATCATGTTCTGTTATGGATCAAAACATGTTTACTTTACAACAAATGTTGTTGTTTTATATGTTTTATCATTATTTTGATTTGATCAATTATATTTTCTGTAAATATATGAATGAACATGTGTTAGTTATGTGGATCACATTGTTTTTTTGTACGTGAATTATAAAAGTTTTATTAACCATATACAATAAAAACAAATTAAATTAAATTAATTGCGGTTATCAAAGACCAAATGGGTAATAGGACCTTTTCAGATAAGGAAATGATTAAAGCTTTCGCTAGCTTCTACCAGAAATTATACACATCTGAGGCTCACCTAATAACATACACATTGAGAAATGTCTTCAGAATATACCTTACACAACTCATCCAATGGTTGATTTACAATCTCTCAGTACTCTTATTTCTTCTAGCGAAATATACAAAGCCATAAAATACCTTAAAAAAGGAAAGATCCTGGCCCTGATGGTTTTTCTATTGATCTCTTTGCAAACTTTAATAATCGTTTAGTACCTAAACTTAGTGAGCTTTTTTCTCAATGTATTCTGAATAACAAAGCACAGGGCTTTTTTTCGTGAAGCTATGCTTATTGTTTTTCCCAAACCCGATAAACATCCTGAAATGCCCCAGAGTTATAGACCTATTTCCCTTATTAACACAGATTGTAAAATGTTTGCAAAAATCTTGGCAAATAGACTCCTTCCTCTGCTTCCTAACTTAATTAAACAAAGCCACATAGGATATATTAAAGGAAGATTATCCTCCTCCAACATAAGACTATTTTTGAACATTTTAGATAACATCCATGACTCCTTGTGCTGAAGTAGCACTAGATGCAGAAAAAGATTTTGATCGGGTTGAATGGAACTATTTGTTTGAAGCCCTTAACTGGCATGGTTTTGATTCCCTGTTTCTCTCTACAATGAAAGTACTTTGTTCAAATCCCAAGACAGCCATATTTATTAATGGGCAAATGTCCTCATATTTCCCCTTATTCAGAGGTACACACCAGTTGTGTCCTCTCTCCCCACTTTTTTCGTGTTAGCCTTGGAACCCTTCTTAGAAGGAATTTGACAAAATAACAATATAAGGGGCATACAGCATAGTGATGTACAAATTTAATTAGCCGAGTATGCAGATGATGTCTTATTATACCTCAAAAGCCCAGACACTTCTTTACCACATCTTCTTGACTTTATTTTGCAATTCTCTTTAATTTCAGGATACAAAATGAATACAGACAAATCAGAAATTATACGTCTTAATGTTCATTGCACTAAACATCACTTCCATACTTCAGGGATGAGATGGTGTCCCAATGGCATTAAATATCTTGGTATGCATATTTTCGCCTCTATCGAATATATTATTAAACATAACTCTGAAACTCTACTATCTAGAATAAATGAATTTACTAACTCCTGGTCCCCCCTTCATTTGTCCTGGTGGGGTAGGTACAATCCAAAAAATTATGATTTCTCCAATTATTATATATTCCCTTTATATGTTACCAATCCCTTTTCCTCCTCTCTTTTTAAATCAATAGATCCCTGCTTGATAAAATTCCTTTGGGGAAAAAGAGACACAGAATATCTCTATGCAAACTTAAGAAACTGCATATCTATTGAGTAGGATTTCCTGATTTCCAAAAATATCATATGGCCCTTGTTTTAAGACAAATACAGTTGTGGTTCACTCATGAACAATCCAATGATATACCTCAGTGGCTATGTGTGGAGAGAGCTATAGGTGTCCCCCTAACTCTTGCTAATTGTTACATCATCAAGCTAGGAAATAGATTTAAGTTCACCAGCTTGATCCTATCTGCTTGCTATCTCTGAACCTATATTATTCTGCACACCTCAAATCTCCCACAGTATATTTCGCAATCCATTTGAATCAATCCATTAATCAAAATGAAGGTCAATTTTCTGGAGGCCATGGCTCTCTTTAAGTATTAAACATCTTGATGATCAATTTGTGCAAGAAATCCAGTTACTTTTAATGAACTTGTTACTACATTTCACGCCCCCACTGCATATGTGCAACAACACTATCATCGATGCAATTATGGAAAACTATAACTCCTTGACATGTAAAACACTGCTCCTAATATCGACAGCCTACAATCTTTCTATGCAAAACAAAGGGGGGTCTGGGAATCTCTACCAGCACGAACACAGCCTAATGACCTGTTCTTGGGTGAATAACCCCTGGGAGAGACTCTACCAAGTCTTTAGCTCACTGTCCCTTTCACAGAGAAGAAATTTCCCCGCATATCAGCCTTTGTCCTGCCCAGGGGCAGTCCAGCGCCGAAATGCTAGGCAATTCTCCTCTGAACAAGAGTACCATCAGTAACCCCATACACGTGTTTCAGCCTTGTTGGGCATCATCAGTGAGGTGAAACTGTTGCCTCTCTAAGAACAGTGAGCAAGGGGTCCACGTCTGGATCGCCCTGTTAACTTAGGGTGAAACCCAAAGATCCAGACGTGGACCCCTTGCTCACTGTTCTTAGAGAGGCGCAGCTTCACCTCACTGATGATGCCCAACAAGGCTGAAACACGTGTATGGGGTTGCTGTGGTACTCTTGTTCAGAGGAGAATTGCCTAGCATTTCGGTGCTGGACTACCCCTGGGCAGGACAAAGACTGATATGCGGGGAAATTTCTTCTCTGTGAAAAGAACAGTGAGCTAAAGACTTGGTTGAGACTCTCCCAGGGGCCATCCACCCAAGAACAAGTCAATGGGCTGTGTTTGTGCTGGTAGAGAGTTTCCCAGACACCCCCTTTTTTTGCATAAATTAACTTAGGTCTAACCCTAAGTTACCAGGGCGATCCAGACGTGGACCCCTTGCTCACTGTTCTTAGAGAGGCGCAGCTTCACCTCACTGATGATGCCTAACAAGGCTGAAACACGTGTATGGGGTTGCTGTGGTACTCTTGTTCAGAGGAGAATTGCCTAGCATTTCGGTGCTGGACTGCCCCTGGGCAGGACAAAGACTGATATGCGGGGAAATTTCTTCTCTGTGAAAAGAACAGTGAGCTAAAGACTTGGTTGAGACTCTCCCAGGGGCCATCCACCCAAGAACAAGTCAATGGGCTATGTTCGTGCTGGTAGAGAGTTTCCCAGACACCCCCTTTTTTTGCATAAATTAACTTAGGTCTAACCCTAAGTTACCAGGGCGATCCAGACGTGGACCCCTTGCTCACTGTTCTTAGAGAGGTGCAGCTTCACCTCACTGATGATGCCCAACAAGGCTGAAACACGTGTATGGGGTTGCTGTGGTACTCTTGTTCAGAGGAGAATTGCCTAGCATTTCGGTGCTGGACTGCCCCTGGGCAGGAAAAAGACTGATATGCGGGGAAATTTCTTCTCTGTGAAAAGAACAGTGAGCTAAAGACTTGGTTGAGACTCTCCCAGGGGCCATCCACCCAAGAACAAGTGAATGGGCTGTGTTTGTGCTGGTAGAGAGTTTCCCAGACACCCCCTTTTTTTGCATAAATTAACTTAGGTCTAACCCTAAGTTACCAGGGCGATCCAGACGTGGACCCCTTGCTCACTGTTCTTAGAGAGGCGCAGCTTCACCTCACTGATGATGCCCAACAAGGCTGAAACACGTGTATGGGGTTGCTGTGGTACTCTTGTTCAGAGGAGAATTGCCTAGCATTTCGGTGCTGGACTGCCCCTGGGCAGGACAAAGACTGATATGCGGGGACATTTCTTCTCTGTGAAAAGAACAGTGAGCTAAAGACTTGGTTGAGACTCTCCCAGGGGCCATCCACCCAAGAACAAGTCAATGGGCTGTGTTCGTGCTGGTAGAGAGTTTCCCAGACACCCCCTTTTTTTACAATCTTTCTATGATCCTAATAAGACTGCTTTACTGTTTTACAAGACTCCCAGAAAATTCTTCCTCAGAAATTATGCAGCAATGCTGTCTGGCTTGGCAGCATGATTGTGCTACCCTGGACAGTCAACTGTAATGGCCTCAAGTTTGGAATCGTATATCTAAATTCACCACTTCAGCAAGTCCATTGCAACCCCCATATTTCTTCCACCACATGGTCTTCATTACTGCTTCCTTACTCTTTAGATGTGGCCATATGCAGAATGATAGTTGATGGAGTTGCCTATGGTTCTTGAACCTTTTTGGCTCAGTATTTGAATTGCACTTAAAGACATCTTCAAGTTACAACAGGATGTTTGTCCTCAAGTTCTTTTTTCTGGAAGCGTTACTCTAAAATATGTTATCAGTAAGAATAATTGCTACTTGTTCGATCTCTTTATTCTAATAGCCGTTAAAACTATAACGTCTAACTGGAAACATTTAAATAAACTTCATTAAAGAGTGTGGTGGAACTCAATTTGCAATACTCACAGATAAGAGAGGTGCAACACTTTTACTCTGTTTTTAATGCTAAAACATGAGTTGAAATGGAAACCTTTTATTGAATTCCTACAGTGGGTTACGCCTGTTTAACTGCTTTGCAGTAAGTCAAATGTCACACATTATCCCCATGCCATTCCTTCCCACTCCCGCCCTCGCTTATGTATACGTTCTGTTTATGTTTTGTTCTCAATGTATGTCTGTCTCCCCTCCTATTCAAAATAAGAGGTTTTTTTTAAATAAAGACTGACCTTGTATTCATGCTAGGCCTGCATATATTTCTACAAGTTCCAAGTGTATATATGGCATTTTCATTATGTGTACCACACATATTAGAATCCTCTTAAGCTTGTATGATTTGGTACAAATAAACCCTTTAAACACAAACAGAACTCAACTTTATGTTCTGTAGTTTATTCTTTGTTTATTCCTGTGTAAAGCACAATCGTGCCCTTGTTAAGTTTAAAGATTTTGGGGGGCGGGGGGGAGGTGTGTGGTAGCTTACACATGGCAATTTGGAAGGTTGGGATGCCATATTAGAATGTGGAACGCTGGGTTAGTCAGTTGGAAAAGAGGGACTCTGCTGTTGGCTTGGAGTCTGTGCTGTGGGGTCTTTTGCAATAAAGCTTACCTGTCATATAATCATCTGGGCGTGCTGTGCTACTTCACTTTTCTACAAAAGTTCCTAAATATGCACCTCTATACTACTGCATTTAGTGAATGAAGGCCACTTTACTTCCACTGGACCTATTTTCTGCCCCATTCTGTCCCTGTCTTGTGTGTTAATTTTAGCTCATAATCCACTTATAGTGCTGGACCCTTTGCCTTGGAACAGAATGCGATGTAGATGGAATGCACTTTACACAGCAGTACACACAAGAACACACTGCACTCTCCTCCACACGTCAAACCCATCCGTTTGCAATCCATTCGGATACCCCAACATCTAAGGTAGACAATGTCGCAGCTAAGAAACTGGATTGAGAATTTGCCGAAAAAGCACTGCTGCTGGAAACATGGAAGTATCAATCAACGGTGATTACACAGTCCTCCACAAGAAGAGAAAGACAATTTTGTAACATCAGGAGATGCCATTAGGACTCTCAAAATGTGGGAATAAAGCGCCGAAACAGTACCCGTCACATTAGATGCAACTGAGCTTATAAAGAAGATCTTCCGAGAACACGTGCATATGCGGCCTACCAGAGCGACGATGCAGGAACCCCGGAAAGGAGCTTTGTTTGGCAGAATGCAGGTACTCAGTGCACCTGCTGTCGCTATCAGAGAACAGCGGAGAGGATATTATCCAGCCACGGAAGAACACGAGAAAGGGTACACTGCTGTCATGGCAAACGTTCAAAAATAACCCGAATTATCCTCGCTGTCAGTGAGAGAGAAAGACAGGCGAGCGCGAACATGAGCTGATTCCAGGAATGACATTACTTTGCACATATCTTTAACAATAAATGTAGATACAAGAAAGCATGACATCACACATTGTTTGAATGTTCTTATTTTGAGGAAAAGTACCACCTAGAGGCATGAGTGCTCTTCGAATGAAACAAAATACATCCTTGAGAGATCTGGATGATTGCCTTTTGGATCTTCTGACTGCAAGTAAATAGTAATAAGCATTGGCAACGCCAATTGGTTTTGGCTGTCATGTGTTAGACACAGCCTCAAAAGCCGTAATAATGCAACATCATTGGCCTGGCATAGTCAGCATATGAAGCATAGTCACTCTAACAAAGTGGTATTCAAACTTATCTATGCTGAATCCCCCTGGAGTAAAAATATTTCTGTCGAGCCCAACCCCCCATTGAGTAGAAATACTGTTGCTAGTCCCCCCACACCCGCAGATGCCGTATAGTATTATATTTGCAATTGAAAGCAGTGACCAAACTCTAATCTTGAAGAGCCTTGTACCCAGGCTCGGTCTGGCATATAGGGATATAGGGCAATGTCCGAACCAAAAACTCAGAATGCCAGGGTAGGCCAGTTTTGTTGGTCAAAGTAGGCCAGTTTTTTTTTCTGAATGTGGGCCAGGTTGATAAGTTAAAAAATACAGTTAATGAGTTTGAAAATATATCTGTGCGCTATTAACCAATCAAAATTAGAATCAGAAGTTGGCCCGGCAGCAAACACTCTTTAAAAAAAAACACCCACCTAGGGTTTGTATAGAGTGAACCTGGGTATAAATCTGAAGTGGGTGACTCGTACTCTGGGTGTTTATTATCAATTGAACTTAAGTTTTCTAGTTAAGATGAATCATTCAAGTTAGCACCGAATATGTCACACAAAATACTTTTTCAAATTCTTGATGTGAACAGCCGACACGTGATTTGACCTCGTGGCCGTTCTCAAGGCCTTCCTTTTAAAGAGACAGTATTTCGATCATATCATTGCAGCTGGGATTTGACCCAAGGATCAGCACCTATGCCTAATCAGGCCATCTACAATAATTGCTTGTAATAAATATACCTCAACCTGTGAATTGGAGGCTCTGACACAAGCCTCAAGTTGTTAGAGACCTACTAATTGATTCAGATGTGCCAGATATGGGGTGCATTCTTGTTGTTCGTCACCTTTGACCAACGAAATTGTATGTTCATCATCCTACGACAGACAACTGATTGCTGCAGTCTAAATACCGTCTCTTTAAAAGGAAGGCCTTGAGAACAACCATGAGGTCGAAACACCTGTCGGCTATTCGCATCAAGAACAAAACATTTATGTTGTGTGACATATTCCGTGCTAACTTGAATGATTCATCTTAACTAGAAAACGTATGTTCAATTGACACTGATAATAAACACCCAAAGCGCGAGTCACCCACTTCAGATTTATTTATTTTAAAATGTTTTTATTGGCATTTTCAGAAAAATACAATAGGAAGTGACAATTGTCTAGTGTTCCAATGGGTAAGGGAGGGGCAGGGAAAGAGGTAAGGCAGGGGAGGGAACTACAAAACAATAACATAACTTAAAACAGACAACAAAGGTCGTATTTTATACCCAAGTTAATAAGTAACTTTGACATGCATCTAATAGTTTTCCAGTGTTACTGAATAAATATTCTTTAAAATCACAATTTGCAACGCATTTGATAAAAAAAACTCCCCCTTGGGTACTACTCAAAGGTTTGGTCACAGTAGGAATTAATTGCCATTTGCAACTGTGGGCCACTTTTTCATTGGTGCCTGATACAATTTTATATCACTGTCTGACCCTGCTTGCGCCCCCGGCCAACCTCGCCACTGTCCATCCTGTGGGTTTCCATCCTTGAACGCCAATAATGCTGCCATATTCCTTGAATAGCCACAGGGTGAGAAGTACATACAGAAAAACGGGTAGTGCTTGAAAGTCGAGTGGCTTAATTACGTAAAAAGACCCATCGGTTCTCAACTTGACTTTATTTATAAAGTAGGAGTATGTTGGGGGGGAAAGGTGGCCCTTTTTGCATCCCCCTCACCATTCCTACAGTGAAAAGACCACAATTGAGCTAAGGAGAAAAACGCCCCACCCCCATGACGACTATCCACATCTACTAATATTAGTAAACAAATAACCAAGCCTTAATCGAGGCCTAGCCACCCCATTTTTTGTTACACCAGACACCATCTTTTACTAGGCCCGAGAATGATCTCTCAGTAATCACGCTTCTCCCTTCCCCAGTGCCTCACACAGACAGCCCAAGCCACTGCCACCTCCTGTCAGCTCCACACCAGCCTTGTTCTCATGGAAGTCCAGCCATTCATTGTTGCAACGTTTTGTATCACTTCGTGTCAGATGAGCTCATTGCACTGTGTGAGACCAGAACAGGCCACAGCTCATGTGGCCATCCATCTCCTCTAACCTGCCCATGCTCCCTTGATCTCCACCCCATCATGCCACAGTCTACCGGTCCCTTGCCCATCTACTCTTTGATGTAGATACACATATGGCCCCTCGCATTAACCATTTGATGACATCCATCATAGACTAAATCCCATGCACCAATATATCCTCCCTAAAACTAACACATGTCCATTTGTATAATGAGGCATCAGGTAGATCAAAACCCACAGGGGGAGAAACCTGAGAGTGGGGCCCCGTGTTTTATGACCCCTTAGTGCAGGGGTTGGAATGCCAGTATATCTGCCAAAAGGTTTCTAAAAGTACCCCCATTCATGCAATTATGTTTATGTTCGCCATTAGTCGTATGCAATCAGTTCCTGTTATTTAGTTTAGATAGATAGCATTGTAGTGCCTCTCTGCCCTGACCTTCATCACGACGATGAGCCCAGCTGACCACGTGCACTGTGACTGAAAAGTGACAGAAACCAATGGAACTCAGGCATCCCGTATGGAGCAGGGATTAGTATACGTACCGAGCCAATACATTTTGTTGGTTTGTTACCTATATGTGATGTCACTCATGACGCTTGGTGCCTTTTTAATGTGCTGCCCATGTATTTGTTGGCAGGGTGCTCTCGGGCAGCAGAGTTCTTTGCTTGCATTTTATCTTATATACATTTGTTTTACTTGCAATTCATCTCCTGGTCTCATTCCCTTGCAGGTGTGTCCATTATTTGGTCTCGGATATTACGTGCGCTGCTGGGTGTGAGCCTTCATTTGGTGACCCCTCTTGCATTATATTCCTCGAGACCCCGTAATTGCGGAAAGATCCAGGGCTTCCCCTGAAGGGCCGCCCCCACCTACGGCTGACCAGTCCCCAAACAAAACACATATGCAGAAGAGAAGGTTCTTGTGGGTTTCGGCTTTACGAATACGAGGGGGAGGCCCAGACATTGTGGATAGATCATGAATGGAGGGTCTTGGAAGAACACAGGCACGTGAGTATTAATTGCAAGGCAAAACAAACGAGGGAAAGTGGGAAGATTCCTTTTTGGAGCACAATCATTGAGGGGAACACACATGATATAGATATGAACGAGTAGGATGAGTGTATGAACTTGTGCTTTTTCTGTTTATGGCCATTGTTTTTTATATATACGGAAGGACAAGTTGAAAAATACTGGAGACACAGGAACCTAGCTCTGAAAGGGGGTAGAAGGTGGCACCGCAGTGCACTGTCGCAACCAGTACGGATAATAAGTGAAAAAAGGATAAAAGTAGGAGCCTCATATAATTAGTGGGCTCTGGAACAAATAGTGGTTATCATTTTAGTCTATTGTTTTAGCTTATTATTTTTGTGTCTTCATTTGTGGAGGTAGGCCCAGTGGGGGCAGAGGTGATGTGAGTGTTCAGTGGGTGAGGAAGGAGTTATGTACTAGAGAATATATTAAGATTTATGTTTCTTGTCTTGTATTGTTGACCTATTTGTTGGTTTGGCTTCTTGAAATTTTCAATGGTTTATGTTTCATGTGTCTATCCTGAAAATGTATAAGTCATGCTTTGGAGTGAAGAACACTAGGTTATTGCTGTTTATACCAGAGATTAAGATCTGAAGGTTGACAGTGGGAAAGGGAAGAGAAAAGAGGTATTTTTGGAGCGTAGGGATGGATACCCGACTATTACACACTTGCACAGTGACAGAATAAAAAAGTACCACAGTCAGTGGATAACGGAAACAAAGGGGAAGGGATCACCTCATGCACGGCCAGAAGAAGGGTCTTTTGATAAGGGAATTTTAGATCATGTGGCAACCTACTTAATGGCAAAATACAAGGGAAAGCAGCTCCAGAACAGATGAGAGGTGTTAGATTTGTGGAGAATGTTCGAGGAGACACCCACCATGCATAACAGGGGAAAAGAAGGGGGGTTGATCACGGAAGTGAAGGAAAGTGAGAAGAAAGTATGAAAAGGGAACAAAGAACCCAAGAAAATATATCCGTTGCTCATGAGACCTTCAGTGGGATATTCAGACCCAGCCTATGTATCAGGGGGAGGCACACCAATGACACTTGGCATGGCCCCTTCACCGCCTTATGTCCCTTCCACAATAACACCCGCCCCCCTGGGACAATCCACTCCAGATGTTGAAGTAGCATTAACGCCAACTGAAACAGAACTGGCTCGATTAAGAGCAATATGCGAGACAACCCAACCATCCGCCCTTAAAAACCTCCTCTCCCCTACCAGAAGGTGAATGGAAATCAGGGGACTTTCTCTTAAGAGTAGATAGTGCTCCCATACGGGCCGTGTGAGTAGAAAGAGTGGGGGAGATAGAGAGTGTAGGATATGATGCAGTGGCCTCATTAAGGGACAAAGAATGTTGGAGCGACTTTGACGAATCTGATGAGGAGGGTGTGGGGGGAAAACAGCAAGTGCAATGGACCTCCCATGGGTAACAGAGGAAGAAGAGGGGCTCTGTAACAGAATAAGGAGAATCGCATTAGCAAAAAATAAGGGAACAAAGGTGTATAGTTGAAAAGTAAGATCAAAATTACAAATGCTCCTTTTTCATAAGGCAGCAGGGTGGCCCCATTACGTGTCCTGGGCACTGATGGATAAAAACAATCTCCTCAACTCTCTTTTCCCACTCACGGCGGACAAGGGGAAATTAATCTATGCATTTGAAAAGAATACCGCAGGGGTGCATCTGGCCACAGGGGATATCAAAAGCCTTCTGGTATCGGCAGTGGGGGACCAAGCAGACTCAGTGTAGGTGAAAGCGGGGGTCCCGGGTGTCACCAGAGGAAATGATACACATGATGGGGCTTCATTTAATAATGTTCGCACACAAGTTTGGGAGGCCCTGCAGAGAGCCTTCCCAGATACCCCTGATTTACACTCTATAATGCAATGCACAATGAGGGATGAGTAAGATGCTGCACAGTTTCAGCAGGAGATGTGGCGCGCGGATACCAGCACAGCGTGGGACCAATCCACCTATCTATTTTACTTTATCATCAAAAGAGGCCTCCCAAAGGAAGTACATAAAACCCTTGATAAAATAGCTGGGATAGAAGCCAAAGGTTGGCCAGATATTCAGAGCACTATAGTTCACCATTGCAGGAGGATCAAAGAAAGAGAAAAGGAAACAACTCAGAGGAGATTAGCAGAGGAAGCAAAACTTGTACAGAGCAAGTTAGTGAAGGTTGTGGCAGTAATCACAATGCTGCTTCAGTGCAGCAAGGAGAAGGAAGGGGAGTGTCCATAGCCTCACAAGCTAGGATGGCTGCAGTATGAGGCAGAGGTGGGTTCTGGGGCAAATGGGATGGGGCATGGGGGACAAGAGCCAAGAGGGGGATGCCGGAGGTGGAGACACTTTTCACGAGAATTCCAGGAGACCAGGAGGAAACTACCAGTACCAACAGCCACACTATAATCAGTATCAGTGCAGGGACACCTACCCACCCACCCAGTGAGCCCCTACGGCCTAACCCAGGGAAATTATGAACAAGACGAACAACCAGTCGACCAATACCGGGTTACAATACCCTTCGACACCCTCTGCATTGTATGCAGTTGCGCTCAACCCACCAAAATCTAAAGGCATATAGGCACGCCAACCCATTTGTCACTACCACTAATGGCGCACCAGCTCCTAATCAGGAAACATGTGTGCATAGTGAACAAATGTTCTCCTTCCCTGTAACAGACACCCACCCGGACTAGGACAGCCCACAGAGTGCACTTGCATGTCCAGTCCTATCAACTACCTTACACGCAGATGAGGAAACACTGGTGGGGGCAGAGATAAGGAAGACACTGTTCATATTTATGGTAGACTCAGGGGTGGAAAAATCATGTCTACGTGAAGTTTGATTTTCCGTTATCTGACAAAAATCTCGAGACACACAGATTCACTGGGGCTGTGGTCATGGTTCCTTACACAGAAGATTTGGATGTTAGGATAGGGGGAACAACAATTTGTGCACTTCTACTTTACCATGAAGATTCCCCTGTACATTTATTAGGGCGGGACTTACTCAGCAAGCTAAACATGACAATAGCATTCAAAGACAGGGGGATCATTTGATCCATCCCAGGAAGATGCCTACTCCGAGCAATGCTGCTAATACACACCATAACAAATGAAACAACCATTCGAGGGGTGCGGACAAATGCAGATATGTTTATTCATGGGTTACAAGTGTTAGCAAGAGCAGTGCCAGAACTAACACAAAAAGAATGGAAAGTACCCTCTGATTTTGTATTCTGACCAGTAGCCACCCCGAGATAGTGCCCGTTACAGTTCTCTCTCTTGATCTTCAAGGAGTACAGGTGTCAGAAAAGTGTATTGTAGCAATTGGCATGGACACACATGGGTGTGAGTGGCATACAGTGTTGTGGATTGACCCAAACATACCATTTCGACAATTGACAGATGAGGAGTTGTTCATTGACAATGACACGGATGGGGAGATCATACTGGAAATGTGCATGCCTTGTGATACAATGGTACAGAACAGACGAGTGACGAACCCTCTCATGGCCGTTGTCAGTGCAACACCATCTTTCTGTGACATGGACTTACGTATTTGTGGACCACAAACCCCCATGATGTGGGATTATTAAGAGAAGTCACCCCAGTAAAAATAAAACTCAAACAAGGTGCTGTCCTGCCTAGGGTGAGAGAGTATCCATTGTCTAGGGAGGCAGAGGATGGAATAAAGGAAACGATACATGCACTACTGCAACAGGGCATCATTGTTCCTTCAAATTCTCCATGTAACACCTCAGTGTACCCTATCAAGAAAGAAAAAGGGGGTTGTGGCGTATGATCCAGGACCTCCACCCCCTCAACGAACGTGTCCAAAAGGAGTTCCTGTAACGCTCACCTAGTTCCCACGGAGGCGCGGTCGTGGTCTGGACGGCAGTGGCCTCTTCGAAGGAGATGTTCAGCACCCTGAAGATGGAGTGGGCTGGGTTCCCAAATCTGGCTTGTCTGGCTCGGATGAATACCCTTCTGTGAGCGAAAAGGAAGGGTTAATACTCTGCGGGTTTTGTGTTGATCTCCCGTTCCCCTTCTCACCCTCCTTGCAACCCTTCTGTAATTCCCTGTGGAGACTCACCTTAGGGATTGAAAAGGCGAGCTCTCCATCCTGCTTCTGATGCAGGGGCGCATTGGGATCCAGTTACGTCACTGGATAGTAAGTTCGAATTCGCTTGTCTGTTCCGGTAAGTACTGTAAATGTTTATGGCAAGCTTGAGTCTAAACTGTTCCTCTTCTCTTTTGCAGGTAATGGAAGACTCCGGGCTGAGGGTGGTTTCCGTCGAAAACCTGATTTCAGGTGAGTTTTGGTGTAGGCCCACTACTGTCTTTTCCTGTCTCTTTTTCCTTAGGGGCCGGAGTTCGAGAATGCCGAAGAAATGGAGCCGGTACGAAGCAGAAGCTGAGTCCGACCTGTAAGCAGGTAAGTTTAAAATAGTTTGTTTGCTACGGTTCTTGCATTCACTAATGTGATGTTTGCTTTTTCCCCATAGGGGCCGGGGTGCTGAAATGCCCAAGGAATGGCATCGACCCGAAGGTAAGAAGAATTAGCTTGGCGGGTAAGTGCTTCTTGGTTATTTTCCCCTTCTCACCTTACTTTCTTCTCTCCGTCTCCCCGTATGTGCTGGAATGCTGCAGGAGATCCGGATGGGCGTCGCAGAGCCGAAGGCGCCACATGCAGGTAAGAGAAGTGCGCCGAGATGTATGCGACGCGGTGAGTATTTAAAATTATGTCTTTTTGCAGAAACGTTGGCGCGCTGAATCCGGAATGCAGCTTTAACAGGTAAGGTTTGTTTTCACCTGTTTCTTCTTCCCTTTTCTATCCTTAGGTGTTTCCAGGATGCTGGCAGGCGTGGTCGAGGACTGGAGCAGGAGCAGGCACGGTGAGCGTCCAGCTGCTATGAGCAGAACAACGCGAAGCGTGGTTTGCTGTCTGGGCGTGGCTTAAATAGCCTTTCAAGTAGTCCCAGGCATGTATCCTTCCACTGAAGGTATGTATCCTGCCACCAGCCACACCCGTGTGGTTAAGTAGTTCCTTTTTCATCTGGAAGTTGTAGAGTGATCTGCCAGGTAAGGAAATTGCAGCATGGTCTGCCAGGTAAGTTTGCACCAAACACATTTCCTTCCATATCTTGTATGAGCCTGGCGCAGATGGTGCCAGGACTGTTATCCCTTATGAGCCTGACGCCAATGGCGCCAGGACTGAGTCCAAAGAGCCCCTATCTGGGGTGGCTGGGACTTCCCTAGTATACATGTTGCCTGCCTCTGAGGGTGCCGGGCCCTGTCTGGCTCCTTGGAGGTAGGCATCATGACAGTTCCCTCTCGCCCCAAACCCGGCATCCATTTTGTGCAGCATCCCGAAACCCAGAATCTCAATATCTCACGGCCTTCACTCTAAGGGGGAAGAGGTATGAACACTGATGATTGCCTCAAGAGTACTGCAAGAGCCCAAGCATTTTTAACAGAATATTACACGAAGACCTCAGCAATATTGATGTCTAAAGCACCATCATTCAGTACGTTGATGACCTCCTAGTATGCAGTGAAGTAGAAAAAACATGCTGGAGAGATTCTGTTGCCCTACTCAAATTGCTGGCCCAGAAGGGGTATAAGGTAGACAAAAATAAATTACAATATTGTCTGACTGAGGTCCTGTACTTGGGCCAACTGATTTTGAAAGATGGCAAGAGAATAATACCTGACAGAGGGGCAACAGAGTGTGCCTCAGCCAGACCCCATACTGTTAAGGACATGCAAAAGTTTCTCGGCATCTGCAATTTCTGCAGAGCGTGGATGTTTGAACATGCTGCCCACACACGACTCCTATTGCAAGGGCTAAAAGAAGTGCTGAAAGACAAGACACCTATCACATGGGCGCCAGAAATGCACACTGCCTACACAACACTCAAGGAATTAATAAGTACAGCCCCAGTTCTAGCCCCATCTGATTATGAACAAGAATTGTACCTGTTCTCACACTCAAATGGAAAACTAATGACCATAGTTTTAACTCAGAAAACATCCTTAGGTCACAAACCACTGGCTTATTAAAGCGGCACACTCGATTCAGTAATGCAAGGACACTTTGCTTGTGAATTGGCCCTCGCAGCTGCCGCCTTTGCAATAGAACAGAGCTCAACAATTGTGATGGGGTGCTCCGTCACATGGTACGTTGAACACTCCATGTTGGCCATACTTGAACGGTCCAAGTACCCACTCACCACACAAAGAGCATCAGCATATAAAGTAATAATCGCAAGTCCAAATTTTCACGCAGTACGTTGCAAAACAGTAAACCCTGCAACGTTCCTCACAAAGCCATGCACAGTGAAAGATATGCAGGATCATGACTGTAGCACTTATGAGGGAGACGGTGACAACATTTTCAAAGCTAATGAAAATGCACTGGACGAGGGGGAAGTGTTCTTTGTAGATGGGTCAGCATCCATCTGCCCAGAAACTGGCAAAAAAACATGTTAGGGCAGCAGTAGTGAGGTTGGAAGAGGGGGGAGTATGAGATTCTGTTACAAACGTGTTTACCAATGCATTACTCTGCCCAAGCAGCAGAATTAGTAGCACTCATTGAGGCACTACGTGCAGCAAAAGGATGTGCATTAACAAATTATTCAGACTCAGCATATGTCACCATTACTACGGTACATGCTGAGTTATCATGATGGAGAAGAAGGCGGTTTGGAAGAGCTGATGGGTCCCCGGTACAGCATGCAGAATTACTGAATTAATTAATTGAATTCCTTGCCGAGCCATTACTAATGGCCCTGGTAAAATGCCAAGCCCATACCAACAATAATGACAAAATATCACTTGGAAACACAGCATGGGATGCCGCTGCAAAACAGGCAGCTTACCTCCTAAAACCAATGAACGTGGAGTGAATTTAAAAGGGTAAACAAGAGGAGCCCAAAGGGGGAAGGATATAGTGCACTAACTACACCACAGATCATTGAGCTTCAAAGGAGATCCCCAGCCAAAGAACAGGGCCTATGAGGTTGCGCCCAGTCACCCACTGATCTCCTATGGAGACAGGGCGAAACAGGGAAAGTAGTGATGCCTGTAGAGTTATTGCAGGTGGCATTTCAACAGCTACACTTTACAGCCCACACCTCAAAACAGCTTATAGCAGCAGATGTCCAGAGGGATTGGTTTGTCCCAAACCTCCAGGAGTATCGTAATAAAATGACAATTGAATGTATCACATGTCAAACATTTAATTCAGGAATGACTCTCAGAACACTACGGGGAACATTGCCATGTTCCATGGGACCCTTCCATGAACTGCATATTGATTATGCAGACATGGGGGAGAGATGCAATGGAACAAGATATTTGATCGTGGTGGTCTGTGCCTTTTCATGTTGGGTGGAGGCAGGGCCCAGCGCTCACCCAAACGCCAAGTGTGCAGCAAAATTCCTAGTAAGGGAAGTGTTCCCACGTTCGGGAATATGCAATGTCATACGATCCGACAATGGAACACATTTTGTAAATGACTATTTAAGGAGGTAACAGCATTATTTGGAATAAAAAATAAAATGTGCTCAATTTACCACCCGCAAGCAAATAGTGTGGTCGAGAAAATCAATGGCCTCCTTAAAGGCAAGTTATCCAAAATATGTCACGCCCTAAAAAAGAACTGGGTCTATTGCTTGCCCTTAGCTCTATTCCAGTTGGGCACACAACCCAGCAAGGACCACCACTTGTCCTCTCATGAAATAGTAACTGGTAGACGCATGCAGGTGCCACTGTCACCAGCAAGGAGATTGTCAGATGCACATAGAACAGCTGCAGTGTCACACTCACCTGGGTCTCTGCAGGAGCAATTAAGTCTTCTAGACCCTTTCCCAGGAGTAGTGGAGTGGTGCTACAGGTATCTGTTGAGAGAGATGTGAGCTGCTTAGTTTACCTGGACATGGGCCCCAATCACCCTTTCTTCCTCCTCCCTGTGTGTGTGCTGTTATGGAAGTGTAGGAGTATGGCTCACCTTTAAGATAGATTGGGCAAACTCTCCATCCTGAACTAGGCAGGGGCGCTGTATCTCTGAGACCCTTGGAGTTTCCGTAGGTCCTGGTTTTGGTCTCTGTTCTGCCACTCACTGTGTTTCTTCACCCAGTGATGAGTTCTAGTTCCAGTTGCTTCAATGGTTCAAATTAACTTGCAGGTGAGTTCTTGTGCCAGATTGCAGGTAAGTTCTAGTTTCCAGTTGCTTCACTGGTTCGGATTACTTGCCGGTGAGTTTGCTAGTCCCCGTTTGCGGGGTGGTTCTGGTTATTCTGCGCATCACTAAGCGAACTTGCTATGCGGCGAGTTCTGTGCGCGGTAGACAACTTTGATTATCAATTCTAATCCTGTTCTTTCTTTCTCCACACGTGATTCTCGGAGGGATCCGCCGAAAAAGACGTGCGCAAGAACTCTGAACGCTACCTCCAAGAAGATGTGGGTAAGGGATACTGCTAACTGCCACACACTTGCTGAAGAAGTTGGATTGCAGCGAAGGCGCTTACAGGTATTGCTTTTCTTATGCCTTCTTTCTCTTCCAGATGCTGAGATCCAGGACAGGCATGCGGATGAAGCCGAGGAAGGAACAAGTTGAGGATCTTGGTAAGCGTGTTGCTCGAAGCCACATTTGCAACACGAAGCACGGGCTGACTTTGGGCGTGGCTTAGATATCCAACCACGGCCAAAGGGTAGAACGTGCCCATGCATACTCAGGATTCACAGGAAGTCTACCAGGTGCCATCTTGAGTGTATAGGAAGTGTGCCTGAACCAATCAGATTCCCCAAAGTGGTCCGGGGCTAACTGTGAAATGCACCTGATTGCAAGAGTGTGGTAAATAGATATTGGATACCTGCAAGGCGTGTTTAGTCTGCCAGGCTCTAACCCATCTTGCAAACAAAACACCTTTGGGGAGGTAAGAGGATTATGAACCCTCTTTTTGGCACAACCTCTATACTTTGTAGGCGAAGCCTAGAACAACAGACAAAACAGTGCCAAGGGGCTTGATTTTATCCCTTTTCAATTGGTGTCCCAATGCTTGCAGCATTAATCACCAGTTACTGATTAAATTCCAAACAAATTTACAAAATATATATATATATCATTTATTAGTTTTCATCATCATTAAAAAAACTTTGCATTTGTTCATAGTCAACATTAAAAACTTCGATAACCAGACAACTGGTATAAAGTGCAAATGTTAGTAACATATACCTCTTCACAATTTGAGAGTAAAACAGCAGAATAATCAAAGAAATATAAAGTATTCACCATAGATACCGAGAAATAATAAACAGTGTGAAAACCAGGAGTGAATAAAGACTGAGGTCACTCCGGGGTAGTGTTGTGCAAATGTCACCAAAATCAACCTAATCACTTACTACATTCATTCTAATTCAAATTCAGATATACTCATTCATTCATTCATCACTTTCCCAACATGTTTCTTTCTGAACGTGTGTGTAAGCAAAGTAAAAAGAAATTCTTCAGGGGTAGTCTGCCGTCTACCAATACCAAAAATAACCCACTATTGATATTGGTGAGGGTACAAAGCACCAAATAACAACTACAATCAGATTATTGCAGAGTCAATCAAGAGGATGTAAAAAGCACAATAACAAATATAATAGCTTTAAGCTCATATTCATTTGAGTTAATAGTCCAAACTCTTCTCGTCCTGTGAATGGTCCAAGAATTGTTTGAGACTCAACAGCAAGAGAGGGACTCCATATCTGAAAAGGGAACAGACCATGGTAAAAAATGAGTAATGCCCTGTTTATTCATTCATTCTCTAGTAAATAGAAAGGAATGAACATTAAAGGTCGACCTAATTTATAAATAATGGTCAACAAATGATATAACTGCCTAAATTGGTAAGTATATCACTTTAAGTGGTCTAAAAAGAAAGGTAAGCGGTGACACTCAGGATGATTGAAAATACTCAATAGAGTAAAAGTTGTAGCACCAACAAATACAAAGTAGCAGCACTGTAGAAATTAGATGGAATACACTGCTCAATGTGCTTACTCAAACAGGAATAGGTAAATAGGAAACTCGTTCGGACACATTAGTGCATCAAAGTGTTAGGGTTCGGAGTGAGAATCATCACTTACATCAAAAAAGTTCACAAGGGAATATAAGCAAGATCATCCGAGTTGGTGGGTCTTTAATTTCATGTGACTACAGTCTGGAATTGCACAGAACACCGTTGGTTATTCTGCATCAGAGAGACAAGAAAAAGCAACAAACGAAATGCATCTCTATCAGTACGTTCTGCAGAACATTAGAAATGTAAGCATGTAGTAGTGGAGTAAGTTGCTTACCGTTCCTTACTCAATCATGGTTGCGCAGTGGAAGAAACCATATCATGTCCTTTTCCGTTGTTTTTAGAATGTTGAAACTTTATCCATGTTTTGTGGACCGAACTCAGATAAATGTCCCGTGGCGTTCCTTTGTTAGCACATAGCTGCAAAAGTGCTACGGGTGCCAATTAGTGGCCTGTGAACAAATAAAGGCATGAAATGCGTTTAGGTGACCATGAGTCATTAAGGAAAACCTTGTCTCGTGACCGCCTACGCTAAGCTAAGCTTAACAAGGCTTAGGTTAGTGGGTGAGAGGGTCGGATCAAAGTCGCAGCGCGCGAACGAGCAGAAGGAAATGAGCAGCTGTAGTAGCTCATTACGTACGCCACTCCATTTAAAATGAATGGATGTCCGTAATCAGTTATCTTAAGGGGCTGTAGATTTAGCATATAGCTTGATCTCATGCCCAAGCTTCTGAGTCTTACCACGTAGTATGAGTCCTCCAGTAATTCTCCGTCCATGCTCGTAGTGCCGTTGCTGAAGTGTTCGGAAATTCACATGATTTATATACCTGAATAGACGTGTCTCCGAACGTCTCGCATGTCACGTGATGGAACAAACGCGTGTCATGTGATTGAAGCTAGTACCTTTAGCTTGTGGCGCATAAATATAACAAGTCCCTCCTTTGTTTCCCTAGTCAATGTTCGTCCGTGTTACTCGCGCAACTAAGAGGCGACCCCTTTTAGGAAGAAAGCTGTCAACCACGCGCGATACTGGTAAGTCAAAAACTGTTTGTAGTATTCGATTGCATTATATTATAATGTTTGAATAACAATTTACAGATTCCAATCCACTTTCTCATTTAGGCCAGTCCTGGAACTGTTGGTCAAAAAAATAAGTTGTTGTTCTTTTTCTAGGAGGATCATTTTGTCCCTGTTAGAGTCCATACTGGGAGTCAGTTTATAAAGTACTGTCCATTTCAGGTCTTCCAATGTGTGTTGATGTTCTATCCAGTGTTCGACCATAGGTGCGTTTTTAATTCGATTTTTTAGGCAGCTTTTATGTTCGCCAATGCGAAGTTTCACCTTCCGGTCCGTTTTGCCAATATAGATTTTATCGCATGGACACCAAATGGCATACACCACTAAGGTGGAATTGCAATTAGTATGTGGTTTTTGTTGCCATTTAGATTTCAGCCCTATGTCTACTTCTGTACTCTTTGTTGTATATTTACAAAATACACATTGTCCACAAGGAAAATGGCCCACAACTTTCGGGAGACCCCATAACTGAGACAGACTCGTTGTGGATTTTGGTGTGAGCAACACATCGTTCCTGGTCACTTGTTCTTTCAAGTTTTTGCTGCGTTTAAACGCGACAACAGGTCTAGGTACCGGTGTCTCTCCTTTTTCAAGGATTGGCCAATTCCTCAAAATTATCTTCTTAATGTCATTTGACATATTGCTGAAGGTTTTCACGAAGATTATTTTGGGATCTTTTTTGATTTCGGAATGTTCTTTGTATTCCAATAGGGACTCCCGATTGTTGTTATTAGCCCTTTTAAGAGCTTTCTTAACTATCTTCTGCGGATAGCCTCTTTGGTGTAACTTGTTCTGCATCTTGACCGCTTCTTTGTTGAAATCCTCCGTCTTAGAACTATTCCTTTTGAGCCTCAAAAATTGGCCCAAAGCGAGGTTGTCCCTTACATGTTTAGGATGTGAGCTACTATAATGTAGCAACGAATTTCTGTCTGTTGGTTTATTGTAGGGTTTGACAAAGATGCAGTTCTTCATGGGGTCTACCGTGATGGTAATGTCTAGGAATACAAGTTCACTAGTGCTATAGTTGGATGTAAATTTCAAATATCTATCTTGACTGTTTATCCACACGAGAAATTCTTCAAGGATTGTTTTCGGGCCAGACCAGATTACAAGGATGTCATCGAGGTACCTTCGGCAAATACGTATAGATTGTTATTTTCATGATTTTGTTCATTTCAAAGGCTTCCATGTAGAGGTTAGCTACACCCGGGGCTAGAATGGCTCCCATGGCCGTGCCATGTATTTGCTGGAAAAATTTGCCTTTGAAATGGAAGTAGTTTTCAAGTAAACTCATTTCCGCACACCAGAGGATGAAAGAAATAGGTGTAGAACCAACTTCATGATCAGAAAGAAGTTTTTCTTCCAACATTTCAATGGATGTCCTCTGCAGAATGCTGGTGTAGAGTGCTACCACATCTAACCCTAGTAAGATTTCAATGTTAGGGTCAAAAGGTAATTCTTCCTTTTCTTTTATTATTTGTGTAGTGCCCTGAACAAAGGATGCCATTTTGCGAACCATGGTTTGGAGAAAGGTGTCTGCAAATTTCGACAGGGGCTCTAATACAGAATTGACCCCTGAGACGATTGGACGGCCCGGCGGTTTGGTCATTGATTTATTTATTTTGGGAAGTGTATACAACTGAGGTATGCGCGGTTTATCCTTTTTGAGGAAGTCTGCCTCTTTTTTGGTGATCCATCCTCTTTGTTCTGCCATATCCACGTTGTTGTTAATCAAATTTTGTAATATGGACGTCAGGTCTTGATTGAGGAGTTTATAGCAACTTAGATCTAAGAGTTGTCTATTAGACTCGATTACATAGTCTTCTCGATTTTGTAGAACAATTGCTCCCCCTTTGTCTGCTTTGCGAATGACTATTAGTTCATTATTTAGGAGGTTTTGCATTGCTTCTTCTTCTTTCTTGCTGGTGTTGTTGTACGTATCCCGATTTATTAGGTTGAGTTCTAGTTTAACCAAATCATGTAAGACGCAATTTTCATAGGTCTTTGCCTCAGTGCTCTGCAGTGAAGTGGGTACACAGAATGCCAATTTATTCTGCAGCCCTGAGTCAGATTTCTCAGGTTCGTATTCTGTTCCTTGGAAATGTTGGAACAAATGGAGCTTACGCATAAACTGGGCGAATTCTTGGCGAAAGGTGAATCTGTCATGGTAATTTGTGGAAACAAAACCCATTCCTTTTTCAAGCATTGTATAATCAATAGATGTAGGTGAATAATCCGAGAGATTTACCACAATGCTTGCATGCTTCGTGTCACACGTGGTTCGAAGCCCCATTCATCCTGGCCTCGCTCTAAAAAAGGTTGTTGTTGCATATTGCCCCTGTTTTGTTGATTACCGCGGTTTGTCATGTTCCTGCCTCTGTAATTACGTTTTCCACGGGGGCATCTATTAGAACGTCCTCGATTGGGGTATGAGTCGCCATTCAGACTGCCATCACTTGAGCTAAATTATGTGTTTTTGAATGCAACCTTTTTATTTCCTCCAGTAGATGGATCATTTTGTCCGATCTGGTTATAATTCTCCTGTTTGTAGGCAAAAGCCTTCACATGAGTGAAATTCGTTATGTCCCGGTTCATCCTGCGAACCCTTTCCCTTAGTGTATCCTCTTTAAAGTTTGTCATCTCCAGTAGGAGTGTGTCCAATCTTTTTTTATAAAGTTCCAGGGGAACAGCTTTTTGAATTTCCTCTTCCAGGGTTTTTAAGTCAATTAAGATTTTTTTCAGTCATTTGTGTCTATTATCAAGATTACCCAATCTATGCCACACTTATTGGCTACGTAACTCCATTGTAGGATAAAAAATGTATTATCCAAAAACAACCTAAGTTTGTTCCTTCTAACCCATCTTGCCCCTGCCTGTTCTCCAGCATATATGACATACAGTACTGGGCGAGGAGTTCAAGGAATACCTCACACAACTCACCAGAGCAGTACGATGCATTTCCAAACAAATTGCACCACCATTCACAAGAGAGAATGAAACAGATACTACCACTTCGGCAGCAGATAGCCCAACAAAACCTCTAATGCCTGGAGAACTAGTGTATGTTCGTAGCTTTGTGTGGAAGTGGAACTCACCAAGATTTCACGGCCCATATGAAGTGGTATACTGTACCCCTTTAGCAGTAAAAGTGAAAGGACTGAAATACTGGGTACATCTCTCAGATATAAGGAAAGCTCACAAAAGTGTTACGCCAGAGACACCGTAGGAAGATGAAAGAGAGGCAGCAGTGCTTTAGAATGATTATCATAAAATACAGGAACAGGTGACAGAAAGAGTAAAAGTACAGGTGTAAACACAAATAATATGATTACATGTCTATACAAGTAAAATATTATACTGTTAAGTGAAAAGTTCTCCCTCTCTCTCTTGCGCCCCCTTTCCATGCTTTTTCTATCCCTCCACTCTTCTCATATTTTATTCAGCATCAAACTTTATTAACTCCATCCCATTATATTCCTCTCTGTAGTTTCTACGATGGTGGAGGCAACGCCACTTGCAACTGAAATAAATCAGATAGATAGCAGTAGGAATGAAATAAGTGCCAGTAGGGTGTATAGTTATAACTGTGGTTTAAATTGTATAGCCATTACTTTTACTGTAATAATGTTGGGGTCGGGAATATATTGGAATGCATTCTTTTATTTGGAGAGCCCATATAAAAGAAGGGGGGAAACTAACATGGGATAACAAAGCATTTTTTCAAACCTCATTACCCTGCAGAAGAACCTCACATATATAACCCCACAGCCTGGGATAGTTGTAAATAATGAAGTTGAGAGTGTATTTAATGTAGAACATGTTGGGTCACAAACCCCTACTATGTTTACAGTACTGCAAGCTACCTCACAACCAAACAAGATGCCTATCTCAAGTAATGATAGAATGTATATCACTATAGTATCAAGTGCTTTTCTGAGCTCCCTACATTGGCAACTCAACCCCCAACACTAATGTAGATATGAATACTGGCATTTTTTCGATGTACCGTCTGAAAACTATAATGTACACAAAACATTGTGTGCCACAGATAGTGTGTATAAAAGGTCATTAGCTAAATGCCAATCTCTCCGTTTTTAATTACAGAAAGAAAAGGCAAGTACGACAGTATATGTATGACGCCTACAATGGGTTAGGATTAGATAAAGTCGAAGACCTCTGCCATCCGGGCCAGTCTAACAAATGGTACTCAGACATGAGTGCCACTGGAAGACAAGCAACTAATGGTAGCCGCTATGTGTGTTCACTGATACCTCATGCGTCTGGAACGCCTAAGGTTTTAGTACCTCAAGAAACTAATATAGTAGAAGCCCACAGTCTAATCCACCTCACAATATATAGAATCAAGAGCACATTCCAGGCAAACACGGTAAAACTGCAGCTTCTCCAGCCAGCTGAAACAATTTGCAAGAAGAAACCTGAAAGTGCAACGTGTTTTAAGGAACCGTTTCTAGCAATAAAATGAACAATGTTGGCAGAAAATAAATGGCAAGACTCAACCATTATGTGGAAAGCAGAAGACACATGTATGGAAGACACATGTGCACCGACATGTACTCAGCACATCACCAAGTTGACATGGGTAACAGTCCCTGAAAAACCAATCAAGATCCAACATGAAGGAAAATACAAACTGCTTTTATGGGGAAGGAAAAGTACCGATGAGTTCAAACACACGTTGCAACAGTACCCTCGTCATCCCTGATCTGCGAAAAGGAACTGCAGCCTTAATGGATCACTACTGGGTGTGTTGCAAACAGGCATACTTGCAGCTCCCGTCATTATGGAGGGGCTACTGTGCTCTGGCAATGCTGCACTATGCGCTACTGGTGATACCAGAAGAACGTATCCAGGGAGGAATGATGCACAACAAACAGCAACTGGCACCCCTGCCAATAAATGAAGCACCCCCCATCGTTGACATACTATCTGAAGTAAGGCTACAAGATCAAGTGTCACGCAAAAAGAGAGCATCCAACTACCTCACTAAAGACTCTTCTAACCTCCTGGCACATATCCCTGATGAATACAAACTTTTAAACTTTTTTACTCAGCAGAGACATTTTTTGCATCACTGATCCCCAGGATCCAAGCATGAGAAAATTCCAAATGGCTCCAGATTGTCTGCTGGGAGCTGATCCAACTGGCAAACGACACAGAGGAGGGGATCAAAGTCATCAAGGTGGGAGCCCTGCGATTAATGACGATGCTAAATCGTTATGTGCCCAACCTCCTCAGAGCTATGGAGGGCAGTGTTTCCCGAAAAATTGTGAGTTCATTTTGCACATTTATGCCTTCTTCAAAAGCTGAAAATGGGACACTTCCACACATAATAGTAGCAGTGCATGAACTAGGAGTGAGAATGAGGAAGAAGGAGGTGTGGCTTGGAACTGCAATGAATATGCTGATCCCCATCATCGTCTTCCTCCTGCTGATCTTTTGTTTGTGACAGTTAGGGATTCACTGTTGTGCATAGGTGGTTCCTTGTAGTGCGATGATGATGGTGACTATTGGTAATAAAAATAGCAATAGGAAGGCACCTCATGATACTAGGGAAGCCCAAGTACAAACAGGAGAAAACGATGAGCCCAAATACCGTATGGTGGCAATATACCACACAGGGGATGAGGTATACAAGTTATATCACACAACCATTAAACAACCGCAAGATCTTGAAAATTATAAAGAAGTGTGCTTTGACCTGTATGGGGATGGGGGATGTATTTACATGACATGCACTCCTGAGGAATATTAATGACGAGGGGATAGTCTGAGGAGCCTGTGTAGAGCATGGATGCCCATAAAAGGTACCTCCGCCTGGGATGAAGCAGTAAGGAGGGCTGAAGAACATACTGGGGGAGGGTATTTGTTACTTTAGGAGTAACGAAAGGGGAGAATGTTGGGGGAGAGGTGGCCCTTTTTGCACCCCCCTGCCCATTCCTCACCATTCCTACAGTGGAAAGCCAACATGTGAGCTAAGAAGAGAAATGCCCCACCCCCATGACGACTATCCACATCTACTAATATTAGTAAACAAACAAATAACCAAGCCTTTATCGAGGCCTAGTCACCCCATTTTGTGCTATGCCAAATGCCATATTTCACTAGGCCTGAGAATGATCTCTCAGTAATCCCTTCCCCAGCGCCTCAGACAGACAGCCCAAGCCACCACCGCTTCCTGTCAGCTCCGCATGAGCCTTGTCCTGACGGAAGTCCAGCCATTCATTGTTGCAATGTTTAGAATCACTTTGTGTCAAATGAGCTCATTGTGAGACCAGAACAGGCCACAGCTCATGTGCCCATCCATCTCCACTAACCTATCCATGCTCCCTCGACCCAAACCCTATCAGGCCACAGTCTACCGGTCACTTACCCCTTTACTCTTTGATGTAGATACACATCTGGCACCCTCGCATTGACCATTTGATGACACTCACCATAGACTTAATCCCATGCACCAATATATCCTCCCTAAAACTAGCATATGTCCTTTCGTATCATTAGGCATCAGGTACATCAAAACCCACATGGGGAGACACCTGGGAGTGGGACCCCTGTTTTATGAACCCCTGAGTGCAGGGGTTGGAATGCCAGTATATCTGCCAAAAGGTTTCTAAAAGTACACCCATTCATGCAATTATTTTTATGTTCGCCATTAGTCGTATGCAATCAGTACCTGTTATTTAGCTTAGATAGATAGCATTGTAGCGCCTCTCTGCCCTGTCCTTCATCGTGACGATAAACCCAGCTGACCATGTGCTCTGTGACTGAAGAAGAGACAGCAACCAATGGAACTCAGGAATCCTGTAAGGAGCTGGGATTAGTATACATACCTAGCCAATCCATTTTGTTGTGTTTGTTACCTATATTTGATGTCACTCATGATGCTTGGTGCCTTTTTAATGTGCTGCCAGTGCATTTGTTGGCAGAGCGCTCTCGGGCAGCAGAGTTCTTTGCTTGCAATTTATCTTATATAAATTGTTTTACTTGCAATTCATCTCCTGGTCTCCTTCCCTTGCAGGGTGTGTCCATTATTTGGTCTCTGATATTACGTGCTTTGCTTGGTGTGAGCCTTCAAGTAAAATCAACATACCTCAACTGATAAACTCTTTTCATTTTTAAAACGGTAGTTTCATTTGACCAGTTGATTGAATATTTGTTTTTCAAAAAGAGATCTGAGGCATAAATAAATCTGCCTCTCCTTACTTTTTATTTATTTATTTAGCGCCAAAGAACACAGGCATCAGGGCACGCACACAAAGACATGGACAACAAAGAGGACAGCCGAGTCATTATTACAGAGAGTAGTCATTTATCTAAATTGAATTGTTTTAAGTTTCTTTCTAAAAATCATGTGGTTTGGTTCTAGTCTCAAAGGACATGGTACAGTTTGTGATGCCAAACTGGCGACCCAGATAATCCAGCTTAAACAATTAGCCCCT
This sequence comes from Ambystoma mexicanum, assembly GCF_040938575.1. NCBI lineage: Eukaryota > Metazoa > Chordata > Amphibia > Caudata > Ambystomatidae > Ambystoma > Ambystoma mexicanum. Next base: position 741,365,991 of record NC_090928.1, read on the forward strand.
CCTCCTGTTTTCATGTATCATATTGCCTTGCTTTTCTAAGGTTGCAAGTTCGGCCACGGGTGTAAGGTAGGGGATCGTGAAGAAAACAGCAGCAGTCATCACTGCCCTTTCAGTCAGTGAAAGGTAACAGAAAACCCCAATGGTTATCCATATTCTCTTTCCCCTATTCCCGGGGTTACAACTTCTCCTTTAAAACAGCTTCCTGGGTATTGCTCAGTGGAGTCCTCTGAAGCCAAGAACATTATTTCTGGGGGTCTGCTAAACAAAGAGTTGATTTTTCAACACCCTTCTGAAATGTATGTTATTCTCGTGCCCGCTTGTGTGTCACATACTCTTGTTGAAACCCCTTGTGAAAATGTTGCATCCTGTGCTCATTGGTGAGGGCTGGTAGATTCTGGGGGCCAGGAGAAGCTGTCCACTAAACCTTGCTACCCCTGGATGTGGTATTTGGGGCTTCCCCAAGAGTCTTGCCATCCTCCTCAATGACAGTTAGCAGCAGAGCAGCACCACCCTGCGTAACACCATTAAGAAAGGTCTTTCCTCAGTGAGAAATCCTTGCATGTATTATGCAGGTGAATGTGTCGGCCCCTTCTTGTTTGGGCCTTGACTTCTAAAAAGGAGTGAAGATCAGACTCTGATAGATAGGCATCCAGTGGACCACAGTTTTATTTATCTATACATACTTGTTTTTGGTCATTGACATATCTCTAGAACTATATACAAATGTTTTATTATGCACTGTACATCTTTTTCACATTCACCTTCTTAGTGCATTTTTTATATTTACACGAAACATCTGGTTCCCAAAATCAGTAACATTCACTTCATCACTCCGAAAATTGTTTGCACCATCCAACTTGATGTTTTCATTTTCAAAAGATGCCATAACTACACCATTCAAAAAGAACATACACATTTATTTACATGGTGCCTACCTGCTTCTAGTTGTGCACAAAACACATTTGGGCATCTCCATACTTCCCTTCGATATATTTGTGAAAAAATAATGTTTCCACGTGGAAATAGTTCCATTCAGCCTCTGAACATATCCTATAATGCAACCTGCAGATAGTGAAGTAACGTAGCCCACACAATTTGCTCCACAATGCAAAACAATAATATCTGGACATTGAAAGTGTGCTACAGTCTTACAAAATGATAGTAAAACCCAAATATTGTCTACCACCAAACCTCCACTCCCTCCAGTCCAATAGTACCAGAGATGCCACACAAATCAGTGTACCTTTTCAAATGATTCATCCAACAGTCTCCCTACATAAACACAGTGAGCTTTGGCATAGCAATAGCCACATTCAACTTCCCTACACACAACAATCAAAAGACCTGCTACTCTCTCTTCCTGTAAACCACAACCAATTCAATTCAATAAACTTGCATTTGGCGTGTGCCATCAAGTTAAACAGACAACATACATCAATTGACAGAAAATAAAGAATATACTCAGTTGATACACAAAGAACACAGCTACACAGAGTTAGTACACAGTTGAAAAAGGGGTATTAAATCAATTCTATTAAATATATACTGAACAGCAATCAATAAAAATACTGAGGAGAGTGATGCTTGCAGCCTCAGAGTACAATTAAACCAAAGTATTGTAAGTCTTAGGTTAACTACTCCGTGAGGGGTACATACAAAACCAAACATTGCACTTTTGTGTTGTCATAGAGTGGGTTGTGCTCAGGACTAATCAGTTGTCCTGTGGTTTCAACCCCTTGGTCCTTTGGAGCCAAGTACTACGAATATAACATGCACATCCAAACACTACAAAAGGGTCTGGGCTCTTTTTTAGTACGTTTCATGCTGATTTAGTGTCCCAATCCCCTGACTTCTGTAATACTGGCCTCAAGTTCATCCACCTACGATGCATGGACGTAAAATGTAAAACTGTTTCTTTTGGGTTCCCACACAACGGACACTGTGCCCTGTTAGAAACGTGCCATGTTTGGGTCACAGCTGCCACTGGTAAAATACCCAGTCTTAAGCATAAGTATAAGGACCATTGGGATATAGTCCAAATAGGCTTTATGACCAATGGGGGTGAGCTCAAGATAATTCAGACCCTTTTTTAGTCCCATGGCCATGTACAGTAATTCATCTTGCACCTTATTAGCTAGAGCCTCTTTTATTCTTCTCTTGGCATCTACACAGTGACTCTCGGGGGTTGGACCACAGGTTGATTTTGCCAGCTTCACACAGGGTGTTTTTAATGTGACAGAGCTTTACTTTGGAACTCCCACTGTCTAAAGAAATAAGATTTCTTAATGCAGACCTCTTGGTTTCACAGCTTTAGCCAGAATAATACAGGTTTAAGCTTGAACTGGGCAACCACGGTAACTACATCAAGTTTGATGAACACCAATGTAGAGGGAGCACTGTTGGGCAATAGTAACAGCTTTTTTAGGAACTTACGTTTGCTTCAAATTATTTCTTTCACATTGGCACGGCCCCACAATTCAGCCCCATAAAGGGCTGCAGGTAACGCTTGCTTTCCACAAAGATTCAGCGTGGGTGAAATGTCTCCTCCTTCATGTTTAACATGGAAGGATTTCATAGACCCACTAAATTTCTCCAAGGTGGTGAGTGAGCGATTCACCTGCTTTGCTCACACTCACGTATCTTGAAACTTTACGCCAAGATAATTAAAGCATTTAACCTGGGCCAACTGTGCGCTCTCCACCTCCAGCACCAAGGGAGTATATTTTACAAATCGAGGCCTAAAAAACAGAATTTTAGATTTTTCAATGTTTAGTTCCTATACTCCTTACATTTCCTGATAAATATTCCAATGGCCTCCTTCAAGTCTTGCGGTGTAGTGGACGGAAGGACTGCATCATCTGCATAGAATAAGGCTGTGTATTTGTTAGGTGACATTTTCGGGCAATCCTGGCACCCTGTTACTAAGGTGTCAATAACCTTCTGAATATAGAAGTTAAATAATAGATGTGCCAGGGTGCAACCTTGCCTTACCCCCTTGTTAACTGGGAAGGGCATTGTAGTTTTCCCTCTGTTCGGGAGAATTCTCAAAATGTGCTAATTTCCCTTAACTTTCGAGACCCCCAGCAACTTTGCTGGATTTCTAGGATTTTTTTTTTTTAACAGGGAAGAGTGAGAGCCTTTTTTTCCCACTCTTCCATGTATTGTGTGTGTGTTTTATTTTTGTGTTCTTTGGGTATGGAGTTTTAAAGCAACTCCATAGGCATCATCTTTTTCTTTGTGTCACACAGCACCTTCTGTGCAGTGGCACAGCAGTGTCTTTCAGACTCCCCAAGGTTGAAATACCTTCTCTGGGAATGACTACCATCTCCCAGAGCATGTAAAGTTAAATTGGCTTTACTAGTCTTTTTACATTTACTGACCCAGCACACACTATCTTCCTATGGAGTGCTGGAGGGGTTGCCTAGCTTCCCCTGAGTCAAAACACTCATGTGAAAGTCAAATGTTACCTTTTCCTACTTTAAATGGCTGGTGGCAGTGGTTTAGATCAACTACCGTGATTTTTCCCGACCGCTAACAACGGTAGCTAAATAGTTTTTCAATATTGCGCCCCAGACCTATCTGTAAAAACAGACTCCGGTCATCTTTTTTCGCCATTTCTATTAGGAACAGTCCTTCTTGTGTTTGTCTCTGCAAGCCAAACCAGGTTTGGTCCTTTTGTTCCTACACCTTTGGCAGGATTCAGGACTGAAGACCACCTCTGGCGCCTGAGTATCTGGGGTGGGCAGGAAGTGAGGGAGGTGCCCGAAACTCCCTGTGCTTAGTCAACTAGGAGAACCTAATGCACTCTGGTGTGATTGGCTGGCTGACTCTCTGGCAAGGACAGCCACCATGCTGGGTGAGTGGCAGCTGGGGTGGAATCAATGGGTTCAAAACTGTTTAAAAGGCGAGTCTCTTGGCTTAGAAGGACAGTCGACCACTAGAACAAAAGCACCGTAGATGGGCTGGAAGAGGACGGCTGCTGCAACTACAGGACTGTTGGTTTGCCCGGTGGAGCCCTGCTGCAGGTCCGAATCACCAAGTTCATCTCGACAGAGAAGCCCCTTCAAGGACGACTTCTTCCTTTGTGTTGGTGGGACAAATCAACTCATAAGCCACTTGGATACCATTCTCATAGCTGGTTAGGATTAACCAAGGGGGAGGACACCAGCTTGTGTGCTTGAAGAAACAGCAACCGTAATTGAAAGAATTGCCAATTTGCCAGCTTTATGACCAGTCCCCGTGCAGAGCAGGAGTCCCCCGACGTCCTCCACCTTGTCCCCACGACTGAGGCTCAGGAACATCGAGATCTGCAGGTACTGCCAGGAATAGAAGTCTTCAGCTGCATCTTTTTCTTCAAAATAAAGTACTGTGAAAACCCGACCGAAAGAATCTACTTCTCACTGCGAAAGTGCGTACAACTTTGGCATCTTGCAGGCCTAATCAATTTGTGACCCGACATAGAAACCTGGGTCCATGAGCCCTACCAAATTAAACCTAACTGACTACTAACTAAAAAGTGAACTATATACAAAAAAGTGGTGCATTGTCCAATCGCAACCAAAAAAAAATCAAAAAAACAAAGGAAACCTAACCCTAACTATACAACTATATACAAAGGCAGCGGGCTATTCGGACGGCTCACTGGTTGTTGTCATGGGCCAGGGCATCATCGAACTCCTGGTCAATGGCTTGGAGGCGGGCATGTTCCCTGGCCCCGAGGTCCCGCAGGGATAACGCAGTGTCAAGCTCAAACTCCCTGCAAAGACCCTCGAGGCACTCAGCCCGCCTCAGCGCCCTCCGCATGGAGTCCTCCGCCCTGACCATCGTGAGCCGTTCCTCCTCTGCCCGCTGCCGCTCCGCACCTATCCGCTGGCACAACCTCTCCCACACGGAAGCCACTCCCATTCCAGGGTTCTCCTGCCCTCCGGCCGATGCCTGCACCCCTGATGTTGATGGCCCCGAGCCATGATGCCTCCCACGTTGAGCCTGCTGCTGCCTCCGACGCAACTGCCTGTGCCAGCACGACGGCATCCAGGCTGATGCAAACCACCGACGCCGTCGTGCACGTGCCCTGCCCGATGATGCCGTCACATCCTCCATCTGCTGGGGTCCAGTTGCTCTGGTGTCCACCCCTGCTGGATCTCTGACTCCCGACTGTGGCAGGGATGGGATCCCCACCGAGCTGGCTGCATTGGTCGGGGCAGGTCCACAGGGGGCCCTGGTGGCATCTGGGCTGGAAGACGGCAAGGAGAACGACTGGTGGATAGCCTGCACAGAGGAGGAGAGGGCCGCCACATTGGCCAACACATGCAGGAAACCCCCGAACATGGCCGATCCCAATTGGGCCACGTCGGCATGGTGCACTTCGTGATGACGTGCGTGCTCCTCCCGGGAAGCACGCACGGCATCACGAATCACAGCCGTGCGCATCGCGACCCCAATCAGGACCTTCTCCGCACGGCCAGGGGTTCCCACGTCCGCAGGTGGAGGGGAGTCAGGTGACATGGACATCCCCTCTACCTGCGGACAGGCCTGGGACGGGGCATCCCTGCTGGTGCATGGTGGTGCACTCACAGGGTCAGGGACAGCGACATGCACAGGCCCCTCCACGGTGACCTGTGCTGCCTCCTGCCCCTGGCCCTGGACTGCACCACTTGCACCAGCAGGGATGCCCCCACCAGGCCCCATGTGTGCCCCAGTGGCGGCCTCCTCCTCCTCTGTGCAAACCACCAACCTGGATGGCTCCTCACCGTCTCCCACCGTAGCAGGCCCCTGTGGGGGCTCACCCACCCCTTCCGCTGCAGCCGTGGGGGCATCCCCGCCGCCTTGCTCCACAGCGCCGTCTCCGCCCTCTTCTTCACTAGCCGCTGCGTAGAGGGAGACAAAGAACACAAGCATCAGGGCACTGTACAATGGTCCCCTAGACAGGAAGCAATAGCAGATGAGCACCACTGTCAAAGTACACTTCCATCATGTCCCTCCACAACACATGGGTCAGTCCAGGCAAAACACACACAGTAACAGGCATGGTGCATGCCATGGACATTTCCATGCATGTCCAATGGACTCTTGAAACATTCAATGATATGTAACTCACATGCATCATGGCTCATGCCCATCACATGCACACACTTCACCTCAGTCACATCCATCTGGCCCCAAACACACCAAACACAGCGGATACAAGGGTCATTTGGCTGCTTTACTGAATCTCTGCATTGTCACACACATGTGTCATGCATCCATGGCATGCGCAAGTCACAGACACGCAGGTCAGGCACACAGACATGGCTACCATATATGTACCTGGCATCAGCACCCATCCCTCACCCCCACCCATGTCCAGGTACAGAGACTGGCATGCTATCATGTTAAAAATCTGAATAGGGCTCCCCATGCGGCATTTCAACACATGCAACAACCATGTGCATCACACATCACTGGTCGCACATGCATTACCATGATGTCCCTGCACACATACATGCATACATGGCCTATGGCACACATACAGGCAAGTATCATAGAACCAACACACCGCAACATGCCCCGTCTCACACAGTAATGCATGGACACTTACCGCTCAACTCCAGACGGGCCTCCCTCTCAAGGATCTGGGCGTGGAGCGCTGGGCGTACGCGTTCCAGGACCCTCATCTGGATGGAACTCATGCGGCCCCGGCCCCCCTCCACGAGGCGCCGGGCCTTCACAAGGGTCCTGGACCTCAAGTCCTCCCAGCGCTTCTTGATCTTCAGGACGTCGCGGGTTGCCACCCCCTCCGCGTTGATGGCAACCACACAGTCGGCCCAGATCCTCTGCCGTCCTTCCTTGCTGGCGCGGGACGATCCAAAGAGGGCATCATACTGCCCCAGGACATGCTCCACCAGGACACCAACTTCGGTGACAGTGAAGCTGGTGCCCCTCTGCCCCTCTGGCCTGGGGTTGCCACTGGTGCCAGATGTGGAAGTGCCCGACATGGCAACCCCAGAGGCAGGTGTGGGTGGGCAACTGGGTCCTGGGGCTGGGCTGTGGAGCGATGTAATCCCAGTCGGGAGTCTTCAGTTCCAGCAGGGGTGGACACAGCAACTGGACCCCTGCAGATGGCTGATGTGCAGGCACCAAATGGCAGGGCACGGTGGCAGCAGGCAGGCAGGCAGGCAGCAGCAGATGGCACGTGGGAGGCTGCTCGGGGCACTGGGGGGCAGTAACTCGGCCTTCTGGGCAGGAGCGCGGGCTTCCGTGTGTTTTCGCGTGGCCAGCTTGATACGGAGTGATTTGGCACGTGAAAATCCTGCACGTCAGCGTGAAATCCGAGGAAAGGCCCTTAGCGCGTAAGCGCGTCAGCACACATACGCGATTCTATTGGACCAGAGTCCCTCAGCGCGTAAGCGCGTCTGTGACGTGACCCGCACGGGTGTTCCCCACTCAGCACGTGATGACGGGGCACACGTGGATATACTGCACGTCAGAGTGTCATCGCGTGTAATTGGACAAAAGTGCGCGTACACGCGATTGGCCTATGTACGTGTATTTAATGGGTGCGCGGCCACTTACACACGCAAGTACGTCAGCGAACCTGTATCCCGTGGTGCGTGTGAATTTCCGCACGCTATTGGACTGGGAACTGGATTCCAGGGGTGCGCGGGTCACACGCTGTATCCCGTGGTGCGTGTGAATTTCCACACGCTATTGGACTGGGAACTGGATTCCAGGGGTGCGCGGGTCACACGCTGTATCCCGTGGTGCGTGTGAATTTCCGCACGCTATTGGACTGGGAACTGGATTCCAGGGGTGCGCGGGTCACACGCTGTATCCCGTGGTGCGTGTGAATTTCCACACGCTATTGGACTGGGAACTGGATTCCAGGGGTGCGCGGGTCACACGCTGTATCCCGTGGTGCGTGTGAATTTCCGCACGCTATTGGACTGGGAACTGGATTCCAGGGGTGCGCGGGTCACACGCTCGCCTAGAACACGCGCTAAGCATAAATTGCGGACTTTAACAATAACAAGCTCAGACGCCAGGATGAACATACCATTCCTAGCAGCAGTGGCAGTGGGCTACCAAAGGAGGAGGAGGAGGATAGTCAGGGCCAGAATATTCACACCCAGAACCAGCCTTTTCGGGCTGCCTGATGACCAGGTGTATGGGAGGTACAGGTTTCCACCACACATCATACTGGACCTGGTGAGTGAGTGGGAGGATGACCTCACATCACCCACCCTGTGCTCCCAAGCACTCAGCCCCCTGGAGAAGGTCCTCAATGTACTGCACTTCTTAGCCACTGGATCATTTCAGCGGACAAGTGCCATAGTGGGTGGGGTGTCACAGGCCACCCAGTCACGCTGCCTACACCAGGTCTTGAACATCATGACTGCACGCCCATCAGTCCGCAGGCACATATACCTGCCCAGAACACCTGCAGAAAGGCATGCTGCCGCCCTGGATTTTTACGCAGTGGCACGATTCCCCAAAGTGCTAGGTGCCATCGACTGCACCCATGTGGCTCTACGTCCCCCCAGGGCATCTGAGCACATCTATAGGAACCGCAAGCACTGGCATTCCATCAACGTGCAGGTAGCATGTAATGCCAAGGGAATCATCACCTCAGTATATGCCAACTATCCCGGCTCCACCCACGACAGCTTCATTTACCGAATGTCCACCCTAAGCCGGGACCTAGAAGCTGGGCGGCATGGCGATACATGGCTGCTTGGTGAGTATGTATGCCACTGCACATGCATGCATGTTGGATACTGAGCAAGGTCACAACCTCACCAATGATACCAATCCCCACCTCCACAGGGGACAGTGCCTACCCTCTCAGCCCCCACATGATGACGCCAATTCGGAACCCCACCACGCCACCCCAGGTAAGATTTAACACAGCCCACATTACAACCAGGGGCATAGTGGAGCGCACATTCGGAGTGCTAAAGTCACGCTTTCGCTCCCTTTACCGTTCTGGCGGGCAGCTGTTATACGCTCCCCCAGTAGTGTGCAGGATCATAGTGGCAGCATGTGTCCTGCACAACGTTGCAACACGCCGGGGCCTGGCCGTGGACATGGTGGTGGCCCCACATCCCCAACCACATGCACAGCCGCTACGCATGGGAGGGGAAAGGGCACGGGGGGAGGCAGCCCGTACACAGCTAGTGGCTAATTACTTCACATAGAAATCACACCCCTGTGGAGTGCACACTGCCCTGGCACATTCCATCTGACAATCAATGATGACTCAACCTGACACTGATCCTGAATGTCTGGAGAATGAACCGGGAATTCCATGTCAGCCTGAGATTGTTCACCTGGAAGTGTCACAATGTGTGCATCCCTACCCACACAGACACCACCAATGCAGTTTTGTGAAGTTACACATTGAAGCAGCTAAAATGAATACCCACTTGCAAAATGCAACAAGAGGACAGTGCCATGTCAGCCAACCCAACCCCAGCACTGCCACACGACACACCGTGCCATGTCATGCTAATTGCAGGTAAACAAAGTAATCCCCACAACATGACATCACTCTCACTATGTACAGTGGCACTATTAGAAACCTGCAACACCTGAAATGCTCACAGCAATGCCGGACCAACAACATACTTGAGCACGTAGTACCATTAACATGACATCACAAATGTTACATATTAGTAGTCTCACCACCTGGAAATGCCTGCACTCCCACCACTACCAACTGTGCAGTGTTGGCGCCATGTAGAGTTGTAGGTGCACTGCTGCCAACATGGTCCCCATCTCCAGACTAGAGGTCCTTGTGTGGACTTGAGGAAGGGACCTGCAAATTGGGAGGTAGACACAGAAGAAGAGTTACACATCAATGCAACATGCAGTGTACAACACAACAGCAATATGCACTATGAATGTATACACAGTATTGACTACAGACTGGCCACACAGCTCATGGGAGTCCAACGTCACTGTGTAATTCACTGTCACTTGGGCACACTCTTTGCAAGCCCATGGAAACGGGAAGCAGGAGGGGTGTGTGTGACTCAAACCCAAGCATCTGAACCAAATACATTACAAGCCTGCATGTGCCCAGCCACAATGCAGCGTATGCCCACAGGAACCACGGAAGCCAACAGATCGAAGCCAACAGATCGAAGCCAACACATCGAAGCCAACAGATCGAAGCCAACAGATCGAAGCCAACAGATCGAAGCCAACACATCGAAGCCAACAGATCGAAGCCAACAGATCGAAGCCAACACATCGAAGCCAACAGATCGTCCCAAAAAAATTGGGAATAAAAGAAATCAAAATAAAAATAAAAATAAGAAACAATCAAAAATGGCCATTGATGGGCCCGGGGGGGTTGGGGAGGCCACCCAGGAGGTCCGAGGACAGGATGCACACCAGAACCCACCTGCGTGGATCCTGGGAAGATAAAACACCTCCATGGGCTCATGGCCCACACGGCTACCCTATTGTGGGAGTATCACTGCTGTCGCTATTATCACCCTGTGCAGCTGCATCCGGAGGTGGTTGCACTATGGGAGGCAGCCCACGCAAGGCCCTAGTCTGCTCCTCCATGGCTGCAAGCATGCGGGTGTGGTAGGTCTGGTTCTGGAGGATGAGTGTGCGGAGGTCCCCATGCAACAACTCACGGGATGCCCGGACCTCCGCCCTCGTTGCCTGCATCTCAGCTGAGAGCGTACGGGTGAGACGCTCCAGCTGCTGTTCTGTCCTTTGGTGTGTTGAAGCCTCAAGCTCAACAAGAGTCGTCCTGAGGTGTAGGAGCTCCTGCCTCAGGGCTTCCCTGTGGCCCTGGGACTCAATGGAGATGGCCTCCTGCAGAGTCGCCAGTGCCGCCCGCCTGTCCCTGTTGGACCCCAACATGTCCTCCCTGTGTGACTGGCAGATGGAGTCGGTTGCCTGCTCTAGTCGCTCCATCAGCCTTTCTGGGGGGACAATGGAAGTGGCCACCCTATCCATGGCCTGAGCCATCATCTCGGATGATGCAGCCTGTTGGGTAGCCATACCGTAAATGGATTGCTCCCATGCGGTATTGCCGGGTGGCGTACGGCCACCACGTCGGCGGGCACCACACCTGTCTGGGGCAAGGCGAACTGCGCCTTGCTGTGCCGGCACTGCCTGAGGCTGCAGGACTGCATTCCCCCTCTGATCTGCTGGCCCAGGAACAGGATCAGATGTCGCGGAGTGTGACCCTGCATCCGTAACCACCGAAGGCGTAGCTGCCAACACTGACATCCCCATGGAGGGTACTGACCCTGGTGCAGGTGGGTGAGACAGAACAGAATCCCTCCCTGGAACACTCACCTGCGACGGCACGTAGGTCTCATCCGAATCAACACCTGAGTACAGCTCGGGGGAGGTGCAGCCAGAGACACCCCTTGAGAGCACGACCTGCAGCACTTGTGGGTTCTCCCCCACCACCACACCACGTCCCTCACTGGTGGTTGGTCGGCCCTGGGACACCTCCTGGGTCTGCACCATCTCCACAACCCCAGCAGTATCAGGTGCGTCTTCCCCTGCAAAGACATGAAAACAAAGTAATGGAAACAGGCATTAGCACCATGGCACACATTGAGGGCTGAGAAGCAAGAGAACCAGTACTTGATTGACACATGTCCCACATGACTAAAACCCTCCCATGCATGCACCCTCACTGCGTATGAAGTGCAGGCAAATGGCACACACTGATGACACCAAGATGGAAGATGAACACATTTTCTGCATGCTGCCTGGCAGTGGCATCACACATTGGCCTGTGATTGGCAGGTGAAACACACATGCCATCACACAGATGGCATGTACCATTGCTATTGAGTGAAGATGGAGAGGAGGGCAGCACCTATTCATTCAGTCCAGTTCCCGCATGTAATAGCTTTTCTAATTCTAACAGGTCAGATTTTTCACCTGGAGCTGCCAGTCTGAAATGGTCAAATTGCACAGTGACATGTGTGTACAAATGATATCCAGGTAACAAAGTCACTCCACTTTACCATACCCATGTCAGACATGTGACTAGTGGACAGCGACATGCCTAGTGAAAGTGGTGGAATGCAAACAAACTGACTGAATGAACAGTGAAAAATAAGCAAATATGTTGTGTCAAGGTGACACTTCAAGGGCAACTGGCGTGCAGTTGTGCTAGATGTCTACTGTTGGCAGAAGGGATACTGCTATGGCCAAATGCAGCTGCGCAGGAAGTATTGCATGAAGCACATGGCTGACCCATACGACTCAGGCGCACACACTCTCACCTGGCACCCAAACAGAAGCCCTCACACACACACCATGCACATGGATGACACACACATGCATGTGCACTCACCGGACAATGCCTCGTAATCAGCCAGATCTCCCACGCCTTGGATCTGTTCCTCCGTGACGTAGGTCCCAGCGACTGACTCATGTGGAGTGAGTTCCATGTCTACTACTGGAGACCCACCTCCAGTCACTAGAGTTGCGGCATGACTTGAGGCCAGCTTACTCTTTGCCCTGCGCTTTAGGTCATTCCAGCGCTTATAGCAATCATTGGCTGTGCGCCTCACGATTCCAAGGGCACTTACGATGTCCGCAACGGTCTGCCAGTGTGCCTGGCGTTGTGCAGGTGTGGTCTTGGATCCTGCAACAATGACCATCTCGTTGTCATGTCCGGACACATACTCGACAAGTGCATTCAGTTCGTCATCCGTGAAGCTGGGCTTCCTGGACGGGCCGGACTGTGTAGCCGTGTCTGGGGCATCAGCCTGTGCCGGACGAGCACTCTTCCTCTTCCGCTTGGAAGGTGGTGGTGATCCTGAGTGTCCTGCGCCGCTCTGGACACTAGGGGCAGGAGCCCTGGTGGACTCTGTATCAGTAGTGTGGGATTGCACACTCAGCATGGGAGTTGGTGCAGGCATTGGCTCTAGTGTGATGGTGTCAGGGGGAATGTCAGCAGCATGGACTAGGACCGACACTGTCCTGGCTGGGTGTGTGAGGGCTGGGGTGGATGGAGCCGCAGCTGCCCCTGCAGCCACTCCGCCCTGCCTCCTTGGTGCAGCAGATGACCTTGCTGCCCCAGATCCACGTGGCATGATGGCATCAACGTGCACCAGCGCACGTGTCGTAGCCCTGCTGACCTGGAAGTCAGCCATGGAGTCAGCCAGGTCTGGTGCCACAATGGGCTGGTCCAACAAGGGCTGAGCATGGATGGTGTCAGCCACTTCAGCCTCAACGGGAGGGGGGGAGGGGAGGGAGGGGGGGATGATGGGTGCCCTTGACTGGTCCTCCACACATGGGGGGACAGGCTCACCCTGCAAGTTACGACCACGTCCCCTACCGGATCCACCACGGCCACCACTTGTGGCTCTTCCACCTTTGCCACCCTTACGGAATCCTCGCCTCCCAGCCATGGCACTGATGTTAATGTGCGTATGGGAGTGGCTGTAGACAATTGTCCTGGGCAATTGGGGGTCAAAGGGGTTGGGTACCAGATGGTAATTGTACCCTAGTGCTCTAGCACGGCTGATTGTAATCCCTGGGGAAAGATGACGGGTCACGCAACGCACAGGAGGCCCAAAAAAGGGAGATGACGTGCACGCAACCCCTCCTAGACCACGTGTGCAGAAAGAAAAACCTGCACTACGCTGTGGCACCCAGTAACACAAGAATGAACGTATGCGTGTCACACGCAGCCTAGAATGACCTCTGAAGGGGTAGGCTACACACGGGGCAAGCACAGAAGTTGGATACGTGCGTGACTCACCGTCTGCCAGGTAAAAGAGCGTGAAAAATGAGCGCGTTTGGCTGGCTAAACCCCCGCCAAAAGAAGATGTGTACGCTGTCTGAGAAGACAGGACAACAGTAGAAGGGGACACTGTTTGAGGGAACAGGCCCAGGTAAACCAGTAAAAGAGAAAAAAGAGAAAAAGCTGTCAGAGGTAACAGGGAATACGAACTGGAAACGCCGTGAAGTAAATCGCGTGTGAAACGACAAGAAGTACAGAATTCACCCACTCGCTCTCCACGAAAAGCACGTACAAGGAAATGGTGTTCTACATGTACCTTATATACAGGCCCACACGTACAGCGTCACTTACGCGGCGTGTACGTTCACCAATCACACGCTTTGTCACTCCTGCGTGTAGATCCATTTTCACCAATCACACGCTTTGTCACTTCTGCGTGTAGATCCATTTTCACCAATCACACGCTTTGTCACTTCTGCGTGTAGATCCATTTTCACCAATCACACGCTTTGTCACTTCTGCGTGTAGATCCATTTTCACCGATCACACGCTTTGACACTGGGACGTGTCACGCAACAATTTCCTGCACGTGCAGGTGACTATAGGCGCGCATATGCTGTTGACGGGTTTACGCGCTAAGGGCCTTTGCTGACGTGTGGGATTTCACTCCCTATCAGGCTGTCCACGCGTTCACACACGAGAGACCACGCTCCTGGCCAGGAGGCCAAATTACTGCCCCCCAGAGCCCTGAGCACGCTCCCACCTGCCATCTGCTGCTGCCTGACTGCCTGCTGGCCACGTGCCCCACAGTGCTGGTGGGTGGGGGTGTTGGGAGACATGGGTGGGGGCCTGGTGGAGGGTGCCCCTGCACTGGTGGGGGTGGTGGGAGACATGGGTGGGGGCTTGGTGGAGAGTGCCCCTGGTGGCGGGGGGTGGGGGTGGTGGGAGACATGGGTGGGGGCCTGGTGGAGGGTGCCCATGCACTGCTGGGGGGTGGGGGTGCAGGGGGACATGAGTGGGGGCCTGGTGGAGGCTGCCCCTGGTGGCGGGAGGGTGGGGGTGGTGGGAGACATGAGTGGGGGCCTGGTGGAGGCTGCCCCTGCACTGCTGGGGGGTGGGGGTGCAGGGGGACATGAGCAGGTGTGCAGGGTAGTCCCCTGTTTTGTAGGCTGCCTGCAGGGGCCGTGGAGGGTGTACAGGGAACACCTGTGAGGACCCACCCAGCCTAATCGCGTGTGACTTCCCACGCACCCCTGTAATACACGTACCCAGCCAAATCGCGTGTGATGATTCCCACGCACCCCTGTAATACACGTACCCAGCCAAATCGCGTGTGATAATTCCTGCGCACCCCTGAAATACACGTACCTGGCCAAATCGCATCCCTGTAATACACGTACCCAGCCGAATCGCGTGTTAAACTTCCCGCATACCCCTGTAATACACGTACCCTGGCCAATCGCGTGTTAAACTTCCCGCGTACCCCTGTAATACACGTACCCTGGCTAATCGCGTGTTAAACTTCCCGCGTACCCCTGTAATACACGTACCCTGGCTAATCGCGTGTTAAACTTCCCGCGTACCCCTGTAATACACGTACCCTGGACAATCGCGTGTTAAACTTCCCGCATACCCCTGTAATACACGTACCCTGGCCAATCGCGTGTTAAACTTCCCGCGAACCCCTGTAATACACTTACCCTGGCTAATCGCGTGTTAAACTTCCCGCGTACCCCTGTAATACACGTACCCTGGCCAATCGCGTGTTAAACTTCCCGCGTACCCCTGTAATACACGTACCCTGGCCAATCGCGTGTTAAACTTCCCGCGTACCCCTGTAATACACGTACCCTGGCTAATCGCGTGTTAAACTTCCCGCATACCCCTGTAATACACGTACCCTGGCCAATCGCGTGTTAAACTTCCCGCGTACCCCTGTAATACACGTACCCTGGCTAATCGCGTGTTGAACTTCCCACGTACCCCTGTAATACACGTACCCTGGCCAATCGCGTGTTAAACTTCCCGCGTACCCCTGTAATACACCTACCCTGGCTAATCGCGTGTATAACTTCACGCGTACCCCTGATATGCACGTTACCCGCTTTGTGTTCCTTGTTTGGCAGCCCTGTAAACTGGTCCAGGGTTAGCGCAGCCCTTTGCGATGATTTAGCGATTTTGATGGCTTTTCCTTGCGCGAGGGCGTTCTTGGGGGCGTTACTGGCGCTGCTGCAGGGTCGCTGCGATACTCTGCGCCACGGCTGGTTTGGGAGCCTGAAATCCATGAATACGCTGTGCGCGGAAATCGGTTTTAGCGCACGTGCCTGGCGCAGTCAATCGCACGCGGACACTCTGCGCCAGCCGCTTGCGACACTTTTCTGCGAAATTCTATGAATTACCCTGTTGGTTGAGACTCTCCCAGGGGCCAACCACCCAAGAACAAGTCAATGGGCTGTGTTCGTGCTGGTAGAGAGTTTCCCAGACACCCCCTTTTTTTACAATCTTTCTATGATCCTAATAAGACTGCTTTACTGT
The DNA here is from genome assembly GCF_040938575.1 of Ambystoma mexicanum. Classification (NCBI taxonomy): domain Eukaryota; kingdom Metazoa; phylum Chordata; class Amphibia; order Caudata; family Ambystomatidae; genus Ambystoma; species Ambystoma mexicanum. Next base: position 741,382,240 of record NC_090928.1, read on the forward strand.
TTTACAAGACTCCCAGAAAATTCTTCCTCAGAAATTATGCAGCAATGCTGTCTGGCTTGGCAGCATGATTGTGCTACCCTGTACAGTCAACTGTAATGGCCTCAAGTTTGGAATCGTATATCTAAATTCCCCACTTCAGCAAGTTCATTGCAACCCCCATATTTCTTCCAACACATGGTCTTCATTACTGCTTCCTTACTCTTTAGATGTGGCCATATGCAGAATGATAGTTGATGGAGTTGCCTATGGTTCTTGATTGCAAATATGTTGAACCTTTTTGGCTCAGTATTTGAATTGCACTTAAAGACATCTTCAAGTTACGACAGGATGTTTGTCCTCAAGTTCTTTTTTCTGGAAGCGTTACTCTAAAAGATGTTATCAGTAAGAATAATTGCTACTTGTTCGATCTCTTTATTCTAATAGCCATTAAAACTATAACGTCTAACTGGAAACATTTGAATAAACTTCATTAAAGAGTGTGGTGGAACTCAATTTGCAATACTCACAGATAAGAGAGGTGCAACACTTTTACTCTGTTTTTAATGCTAAAACATGAGTTGAAATGGAAACCTTTTATTGAATTCCTACAGTGGGTTACGCCTGTTTAACTGCTTTGCAGTAAGTCAAATGTCACACATTATCCCTATGCCATTCCTTCCCACTCCCGCCCTCGCTTATGTATACGTTCTGTTTATGTTTTGTTCTCAATGTATGTCTGTCTCCCCTCCTATTCAAAATAAGAGTTTTTTTTTAATAAAGACTGACCTTGTATTCATGCTAGGCCTGCATATATTTCTACAAGTTCCAAGTGTATATATGTTATTTTCATTATGTGTACCACACATATTAGAATCCTCTTAAGCTTGTATGATTTGGTACAAATAAACCCTTTAAACACAAACAGAACTCAACTTTATGTTCTGTAGTTTATTCTTTGTTTATTCCTGTGTAAAGCACAATCGTGCCCTTGTTAAGTTTAAAGATTTTGGGGGACGGGGGGGAGGTGTGTGGTAGCTTACACATGGCAATTTGGAAGGTTGGGATGCCATATTAGAATGTGGAACGCTGGGTTAGTCAGTTGGAAAAGAGGGACTCTGCTGTTGGCTTGGAGTCTGTGCTGTGGGGTCTTTTGCAATAAAGCTTACCTGTCATATAATCATCTGGGCGTGCTGTGCTACTTCACTTTTCTACAAAAGTTCCTAAATATGCACCTGTATACTACTACATTTAGTGAATGAAGGCCACTTTACTTCCACTGGACCTATTTTCTGCCCCATTCTGTCCCTGTCTTGTGTGTTAATTTTAGCTCATAATCCACTTATAGTGCTGGACCCTTTGCCTTGGGACAGAATGCGATGTAGATGGAATGCACTTTACACAGCAGTACACACAAGAACACACTGCACTCTCCTCCACACGTCAAACCCATCCGTTTGCAATCCATTCGGATACCCCAACATCTAAGGTAGACAATGTCGCAGCTAAGAAACTGGATTGAGAATTTGCCGAAAAAGCACTGCTGCTGGAAACATGGAAGTATCAATCAACGGTGATTACACAGTCCTCCACAAGAAGAGAAAGGCAATTTTGTAACATCAGGAGATGCCATTAGGACTCTCAAAATGTGGGAATAAAGCACCGAAACAGTACCCGTCACATTAGATGCAATTGAGCTTATAAAGAAGATCTTCCGAGAACACATGGATATGCGGCCTACCAGAGCGACGATGCAGGAACCCCGGAAAGGAGCTTTGTTTGGCAGAATGCAGGTACTCAGTGCACCTGCTGTAGCTATCAGAGAACAGCGGAGAGGATATTATCCAGCCACCGAAGAACACGAGAAAGGGTACACTGCTGTCATGGCAAACGTTCAAAAATAACCCGAATTATCCTCGCTGTCAGTGAGAGAGAAAGACAGGCGAGCGCGAACATGAGCTGATTCCAGGAATGACATTACTCTGCACATATCTTTAACAATAAATGTAGATACAAGAAAGCATGACATCACACATTGTTTGAATGTTCTTATTTTGAGGAAAAGTACCACCTAGAGGCATGAGTGCTCTTCGAATGAAACAAAATACATCCTTGAGAGATCTGGATGATTGCCTTTTGGATCTTCTGACTGCAAGTAAATAGTAATAAGCATTGGCAACGCCAATTGGTTTTGGCTGTCATGTGTTAGACACAGCCTCAAAAGACGTAATAATGCATCATTGGCCTGGCATAGTCAGCATATGAAGCATAGTCACTCTAACAAAGTGGTATTCAAACTTATCTATGTTGAATCCCCCTGGAGTAAAAATATTGCTGTCGAGCCCACCTCCCCATTGAGTAGAAATACTGTTGCTAGTCCCCCCACACCCCCAGATGCCGTATAGTATTATATTTGCAATTGAAAGCAGTGACCAAACTCTAATCTTGAAGAGCCTTGTACCCAGGCTCGGTCTGGCCTATAGGGATATAGGGCAATGTCCGAACCAAAAACTCAGAATGCCAGGGTAGGCCAGTTTTGTTGGTCAAAGTAGGGCAGTTTTTTTTCTGAATGTGGGCCAGGTTGATATGTTGAAAAATACAGTTAATGAGTTTGAAAATATTTCTGTGCGCTATTAACCAATCAAAATTAGAATCAGAAGTTGGCCCGGCAGCAAACACTCTTTAAAAAAAAACACCCACCTAGGGTTTGTATAGAGTGAACCTGGGTATAAATCTGTAGTGGGTGACTCGTACTCTGGGTGTTTATTATCAATTGAACTTAAGTTTTCTAGTTAAGATGAATCATTCAAGTTAGCACCGAATATGTCACACAAAATACTTTTTCAAATTCTTGATGTGAACAGCCGACACGTGATTTGACCTCGTGGCCGTTCTCAAGGCCTTCCTTTTAAAGAGACAGTATTTCGATCATATCATTGCAGCTGGGATTTGACCCAAGGATCAGCACCTATGCCTAATCAGGCCATCTACAATAATTGCTTATAATAAATATACCTCAACCTGTGAATTGGAGGCTCTGACACAAGCCTCAAGTTGTTAGAGACCTACTAATTGATTCAGATGTGCCAGATATGGGGTGCATTCTTGTTGTTCGTCACCTTTGACCAACGAAATTGTATGTTCATCATCCTACGACAGACAACTGATTGCTGCAGTCTAAATACCGTCTCTTTAAAAGGAAGGCCTTGAGAACAACCATGAGGTCGAAACACCTGTCGGCTATTCGCATCAAGAACAAAACATTTATGTTGTGTGACATATTCCGTGCTAACTTGAATGATTCATCTTAAATAGAAAACGGATGTTCAATTGACACTGATAATAAACACCAAAAGCGCGAGTCAACCACTTCAGATTTATTTATTTTGAAATGTTTTTATTGGCATTTTCAGAAAAATACAATAGGAAGTGACAATTGTCTAGTGTTCCAATGGGTAAGGGGGGGGGGCAGGGAAAGAGGTAAGGCAGGGGAGGGAACTACAAAACAATAACATAACTTAAAACAGACAACAAAGGTCGTATTTTATACCCAAGTTAATAAGTAACTTTGACATGCATCTAATAGTTTTCCAGTGTTACTGAATAAATATTCTTTAAAATGACAATTTGCACCGCATTTGATAAAAAAAACTCCCCCTTGGGTACTACTCAAAGGTTTGGTCACAGTAGGAATTAATTGCCATTTGCAACTGTGGGCCACTTTTTCATTGGTGCCTGATACAATTTTATATCACTGTCTGACCCTGCTTGCGCCCCCGGCCAACCTCGCCACTGTCCATCCTGTGGGTTTCCATCCTTGAACGCCAATAATGCTGCCATATTCCTTGAATAGCCACAGGGTGAGAAGTACATACAGAAAAACGGGTAGTGCTTGAAAGTCGAGTGGCTTAATTACGTAAAAAGACCCATCGGTTCTCAACTTGACTTTATTTATAAAGTAGGAGTATGTTGGGGGGGAAAGGTGGCCCTTTTTGCATCCCCCTCACCATTCCTACAGTGAAAAGACCACAATTGAGCTAAGGAGAAAAACGCCCCACCCCCATGACGACTATCCACATCTACTAATATTAGTAAACAAATAACCAAGCCTTAATCGAGGCCTAGCCACCCCATTTTTTGTTACACCAGACACCATCTTTTACTAGGCCCGAGAATGATCTCTCAGTAATCACGCTTCTCCCTTCCCCAGTGCCTCACACAGACAGCCCAAGCCACTGCCACCTCCTGTCAGCTCCACACCAGCCCTGTTCTCATGGAAGTCCAGCCATTCATTGTTGCAACGTTTTGTATCACTTCGTGTCAGATGAGCTCATTGCACTGTGTGAGACCAGAACAGGCCACAGCTCATGTGGCCATCCATCTCCTCTAACCTGCCCATGCTCCCTTGATCTCCACCCCATCATGCCACAGTCTACCGGTCCCTTGCCCATCTACTCTTTGATGTAGATACACATATGGCCCCTCGCATTAACCATTCGATGACATCCATCATAGACTAAATCCCATGCACCAATATATCCTCCCTAAAACTAACACATGTCCATTTGTATAATGAGGCATCAGGTAGATCAAAACCCACAGGGGGAGAAACCTGAGAGTGGGGCCCCGTGTTTTATGACCCCTTAGTGCAGGGGTTGGAATGCCAGTATATCTGCCAAAAGGTTTCTAAAAGTACCCCCATTCATGCAATTATGTTTATGTTCGCTATTAGTCGTATGCAATCAGTTCCTGTTATTTAGTTTAGATAGATAGCATTGTAGTGCCTCTCTGCCCTGACCTTCATCACGACGATGAGCCCAGCTGACCACGTGCACTGTGACTGAAAAGTGACAGAAACCAATGGAACTCAGGCATCCCGTATGGAGCAGGGATTAGTATACGTACCGAGCCAATACATTTTGTTGGTTTGTTACCTATATGTGATGTCACTCATGACGCTTGGTGCCTTTTTAATGTGCTGCCCATGTATTTGTTGGCAGGGTGCTCTCGGGCAGCAGAGTTCTTTGCTTGCATTTTATCTTATATACATTTGTTTTACTTGCAATTCATCTCCTGGTCTCATTCCCTTGCAGGTGTGTCCATTATTTGGTCTCGGATATTACGTGCGCTGCTGGGTGTTAGCCTTCATTTGGTGACCCCTCTTGCATTATATTCCTCGAGACCCCGTAATTGCGGAAAGATCCAGGGCTTCCCCTGAAGGGCCGCCCCCACCTACGGCTGACCAGTCCCCAAACAAAACACATATGCAGAAGAGAAGGTTCTTGTGGGTTTCGGCTTTACGAATACGAGGGGGAGGCCCAGACATTGTGGATAGATCATGAATGGAGGGTCTTGGAAGAACACAGGCACGTGAGTATTAATTGCAAGGCAAAACAAATGAGGGAAAGTGGGAAGATTCTTTTTTGGAGCACAATCATTGAGGGGAACACTCATGACATAGATATGAATGAGTAGGATGAGTGTATGAAACTAAGTGCTTTTTTCTGTTTATGGCCATTGTTTTTTATATATACGGAAGGACAAGTTGAAAAATACTGGAGACACAGGAACCTAGCTCTGAAAGGGGGTAGAAGGTGGCACCGCAGTGCACTGTCGCAACCAGTACGGATAATAAGTGAAAAAAGGATAAAAGTAGGAGCCTCATATAATTAGTGGGCTCTGGAACAAATAGTGGTTATCATTTTAGTCTATTGTTTTAGCTTATTATTTTTGTGTCTTCATTTGTGGAGGTAGGCCCAGCGGGGGCAGAGGTGATGTGAGTGTTCAGTGGGTGAGGAAGGAGTTATGTACTAGAGAATATATTAAGATTGATGTTTTTTGTCTTGTATTGTTGACCTATTTGTTGGTTTGGCTTCTTGAAATTTTCAATGGTTTATGTTTCATGTGTCTATCCTGAAAATGTATAAGTCATGCTTTGGAGTGAAGAACACTAGGTTATTGCTGTTTATACCAGAGATTAAGATCTGAAGGTTGACAGTGGGAAAGGGAAGAGAAAAGAGGTATTTTTGGAGCGTAGGGATGGATACCCGACTATTACACACTTGCACAGTGACAGAATAAAAAAGTACAACAGTCAGTGGATAACGGAAACAAAGGGGAAGGGATCACCTCATGCACGGCCAGAAGAAGGGTCTTTTGATAAGGGAATTTTAGATCATGTGGCAACCTACTTAATGGCAAAATACAAGGGAAAGCAGCTCCAGAACAGATGAGAGGTGTTAGATTTGTGGAGAATGTTCGAGGAGACACCCACCATGCATAACAGGGGAAAAGAAGGGGGGTTGATCACGGAAGTGAAGGAAAGTGAGAAGAAAGTATGAAAAGGGAACAAAGAACCCAAGAAAATATATCCGTTGCTCATGAGACCTGCAGTGGGATATTCAGACCCAGCCTATGTATCAGGGGGAGGCACACCAATGACACTTGGCATGGCCCCTTCACCGCCTTATGTCCCTTCCACAATAACACCCGCCCCCCTGGGACAATCCCTTCGAGATGTTGAAGTAGCATTAACGCAACTGAAACAGAACTGGCTCGATTAAGAGCAATATGCGAGACAACCCAACCATCCGCCCTTAAAAACCTCCTCTCTCCTACCAGAAGATGAATGGAAATCAGGGGACTTTCTCTTAAGAGTAGATAGTGCTCCCATACGGGCCGTGTGAGTAGAAAGAGTGGGGGAGATAGAGAGTGTAGGATATGATGCAGTGGCCTCATTAAGGGACAAAGAATGTTGGAGCGACTTTGACGAATCTGATGAGGAGGGTGTGGGGGGAAAACAGCAAGTGCAATGGACCTCCCATGGGTAACAGAGGAAGAAGAGGGGTGGGAACATAGGTTCTGTAACAGAATAAGGAGAATCGCATTAGCAAAAAATAAGGGAACAAAGGTGTATAGTTGAAAAGTAAGATCAAAATTACAAATGCTCCTTTTTCATAAGGCAGCAGGGTGGCCCCATTACGTGTCCTGGGCACTGATGGATAAAAACAATCTCCTCAACTCTCTTTTCCCACTCACGGCGGGCAAGGGGAAATTAATCTATGCATTTGAAAAGAATACCGCAGGGGTGCATCTGGCCACAGGGGATATCAAAAGCCTTCTGGTATCGGCAGTGGGGGACCAAGCAGACTCAGTGTAGGTGAAAGCGGGGGTCCCGGTTGTCACCAGAGGAAATGATACACATGATGGGGCATCATTTAATAATGTTCGCACACAAGTTTGGGAGGCCCTGCAGAGAGCCTTCCCAGATACCCCTGATTTACACTCTATAATGCAATGCACAATGAGGGATGAGTAAGATGCTGCACAGTTTCAGCAGGAGATGTGGCGCGCGGATACCAGCACAGCGTGGGACCAATCCACCTATCTATTTTACTTTATCATCAAAAGAGGCCTCCCAAAGGAAGTACATAAAACCCTTGATAAAATAGCTGGGATAGAAGCCAAAGGTTGGCCAGATATTCAGAGCACTATAGTTCACCATTGCAGGAGGATCAAAGAAAGAGAAAAGGAAACAACTCAGAGGAGATTAGCAGAGGAAGCAAAACTTGTACAGAGCAAGTTAGTGAAGGTTGTGGCAGTAATCACAATGCTGCTTAAGTGCAGCAAGGAGAAGGAAGGGGAGTGTCCATAGCCTCACAAGCTAGGATGGCTGCAGTATGAGGCAGAGGTGGGTTCTGGGGCAAATGGGATGGGGCATGGGGGACAAGAGCCAAGAGGGGGATGCCGGAGGTGGAGACACTTTTCACGAGAATTCCAGGAGACCAGGAGGAAACTACCAGTACCAACAGCCACACTATAATCAGTATCAGTGCAGGCACACCTACCCACCCACCCAGTGAGCCCCTACGGCCTTACCCAGGGAAATTATGAACAAGACGAACAACCAGTCGACCAATACCGGGTTACAATACCCTTCGACACCCTCTGCATTGTATGCAGTTGCGCCCAACCCACCAAAATCTAAAGGCATATAGGCACGCCAACCCATTTGTCACTACCACTAATGGCGCACCAGCTCCTAATCAGGAAACATGTGTGCATAGTGAAAAAATGTTCTCCTTCCCTGTAACAGACACCCACCCGGACTAGGACAGCCCACAGAGTGCACTTGCGTGTCCAGTCCTATCAACTACCTTACACGCAGATGAGGAAACACTGGTGGGGGCAGAGATAAGGAAGACACTGTTCATATTTATGGTAGACTCAGGGGTGGAAAAATCATGTCTACGTGAAGTTTGATTTTCCGTTATCTGACAAAAATCTCGAGACACACAGATTCACTGGGGCTGTGGTCATGGTTCCTTACACAGAAGATTTGGATGTTAGGATAGGGGGAACAACAATTTGTGCACTTCTACTTTACCATGAAGATTCCCCTGTACATTTATTAGGGCGGGACTTACTCAGCAAGCTAAACATGACAATAGCATTCAAAGACAGGGGGATCATTTGATCCATCCCAGGAAGATGCCTACTCCGAGCAATGCTGCTAATACACACCATAACAAATGAAACAACCATTCGAGGGGTGCGGACAAATGCAGATATGTTTATTCATGGGTTACAAGTGTTAGCAAGAGCAGTGCCAGAACTAACACAAAAAGAATGGAAAGTACCCTCTGATTTTGTATTCTGACCAGTAGCCACCCCGAGATAGTGCCTGTTACAGTTCTCTCTCTTGATCTTCAAGGAGTACAGGTGTCAGAAAAGTGTATTGTAGCAATTGGCATGGACACACATGGGTGTGAGTGGCATACAGTGTTGTGGATTGACCCAAACATACCATTTCGGCAATTGACAGATGAGGAGTTGTTCATTGACAATGACACGGATGGGGAGATCATACTGGAAATGTGCATGCCTTGTGATACAATGGTACAGAACAGACGAGTGACGAACCCTCTCATGGCCGTTGTCAGTGCAACACCATCTTTCTGTGACATGGACTTACGTATTTGTGGACCACAAACCCCCATGATGTGGGATTATTAAGAGAAGTCACCCCAGTAAAAATAAAACTCAAACAAGGTGCTGTCCTGTCTAGGGTGAGAGAGTATCCCTTGTCTAGGGAGGCAGAGGATGGAATAAAGGAAACGATACATGCACTACTGCAACAGGGCATCATTGTTCCTTCAAATTCTCCATGTAACACCGCAGTGTACCCTATCAAGAAAGAAAAAGGGGGGTTGTGGCGTATGATCCAGGACGTCCACCCCCTCAACGAACGTGTCCAAAAGGAGTTCCTGTAACGCTCACCTAGTTCCCACGGAGGCGCGGTCGTGGTCTGGACGGCAGTGGCCTCTTCGAAGGAGATGTTCAGCACCCTGAAGATGGAGTGGGCTGGGTTCCCAAATCTGGCTTGTCTGGCTCGGATGAATACCCTTCTGTGAGCGAAAAGGAAGGGTTAATACTCTGCGGGTTTTGTGTTGATCTCCCGTTCCCCTTCTCACCCTCCTTGCAACCCTTCTGTAATTCCCTGTGGAGACTCACCTTAGGGATTGAAAAGGCGAGCTCTCCATCCTGCTTCTGATGCAGGGGCGCATTGGGATCCAGTTACGTCACTGGATAGTAAGTTCGAATTTGCTTGTCTGTTCCGGTAAGTACTGTAAATGTTTATGGCAAGCTTGAGTCTAAACTGTTCCTCTTCTCTTTTGCAGGTAATGGAAGACTCCGGGCTGAGGGTGGTTTCCGTCGAAAACCTGATTTCAGGTGAGTTTTGGTGTAGGCCCACTACTGTCTTTTCCTGTCTCTTTTTCCTTAGGGGCCGGAGTTCGAGAATGCCGAAGAAATGGAGCCGGTACGAAGCAGAAGCTGAGTCCGACCTGTAAGCAGGTAAGTTTAAAATAGTTCGTTTGCTACGGTTCTTGCATTCACTAATGTGATGTTTGCTTTTTCCCGATAGGGGCCGGGGTGCTGAAATGCCCAAGGAATGGCATCGACCCGAAGGTAAGAAGAATTAGCTTGGCGGGTAAGTGCTTCTTGGTTATTTTCCCCTTCTCACCTTACTTTCTTCTCTCCGTCTCCCCGTATGTGCTGGAATGCTGCAGGAGATCCGGATGGGCGTCGCAGAGCCGAAGGCGCCACATGCAGGTAAGAGAAGTGCGCCGAGATGTATGCGGCGCGGTGAGTATTTAAAATTATGTCTTTTTGCAGAAACGTTGGCGCGCTGAATCCGGAATGCAGCTTTAACAGGTAAGGTTTGTTTTCACCTGTTTCTTCTTCCCTTTTCTATCCTTAGGTGTTTCCAGGATGCTGGCAGGTGTGGTCGAGGACTGGAGCAGGAGCAGGCACGGTGAGCGTCCAGCTGCTATGAGCAGAACAACGCGAAGCGTGGTTTGCTGTCTGGGCGTGGCTTAAATAGCCTTTCAAGTAGTCCCAGGCATGTATCCTTCCACTGAAGGTATGTATCCTGCCACCAGCCACACCCGTGTGGTTAAGTAGTTCCTTTTTCATCTGGAAGTTGTAGAGTGATCTGCCAGGTAAGGAAATTGCAGCATGGTCTGACAGGTAAGTTTGCACCAAACACATTTCCTTCCATATCTTGTATGAGCCTGGCGCAGATGGTGCCAGGACTGTTATCCCTTATGAGCCTGACGCCAATGGCGCCAGGACTGAGTCCAAAGAGCCCCTATCTGGGGTGGCTGGGACTTCCCTAGTATACATGTTGCCTGCCTCTGAGGGTGCCGGGCCCTGTCTGGCTCCTTGGAGGTAGGCATCATGCCAGTTCCCTCTCGCCCCAAACCCGGCATCCATTTTGTGCAGCATCCCGAAACCCAGAATCTCAATATCTCACGGCCTTCACTCTAAGGGGGAAGAGGTATGAACACTGATGATTGCCTCAAGAGTACTGCAAGAGCCCAAGCATTTTTAACAGAATATTACACGAAGACCTCAGCAATATTGATGTCTAAAGCACCATCATTCAGTACGTTGATGACCTCCTAGTATGCAGTGAAGTAGAAAAAACATGCTGGAGAGATTCTGTTGCCCTGCTCAAATTGCTGGCCCAGAAGGGGTATAAGGTAGACAAAAATAAATTACAATATTGTCTGACTGAGGTCCTGTACTTGGGCCAACTGATTTTGAAAGATGGCAAGAGAATAATACCTGGCAGAGGGTCAACAGAGTGTGCCTCAGCCAGACCCCATACTGTTAAGGACATGCAAAAGTTTCTCGGCATCTGCAATTTCTGCAGAGCGTGGATGTTTGAATATGCTGCCCACACACGACTCCTATTGCAAGGGCTAAAAGAAGTGCTGAAAGACAAGACACCTATCACATGGGCGCCAGAAATGCACACTGCCTACACAACACTCAAGGAATTAATAAGTACAGCCCCAGTTCTAGCCCCATCTGATTATGATCAAGAATTGTACCTGTTCTCACACTCAAATGGAAAACTAATGACCATAGTTTTAACTCAGAAAACATCCTTAGGTCACAAACCACTGGCTTATTAAAGCGGCACACTCGATTCAGTAATGCAAGGACACTTCGCTTGTGAATTGGCCCTCGCAGCTGCCGCCTTTGCAATAGAACAGAGCTCAACAATTGTGATGGGGTGCTCCGTCACATGGTACGTTGAACACTCCATGTTGGCCATACTTGAACGGTCCAAGTACCCACTCACCACACAAAGAGCATCAGCATATAAAGTAATAATCGCAAGTCCAGATTTTCACGCAGTACGTTGCAAAACAGTAAACCCTGCAACGTTCCTCACAAAGCCATGCACAGTGAAAGATATGCAGGATCATGACTGTAGCACTTATGAGGGAGACGGTGACAACATTTTCAAAGCTAATTAAAATGCACTGGACGAGGGGGAAGTGTTCTTTGTCGATGGGTCAGCATCCATCTGCCCAGAAACTGGCAAAAAAAACATGTTAGGGCAGCAGTAGTGAGGTTGGAAGAGGGGGGAGTATGAGATTCTGTTACAAACGTGTTTACCAATGCATTACTCTGCCCAAGCGGCAGAATTAGTAGCACTCATTGAGGCACTACGTGCAGCAAAAGGATGTGCATTAACAAATTATTCAGACTCAGCATATGTCACCATTACTACGGTACATGCTGAGTTATCATGATGGAGAAGAAGGCGGTTTGGAAGAGCTGATGGGTCCCCGGTACAGCATGCAGAATTACTGAATTAATTAATTGAATTCCTTGCCGAGCCATTACTAATGGCCCTGGTAAAATGCCAAGCCCATACCAACAATAATGACAAAATATCACTGGGGAACGCAGCATGGGATGCCGCTGCAAAACAGGCAGCTTACCTCCTAAAACCAATGAACGTGGAGTGAATTTAAAAGGGTAAACAAGAGGAGCCCAAAGGGGGAAGGATATAGTGCACTAACTACACCACAGATCATTGAGCTTCAAAGGAGATACCCAGCCAAAGAACAGGGCCTATGAGGTTGCGCCCAGTCACCCACTGATCTCCTATGGAGACAGGGCGAAACAGGGAAAGTAGTGATGCCTGTAGAGTTATTGCAGGTGGCATTTCAACAGCTACACTTTACAGCCCACACCTCAAAACAGCTTATAGCAGCAGATGTCCAGAGGGATTGGTTTGTCCCAAACCTCCAGGAGTATCGTAATAAAATGACAATTGAATGTATCACATGTCAAACATTTAATTCAGGAATGACTCTCAGAACACTACGGGGAACATTTCCATGTCCCATGGGACCCTTCCATGAACTGCATATTGATTATGCAGACATGGGGGAGAGATGCAATGGAACAAGATATTTGATCGTGGTGGTCTGTGCCTTTTCATGTTGGGTGGAGGCAGGGCCCAGCGCTCACCCAAACGCGAAGTGTGCAGCAAAATTCCTAGTAAGGGAAGTGTTCCCACGTTCGGGAATATGCAATGTCATACGATCCGACAATGGAACACATTTTGTAAATGATCTATTTAAGGAGGTAACAGCATTATTTGGAATAAAAAATAAAATGTGCTCAATTTACCACCCGCAAGCAAATAGTGAGGTCGAGAAAATCAATGGCCTCCTTAAAGGCAAGTTATCCAAAATATGTCACGCCCTAAAAAAGAACTGGGTCTATTGCTTGCCCTTAGCTCTATTCCAGTTGGGCACACAACCCAGCAAGGACCACCACTTGTCCTCTCATGAAATAGTAACTGGTAGACGCATGCAGGTGCCACTGTCACCAGCAAGGAGATTGTCAGATGCACATAGAACAGCTGCAGTGTCACACTCACCTGGGTCTCTGCAGGAGCAATTAAGTCTTCTAGACCCTTTCCCAGGAGTAGTGGAGTGGTGCTACAGGTATCTGTTGAGAGAGATGTGAGCTGCTTAGTTTACCTGGACATGGGCCCCAATCACCCTTTCTTCCTCCTCCCTGTGTGTGTTCTGTTATGGAAGTGTAGGAGTATGGCTCACCTTTAAGATAGATTGGGCAAACTCTCCATCCTGAACTAGGCAGGGGCGCTGTATCTCTGAGACCCTTGGAGTTTCCGTAGGTCCTGGTTTTGGTCTCTGTTCTGCCACTCACTGTGTTTCTTCGCCCAGTGATGAGTTCTAGTTCCAGTTGCTTCAATGGTTCAAATTAACTTGCAGGTGAGTTCTTGTGCCAGATTGCAGGTAAGTTCTAGTTTCCAGTTGCTTCACTGGTTCGGATTACTTGCCGGTGAGTTTGCTAGTCCCCGTTTGCGGGGTGGTTCTGGTTATTCTGCGCGTCACTAAGCGAACTTGCTATGCGGCGAGTTCTGTGCGCGGTAGACATCTTTGATTATCAATTCTAATCCTGTTCTTTCTTTCTCCACATGTGATTCTCGGAGGGATCCGCCGAAAAAGACGTGCGCAAAAACTCTGAACGCTACCTCCAAGAAGATGTGGGTAAGGGATACTGCTAACTGCCACACACTTGCTGAAGAAGTTGGATTGCAGCGAAGGCGCTTACAGGTATTGCTTTTCTTATGCCTTCTTTCTCTTCCAGATGCTGAGATCCAGGACAGGCATGCGGATGAAGCCGAGGAAGGAACAAGTTGAGGATCTTGGTAAGCGTGTTGCTCGAAGCCACATTTGCAACACGAAGCACGGGCTGACTTTGGGCGTGGCTTAGATATCCAACCACGGCCAAAGGGTAGAACGTGCCCATGCATACTCAGGATTCACAGGAAGTCTACCAGGTGCCATCTTGAGTGTATAGGAAGTGTGCCTGAACCAATCAGATTCCCCAAAGGGGTCCGGGGCTAACTGTGAAATGCACCTGATTGCAAGAGTGTGGTAAATAGATATTGGATACCTGCAAGGCGTGTTTAGTCTGCCAGGCTCTAACCCATCTTGCAAACAAAACACCTTTGGGGAGGTAAGAGGATTATGAACCCTCTTTTTGGCACAACCTCTATACTTTGTAGGCGAAGCCTAGAACAACAGACAAAACAGTGCCAAGGGGCTTGATTTTATCCCTTTTCAATTGGTGTCCCAATGCTTGCAGCATTAATCACCAGTTACTGATTAAATTCCAAACAAATTTACAAAATATATATATATCATTTATTAGTTTTCATCATCATTAAAAAAACTTTGCATTTGTTCATAGTCAACATTAAAAACTTCGATAACCAGACAACTGGTATAAAGTGCAAATGTTAGTAACATATACCTCTTCACAATTTGAGAGTAAAACAGCAGAATAATCAAAGAAATATAAAGTATTCACCATAGATACCGAGAAATAATAAACAGTGTGAAAACCAGGAGTGAATAAAGACTGAGGTCACTCCGGGGTAGTGTTGTGCAAATGTCACCAAAATCAACCTAATCACTTACTACATTCATTCTAATTCAAATTCAGATATACTCATTCATTCATTCATCACTTTCCCAACATGTTTCTTTCTGAACGTGTGTGTAAGCAAAGTAAAAAGAAATTCTTCAGGGGTAGTCTGCCGTCTACCAATACCAAAAATAACCCACTATTGATATTGGTGAGGGTACAAAGCACCAAATAACAACTACAATCAGATTATTGCAGAGTCAATCAAGAGGATGTAAAAAGCACAATAACAAATATAATAGCTTTAAACTCATATTCATTTGAGTTAATAGTCCAAACTCTTCTCGTCCTGTGAATGGTCCAAGAATTGTTTGAGACTCAACAGCAAGAGAGGGACTCCATATCTGAAAAGGGAACAGACCAGGGTAAAAAATGAGTAATGCCCTGTTTATTCATTCATTCTCTAGTAAATAGAAAGGAATGAACATTAAAGGTCGACCTAATTTATAAATAATGGTCAACAAATGATATAACTGCCTAAATTGGTAAGTATATCACTTTAAGTGGTCTAAAAAGAAAGGTAAGCGGTGACACTCAGGATGATTGAAAATACTCAAGAGAGTAAAAGTTGTAGCACCAACAAATACAAAGTAGCAGCACTGTAGAAATTAGATGGAATACACTGCTCAATGTGCTTACTCAAACAGGAATAGGTAAATAGGAAACTCGTTCGGACACATTAGTGCATCAAAGTGTTAGGGTTCGGAGTGAGAATCATCACTTACATCAAAAAAGTTCACAAGGGAATATAAGCAAGATCATCCGAGTTGGTGGGTCTTTAATTTCATGTGACTACAGTCTGGAATTGCACAGAACACCGTTGGTTATTCTGCATCAGAGAGACAAGAAAAAGCAACAAACGAAATGCATCTCTATCAGTACGTTCTGCAGAACATTAGAAATGTAAGCATGTAGTAGTGGAGTAAGTTGCTTACCGTTCCTTACTCAATCATGGTTGCGCAGTGGAAGAAACCATATCATGTCCTTTTCCGTTGTTTTTAGAATGTTGAAACTTTATCCATGTTTTGTGGACCGAACTCAGATAAATGTCCCGTGGCGTTCCTTTGTTAGCACATAGCTGCAAAAGTGCTACGGGTGCCGATTAGTGGCCTGTGAACAAATAAAGGCATGAAATGCGTTTAGGTGACCATGAGGCATTAAGGAAAACCTTGTCTCGTGACCGCCTACGCTAAGCTAAGCTTAACGAGGCTTAGGTTAGTGGGTGAGAGGGTCGGATCAAAGTCGCAGCGCGCGAACGAGCAGAAGGAAATGAGCAGCTGTAGTAGCTCATTACGTACGCCACTCCATTTAAAATGAATGGATGTCCGTAATCAGTTATCTTAAGGGGCTGTAGATTTAGCATATAGCTTGATCTCATGCCCAAGCTTCTGAGTCTTACCACGTAGTATGAGTCCTCCAGTAATTCTCCGTCCATGCTCGTAGTGCCGTTGCTGAAGTGTTCGGAAATTCACATGATTTATATACCTGAATAGACGTGTCTCCGAACGTCTCGCATGTCACGTGATGGAACAAACGCGTGTCATGTGATTGAAGCTAGTACCTTTAGCTTGTGGCGCATAAATATAACAAGTCCCTCCTTTGTTTCCATAGTCAATGTTCGTCCGTGTTACTCGCGCAACTAAGAGGCGACCCCTTTTAGGAAGAAAGCTGTCAACCACGCGCGATACTGGTAAGTCAAAAACTGTTTGTAGTATTCGATTGCATTATATTATAATGTTTGAATAACAATTTACAGATTCCAATCCACTTTCTCATTTAGGCCAGTCCTGGAACTGTTGGTCAAAAAAATAAGTTGTTGTTCTTTTTCTAGGAGGATCATTTTGTCGCTGTTAGAGTCCATACTGGGAGTCAGTTTATAAAGTACTGTCCATTTCAGGTCTTCCAATGTGTGTTGATGTTCTATCCAGTGTTCGACCATAGGTGCGTTTTTAATTCGATTTTTTAGGCAGCTTTTATGTTCGCCAATGCGAAGTTTCATCTTCCGGTCCGTTTTGCCAATATAGATTTTATCGCATGGACACCAAATGGCATACACCACTAAGGTGGAATTGCAATTAGTATGTGGTTTTTGTTGCCATTTAGATTTCAGCCCTATGTCTACTTCTGTACTCTTTGTTGTATATTTACAAAATACACATTGTCCACAAGGAAAATGGCCCACAACTTTCGGGAGACCCCATAACTGAGACAGACTCGTTGTGGATTTTGGTGTGAGCAACACATCGTTCCTGGTCACTTGTTCTTTCAAGTTTTTGCTGCGTTTAAACGCGACAACAGGTCTAGGTACCGGTGTCTCTCCTTTTTCAAGGATTGGCCAATTCCTCAAAATTATCTTCTTAATGTCATTTGACATATTGCTGAAGGTTTTCACGAAGATTATTTTGGGATCTTTTTTGATTTCGGAATGTTCTTTGTATTCCAATAGGGACTCCCGATTGTTGTTATTAGCCCTTTTAAGAGCTTTCTTAACTATCTTCTGCGGATAGCCTCTTTGGTGTAACTTGTTCTGCATCTTGACCGCTTCTTTGTTGAAATCCTCCGTCTTAGAACTATTCCTTTTGAGCCTCAAAAATTGGCCCAAAGCGAGGTTGTCCCTTACATGTTTAGGATGTGAGCTACTATAATGTAGCAACGAATTTCTGTCTGTTGGTTTATTGTAGGGTTTGACAAAGATGCAGTTCTTCATGGGGTCTACCGTGATGGTAATGTCTAGGAATACAAGTTCACTAGTGCTATAGTTGGATGTAAATTTCAAATATCTATCTTGACTGTTTATCCACACGAGAAATTCTTCAAGGATTGTTTTCGGGCCAGACCAGATTACAAGGATGTCATCGAGTTACCTTCGCCAAATACGTATAGATTGTTATTTTCATGATTTTGTTCATTTCAAAGGCTTCCATGTAGAGGTTAGCTACACCCGGGGCTAGAATGGCTCCCATGGCCGTGCCATGTATTTGCTGGAAAAATTTGCCTTTGAAATGGAAGTAGTTTTCAAGTAAACTCATTTCCGCACACCAGAGGATGAAAGAAATAGGTGTAGAACCAACTTCATGATCAGAAAGAAGTTTTTCTTCCAACATTTCGATGGATGTCCTCTGCGGAATGCTGGTGTAGAGTGCTACCACATCTAACCCTAGTAAGATTTCAATGTTAGGGTCAAAAGGTAATTCTTCCTTTTCTTTTATTATTTGTGTAGTGTCCTGAACAAAGGATGCCATTTTGCGAACCATGGTTTGGAGAAAGGTGTCTGCAAATTTCGACAGGGGCTCTAATACAGAATTGACCCCTGAGACGATTGGACGGCCCGGCGGTTTGGTCATTGATTTATTTATTTTGGGAAGTGTATACAACTGAGGTATGCGCGGTTTATCCTTTTTGAGGAAGTCTGCCTCTTTTTTGGTGATCCATCCTCTTTGTTCTGCCATATCCACGTTGTTGTTAATCAAATTTTGTAATATGGACGTCGGGTCTTGATTGAGGAGTTTATAGCAACTTAGATCTAAGAGTTGTCTATTAGACTCGATTACATAGTCTTCTCGATTTTGTAGAACAATTGCTCCCCCTTTGTCTGCTTTGCGAATGACTATTAGTTCATTATTTAGGAGGTTTTTCATTGCTTCTTCTTCTTTCTTGCTGGTGTTGTTGTACGTATTCCGATTTATTAGGTTGAGTTCTAGTTTAACCAAATCATGTAAGACGCAATTTTCATAGGTCTTTGCCTCAGTGCTCTGCAGTGAAGTGGGTACACAGAATGCCAATTTATTCTGCAGCCCTGAGTCAGATTTCTCAGGTTCGTATTCTGTTCCTTGGAAATGTTGGAACAAATGGAGCTTACGCATAAACTGGGCGAATTCTTGGCGAAAGGTGAATCTGTCATGGTAATTCGTGGAAACAAAACCCATTCCTTTTTCAAGCATTGTATAATCAATAGATGTAGGTGAATAATCCGAGAGATTTACCACAATGCTTGCATGCTTCGTGTCACACGTGGTTCGAAGCCCCATTCATCCTGGCCTCGCTCTAAAAAAGGTTGTTGTTGCATATTGCCCCTGTTTTGTTGATTACCGCTGTTTGTCATGTTCCTGCCTCTGTAATTACGTTTTCCACGGGGGCGTCTATTAGAACGTCCTCGATTGGGGTATGAGTCGCCATTCAGACTGCCATCACTTGAGCTAAATTATGTGTTTTTGAATGCAACCTTTTTATTTCCTCCAGTAGATGGATCATTTTGTCCGATCTGGTTATAATTCTCCTGTTTGTAGGCAAAAGCCTTCACATGAGTGAAATTCGTTATGTCCCGGTTCATCCTGCGAACCCTTTCCCTTAGTGTATCCTCTTTAAAGTTTGTCATCTCCAGTAGGAGTGTGTCCAATCTTTTTTTATAAAGTTCCAGGGGAACAGCTTTTTGAATTTCCTCTTCCAGGGTTTTTAAGTCAATTAAGATTTTTTTCAGTCATTTGTGTCTATTATCAAGATTACCCAATCTATGCCACACTTATTGGCTACGTAACTCCATTGTAGGATAAAAAATGTATTATCCAAAAACAACCTAAGTTTGTTCCTTCTAACCCATCTTGCCCCTGCCTGTTCTCCAGCATATATGACATACAGTACGGGCGAGGAGTTCAAGGAATACCTCACACAACTCACCAGAGCAGTACGATGCATTTCCAAACAAATTGCACCACCATTCACAAGAGAGAATGAAACAGATACTACCACTTCGGCAGCAGATAGCCCAACAAAACCTCTAATGCCTGGAGAACTAGTGTATGTTCGTAGCTTTGTGGGGAAGTGGAACTCACCAAGATTTCACAGCCCATATGAAGTGGTATACTGTACCCCTTTAGCAGTAAAAGTGAAAGGACTGAAATACTGGGTACATCTCTCAGATATAAGGAAAGCTCACAAAAGTGTTACGCCAGAGACACCGTAGGAAGATGAAAGAGAGGCAGCAGTGCTTTAGAATGATTATCATAAAATACAGGAACAGGTGACAGAAAGAGTAAAAGTACAGGTGTAAACACAAATAATATGATTACATGTCTATACAAGTAAAATATTATACTGTTAAGTGAAAAGTTCTCCCTCTCTCTCTTGCGCCCCCTTTCCATGTTTTTTCTATCCCTCCACTCTTCTCATATTTTATTCAGCATCAAACTTTATTAACTCCATCCCATTATATTCCTCTCTGTAGTTTCTACGATGGTGGAGGCAACGCCACTTGCAACTGAAATAAATCAGATAGATAGCAGTAGGAATGAAATAAGTGCCAGTAGGGTGTATAGTTATAACTGTGGTTTAAATTGTATAGCCATTACTTTTACTGTAATAATGTTGGGGTCGGGAATATATTGGAATGCATTCTTTTATTTGGAGAGCCCATATAAAAGAAGGGGGGGAAACTAACATTGGATAACAAAGCATTTTTTCAAACCTCATTACCCTGCAGAAGAACCTCACAGATATAACCCCACAGCCTGGGATAGTTGTAAATAATGAAGTTGAGAGTGTATTTAATGTAGAACATGTTGGGTCACAAACCCCTACTATGTTTACAGTACTGCAAGCTACCTCACAACCAAACAAGATGCCTATCTCAAGTAATGATAGAATGTATATCACTATAGTATCAAGTGCTTTTCTGAGCTCCCTACATTGGCAACTCAACCCCCAACACTAATGTAGATATGAATACTGGCATTTTTTCGATGTACCGTCTGAAAACTATAATGTACACAAAACATTGGGTGCCACAGATAGTGTGTATAAAAGGTCATTAGCTAAATGCCAATCTCTCCGTTTTTAATTACAGAAAGAAAAGGCAAGTACGACAGTATATGTATGACGCCTACAATGGGTTAGGATTAGATAAAGTCGAAGACCTCTGCCATCCGGGCCAGTCTATCAAATGGTACTCAGACATGAGTGCCACTGGAAGACAAGCAACTAATGGTAGCCGCTATGTGTGTTCACTGATACCTCATGCGTCTGGAACGCCTAAGGTTTTAGTACCTCAAGAAACTAATATAGTAGAAGCCCACAGTCTAATCCACCTCACAATATATAGAATCAAGAGCACATTCCAGGCAAACACGGTAAAACTGCAGCTTCTCCAGCCAGCTGAAACAATTTGCAAGAAGAAACCTGAAAGTGCAACGTGTTTTAAGGAACCGTTTCTAGCAATAAAATGAACAATGTTGGCAGAAAATAAATGGCAAGACTCAACCATTATGTGGAAAGCAGAAGACACATGTATGGAAGACACATGTGCACCGACATGTACTCAGCACATCACCAAGTTGACATGGGTAACAGTCCCTGAAAAACCGATCAAGATCCAACATGAAGGAAAATACAAACTGCTTTTATAGGGAAGGAAAAGTACCGATGAGTTCAAACACACGTTGCAACAGTACCCTCGTCATCCCTGATCTGCGAAAAGGAACTGCAGCCTTAATGGATCACTACTGGGTGTGTTGCAAACAGGCATACTTGCAGCTCCCGTCATTATGGAGGGGCTACTGTGCTCTGGCAACGCTGCACTATGCGCTACTGGTGATACCAGAAGAACGTATCCAGGGGGGAATGATGCACAACAAACAGCAACTGGCACCCCTGCCAATAAATGAAGCACCCCCCATCTTTGACATACTATCTGAAGTAAGGCTACAAGATCAAGTGTCACGCAAAAAGAGAGCATCCAACTACCTCACTAAAGACTCTTCTAACCTCCTGGCACATATCCCTGATGAATACAAACTTTTAAACTTTTTTACTCAGCAGAGACATTTTTTGCATCACTGATCCCCAGGATCCAAGCATGAGAAAATTCCAAATGGCTCCAGATTGTCTGCTGGGAGCTGATCCAACTGGCAAACGACACAGAGGAGGGGATCAAAGTCATCAAGGTGGGAGCCCTGCGATTAATGACGATGCTAAATCGTTATGTGCCCAACCTCCTCAGAGCTATGGAGGGCAGTGTTTCCCGAAAAATTGTGAGTTCATTTTGCACATTTATGCCTTCTTCAAAAGCTGAAAATGGGACACTTCCACACATAATAGTAGCAGTGCATGAACTAGGAGTGAGAATGAGGAAGAAGGAGGTGTGGCTTGGAACTGCAATGAATATGCTGATCCCCATCATCGTCTTCCTCCTGCTGATCTTTTGTTTGTGACAGTTAGGGATTCACTGTTGTGCATAGGTGGTTCCTTGTAGTGCGATGATGATGGTGACTATTGGTAATAAAAATAGCAATAGGAAGGCACCTCATGATACTAGGGAAGCCCAAGTACAAACAGGAGAAAACGATGAGCCCAAATACCATATGGTGGCAATATACCACACAGGGGATGAGGTATACAAGTTATATCACACAACCATTAAACAACCGCAAAATCTTGAAAATTATAAAGAAGTGTGGGTTGACCTGTATGGGGATGGCGGATGTATTTACATGACATGCACTCCTGAGGAATATTAATGACGAGGGGATAGTCTGAGGAGCCTGTGTAGAGCATGGATGCCCATAAAAGGTACCTCCGCCTGGGATGAAGCAGTAAGGAGGGCTGAAGAACATACTGGGGGAGGGTATTTGTTACTTTAGGAGTAACGAAAGGGGAGAATGTTGGGGGAGAGGTGGCCCTTTTTGCACCCCCCTGCCCATTCCTCACCATTCCTACAGTGGAAAGCCAACATGTGAGCTAAGAAGAGAAATGCCCCACCCCCATGACGACTATCCACATCTACTAATATTAGTAAACAAACAAATAACCAAGCCTTTATCGAGGCCTAGTCACCCCATTTTGTGCTATGCCAAATGCCATATTTCACTAGGCCTGAGAATGATCTCTCAGTAATCCCTTCCCCAGCGCCTCACACAGACAGCCCAAGCCACCACCGCTTCCTGTCAGCTCCGCATGAGCCTTGTCCTGACGGAAGTCCAGCCATTCATTGTTGCAATGTTTAGAATCACTTGGTGTCAAATGAGCTCATTGTGAGACCAGAACAGGCCACAGCTCATGTGCCCATCCATCTCCACTAACCTATCCATGCTCCCTCGACCCAAACCCCATCAGTCCACAGTCTACCGGTCACTTACCCCTCTACTCTTTGATGTAGATACACATCTGGCACCCTCGCATTGACCATTTGATGACACTCACCATAGACTTAATCCCATGCACCAATATATCCTCCCTAAAACTAGCATATGTCCTTTCGTATCATTAGGCATCAGGTACATCAAAACCCACATGGGGAGACACCTGGGAGTGGGACCCCTGTTTTATGAACCCCTGAGTGCAGGGGTTGGAATGCCAGTATATCTGCCAAAAGGTTTCTAAAAGTACCCCCATTCATGCAATTATTTTTATGTTCGCCATTAGTCGTATGCAATCAGTACCTATTATTTAGCTTAGATAGATAGCATTGTAGCGCCTCTCTGCCCTGTCCTTCATCACGACGATAAACCCAGCTGACCATGTGCTCTGTGACTGAAGAAGAGACAGCAACCAATGGAACTCAGGAATCCTGTAAGGAGCTGGGATTAGTATACATACCTAGCAAATCCATTTTGTTGTGTTTGTTACCTATATTTGATGTCACTCATGATGCTTGGTGCCTTTTTAATGTGCTGCCAGTGCATTTGTTGGCAGAGCGCTCTCGGGCAGCAGAGTTCTTTGCTTGTAATTTATCTTATATAAATTGTTTTACTTGCAATTCATCTCCTGGTCTCCTTCCCTTGCAGGGTGTGTCCATTATTTGGTCTCTGATATTACGTGCTTTGCTTGGTGTGAGCCTTCAAGTAAAATCAACATACCTGCAACTGATAAACTCTTTTCATTTTTAAAACGGTAGTTTCATTTGACCAGTTGATTGAATATTTGTTTTTCAAAAAGAGATCTGAGGCATAAATAAATGTGCCTCTCCTTACTTTTTATTTATTTATTTATTTAGCGCCAAAGAACACAGGCATCAGGGCACGCACACAAAGACATGGACAACAAAGAGGACAGCCGAGTCATTATTACAGAGAGTAGTCATTTATCTAAATTGAATTGTTTTAAGTTTCTTTCTAAAAATCATGTGGTTTGGTTCTAGTCTCAAAGGACATGGTACAGTTTGTGATGCCAAACTGGCGACCCAGATAATCCAGCTTAAACTATTAGCCCCTCCTCCTGTTTTCATGTATCATATTGCCTTGCTTTTCTAAGGTTGCAAGTTCGGCCACGGGTGTAAGGTAGGGGATCGTGAAGAAAACAGCAGCAGTCATCACTGCCCTTTCAGTCAGTGAAAGGTAACAGAAAACCCCAATGGTTATCCATATTCTCTTTCCCCTATTCCTGGGGTTACAACTTCTCCTTTAAAACAGCTTCCTGGGTATTGCTCAGTGGAGTCCTCTGAAGCCAAGAACATTATTTCTGGGGGTCTGCTAAACAAAGAGTTGATTTTCAACACCCTTCTGAAATGTATGTTATTCTCGTGCCCGCTAGTGTGTCACATACTCTTGTTGAAACCCCTTGTGAAAATGTTGCATCCTGTGCTCATTGGTGAGGGCTGGTAGATTCTGGGGGCCAGGAGAAGCTGTCCACTAAACCTTGCTACCCCTGGATGTGGTATTTGGGGCTTCCCCAAGAGTCTTGCCATCCTCCTCAATGACAGTTAGCAGCAGAGCAGCACCACCCTTCGTAACACCATTAAGAAAGGTCTTTCCTCAGTGAGAAATCCTTGCATGTATTATGCAGGTGAATGTGTCGGCCCCTTCTTGTTTGGGCCTTGACTTCTAAAAAGGAGTGAAGATCAGACTCTGATAGATAGGCATCCAGTGGACCACAGTTTTATTTATCTATACATACTTGTTTTTGGTCATTGACATATCTCTAGAACTATATATAAATGTTTTATTATGCACTGTACATCTTTTTCACATTCACCTTCTTAGTGCATTTTTTATATTTACACGAAACATCTGGTTCCCAAAATCAGTAACATTCACTTCATCACTCCGAAAATTGTTTGCACCATCCAACTTGATGTTTTCATTTTCAAAAGATGCCATACCTACACCATTCAAAAAGAACATACACATTTATTTACATGGTGCCTACCTGCTTCTAGTTGTGCACAAAACACATTTGGGCATCTCCATACTTCCCTTCGATATATTTGTGAAAAAATAATGTTTCCACGTGGAAATAGTTCCATTCAGCCTCTGAACATATCCTATAATGCAACCTGCAGATAGTGAAGTAACGTAGCCCACACGATTTGCTCCACAATGCAAAACAATAATATCTGGACATTGAAAGTGAGCTATAGTCTTACAAAATGATAGTAAAACCCAAATATTGTCTACCACCAAACCTCCACTCCCTCCAGTCCAATAGTACCAGAGATGCCACACAAATCAGTGTACCTTTTCAAATGATTCATCCAACAGTCTCCCTACATAAACACAGTGAGCTTTGGCATAGCAATAGCCACATTCAACTTCCCTACACACAACAATCAAAAGACCTGCTACTCTCTCTTCCTGTAAACCACAACCAATTCAATTCAATAAACTTGCATTTGGCGTGTGCCATCAAGTTAAACAGACAACATACATCAATTGACAGAAAATAAAGAATATACTCAGTTGATACACAAAGAACAACTATAGCCTACACAGAGTTAGTACACAGTTGAAAAAGGGGTATTAAATCAATTCTATTAAATATATACTGAACAGCAATCAATAAAAATACTGAGGAGAGTGATGCTTGCAGCCTCAGAGTACAATTAAACCAAAGTATTGTAAGTCTTAGGTTAACTACTCCGTGAGGGGTACATACAAAACCAAACATTGCACTTTTGTGTTGTCATAGAGTGGGTTGTGCTCAGGACTAATCAGTTGTCCTGTGGTTTCAACCCCTTGGTCCTTAGGAGCCAAGTACTACGAATATAACATGCACATCCAAACACTACAAAAGGGTCTGGGCTCTTTTTTAGTAAGATTCATGCTGATTTAGTGTCCCAATCCCCTGACTTCTGTAATACTGGCCTCAAGTTCATCCACCTACGATGCATGGACGTAAAATGTAAAACTGTTTCTTTTGGGTTCCCACACAACGGACACTGTGCCCTGTTAGAAACGTGCCATGTTTGGGTCACAGCTGCCACTGGTAAAATACCCAGTCTTAAGCATAAGTATAAGGACCATTGGGATATAGTCCAAATAGGCTTTATGACCAATGGGGGTGAGCTCAAGATAATTCAGACCCTTTTTTAGTCCCATGGCCATGTACAGCAATTCATCTTGCACCTTATTAGCTAGAGCCTCTTTTATTCTTCTCTTGGCATCTACACAGTGACTCTCGGGGGTTGGACCACAGGTTGATTTTGCCAGCTTCACACAGGGTGTTTTTAATGTGACAGAGCTTTACTTTGGAACTCCCACTGTCTAAAGAAATAAGATTTCTTAATGCAGACCTCTTGGTTTCACAGCTTTAGCCAGAATAATACAGGTTTAAGCCTGAACTGGGCAACCACGGTAACTACATCAAGTTTGATGAACACCAATGTAGAGGGAGCACTGTTGGGCAATAGTAACAGCTTTTTTAGGAACTTACGTTTGCTTCAAATTATTTCTTTCACATTGGCACGGCCCCACAATTCAGCCCCATAAAGGGCTGCAGGTAACGCTTGCTTTCCAAAAAGATTCAGCGTGGGTGAAATGTCTCCTCCTTCATGTTTAACATGGAAGGATTTCATAGACCCACTAAATTTCTCCAAGGTGGTGAGTGAGCGATTCACCTGCTTTGCTCACACTCACGTATCTTGAAACTTTACGCCAAGATAATTAAAGCATTTAACCTGGGCCAACTGTGCGCTCTCCACCTCCAGCACCAAGGGAGTATATTTTACAAATCGAGGCCTAAAAAACAGAATTTTAGATTTTTCAATGTTTAGTTCCTATACTCCTTACATTTCCTGATAAATATTCCAATGGCCTCCTTCAAGTCTTGCGGTGTAGTGGACGGAAGGACTGCATCATCTGCATAGAATAAGGCTGTGTATTTGTTAGGTGACATTTTCGGGCAATCCTGGCACCCTGTTACTAAGGTGTCAATAACCTTCTGAATATAGAAGTTAAATAATAGATGTGCCAGGGTGCAACCTTGCCTTACCCCCTTGTTAACTGGGAAGGGCATTGTAGTTTTCCCTCTGTTCGGGAGAATTCTCAAAATGTGCTAATTTCCCTTAACTTTCGAGACCCCCAGCAACTTTGCTGGATTTCTAGGATTTTTTTTTTAACAGGGAAGAGTGAGAGCCTTTTTTTCCCACTCTTCCATGTATTGTGTGTGTGTTTTATTTTTGTGTTCTTTGGGTATGGAGTTTTAAAGCAACTCCATAGGCATCATCTTTTTCTTTGTGTCACACAGCACCTTCTGTGCAGTGGCACAGCAGTGTCTTTCAGACTCCCCAAGGTTGAAATACCTTCTCTGGGAATGACTACCATCTCCCAGAGCATGTAAAGTTAAATTGGCTTTACTAGTCTTTTTACATTTACTGACCCAGCACACACTATCTTCCTATGGAGTGCTGGAGGGGTTGCCTAGCTTCCCCTGAGTCAAAACACTCATGTGAAAGTCAAATGTTACCTTTTCCTACTTTAAATGGCTGGTGGCAGTGGTTTAGATCAACTACCGTGATTTTTCCCGACCGCTAACAACGGTAGCTAAATAGTTTTTCAATATTGCGCCCCAGACCTATCTGTAAAAACAGACTCCGGTCATCTTTTTTCGCCATTTCTATTAGGAACAGTCCTTCTTGTGTTTGTCTCTGCAAGCCAAACCAGGTTTGGTCCTTTTGTTCCTACACCTTTGGCAGGATTCAGGACTGAAGACCGCCTCTGGCGCCTGAGTATCTGGGGTGGGCAGGAAGTGAGGGAGGTGCCCGAAACTCCCTGTGCTTAGTCAACTAGGAGAACCTAATGCACTCTGGTGTGATTGGCTGGCTGACTCTCTGGCAAGGACAGCCACCATGCTGGGTGAGTGGCAGCTGGGGTGGAATCAATGGGTTCAAAACTGTTTAAAAGGCGAGTCTCTTGGCTTAGAAGGACAGTCGACCACTAGAACAAAAGCACCGAAGATGGGCTGGAAGAGGACGGCTGCTGCAACTACAGGACTGTTGGTTTGCCCGGTGGAGCCCTGCTGCAGGTCCGAATCACCAAGTTCATCTCGACAGAGAAGCCCCTTTAAGGACGACTTCTTCCTTTGTGTTGGTGGGACAAATCAACTCATAAGCCACTTGGATACCATTCTCATAGCTGGTTAGGATTAACCAAGGGGGAGGACACCAGCTTGTGTGCTTGAAGAAACAGCAACCGTAATTGAAAGAATTGCCAATTTGCCAGCTTTATGACCAGTCCCCGTGCAGAGCAGGAGTCCCCCGACGTCCTCCACCTTGTCCCCACGACTGAGGCTCAGGAACATCGAGATCTGCAGGTACTGCCAGGAATAGAAGTCTTCAGCTGCATCTTTTTCTTCAAAATAAAGTACTGTGAAAACCCGACCGAAAGAATCTACTTCTCACTGCGAAAGTGCGTACAACTTTGGCATCTTGCAGGCCTAATAAATTTGTGACCCGACATAGAAACCTTTCTTCCGTGAACTACTTCTAAGAACCGTTTTTACCTATACAAGACATTAGTCCATTGACTTTGGCCTACCTATTGCATTGGATCAACTCCTCTGGTGATCTGGTGAACTCGAACTATTTTGCGCTGTTTTAGAGTAACCGTAATATTTGTTTTATTAATGTATGCCTTTTTGCTCCTACTTCAATGCTATTTTGCTCCTACTTCAAGGGAGCTCAACTTCTTAGTTTTCCGTATTGTAGTATGACTTTTGGGTGATATTGGTTGCCTCATTTAGTGAATGCTTCATAACTGATTGTGTAATAAACTAAAACGTGTTTTTACCAAGAGACTTTGAGTCTAAGTGTTTGTCTGAATACTTGTCATTGTAGACCTTTGTGTAACACCGTTACAAGCTCACATTCCCTCTTGAGATAGGCCTGGCTGCTTACGTCGCCACCAAAAACTGTGTGGTACAGATTTATACCAAAGGTTGCTTTTGCTTACACCTGTAGTCATAGTTGGGTGTAGTGGTCCCAGAGGGTACTGCATGAAAACTCTACCTAACATGCTCTGTGTTTAAAAATATTTCTTTTTAGGAGCATTTTGATGAAAATTAAAAAATGCATATGTGCAATTATAGCAGCACTGTGCGTAACCTTTACCTAAAAGAAAGAAAAAGCAGATCCAAAACATTTTTACAACATGTTTAAGTGGCACTAAGTATGTGGAAGTATAAAATGTGGCAACTACAGAGTGGAATGGATTAGGTTAGCAAGTATGAATTTACTGCCAATATATTAAATTTACGCACACCAAGTGCTACACATCTTTTCCATCTGCTTTTATTTTCTTTTACAAAAAAGTAACACAAAGAGGTCCTATAAATGCACATATGAATTTCTTAACTTTCATGGGAATACTCACAGAAAGAAACATTTTTAAATGGTCAGCATTTTCCATTTTTCATTGAATAGAATTATCACACTTTACAACCTCATTCATTACATCCCTTACACTGCCACCATTCTCCATCTGCTCACACATATTTGTATACCGCCAAAGTATCTATAATCTATATACAACATGTCACCTTAAATAAAAAGTACACATCTTTCCCAACCTCTACTATAACAGACCTAACACTGCTGCCACTGCAATCCGCCATTACATTTCCACCAGACCATAATTTCCCTATTCTTTAAAAACACTGTAACACAATACAAATGCATTACAGCACAAACAGAGCACTTCTTTTGCCCTGTTCCTAAGGTGTGAAACAAAACTACTTACACTCCATTTCTTCTAACAACGTAGTTAACACATTATAGTACACCACTCTTGACATAATCTTCATTAACACTTTTTCCCAAGCACACCTCCTACTTTCATAAATAACAACCTTGCTTGCTAAAAGTACTTCACATGTACCACATATACCCATTAACTTTCTTTCAAAATTACAGGAAAGAAGAAGATTGCCAAAAACAGCTGCTGAAAAATGAATACCTTTCACATCCTACAAAGTAAGTACAATAATGCACCATGTACATTTCTGTAATTGTAACAATATGCTTCTACTATATATTTGCCAAGAGTATTCTTTTCAAATTAACATTTCTTTTACACTTACTCATGATATTGCACCATTCACACTATTTCTATTCCCAACTAAACACCACCATCACAACACCCACTGTTTTTCTCAAAATATCATGTTGCCCTTACTTATTCAATCACACCACCACTCCCTTCATCACTAACCCAAGCCCATCACACCTCCACAAACCCTTACTCGTACAACCTTCCCAACCACCACTATTATGCTACTTCACAATCAACCAGCACACTATTCATCTATGCACAACAAATGTATATATATTTCACTACTTTCAAACCCAAAACTTTATTTTTCCCAACAGACACAACAAAATGCCTACTAAAAAGCAACTCTGTACAAAATAAAGAAAAAATAGAGCAGATAAGAATAGAAGCAAGCCATATAGTCATCCACCTCTACAAACAATGTATAGAAACATTAAAACAAAAGAGCTAGTAAGCTCATTGAACAAAACTAAACCAGCCACCACTAAAAAAGGTAAGGCC
This sequence comes from Ambystoma mexicanum, assembly GCF_040938575.1. Taxonomy (NCBI): domain Eukaryota; kingdom Metazoa; phylum Chordata; class Amphibia; order Caudata; family Ambystomatidae; genus Ambystoma; species Ambystoma mexicanum. Next base: position 741,412,800 of record NC_090928.1, read on the forward strand.
CCTCTTCCAAAAACTAAGAGTCACAAAAGATGTACAAACAAAAGTAAACCTACTAATGACCCTAACATTATATCTACCAATGTTAATGTAGCCACTGTAAAGCAATCCAAACAATGAAATCTACAAAAAATATTCCACCATAGAGTTCTTCATAATCTTATAAAAACAGCTGAAAAGTCATGATCTATCTTTAAAAACTGGTAGACTAATCATTGAAGATCTAATAGACAGCACATTTTTACAAAAGAGAAAATTGTTCATGTTGATTTTAAACAGAATTAAATCACTAAATTCAACAATATGCAACGTATGCCAACAATCCTTTAAATCTGTATGACAATTCCTCAATAATTATGTAAAACTAAAAGACTAAACTAAAATAAAATAAAAACTTTACAAACCATGGACTCTTGTCTAGTGCACAGCCACATTGAACTTCCAGGACATTCATTAGCCTGCATTTTAGGAACTGCTTTCAAAAGCACCTTCCACCACATCAAAATGTTAGCAACACACCATTCTGCTATACAGCAGAATTGTGTGCATATACTATACTATGCAAAAAGTCCTGCTCTAGGACTTCACAATTTAAAGAGCATTCTCCTACTTGGAACAGCCAAAGAACTCCTTCAAGAAATAGAGATCCTCCAAAGTAAATACTTTGGAACTGAAGCTGCCTTACAAAATTCAGTAACTTCAGAAAACATTAGCGAAAAACTCACAAACACCAAGCTCCTAACAAATGCATATAAAAAAGAAATAGCTATGTTTCAAAACACATATGCTGAAATACCAGACTAAGTATGTGTCTGTTGTCACAGAACTTCTTACAAAAAGAACAGACAAATAGTAGATAATGCCTACAAAATAGAGGACAATGAGGAATCACAATGGTTCCAATTAGCTTTATCTCTAACAGCAGAAAATAAATACAAAATAAATGACCCCTCAGAGGTTTGCACATACTGCAACACAAAACTTGACAATAACCAAATGCCATCATGTGCTTTCACTAATAACTTTCAAATAATATTGCCACTTCCAAAGGCTCTCCAACAACTTAACTCATATAAGAGCATTATAATCCAAACCATACACCCATTTCAAGCTATAAAATATCTTCAACCGAAAACAGCCAAATTACCTCCATATGAGTTTCCTAAGGCCATCCATGGCAAAGTAGTATATTTGCAATTAGATCCTAAAGAAAATGTAGAAACTCTAGGAGTACAATGGGCAATAGATCAGTCTTTGATTGCACTAGTTAATGGTGTAACAACAAAAGACAACATAATTTGGCAACAACTAGTTAAACAAAGTTAGACAAGCTCTACAATATCTCAAAGAAAACAATGAATACTGCAAAGATATAAACATAGAGGAAAACTTAAAAGAAACCACCCAAATAATTCAAGATTCACCAACAACTGGCCAATTTGAACGTGTAGATCCTGTTACTGCAGCTAACATTTTAGACCAGTATTCAATTCACTGACTACACTGCAAAGACACCATTGAAGATGCATTAGAAACATATCAAATATGTCTAGCCAAAGGATCCCCAATAAGCATATGGCAAAAAAGTGTAGAAGCACGTTCCTTTCCTCTTTTCATTCCTACAGGAAAAGGAGAAAGATATGATGAAAGGTCCACACAAATTAGTGCATCAGAATGTTGCTCTTTACGAATGTATTCTGAAGACCCCAGATTCAGACAAAATGTTGCATACATTTTCCATTTCTTGTTTTGAAAGTGAACTAGCAACTCTATGTTCTGGAGTTGCACACACATTAAAAACAGTCTCTAATATTTTAAAGATGTCCGCTACCCAACTACTTAAAAAAATAAAAGACAAAGATGACGTTTTGCAGTCAAGTATCACAAATCTCTTGGTAAACCTGCGTGGTACAAAAGAATACTGGTTCCGACATCACGCTGATGTAAGTTGTATACTAATGAACCTAGGACCATCAACATGGTTTTCTACGTTAAGTTGTGCAGAGTACGCATGGAATGACTTGCACAACCTCTTACACACTGCAAACCAAAATAAAGATGGAATAGATATAAAAACACCAGGAGAACTCTGTTCTCTTGACCATGTCAATGAATCAAGGTACTTTCACCATCACTTCATTGCCATGCTGCACTTCATATGCAATAAAACTACCACTCTGCTTGGAGAAGTGCAACACTTCTTTTGGAGACAATAATTTCAATCTAGAGAAGCACCACACATCGACATGCTTTTGAGGATAAAAGATGCCCCCAAATCTCGCCTTGACAGTGATGCCACTGTTTTACAGTGTTTTGAAAAAACTAATACCTATGACATCTATTCAGAAACCAAAGATAGTGACCTATGTACACAAATCTCACGCTTCCAAAAACGTAAGTGTGGCAAATACTGCTGACGTAGATATAAAAACAAAGGTAAACACTATACAACATTTTCCTTTGGCTTCCTTAGTCCAGTTTCCAAAAAAGACCAGTAAATAGTTGAATGTATTCTGTAAGACACAGTGTAGAAGGCAAATCCCATAAAAACACATACAACATTAAAAGGGGCGAAGCATCAATGAATCCAATGCAATCATTGCCCTCTTAGACATACAATATATTGCAGACCATTCCACTGCAGTTGCAAGATATGTCACAGTATATCTCACCAAAGCTGAGAAAACACAGCTGAAATACCTCGTGGATAACATTTCATCGGACAAAACAATGTCAAAAAATGTACAGCTTTGGTATAAAAATGCACTCCCATAGAGAATGTGGGTGCTACGAAGCTGCAGACCGTTTAACAGGAAAATTCTTATATGACAATTCTGAAAACTTTGCTTGGCAAAACCATAGTCTGCCTTCGTCCTGATAAAGTGTACTAACATCCTACCAAGAGATAGAAACAATATCCTCAAATGATCCCAACAGCCAGGACATTTAAAAAAAACTATTTAATCCACACATACTACCCAAACAGATATACTACTTTGGAAAACATGTGCCTGTATGACATAGCCCAAAACTATTCCTATAAAACAATGTCACACCAGTTGAGACAACTGGAAAATATTCAGTCTCAACTTGTGAAGGAAGGCTAGTGAAACCTACCAATCCCAGTCTAATTAATCATATAAAGTTATCATTTAAATTTCTGCAACATACATAACTCTATCACATGGCCCTACTGCACCTTTTTAAACCTTGGAGAAAAGAAGAAGAACTATTATGTCACTTTGAATCATTTGAAGCTGCATTCAAAGCAAATGAAAGCAGTATAACAAATGTCAAATTCAAACAATACAAAGAAATGTTCAACAAATTCAAGCTCAACTGGATAAAGACACACCTGAGGCTGTCAACCTTCCCTTACAGGAAGCCAAGAACTACTTAGAAAACCACACATTTTAAATGAAGCAGAATTAACCATGACTGAGGTAGAAAATACCATGTATCAATATAAACAATCTGAAGAAGACTTGTCAGTCCTGAAATCCCAACTAAATGATGAACAACTCAGCATTTATCTATAAGTCACTGAAGACATTGAACATGGTTTTAAACATGAAACTAAAATGTCTATGTGTAAGAGTTATAAACATCTGCTCCTGTATGTAATTGGTGAAGCTGGTTCTGGTGAAATGTTCTTAATTAAAATAAACAGCACATTTCTACAACACTTAATAAACAACAACCTTTCGACTGTTGTAACAGCCCCCACAGGTTTATCTGCCTACAACATAGGAAGTGTAACTTTGCACTGACTACTGCTCCTCCCAGTAGAACACCAAAACAAATTAGAATACAACAAATTATCAGTAGAAGCTGCTACTGAAGTATTCAGAATTCTGAAACAAATGAAAATACTCCCAATAGAGGAAACAAGCATGGTTTCCAAACTCATGTTGGCTTTAATTCACCTCAGAATGTAAGAAGTCCTAACAATCGACTACGAACAACTATTTGGAGGAAAACTCATTATTGTTTTCAGAGACCTGCTACAGTTACCAGTAAAAGATCAACCTATTTTCAAAACATTAGGACACAAACAATGCCCCTACACACTTGGCAGCATTGGAAAGGTACATCTCTGGGAACATTTTTACTACAGAGGACTAACTCAAAATATGCATCATTCTGCACACCTCACCTATGCTAACATTTTAAAATGCATTAGAACTGGTCTGCTTACTAAAGATGCAAAATCCCTCTTAAATAGTACACAAATCCATGATCTATATAGGTGAAACACATCTGCTCCTGATGTCATGGAACAATTAACTCAACAAAAATATACAATGCATGTCATTAATGCCAACCCTTGCAAGCTGTAGTCAATTCAATGAGACAATCGGCCTCATTACACGGATGGCGGTAACCCCATGGTGCTAGTAGTGCCATGGTTGCAGCCGGAGTCCGGCATGGTGAATGGCGGAATTACAACCCCATTCCAAGGTTGGCGGGGGCGGTAATTCCCCATTCACCATGGCCCTTCCCCATTCCCATTGAGCTCCCATAGGGTTCAATGGGAATGGGGAAGGAGCAAATAACGGTACCGCAATTAGCGGTACCGTTATTTGCTCTGAAGTCCCTCAGTGGGTCCCGTCCTTAACGTGTGGTCTGACCACACGTTAAGGACGGGACCCACTGAGGGACCTCGTAGTAGGGCGGTAAGGGATTACCGGCACCGGTGCCCTTACCGGTGCCAGTAATCCCTTACCGCCATCTGTGTAATGAGGCCCAATGTAAAAAAAAAAAGAAATGCAACCCATACTGCATATCAGCTCCACTGACAAACTAGAAGTGCATGGCATGACACTGCCTATGTGTCAAAAAGCAACAGCACGACTTAATAGCTTAGAAAAATGTATCTAAAACACTGCTTCATTGGAAAATAATTGTATTTTTTTTTTTAATTGCAGAGTAATTCTAAAACATAACCTAGACGTAGAACAAAGTTTAGTCAATGGAGCAATTGGTACAGTTGTTGGCTTCCAAACATATCCACATAAGAACAATAGTCAGTTTGTCAACATCCACTTTGACAGACTTGAAGTTAAAATAATTGCCCACACAAAAGCACATTTCCTTCTTTTCAAAGACATGTCTGTACACTGTCGGGGGGAAATTCTGCCGGGGTCGGCTGGGCCGTCCGCGGACCTCCGGGCAGGGAGGCCCCAACTCCTCCCGCGTATCACAAAAATGAGTATGAGGCGCACGCAAGAAGCAAGGTGGTTCTGCTGTTTATTATACAAACGGCAGGGATGGGTCAAGGATCGTACGCGTCCGTCCTGACACACACACAATCGTGGGGCTCGCAGGCCCTTTTTACCTTGGTATGACGCGCTACTTGCGTCACCTCGAAAAGTTAGCAAAAAACCTATCTCCACTCTGGATTGGTTACTTGAGTGGTAGGGTTAGTATAGCATACATATAGAGAAAGGTATTAGTGGCTGAGTGTCAGTCAGGTGGTATACCTGGGTTGTCCCTATAATTAGATACATGAGAATTGTTACATGAAGACCCCTGAGGATTGGTCAATGTTAATGGCGTCAGTGATAAGAGCCCCATGTTCTGATTGGTGCGCTCGCGAGCCTCCCAGCCTGGGACCATCGCCGTTCCCAGCTCGCGGTGTACCTGTCATTTGCAACAATGTTTCACTATGGGTACGTGCAGACAATGCGAGGATTTATTCATAGGCTGGAAGGCCGACTACTCCCACTGTCGCAGATGTCCATTGAGTCTTTTATTTGTATCTGCCTGTGTCTTGTAACGAGGGATCCAGGCGCCTCCGTTCTCCTAGCCTTGGCATCCTTTCAGGTTTGGCTTGGTCACGTGAGGCGGGACCGTGTTTGAGGCCGAATTCTGCACAATTAATATAGTTTTTTCCCACTGTGTGCCTTGTTTAATTTGCAGGTGCGACCTTGACGTTGGTGTGCGGCGTGCGAGATTGCAACATTGTGGCTTGGCTGTCTGCTTTTCGCCGAGCTCATTCTGCAGGGTCAGCAACCGGACTCTTGTTCATTTTAATGTTCATGGAAGCTCTTGCTTGCGGCCTACTTGAATCAGGTGCATAAATGGAGCCGTTGAGTGCACAGGCGCTTTAGGTTATAGGGTTTATGTGAAGCGTAAGCAAGCCATTTAGATAAGTTCATCGTGCGTCTTGCGTTTCTGCATCTTAAAAGCCTATGTGAAAAATAATAAAGATGCACGTCCGTGGATGTGTTCGTCACCTACGTCATAGCGCTGAGTATATTCTTCGTGTAGGTTGGTGTAGGAATGTCCAGTGTGCATGGTCGTACAGGTGTGACCGTTGGCTAGGTCGTCATGGCATCTCTAACGATGTGTTGGTTTAGTCGAGTTGATCCATGTCGCAGGTGTCGGCATGGGTAGGGCGAGCTGCTGGGCAGGTAGGGCAGGTAGGTGGGCACATCCGTAGGTTCCTGTACCAAGGTATTTGGTCGTCTGGTAGATGGGCAAACTCATCTCGTGGCGGGTGCCTAGGCCGTGATCCTCTAGGCCAAGCGCGAGAGGTGATTGGTGGGAGCCTGTTGTTCCATTCTCCCACTTCAACACAGAAAACAATTATCTCTGTCTCTTGCATATGCTGTCACTATTCACAAATTGCAAGCTCTAACCATAGATCATGCATTCATTGACATTGGCAGCACAGTCTTTAAAGAAGGTATGAGTTACATAGCACTTTCATGTCTCTGTACACTCAATGGTCTATTCCTAGTTAACTTTGATACAAACAAATTTGACACTGACATTCCTTGCATCCTAGAATACAACAGGTTATGTGCACTGTACACCCCATTCTATATATGTACCTCAAAATAGACAACCTTTAAAAAGAAAACCAATAAAAACAGAACCTTTAACAGATATCCCAACAATACCACTATAGAAACAAAAACCAACTGCTTCTCCATCAAATATTGTAACCACAAAACTGTCTACTACATATTCAACTGCATGTCCATCAGAAGACAAAGAGACAATGGTCTCTTCTCTAAAACATATGCAGGCCCATTAAACAATGCAGAGGCACACCTCTCTGATCCATTTAAATTCAGCAACACAACTGGAGTAAATTGCTTTGCAAATGTAACAATCAATCTTCCATTCCATTGCCACCAATTGTTCACAACATTTACTTAAATAGCTAGGACAAGTTGTGTTTGCAAATGCTTGTCCTTACAGTGTCTCGGGTATACGGCAAGATTTGGGCTACTGTGATAGAATGGTACAATTTACCATAAGCACACAAGAAGATCCTTAATAATTCCTAATGTACTTACTACAAGTACTGGAAATCAAAAACATCCCTATCAATGACATTGTACAGATTTCATACACGTGGAAACATAGCTGCACTCTCTGCAACCTCATTACACAGGATCACATCCATAATGAACGATTTGTAAACATATCAATACCAATTGTGAATCCATTCAATGTCACTGCTTCTGCATAATGTAAATCATTGCATATTGTGCCATTTTTGCAATTCAGACAATCATTGCAGCATACAAATAAATGCACTTAGCCAATTTGTCTTTCTAATGCTTCAAAGGTACAATGCAGATGGTACTAAAAATAACTGTAAACTCACTAGATTTACACACAGCCAAGTATCTCTTGGCAAGAAAACCTTCACAACATTAGGCATAGTATACCACAATGCTGCCGCAACCACTTCCTGGCACTGTACATATGACAAAAAAATGAAGTGGTTGGTTTGAATGTAACGACACCTCAGTTACTCCAAAACTTAGGTTACCAGCAAATCTAACAAATGCATACTTACAATTCCTTCAACCTACATTTACCCACTAAACTGTAGCACATTGAACAGTTAGAATACACCAACAGGTATCCAACTACATCCACAATACTACAATAGTACTTTCAAAACAATTATCTAGTTAGAATACGCCGACAGGTATCTAACTACTTAAAAAATATCCTTCATTGCAATACACTTCAAATATGCCTTCACAATTCTTGTTACTATAAAACTTCTTCTAAAGTCTAATGTAGTTGGAAATGCCAACAGGTATGTAACTACTTTAAACTTTCCCTTAATGACAACACACTTCAAACAAACATACTATCACACTTACACTCAAATAATTGTAATAGGATTTTTTTACTCCTCTATGAATTTGTTTCCCAATGACCCAATGAATATTTAATGTCAATACAAAAACAGTGTATCATATACTAATGTTGTACCAAACATAGTACATAGAATGTACTTTTTATGAGGGTCAAAAAAAGTAAATGTATATATAAAAGTGTATGCAACTAAAGTTTTTAAACTATCCTGCTGAACAAATGACACTGTTTATTTCCCACAGAAAAAGAACCAGAGATTCCAGCATCATTACTGTATGCAACTAAGTAACCATACTAAGTATGAACAAGTACATTTATGGTCTAAAAGCGCTTGTGGGTTGGACGCAGTCCCGATGAGTTGAGAGAGTTGATGTAATCTATAGTGCTTGGGTGCACTCAGTATGTGTGCAGTCAGGGTGGTTGGTGTGTTGTTAGCTAAATTTGAATATAGTGTGTGGTGCTGTGTTTTTTAGAGATCAGTGGAATGTGAGCAGCTAGGAAGGTGGTCACTGAGTCTGCATTCTGGCGGCCAATGGCCTGTGTAAGAGGTTTATGTGTGCAGCTAGGCCGATTTTGTGTGGAGTGTAGCTGCGTGCTATCAGGTTGTTGAGGTGTTCATGAAGTAGTGTAGGTACATGTGCAGCTAGGCTGAAATTAATTGAGCGGTATAGCTGCATTCTATTATTTGTTGGTCAAAGTGGAGAGTGAACATATTGGTATGAGTGATGAGTGATAGTGCTTACTGCTTACTGGTTCAATTATATAATTCCACCATATTACAAACACTTTATACCCCCACTAAATTACCTATAATTACTATAAACATAGTACTACTGCCATGCCTCCAAGAATCTGGCCATTGGCCACAACCACCACAATATAATTAAACAATATAACAAGTACGTACAATACACCTTCAAATAACCAAACTCGTCCTGAACCCACTGCAATTGAAATAATGTCTGCAGACATTAAAATTGACCGTGGACTCAGCAGCATCTGCAAACCCTTTTTTTCACCTTTAAAAACAGCTCCATATCATCTCTTTTCCACTCCCCTACCCTTTCCATGTCATCTTTCAGCCATCAAATAACCTTAAATTTGCTGTCTTCAGATCCAACATGGCGATTGTTTAAAAAAATACGACGCACCTCACGCCTTTCACCATCTAAACAGTGGGCGATCTGTAAGAGGATTCAATTCAACACTACAGCTAAGTCAATGCCTAGTCTGGGATACTGAATGGAAACCCTTATTGATATATCTTTATGTCCAGTTCATGCGTTCTGGATGACTACCCCTATATAACACCCCTCTCTTGGAATCCCCCTGACCCCACTGAGCCAAGAAGTAGTTCTGTTTTGCAAGTTAAAAGGTTTATTTGATAATTTAAACAATAGATATATATATATCACACTTTATAATAATTAATAATTGGATATCACACTTAATCTGAGCAGTAATCAATAATGGATAGTCTGGCACTAGCACACTTGTGAATAGGAACAGAAGAATAAGGTGGTAGAGAATACTTTATATAAGTTCAGATGGATGTAATGTTGAATGAAAATGCAATCCAGAAAATACTCAATATGATTTCAACAAAACAATGTAATCACTTTTCTCTGGCAATCCCCTCCCCCCTTTTATGCAATGCAAGGAAATGGAAGGAAAGCACACAGTTCTCAGAAATGCAATCAAATGTAATTCAGTTCACCCCAGCAAGCTTAGACTACAGAAGTTTGAAACACAGGCCCAAAATGCTTTTATATGTGCTGGCAATGAAGTGAAAAATATGCTAAAAATGGTTTGAATTCCCTTTGGAGGTTCAGGTTGAGGATTAGTTGGTTTAAATTAGTTCAGGCTTACTTTAGCAATGTTCTAGGAATGATTGGCAGGTTGCAAACGACTTTCTAACAGTTCTAGCAAGAAGCTGCTGTTTTCACACGTGGAGGAATTTGCAAATCGCGGTAAAATTCGCGCGTGCGTTTTTTGAGATTGCGGCAAAAATATAGGGGGTCACGGAGATATGAGCGATTAAATAAAGGTAGTTTTTCGGATTTGGAATGTTAAAATTCAAAGTGGCAAGTGACAGTTTTGCAAAATGACAAGGTCAACTTCTAGGAGACAGTTCTGGTTAGATTAAAATAGATTGAATTATATTATTTTAACTAAGTGATTGGTTCTGCACAGTTCTGCTAGGTACTCACAATATATTTAGAAATAGAATGGGCCTCGCCACGGATCTGGTCAGGTTTTCTTCACTCGCCATGGACGGTCTCTGCGCACAGCGTCTGGGTCAGCTCTACTCTGCTGGTCTGGTCTGGGTCTCTGGTTCTGATCAGGTCTGTGGGTCCGGATACAGCGGTCTCCGGTTCAGCTGGTCTCTCTCTGGATACAACACTGCTCTCTGGCAAATGGCAAGGGTTCCTGCAAAGAATTCAAACAGCTCGCCTGGCTGTGATAGTGGCAATGATTTGAGGCCTGCTAAAGAGGGATTTAGCTTGTAGTTGACCTCTCTGTTACAAATTCTGAAGTAAAGTCTTGGTCTCTGAAGGTGGATAGATTGAAGTCTCTATGTTGGCTCTCTGAAGGTTGAGGGAGGTAAAGTATGGATTTTCCCGGCAGAGCGTCCCGCAGCAAATGGATTTGAAGGTCTCTATCTGTCCTGACTGTCTGCTTTTATGTGTTTTGAAAATGGGTGTGTGTGCAGCATCACTAGGCTCTACCCCTCTCCACTTGTCATTGGCCACTTCATCCTCTTCCCCTTGATTGGGGGAATGAAATGAAGTGTCATCATGATGAGGTCTGTTTATGGTACAGAGAACCCACCCCTGTCAAATTACACACAATCTATATTTTGACCCAAAAGACATATTTCATAGATACACAGATACACAGTGGTTTGAAATTACATGCACCCATCACATATCACAGGAGGTATACCCTGTCCAAATCTGCTCTTCCTGGGAGCTTGCATTCAGAAATGGCAACATTTGCACTTTTTAACTGGTTTCGTAATATCGGACATTACTCCAAATTTATACACATGTGCGCAAGGAGTATGGACATTACTTGATGAAGTGTCAGATTTTTAACATGCATACATTTTAAGTAATACCCTCTTAACTGCTAGCTTGCCCCCAGATCATGCCACCGGTTCTAAAAACCTCTTAAAATGTGGGCAGAAAAATCACAAGAATTATGGTATCATTTAAATAATTATGACAAGTCCGTACTATGAGTTATTCATCTTTTTCTAAAACCATATTCTGGCTACAGGGGTGTGGTTTCCCCCCAGCACATGGTTGAATTTCTGGTTTTTCCAGTTCTGCCAAGCCAGCTTGCTCTCACAGGCAGTGCTCCTCCCCTTTCATTCCAGGAGGAAGCCACTTTTATGGCCCCCATAATAAAACATTTGCCTGAGTCAGGACAGGGCTTTGTTCAATTTCCTGCAGAGCCCAGGTAATTCAATCAGGGAAGTGTCATATCCCTTTTGGTGGGAGCACCAAAAGGCAGATAGGCCTGGGAACACAGCTGTTGTGCAAGTCTCATCTCCTGTCGGGGGTAGCTGGTGGGCAGAATTCAGTTCCTTACGCCAGGCCCCAGCTAATGTCACTTTTAGTTACCCAGTTTTCTGCATTCAAATAAACTAACCATTTCTTACATATGCAGCTAAAATGCTGATTCTAAGTTTAAAACTATGACATTTAAACAATTGCAACCTATGTGACACTCAAAAGTAGGTCACTCATTTCTTTTAAACATTTAGATTTTTAGTGTCTTTCAGTCCAAATTTACTTAAACTGCTGAAATCCACAGCTCAGCCAGTCTTGTTATAAACCTTCAAGTCACTTCAGAATCTAACTTTACATTGTATCCACCCCTCAGTAAGTCTTTCTTTGGCCTGCTTTGGGTTCATTTATTCAGTTTTACACACAAAAAAAAAAGTCTGGTGTTGTTTTAAAACGCCGGCTTTCTGATAGTGGTGAGTACTGGTAATGCACCCATTTGTGGGATTTAAGAAAATGAATTCCCCACAATTCTAGGTTGCTTTTGGCAATCAGCATTGCCATTCCCTATGGTTTCAGACTACTGTGTGGGTAGTCCAATGGTGGTTTTAGGCAGTGCCCTTCTGTGCCCATAACATCGGCAAAAAGGAGTGGCAGCCTATTCTTCATGCATTTCCCTGTGCATTTTCTGGGAAGCTCTGCCCATCATGATGTTTTCCATGTCAGTACTGCACAGTTTTGAGGTAGGGCTCGGATGCATGGATAAAAACATCCCACAAGCCCCCCTCTTGCGATGGCCATTCTGTTTCACTGATGGGACTCTCGGATGCATGGATAAAAACATCCCACAAGCCCCCCTCTTGCGATGGCCATTCTGTTTCACTGATGGGACTCGCAAGACCTGGGAGGTTTCCTCATATTCTTCCAATAGATGGCATAGTTCAGCATCTTTTTCTCCATCCGGTACTGATCGATCGGTTCTCCTCGCCGGTCCTGATGGGAATATTGGGCGGTACCCCGGGCCCCTCGGATCGTCCTCCCAGTCTCCGGATCATCCTCCTTGGCCAGTCTCCAGGTTTTCTTTCTCCTAGGACGACAAAGGAAGAGCGGCAATACCTATTCATAGACATTTTTCCCCCACCATTGATATAGTGGGGTGGCATATATATTTATAGTCAAAACATATGAACATGCACATTTCTTTTTGCATTCAAAAACCAAAACACCCACATTGAGAAACTCAGAATTTGATAGGCGATAAGTAGGATATTTTAAGTTAGAACTGAATTAATCTGAGACAGCACCCTCTAGGATTCCAGAGGATTCCTCCAGTTGTTGCAGAGTGTGCCTAGGATGGCAACACTTCAACTGGTTAATGTGGACCCACTTGTCTTCCCCCTCTGCCAAACCGCCTTTGGGGATGCGGATCTTGTAGGCCACAGGGGAGATTTTGTCTATAATCTCAAAGGGTCCCTTCCATGTAGGCAAACATTTTCGCTGTTTGGCCTGGTTCCTTTGGAAATTGTATAGATAGACCCGGTCCCCCACCTGATATTCCTACCTGGAAGTCTTCAGGTCATAGTGGGTCTTCATGCTATCAGCTGATCTTTCTAGATTCCGCTGAGCATAAGCAAAAGCATGTTGAAGGTGTTTCCTTAAATTCTCCACATACTCATGAGTTGTGGAGGCATTTATCAGTGTCTGCTCTTGGGTCCTGTAGAGCAAATGCTGAGGAAGCACCATCTTGCGCCCAGTCATCAACTGAAATGGTGACATTTTGATTGCAGATGAAGGGGTAGATCTGATGGCCATTGGGACCAGAGGTATTCCGATATCCCAACTTGGCCCAGAATCTGCCACAAACTTCTTTAATATGCTCACAATGGTTCGGTTATATCTCTCTACTGCCCCAGAAGAAGCTGGCCGGTAAGAAATATGCAACTTCCTTTTGACCCCCAGTATCTCCCACATCTTTGTCATTACTTCACTGGTGAAGTGGCTACCCCTGTCTGACTCAATCCTTTGAGGTAGACCGAAACGGGAAAAGATGTGGTTAATCATCAAGGCAGCTGCGGTTTCTGCCTTGCAATTTGGGGCTGGGAGACATTCCACCCACTTGGTAAACAAGCATGTCACAGTCAACATGTACTTATTCCCCCTAGCAGAGCGAATCACGGGGCCTACAAAGTCGATTTGTAAATCTGACCATGGCAGTGTCATCCCCCTCTTTTGGAGAGGCGCACGGTGCGTGAGGGATGTTGGCTGAAATTGTGCACACACAAGACACCCCTTCAAGTATTGGTCGAGGTCCTGCCCCATGTGTGGCCAGTATGCAACCTCTCTTAAGATTTCCAATGTTGTGTGAAACCCCCTATGACCGGCGGTGGCCGCATCATGGGCGTGACTTAACATCAGGCTTCGGAATGAGGTAGGAACCACCCACTGATCGTGGCCAGCTTTGGATTTCCTTACCAGCAGACCGTCTTGGATTCGGAACATTTTTGGACATTTCATCAACACTCTTAGGTCCTCTTTCCCAGTGTAATCGGTATCCGTCAGGGGAAAGTTCTCAGGGTCCTCAAGGTGCTGGTAAAATTTACCAATTATTGGATCCCCTTTCTGAGCTGTAATTAAATCAGCATCAGGGGTCTCCTTACTCCATTGTGCAATTGAAAGATCATTGTGAGCATTTGTCTGGGACCTAGTGATAGCAGTGACCTGGATTTCCCCCAACAGGGACTCAATCTCAATTAGATCCCCTTGGATGGCCCTGGTTTTGGCCAGCTGATCAGCTAAGTCATTTCCAGTTTTGTCTGGTCCTTCTACTTTGGAATGACCCTTGATCTTTTTCCAATGGATGGTCATCTCATTCGAGGTGACCAGATCATCAATGTTTTGGATCAACTTCCCATGTTTCAAGGGTTTGTTATTAGCACATAACATGCCTCTGGCTTTCCAATTAACCAGGTGCTCCACGAACCCGTTCCGTACATAATCCGAATCTGTGATTATGACCAGTTCGTGGAGTTGATGCTGGACAGCAGTGAGGATGGCCTGATGCACAGCCATCAATTCTGCCACCTGACTACCTGGTGGACCAATTTTGTACCCAGCGGAGGGTTCTGGGAACTCATTCACCCATGCATTCCCTACGCCGGCCACCAGTTCTTTCTCCCCGTTGTTGTCAACATGGTAAGAGCATCCATCCACATAGACAGTGGGCATTCCCTCACACTTGTCTTCTTCAAAGACTTTGTGTGGGGAATTAAGGTATGCCTCCGTGTTGTCCTTGATTTTTAGACTTTCGTCCTCGAGACAGTTTTCTCTGGCACAATCATGCAAGTCAGCCAGACCTTGCGCGAGGGGACTCTTCTTGTTTTGGCCATATCTGACCTCCACAGGAAAGCCTTGCATTGACAGAATCCAGGAAGTAATTCGGGAATTACTCACATTTCCGGCCCGGATTCTGTCACTTTGGAGATATTGCAGAGGCTCGTGTGGAGTCTCCACTATGATGTGTTCCCCCTGGATAAACGGGCGGTAATTCTTCAATGCCCACACCGTCGCCAGGAGTGCCTTCTCACAATCGTTGAATTTTTCCTCCACAGAGGATAAAGTTTTGCTCGCATAGGAGATTACTTTATTGACCTTGTCATGCTTTTGGTATAATACTGCCGTCAAGCACGTATTAGAGAACCCCATCTCCAGGAAGAACTCCTTGTTTCTGACAGGGTAAGCTAGGCAGGGCGCTTGTGAGAGGCTTCTTTTGAGTTGTGTTACTGCCTTGGCTTGTTCTGGACCCCATTCCCACTTGACCCCCCCCTTCAAGAGATGAATCAGGGGTCTGGTGATCTCTGCGTAGCCCTCAATGAACTTTCTGCTGTAATTAGTCAGTCCAAGGAGGCTCCTTAGTTCCCGCAGAGTTGTGGGGTCTTTCAGTTTTTGAAGTGCTTCCACTTTCTTTTCCTGGGGACAGAGACCCTGAGGAGTAATCTCATACCCAAGAAATTAACACGGGTTCTACACCACTGTGCTTTCTGAAAGGAAAGTTTTGCTCCGGCGGCCCTCAACTGGGTCAGAACATAACGGATCTCCGCTATGTGTTCCTCCAAAGATGAACTTTTGATGAGGACATCATCTACATAAGCCAGGTTACCCCTTGCACCCAGGTCAGGCATGGCCTTGTGTAGGAAAATGTTGAATTCATTGCCGGAGTTGAGGTATCCGAAGGTAGTCCGGGTCCATGTGTACTGCTGGCCCCCAAAGGTAAAAGCCAGTTTGTATTGGTCCTCCCTGCTGACAGGCACGGTCCAGTATCCATTGGTTAGGTCTATTGCAGTGAATACCTGTGACCCCTGAATCTGGGCCAGCCCTTGGTCAATGTAGGGAAGAGGCCATCGGGAAGTATGGACCCGTTTGTTGAGCTCCCTGAGGTCAGCGCAGAGTCTCCACTGGCCGTTTGGCTTTAATATTCCCAGCATTGGATTATTGAAGGTGCTGTGGATGGGACGGATTATTCCCCTGGACTCAAGGTTCTTAATTATTTCAGTAAGGGACTCCATTGATGCGAGAGGCAAGCGATATTGCTTCACAAACACTGGAGTCATGCCAGGGTCCGTGGGGATTGTTGTTGTGTGGATGTCGGTGCGACCACAGTCATATGAGTCTACCGCAAAGAGATCTTGGAAATCCAAGAAGACTTGTTTCAACTTTTGCTTCTGTTCCAGAGTCACACAGGCATCAGCTAGGTTGACTCTCTCTTTTACCATCTGCCTGAAGCCTGGAAAGGCTTCTTTTTTGGCTATTTCAGCGGCCTCCTCCAGCTGGGTGGAGAAGTCCCTGGTCAGAGTGCTGATTTGGACTGGAGGCTTCAGGTGGGAAAGGCAGCCCTCATGGACTTGGAAAATCACCTCATCCCTCTTGAAGTCACAAGTCACATCTTCCTTACCATAAGGGCAAGAAGTGTACACCAGGAAGTTCCCCCCATGCCGGGTAAAAATCCTGTCTGGTGTTGTATTGTCATCACGGTCACTGTCAAAGCAGTCCTTGGGGATTGGCCCTAACAGTTCATTACCTAAATCTATGGAAAAATGTCGGTCATCAACCGCCATTCCAATAATGGTGCCTGCGGCTAGAGTAATACTCTTTAAGTCGCTGTTATCCACCTCTGTTGGAATGGTGTCATCTTCTATGTTGACTAATGGAGTTGGGTTTACCCCCAACCCTTGCTGTTGGAGAGAAGCGTTTAGATGTATGTAAGCATCAGGGTTTTTCAAATGTTGTCCTCTTTTAACTTTCACTTCCAGGGAGAATTGTCGGGTCCTTTCTGGGATGGTGACTTCCTCTTTAATCTGAATTTCAACTGCATAAGGTAGCAATTGAGCTGACCTAAATGCTTTTTCCGGATCATCAAAGCCCATGGGATTATCCGCTAATCGGGACCAAGCTTTGAAGTTTATTAGGTCCAAACTAATGGCAAAGCGATTGAGAATGTCACTGCCTAAGTAAAAGGCGGCAGTGACGTCTCGCACGACCCAACAATTATGGACTATGCTCTTGTTGCCAATGGAGATTTTGAGCATACACCTGCTTGGCAGGAGCTGTTTGGAATTAGGTGCTTCCAGGTCCATTTCCCATTTGTCTATCAGTTTGAATGTGGGAATGGCTGGATCTTTTGGGAGTTGGCGGAACATGGCTTCGCTGATGAAGCTCTTACCGTTGTTCACACACACTCGAGCGAGAACAGAGTCCTTCCCATCATTTAATTGGACAGGGAAGAACAACTGCTCTCCAATTTGCTGAATATCAGCCAGGCTCTGAGCTGATTTCACATCTTTCTGGACTATAGGAGTGGGAGTTTCTGATTGTGGATTAGTATAGAATCTCAGAGTGTTTCCTTCCAGCGTGGAGTACCACTTTAGACTGGAAGGAAGGTTGATTTTCAGAAATAGAGAGGACCCTCCATCACCAGTCTGTTGTCCTACTGCTATTACTGTCACGTCTGGAATTTGGCTATTCTGGAAGTGAAATTCTACTTGGTCAGATTTTTGTTCAACCATGTGGCAGGTGCAGTTTAAACTAACATGGTTGACACTCTGTTTTAATTTTATTGGTCGGCTAGTCTGGGTCCAGAGGACCTTGTTTACACAATCTATTAGTGGTGACAACCTTCTCAGGAGGTCATTCCCTAGTAAACAAGGGGTGCCCTCTGGAGTCACAACTATGACCGGGGGTTTCAACTTGTGTCACCCAATTTTAATGTCCAAATCTGCCGTCCCCTCGACGGGAATTTCCTTCCCGTCAAAGTTCTGGAGTTGTCCAGGAAGGGAGGTGAGAGGAATTTGGTAATTCTCTCCCCTTCCTGCATTCAGTTCGTCAAAGGCCCTTCTGGACAGAAGGGTAGCTTGAGATCCAGTGTCCACCAGTGCCAAAATTGTACCCTGCCCCTGTACTTGTACCGGGGCATAGTATCTTCCCTCCTTCTTCTCAAGGGGGCACAGATAATGCACATTTTTGGACAACTGGTGGGCTAACTTTCTGGTTTTGGACATCGCTAGCGAAGAGATTTGGGCAGAATTCTGTGGAGAGCCTTGGGAATCTGAAAGAAAAAATTGGCAACTGGAGATCAGAGCCATTGTGGGTTCCCCTGGCTCCGGTTCCGGGCCACCCCCCCCTTTTTGGAGGCAGTCACCAGGATGGGTTTGAACCAGGGGATTTTCTTGCTGTTGGTTCTGGGATGAGATGGTGGGCGGCGGTAGCTCAGTCTCCACATCTCCCCAGTCTGGATTTGCATCCCTAGGGACCCATTTTTCTTTGGGAGGAGTTCCCCCCTCTCTGAAGGAGAAGATCCTTTTCCCAGGATCCTCTGAGGATCCCTCTCCCTCAAATTGGAAGATCTGTACCTCCTCCTCAAACTGAGTCTGTTTGGGTCTTTTGTTTCTCCTACCCCCGCTCTGCTCCTTAGGGAGCAAACTTTCAGGGGCAAGAGATTTTGTTTCCGGTTCCTGGGTTTCCAGGGGCTGTTTACAAGTGAGGAAGGAAGCTTCCTCCAAGGCTTTACACCCCCCTCCCCCTTGTGCCTCCTCCCTGGGAACCGGTAAATTATCGGGGTGCTGCCCCCGTCATTGTTCTGGAGCACCAGGTCCAGAGTTGGGTGCGTTCTGCGCCGGCATGCCGATCTGAGGGTTCTGCTGAGCCCTCAGTATGTGACCCAGATCCCGCGCCATGTTTTGAACCTGGCGTTCTAACTGGGAAACCCGCTCAGGCTGATACGGGGCCCTGTTTTCTCCCCTGGGCTGATCCCGGGAAGGGTAGCTATCCCTTCTTTGGTAGTACCCCTGGTTGGGAAGATTTGGATACCCCTCCACCCTTGGCCTCCCCTCTCCCGGATTCGGTTGTCTGGTCTCAGGGAATTGGGGAAAGAAGGGTGGAGGATTTTGGGGCTGGAAGTTGGGTGGATACCTGGGGAAGAAGTTCTGCCCAGGGTTTGGTGAGTTTCTGCCCTCCTGTGAGAAGTTGGGAGGGAAGTTCTCTGGGTTAGGTGCTTGGCTGGATCCCCCCCCTTGGGCTGGAGGAGTCCACACATGACCCAGGATGGGTCTGTTTCCCTTGTACCGGGGGCTTACATAATCAGGAGAGCGAGGGACCCCATTTGTGGGGCTGCCTCCCTGGCTCCCTGTCTGTGACTGGCCCGAGGACCTTCTGGGCCTAGCATTATTAGGTGCAGGTAGGTTTTTAGGCCCCCCCCATCTCCAACTCTAAAACGGGGGTGACCTTTACCTCTGCCACCTTGGCAGCAGCAGGGGTGTTGTTGGCTTTGGGGTTTTTGGGCGCATTATTTTTATTTTCTATTGGCTTCTGCACCTCATAGATCCGGGTGGCCTGTTCAATGACCCAGTCTAAAGATCTTTTCTCGTGAAAATCCCTCACGAGCTGGGTCGTTATGTATTTGGGCAAGGCATGGAAAAACGTATTAATAAATTCTCTGCTATCCGTGCGCACCCTTCTTGTGGTCTGTGCAAAAGCACGCTTTAACTCCTGCACAAATTCTTGTGGGGCCTGATCCTCCCCACATTGTAAATTGTAGGCTGCCTTGCGAGCCTCTTGATTATTTCTATGAGTAGAAAAATGTTTCAAGATGGCCGCCTTATAGGTGGACCATCTTAAATGATTTTGGTCCTCCAGCCCCGCAAAGAAACTGGAGTATTCCGGGAAGAAGGTCCACTTTACAAATTGAATACAGCTTTGGCTGTCCTTCAAATGGAAAGTCTCCATCATTTGCTCAAACAACTCTAAGTGCTCCCAAACAGAATACTTGGCGTTCTTATGATAAGGCGTGATGACGCTCCTGATTGCCTTAATCTGCTTTAAGGGGTCCTTAAGCAAGGCCCCTTTTGTCTTATTGGCCCTTTTGGTCCGGGTAACCCTGGTCCATTCATCTTCTGACTCAGAGGCACTACTCCCAGAGGTTCCCGTCTGTTCTTCCAGGTTTTCCCGGATTCTGCGAGCCTGGGAATGGCTGGCAGAATGTGGGGACCTGGTCTCCTGTGTCCTGTACCGCTCAGAGGAGTCTTCAGATCCCTCCTTGCTGCCAGGATTTGATGGGTAACCCCCCCACTGACCTAACTGGGCAGAGGTTTTCAGGATGCCCTTAATGGGCCTACTCTCCTGGGGTTCCCCATCAAATTGCACTGTGCTTGGGTGCCCATACCCGGATGCCCGCCCCTCCATTCCTGGGTGGTACTGGCCTATGAGCCCCATGCTTCTGGCTGGATAGTAATCTGCCATCCCTGTAGCCCTGTGCTCATGTGCGCCAGGGGACATGGGGGTGGCAGAGTCCAGGGACTGAGAGAGATAAAGGCCTCTGGTACTAGGGCTCCTGGGGTTATGCTCAGGAGTTTCTCTTTCCCAGCGAACCTCATCTCTATCCGCCCCTGCTCCCTGTTGCAATGCAAGAGCCTGCGCCTTCAGTTCCTCAGTTAAGGCCTTACTAGACTCTATCAGTCTCTCCTGCATCGCTACCTGTTGTTGGAGTCTATCATTGTGCTGGCAGAGAGACTCATTCTCTCTCTGTGCCTCCTGATTGGTCCTGGAGCACTGGACCAGTCTTTGCTGCAGGAGGGTTACCTCCTGAGCTGTGTCCCTATTGGCCTGCTCCTTTCTTGCCAGAGCATCCTCCACCCTCCTGGTGTGTTCTAACAAGTTCTGGCGTTCTTTTTGGAGGTCACCCAGCCCCTGGAGGGCCAAGTGATTTTCTTCTGTTTTTCTTTTTAAATGGCAGACTTCCTGGCCTAAGGCGTCTCTTTCCTGGCTAAGAGCCTGCATTTGTGCCGCCAGGTCGTCCCTCTGCCTTTGAAAGGCACCAGCTTTCTGGCGTTCTTCATCAAACTCTGCCTGGGTATCCAGGTCTTTCAAAATCAGCTTGTTGCTCTCTGCCTTCACTCTATCTAGATGACTTTGCAGGGTGGCTACCTGCTCCGTGCATGCCCTGTTAAAGTCTAATTGTTGCTCCAGCTTTTTCTGGCTCTGCAGTAAGGAGTCCAAACTGTCTTGGTGCTCCTTCTGCAGGGCCAGAAATCTCGTATCCTGGTCAGCCTTTTCCTTTTGCAGTATATCCATGTCCTCTTTTATTTTAATGATATACTGCCTACTATCATTTTCTGACTCCTGGCTCCTCTGCAGCCTCTGCTCAGAAGAGTCCAGATCAGATTGGGCCTTCTGTAATGCCAGCAGTTGCCTACTCGCCAGATCATGGCCTTCAGCACATTTGTCCTGCATGGCTCCCATATGTAAATATAAATATGCCGCTACCCTGGCAATCTTGTTGTGCTCATCCTTGGCCTTAGAGGACATATATAGTTCACTCAGGGCCACATGTAAGGGACCCTGGTCTCTCCAAATATATGACCCTGTTTCCGTGATCTGGGGTGCGATTGCTTGCAACCAGACCGTCTGGTCCTGATGAGTCCACTCACCTCTCACAAATAACTTATGTAAGAAGTGCTCTTTGGCTATTTTCATGTCTACTAAGGTCGTCATTCTAGAGATTTGAGTTCCTTCCTGACTTACAGAAGTTTGTATTTTATTTTTGCAAAACAGACCTTTTCCTTAGAGCGTTCCTTTGAGGAGTGCTTTACAGCGTAACACAGCGTGGTGATCCGACCGGATATGTGTATCTGGTCAGCTGGCACGCTGTATTAATCTGCACAAATGGTAGATCTAACCCAAACGTCCCGGAAGAGCCCCCAATTTGTAAGAGGATTCAATTCAACACTACAGCTAAGTCAATGCCTACTCTGGGATACTGAATGGAAACCCTTATTGATATATCTTTATGTCCAGTTCATCCGTTCTGGATGACTACCCCTATATAACACCCCTCTCTTGGAATCCCCCTGACCCCACTGAGCCAAGAAGTAGTTCTGTTTTGCAAGTTAAAAGGTTTATTTGATAATTTAAACAATAGATATATATATCACACTTTATAATAATTAATAATTGGATATCACACTTAATCTGAGCAGTAATCAATAATGGATAGTCTGGCACTAGCACACTTGTGAATAGGAACAGAAGAATAAGGTGGTAGAGAATACTTTATATAAGTTCAGATGGATGTAATGTTGAATGAAAATGCAATCCAGAAAATCATCAGTGAGGTGAAGCTGATGCCTCTCTAAGCACTGATGATCCCCAACAAGGGTGAAACACGTGTATGGGGTTGCTGGTGGTACTCTCGTTCAGATTGGAATTGCCATTGTATTTCGGTGCTGGACTGCCCCTGGGCAGGACAAAGACTGATATGCAAATGGATATTTTCCATCTGTGAAAGGCACAGTGGGTAAAAGCAGTGGCTGCGAACTCTCAAGTGGTTAATAACCACTGAACAGGTTATCATGTCTGTTCTTGCGAGAGAGGGGCGCCCGCTACCTTCGTAAAACTATTTTTAAGGAACCTGGGATTGGTAACCCTAGGTTTCCTGGGGGCAACCAGACGTGGTCTCCCTCTCACTGTGCTTAGAGAGGCATCAGCTTCACCTCACTGATGATCCCCAACAAGGGTGAAACACGTGTATGGGGTTGCTGGTGGTACTCTCGTTCAGATTGGAATTGCCATTGTATTTCGGTGCTGGACTGCCCCTGGGCAGGACAAAGACTGATATGCAAATGGATATTTTCCATCTGTGAAAGGCACAGTGGGTAAAAGCAGTGGCTGCGAACTCTCAAGTGGTTAATAACCACTGAACAGGTTATCATGTCTGTTCTTGCGAGAGAGGGGCGCCCGCTACCTTCGTAAAACTATTTTTAAGGAACCTAGGATTGGTAACCCTAGGTTTCCTGGGGGCAACCAGACGTGGTCTCCCTCTCACTGTGCTTAGAGAGGCATCAGCTTCACCTCACTGATGATCCCCAACAAGGGTGAAACACGTGTATGGGGTTGCTGGTGGTACTCTCGTTCAGATTGGAATTGCCATTGTATTTCGGTGCTGGACTGCCCCTGGGCAGGACAAAGACTGATATGCAAATGCATATTTTCCATCTGTGAAAGGCACAGTGGGTAAAAGCAGTGGCTGCGAACTCTCAAGTGGTTAATAACCACTGAACAGGTTATCATGTCTGTTCTTGCGAGAGAGGGGCGCCCGCTACCTTCGTAAAACTATTTTTAAGGAACCTGGGATTGGTAACCCTAGGTTTCCTGGGGGCAACCAGACGTGGTCTCCCTCTCACTGTGCTTAGAGAGGCATCAGCTTCACCTCACTGATGATCCCCAACAAGGGTGAAACACGTGTATGGGGTTGCTGGTGGTACTCTCGTTCAGATTGGAATTGCCATTGTATTTCGGCGCTGGACTGCCCCTGGGCAGGACAAAGACTGATATGTAAATGGATATTTTCCATCTGTGAAAGGCACAGTGGGTAAAAGCAGTGGCTGCGAACTCTCAAGTGGTTAATAACCACTGAACAGGTTATCATGTCTGTTCTTGCGAGAGAGGGGCGCCCGCTACCTTCGTAAAACTATTTTTAAGGAACCTGGGATTGGTAACCCTAGGTTTCCTGGGGGCAACCAGACGTGGTCTCCCTCTCACTGTGCTTAGAGAGGCATCAGCTTCACCTCACTGATGATCCCCAACAAGGGTGAAACACGTGTATGGGGTTGCTGGTGGTACTCTCGTTCAGATTGGAATTGCCATTGTATTTCGGTGCTGGACTGCCCCTGGGCAGGACAAAGACTGATATGCAAATGGATATTTTCCATCTGTGAAAGGCACAGTGGGTAAAAGCAGTGGCTGCGAACTCTCAAGTGGTTAATAACCACTGAACAGGTTATCATGTCTGTTCTTGCGAGAGAGGGGCGCCCGCTACCTTCGTAAAACTATTTTTAAGGAACCTGGGATTGGTAACCCTAGGTTTCCTGGGGGCAACCAGACGTGGTCTCCCTCTCACTGTGCTTAGAGAGGCATCAGCTTCACCTCACTGATGATCCCCAACAAGGGTGAAACACGTGTATGGGGTTGCTGGTGGTACTCTCGTTCAGATTGGAATTGCCATTGTATTTCGGTGCTGGACTGCCCCTGGGCAGGACAAAGACTGATATGCAAATGGATATTTTCCATCTGTGAAAGGCACAGTGGGTAAAAGCAGTGGCTGCGAACTCTCAAGTGGTTAATAACCACTGAACAGGTTATCATGTCTGTTCTTGCGAGAGAGGGGCGCCCGCTACCTTCGTAAAACTATTTTTAAGGAACCTGGGATTGGTAACCCTAGGTTTCCTGGGGGCAACCAGACGTGGTCTCCCTCTCACTGTGCTTAGAGAGGCATCAGCTTCACCTCACTGATGATCCCCAACAAGGGTGAAACACGTGTATGGGGTTGCTGGTGGTACTCTCGTTCAGATTGGAATTGCCATTGTATTTCGGTGCTGGACTGCCCCTGGGCAGGACAAAGACTGATATGCAAATGGATATTTTCCATCTGTGAAAGGCACAGTGGGTAAAAGCAGTGGCTGCGAACTCTCAAGTGGTTAATAACCACTGAACAGGTTATCATGTCTGTTCTTGCGAGAGAGGGGCGCCCGCTACCTTCGTAAAACCATTTCTTACATATGCAGCTAAAATGCTGATTCTAAGTTTAAAACTATGACATTTAAACAATTGCAACCTATGTGACACTCAAAAGTAGGTCACTCATTTCTTTTAAACATTTAGATTTTTAGTGTCTTTCAGTCCAAATTTACTTAAACCACTGAAATCCACAGCTCAGCCAGTCTTGTTATAAACCTTCAAGTCACTTCAGAATCTAACTTTACATTGTATCCACCTCTCAGTAAGTCTTTCTTTGGCCTGCTTTGGGTTAATTTATTCAGTTTTACACAAAAAAAAAAAAGTCTGGTGTTGTTTTAAAACGCCGGCTTTCTGATAGTGGTGAGTACTGGTAATGCACCCATTTTTGGGATTTAAGAAAATGAATTCCCCACAATTCTAGGTTGCTTTTGGCAATCAGCATTGGCATTCCCAATGGTTTCAGACTACTGTGTGGGTAGTCCAATGGTGGTTTTAGGCAGTGCCCTTCTGTGCCCATAGCATCGGCAAAAATGAGTGGCAGCCTATTCTTCATGCATTTCCCTGTGCATTTTCTGGGAAGCTCTGGCCATCATGATGTTTTCCATGTCAGTACTGCACAGTTTTGAGGTACGGCTCGGATGCATGAATAAAAACATCCCACAGATCCGACTAGGTAAGTGGGTCTGGGGACCAGACCCAGATATCACAAATTATTTCTTACCTACTTTTTGGCTGTTTAAAAAAAAAAAAAACTACTGTGCGGATTAATACCAAATTTACAAAAGCATGCTGTAGGGACCAAACCGCTGCGCCGGCCGCAAAGTTGGTGAAATTCTGTCCAGCGGTTTGGGCTTTAGGCATGAGCAAAATTGTCTTTCCATTGCACCTATAAGGATTTCCACACTTTTTGGCACCCCCTACAACTTTGCCCCCCCCCTGATGAAACTTCACCAAACTTTGCATAATTGTTCTGAGGGGGCCATATACTGCAAAGCTTGATGAGATTTCATCCAGGGGGCGTGAAGTCATAAGCAGCCCAAAAAGAGCCCTGTAATTCAGTTAGTAAACATTGTTAGCGGGACGTTATGGTTACAGGTAAAACTCAAAAACCCCAGTAAGCTAAGCAAACATAACTCGCGCCACTCCACTGTGCACTGCTAAGACTAACACCCAGGACATCAAAGATGACATCACAAATTTCAATTATTACATTACTGATGACATCACATATCTGGGCCACTTGTTTTTGTTCACTGACATATCTAAGCCAGGCAGTTTTGTTCACTGACAGTCAGAATATGAAAATTGAAAAGGTGCTATATATCTAGACATTAACCTTCTTGTATGTTCTTCAGTGCTTTCCTTAGGGTTTGGTCTCAGCTCATGGTGTACATATATGGGGCAATAAGCAGGCCCCAAACACACAATTGATTTGTATACATGATGATGAACTTTAAGGTTATTGACATTTTCTGGTGATGTTGTTTCTTTCTTCCTGGCTTTAGTTTCCATGTATGTGCCTCTGAATTGTATGCATTGTGGGTTTTCATATGTATTGTTTTACATACACAAGTATGTTGTAAGTCTTGAATTATTAGCTATTTATTCCATGTTTAACATTACTCAAAACTCTAATAAGGTAGCATGAATTATTTTACTATCCAAAATTAACAGATTTAAAATATTTTTTTTAGATTGGTACATAAGATTTATTTTATATACTTATAGCACAAGCTTTGTATAACATTTCATATGACACAGTTTAAAATTCCATAGATATACAAGAAAAGGTTTAAAACATATTATACACATTCAAACTTTTTAAAAGATTAGCACAAATAACGCAATACCTGTTATAAAAGACATTTAAAAATCTGTACATCACCTTGTGAAAATTCTTGCCATAATACATGGATGTCTGTCACCTTAGTAGCATTATTGTAGGACTTGAAATATTTTGTGCGTAGGCAGTTGAGACTTTCACATACAGTGAGTAGGTGGAATAATGTTACTTCAATGAAGTTACCACATAGTCGACAATATTTATGGTCGTATGCTATATTGTGCATCCAACTTTTTGGTGATAGCACAACTGATACGTTGAATTTAAGCAGGAGGTACGTACGAAAAACATTTGGACTGGGATACACCAAAACGTATTTCGGCATGGATTTATGATGCCATCTCTGCTGGCAGTATTCAGTGGCAGACGTTAGGCATTCAAGGTGGAGCATATTCTGTAGAAAGGCGGACTCATTTATTTTCTTCTTGAGCCAATATTTAATGTCGCCTGAGACATATGGGATACTGCTTTCATATAACCATGTACTATGAGTATGCATCAAAATGCCAAATGTACCTATCGGAGAGGTAACCTCAAGTTTTAGGAAGGCATGTGTACATGGAACAATAATCGTATCAGTTGACACAGTGATCAAACGTTGCTAGAACATTACACATTGAGTTATGTATACTTTCCAAATTCCCTTTATATTGAACTCCAGGTATAAATATTTAATGCTTATGCATTTTGGAAGTAGGAATAATCACCTTAAAAGTTTAGCTTCAAATCTAATGAGAACTTTTTTAATTGTATGGCCCCAGATGGCTATTGCATATGACAGCATTGATATGATCTTCGAATTGTACATAGATAGAACTGCAGATGTACTATAACCATTGTTTCGACCAATAAATACACTTAGCGCATTCACCGCAGTCTCACATTTCAATTTTACCTCTGACCAATGCAGATCCCATTTAAGCTTATCATCAACGATAACACCCAAGTATTTATAAGATGAAACTTGCTCCAGTGGTGCGTTGGATAAGGACCATTGTAGACGCCTCGGCCTCAGTTTCTGAGTGAAACCATGATTTTACTTTTGGAATTGTTTATTGTGAGGCCATTTTTGGAAGCGTATGTGGCTAGTGCATTCAACATCAGTTGTAATCCAGCTGGAGTATAGTCGAGAAGTAAGAGGTTGTCGGCGTAAGCGATCCAACCTAGGGCCACACTCTTAATCTTAATAGGGTTGGCAGCATGGATGTTAAAAGAGGCAGTCATGTCAGCCAAATATAGATTAAAGAGTGCGGCAGCTATCATACATCCCTGCTTAACACCACGTTTGGTAGACATTGATTTGGATAGTTTACCCAATGCGTTAAGACAGACACTAACTGATGTGTCTGCGTGAAGAAGCATGAGCATTCGGAGCAAACCAGGAGGGATCCCCCATTCTGTTAGTTTGCACAATAACTGGTTCCTACACACGGTGCCGAAAGTGGCGGAACAATCGATGAAAGTGCAGTAAACATCTAAGTTCCACCGGATCCACGAATGTTCAATCGATGAGCTTAAGATGAGAAGGTTGTGTGATGTGCTAGATTTAGGTCTGAAGCCAATCTGATTGGGAGGAAGAATCTTATTGGTATCGATCCATAAGTTCAATTCATAAAGTAAGACTTTAGTGAAGATTTTTGACATAGAATCTAACATAGCCAGCATACGTAAATTTGATGGTACATCCCAGGCCCCCTTCTTATGAACGGTCAAGATGTTACTAGCTTTCCAGGACATTGGTAACGTTCCATGTAGGACAATATGACAAAATAGTAAGTGCAGGGCAACGCCCCATAGTGGTGAATCACTTTTTATAACTAAATTTGATATGCCATCAGGGCCAGCAGCTCAGGATGATTTAAAGTTTTCGATGATGGCTATGATTTCAAGGGTTGAGGCTTTGGTGTGTCTGGAATCGGCAAAGCCAATGCAACGGATTCGTCACTGCCAAGTGTGGTAGCTATATGGTCTGCCCATGACTCTTCGTTAATGCAGTTATTGTAAGATCTCTTTTTTTGTTTTGTGCTATCAGGTGTCATATTGCATTGCCATCACCTTGCAGGGATAGTCTGGCTATCTTTTGCCAGATTCTTTGCTCAAGATCTTTTTTATGAGATTTTAGCCATCTCTTATGGGATTTTTTCAAGCCTCAAAGTTGTGCTGTAGTTGAGGGCACCGGGGTCGCCCCATTGTTAGAATGTACTAGATTTTTGATGTTATGGCGTAATTTCCTTTTCTCAAGTTGGATAAATTTGTCATTGTTTTTACGGACTGGACGCAAGATATTGACTCTCTCTAAAACAGATTGTATGAACGTTGCTCAATAGTGGAGCTTTGAATATTGGCCATAGTAGATGAAACATTCTCAATTAGTTGGTCACAAGAGTTCAGCCTGTCAAAGTTCGATTGGATGAAGGCCGGTAACAAATCCCGGGCCATTGTGTTTGCTTGGTCTGTGTTGTGTCGTTTTTTGACAATGCGGTTCTGTCCTTCGTTTAGCAGTATCTGACCATTTTTGTCATGAGAATGCAAGGTGAGATTTTCCTGCATTGTCTCGATGAGAAGACACAAAGGCAAATGATCACTCTCATGACGGCATACAATGCCCATATCTCTAATAAATTGCATACCAAGGTCATTTGAGAAAATATAGTCATTAGTGACAGCAGACAGGCCTTCAATTTGCGTAGGAGCCATATGAGGGTCACTAGTAGATCCATTTAAGCGTATCATGTTATGGGATTGTAATAATATGTGTCACTTTTTTCCTTGAGTATTAGATGTTTGTTTAATGGGATTGGATTTCAGGTGGTCAGTGGTTATTTGAACTACTGAGGCAGTCTCACCAATTTTGGCATTGAAGTCGCCAAGCAGCAATGATGGGAGTAATGTTTTAGAGCCACATCAACCCCCTTTATGTTTTTAGAGATTAACGACATTTTAGGCGGATCATATACATTAATTATAATGATGCTAATGACCGCATTTGTAATCTTAGCTATTAATACATTAGGAGACAATAGTGGTAGTTTCTCTATTTTCCATGGGCTCAGTACAGATATTAGGAGCCTACCCTTTGGATGACCTAACAGGCCTTTGGTTGCCACTTTGTGTACTGTTGAGCGGTTGTCTATTTGGATCTCAGCAGTCAGCCAGGTTTCTTGAAGTGCAACTATATGGAAGATATCAATGTTGCTTAATAGACCATCAACATCGAACATGTGGGAATGTCCCCGGGTATTCAACGAGTAGAGGTATTGAGGATGTATAGGTCATTGCAGTGTCCCAGAAAAATGTTCTTTGAAGGGAAGAGGCAACCTTTGCCAGTATCCCTCAGGCATAGCTTCAGATGGTAAAGGGCTTTTGGCAGTTAGATGCGCAGATACAGACTTATGAGTTGCGATTGCGTGTCCTGATGATGAGTCAATTGGTGCATTACCAGAAGCGAAGCCATGTTTCTTGGCCATTTGGGGAGCTCTAATACGAGATAAATCTATGGGTCGTTTGTTAGGAGGGATCTCGACATATTGAGCAATATATCCAAGTTTGAGGAGGTTGTCTTCAAAACCAAGGACATATGTGAGTGTGGCCTCATTTTTAAAGGACACATTCGATGTGTAGTGATTATTCAGCTCAATTTCAATGAAAGAGATGTCATAAGTTGTTATTACTCGTAACGGGACCAGCTCATGGAATAACTTTAGTATTGCTGCTCTGTTTAGGAGATCGCATGATTGAACAGCAGCAATTTGGGTCAGTTGTAGAGCTGCCATGTAAGACTTGTGTGCTGCAGTACCTTGGCCTGAGTTTGATATAGTACGTTGGCTGTCTTTCATTTCAATATGGTTGTTAATCCATTCTTTAGGTAATATCAATTGTTTTTCTTCTGGTAGGCTGGCGACTATTGGGATAGCCACTTTTTAATGCATATTTTCTTTACTTTCGACATTGCAGAGACTGCTAGAGGGCCCTTACTAGACTTAGGTAATGGTATCTTGGGCCGAGGGGAATTAATTATTGTAATAATAGGGTCCACATGATGGGTCATGCTGGGAGTGATCACCGGAATCAATTTGGGAGGTGGACACCCTTGATTAGCATTGGTTTTACGTATTCTTTTTGTGGTTTCATTTTGATACATAAAAGCCTGATAGGTACAGTTTGTTTTCTGGAATTTGCCCTTTGGCCAAGGGACACTTGTTGAGGCCGCTCGAATCTAATTCTGGGTCATAATGGGAGAAGGAATGTGTGGTGTGGGAGTAGGTTGTATTGTACATTCAAAGGCACATTTTCTTCTAAGACTCAAATTAATTAGCAAAGATTGGATGTCAATTTTAGATTCCAATAGAGTGCCTTTTGCTAGTAAGCTAGAGAGAAGGAGTTCTAAAGACTCAAATTTCTCATCTGAGGTCATGCTCGTGTCATTCTCACCCTCATCCAACTTGGGGCCAGAGTCAGTGACCACACTTTTAGTAAGTGCATACTCAGGGTTAGGAGACTTGCTGGTGGATTTAAACTTGAACAATGGTAAGGTGTTCAAAGTTGGGTCCGCAGGATATAGGTTGTGTAATGTGGGAACAATAGGGTCAACTAGAAGGTGCTCATTTTGAACCGGCACACTTATAGGTTTAGACAGGGGGGTTGAAATATAAGGGAGTTGCCTTGGGCTCACCAGTAGACAAGTCAAGATCTTGGCCTAGGTATTCCTATTCCAATTCTTCAAGTTTGGAATTGGATAGTTCAATAGTACATGGAATAGACGGGTCGTGAGACATTGGGGGGGGGTATCACAAACAGTGATTCTTGAGCGGCAATGGGAGAGATCCTTACAGGATCAATAAGCATATTAGGTAAAGACTTTCGATCATTACACAGCTGAATGGCAGTCTCTTCTAGCAGCTCAGAGACATGGTTAGGGACATTTGAGCCACCTAATACATCGTTCAATAGCTTAGAGCTGACACAGCCCAACTCACTGGAGAGTTCGATCATCATTTGATTCAAGACGCTGGACATTTACCACAGGCGGTAAAATATGACTAGTTAAAAGGTCCTGGTTCAGTGAAAGGGCATTTTTAGGAAAATATGCCGTTATGTGATTTCCTTGAGCAGGGACACGTGATATTACTTTTGGGATGCATATACGTCTTTTTCTCAGAGTTCTTTGCATTTCAATTTCACATATGTGGTCATCCATAACGTTATAAATAAGTGTGAAAGTGTATTCGATATAGTATTCAAAGGCAATCAATTCTATTGTATAAATGCGGAGTTAACATCTATGTGCAAATAGGCAAGTATGCAAGCCAAAACACAATTTCACAGATCACAATACACGAGAGTGGCAAGAGTAATGAAGATGATAAAGATGTCAACATTAACTGCTAAAACAATGGTGTAGCATTCTGCAACAAACTAAGAAAGCGTCAGCACTTCACTAACACATTTGTTGGGCTCTTTTCGTAGAAGAGATACTCACTATTTTTAACGTGCTTAGGTGTGAAAATGAAGAGCTGTTGAGACAGACTATCCACACATTAACAGGGTAATTCATAGATTTCAGAGCAGAGAACAGCATTCTGGCGCACCGCGTATTCATGTAATATCAAAGCCATTTTGAGCGCTGCCGTAGAGAACATCCCGCAGCACCAGTTACGCCCCCAAGAACGCCCCTTGCGCAAGGATAAGGCATTGAAATCCCCAATGCAGCGCAAAGGGCCGCGCTAACCCTGCACCAGTTCACAGGGCCGGTACAGTGCATTTGGGGGTTGCGCGTGAAGTATCACATGCGATAGGCCTTGTGCGAGCGGGGCACGTGTATTCTGAGGGGTGCGCGGGACCTTCTACACGTGATAGGCCTTGTGCGAGTGGGGTACGTGTATTTCGGGAGTGCGTGGGGAGTTTTACATGCGTTTTCCATGCCACGAGCGGGGTACGTGTATTCTGAGGGGTGCGCGGGAAGTTTCACACGCGATAGGCCTTGTGCGAGCGGGGTACGTGTATTTCGGGAGTGCGCGTGAGGTATCACACACAATAGGCCTTGTGCGAGTGGGGTACGTGTATTCTGAGGGGTGCGCCGGACATTTTACACGCGATAGGCCTTGTGCGAGCGGGGTATGTGTATTTCGGGGGTGCGCAGGGAGTTTTACACGCGTTTTCGCTGCCGCAAGTAGGGTACGTGTATTCTGGGGATGCACGGGACGTTTTACATGAGATAGGCCTTGGCCGAGTGGGGTACGTGTATTCTGAGGGGTGCGCAGCATGTTTTACATGCGATAGGCCTTGTGCAAGCGGGGTACGTGTATTCTGAGGGGTGCGCGGGATGTTTTACACGCAATAGGCCTTGTGCAAGCGGGGTACATGTATTTCGGGGGTGCGCGGGGAGTTTTACAAGTGTTTTCACTGCCGCAGGAGGGGTACGTGTATTCCTGGGGTGCCCCAACATGAATTGGCAGTGTGTGTCCTCCCATGTGTGCCCTCTCCCCCCTCCCCAGGCCCTGAAGGCAGCCCACAACAGAGGGGACTACCCTGCACCCCTGGCCATGCCCCGCAGGCAGCCCATCCACCCTGGCCATGCCCCTCAGCCAGCCCACATGTCACCATGCACAAGTGAGCACCGACACATGTCCCCCTGTACCCCCATCCACCCAGCAGTGATAGGCACGTGCCAGCAGGCCCCGACTCATGTCCCTGCACCCCCACTCACCCACCCAGCAGTGACAGGCCCCTGCCAGCAGGCCCGTACTCATATCCCCCCACCCACTCACCCACCCAGCAGTGACAGGCACCTGCCAGCAGACCCCGCCTCATGTCCTCCCACCCACTCACCCACCCACCCAGCAGTGACAGACACCTGCCAGCAGGCCCCGACTCATGTCCCTGCACCTCCACTCACCCACCCAGCAGTGACAGGCACCTGCCAGCAGGCCCCGACTCGTGTCCCCCAGCACGTCGTGATGATTCACAATCATGGGCCTCATGGCCACCCAAATCACACCCCACGCCACCCCAGTCCAAACACACAACCAGGTTTTACATCCACCCCACATTGAAATCCCCATCACATGATACATCCCAAATGGCAAGTATGCACATCAACATATTTCCGTCACACACACACAATGGGTGCATGTGATATAGAAAACACACACCGTGACATGCATGAAACCAAAGAGAGAATACCACACATTGAAGTATGAAATAAAAATGTATTAAACACAAAAGCCAGGGAATGAAATGAAACACACAATAATGGAAATAATGAAGAAAAAGCTGCATGTCCAAAATATAAAATAAAAATATGTGAAAGCAGAATCCAAATCAATCCAAAAGCACATGGGTCATAAGTGTCTGTCCGTCAAAACAAATCCAAAGTAAAAAAACAAGACAAAACCATTGATCCATGGAACAAAAGAAGTGAAATCCAGTGTTGAACTATATACAAAGTACAAATCCAGAGTCCATGAGCCCAACCATTGAAAGGAAACCTACAAAAAACCCTACCTAATGAACAACTCTTTACAAAAAGGTGGGGCATTGTCCAAGCACCCCAAAATAAATAAAAACAGAAAGGAAACCTAACACTAACTAACTATATACAATGGCGGTGGCAAGTCCTACGGCTCACTCTGTGATGTCCTGGACCAGGGCATCATCGAACTCCATGTCGATGTCCCGGAGGCGGGCCTCTCCCCTGGCCTGAGGTCTCGCAGGGATGCAGTCATGGCCTGTTCCATCTCCCTGCGAGTTGCCTCAAGGCACTCAGCCCGCCTCAATGCCCTGCGCATGGAGAACTCCGCCCTGACCATGGTGAGCCGTGCCTCTTCCGCCCGCCACCGCTCCGCATCTATCCGCTGGCCCAACCGCTGCCACACGGAAGACACTCCCATTCCAGGGTCCTCCTGCCCTCCGGCCGATGCCTGCCCCACTGATGTTGATTGTTGATGGCCCCAAGCCATCATCGCTCCCACCTTGAGCCTGCTGCTGCGGTCCATGTGCCCTGCCCGATGATGCTGACACATCCACCATCTGCTGGTCTCCAGTTGGTGGGGTGTCCACCCCTGCTGGACCTCCGACTCCCGACTGTGGCAGGGATTGTGATTTCCACCAAGCTGGCTGCGTTGGTCAGGCCAGGTCCACAGGGGGCCCTGGTGGAATCTGGGCCGGAAGACGGCAGGGAGAACGACTGGCGCATAGTCTCCACAGAGTAGGAGAGGGCCGCCAGAGTGCTCAACACATGGAGGAACCCTCCGACCAGGGCCTCTCTCAACTGTGCCACGTTGGCACACAGCTCTTCATGATGGCGTGCGTGGTCCCCCCTGGAAGCACGCACGTCATCACGAATGACATGCGTGCGCAAAGCGACACCAATCAGGACGGACCCCATACGGTCATGGGTCTCCTCATCCGCAGGTAGTGGAGTGCCAGATGACGTGGGCTTCCCCCCTACCTGCGGATGGGTCTGGGACGGGGCATCCCCGCTGGTCATGGTGGTGCAGTCACAGGGTCAGGGACAATGACATGCACAGGCCCCTCCACGGCCACCTGTGCTGCCTCCTGCCCCTGGCCCTGGACTGCACTACTTGCACCAGTGGTACCACCCCCACCAGGCCCCATGTGTGGCTCAGTAGCGGCCTCCTCCTCCTCCGTGTAGACCACCAACCTGGATGGCTCTGCACCGTCTTCCGCTATCGCAAGCCCCTGTGGGGGCTTACCCGGCCCTTCCGCTGCAGCCATAGTGGTAGACGCGGCACCAGTCCCCTCGCTCCCGGATGATGGTAATTCCTGGGAGGGTGGCTGGGCCTTGTGTCGCCGGCCGGTGGAGGCATCCCCGCCGCTTTGCTCCACAGCGCCGTCTCCCTCCTCTTCTTCACTCGACGCTGTGTAGAGGGAAACATAGAACACAAGCATCAGGGTACTGTATAATAGTCCCCTAGACAGGAAGCAATAGCACATGAGTGGCACTGTCAAACGTCACTTCCATCCTGTCCCTCCGCAACACATGGGTTAATGCAGGCAATACACATGCAGAAACAGGCACGGCACATGCAATCAACATTAGCATCCATGTACAAGGGCCTCTATTGACATAACTGTTGTCTTCAAACTCACATGCATCATGGGTCATACTGATCCCATGCACACACATCACCGGAGGGGCAGACATCTGGCCTCGTACACCACAGACACAGTGGATACAAGGATGACTAGACTGTGTCAGTGAATTAACACATCGTCACGGACATGTGTCATGCATGTATGGCGTTTAAAAGTCACACCCACGCTACTCAGACACACAGACATGTACACCATACATGTCCATGACAGCAGCACCCATCTCTCACAACCCATCCATGTCCAAGAACAGAGACAGGCATGCATTCATGTGTGCATTCCGCATGCTGCTCCCCATGTTGCATTGGAACACATGCACCATCCATGTGGTTCACGCATGACTGGTCTCAGATGCAGCACCATGTTGTCCTGCACACACATATCCATACATGGCCTATGTCACACATACAGGCAAGTAGCTGACTACCAGCACGCTGCAACATGCCCTGTTTCACACAGCAATACATGGCCACTTACCGCTCAACTCCAGACGGGTCTGCCTCTGAACGATCTGGACGTGGAGCGCGGGCTTATGTGTTCCAGGACACTCATCTGGATGTTGGTCAGGCTGACCCGGCAACCCTCTGCATCCTCTGCCTTCAAGAGGCACCGGGCCTTGCTGAGGGTCCTGGACCTGAAGTCCTCCCAGCGCTTCCGGACATATTTGATGTCGCGGGTTGCCACCCCCTTTGCACTGATGGCAACCACTATGTCCTCCCAGATCCTCTTCTGTCCTTCCTTGTCAGCGCTCGATGGTGTGAAGAGGCCATCATAATGCCCCAAAACTTGCTCCACCAGGATACCAACTTCCTACCGCTGAAACTGGTAGCCCTCTGCCTCTGGCTGGGGGTCGCCAGTGTTCTCGGATGGTGTTTGCCCCAACATGGCGACCACCAAGACAGGTTTGGGTGGGCAACTGGGTCCTGGGGCTGGGCTGTGGAGGGATGGTATACCAGTCAGGAGTCTTCTGTTCCAGCATAGGTGGACACAGCAACTGGACCCCCTGAAGATGGCTGACGTGCAGGCACCAAATAGGGCACATGGGCAGCAGGCAGGCAGGCAGCAGCAGGTGGCAGCTGGGAGCGTGCTCGGGGCTCTGGGGGGCAGGAAAATGGCCTTCTGGGAAGGAGCGTGGGCTTCCGTGTGTTGTTGCATGGTCAGCTTGATACGGAGTGATTTGGCATGTGAAAAAACTACATGTCAGCGTGTAATTCCAGGAAAGGCCCTTAGCACGTAAGTGCGTCTGTGACGTGAGGCGCAAGGGCGTTTCCCTCAACACGGGTGCATGTTGATTGTACACGTGCAAAAACTGGACGTCCAGGTGTCACTGCGTGCAATTGGAGGAAAGGGCCTTAGCGCATACGTGCGTAAGTGATGTTGCACGTGTGGGCTGGCTTAAAAGGTACCTGTAGGACACCATTTTCTTGTACGTGCTTTTTGTGGAGAGCGAGCGGGTGATTCTTGTACTTCTTGTCAGTTCACACACGATAACTTCACAACGGTTCCAGTTCATACTCCCTGTTTACTCAGACAGCGTTCAATTCTTCTTTTGGCGGGGGTGTTGCCAATGCACACACGTGCATCTTTTTCACGTTCTTTTTCCAGGCAGACAGTGAGTCGCACACATATTTTCCAACTGTGGTTGCCCCCGTGTGTGGCTTACCCGCTCAGAGGTCATTGTAGGCTGCGTGTACCACGCATGCGTTTATTTTTGTGTTTCTGGGTGCCACAGCATAGTGCGGGTTCATTTTTCCATGCACGTGGTCTACCAGGGGTTGCGTGCACGTTAAATATTGTTTTTGGGGTGCCTGTGCGTTGCGTGACTCGTCATCTTCCCCCAGGGGTCACAGACAACCTCGCTAGAGCACTAGGGTACGAATTCCATCTAATACCCTACCCCTTTCACCCCAATCGCCCAGGACAATTGTTTACTGCAACTCCCATACGCACAACAACATCAGTGCCATGGTTGGGAGGTGACCAAGCAGTAAGGGAGGCGAAGGTGGCCGACCTCAAAGAGGTGGGCACGGTAGGGGACGTGGCCAGGATGTGCAGGGTGGCCCAAGAGGTCAGTGTGTGGAGGACCAATCAGGGACACCTATGCCCCCCCCCAATTGTTCGGGGAAATGTAGCTCACCCCATCCAAGCTCAGCCCTTGTTAAACCGGCCCATATTGTCAACAGAACTGGCACAGGATGACTCCTATGCTGACTTCCGTGTCACCAAGTCTAAGCCACGTGTGGCGGTGAAAGTTGCTGTCACCAAGCCACGTGGATCTGGGACAGCAATGTCATCTGCTGCCCCAAGTAGATAGGGTGAGGAAGCTGCAAGGGCAGCTGCAGCTCAATCCACCCCAGCTCCGAGTCTCCCAGCCAGGACAGTTTCGGTCCAAGTCCATCACACCGAGGTTGGTCCTGCCAACATCACCCAGCAGCCAATGCCTGCAGTGAGACCGTTGGTCATCGTGCATTTGGCAACTTCCAGTACCTAGTCACCTGTGCTTCTGCCCCTACCAACGAGAGCGGCGTAAGCCACTCAGGGTCCGCACCACCTTCCAAGAGGAAGAAGGGTGCTCTTGCAGTACAGGCTGGGACCCCAGACATGGCTACTCACTCCGGCAAATCAAGGAAGCCTAGTTTCAATGATGCAGAACTAGATGCACTTGTGGGCTATGTGTCGGCCAATGGCTGCGAAATGGTGGTGACTGCAGGGTGCAAGACTACAACTGCTCAACGTAGGGCCCACTGGCAGACCATCGCGGACCGTATTAGTTCCCTTGGATTTGTGAAGCGCACAGCTGATGATTGCTCTAATCGCTGGACTGACCTGAAACGCAGAGCAAAGAACAAGCTGGCTTCAAATCATGCCTCTACTCTGTTGACTGGCGGTGGGTCTCCACCAGAGGAGGAACAACTCACTGAACATGAGTCTGTCGCTGCAACATTCATCACAGAGGATCAGATCCAAGGCGTGGGTGACCTACCAGATCTTAAAGCAATGTCTGGTGAGTGACCATGCATGTGTGTGCAATCCATGTGTGTGTTGCTTGGGTAATGTGTGCTGATTGAGTGCCAGGTGAGGGTGTCTAGTCATGACTGATATGGGTCACCCATGTGGTCCCTTAAAACCATTCCCCGGCCTTGTGTTTCCATTTCACAGTATCCCTTCTGACCACAGTTAACTTTTTGCACATGATTAATGCACTTGGCCTTCAGCTGTCCTCTTGCCACAACATTGTTCATATGGTTTTCCTCTTCTATCAGCCTGATTGATGAAATGATTAGCATATTTACCAGACATTTATGTGGCCTACTGTCCCAAATGTGACATACTTCTGTCATAGATTACTCCACACAATGGTCCACATGTATTGACTTATTAGGGGAAAGATTTGTACAATCAGGCTGATTGAGTAATGTGCACCTACACATGGACTGCACACTATCATTTTGGGGCCCTGTTTGAATGTTGAACATGACAATTGTATCCTCTCATGTCGAAGTGACCAACCATTGATGTATCCATGTGCCTACCATCACTGCATCAGTGAACACTGGCTTTGTTGCAGCGTGTGGCACATGCATGTTTTCTCACTCTTTTTTACATGTTTTATTTCAAGATGTCCATCTCACATGGATGGGTGACAGTACTGATTTGCTACCATCTGGGTGTCCTTGTCAAATCTGCCATGGCTATGGTACGTGCCGTCTGTGTGCTGGCATGTGTCATGTATGCGGATTGTCCATGCCACTCACAGGCTAATGTTTTCCATCTTGCTGTCATCAGTGTGTGCTTTTTGCCTCCCCTTCTAACTCATTGACAGTGCATGCATGCCAGAGTTATTGTCATGTGCGACATGTGTCATTTATGTACTGGATCTCTGCCTCGTCATGCCTATGTGCGTGTGCTATGGTGCTCATGCCTGTTTCCATTATCTTTCATGTTTTTGCAGATGATGAGGCACTTGATGCTGTTGAGGAGGAGGAGATGGGGCTGATAGGCAGAATCCAGTGCAGTTCCCTTAGGGAGCACTACACCAGATTAGGACTACATGTGAGAGCAATAAATCCTGTTTGGTATCAGGCTGTACCACAAAGATTTAGTTGGTAGCTGTGGCTGAGCAGTCAGACTTATCTCAAGAGGGAGATGGGCAGTATTCAGGGTTTACACAATAGGCCTATTAGACTATGGCACAAGGAAACACTGACCATAGCTTGGAAGTTAAAAAGTAGATATATATATTTATTTTATACACTTCTAATCAAACACATGTATCACAAGTATCAAGCAAGTTAAATTAAGTCAAGGAAAAATATACACACTCCCTATATGAATTGCAGACCAAGTGAACCAGAGTGAAAACTGAGCAAAACGGCACAGTGAAAACTACACACAAGGGATCCTCTAACAATTCCTCACAAGGGAGGGAAAACACAAGTTATTCAGAAATAGGTTCTTATACACCCTCGCAACACTTCTCATCAGTTGTGAACCAGTTCAGCAAAGCAGTGCATTAGTGTAAGCAATACTTAAATGAAAACTGAGAAAAATGCCATTTCACAATGATTATGCTGAGGGAAGAAAGAGTAGTTATAAGAAAGGGGTGCACCACACAGTTCGAATGGAGAATCAATCTCAAGAAGGCAGGTCTAAGAAATGTGACCAGAGTCAATAGGCCTGTGCCAGAGTTAGTGGTACAGGGCAAGGGCCCAGGAGCAAAATGTTCTTGTAGCTGCAGTCAAGGTCCGGGAAGGCAATTGGCAAACTGGCTGGCCCCACCAGTTCAAGGAAAGAAGGCCCTTGCAGGTGAAGATCTTCTCTCGTCGTGTGGAGAAAAGTGGTGAGATGCTGAAGCAGGGCTTCGCCCAGGTTCAGTCGTTGCAGATGTCTTTGGCTTCTCTCCTCTTCGGCTTCTTAGTTCCAGTGGTGACGTCTTGCTCTTCCAGTCCTCAGGACCCTGCTTTTATGCAAAAAGATCACCATTCATACAGCCAAGCTGTCACTCACACTGTGGAGTGGTCATCTTGGCGGGAGAGCCTCCAGCCTATCAGGATAGAGTGCGACATGGGTTGCTGAGGCAACCCTGTCCAGGGGCCCTACTCCCCCTCCCACACAATGGACCCACCCCAGGCTCAGTGGCGCCGCAAGGAGGGCTTCTGGGCAGAAGCCCGCCAAACAGACAAACAAAGGATCCCCGGCCTGGGTTAGGATTGTAGAGAAATACACGAGAAAGAAGTTATATTAAAGTTCTGGCAAATAAAACCTACCGGAGCAAGGTTAATATTAAAATGCACCAGCGGTATGTTAGAGGCTGTCAGAAAATGCGGTAGCCTCGAACAATGGGAAAATCCCATAGAGAAATATTTGCGGTCGAATATTTATGGTAGTAACCACTGCCACCAGCCAGAAACTTTTGAGAGAAGTACTGTAGGGTACACTCTCGAAAATGAACATAGAGGAGAAACTATTAACCCCTTCCAGTACCTCCATAGTAAGATGGGTTGTACTGTTTTAGTTCATAGGATTTGACTAGTAAAGTCAATGGGGACTTTACATGCCCTGGGAGACAGTAGTCAGTCCCAGGGTATGGAGTCTATGTTTGGGGGTCGCTACGACACCCCTGTGTCACTGCACTGAGGGTGCAGTGTAACACATGTGAATAAAGATGGTTCCTATGGGGTTGAGAAAGATCCCATAGTCATTAAACACAAAAATAGCCTAGAACACACATAGCAAAAAATGTCTAAGAGTGGGAAAAAGAGTCTCACTCTTAGCAGGTAAAAAGAAACAAACCCTTCAAATCCAGCAAAGCTGCTGGGGAACTCTATAGGTAAGGGAAATTAGCCATAAAATGAGAATTCTCCCTAACAGGGGCAGACCCAGGAGGACTCACAGCCACAACCGGGCACCAATGGAGGACGTGGGGTGGTGGTGGGTGAAAATCCGTTACTCCTACAGACCATACTGTCCACGGGTGTCTCTGGGTACACCTCCAGAGACCTCTATGAATCAGGTGCTGAATCGGACATTGAGACATATGTGCCGTCGCAGGTGAGTATTTCAGGCAGGGATGCTGTTCTGTCCAACCCACCTGCACCGGGGGGGGGGGGGGATTTCAGTGTTTGAAAGTCCGCCTGTGGTGGT
This sequence comes from Ambystoma mexicanum, assembly GCF_040938575.1. NCBI lineage: Eukaryota > Metazoa > Chordata > Amphibia > Caudata > Ambystomatidae > Ambystoma > Ambystoma mexicanum. The sequence goes on from NC_090928.1 coordinate 741,454,599, forward strand.
TACGGATGCAGGGTCACACTCCACAATATTTGCTCCTGTTCCTGGGCCAGCAGATCAAAGGAGGAATGCAGTCCTGCAGTCTCAGGCAGTGCCAGCACAGCAAGGTGCACATCACCTTGCCCCAACCAGGTGTGGTGCCCGCCAACGTGGTGGCCGTGCGCCACCAGGCAATACTGTGTGGGAGAACTCCATCTACACTATAGCAGCACATCAGGGAGCATTGTGTGAAATGATGGCTCAGACAATGGATAGGGTGGCCACTTCCATTCTCCCCCTGAAAGGCATGTGGAGCTCCTGCAGCAGGCAACAGACTCCATTTGCCACTCACACAGGGGGGACATGTTGGCGTCCAACAGGGACCGACGGGCTGGACTGGAGACTCTGCCCACAGCCATATCTGTAGAGTCACAGGCCCACAGGGAAGCCCTCAGGTTAGAACACAGGTCCCTCAGAGATACTCTGGGTGAACTTGAGGTGTCCCAGAGTACAAGGGCAGAACAGCAGCTGGAGCAGCTGACATGTACACTCTCAGCTGAGCTCCAGGCAACCCGTCGGGAGATCACGCAAGGCCATGCAGGCAGAAATGTGTGCTACCCGTGAGGTGCTGCATGGGGATCTCCGTACCATCATCCTGCAGAACCAAAACTTTCAGACCCGCATGCTTGCTGCCATGGAGGAGCATGCCAGTGCTTTGTGTGGTCTGCCTCCCATATCACCTTCTGATGTACAGCGACGGCAGTTCTCCCACTGTAGCGTAGCCGTGCAGGCCATGAGCCCATGGAGGTATTTTTGTTTTTTCTCAACATCCACGTACAAACATGCAGGGCCTGGCTATCCTCCTCCTCCTGCGGTGTCCCACGACCACTGCTGTGAGGAACAGTATATTCATCGTAGCGTCTGAGCTTGTTTGTTGTTTGTGCGCACTTTTATGCAGCGCGGGGCCGCTTACGCCTGCTTCCTGCTGGCATACGTGTTTCCAGATTAGCGCATCTTTTTTGGCGCACGCCTTTCCCCTGTTCGATTCCATGAATACGTGTTGTTAGCGCGCGTGTGGGCGTTGCGAGCATTTACCTCCTGTACTTCCCCCATAACGCCCACATTTTCACGCATTGTTCCCCATTCCATGTATTATGCGCCATTTTCCGCCCACTTTTCTTGTGTGCCCTATGCTATGTGCGCTTTCCCTATGCGCATAGCACGCCGTTTAGTGACGTGTGCACCCGCGGATTTGGCACACATCCCAGCTTTTACTAGCGCAGCGAATTCCATGAATCGATCAATGGCTGCGTGCGTGGCTTTGGCATGCGTGCACTGCGATTTTCACGCTTGCACTCCCCTTTTCAGCGCACATTAATTCCATGAATTACCCCGTAAGAGTTCCAGCATATCCATTGGGCAAGTAGCAGATATAACGTTTGGCACTTGAAAGGAACGCTGTGACCGCTGTTCCGCTGTGAGCAGCGAACACCGAAAAAGCTACTTCAAGCTACTTCTGAAGCGCGTGCACTGGAGCGCGCTGGGACCCGATGAAATAGCACACCAAAAGGGGGCAGAGCCAATTTTCCTAAAAAGTGTATGAAAGGTATATTTAGCTACTATAATTCATGTGTAGCATATATAATTATATAAGGCAAAGTAAGTGTCCATAGAAGTCCAAGAAAAGTCCATTTTGGTCAAATAGGACGCCAGGTAAAGATCGTACCGATGCAGTGCAGGATAGCCGCCCAGAGTCCTCCAGCGAACAGCTACTTCAAGCTACTTCTGGAGCGCGCACGGGGACCCGATGAAATAGCGTGCCAAAAGGGGGCTGAGCCAATGTTCCTAAAAAGTGTATAAAAGATATATTTAGCTACTATAATTCATGTGTAGCATATATAATTATATAAGGCAAAGTAAGTGTCCATAGAAGTCCAAGAAAAGTCCATTTTGGTCAAATAGGACACCAGGTAAAGATCGTACCGATGCAGTGCAGGATAGCCGCCCAGAGTCCTCCAGCGAACAGCTACTTCAAGCTACTTCTGGAGCACACGCGCTGGAGTGCGCAGGGACCCGATGAAATAGTGTGCCAAAAGGGGCGGAGCCAATTTTCTGATGCAGTGCAGGATAGCCACCCAGAGTCCTCCAGCGAACAGCTACTTCAAGCTTCTTCTGGAGCGCATGCGCTGGCGCGCGCGGGAACCCGATGAAATAGCGTGCCAAAAGGGGGCAGTGCCAATTTTCCAATGCAGTGCAGGATAGCCACCCAGAGTCCTCCATGGTGTACTTCAATGGTGCATGCTGCAGCCATTGCCTATGTTTATGTATGGTTAGGTTCCTGTATTAACAACAACCCTACAATATGTTTTGTTTAGATTAAGTAGTTCATGATAGGTCTCCCGATCAACTCTGACATCTTGTTACCAACATTATAAACACAACGGGCCTCATCACGAGTTGGGCGGTAACGCCGGCGGTATAACCGCCATCGCTATTAGTCCTACCGCCAAACCCCCAGGAGCTATTAGCATCAGATAACGGTTAGTGCCCATTCCCTATCTGGCCCATTCGGGAATTCCTCATTCCCCATTGGGCCCAATGGGGAAAATTTGTACTATTACCGCCGGCGGATTTCCCGCCAGCGGTTGTAGCGCAGAAAATCAGCAATTTTGCTGCGGATTTCCCTCCCAGCTCAGAGCTGGGGGGGAAATCCGCCAAGGCCATGATCTGGTGGACCCTTAAAAGCGGCCACATTTAAGGGTTACCGCCAGACTCATGATGAGGCCCAACCCCTTGTAGGGACGCTTCATCCAAATTAATTTCATATGTGATGTCATCAATGACATTTGTGATGTCATCTTTCATGTCCTGGGGGGTAGTCTTAGCAGTGCACAGTGGTGGCGTGAGTTATGGTTGCTTAGTTTACCATAACTGGTGAATTTCCAAGGGTTTTCGGTTTCACATGCAAGCATAATGTACCTTTAACAAACCGTTTTTCACTGAAATTGATAGGTCTTTATTAGTGCAACTTAACCATAAAGTCCCATTAATGTTTTTTCTGTGAATTTCATAATTTTTTATTAATAAAAATGTTTCATGATGTTACCATCACTGTATATACACTGTATATACGTTATTAATAATTCCTCTTTAACATATATCAAAGAACTGTAAACCTCCTTTAAGAAACAGATTTTTTGCACTGCATACCAGTGTGTGTTGTTATCAGCAGATGCAAGTCATGGTTTAATTGCCTAGGGCATGAGGCTCGACCATGAACCCAGCCTCACTAAACCACCCCCATTATTCACTGCACCTCCCCTGCATCCTAGTTCAGTGTCCACTATACCCTCATAATGTGACCAATGGCCAGTGCTCATGGCTTGCAACCATGGCCAGTCTCCACAATCCATGGGCCATGGGCTTCAGCCATGATACATTCCCCAATAGGCACATTAGAGTAGACATTTGTCCTTGCCGAGGGCCAGGCCCACTGGCCAGGCAAAAAAGTTATATCACTTTTTTTTGTACTTACTTTTTGACACTTTTGACAGATTATCAAAAGTGTGCTTTCAGGTCCTTGCTGATGTTCCTTGCCCAAGTTTGCTGCAATCCCATCCAGCACTTCGGGCTGCAGTCGCAAGCAAAATTTGTTTCCCCATTAATACCTTGGGCTTCGGCCATGCCGCATGCTCCATTTAGTAAATCAAAGTAGGCATTCATCCTTGCCGAGGGCCAGGCCCACTGTCCTATATCGCTATTTTTTGTACTTACATTTTGACACTTTGTTTGGACAAATAAAAGACAAGACAGATTTGCAAAAGCATGCATTTAGGTCCTTGCTGATGCTCATTGCGTAGGTTTGTTGTAATCCAGTCCAGCACTCCAGGCTGTAGCTGCACGCAGAATACTTTTTCCGATTCAAATCTAGGGCTTTGGCCATGTCGCATGCGCATGTCAGGACTGAAATCTCTGCACTGGCTCCCAGTGGCTGTGAGGATTAAGTTCAAAACCCTCTGCATCGTCCACAAGGCCTTCTGGGGCCTGGGGCCTCAATACCCTCAACTCTCTCTTCCTAAATACCTTCCTTCTCGAGCTCTTCGCTTATCTGCCTCCAACTCCCTCAGGGTCAGTTGCTTCTCCAAGCAACGAGTTGGTGGTAGATCTCTTTCTTTGGCTGGGGCCTCCCTCTGGAACAGCCTCCCTGCCTCACTGAAACTTGAGAATCATCTTGGTTCCGGAAGCACCTCAAAACCTTTCTCTTTGCTTCTGCCTTTTCTTCTCCTCTCCCTTGCTGACTTCCTGGCTGACACTGAAACTGCACTGGTTACCTGGTCACCCTCTGATCTCGGGCCCAGGTCCCCTCCCCCACCAGTCGCACTCCTGCACTGCCTTCCTGGCAACCCCCGCACTTGGGGACTGTTTTCTGAATCCCTACAGTCCCACTTCCAGCACTTGACACCTGATGTCTGCACTTACCCTTGCACTTGCCACCTGCTGGCCGTACCTTTACTTATTGTTTATTTATTTTCTTATCCCATGTACTGCACTGTCCTCTCCCCCTTCCCACCCGCACTTCTCCTCCTTCCCCTTCCCATGCACTTGTGCAATCTGAATGACACCTGGCCTAGTAGGCTCATTGTCTGTCCTCCCTCTGTTCTCCCTCCCTTGTCTCGTCGCTCCTTGAAACACTTGTGTATAGGCGCCTTAAAAATAAAACACAGACACATTTGTAAAACCATGCTTTCTGGTCCTTGCCAATTCTCCTTGCACTAGTTTGCTGCAAATGCGTGCATGTTTTATTTTTTGAAAAGTGTCAAAATGTACGTATACAAATGTGTAATTTCACTTTGCCCCCACCTGACAAAATCCATTCAAACTTTGCACAAACAATCAAGGTTGGGTCTGCAATCTTTCTGAAAACCGATGTGCAGATTTGTTAAATGGCAACAAAGTTATAAGCCATTTGAAAATGTTGAGACCCCCTTCTAATTGTGCCCCCGCTTAATAAAATCCTGCTAAACTTTGCAAAATTTAAATCTGGGTCTAAAATCTTTTTGAAAGCCACAAAATGTATAAGCCTTTCAAATATTTTGGGACCCCCCCTCCAGTTTTCCCCGCTCATGGCAAAACAGTACCAAACTTTGCATAACCATTCAGGGTCAGGTCTTAATGATATTACAAAATATCATGCAGTTTCACTGAGTTGCGCCAAAGTTATAAGCCATCCAAAAACTGCTTTTCACTGACCCCGTAATGCAGAAATATTTATGGATGTCACTGAACATCTGTAATGTTCCCGAACATCAAAGGAAAGTCCCCAAACATCTGATATGTTTGCGGACATCAGAGAACAAATAACACCTGACTTTTGGCTATTTATGGCCATATCGCATCCCATCCTCATTACCCCTCACCTCCCTATAGATAGTTTAATTTGTTTCACAAGTGCAATATTGTATTTTCTTTATATGTTTTTACTGAGATGTCCGTGAACTAATGGTGCTGTTTTCAAATCCAACATGGCGTCCATTTCAAATGTTTTCACGCACCTCACGTTTTTAATTGAACTATCAGGGGGCGAGTATGACCTTCGCGAGAGTCACCCCACTCTCTAATTGGTCCAGAGCAGTCCGAGCAGTCCATAGACTCCGAATCAGGAGCCGCAGTTCGAACCCAGATATCACACATTTATTATACCAACATTTTGGCAATTAAAAAAATAAAACTACTGGACGGATTTACACCAAATTAATAAAAGCACACTTTTGGGACCAAGCCGCTGCTTCCGGCATACATTTTGTCAAGATACATTCAGTGGTTTGGGCTGTAGGCGCAAGCACAATTTCTTTTCTTTTGTATTCATGTGGATTTCCAGAAATCTTGGAACCCCCCCTATAACTTTGCCCAACCACCCCCAGGACGAGACTGCACCAAAGTTCACAAAATCATTCTGAGGGGGCCATATATTTTTTTGCAAGGTATGGTGAGGATTCCTTCGGGGGGGGCAAAGTTATAAGCCACCCAAAAAAGTGCTCTTTCTATGAGTTGATCAACCTAACCATAATTTAACCACTACCACATGCCCTGTAATAAAAGGGAAATGTGTGGATATGTGTGTGTGACCGTTTGAAATGTTCACCATACTTCCCAACATACTACTAACCTGTAATTTGGCATGTGGGTAGGTTCCATGGTGTAGACAATGTAAAACTTATAAAATATACATTTTCTAATTTTTGCGGTCTGCAATGTAAAAGTAGGAAATATAAATATTCTAATTTTTTCTGTCTGCAATGCTTGGATATGTGCATTTTTGTAATTATTTTTGTTTTCAACTATCTGCAATGCTTGGATATGTGTGTTTGTGTGTGTGTGTGTGTGTGTGTGCGTGTGTTCGAAATGTTCAGCATACTTGCATGATGAATGCATGCCACCTCAAAAGTACGAAGCTTACATGCTTGAGCCGTACACATATGGGTATGGCACTTCGAGCTTACATGCTTCAGCGGGTGTATTCATGTGAAGCATGGGTACACCTGCTGGTCTTTGAATATATAAAATGGAAATGTGTGGATATGTGTATGTGTCTGTTCAAAATGTTCAGCATGCTTCCCAACATGCTACAAACCTGAAAGTGGGCATGTGAGTAGGTTGCATGGTGTAGACAATATAAAACGTATAAAATATACATTGTTCTAATTTTTGCGGTCTGCAATGCTTTGATATGTGTGTGTGTTTGTGTCTGTTTTAAATGTCCTGCATACTTTGCAACATACTACAAACCTGATGTGTGGTATTTGGGTAGGTTCTATGATGTAGACAATGTAACAAATGTAAAATATAACCTTTTTGGGTGTATTTACTTTCTAAGCGGTCTGCAATGCTTAGCCATGCCATATGGCGCTTTGTTTGGTAGTTCTGCTGTAGTTCTACATTCATTGTTCCTAAAGTTCAGGTGCACACTATCAGCATTTTAGCTGATATTAGCCTCACTCACTTTTTAAGTCATGCGGATGACACAATATAGTGCTTTTGTAGTAATGCGGCTGACAGGGAACAGTGCATGTCTCTTCATTAGTGGTCCGCAATGACTTTGTCCGTCACATCGTGGCAAATCTCTCATGACATTTACAGAAACTCATTACCCACAGAAGTTGATCAATGTATGCCATACCAACAGTACACAGCTTACATGCTTCATCTGTATACATATTTGTATGGTACTTCAAGCGTACATGCTTCAGCCCTACACATACGGCACTTATGTTGAGGTCGCTGCTGCCTCAGCTGTAGATCGGGACACCAATAATGTTGCTGCGTAATCTCAACGCCCCAACTCAAAGTAGCAGGAACCAATTTACGGGATTCATGCTTTTCTCATGGTCAGCTTTATGTGGCTTGCTCCAGAGTTGGAAACAAAGACAATTTGTTCACATTAGTTCCTACAGGAAAGACAAGCAATATTGCCTACAAAGAACCAATGGTTTAGTTAATTAAATAAACTTCAAACTAGGACTGAAGTAGCAATGACTGTGCGAAGCATGGGTATACCTGCTAGTTCCAAATGAGGCACATGCTGTATTGTGTGCAATAGCAGACACAGAGGTAGCTCATAAAATGCTCCATGACATTCAGGAGAATGCATACGGGTTCACTAAATTCACAAGTATAAGGTGTGCGAGCCTGGCAATACCCATTTATTAAACAAACATTGAGAGAGAAGTTCCTGCAAGGTACAGTGTGAAGAGCCACGTCCCATTAAATTCTGATTGCAAGATGGTGGGCCAACGTTTTAAACCATCAGCTTGTGTTCAGAGAGGTAATTGGTAAATTGAGGCAGAGAAGATGGAGGGTACCATTATGCACCTGTAGACACAGTTTAGCAACTCACAGATATGCATAACGGGTGAATACAATAGGATAAACTCATATTACATAGTGCTGCCCTAACAAGAAGCTTGCCTGACCAATACACTACTTTATTAGGCAATGTAGTTGTGAGCATGAGTATAAAAGGGGGCCAAAAGTATTGTGCCTTGATGGTGAGGATGGCATTCCAGAGAGGCAATGCAGTAACAGAAAGAGCAAAGGAGAAAGCAAGAACCAATATCTTATTGAGAGATATAGTTCAGTCCCCAATACAAGTCAGGAGGAAAGCATGCTGGGAACAACAACCGAGATCCTGTCGAGGACCAGAAACCACAAAGATAGTTTTTAGCAGCACAGGGATGATACTCAGACTCTGGCAGACGCCAGACATCAAAAAAGGAGCCCAGGTGAATGACTCTTGCTGGTAGGTTAGGGTAACTAAAGTCTGACAAGTACCCCAGTGGGTGAGGGGGTAGATATCCCTGCTGGTGACTGATTTAAGGATCTCACATGTCGTAGAGCATTTCCTTTTCATTTGTGAACATTGATTATCATGCACTCACTGTGGCAGTGTGCACAATGAAAAATAAATTATGTCTGGCATGCAAGCATTTTGGATAGTGTGCATTTGTAATCGTAAATGCTGTCTGCTATGCAAGCATGACAGACAGCATTTACAATGAATCCCTATGGGGTGTGACGCTTTGTTCTGGTGCATAAAGCTGGCGGAGCCCATAGGGCTCTTCAGCATTTGCCCTGGCATGAAAAGCCATGCTGGCGCAAATGCTGGAGCACTTGCATGGTGGATATTAAGGGGGTGGTAGAAGCACAAGTTGCGTTCCGCCCCTCTTCTCCACCATACAAATGTTTGAAAATGAGCCATAACATTAATGGAAACAGTAAAAGCCTTACGGAAGGCTTTTTCTCCTTTCAATAATGTTGAATGCTCATTGACGTGAGCCCCATTTTATTTAAACATTCATCTGTACATTTGTCATTAAAAGCAATTTGGGAAGGCCATGTCAGACTCCAGGATTTAGGTATACCTCCAGCCCCTTCTTGTTTTACAATAAAGTTGAAGAACTTTAATTGGGGTCTTGTGTGTCCTGGTGATCCCCCACCAGCACACCCTCTTCTAACCCAATCCTGGCTTGTGTGGTACCCACTGAATCTAAACTCTTGCGTGTGCATATATTGGATTATGTCGGAGCAGATGTTTAAGTCATCTAAATAGAATGCTTTCAGGTTTTTTTCATTACTTGCTCTCGACCAAAACCTTCTGAATGCACAATATCTGTCGTCACCTTTTACTAATTGTAGCAATCCTAGGTGCCTGTTAAGTCACACACCACCCAGCAGAATCTGTGCTCAATATCAGTAGTTTCCAGATCTGGCTGATATCCCACAACTCACATTTTGTAATGTTTGTGGCCCAGGTAGGTCACCATTTAGCATAGAGGCTATGTAACTATATATTATTTAGCTGTACAACTCAGCAAAGAACAAGCCACATCAAGGGATTTGACCTTCATGTGATTTACACTTCTGCTACTAATATTTTCTTCTGGAAGGTTGACACTATTATCTGGACAAACCATTGACTAATTCTCTTTTCTATTCCTTAACCAATTGTTGGTTTGATGGATTTGATTTGGAGTTATATTGAGCACATGATTACCCAGAGGCTTCTTTGCATTGTATCCAGAAGGCTCCAGATGAGGAAAGATTGCCACCAAGAGAGGTTAGAGAAAAGCCAGATCTTCAAGGTTTAATGAGTTCAGAAATTAACCTTTATAAATGTAAAAACTGAGGCAGCAGATTCCAGAGGTGAGGAGCCTCAGTAGAGAAGGCAATGCAACACAATAGTTCCTCCAATAAGGTCGAGTTTGCACCAGAAGGCCGTTGGTGGAATGCAAAATATGTAACTGAAAATAATGACTTAACTTGCAAAGAAGTAAAGGAGCACTAAGACCATCAGAAACCTTGGGCATGACACAAAGAACATTTGTATCATTATCTTCCTCCAGCCTGTTTTCAAAAGCAATCTAGATACCACATTCTGAACAATTTGCAGACATTGCATGACGTAGGCTAGAAGTCATAAATAGAGAGAATCTTCATAGCCAAGCCTTGAGGAAATAGCCCCCAATGACTGCAGTCATCTAAACCTGCAGGAATACAATTAGGATTAATCTTGCACAGAGTCTTAAGATGTAAAACAGCATTCACTTGAGGGGCCAATGAGAAATCACTATACAATTTGAAGCCTAAATTCCTGACAGTCACAGGAAGGCGGTATGTAAATAGAGAGGGGGGAACATTGCTGAAAATGTCTAACTTTTCGTTCAGTGTGAATTTAGAAGCCCCAGCCCCGTGGAAGGTCAATTATTCTCAGCCAGTTAGTGAGATCCTTTCTGCAAACTGCATTTCTCAATTTGATTCTTACTTGTCTGATTTCACCACCATTTACAGTTGCATGTCTAAGTAGTTTGCACCTTATTAAAATCGTTCCTCTGGCTCTAAAAGGGAGGAAACAATCCACGTGAAGGCTTGAAGCAAGGTGGCACAATCAATGATGCCCCGAGGACAAAGCACCTACTTCACTCTAATAAATGATCATTGGAATTTGCTTTTCTTTGTGATCTACTACGAGAAACCCATTGGTCAACAGCAATAACCAAAATGTTGGAGTTCCTAACATGGCTGTCAGCCATATGATGATACAGTTCAATGGGACAAGTATCCAGAATGTACTGCAGATATGTCATATTGTCCATGACCCCAAAGGAATATGTTAGGCAACATTGTATGCAGTACCCTGTGGAAGAATGCACCAGCATTGTCCTCCTGGCAATAGTTAACCCAAACTCTGGTATAAGCATCTACTACACAAGTTGGTAGAGTGACTGAGCAGGTAGGCTTATCTCAAGAGGTGTCAATGTGAGCTCTAGGGTTGTAACAGATATTCACACTGACAGGTATTCAAATAAACACTCTCAAGGTTTCTTGATCAAACAATTATTTATTAACTTAACAGTCAGTTGAATAAGCCTTCTTTAGAAGGGAGCACATGTATGTAACAAAACAATATACTTCAAAATACACACTCTCAGTATATTAAAATCAGTAGATACCCATTTGGGATGACACACAGACACTTCCTCCACCCTGAGGTGACTTAAATAACTAGGACACTGTGGACATTGGTATATCACTGGCACATTTAGAGCAATACTAAGGTTAGTGTTAAAAGGAAAAGATGAGTGAATAAAAAATGGTAACAAATATTCTTAAGCAGGTGAGTTCTTTTGAACCCCCAACGCAATGTAAATTAACCCTTTCCCAGCTACTCAAATTATAGAATATGTGACTTTTATTGAGGGATAGTTAAAGCACAAAGTCAGAGGTTAGAAGAGTCTTTTAGGGAGCCAGGCCAGCCAATGTTAATTGCGCAAAAGTCTAGGTGAGCTGAAGTACTTCTTTTAGGTAAGTAAATCACTGTTGGGCCACAAGCTGGGAGGCTTGTGAGAGGCAAAACTGCAAGCAACTCTGCCATAGGGCAACAAAGTCAAGTCTCACCTGAGAGTTAGCAGGGATACACGACAAGAGGTTATATATGAACTAATATGATGTGGTATTTATAACACACTTAATACCCAGAGGTTTCTAAGCGCGGACCCAGGGATCGAGCCTGTGTTGCTTTGTGTCGTCTTGCTTCCAAGGCGAGCACGTTGCCACTGAGCTATCCTCCCGAGAGGTAAGTACCGCTTATTTTAAAGTACCTTTGGTCTGAAGAAATTGGTTCCAGCTGGCATCTGTTCCAGTTATAGTATGGGAGGAGATCCTGTTGTTCCTGTGGTTCAGTCGTGGGGACAAGAGGGAGGACGTCTGGGGACTCCTGCACTATGGTTTGAAGGTCAGCAGCAGCAATGGCCAAATTTCAGATCAGCGACACTTCGTGGTTTCAGCTTCTCGTGAATAGCACCACCGCAGTTCTTAGATACCTTATGGACTTTCCTCGCATCTGGGGTCCAGTACTCTGTTTTGGTGGCTCAGGTTTGGTCAGTCCTGCTTCATGGGAGTCCGGAGGATCTTCCTGGAGCTCCGGTCCGACTTAAAGATGAGACATTCGATTCTGGTGTTGCTCTCCCTGGCAATCGGTTCCTGCAGCAGCAGTAAAAGTACAGCCAGCTCTGAGAGGATGTCCAGATGAGTTTGTCTTGGGGTTGATTGGTCCCACCAACCCAAGGGGAGAAGTCGTCCTTCGCAAGGCTTCTCTAGGCGAGGCAAATTCAGAGCTTCAGCACTGCAGCATGGCTTCACCGGGCAAACCAACAGTCCATGAGTTGTTCTTCTTCGGATTCCTTCATCCAGAGGTCGAGTCTGCCTTCCAAGCAAAAGGCCTTGCCTTTTATGCAAGTTTCTCCCATTCATTTACAGCCTAGCTGTCACTCACACAGCAGAGTGGCTATCCTCCAAGGACAGCCAGGCAGCCAATCACCTTTGGGTGCATTTCTGTAACCAAGGGGATTAAGCACAGTGAGTTTCAGGCACCTCCCTCACTTCCTGCCCTGCCAGACACGCTGGATACAGAGGCGCTAAAGACACAACGAACAAAGGGACCAAACCTGGTTTGGTGCATAGGGTAAATCTCAAGACGGACTTTCCAAAAAGAAATGGCAAAAAAAGAAGACCGGGGCCATTTTTACAAAATGGGCACCCATGGGTGCTTTACTGCAGCTGCAATTGCAGCACGCAGTAGAAACACACAATGGTAGGAAAAAGTAAACCACTGCCACCAGCCATTAATTTTAGAAAGGGTAACATAAAAATGTTACCGGAGAAACTATACAAAGGGGATACTAAGTAACCCCTCCAGCACCCTATTGTAAGATAGTGTGTGCTGGGTCTAGAAAAGTTACAAATGTAAGTAAAGTCAATTTCACTTCACTGCTCTTGTAAACAGTAGTTTATTCAAAACCTTTGGGAAATCTGAAAGACTTCCCTGTGTCACTGTACTGAGGGTGTTGTGTGTCACAATGTAACAAGACGATGCCTATGGAGTTTGTCAGACTCCAAAGTCACAAGAAACACACAAAAGTGGAAGTTGAGAGAAAAGGATTGGAAGGTCGACCATAGATTTGGAGGAGTCTGAGCACGACACCACGCAGCAGAAACCTAGAAACAAGGTACAGGTGCTACCTCTGTATATGAGAGGGGCTGGTGACTGAACTAGGGGAGCCTAATTAGGGTTGGGGACCCAATACGAACTGAAGCTGATGATATATGGGTCAAGGACTCTAAGAGATATATTAGGACACAGACATATGACACATCAATAGACACTTGGCAGGAGAGTAAATCAGGTGTCCTGGAAGGCCATCACGAATTGGTCTGGGACCCAAGCGAACCACAGCAGCAAAGCCAAAAAAAACAGGTCGGTGCAATACAAAGGCAAAGGCGACATGAGAGGGTCTGGGACCCTGAGAATATCAAAAAGAGAGAGAATCAAGGCTTTGCTTATCAGGAGCCGATATCCCGAAATGCAGAAAGGGATAACAAAGGAACTGTAAATGCTGAAAAAAAGCTTTTCAGATATCCTGTGTGGAACCGTACCTGGCAGGAAAGTATACCAGGTCTGTTCAGCTGGACATTGAGTGAAGCATGGGTAGAGAACCTGCGAAAGCATCGCACCATGGTCTACGCCCCATGTGAAGTTGGGTAAGGACCACAAAAGGAAAGTACATGGTTCAGGGACCCAAAGAAGTGTGGAGAAACACCTAAACAAGGGGCTGAGTCCCAGAGCAAGTTGAGGAGAGCCTGAGAGAATATAAAGGGGTCCAGGCTCACCCAGAAGAGAAAGGAGTTGTAGAACAAATTGGGGAGATCTTTTGACAGACCAGAGGGATCTGGGACATATGTGGGAGAGAAAGAGAAGTGCAAGAAGCTGAAACAAGGGCTCAAGGACCCATTGCCAAAGGAAGAGAAATTGGCCCTCATTACAACCCCGGCGCTAATTAGCACCATGGTTGGTGCCGGTGTTGTAACGAGTCCGCCATGGTGGAATGGGGAAATACCGCCCCATTCCAAGGTTGGCGGGGCGATATTTCCCCATTTCACCATGGCCCTTCCCCATTCCCATTTTCGCCCCATAGTGCTCAATGGGACTGGGCAAGGCGCTAAGTACGGTACCACAAATTGCGGTACCTTAATTAGCACCACGGTCCCTTTGCGGTACCCTATTTTAACGGCTGGTAAAACCAGCCGTTAAGGTCTGGTCCCCGCATGGGACCTCATAATCAGGCGTTAAGGGTTTAACAGCGCCAACACCGTTTACGGCGCCGTTAAACCCTTAACGCCAGGGTCGTAATGACCCCCATTATCTGGAATTCTGAGTTCTATAGTTATCTCTGGCAGGATAGAGCACCAGACTTGGCGCTACAGTTTTGAGTTGGAGGAATAAACAAGGGAATTGACTGTCCCCCCTGATACAAGGAAATATGTTTTGTGATAAAAAAAGGTCTGCATTTATGTCTGGCAGGATAGTGAAGTAGAGTTAACTCTACGTTTGAGGATTGAAGACAAGGGTAAAAGACCCCCCCCATTGATACTTGTGAACTGTCTCTAATCACTCGTGTTTTCACACCAAGAACTGAAATTTAAAGGTCTGTATCCAGAATGAGAGTAGCATCCTTCTGAATCAAGAAGAAACCAGTTTTTCCTCAGTTAGTTTAGTGTAAAGGACGGAAATAGGTTTGGACACAGGACGGTGGACATTTTTCTTTACAAGACATCCTGACAGAGTCTGTACTGTTTTTGTTGAAGTAGGGCATCCCCTCATAGAAAAAGGGCAAGATAGGTCTTTCCTTTTCTTTACGTTTATATAATAAGTCTTTGCCAACAAGCATGCCACCGCTGTGTCAGACTTCTGCACCCTTACATTTCATGTTGGAAGATCTCTGGAGGTATGGTATTTCGGCAAGAGACTTTTCCTTGTCTGAGATCCTGTATTGTCTCTCCAATAGTTGAAGAGAGAAGAGCATCTCAAGTTTATCAGTTGACCATGTTTAGCACGTTTCTCTTAAACTATTTTTCCATTATTCAGATCTCAGAAAGCTTTAGTCAACAATGCCAATGTTGCATCAGTTCATGCCCATGATGCAGTCTCCACTTGTCAGGTTAGTTGGCGGATTACTTGCACACTGAACATTTGAGACAAATTAATTGTTCAATCATCTTTGAATGTTCTCTCTTTGATGGAGGATTTCTGAAGACCCATCCCTTTGGATATTTGTTTGACCTTATGTGGTTTTCATTCGTGGCCTTCTCTATTGAATGTCATCATTGTTTCCAGAAGAGTCATTTCACTTTTTAGATTAGGTATTTATATTGCAAACTTAATCCTTATCCTACAATTAGTGACTCCAAGTTTTATAATTCATTTTACCTGTCAGCACAGTTCTTTTTTTTGGGTCTAATATTAATATTGAAGATTATACATATATTCAAAACAAAATCCAAAATCAAGCTATAAAAGTTTACATTCATGGTCAGAACTTCAAATATACAATTGTTTAATGACTCTATATATTGTCACATTTCTAGTAGTTAGTATCTAAAACAAAGAAAAAAAAAGAATTTATATTTGACAACTATTTGGTACTATGAAACAGTTTTTCCCTTGTAGACACAGCGGGGTAAGGAAATAATTAAAGGAAAGGTTAGGGGGAAAAGGTGTGCCCTAGCCTAAATATTCTAATTGTACATTGCAGACCATTAAACAGACAAATAAGATGCTACATGTACAATTTGTTAAAGGAGTCCCATACAAGCTGATAGTTCTAACCACACCAACACAACTTCTCTCTGTTTGTTGGCATAGTACTTGATTGTATCACCTTTTCCCTCATGTACAATACAACAGGGAAGCCATTGCACTCTCATAATGTGGTATTTCATCCTGAAACAGTGCATCTTCAGGAGATTGACATTCTTGGGCATTCAATATTCTATGTGAAAGATATGTTGTTTCTTTTGCGAGATATACTACACAATCTACTTTAAGCCACAGGGCCATAGGGCAATAGGGCACACTTAATTTAATTTTGCTAGAAATCTCGATGTAAAGGCAAATGTCTTTGGATACTGCATCATAATTTACCTCATAGTTGCACTTCCTTTCCAATGTAAGTGAACATTTCTGAATTGCAGTCACTTTCAATACGGCTCATGATTTCACAATGTGTTTGTGTTCAGCAGAATGTAAACAATGACAGTAATATTTTATTTAGGGAACTCCTGATTCACAAATGGTGAGATGAGCAGATATCAGAGCTTTGGATTTGTAGTATTAGTAGTAGCAGTAGTAAAAATATTTATTAAGAACAACAAATTACCAGGGAGTCCAGATGCTATACAATAAATAAATGCATGTTAAAAACAATAAAATAAAGCAAAGTATAGCACATTTAATACGAGGTAGATCTGAGGAAAACAAATGATTTTGGGATTCAATTTATAACAAAATCAAGGCACATGCAATGAAAATAAATATTGTTATAAACATTGCTTAAATAAGTACAGTGAGGCGATTAATCCAGCATTTTGCCTTGTGAGTTCTTCGGTTTCCTGGATTTTACCCTACTCACCCAGCTTTGCAATGCAATGTTCACAGATGATCATTCAGTGATCTAATTTCCTCTTCCAGAGGTACTGGTGTCTCATGTCTTACTGTTTCGTGGAGCTTTTTGAAATCATATAGGAGTTGGCAATTAGCATAGATAATGTTCATCCTCAAGATGCTCCCATCCAAAAGAAACAGCTATCAGACTGATAAAAGAGATTGGGTGTGTAATATTTTCCCTATACATTTATTCTCCCATGATATTTTTAGTCTACAGATGTGTTCCTATGTCCCTTGGTTTTCTGATTTTCTAAAGTTCAAATCTCCCCCTAAATCCAAAGTTGTATTGAGTAGAATTAGACAATATTCTGAAAATGTGTTTCATAGAAATTTCACAGAAATCCATTACAAAATCACAAATTTTGCTCCATGTTGCTCTGCCTGAAAATGTTTCCCAAGTTAAATGTGAAATTTTGCAATGATGTGGATGAAATAGCTGCAAAATTGTAAACTCACAGCATTTTCACTGTTTTGCCTGTATATGTTATCTGTGGCTTTAGGTCCTTCAGGAAGAATACTTTCAGAAACTGGACCCAACTTGGTCATGCTAGTTTCTAATAACCCAGCTATGTCAACCGGGAGCTTTGGTGAGACCCACAGGACTCTTTAGGATTAAAGGTTTCCCACTCACAATAAAAGTGTATTCCATTATAATAGAACTTTATTCTAATTGGTTGATTGGCTCCTAATGTGATTCAATGGTCAAATGCTTTCCTTTGGATGAAGTATAGCATCTGCACATGTAGACCCCAAGCCGAAGGAGTTGCAATAAGATGCAGAAGAGGATTATAATGCCCTGCTGAGAAGTCCTGCCCCTGGATATTGCTCACTACCATTCCAACCAGGACATTGCAGAGTGACATTTGTTGTCAGCAGTTGGAGGATCACAGTTCAGGTTTACACAGGTATAGGTCTGCAAAAGAGCCATGCAATGCTGGATAAATGAAATTGAGAGTCCAAGGTGAAGAAGATATGCAGTTGCTAATGAACATTGGAGGTAGTACAGAACTCAGGTTTGCAGACAATTGTCCCTTGAGCAGTTGCCAAAGACAGCAGTGCTTGACACCGGATGTACAGAGTCAGCAGCATAAGATCCCACAGATGAAATAATGCAACCAAGACCCCAGTTGTTCCTCAAGGACCCCAAAGATGAAGAAAAGCTGATGAACATGTGTCAGAGTTTCCTCAATGATTAGCCTGAATAGTGGTGTCCCAACTTTGCAGATGAAGAGATTGTGGTGGTATTGACAAATGGGCAAAGTCAGCAACCCAGGACCACAACCCCAGGGAATCAGAAAAAGTAACTTGGATGAAGTCAGTGGATGCATAGATGCAGGATCAGCAAATAAAGGTTTTGCGAGAAAGGGTGTGTGTGACAGAGAGAGAGAGAGAGAGAGAGAGAGAGAGAGAGAGAGAGAGAGAGAGAGAAACCTACTTGTCTGTTCATGCTGGAAGGCCTGCAAGTTAACTGACCGCACAAGTGATCTTCCTAATCTGGCACAGATTACAATGTAAGACATGTTCAATGTTTAATAAGAAAAACATTCCAACTTGATACAAAATATAATTGTTGATATATTAAATGGGCCAAAAAAAGGTTTATGCATGAAGTCTTTCAATCCACTGTATGTGTGTGTTCAATACTCTAATCTGTCTTATGCTGACTGATTTTCTTGTATAGTCTGTTATGTATTCGCTGGTGTCCTTTTTCAGAGTATTTTCTCCTTTTTCTATATAGCTTTCAAATATTATTATCCTATGGGTGTTCAATGCCTTGATTGCTATTTTGGTGTTGTAGACCAATTTGTGATTAATTTAGTACAATACTTATTCTATGTTCATTAATGTGTTTGAGTTGTTCCTGGAATCCTGAAATTCACCTGGGTAGCATGGACTTCATAGTGTATTGACTTATTCATCACTTGTTCGATATGTTTTCCATGTGTTAGTATCCAATGAGTATCAATATCGTGTTTGGTTCTACTAGTAAACGACTCATTTATGTTAACGTTTTTATAACAACTTTGATTCTATAGCAATTACCACGTATCTGAGTAATTTTTAATCTCCTAGATACCACTGCAGAGGTGTGCCCATTTTAGTATTTGGTTTGGTTTTCCATTCTTGATTCTTATTGCTCAATCTTGGTTCAATATTTTTTCTTTTTCTCACGCACACAGAGCAACTTTAATTCAATGGATATGTATTCAGTTTTATGGCATTTATTGATACATTTATATGGATGGTGAAAGGGCTCAAACAGAATTCCAAAATCAACTTGAATGATTGAATCAATTTTGATCTGTTGCTTAGAATGGTTTGAAACTTTCAAACTGGAGCTCGAGCTGCTTGTATAGATACAAGTAGATGACGTTTCAACTGTGCTTCAATACAAACTCTAATATTACATTGTGGCGTAATTGTGTCTAAGGAAATGTGCAAAGAAATTATTAAATAAGGCTGTCATTTCATCCCTGGAGCCATTTTTTTGCTCAGTGTAATACATTACTTGATTGAATTTGATGCTGGCTATTAAACAAGGCAAGATTAGAATGATACTTCACACAATAATAAAAGATAATTTATATTAAACAGGCGAAATAAAGTGAAAACAATATCCACCAGTCACTCTTCTATAACAAAAACATGCTATGATTGTAGCCTCTAATTCTAAATTCTAAAACAACAAAATGTGATGGAAATGTGCTTCTGCAAGTGTGCTGCCAGAGTTGTTAAATTAATTGCAAGAAAAAGGTTACAACTGAAAATAAAGCTTGATAAAAAAAGTGATATACAAAGTAAGAATGTGTAATATAGATCACACTATATCTATTGATAGGATAACCTAAAAGCTATTTTAATTGCACAGTTCTGTCACAAAAGCTCAGAATATATCTATCCTGCTGCATTTTAAACTGTAAGATACAAGTTAACCAAAAGATATTTTTGTTCAGAAGTCAGTGCTTTTATGAAGTGAAAATGTCCAGTCCCCATTAGCCTTCACTCATATGAATGCATAGAAGGCCTAATGGGCCCATCTGGATTTACTGAAGACAATGTACTCTGTTTCTAAACTTTTTTTTTTAAAACATTTGAATGTGAGTAGCTTGCTTGGAAAACCCCAAACTCATAGGGCCTGATCATTGAAGTGTTTTATAATGGCGTAATCCCATAGGAAAACATTCCATGAATCAGGCCCATAGTGTTGTATTTTTAGGCTAATTTCGAAATCAACAGATACAGGCTCTGGTTGATCATTGGTACTTTTCCAAATAACAGATGCAAACACAGGCTCCTAACTGCTGACCGTGGAAAATATTAAGCACGAGCTAATACAAAATAGCCAATTAAAATGATCCTTTGTGTAACAGATGTCTTGCATAGCAGATGGTTTCTGTTGATAAAGGGGAAATCCACACACATGCAATTCAAGTCAAAATGTACAGTAATATGTGTAGCATGAAAGATACATTAAAAATGGCAATGGGAAATACATTATCAGTTATAACTTCAGAATCCTTTGTCCAATTAAGAAATCAGATATAGGTTTAGATCCTGCCACAAAACCTAAAATACATGCATATTAAATGATATCTTAAAATGTATCAATGTTTCATAATTTACATATTTTAGTAACTACATGTATAGTAGGACAGAAATATAAAAGATATTCGTGGTTTCAGAATATTCATACTAATCACAACATATTATTCCAGCAATGTT
The DNA here is from genome assembly GCF_040938575.1 of Ambystoma mexicanum. NCBI lineage: Eukaryota > Metazoa > Chordata > Amphibia > Caudata > Ambystomatidae > Ambystoma > Ambystoma mexicanum. The sequence continues at coordinate 741,474,853 of NC_090928.1, forward strand.
GCATGTTCATGTAGAAAGTAATTGGAAACATGAATATTCCACTTTGATATTCATTTCCCCTTGTATGGAGGGGCTATTTGTTAGCTGATACGATACAAATCCTAATGACACATCAAAATGTTAAGTACTGGAAGCAACAAGGAGGGCCTGGGGGTTGTGAGGAGGTAAGGAGCACCTATCACAGGCTCTGTCAACTCCAAAATGTTACATTTTATGATGCTGTATGTATGGAGCTTGCTGACAAAACAGAGTAAAAAGAGAGTCCATCCAACAGGAGAGTAGCATGTATGGATTCTGAATAGATGTACCGATGGGTAAATCTCCTTAAAAGCCCTTTTTCCCTAAATAGCCTGAATGCAGAGGTATTTCCCAAGACAGATCAGATTACCTGAGAGGGGTCAGGTGTACAGACTGAAAGGAAGAGCTTACATAATGGAGTTGCCTGAAGTTAGCCTTTGTCCCTACCTTTGTCTGCCTTTGAAATATAAAAGGAAGTATGTACTATAACCCTAGATTATCTTGACAATGGACTTCATTATAGGTTTGGCATTAAATCTGTGGTAAACCCACCAATTTACCTCCAAAGCCATTTCCTGGTACTGCCACCGGGTCCCACGACATTACTATGGGATTACGAGTGCAGGTTTTGGAGTCCACAGGGCCCCATGTTGATTTTTGGCAGAATTCACAGTGAGCAGTAATTCGGTGCAGTAAATCTGCCAAATTCTGTCCTGGAAGAAGTGTATTTATCTCCAGCATCATTCTAACAAATGAAATTACTGCCACCTTTTTACAGCACCTCCAAACTCATAACAAGGCCCAATATTCCAAAGAGATAATTAATCTCTGATAGCAATTAAATGTTTTTAGGGCACCCTGTTTAAAAACGATATAATTGCATGGCAAACTATATTGCAAGGTACGAACAGTGTCAAACATTTTTTATTTAAATCTGTCCATGAACAGATGAACTATGTCAAAGCAACATATTTCTCTGATGCCAATACTTGTTAATAGTTTCAGATCAAACTAATTCAATTATTTTGTTTACAACTTAATTCTGTGAAATGCTTCACTTTTGGGGGGAAAATCAAACAATGCTGATGTGTGTGTCTTCATTGTCAAATATGTGTACTTCTTGATGATAATACGCATTCACATTGTTTTTTCTGAGTATAGATATTTGTGTGAATAGGAATGACAACATTATTGAGATAAAAGCAGGCAGTTTGCATTGTTTTTTCTCTTGAGAAGCTGCCAGTATCCATTTGAAGTATTAAGTGTGAATGCCCTAGGCATGAACGTTAGTGGACCTCCTTTATTTACTTGATTTATTATTGTATATAAAACAAAATAGTCAGATGAAATCATCTTGTTTCTTGTTCCAGATTGTGTGGTGGGATTGCTGCATTGGGGGTACTAGATCAAGGTTATTTCTCACAAGAAAGAGCCAAATAAGTAAAACATCATATTTTCCATAGATAGAACTTGTTACACAGAAGAGCAGAGACACAGCCCTCTATCCTTCACGTGTTTCATTCTAAAGCCATTCTTACTCAAAACCTCCATCTAGTTATAAACATGACTTCTCTTTTGTAGTTGAATCATTTTATTGTAGGAAAAACCTTTTATTGATGCTTACTTTTGGCTTGACTTCATTTTTTATGAAAGAAAAGAAATCTAGGCTTGGTTCATGAAGCTGTTGATGCCTTTTCTTCTGACCTAATACACTTAAATTCATGACTTTGTTCATAGTAGACACTTGTTCTGGTTTAAATACATTTATGTTTCAAACTACAAAGAATGTTGTTTAATCTTCTCATTCAATTTATGAGTTGTTTACACACTTTCTACTAATACATTTCTATTTCCATTTTTGTTTCTTTTGTTAGCGTTCTCATTTATTTTGCTATTTTCTGGAAAAAAAAGCAAAGAATCTGTGCAAGCTATTGTTTTGTAATTGATACCATGTATTTGTAGAAGAGATTTTAATTTAAATTTTATTTTTTATTACATGTTCATATTCTATTGGATACAGGCATTTTTTGAAGTTGTATTCCTTTTTCAGTCGACATTGTAATTCATGTCCCATTGATCTTATTTTATTTTAAGCCCCAGTGCTTTGATTTTTGAACAAATATAATTTCAATTGAAATGTTTCCAAAAGGTTCTTTTCTGATAAGGAGAGTCTTCACAATTTTTCAGGGAGCAGCTATTCTGTTAGGGTGAATCATCAGGACCAATTGTATCTGAGACAGAGTTCCACGTTTCTGTGAGTCTTTGAGGGAAAGGCAAGCTAAACTCACATTATTTATGTACACACCTTTCTGTAAGAGAGATATGTATAAAAGATATAATCCCTACACTGACAAAATCAAAATTGTTCTGCAAGCGGAAGGGCAAAAATGTTTGCAGAAGAAAGAACAGGTGCCTATTTAAACTGGTAAATGGCCACAAAAAAGATTTCACTAGAAGTTTAATAGGTAGATCACCACAGCATGTATGCATAAATTAAAGCCTCTGTAAATGGAATGTCTCTGCCTAATAGCCTGAAAATAATTCACAACAAACAAAGAGGGTTTCACTACTGAAATTAAACATGTGGTAATTTCTGTCAGCATAGCAGAGGAGGATCCTGATCACTCCTCAAATCGTCTCTTGATAGCGAAGCAACAGGACATCTTAGGGACAGTCACAGTACAAAAGGGATTTGACTCTGATTTAGAATCTGAAAATGCTGACCCCATGGAAAGTTTGGAAGAAAGTGAAATCCAACATGCCTGTAGACAAGCGAATATAAAAGATAGCATGACAATGTTTCAATATTTTGAGTCTAAGAAAACTTATAAAGGAAATCACCAATGGCCAGACAAAAACACAGAAAAAACATGGTTATTACCCACACCTCAAACAGACCTCTACCATCTGTAACATAAAGATACACAGGGCACCCTGTTCCAGGTTCAAGCACTAAACCCCTCCACATCCATTATTTGAAACCACTTTCAAATGAACCTTGAAGATATTACTACGGCTACCTGTACTTGATATAAACTGAAATTGAAGTATGGACATTCAGCGCAACTCCATGTGCATGCAATATTGAACATGTCAGACAATGACTCTTTCCAAACATCTAACAGATAGCATGAAGGGTAGTAGCCACATGACAATTGTGGTTGAAAATGAGAATTATGGCAGTACTTCTAGAAGGGCTGGATCTACAGAATGTAGTACAGCATCACTTCAATCAAAAATCACAAAGGCAGGTGAGCCCATAGACCCAATGCTAGTATATCCAGAAACATAGAACAAATGAGGGATGAAGATATTTAATCACAAAACATCATTTTAATTTATTTAAACATATTTCATTTTATAGCCACCTCTGCTGGCAATACACTATTATAAACATAGTAGTAAACATAGTACGCATGCAAACACTGACTCAATAGATTAAAAAAGTGCAATGTGCAAAAAGTGCAATCAATGTTCCCAAACTGTGTTCTAGCCACCTAATGTGCAGGAAATGCAAATCCCCAGCTAATCAATAAGGAAAGGACAATATCCCAATTGATTCACAATCTAAAAAGAATTGTCGAGCACATTCAAACAAGCATGTTCAATTATGCTGCAGTCATAAGGCATGTTAATGTAGGCCACAGTCTACTAGGCGAGACAACAGTACAATAGAATACAATTGTCTTCAAATGCGTGTTGAGCTCTTTCAAAGGGTCTGTCTCCTATTTTCTCTAGTTTCAACATTTGTATGTGCTTCTTTTGTCCAGTCAGATAAACGTATCGACCACCCACCATTAAGATGGTGGGTGGCCGATAAGGTTATTGGATAGGCACAGAACAGCTTCTAGCATGGAAAGGGCAATTCTGGATGTACAAATTGGATAGCTACAAATCTGGACTAAACCTACAGGTGGAATGGCAGCCTTTGGTTTGTCATGATATTCCGTCTCCCCTATTTCTCTTTGTTTTACTTCTTGATTATGATTTGTGCACATTTTCGTATCACATTATGTTGTTTTTTTGCTGATAGATGCAAAGTTACATTTATGTATGTTATTTATTTATTGTTAGGCACTTATAAAGGAAGTGAATACTGTTTCAAAGAGCCCACATGGCAACAGGGAGGGAACATGGGGAAAAACACAATAGTATACAAAGACATATAAAGTACAGTGAGGGAGGAACAACAGACAAACCCTCTATGCCTTGCAGCAAGGGTGAGGGAAGTGTGGGGTAAGTGCTGGGGAGTCTGTGCTCATGGGTGAGACACAGAAGAAGTGACAGGTATGGAAAGTGCTATATAACATGGAGATGCATAGGGTGGCAAAGTGCAATCCTTCAGGGTGCAGGGTGTGCAGAAGTAAATGCTGGAGGCAGACAAAAGCTAGGCATTTGGGAGGGTGAGGTAAAGGGCCCCGAAGATGCATAACGACCCTGTTTCACAGAAACTGTAAAATAAGTAGAGGAGAGAAGAAGGGAAGGAGGAGGTAAAGAAGAAAGTCCTGACAAGCTTCTGGAATTTAAGAAAGTTCTGTTGAACATGCAGATGTAGTGGGAGACTGTTTCATCGGAGGGAGCCAGCCGAGGAAAGAGTTCTACTTCCAGCCCACTGTTTTTGCGAAACGCGTTACACATAAAGAGTTTGTGCAAGAGGAATGCAGAGGTCTAGAGAGAGAGTATTTAGTTAGTTTAGTTAGAGAAAGTTGCAGATAGTGTGGACTCTGCCCCCACACTGCCTTGTGGATGATTCAGAGGGATTTGAAGTTGATCCGTGCAGCAACCGGGAGCCAGTGAAAACAGTTTAGGGCAAGAGGGATGCAGTCCCTGGGCTTAAGGCCAAGGATAAGGGTTGCTGGCCTTTTTGGACATGCTGGAGGGGTTGCAGAGTGGAAGAAGGTAGGTTCAGTAGGAGGCTATTGCAATAGTCAAGCCTAGAGAGAACCAGGGCTTGTGTAACATTGAGCTTCTGGGGGAAGTGAGAAAAGGGAGAATTCCTTTGAGAAGGAATAGTTGAAAGGGGGACCTCTTTGCAATGTCCTGAGTGTGAGGTAGGAAGGATCGAGAGGGGTTGAAGATGACTACTAGGTTTCTGGATTCAGAAGAAGGAGAAGAGGGAGAGCTCATGGAGACAGGTCAGAGTGAAGGGAAGAATATGGGAGCAGGGGAAGGAGATGTTATGCTATATTATGTTAAAGGTTCTTATACCATGCACTGTTGCCACCTACGTGCTGTCTTGGCTCTCTGGCCGATCTGTAATGCAATGAGGGGGGCGGGTATGATAGTAGAATTCCTTTGAGAAGGAATAGTTGAAAGTGGGACCTCTTTGCAATGTCCTGAGTGTGAGGTAGGAAGGATCAAGAGGGGTTGAAGATAACTACTAGGTTTCTGGATTCAGAAGAAGGAGAAGAGGGAGAGCTCATGGATACAGGCCAGAGTGAAGGGAAGAAGATGGGAGCAGGAGTCCAAATCGGAAGGATCTCGGTTTTGCTGGCATTCAGGCAGAGATAGTTGGAAGTGCACCAGGACTGGATGGCAGATAGGCAGTCAGGGATGATGGAAGGTGCAAGAGGTTCAGCAGGAAGTTTGAAAAAGAGTTGGGTGTCATCTATTTAGCACTGGAAGTTGGGGGAGGAGGAGATGAGGAGTGCCAGCTGAACAAAGTCAACAGGTGGAGGAGGAAGTATGAGAGGAGAAGGTGCCCAGGATGAGTTTGGAGGAACTGTCGCTTAGGAAGGAAGTCAGCCTGTACAGTGCACACTCTGAGATACCAAGGGCATCGTGGAGCCTTTGTATGAGGATGGAGCGGTTTACAGTGTCAAATGCATTGGAGAGATCAAGAAGGATGAGGACAGCTGGAGAGTTGGAATCCAGGGATGCGGGCAATTCTTCACAGGTGTTCAGTAGAGCAGTTTCTGTGCCTCTGGATGCTCGGAATCCAGATTGATGGTCATGTAGACCACCAACAAGATCAGTGTGAGAGTTGAGTTGGGGCAGGGCCAGTTTCTCCAGCAGTTTCCCCAGGAAGGCGTGATGGAGATAGGGCAGTAGTTGGCTGGACAGGTGGGGTCTGCTGATGTTATTTTAAGGAGGAGGTGCACAAGGGAGAGCTTGATGGAGGAGGGAAAAGAACCAGTAGCAAAGGAATGGTTGCAGATATCAGAGAGTGCAGGGGCAAGAGAGCCACTGTTGTCCTTGAAGGGTCTGGATGAGCAAGGAGAAACCTGGTTGGAAGAGACCTTAATGGACCAGACAACTCTGGTGACTTCTTCTGGTGTGACAAGGAAGAAGGAGGAGGATGAGTGGCCAAAAGGAGGCAAGGGGGTGACGGATGGGTTGGGCGAGTGAGTAACGAGGCTATTTAGGATGTCCTGAATTATTTTGGGTAAGTGACAGGTTAGTGCGTTGCATAGGGTGTGAGAAGGAATAGTAGAGGAGGGAAGGGTTGTTGAGTTCCCTGCAGATTTTGAAAACTTCAGCCGTGTTGTTGGATGCGTCAGATACCAATGCCTTCATGTGGGCTCTTTTCTTGGCATGGATGGAGAGTCTGTATTGTTTTTGGAGCAGGCGGCAGGCCAGTTTGTCATAGGGTGATCCTGAAGTTGTCCACTTCCGTTCAGCAGCTCTGCACATTCACGTCAGGTCTGCAAGTTCCGAGTTGTACCAGGTGTTAGGCTTAGAGGCATGTTTGAGGCAGATCCTCATCACTGGGGTAAGAATGCCAAGGGTGTTGGTGATGGACAGGTGGAAGTTGCTGAGAGCAGTGTCAGTGGTAGAGTCTGAGTTGGGCTGCAAGGGGGATAAAGGTGGAAGTGAAGGCAGCAGCTGACACTCGTCCCATCGGGCGGATGTTCTTTAATGAAGTTGACAGGGCTTTTGCAGATGCGGTTACACGGTCATAGGGTCCCAGGTAGGAGGAGAGAAGAGAGTGGTCTGACCACGAGACAGGGGTGACCAGAAGAGATGAGAGAGGGAGGTCAGAGTGGATGATGGGGAATCCAGAGTGTGCCCAGCTGAGTGGGTTGGACCAGAAGGGAGAATGGAGAGGGATAGAGAGATGCAAAGGTCAATGAAAAGAGTGGATGCTGTGCCAGGGGAGTCCAATTGGATGTTCAAGTCATGCAGGAGGTGTAGGTTGGAGGAGGACGAAAGTAAGGAAGAAAAGAAAACAGCCCAATCAGAGAGGAACAGGGTAGATGCACCTGGAGGCCGGTAAATGGTGGCAATGGTCAGAGTGGAGGAGGGAGAGATGACCAACTTTCATAATAGGCTCTCAAAGAACGAGTAGGGCTTAGTGGGTAAGATAGAAGAAGGAACCTACTCAGGGAAGAATAAGGCAACCCCACCGCCCGCACGGTAAGGTGGAGGATTGGAGGAGGATGTCAAAAGCATTGACTGAGTTGGCACTGAATCATGTCTCGGTAAGAGCGAGAATATCGAGGTTGGTGTCTTCAAGAAGGAGGGAGATGTCGGCAGAATGTTTGCTGGCTGAGCAGGCATTCAGCGTCACCAGGTGGAGATGGTCTCTGCCTTTTAAGGTTTTCTGAGGTGGAGTACAGGGGGATGGTACTTCAGTCAGAGGCGGGGCAGGGGGAGTGATAGGGGGAGAAGCTGGAGAAGAAAGAAAGTTAATGTGGGATAGCAGGATCCAGTCAAAGAGAAGGAGATTGGCCTGAGGATCCAGAACCAGAATAGTGCCTGTGTAGTAGATATTATCGATGCAACATAATGAAAAGACGCGACCAAGAGGACGTCCCACTTGGTGCCACCGTTAACGGGAGAGTATGTGAAAGGGGAGAGAGTAGAGATGAGGAGAGGGTTCCATAGCTCTGGAGAATGGATAAAGAAAAGGATTTGATTGAAGACCTCTCTAGAAGATGCACTTTCATAGGTGTCTGCGAAGGGAAGGCCAGGGTTTGCAATTAGGATGTGCCTTTTGTGCTTTTTTCTTCCAGACTTCGAGAGAGACGGAGGATAGGTGATAGAATAGCAGTTATAGAAGATAGGGGACATGGTGAGTACCATCACAGTGGCAGAGGAGGAGGGGTAAGTCCTAAAATATCACCACACTCCTTTCTTGATCTCGACAACAAAACAAACCACACATAATCTTGCCCAACACCACATGGCGGCTACCATCCGAAAAACACACCTACGCTCAATGACTGGTTTCTTCCGAACAGAAGCTATCACCAGCACATCACAGATTTCTTGCTCTTTTTCCCACTCAGTCCTACTATCATACCCGCCCCCTTCATTGCATTACAGATCGGCCAGAGAGCCAAGACGCCACGCAGGTGGCAACAGTGCATGGTATAAGAACCTTTAACATAACATAGCATAACATCTCCCTCCCCTGATATTTGTGGTCTTTGTGGGTCCCACTGCTGCAGCAGAGGTGAAGCCAACAACAGAAACGGGATGTGTTAGTCACGTCAGTTTCTCTTTTCTAGGTTGCACCGACAACACGGCTTGAATCAATAGTTTCCTACAGTTCAAAAAATGAAATTCCATTGTTTGGAAAAGATTTGATCGAATTCTACTGATAGTGAACTATTGGCTCAAGGTGCATCGGGCCAGGTGGAATTGCTTAGAAGTTCAATCAAACATTTACCCACTAAGCTTGATTCTACGATTGAGCCATCCGTATGGACACTCCAATTGGTCAATCTAAGGAGAATCATTTTTTGCCCATAAGTTTGTGGATTATATGTGACATCACAGATGATACATGCATTTATGATATTTCCTGGTTTCTGAGCCACTTATAAGGAATATTTCCAATATATTATCATAGGGGGGATGCATGCCACATGTTTCGCTCACTTCACTTCCTCCTAACTCTCTGATCAGAAACCTGTGGGGTGGCACTAGTTAGTTTGAATATTTAAAATAAATAAGAGACACGTGTTATAGATGCGTGTTGCTAATATTAAGGCTCCATAATGTCTTATAGAATCAAATAGATCTCAAACATACGTACAATGCTCTAGTGAAAAATTGTAAAAAACATAATTGCTTCCAAAGCAATTATAAATACTTATGTTCTTTCTTTCTTTCTTTCTTTCTTTCTTTCTTTCTTTCTTTCTTTCTTTCTTTCTTTCTTTCTTTCTTTCTTTCTTTCGAAAATGAATACATTTTTAGAAAAAAATGAAACATCAGACATACAAACAGAATAAACATTGAAATACGGTTATAAAAAATGTTAAAAGGCAAGTACCAAGACACAATTCGGAGAACAGCTTGATTAAAAAGCCATAGATACAGCTTCATCGTCATGCCTCTGCTCTAATACCCAGCATAAGTTCATATCTCCCTAGATGAAGTGCAGCAGAACCATGGTAATTCAACAAATAGGCTAAAATAGCAATCTTGCAATACGCCAATTCTATAAAACTACTTCTCATTGATATGGGCGTTCAATAAAATATTAGACAGTATGATTACGATTTAGGGCAAATATATAAAACAAAACCACCCGTCCTTGCCTCATGCCCCAACTTCTAAGCATGGGAGTGACATACTTCTTCCGAATCTTAGTATAAACCGCGTAAAACAGCGAAAGAAAAAACATGAATCAGGTTTTCGTCTGCTGACCCCACCAAAACATACTTGTTTATCTGGTATTTGGAGTTAAATATGCGAGGAGCCATGCATAGACGTGTATGCTTTATTTTGTGTTTGTTTAGTCATCCCTGGTTGGCTAGTTGAGCGTTAATGTTGTTAATTGCATGAACATTCAATCTTTAATCTACCAAAACCGCGAGAGACAACATTATTACAAAATAACCTGCATATTAGCAAATGCGGGTTGATCTAGTTTACATAGTCATTTTCAATGTAGCACCCCGATGTAAAATGTATGTCTGAAATACAGAACAATTGATTGACACAGTTTGTATATCTAAGCTATGCACTAGCTGCCCCTGGTTAGATAAAAGAGTAAAGCAGAGAACATACAATTAAAATAATCAGGTTAAGTTTACAATTACTTGGCTGCCTGGGTTTATTCAGCAAAGACAAGCTGCATGCCGCTTTTGCATGCAGCTGCTGATGACACACATATAGGGGAATACTCAAAATGAACGCAAATGAAAAAAAAACACATAGGAAGCACTTACAAAGATGACATGCACATTTCTTGGGGACTGAATAACAGGGCAAGAGATGTGCTGGCCAGCCGCCCTTGCATATATTAGTGCTCGGAGCAGATAGCAAATCAAGCAGGTGGAAATGGACGAAAAGATCGAATCTAAAATGCCGAATGCACGTTTAGTGTGCATTCGGCATATTAGATCAGATCAAAGCCCATAATACCGAACGGGGCAGCAGAGGTTGCAGGGGTCCCCCCCCCCCCCCAGTTCGGTATTATGGGCTAGGGGGTGTCCCCTGCATACATTAAAGGCAGTGCGAGGGACAAATGGGCAACATCCCAAAAGATCGAATTACAAAATGCGGGCAAGTGGGCTCTGCAATTTTGGAATTCGATCTTTTGGGATGCATTCTTTTAACCTACTTCCAAGCGTGGCAGCTGTAGTTCATACAGCTGCTGTTCCACTTGAAAAAAAACATGTGTGACAAGGTAAGGCTTGACTCATTCAAGCAGTGTGCATCCCGCTGCTCCTGTTTCGATGTCTTTGTTTTCAGTGCATTTTATTAGTGGATCCAATTCTGGATATGGAATCCTCATAAATGCCATTTGATTTGAGCAAATGTACAAGGAGGATATACGTGGGCATTCAAATGACCTATAAACATAGGGTGCATCTTCTTTTGGCACAAATTAAAGGATGTGAATGCTCGGTCTAATAATTTGAGTCAGACATTTTTGAGAATTGGCCCCCTGGTGTTAAAATATATCTTATTTATTTATTTTATTTAAATTTATTTGTTTAGTTTCATCAAAGAAAACTTTAAAAATGTGTATTACATCATCTAAAATCTTATCAAAATACCATTACACATTACATTTCATACATGTCTTTATCACTACACATTGTCCTTTTCGTATGTTCGCTATTATTTCATCGTTCTCTTAATGTAATCCTTCAACATTTTACATAGTTCCTTTCTAAACAGCAACATCCCGTTAGCCAATACATATATGTATTTATGGATTATATGAACATATAACCTAATATTGACACCACTTAGAACCAATTAACACATCCACTCCTATTGAAACCATTAACATCTATATTTAGTCTCTCTTTACCATTTTCTATGTCGACTGTGTAGGGAGTATTCACTACACCAAGACTTTTATTAAAAAATGTTTTAATTTCAGACCACAATTGGTATAAAGCAATATGCACCCCCTGACACTCTGTGTTCAAACAATATATCCAGAATGGATCACTTTGGATCATATTGTTCTTGTGTACAAGATCGCCCAAACTCGTCATATATTCAGTTCCCAAAACTGGACACTCTGTGAATATATGTCGAGGCGTCTCTAACATGTTCGAAATCTGACATATTCTACTGAAGCTTTCGTTTTTTGAGAGCTTTATCCATGCGCCAATCAGCGCGAAAAAAGGTAGCTGGTTGGTACGCATTCTCACACGCAGAGTTCTCACTGCTTGGTTAGGACACTTCCTTAGATAGAGCTGGGTTTTTATAAACGTGTGGGACACTCCATTTACATATGTGTAGGAGGGGAGTGTCTGAAGATGTTCATAATTACCAGCCCTATCCCAGGTTTTGACTGTACTTAATAATATATATTTCAAGGTCTCATATAGTGTCTTTCTTGTAAAGACCGGTGACCATCCCAATGATTTATATAACAAATAAAATATATCTTAAAATACTATTTGTAAAGAATATTAAGAACGGACCTGATGTTTTATCTGTCTAATTGAAAAGCCAGATGGTCAATGTCCACTGCAATGTCAGCAAAGAAACATCTTGCAGCCCTTCTTGAAAACCATAGTGCAATGTTGACTCTCACTAGTGGTAGCTCAGGACTAAGAGCCTCAGAACACTCTACTGTATTTCCTGAAACAGATTCAAGTGGACTCTACAGAAAGGCTCACACCAGGTAATAAGTTAGACAAGGTAGTTGTGGGATAGTTAAATGTTGGTTAAGCCAATGAAGTAGGCTGGCGTCTCCTTAAGTTAAGCAACACAAAGTCTCTTTAACAGTCACAACCACCTTGGAAGGACTCCACCATCCATATCATACAATCTCTCTGGTTAGTTTAGAGTTTCCTGGGTGTGGTTTCACTGTTCCAGGTAGTACACAGCTGCCTCTGGAGTCACACGTTAAGGTTTAAGCTAGTTTCTGTATCTCATACACCAGGCCATGGCAAAATCATAGCTTTATTGGTACTCTGAGCTGATGTTAATTGGGGGAATCTACTCCGGTTTCCACAATACATTTCTCGAACACCTCCCTGTTCTACTGCCCTGGCTCTGCTGTCAACCAGTCTTCTCTGTCTCCTTGGAAGCCTCCCAACTCTTATTCACCTTTACCTCATTGCTGCTTCCCTGGGTGTTGTACTTCCATCTCTCCCTGCCAGGCTGATGCCCATCAGACCAGGATTGACTTCCAACACATATCCCAGGCCATACCTGCCAATTTCTCAACACCTCGTATGTTAACAAGCTTCCTCCTTCCTCTGGATGTCACTCTCAACTCTAACCTCCCGTTTTTAAACATTTTCTTTAATCCTCTGACTAATTCCATCCTCCTCCTCTTGTCTTCTCCCAAACACCTCCTCTTCTCTCAACATCTTCCTATTCTCCTGGTCAATTCCCCTCCTATAATACCAACATGTTCTTCTAATGGTGCTCCTCGCCTTGTCTTCACTTTTTCCAACCTCCTCTTCTCTCCAGGGCACACCCTCTCTCTTCCCCTGTGCCCCTCCTTCCACTTTATCTATGCTTCCTCCAACACTCTCCTGATGTACACTGCTCCGATATGCGCCAACCTGTTCCAAAGGCTCCAACAACCTTGCTTGCATCGCCCATATTAGCTTGTGTTTCATGAGGGCTTTATAACTGTCTGAATACCATCCCCAGGGTTGCGCTTTGGGGTGTGGGCTTTAGAAGTGCATAATTAGCAGCCACTCCTTGAGATTGGTCCATGCTTCCCCTTGTGTAGTTTTGTGGTTGGGACTGGGCTCAAGCCATACTCATTTTGTCTCTGCAGACCCAACCTTCATATAGGCTGTGTGCCACCTGGTATTTGTGGACCTTGAGTCTGTTTGGAGGGGTCACTCAAGTGCCTGCACATGCAAAATTCCACTACCAACAGAGTGCACAGGCAATTAAGGCTCCCCAATGTAGCTTCGTTCGGTCAACCAGACATTACATCTGTTGTTTGGGGTTGGAGTCCCCCTGCTCTGTTTGACAACCTGTGGCTCTAAGAATTTTGGGAGAAGGCTGTAGAGGCTCCACCATCAGTGGTTCTTGTTCAACCAGGGTGAATCTTAAAGGTACTGTATCTTCCTTTTGTCAGATATGATGATTTCCTGTCCCCAAAGAGGGGAAACTGTTGAGGGGACCAGGGATCCTAGCAAAATAGCCCCAGGTCCATCATTACAGAGTCTGTGAAGGCCCCCATCACGCTAGGTAAAATACCCATCCCATCTGTAGACGGGCAGGGCACTTGATAAATTGCCCACTCTGAGGAAATGGTAATAGAGTCCTGATTGATGATTTAGGCAATTAAAGGTTTCAAGCATCAGTAAGAGCCATGCTCTTAATAAAAGACAAACAAAATACAAAAAAATACAAATGCCTTGCACCAGGAAGGTACTGTGCTCCCGCTTGTGGGATAGGCAACACAGGTAGCCCCAGGAGTTTAAGAGGGGCAAAAAATAGCTTGCAGTCCTATGGTTACCACTGGCCTCATCATATCATGGGGACGGATCGCCATACATGTTGCTTTATAGACTCAAGAGAGGCAGAGCTCCATTGTTGGGTTTTCAAGCATCCAAGAGATGATGATGCAGAACATTGTACAGCATCATCAGGTAAGTCCTTATTCCCAGTGCTGCAGGATAAAATCCCAGATTTGACAAATTACTAGTCCAGATGCCCTGCTTTTAGCTCAAAGTCGGCAGCCTGTGGGTGACCCCCAGGCTCCAATCAGACACACCTGCACCAGTGAAAATGTTGTCATAAAAAACAGTCAGTACTAGTCACCACATAACATTCTTTTGTGGGCATTAGCACCACAGAGGACAGGGCATGAGGATTTAAGATGACTTCTAGTCATCCCACGCATAGGGACAAGCACTCACACACATGCATGCCCCTTTGTGAAAACCTGGCTTGAGATCACATCAGGAATGACATTAAATGGTATTTGTAGTCCCATACACATAGACAAATACAGTTGCCAACTAGAACCTGACCACACTGTCAATATGAGGTTACTTGCCCAAGGAAACTAAGGGTCTACTTTCCAGAATACCTCATCCTGGGGTGGGGGGAATAGAAGGCCCCCTGCAGGCACACACATGTCATATTTGCATATCCACTGATACATGAATAAGACACCCTCGGGAACAAATCTAAAAAATCTGAAATATCACAAGATATTTTAGTGGCTACCAACTTGAAAAAAGGTAGAACACAATGCATGAGGATAGGGACGTTGACCTTGTCTATTTCTCCAGTCATTTGTGGCATAACTCAAGTCTCACCCTACTGCACTGTTTTGCTTAATGTTTCAGTTAATGTCTACCTGATACTTTTGTTTAACATTGTAAAGGACATAATGGCCAATATACAATCTTTTGCTGTGGCCATCAGGTACACATGAGGGTTTCAGACGAAAGTCGAGAATTACAGTTTTTCCTTGTAGCCTCTTTCAACTGGAGCAACTACCACTACCTGCAATAAAATAGCTCAAAAGCTAAACTTACTCTAGCATGAAGAATCATAAAGGTCTCATGGGCCTTCCACTCTAATACCACCTGCACTGAAGTCAAGTATACCTGTGTGGTCTTTTAGATGAAAAATTGTTTAAGAAATCCCAGGTCAATGCAGTGGTTAGAGGATGGTTCTACTCCACTTGACATAAATCATCAGGTCATGATCAGCTGTGCATAGATTCACGTTTAACTAGATTGTGCTAATGCCCTCTACGATGGTATTCCAGTATTGGCAATTCGAAAACTTCAGTGAACACAGAATGCACCAGTTTGGCTAGTTAAACCTTTGAAATCTCCCTGTTGCTTCTTGAAGCTAGGTCTGCACTCAATAAATACCCTAATAATAATAATAATAATAATAATAATAATAATAATAATAATAATAATAATAATAATAATAATAATGATCGAGCCGCTGATGCAGCATAGGAATGAATGGGTTGATTTTGTCAAACCTTATGGCTCTCAAAAGCGGCCTGGCGAGAATATGTATATTTACTTTGTGGTTCTCATATCACGTCCTCCTTTACCTAGTCTTTTAGTCACAGGGTGTAACGTACAAATGTTATACGTCAGTGCTGCCGTATTGATCTGTGACGTCGGCGTCTTTATAACTGTGGCTTGATGCAATGTTTTATTTCTGCTGTTAGTTTTCTTTTGCATCGTCCAAAAATAAACAGAATTCTGATGACTTGTAAATCCTTTTGACAACTCACTTGCAACACTTGCATTACAAAAATTAAAATAACATAGCATAGTTCCAACGAAGTATATATATCACAGATCTTTACCTGTTAGGGCTGTTCCTTCATACGCTATCATAATGAGCCAGTAAATAGTCATCTAAAGTCACCAGAAGAGACTTTGAAGTTTCTTATAAAATACGCGTCTCCAAACCTGATTTGACAATTACAGACATTGTACCTATGCCTGGACACATCCTGTTATTTGTACATGTTTGCTTCACACAGACATAACAACAATTTTCCCAAGACCAAGTTATGTCAGCATTTTCGAAACACGTGCGGTGTAGCTCTACAACAATTCTATATTTGATGGTCCTTTGGGTTGTATTTCCCATAGCATGAATAATTATTCACTACATTAAATATTTCCACCTGTTTCAAACGTCTTCTGTTGAACCTTCTTAATTATTTTAAGCAAGTCATACAAACAATGGAAAGATCTACTGACATAACAAGGAAATGTCCCAAGGGAGTGGTCAAAACAATACTTCTTCCATCCTTAATCATAGTTCAATTAAACTCAATACATAAACAATGTCAATTTACCTTCTAATATGATATGATGAATGTGTTACGAATACTTTTTAAAATATGCAACATTTAGATTAATTCTACTATGATTAAGGATTGAAGATGTATAATGATATGCCCTTCTACATCTCCATCGGATGCACCTCTGTATTACATTCCCAAGTAAATACTATATTTAATGCAATTCTGATATTGATTTCCTGTTTTCTAGTCCATCTGTAATTAAGCATCTTCGTATTATCTCCCCAGGATTAGCCACCATGAATACTACTTACTCCTATTTGAATTATGAAGAATGCAATGACTGCATCAGTGGTTATTTCATATTGATTACAGAGAGTAAAGTGCTTTGAACAGAAAAACTATGCAACATGCCATATTGGCTATAGCAGCAATCCCATTTCACATTGGTTTACAAAAGTGGCAGCAACGCACAATGGGTGATACATAAAACCATGGTGATATGCAAGGCACTTTGAGCATTTTAAGGGGACTACACAGAACCAGATTTACAGTACTAACAAAATATACATTATGCGCATAGTTATAGGTGGCGTAATGAAATGATATGGTATGATATTTTATTTGTACAGCGCGTATTCACAAAGTGTTTCAAAGCGCTTCACTGCAAGGGAGGGAACAAGGGAAAAATACAATAACATTCTAAAAAGCCATGAACAACAAAAATGTGAAATTAACTATCATACTCGGCCTGCCGACATTTCAGATACAGCAAGTGCAAAGACACAGATAGGAAGGAATGGGAAACAGACAGGCAACTACCGTACTAGGCCTGACGACATTTCTGGTAGAGCCGGAACTTTACACGAGGAGAGGGAGAAGGGATGAGAAGGAGGGAGAGGAACAAAACAAGCGACTATCGTGCTAGGCCTGACGACATTTCAGATAGTGCTGGAAAGGGAGGAGGAGAACAAGTATGGGAGGGGGGACAAACATTGTTGCTATCATACTAGGTCAAGGGACAATTCTGATAGAATAAGTGCATAGAAAAGAAAGGGAGGGCGGTATAAGGGAGAGGAGGAGGAGCAGAAAATAAACAGTGAAACAGAGCAGAGAAGTAGAGGGGAGAGTGACAACAGTTGCAGAGGTCAGTAAAACACATAATATTGCAGGGAACAGAGAATGTAGGCAAGGATTCAAGAAGGGCAAAGCTTGATTCAGGGCCACCCTGAGTGAGAGATCCTGGGAGGTCCAGCATGAGAGTTGAGAAGGTGAAACACCAAGTCAATGTGTCCATAAAGTCAAATACAAGCGTTGGCAACAGGTCAGTGATGGTGAGATAATAGTGAATCGAGACAACTCCTTCAGTGAAAGAGGTGTGGGGGGGATGATTGGGGATGGAAAATGCCAATGTTGGCATGAGGAGGTGGGTCAAGTTATAGTAGGTGTCTTTTGCGGGCTATTTTGAAGTCTTTTCCTGTGGGGATACTCTCACTCACTTTGGGTAGGGAGTTAAATTGTGGAGGGCAGTTTGAGAATGGACATGATGCAGGACACAGAAAGAGTAGAAGGTGCAGCAGCGGGTAGGATGAAATGCATTTGGAATTCAAGAGTGTGAGAGAGGCGGTAGTAAGAAAAAGAGTCAGCAAAGTATAGGTGGCAAATCTGTTGTATGTGGCTGGATTGAATGACAGGAAGATGGATATTGTCTGGGAGCAGTTGTGTGTGGAAGCAAAGCTCATCTAGACAACGAGCAGAGGTTGGTAAGGTTTGAGAGAGATTAAAGAGGGTGTGGGTTAAAAAAGTAAATATTTTCCCTAAAAGGAGCTAAGATATAGAGTGGGGAACCCAGGAGGAAGCTGGGCAAAATCCAAGTTCACTGAGGTCTATATAGGTGAGCTCACATTTAGTAGAATGGAAAGAAGGATAGGGACAAGTTTTTCATCTCTTGAGAAGGTTTATCCTGGCAGCTGTTTAATCACAGGAATTTAATTAGTGTAGTATAAGATCTCAGTAAAAGGTTATCACCAGGTATTGAGACTTGGGCGATGGTGGAGGTTGATTTGGGGAAAGAAAATAGCAAAGTAGGGACGTTGATTGCTTTGGGGACAGAGAAGGAAGATCCCTAAGGAAGAGGCAGTTGGTGATGCTTTGATGTATGCACTCCACAGTGGAAATTGAGTAAACACTGCATGTCATATATGCATGTCAAGCATCCTTTATGCTGGATTCCTATGGAATCTGTCTGCTTTTTGCAGGTGGAAAAAGCAAGTGAATGTTATGCTGGAATAACACTTACAGGCCGATTCATGGAATAATTACCGGGGCGCAAGTTTGCAAAAACGTGCGAATCGCAGTGGAATAGCGAAAATCGCAGTGCAAGTGCGAAAATCGCACGAAAAGCAGCGCACATCGATTCATGGAAGTCCGTGCGCGAGAAAACCAGCGGATGTGCGATAAAAAAGTGCGCGGCGCACGTTGGCGCACAGGCCATCTAACAGCGTGCGCCAGGTCACAGCGAAAATCGCACAGGCCACAGCGAAATTCGCACATAGCGCGGCGCACGCAACAAAAGTAGGCGGAACACGGGCGTAACACTCGGAATGGGGAACAACTTGCCAAAACGTGGGCGTCACGGGGGAAGTACAGGGCACAAGTGCGCGGAACGCCCACACGCTCGCCTACAACACGTATTCATGGAATAGAATAGGGCAAAAAAGCGCACGCTCAAACCAGCGCACAGGCACAAACACGACCGCCACAAGAAAGCAGGTGGTAGCGTCTCTGCAGCTGTAAATAATGTGCGCCAAAAGGTGCGCCAACAAATAGCACCTATATACTGCCATGATGAATGTCCTATACTGTGGCCCTCCAGGACAAATGACGTGCAAAGGGGTACCCACAAACACGGACACCCGCTGACAAAAAATACGTGTGCGTGTATACCGGGGTGCGCGGGAAGTCTCACACGCGATTTGGCCGGGTACGTGGATTTCAGGGGTGCGTGGGAAGTTCCACACGCGATTTCAGCAGGGTACGTGTATTTCAGGGGTGCGCGGGAAGTTCCACACGCGATTGGCCCAGTGCGAGCAGGGTACGTGTATTTCAGGGGTGCGCGGGAAGTTCCACACGCGATTGGCCCAGTGCGAGCAGGGTACGTGTATTTCAGGGGTGCGCAGGAATTTCCACACGCGATTTCAGCAGGGTACGTGTATTTCAGGGGTGCGCGGGAAGTTCCACACGCGATTTCAGCAGGGTACGTGTATTTCAGGGGTGCGCGGGAAGTTCCACACGCGATTGGCCCAGTGCGAGCAGGGTACGTGTATTTCAGGGGTGCGCGGGAAGTTCCACACGCGATTGGCCCAGTGCGAGCAGGGTACGTGTATTTCAGGGGTGCGCAGGAATTTCCACACGCGATTTCAGCAGGGTACGTGTATTTCAGGGGTGCGCGGGAAGTTCCACACGCAATTTCATCAGGGTACGTGTATTTCAGGGGTGCGCGGGAAGTTCCACACGCAATTTCTTCAGGGTACGTGTATTTCAGGGGTGCGCGGGAAGTTCCACACGCGATTGGCCCAGTGCGAGCAGGGTACGTGTATTTCAGGGGTGCGCGGGAAGTTCCACACGCGATTGGCCCAGTGCGAGCAGGGTACGTGTATTTCAGGGGTACGCGGGAATTTCCACACCCGATTTCAGCAGGGTACGTGTATATCAGAGGTGCGCGGGAAGTTCCACACGCGATTTCAGCAGGGTACGTGTATTTCAGGGGTGCGCGGGAAGTTCCACACGCGATTTCATCAGGGTACGTGTATTTCAGGGGTGCGCGGGAAGTTCCGCACGCGATTGGCCCAGTGCGAGCAGGGTACGTGTATTTCAGGGGTGTGCGGGAAGTTCCACACGCGATTGGCCCAGTGCGAGCAGGGTACGTGTATTTCAGGGGTGCGCGGGGAGTTCCACACGCGATTTCAGCAGGGTACGTGTATTTCAGGGGTGCGCGGGAAGTTCCACACGCGATTTCAGCAGGGTACGTGTATTTCAGGGGTGCGCGGGAAGTTCCACACGTGATTTCATCAGGGTACGTGTATTTCAGGGGTGCGCGGGAAGTTCCACACGCGATTGGCCCAGTGCGAGCAGGGTACGTGTATTTCAGGGGTGCGCAGGAATTTCCACACGCGATTGGCCCAGTGCGAGCAGGGTACGTGTATTTCAGGGGTGCGCGGGAATTTCCACACGCGATTTCAGCAGGGTACGTGTATTTCAGGGGTGCGCGGGAAGTTCCACACGCGATTTCAGCAGGGTACGTGTATTTCAGGGGTGCGCGGGAAGTTCCACACGCGATTTCATCAGGGTACGTGTATTTCAGGGGTGCGCGGGAAGTTCCACACGCGATTGGCCCAGTGCGAGCAGGGTACGTGTATTTCAGGGGTGCGCGGGAAGTTCCACATGCGATTTCAGCAGGGTACGTGTATTTCAGGGGTGTGCAGGAAGTTCCACACGCGATTTCAGCAAGGCATGTGTATTTCAGGGGTGCGCGGGAATTTCCACACGCGATTTCAGCAGGGTACGTGTATTTCAGGGGTTCTGGGGAGTACCACACGTGAATTGGCTGTGTGGGCCCTCCCAGGTGTACGCTCCACAACCTCCACGGACCCTGCAGGCAGCCCACACCACGGGGGACTACCCTGCACCCATGCTCATGTCCCGCAGGCAGCCCATCCACCATGGGCATGCCCCCCAGCCAACCCACATGTCACCTTGCACTACTGATCAACAATGCATGTCTCCCACCACCCCCACCCCCCAGCAGTGCAGGGGCAGCCTCCACCAGGCCCCCGCTCATGTCTCCCACCACCCCCACCCCCCAGCAGTGCAGGGGCAGCCTCCACCAGGCCCCCACTTATGTCTACCATCACCCCCACCCCCCAGCATCCAGGGTCACCCTCCACCTGGCCCCCACTCATGTCTACCACCACCCCACCCCCCAGCAGTGCAGGGGCAGCCTCCACCAGGCCCCCACTCATGTCTCCCACCACCCCCAACCCCCTGCCACCATGGGCAGCCTCCAGCAGGCCCCCACCCATGTCTCCCACCACCCCCACCACCCTGCCACCATGGGCAGCCTCCACCAGGCCCCCACTCATGTCTCCCACCACCCCCACCCCCCAGCCACCAGGGGCAGCCTCCACCAGGCCCCCACTCATGTCTACCACCACCCCCACCCCCCAGCATCCAGGGTCACCCTCCACCAGGCCCCCACTCATGTCTCCCACCACCCCCACCCCTCAGCTGTGCAGGGGCAGCCTCCACCAGGCCCCCACTCATGTCTACCACCACCCCCACCCCCCAGCATCCAGGGTCACCCTCCACCAGGCCCCCACTCATGTCTCCCACCACCCCCACCCCCCAGCAGTGCAGGGGCAGCCTCCACCAGGCCCCCACTCATGTCTACCACCACCCCCACCCCCCTGCCACCATGGGCAGCCTCCACCAGGCCCCCACTCATGTCTCCCACCACCCCCACCCCCCAGCAGTGCAGGGGCAGCCTCCACCAGGCCCCCACTCATGTCTCCCACCACCCCCACCCCCCAGCCACCAGGGGCAGCCTCCACCAGGCCCCCACTCATGTCTCCCACCACCCCCACCCCCCAGCAGTGCAGGGGCAGCCTCCACCAGGCCCTCACTCATGTCTCCCACCACCCCCACCCCCCAGCAGTGCAGGGGCAGCCTCCACCAGGCCCCCACTCATGTCTACCACCACCCCCACCCCCCAGCATCCAGGGTCACCCTCCACCAGGCCCCAACTCATGTCTACCACCACCCCCACCCCCCAGCAGTGCAGGGGCAGCCTCCACCAGGCCCCCACTCATGTCTCCCACCACCCCCACCCCCCTGCCACCATGGGCAGCCTCCACCAGGCCCCCACTCATGTCTCCCACCACCCCCACCCCCCTGCCACCATGGGCAGCCTCCACCAGGCCCCCACTCATGTCTCCCACCACCCCCACCCCCCAGCCACCAGGGGCAGCCTCCACCAGGCCCCCACTGATGTCTCCCACCACCCCCACCCCCCAGCAGTGCAGGGGCAGCCTCCACCAGGCCCACACTCATGTCTCCCACCACCCCCACCCCCCAGCAGTGCAGGGGCAGCCTCCACCAGGCCCCCACTCATGTCTACCACCACCCCCACCCCCCAGCATCCAGGGTCACCCTCCACCAGGCCCCCACTCATGTCTACCACCACCCCCACCCCCCTGCCACCATGGGCAGCCCCCACCAGGTCCTCACAATCCCCAATCATGTGCGTAATGGACAGCCTCCACAGCCAAAAGGCCCTACCAAGTAACCCATTCACCCACATGGAAATGGAAATCACATGTTACACCCCCAATGTTCATTAAGCTAATGAACCCATGTCCATCACACACAATGGTTGCAATTGAATGGGAAAACACACAACATGACATGCATGAAACCAATGAGATGATACCACACAGTGAAGTATGGAAACAAAATTGTATTGAAAAAAATAAAGAATGCTAAAGAAAGAAAACAAACTACAATGTGAATGAGAAAAAAAAAGCTGCATGTCCGTATAAAAACACAAAACTGCAAATCAGAATCCAAAAAATATTTGCCCAAAGTCAAAAGTAAAAAAAATCTCCATGCAATAAAGAACTATGTAAAAAACTACCAAGGGTCCATGAGCCCAACTGAACAAAGGAAACCTACTAAAAAACCTACCTAAAAATCAACTATATACAAAAAGTGGAGCAGTGTCCGTCGACTCCAAATCATAATAAGAAAGAAAGGAAACCTAAAACTAAAGAACTATATACAAAGGCGGCGGGCAAGTCCAGCGGCTCACTCCGTGGTGTCCCGGGCCAGGGCATCATCGAACTCCTGTTCGATGTCCCGGAGGCGGTCCAGTTCCATGGCCCCGAGGGTCCGCAGGGACGATGCCGTGTCCTCCTCCAACCCCCTGCGGATTGCCTCGAGGCACTCGGCCCGCCTTAGGGCCCTCCGCATGGAGTTCTCCGCCCTGACCATTGTGAGCCGCGCCTCTTCCGCCCGCCGCCGCTCCGCACCTATGGCGTGGCCCAACCGCTGCCACACGGAAGACACTCTCTGTCCTGGGTCCCCCTGCCCTCCGGCCGATGCCTGCCCCTCCGATGTGGAAAGCCCCGAGCCTTCATGTCTCTCACCATGTTGCAGCTGCTGCTGCTCTGCCTCTGCCCGTGCACTGCCTCCTGCTGCCTGCGCATCCTCCGCCGGCTGGGGTGCACTTGTTGATGTGGCCACCCCTGCTGGACCTCCGACTCCCGACTGTGGCAGGGATGCCTCCTCCACCAACCTGGCCGCACCGTCAGAGGCAGCTCCACAGGGCACCCAGGTGACTGATGGGTGGGAAGATGGCACAGAGGACGACTGGCGCGTAGGGGGTCCAGTTGAGGAGGGGGTCGGAGCAAGCCCCATCAGACGGAGGAATCCGGCCTGGGTGACCTGTCCCAGCAGGCTGACGTGGTCAACGAGCCATTCGAGATGACGTGCAGTCTCTCCATGAAAAGACTGCAGGTCACCTCGCATGGCCCGTTGACGCAACGCCACACCAGCCAGGACAGGCTCAACCCGGACCTGGATGGCCACGTCCGCAGGCAGAGGAAGGCCAGTTGACGTCAGCTCATCCCCTGCCTGAAAACGGGTCTGGACGTAGGCATCCCTGCTGCTGCAAGATGATGCAGGGACAGGATCGGGGACAGGATTGCACACATGCACCTCCGCGGCCACCTGTGCTGCCTCCTGTCCCTGGTCCTGCACTGCACCACTAGCACCAGTGGGATCCCCACCTCCAGACCCGTCTCTGGTGCTTGCACGGCCCCCTCCTCCACCAAACCCCCCACCAACCTGGATGACTCCGTGCCATCTTCCCCTGTTGGGCCCTGTGGGGTCCCAGCTGCCCCTTCTGCTGCCGAGGAGTCCAACTGCAACCTCCGCCTCTTGGACCTCCTCCCGGCAGCTGCGGCCTGGGATGCGGCACCGGACTCCTCACTCCCCGACGAGATGACAACACGGGAGGGGACCCGGCCCTTGCGTCTCCGGCTGGCGGTCGGATCCCCGCCGCTGTGCTCCACAGCACCTTCTCCGCCCTCTTCATCAGTTGACGCTGCAGACAGGGAGAAACAAAACACAGGCATCAGGGCACTGTACAATGGACACATACACGCATGACAGTTGCACATGAGTGGCATTGGCAAACCTCAGACATGTTATCACAATCCCCAACACATATGTCATTGCAACTCGCACACATGAGCCATACCACAGCCATATCGCAACTGCCACCACCATCCCTACACATACAACAGCATCAGCAGCCAAAGGGGAGCCAGACATCACATGCAACACAGGAAGTGCACCACACATGTACACACACCACCACACTTGCATGCATGTCTACACCTCTGCCAAGTGTTGCACTGTTCAGACGGGCATCCATGTCACATCTGCCAATCAGGCTTCCACATACCGCTGTCACATGCATCCATGTTGCATCACTGTTGCACCCTTGACAAATACACACACATGCACATGTACACAGTGCTCATACATGCAGCCGAAAACAACATACATGCCTGACATCACGGACATGTCTACTTACATACACATTCATCCAAACATGTGTGCACGCACAACTGCATTTGCCATGCAAGCCCACACACACAAGCACCATCCATGTCTCACACATTACAGCCCTCGCATGTGTCAGACCCACGGCCCTGTACACCCCCACCCATACTCGACCCCATACAAACAGATGTGCAACCGGCACAATGCCGAATAATCACCACACGCACTGCTCACAATAAGGATGCATGTACACTCACCGCTCGACTCCAGACGGGTCTGCTTCTCTAGGACCTGGAGGTGGAGCGCTGGGGAAATGCGTTCCAGGACCCCCATCTGTTCTTCCGACAAGTGGCCCCGGGGCCCCTTGGCATCCGCTGCCTTCAAGAGGCACCGGGCCTTGTTCAGGTCCTGGACCTGAAGTCCTCCCAGCGCTTCCTGACATGTTGTAAGTCCCGGACTGCCACCCCCTCCGCGTTGATGGCAGTCACGATGTCAGTCCAGATCCGAGTCCGTCCTTCCTTGTCGGCGCGGGAACTTCCGAAGAGGGCATCATACTGCCCCAGGACTTGCTCCACCAGGACACCAACTTCGGTGGCACTGAAGCTGGTGCCCCTCTGCCTCTCTGGCCGGGGGTTGTCAGTGGTCACAGATGGTGTTTGCCCCGACATGACAACCCCAGAGGCAGGAGTGGGTGGGCAACTGGGTCCTGGGGCTGGGCTGTGGAGCGATGGAATTCCAGTCGGGAGTCTTCGGTTCCAGCAGGGGTGGTCACAGCAACAGCACCCCTGGCTGATGTGCAGGCAGCAAATGGCAGTGCACGTGGGCAGCAGGCAGTCAGGCAGCAGCAGATGGCAGGTGGGAGCGTGCTCGGGGCTCTGGGGGGCAGTAGTTCGGCCTTCTGGGCAGGAGCGTGGTCTTCCGTGTGCTTACGCGTGGCCAGCTTGGTACGGAGTGATTTGGCACGTGAAAATCCTGCACGTCAGCGTGAAAACCGAGGAAAGGCCCTTAGCGCGTAAGCGCGTCAGCACGCATACGCGAATCTATTGGACCAAAGGCCCTCAGCGCGTAAGCGCGTCTGTGACGTGACCCGCACGGGTGCTTCCCACACAGCACGTGATGACAGAGCACACGTGGAAAGACTGCACGTCAGAGTGTCATCGCGTGTAATTGGACAGCACGTCAGAGTCTCATCGCGTGTAATTGGACAGCACGGCAGAGTCTCATTGCGTGTAATTGGACAGCACGTCAGGGTGTCATCGCGTGTAATTGGACAAAAGTGCGCGTACACGCGATTGGCCTATGTACGTGTATATCAGGTGTGCGCGGACACTTACACACGCAAGTACGTCAGCGCACCTGTATCCCGGTGTGCGCGGGAATTTCCACACGCTATTGGACTGGGTACTGGATTTCAGGGGTGCGCGGGTCACACGCTCGCCTACAATACGCGCAACGCATTAATTTGCGCGCTAAAAAAATTACAAGCTCAGACCCAGGATGAACAAACCGTTCTTAGCAGCAGTGGGCGTGGCCTACCAAAGGAGGAGGAGGAGGATAGTCAGGGCCAGAATATTCACACCCAGAACCAGCCTTTTCGGGATGCCTGATGACCAGGTGCATGGGAGGTACAGGTTTCCACCACACATCATACTGGACCTGGTGAGTGAGTGGGAGGATGACCTCACATCACCCACCCTGTGCTCCCAAGCACTCAGCCCCCTGGAGAAGGTCCTCAATGTACTGCACTTCTTAGCCACTGGATCATTTCAGCTGACAAGTGCCATTGTGGGTGGTGTATCACAGGCCACCCAGTCATGCTGCCTACACCACGTCTTGAACATCATCACTGCACGCCCATCAGTCCGCAGGCACATATACCTGCCCAGAACCCCTGCAGAAAGGCATGCTGCCGCCCTGGATTTCTACGCTGTGGCACGATTCCCCAAAGTGCTAGGTGCCATCGACTGCACCCATGTGGCTCTACGTCCCCCCAGGGCATCTGAGCACATCTATAGGAACCACAAGCACTGGCATTCCATCAACGTGCAGGTAGTATGTAATGCCAAGGGAATCATCACCTCAGTATATGCCAACTATCCCGGGTCAACCCACGACAGCTTCATTTACCGAATGTCCACCCTAAGCCGGGACCTAGAAGCTGGGCGGCATGGCGATACATGGCTGCTTGGTGAGTATGAATGCCACTGCACATGCATGCATGTCAGATACTGAGCAAGGTCACAACCCCACCAATGATACCAATCACCACCTCCACAGGGGACAGTGCCTACCCTCTCAGCCCCCACATGATGACGCCAATTCGGAACCCCACCACGCCACCCCAGGTAAGATATAACGCAGCCCACATTACAACCTGGGGCATAGTGGAGCGCACATTCGGAGTGCTGAAGTCACGCTTTCGCTCCCTTGACCGTTCTGGCGGGCAGCTGTTATACGCTCCCCCAGTAGTGTGCAGGATCATAGTGGCAGCATGTGTCCTGCACAACGTTGCAACACGCCGGGGCCTGGCCGTGGACATGGTGGTGCCCCCCCATCCCCAACCACATGCACAGCCGCTGCGCATGGGAGGGGAAAGGGCACGGGGGGAGGCAGCCCGTACGCAGCTAGTGGCTAATTACTTCACATAGAAATCACACCCCTGTGGAGTGCACACTGACCTGGCAGATTCCATCTGACAATCAATGATGACTCAACCTGACACTGATCCTGAATGTCTGGAGAATGAACCGCGAATACCATACCAGCCTGAGATTGTTCACCTGGAAGTGTCACAATGTGTGCATCCCTACCCACACAGACACCACCAATGCAGTTTTGTGAAGTTACACATTCAAGCAGCTAAAATGAATACCCACTTGCAAAATGCAACAAGAGGACAGTGCCATGTCAGCCAACCCAACCCCAGCACCGCCACACCACACACCGTGCCATGTCATGCTATTTGCAGGTAAACAAAGTAATCCCCACAACATGACACTAGTGTCACAATGTACAGTGTCCCTATTAGAAACTTGCAACACCTGAAATGCTCACAGTAATGCCGGACCAACAACAAACTTGAGCAGGTACTACCATTAACATGACATCACTAATGTTAAATATTAGTAGTCTCACCACCAGGAAATGCCTGCACTCCCACCACTACCAACTGTGCAGTGTTGGCGCCATGTAGAGTTGTAGGTGCACTGCTGCCAACATGGACCCCATCTCCAGACTAGAGGTCCTTGCGTAGACATTAGGAAGGGACCTGCAAATTGGGAGGTAGACACAGAAGATGAGTTACACATCAATGCAACATGCAGTGTACAACACAACAGCAATATGCACTAGGAATGTATACACAGTATTGACTACAGACTGCCCACACAGCTCATGGGAGTCCAACGTCACTGTGTAATTCACTGTCACTTGGGCACACCCTTTGCAAGCCCATGGAAACGGGAAGCAGGAGGGGTGTGTGTGACTCAAACCCAAGCATCTGAACCAAATACATTACAAGCCTGCATGTGCCCAGCCACAATGCAGCGTATGCCCACAGGAACCACGGAAGCCAACAAATCGTCCCAAAAAAATTGGGAATAAAATAAATAAAAATATAAATAAAAATAAAAAAAAATCATAAATGGCCATTGAAGGGCCCGGGCGGGTTGGGGAGGCCACCCAGGAGGTCCGAGGACAGGATGCACACCAGAACCCACCTGCGTGGATCCTGGGAAAAAAAAACACCTCCATGGGCTCATGGCCCACACGGCTACCCTATTGTGTGAGTATCACTGCTGTCGCTATTATCACCCTGTGCAGCTGCATCCGGAGGTGGTTGCAATATGGGAGGCAGCCCACGCAAGGCCCTAGTCTGCTCCTCCATGGCTGCAAGCATGCGGGTGTGGTAGGTCTGGTTCTGGAGGATGAGTGTGCGGAGGTCCCCATGCAACAACTCACGGGATGCCCGGACCTCCGCCCTCGTTGCCTGCATCTCAGCTGAGAGCGTACGGGTGAGACGCTCCAGCTGCTGTTCTGTCCTTTGGTGTGTTGAAGCCTCAAGCTCAACAAGAGTCGTCCTGAGGTGAAGGAGCTCCTGCCTCAGGGCTTCCCTGTGGCCCTGGGACTCAGTGGAGATGGCCTCCTGCAGAGTCGCCAGTGCCACCCGCCTGTCCCTGTTGGACCCCAACATGTCCTCCCTGTGTGACTGGCAGATGGAGTCGGTTGCCTGCTCTAGTCGCTCCATCAGCCTTTCAGGGGGGACAATGGAAGTGGCCACCCTATCCATGGCCTGAGCCATCATCTCGGATGATGCTGCCTGTTGGGTTGCCATACCGTAAATGGATTGCTCCCATGCGGTATTGCCAGGTGGCGTACGGCCACCACGTCGGCGGGCACCACACCTGTCTGGGGCAAGGCGAACTGCGCCTTTCTGTGCCGGCACTGCCTGAGGCTGCAGGACTGCATTCCCCCTCTGATCTGCTGGCCCAGGAACAGGATCAGATATCGCGGAGTGTGACCCTGCATCCGTAATCACCAAAGGCGTAGCTGCCAACACTGACATCCCCATTGAGGGTTCTGACCCTGGTGCAGGTGGGTGAGACAGAACAGAATCCCTCCCTGGAACACTCACCTGCGACGGCACGTAGGTCTCATCCGAATCAACACCTGAGTACAGCTCGGGGGAGGTGCAGCCAGAGACACCCCTTGAGAGCAGGACCTGCAGCACTTGTGGGTTCTCACCCACCACCACACCACGTCCCTCACTGGTGGTTGGTCGGCCCTCGGACCCCTCCTGGGTCTGCACCATCTCCACAACCCCAGCAGTATCAGGTGCGTCTTCCCCTGCAAAGACATAAAAACAAAGAAATGGAAACAGGCATTAGCACCATGGCACACAATGAGGGCTGAGAAGCAAGAGAACCAGTACTTGTTTGACACATGTCCCACATGACTAAAACCCTCCCATGCATGCACCCTCACTGCGTATGAAGGGCAGGCAAATGGCACACACTGATGACACCAAGATGGAAGATGAACACATTTTCTGCATGCTGCCTGGCAGTGGCATCACAAATTGGCCTGTGATTGGCAGGTGAAACACACATGCCATCACACAGATGGCATGTACCATTGCTATTGAGTGAAGATGGAGAGGAGGGCAGCACCTATTCATTCAGTCCAGTTCCCGCATGTAATAGCTTTTCTAATTCAAACAGGTCAGATTCTTCACCTGGAGCTGCCAGTCCGAAATGGTGCAATTGCACAGGGACATGTTTGAACAAATGATATCCAGGTAACAAAGTCACTCCACTTTACCATAGCCATGTCAGACATGTGACTAGAGGACTGCGACATGCCTAGTAAAAGTGGTGGAATGCAAACAATCTGACTAAATGAACAGTGAAAAATCAAGCAACAATGTTGTGGCAAGGTGACACTTCAAGGGCAACTGGCGTGCAGTTGGGCTAGATGTCTACTGTTGGCAGAAGGGATACTGCTATGGCCAAATGCAGCTGCGCAGGATGTATTGCATGAAGCACATGGCTGACCCATACGACTCAGGCGCACACACTCTCACCTGTCACACAAACAGAAGCCCTCACACACACCATGCACATGGATGACACACACATGCATGTGCACTCACCGGACAATGCCTCGTAATCAGCCAAATCTCCCACGCCTTGGATCTGTTCCTCCGTGACGTAGGTCCCAGCGACTGACTCATGTGGAGTGAGTTCCATGTCTACTACTGGAGACCCACCTCCAGTCACTAGAGTTGCGGCATGACTTGAGGCCAGCTTACTCTTTGCCCTGCGCTTTAGGTCATTCCAGCGCTTATAGCAATCATTGGCTGTGCGCCTCACGATTCCAAGGGCACTTACGATGTCCGCAACGGTCTGCCAGTGTGCCTGGCATTGTGCAGGTGTGGTCTTGGATCCTGCAACACTGACCATCTCGTTGTCATGTGCGGACACATACTCGACAAGTGCATTCAGTTCGTCATCCGTGAAGCTGGGCATCCTGGATGGGCCAGACTGTGTAGCCGTGTCTGGGGCATCAGCCTGTGCCGGACGAGCACTCTTCCTCTTCCGCTTGGAAGGTGGTGGTGATCCTGAGTGTCCTGCGCCACTCTAGACACTAGGGGCAGGAGCCCTGGTGGACTCTGTATCAGGAGTGTGGGATTGTACACTCAGCATGGGAGTTGGTGCAGGCATTGGCTCTAGTGTGATGGTGTCAGGGGGAATGTCAGCAGCATGGACTAGGACCGACACTGTCCGGGCTGGGTGTGTGAGGGCTGGGGTGGATGGAGCCGCAGCTGCCCCTGCAGCCTCTCCGCCCTGCCTACTTGGTGCAGCAGATGACCTTGCTGCCCCAGATGCACGTGGCATGGTGACATCAACGTGCACCAGCGCACGTGTCATAGGCCTGCTGACCTGGAAGTCAGCCATGGAGTCAGCCAGGTCTGGTGCCACAATGGGCTGGTCCAACAAGGGCTGAGCATGGATGGTGTCAGCCACATCAGCCTCAACGGGAGGGGTGGGGGGGGGATTATGGGTGCCCTTGACTGGTCCTCCACACATGGGGGGACAGGCTCACCCTGCAAGTAACGACCACGTCCCCTACCGGATCCACCACGGCCACCACTTGTGGCTCTTCCACCTTTGCCACCCTTACGGAATCCTCGCCTCCCAGCCATGGCACTGATGTTAATGTGCGTATGGGAGTGGCTGTAAACTATTGTCCTGGGCAATTGGGGGTCAAAGGGGTTGGGTACCAGATGGTAATTGTACCCTAGTGCTATTGCAAGGCTGATTGTAACCCCTGGGGAAAGATGACGGGTCACGCTACGCACAGGAGCCCCAAAAATGGGAGATGACGTGCACGCAACCCCTCCTAGACCACGTGTGCAGAAAGAAAAACCTGCACTTCGCTGTGGCACCCAGTAACACAAGAATGAACGTATGCGTGTCACACGCAGCCTAGAATGACCTCTGAAGGGGTAGGCTACACACGGGGCAAGCACAGATGTTAGATACGTGCGTGACTCACCGTCTGCCAGGTAAAAGAGCGTGAAAAAGGAGCGCGTTTGGTTGGCAACACCCCCGCCAAAAGAAGATTTGTACGCTGTCTGAGGAGACAGGACAACAGTAGAAGGGAACACTGTTTGAGGGAACAGGCCCAGGTAAACCAGTAAAAGAGATAAAAGAGAAAAAGCTGTCAGAGGTAACAGGGAATACGAACTTGAAACGCCGTAAAGTAAATCGCGTGTGAAACGACAAGAAGTACAGAATTCACCCACTCGCTCTCCACGAAAAGCACGTACAAGGAAATGGTGTTCTACGCGTACCTTTTATACAGGCCCACACGTCCAGCGTCACTTACGCGGCGTGTACGCGCTAGGGCCATTTCCACCAATTACACGCTTTGTCACTTCTGCGTGTAGGGCCATTTCCACCAATTACACGCTTTGTCACTTATGCGTGTAGGGCCATTTCCACCAATTACACGCTTTGTCACTTCTGCGTGTAGGGCCATTTCCACCAATTACACGCTTTGTCACTTCTGCGTGTAGGGCCATTTCCACCAATCACACACGATGACACTCTGACGTGCAGTCTTTCCACGTGTGCTCTGTCATCACGTGCTGTGTGGGAAACACCCGTGCGGGTCACGTCACAGACGCGCTTACGCGCTGAGGGCCTTTGGTCCAATAGAATCGCATATGCGTGCTGACGCGCTTACGCGCTAAGGGCCTTTCCTCGGTTTTCACGCTGACGTGCAGGATTTTCACGTGCCAAATCACTCCGTACCAAGCTGGCCACGCGTAAGCACATGGAAGACCACGCTCCTGCCCAGAAGGCCGAACTACTGCCCCCCAGAGCCCCGAGCACGCTCCCACCTGCCATCTGCTGCTGCCTGACTGCCTGCTGCCCCTGCACTGCTGGGGGGTGGGGGTGGTGGGAGACATGAGTGGGGGCCTGGTGGAGGCTGCCCCTGCACTGCTGGGGAGTGGGGGTGGTGGGAGACATGGGTGGGGGCCTGGTGGAGGCTGCCCCTGCACTGCTGGGGGGTGGGGGTGGTGGGAGACGCATTGTTGATCAGTAGTGCAAGGTGACATGTGGGTTGGCTGGGGGGCATGCCCATGGTGGATGGGCTGCCTGCGGGACATGAGAAGGGGTGCAGGGTAGTCCCCCGTGGTGTGGTACTCCCCAGAACCCCTGAAATACACATTCCCTGCTGGTATCGCGTGTGGAACTTCCCGCGCACCCCTGAAATACACGCGCCCAGGCTATTCGCGTGTGGAACTTCCCGCGCACCCCTGAAATACACGTACCCTGCTGAAATCACGTGTAAAACTTCCCGCGCACCCCAGGCTATTCGCGTGTGGAACTTCCCGTGCACCCCTGAAATACACGTACCCTGCTGAAATCGCGTGTAAAACTTCCCGCGCACCCCTGAAATACACGCGCCCAGGCTATGCGTGTGGAACTTCCCGCGCACCCCTGAAATACACGCGCCCAGGCTATTCGCGTGTGGAACTTCCCGCGCACCCCTGAAATACACGTACCCTGCTGAAATCGCGTGTAAAACTTCCCGCGCACCCCTGAAATACACGCGCCCAGGCTATTCGCGTGTGGAACTTCCCGCGCACCCCTGAAATACACGTACTCTGCTGAAATCGCGTGTAAAACTTCCCGCGCACCACTGAAATACACGCGCCCAGGCTATTCGCGTGTGGAACTTCCCGCGCACCCCTGAAATACACGTACCCTGCTGAAATTGCGTGTAAAACTTCCCGCGCACCCCTGAAATACACGCGCCCAGGCTATTCGCGTGTGGAACTTCCCGCGCACCCCTGAAATACACGTACCCTGCTGAAATCGCGTGTAAAACTTCCCGCGCACCCCTGAAATGCACGCGCCCAGGCTATTCGCGTGTGGAACTTCCCGCTCACCCCTGAAATACACGTACCCTGCTGAAATCGCCTGTAAAACTTCCCGCGCACCCCTGAAATACACGCGCCCAGGCTATTCGCGTGTGGAACTTCCCGCGCACCCCTGAAATACACGTACCCTGCTGAAATCGCGTGTAAAACTTCCCGGGCACCCCTGAAATACACGCGCCCAGGCTATGCGTGTGGAACTTCCCGCGCACCACTGAAATACACGCGCCCAGGCTATTGGCGTGTGGAACTTCCCGCGCACCCCTGAAATACACGTACCCTGCTGAAATCGCGTGTAAAACTTCCCGCGCACCCCTGAAATACACGCGCCCAGGCTATTCGCGTGTGGAACTTCCCGCGCACCCCTGAAATACACGTACCCTGCTGAAATCGCGTGTAAAACTTCCCGCGCACCCCTGAAATACACGCGCCCAGGCTATTCACGTGTGGAACTTCCCGCGCACCCCTGAAATACACGTACCCTGCTGAAATCGCGTGTAAAACTTCCCGCGCACCCCTGAAATACACGTACCTGGCCAATTCGCATGTGAGAATTCCCGCGCACCCCTGTAATACACGTACCCAGCCGAATCGCGTGTAAAACTTCCCGTGTACCCCTGTAATACACGTACCCAGCCAAATCGCGTGTGATAATTCCCGTGTACCCCTGTGATACACGTGCCCTGGCTAATCGCGTGTTAAACTTCACGCGTACCCCTGTAATACACGTACCCTGGCCAATCGCGTGTTCAACTTCCCGCGTACCCCTGTGATACACGTACCCTGGCTAATCGCGTGTATAACTTCACGCGTACCCCTGATATGCACGTTACCCGCTTTGTGTTCCTTGTTTGGCAGCCCTGTAAACTGGTCCAGGGTTAGCGCAGCCCTTTGCGATGATTTTGCGATTTTGATGGCTTTTCCTTGCGCAAGGGCGTTCTTGGGGCGTTACTGGCGCTGCTGCAGGGTCGCTGTGATACTCTGCGCCACGGCTGGTTTGGGAGCCTAAAATCCATGAATACGCTGTGCGCGGAAATCGGTTTTAGCGCACGTGCCTGGCGCAGACAATCGCGCGCGGACACTCTGCGCCAGCCGCTTGCGACACTTTTCTGCGAAATTGTATGAATTACCCTGTTAGTGTTTTTTGGAGGTGTAGGGAAAATGGAGGTGTAAACATAACTCCCATTCTTCCCCCGCCTCCAAAACCACAGAAATGCCCTGTAGCATGAATAACGGTGTTAAAACAGGCATGACTTCTTTTTACCTGTCTTTAGTTCCTTTATTTACATGCGTGTGACTAGAGAAATGAGCCACCTTTGGTGTTCTTTGCTTCAATAGAACACACGTTGCAGACATCCATCCCCAGGGAATGAACCCAGGCATGAAAGCACTGAGAGCGCAAAAGCTTGACAAGACAAGAGGGCATCATCATGCTGAGCAGTGCTCTTAAAGGATATCCAGATAACAGTTGTAATAAATCCATATAATAGGAGAAGAGAGAAGGAGGGAAATAACCTGAATATGTGAAAGGACTATGTCCTAATTTGTTGAGAACATTTCTCGAAAGTGGATATGCACAGGAGGTAAGGTCTGAGTCACAAAAGTTTAGGGAGACTATAATGAAAGCACACTCTTCCTCACTATTTGTTACATTTTATGTTCCTATGTATATGTGGCTTAGTTGCATTTTTGTATTAAGTAAGTATGCATTTTATATGTTTCTATTTTTTTTTTTTTAGAATTGTGTGATGTGATTGGAATGTCTAATAGTCTATTGGTAAATTATATAATCGTTTCATATTTGCAACAGATTTAACATACGCAATTCAGCAGATTGTGGGACAATGATTGAACCAGGCATAATCTTTACATGCACATGGGACTTCTCCAGATGTACATTCCCACAATAAAACAATTCTTGGTTGTATTTATCTGCCACGCCACCTCTTCTTCAATGTGATTTTGGGAATTCTGTCTCCACATCCCATCATTGACTTTTATTGTATTATAACAACCTCTTCCCCAGAGTAATTTGGAAATTCATACTCTTTTCTACAATACAATGATTCTGGACTTCTGTATCTAGGGATTGGGATTCTATCCAGGGCTCTGAACAGCAGTTGCTACTCTCAGATTCCATACACATTCTATTTCAATGTGATCTCTGCTCATCGTGCTGTTCCATCTGCTGTTAGGGTTCTGCTTTTGGGACACTGCTATTCTTGTCCAGGTTTTTTTTTTCCAGTTCTGCGTCTACCTGTGGATCCCCTCCACATGTCTGCTGTTCGCTGCCAAGGATCTCTCTCTGATTACTCCTTCCTGGCATCACTGCCAAAACCGCTCTCCCTCATCCAGACTTAGCATGCTGATTTCATTGCTGGATCGGTCTTTTGCTTTCGCCTGACCCACTTGTCGATGCCGGATGGTTCTTATTCTCTGCGACACTCAGGATGGACCTGCTTCTCAGTGTCATTTCCACTGTTACAACTTATATCTTGGACATAGGTCACATGTCTCCCAATTCATAACTGCTGTGTGCCTATCCTTCACTGTCCTGCTGCTCACAGGTGTTAAGTGTAATTCAAACTATACCTGCTCTCGATAACAAAATCATACTACAATGGTCCCCTTCTCTTTTAAAGTACAGCATTGTCACAGATGGGGTGACATAATGATGACAATGGACGAAAGATTAACCACACAGTTGACGGTTTACATGCTTTGAGGGTCCCCCATTACAGCAAATAAACTGACCTTAATGAATCGACAGTTTCCAGAAGCACACAGGCTGCATATCTATGCACATCTCATTGTGCAAGAAAACAGACCACAGCTTTCAAGAACATTTTTATCAGGCAATTTTTGTCTGCATCTCAGTCAGTTCTAGAAGACTTTTCTTCTGCATGCATTCAAAACAGGTGAGTGACGCACACTCCTCCCTGTTTTAGGGCTGCCTAGTGTGTCTAGCTCTGAAATACAGAGTCAGCCAATGGCTGGCCATATTGTGGATACATATCTTATTCATTCATGCAGTTTGTAAAGGGATGATGATCCACCTCACTATTAGTTCACTAAGCAGTCCACAGGGCCAGCAGCAAGGTTCTGAGTGGACCACAAATCTCTAGGTTGAACACCTCTTAGTGTACAGTCTTCAAATCATTTGTTTTTTTCTGTGGCTAAAATGTCAGATTATGGTAGAAGCCTCTTTGTGTCTTGTATCAAACAACTGGACTTTATTGAGGCGATATGACTCGAGGTGGCATGCCGACCTTGTAGGTAACAGCCCACTGTGATGCTGGAAATGCATTGGAGGGACAAGGCCTCCATATCCTTGTCCTGTAAGTCCTTTTATCATGTGTTTTCTGTGTTATTTTCTGCACAGGAGTCCATGCGGGACTCCTGGCAGTGCAGCTCTTCCTCTTTTTGGTTTGGGGTACAGACCCTTGGGATACCCTTATGACACCCATGGCTGGGGGTACACCCCTGTACTCCTAGTGTATGTTTTGGGGACCTGTGTGTGTCCCACAGAGCAGGGTATGGGCTGGTGGGAGCTCCATGCTGAATTTGACAGGTGCTCTGAGTATCCTCTATTTTGGGATACCCATGCCCTACCATAGGAATCAGATGATTCCTGATAGAAGACAAGATGGTCCCTGTGGCTTCTTGCCTTCTATTGCCTGTTACCTTGTTTGTCCAAAGTCCTGGGAAGCGCTGGCTCTGTCCCTTCCCCTGACTGGCTGTTGGGTGGAAGTTCCATATATGGTATTGTGGGGAAGTCCAGGCTAGAATGGCTGGAGCCTTCCCAATGACTGTATGTTTTGGGTATGCCCTTGGGGTGGGACCTGGGTGAATAGAATGCGTGACCAATATACATTTCCTGTTATGGGTGGCTGGTTTCTGGTATGTGACATAAAGAATGAGACAGTCCTGGCTGAAACTGGTATGAATGCAGTGTGGAGTGCTTAATGGCTGGGTACTTGTCCCAATCCACATTCCTTGTGCGTGTCTGGAGGGAGGAGAATGGCCTGAATGCACTGTGAGCCTGATTGGCTGCCTGCCTGCATGAATGCCCTTCTGGATGATTGGTTGCCTGAGTGTCACATAGCAGAGTGAACGAGAGACCAAAAAGTATATCTGGCGACCTCTCACTGATGGAAATTGTGCAGAAGCTGAAGTCGAAACTGATGCTTAACCTTGAAGCCTAGCTGGATGAGAAGATTTGCTGCCATATTCCTTCACCAACTGAAAGCTGCTGTGCCTTAAAGTACTGATCCAAGTGAGGACCTGGCTAGGTGATTTCTTCCTTAGCAACAAGGGACCATTGTGCACCAGTTGATCTTTGCCAAAGCTCCCTGGATGTCAGACACTTGAAAGGCTGCCGACCGGAGAAAGGGACCAGCGCAGAATCTGAAGTGAAGAGCCTGGACATTGAAGTCCATCCATGTCAATGACCGCCGTCGCCGACCGGAGCCACAGTGCTCCTTTGCCTAAGACATTTGATCCAAGGACTCCATTGCTGATCACTGTCGACCGCTTTCGTCCTGCCAGAGAAAGTCAAGGTTGTGATGACCGAGGAAAATCCACCGGTGGGTTTCCCGCCACCCGAAGTCCTCAAAGACAGCGAAGAAGATCAGAAAACCAGCCGTGGTCGAGTTCAAATTGCCGACGCCAGACGCCGATGACCTGACACCCTTGCTGGGCCAAAGTTCTTCATAGACTCTTTGCGGCAACGAACTATCAGCATCGAGGTATACTGCACGCCTCTTCCTCCCTGCACGTTCACAAGCTTTTGTCAAGGAGCACCACGAGAATCGAAGCTGCTTCCCCGACAACAGCGTTCACCTTTTTCTTCATCAAGGAATCTCGATGACCCGTGGCTCAGACCTTAAAGGGAGTTCACTCAAGAAGGGCCCTTTGACGACTCATCGAAGAACTCTACAAAACCAGGTAAATTGGGCTCGTAGAACCATTAGAAGGACTTAAGACTATATTAAGCATAACTGGACTGGGCTTGTCAGTACGCTTTATTTATAGGTTGCCCAGGTCCGGGGATCCTCACACAGAACTGTCTCTAGGTAGACTGGGGTCAGTGTTCTGCCATTTCTTGATTTACCTTGCATTCTTTCTGTGGTCTATCGTTGATTCATCTTACAATTTGATTCGTCTGTCATTTGAACTGTGAGCAGTTGATGCATTACAATGGAGTCGATATACAGGAGTTGCACCATGTAGACTTGCATATATTTGCCATTACAGTATTGCCAGAGTACAAAGTGTGTTATTGTGATTGGGTACATAACCTTGAACCTTATTTATATGAAGACTGTGTTATCACTAACATAGTGTGTGGACATTCCTCTGTGGGTGCATGGGCACTACACTGTACTTAAGCACCAGCCGCATCACCACATAGAGAATCTTGGCTGGGGAGATCTGTGCATCTACTCTGCCATATAGAAAGAAGGAGTACAGATACCCCCCCTTCATTCTTTACACTGGTGGCAGCATTGGGATGCTTATGGTTTTAAGAATCAGTGTGTAACCTTGCCACTTACAAAATATCCACACTTTGTTAAACTGAGGTTTAGTAGTGTGCTAGATAACTGCATTACAAGCAATGGAATCCATTGCAAATCGTAAATTCACTAGGATGAGCTGAGGGCTTGTGAAGCCAGGGAGTTAGACTTTGAAATTAACTCTAGGGCTAAGCTGATAGCTGGTCGACTAACAGAGTGATGGTGATACACTCGATGAAGGGGGGATGCAACCATTGAGGTGTCATGATGCCTACCCCCGGGGACCTAGACCAAGTCCAGCAACCCCGGAAGCAGGCATCAAGTTACCCCAAGCAAGCCCAACAACCCCTGCTAAGGGCTATTTGGATTCAGTCCTGGCGCCCAAGTCGCCAGGCTCATATGGAGAGTCAGTCCTGGCGCCATAGGCGCCAGGCTCATAGATTAAAACTTACCTGATGCAGACCATGCTGCAAACTTACCTGATGCAGACCATGCTGCAAGAGCTCCAAGCCAAAAGAGGCTTGGAAGGGACTAATTTACCTAGGGACTATTTTTTTACTTGGGTTGGGCTGGGGAGGAATACTTACCTGGGACTACTTTGGAGGCTATTTAAACCACGCCCGAAGAGCAGCACACGCTTCGTGTTATTCTGCATCCAGCAGCGTAACGCTCACCGTGCCTGCAAGCCTGCATCCAGTCTTCTGCCACGCCCACCTCGAGTTTGGAGCTCCTAGAAAAAGGGAGAAAGAAGGAGAAAAGATTAGAACAAGAACAATACCTTTGATCCTTACCTGAATTCCCGATCCATTGTGCCTTCGAGCAGGAAGAAAGAAATTATTTTATGCGCGTCGCCTCGCCTGCTGCAGCGCCACGCTGAACTCACCGGCCTTCGCAGCATCTTCACATTCCACCGCATCCTCCTGCATGTTCCTGCCGCACTCCGGCACCTAAGGAGAAGACAAGAACAGCAAGGTGAGCCAAGGGAATATACAGAGGAATACCCCCCATAGACTTACCTGAGTTTACCACCGGGGGTACTATTCCTCTTCACGGGTCGGCACAGCTCCCACTGCATCCTAGCCGAACCCCGGCCCCTAAGGGGAAACAAAAGGACTGCAAGGTGAAACAAAGGGATCAACAAGGGGAACCCTCCTCACCACAAAAGACTTACCTGATTTTACCGCCAGAGGCATTATTCCCTGAGACTTCATACTTTCTCTCAGCACCTGAATAAGGGAGAAAGCAACAAGTTACATATGGACATTATTTTATCGAACTGTGTTGGATAATACAAATCCTTACCAGAATATTACCGGTTGCCACAAGCTGCAACCTGCAAGGAATCGGACAAGAGTGAAAATCGGGGCATTTGAACTCTTACAAACTACATACTTACGGCGTCTTGCCGGGAATATCGGAGTCAATATTGTTCTGGAACTCACCAATTCCTTCGAGCCAGTGAAGCAACTGGTTATCTACGCGCCCCTGCGCTCAATGCAGGATGGAGAGCTCATCTTTTCAAACCATCAGGTGAGACTTTAAGAGGGGACATCAAAGGTGATCAGTGGGGAGAACAGCAGGGTGTGGGGATTTACGCTCAACTCCACGGGTGGTTAATTCCCTTTCTACATTCGCAGAAGAATATTCCTACGGGCCAAGCAAAAAAAGCTTGGTGGGCCAGTCCAGTCCGTCATCTAAGCCCTACGCGTCACATTGGTGGAGACCGCAGCTGTCCAGTCCAGATCGACGCCTTTGTGGGAGCCAGGTGAGCGTAACATGAGGCTCCTGACCCTGGGGTTGTTACTGAATCTGATTCTGGGACTGCCACCACTCCTGCTGCCTCTATTCCGGACCCCAGC
Organism: Ambystoma mexicanum; assembly: GCF_040938575.1. NCBI lineage: Eukaryota > Metazoa > Chordata > Amphibia > Caudata > Ambystomatidae > Ambystoma > Ambystoma mexicanum. The sequence goes on from NC_090928.1 coordinate 741,515,947, forward strand.
AACGTTTCTTCAGGGATACCCTTGGAACTTGAATTATTGAGAATGAAATTGGCCTTTGAATATAAAAAGTTGGAAACAGAAGCTGAACTTAAGAAGGAAGAGTTGCACAGCAAGTGATGCTCAAAGGTAGGGATCTTGAACTCAAAGACAGGGACCTTGAACCTAAGAACAAGGACACTGAATGTCAGAGAATCCAGTTAGAGAAAGTGAGAGTGGAGACTTCAGCAAAACCAGTTGAGAGTGTCAGATCCCCCGCCACCAAGTTTATGAAAGATTTGGTTGGTGTGTATGCAGAGTGTTCTGATATTCTCCAATGGAGTGAAGCATTTGAGATGGCTTGTGGAATCCACAATGTTGACAAAAGAGATTGGGCTAAGTGTGTGTTAAGCAGAGTGCCTCAGACTGGGTATGACTATATTCTGAAACTGAGTGTGGCAGAAAGGGGTCAGTATGAGTGCATGAAATCTGCTTTGATTGCCAAGTTTGTCAAGACACCTACCCAATACCTTAAAAGTTTCAGGGAATATAAGAAAAGAGAGAATGTGTCTTGGATTGACTGGGTGACTGCTGCACATATGAACATGATGGGGTGATTTATGGTTACAGTGAAAACGTTTGTTGAATTGTCCCACTTTTTGTTTTTTGAGCATTTTTCTGAAGCCTGTTCACCAGAGCTGCATCAGTATTTTGGTGACCAGAACATTTTAGATCCCTTTAAGCTGGCCAGGCTGGCTGACAAGTGGGTCTACCACTGAGTGTCCCCTAAGGAACCAAGTGGGAAGGACAAAGACAAAGAAAAGGGGGCCTCTCAGAAATCTGAGGAGTCCCAAAAGCATCCACAGTCGGGTAAACCAAAACCTTTCTCTCCTAAAACCCCAACATTTAGTGGGGATGAGTCATATGTGGGTGGGAATAAAAGCAGGCTCCCAGTGGTTCCAGTACCTTACCCCGCATTCTTGGCACTTGTTGGGACTGTGGGGCTCTGGATCACAAGAAGGGTGGGGGTACAATGCTGTACCCCTAGTGTATGTTGTTGGGCACCTGTGTGTGGCCCACAGAGAAGGGTATGGGGTGGTGACAGCTCCATGCTGAATTTGACAGGTTCACTGAGTACAGGCGCCAATCCCTTAGAACACTTGTAGGTTTTTGAGATGTGTCCTCCTGAATGGCAAGCCTTCTACAGGTTTGAGAGACACTGGGGCAAGCATGACAGTGGTGGACAGGACCCTGCTCAAGCCAAAGGACTATATAGGGTCTCCTCTGAGAACTACCAGGTTAGCTGGCGGGCCTCCCAAATTATCACCTGTAGCCTTAGTCAACATTATGATTGGAGACAAGACAGCAAAGTTTCCTGTCCTGGTTCAGGACAACGTACCTGCTAACATTTTGTTGGGCAATGATTTGGTGGAATTGGGGATGATCGCGGATGGTCTACCCATGACTGCTGCAGCAGTCATCTGATCACAGGTGGCACCGCGTCCGGCTGAAAGTCTGGTACCCAAGCCGAAGGAGAAACTCAAGTTAAGCAGATGGAAGAGTAAGAAGGCCACATCTGTGAAGGGGGCCCCTTCTCTTCCTGCTGGCTAAGCAGCACCCACTGGGATTCATGCTCTGGACTGGCTGGGTCCATTGGTAAACCCAAACTTAACTTCTGAGGGAGATAAGCCAGAAGACCCTCCTGTGGGTGAGGTGCTCAACCCAGGCGATCACCCCGACCTCCAATGCCTTATGGCTAAAGGGGGGCCCTCTAGGGGTAACTTCTGTAAGGGTCAGACAGAGTGTCACTCTCTCGAGGGTCTGAGGAAACAGGTCCTGGCCAAGGCACAAGGTGAAGTGCCTAGGTCTTTCAAGATTTATTGGGAGAGTGAGCTCCTTTGTAGTCAGCCCATTAAGTCTGAACCTGGTGCCCTCAAGAGCTTGGTGGTACCCCATGTTTATAGGCCCTTCCAACTACATTTGGCGCATGAGGTGCCCGTGGCTGGTCATCTTGGGACCAAGTAGACAAAGCAAAGGCTCTCTGCCCATTTCTACTGTCAGCAGATGGGAGTAGAAGTGGAGTCCCACTGCAGGACCTGCCCCACTTGTCAGTTGTCTGGCAAGAATGGAGGCAGTGTCATTGTCCCACTGCAGCCATTGCCAGTGGTTGGCATACCATTTGAGAGGGTCGGCATTGACATTGTCGGTTCCCTTGACACTCCGACTTCAGGTGGACATCGGTTCATCCTTAGTCTTGGTAGATCATGCCACCAGGTACCCTGAGGCTATACCCCTTCGGACTGTTAGTGCCAAGTTGGTTGCCAGGGCACTCCTGGGCATTTTTACCAGGGTTGGATTATCTAGGGAGGGTGTCTCTGACAGAGGGTCCAACTTCATGTCGAGTTACATGAAAACAATGTGGAAAGAGTGCAGAGTAACCTACAAGTTCTCCACCACTTACTATCCCCAGACCAATGGTCTGGTTGAGAGATTTAACAAAACTCTCAAGGGCATGCTGGGTGCTTTGATAGAGCTCCTAAGGAGGAAATGGGATCTCCTCCTACCATGCCTTCTGTTTGCTTGCAGAGAGGTACCTCAAGAGGGTGTTGGTTTCAGCCCCTTTGAGTTTCTCTTTGGGCATCCTGTGAGGGGGCCCCTTGCCTTGATCAGAGAAGGTTTGGAGGCCACCCCTCCAGGTCCTGCTAAGCAAGTGGGGAACTATGTGTTAGGCCTCAGGTGGAGGATGACACAGAAAATGGGCCAGGTGACAGCAAACCCTAAGGCAAGCCAGGAATTGAACAAATACTGGCATGACCTTAAAGCATCACAAATGGATTGGACTCAAGGTCAGGAGATCCTTGTGATGGGGCCTACCGAGCCTCGAGCTTTGGTAGATAAGTGGACTGGACCCTTCAGGATCATCTTCAAAATGGGTGAAGGGAATTATCTGGTTGACATGGGAGTCCCTGGGGTAGCCCCTCAGGTATTCCACGTCAACACTGCAACCTGACCTCAATGCGCAAATGCTTGCGTGTTACTCAGCAACTGCATGACCATACGCGCTATGCAACATTCAACCTGCTGCGTCCAACCCTCCTGTACTGGCCCTTATTCAGGATGCTCTGCTCCCCAAGTGCCCTGTCTACACTGGATGCTAGCCCAGTATATCTGCCGCCCTTTCACTAACTGCCTACGCTGATAAATCTCAGCCACTGAAGGGTCCAAGTCACTCCCTATTAGCACACCCATACTCCCTGATTGCTGCATTTAGCCCATTCTGCCTAGTATTCTGATCGCTTCCCTTAGCCATCTTTTGCCTAGAATTTGATTGACTAGTATTTGATTGCTGCATTTAGCCCAGTATTTGATTGCTGCATTTAGCCAAGTATTTGATTGCTGCATTTAGCCTAATATTTGATTGCTGCATTTAGCCCAGTATTTGATTGCTGCATTTAGCCCAGTATGTGATTGCTGCATTTAGCCCAGTATTTGATTGCTGCATTTAGCCCAGTATTTCATTGCTGCATTTAGCCTAATATTTGATTGCTGCATTTAGCCCAGTATTTGATTGCTGCATTTAGCCCAGTATTTGATTGCTGCATTTAGCCTATTTCGCCTAATACTTTGGTCACTGCACCTAGCCTATTCTGCTTATTATTTGATTGCTGCTCTTAGCCTACTTTTCCCAGTATCTAACTGCTGCATCTAGTCCACTTTCCCTAACACCTAGCCTACCCTGCCAAGGCTAATATTCAATCAATACATGGAATAACAGGCCCTAGTTCAACTAGCAGTAACACTATGTACTCTTACCTGCCAAACCTAGTCCTCCGAGCATCATTCTCTAATCTGATAGTCATACTCATTACTACTGCCTACATCACCATGATAACTTTCCAGCCCCTAGAGGGCCCAGGAGCCCACATACAATCTATCTCCACAACCCCTTGCAACCTAGCACAGAGGAACTATAGACTCCGTGCTCGACTACCCAAAATATTCGAACCCATCAAGAAATATAACATTAATCTGGATCACCTTCGTCCGAAAATACTTCACCTCTGGAAACTACCGTCCCTCCCAGCCGTAAACCTCATCCTAAAAGAAATAAGCCTACTGCTAACCTGCCTCCTATAGTACCGCCAGAACCTGAACTAAAAGCTGCCTTAATCAATGCCAGATCACAAGTCGCTCATGCGACAGACATAGCGGACGTTATCCGGGAAAACAACCTTGACTTCATCGCCATCACTGAATCATGGCTCCACGAGGCAGCAGGTCCTGCACTTACACTAGCAGTCCCAAGCAATTATACGATCCTCAGAGCTGACAGATCAGATGCACGCGGTGGAGGAATAGCGATTATCGCCAAAACCAATCTCTCCATGAGTAATCACGTCCACACCTAAACTTAAATCCTGTGAGTTTCTTTCAATCAAACTACCCACCGCCAACTCTCAAACATTAAACATCCATCTCCTCTACAGACCCCCAGGCCCCATCAGTTCCTTCAATGAAGGTATCACTACTGTTATCTCTGAGAAGCTAAAAAACTCCTCACAAACCTTAGTGCTAGGAGACTTTAGCCTGGGTTACAATGATATTAATGATCACCAGGCCACTGCCGTAGCCAATACCCTATCAGAACTAGGTTTCACGCAGAAGGTAAATACTCCCACCCATACCAAAGGGAGAACTCTCGACTGGATTGCCAGTCACAATTGTAACCCCTCCATAATAGCCATTGCCCCCCCAAATATGGACGGACCACCATCTAATTTCATTTACTATCAATAGTAAAAGACCCACAGCTCTAACACCCCCCACCCCAGCCGTACCCACTTTAACCAGAAACAAGAAAAATATCACAGTGGATAATATCCTGCCCCATATCCTACCTAAACTTAACTCTCTACCAGAATATACTGACCAAGACCGTCTAGTGGAGGAATTCAATAATCCTATGATCATTGCTCTTGACAGCGTTGCTCCGCTTAAACTCAGGAATAGTAAACCAAAAAAGCACCTAAATGCTTGGTTCACACCCCACCTAAAACACCTAAGACTACAGAAAAGAAAATGCGAAACGATATGGAACTTACATCCCACTGCTGAAAATAAAACCAATCTAATAAACATCTCTACGCAAAACAAAAGGACATCATCTTGGCCAAACAAGAAACGTATAATAACAGGATTACCCAAGCCAATTCCAGTATGAAGGAGCTCCTCTCCATCCTAAAAGAACTGGAAACTCCTATCGCTGCACAGGATGACTCTATCAAAGATAAAACCTGGTGCACAGACATACAGCTGGCTCTTACCAATAAAGTGTCCAAACTCCAAACTAAAATTGCCCTAAAGAAAGCCTCTTTACCAGCCCAAACCCAAACCTAAAGAATTTACCCAATTCAGCTTCTCTAAGGTCTCAGTGATCGAGGTAGAGAAAACTAATCTGGCTCTTAAACCATCTAATTGCAGAAGGTGACCAATGCCCAGCACAATTGATTAAGGACGATGCTAGAGATCTAGCTCCCTTTATCAAAAAACTTACTAATGCCTCCTTTACTACAGGCACCTTTCCACGCAACCTAAAGGAATCCTGGGTACCCCCCTATTGAAAAAACAAACACTGGAGCCTAACATTCCCACAAACTACAGGCCCATCACCACAGTGCCTTTCTTACTAAAAATACTAGGCAAGGTAGCTTACACCCAAATTCAGAACTTCCTTGAGTTGAACCATCTCCTTGGCTTCAGCCAATCCGGTTTCCGACCCCTACATGGCACAGAGATGGCCCTTATTGACTTCAAGGCCCAAATAGACTTACTCAGAGACAAGGGTAAAGTAGCTCTCCTACTCTTACTAGACCTCTCAGCTGCCTTTGACCTGGTGGACCATACAGTCCTTTGTAACCACTTGGACTCTGCGGCCCACTTCTCAGGGGAGGCCATAGTCTGGATACACTCATTCCTTAGTGACAGGACCATGAGGGTGTTCTCCCCTTCAGCGGCAGCAGACCCGATACCCATCACCTGCGGAGTGCCCCATGGATCTTGCGTCTCGCCAACAATATCTTCACCAAGCCACTCTTTGACGATCTTGACAATCTGGGTATCACCTACACCAACTACGTAGACGATATCCAGATTCTCCTACCACTTACTGGGGATTATGGGGAAGATCTGGCTTTGGTGAACAGAGTCTATAGCATTGTTCAAGCATGGATGGCCAACCACGGCCTTTGCTTGAACGATGACAAAACAGAGCTCATCATCCTGGGTACAGCAGCCCGCATCTCCAAACTCAACCGGAATTACTCTGCATTTATCATCGATGGGAACACTATTAAGGTCGCTAGAGAAGTAAAGACCCTAGGTTTTTACCTTGACTCGACTCTTTCCTTTACCAAACAGGTGAATTCACTGGCCTCAGCCACGGCGTATACATGTAAATTAATAGGAGCCGGGAAACAATTCTTATCAGATGACAGCTGTCTTATCCTAGCCAGATCCCACATGCTATCAAAACTAGACTATTGCAACTCCCTCTTCATGGGGACTACCAAACAAATAATCAACAGAATACAAGTGCTCCAAAACAATGCACTTAGAGCGGCCTTAAGTATCCCTAGAAGAGCCACATTTCTGAAATAAGACGTAAACACAAATGGCTCTCCACCCAAGAAAAAATCAACCTTAAATCTGCATCCCTCATCCATAAATGCTTAAATAACAAAGCCCCTCAGTACCTTATAGAACGATTTACCAGAAAAAATCCTACCAGACTCATAAGAACAGTCAGCCCTAACTCCCTTTTAGTGCCTAGATTTAAACTAACCACTATCGGAGGATCCAGCTTCCCAGTCAAGGCAGCTCTATTGTGGAACTTCCTAACTCAGGCACTTAGATTTGACCTAACATTCAAAAAATTCAGAACAAACACTATAAAATGGCTCACCGAAAATGCCATATAACTGGCACTCTCCCACTTAGCCTCACATGTATTGCACCTGATATAGACTGACCTGCTACTATGTAAACGCTAGTTATAAGTTGACTGCTTGGCTGCGTATCTTCTGCACTTGTACTTGTCTCACCCTGTGGTGCCAAGAATATCCTATTTTCTTTCATGTTCTGTAACCTGTATCCTCTGTAACCAAGCTGTAAATCTCCTTGTCTCATGCGCCCTGCTACCCCAGGGTCCGGCGCGCACAATAAATAAATAAACAAACAAACAAACATGCTCAAGCCTTTCCATAGGCGAGCAGACGTCTCATGCCTTTTGCTAGCTTCCGAGCAAAAAGAGGATGAGAGCCCCTTCCTGATTTTCTGCATAGCAACCCTCAGGATGGCTCAGTTGAGGGAGTGCATCTCTCTCCAGATCTGACACAAGAGCAGCAGATGGTCTATAGGGCTTTGCTCTGGCAGTATGCCCCTCTGTTCTCGCTGACACCAAGCCTCCCTCTGTGGTGCAGGCATGAAATTGACACTGGTGATAGCATACCTGTCAAAAGCAGATGCTACAGGATGTCAGACACTGTGAAGAACTACATCCAGGCTGAGGTCACCAAGATGTTGGATCTGGGTGTTATTGAACCCTCAACCAGTCCCTGGTCCAGCCCAGTGGTCCTTGTCCCCAAGACAAGTTCCCAGGTAGGTATCAAGGATTGGCAGTTCTGTCTGGACTACAGAGGGGTCAATGCCATCTCCAAAACTGCCACTCACCCATTGTCCAGGGCTGATGAGCTTGTGGACACCATAGGTGCTGCCAAATTTGTGAGCACATTTAACCTTAGCTCAGGCTATTGGTAAATAGCTCTGACGGACTATCCCAAGGAAAAGACTGCATTCTCAACACCTGAGGGGCTCTAGCAGTTTAGGGCCATGCCTTTTGGGTTGAAAAATGCACCTGCCACCTTCCAGAGATTAGTCAATTATGCACTCAGTGGGCTGGAGGCCTTTTGTATGGCCTACCTAGATGACATTGCTGTCTACAGTTCCACCTGGGAAGAGCATTAGACTCACCTGGATAAGGTGTTTCAGGCCTTGCAAAGGGCTAACCTCACTTTCAAGGCCACCAAGTGCCACCACGTGCCAGATAGCTCTAGGGAAAGTCACTTGTCTTGGTCGTCATGATGTAGGACGGGGTCAAATCCAACCGCTCCTGAGTAAAGTACAGGATGTACATGACTGGGAGACTCCCAGTACTGAAACCCAGGTGAGAGCCCCTCTCCCATCTGACATCTTTGACTTCGCCCAAGCAACCGGGGAATGTTAATTGGACCGAAGATTGTCAGAAGGCCTTCACTGCATTGAAGGAAAGTCTGTGTAGGGCACCTGTGTTGTGTGCGCCTGACTATAGCAAACCCTTTATCGTTCAGACTGATGCCTGGTACACCGGAATTGGAGCTGTCTTGTCCCAGTTAGATGACAAAAGGAGGGAACATCCTATCATATTCATCAGTAGACAACTTAAGGGTAGAGAATTTAGGTGGGCTACTGTTGAAAACGAATGTGTAAGCATAGTTTGGAACCTTAGGTGTTTTAGGTCCTACCTTACGGGGTATACCTTCAAGGTCCAAACAGACCATAAGCCCCTGAAGTGGCTTATGCAGATAAAAGGTGAAAACCCAAAACTGCTCAGGTGGTCGATTAGCCTGCAAGGGCTAGACTTCACCATTGAGCATAGGCCAGGGAAGACTCATGATAATGCAGATGACCTTTCCAGAAGGTATTTTGACCATCTGGATGAGGGTGTCAATCTCATGGGAGATTAGACCACTCTAACCTCAGTCTGGGGGGGTGACTGTGATGCTGGAAATGCATTGGAGGTAAAGGTCCTCTATGTCCTTTTCCTGTAGTTCTTTTATCATGTGTTTACATGTGTGTTCTGTGTTATTTTCTGCACAGGAGTCCATGCAGGACTCCTGGCAGTGCAGCTCTTCCTCTTTTCGGTTTGGTGTACAGACCCTTGGGATAACCTTATGGCACCCATGGGTGGGGGGGTACAACCCTGCACCCCTAGTGTATGTTGTTGGGCACCTGAGTATGGGCTGGTGACAGCTCCATGCTGAATTTGACAGGTGCTCTGAGTATCCTCCATTTTGGGATACACAGGCCCTGCCATCAGATGATTCCTGATAGAAGACAAGATGGCCCCTGTGGCCTCTTGCTTTCTGTTGCCTGTTACCTTGTTTTCCCAAAGTCCTGGGAAGCCCTGACTGTGTCCCTTCCACTAACTGGATGTTGGGTGGAAGTTCCATGTATGGTATTGTGGGAAAGTCTAGGCTAGACTGGCTGGAGCCTTCCCAAATACTCTATGTTGCAGTTACACCCTTGCAGTGGTACCTGGGTGAATGGAGTGAAGCGCCTGGACATTAAAGTCATCCCCGCCGACAACCGCCATCCGGAGCCCCAGTGCTCCTTTGATAAGACATTTGATCCAAGGACTCCCTTGCTAATCACTTTCAACCGCTTTCGTCCTGGTGAAGAAAATCAACATCGTCGAAGGCTGAGGAGAATCCACCGGTGGGTTACCCACCACCCGAAGTCCTCAAAGACTCTGACCAAGATCAGAAAGCCAGCCATGGTCGTATCCTGATCGACAATGCCAGACGCCGTTGACATTGATGGACTTGCTGGGCCAAAGCTCTTCATAGACTCTTTACACCAATGAACTATCATCGTCGATGTATACTGCATGCATCTTTCTCCCAGGACGTTCACAAGCTTTCATCAATGAGCACCGCGAGGATCGAAGTTGCTTCCTCGACAACAACGTTCCCCTTTTTCTTCATCAACTAATCTCAATGGCTCGTTGCTCCTGCCTTAAAGGGAGTTCACTCAAGAAGGGCACATCAACAACTCATCGAAGAACTCTACGAAACCAGGAACATTGGGGTCGTAGAACCGTTAGAAGGAATTGAGACTATATTAAGCATAACTGGACTGGGCTTATCAATACGCTTTATTTATAGGTTGCCCAGGTGTGGGGATCCTCACACAGAACTGTCTCTAGATAGACGGGAGTCAGTGTTCTGCCATTGCTTGATTTACCTTGCATTCTTTCTGTGGTCTATCGTTGATTCATCTTACAATATGATTTGTATCATTTCAACTGTTAGCAGTTGATGCATTTCAAAGGAGTTAATATATAAGAGTGGTACACGTAGACTTGTATATATTTGCCATTATAGTATTGCCAGAGTACAAAGTGTGTTATTGTGATTGTGTACATAACCTTGAACCTTATTTATATAAAGACTGTGTTATCACTAACATAGTGTGTGGCCATTCTTTTGTGGGTGCTTGGGACTACACTGTACTTAAGAACCAGCCTGCATCACCTCCTGAGAGCTTAAACCTTGATTGCTCACACACATTTTACCACATAAAGAATCCTTACTGGGGTGCTCTGTGCCTCTATTCTGCCATATAGAGAGAAGGAGCCCAGATACCCCCTTCAGTCTTTAAACCCACCATCCAAGTTAAGGGCGCATGAACAGCAAGAGTCCCTTAACAAGTGTGGCGGTGCCATTACCGAAGGGTCAGCATGCCACTGAGCGGCATATCACCATTAGCAACTGTGTATATCCCTACAAAGGTGCTAATGGTGTCTTTATTTATTTTTTTAAAAGAAAATATACTTACCTTTCTGGGATGGCACAGCTACACACAGTGCTGCTGTCAGAAAACTGACTTCCCACACAGCAGCACTGTGCAGCACTGGGCCACACAACAAAGAAATTATTCTTTTTTTGTTTAAATATTTTTTAAAGACACCATTTAGGAAACTACATGGGTGCTAAATGGTGAAGGTGGAGGGGGGAAGGGTAGCACACAAAACCAATGAACATGCTCAGAGCGCGATCTTTCCTTGGTTAATTCAGCCTGCATTTTGAGCATTTTCATGGGTTTACGAAGATGCCCAGGGTGCTAATGAAATAAAAGCATACTTATTTATAAAACAGGACTCTGGGACCAAGGAGACAACTTACTGGTGTGAATGGAAGAAAAATCAAAGACACAACTTCAAATTTACACAGCTTTCTTTCACTTTTTGTTTACATGCCTTAGCATACGGGTTACTTTTTCAAGTGCCCTACTACTCAGACAAAATAGAGCCACTTTGAGTCCATATAAAATTGTATCCATTTAGCATTAGTAAATATACTACTTATTTGAAAAACAAATATCAGATTACACTTTAGGCAAAAAAATTCAATCCAATTCAATCCAACCATACAAATACATTTATTTGATGTCAACACTCTAGATCATTATCTCTCATTCCATAAATCTTATTTATTAATGCTTTACTTTTATTGTTATACAGTTTAAAAACCTTTAACAAATCAAATCACTTTAAATATCAACGTACATATAAAATGTCTATAATAAAACATTTCATAATTAAAAAAATACCAAGGAGAGGCCTTTAAATGATAACATTACCTAACACAAGATGATTAAAAAGACAATTCAAGCAAATAACTGTGGTTACAACAGACTTTGTCAAGACGTCGTGTAGTATGTAAATAAAAGACAGCAAGAGAGTTAGTTGCTGAAAAGGAATGTTCAAATTCAAGTACGTGAACTGCCAGGGTTGGTCATAAAAATAGAAATCCATTCATATTGTAAACAATCACTTCAGTTTCAAAGATTGTAAAAAACTGTGACTGCCATGACCTGTGATGTTGTTCGACCTGCTAAGCAAAATTGCATGAAAGAGTCACATGACATTGTTGCTAACCATGGTAAAAATCGCCGAAAATGTATTTCTCAAAGGTTCAGAAGATTAGGACATGTTGTTATAAGGTGTTGCATGGATTCCACAAAGTTACCAGATCCACAGAACCTACATGAACCCTGTTCGACTGACACCATGTTGCAACGAATCCATAATATCTCCTTGGGAGGAACTTGATTCCAGCGGAATCTAATAAACAGATGCCTCACACTTTTTTGAGGATACACAGCGAGATAGGGGGCAACAACTGTGACTTGTTTGAAATCTATACTCAGATGTTTGAGTGTGTCATGAGAATGGAACTTGTCAGTCGTGTTTGATCTGTCTTAGGGTTTCGTATTTTTGCACTAACATCTAGAATCTGAAGGATTGATCCACTCTGCTGGCTGAATGCTGGCTTGAAGATGATTGGTTATGTTGCTCTCCTGGGCCTACCTGGCGAGATGCGTGAGCAGTGCCTTCACATACACTTTACCAACTGAGTCAAGGAGTGAGATTGGTCTGTAGTTCACAGCCCTCCTTTCTTGTATAGGGGTATAATAATCACCCTCGTACAGAACTTCAACACAAATGAATCCCCAGGAAGCTTAGGTCGGCACTACCAGTCTCTCTAATGCCATCTGTTGCAGAATAAAGATAGGAGAAATGGATGGTCCATGATTTCTCATTAATGCTCCCTTCGAAACGGTTTTTATCATTGGTCTTTGCAAGGCACATTACGTTCATTTGATAATTCTTGTCACCATAGTTTTCATAACAGATAAAAGCCTTACATTGTTCCTTCTTCTCGGGGAGATTCATAAAGAGACTTATAGTAGAATGGAGCACACAGCCATACGCCGGTCAAGTGGCACAGCGAGTGGAGCGCTCGGTTCGACATCTGTGCAGAGTCTGCTAATACAAGTTCGAATCCCGGCGGGGCCAAACTCAGCCTTTCATCTTTCCGAGCTCGATAAATGAGCACCACACACCGTGGGTAATAATAAGCAGCGCTCAGATACCTGAAGGTTCGTAGCACTATATAAGTGCCAAATTATTATTATTACAAACTTAAACACTAATCAGTTGTATAAGAACATGTTTATACCTTCCTCCTAAGAGTTACACCATGCTTTAAATGGGTAATTCGGTCATCAAAATGCATGGCTTCTATCATCCCATGGGCAGTATCTAGTAAATCGATATGTATCCACCGCTCTGGGAAAATAAGTACAAAACTGAGTATTACATAAAAACAAAAATGTGTCTTTTCAAAAACATTTATCAATCTGCTTTTTATACATTTGCTATATAGCTCTATACTTACCTGTAGCATGCTCTGGATGGCATAGCACAGTCCTTATTGTTTCTTTACTGTTCCAAATCATTAACATGTCTGAATAGCCTGCAAAAATATGGAGTATACCTTGTGTCAATTATGACTGCTGCTTCTTGGGATGACCTGATCGATCACTGCATGAATAGATGTCTCTTAACATATACATCCATAGAGATGCTTCTAGCTGCATAGCACTGAAGGGTTGTGCATTTCTTTTACTCCTTACTCGATCATTGAATGTTATTACCTTTGCATATATCTACAATTTCTTTTAAACTTTAATGCAGGTAAATTATAAGTGATGTAGTATTGAATCTGGAGGAACCGACAGTACATGCAAGGACTGATCAAACCAGAACGTACACATGAGGTACCATGCGAGTTACATTTGAAATTTAATTTAGTATTGCCCTTTCCCCTGTGGAGGTATAATACCTCCAGTATGCCACACTCCCTTAGTTAAATAATTCCTGTCTTTAGGATGGGGAAGATAGGCAGCTAGGCTACACACCTCCAGCAACTTCTTATTGTTGGGCTTTTGAGGAGCAACAGCAGAGATATCCTTTCCTGTAATCCCATTTACTGCTGGGCGAGACGAATGTGTAGGAATGTTTCAGGGATTCCTGATTGGCGAGAAGGTCTGGAGGACACATGATACTGGGAACCACTGCAGCACATAAGAATGAGCAGCAGGACCCTGGAGCGTTCGGCAGCCTGTTACCTGGGATGGGTAATTACCTCACTCCACAGAGGGAGATATGTGTAGGCATGACATTGGGCCTGACATGAATGAGAGTCAAGCCGAGAGTCAAGCATAATGCACGGAGGCAATTTACACTAGTGTCAGGAATGAAAGGATGAGCCTCATTGCAGAGGTGCTGATGTTAACTGATAGCCAGTAATAAGAGCTAGAGTGTGACTGGCAACGCACAACTTGAAATCAGAACGAGAATGCCGCAGCCATGTTAGAATAGGCGGACAACTACCCACACTGAGCAGGCTCTGGATGTATGGGAGGACCGCAGTGTCCACAGAATGGCTACATTGTTTACAGGTAGCAAGCCTGGCGTGGGCTGACATCCTGCAAGCACGAAGTTCAGCTCTTTTAGGACAGTTTATCTGAAGTCCAACTAAGGGCTTAGTAAAACCATTCAACTGAGGCAGTACAAGACTCCACTCTTAGTATAAGGCTGTATCACCTGAGTATATGGTAGCATAGACAGAGCAGCCAGGCTTATTTTAGGAGGGAGAGAGGGTTGTAGAATCAGTACAAGTGAAATTGTCATACAAATGATCCAAAGAAACACTGAAACACTATGGTGATTATTACGACCCTGGAGGTAGCCATGCCGCTATTTGCGCCATGGCTACCCCCATTCCGGGTATCGGTTCCGGGTTCCTGGAATGGGGAAATACTGGGCCATTCCGATCTTGGAGGGCATGCTAACAACGGGCCCGCCATTAATGGCGGGCCCGTTGTTAGCATGCTTGTCTGCTCGCTGGACCCGCTAAGGATGCCTGGTAAAACCAGGCGAGTCCGGCAAGGAGACGTCTTAATGAGGCGGTAGGAGGTTAACAGGGCCGGCAGCTCTACCAGCCCCGTTAACCCCCTTCCGTCAGGACCGTAATGACCCCCTATGTATTGTAAAAATAAAGGATTTATTTAAATACAGGTAAGCCCAGATACATTTAGGGGTAAGTAATTACTAACACATTATATGAAATCCCAGTATAAAAACACAACACTATACTTGAAAGTACACAGACCCAAGTATAGACCTCATTTGGAACTCCTAACTTTAGTTCTAGGGAAGTCAAAACCTTTTCATACACATTTAATAAAGGTCAAGCCTATTCTTGGGCAGTAAAAACCAATAATTACTTTTTACAATTACATTCAGTAATGCAAGGGCAGTAGACCCTTCCTCTTGTATAATGATTCTCAGTACAAATCACATAATCAGTCAACTGGACAATATACTTTTGGTGAATAGTGAAACACTTATTCTAGATTCAGTAAAAACCTATAACTACTTTTGTCATAACATACAATTATACTAGGGGAGTAAAACCTAAGGATGTAATATACAATTACAGGTGCTTTTTAAATCAGGGAACCCCAAATTGAGGTAAGCAGTAACTCTTGTAACTTATTTTGGATGGCACAGAGCTAACACAAGGTAAGTAAAACCCACATATTTTGTTGAACCTCGCAATGGAGGGGGAAAGTAAAACCCAATGTTACACTTCACTGAATAGTTATTCTAGGTAGGCAACAACCTAATGCAGACTTAGTAAGGACAGGCTAGCAGCAAGTCAGGGGAATCAAACCCATGTGGGGGACACTCATGCAATTATCCTCAAGGGACTAATCTGGTGATATCAACACTTTAAATTTGGGAAGAGGCACAACCTAATCACAGGAGAGAAAAATACCTTAAAATCCACTTACTATTAGACTGGCAAAACAGTTGCTAAGGAAGAAAATATGTTAACCATACTTTTAAGATTAGTGCATCACACATTCAAGATCAATAAGAACTTTTGTAACTGTTCACTCTTAGAATTACAGTTACCAACCAACTCTTTACAAGTAAGTAACTTTTAAACACTTATTTTCTTTTCTAGGCAGAAGTCCCAATCCCTTGAAAGTCTTTCCCTTATTCTTGGAGCATAAGTGTTCTCAGTGGCAGAAGGGGGGTCACTAGGACTAGTGACCAACAGGCAGTGTCAGAATAGGTTCTTTAGTAACAAAAGTCAAAAGTCAGAGTTTCTTAGGAAAACTGGGAAAACAGGTAAGTACATCACTTCAGAGGTAGAAGAGGTTCCAGGGGCTTCGCAGAAGACACCCTAGCAGGATTCAAGCAGTGGGACAGGGTGTGCTGGACGAGGGACATCCCAATCACAGAAAACACCACATAGCTACACAGAAATCCTAACAGGCTTAAGGTAAGTACATCCCCAAGCCAACACAGTACCTCAGCATTGAAGAAGATTTTGCGGCAGGAGAACTTCAGGGTCTGTGGCCAAATGCCTGGCTAATGGATTCCATGTTGTGGAGACTGAAAACAAGACCTCAGAAGGGACTTTGCAGCAAGGATTGATGAAGAAGGCTCTAGACAAGGTTTCCCTCATGGTTGAATGTGGTTCTGCGGATTTGGCGCCTTTTTCAAGGAGCACAGAAGAAGACAGAAAATCGTGGTTGAATTCTCATTGTTTTAAAGCTCCAGCACTCTGGTGAGGGGACTTTTTGGACTCAATTTGTGTCTCTAGAGATTCACCAGGATGCCCACGAAGTTTCAGCGAGATTCAGAATTCGTAAGACTGTGTACCGCATGATGGTTTGAGATTCCAGGGTATTGGTGTATTGCAGCAATGCAAGGTCACAGCAATGGGTGGGATGGCTCAAAATGCAGGTCTTCTTGAATCTAGTGGCTTTCACCAGGCTCTGGGTTGAGGTAATTGTTTTCGGAGTCCCCAGGTTGGTTGGAAGGAAGGGCTAGAGCAGACTTTGGCTACACAGCAGGCTCTCCGGTCTCTGGAAATCATCTCAGCTGCTATGCCTTCATCTTCCTCCTCGGTTTAAGTTCCAGTGGCCGACATATTTTCAGCTTCCAGGTTTGCAGTATTTATCAGGAATTACAACACAACCTCTGCATTCTGTCCCCGCATTTTACAAGAAGGGGCGGTCTGGTTGTCCAATCAGCCAGCGCCCCACTCGGATATGTCCCCATTTAAGCAAGGCATAAAACAAAGGGCTGGGTAGTTTTAGACTCCTCCCTCACTTTCTCACAGACAGACTGGAGCCTTGGCGGGGAGTCCAAGGGACTCCCGCCGAAGATATAAATTACACAAAGGAATTTCCCACCATGCATGTCAGGGGAAGGAACAAGAAACAACAAGAAACACTAAAATGGCAGAAAAAGAAAACAAGGGCCATTTTGGTAACAAATGACACACTTAGGTCCCTTTACTGCAGCAGTGAACACAGCCCACGGTAAAGGTGCACCAAATTAATACAAGGTATCACTGCCATTAGCCATTGAAGGTAAGCTTGTCACTGTCACAGAATTGTTACAGTTTTAGTGTGAAAAGGGATACATTGTATCTCTAAAGCACTCCACATAAGGTGGGGTGTGCTGGTTTCACTTAACAAAATGTAAAAGGGAACCAAAGATCCTTTCTACCCTTGGGAACTATGGTTCACTTAAGGTTAGCACAAGAAAGTTAAAAGGGGAGCCCATAGGGAAACCCAGCAACAACAGGCACGTATTGCCAATAAGTTGTTAAAGATAATAACTTTAAAAAGACAGTATGGAGAGTCTTAAAAATGACACCCATAAAAAGAGTTAAAGATTATGCGAGTGTGGATAAAGGTTAACACTCACTGATGTATTAATGAAAAATATCCCACTAATAAAGCAAAAAGTTCTGGGGTTGAATCAGGAAAGGAAGATTTACTAGTTCTGTGCAAATCTTACCTAACAAGCTCAGAGTGACAACCATTGTGAATACATGGGATACGTTATTTCAAGGGTGAGGGGGCACCGATGTATTAGATACCTTTAAAGCCAAAATAGGATACAATCATGATCAGGGGAATAGGAAGCAAATATATATGAACATAAAATAAAATCAAGCTGAAATATGTTGTTAGGAGACCCCCACCATGAGAAATTAAGAGTTGCAGAAATGAAAAAGGACAGAAAGATAGCATTGTCTCCTTCATTAACTCCCATCCTCATCATTATCATCATCAATCGATCTTCAGCTTCAACATCATTTAGCTCAAAGTCCTCCAAAGATGAGAGTGACCGAAGAGGGAGGTATTTGCATAGTGAAGGGCTGGATAAAACGTTAGGTCAAGTGGCTGGAGCCATGCGATTTACAAAGCAAGAGAATTCAGGTCCATTGTGGAACCCTAAAATACTGCAGATGTTGTCCATCCAGTCTTTTTCCAGAATCCTTCCTCTCCAGAGGAAGTGGAATGGCACTGCCTAGAAGTAAAGAGAATGGAAAATACCAGAGAACTGGCAGTTTCCTGGCCCCATTCGGTACACCAAAGGAATGGAAGAAGGCCTCAATTGTTTCTATGACCTGTTGGATTACAAAAATCATTACAATGGTTTACAAAGCAGCAGGGTGTCGGCTGTCACTAAAAATTCAGGGTCTATCTACCATTGATACAGCAACCTTGTGGGCTAATGCACAGGCGGTGTCCCTGCAAGAAATATGCAGTGCAGCAACATGGTCTGCACCAAACAGGTTTATAGGACAACTAGCTGATATACCCGGTGTTGCCGCGGTTATTATTATGTGAGAACAATATGGAGATTTCTGAGCAGCATGATTGGTGACATGATGGTGATGGTCCCAACAACTATGGCCATAAAGTTCAATATTACTAAAGTAAATGTTCATTGCAAGGCTTATTTAGAAACAACATTTTTTGTTTCCCCTGTCCGGTGCACATGGTTTACGGCTTTGTCAGCAGGCACCATCTTGCAAAAATCCTCTGTAAAAGTGATTTTACCTGATGCAGCAAACATTTTTGTTTCCCTTCGCAGTAAACATGGTTTCCAGCATTGTAAGGATTCTTTAGAAACAACATTTTTTGTTTCCCTTCCCGGTTGACATGGTTCACAGCTTCATCAGCAGGTTCCATCTCACAAAAATCCTCTGAAAATGTAATTTCACCTGATGCAGCAAACATTTTGAAACTTCTGGAATTCTACCTACCTTCACAATCACCTCTCAGGTCCATTCACCTCTCATGCATTTTTTGTTTCACTTCCTGATGAACATGGTTTATGGCTTCGTCGGCAGGCCACAAACCAATAAAATGTGTTGACTTTTGCTGAAATCCAGGGAAAGGGGTGGGTTGTCCAAATGTCATATAGCTAGTAATGTCTGCAGGGTCTTAACAGGTGACTGTGCAAAATTTGGTGCATATTTTGAAATGGTGTGGAATTGTATGGGGAATATACGCAGAGCCACATATCCACACTTTTTCACTCTTATATATAGAGAGATATAGATTGAACGTGCAAAGTGAAAAATTCAGCATATTTGGCAAACATATTCTGTGCACAGGCAGGCTCTGAGGTAAGTGGGTGCTGGATTACATGGCAATATATTGGTGCTGGGGTGTGCGCATCTGCAAATATGTTGCCATGAGTGGTTTATCAAAGGCCAGTTCCATCGTTTGCTTTGGTATGCCTCACCTGTAAGTACCGGGATGAGGAAGAGGGATGTGGAGTTGATGAAAAGATCTTATTGGTAAGCTTATTTACTCCTAGTTCTACACTTCCTCGTCTAGTACTGGTGCACCCTCCCAGCATATGGAAGCGTCCTTGATCCTGTTTGGAAAATCAACTAATGGGTTGTGATATACTATAGGCAGTGATTTATTTTGCATGAATTTGTTTTCACAAACATATCACTGCAACACTGTGCACGGTACATGAACTATTTGTTAACTATATATCATGAATGATTGGAAAAAAGACCCTTTTTTGTAAAGATATTGTTATAGCCAATTGGTTCCTAGGAGAACGGGCAACCTCGTGACTTGCAACATGTAGCTTTAAGTACCTACATTTTTCAGTTTGTTCTCAGAATTAGAAGGAGCAACAGAAAATAAGAGACAGTGGCTGTGTTTGTGAATAATTCTGCTCATGCAAAGTGTAACAAAAATGGAACTGTAATTAAATGATTAAGGAAACTGAATGCAATTACCGTTCCATTGATTGCTGCTGGTGGTGACATGAATTCACTGTCTCACAATTAGAATCACGTGAAAGTAATGCACGGACCATTAATCAAAAATTGCGAGAGAACTTTCTTTCGAATTGGAACTGGCCATCCGGTCTACAGCATAGACTCTGGTATGCTCTCAGGCTGTAATATTGATGGGTAACATATGGCAAGCCTGATTTGTGGTGTTCTCCTTGCACTGCTATCTGATGAGTCTAGAGATAGGCTCCTGCACATTATTTCAGCAAGGCTAGCCTGTTGGAATAGGACGTGATCACTGGCATAACGGGGGCGCCCGCAGCCTCCGCGGTCCAGGGGGCTCCGCCACCACATGTCCTGGGAGGGGGTCCCCCTTTGACTAAATATTTCTTTTTAATGATTTTTTTTCTTCTTTGTCACACTGCCTTCATAAATAAAATATTTCTGTTACAAACAGATATAATTTCTTTATGAAGGCAAAGTGACTACAAAAAGAAACTATTTCTTGTTAAAGTCTGAGGGCTCCCTCCACTCCATGACATGGAAGCCTCTAGGCTGGAGGGCTCCATGTCATGAGGTCGTGGGAGCTCAATAACTTCAAAAAGATATAGTTTCTTTTAGCATATTTAATAGCAAAGCATTATATCAATTAAAGCATTCCTGTTCACTGTGCACTGTTGGTGACTTGCATGTATTGGATTTTCGGATTGGTGTTACCCTACAAAACAATTGCAAATGCTCTGGCCTTTTAGTAATTTTTTTTCTCAGAAAGTGTGCTGTATAATTAATTTCTCCTAGTGCAGCGTGCAGTAAACACCCCTGCAGCAGCACGTTCATGTGTATTGGGCAAGCGTGGTAATATAGGCCAACCCAGAGTGTGGCGTGATTTGTTGCTATTTGGAAGGGGGCCCAGCATGGCTCGCAGGGGGCCCCCAAATTATATGTTATGCCACTGGACGTGATGGGTGTAAGAATAAACATCCAAGCGTCAACAGTACATGCAGTTTTACAAAGAATTACTGCAATGTGGTTGCCAGAGCTCTCAAGCTGTTTGGGTGTGAGGAGACCAAATAGTTCTGTGTATCCTGGGATGTGTGGCACTGCATTGATAATGGCAGATGCAAGACACAATACTCAGAATGGAAAGAAAAGAACAGGACTGGGTATAAGGCTGCCACTCAACGTGGGGGAACTTGAGAGCACTGGCCTGCACTACGTCTGAAAATAACAATGCCTTCTACCAACCTGGGCACAATGTTAAATCTTGTTGATTGGTAAAGTACCATAAAAACCAGACCACCTTTGATGCTATCTTCATAAAAATGAAACGTACCTAGTGATACTGTCCTATTTTTATATATTTTATGCATCACCAGTGCCTTTTTAGGATTATGTTTTGATGAGTACTGGCTGCTGAGCTCCTACCGGTTCTAATGAGAGTGAACACATCTCAAGAGTCACTTTTGCTTTATTTGAAGTTAGTTTGGTTGGATATTTCAGTGCAGTTTAATCTCCTGTATTAGGAGCTACCAGTCTGTTAAGCATGAAAAATGCCCTCTCTTTGCTATAACTCAAAGCAGTGAATCAATAAATCACACTAAATAGCTCTTATACCGAATAGAATACCAGTCAAGAATCCTCTAACATCTGTGTCATTTATATTGTGCACAAAGAACCCAGTGTTCTGGAGGGCAGAGCGACCTCTGAACGGGCCCATGAGATTCAGAGCTCGCCCTCTGGGAACCTTAAGTCAAGATAGCTGCACCTTGAGAAGGATGGGGTGCAGGATTCTCTTGCTCCAACACCACCCAATAAGGAATGACAAGTACAAAAAATGGGAAAACAAATGGAAATCATCAGAGCTGTGATCGTCTGTCTCGCTTCAACTTCCAAATTCTTCATGCAAACATTAACTTTTATAGCAAATTCTCATCATCATTGACGTGTAAAACTCATGAGTTTGACATGCAATTCTATTGGTTGGAAAAGGTAACTTAAGTATAGGTACTATATCTGTATATGGTAACAGAATGTGGGGATTGGATAACTCTTATTGGGTGGGTGTCTATGCCCATCCCTCTACATCACTCGTGATAGACGTCACTAAAAAAGCAACGTCTCATTGGTTCTACTAGCTTTAGGACCCTAGATTATTTGGTCCATTGTGATTGAGTGGGTTACACCCCTAGGCATAAATCTTCACTTTAATTAGGAGCATGCCGTTCTATCCTCCTACTAAGCATTGCAAGCAGTACTGTTTCCTTCGCTTCTTGCGTTCCAAGCCTATTTACAAGCATTTGGCCACTGACACATTTCCATCCTGCTCTCAATGGTTACGTTTCTTTAAAGGAGAGTTCCGGGACTTTTTTTTTATTGTCCCTACGGTTCGGCCATGTGTTTTTAAGCATAACTCGGTAGATCGTGGAAAACTTTCCTATGGACCTTACCCGACTTTTCGTCCATTAACGCACTCGAAATCAGCCGCCATTTTATGATAATCCTATCACTTGCCGCATCGCCCTGGCTCACCTGCTTTTGCGGCACTAAATCAAATCCCCCGCCCCCGAGGCTGACATCAGCAGACGCGTACCGCCCATTTCCCAACGCCAAAGCACGTTTCGTGTCAACAATCGCTGCGCCTCAGCTAATGAAGTGTCGCCATGGAAACGGCAGGACGCCTCTTTCCTCAATAAGTATAAACACACCGTTTCACAACACACAGCAGCAGATTTTCGATTCCATTACTCTCGCTGTGTTACTTTGAGTATTCTGTGACTCGTTTCTGT
This sequence comes from Ambystoma mexicanum, assembly GCF_040938575.1. Taxonomy (NCBI): domain Eukaryota; kingdom Metazoa; phylum Chordata; class Amphibia; order Caudata; family Ambystomatidae; genus Ambystoma; species Ambystoma mexicanum. The sequence continues at coordinate 741,538,514 of NC_090928.1, forward strand.
GCTCTGGTCAGCTACCTTCGTTGATTGTAGCCCGTGTGAACAGATACCAGTACCACCGCTATAAATTATTTTACTTTCTTTACCACACAATGGCTACAATAATGCCGTATATGTACGAGCCCGAGTACACCGAGGAAGAACTACTGGAAAGGCAAGCACGCGAAAACGATGGGGATTCGGACGGCAGTTGGGAGGACCAGTCAACGGATGAAGAGCCTGGACCATGTCGCATGGACGGCGTCTCCACCTGGTGCACGTGCAATCGGTGCGAGCTAATGCCAACTGAGGAGGAGAACTGCTGCTGCCGTGAAAATTCCGGGTGCTTGGCCTACATTTCGGAAGGCGAGCCAAGTCCGCAATGCATCACCGAGCTGCCAGAGTTCAGGGAAGCCTGCCTCTCACGGACAGTGTTGAGGATGATGATGGTGCTTATGCACGAACTTTGCGGCACTGTTCGTCCGCGTAATCCGAGTAACGAGTAAGTATACTCTGGTTGTGATGTCAGTGATGCCACTACTATTTCATGGTCGTCTCCCACATATAAAACTACATCTACATATCATTCGAATGCATGTAAATTGGTTCCATGTTGTGCATTTTCTAGATAGAATTTTTTTCAAAGCAGAATGACATTTTTGTACCTGAATCGACAGTGATAAGAAAGTTGTCATTTTAATACAGTTTGCATCTTTCATTTTCACAGGTGGTACAGGCTGGTGGCCTATCGTTGCTTCACTTGGTGGCTTCACGCGAGGCTCGGACACCGCGTTCGGAGAGTAATACCTGCCTGTGCGGTACTTGCCATTAGACAACATTTCCCCAGCGACAGTGGACAATACCGCGGCTTTTCCCGGGATGTGCTGCAACCGCAACTTTACAATGTGTAATGTTTATTATTTATGTTCAATTGAAATTAAGATCTAAAATAAAACCCAACATATATTTTAACAATGGTTGTTTTGATTTTTTAAATGAATCTAGTGTGTCTCCATTGAATAGTCTTCCTGTGCCTTGTCTTGTCACACCACATGTCTCCGGCCAGCATCCTCCCTCACGCTGGCCGCCCACCTTCAATCCACATAACCGTTGAACCCATATGCAGCAGACATACATATGTTATTTTGCGGGTTGGCATCAAGCCTCCCGGCCTTGCCTCCTCCCCCAAAAATACTTACCACACCACTTTGTTCAGGGTCTCCAGGGTGAACTGCACCCATATATTCTCCTGGGAGGCTGAGGTATTTATAAACTCACCCCCCTGCCTTCCATGTACTAGATCCTGCAGCCTGCCTCTTACATGCAGTTAGATGGCCTCTCCTTGGTGAGGCCCTACGGCAAACGAGTCTTGTCTGCACGACCACCGCCCCAATCCACCCCCCGCCCTATCAAAGGCAGTTCGCACCGGGGTACTTGCGCTGGCAAGTGGAGCTGTCAGGGAGCGATAAAGGCCAAGAGGTGCCAAAGACCATGTACACTTCAAAGTGGTCTATAGAGCATGGGTTGTTGTTCCCATGTCTACCGCCAGACCCCGTGTCTCCTGCCAAGCATCTCCCCTCACGCTGGACGGCCCCCTGCAATCCACATAAGTGTGTCTCCATTCACGAGTCTTCCTGTGTCTTGTCTGCACGACCACCGCCCCAATCCACCCCCCGCCCTATCAAAGGCAGTTCGCACCGGGGTACTTGTGCTGGCAAGTGGAGCTGTCAGGGAGCGATAAAGGCCAAGAGGTGCCAAAGACCATGTACACTTCAAAGTGGTCTATAGAGCATGGGTTGTTGTTCCCATGTCTACCGCCAGACCCCATGTCTCCTGCCAAGCATCTCCCCTCACGCTGGATGGCCCCCTGCAATCCACATAAGTGTGTCTCCATTCACGAGTCTTCCTGTGTCTTGTCTGCACGACCACCGCCCCAATCCACCCCCCGCCCTATCAAAGGCAGTTCGCACCGGGGTACTTGTGCTGGCAAGTGGAGCTGTCAGGGAGCGATAAAGGCCAAGAGGTGCCAAAGACCATGTACACTTCAAAGTGGTCTATAGAGCATGGGTTGTTGTTCCCATGTCTACCGCCAGACCCCGTGTCTCCTGCCAAGCATCTCCCCTCACGCTGGACGGCCCCCTGCAATCCACATAAGTGTGTCTCCATTCACGAGTCTTCCTGTGTCTTGTCTGCACGACCACCGCCCCAATCCACCCCCCGCCCTATCAAAGGCAGTTCGCACCGGGGTACTTGTGCTGGCAAGTGGAGCTGTCAGGGAGCGATAAAGGCCAAGAGGTGCCAAAGACCATGTACACTTCAAAGTGGTCTATAGAGCATGGGTTGTTGTTCCCATGTCTACCGCCAGACCCCGTGTCTCCTGCCAAGCATCTCCCCTCACGCTGGACGGCCCCCTGCAATCCACATAAGTGTGTCTCCATTCACGAGTCTTCCTGTGTCTTGTCTGCACGACCACCGCCCCAATCCACCCCCCGCCCTATCAAAGGCAGTTCGCACCGGGGTACTTGTGCTGGCAAGTGGAGCTGTCAGGGAGCGATAAAGGCCAAGAGGTGCCAAAGACCATGTACACTTCAAAGTGGTCTATAGAGCATGGGTTGTTGTTCCCATGTCTACCTCCAGACCCCGTGTCTCCTGCCAAGCATCCCCCCTCACGCGGGACGCCCCCCTGCAAACCGCATAATGCCACGACATATACACGTCATTCATTCACAAACACACCCCTGTTTCGAATTCTTTATAACCCACTTCATATTTCTAATGAGAACTTCTTTGCGCTTTGCTAGTCAACCCGTGAAGGTGCTGGTTGTCTGCTCTTCGTCTCTGTGAACTTCCGTGACCACTTTGAGCAAACTCATCAGTTTGCAACCTGTGAACTGCTCCCTGTTCTACGACAAGAAACTACTCTGATCCCTGCATCTAACTGTTTGCTCGTCAAGGTAAGGCCATGTACCATACTCATTTTGCGTCCAATTTCTTTTCGTTCAAGACAGTACATGCAAGGAACTAGTCACATGTTCTGAGTTTAGTCAAATTATTTTTGTATTTTTTTAAAGTTATTCAAATACTTATCCGCATGTGAATAACGTGTATAGTTCCAAGAACCAAAACATACCTTGCATTGAACCTTTTATGTATTTAATTTTTTAACACATTGGTATTCATAGAGAATTGTTGATCTTTACTTTTCAGAACTTTCCACAATGCCTGCCTGTTCCATTGGCGGTTGTCCTTCGAAGACCCATAATAAATCTGAAGGTACTATAATGCATGTTTTCCCTAAGACAATAGATCAGATAAGAGAATGGGTCCGATATTGCGGATATCCACCCTCTGAGCTTGAAAGTAGAGTCCTAGAAGTCTTTGCGGACAAGAGGGGTGATCGATACCGCATCTGCAGCAGGCACTTTACCTCTGACATGTACTCCACATCATTGCTAATAAAGAAGAACACACCGCGAGCGAGGCGAAAATTGCTCTCAACCGCTATTCCCACTCTATTCGTCCACATCCCTCCACTGGTGAGTCAAGTTTACGTATTTATCTCTCGGCCTTGCGGTAGTGTGTAGCATTAGCTAACAATAATTTCCCCATTTATGTATCCACTCAATATGAAGGCGGAAGATTCTCCATCCGTGTCGTTATTGCAGTCATCAGCCACTTCAAGCGCCTATCGGGTAATCTTACTTGGCTATTCTGCCACTGACTTGTTTTAGGCATGTAAATCAATAGTTTTAATTTATCGTGTAATTATTTTACCTAATGGTACACCCTTGTACTCGTCCTCTAGTCTTTGTTTTCAGTTATAATTATTGTTATCCAAAATAATTCAAGTACTGTCTTTCAGGGAGATGCTGAGGAGTCCAACGTATTGACGACTACCGTTGATGTCACTCAGATGCTCGAGGTACGTTTCAGGACAGTTCCATCGATGGAGATCATCAGATCTTGCATTCTTGTAGCGTGATTGTTACACACAATGTTTCTTTCATTTTTAGCCATTGATATGTCCTTCTGTCGTCGCCCTCCTATGTGTCTTCTTTTTTCAATATTGTGTTCATTACTAATGAAAGTCCTATGTTTCAGGGAGTCGATGGAGCATTAGTCCAAGAAGAAGGGGGAGCGTGCAGTTACGGGTCGGCGCAACAGCTTGCAGAAGTGTGCACCGCAGTTACATCGTCCCTTGATGTTCTTATGCATTTCGAGGTATGGATACTGACAGTTCGATGAAGCGAAATCATATGACGTGATTACATCCGCTATACTTCCTTCTTTATTAATGCAAGTACTATGTTTCAGGGAGATGACGGAGCTTCTTCTACAAGAACATCACCCCTAGTAGTTGATGCAGATTTCTGGGTGGTGACACTTCCAACGATCGAGCAAATCGAATCATATTTAGATATCCATTATTTATTTTAGACAACTGATCATTTGTGCAGGTCTATTTAGATGAGCCGTTCACGCCTGCACAAACTTTCTGTTCTTTTTATCAAAATAGAAAACCATACTAATGCAATTACTGTGTTTCAGGGAGTCACTGAAGCATCATCTTCAATAATATCATCAATGGAAGTCTATGAGGAGCCCGAGGTATGGATCTTGACAGTTCCATCTAACTAGATCAACAATGCGTGAATAATTGTCGTTTGAATGTTCTACACAAAGCGTTCATTCGTGTTTTACTATTGAGAAGTACGTGGGTATTGGTCCCCAAGTACATTTTGTGTTTTCGATATTATTATACATACTAATGAAAGTTCTATGTTTCAGGGAGTCCATGGAGCGTCAGTGCGTGATGGATGTGCTTATCAGGAAAACATAGTCGTTGCAGCGCAAGAGGAAGTGGAGACATGCACACACGAGTCGGAGCAACAGCGTCCTGATGTTGAAGTTCGAGGCAAGAAAGTTTCAAAGAAAAGAAAGCAAAAGAAGGTTAGTGTCCTGGTCACTATATTATGTTGTTTTTCACTGTTAATAGTTCAATACTGTAAGTTGTGTTTAAACTGAACAACCCTTTTCCAATCTGTCCTCTAGTTGCGAGTGGGTGTACGAACTAGATCTACACAGACAGTGAAGCGAACGAGAGATGTTGCTTGTCAAACCTTTTGGCAGGGACTTGAGACTGGAGAAGCATCGTGCCAATGGGAAGAATATGAAGTGATTGACAACGGAGCTATACCACCACCAGCCATTGATAGTGAATGTCCTCCTGGTAGTTCGGATGCAGTCGGAGATCAATTCACAGAATCCACACCCGCAAAAACTAAGACGGCGAGAAAGTTGAAGAAATTGTTTTATTCACCCATCGCCGGAGAAGGAACAGATGTTGCAATGGAAGAGAATGAAGTAGACGACAATGAAACACCATCAATATCACTGAACATAGCGGAAGACGATATCAGAGATTCTACCTTTCATGTGAGTGACATGTCCTCAACGTTACAGGCCGAACCAGCTGGGATGCAGAGTGACAGTATAAGGAAAGAGGCCAAATTCATTGTATTCGATAGTTGTTTGATTGATATTATTATTCGGATTAAATGTGGGCATTTGGTAGGTGGGGAAGTATGTGGGTAGCCATTGATTAATGTGACTCGTGCAATTCGAGGCACTAACCTTAAAATACATGCCACCTGTACAAAATATCATCCTTTCACATGGTCTGCACAACCTATGCTGGGACAACTGCCAGCAGGCAATCTACTTTGTGCAGCGGCTGCACTTTTTAGTGGTTCAAGTTTTAAAAAATTAGAGTCTTTCTTTCAGTTTGTGGGAATCCGTTTCATTGCGAAAACTCAGTTCTACAAATACCAAACCGATTATCTATTTCCAGCCATTAGCGAAGCTTGGAGAATGGAAAAAATGTCTATTGATAGTACATTCGCGGGCAAACGGTTCAGGCTAGCCGGTGATGGACAGTGCGACAGCCCAGGATTTTCAGCCAAGTACTGCACCTACCACTTTCAGGACATGGAAAGTAAGAAAATTGTGAGTTCGGTGGTCGTGCAGGTGTCACAAAGTACATCCTCAGTGGCCATGGAGAAAGTTGGCTTTGTAGCATCATTGCAAGAACTACAATCGCGGGGAATGGTGATCGACCTGATAGCCACGGACAGACACGTTTCAATTGCCAAGACAATGAGAGAACAGTACAAAAATATAAATCACCAATTTGACGTTTGGCATCTTGCAAAATCAATCAATAAAAAATTGTCGGCTGCAGGTAAAAAAAAAGAATTGCAAGGTATTTCACAGTGGTCCAAGTCAATCAGCAACCATCTTTGGTGGAGCTCAAAAACATGTGGAGGGTCGTTGGAAATTCTACTGGAAAAATGGCGGTCAGTAATGCCACACTGTACGAACGTTCACCGATGGAACACGAACCAACATTTCCACAATTGTGAACATGGCCCTTTGTCCCCAGAGGAGGCACGGAAGAAGAAGTGGTTGATTCCTTCATCACCCACTCACAAAGCCATTGAAAAGATTGTATTTGATAAAACTATAACAAAAGCTTTGAGGGGACTCACGGAATTCTGCCACACAGGAGATTTGGAGGTGTTCCACAATATGTGCCTAAAGTACAGGCCAAAACGATTGCATTTTGGCATGGAGGGCATGATAAATCGGACTCTTTTAGCGGTCTTGGCACATAACCATAATGTTGGCCGTCAACAAAGTAGGACGACCGGAACTTTAGGGACGCTTCGCTACAATAAGGCCTTCACTAAAAGAAGTAAACAATGGGTGATCAAACCAGTGTTTGAGGATATGCAATATGAGTTTATTGAGAAACTTATTGTTGACGTCCTAGATAGGCACATAAATGGAGTTGTGAACGAACCTGTGCAGGGGACAACTGCATTGCCACCCAACATTGCATCTGTTCCATGTCCACCTAAAGAAGAACTCATTGAGAAATACACATCACGGTTTAAATGATTGTAATTTGATTGTCTGTTCTCTCAAGTCTCCTCATGTCGCAGGCCCATTGAATATGTGTATCTAGCCAACCTTGTTCATTTGCGCATTAAATTAAACCAAACAGTAATATAAATCATTTTTCAATAAATATAGAATCTCTCCGTATTTATGGTTCTGTGTGGCTGCAAAGCACGCAGACAAAATGCAAAGATGGAGTGTAAATTTCAAGTCCTGTGAGAATGCCTTACACTGAATGTAGCTAACTTGGAATGTGTGCTCGTTCGAAGTGAAGGTCAGCTGCTTTGATTTTTTCTCGGGTGCCAGAATGGCCCACGACTCAGAATAAGGTTCTATTGTATTTTGACCTTGACAGGCCTGGACCACGTAAGAAACGATAATGAATATAATTTCAGAAACGAAAGCCATTTCATGTTCGTTCATTAGAAGAAATAACATCGGCATAGAAGGAGTGGTATTTCGGGGCTGCCCTACGCACAGACGCAATGGAAAATGCAAATATAATGTAAGTAACTCTTTAGATGAGTTTATACCGCAATTTAATTACTATACAGTTGCTTTAAAGACGGGTTAAGTTGTACTTGTTCGTTCTATGTGGCATGTTGTTTTGTACCGCGCACTATCTTGGGGAGAACCGTCTACTTGGCCCCCTTCCCGCCCCTACCTGCAAGGCTAAAAACCTCGGGGTCATCTTCGACTCCACACTCTCCTTCTCTCCTCATATATCTGACGTCTCTAAGAAGTCACACTATCAGCTGCACCTCCTCAGAGGTATTCTTCCCTTCCTCTCCTTCCCCCAGAAGCTCACTGTCTCCCGAGCCCTGGTTCTCTCTAGGCTGGACTACTGTAACAGCCTCTATCTTAATCTGCCTGCCTCCACTCTCCGCCCTCTGCAACTTATCCAGAACAGAACTGCGAGACTTGTCCTTGGCCTCAAGCGGGCCCTTTTTATTTATTATTTATTATTTATTATTTATTATTTTATTACGCTACTTACCTTGTACTGCACTTCCCCCCCACCTCCTCTCCTTGCACTTTCTCCTTTTCCCCTTACCTCTGCACTTGCGCGATCTGAATGACACCTGGCCTAGTAGGATCGTTTGTCTGTCTTCCCCTTGTTCCCCTCCCTCCCTGCCTCGTCGCGCCTTGAAAGACTTGTGTATAGGCGCGTTACAAATACCATATCATATCATATCATACTTTTACGGAAGCACCTCAAAACCTTTGCTTCTGCTTTCTCTCTCCCTCTCCCCTGCTACAACTGGTCCACTGTCTGCGATCTCGGTCCTGGGCCCTTCCACTCTCCACCTGCACTCCCTGTCAACCCCTGCACTGGGGGACTGTCTCAGTATCCTACAGCCCCCCTTGACGTTTAAAACCCAGTTGCACTGTCCTAGCTATGAAATAATTTCCAGACCTAATATATAAAATGAATAATTTTAATAAAGATCTGATGGTGAGACTAATTTCCTTTTTTATGTTTTTCAAATAGATACATCGTCCATTATTGTCTGTGTCACGAGTACCAGACACCGGCAGATGGCTTCTATAATCGCCAGTTGCTTCTCCGCGTGAACAACGTTAGCACCCTGACCATTTTGTGGGACGATCGCCAAGTACAAGTATGCCCTTACGCGGTACTAACGGCTAGATGCAACATACAGACCGTTGTGGTGCCCTAGTGCCTCGTTGTTGGAATAGCCATGCGATTATCAGTGCGACCGAAGAGCTTATTTTATCGTAAACCAACACCATGTCTACTGCACACGAACATCGCTTGCCTCAAGACTAAATATTTTGGATCGAGAGCAAATAAAAATTCATTTATCTAAGACCCTGTGTACAGCAAAGGAACATCGTGTGCCTCGAAACGAACTTTTCGGAACGTGAACAAATAAAAATGCAAATCGCTGAATATTCTCAAAACATTTGATGTCAAATAAATGTACTTTGCCAAATGTACAATCTTGCCGTTTGCTTTTAAACCACTGTTTCATATTCCGAATTGTGGCGCTGTATTGTGAGATGATCTAAGACCCTGTGTACAGCAAAGGAACATAGTGTGCCTTCAAACGAACTTTTTGGAACATGTGCAAATAAAAATGCTAATCGCTGAATATTCTCAAAACATTTGATGTCAAATAAATGTACTTTACCAAATTTACAATCTTGCGGTTTAATTTAAAAGTACAGTTTCATATTCCCAATTGTGGCGCGCTGTGTTGTTTGAGCTCATCTGTGTTGATTTCCTGGTTCTGTGTGGAGTCGCGTAGAAGACGCCTGGGCGCGTTTGCCTACGCAGCTCAGTCACGTCACGGATAGAGGCGGGGAATATGAATGTTTTGATCAAGTCTGTTTCAGGGGCGGGGGATTTGATTTAGTGCCGCAAAAGCAGGTGAGCCAGGGCGATGCGGCAAGTGATAGGATTATCATAAAATGGCGGCTGATTTCGAGTGCGTTAATGGACGAAAAGTCGGGTAAGGTCCATAGGAAAGTTTTCCACGATCTACCGAGTTATGCTTAAAAACACATGGCCGAACCGTAGGGACAATAAAAAAAAAGTCCCGGAACTCTCCTTTAAAGTTCAGCATTGTTTCTTCTTCTATGTCCATTACATAATGGTTCTCAACATTTCATCTTTGTTTTATCTCCTTTTCGATTGTCATTTCTTTCATCTGACTGTCTGTCTGGGCCATTGTGTCGTCACCATTCGCCTCCAATAAGAGCCCTTTGGGTCTCTTCAGGGACAGTTTTAAGTGGTCTTCATTTCGTATCAGCTGCTGGTATGGTTGTCTTAATGGGTACCTTGCAGTCCATGGTTGTCTGGTTATTGGCGCTTCAATAGGTATACAAGTCCTTCTGATGGGTACTGGACAGAGCCCCACTGTGGCTCTCTGTTGGTTCATTTGCTCGTTATATGTCACGTATCTTGGCGAGTATGCTTCTGGTATCTCAGAATGGGTGGCTGGAGTGCAGACCATATTTGGTACCTCCTCTACACACCCCCCTCTGGTTAGTTTATGAACCACTTTTTCTTCCTCCTTTAGATTACTCTTACTTGGCTCTTCTATATCCAATTCTTCATCTTCTGGGTTTGTACATGATGGTGTGAATGTGTGTTTCTTTGGAGTCCATATTTTTATCACTCCTTTCAGGCTTTCTGCTGTTCTTACATGTTCGTCTTTGTTCCATGTCATAAGCTGACATTGTCCATTTGAGCTGCAATAGATCCATTTTCCTTCATAATGTCTATGCCTTCTGGGATACACAAATTTTGTTCCTTCTGGCACAAATTCGCTGACCTTCACAAAGTTTCTTATTTCTTCATCAGTCAGGTCTCTTGGCTTCCATTCTGGTTTGACATCGATCATGATCTTCATCCCAATGGCTTTCTTCGCACTTTTCTGGCATTGTGTGATGATTATCTTGATAACACAAAACTCTAGTAGTATCATAAATAGTAAGGCCCCCAGAAACTTGAATACATCTGACATCTATTGTGGGACCCATGAGAATAGTGTTCCAAACCAGCTGTCATCATCTATCGCGTCAGTTTGGAAGATCATCTGGTTCTGTAGGTTTGTCAGCATACTGATGGCTTCTGTTAAGGTTCCATTTTCTTCATCATGCGAAGGGATAAATGTGCAACTAGATTCTCTGATTTTTGCACAAACACGTCCATCCATCGCTGTGATCATGTCAAGTACATATCTGTTCTGGAGAGTCATCAATCAGATTGCTCTTAGTTCCTCTTTAATCATGTTGAATCCTTTTATGGTAGTGTTAATGGTCTGCAATAACTCCCATCTGGTTATCTGCAACAATTTAGTGTTTGCTCCAACCTGGAATCTTGGCATGAGGATTGTTGTGAATACTGATGAGGTAAGACTAAACAGCCTGTGTTCGTATGGGATTGCATGAAATGCTTCTTCTGATTTGGCAGAAAAGTAATTCTCTCTCTTTATTCGGGATACCAGTTCCACAGATCTCCTTTTCCTCAGGTGAGCATCTGCTTTCATGAAACTTTCGATATTCAGGTCACTCTTCGGGATCACTAGTGCAGGAACGTGGATGTTCACTATTGTTCATATGCCTCCCCAGTTTTTCGGTAGTCTTATGTATGCTTTGGATCCACATGCCCAGTAATGATCCATAATTACTGCAGTTCCGTGAGTCATTCCTGGAGCTTCAAAGATTTGTCTGCAGTTCTGATTATCTCCCATCTTCCTCGTGCCATTGTTTCTGAAGCACAATTTCGGGCTTTCAAGTGGCACTACCTGCAAGGGTCCTCCTCTGTCTTCGACCCATGTCAGTAATTTTGTGAGTTTTGGCCATAAAGGTTTGCACAACCTCTGTGAGTTCTCTATTGCTTCCTTATAGGCTCCATAGACCATCCATGCTCGGCAGATCACCACACCTCCTTCCCATCCATTTGGTGAAAGGACTGTTCCCCAAATCTGCATTTGGCCTCTGTTCTTCCAATGTTTCGTTTTCCTTGGACATTTAACTTTGGGTTCACTTCCCATCGGATTGCTGTTCCTTTAACTCCAGGCTTCTCGTACCTGATCACATGATTCTTTGTATGGGCTCTATTTCTCCTCTTAATGTCCTTTATATAATCATCTTCATTGGGGTAATTTGTCTCAGTTGCCCATATCATTGAGGTGTCTCTTCCCATGAACCGTCCTCTGGTGTTGCACATTGCTACGTGTGAAAGACAGTGTGCTGTCGGGACGTCGATTTCTACAGCCACAAAGATCTTGGATTTCCCCATGCTGTACGGTAGAAGTGCACAAACGAAGCATTCTCCTTCTGATTTCTTCTTCCAACTTCTTTCATGTGCTGGTACCAAATGTTTCCTCGATGTGCTGTGCTGTCTAGGTAGTCGTTCAGTTCACTCTTATCTTCATGCAGGCTTCTCTTGATTCTTAGTGTCTTCCTGTAGTTTGCTATAACTACATATCTAAACGCGTCTGTGTGGCTTTTCCTTGCTGGCGGATTCTCGGGCATTCTGGTCGATGGAGCAGATTTCCTTCTCTGCATCGTTGTGGTATGTGGAGGTTTTGCAATTCTCTCCTTCTCTTCTTGCATCCTTTTCCTGTCCTCTATAAGTGTCTTTATTAGCCAACAGCCTGTCACCGGCCCCGTGTGTGGCTGCATCATGGGCCTGGTACTTGTTCCTTGTGTTGGAACTTGTGTGATTGTCAGTATAATCTCTGTGGGTTTCTTTTTCAGTTCCTCATGTAGTTTCTTCACTCTAGCTATGAACGGGAATAAATGATCTATCAACATTTGTGTCCTTGCAGTGAATCGCCTCATAGCTGCTTCTGTCTTCTCGAGGGCTTTTGCTATGTCTGCATTAGTCGGCCTTCCATTAGATTTCTTTTGTTCTCTCTCCTTGTTTTCTGGGGCTGATTGTTCGGTAGGCAGTCTTGTGCTCTCTGCTGCCTTTCTTGAGGTTCTGCAGCCATTGAAACATGCCCTAGTTCGTGTGCATTCGGTGTATGGTTGAGTGTAGTAGTTAGTGCTATGTTTTCATTCATAGCATGCTGACCCTGTCTCCAGCTTTTCTCTTCATTCGTGTGTGTGTGTATTACTGCTAATTACATTAAATTTTAGTTCATTTACCTTACCATCAGATTTTCCTGGGACTGGAATGACTATATAGGGTCTGGGTGTCTTTGTGGGACTCATGCGTACATCATCAGGTGGATGCACTGCAATTGGACCGTTTTGTGCGCCAATAACAAATGCAGTTCTGATTGTTAATGACAGAAAGACAGTGATAATAACCATGCATATACATATAATCGTGCGGTATGAAAGGTGGTAGCATTTCCTTCCAGGGAAATGGGAGCACCCCTCTGCCAGTGGGATGACCAGGTTACTGTTCTGGGCCCCCATTTCAATCATCACAAAATGTCAATGTTTATTCTTTTTTTCCCCAATTCACTTGTTCTCGAACAGTTTGTATCGTAAAGTGTCTGGTGCTTCACAAGTGTCCCTCTTCTTGCGGGTGATGATTGTCTCTTGATACAGGATTCAGTATCCCCGCTATACTATGGAGAATATGTAAGACTAACACTTAGATAAGTCACTTTTGCTTTATATATTCAAAATAGGTAAGTTCCCAGTCCACCCCCTGAATCTGCTTCAGTCCTGAAGACATGCTGGAACCTGTTCAATGTGATAAAATGGAAAATCAAAAATGAAATCAAAATCAAAATCAAAAAATAACATGTGAAGTTCTTGTCTCCGCTCCCTCGATCTGTCCCACAGCGGTTAGAAGAAGCGCTTTGACTCTGTCTCCTGGATCTGTCCCATGGCGGACGGTTTCACTGGAATCTCCTCATGTAGTCTCTCTGAAAGTTGGACAGCTCCACTTGCAGCATGATTCCGTGGAGGAGCATTCCCATCTGTACGACGTTAGATGGATCTCTGATGAAAGTGAGGACGTCAACCTCGACAGGTCTCCCCACCATTTCCGTAAAGTCAGTGACTAGGCAAAACAGGTCGTTGTGTGCCAGTCGGCTGTCCTCGGGCGACAGGGACATTTGTCTTGCTTTGTTGGATTCAAGACTCGCACTATAAGGTTCCATTGAATTTTTGACCTTGACAGACAGGGATCGTGCCAAAAGACTTCTTTTGAAGGAGGGGTGTAAAAACGTAAGAGAAGATAAGGATGACATTTCTGAAACTAAACCGCTTTTATATATTATATCACTATGAGAAAGATCGTTGGCACAGACTGAGTCGTATATAGGGACTGCATTACGCTTAGACAATGGAAAATGCCAATATAATGTAAGTAACCCTTTAGAATATTTTATACCAGAATATAATAACAATAGCGTGGCGTTAAAGCCCGGTTAAGTTGTACTTGTTCGTTCAATGTGGCATATTGTTTTGTACCGCGCACTATCACCGCCAAAGTGGTCCCTTGGCTCTGAAAAAGGCAGAGGAGAGAGGGTGGGTTAGTGGGAATAAGTTAACATACTCCGTTGCACTATCCTCGCTAGCAAATAGTTTCACACCCTAATTGATAAAATGAATATTTTTAATGAAGATCGGCTCGTGAGACTAATTTGTGTTTTTAAAACAGATACATCATTCCTTACTGTCAATGTCACGATTTTCAGACCCCGGTCGACAGATTGTTTAACTGCCAGGTGCAGCTACTTCTAAACAACTTCATGACCCTCACTATTTTATGGGACAATCGCCAAGGACCATATGCCCTTGCGCGGTACTAGCAGCTAGAAGCAACATACCAAACATTATGGTGGTCTAATGCCTCGTTGTTGGAACAGCCTTCCGATTATCAGTGCGACCATAGTGCTTCTTTTATCATAAACCAACACCCTGTGTACCGCAAAGGAACAGCGCGTGACTCAAGATGAACTTTTGCGGATCGACTGCAAAGACAAATGCAAATCGCTGAATATTCTCTAAACATTTGATGTCAAATAAAAGTACTTTACGAAATGTACAATCTTGCTGTTTGCTTTTAAATCACAGTTTCATATTCCGAATTGTGGCGCGCTGTGTTGTGAGATGATCTGTGTTGTTTTCCGGGTTCTGTGTAAAGTCGCGTAGGACTGGAGACGACTGGGCGCGTTTGGCTACGCACCCTGTAATGTCACGGAGAGAGACGGGGAATATGAATGCTTTGATAATGTCAGGCTTAGGGGTGGGAGATATGATTTAGTGTCGCAAAAGCAGGTCAGCCAGGTCGATGGGGCAAGTGATAGGATTATCACATAATGTCGGCGCACAGCAGCCTGATTTATCGTTTGTTTAGTGGACAAAAAGTCAGGTAAGGCCCATAGGAAATTGTAATGTCAACGGACATAAGGAGGGTTCTTAGAACACTTTCAACCTAACAACGAACAATACGAACAGCATTCTCAGAACAAAATGGGGGTGTTCTGAAGACGTTTCTAAGAACACTCGCAGTGTTCGGGGAATGTTCGTAGGGGGTGTCCTGAGGACGCTGTCCGTATTGTTCTCTGTCAAGTTTAATGTGTTCTAAGAACACTTGCGGTGTCCTGAAATGTTCGCAAATACACAAAATGGGGGTGTTCTAAAGACATTATCGAACACTCGCTGTGTCCTGAAATGTTCGCAAATATGAATGGGGGGTTGTGACTGGCAAGTTGAATGTGTTCTAAGAACACTTGCGGTGTCCTGAAATGTTTGCAAATAAACAAAATGGGGGTGTCCTGAGGACGCTGTCCGTATTGTTATCTGTCAAGTTGAATGTGTTCTAAGAACACTCGCGGTGTCCTGAAATGTTCGCAAATAAACAAGATGGTGGTGTTCTGAAGACGTCTCTAAGAACACTCCCGGTGTCCTGAAATGTTCGCAAATAAACAAAATGGGGGTGTCCTGAGGACGCTCTCCGTATTGTTCTCTGTCAAGTTGAATGTGTTCTAAGAACACTTGCGGTGTCCTGAAATGTTCGCAAATACACAACATGGGGGTGTTCTGAAGACGTTGTCGAACACTCACTGTGTCCTGAAATGTTCGCAAATATGAATAGGGGGGTTGTGGCTGGCAAGTTGAAGGTGTTCTAAGAACACTCGCGGTGTCCTGAAATGTTCGCAAATAAACAAAATGGGGGTGTCCTGAGGACGCTGTCCGTATTGTTCTCTGTCAAGTTGAATGTGTTCTAAGAACACTCGCGGTGTCCTGAAATGTTCGCAAATAAACAAAATGGGGGTGTTCTGAAGACGTTTCTAAGAACACTTGCGGTGTCCTGGAATGTTCGTAGGGGGTGTCCTGAAGGCGTAGTCTGTATTGTTCGGTGGCAAGTTTAATGTGTTCTAAGAACACTTGCGGTGTCCTGAAATGTTTGCAAATAAACAAAATGGGGGTGTCCTGAGGACGCTGTCCGTATTGTTCTCTGTCAAGTTGAATGTGTTCTAAGAACACTAGCGGTGTCCTGAAATGTTCGCAAATAAACAAGATGGTGGTGTTCTGAAGACGCTTCTAAGAACACTCGTGGTGTCCTGAAATGTTCGCAAATAAACAAAATGGGGGTGTTCTGAGGATGCTGTCCGTATTGTTCTCTGTCACGTTGAATGTGTTCTAAGAACACTCCCGGTGTCCTGAAATGTTCGCAAATAAACAAAATGGGGGTGTTCTGAAGAGGTTTCTAAGAGCACTCGCGGTGTCCGGGGAATGTTCGTAGGGGGTGTCCTGAGGACGCTGTCCGTATTGTTCTCCGTCAAGTTGAATGTGTTCTAAGAACACTCACGGTGTCCTGAAATGTTCGCAAATACACAAAATGGGGGTGTTCTGAAGATGTTGTCGAACACTCGCTGTGTCCTGAAATGTTTGCAAACAAACAAAATGGGGGTGTCCTGAGGACGCTGTCCGTATTGTTCTCTGTCAAGTTTAATGTGTTCTAAGAACACTCGCGGTGTCCTGAAATGTTCGCAAATAAACAAGATGGTGGTGTTCTGAAGACGCTTCTAAGAACACTTGCGGTGTCCTGAAATGTTCGCAAATAAACAAAATGTGGGTGTTCTGAGGACACTGTCCGTATTGTTCTCTGTCAAGTTGAATGTGTTCTAAGAACACTCGCGGTGTCCTGAAATGTTTGCAAATACTCAAAATGGGGGTGTTCTGAAGACATTGTCGAACACTCGCTGTGTCCTGAAATGTTTGCAAATATGAATCGGGGGTTGTAGCTGGCAAGTTGAATGTGTTCTAAGAACACTTGCGGTGTCCTGAAATGTTCGCAAATAAACAAAATGGGGGTGTCCTGAGGACGCTGTCCGTATTGTTCTCTGTCAAGTTGAATGTGTTCTAAGAACACTCGCGGTGTCCTGAAATGTTCGCAAATAAACAAGGTGGTGGTGTTCTGAAGACGCTTCTAAGAACACTTGCGGTGTCCTGAAATGTTCGCAAATAAACAAAATGGGGGTGTCCTGAGGACGCTGTCCGTATTGTTCTCTGTCAAGTTTAATGTGTTCTAAGAACACACGGGTGTCCTGAAATGTTTGCAAAATAAACAAGATGGTGGTGTTCTGAAGACGCTTCTAAGAACACTCGCTGTGTCCTGAAATGTTCGCAAATAAACAAAATTGGGGTGTTCTGAGGACGCTGTCCGTATTGTTCTCTGTCACGTTGAATGTGTTCTAAGAACACTCGCGGTGTCCTGAAATGTTCGCAAATAAACAAAATGGGGGTGTTCTGAAGACGTTTCTAAGTACACTTGCGGTGTCCGAGGAATGTTCGTAGGGGGTGTCCTAAGGACGCTGTCCATATTGTTCTCTGTCAAGTTGAATGTGTTCTAAGAACACTTGCAGTGTCCTGAAATGTTCGCAAATACACAAAATGGGGGTGCTCTGAAGACGTTGTCGAACACTCGCTGTGTCCTGAAATGTTCGCATATATGAATGGGGGGTTGTGGCTGGCAAGTTGAATGTGTGCTAAGAACACTCGCGATGTCCTGAAATGTTCGCAAATAAACAAAATGGGGGTGTCCTGAGGACGCTGTCCGTATTGTTCTCTGTCAAGTTGAGTGTTTTCTAAGAACTCGCGCGGTGTCCTGAAATGTTCGCAAATAAACAAAATGTGGGTGTTCTGAAGAAGTTTCTAAGTACACTTGCGGTGTCCGGGGAATGTTCGTAGGGGGTGTCCTGTGGACGCTGTCCGTATTGTTCTCTGTCAAGTTGAATGTGTTCTAAGAACACTCGCGGTGCCTGAAATGTTCGCAAATAAACAAAATGGGAGTGTCCTGAGGACGCTGTCCGTATTGTTCTCGGTCAAGTTGAATGTTTTCTAAGAACACTCGCAGTGTCCTGAAATGTTCGCAAATAAACAAAATGGGGGTGTTCTGAAGACGCTTCTAAGAACACTCCCGATGTCCTGAAATGTTTGCAAATAAACAAAATGTGGGTGTTATGAGGACGCTGTCCGTATTGTTCTCCGTCAAGTTGAATGTGTTCTAAGAACACTCGCAGTGTCCTGAAATGTTCGGAAATACACAAAATGGGGGTGTTCTGAAGACGTTGTCGAACACTAGCTGTGTCCTGAAATGTTCGCAAATATGAATGGGGGTTGTGGCTGGCAAGTTGAATGTGTTCTAAGAACACTCGCGGTGTCCTGAAATGTTCGCAAATAAACAAGATGGTTGTGTTCTGAAGACGCTTCTAAGAACACTTGCGGTGTCCTGAAATGTTCGCAAATAAACAAAATGTGGGTGTTATGAGGACGCTGTCCGTATTGTTCTCTGTCACGTTGAATGTGTTCTAAGAACACTCGCGGTGTCCTGAAATGTTTGCAAATAAACAAAATGGGGGTGCTCTGAAGATGATTCTAAGAACACTTGCGGTGTCTGGGGTATGTTCGAAGGGGGTGTCCTGAGGCGACTGTCCGTATTGTTCTCTGTCAAGTTGAATGTGTTCTAAGAACACTCGCGGTGTCCTGAAATGTTTGCAAATACACAAAATGGGGGTGTTCTGAACAGGTTGTCGAACACTCGCTGTGTCCTGAAATTTTCGCAATAAACAAAATGGGGGTGTTCTGAGGACGCTGTCCGTATTGTTCTCTTTCACGTTGAATGTGTTCTAAGAACACTCGCGGTGTCCTGAAATGTTCGCAAATAAACAAAATGGGGGTGTTCTGAAGACGTTTCTAAGTACACTTGCGGTGTCCGGGGAATGTTCGTAGGGGGTGTCCAGAGGACGCTGTCCGTATTCTCTCTCAAGTTGAATGTGTTCTAAGAACACTTGCGGTGTCCTGAAATGTTCGCAAATACACAAAATGGGGGTGTTCTGAAGACGTTGTCAAACACTCGCTGTGTTCTGAAATGTTCGCAAATATGAATGGGGATTGTGGCTGGCAAGTTGAATCTGTTCTAAGAACACTCGCGATGTCCTGAAATGTGCGCAAATAAACAAAATGGGGGTGTCCTGAGGACACTGTCCGTATTGTTCTCTGTCTAGTTGAATGTTTTCTAAGAACACTAGCGGTGTCCTGAAATGGTCGCAAATAAACAAAATGGGGGTGTTCTGAAGAAGTTTCTAAGTACACTCGCGGTGTCCGGGGAATGTTCGTAGGGGGTGTGCTGTAGACACTGTCCGTATTGTTATCTGTCAAGTTGAATGTGTTCTAAGAACACTTGCGGTGTCCTGAAATGTTCGCAAATACACAAAATAGGGGTGTTCTGAAGACGTTGTCGAACACTCGCTGTGTCCTGAAATGTTCGCAAATAAACAAAATGGTGGTGTCCTGAGGACGCTGTCCGTATTGTTCTCGGTCAAGTTGAATGGTTTCTAAGAACACTCGCGGTGTCCTGAAATGTTCGCAAATAAACAAAATGGGGGTGTTCTGAAAACATTTCTAAGAACACTCGCGGTGTCCTGGAATGTTCGTAGGGGGTGTCCTGAAGGCG
Source organism: Ambystoma mexicanum (assembly GCF_040938575.1). Classification (NCBI taxonomy): domain Eukaryota; kingdom Metazoa; phylum Chordata; class Amphibia; order Caudata; family Ambystomatidae; genus Ambystoma; species Ambystoma mexicanum. The sequence continues at coordinate 741,557,856 of NC_090928.1, forward strand.
TAGTCTGTATTGTTCGCTGGCAAGTTGAATGTGTTCTAAGAACACTCGCAGTGTCCTGAAATGTTCACAAATAAACAAAATGGGGGTGTCCTGAGGACGCTGTCCGTATTGTTCTCTGTCAAGTTGAATGTGTTCTAAGAACACTTGCGGTGTCCTGAAATGTTTGCAAATAAACACGATGGTGGTGTTCTGAAGATGCTTCTAAGAACACTCGCAGTGTCCTGAAATGTTCACAAATAAACAAAATGGGGGTGTTCTGAGGATGCTGTCCGTATTGTTCTCTGTCACGTTGAATGTGTTCTAAGAACACTCCCGGTGTCCTGAAATGTTCGCAAATAAACAAAATGGGGGTGTTCTGAAGACGTTTCTAAGAACGCTTGCGGTGTCCGGGGAATGTTCGTAGGGGGTGTCCTGAGGACGCTGTCCGTATTGTTCTCCGTCAAGTTGAATGTGTTCTATGAACACTCGCAGTGTCCTGAAATGTTTTCGCAAATACACAAAATGGGGGTGTCCTGAAGACGTTGTCGAACACTCGCTGTGTCCTGAAATGTTTGCAAATATGAATGGGGGTTCTGGCTGGCAAGTTGAATGTGTTCTAAGAACACTCGCGGTGTCCTGAAATGTTCGCAAATAAACAAGGTGGTGGTGTTCTGAAGATGCTTCTAAGAACACTCCCGGTGTCCTGAAATGTTCGCAAATAAACAAAATGGGGGTGTCCTGAGGATGCTGTCCGTATTGTTCTCTGTCAAGTTTAATGTGTTCTAAGAACACACGGGTGTCCTGAAATGTTCGCAAATAAACAAGATGGTGGTGTTCTGAAGACGCTTCTAAGAACACTTGCTGTGTCCTGAAATGTTCGCAAATAAACAAAATGGGGGTGTTCTGAGGACGCTGTCCGTATTGTTCTCTGTCACGTTGAATGTGTTATAAGAACACTCGCGGTGTCCTGAAATTTTTGCAAATAAACAAAATGGGGGTGTTCTGAAGACGTTTCTAAGTACACTTGCGGTGTCCGGGGAATGTTCATAGGGGGTGTCCTGAGGACGCTGTCTGTATTGTTCTCTGTCAAGTTGAATGTGTTCTAAGAACACTTGCGGTGTCCTGAAATGTTCGCAATTACACAAAATGGTGGTGGTCTGAAGACCTTGTCGAACACTCGCTGTGTCCTGAAATGTTCCCAAATATGAATGGGGGGTTGTGGCTGGCAAGTTGAATGTGTGCTAAGAACACTCGCGATGTCCTGAAATGTTCGCAAATAAACAAAATGGGGGTGTCCTGAGGACGCTGTCCGTATTGTTCTCTGTCAAGTTGAATGTTTTCTAAGAACTCTCGTGGTGTCCTGAAATGTTCGCAAATAAACAAAATGGGGGTGTTCTGAAGAAGTTTCTAAGTACACTTGCGGTGTCCGGGGAATGATCATAGGGGGTGTCTTGTGGACGCTGTCCGTATTGTTCTCTATCAAGTTGAATGTGTTCTAAGAACACTTGCGGTGTCCTGAAATGTTCGCAAATAAACAAAATGGGGGTGTCCTGAGGACACTGTCCGTATTGTTCTCTGTCAAGTTGAATGTTTTCTAAGAACACTCGCAGTGTCCTGAAATGTTCGCAAATAAACAAAAAGGGGGTGTTCTGAAGACGCTTCTAAGAACACTGCCGGTGTCCTGAAATGTTCGCAAATAAAGAAAATGTGGGTGTTATGAGGACGCTGTCGTATTGTTCTCCGTCAAGTTGAATGTGTTCTAAGAACACTCGCAGTGTCCTGAAATGTTCGCAAATAAACAAGGTGGTGGTGTTCTGAAGACGCTTCTAAGAACACTTGCGGTGTCCTGAAATGTTCGCAAATAAACAAAATGGGGGTGTCCTGAGGACGCTGTCCGTATTGTTCTCTGTCAAGTTTAATGTGTTCTAAGAACACTCGCGGTGTCCTTAAATGTTCGCAAATAAACAAAATGGGGGTGTTCTGAAGACGTTTCTAAGTACACTTGCGGTGTCCGAGGAATGTTCGTAGGGGGTGTCCTAAGGACGCTGTCCATATTGTTATCTGTCAAGTTGAATGTGTTCTAAGAACACTTGCAGTGTCCTGAAATGTTCGCAAATACACAAAATGGGGGTGCTCTGAAGACGTTGTCGAACACTCGATGTGTCCTGAAATGTTCGCATATATGAATGGGGGGTTGTGGCTGGCAAGTTGAATGTGTGCTAAGAACACTCGCGATGTCCTGAAATGTTCGCAAATAAACAAAATGGGGGTGTCCTGAGGACGCTGTCCGTATTGTTCTCTGTCAACATGAATGTTTTCTAAGAACTCTCGCGGTGTCCTGAAATGTTCGCAAATAAAGAAAATGTGGGTGTTCTGAAGAAGTTTCTAAGTACACTTGCGGTGTCCGGGGAATGTTCATAGGGGGTGTCCTGTGGACGCTGTCCGTATTGTTCTCTGTCAAGTTGAATGTGTTCTAAGAACACTCGCGGTGCCTGAAATGTTCGCAAATAAACAAAATGGGGGTGTCCTGAGGACGCTGTCCGTATTGTTCTCTGTCAAGTTGAATGTGTTCTAAGAACACTAGCGGTGTCCTGAAATGTTCGCAAATAAACAAAATGGGGGTGTTCTGAAGACGCTTCTAAGAACACTCCCGATGTCCTGAAATGTTTGCAAATAAACAAAATGTGGGTGTTATGAGGACGCTGTCCGTATTGTTCTCCGTCAAGTTGAATGTGTTCTAAGAAAACTCGCAGTGTCCTGAAATGTTCGGAAATACACAAAATGGGGGTGTTCTGAAGACGTTGTCGAACACTAGCTGTGTCCTGAAATGTTCGCAAATATGAATGGGGGTTGTGGCTGGCAAGTTGAATGTGTTCTAAGAACACTCGCGGTGTCCTGAAATGTTCGCAAATAAACAAGATGGTTGTGTTCTGAAGACGCTTCTAAGAACACTTGCGGTGTCCTGAAATGTTCGCAAATAAACAAAATGTGGGTGTTATGAGGACGCTGTCTGTATTGTTCTCTGTCACGTTGAATGTGTTCTAAGAACACTCGCGGTGTCCTGAAATGTTCGCAAATAAACAAAATGGGGGTGTTCTGAAGATGTTTCTAAGAACAATCGCGGTGTCTGGGGTATGTTCGAAGGGGGTGTCCTGAGGCGACTGTCCGTATTGTTCTCTGTCAAGTTGAATGTGTTCTAAGAACACTCGCGGTGTCCTGAAATGTTTGCAAATACACAAAATGGGGGTGTTCTGAAGAGGTTGTCGAACACTCGCTGTGTCCTGAAATTTTCGCAAATAAACAAAATTGGGGTGTTCTGAGGACGCTGTCCGTATTGTTCTCTTTCACGTTGAATGTGTTCTAAGAACACTCGCGGTGTCCTGAAATGTTCGCAAATAAACAAAATGGGGGTGTTCTGAAGACGTTTCTAAGTACACTTGCGGTGTCCGGGGAATGTTCGTAGGGGGTGTCCAGAGGACGCTGTCCGTATTGTTCTCTCTCAAGTTGAATGTGTTCTAAGAACACTTGCGGTGTCCTGAAATGTTCGCAAATACACAAAATGGGGGTGTTCTGAAGACGTTGTCAAACACTCGCTGTGTTCTGAAATGTTCGAAAATATGAATGGGGGGTTGTGGCTGGCAAGTTGAATCTGTTCTAAGAACACTCGCGATGTCCTGAAATGTGCGCAAATAAACAAAATGGGGGTGTCCTGAGGACACTGTCCGTATTGTTCTCTGTCTAGTTGAATGTTTTCTAAGAACACTAGCGGTGTCCTGAAATGTTCGCAAATAAACAAAATGGGGGTGTTCTGAAGATGTTTCTAAGAACACTCGCGGTGTCTGGGGTATGTTCGAAGGGGGTGTCCTGAGGCGACTGTCCGTATTGTTCTCTGTCAAGTTGAATGTGTTCTAAGAACACTCGCGGTGTCCTGAAATGTTTGCAAATACACAAAATGGGGGTGTTCTGAAGAGGTTGTCGAACACTCGCTGTGTCCTGAAATTTTCGCAAATAAACAAAATGGGGGTGTTCTGAGGACGCTGTCCGTATTGTTCTCTTTCACGTTGAATATATTCTAAGAACACTCGCGGTGTGCTGAAATGTTCGCAAATAAACAAAATGGGGGTGTTCTGAAGACGTTTCTAAGTACACTTGCGGTGTCCGGGGAATGTTCGTAGGGGGTGTCCAGAGGACGCTGTCCGTATTGTTCTCTCTCAAGTTGAATGTGTTCTAAGAACACTTGCGGTGTCCTGAAATGTTCGCAAATACACAAAATGGGGGTGTTCTGAAGACGTTGTCAAACACTCGCTGTGTTCTGAAATGTTCGCAAATATGAATGGGGGTTGTGGCTGGCAAGTTGAATCTGTTCTAAGAACACTCGCGATGTCCTGAAATGTGCGCAAATAAACAAAATGGGGGTGTCCTGAGGACACTGTCCGTATTGTTCTCTGTCTAGTTGAATGTTTTCTAAGAACACTAGCGGTGTCCTGAAATGGTCGCAAATAAACAAAATGGGGGTGTTCTGAAGAAGTTTCTAAGTACACTCGCGGTGTCCGGGGAATGTTCGTAGGGGGTGTGCTGTAGACACTGTCCGTATTGTTATCTGTCAAGTTGAATGTGTTCTAAGAACACTCGCGGTGTCCTGAAATGTTCGCAAATACACAAAATAGGGGTGTTCTGAAGACGTTGTCGAACACTCGCTGTGTCCTGAAATGTTCGCAAATAAACAAAATGGTGGTGTCCTGAGGACGCTGTCCGTATTGTTCTCGGTCAAGTTGAATGGTTTCTAAGAACACTCGCGGTGTCCTGAAATGTTCGCAAATAAACAAAATGGGGGTGTTCTGAAAACGTTTCTAAGAACACTCGCGGTGTCCTGGAATGTTCGTAGGGGGTGTCCTGAAGGCGTAGTCTGTATTGTTCGCTGGCAAGTTGAATGTGTTCTAAGAACACTCGCAGTGTCCTGAAATGTTCACAAATAAACAAAATGGGGGTGTCCTGAGGACGCTGTCCGTATTGTTCTCTGTCAAGTTGAATGTGTTCTAAGAACACTTGCGGTGTCCTGAAATGTTTGCAAATAAACAAGATGGTGGTGTTCTGAAGATGCTTCTAAGAACACTCGCAGTGTCCTGAAATGTTCACAAATAAACAAAATGGGGGTGTTCTGAGGATGCTGTCCGTATTGTTCTCTGTCACGTTGAATGTGTTCTAAGAACACTCCCGGTGTCCTGAAATGTTCGCAAATAAACAAAATGGGGGTGTTCTGAAGACGTTTCTAAGAACGCTTGCGGTGTCCGGGGAATGTTCGTAGGGGGTGTTCTGAGGACGCTGTCCGTATTGTTCTCCGTCAAGTTGAATGTGTTCTATGAACACTCGCAGTGTCCTGAAATGTTTTCGCAAATACACAAAATGGGGGTGTCCTGAAGACGTTGTCGAACACTCGCTGTGTCCTGAAATGTTTGCAAATATGAATGGGGGTTCTGGCTGGCAAGTTGAATGTGTTCTAAGAACACTCGCGGTGTCCTGAAATGTTCGCAAATAAACAAGGTGGTGGTGTTCTGAAGATGCTTCTAAGAACACTCCCGGTGTCCTGAAATGTTCGCAAATAAACAAAATGGGGGTGTCCTGAGGATGCTGTCCGTATTGTTCTCTGTCAAGTTTAATGTGTTCTAAGAACACACGGGTGTCCTGAAATGTTCGCAAATAAACAAGATGGTGGTGTTCTGAAGACGCTTCTAAGAACACTTGCTGTGTCCTGAAATGTTCGCAAATAAACAAAATGGGGGTGTTCTGAGGACGCTGTCCGTATTGTTCTCTGTCACGTTGAATGTGTTATAAGAACACTCGCGGTGTCCTGAAATTTTTGCAAATAAACAAAATGGGGGTGTTCTGAAGACGTTTCTAAGTACACTTGCGGTGTCCGGGGAATGTTCATAGGGGGTGTCCTGAGGACGCTGTCTGTATTGTTCTCTGTCAAGTTGAATGTGTTCTAAGAACACTTGCGGTGTCCTGAAATGTTCGCAATTACACAAAATGGTGGTGGTCTGAAGACCTTGTCGAACACTCGCTGTGTCCTGAAATGTTCCCAAATATGAATGGGGGGTTGTGGCTGGCAAGTTGAATGTGTGCTAAGAACACTCGCGATGTCCTGAAATGTTCGCAAATAAACAAAATGGGGGTGTCCTGAGGACGCTGTCCGTATTGTTCTCTGTCAAGTTGAATGTTTTCTAAGAACTCTCGTGGTGTCCTGAAATGTTCGCAAATAAACAAAATGGGGGTGTTCTGAAGAAGTTTCTAAGTACACTTGCGGTGTCCGGGGAATGATCATAGGGGGTGTCTTGTGGACGCTGTCCGTATTGTTCTCTGTCAAGTTGAATGTTTTCTAAGAACACTCGCAGTGTCCTGAAATGTTCGCAAATAAACAAAAAGGGGGTGTTCTGAAGACGCTTCTAAGAACACTGCCGGTGTCCTGAAATGTTCGCAAATAAAGAAAATGTGGGTGTTATGAGGACGCTGTCGTATGGTTCTCCGTCAAGTTGAATGTGTTCTAAGAACACTCGCAGTGTCCTGAAATGTTCACAAATAAACAAGGTGGTGGTGTTCTGAAGACGCTTCTAAGAACACTTGCGGTGTCCTGAAATGTTCGCAAATAAACAAAATGGGGGTGTCCTGAGGACGCTGTCCGTATTGTTCTCTGTCAAGTTTAATGTGTTCTAAGAACACTCGCGGTGTCCTGAAATGTTCGCAAATAAACAAAATGGGGGTGTTCTGAAGACGTTTCTAAGTACACTTGCGGTGTCCGAGGAATGTTCGTAGGGGGTGTCCTAAGGACGCTGCCCATATTGTTATCTGTCAAGTTGAATGTGTTCTAAGAACACTTGCAGTGTCCTGAAATGTTCGCAAATACACAAAATGGGGGTGCTCTGAAGACGTTGTCGAACACTCGCTGTGTCCTGAAATGTTTGCATATATGAATGGGGGGTTGTGGCTGGCAAGTTGAATGTGTGCTAAGAACACTCGCGATGTCCTGAAATGTTCGCAAATAAACAAAATGGGGGTGTCCTGAGGACGCTGTCCGTATTGTTCTCTGTCAACATGAATGTTTTCTAAGAACTCTCGCGGTGTCCTGAAATGTTCGCAAATAAAGAAAAATTTGGGTGTTCTGAAGAAGTTTCTAAGTACACTTGCGGTGTCCGGGGAATGTTCATAGGGGGTGTCCTGTGGACGCTGTCCGTATTGTTCTCTGTCAAGTTGAATGTGTTCTAAGAACACTCGCGGTGCCTGAAATGTTCGCAAATAAACAAAATGGGGGTGTCCTGAGGACGCTGTCCGTATTGTTCTCGGTTAAGTTGAATGTTTTCTAAGAACACTCGCAGTGTCCTGAAATGTTCGCAAATAAACAAAATGGGGGTGTTCTGAAGACGCTTCTAAGAACACTCCCGATGTCCTGAAATGTTTGCAAATAAACAAAATGTGGGTGTTATGAGGACGCTGTCCGTATTGTTCTCCGTCAAGTTGAATGTGTTCTAAGAAAACTCGCATTGTCCTGAAATGTTCGGAAATACACAAAATGGGGGTGTTCTGAAGACGTTGTCGAACACTAGCTGTGTCCTGAAATGTTCGCAAATATGAATGGGGGTTGTGGCTGGCAAGTTGAATGTGTTCTAAGAACACTCGCGGTGTCCTGAAATGTTCGCAAATAAACAAGATGGTTGTGTTCTGAAGACGCTTCTAAGAACACTTCCGGTGTCCTGAAATGTTCGCAAATAAACAAAATGTGGGTGTTATGAGGACGCTGTCCGTATTGTTCTCTGTCACGTTGAATGTGTTCTAAGAACACTCGCGGTGTCCTGAAATGTTCGCAAATAAACAAAATGGGGGTGTTCTGAAGATGTTTCTAAGAACAATCGCGGTGTCTGGGGTATGTTCGAAGGGGGTGTCCTGAGGCGACTGTCCGTATTGTTCTCTGTCAAGTTGAATGTGTTCTAAGAACACTCGCGGTGTCCTGAAATGTTTGCAAATACACAAAATGGGGGTGTTCTGAAGAGGTTGTCGAACACTCGCTGTGTCCTGAAATTTTCGCAAATAAACAAAATTGGGGTGTTCTGAGGACGCTGTCCGTATTGTTCTCTTTCACGTTGAATGTGTTCTAAGAACACTCGCGGTGTCCTGAAATGTTCGCAAATAAACAAAATGGGGGTGTTCTGAAGACGTTTCTAAGTACACTTGCGGTGTCCGGGGAATGTTTGTAGGGGGTGTCCAGAGGACGCTGTCCGTATTGTTCTCTCTCAAGTTGAATGTGTTCTAAGAACACTTGCGGTGTCCTGAAATGTTCGCAAATACACAAAATGGGGGTGTTCTGAAGACGTTGTCAAACACTCGCTGTGTTCTGAAATGTTCGCAAATATGAATGGGGGGTTGTGGCTGGCAAGTTGAATCTGTTCTAAGAACACTCGCGATGTCCTGAAATGTGCGCAAATAAACAAAATGGGGGTGTCCGGAGGACACTGTCCGTATTGTTCTCTGTCTAGTTGAATGTTTTCTAAGAACACTAGCGGTGTCCTGAAATGTTCGCAAATAAACAAAATGGGGGTGTTCTGAAGAAGTTGTCGAACACTCGCTGTGTCCTGAAATGTTCGCAAATAAACAAAATGGTGGTGTCCTGAGGACGCTGTCCGTATTGTTCTCGGTCAAGTTGAATGGTTTCTAAGAACACTCGCGGTGTCCGGGGAATGTTCGTAGGGGGTGTGCTGTAGACGCTGTCTGTATTGTTATCTGTCAAGTTGAATGTGTTCTAAGAACACTCGCGGTGTCCTGAAATGTTCGCAAATACACAAAATGGGGGTGTTCTGAAGACGTTGTCGAACACTCGCTGTGTCCTGAAATGTTCGCAAATAAACAAAATGGTGGTGTCCTGAGGACGCTGTCCGTATTGTTCTCGGTCAAGTTGAATGGTTTCTAAGAACACTCGCGGTGTCCTGAAATGTTCGCAAATAAACAAAATGGGGGTGTTCTGAAAACGTTTCTAAGAACACTCGCGGTGTCCTGGAATGTTCGTAGGGGGTGTCCTGAAGGCGTAGTCTGTATTGTTCGCTGGCAAGTTGAATGTGTTCTAAGAACACTCGCGGTGTCCTGAAATGTTCGCAAATAAACAAAATGGGGGTGTTCTGAAGACGTTTCTAAGAACACTTGCGGTGTCCTGGAATGTTCGTAGGGGGTGTCCTGAAGGCGTAGTCTGTATTGTTCGGTGGCAAGTTTAATGTGTTCTAAGAACACTTGCGGTGTCCTGAAATGTTTGCAAATAAACAAAATGGGGGTGTCCTGAGGACGCTGTCCGTATTGTTCTCTGTCAAGTTGAATGTGTTCTAAGAACACTAGCGGTGTCCTGAAATGTTCGCAAATAAACAAGATGGTGGTGTTCTGAAGACGCTTCTAAGAACACTCGTGGTGTCCTGAAATGTTCGCAAATAAACAAAATGGGGGTGTTCTGAGGATGCTGTCCGTATTGTTCTCTGTCACGTTGAATGTGTTCTAAGAACACTCCCGGTGTCCTGAAATGTTCGCAAATAAACAAAATGGGGGTGTTCTGAAGAGGTTTCTAAGAGCACTCGCGGTGTCCGGGGAATGTTCGTAGGGGGTGTCCTGAGGACGCTGTCCGTATTGTTCTCCGTCAAGTTGAATGTGTTCTAAGAACACTCACGGTGTCCTGAAATGTTCGCAAATACACAAAATGGGGGTGTTCTGAAGATGTTGTCGAACACTCGCTGTGTCCTGAAATGTTTGCAAATATGAATGGGGGTTGTGGCTGGCAAGTTGAATGTGTTCTAAGAACACTCGCGGTGTCCTGAAATGTTCGCAAATAAACAAGATGATGGTGTTCTGAAGACACTTCTAAGAACACTTGCGGTGTCCTGAAATGTTTGCAAACAAACAAAATGGGGGTGTCCTGAGGACGCTGTCCGTATTGTTCTCTGTCAAGTTTAATGTGTTCTAAGAACACTCGCGGTGTCCTGAAATGTTCGCAAATAAACAAGATGGTGGTGTTCTGAAGACGCTTCTAAGAACACTTGCGGTGTCCTGAAATGTTCGCAAATAAACAAAATGTGGGTGTTCTGAGGACACTGTCCGTATTGTTCTCTGTAAAGTTGAATGTGTTCTAAGAACACTCGCGGTGTCCTGAAATGTTTGCAAATACTCAAAATGGGGGTGTTCTGAAGACATTGTCGAACACTCGCTGTGTCCTGAAATGTTCGCAAATATGAATCGGGGGTTGTAGCTGGCAAGTTGAATGTGTTCTAAGAACACTTGCGGTGTCCTGAAATGTTCGCAAATAAACAAAATGGGGGTGTCCTGAGGACGCTGTCCGTATTGTTCTCTGTCAAGTTGAATGTGTTCTAAGAACACTCGCGGTGTCCTGAAATGTTCGCAAATAAACAAGGTGGTGGTGTTCTGAAGACGCTTCTAAGAACACTTGCGGTGTCCTGAAATGTTCGCAAATAAACAAAATGGGGGTGTCCTGAGGACGCTGTCCGTATTGTTCTCTGTCAAGTTTAATGTGTTCTAAGAACACACGGGTGTCCTGAAATGTTTGCAAAATAAACAAGATGGTGGTTTTCTGAAGACGCTTCTAAGAACACTCGCTGTGTCCTGAAATGTTCGCAAATAAACAAAATTGGGGTGTTCTGAGGACGCTGTCCGTATTGTTCTCTGTCACGTTGAATGTGTTCTAAGAACACTCGCGGTGTCCTGAAATGTTCGCAAATAAACAAAATGGGGGTGTTCTGAAGACGTTTCTAAGTACACTTGCGATGTCCGAGGAATGTTCGTAGGGGGTGTCCTAAGGACGCTGTCCATATTGTTCTCTGTCAAGTTGAATGTGTTCTAAGAACACTTGCAGTTTCCTGAAATGTTCGCAAATACACAAAATGGGGGTGCTCTGAAGACGTTGTCGAACACTCGATGTGTCCTGAAATGTTCGCATATATGAATGGGGGGTTGTGGCTGGCAAGTTGAATGTGTGCTAAGAACACTCGCGATGTCCTGAAATGTTCGCAAATAAACAAAATGGGGGTGTCCTGAGGACGCTGTCCGTATTGTTCTCTGTCAAGTTGAATGTTTTCTAAGAACTCTCGCGGTGTCCTGAAATGTTCGCAAATAAACAAAATGTGGGTATTCTGAAGAAGTTTCTAAGTACACTTGCGGTGTCCGGGGAATGTTCGTAGGGGGTGTCCTGTGGACGCTGTCCGTATTGTTCTCTTTCAAGTTGAATGTGTTCTAAGAACACTCGCGGTGCCTGAAATGTTCGCAAATAAACAAAATGGGGGTGTCCTGAGGACGCTGTCCGTATTGTTCTCGGTCAAGTTGAATGTTTTCTAAGAACACTCGCAGTGTCCTGAAATGTTCGCAAATAAACAAAATGGGGGTGTTCTGAAGACGCTTCTAAGAACACTCCCGATGTCCTGAAATGTTTGCAAATAAACAAAATGTGGGTGTTATGAGGACGCTGTCCGTATTGTTCTCCGTCAAGTTGAATGTGTTCTAAGAACACTCGCAGTGTCCTGAAATGTTCGGAAATACACAAAATGGGGGTGTTCTGAAGACGTTGTCGAACACTAGCTGTGTCCTGAAATGTTCGCAAATATGAATGGGGGTAGTGGCTGGCAAGTTGAATGTGTTCTAAGAACACTCGCGGTGTCCTGAAATGTTCGCAAATAAACAAGATGGTTGTGTTCTGAAGACGCTTCTAAGAACACTTGCGGTGTCCTGAAATGTTCGCAAATAAACAAAATGTGGGTGTTATGAGGACGCTGTCCGTATTGTTCTCTGTCACGTTGAATGTGTTCTAAGAACACTCGCGGTGTCCTGAAATGTTCGCAAATAAACAAAATGGGGGTGTTCTGAAGATGTTTCTAAGAACAGTCGCGGTGTCTGGGGTATGTTCGAAGGGGGTGTCCTGAGGCGACTGTCCGTATTGTTCTCTGTCAAGTTGAATGTGTTCTAAGAACACTCGCGGTGTCCTGAAATGTTTGCAAATACACAAAATGGGGGTGTTCTGAAGAGGTTGTCGAACACTCGCTGTGTCCTGAAATTTTCGCAAATAAACAAAATGGGGGTGTTCTGAGGACGCTGTCCGTATTGTTCTCTTTCACGTTGAATGTGTTCTAAGAACACTCGCGGTGTCCTGAAATGTTCGCAAATAAACAAAATGGGGGTGTTCTGAAGACGTTTCTAAGTACACTTGCGGTGTCCGGGGAATGTTCGTAGGGGGTGTCCAGAGGACGCTGTCCGTATTGTTCTCTCTCAAGTTGAATGTGTTCTAAGAACACTTGCGGTGTCCTGAAATGTTCGCAAATACACAAAATGGGGGTGTTCTGAAGACGTTGTCAAACACTCGCTGTGTTCTGAAATGTTCGCAAATATGAATGGGGGTTGTGGCTGGCAAGTTGAATCTGTTCTAAGAACACTCGCGATGTCCTGAAATGTGCGCAAATAAACAAAATGGGGGTGTCCTGAGGACACTGTCCGTATTGTTCTCTGTCTAGTTGAATGTTTTCTAAGAACACTAGCGGTGTCCTGAAATGGTCGCAAATAAACAAAATGGGGGTGTTCTGAAGAAGTTTCTAAGTACACTCGCGGTGTCCGGGGAATGTTCGTAGGGGGTGTGCTGTAGACACTGTCCGTATTGTTATCTGTCAAGTTGAATGTGTTCTAAGAACACTCGCGGTGTCCTGAAATGTTCGCAAATACACAAAATAGGGGTGTTCTGAAGACGTTGTCGAACACTCGCTGTGTCCTGAAATGTTCGCAAATAAACAAAATGGTGGTGTCCTGAGGACGCTGTCCGTATTGTTCTCGGTCAAGTTGAATGGTTTCTACGAACACTCGCGGTGTCCTGAAATGTTCGCAAATAAACAAAATGGGGGTGTTCTGAAAACGTTTCTAAGAACACTCGCGGTGTCCTGGAATGTTCGTAGGGGGTGTCCTGAAGGCGTAGTCTGTATTGTTCGCTGGCAAGTTGAATGTGTTCTAAGAACACTCGCAGTGTCCTGAAATGTTCACAAATAAACAAAATGGGGGTGTCCTGAGGACGCTGTCCGTATTGTTCTCTGTCAAGTTGAATGTGTTCTAAGAACACTTGCGGTGTCCTGAAATGTTTGCAAATAAACAAGATGGTGGTGTTCTGAAGAACACTCGCAGTGTCCTGAAATGTTCACAAATAAACAAAATGGGGGTGTTCTGAGGATGCTGTCCGTATTGTTCTCTGTCACGTTGAATGTGTTCTAAGAACACTCCCGGTGTCCTGAAATGTTCGCAAATAAACAAAATGGGGGTGTTCTGAAGACGTTTCTAAGAACGCTTGCGGTGTCCGGGGAATGTTCGTAGGGGGTGTCCTGAGGACGCTGTCCGTATTGTTCTCCGTCAAGTTGAATGTGTTCTATGAACACTCGCAGTGTCCTGAAATGTTTTCGCAAATACACAAAATGGGGGTGTCCTGAAGACGTTGTCGAACACTCGCTGTGTCCTGAAATGTTTGCAAATATGAATGGGGGTTCTGGCTGGCAAGTTGAATGTGTTCTAAGAACACTCGCGGTGTCCTGAAATGTTCGCAAATAAACAAGGTGGTGGTGTTCTGAAGATGCTTCTAAGAACACTCCCGGTGTCCTGAAATGTTCGCAAATAAACAAAATGGGGGTGTCCTGAGGATGCTGTCCGTATTGTTCTCTGTCAAGTTTAATGTGTTCTAAGAACACACGGGTGTCCTGAAATGTTCGCAAATAAACAAGATGGTGGTGTTCTGAAGACGCTTCTAAGAACACTTGCTGTGTCCTGAAATGTTCGCAAATAAACAAAATGGGGGTGTTCTGAGGACGCTGTCCGTATTGTTCTCTGTCACGTTGAATGTGTTATAAGAACACTCGCGGTGTCCTGAAATTTTTGCAAATAAACAAAATGGGGGTGTTCTGAAGACGTTTCTAAGTACACTTGTGGTGTCCGGGGAATGTTCATAGGGGGTGTCCTGAGGATGCTGTCTGTATTGTTCTCTGTCAAGTTGAATGTGTTCTAAGAACACTTGCGGTGTCCTGAAATGTTCGCAATTACACAAAATGGTGGTGGTCTGAAGACCTTGTCGAACACTCGCTGTGTCCTGAAATTTTCGCAAATAAACAAAATGGGGGTGTTCTGAGGACGCTGTCCGTATTGTTCTCTTTCACGTTGAATATATTCTAAGAACACTCGCGGTGTGCTGAAATGTTCGCAAATAAACAAAATGGGGGTGTTCTGAAGACGTTTCTAAGTACACTTGCGGTGTCCGGGGAATGTTCGTAGGGGGTGTCCAGAGGACGCTGTCCGTATTGTTCTCTCTCAAGTTGAATGTGTTCTAAGAACACTTGCGGTGTCCTGAAATGTTCGCAAATACACAAAATGGGGGTGTTCTGAAGACGTTGTCAAACACTCGCTGTGTTCTGAAATGTTCGCAAATATGAATGGGGGTTGTGGCTGGCAAGTTGAATCTGTTCTAAGAACACTCGCGATGTCCTGAAATGTGCGCAAATAAACAAAATGGGGGTGTCCTGAGGACACTGTCCGTATTGTTCTCTGTCTAGTTGAATGTTTTCTAAGAACACTAGCGGTGTCCTGAAATGGTCGCAAATAAACAAAATGGGGGTGTTCTGAAGAAGTTTCTAAGTACACTCGCGGTGTCCGGGGAATGTTCGTAGGGGGTGTGCTGTAGACACTGTCCGTATTGTTATCTGTCAAGTTGAATGTGTTCTAAGAACACTCGCGGTGTCCTGAAATGTTCGCAAATACACAAAATAGGGGTGTTCTGAAGACGTTGTCGAACACTCGCTGTGTCCTGAAATGTTCGCAAATAAACAAAATGGTGGTGTCCTGAGGACGCTGTCCGTATTGTTCTCGGTCAAGTTGAATGGTTTCTAAGAACACTCGCGGTGTCCTGAAATGTTCGCAAATAAACAAAATGGGGGTGTTCTGAAAACGTTTCTAAGAACACTCGCGGTGTCCTGGAATGTTCGTAGGGGGTGTCCTGAAGGCGTAGTCTGTATTGTTCGCTGGCAAGTTGAATGTGTTCTAAGAACACTCGCAGTGTCCTGAAATGTTCACAAATAAACAAAATGGGGGTGTCCTGAGGACGCTGTCCGTATTGTTCTCTGTCAAGTTGAATGTGTTCTAAGAACACTTGCGGTGTCCTGAAATGTTTGCAAATAAACAAGATGGTGGTGTTCTGAAGATGCTTCTAAGAACACTCGCAGTGTCCTGAAATGTTCACAAATAAACAAAATGGGGGTGTTCTGAGGATGCTGTCCGTATTGTTCTCTGTCACGTTGAATGTGTTCTAAGAACACTCCCGGTGTCCTGAAATGTTCGCAAATAAACAAAATGGGGGTGTTCTGAAGACGTTTCTAAGAACGCTTGCGGTGTCCGGGGAATGTTCGTAGGGGGTGTTCTGAGGACGCTGTCCGTATTGTTCTCCGTCAAGTTGAATGTGTTCTATGAACACTCGCAGTGTCCTGAAATGTTTTCGCAAATACACAAAATGGGGGTGTCCTGAAGACGTTGTCGAACACTCGCTGTGTCCTGAAATGTTTGCAAATATGAATGGGGGTTCTGGCTGGCAAGTTGAATGTGTTCTAAGAACACTCGCGGTGTCCTGAAATGTTCGCAAATAAACAAGGTGGTGGTGTTCTGAAGATGCTTCTAAGAACACTCCCGGTGTCCTGAAATGTTCGCAAATAAACAAAATGGGGGTGTCCTGAGGATGCTGTCCGTATTGTTCTCTGTCAAGTTTAATGTGTTCTAAGAACACACGGGTGTCCTGAAATGTTCGCAAATAAACAAGATGGTGGTGTTCTGAAGACGCTTCTAAGAACACTTGCTGTGTCCTGAAATGTTCGCAAATAAACAAAATGGGGGTGTTCTGAGGACGCTGTCCGTATTGTTCTCTGTCACGTTGAATGTGTTATAAGAACACTCGCGGTGTCCTGAAATTTTTGCAAATAAACAAAATGGGGGTGTTCTGAAGACGTTTCTAAGTACACTTGCGGTGTCCGGGGAATGTTCATAGGGGGTGTCCTGAGGACGCTGTCTGTATTGTTCTCTGTCAAGTTGAATGTGTTCTAAGAACACTTGCGGTGTCCTGAAATGTTCGCAATTACACAAAATGGTGGTGGTCTGAAGACCTTGTCGAACACTCGCTGTGTCCTGAAATGTTCCCAAATATGAATGGGGGGTTGTGGCTGGCAAGTTGAATGTGTGCTAAGAACACTCGCGATGTCCTGAAATGTTCGCAAATAAACAAAATGGGGGTGTCCTGAGGACGCTGTCCGTATTGTTCTCTGTCAAGTTGAATGTTTTCTAAGAACTCTCGTGGTGTCCTGAAATGTTCGCAAATAAACAAAATGGGGGTGTTCTGAAGAAGTTTCTAAGTACACTTGCGGTGTCCGGGGAATGATCATAGGGGGTGTCTTGTGGACGCTGTCCGTATTGTTCTCTGTCAAGTTGAATGTTTTCTAAGAACACTCGCAGTGTCCTGAAATGTTCGCAAATAAACAAAAAGGGGGTGTTCTGAAGACGCTTCTAAGAACACTGCCGGTGTCCTGAAATGTTCGCAAATAAAGAAAATGTGGGTGTTATGAGGACGCTGTCGTATGGTTCTCCGTCAAGTTGAATGTGTTCTAAGAACACTCGCAGTGTCCTGAAATGTTCGCAAATAAACAAGGTGGTGGTGTTCTGAAGACGCTTCTAAGAACACTTGCGGTGTCCTGAAATGTTCGCAAATAAACAAAATGGGGGTGTCCTGAGGACGCTGTCCGTATTGTTCTCTGTCAAGTTTAATGTGTTCTAAGAACACTCGCGGTGTCCTGAAATGTTCGCAAATAAACAAAATGGGGGTGTTCTGAAGACGTTTCTAAGTACACTTGCGGTGTCCGAGGAATGTTCGTAGGGGGTGTCCTAAGGACGCTGCCCATATTGTTATCTGTCAAGTTGAATGTGTTCTAAGAACACTTGCAGTGTCCTGAAATGTTCGCAAATACACAAAATGGGGGTGCTCTGAAGACGTTGTCGAACACTCGCTGTGTCCTGAAATGTTTGCATATATGAATGGGGGGTTGTGGCTGGCAAGTTGAATGTGTGCTAAGAACACTCGCGATGTCCTGAAATGTTCGCAAATAAACAAAATGGGGGTGTCCTGAGGACGCTGTCCGTATTGTTCTCTGTCAACATGAATGTTTTCTAAGAACTCTCGCGGTGTCCTGAAATGTTCGCAAATAAAGAAAAATTTGGGTGTTCTGAAGAAGTTTCTAAGTACACTTGCGGTGTCCGGGGAATGTTCATAGGGGGTGTCCTGTGGACGCTGTCCGTATTGTTCTCTGTCAAGTTGAATGTGTTCTAAGAACACTCGCGGTGCCTGAAATGTTCGCAAATAAACAAAATGGGGGTGTCCTGAGGACGCTGTCCGTATTGTTCTCGGTTAAGTTGAATGTTTTCTAAGAACACTCGCAGTGTCCTGAAATGTTCGCAAATAAACAAAATGGGGGTGTTCTGAAGACGCTTCTAAGAACACTCCCGATGTCCTGAAATGTTTGCAAATAAACAAAATGTGGGTGTTATGAGGACGCTGTCCGTATTGTTCTCCGTCAAGTTGAATGTGTTCTAAGAAAACTCGCATTGTCCTGAAATGTTCGGAAATACACAAAATGGGGGTGTTCTGAAGACGTTGTCGAACACTAGCTGTGTCCTGAAATGTTCGCAAATATGAATGGGGGTTGTGGCTGGCAAGTTGAATGTGTTCTAAGAACACTCGCGGTGTCCTGAAATGTTCGCAAATAAACAAGATGGTTGTGTTCTGAAGACGCTTCTAAGAACACTTCCGGTGTCCTGAAATGTTCGCAAATAAACAAAATGTGGGTGTTATGAGGACGCTGTCCGTATTGTTCTCTGTCACGTTGAATGTGTTCTAAGAACACTCGCGGTGTCCTGAAATGTTCGCAAATAAACAAAATGGGGGTGTTCTGAAGATGTTTCTAAGAACAATCGCGGTGTCTGGGGTATGTTCGAAGGGGGTGTCCTGAGGCGACTGTCCGTATTGTTCTCTGTCAAGTTGAATGTGTTCTAAGAACACTCGCGGTGTCCTGAAATGTTTGCAAATACACAAAATGGGGGTGTTCTGAAGAGGTTGTCGAACACTCGCTGTGTCCTGAAATTTTCGCAAATAAACAAAATTGGGGTGTTCTGAGGACGCTGTCCGTATTGTTCTCTTTCACGTTGAATGTGTTCTAAGAACACTCGCGGTGTCCTGAAATGTTCGCAAATAAACAAAATGGGGGTGTTCTGAAGACGTTTCTAAGTACACTTGCGGTGTCCGGGGAATGTTTGTAGGGGGTGTCCAGAGGACGCTGTCCGTATTGTTCTCTCTCAAGTTGAATGTGTTCTAAGAACACTTGCGGTGTCCTGAAATGTTCGCAAATACACAAAATGGGGGTGTTCTGAAGACGTTGTCAAACACTCGCTGTGTTCTGAAATGTTCGCAAATATGAATGGGGGGTTGTGGCTGGCAAGTTGAATCTGTTCTAAGAACACTCGCGATGTCCTGAAATGTGCGCAAATAAACAAAATGGGGGTGTCCGGAGGACACTGTCCGTATTGTTCTCTGTCTAGTTGAATGTTTTCTAAGAACACTAGCGGTGTCCTGAAATGTTCGCAAATAAACAAAATGGGGGTGTTCTGAAGAAGTTGTCGAACACTCGCTGTGTCCTGAAATGTTCGCAAATAAACAAAATGGTGGTGTCCTGAGGACGCTGTCCGTATTGTTCTCGGTCAAGTTGAATGGTTTCTAAGAACACTCGCGGTGTCCGGGGAATGTTCGTAGGGGGTGTGCTGTAGACGCTGTCTGTATTGTTATCTGTCAAGTTGAATGTGTTCTAAGAACACTCGCGGTGTCCTGAAATGTTCGCAAATACACAAAATGGGGGTGTTCTGAAGA
Organism: Ambystoma mexicanum; assembly: GCF_040938575.1. Lineage (NCBI taxonomy): Eukaryota > Metazoa > Chordata > Amphibia > Caudata > Ambystomatidae > Ambystoma > Ambystoma mexicanum. The sequence continues at coordinate 741,576,832 of NC_090928.1, forward strand.
CGTTGTCGAACACTCGCTGTGTCCTGAAATGTTCGCAAATAAACAAAATGGTGGTGTCCTGAGGACGCTGTCCGTATTGTTCTCGGTCAAGTTGAATGGTTTCTAAGAACACTCGCGGTGTCCTGAAATGTTCGCAAATAAACAAAATGGGGGTGTTCTGAAAACGTTTCTAAGAACACTCGCGGTGTCCTGGAATGTTCGTAGGGGGTGTCCTGAAGGCGTAGTCTGTATTGTTCGCTGGCAAGTTGAATGTGTTCTAAGAACACTCGCGGTGTCCTGAAATGTTCGCAAATAAACAAAATGGGGGTGTTCTGAAGACGTTTCTAAGAACACTTGCGGTGTCCTGGAATGTTCGTAGGGGGTGTCCTGAAGGCGTAGTCTGTATTGTTCGGTGGCAAGTTTAATGTGTTCTAAGAACACTTGCGGTGTCCTGAAATGTTTGCAAATAAACAAAATGGGGGTGTCCTGAGGACGCTGTCCGTATTGTTCTCTGTCAAGTTGAATGTGTTCTAAGAACACTAGCGGTGTCCTGAAATGTTCGCAAATAAACAAGATGGTGGTGTTCTGAAGACGCTTCTAAGAACACTCGTGGTGTCCTGAAATGTTCGCAAATAAACAAAATGGGGGTGTTCTGAGGATGCTGTCCGTATTGTTCTCTGTCACGTTGAATGTGTTCTAAGAACACTCCCGGTGTCCTGAAATGTTCGCAAATAAACAAAATGGGGGTGTTCTGAAGAGGTTTCTAAGAGCACTCGCGGTGTCCGGGGAATGTTCGTAGGGGGTGTCCTGAGGACGCTGTCCGTATTGTTCTCCGTCAAGTTGAATGTGTTCTAAGAACACTCACGGTGTCCTGAAATGTTCGCAAATACACAAAATGGGGGTGTTCTGAAGATGTTGTCGAACACTCGCTGTGTCCTGAAATGTTTGCAAATATGAATGGGGGTTGTGGCTGGCAAGTTGAATGTGTTCTAAGAACACTCGCGGTGTCCTGAAATGTTCGCAAATAAACAAGATGATGGTGTTCTGAAGACACTTCTAAGAACACTTGCGGTGTCCTGAAATGTTTGCAAACAAACAAAATGGGGGTGTCCTGAGGACGCTGTCCGTATTGTTCTCTGTCAAGTTTAATGTGTTCTAAGAACACTCGCGGTGTCCTGAAATGTTCGCAAATAAACAAGATGGTGGTGTTCTGAAGACGCTTCTAAGAACACTTGCGGTGTCCTGAAATGTTCGCAAATAAACAAAATGTGGGTGTTCTGAGGACACTGTCCGTATTGTTCTCTGTAAAGTTGAATGTGTTCTAAGAACACTCGCGGTGTCCTGAAATGTTTGCAAATACTCAAAATGGGGGTGTTCTGAAGACATTGTCGAACACTCGCTGTGTCCTGAAATGTTCGCAAATATGAATCGGGGGTTGTAGCTGGCAAGTTGAATGTGTTCTAAGAACACTTGCGGTGTCCTGAAATGTTCGCAAATAAACAAAATGGGGTGTCCTGAGGACGCTGTCCGTATTGTTCTCTGTCAAGTTGAATGTGTTCTAAGAACACTCGCGGTGTCCTGAAATGTTCGCAAATAAACAAGGTGGTGGTGTTCTGAAGACGCTTCTAAGAACACTTGCGGTGTCCTGAAATGTTCGCAAATAAACAAAATGGGGGTGTCCTGAGGACGCTGTCCGTATTGTTCTCTGTCAAGTTTAATGTGTTCTAAGAACACACGGGTGTCCTGAAATGTTTGCAAAATAAACAAGATGGTGGTTTTCTGAAGACGCTTCTAAGAACACTCGCTGTGTCCTGAAATGTTCGCAAATAAACAAAATTGGGGTGTTCTGAGGACGCTGTCCGTATTGTTCTCTGTCACGTTGAATGTGTTCTAAGAACACTCGCGGTGTCCTGAAATGTTCGCAAATAAACAAAATGGGGGTGTTCTGAAGACGTTTCTAAGTACACTTGCGATGTCCGAGGAATGTTCGTAGGGGGTGTCCTAAGGACGCTGTCCATATTGTTCTCTGTCAAGTTGAATGTGTTCTAAGAACACTTGCAGTTTCCTGAAATGTTCGCAAATACACAAAATGGGGGTGCTCTGAAGACGTTGTCGAACACTCGATGTGTCCTGAAATGTTCGCATATATGAATGGGGGGTTGTGGCTGGCAAGTTGAATGTGTGCTAAGAACACTCGCGATGTCCTGAAATGTTCGCAAATAAACAAAATGGGGGTGTCCTGAGGACGCTGTCCGTATTGTTCTCTGTCAAGTTGAATGTTTTCTAAGAACTCTCGCGGTGTCCTGAAATGTTCGCAAATAAACAAAATGTGGGTATTCTGAAGAAGTTTCTAAGTACACTTGCGGTGTCCGGGGAATGTTCGTAGGGGGTGTCCTGTGGACGCTGTCCGTATTGTTCTCTTTCAAGTTGAATGTGTTCTAAGAACACTCGCGGTGCCTGAAATGTTCGCAAATAAACAAAATGGGGGTGTCCTGAGGACGCTGTCCGTATTGTTCTCGGTCAAGTTGAATGTTTTCTAAGAACACTCGCAGTGTCCTGAAATGTTCGCAAATAAACAAAATGGGGGTGTTCTGAAGACGCTTCTAAGAACACTCCCGATGTCCTGAAATGTTTGCAAATAAACAAAATGTGGGTGTTATGAGGACGCTGTCCGTATTGTTCTCCGTCAAGTTGAATGTGTTCTAAGAACACTCGCAGTGTCCTGAAATGTTCGGAAATACACAAAATGGGGGTGTTCTGAAGACGTTGTCGAACACTAGCTGTGTCCTGAAATGTTCGCAAATATGAATGGGGGTAGTGGCTGGCAAGTTGAATGTGTTCTAAGAACACTCGCGGTGTCCTGAAATGTTCGCAAATAAACAAGATGGTTGTGTTCTGAAGACGCTTCTAAGAACACTTGCGGTGTCCTGAAATGTTCGCAAATAAACAAAATGTGGGTGTTATGAGGACGCTGTCCGTATTGTTCTCTGTCACGTTGAATGTGTTCTAAGAACACTCGCGGTGTCCTGAAATGTTCGCAAATAAACAAAATGGGGGTGTTCTGAAGATGTTTCTAAGAACAATCGCGGTGTCTGGGGTATGTTCGAAGGGGGTGTCCTGAGGCGACTGTCTGTATTGTTCTCTGTCAAGTTGAATGTGTTCTAAGAACACTCGCGGTGTCCTGAAATGTTTGCAAATACACAAAATGGGGGTGTTCTGAAGAGGTTGTCGAACACTCGCTGTGTCCTGAAATTTTCGCAAATAAACAAAATTGGGGTGTTCTGAGGACGCTGTCCGTATTGTTCTCTTTCACGTTGAATGTGTTCTAAGAACACTCGCGGTGTCCTGAAATGTTCGCAAATAAACAAAATGGGGGTGTTCTGAAGACGTTTCTAAGTACACTTGCGGTGTCCGGGGAATGTTCGTAGGGGGTGTCCAGAGGACGCTGTCCGTATTGTTCTCTCTCAAGTTGAATGTGTTCTAAGAACACTTGCGGTGTCCTGAAATGTTCGCAAATACACAAAATGGGGGTGTTCTGAAGACGTTGTCAAACACTCGCTGTGTTCTGAAATGTTCGCAAATATGAATGGGGGGTTGTGGCTGGTAAGTTGAATCTGTTCTAAGAACACTCGCGATGTCCTGAAATGTGCGCAAATAAACAAAATGGGGGTGTCCTGAGGACACTGTCCGTATTGTTCTCTGTCTAGTTGAATGTTTTCTAAGAACACTAGCGGTGTCCTGAAATGTTCGCAAATAAACAAAATGGGGGTGTTCTGAAGAAGTTGTCCAACACTCGCTGTGTCCTGAAATGTTCGCAAATAAACAAAATGGTGGTGTCCTGAGGACGCTGTCCGTATTGTTCTCGGTCAAGTTGAATGGTTTCTAAGAACACTCGCGGTGTCCGGGGAATGTTTGTAGGGGGTGTGCTGTAGATGCTGTCTGTATTGTTATCTGTCAAGTTGAATGTGTTCTAAGAACACTCGCGGTGTCCTGAAATGTTCGCAAATACACAAAATGGGGGTGTTCTGAAGACGTTGTCGAACACTCGCTGTGTCCTGAAATGTTCGCAAATAAACAAAATGGTGGTGTCCTGAGGACGCTGTCCGTATTGTTCTCGGTCAAGTTGAATGGTTTCTAAGAACACTCGCGGTGTCCTGAAATGTTCGCAAATAAACAAAATGGGGGTGTTCTGAAAACGTTTCTAAGAACACTCGCGGTGTCCTGGAATGTTCGTAGGGGGTGTCCTGAAGGCGTAGTCTGTATTGTTCGCTGGCAAGTTGAATGTGTTCTAAGAACACTCGCAGTGTCCTGAAATGTTCACAAATAAACAAAATGGGGGTGTCCTGAGGACGCTGTCCGTATTGTTCTCTGTCAAGTTGAATGTGTTCTAAGAACACTTGCGGTGTCCTGAAATGTTTGCAAATAAACAAGATGGTGGTGTTCTGAAGATGCTTCTAAGAACACTCGCAGTGTCCTGAAATGTTCACAAATAAACAAAATGGGGGTGTTCTGAGGATGCTGTCCGTATTGTTCTCTGTCACGTTGAATGTGTTCTAAGAACACTCCCGGTGTCCTGAAATGTTCGCAAATAAACAAAATGGGGGTGTTCTGAAGACGTTTCTAAGAACGCTTGCGGTGTCCGGGGAATGTTCGTAGGGGGTGTCCTGAGGACGCTGTCCGTATTGTTCTCCGTCAAGTTGAATGTGTTCTATGAACACTCGCAGTGTCCTGAAATGTTTTCGCAAATAGACAAAATGGGGGTGTCCTGAAGACGTTGTCGAACACTCGCTGTGTCCTGAAATGTTTGCAAATATGAATGGGGGTTCTGGCTGGCAAGTTGAATGTGTTCTAAGAACACTCGCGGTGTCGTGAAATGTTCGCAAATAAACAAGGTGGTGGTGTTCTGAAGATGCTTCTAAGAACACTCCCGGTGTCCTGAAATGTTCGCAAATAAACAAAATGGGGGTGTCCTGAGGACGCTGTCCGTATTGTTCTCTGTCAAGTTTAATGTGTTCTAAGAACACACGGGTGTCCTGAAATGTTCGCAAATAAACAAGATGGTGGTGTTCTGAAGACGCTTCTAAGAACACTTGCTGTGTCCTGAAATGTTCGCAAATAAACAAAATGGGGGTGTTCTGAGGACGCTGTCCGTATTGTTCTCTGTCACGTTGAATGTGTTATAAGAACACTCGCGGTGTCCTGAAATTTTTGCAAATAAACAAAATGGGGGTGTTCTGAAGACGTTTCTAAGTACACTTGCGGTGTCCGGGGAATGTTCGTAGGGGGTGTCCTGAGGACGCTGTCTGTATTGTTCTCTGTCAAGTTGAATGTGTTCTAAGAACACTTGCGGTGTCCTGAAATGTTCGCAAATACACAAAATGGTGGTGGTCTGAAGACCTTGTCGAACACTCGGTGTGTCCTGAAATGTTCCCAAATTTGAATAGGGGGTTGTGGCTGGCAAGTTGAATGTGTGCTAAGAACACTTGCGATGTCCTGAAATGTTCGCAAATAAACAAAATGGGGGTGTCCTGAGGACGCTGTCCGTATTGTTCTCTGTCAAGTTGAATGTTTTCTAAGAACTCTCGTGGTGTCCTGAAATGTTCGCAAATAAACAAAATGGGGGTGTTCTGAAGAAGTTTCTAAGTACACTTGCGGTGTCCGGGGAATGATCATAGGGGGTGTCTTGTGGACGCTGTCCGTATTGTTCTCTATCAAGTTGAATGTGTTCTAAGAACACTTGCGGTGTCCTGAAATGTTCGCAAATAAACAAAATGGGGGTGTCCTGAGGACACTGTCCGTATTGTTCTCTGTCAAGTTGAATGTTTTCTAAGAACACTCGCAGTGTCCTGAAATGTTCGCAAATAAACAAAAAGGGGGTGTTCTGAAGACGCTTCTAAGAACACTGCCGGTGTCCTGAAATGTTCGCAAATAAAGAAAATGTGGGTGTTATGAGGACGCTGTCGTATTGTTCTCCGTCAAGTTGAATGTGTTCTAAGAACACTCGCAGTGTCCTGAAATGTTTGCAAATAAACAAGGTGGTGGTGTTCTGAAGACGCTTCTAAGAACACTTGCGGTGTCCTGAAATGTTCGCAAATAAACAAAATGGGGGTGTCCTGAGGACGCTGTCCGTATTGTTCTCTGTCAAGTTGAATGTGTTCTAAGAACACTTGCGGTGTCCTGAAATGTTCGCAAATAAACAAAATGGGGGTGTCCTGAGGACACTGTCCGTATTGTTCTCTGTCAAGTTGAATGTTTTCTAAGAACACTCGCAGTGTCCTGAAATGTTCGCAAATAAACAAAAAGGGGGTGTTCTGAAGACGCTTCTAAGAACACTGCCGGTGTCCTGAAATGTTCGCAAATAAAGAAAATGTGGGTGTTATGAGGACGCTGTTGTATTGTTCTCCGTCAAGTTGAATGTGTTCTAAGAACACTCGCAGTGTCCTGAAATGTTCGCAAATAAACAAGGTGGTGGTGTTCTGAAGACGCTTCTAAGAACACTTGCGGTGTCCTGAAATGTTCGCAAATAAACAAAATGGGGGTGTCCTGAGGACGCTGTCCGTATTGTTCTCTGTCAAGTTTAATGTGTTCTAAGAACACTCGCGGTGTCCTGAAATGTTCGCAAATAAACAAAATGGGGGTGTTCTGAAGACGTTTCTAAGTACACTTGCGGTGTCCGAGGAATGTTCGTAGGGGGTGTCCTAAGGACGCTGCCCATATTGTTATCTGTCAAGTTGAATGTGTTCTAAGAACACTTGCAGTGTCCTGAAATGTTCGCAAATACACAAAATGGGGGTGCTCTGAAGACGTTGTCGAACACTCGCTGTGTCCTGAAATGTTTGCATATATGAATGGGGGGTTGTGGCTGGCAAGTTGAATGTGTGCTAAGAACACTCGCGATGTCCTGAAATGTTCGCAAATAAACAAAATGGGGGTGTCCTGAGGACGCTGTCCGTATTGTTCTCTGTCAACATGAATGTTTTCTAAGAACTCTCGCGGTGTCCTGAAATGTTCGCAAATAAACAAAATGTGGGTGTTCTGAAGAAGTTTCTAAGTACACTTGCGGTGTCCGGGGAATGTTCATAGCGGGTGTCCTGTGGACGCTGTCCGTATTGTTCTCTGTCAAGTTGAATGTGTTCTAAGAACACTCGCGGTGCCTGAAATGTTCGCAAATAAACAAAATGGGGGTGTCCTGAGGACGCTGTCCGTATTGTTCTCAGTCAAGTTGAATGTTTTCTAAGAACACTCGCAGTGTCCTGAAATGTTCGCAAATAAACAAAATGGGGGTGTTCTGAAGACGCTTCTAAGAACACTCCCGATGTCCTGAAATGTTTGCAAATAAACAAAATGTGGGTGTTATGAGGACGCTGTCCGTATTGTTCTCCGTCAAGTTGAATGTGTTTTAAGAAAACTCGCAGTGTCCTGAAATGTTCGGAAATACACAAAATGGGGGTGTTCTGAAGACGTTGTCGAACACTAGCTGTGTCCTGAAATGTTCGCAAATATGAATGGGGGTTGTGGCTGGCAAGTTGAATGTGTTCTAAGAACACTCGCGGTGTCCTGAAATGTTCGCAAATAAACAAGATGGCTGTGTTCTGAAGACGCTTCTAAGAACACTTGCGGTGTCCTGAAATGTTCGCAAATAAACAAAATGTGGGTGTTATGAGGACGCTGTCCGTATTGTTCTCTGTCACGTTGAATGTGTTCTAAGAACACTCGCGGTGTCCTGAAATGTTCGCAAATAAACAAAATGGGGGTGTTCTGAAGATGTTTCTAAGAACAATCGCGGTGTCTGGGGTATGTTCGAAGGGGGTGTCCTGAGGCGACTGTCCGTATTGTTCTCTGTCAAGTTGAATGTGTTCTAAGAACACTCGCGGTGTCCTGAAATGTTTGCAAATACACAAAATGGGGGTGTTCTGAAGAGGTTGTCGAACACTCGCTGTGTCCTGAAATTTTCGCAAATAAACAAAATTGGGGTGTTCTGAGGATGCTGTCCGTATTGTTCTCTTTCACGTTGAATGTGTTCTAAGAACACTCGCGGTGTCCTGAAATGTTCGCAAATAAACAAAATGGGGGTGTTCTGAAGACGTTTCTAAGTACACTTGCGGTGTCCGGGGAATGTTCGTAGGGGGTGTCCAGAGGACGCTGTCCGTATTGTTCTCTCTCAAGTTGAATGTGTTCTAAGAACACTTGCGGTGTCCTGAAATGTTCGCAAATACACAAAATGGGGGTGTTCTGAAGACGTTGTCAAACACTCGCTGTGTTCTGAAATGTTCGCAAATATGAATGGGGGGTTGTGGCTGGCAAGTTGAATCTGTTCTAAGAACACTCGCGATGTCCTGAAATGTGCGCAAATAAACAAAATGGGGGTGTCCTGAGGACACTGTCCGTATTGTTCTCTGTCTAGTTGAATGTTTTCTAAGAACACTAGGGGTGTCCTGAAATGTTCGCAAATAAACAAAATGGGGGTGTTCTGAAGAAGTTGTCGAACACTCGCTGTGTCCTGAAATGTTCGCAAATAAACAAAATGGTGGTGTCCTGAGGACGCTGTCCGTATTGTTCTCGGTCAAGTTGAATGGTTTCTAAGAACACTCGCGGTGTCCGGGGAATGTTCGTAGGGGGTGTGCTGTAGACGCTGTCTGTATTGTTATCTGTCAAGTTGAATGTGTTCTAAGAACACTCGCGGTGTCCTGAAATGTTCGCAAATACACAAAATGGGGGTGTTCTGAAGACGTTGTCGAACACTCGCTGTGTCCTGAAATGTTCGCAAATAAACAAAATGGTGGTGTCCTGAGGACGCTGTCCGTATTGTTCTCGGTCAAGTTGAATGGTTTCTAAGAACACTCGCGGTGTCCTGAAATGTTCGCAAATAAACAAAATGGGGGTGTTCTGAAAACGTTTCTAAGAACACTCGCGGTGTCCTGGAATGTTCGTAGGGGGTGTCCTGAAGGCGTAGTCTGTATTGTTCGCTGGCAAGTTGAATGTGTTCTAAGAACACTCGCGGTGTCCTGAAATGTTCGCAAATAAACAAAATGGGGGTGTTCTGAAGACGTTTCTAAGAACACTTGCGGTGTCCTGGAATGTTCGTAGGGGGTGTCCTGAAGGCGTAGTCTGTATTGTTCGGTGGCAAGTTTAATGTGTTCTAAGAACACTTGCGGTGTCCTGAAATGTTTGCAAATAAACAAAATGGGGGTGTCCTGAGGACGCTGTCCGTATTGTTCTCTGTCAAGTTGAATGTGTTCTAAGAACACTAGCGGTGTCTTGAAATGTTCGCAAATAAACAAGATGGTGGTGTTCTGAAGACGCTTCTAAGAACACTCGTGGTGTCCTGAAATGTTCGCAAATAAACAAAATGGGGGTGTTCTGAGGATGCTGTCCGTATTGTTCTCTGTCACGTTGAATGTCTTCTAAGAACACTCCCGGTGTCCTGAAATGTTCGCAAATAAACAAAATGGGGGTGTTCTGAAGAGGTTTCTAAGAGCACTCGCGGTGTCCGGGGAATGTTCGTAGGGGGTGTCCTGAGGACGCTGTCCGTATTGTTCTCCGTCAAGTTGAATGTGTTCTAAGAACACTCACGGTGTCCTGAAATGTTCGCAAATACACAAAATGGGGGTGTTCTGAAGATGTTGTCGAACACTCGCTGTGTCCTGAAATGTTTGCAAATATGAATGGGGGTTGTGGCTGGCAAGTTGAATGTGTTCTAAGAACACTCGCGGTGTCCTGAAATGTTCGCAAATAAACAAGATGATGGTGTTCTGAAGACACTTCTAAGAACACTTGCGGTGTCCTGAAATGTTTGCAAACAAACAAAATGGGGGTGTCCTGAGGACGCTGTCCGTCTTGTTCTCTGTCAAGTTTAATGTGTTCTAAGAACACTCGCGGTGTCCTGAAATGTTCGCAAATAAACAAGATGGTGGTGTTCTGAAGACGCTTCTAAGAACACTTGCGGTGTCCTGAAATGTTCGCAAATAAACAAAATGTGGGTGTTCTGAGGACACTGTCCGTATTGTTCTCTGTCAAGTTGAATGTGTTCTAAGAACACTCGCGGTGTCCTGAAATGTTTGCAAATACTCAAAATGGGGGTGTTCTGAAGACATTGTCGAACACTCGCTGTGTCCTGAAATGTTCGCAAATATGAATCGGGGGTTGTAGCTGGCAAGTTGAATGTGTTCTAAGAACACTTGCGGTGTCCTGAAATGTTCGCAAATAAACAAAATGGGGGTGTCCTGAGGACGCTGTCCGTATTGTTCTCTGTCAAGTTGAATGTGTTCTAAGAACACTCGCGGTGTCCTGAAATGTTCGCAAATAAACAAGGTGGTGGTGTTCTGAAGACGCTTCTAAGAACACTTGCGGTGTCCTGAAATGTTCGCAAATAAACAAAATGGGGGTGTCCTGAGGACGCTGTCCGTATTGTTCTCTGTCAAGTTTAATGTGTTCTAAGAACACACGGGTGTCCTGAAATGTTTGCAAAATAAACAAGATGGTGGTGTTCTGAAGACGCTTCTAAGAACACTCGCTGTGTCCTGAAATGTTCGCAAATAAACAAAATTGGGGTGTTCTGAGGACGCTGTCTGTATTGTTCTCTGTCACGTTGAATGTGTTCTAAGAACACTCGCGGTGTCCTGAAATGTTCGCAAATAAACAAAATGGGGGTGTTCTGAAGACGTTTCTAAGTACACTTGCGGTGTCCGAGGAATGTTCGTAGGGGGTGTCCTAAGGACGCTGTCCATATTGTTCTCTGTCAAGTTGAATGTGTTCTAAGAACACTTGCAGTGTCCTGAAATGTTCGCAAATACACAAAATGGGGGTGCTCTGAAGACGTTGTCGAACACTCGCTGTGTCCTGAAATGTTCGCATATATGAATGGGGGGTTGTGGCTGGCAAGTTGAATGTGTGCTAAGAACACTCGCGATGTCCTGAAATGTTCGCAAATAAACAAAATGGGGGTGTCCTGAGGACGCTGTCCGTATTGTTCTCTGTCAAGTTGAATGTTTTCTAAGAACTCTCGCGGTGTCCTGAAATGTTCGCAAATAAACAAAATGTGGGTGTTCTGAAGAAGTTTCTAAGTACACTTGCGGTGTCCGGGGAATGTTCGTAGGGGGTGTCCTGTGGACGCTGTCCGTATTGTTCTCTGTCAAGTTGAATGTGTTCTAAGAACACTCGCGGTGCCTGAAATGTTCGCAAATAAACAAAATGGGGGTGTCCTGAGGACGCTGTCCGTATTGTTCTCGGTCAAGTTGAATGTTTTCTAAGAACACTCGCAGTGTCCTGAAATGTTCGCAAATAAACAAAATGGGGGTGTTCTGAAGACGCTTCTAAGAACACTCCCGATGTCCTGAAATGTTTGCAAATAAACAAAATGTGGGTGTTATGAGGACGCTGTCCGTATTGTTCTCCGTCAAGTTGAATGTGTTCTAAGAACACTCGCAGTGTCCTGAAATGTTCGGAAATACACAAAATGGGGGTGTTCTGAAGACGTTGTCGAACACTAGCTGTGTCCTGAAATGTTCGCAAATATGAATGGGGGTTGTGGCTGGCAAGTTGAATGTGTTCTAAGAACACTCGCGGTGTCCTGAAATGTTCGCAAATATACAAGATGGTTGTGTTCTGAAGACGCTTCTAAGAACACTTGCGGTGTCCTGAAATGTTCGCAAATAAACAAAATGTGGGTGTTATGAGGACGCTGTCCGTATTGTTCTCTGTCACGTTGAATGTGTTCTAAGAACACTCGCGGTGTCCTGAAATGTTCGCAAATAAACAAAATGGGGGTGTTCTGAAGATGTTTCTAAGAACACTCGCGGTGTCTGGGGTATGTTCGAAGGGGGTGTCCTGAGGCGACTGTCCGTATTGTTCTCTGTCAAGTTGAATGTGTTCTAAGAACACTCGCGGTGTCCTGAAATGTTTGCAAATACACAAAATGGGGGTGTTCTGAAGAGGTTGTCGAACACTCGCTGTGTCCTGAAATTTTCGCAAATAAACAAAATGGGGGTGTTCTGAGGACGCTGTCCGTATTGTTCTCTTTCACGTTGAATGTGTTCTAAGAACACTCGCGGTGTCCTGAAATGTTCGCAAATAAACAAAATGGGGGTGTTCTGAAGACGTTTCTAAGTACACTTGCGGTGTCCGGGGAATGTTCGTAGGGGGTGTCCAGAGGACGCTGTCCGTATTGTTCTCTCTCAAGTTGAATGTGTTCTAAGAACACTTGCGGTGTCCTGAAATGTTCGCAAATACACAAAATGGGGGTGTTCTGAAGACGTTGTCAAACACTCGCTGTGTTCTGAAATGTTCGCAAATATGAATGGGGGTTGTGTCTGGCAAGTTGAATCTGTTCTAAGAACACTCGCGATGTCCTGAAATGTGCGCAAATAAACAAAATGGGGGTGTCCTGAGGACACTGTCCGTATTGTTCTCTGTCTAGTTGAATGTTTTCTAAGAACACTAGCGGTGTCCTGAAATGGTCGCAAATAAACAAAATGGGGGTGTTCTGAAGAAGTTTCTAAGTACACTCGCGTTGTCCGGGGAATGTTCGTAGGGGGTGTGCTGTAGACACTGTCCGTATTGTTATCTGTCAAGTTGAATGTGTTCTAAGAACACTCGCGGTGTCCTGAAATGTTCGCAAATACACAAAATAGGGGTGTTCTGAAGACGTTGTCGAACACTCGCTGTGTCCTGAATTGTTCGCAAATAAACAAAATGGTGGTGTCCTGAGGACGCTGTCCGTATTGTTCTCGGTCAAGTTGAATGGTTTCTAAGAACACTCGCGGTGTCCTGAAATGTTCGCAAATAAACAAAATGGGGGTGTTCTGAAAACGTTTCTAAGAACACTCGCGGTGTCCTGGAATGTTCGTAGGGGGTGTCCTGAAGGCGTAGTCTGTATTGTTCGCTGGCAAGTTGAATGTGTTCTAAGAACACTCGCAGTGTCCTGAAATGTTCACAAATAAACAAAATGGGGGTGTCCTGAGGACGCTGTCCGTATTGTTCTCTGTCAAGTTGAATGTGTTCTAAGAACACTTGCGGTGTCCTGAAATGTTTGCAAATAAACAAGATGGTGGTGTTCTGAAGAACACTCGCAGTGTCCTGAAATGTTCACAAATAAACAAAATGGGGGTGTTCTGAGGATGCTGTCCGTATTGTTCTCTGTCACGTTGAATGTGTTCTAAGAACACTCCCGGTGTCCTGAAATGTTCGCAAATAAACAAAATGGGGGTGTTCTGAAGACGTTTCTAAGAACGCTTGCGGTGTCCGGGGAATGTTCGTAGGGGGTGTCCTGAGGACGCTGTCCGTATTGTTCTCCGTCAAGTTGAATGTGTTCTATGAACACTCGCAGTGTCCTGAAATGTTTTCGCAAATACACAAAATGGGGGTGTCCTGAAGACGTTGTCGAACACTCGCTGTGTCCTGAAATGTTTGCAAATATGAATGGGGGTTCTGGCTGGCAAGTTGAATGTGTTCTAAGAACACTCGCGGTGTCCTGAAATGTTCGCAAATAAACAAGGTGGTGGTGTTCTGAAGATGCTTCTAAGAACACTCCCGGTGTCCTGAAATGTTCGCAAATAAACAAAATGGGGGTGTCCTGAGGATGCTGTCCGTATTGTTCTCTGTCAAGTTTAATATGTTCTAAGAACACACGGGTGTCCTGAAATGTTCGCAAATAAACAAGATGGTGGTGTTCTGAAGACGCTTCTAAGAACACTTGCTGTGTCCTGAAATGTTCGCAAATAAACAAAATGGGGGTGTTCTGAGGACGCTGTCAGTATTGTTCTCTGTCACGTTGAATGTGTTATAAGAACACTCGCGGTGTCCTGAAATTTTTGCAAATAAACAAAATGGGGGTGTTCTGAAGACGTTTCTAAGTACACTTGTGGTGTCCGGGGAATGTTCATAGGGGGTGTCCTGAGGACGCTGTCTGTATTGTTCTCTGTCAAGTTGAATGTGTTCTAAGAACACTTGCGGTGTCCTGAAATGTTCGCAATTACACAAAATGGTGGTGGTCTGAAGACCTTGTCGAACACTCGCTGTGTCCTGAAATGTTCCCAAATATGAATGGGGGGTTGTGGCTGGCAAGTTGAATGTGTGCTAAGAACACTCGCGATGTCCTGAAATGTTCGCAAATAAACAAAATGGGGGTGTCCTGAGGACGCTGTCCGTATTGTTCTCTGTCAAGTTGAATGTTTTCTAAGAACTCTCGTGGTGTCCTGAAATGTTCGCAAATAAACAAAATGGGGGTGTTCTGAAGAAGTTTCTAAGTACACTTGCGGTGTCCGGGGAATGATCATAGGGGGTGTCTTGTGGACGCTGTCCGTATTGTTCTCTATCAAGTTGAATGTGTTCTAAGAACACTTGCGGTGTCCTGAAATGTTCGCAAATAAACAAAATGGGGGTGTCCTGAGGACACTGTCCGTATTGTTCTCTGTCAAGTTGAATGTTTTCTAAGAACACTCGCAGTGTCCTGAAATGTTCGCAAATAAACAAAAAGGGGGTGTTCTGAAGACGCTTCTAAGAACACTGCCGGTGTCCTGAAATGTTCGCAAATAAAGAAAATGTGGGTGTTATGAGGACGCTGTCGTATTGTTCTCCGTCAAGTTGAATGTGTTCTAAGAACACTCGCAGTGTCCTGAAATGTTCGCAAATAAACAAGGTGGTGGTGTTCTGAAGACGCTTCTAAGAACACTTGCGGTGTCCTGAAATGTTCGCAAATAAACAAAATGGGGGTGTCCTGAGGACGCTGTCCGTATTGTTCTCTGTCAAGTTTAATGTGTTCTAAGAACACTCGCGGTGTCCTGAAATGTTCGCAAATAAACAAAATGGGGGTGTTCTGAAGACGTTTCTAAGTACACTTGCGGTGTCCGAGGAATGTTCGTAGGGGGTGTCCTAAGGACGCTGCCCATATTGTTATCTGTCAAGTTGAATGTGTTCTAAGAACACTTGCAGTGTCCTGAAATGTTCGCAAATACACAAAATGGGGGTGCTCTGAAGACGTTGTCGAACACTCGCTGTGTCCTGAAATGTTTGCATATATGAATGGGGGGTTGTGGCTGGCAAGTTGAATGTGTGCTAAGAACACTCGCGATGTCCTGAAATGTTCGCAAATAAACAAAATGGGGGTGTCCTGAGGACGCTGTCCGTATTGTTCTCTGTCAACATGAATGTTTTCTAAGAACTCTCGCGGTGTCCTGAAATGTTCGCAAATAAACAAAATGTGGGTGTTCTGAAGAAGTTTCTAAGTACACTTGCGGTGTCCGGGGAATGTTCATAGGGGGTGTCCTGTGGACGCTGTCCGTATTGTTCTCTGTCAAGTTGAATGTGTTCTAAGAACACTCGCGGTGCCTGAAATGTTCGCAAATAAACAAAATGGGGGTGTCCTGAGGACGCTGTCCGTATTGTTCTCGGTCAAGTTGAATGTTTTCTAAGAACACTCGCAGTGTCCTGAAATGTTCGCAAATAAACAAAATGGGGGTGTTCTGAAGACGCTTCTAAGAACACTCCCGATGTCCTGAAATGTTTGCAAATAAACAAAATGTGGGTGTTATGAGGACGCTGTCCGTATTGTTCTCCGTCAAGTTGAATGTGTTCTAAGAAAACTCGCAGTGTCCTGAAATGTTCGGAAATACACAAAATGGGGGTGTTCTGAAGACGTTGTCGAACACTAGCTGTGTCCTGAAATGTTCGCAAATATGAATGGGGGTTGTGGTTGGCAAGTTGAATGTGTTCTAAGAACACTCGCGGTGTCCTGAAATGTTCGCAAATAAACAAGATGGTTGTGTTCTGAAGACGCTTCTAAGAACACTTGCGGTGTCCTGAAATGTTCGCAAATAAACAAAATGTGGGTGTTATGAGGACGCTGTCCGTATTGTTCTCTGTCACGTTGAATGTGTTCTAAGAACAATCGCGGTGTCTGGGGTATGTTCGAAGGGGGTGTCCTGAGGCGACTGTCCGTATTGTTCTCTGTCAAGTTGAATGTGTTCTAAGAACACTCGCGGTGTCCTGAAATGTTTGCAAATACACAAAATGGGGGTGTTCTGAAGAGGTTGTCGAACACTCGCTGTGTCCTGAAATTTTCGCAAATAAACAAAATTGGGGTGTTCTGACGACGCTGTCCGTATTGTTCTCTTTCACGTTGAATGTGTTCTAAGAACACTCGCGGTGTCCTGAAATGTTCGCAAATAAACAAAATGGGGGTGTTCTGAAGACGTTTCTAAGTACACTTGCGGTGTCCGGGGAATGTTCGTAGGGGGTGTCCAGAGGACGCTGTCCGTATTGTTCTCTCTCAAGTTGAATGTGTTCTAAGAACACTTGCGGTGTCCTGAAATGTTCGCAAATACACAAAATGGGGGTGTTCTGAAGACGTTGTCAAACACTCGCTGTGTTCTGAAATGTTTGCAAATATGAATGGGGGGTTGTGACTGGCAAGTTGAATCTGTTCTAAGAACACTCGCGATGTCCTGGAATGTGCGCAAATAAACAAAATGGGGGTGTCCTGAGGACACTGTCCGTATTGTTCTCTGTCTAGTTGAATGTTTTCTAAGAACACTAGCGGTGTCCTGAAATGTTCGCAAATAAACAAAATGGGGGTGTTCTGAAGAAGTTGTCGAACACTCGCTGTGTCCTGAAATGTTCGCAAATAAACAAAATGGTGGTGTCCTGAGGACGCTGTCCGTATTGTTCTCGGTCAAGTTGAATGGTTTCTAAGAACACTCGCGGTGTCCGGGGAATGTTCGTAGGGGGTGTGCTGTAGACGCTGTCTGTATTGTTATCTGTCAAGTTGAATGTGTTCTAAGAACACTCGCGGTGTCCTGAAATGTTCGCAAATACACAAAATGGGGGTGTTCTGAAGACGTTGTCGAACACTCGCTGTGTCCTGAAATGTTCGCAAATAAACAAAATGGTGGTGTCCTGAGGACGCTGTCCGTATTGTTCTCGGTCAAGTTGAATGGTTTCTAAGAACACTCGCGGTGTCCTGAAATGTTCGCAAATAAACAAAATGGGGGTGTTCTGAAAACGTTTCTAAGAACACTCGCGGTGTCTGGAATGTTCGTAGGGGGTGTCCTGAAGGCGTAGTCTGTATTGTTCGCTGGCAAGTTGAATGTGTTCTAAGAACACTCGCAGTGTCCTGAAATGTTCACAAATAAACAAAATGGGGGTGTCCTGAGGACGCTGTCCGTATTGTTCTCTGTCAAGTTGAATGTGTTCTAAGAACACTTGCGGTGTCCTGAAATGTTTGCAAATAAACAAGATGGTGGTGTTCTGAAGATGCTTCTAAGAACACTCGCAGTGTCCTGAAATGTTCACAAATAAACAAAATGGGGGTGTTCTGAGGATGCTGTCCGTATTGTTCTCTGTCACGTTGAATGTGTTCTAAGAACACTCCCGGTGTCCTGAAATGTTCGCAAATAAACAAAATGGGGGTGTTCTGAAGACGTTTCTAAAAACGCTTGCGGTGTCCGGGGAATGTTCGTAGGGGGTGTCCTGAGGACGCTGTCCGTATTGTTCTCCGTCAAGTTGAATGTGTTCTATGAACACTCGCAGTGTCCTGAAATGTTTTCGCAAATACACAAAATGGGGGTGTCCTGAAGACGTTGTCGAACACTCGCTGTGTCCTGAAATGTTTGCAAATATGAATGGGGGTTCTGGCTGGCAAGTTGAATGTGTTCTAAGAACACTCGCGGTGTCCTGAAATGTTCGCAAATAAACAAGGTGGTGGTGTTCTGAAGATGCTTCTAAGAACACTTCCGGTGTCCTGAAATGTTCGCAAATAAACAAAATGGGGGTGTCCTGAGGACGCTGTCCGTATTGTTCTCTGTCAAGTTTAATGTGTTCTAAGAACACACGGGTGTCCTGAAATGTTCACAAATAAACAAGATGGTGGTGTTCTGAAGACGCTTCTAAGAACACTTGCTGTGTCCTGAAATGTTCGCAAATAAACAAAATGGGGGTGTTCTGAGGACGCTGTCCGTATTGTTCTCTGTCACGTTGAATGTGTTATAAGAACACTCGCGGTGTCCTGAAATTTTTGCAAATAAACAAAATGGGGGTGTTCTGAAGACGTTTCTAAGTACACTTGCGGTGTCCGGGGAATGTTCGTAGGGGGTGTCCTGAGGACGCTGTCTGTATTGTTCTCTGTCAAGTTGAATGTGTTCTAAGAACACTTGCGGTGTCCTGAAATGTTTGCAAATACACAAAATGGTGGTGGTCTGAAGACCTTGTCGAACACTCGGTGTGTCCTGAAATGTTCACAAATTTGAATAGGGGGTTGTGGCTGGCAAGTTGAATGTGTGCTAAGAACACTTGCGATGTCCTGAAATGTTCGCAAATAAACAAAATGGGGGTGTCCTGAGGACGCTGTCCGTATTGTTCTCTGTCAAGTTGAATGTTTTCTAAGAACTCTCGTGGTGTCCTGAAATGTTCGCAAATAAACAAAATGGGGGTGTTCTGAAGAAGTTTCTAAGTACACTTGCGGTGTCCGGGGAATGATCATAGGGGGTGTCTTGTGGACGCTGTCCGTATTGTTCTCTATCAAGTTGAATGTGTTCTAAGAACACTTGTGGTGTCCTGAAATGTTCGCAAATAAACAAATTGGGGGTGTCCTGAGGACACTGTCCGTATTGTTCTCTGTCAAGTTGAATGTTTTCTAAGAACACTCGCAGTGTCCTGAAATGTTCGCAAATAAACAAAAAGGGGGTGTTCTGAAGACGCTTCTAAGAACACTCCCGGTGTCCTGAAATGTTCGCAAATAAACAAAATGTGGGTGTTATGAGGACGCTGTCGTATTGTTCTCCGTCAAGTTTAATGTGTTCTAAGAACACTCGCAGTGTCCTGAAATGTTCGGAAATACACAAAATGGGGGTGTTCTGAAGACGTTGTCAAACACTCGCTGTGTCCTGAAATGTTCGCAAATATGAATGGGGGTTGTGGCTGGCAAGTTGAATGTGTTCTAAGAACACTCGCGGTGTCCTGAAATGTTCGCAAATACACAAGATGGTGGTGTTCTGAAGACGCTTCTAAGAACACTTGCGGTGTCCTGAAATGTTCGCAAATAAACAAAATGTGGGTGTTATGAGGACGCTGTCCGTATTGTTATCTGTCACGTTGAATGTGTTCTAAGAACACTCGCGGTGTCCTGAAATTTTTGCAAATAAACAAAATGGGGGTGTTCTGAAGACGTTTCTAAGTACACTTGCGGTGTCCGGGGAATGTTCGTAGGGGGTGTCCTGAGGACGCTGTCTGTATTGTTCTCTGTCAAGTTGAATGTGTTCTAAGAACACTTGCGGTGTCCTGAAATGTTCGCAAATACACAAAATGGTGGTGTTCTGAAGACGTTGTCGAACACTCGCTGTGTCCTGAAATGTTCGCAAATATGAATGGGGGTTGTGGCTGGCAAGTTGAATGTGTTCTAAGAACACTCGCGGTGTCCTGAAATGTTCGCAAATACACAAGATGGTGGTGTTCTGAAGACGCTTCTAAGAACACTTGCGGTGTCCTGAAATGTTCGCAAATAAACAAAATGTGGGTGTTATGAGGACGATGTCCGTATTGTTATCTGTCACGTTGAATGTGTTCTAAGAACACTCGCGGTGTCCTGAAATTTTTGCAAATAAACAAAATGGGGGTGTTCTGAAGACGTTTCTAAGTACACTTGCGGTGTCCGGGGAATGTTCGTAGGGGGTGTCCTGAGGACGCTGTCCGTATTGTTCTCCGTCAAGTTGAATGTGTTCTATGAACACTCGCAGTGTCCTGAAATGTTTTCGCAAATACACAAAATGGGGGTGTCCTGAAGACGTTGTCGAACACTCGCTGTGTCCTGAAATGTTTGCAAATATGAATGGGGGTTCTGGCTGGCAAGTTGAATGTGTTCTAAGAACACTCGCGGTGTCCTGAAATGTTCGCAAATAAACAAGGTGGTGGTGTTCTGAAGATGCTTCTAAGAACACTTCCGGTGTCCTGAAATGTTCGCAAATAAACAAAATGGGGGTGTCCTGAGGACGCTGTCCGTATTGTTCTCTGTCAAGTTTAATGTGTTCTAAGAACACACGGGTGTCCTGAAATGTTCACAAATAAACAAGATGGTGGTGTTCTGAAGACGCTTCTAAGAACACTTGCTGTGTCCTGAAATGTTCGCAAATAAACAAAATGGGGGTGTTCTGAGGACGCTGTCCGTATTGTTCTCTGTCACGTTGAATGTGTTATAAGAACACTCGCGGTGTCCTGAAATTTTTGCAAATAAACAAAATGGGGGTGTTCTGAAGACGTTTCTAAGTACACTTGCGGTGTCCGGGGAATGTTCGTAGGGGGTGTCCTGAGGACGCTGTCTGTATTGTTCTCTGTCAAGTTGAATGTGTTCTAAGAACACTTGCGGTGTCCTGAAATGTTCGCAAATACACAAAATGGTGGTGGTCTGAAGACCTTGTCGAACACTCGGTGTGTCCTGAAATGTTCACAAATTTGAATAGGGGGTTGTGGCTGGCAAGTTGAATGTGTGCTAAGAACACTTGCGATGTCCTGAAATGTTCGCAAATAAACAAAATGGGGGTGTCCTGAGGACGCTGTCCGTATTGTTCTCTGTCAAGTTGAATGTTTTCTAAGAACTCTCGTGGTGTCCTGAAATGTTCGCAAATAAACAAAATGGGGGTGTTCTGAAGAAGTTTCTAAGTACACTTGCGGTGTCCGGGGAATGATCATAGGGGGTGTCTTGTGGACGCTGTCCGTATTGTTCTCTATCAAGTTGAATGTGTTCTAAGAACACTTGTGGTGTCCTGAAATGTTCGCAAATAAACAAATTGGGGGTGTCCTGAGGACACTGTCCGTATTGTTCTCTGTCAAGTTGAATGTTTTCTAAGAACACTCGCAGTGTCCTGAAATGTTCGCAAATAAACAAAAAGGGGGTGTTCTGAAGACGCTTCTAAGAACACTCCCGGTGTCCTGAAATGTTCGCAAATAAACAAAATGTGGGTGTTATGAGGACGCTGTCGTATTGTTCTCCGTCAAGTTGAATGTGTTCTAAGAACACTCGCAGTGTCCTGAAATGTTCGGAAATACACAAAATGGGGGTGTTCTGAAGACGTTGTCGAACACTCGCTGTGTCCTGAAATGTTCGCAAATATGAATGGGGGTTGTGGCTGGCAAGTTGAATGTGTTCTAAGAACACTCGCGGTGTCCTGAAATGTTCGCAAATACACAAGATGGTGGTGTTCTGAAGACGCTTCTAAGAACACTTGCGGTGTCCTGAAATGTTCGCAAATAAACAAAATGTGGGTGTTATGAGGACGCTGTCCGTATTGTTATCTGTCACGTTGAATGTGTTCTAAGAACACTCGCGGTGTCCTGAAATGTTTGCAAATACACAAAATGGGGGTGTTCTGAAGAGGTTGTCGAACACTCGCTGTGTCCTGAAATTTTCGCAAATAAACAAAATGGGGGTGTTCTGCGGACGCTGTCCGTATTGTTCTCTGTCACGTTGAATGTGTTCTAAGAACACTCGCGGTGTCCTGAAATGTTCGCAAATAAACAAAATGGGGGTGTTCTGAAGACGTTTCTAAGTACACTTGCGGTGTCCGGGGAATGTTCGTAGGGGGTGTCCAGAGGACGCTGTCCGTATTGTTCTCTCTCAAGTTGAATGTGTTCTAAGAACACTTGCGGTGTCCTGAAATGTTCGCAAATACACAAAATGGGGGTGTTCTGAAGACGTTGTCGAACACTCGCTGTGTTCTGAAATGTTCGCAAATATGATTGGGGGGTTGTGGCTGGCAAGTTGAATCTGTTCTAAGAACACTCGCGATGTCCTAAAATGTGCACAAATAAACAAAATGGGGGTGTCCTGAGGACACTGTCCGTATTGTTCTCTATCAAGTTGAAAGTTTTCTAAGAACACTAGTGGTGTCCTGAAATGTTCGCAAATAAACAAAATGGGGGTGTTCTGAAGAAGTTTCTAAGTACACTCGCGGTGTCCGGGGAATGTTCGTAGGGGGTGTGCTGTAGACGCTGTCCGTATTGTTCTCTGTCAAGTTGAATGTGTTCTAAGAACACTCGCGGTGTCCTGAAATGTTCGCAAATACACAAAATGGGTGTGTTCTGAAGACGTTGTCGAACACTCGCTGTGTCCTGAAATGTTCGCAAATAAACAAAATGGTGGTGTCCTGAGGACGCTGTCCGTATTGTTCTCGGTCAAGTTGAATGGTTTCTAAGAACACTCGCGGTGTCCTGAAATGTTCACAAATAAACAAAATGGGGGTGTTCTGAAAACGTTTCTAAGAACACTCGCGGTGTCCTGGAATGTTCGTAGGGGGTGTCCTGAAGGCGTAGTCTGTATTGTTCGCTGGCAAGTTGAATGTGTTCTAAGAACACTCGCAGTGTCCTGAAATGTTCACAAATAAACAAAATGGGGGTGTCCTGAGGACGCTGTCCGTATTGTTCTCTGTCAAGTTGAATGTGTTCTAAGAACACTTGCGGTGTCCTAAAATGTTTGCAAATAAACAAGATGGTGGTGTTCTGAAGATGCTTCTAAGAACACTCGCAGTGTCCTGAAATGTTCACAAATAAACAAAATGGGGGTGTTCTGAGGATGCTGTCCGTATTGTTCTCTGTCACGTTGAATGTGTTCTAAGAACACTCCCGGTGTCCTGAAATGTTCGCAAATAAACAAAATGGGGGTGTTCTGAGGATGCTGTCCGTATTGTTCTCTGTCACGTTGAATGTGTTCTAAGAACACTCCCGGTGTCCTGAAATGTTCGCAAATAAACAAAATGGGGGTGTTCTGAAGACGTTTCTAAAAACGCTTGCGGTGTCCGGGGAATGTTCGTAGGGGGTGTCCTGAGGACGCTGTCCGTATTGTTCTCCGTCAAGTTGAATGTGTTCTATGAACACTCGCAGTGTCCTGAAATGTTTTCGCAAATACACAAAATGGGGGTGTCCTGAAGACGTTGTCGAACACTCGCTGTGTCCTGAAATGTTTGCAAATATGAATGGGGGTTCTGGCTGGCAAGTTGAATGTGTTCTAAGAACACTCGCGGTGTCCTGAAATGTTCGCAAATAAACAAGGTGGTGGTGTTCTGAAGATGCTTCTAAGAACACTTCCGGTGTCCTGAAATGTTCGCAAATAAACAAAATGGGGGTGTCCTGAGGACGCTGTCCGTATTGTTCTCTGTCAAGTTTAATGTGTTCTAAGAACACACGGGTGTCCTGAAATGTTCACAAATAAACAAGATGGTGGTGTTCTGAAGACGCTTCTAAGAACACTTGCTGTGTCCTGAAATGTTCGCAAATAAACAAAATGGGGGTGTTCTGAGGACGCTGTCCGTATTGTTCTCTGTCACGTTGAATGTGTTATAAGAACACTCGCGGTGTCCTGAAATTTTTGCAAATAAACAAAATGGGGGTGTTCTGAAGACGTTTCTAAGTACACTTGCGGTGTCCGGGGAATGTTCGTAGGGGGTGTCCTGAGGACGCTGTCTGTATTGTTCTCTGTCAAGTTGAATGTGTTCTAAGAACACTTGCGGTGTCCTGAAATGTTCGCAAATACACAAAATGGTGGTGGTCTGAAGACCTTGTCGAACACTCGGTGTGTCCTGAAATGTTCACAAATTTGAATAGGGGGTTGTGGCTGGCAAGTTGAATGTGTGCTAAGAACACTTGCGATGTCCTGAAATGTTCGCAAATAAACAAAATGGGGGTGTCCTGAGGACGCTGTCCGTATTGTTCTCTGTCAAGTTGAATGTTTTCTAAGAACTCTCGTGGTGTCCTGAAATGTTCGCAAATAAACAAAATGGGGGTGTTCTGAAGAAGTTTCTAAGTACACTTGCGGTGTCCGGGGAATGATCATAGGGGGTGTCTTGTGGACGCTGTCCGTATTGTTCTCTATCAAGTTGAATGTGTTCTAAGAACACTTGTGGTGTCCTGAAATGTTCGCAAATAAACAAATTGGGGGTGTCCTGAGGACACTGTCCGTATTGTTCTCTGTCAAGTTGAATGTTTTCTAAGAACACTCGCAGTGTCCTGAAATGTTCGCAAATAAACAAAAAGGGGGTGTTCTGAAGACGCTTCTAAGAACACTCCCGGTGTCCTGAAATGTTCGCAAATAAACAAAATGTGGGTGTTATGAGGACGCTGTCGTATTGTTCTCCGTCAAGTTGAATGTGTTCTAAGAACACTCGCAGTGTCCTGAAATGTTCGGAAATACACAAAATGGGGGTGTTCTGAAGACGTTGTCGAACACTCGCTGTGTCCTGAAATGTTCGCAAATATGAATGGGGGTTGTGGCTGGCAAGTTGAATGTGTTCTAAGAACACTCGCGGTGTCCTGAAATGTTCGCAAATACACAAGATGGTGGTGTTCTGAAGACGCTTCTAAGAACACTTGCGGTGTCCTGAAATGTTCGCAAATAAACAAAATGTGGGTGTTATGAGGACGCTGTCCGTATTGTTATCTGTCACGTTGAATGTGTTCTAAGAACACTCGCGGTGTCCTGAAATTTTTGCAAATAAACAAAATGGGGGTGTTCTGAAGACGTTTCTAAGTACACTTGCGGTGTCCGGGGAATGTTCGTAGGGGGTGTCCTGAGGACGCTGTCTGTATTGTTCTCTGTCAAGTTGAATGTGTTCTAAGAACACTTACGGTGTCCTGAAATGTTCGCAAATACACAAAATGGTGGTGTTCTGAAGACGTTGTCGAACACTCGCTGTGTCCTGAAATGTTCGCAAATATGAATGGGGGTTGTGGCTGGCAAGTTGAATGTGTTCTAAGAACACTCGCGGTGTCCTGAAATGTTCGCAAATACACAAGATGGTGGTGTTCTGAAGACGCTTCTAAGAACACTTGCGGTGTCCTGAAATGTTCGCAAATAAACAAAATGTGGGTGTTATGAGGACGATGTCCGTATTGTTATCTGTCACGTTGAATGTGTTCTAAGAACACTCGCGGTGTCCTGAAATTTTTGCAAATAAACAAAATGGGGGTGTTCTGAAGACGTTTCTAAGTACACTTGCGGTGTCCGGGGAATGTTCGTAGGGGGTGTCCTGAGGACGCTGTCCGTATTGTTCTCCGTCAAGTTGAATGTGTTCTATGAACACTCGCAGTGTCCTGAAATGTTTTCGCAAATACACAAAATGGGGGTGTCCTGAAGACGTTGTCGAACACTCGCTGTGTCCTGAAATGTTTGCAAATATGAATGGGGGTTCTGGCTGGCAAGTTGAATGTGTTCTAAGAACACTCGCGGTGTCCTGAAATGTTCGCAAATAAACAAGGTGGTGGTGTTCTGAAGATGCTTCTAAGAACACTTCCGGTGTCCTGAAATGTTCGCAAATAAACAAAATGGGGGTGTCCTGAGGACGCTGTCCGTATTGTTCTCTGTCAAGTTTAATGTGTTCTAAGAACACACGGGTGTCCTGAAATGTTCACAAATAAACAAGATGGTGGTGTTCTGAAGACGCTTCTAAGAACACTTGCTGTGTCCTGAAATGTTCGCAAATAAACAAAATGGGGGTGTTCTGAGGACGCTGTCCGTATTGTTCTCTGTCACGTTGAATGTGTTATAAGAACACTCGCGGTGTCCTGAAATTTTTGCAAATAAACAAAATGGGGGTGTTCTGAAGACGTTTCTAAGTACACTTGCGGTGTCCGGGGAATGTTCGTAGGGGGTGTCCTGAGGACGCTGTCTGTATTGTTCTCTGTCAAGTTGAATGTGTTCTAAGAACACTTGCGGTGTCCTGAAATGTTCGCAAATACACAAAATGGTGGTGGTCTGAAGACCTTGTCGAACACTCGGTGTTTCCTGAAATGTTCACAAATTTGAATAGGGGGTTGTGGCTGGCAAGTTGAATGTGTGCTAAGAACACTTGCGATGTCCTGAAATGTTCGCAAATAAAC
This sequence comes from Ambystoma mexicanum, assembly GCF_040938575.1. Lineage (NCBI taxonomy): Eukaryota > Metazoa > Chordata > Amphibia > Caudata > Ambystomatidae > Ambystoma > Ambystoma mexicanum. The sequence goes on from NC_090928.1 coordinate 741,602,662, forward strand.
AAAATGGGGGTGTCCTGAGGACGCTGTCCGTATTGTTCTCTGTCAAGTTGAATGTTTTCTAAGAACTCTCGTGGTGTCCTGAAATGTTCGCAAATAAACAAAATGGGGGTGTTCTGAAGAAGTTTCTAAGTACACTTGCGGTGTCCGGGGAATGATCATAGGGGGTGTCTTGTGGACGCTGTCCGTATTGTTCTCTATCAAGTTGAATGTGTTCTAAGAACACTTGTGGTGTCCTGAAATGTTCGCAAATAAACAAATTGGGGGTGTCCTGAGGACACTGTCCGTATTGTTCTCTGTCAAGTTGAATGTTTTCTATGAACACTCGCAGTGTCCTGAAATGTTCGCAAATAAACAAAAAGGGGGTGTTCTGAAGACGCTTCTAAGAACACTCCCGGTGTCCTGAAATGTTCGCAAATAAACAAAATGTGGGTGTTATGAGGACGCTGTCGTATTGTTCTCCGTCAAGTTGAATGTGTTCTAAGAACACTCGCAGTGTCCTGAAATGTTCGGAAATACACAAAATGGGGGTGTTCTGAAGACGTTGTCGAACACTCGCTGTGTCCTGAAATGTTCGCAAATATGAATGGGGGTTGTGGCTGGCAAGTTGAATGTGTTCTAAGAACACTCGCGGTGTCCTGAAATGTTCGCAAATACACAAGATGGTGGTGTTCTGAAGACGCTTCTAAGAACACTTGCGGTGTCCTGAAATGTTCGCAAATAAACAAAATGTGGGTGTTATGAGGACGCTGTCCGTATTGTTATCTGTCACGTTGAATGTGTTCTAAGAACACTCGCGGTGTCCTGAAATGTTTGCAAATACACAAAATGGGGGTGTTCTGAAGAGGTTGTCGAACACTCGCTGTGTCCTGAAATTTTCGCAAATAAACAAAATGGGGGTGTTCTGCGGACGCTGTCCGTATTGTTCTCTGTCACGTTGAATGTGTTCTAAGAACACTCGCGGTGTCCTGAAATGTTCGCAAATAAACAAAATGGGGGTGTTCTGAAGACGTTTCTAAGTACACTTGCGGTGTCCGGGGAATGTTCGTAGGGGGTGTCCAGAGGACGCTGTCCGTATTGTTCTCTCTCAAGTTGAATGTGTTCTAAGAACACTTGCGGTGTCCTGAAATGTTCGCAAATACACAAAATGGGGGTGTTCTGAAGACGTTGTCGAACACTCGCTGTGTTCTGAAATGTTCGCAAATATGATTGGGGGGTTGTGGCTGGCAAGTTGAATCTGTTCTAAGAACACTCGCGATGTCCTAAAATGTGCACAAATAAACAAAATGGGGGTGTCCTGAGGACACTGTCCGTATTGTTCTCTATCAAGTTGAAAGTTTTCTAAGAACACTAGTGGTGTCCTGAAATGTTCGCAAATAAACAAAATGGGGGTGTTCTGAAGAAGTTTCTAAGTACACTCGCGGTGTCCGGGGAATGTTCGTAGGGGGTGTGCTGTAGACGCTGTCCGTATTGTTCTCTGTCAAGTTGAATGTGTTCTAAGAACACTCGCGGTGTCCTGAAATGTTCGCAAATACACAAAATGGGTGTGTTCTGAAGACGTTGTCGAACACTCGCTGTGTCCTGAAATGTTCGCAAATAAACAAAATGGTGGTGTCCTGAGGACGCTGTCCGTATTGTTCTCGGTCAAGTTGAATGGTTTCTAAGAACACTCGCGGTGTCCTGAAATGTTCACAAATAAACAAAATGGGGGTGTTCTGAAAACGTTTCTAAGAACACTCGCGGTGTCCTGGAATGTTCGTAGGGGGTGTCCTGAAGGCGTAGTCTGTATTGTTCGCTGGCAAGTTGAATGTGTTCTAAGAACACTCGCAGTGTCCTGAAATGTTCACAAATAAACAAAATGGGGGTGTCCTGAGGACGCTGTCCGTATTGTTCTCTGTCAAGTTGAATGTGTTCTAAGAACACTTGCGGTGTCCTAAAATGTTTGCAAATAAACAAGATGGTGGTGTTCTGAAGATGCTTCTAAGAACACTCGCAGTGTCCTGAAATGTTCACAAATAAACAAAATGGGGGTGTTCTGAGGATGCTGTCCGTATTGTTCTCTGTCACGTTGAATGTGTTCTAAGAACACTCCCGGTGTCCTGAAATGTTCGCAAATAAACAAAATGGGGGTGTTCTGAAGACGTTTCTAAGAACGCTTGCGGTGTCCGGGGAATGTTCGTAGGGGGTGTCCTGAGGACGCTGTCCGTATTGTTCTCCGTCAAGTTGAATGTGTTCTATGAACACTCGCAGTGTCCTGAAATGTTTTCGCAAATACACAAAATGGGGGTGTCCTGAAGACGTTGTCAAACACTCGCTGTGTCCTGAAATGTTTGCAAATATGAATGGGGGTTCTGGCTGGCAAGTTGAATGTGTTCTAAGAACACTCGCGGTGTCCTGAAATGTTCGCAAATAAACAAGGTGGTGGTGTTCTGAAGACGCTTCTAAGAACACTCCCGGTGTCCTGAAATGTTCGCAAATAAACAAAATGGGGGTGTCCTGAGGACGCTGTCCGTATTGTTCTCTGTCAAGTTTAATGTGTTCTAAGAACACACGGGTGTCCTGAAATGTTCGCAAATAAACAAGATGGTGGTGTTCTGAAGACGCTTCTAAGAACACTTGCTGTGTCCTGAAATGTTCGCAAATAAACAAAATGGGGGTGTTCTGAGGACGCTGTCCGTATTGTTCTCTGTCACGTTGAATGTGTTATAAGAACACTCGCGGTGTCCTGAAATTTTGCAAATAAACAAAATGGGGGTGTTCTGAAGACGTTTCTAAGTACACTTGCGGTGTCCGGGGAATGTTCGTAGGGGGTGTCCTGAGGACGCTGTCTGTATTGTTCTCTGTCAAGTTGAATGTGTTCTAAGAACACTTGTGGTGTCCTGAAATGTTCGCAAATACACAAAATGGTGGTGGTCTGAAGACCTTGTCGAACACTCGCTGTGTCCTGAAATGTTCCCAAATATGAATAGGGGGTTGTGGCTGGCAAGTTGAATGTGTGCTAAGAACACTCGCGATGTCCTGAAATGTTCGCAAATAAACAAAATGGGGGTGTCCTGAGGACGCTCTCCGTATTGTTCTCTGTCAAGTTGAATGTTTTCTAAGAACTCTCGTGGTGTCCTGAAATGTTCGCAAATAAACAAAATGGGGGTGTTCTGAAGAAGTTTCTAAGTACACTTGCGGTGTCCGGGGAATGATCATAGGGGGTGTCTTGTGGACGCTGTCCGTATTGTTCTCTATCAAGTTGAATGTGTTCTAAGAACACTTGCGGTGTCCTGAAATGTTCGCAAATAAACAAAATGGGGGTGTCCTGAGGACACTGTCCGTATTGTTCTCTGTCAAGTTGAATGTTTTCTAAGAACACTCGCAGTGTCCTGAAATGTTCGCAAATAAACAAAAAGGGGGTGTTCTGAAGACGCTTCTAAGAACACTCCCGGTGTCCTAAAATGTTCGCAAATAAACAAAATGTGGGTGTTATGAGGACGCTGTCGTATTGTTCTCCGTCAAGTTGAATGTGTTCTAAGAACACTCGCAGTGTCCTGAAATGTTCGGAAATACACAAAATGGGGGTGTTCTGAAGACGTTGTCGAACACTCGCTGTGTCCTGAAATGTTCGCAAATATGAATGGGGGTTGTGGCTGGCAAGTTGAATGTGTTCTAAGAACACTCGCGGTGTCCTGAAATGTTTGCAAATAAACAAGATGGTGGTGTTCTGAAGACGCTTCTAAGAACACTTGCGGTGTCCTGAAATGTTCGCAAATAAACAAAATGTGGGTGTTATGAGGACGCTGTCCGTATTGTTATCTGTCACGTTGAATGTGTTCTAAGAACACTCGCGGTGTCCTGAAATGTTTGCAAATAAACAAAATGGGGTTGTTCTGAAGATCTTTCTAAGAACACTCGCAGTGTCTGGGGAATGTTCGAAGGGGGTGTCCTGATGCGACTGTCCGTATTGTTCTCTGTCAAGTTGAATGTGTTCAAAGAACACTCGCGGTGTCCTGAAATGTTTGCAAATACACAAAATGGGGGTGTTCTGAAGAGGTTGTCGAACACTCGCTGTGTCCTGAAATTTTCGCAAATAAACAAAATGGGGGTGTTCTGAGGACGCTGTCCGTATTGTTCTCTGTCACGTTGAATGTGTTCTAAGAACACTTGCGGTGTCCTGAAATGTTCGCAAATAAACAAAATGGGGGTGTTCTGAAGACGTTTCTAAGTACACTTGCGGTGTCCGGGGAATGTTCGTAGGGGGTGTCCAGAGGACGCTGTCCGTATTGTTCTCTCTCAAGTTGAATGTGTTCTAAGAACACTTGCGGTGTCCTGAAATGTTCGCAAATACACAAAATGGGGGTGTTCTGAAGACGTTGTCGAACACTCGCTGTGTTCTGAAATGTTCGCAAATATGAATGGGGGGTTGTGGCTGGCAAGTTGAATCTGTTCTAAGAACACTCGCAATGTCCTAAAATGTGCACAAATAAACAAAATGGGGGTGTCCTGAGGACACTGTCCGTATTGTTCTCTGTCAAGTTGAAAGTTTTCTAAGAACACTAGCGGTGTCCTGAAATGTTCGCAAATAAACAAAATGGGGGTGTTCTGAAGAAGTTTCTAAGTACACTCGCGGTGTCCGGGGAATGTTCGTAGGGGGTGTGCTGTAGACGCTGTCCGTATTGTTCTCTGTCAAGTTGAATGTGTTCTAAGAACACTCGCGGTGTCCTGAAATGTTCGCAAATAAACAAAATGGGGTTGTTCTGAAGATCTTTCTAAGAACACTCGCAGTGTCTGGGGAATGTTCGAAGGGGGTGTCCTGATGCGACTGTCCGTATTGTTCTCTGTCAAGTTGAATGTGTTCAAAGAACACTCGCGGTGTCCTGAAATGTTTGCAAATACACAAAATGGGGGTGTTCTGAAGAGGTTGTCGAACACTCGCTGTGTCCTGAAATTTTCGCAAATAAACAAAATGGGGGTGTTCTGAGGACGCTGTCCGTATTGTTCTCTGTCACGTTGAATGTGTTCTAAGAACACTTGCGGTGTCCTGAAATGTTCGCAAATAAACAAAATGGGGGTGTTCTGAAGACGTTTCTAAGTACACTTGCGGTGTCCGGGGAATGTTCGTAGGGGGTGTCCAGAGGACGCTGTCCGTATTGTTCTCTCTCAAGTTGAATGTGTTCTAAGAACACTTGCGGTGTCCTGAAATGTTCGCAAATACACAAAATGGGGGTGTTCTGAAGACGTTGTCGAACACTCGCTGTGTTCTGAAATGTTCGCAAATATGAATGGGGGGTTGTGGCTGGCAAGTTGAATCTGTTCTAAGAACACTCGCAATGTCCTAAAATGTGCACAAATAAACAAAATGGGGGTGTCCTGAGGACACTGTCCGTATTGTTCTCTGTCAAGTTGAAAGTTTTCTAAGAACACTAGCGGTGTCCTGAAATGTTCGCAAATAAACAAAATGGGGGTGTTCTGAAGAAGTTTCTAAGTACACTTGCGGTGTCCGGGGAATGTTCGTAGGGGGTGTGCTGTAGACGCTGTCCGTATTGTTCTCTGTCAAGTTGAATGTGTTCTAAGAACACTCGCGGTGTCCTGAAATGTTCGCAAATACACAAAATGGGTGTGTTCTGAAGACGTTATCGAACACTCGCTGTGTCCTGAAATGTTCGCAAATAAACAAAATGGTGGTGTCCTGAGGACGCTGTCCGTATTGTTCTCGGTCAAGTTGAATGGTTTCTAAGAACACTCGCGGTGTCCTGAAATGTTCGCAAATAAACAAAATGGGGGTGTTCTGAAAACGTTTCTAAGAACACTCGCGGTGTCCTGGAATGTTCGTAGGGGGTGTCCTGAAGGCGTAGTCTGTATTGTTCGCTGGCAAGTTGAATGTGTTCTAAGAACACTCGCAGTGTCCTGAAATGTTCACAAATAAACAAAATGGGGGTGTCCTGAGGACGCTGTCCGTATTGTTCTCTGTCAAGTTGAATGTGTTCTAAGAACACTTGCGGTGTCCTGAAATGTTTGCAAATAAACAAGATGGTGGTGTTCTGAAGATGCTTCTAAGAACACTCGCAGTGTCCTGAAATGTTCACAAATAAACAAAATGGGGGTGTTCTGAGGATGCTGTCCGTATTGTTCTCTGTCACGTTGAATGTGTTCTAAGAACACTCCCGGTGTCCTGAAATGTTCGCAAATAAACAAAATGGGGGTGTTCTGAAGACGTTTCTAAGAACGCTTGCGGTGTCCGGGGAATGTTCGTAGGGGGTGTCCTGAGGACGCTGTCCGTATTGTTCTCCGTCAAGTTGAATGTGTTCTATGAACACTCGCAGTGTCCTGAAATGTTTTCGCAAATACACAAAATGGGGGTGTCCTGAAGACGTTGTCGAACACTCGCTGTGTCCTGAAATGTTTGCAAATATGAATGGGGGTTCTGGCTGGCAAGTTGAATGTGTTCTAAGAACACTCGCGGTGTCCTGAAATGTTCGCAAATAAACAAGGTGGTGGTGTTCTGAAGACGCTTCTAAGAACACTCCCGGTGTCCTGAAATGTTCGCAAATAAACAAAATGGGGGTGTCCTGAGGACGCTGTCCGTATTGTTCTCTGTCAAGTTTAATGTGTTCTAAGAACACACTGGTGTCCTGAAATGTTCGCAAATAAACAAGATGGTGGTGTTCTGAAGACGCTTCTAAGAACACTTGCTGTGTCCTGAAATGTTCGCAAATAAACAAAATGGGGGTGTTCTGAGGACGCTGTCCGTATTGTTCTCTGTCACGTTGAATGTGTTATAAGAACACTCGCGGTGTCCTGAAATGTTTGCAAATAAACAAAATGGGGGTGTTCTGAAGACGTTTCTAAGTACACTTGCGGTGTCCGGGGAATGTTCGTAGGGGGTGTCCTGAGGATGCTGTCTGTATTGTTCTCTGTCAAGTTGAATGTGTTCTAAGAACACTTGCGGTGTCCTGAAATGTTCGCAAATACACAAAATGGGGGTGGTCTGAAGACCTTGTCGAACACTCGCTGTGTCCTGAAATGTTCCCAAATATGAATGGGGGGTTGTGGCTGGCAAGTTGAATGTGTGCTAAGAACACTCGCGATGTCCTGAAATGTTCGCAAATAAACAAAATGGGGGTGTCCTGAGGACGCTGTCCGTATTGTTCTCTGTCAAGTTGAATGTTTTCTAAGAACTCTCGTGGTGTCCTGAAATGTTCGCAAATAAACAAAATGGGGGTGTTCTGAAGAAGTTTCTAAGTACACTTGCGGTGTCCGGGGAATGATCATAGGGGGTGTCTTGTGGACGCTGTCCGTATTGTTCTCTATCAAGTTGAATGTGTTCTAAGAACACTTGCGGTGTCCTGAAATGTTCGCAAATAAACAAAATGGGGGTGTCCTGAGGACACTGTCCGTATTGTTCTCTGTCAAGTTGAATGTTTTCTAAGAACACTCGCAGTGTCCTGAAATGTTCGCAAATAAACAAAATGGTGGTGTTCTGAAGACGCTTCTAAGAACACTCCCGGTGTCCTGAAATGTTCGCAAATAAACAAAATGTGGGTGTTATGAGGACGCTGTCGTATTGTTCTCCGTCAAGTTGAATGTGTTCTAAGAACACTCGCAGTGTCCTGAAATGTTCGGAAATACACAAAATGGGGGTGTTCTGAAGACGTTGTCGAACACTCGCTGTTCGCAAATATGAATGGGGGTTGTGGCTGGCAAGTTGAATGTGTTCTAAGAACACTCGCGGTGTCCTGAAATGTTCGCAAATAAACAAGATGGTGGTGTTCTGAAGACGCTTCTAAGAACACTTGCGGTGTCCTGAAATGTTCGCAAATAAACAAAATGTGGGTGTTATGAGGACGCTGTCCGTATTGTTATCTGTCACGTTGAATGTGTTCTAAGAACACTCGCGGTGTCCTGAAATGTTCGCAAATAAACAAAATGGGGTTGTTCTGAAGATCTTTCTAAGAACACTCGCAGTGTCTGGGGAATGTTCGAAGGGGGTGTCCTGAGGCGACTGTCCGTATTGTTCTCTGTCAAGTTGAATGTGTTCAAAGAACACTCGCGGTGTCCTGAAATATTTGCAAATACACAAAATGGGGGTGTTCTGAAGAGGTTGTCGAACACTCGCTGTGTCCTGAAATTTTCGCAAATAAACAAAATGGGGGTGTTCTGAGGACGCTGTCCGTATTGTTCTCTGTCACGTTGAATGTGTTCTAAGAACACTTGCGGTGTCCTGAAATGTTCGCAAATAAACATAATGGGGGTGTTCTGAAGACGTTTATAAGTACACTTGCGGTGTCTGGGGAAGGTTCGTAGGGGGTGTCCAGAGGACGCTGTCCGTATTGTTCTCTGTCAAGTTGAATGTGTTCTAAGAACACTTGCGGTGTCCTGAAATGTTCGCAAATAAACAAAATGGGGGTGTCCTGAGGACACTGTCCGTATTGTTCTCTGTCAAGTTGAATGTTTTCTAAGAACACTCGCAGTGTCCTGAAATGTTCGCAAATAAACAAAATGGGGGTGTTCTGAAGACACTTCTAAGAACACTCCCGGTGTCCTGAAATGTTCGCAAATAAACAAAATGTGGGTGTTATGAGGACACTGTCCGTATTGTTCTCCGTCAAGTTGAATGTGTTCTCAGAACACTCGCATTGTCATGAAATGTTCGGAAATACACAAAATGGGGGTGTTCTGAAGACGTTGTCGAACACTCGCTGTGTCCTGAAATGTTCGCAAATATGAATGGAGGTTGTGGCTGGCAAGTTGAATGTGTTCTAAGAACACTCGCGGTGTCCTGAAATGTTCGCAAATAAACAAGATGGTGGTGTTCTGAAGACGCTTCTAAGAACACTTGCGGTGTCCTGAAATGTTCGCAAATAAACAAAATGTGGGTGTTATGAGGACGCTGTCCGTATTGTTCTCTGTCACGTTGAATGTGTTCTAAGAACACTCGCGGTGTCCTGAAATGTTCGCAAATAAACAAAATGGGGTTGTTCTGAAGATGTTTCTAAGAACACTCGCAGTGTCTGGGGAATGTTCGAAGGGGGTGTCCTGAGGCGACTGTCCGTATTGTTCTCTGTCAAGTTGAATGTGTTCTAAGAACACTTGCGGTGTCCTGAAATGTTTGCAAATACACAAAATGGGGGTGTTCTGAAGAGGTTGTCGAACACTCGCTGTGTCCTGAAATTTTCGCAAATAAACAAAATGGGGGTGTTCTGAGGACGCTGTCCGTATTGTTCTCTGTCACGTTGAATGTGTTCTAAGAACACTCGCGGTGTCCTGAAATGTTCGCAAATATGAATGGAGGTTGTGGCTGGCAAGTTGAATGTGTTCTAAGAACACTCGCGGTGTCCTGAAATGTTCGCAAATAAACAAGATGGTGGTGTTCTGAAGACGCTTCTAAGAACACTTGCGGTGTCCTGAAATGTTCGCAAATAAACAAAATGTGGGTGTTATGAGGACGCTGTCCGTATTGTTCTCTGTCACGTTGAATGTGTTCTAAGAACACTCGCGGTGTCCTGAAATGTTCGCAAATAAACAAAATGGGGTTGTTCTGAAGATGTTTCTAAGAACACTCGCAGTGTCTGGGGAATGTTCGAAGGGGGTGTCCTGAGGCGACTGTCCGTATTGTTCTCTGTCAAGTTGAATGTGTTCTAAGAACACTTGCGGTGTCCTGAAATGTTTGCAAATACACAAAATGGGGGTGTTCTGAAGAGGTTGTCGAACACTCGCTGTGTCCTGAAATTTTCGCAAATAAACAAAATGGGGGTGTTCTGAGGACGCTGTCCGTATTGTTCTCTGTCACGTTGAATGTGTTCTAAGAACACTCGCGGTGTCCTGAAATGTTCGCAAATAAACAAAATGGGGGTGTTCTGAAGACGTTTCTAAGTACACTTGCGGTGTCCGGGGAATGTTCGTAGGGGGTGTCCAGAGGACGCTGTCCGTATTGTTCTCTCTCAAGTTGAATGTGTTCTAAGAACACTTGCGGTGTCCTGAAATGTTCGCAAATACACAAAATGGGGGTGTTCTGAAGACGTTGTCGAACACTCGCTGTGTTCTGAAATGTTCGCAAATATGAATGGGGGGTTGTGGCTGGCAAGTTGAATCTGTTCTAAGAACACTCGCAATGTCCTAAAATGTGCACAAATAAACAAAATGGGGGTGTCCTGAGGACACTGTCCGTATTGTTCTCTGTCAAGTTGAAAGTTTTCTAAGAACACTAGCGGTGTCCTGAAATGTTCGCAAATAAACAAAATGGGGGTGTTCTGAAGAAGTTTCTAAGTACACTCGCGGTGTCCGGGGAATGTTCGTAGGGGGTGTGCTGTAGACGCTGTCCGTATTGTTCTCTGTCAAGTTGAATGTGTTCTAAGAACACTCGCGGTGTCCTGAAATGTTCGCAAATACACAAAATGGGTGTGTTCTGAAGACGTTATCGAACACTCGCTGTGTCCTGAAATGTTCGCAAATAAACAAAATGGTGGTGTCCTGAGGACGCTGTCCGTATTGTTCTCGGTCAAGTTGAATGGTTTCTAAGAACACTCGCGGTGTCCTGAAATGTTCGCAAATAAACAAAATGGGGGTGTTCTGAAAACGTTTCTAAGAACACTCGCGGTGTTCTGGAATGTTCGTAGGGGGTGTCCTGAAGGCGTAGTCTGTATTGTTCGCTGGCAAGTTGAATGTGTTCTAAGAACACTCGCAGTGTCCTGAAATGTTCACAAATAAACAAAATGGGGGTGTCCTGAGGACGCTGTCCGTATTGTTCTCTGTCAAGTTGAATGTGTTCTAAGAACACTTGCGGTGTCCTGAAATGTTTGCAAATAAACAAGATGGTGGTGTTCTGAAGATGCTTCTAAGAACACTCGCAGTGTCCTGAAATGTTCACAAATAAACAAAATGGGGGTGTTCTGAGGATGCTGTCCGTATTGTTCTCTGTCACGTTGAATGTGTTCTAAGAACACTCCCGGTGTCCTGAAATGTTCGCAAATAAACAAAATGGGGGTGTTCTGAAGACGTTTCTAAGAACGCTTGCGGTGTCCGGGGAATGTTCGTAGGGGGTGTCCTGAGGACGCTGTCCGTATTGTTCTCCGTCAAGTTGAATGTGTTCTATGAACACTCGCAGTGTCCTGAAATGTTTTCGCAAATACACAAAATGGGGGTGTCCTGAAGACGTTGTCGAACACTCGCTGTGTCCTGAAATGTTTGCAAATATGAATGGGGGTTCTGGCTGGCAAGTTGAATGTGTTCTAAGAACACTCGCGGTGTCCTGAAATGTTCGCAAATAAACAAGGTGGTGGTGTTCTGAAGACGCTTCTAAGAACACTCCCGGTGTCCTGAAATGTTCGCAAATAAACAAAATGGGGGTGTCCTGAGGACGCTGTCCGTATTGTTCTCTGTCAAGTTTAATGTGTTCTAAGAACACACTGGTGTCCTGAAATGTTCGCAAATAAACAAGATGGTGGTGTTCTGAAGACGCTTCTAAGAACACTTGCTGTGTCCTGAAATGTTCGCAAATAAACAAAATGGGGGTGTTCTGAGGACGCTGTCCGTATTGTTCTCTGTCACGTTGAATGTGTTATAAGAACACTCGCGGTGTCCTGAAATGTTTGCAAATAAACAAAATGGGGGTGTTCTGAAGACGTTTCTAAGTACACTTGCGGTGTCCGGGGAATGTTCGTAGGGGGTGTCCTGAGGATGCTGTCTGTATTGTTCTCTGTCAAGTTGAATGTGTTCTAAGAACACTTGCGGTGTCCTGAAATGTTCGCAAATACACAAAATGGGGGTGGTCTGAAGACCTTGTCGAACACTCGCTGTGTCCTGAAATGTTCCCAAATATGAATGGGGGGTTGTGGCTGGCAAGTTGAATGTGTGCTAAGAACACTCGCGATGTCCTGAAATGTTCGCAAATAAACAAAATGGGGGTGTCCTGAGGACGCTGTCCGTATTGTTCTCTGTCAAGTTGAATGTTTTCTAAGAACTCTCGTGGTGTCCTGAAATGTTCGCAAATAAACAAAATGGGGGTGTTCTGAAGAAGTTTCTAAGTACACTTGCGGTGTCCGGGGAATGATCATAGGGGGTGTCTTGTGGACGCTGTCCGTATTGTTCTCTATCAAGTTGAATGTGTTCTAAGAACACTTGCGGTGTCCTGAAATGTTCGCAAATAAACAAAATGGGGGTGTCCTGAGGACACTGTCCGTATTGTTCTCTGTCAAGTTGAATGTTTTCTAAGAACACTCGCAGTGTCCTGAAATGTTCGCAAATAAACAAAATGGTGGTGTTCTGAAGACGCTTCTAAGAACACTCCCGGTGTCCTGAAATGTTCGCAAATAAACAAAATGTGGGTGTTATGAGGACGCTGTCGTATTGTTCTCCGTCAAGTTGAATGTGTTCTAAGAACACTCGCAGTGTCCTGAAATGTTCGGAAATACACAAAATGGGGGTGTTCTGAAGACGTTGTCGAACACTCGCTGTTCGCAAATATGAATGGGGGTTGTGGCTGGCAAGTTGAATGTGTTCTAAGAACACTCGCGGTGTCCTGAAATGTTCGCAAATAAACAAGATGGTGGTGTTCTGAAGACGCTTCTAAGAACACTTGCGGTGTCCTGAAATGTTCGCAAATAAACAAAATGTGGGTGTTATGAGGACGCTGTCCGTATTGTTATCTGTCACGTTGAATGTGTTCTAAGAACACTCGCGGTGTCCTGAAATGTTCGCAAATAAACAAAATGGGGTTGTTCTGAAGATCTTTCTAAGAACACTCGCAGTGTCTGGGGAATGTTCGAAGGGGGTGTCCTGAGGCGACTGTCCGTATTGTTCTCTGTCAAGTTGAATGTGTTCAAAGAACACTCGCGGTGTCCTGAAATATTTGCAAATACACAAAATGGGGGTGTTCTGAAGAGGTTGTCGAACACTCGCTGTGTCCTGAAATTTTCGCAAATAAACAAAATGGGGGTGTTCTGAGGACGCTGTCCGTATTGTTCTCTGTCACGTTGAATGTGTTCTAAGAACACTTGCGGTGTCCTGAAATGTTCGCAAATAAACATAATGGGGGTGTTCTGAAGACGTTTATAAGTACACTTGCGGTGTCTGGGGAAGGTTCGTAGGGGGTGTCCAGAGGACGCTGTCCGTATTGTTCTCTGTCAAGTTGAATGTGTTCTAAGAACACTTGCGGTGTCCTGAAATGTTCGCAAATAAACAAAATGGGGGTGTCCTGAGGACACTGTCCGTATTGTTCTCTGTCAAGTTGAATGTTTTCTAAGAACACTCGCAGTGTCCTGAAATGTTCGCAAATAAACAAAATGGGGGTGTTCTGAAGACACTTCTAAGAACACTCCCGGTGTCCTGAAATGTTCGCAAATAAACAAAATGTGGGTGTTATGAGGACACTGTCCGTATTGTTCTCCGTCAAGTTGAATGTGTTCTCAGAACACTCGCATTGTCATGAAATGTTCGGAAATACACAAAATGGGGGTGTTCTGAAGACGTTGTCGAACACTCGCTGTGTCCTGAAATGTTCGCAAATATGAATGGAGGTTGTGGCTGGCAAGTTGAATGTGTTCTAAGAACACTCGCGGTGTCCTGAAATGTTCGCAAATAAACAAGATGGTGGTGTTCTGAAGACGCTTCTAAGAACACTTGCGGTGTCCTGAAATGTTCGCAAATAAACAAAATGTGGGTGTTATGAGGACGCTGTCCGTATTGTTCTCTGTCACGTTGAATGTGTTCTAAGAACACTCGCGGTGTCCTGAAATGTTCGCAAATAAACAAAATGGGGTTGTTCTGAAGATGTTTCTAAGAACACTCGCAGTGTCTGGGGAATGTTCGAAGGGGGTGTCCTGAGGCGACTGTCCGTATTGTTCTCTGTCAAGTTGAATGTGTTCTAAGAACACTTGCGGTGTCCTGAAATGTTTGCAAATACACAAAATGGGGGTGTTCTGAAGAGGTTGTCGAACACTCGCTGTGTCCTGAAATTTTCGCAAATAAACAAAATGGGGGTGTTCTGAGGACGCTGTCCGTATTGTTCTCTGTCACGTTGAATGTGTTCTAAGAACACTCGCGGTGTCCTGAAATGTTTGTAAATAAACAAAATGGGGGTGTTCTGAAGACGTTTCTAAGTACAATTGCGGTGTTCGGGGAATGTTCCTAGGGGGTGTCCAGAGGACACTGTCCGTATTGTTCTCTGTCAAGTTGAATGTGTTCTAAGAACACTTGCGGTGTCCTGAAATGTTCGCAAATACACAAAATGGGGGTGTTCTGAAGACGTTGTCGAACACTCGCTGTGTTCTGAAATGTTCGCAAATATGAATGGGGGGTTGTGGCTGGCAAATTGAATCTGTTCAAAGAACACTCGCGATGTCCTGAAATGTGCACAAATAAACAAAATGGGGGTGTCCTGAGGACACTGTACGTATTGTTCTCTGTCAAGTTGAATGTTTTCTAAGAACACTAGCGGTGTCCTGAAATGTTCGCAAATAAACAAAATGGGGGTGTTCTGAAGAAGTTTCTAAATACACTCGCGGTGTCCGGGGAATGTTCGTAGGGGGTGTCCTGTAGACGCTGTCCGTATTGTTCTCTGTCAAGTTGAATGTGTTCTAACAACACTCGCGGTGTCCTGAAATGTTCGCAAATACACAAAATGGGTGTGTTCTGAAGACGTTGTCGAACACTCGCTGTGTCCTGAAATGTTCGCAAATAAACAAAATGGTGGTGTCCTGAGGACGCTGTCCGTATTGTTCTCTGTCAAGTTGAATGGTTTCTAAGAACACTCGCGGTGTCCTGAAATGTTCGCAAATAAATAAAATGGGGGTGTTCTGAAAACGTTTCTAAGAACACTTGCGGTGTCCTGGAATGTTCGTAGGGGGTGTCCTGAAGGCGTAGTCTGTATTGTTCGCTGGCAAGTTGAATGTGTTCTAAGAACACTCGTGGTGTCCTGAAATGTTCACAAATAAACAAAATGGGGGTGTCCTGAGGACGCTGTCCGTATTGTTCTCTGTCAAGTTGAATGTGTTCTAAGAACACTTGCGGTGTCCTGAAATGTTTGCAAATAAACAAGATGGTGGTGTTCTGAAGATGCTTCTAAGAACACTCGCAGTGTCCTGAAATGTTCACAAATAAACAAAATGGGGGTGTTCTGAGGATGCTGTCCGTATTGTTCTCTGTCACGTTGAATGTGTTCTAAGAACACTCCCGGTGTCCTGAAATGTTCGCAAATAAACAAAATGGGGGTGTTCTGAAGACGTTTCTAAGAACGCTTGCGGTGTCCGGGGAATGTTCGTAGGGGGTGTCCTGAGGACGCTGTCCGTATTGTTCTCCGTCAAGTTGAATGTGTTCTATGAACACTCGCAGTGTCCTGAAATGTTTTCGCAAATACACAAAATGGGGGTGTCCTGAAGACGTTGTCGAACACTCGCTGTGTCCTGAAATGTTTGCAAATATGAATGGGGGTTCTGGCTGGCAAGTTGAATGTGTTCTAAGAACACTCGCGGTGTCCTGAAATGTTCGCAAATAAACAAGGTGGTGGTGTTCTGAAGATGCTTCTAAGAACACTCCCGGCGTCCTGAAATGTTCGCAAATAAACAAAATGGTGGTGTTCTGAAGACGCTTCTAAGAACACTTGCTGTGTCCTGAAATGTTCGCAAATAAACAAAATGGGGGTGTTCTGAGGACGCTGTCCGTATTGTTCTCTGTCACGTTGAATGTGTTATAAGAACACTCGCGGTGTCCTGAAATTTTTGCAAATAAACAAAATGGGGGTGTTCTGAAGACGTTTCTAAGTACACTTGCAGTGTCCGGGGAATGTTCGTAGGGGGTGTCCTGAGGACGCTGTCTGTATTGTTCTCTGTCAAGTTGAATGTGTTCTAAGAACACTTGCGGTGTCCTGAAATGTTCGCAAATACACAAAATGGTGGTGGTCTGAAGACCTTGTCGAACACTCGGTGTGTCCTGAAATGTTCCCAAATTTGAATAGGGGGTTGTGGCTGGCAAGTTGAATGTGTGCTAAGAACACTCGCGATGTCCTGAAATGTTCGCAAATAAACAAAATGGGGGTGTCCTGAGGACGCTGTCCGTATTGTTCTCTGTCAAGTTGAATGTTTTCTAAGAACTCTCGTGGTGTCCTGAAATGTTCGCAAATAAACAAAATGGGGGTGTTCTGAAGAAGTTTCTAAGTACACTTGCGGTGTCCGGGGAATGATCATAGGGGGTGTCTTGTGGAAGCTGTCCGTATTGTTCTCTATCAAGTTGAATGGGTTCTAAGAACACTTGCGGTGTCCTGAAATGTTCGCAAATAAACAAATTGGGGGTGTCCTGAGGACACTGTCCGTATTGTTCTCTGTCAAGTTGAATGTTTTCTAAGAACACTCGCAGTGTCCTGAAATGTTCGCAAATAAACAAAAAGGGGGTGTTCTGAAGACGCTTCTAAGAACACTCCCGGTGTCCTGAAATGTTCGCAAATAAACAAAATGTGGGTGTTATGAGGACGCTGTCGTATTGTTCTCCGTCAAGTTGAATGTGTTCTAAGAACACTCGCGGTGTCCTGAAATGTTCGCAAATAAACAAAATGGTGGTGTCCTGAGGACGCTGTCCGTATTGTTCTCGGTCAAGTTGAATGGTTTCTAAGAACACTCGCGGTGTCCTGAAATGTTCGCAAATAAACAAAATGGGGGTGTTCTGAAAACGTTTCTAAGAACACTCGCGGTGTCCTGGAATGTTCGTAGGGGGTGTCCTGAAGGCGTAGTCTGTATTGTTCGCTGGCAAGTTGAATGTGTTCTAAGAACACTCGCAGTGTCCTGAAATGTTCACAAATAAACAAAATTGGGGTGTCCTGAGGACGCTGTCCGTATTGTTCTCTGTCAAGTTGAATGTGTTCTAAGAACACTTGCGGTGTCCTGAAATGTTTGCAAATAAACAAGATGGTGGTGTTCTGAAGATGCTTCTAAGAACACTCGCAGTGTCCTGAAATGTTCACAAATAAACAAAATGGGGGTGTTCTGAGGATGCTGTCCGTATTGTTCTCTGTCACGTTGAATGTGTTCTAAGAACACTCCCGGTGTCCTGAAATGTTCGCAAATAAACAAAATGGGGGTGTTCTGAAGACGTTTCTAAGAACGCTTGCGGTGTCCGGGGAATGTTCGTAGGGGGTGTCCTGAGGACGCTGTCCGTATTGTTCTCCGTCAAGTTGAATGTGTTCTATGAACACTCGCAGTGTCCTGAAATGTTTTCGCAAATACACAAAATGGGGGTGTCCTGAAGACGTTGTCGAACACTCGCTGTGTCCTGAAATGTTTGCAAATATGAATGGGGGTTCTGGCTGGCAAGTTGAATGTGTTCTAAGAACACTCGCGGTGTCCTGAAATGTTCGCAAATAAACAAGGTGGTGGTGTTCTGAAGATGCTTCTAAGAACACTCCCGGTGTCCTGAAATGTTCGCAAATAAACAAAATGGGGGTGTCCTGAGGACGCTGTCCGTATTGTTCTCTGTCAAGTTTAATGTGTTCTAAGAACACACGGGTGTCCTGAAATGTTCGCAAATAAACAAGATGGTGGTGTTCTGAAGACGCTTCTAAGAACACTTGCTGTGTCCTGAAATGTTCGCAAATAAACAAAATGGGGGTGTTCTGAGGACGCTGTCCGTATTGTTCTCTGTCACGTTGAATGTGTTATAAGAACACTCGCGGTGTCCTGAAATTTTTGCAAATAAACAAAATGGGGGTGTTCTGAAGACGTTTCTAAGTACACTTGCGGTGTCCGGGGAATGTTCGTAGGGGGTGTCCTGAGGACGCTGTCTGTATTGTTCTCTTTCAAGTTGAATGTGTTCTAAGAACACTTGCGGTGTCCTGAAATGTTCGCAAATACACAAAATGGGGGTGGTCTGAAGACCTTGTCGAACACTCGCTGTGTCCTGAAATGTTCCCAAATATGAATGGGGGGTTGTGGCTGGCAAGTTGAATGTGTGCTAAGAACACTCGCGGTGTCCTGAAATTTTTGCAAATAAACAAAATGGGGGTGTTCTGAAGAAGTTTCTAAGTACACTTGCGGTGTCCGGGGAATGATCATAGGGGGTGTCTTGTGGACGCTGTCCGTATTGTTCTCTATCAAGTTGAATGTGTTCTAAGAACACTTGCGGTGTCCTGAAATGTTCACAAATAAACAAATTGGGGGTGTCCTGAGGACACTGCCCGTATTGTTCTCTGTCAAGTTGAATGTTTTCTAAGAACACTCGCAGTGTCCTGAAATGTTCGCAAATAAACAAAAAGGGGGTGTTCTGAAGACGCTTCTAAGAACACTCCCGGTGTCCTGAAATGTTCGCAAATAAACAAAATGTGGGTGTTATGAGGACGCTGTCGTATTGTTCTCCGTCAAGTTGAATGTGTTCTAAGAACACTCGCAGTGTCCTGAAATGTTCGGAAATACACAAAATGGGGGTGTTCTGAAGACGTTGTCGAACACTCGCTGTGTCCTGAAATGTTCGCAAATATGAATGGGGGTTGTGGCTGGCAAGTTGAATGTGTTCTAAGAACACTCGCGGTGTCCTGAAATGTTCGCAAATAAACAAGATGGTGGTGTTCTGAAGACGCTTCTAAGAACACTTGCGGTGTCCTGAAATGTTCGCAAATAAACAAAATGTGGGTGTTATGAGGACGCTGTCCGTATTGTTATCTGTCACGTTGAATGTGTTCTAAGAACACTCGCGGTGTCCTGAAATGTTTGCAAATACACAAAATGGGGGTGTTCTGAAGAGGTTGTCGAACACTCGCTGTGTCCTGAAATTTTCGCAAATAAACAAAATGGGGGTGTTCTGAGGACGCTGTCCGTATTGTTCTCTGTCACGTTGAATGTGTTCTAAGAACACTCGCGGTGTCCTGAAATGTTCGCAAATAAACAAAATGGGGGTGTTCTGAAGACGTTTCTAAGTACACTTGCGGTGTCCGGGGAATGTTCGTAGGGGGTGTCCAGAGGACGCTGTCCGTATTGTTCTCTCTCAAGTTGAATGTGTTCTAAGAACACTTGCGGTGTCCTGAAATGTTCGCAAATACACAAAATGGGGGTGTTCTGAAGACGTTGTCGAACACTCGCTGTGTCCTGAAATGTTCACAAATAAACAAAATGGGGGTGTTCTGAGGATGCTGTCCGTATTGTTCTCTGTCACGTTGAATGTGTTCTAAGAACACTTCCGGTGTCCTGAAATGTTCGCAAATAAACAAAATGGGGGTGTTCTGAAGACGTTTCTAAGAACGCTTGCGGTGTCCGGGGAATGTTCGTAGGGGGTGTCCTGAGGACGCTGTCCGTATTGTTCTCCGTCAAGTTGAATGTGTTCTATGAACACTCGCAGTGTCCTGAAATGTTTTCGCAAATACACAAAATGGGGGTGTCCTGAAGACGTTGTCGAACACTCGCTGTGTCCTGAAATGTTTGCAAATATGAATGGGGGTTCTGGCTGGTAAGTTGAATGTGTTCTAAGAACACTCGCGGTGTCCTGAAATGTTCGCAAATAAACAAGGTGGTGGTGTTCTGAAGATGCTTCTAAGAACACTCCCGGTGTCCTGAAATGTTCGCAAATAAACAAAATGGGGGTGTCCTGAGGACGCTGTCCGTATTGTTCTCTGTCAAGTTTAATGTGTTCTAAGAACACACGGGTGTCCTGAAATGTTCGCAAATAAACAAGATGGTGGTGTTCTGAAGACGCTTCTAAGAACACTTGCTGTGTCCTGAAATGTTCGCAAATAAACAAAATGGGGGTGTTCTGAGGACGCTGTCCGTATTGTTCTCTGTCACGTTGAATGTGTTATAAGAACACTCGCGGTGTCCTGAAATTTTTGCAAATAAACAAAATGGGGGTGTTCTGAAGACGTTTCTAAGTACACTTGCGGTGTCCGGGGAATGTTCGTAGGGGGTGTCCTGAGGACGCTGTCTGTATTGTTCTCTGTCAAGTTGAATGTGTTCTAAGAACACTTGCGGTGTCCTGAAATGTTCGCAAATACACAAAATGGTGGTGGTCTGAAGACCTTGTCGAACACTCGGTGTGTCCTGAAATGTTCCCAAATTTGAATAGGGGGTTGTGGCTGGCAAGTTGAATGTGTACTAAGAACACTCGCGATGTCCTGAAATGTTCGCAAATAAACAAAATGGGGGTGTCCTGAGGACGCTGTCCGTATTGTTCTCTGTGAAGTTGAATGTTTTCTAAGAACTCTCGTGGTGTCCTGAAATGTTCGCAAATAAACAAAATGGGGGTGTTCTGAAGAAGTTTCTAAGTACACTTGCGGTGTCCGGGGAATGATCATAGGGGGTGTCTTGTGGACGCTGTCCGTATTGTTCTCTATCAAGTTGAATGTGTTCTAAGAACACTTGCGGTGTCCTGAAATGTTCGCAAATAAACAAATTGGGGGTGTCCTGAGGACACTGTCCATATTGTTCTCTGTCAAGTTGAATGTTTTCTAAGAACACTCGCAGTGTCCTGAAATGTTCGCAAATAAACAAAAAGGGGGTGTTCTGAAGACGCTTCTAAGAACACTCCCGGTGTCCTGAAATGTTCGCAAATAAACAAAATGTGGGTGTTATGAGGACGCTGTCGTATTGTTCTCCGTCAAGTTGAATGTGTTCTAAGAACACTCGCAGTGTCCTGAAATGTTCGGAAATACACAAAATGGGGGTGTTCTGAAGACGTTGTCGAACACTCGCTGTGTCCTGAAATGTTCGCAAATATGAATGGGGGTTGTGGCTGGCAAGTTGAATGTGTTCTAAGAACACTCGCGGTGTCCTGAAATGTTCGCAAATAAACAAGATGGTGGTGTTCTGAAGACGCTTCTAAGAACACTTGCGGTGTCCTGAAATGTTCGCAAATAAACAAAATGTGGGTGTTATGAGGACGCTGTCCGTATTGTTATCTGTCACGTTGAATGTGTTCTAAGAACACTCGCGGTGTCCTGAAATGTTTGCAAATACACAAAATGGGGGTGTTCTGAAGAGGTTGACGAACACTCGCTGTGTCCTGAAATTTTCGCAAATAAACAAAATGGGGGTGTTCTGAGGACGCTGTCCGTATTGTTCTCTGTCACGTTGAATGTGTTCTAAGAACACTCGCGGTGTCCTGAAATGTTCGCAAATAAACAAAATGGGGGTGTTCTGAAGACGTTTCTAAGTACACTTGCGGTGTCCGGGGAATGTTCGTAGGGGGTGTCCAGAGGACGCTGTCCGTATTGTTCTCTCTCAAGTTGAATGTGTTCTAAGAACACTTGCGGTGTCCTGAAATGTTCGCAAATACACAAAATGGGGGTGTTCTGAAGACGTTGTCGAACACTCGCTGTGTCCTGAAATGTTCACAAATAAACAAAATGGGGGTGTTCTGAGGATGCTGTCCGTATTGTTCTCTGTCACGTTGAATGTGTTCTAAGAACACTCCCGGTGTCCTGAAATGTTCGCAAATAAACAAAATGGGGGTGTTCTGAAGACGTTTCTAAGAACGCTTGCGGTGTCCGGGGAATGTTCGTAGGGGGTGTCCTGAGGACGCTGTCCGTATTGTTCTCCGTCAAGTTGAATGTGTTCTATGAACACTCGCAGTGTCCTGAAATGTTTTCGCAAATACACAAAATGGGGGTGTCCTGAAGACGTTGTCGAACACTCGCTGTGTCCTGAAATGTTTGCAAATATGAATGGGGGTTCTGGCTGGCAAGTTGAATGTGTTCTAAGAACACTCGCGGTGTCCTGAAATGTTCGCAAATAAACAAGGTGGTGGTGTTCTGAATATGCTTCTAAGAACACTCCCGGTGTCCTGAAATGTTCGCAAATAAACAAAATGGGGGTGTCC
Source organism: Ambystoma mexicanum (assembly GCF_040938575.1). Taxonomy (NCBI): domain Eukaryota; kingdom Metazoa; phylum Chordata; class Amphibia; order Caudata; family Ambystomatidae; genus Ambystoma; species Ambystoma mexicanum. Next base: position 741,624,427 of record NC_090928.1, read on the forward strand.
TGAGGACGCTGTCCGTATTGTTCTCTGTCAAGTTTAATGTGTTCTAAGAACACACGGGTGTCCTGAAATGTTCGCAAATAAACAAGATGGTGGTGTTCTGAAGACGCTTCTAAGAACACTTGCTGTGTCCTGAAATGTTCGCAAATAAACAAAATGGGGGTGTTCTGAGGACGCTGTCCGTATTGTTCTCTGTCACGTTGAATGTGTTATAAGAACACTCGCGGTGTCCTGAAATTTTTGCAAATAAACAAAATGGGGGTGTTCTGAAGACGTTTCTAAGTACACTTGCGGTGTCCGGGGAATGTTCGTAGGGGGTGTCCTGAGGACGCTGTCTGTATTGTTCTCTGTCAAGTTGAATGTGTTCTAAGAACACTTGCGGTGTCCTGAAATGTTCGCAAATACACAAAATGGTGGTGGTCTGAAGACCTTGTCGAACACTCGGTGTGTCCTGAAATGTTCCCAAATTTGAATAGGGGGTTGTGGCTGGCAAGTTGAATGTGTGCTAAGAACACTCGCGATGTCCTGAAATGTTCGCAAATAAACAAAATGGGGGTGTCCTGAGGACGCTGTCCGTATTGTTCTCTGTCAAGTTGAATGTTTTCTAAGAACTCTCGTGGTGTCCTGAAATGTTCGCAAATAAACAAAATGGGGGTGTTCTGAAGAAGTTTCTAAGTACACTTGCGGTGTCCGGGGAATGATCATAGGGGGTGTCTTGTGGACGCTGTCCGTATTGTTCTCTATCAAGTTGAATGTGTTCTAAGAACACTTGCGGTGTCCTGAAATGTTCGCAAATAAACAAATTGGGGGTGTCCTGAGGACACTGTCCGTATTGTTCTCTGTCAAGTTGAATGTTTTCTAAGAACACTCGCAGTGTCCTGAAATGTTCGCAAATAAACAAAAAGGGGGTGTTCTGAAGACGCTTCTAAGAACACTCCCGGTGTCCTGAAATGTTCGCAAATAAACAAAATGTGGGTGTTATGAGGACGCTGTCGTATTGTTCTCCGTCAAGTTGAATGTGTTCTAAGAACACTCGCAGTGTCCTGAAATGTTCGGAAATACACAAAATGGGGGTGTTCTGAAGACGTTGTCGAACACTCGCTGTGTCCTGAAATGTTCGCAAATATGAATGGGGGTTGTGGCTGGCAAGTTGAATGTGTTCTAAGAACACTCGCGGTGTCCTGAAATGTTCGCAAATAAACAAGATGGTGGTGTTCTGACGACGCTTCTAAGAACACTTGCGGTGTCCTGAAATGTTCGCAAATAAACAAAATGTGGGTGTTATGAGGACGCTGTCCGTATTGTTCTCTGTCACGTTGAATGTGTTCTAAGAACACTCGCGGTGTCCTGAAATGTTCGCAAATAAACAAAATGGGGGTGTTCTGAAGACGTTTCTAAGTACACTTGCGGTGTCTGGGGAATGTTCGTAGGGGGTGTCCAGAGGACGCTGTCCGTATTGTTCTCTCTCAAGTTGAATGTGTTCTAAGAACACTTGCGGTGTCCTGAAATGTTCGCAAATACACAAAATGGGGGTGTTCTGAAGACGTTGTCGAACACTCGCTGTGTTCTGAAATGTTCGCAAATATGAATGGGGGGTTGTGGCTGGCAAGTTGAATCTGTTCTAAGAACACTCGCGATGTCCTAAAATGTGCACAAATAAACAAAATGGGGGTGTCCTGAGGACACTGTCCGTATTGTTCTCTATCAAGTTGAAAGTTTTCTAAGAACACTAGTGGTGTCCTGAAATGTTCGCAAATAAACAAAATGGGGGTGTTCTGAAGAAGTTTCTAAGTACACTCGCGGTATCCGGGGAATGTTCGTAGGGGGTGTGCTGTAGACGCTGTCCGTATTGTTCTCTGTCAAGTTGAATGTGTTCTAACAACACTCGCGGTGTCCTGAAATGTTCGCAAATACACAAAATGGGTGTGTTCTGAAGACGTTGTCGAACACTCGCTGTGTCCTGAAATGTTCGCAAATAAACAAAATGGTGGTGTCCTGAGGACCCTGTCCGTATTGTTCTCGGTCAAGTTGAATGTTTTCTAAGAACACTCGCGGTGTCCTGAAATGTTCGCAAATAAACAAAATGGGGGTGTTCTGAAAACGTTTCTAAGAACACTTGCGGTGTCCTGGAATGTTCGTAGGGGGTGTCCTGAAGGCGTAGTCTGTATTGTTCGCTGGCAAGTTGAATGTGTTCTAAGAACACTCGTGGTGTCCTGAAATGTTCACAAATAAACAAAATGGGGGTGTCCTGAGGACGCTGTCCGTATTGTTCTCTGTCAAGTTGAATGTGTTCTAAGAACACTTGCGGTGTCCTGAAATGTTTGCAAATAAACAAGATGGTGGTGTTCTGAAGATGCTTCTAAGAACACTCGCAGTGTCCTGAAATGTTCACAAATGAACAAAATGGGGGTGTTCTGAGGATGCTGTCCGTATTGTTCTCTGTCACGTTGAATGTGTTCTAAGAACACTCCCGGTGTCCTGAAATGTTCGCAAATAAACAAAATGGGGGTGTTCTGAAGACGTTTCTAAGAACGCTTGCGGTGTCCGGGGAATGTTCGTAGGGGGTGTCCTGAGGACGCTGTCCGTATTGTTCTCCCTCAAGTTGAATGTGTTCTATGAACACTCGCAGTGTCCTGAAATGTTTTCGCAAATACACAAAATGGTGGTGTCCTGAAGACGTTGTCGAACACTCGCTGTGTCCTGAAATGTTTGCAAATATGAATGGGGGTTCTGGCTGGCAAGTTGAATGTGTTCTAAGAACACTCGCGGTGTCCTGAAATGTTCGCAAATAAACAAGGTGGTGGTGTTCTGAAGATGCTTCTAAGAACACTCGCGGTGTCCTGAAATGTTCGCAAATAAACAAAATGGGGGTGTCCTGAGGACGCTGTCCGTATTGTTCTCTGTCAAGTTTAATGTGTTCTAAGAACACACGGGTGTCCTGAAATGTTCGCAAATAAACAAGATGGTGGTGTTCTGAAGACGCTTCTAAGAACACTTGCTGTGTCCTGAAATGTTCGCAAATAAACAAAATGGGGGTGTTCTGAGGACGCTGTCCGTATTGTTCTCTGTCACGTTGAATGTGTTATAAGAACACTCGCGGTGTCCTGAAATTTTGCAAATAAACAAAATGGGGGTGTTCTGAAGACGTTTCTAAGTACACTTGCGGTGTCCGGGGAATGTTCGTAGGGGGTGTCCTGAGGACGCTGTCTGTATTGTTCTCTGTCAAGTTGAATGTGTTCTAAGAACACTTGTGGTGTCCTGAAATGTTCGCAAATACACAAAATGGTGGTGGTCTGAAGACCTTGTCGAACACTCGCTGTGTCCTGAAATGTTCCCAAATATGAATGGGGGGTTGTGGCTGGCAAGTTGAATGTGTGCTAAGAACACTCGCGATGTCCTGAAATGTTCGCAAATAAACAAAATGGGGGTGTCCTGAGGACGCTGTCCGTATTGTTCTCTGTCAAGTTGAATGTTTTCTAAGAACTCTCGTGGTGTCCTGAAATGTTCGCAAATAAACAAAATGGGGGTGTTCTGAAGAAGTTTCTAAGTACACTTGCGGTGTCCGGGGAATGATCATAGGGGGTGTCTTGTGGACGCTGTCCGTATTGTTCTCTATCAAGTTGAATGTGTTCTAAGAACACTTGCGGTGTCCTGAAATGTTCGCAAATAAACAAAATGGGGGTGTCCTGAGGACACTGTCCGTATTGTTCTCTGTCAAGTTGAATGTTTTCTAAGAACACTCGCAGTGTCCTGAAATGTTCGCAAATAAACAAAAAGGGGGTGTTCTGAAGACGCTTCTAAGAACACTCCCGGTGTCCTGAAATGTTCGCAAATAAACAAAATGTGGGTGTTATGAGGACGCTGTCGTATTGTTCTCCATCAAGTTGAATGTGTTCTAAGAACACTCGCAGTGTCCTGAAATGTTCGGAAATACACAAAATGGGGGTGTTCTGAAGACGTTGTCGAACACTCGCTGTGTCCTGAAATGTTCGCAAATATGAATGGGGGTTGTGGCTGGCAAGTTGAATGTGTTCTAAGAACACTCGCGGTGTCCTGAAATGTTTGCAAATAAACAAGATGGTGGTGTTCTGAAGACGCTTCTAAGAACACTTGCGGTGTCCTGAAATGTTCGCAAATAAACAAAATGTGGGTGTTATGAGGACGCTGTCCGTATTGTTATCTGTCACGTTGAATGTGTTCTAAGAACACTCGCGGTGTCCTGAAATGTTTGCAAATAAACAAAATGGGGTTGTTCTGAAGATCTTTCTAAGAACACTCGCAGTGTCTGGGGAATGTTCGAAGGGGGTGTCCTGATGCGACTGTCCGTATTGTTCTCTGTCAAGTTGAATGTGTTCAAAGAACACTCGCGGTGTCCTGAAATGTTTGCAAATACACAAAATGGGGGTGTTCTGAAGAGGTTGTCGAACACTCGCTGTGTCCTGAAATTTTCGCAAATAAACAAAATGGGGGTGTTCTGAGGACGCTGTCCGTATTGTTCTCTGTCACGTTGAATGTGTTCTAAGAACACTTGCGGTGTCCTGAAATGTTCGCAAATAAACAAAATGGGGGTGTTCTGAAGACGTTTCTAAGTACACTTGCGGTGTCCGGGGAATGTTCGTAGGGGGTGTCCAGAGGACGCTGTCCGTATTGTTCTCTCTCAAGTTGAATGTGTTCTAAGAACACTTGCGGTGTCCTGAAATGTTCGCAAATACACAAAATGGGGGTGTTCTGAAGACGTTGTCGAACACTCGCTGTGTTCTGAAATGTTCGCAAATATGAATGGGGGGTTGTGGCTGGCAAGTTGAATCTGTTCTAAGAACACTCGCAATGTCCTAAAATGTGCACAAATAAACAAAATGGGTATGTCCTGAGGACACTGTCCGTATTGTTCTCTGTCAAGTTGAAAGTTTTCTAAGAACACTCGCGGTGTCCTGAAATGTTCGCAAATAAACAAAATGGGGGTGTTCTAAAGAAGTTTCTAAGTACACTCGCGGTGTCCGGGGAATGTTCGTAGGGGGTGTGCTGTAGACGCTGTCCGTATTGTTCTCTGTCAAGTTGAATGTGTTCTAAGAACACTCGCGGTGTCCTGAAATGTTCGCAAATACACAAAATGGGTGTGTTCTGAAGACGTTGTCGAACACTCGCTGTGTCCTGAAATGTTCGCAAATAAACAAAATGGAGGTGTCCTGAGGACGCTGTCCGTATTGTTCTCGGTCAAGTTGAATGGTTTCTAAGAACACTCGCGGTGTCCTGAAATGTTCGCAAATAAACAAAATGGGGGTGTTCTGAAAACGTTTCTAAGAACACTCGCGGTGTCCTGGAATGTTCGTAGGGGGTGTCCTGAAGGCGTAGTCTGTATTGTTCGCTGGCAAGTTGAATGTGTTCTAAGAACACTCGCAGTGTCCTGAAATGTTCACAAATAAACAAAATGGGGGTGTCCTGAGGACGCTGTCCGTATTGTTCTCTGTCAAGTTGAATGTGTTCTAAGAACACTTGCGGTGTCCTGAAATGTTTGCAAATAAACAAGATGGTGGTGTTCTGAAGATGCTTCTAAGAACACTCGCAGTGTCCTGAAATGTTCACAAATAAACAAAATGGGGGTGTTCTGAGGATGCTGTCCGTATTGTTCTCTGTCACGTTGAATGTGTTCTAAGAACACTCCCGGTGTCCTGAAATGTTCGCAAATAAACAAAATGGGGGTGTTCTGAAAACGTTTCTAAGAACACTCGCGGTGTCCTGGAATGTTCGTAGGGGGTGTCCTGAAGGCGTAGTCTGTATTGTTCGCTGGCAAGTTGAATGTGTTCTAAGAACACTCGCAGTGTCCTGAAATGTTCACAAATAAACAAAATGGGGGTGTCCTGAGGACGCTGTCCGTATTGTTCTCCGTCAAGTTGAATGTGTTCTATGAACACTCGCAGTGTCCTGAAATGTTTTCGCAAATACACAAAATGGGGGTGTCCTGAAGACGTTGTTGAACACTCGCTGTGTCCTGAAATGTTTGCAAATATGAATGGGGGTTCTGGCTGGCAAGTTGAATGTGTTCTAAGAACACTCGCGGTGTCCTGAAATGTTCGCAAATAAACAAGGTGGTGGTGTTCTGAAGACGCTTCTAAGAACACTCCCGGTGTCCTGAAATGTTCGCAAATAAACAAAATGGGGGTGTCCTGAGGACGCTGTCCGTATTGTTCTCTGTCAAGTTTAATGTGTTCTAAGAACACACGGGTGTCCTGAAATGTTCGCAAATAAACAAGATGGTGGTGTTCTGAAGACGCTTCTAAGAACACTTGCTGTGTCCTGAAATGTTCGCAAATAAACAAAATGGGGGTGTTCTGAGGACGCTGTCCGTATTGTTCTCTGTCACGTTGAATGTGTTATAAGAACACTCGCGGTGTCCTGAAATGTTTGCAAATAAACAAAATGGGGGTGTTCTGAAGACGTTTCTAAGTACACTTGCGGTGTCCGGGGAATGTTCGTAGGGGGTGTCCTGAGGATGCTGTCTGTATTGTTCTCTGTCAAGTTGAATGTGTTCTAAGAACACTTGCGGTGTCCTGAAATGTTCGCAAATACACAAAATGGGGGTGGTCTGAAGATCTTGTCGAACACTCGCTGTGTCCTGAAATGTTCCCAAATATGAATGGGGGGTTGTGGCTGGCAAGTTGAATGTGTGCTAAGAACACTCGCGATGTCCTGAAATGTTCGCAAATAAACAAAATGGGGGTGTCCTGAGGACGCTGTCCGTATTGTTCTCTTTCAAGTTGAATGTTTTCTAAGAACTCTCGTGGTGTCCTGAAATGTTCGCAAATAAACAAAATGGGGGTGTTCTGAAGAAGTTTCTAAGTACACTTGCGGTGTCCGGGGAATGATCATAGGGGGTGTCTTGTGGACGCTGTCCGTATTGTTCTCTATCAAGTTGAATGTGTTCTAAGAACACTTGCGGTGTCCTGAAATGTTCGCAAATAAACAAAATGGGGGTGTCCTGAGGACACTGTCCGTATTGTTCTCTGTCAAGTTGAATGTTTTCTAAGAACACTCGCAGTGTCCTGAAATGTTCGCAAATAAACAAAATGGTGGTGTTCTGAAGACGCTTCTAAGAACACTCCCGGTGTCCTGAAATGTTCGCAAATAAACAAAATGTGGGTGTTATGAGGACGCTGTCGTATTGTTCTCCGTAAAGTTGAATGTGTTCTAAGAACACTCGCAGTGTCCTGAAATGTTCGGAAATACACAAAATGGGGGTGTTCTGAAGACGTTGTCGAACACTCGCTGTTCGCAAATATGAATGGGGGTTGTGGCTGGCAAGTTGAATGTGTTCTAAGAACACTCGCGGTGTCCTGAAATGTTCGCAAATAAACAAGATGGTGGTGTTCTGAAGACGCTTCTAAGAACACTTGCGGTGTCCTGAAATGTTCGCAAATAAACAAAATGTGGGTGTTATGAGGACGCTGTCCGTATTGTTATCTGTCACGTTGAATGTGTTCTAAGAACACTCGCGGTGTCCTGAAATGTTCGCAAATAAACAAAATGGGGTTGTTCTGAAGATCTTTCTAAGAACACTCGCAGTGTCTGGGGAATGTTCGAAGGGGGTGTCCTGAGGCGACTGTCCGTATTGTTCTCTGTCAAGTTGAATGTGTTCAAAGAACACTCGCGGTGTCCTGAAATATTTGCAAATACACAAAATGGGGGTGTTCTGAAGAGGTTGTCGAACACTCGCTGTGTCCTGAAATTTTCGCAAATAAACAAAATGGGGGTGTTCTGAGGACGCTGTCCGTATTGTTCTCTGTCACGTTGAATGTGTTCTAAGAACACTTGCGGTGTCCTGAAATGTACGCAAATAAACATAATGAGGGTGTTCTGAAGACGTTTCTAAGTACACTTGCGGTGTCTGGGGAAGGTTCGTAGGGGGTGTCCAGAGGACGCTGTCCGTATTGTTCTCTGTCAAGTTGAATGTGTTCTAAGAACACTTGCGGTGTCCTGAAATGTTCGCAAATAAACAAAATGGGGGTGTCCTGAGGACACTGTCCGTATTGTTCTCTGTCAAGTTGAATGTTTTCTAAGAACACTCGCACTGAAACTGAAATGTTCGCAAATAAACAAAATGGGGGTGTTCTGAAGACACTTCTAAGAACACTCCCGGTGTCCTGAAATGTTCGCAAATAAACAAAATGTGGGTGTTATGAGGACACTGTCCGTATTGTTCTCCGTCAAGTTGAATGTGTTCTCAGAACACTCGCAGTGTCATGAAATGTTCGGAAATACACAAAATGGGGGTGTTCTGAAGACGTTGTCGAACACTCGCTGTGTCCTGAAATGTTCGCAAATATGAATGGAGGTTGTGGCTGGCAAGTTGAATGTGTTCTAAGAACACTCGCGGTGTCCTGAAATGTTCGCAAATAAACAAGATGGTGGTGTTCTGAAGACGCTTCTAAGAACACTTGCGGTGTCCTGAAATGTTCGCAAATAAACAAAATGTGGGTGTTATGAGGACGCTGTCCGTATTGTTCTCTGTCACGTTGAATGTGTTCTAAGAACACTCGCGGTGTCCTGAAATGTTCGCAAATAAACAAAATGGGGTTGTTCTGAAGATGTTTCTAAGAACACTCGCAGTGTCTGGGGAATGTTCGAAGGGGGTGTCCTGAGGCGACTGTCCGTATTGTTCTCTGTCAAGTTGAATGTGTTCTAAGAACACTCGCAGTGTCCTGAAATGTTTGCAAATACACAAAATGGGGGTGTTCTGAAGAGGTTGTCGAACACTCGCTGTGTCCTGAAATTTTCGCAAATAAACAAAATGGGGGTGTTCTGAGGACGCTGTCCGTATTGTTCTCTGTCACGTTGAATGTGTTCTAAGAACACTCGCGGTGTCCTGAAATGTTCGTAAATAAACAAAATGGGGGTGTTCTGAAGACGTTTCTAAGTACACTTGCGGTGTTCGGGGAATGTTCCTAGGGGGTGTCCAGAGGACACTGTCCGTATTGTTCTCTGTCAAGTTGAATGTGTTCTAAGAACACTTGCGGTGTCCTGAAATGTTCGCAAATACACAAAATGGGGGTGTTCTGAAGACGTTGTCGAACACTCGCTGTGTTCTGAAATGTTCGCAAATATGAATGGGGGGTTGTGGCTGGCAAATTGAATCTGTTCTAAGAACACTCGCGATGTCCTGAAATGTGCACAAATAAACAAAATGGGGGTGTCCTGAGGACACTGTCCGTATTGTTCTCTGTCAAGTTGAATGTTTTCTAAGAACACTAGCGGTGTCCTGAAATGTTCGCAAATAAACAAAATGGGGGTGTTCTGAAGAAGTTTCTAAGTACACTCGCGGTGTCCGGGGAATGTTCGTAGTGGGTGTCCTGTAGACGCTGTCCGTATTGTTCTCTGTCAAGTTGAATGTGTTCTAACAACACTCGCGGTGTCCTGAAATGTTCGCAAATACACAAAATGAGTGTGTTCTGAAGACGTTGTCGAACACTCGCTGTGTCCTGAAATGTTCGCAAATAAACAAAATGGTGGTGTCCTGAGGACGCTGTCCGTATTGTTCTCTGTCAAGTTGAATGGTTTCTAAGAACACTCGCGGTGTCCTGAAATGTTCGCAAATAAATAAAATGGGGGTGTTCTGAAAACGTTTCTAAGAACACTTGCGGTGTCCTGGAATGTTCGTAGGGGGTGTCCTGAAGGCGTAGTCTGTATTGTTCGCTGGCAAGTTGAATGTGTTCTAAGAACACTCGTGGTGTCCTGAAATGTTCACAAATAAACAAAATGGGGGTGTCCTGAGGACGCTGTCCGTATTGTTCTCTGTCACGTTGAATGTGTTCTAAGAACACTCGCGGTGTCCTGAAATGTTCGCAAATAAACAAAATGGGGGTGTTCTGAAGATGTTTCTAAGAACACTCGCGGTGTCTGGGGAATGTTCGAAGGGGGTGTCCTGAGGCGACTGTCCGTATTGTTCTCTGTCAAGTTGAATGTGTTCTAAGAACACTCGCGGTGTCCTGAAATGTTTGCAAATACACAAAATGGGGGTGTTCTGAAGAGGTTGTCGAACACTCGCTGTGTCCTGAAATTTTCGCAAATAAACAAAATGGGGGTGTTCTGAAGACGTTTCTAAGAACGCTTGCGGTGTCCGGGGAATGTTCGTAGGTGGTGTCCTGAGGACGCTGTCCGTATTGTTCTCCGTCAAGTTGAATGTGTTCTATGAACACTCGCAGTGTCCGGAAATGTTTTTGCAAATACACAAAATGGGGGTGTCCTGAAGACGTTGTCGAACACTCGCTGTGTCCTGAAATGTTCGCAAATATGAATGGGGCTTGTGGCTGCCAACTTGAATGTGTTCTAAGAACACTCGCGGTGTCTTGAAATGTTCGCAAATAAACAAGATGGTGGTGTTCTGAAGACGCTTCTAAGAACACTTGAGGTGTCCTGAAATGTTTGCTTACAAACAAAATGGGGGTGTCCTGAGGACGTTGTCCGTATTGTTCTCTGTCAAGTTTAATGTGTTCTAAGAACACTTGCGGTGTCCTGAAATGTTTGCAAATAAACAAGATGGTGGGTTTCTGAAGACGCTTTTAAGAACTCTTGCGGTGTCCTGAAATGTTCGCAAATAAACAAAATGTGGGTGTTCTGAGGACGCTGTCGGTATTGTTCCCTGTCACGTTGAATGTGTTCTAAGAACACTTGCGGTGTCCTGAAATGTTCGCAAATAAACAAAATGGGGGTGTTCTGAAGACCTTTCTAAGAACACTCGCGGTGTCCGGGGAATGTTCGTACGGGGTGTCCTGAGGAAGCTGTCCGTATTGTTCTCTGTCAAATTGAATGTGTTCTAAGAACACTTGCGGTGTCCTGAAATGTTTGCAAATACACAAAATGGGGGTGTTCTGAAGACGTTGTCGAACACTCGCTGTGTCCTGAAATGTTCGCAAATATGAATCGGGGGTTGTAGCTGGCAAGTTGAATGTGTTCTAAGAACACTCGCGATGTCCTGAAATGTGCGCAAATAAACAAAATGGGGGTGTTCTGAAGAAGTTTCTAAGTACACTTGCGGTGTCCGGGGAATGTTGGTAGGGGGTGTCCTGTAGACACTGTCCGTATTGTTCTCCGTCAAGTTGAATGTTTTCTAAGAACACTAGCGGTGTCCTGAAATGTTCGCAAATAAACAAAATGGGGGTGTTCTGAAGAAGTTTCTAAGTACACTTGCGGTGTCCGGGGAATGTTCGTAGGGGGTGTCCTGTAGACGCTGTCCGTATTGTTCTCTGTCAAGTTGAATGTGTTCTAAGAACACTCGCGGTGTCCTGAAATGTTCGCAAATACACAAAATGGGGGTGTTCTGAAGATGTTGTCGAACACTCGCTGTGTCCTGAAATGTTCGCAAATAAACAAAATGGTGGTGTCCTGAGGACGCTGTCCGTATTGTTCTCTGTCAAGTTGAATGGTTTCTAAGAACACTCGCGGTGTCCTGAAATGTTTGCAAATAAACAAAATGGGGGTGTACTGAAAACGTTTCTAAGAACACTCGCGGTGTCTTGGAATGTTCGTAGGGGGTGTCCTGAAGGCGTAGTCTGTATTGTTCGCTGGCAAGTTAAATGTGTTCTAAGAACACTTGCGGTGTCCTTAAATGTTCACAAATAAACAAAATGGGGGTGTCCTGAGGATGCTGTCCGGATTGTTCTCTGTCAAGTTGAACGTGTTCTAAGAACACTTGCGGTGTCCTGAAATGTTTGCAAATAAACAGGATGGTGGTGTTCTGAAGATGCTTCTAAGAACACTTGCGGTGTCCTGAAATGTTCACAAATAAACAAAATGGGGGTGTTCTGAGGATGCTGTCCGTATTGTTCTCTGTCACGTTGAATATGTTCTAAGAACACTCCCGGTGTCCTGAAATGTTCGCAAATAAACAAAATGGGGGTGTTCTGAAGACGTTTCTAGGAACGCTTGCGGTGTCCGGGGAATGTTCATAGGGGGTGTCCTGAGGACGCTGTCCGTATTGTTCTCCGTCAAGTTGAATGTGTTCTATGAACACTCGCAGTGTCCTGAAATGTTTTTGCAAATACACAAAATGGGGGTGTCCTGAAGACGTTGTCGAACACTCGCTGTGTCCTGAAATGTTTGCAAATATGAATGGGGGTTGTGGCTGGCAAGTTGAATGTGTTCTAAGAACACTCGCGGTGTCCTGAAATGTTCGCAAATAAACAAGATGGTGGTGTTCTGAAGACGCTTCTAAGAACACTTGCGGTGTCCTGAAATGTTCGCAAATAAACAAAATGTGGGTGTTATGAGGACGCTGTCCGTATTGTTCTCCGTCAAGTTGAATGTGTTCTAAGAACACTCGCAGTGTCATGAAATGTTCGGAAATACACAAAATGGTGGTGTTCTGAAGACGTTGTCGAACACTCGCTGTGTCCTCAAATGTTCGCAAATATGAATGGGGGTTGTGGCTGGCAAGTTGAATGTGTTCTAAGAACACTCGCGGTGTTCTGAAATGTTCGCAAATAAACAAGATGGTGGTGTTCTGAAGACGCTTCTAAGAACACTTGCGGTGGCCTGAAATGTTCGCAAATAAACAAAATGTGGGTGTTATGAGGACGCTGTCCGTATTGTTCTCTGTCACGTTGAATGTGTTCTAAGAACACTCGCGGTGTCCTGAAATGTTCGCAAATAAACAAAATGGGGTTGTTCTGAAGATGTTTCTAAGAACACTTGCAGTGTCTGGGGAATGTTCGAAGGGGGTGTCCTGAGGCGACTGTCCGTATTGTTCTCTGTCAAGTTGAATGTGTTCTAAGAACACTCGCGGTGTCCTGAAATGTTTGCAAATACACAAAATGGGGGTGTTCTGAAGAGGTTGTCGAACACTCGCTGTGTCCTGAAATTTTCACAAATAAACAAAATGGGGTTGTTCTGAGGACGCTGTCCGTATTGTTCTCTGTCACGTTGAATGTGTTCTAAGAACACTCGCGGTGTCCTGAAATGTTCGCAAATAAACAAAATGGGGGTGTTCTGAAGATGTTTCTAAGTACACTTGCGGTGTCCGGGGAATGTTCGTAGGGGGTGTCCAGAGGACGCTGTCCGTATTGTTCTCTGTCAAGTTGAATGTGTTCTAAGAACACTTGCGGTGTCCTGAAATGTTCGCAAATACACAAAATGGGGGTGTTCTGAAGACGTTGTCGAACACTCGCTGTGTTCTGAAATGTTCACAAATATGAATGGGGGGTTGTGGCTGGCAAGTTGAATCTGTTCTAAGAACACTCGCGATGTCCTGAAATGTGCACAAATAAACAAAATGGGGGTGTCCTGAGGACACTGTCCGTATTGTTCTCTGTCAAGTTGAATGTTTTCTAAGAACACTAGCCGTGTCCTGAAATGTTCGCAAATAAACAAAAGGGGGGTGTTCTGAAGAAGTTTCTAAGTACACTTGCGGTGTCCGGGGAATGTTCGTAGGGGGTGTCCTGTAGACGCTGTCCGTATTGTTCTCTGTCAAGTTGAATGTGTTCTAACAACACTCGCGGTGTCCTGAAATGTTCGCAAATACACAAAATGTGTGTGTTCTGAAGACGTTGTCGAACACTCGCTGTGTCCTGAAATGTTCGCAAATAAACAAAATGGTGGTGTCCTGAGGACGCTGTCAGTATTGTTCTCTGTCAAGTTGAATGGTTTCTAAGAACACTCGCGGTGTCCTGAAATGTTCGCAAATTAATAAAATGGGGGTGTTCTGAAAACGTTTCTAAGAACACTCGCGGTGTCCTGGAATGTTCGTAGGGGGTGTCCTGAAGGCGTAGTCTGTATTGTTCGCTGGCAAGTTGAATGTGTTCTAAGAACACTCGTGGTGTCCTGAAATGTTCACAAATAAACAAAATGGGGGTGTCCTGAGGACGCTGTCCGTATTGTTCTCTGTCAAGTTGAATGTGTTCTAAGAACACTCGCGGTGTCCTGAAATGTTCGCAAATAAACAAAATGGGGGTGTTCTGAAGATGTTTCTAAGAACACTCGCGGTGTCTGGGGAATGTTCGAAGGGGGTGTCCTGAGGCGACTATCCGTATTGTTCTCTGTCAAGTTGAATGTGTTCTAACAACACTCGCGGTGCCCTGAAATGTTCGCAAATACACAAAATGGGTGTGTTCTGAAGACGTTGTCGAACACTCGCTGTGTCCTGAAATGTTCGCAAATAAACAAAATGGTGGTGTCCTGAGGACGCTGTGCGTATTGTTCTCTGTCAAGTTGAATGGTTTCTAAGAACACTCGCGGTGTCCTGAAATGTTCGCAAATAAATAAAATGGGGGTGTTCTGAAAACGTTTCTAAGAACACTTGCGGTGTCCTGGAATGTTCGTAGGGGGTGTCCTGAAGGCGTAGTCTGTATTGTTCGCTGGCAAGTTGAATGTGTTCTAAGAACACTCGTGGTGTCCTGAAATGTTCACAAATAAACAAAATGGGGGTGTCCTGAGGACGCTGTCCGTATTGTTCTCTGTCACGTTGAATGTGTTCTAAGAACACTCGCGGTGTCCTGAAATGTTCGCAAATAAACAAAATGGGGGTGTTCTGAAGATGTTTCTAAGAACACTCGCGGTGTCTGGGGAATGTTCGAAGGGGGTGTCCTGAGGTGACTGTCCGTATTGTTCTCTGTCAAGTTGAATGTGTTCTAAGAACACTCGCGGTGTCCTGAAATGTTTGCAAATACACAAAATGGGGGTGTTCTGAAGAGGTTGTCGAACACTCGCTGTGTCCTGAAATTTTCGCAAATAAACAAAATGGGGGTGTTCTGAAGACGTTTCTAAGAACGCTTGCGGTGTCCGGGGAATGTTCGTAGGTGGTGTCCTGAGGACGCTGTCCGTATTGTTCTCCGTCAAGTTGAATATGTTCTATGAACACTCGCAGTGTCCGGAAATGTTTTTGCAAATACACAAAATGGGGGTGTCCTGAAGACGTTGTCGAACACTCGCTGTGTCCTGAAATGTTCGCAAATATGAATGGGGCTTGTGGCTGGCAACTTGAATGTGTTCTAAGAACACTCGCGGTGTCTTGAAATGTTCGCAAATAAACAAGATGGTGGTGTTCTGAAGACGCTTCTAAGAACACTTGAGGTGTCCTGAAATGTTTGCTTATAAACAAAATGGGGGTGTCCTGAGGACGTTGTCCGTATTGTTCTCTGTCAAGTTTAATGTGTTCTAAGAACACTTGCGGTGTCCTGAAATGTTTGCAAATAAACAAGATGGTGGGTTTCTGAAGACGCTTTTAAGAACTCTTGCGGTGTCCTGAAATGTTCGCAAATAAACAAAATGTGGGTGTTCTGAGGACGCTGTCGGTATTGTTCCCTGTCACGTTGAATGTGTTCTAAGAACACATGAGGTGTCCTGAAATGTTCGCAAATAAACAAAATGGGGGTGTTCTGAAGACCTTTCTAAGAACACTCGCGGTGTCCGGGGAATGTTCGTACGGGGTTTCCTGAGGAAGCTGTCCGTATTGTTCTCTGTCAAATTGAATGTGTTCTAAGAACACTTGCGGTGTCCTGAAATGTTTGCAAATACACAAAATGGGGGTGTTCTGAAGACGTTGTCGAACACTCGCTGTGTCCTGAAATGTTCGCAAATATGAATCGGGGGTTGTAGCTGGCAAGTTGAATGTGTTCTAAGAACACTTGCAATGTCCTGAAATGTTCGCAAATAAACAAAATGAGAGTGTCCTGAGGACACTGTCCGTATTGTTCTCCGTCAAGTTGAATGTTTTCTAAGAACACTAGCAGTATCCTGAAATGTTCGCAAATAAACAAAATGGGGGTGTTCTGAAGAAGTTTCTAAGTACACTTGCGGTGTCCGGGGAATGTTCGTAGGGGGTGTCCTGTAGACGCTGTCCGTATTGTTCTCTGTCAAGTTGAATGTGTTCTAAGAACACTCGCGGTGTCCTGAAATGTTCGCAAATACACAAAATGGGGGTGTTCTGAAGATGTTGTCGAACACTCGCGGTGTCCTGAAATGTTCGCAAATAAACAAAATGGGGGTGTACTGAAAACGTTTCTAAGAACACTCGCGGTGTCCTGGAATGTTCGTAGGGGGTGTCCTGAAGGCGTAGTCTGTATTGTTCGCTGGCAAGTTAAATGTGTTCTAAGAACACTCGCGGTGTCCTTAAATGTTCACAAATAAACAAAATGGGGGTGTCCTGAGGACGCTGTCCGGATTGTTCTCTGTCAAGTTGAACGTGTTCTAAGAACACTTGCGGTGTCCTGAAATGTTGGCAAATAAACAGGATGGTGGTGTTCTGAAGATGCTTCTAAGAACACTTGCGGTGTCCTGAAATGTTCACAAATAAACAAAACGGGGGTGTTCTGAGGATGCTGTCCGTATTGTTCTCTGTCACGTTGAATGTGTTCTAAGAACACTCCCGGTGTCCTGAAATGTTCGCAAATAAACAAAATGGGGGTGTTCTGAAGACGTTTCTAGGAACGCTTGCGGTGTCCGGGGAATGTTCGTAGGGGGTGTCCTGAGGACGCTGTCCGTATTGTTCTCCGTCAAGTTGAATGTGTTATATGAACACTCGCAGTGTCCTGAAATGTTTTTGCAAATACACAAAATGGGGGTGTCCTGAAGACGTTGCCGAACACTCGCTGTGTCCTGAAATGTTTGCAAATATGAATGGGGGTTGTGGCTGGCAAGTTGAATGTGTTCTAAGAACACTTGCGGTGTCCTGAAATGTTCGCAAATAAACAAGATGGTGGTGTTCTGAAGACGCTTCTAAGAACACTTGCGGTGTCCTGAAATGTTCGCAAATAAACAAAATGTGGGTGTTATGAGGACGCTGTCCGTATTGTTCTCCGTCAAGTTGAATGTGTTCTAAGAACACTCGCAGTGTCATGAAATGTTCGGAAATACACAAAATGGTAGTGTTCTGAAGACGTTGTCGAACACTCGCTGTGTCCTCAAATGTTCGCAAATATGAATGGGGGTTGTGGCTGGCAAGTTGAATGTGTTCTAAGAACACTCGCGGTGTCCTGAAATGTTCGCAAATAAACAAGATGGTGGTGTTCTGAAGACGCTTCTAAGAACACTTGCGGTGTCCTGAAATGTTTGCAAATAAACAAAATGTGGGTGTTATGAGGACGCTGTCCGTATTGTTCTCTGTCACGTTGAATGTGTTCTAAGAACACTCGCGGTGTCCTGAAAGGTTCGCAAATAAACAAAATGGGGTTGTTCTGAAGATGTTTCTAAGAACACTCGCAGTGTCTGGGGAATGTTCGAAGGGGGTGTCCTGAGGCGACTGTCCGTATTGTTCTCTGTCAAGTTGAATGTGTTCTAAGAACACTCGCGGTGTCCTGAAATGTTTGCAAATACACAAAATGGGGGTGTTCTGAAGAGGTTGTCGAACACTCGCTGTGTCCTGAAATTTTCACAAATAAACAAAATGGGGGTGTTCTGAGGACGCTGTCCGTATTGTTCTCTGTCACGTTGAATGTGTTCTAAGAACACTCGCGGTGTCCTGAAATGTTCGCAAATAAACAAAATGGGGGTGTTCTGAAGACGTTTCTAAGTACACTTGCGGTGTCCGGGGAATGTTCGTAGGGGGTGTCCAGAGGACGCTGTCCGTATTGTTCTCTGTCAAGTTGAATGTGTTCTAAGAACACTTGCGGTGTCCTGAAATGTTCGCAAATACACAAAATGGGGGTGTTCTGAAGACGTTGTCGAACACTCGTTGTGTTCTGAAATGTTCGCAAATATGAATGGGGGGTTGTGGCTGGCAAGTTGAATCTGTTCTAAGAACACTCGCGATGTCCTGAAATGTGCACAAATAAACAAAATGGGGGTGCCCTGAGGACACTGTCCGTATTGTTCTCTGTCAAGTTGAATGTTTTCTAAGAACACTAGCCGTGTCCTGAAATGTTTGCAAATAAACAAAATGGGGGTGTTCTGAAGAAGTTTCTAAGTACACTCGCGGTGTCCGGGGAATGTTCGTAGGGGGTGTCCTGTCGCCTCATCCGTATTGTTCTCTGTCAAGTTGAATGTGTTCTAACAACACTCGCGGTGTCCTGAAATGTTCGCAAATACACAAAATGGGTGTGTTCTGAAGACGTTGTCGAACACTCGCTGTGTCCTGAAATGTTCGCAAATAAACAAAATGGTGGTGTCCTGAGGACGCTGTCCGTATTGTTCTCTGTCAAGTTGAATGGTTTCTAAGAACACTCGCGGTGTCCTGAAATGTTCGCAAATAAATAAAATGGGGGTGTTCTGAAAACGTTTCTAAGAACACTCACGGTGTCCTGGAATGTTCGTAGGGGGTGTCCTGAAGGCGTAGTCTGTATTGTTCGCTGGCAAGTTGAATGTGTTCTAAGAACACTCGTGGTGTCCTGAAATGTTCACAAATAAACAAAATGGGGGTGTCCTGAGGACGCTGTCCGTATTGTTCTCTGTCACGTTGAATGTGTTCTAAGAACACTCGCGGTGTCCTGAAATGTTCGCAAATAAACAAAATGGGGGTGTTCTGAAGATGTTTCTAAGAACACTCGCGGTGTCTGGGGAATGTTCGAAGGGGGTGTCCTGAGGCGACTGTCCGTATTGTTCTCTGTCAAGTTGAATGTGTTCTAAGAACACTCGTGGTGTCCTGAAATGTTTGCAAATACACAAAATGGGGGTGTTCTGAAGAGGTTGTCGAACACTCGCTGTGTCCTGAAATTTTCGCAAATAAACAAAATGGGGGTGTTCTGAAGACGTTTCTAAGAACGCTTGCGGTGTCCGGGGAATGTTCGTAGGTGGTGTCCTGAGGACGCTGTCCGTATTGTTCTCCGTCAAGTTGAATGTGTTCTATGAACACTCGCAGTGTCCGGAAATGTTTTTGCAAATACACAAAATGGGGGTGTCCTAAAGACGTTGTCGAACACTCGCTGTGTCCTGAAATGTTCGCAAATATGAATGGGGCTTGTGGCTGCCAACTTGAATGTGTTCTAAGAACACTCGCGGTGTCTTGAAATGTTCGCAAATAAACAAGATGGTGGTGTTCTGAAGACGCTTCTAAGAACACTTGAGGTGTCCTGAAATGTTTGCTTACAAACAAAATGGGGGTGTCCTGAGGACGTTGTCCGTATTGTTCTCTGTCAAGTTTAATGTGTTCTAAGAACACTTGCGGTGTCCTGAAATGTTTGCAAATAAACAAGATGGTGGGTTTCTGAAGACGCTTTTAAGAACTCTTGCGGTGTCCTGAAATGTTCGCAAATAAACAAAATGTGGGTGTTCTGAGGACGCTGTCGGTATTGTTCCCTGTCACGTTGAATGTGTTCTAAGAACACTTGCGGTGTCCTGAAATGTTCGCAAATAAACAAAATGGGGGTGTTCTGAAGACCTTTCTAAGAACACTCGCGGTGTCCGGGGAATGTTCGTACGGGGTGTCCTGAGGAAGCTGTCCGTATTGTTCTCTGTCAAATTGAATGTGTTCTAAGAACACTTGCGGTGTCCTGAAATGTTTGCAAATACACAAAATGGGGGTGTTCTGAAGACGTTGTCGAACACTCGCTGTGTCCTGAAATGTTCGCAAATATGAATCGGGGGTTGTAGCTGGCAAGTTGAATGTGTTCTAAGAACACTCGCGATGTCCTGAAATGTGCGCAAATAAACAAAATGGGGGTGTTCTGAAGAAGTTTCTAAGTACACTTGCGGTGTCCGGGGAATGTTCGTAGGGGGTGTCCTGTAGACACTGTCCGTATTGTTCTCCCTCAAGTTGAATTTTTTCTAAGAACACTAGCGGTGTCCTGAAATTTTCGCAAATAAATAAAATGGGGGTGTTCTGAAAACGTTTCTAAGAACACTCGCGGTGTCCTGGAATGTTCGTAGGGGGTGTCCTGAAGGCGTAGTCTGTATTGTTCGCTGGCAAGTTGAATGTGTTCTAAGAACACTCGTGGTGTCCTGAAATGTTCACAAATAAACAAAATGGGGGTGTCCTGAGGACGCTGTCCGTATTGTTCTCTGTCACGTTGAATGTGTTCTAAGAACACTCGCGGTGTCCTGAAATGTTCGCAAATAAACAAAATGGGGGTGTTCTGAAGATGTTTCTAAGAACACTCGCGGTGTCTGGGGAATGTTCGAAGGGGGTGTCCTGAGGCGACTGTCCGTATTGTTCTCTGTCAAGTTGAATGTGTTCTAAGAACACTCGTTGTGTCCTGAAATGTTTGCAAATACACAAAATGGGGGTGTTCTGAAGAGGTTGTCGAACACTCGCTGTGTCCTGAAATTTTCGCAAATAAACAAAATGGGGGTGTTCTGAAGACGTTTCTAAGAACGCTTGCGGTGTCCGGGGAATGTTCGTAGGTGGTGTCCTGAGGACGCTGTCCGTATTGTTCTCCGTCAAGTTGAATGTGTTCTATGAACACTCGCAGTGTCCGGAAATGTTTTTGCAAATACACAAAATGGGGGTGTCCTAAAGACGTTGTCGAACACTCGCTGTGTCCTGAAATGTTCGCAAATATGAATGGGGCTTGTGGCTGCCAACTTGAATGTGTTCTAAGAACACTCGCGGTGTCTTGAAATGTTCGCAAATAAACAAGATGGTGGTGTTCTGAAGACGCTTCTAGGAACACTTGAGGTGTCCTGAAATGTTTGCTTACAAACAAAATGGGGGTGTCCTGAGGACGTTGTCCGTATTGTTCTCTGTCAAGTTTAATGTGTTCTAAGAACACTTGCGGTGTCCTGAAATGTTTGCAAATAAACAAGATGGTGGGTTTCTGAAGACGCTTTTAAGAACTCTTGCGGTGTCCTGAAATGTTCGCAAATAAACAAAATGTGGGTGTTCTGAGGACGCTGTCGGTATTGATCCCTGTCACGTTGAATGTGTTCTAAGAACACTTGCGGTGTCCTGAAATGTTCGCAAATAAACAAAATGGGGGTGTTCTGAAGACCTTTCTAAGAACACTCGCGGTGTCCGGGAAATGTTCGTACGGGGTGTCCTGAGGAAGCTGTCCGTATTGTTCTCTGTCAAATTGAATGTGTTCTAAGAACACTTGCGGTGTCTTGAAATGTTTGCAAATACACAAAATGGGGGTGTTCTGAAGACGTTGTCGAACACTCGCTGTGTCCTGAAATGTTCGCAAATATGAATCGGGGGTTGTAGCTGGCAAGTTGAATGTGTTCTAAGAACACTCGCGATGTCCTGAAATGTGCGCAAATAAACAAAATGGGGGTGTTCTGAAGAAGTTTCTAAGTACACTTGCGGTGTCCGGGGAATGTTCGTAGGGGGTGTCCTGTAGACACTGTCCGTATTGTTCTCCGTCAAGTTGAATGTTTTCTAAGAACACTAGCGGTGTCCTGAAATGTTCGCAAATAAACAAAATGGGGGTGTTCTGAAGAAGTTTCTAAGTACACTTGCGGTGTCCGGGGAATGTTCGTAGGGGGTGTCCTGTAGACGCTGTCCGTATTGTTCTCTGTCAAGTTGAATGTGTTCTAAGAACACTCGCGGTGTCCTGAAATGTTCGCAAATACACAAAATGGGGGTGTTCTGAAGATGTTGTCGAACACTCGCTGTGTCGTGAAATGTTCGCAAATAAACAAAATGGCGGTGTCCTGAGGACGCTGTCCGTATTGTTCTCTGTCAAGTTGAATGGTTTCTAAGAACACTCGCGGTGTCCTGAAATGTTTGCAAATAAACAAAATGGGGGTGTACTGAAAACGTTTCTAAGAACACTCGCGGTGTCTTGGAATGTTCGTAGGGGGTGTCCTGAAGGCGTAGTCTGTATTGTTCGCTGGCAAGTTAAATGTGTTCTAAGAACACTTGCGGTGTCCTTAAATGTTCACAAATAAACAAAATGGGGGTGTCCTGAGGACGCTGTCCGGATTGTTCTCTGTCAAGTTGAACGTGTTCTAAGAACACTTGCGGTGTCCTGAAATGTTTGCAAATAAACAGGATGGTGGTGTTCTGAAGATGCTTCTAAGAACACTTGCGGTGTCCTGAAATGTTCACAAATAAACAAAATGGGGGTGTTCTGAGGATGCTGTCCGTATTGTTCTCTGTCACGTTGAATATGTTCTAAGAACACTCCGGTGTCCTGAAATGTTCGCAAATAAACAAAATGGGGGTGTTCTGAAGACGTTTCTAGGAACGCTTGCGGTGTCCGGGAAATGTTCATAGGGGGTGTCCTGAGGACGCTGTCCGTATTGTTCTCCGTCAAGTTGAATGTGTTCTATGAACACTCGCAGTGTCCTGAAATGTTTTTGCAAATACACAAAATGGGGGTGTCCTGAAGACGTTGTCGAACACTCGCTGTGTCCTGAAATGTTTGCAAATATGAATGGGGGTTGTGGCTGGCAAGTTGAATGTGTTCTAAGAACACTCGCGGTGTCCTGAAATGTTCGCAAATAAACAAGATGGTGGTGTTCTGAAGACGCTTCTAAGAACACTTGCGGTGTCCTGAAATGTTCGCAAATAAACAAAATGTGGGTGTTATGAGGACGCTGTCCGTATTGTTCTCCGTCAAGTTGAATGTGTTCTAAGAACACTCGCAGTGTCATGAAATGTTCGGAAATACACAAAATGGTGGTGTTCTGAAGACGTTGTCGAACACTCGCTGTGTCCTCAAATGTTCGCAAATATGAATGGGGGTTGTGGCTGGCAAGTTGAATGTGTTCTAAGAACACTTGCGGTGTCCTGAAATGTTCGCAAATAAACAAGATGGTGGTGTTCTGAAGACGCTTCTAAGAACACTTGCGGTGGCCTGAAATGTTCGCAAATAAACAAAATGTGGGTGTTATGAGGACGCTGTCCGTATTGTTCTCTGTCACGTTGAATGTGTTCTAAGAACACTCGCGGTGTCCTGAAATGTTCGCAAATAAACAAAATGGGGGTGTTCTGAAGACCTTTCTAAGAACACTCGCGGTGTCCGGGGAATGTTCGTACGGGGTTTCCTGAGGAAGCTGTCCGTATTGTTCTCTGTCAAATTGAATGTGTTCTAAGAACACTTGCGGTGTCCTGAAATGTTTGCAAATACACAAAATGGGGGTGTTCTGAAGACGTTGTCGAACACTCGCTGTGTCCTGAAATGTTCGCAAATATGAATCGGGGGTTGTAGCTGGCAAGTTGAATGTGTTCTAAGAACACTTGCAATGTCCTGAAATGTTCGCAAATAAACAAAATGAGAGTGTCCTGAGGACACTGTCCGTATTGTTCTCCGTCAAGTTGAATGTTTTCTAAGAACACTAGCAGTATCCTGAAATGTTCGCAAATAAACAAAATGGGGGTGTTCTGAAGAAGTTTCTAAGTACACTTGCGGTGTCCGGGGAATGTTCGTAGGGGGTGTCCTGTAGACGCTGTCCGTATTGTTCTCTGTCAAGTTGAATGTGTTCTAAGAACACTCGCGGTGTCCTGAAATGTTCGCAAATACACAAAATGGGGGTGTTCTGAAGATGTTGTCGAACACTCGCGGTGTCCTGAAATGTTCGCAAATAAACAAAATGGGGGTGTACTGAAAATGTTTCTAAGAACACTCGCGGTGTCCTGGAATGTTCGTAGGGGGTGTCCTGAAGGCGTAGTCTGTATTGTTCGCTGGCAAGTTAAATGTGTTCTAAGAACACTCGCGGTGTCCTTAAATGTTCACAAATAAACAAAATGGGGGTGTCCTGAGGACGCTGTCCGGATTGTTCTCTGTCAAGTTGAACGTGTTCTAAGAACACTTGCGGTGTCCTGAAATGTTGGCAAATAAACAGGATGGTGGTGTTCTGAAGATGCTTCTAAGAACACTTGCGGTGTCCTGAAATGTTCACAAATAAACAAAATGGGGGTGTTCTGAGGATGCTGTCCGTATTGTTCTCTGTCACGTTGAATGTGTTCTAAGAACACTCCCGGTGTCCTGAAATGTTCGCAAATAAACAAAATGGGGGTGTTCTGAAGACGTTTCTAGGAACGCTTGCGGTGTCCGGGGAATGTTCGTAGGGGGTGTCCTGAGGACGCTGTCCGTATTGTTCTCCGTCAAGTTGAATGTGTTATATGAACACTCGCAGTGTCCTGAAATGTTTTTGCAAATACACAAAATGGGGGTGTCCTGAAGACGTTGCCGAACACTCGCTGTGTCCTGAAATGTTTGCAAATATGAATGGGGGTTGTGGCTGGCAAGTTGAATGTGTTCTAAGAACACTTGCGGTGTCCTGAAATGTTCGCAAATAAACAAGATGGTGGTGTTCTGAAGACGCTTCTAAGAACACTTGCGGTGTCCTGAAATGTTCGCAAATAAACAAAATGTGGGTGTTATGAGGACGCTGTCCGTATTGTTCTCCGTCAAGTTGAATGTGTTCTAAGAACACTCGCAGTGTCATGAAATGTTCGGAAATACACAAAATGGTGGTGTTCTGAAGACGTTGTCGAACACTCGCTGTGTCCTCAAATGTTCGCAAATATGAATGGGGGTTGTGGCTGGCAAGTTGAATGTGTTCTAAGAACACTCGCGGTGTCCTGAAATGTTCGCAAATAAACAAGATGGTGGTGTTCTGAAGACGCTTCTAAGAACACTTGCGGTGTCCTGAAATGTTTGCAAATAAACAAAATGTGGGTGTTATGAGGACGCTGTCCGTATTGTTCTCTGTCACGTTGAATGTGTTCTAAGAACACTCGCGGTGTCCTGAAATGTTTGCAAATAAACAAAATGGGGTTGTTCTGAAGATGTTTCTAAGAACACTCGCAGTGTCTGGGGAATGTTCGAAGGGGGTGTCCTGAGGCGACTGTCCGTATTGTTCTCTGTCAAGTTGAATGTGTTCTAAGAACACTCGCGGTGTCCTGAAATGTTTGCAAATACACAAAATGGGGGTGTTCTGAAGAGGTTGTCGAACACTCGCTGTGTCCTGAAATTTTCACAAATAAACAAAATGGGGGTGTTCTGAGGACGCTGTCCGTATTGTTCTCTGTCACGTTGAATGTGTTCTAAGAACACTTGCGGTGTCCTGAAATGTTCGCAAATAAACAAAATGGGGGTGTTCTGAAGACGTTTCTAAGTACACTTGCGGTGTCCGGGGAATGTTCGTAGGGGGTGTCCAGAGGACACTGTCCGTATTGTTCTCTGTCAAGTTGAATGTGTTCTAAGAACACTTGCGGTGTCCTGAAATGTTCGCAAATACACAAAATGGGGGTGTTCTTAAGACGTTGTCGAACACTCGTTGTGTTCTGAAATGTTCGCAAATATGAATGGGGGGTTGTGGCTGGCAAGTTGAATCTGTTCTAAGAACACTCGCGATGTCCTGAAATGTGCACAAATAAACAAAATGGGGGTGCCCTGAGGACACTGTCCGTATTGTTCTCTGTCAAGTTGAATGTTTTCTAAGAACACTAGCCGTGTCCTGAAATGTTTGCAAATAAACAAAATGGGGGTGTTCTGAAGAAGTTTCTAAGTACACTCGCGGTGTCCGGGGAATGTTCGTAGGGGGTGTCCTGTCGCCTCATCCGTATTGTTCTCTGTCAAGTTGAATGTGTTCTAACAACACTCGCGGTGTCCTGAAATGTTCGCAAATACACAAAATGGGTGTGTTCTGAAGACGTTGT
The DNA here is from genome assembly GCF_040938575.1 of Ambystoma mexicanum. NCBI lineage: Eukaryota > Metazoa > Chordata > Amphibia > Caudata > Ambystomatidae > Ambystoma > Ambystoma mexicanum. Next base: position 741,649,889 of record NC_090928.1, read on the forward strand.
CGAACACTCGCTGTGTCCTGAAATGTTCGCAAATAAACAAAATGGTGGTGTCCTGAGGACGCTGTCCGTATTGTTCTCTGTCAAGTTGAATGGTTTCTAAGAACACTCGCGGTGTCCTGAAATGTTCGCAAATAAATAAAATGGGGGTGTTCTGAAAACGTTTCTAAGAACACTCGCGGTGTCCTGGAATGTTCGTAGGGGGTGTCCTGAAGGCGTAGTCTGTATTGTTCGCTGGCAAGTTGAATGTGTTCTAAGAACACTCGTGGTGTCCTGAAATGTTCACAAATAAACAAAATGGGGGTGTCCTGAGGACGCTGTCCGTATTGTTCTCTGTCACGTTGAATGTGTTCTAAGAACACTCGCGGTGTCCTGAAATGTTCGCAAATAAACAAAATGGGGGTGTTCTGAAGATGTTTCTAAGAACACTCGCGGTGTCTGGGGAATGTTCGAAGGGGGTGTCCTGAGGCGACTGTCCGTATTGTTCTCTGTCAAGTTGAATGTGTTCTAAGAACACTCGCGGTGTCCTGAAATGTTTGCAAATACACAAAATGGGGGTGTTCTGAAGAGGTTGTCGAACACTCGCTGTGTCCTGAAATTTTCGCAAATAAACAAAATGGGGGTGTTCTGAGGACGCTGTCCGTATTGTTCTCTGTCACGTTGAATGTGTTCTAAGAACACTCGCAGTGTCCTGAAATGTTCGCAAATAAACAAAATGGGGTGTTCTGAAGACATTTCTAAGTACACTTGCGTTGTCCGGGGAATGTTCGTAGGGGGTGTCCAGAGGATGCTGTCCATATTGTTCTCTGTCAAGTTGAATGTGTTCTAAGAACACTTGCGGTGTCCTGAAATGTTCGCAAATATGAATGGGGGGTTGTGGCTGGCAAGTTGAATCTGTTCTAAGAACACTAGTGTTGTCCTGAAATGTTTGCAAATAAACAAAATGAGGGTGTTCTGAAGAAGTTTCTAAGTACACTCGCCGTGTCCGGGGAATGTTCGTAGGGGGTGTCCTGTAGACGCTGTCCGTATTGTTCTCTGTCAAGTTGAATGTGTTCTAAGAACACTCGCGGTGTCCTGAAATGTTCGCAAATACACAAAATGGGTGTGTTCTGAAGACGTTGTCGAACACTCGCTGTGTCCTGAAATGTTCGCAAATAAACAAAATGGTGGTGTCCTGAGGACGCTGTCCGTATTGTTCTCTGTCAAGTTGAATGGTTTCTAAGAACACTCGCGGTGTCCTGAAATCTTCGCAAATAAACAAAATGGGGGTGTTCTGAAAACGTTTCTAAGAACACTCGCGGTGTCCTGGAATGTTCGTAGGGGTGTCCTGAAGGCGTAGTCTGTATTGTTCGCTGGCAAGTTGAATGTGTTCTAAGAACACTCGCGGTGTCCTGAAATGTTTGCAAATAAACAAGATGGTGGTGTTCTGAAGATGCTTCTAAGAACACTCGCGGTGTCCTCAAATGTTCACAAATAAACAAAATGGGGGTGTTCTGAGGATGCTGTCCGTATTGTTCTCTGTCACGTTGAATGTGTTCTAAGAACACTCACGGTGTCATGAAATGTTCGCAAATAAACAAAATGGGGTGTTCTGAAGACGTTTCTAAGAACGCTTGCGGTGTCCGGGGAATGTTCGTAGGTGGTGTCCTGAGGACGCTGTCCGTATTGTTCTCCGTCAAGTTGAATGTGTTCTATGAACACTCGCAGTGTCCTGAAATGTTTTGCAAATACACAAAATGGGGGTGTCCTGAAGACGTTGTCGAACACTCGTTGTGTCCTGAAATGTTCGCAAATATGAATGGGGCTTGTGGCTGGCAACTTGAATGTGTTCTAAGAACACTTGCGGTGTCCTGAAATGTTCGCAAATAAACAAGATGGTGGTGTTCTGAAGACGCTTCTAAGAACACTTGAGGTGTCCTGAAATGTTTGCAAACAAACAAAATGGGGGTGTCCTGAGGACTTTTTCCGTATTGTTCTCTGTCAAGTTTAATGTATTCTAAGAACACTTGCGGTGTCCTGAAATGTTCGCAAATAAACAAGATGGTGGGTTTCTGAAGACGCTTTTAAGAACTCTTGCGGTGTCCTGAAATGTTCGCAAATAAACAAAATGTGGATGTTCTGAGGACGCTGTCCGTATTGTTCTCTGTCACGTTGAATGTGTTCTAAGAACACTTGCGGTGTCCTGAAATGTTCGCAAATAAACAAAATGGGGGTGTTCTGAAGACCTTTCTAAGAACACTCGCGGTGTCCGGGGAATGTTCGTACGGGGTGTCCTGAGGAAGCTGTCCGTATTGTTCTCTGTCAAATTGAATGTGTTCTAAGAACACTTGCGGTGTCCTGAAATGTTTGCAAATAAACAAAATGGGGGTGTTCTGAAGACGTTGTCGAACACTCGCTGTGTCCTGAAATGTTCGCAAATATGAATCGGGGGTTGTAGCTGGCAAGTTGAATGTTTTCTAAGAACACTCGCGATGTCCTGAAATGTGCGCAAATAAACAAAATGGGGGTGTCCTGAGGCCACTGTCCATATTGTTCTCCGTCAAGTTGAATGTTTTCTAAGAACACTAGCGGTGTCCTGAAATGTTCGCAAATAAACAAAATGGGGGTGTTCTGAAGAAGTTTCTAAGTACACTTGCGGTGTCCGGGGAATGTTCGTAGGGGGTGTCCTGTAGACGCTGTCCGTATTGTTCTCTGTCAAGTTGAATGTGTTCTAAGAACACTTGCGGTGTCCTGAAATGTTCGCAAATACACAAAATGGGGGTGTTCTGAAGATGTTGTCGAACACTCGCTGTGTCCTGAAATGTTCGCAAATAAACAAAATGGTGGTGTCCTGAGGACGCTGTCCGTATTGTTCTCTGTCAAGTTGAATGGTTTCTAAGAACACTCGCGGTGTCCTGAAATGTTCGCAAATAAACAAAATGGGGGTGTACTGAAAATGTTTCTAAGAACACTCGCGGTGTCCTGGAATGTTCGTAGGGGGTGTCCTGAAGGCGTAGTCTGTATTGTTCTCTGTCAAGTTGAATGGTTTCTAAGAACACTCGCGGTGTCCTGAAATGTTCGCAAATAAACAAAATGGGGGTGTACTGAAAATGATTCTAAGAACACTCGCGGTGTCCTGGAATGTTCGTAGGGGGTGTCCTGAAGGCGTAGTCTGTATTGTTCTCCGTCAAGTTGAATGTGTTCTATGAACACTCGCAGTGTCCTGAAATGTTTTTGCAAATACACAAAATGGGGGTGTCCTGAAGACGTTGTCCAACACTCGCTGTGTCCTTAAATGTTTGCAAATATGAATCGGGGTTGTGGCTGGCAAGTTAAATGTGTTCTAAGAACACTCACGGTGTCCTGAAATGTTCGCAAATAAACAAGGTGGTGGTGTTCTGAAGACGCTTCTAAGAACACTCCCGGTGTCCTGAAATGTTCACAAATAAACAAAATGGGGGTGTCCTGAGGACACTGTCCGTATTTTTCTCTGTCAAGTTTAATGTGTTCTAAGAACACACGGGTGTCCTGAAATGTTCGCAAACAAACAAGATGGTGGTGTTCTGAAGACGCTTCTAAGAACACTCGCTGTGTCCTGAAATGTTCGCAAATAAACAAAATGGGGGTGTTCTGAGGACGCTGTCCGTATTGTTCTCTGTCACGTTGAATGTGTTCTAAGAACACTCGCGGTGTCCTGAAATGTTCGCAAATAAACAAAATGGGGGTGTTCTGAAGATGTTTCTAAGTACACTTGCAGTGTCGGGGAATGTTCGTAGGGGGTGTCCTGAGGACGCTGTCCGTATTGTTCTCTGTCAAGTTGAATGTGTTCTAAGAACACTTGCGGTGTCCTGAAATGTTCGCAAATACATAAAATGGGGGTGCTCTGAAGACGTTGTCGAACACTCTCTGTGTCCTGAAATGTTCGCAAATATGAATGGGGGCTGGGGCTGGCAAGTTGAATGTGTGCTAAGAACACTCGCAATGTCCTGAAATGTTCGCAAATAAACAAAATGGTGGTGTCCTGAGGACGCTGTCCGTATTGTTCTCTGTCAAGTTGAATGTTTTCTAAGAACTCTCGCGGTGTCCTGAAATGTTCGCAAATAAACAAAATGGGGGTGTTCTGAAGAAGTTTCTAAGTACACTTGCGGTGTCCGGGGAATGTTCATAGGGGGTGTCCTGTGGACGCTGTCCGTATTGTTCTCTGTCAAGTTGAATGTGTTCTAAGAACACTCGCGGTGTCCTGAAATGTTCGCAAATAAACAAAATGGGGGTGTCCAATAGACGCTGTCCGTATTGTTCTCTGTCAAGTTGAATGTGTTCTAAGAACACTCGCGGTGTCCTGAAATGTTCGCAAATAAACAAAATGGTGGTGTCCTGAGGACGCTGTCCGTATTGTTCTCTGTCAAGTTGAATGGTTTCTAAAAACACTCGCGGTGTCCTGAAATGTTCGCAAATAAACAAAATGGGGGTGTACTGAAAACGTTTCTAAGAACACTCGCGGTGTCCTGGAATGTTCGTAGGGGGTGTCCTGAAGGCGTAGTCTGTATTGTTCTCTGTCAAGTTGAACGTGTTCTAAGAACACTTGCGGTGTCCTGAAATGTTTGCAAATAAACAAGATGGTGGTGTTCTGAAGATGCTTCTAAGAACACTTGCGGTGTCCTGAAATGTTCACAAATAAACAAAATGGGGGTGTTCTGAGGATGCTGTCCGTATTGTTCTCCGTCAAGTTGAATGTGTTCTATGAACACTCGCAGTGTCCTGAAATGTTTTTGCAAATACACAAAATGGGGGTGTCCTGAAGACGTTGTCCAACACTCGCTGTGTCCTTAAATGTTTGCAAATATGAATGGGGGTTGTGGCTGGCAAGTTGAATGTGTTCTAAGAACACTCACAGTGTCCTGAAATGTTCACAAATAAACAAGATGGTGGTGTTCTGAAGACACTTCTAAGAACACTCCCGGTGTCCTGAAATGTTCACAAATAAACAAAATGGGGGTGTCCTGAGGACACTGTCCGTATTGTTCTCTGTCAAGTTTAATGTGTTCTAAGAACACACGGGTGTCCTGAAATGTTCGCAAACAAACAAGATGGTGGTGTTCTGAAGACGCTTCTAAGAACACTCGCTGTGTCCTGAAATGTTCGCAAATAAACAAAATGGGGGTGTTCTGAGGACGCTGTCCGTATTGTTCTCTGTCACGTAGAATGTGTTCTAAGAACACTCGCGGTGTCCTGAAATGTTCGCAAATAAACAAAATGGGGGTGTTCTGAAGATGTTTCTAAGAACACTCGCGGTGTCTGGGGAATGTTCGAAGGGGGTGTCCTGAGGCGACTATCCGTATTGTTCTCTGTCAAGTTGAATGTGTTCTAACAACACTCGCGGTGTCCTGAAATGTTCGCAAATACACAAAATGGGTGTGTTCTGAAGACATTGTCGAACACTCGCTGTGTCCTGAAATGTTCGCAAATAAACAAAATGGTGGTGTCCTGAGGACGCTGTGCGTATTGTTCTCTGTCAAGTTGAATGGTTTCTAAGAACACTCGCGGTGTCCTGAAATGTTCGCAAATAAATAAAATGGGGGTGTTCTGAAAACGTTTCTAAGAACACTTGCGGTGTCCTGGAATGTTCGTAGGGGGTGTCCTGAAGGCGTAGTCTGTATTGTTCGCTAGCAAGTTGAATGTGTTCTAAGAACACTCGTGGTGCCCTGAAATGTTCACAAATAAACAAAATGGGGGTGTCCTGAGGACGCTGTCCGTATTGTTCTCTGTCACGTTGAATGTGTTCTAAGAACACTCGCGGTGTCCTGAAATGTTCGCAAATAAACAAAATGGGGGTGTTCTGAAGATGTTTCTAAGAACACTCGCGGTGTCTGGGGAATGTTCGAAGGGGGTGTCCTGAGGTGACTGTCCGTATTGTTCTCTGTCAAGTTGAATGTGTTCTAAGAACACTCGCGGTGTCCTGAAATGTTTGCAAATACACAAAATGGGGGTGTTCTGAAGAGGTTGTCGAACACTCGCTGTGTCCTGAAATTTTCACAAATATGAATGGGGCTTGTGGCTGGCAACTTGAATGTGTTCTAAGAACACTCGCGGTGTCTTGAAATGTTCGCAAATAAACAAGATGGTGGTGTTCTGAAGACGCTTCTAAGAACACTTGAGGTGTCCTGAAATGTTTGCTTACAAACAAAATGGGGGTGTCCTGAGGACGTTGTCCGTATTGTTCTCTGTCAAGTTTAATGTGTTCTAAGAACACTTGCGGTGTCCTGAAATGTTTGCAAATAAACAAGATGGTGGGTTTCTGAAGACGCTTTTAAGAACTCTTGCGGTGTCCTGAAATGTTCGCAAATAAACAAAATGTGGGTGTTCTGAGGACGCTGTCGGTATTGTTCCCTGTCACGTTGAATGTGTTCTAAGAACACATGAGGTGTCCTGAAATGTTCGCAAATAAACAAAATGGGGGTGTTCTGAAGACCTTTCTAAGAACACTCGCGGTGTCCGGGGAATGTTCGTACGGGGTTTCCTGAGGAAGCTGTCCGTATTGTTCTCTGTCAAATTGAATGTGTTCTAAGAACACTTGCGGTGTCCTGAAATGTTTGCAAATACACAAAATGGGGGTGTTCTGAAGACGTTGTCGAACACTCGCTGTGTCCTGAAATGTTCGCAAATATGAATCGGGGGTTGTAGCTGGCAAGTTGAATGTGTTCTAAGAACACTTGCAATGTCCTGAAATGTTCGCAAATAAACAAAATGAGAGTGTCCTGAGGACACTGTCCGTATTGTTCTTCGTCAAGTTGAATGTTTTCTAAGAACACTAGCAGTATCCTGAAATGTTCGCAAATAAACAAAATGGGGGTGTTCTGAAGAAGTTTCTAAGTACACTTGCGGTGTCCGGGGAATGTTCGTAGGGGGTGTCCTGTAGACGCTGTCCGTATTGTTCTCTGTCAAGTTGAATGTGTTCTAAGAACACTCGCGGTGTCCTGAAATGTTCGCAAATACACAAAATGGGGGTGTTCTGAAGATGTTGTCGAACACTCGCGGTGTCCTGAAATGTTCGCAAATAAACAAAATGGGGGTGTACTGAAAATGTTTCTAAGAACACTCGCGGTGTCCTGGAATGTTCGTAGGGGGTGTCCTGAAGGCGTAGTCTGTATTGTTCGCTGGCAAGTTAAATGTGTTCTAAGAACACTCGCGGTGTCCTTAAATGTTCACAAATAAACAAAATGGGGGTGTCCTGAGGACGCTGTCCGGATTGTTCTCTGTCAGGTTGAACGTGTTCTAAGAACACTTGCGGTGTCCTGAAATGTTGGCAAATAAACAGGATGGTGGTGTTCTGAAGATGCTTCTAAGAACACTTGCGGTGTCCTGAAATGTTCACAAATAAACAAAATGGGGGTGTTCTGAGGATGCTGTCCGTATTGTTCTCTGTCACGTTGAATGTGTTCTAAGAACACTCCCGGTGTCCTGAAATGTTCGCAAATAAACAAAATGGGGGTGTTCTGAAGACGTTTCTAGGAACGCTTGCGGTGTCCGGGGAATGTTCGTAGGGGGTGTCCTGAGGACGCTGTCCGTATTGTTCTCCGTCAAGTTGAATGTGTTATATGAACACTCGCAGTGTCCTGAAATGTTTTTGCAAATACACAAAATGGGGGTGTCCTGAAGACGTTGCCGAACACTCGCTGTGTCCTGAAATGTTTGCAAATATGAATGGGGGTTGTGGCTGGCAAGTTGAATGTGTTCTAAGAACACTTGCGGTGTCCTGAAATGTTCGCAAATAAACAAGATGGTGGTGTTCTGAAGACGCTTCTAAGAACACTTGCGGTGTCCTGAAATGTTCGCAAATAAACAAAATGTGGGTGTTATGAGGACGCTGTCCGTATTGTTCTCCGTCAAGTTGAATGTGTTCTAAGAACACTCGCAGTGTCATGAAATGTTCGGAAATACACAAAATGGTGGTGTTCTGAAGACGTTGTCGAACACTCGCTGTGTCCTCAAATGTTCGCAAATATGAATGGGGGTTGTGGCTGGCAAGTTAAATGTGTTCTAAGAACACTCGCGGTGTCCTGAAATGTTCGCAAATAAACAAGATGGTGGTGTTCTGAAGACGCTTCTAAGAACACTTGCGGTGTCCTGAAATGTTTGCAAATAAACAAAATGTGGGTGTTATGAGGACGCTGTCCGTATTGTTCTCTGTCACGTTGAATGTGTTCTAAGAACACTCGCGGTGTCCTGAAATGTTCGCAAATAAACAAAATGGGGTTGTTCTGAAGATGTTTCTAAGAACACTCGCAGTGTCTGGGGAATGTTCGAAGGGGGTGTCCTGAGGCGACTGTCCGTATTGTTCTCTGTCAAGTTGAATGTGTTCTAAGAACACTCGCGGTGTCCTGAAATGTTTGCAAATACACAAAATGGGGGTGTTCTGAAGAGGTTGTCGAACACTCGCTGTGTCCTGAAATTTTCACAAATAAACAAAATGGGGGTGTTCTGAGGACGCTGTCCGTATTGTTCTCTGTCACATTGAATGTGTTCTAAGAACACTCGCGGTGTCCTGAAATGTTCGCAAATAAACAAAATGGGGGTGTTCTGAAGACGTTTCTAAGTACACTTGCGGTGTCCGGGGAATGTTCGTAGGGGGTGTCCAGAGGACGCTGTCCGTATTGTTCTCTGTCAAGTTGAATGTGTTCTAAGAACACTTGCGGTGTCCTGAAATGTTCGCAAATACACAAAATGGGGGTGTTCTGAAGACGTTGTCGAACACTCGTTGTGTTCTGAAATGTTCGCAAATATGAATGGGGGGTTGTGGCTGGCAAGTTGAATCTGTTCTAAGAACACTCGCGATGTCCTGAAATGTGCACAAATAAACAAAATGGGGGTGCCCTGAGGACACTGTCCGTATTGTTCTCTGTCAAGTTGAATGTTTTCTAAGAACACTAGCCGTGTCCTGAAATGTTTGCAAATAAACAAAATGGGGGTGTTCTGAAGAAGTTTCTAAGTACACTCGCGGTGTCCGGGGAATGTTCGTAGGGGGTGTCCTGTCGCCTCATCCGTATTGTTCTCTGTCAAGTTGAATGTGTTCTAACAACACTCGCGGTGTCCTGAAATGTTCGCAAATACACAAAATGGGTGTGTTCTGAAGACGTTGTCGAACACTCGCTGTGTCCTGAAATGTTCGCAAATAAACAAAATGGTGGTGTCCTGAGGACGCTGTCCGTATTGTTCTCTGTCAAGTTGAATGGTTTCTAAGAACACTCGCGGTGTCCTGAAATGTTCGCAAATAAATAAAATGGGGGTGTTCTGAAAACGTTTCTAAGAACACTCGCGGTGTCCTGGAATGTTCGTAGGGGGTGTCCTGAAGGCGTAGTCTGTATTGTTCGCTGGCAAGTTGAATGTGTTCTAAGAACACTCGTGGTGTCCTGAAATGTTCACAAATAAACAAAATGGGGGTGTCCTGAGGACGCTGTCCGTATTGTTCTCTGTCACGTTGAATGTGTTCTAAGAACACTCGCGGTGTCCTGAAATGTTCGCAAATAAACAAAATGGGGGTGTTCTGAAGATGTTTCTAAGAACACTCGCGGTGTCTGGGGAATGTTCGAAGGGGGTGTCCTGAGGCGACTGTCCGTATTGTTCTCTGTCAAGTTGAATGTGTTCTAAGAACACTCGCGGTGTCCTGAAATGTTTGCAAATACACAAAATGGGGGTGTTCTGAAGAGGTTGTCGAACACTCGCTGTGTCCTGAAATTTTCGCAAATAAACAAAATGGGGGTGTTCTGAGGACGCTGTCCGTATTGTTCTCTGTCACGTTGAATGTGTTCTAAGAACACTCGCAGTGTCCTGAAATGTTCGCAAATAAACAAAATGGGGTGTTCTGAAGACGTTTCTAAGTACACTTGCGTTGTCCGGGGAATGTTCGTAGGGGGTGTCCAGAGGATGCTGTCCATATTGTTCTCTGTCAAGTTGAATGTGTTCTAAGAACACTTGCGGTGTCCTGAAATGTTCGCAAATACACAAAATGGGGGTGTTCTGAAGACGTTGTCGAACACTCGCTGTGTTCTGAAATGTTCACAAATATGAATGGGGGGTTGTGGCTGGCAAGTTGAATCTGTTCTAAGAACACTAGCGTTGTCCTGAAATGTTTGCAAATAAACAAAATGAGGGTGTTCTGAAGAAGTTTCTAAGTACACTCGCGGTGTCCGGGGAATGTTCGTAGGGGGTGTCCTGTAGACGCTGTCCGTATTGTTCTCTGTCAAGTTGAATGTGTTCTAAGAACACTCGCGGTGTCCTGAAATGTTCGCAAATACACAAAATGGGTGTGTTCTGAAGACGTTGTCGAACACTCGCTGTGTCCTGAAATGTTCGCAAATAAACAAAATGGTGGTGTCCTGAGGACGCTGTCCGTATTGTTCTCTGTCAAGTTGAATGGTTTCTAAGAACACTCGCGGTGTCCTGAAATCTTCGCAAATAAACAAAATGGGGGTGTTCTGAAAACGTTTCTAAGAACACTCGCGGTGTCCTGGAATGTTCGTAGGGGTGTCCTGAAGGCGTAGTCTGTATTGTTCGCTGGCAAGTTGAATGTGTTCTAAGAACACTCGCGGTGTCCTGAAATGTTTGCAAATAAACAAGATGGTGGTGTTCTGAAGATGCTTCTAAGAACACTCGCGGTGTCCTCAAATGTTCACAAATAAACAAAATGGGGGTGTTCTGAGGATGCTGTCCGTATTGTTCTCTGTCACGTTGAATGTGTTCTAAGAACACTCACGGTGTCATGAAATGTTCGCAAATAAACAAAATGGGGTGTTCTGAAGACGTTTCTAAGAACGCTTGCGGTGTCCGGGGAATGTTCGTAGGTGGTGTCCTGAGGACGCTGTCCGTATTGTTCTCCGTCAAGTTGAATGTGTTCTATGAACACTCGCAGTGTCCTGAAATGTTTTTGCAAATACACAAAATGGGGGTGTCCTGAAGACGTTGTCGAACACTCGTTGTGTCCTGAAATGTTCGCAAATATGAATGGGGCTTGTGGCTGGCAACTTGAATGTGTTCTAAGAACACTTGCGGTGTCCTGAAATGTTCGCAAATAAACAAGATGGTGGTGTTCTGAAGACGCTTCTAAGAACACTTGAGGTGTCCTGAAATGTTTGCAAACAAACAAAATGGGGGTGTCCTGAGGACTTTTTCCGTATTGTTCTCTGTCAAGTTTAATGTATTCTAAGAACACTTGCGGTGTCCTGAAATGTTCGCAAATAAACAAGATGGTGGGTTTCTGAAGACGCTTTTAAGAACTCTTGCGGTGTCCTGAAATGTTCGCAAATAAACAAAATGTGGATGTTCTGAGGACGCTGTCCGTATTGTTCTCTGTCACGTTGAATGTGTTCTAAGAACACTTGCGGTGTCCTGAAATGTTCGCAAATAAACAAAATGGGGGTGTTCTGAAGACCTTTCTAAGAACACTCGCGGTGTCCGGGGAATGTTCGTACGGGGTGTCCTGAGGAAGCTGTCCGTATTGTTCTCTGTCAAATTGAATGTGTTCTAAGAACACTTGCGGTGTCCTGAAATGTTTGCAAATACACAAAATGGGGGTGTTCTGAAGACGTTGTCGAACACTCGCTGTGTCCTGAAATGTTCGCAAATATGAATCGGGGGTTGTAGCTGGCAAGTTGAATGTTTTCTAAGAACACTCGCGATGTCCTGAAATGTGCGCAAATAAACAAAATGGGGGTGTCCTGAGGCCACTGTCCATATTGTTCTCCGTCAAGTTGAATGTTTTCTAAGAACACTAGCGGTGTCCTGAAATGTTCGCAAATAAACAAAATGGGGGTGTTCTGAAGAAGTTTCTAAGTACACTTGCGGTGTCCGGGGAATGTTCGTAGGGGGTGTCCTGTAGACGCTGTCCGTATTGTTCTCTGTCAAGTTGAATGTGTTCTAAGAACACTTGCGGTGTCCTGAAATGTTCGCAAATACACAAAATGGGGGTGTTCTGAAGATGTTGTCGAACACTCGCTGTGTCCTGAAATGTTCGCAAATAAACAAAATGGTGGTGTCCTGAGGACGCTGTCCGTATTGTTCTCTGTCAAGTTGAATGGTTTCTAAGAACACTCGCGGTGTCCTGAAATGTTCGCAAATAAACAAAATGGGGGTGTACTGAAAACGTTTCTAAGAACACTCGCGGTGTCCTGGAATGTTCGTAGGGGGTGTCCTGAAGGCGTAGTCTGTATTGTTCTCTGTCAAGTTGAACGTGTTCTAAGAACACTTGCGGTGTCCTGAAATGTTTGCAAATAAACAAGATGGTGGTGTTCTGAAGATGCTTCTAAGAACACTTGCGGTGTCCTGAAATGTTCACAAATAAACAAAATGGGGGTGTTCTGAGGATGCTGTCCGTATTGTTCTCCGTCAAGTTGAATGTGTTCTATGAACACTCGCAGTGTCCTCAAATGTTTTTGCAAATACACAAAATGGGGGTGTCCTGAAGATGTTGTCCAACACTCGCTGTGTCCTTAAATGTTTGCAAATATGAATCGGGGTTGTGGCTGGCAAGTTGAATGTGTTCTAAGAACACTCACGGTGTCCTGAAATGTTCGCAAATAAACAAGGTGGTGGTGTTCTGAAGACGCTTCTAAGAACACTCCCGGTGTCCTGAAATGTTCACAAATAAACAAAATGGGGGTGTCCTGAGGACACTGTCCGTATTGTTCTCTGTCAAGTTTAATGTGTTCTAAGAACACACGGGTGTCCTGAAATGTTCGCAAACAAACAAGATGGTGGTGTTCTGAAGACGCTTCTAAGAACACTCGCTGTGTCCTGAAATGTTCGCAAATAAACAAAATGGGGGTGTTCTGAGGACGCTGTCCGTATTGTTCTCTGTCACGTTGAATGTGTTCTAAGAACACTCGCGGTGTCCTGAAATGTTCGCAAATAAACAAAATGGGGGTGTTCTGAAGATGTTTCTAAGTACACTTGCAGTGTCGGGGAATGTTCGTAGGGGGTGTCCTGAGGACGCTGTCCGTATTGTTCTCTGTCAAGTTGAATGTGTTCTAAGAACACTTGCGGTGTCCTGAAATGTTCGCAAATACATAAAATGGGGGTGCTCTGAAGACGTTGTCGAACACTCTCTGTGTCCTGAAATGTTCGCAAATATGAATGGGGGCTGGGGCTGGCAAGTTGAATGTGTGCTAAGAACACTCGCAATGTCCTGAAATGTTCGCAAATAAACAAAATGGTGGTGTCCTGAGGACGCTGTCCGTATTGTTCTCTGTCAAGTTGAATGTTTTCTAAGAACTCTCGCGGTGTCCTGAAATGTTCGCAAATAAACAAAATGGGGGTGTTCTGAAGAAGTTTCTAAGTACACTTGCGGTGTCCGGGGAATGTTCATAGGGGGTGTCCTGTGGACGCTGTCCGTATTGTTCTCTGTCAAGTTGAATGTGTTCTAAGAACACTCGCGGTGTCCTGAAATGTTCGCAAATAAACAAAATGGGGGTGTCCTGTAGACGCTGTCCGTATTGTTCTCTGTCAAGTTGAATGTGTTCTAAGAACACTCGCGGTGTCCTGAAATGTTCGCAAATAAACAAAATGGTGGTGTCCTGAGGACGCTGTCCGTATTGTTCTCTGTCAAGTTGAATGGTTTCTAAAAACACTCGCGGTGTCCTGAAATGTTCGCAAATAAACAAAATGGGGGTGTACTGAAAACGTTTCTAAGAACACTCGCGGTGTCCTGGAATGTTCGTAGGGGGTGTCCTGAAGGCGTAGTCTGTATTGTTCTCTGTCAAGTTGAACGTGTTCTAAGAACACTTGCGGTGTCCTGAAATGTTTGCAAATAAACAAGATGGTGGTGTTCTGAAGATGCTTCTAAGAACACTTGCGGTGTCCTGAAATGTTCACAAATAAACAAAATGGGGGTGTTCTGAGGATGCTGTCCGTATTGTTCTCCGTCAAGTTGAATGTGTTCTATGAACACTCGCAGTGTCCTGAAATGTTTTTGCAAATACACAAAATGGGGGTGTCCTGAAGACGTTGTCCAACACTCGCTGTGTCCTTAAATGTTTGCAAATATGAATGGGGGTTGTGGCTGGCAAGTTGAATGTGTTCTAAGAACACTCACGGTGTCCTGAAATGTTCACAAATAAACAAGATGGTGGTGTTCTGAAGACACTTCTAAGAACACTCCCGGTGTCCTGAAATGTTCACAAATAAACAAAATGGGGGTGTCCTGAGGACACTGTCCGTATTGTTCTCTGTCAAGTTTAATGTGTTCTAAGAACACACGGGTGTCCTGAAATGTTCTCAAACAAACAAGATGGTGGTGTTCTGAAGACGCTTCTAAGAACACTCGCTGTGTCCTGAAATGTTCGCAAATAAACAAAATGGGGGTGTTCTGAGGACGCTGTCCGTATTGTTCTCTGTCACGTAGAATGTGTTCTAAGAACACTCGCGGTGTCCTGAAATGTTCGCAAATAAACAAAATGGGGGTGTTCTGAAGACGTTTCTAAGTACACTTGCAGTGTCCGGGGAATGTTCGTAGGGGGTGTCCTGAGGACGCTGTCCGTATTGTTCTCTGTCAAGTTGAATGTGTTCTAAGAACACTTGCGGTGTCCTGAAATGTTCGCAAATACATAAAATGGGGGTGCTCTGAAGACGTTGTCGAACACTCGCTGTGTCCTGAAATGTTCGCAAATATGAATGGGGGGTTGGGGCTGGCAAGTTGAATGTGTGCTAAGAACACTCGCGATGTCCTGAAATGTTCGCAAATAAACAAAATGGTGGTGTCCTGAGGACGCTGTCCGTATTGTTCTCTGTCAAGTTGAATGTTTTCTAAGAACTCTCGCGGTGTCCTGAAATGTTCGCAAATAAACAAAATGGGGGTGTTCTGAAGAAGTTTCTAAGTACACTTGCGGTGTCCGGGGAATGTTCATAGGGGGTGTCCTGTGGACGTTGTCCGTATTGTTCTCTGTCAAGTTGAATGTGTTCTAAGAACACTCGCGGTGTCCTGAAATGTTCGCAAATAAACAAAATGGGGGTGTCCTGAGGACGCTGTCCGTATTGTTCTCTGTCAAGTTGAATGTTTTCTAAGAACACTCGCAGTGTCCTGAAATGTTTGCAAATAAACAAAATGGGGTGTTCTGAAGACGCTTCTAAGAAGACTCCCGGTGTCCTGAAATGTTCGCAAATAAACAAAATGTGGGTGTTATGAGGACACTGTCCGTATTGTTCTCCGTCAAGTTGAATGTGTTCTAAGAACACTCGCAGTGTCCTGAAATGTTCGGAAATACACAAAATGGGGGTGTTCTGAAGACGTTGTCAAAAACTCGCTGTGTCCTGAAATGTTCGCAAATATGAATGGGGGTTGTGGCTGGCAAGTTGAATGTGTTCTAAGAACACTCGCAGTGTCCTGAAACGTTCGCAAATAAACAAGATGGTGGTGTTCTGAAGACGCTTCTAAGAACTCTTGCGGTGTCCTGAAATGTTCGCAAATAAACAAAATGTGGGTGTTATGAGGACGCTGTCCGTATTGTTCTCTTTCACGTTGAATGTGTTCTAAGAACACTCGCGGCGTCCTGAAATGTTCGCAAATAAACAAAATGGGGGTGTTCTGAAGATGTTTCTAAGAGCACTCGCGGTGTCTGGGGAATGTTCGAAGGGGGTGTCCTGAGGCGACTGTCCGTATTGTTCTCTGTCAAGTTGATGTGTTCTAAGAACACTCGCGGTGTCCTGAAATGTTTGCAAATACACAAAATGGGGGTGTTCCGAAGATGTTGTCGAACACTCGCTGTGTCCTGAAATTTTCGCAAATAAACAAAATGGGGGTGTTCTGAGGACGCTGTCCGTATTGTTCTCTGTCACGTTGAATGTGTTCTAAGAACACTCGCGGTGTCCTGAAATGTTCGCAAATAAACAAAATGGGGGTGTTCTGAAGACCTTTCTAAGTACACTTGCGGTGTCCGGGGAATGTTCGTAGGGGGTGTCCAGAGGACACTGTCCGTATTGTTCTCTGTCAAGTTGAATGTGTTCTAAGAACACTTGCGGTGTCCTGAAATGTTCGCAAATACACAAAATGGGGGTGTTCTGAAGACGTTGTCGAACACTCGCTGTGTTCTGAAATGTTCGCAAATAGGAATGGGGGGTTGTGGCTGGCAAGTTGAATCTGTTCTAAGAACACTCGCGATGTCCTGAAATGTGCACAAATAAACAAAATGGGGGTGTCCTGAGGACACTGTCCGTATTGTTCTCTGTCAAGTTGAATGTTTTCTAAGAACACTAGCTTTGTCCTGAAATGTTCGCAAATAAACAAAATGGGGGTGTTCTGAAGAAGTTTCTAAGTACACTCGCGGTGTCCGGGGAATGTTCGTAGGGGGTGTCCTGTAGACGCTGTCCGTATTGTTCTCTGTCAAGTTGAATGTGTTCTAAGAACACTCGCGGTGTCCTGAAATGTTCGCAAATACACAAAATGGGGGTGTTCTGAAGACGTTGTCGAACACTCGCTGTGTCCTGAAATGTTCGCAAATAAACAAAATGGTGGTGTCCTGAGGACGCTGTCCGTATTGTTCTCTGTCAAGTTGAATGGTTTCTAAGAACACTCGCGGTGCCCTGAAATGTTCGCAAATAAACAAAATGGGGGTGTTCTGAAAACGTTTCTAAGAACACTCGCGGTGTCCTGGAATGTTCGTAGGGGGTGTCCTGAAGGCGTAGTCTGTATTGTTCGCTGGCAAGTTGAATGTGTTCTAAGAACTCTTGCGGTGTCCTGAAATGTTCACAAATAAACAAAATGGGGGTGTCCTGAGGACGCTGTCCGTATTGTTCTCTGTCAAGTTGAATGTGTTCTAAGAACACTTGCGGTGTCCTGAAATGTTTGCAAATAAACAAGATGGTGGTGTTCTGAAGATGCTTCTAAGAACACTCGCGGTGTCCTGAAATGTTCACAAATAAACAAAATGGGGGTGTTCTGAAGACGTTTCTAAGAACGCTTGCGGTGTCCGGGGAATGTTCGTAGGGGGTGTCCTGAGGACGCTGTCCGTATTGTTCTCCATCAAGTTGAATGTGTTCTATGAACACTCGCAGTGTCCTGAAATGTTTTCGCAAATACACAAAATGGGGGTGTCCTGAAGACGTTGTCGAACACTCGCTGTGTCCTGAAATGTTCGCAAATATGAATGGGGGTTGTGGCTGGCAAGTTGAATGTGTTCTAAGAACACTCGCGATGTCCTGAAATGTTCGCAAATAAACAAGATGGTCGTGTTCTGAAGACGCTTCTAAGAACACTTGCGGTGTCCTGAAATGTTTGCAAACAAACAAAATGGGGGTCTCCTGAGGACGCTGTCCGTATTGTTCTCTGTCAAGTTTAATGTGTTCTAAGAACACTTGCGGTGTCCTAAAATGTTCGCAAATAAACAAGATGGTGGTTTTCTGAAGACGCTTTTAAGTACACTTGCGGTGTCCCGAAATGTTCGCAAATAAACAAAATGTCGGTGTTCTGAGGACGCTGTCCGTATTGTTCTCTGTCACGTTGAATGTGTTCTAAGAACACTCGCGGTGTCCTGAAATGTTCGCAAATAAACAAAATGGGGGTGTTCTGAAGACGTTTCTAAGAACACTCGCGGTGTCCGGGGAATGTTCATACGGGGTGTCCTGAGGAAGCTGTCCGTATTGTTCTCTGTCAAATTGAATGTGTTCTAAGAACACTTGCGGTGTCCTGAAATGTTTGCAAATACACAAAATGGGGGTGTTCTGAAGACGTTGTCGAACACTCGCTGTGTCCTGAAATGTTCGCAAATATGAATCGGGGGTTGTAGCTGGCAAGTTGAATGTGTTCTAAGAACACTCGCGGTCTCCTGAAATGTTCGCAAATAAACAAAATGGGGGTGTCCTGAGGACCCTGTCCGTATTGTTCTCTGTCAAGTTGAATGTGTTCTAAGAACACTTGCGGTATCCTGAAATGTTCGCAAATAAACAAGATGGTGGTGTTCTGAAGACGCTTCTAAGAACACTCCCGGTGTCCTGAAATGTTCACAAATAAACAAAATGGGGGTGTCCTGAGGACGCTGTCCGTATTGTTCTCTGTCAAGTTTAATGTGTTCTAAGAACACTCGCGGTGTCCTGAAATGTTCGCAAATAAACAAGATGGTGGTGTTCTGAAGACGCTTCTAAGAACACTCGCTGTGTCCTGAAATGTTTGCAAATAAACAAAATGGGGGTGTTCTGAGGACGCTGTCCGTATTGTTCTCTGTCACGTTGAATGTGTTCTAAGAACACTCGCGGTGTCCTGAAATGTTCACAAATAAACAAAATGGGGGTGTTCTGAAGACGTTTCTAAGTACACTTGCGGTGTCCGGGGAATGTTCGTAGGGGGTGTCCTGAAGACACTGTCCGTATTGTTCTCTGTCAAGTTGAATGTGTTCTAAGAACACTTGCGGTGTCCTGAAATGTTCGCAAATACACAAAATGGGGGTGTTCTGAAGACGTTGTCGAACACTCGCTGTGTCCTGAAATGTTCGCAAATATGAATGGGGGGTTGTGGCTGGCAAGTTGAATGTGTTCTAAGAAAACTCGCGATGTCCTGAAATTTTCGCAAATGAACAAAATGGGGGTGTCCTGAGGACGCTGTCCGTATTGTTCTCTGTCAAGTTGAATGTGTTCTAAGAACACTCGCGGTGTCCTGAAATGTTCGCAAATAAACAAGATGGTGGGTTTCTGAAGACGTTTCTAAGTACACGCGCGGTGTCCGGGGAATGTTCGTAGGAGGTGTCCTGTGGACGCTGTCCGTATTGTTCTCTGTCAAGTTGAATGTGTTCTAAGAACACTCGCAGTGTCCTGAAATGTTCGCGAATACACAAAATGGGGGTGTTCTGAAGACGTCGAACACTCGCTGTGTCCTGAAATGTTCGCAAATATGAATGCGGGGTTGTGGCTGGCAAGTTGAATGTGTTCTAAGAACACTTGCGATGTCCTGAAATGTTTGCAAATAAACAAAATGGGGGTGTCTTGAGGACGCTGTCCGTATTGTTCTCTGTCAAGTTGAATGTGTTCTGACAACAGTCGCGGTGTCCTGAAATGTTCGCAAATACACAAAATGGGGGTGTTCTGAAGACGTTGTCGATCACTCGTTGTGTCCTGAAATGTTCGCAAATATGAATGGGTGGTTGTGGCTGGCAAGTTGAATATGTTCTAAGAACACTCGCGGTGTCCTGAAATGTTCGCAAATATGAATGGGGGTTGTGGCTGGCAAGTTGAATGTGTTCTAAGAACACTTGCGGTGTATTGAAATGTTTGCAAATAAACAAAATGGGGGTGTCCTGAGGACGCTGTCCGTATTGTTCTCTGTCAATTTGAATGTGTTCTAAGAACTCTCGCGTTGTTCTGAAATGTTTGTAGGGGGTGTCATGAAGATGCTGTTCGTATTGTTCGATGGCAAGTTGAATGTGTTCTTAGAACACTCGCGGTGTCCTGAAATGTTCGCAAATAAACGAAATGGGGGTGTTCTGAGGACACTGTCCGTATTGTTCGTTGTCAAGTTGAAAGTGTTCTAATAACTATCGCTTTGTTCTGAAATGTTCGTAGGGGGTGTCTTGAAAACGCTGTCCGTATTGTTCGCTGGCAAGTTGAAGGTGTTCTAAGAACACTCATGATGTCCGCGGACATTAAAAGTTTCCATAGACCATAGTTGAAATGTTTAACTCTATGGATGTGATATGCTGCGGTGGTTGTGGCCAGGGCATAGAGTCTTGGGTGCATGGCCATTAGGCCATGCACCCAAGACTCTATGCCCTGGCCACAACCACCGCAGCATATCACATTCATATTTGCTCATAACTTTCGGTGAAAAACAAATGTATTAGATACTATGGATGTGATATGCTGCGATGGTTCTCATTATTGTATACTTACTTACTGTTAGGTCTAGTATCCGGAGTACATGTATTTCTTGTTAATTTCTGTGATAAAAGAAAGTAGCATGTTAGTATTAGTATTTTGTAATGACTTATTACATTGTATAATCAACATAATTTTTTTTTTGGACCCTCATATTTAGTAGATTACAAATCAGAGTACTGTGCAATTTGCTCAGTTTCTGTGTTTGTTGCTAAAATCATTGGGTCTGTGGGAGAAAAAAAAATCCATGTTGGATTAAAAAAAAAAACTTTTTCTGTTATGCTACAGTTTATTTGTTTGTTTGTTTTCAGTGTTCACTTGTTGTTTCTGGCCAATGCTATATACTTTGGCTTGTTGCATTTCTTTGGAGCAGTAACATATTTATTTGTTTGGATATAATAAAATTTTGGAGCAGTTAGATACTAATTGGCGTATTCTAACTGTCTATTTTTTTGATATATTTTAGTGGTATTGATTTATCTATTTGGATATTGTTAAATTTTGGGACAGTTAGATACCAATTGGCGTATTCTAACTGTGTATTTTTTGGTCTTATTTAGTTGTATTCATTTATCTGATTAGTTGTTGTAGAATCTTTGAGCAGTTAAAAAGCTTTTGGAGTATTCTAACGGTTTATATTATTTTAACACAAGTTTACTTAGGGTTTAAATACAGTCTAGTTATCAAATTTTGGTTTTAAGTACATTAAATAAGCGTTTGTAAGATTTGCTGGTAATCTCTGCTTTAGAGTAATGGTATTACATTCAAACCACCCACATTTCTTTTTTATATATGCAGTGTAGTGCCCTGAATTGGTTGTGGCTCCTGCGTGGTAGATTATACCTATTGTTGTGAAGGTTTTCTTACCAAGTGATATTTGACCATGTGTGAATCCAGTTAGCTTGCAGTTGTTTTTGGTACCATCTGCATTGTAACGTAGAAGCATTAGTATTATGTATTTACTATGTGTTTGTATTACTAATGTGGAGCGAATATCTGAATTGCAGGTAGAGCATAATCTACCATGGTTTGCATTTTGTACAAGTCGCTGAAATGGAATGGATTCACAATTTGGTATTGATATATATATATGAAGCTTTCATTGGGGATTTCTTCTTGTGTCACATTGTTGCAGAGAGTGCATGTATGTTTCCACATGTATGAAATCTGGAAGATTTCATTTATAGGTATGTTTTTGTTTTCCAGTACTTTTAGTAAGTACATTAGAAATTCTTGTGGATCTTCCTGTGAGTTTATAGTGAATTTCACCATTCCAGCACAGTAGTCCAATTGTTGTCTTATTCCATAAACACTATACATGTTATCAGGATTGTTTGCTGCATTTCTGTGAAGTACTAACATTTGCATACACAATGGGTCTGTACTGTGTAAGTAAATGTTGTCAACAATTGGTGGTAATTGAAATAGAATATTCATTGCTACATTTGTGTAGCAACTTACACCAACTATATTTGAGAATTTAAATGGCCCAGGTAGTTCTGTACTAACTGCTTTTTTTTGGAGTTTGTCTTCCTTCTTTAAAGAAGTACCTGGTTATCTTTCCCTAATTGATTCTTTTTTGCTTGTGGTACTTGATGAAGTATTAGTTTCTTTACCTCTCTTTGGAGGATTTGCAGTGACATCCTGTTGCATTTCTGTTTGATTTATTTTTCTTTTATAACGTTTTACTTTTTGTGGAACAGAATATGTGTTTAGGTGGGGGGTTTATAGTGAGCAAAGTCTATTGTATTCTAAAATGCAAGGAATATCAGCGTTTATTTTACTTGCATCAAAGTTGATTAGAAATAGACCGTCAAGTGTACGTAAGCGTGAATGTGCTACGTAGCTCATGCCTTCTTTAAAGACCGTGTTACCAATATCTATCATTGCTTTGTCTAGGGTAAGACCTTGTGATTTATGAATTATGACTGCGTATGCAAGAGTTAGAGAAAATTGTTCTCTGCGTACATACATATCTTTGAAGAGAAGGAATCTATCTGTTGAGCGTCCTATCCTTTTTACTTCTGAAAGTTTGTCAAAGAGTATATTGACAAACTGAATTTTGTTGTCGCGTGGGTATGTTTGAAAGCCAACAACTGTACCCAGTGCTCCATTAACTAGTCCTTGGTCCACGTCAAGGTTACGTTTAAGCATTACTCTGCAGTTTAAGGATAATTGTAATATCTTTTCTTAGCCTGCTGTGTTTGAGATTGATTTTTCTAAACTATTTAGTCTTGTTGTGGCTTGGTCACACATGGGTAGTGTCATACCATGTACATCTAGTTTGTCTGTGGCGCTAATTTCCATGATTGGTTGCATTTCTTTACTTAGCATGATTTCATTGAATTTGAAACAGCTTGAAAGAGTTGGCATTAAGGCCATACAATTGACATTTTTGGTTAATTGTTCCATAACATCTGTAGCACATGCATTATCCCCATAAAGTGCATTAATGTGCCGGGTTTTCAATATTGCTTCTGCTTCTTTAGAAAGTATACCAACTCTGATACTTTTTAAAATGTTGGCATAAGTGAGATCTGCAGATTGGCGCATGTTTTCTGTTAATTCTCTGTATTGGAAATGTTGCCAAAGGTTGACATTTCCAATGCTGCCAACAGTTTTACGGCAGAGTTTGTGTCCTAATGTTTTAAAAATAGGCTCACCCTTTACTGGTGTTAATTGAAGCAGATCTCCAAAAACAATAATGTGTTTTCCTGCAAAGAGCTCTTCATAGTCTGTTTTGAGTACTTCTTGTAATCTGAGGTGAATCAAAGCTAACATCAGGTTGGAGACCATGCTCACTTCATCTATTAGTAGCATGTTCATTTGTTTCAATACTCTGCGTAGTTCCATTGCAGCTTCTGCAGAAAGTTTGTAATAGTCTAATTTGTTCTGGTGTTCTACTGGTATTAGTAGTAATCAGTGTAATGTAACACCACCTATGTTGTAGGCAGCTAAACCTGTGGAGGCAGTGACAACAGCTGACAGTTTGTTGTTTGTCAATTGTTGAAGGAACGTACTAATTATTTTGATAAGGAATGTTTTGCCAGAACCAGCTTCACCCCTGACATACAGTAGTATAGGTTTATAATTATGGCAGGAACATTCTTTATTTTCATGTTTTACACCATGTGCAATTTGTTTTGTTACTTCTTGAAAAATGCTACGTTGCTCATTGTTTAGTTTTGATTGTAGTATAGTTAAGTCTTCTTTATCTTCATACTGACACATGGTGTTTTCTACTTCTATCATAGCTAATTCTGCCTCATTTATTATTAGTGGTTCTCCCAGTGGTTCTTGGCTTCGTGTTACAGAAGGTTGACTACTGTCAGGAGTGTCCTTATCTAGGTGGGCTTGGAGTTCTTCTTCGTGTTGCTGTTCATTGTGCAACATTGTTTTGTACTGTGTAAAGTTTACATCAGTTATAGTGCTTTCATTTGCTTTGAAAGCATCCTCATATGAGTCATAGTTATCTAGTATTTGTTCTTTTCTCCATGGTTTGAAGAGTTGTTGCAGGGACATGTAATATACTTCTTTATGTTTAATGACAATTTAATATGATTAATTAAATTTGGTTTAGTGAGTTTAAGTAAGCTGCCTTCACAGTTTGTCACTCTATATTTACCTTTTTTTTCATCAGCTTTCTTATTATTTTTGTATGTGTAGTTTTGGGCTATGTGGTATAGACACATGTTTTCCAAAGTATTACTTCTGTTTGGGTAGTATGTGTCCAATAAATTGTTTTTTAAAATGTCTTGGCTGTTGGGATCACATTTGGCTATTGTTTCTATATCTTCATATGATTTTAGAACTCTTTTTCTAGATTTAGCTGGACCAAGACTTAGCCATACTATATTTTCAGATTTACCATACAATGCAGTACCAGTTAAACGATCAGCTGCTTCATATGATCCACATTCTCTATGGGTGAGCATTTTTATGCCCAAGCTGTATAATTTCTGAGACAATGTTTTATCTCATGACAGGTCATTCCAGAGGTCTTGGAGCTCTCTCTTTTCTGCTTTAGTTAAGTATGCTGTGACATATTGTGCAACTGCAGTAGAACTGTCTGCAATGTACTGCACATCTATATTTGCATTCCATAAGTGGGCAATGATTGCATTATAATCATTGATATATTTTTCTTCTTCTTTTATTTTTATGTAATATGTATTTTTAGGTGACTTACCTTTAACACTATGTCTAAGTGAAGACATGAGGTTGTTCACTTGACCTGTATTTGTAACTGGTCTAGGGAAACCAAATCAGCATTTGGTATAGTATTTCCCTTTGTTTTTGTATTTGCGACGACAATATTTTCCACATTTGTGTCTTTGAAATTGTAAAAATTGTGCATGAAGATCACAATTTGTGGCTTCTGATGGAATTTCACAAGTGACATATTTTTCAATAAACTGTAAAACAGTGGCATCACTGTCTTGACCAAATTTAGAAGCATCTTTAATCCATAAAAGCATGTGGATATGTGGTGCTCCTCTGGCTTGGTATTCTTTTCTCCAAAAGAAGTGTTGCACTTCTCCAAGGGGAGGAACTGTTTTATTACAAATAAAATGTAGCATAGCAATGAAGCGATGGTGAAAATATCTTGAAACATTAACAGGATCCAAAGAACAAAGTTCTCCAGGTGTTAGTATATCTATGTTTGTTTTGTTTTTATTTGATATGCGTAGGAAATCATGTAAATCTTCCCATGCATATTCTGCACAACTTAATGTAACAAACCAAGTGGGTGGGCCAAGGTTTCTGATCATACAACGTACATCTCCATGACGTCGAAACCAGTACTCTTTAGTACCACGCATATTTGCTAATAGATTTGTAATATTTGATTGTAAAACCTCATCCTTTTGTTGCACTTTTTCTAATAATTGTGTAGCTGTCACATTTTGAAAGTGTGATTCTGATTTTAATATGTGTGCAACTCCGTAACATAAAGTTGCTAGTTCACTTTCAAAGAGTAGGTGGAATATGTATTCCACATTTTGTCTAAATCTGGGATCTTCAGAATACATCCGTAATGAGTGGTATTCTGAAGCTGATATTTGAATAGGTCTATCATCATACCTTCCTCCTTTGCCAGTAGGAAAGAGTAGAGGAAAAGCACGTGCTTCTATACTTTTTTCCCATATGCTGATTGGCGATCCTTTTGTTTGACGCATTTAGTACGTTGCCAGGACATCTTCTATGGTGTCATTAGAGTGCAAAGGATGAATTGTATAATGGTCTAAAGTATTTGATATTGTAGCAGTATCTAGTAGCTCAAATTGACCAGCTTCTTGTGTTTCTTGAATTATTTCAGTTCGGTCTTTCAAGTTTTCATCAATATTAATTTCTTTGTAATATTCATTATTCTCTTTAAGATATTGGAAGGCTTGTCTAACTTTATGTAAATCTACCAGCTGTTGCCATATTTTTTTGTCTTTTGTAGGTACTCCATTTACTAAGATAATTAAAGATTGCTGCATTGGACGTTGCACTCCTAGAGTAGGCACATTTTCTTTTAGATCTAATGGTAAATAAACTACTTTTCCACGAATGCCTTTTACCAATTCAGAGGGAGGTAATTTTGCTGTTTTTGGTTGAAGGCGTATTATTGCTTGAAATGGGTGTACTGTTTGAATTATGATGCTCTCATATAAATTAAGTTGTTGTAGGGGTTTTGGTACTGGGTATAATTCCAAATTATTTGTGATAGCACGTGAAGGAGTTTGGTTGTTGTCAAGTTTTGTAGTGCAGTAACTGCAAAGTATTAAGGGCTCAGTTATTTCGTATTTGTTTTCTGCTACAAGGTAGAGAGCTAATTCAAACCATTTAGAATCTTCATTGTCTTCTATTTTGTATGATAGGTCTACAGTTTTTGTGTTACTTTTATAAAAGGTTCTACGGCAACATACACATACATGGTTTGGTACTTCAGCTGATGTACTTTTAAATTTTAGTATTTCTTTTTGTATGTGTTTAGCAAAAGGTTGCCATGTGTAGAATTGTTGCTTAATTGGTTTAAAGCCATTTCATTCTGTAAATGGCTTTCATTTCCAAAATATTTTTTCTGGATATAGTCAATTTCTTCAAGTAGGTCTTTTGCTGTACCATGTAGAAGGATGTTATTTAAATTTGCTAGTGCTAGAGCAGGACTTTTAGCATAGTACAGTTTATAGACTAGATTTCTTATAGTTGAATGATGTGATGATATCCTTTTGATATCATGGAAAGTGGTTTTACAAGTAGGTCCTGTAATGCAGGCCAATGAATGTCCTTGTAGTCCTGTGTACTTGCGCACTGGACAGGTATCCATATTTTGCAGTAATTTTATTTTGATTTTGTCTTTGCTTTTTACATATTTATTGAGGAATTGGCGTAACGATTTGAAACATTGTTTGGGAATGTTACACATTGACGTGCATGGCCATTTGTACACTAGACGTTCTGATTCAGTTGAATGGAGGGGTAATTCAAAGTTTTCAGGGCATATTTTTGTAAGGAGTACTTCTTGTTCCATTATGGTATTATTCACTTTTTCATAACCTCGACCACTGCTATGTATGGCAATTGTATTTGTTTGCTTTTGTTTGTACACTTCTTCATTAAAATATGGTTCTGTGCTCGTAGTGTGATTCCATTCACCTCCACAGATACTTAAGAAGTTCTTTCTGTTGACATTTCGCTTATTGAGAAGTCTTTTTTGTAATTTAGTTATTCGTTTTGTTTAACAGTAAAATAAATAACTTTCTTTTGAGAAGAATTGCACTGTCCATCAACGCTTCTAAGATTAATTTCCTATGATAGGTTTTAAGCATTGAACCTGATTTCTCTCCTGTTTTTATGAGATTTTGAAGGACTTTGTGACGGTACATTTTGGCTAAAATACTTTTCTTGGTATGCTTACTTTGCACTATATTAAAATTTAAAGAAGGAGTTTTATCTCTAGTGATAGCTGATTTTCTGTTAATTGTTTTTTGGTTTGTTTTACATTTTGATAGAGGAGGCAAAGTTTTTGTACTTGAAACTTCTTGTGTTTCACTAAATGACTGTATTAGCTGTTTTGTTTCAACTTTTTTTACAAATTCTGCTAGAGATGGATGCTTATGTTGGACACTTTTATTTTCATTTGCTCTACTTCTGCGTTGCTTTATATGGACTTGACTTTTGGTAGGCATTCTTTAGGGTCTGTTGAAAAAAATAAAGAAGGTATGGGTTGGGGTGTTCTGCAATGTATGTGTGCTGTGTGCTGTGTGCATGAGTGTTTGAGTGTTTGAGTAAGATGATATATGTTATGGTGTGTGATTGTGCATTGAAAAAAATAAAGAAGGTATGGGTTGGGGTGTTCTGCAATGTATGTGTGCTGTGTGCATGAGTGTCTGAGTAAGATGATAAAGATGTATGTGATGGTGTGTGATTATGCATTGGGCAACTACAACTCGTTGGGATGTGTATTCTTGAATTTATGTGCTACTAAACTGAGGTTCAGATGACAGTAGAAAGTAAGCTAGTGGTGTGGAGAAGTAAAAATAGTAAATCTAATGATATACAATTTAAACAGTTGTTTGTTCTATAGTATCAAATTTCTAGGGGCTGAGTTGGCTCATTTGTGTGCCGAAAAATAGGAATGTGTGTGCCATTCTGCTTGTAAATCTTTGTTTAGGAAATGGGGATTTGTGGACAGAATGTTGCACAATCTCTATTTTTAGGGGTAGAAATAGCATGAATTAACCTTACAGTGTGTTTGAGTAATATTACAAATATTATGGTGGTATTCGACTTACTTTTTTTCTGGAATGAGCAGGTTTCTTCTTAGTTGTTCTTTGTACTTCAAATGCAGCTGCTTCTTTTCAGGAGAATGGTCTTCACTGCAATTGTAAAGGAAACAAATTAGTAATTTTGTTTGCATATAGCACTGTTTTTAATTTAGACATTGATTTTTTTAATTGACATTGACCCTCAGCGCCTTCCGCAAAACCATGAAAACGATCTTATTCAAGTCAAACAAGTTTATTTGGATTAATAAAAAATCCATTAAGCGACAAAAACGCTGTTATACACAAATAAAATTACAATTCATCAAGACATCTAAATAATTAAGAAACATGAACATTCAAAACGGATAACCTACAATAAAATCATTGGTCATATAATTTCATAAACACTTATAAGCCTATAAGAACAATAGCAACATCAGTTAAAAATGAGAAGTAAACATTAAATACCAGCTGATAAAAACTATTATAAAATACAATGTACTAGCTAGCATTACCTTGCAGTTGTAATAAACCCTTTATGAAGAACATCGCTCTCTTCAAAAACATGAGCAGTGCCCACGCTGTATAGGGAGTGTCGGCACTCAAAAGAAACATGAGAGCTGCCCTATGCGAACGTATCGCTGTCTTCTTAAGGGCAGGGATCAAGGTCGCTCTACGAATGCCGGCATATCCTGTACAAAAAAACAGTAGATGGGATAAATCCTCAAGGTGATGGCCACAGATTGGGCAACCTGCAGAGTCGGGAAAGCCTTTCCATTTGTAAGTGTTCCCTTGTAACCTTAGAGAATCAAACCGTGCCCTCGTGATCAGCCACCTATCTTTTTTATGAGGACTCCAGGTCAGGTAAGGTTGTATTCCTGTGAGCCTACTAATACTGGTGTGAAATTGTCCAGATCTGTGGCCATACTCCTCCAGGATTCTTTTCCTCACTGTAATCTCACCCAAAGCTATTTTATGTTGTGCCCCCTCCCTCTTAGTGATTAATGTAGCGGGTGGAAAGAGGCAGCTTAGATTAGCTTCCCCCAGAGTTTTACAGACATATGCAAGCCATGGGATGGATTTTTTTCCATCCATCTCTACCCAACACAGCATGAATGATGAAATGGCAAAGATAGGCATGTTCATTGGTCCATAGCCGGACCCAGAAAAAACGATCTTATTCACATAAGATGCGTTGCACCAGTTGAATACATATCATATGTTCTTAAAGCTGTATTGTAATGACTAACTGTACCAACCAAAATATCTGTTCTATGCCTTGTGGAATTCATAATGTACCACTGAATGCCACTATTCCTGTAACTAAGCTCTTGCAAGTAACAGCGCCTCAATGCCCATGGGCTGCTTGCGCACTATATAAATATAAATAAATAAATAAATACATAAATAAATAAATTAATACATTTTCATGTTTTTGTACAAGTATTGTTGTTTGATATCTGAACATACTGTGTGCATGCAATTTTGTTAGACTATGTTAACTCTTTATATTGTACTTTAAATATGTTAGTTCAACATGTTTTGCAAATGTGTGTGTAAAAAGAAATTAAATAACAGATAGGTTTGGAAGTGACAGTTGATTATAGGAGATAGAAAAAAAGACAGTAAGTTCATTTTATAGATTATACAAGCTAAAAGTCAGTTAATCTGTTTATATGAATCTATAAGAATTGTACATGTACTATACAGAAAATATGCATACCTGTAGTTTGTGTTCATGCATATGGATATGCATGCAGCTGCAAGTAGAAATCTTGGAGACTTTTACAGTATTTGTTGTAGAAGGTGCTTTCCAATGATATGACACTTGTACTCAGAGAGATTAACTGTACATTTGAGGTGCTGATCTATGATGATGCAGTTAGATGTGGAGGTCTTGGATGTGATTGGTGGATGGTCGTGTGACTTCTTAGCTATATCCAATGAGGGAATAGCACAGAAAGTGAAATGAAAATGGTAGAAGGACTGTCCATGTTACAATATGTCCGCGGACATGGCGGTAGTCCGCGGACATCGCGTGTTACATCCAGGGATTTTGGGGTGGGGAGGCATGCAAATGAGAATGAGCAGACCAAGGGATTGGTCAGTAAAGTTTAGTGGGTGTGTTGTGCCAGGAGAGAGTTTCTCAGATACTCTTTTTGCTGAGAGAAGAACAGATAGCTATGGCTGTGTGTTTCAGAAAACAGATTGTTTGGATTTTGGGAGACCTGTGGATACATGAAAGTGAATGCAGAAAGCTGTGGAGTAGCTGTAGATCTTGGATTCCCACATGTGGAAGTGCACTGGCATGGAGTACGTGGGATGAAGTGGTTGGACTTGCTACGTCTCTGTGCTTCTTTGAAGACAGAGCAACATCCAGACATAATTGTAATTCATTGTGGAGGGAACAGTTTAGGACATGTGTTTGGAATTTCTTTGCAATTTGCAATGAAAGAAGGACTTGGGAAGGTCATGGACATGTTTCCAAATTCTCAAGTAATTTTTTCTTGGATTGCGCAGAGACAAATGTGGCTTTGTTCTTCTTCATTTGGTCCACAATGGAGAAAGCAAGGCAAAATGTCAATAAGGCTGTTTGTGCCTTTCTAAGAGATTTTGGCATGTCCTCTTTTCACAATGAAAATATTATGTTTCGTAGCACATACATTTTTCGCAGAGATGGAGTCCATCTTACTTATGCTGGCAATCAGATTTTTCTGAGAAATGTACAAAATGCATTGGGAACTTTTTTGGAATTACAGCACCCATTTTGTAGTAGTTGTTGAACATTTCAAATTTTTCAAACACAAACAAACACCACCAAAAGGCTCTTTTCAGAGCCACCACTTCCTCTCAGACAAAACTACAATGGTTATGATAGGGCAGCACCCCAAAATTTTAGATGTTTGCGGACTGTCCGCGGACTTCTAAAAAATACACAGGGCCCTGCTTCATTTATTTTTACTTCTATTTTTAAACTGTGAAAGGTGGCTCTGAAAAGAGCCTTTTTATTTTTGTTTTTGTTGTTTTATATTTTTTTGTTTTTTTTTATACACGACACACTAGGAGAGGAGGGAAACGGAGGGCAAGGGGGGACACCAACCACGGGGATAGGAAGGGCGGGTGGAGAGAGGAAGATGTAGAGTGGGTTTTACTTGGCTAGTGAGCAGATCTTCTCGTGCTCTGAGACGAGAGCCTCAAAAGCAGTTCAAAGTCTCTCCCCCCTGCAGAGCACTGTGTCGCAGTACATACACACAACTGTGACCCTCGAAAGGTAAGGGTCATCAGTATTGCGTATGGCCTGTGAGGCAGTTTGAGGAATACACTGTCCCACAGGAGTGTTCCTTGTGGTGACAGGATCAGAAACAGAGGATGAAGTAGAGGACGTCAACCTACTACGATCCTCGCAAGGTACAACCTTGCGAATGGCCCTAGTGTGGAATGACTTTAGGTGTCGCTTCATGGTAGTTGTCCCAAATCTGTATGAACCAGCCCTCCCGCGACTGAGTACCATTTTGCACTCTTTGCAGGTGACTCGGTTCACACGCGCCTTAGGAACATTACCATGAATGGTAAATAACCACCACACCCAAGACTCACGCTGAGTGCTGGTAGTAGGGAGTTCCTCTACCTCATTCTCGTCATCCCCTTCATCCTCCTCTGCATCCTCACTCCTGTTCCCCTCTTCAGGCCCTTGGGGAGGTGGTGGTGGTGGAGAGGGTGGTGGTGGTGCTGAGGTCGATGTAGCACCAGGTGGCCGTACTGCAGCCATGGATGCCATCAGGTTTCCGATTAAAATCTGGAAATTTGGCTGGAAAATGCACTGTGTTCTGTAAGATAGCCAGAAACACAATGAGAATGAACTCTAGGGTGTGGCCTTTTATAGGGGTGCTTGTGCGCGGTTTGCGGACATGCGCGCTGTCCGCAGACAGATCGAACACCAAAAAAAGGTTTAAAAAGTCCGAAAAAGTATGTAGAAACTCAGGATTACTGTCTGGGACTTGTGCTATGGTGATTTATTATTGAAAAATATTGTGGATTGCTTGAAAAGGTAGTTTTAAATTGTTCGGGGATACAGCCAGTTTTCGCAGTCAGAACACATGCTCGGCGTGGCTGCGGTCATATGATAGCTTCGCAAATATGTCTGCGAAGGGAGCGGGTGTCCGCAGGATATCAAATGCACTGAAACTGGTATGCGCATGCGCGTTGGTGTTCTACGGACACTGTTCGGGTCCTGAAACTAATTAAAAGTGCGTCACAAGTGAAACGAACAATTACGGACAAGCGTTTGTTCTTAGAACAGTTTTAACTCGCTTGCGAACAATACGGACAGGCATAGAATCCTCAGGACACCCAATTTTGTTTATTTGCGAACATCCCGGGACACTTGTTGTGTTCTGAGAACAGTTTGAACATGCTTATGAACAGCACAAACAGGTTTAGCGTCCTCAGGACACCCCAATTTTGTTTATTTACGAATATTTTAGGACACCGTGTGTGTTCTTAGGACAGTTTCAGCTTGCCTCTGAACAATACGGACAGGTATAGCGTCCTTAGGACACCCCCATGTTGTTTATTTACAAACATTTCAGGATACTGCCTGTGTTCTTAGAACAGTTTCAACTTGCCTGCGACAATTACGGACAGATCTAACGTCCTCAGGACACCCCCAATTTGTTTATTTACAAACATTTCAGGTCACAGCGTTTGTTCTTAGGGCAGTTTCAGTTTGCTTCTGAACAATAGGGACAGGCATAGCATCCTCAGGACACACCCATTTTGGTTATTTACAAACATTTCAGGACACTGCTTGTGTTCCTAGAACAGTTTCAACTCACCTGCGAACAATAAGGACAGGTCTAGCGTCCTTAGGACACCGCCATTTTGTTTATTGACGAACATTTCAGGACATCGCATGTGGTAGTTTGATTGCGGACATTCTGAACACCAGCTCTGTTCTTAGAACAGTTTCAACTTGCATGCGAACATTATGGACAGATATAGGCCTTCATTACGACCTCGGCGGTAGCCATGCCACTATTTGCGGCATGGCTGCCGCCGAAATCGGGTCCGGGTCCACAGAATGAGGAATTACCGGGCCATTCCGAGTTCGGAAGGCCCGGTAATTCCTCCCTCCTAGGACCTGGACCCGGTCCTTCCCCATTCCCATTTCAGCCCCCATAGGGCTGAATGGGAATGGGAGAGGGAGCAAACAACGGGCCATTACGAGTTGGCCCGTTGTTTACTCCCTCTTCCCCTCGCGGGACCTGGTAAGCACGTCTGGTTTGACCAGGCGTTACTTACCGGGTACCGCGAGGGGACCTCGTAATGAGGTGGTACGGGGTTAACGGCGCCGGCACCTTTTACGGCGCCATAACCCCTTACCGCCAGGGTCGTATTGAGGCCCATAGTGTCCTTAGGATGCTCGCATTTTCATTTCTTTACGGACATTCCGGACACCCGCGCTGTCCGCGGACAGCTGAACTGCTTTTAAAAAAAAGACAAGAAATGAATTAGGACACAATATAATAATTTTTCCTTTATTTTATATGGATGTTAAATTTATGACAGAGAAGGTGAGGCGGAAACTTAAACATAAACATGAGAATTGGGGATTTCAATAGGATTTATATGAGGTGAAGAAGGGATGGAAGTCTCATCAAAACATTTTGGTTCATGGAGAGGGTTTGGGGATAATTGACTGGGATATGGTGAGGGGGGGACAGGTACATGTGGGACAATGGTATGTAGTTGTTTGTTTCAAGTAATCCTCCACAAAGTTTTTTAAATTGTTAAAATTTGCCATGAGTAGGTCAATTTTTTCTTCTATGTGCTGAATAGTCTTATCCAATACTTTAGTAATACTTTTTCTTTAGTATTTTCAATTTTTGTATGGTCTGTACAAAAAAAAAGACTATCTTTCTTCTTTTGGTATATTCCATTTTAGAACATATTGTATTTAAAAGAATGGTTAATGTGTTATATATATGGGTTACACTTCTTATTTATAACTACATATAATGTGTATGTGTGCTGATTTGTGAATTTGTAAAATGTTCATATGTTATGATATAACAATTAATTACCCCCCAGCCTTTTTGGGTAGTGGTTCTGTTGTCCGCATATGTCCGCGGTCATTAGAAGAGTTTGCGGACATCAAATTCAGTAGAGGGGGTTCAGTATGTTCTATGTTACTTGTACATAAAGTCAGAGATGTTATTGTTAAGTTGTGCTACTAAAAACCTATGAAATTCAGTAAAAAAACTTTGTTAAAGGGACGTTATGGTTAAGTTGCGCTACTAAAAATCTATGAAATTCAGTAAAAAAACTTTGTTAAAGGGACATTACGGTTAAGTTGCGCTACTAAAAACCCATGAAAGTCATTTAAAAAACTTTGTTAAAGCGACAATGTGTTTCCAAGTAAAACCGAAAAACCCTTGAAATTTGCCAGTTATGGTAAGCTAAGCAACCATAACTCGCGCCACCACCGTGCGCTGCTAAGACTAACACCCACGACATCAAAGATGACCTCACAAATGTCATTGATGACATCACTGATGACATCACATGTCTGTCTCCCTCTTTTTTCCTTTAGTGACACATCTAGGCCACATGGTTTTCTTCAGTAGCAGTCAGGAACTAAAGATTGTAAACATTCTATATTTGTAGACTTATCCTTCAAGTATGTTCTTATAGTACTTCCCTTAGTGTCCAGTCATATCATATGAAACATATACATAGGGGAAGATACAAGCTTGAAAGACAGCAATACTTTCTGGGCATGAAGATAATCAGTAGACGTATCAGCACTTTCTGATAGTTCTGTTGTTTTTTTATTACTGTACTTTCCCTGTATATGCTCATATTTGTATGCATTCTACTCACACTACTTTCCTTAGGGTCCAGTCACATCATGTGATACATATACATAGGGTAAATAGCAGCTTTCAAACAGAGCAATCATTTATTTGCATAAAGATAATCAGTTAGGTTATGAATTGTTTCTGCTACTACCCCTTGCTTTTTTGCTTACTTCACTTTCCATGTATATACCCATATTTGTATGTGTTCTTGTCTCTTTGTGTTTTGTTTGTAATAATGCAATTATGTAATGTGTGGGTTTTATTAGCTATTTATTTCATATTTCACAGTACGCAAAACTCTAATAAGAAAATAGTTATCATTTCATTATTCAACATATCAACATTATGAATATTGTACCTTCATCATATATACTGCACACAATGCCTATGTTTCTGCATGAGTAGCTTAGTATACTGGATAGTACTTCATAATAGAATGCTATTTATATCAATGCATTGCTTAATGCACTAATTAGCTCATGATATTTTTTCCAATGATCCTTGACAGTTTTTTCTCAACATTATAATAAGAATCCTTGCACACACATTTCATGAAAGATAAATACACATGTGATGTCATCAGTGATGTCATCAATGACATTTCTGATGTCATATTTGATGTCGTGGGTGTTAGTCTTAGCAGTGCACGGTGGTGGCACGAGTTATGGTTGCTTAGCTTAACATAACTGGCGAATTTCAAGGGTTTTTTCGGTTTTACTTGGAACCACAACGTCGCTTTAACAACGTTTTTTAACTGAATTTCATAGGTTTTTAGTAGCGCAACTTAACCATAACGTCCCTTTAACAAAGTTTAACAAAGTTTTTTTACTGATATATATGGTAACGGCCCTGTAGTTATGGTTAAGTTGCTCAGCTCATAGGACAGCCACTTTTGGGCAGCTTATAACTTCGCTCCCCGTGGACGAATCCTCACATTTTTTTTTTCATAGACTGAATGGACAAAAATGGTGGGCATGCGTACAGGCCAAACCATTGGACAGATTTTCATGAAATTTGCGGCAGGACAGTGGTTTGGTCCCGAAAGCATGCTTTTGTAAATTCTGTGATAATCAGTCCTGTATTTTTTAAAAGCATGTCAAATGTACATCTAAAGAAATATGTGATATTTGGCTCCGCTCCACGATCCCATTTCCATGTTCGCTCAGCGGTCAAAAGTCTATTGGACTGGAGTGTGGCGTGATGTCAGCGGACATTGAACGCCCCCGGTGGTGGATGGAGGGAAGCATGATGAGCGTAATAAGTTTGTATAATGCCACCATGCTGTAGCTGAGGTTAGTGTAGCAGCGAAAGGGGCTGGAAAACATGCGTTCCAGCATATGGTGGTGGGTGGAGGGGAAAGAGTGGGGGAGTGTATCCGTGCACACTGCAACAATTTGCGGGTACCTCCTCAGGTGACTAGCTTGTATGGTGACTGCAGGAAGCCTTCGATATGGCACGATACATCCTGAGGCAACCTGTTTTTGAGGTGAGTGCTGGCAGGCTCAATTGCAGATAGGGAGTGGATTGCACATGACATGAGCATTTTCGCAAAGGGTGTACTAGCCTTGTGAGTGTTAAGCCAGTAGTGCCTTTGATGTATAACTGGACATGTCCTCGTGCATTTTTGTATGCAAAGTACACCAGTTACGTACAACTTCCTTGTCCACCAGTTGCGAGTAGGTTTCAGATTGTTGCCTTGTATGTGTGGTGTGTCAGCATTGTACATATTGTTGGTTGAATGGGTGTGGATATTGTGGTTCCATCCTACAGTTTTGTGTCCATGGCTGGACATGATGGGTTCAACAGTTCTGTTGTGTGTCCACTGGGTGATGTGTTGGAATACTGTGTATATAGAAGTGCATAGGATTGCAGTGCATGTTTTATGTGGTTGGGTTGTGGCCATTGCGCAGATTACAGAGTACTGCACTGTACTATGATGTGTTGGGTTTGTGTACTTCATAGAGTGCTGGGAGCAGGGGCAATGTTCAGAAGAGCTTGAGGTTTGGTTGGCAGTACAAAAATACTATGTGAGTGGAAGTGGGTTGAGGTGCCGGAGGCTGTGTTATGTTTGTGGATTTTACTAACTACCTACATGTTTGCATGCATGGCTGTATTATGGTGCAGGGGATGGGTAGGAGGGCCAGTGGCTGTATTACATTTGTGGGTCCTGGTACCTGGCCAAATGTTCAGATGCATTGCTGCATAACATTGCAGTGGCTGTGGCCAAGGCCTAGGCTCTTGAGTGCAGGGCCAAAGGCTGTAGGCCACAGCGCATGCACCGAAGGTGGTAGGCCTTGGCAACACCCACCGCAATGTTATGCAGCCATATATGTCAACACTGTGCTTCTGGTATATGGATTTTGTTTTTAATTTGTATGGAACCACTACATTTGGCGCAATTCATGTATACCACTGAAGCCTATGTTACAATGAGCTTTTCCTGTATTGATAGAGAGGTATGATAGGTTTCCATTTCCAGCCACCATGTGGCTACAAAAACAAAATCAGGTGCAAATGTGTTGCCATTTCCTCGTACATTTCCAATGCTAAGCACTCCAGTTACGTAGACCTTCCTTTTATGTGCATGGAGACATGTTGGTACCTTATACATGGTGCAATGAATGTACAGCTGACACAGTATATAGATGTACATTTATGGCCCCTATCTACTATTTGTATGTGCAGTGAGTTACAATCAACGGTGTATGTTTAGAGACTCTGTGTGCAATGGCTGTGCATACATGGGTTTCAGGGCCATCTTACGCACTGTAGTGCCTTTGGCAAAGGACATTTTTGGGCATCTCCTTCATGAAAGGAAACAAATTCCTTTACAACTTCTTCAAAGATTGTATGTGCTTTCTAAAATAGGAAGCACAGTAACCTGAACTGGTTGTTTCTACTGTCTGGTACATTACGGCTATTGGTGTAACCTTTTGTTTCCAAATGACACCTGTCTGTGTGTAAAGGTAGTAAGGTTGCAGTTACCTTTTTCCCCATGTTCATTGTACGTTGAATGCATTCATATTATGTATTGCCTATGCTATTGTATCTGTAAGGTCGAACGATTTTCGGAATTGGAAGGCCTACATATTATGCTATGGCTTGCAATTTGTACAACCTGTTGAAAAGGAATGGAATAACAGTTAGGTAGACATACAGAGAGAAAGGGTTTGTTAGGGACTTCTTCCTGAATGACATGATTGCAGAGAGTCCATGCATGTTTCCACATGTAGGAAATCGGAAAGCTTTCATTTATGGGTATTTTTTTTATTTCCAATACCTGCAATAAGTACATTACCACTTCCTGTGGGTTTACTTGTCTATTTAACATGCATTTCCCATTCCAGCACAATAGTCCATTCCCTGCCTTATTTCTGAGCCCCTGTAACT
The DNA here is from genome assembly GCF_040938575.1 of Ambystoma mexicanum. Lineage (NCBI taxonomy): Eukaryota > Metazoa > Chordata > Amphibia > Caudata > Ambystomatidae > Ambystoma > Ambystoma mexicanum. The sequence continues at coordinate 741,687,717 of NC_090928.1, forward strand.
GTTTCCAAGATTGTGTGTAGCATTTCTGTGCAGCCCTATTATTTGTAAACAAAACTGATGTTAGCCGGTTTAATAAATGCTTTACACAATTAGTGCCATTTGCAATACACCATTGCTTGCTACATGTGCATACTTATTTGCAGTACTAGTGTAGGAATATTGAATGGACCAGGCAGTTTTGTGTGTGAGTACTATTTGCTTAGTACACTTTGTAAACAAGATTTCTTACAGTACAAATGTGTGTTGCTAACATTTGGAGATGGTGGAAGGTGCTTTTGCTAGCAGGTCCAGAAATGGAGGCTAACAAATGTCCTTATTCTTCTGTGTATTTGCGCACTGGACAGGAGTTCACAGGTTGTAGTTTTTCACTTTTTCCGTTGTTGCTCACTTTTACATGGTGCTTGAGGAGCTGCTGCAACGACTTCATAGAGTTGTGGCGACCGTTACAAATTGATGTGCAAGGCGATTTGAAGGTCCACCCCATTGGTTCGTCCCATAGACAGTAGCATCTAACTTTGCTGGGGATATTTCTGAAAGCAGTGTTTCTTCTTCCATTAAGCTATTGTGTATCTTTTCGTACCCTGGTATAGTGCTATGTATGGCAATTTACTTTCTTTGCTCTTGTTTGTATGATTTCACATTGAAGTATGCCTCTGTGCTGATGGTGTGCCTCCATTGACCTGTATTGATGTTGTGAAGGTATCTATGCTGAAAATGTGTTTGCTTCTAACTAGTGGTGGTAGTTTACAGAGTGATTTTGTTAGTGCCTTCATTCTTATTAAATTTAATTGAAAGATTGTTCCCTTTAAAAGCATTGCACTGTCTACAACAGTTTCCAGGATTAGTTTTGTGTGGTAAGGTTTAAGGGTTTAAGGGTTGACCGTGATTTCTCCTCTCTACTTATAAGGCTCTGAAGGACTCTGTGGTAGAATTTTTTTTGTAAAAATACTTTTTTGGATTGCTTCCTTATGGTGTCATTAGCATTTGCACATATTCCATTACCAGTAGTGACAGTTGCACTTTTTTCAGTACCTTTATTTTAATTTCTACATTTTGATAGAGGCATTACATTCTCCTTATTGGTAGGTGCTGTTGTTTTCCTTTGTGCCTGTTTTAGCTGTTCTCTTTCAACTTTATGTACAAAATCTGCTTGGGGTGCATGTCTACTTTCTATTCTTTTAGGTACAGCTGGGCTATTTTTGTGTTGTTTTCTACTGAGTTCCTTTTTGCTAGGCATTCTGTAGCAGCTGCTGGAGAAAAAAAGAAACCTGTAGGTCTGCACATTTTGTGATGTATATGCGTGCATCTGTGCATGAATGGTTGAATATGAGGGTAGGAATAGAGATATAGGTGTGTGGTTATGTAATGGAGTGTTGGTGTACGTAACGTTATATTGCTATTTGGGAGTTACTATAATGCCAGCGACATGATAACACAAAGTGAGCAACTGCTGAGGTGCACTTAGTAAGCATGAAGCAAATACCAGTGGGTTTATGCTATGGTGTACCTGAATATACAAGAACACTGCCATGTCTTAGTAAGAGGTGCACCTCCACAATACCATGGCACTTGCTTTGTTGGCTGTCAACAGTAGACTACTTCTGTATTGCATTTTGAAGTTGATGCGCCACTGGCTTTTAGGACAGAGGTGGTTACTGCAACTGTTAAAGAAGACCGTAAGACAATTTGTTTGTTAATGGCATACCGACTGCATTTGAAGAATGCATTACATGACAGGGTAGGGGGATATGTTGGCAGGAACACTTAGTGAGTGTCTTGAATTGGACGGCTTTGTGTATGATTGAGGATTTAGGATCAGAGGCATTGTTGGTAAGGGGGTACCTGGTTGATTTGTAAGTGTACCAAATGACGTGCCGTTTAGCAAGTGTGTGCATTCGAGTAGGACTATTTACTTTTCAAATGGATTAGTCTTAGTTGTGGAAGAGTGAGAAAAAGGTTGGGAAAGGTGTACAGCTTGGAAAGGAATGTGTTTGTGTGTGAAATTACATTAACTTTTCTGCAAATATATGCTCCCTACATGAGTACCGAAATTATTACATGTCTTGGATTTATGTATCCACATTTACGCTTCATACTCTTGTCAATGCACACATACATTTTTTTTGCATTTCCAACTAATGTTACATTCTGTGAAGTGTGCAAGGTAAGTGGCAGGCACCCTGTTTTAATGAATGCAATCTATGTACTTGGTTTAGGTTGGTAGGATACATTCAGTGCTTTTTTGTGCGATAATGTTATGAATTTCGTATGGGATGCGTTAGTGCAGAAAAAAAATCTTACCATTGTCGGAAGGAAATAAGAGAGTTCCTGTTTCGATATTGCAATGGCTGATATGAGTAAATGAAAACTTTCAAAGCACCTACCAATGAAGTGGCACTTGATGGAAGGTAATGGGAGAAATGACAATATGCTTTTTGAGAATGTTATAGAGGTTCAGTGGCAGATAACCTGTTATGAGGCACTTATAGCATAGTTGTAAAAATACGGGAGAAACAATATGCATACCTGTACTTTGTGGTGATACTTGCCGATGTGGATGAATCTGGATGCAGAAATATTGGATAGTTTCACAGAAATCTTTACTGGGATGATACAAGACTTGCACTCTGAATGTTAAACAGTACATATGGAGTGTTGTACAGAACTACTAGTGTTACATGCAGAGGTCTTGGATGTGATTGGTGGATGTGTGTGTGACTATTTAACAGCACCCAATGAGGGAATGCTGGAAAAAAGATAATGGAAAGGGAAGAAGGACTGCTACTGCTTTACTGTGGTGCAGCCCATGCAGTATTGGCGGAAGCACACGTGCCACATCCTGACCTCAGCATGCTGGCCATGGAAATAGAAATGTGGGGATTATCCAATCAGGTGCTGAGGGTGTGCTTTACAGGAAGGGGCAGTAATACTTTTTTTATTACTCTGTATAGTGAGGGTGGCAGACATGGAGAGACACACAGTGTTGATTGTGGTTGATGTCTTTGTGCTAGATCTACACAGTTATGCCCTGGAAAGAGACTTTGATGGCAATTTTGATTTGGAAGGAGTGGAAGCTTTGTGATGCAGTGCCGATGTATGCAGTTTTGGCATTGTGCTAGCACTTTGCAGAGAAGTGGCCACTTTCACAACTGTTGATGTTTTGTGGTGCACTACGGTGGCCAGCATTTGGCTTACGTAACTTGTTCACGTTTGTTCCATCAACTGAAGAGGTTGATGAAAGCGGTGAAGCAGCTTTTTCCCACTGCCAAGGTCGTTTTCTCTTCCATACCACCAAGAAGATTATGGGACTATCCCAATATACTTTGATCCCAGGCAGAGGTCGGAAGGTGTCTTATGAAAAGAAGCATGTGTGATTTTCTGTGCGCTGCTGGGATGTTCTTCTGTAACAATGACATCATTGATTCTCGAAGTGTGAACCTTTTCGATGCAAATGTCATTTTTTGTCCGCCATTGGAAATTGTATTTTGTTTCACCATCTGCAGGATGTGTTGAAGAGGTTATTGTAAGAATGTGAGGAGGAGAAGAAAATGCAAACCCTTATAAAAACCGAAAAAAAGGCATTTGTTTACAAGCACCTAAAAAAAGGCTCTTTTCAGAGTAACCACTAAAGACAAAATCCCCTACCTTGTTTGAAATGTGTTCACACACTCCCGTACACAGCACAAAGTTTCCACGGATATCGCAATATTTGCAGGATCGCATTTGCTACATCTGGGGCTTTTGAGGATGCCAGGCATGGAAATGGGACTGTGGAGGCTAACGGGTTGGCCAATAAGATTCTGGGTATGGTGTGTAAGCAGAGTGCAGTGTCATGAAGTTGGCGACTTTCTCGCTATATTTAGAGACAAATCACACACCCCTAATGACCTTGTTCTGTAAAAGTGGCTAGCACAAAATCTACTTACTTTCTTACATTGGTTTGGAAACATACACTTTTTTCAATTGCTTTCCAATCCAATTGAAAAAGGGTGCTATATTTCTTGCTAGCAGTGTGGCTAGTAGTTGACCATTGTTTCTGAATGAATACTCTGTGCAAAATTTGCATCACATTTCATCAAAAACTCACAGTTGCTTACTATTTAAAAAAGTCTGCCACAAAAAGAAGGAAGGCCATTCGCAACTGTGGCCCACTTTTTCATTGGTACCCGAGACAATTTTATGCCCCCCTCCAACCGTGACGCTGATCTAGTAGGGGTTTCTGCACATCAGAAGCAGGTAAGTGAGGTGCTTTGGTAGAACAGTGCAGTACTGAAAATTTGAACTTTCGTGTGCTTTGAGTTTCCTACAGCATTGAAACCAGTGGAGTTATTTAGGAGTAAAACAATTTCTGGTTTGGAAGTGGACAAGGGCTCTGCAGAGGAATTTTACACATGTTTACCTTGTTCCTGCAAATCATAAAGAAGCAAACTATAGTTATTACTCTTTCTAATAGGTATTTACTTCTGGCTATGACATATCGACATGCATGCTCCTAGCTATGACATGTTGCACCTTGAAACACTTGTGTATAGTCGCGTTATAAATGCCATACCATATCATAACATATTATATCATATCATGCTGTACTGTACATATGTATTATGTTATGTACTGTCATCTGTAGGTCATCAGACCATGCCCCACTTATACTTAGGCAGCTAGCTGGGTGAAAAATGTAATCAGAGGCTATAACAACCGTGCCCTCTGTTATTACCCATTATGCACATGGCCAATTATGCAAATTAGGGAATGACATTATTTAGCTACTTCTAGCTACTTTTAGGACAGCCAATAGCCAATAGCTACTTTCCTTGCTGAGGAAGTGGCAACACTAAGAGAGTGTGGCAGAAGTTCTGTTTTTAGAGAGGAATGCAGAAGCATATTGTTATGGTTGTGTGCTTCAGGAGGTGGAGTGTATGGGTTTTGGGGGACTCTTAGATACATTTGTTGGAAGTGCATGCAAAACAATGTGCAGTGGCTGCACATTTTGGATTCTATAATGTGCATGTGCACTGGTATGGAGTATGTGCAATGAAGTGGCTGATTTTTGTTCCTCTTTCTGCCTTCTTGGTGATGCTCAATCATTCAGCCATTCTTATTCTTCATTGCGGAAGAAATAGTTTAGTAAATGTTAACGGAATTTCTGTGCAATTTGCAATGACGGAGACACTTGGCTAGCTCATAGATATGTTTCCGAACTCCTGAGTTATTTTTTTCTCGCATTGTGCAGACAGATGTGGCTGCCTTTTTCTTGCTTTGGTTTGTAAATGGAGAAAGCGAAGTGCAAAGTCAAGAAGGCTGTGCCTTTTTGGGAGATGTTGCCATGTCGTACTTCCACAATGCCAACATTGCGTTTAGTAGCACAACCATTTTTCCCACAGATGGAGTTCATTTTTAATGAAGCTGGTAATTAGCTTTGTCTGCGAAATATGACAAATGAATTGCTACCCTTTTTTCAAGTATTTTTCTAGTAGATGTTGCTCATTTCAACCCTTCAAAACACACTCAAACACGAGAATAACCACTTTTTAGAGCCAGGACTTTCTCCCGGAAATGACTACAATGTTTTTGACTGAGCTACCACTCCCATTATTCATCGTGCAATCTGTAGAGCTTTTCGGCTGCGTGTCAGCCTGCATCATTTCATTGGCAATTCTATTTGTGAACTTTGAAAGGTGGCTCTGAAAAGAGCTTTTTTTAAAACTTTTTTTCTTTTTTGGTTGTTTTGAATCTTTCCTGGTCTTGTAACACACGACACAGAAGGAAAGGAAGGGAGGGTAGGGAAGGGGCACCAACCACAGGGATAAGATAAGGCATGTGCACAGAGAGGAAGATGTTGGGTGGCCCTCAGTTAGGTAGGGGACACTCATTTGCATACTCCCAGACCGACCCCTCAAACACACTTTGAGATGTCATCCTCGATGTCATGGGTGTTAGTCCTTGCAGTGCACAGTGGTGGCGCGAGTTTTGTTTGCTTACCTTACCATAACTGGCGCATTTCTGGGTTTTTTGTTGTTGTACTTGTAACCATAATATGGATAGGTTGTTCTTAGTGCAAAGTAACTATAATGTCCCTGTAAAAAAGGTTTTGCACTGAATTTGATAGGTTTTTCTAGAGAAACCGAACCATAGCATCCCTTTAATGTTTTTTCACTGAATTTGATAGGTTTTTAGTAGCGCAACTTAACCATAACGTCCCTTTAACAATGTTTTTTTTTTTTACTGAATATATATGTATATATATATATATTTTTTCAAAACAAAAATAATGCCCTGTAACAAGGCAAAATCCAACCCTGGTTGCACTCCCAAGAGCAGCTGAGGCGTGGAATCCAGTCTCAGTAAGGAAAAGGCATGACAGCTGGTCCAGGCAGCACACATTTTTCTTTATTTGTAAAAGGTGCAGCAAAAGGAAAAGCCTGGATAACAAAACGACACATTTTGCGGTACACTGACCGCTTGTTCACGTAGATAATATATATATTTTAAAGGGCGGCAATAGCCGCCCTATAGTTAAGGTGAGTCAGACTGCCATAGCAACCCCTCAAAATTCTATCTTTAATACCTTTTGATTTGTTTATCATATTTCACCACAATTACGAAAGTAAAAAAGGATTTGTGGGCCCCCCAGACCACACATTTTCATAAAGATTTGTTAAAAAATAAAAAAGTAATTTACCAAAAGTGCAGCCTACTTCCCATTCATTTTCCAATAGACAAACACATGTTTGCCAATGCCCACAGAACCACACCGCTGAACAGATTTGGGCCTGGTCCAAAACAACTTGGGCATGAAGCATTAACTCAAGATCTATGCATGTTTTGAGGTTATTCTGTGCAGTAGTTATTTAAATATTTTAGTGAAAATGGGGTGCCCCCTTCTCAATGACAGATAGCTATATCTCAGGGATTTACCTGAAACTGGGGGCTTTTAGCATTTAAACGAAGGCTGTCTCGTTTTTCTATTGATGCAAGAGATAACCACGGCTATAGCCGAGGATAACCAGAAATTAAAAGTAGTAAAAAAGCTAGTTGCAGGTTAAGTTATAGCAGGTCCAGGGACTGCGTTTGCAGCAGGAAGCCTTCTTTAGTCACAGCCATACCCTCGAATAGCTGACATCTCAAAGCAAAATGTGTCACAGAAACAGCGTGTTTTGTGGGGGTAAAAGGAGAGGGAATGGGAGGTGAGGATGACATCTGGGGAGTGGGGGGAGCTGGCACAGATGAAGGAGCACTTGGTGAGGGATGGGGGGCAGGAAAGCATTTTTCTTTCAGTAGTTTTTTCCGATATTCATGGCCATATCTTAGACTATGAAGGTCTACAGATACCCGTGGGTGCCCGTGACACGGTAGGTATTTGGGAGTCTTATCTATTGCGACTTTATGTTTTCAGACTTTCTTACATGAAAGACTGTGGTGAAAAAAAGAGAACATTGTTTTAAAAACTATATAAAAAGGAGCCACCCTACTATAGTTTTAGATTCCCCACACAAATTGTTTTAGCCTATGTATTCTCACCCAGGGTATTATATCTTTTGCAATTGTAACTATTAAATGTTTCCCTACCTAATTTACTGTCATGTATTATAGTTTGATTTATTTATCTTCATCTACCTTACAAAACTACACGGGAGTCTTTCACTGTATTGATCTTTTAACTTCTATTGTATTATAAATCCCAAAGTGAGAGCCCCCTTCAACTAACAATTTGTAATCGTGGTTATAAAAAAAGAAAATTAACTCTAACTGCTGTTAAATTAAAAAAATAAATTGGGAACTATTTTATTGTATTTGTGTATTTATATGTGATATGTAGTCCTTAAAAGGACTGTTTTGTGGTACGAGTGTAGCATTTAAGAACATTTGGAGTACTGTTTTGAGGTTATGAAGGAACACTGTATTTCCTTCATTAGTTAGGTGTACTACATCATGTCTATAGAAATTGTCCCTGTAGAATTGTATGTTGTTGTTTGAAATCCATAATTGGTTGTGGTCTCTCATTAATGCTGAAACTACTTTATTAACATTTCTCCGTGATATTTAAGTTTTCCCATTAAATTTGGTGGTCCATCTCGATTTTTGCCTCTGAGTCAGATTCAAAAAGATAAAGGGGGCATTCATGGAATCTAGCGCAGAGGTGGTGCATGTGGCTGGCGCACAGAGGGAGCGTGCACTAGCTTGTGGCAGCCACGTGTGCCAAAACCCATTTTGACGAACCGCATATTCATGGATTTAAACATCCATAACCAGCTGTGATGCAGTGTTGCACAGCGACCCTACAGCAGCGCCAGATATGCCCCAACCCCGCCCGTGTGCCAAAAACATCTGCACAAATCCCCTACATGGCACAAAGGCCAGTGGACCAGCATACAGCCCCCCAACAACAAAATTGTGCTGAAAACGCCACACAGCCCTCACGCGACAACCCAATCACATGTAAAACTCCCCATGCAGCCATCGGAATATGCATACCCCGCTCGCATCAGCCCAATCGCATGTAAAACTCCCAGCGCACCTCTCAGAATATGCGTACCCCGCTCACACCAGCCCAATCGCGTGTAAAACTCCCTGTGCACCCCTCAGAATACGCGTACCCCGCTCACGGCAGCCCAATCACATCTAAAACTCCCTGCGCACCCCTTAGAATACGCGTACCCTGCTTGCGCCAGCCCAATCGCGTGTAAAACTCCCTGCGCACCCCTCAGAATACATGTACCCTGCTTGCACCAGCCCAATTGAACCTAAAACTCCCTGTGCACCCGTCAGAATGCATGTACCCCACTTGCACCAGCCCAATCGTGTGTAAAACTCTATGCGCACCCCTCGGAATACGCAGACCCTGCTCACGCCAGGCCAATTGCATGTGAAACTCCCTGTGCACCCCTCGGAATACACGTACAACACTTGTGCCAGCCCAATCGTCTGTAAAACTCCCTGTGCACCCCTCAGAATATGCATACTCTGCTCGCGCCAGTCCAATCGCATGCAAAACTCCCCGTGCACCCCTCAGAATACGCGTACCCCGCACGCGCCAGCCCAATCATATGTAAAACTACCCGCGCACCCCTGAGAATACGTGTACCCTGCTCGCGCCAGGCAAATTACATGGAAAAAGCCCCCCCCCTGTGGTGTGGGCTGGCTGCGGGGCATGGCCATGGGTTGTAGGGGTGTACCCTGTGATGTGGGCTGCCTGTGGGGCATGGGGAGGCTGGATGGGCTCCACGAGCGGCAACAAGGCACCAGGCCTTCCTGAGGGCCCTGGACCTGAAGTCCTCCCAGCGCTTCAGGACGACACTATCATAGTCACGGGATGCCACCCCCTCCGCATTGATGGCACCCACAATGTCCTTCCATAGCCTCCTCTGTCCATCCATGTCGAGGCGCAAACTTGAGAAGAGGGCATCATAATTCCCCAGGACTGTTCCACCAGGATGCCAATTGCAGTGAAGCCTCTCTGACTGGGGGTTGCCACTGGCCCTAGATGGTGTTGAGTTGGACATGGCAACCCCAGAGGCAGGTGTGGGTGGGCAACTTGGTCCTGGGCTGGGCTGTGGAGCGATGGTACACCAGTCGGGAGTCTTCTGATCCAGCAGAGGTGGTCTCAGGTACAGGATCCCTGGCTATGGCTTCTGTGCAGGCACCAAATAGCAGGGCATGTTGGCAGCAGGCAAGCTGGCAGCAGCAGATGGCTCATAGGAGACTGCTTGGGCATTTGGGGGGCAGGTAAATGGCTTTCTGGGCAGGAGCGTGGTATTCCGTGTGTTGTCGTGTGGCCAGCTCAATGCAGAGTGATTTAGCATGTGAAAAAACAGCATGTTAGTGTGTAATTCGAGGAAAAGGCCTTAGCACGTAAGTGCGTAAGTGACATGATGCGTGCGGGCATTTCCCTTGGCGCGGGTTAAAGATGAGCACGGCCCAGCAGTTCGCTGTGCATACTTTTTGTGGAGACCTACGTGTGTGTTGCTACATCTTGTTGTTTCACGCGGCATCACTTCACAGCGGATCGAGGACGTACCTCTTTTTTTGGTGGGGGTCTTGCCTATGCATGTTTTTCTTCCCCACGCTAGTCAGACGGGGAGTCGTGTACACTATTTTTCCCACTGCTGGACCCCGTGTGTATCGCGTACCCATTTTCGAGGTCATAGTAGCCTGTGTGTCCCACGTGTATGTGTTTTTTGTATCATGGGTGCCACTGCATACTGCGGGAGGTTAATTCCACACACGTGGGCTACCGGGGGGTTGCGTGCACAGTTTTATTGCAGTTTTGGGGTGCCTGAGCATTGCGTGACCCGTCATTTTCTCACAGGGGTCACATACAGCCTTCCAGGAGCACAAGGGTGCTGTTTACATCACGTACCCCACCATCTTCACCCCAATTGCCCAGAACAATTGTCGTGTACACCTCCCATTGGCACTAGTAGATCCGTGCCATGGTTGGGAGGCCACGAAAGGTGAGGGCTGCCTCAGTTTTGCATCCTCCACGTGGTGGGCAAGGTCAGGGACTTGGCTGGGGTGACCAGGGAGTAGGGGGAGTCCAGGGTGGCCAGGGTGGCTGCAGAGGGTGAAGAGGCAGGGGTGCACCACTTCAACAGGATGTTCTGCCACATGTTGGTGCAGTTATGCCACCACTCTGGGAGATGCAGCTCTTGCATCTGACACTTGTGCCCATGTGACCCGGCAGTCAGTTTCATCTACTGTCACAGGCCCAACGGTAGTGGTAGCTGCAGGTGCAGCTGTGGCGACCACCACCCACGCTCAGGGTCGGCCAGCGCATGATGAGTTGGCACCTGAGGACTCCCAGGCTGAATTCCAGGTGGTCAGGAGGCACAAGCAATGTGCACGCAGGGATGCTCTGTCCATGGCAGATGTCCCTGGGGCAGTGTTGTCAACTGCTGCCCCAAGCAGCCGGGTGTTGCCAACTGAATGGGCAGATGCAGCAACACCACCCCGGCTGTGAGTCTGCGAGCCAGGACTGTGTCGGTCACAGACCTTGGCACAGTGGTTGTTGCTGTGCTGGGTCCTGTCAAGAGCACCCAGCAGCCACTGACGCAAGTCAGGGCTTCTGTCCCAGTTCCACCTGCCACTCCCTTGGTCCATTCCACCAGTGCCCCTGCTGATGTGGACGGCATTTGACAGTCAGGGTCCGTACCACTGCCCAAGAGGTAGAAGGTTACTCCTGTGCAAGAGGCTGGAACCACAGACACGCCTCTGGCCTCCGGCACATTGAGGAAGAAGCCTTTCAACAAGCAGGAACTGGACTTCCTTCTGGGCTATGTGTCGGAACACAAACGCAATATGCTAGTGGGCCCAAATGACCATACTACGCCTGCCCAGCATTGGAACACTGAAAGCATGTTGCGGATGATGTTAGTGCATTCGGATATGAGGTGCGCACTGCTCAAGACTGCAAAAAGCGTTGGGATGACCTCTGACGCTGTGCTAAGAAAAAGCATGCCTCCAATTATGCCATGACTTAGGTGACAGGCAGTGGGCCACCACCTGAGGAGGAAGAATTCACTGTGCATGTGGAGATCAGTGCGGAGTTCATCAGGCAGAATTGATCGAAGGAGTGGGAGAGATGCAGGATTATTATGCCCCATCCGGTGATTGTTGTTGCGTGTTTGTCCAGCCCATGCGTTGTTTGCTTGTGTGATGTGATGTGCTTAATTGCCACTACATGCTATGTGTACATGGTTCTCATGTGCGAGTCATGCAATGCTTCACTAATGCGTGCCTGTTGTGATGCATGCTGCACATGTGAAGCAGACAGGGACTGTCCTCATCACCACACATGCACCCGACTCACACACTATTCACCCGGCTTACCCTCCGGTCCACGTTCCAGCTCACTGACCTGTCTGCATGTAGCCTGTGGTGTCTTCCAACTCAGCACTCGGACTATGGGCCTCATTACACGTTGTGTGGTAATGGAATACTGGTACCGGTAAAGATTTACTGGTACCGTTAATTCCCTAAGCCAATCACGACCCGGACCCACCGCTATCTGCGCACCCGTTAATTACGGTGCCACTAATAGCGGCAAGTCTGCGAGCGCGCGACCCCCATGCCGGAATTAGCGCCATGGCGCTAATACCATGCCATCACAAGCCATGCGGACATGGTATTAGCGGCATGTAAAACACCCAAAAACCCCTTACCGGCATGGCGCTAATAACGGCATCGAAAAGCACCCGTTAAGAGACCTGAGCAGTGTACCCATCAACTACAGGTGGACACAATCAGCACAGGTGCATGCGATGGAGACAGGCAGCACAAAAGAGCACACCACACCCCTACCCACACCCCTTCCCACACCAAGATGGTCCCAATAGCAGCAGCATGACATGACAGCCTTGACTACATGATAGCAGTGCAACACCAACAACAACAGCCAGCACCAGAGGTGAGCCGTAACAGGTACCCATTCCTCACACCATACAGGCGATGACAGCCATCCACTGAGGAGGTGGCTCCTAACCCCTGTACGGAACCCACAGAACCATCAGGAAGAGGACAACAATATTGTACATCATTCCAATGACAGTGCTCCGCTGCCTAAGCGGCCTGGGTGTGGCACTCCTGTACGGCCGTGTCAAAGTGGCAAAGACAACCATGGCATGTGTAGAGCATCACAAAATGTGCATATGATGGAATGTGCCTATGCCACTTGAAATTGACATGCAACCACCAGAAGAGTATGATGTGGCTGGGGATGAGTGCGGTTGGAATGTCCCGGCAGGACATGAAACAGGCAGTGCCAAGGAGGCACACGATGTGCATCAGCATCTGATTCTGTAATCTCATCATGCACCAAGGTGAAATAGCATGGACGTAGATGGGAATTGTTGCCCTGGTGCATGTTTCGAGGCCCACAAAGGACCCTGTCCACAATGAATGACACATACACAATAATGGAGACCACGCTTGGGTTTCAAACTCAGAACAGTGTATATTGAAAATAATGTGATACTAAAGTGCATTACCCCAACTCCCAAAATACACCCTTACCTCACTCCCCCCTCAACAGACCCAAATACACCCTTACCCCCCTCCCCCCTCAACAGACCCAAATACACCCTTACCCCCCTCACCCTCAACAGACCCAAATACACCCTTACCCCCCTCCCCCCTCAACACACCCAAATACACCCTTACACCCCTCCCCCCTCAACACTCCCATGTGAGTCTCATGACGTGAATGTGTCCATTGCCACATGTGGCACCCGAATCCTGGTGGCCCTATTTGCCAGTGCCTGCATCGTCATCTGGTGGTTGTGAAGCCGTGCACCGCAGGTTCCGCATAGACCGGCGTAGGGGACTAGTCTGGCGTGAACTCCCAGACGAGGAGGGGCCTGGTTCTTCCTGGGCCGTGAGTGGGCACCGACGCTCAATAGCGTCTGCTATGCGGTTCATGGCCTGCCGCAGTTGGGCCATTTCACTGCAGATTCGGCTGGTGCATGCCTCCATGCCCTCCCTTGTCTGCTGTGCAAGTGTAGCAATGTCCTCCCTCAGGCGGGCTGTCTCTGCCACATGTTGCCCTACTAGGCCACTCATCTCGGTCTGCCTCTGATAGATGGTCGAGAGGTCATGTCGCATGGTGGGTGCTGGTGGGATGGCTGATGCACCTGGACCCATTGCACTTGCATCAGGAGAGGATATCTGGGGGCTCCATATCCCTTCAGGGGTGGGTGAATCTCCATGACTACCCGGACCTGAAGAGTACCTCGGGCTTGCCAGTAAGGGGCTTGTTGGTCTGGGGCTCTGGCTATCAGCATCAATGGCAGGTGTGTCCTCCTCATCTGAAGGTGGGGCCGTGGCTGCTGCTTCACCCGTTGAGCTGGTGGCAGCAGAGTGCATTCCCTCGATGCTGCCCTCACCTGCTGGGAGACACACTTCCGTGGGTGCCACGACGGGAGCAGCCATGGCCTGTGGATGCGTGCAACTGGTGTTCCGGCTGCCTTTGGCCCTGTGGTCATGGTCACTCGTCCTGGCTGCCCTTGTGGATGTGGCGTTGTCCCCTGTGGCATCCCTCCTGGCTTTTTTGCTGGATGTGGAGCAGGTGTGGAAGTGCGTGCCTCCTCAGTGTCAGTGTGTGATCCTGTAAGGGTGAGAAATGTTGACAACCATCAGTAATGGGTCGACCTGCCTTGAGCAAAATGAATACGTCATGCCGTTCTATGCATTCCGGGCTCTTTAGTGTGGATGCAGGTAATGGGGATGTTGGGTGGGTCATGCATGAATGGGTCTGTGTTGTACGGGTATGTGGTGATGCATGCATGTCTGTTTGTGGCTGGAGCCATGGCATTCATATGGACACATGATTGGGGGGTACATCACACTTCACTGTGCATTGTTTGATGCATACACTCACCTCCATCAGACGAAATGGCCACGCCATGCTCCATTTGTCTGACTCGCTCGATGCATTCCACCCCGATGGTTGATGCACATGTCTCCTCCCACTCAGTGAGCTTGATTGGCGATTCACTACCTCCTCCTGTGCCCGTAGCCAGGTTGCGGTTCACGGATAGAATGTTCCGCACACGGAGCCGGAGGTCATCCCACCTCTTTCGGCAGTCTTTGACTGTGCGGGTTGTGGTGCCTACCGCGCTGACCTTGTGGGCTACCTCTTCCCAGATGGCCTTCTTCTTCACAATGGTCTCCCGACGCATGTCGTTATTGAAGACGACATGAGCATTGTCTGCTAGTGTCTGCGTTAGCATAAGGAGCTCCTCCTTGCTAAATTTCTCCTTTCGTTGCCGCTCAGACGATTTTTTAACGACCTTGGGCATCTTAACGGTGTCCTTGGTGTATTTTCCAACGTGGTTCCTGGTAAGGTGTCCTGGATAAGGAGGATGGCAATGGATTGTGTTTTTAAAGATGGCCGCCGTGCTCTTTCCCGTTCCGGTGCGATGATGCTATTTCCGGTTCCGCAAAATTACGGTAACCGCTATTAGCGGTGACCGCTAATGGCGGTCACCGCTATTTGCGGAGACCGCTATTTGCATGTGGTGGCAGGTCGGAAGTGGGACTTAAGGGACTTTTTGGGGACTTTTGCGGCATGGCGGTAGGCTCATTACCGGCATGGCGGTAGGCTCGTGCCCGCGATCTCGTAATGGCACGCAATTTGCGGCCTCTTGCGAGGGCGGACACGCTAATTACGCCATGCCGGTAATTAGCGATTTTTACCGCCTACCGTGTAATGAGGCCCTATGTCATTGCATGACTGATGTGCATGTGTGTTCAGCCTGCATGTGGGTACTTCATGCGGGCATGCTTCCTTGCCCCTCCACCCACCTGCACCTCAATTTCACCATTGCAATGGTGGGTAACATGTTTGACTACCGCAATGGCCTGTTCCACGCTCCTGTGTACACGCACACTTCCCCCTGCGAACCTGCCAGACACATACTGTGGAGTACATCCTTTGTCTTTGATGCAGGGTGTCTCACTCGGACAATGCAGATGGCAGATGCTCCCCGGGGACATGAATGCCCATTCATGCTCCATGTGCATTCCATGCACGCCCCATGTGTCCTTGGCAGGATGATCATTGTAGTACATATCCGGGATTACGTATCATGGCATTTGCTCATCCATTCCATGCTCACTCTGGCTCAGTCCTGCATCACACACAAGTTTAGGGTGTCATTGTCTGTGTGGAGCCCAAGCCTCCCCCTGTTGCTGGCCCCCTGACTCTGTTCACCTGGTGTAGTGCCTTCTGCATGAATGAGTGTACTACTAACGGTTCATCATGTGTCCTGCTTACTGTCCCATTCTCATCTGTTGTGGTGTCAGTTGACTGAGATGATGCAAATGATGCTAGCCAACACTGCCAATACACAGTTCTCTGGTCAACCTTTCATTGTCATGCAATGCCACTGTTAGGGAGAATTCTCCAGAATGGTTAATTTCCCTTAACTACTGAGACCCTCAGCAGCTTTGCTGGATTTCTAGGATTCATTTTTTTCACCTGGTAAGAGTGTGAGCCTTTATTCCCACTCTTACATGTGTTTTGCTGAGTGTTTAACATTTTCTTGTGTTCTTAGACTGTGGAGCCTCACCTACTCCATAGGCATCATCTTTTTATTGTGTGTTACACAGCACCTTTAGTTAGACTTCCCAACTCAGACTACTGTCTCCCAGAACATGTAAAGTTGCCATTAACTTTATTAGTCTTTAAAATCCACAGGCCCAGGACACCCTATCTTACATAGAGTACTGGAAAGGGTTAATACTTATCCTTTTTGTCTGTTTCTATTGGAGCATTGTTCTGCTCCCTTTTCATCAAGACTCGGCTAGTGGCAGTGGTAACTAGGATATTTTTCCTACCGTGGTTAACTTAAATGACCTTGGTATTGTTTTAGGCTATCTTGGTAGCCTTGAACTTAAACCCGCTAGACCATATACGTTTTTATACGGTCAGAGCCGGGTTTAATCACCATTTTTTTGGGAAAATGTCTTTCTCGTATTTTGCTCCACCTGCCAAACCACGTTTGGTTCCTTTGGTCACCGTCTGTTCGTGGGCTTCTCCACAGAGGCCCTGCTTAGGAACCTGAAAGTCTGGGTAGGCAGGATGTGAGGGAGGGGTTTTAGGACCCCTGCCATGGGTTCCCTTGGTAACCCAAGTTGCACTCCTGTTTGATTGGCTAGGTGACTGTCCCGGCGGGACAGCCACCCTGCTGTGTCACTGACAGCCAGGCTGTGTGAATGGGGGAAAATTGCATACAAAGCAGGTGTCTGGGATTGAAAAGGCAGAGTCGC
This sequence comes from Ambystoma mexicanum, assembly GCF_040938575.1. Taxonomy (NCBI): domain Eukaryota; kingdom Metazoa; phylum Chordata; class Amphibia; order Caudata; family Ambystomatidae; genus Ambystoma; species Ambystoma mexicanum. The sequence continues at coordinate 741,704,481 of NC_090928.1, forward strand.
CACGGGAATGAAAGAACCGATGAGGAGCTGACCGAAGAGGACCCCTATAACGACTGAGCCACCCGGTGAAGCCCTGCCACAGGTCCGAATCTTCAAGCTCCATCTACAGAGAAGATCAACCAGGAATCTTCTTCTCCTGTTCTGGTGGGACCAACCAGTTCACCCAAACTGCAAGCCAGGACTTCCTCCTCTGGTCAAATTTGCTGTACAGAGCTACAGTGAACTGGATAGCCAGGAAGGTCAGACCCTGCTTGGGTTTTAAGGAGCACACCTTTTATTTGTTGCTTTGCTGTGCTGCTGGTTTCTTCCCTGGACAGTGCAGGACCCTCCAGTCTTCCTACTTCATGTGAGTCTGACGGTTGCTTCAGGAAACGTGAACCTGCAGCTACTGCCAGGAACATCCACCTCAGCTACAGCTTCTTATCCGTTTAAAGGTTCTGTGCAAATCCGGTTGTTCGTTTCGTCCAGCCGCTGTGAAGTTGTGTGAAACCTTTCGCCAATCCGAGGGCTTGTCCTTCTCTACTCATTAAAACTAACTTTTCTGCAGACGAACTTCGTCCGGAACTCTTGGCAAAGACTTAACAGCAAACTACCGTGAACTGTGTGATCTTGAGCAAAATACTTTTTTCCTATTGACTTTGGCCCTAAGCCTTTTTTGATTTGATTCCATCACTGTAGTTCCTCTTTCTAGATTGCCCTGCTTACTTACCTGTAGGTGCTGCTCAATTTTGACCTAACTTTGTCTTTCCCTCCCTTTTTAAATTACTGGAGTGCCATTTTGCTCATACTTCATTTTTTGAGTTTAACTTGTCCAGAATCTATTGGGAGTGGTGTGGTGTATTAAGGGTTTGATTTTTGAACTGCTTTACTTTAATGAGATGTTATACAACTGATCTGTAAATAAATGTATATTCTTTTACTCAGAAACTTTGAGTCAGTGTTTGTTTGAATCATAGTAATTGCTGTCCTTTGTGTAACTATTGATACTGCTCGCTTGCTCTTGAGATAAGGCTTGCTGCTCAGCCATCGCTACCACTTACTGGGACTCATTAGAAGGTTGGAGGTAACCTAGTAATTCCTAGTTTGAATTTCTAGTAATTTCTTTGAATAGATTGATGTTACTGTTGTAATTCTGTGTTTGTCTGTGATAGGTTAAACTCAAAATGTGTCAGCCATTTTTGTATTTTGGTTAGTAAGTATAGTCCTCTTTTTGTGGTTTTGATTTTGCAAAGTATGAAAGCTAACACTGTATGTGGTTTTGCTCTTATGATTGTAGAACCCTCTAGGCACTGTACTCTCATTGTTTGTGTCCAACCCTTGTTACACCTGTTTTTGAACTTTATCCACCCTACCTAACCCTAATCTTGTATATCCTTACTACTATGTATACTTTATCTTCATCAACTTTAAATAACTTCATGAGCAGTCATTTATTGTATTGATATCTTTTAAGGACCATTGTATCAGTACTGTCTCTTTTGTCATTTATATTCCATACGCAGATAAAAAATAATTCTTATAGCCACGGCTATACAAAAAGGGGGAGTGATTGGTGTATTGATGATTGCGCCCAGCAACAACAATGACCAGATTCTTTACCCGAGGCTTTTCAGCACCCACCTGGTGCTGGGCCTTGCTACCTGGGGGTAAATGTGGCACTCTATGCAGCCATGGCTAGATCCCAGCAAATGGCACATGTGTTTGTGAACGTCTGATACTGCAACTATCCAACATTTTGGATGGAGGAGCATCATAGATGCCTTGAGTGTTTTGGGGGATTGGGAGAGACCAGGGGAGTGGAGGAGGACAATTAGAGGGGTGCTGGTAGGTATGTTAGGGACATACCTACCAGAAATACTAGTTTTTATTTGTAGATTTTTTGCATAGCCACAGCTAAAAGCAAGCACTCATGCATTGCTTTTCTATAGCTGCGTCTATAAAAAAGCACGTGCATAGGCGTGTCAATGCTTTTTGTTATTTTATTAGTTGTATCAGTATGCATTGTTATATTTATAGCCGCGTCTATAAACCATACTTTTTCTGTGCAATAATCATATTGTTATGTGGATGATACAGCACAGAATTTGTGTGTGTTAAGGTGTTCTCTTAATTCATTTGAAGTTTTGAAGGCCAGCTTAGTTAGATTTTGGACTTACAATAAAAGTATTTGTAGCCACAAATACAAAGCAAGATCTGCACACGTGTCGAATAGCCACAGCTTTGAAAGATTCTGGGTGGGGAGAAAATATATTTCTGTGAGGTTCATTGTCTGTTATTGGTTGTTGTTACTTTACTATTTCTGTAGGTGTCTGTGATAGGTTGTGGTGAAAATGGGTCATCCATTTTAGTAGTTTTATTAGTATATAGTCCTTTTTCTTTGGTATTCATTTTCGAAAGTGTAAAAGCCACAATTTTCTGCATTGTTATCATTTTGATTCCAGAACTCTAACTGTGCACATGGCAGGAGTGTGGATGATGTGAAAGTAAGTAAAGTGTTAATACATGTTTACATATTTAACGGTTTATTTGCAGTCTTGTGTGTGTTAGTTATATTAACCATTGCTAATAGATGTATTCTTTTATATTGTTTTCATCTGCTTTGATTCTGTGGCTGTTTATGTTTAATGTTGGATTAAAGTTGGATTCTTTCAATTTATTTTTTGATTGGGTTTTGTTTTGTTGTAGCTGCACCACTGTCATCCCAGTGGACTGTACAATATTTTGTACAGCAATCTCCCATGAAAGTCCAAATGTAGTCGTAGTTTTGGAGGTCAGAGCTGCACATCTGTAGGCAGTTCATGAAAAGTCTTAAAGTCTTCTTTGTGACTCTCTCTAGCATATCTGATTATTCTTGGAGTGGTGTGCTCCAGTTGTGCAGTCGTCTTTAGACTCTGGCTGCTGGTGACATCACCTTTAATGTGTGGAGTTTGATTCTGACCACCAGTGCTCATACCTAGCTTTTTTTTTTTTTTAGGTAAAGCTGAAGCTTCTCACAGCAGTTCAGGTACCAAGTTTAATTATCCCACCCTACATCCTCTTGTTATTTTAGTTTACCTACCCTAAATCATCTGTTCTATTGCAACTGCTTAGTATAATGTACCCTGTTTATTTTTACCCAGTTTATATATTGCTGTTCGATTCCTTGTTCTCCAAGTTTACTGATCCAACCCTATTGTCTCTTGCTCTCCAAGTTTACTTAACTTTCCCCACCCTCTGTCTTGCAACCACCCTGTGAAATGTCCTTTGTTTATTCTCACCCAGTTTATATATCCCTGTTATTTATTTAAGTGACCACTTAAATATCTTTGTACACTGTGGTGCAGATGATAAATACTGGGTTACTGATTTTGTTCCATGTGCTTTGACTTTATGTTTCATATGAACCTTCCTATATGATTCTTTCACTTCATTCTTATGTATACAGACACTCTGGTGAATCAACGTTGAGTTTCCCAACCTATGAGGCGGGTTGTTTGAAGGCTCCCTCTGTTAAACATTTCACAAAATCTATACATCAGTTTCTTAATCTCAGTTTATATGTTGCTGTTAATTTACTGTAGTGACAGTTGTAATACTTTTTTTAAATTATTGTCTATTTTTTTTTATCCAAGGTGGATGTCATTTCCCAATGACCCAATGATTAGTATGTGCAAATAGTACAACAGTTCTGTATGCACAAATGTTGTATCTTAAATATTGAGTGTGATGCACTGCATACAAGATATGAGGGTCATAAATTGTGTTTCTTAAAGTGTGTGGGTTATTTAACTAATAACGTTTTCTTTTTTTATAGATGGAAGGATATGATTTTTTTCAACATACATGTATAACCGCGGCTTCATTATCGCCCAATGGGGTGTTGAATTGTAGAGGCACTGTTCATCACAGCAATGACTGGGGAGGTTTGTAGCTGCAGTTTCTTTGGACCATACCCACGGCTATAGGCCCCAATATGCAAAAAAGTACACTGCTTGTACCCGAAAGAGTCCTTTCTAAGAATTGTCTATCATGAATATTTGTATAAAAATCTATGTGACTTAACCCCCAAAGTTTCATATTGTAACCACAGCTAGAAAACAAGTCAATGGGGGTCATTCCGAGGTTGGAGGTAAGGGATAAACGATGCCAGTAAAGGATTACCGGCATCACTTACTGCTCCAGGCTATTCCGACCAGCCAAACCGATATTAGCGGCACCGTAAAAAACGGTGCCTCTACTAGCGGCATGGGCGCGGGCACGTAAGCCATCATACCAGCAATAGCGGCATTACGTAAACTGGAGGAGATCACAAGTGAAGCGGACATGCACATACCAGCATCATGAAGGCGTTAAAAGTGGTTTCCGGCATGCCGTAAATACCAGCATCTCTGACCAACTGTAAAATGCCATGTACAGTTTTCCCAAAAGCCACAGGTGCACACCATCAGCACAGGTAGAGGCAATGGAGTCTGGGCCTGACCAAAAGGAGCATAGCCACACACCACACCCCTTTCCACACCAAGATCAATCCAATAGCATCAACACTTCAGCAGGAGGACATGCATGCATTGCAACACCAGCAACAACACCAACACCAACAGCAGGCACCACAGAGGAGACGCAGCAGGACAAGGAGGGTGAGACAGGCCCAGCATGCCCCACCAGTGCAGCCAGCGTAACCACTCATGCAGCCCCCAATCCCAAACATCATAGCCAGTCCCTCCAACCCAACCCCAGAGCACAAACACACCCTGTACCGTCTGGACCAGGACACCATCAACACCATCATGGACATGATGCACGATTGTCAGCCTCATTGAAATACGCACCGCCATCCCCCCTCTACTGAAGGTAGTGTCGGTGCTCCACTTCCTTTCCACAGCCACCTACCAGCACACAGTGGAGTACATGCATGGCATATCACCACCCTTATTCACTCGCATCCTGAAGCAAGTGCGGGATGCCCTCCTCAAGCACACAACGGAATGAATATCCCTACCAAAGACTCCCCAGGAGATTCCGCAAACAAAAGGTGGCCTCCATGCCATGGAGGTGGTTTACTGCAATCGCAAGCAATACCACTATAAATAGGTGCAGCTGGAAGGCGACGCAAGCAAGATCATCACACATTGTTGTGCCTGATATCCCGGATCAACCACAGGAATGCTGCATGTCACCATGGGAAAAATCAGCGCAGGATGCCTAACATTGCAGAGCCTACTGCCAACGCTCCCCATCAGAAAATCCTACAGAACACAAACACAGCTCTATGCGTACACAATGCATGAGCGACAAGACGGCAGAGCACTCTGTGTATCATCTTGAAGATGCAACCCACAACATTATTCCATGGCACAGGACACATTGAGGGCATAAAAATGGCATGCATACAACCAGGGACATGTGCATGTGACCAATGATAATCTGCCGACATGTGTGACTAGTACAGCTGTCCATCATAAATCGACTGACATATAGCTTTTTATGCCTCGCATGCAGGTGACAGTGGCTATCCCTTGATGCCATGGCTCATCACCCCTGTCCGAAACACACAGAACAGGCATGAGGAGGACTACAATCGATCCCACACCCTTACCCGTGTGGTCATTGACTAGACCTTTGGCCTGTTGAAGGCATGGTTTTGCTGCCTTAGCACGTCAAGTTGGGCACTCCTCTACAAGCATGGGAAGGTGGCCAAGACCATCATGGCATGTGTTATGCTACACAATATGTGTATCTGACGCAACGTGCCCTTGACCCCTGACATTGAACTGCTACCACATGGTGATGATGAAGGGGATGAAGAAGAAGTGGCTGCACATCATTGCGGTGCCGATGCACAGGAGGGACGTGCTGTGCACCAGTCAGTGATTACACAATATTACTGAGAGACATGGCTGCAGAGGGTGACATGATATTCTGATAGAGGCCACTGCGTGTGTGGGTACATGCACACTATGCACTGTATATGAATGAATGACACATGCGCAATGATGAATGTCCACTCAAGTCCTGCTTTTGACACAACGGGTGTATTAAATTTAACAAAGAAAACGATGCAATAACCCTCCACCCCGTCACTCCCTCCCCCTTCCCCCACAACTCCCCCAAACACCCTCACCTCCCTCCCCCCGCAACTCCCCCACACACCCTCACCTCCCTCCCCCTCCCCCCACAACTCCCCCACACATGTCTCAACAAGTCTCTAATGCCTACATCAGGCTACCCAGACTATTAATTTGCACTCCCTGGACCAGGTGGCGGCATGTCTGGCCGGCGCAGGGTGCATGATGACCTTCGGAGCGGCTCATCTGGGTCGAGCTAGACGATGACGGTGTGGCCGCCTGCTCGAATTGGGTTGCCGGGCACCCTGCCTCCATGGCATCGGCTATGCGGCCTAGTACCTGGCACAGGGCGGAGACTTCCTCGCAGAGGCAGCTAGTGTTCTCAGCAAATATTTTGCCCATGGAGGCGGTGTTCTCAGAGATGGTCCTGTCTAGAGAGGTGATGTTCTCCCGCCACTCCTGCCTAGCCTGTGTGTTGTCCTCAACAAACTGCCGCACAAGGGAAGTCAGCTGCACGCTGCGGCCCTGCGGGTGCACCTGTAGAGGTAGATGGTTCCTGGGTGTCCTGCTGAGACTGCGCAGCCTCAATACTGGCCACTATCGGACTAAAGTGCCCTTAAATTTGCTCCCACCCAGACTGCTCCGGGGTGGTGGTGTGGTCTGTCTCAAGGGATGAGATTTGGGAGGATGCCAGGGGACTGGGCGTGCGGGGCAGTTCTGATGAATCGTTCTCAACAGGCACCCATACCTCATCCTGCGGCTCCTCCACAGCCTGGGGTGCTGTGGCTGCCACCTCCCCAGCCACACTTGACTCCTCTGAGTGTGGTGCCTCAGCTGATTCCTCAGGCTGGGCAATGGGTGTTGGTGCTTCGGCCTCTACGGCTCTTGGCAACACCGGTGCACTGGCAACCTGGGGTGTCTTGACTGGTGGTGCACAGCAGCCCCCGGGTTGGCCCTTCGAGGTGGCAGGGCAGTTGGCGTCATCCCAGGACCTCTTCCGGGGTGTGGTCTTCACGGGGGTTGAGTCCTGGCCATCGCTGTCATGGTCAGGGCCTGTGGGGGTCAAAGAGAGGGACGGCATGAGAGATGTTTTGATAGGCATCATACATACATTTGGACAATTGATCATCCACACAATCGAGGGTAATGGGCATTTGAGTTTGGATGATCACGTTGTTTGATACATGGGTGGGTTATGCAGGCATAAGTCTTGGTCACTCATGTTGGCCAAGACCTATGCTATGTGACATGCATATTTGTTGGGGCCTGCATGCTGTGTGACTTATGGCATTTACATCTTTGTGTGGTATGTGTCAGGTATGGCATTGCCTTGCTGCAGGCATCTGCATGTGTCTGTGATGCGTCCGGCTACTTTGCTGGGATTGTGTGTGTTTTGGGCCATGGCTTGCCTCTTTGGACTGACATATTGGTTGACTTTCATCAGACTCTGCATTACAGTGTTTTCCTAGGACACTCACCTCCATCGGCCGATGTTGCACCACACTCCATCTCGCCGACACCTTCGATCCCCTCCATTCCAATCATGCTGGCGCAGATGTCCTCCCATGGGGTCAGCTTGATGGGTGAGCTGGGACCTCCTCCTGTTGCCATTTCCTGGCTCCTGTTGAGCGAGAGTATGTTCCTTACTCTAAGCCCCAAGTCGTCCCATCGCTTACGGCAGTCTTTTGTGGTGCATGGGGTGTTTCCAACTGCACTAACTTTCTGTGCCACAAGTGCCCAGATCTTTTTTTTTCTTTAAGATGGCCTCCCTCTTCATGCTGTTGGCAAACATAATCCCAGCATGTTCCTGCAGTGTCCCTGCTAGCATCTCCAACGCGTCCTCGTTGAAGCGCTCCTTGCGCTGGCGGGCAGCTCCCTTCTTAAGGGCCTTGGGCATGGTGGTGTGTTGGATTAAGGTTTTCTGACAAACAGCAGAGTCCCACAGGTCCTTTGTGCTGAGGCTGGCAATGGATTGTGTTTTTAAATATGGCCGCCGTGCTCCTTCCCGTTCATGTGCGATGACGCTACTTCCAGTTCTGCTTATTTACAGTGACCGTTATTAGCGGTGACTGTTAATAGCGGTCACCATTATTAGCGGTCACCACTTATGCCGCATTGGTTCATGCCGGTAGTGCTATCTGTGCTATGCATGATGCCGCTAAGGGCATTTTTCATGGCTTTAACGGCTTGGCGGTTATGCCCTTACCGGCATTGCGCAAACTCGTGCCCGCAAAGTCGTAATAGCCCTCTATTAGCGGGCTATTAACTACACAGACACGCTATTTGCGCCATGCCGGTAAGGTCCGTTACTTACCTGCAAACTCGGAATGACCCCCAATGAACTCTAGCCATGGCTATGAGGGATGAGTTATTTTAGAACACATTTTTGGATGTTATTTAATTTGAATTTGTGTATTTATTTGTGATAAGTAATCCCTAAAAGGATTGTTTTGGAGTACATTGAGTGTAATATTTTAGCACATTTGATAAACTCTCTTTATTATCATGTACTTCATATATAACTCTATATAACTACCATTGTATCATTACTGTGTCTTTTTTCATTCGTATTCCATACTCAATTTCATCCAAAAAAATCAAATCCTATAGCTACGGCTGCACAATATGGGGTGTCATTGGTGTGTTCACAATCAGGTCTAGGAGTAGCAATGACTGGGAGGTGTTTGTCTGCGGCTATTCCAAACCAACACATGTTCTCACTTGTTAATCCCAGGTATACCGTGCAGCTGCACTGTGTGTCTTGTAACCGCAGCTATACAAATGTATTGAAAAACAAATTACATGTGTGGGCATCTTGGAAAGTTTTTTCAAGATGTATTGAGTGTATTGAGTGTAGTATTTGTAAAAAGTTATTGCAACATTTGTAATACTTTGTATTCATTATTAATACATATAAGTGTGCATATTTGAAAAAGGTAAATCAATATTCAAACACAGTGTATTGAAAAACACTTTATTTGGGTGGATGTGGTTGTGGGTTTTCTTTTTCTTTTAGTTTGAACACATGATACATCTTCTTTAACCCAATTATCTGGATTACTGTCCATATTTGTGTTAAATTGTCAGTGTCCTTTTTCATTGATTGTACTTCTTTTTGAACATTAATCAATGATTGTTTTAATTATGTTAATGAATCCAGATTAGGTGTGTGAGTAGTTCTTGTGGTATGTCTTGTTTTATTCTTTGTGATACTTCAATGACTTCTTCATCTGTTGGAATATATTGAAAATATTTGTAAACAATTGAAGCTATAATACACTTTAAATATATTTATGTTGGTTATATAGACATTTAATAGTAGTTAGATAAACAATATCTGTTTGGTGACTGATATTTTTTTCCTTATTATTGTTAGTCTCATTGTACATAAATAAAAAGAATGGACTTACACAATTCTGAGCGTGGCATATTTTCTTCTGTTTTATTTCTTGATCATGTTCTTTTTTAATGTATACCTCTGTAGGATAATTGTCCACCAGCCATTCCATTTAGTTTTCCATTTTACTGTGGGTGTCAAATAAATAATATTTGCCGCCTCAGATATTAGAATAAGCAATGGAGGAAGTGTACATGAGGAGAGAAGGTGGAAATCCTTCTATTTACTTTCTGATTGGTTGTTTATTGTTTGTGTGGTGGGTAGCTGCCAATAGGATGTAAAGTACCTCCTATGGTGTTCAACTGTTGAACCTACCAGAGAATGTACTTTTTTTGAGTGATGCTTATATATGCCAATAAAATGCTAGATTATATTCTAAGCATTTTTCTACATAGTTCCTTTTTTTGCTTGAGAGTGAAGTATAGTTTTAGGAGATTGTGCTATTTTTGAGGTATATTTATTGTTTTATTGGATATTTGAAACATGGAGCCAATTTCAGAAAGAGGAGCATTTCATTATTTAGAAGACTATGGAGAATTTGATAGTTTTGAGAATGTGGTTCTTAGTGAAGGCAGCTATGTTGAAGATATAGGTGATGTGTTGTCAAAGCATTGGCTTACAGCGTTTTTTTGGTTCTGTAATATTATTTTAGACCAGGTGTTTGAAAGGAGAGGTGTATGCTGCAATTGTGGAGAAACATTTTTGAGAGGGAGCACAGGTTTCTTTGTCTTCGGGAAAATAAAAATTCATCATCTAAAGAAAGAGCACAGAAAAATGTTCCAAGATTTGTTTACTTGTACTAGAGGTGAAGAGTGTTTTTCTGATTTAAAATATATGTTTTGATTATGTATTGGAAAAATAACTCAAAGGCTCTTTTAAGAGCTGCCCAGAGAACTTTTATATTGGAAAAGGAAAATGCATTTGATGCCTTTTGTTTATAAGTAGCTGCACTGCAGCCAATGAAATGTTGTGTCCTGTCAGAGGGGTTATAGCCGCAGGTACCAGTAAGTCAATGGGACATCATGTATTTTTAGCATTTGCAGCCACCGCTACAACTATTGCTCTAGCCACGAATGTATAGAAGTTCCAATTCTTGTTCATTGATCATGCTATTGCATTGATTTTACATTAGACACATCTACATGTGTTTTTGATTCTATCCTCTCATGTGTACCTTTTTGTGGTTTGAATTTTCACATCTTGAAATAGGTCTTTTTGAATCTTGAGAAATGTTATGGGTAGCCACAGCTACTGGCAGTTGGCCAGACCTGCGGCTCCCAATGCTCCGATTGGATATTGTACTTTCCAGTGGGCTTTGGTAGCCATGGGTATGAACCCACTAATGGCACCTGTGGTTATAGCTGTTCGTATTTTGGTGCAGTGATCATAATACTTTATGGATGTTTTAGTATGGATTTGTACATGTCTTTCTGTTTGGATATTCTCACCTCAAGACATGTGTGATTTAAATTTGAAACCTTTGCAATATGTGTTTTTCAGTGCATTTGAAAAATGTACATGTACCTGTGGCTATCGGAGGGTCATCTCAGTGTAATCGGGGTCATAGCCACGGTTATGTAATTTGTTGCACTGTCCCTGATGTCATGTTGACTCTTCAAGAAAAGAACATTTCTAGTGCTGCTTTGACCTCACCTGTGGAAGAGTGCATTGTTTAAATATCAGTATGTGCTGATTCGAAAGGTACTTCAAAAATGTAGTTTACCAATTAATTGACAACTTCAAGATGGCATTTTACACATAGAGTGAAGCCTCTGAATAATTAGAAGTATTAAATAACAATATCATTTTAAAGAAAACCATTGAAAGTTGAAGTGTAGATCATAAAATGTAATTATTAACTTCTTGTGTGTAGGTGGCCAAAACAATTACATACATTTTACAAGAAGTATAGAAATTATATGTATTAGATTCTTAGTGTAGCTTGTAGTAAGTGTTGATGCATTTACATACAGGTAAACTTGTATTGTGTACAAAGTATTTCAAATAATGGTATTACTAGACTTTAAAAAAGATTTACACTCAAAATAATTGTACAATAGTGGCATGTCTTCATAGTTTTATTTGTAAAACTGAATACACAGTTAGGTTATATGTCTGGGTTTCCTGGTTAAAGTTGCACAAACTGTTCAATACATTTCTTATCATTTAAAATAAAACAAAGTCAGTACAAAATTTTAAAATTGGTTTTGTGTATATAGTTATTTATTTTTATGATATTATTATTGTAATTTTTTAATAATTAAAATGTTCAGAAATGCCTTTGGCGGTGCACGAGCCATTGACATTGCGGGCAATTCTGTTCAGAATTTGCTGAGGTTTGTAGTTACCTAAGTGCAGCTGTTGTACACATGCAGTGTTGTTTATCATCTTTTATTAACTCTTGTACCTAAAGCAGCCTCTACACACTCCCACCTTTTATGTGTAATTCTTTTAATGGCTACTATTATAAAATATATGGCACATTGTTTTCTTGTTCACTGCTTAAAAAATGGAACTGGAGGTATTATGGCATGTGACATGTTTGTTTCTATTTCGATAGATACCCTTGCTCTTCGATTGGGGTATTAGACATTTTAGAGTTTGGTGTAGGTTTTAATATTATTAATTATACATTCTCTGCATTACATTGATGCTGAAAAAGGTGGAAGAAGTGAAGTTAGTATTGCCACTTTCATTAGACTTGTAATTTGTGGGCAATGCTGTTCATGGCCAATTTAGCCATATAATGTGTTTTTATTGGAATGTTAACATCCTCGGTAGGTCTATCATATGGAGATGTTTGTACAAAGTGAGATAAAATTTAATTTATGTGTAATTATTTATTTTTACATATTGTAGATAAGTGAATAGAGGATTGTTTTCTCCACAAAATGATCAATTTGTTCAACCTTAATTGGATGAGTACTAGGAATACATGCAGTATTCACATATTACTGTTATGAAGAAAATAAAACATCACTACTATTCTTTATATTTCTATTATGAGATTATTTGCATTGTCTTTCAGAGATGTTATAGTAACTGAACAGAGAAAATTAGGTAATCCATTGTGTAGACCATATGTCTGTTTGTATATTGTATTGTTTAGAATTATTATGGCAAGTAGTAGTGTGGTAGTGTTCTAAAATATATAGTGAGCACCCTACTCCCATCATCTCTTACACTATATATTTATAAAAAAAATGTACCACTGAATAAACACATATATACATGGACATTATTAATATTTATTTTTATGCATAAATTCATAGCTGTGGCTACCACAGCATAGAACAACATGGCTAGGTTAGAGGCACGTTTAATCTTAGCAACGACTGGAGGTCTACGATATGTACAATTGCAGCTCAACATATCTAATCACGGCTATCATCAGGGCACTCAATTGAGATCAGCTAGCTTCAGTTCAGTGGGGCAGTGTGTATTTTACCTGTTGCTATAATAGGCCCTTTGGTAGACATGGCTGCGCATGGAAGACTATGAGCTGCATACCCGTGACTAAAAAGAAACCATTATAAAAAGTACATTTCAGTAACAGAAACTGCATAAAATAGATCACATAAGATGTTGTGATGTTTTAATGCAGTTTGTGTTTTATCTTGTCTATTTTTATAACTTAGAGGATGACCCTGGAAAGGGGAGTTTTGGGGGAGAGGGGTAGAGGAGGTTGGACATGGGAACCGAAGAACATTAGGATTCACACAGGTAAGCGTAAAACAAGTATTTATTTAAAAAACTTTTTTTTTAGTTTCAAAATTAAAAAAATGGGAGATTGCCACTTAAAACAGAGCCTCCCAGTAGCAGTGGGACTGGTGCTCTGAAATGGCCTGTTCGCAGCCATCTAGGTTGGCATGTCCCACTGTGACCCTATGGTGACATTGACAGACCAAAACTTTGCAATCATTCAGGTCTGGTGTGGGCAGCAGTGGGGCGGTTGGGGCCCTGTGGAGGTTGTTGAGGTTGTGGTAGGTACAGTGGTAGAGGCGGATAGTGCAGAAGTTGCCATTGTGGTTGTTGTTCTAGAAGGTGTAGGCATGGAAGCTGTTCGAAAATGCACATAGTTCTAACTATGTGCCTGTATTTTGTGTTTCTAATGGGCCTTTTGGTAGTCCTCATCAAAATTGCCCCAGTGGACTCAGACTAAGCGTTGAATAAGGACCTTTGTTTTATTTCTCACACTGTCCACGTTGATTTCATTATTCCGATCATGTGATACTGCTACACATCTAAGCGAGTAACCATTGCAATTGGCTGCCATCTTTAAATGGTCTGTATTCGCCTTAACAAATGTCCCTGAATTACAATCATCCATAATGTTAGAAATTCATTTTTCCAGTAATGCCTTCAAAACTTAAACTAATGTGACCAACACACTTTCACCCTAATTTAACCTCTAATGCAAGTGCTAATAATAATGTCTACTTGGCGGGTGAAATCCGTTATATCCTAGTACATGACTCTACTCAACTCCTTCAGTTACCAAGAGAGAGGCAAACCACACCTCATACATGCCACTGAAGTTTACACTACCCATGTAACGAGAGAGGAAAACCACACCTCATACATGCCACTGAAGTTTACACTACCCATGTAACTGATTCCGCCATATCGAACTGCACCTGTAAAGCTCTATCTACTGTGGGCTATTATTGCCCGTTCAATTCATTATATACAGAAAACCTCTGCAGACAAATACTACAACAAATACTACAACATCAACACACATTTAAAATTTCACATATGTAATTAAAACATATGTATATTAGAATGAGAGACAAAACCTTCACTGCATCAATAAACATTCACCGAGATCAATCAAAATGTTAAACACAGTGCTCATGCAGATTCTTATTGCAGTTTGTGCAAATATGCAAACACTGTAAACATCACTCTATTACCTATCAACGATATAAAAAAGGATGAGCACCAGGTACTTAACTGTCTAGTACCCACACACTGTAGACAAACATCACAATTAATCAGTGAAGGCAAAAGAAAATCACTATAGTCTCCACTAGGATTCCATGCTCCCATGGGATCGTAGTGGAGATTGAATCAGCCATAGACACCAACACCCATTTTGCCAACATTTCATCAATGGTAAAGATCTTTAACAATGTTATTAACATAGACAGATTTGCATAGAAGTGAATGTAACAATCCCTTTGTGCAACACATAAACTGCAGTATAGAGCATAGCACATATAATCTACTAGCTATGAGAGTCCAAAGAAACCCAATACTAATGTTATACAAAACATATTCAAGTTCTAATTATGTTTTTTTTGCAGACATACTACATATGTACATTTGACGTTAGCATTTAACATTACCAAACCCATAAAGCTACAACCACATCCACTATCAATGACTACCATGCAACAACACTCACAGTCAAATGCAAAAACATTACGCCCAACCTACACCTCACCCTGGTCTACCATAAAACACACTATGGGCCTCATTACGAGGTCAGCGGTAAGGGGTTAACGGCAACGGTAAGGGTGCCGTTGCCGCTAACCCCTTACTGCTGCATTACGAGGTCCCTTAGCGGGAGCCGCTAAGGGACCAGCGAGCTAATAACGGGCCCGCTATTAGCGGGCCCGTTATTAGCTCCATTCCCATTCCCATTGAGCCCTATGGGGGCTCGAATGGGAATAGGGGATGGTTCTCAGAATGGGGATTTACCAGGTTCTCCAAGGATGGAATGACCCGGTATGTCCCTGTTCCGTGAACCCGCGCCCAGAATGCGGTAAGGGGGTAGCTATGGTGCTAATAGCACCATGGCTACCTCCAACCTCGTAAAGAGGCCCATTATTTATGCAACATTTTTACAAAGCTAGCAACCAACCTAGTATACCCCCAACATTTCACAGTCATGTTTTACAATACTACAAATAGTATATCATGAGGGTCTGGAAATCAAAATAATTGGAATGCTAGACATCGCTATAAGCTAATATAAATAATATTCTCTTCAAGCAATTATAAGAGTCTTGATGACATATTACATTGTGTCAAAGATTCAATGGTTTGATTTCTTCCATCAAAGGATTGAGGTGTTAAAATTGGTTTAGAATAAAAGAATGCACTTTGACTAATGAAATAAAAGAAGGTACTTTGACTAATAACATGTCAGAAGGCTTGATTGTGATGAAGGTGTAAGTAGTGATTCTCCCCTTACGTGGTGCATCAGCTACACATATTGCGGGCATCACTGAAAGTAGCTCTAATCTGAAACATTCACTGTTTCAGTGTTTCTGTGCCAGTTACTATGACAGATGGCCATTTGCCAAGGATGTAGAAGTCCTATTGACAGCTAAGGTGACAGCCAAAGTCCCTGCAGCACACGGCTGCTTACTGAGTATAGTTTTGAACTCTCATACTTAGCACTTTCCCTTCCACGTATCCAGTGGAAAATACTGGTACTGTGCTTTGTGTGCATGTACTGTTTGTGTCACTGTACTCCTTGGGTTCATTGGGGATACAATTATCCAACACACACTGTAGTGCATTTCGCCAATGCTTCTAGTATGGTACATTTCTTTAGGTTGATAGTGTGGAAGGAGAATTATGTTTGTCCACATTCAAAGGTACTGGTTGCTGCTGGGGAGCAAGGTATAGTAGGTTTGTACATCAATGAGTACATTTTGGTTTCAAGAATATTAAGTAGGCATTTGCAAGATTTGCAGGTAGTCTGTGCTTTGGACTGATGGAAGTATCAATGCATTCCCACCATGTTGATTGCTTTCTAATGAATGCAGTATAGTGGCCTCCATTGGTGGAATCCACTGTGTGGTAGATTATTGCTACAGTTGTGAAGGTTATTTTGCCAATTGATACCTGTCCGTGTGTGAAGGCAGTCATTTTGAAGTTCTTTTGGTACCGTCGGCATTGTATCTTCAGAGCATTAATATCACATGTTGACTATGTGATTTTATTTGTAGCGTTGAACGAATATCAGAATTACACGTCGTACGCCACATGCTATGGTTTGCATTTTGTACCAGTTGCTGAAATGGAATGGAGTAACAGTTAGGTATTGCTTCATATATAAATAATTTGTTAGGGGCTTGCTCCTCTATGGCATGGTTGCAAAGAGTGCATGGCATGTATGTTTCCACATGTAGGAAATGTGAAAGAGTTCATTAATAAGTATGTTTTTTTTTCTTTCAAGTATTTGTAGTAAGCACAAATTCCTGTGGATCTTCTTGTTGGTTTAAAGTGAATTTGCCCATTCCAGCACTGTAGTCCAATTCTTGCCTAGTTCCTGAGATACTGTAAATGGTGTCAGGATTACTTACTGCATTTCTGTGAAGGACAAGCATTTACAAACACAACTGGTCTGCACTATTTAAACAAATGTTTTCAACCAGTGCTGGTATTTGGAATAGAACATTGATTGTTACATTTGCGTAGCAATTAACACCTGTTGTATTGGAAAATTTGAATGGTCCAGGTACTTCTGTGTCTGAGCTCTTTGATTGAAGGGTACGTGGTTTCTTTGCAGAAGGATTTTTTTTGTAGCTGGAGTTGGGTATGGTTTGTTTATTTTACTCCTTTTGTATGTGCTTTTGGTTGTTGCTGTAGTATGACTTTCTTTCAATTTCTATGATGGTAGTGTGGCAAAATCATTTAGTACTTCTGATGGAATGAGCCTTCTTTTCAAACCTTTTGTTTTTTGAGGAATAGGGTACATTTTTAGATGGGGTGTTTACAGTGCACATAGTCTATTGCACTCTATGATGCAAGGAATGTCTGCACTGACTGCAGTTGCATCAAAATGAACTAGGTACAATCCTTCCAGTGTTCGTAGCCGTGACAGCGCTACCTAACTCATGCCTTCTTTGAAGACTGTGTGGCCAATATCAATCTATGCTTCATCTAAGATGAGACCTTGTGATCGTGAATAGTTACTGCATAAGCTAGTGAGAGAGAAAACTGTTCTCTGCGTACATACATGTCTTTTAAAAGAAGGAATCTTGCAGTTGTGCGTCCTATATTTTTGATTTCTGAAAATTTATCAAACTTGATGTTTACAAACTGAATGCTGTTGTCCCCAGGGTATGTCTGGAAACTAACAACTGTACCAAGGTGCTCCATTAACTAAAGCTTGCTCTACGTCAATTTTACACTTTAGCATAACTCTACAGTTGACACATAAAGTAAACATTTTCTCCAAACCAGCTGTTTTGGAGATGGAGTTCTCCAAGGCTTGTAGTCGTAATATGCCTTGTTGACACATAGGTATTGTCATAGCATGTAGGTCCAGTTTGTCTGTGGCATGAATTTGCTGTAGTGGTGGTTTTTCTTTTTGCCGAATTGTTGCATTACATTGTGCACAGCTTGCTAGAGTGGGCATTAAGGCCATACAGCTGACATTATTCTGAGCTAATTGTTCCATGACATCTGTAGCACATGTGTTACGCCTGTATAGCTCATGCATGCGTATACTATAGAGGGTAGACTGTGCCTCCTTTGATAGTACACCAATACGTATGTTTTTTTAAATGTTGGCATTGGTGAAGTCTGCAGACTGACGCATGTTTTGAGTTAGTTCTCTGTATTGGAAATGTTGCCAAATATTTACATTCCCGATGCTTCCAAGACTTTTACAGCACTGTTTGTGTCCTAAGGTTTTGAAGATAGGTTTACCTTTGACTGGTGTCAATTGAAGGAGATCTCCGAAAACAATGACATTTTTTCCTCCAAAGAGTTCTTCGTAGTCTGTTTTGAGTACCTCTTGCAATCTGAGGTGAATCAAAGCCAACATTAGGTTGGAGACCATGCTTACCTCATCTATTAAGAGCATTTTCATGTGTTGCAAAACTCTGCCTAGCTCCATAGCAGAATCTGCTGAAAGTTTATAATACTCTAATTTGTTTTGGTGTTCTACTGGAAAGAGTAGCAATCAGTGTAGAGTGACTCCACGTATGTTTTAGGCAGCCAAACCTGCCTACAACATAACTGGGGTGGTTATAACCGCAGAAAGGTTGCTGTTTGTTAATTTTTGGAGGTACTTACTGATCATTTTTATTAAGAATGTTTTACCTGACCCAGCTTCACCACTTACATACAGCGGTACTGGTTTGTGGTTGTCACAGGTGCACATTTTACTTTCATGCTGTATACCATGTTCAATGGTTTTACTTCAAAAATGGTACGCTGCTCATCGTTTAGTTGGTATTTAAGTACTTCCAACTCTTCTGTAGAGTGCTTATACTGAAGCATTGTGGTGGTTACCTCTGTCATGGCTAATTGTGCCTCTTTTGCTATGAATGGCTCTCCAAGTGGTTCTTGGCTGCCTGTTTGTGAAGGTTCAATGCTCTCAGAAGTGTCTACAGTTAGTTGTACTTGCTTGAAGTTCTTCTTCTTGTTGGTGTTCACTGTCCAATATGGTTTTGTACAATATAAAGCTTTCATCTGTAATTGTACTTTCAGTGGCTTTGAAAGCATCTACATAGGAGGTGTAGATGGCTAATGAATCTTCTTCTTTTCTCCATGGTTTAAAAAGGTGCAGTAGAGCCATGTAGTACAGTTCTTTGTGTTGAGGAGTTTTTAAGGACAGCTTCATATGATTAATTAGGCGGCATTTGGTAAGTCTCACCAGGCTGCCTTCATAACTTTCCACTCTGTATATACCTTTTTCCTCATTTGGCGTAATGTTGTTTTTGTATGAGACGTTTTGGGCTGCCCGGTACAAGCACAAGGCTTCTAAATTACTACGTCTGTTTGGGTAGTACGTGTCCAATAAGTTGTTCTTCAAAATGTCTTGGTTGTTGGGACTGCTTTTGGCTATTGTGTGTATGTCTTCGTACAATTTAAGTACTCTTCTTCTCGATGCAGCCGGTCCAATGCTTAGACACACTATGTTGTCTGATTTCCCATATAAGGCTGTGCTGGTTAAGCAGTCAGCAGCTTTGTAGCTGCCGCATTCTCTATGGGACAGCATTTTAATGCCAAAGCTGTACAATTTTCGTGCCAGTGTTGTGTCAGAGGATATGTTATCCCAGAAGTCTTTCAGCTCTGTATCCTCTGCTTTGGTTAAGTAGACAGTGATATATCATGCAACAGCAGTGGAATTGTCTGCAATGTACTGTACATAAACATTGGCATTCCATAAGAGGGCAATAATTGCATTGTAATCATTGATGTACTTTGATGCTTCACTCCTTTTTAGGCAGTATGTGTTTTTAGGAGATTTTCCTTTCACACTGTGTCGAACCGAAGACATGAAGCTGTTTACATGGCCTGTTGTTGTAACTGGTTTAGGGAAACCAAAGCGACATTTGGTGTAGTATTTGCCTCTGTTCTTATAGTTGCATCGACAATACTTGCCACACTTGTGTCTTTGGATTTTCAAGATGTGTGCTTTTACGTCACTATGGGTACTTTCTGAAGGGATTTCGCAAGTGACATTCCAGCCACAGCGTGTGATGACCGGAATCTCCTGCCATCACGGGTAAGCTGACAGAGGCCGTGCTCACTCCACCTCGTTAATCCCTTCTGCCATGTTCAGTGGTGCCTTTTTTATCCCTAGTGCCACATTCTAACAAGTAGCTGCTTCTGCAGCCACAGCAGAGAAGCTTTGTTTATTTCTGCATAAAAGTGGCCTGTTTGGCGCCATTAAACACGTGGTACATCACGTTGTGCTGCCCATAATGGCCTCCCGCTCTTCCTGTTATTTGATTGCCTAGCAACCTACACTAATTTCATTGGTCCGCTACTAGCTCTTCACTGAGAGAGCCCCGCCGGAAGGCATTAGCCAGGCCCACGTCTCCAAAGGCACATGGTTAAAGGCACTTGCCTGCCTGAGTCCGTACCGTCGGCCAGAGACTCTGCTGCTCTGACAATATCTGTAAACGCGTGAGTACTTTCTCTGTTTCCCTACTGTGAACTACTAACATGCTGTTAAATCTGCATTTGCACCTCCCATGCCCAAGCCTTTAACACTTACTACGGCTTTGTCCGCCTCGGCTAGTTGCTGCTGGACCACGGCAGAGACTGGCATCTGAAACTAGAGCAGTCCTCAACATTTCAACGCCAGTCACCGCTGCAACTCTTGAAAAACTGCATATTGCGATAAATTGTATCTTGGAGGCCTGCTACCGCCATAATTCTGAAAATACTCTACCATCTGCCAGATTGTATTCATGAGGCCAATTGCCATTACTATCCTAAAATACTGCACCATTTGCATTATTGTATTTATGAAGCTAATTGTTGCTGCCTATGCTAGACTGCATTTCTGAGGCCAGCTGCCCCCGCAAGTCTGAAAACACTGCATCCTTTGGTAGATTTTACCTAGGAGGCCTCCTGCCATTGTTAGTCTGAGTACGGCACCGTGCTCAAGTTTGCATTGCTAAGACCTATTGTCTCCGCAACCTTAAATACTGTATCCTATGCCAACCTATCATATGCTAAATTGTACCTATGAGGCTAGTTGCTGCCGCAACCTGTTAATACTGCATCCTTTGTTTGACTGTTTTCGTGAGGCCAGCTGCCTTTGTTAGCTCTAAATGATGGTATCATGTGCAAGATTGCATTGCTAAAACCTATTGTCGCAGCAACCTAAATACTGTATCCTATGCCAGACTGCATATACGAGGCCTGTCACCACGTAACTCTAAATATTGCAACCTATGCTAAATTGTCCCTTGAAGGCCAGCTGCTGTCGCCAATTCTACTAATACGGCACCCTGTGTTAGACTGCATATCGAGGACATCTGCCGCTACTACTCTTTAAAAAACGAAACCCTGTGCTAGCATCCTACCATCCATAGTTCCTACAAGTATGTATATAGTGATATGTTCCTGAACAATGCACATACCTAATCTAGCCACCCAAATTGAACCCATATTCAAAGATCGAGGACTGTCACTAATATTGCCACACCTTAAGCTTCAATGTTACTCCATGCTAACCGTGTGTTGTAGCAATATGCCTATTTCTGTCTCTAATCTGGTCGCTTTAGGCACCCTACTAATACTAGGCCTCCTAGCAAGACTGATGACAACCACAACTTTCCATATGCCTGACTTGATGCGTATAACCAACTCTGCCATGACCCCGAATTTTCCGCCACCTTATCTTACCAACTCAATTTACGATCTAGCGCCAAGTAGTTTGTACCCCTACCAGTTTCCATCCTATCCTACCAGACCCAGTGATACAGCCTTTAGGAGCACAGGGCTCTGTTCTAGATTAGCCAAATTATTTGAACCCCTCGCCAGATCCACCATTAGCCGCAATCTTGAGAGAAAAAATTCACCATACTCCCAAACCTCAATCAAAGACAAACATAGCCCTAACCCGGCACTTCCCTGGATTACGCATAACCTACCTAAGAAAATACCTAAACAGACCAAGCACATTTGTGACGCCATAAAGCCATCAGGTGTAATGACAAGTTCTGCACCCCTACCACCACCAGACAACCCCATTCCAGATCTTAAAGGAGCATTAATAAATGCCAAATCTCTAGTCACGCATCCTACAGAGGTATCTGACCTGATTTTGTCTGAAAACTATGATTTTCTTGCCATCACCGAATCCTGGATGCACGATGCAGCAGGCCCTGCCATTATGCTAGCAGTTCCAGATGGATACTCCATCCTAAGAGCTGATAGATGCAAAGTGCGAGGAGGAGGCATTGCCCTCATCGCTAAATCTACCCTGTCCATGAGAGTAGCCCTGTCTCCACACATCATATCCTGTGAGGCCGTCACAGCTAAAGTGCCTATCGCTAACTCAAAGACTCTTACCATTCATCTCATATCTAGACCCCCAGGCCCCATAGGGTCATTCGAGGAAGACATATCTACTATTCTCTCAGACAACCTAAAAAGCACATTACAAGTTCCACTATTAGGGGATTTCAACCTGGCTTTTAATGACCCTCAATATAAACATGCAAACAGTACTGCCTATATCTTGCCAGAATTAGGACCAACACAGCGAGTTAACCTACCTACTCATGATAAAGGGAGAATTCTTGTCTGGGTGGCCGACTACAACTGTAATGTCATCATTACCTCCATCACTCCACAAGCCTGGGCAGACCAGCACCTTATGTCATTCAAACTTTCCACTACAATGCCGACGCTTAAAAATTCGAACACTGCTCCCCCACCCTAACGAGAAACAAAAAGAATTTTACAGCGGATACACTTGTACCTCTGATTCTTCCAACCCTCAACTCTCTACCGGACATTATGGATCCCACCATGCTAGCCGCAGAGTAAAATAAAATTATGACAGCCACACTTGACTCCAATGCCCCTCTCAAAATGAGAATAGCAAACCCAAAGCCCATCTTAATTTCTGGTTTACCCCATAATTGAAAACCTTACGCTTGGAGAAAAGAAGATGCGAGACAACTTGGAGACTACTCCCCCCCTTGGAAAATAGAACTAACCTTAACAATATATCATCTCTTTACAAAAAAGAAATATGTCTGGCAAACCGTGAATCATACAACAACTGAATTTCACAAGCCAAATCCAGTATGAAGGAACTATTTGTTATTCTCAAAGAATTAGAAACACCCATCCCAGTACAAGACACCTGCATGAAAGATAAAACATGGTGCACTAATATTCAGTCTGCTCAAGCTAACAAAGTTACCACTCTTTGAGACAAATTTGCAAAAAACAGCCTCTCCACCCATCTTGACCCATTCTAAACCCACTCCAACATCCCCCTACAACCTGTCAACCCACTTCAGCATCTCTAATATCTCCATTCTTGAGACTGAAAAAGTTATATTGTCACTTAAACCCTCAAACTGTCAGGGCGACCAATGTCCAGCCCAGCTCATCAAGGACCCACAGAGTGGCCTGGCACTATTCATCTCGAAGCTTATCAATGCCTCCTTCACATCTGGGTCCATTCCATGTAACCTCAAAGAGTCATGGGCAATCCCTCTCTTGAAAAAAACAGACCCTATACCCATCCATCCCAACTAACTACCAACCTATTACTACAGTGCCATTTCTCCTCAAAATAATAGATAAGGTCACATATTTACAAATCCAGAAATACCTCGAATACGACCACCTATTAGGAGTTTGCCAATCAGGTTTCCATCCACAACACGGAACAGAAACTGCATTAATTGACCTCAAGGTTCAAATAGATGAACTTAGGGATAAAGGGAAATCAGCCCTACTTCTCCTCCTAGATCTCTCAGCTCCATTTGATCTTCTGGACCACACGGTTTTATGTAGCCACTTGAACTCAGCTGCACATTTTTCCAAGGAAGCCATAATCTGGGTTTAATCATTTCTAAGCAATAGGACCATGAGAGTCTTCTCACCCTCAGCTGCTGCTGACCCTATCCCCATCACCTGCAGAGTGCCCCAGGGGTGCTGCGTTTCACCCACCTTGTACAATATATTCACCAAGCCCCTTTTCGATGATCTGGACCATCTTGGTATCACCTACACAAATTATGCAGATGATACCGAGATTCTCCTACCACTTTCCAGGGATAACGACAAGGATTTGTCTTTGGTGAACAGGGTCTCCCTCATCATCCAGGCATGGATGGCAGTACACAATTTATGCCTGAATGATGAGAAAACTGAATTTATCATTCTGTGCACCACCTCTAACCTAAAAGAATTAGGCCATAAATACACTTCTTTTATGATCGACGGCAATCCTATTAAAGTTGCCAAAGAGGTAAAAACCCTAGGCTTTTACCTTGATTCTACTCTGTATTTTACTAACCTAGTAAACTCCATGGCATCTGCCACTGCATATACATGCAAACTTATCCAAGCTGGTAATTATTATTATCAAAAGACATCTGCATTTTCCTTGACAGTGACCTTATCTTCTCCATATTGGACTATTGTAGCTCTCTTTTCATCGGTTCCAATAAGTACTCCACTAAGAGAATTCATACTCTCCAAAATTATGCCCTCAGAGCTGCCCGTGGTATTACTAGGAGAGAGCACATCTCTGAAATCAGAAGACAAACCATTTGGCTTTCCACAAGTGACAAAATCCAGCTTAAAACTGCTTCACTCACTTACAAATGTTTGAACAATGCTGCCCTTTGTTACCTTCGTGAAAAGATTCTGCAGAAAATCCTCTTTTAGGCCCACAAGAAAAGCTAACTCTAACTGCCTCACTGTCCCAAGAGCTAAGCTATCCAAGGTTGGGGGGTGTAGCTTTCCCATGTAAGCTGCTCAGCTTCGAAACTCTTTGCCACCACCTTTATGGGCAGATCAACCATATATGCTGTTAGGCAGAATTGCATGCAGTACCCTCTGGGACCACCACATACAATTAGGACTACAGGTGTAAGCAAAAACCAATCTTTGCTATAAGTCTGTACTACGCGGTTTTGTGGTAGCGAGCTGAGCAGCCAGGCTTATCTCAAGAGGGAATGTGAGCAGTGCAAGAAGTTACACAGAGGTTTTACAATCACAGTGGTTCAAGTAGACACTTACACTCAAGGTTTCTTGATAAAACACTTATAAATGTATTACACAATCATTTAGAAAACATTCACTAGAAGGAGGAAACTTAATAGTATACACACATATATTTCAACACAAAACCAAAAGGTTTCAGAACAATTTAAGCTCCCCTGAAATAGGAGCCAAAGGACATTTCACTCACTTTGAATGGGAAGGTAAAGGCACATGTTAAAAGAATCAATCAAAAATAGTTGTTAGGCAGTGCAAATAGTTATAGTTCCCTAGAGGACTCGATTCAGTTCAATAGGCATAGGCCAAAGTCAATGGACTAATGTCTTGGATCGGAAAAAGCAGTTCTTGAAGTAAACGGTAAAGTCTTTGCCAAAGTTCTCAATAGTAGTTTGTACGAAAAAGAATCATATGTTGGGTCACAAGCTGATTAGACCTGTAAATTGGGAAAGTTCCAAAAACTTTCCCCACGAGAGAAGCGTTCTCTCAATCAGTTTGGCACAGTACCTTAGTATGAAGCAAAAGATGCAGCTGAAGACGTTGGTTCCTGGCAGTTCCTGCAGCTCTCACTGTTCCTGAGCCTCAGTCGTGGGGACAAGAGGGAGGACGTCGGGGGACTCCTGCACTGCATGGGATCGTTGGAAAACGGGGACAAAATGGGGTCACTTCAGTTTGAGTAGTTGTTCTTGAAGCACACAAGCTGGTGTCCTTCCACCTGGTTAATCCTAACCATTTTTGAGAATGGTATCCAGATGGTCTACGAGTTGATTGGTCCCACCAACTCAAAGGAAGAAGTCGTCCTTGAAGGGGCTTCTCTGTCAAGATAAACTTGGCAATTCGGACCTGCAGCAGGGCTTCACCGGGCAAACCAATGGTCCAGGAGTTACAGCAGCCATCCTCTTCCAGCTCGTCTTCGGTTCTTTCATTGCAGTGGTCGACTCTGCTTTCCAGTCCAGGAGACTCGCCTTTTAAACAGTTTTCTCCCATTCATTCCAGCCTAGCTGCCACTCACCCAGCAGGGTGGCTGTTCTTGCCAGACAGTCAGCCAGCCAATCATACCAGAGTGTATTTGGGTCTCCTAGGACACTAAGCACAGGGAGTTTCAGGCACCTCCTTCACTTTCTGCCCACCCCAGACACTCAGACGCCAGAGGCGTTCTTCAGTCCTGAGGCACGCCAAAGGCATGGAAACAAAGGGATCAAATCTGGTTTGGCACGCAGAGTCAAACACTAGAAGGACCTTTCCAAAAAGAAATGGCGAAAAAAGAAGACCGGGTCCGTTTCAACAAAGGGGCTTAAGGTGCCATCTTGAAAAACATGGCTCTTGCGATTTTTAGCTACCGGTGTTCACGGTCGGGAAAAATCATGGTAGTTTGTTCTAAAACCACTGCCACCAGCCATTTCGATAGAAAAGGGTAGCATTTGACTGCTACATGAGTTTCTAGACACAGGGGATACTAGGTAACCCCTCCAGCACTCCTATAGGAAGATAGTGTGTGTTGGATCTAGGAATTTAAAAAGACTAGTAAAGTCAATTTAACCTTACATTCTCTGCGAAACAGTAGTTTATCCTAGAGGAGGTATTTAAACATTTTGGAAGTCTAAAAGACATCCTTGTGTTACTGCACTGCGGGTGCTGTGTAACACACATTGATTGATTGATTGATATTTTATTTCTATCGCGCTCGTACAAAAGTGTTTCAGAGCGCGACAAGGCAAGGGAGGGGAACAGGGGTGAACAAAACAGCGGTCTTACTAGGCCCAGTGACATTGAGAATGTGCAAGTGCATGGGAGAGGGGGGAGGGTAAAAGTGCATGGAAGGGGGGAGAGGTGGAAAGTGCGAAGCAGGAGAAACAGATAAATAACAATAAATAAATAATAAAGGCAACAAACAGTGGTAATGCAGCCAGCAATTTGCAAGTGCTAGGTTTAAGGCAGCAGACAGGATAGGTCTGATAAGTGCAGGAAGAAAAAGGGGGGGAGGTATGGGTACAGATACAGACCCCAGTGCAAGTGGGTGGCCCGGAGGCAGTGCGGGAGGGTGACAGGATGAGTAGGTACCTGGGCTCAAAAGACAGAGGGTGGCCAGGTGCACAGTGCCAAGAGAGAACAGATCAGCAGGGGAGAGGAAGAGCGAAGGCAGAAGAAAAGAAGGTCTTGAGGTGCTTCCGGAACCGGAGATGGTTCTCCTCAAGTTTTAGAGTGGCAGGGAGGCTGTTCCAGAGGGAGGCCTCCAGCTCGTTTCTTAGAAAAACGACTGACCCTGAGTGAGTTGGAGGTACAGGAGATAAGAGCTCGAGGGGGGCGGTATTTGCGGAGGGATAGCTGAAGGTACTTTGGACCCAAGCCCCAGAAAGCCTTGTGGACAATGCAGAGGGTTTTGAATTTAATCCTTGCATCCACTGGGAGCCAGTGAAGAGATTTCAGAGCTATGGAGATACGATCCCAGGGCTTGAGGCCAAGGACAAGTCTCGCAGTCCTGTTCTGGATTAGTTGCAGAGGGCGGAGAGTAGAGGCAGGTAGATTTAGAAAGAGGCTATTACAATAGTCCAAGCTTAGATGATGCTCATGGAGTTGTCTAAATCTCCATAATCAAAAGAAACACACACAGAAAACAAACAGAATTAAAAGTACAAAGTCCCAAAGGTCAGCTAAAGAGCTGGGGTCTCTAAGGTAGAGAGGAATTAGCATATTTATGAGAATTCTTCCTAACATATACACTTCATAATCAACTGGCTCAAAGCCTATGACCAGTAAGGCCTGCGTCCCTTTTTGTATTATAGTAGACTTCTGAATGCTTTTATATGACTCCTGTCTTACTTGATATTATGTATTTGCATTCTCTCATGACATGATATAACTGTATAACTGTATTTCTATGTACTGATGTTTTGTATTTATGCCTTCTGTAACCCAGGCTGCAAATCTCCTTGTAACCTCTGCGCCCTGATACCTTCTGGTCCGGTGCGCAATATAAATTAATAAACAAACAAACAAACACATTTGTGAATGAACTGCAAAACAGTTTCATCACTTTCCTCATTAAATTTAGGAGCATTGTTAATCTACAAAAGCATGTGGATGTGTGGTGCTCCTCTGGCTTGATATTCTTTTCTCCAATAGAAGTGTTCCACTTCTCCAAGAGGAGGAAGTGTTTTATTGCAAATGAAGTGCAGCATGGCAAGGAAGCGATGATGAAAGTAGTGTGAAACATTTACTGGATCGAGAGAGCACAACTCTCCTGGTGCTTTTATGTCTATACCTATTTTGGTTTGGTTTGCCATGCATAGGAAAGTGTGCAACTCTTGCCATGCATACTCAGCACAACTTAAAGTGACAAACCATGTGGGAGGGCCAAGGTTGTGTAGCATACACCGGACATCTGCGTGCCATCGAAACCAGTACTCTTTCGTACCACGCATGTTTGCCAAGAGATTTGTAACACTTGGCTGTCAAACTTCGTCCTTCTCTTGCACCTTTGGAACTAGTTGTGTAGCAGACATGTTTTGGAAATGTGAACCTGTTTTTCATGTGTGGGCAACTCCATAACATAGCATTGCTAGTTCACTTTCAAAGAGCAGGTGGAATATGTACTCCACGTTCTGTCTAAATCTGGGGTCTTCAGAATACTTTTGTAAATAGAGGTATTCTGCTGCTGTTATTTGTGTGCTTCTTTTATCATGTCTTCCACCTTTTCCAGTGCCGAACAGTAGAGGAAAGGCTTGTGCTTCCACACTTTTTTCCCATATACTGATTGACGCTTCTTTGGCTTGCCGCATTTGATATGTTTCTAGTGCATCGTCTATGGTGTCTTTGGAGTGCAGTGGGTGAATTGTGTACTGGTCTAAAATACTGGAGGCTGTACTAGGATCTAGATGCTGAAATTGGCCACTTGTTGAGGAGTCCTGAATTATTTCGGTTGTTTCTCTCAGGTTTTCTTGAACGTTTATTTCCTTGTAGTATTCATTGTTTTCTTTAAGGTACTAAAATGCCTCTCTAACTTTCGTTAAGTCCACTAGGGTCAAGGTATGATACAAAGCTGGAATATTGTGTCCAAATATTTAATTGAAAATGTCAGCCGACACGTGTTTCGACAAATAGCCGTTGTCAAGGCTTAAAGTGCTGAAGAACCGCAGTTACAGGGATTTAACCCATATATTTGGACACAGGACACATGGCACAGAACTGGATTTGCCGTTTCTTTTGAAATTGACATTTTAATTATATGATAACTATGATATTGCCGCAGAACTATTTATAAGGTAAGAACACATTAATTCTTCTATGGAATAGACATCCAGACTTACATCCAGACTTACATCTTGGATGTGTTCTTCAGCACTTTAAGCACCAGCATAAATATATCAACGCTAATTTGCCATTTAGGTATCTATGATAGGACTAGAAGACTACCTTGAAAATGACTATTTGTCGAAACACATTTCGGCTGTCATTTTCAAAGAAATATTTGGTCACAATATTCCAGCTTTGGATCATATCTTTACCTTGACTCTGGAATCTTTTGTAACGGGCTATTAGGCTTGCACGCGATCTGCCTGCTGCGCTTGTGATATGTTTCTTTACTGTTTGTAGGAACTAATGGGTGTACATACATTGTAGCACTGGTAACACTGCGCAGCAGGATCTGTTTTAAAGTGGACCTAGCATAAACTTAGAAGCCCTATACCCATACCAAATTGTACTCTAAGTCCACTAGGTGTTGCCAAATTTGTTTGTCTTTTGTAGGTACACAATTCACCAGGATAATCAAGGATTTGTGTATTGGTCTTTGCACTGGTAGAGTGTCTACATTTTCTTTGATATCTAACTGTAAATAGACTACTTTACCACAAATCCTTTCAGCAATTCGGTGGGAGGTAATTTTGCAGTGTTTGGTTTAAGATGTATTATTGCTTGAAATGGGTGCACTGTTTGTATTATAATGCTCTTATACAAATTTAGCTGCTGACGTGCGTTTGGCAGTGGAAATAGTTCCAAAATATTACTAATTGCCCGTGAAGGCTTTGGTTATTGTCAAATTTTGCAGTGCAGTATGTGCACAGTATGGAGGTGGTGGTAATGTCGTACTTGTTTTCTGCTATATTGGGATTCTTCATTGCCTTCTATTTTCTGCATTATATCTACAGTTTTGGTGCTCTTTTTATAGAAAGTTCCACAACAACACGCACATACTTGGTTTGGCATTTCCGCAGAAGTGCTTTTGAACTTTTGTATTTCTTTTCTGTATGTGTGATATAAAATGTTGATAGCTCCACTGTTGGCAGTACTGGTGTCTGAAAATGTTGGAGTGTGTAACTGCTCTTCAGTTCCACAGTATTTCCTTTGGATGTGCTGAAATTCATCGACCACTTGTTTGGCTGCACGAAGAAGGAGAATATCAATTACATGCTGGAGTGCTAAAGCTGGAGTTTTTGCATAGTGCAGTTTGTACTCTAGATTTCTGACTGTTGAATGGGGGGTTGCTAACATTTTAATATGGTGGAAGGTGCTTTTGCAAGCTGGTCCAGAAATACAGGCTAAGGAATGTCCATGTATTCCAGTGTAGTTGTGTACTGGACAGGAGTCCATAGTTTGCAGTATTTTCATTTTTCTTTTGTCATTACCTTTGACATACTGATTGAGGAATTGCTACAAATTTTTGATTAGGCTTTGGCAAACGTTGCTCATTGATGTGCAAGACCATTTGTAGGTGAGGCATATTGGTTTTGTGGATCGGAGAGTGCCATCTAAGTTTGATGGGGATATTTCTGAAAGCAGTGTTTCCTCTTGCATTATGGTATTGTATATCTTTTCATACCCTCGTCCACTCCAATGTAAGGCAATTTGGTTAGTTTGTTGTTGTTTGTAAGATTATTTATTAAAGTATGGCTCTGTGTTGATAGTGTGATGCCACTCTTCTGTACAAATGTGGGCAAAGGTATCTATGCTCACGTTGAGTTTGTTTCAAAGTTGTGCTTGCAATTTACTAATTAATCCTGTTAGTGGTTTCATTGTCTTAAAAATTACTATAAACAATTTCCCTTTCACGCTTATGGCACTGTCAACAAAAGCTTCTATGAAGATTTTTCTGCGGTAGATTTTGAGGTTTGAACGTGATTTCCGCCCTCTACTTGTAAGGTTCTGAAGGACTCTGTGGTGGAAATTTATTTGTAAAATTACTTTGATGTAATGCTTGCTTGTGACTACGTTACCATTTGTATGTGCTCGCTTAGCAGTAGTGTTTTCCACTGTATGTAGTGGTTTTCTTTACATTCTCACATTTTGCCAGATCGCCTACACTGTCTTTAGTGGTAGATACATCTGTTTTACTTAATGACTGAAGTACCTCTTTTCCTTCACCTTTCTGTTCACGTTCAGCTGCAGTGGATGGCTACTTTCTGTGTTTGTAGGTTGTGTGGCTCTCTTTCAGCATTGCTGTCTATGGAATTGGCGTTTGGTAGGCATTGTGTAGTAGCTGTTGGCGAAGCAAGGGAATTGTGGGTGTGCACATTTTCAAACGTATATGTGTGTAATGTGAGTCAGTGGGTGAATGGGCCAGTAGGCAGCTATTTAATTGCAAGTGTGTGGCTGTGCAGTGGTGTGTAAGGTGTTATGGAGAATTCTCATAAATGTGCTAATTTCCTTCACCTTAGAGACCCCCAGCAACATTGCTGGATTTTGTGGACTTGATTTATTTTACCTGGAGAGAGTGTGAGCCTTTTTCCCACTCTCTCATGTATTTTAATGTGTGTTTTACTCGTGTGTTCTTTGATTATGGGGTTTTAGACAACTTATAGGCATCATCTTTTCATGTGTATTACACAGCACCGTCAGTGCAGTGACACAGGGAGGCGTCTTAGGCTGTCCCAAGGTTTAAATATCTTCTCTGGGATGAACTACTGTTTCCCAGAGGAAGTAAAGTTAAATTCACTTTACTAGTCTTTTTAAATTCCTAGACCCACCACACACTATCTTACAATAGAGTGCTGGAGGGGTTACCTAGTGTACCCTGTGTCTAGAAATTCATGTAGCTAACAAATGCTACCCTTTCCAATTGAAATGTCTGGTGGCAGTGGTTTTACAACCAACTACCATGATTTTTCCCGACCGGAAACACGGGTAGTGTTAAATCGCTGGAGCCGTGTTTTCAAGCTGGCGTCTGAGCATCCTTTATTTAAACGGGTCCCGGTCTTCTTTTTTTGCCATTTCTTTTTGCAAAGGTCCTTCTAGAATTTTTGTCTGTGCGCCAAACTAGGTTTGGTCCCTTTGTTCCTACACCTTTGGCGGGTTTCAGGAGAGAAGACCGCCTCTGGTGCCTGAGTGTCTGGGGTGGGCAGAAAGTGAGGGAGGTGCCCGAAACTCCCTGTGCTTACTCTACTAGGAGACCCAAATGCACTCTGGCATGATTGACTGGCTGACTGTCAGACAAGGACAGCCACCCTGCTGGGTGAGTGGCAGCTAGGCTGGAATAAATGGGAGAAAACTGTTTAAACGGCGACTCTCTTGGCTTGGAAGGCAGAGTCGATCACTGGAATTAAAGAACCGAAGATGAGCTGAAAGAGGACGGCTTCTGCAACTCCTGGACCGTTGGTTTGCCCGGTGAAGCCCTGCTGCTGGTCCGAATTGCCAAGTTCATCTCGACAGAGAAGCCCTTTGAGGACAACTTCTAGCTTTGAGTTGGTGGGACCAATCAACTCGTAAGCCACATGGATACCATTCTCGGAGCTGGTTGTATTTTCTTCAGAGTGCTGCAGGAAACCGAATAGCCAGGGAGAGGAACACCAGTTTGTGTGCTGGAAGACAGCTACCGGAATCGTAGAATTGCCAGTTTGCCAGCTTTGTGACCAGTCCCCGTGCAGTGCAGGGGTCATCCGATGTCCTCCCTCTTGCCCCCACGAATGAGGCTCAGGAACAGCGAGATCTGCAGGAACTGCCAGGAACAGAAGTCTTCAGCTGCATCTTTTTCTTCAAATTTCGGTACTGTTAAAACCCGACCGAGAATACTTCTCTCTCACTGCGAAAGTGTATGAACTTTGGCAACTTGCAGACCCAGTCAGCTTGTGACCCAACATATAACTCTTTCTTCTGAGAACTACTTCTGAGAACTGTGGCAATGTTTTTCCGTTTATCTAAGAGAACCATTTATACGTATACAAGACACTAACCCATTGACTTTGGCCTACCTGTTGCATTGGGCCAACTCCTCTGGCAAACTCAAACTATTTGCACTGTTTAAAAGTAACTCTACTATTAGGTTTATTAACTTATGCCTTTTTGCTCCTACTTCAAATGCTCGCAATGCCATTTTGCTTTGCTCCTCCTTCAAAGTAGTTTAAATGTTTCAGAACCGGTTAGTGTGAAGTATTGTAGTATATTTATGTGTGATATTGATTGCCTCCATTTAATGAATGTTTTCTAACTGACTGTGTAATAAATTAATAAGTGTTTTACCAAGAGACCTTGAGTGTAAGTGTCTATTTGAATACTTGTAAAAGGTCTGGAAGGATGTGCAGTTTGCAAAGCACAATGGTTTCGGGTGGCCATTTGCATGCAGGTATTTGCTAAAACCCTTGGCTTTTACCTGGATTCGACCATGACCTTTGATAAACAAGTGAAATCATTGGCTTCCACCACTACATACACATGTAAGCCTATCAGCGCAGGTAAACCATTCCTCTCAAATGACAGTTGCATGATCCTGGCCATAGCATTAGTACTCTAGAGGCTAGATTACTGTAATTCTTTATACAGTGGTGCCAATAAAGCTGTTATCCAGAGGCTACAAACTCTTCAAAATAATGCCCTAGGAGCTGCATTAGGCATTAACAAAAGAGAACATATTTCTGCTATTAGAAGATAATACAAATGGCTCTCTACCCATAATAAAATCTTGCTAAAAACTGTCTCCTTGACACACAAAGCATTACACAATGCTGCCCCTAGCTACCTTTCAGACAGACTAAATAGAAAAACATTCATTAAGACTGACAAGAGCTGTTAACGCCAACTCCCTTGTGGTACCTAGATTTAGACTTACCAAGATCGGCGGCAATAGCTTCCCCGTGAAGGATGCTAAAGTCTAGAACTTTCAGCCACATGAGCTAAGAGCAGACCAACCTTATTTACACTTCAGAAAGAACTACATTAACCTGCTCAACTCTACTGACCATTAGTATGCCCAGCTCACTGTTAACATACTGTTTTCTTTAGACTCAATTTTGTTTATAATCTTTACATTTGTCCATATTTTGCTCTGTATTCATACTTGTAATTATATTGCATAGTTTGTTTTGCCTGTAATATTATGACCTACCTGTAACCTTGTAAGCTTTGTACTTCCCTACTGCTGCGCTCTGTTACCTCTGGGTTTGGTGTGCATTAGAAATAAATAAACAAACAAACAAACAAACATATGTATGTTTGGTACATGCATGCAGGCATTGCTTTTGGGTTTTAATTTCATTGTGCACATTTATGACTGTTGTGACTGTGGCAAAAACTTTTTTTATTGCTGAACTGCTGCTGTTATGTATAACTTGCGGGTGGAAACTGTCATTATGCTTGAAATGTATGCACTTTGTACAGTTTGGTTGGAAAGGCTGCTTGATAGTTTTGTGTGCGATTTGTACACATTTGCTAGGAGGTGTTTTAATGAGGGAAAGCATTGTAAAAATGACGGAACAAAAGAACAGAGTAACCTTTTTCATATACCAATGTATGTTGTGGGCAAATGGAACCTTTGGAACCACCTACCACTGTAGGAAGGATTTAATGGTAGGTGTTGGGAGACTTAACGTTTGTGATGTCATCCTTGATGTTATGGTTGTTAGTCTTAGCAGCGCACGGTGGTGGCGCGTGTTATGGTTGCTTAGCTTACCATAACTTGCGAATTTCTGGGTTTTTTAGGTTTTACCTGTAACCATAACATCCCTGTAGCAACGTTTTTCCATTGAATTTCATAGGTTTTCTAGTAGTGCAACTTAACTATAACGTCCCTTTAACAACGTTTTTGGTTAGTGATATAAATATAAACAGAATATAAAGAAAAACACTGGTGAATGGATTTTTCTTTTTTCATACTATTGGACACAATTCAATAATATGTTTCTATCTTATTTTTATGTAGGGTAAGACCCCAAAATCAATATTATAAAAGTAATCCCATGAGTCAATAAAAGTGAACATAAGCAAGAAAAACAAAAGGTGTATTACCTCCACCTGTAGCTGGGAACAATCCACGAATCATTCAACATTACACAGTGGCTTATATAGTGAGAAGTGGAGTGATGTTTTAAACAATGTTTCAAGATACATGTAAGTTCACATTCGCTGATTGGACAATCCTGGTTGCTCTATAGGTGATTTGATACAATTCCTAGCCATATTGGCCTATCCGATCCCTCATGACCACTGTAAGGACTACTTTGTGACAATTCACGTATGAAGGGGTCATCTAATTTCTCAAGGTTTTGATTGGACAGTTGCCAGGTAAAATTCTTCACATACAACTTGATTGCTGATTGGCTATGTCCCTTCCAATATTCTGGAGAGGGTCTCTTCTGCCTGGAATTGATAGGTGGGAACAGTGTGGCAACAAAAAAGAATACTTTGCATCCGTTCCCATGCAACTCAATTGTTGGAACCAATTTACCGTTCTGACCCTTATGACTGTTTATCTGACAGTTAATATTGTGACTTCACATGTCTGCATGACTTCATGGGGAGTACCTCTTGGCATTTTGTTCTGGGACCAGGGACCATGTGCACATCTGAATGGTGTAAATGTAAATGCATGCAAGTTTATGGCCCTATTACCTGTGGATATCTGTTGTTCGAGAGTTGCCAGAAATTAATGTACACTCTTTAATATATTCTCTTTATGTACCTCTTGACTTCTTTTGGTCCTGAATATTGATCTCCTCCTGTACTGGGGGCTCCCATTGTTCTGTATTTGTAATTCGTATCTGAGGTGGATATTTTCCTATGTGTCTTCTCCCTGATCAACTTGTCATGCGCACTCTTCTGCTCAGTTTGTATTCTTTGCAGCTGTGACTTCTTTTGTTAGTTTCTGAAGCACAGGATAGGTATATTACACATTAAATGTGTCATCTACTCTAGGTCTGGGAACCTGTTGACCTTCTGCTTCTTGTCCATCCCCTGTGAATTTTGTGAACACTTCATTTGCTTTTCACAAAGTTGTGACACCTAATTAAGTTACTGCTCCTTGTGAATGAACTTTGCTTCTCTGCTTTGACCAATCACAGCACAACTTTACACCCTGTGCTGACCTTATCTGTGTGTCTATCGAATGTAGCAGTATTCAAATGGTGGAGCATGCCCCTGTGGGGGCCATGGCCTCATGTACAGAGGGACGCGCATCCACAATCTGAACACCTTTTTGACTATAGAATCTAGAGAGAAAGAAATGTAGCGTAACGAGAGCCATATGCATGTAAATGGTTCCATTACACACAATATTCATTGCCAGCTGAAGACCAGATTTAGCAAACACACTATTTATGGCCAGCTGACAAAGGTCAACAAGTATGTATAAGCCCAGACATGCCAGGTACCCAAGTGCTTCACAAAGTTGCTTGAGAAGATTTCAGACCAAGTAAAACAGAATTGCTTTGTAAGCATCGAAAAATAATGACATGAAATGCAAATTATAATTGATTTTAGCTCAAAGTACAAAAAGGGGAATTCTGGAAACAGACTGTCAAACTCTAAATCATTATTAGAGTAGCCAGGTTTACTGGCACTAGGATGCATAAAGGACACAAATTATTGACATCAGAAGCAGAGAAGTGGAGCATAGAGCGATTTATAGAACATGGTCAAAATGTGCATGACTGTGATAGTAGATGTCCAAATGAAGAGGAGCTGTAAGCAAGAGAGGTTGATCTCCCCCAGATAAATGTGCAAGGTTGTGATAGCATATATTTTGTAATAAAATATCCTACTTCAAAGTAAATTAAAAGGTATAAAAGGGGCAGGTTGAAAAAGTAAAGTTGCAAGTTACTAACCATGCATAGATTTCACTTGTCCTCTTATTTCTTCAATCGAGTGCTTAATCACCTAGAATCAATTTTCACTTTCCAACAGCTAGTGGCAAGTGCAAATGTGGGGCCTGAAAGAGGATGATTTTCTTGCTGGGGGTTCATTTAATCAGACTGTGATACTCTGCCAGACTGTATCCTTGTATTGCAATGAAAATAAGAGGTCTGTTCATGTTACAAAATTAAAAAACGCAGAGTGACGTTTGCCTGAGTCAACAATGAAGATTTTGCTCTTTGCTAAAAATAAACCACACACTGCTAAACCATAAACCACCATCAACTAAAAACCACCATTCAACTAAACAAAATACATTTTTTTTAAACTCTTCCAGAATCATTTTCAAATGATGAAGAACCTTTAGGTTGTCAAGATCTTTTTAGAACCAGGCAAGCTCAGCCAAACCCAATCTTCTGGTCAACTATCAAAAACACATCACCCCCATCCTACGATTCTTCTGACCTTGCCACTCCCTGAATTTCACTCTCGTAATCAATTTGAGATCCTTTCTTTATGCAAACAACCTCAAGGCCTTGGATAACCAATGCTACTCTTGACAAGCCTACTTCAAGAAAGGTTAGTTATGCAGCTCCTGGCTGCACCAATTGCTACCATCAGCGACATCTCCATCACCACTGGAAGAGTGCTGGTCCCTCTCAAATCAGCTAATATCACCCCTCTCCTAAAAATGCCCCACGAGACCACACAACTGCATGCAACTACTGGCCTCAAACATTCACTTAATCAGGAAAATCTCAAAGAAAATCACAACCTCAGTTGATGGATTATTGTGAAATGAACAACCTTCTCCACAACAATCAGTTTTGCATCCACTCAAGCATGAAGCCAAACTCACCATGAGAGAAAAGATCCTGGAAGCACGTGAAAAGAATGCCCATGTCGGGTTTGTTGACTTCTTGGCCACATTCAGCAATCAACTAAAACATCAACATTTCTACTGGCCTTGATGGCTTGGCTCTAAATATTAGCAAATGATTGCAAAACTGCTCCTCTCAAGCCATACTGTAATTTATCATGATTGTAGGGGTGCCTGCATCTTCATTTACAAAAATAATGTCACAACAGAGCTCCACAATATGGCACCATACTATTTGCTTTTGGTGGGGAAAATGAATTATGATACAATGTGCAGGCACCCAAAATAATCCATATTTGTATGTCATGTCTCGAGCAAGCAAGCAAATGGAAAAAGAAGCAAAAATCAGCGATTCGGGTAAGCCATGTAATGGAAACTATATAGAAGAAAACTGGGGTTCATCCACAATCTCAGCCAATCACAGAAGATGGAAGCGCTTGGATACCCAGTGTGTAAGCGCTACCCAAACTGCAAAGTCCAAACAGATATATAATGGCGAACTGATTCTCAATAAGATGCATCAGAGACTCTCACAGACCCCCACAGTATTACGGCTAGCACGCACACAGGCTGCAGTGTTAGGATCCATCAGTCCACATTGGATTCCTGACATTCCAAACCCTACTAAATAGTTGTGGCTGTTTGAAAGGTATATTCAATACTGTTCTCGTTGGGTAAAAGGGTTATAATACATACCCTGCACACTTGTGACATACTGAAACATTCCATTCAGCCTCTTTAAGTTCCAGTGATCTTAGGAATTGTTTCTTAGGAAACTGCGTGTTAGTGGCATTCTCAGTGTTTAGAACAGAAATGAATCATAGAGAAATACAGAAGCTGTCACTGATGTCCAGTAGAAAACACCATGCCTCCCCCTGCAGCCACCCAGTGCCAATTGCAAAGTCCCAGCGGAGAACCCCCCCCAACCACCCTTGGTTGCTTGGTCACTATGGCATATATGGGGGAAATTATTATGATGCTGCACTTAAAAAAATCACCAGCCTCGACAGGCCTGGAGACTGTGCTGGGAGCAGGGTGGGGGGAGCCCAGGGACTGTGCTGGGAGCAGAATGGGCAGATCCATGGGATAGTGGTGGGAGCACAGTGGGAAGAGCCCAGGCACTTTGGTGGGAGTAGGGTGGGGAGAGGCCAGGGTCTGTGGTGAG
Organism: Ambystoma mexicanum; assembly: GCF_040938575.1. NCBI lineage: Eukaryota > Metazoa > Chordata > Amphibia > Caudata > Ambystomatidae > Ambystoma > Ambystoma mexicanum. The sequence goes on from NC_090928.1 coordinate 741,743,480, forward strand.
GTGAGGTGGTGAGAGCCCAGGAACTGGGCTAGGAGTGGGATGAGGGAGTCCAGGGACTTTGATGGGAGAAAGTGGGGGATCCCAGGGACTATACTGGGTGAAGGGTGCGGCAACAGTGCAAGGTAGTTCATAGCCATTTGGATGCACTGTCCATTTGGCATATGTGGGGGGCAGCCCACATTTTGAGATGGGGGCCCAGGTCAAAAAGGTTTGAGGACAACTGCTGTAATGTGAGTTGGAACCGGATACTTTTTACTGTGTGGAATTCTGAAGCCTAGTTAATCTAAATGGCCTATGAATCTACCTTTATTCTAAGGCCAACCTTATGTTTTATACACCTAAAGGATGTTACATATATGTATATTGTGTCTTAAATTTGGCTACCTTTTAGAGTTTCTAGTGAATGCTTATATGACTACTTGAAGCACTCTTCGTGTCTTTGCTTTGCTTACTTGTGTGTACATGTCTGTGTTAAGCCCAACATTTGCCTGTTTATCAGTCATCATTGCCATCATCCTACTTGAACTAAATTCTAAATGTATGTGTGTGTGTCTTGCTGGCTACTGTTTATCTCACATCAAAGGGGGATGGCGGAAGTATCAGTGTATCATGCATGATGGCTGGGCCTCTGGCATTCAGTGTGGTTTCACACTTGTGTTTTATGGGTTTTCTTAGGTTATATTTTCTCTCGCATGTGGTACATTGGATGTTCATCCCAACAATCTCTTCCTTTTACTTTTTGTAGAAGAAATGCAGTGTCTATATATAATCACTGGGCATAGCTAATTGGGTCTGCAGAGGAACACTTCAATTGTAGAAAGTGGTGACATGTATGATAATGTTCAAAATGTGATGAACGAATACAAGTTTGTTTTAAGCATCTACCAATGGTTTTTGCACAATAATATAAGTCAACAATGCCAGAGCAGACTGAGCCAGGGCAATCTGGGAAGGTTGGCCGATAGGTGTGCCCTAGGAGACGCACATCAGATTTGTTTTGCTCCAGCAGACTTGGGGTGGGTTACATTGGAGGATGTGGTGCTGGGCGGGAGTTGGGTGGCTGAGATCGTATTAGCTTGCTGCCCATTCTCTGTCAATATGGGTGGTCACAACTATTTTAACTATGTCATCGGAGGAGATGTCTGAGGTGAGTCTTAAGACTGCAGACGGGTCCTGTAAAGAGTAAGCTACTGCTCTTGTAATCAACAGCAACAATCATCAACTGGTTCACACACACTCCTTGTGTCATGTGGATCTGTAATACACATTGATTTAGCGAGGTTGTGACTGATGTGAATTTGAGTGCACCATATTAAGATCGGCTCGTAATCTTCAGTCAGAAACACCCACCTGTGACCAACATTACCTAGATAAAGAATAACCATACTCCTCAATCTCTGAACAACCTGTGGTGGCAGCACCCCAGGTGTTGTAATGCTGGCCATGTCCGCACTGCTGCAGTTGCTCAAAATATGTAGTAATCCCTGAAACCAATATGCAGTCCCTGTTCACGGTGAATCCCAATGTCACAATAGCTCTTAGGTTGGAGGTGATGGGGCTGGGAATTGATGCCAGTAAATTAGAGACAGTTAAAATTAGCCACATTCATAGCCAACTGGCCACGATTAACCCATGCACTCCATTGCTCTGCAGTACATGCAGTCAGAGTGAGTATATCACATGTTTTGCACTGGGAAGGTAATGCCAATAACATGACATTCATGTTTTCAGCAGTAGAAGGGTTACATAAATTGCTCGACTTTTAATTAAAAGGTTTGTTCAGATTGTGTTGCCACATGCAATTTGTCAGAAATGTTCCATGTGCATTGCAGTGTTCTTGTGAATACATTTTCTAAAACTTTGCCCAGGTGGCAATTTCACAATGGGCAACATGGATAGCACACTTGCCTGCCTTGGTGTCCTGGGAAAAATGTCCATCTTCTGATTCTTTGTATGCATGTATCTATGTATGTGAGTTATAAAGTGCAAACCGAGCTGAAAGCAATTGAGTGCTAAACAAAGAGGATGTATTCAGGAGTTATAGGTAGAAAGCAGGGGTCCCAAAGGAGCTGGGATGGTTAGGGGAAACAGGTGACGGGGGACTCAAGAATGGGAGAAAGCTTTCAGTGTAGTGATCAGAGAGTGGTTAGATGTTCTATGAAGTGTATGGTCTTCAGATCCTTTCGGAAGTTTAGGATGGAGGAGGCGTGTCGTTTCTGTGTTGGCAACTTGTTCCAGAGACAGGGTGCATAGTAGGAAAATTACTATTTCCGTTTTTTTTTCCACTTGCAGTTCTTTCTTTCTAGCCTATAGATGTTGTGACATCTGGTGGTGCATTGGCCTCCAGAGAGGGAGCGTTTCTCTACCACGTTGAGTTGTGTTCTGGCTGTAACTGCTTTCTAGGTGATGCAGGCAGTATTGAACTTGATGCATGCTTGAAGGGGTAGCCAGTGCAGTTCCTTGAGGATGGGGGTGATGTGGTCAAATTATGTTAGTTCTGTGATTAGCCACGCTGCAGCATAGTAGACGGCTTTCAGAGGAGTCATGGTGGCATCTGCGACTCCTGCAAGTAGGGCCTTGACACTGTCCAGATGGGAGGTGACCAGGGCTGGACAACTGTTCTGAAACTCAGGCAGGGATGAAAGGCTTGACTTTGCAGAGGAGTGAAAGCTGGTACCATGCTGCTTAGGTCTTCTCGAAGATATGTGTTTTGAATAGGATGCCGCAGTCAAAGATAATCCTGACAGATTTTGTACTGGATGGGAGTTGAGGTGTGAATCTATCAAGCTTCATGTCACTCAGCCAATTTTGGGCTTGACATTCTTGGTGTGTATAGGTGGCAAGTACAACATGGGTGATTACTTGACATGTAGACTGAAATGTACACGGGTTATTAATGTGCACATGTCTCTTTTTTGCATGCAATTATTTAGCATGACAGCACTATACGTATTTGTCAGAAATGTTCCATGCTTGCTGATGTATGCTGGTGGTAATGGTTGACTGATACTTTCCCAATCTAGCCACAATGGGAAAATAAGTGACATATGTACCAAACTGTCCAGGATTGAATAATTTGCTAAACATTGAAAACTGCAACACAATTACTTTTAATTGATTAAACTTAACCTGACAATGAAAATTTCCAAATCTCAGGAGTAGAAACCTCCTCCCCAGACTCTTTTAAAGAGGTGTTTGAAAGTGCATAGTTGCGACTAAAGTTAATGGTGAAATGTGCTTCAGCAGGCACTATTTGCCAAGTAATGGCCTGACAATTGGTATCTGGTAATTGCATTGAAAATTATTCCAATGAAACACTTAACATCAAAAAACATGCATCGAAAAATATTAGCATCAAATGCATATATGGGGTGGTAAAGGGTTAATTTTCGTTGTAATGTCTTTTTTAGGTAAAAAACGCGGGTTGGGGCGGGGATCCCCCAATAAAAATAAAAATACTAAAAAATACATTTGATGCTAAAATTTTCAATGCAAAAATTTCAATTAAATAAACTTTAGTTGGAAAGTTTTTGATGCAATGACCATAAACCCTGGCAATCCAACTTTACTTGTATTGTGCTGCATCGTGCACTGTTCGCTACTATATTTCACAAATAATCCCATTTAAAAAACCCTGAAGTCTCAATAAAGTGATTTTTTAAAATCAAATTGTTGATCAATACTACTGGTCTCCTGTGCTTAAAGTACATCAGCTTGCGCTAACGTTCCAAAAATGCTTTGTGTAAGAACAACCAAACAAGTAAAGTGTTTTTTATATGCACCACGTGTTGGGCAATGATACTGGCCAAATGTATTTTAAAATTACCTTTTGCAAATACAGTTGCTGAAAATCTCTTGGGAAGAACCACCAAGCGCTACCCTTGGCATCCAACCACTACCACATCAAATATTTTTGAAAACCTACCATGATTTTAACAATGTTAATGAAAACACAGCTTTGAGAGGAGTAGGTCTAGCAAGCTAAGTGGACAGAGGCATGCATTTATATTACATGGCCACGGTAGTGGCCATGTAGTTATGGTTAAGTTGCTGTTTCCATAGGAAGAGCACTTTTTGGGTGGCTTATAACTTCGCTCTCCCTGGAAGGATCCTCACCAAACTTTGCAAAAAAAAGTATTTGGGTCACTCTGATTTTTTTTGCAAAGTTTGGTGAGGATTTGTCCAGGGGGGGCAAAGTTATAGGGGGGGTCCCAAAACTTTTTTTTTTTCCCATAGACTGAACGGGAAAAAAAAGTGCTCGCGCCTACAGCCCAAATCGCTGGACGGATTTCCACCAAATTTGGACCAGGAGCAGCGGCTTGGTCCCGAAAGCGTGCTTTTGCAAATTTGGTGAAAATCCGTCCATTCGTTTTTTTAAAATGACCAAAAAGTAGGTCAAAAAAAATTAGTGATATCTGTGTTCGGTTCGCGGACAAACTTCCCTGTTCGCTCCGCGGACAGTGTCCTGATTGGCCAATCGTCTTGCGTGATGTTCGCGGACATGCAACGTGTTCGCTGATTGGATGGCGTGGAGCGTGAAGCGCGTCAGATTTTTTGGTAGCGCCCGCCATCTTGGATTCGCGGACGTCCGCGGACAGCGCGGTGAAACTTTGTTCAAAATGTGTATTTTGTAGAGTGTGTTGGTGTGTAGGAGTGTTTGGGGAGGGTGGGAGTGTATGAGATAGGATGAAAGTTGTGTTTTTTATGTGTTAGACGTTCTTTTTGTGTTGGATTTGTTTGCGGACATCACGGGTGTTCTGAAATGTTCTAAATAAACTGACTGGGGGGTGTTCTAAGGACTCAATATGTGTCCGTTTTGTTCGCAAGCAAAGTGAAACTGTTCTAAGAACACTCACGGTGTCCGGGGAAGTGTTCGTAGGGGGTGTCCTGAGGACGCTGTCTGTATTGTTCTCTGTCAAGTTGAATGTGTTCTAAGAACACCCACGGTGTCCTGAAATGTTCGCAAATAAACAAAATGGGGGTGTTCTGAAAACGTTTTTGAGAACACTCCTGGTGTCCTGAAATGTTCGTAGGGGGTGTCCTGAGGACGCTGTGGGTATTGTTCTCTGTCAAGTTGAATGTGTTCTAAGAACACCCGCGGTGTCCTGAAATGTTTGCAAATAAACAAAATGGGGGTGTTCTGAAGACGCTTCTACGAACACTTGCGGTGTCCGGGGAGTGTTCGTAGGGGGTGTCCTGAGGACGCTGTCCGTATTGTTCTCTGTGAAGTTGAATGTATCCTAAGAACACTCGCGGTGTCCTGAAATGTTCGCAAATAAACAAGATGGTGGTGTTCTGAAGACGCTTCTAAGAACACTCCCGGTGTCCTGGAATGTTCGTAGGGGGTGTCCTGAGGACGCTGTCCGTATTGTTCTCTGTCAAGTTGAATGTGTTCAAAGAACACCCGCAGTGTCCTGAAATGTTCGCAAATAAACAAAATGGGGGTGTTCTGAAGACGCTTCTAAGAACACTTGCGGTGTCCGGGGAGTGTTCGTGGGGGGTGTCCTGAGGACGCTGTCCGTATTGTTCTCTGTCAAGTTCAATGTGTCCTAAGAACACTCGCGGTGTCCTGAAATGTTTGCAAATAAACAAGATGGTGGTGTTCTGAAGAAGCTTCTAAGAACACTCCCGGTGTCCTGGAATTTTCGTAGGGGGTGTCCTGAGGAGGCTGTCCGTATTGTTTTCTGTCAAGTTGAATGTGTCCTAAGAACACTCGTGGTGTCCTGAAATGTTCGCAAATAAACAAGATGGTGGTGTTCTGAAGACGTTTTTGAGAACACTCCCGGTGTCCTGAAATGTTCGTAGGGGGTGTCCTGAGGACGCTGTGGGTATTGTTCTCTGTCAAGTTGAATGTGTTCTAAGAACACCCGCGGTGTCCTGAAATGTTCGCAAATAAACAAAATGGGGGTGTTCTGAAGATGCTTCTAAGAACACTCGCGGTGTCCGGGGAGTGTTCGTAGGGGGTGTCCTGAGGACGCTGTCCGTATTGTTCTCTGTCAAGTTGAATGTGTCCTAAGAACACTCGCGGTGTCCTGAAATGTTCGCAAATAAACAAAATGGGGGTGTTCTGAAGACGCTTCTAAGAACACTTGCGGTGTCCGGGGAGTGTTCGTAGGGGGTGTCCTGAGGACGCTGTCCGTATTGTTCTCTGTCAAGTTGAATGTGTCCTAAGAACACTCACAGTGTCCTGAAATGTTCGCAAATAAACAAGATGGTGGTGTTCTGAAGACGCTTCTAAGAACACTCCCGGTGTCCTGGAATGTTCGTAGGGGGTGTCCTGAGGACGCTGTCCGTATTGTTCTCTGTCAAGTTGAATGTGTTCTAAGAACACCCGCGGTGTCCTGAAATGTTCGCAAATAAACAAAATGGGGGTGTTCTGAAGACGCTTCTAAGAACACTCGCGGTGTCCGGGGAGTGTTCGTAGGGGGTGTCCTAAGGACGCTGTCCGTATTGTTCTCTGTCAAGTTGAATGTGTCCTAAGAACACTCGCGGTGTCCTGAAATGTTCGCAAATAAACAAGATGGTGGTGTTCTGAAGATGCTTCTAAGAACACTCGCGGTGTCCGGGGAGTGTTCGTAGGGGGTGTCCTGAGGACGCTGTCCATATTGTTCTCTGTCAAGTTGAATGTGTCCTAAGAACACTCGCGGTGTCCTGAAATGTTTGCAAATAAACAAGATGGTGGTGTTCTGAAGAAGCTTGAAGTGGTACAGTATCTTCCGACACTGAGCTAAGCGGAACTTTGCTGGGGGCTGCCGGCTGGTGCATATTTATATTTGGCAACTGCCCTTATACGGGAGGATGTAGGTGTCCATCAAAGGTTGTGTGGATATTTTTTGTAGAAAGTGAGTAGAATTTGAAAACATGCCTTATGCATGATCATGCACAAGAAAAAGCGGCGGCGTGCCCCCAATTACAGAATTCCAATCACTTATCTGTATGTACTTAAGTGGAAGAGCAATTCGTTGTGTGCTTTCTAGCCACTGTTTCGACTGCTTTGGAAGTCATGTTTTGTCCTTTGCTAAACGCCATGGGTCGGATTGTTGCTGGGATACGGTGTGTGTGTTTGTGTGGTTTAGTGAATCTGCAGATTTAATTGATGTTGGAAAAATCTATTTTTTAACAATTTGAAAGTCTATGTGAAACTAGTGGGATCTAAGCATGTAGTGGAGATTTCTCAGACAACAGTGATATTGTCCAGAGCTCATTTGTCATGCTTACCTGCATATTTTACAGTTTTTGGATCCAGTCTGTGATTGATACATAGGGGTAATTCATAGAATTTGGCGCACAAGTGGGGCACGCGACTGACGCACAGTGTGCGTGCGGCATCTGCGGCAGCCGCGTGCACCCAAACCCATTTCAGCGCACAACGTATTCATGGATTTCAACAACCATGACCAGCCGTGGCGCAGAGCGGTGCAGCGACCCTGCAGCAGCGCCAGTAATGCTCCCAACCCTGCCCCGTGTGCCAAAAACATCGCACAAATCCCCTACATGGCGCAAAGGCCAAGGGACCAGTATACAGCCCCTCCAAGCACGAAAACGTGTGTAAAACTCCCTGCGCAGCCATCAGAATACACGTACCCTGCTCGCGCCAGCGAAAATGCTTTGAAAACTCCACACGCACCCCTTGCAATACACGTACCCCGCTCGCGCATGCGAAAACATGTGCAAAACTCCCTGCGCACCCCTCGGAATACACGTACCCCGCTCGCGCCAGTGAAAACGTGTGGAAAACTCCCCGGGCACCCCTCGGGATACACGTACCCCACTCGTGCCAGCAAAAACACATGGAAAACTCCCAGCGCACCCCTCGGAATACACGTACCCCGCTCGCGCCAGTGAAAACGTGTGGAAAACTCCCCACACCCCCCTCAGAATATACGTACCCCACTCGCGCCAGCGAAAACATGTGGAAAAGTTCATGCGCACCCTTCGGAATACATGTACCCCGCTCGCGCCAGCGAAAACGTGTGGAAAACTCCCCACGCCCCCCTCAGAATATACGTACCCCACTTGCGCCAGCGAAAACGCGTGTAAAAGTCAATGTGCACCCCCGGAATACACGTACCGCATCCCACAAAGAGCAAGTACAGAGTGATGGAAACCCATGTGGGACCTACAACCCGTGGTGAGGGAAACGCCCACGTGTGTTACATCACAGACGCGCTTACGCACTAAGGGCCTTTCCTCGAATTACGCGCTGACATGCTGTTTTTTTCACGTGCCAAATCACTCCATATCAAGCTGGCAACGAGACAACCCATGGAAGACCATGCCCCTGCCCAGAAGGCCGAATTACTGCCCCCCAGAGCCCCGAGCAGCCTCCCACGAGCCATCTGCTGCTGCCTGCCTGCCGCCACCGTGCCCTGCCATTTGGTGCCTGCACATTTGCCATCTGCAGGGGTCCAGTTGCAGTGACCACCCCTGCTGGAACAGACGACTCCCGACTGAAGTACCATCACTCCACAGCCCAGCCCCAGGACCCAGTTGCCCACCCACACCTGCCTCAGGGTTGCCATGTCTGACACAACACCTTCCGGCACCAGTGGCAACCCCCCAGCCAGAGAGGCAGAGGACTACCAGCTTCAGTGAAAAGGAAGTTGGTATCCTGGTGGAGCAAGTTCTGGGGCATTATGATGCCCTCTTTGGAAGACCACGCGCCCACAATGATGGATGGAAGAGGATCTCGAAGGACATAGTGGCTATCATCAACGTGTAGGGAGTGGCAGCCTGCGACATACAACATGTCCAGAAGCACTGGGAGGACTTCAGGTCTAGGACCCTCAGCAAGGCTCAGCACCTCTTGGAGGTAGCGGATGCAGAGGGGTGTGGGTCTGCCTTACCGACAACCAGATGAGGGTCCTGGAACATATACGCCCAGCGCTTAACATCCAGGTGCTTGAGAGGCATGTTTCATGAGAATTCCATGCATGCCCCTGTGTCCTTGCCCAGATGATCATTCTAGTACGTGTCCAGGATGACATACATTTAATGTCATTTGATCATCCATTCCATGCCCACTCTGGCTCTGTCCTGCATCACGGACATGTTTAAGGTGTCACAGTCTGTGTGGGGCACAGGCCTCCTCCTGTTTCAGGCCCCCTGACTCTGTTCAACTGGTGTAGTGGCTTCTGCACACTTGGGTGTACTACTGAGGGTTCATCATGTGTCCTGCTTACTGTCCCATTCTCATCTGCTGTGTTGTCAGTTGACTCAGATGATGCAATTGACGCGAGTCAACACTGTCTGCCAATACACAGTTCTCTGGTCACCCTTTCGCTGCCATGCAATGCCTCCCTGCATTTTCACTTAGGGGCGGGTTTGCCTGTAGGCATGCAAACCATTGCATGCACATTGCACGTGATGCCTGAACTTGCCCTTACACTGCCTTCATGTTTATTGATTGACAACATAATGTAATTGTTCATGTAGATAGTGGGTAAGGTACACATGTTCTTCACTGCATCAACCCACTTCTGAGCCGTGTTACACCTTTCTACATGCCTACTCACAGCTGCAATGTCAACGTGATCTTGCATGTATGGTCAGATTTTCATTCCTCTCTGTCATGAATGCCACGGGCACAAGTGCATCCTGTGGCACATGTACTCAGTATTGGAACACCCTAATGGATGTTTAGCAAAGTTGATAGGTCAATGTGTGGCCTATACCAACTGGTATGGGGCGCAGATTGAATGAAGCCTGCAAATCGGGTGGTAATGATTGTGGAGCTGCCTTCACGTGTGTATGTGTACACTTTCACATAAATCAAAGCAAGCAACGTTGTAGCTTCTTGCTTTGCTGTATTGGATGCTGTTCATGTTCAAAATACAGGTGTATTGGGAAAGGGGTGTTTTGGAACGCTTTCACATGTACATATGCAAGCAGCTTCAATGTTGTGTAGTGCAAAATTGCGGCTACTCACTTATGTGTGTGTGAAAGTGTTAATTTACACATGTGTCTTCCAGAGCTTTTTTGTTGACTGACTAATATGTAGTTGACTGACGTTAATGCTGGTGAGATTTCAGCATTGCGCACGTTATGTTCAACTGGCATAATCCTTAAGGTGCACTGTTGTGCAGTATGTGTACACCCAATCCCACGTAACTAATATGGTGGGGCCTGGCCGTGCAGAATTTACACGGAATAATGGAATAGGGCACAATCGTAGCACAATGTGCCCTGAGGGGTGTTCAGGAGGCCTCATGGCCTGCAGCTAATACCATACTGGGCGTTATGATCCCTCATGTCAGGGTACAGGCCCTTGCTTTGCTCGGGACATTCACTATATCTACATGGCCCATGACACCGGGTACGGGCCGGGCTGCAGATGAATGAAGCTATATTGGTGATGATGGTTTAGTGCTGCAAGTGTACGTGCATATTACGTGTGTCATTGTGTATTTGGATCCACTTGCAGCTGTGGTTAATTTGCAGTTCAGACATGCTTATGGTATGTGCCATCTCTTTGTTGCCATCTGTCTTTTCTGCGTGCGACATGTGCCTGACGGAGGTGGTGTCTGATGGAGGTGATATACTACATTTTGTACTTGTGTAGGCTTTGCTATTTAGATACATCCATTTCTGCTTTTGGGATGTGTTTGCATATCAATGCCACTGGATGCATGCCAGGTTCTCATGTGTGTGTGACATGTTTGCTTCATGTATTGGCTGTCGATGTGATGTCTATGTGTGTGTGGGTTATGTGCTTCTGACATGTGTACTCATGTTTGTTTTTTCCACTTTTCAGATGATGACGCAATGCAGGCAGAGGATGGTGATGTCATACCAGACACAGGGTTGCTATCACACCAGCAACCCAGCACAAGTGGGGGTCATGGGGTGGTAGACCATGAGAACCCACTTGTGCTCCAGACCATCGTGTTTAGGGCTGGCAATGAGTCTAGCCTGGTTGATCACTCTGATGACAATGTCGAGTTGGATGCGCGTCATGTCCATTTGTCAACGGTGAGTGATTCTGATGTGGACAATCCTCTGTCCGCGACACCTGCACTGAGGGGCCAGATGGTGGTGGGACATCTGCCTTTGGTGGATCGGGACGCATGTTCACACTCCACACCAGTTGCTGATGTGCCTGGGGCATCACGTCAATGGAGGAATGTAGTCCTACAGCCGCGGGCGGTGCCAACCCAACAAGGAAAGCGGCTCCTTGGGCCCCGTGGGTGTCAAGCCCAGCAAGGCGGTGGCCATGTGCCACCGAGGTATACTGAGTGGGAGCAAGCCATGGTTGCCAATTCCGAGCACCAGGGGACAGCAATTGATAATATCGCTCAGAGCATGGAACTTGTGGGCCAATCCGTGCTCCCCCTGCTAGCAGGTGGATCTCCAGCAGCGGGCGGCACAGTGCATGGCCCGCTCGCTCAGGCTGGGCATGGCGGCCTCAGACAGGGCAGGCCGGGATGAAATGGTGTCTCTGCGTCAAGCAATTGCTGCTCACCCACAGGCACACAGGGAGGCCCTGAAGGATGACCATAAATCCCTCTGATCTACTCTGGGTGTGCTCTTGATGTCCCAGAGGCAGCGGACATAGGAGAGGTTGGAACAGCTTGATAATGCCATCTCGGCTGAGCTATGTGCTTGCCGGGAGGTGTTCCAGATGTCATGCCAGGCCATGCAGGAAGAACTCTGTGTTACACGTGCTACCTTGCAAGAGGAAGCACACGTATCACGCAAGGTTCTGCATGCTGACCTACGTGTCATCGCCGCACAGAACCAGGCTCACCGGTCCCACAGACTTGCTGCCGACAAGGGGCAAGCTGTGTACAGGGTACTGTGTCACGTCCACCTTTTGAGTCAGAGGGTGAGGATGACGACTTATCTCCCACACAGGTTGCGCCGTGCAGGCGTTGAGCCCATGGAGGTTTTTTTTAATCTCAACATCATCGCATGTGGGTATTGAGGTGCACCCTGTACCTCCCCCCTCCTGTGTGCCCCCCCATCCCCGGGTCATATGTGGCCATTTTTGATTTTTATAGTTAGTTTAATTAGTTAATATAGTTTAAAATTGTTTGTCTATTGTGCATTTATGTGACGGTGTGGTGCTTTGTGGCTTTTGAAAGCATCCACTGCCTGTTCTACCTGGGCCCTTCAAGCTTGTCTCGTGTATGTGTTTGAAGCTCGGGGTCCTGACTCACGTATGCCACTCCTGCTTCCCCTATCCATGGGCTCGCAAGGATGGTTCGGTGTTACAACCATTTATACAATGGCATTGGACTCTGCTGCTGTACTACTTGTGTTACCACCCCTAGTGGGGATTATGTATGCTTTCTCCACGGCATGTCTGCAATCATTTTGGAGAGTAGATTATTGACATGTCCATTTATTGATGTTGATGTATGTTCTTTTCTTGCCTGTATATGTGCTTGATGCACTTCATGCTGTAGACAGTAGCCTGCACCCTTTGGCTGTCAAAGTCACACTGATGGTGGGAGGAGGTCGGATGTAGGTCTCAGACATGGCCCAGTGACAACCATCATGAAGACACACACACAGGAAAATGTCAAGCCTTATTAAAAGTTTTTATGCCCTTTCTGAGCCTCTAGAGTGCCTTTCCCAACAGACACGGGGCCAAGAACTACAAAAACCTGGCCACGTTGGGTGATGCACACGTGTGCATGCGTGCACAAGCAGAAGCACAGGGCTTGTGCACAGACGTCCAACAGAAGCAGATGTGTTTCCAGGCGCTCCAAGCAAGGTGAGCAGCACGAGGGGCCACACCCCAGATGACCTTCCTCCAGGCCCCGCGCACATGCATGCTAAGTAGCGCCTGTGCTGGGGAGCTTGGCCAGGCATTGGGGAAGATGCCCACAGTACAGCTAAGCCGCCTTGAGGACCAAATGGCAAGTAGCTTTCCAAGTTGTCAGGGGCACATACAGGGGGCGTCGCCCATATCCTCGAGTCCCCCCTGCTCCATAGAAGCTAATTTATTAGCACAGTAGCGTTCCTAGCCAGAAACTAATTCAGTGCATGGGGGTCACCCGGCAACGAGTGCAGTGCATATCATTTGCATATGCAAATTGCCACGTGTGCTACCTATGGAAATTCGCGGCTGGCAGAACACGACTTGTACTGAAGTCGCACCTCGCCACGTGCGTCTAGCAGCTCACTCATGGACCATTGTATCAGGAGGATAGCTCAGCGGCAACATTCCCGCCTTGGAAGCAAGACGGCACAGAGCCATACAGGTTCGATCCCCGGGTCCGAGCTTAGAAACCTCTGAGTATTAAGCGCGATATAAATAACCTATCATGTGTGATTCTTTACACATTGGTCTTCCATTTACTGCGGGGCCACATGTGGCTGCCTTACCGCATTGACAGTGCATGAACCATCATGGGGGGGGAACCATTATGGGGGCAAGCAAAAGTATACGAACAAAGCAGCAGTCAAGAGTGTTTCTTTGGGGAGGAGTCACTAAGTTTGAGGCATGAATGGTGTTGAAAACACCCACAGAAGAGTAACTCACGCTCTCTTTGTAGCATTGAACTGCTCCTGTTTCCGGACCTGAGAGTGCGCAGGCAGGAGGCCAGCACTCACCCCAGAGATAAGTCTCTATTTGGCTTGCATTTGACCCATTTTGTACAATGTACATGAAGAACATGGTTTCTCTGATTGAGTATGTGTTATTCTCAATAGTTGTATTTTGTCTCTGGCCTACTTTCCCTTGTCCATCCACCTCCCCTCTCCTGACCCTCTTTTCGGTTATCCTGAATACCAATGCCTATCCAAGGAATGGATCCCTAATCCTCTTTCCTTGCCGGGGTCTCGGAGGCCTGTGCAAGTTTTACCTTGCAGGCGCCCAGACCACGGAGGGGGTGGTTGGTTCGTGCCATTCCTGCCCCTCGAGACCGGAGCTGTGACACTACCCATCAGTTGTTGCATCCTCATTGATTATTGTGTACTGAAAATGCTACCCATCCTGTTCAACCATTGATGAACTGTGCTACCTTGATTGAACTTCTGTCATTCTGCTTGGACTTGTGCTTGGCCATTTTCAGCAACTTCAATTCATCTACTGAAGACTCTTCCAGGGTTTTTTGGTGGCTACAGGCTTTTTCCCTGGTTTGGGGGTTTGGCTCCTTGGAGTTCTCTGTGATTTGGTATTTTTACCAGTCAAGGTGGCCTCTAAGGGGACTGGACCAGTAAAAGAGGACGAGATATCCACTGACGGGCCCATAGGTCACTGCTCACCCTCTAGTACCCTTAAGACAAGATAGCTGCACCATGTGAGGGATGGGGGTGCAGGATTCACTTACTCCAACACGGCTCCATAATGAGGACTCCGTTTAATGACAAGTACATCAAACAGGGAAGCAGTTGGGAATCAGCATTGTTTACGATCACCTGTCTCGCTCCGACTTCCTCGAACTTCAGTTGAACAGCAACCTTTATGCATAAAACACGTCATCATTGACGTCTAATTCTACAAAAAACTTGTCATGCAATATAATTGATTAGGAAAGGTAATTTAAGTATAGGTGCTATATCTGTATATGATAATGGAGCATGCGGATTGGATAACTCTTATCGGGTGTGCGTCTACACCCCTCCTCTACATCACACGTGATAGACGTCACTACAAGTACAACGTCTCATTGGTTCTATGATATATAGGACCCTAGATAACTTGGCCCATTGTGATTGGGCAGGTTACACCCCTAGACATAAATGTCCACTTTTAATTAGCAGCATGCAGAATGGAAACCCAGGTGCCTGGTGTCCCAAGTTTCACCCTGCCTCCCTTCCATCAATCAGTAACTTGGGCCTATGTGTCAATTAGTTGGCTGGGCATGGCCTCGAAACTGTAGCCTCTTATCTGGAGAAGTTATGGCACCCTTGGATCTGGGTGACATCTGACGTTGGTAATTCTTTGCGCCTGTCTTGGTCACATGTCTGTTCACCGTGAATCTGCTTCAGTTTCCAGCTTTTAATGTATTTAATTCTGTTTTCGGCCTCGCCACCTGCATGGGCCTCCCTTATCTTGACCTTCACGGGGCAGGGTGGTATGCTCTGAAGTTTCGATTCCTGTTAGCTGACGCTCTCCTCCCTTTCTCTGGTTGACCTCGATTTCCCAGGCATGAGCTGCTCTTTGTTGAGTTTCGATTCCGCTCCTTCTCCTGGCTTTGACTGGGATATGAAACCAGGCCTGTTAGGCCTCTGGCCACCTGGGCATCCTTCTGCTTTTACAAAATGGAGTCGTACTTATATAGCGTGCCTTATTGAGGTAGATATAGTTGGCGCTTGCTGCTCTATTCTTCTACTAAGCATTTCAAGCAGTATCGTTTTCTTAGCTTCTTGCGTTCCAAGCCTACTTACATGCGTTTAACTGGTTGGTTACTTCCATCTTGTCTCATAGCAACGTTTCCTAACGTTTTAACATCGTCTCTTTCCTGTGTCCATTACATCTATTTTCATAGCTACTCGCACTGGCGTGCTATCTTCGAAAGCTGCTTTCGTTCATTCGCGAGTCTGTCCAGGCTCTTGTGTCATTTCCATTGGCCTTCCATTGCAGCTCTTTGGGTCTCTTCCTGGACCGTCTGTAGGTACTCTTCATTTTGTCTCAGTGGCTGGTACGGCTGTCTGATAGGGTACCGTGCTGCCCAGGGCTGTCTGGTTATGGGCACTTCAACAGGTATGGACCTTCTGATGTACACTGGGCAGAGTCCCAGTGCAGCTCTTTGTTGGTTCATCTGCTCCTCATACGTCACATACCTTGGTGAGTCCGTTCCTGGTACCTCGAAATGAGGGTCAGGGTGCAGGCCATCTCTGGGACCTCCTCTACACTCCCCCCCTCTAGGCGGTTCATCGACCACTTCTGCGATCTCTTTTGCATTTATTTCCTTTGATTCTTCGGAGTCATGTTCATTGTCTTCAGGGTTTGTACATGATGGTGTGAATGTGTGAGTCTTTGGAATCCATATTTTTATCACCCCTTTCAAACTCCCTGCTGTTTTCACATGTTCGTCTTTGTTCCATGTCATTAGCCGACATTGTCCATTTGGGCTGCAGTAGATCCATTTTCCTTCATACCTTCTTCGTTTCTTAGGATATGTGAACTTTGTTCCTTCTGGCGCTAATTTGCTGGCCTTCACAAAGTCTCTTATTTCTTCATCAGTCATGTCTCTGGGTTTCCATTCTGGTTCGACATCAACCATTATCTTCATCCCTATGGCTTTCTTCACAGTTTTCTGGCACTGTGTAATGATTATCTTGATAACACAGAATCCTAGCAGTACCATTGCTAGTAGGGCTCCCTGAAACTTGAATATGTCTGCCATCCATTGTGGGACCCATGAGAACAGAGCTCCAAACCAGCTGTCATCGTCCACTTCATCACTTTCATCGATCATCTGGTTTTTCAAGTTTGTCAACATACTTATGGCCTCTGTTAGGGTTCCATTTTCTTCATCGTGTGATGGTACAAATGTGCAATATGATTCTCTGATTTTTGAACAAACACCTCCATCCATTGCTGTGATCATGTCTAGTACATATCTGTCCTGGAGGGTCATCAGTCGGATTGCTCTTAGTTCTTATTTGATTGCGTTAAATCCTTTTATAGTAGAGTTGATTGTCTGCAATAACTCTCATCTGGTTATCTGCAACCATTTAGAATTCACTCCAATTTGGACGTGGAGCAGGAGTAGTGTTGTGAATACTGTTGAGGTGAGGCTAAACAGTCTATGCTCATATGGGATTGAATGGAATGCTTCTACTGATTTGGTAGAAAAGTAATTTTCTCTCTTCATTCTGGATACCAGTTCCACAGATCTCCTTCTCCTTAGATGAGCATCTGCTTTCGGGAAACTGTCCAACTTCAGGTCGTTCTTAGGGATCACTAGCGCGGGAATGTGGATGTTCACCAGTGTGCATATGCCTCCCCAATTTTTCGGCAGCCTTATGTATGCCTTGGATCCAGACGCCCAGTAATGGTCCATAATAACTGCTGTCCCTTGCGTCATTCCTGGGGATTCAAAGATTTGTCTGCAGTTTAGATTCTCTCCCATCTTCCTTGTGCCATTGTTTCTGAAGCATGGTTTCGGGCTCTCCAGTGGCACTATCTTCAGGGGACCCCCTCTATCTTCGACCCATGTTAGTAACTTTACTAGCTTTGGCCATAGGGGTTTGCACAGTTTTTGAGAGTTTTCTATTGCTTCCTTGCAGGCTCTAAGGACCATCTAAGCTTGGCAGATCACTACTCCCATGCATTTGGGGAAACCACTGTTCCACAGATCTGCATTTGGCCTCTGTTCTTCCAGATTTGTGCCTCTTCTGCAGTTTTTCCTTGAATGTTCAGTCTCGTGTTTGTTACCCATCGTGTTCCTGATCCTTTGATGTGTGGATTCTCGTATCTGATCACGTGATTCCTGGTGTGCGCCCTGTTTCTTGTTTTAATGTCCTGGACTTAGCCATCTTCATCTGGGTAGGTCTTTTCGGTGGCCCATATCAGTGAAGCGTCTCTTCCCATAAATTGTCCTCCGGTGTTGCACATTGCTACGTGTGACATACAGTGTGCTATGGGGACATCAATTTCTACAGCCACAAAGATCTTGGATTTTCCCATGCTGTACAGTAGGAGCGCGCAGACAAAGCATTCTCCTTCTGATTTACTTCGTCCTACTTCCTTCATGTGTTGATACTGTATGTTGTTTCCGAGATGGGCTGTGCTGTCCAGGTAATCATTGTGTTCATCGTTGTCTTCATGTGAGTTTCTCTTGATCCTCAATGTCCTTTTTTAGGTAGTTATAACCTTGTCTCTAAATGTGTCTATATGACTCTTTCTTGCTGGAGGATTCTTAGGCATGTTTGTTAGGAGAGCGGGTTTCATTACCTGCATCGCTGTGGTAGGAGAAGGTTTTGCGTTTCTTTTCCTTTCCTTTTGTAATCTTTCGTATATGTTCTCTAACCGCCGTTGGCTCACCAACTCCCCAATGCGTGGCTGTGTCATAGGTCTGGTGCTTGTTCCTTGCGTCTGAGCTGGCGTGCTTACTGTTATAGTCTCTGTAGTTCTAGTTTTCAGTTCCTTGTGTAGTTTCTTAGCTCTGACTATGAACGGGAACATATGGTCCATTAGCATTTGTGTTTTCTCTGTGAGTTCCTTTGTGGCTACTTGTGTTCTTTTGAGGGATTTTGCTATGCCCTCTCCCTTTGGTTTCTCACTTGGCTCCTCTTGGTTACTTCCACTATTTTCTGGAGCTGTTCGTTCTGTAGGCAGTTTCCATTTCTCTGTTGCCCTTGTTTGAGGCCCTGTTGCCATTGTGTGCGTGTGTGTGCGCTGGTCAGTGCTACATGTTCATTCACTCCGTGCTGACCCTGTCTCCAGCATTTTTCTTCGTTCATTACCTCAAGTGTGTATGAATCACTGCTAATTACATTTAGTTTTATCTCGTTTGTTTTACGATCAGCTTTTCTGGGGACTGGGATCATTATATAGGGTCTGGGCACTTTCGTAGGCCCCAAACGTTCGTTATCTGGTGGATGCACTGAAATTGGGACGCTTCGTGCATCAATAAAGAAAGCAGTTCTGATAGTCAACGACAGAAAGACAATGATAATTACTAAGCATATACACATGATAGACTTGTAGGACATCTGGCAGCATTTCCTCCCAGGGAAGCGGGGCGCCCCTCTGCTGATGGTAAAACTAAGTTACTGTTCTGGTGGGCCCCCATTTCGAACAAGTCCATAGTCAGTTATTTATTCCTTCTCTTGCTCTGATATCGTAGCTCAAGAGTTCATTACTACTTAAAGTGACGAGTGCTTTTCAAGTGTCCCCCCTCTTGCGGGTGATGTCAGTAATCTCTGAGTATGCAGTACAGTTCCTTTTGCTAGACTATGGAAAAAGGGTTAGGCTAGCATCAACAGGTGCATCACATTCATAATGCACATCTATAGTAGGTAAAGTCCCGGTGCACTCCTTGAATTTGCCTTGGTCCTGAGGACATGTTGGAACCTGTTCAATGCAAAGGAATGAAAAGACGGAACTGCCAAAAATCACACAAAAATAAAATGACGTAAAAATAAAAATAAAAGTGAACATGGAAAAATAAAAAATAAATAAAAAATAAAAGGAAAAATAAGGAAAAATAGAGGAAAAAGTAAAAAGGAAAAATAAGATGGTGAACTTTATTGTTTCTGCTCTTTTCGATCTGTCCTTCGGCAGAAAATATGGCACTGTGGGCCTCATTACGACTCAGGCGGTAAGGGTTTTACGGCGGCGTAAACAGCGCCGACCCTTACCGCCTGATTCCGAGGTCCCTTAGCGCCATGGAGGTTTTAACACCTGCTTTTAGCAGGTGTTAAAATCCATGGCGCTAAGGGACCTTGATGTTAATTACGCCACCGTAATTTACGGTGGCGTAATTAACGCCTTCCCCACTCCCATTATGACCTATGGGGCAAAATGGGGAAGGGAAAATGGGAAAATGGGGATTTACCGCCCCGCCAAGGTTGGAATGGGGCGGTAAATCCGCCAACCACCATGGCGTAAACATAGTTTACGCCATGGTGGTAAAGTCACGGCCCAGGCGGTAACTTACCGCCTGGGTCGTAATGAGGCCCTGTGTCTCTTTCTCTCGGTCTGTCCCATTGTGGAAAATTGAAGAACTGTGTCTCTGTCCCTTCGATCTGTCCCACAGTGGAAAGATAAGCATTATCTCTCTGTTTCCTCACACTGCTCCACGGTGGAAAGATAAGCACTGTCTCTCTGTTTCCTCGATCTGTCCCACAGCAGTAAGTCTCACTGTAACCTCCTTAGGTATTCTCGCTGGAAGATAGATAGCTCCACCTGGAGCATTATGCCGTGGAGGAGTGTGCCCATGTGTGAGATGTGGCTGGATCTCTAAGGAAGGTGATGACGTCAACATCTGCTGGCCTCCCAACCATTTCCATCTGTGACTAGTCTAAGCAGGACGTTGTGCGCCAGCCGGGTGTCCTCGGGTGATAGGGACATTTGTCCTGTTTGGCTGGGTCCTGGTCATGAGCTTTCCTTCTGATTCACACAGTCTCTGCACCTTCCTGTTGCGTGGACTACCACAAGGTGCTTTAGTTTAGTCCATAGCTGGTTCAACTGAGCTAGGTTTCCTTGGTCTCTGATGAAAGTACGCGTGTCAGTTGTTCTCCTGATAAGTCCTGGGCATTTCTCGATTATTTGAATGAACAAAGTGAATGTGAGTTCATCAATGTCTACCGGCGGCAGAAGCATTTGTGTCCTCTTCGCTGTGCTCGGGTAGCTCAGCGAAGGCTTCTGTGATGACAGTCAGCAGTTGTGAGATTATTTTCTCGTTTGCAGGATCTTGAATAAAGTCTGTGACACTGGTTTCTCTCCCTATGAGTGTCAGATATGATATTACCACCAGCTGGAAGTAGGTTAGCACATCCCACGTGAGGTCTCTGATGGGAGATACCTTGAGTTATGTAAACAATGTCTTGACACTGGTTGCTTTCAGGACGCTGTGTTGCGCTCTCAAGAACTGTCCTTCTCCTTTTTTTTGTCTATCAGAGTCTTGATTCTTTATACTACTTGAGCGTGACGTTATTTCAAAAGTTCATTTTATCAGCGTCGTTGTGGCTTTGTGTATGTAGTTCTCTTCTTTATCCTGCAACTTTGGTGCCATAGTGTCCGTATTATTGTTTTTTATCACCTTTCTCTGGTTTGGGGAAATGTTCTTATTCAAAAGTCACAAATTAAAACAGAGTTCTTTGTCATTGTGTTGCTGTTCACGCGTCCTTCTTCCTCGCCATGGATTTTGTCTGCACGTGCTGGAACTCTTACCCGTTGTCTGTGGCTTCTTTGTGGTTGGATGCAGCTGGAGGGCTCTCTCCTATATAAGGTTTAATGTCATTCAGGAAGAGCCATGCCCTTCTACCCTGGACTTTGACGGCTGAAGGGGTGCAGTCCTCTACGATAAAAGGGCCACTGAATCGTGGCTCATCCCACTTTTTCCTTGTAAAGTTCCTTATGAGAACAGCATCACCAGGGAAGACGGGTGGCACACATAGACTTTGCGTGGAGTCTGTTTCAGCACTTCCTGTTGTATTTTGTGCTGCGCTGCACCCTTTTCTTTGTCGCTGCAGCTGGCCTGAAATCACAGAGACGCTGGATGTCATACAATTTAAGTAGTCCTGCATCTCTGTCCCCAAGACCTCTTTTGTTGGCTGGGCATCACATCTAGCTCTATCTCGGGGGGTAAGAGGGGTCCTCATCCTTCTGCCTGTGACTATCTTGTGCGGCGTGAGATGATGGTCGGAGCCTGGTTGGTTCCGAGGTACATACAATGCCAGTGGTAAACAGTGCAGCCATCCCTTTTTTAATGTGAGCTTCAACTTGGCTTTACTATCCTTTAACAGGCCGTGGAGCCGCTCTAATACACCATTCCCCTCCGGATGATACGCTGACGAAAACTTGTGCTTTATACCAAGCAACAAGCTGATCTGCTCGAAAACTGCATTCACAAAGTGAGCCCTGTTGTCTGATCTCATTACCTCACACCACCCTCCCCCCCATCTAGGGAACACTTCCCTCACTAGAAATTTGGCAGCAAAGGTAGGGTCTGGGTGTGCACAGGGACCTGCTTCTATCCATCTAGAGAATGGACACACCACCACAATTAAATACCTGTACCCATTGCACACTTGAATCATGTCGACGTAGTCGATATGCAAGTGCTGGAATGGCCCATTTGGCCGGGGATAACTCCTCTTACTACTTTTAGTGTGTATCCAGCACCGAATTCCTGGCAAATTATGCAGTTCACCATGAAGAACGCAACATGCTCTGATACATTCAGTTTAAACCAGTCTTCTGCGAGCGTTGCAGCGAGATTTTCTTTTGACATATGTATAGGGTAGTGTAATTGCTCCAGTGCTTCTTTCAGTAGGGTGACAGGCATTACTATTTTACCAGTGTTGTCTTGCCTCCACAACCTGTCCTAGGGGTTTAATGAACACCCTCGACGTTTCCACAAATTTTTCTCCTCCTGAGGGGCCTCCCCTTGGAGTTCCATTAGCTGAGTCTGTCCCATGTTGCTATAGGCCTCTGGTGTGGCTCGTGCTACCATTATATGCTCATGGGTACGTGGCACCTCCACGTTCATGATTGTTTCATCCTTGAATGCCATGCGTTTGGCTTCCGTGTCCGCTTCATGATTTCCACGTGACACAAAATCTGTCCCTTTGGTGTGGGTGGCACATTTCACGACCGCTATGCCCACTGGGAGCTGTAGTGCTGTTATCAACCTGTCCAATAAGGCTGCATGTTGCACTGGCGTGCCGTCCGTTCGGAGGTAGCCCCTCCTTTTCCAGCGTGCTAAGCCTGCATGCACGGTAGATGTCACATAGGCAGAGTCACTGTACACCGTTACTTCCTGGTCTGCATGATTCCCAATGGCGAGTATCAGCGCCAATAGTTCTGCAGCTTGCGCATAATAGTGAGATGGTATTCGTGCACTGATGAGTCCCTGGATCTCTCCATTCGCTAGGTGTTTTATCACGGCCACGCCTGTGTATCTTTGTCCATCTTCTTGGTCGATTCTAGATGAGCCGTCAATAAACACGATCTCCCCACCTTCCAGGGCATTTTCCTTTACCCTGGGGATTTCATCATAGAATTCCTCATAATTTGCGCAGTCTTGTACGGGTTCTCCCTCTGTGACTGGTTCAGCTATGAAAGTAGCTGGATTCACAGTTTTACATCGCACTGTCTTGATCGATGGGTTAGAGATAATCACTTCATATGCGGATGCTCTCTGAGATGTCAGCGTGCACTTTGGCTTCTCTAGTATGGCGAATAACGAGTGCTCGACGTACAATGTCATAGAGCACCCCATCACAATGGATGACGCCTTTTCAATGGCGAAAGCAGCAGCAGCTAGATTTTGTGCGCATGGGAAGTGGCCCTTCATGACCGGGTCCAGACTCCTTCTGTAATATGCTTGGGGCTTGTACCCCAGTGAGGTTCGCTAAGCGAGCACTGCTGTCATAAAATTGCCATTGGTATGTGAGAACAGGTAGAATTCCTCTGCATAATTAGGAATACTGAGAAGTGGGGCCTTACAAAACGCCCCCTTGAGTTCTGCAAACCCCTTTTCCATTGCCTCAGTCCATTCGACTTTTTCCCTTGTCACCTGGGCCTTCTTTAGAGCCTGAAGCAAGGGCTTGGCATACGAGCTGTTGTTGAAGACCCATGCTCTGACATAATTGCACAGGCCTAAGAAGCTTTGCATTTGTTTTATCATGAGCGGTTTAGCCGTGTTCATGATAGCTTCAGCCCTTTCTGGGGTTACCTTTTTCCCTTTGTGTGAGATTAGCTTTCCTATGTACAGCACCACTCGCTGACAGTATTGTAGCTTTTCCTTGTCAACTTTATATCCTTTCTCAGCCAGGATACTCAATAGCTGGACAGAGTCGTGCCTGCATTGTTCCTCAGTGATGCTGCAGATCAGAATGTCATCCACATATTGCAAAACAACACTATCTACTGCAATATTGTTTAGGTCCATCTGCAGGACTCTGTTGAATATGGATGGAGACTCACAGTACTCCTGTGGCAGCCTCGTGCTTTTCAGGCACATTTTCCTGAAAGTAAATGACGTCAGGTCTTGTGAGTCACGGTGCAACGGGATTGAGAAAAACGCATTTTTCAAGTCATTCACCGTGAAATATTTTGCCTCAGTGGGTATGTTGCACAGAATTGTGAATGGATTAGGGACGAGAGGGAACTTGGCTTCAACTATATCGTTTAATGCTCTTAAATCTTGGATTAAGAGCTAAGACCCTCCCTTTGATTTCTTGACAGGTTAAATCACCGCATTGCAAGGTGATTCTGACGTCACTAGGATGCCCTGCTCCATCATGGCGGAAATTGTCTTCATGATCCCTTCATCTGCCTCCCTGGACATAGGATATTGTCGTGCTCTTGGTAAAATTGCTCCTGGCTTCAGTTTAATTTTCACTTCACCTGCCCCCTTCAGGAGGCCTACGTCATAGGGCCCTATAGTCCATACCGCGACAGGCACTTGGGACATGTCATCATCAAAGTATTCTGGACGTATCAGCACCAACATCATTCTCTGTGGCACCTCCCGTTTCATCATTTTGACCCAAAATATGAGACTCACTTCCACCCTTGTCTCTTCCAGGTCAGGGTGTTCTTCGAACAGATCATCATCGGTGACGTCAGTCACTCGATACCCTTCTTCAATGGAGATAATCGCACACCATTGTCTGTCTTCGTCGTCATATCCTTCGACCAATACCACTTTCCCTCACACTGCGGCAGATTGTATCATTAAGGGAAATACTTGTCCCACTTCTTCATGCATAGGTATTCTTGGTCCGAATAGGAACTCATCAGGTGTCCTCATATTTCTATCAGCGAGGCCTGGAAATCCCGCCATGAGCACCCGCACGCCATATGCCAACACTTCCGGCTCTAATGGTATAGCTCTCATGGCTATAAGTCCGGAGTATGCTCTGATCATTTTGCACACGTTTGAATAATGTATTCCTTGAGTGGAGCACACTATACCATTCTCGGTAAACGAGATTGTCATATTCAACTTAGTCATTAAGTCGCAACCCAGGATATTTACTGGGGTCTGACGTGAATATAATAAGGGTATATTCATTTTAGCTCTCCCACAGAGACTGGGAGCGCGTCTGCAAAGGGAATTCTACTGTGAGCTCCCGTGAAACTCTGGGTATCTATGGCCTTGCCGGACAAGGACAACTTGCCCTCTTGTATGCATGAGCATGTCTCACCCGTGCCAACTAAGAAGGAATATTCTTTACCCCCTATGATGACATTCACCCTAGGTTCCCTATTAGGGTCTGGTGTCACTGATAGGATAGAAAACATCAGAGTCCCCCGTGAGCTGTCAGCATGGCTTGTTCGAGAGCATACTTTGAGAGTTTCTTTTGCACCAGCTTCGCCTCCTCACCCTTACGAGTTGCTTCCTTTTTCCGATTCTTTTCTTGCAACAATCTACAGTAATGTGCAATCGTCAACTGTATTTCAGCCCATGGTTTAGCTTCTATTCCTACCAATTTCTTGAGCTGTTTTTGCACTGGCTCAGGCAACCCCTGGCATAATATATGGTAAAATACAGGGATAGATTTCGTCCAAGACTCATGCGTTTCGAGCACCCACGTGTCTTGAAAATTCTGGATATAAATCAATGGATCCACTGACTCTTTCATTTTCTGAGTCATTATACCCCCCATATCAGAAGTGTCTGGATATAGTGTTCGCAGCGCTTTCAACACTGCTGCTCTACAATTATTAAATGGCACTCCATCATGAGAGGTGTTAATTAGGGTTACCCTAGGGTAGCCTGCCCGTTTCCATACATTGTCTGCTCTTTCACCAAGTATGGCAATTAGGAGGCCCTTAATGTCCCCTATTGCTAAGGTGACACCCCCCGTCATTTTCTCTAACTCATGTATCCACTTCCCGGCTCCCGATGTCAGCATTGGAAGCTTATTTTTTAGGTTCTCTCGGTCCATGTGTGGCCATGGAATATATTGTGGTCTTGCTCCCCCCTTTTCTAGCAACGCGAATTGGAATGTGCAGTCTTCCATTTCTTTCCCCATAGCTCCCCGGTCTATTGCTGGGGTGGCATTTCCGCCTTGCTGTCTCTCTGGCAATGCCCTTAATCTATCTGCATAGGCAGGTGCTGACGCCCCCCTCTGACTGTGGGGTGTTCCTTCATGTCGGCCTACTGCGTGGCAGACTTCGGTTTCCTACTTGTGGACTCGCTAGCATCTGACCATCGTACCCCTCGGTCCCCTGGGATCCATTTTCTGCACCGTCTCCCTTCCTTGTGTGCCTCATCCTCTGTTTCACCACCGGAGTCAGATTCAGAATACTCCCAGTTCACACAACTCCTTGCATCTTCTCCGTCCTGCCTAATCTCCAGTCTGTCTAGGGACAGTTCCCTTTTCCCACTACTTCGGGTGACATCCTCTGTGTCACATAGCTGAGTGCTCTCCAGGCGCTCATCTTCCCTTCCCCATGGGATCTCGGTTCTAGGCCCATCTCATCGACAATTTTATCAATAGTTTTCCCGATGCTTCTGGTGTCGAAGTCATCCTCAATATTTGTCCCACTCGTACCTGGTACCGAGTCATGTGCAGGAAAGAATTCTTCTATGTCTTCCCATTCTACAACAGGATTGGGTTTTTAACTTCCCCCTCCAAATATTCAAGATCTCGTGCCCTCTGTCTGCGCTTACGTTCTGCTTCCTCATCTATTCCCTTGCGCTTCCTCGCTTATTCTCTAGCCTTGTCTACTTCACTCATCCTTTTGTTTCTGCGTTCCGTTGCCCTTTTAATTTCCTCATCTTCTCTTCTCTTCACTCTCCCCTCATGTACCCTTTTGTCTTCTTCCAACCTTTGCTTATTCTGTTTGTACTGGTTGTAGGCTGCCTTCTGTTTGCGATCGAGTTGTTTCTCTTGCTCTTTGCGATATAGTTGTTCTCGCTTCAGCCTATCCTTCCTTCTTGTCCTTTCATCCCTTATTTCCTTTTCCTTTTCTCTCTCTCTCCTTGGCGTCTCATCAGACCTCTCTCTTGGCCTTTCATCATCACTTCCTTTTCCATCTAATATCCAATCTGCAGGAGGCTCTTCCTCCTTCATCTGCTCAAACATCTTCCATAGTTCGAGAACAGCAAGACGTTTCTCCAGCTTCTTGCCTGTATATGTGGCATGTAGATAAGTTGTCATGTGCTGTAAGACGGCTTTTGATAGGGACCCATTCTGTGGCCAGGGCATAAACATCTTGTGGGCGGTACCCTTAACCCATTCTGTGCTATTCTTTTTTAAATTTAGGTGCATGCTAAGGTAGTTGCTTGCATAGATGCGCAAGTGGGGTGACCTTCTCCATTTTCAATTCCATTACCAACAATATTTATACAGTTTGTTATCCTTCTACTAGTATGAGCGAGCACCAGATACGCACACTCCAATCCAATCTTTTCCTGCCAAAATGTATACTATCAATTAACTCAAAACCATCAATTCATTGGTGATTCCCTCTTCTTCACAGAATCGCGTAAAACTCAATTTCATCTCAAACAATCAACAATACGGTTCTCTTACATTCAACACACAACAGAACACATAGGACAGACACTTGACAGACTAGACAACACTAGCTGGTCATATATATACCTGCCTACTAATCAATACCTCATCATGGAGTTTAAACAAACTCCTTTAATGCGTCTTTAAACGTCATTGTAGTCTAATTGTCCCTTATTATGTGGGCTATGAGTTCACGTTTCTTCTGACCGCTGTATTAAAGCGCAGGAACAAGGTGAATCCTTGCGTTTTCTCTCGGGTGCCCCACCGGTATCCATACGTTTTTCTCTCGGATGCCCCCCCGGTATCCTTACATTTTTCTCTCGGTTGCCCCCCAGTATCCTTGCATTTTTCTCTCGGGTGCCCCCGGTAACCTTACATTTTTCTCTTGGGTGCCCCTGGGATAACCTTACGTTTTTCTCTTTTATACTTGAGTTATTAACCCATTATATATATACAGTCTTCTCTACTTCTGACTATTTTATTTTTTCTCCGCCACCCTCTGTTACCTTTCCCTTGCTTGTTCTAATGCCTACAAGACATTTGCCAAAGTAACAAGTTTGTTGTTTCACTTACGGATCACATCTTTTCCTCTCTGGAGCTTCGGGATCACCGCCCCTCCTTTTTAGCCTCTTGCGCTCTTTTCGTCCGATTGGCTGCTCGTGGGAATGAGAAGGGTTATGCATGGAAAGGCGGGTTCCTTCAGACCCACCGCAGATTTTTTATGGACCTACTCTATCATTGTCCATGAGAAGCTTCTCAGCCTACTCAGCCAGAATGGCGAAAGGACTCGTGGTATTGCCGAAGGCCTAGAGTTACTTTGTGCTGTCAGTCTAAAGGTGTCTTATAACTATATTAATCAATAATCCATAATCGGTGATCGAAACCATCCTCACACTACCAAGTGTAAAAGAGGACGAGGTATCCACCGACGGGCCCATAGGTCAGTGCTCACCCTCTAGTACCTTTAAAACAAGATAGCTGCACCATGTGAGGGATGGGGGTGCACGATTCACTTACTCCAACATGACTCAAAAATGAGGAGTAATTTGGCAAAGGGAAGTCCGTTTAATGACAAGTACATCAAACAGGGAAGCAGTTGGGAATCAGCATCGTTGTGATCACCTGTCTCGCTCTGACTTCCTCAAACTTCAGTTGAACAGCAACCTTTATGCATAAAACACATCATCGTTGACGTCTAATTCTACAAAAAAATTGTCATGCAATATAATTGGTTAGGAAATGTAACTTAAGTATAGGTGCTATATCTGTATATGATAATGGAGCATGAGGATTGGATAACTCTTATCAGGTGGGCACCTACCCCCCTCCCTCTACATCACACGTGATAGACGTCACTACAAGTACGAGGTCTTGTTGGTTCTACGATATATAGGACCCTAGATAACTTGGTCCATTGTGATTGGGCAGGTTACAACCCCTAGACATAAATTTCCACTTTTAATTAGCAGCATGCAGAATGGACACCCAGGTGCCTGTGTCCCAAGTTCCACCCTGCCTCCCTTCCATCAATCAGTATCTTGGGGCTATGTGTCAATTAGTTGGCTGGGCATGGCCTCGAAACTGTAGCCTCTTATCTGGAGAAGTTATGGCACCCTTGCATCTCGGTGACATCAGACGTTGGTATTTCTTTGCGCCTGTCTTGGTCACATATCTGTTCACCGTGAATCTGCTTCAGTTTCCAGCTTTTAATGTATTTAATTCTGTTTTCGGCCTCGGCACCTGCATGGGCCTGCCTTATCTTGACCTTCACGGGGCAGGCTGGTATGCTCTGAAGTTTCGATTCCTGTTAGCTGACGCTCGCCTCCCTTTCTCTGGTTGACCTTGATTTCCCAGGCATGAGCTGCTCTTTGTTGATTTTCGATTCCGCTCCTTCTCCTGGCTTTAGCTGGGATATGAAACCAAGCCTGTTAGGCCTCTGGCCACCTGGCCATACTTCTGCTTTTACAAAATGGAGTCGCATTTGTATAGCGTGCCTTATTGAGGTAGATATAGTTGGCGCTTGCTGCTCTATTCTTCTACTAAGCATTGCAAGCAGTATCGTTTTCTTAGCTTCTTGCGTTCCAAGCCTATTTACATGCGTTTAACTGGTTTGTTACTTCCATCTTGTCTCAAAGCAACGTTTCCTCACGTTTTAACATCGTCTCTCTCCTGTGTCCATCTATTTTCATAGCTACTCGCACTGGAGTGCTATCTTCGATAGCTGCTTTCGTTCATTCGCAAGACTGTCCAGGCCCTTGTGTCATTTCCACTGGCCTTCTATTACAGCTCTTAGGGTCTCTTCATGGACCGTCTGTAGGTACTCTTCATTTCGTCTCAGCTGCTGGTATGGCTGTCTGATAGGGTACCGTGCTGCCCAGGGCTGTCTGGTTATGGGCGCTTCAACAGGTATGGATCTTCTGATGTACACTGGGCAGAGTCCCAGTGCAGCTCTTTGTTGGTTCATCTGCTCCTCATACGTCACATACCTTGGTGAGTCCATTCCTGGTACCTCGAAATGAGGGGCAGGGGTGCAGGCCATATCTGGGACCTCCTCTACAGACCATATTTACACGCAAGGTAAAACATGGAAACCAAGGGGTAAGGGTATCCTGACGCCAGGTAGACTAGAAGGAATAAGGCAACGGACCCCAGACACAGTTCTTCAGAAGGCCATGGTGATGTGTCAATGAGGGAGGGCATTTTGTTGTCGGACAGTACTCTTGGGCTACATAGGTTTGGACACTCTCTGACATTCTAATTGTGGGGTACTATGTACATGATGTGTTCTGCTGGTCAATGGCTGTTCCTGTGTTGTGTTTACTTTTCAGGTGTCAGGGGATTGTTGTGGTTTGACATGCTGGGGTGTACACATGGGCAATGTTCACATGTGATGTGTACAGGACACTGAGGGTCACTTGATTTCACATGCATGTATTGAGGGCACGTCCCTACTGACACACACACTTACACAATGCTCCACCACACATACAACCACCCTTCCATTCCCAAACGTGCACACAGATTGCCTTCTCTGGCATGCTGTGTCCCTGCAGCACATGATCACTTACCATTTGGTGATCGTGTACATGCACCAGTAGGTTATTTTTGTTACTTGTCCTTTTTATATGATACTCAAGGTGTATCTCCAACACAATGGCTGCTCACTGTGCTGTGTGCTGAGCAGTGTGTTGCAGGAGAGAAACACAGCACACGGGTTAGGGATTAGCAGATTTGGTTTGGCCAATATGCATGACAACAGGCATTCAGTGTTTTGTTGATGTACCACTGGTGGCATGCATTTGTGTATGACTTTGTATGTGGGGGAGGTTGTTGGTCAGTCATTTCATCTGATTCCATGTCAGGTGCGATTGTCTCGGGCCTCTTTCCATTTATCACATGTCACGTCGTATCTAATTGGTCATGTGTTGGGCTTTTGTTGTTCCATGCCATGTCATGGTGTGGCCGACAAGGGTGATGTGGGTTGGGAGGGTTTGGGTGACATACCAGTGATTGTCATGGCCTTTTGTAGGAGGGTGGTGTGATACACACCTTGCATGTGTTCCTTTTGGTCATACAGGATTGGTTATGTTTAAATATCTAGGGATGCACACAATGTAGCACTTCCATGGCAACATTCTCAGGGTGGTAAAGTTGTGACAGTTGACTGTCTCTTTGTCATCATCGATTGTCACCTGATATGTGCCAGGCCTGTGTGCGCTCCGCAGGGGTGGGAGTTTAGGTGAAAAATGTGACCACAAGCTGGATCAGGCTGCCTCGCCACGTCCCCTTTCCCCTCCCATCGGCAGCACCGGTGCCTGTGGTTGGAGATGTAGGGGCACCACCATGTCCACCGGGACGTCCCGCCGTGTTGCAACATTGTGCAGGACACACGCTGCCACAATGATCCTGCACACTACTGGGGGTGCATATAGTAGCTGCCCACCAGAGCGGTCAAGGGAGCGGAAGCATGCCTTGAGCACTCCGAATGAGCACTCCACTATGGCCCTGGATGTGATATGGGCAGCGTTGTATCTTATCTGGGGTGGTGTGGTGAGGTTCCGTATTGACATCGTCATGTGGTTGCTCAGAGGGTAGGCACTGTCCCCTGGGGAGGTCAAAATGGTTGTGATTAGTTGGGTTTGTGTATTTGTCTGTGTGTGACATGCATGCATGTGCACAGGCATTTGTACTCACCTATGAGCCATGTGTCCCCATGCTTACCAGCTTCCAGGGCCCAGCTCAGGGCGGACATTCTGTATATGAAACTGTCACAGTGGTGATGAATCCCTTGGCATCGCATACAACCTGCACGTTGATGGAATGCCAGTGCTTGCAGTTTCGATAGATGTGCTCAGTGGCCCTAGGTGGACGTAGGGCCACATGGGTGCAATCTATGGCACCAAGCACTTTGGGGAAGTGTTCCACCCTGTAAAGGTCCTGGACCATGGCCTGACTTTCTGCGGGTGTTCTGGGCATGTATATGTGCCTGCGGACTGAGGGGCGCGCAGTCATTATTGCCAACACCTGGTGTAGGCAGCGTGACTGCGTGGCCTGTGAGACACCACCGACTATGGCAGTTGTCCGCTGAAATGAACCAGTGACCAAAAAATGCAGGACATTGAGCACCTTCTCCAAGGGGCTCAATGCTTGGGAGCACAGGGTGCGTGATGTAAGGTCATCTTCCCACTCCCTGACCAGGTCTAGGATGA
Organism: Ambystoma mexicanum; assembly: GCF_040938575.1. Lineage (NCBI taxonomy): Eukaryota > Metazoa > Chordata > Amphibia > Caudata > Ambystomatidae > Ambystoma > Ambystoma mexicanum. Next base: position 741,775,294 of record NC_090928.1, read on the forward strand.
TATGAGGTGGAAACCTATACCTGCCACAGACCTGGTCATCAGGCATCCCAAAAAGGCTGGTTTGGGGCAAAAAAATGCGGGGCCTGGCTATTCTCCTCCTCCTGCGGTGTCCCATGATCAGTGCTGTGACAAATGGGGCAAATGGGGCATTCATCGTAGCTGTATATATGTTTGTTGTTTGCGTGCACTTTTATACTGCGCGGGGACGCTTCCGCCTGCCTTCCTGTGGCGGACGTGTTGACGCCTGTGCGCATCTTTTGGCGTGCGCAGGTTTCCCGTATTCGATTCCATGAATACGTGTAGTTCGCTTGCATGTGGGCGTTCCGTGTATTTCCCAGCAGTACTTCCCCAGTTACGCCCTCATTTTCACACGTTGTTCCCCATTCCACGTGTTTCGACCCGTGTTCCGTCCCCTTTTGGTGTGTGCGCTACACATTGTGCGCTTTAGCTGTGCACGTCCGCACAGCGTTCAGGATGTTGCAATGACGTGTGCGCCATGTGTGCCACCTGCGGATTTGGCGCACGTCCCTGGGAAAACATGCGCAGGCACTTCCATTAATCGCTCACGTGCGCATGCGCTTGCTTTTTCACAGCTGCGCCAGCTTGCGCCACATTTTTCGTCGCACATTTGTTCCATGAATCGGCCCCATAATGTCATACAGTGTGGTCCCCTTCTGAAATGGTGCAGATGCAGTAAATAATGGCATGGAAGAACGCCAAGATCAATGCAAGTAATGATGATTAATTATCAACCTTCATTCCATTTTTTTTGTGAAGCCTATTATGAATGTGGAATGGTGAAAGTCCTTTTACTGTGTACACCATTTTATGAAGGATGGTTCCTTGTAGAGGTAACTATAAAAATACTTTCTTAGGACATAAAACGCGTGTATATATTAAACAGGTGAATGGGCGTGTGCACAGATAGACAATGACCATACATTTGCAGATGCATGTGTTTTGCTTTTAATGCCAGTATTCCTTCGGCGAAAGCGTTGTGCAGACGGCTGGTAGTCCAAAATGGTCTCTGGTGTGATGCCACATTATGTTACTGCCTGTCGGCTCAATCCCCCTCGTTCACAAGTGTCCACACGTTTCATGTCATTGCCCTTAGATGCTGACACAAAACGTGCCTGCAAATCATGCCAGCCAATACATATCCCATCTACAGGATAGTAAATCCTCTCGCTGTAATCCTCTTCATTGCCTCCCTGCCTATGAATATTTCATGCAATACCGACTTTTGACGTGTTTCCATGATTTAGTTGCATCAAAGAAAGAGAACAACTCTATATGGAAGCCTGCAGGCTCAGGTTAAAACATTTATTTTTTTAATGTATGGAGGTCAGTCAAGAAAACATGTATGAGCGATCGAGCATCAGTGCTAAGTTCCACCGTATTTCGAACGAGCGCTGGCTGCGACTACCGCTTTGATTCACTCAGATCAGCCACCTTTAATAATACAAAGTGCGTCATGTCCTCTATGTGGCCTCGTAATATGCACATTGATATTTAGCCAACACCGCTGGTTTTCCCAGCCGGCTATGAAGGCAAATCTTAGATGTATTAAACACATGAAAGCAGATATTATTGTACAAAAAAGCACCTCAGAGTCTACATTGTTCAGACACCATTAATTGGTTATATAATCAGCCGCCTCACAGAGCACAATTGCTAATTTACTCTTTTTTCACCACTGAAACAAAATAAGAGTCGTCTACATATAAGCCTCTTGACTTGGATAAGAACTTCATGAACGGATAACTTGGCAAAGCACTTCTATTAACTTAAACCACAACAATACGGATGAAAGTACATAATACGCAGTTGCAAGCCAATCGTTTTGTGTCTGGATATGCATTGGAATATGGTCTGCGAGGAGCGAGGGAAAGCAGGGCACTGAGGGAAATAGGTGGTGAAGTGCCGGGTAAGAGAGGGTGTGGAGTAAGGGAGAACGTAGAGGACGCTGGGAGTTCTGATGTACCTTTGATGCAGAGACATGCTCGGACTGGCTAATAGGGCAATGCCAGGCCACGATTCCAATATGGGCTAGTTGTTGTGGCCAGAATCGGCACTTTTTTGGCCCAGCGTGTGCCATTTTCATACGTTACTATATTAGTGGCAACTAATTATACTAAGAGCATATTCTTTTAAATGCATTATTTACAGCACATTTTACCAAAACAGTCCATTGGGTAGTACCCAAGCAATCTGTTCTGAAAAGAAACGAATTGCAATTCGTGATTGTTAGGCCACTTTTTCATTGGTGCCTGGACCGATTGTATGTCCCAGTTGACAGTGTGCAGAGCGTGTGTATAACCTGCATGTTACAGGCTCCATTGCTAACATCACAGATCAGGAGTTGGAGTATGATATGATATGATATGCTATTTTATGTATAGCGCACCCATAAACAAGTGTTTCATAGCGCGTGTAGCGGTTGAAGCAATGTGTACGCTATAAGTCGATTAGTTCCACACCACTATCATAGCTGAGCGTGCTAATGCACATTCTGCAGATATCAATGTGTTCAAGATATTTGGTCAGCACTTGCATGCCTGGGCTGTTGTGCTGAAGCAAGATACAACATTAACTAGCTGTGCCGGTTGTATCATATGCTGGCCTAGCTCTCTCTACCTCTCCATCTCTGTGCACTCGTTCTCCCTCTCTCGCTGTCTGTCTCTTTATATCTCACTGTCTCACTCTGTCTCTGTCTCCTCCTATGTGGGTAAGACATAAGAGGTTTATTGTCAAGTGCGTGATTACTAAAGCCACCCCAGCTGTTGCTGGCAGGTGCCTTGGAGAAAAAAAACACATGTTTTGCAGGGATGGGGGAGGGTTGGCAAAAGTAGCTATTAAAAAACAAAAAAGGTAATTATTTAATTAAACCAACAGGCTGTTTTTTAAACATTTTTCAATGTCACTTCCCGTATGTTTTTAGTCATAATAAGAATGCTACACTCGTCTTACTGAGCGCAGCATATTTTCAAAACCTGTAATAAACATATATTTTATTTTCTGATAGAAGGCTATCAATCCATGATGGACTTTCTGCTACACTCCTATTGCATTATTTTCAGATGCCCCTATGAGGAAGAGGAATGAGGACCAATAAAACAGTCATGGTTCCAGCCTTCTTTGCATAAAATCAAGGAGAATGTTGGGACTATACGAATGATCACAGATCTGTATGTTTTACCATCATGACTGTGGTAAAATGTCTGTATGCTTGACTACATATGTACATACTGCACACTGGGCTGGATGATGATTTTGTTTTTCACAGCACACATCCTAACATTAAAATGGTTGTAACATTAAACCATGTGCAATTATACAAAAAGATTCACCCACTGGAATCCAAAGGCTTTGCCTGCTGGGTCTCAGGGTGAGGATGGCAGTTAACATGTGCAGCTGTTTTAGTAGAGTTATGTATACATGTTGCTTTGTTATATGCATCTCACTTGCCCAGTGCCTTGATAGAAGGCAGAAACCACATCAGATCAGCCTCCACGCACACTTCAAAAATACGAATTCTGAGGGAGTCGTAGTTCAGATGAATGGGCGGACACAGATCCATCCGGGTATAGGCAGGCCGAGTCCATGTGCTACTTGCAGAGCGTGAGTCAGCAGGACAAGTCACAAGACATTTGTTGAGGTTCCATCAACATTGAAATGCGGAGACATGCACCTTTTAGACCACCATATCTCATAATTGTCCATTTTGAGTTTTGAGAAGTATAGCACACAGCTCAGCCTTTGCCTGAAGGAGCGTAGGCCACAAATACAACAACACAATGTGTATAAATATTTCCTGACCTGAGCAGTAGATGCAAAGGAGTTTCACCCAGGCAGCCCGGGTGAGTGTGGTTAGCACAAGGACCCTCCCGGGCCTTGTTTCCATATATTTTTTAAGTTTGTTGGGTCCCCCAGTGCCCGCGTGCAGTGCTTTTTCCCCGTCTGCCCCGAATCCACATCCTGCCTCTGAGCCCGTCCCCTCGCCTCTGATTGGCTGTTGCACTCTCGGTGCCTAGCCTTGCTCCTGACACAGCCTGCGAGCGCCCAATTTCACCCAGGCAGCCCAGGTGAGTGTGGTTAGCACAAGGACCTCCTGGGCATTGTTTCCATATATTTTGTAAGTGCAGCCCTGCGGCTAAGTGCCCTAAGGCCAAGGGCGGCTCAACAGAGGCGGCTCCAAGAAGTGTCAGCAGGGGAAGCCAGTGGCCAGCTGTCAACCATCAACTACAAGGACCAGTAAGGTAGGAGTGGCCAGGATAAGGAGTAGAGCAACTACTCTACCTTAGATTCCGAGCCACTTACCAAACCCATCGCAAACAAGGTGACTACTCCCCACTGCATCTCTCTCTCCCTCACCTTCAAATTTAATCATTATTTAATACTGTACCAATCTGACTGGCTAGGCACAGACCCCCTTCCTCTGTATAGACCTATACAGGTCTCTCAAATCTAGTTGGATTTTGTGTCCAGATTGCATTGTATGGTATTTAGATTGCATTGATAGGCCTCTCTCCCACTATACAGGTTTCTCAAGCGTAGCAGGGGTTCTGTCTCCAAATCGCAATGTGTGATTCTCAAATTGCATTGATAGGCCTGTCTCTCAAACCTAGAAGGGCTTCTATGTCCAGATTGCATTAAGTAATATCTAGAATGCATCGATAGGCCTCTCTCCCACTATACAGGTCTCTCAAATCTAGTTGAGTTTTGTGTCCAGATTGCATTGTATGATGTTTGGATTGCATTGATATGCCTCTTTCCCACTATACAGGTCTCTCAAATTTAGCAGGGGTTCTGTCTCCAAATTGCACTGTATGGTATTTAGATTGCATTGAAAGGCCTCTCTCCCACTATACAGGTCTCTCAAATTTAGCAGGGGTTCTGTGTCCAATTTGCATAGTATGATATCTAGAATGCATTGATGGGCCTCTCTCCCACTAAACAGGTCTCTCAAATCTAGTAGGGGTTTGTGTCCAGATTACATTTTATGCTCCTGGCTGTGCACAAGTGAGGCCCTGCATCTAGCCCCTCGCTTTTTGGTGTTTTCTTCCCATATAATTGTGTAATAAAGTGCTCCGGCGCTTCCTTCTGTCCGTTCCTTGTTTCTCCCCGCCTGCATCCCACCCATACCCTCTTTTTGGCTACCCAACATCCACACTCCAGCTGGGACCTAGTCCCGCTGCGACCTGCCTCTGCGCGCCACTTTTGCTCATGGCTGCGCACAGGTGAGGCCTCCCATCTAGCCCCTCGCTTTTTGATTTTGCCCACAGGCCCGCTTCCCTCCCCTGCTCGCCACTTCCCTCCCAGCTCCATGTGACACCTAGATTTGGTCCAGAAGCACGGTGAGTGCGGTGCCCTCATACAACCGTGCCTCAGCAACATCTGTGTTGGCCCTGAGGCCCCTTCCTAACCCGCAGTAGTCCTTCCTCACCCACACCCCCTTCCTGTTTTCCCTTCCATCTCGCCCCACGACCCATCCCAGAGGCAGGTAAGTTCAGCCTCTTCCAGAGAGCCTCCTGGGCCCATAGCATCTACTGTCTGTGCCCATTCCAGCACCCCAGCGCCGTTGCTGCCCGCTGACCCTCTCCCCCGCCCCCTGCTTCCCTCACTGGGAAGCCTTCTTCACTGGTCTTCCCAGTGCAGCCCTCTGCCCGGTAGCCCCTGCGGCTAAAAGCCCCAACGCCAAGGGCGGCCCCAACAGAGGAGCATCCAGGGAGTGTTGGCAGGAGTCCACAGGGGGAGGCATGTGCCAGCTGTCAACCATCAACTACAAGGACCAGTAAGGTAGGAGTGGCCTGGGTTAGGAATAGATCAACCACTCTACCCTATAATCCTAGCCACTTAAACCGATATAAAACAGTTCCAAAATTCATCAGAGTTTCTGTTCCCAAATTATATTACAAGATATTCAGATTGCATTGATAGGCCTCCCCTCAATAAACAGGTCTCCCAAATTTAGGAGGGTTTCCTTTCCGAAATTAAAACATATATTGAATCGTATGAAATTCCGATTGCATAGATAGGCCTCTCTCCCACTATACAGGTCTCCCAAATCTATCAGAGGTTTTGTCCACAAATTGTATTGTATGATATTCAGATTGCATTGGTAGGCCTCTCTCCCAATACACAGGTATCCCAAAGTTAGCAGGGTCTCTGCTCCCAAATTGTATTGTATGATATTCAGATTGCACTTATAGGTCACTCCCCCACTATACAGGTCCCCCAAATTGACCAGGGGTTCAGTCCCCAAACTGCAGAGTATACAGGTCCCTCAAATTGATCAGGGGTTCTTTCCCCAAACTGCATAGTATGACATTCAGATTGCATTGATAGGCCTCTCTCCCACTATACAGGTCTCCAAATTTTATCAGGGGTTCTACTCCCAAATTGTATTGTATGAAATTCAGATTGCATTGATAGGCCTCTCTCCCACTATACAGGTCTCCCAAATCTAGCAGGGATTCGACTCCCAAATCGTATTACATGATATTCAGATTGCATGGACAGGCCTCCTCTCCACTAAACAGGTCTCCCTAATCATTAGTGGTTACTATACAGGTCCCCTAAGTTCATCAGGGGTTCTGTCCCCAAGTTGTATTGCATGATGTTCGGATTGCATTGATGGGCCTCTCTCCCACTATACAGGTCTCCCAAAATTATTAGGGGCTCTATTCTAAAATTGTATTGTGTGACATTTAGATTGCATTGATAGGCCTCTCTCCCACTATACAGGTCTCCCGATCTTACCAGGGGTTCTGTCCCCAAGTTGTATTGTATGAAATTCAGATTGCATTAATAGGCCTCTCTCCCACTATACAAGTCTCCAAAATGTATCAGGGGTTTCACTCCCAAATTGTATTGTATGATATTCAGATCACAGTGATAGGCCTCTCACCCAGTAGACAGGCCTGCCAAATTTAACAGGGGTTCTATTTCCCAAACTGTACTGTATCAGATTCAGACTGCATTGATAGGCCTCTCTCCCACTACACAGGTCTCCCAAACTTGGCGGGGGTTCTGAACCCAAAATTGCATTGTGTGACGTTCGGACTGCGTTGGTGGGTTTCTCTCCCGCTGTGCAGGTCTCCCTGATTTAGCATGGGTTCTGTCCCCAAAGTTGCATTGTGTGAAGTTCGGATTGCGTTGTCGGACCTCTCTCCCAATATACAGGTCCCCCACAACTTCATCATGGATTCTGTCCCCAGGTTGTACTGAGTGGTGTTCAGATTGCATTGTTGGGCCTCACTCCCACTGTGCAGGTCTCCCAAAATTACTAGGGGTTCTATCCCAAAATTGCATTGTATGACATTCAGATCGCTTTGATAGTTGTATGATATTCAGATTACACTGGTGGGCCTCTCTCCCACTATGAAGGTCTCCCAAAATTATCAGGGGTTCTATTCCAAAATTGCATTGTATGACATTCAGATTGCATTGATAGGCCTCTCTCCCACTATACAGGTCTCCCAAATCTGGCAGGGGTTCTGCTCCCAGACTGTATTGTGTGGCATTCGGATTGCATTGAGGGCCCTCTCTCTCAGCGTGCAGGTCTCCCAAATTTTTATCAGGGGCACTGTTCCTAAACTGTATTGTTTGATATTTAGATTGCATTGATAGGCTTCTCTCCTACTATACAGGTCTCGCAAATTTAGCAGGGGTTCTAGCCCCAAATTGCATCTTGCGCCATTCAGTTTATGTTGATAGGCCTCTCTCCCACTATACAGGTCTCGCAAACTTAACAGGGACTCTGCTCCGAAATATTTGAATCATAAGGATTACAATACTCCTTAGGATCCCCCCACCACATGAGTCTCTAGTCAGAATTAGTCTCAAGCACAAACTTAGCCTAACCACCTTAACATACCCCTAGTGAGGACCAGACCGTGATAGAATAGTTTGACCGCCCTCACCCCTTCCGAGAGACCTACATAGACAGCACTGAACTTTGACCTACACCCCTGACGACAGTACCCCAGCACCAAAACAACATCAGACAGCACTCAGAGGATACACAAACCGACCCACCGGAAGAACAGACAGCACAAAGCACCCAAGGCTACCTACACAAGAAGAAATACCAGCACTCCCATCACAAGACACAGCAGCCAACCACTCAACCGGCACCTCCGCACTTAGCACCAAAATGCCCCGAACTAGAAAGGGACGCAGAGAAAGAGCACAAGACAAGGCCGCACTGGACACAGGCACAAATCCAAACTATCACCGAAGCAACAACCTCAAAGGGAGGAAACACACCACCAAAAACCGAAACAACCAGAACAAAATTCCAAAGGGAAAATTCCTTATATCTCACACCGTACCTCGCAACAACCCAAGAACCAGGATACCCCAATGACACAGAGACATCGATATACACAAAGAACATCCCGAGACAACCAGGAAAAAGACGGGATCACCCAAGAAGAAAGTGGCTAAAGTCCGACCCCGTCACCTCATACATCACAAGAACAGAAGGACACCCTCAACACCCGCGCCATTCCGGACATAACGACGACGAAGACCTTATAACCAACAACCCAAACATGAACCTAACTGACCAATTTAATGAAGAAGAAGCCTTCACAGACCTTCACCTAACCAGCACAAACAGAGAAGCAACACCACTGAACAGCCAAGTTTTCAATCTAGCAGACCGCTTCAATGAAGATGCAGCTTCCGCTGATCCTCATACGCCCTCCTACAATGAAGATACAGCCTTCGCTGATCCTCATCCACCCCCAATCAACACTAACAACAATGGACCGCAACCAAACAACCACAAACCAAAACAAGGAACAACCAACAAGCAAAACCACACCAAAAAGATCCACTGCAACCTCATCAATGCAAGATCAATGTCCAAACATGCCACCGAGATATACGATCTGATCTGCGACAGAGGGATCGACATCCTATTCGTAACAGATACTTGGCTAGACGACAACTACAAGATCACCCTCAACAACTGCTTGCCTGAATACTTCAAATGCGTCCAATCAAACAGAAAAACCAGGAGAGGGGCAGGGCTGCAATCATTCACAAGGAACACCTGCATATCAAACTTGAAGACCCACTAATCATCGATAAATGCAAATCCCTAATCATACGTCTAGCAGTAACACCCAAAACAAACTTGAAATGTGTACTAATATATAGACCACCAATGTACGATGCAACCTTTGTAGACTCCTTCACAGAAGCAATCACCGTCCTAGCCATCAAACACAATCATCTGATAGTCCTAGGAGACTTCACCATCTGGTTTGAAGGCGAGAGCACGACCATACAAAAATCGTTAACCAGCCAACTAGCAGCAATGAACCTACAACAACTAGTCAAAGGAGCAACCCACTTGGCAGGGCATACACTTGACGCAATCTTCCCTAACAAACTACTCCTCACCATGGCACCCCCAATTCAAATACCGACCACCTCATCATCCCCTTCGTAATCAAAATGACCACGCTAACAAACAATCAACCAGACAAAACAATGAAAACCATGAAAAGAAATTGGAGAACCATCAAAAACTCCAACCTGAATGAACTCCTGGAGCTAAACAAACCACACCCAACTCTCACGTAAGAAGAGGACCTGGACAAAAAGATAACCCTGCTGTATTCCTGGATTTTAACTACTATAGACAACATCGCCAAAGAAAAACCCTTTGCTTCTTCTAATAAATGGTCAATGGCAAAATGGTTCACCCCACTACTTAGCACCATGAAAAGAAGAAAACAAAGACTAGAACTTGATTGGAGAAAACAAAACGACGCGGCGAACAAACTGAAATTCCTACAACACTACCGGGCTTACATAAAGGAAATACAAAAAGCAAAGAGGAAACACTATGACAACCGAATCTTCGAAGCACCAAACACCCAAAAAGAGCTCTTCAAAATCATAAACAAAATCAAAAACCCTCTGGGATGCAACAACACACCAACTCCGTCCATGAAACTCTGCAACAACCTTGCAGACCACTTCAAAAACAAAATCACCAACATCCAACAAACCATACAAAGCAGACCGTCTGATCTGACCACGACCCCAACCTACACCTGGGAGGAGCACCCAAACAAACTACGAAGCTTTCCAGAAATATCAGTGGAGATATTCATCAAATTGGTGAATGAAAGCAATAACTCAGGGTTCCCCGATGACCCCTGCCCACCAGACATATACAAATTGATCCTCAAATAAGGAACGCCATGGATTATCACAGGAACGTCCTCAACCATTCCATCGCAACTGGGAAAGTGCCACAAGCCTTCAAAACTGCATACATCAGGCCACTACTCAAAGATACAGCGGGAAATGTAGAGGACCTCTGTAACCACAGACCCATCTCCAATATCCCGTATACAGCCAAGCTGCTCGAAACGTACATATACAAAACAACCCAAGAGTTTATGGAAGAGCACGGCCTACTAGACCAGGCACAAGTTGGCTTCAGACCATTGAGAGGAACGGAATCAGCTCTACTCTCAATATGGGACGATCTAAAAATCAACGCAGATTCGGACAACAGCACTGCCTTGATACTCCTAGACCTATCGGCAGCATTTGACACAGTCGACCATGACACTCTCATAACGAGATTAGAAGGACTTGGAATAACAGACACCGCCCTACTATGGATCAAATCATTCCTAACAAACAGAACAGAAACCGTATGGATGAAACCCTTGAAATCCAGCCCGAGAGATTCCACCTGTGGAGTACCACAAGGATCATCCTTCTCCCCGCTACTATTCAACATATACCTGTATCTACTGAACAGAATAATCAAAAGCCACGGCATCACCTGCTACAACTACGCTGATGATACACAAATAATCTTCAAAATACAAGACAACCCGGAAAGAAACTCAACGCTAGAAAACTGCTCCCGCGATGTATTCTTCTGGATGAACTCTAACTCCCTCAAAATCGACCCAGGCAAACTGAAATAATGATCGTAACAAAAAATGGAGGAGAAAACCAATTCATCCCTTGGCCAAGGGAACTCGGGACAACCCCAGCACCCTCACAGATTGTAAAAAACCTGGGGGTTCTGATGGACAGTAATCTCACGCTAGAACCACAAGTAAATGCTCTCCTCAAGAAATGCTTCTTCCTCCTGCGAGCGGCAAAGAGAATCTTACCGTTTCTATTGTTCACCAACAAAACAACCACCATCATCGCCCTCGTCATGTCTAAAGTAGACTACGCCAATGGCCTATACCTAGGCATGCCTGAACGACTCCTAAAAAAACTACAACGCATTCAAAAGCGGCAGCCAGACTACTTCTGAAACTACCCCAAAGAGAACACACCACACCAACGCTGAAAACACTACATTGGCTACCAATAAAATAACAAATAAAATTCAAAACAATGTGCAGTACACAACGAAGGCACTGAATTCCTAAGAGACAAATTGCACCTACATCAACCGACAAGAACGCTCAGATCAAGCATGGTCATCCGCCTGGAACCAAAGCCCTACAACAAAAGAAAACTAGGAGGATCCTCCTTCTCTCACCTAGCCTCGAAAACCTGGAATGACCTTCCAAAGTACATACGCAACACAAGAAACCTATTATTCAGGAAATTACTCAAAACATGGCTTTTCACGTCGTAACTAGAAAGACTGGCCACAGGGGCACCGAGATAACTAAAAACATCAATGAGCGTAGAGCAACCGCGATAAACACTGATCAATCAATGGGAAACGCCGAGGTAAATATACCACGACATACCAAAGGACCAAACGGGAGACAGTCGCAATACGACCAAAGATAGCAAACACAGCAAACTAAGACAAAGACTAGAATGAATCATCGAGAGGACCATGACCTTAACTATTACCTTCCCCAACAGCCCTAAGGACAGAACATAGAGAGGGAAAGGAAGCACTGCGCCACGGGCCCCAATGCAATGGGTGAGAAACAGAATGTTTCAACAATACACATGGTCCACCAATACAAAGCAGGAAACAATGCCCCACCACCAAACTACAACTAAACAACAGTCCCGAGGATGTTCACCCCACGGAAACCAAAGAACCAGTCAGGGCAGAAGGATACGAATGTCTGAATACACAAGCTCACCAAGTCGGATCCACTAGGACAACACATCAACACAAACCCGACCCCTAACCATTCAAAGCCTCAACCGACCAAGGTCACACTAGATCACCTGAGAATTGATATCACCCACCCGGTCTCACACCTGAAGATCAGGTTCAGACGCACCCATCAATCCAAACCACACTCAATAGGATACAGTTGGATCAGCGCAACTCCACCAAAGCGAGTTGGCCCACGAGGAACCAGCAACAGCCCAACCAACAGGTATACAACTCTAACGGAACCATAAGTACCTAAATCAGGATACTGATCCCACTAACCCAACCCTAAATCTTTGGCATACTTAAACCCACACAAAACTACACAACCATCTCTCTCCCAGCAATCCGCATGCACTTTACCATACAGCACCAACAACACATAAACTTCACCAATAGCACTCGAGGCCTTCGCCCGATCCGATACTAGCACCAAAGCCCAGCACTCGGTGTATACCGAGATGAAGCTCCCAACAGCACACCACTTCTCCCACTCTCCTTCTCCCCTCTTCCCGACTAACCCTACCCACCCTTCCTGTTTACAGATCCGCCAGAGCGCCTGGGGACCAATTCCATTGGTGACGGTGCGCTATACAAGTACCTCTAACATAACATAACATAACATAAATATTTCCTGACCTGAGTAGTAGATGCAAAGGAGTGCCAAAAGAAACGAACATTATACCAGCAAACTCACAGACACATTCTCAAACTCAAGTCCCAGCATGGCAGCCATGTGCAGAAAGGTCAGAGGGGAAAATGAAATACAGTTTACATGAGCCAACAATCAATTCGCAAACCCTGCATCGTATGCAATCGTGTGCAATACGTCCTGTATGGTCAGACGTTGCTCGAGCTAAGCAATTCTGGAACTTACTGCTGCCAGAAGCAAAGGGATGTATTGCAGGACAATGTGTAAAGCACACCAGCAGTTGCTAGCAGGCCAGACAACAAGATGCAACCTATGTTCATGGGGTAACAATGTAATGGACATTAATAGCTCCTGACTCCTTCATAAGACTGCCTGGGGTAACCATGCTATGTATATAGTCATATAAATACGAAACCATATGCCACTGTGAAGCTGCCCATTCCTCTGTCAAGAGACGGACATCCCACAGTGACACAGATGGAGCCACCACAATAAATACAAGCTATGTTTGCCTTCCACAGCAACCGTAACACTTAATACCACATATTTACACAACTATCCACTCGTACATGCAACACTCACACACTGAACATTTGCATTGCATGTTTTCTCTTGTTTTACTGGATGCACAAACGATCAAGCCCAAGCAGTGACTGTGCTGAGTTAAATGTACGCACATGGTCAGGCTGACACTTGTATTGCTCACTGCACCTATTGCACTCCTGCATGTAAACATGCACCCCATCAAACCCCTGCACATAGAATGCCACACATATTAGCACAACATCACAGAGGCAGCACCACACACATACAAGTAAGGACAATGCATAATTCCACATTGCATGTTTTTATTGTTTACAAAGAAACCATTACAACATAAAAGATCAATTTGGGCAAATTCATACAATACAATGATCATAATAGAGTTAACACAATAAATTGCAACATCAAAGTTAAAAATCACATTATCACACATTACATTAAATTGCTAATCCTAACCAAAACAATAAGACCTACCATTCTAAAAGCCTATACTCATACAAAAATCATAGCAGCAAAGACAAACAGTACATTGAATTTAATTTAAAAAAAAAAACAGGGCACCCACCAACAGGTGTTCACATTGCATCACACAAACACACTGCTACATCCATTACCTTATGACAGAGAATCCTCGGAGACACACCATCCCAGCCTTACCTCAAAGGATTGAAGACCTAAAATCACTTCACTGATGTGCATTCTGAAAAGAAATGTGTCATATTTGCACAGCGTTTCAAACAACACACAGCAGCATCCCGTGCACATTCCAAAAGAGACTCAGCTAAGTCACCCAGTGTACTAGAAAACACACTAAACCATTATCTAGGGTTGCAAAAAAAACACACCGACACATCTGTGACATGGCGAAAAGGAATCATTAAACACCCCTCACAGCACTAAATCAAGGCGACCCACCAAAGATAATCATTTTACTAATGCTCGTGTTTAAAAGCCATGTCTGTCACATTTGCTCCGCAAAACAAACAACACGCAACATTTCACACACGCGTCACTTACACTGCAATTCCAAAGACACACTGCACAGTACCATTATGCACACTTACCACATTGTTCATACACAAACACACCAACACATCCGTCTTTTGTTATGTACTCACAGGGAATTCTCAGAGTCATCTCCCCAGATCTCACTGCCACACCACATAAACTCATTGTGAAACCAAATGTAGTTGACTCAATTGTAGCTTCAAAAGGCATGCATCATACTTGCACATTTCAAAAATATACCAAAACATCACATTCTGCCCACATTTGCATTACTACTGGCTCCAAATTACAACAAATGATTAGTCTATCAAAAATACCAAAACATCTTAACATAAAAATATCTCCTTGTACATCTAACTTCTTGGAACACAGAACATTTAAAAGAAATGGATGTTCCATGTAAGCTAAACTGAACGCCACATTTACATGTGAGGCAGAATTAGACAAGTACACTTTAAATATTTCAACACAAAACACATAAAAAAAGAAAAACATTCAACCTAAAACTGAAACAGCTAGCTGAAATGTTTATCTTCCAGATATACATTTATGTAGAAGTGCCCTTTGTGATTGGTTAACATCACAAACAGCAATCACACACATCATCCTTTGAAAAACCACGGTAACAGGGCCCAAAATCACACCTCCACCACAAAATAAATACTCTATGCCTGCTATGAGCCCCACCAAACAGCTTGCACATTTCCATGCAAATGCACACTACAGAACATTATACAAACCCCATGTTGGTAAGCTATCCGCCCTTCCAAAGGCACATTTTGAAATTGAAAAAGAATAGAAAAATGTAGGTGTCGTTTGCGTTGAGTACTGTAATAGCATTGTTGCAGCTGACATTGCCAGTGAGAAACCGAAAATACAAATACTGCAACACCAATTCAAATGTCAATTTAAAAACAAAAAACATACTTTTTATTTGTACAGAAAAAATAAATGTACATCTGATAAACACAAATTCCAACCCTTTCAAACATAATGGACACATGTCAACAAAGCAATACACCAAAGGTAAATGCTCAAACAAAATGACAACTATGTGAACAAGCATCCGGAGGGTTTTGAAACACATTGTACCGTGCTATTTTGTACCACTCCTGAAATGGATTAAACAGGTTTTTGGAATATTTTCCCTTCCTGTGTTTTTCTTTCCATGCGGTGATCGTACTGAGGATTTTTTTGCAGCACGTCTTCTTGCTTTCAATATATACATGTATATATATTGAAAATGAAGAAAAAGTGCACAACATGACACTTGGACCACACTCCGGAGCTGCTCAAAAGAGTCCTCAGCTAAATTGCCAAATGAGAACCCACACAAAGAAATAGAAGATATCAAAAGTTCTTTAATCTATTTCACAAGTGGAATATGTAACACACACAGTGCAATGCGTTTCAGAGCCCTCCGCCGTACAACACCAAAATGCACTCCTGTTCTGCCTGCTGCACCGAAAGATACTTGGGGTTGAGATCCCAGACCCTGATCCACCTAGCCTGGGATACCTCCTTCAGCAGCCGGCAGAGCTTTGCTGCTTTTTCTAAATCCGGAGCGCTGCAGCTCTAAGATGGCGGACCCTACCACTGTGTTCACAACATTATCAGCACCCAGATTCAGTGGCTGGCTTTGCCCTTTATCGGTAGACCTGACTGGCTGCCTCAATGCTTTTGGCCTGCCCCCACAAGCCAGCAGCCGAAGCCGGCCTATTCCTGGATGCTTTCCTTGCTGCCTACCCCCCCCCCCCCCACCCCTGACATCGGAGCAAGGCGAGGCCACTCCCACCCGTGCCTGCTCATGTTCTCCGTCTCGCCATCCCCCTGATGACGCACTCCCACACACCTACCATGCCTCTCAACTGGCGGCGTATTGTCCACGCCTCAATAGTCTGCTTCACTACTCGCCGTGTGATCCATCAACAGAATTGCGCAGCCTGCGCACCATGCCAACCACCTTTTTCTTCCTTCAGCAGTGTGTGCCACCTTTATTCCTACCTGGCTGCAATCGTTGACTTTGAATTTTTACTCAGCCTGTGCCACCCTTCTTTTATTTGCCTGTAACCCTCAACCTGGACTCTTCACTCAGTCCCCTGCTGCCACTTTATTTATCTTACTGCAACCCATACATACTAGTTATGCTGTCTGCTTGCCTGATTTATCCCCTTGTTCCATGAGGCGAGACTTTGCCAGCTTGCATTCTTTCATACCTACTTTGTCACATTGCTGGTCTGCATGCATGATGTAGCCCCTGGTTCCACGAGGCAAAGCTGTGCCAGTCTGCATTCACTCATTCTTACTTTGTCGCATTGCTTGTATTCATTTCGAAGTTGCAGTCTCACCTACTTTTACTTGCACACTGATGTAGCCCCCTGCACCCTGTGCTGATGCATTCCAATGCTGCAAAATTGAACCTAATTTTGCCTGAACTCCCCCCTCCCATGCATGTTTGTTACTGCACTTGCACGATCCGAATGTCTCAAGGCCTAATAGGATCGTTTTTTTTTGTTTTTTCCTTCCTCCTTGTCCCCGCCCCCTATTTTTGTCTTGATGCACCTTGAAACAGCATGTGATGTATAGGCGCATTGCCAATAACCAATAAATAAATACAAATATTATGGCGGACACTCATAGTCTATCAAAGGCTCTATGATTACCTTGTTTTGTTAAATCTCTCATTTGTTTTCATGGCAAATCCACACAGTGAGATTATTTTATGCAGATGGCAGCCATGTTTGCACTACTTTCGGATCCCAGCATAAGGTAATGTTAGTACAGTAAACAAGGTAATATTTAGTCAAACCATAGAAACCGGCTATTGGCAATTTTCATCCACAATATTCTCCATATGTGGCGGCCCCACTGCCTAAAATAGCAGTGTTTTTAAATATAACCTAATAAAGTGCAATGTGCATGATTCTTCCAAAATATATTTAGCGGAGAAAACTTACCCCATACACGATTTAGAAATATGTCATCATAAAGTGCATAGCGCATTTAGATTTCTACAGCCAACACCGTAATTTGTTTTTAAAATACTGATAACATTATTGCACATAGTAATCATGCTATCTATTTATTGCTACATATATAAGCTAAAACCATTCAGCTGTGGCCAATTCTTTGTGAGCAGTTTGATGAGTCAAGAAACTTCAGCAAAATGTCTTAATATGCCTATACAATTGCAGCAAGCAATAACCCAACAATTAACAGGTCCCCAATGTGCAATAACATACATTCAATAGCTAAATAAAGTGCAAAGTACATTTCAACCCCCCATCAGCTTCATAATAATAAAAAAATGCAAGTACAAACATAATTTATATCAAAGTGCATTCACATACTATCGAAATGTTATATTACGTGTATGTATGGCAAATTTGAATGTGAGATTCAGAAAGTATAAGAAAATAAACATTCACTACCCAAAGGGACATTCCGCAAACATTGTCATTAAAGTGCACGTGGTTATTATGTATTATTAATATTATTATTAATTTACAATTGTCACTTAGAATGGCATAAGACAATGTTTATCGAAAACCACATTTCTAATTTGTCCAATTATAACTAATGGCGTTGCATAACAGTCTCAATCAACTTCATTATTAACGTGCTGATGGGTTAAAATATCAATTTAGCACATGAAATTTTGGCTAGCACACATATATTTCATCGACAGCATACTACCAATACATATCTACACTCATTACGTATGCTGAATGACACTCGATATATGCTACAAATGTAAGCCACATATCTAACTTAACAGAATTTCATTTTTCCCTGTGTTGTTATTAACGGATCAAAATGTACTGGCTGTAGTGTTTTTACTGGCTATTACTATCGTTATTTCACTGTTTTAAAGAGTAGCCCCTCAAAAAATAATCATAAAAATAAAATGAAAATGCTCCCAAGACCCGCATCAGTCGCTTACATCATTAATACCTATGCCAAGAAAAACGTGGACATGCCTAGTAAAGGACATATTAAATATTCTCATGCCCGACTTTGTCCAGCTATTTTGTATCAACTATATTTGTAAAAATACAACTATTAACAGTTATTCCTGCTCATACATCGATCACAATGAGACTCCATCATTCAAAGCAAATCCCAAAACGACCACGGAAAGGTAAGAAAGACAAGACAAGCAGACCGTCAATGAAGAATACATCAAATAGGTTCTACAGAAACACATTAGAATTCCAACAGTTCAACAGACTCATCTAGTGAAATATCAAAACATTCTATGCTTTCTTGGGCAGTCCGTTAAACATTAAGTGCATATACAACAATCAAGTTCCCAAGAAAGTGTATAATTCCTCATCCAAATTATGGCCTTGAGGTTTCTTCGTCTTGAAATCTAAAATGCACTTAGTTTCCAACTGGTGCAGCTGTAATTCACGGTTCCTCCTCTGGGTGGTTTTTATGATGTTGTAAATTCTGAAATATCCCAAACCTTCCATTTTGCTGCCATGTCCGTCCTTTACATGCTGTGCCATAGAATAGGAAGGATCCATATTCTTTATTGCTCTGATATGTAAATTGCGTAGTTTCTATTTTCCAATGGTGCTGCCAACATCCCATTTATCACACTTGCAGGTTAATATACAGGCAACAAATTCAGTGTTGCAAGTAATTCTCAAATTTATCTTGACTTCATGTCCAAGTATTGGATGTTTGTCACTCAATCGGCTGTTGGCAGACTTTGCACTTGGAACATTTGTAAAACCCCAAATGACAAGTGCTCATCCGGGTGTTAGAATGATTCACTTTCTGTGGATGCATATAAGTGGAAACTAGACAATCTAAATCTAAACTAGACAAGCTATGGCACAACTAAAATGTTGTGCCATAGTATAGGAAGAATATGCCTTCTTTATAGTTCTGATATGTTGTAAAATGTGTACTTTCAATTTTCCACTGGTGCTGCCAACATACCATTTATCACACAAGCAGGTTAATAGATAGGCAACAAATTCCGTGTTGCAAGTAGTTCTCGAATTTATCTTGACTTCATGTCCAAGTATTGGATGTTTGTCACTCGATCAGCTTTTGGCATGTTGGCAGATTTTGCACTTGGAGCAAGAAGCTAAGTAGACTAACCCAGCTACTCAGTCGCTCTCTGTGTGTACCCAGACTGGGTTTTCAAATTAATATGGCGTATAATTCCAAAAGATAATCAGTATTAACTGTGAAGTAATTCAAAATAATCAAAAGACTTCATAGCCAAAGTTTTTTTATAGAATTTTATGCTCCAAGACATTTATTTCAAATGTTTCCAAACAAATGAGGAAACCATCAGCTTATCAGCAGTGAAAGATTCATATGCCAATGCATTTCGGAGATCACTCCTTCTTCAGGGCAAATCTTTAGTATTTACAATGTGGTTCACAATGTTCACACAGTGTGTAATAACGTATACAAGAATAACATTAGAAATTGCAAAGTAAAGAAAACGTACCACATCCATGATGTTTCCACAATTCAAAACCGCACATGTAAACAAGAAAATAAAAGAAACCAAATGAGTAAAGGTAAACTCCAGCAGTGCAAATGCTGAATATATTTAAATAAACTTGCTGTACTCATTACCTGTTCTGACTGTAGAACTGTATTTCTGAGCCTTTTTCTGACTAGGCGTACAACGCCGTACCGATCATAAACACTGCAGTGGATACATACAGTGTATTAGTATAATAGTGCTTCACGTACGGGAATCATGGCGTCTCGAAGCTCACAGTGCTCACAAAGAGCCGCGGGCGCGCACAATGTTTCTGATAGTCCCGTTGCCAAGGGGATGGGACTATTCTGTGCTTTGATCCCATATAGTCGCTAAAAGCTAAGTTGGAACATTTGTAAAACCCCAAAGGACAAATGCTCATCCAGGTGTTACCTTAATTCACTTTCTGTGGATGCATGTAACTGGAAAGTAGACAATCCTTTAGTGATGTTGACTTGTGAAAGGTGACGTTAACTCTTTCTCCAATTTCCAATATCAGATTCTCGTTCAGTTGGAATAGATGCAAATGGTGATGCAGAATTTGTTGAATGCAACTTGGGTGCACTCCATATGTGAGAATTAATTATATTGCTTAATTTTCCTTGATCCCCTCTGTATTGCTTGTAGATAACAGGAATGAGTCCCTGCTCAAATTGCGGGCTTACACAAGCTTGTACTAGCACTCTTTTGGGATACTGCTGACTGTGAAAACTCTGCATTCTCAATCGAAGGGTTACATTTTTAAACAGTTACCCTGGATTCTTATAAATTCTCCGTAAGGAATACTCCACTTTAGACTTTTTTGGATGGTTGCTGGTTGCAAAGAGTGGAGTGTTAGAGCTTGTGGGTTTTCTGTAAAGTTCTGTTATAAGTTCAGGGAAAAACTTTGGTTGCAGGATGTTAAGGTGAGAACTTAATGAAAAACCCCTGAAGTTCAGCTAAAGCCACCTGAACTTCACACCCACTGTTGCACAACCTATGACCACAATAATGAGATCTCAGATGATATCACTGATGACATTACAACAGTAACCAACACTAAGCATGGTCTTCAGTCATGGTCAGCATACATGGGCAAAAATATTTGAACACATTAATGAGCCACTAGTCATGGCCTTTGGCCATGGACACTTGCGATTGCCTTCAGCTGTGCCCACTGTATATTTTAAAACACTAACAGGCCATCCACCGTAGCCTTTGGCCTTCACAGTAGCTCCGGCCTTCAGCCATGTCCACTGTATATAACATACACTAATCAGCCACTAGTCATGGCCTTCAGCACAATACTGGCCAGTGGTCACAACCTTTGGCTGGCCACTATATATTATAGCATATACATGGGCCACTAGCCATTGCCTTTGGCCATGGCCAGTCACTACATGCTTGGCCATACCTACAGTATGGGCCTCATTACGACCCTGGCGGTAAGGGGTTAACGCCAGCGTTAGCTGCGCCGACCCCTTACCGCCAACTACGAGGTCCCTTAGCGCCATGGCGCTTTTAACACCTGCTTTTAGCAGGTGTTAAAATCCATGGCGCTAAGGGACCATGGAGTTAATTACGCCACCGTAATTTACGGTGGCGTAATTAACGCCTTCCCCACTCCCATTATGCCCTATGGGGCAAAAATGGGAATGGGGAAGGGTAAATGGGGATTGGGGACTTACCGCCCCGCCGACCTCGGAATGGGGCGGTAAGTCCGCCAACCACCATGGCGTAAACGTAGTTTACGCCATGGTGGTAAAGTCACGGCCCAGGCGGTAACTTACCGCCTGGGTCGTAATGAGGCCCTATATTTTAAAATACTAACAGGTCACTAGCAATGTCCTTCGGCCTTGCCCACTGTATATTATACAACACTAACCAGCCACTACCCATGGCCTTCAACACAATGCTGGCCAGTTGCCAACGCCTTTGGCATGCCGACTGCATATTCTAACAAATGAATGGGCACCAGCCATGGCCAATGGCTACGGCATTCGACTTTGACTATTGCATATTTTAAAACAGTACCAGGCCAATAGGCATGGCTTTCAGCCATTTCCACTGTATATATTACAACACTAACTGACCACTATCTATATCCTTGGGTGATGGCCAGTGACCACAGCCTTTGTCAAGGCCAAGTCCATTGCCTAAATTATTATTAAGATAATCAAGTTTTTATGAGCTAACTTGTTAATGATGTTATGGGGACGTGGCTTGGCACCAACAAAGATGGCCGCTTGACTGCACTGCTCCCGCCCGTACCACCTTTATTACGGTTCTGTTTTGCATTATCACAACTTCTATTTCTTTTTCATGACTCATATATTCTAACATGTGGCCTGCTTTCTAAACATATAAAAGAACAAGCTCTTCAAAGCGGGGCAGGGTGAGCGCTGGATGTCTGGTTCCCTGAGGTGGGATAACGACCGCTGGCTGCCGCTTTTCATGAGGAGAATTTCAGTTACACTTGTCTACTTTACCTCACCGAGCTGACTTTACTGGGCCCTCCGTGTACCTACGCTGCCACCTCATTGACAAATATGATTTCACAGCCTGGTCATTTACTGCAGAATGTATTCCTTGCTCTTCATATGTAATTTATTCTTGTTCACCTTTTATGCTATTTTAACATAATTAAGCCTCCACACTGCCCCGTGTGTAAAGGTTTGTGATGGCATGTGTTCCCGCAAATTTTTTAAAATTTGGTTTTATTCTCAATAGCCAGATAGGTCTTTTTTCTTTTTGCCATGTCCTCTGGCAGAGGTGGGCATAGGGTCCCTCTGGGCACCAAAGATACTCATCTTCTGTCCTCTCAGCTACAAATAAAAGGCTGAAAATTGACTTCCCTCCCCAACTCCTTCTCTAAACTCAAACATGGATGTGCTTCTGCAGGCAATTTGGTCTCTAAAACCCTTCATTGAAATTACAAATCAAAAACTTCAACAACTTGATGACAGATGGAGTATTTTTGAAAACAGGATGGTCGAAGTGGAGTCTAGAATCAGTCAAGTTGAAGATACTGTTCCTAGAGTTCTTCATTTGAAAAAAGCAGTTAAGGAGTTATAAAAGCACAACGAAGAGTTGGAAAACAGAGGGAGACGCAATCATCTTTGCATTGCTGGCCTTCCGGAGGGCTGCAAGGGGAATTTCGCCATTTCTTTCTTGCAAAAAATGTTGCCTGCTCTGCTTCATATCCCGCCTGAAACTGCTATTAATATCCAACTCCCCCATCATATTGGGCTAATAAGGAACACTCAATCATCACCATCAGCACCGCGTATGCGTACGCTGATTTTCCTTTTGCTGGAATATACCCAACTGCAGTTAATGAACTCTAAAGTCAAGGAAAAAAATACCTTATTCTGGCATGGAAATCACATTTATATTTCCGAGGATGTGGCAGAAAGAACTGCACAGCAAAGAAAATAATTCTTATCTTTCCGCCCTGCTTTGAAGCAACTCAATGCTCTAAATAGCCTATAACATCCTTGTTCTTTCAAAGTTACACTTAACGGAAGATTGTCGGTTTTTGATGATCCTGCTGACCTCAGGACTTTTATTAGGTCCATGAAAACCAAAAATGTGGACACGTTGCCACCTTCTAATTCTTCAACCACAGGCTCTAGACATTTTAAAGTTTATTTATTATCTTTTTCTCTTCTCTATATATATGAGTTGCAGATTGTTGTAAGTTACTGTACTTATTCAGGTGGATATGCGCGCTTGAGTGGTCTGTGTGCCTTGTGGATCTGGTGCAGATCCTATCTGCTGTCACCTAACCTCTAACTTCTTTTTGCTTTTTCCTTATGTAAACTTTACTATTCTTCTTCATCATACTTGTTAAAGCCCTGCATCTACTACGGTATTCTTATTTCTGCTTCCTTCTATTTCTCAATGTCTAGTTGTCAAGTATTTACTTCTACCCCTTTCCCTTTGTTTACTTCCTTCATGTGTCAGGCTATGTTTCATCCACTATCATGTATTATTGTGCTTGCGGTATAATTACAATTATTTTCTTGTTTTTATGATGCATACTATATTTGCAATATGTATTTATGTATATCCATATATTTGTTTTACATTTCCATAATGGTGTTTAAATGTATATCCTCGAACAATAGGGTGTCAATAATCCTATTAATAGACAAACAATTATTTCTCACCTTAAAATGTTCAACCCATCAGTAGCATGCATTCAGGAAACCCACCTTTACATGGTCAAATCCATGACACTTAAATCATTTTGGGTTTAAGATGTTATAGCTAGCCCTTCTATAGGGGAACAAATGGTGTAGCTGTGCTTCCACAGAGAGGGAAAAGTAAATCTGAGTACAAATAAGAACTGTAGCAAAACCCTCATCATCCCAGTCATGAAAAAAGGAACGGCTGCATTAATGGACACCTACTGGGTTTGAGGCAAACAGGCGTACCTGCACCTTCCACAGTCATGGAGGGGCACGTGCACCCTGGCAACGCTGCATTCAGCTCTGATGGTGATACCCGAAAGCCATATCCAAGGGGAGAGGGAGCCATCTACAATGAAAGATCTGGAGGCCCTGCCAACAACTGAAGATACAGCCGTGTACGCCCTTTCTGAGGAGAAGCTGCAGAGCACAATCTCCCGAAAAAGAGGATAGTCAAACTATATTTCCAAGGCATCCTCCGAATTTTTGGCACAGATTCCAGATTGGTTCCGACTGTTCAACTCCGCTGAGATGTTCTTTGCTTCCCTTGTTCCAAACATCAAGGGCCAACGCAAAATGGCTGCAAATAACGCACTGGGAACTGTTCCAATTGGCCAACGACACAGAAGAAGGGTTTAATGTGATAAACTCCGGCTTCCTTAAGCTGGGTCAGAACATAGCGGATTTCCGCTATATGTTCCCCTTTTAATTAGGACATCATCCACATAGGCCAGGTTTCCGCTTTCAAGGCCTTGTGCAGAAAGATGTTAAATTAATTGCCATAGTTTATATATCTAAAGGGAGTTTGGGTCCACATGTACTGCTGCCCCCCCAAAGGTAAAGGGCAGCTTTTACTGGTCTTCCCTACTCACGGGTACTGTCCAGTATCCATTGGTCAGGTCAATGGCTGTATACACCTTTGACCCTTGGATCTGGGCCAGTCCCTGATCAATGTTGGGAAGGGGCCATCGGGACATGTGGACCTGTTTGTTCAACTCCCTAATCTATGTGCATAGTTTCCATTGGCCATTAGTTTTTAGGATCCCCAGTAGCGGATTGTTAAAGGTACTGTGGACTGGATGACTTATCCTATGGGACTCTAGGTTCTTTATGATTTCCGTGAGGGACTCCATCGACGCGCGAGGCAACTGATATTGCTTCACGAATACGGGAGCCATACCAGGTTCCAGGGGTATTGATGTAGAATGTATCTCGGTGCGACCACAGTCGTACGAGTCCACAGCAAAGATTTCTTGAAAATACAGAAACACCTGTTTCAGCTTCTGCTTTTGATCCTCAGTCTCACAGGCATCAGCGAGGTTGATCCATTTCTTAACCATCTGCCTGAAGCCTGGAAAGACCTTGGGTTTGGCAATCACCGCGGTATCCTCTCGCTGCATGGAGTGATCTCTGGTGATGGTGCTGGCCTGGACAGGGGGTTTCAGGTAGGGGAGGCAGACACTGTTGACCAGAAATACTATCTCATCCTTCCTGATGTTGCAGGTCACGTCCAAGGGCAGGAAAAGTACACGAAGAGATTCCCTCCTCACCGGGTGAAAATCATTTCTGGAGGTAAATCGTCATCACAGTCGTAGCAGTCATTAGGGATCTGTCCCATGATTTAATTACCTAAGTCAATTAAGAAATGTTGGGCATCAACCACCATTCCAATAAAGGTGTCTGCGCCCAGAGTGATACTCCTAGGGTCGCTGTTATCCACCAATATTGGAATTGGGTCCTGTTCTCAGTCAACAAATGGTATTGGGTTCAAATAAAACCCCTGCTGTTGGAGATGATGATTTAAATTTACATAAGCGTCCAGGTTTTGGGGTTTCTGTCCTCTCTTAATTTTTAGGGAAATAATGGATTGTCGGGCCAGTCCTGGGATGGTGACCTCTTCTCCAGTTTGAATTTCAACTGCACACGGCAGCAATTTAGCTGACCGAAATGCCTTTTCAGTATTGTAAACGCCCATGGGGTTACCCCAAAGTCGGGACCAGACTTTGTAATTAATAAGGTCCAAATTAATTGCGAATCAATTGAAAATGTCACTGCCTAAGTAGAAGGCAGAGGGGACATCTTGCACAACCCAACAATTATGCTCTATGCTTTTATCAGCAATGGAAAGTTTGAGCATGCGCCTTCTAGGCAGGAAATATTTGGAATTAGGAGTTTCCATGTCCATTTCCCACTCATCAATCAACGTAAATGTGGGACTGGTCTGATCTTTTGGAAGTTTCCTGAACAACACCTCGCTGATGAAGCTTTTTCCATTATTCACACATAATCTGGCAAGAACATGCTCCCCCTCTCATTTACCTGAAAGGGGAGGAACAGCTGCTCACCCTTTTTCTGAATACCAGCCAAGCTTTGAGCTGGTTTTTCATCACTTTTTATCATGGGATTTGGGTTTTCCTCAAATTGTGGATCAGTATAAAATGTCAGGGTATTTCCTTCCAGTGTGGAATGCCACTTAAAACCGGGGGGACGGTGGATTTTCAAGAATGGAGAAGGGTTCCCATCACCAGTTTGTTCTCCTACAGCAATTACAGTTATGTCGGGTACTTGATTGTTCCTAAAGTGGAACTCAGTTTTATCATACCTCTGCTCAACCATATGCCATGTGCCGTTTAGACTTACATAGTTGGTGCTCTGTTTTAATTTTATTGGCCGGTTAGTCTGTGTCCAGAGGACCTTGTTTACACAATCAATTAGGGGTAACAACCTCTGAAGGAGGTAATTCCCTAAGAGACAGGGTGTCCCCTCTGGTGTAATGACTATAACCGTGTGTTTCACCTTGTGTCTCCTAATTCTGACCTCCAGATCTGCAGTCCCCTCGACGGGAATGCAATTTCCGTCAAAGTTCTGGAGTTGCCCAGGAAGAGGTGTGAGGGGAATTTGGTGACTCTCCTCCCTTTCTGCATTGAGTTGCTCAAATGCCTTTTTGGACAGGAGGGTGGCTTGGGATCCTGTATCCCCAGGGCTTAAAATGCACACTGCCCTTACACCCAGAAGGGGGCATGAAACCTTCCTTCTTTCTCCACAAAGGAAATTGGCATTTTGGCACAGCTGCAGGGTTAACGTCTTCATTTTGAACTCCGACACTGTTTGACACTGTTTGACCTTGGGCAATTTTCTGTGTAGGAGTTTGGGAATCTGTAAACAAAATTCGTCATCCTAAGATTTGGGGGATTTGGGAATCCCCTTTTCCCCCTGATTCTGTGATGTCCCCTTTTTCCTGGAGACAGTCACTTGAACCTGTTTGGGGGGAGAATCCTGCATTTATTTCTGAGTCATTGGGGTGAAATTTCTGGTGTTCAGGGATAGGTGGTTCTAGGTCAGTCCCCATACTTACCCAGTCAACATTAGGGTCTTTTGGGACCCATTTTTCTTTGGGATAAATCCCCCCATCCTTGAAAGAGAAGACTCTGTTCCCCGAATCCTCCAGGGATTCTTTCCCTTACAAATTGGAGGATGCAAACTTCCTCCACAAAATGGGTCTCCTTGATCACTTGGTTCCTCCTACTTACCCTCTGTTTCTTAGGTTGCAGTTTTTCGTGGGTTGAAGATTTGGGTTCAGGGTCAAAGGTTTCTAGGGGTTTTTCACAGTTGAGGAAGGAAGCTTCCTCCAGGGCTTTGCACCCCCCTTCCTCCTGAGCCTCCTCCTCTGGAACCTGTTGGTTGACAGGGTTTTCTCCCCGTCATTGTTCTGGGGTGCCAGACCCTTGGTTTGTGCTGTTCTGGGCAGCAATGTTCTTTTGAGTGCTCTGCTGAGCCCTCAACATGCGGCTCAGGTCTGGGGTCATGCTCTGGACAACAGTTGTGACACCCTCTCTGGCTGAAATAGGGGTCTTGGGTCAAATATTTGCTGCTCTCAGGAAGGGTAATTGTCCCTTCTCCCATGGTAGCTTGGGTATTGAGGGATTCCTCGGTAACCCTCCATCCTTGGTCTCCTGTCTCCCTGATGTGGGGGTCTAGACTTCTGAAAGTGGGGAGAGAGAGAAGGATTGTTCTGAATGTTGGGGTTTGTAGGGTACCTGTGGAAGAAACTTAAACTGGAGGGTGGACGATTACTGCCCTCATGACGGCAGTTTGGCAGGAAGTGTGAAAGGAAGTTTGAAGGGAAGTTTAGAGGAAAGTCTCCTGGGATGTACTTACCTGAATGGATCCCCCCCTCCTGAGCCGTGGGAGTCCATACATACCCCAAGATGGGTCTTTTGCCCTTATACCTCTGGGTAATGTAGTCAGCAGAGTCAGGTGACACATTTGTGGGGTACCCTGCCTGGCTACCACCTGCTTGCGACTGGTCAGAGGGTCTTCTCTGCCTCTGGTTTGGTCTGTTAAAGGGAGGTGTATTTTTAGGCCCCCCCATTTCTAGGTCCAAAATGGGGGTATGATTCACCTCCGCCACCTTAGCAGCAGCAGGGGTTTTGGTTGGTTTGGGAGTTTTGGGGGAATTCTTATTTTCCACAAGCTTTTCAACCTCATAGATTCATCGTGGAAGTCCCTAATCAGCTGTGTCATTATGGATTTAGGGAGGGCATTGAAATAGGTGTTAATGAACTCCCTACTGTTCGTCGCACCCTTCGAGCGGTTTGGACAAATGCCCTTATCAACTCTTGGACAAACTCTCTCGGTGCCTGATCCTCTCTGCACTGCAGGTTGTAGGCTGCCTTGCGAGCCACCTGGGGGTTCTGGTGCACAGAGAAGTGCTTCAAGATGGCTGCCTTTTAGGTAGACCACCTTGAATGATTCGTGTCCTCCAGCCCAGTAAAGAAGTTGGAGTATTCTGGGGAGAATGTCCATGTGGCAAACACCATAGAATTCTGATCATTTTTTATGCCGAATTATGTCATCATCTGGTCATACAGCTCCAGATGCTCCCAGACTGAGTATTTGGCATTCTTATGGTAAAGGGTCATGAAGTTTCTAATAGCTCTTATTTATCTAATAGGATCTTTTACCAGAGTTATCTTTTCTTTGGCAGACTTCTTTTTCTGTTGCACCTGAGTCCATTCGCCCTCAGACTCAGAGCTGCTGCTGTTTGAGGTCCCATCCCTATTGTCAAGGCGCTCCCTGATTCTTTGAGACTGTGAGTCTCTCCCAGAAAGACGGGCATAGTCTCTTCTCCTCTGTTGTATTGAGGGCGCTCTGAGTCACTTCCCTTGGACTCCCTCTTTCGCACAGGGACGTACTCATCTGACTCCTCCCTTTTTACAGGGTTGGTAGAGACCGCCCCCAGCCCCCAGAATGGGTGGAAGTTTTCAGGATGCTCTTTTGGGGCCTAAACTCAGACCCTTCTTTATCTGCAAAGTGGACCAAGTGGTCCCTTTGCAGCTGATGTCTCTACCATTCGAACTCCCTGATTTTCTTTTCATGGGAGTCCTCCTGGTCAGCTACATTGGCCAAAATATTTTTAAACCTAAACAGGGAGGCACACCCATTGCTCTCTGATGTGGGCAGGTCTTCCCACTCCTGGGGTACAGCTACGTCACATTTCCTGGTTCTTGTTGACTCACAGGTAAGAAGCTAGCTGCTCCTTGACATAAAAGGTGGTGAAGTGGCTTGAGGTCCCTGGTACCAGGGGCATCCCACCATAATCAGGGGTCACCCTTCCATTGTTGAGGTTCAAAAAGGCCTGATTAAATCTAGCCCATTCTTTTTCTGCTCTATCTAATTTCTTTTTCTCAATCCCTATTTCCTGGTAGTATGCAGAGAACTGAGCTTTGTACTCGGCTACCAGGGCTTAACTTGCTTCTATAACCCTACCTTCGACTACTACTTGGCCCTGGAGCCCCTTGTTCTCTTCATTCAGGGTCTCACTTTCTTTCTGTAACTCTTGCAGGGTCTGGAAATACTCAGACCTCTTCTTTTGCAGGAGTTTAATCTCCTCACTCTCTGCTGTTTTGGTCTGTGTTGTCTGCTCTAGATCAAATTCTATTTGCCTTATATGTCCCATTAATTTTTCATACTCTGCTTTTAGGTCAGTCAGTTCCTGAAGAGCTGACTCTCCTTTCTCCAGGTCTGCCTACAACTGGCACACTTCCTGGCACAGGACATCTTTTTCCTGACACAGCCTACTATTTTGTTCACTGAGGTGATCTCTCTGTTGTTTTATTGCACCCAACATCTGGCGCTCTTGGTCAAGATATGTTTTGGAATGGACCTCCTTTATAACCCACTGATTATTGTCCTCTTTCAATTGCTTAATCTGCTTTTGATATGCACACATATCCTCTACGCAGGCTCTATTTTATGTCACTTGTTGGTTCAATTTTAGTTGGCTCTCTTCCAGAGAGTCAACCATTTTTGGCACTCCTCTTTCAGTGCAGATAATTGAGCCTCCTGCTCTGAATTAGTTTGTTGCTGAACTGCCAACTCCTTCTTGAGCCGCTGAATGATGTTTCCTAATTCTAACTCAGAATTTTAGCTCTCTTGCACTTTCTCCTCTAACTGCCTTAACGCCCCTGTTACTTACTCTAATAGCTCAGATTGATTCTGCCCCAAGGTTACACTCTCCTGGTACCCTTCTTCCATAACTATCATGTGGAAGTACATGTATGCAGTGAGTTGTACCATTTTAGTTTGCTCATCTTTGGTGTTCTACGTCATGTAAAAATTAGTCAAGGCTTCATGTAACAGGCCACTGTCCTGCCACACATCCATATTTCTGTTGCATCAACCTAGACTGCCAGTCCTCATGTCCCTGCTCTGCCCATTCCCCTATAATGAACAATTTGGACAGAAGGTGCTTCCTAGCCATGTTAATTTCCACAGTGCTCATTATGAAAAGTGTTCTGCACCTGATGGGTTATCTATGCCAGGGCAAGATCTCCACCCGGCTCCTTCCTAGTTTATGCTTACACTATTTTGTTTGACCACACAGCCCTGATTTCTAGGGTACAAGTTTGGCTGGCACCTTCACAGGGTAAGTGTAATGGTTGTAGATCACCGTATGAATATCGCCTCTGGGAATAACAATTCAGGTTTGAAAAAAGATGTCTACGTATGATCCTTTCTGGACAAGGCATCTGCCCTGCGATTGACTCGACCAGGGATAAAAGTCAATATTATGCTATTCCGTGTTTGTGCGTGTTGAAGTGCCCGTAGATTGTGGTGATCTGTTCATACTTCAAAAGGCTTTTGAGACCCTAACAAAAGATGACGCCATTCCTCGAAGTTAAAATAAAAGTTATTTTTCTAAGTCAGTATAATTCAGTTCTCCCGGAGATAGTGTCTTGGATAAATACGTCACTGGGCGTTCTATGTCGTTAGGGTCCTTTTGAAGCAATACTGCCCCTAGGGCATGATGGGAAGCATCTGATTACACGGTAAACTTCTTTTCTTGGTCAGGTGTTATCAAAATAGGAGCTCTGGTAAACAATTCCTTCAGTCGGCTAAAGGCCTTTTGAGTCTCTGTGGACCAAAGGAAAGTGACTCCCATCTTGAGGAGCTTGGTCATGGGTTGCGTCAGAGTGGAGAAATGAGGTATAAACCTCCTATAAAAATTTGCAAATCCTAAAAACCTTTCAATATCCTTGACCGACACTGGGGTAGGCCTTTCGAGGACTGCAGTGGTCTTTTCTGGGTCCATTTCTATTCCCTTTGCTGGGAGAATATATCCCAAATAGGCAATCTTTGGTTTGTGAAATTCACACTTCTCGATCTTGCAATATAAATGGTTTTGTTGAAGACTACGTAACACCTCCTTGACATGTTGAATATGGTCTGAGATAGTAGCTGAAAAAACTAAGATATCATCCAGATAGATGATGACATAATGAAGGGATTTATCTGCAAATAAATGGTCCATGAACTGTTGGAACACTGCAGGTGCGTTAGCTAAACCAAACGGCATGACTCTATAATGAAAGTGTCCAAAGGGAGTTCGGAATGCTGTTTTCCATTCATCCCCTGATTTTATATGGATTAAATGGTATGCACCACATAGGTCTAACTTAGTATAAATGTTTGCACCCTTCACTGCCTCAAGGATATCTGGGATAAGTGGCATGGGGTATTTGTCCGGAACAGTAATCTTATTAAGTCCTCTGAAATCAATACAAAGACGGAGTTCTGCAGTGTTCTTATTTGGTATGAAAGATAATGAAAGGTTTAGGCTGATTCTGTGATGAGACCGTTTCTCAGATGAGTATGTAAATATATTTAAATACTCCTTGAGCATTTCCTTCTCTTTGGTGGAAAGAATATACATTCTCCTGAATGGTAACAGACTATCTGGGAGAAGATCTATAGCACTATTGTCTCTCCTATGTGGAGGAAGTTCTGAATATTCAGAATGGGAGAATACAGTCTGATACTGATGGTATTCTTGTGGAAGGGCTGACATCTGGTGAAGAATGGTATTCCCCTTGATGTTGGAGGGCGTGTCTGACTTCTCTTCCTTTAAGCTCTCTCCCAAAGGCCTTACTCTTCCTCCTAGACAATGACTTATGCAATGTTCAGATCCTAAAAAGAAGGTTCGAGCCTACCAATTAATGTAAGGGTTATGCACCTTTAACCAGGGTAATCCCAAAATCACCGGATAGTGTGCTGTCTTTATGATGTCTAACACCAAGGACTCTTGGTGAGAAGCAATAGACATCACAAGGGGTTGGGTGTGATCGGTGATTGGGCCAGAAGTGAGTGGCCTCCCATCCACACTGTCTATGGGAATAGCTATAGATTTAGCAGAACGTGGGAGGCCGTGCTTTGCAGCCCAGATGTCATCTACAAAATGTCCCACTGCTCAGCTGTCAACGAGGGCAGGCACATTCTCTAGACGAACATTACCCCAGGAAAAAGATCTGCTAAGAACCATCATGGTATTCTCTAAGAGGAGAGCTTGCTGAGAATTATGGGCGAATATAGGGGAACCTTTCTGCAAGTGATAATCCAGAGCCGTCGTTCCCTTTTCGGTTGGGTGTTAAATTTTCCCTGTCTTTCTGGGAGGCGCAGCAGAACATTCCCTTACCGTATTTGCTCCGCAATACATTCAAAAACCTTGTGACCTCCGACAATTGTGTTCCTCTACAGATAAAGGAGCTATGCCTGTACCCAGTTGCATAGGTTCTTCCTGGGCCGGTGCTTTACTTGTAAAAGGGACTCCTTCTGGGGGTGACCGATAAAGTCTACCTTTCTTCCTTTCTTGATGTCTTTCTTGAAGTCGATAATCCAACTGTATAACTAATGCAATGAATTCAGATAGGTTATGTGGACATGGAACCCTTGAAACCTCATCTTTTCATTCTTCTGTCAGCCCTCTATGGAAAATCGCATCATCAGACCATGCAATGTCTGCCGCCATCTGTTTAAACTTAGTAATGTAAGACAAGACATCTTGATTTCCTTGTCTGAAATCAAGTAAGTGTTCCTGTGAAGCAATGGTCACCTCTTGTGTCCCAAACATACTGTTTATACTATTACAAAAAGCTGGATAGGAGTCTAATATCGGATTGTTGTTGGTGGCCAATGATGCAGCCCATGCCAAGGCTGCCCCTGACAAGGCTGCCCCTGACATCTGAGAGATCATGTGACCCACTCGATCTCGGTCAGTTGGAAAAAATGCTGCTTTAAAAGCAACTGTACCGTGCACGACTCTAAGAATTCTTTAACCCGATGCAGATTTTCATCAAAATGCCCCATTGGTAAGGCTCCTTCTGGAACCTCGGAACACTTAGGTGATCTATTAACCTGACGGCGTAATGTAGCATTTTCCTGTTTCAATTGCTGTACTTCTGACGATAAGTTTTGGACTGCTGCAACTAATTGTTGTAGCTGTTGTTCCATGTTGGTGGTCGCCAGATACTTGACTGTTATAGAGCTTGACAAGCTCTTTTACGCTTTCTTAGGGTGTTGCTAGCTGTAATGGCTGTAATGATTTCTACTATAACACTTAACTCTTAAGCATATAACAACAGTCAATGTAAATGTCAATCACCAACCCAGCTCAGTTTTCTTGATAGATGCTAGTAGAATCTACCTGGTCTCCCCCTGCACTGACCAAATCGTCAGAGCAAAGAGAGGCAGCCAGGGAAACCCTTGTGGGGGAAAAAACCCTGTGCTGCTAGTGTGCGCTGACTGTAGAAGTCAGGGTGATACATCAGCTTCTGATGTCTCCTCTTGCCTTTTCCTTTCTTTCTGCTGTAATGCAAAGAATAGGATCAGGAGGTGTCCTGGATGGATTGTAAGTATTACGGAAACGGTATGTATGTTTACCCTGTGATAGAATCCCTTAGGATTAGAAACGAAAAGGGGAAGGAAGAGTGTGTGGACTTTCAATCTTCCTTTCTACTGCAATTCAGTAAAAGAAAAGGTTAAGGTAAGAAGAATAGTAAAGGAGTACAGTAGATCTCATTGAATAAGTCTGTTACGCCTACCAGAATCAGAATGTATTTCTATTCCGAACAAAGGAAACGGTTTGCACGACAAGTGTGTGCTAGCAAGGTAGGTTGGGTAATGTAGTCCAGAAGCTTGCACTTGCAGAAATCTATCAGTAACAAAAGAGGCAATTAACAGGAACCACAGAATATTCTCTGAAATTAGATATGAGAGATTAAAGTTTAAGTACGTACTTCGCAGGATGAGGACTGATGCAAGGACAAATGGTGTCGTGATTTGAAAGTGTGAATGTCGAGGACAGGAGGAATTCTTTGATGAACAAGGGTGAGAAAGTACAAATGAAACAGCCGGTTAGAAATAGAAAGCTGTTGAAGTAAAAAGTGAATGTAGCAAAAAGCCTAGGTTCGAAACTCACGTAACGTGGCCACTGAAAGAGTTGCAACACACTGTTGCTCAGGTCCCAGCATCTGAAATACTGACTCTGATGACAGAGGCGGAGTCAACCCTGTTAATTCCTTAGGGAAGGCTGAAACACAGTACTGTGCATCTGACGCCATCTTGGGTGAACTACTGTGAATGCCCAGAACACAGCGCCATTAATGCCATAGTGACCATTGGCGACGCTGCATCATCACAGTAACACAACCTACCATCCACTAAATGTAACAATACTTCAATGGGCTAGTATGCTGTGCTACCCTGTCACAGGTGGAAACACTCTGTCAATTCTGGATGAGCCCCCAAGTTGTCACAAGATATTTTGCAGCACAAGCATGTCAGGGACCTTCTACCCCTGCAATGATGGTGGCACACAATAAAACACTTTTTATGATTCCACAGAATTCTTTTGAAAAGGCTTCCACCCTGTCTCGCACACAACCTCCACCAGCACCCCTTTTCTCAATAGACCAGGAACCAGGCCAGTGTGATGTCAATGAATAATTTCTAGATTTATTAATTTAATATTCAATCAGGACAAAAATATGACAGCATCCACTAAAGTTGTGGCAAAACAATACACAGGCTTCTAGAACATAACCAGGTTAAGAGAGACTTCAATGCCACACCAAATTTGTGTTTTGAAAGCAATGCCCAATACTTTCCCTCAACTAATTGCAGAAAGGTTAAGCACTCCCATGTGTGACAATGGAAACTGAATTATAAATGATTCAATAATACTACCATGGGACAGCACACAATGGACCTTCGGACGGCTTACAGTAGAGAACAAATAGGGCTTTCAAACAGACTAGCTAGCACACATAGGAAATCCAATTTTTAAACAGGTCTCACGTGAGAAATCTAAATAAAAGGGGATATAATTTGAATCCATGATCAGGGTATGATAGAGAAGGAAAGATAGAGTAGGAGAAATGAATTTTTCAAAGGTGAAAAGAAAGATTTGAAAAAACGAAAATACAAATCCCACTAAATTTAGGTGGAGCTGTAAATGACAGGAAAACTCAAAACCATGAAAAACAAACGAAAGGCAATACCAAATCCGAGCTCAGAACATGATAGAGGAAGGGGCATACTCTGGGAAAATCACTGTTTAAAGGGTGAAAAGAGATATTTGGAAAAAACTAAATTGGGAATCCCACTCAATTCCGCTGGGGCTGGAAATTACACACACACTTTCAACAATGAGAAAGGCACATACGAACAATGGTTTTTAGTAAAAATGACAGAGGCAACTCACAGGTATGTTTTGGGCAAAGAGATTCTCACAGTGGGAACAGCAGTTTGGGTTTAATATGAAAGATGCAAAGGGGATTTGTTTTTAAACACATAATTTAACACATGGACACATTTGGTTTTAGCTCATAATGGGGATAATTATTTTGGGGTAACACTTTAATGACTATAATAATTAAATAACAACACTGGGCACAAGATGTTTGAATTCGAATTGCAACAATCTTGCTCCATGAATTTCAATGGGGGAATTAATTGATTTACTAGGCAAAATACTAGGGAAATGACTTACCTAACTATGCAAACAAACAAAGGACTTTTCAGGGGAAAGAGAACTATGATCAACAGGTACACACAGGATGATTTTGTTCCATAGGAAATCTGACTTAAATGCACAGATGAACACAGTATGTGTCAATGGGAGAGTTACCAAAATGCACAACAAATACAATACTTTTCAATAGAAAAATAACTAAATTTCACAAACAGCTAGAATAGAGGATTTTTCCTTATGGGGACACTCTAGGATAGTGCTTAAATAGATAGGACTTGTTTAATCTATGGCTGTGGAGATCTATACTTACAGAAGAAAAGGACTCTATAGTCATCAATGGTGCCAGGGCTCCACTGCAGGGACCATCAAAGGGATCAATCAAGGCCTCACTCTGTCCTCCCAATCAGCTACTCCAACTCCATGCTTCCCTTCAAGACTATGCCCAAATTTCTGAAAGGATAGCTCCAGATTTTTCCATCAACTGCACACCTCGAATTTTGTAGAGAGATATCCCAGTTGAAGAGGAGTAACCTATTTATACGCCAAATGACATCACGGCTGTGTCATCCTCCTCACACAACTGATTGGACAGTGGTCAAGGTTTCTCTCCCGCTCTGCAAGCAGGTAGGCCCAGATAATGGAGGAGTGGTTTGAGCATCCAGAGGAGGATACCCCATCAATCATCTGACAAAACAGAGGGTGGGATCTGGCTTTGGTACCTACAAATCTCACATTTTAATAACTACCCTTTCTCATCATGTTATGTCACCTATGGCCACAATACTAGATACAATTTTTTTCAGGCAGTCGCCTAAATTGTGTTTGATGACCGTGGGACCTACTGGTGCAGAGCTACAGTTTTCCCTCATCTCTGCCCAAACTATATTACCGAAAAATGGGGTATTCGAGGGGCAGAATACCTATCATCTGTTACACATTTTCTCAAATGTTTATGATCGTCATATTTATGCGGAAATCATAATCAATTTTTCCCTTATAACTTTTCACCAAAACCATTTTCAGTTGATCAGATGCAGCTTGTAAATAGCTTTCCAGAAATCCACACATGAATAATCTGAGATAAATATTGTGGCTATTACACGAAAAAAAGCATATCTTCCATTTGTGTGCCCTCGGACACTGACCCCCTCGATACATCTGCCCCACCCTCATTTTTCATGTGCTCATGAGCACGCCTTTTGCTGAGGGGCATATCTCTGTCCTGTAGTTATGGCATTTTAGGGCTATTTCACCCTACAACTTACCTGAATCTACTTTTAAAAATGATCAAATTCTTGATGACTATTTAATGCATTTCTCTACAGAATTGAAATTAAAGCAGCAAAAAAGTTTTAACGTGATGAACAAGATTATGTCAATAAAATAATGTATACATTCCAAAACGTTTTTGACCAACAAAAACAGAATGTTAAAACAGAAGTTGCCAATACATTTCCGACACCATTAACAATTTCCTGTTCTTCATCAGAAACGGTACTTTCAGAAAGTGGAAGTGATATAGATCCTACCATAGAAGAGCTAAAAAGGCACAAATTGAGCACAAAGAGAAATCAATTTCAACACAACCTTGCAATGAACACAAATACAAGATCAAATATTACAATGCCATCAAAACCCACTGCATGGGCAAAAGATCTGGTAGGAAATTGAGAGCCAGACCATCCCGGTGTAATTACAAAATCAAGAATAAGCAAACCAATTCCAAGGCGGATCTAGTAGTGAATCTCTCAAATCTAACATTGACTAATGATTTAGTTTTGGCTCTAAACAGGGGAATTACTTTTTGTCCAACTAACACTTCTGACTATTTTTCAATAAAAATGTAGACCTTTACAACTTTTGCAGGTGTCTCAAGCTTAAACATTTTGTGATGCACAAAGTCTCAGGGAAACGCCAACAGATATTATATGATAGGTTATTTATAACGCGCTTAATACCCAGAGGTTTTTAAGTGAGGACCCGGGGATCAAACCTGTGTTGCTCCATGTAATCTTGCTTCCAAGGCGAGCACGTTGCCACTGAGCTATCCTCCCAGAACAGATACGGTTAAGCCACCTTTAAAGATATCATCCATTGTAGCACAAGATATTGTTACATTGATGAATTTAGACATTTCTGATAACGAATTTACCATTGAAGACTTAATGAAAGAACCAGATATAGATCCTTTTCAAAGTGAGGATAGTCAACTAAAACTGAAATGAAAATGCCTACCACAATTAACAATAGACAACGTGGTAGGCACCTTCAACAAAGTGGTAACAGCAGACTCTGAAATATATTTACCTAAACAAACTTAAAAAATCACAGAACATAATCGTACCTATGCAGAAAGAAAAGCAGTCAAAGAATTGCAAAGGAATGACAATGTTGTAAACAAAAATAGCAGATAAAAGGCGGGAAAATAGTTATAATGAATAAAATTGACTACATAAAAGAAGCAAAGAAAGAACTTCACAATATTAAATGTTATGAAAAAATACAAATTAACCCTCTCAAAAAACAGGGCAGAATTTGGCAAAATTTGGCAAAATTTTGCAACAACAAGGCATACTAAGTGAAGAGGAATATGAATATCTAAAGAGCACTATCCATAAATGTCAAGAATTTATTTCCTACACAAAACTCATATAAAATATTCAACATTTCCATCCCTGGCACTGATCATAAATGGAAGTGGTTCCATCACAGAAAAAAATGTCTGAATATATTGATACATTTCTGAATCCCTTAGCTCAAAGCCTAGCTTCTTACATCAAGGATACTAAAAATATAATATAGCTAATTGAAACCAAAATGTGGAAGGAACACTACAGAATGGTAACAATGGATGTGATCATGAAAAAGGTATAGCGGCGACTAATATTTCCTTAAATCAAGGTCACTGGGAGTCATTCCGAGTTGGGCGGTAAGGGTTTAAGGGCACCGGTAAGGATGCCGGTAAACCCTTAATACCCTATTTGAAGGTCCCTTAGCGGGTCGCAGCAGGAACAGCTGGTCTGATCAGCTGTTCCCTGCGGGTCCCATTAAGGGACCTTGGAGCTAATAACGGGCCCACAATTTGTGGGCCCGTTATTAGTGCCTATTCCATTCTTATTAAACTCTATGTGGGCTCAAATGGGAATGGGGAATGGTTTACTGAATAGGGACTTACCGGGTCCTCCAAGGTTGGAATGACCTGGTAAATCCCCATTCAGTCAGACCGGACCCGGGTTTGGAGGCAGCCATGGTGCTAATAGCACCAATGCTGCTTCCAAACTCGTAATGACCCCCAATGTCTTTTTTGGAGCAGCACAAAATGGTTTTTGAAATGTAAAAATGTGCCTTAATGAATAACATCTTCTGCTTTGACAATGTAATATACCAGCAAATACAAGGTACGGCTATGGGTGCAAAATTTGCTCCTCTATACACAAACCTATTTATAGGCTTTTTTGAGTTGGAACATGCTTGGACTCATAACTTCTTCATAGATATAGACAAAATTGTCTTTTGGGGTCGAGACATTAATGATATTCTATTGATTTGGAATGGAGATAAAAACTTGTCTAGAATGCACACAATATTTGAATCACAAAAATCTAAATATCAAACTCACAATGGAAGAAAGTTCTGAAAAAATACATTTTCTGGATTTAGAAATATACGTTCACGACAAGGAAATTCACACAACTCAATGTATTAAACCAGCAGCAGGAAACAGTACTCTCCATGCTTCTAGTAATCATCCAGCACACACCATACAAAACATCCCCTATGGTGAATTTCTTTGCATAAAAAGAAATTGCAGTGAAGAAACAGAATTCAAACCAACATCTGGATCACAGTGGTTATATATTCTTAGAAAGAGGTTATTCTATTTCAACATTCAACACAGCAAAATCAAAAGCACTCAAAAAAGACAGAGCTGAATTATTAGTGGACAAAGAACAAATATCAGGAATAACTAAACTAGAAGACAGACAATTAGATTAGTAACAATTTACCGCTCTGATGACTACAAAATAAGAAAAATTCTCAACAGGCATCGGAAAATTCACCAACTCGACCCAACTTTATCAAGACATTTAGACAACAAACCGTCAATGACATTTAGGAAAGCGTCATCCTTAAAAACTATCATCAGCCCCAACACAGCCAAAATGATCAGGAACTATTGAATCATTTTGGAGTATTCCCGAAATCTCAGGAAATCACAAATGTCGAGGATGCAAAGTTTGTCCCCAAATTATAGACAAACTAAAGGAAATACAGCTACCGAACGGCATGAATCCAAAAATGTCAGGCTTCATGAATTGTAACACAAATTTTGTGGTCTTTGGTATCAAATGCCACTGTAAAAAATTGTACTTCAGGTAGAATCATGGAACATATAAGAGCAATACAAAACCATGATACAAGATACCCTTTGGCAATTCATTTCAATTCAGAACACAAAAATCAAAAGATTGAGGATCTAAAGTTTCCAGGTTTTGTGACAACCAAAGAAACCCTAAGAGGAGGAAACAAAATCTAAACAACTAAGGCAGCTGGAATCTAAATGGATAGCTCTAATGGACAGTTGTCACAGTGGTTGAAATCAGAATAATGAATATTGGTCATGTCTGTAAGGACAAAGACACATTGCCCAACTTAAAGGTTTCTCCAACTCGTCCTACTACCTAACTTGTATTGAAATTTGACGTATTTGAATTAGGAACCCTGCAAGAACATTTTGGAACTATGAAAGGAACTGTACGAAAATGTACAAGGCAATATATGATAATCGAAATTTGGACACTGGATACAGACTTTGAAAACATAGGACCTAAACATTTTTAAAAAAGCTTTTAGACTGGATATAATCATAAAAATAAAAAAGCTTTGAAACATATCTCAACTATCATAAATGTTTCTCTCTTTGGTGCATGAAATCTAAAGATTGCAATTTACAGATGTACAAATACTGCTGGGAAAACAGAACAGTTAATCTTTAGTCAACCGAGAGGAGTATCTAGTCACAGATTAAGAAACAGAGTGATTGTTTGCAAACCGATTGAAAAATAAGTAATAATGATGTTGTGTCTAATGCCATTATTGATGTAATCTGTTATGTGCAATGTAATTAGTGTTGTCACCAGTGATTGCATCAGTAATGCGATCCGTGATGCCATCAGTGTTCTCATAGAACATGTAATTACTGATGTCATCAGCAATGTCATCTGTGATGTCATCATTGTGATCATAGGCTGTGCAACAGGGGGCATGAAGAAAAGGTGGCTTTAGCTGAATTTCAGGGGTTTGTTGCATTTAGTTCTCACCTTAACATCCGTCCAACAAATATTTTTCATCCTTGAAATTCAAGGGTTTTGTTATTCCATAAATCCCACAACCACTTTTATAACTGAAATCCTGGCCCTGAAAAGGGCCGTTTTGGGGGAGAAGGATGGAACTGGGAAGAGGAAAACATTAAAAGCACACATGTAAGGGTGAAAAAGGGACATTTAATTTTCCATGCATTTTTTGTTTTTGTGTTTCCCATTTTTGATTTTAAAGGGGGTAAAGAAATTGCCACTTAAAAAAATATATGTTTTCCTAGCAGCGGCAATTGGCCTGGTGTTCTAAAAAGGCGCTTCTCCAACCATCTAAGGTGGCCTCTCCCACCACGATCCAGTTATGACATCTCTAACACATTAGTTGGCAGTCATCTAAACCGGGTGCAAGCAGGATGGGATGAGGTTGGGTGGTGGTGGATGAAACAAAGTAAGCAACAGCAGTGGAAGGTACTGGCACAGAAGTGCTTTTGGCCAGCAGATACTGGCATCCAGATTGTGGACCATGGGCTCTCACCTTGTGATGGAAATGAGCCTTCCTATAGGGTTCTTCCACACCGTCCCAGTGGACACAGACCAGGTGCTGAATCAAAGTGGATCTTCCCAAAGTATGTGATGATTTATTTTAATATCTTCTCTGCAACACCTTCACATGAAAATACACCAGCTATCAGCAACAGTTTTCTGAGCACACTGATTCTTCCATGGAGGTAAGGCAGTTGACACCCACATCATCTCGTCAACACTGTTTGTCCCAGACATATCTACATCTTGGGAAAAGGAGGAAAACACAAAACCAATAAAAAACACAACACTAAAAGGACTCTTTTACCTAGCCTGCATAGTCCAGTGTCCTTCTTTATTCTGCCTAACTTATAAACTTGAGGCTTGTCATGCCAGGTACGCACACCCACCCACCATATTCATAGCCACCTTCTTCTTGCTTAACTCTAGCCCACACCATTACACTAACACGCCTTATGCACCTTTTCTAAGCATGCATCTACCAACCATCTACACAATCCTACTTAGGACTATCCTACACTTACTCACGACAATAGACAGCAACATGCCCTTCACTCTGCCTTTGCCAGCGTGTACGGCACGCCCCAATGGGTCCAACAACCCCAACAGCCTAACTACCAGACCTTGCTATCTCTTTGAGAGAAATCTTAAACTTAGAGCCAGACTTCCAAAAATGTATGAACCCCCAGCCAAATCTCTACACTACTGTTCTAACAACCCTCACAGAAATCCTAAAAGCATCCAACCAAATACCTCCGCTCCCAAATCTACTAATACTCAACACCCCCTGCAGCTTAACAGTTGACTCTGTCGAGATCCCATTCATCCTAAACCTACCCACAACGCGCCTACACCCACTGTGACTACACTGCCCAGTATAAGAGGTGCCCTAATAAATGCACAGTCTCCAGTGGCACACGCCACAGAAATAGCCGACCTAATTTCAGTTGAAAATATGGACTTCCTTGCCATTATGGAATCATGGCTCCATTCAGCAGCTGGCCCAGCAATTATGCTAGCAACCCCAGAGGACTACACCCTCTTAAGAATAGACCGCACCACCTCCCGAGGCGGTGGCCTAGCCAGAATTGCTAAAACTAGTCTAGCCATGAGTCTTGCACCCCCCCAAAAAACAGATTCATGTGAACTCCTGACAGCCAAGCTAACCATCTCTAAAACGCAAACTATATCTATCCACCTCATCTATAGACCTCCAGGCGCATTAGGCTCCTTTGAGGAA
This sequence comes from Ambystoma mexicanum, assembly GCF_040938575.1. Lineage (NCBI taxonomy): Eukaryota > Metazoa > Chordata > Amphibia > Caudata > Ambystomatidae > Ambystoma > Ambystoma mexicanum. The sequence continues at coordinate 741,818,716 of NC_090928.1, forward strand.
GACCTGACCAACATCCTATCGGAAAACCTTAAAAATACCTCACCCTGCATTCTCCTTGGTGACTTTAATCTCGGTTACAAAGATCCCTTAGACCCAAACGCCACCCAAATTAATAATTCTATTGAGGCACAAGGGTTTACCCAAAAAGTTACAGGTACCACTCATACTAAAGGCAGAACCCTTGACTGGGTAGCGGAACACTACTGCCAAACTTCCATCATTGACATAACGCCTCTGCCCTGGTCCGACCACCATTTGATCGCCTTCTCTGTTAAAGCTACAGTCCCCTTCATCTCACCAGCTTAGCCCCGGCAATTCCCACCAGAATTAAAAAGAACATTACTGCCAATAAACTCATACCTCTGATCCTTCCTACCCTGAACTCTCTTCCAGCATCCACTGACCCCCATACCTTGGTCGAAGAGTACAATAAAATAATGCTTTCTGCCGTAGACACTATAGCACCCTTGAAAACTAGAAAATGCAAACAGAAAAAACATATCAACACCTGGTTCTCTCCCCACCTTAAAGCCATTAGACTAGAGAAACAGAAATGTGAACAAACATGGAGACTAGACCCCTCAGATATCAATAAAAATAACCTTACTAAACTAGCCTCTTTGTACAAAAAAGAAATTATCTCTGCCAAACAAGAATGTTGCAATTTACGCATCACCCAAGCCAAATCTAATATCAAATAATTGTTTACAATCCTCAAAGAAATGGAAACTCCTATCCAAACCCCGGATACATGCCTTAAAGACGAAACATGGTGCACCAGCATCCAGAATGCCTTAGCTAACAAAATAACGACTCTACACACTAAAATTAACAACAAAAAAGAGTCCTTTCAACTTACCTCCATATCTAACAACCTCATCCCCAATGATAACAATATTTCGGCCCCTGCACCTCCCATCACCACACCTATCGCACCCACTGAACTGCATCAACCCCTTTTCAACTTCAAGAAAGTATCCATTCTAGAAGTTGAAAACGTCATCCTCACTCTTAAACCGTCCAATTGTCACAGTGACCCCTGCCCAGCGCAAATTATAAAGGATGCCGCAATAGACCTGTCGCCATTCATAACCAAGCTTATAAATGCCTCATTCTCCACAGGTACATTCCCAACAACCTGAAACAATCTTGGGTCTTACCACTCCTAAAAAAACCTACACTCGATCCATCCATTCCCACAAATTACCGCCCAATTACAACAGTTCCATTCCTGCTCAAAATCCTTGACAAGGTGGCATACCTACAAATTCAACAATATTTGGAAGGTCACCATCTCTTAGGAGTCCGCCAGTCAGGTTGTAGACCGCAACACGGCACGGAAACGGCATTAATCGACCTCAAGGCACAAATTGATACCATGAGAGACAACGGCAATTCAGCTCTTCTATTGTTGCTTGACCTCTCAGCGGCGTTTGACTTGGTCGACCACAAAACTCTCTGCCACCATCTGGACTCGGCCACACACTTCTCACAAGAAGCCATAGGATGGATTCAATCCTTCTTAAATAATAGAACTATCAGCGTCTTTGCTCCAGCAGCAGCGGCGGACCCCATACCTATCTCCTGCGGTGTGCCTCAGGGTTCATGCGTTTCACCCACTCTGTACAACATTTTCACAAAGCCCCTTTTCGACGATCTAGACAGTCTGGGTATCACCTACACTAACTATGCAGACAATACACAGATCCTCATCCCGCTGACGGGAGATTACGATGAGGATTTGGCCTTTGTGAACAGAGTGTATCTCATCATCCAGGCATGGATGGCCTCTCATGGACTATGCCTGAATGATGACAAAACGGAACGTCTGATAGTCGGTACCCCGGCGAATCTTAACAAACTGAGTCAGCGTTACCCTAATTTCATTATAGACAATAACAACATTACAGTGGCCAAGGAAGTCAAAACCCTTGGCTTCTACCTGGATTCCACTCTTAACCTGAAAAAGCAAGTAAATTCCATGGCCTCGGCCACCGCTTACACCTGTAAGTTAATCAGAGCAGCCACACCGTTCCTCACACCTAACAACTGCATTACGTTAGTGAGAGCACTGCTATTATCCACATTGGACTATTGCAACGCTCTTTATGTAGGGTGTAATAAATACATCACTAATAAGATTCAGACCCTTCAAAATAACGCATTAAGAGCAGCGCTCAATAGCCCTAAAAAAGCCCACATATCGGACCTCAGAAGAGCTAACAATTGGCTCTCTACTAAAGATAAAATCTTCCTCAAATCTACCTCCCTGATTCATAAATGCTTACACATGGCCGCCCCACAGTACCTTACTACCAGATTCCTACAACAATCCTCTAATTGCCCCTCCAGAACAGCTACTGCTAACCTACTTCGAGTGCCGACATTCAAACGTTCCAAGACAGGGGGTAATAGCTTCCCGGTCAAAGCTACCCAAAATTGGAATTCTCTCCCACCCCACCTAAGGGAGGATATGTCTTACCCACATTTTAGAGCCAGCCTTATTATTTGGATTAAGGAACATGACATCTGACACTTATCATCATTCACTGTATCTAATTGATTTGTAATTACTCATTGTCTGTTGCTCCCTACGTGTATATTATGTGCCTGCACTATCTTTACTCTGTTAGACTTTTTGTATTGTCAACTTGCAATGTAATGTGCAGCAATGTAACCCAAGCTGAGCAACCCTCTTTTTATCTTTGGCGCCCTAATACCCTCGGGTCTGGTGCGCAGTATAAATAAAATAAACAAACAAACAAACAAACTCTGCCACTTAAAATGGAAAAAGTTTAAAAAAATATAGATATGCTAAAAAAGAAACAAAAACTACAAATGACTGGAGAAAGATGAAAGGCATAGGAACAAGAATGGAAAAAGGGGAATAGCAAGTTGTGGATACTGCTCTTTAAAAGTTACCAGAGGCTCAAAAGCTCAAAAGCAAGTTCACACACCAAAAGACAAAAACCAATGAGAAAAAAAAGAAAGGTGTTTTTTGGTGCGATGAACAGCCACGGCTACACCAACAAGCCAATCAGAGCGTGACTTTAATACACGTGGCTATACCCAGGCGCATGACTTAGTCACACATAAATCATCGACCAATCAGCTTCTGTGGCCCGCATACGCACCTAAGCATACTGGTAGCTGCGTCAACGTGAATGCCCAATCAGGTGGCGCTGTTTGTTAACACATGTTAAAAATCTGAGGGTGTTCTCACAGGTAGTCCCCGGGGATCCATTGCTCAGGTGGCCAGGGAAGGGCCATCTCTCTTGGATCCCAACCCTGAAGGCGGACCAGCAAGGGAGGATCAGTTGGGCAGGGGATCTTCAGGGACTGTGTGGAGGGCGTTGATAGGCAAGACATGATAACCCCCGTTCCTTGCCCCAATCCATCCTACCCACCCTCGTTGTTCATGGGCTATTATCACCCCAGTCTCATCCTACCCCTTGGCTTTCCATCACAAAAAGGAAGATAAAATATCCTGGACAGCAAAGGAGAGCAAGTCCTTGTACAACTCTTGACCCTAACACTGTCTTTGCTTCTTCAAGATGCATTGTTTATGATCCAGGTAAGAGGAGGAAAAGAGTCAAGTACATGAGATCGGGTGAGTAGAAAGATCAAGCACAACAGAGACAGGACCATGATATTAATATCCATTAATCTGTTACCCATCTAGACCACAGGGAATAATATCAAGACCCATGCCTGTATAATAAAATATCAGAGAGATGGAATACTCTGCCACAAGAGGAAGTTATCTCATTAAATAAAAACAAGGCTAGCAGATGTTCCTATCCCTGTTGTCGATCTCCTAATTGTATTCTAGTAAATAGACTTAACAATCAATCTAATATCCAGTCTCATTTCACTTTACAGCCCTCTCCCTGGGCTTCCTTGGGGTATTTCCAAACCCATTCCATCTCCCCTGACCTATTTCCAACAACTACTGAGATGAGGAAGAGTCCACTAAGACTAGTAAAGATTACCCATAGGGCCAACATGGGCAAAAATAAGGTAAACCTACCCTAGAAAGAACTCAAGTTGTCCCACTAATAGAATCAGACAGGGTCAGACATTTAATAGTAACCATTCACGCCTGACTCCACTTGACTGGTCTTTTCACTATAAAAGGTGTGGTCTTACACAAATGGATGAGCCGAAGCATGGTGAAGGAGCCGTTTCTCAAAGGAGCCGAGAAGGGTCTGTGTATTGGAGCCGAGAGGCATGCTGGTCCTCTGCAGAACCTGTGAATGCAAATGCTAATTCCCCTGGACTGGTGAGATAGCCCAGGAGTGTCCGAGGGGCAGGCAGTGAGACCCTGATCTTGGAACGAAGAACCCCTGTGGAGCAGAAGCGCAGCAGTCAGCCTGCTGAGTCTGAAAGCCTTGAAAAGCCAGGTTGTGAAGACAGCTATACAAAGTAACACTAGAAATGCGTACTGCGTTTGTGTGAGTGTTTGATTGAAACTAACGGAAGGATTAAACAAGGCAACAATACAAGTAACAGTGTAAGCACAAAACTAGGGAAACGCACATGTATGAACTAATCAATTGAAGAAATTCCGGCAACGTAGTGACGCAATTGAAAAGAGGGCCAGAATCCCATGGAAAAGATGCCAGAGTTACGAAAGGAAAAGACAGTGTAAAAAGGGTGCGAGTGACCCGGAAAGAAAGAAGCAAGTGTAGGAGTGCACAAAAGACTGAAAGAAGTGGGCAAGAGAAGGAATAAAGGAGAGGACAAGCGCACAACAAAGGGAAAAGTATAGGGAACAAAGAGAGGGTCAAGAGGGTCAGAGTGGTCACGCTGAGGAAAAGTAAAGAACCTGGCATTTTTTAAAGCCTCTGATTCTACCCCTTGAGAGAATGGTATGTAAGGCAGAACATATGTAAGGAAAAGGCCCCTCCTGATCAGCTTAATTGGTGTTTAAAACTAGAGGTGCCTAAGCTTGAGGAAGGGCACCCTAAGAAACTAAAAAGGAACTGCGACATATTTTGTTTTGTATTGAAGGCTGGAAAAGGCCTGAACTTGGGGAAGGGAACCCTGAGATGCCTATTGAGGAAAGCAGGCTTAGTGTTTTGTGTTCTGAAAACTGGAAGAGCCCTGAGATTGGGGAAGGGAACCCTGACAGGCCTATTGAGTAAAGCAGACTTTGTGTTTTGTGTTGAAAGCTTTAAGAGGCCTGAACTCGGGGAAGGGAACCCTGAGGGTCCGATTGAGGAAAGTAAAGTGAACACGTTGAAGCTTATGGAAAGGAAGCCCAAGGAACTCAAAGAACACTGAAGGCATTTGAAATCACTGGACCCCAAGGAACTCAAAAGCCAGCAAAAGCATTTGAAATCACTGTAAGGGCCCTGTGAAGAAAGTCCTATGAACAGCCCTCTTGAGTGTTCCCATCTGTGTGACACTGGCCATATTGCACCTGCTGATAAGACCACCTGAAACCAACCTTGGTTTTGCCATTTATTTTGAATCACTATTTTTCCTTTACAAAAGACTTCCCTCTCACATTTTTGTAAAGCGTGAGGGCAAGCATAGGGGTAGACACGGATAGACTTTTATTTTGGACTATTAGACAACGGTGCCCATTAGAAACATACGCTAAGTGAATCATCCCTTTAGAGTTTGAGTGTTCAGTTATTCCACCAACCCAGGAACCTTAATAACTAAAGGTTTTAAAATGAATCCTTTTGAATCTTTGTCTCTTTTGTTACCATTCCTGTCTCAAACGCGGCTACATGCATTTGCGGCTTCCGCACCGATAAATTGGATTGCGCACACTCTATATCCATGTAAATGAGTGGGCCCAATCAGACGGCGTGGTTTGTTAACACGGACATGCTCATTCGTGCCTTCCACGCCGACCAATCGGATTGCTCACAATTTATAGCCACGTCAACATGAGGGCCGAATCAGGTGGTGCAGTTCCTTAATGCAATTATGCACATTCAGGCCTTGATCATCAATAAATCAGATTTCACGCTCCACCTACGCCTTGTTAAGTAGAGTGCCCAATCAGGTGGTGCAGTTCTTAACATTTACACATTCCACACCGACCAATCAGATTGTGTGCACTCTGTAGCCGCATCAACAAAGGGGCCCAATCAGGTGGCACAGTTCTTTAACGTGGTTAAACACATTTGCATCTTCTGCACCGACCAATCGGATTGCGTGCACTCTTTAGCCATGTCAGCAAGAGGGCCCATTCAGACAGCGTGGTTCATTAACATGGACATCGTCATTTGCGGCTAGAACACCGACCAATCAGAGTCTGCATTCCGCCTATGTGCCTATACATGACCTGTAACCGAATTATAGACAGGGCCCAATCAGGTGGCACAATCCCTTAACAAATGTCAATGATGACACTCAGGATACTTATGCAGACCACCTGGCCCACTCTATGTAAGCTCAAGGCTTCACACAAAGAATTTGCTCTTCCACTCATGAAAAAGGACATACTTTAGACTGGATAGCTGACTTCAACTGCGTCAATGACATCCTTTCTAACGCTCCTACACCAGGGTCAGATCACAACACCATAATCTTCACCACTAGCCTTATCACCAAAACTGTGAAACATCCCCCAGTTGTACCGACAACTCCTACTAGAAGCATGAAAAATATCACCAGAGACAACATGAAACCTCTCCTTTAACCCCTTTTGGACATGACTTATTCTGACAACGACCCATCGGCTTTGGTCAGTCAATGTAACACATTCATTCTTGGGGCTATTGAAAAAGTAGACCTGCTAAAAAACAAAAAAACCCAAACCCACGGCACACATTTACCCCTGGTTTACCCCTGAGCTCTATACTATGCGTGCAACCAAAAGGTCAGCAGAAAACAACTGGCTCAAGTCTCCAACATCATAGAAATAAAACCATAGAAATAAAACCCTCTTCCAGACTCGAGCCAATAATTACAAAAAGGAAATTATTAAAGCAAAGAGCAAAGTCTATAATCAAAGAATCATGAATGCCCAGTCTAATACCAGATAACTATTTAACATTCTCCGCTAATTGGAAATGCCAGCACCCACCCCAGACCATACCATCAAAGACGTACAATGGTGTTCTAAAATTCAAAATGCCTTAGCAGACAAAATCTCACCTTTACAACATAAAATAGTACTAAAAAAATCTAAACTTATCCTTAATTTGACCCTCCCATCTACTCCTCCTTCAATGGAACTCCTCAAGGTTAACACATTTGCTTTCACCCCACTGTCCACCTCAGACACAATTAACATTATTAAAGGATTAAAACCATCTAGATGCAAAGGCGACACCTGCCCTGCTACCCATATAGAAGAATGTGTGCCTGATTCTGCAACTTTCTTTACCAGCCTTATGAATAATTAATTTCGCACCAATACTGTACCATAACATCTAAAAGCAGCTTGGGTCCTACCACTGCTGAAAAAACCCACATTAGACCCTAGCATCCCTATCCACTTCCGTCCCATCACCAAAGTCTCTTTTTTTAATTAAAAAACATTGATTGTGCAGCCTACCTGCACATCCAAAAATTCTTGGAATGCTATAACCTTTTGAGCCTAAGACAATCAGGATTCAGAACAGGCCAAGGAACAGAAACTGACCTTCTAGACTTGAAAACGCAAATGGACCAATTTAAAGATAAAAGTGACCTCTGCATCCTTCTCCTGTTAGACCTCTCGGCAGCGTTTGACTTATTCAAATCACGACATTCTATGCAAGCACCTTGAAACAACAGCCCCCTTTTTGCCAGAAGCCATCAAATGGATAAAATCTTTTTTTCCAATCGGACTACGAGGGTCTTCTCCAACACCTCAGCAGCCCCCCCTGCACCGGTGACCTGTGGCATACTGCAAGGTTCCTGCGTGTCGCCTACCCTTTACAATGTATTCACTAAAATCCTATTTGATAAGCTAGATAAAATGGGTATCAAGTATACAAATTATGCGGATGATACTCAAATACTCATATCGATCATTGGCTGTCATGACACTAATGCCAAAAACCTAAACAAAATCTATCTGGCAATCCAGACCTGGATGGCCCTTAACGAATTGTGCCTCAAAGATGACAAAACCGAGTTAATCCTAATCGGCAATACATCTAAGCTTAGTAACCTCCCTCAAGAGTACAAATCATTCAATATTGACGGCAATACAATCACAGTTGCCAATGAAATACAAACTCTTGGGCTCTACATTCACTCTTCCCTCATCTTAAACAGACAGGTCAACGCCATAGTCTCTTCGCCCGCCTATATGGCCAAATTGAGAAGATCTAGCAGGCCTTTCCTTTCTACAGACAATTGCATCACTGTGGCGAGAGCTTTGATATTCTCCAGGATTGAATATTGTAACTCTCTATTTGCGGGAACCAGTACCAGAAACATCAAAACACTTCAAATTGTACAGCATTATGCCATCAGAGTGGCACTGAATATTCCTCTTCACAGGCACATTTTACCTATCAGACGAAACATGCACTGGCTCCCAGTCCATGACAGGATCAAATTTAAAATTCTGATCCTCTCACACAAATGTATCTTGAATAATGCACCAGTCTATCTTAGCAACTTGATCAGCAAAACTCAATCTAACAGACCTACTCGGTCACCCTACACCAACTTGCTTATCACACCTAGGTATAGAAGGCAGAAAGGGGAAGGCTCTATCTTTCCGGTGATAGCAACAAAATTATGGAATTCCCTCTCTACTCATCTAAGAAATGACCCCTCCCTCTGGGCATTCAGGAAAAAACCTTAAAACTCTATTATTCAGATCTGGCCGTACACCACAGCACCCCTGCCGCTCACCTCGCAACACTCATTGAGCTGCCTTAGCGACGACCATGACAAACCCTAAGCACATTTAGCTCAAGCATCGTACTTGTTGCTATCCACTGTTTCCAAGTCAATATGTACATGTTGAATGTGTAACGGATTTCTGTTCTGACTGTGTAAATGTATTTACGTGAGCCCTTGAAAATGTTTAAACATCTTCTTACCATATCAATGTATTTACTCAAAACTACCAAAAATTGTAACCATCTTCTTAATTATCAGCACCTTTGGGCTTTGTGTGCTTTACAAATGCACAAATAAACAAATAAATAAATGTACACTGTTACTGTTGGGATATTATCAGCCCAGGAAAATGAACAGAAAAGCTAGACCTTTAATGCGAAATACATTCTCCTTATGGAAAGCCACACTGCCTGAATGAAAAGCCATCCACAAATTTAACACATCCTGGGTGCCTAGTAAATGCAGAGTGTGTGTCTGTCTGCAAGTGAAACAAGGAGTGTGCTGAAAAATAAATCCAGACTGCAGAAAGTTTTTGAAATTGCACATTGTGAATGACAAAATGAACAGCAGTGTTTCACTTTCAGTTGCCCCATTGAAAAACAAATGTTGTGTGCACCCGAAACTGATTCAAAAGGGCCTTGCATGTACATTTCACAGTCTGAAAGAAAGACATGGGAGAAAATATTGCTAAGAATGAACATATCATGATGATAAAATGAACAGTAATGTGCAAACATGTTAAAACTAATAGGAAGGCTTCTTGTCTATAGAAAGATATTGTGACATGCAAAGTAAAGTATTTGGTCATCTCCCCTCATTACATGCTATGCTCTATGTCCCTCTGAAAGACAATTGCTTTGAAGTTCAGGACCTCAGAGGAGCTGTGGTACTGTGTGACAGGAATCTATTGGTGTGCTGGATCAACATAGTGACTGCTACTGAGTGGAATGAACTTTGTAAAATACCACAAATTCAAGAAATGTTGTAGTCTATCCCTGGACCGGCTTGGGGGTGGCCTGCAATTAAGATTGTCACATGAGCCAAGAGACCAATCTGGATAGAGAGATCCAATCTCTTCCACATTCATTAATTCTGCCCTTTTGACTTCACATGAATGATTAAGTATTTAACTCCATGCTAAATAAAAATTGCAGCAGACAGGCCGGGGCCATGTGTTTCAAGAGAAATGAAACCAACATGGTACACTGGAAGTGAGGATTTGCATATCTGTTTAAAATTTTCTACTAGTTTAAATGGACTATCACAACTGGTCATTCTCTCAGCAACGATAACTCGGTCCTGATGTCACTGTAAAGCTTGTTACATGTCCATTATGTTATGCCGTTTGTATCTGAATCCAATTTTTTTAAAACCCTATTACAACCTAAAATGTGTTTCTAGCTTCCCCAAAAATGTTCTGAATCTGAACGTTAGGGAGCTGGTGGCTTATTCAATTAGATATATGGGTAGAAAATGTCATGTTCATAACTATTATCATTTTCATGGAAATGGTGAAAAGCCACAGTTTGCATGTGCAGCTTCCTGCCGAAATAGAAATAATGTTCATAATTCTGCTATGCTTAGAGGAAGACAGATATATGTATAGGTTTTAATGCTCATTTGTAAATTGCAAAGCTTTGTTATATAGTGATTTTTTGAGTGCAAAAACTGATATGTAAAAAATGTAAATGATAGTAGGTGTGTACCTCTGTCCCATCAATTCCTCTACAGAACTCTAAGAGCCTATCAGCGGGAGAGGGGTTGGACCTTGGTGGAAGGAAAAGGGGATAAACCGCCAATGAAAATTCACAACCAATAAACTTGCACCTTCTCATTTTAATATTTGAAGGTGTGGCTTATAGGGTAAATATCCATCACTCAATGGGGAAGGGGAAAGCTGCATAACAATCTTCAAGGGGGCTTGCCTATAATCTTTCTGGGTGAATCCTGACACAGCTGCCTAACATTTCCTGGGTTGGAAAGGACTAAAGATTGCTGTAGGATTCTGTCATGCCTGCACCATGGGCACACACATTGGCAACCATCATGGACTATTTGTTATTCATTTACCAAATTAACAAGGGGGGGTCCTGACAGTCCCTCTGCCAGACATTAGTCCTGGTTACGAGAGACTTACCCAGAGTCTTTAGCTCACTATCTTTCACAGAGAAGAAATATCCCAAACATATCAGTCTTTGTCCTGCCCTGGGGCAGTCCAGCACCGAAATGCTAGGCAATTCTCCTCTGAACAAGAGTACCAACAGAAACCCCAGACACGTGTTTCGGTCTGGTTGGACCTCATCAGTAGGGTGGATCTGTGCCTCTCTAAGAATAGTGAGCAAGGGGTCCACGTCTGGATTCCCCTAGTAACTTAGGGTATTATTCTTTTACCTCAGAATACTCTTGGAACAACCCCTATTCACACTTTGGTCCTTAATTCCCATTTGCGTGACTTTGGTGCTTTTTTATTTTACTCAACTAACTACATGTACCACAATGCACCTTGCTACAACTATCAATTCCTGGCCATTCCCATTCTTCAGCATTAGAACCACAATCCCCAGAAGCCCTAGGGATCAGTGCTGCTTCCACCATCTCAGGACCAGAGAGGGAGGAGGGTGATTGTACTCAGGTGTGCTGCTCCAGGTGCTGCCAATTAGCCTGCCTCAGTACAGGGCGGTATTTAAGCAGCTGCCTGCAGGAGCTCAGTCTCTTGCATTAGGAGTCCTTCCAGCACCTTTTTTCCTTGAGCCACGATTTTGTATGCTGTTCCTGCTTTATCCTGTTTTTGAACCAGTGCCCTTCTGGGCTCCCTGCATTGCAGCCGATCACGCTCTGCTGCCTTCTACCTACAGCCCTTGTCCTCTGGGCTTCCTGCCTTGCAGCCTACTACAGTCCTCTGCAGCCCTCTACAGTCCGCGGCCCTGCTCCTCTGGGCTCACTCCTTGCTGCCCTGCTCTTCTGGGCTCCTTGCCTTGCAGCCTGCTTCACTCCGCTGCCTACAGCCCTTGTCCTCTGAGCTCCCTGCCTTGCAGCCTGCTTCCCTCCGCTGCCTACAGCCCTTGTCCTCTGAGCTCCCTGCCTTGCAGCCTGCTTCCATCCGCTGCCTACAGCCCTTGTCCTCTGGGCTCCCTGCCTTGCAGCCTGCTTCCCTCCGCTGCCTACAGCCCTTGTCCTCTGGGCTCCTTGCCTTGCAGTCTGCTTCACTCCGTTGCTTACAGCCCTTGTCCTCTGGAACCCCTGCCTTGTAGCCTGCTTCCCTCTGCTGCTTACAGCCCTTGTCCTCTGGAACCCCTGCCTTGCAGCCTGCTTCCCTCTGCTGCTTGCAGCCCTTGTCCTCTGGGCTCTCTGCCTTGCAGTCTGCTTCACTCCTCTGCCTTCAGCCCTTGTCCTTTGGGCTCCTTGCCTACAGCCCTTATCCTCTGGGCTCCCTGGCTTGCAGCCTGCTCCTTTGGGCTCGCTCCTTGCTGCCCTGCTCCTCTGGGCTCTCTGTCTGCCGTCTACTACAGCTCTCTGTCCTGCTCCTCTGGGATCTCTGCCTTGCAGCCTACTACAGTCCTCTGCACTCCACAACAGTTGACCTGCACTTTGTGCCTTCAGTTATTGCAGCCCCCCTGTTTCCTGGCTGCTGCTCCCTTGCTCTCTTCCTTGTTTTCAACCCTCTGTTCTTGATCCCTGTCCTTCTCTTCCTTGAGTCCTCTGTCCTCTCCTTGGGTTACCCATTTCAGTTATACTGCTTTTCCTTCATTTCCGTCTGCTAGTTTGCTCATCGACTTCCTTTTCCCTGGATATTTAGGTTCTTGTCTTCTCTTGTATCGTATGTAGATCCCTTTGTACAGAGCTTGACTGTTGGTTACCGGCAGGCAACCTCTGCCCCTTCCCTTGTCGCTTTTCAGTGTTACAGATACCCAGAGCTGTTGTTCCCAGCCATGAGCATACAGCCTGGGCCCCTGTTATAGCAATCTGTGCAGAAGGCTGGAGTTTCCTAAGGTCCATGGAACACTCTTTCCCATTTCTGCATACACCCCAAGAGGGAATCCAATTTGTTTGTACCTTTTATTTTCCTACTACACTTGCCTATCCTTCGCTCTGTTTGAACTTCCCGCTGTGTTTGTGCACTTATCTGTCACCTTACATCAGCACAACCACCCAAAACCTACCTGGGTGCCCTGTGCCACTCTTGACAGAGTGCCATCCCTGACAGATTCTTTTTCCTTGGAGACAGTAACTGGGAAAACAGATGACTGGACCTTATAATTAAGGTGATCCAAATGAGGGATGGATGCTGATGACTTCTTTGACTAAAGTGCATGACCAGACTTCTGTCCTTCCCCAAAGGAGAATCCCTGCTGTCTTTTTCTGAATGACAAAAACTGACATTTCCAATGCAAGTAGATTCATCCAAATGAAAACAAGTGTGTGGGTGATCTGCTTGCCTTCATATTTTTCCTGAATATTGAGTGGGGGTCAACTGTGTAGACCCTTTGCATATTTTACTGAATATTAATTTAGTTAACTTCCATATAGATTGACAAAAGGAAGCTTGGGGCAGTTTGAAACATCTGCTCTCTTTCCTAGAAGGAGCGAAATCATAGAAATTTAAAGGAAATGCGTTACATCTATTTTTCCTGTGAACCCCAAATTTCTCTTAAGAAAAGGGGTGTTCATATCCAAAAATTTAGTTTCTAACTGTCACCATTCCCCAGGCTTTGTCTTTAAATACAGGGGTGGTGAATATAACAGCAGCCTGGGTTTTTGGTGCTGGGGTTGGAAGCGCTTTGCCAAGTGAAACCAAGTGTAATTATCCATTGAAAAATGCACACTCTCTCCAGAGAGTGAGAAAGTGACCTTGATAGAAGGAAGATTTTGTATTGCTTTGCGGGTGAAGAAGGAACAAGTGTTCCTCAATAAATTTTGGGATTTCAAAACGGCTAGCATTTATAAGTGTTCAGGGAAACTAAAATCTGCAAAGTGCTGCATGTGTTATTTGCTTTTGAAAAACCAAAACTGCATTTGTTCAAAAACTAAACCCTTATCAAGAAATGTGAATGCTTATGAGTTAGTAATGTTCTAAGCTATTATTTAATTTTGAGATCAAATGGGGTCGGGGGACAAGAGTTTTGACCTGTTTGTTTGGCCTGTGTTCTCTGTACCTGAGACAAAAAGGAAAAAAACTGTGTTTTGTATTGGAGCTTTATTTTGTGCCGCAAAGAAGGTGGCATGTGTAACCATTTAGTAAAAAGATGAATTAAACATATCATTTGAATACATTTATATTCGTCTGTACCCCAGCTCAGTCCTTGGCTCATTGTTGGCACAGGGGGAGGGATCTATGTTGCTCTATATGAGTCAAAGATAGGGGTAGCTGAACAAAAATAATCAGTGGGCTGTGGGCATCTTGATTGGGGGAAGGAAGCGTGGTCTCTCAAAATGTCATTACTCTATGCACATTCGTGCCTAGGCATTCGACCAATCAGATTTCACACTCTGCTTATGCATCTATACATGACCTGTAACTGAATCAATGAGAGGGCCCAATCAGTGTGGTCTCTCAATATATTGTTACAAATTGGGGGCTTATTTGCTGGGATCTAGCTTACTGTCCTTGACTCATGACAATTACATTGTGACAGACATATCATTATGTTATAAATGCATTGAGGTGGATAGAAGGTTGTTCATGCTTTGTTAAAGTGCCATTGTGACTTGACCCCTGAGAGTCAAGAAGGTGTATAGAGAAATAGGATCATGCAGAGTACCAGTGAAATAGTAATCTGATTTGAGTTGGCATTGGATTTGGTAGTGATTATGGAAATAAAGCAGAAATAGGGTGTTTTTTGACGGTGTGCAGAGAAAGTGTATAACGGTGTAAAAGCTATTGTTAAAATGACCATAGAAGTTCATGAGGGCAGGAAGCATCTCCTAGCTACATTATGTATTCAAAGTGAATGGCTTGAGGGCAAAGCTGGGAGCTGGCCAATTAGAATGATGCAGGACGTTACCTCAGTAAGCACTGACCTTTGCCTTGATGATGGGATGTTACACAAAGCTTTAGAGGCCTTTTACATGACCCAAACTAGTCATGAAGAACAGATTCCAATGGCTCAGTTCACATTTCTATTTCCATTTGCAGTTAGTGGAAGAGTGATTGCAAAAAAAGAGGATTGCATGCTGAATCAGACTGAGGTCCTGAAACAGGCCCTGACAGCACTCACACAGTTAGAAGACAAAGCATAGCAGAGCTTTGTCTTCTAACTGAACAAGAAAACCTCATCAAGCAACTTCAAAATGAGGTAAAACCCCACTTACAGATGTGGGCAGAGTGAGAGATAGCATTTGCTTCACTGCAAGATGCATACAAAGAGAGTGCAGAAACGGCAAACCACCTCCAATACCAATTCAATGACCAGAGTGGTCACAATTGAGCATTGCTGGATGGCATTATGGCCTTTAAACAGACCATCAATGATTTGAAACATGCAAACAGTCAACTCACAACAAAAGTGATTGACTCACACTAGGAGTTTGATCAAATGCATCTGGATTTTAATATACTGATGCAACAGAAATTACAACTGATCAAAGACCAAGATGCATCAAGATTGAAAATGTATGCAGAAAAGGGTCTGTCCGTTTTTCAGGAACTGACCAGAATCAGGGAAGAGAGCATAGAGCTCGTGGAGCATGTGAAGCAAGCAGAAGCTGACCTAGCACAGGAAGCACATTGTAAAGATGCCAAAGAGAAAGAGCTTGGTCTCTTCAATGAAAAGTGCCTTCAGTATGCGTGCATCATACAAGACTCCCAGAGAGAAAATGAAACATTTCAGGATGAAGTATGGAACATGAAGGGTTGATTGGTGTCTCAGAGCAGGGTGGTAGAGGTCAGTCAGGCCTTGTTCTCTGAGTTCAAGACTCAGCTATCTGAATACTAACAGGAAATAAGGACAGAGAGAAGCAGGTGTGAGAGTTTAACAAACGAAATTGAGAAATATAAACTGGCCTTGAGGCACCGGACAAATCAGGGTATGGTATGGGGCCCTCTGATCAAAGAGAGATGCCCCTCCCATCAGGGACCTTATGCCAGTTATCCAAAACCTCCCATGTACAAATGAGAGCTGACCTCATGCATATCACCTGTAACAAACAAGGATACATGAGGCAGCTGGACTTACCCAGGTGTAGCCAACTGATCTAGAAGGCGAGTCCCTGTCTGACATTGATGAATTTAAATCTCTCCCACACAAAAGGGAAGGTGGCCAGACCATTATGTCCTGGGAGGATAAAAATAATCCTGTGACTACCTCTGACACTGAGAAATCCTATGATGAGAAAATCAGGGAGTTACACTTGCAGAAGATGAGAGTACAAAGAGACCACCTAGCTGATTCCCTGGAGGAGAAAAGCCAGAGCTTCTGCCTAGGAAGGCCATACTGAAAACCTCTACACATTCAAGGGAGTGGGGGATTTCCCCAGTCTACCTGGAAGGAGGGATGAAGAGACTGTATTTTATCCAGGGCCTAAAAATGACAACATGGAAAGTGACCCTGAGAGTTTACTGCTGCCCAGGCAAGAGGAGTCCAAATCCAATGAGTCTAGGAGGTATTCCCAATCTTGCAGAGATAGGGAGCACCTGGAGGATAGGGAATGGAGTCCAAATAGTAGCTCTGGGTCACAAAGTGAATGGACTCAGATTCAGAGAAAAGGGAAAACAGTGAAACAGAGAAAGAGTTTTGTTGAAGATGCAATCAGACAAATTAAGACCACAAAGAGCTTCTTGACCCCATACCATAAGAATGCCAAGTATTCAGTGTGGGAGCACTTGGAACTTTATGAACAAATATTGACATCAGAGATGCTGTAAAGTGCACATCATTTGCCAAATGGACATTCTCCCCTGAGTACTCCAGTTTCTTTGTAGGATTGGAGGACCAGGATGACTATAAATGGTCCATCGGTAGGGGGGCCATTTTGAAAAATGTGTCCATCCATAGGAACCCACAAGAGGCCTGTGAGGCTGCATATAATTTGCAATGTGGGGAAAATCAGGCGCCTAGGGAGTTTGTGCAGGAATTAAAATGTTTATTTGCGCACACTTCTCAGTGGGTTTTCACAAATAGTAGGGAGTTTGTGACTACATATTTCAATGTACTTCTCAAATACATTATTACTCAATTGGTGCAAGATTTTCATTTGGTCCTGGAGATGGGGGGTCTTAAAAATACCCCTCCTGCCAACAAGCAGAATGAAAGGCAGAAGAAACCCCCCCACCCACCGTGGGCTAATCAAACGTTTTTCAGGCAGGAGTCCAGAACAATGTTCCTCTGAACCTGCCACCTATGTAAGCCTGAGATATAAGGGTACAAAATCAATCCTAGGGTATGTAAACACTCCCCTGGCACAAAGGGTGCCCCAACCAGGTAAGTACTTCCCCAGGAAATTTCCCTCCAAACTTCCCGCAGGAGAGAAGTATCACTCCACCTCATAACCTGAACTTTTTCAACCGGTACCCTCAGAATCAGAATTTCCAGAATTATCCTCCTCTTTCTCCCCGATTCCTGGACAATAGATGCCTGAACCAAGGAAAAGGGGGAATTGGGATGGAACATTATGGGGGAAATTTCCCGTACTCTAGCTTCTCTTTGAGAAGGGACAGTTATCCTTTTCAGATGCAGCAAAGGTATGCATCGAGATCTCCCTAGACCAGCAAATGACCAACAACCTTGGGTTGCACGCTGAGGGCTCAGTAAAACCCTCAACCTAATCCTGCTTCCCAGAATTTCCCAAACACCTGGGTGCACCAGGGGGAAAATTATGGGAGAAAATGCCCAACAAGCTCCTGAGGGGGGGGGACTCTGGTGGAGGGGAGATGCCAACCCCCCTGGAGGAATTTTCCTTTATCACCCGGACAGAACCTCTGGACACCTCTCAGCCTGAATTTGAATCTACCCCGGAAAGGTATAACCCAAATAACAGAAGGTAAGTATGAGTAGTCAAGAAAAACCTGCTCGGTTGAGGAACACAAGAAAATCTACTTTGAAAGAAAAAAGTACATAGAGGATTTAAGTAAGCAAATGTTCTCATTCAGGAATGGGGGATCACTCCCAAAGATAAATGAATTCCAAAAAGATTCTGAACTGGACAGGGTAGGTATGGAGACTGTATAGTGTTGCTGGGCTCCTCTAGCAGTCACCCTGATTATTAGCAGAGTACCCTTGGAACCCTCAGAAACTCCCAGCCATATGAACAGAAGGCTCAGCCATGGGGCAAATTTAGTGTTGTTTAATAGCAAATAAACATAACATGGATCACAGCAGAAAAACAAATTCATCTGGAGCTCTCAGCTTCTAAGCATGTGTCACCCGGTTTTAACCAAGTGTGATGTCACAAAGGCAGGTTCCTTCCCGGAAACCTATCAGACATTTAAATTGGTCAGTTTGGGAAAGTTATACATAAAGAATGTTCAGGTTACTTTCTTAATTGGTTAGCCATATCCAGTGGCTCCTCCTAGGACCACCTCTACTAGCACCCATCTCCAATGTTGCAGGGTAACCAAAAGACCATTCGCCCTGGCAGCAAATTAAATCCCCACATGAATTTGGTGAATTTGGATTGGGCAGAATGTGTCCTCCCAGATCTGGGACCCTAGACAGTTCTCAAACTGAATGTACCTCTTCAAGGTAATAAGAAAGAACAAGTAGGTGCAAATCGTTCTCTAATGTTGCTATTCTCTGATCACCCAAGCCTATGAGAGTGCATTCAGCTAACGAATTGTGGGCAACATTTGTATCTTCTTCTCTCTGGTTCTTTTGGGAACAGTTTTCTCTGCCTTGGTCACATGTGTCAAGACCACGAAATGAAGCCTTCTCATCAGTAATTATGAGGATGTTAGCTTGAATTTCTGCAGGTGGCTCACTTCTCATTAGCTGGAATTTTCCTGCTTCCACTTTGTCCTTGGCTGAGTATCCTGTTGCTGCTCGCCTCTATATGCGGCGATCATATCAGCTTGTCTTTGCATTCAGAATCTGTCTCTCCTTTCTTGTTTGTTGCAGAGGTCTGTAACTTCTATAGTATTCCTTATGGCTTCAACATGTTTTTAGCAGTCAAACATGTGCAAGCTAGATATATGAATTCTTTGCATCTTGCTGGTTCAGCTTTGGAAAAAGATATGACTATAGAGATATGTGTACAGGAGAAGCCAAGTGCCCCTACCGGAAGTCCCATCCCCATCCTGCCTATAGGCTGGCATCTGGAAATTGTGACATGCGCAAGGCCAGTAATGGTACCTATAACGCAAAGAGTCCTTGAAACAAGGTATCCATTGAGAAAACCCTATATATATCCACAAAGAAATGACAGTCTTCTGAAGGAAGTTCCAGAAGAAGTGTGAAAATGAGTGAAAGAGAAGACTGGTGACGTCACTTGAAGCAGAAATAATGCACCCAGAAGAGATGCCAATGAAGAAAGAATACAGACCTTACAGAATCTGATGGCGAAGTAATGAGTTAAGCAACATTTCGGAAGCGAAAATGAAGATTGCACGTGCGGAGAAGCACTGAAGAAAATGCCAAACCATTTTACAATTGTACAGACCCAGTTACGCAAGAAGACGAAGTAATCATAAGGCTGACTATGTAGTGATTAGATTGCAGGCAAATCGCCAATCTATATTCATAGGAATGTTCCACAACACACTTTAGCAAACCTGGACGCCGTGAAAGAAAGGGCTGGAAGTGTGGTGCAGCAGAATAGAATAGCTGACGGCGAAGTAAGATTCAAGAAGGCTTGCCTGGCCCAGTGTCAAGTGTTGAGGCCACCAAGAGCCTGGTTATTTACAATAATGTGAGAAGTGAGCTGAGCTCATGTTTGAGGTGTAATAGAAAAACACTAGAAGTGCCAGGTTTCCTTAATTTAATGATCTAAAATGCAACGAAGGAGCTCAAAACGTGGCCTCGAGTCACATGGGCAGATGAAAATATACTTTGGGGTGAGCTACACTGAGACCAGAAGATAAGACCATGCCTTCACTCCCTTATATTCTCAGACACAGAGAGCATTCACAAGGCCAAGTTCAAATGTAGTAATTGAATGGCATACCGCAGGAGTGATGATGGATGTTGGGCTAATTGGGTGGGGAGGCATGACCAGGCAAATCCCCCAGCACCTGAGGTACCAGCTTGCGTGCTGCTAGCGAGTGGAATATTCCTGAAGGGTACAAGCATGCCAACCAATTATAGAGGGCCACGTAGCAAAGAGCCCCATAGATTGAGAAGCCAATAGTACATCATGTGTTAGTCTAACACTGAAGATGACTTGCACTTGGGGTGGGCTTAGGTGTCCACCTGACTTTAGAGACCCAATAACAACCTATACCCATAGAAAGTATATGTAGTTGGTCTTTTTAAGCCTATCATATCGGTAGTCCCTAGTAGGTTTTGTTATTTTGCCACGTAGTATGATGTCACTACGATGAATATTTAGTATAAAGTTGTGTTTTTTATGAAATGTTTTTGAGAACTCGTTGAGCGAGCTGTGCAGTGTCCGTTGATGCCTGTTGTACTGCCTGTTTTAAAGAATTGCTATTAAAAGGGATGATGTTTGCCAACTTCCTGAGTCAGTCTGATTATTGACGTATGAGTAAGATCTGCATCCTTATCCATCTCACATACTGTACCTCATTTTATAGGACCTACATGGCTTCATATGTATGTGTGTTTGTCCTCTGCTTAAGTAGGTCATAAGCATGTGCTTCATGCCTATATGATATCAACTAGTGCAGGTCTGTATAGCTTCATGAGTGGATGAATTTGTGCTTCATGTATAAGCGCAGTGACAACGTGATGTCAGTGATGATGCTGTTGGTTTCTGATTTCCCAGTCAGTCAACCTGATTGATTGATATCAATTCCATGTCATCCAAATCATCAATTGGGTATGGTCTGAATGGTTGTCTAAGAGAATATCGCTTTTTATACCTGCGATACATCAATGATTGTGGCGATGGGCCTAAGAGTGAGGTACATCTATCTTTTCACTGTCTACGTGTCGAGAGTCATGCGGGGGGCTTGAGGGTCAGGTTTGGCCCCTCATCTACAATTCTCCCTCTGGTGGACGAGTCGACCACACTACCTAAACGATTCTATCTACTCATCTGTAGTCTAGGGAGCCACACTTTCGTTATCCCTCTGAGATGTCCATAGTACTTGGCATGGTCCTCCAGGCTCCATGTGATATAACTGCAGTCTCTGTCAGGGGTGCACCAAACCCATTTTCCCCAATAGTCACAGGTGTTTTATGGGTACTCGAACATTGCCCTGAAATCTTAATCCACAATTCCATTTGTGTGCTCCTCACGCTCCGCCTCAATAGCACAACACTGATTCTCAACCACAATCGGAAAATCGCCTACCAGATTTCGCCATGTTCTGTACACTTCAAATCCTATTGAACAACCTCATTGGTGACACCACTACCATAGAGTAAAAATTGTCACAACATAACAAGACACAACATAACATACAGAGCCACCTTCCTGCTCATCTAACAAAGTAAAACAACCAATATTGTGGTCTCTCTTCTGTAGCATGACCGTACATGATTATATCTCAGAGAGTAATTTAGGAAACCACCTTCCATAACATAAGGTAGCATTTTCCGCTAACCAATATACCCAGGTAAACCACCATATACTTTTTTAAAAATGTTTTCTTCTTCAGCAAGCTAAGCTGACTGTCTAGGCATACCACCCAAACTGACCACCCAAAAAACAGGTATCCTTACACCACCCCAGATAAAACTTCACCCAAACTAGTGGACAGATCTGTTCTCTCCACATTTACCATATAACTGAATCTATACTTACAACGTGTGATCCCCCGAGGTCTCTCTGGCACCCGCTCTCCCACAATCAGCCACTCAGCCATCCGTCTAATAGGTGTCCCATGGGAAGAGGCAAGGAATTTTCCATAGGCAGCTCCCGTCAACCTCTTTTGTATTCACGCATGATTATGTATGTCGATTTCCATGGGTCACCACCCAGCCCCTTGGGCATTAGGCAGGACAAGGCAGTTTCTTGCCAAAAGAACCTAGCAACCATCCTCTGCTACCACTTTGTATAGCATAGCTGGGTTCCTCTAGCAGTCACAATGATTATTAGCAGAGTAAACTTGGGCCCCTCAGAAACTCACAGCCAGAAGAACAGAAGACTCAGCCATGGGACAACGTTACTTTTGTTTATTAACAAATAAACATAACAGGGATCACACCAGAAAAACAAGTTTCATCTTGAGCTCTCAGCTTCTAAGCTTGTTTCGCCCAGTTTTATCCCAGTGTAACGTCACAAATCCCTCCCTAAAAACATGGTTCCCTCCCTAAAACCTATCAGACATTTACAGTGGTCAGTTTGGGAAAGTTACATAGAAAGAATGTATAGGTTAGTTTTGTAATTGGTTAGCCATATCCACTGGCTCCTCCTAGGACCTCCTCTACTAGCATCTGTCTACAATGTTGCAGGGGCTCGGAAAGACTATTGGCCTTTGAAACAAATTATGTCCCCATGTGAAAGGTGAATTTGGATTTTGGCAGAATGTGTCCTCTCAGCCCTGGAACCCTAGACAGTTCTCATACTGAATGTACCTTTTCAAGGTAATGTGGAAGAACATCGAGGTGTAAAGCATTCTCTAATGTTTCTATTCTCTGATCACCCAAGCCTGTGAGAGTGCAGTCAGTTAACAAATCATGGGCAACACTTGCATCTTCTTCTCTCTGGTTCTCTGGGAATAGTTTTTTCCATCTGAATCACGTGTGTCGAGACCACAAAATGAAGCCTTCTCATCTGTTATTATTAAGATGTTAGCCTGTATTTCTGCAGGTGGGTCACTATCTCAGTAGCTGGAATTTTCCTGCTTCCACTTTGTTGTTGGCTGGCTGTCCTGTTTCTACTCGCCTTGAGCTGCGGGGATCATTTCAGCTTGTCTGTGAAGTCAGAATCTGTCTCTCCTTTCTTGTTAATTTCACAGGCGTATAACTTCTATAGTATTCCTTAGGGCTTCTCAGTGTTAGTAGAAGTCAAGTATGTGCAAGCTAGATAAATGAATTATTTGCATCTTGCGGTTTCACCTTTGGCAAACAATCTAAATATAGAGATATGTATGTGTGTTCGTCCTCTGCCTATGTGGGTCATAAACATGTGCTTTGTGCCTATATGCAATACACTAGTGCAGGTCTGTGTAGCATCATGAATGGATGAATATGTTTGTATAAGCGTGGCTATCTCGTGATGTCAGTGATGATGTCATTGGTTTCTGATTTCCCAATCAGTCGACCTGATCGATTGATGTCAATTCCATGTCATCCAAATCATCAACTGGGTATGGTCTGAATGGTTGTCTAAGAGAATATCACTTTTCACACCTGCGATACATCGATGATTATGGTGATGGGCCTAAGAGTGAGACACATCTATTGTTTCACTGTTTACGTGTCAAGAGTCATGCAGCCGTCATGAGGGTCAGATTTGGCCCCTCATCTACAAGACAGACCCAGATCAAGAAATTCTTAGACCCCAACAATCAGAACCAGATAGTACAGAAAATGAAGAGGTATCCTCCAAACAGGTTCTGGAAACCATCTCCAGGTTTAGGAGGATGTGGGGAGAAAGAGGATCCCCCAACAACACCAATTGCTACATGTAAAATTGTTCTTACAGATTCCCGATCTCCGACGCAGAAAATCAGCCATGATCACACAGTGTTGGAGTTCAATATCAAGAAAATGATTGCTGAGCTGGCAAATACCTCACACTTTCTCTCCACCTTTGAGGAGAAATAGGGCTGATCGTATGCCCTGGTCGAGGTGCAGGGTCAGTGTGAGTTATCAGCTCTGTTGGATACTGGCCACACACCTGTCCAAAAAGGTTTTTGACCAACTAAACTCAGGAAGGGGGAGGATAAACAAATTCCCTCATTCCTCTTCTCGGACAACTAAAAAATGTCAATGGGATTGACATATGGCATTTCCGTCGAAGGGACTGCAGATCTGGAAATCAAAACTGAGCAATATTGGTTGAAACATCCGGTGATAGTTGTGATTCCAGAGAGCGCACCTTGTTTACAGGGGAACAATCTCCTTTGAAGTTTAACACCTGGTCGACTGTATAAACAAGGTCCTCTGGACCCAGATTAACCAGCCTATAAAACTAAACATGAGTACCAATTCTGAAAGCTTAAATGGTACCTGGCATTCGATTGAACGATTGTCTGTGAAAGTGGAATTCCATTTCCAGAATAATCAGGTCCCATACATCATCATCGTCTCTTTAGGAGAACAAACTGGTGATGGGAACCTTTCTCCATTCTAGAAAATCACCTTCCTCCCAGGTTTAAGTGGCATTTCACACTGGAGGGGAACACCAATACATTTTACACTAATCCAAAGTCAGAAAAAATACTAAGCCCTATGAAAAAAGAAAATGAAGAACCAGCTCAAAGTCTGATGGACATACAGAAAAAGGGCAAACTGTTGTTTTTCCCCATTCAGATACATGAGAGGGAGGAGCCTGTGTTCACCAGAGTATGCCTGAATGGGAAAGAGCTTAATCAGTGAAGGTTTATTCAGGAAACTCCCAAAAGATCAGACCATTCCCACCTTTGAATTGATTGATAAATGGGAAGTGGGACTGGAATCCCCAACTTCCAAACATGTCCATCCTAGCAGGTAGATGCAAACAATGTCCATTGGCAACAAAAGCATAGAACATCATTGTTGGGTTATGAGAGAGGCCGATTCTGCCTTTTATTTGGGTAATGACATTCTCAGCAGATTTACAATCAATTTCGATCTAATTAACAATAAAGTCTGGTTACGACTGGAGGGTAATACCATGGGTTTTGACAACAATGAAAACGCATTCTGATCAGCTCAATCGCTGCCTTATGCAGCTGAAGTTCAAGTGTGAGAAGAAGTTACCACCCCAGGACAGGAGCGACATTTCATGACTCCACTCAATATTAAGCAAGGATAGAACTTCAAACATCAGGACGCCTATATACATTTGAATTCCCATCTCCAACAACAAGGTTTGTATTAACATCTGATCCCTTTAGTGGATATAAAACACAACACCATTTGAATATTGGTGGATAACAGTGACCCTAAAAGTATCACTTTGGGTACAGACACCTGTATTGGAGTGGCTGTTGATGCCCAACATTGCTCCATTGATTTTGGTAAAGAAATCATCTGACCAATTCCAAACAACTGTTTCGACACCAGCAACAGTATTCCTCCAGAAAATATATTTACCAGGTATGGGGGACATTTCTTTGTGCACTCGCCTTGCCCTTATGGGGTGGAAGAGCTGACCTGTGAGATTAGGAGGGATGAGGTAGTATTCAGAGTCAATAACAACTACCTCGAATCCGTGGAACCTCCTGTCCAGGTTAACTCAATTAAAAGAGATCTCTCCACCCAACCGGAGGATACCACTGAAATTACCAAAGCCAGAGGGTCTTTCCAGGTTTCAAGCAGATGGCCAAAGAATGAATCAATCTTGCTGTTGCCTGTGAGACCAAGGAGCAAAGACTTAAGCTGAAACAGGTGGCTCCAGTATTGGTTAGGCAATAACAATGACCTCTTGCGTCCATGGAGTCACTCACAGAGATTATTAAGAGCTTAGAATCCCATGGGATCATTCATCAGATCCATCCCTTTACCAACCAGGTACTGGGGGTACTGGGGATACTAAAACCAAACAGCCAATGGAGAATATGTGCAGACGTGAGGG
Source organism: Ambystoma mexicanum (assembly GCF_040938575.1). NCBI lineage: Eukaryota > Metazoa > Chordata > Amphibia > Caudata > Ambystomatidae > Ambystoma > Ambystoma mexicanum. The sequence continues at coordinate 741,844,303 of NC_090928.1, forward strand.
AGTTGATCAAACAGGTCCACGTGCCAAGATGGCCACTTCCCTACATTTATCAAGGACTGACACAGATCTGAGGGTAAAAAATGTAAAGAGCCACTGATTTGACCAATGGTTACTGGAGAGTACCCGTGAGTAGGGAAGACCAATATAAGCTTACAGGGCAGCAAAATACATGGACCCAAAACCCTTTGGATGCATAAACTAAAGCAATGAGTTCAAGATCGTTTTTCATAGGGCCATGTCTGATTTGGGCAAAAGGGGACATCTGGCTATTGTAGATGATGATCTGTCAAGAACTCAACTGTGGAGGAACATATAATAGAAATCTGCTATGTTCTGATCCAGTTGCAGAATGCCGGAGCGAACCTGTCCTTTCAGAAGCAGAGAGTGTAAGAGCCGAGTGAACTTCACCCCTGAGTGTCTGAGTCCCCAGGTGAAAAAGGTGAAAGCATTATTGAAATTGAAAGACCCCACTACTCTGCGAGAATTAAGAAGCCTTCTTGGACTCACTAGTTACAGTTGAAAGTTCATTGAAGATTACACAGAGGTCAGTGGACCTTTGGTCCATTTATTAAAGGCTGGAGTCAAGTGGGAGTGGAGTCCAGAACAAACCGAAGCATCTAAACAACTGAAATGAAGCCTTTCTCAAGCTCCTTGTTTGGCTTACCCCATCAAGAATAAGGATTTCTTGTTGCAGACAGGGTTCTCAGACACCTGCCTAACAGTACTATTGTACCAAAAGCACAGCAAGGTTAACAAAGTTATCTCGTACATGAGAAAAACATTGTCCTTTGCGGAGGAAAAATGTAATGACTGTGAAAAGGCACTCATGACAACGATATGGGCATTTAAAAACTACTGTCTGTTTGTACATCATCATAGAGATTCCTCACCAACCATTTTATTACTTACAAAGTGACAGAATAGGGTGTAGAAGGGAAGTATTTCAAGACTTACATACTGGATTCTGTCCATGCAAGACATTCCTGTGGAGGTCAGATATGCCCAAAACAAGCAGAGTCCTCTAGCGCAAGAATTGGCATACTTGCATGATTGTGCTCAAGAAAACCTTTGCGGGGATGAAAGCCTAATGACCAAAAACAATTTGGAGGCATACTTAACTTCTCTGCAGAAGGTATATGAAGAAGACACGTGTCAGTGGATACCCTCAGTTTATGTGCATGGGTATTCCTACCATGTTGGTAATAATGGGAAAAAGATCTAATGGCTGGTTTTGGGAATGCCTGGGGGAATGATACCCCAGACCCGGAGCCATCTGCTGGTTTCAAAATAGGACCCCAGAGTAGTCAGTTGGCAGAGTTGATGGCATTCATTAAGCCATCCTCACTGCAGTACACCACCAACTCAAATAGCTGGTCATAATCACTGATTATGTCAGGAATGGGTTTGTGGAACACCTGGTTGACTGGAAAAATCTAGGCATGCTGTGTCCCAACTACAAACCCTTAAAGCATGAGAAGCTGATCCAGTCAATTGATAATATGGTGACCTCTAATGAGATGACCATCCGTTGGAAGAAGACACAAGTCATTCCAAAATAGAGGGGACAAATAGGACTGTGAATGACCCAGCTTGCCAGCTGCCTAAAACCAGAGTTCTGCAGGGGGATTTCATAGATACTGAATCCCTGATGCATGACATCCAAGTCATTGCTGTCACTAGGTCACAAACACATGCCAAAAGTGAACTCTCGATTGTCAAGCGGAGTAAAGATATCCTGGATGTAGATTTGATCACTGCACAGAAAGAAGACCAGATTATTGGAAAATTCCATCAACACATTGAAGACCCTGTAGGTTTCCCCCTAACGGAATTGTATTATACCATTAAAGAGGATCTCTGGGCGCTGATGCTGTTTTCCAAGATGTTCCAAGATGATTTGTTGGTACAGAGATCTCGATCTGAATGTGACCAGTGGGTGGTACCTGCATCATTCTGAAGCCTGATGTTGAATCATACCCATAACACAGACACTTCCAGTTATAAGATGTTTCATAAAACATTGGAAATATTGTTTGAGGTTGCTTACTGGCCACACACGGGCCAGGACCTTGACCTTTATTGAAAGGGGTGTCTTGTGTGGGCTCAATTTCAACCGAGTTCACTCATGCACAGAGCTCCCCTACAGAAAAGGGGAATTATACTGCTTTGGTCAGATTTGCAAGTCGATTTTATCAGGCCAGTGATTCACTCCTCTTGAGGAAACAAATACATGTTGACTGTTACATGCTTGTTTACAAAGTGGGTAGAATGTCTTCCTGCCCCAAATTTTAAGGCGAAGACAGCTGCTGCAATAATGATCAACCACAACTTCACTCATTTCAGCCTCCCACAATGGATTGAGTCAGACCGAGGAAGTAATTTTACCAGTGAGGTGATGACAAAGATGTGGGATATTCTAGTGGTAAAAATAAAACTCCACACTGCCTACCACCCGACCTCAAGTGGGGGGTGGTTTGAGATATACAACAAGACAATTGTGAATATCTTGAAGAAGTTTTTGACAGACTCTGGACTCAGTGAGGACATTCGATTACTGCTTGTCCTGATGGCTATAACATCTACACCATTTACTGCAACTAAAATGTCTCAATTTGAGCTTATGAACAGACAAAAATTGTGTTACCCCCAGCATTTTCTCTCGAAAACTCAGGGACAGACACTGATAAATGCATTTACCACTCATGAGTACATTGAAAATGTAAGGAAGCACCTCTAGCACACTCCTGCTTATGATTAGAGCAACTTAGAGATGTTGGATGAAGGAATGAAACCCTACTACTATCTAAAGACCATGAAGAAGGAGTACATGGTAGGTGACAAGGTTTACCTGAACCATTTTCAGAGGAATCAGACGAAGGAATGGAAATGTCTTCTGTCTTGGTGTGGGAGCTTTGAAATTATAGACAAAATATCACATGTGGCCTATAAGATCTGCATCCCAAACAGAGACCAGATGGTAGAGAAATGGGTCCCTATCAAGCAGTTGAAAAGCTGTCATCCCAGACAAGCTTTAAAATTGATCGAGGAACCTAATGAAGGTAGAAGCAAGCAACCATCTGAGGAGTGAAAGGTAAGAATGAAAAAAACCCAGATGAAACCTAAAATAGGTATAAAGGGAGTATTTTAATTAATACCTATAAATAAAATTTGGGAAAATATATGGTTTGGAAAATATGATGAAGGTAGGATAATTCTATTATTCATATAATCAATATGTGATGTTGTCCCATACCTGTCTGTAACATATTCTGGGGAAATACGTTTGTGCAAAATACTGAACCTCTCTTTTTATTCCTATCTATAGAAAATTAATCTCATTCTCTTCCAGCCTGGGGAACCAGAGTACTGGAGTTTGGGGAGAACCCCAGGGACTCAGAAGAAAAAACAAGGAAACAAAAGAGAGGGAGGGATTCCATGACTATATCCTGGAACGCAAAAATAAGCAGGACAGAGCACCCACTCGAGAAGGAAGGAAAAGGAGGAGGACATGCTTCATGGGAAAAGAACTGAAAATAAAATCCCACTGTTCCCTGCTCTGTCTCAGATGGGAATCAACGAAAAAGAGTGTGGGGTGTGGGGGCTTGTGTGATATTTTCAGCCCAGGAAATTAACAGAAAGGCCAGGTTACGCCTCTAATGCGAAATACATTCTCCTTATGGAAAGGTGTGCTGGCAGAATTTAAATCCAGCCTCAAACTGTAACCAATCCATGGTGTCTAGTAATTTTAGATTTTGTGTTAGTCTGCAAGTAAAAGAAGAAGTATACTGAAAAATAAATCCAGACTGTGGAAAGTTATTGAAAATGCACATTGTGAATGACAAAAGGAACAGCAGTATTTCACTTTTAGTTGCCACATTAAAAAATAAATGTTGTGTGCATGAGACACTGGTTTAAAAGATCCTTACATGTGCATTGTTTTGCAGTGGGAAATAAAGACATGGGTAAAACCGTTAGTGAGAATGAACATATCACAATGGTAAATTGAAAAGTGATGTGCAAACATGTTTAAAACAATAGGAAGGCCTCATGTCTAAAGAAAGATTTTGTGACATGCAAAGTACCAAATTTTGGTAATTGGAGCTGTCTTTCAAACTGTGATTCGCAGCCACCTTCCCCCATTACATGCCATGCTCTGCTGTCTCTCTGAAAGACAATTGCTCTGAAGTCCAGGACCTCAGAGGAACTGTGTTCCTGCGTAACAGGAATTTATTGGTATACTGGATAAACAGAGAGACTGCTATTAAGTGAAATGAATTTTGTAAAATACACTAAATTCAAGAAATATTGTGGACTATCCTCAGACCAGTTTGGGAGTGGCCTGCAATTAAGATTGTCACATGAGACCAGAGACCCATCTGGACAGAGAAATCAAATCTCTTCAGCATCCATTCAGTCAGCCCTTTTGACTTCACAGGAATGATTGAATATTTTACTCCAGGATAAATCAATATTGAAGCATACAGGCCTGCCCCAAGTGTTTGAATACAATGGAAACCTACATGGTGCAATGGAAGTGAGGATTTGCATATCTGTTTGAACATTTCCAGTTCCTTAAATGGACTATAATAACTGGTAATTTTCTCAGCAAGATAAGTCACACCAAATCCATCTGGGTGTCATTGTAAAGCGTTTTACAAGCCTGTTATTTTGATGCCATTTGTATCTTAATACTATTTTTTAAAACCCTGTTACAACCTAAAAAGTGTTTTAGCTTCCCCAAATATTTTCTAAATCCGAAAGTTGGGGAGCTGGTGGTTAATTAAGTTAGATATGTGGGTTGAAAATGTCATGTTCATAACTATTATAACTTTGTGGAAATTGAAAAAAACCACAGTATGCATGTGCAGCATCCTACTGAAATGGAAATAATTTTCATAAGTCTGCTTTGATTAGAGGAAAACAGATATATACAGGTTGTAATGTTTATTTGTACATTTGCAAATTGTTGTCATGTAGTGACTTTTGAGAGCAAAAAGTAACATTTAAAAATGTAAATTATAGTAGGTGTGAACATCTTTCTCATCATTTCCACTTCAGAACTCCACAAACCTTTCAATGGGAGAGGGGTTGGGCCTTGGGGTAGGGATAAAACACTCATGAAAAGTCATAACCAATATACCTGCACCTGCTCATTTTAATTTTTGGAGATGTGGATTTAGGGTAACAAGCCCTCACTTTAGGGGAAGGGGAAAGCTTCTTAAAAATCTTAAAGAAGACTTGCCTATAATCCATCTGGGTGAATCCTGACACAGCTTCATTGACATTACCTGAGTTGGAAATGACTAAATATTACTGCAGGAATATTTTACCTATGATACAGAAACTGGGAAAGCCTAAAAGCTAACTGTGCACTATGATTAAGGAGATCCAAATTAGAGATGGATGCTGGTGACTATCTTTGACTGAAGTACCTTACCAGACCCCTGTTCTTCCTCCAGAAAAGTGCCCTACTGTCTTTTCATTAGTGCAATAAAATGAGACTTACAGTGTAAGTAGATTAATCCAAATGAAACCAAGTATGTTGGGGATTTGTCTGCTTTAATATTTTCCCTGAATTGTGAGTGGGGGCAGCTGTGTATACCCTTAGCATATTGTACTGAATATTAATTTAACTAACTCCCATATAAACTGAGCAGGGGGAGCTCAGGGGTCTTTGAAACCTCTGCCCTATTTCCTGACAGAAAGGTAAATTATATTCATTTAAAGTAAATGGGTATGTCTATTTTTCCTGGGTGTCCTTGTCCATAAATTAAATGTCTGACTGTCATTATTCCCCAGACCTTGCCTTTAAGCAATGGGGTGCTGAATATAACTGAAGCATGGGCTGTTGGGGCTGGTGTGAGAAGTACTTTGCCAAGTGAAACCAAGTGTAATTATCCGATGAAAAATGCTCACTCTCTCCTGAGAGTGAGAAACTGACCCTGATAGAAGAAATATTTTGTATTTCTTTTAGGGTCAAGAAGGAACAAGAAGGAACAAGTGTTTCTCAATCAAAAGTATTCCCAAAGATCTGTGTGATTTAAAATAAAACTGCTAGCATTTATAATTGCACAAGGAAACTTGTGGAAGAAAGTGCTGCATGTGTGATTTGCTTTTGAAAAAACAATACTGTGGATTTGTTTTAAAATGTGAATGCTTGTGAGTTAATAATGTTCCAAGGTATTATTTAATTTTGACATCAAAGGGATTTGGGGGACACAAGTTTTGACCTGTTTATTTGGCCTGTGTTCACTATACTCAGACAATAGTGAGTGTTTGGCCGAGTGTTCGGCTGCTGTGGAGCAGCTCCACAGTCTTGTTTACCCGCAACTCGTGCTGACAGGATTTGAACTTTGTTGGTTTGAATAGCAGATTTCCCAGATCGACCAGTGTGCTTCGCGTGGCTGATCATAATATGGAAATCATGGATGCTTTGACACCTACCTCGTTAGAGGCGGAGACGGGGACGGGATACTCTCTCTCCCAGAAGAAGGAGAAGAAGAAGAAGAAGAAGAAGAAGAAGAAGAAGAAGAAGAAGAAGAAGGAGAAGGAGAAGGAGAAGGAGAAGAAGAAGAAGAAGAAGAAGAAGAAGAAGAAGAAGAAGAAGAAGAAGAAGAAGAAGAAGAAGAAGAAGAAGGAGGAAGAAGAAGAAGGAGTCAGAGGTGAGTGAACGACCCACCCCTCCGTTCCCGGTGATCGCTGTAGTCGGATCATCAACGGGAACATTCATAAAGGCGGGTGGATCGAGACTCATTCTTCCTCCATTCCTATGCCCCTATCCCTCATTTGCTCAGCGTCCAGACCCTTTAGCTGAACCATCATATGACCACTTCTAAACCAAAAGCCCCAGAAGCTGTGGAGGGAGGGACTTCTTGTAACATGAATATGCTGGTTTGGCAGATTGAAAATTGATTAGCGGGCAGTCCCGTCGATCTGAACAAAACAAACAAACCCCTTCCGGTCAGCGTAACATCAGCAACTAGAGAACCGTCATCAACATTGATTAATTTAAACATCAATGTACCTCATTCGGAAGGCCTGCATCAAAAAGTGTTGTCTAACACATGGGCTGAATCTACTTCTATAGCCCCTGAAGCAACAGAAGTAGAACTAACAGGAACCATTAACATTGCTATAAGTTCAGCAAAAAGGGACTGTGAGATGTTAACCAAGACAGATAACATCCAGAATGCACAGGGCGGACACAAATTGACATATCAGCCCAAACACAGCAAGTATAACTTGGGGACTTGTCGTGTACATCCAGAGTTAACTACATCTAAAGGTCTGACCCAAGATAGGAGAAACGCATGGAAACCATCGGGGTTGTCAAGACCAGACCTTTCACACTTCTCGTATCAACGCGAGGCAATGACAGGGGTGGTACCCTGCCTCACGGTGTTACTGGTGGCAAAAAAATTCCAGATCAATTACTTTTGGAGAGCGCATATCAGGTGGAGCAGGGAGGCTTTGAATTTAGAAAAACTCTCCCTTTGTACCAAAATACATCTGCTGTATTGAAAAACCTTGATCAGAGCCTACAACGTAAACAGCTGCATGGATCAAACATTAACCAATCTACTGGTCAAAATAAAAAAAAAACTGCAATATACAGACTCTCAGCATAAAATTGTAGGCAGGACGGTGAAAACAACAGCATATTAAACCAGCAGCTGAATGATAAAAAGGATTGTGAGAATCGACATCCTGTGCTGCTCTTGGATAAAGGAACAAATACAACTAAACCAAATAATACAAACACGGATGTAGAAACCAACTTTGCAAACATTACGAACCTCACATCTATTCTGACTTCTTTTATGAAGCTCTACGAGCACATAGGAGACCAGCTCAAGGACCAGACAACCATGCTTGCCATGCTCCACTCAAAAATGGTGTTTGTTGAGGGTTTTCGTAACCGCATTCAAAAAGATTTAGATAACAGCACTGCAAATGTAGCCACCTTGATGCACACTATACTTGATCCTTTAATCATTGAAAATGAAAACCGTAGGAAATCGAAAACGTTTGATATTCAGGACTTCAGAACCAATCTAACATCAGTAGAGGATACGTCCAATCTCTGGACTGATAAACCGGAAGTTAAGGATAAAAAAACTAAGGGAGGGAGCAATGTGAGCCAAGATCCCCTAGCTCCCGAGAAGGTGGGCGGGGTGGCAGTGAACATTGGTTCAGAGGAAACACCATCGGAGGAGCCCTATGTCTCTAGCTCTGTGAAAAGTCCATTGAATCTCCCTAAACCAACAGACCCAGCCAGAAGTACTATTATAGAGGACCTAACTAAAGCGGCTCAGTTCAAAGAAAGAACCAAATCACATTCAGAAGGGAAGCACCATGAGAAAGATGAAAAAACTTAGAATTGTCCACCTCAAATATGCCCTATCTTCAACAACCAGAAGAATGTTGAAAGGCAGTTGAAGGGAAATGAAGATTCAACAATAAAAGCAATGCAAGCAAATAAAAGATCAATTGGAACGACTACTGGGGCAAAACAACCCCCAGGAAAGAAGTCAAAAAACAAAAAACAGGAGATTAAACAAAGAATGAATGGTACAAGACAATTCATTCAAAATATAACTTTACCGAATAGCTCAACTCAAATAAGTTCAGAAGGTTCCAAAAATGTGGTAACTGAATCAATCACCATTAGGAATGGTGGACCAATTCTTCCCATTAATCAACAGGACATTCAGGTAGAGGACAATGAGTCCTTTGAAAAATCTTCAATTGACTTAATGGACTTGTCGATTTATTCAATTTCAGACCAAAGGCAGAACTCTGACCAGTCTCAAGTGATCGATGACCAAGACTGTGAAGAAACAGAGGTTCCACATGAATCAGAAACTTCACCTAAAAACCATACTTTAGATTAGAGGAATAAATCTTCGGGACCCACAACACTTACTGAAGCAAACCCTTTAGTCTGTCGTACTAAACATAAGGAGATAATTGTGGGTACATATCAAAGGGATCCTTGTGTAACATGGCATGCTGATGAAATACGGAATTCTGAAAATGTGAAATTAAGAAAATGAGTGCATCATCTAAGAAACCTGCCTGTACATCTAAACAGATTGAAGAAAAACCTCAAGAGCATTTGAAAGCTGAACAGGAAATTGAGGAAGCCCCTATGAAGGTCACGTATGAAGTACAACAATCTGCTGTGTGGGCCAGTGGAAAAAACGATGTTATCACACCCTTGAAAATTAATGAGACCAGCGATGAGAAACAGTTGTGAAAAGGAAAAAAGATTGCCTAGCCGGACTTATGATAAAAAACAAAAGACCAGAAAAATCAGAGTCTAATAAATGGTCGGATATTTATCTTCAAATGGCTTGTTATTAGAAAGACTGATAAAATCATCGGACGGTCTGATGCAAAACAGAGCGAATGTCCTTAGGTTGTTTCATCATGTTCCATCATTAAGACTTTTAGACTCAGATGACCTGGCAATCATTGAATTTTCTGATGATACACGTACAGACAAGGTGACCATTTTCCCCACAACTCCATTAATTGCACAGTTATTGAAAGAAGAAGCTGTGAGGTTGAGACAACTAGGGTTTGACCTGACCGAACAAATGACCAAGATCAGATCACCTAGTAAAGTGTCTCCAAAACAACGAGGAAGGTACAGTCAACGAAGTAACAGGAATTATGACAGTCATAGGGACAGAAAAAACTCAAGAGAATGCAAACACGACTGGAAACACTCAAGAGATTGCGGTTTAGATCGAAATCACTGGAAAGAGTAAAAAAATGCTGCTAACACATACAAATTATTTTTGAGAATTGAAATAAAGAGCACGGAAGAAAATTGGAAGTGGCTGATGGGCCTAGAAGCGGATAAAATTAAAATGCCATAGACTCACCAGCAAACAAATTGTGGACCACTAACAGTAGCGAGTTGTAATACGAGAGGTCATGCACACTTGTTCACCAAAGGAGGGCCTACATTAAAAAAGCATGATCTAATTTGTCTCCAGGAGAGTTGGCTAAGTTTGTGAAACCAGATATTGGGCCTCATTACGAGTCCGGCGGTAACCGCGGCGGTAAAACCGCCTGGTTACTGCCGGACTCGTATTACCATTCCGCCTCCGTGATTCCCGGAATTACCGGGACATTACAACCCCGGTTTTCCGGGAATCACGGAGGCGGAATGGTGTAAATCCCCATTCCCATTGAGTCCTATGGGACTCAATGGGAATCGGGATCATGGAAACACCGGCAGCATCTTGTAATGCTGCCGGTGTTTCCTCGTCCGCCTGCATGATGGAGGTGTTAAACCCGCCAGGTCAGACCTGGCGGGAACATCACCTCCCGCCTGCAGGGGTCGGGATCAGGCGGTCCGGAAACAACGGTGGCGGCGGGTTTACCGCCACCGTTATTTCCGGACCGCCAGGGTCGTAATGAGGCCCATTGTATGGGGAAGCCTGGTTTGTTATCATTAGAGAATCATTACTCATTTAGAGATTTAGTTATCCATCATTCATTCTGATTAGTAGTGATATTAGTTATCCACAGCCATTTGCATTTGCTAGAGAATGTTACATTTGAAGTGCCTTGGTAGAGACATGTAGGCACATGTAGAGATAGACTGTCTGTTAGTTATGTATTACGTATGCATTTAGAGACACGCATGAGTGTGCACTTAGAGTATGCATTTAGCTTTGAGTATAGTGCTTGCCTTTGAGAGAGTGAGTAAATGCTAGAAAGCATAAGGCCTATGGCATTTTGAAGCAATCCGGAATGAGACAGAAGGGAAGCGCCACTTGGTTCTGTGGATAAATGTTATGGTACACTGTGAGCGAGGAATGCCTAAACATTTTGGTTGTTCAGACAGAGATTAGACATGACTCTTGTCCGAGCGGAGAGGAGAAGGGCTGGCTTTTCAGGCCCTAGCTGGTGTTCGCAGGTGAGAGCAGGGAGCGGTTGCTTTGCACAGGGAGATGGATAGAGGGATTTTAGAAGCGAACAGTGGAGTGAATAGAGGAATATGGGAAATGGATGGTATCGTAACACGTAACACAGATAGCAACGTACAAGATATGATGTACAAATGTCATGATGACAGAACACACAGTACAAGACATACATCAGAGACTTTCAGGCACTGCTCAGATTTAGAAATGCTGACAGAGAGATGAGTGAATGCTTAATGTAACCATAGAGATGTATGTACATTATTTGACACAATAACTGAGCAGTAGGAGTGTATGCTGACTCTGAGATTTTAGATGTAGATGGAGCTCTGACTCTAAGATTGAAGGGAGGTGTTTGGTGTGGCATTGATGGAGGCTTTGTGAAGTGTTTTGGGTGCAGCAGAATCAGATGGCTTTGGGAGTTTAGAAGCTTGGGGAAGCATTCTGATGAGAGCTGATAAGATCGATCTGGCAGAGAGAGTTGGCAGGAAGACCAGAACACTGAGAGGCCAAGGAGAGGCCCTGATTCACTGGCAAGTTGCAGAGTTAGCTGGAGAGGAGGTAGACGAGATTAGGAAGCCTGCAGCACATGGCAAAGAGGGGAGTATTGCTGATATGAGACCTAATTGATCTGAATAAGACACGTGCCATGGGGAATTAGGACAGACACTCACAGAGAGCTTTGGCTGACATGATAGATGGGGAAATCAGACAGGGATTGTCTTAGAGAGGAGAGTGTGGATTGGTGTGGATTGCAGAGGAATTGTGAATGCTGACACTTGCCATATGTATGAATACACTGGATAAGTTGCTATTATATTGCTTGCATTAGAAGCCTGTAAGGCTTACAGTTATTGCATTGAATTTTAGATTTGCACCCAGAGCATAAAAGGTGCAAATTCGAGATTTGCATTATAGTAGTGTTTGCCTGATGCATTGCTGTGTATGAATAAAAGTGTTTTTATTGTTGAATCAATTCATGTGTTTTCTTTGTGTCTTATGTTTGTGTGCTCATAGCATAGTAACTTAAGAGTAACACAGAGAACAATCTCCCTGAGATACAAGAGCAGGGGGGGCATAGTGATCCACACCCCCGAGGTAGATTTGGAGACTAGCAAGTGGTTGCCCATAAGGGGCTAGGCCAAAGGTAATATTGTTTCAGTATAACAAGGTCAGCCCCTATAGTTGACGGCTTCTTTGTCTACTTTAATCCCACAGTGAAGGGACTCATTGGTCTTCCAATGTTAGGCCTGATGATTCTCATAAAGGACAGTTTACAATTAACAGTGGAAGAGGAAATAAAGCCTAATCCTCTAATTCAAATATTGGTGGGGAACTTGCTCGTCAGGAATAATAAGACAAAGAAAACTTTGATTCTGATGAATCTATATTGGAATCCTGACAGTATTGCAAGTCTCGTCTCAACTTTCCAACTTTGTTATTAGACCGCATAGATAATTGTCAAATCCGCTGGAGAGGTCCCTGGTTTATTCTTAGTGGAGATCTTAACTACACATGTCTTGATAAAAATGGTGAATGCACGGACATAGATCTCATAAAAGCAGCGGTGTCAGAAACACGAGGACTTCAGTGGAGGCAGAGTATGGATCTGAAAGACCTGGTTATTCTTAACGGTAATATCATGGGAGATACACAAGGGCAGATTACCAGGAACGACAAGAATGGTGGAAAGATTCTGGATTACATTTGTGCTTCAAAAACCATGTTGTTATCCATGGATACCATGAGAGTTGAAAACAGGATGACTAGCGACCACAGTCTGCTGAGTTTATCTCTATCTGTAGCTATACAGCAAAACTTTGAGTCATATCCTTTAAACCTGGAAGTCCCACAAGTTCGAAACAGATTGAAAATAACAACTCATCATCTAAAAAACTTTACAGACAATCTTAAAAATATCATCACTCTACCTGAATATGCTAGTGGATTGAAAAGACTTAACTATCTGAATTTGAGATAAAAAAGGGATGGTCTAGTTACCCGAGAATTGTACATGGCCATGTTTATGATTGTGTGGTGGCTAGCAAAAAAGAATGCTGAAAAGGAAAATTGTGGCTTTCATCAAAGAAAACTCTCCCTATTCAGGTCTGTTAAAGATCGAAGCATGATAGCAATACCGAAATTGGCAGAAAATGTATAGAAAAACCAGCTGAGGAAAGATGCAGAAGAGATGCTGAACAAACTGAAATCAAGAAACATGGGAGGTATGTGAGCCCTAATTAATCAAGTGGATACTCCATAGGAGGCACTGACATCATCTCCCATACCGACAATAACATGGGTCACATACTTCAGTAAATTTATTGATAGTAAAAATGAGAATGATTCAGCACTTAAGCTACAGAGAAAAGCTGGGAGATTGGCCACTTTCGAAATCCACACAGGGGCAATTCTTGAGATAATAAATAAGGCATCAAACTCACGGGCTCTGAGTCCAGACAGCCTGAGTAATTCTATTTTGAAACAAAAAAAAGCTAAAGGGGCCAGCTTCTTTGCCAGCATGTTCGACTATATAGTTAAGGCACGTAGGATCCTGAGCACCTGGACGTCTCAATAATTGTTCCGATATATAAAAAAGGGCAAAGAACAGATCCGTCCAACTAACACCGAATTGCTTTGTTGGACGTCCCGGGAAAGATCTTTTCTTCCCTGATCCTAAAATCTTTGGTCAAGTGGACATCCATCTCAGGTCCTCAAGACATCTGGCAATCAGGTTTTGTCAAAGGATTAGGGATCTTTTAAAATACTTTCATCTTAAAAGTATTGAAGGCCCGAACACAGAGGGATAAAACTAAGAAAATCTACCTGGCTTTTCTCGACCTAACCCAGGCATTTGACACGATCCTGCACCCAAAACTTTGGGACAAATTACATCAATGGGGTTTCCCATATAACCTGCTTGAACCTATACAGGATTTATACACGGACTCCAACCTGAAGATCAGGCTGAATATGCAGGGTCTATTGACTAAGGCCCTACAGACTAACAAGGGCTTTAAGCAGGGTTCCCCATCGGCCCCTGAATGTTTTAACTTGTTTATATCAGATATTGACCAAGCCTTTGGACATTAGATGCTTCCCACCTAAACTAGCAAATATGAGCATTGGAAGACTATTGTATGCCGATGATGTGATTTTGGCGGACCAACCCCCCATTGGGCTACAACGGCAGCTGGAAGCACTTCAATCTTACATCAAATTGAATGGTCTCATGATTAATCCAAAAAAAAAAAATCAATAATTCTCCAACTGGGAGAATGGATGCCATGTGGTGGAAAAACAGGGCTTGAGTGGAAACTCCAGGGAATGAAAATTCTGGTGACAAAATCATGAATACCATCTTTATAGATTCCCCAAGATTGGAACTACTTAGAACAAAAGCGCAGAATCTTGAGGCCCAAGGGTAAATAATCCTAAAATAATTTGGTGGATTTTCGATGCTTTCAGTAATTGCCTTTCATCACTCGAAAGCTGCTCCAATCTTAACCTACGGTGCAGAGTCCCCTTTTAACTTCAATATGGAAAACTGCCCAAAGATTGAAGACACCTTTTGGAAAAAAAGTCTTGGGCCTCCAGAAGTCGACCCCCATCCAGGCTATTAGGATGGAACTGGAGCTGACGTCACTCAAAGCCCTAGTCACTTGGAAAACTTAGTCATTTTTCTGAAAATGCATGGAAATGAACTCAAAAGAAGGCTTCATGGTACTGAAAATGGCTCTAATAGAGGGGAAAGAACCAACCTTAGTGGAATGGGAGCACAACTGTAAGGCTATATTGACAGATTTAGGAGAAGCCACACAAACTTTGGTTGAGAATCCAAACAAGACGAAAAACATATTGTTTACCATGGACTGGATAGTCAGTCACCTTGGAGGAAAGATCTAAATACAAGGTATCCGGTAAAACGATGGGGGCATCACGGAAATTGAACACAGTCCTGAGATACCTTCAACTGTTTCCGAACTGGTTCTTTAGGAAACAATTTTTTCCTTTTAGGCTAAATTTGCTCCCGACTAGAGAAGTGCATAGAAGAAAGATAAAGAAAAACTGGTAAAATGCAGACTTTTGAAAAAAGTGTGTTTTGTATTGAAGCCATTTAGTGAAAAGATTAATTGGGCCTATAATTTAAATAAATATATATATGCTTCTGTTTCCTGGCCTGGACCTTGGCTCATTGTTGGCACAGGGGGAGGGATCTACATTGCTCTATATGAGTCACAGATAGGGATAGCTGAACAAAAATAATCAATGTGCTGTGGGTCATCTTGATTGGGGGAAGGAACTCCCCATGTCAAGCGTGGTCTCTCCATATATTGTATCATTATGCACATCGTATCTAGACCATCAGCCAATCAGATTTTGTGCTCTGTTTACACATTACACGTAACCGCATCTATGAGAGGGCCCAATCTGGCGGTGCAGTTACTTGACGTGGTCATGTGCCTTTGCGTGTAGACAAGGAAGGAGGGACTCGGATCTGGATGGACATCGTGACTGCCATCAACGCGGAGGGGGTGGCAGTCCGACTATTCCATCATGTCAAGAAGCGCTGGGAGGACTTCAGGTCCAGGACCCTCAACAAGTACCGGCGCCTCTTGAAGGCAGCGGATGCTAAGGGGCGCTGGGGCCACTTGTCGGACGATCAGATGAGGGTCCTGGAACGCATATCCCCAGCGCTCCACGTCCAGGTCCTTGAGAGGCAGACTCGAGCGGTAAGTGTACATGCATCATGATTGTGAGCTGTGCGTGTGGTGATGTGCCAGTAGTGTGCAAGTTGGACATGTGTTTTTATGGGGCCAAGTATGGGGGGGTGTATAGGGCGTGAGGCTAACACATGCGAGGGCTGTCATGTGTGAGACATGGATGGTGCTTGTGTGTGTAGGCTTGCATGCCAAATGCAGTTGTGTGGGCACACATGTTTGGATGAATGTGTATGTAAGCAGGCATGTTCGTGATGTCACACATGGATGTTGTTTTCAGCTGCATGTATCAGCACTGTGTACATGTGCATGTGTGTGTATTTGACAAGGGTGCAACAGTGATGCAACATGGATGCATGTGACAGCGGGATGTGGAAGCCTGATTGGCAGATGTGACATGGATGCCAATCTGAACACTGCGACAGTTGGCAGAGGTGTACACATACATGCAAGTGTGGTGGTGTGTGTGCATGTGTAGTGCACTCCCTGTGTTGCATGTGATGTCTGGCTCACCTTTGCCTGCTCATGCTGTTGTATGTGTATGGATGGTGCTGGCTGTTGCGATATGGCTGTGGTATGGCTCATGTGTGCGAGTTGAAATGACATGTGTGTTGGCAATTGTGATGCCATGTCTGAGGTTTGCCAATGCCACTCATGTACAACTGTCATGTGTCTATGTGTCCATTGTACAGTGCCCTGATGCATGTGTTTTATTTTTCCCTGCAGCGTCAACTGATGAAGAGGGCGGAGAAGGTGCTGTGGAGCACAGCAGCGGGGATTGCACCACCAGCCGGAGACGCAAGGCCCGGCTCCCCTCCCAGGTTGTGATCTCGTCGGTGAGTGAGGAGTCCGGTGCCGTGTCCCAGGCCGCAGCTGCCGGGGGGAGGTCCAAGAGGCGCAGGTCGGAGTTGGACTCCTCGGCAGCAGAAGGGGCAGCTGGGACCCCACAGGGCCCAACGGGGGAAGATGGCACGGGGTCTGGAGGTGGGGATTCCACTGGTGCTAGTGGTGCAGTGCAGGATCAGGGACAGGAGGCAGCACAGGCCGCCACGGAGGTGCCTGTGTGTAACCCTGTCCCTGATCCTGTCACTGCATCATCTTGCACCAGCAGGGATGCCTACGTCCAGACCGGTTTTCAGGCTGGGGATGAGCTCACAACAACTGGCCTTCCTCTGCCTGCGGACGTGGCTATCCAGGTACAAGTTGAGCCTGTCCTGACTGGTGTGGCGTTGCATCAATGGGCCATGCGAGGTGACCTGCAGTCTTTTCATGAGGAGACTGCACGTCATCTCGAATGGCTCGATGACCGCGTCGGCCTACTGGGACAGGTCACCCAGGCCGGATTCCTCCGTTTGCTGCAGCTTGCTCCGACCCCCTCCTCAACTGAATACCCTATGCGCCAGTCGTCCTCCGTGCCATCTTCCCACCCATTTGTCACCTGGGTGCCCTGTGGAGCTGCCTCTGACGGTGCGGCCAGGCTGGTGGAGGAGGCATCCCTGCCACAGTCGGGAGTCGGATGTCCAGCAGGGGTGGCCACATCAACGACTGCACCCCAGCTGGTGGAGGATGTGCAGGCAGCAGGAGCCAGGGCACGGGCACAGGCACAGCAGCAGCAGCAACGAGGTGGGAGCCATGATGGCTCGGGGCCTTCGACAACGGAGGGGCATGCATCGGCTGGAGGGCAGGAGGACCCAGGACGGGAAGTGTCTTCCGTGTGCCAGCGGTTGGGCCACGCCATAGATGTGGAGCAGCAGCGGGCGGAAGAGACATGGCTCACGATGGTCAGGACGGAGAACTCCATGCGGAGGGCCCTGAGGCAGGCCGAGTGCCTCGAGGCAATCTGCAGGGAGTTGGAGGTGAACATGTCGTCGGCCCTGCGGACCCTCGGGGCCATGGAGGAGGACCGCCTCCGGGAAATTGAGCAGGAGTTCGATGATGCCCTGGCCCGGAACATCCCGAAGTGAGCCGTCGGACTGGCCTGCTGCCCTTGTAAATAGTTCTGTAGTTATTGTTAGGTTTCCTTTGTTTTTTATATTTTTTGGACCTTTTGGACAATGGACCACATTTTTGTATATAGTTTTTTTTATTAGGTAGTGTTATTAGATAGGTTTCATTTCTTCTGTTGGCATCATGGACCCTGGATTGTTTATCTGTATATAGTTGACTGTTGGATTTTTTTATTTTTATTTTTATTTTACCCATGGAGCAATGGTTTTTGATTTAAATTTTCCATTGGATTTACTTTTGTGAACTGTGACTTTGGAAACCTTTCCTTTGGATTATGATTTGTGGTTTTACATTATTTTAGGGACATGCTGCTTTTTGTTTTAAATTCCCATTTTTGTTTGTTTATTTTTGATTCCATTTATGTTGCTTTTAATACATATTTTTTCATCATACTTCAATGTGTAGTATCATCTCATTGGTTTCATGCATGTCATAATATGGGTTTTGACATTCACTGACACCCATTGTGTGTATGTGAGGGACATGTCTTCATTTACATACTTGCCATTGGGGTTGTATCATGTAATTGGCATTTCTAAGTGGGTCGATGCAATACTTGGGTGGGTGTTTGGCATGTGGAGGCTGCCCATAAGGGCCAGGGATCTAGATTGTGATGACGTGTTGGCTGGGGGACATGAGTGGGGCCTGGTGGAGGGTGCCCCACAGTGCTGGGGGGTGGGGGTGCAGGGGGAAATGAGTTGGACATGAGTGGGGCCTGGTGGAGGGTGCCCCTGGATGCAGGGGGGTGGGAGTGCAGGGGGACATGAGTTGGACATGATTGGGGCATGGTGGAGGGTGCCCCTGGATGCAGGGGGGTGGGGGTGCAGGGAGACAGGAGTGGGGGCCTGGTGGAGGGTGCCCTACAGTGCTTGGGGGTGGGGGTGCAGGGGGACATTAGTTGGACATGAGTGGGGGCCTGGTGGAGGGCACCCCTGACTGCTGGTGGGTTGCGGTGCAGGGGGACAGGAGTGGGGGCCTGGTGGAGGGTGCCCTGCACTGCTGGGGGGTGGGGGTGCTGGGCGACATGCGTTGGTGGGCAGTAGTGCAAGGTGACATGTGGGTTGGCTGGGGGGCATGGCCATGGTGGATGGGCTGCCTGTGGGACATGTGCAGGGGCGCAGGGTAGTCCCCTGTGGTGTGGGCCACCTGTAGGGGCCGTGGAGGGTGTAGAGGGAACAGCTGGGAGGACCCACACGGCCAATTCATGTATGGGACTCCCCGGCACCCCCAAAAGACACGTAGGCTGCTGGATTCCCGTGTGGAATTTCCCGTGCACCCGGAGTACACGTACCCTGCTGAAATTGCGTGTGAAAATTCACGCGCACACCAAAATACACGTGCCGTGCAAATTCACGTGTGAAATTTCCCGCGCACCCCGGAATTCACGTGCCCAGCCCAATCGCGTGTGGAACTTCCCGTGAACCCCGTAATACACGCACACGATATTTTTCACACAGCGGGTGTCCGTGTTTGTCGGTACCCCTTTGCACCTCATTTGTCGTAGAGGGCCACAGTATGGATCATTCATCATAGCTGTATATGGGTGCTTTTTGTTAGCTCACATTTTGGCGCTCATTTATTTCAGGCGCATGGACGCTACCGCCTGCTTTCTTGTGGCGTACTTGTTTGGCCCTGTGCGCGTCTTTGACCGTGCGCTGGTTTGCCCTATTCGATTCCATGAATCCGAGTTGTAGGCGAGCGTGTGGGCGCTCCGCGCACTTGCCTCCTGTACTTCCCCTGTGACGCCCATATTTTCACGTGTTGTTCTCCATTCCGAGTGTTACGCCCCGTGTTCCGCCTACTTTTGGAATGTGCGCCGCGCTATGTGCGATTTCGCAGCGGCCGTGGTGCACGCCGTTGGATGACCTGTGCGCCGGCATGCGCTGCACACTTTTTCAGCGCACATCCATATTTTTATCGCGCACGGACTTCCATGAATCGATGTGCGCTGGTTTCCCTGCGATTTTCGCAGTTACACTGCGAATTTCGCACTTTTACTGCGAATCGCACGTTTTGGCACCTCTGCGCCGGAATTTTCGGCGCACATTAATTCCATGAATCGGCGGTAGGAACGGCTATGATGATAACCCATGCATGTGGAATTGACCAATCAGAACACACGCTACTGTAACACAGTGACATATGACTCATAGCCACGCATATAATCCACGCCACGTGATTGGTTGATGGATGTAGATGTGAATATTCACCACACCCAAAGACAACTCATTTACTTTTCCTCAGTACTGAGCAGCTTGTCTGTGAAGTTTAAGGCAGTTTTGAGCAAACTCCACATTTTTTCCTTCCTTTATCCATTTACTTCTTTCCTTTGTCCTGTCATTTTTCCTGTTTGTCAATTCATTATTTTGGTTCATTATTTTCTTTTTTTTAAAATATTTTTCTTTTTAGTGGCATAGTCTCTTTTGTCGTGTCTTTTTTCATTGTATTACATTTTTCTTCCAGGTCAGATATTGCACAACATGTCTGACCACAGAAGCAGCTGTAGTGATAAAGCCATTTGGGTAGCAAATCCATCCGCTCGCTGCAAATATTTATGTGAGATGAAAAAAACTGCAGCCACCTGGAGATATTTTATAGTTGAACTGCAGCACTCCCTAAAAGACACAGAACAGGTACAGTGCAGGATGTGCAAGAAAAGCTAATCCAATTCCACTGGGTTGATGTTGGTGAGGACTACTGAAAGGCCCATGAGAAACACAAAATACAGACACATGGGCCAATCTCTGCGCATCATTGAACAGCTGTCGTGCCAACACCTTCTACAGCAGCAACCTCCACAGTAACTTCTGCACCAAAGATCATAAAATCTTACGTGATCTATCATATGCAGTTTCTATTGCTGAAATGCATTTTTCAAAATGTTTTCTTTGTAGCCGCAGGTATGGAGTACATTGACTTTTATTTATAGCCGTGGCTACAAAAGTCCACAGTGCAGCCTGCGTATAGCCACGATTAGCTAGCAATTAGCGATCTTGTAGCTATGGATATGACCTCCAGTCATTGTTGAGATTAACCGCACCTCAAAGCTCACCATCTCGTTGGATGCTGTGGTAGCCATGGTTATGAATTCATGTTTTTAAAAAAACTATTATTTACGTAGGTATATATGTGTGTATTCAGTAATCCTTGTAAGTTAATATATAGAGTGTAAGATATGATGAAGTAAGGTGCAGAAGCATGAATAGATTAAGTAGCAATAGGGTAAGTGGGTAGGGGTCAAGAGGATAGGGGTAGGCTGGATGGGGTAGCAAGGGTGTTAGTAGAGTACATGGATGAGGGAAGGCAGAGTAGAGGTACAATGGTGGTAGAAAAGCTATCAATAGAGTGAGTGAGTGAGGGTAGCCATGGTTAGGGAAAGTGTGTGGTTTTCATATTAGGTATGGGCAATTAATAGATAGTAATAATAGAAAGTTATAATCTGTGCTCCTCAGTCTGTAAAAATAGAAACATAATAAGTTAGAGAGCATACTTTATGAAATACAATTATTTACAGGTATGTAGTGCATTATATACAATATGTTCGATACAACCTGTGTGCGTTATACACTGTTGTTGTCTTCACATATAATAATCAATGGAAAATAATCCAAGGTGGATTAAAAAAACATACACTGTCTAACGCTTCTATACATTGGGAATACACTGAGTGGCAACAGGTACACCGGGTGCAGTAGGGAGGGTGAGAGTACAGAGGCTGGAAATTCTGTGGGTGGGGGAAATGAAACTAGGGTAGGGTGAGTGAGGTTAGACAGGGCAGGTAGGATGGGTTGGTTACAAAGATTGATGGTATTTTGCACAGTGGTACAAAAGGTGAAGGTGCAATATATGGGCAAGGATAGGAGTGATGGGTATCTAATCCATCCCCCCACAAAAAAATATGCAGCATGAAAAAACTGGAGACAACTGGAGGTACTTTATGGTGGAGCAGTACCACTCCCTAAAACAGACAGAAAAGGTGCAGTGCAGGATCTGCAAACCAAAGCTACTCTGTTGACCATCTAACATACCATCATAGAGCTTGGGGACATCCATCCTCATACAACGCTTAGTCCGAGTCCACTGGTATGACCTTGATGAGGGCTACCGAAAGGCCCATGAGAAACACAAAATACAGGCACGTGGGCCAACCACTGTGTGTCATCAAACAGCTGCTGTGCCATCACCTTCTACAGCAGCAACTACCACAGTAACATCTACACATCCACCTTTTCCACCGTACCTTCCACGACCTCTGCCAGAATTCAACCTCCACCACTGCTGCCCAAACCCGATCTGAAACAGTGTCAAGTTTGGTGCTGCAAATGTAACATTTGCATCACAGTGGAATATTCAGTTTTATTCCAGAGAAAACGTAGGTCAGGTTTATTTATGTATTTTGTCATTTTAGAGTGCACCAAACCCGAAGGCATCAAGGTGCTGGTTACAGTAAGCACAACTTTGTGACTGATACATCATTTGTGCAGACATACATTTCATGAAACGAGCTGTTGAGAACTGCAGACCCATAATGACTCACTGTGTTGTGATTGAGGCTGTGAGTGGGTTATGAGTCTTGTTAAGTAAGCCATGTTTTGAGGCATTTACAGACGGTCTGAATGATATTCCGATTTTATTTGTAGCCATAGGGCATTCCAATGTTTTGCGGACACTAATGGCAAGATGATAGGCCCTGCTCTTTGCAGTTTGAATCTGGGGATAGGGTTAAGAGGCATGAGTGGGAGGGCTGGGTGGGCCTGTTAGATTGTGATTTAGTACATTTTCTTTACAAATATCTGGG
This sequence comes from Ambystoma mexicanum, assembly GCF_040938575.1. Taxonomy (NCBI): domain Eukaryota; kingdom Metazoa; phylum Chordata; class Amphibia; order Caudata; family Ambystomatidae; genus Ambystoma; species Ambystoma mexicanum. The sequence goes on from NC_090928.1 coordinate 741,866,772, forward strand.
TGCATTGTTTGAGAGGCATTTGTGAGTTAATGTAAGAGTTTTGAACAGAATGTGCACCTGAATAGGCAACCAGCGAACACTCCTTCCAGCCGGTGATATTTAGTCTTTTTTTGGAATATTCAAGGCTGCTCCTAGTGCATTATTTTAAATGATCTGCAGTTTTGTTAAGTTACAGGTGGCAGATCCTACGAAAAGGGTTTTTACAATAGTCTTATCTAGAGCCAATGAGGACTCTTGCAATCACGATGCAACAGTCTGTGGTAAGGAAGAGAGCAGCTTGGTCTTGTCATTGTTTCAAGTTCAAGAAAATAAACCTTTAACCTCAAAGTGTCACATCATTATTTTAGTTAATTATTTTATTGTTTTAAAATATTTTTATTTTCACTGGCATAGTGCTATTTCTCATGTATTTTTTTAATCTTTTTTACATTTTCTCCCAGGACAAAACTGCAGACAACTAGAGGTATTTCATGATGGAGGTGCAGTGAAAGATTAGGACAAAGACAAGCAAATAAACCTTTAAATGCAGTAACCTGCGTAGAAAAAGCAAACATTTGAATATGGATGCTGTTCTTTTAAACATGTATTTCTTTAGCAGTATTTTTGTGGAATGCATAGGTGAATTAGGAGAGCCAGCTGTACTATATTTACAAGTAAAAAGAACATAATTGCAAAAGAGGTCTACAATACTGGTAACTGGAACTTGGTGAAAGCAGATGTACCATTTTGGCACTACGTGTAATCTGACTGCAGTGCTTATGAAATAGTGTAGCTTTACATATAGCAAAACATGATACATTTTAGGGATAGCTATTTTTAATAATATCAGAATAAAACACTACTAATGCATATGCGTATGGACAGGGATGTATATATTTAATAGCATCTCAGTAAAACACTGACAATGCATAGGTGTATGAGCAGCTCTAATATTTTTCTAATTCTATAAAGTTAAAAATAATGCACTTTCTAACCACTTTTATGGAACAACTAACTGGCACTTGATGCAAGCAGGTGGAAAATAGTGGCAACATATGCCATCTGATACGAGTGGCTAATATAACTGACACACACAACACTGCAATTACATCTTTACATATGTAATTATTTGCTGACACTTTCCATCAGCATGTGCACAGTGCGAGCTCTGCAATCAAAATGAGAAAAGTGAACAAAGTGGTGACTTTTATATTTCCAAAATCAATAGCAGAAACAAAGGACTATAATAAGCAAAGAATTAAAATTGCCAACACATTTTCACTGCAACCTAACTCAGGCAAGTAGACGATTACAGCAGTAACACCAAACAATTGCAGACATACAAACATTTTTTTCCCAACAATTATGTATAGCCGTGGCTATTCAACCTTTGACTCTAAGCACCCTCGTGTACCTGCAGATACACATAGATTTTTTACTAACTAAAAACAGCCATTGCCAGCCTTTAAAAGTTCAAATGAGACAAAGGTAGATCTGAGGACATGGAATGAGAAATACAAATAAATTGTGTGGTCTAATATCCACAGAGTAATATGATTATTGCACAGAAATGTATGTAAAACAGCAACAAATCAACTGATGTCATACATTAACACGCCTACATATGCCGGGCTGCATGCTATATACCCGCAGGTATAGCAACACCCAATGAAGTTGTTTATTTCGTAGCTGCAGCTATCTGGAACAATGTCTGGAAAAATACTTTCCTGCACTCCCAAACCCTCACAAAGTACCCCAACATCTCTGTCACCTCCCCTGCCCTCTATCCTTCCTCCTATAACACTTGTCATCTCTATGGCACAGTTTCAATCAAAATGTCGGGTAGCTGTGGCTATGTAACCTGCAACAAAAAAACATGACGTGCCATTGGCCTGTATACAGCTGCAATTACACATGCTCATGTGGATAGCCATGACTATGTGTGCCTCAGATTGATTGCCACAGTTTTAGGTGTGGTTATGCCCTCCAGTCTTTGCGGCATTTGACTGCACATGTGTTTCACCCATTCCCATCACTTGTAACGTAGATTCAGCTATTCATTTAAAATAAAATACATATATTTATATCTACATATGTATATATGTGTGGTGTGAGAAACCTGGAGGTATTCTCCCATGTAGACTGCGGGATTCCTCTGTTCAGATGGCATGGGGAGGGTCATCACTTTTGGATCCAAACCCTGGAGGTGGATTAGCGAGGAACGATCACCTGGGTAGGTTGTCTGGGGGCACAACCATGGGAGAGCCCCAGGTAAGTCACAGTATCCTAAAGGGACAGTAGAGGATGAGGAACATGTCCCTGATCCTTCATGGGATATGCGGTTCCATTTATCCCTGATCCAAGAAGGAGGCCTACATATAATAAAACAACAAAGACTTGAAATTATGGTGATCAGATGGAACTGAAGCTTTTGTTTAGACTTGACACTGATTTATTCCCCCCCACCCCACCTCAGATCACATGCTTACTGACACGGTCTCCTCTGCCCTACAAGCACTGCCAAAGAGAATGGGCACTTTCATGTTGTAAGGGCAAGAGCCCCTGAAACGAATTTTCCATGAAGTTACATCCAAAAGGGGTTTCCCTACATCACACTATCTGAAGTACAAGAAAGTACATCACAACACCTTCCCCCTCTCTATTCCCCAGGTGACACTGGATATCCAGTTTACCCTTAGCTGATGGCACCATCCTGGAATGAAATGAACGGCAGACAGCATTAATCAAATTCTGTGCATGCCTGCACCTGCAACCCTATTGGACAGGTGTTTGGAGTGTTCAAAAACAAATGTCAGTGTCTTCACAGGACAGGTTGCTTCATGTAACGACCAAAGAATGTCCCGGTCTGCTTCACCATGGCCTTCTACTGCATGTTGCACAAGATAGCTGTCAGGCACAACATACCCATGCCCAACGAGGCAGGTGATGATTCAAACTCTTACAATGGCAGTGATGGGTATGACAGGCAGCATCATGGGCATTTGCAGCAAAGGTATAATGTAAGTGCCCTAGTCCTGTGTCATGAAATCATTAACAATTTTCTACGGTGGCAGTGATTGCATCACTAAAAAATCATCACACTGGCCACATCCCCACCTCACCGCCCCAGTTTAAATACAACAAAATAAATGACAAGCCAAACTCTCCCATGAACCACATTTTAGTGCACATGGAAGGGTGACAACCTTGCTGTTGCCCTTTTGGTGTGAGGTCAGATTCTAAGAAAAAGTGCCCCCCTGTTAATGCACTTCCAAAAATGTCCAGGATGCAGCAAAATAATTCCAGAGAAAACATACAATAAAATTGTCCATATGGAAGAAATATAAAATTACAAAAGGTTACCAAACAGAATGGGAAACACAATTGCCCAGAGGCAGATGTGGGGATGGGTTACTTCTGCTGACATGGTTGCTTGCCCACATTGCCCTCTTTGGTTGGTGTCTTTGGCTGGGCAATCCACTGGGGTGGGAGCAGAAGTAGGGATGGTGTAGACAGTGAAGAGCTCTTCTGATGTAGGAGCAGAGAGGGCTAGGGTGGATGTAATGTTGGGGTTGGATTCCCTCTTCACATACTGGTGCATGATGCAAAGGGACTCCACCTGGCAGGTAAGCAGCCTAGTCGATGCAACCTGTGATGGGGAGTTTTTCAGCCTGGCCTGCACATCTGATGCCAGAGGGAGGCACTTTTTCTGGCCAAGTGGTGCACAGCAGAGGAGGAGGCACTGGCAACACTGCAAGCAGCCACTGTGAGCTAAGAGTAGTGTAAGTCCAGCAAGCATCTGGCCTGAAAGAATGGCCTCCGTTGTTACATCTGCAGTCACAGCTGCAGCAGGAGATGGCTGATATCTAACCAATCGGGCATAATCTCAAGCCCGAGTGTAGGCCTTGGCTGCGGCAGCTTCATCAGCTGAATACTGTTCTCAGGCCAGCCAGGCAACAGCCCTGCTGCAGTGCATGCAGCACAGGAGGCCTGCTCCCAGAACAGACAAGTAACCTTTTGGCTTCCTGGCCATATCTTCCATTGCACGTCAAACCTTAGCCAGTTGATTACCTCCAACACTTGCTGGACAGTCTCCAGGAATTGTGGATTTCATTTGTGATATGTCCTATCAAGGCACATGCATTCATCACTTCCCCACCATTCTCCTCTCGGTCTGTTCCTGGGTGAGGTCTGCTACCTACATCCTTACAGGAAATGGAACACGCTCCTTTCCGGCCCTCAGAAGAGTTTTCTCCCGGAAAGTGGCGGTTTTGTTTCAAACAGCAGAATGTACCCAGACCTCAGATGTCTATTTGGGACACAGTGACAGTGTCTGTAGTCATGAAAGGTCACCATGGCCAGGTGGCTTCCTTCTTTTGCTGATGAAGGGCTAAGACTGAATAGTGTGGGCTGGTGGTGGGACACTGTTCAGTGAAACATAAGAAGCTACCCCAATGTCTGGGCCAATATCTGGGCTAAGATAATTTGTCCACTTCAAAGGTTCTTCACCATCATCATCCCCACCATGGTCACCTAGTTCTTCATGTTTCTCTCAGGATTAGAGTGAAAAAGTCAATGGACACACAATATGTACATGGCACTGTAGAAACATGTCCTGCATATACATCACTTAGGTCTGAAAAACATTAGGCTGCGCTAACTATTGTGGGCTTTATGGTTTGTTGCTGGACTGTCAGTGATGCCCAGGAACGGAGAAGCATTTATTTATTTATTTATTTTAATTTTTATTACGCGGCAGCTCACCCGAAGGCCTCAGGTCGCACACAAAACAGACAAAACAGTAGACAGGTGAGAGCTACGGAAACAGGGCATTGTTTGGGCTTTGGAATTGACTGGCAAAATATGGATAGTGATGTGGTGTAAGGATGATCTCCTATATAATTGGCTGGCAGTAATGAATAAGGCCATTCTCCTATACCAATATAGGGAGCCCACAAGTAATGGGTGCATGGTATTCCAGGGTGAGAAGTTAATGGGTAATGTGAATGTCCACCTCTTGATGCACTTGGGTATACGGCTTGTTGCCCATTCCCCCAGCAGATGGACCATCATAATTGCAAATTAATTGCAATAGCTCACACACGCATACCTTTTTGAAAGCCCGTGTCCAATCCCTGAGCAGAAGTTACTATGCCGCAGTGGTGTCACACATAATTCACTCCATGCAGGTGGGTTTTGTGTTGTCATGCAATTGATAGGTTTGCATGTCAACACACAGACCTTACATCATTGCCACATATCTGTCTGTGTAATAAATGACAACGAGCTAAGATCAAATTGCAGCAAAATGCATGGGCTAAAACATTAGAAAATCAGGTGAAATATACAATGAACTTGCAAAGCCCAACGAATATCCGAGCTCTCAACGAACTTCCGTGCTATCTGGCTCTTTTTCCAGATCCGACCATTTGCATGGCATTCATTAAAATTCGTCTAAACACCTACCCGACCAGACACAGCCCTGCCAATACTAGACAAATATCGAAAGTGGATCAATTTTGTCGAATCTGTCGGGATATAGACACCCCAGAAACTTTGAATCACATAATCATGAAATGCCCTGCACTCACCGAGAAGAGAGCAATTTTCGGCGAATTATTCAAGATATCGGCCCAACAAGAAGAAGGCTACTCCAGATGGACTAAATTATTACAAGGACAACACAAGAAACTGTTCTCTGCAGTTGTCCAATTCCTTACAGAGATCTTTGATTCTTCAAAGATCCTAATACTATGAACATAATCTGAGGGGAATTCTTCTTCTTTTTTTCATTTTATTTTATTTTTTCTCTTTCTCTCCCCTCTTCTCCGCCTACTTTATCTCTTGATCAGAATAACTCAAGCAAATGCTAATCCTAATGTGATGTATATTTCTATGAACACAAATAAAAAGTTTATTTTTAAACTATATCATTTAAATAAATAAATGACAACTTCTCTGAACATGGGAATCTGTCACTAAACAATTTTCGATCTCCATGTTTCCGAACATGGCTGGTAAGGGGAGTCTTGGTGCACAGGACCTGCAAGTTGCACTCTTGAGCATTTCCTGTACATGTTGTGTCCTTGTATATCACAGCATGACTATTTGCAATACATCTACAGTGGTTGTATGTGACATCAATGTGTTATTTTTCTTTCCTCCCATGTGTCTCCACAGTCATGTTTGCAGACAGTTGATGAACAACCATTTGTTTTCCCTCTCACTTTCTCCTCTAGATCTCTGTCATCAACCAGGCTGTTTAGTGGTTAAGGCCATAGTGTTGGTAGGATTCTGCAGATATCTCTATTGGCATGTTGATGGGACAATACTGCAGAGGGGTGTTCCATTGACCTGTTTTCTCACATACAGTCATCATCTGCACATTTGCTGGACGAGCGTGGAACTATGTGGACACAGCCAAGTGCAGATAGACAAAAGGTACATGTCGTGGAGGTGCGGGGGCATGCTATATTACGTCATCTGTCCTTAGCTTTTGCCACTTGAGTGGGTGTTGTCCTTAGGGCTTGCACACCTTTGTGCCAAAGACAAAAGATCTAGCCACTCACACTATGCAAACAGGAACTTTGTTTTTTGCTATGCAGGCATTCAGTCTACTCAACTGACTTGTCTTAGCGCCTATTTTGCCATCGAGGGCAGGGAAGCAACATATGAGATACCATGTCATGCTAGAATTCCCCTCATAAGTAATACCAGCCTATGCCTGACAAGGTATGGTTAGTATGGTATAGGGCGTTGGCGCTGATGTATTTAGAAGAGCACTAAAAGTGCTAGATGCCTGAGTTAACCAGTATTTGCTTTTACTTTGCAGTAGTGAGTGGTGTATTTTTATGGTGCATTTATGAATGACTGAGTTATGCATATATATTTAGTTCTGCATATAATTCTTGCACCAGCAAAGAGCACCACCAGCCTTGTTTTAATTCCCCATAAAAAGATTGGAATAGCAATCTTCTGTGGATGCACTGTGCAAAAGGCTTTCTACTTTGTACATACAAGTATTTGTGCTTTATTAACATGATGACGGCACTAATCGGCAAGGGCACAGAACTGGGGATTGATATAGCAAACAAATAATTTCTTTAGAGCAGCCTGCCCCAGGAACATTATTCTCGTCACAGATAAACATGGCCTGAGACATGTCACACAGTTTTTGCTGCAGACCGATAACCAGATGCTGACAGACAATGCAAGCTTTTTGCTTGAGATAAATAAATCACTGAGCATTGGAAATGGTTTACCTTAGCTTAAAGCTGCAGGGGTGTACCAATTAAATTGTTGATACACATCACACCTTAAGGGCAGTACCTTAACGTCCGGGTGCCATAAATCTGTATTAGGTGCATTAGGTCCAGAGAGACTGTCTATCAAATGACATTTGGGTATACTAATTAGGGGGTTTCCATAGAGAATGAATATAATGCCATGTAAACCTTAGAAGGGGGGCTCGCTATTAGGATGATTGAGGAGACGCGTGCTGTTAGAGGGTCCTGTCACAGCTGACCAGCTACAGACACAGGGGATGTCCTGTCTTGCCTAGCAAGCAGGCATCTTATAAGTGCTTTTCTGGGGAATATCTTGTTTTAAATGTGTGCTCTTTTTGATCATTACATTTTTGTAATTCAAGGGTTGATGTTAACATTGTGGTTTCATAGACTTTTCCTGCCAGCTGTGCCGCATGTTTGGGGGGGGTGGGGTTTCCTTCCATTTAAAGGTCAGCATTCTTGAGTCTAGCTAGGTGGATCCAAGGAACTTTGTGACACACCTTTAGCCCAAAACTCAACTCCTACAATTTACTTGAGGACACTGACTTAAATGACAGTCAACACAAGCTCCTCCCATCATGGCCGCAGCTCCAGAGGTGGCCTTGGTGAGCCACCTACCGGGACCAGGCACCTCCTACAGTGTCTTGAGACCAGCATCCGGCCAGTCCTGCCAGTGACTACGGATCTGGGTCACCCTTCAAGGTGTTGACACCAACACATTGAAATTGTGCAAGATTCTCTTGCATTTTAAGCTTTGCAGGTGCAATGGGATCTTGTACTTCTCTTATCCGAAGAGACATGTCACATTCACAACACCCTCCACTAGGACCTTGAGCTCATTGTCTGAAAAAGGTGTGCTTTTAGACTGTGGTATGATCTTGTTGGATGACAAGTGTTTTGGGTCAAAACAGTAGGCATGCTGGTCATGCAGGTAGTGGGGCACTGGGTGTGGCTGTAGAAGCATGCCATTGTCTGATGGACTGCTGTTTTAGAAGAACCAACTGAAGATGGGGATGAGGAGAGTTGGATGCCAGTGTTTGGAGGTTGGAGGCAGCAGTTGCCAAATTGTGGTTCCATGAGCATAGAGTGACGAGTAGGAGTGGGGAGATATGTAGGTGCTATGGGGAGGGAGCACAACAGTCAGTGAAGAAGCACAGAGAGCAGAACGAGGTATTCACTGTCAGGAAGTGGGCATACATGGCATAGAGGGGGTTGCAACAGTCACAGCGAGGCAGGATCAATCAAAGAGGGGGTAGCATCAATAAAGGGCATAGAAGAGACGAGAGGGGCAAATCAACCATGGGTGGATAGAAGGGGTGGAGGGGGGCAGCAGCAGCAATTATTGGGGGAGGAGGGGGCAACGGACTGCAGCAGCAATCAAGGGTTGGTCATACGATGTTGAGCATAGCAGCAGCAATCAAGGGTTTCGGAAGGGACCAAGAGGTGGCATTAGCAATATGTAGGTGCAGAATTGGCCAAGGGGCAAAGCAAAGGGGCCAAATGTGGGCAGCAGCGATCAAGAAAATCAGAAGGGGCCAAGGGGGGGCAACAGCAATCAAGGTGGCTAGAAGGGGATACAAGTGGAAGATCAGTAGCAATCAGTTTGGGGCCCAGGGGGACACTACTTTGCAGCAAACATTAAAGGTGTGTTAAAAGGTGTGAAGTGGGGCAGCATCAATCATCGGGGTGGGAGGGGCACAATTGGTAGCAGTAGCAGTCAGTGGGGGTAGAAGGAGCCAGGGGCAGAAGAAATCAAGGGTGGCAGAAGGGTTAACCAAGTGGTCTATTTAGGGATGGGGAACAGAAGAAATGAAGAAGAAATTGTTGGATTGGATGGATGTGGGGTTTAGCATGGAGATTTCCAGGTGCTTGTGGAGGTTTGGAGCATCAACCACTCTGTGCCAAACTCATGAGGCAGTACAAGAAGCTGGTGAGTCTTTGCAAATAAAGTGGCTCAGAAGCAGATATCATGTCCTATGTTCACAGCATTAGTATGAGGCATATACACCTCACTTTAACGCCACACGCAAGTTTCAGAGGTGGAACTATTATTTCACTTTAAAAAAACGTCTTTTGACTTTTCAGGACAAAAATGAGGAGTATACGCCTTGCGTTTATCGGAAACATCATTTGGGGTCACCAGAGGTCGCAGTTGCAACCCCTGAGGTCTCTCTTGCTACCCCTAAGAAACAAAAGAAAACATTTGTTTTGTTTTATTTTTTTGTTTTAAATGGAAGCTCCTTGGCTGTGGCGATGTGGCTCTTTGTTTCTGGAGTGGCTGGCTTTTTTGTTCAGGCCTCTTAAAAAAACTGTGTACAATTTTGAGCAGTGACCCCAAATCAGAAACAAGAGGAATAACAAATATTTTGTCTTTCTGGAATTCTATACAGTAATTGCTAGACTCATTAAAGGTTTATTTCAGGCAGGCGCACTTCAGGGACTGAGTCACGGATTTACAGGCCGATTCATGGAATAATTAGCGCGGCGCAAGTGGCCAAAAACGTGCGATTCGCAGTGGAATAGCGAAAATCGCAGTGGAATAGCGAAAATCGCACGAAAAGCAGCGCACATCGATTCATGGAAGGCCGTGCGCGAGAAAACCATCGGACGTGCGATAAGAAAGTGCGCGGCGCACGTTGGCGCACAGGCCATCTAACGGCATGCGCCAGGTCACAGCGAAAATCGCACAGTCCACAGCGAAAATCGCACATAGCGAGGCGCACGCAACAAAAGTAGGCGGAACACGGGGCGTAACACTCGGAATGGGGAACAACTTGCCAAAATGTGGGCGTCACGGGGGAAGCACAGGGTAAAAGTGCGCAGAACGCCCACACGCTCGCCTACAACACGTATTCATGGAATAGAATAGATCAAAAAAGCGCACGCTCAAACCAGCGCACAGGCACAAACACGACCGCCACAAGAAAGCAGGCGGTAGCGTCTCAGCGGCTGTAAGAAATGTGCGCCAAAAGGTGCGCCAACAAATAGCACCCATATACTGCCATGATGAATGTCCTATACTGTGGCCCTCCAGGACAAATGATGTGCAAAGGGGTACCCACAAACACGGACACGCTGACAAAAAATACGTGTGCGCGGTCTCACACGCGATTTGGCCGGGTACGTGGATTACAGGGGTGCGCGGGAAGGTCCACACGCGATTACAGCAGGGTACGTGTATTTCAGGGGTGCGCGGGAAGTTCCACACGCGAATAGCCTGGCCGCGTGTATTTCAGGGGTGCGCGGGAAGTTCCACACGCGAATAGCCTGGGCGCGTGTATTTCAGGGGTGCGCGGGAAGTCCCACACGCGATTACAGCAGGGTACGTGTATTTCAGGGGTGCGCGGGAAGTTCCACACGCGAATAGCCTGGCCGCGTGTATTTCAGGGGTGCGCGGGAAGTTCCACACGCGATTACAGCAGGGTACGTGTATTTCAGGGGTGCGCGGGAAGTCCCACACGCGATTACAGCAGGGTACGTGTATTTCAGGGATGCGCGGGAAGTTCCACACGCGAATAGCCTGGCCGCGTGTATTTCAGGGGTGCGCGGGAAGTCCCACACGCGATTACAGCAGGGTACGTGTATTTCAGGGGTGCGCGGGAAGTTCCACACGCGAATAGCCTGGCCGCGTGTATTTCAGGGGTGCGCGGGAACTTCCACACGCGAATAGCCTGGGCGCGTGTATTTCAGGGGTGCGCGGGAATTTCCACACGCGAATAGGCTGGGCGCGTGTATTACAGGGGTGCGCGGGAAGTCCCACACGTGAATAGCCTGGCCGCGTGTATTTCAGGGGTGCGCGGGAAGTTCCACACGCGAATAGCCTGGCCGCGTGTATTTCAGGGGTGCGCGGGAAGTCCCACACGCGATTACAGCAGGGTACGTGTATTTCAGGGGTGCGCGGGAAGTTCCACACGCGAATAGCCTGGCCGCGTGTATTTCAGGGGTGCGCGGGAAGTTCCACACGCGAATAGCCTGGGCGCGTGTATTTCAGGGGTGCGCGGGAAGTTCCACACGCGATTACAGCAGGGTACGTGTATTTCAGGGGTGCGCGGGAAGTCCCACACGCGATTACAGCAGGGTACGTGTATTTCAGGGGTGCGCGGGAAGTTCCACACGCGAATAGCCTGGCCGCGTGTATTTCAGGGGTGCGCGGGAAGTCCCACACGCGATTACAGCAGGGTACGTGTATTTCAGGGGTGCGCGGGAAGTTCCACACGCGAATAGCCTGGCCGCGTGTATTTCAGGGGTGCGCGGGAAGTTCCACACGCGAATAGCCTGGGCGCGTGTATTTCAGGGGTGCGCGGGAAGTTCCACACGCGATTACAGCAGGGTACGTGTATTTCAGGGGTGCGCGGGAAGTCCCACACGCGATTACAGCAGGGTACGTGTATTTCAGGGGTGCGCGGGAAGTTCCACACGCGAATAGCCTGGCCGCGTGTATTTCAGGGGTGCGCGGGAAGTCCCACACGCGATTACAGCAGGGTACGTGTATTTCAGGGGTGCGCGGGAAGTTCCACACGCGAATAGCCTGGCCGCGTGTATTTCAGGGGTGCGCGGGAACTTCCACACGCGAATAGCCTGGGCGCGTGTATTTCAGGGGTGCGCGGGAATTTCCACACGCGAATAGGCTGGGCGCGTGTATTACAGGGGTGCGCGGGAAGTCCCACACGCGAATAGCCTGGCCGCGTGTATTTCAGGGGTGCGCGGGAAGTTCCACACGCGAATAGCCTGGCCGCGTGTATTTCAGGGGTGCGCGGGAAGTCCCACACGCGATTACAGCAGGGTACGTGTATTTCAGGGGTGCGCGGGAAGTTCCACACGCGAATAGCCTGGCCGCGTGTATTTCAGGGGTGCGCGGGAAGTTCCACACGCGAATAGCCTGGGCGCGTGTATTTCAGGGGTGCGCGGGAATTATCACACGCGATTTGGCTTGGTACGTGTATTACAGGGGTGCGTGCGAAGTTACACACGCGATTAGGCTGGGTGGGTCCTGTCACCCTCGACGGCCCCTGCAGGCAGCCCACAAAACAGGGGACTACCCTGCACACCTGCTCATGTCTCCCACCACCCCCACCCCCCCAGTCACCAGGGGCACCCTCCACCAGGCCCCCACTCATGTCCCCTATCACCCCCACCCCCCAGCAGTGCAGGGGCAGCCTCCACCAGGCCCCCACCCATGTCTCCCACCACCCATACCCTCCCGCCACCAGGGGCAGCCTCCACCAGGCCCCCACTCATGTCTCCCACCACCCCCAGCCCCCCGCCATCCAGGGGCACCCTCCACCAGGCCCCCACTCATGTCTCCCACCACCCCCACCCCCCCGCCACCAGGGGCAGCCTCCACCAGGCCCCCACTCATGTCTCCCACCACCCCCAGCCCCCACCATCCAGGGGCACCCTCCACCAGGCCCCCACTCATGTCTCCCACCACCCCCCCCCCCAGCAGTTCAGGGGCAGCCTCCACCAGGCCCCCACCCATGTCTCCCACCACCCCCACCCCCCCGCCACCAGGGGCAGCCTCCACCAGGCCCCCACCCATGCCTCCCACCACCCCCACCCCCCCCACCACCAGGGGCAGCCTCCACCAGGCCCCCACCCATGCCTCCCACCACCCCCACCACCCACCGTCCAGGGGAACCCTCCACCAGGCCCCCACTCATGTCTCCCACCACCCCCAGCCCCCACCATCCAGGGGCACCCTCCACCAGGCCCCCACTCATGTCCCCTATCACCCCCACCCCCCAGCAGTGCAGGGGCAGCCTCCACCAGGCCCCCACCCATGTCTCCCACCACCCCCACCCTCCCGCCACCAGGGGCAGCCTCCACCAGGCCCCCACCCATGCCTCCCACCACCCCCACCCCCCCGCCACCAGGGGCACCCTCCACCAGGCCCCCACTCATGTCCCCTATCACCCCCACCCCCCCAGTCACCAGGGGCACCCTCCACCAGGCCCCCACTCATGTCTCCCACCACCCCCACCCCCCCGCCACCAGGGGCACCCTCCACCAGGCCCCCACTCATGTCTCCCACCACCCCCACCCCCCCGCCACCAGGGGCACCCTCCACCAGGCCCCCACTCATGTCCCCTATCACCCCCACCCCCCCAGTCACCAGGGGCACCCTCCACCAGGCCCCCACTCATGTCTCCCACCACCCCCACCCCCCCGCCACCAGGGGCACCCTCCACCAGGCCCCCACTCATGTCTCCCACCACCCCCACCCCCCCAGTCACCAGGGGCACCCTCCACCAGGCCCCCACTCATGTCCCCTATCACCCCCACCCCCCAGCAGTGCAGGGGCAGCCTCCACCAGGCCCCCACCCATGTCTCCCACCACCCCCACCCTCCCGCCACCAGGGGCAGCCTCCACCAGGCCCCCACTCATGTCTCCCACCACCCCCAGCCCCCCGCCATCCAGGGGCACCCTCCACCAGGCCCCCACTCATGTCTCCCACCACCCCCACCCCCCCGCCACCAGGGACAGCCTCCACCAGGCCCCCACTCATGTCTCCCACCACCCCCAGCCCCCACCATCCAGGGGCACCCTCCACCAGGCCCCCACTCATGTCTCCCACCACCCCCACCCCCCAGCAGTGCAGGGGCAGCCTCCACCAGGCCCCCACCCATGTCTCCCACCACCCCCACCCCCCCGCCACCAGGGGCAGCCTCCACCAGGCCCCCACCCATGCCTCCCACCACCCCCACCCCCCCCGCCACCAGGGGCAGCCTCCACCAGGCCCCCACCCATGCCTCCCACCACCCCCACCCCCCACCATCCAGGGGCACCCTCCACCAGGCCCCCACTCATGTCTCCCACCACCCCCAGCCCCCACCATCCAGGGGCACCCTCCACCAGGCCCCCACTCATGTCCCCTATCACCCCCACCCCCCAGCAGTGCAGGGGCAGCCTCCACCAGGCCCCCACCCATGTCTCCCACCACCCCCACCCTCCCGCCACCAGGGGCAGCCTCCACCAGGCCCCCACTCATGGCTCCCACCACCCCCACCCCCCCGCCACCAGGGGCAGCCTCAACCAGGCCCCCACTCATGTCTCCCACCACCCCCAGCCCCCACCATCCAGGGGCACCCTCCACCAGGCCCCCACTCATGTCTCCCACCACCCCCACACCCCACCATCCAGGGGCACCCTCCACCAGGCCCCCACTCATGTCCCCTATCACCCCCACCCCCCCAGTCACCAGGGGCACCCTCCACCAGGCCCCCACTCATGTCCCCTATCACCCCCACCCCCCAGCAGTGCAGGGGCAGCCTCCACCAGGCCCCCACCCATGTCTCCCACCACCCCCACCCTCCCGCCACCAGGGGCAGCCTCCACCAGGCCCCCACACATGTCCCCCTGGCCCCAGGTCCTGACGATACACAATCATGGCAGTAATGGCCAGCATACCCAGCACAAACACCCAGGCAAGGATTGCATCCACCCACATAGTGAATGCAATCACATGACACAACCCCAATGCCAAGTATGCAAAAGAACACATGTCCGTCACACACACATACACAATGGGTGCAAGTGAATGTCAAAACCCATATCATGACATGTAACAAACCAATGAGAAAATAACACAAGTGTAAGAAAATATAAAAAATGTATTAAATACCAAAAATAAGTGAACTTTTCAAACATACAACGATGTGGCTAAGTAAATAAATGGTCCATGTCCGAGAACAAAAGTGATAAACAAAAAAACAAAGGAATAAAAAATTAAAATGAATTTGTCCAAAGCAATATCATGTCATAGGAAATTAATGAAAAACCATTACGTCATGGTGAAAACAATAAGAAATTAAAAAAATGTATCTCCCAAAAAAACAAACTATATACAGGAATGTTCCAGGGTCCATGAGCCCAACACCAAAAATGAAACCTACCACTAACTAATGAAAAATATATGTACAAAAAAGTGGCAATTGTCCGAGCGGTCCAAAATAATAAAAATAAATAAAGGAAACCTAGCACTAACTAACTAAATAACTATATACAAAGGCAGCGGGCAAGTCCTGCGGCTCACTTGGTGATGTTGCTGGCCAGGGCATCATCGAACTCCATGTCGATGTCCTGGAGGCGGGACTCTGTCCTGGCCCCGAGGTCTCGCAGGGACAACCCCATGTCCACCTCAAACTCCCTGCGAGCTTCCTCGAGGCACTCAACCCGCCTCAATGCTCGACGCATGGAGAACTCCGCCCTGACCATGGCGAGCCGCTCCTCTTCCGCCCGCTGCCGCTCCGCACCTATCCGCTGGCCAAACTCCTCCCACACGGAACACACCACCATCCCAGGGTTGCCCTGCCCTCCGGCCGATGCCTGCCCCTCTGATCTTGATGGCCCCGAGCCATGATGCCTCCCACGTCGAGCCCGCTGCTGCCTCTGACGCCACTGCCTCTGCCAGCACGACGGCATCCAGGCTGATGGAAACCACCGACGCCGTCATGCACATGCCCTGCCCGATGATGCCGTCACATCTTCCATCTGCTGGGGTCCACTTGCTGTGTTGTCCACCCCTGCTGGACCTCCGACTCCCAACTGTGGCAGGGATGGGATCCCCACCGAGCTGGCTGCATTGGTCGGGGCAGGTCCACAGGGGGCCCTGGTGGCATCTGGGCCGGAAGACGGCAAGGGGAACGACCGGTGGATAGCCTGCACAGAGGAGGAGAGGGCCGTCAGATTGGCCAACACATGCAGGAAACCCCCGAACATGGCCGATCCCAATTGGGCCACGTCGGCACGGTGCACTTCGTGATGACGTGCGTGCTCCTCCCGGGAAGCACGCACGTCATCACGAATCACAGCCGTGCGCATCGCGACCCCAATCAGGACCTTCTCCACGCGGCCAGGGGTTACCACGTCCGCAGGTGGAGGGGAGTCAGGTGACATGGACATCCCCTCTACCTGCGGACGGGCCTGGGACGGGGCATCCCTGCTGGTGCATGGTGGTGCACTCACAGGGTCAGGGACAGTGACATGCACTGGCCCCTCCACGGTGACCTGTGCTGCCTCCTGCCCCTGGCCCTGGACTGCACCACTTGCACCAGCAGGGATGCTCCCACCAGGCCCCATGTGTGCACCAGTGTCGGCCTCCTCCTCCTCTGTGCAAACCACCAACCTGGATGGCTCTTCACCGTCTCCCGCCGTAGCAGGCCCCTGTGGGGGCTCACCCACCCCTTCCGCTGCAGCCGTGGGGGCATCCCCGCCGCCTTGCTCCACAGCGCCGTCTCTGCCCTCTTCTTCACTAGCCGCTGCGTAGAGGGAGACAAAGGACACAAGCATCAGGCTACTGTACAATGGTCCCCTAGACAGGAAGCAATAGCAGATGAGCACCACTGTCAAAGTACACTTCCATCATGTCCCTCCACAACACATGGGTCAGTCCAGGCAAAACACACACAGTAACAGGCATGGTGCATGCCATGGACATTTCCATGCATGTCCAATGGACTCTAGAAACATTCAATGATATGTAACTCACATGCATCATGGCTCATGCATATCACATGCACACACTTCACCTCAGTCACATCCATCTGGCCCCAAACACACCGAACACAGGCGAAACAAGGGTAAGTTGGGTGCGTCACTGAATCTGTGCATTGTCACACACATGTGTCATGCATCCATGGCATGCACAAGTCACAGACACGCAGGTCAGGCACACAGACATGGCTACCATATATGTACCTGGCATCAGCACCCATCCTTCACCCCCATCCATGTCCAGGTACAGAGACTGGCATGCTCTCATGTCCAAAATCTGCATCGGGCTCCCCATGCCGCATTTCAACACATGCAACAACCATGTGGGTCACACATCACTGGTCGCACATGCATTACCATGATGTCCCTGCACACATACATGCATACATGGCCCATGGCACACATACAGGCAAGTATCATAGAACCAGCACACCGCAACATGCCCTGTCTCACACAGTAATGCTTGGACACATACCGCTCAACTCCAGACGGGCCTCCCTCTCAAGGACCTGCGCGTGGAGCGCTGGGCGTACGCGTTCCAGGACCCTCTTCTGTATGGAACTCATGCGGCCCCGGCCCCCCTCCACGAGGTGCCGGGCCTTCACAAGGGTCCTGGACCTCAAGTCCTCCCAGCGCTTCTTGATCTTCTGGACGTTGCGGGTTGCCACCCCCTCCGCGTTGATGGCAACCACACAGTCGGGCCAGATCCTCTCCCGTCCTTCCTTGCTGGCGCGGGACGATCCAAAGAGGGCATCATACTGCCCCAGGACATGCTCCACCAGGACACCAACTTC
The DNA here is from genome assembly GCF_040938575.1 of Ambystoma mexicanum. Lineage (NCBI taxonomy): Eukaryota > Metazoa > Chordata > Amphibia > Caudata > Ambystomatidae > Ambystoma > Ambystoma mexicanum. The sequence goes on from NC_090928.1 coordinate 741,884,324, forward strand.
GGTGGCAGTGAAGCTGGTGCCCCTCTGCCCCTCTGGCCTGGGGTTGCCACTGGTGCCAGATGTGGAAGTGCCCGACATGGCAACCCCAGAGGCAGGTGTGGGTGGGCAACTGGGTCCTGGGGCTGGGCTGTGGAGCGATGTAATCCCAGTTGGGAGTCTTCAGTTCCAGCAGGGGTGGACACAGCAACTGGACCCCTGCAGATGGCTGATGTGCAGGCACCAAATGGCAGGGCACGGTGGCAGCAGGCAGGCAGGCAGGCAGGCAGCAGCAGATAGCACGTGGGAGGCTGCTCGGGGCACTGGGGGGCAGTAACTCGGCCTTCTGGGCAGGAGCGTGGTGTTCCGTGTGTTTTCGGGTGGCCAGCTTGATACGGAGTGATTTGGCACGTGAAAATCCTGCACGTCAGCGTGAAATCCGAGGAAAGGCCCTTAGCGCGTAAGCGCGTCAGCACGCATACGCAATTCTATTGGACCAGAGTCCCTCAGCGCGTAAGCGCGTCTGACGTGACCCGCACGGGCGTTCCCCACTCAGCACGTGATGACGGAACACACGTGGAAATACTGCACGTCAGAGTGTCATCGCGTGATTGGCCTATGTACGTGTATTTCATTGCGTGTAATTGGACAAAAGTGCGCGTACACGCGATTGGCCTATGTACGTGTATTTCAGGGGTGCGCGGGCACTTACACACGCAAGTACGTCAGCGCACCTGTATGGCTGCTGCGTGGGAATTTCCACACGCTATTGGAGTGGGAACTAGATTCCAGGGGTGCGCGGGTCACACGCTCGCCTAGAACACGCGCAAAGCATTAATTTGCGCACTTTTCAAATAACAAGCCAGATGCCAGGATGAACATACCGTTCCTAGCAGCAGTGGCAGTGGGCTACCAAAGGAGGAGGAGGAGGAGAGTCAGGGCCAGAATATTCACACCCAGAACCAGCCTTTTCGGGATGCCTGATGACCAGGTGTATGGAAGGTACAGGTTTCCACCACACATAATACTGGACCTGGTGAGTGAGTGGGAGGATGACCTCACATCACCCACCCTGTGCTCTCAAGCACTCAGCCCCCTGGAGAAGGTCCTCAATGTACTGCACTTCTTAGCCACTGGATCATTTCAGCGGACAAGTGCCATAGTGGGTGGGGTGTCACAGGCCACCCAGTCACGCTGCCTACACCAGGTCTTGGACATCATCACTGCACGCCCATCAGTCCGCAGGCACATATACCTGCCCAGAACACCTGCTGAAAGGCATGCTGCCGCCCTGGATTTTTACGGAGTGGCACGATTCCCCAAAGTGCTAGGTGCCATCGACTGCACCCATGTGGCTCTACGTCCCCCCAGGGCATCAGAGCACATCTATAGGAACCGCAAGCACTGGCATTCCATCAACGTGCAGGTAGTATGTAATGCCAAGGGAATCATCACCTCAGTATATGCCAACTATCCCGGGTCCACCCACAACAGCTTCATTTACCGAATGTCCACCCTATGCCGGGACATAGATGCTGGGCGGCATGGCGATACATGGCTTCTCGGTGAGTATGTATGCCACTGCACATGCATGCATGTTGGATACTGAGCAAGGTCACAACCCCACCAATGATACCAATCACCACCTCCACAGGGGACAGTGCCTACCCTCTCAGCCCCCACATGATGACGCCAATTCGGAACCCCACCACGCCACCCGAGGTAAGCTATAACATAGCCCACATTACAACCCGGGGCATCGTGGAGCGCACATTCGGAGTGCTAAAGTCACGCTTTCGCTCCCTTGACCGTTCTGGCGGGCAGCTGTTATACGCTCCCCCAGTAGTGTGCAGGATCATAGTGGCAGCATGTGTCCTGCACAACGTTGCAACACGCCGGGGCCTGCCCGTGGACATGGTGGTGGCCCCACATCCCCAACCACATGCACAGCCGCTGCGCATGGGAGGGGAAAGGGCACGAGGGGAGGCAGCCCGTACACAGCTAGTGGCTAATTACTTCACATAGTATTCACTCCCCTGTGGAGTGCACACTGGCCTGGCACATTCCATCTGACAATCAATGATGACTCAACCTGACACTGATCCTGAATGTCTGGAGATTCAACCGTGAAAAGCATATCAGCCTGAGATTGTTCACCTGGAAGTGTTACAATGTATGCATCCCTACCCACACACAACACCAATGCAGTTTTGTGAAGGAACACATTCAAGCAGCCAAAATGAATACCCACTTGCTAAATGCAACAAGAGGACAGTGTCATGTCACCCAACCCATCCCCAGCACCGCCACACAACACACCGTGCCATGTCATGCTATGTGCAGGTAAACAAAGTAATCCCCACAACGTGACAAGTGTTGCGATGTACAGTGTCCCCAATTGAAACTTCCTACACCTGAAATGCTCACTGTAATGCAGGACAAACAACATACGTGAGCACGTACTACCATAAACATGACTTCAGTAATGTAATAAATCAGTTGTCTCACCACCTGGATATGCCTGCACTCCCACCACTTCCAACTGAACAGTGTTGGTGCCATGTAGAGTTGTAGGTGCACTGCTGCCAACAAGGACCCCATCTCCAGACTAGAGGGCCTTGTGTAGACATGAGGAAGGGACCTGCAAATTGGGAGGCAGACACAGATGATGAGTTACACATCAATGCAACATGCAGTGTACAACACAACAGCAATATGCACTAGGAATGTATACACAGTATTGACTAGACTACCCACACATGTAGTGGGAGTCCAATGTCACCATGTATTTCAATGTCACTTGGGCACACCCTTTGCAAGCCCATGGAAACGGGAAGCTGGAGGGGTGTGTGTGACTCAAACCCAGGCATCTGAACCTAATACATGACAAGCCTGCATGTGCCCAGCCACAATGCAGCGTATGCCCACAGGAACCACGGAAGCCAACAATGTGTCCCCAAAAAATTGGGAAAAATATAAAAATAAAAATAAAAATTTAAAAAATATAAAAATAAAAATAAAATCAAAAATGGCCATTAAAGGGCCCGGGGGGGTTGGGGAGGCCACCCAGGAGGTCCGAGGTCAGGGTGCACACCAGAAACCACCTGTGTGGATCCTGGGAAAAAAAAACACCTCCATGGGCTCATGGCCCACACGGCTACCCTATTGTGGGAGTATCACTGCTGTCGCTATTATCACCCTGTGCAGCTGCATCCGGAGGTGGTTGCACTATGGGAGGCAGCCCACGCAAGGCCCTACTCTGTTCCTCCATGGCTGCAAGCATGCGGGTGTGGTAGGTCTCGTTCTGGAGGATGAGGGTGCGGAGGTCCCCATGCAACAACTCACGGGATGCCCGGACCTCCGCCCTCGTTGCTTGCATCTCAGCTGAGAGCGTACGGGTGAGACGCTCCAGCTGCTGTTCTGTCCTTTGGTGTGTTGAAGCCTCTAGCTCAACAAAAGTCGTCCTGAGTTGATGTAGCTCCTGCCTCAGGGCTTCCCTGTGGCCCTGGGACTCTATGGAGATGGCCTCCTGCAGAGTCGCCAGTGCCGCCCGCCTGTCCCTGTTGGAAGCCAACATGTCCTCCCTGTGTGACTGGCAGATGGAGTCGGTTGCCTGCTCTAGTCGCTCCATCAGCCTTTCAGGGGGGACAATGGAAGTGGCCACCCTATCCATGGCCTGAGCCATCATCTCGGATGATGCTGCCTGTTGGGTAGCCATACCGTAAATGGATTGCTCCCATACGGTATTGCCAGGTGGCGTACGGCCACCACGTCGGCGGGCACCACACCTGTCTGGGGCAAGGCGGACTGCGCCTTGCTGTGCCGGCACTGCCTGAGGCTGCAGGACTGCATTCCCCCTCTGATCTGCTGGCCCAGGAACAGGATCAGATGTCCCGGAGTGTGACCCTGCATCCGTAACCACCAAAGGCCTAGCTGCCAACACTGACATCCCAATTGAGGGTTCTGACCCTGGTGCAGGTGGGTGGGACAGAACAGATTCCCTCCCTGGAACACTCACCTGCGACGGCACGTAGGTCTCATCATCCGAGTCAACAGCTGAGTACAGCTCGGGGGAGGTGCAGCCAGAGACACCCCTTGAGAGCACGACCTGCAGCACTTGTGGGTTTTCACCCACCAGCACACCACGTCCCTCACTGGTGGTTGGTCGGCCCTCGGACCCCTCCTGGCTCTGCACCATCTCCACAACCCCAGCAGTATCAGGTGCGTCTTCCCCTGCAATGACATAATGACAAAGAAATGGAAACCCGCATTAGCACCATGGCACACAATGAGGGCTGTGAAACAAGAGAACCAGTACTTGATTGACACATGTCCCACATGACTAAGACCCTCCCATGCATGCACCCTCACTGCGTATGAAGGGCAGGCAAATGGCACACACTCATTACACAAAGATGGAAGATGAACACATTTCATGCATGCTGCCTGGCAGTGGCATCACACATTGCCCTGTGATTGCCAGGTGACACACACATGCCATCACACAGATGGCATGTGCCATTGCTATTGAGTGTAGATGGAGAGGAGGGCAGCACTTATTCATTCTGTCCAGTTCCCACATGCAATAGCTTTTCTAATTCTGACAGGTCTGCTTTATCACCTGGAGCTGCCAGTCCAATATGGTCCAATTGCACAGGGACATGTGTGAACATATGATATCCAGGTAACAAAGTAACTCCACTTTACCATGGCCATGCCATACATGTGACTAGAGGACTGAGGAATGCCTAGTATAAGTGGTGGAATGCATACAATCTGTCTGATTGAACATAGGAAAATAATCAACAATGTAGTGGCAAGGTGACACTTCAAGGCCAACTTGGGTGCTGTTGGGCTAGATGTCTACTGTTGGCAGAAGGGATACTGCAATGGCGAAATGCAGCTGCCCAGGATGTCTTGCATGAAGCACATGGCTGACCCATTCGACTCAGGCGCACACACTGTCACCTGGCACACAAACAGATGCCCTCACACACACACCATGCACATGGATGACACACACATGCATGTGCACTCACCGGACAATGCCTCGTAATCAGGCAGATCTCCCACGGCTTGGATCTGTTCCTCCGTGACGTAGGTCCCAGCGACTGACTAATGTGGAGTGAGTTCCATGTCTTCTACTGGAGACCCACCTCCAGTCACTAGAGTTGCGGCATGACTTGAGGCCAGCTTCTTCTTTGCCCTGCGCTTTAGGTCATTCCAGCGCTTGTAGCAATCATTGGCTGTGCGCCTCACGATTCCAAGGGCACTTATGATGTCCGCAATGGTCTGCCAGTGTGCCTGGCGTTGTGCAGGTGTGGTCTTGGATCCTGCAACAATGACCATCTCGTTATCATGTCCGGACACATACTCGACAAGTGCATTCAGTTCCACATCCGTGAAGCTGGGCTTCCTCGACGGACCGGACTGTGTAGCCCTGTCGGGGGCATCAGCCTGTGCCGGACGAGCACTCTTCCTCTTCCGCTTGGAAGGTGGTGGTGATCCTGAGTGTCCTGCGCCGCTCTGGACACTAGGGGCAGGAGCCCTGGTGGGCTCTGTATCAGGTGTGTGGGATTGCACACTCAGCATGTGAGTTGGTGCAGGCATTGGCTCAAGTGTAATGGTGTCATGGGGAATGTCAGCAGAATGGACTAGGACGGACACTGTCCTGGCTGGGTGTGTGAGAGCTGGGGTGGATGGAGCTGCAGCTGCCCCTGCAGCCTCTCCGCCCTGCCTACTTGGGGCAGCAGATGACCTTGCTGCCCCAGATCCACGTGGCATGATAGCATCAACGTGCACCAGCGCACGTGTCGTAGCCCTGCTGACCTGGAAGTCAGCCATGGAGTCAGCCAGGTCTGGTGCCACAATGGGCTGGTCCACCAAGGGCTGAGCATGGATGGTGTCAGCCACTTCAGCCTCAACGGGAGGGGGGGAGGGGGGGGAGGGGGGGGATGATGGGTGCCCTTGACTGGTCCTCCACACATGGGGGGACAGGCTCACCCTGCAAGTTACGACCACGTCCCCTACCGGATCCACCACGGCCACCACTTGTGGCTCTTCCACCTTTGCCACCCTTACAGAATCCTCGCCTCCCAGCCATGGCACTGATATTAATGTGCGTATGGGAGTGGCTGTAGACAATTGTCCTGGGCAATTGGGGGTCAAAGGGGTTGGGTACCAGATGGTAATTGTACCCTAGTGCTCTGGCACGGCTGATTGTAACCCCTGGGGAAAGATGACGGGTCACGCAACGCACAGGAGGCCCAAAAAAGGGAGATGACGTGCACGCAACCCCTCCTAGACCACGTGTGCAGAAAGAAAAACCTGCACTACGCTGTGGCACCCAGTAACACAAGAATGAACGTATGCGTGTCACACGCAGCCTAGAATGACCTCTGAAGGGGTAGGCTACACACGGGGCAAGCACAGAAGTTGGATACGTGCGTGACTCACCGTCTGCCAGGTAAAAGAGCGTGAAAAATGAGCGCGTTTGGCTGGCTAAACCCCCGCCAAAAGAAGATGTGTACGCTGTCTGAGAAGACAGGACAACAGTAGAAGGGGACACTGTTTGAGGGAACAGGCCCAGGTAAACCAGTACAAGAGGAAAAATAGAGAAAAAGCTGTCAGAGGTAACAGGGAGTACGAACTGGAAACGCTGTGAAGTAAATCGCGTGTGAAACGACAAGAAGTACAGAATTCACCCACTCGCTCTCCACGAAAAGCACGTACAAGGAAATGGTGTTCTACATGTTCCTTATATACAGGCCCACACGTACAGCGTCACTTACGCGGCGTGTACGTTCACCAATCACACGCTTTGTCACTCCTGCGTGTAGATACATTTTCACCAATCACACGCTTTGTCACTTCTGCGTGTAGATCCATTTTCACCAATCACACGCTTTGTCACTTCTGCGTGTAGATCCATTTTCACCAATCACACGCTTTGACACTGGGACGTGTCACACAACAATTTCCTGCACGTGCAGGTGACTATAGGCGCGCATATGCTGTTGACGGGTTTACGCGCTAAGGGCCTTTCCTCGATTCACACGCTGACGTGTGGGATTTCACTCCCTATCAGGCTGTCCACGCGTTCACACACGAGAGACCACGCTCCTGGCCAGGAGGCCAAATTACTGCCCCCCCAGAGCCCTGAGCACGCTCCCACCTGCCATCTGCTGCTGCCTGACTGCCTGCTGGCCACATGCCCCACAGTGCTGGTGGGTGGGGGTGTTGGGAGACATGGGTGGGGGCCTGGTGGAGGCTGCCCCTGCACTGCTGGGGGTTGGGGGTGGTGGGAGACATGGGTGGGGGCCTGGTGGAGGCTGCCCCTGCACTGCTGGGGGTTGGGGGTGGTGGGAGGCATGGGTGGGGGCCTGGTGGAGGGTGCCCCTGGTGGCGGGGGGGTGGGGGTGGTGGGAGGCATGGGTGGGGGCCTGGTGGAGGCTGCCCCTGGTGGCGGGGGGGGTGGGGGTGGTGGGAGGCATGGGTGGGGGCCTGGTGGAGGCTGCCCCTGGTGGTGGGGGGGTGGGGGTGGTGGGAGGCATGGGTGGGGGCCTGGTGGAGGCTGCCCCTGGTGGCGGGGGGGTGGGGGTCTTGGGAGACATGGGTGGGGGCCTGGTGGAGGCTGCCCCTGCACTGCTGGGGGTTGGGGGTGGTGGGAGGCATGGGTGGGGGCCTGGTGGAGGCTGCCCCTGGTGGCGGGAGGGTGGGGGTGGTGGGAGACATGGGTGGGGGCCTGGTGGAGGCTGCCCCTGCACGGCTGGGGGTTGGGGGTGGTGGGAGACATGGGTGGGGGCCTGGTGGAGGCTGCCCCTGCACTGCTGGGGGTTGGGGGTGGTGGGAGGCATGGGTGGGGGCCTGGTGGAGGCTGCCCCTGGTGGCGGGAGGGTGGGGGTGGTGGGAGACATGAGTGGGGGCCTGGTGGAGGCTGCCCCTGGTGGCGGGGGGGTGGGGGTGGTGGGGGGCATGGGTGGGGGCCTGGTGGAGGCTGCCCCTGGTGGCGGGGGGTGGGGGTGGTGGGAGGCATGGGTGGGGGCCTGGTGGAGGGTGCCCCTGGTGGCGGGGGGGGTGGGGGTGGTGGGAGGCATGGGTGGGGGCCTGGTGGAGGCTGCCCCTGGTGGCGGGGGGGTGGGGGTGGTGGGAGACATGGGTGGGGGCCTGGTGGAGGCTGCCCCTGCACTGCTGGGGGTTGGGGGTGGTGGGAGGCATGGGTGGGGGCCTGGTGGAGGCTGCCCCTGGTGGCGGGGGGTGGTGGGGGTGGTGGGAGACATGGGTGGCGGCCTGGTGGAGGGTGCCCCTGGTGGCGGGGGGTGGGGGTGGTGGGAGGCATGGGTGGGGGCCTGGTGGAGGCTGCCCCTGGTGGCGGGGGGGTGGGGGTGGTGGGAGGCATGGGTGGGGGCCTGGTGGAGGGTGCCCCTGGTGGCGGGGGGGTGGGGGTGGTGGGGGGCATGGGTGGGGGCCTGGTGGAGGCTGCCCCTGGTGGCGGGGGGTGGGGGTGGTGGGAGGCATGGGTGGGGGCCTGGTGGAGGGTGCCCCTGGTGGCGGGGGGGGGTGGGGGTGGTGGGAGGCATGGGTGGGGGCCTGGTGGAGGCTGCCCCTGGTGGCGGGGGGGTGGGGGTGGTGGGAGACATGGGTGGGGGCCTGGTGGAGGCTGCCCCTGCACTGCTGGGGGTTGGGGGTGGTGGGAGGCATGGGTGGGGGCCTGGTGGAGGCTGCCCCTGGTGGCGGGGGGTGGTGGGGGTGGTGGGAGACATGGGTGGCGGCCTGGTGGAGGGTGCCCCTGGTGGCGGGGGGGTGGGGGTGGTGGGAGGCATGGGTGGGGGCCTGGTGGAGGCTGCCCCTGGTGGCGGGGGGGTGGGGGTGGTGGGAGGCATGGGTGGGGGCCTGGTGGAGGGTGCCCCTGGTGGCGGGGGGGTGGGGGTGGTGGGAGGCATGGGTGGGGGCCTGGTGGAGGGTGCCCCTGGTGGCGGGGGGGTGGGGGTGGTGGGAGGCATGGGTGGGGGCCTGGTGGAGGCTGCCCCTGCACTGCTGGGAGTTGGGGGTGGTGGGAGGCATGGGTGGGGGCCTGGTGGAGGCTGCCCCTGCACTGCTGGGGGTTGGGGGTGGTGGGAGGCATGGGTGGGGGCCTGGTGGAGGCTGCCCCTGGTGGCGGGGGGGTGGGGGTGGTGGGAGACATGGGTGGGGGCCTGGTGGAGGCTGCCCCTGCACTGCTGGGGGGTGGGGGTGCAGGGGGACATGAGCAGGTGTGCAGGGTAGTCCCCTGTTTTGTAGGCTGCCTGCAGGGGCCGTGGAGGGTGTACAGGGAACACCTGTGAGGACCCACCCAGCCTAATCGCGTGTGACTTCCCACGCACCCCTGTAATACACGTACCCAGCCAAATCGCGTGTGATGATTCCCACGCACCCCTGTAATACACGTACCCAGCCAAATCGCGTGTGATAACACCTGCGCACCCCTGTAATACACGTACCCTGGCCAATCGCGTGTTAAACTTCCCGCGTACCCCTGTAATACACGTACCCTGGCTAATCGCATGTAAAACTTCCCGCATACCCCTGTAATACACGTACCCTGGCCAATCGCATGTTAAACTTCCCGCCTACCCCTGTAATACACGTACCCTGGCCAATCGCGTGTTAAACTTCCCGCGTACCCCTGTAATACACGTACCCTGGCTAATCGCGTGTATAACTTCACGCGTACCCCTGATATGCACGTTACCCGCTTTGCGTTCCTTGTTTGGCAGCCCTGTAAACTGGTCCAGGGTTAGCGCAGCCCTTTGCGATGAATTTGCGATTTTGATGGCTTTTCCTTGCGCGAGGGCGTTCGTGGGGGCGTTACTGGCGCTGCTGCAGGGTCGCTGCGATACTCTGCGCCACGGCTGGTTTGGGAGCCTAAAATCCATGAATACGCTGTGCGCGGAAATCGGTTTTAGCGCACGTGCCTGGCGCAGTCAATCGCACGCGGACACTCTGCGCCAGCCGCTTGCGACACTTTTCTGCGAAATTCTATGAATTACCCTGTTAGTCTGTTCTTAAACACCTCGAATTCACAATGCATACAAAAACTTTCGAAAAGCATTTAGAGTAGAATAAGCAGCCATTCTGGACTATGTATTTTGCTTTTCACAAGTTGCAGATATAGCATGTTTTTTTCTGCTGTTGTCTCTATTACGATCATCACAAGAAATTCCATCTTGGTGTCTAAGTGTCCTTGGTCACTTGACAAATCCTGGTGCAGAAAAGCTCGTTTACAGTGTCGAAATGTTTGACCATAGCACATAAAGTGGCACTTGATTTCATTGTGCCTCAATTAATGCTTTGTTGTATGTTTGTTTGCATGCATTAGGTAAAGAGTGCCCAGAGTACGGGATGCCTTGTGAGTGCGCTGCATTTGCTACCCTAATCTAAATTCTTTACTACAGCGTTATGAACCCTCGCAATGGTATGTTTTTTGCCAACTTCTGAAGCCTGAAAAGTAAATCCACGAAGGCTTGATATGTGGCCAACTTTGCACCAGACCTGCAGATGAACTGGCCTGCTGTGGTATCTCATTTACCTGTTTAATGCTTTCCACTACAGAGGGTAATTTGCTTTGTGGCTTTGAAAACATTCAGGCATGTAATTGCTCTTTTTCAGAAAGATAGTGATAGCCGGTAAGATAGCTCAGTAGGTTGAGCGCTCACTGCTGCAATGTGTGTGTTAGCTCCAAGTTGGACTCCCGGCAAGGCCAACTCAGATTTTCACACTTCTAAGGTTGATAAATGAGTACCAACACAGGTTGGGTGATATTGTAAATATATTAGTTCTTTATAAAGCGCTTAAGCGTAAGTGCTATATAATCACACATCATTATCATTTGGTTTTGGACGTCATCTTGAATTCACAGTTATTTGGTAATATGCACCTATACACACTGATATTAAAGATACATATGGTGATCCATTCTTGTATGAAATGTATATCACATTACAGTGATATCATAACCATATGTGTTGTAGTGTACTTAGGGACAGTGCTATGTGATGCCACTTCCTGTTTTGTCAGGGAGTGAAAGGTCGTGTTCTATCACTTCCCATGATGCCAATTCAAGGTGTCATCAACTGACTTCCTGTGATGTCATGAGTGGTCAAGGCGTGAGTGATGTCACTTCAGCTACTCCTTGCATTTTGGTGAAATTACTTATTGAGGTGGAAGAGATAGCAGGCACTAGATGGTGTTTACTGGGCTCTGTAAAATGATCCTGCTAGCCTTTTTGTCAAAGATCATAGATTCCTTACACCACCATTTTCTCCCGCATTAACAGGGTAGTTTTTTTTTTAAACTGTAGCCTGCCTAAAGCCCATAAAGAGAACCCTTACTAGAAAAAAATGAATGTACCAGCAAATTGACAGTTAATTCAGAAATGTACATTTCCTAAATTAAATGCGTTTGTGACACATTTAGAAGAGAGGGTTGCACGATTTACCTCTTCAGCAAAAAGATGCATCATTCTGTGATTACCGGAACCTATTTATTCGAAATCCTAGGAATAGATCTTTCCTAAAGAGATGCAAATCAGGCTTCAGTTGGGTGATGGATGAGCATTATTGTCGTAGGTCGCTGACTTCTATGTGCTGCATAAACAGACAGCCAAATTATATGAGTCAACAACGTTGCACGCCATCTTCGCACGTGATGAGTACATTCCCAGAAGCAGCTTCGTGGAGATGCCCCAGCAGCAACAGATCGCCTAGTGTTTCTGGGTGGCACATTAGCTAGGCGTAGACAACGCACGGTTTCCCCACAGCAATGTTCTTACCTTATACTCTGATAAGTTTTCATTTCGTTTCCCAATGGACCGGGAAATAGAATGGTTGTCCAATTCGGCTCATCTACATCTTATAGTTATTAAAAATCAGGCAAGCATCTTGGTTTTCATGTTCCCTTTGGGCATCCTCACTGTGCATTCATTGTGCCCTACTCTCTGTTCTCCAGTCCTGTTCCCAATTCCTTCCTGGCATTACTGCCAGAAATGGTATACGAATGCAACTTCCTGGTTTCGGTATAAACCACTGGCTTGTTTTATTTTGCCATGTATATGTTTCTCGACTCCTGTCTCCTATGTCTGTATCACCTATTGTATTTGTAATATGAATGTGTACCCTTCCACAGTCCCTAATGAATCTGAAAATACCAATACATATTGTATTGCCTGTACCTACGAAGCATTAGGCCCTCACTCCCTACTCTGCATTATATTACTATTCAAAACAAAATCAGTGTCCATAAGTGACAGACACTCCCGTCCCCTGCACACCTTGATCGCTGATCAATGATCAGTCCAAAGTGCATACCATCGATGTAGTTAAATATTCATGATTCAGAAATCATGTAGTCAGTACAAATTTAGCATGTATATCATCACATGTTTAATTTCACACAATGTATGAGTACAAATCAATCAATCAATCATTCATCAGCGATCAAGGTGTGCAGGGCACCGGGGTGTCCGTCACTTAAGGATAATGGGCCTCATTACGAGTATGGAGGTAGCCATGCCGCATTTAGCGGCATGGCTACAACCATACCTGGTACCAGGTCCGGGTTCCTGGAATGGGGAATCAGCGGGCCATTGCAACCCTAGAGGGCCCGGTAATTCCCTTTCCCAGGACCCGGACCCGGTACATCACCATTCCCATTTGTGCCCTCATAGGGCTCAATGGGAATGGGAAAGATGCTAACAACGGGCCCGTTAATGACGGGCCCGTTGTTAGCATCCTGGTCTGCTAGCGGGTCCCGCTAAGGACGCCTGGTTGTACCAGACGTACTTAGCGGTACCCGCGAGTAGACTTCGTAATGAGGCGGTAGAGGGTTAACGGCACCGGCAGCTCTACCGTCACCGTTAACCCTCTACCGACTGGGTCGTAATGAAGCCCACTGATTTGGTTTTGGAGTGTACTAGTAGCCTATAGTACCAGGGCTACATGTATCTCCCCTAGCACCCAGAATAAATATATACCAATAGTTAATTTGCTTTAATTTATTCTAAAATTCGAAATTCTAAGATGTATGGGGTGAGCACTACAGTAGAAGATTTGGTCACATTGTGTTAATATACAGTAGGTTTATACAGAACAGTTTAAATAGTAGTATATCTGTTGGGAAAATTAATGCAAAAAACTCATCTGTGGCGTCATCGTTTCATGCCATCATGTTTTGCTCTCTCTTGCTGTATGAACCATTTGTATAGCCATGTACCCCCTCCCAAGGGGGATGTGAACAACTTAAGCAGGTGCAACACCATGTCGCGGCTCAGTAAAGACGCAAGCATGATCCACAGCCTTGTGAAGGGTGTGGTTCGAGTGTGAAGCACACGTGTGACATATCCTGACTTGCATAGGCGTGTAGCTATAATGAACACACACACACACGCTTTCTTCATAGATGAAGTACTGGAATGTGCGCTCCACATTTAGCACATACTGAACTCAGTCAAAATGGAATAAGTCAAACCCAATACAATCACTGCCTGCAAACACCCGCCTCCTTCCTGCGTTCTTTCTTGATTCCCTAGTTCCCTTGTACGGGGAATCAGGTCTTTTAGAGCCCCGGGCCTCGCTAGGAGGTTGGCAGATGATGACCTACACGTACTTTTTTTCAGTTTACTGTACGCAGAAATCTGAACGTTTCAGCAGTAGTAGAGGATAACGACCCCACCAGCGGTGAAAATCCATGTGACGTGTTTTGCCGCCAAAAATGAAACGCATATCCATCTCTGCTTGGGGGAATGGGAAAGGACATGGTATAGTAGCGGGTCACATCGTGACTGTACCAAGTAAAAGATGCACAGGGGGGTCTGTAGAGATCCTTCTGCGCATAATTCAGCAAAGGAGGTGAGAACAGCTGGACATTTGAGTTCCACAAATGTTCACTCCTTCCAGAGCCCCCCACATTATTTTGTGCCTTCTATTGAAGCGATGCACTGGAGCATAGTCTCAGGTTAAGGGACAAAAAGCTGTTCATGTGTGGAAGGAGTTTCAAAATGGATACCTTCATCTTTGGGTGGATTCGCAGAAATCGTATGTGGATTTCTAGCCTGGATTCGTGCAATATGCAACCCATGTAAATAGCATTTGACCTATAATAAGGTGGTCGGTAAAAACAGCCAGCATTTGTGATGCCACCTGCTTACATGTGAAAGATGCTCAGAGAGCTATTAGCAGTTTTGTAGTATTTCTGAGGTATATACTGCACGTGGCAAGTACCATTACTGCATGTAATAATCTTAGGAGTCAATCTAATTAAAGAAAACAGCTACAACATTAGAAAAAGAAGAAACACCATCTGAAAAATCGGAAAGACAGCATGCAGTAAAACTGTTGCATTGCAGTAATTCCTGTTACTCCATTGGTGCAATACAGGAATCACATATGTTGCTATTTTCAAACCACGAACCTCCAGTACACAAAACAGTGAAACAAACCTACATGATGCATAGATGTGATGACGCACCATAAAAATGGTGTGTAGCATGTACTCAAAGTGGTGTCTTTGTCCTGCTGCCTCTACCTCTAGATCAAGTGAACAGGAGCAGCGCCAGAATCAGCCTAAGAAGACTGTTTTGGTTCTTGCAACTGTACTCAAAGTGGTGTCTATTGGTGTGACTGGAACATTTCCTGATCCCTCCAGCAACAAAACCTTCTTCCGCCACTCTTCTTGGCATTAGGAGTAGGATCTACCAAGTACACTTTGGGACACATCTATCTCCCTTGTGCATTTGAATGAGTTACTCTTCATCAGTGTGGCAACTGGCAACTGGTCTCCCCAATGTTCTGCTATTGTTTGAGAGCTAGGAACTGTTGTGATGGGACATCCTGGCTTTTGCACTTGAAAGCCCCCACACACCTCCAGATGACCACTGAAATCTGAGTCTACATTCAAGCGAATTATACCTACACTTTTCAACTTCATGTTACGCTGTTGAGTACATTTACATGATGTCAGTTTGGTCTTTAGGTACTTGCCATTTTCTTTACGGTGGGCACAATCGTGCTTTTAATGCATGTCTATAAGGATGCGTATATTTCTGGGGTTGCATTATTATATATTTTACCAACTAAAGTGTATGACTGTGGGGAAATCATGTTCTCTTACTCTGCCTTATCTGCCAACATTGAGAGCCATAGAAGTGACTCATCTTATAATATGAGCTTTTCGAAAAAGCCATAATTGTTTAACAGTCTTTGGTATTGATCCATATATTATAATAATAATAATAATAATAATAATAATAATAATAATAATAATAATAATAATAATAATAATAATAATAAGAGTGAACATTCATATGCATATAACACTATTATCTGTATCTAGGCGTACTGATGACAATTTATTTCAATATAACTTCCCATCATGCACGCACTAGAGTACCTAAGAATACATTCCCTCAATGCCATATAATTGTCTTTATCGCCACTTACAGTTATTTCAATACACATTCAAAATTGCAAATTAGGGGGCCCTGCACGTCTTTTGGCCCACAGGGCCTCACAGATCCTAAATCCAAGCCCGAAAACAGAGAATGATAGATGTGCATTGTACTCAATGCAAAGGCATTCACAATCACCAATTGCACTTTGAATAGCTTGCATTCAGACTTCTCCCTGTGCACATGAATCTAAGACAAGCTATTTCAACATTCTGTTTGTACACAGATATTCTTTGTCCAACCAAAATATTATCAGTACTCAGCATATTTCATCTGTTTCCCATTGGGCACCCCGTTCATACCTTTCATTTCGGTTCCTGACAAGCTATGCTTAGTTCTTCAGACATAAGATAGCCTTCCAGGGAATACACTTGTGTCATCCCATACCGTTCATAAGGACCACAATACCCTGAGTGTTTAATGTAGATAGTAACCACATTATCTTGTAAAATAGCCTATCTTTTAAGGTGTAAAGCTGCAACAGGCCTATCTGTCCATTCCCTCCGTAGCCTTTCCCAGCACTGATTAAAACTGCATTCATACATTAGAATTGAGCTCTTGTCTATAATTCTTTTTTGGGCTGTGTTTTGATTGTGTTTATTGAATTATATACAATTGTTTAAATGATGACAATGTTTATTTATTCTTTCCAGAGAAGACACTCTTAGGTTTTGTGATTTCTTAAGCCCCAGTCTTCTCTCAGATAGGGGCACCCCTCTCTTCAGCGTATAGCCTTTTCCACCATCACCATCCACATTGGCTGGTAGTTCGATCTTCTGCACACGAAAAGCGAGTTATGTCACATTTATGTGGCAAGGCCACTAGGGCAGAAGAGGGGTGTGTGCCCCAGACTGTTCCACATGTGTCATTATATTGTCCGTTTCTGTCAATTAAACATTGGCCTGGAAACCAGTCACCTCTTTTCCTACTGTTGAATTTGACTTAAGACATACAATCCCTTAATTTCCTTGGTTTGGGATGGTGTAGCGGGTTTCAGGAGTGGTCCACGTTTGTATGTCTCCTGGGATGCAAAAAAATATGGCCTCATTAAAGTAGAGAAATGAGGGATAACATGGGGAGGGAGGCACTGTGCAAATGTACAAACACTCCCTTCGAAGTGCAAACAAACCTGTATTTACAGATTCACTCGTGTATCTGTGCAAACCAAAAAGGAAAGAAATTCTACCACCACCCTTAACAGGCACAAGGTGAGACCGCACCATGCAATCGCAGTTTTAGAAACCACCATGCAATCGTAGACAAACGTTGAGATCATGTCCGTCCCTGCATTGCTCACATACTACTGCTTCATGGAAGCAGAAGGAGGAGGATGGCCAGAATCTAACATGCACGCACAGTGATATTTGGCATGCCCGATGAGCAAGTATATGGCACATACGGCTTACGCCCCCATGTCATCCTTGAATTGGTCAGGGAGTGGGAGAATAACCTGGCGTCCCCAAACATGTGCTCACAGCCAATGCCACCCCTGGTAAAAGTCCTAACTGCCCTTCACTTCCTGGGGAATGGCACATTTCAACAGACCACAGCCATTGTCCACAGCATTTCACAGCCTACACAATCACGCTGCCACAAACAGGTCCAAACCTGCATCATAGCATGTGAGCACAATCACATAGACATGCCATGTAACATGCAGGCAAGGAAAAGAGTGGCTCAAGAATTCTATGCAGTTGCCTAGTTCCCATGGTTACTTGGGGAAATGTATTGCACACATGTTGCACTACAGCCCCCACGAGGCACAGAACATATATATCGGGACAGACAAATTGGTACTCGCTGAATATGCAGGCCATCTGTAATAAAAAGGGTCACATCACGCATGTGAACACAAACTACCCTGGATACACCCACGATAGCTACGTACTACGCAATTCCCCCATTTACCAGGCACTGGCATCAGGAACATCCGGCATCAAGTGGCTCATTGGTGAGGATCAGACAGCACACACAGCAAAACACACTGATTGGGGGTCCCATCCAGTACAAACCACTATACCATAACTACTTTTGTTTATCGTCATTTACAGGGGACAGTGTTTACCCGTTATCACCATTCCTGATGACGCCTATCTGAAATCCCACAACACCAGCAGAGGCCGGCTACAATGCAGCCCACATCGTCACCACAGGCATAATCGAGCGCACATTTGGAGTGCTGAAATCACGGTTCCACTGCCTGGACCATTTAGGGGGAGCACTGTTGTATGCACCAGCTGTTACGTGTCAAATCATATTGGCATGTTGCATCCTGCATAATATAGCCAGACATCACGGCATACCAATAGAGGTGCATGAGAGGTTGTGGCCAAAGCCACAGGCAGTACCCATACAATTTGCAGGCCAAAGGGTGAGGGGCCATCACATACATAATCAGCTTGACCAGACATACTTCACATGAATAACATCCAGTGTGAGAGTCACACTGTAGCCACATCCTTGATGGCTTTCGAGAATGAAACATGGCAACTATAGTTTGGCCATGAACAATAACCTGACAATGGCAGTCCAGGGGGGACTTGCAGTGTGTGCCTCATACTAAAAAGAACACACATATCCCCCATCTACATCCTTCATATAAAAACCAGAAAACATGGGCAGTGTCCCTAGTATTACACATTGAATTTCCAAGTGACTCGCCCAAGCATACAAGTACAGATAACAGGATCACTTGGCTACACAGCCCAAATAACAAAGTAACATGGACATGACCCATTCAACAATGTCAAACAAAGAGCATGGCACACCATCCCATATAGAGTAACATCCAATACCTGTCAACGATGCATAAAACCTCAATACGTATATTGTAATTGACATTGTCTCACTGATAATAAGCATGTAACATTAAAATGCCACTGAAAGTGGACCGCCTACCCTGGTGGAGGGCCACAGGATTGTGTGCGGCGGGAGGCACCATGGCAGTGGGAGAACTGGTAGCAGCAGGCAGCAGCCACCCAAGAATGGCTGGGTGCATCCAGGTTGCACAACAATGCATGCGCAGCGGGTGGCCTGGTGGAGTTGCCCGGCTCCCCTTCATACTGGGTGGTCTGGGTGTACATTGCCAGGGTCACTTGACTACATGTACCCCCATGGAACCCTCTCAGTGCCTGCTCTTAGGGCATCCGTGGCCTGGTTCCACGGATCCAGAAAGGGGCAATGCAGGGCCAGTGAGCATTGCCACAGTAGGTTTTTGGCATGGTATGGGACAGGGAATCATAACACAGGGCAGACTTGGCCCAGCACTCACCTAATAAAACACAGCATGAACATGCAAACATGTGAAAAGTCAAAATACGCTGCTACATGCCACAGAACCCCCACATGGAAGGTCAGACAGGTGTGCAGGATAAACATGCATGATAGTGTGGCTACTTGACAACAAACTTGGCAGGGCATGGCATGCAAGGCTCATGGGATATGGCAGCTAATAACCCAGCAACAAACAAAGAGGTCAGTGTATGGCCCAGCACCAGGTACACATTCACATAAGCACCTTTAGTGGACAGACTACAGCCAGCATGCTGCAGAGGTCAAAACAACATCCACAATCATGGAAATTGCACCAATCCCATGTCTGTAGACAGTGGCAATCGCCCACATATCACCAGATTGACACTCACATGCACAACCCTATTTGTGCCACATCAGGACACTACTGGAATGCATTGGTGAACCCACATGCAAATGTGTGGCTGCGTACTCCCTTACCTTGTGTAACTGCTTTTGTGCTGTGCATCCCTCACCATCACCACCAAACACATTGCCTCCTCATTTGTGTCAGGAGTGACAGTGTCCAACAGAGGGAATGGGGTATTGGATCTAAGGAGAGGGATTTGGGCTCATTTGCACAGTGGGTGGGAGCTGACTGTGCAAAGTGACCTGAAATGACAATGGATAAATATTCAGTAGAGCGCAAGGACCCTGACACACATAATCCACATATAATGCACATCATGGTTCAACATAATGTTTACCTGAATGTCCGACCATGTCCCTCAGTGAATCAGCATTTCAGTTATCATCACTGAACATGGCAGTACGACCTGGAGTATCACCAGCAAAGTCCCATCTGAAGTGAACAACTGCACATGGTGCATCATGTCAATGTCTGTCGGACAAATAAAATGAGTCCACCTCAGACCGCAAAAATAAATATCAACTAAAAAACCATCACTGTGCACATAGTCAGCAGGGGGCATGAAAATGGGGTGTGATAAGGTGAGAAGCAACATACGAATGGTGTGTGTAGGGAAAAACAAAATAGCATAATTTGCAAGAAGCCTTGCTAAAACCCACTGTGTGGATTATCCTGGGATTTTGGGCTCTGGCCATGCAAAGCCAATGCCTGGTCCTCATTTGCAGCTGTCATACATGACACAGAAGCATGCAACACTCCACCAATCACACCCAGATCCTGATGACTCTTCTTGCACATCTCCTTCATGTCTATCTGCATGACAGCCCTTGTTGCATCCATCTGGACGTTGATGGGTCACTCAGGGAGGGCATATCACGATGGTGGTGCTCCCTTGATGCCTCCAACTGCTCAGGCAGGAGCACACCAAAGTCTGTCATATCCTTCCTCCGCTGGTTCCTTGAGGCTTTTATATCCTTGTACAGGCATTGCCTCAAGGCAGAGATCTCCCCACGCAACAACTGGAATTCCATAGATATTGTGGCATTAGATATGATGATTTTGTCTTTCAGACAATGCATGTCCCTGCCAATTTCCTGCATGACCTCACCCTGTTGAACAATCTCGTGTACCACCTTCTCGCCCCAGTCACGGTGGGAAGCAGGCATATGTCCCCCACCTGTACATGACTTACAGAACCGTGATGAGGCAGTGCATCCCTGTCTGACTTAGCGGACTGGCACTGGCTTCGGGTCCACAGTATAGGTCAGTGGGGGAATGGCAGAAGGGGAGCTAGTGGTTCCCTGGCTGCATCCAAAAGGGTAGGGGTGGGATGGTGGCACTTATGGGAAGGGGGAACTGCTGTGGGGGGATGGTGCATGGCAGGTTGGTGTTGTCCTATGTCTTGCTATGTACATGTGGCATGGTTGCTGTTGCTTTGCATAGTAGTTCACTTCCAATTGTACCATCGTGCATATGGAAGCCTCTACTGCAGATGTAAGAATGGTGTTTGCAAGGTGCTTACAGTGGTAAGGCTGCAGAGCCATGTACATTGTGTTGTGTCTGCATGTGTGTGTCTGTGTGTGTGCCTCTCTCCCAGGGTCAGACAGTCCTGTAGGGTTCCTCTTTTTAAGGGACCCGGCCTTCTTCTGGCGTCCACCTGCTTGCGAAAGGACGGTGGGACTATTACTGCATAGTTCTATTCCAATTTGGAAATTAAATCAAGTAACAGGAAATAAATGCAGGGATAACGTTGGTCTAACAGGAGAACCATATTGATCTATTTTAAAAAAAATGCCTTGGAAAAGACCATGCTGGTTGAAACACGTGTAGTGGCAAAATGTAGTAATCATCAAATTGTGATATTCTAGGATCTTTTCACCAAAATCTGTTTATTATAATAGACACAATAAATATAATTACACCAAAACAACAACTCAACAAATAGTGTTTTGTTTGATGATAATGGTGTTATGAAGCACTAGAGAGTAATACTTTGGAACGAGTGCATAGATCCTAGCACACGTTGTTTAATTCTGTGATTCTCCTAGCAGGGGTTAGCCTATTGGTGCCAGAATCTGCAGCTGTTTCTCTTACTTAGTAGATGAGCAATACTTAACCCAAGTGCCCATAAACACCTGATACATACACCTTACACTTTATTTGACCATGGACCATGGTTGGATGTGGGAGGAGGGTCCTTGGTCAGTGGAGGGTGAGGTATGTTGGTGTTGTAGTGCAATGAGGATGGCTGCATGTCTTGCCAATTTGCTACATTCTACCATCCCCACAGAATGGCTAGTCGCCATGGAGGTGCGATCTTGGGGGTCAGGCACAGGTGTGATTGAGGGGTAGGGTGCCATTGTGAGCCTGTCCATGGTGTCTGGTGGCGTGGGCATCGTTGGATGTGCAAGTTGCAGACATGGGCTTGGGAAAGGAAGTTGTGCGCAACACAGTGGTGGGCTCATCTCCTCACACTTTCCCATGCCCATAGGCTACAGGGCTACACACCTTTGGTGATGCCACAACACAGACAGGCCCCAGAGTCAGTGCTGATGATGCCATATGGGATGCTGTGTTGCCCCTGCTCCTGTTGGGCCTAGACCAGCAGGTGGCTGCCCTTGCGGCCTTTGATGTGATCTGTGGCCAGCTCATAAGCCATCATGGGCAGGTGTGTCACATCATGAGACAGATTGCTAGTGCACTGCTGTGCGTGGTACAATTGGAACAGGCTTCACACATGCCACCCACCTCTCCTCATCAACTGTTCCCCAGGCACCCACAGTTGTGGCCTCCATGCTAACCACCACCTCAGGCTCCTCTGCCCCTGTTACCCCGTCGGCAAGACTGGTGCCTCCTTTGCACTCAGTGGGGATGCAAGTGGCCACAGAGGCAGTTAAGTGGTCCCATAGTCTGGGTTGGCATTTGCACAGGATTGTACAGTGCAGGTGGGCATGGCACTGGAGGCGACTGGTGAGGCAGTACTCCCCTCCAGGAGTCATTCGTCTCACTGGAGGGAGTCCCAGCACCAGGGGGGGGCTGCCAGGCAGCTGGAGCAGTTGCAGCAGTAGGGCCAAGAACACCGACAACTCATGACATGCAGTAACCAGCAGGCATTCGTAGTCTGGCAGGAGAGGCAGGTGGCAAGGCACCAGGTACATGTCGCCACCACATGCCAACTGCAAATCATGAGGCAGCAGAGGGAAGAGAGGCTGCAGGCAATGGAGGAGGCCGCGGCCCGGACCAGGGCTGCAGCACATGCAAGGATTGTTGAGTTGCGTGAGGACATTCTGGCAGAGAGCATGAGGGCTGCACAACAAATTGAACAGACGACTCGGGAGGCCATGCAGGCCCTCAAGGACACCACTGAGGTCCGCCTGCAGCAAGTGAAGGCAGACACACAGGCAACCTTGGGACAGGCATTGTCTGATATAGGATTGCAGCAGTGACTGAAAACATTTTATTTTCCATGGATGGCCATCATTTTTTCTTTTTCACTAAGGATTGCTGTGATTTTCTTTTGGCCTAATGTTCTCAGAGTTAAAATTTGGTTTGCTTTATGATACAGTTGTGTCTTTGGTTCAATGGGATTCATGCGGTTATTTTGTCTTTTCGTGTGTAATTCACTTTCGCCGATGCTCATGTCTGTGTGCATTCATCTTTTGGTGTACATGTCACAATGGGCTGTTTTGATGGATGCATGCAACATATGTCCTCAGTCAGCATCTCATTATTTTGAGTTGACGAGATTCTGTGTAGCATTTGCCCATGCATCTGCTCACTGTGCAGGTATGATTCTGTGTTACCTGTGCACATTGCCAACAAGCACCATGTGTGCTGTATGCATGTGTCAGGCTCACAACCATGCACTTATGGATCAGCATATGTGAATGTATTCATTGCCCCCTTCTCAGTCCATGCATGTAGTTGATGAATTTGCATAGGATTGGTCCATGTATTTGTGTTGTGTGCAGACTGTCATGTGCATCTCTGGCTGTATGTGTCTGAGGGTGGTGGTAGTGGTGGTGGCGGGGTATTATCCTGGTTCATCATTGTCGTAGTCACGTCCTACATTGCATTCCTTGCACAGATGGTCATGTAACCAAGCATGTTGGCTGTGCAGATCTGTTTACCTATGTAGTACACTGACGATGGTGCCTTGCAGTACGCATGGATGTTGCCCTGTACACACCTGTGATCATGAGATGTGGTTGGTGTATAAGTCCCCACTGGTCATACAGGGTTGTGGTTGCTACACTCATATGGGTGGGACAAAGACTGATATGCAAATGGATATTTCCCATCTGTGAAAGGTACAGTGAGCAAAAAGTGTGTGCTGCAATCTCTCATCTTAGAACTGGTTATCATGCCATGTTCTCTCTGGAGAGGAGCGCCTGCTACCTTTTGTGAAAGGGTTGTGGTTGCATCGTAGATGTGGGTGTGCTTTTATGGGTGACATTACTATCAGCAAGTCATTATTGAATTTTTGTATGTCACAGGCATGTTGGGTTTGGTGATGTTGCTAGTGATGGTGTTGCTCTGTGATTTTGGTAATCCCAGTGATGGTCACTGCCATGCTCAGTATATGCAATGTGAAGGTCTGTGCTGCCTGATTTGGCCTTTTGTGCAGAATTGCATTCATGTCATTCATTGTGACTGCTAATGCAGGTGTTACACACCAGACGTCACTCAGACATCTGTAGGGCAGATCGATGTGTGCGTAAGGGTGTTTGTAGCTGAACATGTGCATCAGGTGAATGCTTATCAACAGCACCATGGGTGCCTCCGAGGTATGTAGTAATTGATTTCTCCATGGCGTACATCATGAGAGACAGATCTGTGTAGGATTTGAATCCGAACGACCAGTGTACAAGGGTGAGTGGGGATGTGATGGCCCACTGAACACTCACATTTCCAGGGACGGTGAGATGACACATTCATGTGGATGTACACATTCACTCAGGGGATTTTCCTCCACCATTGTAGGTGTGGCGGGTCATGTAGAGTATATTTCCTCAGATGGGGTGTAATGGTTAACCAGTAGTTACACAGACCATACAGTGTCATTGTCGATTATTGAGGTAGTGCCCAATCCTGATTTCAACAATTATTGTGGTCGCTCACTTTGTACACACTACCCAGAGGTTGAAGTTTGAATGATGTGTGCACAATGTCCCTATACAAGATACAATAGGGTGTTGTGGCTACAACCTGGAGGTGGTGACACTTCTGGTGGATTTTGATGGGGTATTGGGCTGAGTACTGAAATGCAGAGGTTTGCAAATGTGGGAACGGAGCTGAGTTCTAGTGGGGTGCAGACCCAGGAGGACCCTGCCTGGTCTAGCCCTGTCTAGACCCTCGGTCCCACCCTCACTGCCTTCTCCACACTTGTGCGTTCAGCTGCTCTGCTTTGTTGGGACTCAAATTCTGCACTGGCCATTTCTTTCAGCTTGGTGGGTGCCCAGTGGTCAAGATTGAAGACACAATGTGGCATGGTCCACCTCATGGTGCCCAGCCAGCTCTTCCACTGGGAACCCTGCCAGGGGCAGGGCCCCACATGGAGAACAAAAGAGGAGGGGGTGTGGTGCACACCTATTCGTTGTAGATAAAGACTTCAAAAGATAAATAACAATCCAGCAATGCTGGTTCAAGAATTTTCAGGTGCGGGGGAGGAAAAAAGGCCTTGGCACAAAGCCTAAATGAATGAAGAAAAAGGAAAGAGGACCCATAAATAGGGACCCTGTCGTCCCCTGCACACTATTTCCAGATGCCACAAAGGGCGTTCAAACATATAGGCATAACAATGCTGTGTAAATTGGAAAATAGCAATTTACTTGGCAAAAGGGAAAATGTGTGCCTAAAGGCACTTCCAATTAAAAATAATAATTTGTAACATATAAAATATTAAAATGCAAAAGAAGTAACAAATGATGCACAAAGCGATGTCCAATTGTGTAGTGGCCGAAGCGTTTCGAGGTATCCTTCTTCAAAAGGGCCAAATTGGACTCTTTTAAACAATTCAAGGAGACAGAAAGAAAACAATTTACATTTCAGTAACAGTAGGACAGTATTCCAGCAATATAAATGGCAAGATGCTCAAAACAGCAGGAAAGGGCAAAGAAATTGAGCCAGTGTAATGAGAAGGGAAAGACCAGTATTGTTAGAGTGGCCAACTACGTGCTGATGAAATATACTGACCCATTCCAAAGGTGTGAATCCATGAAAGTACACCTGGGGAGTGGTGTTCCGAGTGTTAAGGTGGATAGACTGATCGTGAAGCCATCTAAAAATAGAAATGTCTAGGTCCCACATGGCCCAAAGTTTCCAGTGTCTCTTCAGCATCACTGTGGCTTCAGGGCAATTTGGAAACACCTGCACTGGGGGCACCCAAGCCAGCTGTGGGGTGGTTGGCATCCTACCTTCCTGTTGCACGCATACAAATGCAGTGAGGCCACCCACCAGCTGCACCACACAACCGCTACCCGAGGTGGACAGTTCTCATCCACCATTGTGCCTCCACTGAGTGGGTGCTAAAGGAGACAGACAGCTAAGTGACAAAGGTATGAGTGAACCATGTGCCCTATGTTTTCATTCCAGGGGGATGCATGGGTGCAGGTTTGTCAGATTGGGGTGCACCTTGATTGTGATGGTAACTTTGAGGGGGATGCATGGGTGTGGGGTCATGTGTGTAGTGTGGTGATTGGTGGTTGCACAGAGAGTAGGATTAGTGGGTGTAGGGGCACTTAGCATGTAGGGGGCTCCGATTGGTGGGTGTACAGGGAGAAGGAATAGTGGGTGTAGGTGCACTTTTCATGTGGGGGACACATATTGGTGGGTGTACAGGGAGTATGAATATTGGACGTATGTGCACAGTGCATTGGGGGGTGCAGATTGGTGGCACTCCTGGGTCCATAAAAGGTTGGCATGGGTGCAAGTAATAGTGATAAGTTGTGGTTATTCAACATGTAATTTGTAGCTTTTCCGCTGCATCGGGTGTCACGGGTCACATTCTGCACAAAACATTCTATTTCAGTGTGTCCTTGGTTTGCACTAGGAGCCTGTTTTGGGCATGTCAGGTGCATTCCTGTTTTCTTTGCACTGTAGGTCCCTGCTTGCACTTATTTCTGTAAATCGCCTCATTGCGCAATGCATCTGCACCATGCAGTCCTAGCGCATGCGCTGGTACTTATGCAACCACTTTGCACGTATTTCTGTAAACCAGGCCGAATGTGTGTAATGCAATTCTGGTGGATTCTTTCACGATTGGTGGGCTTGTTTCCTTTTGAAGATACACATTTTGGATTCATAAGGAAGCTAAAATACAAACACTTTCAGGCTAAGGTTTGCATTGTTTTGGGAAAACGCATGCGCATCTTTTGCTCTGGCACAGAGGTAGTCATGTTGTATGCATTCTAGTGGGTTCAATGTGCCACTGATTGCCTTCATTCAATGTAAACTTTTTAGACACCAGTTGTGTGCATGCAGAGGCGTGCAGGCACCTATAAACGAAAGAGCAGACCTGTGAGTCATATAACTGCTGAACCCAAATGTATGCATTAATAATGGCCGAACCCCAAACCCTCACCCATAATGATAGGCTCACCACTTGTTTCATTTGTTGGCAATAAAAAGGCCGTAGGATTTTACTGTACAGATATGGGTTATGACAATAACAATATCACATATCATGATGGTATCATACTTTTGGGCACCGGGTCCTGAGGTTACCCCCTCGGACCCGTGCCGCCTTCTTGTGTCCCATGACTTGTTGTGGGCACCGTACAGTGCCTTGTACTTCTTTTTGTTCTTCTCCCCTTTTGTAGGGTGGGTGGGTTCTGTGGTAAAGAAGCAAAGAAGATTTGGAAGACACTGAGTAAACAGTGAACCTCCTGTTTCCTTGGGTCCCCGTTCAGGGTCCACAAACAGATTGTGTTTACTCTGAGCATGCTGCTCTCATTTATAGGACCCAGGGATGCTCTGGGTCTTTGTTGTGTATGTGGTGGGGGCCGCTGATGTTGCAGCACCCGGCCGGATAGCTGACTGTCTGACCCCTGGTGGGGGCAGATCTTTGAACCTGGGCCCTGCCTGATGGTTGTTTCCTTATGGAGCTTTAGCACCTTGCTATTTGGAGGAAAGGTGCGATGACTGTTCGCACCTTACCCTTCCGTGGCTTTTTTGCTGCCGAGACTGTGTGTCTCCGTAGCTGGGGGGAAGGAGAGGAGCAGGCGCGGGGGGTTGGGGCTGCCCCTCTCCCAGCTGCCGATGGTAACAGCAGTTACCCTGCCTCGCTTGTGGGATGCCCATGCAGCATTGCCCAGAATGCACTGTATTGTTGGCGACAGTCGGCGCACTGACACATATAATGCCAATGCTGTTTCTGTCTTCTGAAGAGAGGGCCGCTGTCCTTCACATTTGAAAGCATAATGTGGGAATCACGCACGCATATGCTGTCTTTCAGTCTACCAGCTACCGGGTATTTGTCTGATAATCAGTAACTCTTGTGCAGGCCTTACTTTTTGGCTAATACTTTGCATGCTGGGACCTGTAGGCCCATACCTAAAACGGAAAATCAAAATAATAAGTACCAGCATGAAAAATGTTCGCTAAAAAGTGCAGACTACATATATTCGAGCCTGGGAACTTTGAAATTCTTTACGGAAGCTCACACCGTAAGTGAGTATTCTGCACCGAAAAACTCGATGACGCTGATTTATTTGTGCAGTAAAACGTGTGTAATCGTTCAAGCTTTCAATGTATTTTTGTTAGCTGGCCTGACTGCACATGTACAGGAATACTAAAATGCACCTATGTTTTTCCGTTTGTTCTACTTTAACATGACTTTGAAAAGAGTGATTATCTACTATGGTTACTATACACACGCCATGTGGTTGTAAAAAACACAATCAGAGCATGCAGATATTATTTCTTTGAATTCTTGGACTTGTAGTTTAGAATTTAAATTAAGAAAAACAAGACTGCGAGTTCCAGGTTCCAAAGAATGCAATTAGGACTGTATGACCCTTTCATCCTGTGTCCAGGGAATCGAGCTTGCCCTCACTATTGACGCCCAGGCCTGAGGTTGCCTGTTGTCTCATAAAGAAGCGATGTGTCCTAGAATTTCGAGCAAGAATGCCCCTTTGGGACTGGCACTACCCCTGATTTGCGTAGGGCTGCAGGCTGAAAACGCTGGGCAGGAAGGTGGCCCAGAACTTAAAGCCAGTAATTTTGGGTTAATTCAAAATCTTGCAAACGTCACTCTGCGGTACTGGATGACATGTTTGTGCTTGCCAGAGTACAACATTAGCGCTCTGAATATGGGTTTTAATATGTTTGATATTGCGGGTCCCTCTAGACAAAAAGGGGCACAAATCGGTGATGTATTGTGTTGGTACTGGCTGTATTAGTCACCCGCTTTTAACTAAGAGCAGCTGAGGTTAACACTAATCACAGTGAAAAGCCAACTGGACATCACATTGGTGAGGCACAGAGTCACGTTTGAGCGAGGATAAGGCAGCGTAAATCCATCTGACGGCATTGCAGTCTGTGGCTAAGTTAATTTTAAAATACTGAACTTACTTGCCACTATCTATGGAATGTTTTGGTTTGATCTTTGTAAAATGTCCTGCATTATCCGTCACTGATGGTTTCTGGCAGGGATGTTGCTAGGTCTGGAAAAAATCTGGGTCTACGCTCATGTCAGGACTGGCAGGATTCGGGGCTAGCTGGCCCCAGGGATGTCAATTAGGGGTCGCCAGTGGTTTCCCTTGCGACCCCTGAGGTCTCCCTTGCTACCCCTAAAACAAATTAAAAAAGAAAACTTTTTTTTCTTTTTTACAAATTGAGCCTCTGTGGTCAATGCCATGTGCCTCTTTGTTTCTGAAGTGGCTGGCTTTCTTGTTCAGGCTTCTTAAAAGAAATAGGGGGTTCCACAAGTGTAACCCTTAATAAGAACGAATAGGAATAACAAATAATTTGTCTTTCTCGAATTCTAAACAATAATTGCTAGACTCACTAAAGGTTTATTTCAAGCACACTTCAGGGGTGAGTCCCTGATTTAGTCTGTTCTTAAACACCTCAAATTCACAATGCAGACAAAATTCTCCAAAAATCATTTAGGGCCTCATCACGAGTTGGGAGGTAACGCCGGCACTAATAGCGCTGGCGTTATTAGCCCTACCGACAAACCGACTGGCGCTATTAGTGCCGGATCACGGGTTTGGCGGAACGGGAAATCCCCATTCCCCATTGAGCCCATTCGGGAATGCCCCATACCCCATTGGGCTCAATGGGGAAATTTCACGCTTTTACCGCCAGCAGATTTCCCGCCGGCGGTAAATGTGCCGAAAATCAGCAAAACCTCGGCAGATTTCCCCCAGCTCAGAGCTGGCAGCAAATCAGCCGAATCCGTGATTTGGGGGACCCTTAAATCCGCCGGTAACAGCGCTACCGCTGGATTTAAGGGCTACCGCCAAACTCGTGATGAGGCCCTTAGAGTAGAATAAGCATCCATTTCGGACTATGTATTTTGCTTTTCACAAGTTGCAGTTATAGCATGCTTTTTTCTGCCAATACATATGGTGATCCATTCTTGTATGAAATGTATGTCACGTTACATTGATATTGTAACCATACTTTTCATACTGTACTTAGAAACAATGGTATGTGTGACCACTTCCTGTTTTGTCAAGGGGTAAAAAGTAATGTTCCATCGCTTCCCGTGATGTTACTTCAGGGTGGGGTCAAATTACATCACTTCCTGTGAGGTCATCAGAGTTCGAGGGTCATGTGATGTCACTTCCGCTACCCCTGGCATTTTAGTGAAATGACGTCCCTGGCTGGCCTTTTGGTTGTAGCCCCTGAGCTTCTATCCAAGGCTACAACCAAAAGACCTGGGGCTATAGCCCTCTCAACCCATCCCTAGCAACGCCTCTGGTTGCTGGCCATAAGCATGAGCACACCGGGCAAAAAGAGAGACTGAAGGGGCGAGTTATGGTGTAGCTCGAAAATGTTTGATGGAGGGTGGTGGTGGAGGGTTACCTTTGTCTAACAATTTCTGTCAACCAACTCCCTGCCAGGATGCAAACACAGCGCAGGATGGGCACACAAATTCCTCTATAATGCTTGATGGTCACTGGATCCAACCCACACTTAGTGCAAGCTAACGATGAGCCCAGTTAACATGCGAGCACAGGGCGGGGCAAAGCGGGGCACGCGTGACACTGTTTTGGTAGTCAAAGGCAGGAAATGGCATGTCTTATCTGTGTTAACACCGACTTTGCATTGTTGAAACTAACATTACATTGAAAATACATGATTAAATGAGTTGGAAAGTTTTAATCATATATATTACCTAGCAAGCCTAGGATGTATGACTGAAGTATGCTGCGCTGTGGTAGTTGGACACTGTATCAGCCACTGCAACGTGTCACACATGTGCAGCAATCTACTGGGAGCCTAATGTTCAGCTGAGCTGATGAATGATTTGCTGCTGCACAATTCTCCTGTGTACTGTTACTGAGCTGTCATCTGAGATTGTGGACTACTTCACGTGTCTCCATTGCAAAGATATCTGTAAATCAGTTTCACATGTAGCCAACTTTTAACAAAACTTGTGCTGCAAAATACACCATTTTGAAAAATAATTAGAAACATTTTCTTGAGTGACAACACCCTGAAACTTTGCTACAATAAGTCCCGTGTGCAAACAGGACAGCAATATTTACACCAACCACATTACATCTTAACAGCCTTATATGGTATGGTCCAACCTAGGATGAAAGACATCTATGAGTATAGATGCAGTGTTTTACATTTTCCAGATATTAGGTGCAATGCTCCCTATACTGCTGCAATGTAATGCATGCTTATGGCAGGTACCACTCAATGTTCCTTTTCTTGATTAGATACAAGTTAATATTCCTCACATTGGATGACCGTATATCTATCTGTCCTCATTATGATGCTCTTATTCTCCCATGCAGGCAGCGGGTACTATAGACAGTAGGTCTACGTTACTCTTCCCCTTTAGGTCAGTTTTACTGAGGAGAGGGCACCAGTGGTGGGGTTAGTGACTCAGCGAAACATGAGTCTGGGAGCAGAGAGTTTGTTTGTTTTGAGGTAGAGTAGGGGACTGAAAGGACAAACCATGTCTGGCATGCTTCCACCTCAAAACAACACAGGATTTAGCATCAGGGGCCAGATTATCTAACATTTGCACCGGTGCTAAAAAGAGAGCAAGTTGTTTTATGATACACAATGTAGCAAACAGACTTCATCACAATCCATATCATCTAAAAACGCTTGCACTATGGCAGACATTAATCAGGCTGTTTTTTTTTGCGCTATGTTTGCTTAATAAGGTACAACTAAAGGTGTCTAATACATTTCTTTTCATGTTACACAGCAAACATAGTAAATAAAACAGCCTGCTCTACATTTCCCCATGTGAAAACATGTTTCGATTATACCGACTGGGGCTAAACCTGTTTGCTCTATTCTCTATTACCAAAGCAGCAAAATTGGTGCTAACTGTATTTGCTCCGCTTGTTTGCACAATTTCAAATCTTTGATAATTTGGCCCCAGCATGTCCTGCTGGTAAACCAATGACTTTGCATGGACTCCACCTGGCTTTTACACTGGGGAAGTGCAGGCGGATTCCATTAGAAAATCCATTGCAAATACCTCCCACAATAACTAATTGTGGAAGTGATTACACTTTTCCACATACATAGCGTTCACGTAAGACATAAAGGTAATTTCACCTATGTTTTATACTTTATTTTTCCACTAGATGTAAAAAAGGTTTAACATTTCATAAAGGGTATCTTTTTCTGGATTTGCAAATTTACATGATCTCTTTGACTGAATATGGGTCCTAAATAAAATGACCCGTACAGAGAGCACACAGCATTTTACTGTCTTCACTATGTTGTACTTACATGTATTCACTCAATATGAATTTCACAATTAGTAAGAGCATAAAATAATTATATTTTGCAATAAACCTTTATACTCATAAATTACAATACCGAATAAGACATTCTACAACAAACATAATCACAGAAAATATACATTTTCACCTAAATGATGACATATAGTTAGGATTAAACGTATGGTGGGCAAAATCAGTGACAGAGTTGCCCGTTCAGAAAGCGATTCCATAAGCTATCAGGGAACGCTGATGCTGGATCACTGACAAAACTCCCTAATATTTTTAATCCAAAGATTTGTTTCTTGATAATATGTAATCCAAGGTTTCCAAGTTTCCAACAGACCATCTTTCTTACACAGGAAACATCCTCTATGCTCTATAGAGATACACCTACAGGGCCAAATTAATTATAATAAGCGTAACACATTTAGCCTAAGTCTCATGATTCTCGCTCTAAATATTTTGTTGGAAACTTCATCAAATATTCTGGATAGTATTATATCTCCTGATTACATTGTTCTATTCTGCACAGGATTTATACTTTCTTAGTTGGTAATTTGCTTCACCCAGTCATAGATCCTGAGTTTCTCTTTAACCTTATCAGGTTTCTTGGCAAGTAGCTCTTCTGAAGACCCGATGTCATCCAATACAAACATACATACAGTGACACATTTCACAAGAGGAGGAGAGCTAACATTCCTTAAAATATTATTCAAAACTTCAAAATATGTTCCCTTTGTAGGAT
Organism: Ambystoma mexicanum; assembly: GCF_040938575.1. NCBI lineage: Eukaryota > Metazoa > Chordata > Amphibia > Caudata > Ambystomatidae > Ambystoma > Ambystoma mexicanum. The sequence goes on from NC_090928.1 coordinate 741,917,116, forward strand.
TTAACATTTTATGTAGAAGCATATTTTTTTTTTAACATCACCAAAAACATTATTTGACATTATGAAACTTATGTTCAATAGCGTCGATTAGTGGGTGTTCAGTCAGACAATGCCGTTTTTGGAGGTAGTAGTAAGGTTGTGGAGAGTCATTAAAGCATGTTGCATGTTGCTTGGTCCAATATGCTTTCATGTAAAACATGAATGCAATGTTGGAACAAGGCAGATGAGTTAAGGCCTTTCCAGACTACGGATGAGCGGTAAAAGGGAGGCGGATGACGGTAGGCAAGCCTTCCGTCTTTTCATAATTAGTCTATATTTGCAGGGCTGGTAAATTTTGTGGAAAAAGAACAACTTTGTGGTTCTCAAATTAATATGTGGGAATGTTTTGTCAGAGCAATCACAAATATTATTTTGAAACCATTGCTGAAACTAATCAAAACTGACCAATATTTCAACGTAATGTGAACCACTTCACTCAATAAAATAAAATAATTATTATTTTATTATAAACAGAGAGTTTTTCCATATGGCAAAAATTACCTGATCATCCTACAGAGTAATGTTTCTCAATGGATACCCGGGCAACAAGGCACAGTCACTCTTCTGCCTCAGAAGCATTGGACGGACAAGAGATGTATGCCAAGATGTCAACACTAGGGCATGAGTGAACAAGAAGACATCAGGGTCATTAGTGTGCTCACTTTTGACGTGTTGCGAAAGCTTTCATGGGACTGCTGTCATGGTGTGAGTGTCAAGGAGGAGTTGCATTATTGCAAGTGGGAACAAAACGAGAATCTATCCCATTGTGTTCATCTGAGTTTACACCTCAGAACCCAAACTCATGGGCAGTGCCCATGGAATGGAGTCAATGGGGCCCTCAAATGCCCAATATACTGAACTACTGAACTACTCCTGTGCCACTCATGCTAGGAATCCAGTCCATTAACCCATCATATGCTTTGGTGGAGAACATAGTGCTTTGCTGCCATTCTGAAGAATCACAACCACATGGTTACCATAGTACAATTTGGTGACACCAGAGCACTGCAAAGGGGTAAGGCTGGAAGTCTAATATCAGAAGAGCAAGGGTACCTAGGCACAGTGCTCTCACGACAGCCGTCATAGGCTGATCTGAAGGTGCTCCTTGAGGGTTCTTCTGAATGTCACTGAGGACACCTGGAGAAGGTGAAATCTTTTAAATATCTTGGAGTCATGTTAAGCAGCAACCCCTCAGAGTCATCCATGCAAGATATGTTGTTTGCAAAACTAAAAGCCTTGAAATGCCAAGCTATGGCAATAGGAAATATGGCAGTTTTTCACTGATTCCAGTTATTAACTTCTTCAAAGCTAAAGTGACACAAGTTTAATATATGGCACTGGCGCCATGCCCTTAGTTGCAGCAACACTCTGGTTAAAACTTGAGGGCTACTTTTGGAGAAGAGTTCTAGGATTGTCACAAACTACGCCAAATTTTGTTTTTTGCTGGACCTGATGGCCTTCGGTCGGGATATCTCCCGTCTTCTGCTTGATCATCAACTTGTGCATTGGTTACGGTTCTTTTGTAGTCAGTAACTTTTACTTCCTGCATAGTTTGCCTCTTCGATTTTTGGGTATGGCTGATTTTGTCGCTATGGCGTCTCGATCTTCTTTCTAGAGCTGTACTGCTGGGTCGGTGGTGCAAGGACTCGTTGTTATTCTGACCGACATCTCTCCTTTGGAAGTTAGTGCCCCTCAGTCCTCTTGCTCTTGGGTTTGGTCTCTCCCGGCTTTCCTCCTCGTATTTACGTCAATCTTGATTAAGTTCTTTCAGGTCATATCCCAAAATCGTGAAGCTTTCTTCTTCCTTTTAAATTAATTTCGAATTAATGTGGAGGAAGGAGCAGTCTCTCCGTCCTCTCGGGCAAAGTTCCACTATCCAAAGGTCTTCGTTCTGTAGTTGGCGTAGATTCAGGATTTGTTTGAATAGTCCCAATGTAGTGGTTCTTTTCAAAATCAGATTATGGCATGCTCTTGTGTACGTTCTAATCTGAAAATACATGAACTGTGAATTTTTCTAGTCAACGGTTTTGTTTTTCTTCCCCTTGTATCCGAACACAGACCCCTCCTTTCAGTCGACTAAGGTCTTTCTTAACCTTAGCTCCGACTGTGTTTTCTATTCGGCGCTGGGCTTGAGATAATTTACTTGTCACACCGTCGAGATGGTCTGTTGAATAGGTTACATTTCCCTGTTAACTTGGTCTTAGGTTTAGTTTCCTCTTGGTATTCGTCATCTCTACTTTTATGTTTAGTCACAAGCTTCTTTTCTCTTTCTTGTCTTGGCTCATTGTCCAAACCCCTTCTAGTACACTTTTTATAGGTCTGTGGTCGCTTTTCTCTCCTAGACTGCACAATTACAAAAGGAGGGGATGTTGGTTCAGTTATGAAGACCTTTTTCTTTGGTTCTTAGAATTGTTGTAATCCCCAGTGTCAGCTTTCCTTTTTTGTCTTGGTACGTTGTTAATTTCAAATTCTGAGTCCTCGATCGTATACATACTCATGTCCATTAAGTCAAATGAAGTGTCTTCGCCACCTTCCACAGGAGCGTTTAGTGTGTTGCTACTGGTGTCTTTCCATTTTGTCACCTTTCCAGGCACCTTCGTTCTGTGATGTTCACTTGAAGACCCTCCATCTTGATTTTTGTTGGGTAAATTGTTTTTCTGGACCTTTTCTGACAGTTTCTGCTGAGTCTCTGATGATTGTGTTTGTGTTATTATTTTTGGTGCAATGGCATTCTCCTTCGTCAGAATTGATTGATTGAATATCCCAAAGGTGAATACTTTTTTCCCGTTCGTTCTTTTCACCTTTTTCACTGGGTCGGGTGTAAAATTTGTGACACTTAAGCTGACCTCATGGTCGGTGACGATATAGCCATTTTCTCTTTGCTTCCTTCTTTTCTTTTCGTTGTTTATCATTTGAGATTTTGGTGTCAATGAGTCACTGTTTAGTCTACCCTCAGCTGTTATCGGCTTATTTGTCGGTTGGGTCCGGGGATTGGGTTGCCCCCCATCTTGTGTTCCACTAACTAGGTTGATTAGTTCTTGGTTCAGTTAAATCTGTGTTTCTGTGGCAACCTCAATACTGTTGCTCGTTGTTTTGATCGAGTGACTAGTGCCTGTGTTTTGATCATCAGGAGAGGTTCTGGCAGGCTACAGTCTTTGGTTGTTTGTTGGACAACTCTTCAAATATTTCGCCATTATGAAGCCCTGTAGGTAATTCAGCTTAGTGTGCATAAGTGCTGTGAGTGATGTCTGGTCTTTGAGCGTATCGTTTACGGCTTCGTAAAGCTTGGTAAACGGTGCCAACACTATTGTGACCGTGGCCATGATGTTCAAGAGGTCAGATTTTTTCGACAGTGTGTCTTTTGTTTGTGAACTGTCACTTAAGCATCGCAAATGTTGCAGCGTACTTGAAAGAAGATTTTTGGATGAGAGCACCTGTTCTATTCTCCTGGTCAGTCTAGATTGAGGAGTTGTAACAATTGGGGCGTTTTGTTCTTCTTTGTGGTTTGTGTTTATGGTCTTCGGCTGTTCCGTTGCCAAAGTGTTTTGTGTTGGAACTGACAAGTTTATGTTGTCTGTGGTTCTGAGTGACAGTGTCAGAGTTTCCTTACTGGTAGATGTTGGAGGGGCGGTGTCAGGGTCTTTCTGTAACACATTGTTTAAAGTAGTCCTGCGTCGAGTTGGTGACAGCAGAGCGGTATCCAACACGGGGGCGTGATGTAGTTGATCAATGCTGTTAGGTTTCTGTTTTGTCAGATCTTGTCCAAAGTGCCATCTAAATGGTGTTGATGTTCTAAGCCTTGTAGACCCACCGTTTGGTATTAAAAGGGGTTGGGGGGCGAGGACTGGGCTTCTCCCAGTCCCTTTCTTTTCCGTGCATTTGCTATCATGGTGGATGTTAATACCCTCCAATATGTCGGCATCCGAAATTTCGTTTGCTGTTGCATCTGTAGCAATGTTCTTTTCGTGATTTTTTCCCCCCAGAAGGTCTCTATTACTAGGATTCGTCAAGAATCTCTGAGGGCCCAGCTTTTTTGGTGCTTTTCGATTTGTCGCAGGCTTGCGCAAGATCTTGCTGTCACTGAATCTTTTCGTTTTTAGATACACAGTGACCCTGAGTTTGTGCCCAGGGTTTGTTGATATTTTGTGAGATGTTGCATGTTCCTTTGAGCAGGCTTTGTTCTCCAGATCTTTCCTCTGTGGTTTCGGTAGCTAGTTAGGCAAATACCCTATCTCAGGGAGCATAGTTGAGTCCTCGGCATCTTCAAGGTTTTTCCCTAAAGTTATTTTTGTGCTCAATTTGGAGTGTGAGACCGTGTGGGGCACAATTTTATTTGATGGCAACAGGTTTTCTGAATACTTGGTCTTACTCCTGAGCTGTCTTTATCTTGGTGGTCATGTGGCTTCGCAGGTGGAACGCCTTCCATCGGACTCCTCCGATCCTCCTTTTCTATTATGGGATGTACTTCTATGATGTGATTTTTTTTCGCTGTACTTTTTTGTTCATATACAGCAGAAGGCGCAGACACAGTAGGAGTGCCGTGGGACCTGCTGTTTATGGCTTGTCCAGGGATCTGGTCGTCCTGGAGAGGGTGAGTGGTTTCTGCAACGTTCGAGGGCTCAGAGGTTGTTGTTGTTACTTTTGCCAAGGTTTTTCCTGGCCAATCAAGTTCGGGTTTGCCGTAAAGCAGCCCCTATTCTGGGTTGCACGGATGCTCTGGCAGAACTTCAGCGTCAGGACACAGCAGCCCCATATCGGAGACCGCCCCCACCGTCTCTTCAGCAATCACCAGTGAGTACCTCAAGACCTCCTCAGTTGCCCCCTTTCTGGTACCACCCGCCAGCAGAATGCTTCTGCATTCAATGTCCCTCCCCCAACCGTAGTCCCGCAGCTCACCCTCCTGCACGGTGAGTCTTTTGCAATGAAGTTGGAATTTGGTCCAGCCACTGCTATAGGGGTTTTCAGGGTTTGTATCATTGGGGAACAAAGATATTGATTGCACGTGAGTACAGAGATTTTGCTGGTCACTGAATTTGGTGGGTTTGTGAATTTGCATACCTGCTTCCCCATCTTCTTCAGTTGTTGTTGATGTTTTGATACACGCCGGTGCTGACGCTAGCCTCTTCATGCGGAAGGGTGTTTTCAGAGGACTCCTCAACTCCATGCCCAAGTCCTCACGTCGAGGCTGCTGGCTTTGGAGACGTCTCTGCTCTTCCTCTATTCTTCTTTTCTTCTTCTCTTTGAGTTTTACAGACGGAACACCCCGAATGCCGCGGACTGCAGCAGACTGCAACTCGGCTTCCAACTCTGTGGCTGCTCCGCGGCAGGAGAGGGTTTTTGTTGAAGTCTCCTCCCAGTAAGTCAGTAGAGATAGCCAACAGACTACCAGCAGCAAAGGATCAAATCCCAAATAATTAAAAACAATAATGTTGCCAATATTTTATAGATGCCATTGAGACATTAATCACTGAAAAACCTCATTTTTTTCGAAAAGATGAACACACACACAGGCGCAGTACACACCTAGTAGGGGTTGCGGTGCAGTATAATGGCGGGGTAGGTGAGAGGAGAAGCTGACTAAAGAATGAACGGGTCATGGGTTGTTACAGCTCTAACGGTAGCTTTGCCATTGTCTTTAACACTTACTTAACCTTTCAAAATCGAACTCTTTATCAGCAATCTTCAAAGAAGTTGAAGAGAAATAGAGGACCCTTCGACGATGGAGTGTTTAAGGGCCTGATTCACAGAAGTGTTTTATAAAGAGCAATGCCACTGGAAAACGCTCGGTGAATCTGGCCCTCTCAAATGCATGACTTCAGTGATTTCCTATGTAAATTAGCACACATAACTACGCCCTCAACACTTAAAGGCTATGGCTTCAAGAGTAGACGCTGGCATGATTTGTAGATCAGACTAAAACAACTCCCCCAAGTGTGCATGCCTTTCTGATATGCATGCAGCGATGCAGCTGGCAGCCCTTTTAGTGGCTTTAATTATAGCCTGTGCTGCACTGACACTTGCAATAATTATAGCCTCCTTATAATCATAATGATTACATTCGCGAAATATTTGTGTTTATGTTTGCAAATAAACACTGCAAAGCAAGCACAGACATTTAACCTGTATGTCGTGTTTTAAACATGTAACAGCGTATTGAAAGTGATGGTCGAATTGCAAAAATTCAATAACACGCGTTCTTTCATTCAATTTCCCACGGGATAGACATTCTATATTTATTTATTTATTTATTTATTTATTTGTTGTTTAAAGCAATTGACTCAACCCACCTTTTGCCCTGCACCTAACATGGAATTAAACACATAAATCCCAGCAGTGTTTTATGAAGTAGAATAAGCAGTGGCCAGTTTCATCCGGGTCTTGATTTACTGGTACAATCAGACACTCTGCAGAGTCTAGTGTCTCCGATACACGTGTTGCTCGAAGATTGTGAACTGGCTGCTCTCACGGTACGTGCTTGGCTGGTTTTGCACGGAACGAAAGCACTGGCTCAAATACAATTACACAACGCACATGATTACTTGCAAGATGGCTTTCATGGAAGAGCAGCTCACACAGCTCACTTGTATAGTTGAGAGCGCAATTTATCAGTAAGATATCATTTTCTCTGTGTACTAATTCCAGGGACGTCATTTCACCAAAATGCCAGGGGTAGCGGAAGTGACATCACCCGACCCTTGACCCTCTGATGACATCACAGGAAGTGATATCATTAGACCCCGCCCCAAAGTGATATAGCGGGTAGCGATGGAACACAACATTTCACCCGTTGACAAAACAGGAAGTGGCATCACATAGCATTGTACACTATGAAAAATATAGTTATGATATCACTATATGATGTACACTCATACAAGAATGGATCGCCATATGTATCATTAAGTTCAGTGTTTATTGGCCCGTATTACCAAATGACTGTGTATGCAAGCAGACGTCCATGACCAAATGATAAGCGTAAGTGCTATATAATAACACATCATTAAGCGCTTTATATAGAAAAAATATACACCCAATATCACCCAACCTGTGTTGGTACTCATTTATCGACCTCAGAAGGATGAACGGCTTAGGCTTAGTGAGGCGTTTAAGAACAGACTAAATCAGTGACTCACCCCCTGAAGTGTGCCTGAAATAAACATTTAATGAGGCCAGCAATTACTGTATAGAATTCCAGAAAGACACATTATTTGGTATTCCTATTCTTTCTTATTTAGGGTCAGTGCTGAAAGTGTTAGAAGAAAAATAAGAACAAGTGCCTCAAGTCTTTTTTTTTAAGGGGCCTGAACAAGAAAGCCAGCCACCCCAGAAGTAAAGAGCCACAGCCCAGGAGCTTGCATAACTTAAAAAAAAAAAATAATAATGTATTTTTTTTTTAGTAGAGGTCGCAAGGGACACCACAGAGGTCGCAAGGGACACCACAGAGGTCGCAGTTGCGACCCCTGGCGACCCCCAAATGACGTCCCTGACTAATTCCTCGTAAAAATAACGAATCAAAAACGAGATGAGACTGTACCATTATTAAAATAGCCTGGATATTTGTGGGTTTGCCATTTGGGGAATTCGCTTTTTTTCTTTTCTTTTTTTAGGCTGATGCAAAGCTGCAAATATTACTGTTTTTTTTTCCCCCCATCTACACTGGAGGCAATATCATGTGACATTTCCCACCAATTCTCATTGCAGCTAAACATCATTGCTCACATACACGTGCAGGAGGTAGTTCACAAAGAAAGTTGTGCAGAAGAATGTGAAGTTTATTCCATCCTAAAGTACACTCAGCAGAACATTAAAAAAAAATTATAACCAGATTTGCATACTTTATTACTGGCAAAGTTACATTTATCGGAAAACAACAACTTAGCTACATGTGTGGCAGCTTATTCATGTGCAGTGCGCAGGTTGCAGGTGGAAGCGAAAGTCCATGTCCGCACACAACACTGGAAACTTTGCCCTCCGGCTGATTAGTGCTCTCTTTTGGAGACTGTCCCTGAGAGTTTGGTGTTTGTGTTTTGAGAAGTTGTCCTTCAGCGTTACAGTCAACGAATGTTGGAGTGCGGCAGGACGGAATACCCCCTCCTAATAAGAAAACCATTGTGGAAGATGGTGGTCAAGAACATGGAGGTGGGGACTGGTATTAAACCCCACCCCCACCTTGTCCCACTCAAACAGGCCTCTGATCTGTGGAAACACGTGCTAAACCTGGAGATGCACCTGCATTTAAGCCTGGGCATTCAGGTACAGGGGGCTGGAAAACCAAGCCTGCCACTGCATCTGAAGGTGGTGTGTGAGTGTGGGAATGTTATCTGTGAAATGTGATTCTCATTTGCATGCTCACTTAGTTTTATAAGCTACACTTTAAAAACTGCACTCTTAAACCAAAAGTCTATGTCAAAACTCTAAAATAACTGTAAACTCTAATCTCTGCTATATACAAATCTATACAAGGGATACTATATTAAGTACTATGGGCTAAATTCACAAAGACGTTGCCAGGGGTAAGTGTGAACCCTTGACTTACACCTGTAGATGGCTATTGAATAAAAACATTTTAAAAACATACTCTGATTTACTTGGCCTTACACCCGAAGTCATAATTACTCAGAGTACTCTTTTTATGTGACAAGTATATCCCTCTCTTGGGGTAAGACTAGGATACGTTAGACTTACTTTGAGAATGTCTTTGTGAATTTGGCCAATAATGCCTGTTTCCTTTTCTGAGACAGAAATCAGGAGCAACAGGAGGATGTGATGGCAGCACAAACAATTCACTCTGTCCAAGAAAGTTAGAAACAGTCAGAGTCTGTTAGAAACATGGACAGGGCTTTCCAACTTGGTGTACAGAAAATATATCCGTCTAAAGATTTTCATGCTTCAGACAAACTAATTGATAAACTTTTAAATAAACGTAGGAATGGTGCCACTGCAGCACCTCCTTATGTACCTCTTCCTGCTGTCTTACCTCTTCCTGTTGTTGCACCTCCTGCTGTAGCTGTCCCCATTCTTCCCGTTGTTCCTCCACTGCCAGCTGTTGCTCCTCTTCTTATTGTTGCTCCTCCTTCTGTATCTCTACCTTTACCGGCTATTACTGTTCCTGTAATTCTGTCTTTGTTGCCAGCGGTAGTGTCTCCACTACCTGTTGTACAGGATTTGTCTACTCTCTCTTTCCCAAGCGGTTCTGCTCCATTTGTAGCAAATGAATGGGCGAGTGCTGAATCAAAAGTAGTGACTCGTAGTACAGTTTCTTAAGATAAGAAGAGAGAATTGTACGCATGGGTTAAGAAATGTATAGAGAAAGGTGAAAAATCTGCTGCTTTAGCTACACTTTTATATCTCGAAAGTATTCCCGAACAGAATGTTTTGATTGAGGGGTTGGGAATACACTTGGCTTTTAATGTGGAATGATTTGACGGACATGGATGTCCAACAAGTGCTAAGGGATTTGAATGTCTTAGTTTATTCAAGGGATACTGCGGAGAAAGTAAATGAGCATGTCAAGAGGGTTTTTGAGTTTAGGAGGGAGTTAGAATGGTTACAGAATGATGAAATAGATGGTGATAGATTGGACGCTCTGTATGTGCAGAAACTGTTTCTTCCTTCTTGTAAATCAACGAGTGAAGAGATGCAAATTTGCACAAGGGATGCGCTTAGATGGATTTCGGATGTGTCGATATCTCCCAGGAGTATATGATACATTTAGTCAGTATACTCCAGAAATGCAAAAGAAAGTGTTACAGGTAATGGTAGAATACCTGCAGGATGAGTGTATGAAGAAAAATATTTGTTGTTCTGCAGATTTGATGATTATTTATAAGAGAGCATTTGCGCCTGATACTGCTTTGACTACTTTGTCGCTCGATCTAGCTTTATTGCTTAACAAACGTTCGGAATTGCCTACTTCTCAAATGCCAATGAGAGAGGTTCCTCCGACATTTGTTCCTAAAGTTGAAATTCCAGCTGATGCCGCAGCAGGCACACCAGCTACCACTATTGACGCTCACTATGTTTCACAATTTGTTCATGCCCCATTCTCTAGACAGGAAGTGAATGATATTAGGCAGTCGATTCCAGACATAAGAAAAAACCAACAGGGTTTTTATAAAGAAATAGAATCTGTCTTGCATTCGTCAGTTTTCACCCTGGGTGATATAGAATTTTTGTTCCCTGTGATCCTACCTGCTGATTTATGGAAACAGATTAGGACTGTAGATGATCAAGCAGGACTGGGTGACACGTGGGTTAACTTGGTACAGTTAGGCAGAGAAAGGAAAGCTGGTGAGAGACCACCACAGATGATACTGACATTGCCAGACAGAATAGTAACAAAATTTAAAACTCTGGTTCCCGAGAGAAGAATAGTTTGGGACACACTCACTGCTTGTACCCTAGGGAAATCTGAAGATGCTACCAAATTTTTTAATCGGTTCGAACAAGTATTTTTAGATTTTAGCGGACAGGATTTAAGCAGGGAAAAGGTTGTTTGTGGATAAATTTGTGCGTGGTTTGTTGCCTGATATCCAATCACAAATCATAACTTTCGAAAGTGCTTGGCAAGCTAAATCGCAGTCCCAAGTATTGCATATGGCTCAGTATTACAAAAATAGAGTCAATAATGAAAAAGAGAGGATTGAAAAGAAAAAGGGAGACTTGAAAATCAAAGTATTGTTGCAATAGATAGTTAGAGGAACCAGTGGTGGGAGTACACAGTTTAGCGGACAGTTGCTCTACAAAATAATGCGCAGTTGGGTCCTGAACACATGAACCAATGTGTTTATTGCAGACAAGAGGGTCATTGGCAAGCACAATGCCCGATCCTTCAGCAGATATCAAATAACACACATGGTGTCATGGGTAGATGATCCATAGGCCGCCCTGGGATAGGGGGTCCTGGTAGAAGCCAGTTCGCTCACAATTCACAGTAATTCTCGCAAGATAATCAGCAATCTAGTATATATAGTAGAAATATTTTTGATAATCCTTCCACTTCCTATCTTTTTGAGGATCTTGTCTTTGATGATATATTGTTTCATTAGGACAGCCCAAAGCAGGGTCTGAAACAGGTGCCTATTCCCATCGATCAGAAAGGGCCCTACGTAGAAATGAAGGTGGGGAATAGGAAGCATCTATTTTTGATAGATACAGGAGCACAGAAGTGTTCCATTGATCATTCACGGGTTCCAGATATTCCACTGTCAGGGCAGAATAACATTTCTGTAGGGTTTTCTGGCATGCCAGTGGTTAGTACGGTTGTGTCTGCATTTTGCAAATTGAACCTGTTAAAATTGGTTTAAAGCCAGGATCTAAGTTGCCACGTATTCCACAATGTGAGATTTCAGTTGATGGTGAGCAAGCTCTAAAAAGCATAGTTTCTGATTTTGTCCATTGTGGAGTGATTGAGGAAATTAAGCATAGTTTCTGATTTTGTCCATCGTGGAGTGATTGAGGAAATTGCAGGAAGTTTGAATATTAACGATGTTTCCAGCTTCTGCTGCTCATTTCAGTGTGGTGGATCTTAAGAATGCCTTCTTTAGTATTCCTGTACACGTGGATAGTAGATATTTGTTTGTGTTCGCCCTAGGGGGACACTCGTTTACATTAACTCGTGTGCTATAAGGGTACAAGGAGAGTCTGAGCATTTACAGTAGAGCTCTGAAGGAGCAGCTCGATCCACTTGAGTTGCCTCCTACTTGTAAATTGTTGCAGTACGTTGATGATCTTCTTTTAGCTGCAGACTCAGAAGTTGCTTGCAAGGAGGGCACTGTGTTACTACTTATTCATCTAGCAGAGCATGGGCGTAAGGCTTCATTGAAAAAGTTTCAATATTGTCGACAGGAGGTCGCCTATTTAGGCTATCTCCTGTCAAAGGAGGGAAGAAGACTGACACCTGAACGGATAAAAAGCATCTCTAGCTTGTCTGTCCCAAATACACAGACAGAGGTCAGAGCCTTGATAGGAAAGGCTTCTTACTGTAGAAAGTGGATCCCTAATTTCTCACTAGTGATAAGGCCAATGTTGGCATTGGCAAAGAAGGGCATTTCTTTGCCATTACCATGGAACTTGGAACACCAGAAAGCTTTTGATCTGCTTAAGGCTGCACTATGCTCAGCACCAGTTTTGGGCACACCACATTATGACAAGGCCTTCATTTTGTATGTGCATGAAGGTGATGGATGTGCTTTGGCTGTGTTAATGCAGGAACATGGGGGAAGAATAGACTGTGCAGCTATTTTTCCTTCGCACTTTATCCTGTTGCATGCCCTTTGCTGAGATGTTTGAGAGCTGTCACTGCTGCTGCGGCATCTGTTAAACAAAGTGAGGGTATGGTTTTAGGTCACTCTTTAACTGTGATGGTACCCAACTCCGTAGATGTTCTATTGAATAGAACGCAAACACAACACCTTACTTCCGCACGATTAACAAGATACAAACTGATTCTATTTGCACCGCATATCCAAATTAAGAGGTGTTGCGTATTAAATCCGGCCGAACTATTGCCTCTTCTGCAAGACATTGCTTGCAGTGACAACATGTCACATGACTGCCTTTATACCACAGAGCAAGAAACCAAAGCTAGAATTGATTTAAATGACCCACCATTAAAAGATCCACAAGGGGAGCTGTTTTGCGATGGCTCCTGCTTCAAACATTCCAGATGGTACATCCACTGCTGCTTATGCCATCACTACATTAAGCACTATTGTGGAAACCAAGAGAATTTCGCATAACTCAGCACAGGCCGCAGAGATTATCGCATTGACTCGACCTTGTGAACTATCCGAAGGGATTAGAGAAAATATATTTACATATAGCTAGTATGCCTTTGGGGTGGTTCACAACTTCGGTAGACTATGGCCTGTGGCTATGACTATGGCCAGAAAGAGGTTTCTTGACCTCACACGGAACAAAAATCCAACATGGTACCTTGATAGTTCAGCTACTCTCAGCACTTGCGCTTCCTACTCATCTAGCAAGCATGAAGTGCGCCGCACACCAGAAAGTAACAGACGATGTAGGGAAAGGAAACACTTTTGCTGACATTATAGCCAACCAGACTGCCACTGATTTGTATTCAGAAATGTATGTAACAAAAGAAGCTACAAATACCTATATAATAGATAAAGGAATTGATTCGATAAATAATATTCAAGCTGATGCCACTCTAGAAGAACTTAAACAATGGGCTGAGGGTTTAGCAAGTTTAGATGATGAAGGTTTGGGTAGATAATGTAAAGAAAAGATGGATGCTACCCGATGCTTATGTCAACGCTATGGTTACGATGGCTATTGGTCCTACTCATATATGTGCTAGAAACATTTGTAAACTGTTAGAACCTGTCTGGGTAAATGTAAACATCTCAAAGACTGCTGAGCGTTTGGTCTAAAACTGTATGGTATGCTCACAGCATAATGTCGGGAAAGGTACATCGACACCGAGGGGTAGTTTTGGTCCCCAATCTGTGCCCTTCGAAGTTATACATTTTGGCTTCATCGAAATGGAGCGCTGTCACAATTACAAGTACTTTCTGGTAGTCATTCGTGCCTTTAGCAAGTGGGTTGAAGCCTTCCCTGTGAAAGATGACACAGCAATGACAATGGCAAAAACCATGCTTAAAGAATATTTTCCTAGGTTTGGTTTGCCGGGGGTCATCTGGTCAGACAATGGTTCACATTTTATCGCTGCTGTTCTTGCAAGTATGCGCTGGGAATACAGATCGATAAACGGTTCCATTCAGCTAGACATGCTCAGAGTGCCAGACTTGTAGAACACCATAATGGTTTCCTAAAGAACAAGCTAGCTAAAGTCTGTGCTAGTGGTAACTTGAAATGGCCAGATGCCTTACCGGTAGTTCTATTGTCCATGCGGACGACCCCACAAAAAAGAACTGGACTCTGCCCCTATGAGATCGTAATGGGGAGACCAGCTAATATTTGGAATTTGCCCAAGCCCAAAAGACTGAAAGATGTGGACCACTTGTTCCTTTCTGAATACTGTGACCAGTTAACTCAAAACTTGTATTTGATTTACCAACAGGTGCGAGAAGCCCTCCCAGTAAAATACGAGGGGCCATGTCATTGACTTCGACCTGGGGATTGGGTGCTCGTAAAAGCTTTCAAAAGAGCATCCTGTCTCGCACCGCACTGGGGAGGACCGTTTCAGGTCCTGTTGGCCACACAGACCGCTGTACGAGTAGCAGGAAAGAGACACTGGATCCACGTAACACACGTCAAGAAAATACCTTTTCCTCTGCCACTCGACGAAGGAGAAGAGAAGGAGATTGTTTGTTCTGTTCCACATGATATGACCATATTGAACAACACCAAGGGCGACTCGGAGATCCTTCCTGAGCCCGTGGGGTCTGGGGAGACTGCTGCTTTGTCTTTGAATTCTTCGTCAGATGTTTCTGCACCCTTGAGCAATCTTGCTTCTGTTTCACCACTTCCATCAGGAAGCAACAACACTGTGTTCACAGATCACACAGTACCTGGAGTCTTGAGGTACGATCTGCGTCCATGGCACTAGACTTACAGCAAAGCACGGCTGTGCCCACAAGAAACCACAGTTGAGCTAGTCCCTTGCCACTCTCGCACTGAAACATAAGTAAGTGGCCGGGACAGGCAAAGTTAACTTCAAGCAAGATAAGCCACGTGGTCAGGTGATCACCAACGAACAAACTTAAGGATTCTGATGGAGGGACTTTTCTAACGGATTTTGAGGAACAATGACCTTCTCTAACTCTACTCCTACGGAGCGGGATAGTGGTTGTATGGCTAACAAAGACTTTGAACATCAGAAATCATGGTCCTTGAGGACTCACTGTTTTCTTGCAATAATGTTAACTGGTTTAACTGTTGTACTTGCGCTTGGGTTTTGGTACATTGAGGGGGTGTGTCCACTTGACACTTTCTTACCTACGGAAAGTGTTCCCACTATGTCTACACCTTCCGTGCATCTGCATGCTCTACCTCCTAGGGATTCCCAACACAATAATACTCTTCTATTAATAATGGAAGCGACCCTGTCATGATTCCTGCCCCTCATGTCCCCAGCCCTCCAAGATGTCAGACTGGAGGCAGGCCACGATCACCTACATGGCCCTCAAGGGCCTCTCCATCCCTCCAAAGACCCAATTGGAGTCAGTCTTGGTGCTTGTGGCGCCAGACTGACTCACTCCCATAGGATAACATTGGGGATTGAACTTGTAGTGCTTTGATGGGGACAAGATGGATGCCCCCACATATTTTGGTTCCCAGAACTGCATGTGCAGTCTAGTCTTTTGGGTGTGGTTCAGCCCAGAGACACCTGGGATATCCAGAGACGATTTAAGCCATGCCCAGGCTGAGAAACATGCTTTGGGTTTTCTGCACCTGCAGCGTGACACTCACCGTGTTCGGATCGGTCTCGAGAAGGCCTGCATCTTTCTTCTGCTCTCAGCTCCTGCAAGAACAAGAAAACTTTTAGGAACAGCCTTACCTTCCAGCGCTTCTGCCCATCATTCATCGCTTCTTCTGTTCTGCGGGCATCTTCGGCAGTGTCATTCCCATCCCGGCACGCCACTTCCTAAGGAAAAGGGAAAAGAACAGAAAAAAAGGCATTAGTAAGCATTCAGCAAATCGTTGCTTATTTTTAAAGACTGTACGAGCTTCAAACGCTTACCGGAATCCCATCCGCTCTGGGGGAACTCTGTCTACGGAACTTCTCATCCATCTGCAAGAGGGAAAAGACACCCCAGGTTAGTGTGGAAACATCTAGAAGTGCCGCATACCGCTCTTACTCACAGCATTTCTTCTTCATAACCGGCATCCACGCTGAAAACGTCGCGGCACCTAAAAGACACAGGAAAAGAACTCAGTTCAATAAAAATATGAAAGGGTTGCATCGCGCTTTCACTCACCTTCAGCGCTACTCATCTCAGCAGCACGTCGCCATCCCCGGATGCCGGCCATCATCTAAGGAAGGAAAGGAACAAAGTTAGAGAACAGTTCAAAAGACTCATTATACTTACCTGTCAGACTCTTGCCAGTGAAGTAACTAGGAAGTAACAAGCCTGCATCAATCAACATTCCCCTGCGCTGAAAGCAGGACGGAGAGCACACTTTCCAAGAAAACAAGGTGAACTGTGGATCAAAGGGAAGGGTTCACCCCGGGGAAAAAGGGGTTCAAGCACACAGAGACAATAGGAAGTCAAACTCTACCGGTCCTGTGTTTCAGGCCCAGTCTCCAGTCGAGTAGACTCCAGGGAAGGGTTTGAGTGCGTAAGAGGTCATAACAGGCTGAGTGACATCCCCACGGATACCAGGTGAGCGTTACTGACCGATGCGATTTTAAATAGAAAAAAATGCTGGATATGTTTGCATTTGCCACAAACCGGGGAAAAAGGGTTGGGCTGGTATATTCATCCTTTTGCTTTGACTACTGCACGCTACGCCTCTCTAAGGGCACTATTCTTTGGTCGCTGGAATGATAGCATTTCTGGGAACATCGATGGGACTAATTTGAACAAATTCAAAAGACGAGTCCTGACACCTTTGGGATGTTCCCTCTTTGCAAATAGGAGCAAACTCAATATTGCTTCTTTTAGGCCTTCCAATAGACTTTCTAGAACTTTCCAGTTGTTATTTTCTTTCAAGATGGCTCTCGTAGGCAACCGGGATGCCATGCCTCCTTCTTATACTATCAGTCATAGCCCCAACTCTGATTTCTTCTGCATACAAAGGGATGGTGCTCAGTCAATGGGTACATTTGAGGGTTGTACCAATATTGTAAATCTGACTAGTGAGGACAGACCTTTCTATGTAGGTGATCCCTTTTATTTTGTCGTTGGCAATGAAGCTTATCCTTGGTTACCTAGAGATTGGCAGGGTACTTGTTTTTTGGGTATCTTGCTACCAGGGGTATATGTAGCCAGCACCTCTTAGGTCTCTAGAGCTCGTCCAAGGCAGGACGAGAATGGTGATACTCCTTCGCAGGTTATGGGGGATGTAGCAAAATACTTTGTCTCATTTTGGGGACAGATCATTACCTCTGAGGATATTAGGAGACAAGCAAGAGTATTGGAGAGAACCATCAACAGAACCACCGATATACTACACAATATGACGTTAGAACAGAAAGTAATTAGATTAATGGCTCTACAGAACAGGATGGTGTTAGACGTCATCCTAGCTGAGCGTGGTGAAGTATGTACATTGGTGGGATCTGCTTGTTGTATTTTTGCACCTGACTCCTCCCCTACCATTTTCAAGGCAATACAAAATCTGCATGTCCTGAGTACGGAAGTACATGTTCCCGAGGGAAATTGGGATCTCAGTGCTTGGTTCTGGGACTTTCTACGTTCATGGGGATGGAAGCTCTTTTCAGTCTTAGTAGTAATTCTTGGTATTCTATTGTTCTGTTGTTGTTGCATACAATGGGCCTCATTACGAGTCCGGCGGTAACCGCGGCGGTTAAACTGCCTGGTTACCGCCGGACTCGTATTACCATTCCGCCTCCGTGATTCCCGGAATTACCGGGGCATTACAACCCCAGGTTTCTGGGAATCACGGAGGCGGAATGGTGTTAATCCCCATTCCGATTGAGTCCTATGGGACTCGATGGGAATGGGGATCATGGAAACACCGGCAGCATCTCGTAATGCTGCCAGTGTTTCCTTATCCGCCTGCAGGCGGGCGGTGTTAAACCCGCCAGGTCAGACCTGGCGGGAACATCACCTCCCACCTGCAGGAGTTGTGATCGCCCGGCATGGAAAAAACGGTGGCGGCGGGTTTACCGCCACCGTTGTTTCCATACCGGGCGATTTGTAATGAGGCCCAATGTCTTCCTGCCGTATGTTCGATGTTAGGCGGATGTTTTGCGCAAACTGTAGGTACATTAGGACCAAAAATACATGCACCTGAGAAAATGACTAATATTTTTGTAATGAAGGATATCACTATCAAGGATCTAATGGCGATTGATTTATCTGAAGAATGTGATTCAGGATGTACGGACATTGAGGCATGGGGTTTTGAGTAAAGGGAATGTTTGAGTAATACTCTTGGCTTAGGACAAAAGGAGGGTTTGTTAAACTGTAATCATAAAGTGCCACCTTATTTTGAATGTTGGCGTTGGCCTAAGTCCATTCACGTTACGCAGAAAACCGCGTTCGCAAGGTTCCGATTTTGGGTTAACTTCGCTGCCATTTTAAGAATCATCTGCCATTTTGATTTCCACTCATGTTCCATGTTCTAAAATGGTGGATTGTGTTTTTGACTTGCAATAGAGTCGAAAAACCTTGACGTTTCGTTAATGTTTATGCTGACCAAGAGCAGACTGTTTAACTTTTGCAAAGAAACCTGTGCTTCATAGGAACTGCCATTTAAGTGTTGTCTGTGCTCACAATCCTCATCATTGTATAAACACCAATAAAATGGAAAGTAAACTCTGGTCATGTGTTCTGGCTGAGCTGCATTGGAGTGATTTGTGGAATAAGGCTTACCGTGGATCCGAGAACCAACAGCATCATTGTGTCTTCATAGACATGTAAACTTGTTTAATCCCTTGTATAACATTGTAACATCTGTTATGTGAACTAGGCACAAACTCTAGCCAGCAAATTATTAGCTTGGAGAGAGGCTGGACAATATTGCAAAAGTGGTATACATATGTCTGTATTTAGATGTCCAGCACTCACACCCCTCAATGTGTCTGCTTGTATACACTGCAGGGTGTTGGGAGCCAGATAGCTATCTGTTTTGTTTTTTAACTGTACAGTAATAAAAGATACTTGTATCTTTTCATCCTGTGATTGGCGTGTTTCATTTGTGGTACTAAGCCTCGATATTTCTTTGGTCTTTCAAGTGTTGGACATGGTGGGGTTCTTGTGGTCAAATGTTGAGGCCTATGAGCAGGTAGAGGTAAAACAGGGCCTACATTCTGAGACTCTTCTTCCTCATCTAACTCATCAATAACATTTGAGTTACTCTTAGACATATTATCATCCTCATCAATATTTTCCACATTTGCTGTAGGGTTGGCCATTTCAGACCCACTCCTCAGACTTTGGTATTCTAACAATGTTTCTATCAATTCAAACTTTTTGCCTTTTACAGTGAGATTCCTAGCTTTACACATATCTCTCAATTGATCAACAGTTAAAGTGACTAGGGTCTCCTGTCTGCAACTTTCCATATCAGTCATGATAAAACAATTGCTTCTCTAGTGCTGTTTAGCCTTGCGAAGATTATTTGAACAAAAGTAAAAGTAGCATTCTAAATGTAACAAGTATACTTTATCCTCACCGTTGTACACAAGTGTTAGGCAGAATTACCTGCAGTACCCTTTGGGAACACTACATGTAATTAAGACTATAAGTGTAAGCACAATTTCCCCTTTGGTACAAGCCTGTACTACACAGTAAAGTGGTAGCGATGGCTGAGCAGCCAGTCTTACCTCAAGAGTTTAAGTGAGCAGTAGAACAAGTTACACAAAGGCCCAACTAATACAGTGATTCAAACAAACACTTACTCAAGGTTTCTTAGAAAAAGAATATACATTTATTTACTCAGTCAGTTAGAAAACATTACACTAGCAAGAGCAGCTCAATATCACACAATAATAAACCACAAATACGCAACTGGCAAGTAAATTAACAAGTTTAGCTCTC
Source organism: Ambystoma mexicanum (assembly GCF_040938575.1). NCBI lineage: Eukaryota > Metazoa > Chordata > Amphibia > Caudata > Ambystomatidae > Ambystoma > Ambystoma mexicanum. Next base: position 741,936,810 of record NC_090928.1, read on the forward strand.
CAATGAAAAGTGGTAAAAAGACAAGGTTATGCGAATCAACAGCACAAATGCATTCATAGGCAGGGCAAAGGGTTTCAGTATACTAAAACCAGCAATTCATCTCATAAGCCTGGGTCAAAGTCAATGGTTCAGAGTCTTTGTATTGTATAGCACAGTTCTGGTAGTAATGGTAAAGTCGTTGTCACAGAGTTAAGAAGAATTTGGCTAGGCGAAAAGTTTGATGAATGTTTAGGGAAGGACAAGCCTTCGAAGTTGAACAAAGTTCCATGAACTTTCACGATGGCCGAAAAGATTTCCGGACCACGTTTGCACAGTACCTTATTAGTGAAGAAGAGCTGTAGCTGAGGCAGTTGTTCCTGGCAGTTCGACCAGACCTCGCTGTTCCTGTGCTTCATTCGTGGGGACAAGAAGGAGGATGTCGGGAGATTCCTGCACTGCCCAAGGATCAGGTCAAAAGCTTAGCAAGACGTTGGTTTAAGGTGTGAGTGCCTTAAAGACCACGAGCTGGTTTCCTTCCCTCTGGCTATCCATTTTTTAATAGCACTCTTATGAAAATTCGACCAGATGGGGACGGTGTCCAGGTGGCTTACGAGTTGGTTGTTCCCACCAAACTCAAGGGAAGAAGTTAACCTTGAAGGGCTTCTCTGTTGATTGGAGTTTCAGGCAATTTGGACCTGCAGCAGGACTTCACCAGATGTCCGGGAGTTGCAGCAGTCCTCTTCCTTCAGCTCGTCTTCGGTTCTTTTGTTGCAGTGGTCGACTCTGCTTTCCAAGTCCCAGAGACCTGCTTTTAAACAGTTTTCCCCGAATTCATTCCAGCCTGGCTGTCACTCACACAGCATGGTGGCTGTCCTTGTCGGATAGTCAGCCACCATTCACACCAGAGTGCTTTCAGGTCTCCTAGGAGACTAAGCACAGGGACTTTTGGGCACCTCCCTCACATCCTGTCCATGCCAGACACTCAGGTGCCAGAAGAGTGCTTCAGCACTGAAGTCCGCCAAAGGCCAACGTACAAAGGGACCAAACCTGGTTTGGCGTGCAGAGACAAACACAAGAAGGACCTTTCCTAAAAGAAATGACGAAAGAAGATGACCGGAGTCTGTTTTTACAGATAGGTTTTGGGCGCCATATTGAAAAACATGGCTGACCCGATTTTTAGCTACCGTTGTTAGCGGTCGGGAAAAATCACGGTAGTTGATCTAAACCACTGCCACCAGCCATTTAAAGTATGAATGGGTAACATTTTACTGTTACATGAGTGTTTTGACTCAGGGAAGCTAGGCAACCCCTCCAGCACTCTATAGTAAGATAGTGTGTGCTGGGTCAGTAAATTTAAAAAGACTAGTAAAGCCAATTTAACTTTAAAGGCTCTGGGAGATGGTAGTCAGTCCCAGAGAAGGTATTTAAACCTGGGGAAGTCTGAAAGACATCCCTGTGCCACTGCACTGAAGGTGCTGTGTGACACACAGAAAAAGATGATGCCTATGAAGTTGTTTTAAAACTCCATAACCAAAGAACACAAAAGTAAAGCACACACAAAATGAAAAGTTCAAAGCCCAAAAATATAGCAAAAGAGCTGGAGGGCTCTAAGGTAGAGGGAATTTAGCACTTGTGTGAGAATTCTCCCTAACACATCTCAACCTACAAAATAGTGCCTAAGCATGCCCTATCACAGTTTGTTACAGTCACAGTGCTCTAAAACCTGCCACTTCTTGCCATGCACAAGCATGCTCTGTCCCGGTGTTATGCCCAACCTTCTTTGTCCTCCTGGCCATCTGTGTAAGTGGTAGAATGTCAATGAATGCAGAGCGTATTTGCAGCTTAAGTGAATGTTGAGTGCCTGGATTGAATGAGGGTTTTGTGGCTGAGGCAGCTGGGCTTGAGCTGTGACTGTATGAGAATGACTGGTCTGTGTCCCCTTGTGCACCATCTCCAATTATAAGAGTAACTGTATCCTTCAAATGAAGGCATGAATAAAGAAGAACATGTTTTTACCTGTGGCCTTTGAGTGACCGCAGAGACAAACACAAGAAAGACCTTTCCTAAAAGAAATGGTGAAAGAAAATGACCAGAGTCTGTTTTTACAGATAGGTCTTGGGCGCCATAATGAAAAACATGGCTAACCCGATTTTTAGCTACTGTTGTTAGCGGTCGGGAAAAATCATGGTAGTTGATCTAAACCACTGTCACCAGCCATTTAAAGTAGGAATGGGTAATATTTCACTATTACATGAGTGATTTGATTCAGGGGAAGCTAGGCAACCCCTCCAGCACTCTATAGTAAGATAGTGTGTGCTGGGTTGGTAAATTTAAAAAGACTAGTAAAGCCAATTTAACTTTACAGGCTCTGGGAGACGGTAGTCAGACCCAGAGAAGGTATTTAACCCTGGGGAAGTGTGAAAGACATCCCTGTTCCACTGCACTGAAGGTGCTGTGTGACACACAGAAAAAGATGATGCCTATGAAGTTGTTTTAAAACTCCATAACCAAAGAACTCAAAAGTAAAGCACACACAAAATGAAAAGTTCAAAGCCCAAAAATATAGCAAAAGAGCTGGAGGGCTCTAAGGTAGAGGGAATTTAGCACTTGTGTGAGAATTCTCCCTAACACATCTCAACCTACAAAATAATGCCTAGGCATGCCCCATCGCAGCTTGTTACAGTCACAGTGCTCTAAAACCTGCCACTTCGTGCCATGCGTAAGCATGATCTGTCCCTGTGTTATGCCCTGCCTTCTCTGTCCTCCTGGCCATCTGTGTAAGTGGTAGAATGTCAATGAATGCAGAGCGTATTTGCAGCTTAAGTGAAAGTTGAGGGCCTGGATTGAATGACGGTTTTGTGGCTGAGGCTGCTGGGTTTAAGCTGTGACTGTATGAGAATAACTGGTCTGTGTCCCCTTGTGTATCATCTACAATTATAAGAATAACTGTATCCTTCAAATGAACGCATGAATAAAGAAGAACATGTTTTTACATGTGGCCTTTGAGTGATCGCAGAGACAAACACAAGAAGGACCTTTCCTAAAAGAAATGGCGAAGAAGATGACCGGAGTCTGTTTTTACAGATAGGTCTTGGGCGCCATATTGAAAAACATGGCTGACCCGATTTTTAGCTACCGTTGTTAGCGGTCGGGAAAAATCACGGTAGTTGATCTAAACCACTGCCACCGGCCATTTAAAGTAGGAATGGGTAACATTTTACTGTTACATGAGTGTTTTGACTCAGGGGAAGCTCGCCAACCCCTCCAGCACTCTATAGTAAGATAGTGTGTGCTGGGTCGGTAAATTTAAAAAGACTAGTAAAGCCAATTTAACTTTACAGGCTCTGGGAGAAGGTATGTTACAACTGATGTAATATTGTTTCGTCCTCATCGTATATGTTGGCCTATGCCCGGTCGCTTTGCGAGGAGATCCGTATTACAAGGTCGTGACCTCAGGTGAATCAAGCCTCCATTTTAGGTTAGAGCCGCCATTTTAGTTTATTGTACAAAGTCACCCTGCAGTCTAAAATGGCCGTCTCGTGTGCTCTTGTTCTTGCCTTAAACTTTTCAACCTCTGTAGGAGACTTAATGTCCAACCTGCCTTCAGGCTACATGTCAGGGTCATGTAGACCTTGTCCTTTGTTGACCTCGGGATCAGGGGATTACTTGAATGAGTATTGTTAACCTACAAGTATACAAGAACAATAACGCTATCCAAATATGACATGCAAAACATTTGTTTGATCTGTATTAAATCAATGTGTAAATAGTATAACGTTAAACTAGGGAATAATAATGTTTGTTAGTGAATGTATTAAAAAGTAAACCGCATGCACGAGATATGTAAATTAGGAACGAACCTGGCGCGACCCTAGCCCAGTACATGATTAACTTGCAGGAGGATGGACATCATTATAATAAACTGTATTAATACGCTGATGTCCAGCTAGCAAATCCTGCTCACTGCTCACATTGAACCCTGCTGGTGGTCTCTGTGATGTATTGACAGCCAAATACCTATTTGTGTACTTTGTTCTATAACTGTTCAGTTTTGTAATAAAGATTCTGGGAATCTTTACAAGCCAGTGTCGGTGTATTTTCCTCTTGCATGGTGTAAAAGCCTTAATATTGTATTTTCTGATTCCACAGATGGTGCCCGAATGGGACCCTCAGACTGTGTCTCGTTGAAGGTTGGCTTGACTATCGGACCGGGATCGGACGGTGCCAACAGAAACGGCCACTCTGGACGAGAAGCAAATTCCTCGACAAAACTGTACGATCCGATCCTTGAACGTGAGCTGTAGCCCGAGACGACGTCTTGACGAGGGTCCATATATCGAGGTGGGTAAATTTGCCGAAAATCACCAGAAACGTAGGTCCTTAGCATTGTCCTTAGTAACCCGATCGGGCCTCCCAGTCCTTTGGTCAGGTGAATCGTGACCCGATTCTTAATTTAACCCTGACAATTTGAATTTGGCGTATTGTACTCGCAAGCACAATTACTTGACCAGGTAATACCAGAACTTTGATATGCCTGGGAAATTGTCTGCCTGCTTTAGGGCATTATTCCGCAGCGACAGACAATCTTTGGAAGATAGCCGTCCCGCACTACAGGAGGGGTCGCCGGCATGTACTATGTACTGTAAGAAAGGCTTTGGTAGTAAAGCATTTAATGACATTTGGCACAGACAGACCAGACATAATTCTAATCTTCGGTGGCCAACCAATGGTAGTTTTGAAATCCCTCGTATAGAATATCTAGAGTCTGTATTGATAAAGAAAAAGGCTAGACCAGCAGCATTTGAAGCATTGTATAGTTGGAAAACAGAAGCTTTGCAGCAAGAAAAGAGTAGAGAGAGACATATGCGTAGACATATGACAAGTGTCGAAAAAGGCACGGTTATATGACCAAAATAAACAATTGGAGTCAGTTAGGAACACGAACAGGGCGTTCCAATTAGGCATTCAGAAAATCTACCCTTCAAAAGATTTTCATACGTCAGATGAATTGATTAATAAACTTTTGCATGAACGAAGGCCCGGTGCCTCCGCGCCACCTCCGTACATCCCTCCTCCTGGCGCTTTGCCTCTTCCCGTTGTTATTCCCCCTCCTATAGTTCCCCCGGTCCCCCTGTTGTTTTCCCTGTTGTTCTTCCAGCCGTCGCTCCTTTGCCTGCCTTCTTGCCTCCACCTGTTGATATTCAGAATGTGCCTACTCTTCCTCTTCCAAGTGATTCTGCATCGCTTGTAGTAGACCAGGGAGCGAGACCAAGGGTTGTGACAAGTAATACTGTGTCCCCAGAAAAAAAGAATGAATTGATCGCTTGGGCTAAACATTGTATGGAGAAGGGTGAACAAGCTGATGTTTTTTCCACACTCGAAAATGTAAAAGGCATTCCTGAGAAAAATGTTTTTATTGAAGGATTAGGGACTCATTTGAGTATAATGTGGAATAGATTAAATGATGTAGATTTCCCACAAGGGTTACGGGATTTGAACGCCTTAGCGTTGTCCAGAGATACTGCGGAGAAGGTATATGAGCATGTTGAGAGGACTTTTGAGTATAAGAAGGAGTTGGAAGGGTTACAGAATGAGGAAGCAGGTAGTGGTAGTTTAGGTATTATGTACTTACAGAAACGGTTTTCTCCTCGCCGTGAATTAAAAGGTGAGGAAGCGCGAATTTGTACAAAGGATGCGATAAGATGGATTTCAGATATGTCGATAATTCCAGATGAAGTATATGACACATATAGTCAGTATACGTTAGAAATGCAAAAGAAAGTGATACAGGTTATGGTAGAATACCTGCAGAATGAGTGTGTAAAAAGAAAGATTTGTTGTCCCGCAGAATTGTTGAGTGTTTATAAGAGAGGCTTTTCGATTGATACTTCTTCGACTGCCTTAGCACTTGATTTGGCTCTGTTGCTTAGTAAGCATTCGGAGCTGCCTACTTCTCAGTTGCCCATGAGAGAGGTCCCTCCGACATTTGTCCCAAAAGTTGAGATTGCGGCCGATGCTGCGCGAGGAATACTCGCGGGGGAAATTCCTGCACATTACGTATCACAGTTTGTTCACATCCCGTTTTCAAGACAGGAAGTGAACACCATAAAGCAATCTATTCCCGATGTAAGAAAGTATTCGACTGGGTTCTATAAAAAAATAGAGTCGGTCTTACAGTCGTCGGTATTCACCTTAAGTGATATTGATTTATTATTTCCCGTACTCCTGCCAGTTGATTTGTGGAAACAGATTAGGACCGTACATGATGTACCTGGTTAGGAGATACATGGGATAACATGGTTAGGCTAGATAGAGAAAGAGCAGCTGGTGAGCGACCGCCTCAAGTGATATTTACCTTGCCTGATAGGATTATTGTAAAATTGAAAACCATAGTTCCTGAAAAAAGGATCCTTTGGGACAAGCTTACGGCCTGTGTCCAAGGAAAGTCTGAGGGTGCTACCGATTTCTTCAATCGGTTTGAACAGGTATTTTCAGATTTCAGTGGACAAGACTTAGGCACAGAGTCAGGGAAAAGGCTGTTTGTCGACAAATTTGTATGTGGATTGTTGCCCGACATCCAGTTACAGATTATGTCTTCCGAAAGCGCTTGACAGGTGAAGTCTCAATCAGAAGTACTGCACATGGCTCAGTACTATGAAAATCGTGTGAATAATGAAAAGGAAAAACTTGAGAAAAAAAAGGGTGACCTGAAAACAAAAGTCCTGTTACAACAGATTGTTAGAAACCCTAGAGGCGGTAATCAATTTAGAGGTCAGTACTTTCCACAGGGAAGTACGCCCCTGGCTCCGGTAACCATTAACCAGTGTGCCTATTGTCGACAGGAAGGCCACTGGCGCGCACAATGTCCGACCTTGCAGCAAAGGTCATTTGGGAACATGGGTAGACGATCCAGAGGTCGCTCAGGTGCAGGGGGCCCTGGCAGAGGTCAATTTGCACCAGAATCACAGCAACCTCCTTCACAAGATAAGCATGTTTCGAATGTGGATAATAGAAACATTTTTTATCACCCTTCTGCCGCGTACCTCTCTGAAGAGCTTCCTTTTGATAATATTCTGTTTCGCTAGGATTGCCCGAAGCAGAATTTGGAGCGACGCCTAGATCCCAGTCATTAGAAAGGCCCCTACGTTGAGATGGCGGTGGGAAATAGGAAGCATCTATTTTTAGTAGATACGGGAGCACAGAAATGTTCCATTGACCATTCACGGGTTCCAAATATTCCCCTATCAAGGCAGTCCAACGTTTCCGTAGGGTTTTCAGGCACACCTGTAGTTTGTCCGGTCTCTTTGCTGGTACCGATAACACTGGGTCCCTTCACGGAACAGTGTCCATTTCTACTTACCACAAACTGTGGGGAGAATTTGCTGGGGTTAAATTTGCTGACTGCATTGCATGCAGTAATACATTGTTCTCCGGACGGAGTTCGGTTAACAATTTTACCTCAGCAACCACTCGCCTCTCAGTTTTTGACTTAACCTTTACCACCAGAATTCAGTAATGTTCCAGAAAGCTTATGGGCAATTGATGGTAATGATGTGGGCATTCTTCAAATTGAACCTGTTAAAATTATTCTGAAACATGGAGTAAAATTGCCTCGCATCCCGCAATATAAGATCTCAGTTGAAGGCGAGCAGGCTTTGAAATGTATAGTTTCTGATTTTGTACATCGTGGAGTAATTGAGGGAATTACGGGTAGCCTATGTAACAGCCCCATTTTGCCAGTATACAAAAAAGCTGATAATGCGATTCCCTTTAGTTTTATAATTGATTTACGCGCTATTAACAAAATTGTGGCTCCTCAATTTCCTATTGTACATGATGTTACAACGATACTAACCATCATTCCGGCTTCTGCCACTCATTTTTGCGTTGTTGATCTTAAAAACGCGTTTTTCAGTATTCCAATACAAAAGGATAGCAGGTATTTGTTCGTGTTTACCCTGGGTGGACGCTCGTTCACATTCACTCGTGCACCACAAGGGTACACCGAGAGTCCACGCATTTATAGTAGGGCATTGAAAGAGCAGCTCGATACTCTCGAATTGCCTCCTACTTGCACGTTACTACAGTATGTAGATGATCTCCTCTTGGCTGCTGATTCTGAGAGTGCCTGTAAAGAAGGCACGGTGTTGTTGCTTTGTCATCTAGCGAAACATGGCCACAAAGCTTCACTCAAAAAATTCCAATATTGTTGTCAGGAGGTCGCCTATTTAGGCTATCTCCTGTCAAAGGATGGAAGATGGTTGACACTTGAACGAATAAAGACTATTTCTGGCATGTCTGTCCCAAATTCGCAGAAGGAAGTTAGAGCCCTGATAGGTATGGCTTCTTACTGTAGATTGTGGATCCCTAATTTTTCGTTAACGATTAAACCAATGCTGGCTTTGACAAAGAAGGGCATTTCTTTGCCATTGCCATGGACTTTGGAACACCAGACAGCATTTGATTTGCTCAAATCCGCGCTGTGTTCAGCACCGGTTTTAGGAACTCCGAATTATGACATGGCCTTTGTGTTGTATGTGCATGAACGTGGTGGATGTGCTTTGGCTGTGTTAACGCAGGAACATGGAGGGAAGAATAGGCCATGTGGCTATTTCTCATCCGCCCTCAATCCTGTTGCATGCGCTTTGTTGAGATGTTTGAGAGCTGTTGCTGTTGCTGCTGCTGCTGCGTCTGTAAAACAGAGTGAGGGAATGGTCCTGGGTCATGCGTTAACCCTAATGGTACCTCACTCTGTAGATATTTTATTGAATATAACTCAAACGCAACACCTCACTTCCCCACGATTGACAAGATATGAACTAATCTTGTTTGCCCCCCACATTCAAATTCAGAGGTGTTGTGTATTAAATCCGGCTGAACTTTTACCTGTCCCGTAAGATACTGTTGATGGTGACAAAACGTCACACGATTGCCTTTATGTGACAGAACAAAAGACTAAAGGCAGAATCGATCTGAAAGGCACGCCTTTGAATAGCCCACAAGGAGAGCTATTTTGTGCTGGCTCTTGTTTTAAACTTCAGAATGGTACATCCACGGCTGCTTATGCCGTCACTACTTTAAGCACGATTGTGGAAACCAAAATAATTATGCATAATTCCGCGCAGGCCACAGAAATTATAGCGTTAAGTCGAGCTTGTGAACTTTCTGAAGGGCTTACAGTAAATATATATATCGATAGTCAGTATGCTTTTGGGGTGGTTCACAACTTCGGTAGACTTTGGAAAGAACGAGGGTTCTTGACCTCGCACGGCACAAAAATTCAGCATGCCACTTTAATAATGCGATTACTTTCAGCACTCGCACTCCCTGTTCAGCTAGCTATCATAAAATGCGCAGCACATCAAAAGGTTACAGATGATGTAGGAAAAGGGAATTCTTTCGCTGATCAGATAGCTAAACAAACTGCCACTGATTTCAGTTCAGAAATGTATGCTGTAAGAGAAACTGTAAATATTTGCACTTTGGGTGAAAGTATCGATTCTGTAAAAGACATTCAAGCAGATGCTACCATAGAGGAAACTGAGAGATGGATCGTGGGTGCAGGTAGACTGGATGATGATGGGTGTTGGGTGGACAATGTTGAAGGAAAATGTTTACTCCCTGATGCCTACATTACAATGATGGTTATTATGGCTCATGGTCCGACACATGTTTGTGCGCGTAAATTGACTAAAATGCTACACAGTGTATGGGCCAATGATAAGATTTTCAAAACTGCAGAGCGCTTTGTCCAAGGGTGCATGGTCTGCTTCCAGCACAATGTAGAAAAAGGTACCTCGACTCCTAGAGGAAGTTTCGCTCCACCTTCTGTTCCGTTTGAGGTTATTCACTTTGATTTTATTGAAGTGGAACGTTGCAACAATCTTAAATATGTGTTGGTTGTCATTTGTGCCTTTAGTAAGTGGGTTGAGGCCTTCCTGGTTAGAGATGCAACGGCCATAACCACGGCAAAAACTATGTTGAAAGAGTTTTTTCCTAGGTTCGGGCTGCCGAGAGTCATCTGGTCAGATAATGGGCCACACTTTATCGCTGATGTAATCCTACAAATTTGCAAAGGATTACAGATTGATAAACGGTTCCATTCGGCGAGACATGCCCAAAGTGCCGGATTAGTGGAAAGGCATAACGGCATTATAAAGAACAAGCTCGCTAAGACGTATGCTGGCACCAAGTTAAAATGGCCGGACGCCTTACCGATCGTGTTGTTGTCGATGAGAACAACCCCTCAAACTAAGACTGGGCTCTCTCTCTTTGAGGTGGTAATGGGCTAATATTTGGGGTTTGCCAAAAAGCAGTTCGTTGTGGGATATAGAAAATGTGCTTCTTTCAGATTACTGTGACCTGTTGACTAAACATCTGTTTTCAATTTATCGCCAGGTGCGAAAGGCATTACCTGTACGGTACAAGGGTCCAGGTCACAGTCTACGATGGGGGACTGGATCCTCACAAAGGTTTTTGAGAGGTTGTCTTGCCTTGCACCTAGGTGGAGGGGTCCCTACCAAGTCCTGCTAGTCACTCAGACTGCTGTGCGGGTAGCGGGTCGTAAGACATGTGACGCACACCAAACGGATCCCGCAGCCCGTGCCATACGATACAGAAGACACAGAATCAATTCCCACTGCTGTAACTAACGTGCCTGAAACAGCAACAACCGATAAGAGAGTATCGGAGACCGTTTCAGAATCTGCAAAGCCAGACAAAACGGCCATCTTGTCTCCGCACTTTCCAACAGTGGAACTTCCGGATCAATCCTTTTCTGATCCCATTTCCGTTCACTCACCACCTCCAGGAGGACGCGACGACACTTTGTTCTCACCAGAAACTATGAAATATGATTTACGTCCAAGGAAATAGACGTACAGCACGGTCCGACTGTGCGATTGAGAAAATCATTTGAGGGCTTGTCTTTTGGCCTGATTGTATGGAAGGATTCTGTTGGCTAAGGGTTGTGGGAAAGACATTAAGAAGATGCGTGACTGGAGTCGCCAGCAAATAAACAATTGGTGTTTTTTCGATTGAAGACTACAATGCCTGCTCCCGCTCATATCGAACTCTTAGATAAATATGTGACTAGCAGAGACAATGATCGAAGCATGTAAGGGGACCCCCAAAGTGTACTGTTGCCTTTTTGTAATAATAACTGGATTTTTAATAACTGTTGGTTTTGGGTTATGGTATCTGGAGGAAGCATATCCGCTAGAGGACTTTTTACCTATTGAAAATGTATCTGTTTTCCTCACTCCTTCCGTGCAATTGCATACCTTATCGCCTAGAGATTCTTCTCATAGATGGAACTAGCAGAATAATACCCTTTTGTTAATTATGAATGCCATTCATGCAATTTTAAATAGAACCAATTGCTGGATCTGTTCACATCTACCGCAACATGGGGATAAGGGGCTAGGTTGGTATATTCATCCTTTACCTTTGACAACTGCCTGTTACGCTTCTCTTAGAGCACTATTCTTTGGCCGTTGGAAAACACAGCATCTCAGGGAACTTTGATGGTACAAATTTGAATAGTTTCGAAAAACATGTTTTGATGCTCCTGGGATGCTCGCCTTTTGCAAATAGAAGTAAGCCAAACGTTGCTTCTGTTAGGCCCTCTGATAGATTGTCTCGTCCTTTTCAGTCTTTAATCTCTTTCAAAATGGCTCCTATAGGCAATAAGGATGCCACACCTCCATCTTATTCTGTTAATCATAGCCCCGATTCAGTATCCTTCTGCATACAGAGGAATGGAACACGGTCAATGGGAAATTTTAGAAAGTGCGCCAACGTTGCGAATTTGACTAGTGAGAACAGACCTCTGTACGTAGGCGAACCTGTCTATTTTGTTTGCGGTAATGTGGCATTTCCATGGTTGCCCAGGGATTGGCAAGGAACCTGTTATTTAGGGATTCTATTACCTGGGGTATTTATTGCCAGTACTGCAGAAATTTCGAAGACTCGTCCACGACGAGATGTGAAAGGGGATACTCCAGCACAAACTCTAGGGGACATCATGAAATCCTTTGTGCCGTTTTTTGGGCAAATTACGAAATTCAGAAGCTATCAGGGGACTAGCGAGAGTATTGGAGAGAACCATCAACCGGACCACTGACATACTCTATAATATGACGTTAGAACAGAAAGCGATAAGATTAGTGGCTCTTCAGAACCGGATGGCATTAGATGTCATTCTGGCCGAGCGTGGAGGAGTATGTAAATTAGTGGGGTCCACTTGCTGCGTTCACGTACCAGACTCCTCTCCAACGATCTTTAGGGCTATCCAAAATCTACATGTTCTCAGTTCAGAAGTGCATGTTCCTCAGGGAAACTAGGAACTTAATGCATGGTTTTGGGACCTCCTACGATCGTGGGGATGGAAGTTGTTTTCGGCCTGCTGATTATCTTGGGAAGTTTTCTATTCTTTTGTTGTTGTATACAGTGTCTCCCTGGTATATTTTCAGTATTAGGGAGGTGTTGCACGCAAGCAACAAGTGTATTAGGACATAACATATAAGCCCCAGATAAGGTTTCCAAAGAGTATGTGTTGAAAGAAACTCTAGTGTCTGATCTAATGGCAATAGATATGTCCGACAATGATTTGGGATGTATAGACATTGAAATGTGGAGTTAGTCGCAAAACGATTGAAGGTAGTTTACCGCTTGGCATAGGCCAAAAGGAGGGTTTGCTAGAATTGATATAATATTGTTTCGTCCTCATTGTATATGTTGGCCTATGCCCAGTCGCTTTGCGAGGAGATGCGTATTACAAGGTCGTGACCTCAGGTGACTCAAGCCTCCATTTTAGGTTAGAGCCGCCATTTTAGTTTATTGTACAAAGTCACCCTGTAGTCTAAAATGGCTGTCTCGTGTGCTCTTGTGCTTGCCTTAACCTCTTCAACCTCTGTAGGAGAGTTAATGTCCAACCTGCCTTCAGGCTACATGTTAGGGTCATGTAGACCTTGTCCTTTGTTGACCTTGGGATCAGGGGATTACTTGAATCAGCATTGTTAACCTACAAGTACACAAGAACAATAACGCTATTCAAATATGACATGCAAAACATTTGTTTGATCTGTATTAAAGCAATGTGTAAAGAGTGTAACGTTAAACTAGGGAATAATAATGTTTGTTAGTGAATGTACTAAAAAGTAAACCGCATGCACGAGATATGTAAATTAGGAATGAACCTGGCGCGGCCCTAGCCCAGTACATGATTAACTTGCAGGAGGATGGACATCATTATAATACACTGTATAAATACGCTGATGTCCAGCTAGCAAATCCTGCTCACTGCTCACATTGAACCCTGCTGGTGGTCTCTGTGATGTATTGACAGCCAAATAGCTATTTGTTTACTTTGTTCTATAACTGTTCAGTTTTGTAATACAGATTCTGGGAATCTTTACAAGCCAGTGTCGGTGTATTTTCCTCAAATTAACAAGGGGGGTCCTGGGAGTCTCTCTGCCAGACATTAGTCCTGGTTACGAGAGACTTACCCAGAGTCTTTAGCTCACTATCTTTCACAAAGAAGAAATATCCCAAACATATCAGTCTTTGTCCTGCCCTGGGGCAGTCCAGCACCGAAATGCTAGGCAATTCTCCTCTGAACAAGAGTACCAACAGCATCCCCAGACACGTGTTTCGGTCTGGTTGGACCTCATCAGTAGGGAGGAGCTGTGCCTCTCTAAGAGTAGTGAGCAAGGGGTCCACGTCTGGATTCCCCTAGTAACTTAGGGTAAGACCCAAAGTTACTTGAATATGCAAATTAACAAGGGGGGTCCTGGGGGTCTCTCTGCCAGACATTAGTCCTGGTTACGAGAGACTTACCCAGAGTCTTTAGCTCACTATCTTTCACAAAGAAGAAATATCCCAAACATATCAGTCTTTGTCCTGCCCTGGGGCAGTCCAGCACCGAAATGCTAGGCAATTCTCCTCTGAACAAGAGTACCAACAGCATCCCCAGACACGTGTTTCGGTCTGGTTGGACCTCATCAGTAGGGAGGAGCTGTGCCTCTCTAAGAGTAGTGAGCAAGGGGTCCACGTCTGGATTCCCCTAGTAACTTAGGGTAAGACCCAAAGTTACTTGAATATGCAAATTAACAAGGGGGGTCCTGGGAGTCTCTCTGCCAGACATTAGTCCTGGTTACGAGAGACTTACCCAGAGTCTTTAGCTCACTATCTTTCACAAAGAAGAAATATCCCAAACATATCAGTCTTTGTCCTGCCCTGGGGCAGTCCAACACCGAAATGCTAGGCAATTCTCCTCTGAACAAGAGTACCAACAGCATCCCCAGACACGTGTTTCGGTCTGGTTGGACCTCATCAGTAGGGAGGAGCTGTGCCTCTCTAAGAGTAGTGAGCAAGGGGTCCACGTCTGGATTCCCCTAGTAACTTAGGGTAAGACCCAAAGTTACTTGAATATGCAAATTAACAAGGGGGGTCCTGGGAGTCTCTCTGCCAGACATTAGTCCTGGTTACGAGAGACTTACCCAGAGTCTTTAGCTCACTATCTTTCACAAAGAAGAAATATCCCAAACATATCAGTCTTTGTCCTGCCCTGGGGCAGTCCAGCACCGAAATGCTAGGCAATTCTCCTCTGAACAAGAGTACCAACAGCATCCCCAGACACGTGTTTCGGTCTGGTTGGACCTCATCAGTAGGGAGGAGCTGTGCCTCTCTAAGAGTAGTGAGCAAGGGGTCCACGTCTGGATTCCCCTAGTAACTTAGGGTAAGACCCAAAGTTACTTGAATATGCAAATTAACAAGGGGGGTCCTGGGAGTCTCTCTGCCAGACATTAGTCCTGGTTACGAGAGACTGTATTTTCCTCTTGCATGGTGTAAAAGCCTTAATATTGTATTTTCTGATTCTACAGGTAGTCAGACCCAGAGAAGGTATTTAAACCTGGGGAAGTCTGAAAGACATTCCTGTGCCACTGCACTGAAGGTGCTGTGTGACACACAGAAAAAGATGATGCCTATGAAGTAGTTTTAAAACTCTATAACCAAAGAACACAAAAGTAAAGCACACACAAAATGAAAAGTTCAAAGCCCAAAAATACAGCAAAAGAGCTGGAGGGCTGTAAGGTAGAGGGAATTTAGCACTTGTGTGAGAATTCTCCCTAACACATCTCAACCTACAAAATAATGCCTAAGCATTACCCATCGCAGCTTGTTACAGTCACAGTGCTCTAAAACCTGCCACTTCGTGCCATGCGCAAGCATGCTCTGGTCCTGTGTTATGCCCTGCCTTCTCTGTCCTCCTGGCCATCTGTGTAAGTGGTAAAATGTCAATGAATGCAGACCGTATTTGCAGCTTAAGTGAAAGTTGATTGCCTGGATTGAATGAGGGTTTTGTGGCTGAGGCAGCTGGGCTTGAGCTGTGACTGTATGAGAATGACTGGTCTGTGTCCCCTTGTGCACCATCTACAATTATAAGAGTAACTGTATCCTTCAAATGAACACATGAATAAAGAAGAGCATGTTTTTACCTGTGGCCTTTGATTGATCGCAGAGACAAACACAAGAAGGACCTTTCCTAAAAGAAATGGTGAAAGAAGATGACCGCAGTCTGTTTTTACAGATAGGTCTTGGGCGCCATAATGAAAAACATGGCTCACCCTATTTTTAGCTACCGTTGTTAGCGGTCGGGAAAAATCACGGTAGTTGATCTAAACCACTGCCACCAGCCATTTAAAGTATGAATGGGTAACATTTTACTGTTACATGAGTGTTTTGACTCAGGGGAAGCTAGGCAACCCCTCCAGCACTCTATAGTAAGATAGAGTGTGCTGGGTCGGTAAATTTAAAAAGACTAGTAAAGCCAATTTAACTTTACAGGCTCTGGGAGACAGTAGTCAGACCCAGAGAAGGTATTTAAACCTGGGGAAGTCTGAAAGACATCCCTGTGCCACTGCACTGAAGGTGCTGTGTGACACACAGAAAAAGATGATGCCTATGAAGTTGTTTTAAAACTCCATAACCAAAGAACTCAAAAGTAAAGCACACACAAAATGAAAAGTTCAAAGCCCAAAAATATAGCAAAAGAGCTGGAGGGCTCTAAGGTAGAGGGAATTTAGCACTTGTGTGAGAATTCTCCCTAACACATCTCAACCTACAAAATAATGCCTAGGCATGCCCCATCGCAGCTTGTTACAGTCACAGTGCTCTAAAACCTGCCACTGTGTGCCATGCGCAAGCATGCTCTGTCCCTGTGTTATGCCCTGCCTTCTCTGTACTCCTGGCCATCTGTGTAAGTGGTAGAATGTCAATGAATGCAGAGCGTATTTGCAGCTTAAGTGAATGTTGAGTGCCTGGATTGAATGAGGGTTTTGTGGCTGAGGCAGCTGGGCTTGAGCTGTGACTACATGAGAATGACTGGTCTGTGTCCCCTTGTGCACCATCTACAATTATAAGAGTAACTGTATCCTTCAAATGAACGCATGAATAAAGAAGAGCATGTTTTTACCTGTGTCCTTTGAGTGATCCCTGCAAGGACCTGACCTGTATTATACTACTGAGGATGAGATCCAAAGAACCCAAGCATGTTGTGAATAAGGCAGGGTGAAGAAGGGGTGATTCTCCACACTCCAAAATATCTTCCATCCCCAGGTGAGCTGTGCTGCTGATTGTGAAGCTGCCATTAGACAGAAGAGCTTCGCCTTCCCCTATGACAAGGAAGAAGGGGTTGGATGGAAGTAGAAAAGCAGCAGAGCTTTGACAGAGTGCAGCTCAGAGCACACATAGGGCCTGATTCACAGACGAGTCTTATAATGGCGCTATCCCATTGAAAAACGCTCTTTGAATCAGGCCCATAAAGTGTGGCCATGACTTGTTGGCTCAGTTAATGCACTCTGTTTATTTGTTCTTCCAGGGACGAGGAGCGGCCCTGCATTGTGAAACTACCAGCAGTTCTGCGTCAGCGCATGAGGGCAGTCCTGTTTGCAGAGAGCCTCTCGGTTGGTCCTGCTGGACCAGGAGCATTGTCTTTGATTGAACAGGGATGCTCTCGAAAGGCCCATTCCAAAGGCTGTCACTGCGCAGGCCTGCTACTTCACATCTCATCACGTCTCTTCACATTACCAATGTACATACACCCCCTCTCTGCCAGCCGTTTCATCACTTCTTATACCCATTCCCACTCATGGGGTTTGGGAGTGATTGCAAGTCTCAAGACCAAATGGAAATCTGCTTAGGGAACCCCACATCTGGTATATCCAATCGTTGTATGTGACAGTCTATTGGGTAACTCCCAACCAGCCCACACCATGCAGCTACACTGCCGTACATCACCGTGAAGACACTGTGGTAATGGCAGGCACTATGCTTTAAAACTACCACATAACATGGCTTGAACATAACAGCTCTACAAAAGCATCACCTGATCACAGGTATTCACATACCAAGCCTTGTACTATACTAAACCTCAAAGAGAAACCCTTCACTCCATCGAAGGAAAGGCGTTCATTGCAGTGCTGTGTTTAATTTCGAATCCATTTCGGACAATGCACCAAAGAAACGTCTCCCAATTGGTTGAGTGTACCTCCCTTTTTGTGAGGTACGCACATCAGAGCATCTTTGTCAATGTTTATGACCCAGTCTTATTTGGGCGGTGGTCTGCAATTGTTGTCTACTAAAGGAAGAAATGCAATAGCTGCCACAAAGTGTAGCATGGCCCTCACATGCCTCCTCATGCACTGCCAAAAAGTGTGCCATTCTACAGCATGACATGAGCCTCATGCAGCTTTGTGGTCATGTCACCTGGCCATGTCCCATATGTCATTGATGCCCTTAATTACTTTCTATTTGATATTCAAGCATCCAGTTAATGATCAAATGACCTCTCTAACGTGCCCTTATCCGCCAGATACAAATCTCCATGCACTTCCTCTCTTGTTGCAGTCAATTACCTTTTGCTCAATTGCAGCAGAGAAAGCATGTTTTAATCTGTGCAATGCCTGATGTTATCACACCAGTCCACGCCCACTGATTCCATCAATGTGCTACCCTCCCCTCTTTCCACTAAACTGTGCCCTTGGCCTATTTATATTCCTATCTGCTTGTTTTCTAGGAAAGGCTCTCTATTGTATTGAGTATTTGTGGGTTCTTGTGGATAGTATGTAAAATGCATATGCAAGGACCACCCCCTCTATTGCACTTCACTTGTGACATGCTAATATCCTTCACCATCGTCTCAAGGTCCATCTCCATGACATTTAGTACCCCCAACCCTTCGACGGTCAATATGCCATACTGTAACGCCGCTTTACACAATCATTGACAAAGCCAAAACGATTCGTTTAGTAAATGCAGAGAGTAAATAAGTGCTACGGAGGGTAGTTTACGAAACTAAATCTGACCTGCTATGTTTAAAAAGCCACTCCTATAGACTTTGTTAATGCTTGTTTGTTGGTGACGAGGTTAATTTTTTTTAACATGAGTATGGTTGCTTTCCAGTGGATAAAGCATGTGTTGTGCAAAATGTAGTGCTTGACACATTGACTTAATTTCTCCTTATCCCTCTGCCTCAGACATGATCAACTCTGCCTGGAAACCAAAGAATCCTCAAATTCATATCATAAAAGTGATGAAAAGGAGAAACATTTATTTATATATTTATTTTATTTATGTACAGGAGGAACCATGCACTTTTGACCGCAAAAGAACGTACACTATATAAGAAGTCAGATTTGATGGGGAGCAGTGAGCTTCTTACAATGGGGTGGGTTTGAGTGAGAAGGTTGTGGAAGGGAATAAATGGAACAGTTACCGAGGACAATACATAAGTGGACATACATAGATTAAGGACAACCAACATTGGACATTTTTAAGTGCAGGTTGACGGTACGGCCAGCTATGTTTGGCATGTGACCATGATGGTTGAAGTGCTAGAGAATCTTTGGGAAATGTAGGGTGGGGCAGAGTTGGACAAACATTTGTGAGTGACAATAACGTTTTAAAGATGATCCTTTCAATGATCGGGAGCCAATGAATGTATCTTCTTGCCTCAGTTATGTGCTCTCTTTTTGGAATGTTAAGAGCAGCTGGGATAGAATTGTTCTGGATCCCTTGGAGTTTTTGGATGTTATGTGTCGAGGTGCCAGAAAAAAAGGCATTGTAGTAGACTAGCCTGGCTTCAATGATAGCTCTGACAATGGTCAGACAGTTTTTAGGGGATAGGAATGGTGTCGCAGCATTGATTAGCTTTGTGGTCTAGGCAGCTGAGGTAGCAATGGTGTTGACCAGTACAGGTTTACAAGTAGGGTCTTTATTGATGCAGAGACAGGAATCTGATGCCCGTCCATGCTTAAGCTGGCATATTGGAGATCCAGTTTTTTCATAATAGATGGAGGACCAACCAACAGGATCTCTGTCTTTTCATCATTTAGACAGAGGTCATTAGCAGCCATCATGCTTGGATCATCAAGTAGATTGCATTGATGGTTTGAGAGTCTTCAGTGTAGTTGCCAGCGAGGGGTAGAAGAATGTGCGTATCATTGGCGTAGTTTGTGTAAGTATGCCGATGGAGTCCTGTGGATCACAAAGGGGTTTGGTCAATATGTTGCAAAATGTGGCCGACACACAGGAACCTCGGGGCACACCACATGAGATGAGGGAGGAAGTGGCGCAGGAGATATCCAAAAAGACTGATCTGTCTGCCAGAAAGGAAGCTTTCCATGAAGTTGCTTCAGGTGAGAAGTTGGCTGCCGATGTGAGGTATTGGCAGATAATGTTGTGGTCCACCAGGTCAAAGGTGGCAGTTAGATCTAGTAGGATGAGAAGGATTGGCTTGCCTTCATCCCTAATAGTGTCAAGCTGATTTTTCTAGGTCTAACAAGGCAGATTCTGCTCCATGCCCAGGTCGAAGCCAGACTGTTGTAGTCCTAAAATGTGGTTGATTTCCAGGTAATGTTGTATTTGGGTATAGCGGGTCCTGTCTAGAATGAACTATAAGGTATAAGGAGTTTGACTGGTATTCTGCACTTACCAAGCACTTTGGAAGTATAGACATTAATATCTATCACAGTTCCTACTTCTACATTCAAGCGAGAGTGTGCATTTACAATTTGCAAATTGAATGAATACAAAGAAGGCAATGTAATTAGTACATCTTCAAAAAGTAGAGTTTAATTATTTCCACAAGATAACAATAACAGGACGGTCTTCTTTGGACAATTGTTTTTCTTTAGGCCTCTGGACCCAGTGTCCAAGTCACCAGTGTTCAATGAAGGTGACATCACCAACCCACCAAAAAGACTTTTAGGAGCAAAACTTGCCCTTTTCGCTGCGCTTTAGAGGTATGGCTATACCCCCTACAGTGGAGGTGTGCATAGTCCAGGCTATATCAGCTATTCTACATGGCATCAAAACCTGGGTCTACTGCATAATTACTCACATAAAAAAGGGGAAACGCATTTTTGAAAAATCCTTCATACTGCCGCCAAAGCACACCCTAATTCCCACTTCATTTGGAGGTAAGCCTTAGGATGCATTTATACAAGGTGCTTCTTCACCCATTTTGTTATTAGCATAGACTAGTAGACCTTTTGGAGACACTCTGTGCCATGATACTTGTACCCAGGGATGCCAGTCCTGGCCACAATATGGATATGTCAAAGAGATATTGGAGGGTCTTAACTTAAGCTACTTGTTACCTCTAGGAGACACATCAGTCAAATGCCCCATATACATAGTTAAGCCTTTGTACAATGATTGGGGTTTCAAGCTGCTTTGCTGCACCAGTCTCCTGCAATATGCTGCTCCTGCTCTTCAGTGGCATAGGGCAAGTTCAAACCTCACATGTACTCTAAGTTCCCAGAGCAGAGGTAGCATTGTCACTTCTGAACCGCTGATCTAAATTATATTAATCGTCTTCCTTAATTAATATGGGCTGGGTAATCTATAAAATTAAGCCATGCCTGGTTGTGGTATGGTGACTGTTAAGAGTATAGCATTATGCAAGCCACATCAATTTGATACCATGTACGTGTCATCTGTGTGAGCCCACCCAAGCTATGTTGGTGTAATGTGTGCTCTGGCTAGACTGGCTGTCTATATTCCGAGAAAGACAACAGCCAGTATGATGTCTCTACTGATTTTGTAGGGCAAAAGTCTAACACCTCCCCTCAAAGTCCAGGACCTCTTAGTAGGAGATCTCTTGGTAGTCAGTGCTTCAAAGGTAGCACTGATGTAAAACACCCAGCCTCACACAAGGGTGCTGCACACCATAGTTCCTTTGAAGTCATCAGGCATAGGAAAGGGGCGGAATAAGTGCAGCAATAGAGGGAATGTAGGTCAGTGTAGCGGTCCCACTATCTGTTTTATTTCAGGGTTGTGTTCATTCCTGTCCCCTCCATTTCATCTCATGCAGTATAAAGCACTGTATGTATGATGTCAGAAGTCAAGGATCACTTGTTACAACAGCAGGGATTTCACTCCTTACAGTGGGCTTGCTTTGGACCAATTTCATGTGACATTTTGATTTTATAAGGAAGGGCTCTCCCACCAGAAAGAAGGATTTACCTTTTCACCTCTGTTGGGAGAACATTACATTTCAGATCCCCCTTACATAGAGGTGAAGACAGAAAGCATTAAAGCAGAGAAAATGTCGGCTCAGCTGCAACATGTTTGTCTCGGAAGCAAGACAATGTGGCGCAACACAGGTTTGAATTCTGATCCCTTGCTTAGAAACCACTCGCTGGTATTAAGCGTGTTATAAATGAACAATAAAATAAATAATTAAAAATCCCCAGGACACAATTGAAGGTGAACGTCTCCTGGACCATGGCCTCACTAGGCTGCACTGGTAGGAGGATACTGTCACTGGAGGTGAAGGAATCCCTGCAGGTTCCAGCCAGGCTCCCTGAACTAGAATTGTATAGGAATGACCCACCCAGTCCTGGAGCCTCTGTATTGGGACTCTGGGTACCCTAGAAGCCAATAAGCAGCTGGAATCCTGTTTTTCCTTAACCTTGGAAACCCTTTGAGCCAAGCTTAACACATTCAAAGCACCACTGAACATGTGGTGCAGCTTTTAGCACTCTAATAAAACTCCCAAAAGCTTGTTACATCTGGAACCACACAGACACCGGCTTGACCCATTTCAGAGGACCATCACAAACAAATTGACTGCAGGGTCGATGTTTGTGGGAGTAACCAATTCAAGAGCTGACCCCACTTGCTGGAAGCCATTGAACTTGCCACTGATTGAACCACTGCTTAAGCCATTGGAAGACTTTGTTTTGCCATCTTGAACTCTGAATTGGCTCTTTGGGAGCCTGCACCATAAAATGTCTCGATGCCGACCACTAGTGGAATCGCTTTGAGTCGAAAAGTGTCAATGTCAGCTCAGCTACACCTAATGTGCCATGAAGCCCATATCTATGCTGTTGTACCACCCAGGACAAGAGTAACAAACTGTTTAGAGGTCCGGTCCACCTGGTCCACTTTCTGGGACCGTGATGACTTGCTATCTTATTCTTCAAAGACATACACTTTTTGAACAGTGACCTTGTAGTTTAAACACTCCTGCTCAAGTACCCAGAGTATCATACTATATCAGTTTGCATTTTCTGTTTTCTCTTTACAGAGGTGGGATTTTGCTAGTGTTTTTAGTTAGTTGATCCCATATTTATTGTTTAATTAAAGTATTTATATTTTTATATAACCTTGATTGGATATTCTTTTACTTTGGTATTTTATGCTATTGCTGTTTAGGTTTCTACTGTTACCACGTGTAGCAGATTTTAGAACACGGCACACTCCAGCCAGGGACTCTTTCCATTGAAAATGAATGTGGCGCACAAAAAAAACACTTTTTATCTTTATTTATCCTCGGATTCTCCTTTGAGAAGGCACCCAAACCATCTTACACCCACCTTAGCAAATACCCTATGTCGCAATGGAATATGAACCAGGCCGGTGTGTAACAATGAAATATTTATTAATTTTTATAATTCAAAGAAAATCAAGCAAATCAAAATTTAGGACAGAAGTATATGGCTATACAATGCAAAAATCCTACAACACAATTAATTCAAATTCCTAACATCATCTTCATAAACATTAAATAGAAAGCAGAAGCAAAATTACTTTTCTTCAAAATGACAGATGGCACACAGGTTATGCACTCCCCTTGCAACACTTCCCCCAAACACCTACTAACGAAATTCTTTGTGGATTCAAAGTAGTGGCAAGAAGTCTGTATAAAGAGGGAAACATTTTTAAATTCAACCCACCACTCCAGGATGGGAGGCCAGAAACAAATTGAAAACCTTTAAAAGGAACAAAATGACATACTCAGATTTTACTGGTTACTTGTATATCGGTTGACAATTGCAGTGGGAAAGCTAGGACAGAAATGTGTGTGGCTGTACTTCATAGACAAGGAAGCATATAGACTACTGACCAGGGCACTAAAGCAATGTGAACCCAGGTGAGAAAAACGATTTTGGGAGGAAAATAATGCACAGAAAAACACATGTGGCAGAATTGCAATTTCCTATTTTACACAGGCTTTAAAATGACAAACAGCTAAGAAATTGAGCTTAGCAGTCAAAATCAGAAATCAGTTTTTGGGATGGAAACAAAGGCACAGAACAGATAGGATTCTAAGGCGAAGGGATGACTCTTTATAAGATGACAGTGCAGGTTTTTCAATGGGAAATACATGGGCAAATTAGGATTTGTTAGCACAATGACTAGTTCTACTGAGACTATATTTTAAGGACTATAATTGTTAAAGAAAGGCACTTGTCATGAGGTGGTTGAGTTTGAATTGCAACCAGCTCACCATGAATCTCTTTATTGGGGAATTCATTGATTTATTTGAAAATGGTACTACGGATTTACACAGATAACTGACATAATTAGAAAAGGAACACGCTAACAGATATGGGCTAACACAGATTCTTCTAAGGAAAGGTGAATAGATGATACTGGCAATTTGGGATTTGGTATGGGATTTGAATAGGATTTGAAAGGGATGCAAGGGTAAAAGAGCGCAATATGCAGTCTTTGGGTACTGGGTGATATTATACTTACAAGAAAAGCTTGAGTTTGGTAATTTGGACAGCCAGCGAGGTCTCTGGACAGTGGGACCAAGGATCTGGTCACAGGGACAGCAGGGTCAAGAGATCTGGTCACTGGGACAGCTGGGCTCTCCTGGATGGGAACAGATGGGCAAGGTCTGGCCACTTGGCTCTCCTAAATGGGATCATCTGCCTTTCCTCCTTTCTCCCTGGATGCTTGGGTATGGCTGGATCTGGAGGGGTGGTTCTGCCTGGATCTGGGTGGTCCTGCCTGAATGGGATCAGCTACCTCTGGATCTGTTTTTTGGGGTTTTTGAATCTTTGAATATTGAATATCCCTTGTGTCTCCCTGTCTCCCCCTTATACAGCCAGAGTGACATCATAGAATTTTACAATCTGGGAGGAAGAACTCTGGAGTTGTCCCTCAAATGGGATTGGCCAGGCTATTGGCGTCCCCTCCTCCCTCCGGGCTGATTGGCTCAAGGGAAGTGACATCACTTTATGTGTGTGCATTTAATGGCTCCTTTTGGTTCCCCTGAGTAACGTTTTACAAAAATAAGTTATGGAGCAAAACTTCAAAACCATCTTAGTCACCATCATAAAAAAATACATCTGCAGATTCCATATTTAACAGGGAATTGGACAGTCCGATCGCCAACTCTGTGTGATGTTGCATCGCCTTTTGGAACAATTTTGCCATTTTTAAGAGACACATAATAACAATTCTACAAATGGCTGTGCATATGCCCACCATTATTTCACATATTTACATCAGGTGTTATGTCTGCATCATTTATCCTTCACCCATAAATGCATTTTTCCTGCCATTCCAGTTCCCCAGTTGCTAGGAACATATTCTTAGTCCCATTGTGCTTGTTTAAAAATCACATGAAAACTGTCATAATATCACATTGATGTTTATTCCGATTGCGGGAAAAAATGTCTTAAAGTATAAATGTCCCTTATTGTCAATGGAGTGGATTTGTCACAGATGTGGGCGGAGCCACAAACCCCCACAGCAACTGTCTTCTCATGGATCAGTCTGAACAAAGGGTTTCCATGACACCCTTTGAAATAAGGCAGTTGAGCTGGGGAGGAGTGTCAAAGGAAATCGCACCCCTTGGTGAAATCCTAGTTCCCTTGGGTCCTTTGTTACTTTTGGGTAGGGATGCCGAGCAGTCTGACGAGGCTGGGAACTCCCACACTTTGGCCCTTCCATGTGCCCATGGGGGCTGGCTCACTTGTGGAGGTATTTTTTTTCCCATGGAAAGCAGGGCACCTTTGAAGTAAGTGCCTGAGCAAAGCCTGTTCTGCTGATTTCAAAGTTTTTTTTTCTTCCTTTCAACAGAAACAAAGTCTTTTTGGAGATAAATATAATGTACATTTTAGGTTGGTATGTCACTGCAAACCCCCACATATACAATACTGTTTCTGCGCAAGCAACACTGTCATTTGTCACTCTGGACACAGAGAGATATACTGCCAAGCATTTCTTTGAAATTGACATGAGAAAAAGTAACACTGCGTTATTTCTTTCATTTACTGCAGTTAGTGCGCAATGGTTTATGGAAAAAGAAAACATAGCCATGTTTAAGTGGAAAACCAAATTATTTGCCTTTCAAGTGATTTCCCAGTACATCAGCTTTTCTGGAAATGTATTGCCTCACGTCTTGGTACGCAGCAGTAGTAAAGCATGACAGGGTGGGTTTCCATGAAGGGTACAACTTTGTGATGTTTGAAAAGGAAATCAAGAGCAAATTGAAAAGCCGTCTTGGATGTCATGTGTGAAGCTTTAGTATTCAGAAAACAGAACAGCAAATGTGGTGCCGTCCTGCATGCATGTTATTTTCAGATGATTTCAAATGGAGGTAAAACAATGTAGATCACTTCTTTTGGTGGCATTCTTGTGTTTAGTGCTCACCACAAATATGCACCATAGGAAGAAAAGCACTGCAGTTTTTCTGCATTATTTCCATGCAGTTTTTGTTTTAAGGGGATTTCTGCAAGGGCCTTAAATGTACCCCACACACCTCACACCCTTCCTGAGACCATAGCGTGCCCCAGCCCATGTCATCATAAAAGACGAAGGAGGTACACTGTTGGGCTGTGTCTGATTAACCACTATTATTGGGATTACAGCTGATTTACTAGAATGGTGTGGAGCTGAGTGGGTGCAGCCACTACTCTCCCTTGTACTCTTGCAGAGCAGTACACATTTTATCACACCACTCCATCACCTGGCTGGATTTCTCAACAATGGTCTGCACCATTGAGCAGTAATTGATGAATGGTTGGCATTGGCTATTTTCCTTGAGTACACCTGGTTCTGCTTTGGGTTCAGGCAGTTGGAGAAACGGTGTATGGCACATGTTCCATCTTGGACTTGAGCTTGTGACCCCCCTCTGAAACTACCTGCATTGTGCCGCGAGTTGTGATGTGTTCAGCATCTGGTTTACAGACTGCAACTCCTTGGGAAAGCTTTCCAACTTATTTGAAGGGTTTGCAATACCGATTGAGTGAGGAAAGTGATACAATGTTTCTTGCATGGCTTTTTCATTGTCCGGTCAACAGTGAGAAGGTGGTGTTTATTTTATTTTTATATTATTTTATTTTATTGTGCATTTGTAAGGGGCTTATACATCAAGTAAATTGTGTTTCAATGCACCCACAGGGCAATGGGGAGGGAACATGGGAACGAAAGGAAAATATAATAACAATTAACAAAAAGGAAGATGTGGTCCTACTAGGCCTTGTGATATGATATGATATGGCATTTAAAACGCACCTATACACAAGTGTTTCAAGGCGCGATGAGGCAAGGGAGGGGGAACAGAGGGGAGACAGACAACGATCCTACTAGGCCATGTGTCATTCAGATCGTGCAAGTGCATGGGAAGGGGACCGGGGGAAAGTGCGGTGGGAGGAGGGAGGGGACAGTGCAGTACATGGGATAATAGAATAAGTACAATAAGTAAAAAGAACGGCCAGCAGGTGGCAAGTGGAAGAGTAAGTTCAGACATCAGGTTTAAAGTGCTGGTAGTGGAACTGTAGGCATACAGAAAACAGTCCCAAGTTCGGAGGTTGCTAGGAAGGCAGTGCAGGTGTGTGTGACTGGCGGGGGCGGGGGGGACCTGGGCCCAAGATCAGAGGGTGGCCAGGTAACCAGTGCAGTTTCAGTTTCAGCCAAGAGGTCAGCCGGGGAGAGGAGGAGAAAAAGCAGAAGGAAAGAGAGGTTTCGAGGTGCTTCCGGAACCAGAAATGATTCTCTTTAAGTTTCAGGGAGGCAGGGAGGCTGTTCCAGAGGGAGGCTCCAGCCGAAGAAAGAGACCTACCTCTAGCTCATGGCTTGGAGAAGCAACTGACCCCGAGAGAGTTGGAGGTGGATGAGGGAAGACTCGAGAAGGAAGATGTTTAGGAAGAGAGAGTTGGAGGTATTGAGGCCCCATGCCCCAGAAGGCCTTGTGGACAATGCAGAGGGTTTTGAACTTAATCCTTGCAGCCACTGGAAGCCAGTGCAGGGATTTCAGTCCTGGAGAGATACGATCCCTAGGCTTGAGGTCAAGGACAAGTCTTGCAGTCCTGTTCTGGATGAGTTGCAGAGGGCAGAGAGTAGAAGCTGGCATATTTAGAAAGAAGCTGTTGCAATAGTCCAGCCTAGAGAGAACCAGCGCTCTGGAGACAGTGAGCTTCTAGGGGAAGGAGAGGAAAGGAAGTATACCTCTGAGGAGGTGCAGCTGGTAGTGTGACTTCTTAGAGACGTCAGAGATGAGAGGAGAGAAGAAGAGTGTGGAGTCAAAGATGACCCTGAGGTTTTTAGTCTCACAGGTAGGAGCAGGAAGAGGGCCAAGTGAGGCCAGCCAGAGAGTGACAAGAAAGGAAGGAGCGGGTGTGCACCAATGAGAAGAATCTCAGCCTTACTGGCATTAAGGCAGAGATCATTGGCAGCACACCACTCATGGATAGCAGACAGACAGTCAGACAGGAGAGAGGGAGAGGAGGTGGCTGAAGGTAGCCTGAAAAAGAGCTGAGTGTCATCCGCATAGCACTGGAAGTTGGGTCAGAGTGCGCCAATATGGTGGGCAAGAAGTGCCAGGTATTGGTTGAACAGCCAGGGAGAGAGGTTAGACCCCTGGGAAACACCACAGATAGAGATAGAGATATAGGAGAGGAAGGACCCAAGTTGAACCTGGGAGGGTCGGTCAGAAAGGAAAGAGGCCACGCCAGGGCCTGACCGGTGATCCCCAGGTTATCACAGAGATGCTTAAGCATGATGGCATGGTTGTTTGTGTCAAAGGCAGAGGAGAGATCAAGTAAGATGAGGACACAGTGGGTGTTTGAATCAAGGTTGGAGAGCAGGTCTTCACGGATGTTCAGGAGAGCAGTTTCCCTGCTTCTGGCAGCTCTGAAGCCAGACTGATGATCATGGAGACAACCAACCGATTCAGTGTGAAGATTGAGCTGGGAGATAGCCAGCCTTTCCAAGAGTTTGCCCAGTAAAGGAGTGATGTAGATTGGGCAATAGTTAGCCGTGCAGGACGAGTCAGCAGAGGGTTTCTTAAGAAGAGGGTGCATTAGGGGGTGCTTCAGGGGGGGAGGGAAGAATCCAGTGGTGAAGAAGTGGTTGCAGAAGTTGGCCAGGGCAGGGGCCAGGGAGTCGATGTGGTCCTTGATGGTTTTGGAGGAACAGGGGTGAACCTGTTTTGACAAGATTTTCATAGATCGGGTTTGTCTAGAAACCTCGTCTGGGGAGAACAGAGGAAAGGCAGAGAAGGAGGGAGGAGAGGTGGCCACAGAAGGGACAGAGGAAGAGCAGGGAGTAGAGGGATTAGGAGGAGAGGAAGAGAGAGAGGACAGGATGTCCTGAGTTTTTGAGATGGAGTGAGAGGCCAGGGTCGTGCAGTGGGCCTGGGAGGTTACAGGAGTGGTAGAGACTGCAGAAGGATTGACCAACTCCTTACAGAATTTAACGGGCTTGGATGCATTCTCTCTTCTTGGTGTGGACAGAGAGCTGGTATTGCCTTTGGAGCAGGCGGCAGGCATTCAGAACGTGCAGGTTGAGAGAGGGAGAAGGAACGAGGGACGGGGTAAGTGCTAGGAGTTCTATGGAGGGAAGTGATAAGGAGTATGTTGCACACAGCTGTTAAGTGTCTGGCAGAGATCACTTTATAAGAGTGGTCAGCTTCCAATACAATAAGTGCAGGCCTGTGAGACAGCACAGGCAAGTGCTGGGAGTAGGCAGAAGCTCAAGGCGATGGGGGGTGGCCAGGAGCCAGAAGGACACATAAGGCCCCTGATCACAAATCTCAGCGACTGTGGGGCAATAGCAAGAGAGGGAGAGGGGGAAGGAGGAGGTGAAAAGGAAAGTATTGAGGGGCTTCTGGCATTTGAGAAGATCCAGCTCAAGACAGAGAGGAAGGGGGAGGCTGTTCCAGAGGAGGGAGCTCGCTTTTTAGAGAAATGCTTGACACACAGAGAGTTGGCACCCGAGGTGCGTAAAGATCTGAAGGAAGAGTATTTGGTGAGAGACACTTGTAGATATCATGGTCCCCGGTCCCAGACAGCCTTATGAATGACGCTGAGGGATTTGAATTTGACCCTTGCAGCAACCATGAGCCAAAGGAGAGATTTTAGGGCTGAGAGATGCAGTCCCTGGTCTTGAGGCCAAGGATAAGTCTTGCAGCCCTACTCTGGATAAACTGTAGAGGAAGAGGGTAGATTAAGGAAGAGGCGGATGCAGTAATCCAGCCTAGAGAGTACCAGAGCTCTATAGACATTGAACTTCTGGGAGCAGGTGGACTTTAAAGTGGGCCTTCTTGGCAAGCTCCTGGATGTGAGGGAGCAAGGAAAGAGGGGAGTCGAAGATGACTCCAAGGTTTCTGGATTCAGATGAAGGAGAAGGAGGAAAGCAGGTAGAGGGTGGCCAGAGTGAAGGGAAGAAAGAGTGAGCAGGAGTCCCAATGGGAAAGATCTCAGTCTTGCAGGCGTTGAGGCAGAGAGTATTTGAGGCACAACAGGACTGGATGGCAGATTGGCAGTCAGGAATGATGGAGGATATAAGGAGAGCATCAGAGGGAAGTTTGAAGAGGAGTTGTGTATCATCAGCATAACAGTGAAAGAAAGGGTAGAAAGTGGAAATTAGGTGTGCAAGCAGAGCGAGACAGATGTTAACGAGCCAGTGTGGAAGGAGGTCAGCCACTCCAGCGCCCGCTCTGAGCTACCAAAGGTATTGGGGAGCCGTTTATGAGGATGGAGTTATTGACTGTATGAAATGCATAGGAGAAATTAAGTAGAATGGCAACAGCTGGAGAGTTAGAGTCAAGAGATGCAAGCAGTTCTTCACAGGTGTTCAGGAAAGCAGTTTCCGTGCCTCTGAATGCTCCGAATCCAGATTGATGGTCATGTAGGCAACCAACCAGCTCAGTATCCTGGGCCAGTTGGGCGAAGACCAGCTTCTCCAAGGTTTTCCCAAGGAAGGGGGTGCTAAAGATGGGGCGTGAGTGAGGTGGACAGTAGGGGTCAGTGCTAGGTTTCTTCTGGAGGGGCACACAGGAGCGTGCTTGAGGAAATATGGGAAAGACGCAGTAGCAAGAGAGTGATTGTAGAAGTCAGCAAGTGCAGGGGCAAGAGAGCCAATATTGTCCTGAATAGTTCGGGAAGAACAAGGGGAGACCTGTCTGGAGGAGACCTTCAAAGAGCGGACAACCCTAGTGACCTCATCGGATGTGATAGGAGAGAAGGAGGAGAGAAAGGCAGAGAGAGGATGGGAGGCCATAGGTGGTGAGGAAGGGAGTGGGAAAAGGAAGAGAGAGTGCCTAGGATGTCCTGAATGTTTGCAGTGAAGTGTGTGGCCAATGCATTGCAGAAGGCCTGAGAGGGAAGTGGCAAGGTGAAGGTCCTTGAAGATTTTTAAGAGTTCAGTTGTGTTGTTAGATGCACCAGAGATGCACCAGAGATGCAAGCCTGGATGTGGGCCCTTTTCTTGGAACTAATGGAGAGTCGCTATTTCCTTTGGAGAAGGTGACAGGCCAGTTTGTCAGATGGGGAGCCTGATGTCTGCCACTTCGATTCCCGCAGCTCTGCACTTGTGTTTCAGTGCTGCAAGTTCAGAATCGTACCTACTGTTATGCTTGGTGGCATGTTTCAGGTGGATCCTCATTACTGGGTCAAGTATGTCGAGAGTGT
Source organism: Ambystoma mexicanum (assembly GCF_040938575.1). Classification (NCBI taxonomy): domain Eukaryota; kingdom Metazoa; phylum Chordata; class Amphibia; order Caudata; family Ambystomatidae; genus Ambystoma; species Ambystoma mexicanum. The sequence goes on from NC_090928.1 coordinate 741,968,009, forward strand.
TAGTGATGGCAAGATGGAGGTTGCTGATAGCTGAGTCAGACGTAGAGTCTGCAGTGGGAGGCGAGAGGGGATGAATGTGGATGCGAAGGCAGCAGCTCACACTCTTTTCATCGTGAGGATGTTCGCGAACGAAGTTGGCAGAGCTGAAGGATGTGTGGTCAGATGGCAGAGAGGATCCAGGTGAAAGGAGAGGAGGGAGTGATTTGACCAGGTGAGTGAGGTGGCGAGTGGGGCGGAGAGAAAAATATCAGTATGGAACATGGCATCGAGAGTAGGTCGAGCTGAGTGGGTAGGACCAGAGGGGAGAATGGAGAGGGAGAGTGAGGTGCATATGTCACAAAAGAGAGTGGACTCTGTGATTGAGGAGTCAAGGTGGATGTTGAAGTCACCTAGGAGAAGGAGTTTAGAGGTAGATGTGCGGAGAGATAAGGACAAATCAGCCCAGAGGAACAGGGTGATAGCACCAGTTTGCCTGTAGGTAGTGGCAATGGTCAGGGACGAGATGGGAGATATGACCAGCTTGCAGACCAGGCTCTCAAAAGAGGAGTATGGCTGAGTGGGTATGAGAGAAGAAGCGACCCACTCAGGGAAGATCACGGCATGGTTAGAGCGAGGTTTGGAGATGATCTTGTAGCCGTCAGAAAAAAGGGAGTCAAAAGAGGTTGTTGAGCTGGCATTGAACCATGTCTCAGTAAGAGCGAGGATATCAAGGTGAAGGTTTTCAAGGAGGAGGCAGTTGTCGCCAGAGTGTTTGATAGCAGAGCAAGCATTAAGCGTGGCTAGATGCAGCAGATTACTGCCTTTGAAGGTTTTACAATGAGGGGTGCAGGGGTGTGGTACACCAGTCAGAGGAGGGGACAGAGAGTGAGGAAGATGGAGTAGCAGGCGTAGGAAGGAAGCTGACGAGGGACAGCAAGGACCAGTCAAAAGGAGGAGGTTAGGTTGAGAACCCTGAGCCATGATAGTGCCATTGCGATAGACCTTAATGATACACCTGGATGATGAGAAGCCCGCCAAGAGTAGTTCCCATCTAGTACCACCATTAATGAGTGAAGATGTGAGAGGAGAAAGTGGAGAGATAAGATGAGGAGTCCAAAGATCAGGAGAGGGGGCAAAAAAAGGAGGATATGAGTGACAATCTGTCTGTATGTTGCACTGATGTAGGTGTCTGCAATGGGATGACCGGGGCGAGGTTAGTGGTCAGGATGTCTTTTTTAAACATTTTCCTTCCAGACTTCATGAGAGAAGGAGGATAGGTGATAGAATAGAAGTTAGAATAGATGGTGAGTGCCATAGAGGTGGCAGAGAGATAAGGATGGAAGATAGAGGAGAGGCTGCACAGCATGAACACAAACTTACCAGATGGCCTAGTAGCCAGAAAGTGAGAAAACAGATGCAATAGAAACACTTCAATACCAAACCTGGGAGAGTAGAGTTGTTAAAACACACCAGGATTTGAATATACCAAAAAGCACAGAAATGCAATGCAAAATGGGGGTAAGGAGTTGTTAAAAACAAACCAGAATTCGAATTTTACCAAAAAGAACAGAAATGCAATGCAAAATGGGAGTGAAGAGTTGTTAAAAACACACCAGATTTCAAATTTACCAAAAAGCACAAAAATGTAATGCAAAATGGGGCTTAACAGTTGTTAAGAACACACCAGGATTTGAATATAACATGAAGCACAAAAAGCATTAAGGAGAAGGGCTATAGTAAGCCATAGAAAGGCAGAATGGCATAAGTACACGTAGGTTCAACAGTTGTCAGAGTTAGTAAAAAGGCATTACAATGTCCATAACATGACTCACAGGTATTCTTGATGGGAGAACAAAGCTCCAGAGGCACACGTTTGTGGGGTAGCTGGCTGCATGCTGCTGGTAGCTGTTCGATGAGGCTAAGAGGTGGTGGAGCAGCAGTGCCACGAGGGAGGACATAGGAGGGTCTCCGAGCCCTCCATGCCCGGACAGGCTCAGAAAGGAGTCTTACTGTGGGTCCTTCATGAAGGAGCCGGCTTTCGCCTCCCTGCGCTCCGGATTGGTACTTTAAGAGTGAGGCTGTCCAATCAGAAAGACAGCCTGCCTGGTCATGCATGAACTCCTCTGCATGAGGAGGAGGTGTGCAACTTGAAGCAAATTTGGAAAAAAGGACTCAGATAGCCAACTGGCTACATCAAAGATGAAACAGCTTAACAAATGTTGCTCTACATGTGTGCTTCCACTGAGCAGGATGATGAGGCTGGTGAGGAGCGCTTGTCGCACGGAATTCAAATTTAGCCCACATCAGTGTAGGAAAGCCCTTCAGGGCTTATCTTGCCATTTCACATGGCAGCACTGCTCCTGCTGCTTGAGGTGATGGTCAAAGTATGGGAACTGACCCACGGGTCTCTGTTCCTGCCTGCCTGCCTGCCTTTGGGAGATGTTGCTCTCCTTGTCATTTCTCCCATGTTCTGAAAGTTAAGTGCATTAAATATTGTGTTTGAAGAGCTGGGTTGTGTGTCACTGGGTTGGTTGGTTGTTATTAATGGGATTTGATGACCTTGTGGCATCTTCTATATAGGGACGATAACGAGATATTAAAAAGTGTGATGGACAGAACACACGTCCTATGTAAACACTAGAAATGAAAAATCCCTGGTAGTTAAACATTATATGAAAGATAACCACACTGTGGCACAGATGCAATTTGTAATATTTTTAGCAAGAGAGACTATCAGCAAGGGGAGGCAATTTGAATATGTTCGTATCAAATAGGGACCTATTTTGCATTAGAACAATTGAAGCACTGGAACCAAGAGGGGGTGAATATAGCATGGGCTGTAACTCCTTTCCTCTAGAAAGATAATTGTTGAATAAAGAGCTGTGATGGGAAAACATACTCCTCAAAATGAGTACGATATCGTTTTTTATTTGTACTGTCCTATAAGCAATAATATCTCAGTTGGAGACATTATGTAGGATGAACAATACATGTCTAGAATAAGGAGCACAATCAAATTGACATGTATGAACTGAGAGGATGATGCCATCTAAATAACATCTTCACGTTAAGTGGTGTTACAGACCTGTTATCAAGATAGAGTGTTAGAGCTGAATGATTTAATTCATGAAAATAGTTAAAAGCCCACTTAAGTGTGTGGAGGTAAGGTAGATCTTACTTACTTCAGATAGTTCAATTACAATAAGAAAGTGCAGGGGAGAGGGTGAGGGAGAAGTGAAGGGAAGGGATAAGGGGAAATTGCAGCCACGGCAGCAGGGCGCTGAGTAAGTGTGAGGATGGCATAGGACTAGACAGGTGCGGTTCCAGACCAGAAGTGCTGGGTAGCCAAAGCCAGTACAAGGTGAGTGGTGAAGTGGGGTTGGTACCCTGTGTGAAACTGAGCAAACCACTCCACCAGTCAAGACGGCAGACAGATAGATTAGCAGAGAGGGAAAAAGAAGGAAGACGAGAAGAGGAAAGTCTTGAGCAGTTTCCGGAACTTCAGATGATGCGACTCAAGTCTGTGAGGGGCAGGGAGGTCATTTTAGAGGGAGGCACCTGCAGAGGACAGAGATCTACCCCTCACTCTCTGTTTGTAGAAGTGTCTGAATCGCAGAGAGTATATATATAAACTTGATCCTCGCCGCCACTGGAAGCCAGTGGAGAGATTTCAGAGCTGGAGAGATGCGGTCCCTGGGCTTGAGGCCAAGGATAAATCTCAAAGTCATGTTCTGGATTAGTTGAATAAGGCAAAGTGTAGAGTTGGGAAGATTGTGAAAGAGGATGTTGCAGTAGTCCAATCTGGAGAGAACCAGAGCTTTGTAGACAGTGAGCTGCTGGGGGAAGGTGAGAAAAGGTAGGTTACCTTTGAGGAGATGCAGGTAGAAGTGGCGAGAAGGAGAGTGTGGAGTTGAAGATGACATCAAGGTTTTTTGCCTCACAGTAGGGTGTGGGGAGGGGGCCCAAGGAGGGCGTCAAGAGGGATACAGGAAAGGCAGTAGCAGGGGGTCCCAATGAGAAGGATCTCTGTATTACTGGCCTTAAGGCAGAGGTTCTTAGAGGTGCACCACCCCTGAATGACAGATAGACAGTCAGGAATGAGGGAGGAGGGAGAGGAGGCTGAGGGTAGCCAGAAAGAGAGCTGTGTGTTATCCGCATAACATTGAAAGTTAGAGGAGAAAGTAGAGATCAGGTGGTCCAGGTGGGGCAGATAGACATTGAAGAGCCAGGGTGAGAGGATGGAGACCCAGGGAAAAGCACATGTGGAAAGCGAGTTGGTGGAGAGAAAGGACCCAAGTTGGACCTGGGAGGGTTGGTCTAAGAGGAAGGAGGTAAACCACGCCGGAGCCTGACCAGTGATGACAAGTTTCACACTGGGCCGGTTGATCAGGGTGGTGTGATTGACCGTGTCAAAAGCAGGGGAGCGGTCAAGCAGGATGAGGACAGAGTAAGAGTTGTAGTCAAGGTTAAAGAGCAGATCTTCAAGGGAGTTCAGGAAAGCAGTTTCTGTGTCTCAGGCCGATCTGAAGCCAGACTGATGGTCATGGAGATAACCAGCAGATTCAGTGTAGAGCTTTAGTTGAGAGATGGCCAGTTTCTCCAAGAGTTAGCCCAGGAAAGGAGTGATAGAGATTGGGTGATAGTTTGCCAGGCAGACAGGATCAGCAGAAGGCTTTTTCAAGAGGAGGTGTACAAGGGATTGCAGAAATCAGCCAAGGCTGGAGCATGGGAAACAATTTTGTCCTTAATTGTTCTGGAAGAGCAGGGGAGCACCTGTTTGGATGAAACTTTCTAAAACTGCATTTGTCTAAATACATTATTAGGTGTTATTGGAGAGAGAGAGAGAGGCGAGAAGGAGAGAAGAGGGAAATGTACCAGAGGGGGCCTGAGAGCAGTAGAGGGAGAGAGATGAGGAGAGGAGGATAACCTGGACAGGATACCCTGAGTTTTAGTGGTGAAATGAGAAGCCAGTGCTGTACAGAGGGTCTTGTAGGGACCAGGAGAGGTGGAGACTGCAGTCGGATTGGCCAGCTCCTTGCAGATTTTAAAATGTTCAGCCGTGCTGTTAGAGACCGCAGAGTCATGAGGTTTAATGTGGATGTCCTTCTTGGAGAAGAAGGAGACTCTGTAATACATTTGGAGCAAGGCAGCAGGCAAAATTGTCAGAGGATGTGCCCGAAGCCCCCAGTTTCACTTGGCAGTTCTGCACATGAGTTTCAGAGTCGCCAGGTCGTAGTCATACCAAGAGTTTCACTTGGAGGCAGGCTTCAGATGGATCGTCATGACAGGGGAAGTATATCGAGAGCATTGGAGATAGAGGCAGCAGAGTCATGATCTTGAATGTGGACCCTCTTCTTGGAGAAGATGGAGAATCTATATTACCTTTGGAGCAGGTGGCAAGCCAATTTGTCAGAGGATGTTCCTGAAGACCTCCACTTCCACTCAACAGCTCTGCACATGCGTTTCAGAGTGGCCAGGTCGTGGTTATACCAAGAATTGCACTTGGAGGCAGACTTCAGACGGCTCCTCATGACAGGGACAAGTATATTGAGAGCATTGGAGATAGAGAGATGAAGGTTGGAGAGGGCTGTGTCAGAGTGGGTGTCAGCCACTTCATAGGTCGAATGGCCGGGGGGAAGATGGCAGTGATGAGGTAAGTTTTGCCAGAGGAAAAGATAGCTTCAGGTGAGAGGAAAGCAGAAAGTGGTCAGTACAAGAGAGTGGAGTAGTGTGAGGGTTAGAGAGGGGGATGTCTGAGGAGATGAGAAAATCCAAGGTGTGTCCAGTTGAGTGTGCCAGACCAGAGGGAAGAATAGAGAGGGGGAGAGAGTTGCAGAGGTTGCGGAAAGGCCCGGAGTTGTCAGAGGAGTCCAAGTGGATGTTGAAATCCCACAGGAATAGAAGCTTAGAGGTAGAGGCAAGGAGAGAGGGGGAGAACTCAGCCCATTCAGAGAGGAAGAGGGTGAACTGGCCAGGTGCCCTGTAGATGGTGGCCAATGTCAGAGAGAGGCCAGACAAGGCATTCAAAGAAGGAGTAAACCTGGGTGGGGATGAAAGAGGGAGGGACCCACTCAGGAAAGATCAGGGCCACTCCACCTCCGGGCCAATTGGTCCTGGGTTTGGAGAATATCGTGTAGCCCTCAGAAAGGAGAGTGTCAAAACTTGTGAAAGAGCTGGCTGTGTAGCAAGTCTCACTGAGAGTGAGAACATCCAGATCAAGTTCTTCGAGGATGAGGCAGATGTCAGGGGAGTGTTTGACAGCAGAGTGAGTTCGAGAGTAGCTACGTGTACCAGGTTGCCACTTTTGAAAGACTTCCAGGGTGGGGTACAGGAGAGAGGTACACCCAATGGGAGATGCAAAGGGGCCCAAGAGAGGGCAGAGGTAGAAGGGGGGGCAGATGGCACATAGAGGAGGCAGAGGGGGGAGCCACAGAGCAGGTTGTGGATGTAGTTGTGAGTGGCAGAGGAGCCAGAGAGTTAGCAGAGGAAGGTGGTTGAGGGGCCAGAGAGGTGGTGGAGGTAGCACTAGGTGGCAGAGGGCCGAGAGTTGGAGTTGAGGCAGAGGGGGGATCCACAGACGATGCAGCAGAGGTGGGAGGGAGCAGCAGAGGCTCCAGAGAGGTAGCAGAGGAAGGTGGCTGAGGGGCCAGAGAGGCAGTAGATAGAGGAGCAGGAGAAGGAATGAAGTTGATAAGATGTGGGAGACGCCTATCCTGGAGGCAGAGGTTGGGCTCAGTTCCCTGGACCAAGATGGTCCCATTTACATAGACATTAGTGATGGTTTTGGAGGACAGGAAGGAGGCCAGGAGGGCCTCCCATCTTGTGCCACAATTAATGGGAGATGAAGAGAAAGGAGCGAGAATAGCAACCATATGTATGGTCCATAGGTCAGGAGAGGGTACGGCAAAGAGGAAGCCGGTGAGGGTCTGTCTGGAGGAGGCACTGATATGGTCTGTCAGCGATGGGAAGGCCTGGATTGGAGACCAGGATGTGCTTCTTGAACTTCTTCTTTCCAGACTTCGTGAGAGGAATAGGATAGGTGATAGAAAAGCAGTTAGAGAAGATGTGTAAAAACAAGAGCACAAAAGAGGGGTATAAGTAGAAAAGAGAGGGAAAAGTGAGAGGGAGACAAGAGAGGAGGGGAAACTCATTACAGAGCTACGCCATGCAGAATGCACCAGGTGGGGACATTGCAGGGTGGGGTACAGAGGGAGGAAAAGTAGGAATGGACAGAGAAGGGCAGAGGAGACAGTCAGGTTGAGCACAACCAACAATTACCAGCAGTAAACACCTAGGGGGGACCGAGAGATGGAAAAAGACCTAGGGGGCACAAGAGAAGCAGACTTAAGTATAACTAACAGTTCACAGCAGTAAACACAAAGGGTGAAACCTAGAGGGGGAAAAGACCTAGGGGGGCACAACAGAAGCAGAAATAAGTACAACCAACAGTTACCAACAGTAAACTCAAATGGAGGAACCTAGAGAGGTAAAAATGCCTAGAGTGCTCAACAGAAGCAGAGTGAAGGTACAAGCACAGGAACAACACACCTATAGTGGGAAAGTGCAAAGAAATAGCAGGGAACACAAAGTGAGGCAACCCTGACAGAGACAGTGTACATTGAGCCAAGCATTTAAGTGCAAGTAAGCGCGAGGCAGAGCAGTTTAGTAGGGAGCAGTAATGGCTGCTTCCCCTGCACATGCATTTCTTTCTGTACAGTCATTGATGGTTGACAGCTCTGCAGCATACCCACACTTTGGGCTGCACCCCTTCGTCACCAAACACTTGTGCTGCACAACACCACACCCTTTGCCTGTGTTAGGGAGAATTCTCTATATGTGCTAATTCATTGATGGTTGACAGCTCTGCAGCATACCCACACTTTGGGCTGCACCCCTTCGTCACCAAACACTTGTGCTGCACAACACCACACCCTTTGCCTGTGTTAGGGAGAATTCTCTATATGTGCTAATTTCCCTTACCTTTTAAGACCCCCAGAAACTTTGCTGGATTTCTGGGATTTAATTTTTTTACCTGGGAAGAGTGAGAGCCTTTTTTCCCACTCTTCCACGGATTTTGATGTGTGTTTCACTTTTGTGTTCTTTGGTTATGGAGTTTTAAAACAACTCCATAAGCATCATCTTTTTCTGTGTGTCACGCAGCACCTGCAGTGCAGTGGCACAGGGTTGTCTTTCAGACTTCCCAAGGTTTAAAACACCTTCATTGGGACTGACTACCGTCTCTCAGAGCATGTAAAGTTAAATTGACTTTACTAGTCTCTTTAAATTTACTGACCCAGCACACCCTATTCTCCTATAGAGTAAAGGAGGGGTTGCCTAGCTTCCCCTGAGTCAAAACACTCATGTAACAGTAAAATGTTAGCCTTTCCTTCTTTAAATGGTTGGTGGCAGTGGTTTAGATCAAACTACCATGATCTTTTCCGACCGCTAGCAACGGTAGCTAAAAACCGGGTCAGCCATGTTTTTCAATATGGCGCCCAAGACCTAGCTGTAAAAACAGACTCTGGTCATCTTTTTTCGCCATTTCTTTTAAGAAAGGTCTTTCTTGTGTTTGTCTCTGCGTGCCAAAACAGGTTTGGTCCCTTTGTTTGTTGGCCTTTGATGGGCTTCAGTGCTGAAGCCCTCCTCTGGCTCCTGAGTGTCTGGGTGGACAGGATGTGAGGGAGGTGCCCGGAACTCCCTGTGCTTAGTCTCCTAGGAGACCTGAATGCACTCTGGCGTGATTGGCCAGCTGTCTGTCCAGCAAATCTAGGTGCCACCCTGCAATTGTCGCCCAACATGCGCATTACCAAGACTTGCCTCTCATACACAATCTGGTCCCTAGCCTTGACCAGTCTAACCATCACCATAATAATGGCCTTCACCAAATCTATACCTTGCAACCTGTAAGAGAGAAAATCGCGACTCAGAGCTAGGTTGCCTCGACTCTACGACCTCAAAAACAAAAGAACTAGTCTATCAGGCCTTACAACCACTCCAACTGCCATTAACCCTAACCCTCTTGCCATAGCGGCTGTAAAGTGTCCTAAATCACAAATCGGCTCGCACCACAAACAGAAGAGACCAAACCACACCAGTCCTAGACTCCTCCAAGACACAATCACAACTCCTACCTTATCAGGAGCCCTTATCAATGCAAGGTCCCTCATAGCTCACAACACGGAAATTGCTGACATACTTGCTATGGACAACTTAGATCTTCTTGCTGTCTCTGAGACCTGGCTCCACGATGCCGCAGGTCCCGAATTCATGATTGCCATACCAGACAACTACAACATACTAAGAGTTGATCGGCCTAACTCCAGAGGAGGTGGCCTGGCCATCATTGCCAAAACGAAGCTAGCTGTAAGACTTACCCCACCGCCAGCAATTACATTGTGCGAACTTCTCTCAGCTAAAATACCCATCTCTAATAATAGTATACTAACTATTCTCCTAGTGTACAGACCACCAGGCCCACTAGGTAACTTTGAGGAAGACCTATCCAGCCACATCACTAATAGCATCGAAGAGTCCACCCAGCTCTTATTACTAGGTGACTTTAACTTGGGATTCAATGATGTTGAGAATAAACATGCCCATTCTATCCAATCAATCTTAGTCGATCATGGTCTTACCCAAAAAGTCTTAGCCCGTACACATATAAAAGGACGTACCTTAGACTGGATAGCCAACCGTAACTGCGATACCTCCATTTCTAATATTTTACCACAAACCTGGACCAATCACCTCATATGCTTCTCAGCCACCATAGAGCCTCCTAAACTAAATACTACTAAAATAGCACCTCCTATGCCAACGAGAAGTAAAAAAGAAATCACTGTTGAAAAACTACTCCCACTACTCCTCCCAGCTCTCACCGCTAGCACTATTAACTCTGACCCAAACACGCTAGTTCAGACATTCAACAATTCTATGACCAAAGCCTTGGACATGATAGCCCCTATTAAACTTCGTAAAAGTAAACGAGAATCTCAACTCAACTCATGGTTCACCCCCCACCTCAAAGAACTACGTATCCAAAAACGCAAACTCCAAGCTATCTGGAGGCACACACCCTCAGCTGAGAATAAAACCTTACTTGCCAACTTTGCCAAAAAACACAAGAAGGAAATCATCCAAACTGAAAAAGACACGTTTAATGAGAGAATTAGTAAAGCTAACTCTAATTCCAAAGAACTCTTCTCCATTCTCCGAGAAATGGAAAACCCAATTGCGCCCACAGACAATGTCCCTAAGGACAAACTATGGTGTACTAGCATCCAAAATGCCTTAGCAAATAAAATCACAACCCTACAATCCAAAATTGCAAAGAAAAAAGCCTCCTTGAGCTCTACTGTAACACATACCACCCTCTTGACAGATACACCAAGTACAACTAAACAAAGCAATTGCAAACCATTCAGGTTTTCCAACATATCCATATTGGAAACTGAAAAGGTTATATTATCCCTGAAACCATCGAACTGCCAAGGCGACAGTTGCCCTGCACAAGTTATTAAGGACGCAGCCAGAGATTTAGCACACTTCATCTCTAAATTAATCAACGCATCCTTTAATTCTAGTACTGTACCCACAAACCTCAAAGAATCTTGGGTACTGCCTCTCCTTAAAAAACAGACTCTTGACCCAGCTGTCATGATGCCTACCTCTAAGGAGCCAGGCCGGGCCCAGCAACCCCAGAGGCAGACATCATTTTCCCCAGGGAAGTCTCAGCGGGCCCAAGTTGGGGCCCTTTGGACTCAGTCCTGGCGCCTTAGGCGCCAGGCTCATAGCGGACCCCAGTCCTGGCGCCTTAGGCGCCAGGCTCATAGAAGAGGATATGTGTTTAAGTGCTTGGGTGCACACTTACCTGATGCAGACCTTGCTGCTTCATCCAGGCCCTCTTGAGGCCTGAATGGGACTACTTTACCTGTAGGACTACTTCACCACCCGGGTGTGGTCGGGGAAGGATACATACCTGATTGGTGGAAGGATACATACCAGGAACTTCTTCCAAGGCTATTTAAACCCCACCCGAACAGCCACACGTGCTTCGCGTTGTTCTGCACCTAGCAGCTGGACGCTCACCGTGTCAGCTCCTGCATCCTGTCTTCAGCCACGCCTGCCAGCACCCTGGGACACCTGCAAGGGGAGAAAGGAAGAGAATAGGAGAAGAAAAGCCCTTACCTGCTAAATCTGCATCCCGGAGTCATTTCTCCAACGGCCCTGAAAAGGAAGACATCATTTTAAAGGCATTTCGTTTCGATCGCTGCAGCGCTGCATTTTACTCACCTTGGTAAGGCGCTTCCATCTTCAGCAGCGATCTTCCGGATTCAGCTACGCCCCGGCGCCTAGAGGAAAAAAGACAAGAACAAAGGTGAGAGGGTGAAAAGGAATAAGGAAAGCTCAGTTTCCTTTTAAGTCTTACCTGTTGGATTATTCCCACTGCATTTCGGGTCCTGCCGCTTCCTGGCATCTCCGGACCCCGGCCCCTATGGGGAAAAAAGACAAAGACATTGAATGAGCAAATGCAAAGACATTACCTGAGCGCTCATCCAGAACTGTTTCACTTCGGGTCGGCGCCATATCTCCGGCACTCCGAACCCCGGCCCCTAAGGGGAAAAAGACATAAGCATTAGCGCTTGCTGCAATTAGACAACGAACATTATTATTAAGCTTGAACTTTTGAACAGAACTTTTACAGCGCCTTACCTGAACAGTCAAGCTTACCTGAACTCCCATCAATCCTCAATCCAGTGAAGTAACTGGGTTTCAACGCGCCCCTGCATCAAAAGCAGGATGGAGAGCTCATCCTTCCAAACCCTAAGGTGAGGCTTCACGGGGAATCGTGGAGGAGGTATCGTGGAGGGTTGGAAGGGAGTGGGAGGCTTGAGCATTGTTCCACAGTTGGTAATACTCCCTTTTCACGCACAGGAGGGTATCCAACAAGCCAGGGAAGCCAGAATAGAGGGGCCCTTCCTGTCCATCTTCAGAGTTCTCCGCCTTCGATGCCGCGCCTCCGTGGGAACCATTGACAGAGTAGCCTACCTACAGATTCAAAACTATCTGGAGTCAAACCAACTACTAGGATTGCGACAATCTGGATTCAGACCACTACATGGCACTGAAACGGCCTTAATTGACCTCAAGACACAAATCGACGAGTTGAAGGATAAAGGTAAAACAGCTATGCTCCTCCTCCTTGACCTATCGGTAGCTTTTGACCTGGTGGATCATGCAGTGTTATGCAACCATCTAGCGTCTGCCGCCAATTTCTCAAGTGAAGCTATAGCCTGGGTACATCCTTCCTTGCCAACCATACGATGAGAGTGTTCTCCCCCTTAGCTTCAGCGGACCCAATACATATCACCTGTGGTGTCCCACAAGGTTCAAGTGTCTCCCCCACAATGTACAATATATTTACTAAGCCACTCTTCGACAAACTTGACAGACTGGAGGTAACTTATACTAATTACGCGGATGATAAGCAGATCCTCATACCACTATCTGGCAACGTTGTCGAAGATACAGCTACAGTAAACAAGATTTACCTCCTCATTCAGGCATAGATGGCCTCCCACAGCCTCTGCCTAAATGACGACAAAACAGAGATACTGATCCTGGGTTCCGACTCTAACCTTAAAAAACTCCGCCCCAACTATCTCGCCTTCAACAAAGATGGCAATATAATTAAGGTGGCAACTGAGGTAAAAACACTAGCAGGGTAATTCATAGAATTTCGCAGAAAAGTGTCGCAAACGGCTGGCGCAGAGTGTCCGCGTGCGATTGACTGCGCCAGGCACGTGCGCTAAAACCGATTTCCGCGCACAGCGTATTCATGGATTTTAGGCTCCCAAACCAGCCGTGGCACAGAGAATTGAAGCGACCCTGCAGCAGCGCCAGTTACGCCCCCAAGAACGCCCTCGCGCAAGGAAAAGCCATCAAAATCGCTAAATCATCACAAAGGGCTGCGCTAACCCTGGACCAGTTCACCGGGCTGGCAAACAGCAAACGCCAAGCGGGGAACGTGTATTTCAGGGGTGCGCGGGAAGTTCCACACGCGATTGGCCCAGTGCGAGCAAGGTATGTGTATTTCAGGGGTGCGCGGGAAGTTCCACACGCGATCGGGCCTGGGGGAGTGGGCTACGTGTATTTCAGGGGTTCGCGTGAAGTTTCTCACGCGATCGGGCCTGGGGGAGCGGGCTACGTGTATTACAGGGGTGCGCGGGAAGTTCCACACGCGATTGGCCCAGTGCGAGCAAGGTATGTGTATTTCAGGGGTGCGCGGGAAGTTCCACACGCGATCGGGCCTGGGGGAGCGGGCTACGTGTATTTCAGGGGTTTGCGTGAAGTTTCTCACGCGATCGGGCCTGGGGGAGCGGGCTACGTGTATTACAGGGGTTCGCGTGAAGTTTCTCACGCGATCGGGCCTGGGGGAGCGGGCTACGTGTATTTCAGGGGTTCGCGTGAAGTTTCTCACGCAATCGGGCCTGGGGGAGCGGGCTACGTGTATTACAGGGGTTCGCGTGAAGTTTCTCACGCGATCGGGCCTGGGGGAGCGGGCTACGTGTATTTCAGGGGTTCGCGTGAAGTTTCTCACGCGATCGGGCCTGGGGGAGCGGGCTACGTGTATTTCAGGGGTTCGCGTGAAGTTTCTCACGCGATCGGGCCTGGGGGAGCGGGCTACGTGTATTACAGGGGTTCGCGTGAACTTTCTCACGCGATCGGGCCGGGGGAGCGGGCTACCTGTATTTCAGGGGTTCGCGTGAAGTCTCTCACGTGATTGGCCCCGTGCAAGCAGGGTACGTGTATTCCAGGGGTGCGCGGGAAGTTCCACACGCGATTGACCCCGTGCAAGCAGGGTACGTGTATTCCAGGGGTGCGCGGGAAGTTCCACACGCGATTTCAGCAGGGTATGTGTATTTCAGGGGTTCTGGGGAGAACTACACGTGAATTGGCCATGTGGGTCCTCCCAGGTGTATGCTCCACAACCTCCACGGCCCCTGCAGGCAGCCCACACCACGGGGGACTACCCTGCACCCCTGCTCATGTCCCGCAGGCAGCCCATCCACCATGGGCATGCCCCCCAGCCAACCCACATGTCACCTTGCACTACTGATCAACAATGCATGTCTCCCACCACCCCCACCCCCCAGCAGTGCAGGGGCAGCCTCCACCAGGCCCCCACTCATGTCTCGCACCACCCCCACCCCCCAGCCACCAGGGGCACCCTCCACCAGGCCCCCACTCATGTCTCCCACCACCCCCACCCCCCAGCAGTGCAGGGGCACCCTCCACCAGGCCCCCACTCATGTCTCCCACCACCCCCACCCCCCAGCATCCAGGGTCACCCTCCACCAGGCCCCCACTCATGTCCCCCTGCACCCCCACCCCCCAGCAGTGCAGGGGCACCCTCCACCAGGCCCCCACTCATGTCTCCCACCACCCCCACCCCCCAGCCACCAGGGGCACCCTCCACCAGGCCCCCACCCATGTCCCCCTGCACCCCCACCCCCCAGCAGTGCAGGGGCACCCTCCACCAGGCCCCCACTCATGTCTCCCACCACCCCCACCCCCCAGCCACCAGGGGCATCCTCCACCAGGCCCCCAATCATGTCTGCCACCACCCCCACCGCCCTGCCACCATGGGCAGCCCCCACCAGGTCCTCACAATCCCCAATCATGTGTGTAATGGTCAGCCTCCACAGCCAAAAAGCCCTACCAAGTAACCCATTCACCCACATGGAAATGGAAATCACATGTTACACCCCCAATGTTCATGAAGCTAATGAAGCCATGTCCGTCACACACAATGGTTGCAATTGAATGGGAAAACACACAACATGACATGCATGAAACCAATGAGATGATACCACACAGTGAAGTATGCAAACAAAATTGTATTGAAAAAAAATAAGAATGCTAAAGAAAGAAAACTAACTACAATGTGAATGAGAAAAAAGTAAGCTGCATGTCCGTATGAAAAAATGAAACTTGAAATCCAAATAGAAAAAAATTTTGTCCAAAGTCAAATGTAAAAAAATCTCCATGCAATAAAGAACTATGTACAAAAATAACAAGGGTCCATGAGCCCAACTGAACAAAGGAAACCTACTAAAAAATCTACCTAAAAATCAACTATATACAAAAAGTGGAGCAGTGTCCGTCGACTCCAAATCATAATACGAAAGAAAGGAAACCTAAAACTAAAGAACTATATACAAAGGCGGCGGGCAAGTCCAGCGGCTCACTCTGTGGTGTCCCGGGCCAGGGCATCATCGAACTCCTGTTCGATGTCCCGGAGGCGGTCCAGTTCCATGGCCCCGAGGGTCCGCAGGGACGACGCTGTGTCCTCCTCCAACCCCCTGCGGATTGCCTCGAGGCACTCGGCCCGCCTCAGGGCCCTCCGCATGGAGTTCTCCGCCCTGACCATTGTGAGCCGCGCCTCTTCCGCCCGCCGCCGCTCCGCACCTATGGCGTGGCCCAACCGCTGCCACACGGAAGACACTCTCTGTCCTGGGTCCCCCTGCCCTCCGGCCGATGCCTGCCCCTCCGATGTCGAAAGCCCCGAGCCTTCATGGCTCCCACCATGTTGCTGCTGCTGCTCTGCCTCTGAGCGTGCACTGCCTCCTGCTGCCTGCACATCCTCCGCCGGCTGGGGTGCACTTGTTGATGTGGCCACCCCTGCTGGACCACCGACTCCCGACTGTGGCAGGGATGCCTCCTCCACCAGCCTGGCCGCACCGTCAGAGGCAGCTCCACAGGGCACCCAGGTGACTGATGGGTGGGAAGATGGCACAGAGGACGACTGGCGCGTAGGGGGTCCAGTTGAGGAGGGGGTCAGAGCAAGCCCCATCAGACGGAGGAATCCGGCCTGGGTGACCTGTCCCAGCAGGCTGACGTGGTCAACGAGCCATTCGAGATGACGTGCAGTCTCTCCATGAAAAGACTGCAGGTCACCTCGCATGGCCCGTTGACGCAACGCCACACCAGCCAGGACAGGCTCAACCCGGACCTGGATAGCCACGTCCGCAGGCAGAGGAAGGCCAGTTGACGTCAGCTCATCCCCTGCCTGGAAACGGGTCTGGACGTAGGCATCCCTGCTGGTGCAAGATGATGCAGGGACAGGATCGGGGACAGGATTGCACACAGGCACCTCCGCGGCGGCCTGTGCTGCCTCCTGTCCCTGGTCCTGGACTGCACCACTAGCACCAGTGGGATCCCCACCTCCAGACCCCGTCTCTGGTGCTTGCACGGCCTCCTCCTCAACCAGACCCCCCACCAACCTGGATGACTCCGTGCCATCTTCCCCTGTTGGGCCCTGTGGGGTCCCAGCTGCCCCTTCTGCTGCCGAGGAGTCCAACTCCAACCTCCGCCTCTTGGACCTCCCCCCGTCAGCTGCGGCCTGGGACGCGGCACCGGACTCCTCACTCCCCGACGAGATGACAACACGGGAGGGGAGCCGGGCCTTGCGTCTCCGGCTGGCGGTCGGATCCCCGCCGCTGTGCTCCACAGCACCTTCTCTGCCCTCTTCATCAGTTGACGCTGCACACAGGGAGAAACAAAACACAGGCATCAGGGTACTGTACAATGGACACATACACACATGACAGTTGCACATGAGTGGCATTGGCAAACCTTAGGCATGTCATCACAATCCCCAACACACATGTCATTGCAACTCGCACACATGAGCCATACCACAGGCATATCGCAACTGCCACCACCATCCATACACATACAACAGCATGAGCAGCCAAAGGTGACCCAGACATCACATGCAACACAGGAAGTGCACCACACATGTACACACACCACCACACTTGCATGCATGTGTACACCTCGGCCAAGTGTCGCACTGTTCAGACGTTCATCCATGTCACATCTGCCAATCAGGCTTACACATACCGCAGTCACATGCATCCATGTTGCATCACTGTTGCACCCTTGTCAAATACACACACATGCACATGTACACAGTGCTCATACATGCAGCCCAATACAACATACATGCGTGACATCACGGACATGTCTACTTACATACACATACATAAAAACATGTGTGCACGCACAACTGCATTTGCCATGCAAGCCTACACACACAAGCACCATCCATGTCTCACACATTACAGCCCTCGCATGTGTCAGCCCCACGGCCATGTACACCCCCACCCATACTCGACCCCATACAAACAGATGTGCAACCTGCACAATACCGAATAATCACCACACGCACTGCTCACAATCAGGATGCATGTACACTCACCGCTCGACTCCAGACGGGTCTGCTTCTCCAGGACCTGGACGTGGAGCGCTGGGGATATGCGTTCCAGGACCCCCATCTGTTCTTCCGACAAGTGGCCCCGGCGCCCCTTGGCATCCGCTGCCTTCAAGAGGCGCCGGGCCTTGTTCAGGGTCCTGGACCTGAAGTCCTCCCAGCGCTTCCTGACATGTTGTAAGTCCCGGACTGCCACCCCCTCCGCGTTGATGGCAGTCACGATGTCAGTCCAGATCCGAGTCCGTCCTTCCTTGTCGGCGCGGGAACTTCCGAAGAGGGCATCATACTGCCCCAGGACTTGCTCCACCAGGACACCAACTTCGGTGGCACTGAAGCTGGTGCCCCTCTGCCTCTCTGGCCGGGGGTTGTCAGTGGTCACAGATGGTGTTTGCCCCGACATGACAACCCCAGAGGCAGGAGTGGGTGGGCAACTGGGTCCTGGGGCTGGGCTGTGGAGCGATGGAATTCCAGTCGGGAGTCTTCGGTACCAGCAGGGGTGGTCACAGCAACAGCACCCCTGGCTGATGTGCAGGCAGCAAATGGCAGTGCACGTGGGCAGCAGGCAGTCAGGCAGCAGCAGATGGTAGGTGGGAGCGTGCTCGGGGCTCTGGGGGGCAGTAGTTCGGCCTTCTGGGCAGGAGCGTGGTCTTCCGTGTGCTTACGCGTGGCCAGCTTGGTACGGAGTGATTTTGCACGTGAAAATCCTGCACGTCAGCGTGAAAATCGAGGAAAGGCCCTTAGTGCGTAAGCGCGTCAGCACGCATAGGCGATTCTATTGGACCAAAGGCCCTCAGCGCGTAAGCGCGTCTGTGACGTGACCCGCACGGGTGTTTCCCACACAGCACGTGATGACAGAGCACACGTGGAAAGACTGCACGTCAGAGTCTCATCACGTGTGATTGGTGGAAATGGCCCTACACGCAGAAGAGACAAAGCGTGTAATAGGAGGAAATGTCCCTACACGCAGAAGTGACAAAGCGTGTAATTGGAGAAAATGGATCTACACGCAGAAGTGACAAAGCGTGTGCTTGGTGAAAATGGATCTACACGCAGGAGTGACAAAGCGTGTGATTGGTGAACGTACACGCCGCGTAAGTGACGCTGTACGTGTGGGCCTGTATATAAGGTACGTGTAGAACACCATTTCCTTGTACGTGCTTTTCGTGGAGAGCGAGTGGGTGAATTCTGTACTTCTTGTCGTTTCACACGCGATTTACTTCACGGCGTTTCCAGTTCGTACTCCCTGTTACCTCTGACAGCTTTTTCTCTTTTTTCTCTTGTACTGGTTTACCTGGGCCTGTTCCCTCAAACAGTGTCCCCTTCTACTGTTGTCCTGTCTTCTCAGACAGCGTACACATCTTCTTTTGGCGGGGGTATTGCCAACCAAACACGCTCATTTTTCACGCTCTTTTACCTGGCAGACGGTGAGTCACGCACGTATCTAACTTCTGTGCTTGCCCCGTGTGTAGCCTACCCCTTCAGAGGTCATTCTAGGCTGCGTGTGACACGCATACGTTCATTCTTGTGTTACTGGGTGCCACAGCGTAGTGCAGGTTTTTCTTTCTGCACACGTGGTCTAGGAGGGGTTGCGTGCACGTCATCTCCCTTTTTTGGGCCTCCTGTGCGTTGCGTGACCCGTCATCTTTCCCCAGGGGTTACAATCAGCCGTGCTAGAGCACTAGGGTACAATTACCATCTGGTACCCAACCCCTTTGACCCCCAATTGCCCAGGACAATTGTCTACAGCCACTCCCATACGCACATTAATATCAGTGCCATGGCTGGGAGGCGAGGATTCCGTAAGGGTGGCAAAGGTGGAAGAGCCACAAGTGGTGGCCGTGGTGGATCCGGTAGGGGACGTGGTCGTAACTTGCAGGGTGAGCCTGTCCCCCCATGTGTGGAGGACCAGTCAAGGGCACCCATCATCCCCCCCCTCCCCCCCTCCCGTTGAGGCTGAAGTGGCTGACACCATCCATGCTCAGCCCTTGTTGGACCAGCCCATTGTGGCACCAGACCTGGCTGACTCCATGGCTGACTTCCAGGTCAGCAGGGCTACGACACGTGCGCTGGTGCACGTTGATGCTATCATGCCACGTGGATCTGGGGCAGCAAGGTCATCTGCTGCCCCAAGTAGGCAGGGCGGAGAGGCTGCAGGGGCAGCTGCGGCTCCATCCACCCCAGCTCTCACACACCCAGCCAGGACAGTGTCCGTCCTAGTCCATTCTGCTGACATTCCCCATGACACCATTACACTTGAGCCAATGCCTGCACCAACTCCCATGCTGAGTGTGCAATCCCACACACCTGATACAGAGCCCACCAGGGCTCCTGCCCCTAGTGTCCAGAGCGGCGCAGGACACTCAGGATCACCACCACCTTCCAAGCGGAAGAGGAAGAGTGCTCGTCCGGCACAGGCTGATGCCCCAGACACGGCTACACAGTCCGGTCCGTCGAGGAAGCCCAGCTTCACGGATGACGAACTGAATGCACTTGTCGAGTATGTGTCCGGACATGATAACGAGGATCATGTTGCAGGATCCAAGACCACACCTGCACAACGCCAGGCACACTGGCAGACCGTTGCGGACATCGTAAGTGCCCTTGGAATCGTGAGGCGCACAGCCAATGATTGCTACAAGCGCTGGAATGACCTAAAGCGCAGGGCAAAGAAGAAGCTGGCCTCAAGTCATGCCGCAACTCTAGTGACTGGAGGTGGGTCTCCAGTAGAAGACATGGAACTCACTCCACATGAGTCAGTCGCTGGGACCTACGTCACGGAGGAACAGATCCAAGGCGTGGGAGATCTGCCTGATTACGAGGCATTGTCTGGTGAGTGCACATGCATGTGTGTGTCATCCATGTGCATGGTGTGTGTGTGAGGGCATCTGTTTGTGTGCCAGGTGAGAGTGTGTGCGCCTGAGTCGAATGGGTCAGCCATGTGCTTCATGCAATACATCCTGCGCAGCTGCATTTTGCCATTGCAGTATCCCTTCTGCCAACAGTAGACATCTAGGCCAACAGCACCCAAGTTGGCCTTGAAGTGTCACCTTGCCACAACATTGTTGCTTATTTTCCTATGTTCAATCAGACAGATTGTATGCATTCCACCACTTATACTAGGCATTCCTCAGTCCTCTAGTCACATGTATGGCATGGCCATGGTAAAGTGGAGTTACTTTGTTACCTGGATATCATATGTTCACACATGTCCCTGTGCAATTGGACCATATTGGACTGCCAGCTCCAGGTGATAAAGCAGACCTGTTTGAATTAGAAAAGCTATTGCATGTGGGAACTGGACAGAATGAATAAGTGCTGCCCTCCTCTCCATCTACACTCAATAGCAATGGCACATGCCATCTGTGTGATGGCATGTGTGTGTCACCTGGCAATCACAGGGCAATGTGTGATGCCACTGCCAGGCAGCATGCATGAAATGTGTTCAACTTCCATCTTTGTGTAATGAGTGTGTGCCATTTGCCTGCCCTTCATACGCAGTGAGGGTGCATGCATGGGAGGGTCTTAGTCATGTGGGACATGTGTCAATCAAGTACTGGTTCTCTTGCTTCTCAGCCCTCATTGTGTGCCATGGTGCTAATGCGGGTTTCCATTTCTTTGTCATTATGTCATTGCAGGGGAAGACGCACCTGATACTGCTGGGGTTGTGGAGATGGTGCAGAGCCAGGAGGGTTCCGAGGGCCGACCAACCACCAGTGAGGGACGTGGTGTGCTGGTGGGTGAAAACCCACAAGTGCTGCAGGTCGTGCTCTCAAGGGGTGTCTCTGGCTGCACCTCCCCCGAGCTGTACTCAGCTGTTGACTCGATGATGAGACCTACGTGCCGTTGCAGGTGAGTGTTCCAGGGAGGGAATCTGTTCTGTCCCACCCACCTGCACCAGGGTCAGAACCCTCAATGGGGATGTCAGTGTTGGCAGCTAGGCCTTTGGTGGTTACGGATGCAGGGTCACACTCCGCGACATCTGATCCTGTTCCTGGGCCAGCAGATCAGAGGGGGAATGCAGTCCTGCAGCCTCAGGCAGTGCCCGCACAGCAAGGCGCAGTCCGCCTTGCCCCAGACAGGTGTGGTGCCCGCCGACGTGGTGGCCGTACGCCACCTGGCAATACCGCATGGGAGCAATCCATTTACGGTATGGCTACCCAACAGGCAGCATCATCCGAGATGATGGCTCAGGCCATGGATAGGGTGGCCACTTCCATTGTCCCCCCTGAAAGGCTGATGGAGCGACTAGAGCAGGCAACCGACTCCATCTGCCAGTCACACAGGGAGGACATGTTGGCGTCCAACAGGGACAGGCGGGCGGCACTGGCGACTCTGCAGGAGGCCATCTCCATAGAGTCCCAGGGCCACAGGGAAGCCCTGAGGCAGGAGCTACATCAACTCAGGACGACTCTTGTTGAGCTAGAGGCTTCAACACACCAAAGGACAGAACAGCAGCTGGAGTGTCTCACCCGTACGCTCTCAGCTGAGATGCAAGCAACGAGGGCGGAGGTCCGGGCATCCCGTGAGTTGTTGCATGGGGACCTCCGCACACTCATCCTCCAGAACGAGACCTACCACACCCGCATGCTTGCAGCCATGGAGGAACAGAGTAGGGCCTTGCGTGGGCTGCCTCCCATAGTGCAACCACCTCCGGATGCAGCTGCACAGGGTGATAATAGCGACAGCAGTGATACTCCCACAATAGGGTAGCCGTGTGGGCCATGAGCCCATGGAGGTGTTTTTTTTCCCCAGGATCCACACAGGTGGTTTCTGGTGTGCACCCTGACCTCGGACCTCCTGGGTGGCCCCCCCAACCCCCCCGGGCCCTTTAATGGCCATTTCTTATTTTTTTTTATTTTTTTTTTTTATTTTTATTTTTATATTTTTCCCAAATTTTTTTGGGACAATTTGTTGGCTTCCATGGTTCCTGTGGGCATACGCTGCATTGTGGCTGGGCACATGCAGGCTTGTCATGTATTAGGTTCAGATGCCTGGGTTTGAGTCACACACACCCCTCCTGCTTCCCGTTTCCATGGGCTTGCAAAGGGTGTGCCCAAGTGACATTGAAGTACATGGTGACATTGGACTCCCACTACATGTGTGGGTAGTCTAGTCAATACTGTGTATACATTCCTAGTGCATATTGCTGTTGTGTTGTACACTGCATGTTGCATTGATGTGTAACTCATCATCTGTGTCTGCCTCCCAATTTGCAGGTCCCTTCCTCATGTCTACACAAGGCCCTCTAGTCTGGAGATGGGGTCCTTGTTGGCAGCAGTGCACCTACAACTCTACATGGCACCAACACTGTTCAGTTGGAAGTGGTGGGAGTGCAGGCATATCCAGGTGGTGAGACAACTGATCTATTACATTACTGAAGTCATGTTAATGGTAGTACGTGCTCAAGTTTGTTGTTTGTCCTGCATTACAGTGAGCATTTCAGGTGTAGGAAGTTTCAATTGGGGACACTGTACATCGCAACACTTGTCATGTTGTGGGGATTACTTTGTTTACCTGCACATAGCATGACATGGCACGGTGTGTTGTGTGGCGGTGCTGGGGATGGGTTGGGTGACATGGCACTGTCCTCTTGTTGCATTTAGCCAGTGGGTATTCATTTTGGCTGCTTGAATGTGTTTCTTCACAAAACTGCATTGGTGTTGTGTGTGGGTAGGGATGCACACATTGTAACACTTCCTGGTGAACAATCTCAGGCTGATATGCTTTTCACGGTTGAATCTCCAGACATCCAGGATCAGTGTCAGGTTGAGTCATCATTGATTGTCAGATGGAATGTGCCAGGCCAGTGTGCACTCCACAGGGGAGTGTATACTATGTGAAGTAATTAGCCACTAGCTGTGTACGGGTTGCCTCCCCTCGTGCCCTTTCCCCTCCCATGCGCAGCGGCTGTGCATGTGGTTGGGGATGTGGGGCCACCACCATGTCCACGGCCAGGCCCCGGCGTGTTGCACTGTTGTGCAGGACACATGCTGCCACTATGATCCTGCACACTACTGGGGGAGCTTATAACAGCTGCCCGCCAGAACGGTCAAGGGAGCGAAAGCGTGACTTTAGCACTCCGAATGTGCGCTCCACTATGCCCCGGGTTGTAATGTGGGCTGTGTTATATCTTACCTCGGGTGGCGTGGTGGGGTTCCGAATTGGCGTCATCATGTGGGGGCTGAGAGGGTAGGCACTGTCCCCTGTGGAGGTGGTGATTGGTATCATTGGTGGGGTTGTGACCTTGCTCAGTATCCAACATGCATGCATGTGCAGTGGCATCCATACTCACCAAGAAGCCATGTATCGCCATGCCGCCCAGCATCTATGTCCCGGCATAGGGTGGACATTCGGTAAATGAAGCTGTCGTGGGTGGACCCGGGATAGTTGCCATATACTGAGGTGATGATTCCCTTGGCATTACATACTACCTGCACGTTGATGGAATGCCAGTGCTTGCGTTTCCTATAGATGTGCTCAGATGCCCTGGGGGGACGTAGAGCCACATGGGTGCAGTCGATGGCACCTAGCACTTTGGGGAATCGTGCCACACCGTAAAAATCCAGGGCGGCAGCATGCCTTTCAGCAGGTGTTCTGGGCAGGTATATGTGCCTGCGGACTGATGGGCGTGCAGTGATGATGTCCAAGACCTGGTGTAGGCAGCGTGACTGGGTGGCCTGTGACACCCCACCCACTATGGCACTTGTCCGCTGAAATGATCCAGTGGCTAAGAAGTGCAGTACATTGAGGACCTTCTCCAGGGGGCTGAGTGCTTGGGAGCACAGGGTGGGTGATGTGAGGTCATCCTCCCACTCACTCACCAGGTCCAGTATTATGTGTGGTGGAAACCTGTACCTTCCATACACCTGGTCATCAGGCATCCCGAAAAGGCTGGTTCTGGGTGTGAATATTCTGGCCCTGACTCTCCTCCTCCTCCTCCTTTGGTAGCCCACTGCCACTGCTGCTAGGAACGGTATGTTCATCCTGGCATCTGGCTTGTTGTTTGAAAAGTGCGCAAATTAATGCTTTGCGCGTGTTCTAGGCGAGCGTGTGACCCACGCAGCCCTGGAATCTAGTTCCCAGTCCAATAGCGTGTGGAAATTCCCACGCAGCACGGGATCAAGTGCGCTGACGTACTTGCGTGTGTAAGTGCCCGCGCACCCCTGAAATACACGTACATAGGCCAATCGCGTGTACGCGCACTTTTGTCCAATTACACGCGATGACGCACCCCTGAAATACACGTACATAGGCCAATCGCGTGTACGCGCACTTTTGTCCAATTACACGCGATGACACTCTGACGTGCAGTATTTCCACGTGTGCGCCGTCATCACGTGCTGAGTGGGGAACACCCGTGCGGGTCACGTCAGACGCGCGTACGCGCTGAGGGACTCTGGTCCAATAGAATCGCGTATGCGTGCTGACGCGCTTACGCGCTAAGGGCCTTTCCTCGGATTTCACGCTGACGTGCAGGAATTTCACGTGCCAAATCACTCCGTATCAAGCTGGCCACCCGAAAACACACGGAAGACCACGCTCCTGCCCAGAAGGCCGAGTTACTGCCCCCCAGTGCCCCGAGCAGCCTCCCACGTGCCATCTGCTGCTGCCTGCCTGCCTGCCTGCCTGCTGCCACCGTGCCCTGCCATTTGGTGCCTGCACATCAGCCATCTGCAGGGGTCCAGTTGCTGTGTCCACCCCTGCTGGAACTGAAGACTCCCGACTGGGATTACATCGCTCCACAGCCCAGCCCCAGGACCCAGTTGCCCACCCACACCTGCCTCTGGGGTTGCCATGTCGGGCACTTCCAAATCTGGCACCAGTGGCAACCCCAGGCCAGAGGGGCAGAGGGGCACCAGCTTCACTGCCACCGAAGTTGGTGTCCTGGTGGAGCATGTCCTGGGGCAGTATGATGCCCTCTTTGGATCGTCCCACGCCAGCAAGGAAGGACGGGAGAGGATCTGGGCCGACTGTGTGGTTGCCATCAACGCGGAGGGGGTGGCAACCCGCAACGTCCAGAAGATCAAGAAGCGCTGGGAGGACTTGAGGTCCAGGACCCTTGTGAAGGCCCGGCGCCTCGTGGAGGGGGGCCGGGGCCGCATGAGTTCCATCCAGAAGAGGGTCCTGGAACGCGTACGCCCAGCGCTCCACGCCCAGGTCCTTGAGAGGGAGGCCCGTCTGGAGTTGTGCGGTAAGTGTCCAAGCATTACTGTGTGAGACAGGGCACGTTGCGGTGTGCTGGTTCTATGATACTTGCCTGTATGTGTGCCATGGGCCATGTATGCATGTATGTGTGCAGGGACATCATGGTAATGCATGTGCGACCAGTGATGTGTGACCCACATGGTTGTTGCATGTGTTGAAATGCGGCATGGGGAGCCCTATGCAGATTTTGGACATGAGAGCATGCCAGTCTCTGTACCTGGACATGGATGGGGGTGAAGGATGGGTGCTGATGCCAGGTACATATATGGTAGCCATGTCTGTGTGCCTGACCTGTGTGTCTGTGACTTGTGCATGCCATGGATGCATGACACATGTGTGTGACAATGCACAGATTCAGTGACGCACCCAACTTACCCTTGTTTCCCCTGTGTTTGGTGTGTTTGGGGCCAGATGGATGTGACTGAGGTGAAGTGTGTGCATGTGATATGCATGAGCCATGATGCATGTGAGTTACATATCATTGAATGTTTCAATAGTCCATTGGACATGCATGGAAATGTCCATGGCATGCACCATGCCTGTTACTGTGTGTGTTTTGCCTGGACTGACCCATGTGTTGTGGAGGGACATGATGGAAGTGTACTTTGACAGTGGTGCTCATCTGCTATTGCTTCCTGTCTAGGGGACCATTGTACAGTAGCCTGATGCTTGTGTCCTTTGTCTCCCTCTACGCAGCGGCTAGTGAAGAAGAGGGCGGAGACGGCGCTGTGGAGCAAGGCGGCGGGGATGCCCCCACGGCTTCAGCGGAAGGGGTGGGTGAGCCCCCACAGGGGCCTGCTACGGCGGGAGACGGTGAGGAGCCATCCAGGTTGGTGGTTTGCACAGAGGAGGAGGAGGCCGACACTGGTGCACACATGGGGCCTGGTGGGAGCATCCCTGCTGGTGCAAGTGTTGCAGTCCAGGGCCAGGGCCAGGAGGCAGCACAGGTCACCGTGGAGGGGCCTGTGCATGTCGCTGTCCCTGACCCTGTGAGTGCACCACCATGCACCAGCAGGGATGCCCCGTCCCAGGCCCGTCCGCAGGTAGAGGGGATGTCCATGTCACCTGACTCCCCTCCACCTGCGGACGTGGGAACCCCTGGCCGCGTGGAGAAGGTCCTGATTGGGGTCGCGATGCGCACGGCTGTGATTCATGATGACGTGCATGCTGCCCGGGAGGAGCACGCACGTCATCACGAAGTGCACCGTGCCGACGTGGCCCAATTGGGATCGGCCATGTTCGGGGGTTTCCTGCATGTGTTGGCCAATCTGACGGCCCTCTCCTCCTCTGTGCAGGCTATCCACCGGTCGTTCTCCTTGCCGTCTTCCGGCCCAGATGCCACCAGGGCCCCCTGTGGACCTGCCCCGACCAATGCAGCCAGCTCGGTGGGGATCCCATCCCTGCCACAGTTGGGAGTCGGAGGTCCAGCAGGGGTGGACAACACAGCAAGTGGACCCCAGCAGATGGAAGATGTGACGGCATCATCGGGCAGGGCACGTGCACGACGGCGTCGGTGGTTTCCATCAGCCTGGATGCCGTCGTGCTGGCAGAGGCAGTGGCGTCTGAGGCAGCAGCGGGCTCGACATGGGAGGCATCATGGCTCGGGGCCATCAAGAGCAGAGGGGCAGGCATCGGCCGGAGGGCAGGGCAACCCTGGGATGGTGGTGTCTTCCGTGTGGGAGGAGTTTGGCCAGCGGATAGGTGCGGAGCGGCAGCGGGCGGAAGAGGAGCGGCTCGCCATGGTCAGGGCGGAGTTCTCCATGCGTCAGGCATTGAGGCGGGCTGAGTGCCTCGAGGAAGCTTGCAGGGAATTTGAGGTGGACATGGGGTTGTCCCTGCGAGACCTCGGGGCCAGGACAGAGTCCCGCCTCCAGGACATCGACATGGAGTTCGATGATGCCCTGGCCAGCAACATCACCAAGTGAGCCGCAGGACTTGCCCGCTGCCTTTGTATATAGTTATTTAGTTAGTTAGTGCTAGGTTTCCTTTATTATTTTGGACCGCTCGGACAATGGCCACTTTTTTGTACATATATTTTTCATTAGTTAGTAGTAGGTTTCATTTATGGTGTTGGGCTCATGGACCCTGGTACATTCCTGTATATAGTTTGTTTTTTTGGGAGATACATTATTTTAATTTCTTATTGTTTTCACCATGACGTAATGGTTTTTCATTAATTTCCTACTACATGATATTGCTTTGGACAAAATTTTTTTTTTTTCATTCCTTTGTTTTCTTGTTTATCACTTTTGTTCTCGGACATGGACCATTTCTTTACTTAGCCACATAGTTGTATGTTTGAAAAGTTAACTTATTTTTGTTATTTAATACATTTTTTATATTTTCTTACACTTGTGTTATTTTCTCATTGGTTTCTTACATGTCATGATATGGGTTTTGACATTCACTTGCACCCTTTGTGTATGTGTGTGTGACGGACATGTGTTCTTTTGCATACTTGCCATTGGGGTTGTGTCATGTGATTGCATTCACTATGTGGGTGGATGCAATCCTTGTCTGGGTGTTTGTGCTGGGTATGCTGGCCATTACTGCCATGATTGTGTATCGTCAGGACCTGGGGCCAGGGGGACATGTGTGGGGGCCTGCTGGCAGGTTCCCCACAGTGCTGGGGGTTGGGGGTGGTGGGAGACATGGGTGGGGGCCTGGTGGAAGCTGCCCCTGGTGGCGGGAGGGTGGGGGTGGTGGGAGACATGGGTGGGGGCCTGGTGGAGGGTGCCCCTGCACTGCTGGGGGGTGGGGGTGGTGGGAGACATGAGTGGGGGCCTGGTGGAGGCTGCCCCTGCACTGCTGGGGGGGTGGGGGTGATTGGGGACATGAGTGGGGGCCTGGTGGAGGGTGCCCCTGCACTGCTGGGGGGGTGGGGGTGGTGGGAGACATGGGTTGGACATGAGTGGGGGCCTGGTGGAGGCTGCCCCTGCACTGCTGGGGGGGGGTGGGGGTGATTGGGGACATGAGTGGGGGCCTGGTGGAGGGTGCCCCTGCACTGCTGGGGGGGTGGGGGTGGTGGGAGACATGGGTGTGGGCCTGGTAGTGGGTGCCCCTGCACTGCTGGGGGGTGGGGGTGGTGGGAGACATGGGTGGGGGCCTGGTGGAGGCTGCCCCTGGTGGCGGGGGGTGGGGGTGGTGGGAGACATGGGTGGGGGCCTGGTGGAGGGTGCCCCTGCACTGCTGGGGGGTGGGGGTGATTGGGGACATGAGTGGGGGCCTGGTGGAGGCTGCCCCTGGTGGCGGGGGGGTGGGGGTGGTGGGAGACATGAGTGGGGGCCTGGTGGAGGCTGCCCCTGCACTGCTGGGGGGTGGGGGTGATTGGGGACATGAGTGGGGGCCTGGTGGAGGCTGCCCCTGGTGGCGGGGGGGTAGGGGTGGTGGGAGACATGGGTGGGGGCCTGGTGGAGGGTGCCCCTGCACTGCTGGGGGGTGGGGGTGGTGGGAGACATTGGTTGGACATGGGTGGGGCCTGCTGGCAGGTTCCCCACAGTGCTGGGGGTTGGGGGTGGTGGGAGACATGTGTGGGGGCCTGGTGGAGGCTGCCCCTGGTGGCGGGGGGGTGGGGGTGGTGGGAGACATGGGTGGGGGCCTGGTAGTGGGTGCCCCTGCACTGCTGGGGGGTGGGGGTGGTGGGAGACATGGGTGGGGGCCTGGTGGAGGCTGCCCCTGGTGGCGGGGGGGTGGGGGTGATGGGAGACATGGGTGGGGGCCTGGTGGAGGGTGCCCCTGCACTGCTGGGGCGTGGGGGTGGTGGGAGACATGGGTGTGGGCCTGGTAGTGGGTGCCCCTGCACTGCTGGGGGGTGGGGGTGGTGGGAGACATGGGTGGGGGCCTGGTGGAGGGTACCCCTGGTGGCGGGAGGGTGGGGGTGGTGGGAGACATGGGTGGGGGCCTGGTGGAGGGTGCCCCTGCACTGCTGGGGGGTGGGGGTGGTGGGAGACATGGGTGGGGACCTGGTGGAGGCTGCCCCTGGTGGCGGGGGGGTGGGGGTGGTGGGAGACATGGGTGGGGGCCTGGTGGAGGCTGCCCCTGGTGGCGGGGGGGGGTGGGGGTGGTGGGAGACATGGGTGTGGGCCTGGTAGTGGGTGCCCCTGCACTGCTGGGGGGTGGGGTTGGTGGGAGACATGGGTGGGGGCCTGGTGGAGGGTACCCCTGGTGGCGGGAGGGTGGGGGTGGTGGGAGACATGGGTGGGGGCCTGGTAGTGGGTGCCCCTGCACTGCTGGGGG
This sequence comes from Ambystoma mexicanum, assembly GCF_040938575.1. Classification (NCBI taxonomy): domain Eukaryota; kingdom Metazoa; phylum Chordata; class Amphibia; order Caudata; family Ambystomatidae; genus Ambystoma; species Ambystoma mexicanum. Next base: position 741,997,707 of record NC_090928.1, read on the forward strand.
GTGGGGGTGATTGGGGACATGAGTGGGGGCCTGGTGGAGGCTGCCCCTGGTGGCGGGGGGGTAGGGGTGGTGGGAGACATGGGTGGGGGCCTGGTGGAGGGTGCCCCTGCACTGCTGGGGGGAGGGGGTGGTGGGAGACATGGGTGTGGGCCTGGTAGTGGGTGCCCCTGCACTGCTGGGGGGTGGGGGTGGTGGGAGACATGGGTGGGGGCCTGGTGGAGGGTACCCCTGGTGGCGGGAGGGTGGGGGTGGTGGGAGACATGGGTGGGGGCCTGGTGGAGGGTGCACCTGCACTGCTGAGGGGTGGGGGTGGTGGGAGACATGGGTGGGGGCCTGGTGGAGGCTGCCCCTGGTGGCGGGGGGTTGGGGGTGGTGGGAGACATGAGTGGGGGCCTGGTGGAGGGTGCCCCTGCACTGCTGGGGGGTGGGGGTGGTGGGAGACATGGGTGGGGGCCTGGTGGAGGGTACCCCTGGTGGCGGGAGGGTGGGGGTGGTGGGAGACATGGGTGGGGGCCTGGTGGAGGGTGCCCCTGCACTGCTGGGGGGTGGGGGTGGTGGGAGACATGAGCAGGTGTGCAGGGTAGTCCCCTGTGGTGTGTGCTGCCTGCAGGGGCCGTGGAGGGTGTGCAGGTAATGCCTGGGAGCACACAGCCAAATCGCGTGTGGAACTTCCCGCGCACCCCTGCAATCCACGTACCCTGACTAATCGCGTGTGGAACTTCCCGCGCACCCCTGATATCCACGTACCCGGCCATATCGCGTGTGGAACTTCCCGCGCACCCCTGAAATCCACGTACCCGGCCATATCGCGTGTGGAACTTCCCGCGCACCCCTGCAATCCACGTACCCTGCCTAATCGCGTGTTGAACTTCCCGCGCACCCCTGAAATCCACGTACCCTGCCTAATCACGTGTGGAACTTCCCGCGCACCCCTGAAATCCACGTACCCTGCCTAATCGCGTGTGGAACTTCCCGCGCACCCCTGAAATCCACGTACCCTGCCTAATCGCATGTGGAACTTCCCGCGCACCCCTGAAATCCACGTACACTGCCTAATCGCGTGTGGAACTTCCCGCGCACCCCTGAAATCCACGTACACGGCCATGTCGCGTGTGGAACTTCCCGCGCACCCCAGAAATCCATGTACACGGCCATATCGCGTGTGGAACTTCCCGCGCAACCCTGCAATCCACGTACCCTGCCTAATCGCGTGTGGGACTTCCCGCGCACCCCTGAAATCCACGTACCCTGACTAATCGCGTGTGGTACTTCCCGCGCACCCCTGAAATCCACGTACCCGGCCATATCGCGTGTGGAACTTCCCGCGCACCCCTGAAATCCACGTACCCTGACTAATCGCGTGTGGTACTTCCCGCGCACCCCTGAAATCCACGTACACTGCCTAATCGCGTGTGGAACTTCCCGCGCACCCCTGAAATCCACGTACACGGCCATGTCGCGTGTGGAACTTCCCGCGCCCCCCAGAAATCCACGTACACGGCCATATCGCGTGTGGAACTTCCCGCGCAACCCTGCAGTCCACGTACCCTGCCTAATCGTGTGTGGGACTTCCCGCGCACCCCTGAAATCCACGTACCCTGACTAATCGCGTGTGGTACTTCCCACGCACCCTTGGAATTCATGTACCCGGCCATATCGCGTGTGGACCTTCCCGCGCACCCCTGAAATCCACGTACCCTGACTAATCGCGTGTGGTACTTCCCGCGCACCCCTGAAATCCACGTACCCGGCCATATCGCGTGTGCAACTTCCCGCGCACCCCGGTATACACGCACACGTTTATTTTTTCTCTCAGCGCGTGTCTGTGTTTGTGGGTACCCCTTTGTACGTCATTTATCCTGGAGGGCCACAGTATTGGACATTCATCATGGCTGTATATAGGTGCTATTTGTTGGCGCACCTTTTAGCGCACATTTCTTCCAGGCGCAGAGACGCTACCGCCTGCTTTCTTGTGGCGGTCGTATTTGTGCCTGTGCGCTGGTTTGAGCGTGCGCTTTTTTGCCCTATTCTATTCCATGAATACGTGTTGTAGGCGAGCGTGTGGGCGTTCCGCGCACTTTTACCCTGTGCTTCCCCCGTGACGCCCACATTTTGGCAAGTTGTTCCCCATTCCGAGTGTTACGCCCCGTGTTCCGCCTACTTTTGTTGCGTGCGCCGCGCTATGTGCGATTTTCGCTGTGGACTGTGCGATTTTCGCTGTGGCCTGGCGCACGCCGTTAGATGGCCTGTGCGCCAACGTGCTCCGCGCACTTTCGTATATCGCACGTCCGATGGTTTTCTCGCGCACGGCCTTCCATGAATCGATGTGCGCTGCTTTTCGTGCAATTTTCGCTATTCCACTGCGATTTTCGCTATTCCACTGCGATTCGCACGTTTTTGGCCACTTGCGCCACGCTAATTATTCCATGAATCGGCTTGTCGGTTTCTACCTTGATTCCACTTTATCTCTCAAAAAACAAGTTAACACCTACGGCGTACACCTGCAAATTAATCAGGACCTGCAGACCCTACCTCTCTAAAACCAATTGCATCACACTAGCTAACGTACTAGTAATGTCTAAGCTGGACTACTGTAATGCCCTTTACGCGGGCGCCAATAAAACTGTCATAAACAAATTGCAAATATTGCAAAATAATCCTCTTAGAGCAGCCTTGGACATACCCCGTAGAGCGCACATCTCTAATATCAGGAAAGACCATCATTGGTTAAAAATCAGTGACAGAGTTCTTCTCAAGACGCTATCTCTCACCCACAAAGGACTGAATAATACTGCACCTCCTTACATCTCGGCCAGACTGACCAGAAAATCTTCCAGTCCCCACACCAGAGCCTCTAACCATTTCCTACTAGAAACTCCTAGATTTAGGCGAACAAAAGCGGGTGGAGCAAGCTTCCCCGTTAGAGCTGCCCAAGCCTGGAATGCACTTCCTATTGTATTGAGAGCTAATCTACCGTACTACAGATTTAGATGTAAGGTAAAAAGTTGGATCTGGACCAACGACAACTAACAAACTATACCCTTGCACTAGGCCCTGGAACACTGCATACAACTGCCTTGATACTTCTGAAACTTGGACCGCAGGCCATCTCACTGCCCTCTGTGGGTGAGGTACCCTTATCTTGTACTTTTGTATATATGTACCGTAAATATGGTAACATGACATGTATTGCATCAGCTGTTTGTATCCTATGTATGTAACCTAAGTTTAAGTAATCTTGTACCTGCTGCGCCCGGCTACCCCTGGTTGTGGAGCGCATTATCAAATAATAATAAACACACCCTGCTGTGTGAGTTACAGCTAGGCTGGAATGAATGGGGGAAAACTGTTTAAGAGCAGGTCTCTGGGACTTGGAAAGCAGAGTCGACCATTGAAACGAAAGATCCGAAGATGAGCTGAAGGAAGAGGACTGCTGCAACTCCTGGACGACCGGTGAAGCCCGGCTGAAGGTACGAATTGCCTGAAACTCCATCGGCAGAGAAGCCCTTCAAGGTTAACTTCTTTCTTTGAGTTTGGTGGGAACAACCAACATGCAAGCCACCTGGACACTGTCCCCATCTGGTCGAATTTTCATCAGAGTGCGGTTGCAAACCGGATAGCCAGAGGGAAGGAAACCACCTCATGAACTTCACGGCACTCACACCTTAAACCAACGTCTTGCTAAGCTTGTGGCCTCATCCCATGGGCAGTGCAGGAACCTCCCAACGCCCTCCTTCTTGTCCCCATGACTGAAGCTCAGGAACAGCGAGATCTGCTCGAACTGCCAGGAACAACTGCCTCAGCTACAGCTCTTCTTCATTAACAAGGTACTGTTCAAAGGCGGTCCGGAAATCTTTTCGGCCATCGAGAAAGTGCATGAAACTTTCCTCAACTACGAAGCCTTGTCCTTCCCTTAACATTCGCCAAACTTTTTGCCTAGCCCAATTCTTCTAAACTCTGTGGCAAAGACTTAACCGTTATCTACCAAAACTGTGCTGTCCTATACAAAAGACTCTGAACCATTGACTATGGCCCAGGCCTATTGAGAAGAATTGCTGGTTGTTTGTAACTGAAACCCTTTGCCCTGCCTATCAATGTATTTGGGCTGTCTATTCTTATAACCTTGTCTTTTTACCCCTTTATTAAGTATCTGAAGTGTAATTTTGCTCCCACTTCATTTGGAGCTAAACTTGTCCATTTACTTACCGGTTGGATTTTTGTGGTTTATTAGTGTGTGATATTGAGGTGCTTATGCTAGTGTAATGTTTTCTAACTGACTGGGTAAATAAATGTATATTCTTTTACCAAGAAACCTTGAGTAAGTGTATATTTGAATCACTGTATTTGTTGGTCTACTGCTCACTTAAACTCTTGAGATAAGTCTAGTTGCTCAGCCATCACTACCACTTTACTGTGTAGTACAGGCTTGTACCAAAGGTGAAATTGTGCTTACACTTGTAGTCCTAATTGTCTGTAGTGTTCTCAAAGGGTATTGCAGGTGATTCTGCCTAACAGCCTGCGTGGGCTTTGCCGCAGAGGGTCCAATTTTCGATTCTTAAAGGATCCGATGCATGGAACGTAGCACAACATATACGTATCAAAAGGCCAGCATCTCCTGCAGTCCTACATCACACAACACTGCGCCCTTGGCCTGTGCAGGCTTTGCAATAGAGGGTTTGATCCACGGTTCTTAAAGGATCTGATGCATGGAATATAGCGCAATGTGCAATATATCAAATGGCTAGCGCCTCCTGCGGTACTATGTTGCACAACACCGCGCCCTTGGCTTGCGCAGGCTTTCCAGCAGAGGGTCCGATCCTCAGATTTTAAAGAATCTGTTGCTTGAAATGTAGCTTAACATGCCAAGTACCAAACGGCCAGAGTCTCTGGTGGTCCTGTATCGCACAACAATGCACCCTTGGCCTCTGTGGGCTTTGTAGCAGAGTGTCCGATCCTCAATTCTTAAAGGATATGATGCTTGGAACGTAGCACAACATGCTACATATCAAATGTCCAGCATCTCCTGCGGTCCTGCATCGCACAACACCACGCCCTTGGCCCACGCAGGCTTTTTGTCACATATGGTAACGTAACTTCATTAGAAATGGCATTTAGTAATGGTCAGAGAACGCAACGGTTCTAAACAGTCTAGTGAAATTTAATTGAACGTAAGTTCCAAAGAATTGGGGCTAATCAAGGTGAGTAAGAACAATGTAAGATTGATAATTTATAAAAGGGGGTTTAAGAGATGATAACATTTATGACTGCATACAATCTTTTTTTAAATAAATAGGTGAAAGATTAAGGAGAATCATCATTCGAGGAATGACATTGATGGAGAATATTTTGTAGTATATATACAAGAAAGGGTAGGTAAGATTACAAAGAAAAATGGAGAGGGTTAAGAGCATTTGCCAAAGAATATAATTACATCGTTATTTTTTGGTTAATTTCAGTACTCGTTATTACTATTGAGGATGAAGATAATGTGACATTTTATGGATGCAATGTCAGTGATGAATAAACAGGGAGTCTTTGGAATAGGGTATTTGGAAACATTATAACTGAAACATATTTATATCAATAGACAGGAAGACAGAGGAGAATTTCCTGACGATGAGGTGATGAGACCCAAAAAGGGTCTACAATGACTCAATGTTTCCTTTCAATAATAGAAACTAACAAAGGACTTAGAAGATTCATAAATAATGAAGAGGCCATGTTTTACAAATAGGGCTACCTGAGGTAAAATGGTGTGGATGAAGACAATGCTACTAATGGATTTACAAATCTGATTTTATGTTAAATTAGAAGCACTACACAGCAAGTGAAAATGAAAATTATAATTATATATTTTGAATTTCCGGGGAAATGAGAGTGTGATACAGTGTTTAGATAACTATTATTTGTACAATGTTTACAGTATTAGTCCTCCTGAGAGTAACTTCTTCACCACAAAACAGGCTAATTTTATGTATGTTATGAATAAGGATTAAGATTACTGGAATAAAGATAAAGCTATTAAATATTGGAGTGCAAGTTTTTAATAAATGAATAACACATTACATGAGTTATTCATTAATAGGTATGTGACACTGTCAGCGAATTTCTGACAATATGCTTGTGTCGAAACCATGATTGGTGTTTGGTCACTCGAGTCTTTTGCACCTTCATCTTTTACAGACGTGGTTCCCATTAGCCAGTTTCTTTAACAATATTCTGTTAGTCCACTTAGGACAGTATTTCAACTATATGTTCACACTCGCTTTAGCTTTGCGCCTCAAGGATAACACTGCCACTATAAAAAAAATACCTGTCTTAGCTTTGCCCAATAAGACCGTGTCACAGAAAACGCATGCATGGCTTGAATCTGGGTCGAGGTTTGTTCATTAATCTTAACTATCAGCGCTTCAGAGTGAACACAGAAACAGACAGCATACAATGCCAAAACAAATTGTAATAACTTGGTAACTGAAGTAACACCCGGACCAGCAGGTAAGAGCCCGCAACCCACGAGTCCAGGTACCCACACACATACCTGAAAGGAAGAAATAGGTTATGTTACGCAAAAGAACAAAATTCCCTCCCGAAAGAGAATGATGTTACCATACTCATGAAATGACATCAATATTCCAAAATGATGTTACCATACAGATAAAATGAAATCAAACAATTCAATGCCATAATTCGACTGCAAGAAACATATTACAGAAGTAATAGTTAACTTGCAACACACACAGGGGCCCCAACACTCATACTGGCGCCAAAACACACGCACTCACACTCAACACACACACATACTGGCCCCAACTACCACTCACAAGAACTCAACCTAAAGGCCACAACACGAAGACAGGACACCATACACACCGGCCTCAAACGCACACATGTTGGCTCACTGATACTCTGGTAAACCCCAACTGTCCTCCTTCTCCCTTCGAGCTGCAAGGTTTTGACCGAACTCCCCAGGGTTCCGAAAACACTGCAACAACATTGGAGAATCCCGACAAAAGCTTTCCTCTGCTAGGGCCGATGAGAATGCAGTCCTCAACACCGTCAACTCTGAGTGACTCAAGTGACAGTACATAACACCATATTAGAAAATACCCTCGCTCTTCTGATGCTACCCGCGCTCTTCCGATGCGCCCTCAGAGATGTCCGCATTTTCCCAGTCCACTTCACCTTCACTAACATAGCGTACAACACACCCATGGTTGGCAGATCTCTACGGCTGCCTTCCGGTAACCAAAAACACAACGTCAAGCGCGTCTCCTGTGCTCAAAACATGCAACGAGTTCTAACTCTTCTCTGCGTTCCAGCTGCTCGTGCTGGAACGCATGCCACGATGAGGGCAACGTCATCATTTCGCCAAGGTTGCCGCTGAGGCTACACCTCTGCTGCTCCTCGCTGGCAGCGAGCATTCCGGAGTCCATGGTGCCAGAGAACTCCCTCCCAGATGCCCTCCACTACAGCAAATAAGTCGGAATAGCTTCCTTCTGGCAACCCCTTTGGTGGGAACAGCTCCTGAATGTTAGACATGCCATTTTGGCACTCCTCCTCTCCCATCCTCCAGGACCGCCAGATGCATACCACCTTCCGACTCTTCCTGCTCAACGTTGAGGGTACGATCGCCCTCAGCCCACAGAACAGCCGAGACCACAGCTTTCACACGCGGAGCACAGCCAGCACACGGAAATGTGCGCTGAGGAACAGCTGTTCTGGGGCACAAACTGCCAGCCCACAGCGCCGCCCGGCCTGCTGGGCCCTTACAGCTGGCGCACTCTAACCGGTGCTCCCTCCCGAACCGGACACCAACTTGTGTGCCGCTCGGCGTCCCACAGCACCACCCGGCCTGCTGAGGATTATCAGGTGCCGTGTTAAGAAAACCTGGACCAAAATCCGTCCTGCTGAGACACCATCTCTCAGCCAGGAATCAACTGGCAGCACCCGGGACGTGGACACTTGGAGGGCGATGTTCCTGGACTTCAACTACTGCCCCCTCCACCGCAGGACCCATTCTCATTGCCAGTGTAATAACTTGTACCTGAAGTAACACCCGGACCAGCAGGTAAGTTATTTGTAGGTTTATTGTAAGTTTGTTGCCAGGAAGATAACATTGGCACCTCCCTTCATGCCAGCATAGCTCTCAACTGTAAAACTTAGAACCAGTATTCAAAGAATAACACCCCCAACACTCCACACACTCTGACATCACTACATTCCATCCAACAGTGATGTCACCACACTCAGATACACATTACAGCACCAATCCAAAACTGTATTGCCCAATCCCCCTATCAGCATAATTTATTACATTCTTAGTGCATTTACTTCAGTACATTGAATGGAAGGGTCTGTAACCTCAATACGGAAGATTTCAGCCTTTCCAATTAATATGCTGGTTGTCTCTAAGGAAACAAGCACACCTAAATACTCAAGGTCTTATCTCCAGTCTTCAAGAGAAAACCAACACAGATGTGAACCCTTAATACAGTGGTCTTCACAGTTTTGATGCCCAGTCCCCCAACAGAACTATTTTATTGCGTGCTAATGTTCAGTAATTAATAAAAATGGGGATGGGGGAGGGCAGGCATACTATAAACAATTAAAAAAGCAGACTTCTTTGCATTTAGCCACATTTAATGGGAAATACCCTTGCTAAACTGCGAGCACAGCAAGCAACATTTTTTATGAGAATCTAGAAAAATTGGACTAAGATGGCCTACGATATGTTATTTTTGACAAACAAAATGTAAAGGAGGTTAAGATTTTCATCCTGAAATGCACAGCGAGAGGTGGTAACGCATGCTGTGAGGCCAGTGTATCTTTCCCACCAACAGGGAGGTGCAGGCTAGTTGTTTTTTACTTCTTGCTCCTAGCATCTGGTATTAGGGACTGCCAGGTTTACAAAGTAGTACGCCTCGTATTAGTATTACTGCCTTTTGTGTGATCAGTGAGTGTGCTTGGCAAATGGCCTGTTGCTGAAACCTACGTATGCTGAAGGTGGGGGCAAACAGCTGCTACTGGGGATTCCAATCCTCAGTAAGATATAAGTAGTTCAGGGGAGGGCAGGTGACCCTTTCCCCCCGGAGATGTTTGCACAACACACGGAGATGTTTGCAGGCAGCTAAAAGCCAGAGACCTGCATCACCTTCCACCGGTCAAAGTGTCAAAGTATGGGGGTGGGGAAGGACCTGTTGCAAAGGGCCTCCTGCCTCTCTGGATGAGGGATGTGATCTGGGGGGTGGAGGCTAGTGCACCCGCCTCCTCTGAGAAAGGAGTAATGTTGATGAGAGCAGCTTGTAAATTGAGAACATGCGATTCAGTTCCCCATTCATCTCATGCTGACTTCACATTGAGACACTGAGCAACTGATCTTTTCCTGGGCAAATGTAAAGTGTTATACATGTATAAGTTAATACAGGTGTGCCCACCCATTGTATTGTTGCCACCCTCACTACGTGTGCCAGAATGACTGGCTTAATGGATGTGCCTCTCGCCTTGACAGCTCATTACTTGATAAGCACCTTTTTTTTGTAATTGACACTGTTTTTAAATTATATGCAGAGTTGATTTTAATGAAGACACCGTGTAAAGCTACACAGATAGACTAAAATGAACGTATCCCACATTGTTTGCTATAAAGACTGTTAATAAAAGGGACTTAGTTATCTCATTGACAAGTTCCCCTTTTTGAAAAACAAAAATGTGTTTCGCACGGAATAACTTTCTACCAAACCTGCATCTGCTAACACATTTGATTACAACTTCCAATTCGTCCTATATTCCAATTTAAAGGAGATCAGTTTCCCCTATTAGGAATGATTTGAAAGGCTTAGAACCTTGGCAGAGTATGAGGAACTGTATTTCCCTCCAACATTCCGTGAAGTATAAACTACCAATGGTATATACCTCACTGTGCACATTACATACTGAACAACTGCTTTGTAAGCAGCCATAGGTTGCCAGTGAACTGTGGGGCGTCAGATATTGAATGCAGCTTCTCTGCACATAATAGTTCATTGTATGCTCTCACTAAAGTTGGCCCAATTGAGTACCAAACACACAGCCTCATTATAAATCAGCCGGTCTGCAATAAAGTGCCGGAATTTATGTATAGCAGCACTTTACCGGACCGTCCGACTAAAGGTTTGCTGGTGAGGCACCTGTGTTACCTCCAGCTAAGAGCGGGTGCCCTACCATTAAAAAAAGACGTCATTACCGGCACCGGTATTCCCATTGCCTGTTATGACAGCAAATCCCCTCAAGGAGTACTCCATGAATGGGGATTAACACTGTCACTCCGGCACTCGTAATCCAACTGAGTCCAGAAACAATAATAATAGTTGCTGGTATCCTGGTGGATCTACCGCCAGGATGCCAGCAACCTTATAATGAAGCACACAGTATACATAATTGCGGCATTCATGCATGCATACTGTTTTGGCTCTCCCTAAGCCTGCATTTCTACTTTTAAAGCTAGAAAATATAAGGATAACCCAGGAAAACGTTTCTCACAACACTGGTACATGCTTTTGTCTTAATATGCCATGCCTCTGGGGGTCAAAGAGAGCAATCTATTAAACAAGCAGTTTATGAAACGCAGACAGACATGGAACATGGACGTATCGTGTGTACTTTTATAAATGAAAAGAAATTATGTGTGGTGTTAGTTCTTACGATTGTGTTTGTTAAAGAAGAATTTGATATTTCCAAGATGCTGTTATTAATAAAGTTTCTTTATTGTTACACATTAGTTGGAACTGCAATGTCTTACCCTTACGGCTTTCCTTTACATATGCATGCTTTTAACATGAATGCTGAGGTAGAAACAACGGCGCAGCAACATACAGTTCGCACATTGCGATCCATTGGACGGCGACGTACTTCCAAGAAGAAGTAATTACTGGACTTGGTGCCTCCCCCTTCGACCACAAGGCCACGTCATACTGAGCAGGTGTGATGGAGGCCGTGTTCGAACTGGAAGAATGCAGCAATTCTAGGCAGACTGCTCATGACTGGAAGAGTTCAGGGAACATTGTAATTTTCATTTTGTAGTGGATGTGCGCCACCCCCTGACATGCAGCCATGTCCCCCAGTGGGGTTGCACCCCACAGTTTGAAGACCTCTGCCTTAATACATTTAAGACTCACACTGCTCTATCCGTATTCATCTGAGGTAACTTCTGTTTGTGAGACATGGATATGTTTTTGTCAGGGTAAGCATATTTCCAAAGAACTTTGCCAAGCCAGTAGACTACAGATGCATGGGCAAACACAAAATTAGTTGGCAAGTTTCATCCCTCCATTATGACTGCAAGCACATACTTTCAAAATAGAGTCTATCAAAACTACATTAGGCCTAGTAATGAATAAAGTAAACACGTTTTCTGAAATCAGTAAACTTTTACACTAGCATTGAAATTCACTTAAGATTACATTTGCTAACAACATTCCTTTAGCATATATCTGCATTTTTCCTCCTCAGTATGGGCTCCAATTGTAAGAAGACACGCACAATGGACTTGTTCAAAAGGCCAGTAATACCGAAGTAAAAATTAACTTGTGCTGACTTTGTCCAATAAGGACAGTAATCCATCACGAACATGCACTAATGTTACTTTATCCAATAAGACTAGTATTGGCACAGTAAGTCCACACTCATTTTGGCATTGCACAATAAGGCCAGTATTGAAACTGTAAGAACACATTTTGCCTTTCCCCAATAATCAACAGGTGCAGCTCAAAGTACCTGGATGGTATTTAATATTTTCCAGTGAGCAGTAGTGGCCCAGTGAAATAGGAAGCTATTATAGGTTGGCATGCATATAGGACCTATGCTTTTCTTAATTTGCAAAATTGAGGGGATCCCTCTGCTGAAAGTGTAAATTCTAAGTTGCACTTTTATGTAGGGGGCCTCCCAAACTATTTCCAATATTTTAAAACGTGGTGTTCAACCCTAAACTACCAAGGGTAATCCAGATATGGTTGGCTTACTCACTGTGCTAAGAGAGGCTCCGCTTCAGGTCACTGATGATGACCAAAAAACAAGGCAGAAACATGTGTCTGGGGTTGCTGATGGTATTCTTGTTCAGAGGACTATTGCCTAGCATTTCAGTGCTCGACTGCTCTTTTGAGTGGGACCAAACTGATATGCAAATAGATATTTCTCATTGTGAATGGTACAGTGAGTTAAAGTGTGGTTGTGGACCCTACGGAGTGGGAAATTACTCATAGAACAGGTAATTTGGCTGTATTTGTTCTCAGTAGAGGGCTCTTCCAACTTCTACTGCCATTATAGGTTGCTGCATAACCACCCACGCCGTAGGAACAAGCATCCTTTTGCTTTTCTAATTCATCAGAGCTTAGTTTCATCATGCGAGCAGAAGGAATTGTGGCTTGTCGTCCTTCCTTTTCGTATGCCAGCCACCCGCCTGATCAGTGCTACCATATAGTGGCAGTAACTTGTCCAACAAAGCGACAAGCACCTAAATCGCATTTCCACTCGCGTCTGAATGCTTTGGTTGGCAATAATGACAGAACCATATCCAGAGAAATATGCATATTAAAAAGGTAAAAATCTAAATTTGGCAAGCAGTGGGATAGCTTGATAGTAGTGGAGTAAAACCCTAAAATAGTGCAACTTTGCAATGTGGAGAAGACACTGAAATGGGGGGGCTGACCAGGTTGGTAACAACCTGCCAGTTCAAGGCAGGCAGCGCACAGCGAGAGAGCATTGCAAGGGTTCAGGGCCATTACTGGCCCTGTCATTCCCCCATTGTGGAGTTCATCCCAATTAGAACCCAGAGACTCTTTCTGAGGTGCAATAGTTTTAAAATATGTTTTCTTGGTATGGGAGGTGGGGATTTGTGTATTGCGTATCTTGTGTGGAAATAAACAAAATAAAGATGGCCATGGCAAATAGAAAAGGCCATAGACCGTTTTCTATTTCCTTCGCTGGAAGCTAAAACGTGAGACCAAAGGAGCGGAGCAAGTAAGGCGAGTAGGAGGCTGGGGTGATACAGGATCAATAATGGGGGACTGTGTAGATGGAGAGGGGGATATTGGAGGGAGGCTAAGTGCAGTGGGTTGTGGACCCAGAAATAAAATGGCGGACACCCATGTAATGAACATGGGTAGATACTGTGGGACTCTGCCCACGTTTCCAGCCACCTTATTGGTAAACACTTCTCCTCCTGGTGCCAATAAGGAATTTCTAGCAGGACTCAAACATCTTTGTTCAGCTAAGTTTATCAGGGGTCATGATAGATCTGACTCTATCTCAGGCTTCTTTGTATTCTGATGGAAAATCAAGGCACAGCGAGGGGTCACAATATAGACTCTTGTTGGCTTTGTCCAATCATGTGAGTACTGGGACTGTAAAAATGGGCATGAGTTGGATTTGGCCAATAATGCCAAGGAGAAATTGGGTGCCACACTACAGTGCAACATTGTAACAACCCCTCCCCAACGTACACATACCATTATGCCTGTCTGTTGTACTTTTCTTTCACGCTCCGGGCCACATTCACATACATATCAAATGTTCCCATACATACATACACACACACATACACACATCTAATCACATGCATGAATGAGTACTCACACATACAAACATGGGCTCCCATTAACATAGGTCACACATGCACATGTGCACAATATGACAAAGCCTTCTGCCTCAATTTGGGGACTTCTAGTGATTGACGAAGGGGATCAGGGACCTCCTAAAACTAGTGGATGCTGGGCTTCACGGTGCACAGGGAGGATCGACTGGTCAACATCACGTAGCCAGAACAATGCAAAGGGAGGACCACTAACTAGTTTTTTAATGGGTCTAATATTCATAAACTTCAACAGAACCCTTATATTATTTCTGGTGCATATGGGTATAGTGCCACGGCCTGTGAGACTCAACGATAACCAAGAGGAAGAACCTGTTGACAACAACAGGTAACCCACGTGCACTCTGTACGGACTAAGTCCTTCCAATAAATATTTATAATTTCTGCAAATGCTAAATGCATACACGTTGCAGGAATCAGGTTCACAACACTTTTTCATCACACTTTACAAACAATTCAACAAAGTTAATTAAATGACATGTACACAAAATATATATGAGAAGAGGAGATGTGGTTACCAACTCGCCCAAATCTAGGCCATTGATTAATTTTAAATCCAGACTCCAACCTGGATTCTTAACAAGTCAAGAACAACACAAGTACACGTAACCTGTCACTTTTCTCAAAGATAATTGTTACAGGTTATTTTGCTACAGTCAACTCAAAAGGATTTTGTCTAATTGCCGGCGTGTTTCGGATATGTAAGTATATCCATCTTCAGGGCTTTGAGCTGTCTTTTTCAGTAAAATTTTTACACACAAACTTTTTTCATCTGTTCACCTACAATGTACAATAATGAATAGTTAACCTCTGTGATCCTTCCATTACTTTCAACTCACTATTGCAATGAAGGTGATGAGAGACTAACCTCCAGTGATTCTTAAATGGCTTTGCTGAAAGAAATAACCTCAGTTACTATCCAGGTTAGGGGTGTCAGGGGCCCTCTTAACATTAATTAGCTCCTCGAGAGCATAAACAGTAAACGACTCCTTTAATATCGTTAATGGAGCTTTAGCAACACATGTAATTCTGGGGGGAGAAGATCATAGGGAGTTCGTAAAGCTGAACGTTTATTGTCACAAAGGTATTGGGTGCATGGAGACCTTCCTCAACGCCATGGCTTTATCTATCTTAAAATGGTGGGAAGTCGCCTTGGATGGTCACATTGAGCTAGCTGGAGATTTAAATTCCGATTGCATTGGCGTGTGTCCTTCATTTACCTCTAAATGGAGGAATGGCTCCAGGTGGCTTTCATTCATGGAAGGCTTGGGGCTCTGGTCACTTAAAGACGCTTTATCCAATAATGCCCCAGTCTGTCCGACTAGGACAAATGGTACAGTAGATTAAACACTGGATTATATCTTTGTTGATAAATGGTTTACGGCCCGCTGTTTGAAGTTTTCTGTGAATTTTACGCAGTCTAGTGACTACGCCTTGGTAGAGGTGGACTTTGAAATCCTCCAAAGTCAAACTATAAACCAGGGAGAAACTGTGCCCCACTCTGAATGTCCTCCTGACTTGTTGGTGAGCTCTTCAGGCCTTCAAATTCAATGGAATTCGGGTAAAATGGCTAGGGGGAATTCCCTCTTAGATTCTTACCTTAAATCCACTGATCGCTCCTGGAAATGTAACCTTTATTCCAAACGAATACAGCGGTTTTATACAGCGCCTTCTTAAGGAGGGCGGGGCAATATCGTCAGGAGCCGGAAGCTAACTAGGATTCATCACAAGCATGTTTACAACAAAGAGGTGGCTGTTAGGATTCATCACAAGCATGTTTACAACAAAGAGGTGGCTGTTCGTAAGAGAGAGATGTGTAAAAATATAGCACAGCTAAAAAAAAGGGGCTGGCTCAATCAATAGCCGGCATTAGGAAAATAAAACTGAGTCATCAGAATTGGGTCAAACAGTCAAAAGCAATTAGAGTCCATACGGACAGAGATGCGCTTCTACAGTGTTTGAAGGACAAGAACTCTAAAGCCTTCTTGCAAATAATTAACACTAATGCTGCCCCCAATCTCTCCTTCAAATAAATGGAGTGTCAGAGTCTTACTGGGTTTCATATCTTGGAAAGGTCTATGGAGATAGTGATGGTTCTATTCTGAATGTGGTTCCCACAGTTTGGGATCCTAAAGAAATCAATCACATGAATTTTGGTGAGGATGCAATTTTAAGAGTAATTAACTCTATTACCTCCTCCAGAGTGCCCAGGCCCAATGGTTTGGCCAATTGTGTATTGAAATCAGACAGGGGTGCCTGGTCTAAGACCTGATCTATTCTGTTTGCAAATATTCTGACATCTGAAGTCTTCCCGCCGCTGTGGTCCAATGCCTTTATTGTTCCTATTTTTAGATCCAATCAAGCCTGTTATCGGCTGATTGCGCTCCTCGATGCAGACTGTAAGACCTTCGCTGCTATAGTACTACACCATCTAGAGGCCTGGGAGCCAGGACGGGCAGGTTTTCGAAATGGCAGACCGGATTTAGGAGACAGATGGGAACCACGTTGAATGGTCTGGTGATTAATACCGTACAACATCTGCTAGGGACTGGCAAATACAAAGCTGTCTATGGAGCCTCACTGGATCTACCAGCTACCTTCAACTCATTGGATTGAGGGATATTGTGGAATAAGCTAGCTAGTTGGGGCATTCCTGCAGGTTTGTTAAGTCTGCTTATGGCCCTACACTCGAGAACAGAAATTCTGGTCTGCCTGAACAATTTAGGATCACTGTCAAGGAAATTCTTGACTTTCAAGGCTGCGTTGCTGCCCCCTGTATATTCAATCTATACTTGGCAGACATTATGGAGGCCTTTCAGGACACCTTTCTGATTACCCTGAAATTGTCTCAATTAAGCTTCCAATGCTCTCTTATGCGGACGATTATTTTCTGTTTGATGCAAGTAAGATCTGCCTTCAGCGCTTGATCTCGGCATTTGTGATATTCATGGAAGATCATTGATTGATATTGAACCCTTCCAAATCCAAAATAATTAGATTTTCAAACAAAAAGAAGTGTCCTCATAGGCAGTCCATTGGTAATTTAATTATTCCATGGGTATGTTCCTTGGTTTACTTAGGCTTCCCGGTCTACTCTAGACCCTCACTGACTAGTAGTGTACCTGGATTGGATCGAGGGCTATTGTGGAAAAAGCCATGCTTTGCAAATTAGACACCTTGCACAGCAAAATCAAAGCCAACCAGCTCACACTGGACCAACCCAAGCCTGCTCATACACCGGCACTCCATAAAACCAGCGACATGCCCCTCTTCACCTTCAAAGACGTCACTGAACAGGACATCATAGACCTCCTGAAAAACATCAAACCCACCAACTGCAAAGGTGATATCTGCCTGGCCCCCCTCATTATAAACTGCACTGGCACACTTGCACCCTTCCTTACCACCTTTATAAATGCCTCCTTTGCAGCTAGATACGTCCCAGCCTACCTCAAAGAAGCATGGGTGCGCCCACTCCTAAAAGAAAACTCACTTGACCCTACATCCCCCGGCAAGTACAGACCCATAACCATGGTCGCTTTCCTACTAAAAATCCTTGACAAAGCAGCCTACCTACAAGTCCAATAGTTCCTTGAATTCAGCAGCCTCCTCGGCCTCCATCAGTCTGGCTTCCGCCCTGGCCACGGAACCGAAACAGCCCTACTAGATTTTTAAAAACAAATGGACAAGGTTAGGGACTCAGGCAAACCTACCTTAATTCTCCCCCTGGACCTATCAGTGGCTTTTGACCTTGTAGACCATAAAATCCTGTGCCACCACCTCTCTGCGTCAACACATTTCTCCACGAATGCCACAGCCTGGATCACCTAATTCCTCCAAGACAGAGCCATGAGAGTGTTTCTCGGACCAAGCTTGCGCTAAACCCAATATCATCCAATGTGGAGTGCCCCAGGGCTCATATATTTCCCCCACATTATACAACATCTTCACCAGACCACTCTTTAACATTCTGGATTTGGTCGGCATCATCTACACTAACTATGCAGACGACACACAAGTCCTCCTCCCCTTATCTGGTGACTATGAGTCTGACACCAAAACCCTCACTTACTCCACCATCCACGCAGGGATGGCAAAGAACTGGCTGTGCCTAAACGGAGACAAGACGGAACTACTACTGATAGGATCCACTGAAACACTAAGGAAACTAGATAACCAATACAGGGCCTTCACCATTGACAACACCCAAATCCCAGCATCACATGCGGTAAAAACCCTCAGAGTCTACCTGACACCAGTCTCTCCATGTCCAGGAAAGTCAATGCCATTGCGTCCTCCGCACCCTATAACACTAAGCTCATAAACGCAGCCATACCTTTCCTGACTACTGAAAACTGACTCACCATCGCAAGTGCCATAATTCGATCCTGATTAGACTACTGCAATATCCTCTTTGTGGGCACATCAGTAAAAAACCTGGAGAAACTCCAAACCAATGAAAAAAGTACATTCAAAGATGCCATTGGCATCCCCAAAAGGGAACACATCTCAGCTGCCAGGAAACAGGCCCACTTAATAATCTGTCCGTGCCCATAACACAAAAACACACCACCAAACATGCCCCATAGCAACAAACTACTCTACAAACAGACAATCTGGTGTAGGTGCTTCGTACCCATATGTAACATTACCCCTGTGATGGGTTATACACAGTCAATGCAGTAAGTCAGCCACCGGTGGGTGCGTGGCAAATGGAACACCAATGTGTCACAATTCACACAACATGCAATGTTCCCTGGGTAAGCAGACAGACCCATATAGCAAGGCATGGCTGGACAACCGCTGCACCTCCCGGCAAGCCTGTAGCTCAGCCGAGATGGTACGCTCAAGCTGTGCAAACCTCTCCTCTGCCCGCTGCCTCTGGGACATCATAAGGACACCCAGAGTGCATTTGAGGGAAGCATACTGATCCCTCAGGGCATCCATGTGCGCCTCTGCGTGAGCAGGAATTGCTTGACGCAGAGACGACATTTCAACCTGGCGTGCCCTATCTGTGGCCGCCATGCCCAGCCTGAGCGAGCGGGCCATGGACCGTGCCGCCTGATGCTGGAGAAGCACCTGCCTAGCAGGGGGGAGCACAGATCGGGCCACACGCTCCATGCGCTCAGCGATGTTCTCCATTGCTGCCCCCTGCCGTTCTGAATTGGCAGTCATGTCTTGCTCCCACTCAGTATACTGCGGTTGCGCGCAGCGACCGCGTTGCTGGGCTAGACCCCTGCGGGACCCAAGGACCGGGGGTCCTCGCTGTGTTGTCACCGCCCGCGGCTGCATGACTACATGCCCCCGTCGACGTGATGTCCCAGGCACATCAGTGACTGGTGTGGAGGGTGACCCTGTGTCCCGATCCACCACGGACGGAGGAACCAAGACTGTCTGATCCCTCAGTGCAGGTGTCGCGGACAGAGGAGTGTCCACATCAGAATCACTTACCCCTGACACATGGACTTGATGCTCATCCAACTCAACATGGACGTCAGAGTCGTCATCAAGGCTGGACTCATAGGCAGCCAGATACAAGATGGACTGTAGCACTTGGGGGGTTTCGTGGCCTACCACCCCACGACCCCCACTTGTGCCGGGTTGATGTAGTGGTAACAACCCTGTGTCTGGCATGACAACACCATCCTCCGCCTCCATTGCGTCATCACCTGAAACAGAGAGAGAAAAAAGGTCACTACACATGTCAGAAGCACACAACACACACACACACCGACAACAAACGCATCAGGCAGACATGTGACTCACAACATATAACCTGGCGTGCATGCTGGGTCAACTTTGAATTGATTCTGTGATCAGACATGTTGAAAGGTGGCAGTTTCCATGGAAGTGGGTCTATGCAGTGCAGAAAATGTGTACGCCACTCACTACCTACATGTACAAGGACTCCATGGTGTGTGTCAGGAAATGTGAAGGTAGTGCAAGGTCAAATTCAGGCATCACGTGCATTGTGCATTCAATGTGCACCATATCTAGAAGCCAAGCACCCCTCCACCCAAGTACAAAAGTAGGGATGCCTAGCATGGTATCAAAAGGCTGACCATACACCTGTGTATTGACAGGCAGTGTTGACTATGCAAAGGGGTAGATCAGTAGAAGCACTCCCTAATATTATATAGTTAGAGATTGATTTGCTCAATGATGTGTAAAAATGTAAATATTCTTTTGAGGTGCGGGGGAGGAAACGTGAACCTGGCACAGGGTCACAACAACCGTATAAGAAGAAACAAAAAACGAGGATCCAAAGCTAGGAACAGGCAGTGTTGACTGGCATCAACAGCTTAATGTGATTCAAGTGACAACACTGCAAATGATGATGGGACAGTAAGCAGGACACATGATGAAAACTCTGGAGGCCGCCCACGTGTGAAGAAGACACAACAACAGTTGGACAGAGTCATTGGCCATTGAACAGGCTGAGGCCTGTGAGCCACACAGATTGTCAGACCCTAAACATGTGTGCAATGCAGTACTGACCCACAGTTGACATGGGAAGGCTGATGAGATGCCATGCAATGTATGTCACCCAGGACTTGTTTTACAGTGATCATCCAGTCAAGGACACATAGGGGCATGCGTGCAATGCACAAGGAGCAGAAATGGGCACTCATGTCCCTGCGGGAAATCTGACCTATGCACAGTACCCGTGAGATACCCTGCATCAAGTACTAAGGCTGTACCACACGGCATATGTCTGGCAGATTGTACGCTGGAAGTTAGCATCTACACAGGACGCATGAACAGGAAAGTACACATTGGCACGATTGAAGCAGACCAGTGCAAAGGTGGAACTGGGGTGCAGAGTGGCGGAGGAGGGGCAAGGGAGCATGCCTACATGGCGTCCCCGCATGCAGGCAGAGGAGACATGCACGTCAGTCATGCAATGACATTGTGCCTGGGCTGAGAGGAAGGTCACCCCACGCCACATGCAGAAGGGCCAGTGAGCTGGAACATGAACTGGAGGGGCATACTTGTAACCAGCATGTCAGTAGGGTGCAATAGTGGTGATGCGGACAGTATTCAAGTGGTATGAACTCCGCAACGAGTGCCTCATGCGGAGTGAGCTCTTCCTCCTCTGGTGCAGGCCCACCGCCAGTCACCAGAGTCAAGTTGTAATTAGAGGCACGCTTAGCCTTAGTGCTGCGTTTGATGTCATTGCAACGCTTTTTGCACTCTTGCGCCGTGCGCACTTCATGGCCGAATGAACTGACATGTTCCGCAACATGCTTCCAGTGGGTGTCACGTTGGGCAGCCGTAGTCTGACTATTGGCACCCACTAGCATGTCACGGCTGTGGCCCCGCACGTAGCCCACGAGGAAGTCCAGTTCCTGCTTGCATAAAGGCTTCTTCCTCGACGTGCAGGAGGTCGTGGCTGTGTGTAGGGTCCCAGCCTGTGCTGCAGGTGCAACCTTCCTCCTCTTGGACTGTGGCGCAGACCCTGGCTGGCTAATGCCGCCCTGACCAGTATGGCCAGTGAGTTTGGTGGATTGAGCCAAGGGAGTGGCAAGTGGAGGGACGTCCAAAGGCCTGACTTGTGTACGTGGCATCTGGGTGCCCTCTAATGGACCCTGCGCAGCAACATCAGCTGTAGCAGGGTCATTGACCGCAACGGTCCTAGTTGGCAGACTCACAACCGGGGTGTTGTTGGGTGCATCTGCCCCTGCACTTGCCAATACCCGGCTGTTCGGGGCAGCAGATGACATAACTGCCCCAGGGACACATGTCTTGGTCTGAGCAGCCATGCCTGCCCTTATGGTTTCCCTCCTGGCCTGTTGGAAATCCACCAAGGGCTCCTCAAGTGCCAACGCAGCCTGCGCTGGCAGACCCTGAGCCTGGGTGGTGGTGTCCACAGCTGCACCTGCAGCTACCACTACCCTTGGGCCCGTGGCAGTCGATAGAACGGACTGCCGGGTCACACGGGCGCCAGTACCAGATGCAGAAGCTGCATCCCCCGGAACCACAGGGGGTGGTGGCATGACTGCACCAACACATGGCACAACATTGTGCTCAAGTGGCGCACCCCTGCCTCTTCCCCCTCTGTGGCCGCCCTGGACACCCTGGAGTCCCCCTACTCCCTGGTCACCACGGCCACGTCCCCGACCACGCCCGCCACGAGGAGTACGCCCAGCTGAGGCGCCCCTCACCTTTGGTGTCCTCCCAACCATGGCACAGATGTAGTAGTGCCGGCATAGATGGGAGTAGTGCCAATGGGAGGTGTACACCACAATTGACCTGGGCAATTGGGGTTAAGGGGGTGGGAAGCAAGATGTTAACAGCCCCCCTGCACCTGCAAGGCTGTATGTGACCCCGGTGATGTAGTGACGGGTCACGCAACGCTCAGGCACCCCAAAACTGCAGTAAAACCGTGCACGCAACCCTGCAGCCTACGTGCATGGAATCAACCTCCCGCAGTACGCGGTGGCACCCAGTAACACGAATAACGCGTACGCGGTGGCACCCAGTAACACGAATAACGCGTACGCGTGGGACACGCAGGCTACTATGACAACGAAAATGGGTGCGATACACAGGGGCACCCGCAGTGGGAAAAATAGCGTGTGCGACTCACCGTCTGACTAGCGCGATGCAGAAAAACACGGGTAGCCAACACCCCCGCCAAAAGAAGAGATACGTCCTTGATAGCTGTGAAGTTGTGATGACGCGCGAAACAACAGGAAGCAGCAACACACGTCGGTCTCCACGAAAGGCACGTACAGCGAACTGCTGGCCCCGCTCACCTTTAACCCGTGCTGAGGGAAACGCCCGCGCGCGTCACGTCACTTACACGCATGGGCCCTTTCCTCGGATTACACGCGGACGTGCAGTTTTTCACGCACACTGATACGCCCATGCACGCCTGCGCGCGTCACGTCACAGAGGCGCTTGCGCTTGAAGGGCTTTCTGTCCAATGATTTCGCGTACGTGTGCTGACGCGCTTACGCGCTAAGGCCCTTCCCTGGAATTACACGCAGACGTGCTTGATTTTCACGTGCCAAATCACTCCGTATCAAGCTGGCCACGCGTAAGCACACAGAAGACCACGCTCCTGCCCAGAAGGCTGAATTACTGCCCCCCAGAGCCCCGAGCACACTCCCACCTGCCATCTGCTGCTGCCTGATTGCCTACTGTCCACGTGCCCTGCCATTTGCTGCGTGCACATCAGCCAGGCGTGCTGTTGCTGTGACCACCCCTGCTGGAACCGAAGACTCCCGACTGGGATTCCATCGCTCCACAGCCCAGCCCCAGGACCCAGTTGCCCACCCACTCCTGCCTCTGGGATTGTCATGTCGGGCACTGCAACATCTGGCACCACTGACAACCCCCGGCCAGAGAGGCAGAGGGGCACCAGCTTCACTGCCACCGAAGTTGGTGTCCTGGTGGAGCAAGTCCTGGGGCAGTATGATGCCCTCTTCGTAAGTTCCCGCGCCGACAAGGAAGGACGAACTCGGATCTGGACGGACATCGTGACTGCCATCAACGCGGAGGGGGTGGCAGTCCGCGACTTCCAAAATGTCAAGAAGCGCTGGGAACACTTCAGGTCCAGGACCCTCAACAAGGCCCGGCACCTCTTGAAGGCAGCGGATGCTAAGTGGCGCCGGGGCCACTTGTCGGAAGATCAGATGAGGGTCCTGGAACGCATATACCCAGCGCTCCACGTCCAGGTCCTTGAGAGGCAGACCCATCTGGAGTCGAGCGGTAAGTGTACATGCATCATGATTGTAAACTGTGCGTGTGGTGATGTGCCAGTAGTGTGCAGGTTGCACATCTGTTTGCATGGGGCCGAGTATGGGTGGGGGTGTACAGGGCCGTGAGGCTAACACATGCTAGGGCTGTCATGTGTGAGACATGGATGGTGCTTGTGTGTGTAGGCTTGCATGCCAAATGCAGTTGTGTGGGCACACATGTTTGGATGAATGTGTATGTAAGAAGGCATGTTTGTGATGTCACGCATGTATGTTGTTTTCAGCTGCATGTATCAGCAATGTGTACATGTGCATGTGTGTGTATTTGACAAGGGTGCAACAGTGATGCAACATGGATGCATGTGACAGCGGGATGTGGAAGCCTGATTGGCAGATGTGTCATGGATGCCCATCTGAACACTGCGACAGTTGGCAGAGGTGTGCACATGCATGCAAGTGTGGTGGTGTGCTTGCATGTGTAGTGCACTCCCTGTGTTGCATGTGATGTCTAGCTCACCTTTGCCTGCTCATGCTGTTGTATGTGTATGGATGGTGCTGGCAGTTGCGATATGGCTGTGGTATGGCTCATGTGTGCAAGTTGAAATGACATGTGTGTTGGTGATTGTGATGCCATATCTGAGGTTTGCCAATGCCACTCATGTACAACTGTCATGTGTGTATGTGTCCATTGTACAGTGCCCTGATGCCTGTGTTTTATTTCTCCCTGTCTGCAGCGTCAACTGATGAAGAGGGCGGAGAAGGTGCTGTGGAGCACAGCGGTGGGGATCGCACCGCCAGCCGGAGACGCAAGGCCCGGCTCCCCACCCAGGTTGTGATCTCGTCGGGGAGTGAGGAGTCCGGTGCCGCATCCCAGGCCGCAGCTGCCGGGGGGAGGTCCAAGAGGCGGAGGTTGGAGTTGGACTCCTCGGCAGCAGAAGGGGCAGCTGGGACCCCACAGGGCCCAACGGGGGAAGATGGCACGTAGTCATCCAGGTTGGTGGGGGGGTTGGTGGAGGAGGAGGCCGTGCAAGCAACACAGACGGGGTCTGGAGGTGGGGATTCCACTGGTGCTAGTAGTGCAGTGCAGGACCAGGGACAGGAGGTGTTAGGCGGAAACCTGTGCAGTTCCCTCTGGGACCACTGCAAATGATTTAGGACTACAGGCGTTGGCGGTGAACCCACTTGGTAGCAGTCTGCACCACACAGATTCATGTGGTAGCTGTGGCTGAGCAGTCAGACTTCTCTCAAGAAAAGTTGAGCAGTATGTGGAGTATACAAAATAGGGCAATTCTTCACAGCAAGACAAGCAAACACGCAACGAAGTTTAGTGTAAAGATATTAAGGCATTTATTTATAACAGAACATCTATGGAAAACACTAAGGCAAATCACTGCAAACAAATCAAACACAATTACTCTACGAAGTAGACGATCAATCCCCCTAGCAATATCGACAACTCTAGGCTCTACCGGTACCACTTATTTTCAGACAGAGGTGTATACCTCAACCCAGATGACACTCGAATATTAGTTGGGAAGGGAGAGAAAAAGATAGGCAGGTTATGAAATCAACACAGTTCAATCCTACGCGGATAAAATGCAAGGCAAGAAGGCAAGAATCACAATAGATCATAAAGTTCGGAGGCCAGGCCCACTCGGAGAGAGGCAAGGCGCGATGTCCCAAAAAGTCTCTAGTGGAGATGCATTCAAGTCTTTATAGCAAATTGTTATCGGCAGATTGAACCAGTTCAGAACAAAGAATGAGCAAAGCTTGGAGGCGACCCAGCGGAACGGAGAGGATTAAGACACCTCACTCGAACCGAAGGAAAGGGAAGCCAGGCGGACACGGTACCATGTTGTGGAGGGCAGCTCCGGCGGGGGCAGTTGTTCCTGGTGGTGGATGCACGTCGGGTCTTGGCCAAGAGTAGAGATGATCTTGTCGTCGAAGGAAAGTGAAGTCCGGTGCACCACCAGGGAAGAGACCAGCCGCGGAGTGCTCCGTCACAAGAACTACCTTTTGGTCGCGGTACAGGGGTAGTGGCTATCCGGTTGCCGAGGTGCTCTGCACGGGCAATTCGACCACTGCGTCCTGAGGCGAATAAAAAGCAAAGGGGACTGGTTGTTCCCACCAGTCAGGGGAAGAGACTCTCCGGCAGGGAGATCTCCTCTGTCGTCGGGAAGTGGTGAGTCGGCTCAGCAGGGCTCCACCGGAGGTGTCGTCGTTGCAGGTCGGCTCAGCGTTACCCTCGTCGGATTCTTAGGTCCTGTGGCGGCTCACGAAGATCCAGTCCCAAAAGCCCTGCTTTTATGCAGAAGACCCCCATTCATTCAGCCTAGCTGTCAATCAACACATGCTAAGTGGTGAGCGGGAAGGCTCACCACCTGGGCCAATCACTCCAGAGTGCGACCAGAGTTGGCAAGGCAACTCGGTCCAGGGTGCCTAAACCCCCTCCCACACCCCTGTGGTAACCCAGACAGAATGGCACCACTTTGGAGGGTCTCTGTACAGAGCCCGCCAAAAGTGGAAAAAAGGGCTCGACCTTTGGTTTAGGAGTCACAGAGACGAACACAGACGCCATTTTTAAAACCGAGTTCTGGCAGAAAATACCACTCGATAAACTTATTTAAGATAAGTAGATCGGTGGTACGTCAGAGATTAATGAGAAAAAGTATCAATCTCCAACAATGGGACGAATCCCATAGGGTTATGTTCGGGGTCGAACATAACAAGTAGTTTCCACTGCCACCAGCCAAAACTCGTCGAGGGGGGACGGGACAGTGCCCCCTCGAGTAACAGATCCAGGAGTAATCGAATTACCCCTACTAGTACGTCCACAATAAGATGGTTGGTACTAGTTCTGTTAGTAAATTTAGGTCTAGTAAAGCCAATGGTGACTTTACATGCTCGGGGAGGCAGTAGTCAGTCCCCGGGTATGGAGTCTATGGTGGGGGACCCGCTAGGGCGCCCCCGTGTTACGACACGTAGGGTGCGGTGTAACACACATAGAAAAACATATGAGACCCTACGGAGTAAAAGACCCCATAGCCCATCGAACACATTGACATTTCAAAGGAATTACACACGTACATGTCCAAGAGTGGGAGAAAAGAGTCTCACTCTTGGCAGGATGGAAAAAAACAAACTCCAGAAATCCAGCAAAGCTGCTGGGGGACTCACTAGGTTAGGAAATTCAGCCTAAACAGAGAATTCTCCCTAACACTCGCCCCCCCCAGACTAAGGGACAGGAGGATTTAATCCACTCCTGGATGAATCTCATACCTCTCGTCGATGACATACATCCTAGAGAGACCATCAGCATTTTGGTGGTGACACCCTGACCTGTGCTCAATGGTGAAATCAAACCCTTGCAGGCAGATCGACCATCTCAATAGTTTTGGGTTCTCCCCTTTCATTTGCATTAACCATCTCAAGGGTTGGTGGTCAGTCTGAATAACAAAAGTAGAACCATACAAGTACGGCCTAAACTTCTTCAGAGCCCACACGATAGCAAAGCACTCTCTTTCGATTGTTGCCCACCTTGTTTCAGGATCCTTCAGCTTGCGGCTGATGAAGCAAACGGGGTGCTCCCTACCTTTCCCATCCAGTTGACTGAGTACGGCACCTATCCCTACATTGGAAGCGTCTGTCTGCACAATGAAGTATTGGCGGTAATCAGGAGCTCTGAGTACTGGGGCTTGGCAAAGAGCCTGTTTCAGGTTTTCAAAAGCCTGATTGCACTCCTCGTTCCATTTAACCTTTTTAGGAAATTTGGGCGAGGAGATGACATTCAGTGGAGAAGCTATGGTCCCATAGTTCTCTATGAAATTCCTGTAATACCCAGTGAGGCCTAGGAAGGCTCTCACCTGGGTTTGAGTAGTCGGTGTTGTCCAATTTTGCACAGCTTCAATCTTACTGAGCAAAGGCCTTATTTCTCCACCGCCTACCTCATGCCCAAGATAGACTACCTTACTCTGTCCAATTTGGCATTTACTTGCCTTTATGGTCAGATTGGCTCGTCTAAGAGCCTGCAAAACATCTCTCAGGTGGATTACATGTTCTTCCCAGGAATTGCTGAACACTGCGATGTCATCCAAGTATGCCATGCAGAAGTCCTCCATCCCATTCAGAACCTGGTTTACCATCCTTTGAAACATAGCAGGTGCATTCTTCAGTCCGAAAGGCATTACCTTAAACTGGTATAAGCCAACGGGGGTAGAAAATGCAGTTTTCTCCTTGGCATGGTCTGTCAGGGCTATTTGCCAATAGCCTGACGTCAAGTCAAATGTGCTGAGGAACTTGGCGGCGCCAAGTTTATCCACCAACTCATCTGTTCTTGGCAAAGGGTGGGCATCAGTCGTGGTGACTGCGTTAAGAGCTCGATAATCCACGCAGAATCTAAGTTATTTAGATCCGGCCTTTGGTACTAACACAACTGGGCTAGACCATGGACTAGTAGAGGGCTCTATTACCCCGAGATCAAGCATCTTGCTGACCTCACCTTTGATGTGGGTTCGTACGTTTTCTGACATGCGGTATCCTCTGCTTTTGACCGGCAGACAGTCACCAGTGAGTATGTCGTGCTGGCCCCAAGGGGTCAAGCCTGGTGAAAGCGAGAACAGAGAGGAAAACTGATTCGACATAGATTTGCACTCTTCTTGTTGCTCGGGTGTCAGATTGGAGGAGAGATTCACTCCTTCAATTTTTTCATCTAAAGGTAAGCCTCTGAGGAGATCCGGAAGAGCTTCACTCTCTTCTTCTTCCTCGGACGATGCTAGAAGCAACGCTCCTACATCAGGTCGCGAGACATACGCTTTAAGTCGGTTGGTGTGAAAGACTGTCGGAGCCTCATTGGGATTGCCCAAGTCCACCAGATAGTTAACCTCTCCGAGATTACCCACTACTCGGTAGGGTCCCATCCACTTATCTTGCAAGGCCCTCTGCCTTGTTGGGATCATAACGAGAACGAGCTGGTCTTGAGCGAACTCAACCATGTTAGCCTTTTGATCGTGCCAGTGCTTGACCAATGCTTGTCCAGCTTTCAAGTTATCGCTTGCTTCCGTCATCATGTGCGACATTCTCCTCCGGAGACCTATCACGTAGTCAGTCACTCTGACTGGCTTGGGGGAAGAAGCACTCTCCAACCCCTCCTTAATCAGGGCCAATGGACCTCTGACGGGATGACCATAGAGTAGTTCGAAGGGAGAGTAACCTACTCCCTCCTGAGGGACTTCTCTATAAGCAAAGAGAAGGCATGGCAATAGAAGGTCCCACTTACGCTTAAGGGGTTCCTCTAGAGCACCTATCATGCTCTTCATGGTTCGGTTGAACCGTTCTACCAACCCATTGGTTTGTGGGTGGTAAGCCGTTGAGAACTTGTAAGTTACTCCGCAGGTTTTCCACATGGCTTTCATGTAGTGGGACATAAAGTTTGACCCCCTGTCAGAGATTACTTCCTTAGGAAACCCGACCCTGGTAAAAATACCAAGGAGGGCCTTAGCCACAGCCGGAGCTGTAACAGTCCTCATAGGAATTGCCTCAGGATACCTAGTAGCATGGTCTACTACAACAAGTATAAAACTGTTGCCTGAGGAGGTTGGAGGATCAAGGGGACCAACGATGGCAATCCCTACTCTCTCAAATGGGACTCCCACAACCGAGAGAGGCACTAACGGTGCCACGTTCTTGGATCCAACCTTACCAGAGATCTGGCAGGTGTGGCAGCTCCTGCAGTGTTTTTCTACTTCGGCCCCCATCTTTGGCCAATAGAAGTAGAGCGAGAGCCTTTCCTTAGTCTTCTTGAAACTCAAGTGACCAGCCAAAGGAATCTCGTGGGCTAACTGCAAGAACTGTGGTCTGTTCTCTTGGGGTACTACAAGGCGTTTGTAGTCTCCAGGTGCAGACTCGGTCGGTTCACTGTAGAAGAGGCCATCTTCCCAGTGCAACCTGTATTTCCCAGGCTCTTGCCCTTCAGCCTGAGCTTCTGCCTGATGGCGAAGACCTTCCAGAGTTGGACATTCTCTCTGTCCCTTACTGAAGTCTGCCCTGCTGGGTCCACCTTCTGCCAGTAAAGACTGCAGCTCAGGATGGTCAACAGGATCCAGATCTCCAATGAGTTCCTGTCCTTCCATTAGCTCTTCCTCAGAGTCTAATTCTACCACGCAGGGTTGTACCTCCCTCTCAGCCTCGGCTGGAGGTGGAGTTACGGGTGTGACGTTGGACAACCGCGGGGAAGTCCGTGTCGGCTGCACTGGAATGCTGGCGGCTGGTTTCGGGATAGAAGTCTTAGGTTTCCCCTTCGCTTCTCATTTCTTGGAGACAGCGGCCGACAATTCCAGTGGAGCAGGAGTGATTTCTTTCTTCATCATCTCCTGGAGAGTACCGCGCATGGTCCTCTCTCGTGCGGGTCTGGTTAGCTCCTGTAACCGTTTACTAGGAGGTCTGGGCGTATGTGATACAACTCCGAGAGTTTTCAAATCGTTACCCAACAGTACGCGTCCTGGTACCTCACTCTGTATGCTGACAGGTATCTTCACAGTCATGTCGTTACACTGGATGAGAACTGGTAATTGGGGAAGCATCTGCACAGGTCATCCAGCTAACTTGGTGAGGCATTTGGGTGCCTTAGCAACATCCTCAGCCTGAAAAAAACGATTTATCCACCACAGTTATGCTGGCCCCAGTGTCCCTAATGGCAGGAGTCTCCTGACCATTCACCTGGACACTGTCCTTATAATACTCTTTAGTATTATCGGGGATAGAATTATAGACATCTAAATTCTGTTGTTCCCACAACCCCAGAGATACTAAAGAAACGCTGGCTGAGACTCCAATGGGTTCGTCAGCTAGCAGTAGAAAGTTTCCACTTGCCATTTGGACTTCCTCCTCTGGAGCGAAGGCTAAGGAGACAAGCTGGACCCCTGAAGGTTTACCCTTACATCTGGGATCTCCTTTCACGTGGTCAGACGAGCCACAAACAAAGCATTTACCGAATGCTTTCTGGAATGGTGGCTTGTTCTGACCTCCTTCCGGTTTGGCACCAGAAGACACACTATTCTGCTGTGGTTTTCCCGGTGGCTTACCCTTCTGGTTTTGTTTGGGGCCCTCTTTGGAATGTGAGTTATTCGAATTCTCTTTTGAGTCTTTTTTTAGGCTATTTTCCCCCATCCTTTTTCTGAGTTGCCCCAGAATCCTTATGAGTAGCCCTGTTGGCAACCCACAAGTCAGCAGCCTTAACTAGTGCCCTGGAATCCAACTCCTTGGAATCAGCCAAGTGCTGTCTGAGTTCAGGAGAACAGGCATCATAAATAGACCCCAACATTAAAAGATTTCTCATACCGTCATAAGTGTTCACTTTGTAACCCTTAATCCATCCCTCTAAGTTTTTCAACCCTTCACTCACCCAGGTAGCCCAAGGGGTACCATCATGCTTTTTGAGGGTTCTAAACCTCTTAAGATACTGGGAAGGGGTCTTCCCGAATCTAGCTATCAAAGCTAGTTTCACACTTTCGTAATCCGTCTTATCCGCCTCCCCCAACTCCATTACCACATCAGTCGCAACAGGAGGGAGCCTAGAGAACAACCTGGGAAGCAACACATTCCCTGTGATGTCCTGGAGCCCATGATTGTATTCAAACAGTTTCAACCAATCCAACACATCCAATCTCGGTTCATACATACCCACTAATGCCTTCGGCATCCGGGGTCTTTTGGGACTGGAGCTCCTAGAGGAACCAGAGGAGAGAGAAGCATTTTCCATAGACAACTTTTTCATCTCTAACTCGTGATTAAGTTCTATTTCTATGAGTCTTAACTCAGCTTGCTTCTGCTCAGCCTGGGCATTCATCCGTCTGAACTCGAGCTCGGTTTCGTTCAGATTGAGCCAAGAACCGTTTATATTCTAATTCGAGCTTCATTTTTTCAAGTTCAAAATAAGCAGGGTTACTTGTGGGACCTGGTATGGGCCCCGTAGGCACAGCTGGTAAGGCAGGTAGAGGAGCGGGGGAGACAGTTTCGTTAGCCTCTCCGTCCTCGTCAGCCTCTTCATCGCTATCATCAGAATTACGATTCAGATCAACACCATTACTGTCGTCTACATTCGCTGGGGAGATTGGTTCCTCTGAACCAGTACCCAGACTTTGGTTCGCCAGCAATCTCTCTATTAGTTCTAACTTCTTGCCTCTTACAGAAAGATTCGCTTGCCTACAGAGAGCTCGCAAACTCTCAGTATTTTCACCTGACAAAGACTCTTGACTGTAAGTTTCCATCGTAGACATGTTTATTTTTTTTGAAAGTTGCTTTTTGTGCAAAGTTTTGTGGTTAGTTATCCTACAGTGTCGAAAAACACTCTAAACTGTATACTCGATACAAATCCCACCGCTGTACACCAGTGTTAGGCGGAAACCTGTGCAGTTCCCTCTGGGACCACTGCAAAAGATTTAGGACTACAGGCGTTGGCGGTGAACCCACTTGGTAGCAGTCTGCACCACACAGATTCATGTGGTAGCTGTGGCTTAGCAGTCAGACTTCTCTCAAGAAAAGTTGAGCAGTATGTGGAGTATACAAAATAGGGCAATTCTTCACAGCAAGACAAGCAAACACGCAACGAGGTTTAGTGTAAAGATATTAAGGCATTTATTTATAACAGAACATCTATGGAAAACACTAAGGCAAATCACTGCAAACAAATCAAACACAATTACTCTACGAAGTAGACGATCAATCCCCCTAGCAATATCGACAACTCTAGGCTCTACCGGTACCACTTATTTTCAGACAGAGGTGTATACCTCAACCCAGATGACACTCGAATATTAGTTAGGAAGGGAGAGAAAAAGATAGGCAGGTTATGAAATCAACACAGTTCAATCCTACGCGGATAAAATGCAAGGCAGGAAGGCAAGAATCACAATAGATCATAAAGTTCGGAGGCCAGGCCCACTCGGAGAGAGGCAAGGCGCGATGTCCCAAAAAGTCTCTAGTGGAGATGCATTAAAGTCTTTATAGCAAATTGTTATCGGCAGATTGAACCAGTTCAGAACAAAGAATGAGCAAAGCTTGGAGGCGACCCAGCGGAACGGAGATTATTAAGACACCTCACTCGAACCGAACGAAAGGGAAGCCAGGCGGACACGGTACCTTGTTGTGGAGGGCAGCTCCGGCGGGGGCAGTTGTTCCTGGTGGTGGATGCACGTCGGGTCTTGGCCAAGAGTAGAGATGATCTCGTCGTCGAAGTAAAGTGAAGTCCGGTGCACCACCAGGGAAGAGACCAGCCGCGGAATGCTCCGTCACAAGGCACCACCTTTTGGTCGCGGTACAGGGGTAGTGGCTATCCGGTTGCCGAGGTGCTCTGCACGGGCAATTCGACCACTGCGTCCTGAGGCGAATAAAAAGCAAAGGGGACTGGTTGTTCCCACCAGTCAGGGGAAGAGACTCTCCGGCAGGGAGATCTCCTCTGTCGTCGGGAAGTGGTGAGTCGGCTCAGCAGGGCTCAACCGGAGGTGTCGTCGTTGCAGGTCAGCTCAGCATTACCCTCGTCGGATTCTTAGGTCCTTTGGCGACTTCCGAAGATCCAGTCCCAAAAGCCCTGCTTTTATGCAGAAGACCCCCATTCATTCAGCCTAGCTGTCAATCAACACATGCTAAGTGGTGAGCGGGAAGGCTCACCACCTGGGCCAATCACTCCAGAGTGCGACCGGAGTTGGCAAGGCAACTCGGTCCAGGGTGCCTAAACCCCCTCCCACACCCCTGTGGTAACCCAGACAGAATGGCACCACTTTGGAGGGTCTCTGTACAGAGCCCGCCAAAAGTGGAAAAAAGGGCTCGACCTTTGGTTTAGGAGTCACAGAGACGAACACAGACACCATTTTTAAAACCGAGTTCTGGCAGAAAATACCACTCGATAAACTTATTTAAGATAAGTAGATCGGTGGTACGTCAGAGATTAATGAGAAAAAGTATCAATCTACAACAATGGGACGAATCCCATAGGGTTATGTTCGGGGTCGAACATAACAAGTAGTTTCCACTGCCACCAGCCAAAACCCGTCGAGGGGGGACGGGACAGTGCCCCCTCGAGTAACAGATCCAGGAGTAATCGAATTACCCCTACTAGTACGTCCACAATAAGATGGTTGGTACTAGTTCTGTTAGTAAATTTAGGTCTAGTAAAGCCAATGGTGACTTTACATGCCCGGGGAGACAGTAGTCAGTCCCCGGGTATGGAGTCTATGGTGGGGGACCCGCTAGGGCGCCCCCGTGTTACGACACTTAGGGTGCGGTGTAACACACATAGAAAAACATATGAGACCCTACAGAGTAAAAGACCCCATAGCCCATCGAACACATTGACATTTCAAAGGAATTACACACATACATGTCCAAGAGTGGGAGAAAAGAGTCTCACTCTTGGCAGGATGGAAAAAAACAAACTCCAGAAATCCAGCAAAGCTGCTGGGGGACTCACTAAGTTAGGAAATTCAGCCTAAACAGAAAATTCTCCCTAACAGGAGGCAGCACAGGCTGCCGCGGAGGTGCCTGTATGCAATCCTGTCCCTGATCCTGTCACTGCATCATCTTGCACCAGCAGGGATGCCTACGTCCAGACCCGTTTTCAGGCAGGGGATGAGCTCACAACAACTGGCCTTCCTCTGCCTGCGGACATGGCTATCCGGGTCCGGGTTGAGCCTGTCCTGACTGGTGTGGCGTTGCGTCAACGGGCCATGCGAGGTGACCTGCAGTCTTTTCATGAGGAGACTGCACGTCATCTCGAATGGCTCGTTGACCGCGTCGGCTTACTGGGACAGGTCACCCAGGCCGGATTCCTCCGTTTGATGGGGCTTGCTCAGACCCCCTCCTCAACTGAACCCCCTATGCGCCAGTCGTCCTCCGTGCCATCTACCCACCCATTAGTCACCTGGGTGCCCTGTGGAGCTGCCTCTGACGGTGCGGCCAGGCTGGTGGAGGAGGCATCCTTGCCACAGTCGGGAGTCGGACGTCCAGCAGGGGTGGCCACATCAACGACTGCACCCCAGCCAGCGGAGGATGTGCAGGCAGCAGGAGGCAGTGCACGGGCAGAGGCACAGCAGCAGCAGCAACGTGGTGGGAGCCATGATGGCTCGGGGCCTCCGACATCGGAGGGGCAGGGATCGGCCGGAGGGCAGGAGGACCCAGGACGGGAAGTGTCTTCCGTGTGGCAGCGGTTGGGCCACGCCATAGATGCGGAGCGGCAGCGGGCGGAAGAGGCACGGCTCACGATGGTCAGGGCAGAGAACTCCATGCGGAGGGCCCTGAGGCGGGCCGAGTGCCTCGAGGCAATCCGCAGGGAGTTGGAGGTGAACATGTCGACGGCCCCGCGGACCCTCGGGCCATGGAGGAGGACCGCCTCCGGGACATTGAGCAGGAGTTCGATGATGCCCTGGCCCGGAACATCCCGAAGTGAGCCGTCGGACTAGCCCGCTGCCCTTGTAAATAGTTCTGTAGTTAGTGTTAGGTTTCCTTTGGTTTTGCATTTTTTTTGGACCTTTTGGACAATGGGCCACATTTTTGTATATAGTTTTTTTTATTAGGTAGGTTTCATTTCTTCTGTTGGGATCATGGACCCTGGATTGTTTATCTGTATATAGTTGACTGTTGGATTTTCATTTTTTTTAATGATTTACCCATGGAACAATGGTTTTCGATTTAAATTTTCCATTGGATTTACTTTTGTGGACTGTGACTTTGGACACCTTTCCTTTGGATTATGATTTGTGGTTTTGCATTATTTCACGGACATGCTGTTTTTTTTTTTTAATTCCCATTTTCGTTTGTTTCTTTTTGATTCAATTTATGTTGCTTTTAATACATATTTTTCTTCAAACTTCAATGTGTAGTATCATCTCATTGGTTTCATGCATGATATGGGTTTTGACATTCACTGACACCCATTGGGTGTATGTGAGGGACATGTGTTCATTTGTAAACTTGCAATTGGGGTTCTATCATGTTATTGCCATTTCTAAGTGGGTGGATGCAATACTCGGGTGGGTGTTTGGCATTTGGAGGCTGACCATAAGGGCCAGGGATTTAGATTGTGATGACATGTTGGCTGGGGGACATGTGTGGGGGCCTGGTGGAGGGTGCCCCACAGTGCTGGGGGGTGGGGGTGCTGGGGGACATGAGTTGGACATGAGTGGGGGCCTGCTGGCAGATGCCCCACAGTGCTGGAGGGTGGAGGTGCTGGGAGACATGAGTGGGGGCCTGGTGGAGGGTGCCCCACAGTGCTGGGGGGTGGGGGTGCTGGGGGACATGAGTTGGACATGAGTGGGGGCCTGCTGGCAGGTGCCCCCACAGTGCTGGGGGGGTGAAGGTGCTGGGAGACATGAGTTGGGGCCTGGTGGAGGGTGCCCCACAGTGCTGGGGGGTGGGGGTGCTGGGAGACAGGAGTGGGGGCCTGCTGGCATGTGCCCCACAGTGCTGGGGGGTGGGGGTGATGGGAGACATGAGTGGGGGCCTGGTGGAGGGTGCCCCTGGATGCTGGGGGGTGGGGGTGCAGGGAGACAGGAGTGGGGGCCTGGTGGAGGGTGCCCCTGACTGCTGGGGGTTGGGGGTGCTGGGAGACAGGAGTGGGGGCCTGCTGGCAGGTGCCACACAGTGCTGGGGGGTGGAGGTGCTGGGAGACATGAGTGGGGGCCTGGTGGAGGGTGCCACACAGTGCTGGGGGGCGGGGGTGCTGGGAGACAGGAGTGGGGGCCTGCTGGCAGGTGCCCCACAGTGCTGGGGGGTGGGGGTGATGGGAGACATGAGTGGGGGCCTGGTGGAGGGTGCCCCTGGATGCTGGGGGGTGGGGTGCAGGGAGACAGGAGTGGGGGCCTGGTGCAGGGTGCCCCTGACTGCTGGGGGGTGGAGGTGCTGGGAGACAGGAGTGGGGGCCTGGTGGGGGGTGCCCTGCACTGCTGGGGGGTGGGGGTGCTGGGGGACATGTGTGGGGGCCTGGTGGAGGATGCCCCTGACTGCTGGGGGGTGGAAGTGCTGGGGGACATGTGTGGGGGCCTGGTGGAGGGTGCCCCACAGTGCTGGGGGGTGGGGGTGCTGGGAGACAGGAGTGGGGGCCTGCTGGCAGGTGCCCCACAGTGCTGGGGGTGGGGGTGATGGGAGACATGAGTGGGGGCCTGGTGGAGGGTGCCCCTGGATGCTGGGGGGTGGGGTGCAGGGAGACAGGAGTGGGGGCCTGGTGCAGGGTGCCCCTGACTGCTGGGGGGTGGAGGTGCTGGGAGACAGGAGTGGGGGCCTGGTGGGGGGTGCCCTGCACTGCTGGGGGGTGGGGGTGCTGGGGGACATGTGTGGGGGCCTGGTGGAGGATGCCCCTGACTGCTGGGGGTTGGAAGTGCTGGGGGACATGTGTGGGGGCCTGGTGGAGGGTGCCCCACAGTGCTGGGGGGTGGGGGTGCTGGGAGACAGGAGTGGGGGCCTGCTGGCAGGTGCCCCACAGTGCTGGGGGGTGGGGGTGATGGGAGACATGAGTGGGGGCCTGGTGGAGGGTGCGCCTGGATGCTGGGGGTTGGGGGTGCAGGGAGACAGGAGTGGGGGCCTGGTGGAGGGTGCCCCTTACTGCTGGGGGGTGGGGGTGCTGGGAGACAGGAGTGGGGGCCTGGTGGAGGGTGCCCTGCACTGCTGGGGGGTGGGGGTGCTGGGGGACATGTGTGGGGGCCTGGTGGAGGGTGCCCCACCGTGCTGGGGGGTGGGGGTGCTGGGGGACATGAGTTGGACATGAGTGGGGGCCTGCTGGCAGGTGCCCCACAGTGCTGGGGGGTGGAGGTGCTGGGAGACATGAGTGGGGGCCTGGTGGAGGGTGCCCCACAGTGCTGGGGGGTGGGGGTGCTGGGGGACATGAGTTGGACATGAGTGGGGGCCTGCTGGCAGGTGCCCCACAGTGCTGGGCGGTGGAGGTGCTGGGAGACATGAGTGGGGGCCTGGTGGAGGGTGCCCCACAGTGCTGGGGGGTGTGGGTGATGGGAGACATGAGTGGGGGCCTGGTGGAGGGTGCACCTGGATGCTGGGGGGTGGGGGTGCAGGGAGACAGGAGTGGGGGCCTGGTGGAGGGTGCCCCACAGTGCTGGGGGGTGGGGGTGCTGGCGACATGAGTTGGACATGAGTGGGGGCCTACTGGCAGGTGCCCCACAGTGCTGGGGGGTGGAGGTGCTGGGAGACATGAGTGGGGGCCTGGTGGAGGGTGCCCCACAGTGCTGGGGGGTGGGGGTGATGGGAGACATGAGTGGGGGCCTGGTGGCAGGTGCCCCACAGTGCTGGGGGTGGAGGTGCTGGGAGACATGAGTGGGGGCCTGGTGGAGGGTGCCACACAGTGCTGGGGGGTGGGGATGCTGGGAGACAGGAGTGGGGGCCTGCTGGCAGGTGCCCCACAGTGCTGGGGGGTGGGGGTGATGGGAGACATGAGTGGGGGCCTGGTGGAGGGTGCCCCTGGATGTTGGGGGGTGTGGGTGCAGGGAGACAGGAGTGGGGGCCTGGTGCAGGGTGCCCCTGACTGCTGGGGGGTGGGGTGCTGGGAGACAGGAGTGGGGGTCTGGTGGGGGGTGCCCTGCACTGCTGGGGGGTGGGGGTGCTGGGGGACAAGTGTGGGGGCCTGGTGGAGGGTGCCCCACAGTGCTGGGGGGTGGTGGTGCTGGGAGACAGGAGTGGGGGCCTGCTGGCAGGTGCCCCACAATGCTGGGGGGTGGGGGTGATGGGAGACATGAGTGGGGCCTGGTGGAGGGTGCACCTGGATGCTGGGGGGTGGGGGGTGCATGGAGACAGGAGTGGGGGCCTGGTGGAGGGTGCCCCTCACTGTTGGGGGGTGGGGGTGCTGGGAGACAGGAGTGGGGGCCTGGTGGAGGGTGCCCTGCACTGCTGGGGGGTGGGGGTGCTGGGGGACATGTGTGGGGGCCTGGTGGAGGGTGCCCCACAGTGCTGGGGGGTGGGGGTGCTGGGGGACATGAGTTGGACATGAGTGGGGGCCTGCTGGCAGGTGCCCCACAGTGCTGGGGGGTGGAGGTGTTGGGAGACATGAGTGGGGGCCTGGTGGAGGGTGCCCCACAGTGCTGGGGGGTGGGGGTGCTGGGAGACATGAGTTGGACATGAGTGGGGGCCTGCTGGCAGGTGCCCCACAGTGCTGGGGGTTGGAGGTGCTGGGAGACATGAGTGGGGGCCTGGTGGAGGGTGCCCCACAGTGCTAGGGGGTGGGGGTGATGGGAGA
Source organism: Ambystoma mexicanum (assembly GCF_040938575.1). Classification (NCBI taxonomy): domain Eukaryota; kingdom Metazoa; phylum Chordata; class Amphibia; order Caudata; family Ambystomatidae; genus Ambystoma; species Ambystoma mexicanum. Next base: position 742,036,261 of record NC_090928.1, read on the forward strand.
CATGAGTGGGGGCCTAGTGGAGGGTGCACCTGGATGCTGGGGGGAGGGGGTGCAGGGAGACAGGAGTGGGGGCCTGGTGGAGGGTGCACCTGGATGCTGGGGGGTGGGGGTGCAGGGAGACAGGAATGGGGGCCTGGTGGAGGGTGCCCCTGACTGCTGGGGGGTGGGGGTGCTGGGAGACAGGAGTGGGGGCCTGGTGGAGGGTGCCCTGCACTGCTGGGGGGTGGGGGTGCTGGGGGACATGTGTGGGGGCCTGGTGGAGGGTGCCCTGCACTGCTGGGGGGTGGGGGTGCTGGGAGACATGAGTGGGGGCCTGGTGGAGGGTGCCCTGCACTGCTGGGGGGTGGGGGTGCTGGGAGACAGGAGTGGGGTCCTGGTGGAGGGTGCCCCTGACTGGTGGGGGTGGGGTGCAGGGGGGGCATGAGTGGGAGCCTGGTGGAGGGTGCACCACAGTGCTGGGTGGTGGGGGTGCTGGGGGACATGAGCAGGGGTGCAGGGTAATCCCCTGTGGTGTGGGCTGCCTGCAGGGGCCGTGAAGGTTGTAGGGCGAACACCTGGGAGGACCCACACGGCCAATTCACGTGTAGTACTCCACGGAACCCCTGAAATACACGTACCCTGCTGAAATCGCGTGTGAAACTTCCCGCGCACCCCTGATATACACGTACCCTGATGGAATCACGTGTTTAACTTCCCGCGCACCCCGAAATACACGTACCCAGGACATTCGCGTGTGGAACTTCCCGCGCATCCCTGGAATACACGTACCCAGCTGAAATCGCGTGTGAAACTTCCCGCGCACCCCTGATATACATGTACCCTGATGGAATCGTGTGTGAAACTTCCTGCGCACCCCTGAAATACACGTACCCTGCTGAATTCGCGTGTGAAACTTCCTGCGCACCCCAATAATACACGTACCCCACTCGCACAGGGCCAATCGCGTGTGAAACTTCCCGCGCACCCCAGTAATACACGTACCCAGCTGAAATCACGTGAGAAACTTCTCGCGCACCCCAGTGATACACGTACCCCGCTTGCCGTGCTGGTACAGGGTTAGCACAGCCCGTTGCGCTGGATTGGGGATTTTGATGGCTTTTCCCTGGGCAAGGGGCGTTCTTGGGGAAGTAACTGGCGCTGCTGCAGGCTCGCTGCGCCACTGTGCGCCACGGCTGGTTTTGGTGGCTGGAATCCGTGAATACGCTGTGCGCGGAAATGTATTTTAGCGCACGCGGCTGGCGCATCGATTCGCACGTGCACACTGTGCGCCAGCCGCGTGCGCCACTTGTGCGCTGAATTCTATGAATTACCCCCTAAGTCGTTCTCCATGTAACAGTGCCTCAATGCCTTTTTCGGGCTGTTTGTGCGCTTTATAAATTTTAAAAATAAGTAAATAATGAACTTGCAGAAAAACTGATTCCGCAGTTAAAAATGATTGATACAGTAGAGCGCTCGCTTTGACATCCGTGCAGAACCTGCTGATGCAGGTTCGAATCCCAGCAAGGCCAAACTCAGCCTTTCATCCTTCTGAGGTCGATAAATGAGAACCACACACCGTGGGAAATAAGCAGCGCTCAGATACCTGAAGGTTCCCGGGAGGATAGCTTAACAGCAACGTGCGTGCCTTGGAAGCAAGACGACACGAAGCAACACAGGTTCGATCCCCGGGTCCACGCTTCGAAAACTCTGGGTGTTTAAGCGTGTTATAAATACAACTAAGACAAAAAACAAACAAAAAAAACCCAACAATTACGCAACTAAAAAAACGAACAATTCCTGTAACAGCGCCTCAATGCCAGCGGGGTGTGTGAGTGCTTTAAAAATGCAAAAATAAATAAATAAAATACATTCGTAGCGCTATATAAAATGCACAAACAATCAAACAAAGTTTGGAAGCTTTTCCCGGCGATAAAATACTATGAAGCTAAGCTGATTCCCAAGCTGCTTTATGGTATTGAGACGCACCCATTTCCTATACTGGAACCCCTGCACGTGGTTGAGGCAGAAATTTGGAAGAGAATATTAAGCATACCGCCGAGTTTCCCCAGAGCAGCGGTTCGGTATGACTTGGGCTTACTTTCGTTTAAATCATGTGCTGAGTGGAAAATTCTATCTCTCTTAAGGAACATTTTAATCCTGGTTGAGAATTCACTGTGTGCTGATTTTTTAGACTACTTTACATCACTGATAGTTGCCCCAGAATGAGAGCCCTTAAAGCACTTTGCACTTCGGTTCTGGCAAAGATATATTGCTCTGTGGAGGATTTGGTAGAGTATCCTAGCGCAGTTAAAGCCCTTCTATATTGTTATGACTGGGCTGCGACTTTGGATCAATTTTACGCTTACCCTTCCCTATTACATCTGTGGGAAGATTACAAATGGAGCGGCGTATTGGCCCCATTTTTGAGCATTTCTCCACATAAACAGACCTGCGCCATATGTGTACGTTTCCGCTGGAACTTGCACAAAACTAAAGAAACCAAGATACAAGAAGATAGTACCTAATTATGGAGGGTGCAGGTTTTGCAAGTTACCTGATATTGAAGAAACAATAAAACATCTAGTAATGACTTGCACAGGTGTAACTGATTTACGCAGTCTCTACTTGGGAAAACTGTTTCAATTGGCCACCTTTCACTCTGACTTAAATGCCTCTTGGAATAAATGCCTGGGAGGGCTGACTTCATCCACAGTAATTGGCATTACCTCTTTCATTAGAGCGCTTAATCTAGAGGAGTCTTAGCATGCTGCACAGTTTTTATGATATATGTTTTACTATTGTATGATTGATAATTGAAAATAATTTACTGTATCAGTGATTTTAAATGTAAATGTACGTTAAATTACATTCTTTTACTATTGTTCCAGCTCTTTATTAAAGGTTGATATTTTCTCAACTAAATAATAATGATAAAATTTGAAAAAGGATGGAGATAGGAAGAATCAACAACATTTACGTGAGTGGCGGGGACTTTAGAGGAATCCCGTCTCAGACCCTAAATCCAGAGAACATATTAAAAGGGAGGGCTCAAGGCCAAGTTGTTCGGACTTGGCTAGGACACTTGCACACCATGGAGCTCATTTTCCAAGTCACCCATAGCCTGAATGAAGGTGCAAAAGAAAGGCGTAACAGTGTTGCAACTGTCTTAGTCCCTCCATTCACACTATGGAGTATTTTCATGGTTCTTGAAGGCAGAGGGTGGATGCAGAATGGCAGTTGCATTTCCGCATCCCTTTTACCTTTCACCTTCAAAAACAATGAGGTTTAACGCCTGTATGATATTTTCATGCAGGTGCAAAACCAATGGGGGTCATTACGACCTGGGCGCAAAGGGATACCGGGCACCGGTAATGACACCGGTGCCGGGAATCCCTTTGCGCCCTATTCCAAGGTCCCTTTGAGGGTCTTTCCCTTAACGCCTGGTTTTACCAATTTACGATACCATTATTGACGCCTTCCCATTGAGCCCTATAGGGGCTCAAATGAGAATGGGGAATGGCTTTTCCAATGGGGACTTACCGGTCCAGCAAAGCTCGGAATAGACCGGTAAGTCCCCATACCACCAAGTCGGTGGCGGTACCGGTATTGGTGCTTGTCATAGCACCAACCTCGGAATGAGGGCCAATGTGTTCCTGTGTAACCCACCTGCTTTTTACACCAGCAAAAAGCAGGCCGATTACAAATAAAATCATTGTAAACGCAGCCTTCCGTGCATACATGGCAGGAGGCATTTAGTCATTGAGCACTTCAGAGTGTAAAAGAGAGGTGTAAAAAGACTTCCATCATCTCTTTGCAATTCACTTTTGCACTATTCATGCAAATGATGAAAATTGGCTGGAGGGGGCCTGTTTGCACGTAAGCGCAAATGTAAGCGGTCACCTCTGGGCAATGTATGCCTGGTAAGAAATTGGCCTTCTATGTCTCCCATAAACCCTCTCTTCTCCAGCAAAAAAATCCAGAGTGGATAGAGGGGATGTAATTACTATTCCACGGCAAGGGGGAATGTGTGGAAGCTCTGAGCTCCCCACAGAGCTACTTTTCACCCTTCAAAGAGAATAGACCCTGAAGACCTGCACCCGTTGTTCTTATTCAGAACAAATGATTTCACAGCCTTTGCCTTTCTCCAAAAGAGTTCACAATGTACTTGTGTTCTGATTTCCTCAAGATTCAAGAGAGTCAAAAAGAACTTCAGGGTGAGAAAGCCTTTTAAAAGCAGATAGTGAGAACTACAGCTGCCTCCAAAACAGCATTAGAGAGAGCATTCTACAATGTGAAACAAGTTGACTTCTGCCCTATTTAAAATGCCCCTCCAGGGAGATCTACCTACCCAGCCTCCTCACCATTGAACATGCTTAGAGCCATCTGGTGGGTTCCATGTGTTAATATCCCTGCAAAAATATTGCAATACAAAAATATCGCCATATTTTTGCTGTGATATTGACCCAATGACCCTGGGGGAGACACCCCCGCAACCCCCGCTCCCACAAATTATCCCCCCAGAAAATATCACCTATGGCGAGACAAATGGCCATATGTACGGCGATATTTTTGGTGGGGATATTTTGTAGGGATACCATCTGGTGACTCTAACCAATGAGAGTGGAGATGTTCAGCACCAGCTCTATGCAATGACTAGCTTCCAATCGCACAGGGTGGAATTTAGAGAAGGAGTTACTTTGTAGAAGTCAAGAAGGAGCAGGAGAAGCTGAGGTTGAAGTAGGAGTAAACGGGCTGGAGAGAGGAGCCCATGAGTTGGGAGGAGAAGCTTAAGCAGAATACAAGTAGTGTGAAAGTTGTCAAAGATACGAAATATCAGGAGAGGAAGAGAAGTGAAATGACAGACTTCGACTGAGCTTTCTTTCAGATATACAGGTCTGACATGAACCCTATCCATTGCAATCTTATCAGTATCAGGGATGCATCCAGTCTGCCCCAGTCTCTTTGACTTGAACTCCACCTTAAAAGGTGTTTACGGGTGTGGAGCACCGCGCTGAGTCCCGTGGCGAGTCCCAGTCTGCCCTAGTCTCTTGCATTGTGAGGAGCTGCAGCGACGGTGCTACGGTGCCCTGCTTTCCTGTCTCTACTGGCCCTTTAACTTGAACTCCACCTTAAAAGGTGTTCACGGGCACATAGTCCTGTGGTGAGTCCCAGTCTGCCCCAGCCCACCATGGAGTAAGGAGTAAAGAGCAATCATGCAATGGCTGCACCCGGTCCGCAGACGCAGCTCAAGACATTACATGAGCATCGACAAAATAAAGTAGACAAATTTTATGCCGTGAACACAACCCTAGCGGTAAGCAGGGAGAAACGAGCAGTGGCAAGAAACTATAGTTCCTTGTCATTGAATTGGTGTGTTCCTTCTCTGTCGGCTTTAGCCAAAGCGCGTGTGAATGACCTGAACCGTGGCCAAGCTTTGAATCGTGTTCGAACATGTTCTGACAAACAAAAAAATATCAGTGCTTCAATAGCAGCTGAGATTGTAGACTCACTAGACCCAGAAGCTGAAATTGTGGACACAAATGACAATACCAACACCAACGTTCTTGATAATGTTGTTACTGTTGAAGTCGACACTGCCCTTTTTCAATCGCCCTTTGATGTCACCAGCATCGAATTACTGGAAATACATGTTCCATCTGGTACTCTTGAACAAAGTGATTTGGTATTTGCGCCCCCTTTAACAGCTGTGGAAACCTTAAGAATAGCTTGTGATTCGGATTTGCAGCAAGTACTAATCCATGAAGACCTGACTCCATCGTCTCAACATGAGCCAAATGGTTCGGACATAAACTTTCACCTGGATGTGAACTTGACCAACAGAACATCGATGCCCCGGACAGATCCCTTCACTATGCATATGCGGCCAGAAACCATTGCTTCAAAAGCGACCATGTTACAAACGGCAGCACAACTAACAAAAGGTAGGGGCCTCGCTAGCGTTGCTAGCCGCGAAACCTGTAGCCCGAACAACATTAGAGTATACCTACACAGAGCTGCCAGCAGCTGTTCAGCGAAAACAGCCTCATTAGTCAATAACGGAGCCATGTCGCAAAATTAAATAACTCCTTTGCCTGCCGAGTTGTCAAACCAGGTGGTGACGAACATAAATGCAACACAAAATACACCTGCATCTGCCCTGAAAGCATCTGGGGCTGATTTAGCTGGATGTGAAGCCTGATTGACTGAACGCTTGAAAGCCGACTACCAGCTGATTAAAGATAAGATGATTAATAGTTTTGTAAATTCTCCAGCCGACAAGACGCTAATTCAGGAGAAAAATACATCAGCTGAATGTGACCTGGTTAGCTTGTTACCCCGTTCAAGGCAAACAATGCACCATGGCCGGACCAGTATGCCACAATTGAAGGCGCAACAGGCGTGCCCACCTCTAATGAACTAATCACGCCAAACTGTAGAAATAGAACGTTGCAAGAGACAAACGACTCCGAGAAACATGGTGCAAATGAATTACAAAACAAGAAGAAGTCGACCGTGGACCCAAATAGTCAGCCAACAAACACAGTTTTACATTGTCAACAAAATGAACTGGATTATAACAACAAGCAAATTTATCCGCAGCTGCAGGGATTCAAATTCACAATAACGTGCTGGCAGCATCATCCCTGGCACTGATTCCTTTTGGGAAATTATACAAAACTTTAAATGATTCACTGAAGGAACAAGGAGCTCTGTTGACTAATTTAAATGCACAATTGTCTAATATAGAACATCATAATGACTTGTTGCAAAAGAGGATAGAAAGAGAAGCAGACCTAACCATGCAGTGGCAACATCGGTTAGGTGACTTGGCAATGAGAGACCACTCAGATAAGGCTTACCTAATGGATGTAATATTAGAATGCATGAAATGATTTTGACACATTGAGAAGAGCAGATTTGATCTAACAATAAATTCCTTAAAACAGGCATTGTGTCAGCAGTTGGCTAACACAATGATACCTTTGTACAAAGACAACATACAATCGGAGCTAACCAAGAAAACTCCTGAAAAACAAACCGTCGAATGCATGAATATAACCAGTAGGGTTTTGAAAACAACAGTTACTGACGATGTGGTGACGGATAAGGAAAATTTGATAAAATGGCAGATTCCAAAGACTCAAGTATTCCAACTGACAGATTAAATGAAACTATCTTCAAAGATGCCACTGACGTCTACTGTCCCAACAGGTAGAATCAACTTAACGGAACCTACTTTGGAAAAGACTAAGAACATAAACTCTAAACAGCAGGCTGATCAAGTAACTAAAATTCAGATGAATACCTTTGGAATCTTTACCGGTTCTGCAAAAACACCGGTGAGCAAAGCGCATCCAGCCAGATCTGCAAAATTCTCACAAACAAAAGAAATCAAAGATGATTTCAAGAAGGGCAGTCAAAAGAGAAATTCAACCAAAACAATTCATACAGAATCTAACAACACCACAAAAGACTGGGTTATTTCACCGTATCCAAGTGAGCAAGTTACCTGAGCGTCCTGCACTGATCACAAAAAATGATAACAGCACCAAGTCGACTGAATTTAGCCCTGAAAAATATGTGAGAAATCCAAATAAATGGGCGAGGCTCGACTCGGAGGCTCAGACTGTCGGCTCTCGTGATAGTTCGATTGATTTATGTGATTGGTCGACATACTCAATCGAAACTGATGAAGCTACGATGGTGTAAGAGCATCCAGCTCGTGCTCCAACGAATTGTAAAGTCAAAACTGTAGTTCACGTACCACAAAAAAATCACTGAACAAAGGCACACCTGGAAATGCCTGCAACCAAGAAAAAAGTAATTGCTGGATTAAGTAACGATTTAAAGGGTGCTAGAATAAGCAAAAGTCTAACTCCACGAAGAGTCATAGCCCCAAAAGAAAGCATAAAGCAAAAAGTATTCACGACCCTTTATCCAAGAATGACGACAGCCCAACAGCAAAAACAATCAGTCAAAAAATCAAGTGACTTGCCTGCATGGAAAACGGAGAGGCTGTCCACTATTTGGAAGGTTTGGGTTGAAAATATCTTGCCAGATGGTAATGACGTAAACTTAAACAGAGGCAATGTGATGTGGTTATCGCACAATATTCCAAGATTGCGAACAATCACCTCCGAGGATATTGTAATTGTGGAATACATAACAGAAGAATGTTCTGACCTGGTATTCCTACACATCAGGTCACAGGCAGTGGAAAAAACCCTCTTGGCAGCAAAAGACAAGCTTTTACCATATGGTTTCGACCTTTCTGTTGAAAAGGAACAACATAGGCCTCGAGTTGAACTTTCAACGTCACCAGGTGATAATAGATCAGCAAATGAAATTAGATGAGACAACTTGAGGAAACTGCTCAATACAAACACGGCAGAGACACTGGATGAAACTCAGCAATCCGTGCGAATGGGCAACCTTAAGAGTATTAGGCACCAAAGACCACACCAAAAGTAACTAGCACAACTCAATGGTGAGGTTTTGTGTGTATTGATATCATGGAACACAAGAGGTTTTAAGCATTTGTTCCAAGAATTCCCTTTTTCTGTGGAAAATAACTTTGCAGTATTCCTACAAGAGACATGGCTTTGCGAGGCACCTTTAAGAGATGGTTACTCAATCCTGTTAAATCCTACAGGAAAAAACAGGCTATGCCATCCATATTCTGGACTACTAACAATGGTGAATAACGCCAATGGATGGGAAATAACACAAACACATAATCCAAACCTCTTTGTACAAGGAACCCTGCTTCAATTGCAATATAGCAACTACAAACAACAAAAACAGTTGCTATTAATCAACACCTATTGGAATCCAACAATGATATCGACAAATCGATACATAAACTCAATAACAACGTTAATTGATGCCTGTCTAACCAAATTTGCAGATCTCTCAGTGATAATATGCAGATATTTGAATTTTTCTTGGTTCAAGGACGAAACAGAAAGTGCATATATAAGAACAACGACGCCAGAGAATAAAGTCTGCAGAGGACATCTTTGGAAATCAACGCTGAAAGCCCACAATTTTGAGATGTTGAATGGCAATGTAAAAGGTGACGTTCCGGCAAGGCATACCAGACATCGCGATTCGAGCCATAAAACCCTGGATTACATCTGGATACTGAACTCTATGTGGCCAAAAATTGATCAGCAAAAAATTCGGAAAACAAGTAGTGATCACGATGCACTAGAAATGTCATGACTTATGCATTGTATGCTTCCAGGTGCGAGATATTTTTACCAGTGGAGATGCTAAGACAGAGCATACTGTTCGGGCCTTTGTCACCTACTAGCAAAATAAACTATGCACCGTTACTCTCACAATTTAAAATTGAATCCTCACAGATGAAGTACTGTGCTCAAGAAAAGAAGCATGCCTTTAGTGCTTCACTGTGTCGAGAGAAGAAAAGCCTGCACAAAGACATCCGGCAGTTGAAAAGGACATTGAGCCATAATGCCGAAAATACCATCAAACAGCGAAAGCTGAAGCTTCGTAATTGGCTCAAATCCTTCTCACTGATAAGAGACCAAGAACGTGCAGAACAGATCCTGAAATTGATTACTCTCCATAGGACAAGAGAAATATGGGGAATTTTAAATAAGGGCACATTGAACCAAGAGGCAAAGCTTTCAAATGGGATATCTAGTATTATATGGGAACAACATTTCAGAAAGGTATTCAACAACACAAAAATGCAGCAAAGTAAACGCGTTGTAACGTGCGCAGAGTTTTGGAACGTAAGTGAATCAGCTGAGGACATTGAGCTCGTAATCCAACAGCTGAAAAAAATTCTCAAGCAGCAGGCCCATATGGCCTAACAAACGTGATGTTGAAGGCAAGAAAGAGCTATGGGCAAAACGCATTGAAGATATGTTCAGACTGATTTCGACATCGAAGCAACTCCCGAGCTCATGGCAATCGGCGATAATCGTCCTGATATTCAAGAAGGCAGTCTGGACGACCCTGCAAACTATCGTCAGATTGCCCTTCTTGATACCATCGGAAATATCTTTGCTACTTTTCTGCAGCGAAAGCTGACAGCATGAGCCTACAACGCTGGATTAATGGACTGCCGGCAAACCGGTTTTACAAAAGGAGTGGGAACTGAAGTAAATTTAATAATATTGAATTTACCAAAATTGGAAGCCATCAAAAAGAAAAATAAGCTGTTCCTAGCATTTGTTGATATGCGGCAAGCATTCGATGCAATAAACTGAGAAAAACTCTGGGCAAAGCTCTCAGACTGGTCATGTCCGTTGCCACTACTTCATCCTTTGATGGCACTGAATGCGAATACGAGTATTCGAGTTCGGACTAACGAACGTGGTGACCTAACAAATTAAATAGAGACGAGCAAGGGGGTGAAACTGGGGTGCCCCCTTGCTGCACTTCTGTTTAAGTTATTCATCTCTGATGTCTCAGTTGCACTAAAGGAAGTTCACTGTTTTCCACCAAGAATAAATGGCCTGCAGATTAGTTGAGCCATTTATGCGGGCGACATTGTCTTAGTTCACTCAACCCACATTGGCCGACAAAGGCTCCTTGTGAAGCTACAAACATACTCGGATGACAACGACCTCGTAATAAATGTAGGAAAGACAAAGATTTTGTCTATCGGTGCAACAAGACAAAACAAGACGAAAGATTCAAGTGGACTGTTGCAGGTGAGACAATTGAGTCAGTTCCAGCGATTCGATATCTAGGTGTCCTAGTTAATAAATCAATCAGGGAATGGGATTGGGCTATGGATTTGAAACAACGAATGACAACTTTCTCGCTTCAAGGAGCAAAGTTACATGCTGAATATAGAAAATTCACATCAAATCCAGTGCAGGATTTCTATATGCAGAAAGTGGTACCCTCGATTACTTTCGGGTCGGAGGCAGGATGGAATCTTAATTATCAAATTAGAAGGGTTGCTCTGGAGGCGTTTTCTCAGATTACCAACTAACATCTCGATAAACACAATAAAACACAAACTTGGCCTTGATTCATTACATTGCATCGTGCTATGGAGAACAATTTCTGTCCTAAAGAAAATGCATATAACTGACCCAGCTCCATCATATCGTGCACTCGAACACAAATCCTCACTCTGGCATTTTGCTTTCTTGGGAAAATAAAAAAGAACATCTTAAATTGTACTGACATAAAATGGCAAACAGTGATGTCCAATCCACAACTAGCTAAGAAAAAAGTGAGAATGTGGAATTGGATACAAAACAACGAACAACGCAGTAAGTTGGCGACTTCACTTTATACAGGAGCAGCAGCAAATAGTCTTGATCACCTACCGAAATATCTCAAAATTTCCATCGAGATATCACTGTAATCGGTTTTTGAGGCTTCGGTTGAATGCGTACAAAACAAAAGAGATGTTGTGGATTAAACATGACAAAGAAACCAACGATAACCTTTGTAGATTTTGTAAGTAGTCAGTTGAGTCCTCAAAACATTTGATCATTGAATGCTCTGAGTTATCTACTGAAAGATCGTTTTATCTGGGAAAATCTGCCCCTTTAAATGATAACATGGAAGACTGGTGGTATATGATGCTTTCTAGTAACAACGTACATCAGAAGTGATAGACTTCCTAGATAGGATCTTGATGAATGAAGTTGCCACTGTATTTGGAAACAGTTCATGATGATGGGCGGTGTGGGACATTTGCTAATAATAGTTTTCATTTTATTTAACTATTTTCTATGATATAGTCTGAAAAAGATTGAACGATAGGATTGTGTTCGAGTCCTATGTGAATTTGTGGAATTTGGACTGACCTGATTTGTGATAAAAGTTTGTATAAGCTAAATGTTACAATAAAAAAATAATAATACTGAATGTATTTGACTTGTCCTCTTGATATGTGTATGACTAATATGTGAATGATTGCCATTGTAATATCACCCACCACAACAATGTCCATTTAAAATAACTAAACTACAATTTAAAGCTGCATCATGCATGGTTGGAATGTGAGTGACTATGTCCTGGTGCAACAGGGCTTTCTGTGACACCAGAATCCTATGAACCCACCCCTTTTAATATAACTGCATTTTCCTGTCTTTCATTGTTATGCTTTGTTAAATCTAGTGGTGTTGTAGGAGTCTTTTAATGCCAAAATCTGTATTTGTCAGTGGTATCAATTTTCAAAATATAAAAATATTTTTGTTTATAGCGCGCTTAATACCTGAGTTTGGTTCGTAAGCGCGGAATCGGGATTCAAACCTCTGTTGCTCTGTGTGATCTTGCTTCCAAGACCAGCTTGTTGCCCCTGTTTTATCCTCCGTTGGTTGTGACAAGACAAAAGATTAGTTTGGGAAGAAAAAGTCATAGAAATGTTTCAATGTAGGATAATGTATATTTTCTATGGTTCTACAAGGTGTGTCAATCTTCTGTAGTAAATAAGAGACAGTGCTAGTTGCAAAGATTTGTTAAAAGCAGGAAAATACTTTCAATGACTATAAATAACTATGTCACATTTTGTGACAAGACAAAATCTAGTTAGAAAGAAAACGCATTGGATTGTTTGGGTGCAGGAGAGTACATTACATGAAGTGATAGAACTGAATGGGCCTCATTAGGACCCAGGCGGAGTGGGTTTCCGCCAGCGCTAATCGCGGCGGACCCGTCCGCCGTACTACGAGTTCCCTTAGCGCCATGGAGGTTTTCTCCGCCTGGTTTTACCAGGCGGAGAAAACCATGGCGCTACGGGACCTCGTTGTTAATTACGCCACCGTATTTTACGGTGGCGTAATTAACTCCTTCCCCACTCCCATTATACCCTATGGGGCAAGAATGGGAATGGGGAAGGGCAGAATGGGGATTTGGGATTTACCGCTCCGCCGAGGTCGGAATGGGGCGGTAAATCCGCCAACCCCCATGGCGCTATCGACGGCTTTCCGCCGTGCTTCGCGGTGCATTTAGCACCGCGAAATCCGCCTGGGTCCTAATGAGGCCCAATGTCCCAACTATTTTTGCAGGATGAGAGAAAACAGTAGTTTGGGAATATCTGTGATGATACAAAATACGCGTTGTGAATAAAAAGTCCTAGAATCGATTTGGTGGCAAGATAGTACATTCACTGATGGCACTGGTTCTGCCAATATTTTGTTATGGATGAGGGAAAATGCTAGTTTCAGAAAACTTATATTTCAGCAACATCAACACCTCCATACTATGGGAAAAACTAAAGATGTGGGGTATAAGGAAGGGCCTGCTGAGAATGATTCAGCTGCTCTATAGAAATAATTATGTGAAAGTGAGATTAAACAGTCAGGGGATCTGTCTAACTCAATAACAGTTACCAAGGGAGTTTGGCAGGGGTGTGTACTGGCGCCCACCCTTTTTAATCTTTATCTAGTTGACATGTGGAAAGAAGGCCAAGCTTGGAGTTGCCATGCCCCGAGGTGGTGCGACCTCAGGGTTAATATCATTGACTATGCAGACAATCTTATACTTATGGAGTATACACTGTCAGGCTTACAAAGACTTTTAGATGGAATACAAGCCTTTTTGAGGACGCATCATCTAGAACTGAATCCCCATAAGTCATATACAATGACATATTCAACTGAACATAAAGTGAAATCGTATATAAAGAAAGAAAATCAAACAGTGGATAAGCAAGTAACTACTTACTATGAGTTATTCGATATCATCAAAGAATCATCTTATGATACAAAAGGGAAAATGGAATCGAAAATTAGCCCATGCATTTCATTGATGAAGGTCTTGAAAAATAATCTCTGTTCATACTCACTACTGCCATTAATTGACCAATATAAGTTGGAGATCACGGCAAAGATATTATATGGGTGTGAGTTGATCCCTTTTTCCAATAGAAGATTCTTTGATCGAAGGGAAAATCTGGAAGGCAGTTTTGGGCCTTCCAAAGTCCACTCCTATTAGTGCAATTAGACTGGAATTGGGTCTTGCATATTAGTGGGCACAATATATAAAAAGATCATTATCGCTCATCCAAAAATTGGGGAGAGTGGCGAGTTTTCCCTGAGCTCCTACCTGCAGGATGGCCTAACTGGCAGCTTTGGCAGTAACCCGCTGGTGCCACCGGCGGGTTTCTGCCAACCCTGTAACACTGGTTCCGCCGCCTGACTTCCCAGTGCCACCGGAACATTACAAGTCCGAGCGGCTGGGAAGTCAGGGGGCAGAAACGTTAGTCCCCACAGGAATGGGGACACAGAACCACTAGCAGTGTTGCTAACGGTGCTGGTGCTTCCGTGACAACTGTGCCTGCTGGGTCCGGCACACCTGCCGGGCACAGTGGCTCCGGCAGGCACAGTTGTAGTCTGCCAGTTTGGACTGGGTGCCTGTATGTTGCTACCAGGACCGGTCATTCCGGACCAGCAGACTTATTATGAGGCCCCATACGTCCGCAAATTTCCATAATAAAAATACATACAACAACAAACAAAACATATACAAAAACAACCTAATGTTTCGGTTGAATGCTTTCCCTACTTTGGAACTATTAGGGCCAAGAATCTCCCTGCATAAGGAGTTGTGGAGATGTCATGCATGTGGGTTGGCCTCATATGAATCCCTGTGTCGCCTTGTTCAGGACTGCCCTTCTTTCATGAACCAGAGAATTCAACTCATGGACGGGTTTATTCATTCTACTCTCAGGTCCTGACACAAAGTCTTTGGGTTAGGCTAATGACAACACCCAACCAGGCAGTAATAATAGCCCTGGCAACATTTCTCGAGGAAATATTCAAGGATAACAGAATGCCACAGGGGTGGTGGTCTGGAAAGCAATCTGGGACAAAGTGATTTTCTTTTAAACATTGAGTTGGGGCTGAAAGTGTTTGATTAAGGTCGTTTTGAGCTCTCTGTATATTACAAGGGAAGAATGAACTCCTAAAAAATCTGGAATTAGCAATGTGCTCTAGAAAGCAACCCCATTTGCCTTAGCCTCTGGTCAACTATGTTTTTGAATATTGTGTTACTTATTATTTCAGTATTTTATTTTATTGTGTTATGACGTAAATGTCTATTGCAAAACTGTAATACACTTTTAAACTAAAAATAAAAGACACAATATCTTACAATAGTTTGGTCATCGCAGATCACATTTGGTGGCTTTACTGGTTGTGTCAGCACTTTGTAGCAGATGAGACAAAATATCACAGGAGAAACTTTGTGATGGGGAAAAGTACTTGTTGTGAAATTGTTTTAGAATCTTTTGGTGCCAGTATATGATATTCAGTGCCTGTAATTGGGTGTGTCATGTTTTTGAAATGAGGAAAAATACTTGGTTGTATCGTCCACTTGCTAACAAAACAATGTGTTTCCCCACTAGTTTATGGTCTTGGCCATGATTTAACCTATAGCCCACTGGAGTCTTTCTGCAAAGTGTGCTGCCTTTTATCTGTCCTGAGTCAAGGACAGAGCAATATCTCTCAGTAAACTGGGTCTCCTCACTTTCCCCTCACCTTTGATCCTTCTCACCGTCTATCTGGACCATCACCTAATTCCTTTATGAAATGTGTCTGTGCTCCCTCTTTTATTCTCCTCCCCAATCCCCTAAGTGCGCAATCACCAAGGGGATTGGTCAAGCAATCTGGTAAACATAGCCATACTTGAATATCTGTGAACCCTAATGTTTTGCCCATTCTCTGGTATTCCTTTTACCCCATGTGAGACCTCAGGTATGTTGGCATATCCTCTCCATGGTGCTCCTAAAATGATTACTGTTGTTGGATAGTAGGAGACTAGGCTCTGTGTCAGTAATTGAGTCTGCCATATTTTTGTGACAAGATGAAGTAAGACTTCCGAAGAAGAAGTCTCCAAATTGTTTGGCAGCAGGAAAATCCATTCAGTGGCTGTAACTGAGTGTATCCTTTTATAATATGATAAAATACTTGTGACTAAAAGTAACTTTCTTGTTTGGTGACAGGAGAGAATATTCAGTTATTGTACTTGATGTGCCAACTGTTTGTGCTGGATGAGCAAAAAATAGTAGCTGAAATGATTTAAGATGACAGAAGATACAAATTGCAAAGAAATAATACCAGAATTGTTTGGGGGCAGTAGCGGTTATTGAGAGGCTGTAACTGTGTGCGTCATCTTTCTGTGACAAGAAAAAAGTAAGTGTTGAAAAGAAAAAGTCTTAGAATTGTTTACCAATCAAGATGTTTTAGTGGATGTTCCTGTGTGTGTCATCTTTAACGAACAGGCAGGAATACAAAAGGGAAGTTATTCATGATTTTTTGTGCAGTAAAAGACAGGGTAAAAAATAAATGGAAACAATCACACAAAACAGAGTAGGCCAAACACACAGACAAAACTAGCAAGCCTAACATATTTTGTTTTCCTTTTTTATATTTATGGTGTTAAAAAATGTAAGAAGTTGAAAAAAGGTCTATGGTTTCTTATGAACCTTTTTTTTTGGGGAGACATATAAGGAAAAAGAACAAGGGAAGGACAGCGGAAACGTTCTTTTTTAGCTTTTTTATGACTGTAACAAAATAAATATGATAAACAGCACAAATAAATGAAAAAGGCAGCAAATAAAGACCAAAAAGCAATAAACACATATATGCGAATTGTATTGTATTGAGAAGACCATCAAACTCCACCAAACTGAAAGTTCGGAGGCTGCCATGTGCACATCCATGCCTATAGACAAACAAACCCCACCGGAGGAAAGAGAAAGGGAGGTGGGCCTTTAATGAGCCCACCAAACCTCTCTAAAAGACTCTGATCGACCTGCCAAATCACCCTGAGAGATTCAGTGGTTCAGTGGTTCTGATTGACACACCAAAGTCAAAACTGGTGCAATGCTATGCTGTATATGCAAGTTAGCTTGAGGACTCTTTTTAATGCTGGAGAATCCTTTGCTATTTTGCAGATACACTGAGTCCAAGTCATGGAATATAGTTTGACATGCAAGATTGGATAGGTGGATGTTTGCCGCTACTTACTGTTATAACTATTACAACTAATAATATATCCCCAAGTATGTATGTGCATATACCAGGAGGCAACATAAAGTTAGATCTTTTATTTTCCTTATGTCCATCTCTTGATGGATAAAATATCAAGCTAATGAGACACGTTCATAGAATTTGGGAGGGCTGATTAGCTTATAAGGTACTAAATTGCTGGTTATATCAGCTTTTTTGATCTTTTACACACAAAGCTCTCATATGTCCTAATGAGTTAAATGCAGTAGCTTTGTAAATTGAGTGCCATCCTTCAGCAAATTAAAGATCTTCCTTTGACTCTAAGTCTGTTGGCTCTCCCCAATGGACAGTGTCACTTTTCACCAGATCTACAGACCACCCAAGCCCAACACCTCCTTCATCGAAGACTTCACAGAGTTGGTCACCACTATGTCTCTAACACTTGCCAACAACATGCTCATCAGTGACTTCAACATCCCTGGCAACCCAGCAACCAAGTCAATGAAAGAAGCATTCCACTGCCTACTCAACACTCTGAACCTCATGCAACGCATGAAAGACCCAACTCACAGGAAAGTTAATATCCTCAAACTCATCATAACTGCCCTGCTCACTCTCCATCTCAGCTCTTCAAACCAGCTCAACTGGTCAGCCCATCTGGCAATCCCCTTTGACATTAGTCACACCACATCTGTCAAGCAAACCCATCAGAAACCCTGCAAACAAGTCTTTCGATTATTCAATTACTTCCCAGTGGAGACTCTCTAGGGATACTGTATATGGAGGCAGTAAGTGAGCTATATTGCATTCAGAGGAGGCAGTAAATAATGGCAAGTGGATTTATGTGGAGAATACAGACATCAAATGGTTAGTGCACATTACAAATGGAAGTGCACATTCTTGCAGTAAGCACGTGTTTAAAATGCTAAGAGTTCAGGGTAAAAAGGTCAGCTGTCCGGTTTGCACTGTACACATGCTAATCTAAAATAACCCATTAACATCCTTCCCATTAATTCATAACATTTATTTAACCAAGCAGTGCAAAGCAGACCCAGTTGACAGGTTGAAATTGAAGTGCTTGGCAATGGAAGTAAAATGTGCAGTTTACTGGCTGTGATTTCATTACACAAACTGCAAGGAAAAATGCAATGTTGAGAAGGCACTATTGTATGCTGCAGGAAGCCATTATTGCAAACCCTTTTTCAAAGTTATTCTCCAAGGGGAGAAATTTTGACCAGCTCGGGTGAAGTGTATACGTCATAAAAAGAGGCAGGTTTTGTTGAGTTACAGTGATAGATTTTAAAAGGAAGAGATCCAGGGGGTGTAGGAGAACTGACAGAGGCTCCAGGCAGACAAACAACAGCTGAGCAGAAGACAGGCGATAGACAGGGGAGCGTTTATCTTGGCATAGAGTTCGCATTTGTCCCTGTGGGCTGGAGGTCACGACTGCAATTTCTGCCAACTGACAAAGAGGGGTTTCCCGTGATAACAGCGCAGAAATCTCGCCCACACTCAAAGTCAGTATATCTGTTAAGCCAGAGATATATATATATTTTTTTATGAAAAGAATTCAACACATTTCAAATGATGTTCATAGAAATTACATGTTTCTGGTATTAAGCACGGATCCTGCCAAGTTTCATGACCCAAGGTCAAAGCGGGTTAAACATGTGCTATTTTGTCATTGAGCTGAGTTCATATTGAAATGTTTTTATTTTTGCTGTTTATTCTTGCTGACCCATATTCCCAGTTTTAATTATATCCCTGTTCAATGTTGCTGTGCATGATCGGTAAGTCTATTTGCCAAGATAAATACACAATAAAAGTCACTGCATGTTTTGATACATCTTTTATGGCGTTGGGGTTGTGTCATTTGATCAATTGTGGGTGCTGTAGGTAGACAGAGTATGAGTGCAGTGTTTCAGCTGTGCATGCCTACAGCTGAACAAATTTGCCAGAGGCAGTAGTCCAGCCTTGTAGATAGGTTGCTAGGGTGACAGTTAGCACTGTCAAGATTTCAAGTGTCCAAAGCCTGATAATCTGTGTTTCGAGTTGACCCTTATCAGAATACAGGTATTAGAGGAGAGTTCTGTCACACTATATAGGGCATTACCATCATAATGCAATACCACTTTACCACCATGAGATTAGTTATAGCCCTCTGTCAAAATCCCTAACATATTTTCGTGCATTGGATGGGAAGGAACTTCACAGCAGTTACTGGGCATGGCAAGTGTACTCGGCACAGCCATTTGGTGCACTTAAAAAGAGTACTACTTCTGTGAGGCTGTAGTGTGGTGCTGCACGCAGTGTCATTATGTCCCATATTGAAGCACATTTTTCTGAGCTGGTGAACTACCTGGAGGCAAAGCTATTTGCCCATGGGGTGTGGTCATCAGAAAATACAGTTTTATGGTGGGTCCACATATCTGGACAGGTGCAAAAGGAGTCATTGCATGACATTTTTGAAGAAGGCAGCATTGTACAGGTGTGCCTATTAAGTCTATTCAGGGCTTCAGACAAAAATGTAGAAAAAGATTGGATAATAAGATTATGTGTGAAGCTTTGGTTTCTTTTAAATCGCTCTTTAAGACTGCAGGAGAATGAGTCTAAAGTGATTAATACATTACAGACCTCTTGGATGAGGCAAGTAAGCAAATAAAATGTCAAAATGGGAATTAGAGCAATCTAACACAGATATGCAGTGTAAATCTGGCAAAATGGACACACAGCTATATCAGAAGATGAGTCGGCTTAAGGAAAGTGAACAGGAACTGATGTAACTAAAAGGGGTCATAGACGCAATAAGGCAAGACAAGGATGACACCATATTAGAGATGCAAATGCTTCAAAAGGATAACATGGAGAAAGAAAACAAATTTCATGCTATAGAACAAAAAATTGTTAAAATGTTGGAAGAGAAAGACAAGAAGGACAGAGAGTTTAATCAGTGCCAATTGCAACTAAATTAAATGCAAGCCGTGAATAATAAGATTTGTGATGAAAACTATAACCTTTGTCATGAGGCAGACTGACTTCATACAAGATGCAAAGATTTGGAACAGCAAATATTTAGTTTTAAATCTCAAGAAAAACAACAAGACACTATATTGAATGGAGTTGAGATCAGCCCTAGACCCGCCCGGGGAAACAATGTACCTATGGCTATACCTGTGGCTAGATCTGGTTGTAGACCATTGGGGGGGGGGGTTTGATTCACGCACCAGTGGTTATCATTGATGAAACCATTCAAAAAGGGAGGCCATTGTTGTATAGAAGACCATTTAGAAACAGTGCATGATATATTTAAAGCTCTTCAGATACTAGGGAACAGTATAGGCAGTACTTTCACCTAACACTTGATTCTGCAACTGCTAGTGTCATCCGGGGACCTTAAGGAACAAGAAATCCTGTCATGGGCAGACTTTGAAAAAGATATTAAACGTAAATGATCACCTTACCAGTCGATGCAAGACGCTAAGAAAGCAGCGTATACCATGACAGCGAAGCCAGATATGTCACCTAGCCAGTTCCTCTAGGAATTAAAAAGAGTATTTTCCCGTTTTGATGTATCTTTTAGCCCTAATTCTGCAGAATTTAAGACTGCATACTTTTATGGTCTCCAAAAAGACATTATATCAGAGTTAATTTGCGAATTTGACAGAGAAAAATCATTAGAGTGGATTGTAGAACAAAGAACAAAACTATATGAGGTAATCTATTGTCAGAGGGAGGAAGGTTCTAGGAGTAGGGAAGTAAAATCAAAATCTAAAGATGCTACACCAACGGTAATGGAGATAAAATCTGCAAAAATGCCACTTGAATCAGGCCAAAATCAGAGGAACAATATGACACCTAATCAAAGGGGCATGCCACCACAGAGGATGCCACCCTAAAACCCTGTATTTCAATCATATGACCCAAGCAATAGAGAGAGAGTTACATTAGTCCTAGATATTTGGGTGATAATCCTAGGGTAGGATTCGGGCCCGATATATTAGGGATGAATAAAAAAATCAAAATCAAAGGAACAATGGCACATACCAGACACTGGGGGGCGCACAGCAGTTTTGACCCCGATACCATGATATATGGCGATCAAGAATGGCCACGGTATGAGGATAGGTTCATTGAAAATGGAAATCAGCATAGGGGACAGTTCGCACCAAATGAAAGACAAAATATGAATTATGTCCCGCACCATTATAACCAATCACAACCACCAGTCGACCACAATCAAAGAATGGTCGTGCAGCGTTCTCCACCTTCTATGGTCCATGAATTTAGAAACAACCCAAATAGAAATCAATCTCCTGAGAGATATCAAAATAGGCCCAATCAGGGTGAATTTAATCAATATCGGCCCAGGCCGCAAAGAGAGGAATCCAGGGACATGGATGAACTTCATTGCCTTTAGGCCCAAGTTAAGATGTTGTCTGAGCAAATAGGAAAACTCTGTGCAGTCCAAAAATAGCAGCCAAATGAAGGTGCAGAAGGTCATAGGAGGGATCTGGTGCATTCTGACAACAAGTGACTATGTAATGGCCCCTGCAATGGTAAAAATACAGAAGCCCATGAATCATCTTTGTGTAACAGTCCTTAATTGTTTGCCGATCAAAAAATAAAAATACCCACTAGCAAAGGTGAAACAAGTGGTACTCACACACACAAAAAGGGAGTGTGGTTCAATTTAGAGTTGAACCAGACTATCGAAGTGTGTGCGGATGAAGAACAAAAACAGGAAAATAAACAAGAAAAACCTAAAGAGAGGACAGTTTATGTGAAGATAAAACACCAAATGAAGAGGTGGGTTAGTTGTTAAAATATCCTCCATTGATAGTCAGAACTATGGCTTTCCCCCTCCCCCCATCAAGGGGAAGATTTGTGCTATGGAGGGAGTTGTTTCCAGTCACCTGCCAGCAAAATCCAGTGCGAAAAATACAAGTACCAGAATACTCAGAGCTAATTAACTTGTCACACCTGAAACAGAAATGCAGACCCGCCTGAAAAAACAAAGAAACTCAGCCTCCCGGAAGATTGATGAAGTCATGAAAACGTGCGTTAGGAGGAGAAGCTAAAGACTGGTAACAGAGCGCCTGCCTTCACATCTTTAAACATTGTTCCAGGAGTCCCGGGCTCACAAGGCAGTGCAGCAGGGCCATCTTGCCTTACATTGGAAAGCCACAACCATGGCTTTCCCCCTCCCCTCATCAAGGAGAAGATTTGTGCTATGGAGGGAGTTGTTTCCAGTCACCTGCCAGCAAAATCCAGTGCGAAAAATACAAGTACCAGAATCCTCAGAGCTAATTAACTTGTCACACCTGAAACAGAAATGCAGACCCGCCTGAAAAAACAAAGAAACTCAGCCTCCCTGAAGATTGATGAAGTCATGAAAACGTGCGTTAGGAGGAGAAGCTAAAGACTGGTAACAGAGGGCCTGCCTTCACATCTTTAAACATCATTTCACATGCCCATCTGTCTAGCAAGAAGTGAAAAGGGGCTAAGAAAGGTGAGTCCTGAAATTAGCAAAAACTCACACTTTTTGTGTGTGTTGGAAGAAGTTGAGGATAGATATTATGCTCCTATCACTGTGGAGGAAAAATGCAATACATTTGCAATGATTGACACGGGTGTGCAGGCCACGATTCTGTCTAAAGAGTTGGTAAAAAGCATCAATGAAAGGCGATCCCCACCAAATTTCATATTGGTGAGACAAAATGAAGGCAGAATTTTAATGGTGAGGAAATACCTATCGAAGGTGTCACTGAGGTTGACATAAAGATAGGGAAACACAGGATGAGACAGGAAGTAGTAATTACACCTCTCAGTGAAATACCGTTCCTGATGGGGATAAATTGCCTGGAAAGGTTGTCGCCCCTAATTGATGGGGTAAATTGAGTCTTATGGTCCCCAACCAAAAAGCGCTTGAGGCCTAAGAAAGTGGTGTCACACAACAACAGTATGAAAGAATGAATCACAGTGGCTAAATCAGATGATGCAGTGGACGTGTATCTTCAGAATGGCTGTGTGCCTAATGTCACTGTCATTCTAATGTGTCAGGGTGAAATGTGAAGTGAAAAAGAGAAGCAGACTCTGGAGATTTATTTAGACCCTAAGAAAAAATTGCAAACAGAAATAGATGAAAACACATTAAGTTTTTATTTAAAGGAAGAGAAGTGCAAGCAGAAGGTTAAACACAGAAAAACAAATGACCACACTTTCTGAAATATGCATGGAAAATGGACAGCCACAGATTCCTATCCGGGTAAATGGGCATTCTGAAGTGATAGAAGCTATATTAGCGCTTGAGCAGGAAAAGAGTTTCATTAATGAGAAAATGCTTCAGCAAATAATTGACAAGGAGGAGATTCCAAAGTTCAGGATAAAGAACCAACACATTTTTTGGGTTGGATAAACCAGAGTCAGGAAATAGATTCATAGGAAGATGCATGCTAAGAATCACAATTGGTCCTAAGACTATTCATCACAATGTGTGCATAGTGAGTGGGGCACAAAACACATTTTATCTGGGAAATAACATTATGCACAGAATGTGTATGGTGCTAGACTTCCTAAATCACAAAGTGTGGTCCAGGCTAGGGGAACCTGCACCTAAATGTGAGGACAAGAGACAAGCTTATTTTCATTGTGCACAGATGGCCCCACATGCATTTGAAGTACAGGCGAAAAAGTATGTTATCATTCCTGTATTTACCAGACAGGTTACAATAACGCAAAAACACAGAAAGGGGCAACAGATGAAAGATTCTGATGCATTTATGTGCCTAAATGAATCCATGAGGCAGCAAGGCCTGGAATGTGAATATACACTGCTGGTAGAGATTAGGGATGGCAAAAATAAAGAGGTGATGGCTGGAAGGTTTAGAATGAATCTTAACCACTGGCATTGCTCTGGGCAACCCTCCAGACCATCGTTCTTCGCCTGCCAAACCATTACAGAAGGGGAAAGACCATATGCAAGTCAGGCTTGGCCCCACCCCAAAAGGGGCAGTCCAGCCCAAACTGCTAGGTCACATCCCTTCTGCACAAGACCACAAGCATCCCCAAACATGTTTCGGCCTTGTTGGGCCTCATCAGTGAGGAGTAGCTTGGTTCTCTAGGCCCAGCAGGCACGGGAACCACGTCTGGGCATACCCGTCACACACGGGTTGACAAAGCAAAAACAAAGAGGTGATGGCTGGAAGGTTTAGAATGAATCTTAACCACTGGCATTGCTCTGGGCAACCCTCCAGACCATTGTTCTTCGCCTGCCAAGCCATTACAGAAGGGGAAATAACATATGCAAATCAGGTTTGGCCCCACCCCAAAAGGGGCAGTCCAGCCCGAACTGCTAGGTCACATCCCTTCTGCACGAGACCACAAGCATCCCCAAACATGTTTCGGCCTTGTTGGGCCTCATCAGTGAGGAGTAGCTTGGGTCTTTAGACCCAGCAGGCACGGGACCCACATCTGGGCATACCCGTCCCACAGGGGGTGACAAAGCAAAAACAAAGAGGTGATGGCTGGAAGGTTTAGAATGAATCTTAACCACTGGCATTGCTCTGGGCAACCCTCCAGACCATCGTTCTTCACCTGCCAAGCCATTACAGAAGGGGAAAGACCATAATCAAATCAGGCTTGGCCCCACCCCAAAAGGGGCAGTCCAGCCCGAACTGCTAGGTCACATCCCTTCTGGGGATGGACCATGAAAATCCTGACGGATAACAAGGGGTGCCAGGATATTAATTTAGAGGAGAATTCTGCATTAGGAATGGCAATACAAAAATCGCACTATTCTGCAGATGTCAATAATGCAGTGATTGGGAATATCCCTGAAAGATATGTGAATGCACAGGGTGAATTGCCAGAGTCTTTGGATTCTCAAGGAATATTTCAAATTCAGTCTGTGTGTGTGACATCAAAATAATTGCATCCTATTTGATGTAAAGGAAAAAAGACAGAGAAACAACATATTGAAATAGAAGTCTAGATTCTGTTGGGTGTCCTGACCCACGTTTGGACTATTATGCTGCAACATTTGGTGCTGTGGGCTTAGAAATCCAAGATGGCCGAAAAAGCCCACATTGCGCCAGAATCCAGGAAAACCGCACAGTTTTGGCGCACACCAAAATGTTCCCCTGACCTGCCACCCACCAGTGCGAGCATGATGGGCCAGGAGTGCCATGAGTGAAATGTGTGCCAAAGGAAAAACAGCAGTGCCGGTTGGCTCAAAAAAGTGCTTTGAAATCACCTTTGTTTCTCTGAAATGCAAGCTAAAAATGCCTATTTTAAACATTGCAAGATATTCAAAAATCTCAATGAACACCAGCAGACATTTGGCAGAAGGTAGACTTGTGTGCATACAAAATCTGGAAAGAGAAAGAGCCTAAAATAATGTTCATAATGAAACTGGCTGAGCTGTGGATGTCAGCAGCCTAAGTTAAATCGGACTGAAAGACACTAAAATCTAAATGTTTAAAATAAATGAGTGACCAACTGTTGAGTGTCACATAGTTTGCAACTGTTAAATGTCATCGTTTTGAACTTAGAATCAGCATTCTAGCTGCATGTGTAAAAATGGTAAGTTTGATTTGAATGAAGAAAAACTGGGAACAAAAGTGACATTTGGCTGAAGCCTGGCTTGAAGAGAGTGAATTCTGCCCGGCAACTACCCCCGACAGGAGTTGAAACTTGCTCAGCCACTCTTCCCAGGCCTGGCTGCATTCTGCTGCCCCCACCAAAAGGAGATGACACCTCCCTGATTGAATCAGGGGAGGAGCACCTAGGACTGGAGGGAAACAGAAAAATGAGCCTTCCTTGGCTCAGGCAAATGTTAAATTAGGGGGGGTCGTAAATGGCTTCCTCTTGAGAGAAACGGGGAGGGGCAGTGCCTCTGTGAGCAACTTGAGTTGGAGGAAGTGGACAAACCAGAAATTCCACCATGTGCTTTGGGAAACCACACCCCTCTGGGCCAGAGCATAATTTTAAAAAGATGGATAATTCATAGTACGGAATTGTCAAAATTCTATAATTAATATAATTATTCTTGTGATTTTTCTGTGCACATTTTAAGAGGTGTTAGGACTCTGTGGTATGTTCTTGGGGGTAGTAGTGGAAAATAAGGTATTACTCCGAATGTCTGTATGTTAAAAATCTGACACTTTATCATCTGATGCCCATATTCCTTGTGCATGTTTGTGTAAATTCTGGAAAAGTTTAGAGCTTGTGTGTTTGATGAAAAGGGCAGAATTCTGTCATAAGTGGACACAACATTTTACAAAGACAGGGATTGGATGGTTTGGTGCTGCAGAAAATATGTTAACTGGACATATAATATTAGAAAAATTGTACGTAGATAAATATGTATTTGGATCAAGAATAGATTTGTGTGCAAATTGACCAGGGGTGGATCCTCTGACACATAAACTACCTCATCACGATGACACTCCATTTCCTTACCCCAATCGAGAGAGAGAGGAGACCTTGACGGCCTATTTCAAATTCATAGTATGAGTACTCAGCCAGAATTGTGCAAAACCAATCTCTTAGTTTAAAATAATCTAATTCAAACTATTTTAACCTATTAGAACTGCATCATAAGGAATCGTGTGTCTATTCTGTGAGTTCACAGCTGCAAAACTGTCATCTGTCATTCTGAAACTGTAATTTAATTTCTGAAAATCGACCTTCACAAAATCGTCCGTATCTCTACCGTTTGTGCTAGGAGCGAGTTTTAACTTTCATTTTAAAGCTAAGATTCTAGGCTTTCCAACGAAACCAGACTTTCCATTCATTATACTTTTTCCGTAATCGCGCTCGACGCACTCGGAAAAAGTGCCGCGATTTGCGATTTGGCTCAAATTTCTTCACTTGTCGAAATAGCAGCTTCTTGCTTTCCTTTGCTGAAATTCGTTTGCAACCTGATAATCATTCATAGAGCATTGCTAAAGTGATCCTGAACTAATTTAAAGTAGCTATCACCCATCCTGACTCTCTTATAGGGAGTTAAAATAATTTTTAACATATTTTTCCCTTCTTTGCATAGCAAATTTAGGGGCCGATTCATGGAACAAACGTGTGCCGAAAATCTACGCGCAAGCAGGCGCAAGCAGGCGCAAGCAGGCGCAAGCGGAAAAAAACAGGCGCACGCGCACGCGTGCGATACATGGAAGTCCCTGCGCGTGTCTTCCTCGGGATGTGCGCCAAACCCGTGCATGGCGCACACGTCACTGCAACATCCCGAAAGACGTGCGCGACGCGCACAGTGAAAGCGCACAACCTCGGCGCATACACTAGAAAGTGGGCGGAACACGGGGCGTAACGCGCGGAATGGGGAACAACTCGCGAAAATAAGGGCGTAACTAGGGATGTACTGCAGGGAAGCAGACGGAACGCCCACACGCACCCGAACCACACGTATTCATGGAATCGAATAGGGCAAAGCCACGCACAGCGAAAGACACGCACAAGCCGAAACACGTCCGCCACACGAAGGCAGGCGGTAGCGTCCCTGCGCATTACAAAAGTGGCAACATACAGCAATAGTGCCTGGGGGAGAGGGCTACGTGTATTTCAGGGGTTCGCGTGAACATTCTCACGTGATCGGGCCTGGGGGAGCGGGCTACGTGCATCTCAGGGGTTCGCGTGAACTTTTTCACGCGATCGGGCCTGGGGGAGCGGGCTACGTGTATCTCAGGGGTTCGTGTGAACTTTTTCACGCGATCGTGCCTGGGGGAGCGGGCTACGTGTATACCAGGGGTTCGCGTGAACTTTCTCACGCGATCGGGCCTGGGGGAGCGGGCTACGTGTATCTCAGGGGTTCGCGTGAACTCTTTCACGCGATCGGGCCTGGGGGAGCGGGCTACGTGTATTTCAGGGGTTCGCGGGAAGTCACACACGCGATTCCATCAGGGTACGTGTATTTCGGGGTGCGCGTGAAGTTCCACACGCGATATCAGCAGGGTACGTGTATTACAGGGTGCAGGGGAAGTTACACACGCGATTTCCGCAGGGTACGTGTATTTCGGGGTGCGCGTGAAGTTCCACACGCGATATCAGCAGGGTACGTGTATTTCAGGGGTGCGCGTGAAGTTCCACACGCGATATCAGCAGGGTGCGTGTATTTTAGGGTGCAGGGGAAGTTACACACGCGATTCCATCAGGGTACGTGTATTTCAGGGTGCGGGGGAAGTTCCACACGCGATTTCAGCAGGGTACGTGTATTTCAGGGTGCAGGGGAAGTTACACACCTGATTTCCGCAGGGTACGTGTATTTCGGGGTGCGCGTGAAGTTCCACACGCGATATCAGCAGGGTACGTGTATTTCAGGGGTGCGCGTGAAGTTCCACACGCGATATCAGCAGGGTACGTGTATTTCAGGGTGCAGGGGAAGTTACACACGCGATTCCATCAGGGTACGTGTATTTCGGGGTGCGGGGGAAGTTCCACACGCGATTTCAGCAGGGAACCTGTATTTCAGGGTGCAGGGGAAGTTACACACGCGATTTCCGCAGGGTACGTGTATTTCGGGGTGCGCGTGAAGTTCCACACGCGATATCAGCAGGGTACGTGTATTTCAGGGGTGCGCGTGAAGTTCCACACGCGATATCAGCAGGGTACGTGTATTTCAGGGTGCAGGGGAAGTTACACACGCGATTTCCGCAGGGTACGTGTATTTCGAGGTGCGCGTGAAGTTCCACATACGATATCAG
Source organism: Ambystoma mexicanum (assembly GCF_040938575.1). Lineage (NCBI taxonomy): Eukaryota > Metazoa > Chordata > Amphibia > Caudata > Ambystomatidae > Ambystoma > Ambystoma mexicanum. The sequence goes on from NC_090928.1 coordinate 742,064,903, forward strand.
CAGGGTACGTGTATTTCAGGGGTGCGCGTGAAGTTCCACACGCGATATCAGCAGGGTACGTGTATTTCAGGGTGCAGGGGAAGTTACACACGCGATTCCATCAGGGTACGTGTATTTCAGGGTACGGGGGAAGTTCCACACGCGATTTCAGCAGGGTAGGTGTATTTCAGGGGTGCGCGGGAATTTCCACACGCGATTGGGCCCGTGCGAGCAGGGTACGTGTATTCCAGGGGTGCGCGGGAAGTTCCACACGCGATTCCATCAGGGTACGTGTATTTCGGGGTGCGGGGGAAGTTCGACACGTGATTCCATCAGGGTACGTGTATTACAGGGGTGCGCGGGGAGCACCACACGTGAATTGCACGTGTGGGCCCTCCCAGGTGTTCCCTCTACAACCTCCACGGCCCCTGCAGGTGGCTCACACCACAGGGGCCTACCCTGCACATGTCCTGCAGGCACCCCATCCACCATGGCCATGCCCCCCAGCCAACCCACATGTCAACTTGCACTACTGCCCACCAACGCATGTCCCATTGCACCCCCAGCCACCAGGGGCAGCCTCCACAGGCCCCCACCCATGTCTCCCACCACCCCCACCCCCCAGCCACCAGGGGCAGCCTCCACCAGGCCCCCACCCATGTCTCCCAGCACCCCCACCCCCCAGCACTGTGTGGCTCCTGCCAGCAGGCCCCCACTCATGTGCAACTCATGTACCCCTGCACCCCCACCCCCCACCACTGTGGGGCACCCTCCACCAGGCCCCCACTCATGTCTCCCATCACCCCCACCCCCAGCAGTGCAGGGGCAGCCTCCACCAGGCCCCCACTCATGTCTCCCACCACCCCCCCAGCAGTGCAGGGGCAGCCCCCACCAGGCCCCCACTCATGTCTCCCACCACCCCCACCCCCCCCACAGTGTGAGGCAGCCCCCAAAAGGCCCCCACTCATGTCTCCCACCACCCCCACCCACCAGCCACCATGGGCAGCCTCCACCAGGCCCCCACTCATGTCTCCCACCATCCCACCCCCCCAGCAGTGTGGGGCAGCCCCCACCAGGCCCCCACTCATGTCTCCCACCACCCCCACCCACCAGCCACCATGGGCAGCCTCCACCAGGCCCCCACTCATGTCTCCCACCACCCCCACCCCCCCAGCAGTGTGGGGCAGCCCCCACCAGGCCCCCACTCATGCCTCCCACCACCCCCACCCACCAGCCACCATGGGCAGCCTCCACCAGGCCCCCACTCATGTCTCCCACCACCCCCACCCACCCAGCAGTGTGGGGCAGCCCCCACCAGGCCCACACTCATGTCTCCCACCACCCCCACCCACCAGCCACCATTGCAGCCTCCACCAGGCCCCCACTCATGTCTCCCACCACCCCCACCACCCGAGCAGTGTGGGGCAGCCCCCACCAGGCCCCCACTCATGTCTCCCACCACCCCCATCCCCCAGCAGTGCAGGGGCAGCCCCCACCAGGCCCCCACTCATGTCTCCCACCACCCCCACCCACCAGCCACCATGGGCAGCCTCCACCAGGCCCCCACTCATGTCTCCCACCACCCCCACCTCCCCAGCAGTGTGGGGCAGCCCCCACCAGCCCCCCACTCATGTTTCCCACCACCCCCACCCACCAGCCACCATGGGCAGCCTCCACCAGGCCCCCACTCATGTCTCCCACCACCCCCACCCCCCCAGCAGTGTGGGGCAGCCCCCACCAGGCCCCCACTCATGTCTCCCACCACCCCCACCCATCAGCCACCATGGGCAGCCTCCACCAGGCCCCCACTCATGTCTCCCACCACCCCCATCCCCCAGCAGTGTGGGGCAGCCCCCACCAGGCCCCCACTCATGTCTCCCACCACCCCCACCCCCCAGCCACCATGGCCAGCCCCCACCAGGCCCCCACTCATGTCCCCTATCACCCCCACCCCCCAGCCACCATGGGCAGCCTCCACCAGGTCCTCCCAATCCCCAATCATGTGCGTTATGGCCAGCCTCCACAGCCAAAAAGCCCTACCAAGTAACTCATTCACCCACATGGAAATTGAAATTACATGTTACACCCCCAATGTGCATAAAGCAAATGAACCCATGTCCGTCACACACAATGGTTGCAATTGAATGGGAAAACACCCAACATGACATGCATGAAGCCAATGAGATGATACCACACAGTGAAGTATGAAAACAAAATTGTATTAAAAAAAAAAGCAAATGAAATGAAACAAACTACAATGTCAATGAAAAAAAGAGAAGCTGCATGTCCGTCTAAAAAAAAAAATACTACAAATCCAAATCCAAAAAAATGTTGTCAAAAGTCACATCAAAAATAAAATCAATCCAATGAAGAACTATGTACAAAACATCCAAGGGTCCATGAGCCCAACTGAACAAAGGAAACCTACAAAAAACGCTAACTAAAATGCAACTATATACAAAAAGTGGAGCAGTGTCCGTCGACTCCAAATCATAATAAGAAAGAAAGGAAACCTAAAACTAAAGAACTATATACAAAGGCGGCGGGCAAGTCCAGCGGCTCACTCCGCGGTGTTCCGGGCCAGGGCATCATCGAAATCCTGTTCGATGTCCCGGAGGCGGTCCTGTTCCATGGCCCCGAGGGTCCGCAGGGACGACGCTGTATCCTCCTCCAACCCCCTGCGGATTGCCTCGAGGCACTCGGCCCGCCTCAGGGCCCTCCGCATGGAGTTCTCCGCCCTGACCATTGTGAGCCGCGCCTCTTCCGCCCGCCGCCACTCCGCACCTATCTGCTGGCCCAACCGCTGCCACACAGAAGACACACCCCGTCCTGGGTCAACCTGCCCTCCGGCCGATGCCTGCCCCTCCGATGTTGAAGGCCCCGAGCCTTGATGGCTCCCACCACGTTGCCGCTGCTGCTGTGCCTCTGCCCGTGCACTGCCTCCTGCTGCCTGCACATCCTCCGCCGGCTGGGGTGCAGTTGTTGATGTGGCCACCCCTGCTGGACGTCCGACTCCCGACTGTGGCAGGGATGCCTCCTCCACCAGCCTGGCCGCACCGTCAGAGGCAGCTCCACAGGGCACCCAGGTGACTGATGGGTGGGAAGATGGCACAGAGGACGACTGGCGCGTATGGGGTCCAGTTGAGGAGGGGGTCGGAGCAAGCCCCATCAGACGGAGGAATCCGGCCTGGGTGACCTGTCCCAGCAGGCTGACGTTGTCAACGAGCCATTCGAGATGACGTGCAGTCTCTCCATGAAAAGACTGCAGGTCACCTCGCATGGCCCATTGACGCAACGCCACACCAGCCAGGACAGGCTCAACCCGGACCTGGATAGCCACGTCCGCAGGCAGAGGAAGGCCAGTTGACGTGAGCTCATCCCCTGCCTGAAAACGGGTCTGGACGTAGGCATCCCTGCTGGTGCAAGATGATGCAGGGACAGGATCGTGGACAGGATTGCACACAGGCACCTCCGCGGCGGCCTGTGCTGCCTCCTGTCCCTGGTCCTGCACTGCACCACTAGCACCAGTGGGATCCCCACCTCCAGACCCCGTCTCTGGTGCTTGCACGGCCTCCTCCTCCACCAAACCCCCCACCAACCTGGATGACTCCGTGCCATCTTCCCCTGTTGGGCCCTGTGGGGTCCCAGCTGCCCCTTCTGCTGCCGAGGAGTCCAACTCCAACCTCCGCCTCTTGGACCTCCCCCCGGCAGCTGCGGCCTGGGATGCGGCACCGGACTCCTCACTCCCCAACGAGATGACAACCTGGGAGGGGAGCCGGGCCTTGCGTCTCCGGCTGGCGGTGGGATCCCTGCCGCTGTGCTCCACAGCACCTTCTCCGCCCTCTTCATCAGTTGACGCTGCAGACAGGGAGAAACAAAACACAGGCATCAGGGCACTGTACAATGGACACATACACACATGACACTTGTACATGAGTGGCATTGGCAAACCTCAGACATGTCATCACAATCCCCAACACACATGTCATTACAACTCGCACACATGAGCCATACAACAGCCATATCGCAACTGCCACCACCATCCACACACATACAACAGCATTAGCAGCCAAAGGTGAGCCAGACATCACATGCAACACAGGAAGTGCACCACACATGTACACACACCACCACACTTGCATGCATGTGTACACCTCTGCCAAGTGTCGCACTGTTCAGACGGGCATCCATGTCACATCTGCCAATCAGGCTTCCACATACCGCTGTCACATGCATCCATGTTGCATCACTGTTGCACCCTTGTCAAATACACACACATGCACATGTACACAGTGCTGATACATGCAGCCGAAAACAACATACATGCGTGACATCACGGACATGTCTACTTACATACACATTCATCCAAACATGTGTGCCCACACAACTGCATTTGGCATGCAAGCCTACACACACAAGCACCATCCATGTCTCACACATCACAGCCCTCGCATGTGTCAGCCCCACGGCCCTGTACACCCCCACCCATACTCGAGCCCATACAAACAGATGTGCAACCTGCACACTACTGAATAATCACCACACGCACTGCTCACAATCAGGATGCATATACACTCACCGCTCGACTCCAGACGGGTCTGCTTCTCTAGGACCTGGACATGGAGCGCTGGGGATATGCAATCCAGGACCCTCATCTGTTCTTCCGACAAGTGGCCCCGGCGCCCCTTGGCATCCGCTGCCTTCAAGAGGTGCCGGGCCTTGTTCAGGGTCCTGGACCTGAAGTCCTCCCAGCGCTTCCTGACATGTTGTAAGTCGCGGACTGCCACCCCCTCCGCGTTGATGGCAGTCACGATGTCAGTCCAGATCCGAGTCCGTCCTTCCTTGTCGGCGCGGCAACTTCCGAAGAGGGCATCATACTGCCCCAGGACTTGCTCCACCAGGACACCAACTTCGGTGGCACTGAAGCTGGTGCCCCTCTGCCTCTCTGGCCGGGGGTTGTCAGTGGTCACAGATGGTGTTTGGCCCGACATGACAACCCCAGAGGCAGGAGTGGGTGGGCAACTGGGTCCTGGGGCTGGGCTGTGGAGCGATGGAATCCCAGTCGGGAGTCTTCGGTTCCAGCAGGGGTGGTCACAGCAACAGCACCCCTGGCTGATGTGCAGGCAGCAAATGGCAGTGCATGTGGGCAGCAGGCAGTCAGGCAGCAGCAGATGGCAGGTGGGAGCGTCCTCGGGGCTCTGGGGGGGAGTAGTTCGGCCTTCTGGGCAGGAGCGTGGTCTTCCGTGTGCTTACGCGGGGCCAGCTTGATACGGAGTGATTTGGCACGTGAAAAATCTGCACGTCAGGGTGTAATTCGAGGAAAGGCCCTTAGCGCGTAAGCGCGTCTGCACGCATACGAATTTTCATTGGACAGAAGGCCCCTCAAGCGTAAGAGCCCCTGTGATGTGATGCGTACAGACGTGCATGGCCCTTTCCTCGTATTACACGCGGACGTGCAGTTTTTCACGCGCACTTACGCGCATGGCCCTTTCCTCGTATTCCACGCGGACGTGCAGTTTTTCACGCGCGCTTACGCGCATGGTCCCTTTCCTCATATTACACGCGGACGTGCAGTTTTTCACACGCGCTGAAATGCCCACGCACGTCTGTACGCGTCACGTCACAGGGGTGCTTGCGCTTGAGGGGCCTTTTGTCCAATGAAAATGCGTATGCGTGCAGACGCGCTTACGCGCTAAGGGCCTTTCCTCGAATTACACACTGACGTGCAGATTTTTCACGTGCCAAATCACTCCGTATCAAGCTGGCCACGCGTAAGCACACGGAAGACCACGCTCCTGCCCAGAAGGCTGAACTACTGCCCCCCAGAGCCCCGAGCACGCTCCCACCTGCCATCTGCTGCTGCCTGACTGCCTGCTGCCCACGTGCCCTGCCATTTGCTGCCTGCACATCAGCCAGGGGTGCTGTTGCTGTGACCACCCCTGCTGGAACCGAAGACTCCCGACTGGGATTCCATCGCTCCACAGCCCAGCCCCAGGACCTAGTTGCCCACCCACTCCTGCCTCTGGGGTTGTCATGTCGGGCCAAACACCATCTGTGACCACTGACAACCCCCGGCCAGAGAGGCAGAGGGGCACCCGTCTGGAGTCGAGCGGTGAGTGTACATGCATCCTGATTGTGAGCAGTGCGTGTGGTGATTATTCAGTAGTGTGTGTATTTGTGCATGTGTGTGTATTTGACAAGGGTGCAACAGTGATGCAACATGGATGCATGTGACAGCGGTATGTGGAAGCCTGATTGGCAGATGTGACATGGAATCCCGTCTGAACAGTGCGACACTTGGCAGAGGTGTACACATGCATGCAAGTGTGGTGGTGTGTGTACATGTGTGGTGCACTTCCTGTGTTGCATGTGATGTCTGGCTCACCTTTGGCTGCTCATGCTGTTGTATGTGTGTGGATGGTGGTGGCAGTTACGATATGGCTGTGGTATGGCTCATGTGTGCAAGTTGTAATGACATGTGTGTTGGGGATTGTGATGACATGTCTGAGGTTTGCCAATGCCACTCATGTACAACTGTCATGTGTGTATGTGTCCATTGTACAGTGCCCTGATGCCTGTGTTTTGTTTCTCCCTGTCTGCAGCGTCAACTGATGAAGAGGGCGGAGAAGGTGCTGTGGAGCACAGCGGCGGGGATCCCACCGCCAGCCGGAGACGCAAGGCCCGGCTCCCCTCCCAGGTTGTCATCTCGTCGGGGAGTGAGGAGTCCGGTGCCGCATCCCAGGCCGCAGCTGCCGGGGGGAGGTCCAAGAGGCGGAGGTTGGAGTTGGACTCCTCGGCAGCAGAAGGGGCAGCTGGGACCCCACAGGGCCCAACAGGGGAAGATGGCACGGAGTCATCCAGGTTGGTGGGGGGTTTGGTGGATGAGGAGGCCGTGCAAGCACCAGAGACGGGGTCTGGAGGTGGGGATCCCACTGGTGCTAGTGGTGCAGTGCAGGACCAGGGACAGGAGGCAGCACAGGCCGCCGCGGAGGTGCCTGTGTGCAATCCTGTCCACGATCCTGTCCCTGCATCATCTTGCACCAGCAGGGATGCCTACGTCCTGACCCGTTTTCAGGCAGGGGATGAGCTCACGTCAACTGGCCTTCCTCTGCCTGCGGACGTGGCTATCCAGGTCCGGGTTGAGCCTGTCCTGGCTGGTGTGGCGTTGCGTCAATGGGCCATGCGAGGTGACCTGCAGTCTTTTCATGGAGAGACTGCACGTCATCTCGAATGGCTCGTTGACCACGTCAGCCTGCTGTGACAGGTCACCCAGGCCGGATTCCTCCGTCTGATGGGGCTTGCTCCGACCCCCTCCTCAATTGGACCCCCTATGCGCCAGTCGTCCTCTGTGCCATCTTCCCACCCATCAGTCACCTGGGTGCCCTGTGGAGCTGCCTCTGACGGTGTGGCCAGGCTGGTGGAGAAGGCATCCCTGCCACAGTCGGGAGTCGGACGTCCAGCAGGGGTGGCCACATCAACAACTGCACCCCAGCCGGCGGAGGATGTGCAGGCAGCAGTAGGCAGTGCACGGGCAGAGGCACAGCAGCAGCAGCAACGTGGTGGGAGCCATGAAGGCTCGGGGCCTTCAACATCGGAGGGGCAGGCATCGGCCGGAGGGCAGGTTGACCCAGGACGGGGTGTGTCTTCTGTGTGGCAGCGGTTGGGCCAGCAGATAGGTGCGGAGCGGCGGCGGGCGGAAGAGGCGCGGCTCACAATGGTCAGGGCGGAGAACTCCATGCGGAGGGCCCTGAGGCAGGCAGAGTGCCTCGAGGCAATCCGCAGGGGGTTGGAGGAGGATACGGCATCGTCCCTGCGGACCCTCGAGGCCATGGAACAGGACCGCCTCCGGGTCATCGAACAGGAGTTCGATGATGCCCTGGCCCGGAACACCACAGAGTGAGCCGCTGGACTTGCCCGCCGCCTTTGTATATAGTTCTTTAGTTTTAGGTTTCCTTTCTTTCTTATTATGATTTGGAGTCGACGGACACTGCTCCACTTTTTGTATATAGTTGCATTTTAGTTAGGGTTTTTTGTAGGTTTCCTTTGTTCAGTTGGGCTCATGGACCCTTGGATGTTTTGTACATAGTTCTTCATTGGATTGATTTTATTTTTGATGTGACTTTGGACAACATTTTTTTGGATTTGGATTTGTAGTTTTTATTTTTTTAGACGGACATGCAGCTTCTCTTTTTTTCTTTGCCATTGTAGTTTGTTTCATTTCATTTGCATTCTTTTTTTTTTAATACAATTTTGTTTTCATACTTCACTGTGTGGTATCATCTCATTGGTTTCATGCATGTCATGTTGGGTGTTTTCCCATTCAAATGCCACCATTGTGTGTGACGGACATGGGTTCATTTGCTTTATGAACATTGAGGGTGTAACTTGTAATTTCAATTTCCATGTGGGTGAATGGGTTACTTGGTAGGGCTTTTTGGCTGTGGAGGCTGACCATAACGCACATGATTGGGGATTGTGAGGACCTGGTGGAGGCTGCCCATGGTGGCTGGGGGGTGGGGGTGATAGGGGACATGAGTGGGGGCCTGGTGGGGGCTGGCCATGGTGGCTGGGGGGTGGGGGGAGTGGGAGACATGGGTGGGGGCCTGGTGGGGGGTGCCCCACACTGCTGGGGGGGTGGGGGTGGTGGGAGACATGAGTGGGGGCCTGGTGGAGGCTGCCCATGGTGGCTGGTGGGTGGGGGTGGTGGGAGACATGAGTGGGGGCCTGGTGGGGGCTGCCCCTGCACTGCTGGTGGGGTGGGGGTGGTGGGAGACATGAGTGGGGGCCTGGTGGGGGCTGCCCCTGCACTGCTAGGGGGGTGGGGGTGGTGGGAGACATGAGTGGGGGCCTGGTGGGGGCTGCCCCTGCACTGCTGGGGGTGGGGGTGATAGGGGACATGAGTGGGGGCCTGGTGGAGGGTGCCCCACAGTGCTGGGGGGTGGGGGTCGCAGGGGTACATGAGTTGGACTTGGGTGGGGGCCTGCTGGCAGGTGCCCCACAGTGCTGGGGGGTGGGGGTGCAGGGGTACATGAGTTGGACATGGGTGGGGGCCTGCTGGCAGGTGCCCCACAGTGCTGGGGGGTGGGGGTGGTGGGGAACATGAGTTGGACATGGGTGGGGGCCTGCTGGCAGGTGCCCCACAGTGCTGGGGGGTGGGGGTGCTGGGAGACATGGGTGGGGGCCTAGTGGAGGCTGCCCCTGGTGACTGGGGGGGTGGGGGTGGTGGGAGGCATGGGTAGGGGCCTGGTGGAGGCTGCCCCTGCACTGCTGGGGGGTGGGGGTGCTGGGAGACATGGGTGGGGGCCTGGTGGAGGCTGCCCCTGGTGACTGGGGGGGTGGGGGTGGTGGGAGACATGGGTGGGGGCCTGGTGGAGGCTGCCCCTGGTAACTGGGGGGTGGGGGTGGTGGGAGACATGGGTGGGGGCCTGGTGGAGGCTGCCCCTGGGGAGTGGGGGGTGGGGGTGGTGGGAGACATGGGTGGGGGCCTGGTGGAGGCTGCCCCTGGTGGCTGGGGGGTGGGGGTGCTGGGAGACATGGGTGGGGGCCTGGTGGAGGCTGCCCCTGGGGAGTGGGGGGTGGGGGTGGTGGGAGACATGGGTGGGGGCCTGGTGGAGGCTGCCCCTGGTGGCTGGGGGGTGGGGGTGCTGGGAGACATGGGTGGGGGCCTGGTGGAGGCTGCCCCTGCACTGCTGTGGGGTGGGGGGGGGTGGGAGACATGGGTGGGGGTCTGGTGGAGGTTGCCCCTGGGGAGTGGGGGGTGGGGGTGGTGGGAGACATGGGTGGGGGCCTGGTGGAGGCTGCCCCTGGGGAGTGGGGGGTGGGGGTGGTGGGAGACATGGGTGGCGGCCTGGTGGAGGCTGCCCCTGGTGACTGGGGGGGTGGGGGTGGTGGGAGACATGGGTGGGGGCCTGATGGAGGCTGCCCCTGGTGACTGGGGGGTGGGGGCGGTGGGAAACATGGGTGGGGGCCTGGTGGAGGCTGCCCCTGGTGGCTGGGGGGTGGGGGTGCTGGGAGACATGGGTGGGGTCCTGGTGGAGGCTGCCCCTGCACTGCTGGGGGGTGGGAGACATGGGTGGGGGCCTGGTGGAGGCTGCCCCTGGTGGTTGGGGGGTGGGGGGGTGGGAGACATGGGTGGGGGCCTGGTGGAGGCTGCCCCTGGGGAGTGGGGGGTGGGGGTGGTGGGAGACATGGGTGGGGGCCTGCTGGAGGCTGCCCTGCACTGCTGGGGGGTGGGTGGGGCTGGGAGACATGGGTGGGGGCCTGGTGGAGGTTGCCCCTGGTGGCTGGGGGGTGGGGGTGCTGGGAGACATGGGTGGGGGCCTGGTGGAGGCTGCCCTGCACTGCTGGGGGGTGGGTGGGGGTGGGAGACATGGGTGGGGGCCTGGTGGAGGCTGCCCCTGGTGGCTGCGGGGTGTGGGGATTTGGGAGACATGGGTGGGGGCCTGGTGGAGGCTGCCCCTGGTGGCTGGGGGTGCAGGGGGACATGCGTTGGTGGGCAGTAGTGCAAGTTGACATGTGGGTTGGCTGGGGGGCATGGCCATGGTGGATGGGGTGCCTGCAGGACATGTGCAGGGTAGGCCCCTGTGGTGTGAGCCACCTGCAAGGGCCGTGGAGGGTGTAGAGGGAACACCTGGGAGGGCCCACACGTGCAATTCACGTGTGGTGCTCCCCGCGCACCCCTGTTATACACGTACCCTGATGGAATCACGTGTCGGACTTCCCCTGCACCCCGAAATACACGTACCCTGATGGAATCGCGTGTGGAACTTCCCGCGCACCCCTGGAATAAACGTACCCTGCTGATTTCGCGTGTGTAACTTCCCCTGCACCCTGAAATACACGTACCCTGATGGAATCGCGTGTGGAACTTCCCGCGCACCCCTGAGATAGGCGTACCCTGCTCGCACGGGCCCAATCGCGTGTGGAAATTCCCGCGCACCCCTGAAATACACGTACCCTGCTGGAATCGCGTGTGTAACTTCCCCTGCACCCTGAAATACACGTACCCTGCTGATATCGCGTGTGGAACTTCACGCGCACCCCTGAAATACACGTACCCTGCTGAAATCGCGTGTGTAACTTCCCCTGCACCCTGAAATACACGTACCCTGATGGAATCGCGTGTGGAACTTCCCGCGCACCCCTGAAATACACGTACCCTGCTGATTTCGCGTGTGAAACTTCCCCCGTACCCTGAAATACACGTACCCTGCTGATATCGCGTGTGGAACTTCACGCGCACCCTGAAATACACGTACCCTGATGGAATCGCGTGTGGAACTTCCCGCGCACCTCTGAGAAATGCGTACCCTGCTCGCACGGGCCCAATCGCGTGTGGAAATTCCCGCGCACCCTGAAATACACGTACCCTGATGGAATCGCGTGTGGAACTTCCCGCGCACCCCTGGAATACACGTACCCTGCTGAAATCGCTTGTGGAAATTCCCGCGCACCCCTGAGATACGCGTACCCTGCTCGCACGGGCCCAATCGCGTGTGGAAATTCCCGCGCACCCCTGAAATACACGTACCCTGCTGAAATCGCATGTGGAACCTTCCCCGCACCCCGAAATACACGTAGCCTGCTGATATCGCGTGTGGAACTTGACGCGCACCCCTGAAATACACGTACCCTGCGGAAATCACGTGTGGAACTTCACGCGCACCCCGAAATACACGTACCCTGATGGAATCGCGTGTGGAACTTCACGCGCACCCCTGAAATACATGTACCCTGCTGATATCGCGTGTGGAACTTCACGCGCACCCCGAAATACACGTACCCTGATGGAATCGCGTGTGGAACTTCCCGCGCACCCCTGAGATACGCGTACCCTGCTCGCACGGGCCCAATCGCGTGAGGTACTTCCCGCGCACCCCAGTGATACACGTAGCCTGCTTGCTGTGCTGGTACAGGGTTAGCGCAGCCCTTTGCGCTGGATTGGGTATATTGATGGCTTTTCCCTGCGCGAGAGGCGTTCTTGGGGGCGTAACTGGCGCTGCTGCAGGGTCGCTGCGCCACTGTGCGCCACGGCTGTTTTTGGTGGCTGGAATCCATGAATACGCTGTGCGCGGAAATGGATTTTAGCGCACGCGGCTGGCGCAGGGATTCGCACGCGCACACTGTGCGCTAGCCGCGTGCGCCACTTGTGCGCTGGATTCTATGAATTACCCCCTTAAAGTACTTTTGCCTGTGTTTAAAATCATCCCTGTTTCTCTAAGCTTGCTGGGGGGAACGGAAAATTTGAACTACATTTGATTGTATTCCTGAGAACTGTGTGCTCTTCTTTCCATCTTTTTATATTGCATAAGGGGGGGGGGGTGAATTGCCAAAAGGGGAAAAGTGATTACATTGTCTTTTGTTGAAATCAAATCAAGGTTATTCCTGTGCTGCATTCTTTTCCATCACTGCATTCCTCGAAACCATAAAAGTATTCTCTGCTACCTTATCCTTTCCATACCAACTCCTAAGTATTAAAATAAGTGTGCTAGTGTAAGATTATCCATTGTTGATCAACATCATATTCTTAAGTGTGATATCAAATATTAATTTATTATAAAAGTGTGATATATATATTGTTTAATTTTCAATAAATCTTTTAAATTGCAAAACAAACGTACTTCTTGGCTCAGTGAGGTCAGGGGGATTCAAAGAGAGGGGTGTTATATAAGGATTTATCATCCAGATTATAACTTGTCATAAAAATATATAAATAAAGGCTTCCCTTGAGCAATCCCAGACAAGGCACTGACTTAGTGGGATTGCTGAATTGAAGTCACTTAACAATTCTAAAATATTTAAATGTGTCCACTCTCCAAAGAGATGCAACCACATGGTTAGTGGAGAGCACAGACATTCCTCTGTTAGAGGACTTTGCAGAATGTTCAAAATGGTAGAAGAGCAGGTTCAGGCTGCAGATGCATGCACAAATGAAGAAGAAAAGGATCAGTTGAGAAAATATTTATGGAGTTTAAAGAGGTGTTCGCCGAAGACGCGTATGATTGCGATCTAACCAATCTACATGTTACCACGTTACCAGAGGGAAAGGGTAGGGAACCAGTATTTGTGCGTCAATGTCGGATGCCACTGGCATGTTTGGAATCATTAGCTGAGATCATTAAGAATCTAGAGTCAAAAGGAATCATTAGGCCCATTCATAGCACATCAAATACACCCATTTTGGGTGTGTTAGAACTAAATGGCCAATGGCGTTTGTGTGCGGACCTGCGAGAGTTAAAGAAAAGAGTACCTGTTTCCAGGTGGCTGCTTCCATTTATTGATCAGGGTCTCGCACAGGTCCACATGTCAAGGGTGTTTACCACATTAGATCTTATAGCTTGATATTGGTGTGTGCCAATGGCTGAAGATATACAAAACTTGTTTGCATTTTCTTTTGACAAATCCCAATATGCATGTTCCCGGATGCCATTTGTATAGGTCAATAGTGGGAGTGAGTTCAGAATATTTTTGAGTAAGGCACTCCCAGATGCAGCATAGAGGGAAACAATAGTTTATGTAGATGATGTGCTGATTAAAAATGAGAATCTGAAAAGTAATTTCAATGAGATTAGACATGTACTTGGCCAGTTACATAAGGCTGGAGGCAAGGTGTCTTTACAGAAAGCACAATGGTGTAAAAAGAGAGTGAACTTCTTAGGTCATGACTGAGAATGGATTAAATCCACAAAAGAAAAAGGTGGATGCGATGCAGAAATTGAAAGATCCTTTAAAAGGACTGAAGAGTTTATTAGGGATGACATGCTATAACAGGAAATGTATTGAAAATTGTGCAGATATTAAGCAACCTTTAACCAGAATATTAAAGGAGGGTGTACCCTGGAAGTGGGAAAAGGAGCAGTGTGAAGCGGTGGCCAGGCTAAAAGAATGATTCATGAAGGTGCCATATTTGGCATTCCCTTAAAGAACCAGGATTTCTTTGTGGAACTAGGGTTCTCTGACCAGTTTATGTCAGCAGTGTTATCTCAAAGGCATGATTTGAATAACAAAACTATTTCCTATGCTAGCAAGGCTTTATCTCAGGTTGAAACTAAGTTCAGTGAATGTGAAAAAGCACTCCTAACCACTGTTTGGGTATTGCAGCATGTTTGTCCCATCATTCAAGGGGAGAGAATGATTATTGAAACCAATCACCAACCATTACAATTTCTGCAAAGCAAGAGAATTAGGTCAGGGAATTTAGGGCAGTCCAGAATTACTTCTTGGACATTGCACTACAGGGTTTCCCTGTGGAAGTAAAATATGGACAAAATAAAAAGAGCCCAGTTGCCCAAGGGCTAGCAGGTCTGCATGATTGTGCAGCTGAATGTGGACCTGATGAGGCAGAAATAGAATCCAATTTGAATGAATGTTAACATTCTCCCCACAAAGCATTCAATGAGGCTGTATGTAGGGATTTACTAACAGTGTATGTAGATGGGTGTAACAGTGTATGTAGATGGGTGTGCATACCATGTGGAAAATAACACAGAAAAAGAGCTGGTAGCAGAAATATGAAATATTTGGTTCAAATGTGACAACATCCCTAGAGTGAGCATGAGGGTTGGGTCTAGAAGTAGTCAAGTAGTGGAATTAGCTGCCATCTACAAAGCAATGGTTACCGCTGTTGAAAATAAACTCAGAGTGAGTTTTAGTGACTGATTCTCATTATGCACGAAACAGTTTTGTAGAATATTTACCTGGCTGGAAGGCAAAAGGTATGCTCACATATAACAAAAAATCTCTTACACATGGGAAGATGATCCTAGCCATAGGCAAACTTGTGTCAGAAAATGATTTAGTAATACATTGAAGAAAAGTCTGAAGCCATTTAAAGATGCCAGGTGAGGACAGGAGGGGAATGACAAGCAGATCAGTTAGCCACAATTGGAGCTGTGATTGTTCACTGTGTACTCAACACTCTGAACCTCATGCAACGCATGAAAGACCCAACTCACAGGAAAGGTGATATCCTCAACCTCATCATAACTGCCCTGCTCACCCTTCCGATCATTCAATTACTTGCCAGTGGAGGCTCCCTTTGAAGACCTCACCAAACTCCACTTCACATGGGCTGATTTACATCTGACTAACCAGGACTGTGACTCGTTCCTCCAAGAACTCAACACCACCCTCACAATCAACATCAGCCACCATGCCTCAGTGAAACAAGGCACCCTCAAGCTTTAACCTTCTACACCCTGGTACACTCACTCAAGAACTCAAATTCAACAAATGAAACAATAATAAAAAAGATCCAACCTCGCTCTGCTCCAAGAACTCTGTGCTAAATGGAGACCACTGATCACCACTGTCAAAGCACCATAGCCAAGGCCAACAATGAAAGCAGAGAAAGCCACCTTTGTCAACGCTTTCTACATCAAATAGATTAGCATGATCTGCCAACACATAGACACCAATGCTACAACTGACGGCACACTGCACATCCATCTCGCTAAACCACAGACACCTTGTTAGGCAGAATCCTGTGCAGTGCCCTTAGGGACCACTATGCACAATTAAGACTACAAGTAGTAATACAAGTTCACTTTTGGTACAAGCCTGTACTACTGTGTTCATGTGGTAGCAGTATGATATGATATGATATGATATCATATGGCATTTGTAACGCGCCTGTACACAAGTGTTTCAAGCGGAGCAGCCAAGTTTATCTCAAGAGTATATGAGCAGTAGCAGAGATTACACAAGGACGACAATTACTGTGACTCAAGTAAACACTGATTCAAGGTTTCAGGTAAAAAATATAAGTACATTTAGTTTTAAACCATTTTTTATAAAACACAACACCTCTATTAATTCAAAACCACACATAAAATACACTACAACCAACCAATTCACTTGGTACAGTATAACTCAAGGTAAGTACCCTACGTTTTAACGGACCGGTGTTGTGAAACAAAAGACGTTACCGCGAATACATATGCAATCACTTTTTGACAGTAATGACAGTTCGGTCTTACTAAAGATATGCGTATCCGCGGCAAGAAATGTTACCGGGGCAAAAACACACTTAGCACCTGAGTTAACCAGAGAGAGTTGGGGGCAAAAATCATAGGCGATACTTTTGTCAGGGCAGACAGAATCAGAGATCACTAGTTGACAGGAATTCAAGAGTCAATAGGCCGGAGCCAGTGTCAAGTGGAACCGGGTTCCTGTTGTCGAGGATCACACAGTCGGACAGTTCAAGATTCAACACTGCCAGGAGTACTTAGATATTGTCAACAGAGGAAGCAAAAGTTATAAGAAGGAGTGAAGATAAGGACAAGCCTTGTAGGAGAAAAGGATTCACCCTAGCTCCTCGAAGCACAACACAGTACCTTATTCAAGGAAGAAGCTGGTGCCACGGCAGTTGTTCCTGGTAGTTTCCTGCAGACCCACGGTTCCTGGAGCTTCGGAAAGAAGGAGCACATCTGGAGGGGTCTGCACTACGCAAGGATGAAGCCAGCAGCAGTGACAGTGAATAAAAGGTACACTCCTTAAAAACAGAAGAGGCTCTTCAGGTAGCTATACGGACCACGACAGCAGTGTGCAGTGATTTCAACCAAGAAGAGGATCCTCTGGCTGTGGAAGATGAGCTGGTTGACCATACCAGGCTCAATGGAAGAAGACTCCGGACTGGATCTTTTCTGGTCGTTGAAGGGTAGATAGCTCAGGACTGCAGCAGGGCTTCACTGGGACGGGATAGTTGCAGCAGCCGTCTTCTTCTCTGCTTCTCTTCGGTTCCTTGTAGTTCCAGTGGCGACTCTGACTTCCAACCCAAGAGTCCTGCCTTTTATGCGAAAATCCTCCATTCACACAGCCTGGCTGTCAATCACGCAGCAGGGGGGTTGTCCAGCCCGGACAACCACCTCAGCCAATCATGGCAAAGTGCAACTTGGGTTTCCTAGGATACCCTGTGCAGGGGGTGACTACACCCCTCCCTCACATTCAGCCCACCTAGACACCCAGGCACCTAGAGGAGGGCCCGCCAAAAGACGGTGAACAAAGAAGGCAAACCTGGTTTGCCGATCAAAGTGAAACACAAGAATGACTTTAACAAAACAATAAAATGGTGGATAAACCCGACCGGAGCCAAAGGAAAAAGTATTTGGTCAAGCGGGTTTATGTTCGAGGCTAATATAATAGCCTAAAACAATACCACGTTTATATAGTATAAACGCGGTAGAAAGGTTAGGGTAGATACCACTGTCACCAGCCAAGTCAAAATGTTAAATGAGCAAAACAAGGCTCTAGGAGGTACAGATAAAAAAAGGCTAAAAAGAAACCCTTTCCAATACTCCATGTAGGATGGGGTGTACTGGATCTGTGGTTAAATGATTATGTAAAGTTAATGGCAACTTTACCCTTTTCTGGGGGACAGCAGTCAGCCCCAGAAATGGAGTCGGTGGGAAGTCTAAAAGACAACCCTGTGTCACTGCACTGAAGGTGCTGTGTAACACACAAATGAAGGGGGCTACTGAAGTGGTGTACACACTCTTACCAAGTGAAAAAAAAATAACTCCAGAAATCCAGCAAAGCTGCTGAGGGACTCACTAGGTAAGGGAAATTAGCCATTGAATGAGAATTCTCCCTAACACACCTAGACAACTTGTAAGACACTCACTATGGAAGACCTCAATGCCATTCTAGCATCCCTGAAGACCACATCATGTGCGGACAACATCCTCCCTGCCTCAGTAGTCAAGGCACTTCTGACTGAAGCACTCCTCTCTTTTCTGACAATTATCAATAATCCCCTAACTCAGGGCACCTACCCCTCAACCCTAAAGACTCGACAAATCCTCCTCCTTCTCAAGTAACCAACACTGAACCCTGATGACCTCAGCAACTACTTCCCCATCACCCATATTCCCTTCCTACTTAATATCTTTGAGAAAGCAGTAGCCACGCAACTCTGCCAAAACATCGAAGCCAAAAACCTCCTTCAGTCCTAGCAATCTGGCTTCAGACCGATATGCAGCACAGAAACAGTTACCATCAAGGTGATTGACAATGCGCTTAAAATCCTTGATGATGGTAATCCTTGCCTACTGGTTCGCCTTGGCCTCTCAGCAGCATTTGACACAGCAGACCACCAGACACTACCCAACAATCTACATCACTGCATGGGGATCAGCAGGATCATCCTCTACAAGTTTAATTTGTACCTTGCTAATCACCATCAGTTTGTAGAAATCGATTACTCCAGATCACCAACTCTACCCATCGCCTGTGGAGTCCCACAAGGATCCATCCTCTCCCCCGTGATCTTCAATCTTTACAGGGAAATACTGGGAACCCTCCTTGCTCCACACAACATCTGCATCAACCATTATGCAAATGACACGCAGCTCTACCTCCAGAAATCTTCGATCAAAGACACCCAAGGCTCAAGGCCTGCCTCTCATTGATCCAGTCGTGGACGTCCAGTGCTTACCTGAAGCTCAACCCCTCCAAGACTGAATTCCTACTACTGACCAACAACACTGAAAAACCCAGACATACGGACCTGGCTCAGTGATATGCACCTCGATGGCTTCACACCCCATCTGGCCACCTGTTCCAGGTCCCTTGGTTTTGACATCAAGGTACACCTCTCCTTCAAACAGCACGTAGCAAGGAAGGCATAAACAGTTTAGCACCAACGTTCTCTTCTGCGAAAAATCAAGCCCTTCATCTCAGAAAACAACTTCAGATATGCTGTCCAAGACTTGGTCCTCTCCCACCTGGATGGTGGCAATGCCCTTTGGAAGGCCTTCCGGCAACTACATTGGGTCCCCTGTGATGTGTCCTGCATGCTTCATCGCGTCTCATCAAAGGACTAGCAAATTCGACCACATCATCCCAACCCTCATCAAACTGCACTGGCTCCAATCTTGCTGCATCATACACATGTCTATCACCCTGATGTCCCCAAGCAACCTCACTGAGAAATTCTGCATCTCTAGAGAAGTAAAACATGTGCAGACAATCCTTCTCTGTCTATGTCCCAAGACTCTGGAACCTCCTCCCCATCAACATCCAACTTGCCCCCTCACTTCTACAGTTCAGGAGGGAATTGAAGACTCTCCTCTTCAAGGAATGCCTCCTCTCTAACACCTGGATCCATACCCCATTCACTCCCCAATTTACCCCAGACTGGGTGGTCTAATCCCCACTGTTTCCTCCACTGGCTACTTGTAGACGCATTTTTGACTATTGCTCTCCCACCACTGGTGTTAGATCCCCACTCCCTTGTTTATATGCTCCCTAACCTTATTCTTCCCCCCCATGATTGTACTCCGTTGCTTCCCGAAGCTAGGTCCATGCTCAATAAATACCCTAATAACAACAATAAAAACATGTGGGACTGACATTTTACACTTTGAAAACACTTGTCTTTGGGCTCATGAATCTTGAGTCTAAATACGATTGAGTGGGTTTGTTTTTGATTCCTCTTCCCCAACTCCTCTGCTTTCACATGTAAGCATTCATCTAATTGTCCTAATATCTCAATAAATGTCTGTCTTCGAAATTCAATCTAACCCTTAAACTAAAGGTAATTTTGGCTGATCATGTCTCATTGATCCAGTCCTTAACTTCCAAAACAACCATCTAACCTCATGTACAGTCCCTCTGATAGAATTGCTATCGTTTAGCTCAATACATACAAAAGGTACAAACGAAGTGATAAACAGTTGTGCATAATAAAAGTTAGACAGGAGTCTGTTTGGATGTACTCATCATCGATTCATCTTTCTTCTTCATGGACTGTCTATGTGTTGTACACAGCAAAATGCCCAATTTGCGAGAGATCACAGATCTCACACCAGGAAGTTTCACTTGCAACAATTCACAAGTCTGGGGGTGGTTGTTAGGGGTACAAATATCAAAGCTAAGGAAACGAAAAAGAACACTAGTCCACTCTGTGGTTCAAAACAATTGGAACCTGCAAGTAACTACATGTCCTTTTAAGAGCCCTTACTGTGTGTCCCTTTGTTTGCAAGATTGCAAGTTGCAAACGAGGCAAACATAAGCATTGGTGAGCGCGTCAGTTATTCGCTATGTCTTCTCATCCCTGGTATCGTCACCGTGCTGCCACTTTTGAGTTTACGCCTTGGAGGACAATAGGATAGTGAGTTGTCCAGGCAAAGATGCAGATGGGTGGGTTAAGTTGAGGTGTGAAGTCTTCTCTTTCTTTGAGTACACCCTCTGTGGAGACATGTCTTGTCTGGCTGCCATGACCCACCAAATGTCACCCTACAAGTAGAAGTATAATTGTATGTGAGGAATTTGCAGAGACTGCTACACTGCCAATGGCAGTGCCTCAATTAAGTGCTTGCAGACTTCTGTGCACTTTTTCTGTACTCACATCTATACCGGCCCAGAAAAGGAGACTTACTGCTGTCTAAGCAAACAATATACTGCCTAGCCTCTGCAGAGAGGTATCTAATGGTGCACAAAGGCTTGCAGTGACATGTGCTGTTGGATGAGATAAAGACACGATGAAAAGTTGCAAGGAGAGTATTTTTGAAGGTATGTTGTTGAAGCGCGCTGATCACCACCGGTTTTCAATACCAACCATCTTCCACCTTTCTTAGAGTATCATTTTGGATGTTTTCGTGTACCCGTGATGAGCATGCATTATCTAACTCTCCGGGTTGGGTTGGATGATGAAGAACGTCTAGGATACTGATTAAGATGCCAAAAGCTGAGTGGCGTCTGGACATTTCAAGTGATGAGTGTGGACACATAGACAAACTATTCGCCTGTGGCCTCATAACTCCTTGCACCCGCTTTGCAATTAAAAGAGTAGCCCCAGCGTTACTGATGATGCCATTTTCAAAGAATGACTTTTGTATATTTGCTTGTGTTACCATATTCATTGACTATGTGCACAAATCCGGGAAATAAGTGCAAGGCACCTAAGGGGTTGATAATAGGCACCCAATTCACTTACCAAGTGCGTGTTTGATGATTATGTTAAACATAGCAACAAGCAAAGTGATAGGTGACCTTGGCTCTTATTTGAGGAAGTCTACCGGGTGCACTCTTTGAGATGTACAAGTCAGTAAACTTTGAGTAAAACTGATGTCCTTGGACTCTTGAAGGGGGTTATGAAAAGCGACAGGCTCGGTGGCTCTGGGAATGATATGTTATTACAATAAAATTAAAATTGCACTATAGCTTTATGCTTCTGTCTTCCTGCTGACTGATCTCCAAATCTTTTATTCGCTGTTAGGTGATAATGCGATGGGAGTTTGAAATTACCCCTCGGGGAAGGCAGAACTTCGTCACCAGTGATTTGATTCATGTCTTTCCATAACATTTGCACCAGTGGCTGCATATGTTTGCTTTATATATAGATCAAATTATAATCCCTAGATCCCACAAATTATCCGGCAAAAGAGAAGCTAACACACTCTTCGATGTGTTCTGATATGTACACGGCTGGTTGTCAAGGACACTCTTGAAAACATGAGAATAAAAGGTGTGATGGCCTGCAGCTGTTCTAACAAACGTGCCTCTTGTCACAAGACATTGCACTAACTGTTTGCAAAGAGTGAATCACAACACAATAACAGATGAGCTGTCCATGAGGAAAAAGCAATAAGCAGATTGTCTGCAAGCTATTGCTGCAAGGAGCATTAAGCCGGTTATGTGGCAAACTCAAATAAATACATGTGTCAAAATAAGGGACTGTGGAGACAATCCCGAATATTATGTTTGATTGCATTTCCTTATATATCAGTGCTTTCAACTGCTATTTTAATCAATAAGGTGAAATATACGTAACCCTCCTTTGCGTGTTTCTAGAATGCATGGTGGAACACATTAATTGAGTGTTAAGATTCAATCTGCCTGCAAACTGCTGGAAAAGAGCTCAGGATCAGTGTAAACGTGCAAGTGGGAATTGCAGGCTGTGTTTCACTGGTTTTCTGATTTCAGTTTCAGAAATCGATACATGTTCCTCAGCAATCGCCAGGCAGAAGAGAAGGTGCCAAGCATGAGCTGTTTGAGACTCTGGAAGGTTTATGTATTTATTTATTTAATTATGTATTTATTTACAGGAGGAACAATGCTCTTTGGGTGCAAAATATCATATCATAGAAAATAAATCCAATTTGACGGAAAGCAGTTAGCTTCTTACAATGGTGTGAGTTTCAGGGACATTCTGACCAGGTTGTGGAGGGGAGTAAATGGAACAGTCACTGGATACAATACATAAATGGACCTACAAAGATTAAGGACAACCAACAGTGGACATTCTTTAGTGCAGGTAGGCGTTAGGGCCAGCTTTGCTGCCCATGAGGGGTGAAGAGCTAGAGTGGAGGCAGATGAAATGAGGGACAGAGGCAGGTTAGAGGTGAGGGAAAAATGTTAGCTAGCAAGCAGAAGAGAGGTAGGGTAAGAGGCTAACTCTGAGGCGAGGAGGTAGACTTTTAGTTTGGTTTTGAACAAATTCATGTGGATTGTTTCTCGGACGTCTGTGGGAAGAGAAATCCATGCAAGTGGAGCAAGAAGAGAGAAAGAGCAGAAGCGAGAGGAAGCACAGGAACGGTGAGCAGCAACAAGGGTAGTCGAGGAGGCAGAGCAGATATTATGAGAAGGCTTGTAGTGTTGGATAGAGGAGGATAGATAAAGTAGTGCCTTACTGTGAATAGACTTATGAACTAGGAGCATACATTTTAATCTGGACCGGTTTAGAATCATTTGCCATCCAGTATAATGACGATACGAAGAAGTAGGTGGAGGAAGGTATGAGGAAGGTGTGCCCAGCACAAGAAAGATATCCCTGATAGAGAAGTGATACAAGTTAGAACAGTGGGAGGTGGTATGCTTACTTTGGTAAAATCTGTTGCAAGAAGGCAATATTACTGGATGTCTGGACTAGGTAGCATACCCATTATCAGCCTGCAACAGTGGGCTCCACTTTATGGGGAACCTGCATTGCCCTTCTGCTAGAGAAGAGAGGGTTGCCAATTCGTGGATCCTAAAATGCCAGAAAGCATTGCTTTACGTCGGGTGATGAATCCTCACATATCTGAGGGCTTAAAGGTACCCCACTGCTTAAGTGACTTGAAAATTATCTGAAATAATTCTAACTATGAAGCACTTGTATTTTATTTCCCAAATAGTCTGCTACCGTTCCCCCAAATGGCATATGCTTTGTTGCATGTTAACTTTAAAAATTGGCCCATATGTCACAGTCCTCCCACTAAGGCCCAAATGCAACACTGTGTCCTTCTGATAATCTTTTCTCAAGGCTTGTTCATCCAAAATCCCACAACTGGGATTCATGCTCGACTGAACCTGCACCAGTAGATATGCCAGTTAGCACTAATCACCCCACAGAGTTGAGCATTGTGGCTGGTGTATTCCTTCCATGTTATCAGGGATACCTCAGCCTAACCTAGGAAGGAATCCCGAATTTCCTGACCTCATTGTGTATGTCCTGAGAAAAGTAGTGTTCATTTAGAGATCTCCAGGCAGACAAGAAATGAATACATACAATTGATGTCCCAAAGAGAATCACAAGGAGACCAAGATAAGGACTGGATGTATTAGAATGTATTGTAAAATATAGTTCCCTCTGAGAACACTATTAAATGTAAGGTTTAATAAAGACTAGAATGTGGTGAGGTGACACCAAATGAGACCAAGAACCTTGCAGACCGGCTGTAGGATTTCAAGCGGGAAGGTCACCTCACTTCCAAAGTGTATAAACTTCTAATTAGCTAAAAGATGGTGAATGAAGATCTCAGATCACGGTTGGAATCTCCTGCATCTGAGATGACAGAGAATAGATGGTGTAACCTGTGTGGGAATGTGTCTTAGACCTCCTTAAACCTTAAGAGAGAGCGAGACAGATCAAAATCCTGAATAAGGTCTGAATAAGGTCTTTTGGACTCCAGTTAAAATCTATTTATGAGGGGATTGAATGACCCTGAAGCCTGTTGGGGCTTTGCATAGGATGGGATAATTTGAACATATAATGTGGGAGTGTAGGAAAGTGGGAACTTTTTGGATTGAAGTGACTGAGACAATGAACAAGTTTCTGTTGATGGACATGGACTTTGATTTCGCAACTATTATTTTGGGTGAGGATGAACTACTGGGGGATCGGTCCTATCCTCAGAAATGTTGTTTTTTTCGGAGCTCTGTTAGCTGCAAAAAAATAATACTAAGAAACCTGGAAGAGTGATAGATTTCCCTCAAGTTCTGTTTTTGTTGAAGACCTCTGTAAAAAATAATAATGTGAATACAAAAAAAATAATAAAGACTAGAACAGTGAAAACTTAAGCCAAATAAAAGGCATATTATATTGTTCTTGTTTTGGAGATCCTTTCTTTGGAAGTTCCTTTAAGTGCATATATAGAGTGAGTCATTGTATACCTATTTTATAAAACTGTAGGGACACTGCATGTCATTAACATTTTGAAGGGTTCTCTATCCACACATGGAAACAGGTGGAAGAATTATAATGCATAGAACATCCAGCGAGGTACAAGGAGGTGCATTCACACTGAGATGATCGAAAGAGAACTGTCAGGCGTGTTAGAGAAATTCTGGAGGACTTTCACCCAGTCTCCGGTAGAACCACACATGCCTAGAACACAAGGCAAAATGGGCTATCATATAGAACAATGTTATTCAAAAATACAGTTCAGAAAAAACACATTATACAATAATAATTTCAGATTTCAATGGGTTTGTGAAATATAAAGCGACACAGAAGAAATCATATTTTTATATTCTACTTAAATCTTCAACATGATAGGATATTGCGGATTCCATTAACAATAGAAATATTAGCAAAGTTCAAAAACCCATAAGAGACCAGATTCTGGAATCCCTGGGCAGCACCTGGCAGAGCACATACATGCTGCACCAGGTACAGCCTGGGCTTTTCACCCCATTAACGAATAGAGCTCTGGAGCAGTGCAGATCATTTTACACCAGGGCTTTTATAGTATTAGGCAGCGGAGGACTGGGAACATTTGGCCTGGGGTGCCAGTTTACTTTTCTGCTCCGTAGTGCAATGACCCAAGCTCACAGGGCAGTGGTCCCCACTTCCAGAACAATACCGACCTCTCCCCCTTCCACACGTTCTGAAGTATATAGTAGACACTATTGACATTCCTTTCCTTTTATGCAACACGTTTTTCAGTTATGTTTTTGGTTTCTTGAGACATGGACCCTGTGATTTCAGCTACGTTTTCAAGGTGCCACAGTTTGTAATTTAACAGAAGGTTTCATCTCCTCCCATCCCATCTTTAGTTTTAGGACAATGTAAGGAGGTGGCAAAGCTAGAGAATTGATTGGTAGAGGAGATCCATTGCTGAACCAATAGGTCTGGGTTTGTTCTCAGAGCCAAACACGAGTTGGCATGGCAAAGACTCATACCTGCCTTCCTGCTTCCCGACCCCACAACACAAAACCCATGCCTGCACCCTGTGTACCCACATCCCACAACATAAAACCGTCACTTGTCATCCTGCCTCCTCACCGGTATGCTTAACATAAATTGTTAACATGATCATTAGAATTATATTTATACTGCTTGATGCCATTAGCACATTTTTGGAAAGATATTATGAAACAAATTGGAGAACTGGTCTACTGATAAGAATGCACTGAGCCATCTCAAGGCTGGTTTCTCTTGAGACCTGGACCCTGTGATTTCAGCTACGTTTTCAAGATGCCACAGTTTGTAATTTAACAGAAGGTTTCATCT
The DNA here is from genome assembly GCF_040938575.1 of Ambystoma mexicanum. Taxonomy (NCBI): domain Eukaryota; kingdom Metazoa; phylum Chordata; class Amphibia; order Caudata; family Ambystomatidae; genus Ambystoma; species Ambystoma mexicanum. The sequence continues at coordinate 742,090,596 of NC_090928.1, forward strand.
CCTCCCATCCCATCTTTAGTTTTAGGACAATGTAAGGAGGTGGCAAAGCTAGAGAATTGATTGGTAGAGGAGATCCATTGCTGAACCAATAGGTCTGGGTTTGTTCTCAGAGCCAAACACGAGTTGGCATGGCAAAGACTCATACCTGCCTTCCTGCTTCCCGACCACACAACACAAAACCCATGCCTGCACCCTGTGTACCCACACCTCACAACATAAGACCGTCACTTGTCATCCTGCCTCCTCACCAGTATGCTTAACATAAATTGTTAACATGATCATTAGAATTATATTTATACTGCTTGATGCCATTAGCAAATGTTTGGAAAGATATTATGAAACAAATTGGAGAACTGGTCTACTGATAAGAATGCACTGAGCCATCTCAAGGCTGGTTTCTCTAGAGGAACCAGCACTGTAGATCAGGTGTTCATATTGGTACTTACAATGAATGAATATATGTCCATCAAAGAGGGGCCATATTTATCAGGTTTTGTTCGCCTTACGGCTGCCTTTGATAGCACACGAAAAAACGAACTTTGGCGTGCACTAAAGTCCAAAAGGTGTTGCACTTACATTATTGAGTGCAATTATGGCCCTTTTTCAGGATACAAGTGCCGTGGTTAGCTAGGGCCCAGGGGGGAGCAAACTGAACCTTTGATGTTCAAAAGACAGGGGTGGATATTAGCCCCCACCCTTTTAAATCTGTTCATTGATGGTGTGATCAAAGAACTATCTGCCAATGTCTTTGATGCTCCCTGGGAGGCGAATAAATTAACATAATAATGTTTGCAGATCATGGGCCTCATTACACGGACGGCGGTAAGGGTTAACGGTCACCGTTAATGGCAACGGTGACCGTTAACCCTTACCGCCGTACTACGAGGTCCCTTAGCGGGTTGGTGCTCTAACGCCTGCTTTTTGCAGGCGTTAAAAACCAACCCGCTAAGGGACCTCGGAGCTAATTACGGCACCGCAAAATTGCGGTGCCGTAATTAGCGCCTTCCCCATTCCCATAGAGCCCTATGGGGCAGAAATGGGAATGGGGAAGGGCAATGGCGGAAGGGGGATTTACCGCCCCACCGACCTTGGAATGGGGCAGTAAATCCCCTTACCGCCAAGGCGGTGCCGGTAATTTACCGGCATGGTCCAGGGTGCTAATAGCACCCTGGATCACCGCCTTCCGTGTAATGAGGCCCTATGTTGTCCTTAACCCCATCAGGTCTTGCAAAACGTACAGGTCAGTTTGCCAACTTCTGTGACAGGCATGAGCTTGCAATTTAACAAAGACAATACAAAAACAATGATGTGTGCCAAAGTCCTTCTCCCATGCACACAAATCAACCTTACAATAGATGGGTCACTTGTAGAGGAGGTACCTGCCATATTTTGATTAGTACCAATTAAGGAACTCGGGGAATGGAAAATGGTACAAACACATCAACAGAGCCAATATAGCACTAGGAAAGGAAGTGCAATGTAATTCTGCATTTTTACAAAGGTATGGTAGTAATGTACTCCCTTCTGAATTGGAAATCTATAGAGCTCAGGCGGTTGCTGGAGCTATTTACTGGGAAGATTGATGGGGCACTTTAATACCCAAAACATGTTAGTGATCGAAAACAATTTTGTCGAAAATCCTCTGTGGCTCCCTAAGAATAAACCTAACATTACCCTTATGTAGGTTTTACGTATGGAACTTGGTCTTAATGCAATAAATGAAAAAATAGGCTTGAAACCATTGTTGTTCTGATACGTGTTTAGGCAAATTAATCACTTGTTAGACCTTTTAAACCATCAAAACGTGTTGAATCTCCCGTGGTTTAGGTACATTAAGGTTTTTGTTGGACTCTTACGCCTTAAAAAATGTTGGTCAAACACTGATGAAATCACCTTTATGAGCCAACGTGTGGTTGTCAATGGGGATTTCTCCTAGACAAATGCCTGCGTTTATCAACGGGTTACATGTACCTTTCCATAAAACGTGACGATACAATGGAAATCTATCTTTCTCTAATTGATTCCCCAAAACAGAGATCGTTGTTCATCAAATTTCGCCTTAGCACTCTCCTCATAGCTGCAGTCAAAAGCTGATGGCATAATAGCTATTGCGCCTATTGTCCATTCTGCCATGGGGAAAATGAAGCAATGCAGCATTTTCTATTCCAGCGCCATGTATGTACAGATAAAAGGTACAACAACTTAAAACCCTGTTTGGTAAATAGAGGTATCAGAATTATGGTGGCTGCCGAAGAATGATGTGAACTTGCAAACTCTATTGATGTGATCTTCGCTGTCTCCACCTATTTCAGTGGCACATGGTGGAGGAGAGACAGAGCCACGAACAATGGGAGATAAGGTCTCACAGAGGTACCAGTATGAACACTCAGTTAATGTTTTTAAAAATGCTTAAAATATTTCCTGAGTTGCATTCATCAATGTATGTGAACATGTACTATTGCTTTTATCATTGCCAGTGTATAAAGTGTAATTTATTCATGTATACTTTTATGTTGAACAACTGAAACAAAGTTAGGATGATGATTATGATGAATTATTCATAGAGTAATATTATATACTGTAAACTCATATGAGTGAAGGTAGGAAAATAAGGCACAGTGAACAATTATTTGCTCAGGGTTACATAATGTATGAAGTGTGGCAGACTCCATCTTCTCCTATTCCATTTCAATATTGGAATCAAAAGAAACAATGCTTTCTACAAAGTTGTTATTCAAGGGGTAAACTAGCATATTGTTCAATAAATCTGTTTTTCAAAGCACCAATGTATCTACAGGGGGGAGGTCTATTAATCCTCTGTATCCTGAGGGCAAATACATCTGAGAAAGAGAACAAGATGTATTATTATAATGTCAAATTACTATAATTATAATCTTAGTCTGTACAATTGTGTGTACTTTTAAGGCATGAAGTCACATGATAAAGCAACCTGAAAAAATGTAAGAGAAGTGGTCATTGAAACATGTCTTTAGACTACACCAGTAATTCTGAGTGAGGATCCCCCACCTGGGTAACATGTAATAGAAAAGTTAGGGAGTAACGTATGTTGTCTTTTACAGCCCAATCCAATATTGTTCGATAACTTTGAGCTTTTTTTTAAAGGTTTCTACCACACCAATGTACCTAAGAGGCCCTGGGAGAAAAGGATGCAAGACTAATCTGGGACCCCTGGATGACTCCTGAGGCTAGAAGATGCTCTTCCTCGTCACAGTACCTTTGGTACCTTGTAGGTGAAGTGGCAGAGTTTCTTGGCTTTAATCAATGATTCCATCTGAGAATGGACCCCCTTTGGAAGAAGGAGCCACTGGGATGCTGAGTCCAAGAATAAAAAGGAACCAAAGTCTTTCGGAAGTGCAGCAGTTGTACTCTTCGCGCTGCTCTCCTTTGGTTGACAATTTCTCTGACTGTAGAAGTCCTGTAGAGGTGAAACTTGCTGTGGTCTCCTTAAAGCCTTGCAAGATGGAAGTAAGACTCCAGAGACCCTTCAATCACCTCTGATGGGGACTGGTGCATAGTTCAAATTTGGTGTTGGGTTTCGGAATATCATGGTTTTACACATTTCGGTTCTTCGGTGCTGCAGCCACAGCATGGACCTATTGATAGCTTCTAGTGACCTGGAGTTGACCACTGGAGTGGACCTCAGACCTTCACCAAGTCTGGACCTTCAGACGAATTCGATAGCTTCTGGTGGAGGGAAACCTACCGATGGACCTTCCACTGCAGCTAACGACAATGGGCTCTCTCTAGCGGGAAAAAGTTGTCAGCGGTGACTGCAAGTATGTGCTTTCAAATGTTCTTAGAAGGTTTGGAATATTTGCAGCTCTGGGTATCCAGCAGCACTATGCCAAGGTATCCCTTCTTCTGGGCGGAAGACAGCAACAGCTTCCAGTCGTTATGAAACACACCTCCAGACCCTGGGTGACACCAATGGTCTTCTCTTGCTTGAGATGTCCAGCACTCCTCTTCTGGACTTCGAAGACCCCTTCTCCTGACGGCAGGCACACAGGACTGGCTTGCAGGATACTTCGATGAAGAGAAGCAGTTCTGTATGATGGTCCCTCGTAGGTCAGCAAGAGGTCTCCTCTGCAGGTCCTCTCTGGATCAGTCATTGGGAGACACAACAACTTTAGGATTGTTGAAGAAATGCAGCAGCAGACTTCTCTTCCAGCTGGGTTTCAAGGAACAAATTCTTCTTGCTAAGCTTTGACTTCAGGTACTGAACAAATTGGTAAGGGAGAGGTCCCCAGACATATCCATCTGTCCCTCATTCACACTGGCTGAGCCAGGCTCAGTCAGCCAATCACACAGTAGGGCGTTTATGCAGGCAGCCAATCAGGCTCACAGGAATTCAGTCTATTGACTGTACCCAGACACCCATAACAAAAGATGTGGATTGGGGCAAGTGCCAAGCCTTTCAGCACACTACAATGCATTTATGTCAGGGTGATCACATTCATTGTGTCACTCACACAGAAACCAGCCACCCACAACAGAGAATGTGAGTTGACTCCCAACACCATTCACACAGGTCCCACCATTAGGGTGTTCCCACAAAACACAACACCTGGGAATGCTCCAGTCAGACTGACAGGAGGCAGCCCCAGGGCCTTATATGGTATTTCCACCCAGCAGCCAGCCAGAAGGAAAGGGAACAACAGAGACATATATGGTGCTGCCACCCAACAGCCATTCAGGAGGAAATGGCAGAGTCTGGGCTTCCCAGGACTTTGAAAAACAAGTTAAATAGCAATAGACACCAAGAGGCCACATGGGCCATCTTGCCTTCTATCAGGAATCCATTGATTCCTATGGCAGGGCATGGGTGTCCCAAAAACGGAGGACACTAAGAACCACTGCCAAGTCAGCATGTTGCTGCCACCAGACCATACCCTGCTCTGTGGGCAATGCACAGGTGCCCAGAAACACACATAAGGGTTACAAGAGTGTACCCTCACCCATGAGTGCCATAAGGGGGTCCCATGGGTGATGTTCACCTCAGTGGCAGAAAACATAGAGAACAGACACACACAGAAGTGGTAGGACAAGGACTAGGAGGCCCTGTCCTTCGATAGGGCTTTTCCAGCATCACAGTGACTTAGTCAGAAAAAAGAAAGTAGGTCAAGATAGTCCCGCAATCGGGTGCAGTGGCATGAAGGTCAGACATAGATCTCTCACTGGTAGGTCAACCTTCTGACCTACCTTTCCAGATGTGTACCTCTGTATTATGTACCTTGTTTGCTGTACCCATTTTCCTCTTGTGTCCTTTCCTTGCACCACATTCTCAATGCCCCCTGTTTCTTACAATTAACTTTCAAATCTCAATTCCCCTTTTGCACCTTCCTTTAACCATTAACTCAGTCCCCCTCCTTACCTTGCACGCACCACCTTCCCGTGCCTACATTGTTCAGTTACCAATTACCTGTAACTAATGCCCTTTAATTGTCCATCAAACCAAGCCAATTCCTTTCCCCTCACCACCTTCCGTTACCCTGGATTACAGTTAGACAGTAGATCATTTGCCAGTCAACCTCTGTCATACGTGACATTTGGGCAATCACATGTTTAAAAAGGGTTGAATGTAGGGCTTCTAGAAGATGATGAATACCTTTATCTCAATATCAAAGATCCTATTCTGGCTATGATATAGTTCTTGCCTAAGATACATAAAGAATTTACTTATTTCCCTACTTGTAGACCTACTATGGCATAGGATCACTCAAAGAAAAAAACTTTAGACTATATAGACAGATATTTGAACCTTATGGTAAAATATATTTTTTCATTTATCAAAGATTCCACGTATGTAATTGGACAGTTGTATCAGATTACTTGGAACCAAAAATATATATTGGTGATTTGGATGTGATGTCAATATATACAATCATTAAACATGCGCAGGGAATTTCAATCATTAAGCACTATCTGAAATCCAGATGTGTATCCTACCTTAAACATAACTAAATGGTCATTGGAATCCTGCAGTTTACTTTGAGCCACAAAAGTTTTCTTTTAATGGGGACATTTTTAAACAATGTCAAAGCCATCCATAGGAGCTAAATGTACACCTTCCAATGCTAATCTGTTCATGGGATCCTTCGCGAATGATCATGCATGATGGTATCCTGCTTTCACCACCAATAAAAATATTGTCTATTGAGGATGTTATATAGACAACATGTTGATGATATGGAGAGGCAACAGAAAGGTGCTACATGAATATGTAGAATATCTAAATGATAATGAATATAAAATCAAGCGGACCATGCACTACAGGAAAGAACAAATTGTATTTCTAGATATGGATCTGTATATTAAAGAGGAAGCAATTCAAACTACATTGCACATAAAGGTAACACCAGTAAACACTATGTACCATCCAAAAAGCACAAGCATATTATTACAAATATTCCATATGGTGAATTTCATGACATACCTCAGAGTCCCAACTATTAAAAATAAAATGAGTCCTACTTTGTTTAAACCTCAGATGCCTTCTGAACCTAGAAATAACATTGCATGTTGGCTGCCATTACACCGAAAGGAAATTACAAATGCATATATTGTGATGTTTGTAGATCCATGATGGATAAACAGAAATAAATTGTTTTACTGAATGGGAATCCTTATAAAATTGAGTCTTTCATCAACTGCAACATACATTTTGCAATTTACGTGATACTGTGCAAATGTGGAAAATGGAACATCGACAGCACTATAAGAAAATGTAAGATAACCTTATAGGAACACATCAGGGGCTATTAACAATAATGCCACAAAATAACCGCTCCATTAGAACATACATCACCAAATTGACCTCGTTGAAGAGGCTTGCTGCATAGGATTGGAAAGCATCCATCTACCCTTTAGAGGAGGCAACAAAGAACTGTCCTCAGACAAAGAGATTCAAAATTATTTTTTAAGATGGACACACACCATTCAGGCTTAAATCAGGATTATGAATTATATACCTTTCTCTAAGCTTTTGTTATTGCATTTCTCATCTTTCTCTCTTGTTTCATGTTTTCCTTTAGTGTTCATTTTCTAATTTAATGAAATTGTTATTGTTATATCAAATTGAACATGTTTACGGTCTTAGACCATGTACAAGGTTGTCTATATACTCAGTAACAATCAGGAACTGGTTTCCTTTCCATAACTATATTAGTTATTTTTACAAGGTCATAGTTGAGTTCTTTAAATTAACACGTAGCCTTAATATCCACATTCCATTTATGATCTTAAGTAAACTAACGATCTATACATACTTTCTTTTTTACATTTGCGGTTAAACGTTTATGCAATGACATCATTGCATTGTTACGTGACGTGATTATGTCCCTTTAGTAAAATGTAAAGCAGCCATTTTGAACCATGCATATGGCAATATGACGTGCAATGGTATCTGGTGAATCCAATGATGGACTTTCCATCAAAATACTTTCCATCGCGGGATTTTCATCAAAAAAATATGCATCGAATGCATGTTTTTAAAGGGTAAAGGTTTAATTTTTTTGGGGGGGTTTAAAGGGTAAAAAGGGTTTTAGGGGGACAGGTTAAACGAAAAAACATTTAAAAAATTCTATTGATGGACATTTTCTTGATGCAAAATTTTCGATGGAAAAGACCCTCGATGGAAAATATTCGATGTAAAGACTGTAAACCTGTACAATTGTACATGCTGCATCAGATAGAAAGTTGCTCTCCAAACTATTGGGTAAATTGGCAATCTGAAGAAGGTTTATTAAACATGTAATTAATTTCTTCAATCACAACTATCTAACTTCACATTTTTGACTAGTTTTTAGAACTAAAAAGATTTTTGGGGAAACTAAGGCTAATGTGTAACGTAGATTCCCCATTCTGTGGGTTATTTTTACTACTAAACCACATTTGTTTTGAAGTATTCAGTATAATTAGAGAGCAAATTACTAATATACACACATCTGTCACTCTTTCTAGTTAAATATTCTAATACTACTGGAATCCACATGTCTGCAAAAATAATAAGTACATCAATATTCATAAGGTTAGTGTCAAAATACTTTATGCTCTATACCCAGCTCTTAAAATTAATTACTTACAAATAGTAATATTTTATTTCTAAAACAATCATCACAACAGATCTGAATGGTCTGCTTTTTTTAAAGACTTAGTTGATTAAAATAAATCTATGATCTTCCTGGTGAGCCAAGTCACGAAACAGGTGTAGAGAATACTAAGGATAATTGAAGATACTATATATTCAGACATAATCAATTTTGAGACAAAATAAATCTAAAGGATACATGAATGTTGGATATTCTCAAATTAACAGAGGATAAAAAGAAGGGAAAAAATAAAAATGAGCAAACCATAATAATAATACTTTTTCTCTTTTTGTAAGAAGTTATTCAAATATGTGAAGTCTAAATGTGTGAATAAACATATCTACATAAAAAAAGAAAATGAGGGATACAACTATTTTCATCTTTATCTTGAAGCACAAAATGTCTTTCTTTCCCCCTTTTTTCCTAAGATAAAAAGGGATTTAAGAGCAGCAGGACTTCGGAAGAAGCCACCAGAAAGAAATCAAGGAACCTAAAAAGACATGAAGAGGAATGCAGAACGTTAAGGGGCCCAACAAGTGGCTGTAGAATCCCAAAATCCCAAAATAGGAATTCTGGATTAACACTTGTAGCACAAGTAGAAAGTGGTGAAAACATTCCAGCAAAACAGTCAATGCATAATGCACAACAGTACTACTTGATCTATACCCTCTGAGAGAAGATTAAGAGTACTGGCATTCATCAGTAAGTGGCTGAATGATGGGCTTGAGTTTTGCACCAGTGTACCCTTGTAGTATTGTTTGCCTGTTAGATGTTACCATAACCTGTCTGACCCCTGACAGAAAGCTGTTAAAAATGATAGCGCCCAGATTGAGCTTTGTCAAAGACGAATGTGGTGGACACAAAATGGTACAAGCTAGAGGGAGTGTAGTCCATCCTTCAGGGTTCCATACTTGAAAAGTCACGTGCTGAGGTCTGGGTGTGGTTGGAATAGAGCAGTGATGTTTACCGTTAGATAAAGGTTTAGATCAAAGAAGTCGAAAAGCATAACATATGTACAAATTGTGTTTGTATAGTTTTAAAGCTAATTCTTGGCCATGTGTGCTCCTTCTTATTGACTACTAATGTTAAATAATTCTCAAAATGGCTCATAATCATGACTTTTTCGAGGAAGGTGATAGAGCTTTACATTTCTTATTGCACTCAGCTTGATTAGGCCTGTGCAAAAATGTGTCACACGTTGAGATTTATATATGCGGCTGGCATTTCGGACCTTACCCTTTGTCAGGAGAATGCCATTTATGTTATTTACCTCTGCCCCTAACATGTGAGGCTAATATGGTTCACCCTTTCAGGCTCAGGTTTAATTTCCCTATAAGAATGCAGTTTGTCTAACCCATTTAGAGGAAATTAATATTTATTTTTTCAATAATTTGTCACCTCATTACTTATGCAACTTTAAAAATACAATGAATCAAACTGTTAGGTTGTCATTCCTCATCAGTACACTTCATTGATAGTAAGTGACTACTTTTGGCCCCTTAAATATATTTTTATAGAATTTTATTCACTATGTTGTGCTACTCACCTTTTGTACAAATTTCAAACATCTACGAAATACACTTTTAAGGTGCTTTTAAGGTGTCATTCCTCATCACTATTCTTTATTGATAGAAAGGGGACACTTTTTAAAGTCTAAAATGTCACTTCAAATGTCAAGTGTTATGCAAAATGTATGCATGATACATTACATTACTCAGCCTTCATGTAAATTTCATGTGAATCAAATTTCAAAAGTGTCATTCGTTATAGGTTTACTTTGATATTAGTGAGGGACTACTTGGTGCATATTTTACATTTCATCTGATAGAGTTGTATGTACTGTTTATTCTATGTTACTGAGCTTTTACGCAACTTCTCCAAATTCCACTTTTACGGTGTCATTCCGCAAAACTATACTTAGCTGAAAGTGAGAAATGACTTGTACGACCTGTTAAATTGTCAACCTATTGACCTTTAGGCCCTATTTGTGTGCATGTTATGTTACTCAGCATTAATACTGTGCCAATCACCATCTATGACATATGGAGACTATACATGAGGCACTTCTAACACTGGCCTCTGCAGACAGTTCCCATGTCATACTCTCATCCTCTCTCTCTCTCTCTCTCTCTCTCTCTCTCTCTCTCTCTCTCTCTCTCTCTCTCTCTCTTTCTCTTTCCTCTGTGTCTTTCTCTGAAAGATGATGGGAGACAGCAGTCTTGAGGCTCCCCTCATTGTTAAGCTACATGGTTATGAGAGGCATGAACTTTTGTTCCAGAGAAAGTGCTGCACGAGATGTAAAAACCATAAGTGGTCGTCTCCTTTTCCTTCGTTAACCTAAAACCTAAACATCACTCTATCTTGTTAAGATGCTGTGCTTAGAGGGACTGCTGGGGCCTTTGCATTGCAGGTTAAATGATGTTCATTGGTGTTGTGAGGAGAATCGAAAGCAAATAAAGACTGCTACATTCAAAGTGAGAGGTCGCAGAAATGTGCCTTATCATGCTTTACGTGTTTCCCATTTCTTCAGTTGATACAAATTGGGTAGACCTGTGGTATACAGGTCACCTGACATCTACGAGACAGCACTCGATGCATGGTATGGATTGTGCCACAAACTAAAAAATCTATGGAGCAATGTTTTTGGCCATAAGTACTTTTTGCCCCAAATGCTCAGTTTTAATATGTACATTGGCAGCAGGATATGTTGAAAAGCTGTGCAATAAACACAGTCAATGTATTCAAGGTGAACTGTGCCTCCAACAATGGAACAGTACATCTGAAAATAACAAGGCCCAAATGTATCAAAATATAATTCTACCAACTGGAGAACATGGCCAGTGTTGCAGAAATATCTTTTAAGTTGACAAATCTCAGGTGCTAGGATGTTGTCAAATGTTCTCAGAGGCGAACTTAAGAAGGTTCCCTACTGTACATCAATGAAGAAAATGAATCATCATTTCATTCAGAGCCTTTCCAATGTAATGTTTTATTTCTTTTGCCAACCACTGACAGATTGAACAAAGTTTTTTTTTATACAAGGTCGATTGTATGTAATATTGTAGAGTGTAAATATGTTAAAAATAAACGGTTGAAAAGAGATGTTGTTTTGCATTGACTTTTCAATTATAATAGAAATGAAAAGGCCTTTCAGGCATCTAGCAACATAATATGCTATGAGGTGGCTTGGGGCAATGCTGAATAGCGTTCTAATGAACTCACTGATTAACTCAATTATTCACTGCAGCCTTGCATACAGGTTCCCATATGGGAGAGGGTAAGAATCTCATGAGACCAGTCTGGGCCTTTTAGGGTGGAAAGATGTATTGTGTGTTTTAATCATGAATAACCCATTACATTCACAGGACAAAAGGCCTTATAAACAGGCCTTGCAAGTAATAAGCAACCCCCAACTTTGTAAACTCCTTGGAAGAGCTGTAGGCTAGAAACACACTTTAAATGTTTTACAACTAAATCAAATCTATGGTCCTCAGGGTGTTTTTGGTCTCCACCTGTTAATTTCATTAAAGAGACTCAAAGAGAAATTATTCCATTAAAAGTGGCACCTTTTGAAATCTGCAACTGCTAGGCTAATACAGGAGAACAAAGCAGGCCTGTCATCTCGTTTCAAATCAGTCATTCACTTAACCCATTAAATAGACTTGTTCACATGAGTTATGTGCTGAAGCACGAGATGTTATAGACAAATGCAGGGCATGATTTGCATATTACATTATACATTGTGTCTCATAACTTTGAAACAATACCATTTGCAAACATGGGACTGTGTGTATTTTGAAGTTGAGGGTCTGCTCTTTAATTGGATATCAAAATGTGCATTCCCTATGATTACAATTATTAATATTCATAAAATTATGAATGAATATGCTATACATGTATGTTGCATACCAAGACCTCAATCTGTGATAACAGAATACAACCATCTATATCCAATTAAAGTTGAAACATCTTTATAAAACAAGCCAGAAAATCAAATTTTTACATCAAGGGGTAAAGCACGTTGATTGCTCAAAACCAGCCACTGGTCCCAATCAGTAAGTTGTATGTCCTAATACAAATGGGTGACTTGCGCTACTGAACAAAGGCCATGATCTGAATTGACAAAACACCAACTGCCTTCTGAAAGCAAAGACGCATACACATTAACAAATAATTCAGCAATCCATTTTAAAGCACAAAAAATAAATGGGTTGAAAAGTCTTGGGTAAGAAATAGTTAAATCAATAAAAAAGGACACTGTTTCTTTAAAGATGACTTTTTCCGATGTTGAATAAAAAATGCAGGCTTCAAGTGTACACGGTTATAGGAACATTACACAAGCTTATCATAACATAGATAAAAACACTTACCTTAGGTCGGCAGGGGCAGGCAGCAGCACACTGGACAACATGAGGTGCTCAGTGCCACCGTTCCAAGGAAGGACTTGAATGCCCCGGGCTCGTCAGCACCACATGGGCAGCAACGCTAATGTCGTTAGCATGGCCACCCTGTGAGTGGCACGTGTCGGCGCACCAATCATGGTTTCTTTTTTTTAAATATCACCAGTACTGGCACTCAGTCAATGCCCTAAGCGCCAGTCCTGGTGATTTTGAAACAAACGCTGTGTGTGTCTATGCGCTACTCATAGGGTTGATTTTTTATTCCCCTTCGATTAAAGCTAGGTGAACAAGGACTTTATAGAGGGGTCCCAATACGACTTGCTAGCTAATTGCTATTCCATCACCTATCATGGTCTTGAGTGTACATGAAATTCAAGATGAAGGAGTACATGAATAGGATTGAACCTTTTTGAATAACGTAATTGGGACAGATTGTCAGTGTTTTTCGGTGGGTGCATCCCATTGAAAAACTATTTGGGAATCAGGCCGATTATTATTCAGTTTTCACCTTGGTATTGTGCAATTAGCGGAACTAAACACCAATTGTATTGAATCAGTGCCTGATACATGCCAGGCAATATTATGCAGGCATAAGGACTACAAAGTTTAATTGAGATAAGTACCTTCTAGGAGGATTTGTTCTGGATGATTGCAGGTTTATTGAACATCAGGTGGCAATGTTTGCTGTAGTATATTTCCTAAAACATTCATGCAGCAGACACGGCTAAACTATAATTGTGTCACACCAGCCTTACACGCTTGGAAATAATCATATGAATTATAGTGAATTAACAAGTGGCTGTACCTGCACCTACATGCCACATATTTTGTTGCTTTTATATAGAGGGGGTAATTCATGGAATAAAAGTGCGCTGAAATTTGTGGCGCAAGCGTGAAAAAGCCGGTACACGCGTGCGATTTTCACACGTGTGATTCATGGAAGGCCCTGTGCGTGTTTTTCCCGGGATGAGCGCCAAATCTGCACTTACCTTACACGTCACTGCGACTTTCCAAACTTGTGCGTGACAGGAACGGGGAAAGCGCACAATTTCTCACGCACACATTTAAAAAGGGGGCAGAACACGGGAAATGGGGAACAACATGTGAAAATATAGGCGTAACATGGGAAGTACCGCTGGGAAATGCACGCAACGCCCACACGCTAGTGAACAACACGTATTCATGGAATCGAATAGGGAAAACCTGCGCAGATCAAAACACACACACACACGCACAATTACGTCTGCCACACGAAAGCAGGAGGAAGCGTAAAAGCGCGTGCAAACAACAAACAAGCATATACAGCTACGCTGAATGTCACCTTCCTCGCAACAGAGATCGTGGGACACCCCAGGAGGAGGAGGAGAATAGCCAGGCCCCGCATTTTTTTGCCCAGGACCAGCCTTTTTGGGATGCCTGATGACCAGGTCTATGGCAGGTACAGGTTTCCACCTCATCTCATCCTAGAGATGGTCAGGGAGTGGAAGGATGAACTCACATCACCCACCCTGTGCTCCCAATAATTGAGCCCCTTGGGGAAGGTGCTCAATGTAATGCATTTTTTGGCCACTTGTTAGGCAGAATCCTATGCAGTTCCCTTGGGGAGCACTACAGAAGATTGGGACTACAGGTATATGCAATAAATCCCCTTTGGTATCAGTCTGTACCACAGAGATTTAGTTGGTAGCTGCGGCTGAGCAGTCAGACTTATCTCAAGAGGGAGATGAGCAGTATTCAGGGTTTACACAATAGGACTACAGTACTATGGAACAAGGAAACAGTGACCAAAGCTTTGTATCAAAAAGAATATATAGTTATTTTACACACTCTTAAGTTCAACACACAAATCACTATCCTTAAAGCAAGTTAAAACAGTCAAGAAACGTATACACAACTTCCTGTTTAAATTGTAGACAAGTTTGAGCCAGAGTGAAAACTGAGCAAAACGGCACAGTATAAACCAAGCAAAAATGTCACTCTAACAATTTCTGAAAAGGGAGGGAAAGGACAAGTTATACAGATTCAGACTCTAAAACACACAAGCAACAATTCCCAAGTGGATTGTGAACAAGTTAGGCAAGGCAGTACTTTTAGCATATGAAATATGTGGTGAAAACCGAGCAAAATGGCACTTCACAATATTTAAAAAGGGATGGGAAGGAAAGGTGGTTATAAGAGTTTTAGGTGCACCAACACATGTCTTGATGAAAAGCAATCTTGAGAAGGCAGTTGTAACAGATTTAGTCAGAGTCAAGAGGCCTGTGTCAGTTGTACAAGGCAAAGTGCCCAGGATCAAACGGTTCTAATAGCTGCAGTCAAGTCTTTGTTTAAAGATTTGAAAAGGCAGTTGCAGAAGGTAAAAGACAATAGATGATTGGAGCGGCCAACCCAGTAGGTAAGTAAAGGATTTAAAACACCTTTAGCAGTACCCAACGAAACGGGAGGCCTGGCGGAACAATGTACCTTAAAAGTGGAAGAGGCTCCTGTGATGGCTGTAGTTCCTAGCAGTTCCTGCAGTTTGGGAGATACAGCAGTGGAAGAGAGGCTCTCATCGTGGAGGAAGGTTTGAGTTACTGCACTGCCCAGGGATGAAGCCAGCCGCGCTGCTGCCAAAACAAAATAAAAGGTACGTTCTTTTAAATCGTGGTCGTGGTGGATGGGTGCTGGCTCTGCGGTCTCCTAGTGCGGGGCACTGGCGATTCAACCAAGGAAGGTCCTGGAAGGCGATTGGCGAACTGGTTGGCCCCACCAGATCAAGGGAAGAAGAATCTTGCAGGTGAAGATCTTCTCGAGTCGTTGGAGAAAAGTGGTGAGGATCTGCAGCAGGGCCTCACCGGTGGTTCAGTCGTTTCATTGTCTTCAGCTTCTCTCCTCTTCAGGTTTCTTAGTACCAGTGGCGATGTCTTGTCTTCCGTCCTCAGAGCCCTGCTTTTATGCAGACAGACCCCCATTCATGCAGCCTAGCTGTCACTCACACAGTGGGGTGGCTATCCTGGCGGGATAACCCCCCAGCCTATCAGGGCTGAGTGTGACTTGGGTTGCCTAGGTAACCCTGTCCAAGGTGCCTATACCCCCTGCCACACATCCTCTCTACCCCAGACTCAGTGGCCAGAAAGGAGGGCTTCTGTGTAGAAGCCCACGAAAAGGACGAACAAAGAATCCCCGACCCGGGTTAGGATTTCAGAGAAAGACACGAGAAAGAAATAATATCAAAGATCTGGCAATAAAAACCTACCAGAGTAAAGTTAATAATAAAATAAACTAGCGGTTTGTTAGAGGCTTTTCAGTAAAAGTGGTAGCCTCGAACAATGGGAAAATCCCATAGGGAAATATTTGTGGTCGAATATTTATGGTAGTAACCACTGCCACCAGCCAGAAACTTTGAAGAGAGGGACTGGACAGTACCCTCTTGAAAATGAACACTAAGGAATAACTATTAACCCTTTCCAGTACTTCCATAGTAAGATGGGTTGTACTGGTTTTGTTCATAATTATTGACTAGTAAAGTCAATGGGGACTTTAAATTCCCGGGGAGACAGTAGTCAGTCCCAGGGTATGGAGTCTATGTGTGGGGGTCACTGTGGCACCCCTGTGTTACTGCACTGAGGGTGCTGTGCAACACACATGCAAAAAGATGATACTTATGAGGGTGAGAAAAACCCCATAGACCATAAGCACAAAAATAGCCTAGAACACACATCAGCAATATGTCTAGAAGTGGGAAAAAGAGCCTCACTCTTAGCAGGAGAAAATAATAAACCCCTCAAATCCAGCAAAGCTGCTGGGGGACTCTATAGGTAATGGGAATTAGCCTTTTAAGAGAATTCTCCCTAACACTCACCCCACCCCCCAGACTAAAGGACATGAGGATCTAATCCACTCCTGGATGAGTCTCTTACCTCTAGTCAGTTAAACACATCCTAGAGAGACTATCAGAATTTTGGTGGTGACATCCTCACCTGTGCTCAATGGTAAAATCAAACCATTGGAGGCATATTGACCATCTTAACAGCTTTGGGTTCTCCCCTTTCATTTGCATTAAACATCTCAAGGGTTGGTGGTCAGTCTGAATAACAAAAGTAGAATCATACAAGTATGGCCTAGACCTCTTCAGAGACCACACAATGGCAAAACATTCTCTCTCAATAGTTGCCCACCTTGTCTCAGGTTGCTTCAGTTTCCTACTGATGAAGCAAATGGGGTGTTCCCTAACTTTCTCATCCAGCTGACTAAGGACTGCACCTATACCTGTATTAGAAGCATCTGTTTGCCCAATGAAGAGTTGGTGGTAGTCAGGAGCTCTTAGAAGTGGAGCTTGACAAATGGCTCTTTTCAGGCTTTCAAAGGCCTGATTGCACTCTTCATTCCATTTGACCTTTTTAGAGAATTTTGGAGAGGAGATTACATTCAATGGATAAGCTATGGTGCCCTAGTTCTCAATGAAATTCCAATAATACCCAGTGAGGCCTAAGAAGGATCTCACCTGGGTATGAGTAGTAGGTGTTGTCCAATTTTGCACAGCTTCTATCTTGCTGGGCAATGGCCTTACTTCACCACCTCCTACCTCATGACCAAGGTAGACCACTTTACTCTGACCAATTTGACATTTGCTTGCCTTTATGGTCAGTTGGGTCTGCTCAAGATCCTGCAAAACATATCGTAGGTGGTTAACATGTTCTTTCCAAGTGGGGCTGAACACTGAAATGTCATCCAAGTATGCCATGCAAAAGTCCTCCATCCCATTCAGAACCTGATTAACCATCCTTTGGAATGTAGCAGGTGCATTCTTTAATCCAAAAGGCATAACTCTGAATCGGTATAAGCCAACTGGGGTGAAGAATGCAGTTTTCTCCTTGGCATGGTCTGTCATGGCTATTTGCCAATAGCCTGACGTGAGATCAAATGTGCTGAGGAACTTGGCTGAACCAAGTCTATCCACCAGCTCATCTGTCCTTGGCAAAGAATGGGCATCAGTCTTGTTGACTGCATTTAGAGCTCTATAGTCCACCCAGAATCTCAACTCCTTGGATCCTGCCTTTGGTACTAACACAACTGGGCTAGATCATGGACTAGTAGAGGGTTCTATTACCCCGAGATGAAGCATCTTGTTGACCTCTCCTTTAATGTGGGTTCTTACATTCTGACATTCTGTAACCCCTGCTTTTGACAGGTAAACAGTCACCAGTGTTGATATTGTGCTGGCCCCAAGGGGTCAAGCTTGCTGAAAGTGAAACAAGGGGGCAAATCGATTCAACAAAACCTTGCAATCCTACTGTTGTTCAGAAGTCAGATTAGAAGAGAGATTAACTCCTTCTATTTTCTCATCTAAAGGTTTGCCTCTGAGGAGGTCAGGAAGAGGTTCACTCTCCTCCTCCTCTTGAACTGAAGCAAGAAGCAAAGCTCCCAGTTCTGGTCTCGAGACATAAGCTTTCAGACGGTTGGTGTGAAAGACTCTGGGAGCCTCTTTAGGATTGCCTAAATCCACCAGATAGTTCACCTCTCAAAGTTTTCCCACAATCTGGAAGGGTCCTATCCACTTGTCCTGCAAGGCCCTCTGCCTTTTTGGCAGCATAACAAGAACTAGCTGGTCTTGAGCGAACACAACCATGTTGGCCTTCTGGTCATGCCAATGCTTAACCAGAGCCTGACCTGCTTTCAAGTTATCACTTGTCTCAGCCATCATGTGTGACATTCTCCTCCGGAGCCCTATCACATAGTCAGTCTCTCTGACTGGCTTGGGGGAAGAAGCACTCTCCAACCCCTCCGTAATCAGGGCCAATGGACCTCTGACTGGATGGCCATAGAGAAGTTCAAAGGTACTGTAACCCAATACCTCCTGAGGGACTTCTCTATATGCAAAGAGAAGGCATGGCAGTAGAAGATCCCACTTTCTTTTAAGGGGGTCTTCTAAAGCTCCTATCATGCGCCTCATGGTTCTGTTAAACCTTTCTACCAATCAAATTGTTTGATGGTGGTATATGGTAGAGAACGTGTAGGTAACTCCACAGTTTTTCCACATGGCCTTCATGTAGTGGGACATAAAATGTGACCCACTGTCGGATATTACCTCCTTAGGAAACCCAACCCTGGTATAATTTCCAAGGAGGGCCTTAGCACAGCCTGAGCTGTAACAGTCCTCATAGGAATTGCTTCAGGGTACCTAGTAGCATGGTCTACTACAACAAGTATAAACCTGTTGCCTGAAGAGGTTGGAGGGGCAAGAGGACCAACAATGTTGATTCCCACCCTCCCAAATGGTACTCCCACCAGAGGGAGAGGCACTAAAGGTGCCATGTTCTTGTAGCCACTTTTACCAGAAGTTTGGCAGGTGTGACAACTCTTGCAATACTTATCTACCTCAGCCCCCATTTTAGGCCAATAAAAGTAGAGAGAGAGCCTTTCCTTGGTCTTCTTGAAACTCAAGTGACCAGTCAAAGGTATCTCATGGGCTTGTTGCAAGAATTGAAGTCTGTTCTCTTGGGGCACTACAAGTCTTTTGTAGTCTCCAGGGGTTGACTCAGTCGGTTCACTGTAGAAGGGCCATCTTCCCAGTGCAACTTATACTTCCCAGGCTCTTGCCCTTCAAGCTGAGAAGCTGCCTGGTGGCAAAGACCTTCAAGATTTGGACATTCTCTTTGCCCCTACTGAAGTCTGCCCTATTGGGTCCAACTTCTGCCAGTAAAGACTGCATCTCAGGATGGTCCAAAGGGTCCAGATCTCCAATAAGATCCTGGCCTTCTACTAGATCTGAATCCTCAGGCTCTAGTTTAACCACACAGGGTTGTACCTCACTCCCAGCCTCAGCTGGAGGAGGAATCACAGGTGTGATTTTGGACAACCTAGGGGGTGTCCTTGTTGGAAGCACAGGAGTGCTTGCTTCTGGTTTCTTTTTAGAGGTCTTGGGTTTCTCCTTTGCATCTGGTTGCTTAGAAATTGCAGTTAGTAACTCCAGTGGAGTAGGAGTGATTTCTTTTTCTATCATCTCCTCAAGAGAGCCTCTCAAGGTTCTCTCCCTTGCAGCTCTGGTGAGCTCCTGTAATCTTTTGCTAGGAGGTCTGGGAGTGCTTGACACTACTCCAAGATCTTTAAGATCATTGCCCAACAGCACCCTTCCAGGTACTTCAGATTGCACACTAACAGGTATCCTGACAAGCATGTCATTACACTTGATGAGAGCTGGTAACTGTAGAAGCATCTGCACAGGCCCTCCAGCTAACTTGGTGAGGCATTTGGGTGCCTTAGCAACATCCTCCACTTTGAAAAACGATTCATCCACCACATTTATGCTGGATCCAGTGCCTCTAATGGCAGGGGTCTCCTGTCCATGCACTAGGACACTGTCTTTATAATACTCTTTAGTATTATTTGGGATAGAATTATATACATCTACATTCTGTTGCTCCCACAACCCCAAGGATACAAAATATACACTAGCTGAGACTCGGATGGGATCTTCAGCTAGTAGTTGAAAGTTTCCACTGTTCATTGGTACTTCCTCATCTGGAGTGAAGGCTAACCAGGCAGTGTGGACCCCTGAAGGTTTACCCTTACATCTGGGATCCCCATTCACATGGTCAATAGAACCACAAACATAACATTTTCCAAATGTCTTTATGAATGGTGGCTTGTTCTGACCTTCTTCTGGTCTGGGACCAGAAGGTACACTAGCCTGATTAGGTTTCCCTTGTGGCTTACTCTTAGAGTTTTATTTGTGGCCCTCTTTGGAATTGGAATTATTTGAATTCTCTTTGTTGTCTTTCTTAGGCTATTTTCTCTCATCTTATTTCTGAGTGGCACCAGACTCCTTGTGAGTAGCCCTGTTGGCAACCCACAAGTCAGCACCCTTAGCTAGTTTTGTGGAATCTATTTCCTTTGAATCAGCCAAGTGCTGTCTGAGCTCAGGAGAGCAGGCATCATAGATAGACTCCAACATGACAAGATTTTTCATTCCTTCATAAGTGTTCACTCTGTAACACTTCATCAATCTAAGTTTTTCAAACTCTCACTCACCTAGGTAGCCCAATGGGTACCATCATGCTTTTTGAGGGTCCTAAACCTCTTAAGGTACTGGGAAGGGGTATTCCCCAATTTTGCAATTAAAGCTAGCTTCACACATGCATAATCCATCTTATCCACCTCCCCCAACTCCATTAGCACATCTGATGCAACAGGGGGGAGCCTAGAAAATGACCAGGGAAGCAACTGATTCCCTGTGATTTCCTGAAGCCCATGATTTTATTCAAACATAGCTAACCAATCTAACACATCCAACTTAGGTGCATACATACCCACAATCTCTTTAGGCATCTGGGGTCTCTTTGGACTGGAAGATCTAGAAGATCCGGGGAGAGAAGCATTTTCCAAAGACAATTTCTCCATCTCTAGCTCATGATTGAGGTCCATTTCATTGAGCCTTAGTTCTTGGTGCTTCTGTTCAGATTGGGCCTTAATTCTTTTGAATTCAATTTCAAGCCTCATTTCCTCTAGTGAGATAAATTCAGGACTTACTGTGGGACCTAACACAGGTCCAGTAGACAAGGCTTGAGGCTTTTGAGCAGGCAGAGGGCCAGAGGAGGCTACATTGTCAGCCTCCTCTTTCTCATCTGCTTCAACAATAACATCTTCAACATTATCATCCTCAATATGTGCTACAGTTGCTGGAGGAGTAGGCGCCACAGCCCCATTCTCCAGACTTTGAAAGATTGTTACAAAAACAATAATTTCTGATTTCTTGCCTTTGGCAGGAAGCCCTTTCTGTCTACACAGATCCCTTAAATAATCAGCAGTATTTGTAAAGATGGTCTCCTGGATATAGCTTTCCATCTTTTACTTTTGTTAAATCAACTTTTAGTGATTGTTAAGACTTGTGGTTAATTGAAGCAGGGTGCTAGCAGCACTCTAAAATGTAAATCCAAATCTTTTATCCTCACCGCTGTACACCAGTGTTAGGCAGAATCCTCTGCAGTTCCCATGGGGAGCATTACAGAAGATTAGGACTACAGGTATATGCAATAACTCCCCATTTGGTATCAGTCTGTACCACACAGATTGAGTTGGTAGCTGTGGCTGAGCAGTCAGACTTATCTCAAGAGGGAGATGAGCAGTATTCAGGGTTTACACAATAGGACTACAGTACTATGGAACAAGGAAACACTGACCAAAGCTTTGTATCAAAAAGAATATATATTTATTTTACACACTCTTAAGTTCAACACACACATCTCTATCCTTAAAGCAAGTTAAAAAAGTCAAGAAAAGTATACACAACTCCCTGTTTAAATTAGACAAGTTTGAGTCAGAGTGAAAACTGAGCAAAACGGCACAGTATAAACCAAGCAGAAATGTCACTCTAACAATTTCTGAAAAGGGAGGGAAAGGACAAGTTAAACAGAATCAGACTCTAAAACACACCAGCAACACTTCCCAAGTAGATTAAGTTAGGCAAGGCAGTACTTTTAGCATATGAAATACTTGGTGAAAACTGAGCAAAATGGCACTTCACAATATTTAAAAAGGGAACGAAAGGTGGCTATAGGAGTTTTAGGTGCACCAACACATTTCTTGCTGAAAAGCAATCTAGAGAAAGCAGTTGTAACAGATTTAGCCAGAGTCAATAGGCCTGTGCCAGAGTCAGTGGTACAAGGCAAAGTGCCCAGGATGGAACGGTTCTAGTAGTTGCAGTCAAGTCTTTGTTAACGACTTGTAAAGGCGGTTGCAGAAGGTAAAAGACAATGTTAGATGATTGGGGCGGCCAACCCAGTAGGTAAGTAAAGGATTTAAAACACCTTTTGCAGTACCCAACGAAACAGGAGGCCTGGCGGAACAATGTACCTTGAAAGTGGAGAGGCTCCTGCAATGGCGGTAGTTCCTGGCAGTTCCTGCAGTTCGGGAGA
The DNA here is from genome assembly GCF_040938575.1 of Ambystoma mexicanum. Classification (NCBI taxonomy): domain Eukaryota; kingdom Metazoa; phylum Chordata; class Amphibia; order Caudata; family Ambystomatidae; genus Ambystoma; species Ambystoma mexicanum. Next base: position 742,112,997 of record NC_090928.1, read on the forward strand.
TCCAGCAGAGGAAGAGAGGCTCTCATCGTGGAGGAAGGGTCAAGTTACTGCACTGCGCAGGGATGAAGCCAGCCGCAGTGCTGCCAAAACAAAATAAAAGGTACTTTCCTTTAAATTGCGGTCGTGGTGGATGGGTGCCTGGCTATCCGGTCTCCTAGTGAGGGGCACTGGCGATTCGACCAAGGCAGGTCCTGGAAGGCGATTGGCAAACTGGTTGGCCCTACCTGTTCAAGGGAAGAAGACTCTTGCAGGTGAAGATCTTCTCGAGTCATTGGAGAAAAGTGGTGAGGATCTGCAGCAGGGCTTCACCTGTTGTTCAGTCGTTGCAGATCTCTTCAGCTTCTTTCCTCTTCGGGTTTCCCCCATTCATACAGCCTAGCTGTCACTCACACAGTGGGATAGCTATCCTGGCGGGATAACCCCCAGACTATCAGGGCAGAGTGCGACTTGGGTTGCCTAGGTAACCCTGTCCAGTGTGCCTATTCCCCCTCCCACACATCCTTTCTACCCTAGACTCAGTGGCGCCGAAAGGAGGGATTCTGTGTAGAAGCCCGCCAAAAGGACTAACCCCCGACCCGGGTTAGGATTTCAGAGAAAGAGACGAGAAAGAAATAATATCAATGGACTGGCAATAAAAAATGAAAGGAGTAAAGTTAATAATAAAATAAACCAGCGGTTTGTTAGAGGCTGTCAGTAAAAGTGGTAGCCTCGAACAATGGGAAAATCCCATAGGGAAATATTTGTGGTCGAATATTTATGGTGATAACCACTGCCACCAGCCAGAAACTTTGGAGAGAGGGACTGGACAGTACCCTCTCGAAAATAAACACTAGGGAAAACTAATAACCCTTTCCAGTACTTCCATAGTAGGTTGGGTTGTACTGGTTTTGTTCATAATTATTGACTAGTAAAGTCAATGGGGACTTTACATGCCCCGGGAGACAGTAGTCAGTCCCAGGGTATGGAGTCTATGTTTGGGGTCACTGTGACACTCCTGTGTTACTGCACTGAGTGTGTTGTGTAACACACATGTAAAAAGATAATACCTATCAGGGTGAGAAAAACCCCATAGACCATAAGCACAAAAATAGCCTAGGACACACATCAGCAATATGTCTAAGAGTGGGAAAAAGAGTCTCACTCTTAGAAGGAGAAAAAAAAAACCCAAAAATCCAGCAAAGCTGCTGGGGGACTCTATAGGTAAGGGAAATTAGCCTGTTAAGAGAATTCTCCCTACACCACTGGGTCATTTCAGCGGACAACTGCCATAGTGGGGGGTGTCTCACAGCACACACAGTCACGCTGCCTACACCAGGTTTTGGCAATCATCACTGTGCGCCCCTAAGTCCTCAGGCACATATACATGCCCAGAAAACCTGCAGAAAGGCAAGCCATGGTTCTGGACTTCTACAGGGTGGCACACTTCCCCAAAGTGCTTGGTGCCATAGATTGCACCCATGTGGCCCTACATCCACCTAGGGCGACTGAGCTCATCTATCAAAACCGCAAGCACTGGCATTCCATCAACATGCAGGTGGTATGCAATGCCAAGGGAATCGTCAACTCTGTCTATGCAAGCTATCCTGGGTCCACCCATGATAGTTTCATATTCAGAATGTCCGCTCTGAGCCAAGCACTGGAAGCTGGGAAGCATGGCGACACATGGCTCCTAGGTGAGTACAAATGCCTGCGCACATGCATGCATGTCACACAAAGACAAATACACCAGCCCAACTAATGATAACCATTATGCCCTTACCAGGGGACAGTGCCTACCCTCTGAGCACCTACATGATGACGCCAATATGGAACCGCACCACACCACCCCAGGTAAGATACAGCGCAGCCCATATTGCAACCAGGGCCATAGTGGAGCACATATTCGGAGTGCTCAAGTCACGCTTCCGCTCCCTTGACCGCTCTGGTGGACAGCTACTATATGCACCCCCAGTAGTGTGCAGGATCACTGTGGCAGCATGTGTCCTGCACAATGTTGCAACACGGCATGGCGTACCTGTGGACATGGTGGTGCCCCCACATCCCCAACCAAACGCACGCCGCTGTGCATGAGAGGGGAAAGGGCATGTGGTGAGGCAGCCCGAACCCAGCTTGCGGCCACATTTTTCACCTAAACTCCAACCCCTGCGGACTACACACAGGCCTGGAACATACCAGGTCACAATCGATGATGAGAAAGGGACAGTTAACTGTCATAACCTTAGCACCCTGAGAATGTGTCCACGGAAGTGCCACATTGTGTGCATTCCTAGCTAATTAAACACAACCAATCCCATGTGACCAAAGGGAACACATGCAAGGTGCTTCCCCCCCTTGCTAAACAGGGCGTGAAAGTACTGGCATGCCACCCAAACCTTCCCAACACCCCTGAATCCCGTCTGCCACACCATACCATGATATGCAATGGAAAAACATCAAACCATATGCACAACACATGACACAATAGTCATGAAGTGCCACGTGAGAAATGTAAATAGGCACCAGACAATTACATCTGACATGAAATCTGAAGAAATGACTGACCAAAACCTCACACCATGAAAACGGTGGCACGGATTCATGCCACCAGTGGTGCAAGCAACAAAAGCCAGAATACCTGTTGCCATGCACATTGGACAATTGAAAATTGGCATTTCAAACACCACTCACTTGTCAGCACAGTGAGTGTGCATTGCATTGGGGAAACCCCTTGAGCATCATTTGAAAAAAGGGCATTCAACCAAATAGTAGCCTGGCATGCATGTACACGATCAATGACTCGAAAGTGAACATGGATTGTCGGGACACAGCATGCCTGAAAAGGCAATCTGGGTGCACGTGTGTGTATGGTGTCAATGTAGTTGGGGGGGGGTGTTGCCTAAGTGTATTTGTCAGTAGGGACATGCATCAAATACAGGCATGTGAAATGAAGTGAGTCCCAGTGTCCTGTACACAGCACATGTGAACATTGCACTCAAGGGCCCCCTGTGTGTTAGCCCACACCCATCCCCTGACACCTCAAAATAAAGCACAGCATAGCATCAGCCACTGACCAGTAGAACATATCATGTACAGAGTACCCCACATCAACAATGGCAGACAGTGACCCATCACTGAATCATAGAAATTCATAATAATACCTACAGACAAAGTTAATCAAAGTGCATCAATGAGGGATGTAACAAGGGAGAAGAGCAGTGCATTCCTACATGTCGTTCAGCAGTCCACAATGTGAAAATGAACTATCAAATCGAAGTAAATATTACAAGTGCCTGGAACAATAAGGGACAGTCTAGGGAGGGAATGTTGGAAAACAAAACTAGCATCAACATTGCTATGCCTGACGGCAATAGTTGCAGTGCAGGAGTCACATAAGGAGGGGAGTGAGGGAAGACGAGGGAAGAGGTGAGGAGAGTAACAAAACAAGTGACAAACTGTGGTAGGTCGACAAAGAATCAAGATAGTACTGGGGAGGGGGAGAAGAAACAGAAGGGAATGGGGGAACAGACAACCTGTAATCAGTGGTGAAGGGACTAATGATAAAAGTAAGTGGAAAAATAATATTAAAAAAGCTGAAGGTGGGGGGCGGATGGACGGAGGCAGAAGGGCAAATGTCTGCAAAGAACAAGCGGCTACGTATCACCATGCCTGATGGTAATTGGGGTAATGGTGGAAAATGACAGACAGAGAACAAGGAGGAGGGTAAAGGGTGGTGGAGAGTTAGAGGGAGGAGAGAAGGGAGCACGGGGCAAAGGTCAAAATGCATTAAGGGGGAGATGGGGAAAGAAAGCACGCACAGGGGGCAGAGGGAAACCAGACGGTGCAGAAGGGTAGGGGATGTGATGATGAAGGGGGGGAGACAGAGGGAAACTGGCAGGGGCAGGGGAGACAGAGGGGCAATCAAGTGACTCAGAAGGCTGTTCGACAGGGCCAGACAGGGTCTCCATTGTGGGCTTTTGGTAGTGGTGGCAGGCTCCAGCATCCTGATTGGCCGGATTGTCACAAGGGCCAAGTGCAACCAATGGGAGGGGGGAGCAGGTCCAGGACCCGAACATGACAATCAAATCAAGAGCAATGCGGTCATACCTCAAATGGTACATCAAAACACCAGCCAGGGCTGCAAGATGGCCAAAGTAGTGCAATCAAGGAATAGGTGGTCGTTGAAATGCGTGGTGACATGGGTACCTCAGCATGCAGCCTTCATGTGGCATATCAAAATCACTGTAGGGAAAGTGTCCCAATTCAACATTGTCAGCACATGGACCCCTCCCACCATCAGTGTGTTGTACACAGCCAAACGGTGCATGGTACCACCTACAACAGGAAGTGCATGAACATAGACAGTCAATACATAACAAGTCAACATAATATTTAGCAAAGTGAAGTGCAGACATGCATTGGAGAAACCATCCGGAATACCCACTAGGGGTGTACACACAAGTAGGACTGCAGGCTTGCCACAGATATTACGGAAGCCCAATGCCCATGTGTGATATGCTGTTACACCAAGCCATCCTTGCGAGCTCATGGAAAGTGGAAATAGGAGTGGCATACGTGTCAGGACCCCAAGCAAAACACATATGCAAGACAAGCCTGAATGGGCCCAGCTGGAACACACAGTGGATGCCTTCCAATGCCACAAAGCACCACACTGTCACATGTATGCACAATAGACAAAAGAAAATGCAATAAAGAAAAAATCAGCAGAAAATAACAATCAATTCAACAATTCTTTTTTGTAAAAAAACATTCATAATTATGAAAATTATAAAGAAAATAATGTATCAAGAAAGGAAAGTAAAAAAAACCTAAAAAACAAGAAAAAAATTAATGAAAAAATGTTTTAAAATCAACAAAATAATAAACATGCTTACGCAAAAAAAAGCAGGATACAATAATTATTTGCAGGTCAAAAAAGAAAATACTGCTGGGAAAAAAAATGGTTGCAGGAAAAAATAACATAAAAAAATGGCCATTTATGACATGGGGAGTTGGGGTGGCACCCAAGTGGGGGGAGGTACAGGGTGCACCTCAACACCCACATGTGTAGATTTTGAGATTAAATAAAAAAAACTCACTGGGCTCAGCGCCTGCATGGCCCGGCCTCTGTGGGAGATTGTTGTCATCATCACCCTCTGGATGGAAATCAGAAGGTGGACGTGGCTCAGTTGACTCACCACACCTAGCCGTGCCTTGCCCCTCAATTGCAGCAAGCATGCAGGTCTGGTAAGCCAGGTACTGCATGGCAATGAGACTTAGGTCAGCATGCATTACCTCATGTGTCACATGTGCTTCCTCCTGCAAGGACTTACGCGTGAGACATGCATGGCCTCACATGACAAACGGAGTGACTGCTGGCTTCCATGGAGTTCAGCTGAGATGGTTGTTTCAAGCTGCACCATCCTGTCTTCTATCCGCCTACTCTTGTCCATCATGAGCGCAGCCACAGTAGATTGGAGGGATTGGTGTTCCACACTCAGGGCCTCACGGTGTACCTCTGCTTGAGCATTAAGTGCTTGACGCAGAGCCACCATTTCAGCCCGGCCCACCCTGTCAGATGCCGCCATGCCCAGCCTGAGTGAGCGGCACGTGGACTGCGTAGCCCGCTGCTGGAGCACCATTTGCCTTACAGAGGGGAGGGTGGAATGGACCACACTTTCCATACCTTGAACAATCATCTCAACTGCTCCCCCCTGTTGCTGTGCTATGGCAACCATGGAGCCGTGGTCCTTGCTGGGTTGATGCCACCGGCGGCTGCAGGACGACATCCCTCCGTCGACCTGATGCCCGAGGAACATGGCCAACTGGTGTTGAGTGTGACCAAGCACCCGTAACCACCACAGACGGACATTGCAACCCTGCCTGGACCCTTACTGCAGGTGTCGCGGACAGAAGATCATCCAACAAAGGATCACTTACCGGTGACGACACGTCATGATGCAGATCTGGCTCAACATAGTGGTCAGAGGATACATTAGAGCCTGACTCAGAGTCAGCTCTGGACACGATGGCCTGGAGCACCTGTGGGTTCTCGTGGGCTGCCACCCATCGACCACCACTGGTGCCTGGTTGGTCATGTGAACTGACCACCGTGTCTGGTATGACATCTTCATCCTCTGCGCCAGTGCATCATCACATGCAACATAAAGTAAAGAAACAAGGACACACATGTCAGTAGCACATATCACACACATACAGTTCACAACATTACTGCCAAATAATGAAACAGCAATGTCACAGGCAACTCAAACCCCAACATGCATCCAGTGGCATTGCAATGCAAGGGTATCCCAAATGCAGAAATGGTTGTGTGCAAAATGTGAAGGCAACACATGTATTGCATGTTGCACATCACCTGCATCACACACAACCTCTAGCAGACATATATCCAATGCTGAAATGAGAGATGGCAACAAAGAGATGGCACCTAGCATAAGCATTTGTGAACACACAAATAGCCACAGCTAGAAATCTAACCAAACACACCATGATATATGTAACATACATGTTCATGTGCAGCGCTCAACTACCATCAACTATGCACAGTACATGTGTCACAGGAGGCACCTACGCTAGTTCCTTTCCATACAGTGAAAGGAGGGACATCGGAACATACATGTCAGGTCAACATCACACAGCAGCATTGTGTTTGGGCTTAACTGGCACAGGAGTGGGTGTGTGCGGTTCAGTGCATGTGTAGCCCCTCAACTTACAACAACAACACTTATGTAGTGATGACAATCTCCAAACATGACGGCAGTGTAACCGCAATTGCAGCCATCATGTGCAAATGGCATGCACCATGCAGCATGGTTTCCGTGAAACACCCACCCTCTGGGCAATAGCAGGGAGGCACTGCATGGCAATGACATGTTCCACACAGAACTGTGCATTGCCAGACAGTGTAAGCATGCTTCTATTGCATTTCGTCATTCAAATGTCACTACAGCCGATGAGAAGTATACATGATGAAGGACAGTATGTATCAATAGTACAACCATGCATGTAGAAGACAACACCAGTTGAAAAGAGGCAGTGGGCCTGTAACAGGAGGAGCCATGTGCATGATACAGATGTGGACAGCCTGTAGTCATGCGTGATGACACACAGACCTACAATGAGCATGACATGGCTGTCCAAATGGGATGACACTTGGATCACCCTGGACACATACTACAATGAGCAGGTGGTCAAGGACACCTAGGGGCATACATGGAATGCACATGGGACATGATTGTGCACACATGTAAATGGGGACCCACTGCCATCAGCACAGTCAGAGTGAGAAAAACTGCACCAAGGACAAAGGATGTAAATGACATGATAGGATATCTCATCAAGATTGCACTCGTACACAAGTGGCTTAGAGCACAAACAAGCTAAGGGAGTGGGACAAGGGAGAAAAGGAATTCGAAACAACTATCATACTGGGCACAGTGTCATTGAGAACACGCAACTGCATGTAGAAGGGATAAAGTGATGAATACCCTGGAAGGGGAAGAAGGGGAACATGCCAAACAGAGGAGACCAAAGAAGGAAAATGAAGTAGAATGATAGAATAGGCATTCAAAAGGTGTCAGTTCAGCCAGCAAGTGGCCAGTTCAAGACAATTTGTATAGGGCAAATCTGATGAGTGCAGAAGAAGAGTGGGGGACTGTATGGGTACACACAAAGGACCCATTGCAATTGGAGGCATGGAGGCAGTGCAGCAGGGAGGCAGGCTGAGCAGGTACCTGGGCCCGAAGGACAGAGTGTGTGCAAGGGCACAATGTCGACAGAGGAAACTGTTCAGCTGGGGAGAAGAGGGGCTAATCCAGGAGCAAATAGGAAGGCCTTGAGTTGCTACCGGAAGCAGAGATGTTTCTCCTCAAGTTTCAACATGCCCAGTTGGCTGTTCCAAAGGGAGTACCAAGCCGTACCCACAGGTCTGCCACCAGCTAATCTATTCAATTAACAATTGACCTGGAGGGAGTGTGAGGTGGAGGAGCAAAGCACTCAAGAGGGGAGGAATTTGCAGAGGGATTGTTGCAGCTATTTCACACCCAGTCCCAAAAAATAATTGTGCACAATGCAGAGGGTCTGAAGTATCATCCTTACATCCACTGGTAGGCAATGAAGGGATTACAGAGCTGGAAAGGTAGGATCCAAGGGCATGAGGCCAAGGACAAATCTTGCAATCCTGCACTGGATTAGTGGAAGAGGGTGGATTGTGGAGGCAGGTGGAATATTTGATGAGCCTGTCACAGTACTCCAACCTTGAGTAAAACCTAGCATGAGAGACTGTGAGCCTGTAGTTGAACGATAGGAAAGGCACAGTACCCCTGAGGATGTGAAGAAGTTAATCTCTGTCAAGATACGTCAGAAATGTGCGTGGAAAAGGAATGTGTTGAGTCAAAGGTGACTCTGAGGTTGTTGGCCTTGGAGGTGGAGGTAAGAGGAGGGCCAAGTGGAGCTGGCCAGAGAGTGAGGGGAAAGGATGGTGAAGGTGTACTGACGGGTAGAATGTCAGACTTGCTGGCATTTAGAGATCGTTTGCAGCACACCAATTGCAAATTGCAATGAGGCTATCAGTAATAAGGGAGGGAGAAGAGTTGCCCAAGGGCAGCCTGGAAATTAGTTGGTTGTCATAATCATAGCACTGGAAGTGGTAGCAGAAAATGAAAATGCAGTAGGCGAGAGCTGCCAGGTGCTGTTTGTATAGACAGGCCGAGAGGTCAGACCCCTGGTGCACACCACAGGGAGAGAGAGAGATTGAAGAAAGGAAGGAGCCAAGTTGTAGCTGGGAGGGACACACATGCCAAAAACACATGTCATTCAGTCACACGCATCAATACTCACCAGATGATACATCATCATCCATCCTATCTCCCACTCCATGGATTAGTTCTTCCGGGATGAACTCTGAAGCAATCGCCTCATGCTGAGTGAGTTCATCCTCCTCTGGTGGTGGCCCACCACCGGTCACCAGAGACATGGAATAATTGGAGGCATGCTTTTGTTTTGCACTGCGTCAGAGGTCATTCCAACACTTGTAGCAGTCCTGAGCCATGCGCACCTGGAATCCCATGGCTGTCACAACATCTGCAACATGCTGCCAGTGGACCCAACGCTGGTGATTCGTTGTGTGGCACTGTGGGCCCACAAGCATATCGCGTTGGTGTTCCGACATATAGTCCACAAGGAAATCCAGTTCCTGCTTGCAGAAAGGCCTCTTCCTTTACGTGCCGGAGGCCGGAGCCCTGTCTGGGGTCCCAGCCTCTTGTGCAAGAGCATGTTTCCTCCTTTTGGCTGGTGGTACTGACCCTGAGTGGGCAATGTGGCCCTGATCAGTGGGGGCAGTGGTGCTGGTGGACTGGACCAAGGCAGTGGGTGTTGGCATGAGGACAGAAGGTCTGGCTTGGGTCTGACTCACTGCCAGGGTGGTGTTGGCTGCATCTGCCCATGCAGTTACCACCACCCGGCTGCTTGGGGCAGCAGATGTCATAACTGCCCCAGATACGTGTGCCACAGTCGCAGCTACAGTGGACACACGTGACCCCAACCTCCGAACAAGATGGAAATCATCCAGGGAGTCCTCATCATGCACGCAACCCAACATGCGCTTCCTGACCCAGAGCCCGGGTGGATGTGCCCACAGCTGCACCTGCACCACCATCTCAGCAGATGTAAATTGCTGTTGGGTGATATGGGCGCCAGGTTGTGATGCAACAGCTGCATCACCAGGAGCCACAGTGGGTGGTGGCATGTCTGCACCAGCACATGGCTGGGCATTCTGCCCCAGAGGGGCACCCCTGCTTCTCCCCCCCCTGTAGCCACCCTGGCCACCCTGGACTCCCCGACCTCCCTGGTCTCTGCGCCCATATGCCCGACCATGCCCAGCCCTGGGAGGATGCCCAGCTTTGCCGCCCTTAGCTTTCGGTGGCCTACCAACCATGGCACTGATGGAAAATAGGCTATGGGAGGTTCACTCAACAATTGTCTTGGGCAATTGGCTAGAAGGGGGCAGGGTACTTGATGGAATAGGTACCCCAGTGCTCCTGCAAGGCTGTCTGTGACCCCTGGGTAACAATGACGGGTCACTCAATGCTCAGGCACCGCTTAAAAATATATATTTTTATTTTAAAAAGGCAAAAATTGACAAAATATAAGAACAAGAAATTGAAAATCAAAAAATAAATATGTGCCCATGACCCAGGTAGCCCACGTGTGTGGAATCCACCTCCAGCAATACAGTGTAGTACCCAGGGACACAAAAAAAGCATACGCGTGGAACACGCGGGCTACTATGACCTTAAAAACGGTACGCGATGCACAGGGGGAACCACAGTGGGAAAAATTGTGTACGCGACTCACCGCCTGCCTTGCGTGAAAAAAAAAAATCAAAAACGCACGCACTTGTGCGCTTAGGCAACACCCCGCCAAAAGAAGAGGTACGGACTTCAGACGCTGTGAAGTAATCGTGTGTGATTCCAGCAGAGTAAACACACGTGTCGGTCTCCACGAACAGCACGTACAGTGGACTGCTGGCCCGCGCTCACCTTTAACCCGTGCTAAAGGCAACACCCACGCATGTAACATCACTTACATGCTAAGGCCCTTTCCTCGAATTATATGCATTCACATACGGACGTGACTTTTTTGCACATGCGGATGCACCCGTGCGGAGGGAAACGGCCACGCGTTTTATATCACATACGCGCTTATGCGCTAAGGGCCTTTCCTCGGAATTCACGCAAACATGCTGTTTTTCACGTGCCAAATCACTTCGTATAAAGCTGGCCATGCGACAACACACGGAAGACCACGCTCCTGCCCTGAAGGCCAAATTACAGCCCCCCAGAGCCCCGAGCAGCCTCCCACGAGCTATCTGCTGCTTCCTGCCTGCCTACTGCCATTGTGCCCTGCCATTTGGTGCCTGTACATCTGCCATCTGCAGGGGTACAGTTGCTGTGACCACCCCTGCTGGAACAGAAGACTCCCGACTGGTGTTCCATCACTCTAGAGCCCAGCCCCAGGACCCAGTTGCCCACCCACACCTGCCTCGGCGGTAGCCATGTCTGACGCAACACCATCTGGCACTAGTGGCAACCCCCCAGCAGAGAGGCAGAGGGCTGCCAGCTTCACTGCCAATGAAGTTGGCATCCTGGTGGAGCAAGTCCTGGGGCATTATGATGCCCTCTTCACAGCATTGCGCGCCGACAAGGAAGGACGGAGGAGGAGCTGAACACACATAGTGGGTGCCATCAACACGGAGGGGGTGGCATCCCGCAACTTCAAGCACGTCCAGGAGCATTGTGAGGACTACAATCCAGGACCCTCAAGAAGGCCCGGCGCCTCTTAGACGCAGCAGATGCAGTGAGGTGCCGGGGCCAGATTACCACCAAGCAGATGAGGATCCTGGAGCGCATTCGCCCAGTGCTTCACCACCAGATCCTCAGGATGCAGTCCCGTCTGGAGTCGAGCGTTAAGTGCCCATGCATTCCTGTTTAAAACAGTGCATGTTGCAGTGTTGTGCTACTTGTCTGTATGTGTGACATGGGTCATGTATGGATATGTGTGTGCAGGGACATGATGGTGCTGCATGTGAGTGCAGGCAGGTGTGACCCACATGGATGGTGTATGTGTCGCAATGCATCATGCGGAGCAGCATGTCGAATGTACGCGTGTATGCATGCCTCTATCTGTACTTGGATATGTCTGGGGTATGAAAGATGGGTGCTGCTGTCATGGACATGCATGGTGTACATGTCTGTGAGTCTGAGTAGTGTGTGAGTGACTGGTAAATGCCATGGATGCATGACACATGTCCTTGATGTGTTCATCCACTGATACAGCCTAGTCATCCTTGTATCCACTATGTCTTGGGGTATACGGAGCCAGATGCATGACCCTCCGGTGATTTGTGTGGGTGTGATCAGCATGTCCCATGATGCATGTGAATTTCAGCCCACCATTGGATGTTTCTACGGTGCCTTGGACATGGATGCAAATGTTTGTTGCATGTGCCATGCCTGTTCCTGCATGTGTTTTGCCAGCATTGACGCATATGTTGTGGAGGGACATGATGGAAGTGATGTTTGACAGTGCCACTCATGTGCTATTGCTTTGTGTCTAGGGTACTATTGTACAGTACCCTGATGCTTGTGTTCAATATCTCCCTTTACACAGCGGCGAGTGAAGAAGAGGGTGGAGACGGCGCCGTGGAGGAAAGCGGCAAGGATGCCTCCACTGGCCGGCGACACAAGGCCCAGTCACCCTTCCAGGACATTCCATCATCTTGGAGCGAGGGGATGGTGCCGCGTCTGCCACTACGGCTGCAGCGGAAGGGGCGGGTGAGCCCCCACAGTGGCTTGCAACGGCAGAAGACGGTCCGGAGCCATCCAGGTTGGTGGTGTGTACAGAGGAGGAGGAGGCTGCTACAGAGCCACACATGGGGCCTGTTGGGGGTGGGGCAGGGGCATGAGGCAGCACAGGTCACCGCGGAGGGGCCTGTGCATGTCTCTGTCCCTGACACTGCGACTGCATCACCATGCAACAGCAGGGATGCCCCGTCCCAGGCCCGTCCGCAGGTAGGGGGAGGTCCATGTCATCTGGCTCTCCTCTACCTGCGGACGTGGGGACCCGTGACTGGATTGAGTCCGTCCTGATTGGTGTCACATTGTGCACATCTTACATTCGTGATGATGTGCATGCTTCTGGCCCAGATGCCACCAGGGCCCCCTGTGGACCGCCCCAACAAACGCAGCCAGCCTGGTGGAGATCCCATCCCTGCCACAGTCAGGAGTTGGAGGTCCAGCAGGGGTGGCCACCCCACCAACTGGACCCCAGCAGATGGAGGCGCGAGCAGGGTACACGTATTGCGAGGGGTGCGCGGGGAGTTTTGCATGCGTTTTCGCTGGCGCGAGCAGGGACACGTATTCCGAGGGGTGCGTGGGGACTTTTACATGCAATTTCGCTAGCACGAGTGGGGTCGCGTACTCTGAGGGGTGCGCAGGGAGTTTTACATGCATTTTCACTGGTTCAAACGGGATACGCGTATTCTGAGGGGTGCACGGGGAGTTTTACACACGTTTGCACTGGCGCGAGCGGGGTACACGTATTCCGAGGGATGCGCGGGGAGTTTTCCACGCATTTTCGCTGGCGCGAGCAGGGTAAACCTATTCCGAGGGGTGCCTGGGGAGTTTTACACACATTTTCGCTGGCACGAGCAGGGTACGCGCATTCTGACAGGTGCGCGGGGGGGTTCCATGCGTTTCCATGGTTGGGGGGCTGTATGCTGGTCCACTGGCCTTTGCGCCATGTAGGGGAGTTGTGCAATGTTTTCCTGGGGGGACCACGCACATCATCACAAAGAGCTGTGTGCCAACGTGGCCCAGTTGGGAAGGACCGTGGTTGGGGGTTTCCTCCATGTGTCGGCCCGTCTTGCTGCCCTCTCCTCCTCTGTGCACACTATACGCCAGTCGTTCTCCGTGCGGACTTCGGGCCTAGATGCCACCAGGGCCCCCTGTGGACCTGCCCCAACCAACGTAGCCAGCCTGGTGGAGATCCCATCCCTGCCACAGTCGGGAGTCGGAGGTCCAGCAGGGGTGGCTACCCCAACAACTGGGCCCCAGCAGATGGAGGTTGTGCTGGCATCATCGGGCAGGGCACGTGCACAACGGCGCCGGTGGATTCCATCAGCCCGGAGGCCGTTGTGGTGGCAGAGGCAGTTGCGTCGGAGGCAGCAGCAATCTCAGCGTGGGAGGCATCATGGCTCGGGGCCATCAACACACCGGGGGCAGGAATCGGCTGAGTGGCAGGAGGACCCCAGACTGGGAGTGTCTTCCGTGTGGCAGCAGTTGGGCTGGCAAATAGATGCAGAGAGTTGGCGGGCAGAGAGGGCACGGCTCACTATGGTCAGGGCGGAGAACTCCATGCGCAGGGCATTTAGGCGGGCTGAGTGCCTCGAGGCAACTCACAAGGAGTTGGAGGAGGCCATGGATGCATCCCTGCAAGAACTTGAGGCCAGGGAAGAGGCCTGCCTCCTGAACATTGACGTGGAGTTCGATGATGCCCTGGCCCGGAACATCAAGAAGTGAGCCGTGGGACTTGCCCGCCGCCTTTGTACATAGTTCTTTAGGGTTAGGTTTCCTTTGTTTTACATTTTTATTTGGAGTTCCTGGAAATTGCTCCACTTTCTGTATATAGTTTTATATTCATAGGACTTTTTTGTAGGTTTCCTTTTTTTCGTGGATTATGAACCCTTTGGCCTTCCATTATATATTTCCGGACTTGTACATACTTTCTTTCTTTGGACGACCCATGGATGAATGGTTATTTTCTATTTTTGTTTACTTTATATGGACATTGGGAATGGACCACGTTTCTATTTTCCTGTTGTAGATTTTTGATTTACATTGGATTTTATTTTATAATTTTTTGCTTTCATTATTTCTTACTTTGCAAATTTGATTTTTCATTATGTTATTTCATTACGTTTTTGAATACAGTTCATATGCCTTCATTATTGGTGTGGTGTACTCTCATTGGTTTAGTGCATGTCTCTATGAGCAGTGCCTCAGTCATGTGTTGCCACTGTGTGGCTCTGTTGTACATTTATGCATAGCCATGGTGGTTCTTTTAAGACTCTCATGGCATGGGTAATTTGGGAGTGGGTGCAGTGGATGGTTGCATGCTTGTACTGGGAGGCAGGGAGAATTTGGGTTGGCATTTGGGCCATGGGTCTGTTTTGTTAGGACATGTTGTTTGGTGGGCCATGTGTAGGGGCCTGCTGGCAGTTGCCCGTCACTGGGGGTGGGGTAGAGGACATGTGTCGGGGCCTGCTGACAGGTGCCCGTCACTGGGGGTGGGGTGGGGGACATGTGTCGGGGCTCCCAAGTGCATGGTGCAATGTGGCCTGCCTGCGGGGCATGGTATGGGGTGATGCGCTGCCTGCGGGGCATGGCCAGGGGTGTGGGGTGGTCCCCTATGGTGTGAGCTGCCTGCGGGGCATGGGGAGGGGGGGTACACCCGGGAGGGCACACACTGCCAAATCGCATGTAAAACTCCCCGTGCACCCCTCGGAATACGCGTACCCCGCTTGCGCCAGCGAGAATGTGTGTAAAACTCCCTGTGCACCCCCCGGAATACGTGTACCCCACTCGCGCTACCGAAATCATGTGTGAAACTCCCTGCACACACCCGGAATATGCGGAGGAAGCCCATCCACCCTCCCCATGCCCGACAGGCAGCCCACACCACAGGGGGGACTTTTCCCATGCATTTTATCTGACGCAGCAGGGTAAGCGTATTCTGAGGGGTGCGTGGGGAGTTTTACACACGTGTTCTCTGGGGCGAGTGGGGTATGCGTATTCCGAGGGGTGTGCGAGGAGTTTTATACGTGCTTTCGCTCGCGCGAGCAGGGTACACGTATTCTGAGGGGTGTGCAGGGAGTTTTACACGTGTTTTCACTGGCGTGATTGGGGTCCGTGTATTCCGAGGGGTGCGCAGGGAGTTTTACACGTGTTTTCGCTGGCACGAGAAGGGTATGGGTATTCCGGGGGTGTGCAGGGAGTTTTACGTGCGATTTCGCTAGCGCGAGCAGGATACGCATATTCCGAGGGGTGCGCAAGGAGTTTACATGCATTTTCGCTGGTGCGAGTGGGGTACCTGTATTCTGAGGAGTGCGCGGGGAGTTTTACATGTGTTTTCGCTGGCGCGAGCGGGGTACGCGTATTCTGAGGGGTGCGTGGGGACTTTTACATGCAATTTTGCTAGCACAAGCAGGGTACGCATATTCCGAGGGGTGCACAGGGAGTTTTCCGTGTGTTTTCGCTGGCGCGAGCAGGGTACGCGTATTCTGAGGGGTGCACGGGGAGTTTTACACAAGTTTTTGCTGGCGCGAGCGTGGTACACGTATTTCGAGGGGTGTGTGGGGAGTTTTACACGCGATTTCACTAGCACGCGCGGAGTACACATATTCCGAGGGGTGTGCGGGGAGTTTTACATGTGTTTTCGCTGGCGCGAGTGGGGTACGCGTATTCAGAGAGGTGCTCAGGGAGTTTTACACGCGTTTTCGCTGGCGCAAGCATGGTACATGTATTCCGAGGGATGCGTGGGGAGTTTTCCACGTGTTTTTGCTGGCACGAGCGGGGTAAGTGTATTCCGAGGGGTGCGCAGGGAGTTTTACACACGTTTTTGCTGGCACGAGCAGGGTACGCGTATTCTGATGGGTACGTGGGGGTTTTCCATGCATTTTCATGGTTGGGGGGGCTGTATGCTGGTCCACTGGCCTTTGCGCCTTGTAGGGAGTTGTGCAAAGTTTTTGGCGCACAGGGCGGGGTTGGGGGTGTAACTGACACTGCTGCAGGGTCACTGCGCCACTCTGCGCCACGGCTGGTTATGGATGTAAGTATCCATGAATACGCTGAAATGGGTTTTGGCGCACGCGGCTGTCGCAGACTAGCGTGCGCTCTGTCTGTGCGCCAGCCGCGTGCACCACTCTTGCGCTGAATTCTATGAATTACCCCCTGAATGTATTGGTATAAAAAGAATTGTAAAAACTCTTGCTGGTCAGATTAAATGTAAGTGGATTTGTACTTTTAAGTAATTCCGAAAGTGTTATATTGAGTTCCATTAAACTGTACTTTGACTTTGAACCATACATTTCAACTATTAATTACGCAAGAAAATGTAACCTTTCCTCAACCACCTCCTTTGCATATTTCTTCTACTTTCTCCCTATATTTTGCCCATTTATTTGTTTACTTCTGATGTGATGCTTAACGACATAATGCTCAAATTATTTACATTTTATGGAAACATGCCAATGTTTCCATTCAAAATATTGATGAAGAATTAGTGAAAGTTAATGCTTCCATCACAATACCTATTATTTCAGACACATGCTAAGAGATGAATAAATGATGTACCCAATCACCATGAGAACTGAGCAATTGTAAGAAGACAATGGGCCTCATTACGACCCTGGCGGTATGGGTTTAACGGAGCCGGTAAGGGTGCCGGCGCTGTTAAACCCATACCGCCTCATTACGAGGTTCCCTCGCGGGACTTGCTCTGGACGTCTGGTCAGACGAGTCTATACTCGGTATGAGGCCCCATGTGTGTTCTTTTAGTCAATTCTTGTGGCAGGGCGTCCTCTCGGGAGGCCATAGGGGAAAACTGAAGAATGATGAGGCCCTGGGAAACCCCCAGCTTCCTAATGCAACTCCTGTAGGTTGCATACTGGGGAACCTCCAGTGCCTCCCTATTCTCCCCATAGGTACCCATCAATTGTAACACAGTTACCCTTTTCTGTGCGATCCACCTAATATGGGCCAACCAGCATATGTACTGCCTGGGTAGGAAAAGTGCCCGCAGGCACAACAGTCAAAATCATGCTAGGGGTAGGTATCCTGGGAATATGAGCCTCTGCAAAGGTTGGCAGAGGATTGCTAATATACTGGAAGCCCACTGCTTACCTGGTGCCGAGGCTGCTTACTGAGCAGAAGATTGCCCTAAATGCACCAACCTCTGAGAATATCCCACAGCAGAGCCCAGGAAAATGCAGATGCCTATGAAGAAATAAAAGCAAAATAGGCATAAGCACAGAGCAGAAACTAAGCCTGAATGGATAAGTGAAGTCAACGGACATTCTAATGGCTGGAACACCGGGCTGCCCAGCTGCTATCATGATCATGGATTGGATATCTGTGCCCTTGGTCCAAGGGAGCAGGGGCACTTGTTGAAATGACTAATCAGAGAACACAAAGCATCTGAGCAAACTGGGCCATTCCCCGTGGAGGAGATGTAACTGTTTAACATACGCCCGACACAGGGCACTGGTCTAATGGTGAAACAGAGCCACTAATGAGAGCTCATGACAAAAAGTGATACAACCGCTTGGCTTTGTTGCAGTTAGGACAGTATTCCATTGAGCTGGTGCTGTAGTAGTGAGCTTAGAAACACAGGGAGGTTGCAGGACGTGGCTAGGGCCAAATAGAGCAAGGGTTGCTTGGGGACTTTACCCAGAAGCTGCGTAATGCCAGGGGATATTAGAAAGAAGTTTTCAGCCTTGAACATCCGGGGAGAGCCTGTGGCTGAAGTGCAGGAGGTTAACCCTTCACTGGGGAGTTATAATTAATGCAGCCTGTAAAGGCCCCAGGTAGGAGGGGGAATACTGGGCAGGGTTAAAGTTGCACAGTGTTTTGGCTGTAACAGCTCAAGGAGACCACGAGGGCAAGGCGAGTATTGTGAAATGTTAATTTTCAGTTAGCACTGTGTCTCAATAATACATATTCCCAGAGTACTGCTCTTCACTAGGACATCTGGCGATGGAAGTAAAGACGCATGCTGGGGTACTGACACTATGAGTGCATTGAAGGGCACTTTCCTGGGTGTGGGCAGCCCAGAACTGTGCAAATGAGAATAGGAATTGGACTGTGAACTAAGCCGAAAAGGGCCTCTGAACTGGAAGGTTTTTAATTAATCACAGCCTAGGGTATTGCTTTGGGAACCCTACCCCCCCTTCCCCATCCCCCCCCGACTATTCATTTGCAGCTTCCCATGCCATTACGGAAGGGGAACGACCACATGAGAATCAGCCTTGGTCCCACACCAAAAGGGGTGGTCCAACCTGTATAACAATGACACCTCTCTTCTGCACCAGAACAAAAGGAATGCCTGCCATGTTTCAGCCTCACTGGGCATCATCAGTGAGGTGTGGAATGGCTCTCTGGGTACAGCAGGCACACGAATCACAAATGGCAGTATTTAATTTCCATGTTTGCCAGCGCTGAGCCCCAAGACTTATTTGTGAGCATGGGCACGTATTGTGTCAGACTCAGTTACATTATAATGTTGTGTTGTCAGTCGTTCGTAGTCATGTAACAAGCAACAACAGTGTGAGCCACGTTGGTGCTGCTGCTGTACTAGTTATTCAGTTTTATGAATACAAATGATCCAGATGGTGACAGTGCTGGTCATGCCAGAAAATTGCTCGAGCCAGCATGACATTTTTGTCACCCCTGCTGCTGTAAAAACTGACAGCACTGCCGCACCTGGGATGGCGTCTCTGCCATGTTGTGCGGTCTGCAGCCAGGCAGTGAGGATACCATGTGCAGCTTACTACTTCAGCGGGTATGTATAAGTGCCAGTGTCAGTGGGAAGATGGCTTTGCTCTGCCTCTGCGGGTAAGGCGTCTTAGCTGGTGTCTGCAGTGTCTTTTTAAGCTAGGCAGGCACTGTTCCTTTTTCTAATGGTATGCAGCAAACATGGGTTGTATCAATATTCTGATACTGTATGACTCTGAACATTATCAGAGTCTCTGAATTGGAAATATTTGTGAAGATATTGAGAATGATATGCAGTGATTTACCACTGAGCCTTTTTTTAATCAACTACTTGAATACTAGTCCTTAACAGGCCTTATGCTATTGCTTTCCTATGTTTTGTAATATTGTTGCTGATTCACACATATGATGATGTAATACTTGTTTTACCCACGTTCTATTTTATTACACTTCTGTGGTTTTTGTTATCTTAATGGGTTTTCCTATTTTGTTTATTTAGTTGTTTCCCACTTGACCTGTCTACCCTTGTTCTATTTCGCTTGATAATTATTCTATCAATATTCACCTGTCTGCCAACCCGCCAACTCACTGAGTCTTAAACACACACTTGCACATGACTGCGATTGATGATGCACAGTCGCCAGTGCCATTTGTGAGGCAGCAGGGCTCCAGGCACAGAAAGACCAACAGGACAGTGACAGGTTAACTGCACAACCAGGGAGGAAAGGCCAGGGAGAAATCCCCTGCCCAAGATGAGTGCGTGTGCTGCTTGCTAAACCATAAAGTAAGACATTGTTTAGGTGCTTGACAGGCCGTTCAGTAATTGTCTGCATGAATGAGATATATGAAGAAAGCACTTTTCCTGTAGTTTCTGTGAATAGAGGGTCAAAATGTTTCACTTAGCACCTATAGAACGAGAGACAATTGATAAGCAGGGTGATGTGTTTCAAGAAGCAGTTAAACATGGTGCCTTTCATTTCAAGACACAACTACAATGTTATATCATGTTATTGGGATTTATATTTGAAAATCACACATCAGCCATGGGTGGTGCACGCATTGCCCCCAATGAGCTGGCAGGGTTGCCTCTACAACCCTACGTTTGTTAATACTTCCTTCTTTGACCCCTCAAAGTCTGGCTTCCATTCGGGCGAGGGACTGAGATCATTCTGGTCCACGTGTTCGATGACCTCATGTCAATATATGATCAGTGGGTGTGGGAGCTCTTATTTTGTTGGACCTCTCCGCCGCCTACGACACGGGAGACCACACGATTCCTATAGACCACCCCAGTAGGGCTGGCATATCTGGAGTCGCCTTTTCTTGGTTTTAGTCTTTTCTTAAAGACCGCTCTCAAACTCTTTCTCTCCCTCTGTTCCGATCACTCCCTGTCACCCTTTCCTGCAGTGTTCCTCAGGGCTTGGCTATTTCTCCGGTGCTATTCAATGTGTACATTCAACCCCTCACTCAATCTATCTCTTCCTTTGGGTTCATCTGTGACTCTTACGCAGACGACACTCAAATTCTCTTTTGTCTAGATCTTTCTTCTTCTGAAACTGCTCCTAGGCTTTGATCTTGCCTTCAATCGGTTGGGGAATGGATGAGGCTGAACTGGTTGAAACTTAAATGTGACAAAACAGAGGTTCTAATGACTGGTTGCTCTGTGGAGACTTTTCTCTGGATTCCCACATTTTGGCCCACTTCACTTGTCCTTTTTCCCCCTGCACTTCCGATTGTATGGGATCTGTGAGTCAAGATCTCATCCAATCTCTCAATTGAACCCCAAATCAAAGCCATTTGTCAGAAGGGTCACCAACAGTTGAAATTTCTACACAAGTGCCACCTTTCGTACCACCTCAAATCCACGCCGCTGTGGTTGCCTCCCTCGCACTTGTTTCCCTTATTTATTGTAATTCCCTTTATCTCGGCCAACCACTGTATTTGATCAACCATCGCCAGGTCATCCAAGATGCCACAGCTAGATTTGTCACTGTGTCCCCCAGACTGGTGCATATCTCCCCGGTTGTGGGCCAGCTGCATTGGCTCCCCGTCGGCTTTACATTTCAGGTGCTGAATTCCTGCAAACGAAATTCTGCTGGCATGTTCCCTCTCTGCCCCTTTGTTCGGCTGAGTCTATGCTTGTTCAAGTTCCATGCTTTAGAAACATGCATAGAGGTGGGCGCTCCTTCTCTGTGGTAGCCAGTCAACTTTGGAACTCACTCCCTCTCATCCTCCGTGCCATAGATGAATGTCTTCACTTCACACGTGCGCTCAACGCTCATCTGTTTTGAGTCCCGCCCATCCCTCTTTCGGCTGTTCCTGTGCGCTTTATTAATTCTCATAACATAGCATAGCATAACATACTTTGGGGGCAGCAGTCGGTGGGCACATCAGGGCAGCAAGCTCTCCTTCCCTCTGCACCATTGTACAGACATCCTAGAAAATATGTGGACTCAAGCACATATGTATTCACAAATGAAGCACTGAAGTCTCAACACACCCTTTACCACACTGATGGTTGATCGTTGAACGTTTTTGATTTAATCACAAGCTCCGGCATAGCTCTAGGTAACCCTCCAGCCCATTATCTTTTAGGCTTAGTCCCACCCCAAAAAGGGTAGAACAGCCTGAAATGCTAGGCTGTATCCCTGCTGCGTGGGATCACAAGCAACGTGAGACATGTTCCAGCTTCATTGGGCATTTCCTCCCATACATCCCAGAAGAGAAGGAATATAGGTTTTTTTGTGTTTTGTCTCCCTCCCAACTAACTTAACCTGCCAACCTCTCTTTCGTATCTTGCAACATGTCTGATACCATGTAAATGGCCGCAGAGAGTGGTATAAAATCCAGAAACATAACATATGGAATGTGCTTCCACGGATGCGCTGATGCTGCCATCACATGCCAACTGATGCTTACATGCTGCAGTAATAGCACTTCACGCCAAGTAATGTCTCATATGCATGGCATTGCCCTCGTAGGTATGGCACTAAGCTGCAATTGTTATCTATCCCATACACGTTGACTGGTGGGGTGTAAACGCGAATTTGTATTATTATTAGTATTATTATTAGTATTATTAATATTATTGTTATCATTTTTATTACTATTATTATCATGTGAACTAGCTAGGGAGCAACAGAGGAGCACCCAAAGAATATCAACTCCATCCTAACTCGTCAGACAATTTGAATTCTTATAGGGAGCTTGACGCTGAGTCAGAAAACACACATAGGCCCTCATTCCGAGATCGGAGGTAAGTAACGGTATTTTCCAGCATGGCGTAAAGTACAACACCGCCCTGGCGTCAGACCGCTAATTGCGGCCCATTCCGACCTAGCGGACACGCGCTTTTCACCATGCCGGAAAAGAACCGAGCGGCCTGCCGCTAAACGACCCGCAAACCGCCGACAGGCATGCTGCGACACGTAAATAACAACACCCCCTTGGAAGCAGTAGCGTCAGTACATAACAGTGACCGTAATTTACAGATAACGTAAATTACAGTCACCGGAAAAAAGGAACTGGAAATTACGTCATCGCACTGGAACGGGAAGGAGAGCGGCGGTCATCTTTAAAAACACAATCCATTGCCATCCTCATCCGCCAGCACCCTTTGGAGCAAACTAAAGTTCGGAAAAGGACCAGACGACTACCAACATGCCGAAAGCTCCAAAGAAGGCTGCGGACAGCATCCGCAAGAGGAGACTCAGCCCAGAGGAACTACAGGTCATGGTGAACTTCCTGGCTGAGCATGCAGATGTCGTTTTCAGCAACGACATGTGGAGGGAGTCTATCCACCGCAAAAAGAACATCTGGGCTGAACTTGCCCAGAGGGTGAGCGCTGTAGGCAACACCCCCCGCACCCCCAGGGACTGCCGCAAGCGGTGGGATGACCTGCGAGTGCGGGTGCGGGGCCTCCTCTCCAGCAACCGGAGTCAGGCCATGCAGACGGGAGGCGGTCCAAGTACCCCTGTGCAACTAGAGCCGTGGGAGGAGACATGTGCGGCTCTGATTGGCACAGAATCTATCGAGGGCGCGGGGAACATGGAGTGCGAGGCAATGACTTCTGCCGAAGGAGGTGAGTGTCCACAGTGTTCACTACCAATGTCCATTGCATGATTCAAACTGCCACAAGGGCCATCGAAGGCACCTTCTCGTGTTGCCCTCCCCCCATCCAACTCATCCCCCCATCCAACTAATGCAGAGGCAAGTCCCACGCAATCAAGGGCCAAGTGCGAGTGCATAACGCACATCAACCATAGTGCATTAACTTGCACATCCCATCATGCACACTGTGCAGCCGGCTCAGTATTGTGCCAGCCAAACTGCACATAATCAGGCCACGATGAGTCACTCCCAAACATGCGTACATGACATACTCATGCACATGTACCAGTGCCGTAGCTACATGCAAAAGGCCACAAACCGCAATTGACTGAAATGTGAATGCAGCCATGTATGCAAATAGGACATTTTACAATCACTCATGTTGTCCCTCTCTTCTACCCCCACAGGCACTGACCATGACAGCGCCGAGCCACAATCAAGCGGGCTAAGCACCTCCATAGGTAGTGGCAGGGTCAGGCGAATCCCTGCACCAAAAAGAACAGCCCCCCCGGCTCCGGAAAGGCCACTGGATGCTGCCCCACCACAATCCATCCCAGCATTGGCGCCAGCCACAATGCCAACCACAACATCGGCACAGTCGAGCATCTCTGGGGAGGCTGCTGCTACCGGCCCTGACGAGTGTGTGGACAGCCCGTCACCCATCTGTGGGGTGTCCAAGGAGGAGGGCAAACACACACTCCACACCCCGGAGCCCTGCATTGTACCCCTGGCCTCATGTAGTGACTGTGGAGATGCACCAACACCTGTCCGTAGTCCTCAAATAGACCCGCAGGGGTATGATGATGATGTGCCAAGTCCACCCATACAGCCCTCGCCCGAGCATGCAGGGGCAAGTGGTTTCAGCGATGGTTTTCCATCATTCGGCACACGTCGAGTGAATCAGCTGGCAGACCTCATAACAGAGTTCATGGAGGACAACCGCCAGGCCAGGGTTCAATGGCATGATTGAGTAAGGGAAATGCGGCAGGAACTCACCAACTGCACCGACAGGTTGTGTGACACTGTCACTGACAGCACAACCCGTCTGTGTCACATCCTTGGCCGCATAGCCAATGCCCTTGATGCAGGCCATTCTAATGCCCAGCCAGAGCAGGCGGACACGCCCGCATCCAGTGAGGCCACACAAGGCAGCCCAGCAAGACGCACTCGACGTTCCATGTGGCGCAGCGATATGCCTCCCCGGGCCAGGGGAAACAATAGTCATTGCTGCCACATGTGCCCTTTATGTCCTACATGGGACCATTGCTGTGGAGTTGAAGGGGAGGGGGGTGGGGGTTGGGGGTTTGTTGTGGAGTTGGGGGGAGGGGGTTGCGGGGTGGAGGTTTGTTGTGGTGTTGAGGTTTAGGGGGGTAATGGTTTGTTGTGGAGTTGGGGGGGCTGCAGATGATGTTCTCACTAATACCTTTTTCACAATACACTATTGGTGTTGCAAAGTTCAACCGTTGTGGACATTCATCATTGAGCATGTATATAATGATGTCTGACAGTGCATGGTGTACAAGTATACACACATCCTGTGCCCTGTGTGCCCATGTTATGCCACCCTCTGCTGACTTGTGTTCTGGACATCTTGTCCACTCTTTTTTTGGCGCATTACATGTCCCTCAAGTGCACTGCCTCCATGATGCTTTCTTGCCACTTCCTCCTCCACCTTCACCACATCGTCATGTGGTAGTAGCAGTACCATGTCAGGGGAGAGAGACGCAATAGTAGGGATGCACATTTGGTTCAGCTACACATATGACATGGGGTTTTTGGACACCAGGTAGCAGTGGTTCACCCACCAGTCCTGCTTCGCCAACTCATATGTGCCTTACGCAAGCCAGGTGACTGCTTCATCTACACGCATGCACGGGTATGGCCAGTGTTTTAGTGCTCCCTGGGCCTGTTCTGTGGGTTACTGACAGGGGTCATGTACCATGGTGTCAGGGGACAGCCACCAACAGCTGCATGTCTAGCCAAATAAGGTGAGTGTTTGAACTGTCATGGTGGAGAACTGAACTTGGCTGACATGGCAGGGTTTCACTGATGGCCATATGCACATGTCCATGGATGCATTCCTCACATTCATGGACACAATATGTGTCCAATACAATGTAATGCTGTGGGGGGTTGCGTCTTCAAGATGGTCCGTGAAAAATGACATGGTCATCTTGTGGTACATGTTCCTTTGATGCATGCTGCTGTCCTGATGTTAGATCCATGTGGTGATGTGTATTGTGTAGAATCGTATTTGGGTGTGATGGCTGTAGTCAGTGGCTCATGGTCATCATCCTACTCTGATACATACTATGGTGAATCCCAACACTCCTATGGGTGTGCCATGCCGGTGACGTGGTGTGGTATCCCTGCTGCCCTCAGTTCAATCCACTCCCAGGGATGGGTCTCCGATGTGGTGCCATGCTGGGGGCAGCCACATTGTGCATATGCAGTATGTCTTCCTATATGCGCTTACGGTTGTGGTGGCCGCCAATGAGTGGTGCAAGTGTAGTGGGATTTGCCCTTGTCAGATGGTGGAGATTTAGTGTATTGTGAGTGCCTTATTCCATCGATGTGGTAATCTGTTCTCATGTGCCGTTGCACTGGTTCTGTGGCAGGTTGGTTGTTGGGGTGAACATCGTACGATGGCTTGGTAGCGTGGTGACCTGCTGGCCCTTTGAGTCATGTGTAGTTCTTTGATGTCGGGCCCACCCATGTGTGCGGTTCTTGGTTGCGTTGCATTCCATCTGCACGTAGGGGGAGTGGTATTGTTTGCAGTTGCTGTCCGCCACCTGCATGCCATGCTGGTCCACATACGACACATGGGTGCTGTCAGGGGCACCAATGTCATTTGGCATGCCTCCATATGCATGAGGTCCAGCTTTACTGTTGTGTATCTCCTGGGTGGTCCATGTTGGGGATTGGTAGGCCCTTGTGTTGGCTTGGGGAGGTGAAACAGCACTTGTTTATGTGTCCGTGTAATGGACGGTTGTGACATGCCATGCATGGGCACCACTGTTTACTGGTAGGTGCCTGTGGCATGGGTGTGGGGCACAGGCAACACCGTCACTTGTGCCAGGTTAGCCGTGTATATTTGTATGCTGCTCGCTTATCTCGTTATGTCTCAGGCCAAATATGTGGGTGACGGTGTCACAGTCAAGGTGGTCAGGGGTGTCTATCTGCTAAGAGTTTTCCTTGAGTGGCCGGACATGCTGCGTGTGCATGGGGGCTGCTGGGGTGGTGACGGAGGCTGCACTGGTGCTGCATGCGGGGCCTGTCTCCCCCCCTTCTCCCCCTGTGTCTCCTCAAAGGGGGGGCCTGGTGTTGGTGCTGAAGTTTTTGTGGTTGTGCCCTTGCTAGTTCTATTGGTGTCATCTTGGTGTGGGAGGGGGTGTGGTGTGTGGGTGTGTTCTTTTTCTGCTGTGGCAGACTCCATTGCCTCCACCTGTGCTGATTATGTGCACCTGTGGCTCTGAGAACCACTGCTCAGGGTTCTTTACTCCTTCTCTGAGATGCATGTATGTACTCCATGCCGGTAAGGTCCTTTACGGGCTTGAGGAGGCCGTTATTTACGTGTGCTCTTTACTTGCGATCAGCTCCGGTTTACGCCATGCCACTAATTTCAGCATGGTGGGGCGCGCGCAAGACCCAAGACCGATAATTACGGCATTGTAGTTTACGGTGCCGTAATTAGCAGTCTGAGGGGTCAGAATAGCATGTAGCGGTAAACAATGCCGGTAAATCATTACCGGCATGGTTTTTAGCTTAACTCCATGCTCGGAATGACCCCCATAATATTTACCTCACATTTAAGGGACAGAATACATCGCTTAAATTGTGTTTATCTGACATGGAAGAGCCAAAGTGCAATATTTCTTTGATGCCACTTTAGAGAGTGTTCAAAGAAAACGTTCAATCGGGCATTTAAAATAATTTCTTTATTTTCCAATGTGACAGCCAACATGATTTCACCCTGACGTCTGCCTTTTTGTCGCTTTTCTAACCCCCCTTCCAGCTCCTGTGTTTCCTGTCTCCTTATCCCACCTCCATGACTACTGATTGCATTTGCTCATTAACCCTTCACAAGCCATTACACCTCCCCCTTTTTTTGTCGTCAGACAAGCCAGAACACTAACTTTACATTTCTTCAGTATGCCGCACAGTGCGTGGGAGGGTGCATCAGTGTACGGTATGCAGAAATCCCCGGCACAGGAGGAGGCCTCTCAGCTAAAATATGCCATCCATGGACACCCACCTCACTTTGGGAAGTCACCACCGACCACAGCAGACACACGTGCAGAATGTGGCACTCATTCAGAGCATGGAAAAGCAACAGGACGACGAGGCATTGACCATGAAGGGGTGCCACTACTGGGGGAATGATGCCAAGCAAACCTCTCGGAGCCTTCCCTTCACATCACTGTTTTCTGGGCTTCTGCTGGGGAAGGCTTTACCTACGCAGTATAGCAATGACGTAGCATCGTGTCTTGGCATGTGATGTTTGGTTGACCCTCTTTTAGGCTCCAGGGTCCGAAACCCACTTATCACAGTGGAGTTCACGGACTCAGCTGCTGTGATCTGGAGTGCACGGCACTTGCCACAGCATTGCCACGTGAACTGCACAGACATCTTGTCCCAGGAGCACCCAACAGATGGGTGCTGTTACTCCACACTGCAGGAATGACTGGCCATTGGCCTCAGCAAATGCATGTCCTGTGCGGGTCCCGTATTCTGGTAAAAGCGGAGTAAATTTGAGGAACTACGTATCTGGAGGATTTAGTGTAGGGAAATGCAGCCCCCACTTCAAACGCCCACTTGTGGGATTATTTATGTGTTGATGCAAACACAGCACTAAATGCAGGCTACTACCAATTGTCAATGGCTCCTGGTGGGTGTTATTATGGTTTTACATCTATTTACTCCAGACTCAACTAATGTCATGAGGTTGCCCGAAACTAGAAAAATAATATATTTCTGTGTTACTGACAGCTGGTGCTAAGCAGGCGCCTAACAATCCCTCCACCTCATAATATACTTCTGAACCTTTCATCGTCTGAACTCAAAGCTAAGTCATTCATGAAACAAACGCAAACTTCTCACATGTATCTTACATTTCACACAAAGATGAAAGATGACCTAGGAAGTCCCTACTGAGGACTCTGAAGCCTTGTTTTATAGTGAGGAAAGTGATCGAGCCACCTGATAGGAGGCAATGATATGATAGGGTAGTTTATTTGTATAGATGGCCTTGAGGAGAGGGACATGATAACCTCAATTTGACAGAATTCTGAAATAACACTGAAGTTTATTTTTAGGAAATGTTCTATTCCAACTCCTGCATTTGTCTCTGCCTTGATCATACACCCATCAGCGCCAGCCTTAAAATCACAATGGAGTAATCCTTCACCTTCTATGCTACGGTCAGATGTGAAGGGAAAATAATAAGCCAGGGCTCTCTAGACGCAGCATGCCTCTGGACTTCAAGTAGGCCATATATGCACAGCCTCTTTTCATTCCTGGGCTCCCGTAGTGAATCACATTCCGTATAGGCACATTATAAATGCCCAACAGATAAAAACATAAATCAATAAAGTGGCCCTCTTTAGATGGTGCTATGCTGTCCTTGTTCGCAGTACGTGTAAACTGAGACATCTGGTGGTGGGACTGCCTTTCTGCTTTCCTCTGATCCATTTAGGGAAGCACAGGTCCATAGGTGCCACCTTTGTTCCACTGACCAAGAGTTGAGGGCCTGGCACATGCGCACTGGCTCCGATAGTGCCTATCACATGCCACTCTTTCCAGCAGCCACATCTGCTGTCATTGTTTTGCAAGATATTCACAGGACCTTTTCTGTCTCGTTCCCTCCACATCATTGAGGCCTCCATCCTGGCACCATTGCTAGATTAGAAGCTTGGTGTGTCACATAATGAGCTATCCTGAGTTGCGCCTCAGCTATCCTCTCTGGAGGATAGCCCAGGGGCAACGTTCCCGCCTTGGAATCAAGATGACAGGTTCGATCCTGGGGTCCGCGCTTAGAAACCTCTGGGTATTAAGTGCGTTATAAATAACCTATCATATCATATCATGCACCCCATGGGTAGTGTGCGATCTGTCTTGCCAAACTATTTTGCTCAGCACTGGCTAAAACAGCCTAAAGCAGACACTGCCTATGCTTGATTCAACTCCCTTAAGAGTCACCCTATAGGGAACGCCCGGGCTGAATGGTCAGTATGCGACCCCTTAATAGGCCGCCTAACGGAGCAATCTAGGTCACGTGATGTATCAGCATACTTTCCTCCTCCCATCCCTGATGTCAGGGAGCGGGCAGATGACGTGCCAGAGTACTGATTGCGCCGTTCTTCGGCGCTAGGAAGTGGGGCTGTGCTCCTGGTACTATCATAGTGTCGGTGGGGAAATCCTACATACACTCCATGCAACCGCCCTAGGATTAGGAGAGTAGGCATGTGAGGAAATATCCAACTCTGAATCTAATGAGTGTCTTTGAACCTCTGGGTCCTATTAGATTATACAGTGGGCCTCCATTCTATTGCATATTTTTACCAAATACCTCCCATAATTTCAAGTGCCTCGTAGGGCTCACAACTGATAGCTGCATTGAAAATGACCCGCATTCTGTAGGTTTTACATTTGCAAGACGTTCCGCAGAGACAAATGGGCTCATCTATTTCTTACTTTCCTCCGCATGATAATGTAAACACAAATCATATTCTAGTGTCAAAAACCCAAAGTGTTTAAAAGTTATGCCCTTACAAAGGTCGATCCTTCTTCCTTTGGTGATGTATCTGCTCATGAAACCCTTCAAATAAATCTGCAGCCTGAGGGTCAAACGTGACAGGAGAAAAAGGCTGCTTCAGCCCCTCGCTGGCAATCCGGGGGTTGTCCTTTTCTGTGTAAGTCACATGGCAGTGACAATGAAGCCCAGGCATTGTCCTCTGTTTCCATTAGAACTTGCTGGAAGATAGATCACTGAACACACACAAATCCCCATGTGGCATTTACATGCAATTATTCTCTCCTAAAGCAGGATGCTGTACATATTCCGAGTGCTGTTCAAGCCCCCATACACATCCGAGCAGCCCCGCAACCGCCCCCCCACCCCCTCCCGCAAATGCAAATAACAACGCGACCTTGAGTGTGCAGGTGGAAGACTTACGCCATTTAGACCTTTCTCTTTCAACAGTGACAATCGTTTGGCATAATAGCGCGCAACCGTGAGCGCCTCTTTCTTTAGAGACCTGGGCACATGGGGACATAATGACAATGTATACGGGAAGACGGAATGAATGCAGGTACATCACGATAAAAGGCTGCGGCGGCAATTCATTGTTTTATTGTGAAAGTACAAAGGAGTCCTTTCTATGCTAATATGAGCGCCGGAAACGCTCCGCTTTCATGTTGTTCTGAGTATATATTTATGAAGGGAAGCATGCGCAGTACAGCGTGTCTGCAGCTTTTCTCCTCTGCCTTAGTGCTTTGCATTAGTTCGATACGTGGTGAATGGTTATCCACAGGGGTGCCTGCAAAGGGTGCAATGTTTCCGTGATCAAATCCCATTTCTGCTTACAGAACTTTCTCTGAAAAACACGTTTGATATTCGTTCATGGTTCATATTGGTTTAGTAATGTGCGAACCGTCTCGAAAAAGATTCCATCCTGTATATATGTAAAAAATGACGGTTCTACTTAGGCTAGAAATGTGAATTTGAAAACTTAGATCATATATTTACTCGCGCTGGCACTTCCAACATTGGATCAGAAAAAGGACCAAATAATAGAAAGGTAACTATAAGAAACAGGATTTATTTCTTGCTGTGATTCTTCAGAATCTAATTGTATTCCAAATTAATGAGGTGTTGTCTTAATTGAATTAACGTCATTTAATTATTGCACCTCCTATTCACAATAATATAGCGTTCATATAAACTTAATGTTTGTATTCAAAAGTTCATAATTTGTCTGTTCTCCTTAGAAAGTACTTTTTTGGCAAAGTTTCTTAGAAAGTTCTCTCCTAGCCAAATCCCAACACGTGTTCCCCGTCCTCAATGTGACAATTCTTCAGGGGTATGGTGGCTAGTTTACGAATTTTCCGAATTCAATCACTTTAATACATATTCTTTTGTTAGAGTGATGGACTAGACAGATAGAAAAAAATGCATTAGGATCTCCAAAGCAGATCTCACACGCTCAATTCGTTATATAGAAAACTAAAAAGTTACATATTCAGCGTATTCTTGAATGGATGCTTATGTTAGGTCTCTTGTTTCTGGCTGTAAAAAGTGGCGTGGTGTTCGTGACTTAGTGCATAACCTTTGGGTGATTTCTACAAAGGAAAAGAGTGAGCGTGTAAGAAGTCGAATTCCCCGTACTTAGCTTCTGATCAGAGAATGCTGCTGCAAACTCGTGTTGGTTAGGATAAATCTATTTGCTTACCTGAGTTTGTATTCAGTTTAACATGCGCTTGGTGCGATTGCCACCGGCGATGTGAGCATCGTTGTTAACGTGTGTAGTTGTGTTTTAAATAAAGGTAAATGTACCAAACTTGTATGTAGCGTGGTGTGCTCATGTGATGTATGCGTCATCTTTGAACAGGGTATCTAGTGCATTGGACTCATTAGGTGTTACCGTGATATGGGCGCCATCTTGGTGCGGGTTGTCTACTGTACTGAGCTTATGCTCTGATATATTTTCCGTGTAAGATAAATGTTTTTCGAATGCCCATATGAGCCTCAGATACCCACGTTGTATTTCAAAAACGACTAGCATAAATGAAGTTTGTTCCCTAATATGCGGCATTATATCTTGCCTTAGAGATCCATATGCATGATTTACTGGTGCTTTTTATGTCGTAATTCCTGTTAGGATATGTTCAGTATAATGCATAGTATCAATAAAAAGGAGGCAATTTTTAACGCAAAACATTTTTCAGGAGCCACTTAAATCACCAAGAGTAATGTCAAAGAAATAAAAATCTGGAATGCATTTTCGGTAGTATAGCAGAAAAATCAGTGAATATGAGAAAAACATGACAGAAAGATACAAGTTTGAAAGTCACTCATATTTAGATGCAAATCATTTTTTTTGTTGTGTATGTGT
The DNA here is from genome assembly GCF_040938575.1 of Ambystoma mexicanum. Classification (NCBI taxonomy): domain Eukaryota; kingdom Metazoa; phylum Chordata; class Amphibia; order Caudata; family Ambystomatidae; genus Ambystoma; species Ambystoma mexicanum. The sequence goes on from NC_090928.1 coordinate 742,145,266, forward strand.
GCAGACATGTTACATCGCCGTAATGTCGACCAATGCTTTCAAATAACAGTCAAAGGAAATGATGTAGTTCCTGATCCACATTTAAACCTGTGTAAGTTTCGTCCATAGTACATATCCAAATAGCTTCTCTTTTGCGCAGAAGTGTTTCTGGATTCCCCCCTCTTTTGTGGAGGGAGAGTTTCTCAATTCCATAGCATTTGATTTTGGATATATCTGCCTCTGGATGGTGTTCGTGAAAGTGAGTGGCCAGTGGGGATTTCAAGTCTTCATTTTTGACTGCTCTTAAATGTTCTCCAATCCTGGTTTAAAGATTTCTAATCGTGCTCCCAATGTATGTCTTGCTGCAAATGCATGTTAAAGCGTATATAACAAATTTACTGTTGCAATTAATAAATTGTTTAATCTTAGTGTTACTTCCGTCTGGTTTCACAAATTGCTTTTTGGCATTGCACATGTGTGGGCATGTAGGACAATTGTTGCATTTAAAGTTGCCTTCTATAGGTGGTTTGAGCTATGATTCTGTACTAGTAGTTGTTTGTTGTCTAAATTTCTCATATTTTAGATTATCGAAATATGATGGACTTATCATTCTCTTTATAAACTTTTACAGTTCCGAAGGACCATATTGGGCTTGTTGTCAAGGCAAGTTTGCATTTCTGGATCAGTTAGTAGAATATTCCAATTCCTCTGTAAAATTTTCTTGATGACTGTATTATTCGTACCGTAAGTCATAATGAATCTAAGTTTGTTTTGTTGAGAAGTTTTTTTGGGTTTATCTTTCAACAGTTCTGCTCTCGATCTTTCTTTTGTTTTTTTCAACATTTGCTGGAGATGCTTAGGACTGTACCCAAATTTTTAAAACTTCTTAATTGTGATGTCCTGGTGCTAAGTACATTCTGATTCTGTCGAACAATTTCTTTTAATTCGAAGTAATTCCCCATAGGGTATATTTTGGATAATATGATGAGGATGATTGCTTGTGGCGTGTAGCACACTGTTGACTGCTGTACTTTTCGTGTAAATAGTAGTTTGAATTAGATGCTCTTCAATATAAAGATGAAAATCCAGAAATCTATGGCATGTTGATTATATGTAATTGTACATTTCAAATTGTAGTTGTTATTGTTCAAAAATAGGTAGTATTCATTCAATTGTTCTTCTGTGCCATTCCAAATCATGATAATATCATCAATGTACCTTCCCCGGAAAGCAATTCTATTGTTGTGCGTGAAATCTGGATGTCCCGATGCAAATTGGGTTTCAAAATGTCCCATATATAGATTGGTTTATGGTGGGGCAAATTTTGTCCCCATTGCGGTTCCTTGGGTTTGTCTGAAAAGTTTATCTCCAAAGCAGAAAATATTGTTAGTTAAGGTGAAGTGAATAATTTCTATGATTAATGATTAAAAAAAATTAATGATATAACCAATAAAAGTAAAATGGCTTCAATGGGTCCACCCATTAAACAAAATCCAAATTTTAAAAACAAGCAAGGCATTCCACCATGGGTCAAAAAATAAATTAAATCTAGGTTCATAACTATTTACAAATGAATATCGAAGGGTCCATGAGCCCAACAATCCAAAGGAAACCTAACAAAAATCCAACCTAATAAATAACTATATACAAAAACGTAGTCCATGTGCCCCAAATAAAAAAATAAAAAAGGAAACCTGCACCTACATAACTATTTACAAAGGCGGCGGGCTAGTCTGACGGCTCACTCATCGATGTCCCAGTCCAGGGCATCATGGAACTCCACTTCAATGTCCTGGAGGTGGGCCTCTTCCCTAGCCTCGAGGTCTCACATGGATGCAGCCATGGCCTCCTCCAACTCCCTGCGAGTTGCCTCGAGGCACACAGCCCGCCTCAACGCCGGCGCATGGAGTTCTCTGCCCTGAACATTGTGAGCCATGCCCTCTCTGCCCGCCGCCGCTCTGCATCTATTTGCCGGCCCAATCACTGCCACACGGAAGACACTCCCAATCCTGTGTCCTCCTGCCTGACGGCCGATGCATGCCCCTGGGATGTTGATGGCCCCAAGCCATGATCGCTCCCACCTTGAGCCTGCTGCTGCAGTGCACGTGCCCTGCCTGTTGATTCCTGCACGTCATACTCTTGCTGGGGTCCAGTTGGTTGGCTGGCCACCCCTGCTGGAACTCTGACTCCCGACTGTGGCAGGGATATGTCCTCCACCAGCCTGGCCGCTGGCTCAGGGGCAGCTCCACAGGGTGGCCCAGGTGATACTTGGAAGATGGAACGGAGGATGACTGACACATAGGAGGCTCAGTTGAGGAGGGGGTCACAAGAAGTTCCAGCACACAGATGAAACCAGTGCCGACGACCTGTTCTAGAAGGTGGACATGGCCAAAGAGGTATTCGAAATGACGTGCATTGTCCAGACAAGAACCCTGCTTGTCATCCCGAATACCACGTTGGCGCAACGCCACCCCAGCTAGGACATGCTCAATACGGTCATGGATTGCAACGTCTGCAGGGAGAGGAAGGCCAGTTGTTGTATGCACATCCCAACCCTGAAAACGTGTCTGGACGGAGGCATCCCTGCTGGTGCCGGATGATGCAGTCACAGGATTGCGGACAGTATTACACACAGGCACCTCCGCGGTGGCCTGTGCTGCCTCCTGTCCCTGCCCCTGGACTGCACCACTAGCATCAGTGGAACCCCCCTCCAGGCCCCGTGCGTGGGCCTTCCACGGCCTCCTCCTCAACCAAAACCCCCACCAACCTGGATGACTACGTGCCATCTTCCTTCATAATCCCCTGTGGGGGCTCAGCTGCCCCTACTGCTGCAGAGGAGTCCACCTCCAAACTAAACCTCTTGGACCCTTCCCTCGGCAGCTGCGGGCATGGACGCGGCAACAGACTCCCCACTCACTGAAGAGATGACAACCCGGGAGGGGAGCTGGGCCTTGCGTCTTCGGCTGGCAGCGGGATCCCTGCCGCTGTGCTCCACAGCACCGTTTCCGCCCTCTTCATCAGTCGACGCTGCAGACAGGGAGAGACAGAACACAGGCATCAGGGCCCTGTACAATGGTCTGATAGACATATGACAGTTGCACATGAGTGGCAGTGTCAAACTTCACAGATGGCATCGCACTCCCCAACACACATATCATTTGAACCCAAACACATGCACAAATTAACAGGAATGGTGCAGCAGGCAGCAGCATCCATACAGACACAACAACATGAACATCCGAAGGTTGGCCTGACGTCACAAGCAACGTGGAGAGTGCCGAACACATGCACACACGCCACCAGACAGACATGCATCTGTACATCTCCACCACCTGTCACAGCGCAATCATCGGCAACTGTGTCACATCTGCCAATCGGGTTCCTACATGTCTGTGTCACATGCATCCATGGCGTATCACTGTCGCACACATGTCAAACACACACACACGCACATGTACACCGTGCACGTTCATGAAGGTGGAACTAGCATCCATGTGTCACACCCCAACCATGGCATAGTACATACACAGAAATGCTAAAATGTGTGCGTCTCCACATGCATTTTTGCATCATGCTTTGGAACACATACACCATTGATGTGCATCACACATGACTGGACTCACATGCAGCAGGCTCATGTCCCCGGACATACACATCCATACATGGGCCTTTCCAGACATATGTTAAAGCTGCACACTCCTGGCACACCTCAACATGCAGTGCCTCTAATCAGTACGCATGGACACTTACCGTTCGACTCCGGGCGGGCCTGCCTCTCGAGGACCTGGATGTGAAGCGCTGGGCATATACATTCCAGGACCCTCTTCTGGTCGTTGGTAAGGTGGACCCGGCATCCCACTGCAACCGCTGCGTCCAAGAGGTGTTGGGCCTTCCTCAGGGTCCTGGACCTGAAGTCCTCCCAGCGCTTATTGACGTGTGGTAGGTTGCAGGTTGCCACCCCATCCGCGTTGATGGCAACCACAATGTCCATCCAGATCCTCCTCCGTCCATCCTTGTCGGCACGTGTTCTTCCGAAGAGGGCATCATAATGCACCAGGACTTGCTCCACCAGGATGCCAACCTCTTCTGCTGTGAAGCTGGCAGCTCTCTGCCTCTTTGGCTTGTGGTTGCCAGTGGTCTCAGGTGGGGTTTCCCCCGACATGGCAACCCCTGAGGCAGGTGTGGGTGAGCAACTGGGTCCTGGTGCTGGGCTGTGGACCGATGGACCTGCAGTCGGGAATTTTCTGTTCCAGCAGGGGTGGTTACAGCAACTGGACCACTGCAGATGGCTGACGTGCAGGCAGCAAATAGCAGGACACTTGGACAGCAGGCAGGCAGGCAGCAGCAGATGGCTGGTAGGAGTCAGCTCAGGGTTCTGGGGGGCAGGAAAATGGCCTTCTGGGTGGGAGTGTGGTCTTCCGTGTGTTGTCGCGTGGCCAGCTTGATACGGAGTGATTTGGCCTGTGAAAAAACAGCACGTCAGCGTGTAATTCGAGGAAAGGCCCTTAGCGCATAAGCGCGTATGTGACGTGATACACGCGGGCGTTTCCCTCGACACGGGTGCATAGTGATTCTGCTCGTGAAAAAACAGCACGTCCGTGTGTTAATGCGTGTAATTCGAGGAAAGGCCATTAGCGCGTAAGTGACGTTACGCACGCGGGTGTTGCCCTCGGCACGGGTGCATCCGCATGTGCAATAACAGCACATCCGCGTGTGAATGCGTGTAACTCGAGGAAAGGGCCTTAGCACGTATGCACGTCAATGACGTCGGCGTTACCTTGCGCACGGGCGTTGCCTTCAACACGGGTTAAAATTGTGTGCGGGCCAGTAGTCCAATGTACGTGCTGTTCGTGGAGATCGACACGTGTCTTTACTCTTCTGGAATCACACACAATTACTTCACAGCATTTGAAGTTCGTACCTCTTCTTTTGGCGGGGTGTTGCCTATGTGCACAAGCGTGTGTGTTTTTCTTTTTCTTTTCCACGCAAGGCGGGTGGTGCGTCGTACATGCTATTTTTCCCACTGTGGTTCCCCTGTGCATCGCGTACCATTTTCGAGGTCATAGTAACCAGCGTGTTCCACATGTATGTGTTTTTTGTGTCCCTGGGTGCTGGAGGTTAAATCCACGCATGTGGGCTACCAGGGTCACGTGCACATTTTTCTTTTGTAATTTTATAATTTTTGGTTTTCATTTTTTGTCACTTTTTGATTCTTTTTTATTTTTTATTTTTTAGTTACATTTTTGGGGGGCCTGAGCGTTGCGAGACCCGTAATTGTTCCCCAGGGGTCACAGACAGCCTTGCAGGAGCACGGGGGTACCTATTCCATCCAGTACCCTTCCCCCTTTTACCCAATTGCCCAGGACAATTGTTGAGTGCACCTCCCATCGGCTGTTTACCATATGTGCCATGGTTGGGAGGCCACCAAAGGGTAAGCGGGGCAAAACTGGGTGTCCTTCCAGGGTTGTGCATAGTCAGGCATGTGGGCGCGGAGACCAGGGGGGACATGGAGTCCAGGATGGCCAGGGTGGCTACAGAGGGGGAAGAAGCAGGGGTGCCCCACTGGGGCAGGTTTCCCAGCCTCCTGCTGGTGCAGACATGCCACCACCCCCTGTGGCTCCTGGTGATGCAGCTGTTGCATCACAACCTGGTGCCCATATGACCCAACAGCAACTTACATCTGCTGTCACGTGCCCACCAGTGGTGGTAGCTGCAGGTGCAGCTGTGGGCCCTCCCACCCGGGCTCGGGGTCGGGCAGCGCATGTTGCATTGCGTGACAAGGACTCCCAGGACGATTTCCATCTTGTCCGCAGGTGTGGGTCATGTTGGTCCAGTGTAGCTGTGACTGGGGCACAGCTATCTGGGGCAGTTATGACATCTGCTGCCCCACGCAGCCGGGTGGTGGTAACTGCATGGGCAGATGCAGCCAACACCACCCTGGCAGTGACTCAGACCCAAGCCAGACCTTCTGTCCTCATACCAACACCCACTGCCTTGGTCCAGTCCACCTGCGCCACTGCCCACACTGATCATGGCCACATTGGCCACTCAGGGTCTGTACCACCGCCCAAAAAGAGGAAGTGTGCTCCTGCATAAGAGGCTGGGACCCCAGACATGGCTCCGGCCTCCGGCACGTCGAGGAAGAATCTTTCAGTAAGCAGGAACTGGACTTCCTTGTGGACTACATGTCGGCACACCAACGCGATATGCTTGTGGGCCCACAGTGCCATACAACGCATTACCAGCGTTGGGTCCACTGGCAGCATGTTTCAGATGGTGTGACAGCCATGGGATTCCAGGTGCGCACGGCTCTGGACTGCCACAAGTGTTGGAATGACCTCCGACGCAGTGCAAAACAAAAGCGTGCCTCCAATTATTCCATGTCTCTGGTGACTGGTGATGGGCCACCACCAGAGGAGGATGAACTAGCTCAGCATGAGGAGATTGCTGCAGAGTTCATCCCGTAAGAACAAATCCGTGGAGTGGGAGAGAGAATGGATTATGATACATCGTCCGGTGAGTATTGATGCGTGTTACTCAATGACATGTGTGTTTGGCGTGTGTGACCCTCCCAGCTACAACTTGGCTTCTTCATTTCCTCAATCTCCCTCTCTACCAGTGGTGTTCACCAGGGGTCTGACCTTTCGGCCTGACTTTACAAACAGCACCTGACATCTCTCGCATACTGCATTTTCATTTTCTGCTATGACTTCCAGTGCTATGCTGATGACACTCAACTCATTTCCAGGCTGCCCTTGGCCACCTCTTCTCCCTCCCTCATTTCTAATAGCCTCATTGACTTTAGAAATTGGTGTACTGCCAACGATCTCTGTCTAGAAGCCAGCAAGACTGACATCCTCCTCATCGGTACACCTTCACCATCCTTTCCACTCACTCGTTGGCCAGCCCCCCTTGGGCCTCCTCCAAAGTCCACCTGCAAGGCCAACAACCTCAGGGTCATCTTTGATTCCACACATTCCTTTTCCACACACATTTCTTGATATATATAAACTTCTTGCTTAACCTCCGCAGGGGTACTGTGCCTTTCCTATTGTTCACCTACATGCTCACAGTCTCTCAAGCTCTGGTTGTCTCAAGGTTGGACTACTGTGACAGGCTCTTTCAAAATTCTACCTCCCTCCACACTCCGCCCTCTACCACTAATCCAGTACAGGACTGTGAGACTTGTCCTTGGCCTCAAGCCCTGGGATCCTATCTTTCCAGCTCTGTAATCCCTTCATTGGATACCAGTGGATGCAAGGATGATACTTTAGACCCTCTGCATTGTGCAGAAGGAATTTTGGGGCCTGGGTCCAAAATACCTTCAGCTATACCTCTGCCAATACCTCCCCTCTTGAGTCCTTTGCTCCTCTACCTCACACCCCCTCCGGGTCAGTCGTTAATTGAAGAAATAAGCTGGTGGCAGATCTGTGTCTATGGCTGGGAGCTCCCTTTGGTACAGCTTACTGGCCACGTCGAAACTTGAGGAGAAACATCTATGCTTCTGGAAGCACCTCAAGGCCTTCCTGTTTGCTCCTGCATTAGCCCCTCTTCTCCACAGCTGAACAGTTTCCTCTGTTGGCACTGTGCACCTGCACACCCTCTGTCCTTCAGGCCCATGAACCTGCTCACCCTGCCTCCCTGCTGCACTGCCTACAGGCCTCCCATTGCAATGTGTCCTGTACGTGTACCCATACAGTCCCCCACTACTCTTCTGTACTGATCAGATTTGCCCTATCCAAATGATCTTGCACTTGCCACTTGCTGGCTGCACTACCACCTTTTGAATGCCTATTCTATCATTGGACTTGATTTTCCTTCTTTGGTCTCCTCTGTTTGGCACGTTCCACTTCTCCACCTTCCAGGGTCTTCAACCCTTTACCCCTTCTCCATGCACTTTCGTGTTCTCAATGTCACTATGCCCAGTATGATCGTTGTTTAAATTTCCTTTTCTCCCTTGTTCCACACCCTTTGCTTGTTTGCACTCTGAGAAACTTGTGTACGAGTGTAATCATGATGAGATGTCATATCATGTCATATACATCCTTTGTCCTTGGTGCAATGTGTCAGACTCTGAGTGTGCTGATGGCAGTGGCTCCCCATGCACATGTGTGCACATTCATGTTCCATGTGCATTCCATGTATGCCCCTAGGTGTCCTTGACAGCCTGCTCATTGTAGTATGTTTCCAGGATGATCCAAGTGTCATGTTATTTGGACAGCCATTTCATGCTCACTGTGGGCCTGTGTGTCATCACTCACAACTTTAGGGTGTCCATATCTGTGTCATGCAGATGGCTCCCCCTGTTACAGGCCCACTGCCTCTTTTCAACTGGTGTTACGTCTTCTGCATGCATGGGCGTACTATTGATGGTTCCTCATGTGTCCTGCATCATGTCCACTTCTCATCGGCTGTAGTGACATTTGACTGACTACATGCAATAGACACATGCCAACACTGTATGCCAATGCACAGTTCTGTGGGGAACATTTCATTGCCATGCAGTGCCTCCCTGCTATTGCCCAGAGGGGGGTGTTTCACAGTAATCATGCTACATGGTGCATGCCATTTGCACATGATGGCTACAATTGCCCTTATACTGCCGTCATGTTTGGAGATTGACATCACTACATACGTGTTGATGTTGGAAGTTGAGGGGCTACACATGCACTGCACCTCACACACCCACTCCTGTGCCAAGTTCAGCCCTTCAACATGCCAACACAATGCTGCTGTGTGATGGTGTCCTACCGTGTATGTACCCATGTCCCTTCTTTCACTGTATAGAAATGCACTAGCGTAGGTGCCTCCTGTGACACATGTACTCTGCATAGCTAATGGTAGAGTGCTCCAAGTGAACAAGCATGTTACATGTGTCATGGTTTTATTGGCAGCTGTGGCTATTTGTGTGTTCCCCCATGCTTATGCTAGGTGCCATCTCTTTGTTCCCATCTCTCATTTCTTCTTTGGATATGTGCCTGCTAGAGGTTTTGTGTGATGCAGGTGATGTGCAACATGCAATACATGTGTTGCCTTCACATTTTGCACACATCCTTTTATGCCTTTGGCATACCCTTGCATTGCAATGCCACTGGACACATGTTGGGGTTCGAGTTGTCTGTGACATGTCTGCTTCATTAGTTGGCTGTCAATATTGTGATCTGTATGTGTGTGCTATGTGCTACTGACATGCGTGTTCATGTTTCTTTTGTTTATGTTGCAGGTGATGATGCACTGGTGGCAGAGGATGAAGATGTCATCCGCGACACGGTGGTCAGTTCACATCAACAACCAGGCACCAGTGGTGGTCATGGGGTGGCAGCTGAGTCAGGCTCTGATGTATCCTCTGACCACTATGTTGAGCCGGATCTGCATCATGACGTGTCGTCGCCGGTAAGTGATCCTGTGTTGGATGATCTTCTATCCGCGAGAGCTGCAGTAGGGGGCCAGGCAGGGTTGGAATGTCCACCTGTGGTGATTACGGGTGCACGATCACACTCAACACCAGTTGGCCATGTTCCTGGGGCATCAGGTCAATGGAGGGATGTAGTCCTGCAGCCGCGGGCGCCACCAACCCAGCAAGGACCATGGCCTCTTGGGCCCTGCAGGTGTGGTGTCTGGCAACACGGTGGCCGTGTGCCACCGGGGTCAACTGAGTGGGAGCGTGCCATGATTGCCATAGCACAGCAACAGGGGGGAGCAGTTGAGATGATTGCTCAAGGTATGGAAAGTGTGGCCCATTCCATCCTCCCCTATGTAAGGCAAGTGGAGCTCCAGTAGCATGCTACGTGGTCCACGTGCCGCTCACTCAGGCTGGGCATGGTGGTGTCTGACAGGGGGTGCCAGGCTGAAAAGGTGGCTCTGCATCAAGCACTTGATGCTCAAGCAGAGGCACACCATGAGGCCCTGAGGGTGGAACACCAATCCCTCCAATCTACTCTGGGTACGCTCTGGATGAACGAGAGAAGGTGGGCAGAAGACAGGATGATGCAACTTGAAAGAACCATCTCAGCTCAACTCCATGCAACCCAGGAGTTGCACCGTTTGTCATGTGAGGCCATGCAGGCAGAACTCTGTCTTACATGTCAGTCCTTGCAGGAGGAAGCACGTGTGACACGTGAGGTAATGCATGCTGACCTAAGTGTCATTGCCATGCAGGACCTGGCTTGCCAGAACCGCATGCTTGCTGCTGTTGAGGGGCAAGGTGGCAACTGAGCCACGTCCACCTTCTGATTTCCATCCAGAGGGTGACGACGACAACCTATCTCCCACATAGGTCGGGCCGTGCAGGCGCTGAGCCCAGTGAGACATTTATTTTTAATCTCAACATCTACACATGTGGGTGTTGAGGTGCAACCTGCACCTCCCCCCCTCCTGGGTGCCCTCTCACCCCTCGGGTCATATATGGGCTTTTTTTCCCTGCAATTTATTTTCCTATAAAGCAATTTCTTTTCCCTGCAAACATTTTTTATCTACATATATTTGTAACCATTTTTTTCTGCAAATATTTTGGGATTTCTTTTCATGCACATTTTGCATTTTTTAATTACTTTTTTCAGGAATGTTTTTGTTTATTTTGTTTTATTTTTTTACAGCAAATACTTTTTTAATTTACTGATAAATTTTTGTTTTTTGTTTTTTTTCCTGCAAATGATTACTTCATGATTTTTTAATTTCTGCTGCATTATTATTATCTGCATGTTTTTGTCTATTGTGCATTCATGTGACAGTGTGGTGCTTTGTGGCATTTGAAGGCATCCACTGTGTGTTCCAGCTGGGCCCATTCAGGCTTGTCTTGTGTATGTGTTTTGCTTGGGGTACTGACACATAAGCTACTCCTGCTTCCCCTTTCCATGGGCTCGCAAGGATGGCTCGGTGTGAAAGCATCTCACACAGGGTCATTGGGCTTCTGTCATATCTGTGGCCAGCCTGCAGTCCTACTTGTGTTTACACCCCTAGTGGGTATTCCTGATGGCTTCTCCAATGCATGTTTGCACTTAACTTTGGTGAGTATTCTGTTGAATGTGCAGTTCATCATGTTGCTTATGATATTTTTTATGAATTGGCTGTCTATGTTCATGCACTTCCTGCTGTAGGTGGTACCATGCACCCTTTGGCGGTGTAACACACACTAATGGTGGGAGGGGTCCGTCTGCTGACAATGTTGCATTGGGACACTTGCCCTACAGTGATTTTGATATGCCACATGAAGTCTGCACGCTGAGTTATCCATGTCACCACGCATTTCAACGACCCCCATTCCTTGCTTGCCCTGGTTTGGCCATCTTGCAGCCATGCCTGGTGTTCTTTTGTGCCATTTGAAGTATGGCCGCATTGGTTTTGACTTTACTGTCATGTTAGTGGCCTGGACCTAATCCGCCCTCCCATTGGTTGCATGTTAGCAATCACAGCGCTACAATGTCCGGTTCCAAAATACCTGCGGAGAGAATTGTGCCGACACGTCCGATGCTGAAAAAGAAATCCCTGGGACTTCGGTTGCTAAACACCCGACGACACCCTAAGCTGCAACAGCGAGCTTCGTTTCTCGCTCGTTACCGGTTACCCTGGCAACGAAGAGAACGCTTCTGGCATAGGCACGCAGCCGTCACCACGTCACGTGACTTGGTGACTTGCACAGAATAAAGCCAGCCCACAGACTATGGCACAACGCTTCTGATTGAAGTGTTTTGGAATTCACCGCATATCTTGGAACTCTTGTTTTCTAGACCCGTGTTTTGCCTCTTGCTTTTTGATTCTTCCTGGTCCCCGCATCTTGCCTTCCTGCTTACTTCTGTTCCTGTTTCTGGACTGCGCTCTTGTTGCTTTTTGTCTTGCTTTTCAAACTTTTGTTTGTCCTGGTCTTTGCCGAACCTGCTCTGCACCATGGACTACTTTCAACTCACGATTTGATCTTACACTGCCTCCATATTGCCTCTGCCTCGTGATTTTGTTTGGCTAGCCTGCTCTTTGCTGAACCTGTTTTGCATCCCGGACTGTCTTTGCCTAGTGATTCTGTGTACTGTGCCCGCACGTTGCCAAACCTGTCTTGCGCAATGGACTGTCTCTGCTTTGCGATTTAATTGTATCCTGCCTGATCGTACATCCTACGAAGTTGGTCCTTCTGCCTTCCCAGCACCATCCTGTCTACAGAAGAACATTTCCATCCGGACTCCCTATAGGAACTCCTCGAACTCCACCTCTTGGGATCTCAAGGACTAGAGACTTCTTTTGTTTTAGGCGTCCTCGTGCCGTCGGGGTAGTCTTGGACATTGGATTGTTGGGACTTCTAGGCGTCCTCGTGCCGTCGGGATAGAACCTTGGACCTGGATCATCAACTGGGACTTCCGATAAAGTTCAAAACACTGAATGGTAAGAACCATTTCTACTTTCATGTTCTATTACCTAAACCCTCCCTCTGCTTAGATTCCTCATTAGTTCTTGCTTTGTTCTTGTGTTGATTGTCTTAGGAACTCCCAGGCTACTGAGGAAACTTCACTTCCCGTCTATAACTTCAACGCTGTGTACCATCATTCAGGTTGGTGTAGTCGGTATTCTGGTACTTTCAGTTTTACTAAGACCACAAAAAATACTGATTCTGATATTCTTTCTATTGCTCCTAGTTGGTGCAATCGGGTGTGTGTGTCTCCTCTTCCGACTATTAGATCCCTCTGTCTGTAAACCTTACACAGCAAAGGGTTACAATTGTGGGAAGAATTCTTCAGCGACTCCAAAATCTTCTGCGATCAAGCTCCTACCGTCCTTGTTACCTGGTGGTGAGTTCTAACATTGCACTTGGCCCTTGTGACAATCCAGCCAACCAGGAGGCTGGAGCCTGCCGCGACTACCAAAGGCCCACAATGGAGGCCATGTCTAGCCCTGTCCACCACCCTTCTGGGTCCCTTGATTGTACTCCTGTCTCCCCTGCTCCTGCAGTCTCCCTCTGTCTCCCCGCTTCACCATCACACTCCTCCCCTTCTGCCATGTCTTCTTTCCTTCTGCCTCCTCTGTGTGCTTTCTTTCAGCCTCTCCCCCTTCATGCATTTAGATTATGGCCCCCTCCTCCCTTCTCTCCTCCCTCTCCACCACCCTTTTCCCTCCTCCTTGTCCTCTGTCTGTCTTTTTCCGGCTCTACCCCAATTGCCAACAGGCATGGTGATATGTAGCCACTTTTTCTTTGCAGACACTTCCCCCTCTGCCTCCGTCCGTCCGCCCCCCACCTTCACCTTTTTGAGTTTTATTTTGGCACTTACTTTTATCATCAGTCCCTCCACCACTAAGTACAGGTCGTCTGTTCCCCCTTTCCCTTCTGTCTTTCTTCTCCACCTCCCTAGCACTATCTTGATTCTTGTCGACCTTCCACAGTTCGTCACTTGTTTTGTTACTCTCCTCACCTCTTCCCTCACCCCCCTCCTTATGTGACTCTTGCACTGCAACTATTGCCGTCAGGCATAGGAATGTTGATGCTAGTTTTGTTTTCCCACATTCCCTCCCTTGACTCCCCCTTATTGTTCCAGGCACTTGTAATATGTACTTTGATTTGATAGTTCATTTTCACATTTTGGACTGTTTGAAGCACTTGTTGGAATGTACTGTTATTCTCCCTTGTTCCCTCCCTCCTTGAGGCGCTTTGATGAACTTTGTGTGTAGGCCCTATAAGGATTTTCAATGATTCAGTGATTGTTCACTGTCTGCCATTGTCGATGTGGGGTACTCTGTACATGATATGTTCTGCTGGTCAATGGCTGATCCTATGTTAGGTTTTATTTTGAGGTGTCAGGGCAAGGGTGTGGTTTAACACACGCGGGGGGTCCTTGAGTGCAATGTTCACATGTGCTGTGTACAGGACACTGAGGCTCACTTCATTTCACATGCATGTATTCGATGCATGTCCCTACTGACACAAACACTTAATCAATGCACCCCCACACCAACTACGTCAACACCAGGCACACACGTGCACCCAGATTGCCTTCTCAGGCATGCTGTGTCCCGACAATCCATGTTCACTTCCGAATCTTTGATCGTGTACATGAATGACAGGGTACTATTTGGTTGATGTCACTTTTTAGTCATGATGGTCAAGGGGTTTCCCCAAAGCAACGCACACTCATTGTGCTGTCCGGTGAGCGGTGTGTTGCAGTGGACATACAGGCAGCACACAGTGTTTGCAATGTCAATTTTCTATTGTCCAATGTGCATGCCAACAAGTATTCTGACTTGTGTTGCTTGCACCACTGGTGGCATGCTTTTGTGCCATCGTTTTCAGGGTGTGAGGTTTTGTTCAGTCATTTCTTCAGATTCCATGTCAGGTGTAATTGTCTGGTGCCTATTTACATTTCTCACGTGTCACTTCATGACTATTGTGTCATGTGTTGTGCATATGGTTTAATGTTTTGCCGTAGCATACCATAGTATGGTGTGGCAGACGGGGGTCATGGGGTTGGGAGGGTTTGGGTGGCATACCAGTACTTTCATGCCCTGTTTTGCAGAGGGGGATAGTCACCTTGCATGTGTTCCCTTTGGTTACATGGGATTCGTTGTGTTTAAGTAGCTAGGGATGCACACAATGTGGCACTTCCATGGACACATTCTCAGGGTGGTAAGGTTCTGACAGTTAACTGCCCCTTCTCATCATCGATTGCCACCTGGTATGTGCCAGGCCTGTGTGCACTCCGCAGGGTTTGGAGTTTAGGTGAAAAATGTGGCCACAAGCTGGGTACGGGCTGCCTCACCACATGCCCTTTCTCCTCCCATGTGCAGCGGCCGTGCGTGTGGTTGGGGATGTGGGGGCATGACCATGTCCACCGGTACGCCATGCCATGTTGCAACGTTGTGCAGGACACATGCTGCCACAATGATCCTGGCCACTACTGGGGTTGCATATAGTAGCTGTCTGCCGAAGCGGTCAAGGGAGCGGAAGCGTGACTTGAGCACTCCGAATGTGTGCTCCAGTAGGGCCCTAGTTGCAATATGGGCTATGTTGTATCTTACCTGGGATGGTGTGGTGGGGTTCCGTATTGGCGTCATCATGTAAGTGCTCAGAGGGTAGGCACTGTCCCCTGGTAAGGTGATAATGGTTGTCATTAGTTGAGCTTGTGTATTTGTCTGTGTGTGACATGCATGCATGTGCACAGGCATTTGTACTCACCTATGAGCCATGTGTCGCCATGCTTCCCAGCTTCCAGGGCCCGACTCAGGATGGACATTCTGAATATGAAACTGTCATGGATGGACCCAGGATAGTTTGCATAGACAGAAGTGATGATTCCCTTGGCATCGCATACAACCTGCATGTTGATGGAATGTCAGTGCTTGCGGTTGCGGTAGATGTTTTCAGTGGCCCCAGCTGGAAGTAGGACCACATTGGTGCAATCTATGGCACCAAGCACTTTGGGGAAGTGTGCCTCCCTGTAGAAGTCCAGGACCAGGGCCTACCTTTCTGCGGGTGTTCTGGGCATGTATATGTGCCTGCGGACTGAGGGGCGCACTGTGATGATTGCCAACACATGGTGTAGGCAAGGTGACTGCATGGCCTGTGAGATGCCCCCCACTATGGCAGTTGTCCGCTGAAATGACCCAGTGGTCAACTAATGCAGTACATTGAACACCTTCTCCAAGGGGCTCAATGCTTGGGAGCACAGGGTCGGTGATGTGAGTTCCTCCTCCCTGACCAGCTCTATGATGACATGAGGTGGAAACCTATACCTGCCATAGACCTGGTCATCAGGCATCCTAAAAAGGATGGTCCTGGGCAAATAAATGCGGGGCCTGGCTATTCTCCTCCTCCTGCGGTGTCCCACGGTCGCTGCTGCAAGGAATGGGACATTCATCGTAGCTATATATGCTTGTTTGTTGTTTGCGTGCACTTTTATGCTGCACGGGGGCGCTTCTGCCTGCTTTCGTGTGGCGGACTTATTTGTGCATGTGCATGTGTTTTGACGTGCGTGGGTTTTCCCTATTCGATTCCATGAATAGGTGTTGTTCACTAGCGTGTGGGAGTTGAGTGCATTTCCCAGTGGTACTTCCCACGTTACGCCTACATTTTCAAGCGTTGTTCCCCATTCCCCGTGTTCCACCCCCTTTTTAGTTGTGTGCATGAGGAGTTGTGTGCTATCCCTGTTCCTGTCTCGCACGCGTTTGGAAAGTCACAGTGACGTGTAAAGTAAGCGCGGATTTGGCGCACATCCTAGAAAAAACACGCGCATGGCCTTCCATGAATCGCACGCGTGCAATTCGCATGCGTGTGCTAGCTGTTTCATGCTTGCGCCACAAATTTTGGCGCTTATTTATTCCATGAATTACCCCCTAAATATGGTAAAAAATGCTTCATTTATTATAAATTCCTACGGGAGCCGCTTTGAAAAGATGCATGCAAATACAAGCAATGATTTAATCAAAAGAAAACATTTGAAATCTCAAAGGACAAGTGGGAAATTATTTAAAGGCAATTCACACGTCTAAACTTTTTCAACAGGGAAATTTGCGGCAAACTTTTCAATCGCACTGTTTCACACTGCGGTTTTGGTTGTAGAGATAGCTAAGGATGCTAGGTACAAGTGGGAGTTGGAATTCCACTTCTATCTGAAAAACTGAGAGAGTTATGGAGGTTTTAGTGAGAGGAGTTTTTCGAAAATAAAGACACAAATTTGGACAAGGACTTCAGTTTAGAATCTGAAAATATGGCTTATGCTTTTACTCAAGGCTAGAGCGTTTGGGCTAGGCAACCAAGTCGGGACAAAGTAAGCTCTGAGACTGATTCATGACTTGAGTAACAGATCCCCATCACCTCCCTCGGCGGCACCAGTCCAAACACTCAAAGTGGGATTTATGGATCAGAGTTACACAAATAAGATGACTATGAAAATGGTGCTTTAGCAACTAGACAGAAGATAGCACTGAAGATTATGACACTGTTACTGGTTATAAAAGTAGGGATAGTTCAGAGATTAGAGTGGAACAAGATAAGCAAGGTATACAATAGTTCTCTAGCGTCCTTTTAACACTCACAATCTACTGGGATTTAATATTTTTGGACATTCACGGTTCTGGTCATTGGATTGGGTCTGTCAAGGAAGGACAGCACATCAGGCGTGGCACTGGATCAGCTAGGCCGGTCACCAGAGCTGCACAGGATCTGCCCTTCTTGTTTCTGGGTATTCAACTCAGCGGGATAGCGAGTTCATCAGGCAAGCCTTATGGTAGCCAGCCAGATAGTTTCAGGATGCTAGATCAGGATGCTTTCTCACACCACAGCGCTTAACTGGATTGTAAGAATAAGTTTGAGGATTGAGGCCTTGCTGAAGATGGTTCAGCTACTGCTTGGCAAGATTCTTGGCATCTGTATCTGGAAGGATATTAAAGGCTGGATGTTGAATGCTGGAACAAAGTGCTTTGCTGGAATCAGAAGAGAGAGTCTGTCCTATGTGTTGTCAGCTGTCTCTATTTATCCTTACAAATGACATCTCAAAAATGGGTGATGGGCCGGCTTAACTAAGCTTGCCCCTGTGAACTGGGATTGGATCAGGGCCTCATCCCCGCCTTGCATCTGAGTGATTGGATCAAGGACGGATAATGTCACATTTATGGTTTGGCTTTTACAGTCCTTAGAATCCTCCCCTAGCCACCATTATCATAATCAAATTTGGTCCTAAATACATATTTATACATTGGTAACCTCTACAAAAATCACACCCAAAGATTCCATATTTTATGTAGCACCTGCTCATCAAAATCCCACAACTGTGAGACCTTGTTTCACCTTTCTGCAGAATTTAGTCCATTTCACCATGAACACAATTTCCAACCTTTCTGCAAATTACCACAAATATTTACGTATACCATAGGGATGTGTGTTTAAAGTTGAACAATTCTAGCATTAATACAGTTCGCATAAAACTACATATATTGCCATTCCTGTACAGAATATGTTACACACTTCCACCGACTCTTGAAACGTAAAGCCAAAAATTAGGCTAACAAATCAGTCCTTTTTATGTTTTTCGCCACTTTGCTTAACAAATTATGAGTCTCTAAAAATTGTTTATTCTTAGCAGCAAATGGTCCGCCTTTTGTCTCTCCCTGGAGCTCAAGGAGTAGCCCCCTCCTTTGGGGAATTCCTTTAAGGGGCAGTTTATGACCTTTTCACTCGTCCATTTCCAGGCATGGAAGATCAGCCATTGTTCCTTCTCTGGCTACAGATAAAAGTCTGGACTAACCCACAATTATCATATGTCATTGGGTTTCTGCTGTGAGGATTTCCCTCCCCTTTGGGGAAACCTGTTTTTCCACTTCTTGTAGGCCCAGCCATGCTAATTTTTTCTTAATTTCTTGGCTTAAAATCCAGGAGAAACCAAACCTGTTGCATCAAATGACCTAGATAAATTACATTCTTAGCTTTAAACCTGTGGAATCAAAAACAACTGAGATCTATATTCCTTTTAGCACCAATCCTTTTGTGTTTGCTAATCCGACAGACTTTTAGTTTAGATAACTTTGAAGTTTCATCAGGAGAGCCCATCTGACAGGGCTGTCATTCACAGGTAACCAAGTGTGCTGCACGCAGATTTTGACAGGGGCTGACATTCACAGGCAATCCAGTTTTTCTGAGAAAATGTTTTGCTCTTCACTTTTTAGGACTTTGTACATTCACAGTGCTTCATTAGATTAAATGAATTTTAGTGCCAAGCAAGATTTTGAGTGTTGAAACAATATCATGTACAGGTCTTTTTGGAGTTTTTGCAGCAAAATAAATGTCATTTACAGGCAAATTCTTGAGTTTCTTTGCAAAGCACTGCTTCTCCCTCTGTACTCTATGTTGCTTGTCATGGAGCCCACTGGCACTTTTTCTGCAGTGTGTGATCTATTCTACCACACATGCACCATGAGTGGCAGGTTGTGTAGCCATCTTTTTGTGTGTTGGAAAACACAGTTTTGGAGGTTTTGGCATGCACAAGATTTTTTCGCTATTGTTGCTATTTCTTGCACCATAAATAGCAGAGTGATGCCGCATAGTATAGCAAAGTGGGTCAATACATCCCAAAAGTCCCCCCTCCCGACTTTCTTTAGAACTCCAGTCAATGGGGAGTCGAGAGATTGGGATGTTCTTTTCTGTACATGTGGAGGAATTCAGTTGCTTCTCCAATCAGTGATTGAGGTGACACGATCTCCTCACCGGTTCAGATTAGAATGGGACGATACTCCGGATTGCCTGGGTTTTTCCTCCCGGTCCCCGAGCGGTCCTTCTTGTTGATTCTTGGGATGATTCTTAGATCAAATGCTAGAAAACAGAACGTAGCATAGTTAGTGAAATGTTCCCACTACTGTGTCCACACATCTTCGGGTGATGTTAGCAGTGGGAAAGACACTTGCATTCCTTACAATTGGCAATATTCGCCATCTATTATTCAGTGATCCTTTACTCATTTTCTTAGGTATAATCAATGCAGGTTTAATAATTTTTCTAGGTGTCCAGAATTTCCCCCTCTGGGTTTCCGGTAAGCCCTTCTATCTGCCGCAAAGTATGCCTGGGGTGGCAACTCTTTAGCTGGTTTATGTCGACCCACTTGTCTTCCCCTTCTGTCAAATTGCCTTTAGGGATGCAGATTCATAAGGCGACTGGAGAGATTCTGTCCACAATTTCAAAAGGACCCCGCCAGGTTGGGAGGAAGTTGCACTCTTTGGCTTGGTTCCTTTGGCAATTGTACAAGTAGACCTGGTCTCCTCCTTGATATTCCTTTTTAGTTGTCTTAAGGTCATAGTGGGTCTTCATACTGTCTGCTGATCTTTCTAGATTCTGCTGAGCATAGGCAAAAGCATGTTGAAGGTGTTTTCTCAGATTCTCAACATACTCATGAGTTGTGGAGCCATTTATCAAGGTCTGCTCTTAGGTTCTGTAGAGCAGATGCTGGGGTAGCACCATCCTTCATCCAGTCATTAGCTCAAATGGAGACATTTATGTTGCAGAAGAAGAGGTAGATCTGATGGCCATCAGGACAAGTGGTTATCAAATGTCCCAACTTGGCCCAGCATCTGCCACAAACTTTTTTAATATGCTCACAATAGTTTTATTGTACCTCTCAACTCCACCACTAGAGGACTACGGGTAGACAATGTGTAGTTTCCGTTTTACCCCAAGTATCTCCCACATCTTTGTCATCACTTTGCTAGTGAAGTGGCTACCTCGTTCTGACTCGATCCTCTGGGGTATTCCAAAACGCAAGAAGATGTGATTGATCATCAGGGCAGCTGCTGTTTCTGCCTTGCAATTTGGGGCCGGGAGACATTCCACCCATTTAGTAAAAAAGCATGTTACGGTCAACATGTACTTTATTTTATTTATTTTATTTTTGCATTTGTAAAGCGCACTGCAGCCCACAGGCATAGAGGCGCTGTCAAGGATACTTAAGAAGGCTTGCTTGAGGGTTACAATAAGCGGCCCAAGAAGTATATAACGTATGCTTTGGTTGGTACAGTTACAGAGAAACATTATTATATATTGTTAGGTGTGTATATATTGTTAGGTGTGAAACATTCAGTGATGGAGCATATGTCAGGAATCGTACAGGAGGACGCCCTCTAGACAAAGAGCCTAGGTTTTAAGACCTTGCGGAAGGCAGCATGGGATTCGATTGATCTGATCTCGTTCGGGATGTTGTTCCAGAGAGAGGCTGCCATTGTTGGGAAGCTCGAGCCCCCAGCACATACTCTACGCGTGTGAGGAGTCAGGATGCGGTTGGCAGAGGCGGCCCTGGAGGGTCTAGTCGCTGTTTGTTTGGAGATCCTTTGTTTGAGATACGGGGGTTCGAGTCCGTGAAGACATTTATGTGTTAAGGCAAGTGTTTTGAAGACCACCCTTTCTTTGATGGGTAGCCAGTGTGCCTCTCTCCTAACCAATGAGATGTGTTCCCTGCGTGAGATGCCTGCTGCGGCCCTTAAGGCATTGTTCTGGGCAATCTGGAGTTTAGCAAGGTTTCTGTGAGAGGTACCGATGAAGAGGGCATTGCAATAGTCAAGTCTGGAGCTAATGATAGCTCTGGCTATGGTGATGCAGTTCTGTTGGCTGAGGAATGGCCTGATCGCATTGATCAATTTGGAGTGGTACACTGCTGAGGAAGCTATAGCATTGACCTGCCTATCCATGGTCATGTTAGGTTCTAGGTATACGCCAAGGTCTTAATGGTTAGTGATACTGCGATGGAGGTGTTGTCTATATTGAAGTCCTGATACTCCTTGTCGAGTTTGCTCAGTGTGAGGGGGGACCCGATCAGCAGGAGTTCAGTCTTTTCACTGTTTAGACAGAGCCAATTGTCTGCCATCCAGGATTGAATGGTGGAGTAGATGAGGTTGAGGGTATCCGTATCAGTGCGATAATCCCCTGATAGGGGTATGAGCACCTGGGTGTCATCTGCATAGTTGGTATATGAGATGCACAGTGAGTCCAGAATACGAAACAGCGGTCTGGTGTAGAGGTTGTATAGAGTAGGGTCAATGCAGGAGCCCTGGGGGACTCCACATTTGATCAGACTCGGTGTGGCATTAGAGGATTCTGAGAAAACCTTCATTACACTCTCCTGCAAGAACGAGTTGATCCAAGCACAGGCCTTTGGGGAGAAGTTCGCAGTGGTTGTGAGGTGATGGCATAGGGTTTTGTGCTCTACAAAGTCAAAGGCCGCAGAGAGGTCTAATAGCAGAAGGAGCGCCAGTTTGCCTGCATCTCTTATGTCATCTATTTGATTTTTAGATGAAGTAGCGCAGTTTCAGTGCCATGACGAGGACGAAATCCGGATTGGCGCAGGCCAAGAAGGTGGTTGTCCTCAATGAATTTCTGAACTTGCAAATAAGCTGCTTTGTCCAGGATCTTTAAAAGGAAAGGGACCGTAGTAATTTGTCTGTAGTTGCCAGGTATCATCGGGTCGAGAGATGTTTTTTTTAGTAGAGGTCAGACCCAAGCTTCTTTAAGGGAGCTGGGTACAGTGGATGATTGGAAGGAGGAGTTAATAAAAGCAGTCACAAAGGAGACGATGGCTGGTGCACAATCTTTTATGATGTGAGCTGGGCAGGCGTCTCCCTTACAGTTAGAAGGCTTAACAGACTTAATGAGGGCAATGACTTCCGATTCGCTCATGGGAGAGAAATCAAATTTGGGTACCTGGTCGAGTGTGTCCAGCGTAGGGTGTGCCGTTTGGGCTGCTAGTAAGGAGGAGGCAGCCTTTTGATGGGCTAGGATTTTGGTGTGTAGGGAGTCGAGTTTGTTGAGCATGGCTCTTTGAATTTGGTTACACCAGGCCTCGTCTTTGACAATGCTGTGTGGTGGGGCTGAGGGGGATTCAAGTTCCCTGAAAATAGCGAAGATTTCTTTAGTCCCGGAATCTGCATTATTAATTCTTGTGTTGTAGGACTCAGTTTTGGCCTGTGTGATAGCAGTTTTGTATTCTCTCGCAATGGCCTTGAAGGCGGTTTTGTTCTGTTCAGTAGGGTTTCTTTTCCATGTGGCAAGTGATGCCCGTTTTTTTTTATCTTAGATCCATGAGTGCTTGGGAGAACCAAGCATTGGAGTGCTTAGTTTTCTTAGCTTTTTTGGCTGTCAGGGGAGCAATAGTATCTATTGCAGTGGTTATGATATGGTTGAAGGTGTTGGCTAATATTACTGTATCTTTGGGGAATGGTGGTTGCAGGGCTAGAACCTGTAGACGAGGAAGGAGGGTATCTTTTGTTAGTTTCTTGGAGCTCCTAGATAGTGCCGCGGGGAGCAGGATGGTGGGTTTCGAAGGCTCTGTAGAGATGTCGATGTGAAAGTTAATACAGAAATGGTCTGACCAAGGCATGGGGGATATGGTGGAACAGAGAATGGGGCAGTTATGTTGCGCCACCCAGTCAAGTGTTCGACCTTTAGTGTGAGTAGGCTTGGTGATGGCTTGGACAAACCCTAGGGTGGTTAGTCCTTGTTGTAGGGCAATGGCATTGGTGTCTTGGGGGTAGTTGAGCCCTAGGTTGAGGTCACCCAGTACTACTACTTTAGTGGATTATTTTAGGTTGTGGGACAGAGAATGGATGAGGGTTTCTTGGAAGTTGGTGGGAGGGCCTGGTGGGCGATACACAAGGTGAAATGCAATGGTGGAGTTGGGAGACGTTTTGAGTTTGATGAGGAGGTATTCGGCATTGTGCCCTAGTTCACCCTGAGTTCTTCTGATGTCAAGGGTGTCCTTGGCTATGATGGCCACACCTCCCCCCCTTTGGCGT
This sequence comes from Ambystoma mexicanum, assembly GCF_040938575.1. Lineage (NCBI taxonomy): Eukaryota > Metazoa > Chordata > Amphibia > Caudata > Ambystomatidae > Ambystoma > Ambystoma mexicanum. The sequence goes on from NC_090928.1 coordinate 742,168,483, forward strand.
ATCCGATCCTGCCTAAATATGATGTAACCAGATGGGATGGCGAGCGAAAGTGCGGGTCCGGAGGTGTCTTGTAGCCAGGTCTCACAGACAAAAAGAAGAATGTCCCTGCTGATGAGATCATGTACATCAAGTGTGTGCGCTGGAATCGATTGGGCGTTTACCAAGGCGCAAGTTAGGAGTTTTTAGGGAGGGCTGCACGGTTTTGCAGAAGAGGTTGAGGTAAGTCTTTGGTTGGGGGTCGTGGTAGGTACAGATTGGGTGGTGTGGGGAGCATTAACCAGCCTGTCGTTGTCTATCAGGGCAGTGGGGGCACAATTGAATATGGTAACAGCATTAGTAGCAGTGCATGACATACCCGTGGGGGCACCATTAACCAGCAGGGCAGTGGGGGCATCATCATTGCATAACACAGCAGTGGGGCATCATCATTACATAACACAGCAGTGGGGGCATCATTGACCAGCAGGGCAGTGGGGGCATCATTGACCAGCATGGCAGTGGGGGCATCATAATTGCATAACACAGCAGTGGGGGCACCATTGACCAGCAGGGCAGAGAGGGCATCATCATTGCATAACACAGCAGAGTGAGCATGAAGAACATCTTGGTTTGTGCACAATGAACTTACAAGTTGTGCTGCTGAGAGTGCATCGGCAAGAGGCTCCAGGTCCTGAGCTCCTATGGCCTCAAGAGGTGGCGGATCTGCATGGTCGGATGTCGTAGAGCGTGCCATGCAGGTGCGATCCGCTCTATTAGCTTGATGGCAAAATGCGACAGTGGCATTCCAAGCACCTGCGTGTGCTGTACGGCACTGTAGAAGATGAGGGTAACGTACTGACTGTGGGCTATGTCGGATATCCCTGCGGGGCTTTACAGTGAAGAGGCTGGTGAGCACAAATGCGAAGCGGTGGAGGCGGCTTTGTGCAGCATTTCTGGTGCGCAGTCGACCGTTCCTCATGGCGAGACTAGGCTGGTAGGCGGTGGGGTTCCGTGTGCCAGTGCGTAGCAAGAGTATTTCATTTCTCTGTCTAAGGTCAGATGGGAGGGCCGTGGAGCAGCCATTGTAGCGTGTGCAGGCATGGATTCCTGCAACTAGCAGCTCCGAGCAGCGGAGAGCTGCAGAGAGGGGCGACGGACTTTCCTGTTGGCCTTCCCTCGGCGGCTTCGCCTCGCGGCGCGCCTCCCCGCCATTTAAAGCAGGAGGGTAGGTCGGCGCGAGGTGTGGGACCCAATCGGGTCGGACGGCTTCTTCTGTTGTTGTGGTTTCCATGGCGACGAACACGGGGGCAGCCATCTTATGATTCATACGCTCCTCGTGGCATGTAAAGGGCACAAAGAGTGCACGGGCAGGCATCTGGGGGCTCTGGAGCGGCGCTGGTGCTGCAGGCACGGCACCTGTGACTCCTTGCAGTTCCCCTCGCAGCGGAGCTGAAGAGAGGGGCGACAGCCTTTCCTGTTGGCCTTCCCTCAGTGGCTTCCCGCCGAGGGAAACCGCCAAGGGAAGGCCTTGTACTTGTTCCCCATAGAGGAGCGAATCACGGGCCCGATAAAATCTGACCGAGGCAGTGTCATCCCCCTCTTTTGGAGGGGGGCACAGTGTGTGAGTGATGATGGCTGAAATTTTGCACACACAAAACAACCCCTCAAGTACTGGTCGAGGTCCTGCCCATGTGTGGCCAGTATGCAACCTCTTGCAAGATTTCTAATGTCGTATGAAACCCTTGATGACCGCCTGTGGCCGTATCATATGCGTGACGTAGCATCAGGCATCGGAATGAGGTAGGGACCACCCACTGGTCATGGCCAGATATGGATCTCCTCACCAACAAACCGTCGTGGATTCAGAACATTTTTGCATTTTTCATCAACACTCTGAGGTCCTCTTTCCCAATGCAATCAGTATCCGTCAGGGGAAAGTTCTCAGCGTCCTCAATGTGTTGATAAAACTTACCAATTATTGGATCCCCTTTTTGAGCCGTAATCAAATCGGCATCTGGGGTCTCCTTACTCCATTGGTCAGTTGAGAGTTCATTGTGAGCATTTGTCTGGGACCTAGTGATAGCAGTGACCTGGATTTCTCCCAACAGGGACTCAATCTCAAGTACATCCCCTTGGATGGCTCCGGTTTGCACCAGCTGATCAGCTAAGTCAATTCCAGTTTTGTCTGGTCCCTCTACTTTAGAATGACCCTTAATCTTTTTCCAGTAGATGGTCATCCCATTCAAGGTGACCAGATCATCAATATTCTGTATTAATTTTCCATGTTTTAGTGGTTTATTTTCAGCACATAGCATGCCTCTGGTGTTCCAATTAACCATGTGCTCCACGAACCCGTTCCATACATAATCTGAATCAGTGATTATGACCAGTTTGTGGAGTTGGTGTTGGACAGCAGTGAGGACGGCTTGATGCACAGCCATCAGCTCTGCCACTTGACTACTGCGGGGACCGATTTTGTACCCAGCGCAGGGCTCTGGGGCATCATTCACCCATGCATTGCCCACGCCGGCCACCAGTTCGTTTTCCCCATTGTTGTCAACATGGTAGGAGCACCTAGCCACATAGACAGTGGGCATTCCCTCACACTTGTCTTCTTCATAGACTTTGTGCGGGGAATTAAGGTATGCCTCCATGTTGTCCTTAATTTTAAGACTTTCCTCCTCGACACAGTTTTCTCTCTTCTTGTTTTGGCCATATCTGACCTCCACAGGAAAGCCTTGCATTGACAGAATTAAGGAAGTAACTCGGGAATTACTCATGTTTCCGGGCCGGATTCTGTCACTTTGCAGATATTGCAAAGGCTGGTGTGGAGCCTTCACTATGATGTGTTCCCCCTGGATGAATGGGCGGTAATTCTTCAATGCCCACACCGTTGCCAGGAGTGCCTTCTCACAATCGTTGAATTTTTCCTACACAGAGGATAAAGTCTTATTCACATAGGAGATTACTTTATTGACCTCAAGCATGTATTTGAGAACCCTGTCACCAAGAAGAAGGCTTCTTTTGAGTTGTCTTACTGTCTCGGCTTGTTCTGGATCCCACTCCTACTTGACCCCCCCTTCAACAGATGGATCAGGGGTCTGGTGATCTCTGCGTAGTCCTCAATGAACTTTATGCTATAATTAGTCAGTCCAAGGAGGCTCCTTAGCTCACGCAGAGTTGTGGGGTCTTTTAGTTTCTGGAGTGCTTCTACTTTCTTTTACTGGGGACAGAGACCCTCAGGAGTTATCTCATGCCCCAAGAAATTGACACGGGTCCTGCACCACTGTGCCTTTTGGAAAGAGAGTTTTGCTCCGGCAGCCCTCAACTGTGTCAGAACATAACAGATCTCCGCTATGTGTTCCTCCACAGTTGAGCTTTTGATTAGAACATCATATACATAGGCCAGGTTACCCCTTTCACCGAAGTCGGGCATGGCCTTATCCATAAAGATATTAAATTAATTGCTGGAGTTGATGTATCCGAAGGGAGTCCGGGTCCAATTGTACTACTGCCCCGAAGGTAAAGGCCAGCTTGTATTGGCCCTCCCTAGTGACAGGTACAGTCCAGTACCCATTGGTAAGGTCAATGGCAGTGTATACCGTTGACCCCTGGATCTGGGCCAGCCCTTGGTCAATGTAGGGAAGAGGCCATCGGGAAGTATGGCCGTTTGGTTTCAAAATCCCCAGCACCAGATTATTGAAGGTGCTGTGTACTGGACGAATAATCTCATGGGACTCAAGGTTCTTAATTATTTCAGTAAGGGACTCGATTGATGTGAGAGGCAAGCGATATTGCTTCACAAACACTGGAGTCATGCCAGGGTCCATGCGAATTGTTGTTGTGTTGTTGTGTGAATTTCAGTGCGACCACAGTCATATGAGTCCACCGCAAAGAGATCTTGAAAATCTAAGAAACCTTGTTTCAATTTTTGCTTTTGCTCCAGAGTCTCACAGACATCAGCTAGGTTGAATCTCTTCAACCATCTGCCTGAAGCCCGGAAATACTTCTGGTTTTGGTATCTCAGCGGCCTCCTCCAGCTGGGTGGAGATGTCCCTTGTTAAAGTACTGACTTGGACTGATGGCTTCAGGTGGGTAAGGCAGTCCTGGTGGACTTGCAAGATCACCTCATCCCCCCTGAAGTCACAGGTCACCTCTTCTTTACCATAAGGGCAGGAAGAGTACACCAAGAAATTCCCCCCATGCCGGGTGAAGATCCTGTCTGGTGTTGTGTCATTGTCGCTATCACTGTCAACACAGTCATTGGGGATTGGTCCTATCAGTTAATTATCTAAATCTATGGAAAAATGTCGGTCATCAACCACCATTCCAATAATGGTGCCTGCGCCCAGAGTGATACTCCTGAGGTCGCTGTTATCCACCTCTATTGGAATGGTGTTGTGTTCTGTATTGACTAGTGGTGTTGGTTTTAACCCCAGCCCTTGCTGTTGGAAATGGGCATTGAGGAGAACATATGCGTCAGGATTTAGCAGTTTCTGTCCTCTTTTAATTTTTATTTCGAGTGAAAATTGTCAGGTCCGTTCTGGGATGGTGACTTCCTCTCCAATATGAATTTCAACTGCATATGGCAGCAATTGAGCTGACCAAAATGGTTTCTCTGTATCATCAAATTCCATGGGATAACCCGCTAATCGGGACCAGGCTTTGAAGTTTATTAGGTCGAAAACTAATGGAAAAGCGATTGAGAATGTCACTGCCTAAATAAAATGCACCAAGGATATCTCGCACAACCCAACAATTATGGACTATGTTATTGTTGTCTATGGAAATTCTGAGCATACACCTGCTAGGTAGGAGATGTTTGGAATTGGGTGTTTCCAGGTCCATTTCCCATTTGTCTATCAATTTAAATGTGGGAATGGCTGGTTCTTTTGGGAGTTTTCGGAACATGGCCTCACTGATGAGGCTCTTACCGTTGTTCACGCACACGGGCGAGAACAGAGTCCTTCCCCTCATTTAACTGAATAGGGATGAACAACACACAGCCAAAAACACATGTAAGAGTGGGAAAAAAAAGGCTCACACTCTTACCAGGTGAAAAAAAAAATCCTACAAATCCAGCAAAGCTGCTGAGGGACTCAGTAGGTAAGGGAAATTAGCCATTCTGGAGAATTCTCCCTAACACCTGCTAAACATGTTTTGCTCCTCCCATTTTTTAACTCCTCCCCTAAGCCGGGTATAAAAGCACTTCTGACTCACCTGTTTCGTCTGTCTCTTCTGCAGGCAGGTTCATATGTGCCAAACTCCAGAAAGTCTTATTTAATTGGTACTATAATTTTTAGACATGCATGTGGATAGTTTTCTGTAGTAAAAACGTTGTTCTTCCCTTACTTTTGCTGAATGCCATTTTTGCCAAATTTTTGGTGCTTAATTTCTCGCCATTTTTCTTTTACCGCAAACATGCGGATGGCAAGTTGGCGTAATGTATATAGATGGGTGAACTGGTGGGGATTAATGAAGAGGTGCTGGAGGTTTCTGCCAGCATTTTGCAGTAAAAGAAAGTGGCATTATTGGTAAAAATATTTTGGCAAAAGTGTAATTCAGTGAAAAGAAATCTGGAAACATTCATATATCCATATTCCCTATCTATTTGAGCCATTAGATTGGGTGCAATGTGCACTTATGCATGGGTAAGTCATAAATGAAAAGTTCACTCAGCCAATCGGAATACATCCACATCGCACAATATCGATGTTTTTGGTTTTTTTGTGGTGCACAAGTTACATTTCAAAAGATTAATATCTGCGAATCACATCTGTTCCCATCTAACATTTTGTGATAGTATAATTTTCTGGATGATCGACCTAAGGACAAGTAAGTACCCTGGCAGAGATAAATCATAGCACAGTATGTGACATGTGCTAACTCATCTGCTAGGCAATGCCCCTTGTCCTGATGTTTGTGCATTATGGAGCTAAACTTATAGCCTAAGCATTTATAAAATCATGTCTCTGCATGCAAATGCGGAAGATACTCCTTCAATACATACCCACATCTGTTTTGTTCATTCCTTTCACAAGTAAAAGCCCTTTTTTTCAATAATATTCTATAATAATATCTCCTCAGAACAGGTGGGGACATACAGTATGTACACTGGATACAGCAAAATTCTCACCAAAAGAGAGGAGTTCCCCAAGTATGTTCATATGGTCCCTTGTCCTAAACGTAGACAACCTACCTATGCTTTAGGCTTAACCAAATCCCGACTTTGGAAAGGACAAGTAAGTGGGGGCTGGGCATGAGCAATCAGAGCTGTAGATTTTGCAAGAACTTGGCTACTAAGGAAACCATCAAACACCTGGTACCCCGGTCTGTACAAAGAAAAGGAAATTCACTTGTGAATGGAAAATGTAAACAAACTTCCCTGGTCTAGCTTGATGGTCGGCCAGGGGCAAACCCTGATACTGGCTCTAACTGGTTTCCTTGCCCTGATATTGAAAATTATATTGAACTTATGATGGCAGACACTGATCATTTATATCCTTCTTTAGATGTGGTGTTTCTATGAAACTTGATTTAAGAAGACACATTTTACTTTTTGTATTAGAAATGTGGATTGTATGCTGTTGATAGTCTATGCAATTTTTGCTAACATTTTACAAAGCTACTGCAAGTTGTCAATCGATACACATTTGAAGAAGATGTGAACATAATTATTGAAAAGAAATTAAAAAAGACACAACGAATGTTGTAATGTCGCACCTCTGCTTTTGGCATGAGGGTATGTGGTCCTGAAGCAATGCTCGCCATCATTTTGTCATCCTGCTGTTAAAGAAATTGGGTCTCATTACACGTTGTGCGGTAGGGATTTAACGTTACCGGTAAGGGAATACCCATGCCAATTACGACCCGGCTAAGTACGGTGCCACTAATAGCGGCCAGACCGCGGGCGCGCGACCATTGATTCCGTAAATAACACCATGCCGCTAATAGCACATCATCACAAGCCAGGCGGACGTGCTAATAGCGGCATGGAAAAGCCCCCAAAACCCCTTACCGGCATGGCGCAAATACCGGCTTCGCAAACCACCCGTTTTCAGAACCTAGCAGTGTTTCCACCAGCCACAGGTGGACAGAATCAGCACAGGTGGAGGCAATGGAGAGTGTGGCAGCACAAAAGGAGCACACCACACCCCTTCACCCACCCATTCCCACACCAAGATGGTTCCAATACTAGCAGCATTACATGGGCTGGAGGACATGATTGCAGTGCAGCAGTAACAACAACAGGCAGCACAAGGGAGACGCAGGAGGAGAAGGAGGAGGATGGCAAGACAGGTGCAGCAAGCACCACCAGGGCACCTAGGCATACCACAGAGGCAGCCACCAATCCCCAGGATCCGAGCCAGTCCATTAAACCTAACCCCTGAGCAGATACACACCCTGTACCGTCTGTACCGGGATACCATCACCAGCATCATGTACATGACACATGACGACATTGTCAGCCTCATAGACATCAGAACTGCCATTCCCCCCTCTACAGAAGGTGGTGACTGTGCTCCATTTCCTGGCCACAGGCACCTACCAGCATACAGTGGGGCAGATGCATGGCATCTCACAACCAGTATCCTCACGCACGCTGAACCAGGTACTCGATGCCTTCCTGAAGCATGCACGGGAACACACTTATCCTGCTACGGACTGGCCAGGAGATCGCAAACACCAAAGTTGGCTTCTATTCACTGGCAGGCATCCCAAGTTGCATCGGGACCAGCGACTCTACCCATGTGGAATTGTTGGTCCCACATCAAAATGAAGTAGTCTACCAAAACACAAAGAAATTCCACTCCATCAAAGTGCAAATGGCATCTGATGCTAAGAAGATAATCACACATTGTTGTGCCCGATTTCCCGGATCAACCCATGATTCCATGGCCCTGCGTAACTCAAACATGCCACGCTAAATGGAGCGACAAGCCGGTCAGCGTTCCTGGCTACTTGGTGAGTAGCAGGGCAAGCACATGGCAGTGTGATGTGGTTGGGAGAGATACATACTCCTACTGGGTGTTGACTGTCGTCTGTAGGACAAATGGACATACGGATGTAGGCCAATGTCCATCAGGGAAGGCCGCAATGTCCTTGAGGAGAACCCACATGCAATTATGAGCTGCACAACATAGAGCACAATCCAGGTTTCCGAATATTGCACATCCATCCACATCCACATTGCACATCATGCCACACCACATACCACACAAATCAGCAACATGGCGTCAAGATGGTACTACAGAATCAGCACAGCACAACATCAAGACAGCAATGTGCCCTTGAATGCATGCAAAGGTAACACCCCTAGCCATACCATTGAACCACACACCTATAGCACCACTGAAGTGATGCCACACAGCATGGCAACATCCTGGCCATCGCCTCTTGCATGGCCAGGAGGGACACGATGAGCGTCAGCATCTGATGTATCAAATGTAATGAGATACAAGGGAGAACTTTTATGGATGGAGATGGGTATTGTTGCCCTGATATATGTGGTGAGGCCCACAAAATACGCTGTCCCCAATGAAGTACACATACACAATGATGGAGACCAAGCCTGTGTTTCAAATTTTCAACAGTGTATTGTGATCATAATGTGTACAAAAAGTGCATGGCCCCAACTGTGCAAACACCCTTTACCCCCTCCCCCTCCACCCACAACACTCCCAAAAACACCCTTTCCCCTCTCCCCCCTGCCTCCTCCCCCCATAACACTCATAAAAAAAACACCCTTTCCCCCCTCCCCCATGACACTCCCAAAAACACCCTTTCCCCACTCCCCCCACAACGCCCCCATGTGAGGTTCATAGTGTGCAGGTGTCCTGCTCGACATGTGCCAGCAAGTTCTTGCTGGCCCTAATTCTCATGGGCTCCTCTGCCATTGGGTGGTTGGGATGGCGTGCGCCTCATGGTGTGCAGAGAGAGCGGCGCCGGGGGCTTGTTTGTCGCAGAGGAGGAGGTGCCCGGTTGATCCTGTGGTGGTGGGGGGGTATTGTCGCTCCATGGCGTCCGCAATACGTGTGAGTGCCTGCCTAAATTGGGCCATTTCCTCACAAATCCTGTTCGTGCAGGCCTCCATGGCATCCCTTGTCTGGCTTGCATACGAACTAAGGTCATCCCTCAGACAGGCTGCCTCTGCCACATGCTGGCCAACCAGCACAGTGATTTCAACCTGCCTCTGGCTGTAGCAAGGTCGTGTTGACTGGATCCAGCTGTTGGGGTGGCTGCTGCGGCCTGGTCCATGCCTCTGGCATCAGGTGAGGACACCTGAGGGCTCCATCGCCCTTCCACAGCCTCATTGCCTGATTCTACATGGCTACCTGATCGTGATAATGGCCTTGGGCTTGGCTCAATGGACCGTGGTGGGCTGGGGGTCTGGCTTTGAATCTGAACTTCAATTGCCTCCTCAACTTCCGAAAGCGGGGCGGTGGCTGCTGCCTCACCAGTGAAACTGGTGGCAGCAGAGTGCGGGCCCTCCGTGCTGGTTTCCAATGTCATGGGGTACACTGCCGTGGGTGGAACAATTGCAGCAGCCGTGGCCTCAGGCTGTGTAGAACTGGTGCTCTTGCTGCCTTTGCCCCTCTGCTGCTGATCACTCCTCCCGGTTCCCCTTGAGGTGGTAGCGGTGTCCCCTCTGTCATGTGACCTGGGCTTTTTCTTAGCTGGTGGAGCAGGTGTCACAGTGCCCGGTTCATCAGTGTCTGTCTGTGACCCTGCAGGGGACAAAAATAGAGAATATCATCATTTATAGTTCTACGTGCCTTATGCAGATTGTTTACGTCATGCCGCTCTATGCATTGGGGCCTCTTTATTTTGGAATCCAGTAATGGGGATGTCGGGTGGGTCATGCATGAATGGGTCTGTGTTGCACGTGTATGTGGTGATGCGTGCATGTAGGTTTGTGGCTGGATCGATGGCCTGATTATGGACTCATATTTGGGGGGCCCATCACCCTTCACTGTGCATTGTTTGGTGTATACACTCACCTCCATCTGATGAAGTGGGCGCACCATGCTCCATGTCTCCAACACCCTCGATCGATTCCACACCAATTGTGGCGGCGCAGGTCTCCTCCCACTCCCAGAGTTTTATAGGTGAATCTGCGCCATCTCCTATGGCCATTGCCAGCTTGCGATTCACGGACAGGATGTTTTGTACACGGACCTGTAGGTCGTCCCACCGCTTTCAGCAGTCATTGACAGTGCGGGTGGTGGTGCCCAACGCACTGACTTTGTGGGCAACCTCTGCCAAGATGGCCTTTTTCTTGAGGAGGGTCTCCCGCCGCAAGTTATTTGTAAAAACGACATTGGCATTTGCTGCAAGTGTCTGAGTAAGCATGATCAGCCCCTCGTCGCTGAATTTTTCTTTTTGCTGGCGGTCAGCGCTATTTGCATGCAGAGTGAGGGCAGAGGTGCTATCTGCACTTTCGTCGAAGCCGGTAAGGGACTTTTTGGGGTCTTTAGCGGCATGGCAGTAGGGTCATTAACGGTATGGCGCTATGCTCGTGTCCGCGTACTTGTAATGGTACGCTATTAGCGCCCTCTTGCCAAGGCGGACACGTTAATAGCGCCATGCCGGTATATGTTGATTTTTACCGCACAACATGTAATGAGGCCCATCAACTTTTACTTAAATTCATATGAGGAATAATGACACAATAATAAGGCTTGGCAATAAACATACACATTTGAATACAAACAACTAAAACATTAAAGTCCATCCATGTATAAAAGGTCCACCATAAAAACACAATTTCAACATGCCAAGTGTAACTGTTCTATTTGGGTTTGGGTATATGCTGCTGGAATAAGAGTATACTTCTTTGAAAGGTAAGATAAGTATAAAATAAAAAATGGATAAAGTTTATAGTCAGAGAGATATACATTGCAATAGGTAGGACTATAATGGTAGCAGTATCTTTCACTTGTGATATTGTTGCTTTCAAGACTTTAAACCCTACCAATGGATGAGTACAAAACACACACCAGCAAAATACTTGTTCTCCTTGGGTGAATGACCAGTAAAGACGACTGATCATCACAGTGCCCTCCTTCAGTAAAACAAGCAAAGAGATAAGGGAAAAAAGGGAAAAATAAAACGTATATACAAATGCAGTCTTCTAAATAGTCAAATAGAAGTATGTACAAAAAAAGAACATGGCATTCTGACGTTGTTGATTATTCATCCCAATTTTTTTTAAATGTCAAGATAAAAGCAATCATAAAAATAATATCAAATACCTGTTGTAGTTCCATAGTGTCATAAGGTTCTGTCATAATAGTATGCCTGACAATTTGCTCCTGATAATAGCATGGAATGATTTTAATCAATATGTACAAATGGAAAGTGCTTGTTGAGAGCATACGGTATATGTCTGCAGAAGTGGATAACACTGTTGAAATGACTGAGGATGAGCGTTAACACAGAAAAAACAATACATAAAGAGAAATGCATACCAGCACACCATGCGCCATGTCTGATGAAATATGCAGTACAGCTGTTGTGGTTGTTTCACCCTTGTAAAATATGTTGAAGATGGACAAGACCATATTAAATAATGATTACATCAGCAAAGAAGATTGACTAACACATTTAGATCTTGCAACACACTGTCACAAAATACTGCATTAGTTATTCACTGAATGAAAATAATTTAAGAAATTAACCCACATAATGTCACAAAAATCAAATGACAATACACATTTTCGTCATGCAAGATGAGGAACTGGGGTGTACATTTGTGAAATAATTAAAAATTGGACAATCAAAAGGGGTTTGTCCATAAGAAAACAATGTTTTGCATCAAAGGGTAAATAAAAATAATTGGTGACGTTGTATCTACCACAAATAGTGTCATAAAGATTCATATAAAAGACACAAAAGAATACCAAGAGTTATACCTGTGAGTACTGGGCTGTTTGCAATGATTGTGTCAAAATAGTAATGTCCCAGTGGTCTCCTGTATAACAGTTTTTGGAAATCTGAAAAACAAATTAGGAGTGTTGTTTTGTTCAATTCACATAACATATTTTTCAATCTACAAATTATGTTTAGAGTATAGCTACTGGCAGCAGCGTCATATGCATGTTTCTAGATCAAATAAATGGTTGGTGGCGAAGGACCAATGAGAAATTATCTTTGATTAAAAACATTACCAAATCAGATATTCCATGACTGCTACATAATTATATTCGTATATTCTATAAAACAGAATAAGCAGAATAGTTTCAAATATAGCATTGGACAAACATTGTAATTGATAGAAGACTGGTATTGATCAATAGGGAACATTCAGAATGTGATATAAGTAACAATAAGAGTATCAAGAAAAAGCATACCTGTTTATCAAGTGTTATGTCTGTGGGTTCATGTAAGCTACTTGACGCCACTGATTGGCCCTTTCAACAACACAAAGACTTGCTCAAGAGACTGTGTTAATGGTACAATGGTACAAGAGCAAAAATATAGACAGCCCACAGCAAGTACAAAATAAAAGTTCCCACAATGCAAGACATATAGAATTACCTCCTGAGGGTGAAAGTGTCTGACAATCCATCTAAAGTACTTGGGAGGCATTCCATTTGCTCTGTCTGTGAACGGAAAGAAGGCCAGAAGATTTACTCAAAAGTATGAACAGCGATACATAGATGTGTTAATATGCATCTATATGTTAAGAATACTAATCATGCAAAGATGAAATGGGATAAGTCAAGCTCACTAAGACACACACAACATACAGTTTAAAATGAAGATAATAACATAATGTGGGGATCCATCACACACATTCTTCAAGAAGTATAAAAGTACATTAGACCAAGGAGAAGTGTAAGCATGTTGCTGATTATCACATAAATGTAGGTAGCATCACACATTCAAAACATTACTGAATGTGTAATCCATCTCCTGTCCATGTGTATGCTAGAAGGTGGTGGCAGCAGCATTTCTCAGTAACTTACAAAATTGTCTGGAATTAATCTTTCTTCTGAGAGGTAAAATACTTGCTGCCCATCATTGGCACAGATGTCACCTTCAGAATTTGGAAATCCACAGTTGAGCAACCATTTCCATATCAGCAACAAGTGTTTTGGGAAAATGTGTATCACTATGCTGGGTGTCCTCACATGAGTAACATTTTGATATTCCATAACAATTCAAAAAGGCATCTGTCTTATTTGTAAGAGGATTCAATTCAACACTACAGCTAAGTCAACGCCTAGTCCATAATACTGAATGAAAACCCTTATTGATATATCTTTATGTCCAGTTCATGCGTTCTGGATGACTACCCCTATATAACACCCCTCTCTTGGAATCCTCCTGACCCCACTGAGCCAAGAAGTAGTTCTGTTTTGCAAGTTAAAAGGTTTATTTGATAATTTAAACAATAGATATATATATCACACTTTAGAATAAATTAATAATTGAATATCACACTTAATCTGAGATGATAAAGATTAACAACGGAGAATCTGGCACTAGCACACTTCTTGATAATCGCTAAGGAGTTGACATAAAATGGATAAGATAGCAACAATACTTTTATGGTTTCAAATGGATGCAATGTGGAATGAAATGCGGTACAGAAAATAACTTGATAGGATTTCAGCAAAAGACAATGTAATCACTTTCTTGGACAATTCCCTCCCCCCTTTATGCAATACAAGGAAATGGAAGGGAGGCACACAGTTCTCAGAAATGCAATTAAATGTGATTCAGTTCACCCAGCAACTTAGACTACAGACGTTGAAAACACAGGCCCAAATGCTTTTAAATGTGCTGGCAATGTAGAAAAAAATATGCTAAAATACTTTTAATTCCCTCTAGGAGGTTCAGGGTGAGTGAAATCAAGTTAATATTAGTCCAGGCTCACACTAGCAATGATTCAGGGATGATTAGCAGGTTAAACGAATTTCTGGCAAATGGAAGGCAAGCAGCAGCAGATTTTTACACGTGAAGAAATTTGCAAATCGCGGCAAAATTCGCGAATGCGTCTGGTGCGATTACAGAGGAACTACAAGGGCTAGGAAAGCCTAGGATCTCAGCTTCCAGATGAAAGTTACTGCAAGTCTCTAGCACAAACGGTCGCGGAGATATGAGCGATTGAATAAAGGTCGTTTTTCAGATTGAAATTTTAAAGTTCAAAAAGACAAGTGCAGCTTGCAACTAGAAAATGACAAGTGACAGCTTTGCAAATGACAGGTGACAGTTAGGAGGCAGTTCTACTTAGATTAAAATAGCTTGAATTATATTATTTTAACTAAGAGATTGGTTCTGCACAGTTTTACTATGTACTCACACTATATTCTTGAGTTAAATGGGCCACGCCACGGATCTGGTCAGGTTTTGGACTGCACTCCGGTTCAGCTCTCTCTGGTTTTGGATACTGCTCTGCTTTCTCTGGGTCTTTCTGCACAGCTTTCTCTGGAGATTGATGGAGGTAAAGTATGGATTTTCCCGGCAGAGCTTCCAGCTGCAAATGGATTTGAAGGTCCCTATCTGTTCTGTCTCTCTGCTTTTATGTGTTTTTAAAATGGGTGTGTGTGAGCAGCATCACTAGCCAGCCCCTCTCCACTTATCATTGGCCAAGCTTTCATTTCTCCCCTGATTGGGGGAGCTAAGTTGTGTCAGAGTGATGTCATTTTACAGCCTGCAGAAAGTCCACTCCTCCTGTCAACTTGCACACAAATCTAGATTTGAACCAAATACATATTTGCAGAGGTACATATTGTTTTAAAATCATATGCACCCATCATGCATTACAGGAGGTATACCCTGTCCAAATCTGCTCTTCCTGAGAGCTTGCATTCAGAAATGGCAATATTTTGCACTTTTTAACTGGTTTGCAATTCCGGACATTACCCCAAATTTACACACATGTGCGCAAGGAGTATGGACATTAGTTGATGAAGTGTCAGATTTTTCACATGCACACATTTTGAGTAATATCCTCTTTTCCGCTATAACCCCCCTGAACATGCCACCGGTTCTAAAAACCTCTTAAAATGTGGGCAGAAAAATCACAAGAATTATGGTGTCATTTAAATAATTTTCACACGTCCGCTCTATGAGTTATTCATCTTTTTCTAAAACCATATTCTGGCTATAGAGGTGTGTCTTTTCATGTCACATGGTACAGAAACCAGTCTTTCCAGTTTCTGCCAAGCTCAGAGACCCTGCCCCTCCCAGCTTCTGCCAAGAGGAAGCTCCATTTACGACTCCCGCCAATAAAACATTTGCCTGAGTCAGGACAGGGCTTTGTTCAGAGCTCCTGTATTCTGTGGGGGCTCCCCTTAATTCAATTATCAGAGAGATGGCATATCCTTAGTGTGGCCAGCAAAAGGCAGATAGGCCTGGGAACACAGCTGTGACTCGAGTTTCACTCCTGATGGGGGTAGTTGCCAGGCAGAATTCAGTTCCTTAAGCCAGGTTTCAGATAAAATGTCACTTCTGTTCCCCAGTTTAAGTCAAGACAATTTTTTTACATATGGAGCTAGAATGCTGATTCTAAGTTTAAAACTATGACATTTAAACAATTGAAACCTATGTGACACACAAAAGTAGGTCACTCAGTCAATTTAAACATTTAGATTTTTTAGTGTCTTTCAGTCCAAATTTACTTAAACTGCTGAAATCCACAGCTCAGCCAGTCTTGTTATAAACCTTCAAGTCACTTTAGAATATAACTTTACATTGGATCCACCTCTTAAAATGCCTTTCTTTGGCATGTTTTGGGTTCATTTATTCAGTTTTCTACAAAATCTGGTGGTTTTAAAACGCCGGCTTTTGGATAGTGGTGAGTACTGGTACTGCACCCCTTTTTGGGATTTAAGAAAATGAATTCCCAACAGTTATGGGTTTGCTTTTGGCAATCAGCATTGCCACTCCCAATGGTTTCAGACTACTGTGTGGGTAGTCCAATGGTGGTTTTAGGCACCGTCCTTCTGTGCCCATAACATCGGCAAAAATGAGTGGCAGCCTATTCTTCATGCATTTCCCTGTGCATTTTCTGGGAAGCTCTGGCCATCATGATGTTTTCCAATACTGCACAGTTTTGAGGTAGGGCTCGGATGCATGGGTAAATACATCCCACAAGCCCCCCTCTTGCGATGGCCATTCTATTTCACGAATGGGACTCGCAAGACCTCGAATGTTTCCTCATCTTCTTCCAATAGATGGCACAGTTCAGCATCTTTTCCTCCATCCGGTACTGATCGATCGGTTCTCCTCGCCGGTCCTGATGGGAATATTGGGCGGTACCCCGGGCCCGTTGCGTCTCTGCTCCCGGTCTCCGGATCGTCCTCCTTGTCCCGTCTCCAGGTTTTCTTTCTCCTAGGACGACAAAGGAAGAGCGACAATACCTATCTCTTAAGATTTCCAATGTTGTGTGAAACCCCCTGTGACCGGCGGTGGCCGCATCATGGGCGTGACTTAACATCAGGCTTCGGAATGAGGTAGGAACCACCCACTGATCGTGGCCAGCTTTGGATTTCCTTACCAGCAAACCGTCTTGGATCCGGAACATTTTTGGACATTTCATCAACACCCTTAGGTCCTCTTTCCCAATGTAATCGGTATCCGTCAGGGGAAAGTTCTCAGGGTCCTCAAGGTGTTGGTAAAACTTACCAATAACTGGATCCCCCTTCTGAGCTGTAATCAAATCAGCATCAGGGGTCTCCTTACTCCATTGTGCAATTGAAAGGTCGTTGTGAGCATTTGTCTGGGACCTAGTGATAGCAGTGACCTGGATTTCCCCCAACAGGGACTCAATCTCAATTAGATCCCCTTGGATGGCCCCGGTTTTGGCCAGCTGATCAGCTAAGTCATTTCCAGTTTTGTCTGGTCCCTCTACTTTGGAATGACCCTTGATCTTTTTCCAATAGATGGTCATCTCATTCGAGGTGACCAGATCATCAATGTTTTGGATCAACTTCCCATGTTTCAAGGGTTTGTTGTTAGCACATAACATGCCTCTGGTTTTCCAATTAACCAGGTGCTCCACGAACTCGTTCCGTACATAATCCGAATCTGTGATTATGACCAGTTCGTGGAGTTGATGCTGGACAGCAGTGAGGATGGCCTGATGCACAGCCATCAATTCTGCCACCTGACTACTTCGGGGACCAATTTTGTATCCAGCAGAGGGTTCTGGGGACTCATTCACCCATGCATTCCCTACGCCAGCCACCAGTTCTTTCTCCCCGTTGTTGTCAACATGGTAAGAGCATCCATCCACATACACAGTGGGCATTCCCTCACACTTGTCTTCTTCAAAGACTTTGTGGGGGGAATTAAGGTATGCCTCCATGTTGTCCTTTATTTTTAGACTTTCGTCCTCGAGACAGTTTTCTCTGGCACAATCATGCAAGTCAGCCAGACCTTGCGCGAGGGGACTCTTCTTGTTTTGGCCATATCTGACCTCCACAGGAAAGCCTTGCATTGACAGAATCCAGGAAGTAATTCGGGAATTACTCACATTTCCGGCCCGGATTCTGTCACTTTGGAGATATTGCAGAGGCTGGTGTGGAGTCTCCACTATGATGTGTTCCCCCTGGATAAACGGGCGGTAATTCTTCAATGCCCACACCGTTGCCAGGAGTGCCTTCTCACAATCGTTGAATTTTTCCTCCACAGAGGATAAAGTTTTGCTCGCATAGGAGATTACTTTATTGACCTTGTCATGCTTTTGGTATAATACTGCCATCAAGCACGTATTAGAGAACCCCGTCTCCAGGAAGAACTCCTTGTTTCTGACAGGGTAAGCTAGGCAAGGCGCTTGTGCGAGGCTTCTTTTGAGTTGTCTTACTGCCTCGGCTTGTTCTGGACCCCATTCCCACTTGACCCCCCCTTCAGGAGATGAATCAGGGGTATGGTGATCTCTGCGTAGCCCTCAATGAACTTTCTGCTGTAATTGGTCAGTCCAAGGAGGCTCCTTAGTTCCCGCAGAGTTGTGGGGTCTTTCAGTTTCTGAAGTGCTTCCACTTTCTTTTCCTGGGGACAGAGGCCCTGAGGAGTAATCTCATGCCCCAAGAAATTAACACGGGTTCTACACCACTGTGCTTTCTGAAAGGAAAGTTTTGCTCTGGCGGCCCTCAACTGCGTCAGAACATAACGGATCTCCGCTATGTGTTCCTCCACGGATGAACTTTTGATGAGGACATCATCTACATAAGCCAGGTTACCCCTCGCACCCAGGTCGGGCATGGCCTTATGTAGGAAAATGTTGAATTCATTGCCGGAGTTGAGGTATCCGAAGGGAGTCCGGGTCCATGTATACTGCTGGCCCCCAAAGGTAAAAGCCAGCTTGTATTGGTCCTCCCTACTGACAGGCACGGTCCAGTATCCATTGGTCAGGTCTATTGCTGTGAATACCTGTGACCCCTGGATCTGGGCCAGCCCTTGGTCAATGTAGGGCAGAGGCCATCGGGAAGTATGGACCCGTTTGTTGAGCTCCCTGAGGTCAGCACAGAGTCTCCACTGGCCGTTTGGCTTCAATATTCCCAGCACCGGATTATTGAAGGTGCTGTGGACTGGACGGATTATTCCCCTGGACTCAAGGTTCTTAATTATTTCAGTAAGGGACTCCATTGATGCGAGAGGCAAGCGATATTGCTTCACAAACACAGGAGTCATGCCAGGGTCCGTGGGGATTGTTGTTGTGTGGATGTCGGTGCGACCACAGTCATATGAGTCTACCGCAAAGAGATCTTGGAAATCCAAGAAAACTTGTTTCAACTTTTGCTTTTGTTCCAGAGTCACACAGGCATCAGCTAGGTTGACTCTCTCTTCCACCATCTGCCTGAAGCCTGGAAAGACTTCTGGTTTGGCTATTTCAGCAGCCTCCTCCAGCTGGGTGGAGAAGTCCCTGGTCAGAGTGCTGATTTGGACTGGAGACTTCAGGTGGGAAAGGCAGCCCTCATGGACCTGGAAAATCACCTCATCCCTCCTGAAGTCACAAGTCACATCTTCCTTACCATAAGGGCAGGAAGTGTACACCAGGAAGTTCCCCCCATGCCGGGTAAAAATCCTGTCTGGTGTTGTATTGTCCTCACTGTCACTGTCAAAACAGTCCTTGGGGATTGGTCCTAACAGTTCATTTACTAAGTCGATGGAAAAATGTCGGTCATCAACCGCCATTCCAATAATGGTGCCTGCGGCTAGAGTAATACTCTTTAAGTCGCTGTTATCCACCTCTATTGCAATGGTGTCATGTTCTATGTTGACTAATGGAGTTGGGTTTACCCCTAACCCTTGCTGTTGGAGAGAAGCGTTTAGATGTATGTAAGCATCATGGTTTTTCAAATGTTGTCCTCTTTTAACTTTCACTTCCAGGGAGAATTGTCGGGTCCTTTCTGGGATGGTGACTTCCTCTTTGATCTGAATTTCAACTGCATAAGGTAGCAATTGAGCTGACCTAAATGCTTTTTCTGGATCATCAAAGCCCATGGGATTATCCGCTAATCGGGACCAAGCTTTGAAGTTTATTAGGTCCAAACTAATGGCAAAGCGATTGAGAATGTCACTGCCTAAGTAAAAGGCGGCAGGGACGTCTCGCACGACCCAACAATTGTGGACTATGCTCTTGTTGCCAATGGAGATTTTGAGCATACACCTGCTTGGCAGGAGATGTTTGGAATTAGGTGCTTCCAGGTCCATTTCCCATTTGTCTATCAGTTTGAATGTGGGAATGGCTGGATCTTTTGGGAGTTGGCGGAACATGGCTTCGCTGATGAAGCTGTTACCGTTGTTCACACACACTCGAGCGAGAACAGAGTCCTTCCCATCATTTAATTGGACAGGGATGAACAACTGCTCTCCAATTTGCTGAATATCAGCCAGGCTCTGAGCTGATTTCACATCTTTCTGGACTATAGGAGTGGGAGTTTCTGATTGTGGATTAGTATAGAATCTCAGAGTGTTTCCTTCCAGCGTGGAGTACCACTTTAGACTGGAAGGAAGGTTGATTTTCAGAAATAGAGAGGACCCCCCATCACCAGTCTGTTGTCCTACTGCTATTACTGTCACGTCTGGAATCTGGTTGTTCTGGAAGTGGAATTCTACTTGGTCAGATTTTTGTTCAACCATGTGGCATGTGCCGTTTAAACTAACATGGTTGACACTCTGTTTTAATTTTATTGGTCGGCTAGTCTGGGTCCAGAGGACCTTGTTTACGCAATCTATTAGGGGTGACAACCTTCTCAGGAGGTCATTCCCTAGTAAACAAGGGGTGCCCTCTGGAGTCACAACTATGACTGGGTGTTTCAACTTGTGTCGCCCAATTTTAATGTCCAAGTCTGCCGTCCCCTCGACGGGAATTTCCTTCCCGTCAAAGTTCTGGAGTTGTCCAGGAAGTGAGGTGAGAGGAATTTGGTAATTCTCTCCCCTTCCTGCATTCAATTCGTCAAAGGCCCTTCTGGACAGAAGGGTGGCTTGAGATCCAGTGTCCACCAGTGCCAAAATTGTACCCTGCCCCTGTACTTGTACCGGGGCATAGTATCTTCCCTCCTTCTCCTCAAGGGGGCACAGATAATGCACATTTTTGGACAACTGGTGGGCTAACTTTCTGGTTTTGGACATCGCTAGCGAAGGGATTTGGGCGGAATTCTGCGGAGAGCCTTGGGAATCTGAAAGAAAAAGTTGGCAACTGGAGATCAGAGCCATTGTTGGTTCCCCTGGCTCCGGTTTTAGGCCGCCCCCCCCTTTTTGGAGGCAGTCACCAGGATGGGTTTGAACCAGGGGATTTTCTTGCTGTTGGTTCTGGGATGAGATGGTGGGCGGCGGTAGCTCAGTCTCCACATCTCCCCAGTCTGGATTTGCATCCCTAGGGACCCATTTTTCTTTGGGAGGAGTTCCCCCCTCTCTGAAGGAGAAGATCCTTTTCCCAGGATCCTCTGAGGATCCCTCTCCCTCCAATTGGAAGATCTGTACCTCCTCCTCAAACTGTGTCTGTTTGGGTCTTTTGTTTCTCCTACCACCCCTCTGCTCCTTAGGAGGCAGACTTTCAGGGGCAAGAGATTTTGTTTCCGGTTCCTGGGTTTCCAGGGGCTGTTTACAAGTGAGGAAGGAAGCTTCCTCCAAGGCTTTACACCCCCCTTCCCTTTGTGCCTCCTCCGTGGGAACCGGTGAATGATCGGGGTGCTGCCCCCATCATTGTTCTGGAGCACCAGGTCCAGAGTTGGGTGCGTTCTGCACCGGCATGCCGATCTGAGGGTTCTGCTGAGCCCTCAGTATGTGACCCAGATCCCGTGCCATGTTTTGAACCTGGCGCTCTAACTGGGAAACCCGCTCAGGCTGATACGGGGCCCTGTTTTCTCCCCTGGGCTGATCCCGGGAAGGGTAGCTATCCCTTCTTTGGTAGTACCCCTGGTTGGGAAGATTTGGGTACCCCTCCACCCTTGGCCTCCCCTCTCCCGGATTAGGTTGTCTGGGCTCAGGGAATTGGGGAAAGAAGGATGGATGGTTTTGGGGCTGAAAGTCGGGTGGATATCTGGGGAAAAAGTTCTGCCCAGGGTTTGGTAAATTTCTGCCCTCCTGTGGGAAGTTTGGAGGGAAGTTCCCTGGGTTAGGTGCTTGGCTGGATCCCCCCCTTGGGCTGGAGGAGTCCACACATAACCCAGGATGGGTCTGTTTCCCTTGTAACGGGGACTTACATAATCAGGAGAGCGAGGGACCCCATTCGTGGGGCTGCCTCCCTGGCTCCCTGTCTGTGACTGGCCCGAGGACCTTCTGGGCCTAGCATTATTAGGTGCAGGTAGGTTTTTAGGCCCCCCCATCTCCAAATCTAAAACGGGGGTGACCTTTACCTCTGCCACCTTGGCAGCAGCAGGGGTGCTGTTGGCTTTGGGGTTTTTCTGGGCATTACTTTTGCTATCTACCGGTTTCTGCACCTCATAGACCTGTTCAATGACCCAGTCTAAAGATCTTTTCTCGTGAAAATCCCTCACGAGCTGGGTCATTATGTATTTGGGCAAGGCATGAAAAAATGTATTAATGAATTCTCTACTGTTTGTGCGCACCCTTCTGGTGGTCTGCGCAAAAGCACGTTTCAGTTCTTGCACAAATTCTTGTGGGGCCTGATCCTCCCCACATTGCAAATTGTAGGCTGCCTTGCGAGCCTCTTGAGGATTTCTATGAATGGAAAAATGTTTCAAGATGGCCGCCTTATAGGTGGACCATCTTAAATGATTTTGGTCCTCCAGCCCCGCAAAGAAACTGGAGTATTCCGGGGAGAAGGTCCACTTTACATATTGAATACAGCTTTGGCTCTCCTTCAAATGGAAAGTCTCCATCATTTGCTCAAACAACTCTAAGTGCTCCCAAACAGAATACTTAGCGTTCTTATGGTAAGGCGTGATGACGCTCCTGATCGCCTTAATCTGCTTTAAGGGGTCCTTAAGCAAGGCCCTTTTTGCCTTATTGGCCTTTTTGGTTCGGGTAACCCTTGTCCATTCATCCTCTGACTCAGAGGCACTGCTCCCAGAGGTTCCTGTCTGCTCTTCCAGGTTTTCCCAGATTCTGCGAGCCTGGGAATGGCTGGCAGAATGTGGGGACCTGGTCTCCTGTGTCCTGCACAGTTCAGAGGAGTCTTCAGATTCCTCCTTGCTGCCAGGATTTGATGGGTACCCCCTCCACTGACCTAACTGGGCAGAGGTTTTCAGGATGCCCTTAATGGGCCTACTCTCCTGGGGTTCCCCACTAAATTGCACTGCGCTTGGGTGCCCATACCCGGATGCCCGCCCCTCCATACCTGGGTGGTACTGGCCTATGAGCCCCATACTTTTGTCTGGATAGTAGTCTGCCATCCCGGTGGCCCGGTGCTCATGTGCGCCGGGGAACATGGGGGTGGCAGAGTCCAGGGACTGAGAGGTATGAGGGCCTCTGGTACTAGGGCTCCTGAGGTTATGCTCCGGAGTTTCCCTTTCCCAGCGAACCTCATCTCTATCCGCCCCTGCTCCCTGTTGCAATGCAAGAGCCTGCATTTGTGCCTTCAGTTCCTCAGTTAAGCCTTACTGGACTCTATCAGTCTCTCCTGCATCGCTACCTGTTGTTGGAGCCTATCATTGTGTTGACAGAGGGCCTCATTTTCCCTCTGTGCTTCCTGGTTGGTCCTGGAGAACTGGGCCAGTCTTTGCTGCAGGAGGGTTACCTCCTGAGCTGTGTCCCTATTGGCCTGCTCCTTTCTTGCTAGAGCATCCTCCACCCTCCTGGTGTGCTCTAACAAGTTCTGGTGTTCTTTTTGGAGGTCACCCAGTCCCTGGTGGGCCAGGTGATTTTCTTCCATTTTTCTTTTTAAATGGCAGACTTCCTGGCCTAAGGCGTCTCTTTCCTGACTAAGAGCCTGCATTTGTGCCGCCAGGTCGTCCCTTTGCCTTTGGAAGGCACCAGCTTTCTGGCGTTCTTCATCAAACTCTGCCTGGGTATCCAGGTCTTTCATAATCAGCTTGTTGCTCTCTACCTTCACTCTATCTAGATGACTTTGCAGGGTGGCTACCTGCTCCGTGCATGCCCTGTTAAAGTCTAATTGTTGCTCCAGCTTTTTCTGGCTCTGCAGTAAGGAGTCCAAACTGTCTTGGTGCTCCTTCTGCAGGGCCAGAAATCTAGTATCCTGGTCAGCCTTTTCCTGTTGCAGTATATCCATGTCCTCTTTTATTTTAATGATATACTGCCTTCTGTCATTTTCTGACTCCTGGCTCCTGAGCAGCCTCTGCTCAGAAGAGTCCAGCTCAGATTGGGCCTTCTGTAATGCCAGCAGTTGCCTACTCGCAGATCTTGGCCTTCAGCACATTTGTCCTGCATGGCTCCCATATGTAAATATAAATATGCCGCTACCCTGGCAATCTTGTTGTGCTCATCCTTGGCCTTAGAGGACATATATAGTTCACTCAGGGCCACATGTAAGGGACCCTGCTCTCTCCATATATCTGACCCTGTTTCCGTGATTTGGGGTGTGATGGCCTGCAACCAGACTGTTTGGTCCTGGTGAGTCCACTCACCTCTCACAAATAACTTATGTAAGAAGTGCTCTCTGGCTATTTTCATGTCTACTAAGGTCGTCATTCTAGAGATTGGTCTCTGTCCTGATTTACAGAAGTTTGTATTTTATTTTTGCAAAACAGACCTTTTCCTAAGAGCGTTCCTTTGAGGAGTGCTTTACAGCGTAACACAGCGTGGTGATCCGACCGGATATGTGTATCTGGTCAGCTGGCCCGCTGTATTAATCTGCACAAATGGTAGATCTAACCCAAACGTCCGGCACGAGCCCCCAATTTGTAAGAGGATTCAATTCAACACTACAGCTAAGTCAACGCCTAGTCTATAATACTGAATGAAAACCCTTATTGATATATCTTTATGTCCAGTTCATGCGTTCTGGATGACTACCCCTATATAACACCCCTCTCTTGGAATCCTCCTGACCCCACTGAGCCAAGAAGTAGTTCTGTTTTGCAAGTTAAAAGGTTTATTTGATAATTTAAACAATAGATATATATATCACACTTTAGAATAAATTAATAATTGAATATCACACTTAATCTGAGATGATACAGATTAACAACGGAGAATCTGGCACTAGCACACTTCTTGATAATCACTAAGGAGTTGACATAAAATGGATAAGATAGCAACAATACTTTTATGGTTTCAAATGGATGCAATGTGGAATGAAATGCGGTACAGAAAATAACTTGATAGGATTTCAGCAAAAGACAATGTAATCACTTTCTTGGACAATTCCCTCCCCCCTTTATGCAATACAAGGAAATGGAAGGGAGGCACACAGTTCTCAGAAATGCAATTAAATGTGATTCAGTTCACCCAGCAACTTAGACTACAGACGTTGAAAACACAGGCCCAAATGCTTTTAAATGTGCTGGCAATGTAGAAAAAAATATGCTAAAATACTTTTAATTCCCTCTAGGAGGTTCAGGGTGAGTGAAATCAAGTTAATATTAGTCCAGGCTCACACTAGCAATGATTCAGGGATGATTAGCAGGTTAAACGAATTTCTGGCAAACGGAAGGCAAGCAGCAGCAGATTTTTACACGTGAAGAAATTTGCAAATCGCGGCAAAATTCGCGAATGCGTCTGGTGCGATTACAGAGGAACTACAAGGGCTATATCATGTTGGGGTCCTAGGAAAGCCTAGGATCTCAGCTTCCAGATGAAAGTTACTGCAAGTCTCTAGCACAAACGGTCGCGGAGATATGAGCGATTGAATAAAGGTCGTTTTTCAGATTGAAATTTTAAAGTTCAAAAAGACAAGTGCAGCTTGCAACTAGAAAATGACAAGTGACAGCTTTACAAATGACAGGTGACAGTTAGGAGGCAGTTCTACTTAGATTAAAATAGCTTGAATTATATTATTTTAACTAAGAGATTGGTTCTGCACAGTTTTACTATGTACTCACACTATATTCTTGAGTTAAATGGGCCACGCCACGGATCTGGTCAGGTTTTGGACTGCACTCCGGTTCAGCTCTCTCTGGTTTTGGATACTGCTCTGCTTTCTCTGGGTCTTTCTGCACAGCTTTCTCTGGAGATTGATGGAGGTAAAGTATGGATTTTCCCGGCAGAGCTTCCAGCTGCAAATGGATTTTAAGGTCCCTATCTGTCCTGTCTCTCTGCTTTTATGTGTTTTTAAAATGGGTGTGTGTGAGCAGCATCACTAGCCAGCCCCTCTCCACTTATCATTGGCCAAGCTTTCATTTCTCCCCTGATTGGGGGAGCTAAGTTGTGTCAGAGTGATGTCATTTTACAGCCTGCAGAAAGTCCACTCCTCCTGTCAACTTGCACACAAATCTAGATTTGAACCAAATACATATTTGCAGAGGTACATATTGTTTTAAAATCATATGCACCCATCATGCATTACAGGAGGCATACCCTGTCCAAATCTGCTCTTCCTGAGAGCTTGCATTCAGAAATGGCAATATTTTGCACTTTTTAACTGGTTTGCAATTCCAGACATTACCCCAAATTTACACACATGTGCGCAAGGAGTATGGACATTAGTTGATGAAGTGTCAGATTTTTCACATGCACACATTTTGAGTAATATCCTCTTTTCCGCTATAACCCCCCTGAACATGCCACCGGTTCTAAAAACCTCTTAAAATGTGGGCAGAAAAATCACAAGAATTATGGTGTCATTTAAATAATTTTCACACGTCCGCTCTATGAGTTATTCATCTTTTTCTAAAACCATATTCTGGCTATAGAGGTGTGTCTTTTCATGTCACATGGTACAGAAACCAGTCTTTCCAGTTTCTGCCAAGCTCAGAGACCCTGCCCCCCCCAGCTTCTGCCAAGAGGAAGCTCCATTTATGACTCCCGCCAATAAAACATTTGCCTGAGTCAGGACAGGGCTTTGTTCAGAGCTCCTGTATTCTGTGGGGGGTCCCCTTAATTCAATTATCAGAGAGATGGCATATCCTTAGTGTGGCCAGCAAAAGGCAGATAGGCCTGGGAACACAGCTGTGACTCAAGTTTCACTCCTGATGGGGGTAGTTGCCAGGCAGAATTCAGTTCCTTAAGCCAGGTTTCAGATAAAATGTAACTTCTGTTCCCCAGTTTAAGTCAAGACAATTTTTTTACATATGCAGCTAGAATGCTGATTCTAAGTTTAAAACTATGACATTTAAACAATTGAAACCTATGTGACACACAAAAGTAGGTCACTCAGTCAATTTAAACATTTAGATTTTTTAGTGTCTTTCAGTCCAAATTTACTTAAACTGCTGAAATCCACAGCTCAGCCAGTCTTGTTATAAACCTTCAAGTCACTTCAGAATATAACTTTACATTGGATCCACCTCTTAAAATGTCTTTCTTTGGCATGTTTTGGGTTCATTTATTCAGTTTTCTACAAAATCTGGTGGTTTTAAAACGCCGGCTTTTGGATAGTGGTGAGTACTGGTACTGCACCCCTTTTTGGGATTTGAGAAAATGAATTCCCAACAGTTATGGGTTTGCTTTTGGCAATCAGCATTGCCACTCCCAATGGTTTCAGACTACTGTGTGGGTAGTCCAATGGTGGTTTTAGGCAGCGTCCTTCTGTGCCCATAACATCGGCAAAAATGAGTGGCAGCCTATTCTTCATGCATTTCCCTGTGCATTTTCTGGGAAGCTCTGGCCATCATGATGTTTTCCAATACTGCACAGTTTTGAGGTAGGGCTCGGATGCATGGGTAAATACATCCCACATATTAGACACATCAAATTCTGGAAAAAAAGGGAACTTAAATAAAAATAAAACTACCTCATGGCGTAAAAGTGATTAATTGGTTAGACAGTTAAAACGACAATGAAACTTTGAGATATGAACAAAAAGAAACATGGTGACACTTTAGGGTGGCTTAAAGTAAAAAAGAAGAAAACAAATGATTTTCATTTGGGGTATCAATACAACATGAACAAAGACTAGTAAAACATGTATGCCGAAGATGGAAAGAGTGATTATAAACTGAAGACAAAGTCCTGGACAAAGACTGGTTTATTAGTATGCCATTGAGAAGTGGTTTTATTTGGGATCAGAAGTCGTCTTTATATCATATCATACATGAGTTTCTATGTGAAATGGTGGGGTACAGGAAGGGCTGTCTTTTTAATAAGTTGAACATTGTCTGTTGGGAGCAGGAAATGCAGTGATCCGTAATGGCAGGCGACACTTGGACTAATGTGGGTGGTTTCAAAATGATGTCAGTGTACTATTCACTTGTCGCTGAGATTTGTATTGATATTTCAAAGGTCAATCAACCCAAATACAGTAGAATTGCCACTAAAATCATGTCTTTGTGTGGATTTTTCAGAATGTGATTGAAGCACGCATTGATATTTCGACTTTGGAGATGGTGTCAAAATGATGTGAGGGGCTATGTCTCTAGTGGCCAGTAGGAAAGAAGGACTACATTCAAAGAACTAGTTCTAGACACCACATCTGTGGTGGTCCATTGGCCTACAGCATGCAATGCTTTGTTTCATTGACTTGTGCATTGAATGTCAAAGGAGTGCCTTTTATGCTTCCTACCAGACCAGTGGCACACACACACCTTGTTAGACACTTAGAAATACAGTTTGCACTGCATACAGTATAAAGGAGTAGCTGGTCAGAGAAGGACGCCAGGCAAGCATATACCTGTGACTGACAGGCCCTTTAACATGGACGTAATTTTAGGGGGTCAGGGGTGTTTGTTCCCCCCAACTTTCATGGCACACCATTTTGTCCCAATTCATTTGGCTGGGGCACCTTTTCTTCAGATGTCATGTCCCCCCCAACTTTTTCAGCAAAGTTACTCCACTGCCTTTACACTGTGTCAATGCTTAATTCATGTAAAGCGATTGAATATGATTTAATGGCACAATTCATTGAAGTCTGTCAGATGTTGGGCTCCTCTCTATCAATAAATATTTTAAGAATTTACAAAGAGAAAACATAACAAGAATAGGTGAAGGGGGCGTGGGTAGCTGCCATGTAGAGAAGACGTGCCTCTGGTGAGCTCCGCTTGATGTGCCAAAATAAGCTGTTTTATAAGACTTGGAGGTGCCCCTGGACCCTGTGAGCTGCACCACCTGCTGCAGACACCATTTAGCAGCCCTGCGAGCCGTCTCCCAAGCCTGGGTGAGCCGCAAAAACTTTAACTTTGCAAGCGAAAAGTGGCAGAACGAAGGCCAAAATGGCGGCTCCCGTGCGCTGATCCCCTGGACGGGCTTGAGCGCACACGCGCCACCGTAGATATCGCCTGCCGTCCAGAGAGCGGATCTCAGGCTGCCGATCCAGCGCCGCGGAGGTGAACGGGGGGGGGGCCGCCCAGACACTAAAACGCCAACACTGACGAAAGACCACTAACCTGCTTAGCCTAGAAGGTAACGGCTTGTTTCTCTCCTCCGCCGGTGCGGATCACCACGCGGCCCTTAGAGGGGCAGAGGGGACGGGGACACCGCGCCGACATCCAACTGGGCCGTCGGTCACCCCTCATGATCATGAAGAGCCCCCACATCCTCCCTTGTCACCGGCTGAGGAAACGCCCTGGGGATACCTACCGGCATTGGTGATACGCCGTCCAGCGCACAGTAGGCCCACTAGAGTGGCAGGACCCTAAACTTCCCCGTACCGGCCTGCGCCCACGCACTGGAACCTCTCACACACTTACTCTGGTAAACCGGGGGAGTCGGACCTGCACACCTCCCCGGCCTTGCTACGCTGGATGCCACAGACGCATGGGACGCCATCCATTAACAGTAGGCTACGCACCTTGGCCCACACAACACTCCTCACAGCAGACGCAATCAGCATACAGAATGGCGGGCAGTGGAGACACGCTCTCTGGATCCCACAGACAGCCCTCAACGCTGAGCCTTTACACATTAACCCACACTGCCTCCTGAGGCCGGTGCAGCCAACTAACAGGACAGTGCCAGAGTCCCCTGTGTACCCAATACTAGCACCTGGAGACTTTTGAGATTTTGGTGATCAGTTCTACACTATCATCTCATTCCTACACAGTGTTACCACAGCCAGCTATTGGAAACACTGCACCGCATCCCTCGCTAGTGGCCTCCCGCCCACGCCATCTGTGCCCGGAGCAAAGGGATGTTGCCGCCTGACAAGATGTCTGGGAAAGGTGCAAGGTCCAAACAACGCCAAACCACTATAGACACTTTCATGGCCAGTGGACCTGCAGATCCCGAGAGCTCTAACATGGTAGCGCCAGATACTCAACCTGATCCCACGGAAGCAGCAGCCGAACCCAGCAATACCCAGATTCTCGGAGCCATTAAGCTGTTCCAGGCAACAATGGAGAACAAAATCGATGCCGTGGCCACAGACCTGGGCCTCCTGCGCCAGGACGTCCAGTCTCTGGCCGGCAGAACTGAAACACTAGAAACCTAAGTCTGGGAAAACACAGAAGCCAAAACTCATCTCCTTCGAGACGTGGATGCGCTTCAACAAAGGGTGAAGAACCTGGAGGACAGAGCTGAGGAGGCAAACGGGAGGGCCTGCCAGAACAATATATGACTCCTCGGGCTGCTGGAGGGCATTGAGGGCCCTGACCCTACTAACTACATTGAGAACCTCCTGCTGCAGGATGTTGGCACAGAGAAGCTCTCGCAAGGCTTCACTATCGAAAGGGCCCATAGGTCCCTAGCAAGGAAACCACCACCCAGACCGGTGATAGCGAAAGTACTCAATTACAGGGATCGGGAGGTGATACTGGCGTTTTCTCGATCAGGAGGTCAAATCCAAAGAAATTCTGCAAAAATTGCCATCTACCCCGATTATACCTTGCAGGTCCAAATGAACAGAGCGCAGTTCATACACACAAAGGCCAGACTGAAAGCAGCTGGACTGCGCTATATGCTCTTGTACCCTTCCAGACTAAAAGTGCTACACAACAATAGGGCCCACCTGTTCAACACACCAGCACAAGCCAGAGACTGGATGGACGGTCAACAAATCCCTGACGTCGAGGAGAATAAGTGGAGACCGCGCTAAAGCCTTCCTAGCCACGCACGGCAGGACCCTTCCACTCACAACTGCCTGCCTGCAGGCAAACTGAGCCTCTACACAGCTGAATGGATCCTCTGCACAGAGACACCGGAGCCAAAGGTCACTCCACCCCTGGAAGTTTCCTTCTGGGTATATATACCTGCCCGTAGGGCACCCGGAGACCTATGTGTGGTCAAACTGAGCGGAAAAGGGACTGTCATAACAAGGTAAACCTCACTGGACCTGTTCTATGTTTGAGGAGTTTACAGTTAAAGGGGGGGGAACGGGGCATTAACACAAAAGTTGGGAATCTACATTGGGAAATGTTGAGACCACGGGAAAATCCCATATGCAACTCATCACCAGCAGGACCTCGAGCACCACTTGGAGCTTACGACAAACCGCACAATACCCATGGCTGACACAATAAAGGTCGTACCTTGGAACATCAGAGGCCTGAACAGCTTTGTTAAACAGCGCCGAATCAACGCCTACTTAAAAAGATGCAAGGTCGGAATTGCCTTGCTCCAAGAGACACACCTAACTGCAAAGAAACCGGATGCCCTGTCCAAAACATGGTGAGGGACCTTAATTGCCAGAGGGGTCTTGAAATGGATCGCCTTAACTGTCCCCTTCAGGCTAATTAGCACCAAAACGTACTATGAGGGTAGGATGGCATTGGTATGCGGTTCCATCGAGGGTAGGGAGTTATGCCTAATTAGCACCTACGCACCTAATCATGATGCAGCTGCTTTCTTCCATTCCCTATACACGCAACTCAGCCCTTATATAGACAGAATCATGATGTGGGGAGGCGACCACAATTGTACCCTTAACCCATTAAAAGACAGATCAGGCAACAAGCACGATCGCCCCTCCCCTCCCGCCAAAATACTATCCAAACTAACTCAACAACTGCTACTCAGAGATCTGTGGAGGGACCTGCACCCTGAACAACGCAAATACTCCTTCTTCTCCCCACCACACGCTGTCCACACTAGGCTAGACTACCTTTTTGCTAGTCAGGCATACCAGGCCATGTTCGTTGATGCACACTATTTGCCTAGGGTGCTGTCTGCCCACTCCCCCCTGCTAGTCACCTGGGACGTGTCCCCGCCTAAACCCCCGGTACCTACGTGGAGGCTGAGAGCAGAGGCCTTGCTTGATACAGCGTTCCGGGAATGTATAAGGGATAGCACTGAGGAGTATTGGCAAAATAACCTGCATAGCGTTAAATACATGAGCACAACATGGGAGGCATACAAGGTGGTCATGTGGGGAGAGATGATTGCAGCAGTTGGGGATGCCGAGAGATCCATCACAACCTCTTTGGAGCGCAGAGAAAGATCTGAGTGCACTTGAGGGCAGAGCTGACCCAAACCCTGAGCGTCAACTCGAAATTACCAAACTCAGACAAACCTGCCTAACTCATTGGGAATCCCTTGGGAAACTGAGCTATGCTAAGCACACAGAAAGAAGCCATGCCCTCGGAAACAAATCTGGGAAGCTTTCAGCTTGGCTCTATAAGAGGGAAGCTCCCAGGTCACCCATTTGCCACATTCTTAAACCAGACGGCTTCACCGCACACACTCAAAAAGAAATGAACTTCTCTGACTATTACCGCAACCTCTACTCTGAGCCCCCGCCCTCTCCTGACACCGAGATCGAGGATGTCTTAGACACCATTGAGCTACTCACATTAGATCCGCAGATGGCCGAAGCCCTGGACGAACCTGTCACTTCTGATGAAGTTTGTGTGGTAATTAGATCATTGCCGGCTGGTAAAACCCCAGGCTCGGACGGCCTCCCGGGGGAGTATTACAAGACCTACAAGGAAACACTTGCGCCACTATTAGCCCAGGTCTTCAATGAAGCCTTCGAGCGTGGCACACTTCCGGACTCCATGAGCGAGGCCGTGATCATTCCCCTATTCAAAGCGGGTAAAGACGGAGCGGACTGTGGCTCATGCAGGCCCCTCTCTATGTTAAATGTAGATAGCAAGATCCTAACTGCCCTACTTGCTAACAGATTGCGCAGAGTAATCCCCCTGCTGATCCACAAAGACCAAACAGGATATGTACCGGGGCGCTCCATCACTGAGAACCTGCGCAGGCTACACCACGTCTTATATAGCACGGACCGAAGGCCACAGAAACTTGCAGTTGCGTCATTAGATGCCACCAAATCCTTTGACTCGGTAAGGTGGGAGTGGTTATATGTTACCATGGCGAAATTGGGGATAGGCCAGTTTTTTTTAAAGTGGACCCAACTGGTTTACACCGACCAAACTGCTAGAGTGCACACTAACAGAACATACTCGGACAAATAGTCTCTACACAGAGGCACCGGCCAGGGATGCCCACTGTCCCCCATGTTATACATTATTGCCGCGGAACTGGTGGCTGCCTATCTAAGACAGGAATACGGAGATTGGGGCATCGAGATAGACGGGGTGACCCACCTCGTCTCTATGTATGCAGATGATACCCTATTGTACCTACATAACCCTGGACACGTATTGCCCTACATCTTAGAAACCCTGGACTGTTTCCACAAACATACTGGGATCCAGATCGACAGGAGCAAGTCCTGCCTCTACCCACTAGCGGCACTACACAACAAAGAATATAGGTCCCTCCCCTCCCTAGATCTTGAATGGCATGTGCCCTCCTTCAGATACCTGGGGATTACTATACACCACAATCCCAACACAGAGCACATCCTCAACGCGGTCAGGGCCGAAGACTCCATTGCGAAATCCATGGAATACTGGGGCAAGCTTCCGCTCTCGATGGCTGGAGGGGCGGGTCTCCTCAAGTTGGTGGCTCTCCCCCGCCTGCTACACAACTTCACAAATGTTCCCTTCAACACCCCCCCATCATTCCTTAGAGACATCAACAAACTCTGTAGGAGATTCCTCTGGCAGGGGGGTAGGCACAGGATGGCATTGGAGTCACTCCATAGACACTCCGAGAGGGGAGGATTGAAGGTCCCCAACTTCGAGCTCTACTTCCTCGCAAGCCAGCTGAGACACGTGACATGATGGATGGCCGACGAGGAAACGACAGATACCTGCCTCCTCCAACCAGCCGTCCCTCATCTGCTACTAAGAGACCTACTTTGGGCTGGGAAGGAGCTTTCAGACACAGCCCATTCCTTGCCAAGCTCGGGATAGGGCTTTGGACAAGGGCCTGTAAACTAGTCGGTTTGGCGGATCCGTATTCCCCGCAGATCCCCATTGTGGCACTTATGGCAAAACACTCATGGGGGCAACTTGAAACACGCACCCAGTGGGAACCCTACAGGGTGGCCAAACTGGGAGACTTGATGCAAGAACAAGAGACCTTAACATTCATGGAACTCAGCGAAGCCACAGGTCTTCCAGCAGGGCAGTTCCTGCTCCATAGGGTAGTGGTGCAAGCTGTGAAAAACAGATGGCCGGAGGCAGTCGACCAGGCCTTGGAGAACGAGTGTATAGAAACAATGCTAGACACCGCCGAGGGAGGCCACGAGACTTCACGAATCTACAAGGCCCTGTTGCTGGGCACGACTGGGGAAGAACTCAAATGCAGGAAGAAGTGGGAAACCAAACTGGGCCTCGTATTTGAAGACAAAGACTGGGGGGAAATAACTTATTACCACAAAAAAATCTCCAGAAACGCCTGCTTGCAGCTCATCCAACTGTATATCACCAACAGGACTTACCTCACACCTGAAGTCATATCGAGGTTCACGGGCGCAGGAATCCAAGTATGCCCCAAATGCAGCGAGCCCAAGGCGGGAATGACCCATATGTTCTGGGGCTGTCCAGTGATAAGAGTTTTCTGGACACAATTGAAGGATAGAGTGGCTAACGCAGACATTGAAGTGGAGGTGCATGAGGCTAAAGCCTGTATCCTGGGCAGATATAGGCGCAATAGGAAGAATAAGCCCTTAAACAAACTCAGAGACCTAATATATATAAC
Organism: Ambystoma mexicanum; assembly: GCF_040938575.1. Lineage (NCBI taxonomy): Eukaryota > Metazoa > Chordata > Amphibia > Caudata > Ambystomatidae > Ambystoma > Ambystoma mexicanum. The sequence goes on from NC_090928.1 coordinate 742,202,926, forward strand.
GGCAAAAAGGCGCATAGCCATGGGATGGAAAAGCCGCAGGAGTTTGAATGAGGCCCAGTGGTGGGGCAACCTTACGAGGTGGATTACTGCTGAAACTGCAGCATGGAAAACCGCAATTCATGTACAGAGGCTGGACTCCAGTGAGGAGCTGCACCATTGGGTAGCGCTAACGGTGCCCCTGCTCCATCCCAGGGCAGCAGATAGCGCCTCAAGCAGCATGGGCAGCCCAAACCAGGAAACGGACTCGAGGAGAACTGGGAACTAACCGTGGTCTTGGGAGAGGGTGGGGAGGGAGGGTAAGGGAGCAGACTTTTATTTCTGATAAAGTATACCGTTTGATAAATGATAATGGTGTTGTTTATGTTGTTAAAACCAATAAAGAAATTGAAAAAAAAACAAAAAACAAGAATAGGTGAATTAAGGAACACAATAGAGAGTGCAATTCGGCATCCATACAGCAGGTTTTGCATCAGCTTCTTCAACAATCCCACTAAAGTACACCTGACTCCTTTTTTCTTTCAGAGCCAAGCGTCATAAAACAATTTATAGTGGAAGTAAGGTTTTGTACAGTATCACTTACATTGCATTTCAAAAGTAATGTCATGGCATTTGTGTACATGATGCACCTATACCGCATTTTCTGGAAGTAAAATAAAATGAGAAAAGCTGCATCTACTAATGGCTTTTTATGTGGAGTGCTTTAGGTGCATTCAACCATCTATTTCTCATCTTGATCACTAATGGATATTTGGATTTCAAATGTTATATATTGACAAGCATAAGACAAGGTGCCTCATTCCATGTGTGGCGGTCTGGAAATAAGGGTGCTGGTCGCAATGTACTGGCACCCTTTCTGGACCACCACACTCCAACTCTGCCTCCCGGGGCTGTTGGGCCCAGCAGGTCTGACCTGCCGGGCACAACATCCATGGTAGGTGGAGTTGTCACTGAAGCACCGTTATCAACGTTGCTGGTGCTTCCGTATCCCCATTACCATAGACTTCTGTTGGACTCCATGGGAACAGACTTTCCACCGCCTGATAGCCCAGGCCACCAGGACTTGTAATGTCCTGGTGGCACCAGGATATCAGGCGGCGGACACAGTGTTACCAGTTTGGCAGCAAAGTTGACGCCAAAGTCCTAATAAGGCTTAAAAGTGTCAGTACCATTAGTACATGTATTTATTAATGTAAAATATGTAATATTTAAAATATTAAAGTGACATAATACAACATTATGCTGGAATTACTATGCTTATTAGTGTAAGCACACATTTTTACAAGCTGGGCATTATGTTTCATCGTGGTACGTTTTGTGATTTGTACGTTGATGATGTTATACATACTGTTTAAATTACACACGTATTAAAGATGTTACTAGCAATTTTACAAGTTTAATAAAAGTATAAAGGAAATTAGACATTATACAAGCGCAACATTATTTAAGTATACTGAAGATGTTAAGTACACTGATGATGTTATACATACAGTTTGCTATATACACATGTTGAAGCTGTAAAGAGAAACACATTTATGCAGTGCTGCATACATAACATGGAACATACATAAGTAATGTAAAAGATACATTATCAATACAATGGGGCCCACTTTGAAAAGCTTAAGCTCCCAATAAGGATGCATTTTAAAGTAACATTATGGCCCTCATTACAACACCGGCGGTAACCAATGGCGCTATTAGCACCATGGTTGCTGCCGGTATTGTAACGAGTCCGCCAATGGTAAATGGGGAAATACCGCCCCATTCCAAGGTTGGCGGGGCGGTAATTCCCCATTTACCATTGGCCCTTCCCCATTCCCATTTTTGCCCCATAGTGCTCAATGGGACTGGGGAAGGCGGTAATTACGGTACCGCAAATTGCGGTACCGTAATTACCACAGAAGTCCCTTTGCGGGTCCCTACTTTAGCGGCTAGTCCAGACCAGCCGTTAAGGTCGGGAGCCGCAAAGGGACCTCGTAATCAGGCATTAAGGGTTTAACGGCGCTGACAACTTTTACGGCGCTGTTAAACCTTTAACACCAGGGTCGTAATGACCCCCTATGTATACATGAATACGCTTATGATGTGAAGCATATCATGTTTTAAGGTGTGCTACATACATTACATCAAGCATACAAGAGTAATTATAAAAGGTATATTATCATGAAAACAGGACACATGCTGAAAAGCTTAAGTGCCCAATATGGATGCATTTTAAAGTAACGTTATGTTTACATGAACACATTTGTTTTTTAAGCTGTAGATTGTGTATTATTGGGTAAATACTTTCTTTATTGTACGTTAACTATGCTGTTCATATTGTTTAGCGAACACCCTTGAAAGTTATAATTGTAAGGACATTTGTTGAATATTAAATAGGCCTAATTGATCAATCTTTAGCATACACACCGGAGAAGGTATTAAATGAGCACACTACTGCATACATTCATATTAGCATTTCATATATAGTGTATATATAGTGCTATATGGCATTACAAAAGTAACTGAATTTAGTTTATACTTGTTGAAGATATGCAGCGTATAAAGCATATGAACTTGTACGAACTTGTTGGACAACTGAACGGTATGATACTGTATAAAGGTGTATTTATAGTCCATATTTGTTGTGATATTACATTATTAAATAAGTAACTAAAAGAGTAGGTTTTATTGTTTTACAATTTTCACATATAAAGAAATGTTGCATTCGTAAATGATAATTATTTTACTAACCTGGATCAGTTGACACGTATAGGTGGTTGTGCTTCACATTTTCAATTTTGCTGCAATAAAATTGAAATAAAGTATTTATTTTAAGGTTTGACATTAGAAAATTATAGGTTCAACATTATTTATAATACTAGTGGTAATGTTCATCCAAAATGTAGATACATTTGTAAAGGGTACAAATGTTGCATCTGCACTGGACACTGGGGGTCATTATGAGTACGGCGGTAGGGGGTTAACGGCACAGGTAAGGTTGCCTGTGCATTAACCCCACACCGCCGCATTCTGAGGTCTCTTAGCGGGTCCCAACAGGGCCGGCTGCTTTTACCAGCCACCCTCAGCGGGACCGTTAAGGGACCAGGAAGCTTATAACAGGCCCGCAATTTGCGGGCCCGTTATTAGCTCCTTCCCCATTCCCATTGAGCCCTATGGGGGCTAGAATGGGAATGGTTTTCGGAATGGGGACTTACCGGGTCCGCAAGGGTCGGAATGTCCCGGTAAGTTCCCATTCCGACACCACGGACCCAGACACGGGTTTGGGTTTCCAAACTCGTAATGACCCCCACTGTCTTCAATTGAAGTGTTTAATATTGTTAATAGGTATTGTTGGAAAAGTGTGGGCGTTGTGTAAAGCACAAATGGGATGAGTGTTTGTTGTAAAATAAGTTCTGTGGAGTATTTCTCTATGGTGATTGGTTAGTGTACATTACACATGTGCATTTGATAATTCTTTGCACCTGTGTTTGTGAATGGAAAAGAAGTTGATGTTGCAGTTTTTTTTAAATGGGACACATGGTAAGTTTACAAGCAAATTCCAGTATCTGGGAGCTATTTAGCTCCTGGTTATAGCCAAGGAGAGTCTGGTTAGCTTGAAACTAACACCTTCCAGGAGCTACATTTGACTCCTGGGGCAAGAGGTGCCATACAAATCTGGCTATGTGATTTTATTATGTTTGTTTTGGGATGTATATAAAGGACGATAAATGACACACTTAAGGGGCATTTAGAGCATATTGGATAACATGAAATGGACAAAAAGTTAGAGTTTGCATCTTGCGCAAAGTTAGACTTGCTGTTCCCCAGAGGTAGCCCCTGCCTAACTGGATATGCCCAATACCCAGGAGCTGTGTTTTGCTCCTAGTCAACAAACAACCATTTCGATCCCTGTGTATATGTTATGTGTACTTCTTAATATTGAAATGTATGTTAAGTTATGAAAGTAAATAATCTTATACCTCTGCAATCTACGTCTATTTAGCATTACGCACATGTGCGTATTTGTCGTGTTGCAGCACCAATCCAGTCACTTGAGAATAAGTATTGGTGCAGAGTTATTACAATATACTTGCGCACAATAGTTGTATATCAAATTATGCATATTGTACATTAGGCATGAGTGCACATATGGTGTTTTGTACATTACACAAATGATTGTAGATCATGTTTTGCATTCTTGTTTGTCTAATTTTATGCTTGAATCTTTTCTTACGCATGCACTTGTATATATATTTCTGTTGTATTTTTGTTGTACTTTAGGTTTGGCATACTTCACATATCTTTAATTAAGCATACGCCTGCATATGCATTTTTCCACTTGCTTTTCATGATTAAAAGCTCTTTATTTTTTCTTTAAATTTAGGGAAAAACATTGTTAGGAATTGGAGAGTCTTGGGTGTATTGCGCTGAGTGCTAATTGTTTAACCATTTGGTAACATGAACATGGAATGACATGGTTAGCATGGTGGCAAATGGGAAGACATTATTGACAAACTTGTTATCTAATATAACATTTGTAAAAAACAGATTTTCATACACGCTGCAGGGAATGATTTGGAACTGAAATAGGATTTGACATTCAAACTGACTTGGTACGCCTAGCAGGATTATTTCCAGAAACAAACATTTTCTTTTCAAATTTCGCAGCATGTACAATTTGGATGTGTGGCAGGCACTGCTAATCATCGTAAAATCAATTGTGTGGGCATACACGTAAATAGATATGTATTTAAATGTTCAGTTCAACATGGCCTTTAGCCAATATCATTGAAGTTCTAAGTTATGTTTTGCAGTAATGGGCTGCTTTGCTTTTTTTAATACAGCATATAGATTTTTGTTAATACATTGTTAGGATTTCCTTGCTTTAGTGCATGTTGTAATGTATATGGAGTGGGGGCCGGTGCATGTGTTGTCTGTGGTAATAACATTTGCTGCATATTGTTTCTTCAATGATGTTGCTTTAGTGTATGTTGGAATGTGTACGCAGTGGGGATAAGTGGTTATGCTGTGTGTGTGCATATTGTTGTTTGAATTATGTATTTGCTTTCTTGAATGTATGTTTGTAATGTATACAAAGTAGGGGTGAATGTCTTTTCTGTGTCTGATCATGATAATGTTGGTTGAACATTGTTGCTTGAATTATGTATTTCCTTGCTTGAGTGTATGTTTGCAATATGTACTGTGAGGGGTCAGAAATGTGAGACAGACAAGTAGATAGAGTTTTCTCAATAGTAGCCCTTTTATTAAACGATAAGGGTGAGTCAAACGCCTCTCTTTCCCTAACCTAACAAGGCTTTCTCTACCTATCAAACTAAGCCTAAAGCAAAATGACGTAATGTCCAAAAAACTCTGTACCTCATACAAATACATACAACAAAATCATACAATGATTATCTGGCTGTTCAAACTCATCTAATTACATTCAAATTCACACAGAGAAATCATAAACATGAATTCTTGTAACCAGGATTGAATCCCCTTCCCCTGCATCAATTCAGGATGTTTCAAACCAAAGTTCAAAATCAAGAAAGTTCTTTCACTAGCCAAGTTTCACTTCAAATATACCACAAACATCTGTTTATTCCATATGACCATCACTTGGCTAAATAATTGGCTTATTTTCGAGTATTACTTCTCACTCTTCAACTGCTGTTTGATGGACCAAAAACACTTTACCTTCATAAATCTCTGAAGACCAATCATGTTTCATTAAATCACATTTCTTCTTCATAAGAAACACAGTTTTGTCAGGATTATTCCACAATAGTTCATTGGTACACATCAATAGATATACCACTGTCTTTCACCACAGCCTCCTAGCACATAATAGTATTTCAATTTCTTCTTCTTGGTCCACTCGCCTGCCAGGACTAACCACTAAACGTCCCTTTCCTGGTGTACTCGCCTGCCCGGATATAAACTCCTATTACTACCAGTACTTTGTGCTGAGGGTTGTTTCAAACTTTCCATGTTTACATCCTCAATGAGGAAAGTTAAATCAACAACTGCTTCATGAAGGATTATTTTGACTTCCAACAACCATAAGAGGGTTACTTCTTCTTTGATAAAAGTCTCTGACACTAATTAGTTTGCCCCAGGCAATGCAGATTATATTTCTCCCCCCCTTGATGACTGTCACAAGGAGGGCTTATATTCTGCAATCATTGGTTTTCTGTAATTGTCTTTCTTTGGTTTAGGAAATACTTGCCCCAATCTTCTTTTATAAAGGATCTTCCTTTCTGTGAATCCCATTCACTTTGTTTAAATATTGTTCCATTGGGCTTTGGTAATGATGGTTACAATATTCTGTTTCACTCTGATTGAATTGTGCTTCCTTCTGGCTTTGACAATGGTGGGTACAACATTTATTTTCACTCTCTCTTTTAAAATAAGAGTTGCGCCCAAATTGCATTAATTCATTAGTTCGGTATGCAAGTCTTTCCTTCTGAGCCAGCGGTCTGTTTTGGAGTGCCCCGGGGTCACCTAACCAAGGCCAACTCACTGGTCCTTCTACATGTCTCCGCTGGACCGGCTTCTCCTGTTTCTCCTTCTGTCAGAGGAACACAGATGTCTGACAGTTCCGGTAAAGATTCCATTGCTCGTGCCTCCTGTTGAAGCTGTCTCTGCTCCACTTGCACTGCCACACACCAGAGCAGCATGCAAGACCGAGAGAGTGTCTCTTTAAGGGACAGCCATTTTCCGTACCGCTTCCCGCTGCATGCTTGATGCATCCCACTGGGCTCCCAACCTCTGCTACAACTTCAACACAGCATCCCACTTCCAAAACAGCAGCGGCTCCATCTCCTACTGCCTCCTCATGCTTCTGCTCCTTCCACTGCGACTCTCTCACAATGGCCCACAACTGAAGGGTCTCTAAATGTTTAAAGGTCCCACTCAGGTGTGGGTCATTACAACCACTAGACTGCACAGTACAGTTCTGTAACTCTAAGCTCCTCTTCCTTGTCTCAGTACTCAGAGCATTACGGGACTTGGAGTCCATAATGTTCAAGTATTTTCCCATTATTCCTGACGTGAACCTCCCCGATCTTCCCACATGATACCACACCAGGGGTCAGGTCAGGAAGTGGCTGCCTTTCCATGGCCACATGAGAAGGGGTCCAGTCCAGGGTTTCTGGGATGATTATCTCTGATTCATCACAGTACGCAGTAGGGGTGAGTGCATATGCTGTGGTCATGATAATGTGGGCAGTTTGTTGCTTCAATTATGTATTGTCTTGCTTGAGTCAGTGTGTATGTTTTGTATGGCTATGATAATGTTGGATGCATATTGTTGCTGTCATTATGTATGTCCTTGCTTTATAGTATGTTGAAATGTGTAAGCAGTATGATTTAGTATGTATGTTGTGTGTCGTTATGACAGGGCTGGCTGCATATTGTTGCTTGAATTGTGTATTTCCTTGCATTAGTGTATGTTTATAATGTGTGTGCAGTGCGGGTGAGTGTGTATGCTGTTTATGGTAATGATAATGTTTGGCGTGTAGTTTGTACTGGGAGTGTATTGTTTTCTGTCGCAGGTCTGTGTATGTTGGAATGTGTACAAAGTGGGGGTGAGTGTGTATGTTGTGTGCGGTTAGTGTGTGGTTCTGGCTGCTGCACATATGGTTGGTTTGATTGGTGTGTGTATGGTTGTTTTGTAGTTTATGCTTGGTTCATATTGTTTTCGGTCCACAATCTTTATTTTCAAAGTGCATGAATTAAATATATAGATACACATTCAATTGTTAATATCTCAAAAATTGGCCCAGTCGATTTTCAAAATGTCTTTTCAGTGCATCAATTTGAGATACAATATAGGTGCCTAAGAAAAAATAGAGAAAATTGAAGCAGCAACTTTTTAGATATTTGGGCTGCATTTTTTTGGGGGAAAACCCAATATTAAAATCTGTCCAAAAGGCTATAAAAATAAACATGTTTTAAACTATGAAACCATTAATGTACAAATCTGAAATTTTGCATGCATAGGCAGTCCCCTCGAATTATTACTCTGGAATATTTTGAGATTTCAGATGTGTGATTTGATCAGTGATGTCATTTCTGATGCCATCAGGGTGATTAAAGGCTCTGCAATGGGGGCCTCATAGTTAAGGTGGCATATCTACGAGCACCTGATGAATTTCAGGCATTTTGTGGTGTTAAATCAGCACCTTAACATCACTTCAAATAAAGTGTTTTCACTGAATTTCAAGGGTTGTTTTGCACTGAATGTATTCACCTTGACTGTCCGTTAACTAATGTTTTTTCACCTAATTTCAAAGTTTTTGTTATGCTATACCTCCCACCACCTGCAATTCTGCCTTCTTTTCTGCCACATAACTGATGACACTTCCCCTCCTCCCCTTTCTACCTTATTTATGTTACTGCACTTGAATGCCCCAAATTGTCTCATGACCTAGTAGGAATGTTGTTGTTTGTCTTTCGTCCCTGTTCATTCCCATCCTACACTTCCCCTCCTCGCCCTCTCCCCTCATTTCTGTTTCTACAATTGCACGCCCTGAATTGTCCCACAACCTAGTGGGAACATTACTGTTTGTCTTCTTCCCCTATTCATCCCCAAACTTCACTTTCTCTCCTCCCTCTATCCCCTCATTTCTGTTACTGCACTTGCACAATACAAATTGTCTCAAGACCTAGTAGGAATGTTGCTGTTCGTCTTTCTTCCCTATTCACCCCCTTCCTAAACTTCCCCTCTCCCCTGTACCCTGCATTCTTTTTACTGCGCTTGCACGATTCCGAATTGTTTCAAAACATAGTAGGGACAAATGTATTTTCCTTTTCCTTCCTTGTACCTCGCCCATCCTTTGTCTTGATGCTCCTTGAAACACCTTTTTGTGGTATAGGCGCATTATAAATAACCAATACATAAATAAACAAATAATGAATAAATATCATTTATTATCAACATCTGTTCTTCAAGTATGCAACATCGGGTTTAATAAGTATTTCCTTTTTGTTGTATCCCCTAGATGAGAAGGGACTACTAATGGTGAAATGTGACGAGCAATAGTAAGGTGGGTTTAGTGGAGGACTGTTACAAGATATAGTGAGATGGTAGTAGTGGGGAACTGTGATGAGACAGAGTGAGGTAGTTTTAGATGGGTACTGTGAAAAAGAAGAGTGAGTTGGTGGTAATGTGGTGCTGAAACGAGGAAGAGTGAAGTGGTGATAGTGGCATTCTATGACCTGCTGAACATTACATAATGCCTACTTCACTTCTAAAGAAATATACTTTACACATTACAAACCCAAACGTCTTGTTAAGGACTACCTATAAATATAAACATTTAAAAACAAGTAATAATAATACACGAATCGAGATCGCAGAAAGTACCAGGACGAGGAAGAGTGACGTGCTGATATCAGATCAAGATTTATAAACAGCACCCCTAAAAAATATTATACTCTGTAATAATTGAACATTATTCACATATAATAAACACAAAGCTCATAACTTGACAAAACGTTTCTTTCTGTATTTTGTGTCCACTTTAAACACTCATCACGAATCGCGATCTTACACCCATAATGTGAGATCTGGAAGAGGTACACGTGAACAATATTTCTTGATTTGGGAGAAGTTGTTAAAAACAATACATATGACTAAAAGCAGTGCTATGTTTATATTGTGCTTTCTTTTTATTAGATGCTTTTTTGACCTAAGTGTTAAGGAGGAGCCCTTTCTTCAAGAGGAAGGTCTTGAGCTGTTTCCTGAACTATAGAACTCATGGGGCAAGCCTGATGTTGACAGAAAGGAGGTTCCTGAGTCTTTGAACGCAGACAGAGAAGACCTGTCTCTGGTTTGTTCCTTCCTGCACTTTCACTTTCGTAATTCCAGTCTGCACATGTCCTTACTTCTGACTTCTGGTGCATCATAGCCCTCCACAGATGCTGAGTTTCTCAGTGAGGTAGCTTGGGAACTTCAAGATGACTGCCTTGTAGATGATGCAACAGGATTTGAAGATGGTACGGGCGTGCAGTGGAAGCAAGTGCAGTTCGATGAGGGTTGAGGTGATGTGGTAAAATTCTTTAAGGAATCTTGCTGCAGCATGCAGGACACATTTCTGGTGTTACAGGGTAGTCACTCGAAGGCCTTCAAAAAGGGAATTGCTACCATCCAGATGGGAGTGGACCACGTCTTGAACAGCGGATCTGAAGTTGTTTTCTGGGATGAAAGGGTTGATTTTACGCAGTAGAGAATGCTGGCACCAGGTTGTGTGTGCCTTTCTTACTATGTGCTGTTTGCATATGAGGTGTCTGTTGATGTTGATCCCAAGGGACTTGCAACAGGGGGCCAGCTGGGTGTGAATCCCTCTAGGTTCATAGCAGAGAGCCAGGTCTGGATGTTAGGCTGTTCGGTGTTGTTGGTCAGCAGTAGGAATTCAGTCTTGGAGGTGTTGAACTTCAGGTAAGCACTGGACATCCAAGATTGGATCAATGTGAGGCAGGTCTTCAGCCTGTGGATGTCTTTGACAGAAGATATCTCTGAGGTAGATCTGTGTGTCATCTTGGAATTGGTGAATGTGGTTGTTTTGTGGAGGTTTCCAAACCTTTCCATCTAAAAACGGAAGATCATGGGGGACAGGATGAATCTTTGCGTGACTCCTCGGGTGATGGATAGAGTTGGTGATCTGGAAGTATCCACTTGTAGGAACTGCTGGTGATTCGCAAGGTAGGATTTGAAACAGCGCAGGATGATCTTGCTGATCCCCATTCAGTAATGTAGATTGTCAATGAGTGTCTGGTGGTCTGTTATTTTTATTGTTATTTTCACTTTTAGTGAGCAGTGAAGCCCGCAGGCATCAGGGCGCAAAAAAAGAGAGAGCAGATGACAGAAAGGAGAATGAGAAGCACGGGGGGAGGGGGGAATTCAACCGAAGACACACGTTTTAACTCCCTTTCAAAACTTCAGGAGATCTGTTTCAGCACAAAGAGACAAAGGCAGCTTGTTCCACAAAGGGGCAACCTGTGAAGCAAAGGACCTACCCAACCCTCTAGCTCTCTTACTCCTGGGGTCTGAGATACGGACTCCTTGACAAGATCTAGTAAGCCTGGTAGGAGTACAGATGTTAACAATGTCTTTGAGATAGCCAGGGGATTGCTCATTTATGAATGTATGCACTAATATCAAGGCCTTAAACTGGATAGAGGCCTCCACAGGGAGCCAATGAATACTTCTCCTGTGGAGAGAAATAGGCTCATGTCTCAAGATGCATATCGCATCATTCTGAAAAACTTGGATTCGTCTAAGATTGTTAGTGCTAGAGCCCAGCCTGAGGACATTACAGTAGTCCAGCCGGGCCATCACAGAAGCATGTACCAGCGTGGCACAATTTGCCTCGGAAACATAGGGTTTAACTAACCTTAACAGCTGCAGTGTGTATTGTGCCTTGTTTGCTACACTCTCTGTGTTGACGTTAATGTTCAGAGATGACTCAAAAATTATTCCCAGTGTCTAAACGGTGGGGATATCATGACCTTGCATACAAAAAGCTTTGTATTGTGGGTCAAATGCTTTGTCAAATGCTGCTGAGAGGTCCAGGAGATCTAGAAGGCAAGGATGGCCATCATCAATAATTTTAAAGGCATTGTCGATCATCTTGATGGTAGCCGTTTCTGTGCTGCATCTGGGTCTGAAGCAAGATTGGTAGGACTGAAGGAGGTTATTTTCTACAATGTGTTGGAGGAGTTGTGTGGCTGCTACTTTCTCTAGGATCTTCCCTACATAGAAAGGGAAGATGGATAATGGGGTGGTACTTGCTGAGATCATCAGGTTCTAGGGCTGGTTTCTTAAGAAGTGGGGGGATATGTGTCAGGAACTGTGGTTGGAAGCTGTGGGAGCGCTGGAGACATTAGCTTATGCCACTCCACCGCTCTAGTCCTCATCCAATATGGCAGAGTCTAGTATTTAACCAGACTCCGCCCCCGTACATTGCGTTGCATCTGAGTTCTTGGTCAACGCTCTGTGCTACTCTGCTCAAGTTTTTTGCCCACTTTTGAAACCTGGCAGTTTCGCCCTGACTAATCCTTTGTAGTTTCTGTGTTTTGTTTATCTGTCCTAACCTTCTAACTAACTTTCGCTCAACCTAGCATTTCTATCGCCTTTCATCTTTTCCTATGTTTCCTTTCCTTCAGCGTGCTTGCCAGTGTTCCGGCTTACCCGCTTCCTTTTTTGTATCGGGTTTCTTCCGCTGCCCTTCGCGGTTCATTTCTACTACTCCTCTTATTCTGGCTTCTACTTGCCGTTCATATCTATACTCCTCCTTTCGGTTCTGGCGTCTGCGCTACTCCTTCTAGTCACAAATCACCACCATTCTTTTAGCGGCTATCCGTCCTTTTCACTCTTGGATCAACTCTTGCTGGGTCTTATCTACCTTATTTACCTTTTCCTCTTTCAGCTCTCTGTTATCCTCTTTTCTTTTCTGTGTACCTCTTTCCGTGGCAATCATTCCTATTTTCGGAATTTCTGACTACCGATCCTTGTGATTAGCAGCTTGACTCTTCAGGCTGCAGAATCCAGTCCACTGTACTCAATATTCTGCTCAGCACCCCGTAACTTTGAGATCCTACCAGAACTCTTGGTCATCAGGGTTTTTTCTGCCACTTGGCTTTTTCCCTGTAACTGGAGATGGCTCACCGGGGTCCCCCGAGGGCAGATTCCCATCTCTGTCAAGGTGGCCTCCGGGGGAGTCAGACCCTATTTGAATGAATGGAAGGACCACAAGCCTAAGGAAAAGTCATCTTCCGACAAGAAGAAAAGATGCAAACCTTCAGGTACTGTTATCAAGGACCTAACTTCAGAAGAATCAGGTGAGGAGGACTGGGAGGGTACGCAGGAGTCTGACAGCATACAACGCCCAGATATACCCATGGCGTCCTTGGAACAGTATCAAGAGTTGGTGGCTGCCATGCAGAACCTTAGTGTAGAGGTACAGGCTTTGCGGAATGAGAATATCGCACTCAGACAGCAAGTCGTGTTACGCCGCGATGATCAGGGTGACTTACCACCCATGGCCTTATCCTTTGGCAAATACGATGGACACCCTGGGGGTCTTAAGGATTTCCTAGATGCCTGCCATGTTCATTTCACTTTCAGACCTCATGCCTATGAAACTGCACGATCCAGGGTCGGATTCATCATCGCTAACCTTATGGGAAATGCGATATCCTGGGCCACTCCTTTGGTCTTGGGAATGATCCCTCCTTAAATGACTATGAACGCTTTTTGGAAACACTTAAAGAGCGATTCGACTGACCAGAAGTACTGTACACCTCTCTGGAAGTAATATTAGATGTGCGGCAGCGAACCACGAACCTACAGACATACATCTCCCATTTTTTGAGACTGGCCGCTAAATCCGATTGGCCTGACTCAGCTAAACAGACCATTTTTCGCCGGGGGCTCCAAGATAAAATTAAGGATGAATTAGCCAGAGTGGCCAGACCTGCTTCCTTTCAGGATTTAATTACATTGTCCCTACAAATTGAGTTTCAGATGCAAGAATACCGTCGGGAAGAAGGAAGAAGTCGCAGCACCCCTCAGGGTTCCAATCCGCCTTCCCAATCTCCATCACTTAGGAACACTCATTCTACTGAAGAGCCAATGCAAATCGGAGCCACGTGAGGACCGTTAACCCAGGGAGAGAGAAGACGACGTTGTGAAGCTGGGTTATGCATGTATTGTGGTTCTTCCAAGCATCTCTTGAGGAATTGTCCAGAAGTTCCACCCAGAAGGAAGGAAAACTCCAGCCCCCTGTCTTATGCAAGGGAAGTATCGAGGGAGCCACCTGCAACCCTTGCAACTATTCCAGATCAATAGAGAAGTCAGACGACAATCAACTAATGGTATTCAGAGTACACCTTTGGCTGACCGATTCAGAACCTACAGAAGTACTGGCAATGCTGGATTGTGGTGCAGCGGGTAACTTTATTGACTTAAATTGGGCCAGAGAGAAGATGGTACCCTCAAGATCCAAGCCAAGACCCATACCAGTCGAAGGAGTGGATGGTACACCATTGTCTTCGGGTCCCATTATTAATGAGACTATTCCTTTGAGGATGAAGCTGGGAGAACATCAAGAATATTTGTTTTTTGATCTCATCAGAGCAGCTCACTTCCCCTTGGTTATCGGAATACCTTGGTTGAGAAGGCATAATCCTGCCATCGACTGGACATCCAACAGAGTGAGCTTTAACTCACCATATTGCGAATCAAACTGTATGAAACTTCCTGTCAAGAACTCAAACGAAGAAGTGACCAACATCGTCAGAACAGTGACCATATCTTCGGTTCCAGTCCAATACCAGGAATATTCTGAGGTGTTCCAGGATACCCTACCTAGACTCTTACTCCCTCACAGGAAAGAAGATTATTCCATAGACCTAATACCGGAATCAGTGGTGCCTTTTGGTCGCATGTACCCATTATCAATGCCTGAAAGACGTGCACTAAAAGACTACCTGGATGCTAATTTACAGAACGGTCTCATTCAGGAGTCCAATTCTTCTTGTGGTGCATCCTTGTTCTCTATCCCAAAGAAGGACTCCTCTGAACTGCGACAATGCATTGATTACAGGGGTCTCAATCAAATCACGATCCGCAATCGATACCCAATGCCGTTGATAAGAGAAGTCCTGGAGGCGGTTCAGGGGGCAGTTTATTTTACCAAGCTTGATCTAAGAGGTACATACCATCTTTTGAGGATAAGGAAGGGCGACGAATGGAAGACGGCCTTTCAGACCCCTTTGGGTCTGTTCGAATACAAGGTGATGCCCTTTGGGCTGGTAAATGCGCCTGCCATATTCCAGCGGTTTATGGATAAGATTTTTTGAACATGCTGTTTCTGTCAGTGGTAGTCTACCTAGACGACATTCTGATATTTTCACAAACTTTACAAGACCACCGCCGACTCGTAAAAGAGGTACTACATCGTCTACAAACCCAATTGCTGGTTAAGCCAGAAAAATGTCAGTTCGAGGTAACTACTATATCCTACCTAGGTTTCATCCTGTCGAAGGACGGCATTGAGATGGACCCAAAGAAGATAAAGGCCATAGTGGAATGGAAGGAACCCTAGAACATCAAAGAAGTACAAAGGTTTCTCGGTTTGGCAAATTTTTATAGACAATTTATACCTAATTTTTCACTTCTGAAGAAGGGAGTCAAATACTCCTTTGACAAGGAACCCAGAGAAGCCTTTCAACAACTAAAAGGATCGTTCACTTCTGCTCCCATCCTTGTACAACCGGATCAGACTAAACAGTTTATCCCAGAGACTGATGCTTCTATTGGAGCAGTAGGAGCAATTCTACTGCAGAAGATGATGGGGAAGAACATCCAGTTGCCTACTATTCTAAAACATTAACCAGCAGTGAACGTAACTATTCAGTCCTCGAGAGAGAACTGTTAGCTATTAAGTTAGCCTGCCAAGAGTGGCGTCATCTTCTGCAAGGTGCGGCCCACAGTTTCATCAACCGCACAGACCATTGCAACCTACAAGTCCTGCAACAAATGGAATGTACTAATGCCCGTCATGCCAGATGGGCCTACTTCTTCTTACAATTTGACTTTATAATCACTCATATTCCAGGTTCAGAAAATCAGAAGGTGGATGCTTTGTCCCGCAGTCACGGAGAGGACTCTGGAAACTATCAAGGTCAGGAACTGGTTTTTCCAGCCCTCAAAACAGTTGCATCTGCCACCCCTTTTCTTCAGTATCTAATTCCACAGTATCTGGAGCAAGCCAGATTTCCTTCTACTGTTACTCAAGGTAGCGATGGTCTCTATTATCATGATACAGCCCTCTTTATTCCCACCAAGTGGTTACAGAAACAAGTGCTTTCCTGGTGTCACGATGCTCCTCTGGTTGGTCACCCTTGTATCAGGAAGACATACAAACTACTCAGTAGAGGTTTCTGGTGGCCTACCCTCCGGAAGGACGTACATGAGTATGTATCTTCTTGTCCTGTTTGTGCTTCCAGCAAATATCAAATGGGTAAACCGATCGGTTTATTACAACAACCACAATTGCCGGGACGTCCGTGGGAACATATTTCCACAGACTTCATTGTGGACCTCACCAGATCGTATGGCAAGACAGTGATTATGGTAAATGTAGATTCATACAGTAAACTAGCCCATTTCTCAGTCTTCTCACACACACCCTCAGCACCTGAAACCGCAGCCACATTTCTCTGTGATGTGGTTCGCCTTCATGGTTTGTCCAGGACCATTGTATCGGATCGAGGCTCCCAATTTACATCCAGGTTCTGGTCAGCACTCTGTCAATCATTGGGTATTCACAGGGCTCTTTCTTCAGGGCACCATCCCCAGAGTAACGGGCAAGTTGAAAGGCTCAATGCAAGCCTCGAACAGTACCTGAGATGCTTTTGTAGTCCCCAGCAAGACGAGTGGTTTTGATTCCTTCCACAGGCGGAATTCGCCTATGACAATTCCATACATACTACCATCCAGATGAGCCCATTCTATTGTACTTATGGCTACCATCCTCACCACTTACCTTGGTCTAACATACCATCGACCAGTGTTCCTGCCCTGGACAGTGTTTTGAAGGACCTCCATGAAGTTCATGCCTTGGCCAAGAAGGCACATGAGACCAGTCAACAGTCACAAAAAATATGGACCGACAAGCGTAGACGCAACAACCCTGACTGTAAGACAGGTCAGTTAGTCTGGCTATCTACCAAATTCCTACCTAAATGGGTCCACACTGGTAAATTCTCATCACGATATTTGGGTCCCTTTCCCAGAATCAATCCGGTGGCTTATAAGCTTAAGCTACCCAAATACCTCCAGAGGGTACATCCAGTATTCCACACCTCCCTTCTGAAGATGCACAAGGAAGACCCATTTCAGAGATGGTTTCATAGAGTACAGACCTCTGTTACCCCAGTTCCTGATGAGTACGAGGTGTCCTACCTAGTGGATTCCAGATATCGCAAGGGCAAGGTACAATACCTGGTACATTGGAAGGGGTACCCTGTAGAAGAGAGATCCTGGGAACCAAGCTCCCACATTCATGCCCCCCGATTGCTAAGAAGATTCCACCAATTACATCCGGAAAGTCGGGGGGATTCCGAGGAGACGGGGGTATACTGTCAGGAACTGTGGTTGGAAGCTGTGGGAGTACTGGAGACATTAGCTTATGCCACTCCACTGCTCTAGTCCTCATCCAATATGGTGGCATCTAGTATTTAATCAGACTCCGCCCCCCCGTTCATTGCGTTGTATCTGTGTTCTTGGTCAACACTCTGTGCTACTCTCCTCGAGTTTTTTTGCCCACTTTTGAAACCTGTCAGTTTCGCCCTGACTAATCCTTTGTAGTTTCTGTGTTTTGTTTATCTGTCCTAACCTTCTAACCGATCCTTGTGATTAGCAGCTTGACTCTTCGGGCTGCAGAATCCAGTCCACCGTACTCAATATTCTGCTCAGCACCCCGGAACTTTGGGATCCTACCAGAACTCTTGGTCATCAGGGTTTTTTCTGCCACTTGGCTTTTTCCCTGTAACTGGGGCTTGCTCCCCGGGGTCCCACGAGGGAAGATTCCCATCTCTGTCAAGGTGGCCTCTGGGGGAGCCAGACCCTATTTGCATGAACGCAAGGACCACAAGCCTAAGGAAAAGTCATCTTCCGACAAGAAGAAAAGACGCAAACCTTCAGGTATTGTTATCAAGGACCTAACTTCAGAAGAATCAGGTGAGGAGGATTGGGAGGGTACGCAGGAGTCTGACAATATGAATATGTCCGGTCTTGTTGGCCTTGGCTATGGTGTTTGTTAGTAGTTGGCCTTGACAGTGTTGATCAGTAGACTGCATGTAGCACATAGTTCCTTGAGCAGGGTGAAGTCGGATGCGCTGCAGGATTTTCAACAAATATTTTCTTGTTTTCTGATGATTCATTTGTTGAGGTTGAGTTAATCAGTGTACCAGGGTGCTGAATATTTAGGCTTCAGTGTGTGCCGTTTGACTGGGGCATGGTCGATGATGTTGTTTGTGAGGGAGGTGTTGAGTTCTTGGTGAAGCAAGTTGCAGTCCTGGTTCATCAGAGGTACATCACCCCATGTGAGGTGGAGTTTGGTGATGTCTTCTGTGAGAACCTCCACTGGGAAGTTCTTGAAAGGTCTGAAGGGTTAAATGCTTGGTTTCAAATGGGTTTTCTTGATAGGTTTGGTGTGACTAATCTCAAAGGGGATTGCCAAATGGTCAGACCACTCGAGCCAAATAGGAGAGCTGTGATGAAGGGTGGGCAATGTAGTGATGATGAGGTCGGGGACATTACTTTTCCTGTGAGTTGGATATTTTGTGTACTGTGTGAGGTTCAGTGTGTCGAGTAGGCAGTGGTGATCTTTATTATTATTATTATTATTATTATTATTATTATTATTATTATTATTATTATTATTATTATTATTTTTATTTTTATTTGTATTATTGTTATTATTATTATTATTATTGAGCATGGAGCTATCTTTGAAAAGCAACAGAGTGATTTACAACATCATAAAACAATACAGATACATAATGGAGCACTTTATGGAGCGCGTTTATGCATTAACAACAGAACAGATATACAGAGAGGGGTAGGATACAGAGGGGCACAGAGGAGTGGTACAGCTGTACTGGGTAATTGGGAAGAGAAAGGCAAGCTACTTCTAGTGGGTCAGGTGGTGCTAGAGGTGATGTGATTGCCTAGGTGTTGAGAAAGAGAGATTCCTTGAAGAGGTAGGTCTTGAATTTTTTCTGAATTGTAGGGGCATGGGCGAGTCTGATGCTGATAGGGTCTGGGGACATAGGCAGAGAAGGCTTATTTTCTGGTCCTTTCCTTTTTGCAGCAGTGGATTTAAAGTCTGCAAATGTCCTAGATTCTGGTGGTGCAAGGTCTGCAGGAGGTGCTGAGTTTCTCTGCAGGGTAGCTGGGTGACTTCGGGGTGACTGCCTTAAAGGTGATGCAGCAAGACTTGAAGGTGATTCACGCAGTCAGTGGGAGCCAGTGAAGATCAATGAGGGCCGGGGTGATGTGGTCCTATCTTCGTAGACTCTTGATGAGATATGCGGCCGGTGTAGGACACTTCTCACAGGCACAAGGGAGGACGACAGGAGGCCTTCAAGGAGTGCTTGTCCCTACCTAGGTGGGATAGGACCAAAGCTTGAATGGTGGATCTAAAACTTTCCAGAGGGAGGAAAGGCTGGACTTTCAACAGGATACCAAGCTGTCTGAGTTTCCTTAGCTATGTGTGTCTTGAAAGAGAGATGTTTGTCAATGTGGAACCCAAGGGACTTGGCGCAGGAGGTGAGCTCGGGTGTGAACCCCTCAGAGTTCATGGTTGATAGTCAGGTCTGTATGTCTGGGTGTTCATTGTCATTGGTGAGGAATAGGAATGTGGTCTTGGAGGGGTTGAGCTTCAAGTTTGCCCTGCACATCCAAGACTGGATCAGCTAGAGGCAGGTTTTGAGTCTATGGATGTCCTTGATGGAGTCAATCTTGAGGAATAGCTGTGTGTCTTCAGCGTATTGGTGGATGTGGATGTTGTGTGTGGCTAAGAGGGCTCCCAAGGCTCATGGGTAGATTGAAGATCAATGGGGAGAGAATGGAACATTGCGGCACTCCACAGGTGACAGCTAGCATTGGCAATCTAGAAGAGTCCATCTGAACAAACTGCTGGCGGTTGGCGAGGAAGGACTTGGACCAGTGTAGTACAAGGTTGCTGATCCCCATGCACCAATTTAGGGTGTCTGTAAACTCCTGATGGTCTACTGTGCCGAAAGCAGTTGAGAGGTTGAGTAGAACAAGGAGGCAGCGTTGGCCATCATCAAGGATATTGAGGGCATCATCGACCACCTGTATGGTTGCTGCCTCCATACTGCATCTGGGTCTGATCCTAGATTGGTAGGTTTGGTGTTGATGTGTTTCTGCAGTATGCAGCTACCGCTTTCTCAATGATCTTACCTAGGACGGGAATATGGATGATGGGGCGATAGTTACCTACGTTGTCGGGAACCAGAGTTGGTTTCTTTAATAAAGGGAGGATTTGTTCTGTTTTTAGGGTTGATGGAAAGGTGTCTTGAGTTAGGGAGCAGTTTATGATCTCCAAGTAGGGAATGAGAGCTTTTGCAGGAGGGTCTTGAAGATGGATTCCGGGAGGATGTCCTCTGTATACGATGTGGCTTTGAGGGTTCCAGGGTTTCTACGAGGTCCTCTGGCGAGAATGTCTTGGATGTTGTCCACAGTGTGGAGATTTTGTGAGGAGGGAAATGAGGTGGGTGTGTGGAAGTAGAGCTGGTGTCTATGTGCAGGGGAATCTTGCTGATTTTGTTGATAAAGAAGGTGTTGATGGCGATGGATTTTTTGATGGAGTGTGATATGGCAGGGGCAGGTAGTGAGTTGTCGCAGTGTTTGACCGCTTTGAAAAGGGCCCTGTCTATCAATCTATCTATTTGCTCTTTTATATAGCGCCACTTGCCATTTGGTCTCAGGGCGCTCACAAAGAAAAAAACATGAAAGACAGGATATGAAGGAAATCCATCGAACAGAAAGAGGGTTTTATGTTTTTAGTCCAGTAGTTTCATCAAGTTCTTCTCAAAAAGAAAAGTCTTCAGATGTTTTTTGAAGAGAGCAGTCAAGTCACTGTCAGCAAGAAACCTGGGGAGTATATTCCAAAGAGACGGGCTCGGGCATTGAAGCTGGCTGCACCAATTTTCTTGAGACAGATTTGTGGTCTGATGATGTTATTAGATCGTAGGACACATCTGTCTGGAATCCTATTTATTCTGGTTGTCAGATATGATAGTGCCTCATCATGGAGACACTTGAAAACCATAACTAGTCCTTTAAATTGAAGCCTCTGCCCGACTGGAAGCCAGTGTATTCTCCTCTGAGCTTCAGTAACATGTGCTTGATGTTTCAAACCACAGACACCGAGTACAGCACCATTCTGAGTAACCTGAAGTGTTTTAAGGTTGGTCTGCAAGGTCTCTATCAGTAAGCTATTACAGTAGTCCAGTAGTCCTGCTTTTGTTGTTGGCTTCTGCTGGGATTTTCTGATAGGAGTAGGTCTTGGTTGTGTTGTTCAGTTGTTGGTGGGTTGCTTGGAGTCAAGGTCAGATGCGGTCCTGATGTGTCACAAGGATTTTTCTTGTTCTCTGATTACCATTTTGCTGAGGATGAGTTGCGTGTACCAGGGTGCTAATGGTTTTGGTTTGCAGGTGCGTTGTTTCAGAGGTACATGTCAGTCGATGGAGGCTGAGGCTGAGAGGGTGGTGTTCAGTGCTCCCAGTAGAGATTTGCAGTTTGGTTGTGGGTGTTCGGTAAGGTGGAGGTTGGCGAGGTCTTCCGTGAGGGCTTCCACTGGGAAGTTCTTGAAGGACCTGAAAGTTTGTCTAATGTATTTCTGCTGGGGTGCTTGATTGGGGTGGTGTGAAGGATGTTGAAAGGCACAGCTAGGTTGTCAGATTAGTCAGGCAGGAGAGGAGAGCTGAAGTGGAGGGAAAACACTGTAGTGATGATTAGGTTGAGGATGTTACCTTTCTTGTGTGTTGGGTCTTTCATCTGTTGTGTGAGGCTGAGGGTTTTGAGAAGGCCGAGGAGAGGTTCCTTCATCGGTTTGGTGGCCTTGTTGCCTGGGAGGTTGAAGACACCTATTTATTTATTATTTATTGGCTATGTATAATGTGCCTATACAGCAAATGGTGTTTCAAGGTACATCAAACCAAAAAGGGGGGAAAGGGACAGGGATGATGAAAAACGAAACAAAACGTTCCTACTAGGCCTTAAGACATTCAGATCATGCAAGTGCAGTAACATGAAATGCAGAGGAGAGTGGGATGAGGGGGAATGCACAGAAGGGAGGAGCATGGAAGAAGAAAACAAAACAAAAACGTTCCTGCTAGCCCTTGAGACATTCAGATCGTGCAAGTGCCAAGGAAGAGGTTGTTGGCCTGCTTGAGAGACATGGTGGTGACCAGGTTGGTGAAGTCTCTGATGAAGGGGGTGTTGGGTTTGGGTGGTCTGTAGATGAAATGGAAGGTAACTGTGTCCATTGGGTAGAGTGATAAGAGGCAGGAGATGACTTCAAAGGAGCCAATGATTTTGACGTCAAGTCTAGTGAAGGGCCACAAGGTCTTGTGGATGACTGCAAGGCCTCTGTGTGTATTGTTTGGCTGGTCTCTGTGTTGGATGCTGTAGCCATCGGGGTCAAGGACGTCTAGGATGTGGGTGGAGGTGGGCGGCAGCCAGCTCTCTGTGATGAATATGGTGTCAAGGTTGTGTGCAGTGAAGAGGTCAGCAATGTCTGCTGCATGGGTGATAGCTGAGCAGATGTTGGCAAGCATCATCTTCTGTGTTGTTGATGGTAAGGGGATGCTGATGGGTTTGGGGCTGATTTGGGTGTCGTTGCTGCATTGGGAAGTCCATGCCTTAGAGGAGGAGCAATGTCATTTACGTTGGCGCTGCCTGGTGATGGTGGGGACAGCCTACGGGGAAGGAGGAAGAAAATACATGCCGGCGTGTGTTTATCTGTTGTCTGAGCAGGGGTTCCGGCCCGCTGTCCTCCTGGTCCAAACGGGGTGAAAACAGGAATTGCCCTATTCTTCATCTGCCCTTCACTTTGGATGCCCAGGCAAGGGACGCCCATGATCTAAGAGTTAAGAGCAGAAATTAAGAGGCAGGTGTAAGAAGGTGTGTGGGGCTTAGACCACATGACCTAGATCCACTTCCACCTGCCCACCAACTGCAAGGAAAAAGAGGCTGGATGGCTGCTTAAGTAGGGAAGGAAAAAAGGCTGCAAAACAGGAAGGCACAAACAGTTTAAAGTGATTGACACGTGGGCAGAGCTTAGGCCACATGATCTAGATCCACTTGAACCTGCTCACCAACTGCAAAGGAACAGAGGTTGGAGAGCTGCTTAAGTAGGGAAAAAGGGCACCAAAACAGGAAGCCACCAACAGTTTAAAGTGATCGACAGGTTTGCAGGGCTTAGGCCACCTGACCTAGATCCACTTGCACCTTGCATTGATTTGGTTGCTGGATTGCCATGGATGTTTAAGTTGCTAAGAAGGATGTTGTTGGCATGTGTGCGAGACATGGTGGTGACCAAGTCCAGAAGTCTTTGATGAAGGAGGTGTTGGGCTTGGGTGGTCTTTAGATGAGATGAAAAGTGACTGTGTCCATTGGGAGAGCGGGAAGTGGCAGGATAGTTTTTTGAAAGAGCCAATGGTGGCAATGTCCAGCTGGCTGCATGATCATGGTCATGACGGTCTCTTTGTAGAATTCTGTAACCATTGGGGATGAGGCGATCAAGGATGTGGGCGGAAGTGCATGTCATCCAGGTCTCAGTAATGAAGGTCGCATCCAAGTAATGTGTGGTGAGTAGGTCAGAGTTGTCAGCTGCATGGTTGATTGCTGAGCGGACATTGGCGAGCATCAAATTTTGTGTAAAGGTGGATGATGGATTGGTGATGTGGTGTATGGTGACTTAGGTGTGGTTGCTACAATGTGGTGTATGATTTTCCTGGTGAGCAGCGTGGTTGGCCATGAGTGTTGATGGTAGGAATGGGCTGTTGGGGGAGAGTAGTGAAACACATATTCATAGGAGCTTACCTGATGTTCAGAGAGTCAGGGGTTCTGGGCAAGGGTTCTCCTGGTCTGAACAGGTCCAAATAGGAATTGCCCTTTTCTTCAGATGTCCTTCCCTTTGAACGCCCCTTGATCTACGAGTTAAAAGCAGAACGGAAGAGATGAGAACTGCCTCATTTCTGGAGCATGCATGATAGCTGCTGGTCAGAGAAATGTAAACACAAATTTGCACTGCAAACAGGGAGCTCACCAAAAGCCACACATTGAGAATATTCTTCAAGGCAAAATCTACAATAGGCATTGGCAAAACCAAAAGGTCTGGCTTTGTAAAGATAAAGCATTAGCCTTTTTGGCCTATTGGGCATTACAGAAAAATCATACCTTCTACATTTAGAAAGCCCAACCAATGAAATTTGCCACTGCTTCTTCCTGCATGCTCTTTTGCATGAGTCATATGTTTGCATGCCTGCTCATGGTATGATGTTTGTTCACTATATTATACAGTCACAGTAGCTTCTCTATAGTCAGTCAAGTTTACCGGACGCTTGAACAAATGTTTTCCACTGTTAATACTGTTTGTGTTTTTCAAAGTTTACCAAGTGTGCTATCCAACTGATCCAGCTAAATCTATATATTAATACCAAATGTGTTGATTTGTTTTATCAATGTTTCCATGCATACATTAATTGCTGTAACAAATTATATTGTTTCCATTTCCATCGCATTGAAGGCAAAAGAATAACGCTTTTGGCTATTTCGATATTGTCTGTTTCAATATTAGAGATTTTGGCAGAAGCATAGGCCTTATTGTGCAGATGGGCTTGACAAAAACATGCAAAAATTGGTTGAATGAAACGGAAGATATTGGGCCTCACTATGGGTCTGGCAATAACCCTGCTGGTGAGACTGGCGGGTTGCCGTCGGATCAGGAAATAATTACCGCCGCCTGTCTTCCCGAGAACACTGGGGTATTACAATCCCGGCAGCCGCAAAGTCAGGTGCCGGTAATTCTTTTAATCATCATTCCCATGGAGTCCCATAGAACTGCATGGGAGTGGGGAACAGGGAAGCACTGGCACCGTCGACAACTGTTCCGGTGCTTCAGTGATGACTTGTCTACCGTGGCCGCTGTGTCGAGCAGGGTCTGCCCTGCCGGGGACAGCGGCTCCGGCAGGCAAACCCTTAGTGTGCCGGTCGGGAAACAATGGTGCCGGTAGGCTTACCGGCACCGTTATTTCCAGACTGGCACACTTGTAATGAGGCCCTGTGTCTTAACTAATACAGTGTGTGGACATTCCTTTGTGGGTGTTTGGGGCCTACATTGTACTTAAGAACAAGCCTGCATCACCTCCTGAGAAGCTTTACCTTGATTGCTCGTCCATTGCTACCACAATAGAGAATCTTAGCTGGGGTCCTCTGTGCCTCCCCTCTACCATATAGAGAGCAGAAGTACAGACACCCCCCTCCAGTCTTTGCAAGACCATCCACATATATGCCAACCTGGTTTTCAATCAGTCCAGTCAGTGATTAGTCACCATGGACATTAAGTCACTCTACATGAGGATACCACAAGACCAGGCCATTGAATGTATGAGAGATCGCCTGACCCAGTTTAGCTGCAGGACCGGGTGCCGGACGACTTTATTATAGAGCTCATGATTTTATCGCTATGTAAGAACTATTTCAAATTCAACGGACAGTTCTATCTCCAAACTAAGCGAACCGCCATAGATGCGGCATTCGCCCCAGTCTGGCAATTTTGTTTATGCCCAAGTTTGAATCAATTAACATCCTCTCTAATAAGAACCCTTTATGCAGCCAGATATGAAATTGGAAAAGATATATTGATGAAATCCTGTTCATTTGGGATGGTACAGAGACAGGCTTAAAATCTTTTCTATTGTGGTTAAACAATGTTGACATGAAATAGAACTGCTACTAGAATTCTTAAAAGAATCTGCTAATGTAATGAGAAGTTTCCTACAAAAAGAAGCTTGTTGGATCCATTGACTGGATACCCACCAACGGGGGTTGAATGAAGAATGTCTACCTCTGCTGTAACCACTCCACGTCCTTCCTAGCTGAGACCAGCGATTATTTATGCACCCCCAGATTCGGCCCCCCATCTGTGGCTGGCTCATACCATATAAAAACCATTAGGGATTGCTATAAACCCGCAAGGCTACTGCTATCCAGAACATACATACCTAACAATGTGGCAGCTACTTGCAAGGTTTTCCCCTTTTTTTAGGTATATCATGCATTTATACATGAAGTATATGAGTTTTCAAATTTGACCGCTATCACTTTCTGGTTTATTGCTGCATTTGTTATAAACACAGCAAAAAGATACATGTATAGCAGCTTAGCAGACCAATACTTGGCCATTAGAAATTAGAATCATCCGAAAATAAAAAATAAAAGAACCTCTCTTGATCTGCCAATAGATGCACAAATATAGCAGCCGGAAGGGTGTTAACATTAAAATGATTTGGGAAGTCAGTGTGGCTCCCCCAAGATTCACGCTGCAGATCTGCCCTGCACAAGCAGTTACCATGACTACAGATCAACAACCCGGCACTAGGTCTCAATGAGGCCTTTCCCGCGCACTACGGGACACCTTCATAAAGCGCAATGGGGTT
Source organism: Ambystoma mexicanum (assembly GCF_040938575.1). Lineage (NCBI taxonomy): Eukaryota > Metazoa > Chordata > Amphibia > Caudata > Ambystomatidae > Ambystoma > Ambystoma mexicanum. Next base: position 742,229,173 of record NC_090928.1, read on the forward strand.
TCCATGACAATGCAAAAACAACTCAGAGATGTTTTTGCCATGTCACACGCAGGATTTGTGGAGACGTAACTATTCAGCATGGAATCACACACTTCGGAGCGCAAAGCATAATATCACCATGGCAACACATGCGACACCATAAGTAACAGACCCGAGGAACAGCATGTGAACGCCAGTTGACTTAACCACAGGAGGGTAAGCTCCTTTCTAACACTGAGCAGAACTCTGAAAAGCGAGACCTCTATGGTCTCAAGAGATTTACTTTCCATTCCCTAGGTTTCAGTACCTTGGCTGAAGCTAACAATCGAGTGTCTGCAAGGATAACAGGAGGCTCGTTTTTACAAGGAATCAACTACATGACATGCAATCCATTATTAAGGTATGCGTGTCCCTTCCTATATTTCTGTTATGCACAGGCTGATCAAGCGCACTACTTCTATTCATGCCACATATGCTGCCATTACACAACTATGTTGCCTCCCTGCAGGTTCCCGTTCAGTGTATCCTGCCAAATCAACATTAGCAAGTCCCAGGGACACCCATTAGAAAAATGTGAACTTTGACCACATGACTAAGGTACCTGCTTAAACCAATACTATTAGCCTTACTAGCAGTCCTCTGTCCCCACAACAATATTGATACAATAGGTATTCCTTTTGATTTTTCACCCAACAGAATTTACAGATTCGGCAGGCAGGCTGATTTTCCATTGGACTGCACTCTCAGTTCTGAAGATTCTACCTTTGGAACTCCCCGCCCTCTTTCACCTTCTAAGGTAAGTCCAAACCCAGTGAGTTGCTACATCATGGGCAGATGAGAACTATTTAAAGTATCCTAAATTTGAACACATTTACGTTTTTTCAATCAGATCTTGTCTGCTTCCACCTAGGGTGTTTTTCATTGCCCTGTGGAAGGCGGTATAGATTGCGAAGCAGTTGGCTCCTCGCCGAAACGTGCCAATGTGCCCAAACTACACAAAGGGGCACGTTCATGAAAACAAGATGTTTACTTACATGTAGGCAGAATACTACATATTCATGTACCATGTCTAATAGAGGTTTCACAAATATTTTTTTGATTTAATTAGTTACGCCTCTATGGATTAGCCAAATTGATGAACAATTTGAAGATGTTTTTTGTTTCTACCATTTGTATTGAATAATTGTTCTTGTTTTCAATGAACTGAAGCTTTGTTCTCCATTTAAATTCATTATTTGTACCTGCTTTATGAATGAACTGCGGATTTACTATATACATTTCTTTACCTTACATGTGCACTGACTAATTGTCTTGTCTTTATGAAAACTTTTATACTACTAATAATTTTTGAACTTGTTTTGAACAATAAAGTTATACATTTTTCCAAATCACTACTCCAGTTTGAAACTTTACGTGACTGTGTTCATCGAGTTTTAGGATACCAGACGTAATATCACGGTTGATACACACACCCCTTTTAACTGTGTTTTATAGTCTCCCTTTTCTGGTGTTTTCCAATTGGAATCTCTTGAATGATGGACTATTCTCCCCTCTTCCCAGGTTAATCTTATCCACTGTTTATCAGTCTCGTTCTCAGGTTTACGTATAATGCTCTTTTCCTTAGTCCTACAGTTCAAATTTATCAACTTTGTATTTTGGACATCGTCAATTTCACTGGGCCGAGTTGCACTGATTACATAATGGGTCCCACTGTGCCTCCCGCTCCTCCTGGTTGCCCTGTTACCGTTAGTATCACAGGGGAACGTCTCTGGGGTCTGCAGTAGCTCAGGAACTTCTCTCTCTCGTGATTTCTATGTAGGCTTGTTCTCGCCGGCGCATGACTTTCAACCTTTTCCCGTCTGGCGTTCCGGTGAATCTTCCGGTAACTGGTCCAGTGGGGTGGTGTCGGCGTAGTCAATTGGGCAGAATGCCCACTAGGAAACTTCCCTGGTCACACCACCACCAGGATTCATGCTCCCGTTTCCACATTTTCATATTGACTGTACATGCAGGGTCTCCAGCATTAGCTGTTCTCCTTCAGAACAGTTGTGAACTTTGTTGACTCCACCGCTCCTCACAGCTTTGCCTCTTGCCTGAGTTACACTCTCAGGGGACCTCCCCTGCTCTTGTATGTGTTTATTATCCTCCCTGTGATTCAATGTGACCTCTATATTCAACCTCCACGTCACAGTTGATTGGAAGATTATTCTCAAGAGACAGATTTTGTTCCTTGATGATCATGGCATAAGTTAACTTGGCCTTCAACCTAGTCCATGGAATTGGTGCTGTTTTGACTCTCAGATAGTGCCATGTATGCCATCATGGGGAACAGCTTAGGGAGTTCCTGACAAGGAAGGCAGTCCTTGTCCCCCAACGGGGAGTTTCTCCCAGTGATGTCCCAATTGCCCAGACACCTATGGAAGGTCTTGAGGAGTGGGCTCACCTCCCTAGCTTCAAAGGGGAAGACTGCCCCTTGGGGCGAAGAGACAAATTACCTTGATATGTCATAGGTTGTATGTGTGTGTTGCAGCTGCAAATGTTTGTGTGTTGCCTGGTATATTCTTTATTTCCTTTGTCACAATGGCCTTACTTCACATGAAAAATGTGTTTGTGTGTGTGTGTGTGTGCGTGTGTGCATGTGTGCATGCGTGCATGCGTGCGTGTGTGTGTGTGTGTGTGTGTGTGTGTGTTAGGGCTGTTCCCACCCGCCAGATCTGACCTGGCGGGCGTACCGGCACCCGCGAGCAGACAGTGATGAAGAATCGGCCCCGTTCTGAATGGTGCTGGTGCTACCATCATCCCCATTCCCACTGAGTCCTATAGTACTCAAATGGGAATGGGGAGTAAAAAATTCTGGCGCCTGCCAATGGGGAAATACAGGGTCCGCCAGGGCTGTAATAGCTCTGTATTTCCCCATTGCCAGGTGCCAGAAAAAATTGCAAGTTTGGCAGCAGCCTGCCAGTTCTACCGGGAAGGCTACCACAAAACTTGTAATGAGGCTCAGTCTTTATATAAATAAGTTCAAGGTTATGTACACAGTCACAATAACTCACTTTGTGCATCAACTGTACTCTCGTTAAATGTCACACAAATCACGTAATAAAGGTAACCATCAATAGACATACGAGGGAAGCAGTTGGTTAGAACAATTGGCAGAATACTGGCCTCTACCATTAAACACAGTTCTGTGTGGAGATCCCCCCACCTGGGCAACTTGTAAAGTAAAGGTATATCACAAGCCCAGTCCATATAATGTTCTATAAGTCTTATTTCCTTCTATAATGTTTCTACCACCCCAATGTACCTGGAACAGCAGAGTTCGATGTCGGGTCGTCAACGGATCCTTCTTGAGCGGCTCCCTTTAAAGTAGGAGCCACGGATCTTTGAGATCCCTCGAAGAAAGTGAACTCGGCGTCGAGGCGACAGTTTCGGTCCCAGTGGTGCTCGTCGACGATGGAGCAAAGATGTCCTGCAAGAAGGAGGCGTGCGGAGCACCTCAATGTCGATAGTTCAGGACCGCAAAGAGTTTGTGAAGAACTGTGGCCCAGCAAGGGTGTCGAGTCATCAGGCGTCTCTATAGTCTTTGGGTGGTGGGAAACCCACCGGTGGATGCTCCTCGGCACGTCAACGGCCTGGATAAGGCAGGCGGCGGTGCAGACGAGCACATCCATGAATCAAAAGTCTTAGGCAAAGGAGCGTGAGGCTCCGGTCGACGGCGGCACGGCGTCAAGCGGTCCCCTCTTCTGGGCAACACGACTTCGACAGGCCTCCAGCAGTTACAGCAGACTTGTGAACCCTGGTCGACGACGGTGGACGGAATGTCCGGTGCTGGTCTTCATTCTCCTCGGAGGTCCCCGTCTCCGGTCGGCAGCCTTTCGAGGGTCTGACTTCCAGGGCGCTTCGTCGAAGGTTAGCGGTGCTCGATGGTCCCTCGGAGCACAGGAAGAGGGCACCTAACCAGGTCCTCTCTTGGATCAGTCTCGCCGGCTTTCGGATTTCGGCAAAGGGAGACAGCAGTCAACCTTCTTCTTCAGTCTCGGCTTCGAGATTAAGCGTCAGTTTCCACTTCAGCTTCTGAATGATTCCTAGCAGTGAGAGGGCCCCAGATATACTAGTTGATCTCTCATTCATTCTGCTGGGTCACACTCAGGCAACCAATCACTCAGAAGGGCATTCAGCAGTCAGTCAGCCAATCAGGCATACAGTGCATTCAGGCCATTCTCCTACCTCTCAGACACTCACAACAATGAATGTGTATTGGGACAAGTACCCAGCCATTAAACACTACACACTGCATTCATACCAATTTCGGGCAGGGCTGTCTCAGTCATTGTGTCAAACACCAGAAACCAGACATCCACAACAAGAAGTGCATATTGGTCACATACTCCTATCACCCAGGTCCCACCCACAGGGTGTACCTACAACATACAGTCACTGGGAAGGCTCCAGCCAGTCTGGCCTGGACTTCAAAACAACACCATATACGTCTGGGGTTGCTGTTGGTACTCTTGTTCAGAGGAGAATTGCCTAGCATTTCAGTGCTGGACTGCCCCAGGGCAGGAAAAAGACTGATATGTTTGGGATATTTCTTCTCTGTGAAAGATAGTGAGCTAAAGACTCTGGGTAAGTCTCTCGTAACCAGGACTAATGTCTGGCAGAGGGACTCCCAGGATGCCCTTGTTAATTTGCATATTTAAATAACTTTGGGCCTCACTTAAGTTACTAGGGAAATCCAGACATGGACCGTGTCTGGGGTTGCGGTGCTGGACTGCCCCAGGGCAGGACAAAGACTAATATGTTTGGGATATTTCTTCTCTGTGAAAGATAGTGAGCTAAAGACCCTGGCTAAGTCTCTCGTAACCAGAACTAATGTCTGGCATAGGGACTCCCAGGATGCCCTTGTTAATTTGCATATTTAAATAACTTTGGGCCTCACTTAAGTTACTAGGGAAATCCAGACATGGACCGTGTCTGGGGTTGCGGTGCTGGACTGCCCCAGGGCAGGACAAAGACTAATATGTTTGGGATATTTCTTCTCTGTGAAAGATAGTGAGCTAAAGACTCTGGCTAAGTCTCTCGTAACCAGAACTAATGTCTGGCATAGGGACTCCCAGGATCCCCGTTGTTAATTTGCATATTTATGTAACTTTGGGTCTCACCCTAAATTACTAGGGGAATCCAGATGTGGACCCCTTGCTCACTATTCTTAGAGAGGCACAGCTCCACCCTGCTGATGAGGTCCAACTAGACTGAAACACGTGTCTGGGGTTGCTGTTGGTACTCTTGTTCAGAGGAGAATTGCCTAGCATTTTGGTGCTGGTCTGCCCCAGGGCAGGACTAAGACTGGCATGTTTGGGATATTTCATCTCTTTGAAAGATAGTGTGCTAAAGACTCTTGGCAAGTCTCTAATAACCAGGACTAATGTCTGGCAGAGGGACTCCCAGGACCCCCTTGTTAATTTGCATATTTAAGTAGCTTTGGGTCTCACCCTAAGTCACTAGGGGAATCCAGACATGGACCCCTTGCTCACTATTCTTAGAGATACACAGCTCCACCCTACTGATGAGGTCCAACCAGACCAAAACACGTGTCTGGGTTTGCTGTTGGTACTCTTGTTCAGAGGAGAATGCCTAGCATTTCGGTGGTGGTCTGCCCCAGGGCAGGACAAAGACTGACATGTTTGGGATATTTCTTCTCTGTGAAAGATAGTGTGCTAAAGACTCTGGGAAAGTCTCTCATAATCAGGACTAATGTCTGACAGAGGGACTCCCAGGACCCCCTTGTTAATTTGCATATTTAAGTAACTTTGGGTCTCACCCTAAATTACTAGGGGAATCCAGACGTGGACCCCTTGCTCACTATTCTTAGAGAGGCACAGCTCCACACTACTGAAGAGGTTCAACCAGACTGAAATACGTGTCTGGGGTTGCTGTTGATACTCTTGTTCAGAGGAGAATTGCCTAGCATTTCGGTGCTGGACTGCCCCAGGGCAGGACAAAGACTGATATGTTTGGGATATTTCTTCTCTGTGAAAGATAGTGAGCTAAAGACTCTGGCTAAGTCTCTCATAACGATGACTAATGTCTGGCAGAGGGACTCCCAGGACCCCCCCCCTTGTTAATTTACACAGCACATGTAGACAAACTCTCACAAACAAAAACACACACCCACACAGAAACACATATCAATGCATCAACATCTGTGGTTATTTACCGAAAGTTAGTCTAAAAACAATGGGAATGTCATTGATAAGGTTTAAACTAATATTAAACAAGGAATGTTGGAATCTTCAATCACCCAATTAACAAGTCAAAAATTCAGATACGCACACATGTTTATTTTAACAACAGACACAACATACCAAGATAAATAGCAAACATGCTATACATTATACCATCACACACTAGAACTAACATTAAATCAATAGTGCTAATATCCAAATACAACTAAGTAATATAAAACAAACAACCACACTTACACAGAGAACTATCTTTCAAAAACATATACTCCTGATTCCATCTTCATAGCATATTTAACATCAACCAAAAGCATACATTTACATGCAAAGTACAAACAAGCAAAAACACCATCAGTATAAAAACAAAACACAATATACTATTCACTTTAAAATGTAATGATGGCATTTGCAACTTTTGGATACTTTAACACTTCAGAGTTAATACCTTTACCTTATTTTAATTTGCCCATGGCTTTTGGTGTGAGCGCTTATGGTTCGGCTTCACGGCTCCCTTGCATGGTTTCTCATGAAGTATATTAAGTCAAGCTACACCTCCTCTGGATACTGCAAAAAGATGTATATTCTTCACTTTTATCTGAATGTAACATCATCACTAATCATCCAGGGCTACTGCTGGTGTAGAATTGGATTAATTCAGGGTTTCCTTCAAATATATCAGTCCATGAATCCAATGGAACTACGGTCTGCAAGGAATCCCCAACTCAAGTCTGAAAGCAGAATTGTCTTCTTACTTTTATCTCAAGATCTGGTCCAGCAGTCTACAGATGCCATGTCCTACTGTCTTAAAAGTGGAAGATTCCCTTGAATAGCTCATCTACGTTGTCACCATGATTTCAGTTTCCAGCTATTTGTCAAGATAAAATTGGGGAACCATAACTGTCACAGCACCACAACTTCACAACATTTGGTTCACATATAAAGTCATCAATCGGTCTTGTGAAATAGTAGGGCAGTGTGACATATGATACAATGGGTAGCATGATAGAGTGTGTTTGTATCAGGCAAATACCTAATTTGGAGTGACTGGGCCTCATTATAAGTTTGCCGGTCCAGGAACTACGGTACTGGTAAGCTTGCCGGTACCATAGTTCCCGGACCGGCAAACTATGAGTTATGCTCACGGGTAACTTTCTGCCCGCCACCCGCGAGCACAGCATGTCGGATGCACTGGCATCCGATCTCCCATTCCTATTCAACCCTATGGGTCATAATGGGAATGGGGAGCATCTTTTTTTCTGGCACCCACAAATGGGCAATTACCAGGTCCAGCAGGGCCGTAATGACCCGGTAATTGACCATTCATGGGCGGCGGGAATAAAATGACACCGGCCGCAGCCGTGCCTGTATTACAGGCATGGCTACCGCCGATGTCATAATGAGGCCCACTGTTTCTCTGTCAAAAAAAGCTGCATTCTGAAAGAAAAACACCAGATACAGCTATGCCCCACTAGCCAAGCAACATTGCATCAACTGAAACTACACTCGATTTACAGCAACACAGTATACATCAGAGTTTAATCAGCATTCATTTAATTTGTTAAGAATTATTTTTGGTAACAATTCACAAGTTCCTTTCATAACTACATACATTAATGAACCAACTAGCAATAATCAATGTGAACAATCCTAGATGCTTACAAAAGCCATTCTAAAAAATATGTCAATAATGTGGCACTCATGTCACCCTCAAAAAGTAAGCATAAGTTGTACAAGGGTACACTGAAATAGCACGTTATATTATCACATCTTATGGAGCACTTCATGCCAGATCGCCACCTCTATAAGAGCTTAAATAATAGTGGTTATTATTAACCAACTTAATGGTTATCAATGTGATCAACATCTGAAAGATAAAGGGCTGATTCGGCCCTGTCACAGGATATGAAATGCCAAGTGCAATGAGGCTCCATGTTGGAAAAGAGTGCTTACCACATTCAGCGATCCACCCACACTATTTGCTTATACACAGCATGAGATACGTAGCTCAACATTAATGCCCAAATACTATTTACTTATACATAAGGTATGATACGCTTTTAAAATAATGTTTATCATTTACGGCGAAGAAGGACTAAAATGGACAGTGTGTGAAATTGAGACATGTAAGCAAAGCGTAATGCTTTTAAGCTTCCATATAGGGTTGGATTGGGCCTCGGCCTTTCGGCCCGTGGCCAGGCCGAAATCGTCCCTGGGGAGTGGGGGCCAGTTTCTGGCCACGCCTGGGACGGTTTGGAAAAAATAAATAAAAAAAAAATACATTTTTTTTTGTTGTTCTTAAACCTTTATTTATTATTGCACACAGATGATTCATACAAACCTTGGTTGAAAATACCAAACATTATAAAATACAAAAAAGGCATTTGCTATCAGTCCGAGTCCTCAAGGTCTGTTCGATCCGACAGGTATTGTTTATATCTAGCCCATATATTCTCAGGTCTAGACTGGAGTTGTACCAAGTTTATGTACAGTTCCTCAGTATCGTTGGTCCATATCATGTCTTTTTCCCAGTCTTCTTTCGTAGATGGCGCACTATTCTTCCATTTCAGCAATATAGCCCTCTTGCTATCAGCAGGCTAAGATTTAGGAACTTCCGCCACAACTGGTTCATCTTCCCTATGGCTCCCAGGAGACATAACTGCGGGGTCCAGTCGATAGGTTGGTTGGCCAACGTGTCTAGCGCTGTACACATCTCTGACCAATAATCCTTTAGTTTTATGCACGACCATAGCATGTGATAAATTCCCGCTTCCACAGAGCTGCATCTCAGGCACACAGTGTCTGTTGCAGGGAAAATGCTCTTGAGTCTAGCTGGGGTGTAGTGTATCCTGTGGACTATCTTATAGTGTATGAACTTGTATCTAGCATTGGAGGATATGTTCTTGGTCAGGGTGCATATTTGCAGCCATTGGTGATCTTCGATTCCCATTTGGCTTTGGCTTTACGTTCAGGCCTGGGGCGAGTTTGAGCTATAGTTTTGTATAATGTTGCCACCGTAATTTTCCCAGCTTGTTCAGTGAACATGTAGCCCAAACCCAAATTATACATTTTTATTTTTCAACTTCTTTTTTTTCTTTTTTTTCAAAAAGCCTTTCATCCTTCTTAGGCCAATAAATGAGTACCAACACAGGCTGGGTGATTTGTATGCATATTTGTTGTATAAAAAAGAGCTTAAGCTTAAGTGCTATACAAAAACATATCATTTGGCCTTGGACGTCTGCTTGGATTCACAGTAATTTGACAATATGGATCTATACACACAGATATGAATGATTCATATGGTGATCCATTCTTGTATGAAATGTATCACATTAGTGAAATCGTAACCATATTTTTCGTAGTGTACTTAGGGACAATACTATTTGATGCCACTTCCTTTTTTGTCAAGGGGTGAAAGGTCGTGTTTCATCGCGTCCCGTGATGTCACTTTGGGTGGGGTCAAATGACATCAATTCTGATGATATAATCAGAGTTCAAGGGTCGTGAGGCATGGGATGGGCCACTTTTTAGAGGCAAAGAATGGGCTACTTTTTTTGGGTGACCTGGCCTATTTCTTGTCCCAGTCCGACCATGCTTCCATATCATTCTCCAGGGCGTTTTTGAGTTCACACAGGGTGGAGAAGGAGCCCGAAGCGAGGTTTCCATCTCTGCCATGCTTTCCTCGTCCCTATGGTGTGTCACTTCATTTTTTGCTTGCATGAGATTTCCATGCAAATATAACAAGAATGATTTCCTCTGGAATCTATTTCATTTTAGCACCTTTTATCAACAAACATATTCCACAGGAATCCATCAGTAGACCTTATATTGTCTGAAAAGCAGAATTTACAGGCAGGGTTTACATTTTATATGATGGAGAGTAAAACGGAAGAGTAAAGCTGATTTCTCCCGATTTTATATTAGTGTGCACCCGCTTAGTAAATGCATGCTGTAGACTCAACAAACGGTAGCGTTCCTAGTCCCAGGCATGCACATTACATTTCTTAGTAAATGGCACCCTAACAGTGTTTATTTACATTGTTGTATCATCCACGTTTTCGTATCCTCCATTACAAACCCACAGCCTCTATTAATATTTATACTCCACCTAACTACACACGAATAATTCAGTATGTATTCTCAGTAATATAACATTCCTTCTGAGGTGGCCAGATATTCCATGGACCTTTCTTTGACCCTTGATATTTAAGCCTTATCTATATTTCATGGTGCGATAAGTGGTTCACGCTTTGGATGTATTTTCTTTGCGACTTTCTGAGGCTAAGGAATTCGCAGTTTTGTTAACCTTACACATTGCACTAGATCATCGACTGAAAGTGTTATTGAATGTACTTCACAATGACTCCAGCAAAGCAGAATTTACCTTTTTGCTGAATTGAAAATATGGTGCATTAACTTTGGCTCATTTATCTACTGTCTAATAATACCAGTGCAGTCCATTATAAAGAAATCAGTTTGCCCTTCAACCCCACTTATTGACTTGCAGTCCATGTCTCAGTCCACAAATGAATAGCAAAGATCTAATTTGCAATCTATTGACAGTTTCTAAAGTCGTGGGGATGGGTTATCATTAGTATTATGAAACCTGCCCCCTCCATTATTAATATGATTTCATGATTTATTTTATGCAAACAAGTGCCTATAGTAAATATAGGTTGGTGCTATATGTTTACACACATCTGTAATGAATGCTGCTCAAGATGATCAAGGCGTTCTCCATTATTTCATCAGTAGGGGGATAGTTTTAAAATCACTGGAGAACCACAAAATGTGTTGTGAAAAGCAAGAATAACAATGTTCTGCCTGCTCTAACATCACTTTTTACAGTCAGGGGTCTTTCTGTGTTTTTGCATGTGGATCGGGGATATGGAATAAATAAACCACTTCCAGATGTCCCACCACTGCCCCTACAAATAACCAAATGGTTTTCTGTGAGTATGTAATTTCTATGGTGGTGGATTATCATTTGTTTTATTTTTATTTTATTGCTTTTAGTGGTAACCAAGTTTAAGAACAGCAAAGCGCTTTACAACAGCAGGGTGCCAGCATTGTGCTTCGCATTTTAATTCAGTAATGCAGTTCAGTTGGTGGAGTGAGAGACAGATTTTTATTAACCTCTGAGGTATATTTATGTATTCATTTTTTTGCATTTTTAAAGCATTCACAAAGCCTGCGGGCATCGAGGCGCTGTTACAGGATTTTTTTTTTGTGTGTAATTGTTTTGTCTTAGTTGCGTATCTATAACACGCTTAAATACCAAGAGGTTTCTAAGCGCGGACCCGGGAATCGAACCTGTGTTGCTTCATGTCATCTTGCTTCTAAGGTTGCCACTGAGCTACCCACCCAGGACGTATAGTTGAAAGAGCCACGGTTCTAGTGTACTGCATAACTGTAGGATGGTGGATGGCATTTTAAGCCTCTGCCATGAGTGAGTTCCAGAAGGTGAGGGAGCGGCAGAGGAAGCCCTGCTTACAAGTCTTCTCTTTGCCAGTTCTCTTACACGCCAACCGTTGGATGGTTTTGCCATGTAAAGTGTAAGAGCCTCAAAGGGTGTTGAGTATGTCAGTGTTCCGTTCAAGGCTGCTTTGTAGGTGACAGATTCAGTTTTGAATAAAATTCTGGTAGGGAAGGGGAGGCCACTGAATCATGCGCAATGTTGGAGAGAGACAGCAGGCACCTGTAATGAGGCGCACTGCAGCATGGTGGACTCCCTTGAGTGGTGCCACATGTGCAGCTGGAAGGACTGGAAGGAGGCCATTTTCCACATTGATGTCTAAGATCACAAGAGCTTGGATCACCATGCAGAAGTCAAGTGGTGGGGATGAAGGGTTTTACTTTGCTGAGTATGAGATATGTAGTCAAATTGTTTGCACCTTTTTGACTATGTGCTTTTGAAAGGAAAGGATACTATCAACCATGAAGCCCAGGGATTTGGCCTGGTTTTAATTTAAGCACCGGCTAAAAGCAGACAGTTTTCAAAGGTCTCCATTGTAAACCTTGGCCCCTCTACCTTCCACTCCTCAGCTTCCCTCTTAAATGTCTAAGAGGAAATTCAGGCAGGACTCTCTTGCCCATTGCTATGACGATGTAAGGATCTCTCTCTTGCCTTTTCCCCCATTCATGCCTCTTCTACTAACCATTCTTTCTCTGACTTTCACTATGCACTTATGACTCCATTTGGCCAAAACTATCCTGCATGTGCATTCACACCAACCCATCCCCATCCTCAGTCTTGAACCACCTTTGAACTGCACACCATCAAAACAAACATGCGCTGTGACCTACACCAGCTGGCACAAATTAAAGACATCTTCCCTACTCCTAGCCTATAAAGATTCCCTTGCTGTCCTAACTGCTGCACTGGACACTGCCAAATGTTCCCATTTCACAAAATGAATCTCCTCCCTTCACAATCAACCCTGCAAACTTTCCTCTACCCTCCAATCTTTGTCCACAATGCCCAAACCAATATTCATTGCCTCCTGCCTCTCTGCTAATAACTTTGCTCACTACTTTTCCTTTAAAAGCTCTAAAATATTTGACACTCTCACAGCTCTCCTCTCTTACTCCCCAACCCTCCTTCTGTCCTCACCTCTTCTATGCTCAACTAGTTCTCCCCTACCTCTCCTATTGAATTAGACACCATTCTTTGGAGTGCCAACCCATCTTGCACTCCTATCAACCGCTTTACTCCCCAAATAGTCAAAGATTTCATCCCAATTATTTCCTCTTTTCTCTCTCAGCTTGTTTACCTCTCTCTCTCTCTCTCTCCACTGAACTGTTCCATGCCTTCTTCAAATTTGCAACTGTCTTACCCCTATCTGAGAAACCATTTGCTGACTCAATCGTTCCAGCAAACTATTGTCTAGTTTCTCTACTTCCCTATTATTCAAAAGTCCTTGAGCCAGTGATCACCAACTGGATCCCTAATTACCTTGAGAATAATGTCCTTGGAGATCAACTTTAATTTGTCTTCCATAGTAAACACTCCAGTAAGTCTGCACTCCTACATGTCTCCAACTTTCTTTTTGATGCCCACCATTCCGAACTCACTTCTATAGTCATCCTTTTGGACGTTGTTGCCACTTCCAACACTGTCAATGACTCCTCTCTCCTCCTCTCGCTCCAGGACCTTGGCTTTCACAAATCTGCTCTTTCCTGGATCACTTCCGACTTGGAAGGTTGATCCTTTAAAATCTCTTGAAACTCACAAACCTCTGATAAGACCTGCCGGTGTCCCCCAAGGATCAGTCCTTGAACCTCTGCTCGTCACCCTCTATACCTCTGCCATAGGAGGATTTGTCTCTTTATTTGACTTTCACTATCACCTTTTTTCTGATGAAACTCAAATATGTTTCTCATTTCCCTCATTCACCCCAGCCATCTTGAAACAGATAATATACTGCCTTACTGCAATTCATCATTGGTGGCTCTCCGATGCCTCATGCTGAACTTCCAGCTTGACCTTCTTGCTCCCGCATCCAAGGCTCACAATCTTGGGGTCCTCTTTGAAAGCGACCTGTGGTTGCAACAATTCATCACTGCCTCTGTTGTTCTTGTTAACCTTCTCAACATTCCGAATGTTTTTCATTTTCTTACAAAACACTCTACAAAAACTTTAATCTTCACTATTGTTCTTAGAAAACTGGACTATTGCTCAAGCATGCCCCCTGGCCTTCCTCTATACTCCTTCTGCCCTCTAGACAAAGTATTCTGCTTTGCCACATGCACTCTCAGCTACGCAGATCCACCCCCACTTCAACCTACCGACAACATGCTGGCTGGCTCTTCATGACTAACCGCACAGTACCTGTTGGATTATGTTTTAGTTTATTCACCATCTTGTTCCTTATGATCCTCCAGTCCACTCAACCACACCATCCTATACACTCCATGTTCCTTCTCTCGTTAGTGTGACTGTAAGTCATTTCAGATTGAAATTGACATCCATGTTCTTCAAATAAATACAAAATACATGAACATGGTTCCTGTAAAATGAAAATGTTCTTTACCTGCTTTCTTAAGGTTTAACACAGTTTATTTGCACAGAATGGCACAAATAATGAACATTGCAGACAAGGGCACAGCAGTGTAAATATAGGAGGTCCCTTCCTTGAAAGTAACACGCAAAGTGAGCCCCCTTCCTGCACCTTGAAACATTTAAATCTGGCAGTACTGCTTCAACAGCTTTGACACATTTCTTTGGGAAAATGAATGCCAGTAAAGACGAGAAAACAACCAGGACCTGTTACCCACGTCCTTCCCTTCCTCACCAGATGCAGTTGAGTGAAATACACGCTTGAACAGGATGGTCCACAACATCAGTACCACACCTATCCACAAAATGACAAACAAAATGTATCTCTCATTTGAGGCAATGTGGCAAAAGAGAATGAGCAAAGATGCATGGGGTGGCTAGTGAATGAAACCTGATCCCATGGATCTCAGAGTGGAGAGGACAAACAGCCACGCTCCCTGGTGAGATCAACAAGGTGCTGAAAAGGGAAAACAAAAAGACACGGAAACATGATATGTTATCAGTATTGTACAGGTACAGGTACTGCCAGCCAGAAAAACCTAAGTGAAAACAATTGAGTCTGTAGGGCTGGCGAAGAACACTAGGAACCAAGAAACTAAGAAATTGTATACATTGATATTCATACTGCTTTCTGTCATGCAGAAGCAGTAATGGTCAAAATTGAACATAATCTCCCACCAGCATTAATAATAAAAACCCACCACCATCAATAAAACCAAATGGCCATCTTAAGCAATAACATCACAATACAGAATAAGCTTTGAAAGTGGGCAACTTCAAAGTCCTGGAAGAATCTCCTGTTGATGAGCTTGTAAATCGAAGAAATGGTCTGTAACAAAATCCTAGTCGGACCAGAAGCTGTCAAGGGGATGGAAAGGCTTTTATGTTTGGTTGACATAAATAAAAAAGGTAATAGAAGAATGAATGAGATAAACCATCTATAGATGTTGGATGAATACAGAAGAACTGCCTTGGTAAGAAGCAAATGTGTTTATGTTTTAAGGCCCCATGAACATTTAAAAAATAACATAATTTAAAGGTTCATTACAGTGCAACAATTGCCATCATTGCAACAACATTATTTGGGAGCAATTATTACTCCACCCCAACCATTGTCTGGTAAACAAATAAAACTAACAACCACCTCAACTTGCGACAACAACAATATTATATATGGTTTTAAATACCGTTGTGGCTTATACTGTGAGGATATGACAACACACAAAGTTAACATAGGTCCAACATATGCACAAAGATCCAAAAATCATCTTTAGTGGAACATTTTTTAGAACATTTGGAGAAGCTTCATGAGATATCTCCAATGAGAAAAGGTCCAGATTCCAACACAAGGAGGCAATTTAATCAAATATTAGCAAGAAAAGAGGCTTTTTGGATTCAAAAATTGGATACATCAAGCCATAAAGGTATGAATAAAGATTCTTATTTATCCTACCTTTTATGAACAGGAGAGATTAAAATTAGAATGATGTGAAGGTGATCCCGCCCTCTTTGAAAATAATTATTGACTTAGACTCAGGTCAGTTGACCTTTAACAATGAACGGAATAGTTCAAATGTTTTGGTTTCTAAATAAAAAAAAACGTAATGGAAGAATTAATGGGATAAACACCTATAGATGTTGTTACTTAACTTTAGAAAATAAAGAGAGATTGATTTGATGATTGCCATATGATTCCTTCTTTGGGGTGCCATCAATGAACTTGTCTAAGTTAAGATGCTACCACCATGTGCCAGGGACTAGTGGTCGGAAAGGACCATATGACATTATTTCCAGAACACCCAGGAATTCACATTTTTTATACGTATTTAAAATGACCACACTCTGTTTTCTATGTTCATACAGAGTGAGTATACCCTTCCATCTAGAATACTATGGCTATTTGATATTACAGCAAGATGAGCTAATATATACACTAAATAATTTGCAGATCACAGACATTGACTGTTTTAGTGTTAACAAATTAAAATTAGTAAACTTTTGACAAATAAATTCATTGGAAATGAGCAACAGTGAGCATACATTACTATTTTTAAGGTCTTCTGAAATGACTCATGTAGAATGCAAAATAATGTTATATAATTCCCATAGGAAAAGGCAGATGCTTAACACACAAGGTCATGAAGATCTTTTGATACATAAATCAATGTTTTTTAAAACTTTATACAGAAGTAAGGAAAAGTCAAAATTGAATATTTTGAAGATAAACGTTTAAAAACTCTAACTTAAGTGAGTAGACATTATATTCCTAATTACTTTGGAATGTTTCTAGTTATCATTAATGAAGTGGGGCAGACATTTATATTGTTTTGTAGGAAATCTGAAAGCATTGCCCATTGAAAAAGGATAATATTCTGAAGCACATTGGGAGAAATTAGTCTGATTCAGAAAGCTCTACATGGTTCAAATTAAGGAAATTCACAGAGCATCAACCTCATTCATTTAGAAATCTATATTGGGGACTATATCAAATTTCCACAAACATTCTTAAAGGAATGGTTTGGTCAGAAATATTATTGCTTTTAACCATAATTCGATCGATCGTACAAACATTTCATATGCACCTTAACCGAGTTTTCGTCTCATGAACACAAGCAAAATCAGGCAGCAGGGCGTGGTCATCTTGTGATAATCATATCACTTGCCGCATCGCCCTGGGTGACCTGCGTTTGCGGCACTAAATCATTTCCCCCGCCTCTGAGCCTGACATCACTGAATCATTTATAATCTCTGCCTCTCTTCGTGACGTTGCTGGGCAGCGTGGCAAAACGCGCCCAGTCATCACCTACGCGACTAGATGCGGAACCCGGAAAACAACACAAATCGTCTCACAGCACGGCGCGTCACAATTAGGAATATGAAACTGTACTTTAAAAGGAAACAACAAAACTGTACAATTGGTAAAGTACATTTATTTCACATTAAATGTTTCGATAACATTTGGCGTCTGACCTAATCAATTTAAATGGAACTTTTTTTCTTTGCTCTCGTTTCATAAATCCGCAAATGTTTATCGTGAGTCACGCGCTGTTCCTTTTGGGTACACAGGGTCTTTGTTTTGGGTAAATGAAGCACTTCGGTCGCACGGTGAATTGCAAGGCTGGTGCTTCAACTTGGCACTAGACCACCGTAAAGGTTGTTATGTTGCTCCTAATCGCCGGTACCGTGTAGGGACATATTGGACCTTGTCTGTAGTCCCAAAATACGGTCAAGTAGATCCAGTGATTGACATGTAGCTGCAGCTGGTGGTTGAAGAAGCCATCGGTCGGGGTCTGGAATAGATGACAATCGCAGAACGGCACAATGTTCCTGTTTGCAAAAGATTAAAATCGCTTAGTGTCTCAGTAGCCAATCTTTATTACAATTAATCATTTCCTTTATTAACGCAGAGGTGACACAATGTGAACGGAGAGAATACAATGTGGAATATCAAAGTACTCTGCTATTTGTTTCTGAGGATAGTGCAAATGAGAATGATGAGCTCTAAACGTAATGCGTAAACTGGGGCAAGAATTTGAGGTGCAAAAACAATGTAAGGATTTATTGGCATAGAGCCAGGGAGAAACGAGTGGTGGTCTACATGCGTCTCGATGCTGGCCTGCACATGTGCCCGGTAGATAGCCCTGCACACAAAGGTTGTACTAGCATTTCATTGCAATATGCCAAACAGAACGAACAAGTAAAATGTCACCCAGCAATAACGGTCAGATATTCGTATTTCGATTATTTCTGGTAGGAAATTTTCTAAAGAGAAACTTATATTATATTCAGCATTTCCATTCTCTAGGCGTAATGCAGGCCGTAATGTAGACTCCTCCGTTCGTGTCAACGTTTTCTCATAAACTGAACAAATATGTAACTAGGTGCAGTTTTGGAATGGGCAACCTTATCATATCATACGTTATTCTATTATTCCACCCCCCTTCAATTCAATCCCTTTCAGAATGGTCCCTGCCTCTCAAGGTAAAAAAACAATAGAACCTTATACTGTGCGTGGGACATGTGGGCCTCCCAGCTCCCAAGCAAAAATTCAAAGCTGGTGACCTTCACTCAAAATGAACATGCATTCTTACATTGCAACATCCCGTGTCAACGCATCCATGAGAACATGAATTTTGAAGAACGGGCTCAGAAAATTCGGGGCTATCACTGCTCGTTGTTCGTGGCGCTGCTCAGCTATAGGTGAAATTTTGCAATGAAAGAATGCCCCCTATTCCCAAATTATAGTCGGTGTAACACAAAAACTGAGTCAAAATGTGTCTAATAATAGGGCCACCTCTGCTTATCTCATGGCCTCCTACCCCATGGCGTGTTTTCACAGTCAGTACTTCTTGCGTGCCTAGAATGTTTTGTGGCCTATGTCTAATCCCTTTTGTAGGTCCAGAAGTTATTCAGCTTTTTGCGGAACTTTATTGCAAGTCAACTGCCAAAACCCAAATATTCTTGCACACTGTTACCCATTGGTCATTAACACGAAAAATTAAGGTCCCACAGTATCTCAACTAAACTGTGAAATGTGAAGATAATCATAATAATTGTAATATATTTTTAAGAAAAGGACTGAGAGGATGGATTTCAAAAGACAAAATGCATACTTTATTTGTACAGATTATAGAAACATTTTTTGCAAAAATAAAAACAGACGGTAATCATTTCAACCGGGATTTGAACGATTTAACATGCTCTGCTTTGCATGGACAAAGCACGCTGGCAATGTTTTGTGGCAATGCATGTCTGCTCTGAACAGATTTGTGCGCGATTCCATGAGTATGCATCTCGACGACATTAACAATAAGATCTTTCACAAAATCAAATTCCATTTTCTCATATACTGGTTTGACAACCCATTCTGCTTCGTTTCGTAAAGGCCATAGTTTAGCGAAGCATCCCTAAGTTTCCTGCAGTCCTAGATTGTTCCCAGGCCCACATTCTCGTTATGCGCTAATACCTAATGCTAATGCAATCTCTTTGGCCTGTACTTTAGGCACATATTGTGGAACACCTCCAAATCTCGTGTGCGACAGAATTCTGTGAGTCCCTTAAGATCTCTTGATAGAGTTTTATCAAACACAATCTTCTCAAGGGCTTTGTGTGGAGGTGAAGATGGGATCAACCACTTTTTCTTCCGTGCCTGCTCTGGGGACAAAGAGCCATGTTCACATTGTTGGAAATGTTGGTTTTCTGTCCAGTGGTGAACGTTGGAACAGTGGTGCATTAGTGACCGCTATTTTTCCAGTAGAAATTCCACAGACCCATCACATGTTTTTGAGCTCCACCAATGATGGTTGCTGAAAGATTGGGACCATTGCGAAATACCTTCCAAACCTTTTTTTTCCCCTGCAGCCGAGATTATTTTATTGATTGATTTGGCAACATTCCATACATCAAATTGATGTTTAATATTTGGATACTGCTCTCTCATTGTCTTGGCTATTGAAATCTGTCTGTCCGTGGCTATGAGGTCGATTTGCATGCCCCTCGATTGTAGATCTTCCAGTGATTTTATAAAACCAAGTTTCTCCATGGCCACCGAGGATTTACATTGGGACACCAGCACGACCACCGAACTCACAATTTTCTTACTTTCCATGTCCTGAGGATGGTAGGTGCAGTACTTAGCAGAAAATCCGGGGCTTTCACACTGTCCATCACCGGTTTGTCAGGTGTGATGACCCACGTTTGAATTATTAGGCTACAACATTTGGTGCTGTGGGTTTAGAAAATCCAAGACGGCCGAAAAGCCCACACTTGCGCCAGAATCCAGGAAAACCTTGCAGTTTGCGCACACCAAGATGGTCGCCTAAACTGCCACCCACCATTGCGAGCGTGATGGGCCAGAAGTGCCATGAGTGAAACGTGGTGCCAAAGGAAAAACAGCAGTGCCTGTTAGCTCAAAAAGCGCTTTGAAATCACCTTTGTTTCTCTGAATGCAAGCTTAAAATGCCTATTTCAAAAATTGCAAGATATTAAAAAATCTTACTGAACACCAGCAGACGTCTGGTAGAATGAAGTCTTGTGTGCATACCAAATCTGGAAAGATGAAGAGCCTAAAATAATGTTCATAACAAAACTGGCTGGGCTGTGGATGTCAGCAGCTTAAGTGAAATGGGATTTAAAAACACTACAATCGAAATGTTTAAAATAAATGAGTGACCTACTGTTGAGTGTCACATAGTTTGCAACTGTTTAAATGTCATAGTTTTGAACTTAGAATCAGCGTTCTAGCTGCATGTGTAAAAATTGAAAGTTTGATTTGAATGAAGAAAAACTGGGAACAAAAGTGTCATTTAGCTGAAGCCTGGCTTAAAGAGATTGAACTCTGCCTGACAACTACCCCCGACAGGAATTGAAACCTGCTCAGCAACTGCATTCCCAGGCCTGGCTGCATTCTGCTGCCCCCACCAAAAGGAGATCACACCTCTCTGATTGAATCAGGGGAGGAGCACCTGGGGCTGCAGGAAACAGAACAATGAGCATTCCTTGGCTCAGGCAAATGTTAAATTAGGGGGGTCGTAAATGGCTTCCTCTTGGAAGAAACTGGGAGGAGCAGTGCTTCTGGGAGCTACCTGAGCTGGAGGCAGGGACAGACAGAAATCCCCCCATCTGCTTGGAACCTAAACCACACACATCTGGGCCAGAGCATAATTTAAAAAGATGGATAATTCATAGTACATAACTGTAAAAATTATATAATAATATCATTTATTCTTGTGATTTTTCTGTGCACATTTTAAGAGGTGTTAGGACTCGGTGGTATGTTCTGGGGGGTAGTAGCGGAAAATAAGGTATTACTCCAAATGTCTGTATGTTAAAAATCTGACACTTTATCATCGGATGCCCATACACCTTGCGCATGGTTGTGTAAATTCTGGAAAAGTTTAGAGGTTGTGTTCCGGATGAAAAGGGCAGTATTCTGTCAGAAGTGGACACAACATCTTACAAAGACAGGGATCGGATGATTTGGTGCTACAGAAAATATGTTAACTGGACATATAATATTAGAAAAACTTGTACATAGATAAATATGTATTTGGATCAAAAATATATTTGTGTGCAAATTGACAAGGGGAGGATCCTCTGACCCATAAACCTACCTCATCACGATGACACTTCATTTTCTTCCCCAATCAGAGGACGGTAGATTCTCTAACCTATCAGGATCCTCAGAGGGTTGGGCATAGAAAGTCAGCCTTCCCACCCACTTTCAAAAAACATAAAAGGAGCCACTGGGACCCAGGTAGAGACATTCACTTTCCACTTCAAACTGATTTCTTGCGAAGCATTTTGCCGGATCAGACAATATCCAGAAGACTCCAGAAACAAAACTTAGAATCCAGACTTCAGAAATTGCAGCAGAGAGGCCTAGTCCAAAAGCTGAATCCTTCTCAGCAGGCCTCAGAATCCAGCCATCTAACCAAACTATTCAACAGCCAGGCGAGCTGTTTGATTCTGGCTAGAACCCTGTGCCAGAACCCAGAAAGCAGAGCTGTATCCAGACCGCTGTACAGAACTTTTACCAGAACCAGAGATCCAGAACCACAGACCAGACCCAGACCAGATCGTTGTGAGCAGAACCAGTGCCAGAGACCGTCCCGTGGCAAGAGAACCGCAGCCAACCTGACCAGATCTTGACCGCCTATTTCAAATTTATAATGTGAGCACCCAGCCAGAACTGTGCATAGTCATCTATTAGTTTAAAATAAGCTTATCCCATCCAATTCAACCTGCCTAGAACTGCATAGAAATCGTATGTCCATTCTGTGATTTTAAAGTTGCAAAAGTGTCATTTGCCATTCTGAATCATTATTTCATTTCTGAAAATCTACCTCCACAAAATTGTCCGTATCTTCGGAACCACATGCGCTAGGAACGAGACTTTCATTTTAAAGCTAAGAATCTAAGCTATCCAACGACTTTCTACCCCTTATAGTTTTTCCGTAATCGTGCTCGGCGCACTCGGAAAAAGTGCCGCGAATTGCAACTAGCTCATTTCACCACTTGGAAAAAATAGCTGCTTTTGATTCCATTGCTGATATTCATTTTCAACCTGATAATCCCTCATGAATCATTGCTAGTGTAGGCCTGAACTAATTCAAAGTAGCTATCACCTACCCTGAATCTCCTATAGGGAATTACAATCATTTTTAGCATATTTACACTTCTTTGCAAATCACATTTAAAGTATTTTTGCCTGTGTTTTAAAATCAAACCTGTTGCTCTAAGCTTGCTAGGGGGGAAATGAATTGGTATTGCATTTTATGGTATTCCTGAAAATTGTGTGCTCTCCTTCCACCTCATTATACTGCATAGGGGGGGAGTGAATTGCCACAAGGGGAAAAGTGATTATATTCTCTCTTGTTGAAACCATATCAGTTTATTTCTGTGCTGCATTCTTTCCATCATTGCTTTTCCTTGAAACCATAAAAGAATTCTCAGCTACCTTATCCTTCCTATACCAACTCCTAGTGATTACAAAAGTGTGCTAGTGTAATATCCATTGTTGATCACTGTCATATTCATAAGTGTGCGATCAAATATTAATTTATTATAAAAGTGTGATATATATATATATATATTGTTTAATTTTCAAATACATCTTTTAATTTACAAAACAAACCTACTTCTTGGCTCAGTGAGGTCAGAGGGATTCAAAGAGAGGGGCGTTATACAAGGGTTTATCATCCAGATCTATGAACTAGTCATAAAAATATATAAATGAGGGCTTCCCTTGGGCATCCCAGACTCGGCATTGACTTAGTTGGAGTGCTGAATTGAAGTCCCTTAACAGAGTGGGGGCTCGTCCGGGATACATTTGGATTAGATCTACCACTTGTGCAGCTTGATACAGGGTGCTAACTGATAGGATACATAAATCCTGTTGGATCACCACGCTGTATTACACTGTAAAAACACTCCTCAAAGGAACGCTATAAGGAGACGGTTTGTTTTGCAAAATAAAATACAAACTTCTGTAAGTCAGGAAGGAAATCAATTTCCAGAATGACGACCTTGGTAGATATCAAAATAGCCAGAGAGCACCTCTTACATAAGCTATTTGTGAGAGGCGAATGGACGGAACAGGACCAGAATGTGTGGTTGCAGGCAATCGCGCAAAAGGTCACTGTAACTGGGTCAGATATATGGAGAGATCAGGGTCCCTTACATGTGGCCCTGAGTGAACTATATATGGCCCCTAAGGCCGAGGATGAGCACAACAAGATTGCCAGGGTAGCGGCATATTTAGATGTATATATGGGAGCCATACAGGACAAATGTGCTGAAGGCCAAGATCTGGCAATAAGGCAACTGATGGCATTAGAGAAGGCCCAATCTGACCTGATCACTTCCGAGCAGAGGCTCCAGAGGAGCCAGGAGTCAGAAAATGATAGTAGGCAGTATATCATTAAAATAAAAGAGGATATGGGTATCTTGCAACAGGAAAAGTCTGACCAGGATACCAGATTTCTGGCCTTGCAGAAGGAGTACCAAGAAGGTTTGGACGCCCTACTGCAGAGCCAGAAAAAGCTGGAGCAACAACTGGACTTCAATAGGGCATGCGCAGAGCAGGTAGTCACCCTGCAAAGCCACCTAGATAGGGAGAAGGCAGAGAGCAACAAACTGATTCTGAAAGACCTGGATACCCAGGCAGAATTTGAAGAAGAGCGCCAGAAAGCTGGGGCCCTTAAAAGGCAGAGGGACAACCTGGCGGCACAGATGTAGGCTCTTAGTCAGGAAAGGGGCACCTTAGGCCAGGAAGTCTGCCAAATAAAAGAAAAAATTGAAGAAAATCACCTGTCCCTCCAGGGACTGGGTGACCTCCAAAAAGAGCATCAGAACTTGTTAGAGCACACCAGGAGGGTGAAAGATGCTCTGGCAAGAAAGGAACAGGCCAGTAGGGATGGGACTCAGGAGGTAACCCTCCTGCAGCAAAGACTGGCCCAGTATTCCAGGACCAACCAGGAGGCACACAGAGAGAATGAGGCTCTCTGTCAGCACAATGATAGGCTCCAGCAACAGGTAGTCATGCAAGAGAGACTGATAGAGTCTAGTAAGGCCTTAACTGAGGAACTAAAAGCACAAGCTCTTGCATGGCAACAGGGAGCAGGGGCTGATAGAAATGAGGTTCGCTGGGAAAAGGAAACACGTGAGCATAGCCTCAGGAGCCCTAGTACCAGAGGCCTTCATCTCTCCCAGTCCTTGGACTCTGCCACCCCCATGTCCCATGGCGCACATGAGCCCAGGGCCACGGGGATGGCAGATTACTATCCAGCCAAAAGTATGGGGCTCATAGGCCAGTACCACCCAGGAATGGATGGGCGGGCATCCGGGTATGGGCACCTATGTACAGTGCAATTTAGTGGGGAACCCCAGGAGAGTAGGCTCACTAAGGGCATCCTGAAAACCTCTGCCCAGTTAGGTCAGTGGGGGGGTACTCATCAAATCCTGGCAGCAAGGAGGAATCTGAAGACTCCTCTGAGCGTCACAGGACATAGGAGACCAGGTCCCCACATTCTGCAGGCCATTCCCAGGCTCGCAGAATCCGGGAAAACCTGGAAGATCAGACGGGCACCTCTGGGAGCAGTGCTTCTGAGTCAGAGGATGAATGGACCAGGGTTACCCGAACCAAAAAGGCCAATAAGGCAAAAAAGGGCCTTGCTTAAGGACCCCTTAAAACAGATTATGCAATAAGGAGTGTCATCAGCCCTTATCACAAGAACGCCAAGTATTCTGTTTGGGAACACTTGCAGCTTTACGAGCAAATGATGGATACTTTCCATTTGAAGGACAGCAGTAGCTGCATTCAGTATGTCAAATGGACATTCTCCCAGAGTACTCCAGTTTCTTTACGGGGCTGGAGGACCAAAACCATTCAAGATGGTCCACATATAGGGCGGCCATCTTGAAACCTTTTTCTGTCCACAGAACTCCCCAAGAGGCTCGCAAAGCAGCCTACAATTTGCAATGTGGGGAGGATCAGACCCCACAAGAATGTGTACAGGAATTGAAGCGTGCCTTTGCGCAGACTACCAGAAGGGTGCGCACGGACAGTAAAGGGTTTGTAAATACGTTTTTCCATGCCTTGCCCAAATACATCATGACCCAGCTAGTGAGAGATTTTCATGAGAAAAGGTCACTAGACTGGGTCATTGAACAGGCCACCCGGATCTATGAGGTGCAGAAGCCCATAGAAAATAAAAACAACGCCCAGAAAAATCCCAAACCGACCAGCACCCCTGCTGCTGCCAAGGTGGCAGAGGTAAAGGTTGCCCCCATTTTAGATTTGGAGATGGGGGGGCCTAAAAACCTAAAACAAATATCAAGTTCCCAAAACTGGGAACTTGCGTCCTCCGCACTCTGTAAGCGGCTCAACAATGAGTCCTATTATTGATCTATTCTATTCAATAGAAATTTGAGGAAGATATTCATTCAGTTTTAACAGTGAAGTAATCAACACTATGTTGTTCAATTGTATATATGCAAATATGTACAGAGACAAAAGTACATTTAGTGCAAATCCAATAGTTTATTTGGAAGCCCAACGCGTTTCGTGAATTTGTTCACTTCTTCAGGGACAATTTTCATATTTTTCACAAATTTTCAAACTTTTCAAACAATCTCTGAAAAACAAAACATTCAAATAAATCCACATTAGAACAAGTTATTTCAAAAGGATCTTATATACAATTTACAGATCTAGTCAATTCTAGTCATATCAGAACACCGAATTATTTTTGGATCAATATCCAGCGAAAAGAAAGGGATTCATTTTCCAAACGGTAATCAAGTTATTTGTACTTAATATTCATTTTTTCAAAGAAAAGAGAAATCCATATTTTGTGTTCATTCAATAATCATGAAAACAATATGTGCTCATTCCTTAATTCCATACCAGTAGTCCAAACACACTATGTCCTATCTGCACACTTAAAGTATGTCATTTTCCAAAATGAATTTGCTAACTGACAAATCGGCTACTACTTTAGCATTTAGCGAAAAAAGAAGCAAACTGGATCCTTGGCCTTATCAAGGACACAGAGTCCACCTCGACCAGTGATGATAACTCAGACTCAGAATCTTAAACCTACTTTGTGCAAAGAAAATCAGGCTTTCGTCAAAAGATGCGAACAGATACTAAACAAATGCTCTTTGGATTTAATTTATATTAACAATTGAGGAACTGTCAAAATCTTTGAATACTATTAATGGGGAAATTGAGGAAATCACAATACAGCTTTCAAAACTAAAAACACAGGAGGAATTGAAACAGATTCCGGAGGATACTAACCAAAAACTGAATTGATACAAACAAGAGATAGAACAGAGGAAAATATGCAAATTCCGAAGAGACACCTTGGACTACGCCAGAGATATTGTATACTCTTGGCAGGAATACTATAACAACTTGAGACCTCAAAAACCACCAACAAGACCTCCAAGACATCCAAACCAACAGGAAAATACCGACAGTTCAGACGTAACTAGTGGAGAGTGTGACAATCCAAGTACCAGCGCCAGTGAAACTCGGACACCACCCAGTGAAACTCCTGCAACACCAACAATACCTACTATTGATCCACCTCCTTTTTTAGAAGGAGGCGAAAGACCCGTAGAGGGCAAAAGAAAACAAAGACAGAAAAACAAATAAAGGAGTCAATTATTTTCAATATTTCGTCTAAACTACTCACCAAAGCACAAGAAGATACTCTCAATTTGGGAATCTCTTTTATTCCCACAACCTACACAACACTTTTTTAAGAAGAAGTTAACCTGTTTAAACTAATCTGCAAAATGGAACTTAAAGTTTTCTTCGACACAATACCTGAATCTCCAATCCAACGTAAACAACATGAGTTCTTTGAAATGAAGAACAAAAGCACATTTCACCCTCAACTCAACCATGCAGCAATCAATGTATTGAAACATAAAACTAACAAAGACCTTAAACGCCTTAAATATGGCCCTAGCTGTAAAAACAACATAAGAAAACATCAACTTAAACTAATAAAAGAACTTGCAGAGGACAACACTATTACTCTGAAACCAGCGGACAAGGCGGAGCCTTGGTCATGATGGATACCACAATGTGCAACGAAGGATGCCTGAAATTATTGAGAGACGATGAAACGTACATGCTGTTGGATAATGACCCTACCACAGCAATCAAAGATGTGATCAAGAAGACCATTGACAAAGCTATCGACCATGATTGGATTACAGACCATACGGGTGAATTTCTACTTAAAGCATTCCCAGTTATTCCTGTACTATATGCATTACCTAAGATACATAAAAATATGCAAGATCCACCATTCAGTTCGATAGTAGCGGGCACCAAAAGTATATTCCACCCATTGGCCATATACTTGGATAGGGCACTTCAGCCCCTGGTACAGAAGACGGAAACTTACTTAAAAGATACTTCACATTTTCTGAACTTATTGGATGAATTACGACTTAATAAATCCCCAGTTCTTCTATTTGCATTAGACGTCACCAGACTTTACACGTCTATACCACATGCGGAAGGGATAGCCTCATTAGAATGGTTCTTGTTACAACATGAGGACGTTTTGATACACAAAGAATTTGCGATTGAGATTCTCAATATTATTCTTTACAATAATTATTTTCGTTTCAACAATAAATTCTACCTCCAAATTTCAGGCCCATCAATGGGCTCTTCGGTGGCCCCTGTATATGCAAATATTTTTATGTATCATTTTGAGAGGAGATCCATTCTTAACAAAGAACCTTGGAACAAAAACTTGATTTTCTGGAAACGATTTATTGATGATATCTTTGGTATTTGGAATGGAACACAGGATGAATTACAACAATTTTTTGCTTACTTCAATGGATGCCATAGAAATATTCAGTTCACATTGGAAATAGGTAACCCACAAATACATTTTCTGGATGTGGACATCGCCAGATCAGACAACACATTCACCACAAAAATATATAGAAAACCCGCAGATGCTAACAGCACCTTGCATTTCGCAAGCTTTCATCCATCTCATTTGAAACAGAATTTACCTTACAGTCAATGCCTAAGAGCCAAAAGAATCACTTCAGACGCAACTCAATTGACACATGAATTTGAAAAAATGCGTACAAGATTCCAGACAAGAGGATTCCTGGATTCTACCATCAATAAAGCCATCGAACGTACCATAACCTTGGAGAGAAAAGAGCTATTGAGAGAAAAACGAAAAAAGGAAAACACGAGATTGATACACACACTCAAATTTTCAAGTCAGAATTTCCGGATTAAAAAGTTCATTCTAAAGAATTGGGACATCATCAAGTCTGATAGCAATTTGATTAAATTATTTCCAGAACCTCCAATGTTGGCCTTTAAAAGGGGCAAACATTTCAGAGACTCACTCATCAGAGCTGAAAAACAAAAGAGCCAACAGCAAACGTTCTTGGCCAAACCAAAACATGGCACCTTCGCTTGTCTCAATTGCCAACACTGCTCGAATATTCTAAAAGGAGACCACATTCGACATCCGAACAGTGGCAAGAAAATCCCTTTAAAAGACTTGGCAACTTGTAACAGCAAAAATCTGATTTACGCCTTGAAAGGTCCCTGCGGCAAATACTATGTAGGTAAGACCATAAGAAAAATAAAGGAAAGGCTCACAGAACATAAATCGAATATAAGAACAAGCAATCAGAAGTCACCAGTGTTTAGGCACTTTAATGAGAACCGACATAACATCTCACAGATCCGATGGGTGGTCTTAGAAATCATGAAAAACTTGCCAAGAGGAGGAGATAATGCAAAGAGACTTGCACAAAGAGAACTATTCTGGATCCACAGACTTGACGCCCTAGCTCCCTTAGGTTTAAACGAAAACTTTTACATGGGTCCTTTTCTATAAACCTCACTAAAGACATGATCGACCTCCTAAAATCTCACTTGCAAACCATACTATGACTCTCAGGTCCAAGACTTTTGACTCCGGTTCTTTAGAATCTCTTGATATAATATTTACACTCTCGGGTCCAGGATTTTTGTCCGGTGAAGACAGTTCCACTGTTACTAATGGCCTTTTTCCACTACTATGTCAGTATACATTTTCCAAAACCTCACAAAATCGAATAGTTCCGACTATGTTGTGACTTCGACATCACAGTCTATCCTTGGCATTCGAGATATGCATATTCAGACTAGGACATTCACTGACATACCGCAGACTACATTAATTTGTTTACTTCTCTCACCACTTTAAATGCTTGTTTGCATTTTTTTAATTGACCCTTTTTTATATGCATTTACTCATCACACATCATTCAGATGTTTTCTATTAGTTAAGTCTTCTGTTAGTTTCCTCTCTACATACATCAGGTTGTATGTACTTTGAATCATTGTTTTCCTTATCTGTTTTAATCTTTTTCATCATTTTAGATCGTGTTTACCTTAAACGCACACACGCGTGATGACTTCTCTGGTCTTCCTTCACTTAAGATCGCATTAACCTTTACCACGCATGCACGTGATGACGTCACGGTGTTTACACCGTGACGTCACACGCTCTTATGACGCGGTACGTCGATTTGTACCGAGTATTTAAGGACCGCTGCAAATCACTTTCTTTGCAGCGGATCCTACAAGGAGACAGCACCTGCCTGAAGACCGTGTTCTTCTGTTCTTCTCTTCTTGATATTAGCATTGCGCACAACGTGAGTATGCTTTTTGACCCTTAATGGTCATTAGGTTTTTTTCCCCTACACGGGTCATTGAATCTCCATCTACTTCTTCTGACTTGTTCTCCAGATCAGGGGCTCCGGGCACATTTAATATCCAGTCTAACCTTACTTAACAAAATGGCGGATCATCCGATCAGATTGGATCCGTATTCAGCATCTACTCGCCAGCCATGTTGATATCATTACTGGTAAGACATAGGCAAAGCTTCTTCTTTTCAATTTCATTTCTATGTTCTTTACATACAAGGTTGCAGCACTCATTGATGCGAATAGATAGATGATCGACTTCTCTCTATTTTCGCTCTGACGATTGAAGCATCTTAAACCACAGGCAAAGACTCTTGACAGTAATCACTTGATGGTACCTTTTTTTACATGTTTGGACATTGCTGTGCAGATAGGACATAGTGTGTTTGGACTACTGGTATGGAATTAAGGAATGAGCACATATTGTTTTCATGATTATTGAATGAACACAAAATATGGATTTCTCTTTTCTTTGAAAAAATGAAAATTAAGTACAAATAACTTGATTACCGTTTGGAAAATGAATCCCTTTCTTTTCGCTGGATATTGATCCAAGAATAATTAGGTGTTCTGATATGACTAGAATTGACTAGATCTGTAAATTGTATATAAGATCCTTTTTAAATAACTTGTTCTAATGTGGATTTATTTGAATGTTATGTTTTTCAGAGATTGTTTGAAAAGTTTGAAAATTTGTGAAAAATATGAAAATTGCGCCTGAAGAAGTCAAAAAATTCACGAAACGCATTGGGCTTCCAAATAAACTATTGGATTTTCACTAAATGTTCTTTTGTCTCTGTGCATATTTGCATATATACAATTGAACAAAATATTGTTGATTACTTCACTGTTAAAATTGAATGAATATACTACCTCAAATTTTGATTGAATATAATAGATCAATAAAAGGACTCATTGATGAGCCACTTACAGAGTGCGGAGGACGTGAGTTCCCAGTTTTGGGAACTTGATATTTGTTTTATGTCTTTGCAACCCATATGCTAGGGCTGTCCTCTTTCTCCTCCGCGCCTTAAATTCTATTATTCTCTTCTGTAAAAATCCATTTACTATACATATAAAAATCAGGTGTGTCGATTGATCTACTCATATTGTTTGTATATATTTGACCCTGTTGGGTTAGCATATTCAATCGATCGCACCCATACTACTTACTTAAAGTATGTCATTTTCCAAAATGAATTTGCTAACTGACAAATCGGCTACTACTTTAGCATTTAGCGAAAAAAGAAGCAAACTGGATCCTTGGCCTTATCAAGGACACAGAGTCCACCTCGACCAGTGATGATAACCCAGAAAGGTTAATATTCAAATTGGAAAAACTAATAAGACGCGAAATCTCACAAAAACTTCATGCTACCACATTAGCTCAATATTTCAAAAGCAAAAAAATACCTAGAGGACTCAGAGTCTATCTTAAACCTACTTTGTGCAAAGAAAATCAGGCTTTCGTCAAAAGATGGGAACAGATACTAAACAAATGCTCTTGGAATTTAATTTTTATTAACAATTGAGGAACTGTCAAAATCTTTGAATACTATTAATGGGGAAATTGAGGAAATCACAATACAGCTTTCAAAACTAAAAACACAGGAGGAATTTAAACAGATTCCGGAGGATACTAACCAAAAACTGAATTGATACAAACAAGAGATAGAACAGAGGAAAATATGCAAATTCCGAAGAGACACCTTGGACTACGCCAGAGATATTGTATACTCTTGGCAGGAATACTATAACAACTTGAGACCTCAAAAACCACCAACAAGACCTCCAAGACATCCAAACCAACAGGAAAATACCGACAGTTCAGACGTAACTAGTGGAGAGTGTGACAATCCAAGTATCAGCGCCAGTGAAACTCGGACACCACCCAGTGAAACTGCTGCAACACCAACAATACCTACTATTGATCCACCTCCTTTTTTAGAAGGAGGTGAAAGACCCATAGAGGGCAAAAGAAAACAAAGACAGAAAAACAAATAAAGGAGTCAATTATTTTCAATATTTCATCTAAACTACTCACCAAAGCACAAGAAGATACTCTCAATTTGGGAATCTCTTTTATTCCCACAACCTACACAACACTTTTTTAAGAAGAAGTTAACCTGTTTAAACTAATCCGCAAAATGGAACTTAAAGTTTTCTTCGACACAATACCTGAATCTCCAATCCAACGTAAACAACATGAGTTCTTTGAAATGAAGAACAAAAGCACATTTCACCCTCAACTGAACCATACAGCAATCAATGTATTGAAACATAAAACTACAAAAGACCTTAAACGCCTTAAATATGGCCCTAGCTGTAAAAACAACATAAGAAAACATCAACTTAAACTAATAAAAGAACTTGCAGAGGACAACACTATTATTCTGAAACCAGCGGACAAAGGCGGAGCCTTGGTCATGATGGATACCACTATGTACAACGAAGGATGCCTGAAATTATTGAGAGACGAAGAAACGTACATGCTGTTGGATTATGACCCTACCACAGCAATCAAAGAGGTGATCAAGAAGACCATTGACAAAGCTATCGACCATGATTGGATTACAGACCATACGGGTGAATTTCAAATTAAAGCATTCCCAGATATTCCTGTACTATATGCATTACCTAAGATACATAAAAATATGCAAGATCCACCATTCAGACCGATAGTAGCGGGCACCAAAAGTATATTCCACCCATTGGCCATATACTTGGATAGGGCACTTCAGCCCGTGGTACAGAAGACGGAAACTTACTTAAAAGATACTTCACATTTTCTGAACTTATTGGATGAATTACGACTTAATGAATCCCCAGTTCTTCTATTTGCATTAGACGTCACCAGACTTTACACGTCTATACCACATGCGGAAGGGATAGCCTCATTAGAATGGTTCTTGTTACAACATGAGGACGTTTTGATACACAAAGAATTTGCGATTGAGATTCTCAATATTATTCTTTACAATAATTATTTTCGTTTCAACAATAAATTCTACCTCCAAATTTCAGGCCCATCAATGGGCTCTTCGGTGGCCCCTGTATATGCAAATATTTTTATGTATCATTTTGAGAGGAGATCCATTCTTAACAAAGAACCTTGGAACAAAAACTTGATTTTCTGGAAACGATTTATTGATGATATCTTTGGTATTTGGAATGGAACACAGGATGAATTACAACCATTTTTTGCTTACTTCAATGGATGCCATAGAAATATTCAGTTCACATTGGAAATAGGTAACCCACAAACACATTTTCTGGATGTGGACATCGCCAGATCAGACAACACATTCACCACAAAAATATATAGAAAACCCGCAGATGCTAACAGCACCTTGCTTTCGCAAGCTTTCATCCATCTCATTTGAAACAGAATTTACCTTACAGTCAATGCCTAAGAGCCAAAAGAATCACTTCAGACGCAACTCAATTGACACATGAATTTGAAAAATGCGTACAAGATTCCAGACAAGAGGATTCCTGGATTCTACCATCAATAAAGCCATCGAACGTACCATAACCTTGGAGAGAAAAGAGCTATTGAGAGAAAAACGAAAAAAGGAAAACACGAGATTGATACACACACTCAAATTTTCAAGTCAGAATTTCCGGATTAAAAAGTTCATTCTAAAGAATTGGGACATCATCAAGTCTGATAGCAATTTGATTAAATTATTTCCAGAACCTCCAATGTTGGCCTTTAAAAGGGGCAAACATTTCAGAGACTCAATCATCAGAGCTGAAAAACAAAAGAGCCAACAGCAAACGTTCTTGGCCAAACCAAAACATGGCACCTTCGCTTGTCTCAATTGCCAACACTGCTCGAATATTCTAAAAGGAGACCACATTCGACATCCGAACAGTGGCAAGAAAATACCTTTAAAAGACTTGGCAACTTGTAACAGCAAAAATCTGATTTACGCCTTGAAAGGTCCCTGCGGCAAATACTATGTAGGTAAGACCATAAGAAAAATAAAGGAAAGGCTCACAGAACATAAATCGAATATAAGAACAAGCAATCAGAAGTCACCAGTGTTTAGGCACTTTAATGAGAACCGACATAACATCTCACAGATCAGATGGGTGGTCTTAGAAATCATGAAAAACTTGCCAAGAGGAGGAGATAATGCAAAGAGACTTGCACAAAGAGAACTATTCTGGATCCACAGACTTGACGCCCTAGCTCCCTTAGGTTTAAACGAAAACTTTTACATGGGTCCTTTTCTATAAACCTCACTAAAGACATGATCGACCTCCTAAAATCTCACTTGCAAACCATACTATGACTCTCAGGTCCAAGACTTTTGACTCCGGTTCTTTAGAATCTCTTGATATAATATTTACACTCTTGGGTCCAGGATTTTTGTCCGGTGAAGACAGTTCCACTGTTACTAATGGCCTTTTTCCACTACTATGTCAGTATACATTTTCCAAAACCTCACAAAATCGAATAGTTCCGACTATGTTGTGACTTCGACATCACAGTCTATCCTTGGCATTCGAGATATGCATATTCAGACTAGGACATTCACTGACATACCGCAGACTACATTACTTTGTTTACTTCTCTCACCACTTTAAATGCTTTTTTGCATTTTTTTAATTGACCCTTTTTTATATGCATTTACTCATCACACATCATTCAGATGTTTTCTATTAGTTAAGTCTTCTGTTAGTTTCCTCTCTACATACATCAGGTTGTATGTACTTTGAATCATTGTTTTCCTTATCTGTTTTAATCTTTTTCATCATTTTAGATCGTGTTTACCTTAAACGCACACACGCATGATGACTTCTCTGGTCTTCCTTCACTTAAGATCGCATTAACCTTTACCACGCATGCACGTGATGACGTCACGGTGTTTACACCGTGACGTCACACGCTCTTATGACGCGGTACGTCGATTTGTACCGAGTATTTAAGGACCGCTGCAAATCACTTTCTTTGCAGCGGATCCTACAAGGAGACAGCACCTGCCTGAAGACCGTGTTCTTCTGTTCTTCTCTTCTTGATATCAGCATTTCGCACAACGTGAGTATGCTTTTTGACCCTTAATGGTCATTAGGTTTTTTTCCCCTACACGGGTCATTGAATCTCCATCTACTTCTTCTGACTTGTTCTCCAGATCAGGGGCTCCGGGCACATTTAATATCCAGTCTAACCTTACTTAACAAAATGGCGGATCATCCGATCAGATTGGATCGTATTCAGCATCTACTCGCCAGCCATGTTGATATCATTACTGGTAAAACATAGGCAAAGCATCTTCTTTTCAATTTCATTTCTATGTTCTTTACATACAAGGTTGCAGCACTCATTGATGCAAATAGATAGATGATCGACTTCTCTCTATTTTTCGCTCTGACGATTGAAGCATCTTAAACCACAGGCAAAGACTCTTGACAGTAATCACTTGATGGTACCTTTTTTTACATGATTGGACATTGCTGTGCAGATAGGACATAGTGTGTTTGGACTACTGGTATGGAATTAAGGAATGAGCAAATATTGTTTTCATGATTATTGAATGAACACAAAATATGGATTTCTCTTTTCTTTGAAAAAATGAAAATTAAGTACAAATAACTTGATTACCGTTTGGAAAATGAATCCCTTTCTTTTCGCTGGATATTGATCCAAGAATAATTAGGTGTTCTGATATGACTAGAATTGACTAGATCTGTAAATTGTATATAAGATCCTTTTTTAAATAACTTGTTCTAATGTGTATTTATTTGAATGTTATGTTTTTCAGAGATTGTTTGAAAAGTTTGAAAATTTGTGAAAAATATGAAAATTGCCCCTGAAGAAGTCAAAAAATTCACGAAACGCATTGGGCTTCCAAATAAACTATTGGATTTTCACTAAATGTACTTTTGTCTCTGTGCATATTTGCATATATACAATTGAACAAAATATTGTTGATTACTTCACTGTTAAAATTGAATGAATATACTACCTCAAATTTCGATTGAATATAATAGATCAATAATAGGACTCATTGATGAGCCACTTACAGAGTGCGGAGGACGTGAGTTCCCAGTTTTGGGAACTTGATATTTGTTTTATGTCTTTGCAACCCATATGCTAGGGCTGTCCTCTTTCTCCTCCGCGCCTTAAATTCTATTATTCTCTTCTGTAAAAATCCATTTACTATACATATAAAAATCAGGTGTGTCGATTGATCTACTCATATTGTTTGTATATATTTGACCCTGTTGGGTTAGCATATTCAATCAATCGCACCCATACTACTTACTTAAAGTATGTCATTTTCCAAAATGAATTTGCTAACTGACAAATCGGCTACTACTTTAGCATTTAGCAAAAAAAGAAGCAACCTGGATCCTTGGCCTTATCAAGGACACAGAGTCCACCTCGACCAGTGATGATAACCCAGAAAGGTTAATATTCAAATTGGAAAAACTAATAAGAAGCGAAATCTCACAAAAACTTCATGCTACCACATTAGCTCAATATTTCAAAAGCAAAAAAATACCTAGAGGACTCAGAGTCTATCTTAAACCTACTTTGTGCAAAGAAAATCAGGCTTTCGTCAAAAGATGGGAACAGATACTAAACAAATGCTCTTTGGATTTAATTTTTATTAACAATTGAGGAACTGTCAAAATCTTTGAATACTATTAATGGGGAAATTGAGGAAATCACAATACAGCTTTCAAAACTAAAAACACAGGAGGAATTTAAACAGATTCCGGAGGATACTAACCAAAAACTGAATTGATACAAACAAGAGATAGAACAGAGGAAAATATGCAAATTCCGAAGAGACACCTTGGACTAGGCCAGAGATATTGTATACTCTTGGCAGGAATACTATAAGAACTTGAGACCTCAAAAACCACCAACAAGACCTCCAAGACATCCAAACCAACAGGAAAATACCGACAGTTCAGACGCAACTAGTGGAGAGTGTGACAATCCAAGTATCAGCACCAGTGAAACTCGGACACCACCCAGTGAAACTGCTGCAACACCAACAATACCTACTATTGATCCACCTCCTTTTTTAGAAGGAGGCGAAAGACCCATAGAGGGCAAAAGAAAACAAAGACAGAAAAACAAATAAAGGAGTCAATTATTTTCAATATTTCATCTAAACTACTCACCAAAGCACAAGAAGATACTCTCAATTTGGG
This sequence comes from Ambystoma mexicanum, assembly GCF_040938575.1. Lineage (NCBI taxonomy): Eukaryota > Metazoa > Chordata > Amphibia > Caudata > Ambystomatidae > Ambystoma > Ambystoma mexicanum. Next base: position 742,266,388 of record NC_090928.1, read on the forward strand.
AATCTCTTTTATTCCCAGAACCTACACAACACTTTTTTAAGAAGAAGTTAACCTGTTTAAACTAATCCGCAAAATGGAACTTAAAGTTTTCTTCGACACAATACCTGAATCTCCAATCCAACGTAAACAACATGAGTTCTTTGAAATGAAGAACAAAAGCACATTTCACCCTCAACTCAACCATACAGCAATCAATGTATTGAAACATAAAACTACCAAAGACCTTAAACGCCTTAAATATGGCCCTAGCTGTAAAAACAACATAAGAAAACATCAACTTAAACTAATAAAAGAACTTGCAGAGGACAACACTATTACTCTGAAACCAGCGGACAAAGGCGGAGCCTTGGTCATGATGGATACCACAACGTACAACGAAGGATGCCTGAAATTATTGAGAGACGAAGAAACGTACATGCTGTTGGATAATGACCCTACCACAGCAATCAAAGAGGTGATCAAGAAGACCATTGACAAAGCTATCGACCATGATTGGATTACAGACCATACGTGTGAATTTCTACTTAAAGCATTCCTAGTTATTCCTGTACTATATGCATTACCTAAGATACATACAAATATGCAAGATCCACCATTCAGACCGATAGTAGCGGGCACCAAAAGTATATTCCACCCATTGGCCATATACTTGGATAGGGCACTTCAGCCCCTGGTACAGAAGACGGAAACTTACTTAAAAGATACTTCACATTTTCTGAACTTATTGGATGAATTACGACTTAATGAATCCCCAGTTCTTCTATTTGCATTAGACGTCACCAGCCTTTACACGTCTATACCACATGCGGAAGGGATAGCCTCATTAGAATGGTTCTTGTTGCAACATGAGGACGTTTTGATACACAAAGAATTTGCGATTGAGATTCTCAATATTATTCTTTACAATAATTATTTTCGTTTCAACAATAAATTCTACCTCCAAATTTCAGGCCCATCAATGGGCTCTTCGGTGGCCCCTGTATATGCAAATATTTTTATGTATCATTTTGAGAGGAGATCCATTCTTAACAAAGAACCTTGGAACAAAAACTTGATTTTCTGGAAACGATTTATTGATGATATCTTTGGTATTTGGAATGGAACACAGGATGAATTACAACAATTTTTTGCTTACTTCAATGGATGCCATAGAAATATTCAGTTCACATTGGAAATAGGTAACCCACAAATACATTTTCTGGATGTGGACATTGCCAGATCAGACAACACATTCACCACAAAAATATATAGAAAACCCGCAGATGCTAACAGCACCTTGCATTTCGCAAGCTTTCATCCATCTCATTTGAAACAGAATTTACCTTACAGTCAATGCCTAAGAGCCAAAAGAATCACTTCAGACGCAACTCAATTGACACATGAATTTGAAAAAATGTGTACAAGATTCCAGACAAGAGGATTCCTGGATTCTACCATCAATAAAGCCATCGAACGTACCATAACCTTGGAGAGAAAAGAGCTATTGAGAGAAAAACGAAAAAAGGAAAACACGAGATTGATACACACACTCAAATGTTCAAGTCAGAATTTCCGGATTAAAAAGTTCATTCTAAAGAATTGGGACATCATCAAGTCTGATAGCAATTTGATTAAATTATTTCCAGAACCTCCAATGTTGGCCTTTAAAAGGGGCAAACATTTCAGAGACTCACTCATCAGAGCTGAAAAACAAAAGAGCCAACAGCAAACGTTCTTGGCCAAACCAAAACATGGCACCTTCGCTTGTCTCAATTGCCAACACTGCTCGAATATTCTAAAAGGAGACCACATTCGACATCCGAACAGTGGCAAGAAAATCCCTTTAAAAGACTTGGCAACTTGTAACAGCAAAAATCTGATTTACGCCTTGAAAGGTCCCTGCGGCAAATACTATGTAGGTAAGACCATAAGAAAAATAAAGGAAAGGCTCACAGAACATAAATCGAATATAAGAACAAGCAATCAGAAGTCACCAGTGTTTAGGCACTTTAATGAGAACCGACATAACATCTCACAGATCCGATGGGTGGTCTTAGAAATCATGAAAAACTTGCCAAGAGGAGGAGATAATGCAAAGAGACTTGCACAAAGAGAACTATTCTGGATCCACAGACTTGACGCCCTAGCTCCCTTAGGTTTAAACGAAAACTTTTACATGGGTCCTTTTCTATAAACCTCACTAAAGACATGATTGACCTCCTAAAATCTCACTTGCAAACCATACTATGACTCTCAGGTCCAAGACTTTTGACTCCGGTTCTTTAGAATCTCTTGATATAATATTTACACTCTCGGGTCCAGGATTTTTGTCCGGTGAAGACAGTTCCACTGTTACTAATGGCCTTTTTCCACTACTATGTCAGTATACATTTTCCAAAACCTCACAAAATCGAATAGTTCCGACTATGTTGTGACTTCGACATCACAGCCTATCCTTGGCATTCGAGATATGCATATTCAGACTAGGACATTCACTGACATAGCGCAGACTACATTACTTTGTTTACTTCTCTCACCACTTTAAATGCTTTTTTGCATTTTTTTAATTGACCCTTTTTTATATGCATTTACTCATCACAAATCATTCAGATGTTTTCTATTAGTTAAGTCTTCTGTTAGTTTCCTCTCTACATACATCAGGTTGTATGTACTTTGAATCATTGTTTTCCTTATCTGTTTTAATCTTTTTCATAATTTTAGATCGTATTTACCTTAAACGCACACACGCGTGATGACTTCTCTGGTCTTCCTTCACTTAAGATCGCATTAACCTTTACCACGCATGCACGTGATGACATCACGGTGTTTACACCGTGACGTCACATGCTCTTATGACGTGGTACGTCGATTTGCACCGAGTATTTAAGGACCGCTGCAAATCACTTTCTTTGCAGCGGATCCTACAAGGAGACAGCACCTGCCTGAAGACCGTGTTCTTCTGTTCTTCTCTTCTTGATATCAGCATTTCGCACAACGTGAGTATGCTTTTTGACCCTTAATGGTCATTAGGTTTTTTTCCCCTACACGGGTCATTGAATCTCCATCTACTTCTTCTGACTTGTTCTCCAGATCAGGGGCTCCGGGCACATTTAATATCCAGTCTAACCTTACTTAACAAAATGGCGGATCATCCGATCAGATTGGATCCGTATTCAGCATCTACTCGCCAGCCATGTTGATATCATTACTGGTAAGACATAGGCAAAGCTTCTTCTTTTCAATTTCATTTCTATGTTCTTTACATACAAGGTTGCAGCACTCATTGATGCGAATAGATAGATGATCGACTTCTCTCTATTTTTCGCTCTGACGATTGAAGCATCTTAAACCACAGGCAAAGACTCTTGACAGTAATCACTTGATGGTACCTTTTTTTACATGATTGGACATTGCTGTGCAGATAGGACATAGTGTGTTTGGACTACTGGTATGGAATTAAGGAATGAGCACATATTGTTTTCATGATTATTGAATGAACACAAAATATGGATTTCTCTTTTCTTTGAAAAAATGAAAATTAAGTACAAATAACTTGATTACCGTTTGGAAAATGAATCCCTTTCTTTTCGCTGGATATTGATCCAAAAATAATTAGGTGTTCTGATATGACTAGAATTGACTAGATCTGTAAATTGTATATAAGATCCTTTTGAAATAACTTGTTCTAATGTGGATTTATTTGAATGTTATGTTTTTTCAGAGATTGTTTGAAAAGTTTGAAAATTTGTGAAAAATATGAAAATTGTCCCTGAAGAAGTGAACAAATTCACGAAACGCGTTGGGCTTCCAAATAAACTATTGGATTTGCACTAAATGTACTTTTGTCTCTGTGCATATTTGCATATATACAATTGAACAAAATATTGTTGATTACTTCACTGTTAAAATTGAATGAATATCTTCCTCAAATTTCTATTGAATAGAATAGATCAATAATAGGACTCATTGATGAGCTGCTTACAGAGTGCGGAGGACGCGAGTTCCCAGTTTTGGGAACTTGATATTTGTTTTATGTCTTTGCAACCCATATGCCAGGGCTGTCCTCTTTCTCCTCCGCACCTTAAATTCTATTATTCTCTTATGTAAAAATCCATTTACTATACATATAAAAATCAGGTGTGTTGATTGATCTACTCATGTTGGGGCCTAAAAACCTGCCTGCACCAAATAATTCTCAGCCCAGAAGGCCCTCTGCCCAGTCACAGACAGGGAGCCAAGGAGGTAGTCCCACAAATGGGGTCCCGCGCTCCCCTGACTATGTCCCCGCTACAAGGGAAACCGACCCATCCTGGGGTATGTGTGGACTTCTCCAGCCCAAAGGGGGGGATCCAACCAGGCACCCAACCCAGGGATCTTCCCTAACTTCCCACAGGAGGGCAGAAATTCACCAAACCCTGGGCAGAACTTTTTTCCCAGGTATCCACCCAATTTCCAGCCCCAAAATCATCCATCCTTCTTTCACCAATTTCTGAGCCCAGACCACCTAATCCGGAAGAGGGGAGGCCAAGGGTGGAGGGGTACCCAAATCTTCCAAACCCGGGGTACTACCAGAGAATGGACAGCTACCCTTCCCGGGATCAGCCCATGGGAGAAAACGGAATTCCGTATCAGCCTGAGCGGGTTCATAGTTAGAGCACTGGGTCGCGTGCTGAGGGCTCAGCAGAACCCTCAGATGAGCATGCCAGCACAGAATGCCCCAAACTCTGGACCTGGTGGTCCAGAACAATGACGGGGCCGCACCCCGATAACCCACTGGTTCCCAGGGCGGAGGCACAAAGGGAAGGGGGGTGTAAAGCCTTGGAGGAAGCTTCCTTCCCCACTTGTAAACCGCCCCTGGAAACCCTGGAACTGGAAACACAATCTCCTACCCCTGAAAGTCTGCCCTCCAAGGAGCAGAGAGGAGGTAGGAGAAACAAAGGACCCAAACAGACCCATTTTGTGGCGGAGGTACATGTCTTCCAATTTGAGGGAGAGGGATCCTAAGAGGATCCTGGGAAAATGATCTTCTTCTTCAGAGATGGGGGAACTCCTCCCAAGGAAAAATGGGTCCCAAGGGATTCCAATCCAGACTGAGTAGAGGTGGGGATTGAGCTGTCGCCGCCCATCATTCTATCCCAGAACCAACAATACCGAAAACCCCTGGTTCAAACCCATCCTGGTAACTGCCTCCAAAAAGGGGGCGGGGGCAGCCCAGAACCGGAACCAGGGGAACCCAAAACCGCATCAATATCCAATTGCCAACTTTTTCTTTCAGATTCCCAAAACTCCCTGCCGAACTCTGCCCAAATCTCTTCTCTCTCAATGTCCAAAACCAGAAAATTAGCACACCAGTTGTCCAAAAATGTGCATTATCTGTGCCCCCTTGATGAGAAGGAGGGAAGATACTATGCCCCGGTACAAGTACAGGGGCAGGGTACAATTTTGGCACTGGTGGACACTGGATCCCAAGCTACTCTTCTGTCCAAAAGGGCCTTTGATGAACTAAATGCAGGAAGGGGGGAGAATTACCGTATTCCTCTCAGCTCTCTTCCTGGACAACTTCAGAACTTTGACAGGAAGGAAATTCCCATCGAAGGGACTGCAGATTTGGACATTAAAATTGGGTGACACAAGGTGAAACACCCGGTCATAGTAGTGACTCCAGAGGGCACCCCTTGTTTACTAGGGAATGACCTCCTGAGAAGGTTGTCACCCCTAATAGATTGCGTGAACAAGGTCCTCTGGGCCCAGACTAGCCAACCAGTAAAATTAAAACAGCGTCATTCATGTTAGTTTAAACGGCACCTGCCACATGGTTGAACAAAAATCTGACCAAGTAGAATTTCACTTCCAGAACAACCAAATTCCAGACCTGACATAATAGCAGTAGGACAACAGACTGGTGACGGGGGGTCCTCTCTATTTCTGAAAAATTTCGGAAACACTCTGAAATTCTTTACTAATCCACAATCAGACATTCCCACTCCAATAGATGTGAAATCAGCTCAGAGCCTGGCTGATATTCGGCAAATTGGAGAGCAATTGTTCATCCCTGTTCAGTTAAATGATGGGAAGGACTCTGTTCTCGCCCGAGTGTGTGTGAACAACTGTAAGAGCTTCATCAGCGAAGCCATGTTCCGCCAAATCCCAAAAGATCCAGCCATTCCCACATTCAAACTGATAGACAAATGGGAAATGGACCTGGAAGCACCCAATTCCAAACATCTCCTGCCAAGCAGTTGTATGCTCAAAATCTCCATTGGCAACAAGAGCATAGTCCATATTTGTTAGGTCATGCAAGACGTTCCTGCCGCCTTTTACTTAGGCAGTGACATTCTCAATCGCTTTGCCATTAGTTTGGACCTAATAAACTTCAAAGCTTGGTCCCGTTTAGCGGATAATCCCATGGGCTTTGATGATCCAGAAAAAGCATTTAGGTCAGCTCAATCGTTACCTTATGCAGTTGAAATTCAGACTAAAGAGGAAGTCACCATCCCAGGAAGGACCCGACAATTCTCCCTGGAAGTGAGAGTTAAAAGAGGACAAAAATTGAAAAACCCTGATGCTTATATTCATCTAAATGTTTCTCTCCAACAGCAAGGGTTAGGGGTACACCCAACACCATTAGTCAACATAGAACATGACACCATTCCAATAGATGTGGATAACAGCAACTTAAAGAGTATTACTCTAGCCGCAGGCACCGTTATTGGAATGGCGGTTGATGACCGACATTTCTCCATTGATTTAGGAAATGAACTGTTAGGACCAATCCCCAAGGACTGTTTTGACAGTGACAGTGATGACAATACAACACCAGACAGGATCTTTACCCGGCATGGGGGGAACTTCCTGGTGTACACTTCCTGCCCTTATGGTAAGGAAGATGTGACTTGTGACTTCAGAAGGGATGAGGTGATTTTCCAGGTCCATGAGGGCTGCCTTTCCCACCTGAAGCCTCCAGTCCAAATCAGCACTCTGACCAGGGACTTCTCCACCCAGCTGGAGGAGGCCACTGAGATAGCAAAACCAAAAGTCTTTCCAGGCTTCAGGCAGATGGTGGAAGAGAGAGTCAACCTAGCTGATGCCTGTGTGACTCTGGAACAGAAGCAAAAGTTGAAACAAGTTTTCTTGGATTTCCAAGATCTCTTTGCGGTAGACTCATATGACTGTGATTGCACCGACATCCACACAACAACAATTCCCACGGACTATGTCATGATTCCAGTGTTTGTGAAGCAATATCGCTTGCCTCTTGCGTCCATGGAGTCCCTTACTTAAATAATTAAGAACGTTGAGTCCCGGGGAATAATCTGTCCAGTCCACAGCACCTTCAATAATCCAGTGCTGGGAATATTGAAGCCAAATGGCCAGTGGAGACTCTGTGCCGACCTTAGGGAGCTCAACAAATGGGTCCATACTTCCCGATGGCCTCTTCCCTACATTGACCAAGGGCTGGCCCAGATCCAGGGGTCACAGGTATTCACTGCAATAGACCTGACCAATGGATACTGGACTGTGCCTGTCAGTAGGGAGGACCAATACAAGCTGGCTTTTACCTTTGGGGGCCAGCAGTACACATGGACCCAGACTCCCTTCGGATACCTCAACTCCGGCAATTAATTCAACATTTTCCTACATAAGGCCATGCCCGACCTCGGTGCGATGGGTAACCTGGCTTATGTATATGATGTCCTCATCAAAAGTTCATCTGTGGAGGAACACATCCGGAGATCTGTTATGTTCTGACACAGTTGAGGGCCGTCGGAGCAAAACTTTCCTTTCAGAAAGCGCAGTTTTGTAGAACCCGTGTTAATTTCTTGGGGCATGAGATTACTCCTCAGGGTCTCTGTCCCCAGGAAAAGAAAGTGGAAGCACTTCAGAAACTGAAAGACCCCACAACTCTGCGGGAACTAAGGAGCCTCCTTGGACTGACTAATTACAGCAGAAAGTTCATTGAGGGCTACAGAGAGATCACCAGACCCCTGATTCATCTCTTGAAGGGAGGGGTCAAGTGGGAATGGGGTCCAGAACAATCCGAGGCAGTAAGACAGCTCAAAAGAAGCCTCTCAGAAGCGCCCTGCATAGCTTACCCTGTCAGAAACAAGGAGTTTTTCTTGGAGACAGGGTTCTCTATTTGTATTTGTATTTATTTATTTATAAAGGGCATCAGGGCGCATGTTAGGAAAGGTTACAGAAGGTTATAGAAGGCAATTACACATTGCATAATAAATAAGCATACATAGAACAAGGACATATATAAAAAGAAAAAAAGATTTTACAGAGGTCGTCACAGTATATACAGAGGTGATCGAGGTTGCAGAACATACGGTGGATGTTTACCAAAGGGTGGCCGAATCTTCGTCTTGCTCATAGAGCCATTGTTTTGTTCTGTGTTTGAAGGATTGGAGGGAGGGGACATTCCTGAGATCATTGGGTAGTGAGTTCCAAAGCTTTGCTGCCAGGACCGGGAAGCTCGAGCCTCTGGCAGTCTGTAGCTTAAAGCTAGGAATAATGAGTGTGTGTGCATGTGCAGATCTTAGAGGTCTGTGGGCTGTGTGTTGTGTAAAGCACTCTGACAAGTAGGCTGGTGCTGCGTTGTTCTGTGCTTTGTAGCTTAAAATAAGAGTTTTGAAGGCAATACGCCGTGGGATAGAGAGCCATTGTAAGTTACGTCTAGTGGATGAGATGTGGGCGCGCCTAGGTATGTTAAGAGCAGCCCTAATGGCGTTATTCTGGGTTACCTGAAGTTTGTCAATGTTTCTTTGACTCGTTCCAAGGTAAAGGGCATTGCAATAGTCCATTTTGGATAAGATGAGGGTTCTGGCAAGGATCAGGCAGTTGTCCATAGTTAGGAAGGGACGGCAAGCAGTGATTAGTTTGCACGTGTAAGCAGATGCTGAGACTGCTGAATTGGTTTGTCTGGTGAGCGAGAAGGTGGAGTCTAAATAGATTCCGAGTGTTTTAGTGACATTGGTGACCTTAATAATGTTGTCATCAATGTTGAATGCGTCATATTTGATGTCAAGTTTTGCAAGTTTGGATTGAGAGCCTAGGATGAGTAGCTCAGTTTTCTCATCGTTTAGGCAGAGACCGTGGTGGGCCATCCACGCCTGGATGACGGTGTAGACTGCATTAAGAGCTTTGACGTCAATTACGTAGTCACCAGTGATAGGGATGAGTATCTGGGTGTCATCCGCATAAATTGTGTAGGTGACACCCAGATGGTCAAGAATATCAAAGAGTGGTTTCGTAAAGACGTTATATAGCGTGGGTGATACGCACGAGCCTTGTGGGACACCGCAAGGAACATGTGCTGGGTCAGCCGCGGCAAGAGATCAGAAGACTCTCATGGATCTGTTTGCAAGGAATGAACTGATCCAGGAGGTAGCTGTATCGGAAAAGTGGGCAGCCGTTTTGAGATGCTGGCAGAGGATTTGGTGGTCCACCAGATCAAAAGCGGCGGATAAATCTAGGAGGAGTAAGAGCGCTTGTTTGCCCTTGTCTTTCAAATCCTCAATTTGTGTTTTTAGATCTATTAGAGCTGTCTCTGTGCCGTGTCTCGGCCGGAAACCAGATTGCCTAAGTCCTAGTAAGTTGTTCTTATAAAGATAGTCTTGAATTTGGAGGTATGCAGCTCGGTCCAACATTTTTAGAAGGTATGGTACCGTGGTGATGGGCCTATAGTTGGTGGGGATACTCGGGTCTAAGTTAGGTTTTTTGATTAAGGGGATTACCCACGCATCCTTAAGGTTATCTGGTACTATGCCAGATTTAAAGGAGGAGTTGATAAGGGAGGTGATAAAGGGGGCAAGCTCAGGCGCTGCTTCCTTTACGATTGGTGCTGGGCAAGCATCACCTTGACAATTGGATGGTTTTAACTTCTTGATGATATTTTCCACTTCCCTAATGGTTAGAGGTGAGAAGCTGAAAGGTTTGAAGGAATGATTGTGGGATGAGACATTGGCGGGTTGGGAATTACCTGCTGAGTCAAGGAGATAGTTTTTTTTTGTATTGATTTTGGCTTGGAGAGTAGTGATTTTGTTAAGTAATGCTTTTTGAATGTTGGCGCACCATTCGGTGTCAGGGGTGCATGTGTCAAGGGGGCAACTGGGAACTCTAATTCCTTGAGAATTTTAAAGAGTTCCTTGGTATTGGATTGAGCTTGTAGGATCCTGTTATTATAGACTTCTTTTTCTGCTGCTAGTATGGCTTCTTTGTACGAAAGGGTGATGGTTAGAAGGTTGATTTTATTTACTGGCGTAGGTGAGTTTCTCCAGAGGGACTCAGCTTCACGTTTATCTTTCCGAAGTTCTCGTAGGTGTGGGGTGAACCAGGAATTAAGGTGGTTGCATGGTTTTTCTTTGCGCTGTTTAAGAGACGCAATGGCGTCCAATGATTTTAACATAGCTCGATTGTAGGTGTCCACCAAGACGGTAGGGTCCGCACAAGTTGTGGAGACCGAATTTAATAGTGGGAGGATAGGGGAAGTAGTTTCTCAGTTGTGATATCCTTCTTGTTGCGAGTGAGTATAGGTGGCGCAGTACAAGGTTTGTGCGCGGGTGGGCAAGAATTGATGGAAAATGTTATTTTGTGATGGTCAGACCATGCACATGGTAACACTGAAATTAGGTTTAGTACGCAATTCATGTCTGAAACCCAGCCCAATGTGCGACCCTTGATATGGGTGGGTACATTGACATGCTGGGTTAGGCCAAAGTCGGATAGAACATTGGCAAGGTCACATGCTTTAGTGTCGTTCGTGTCCAGATATCCTAGGTTAAGGTCTCCAAGTAGGATAATTTGGGATTTAGGCTTAGTGCTGGAAGCTAGGATGGAAGAAATGTCTTCTACGAATGTGGAAGTGGGACCAGGTGGCCGATAGATGAGGTGCACTAGGGCGGTATGATTGGGTGAGATTGGGAGTTTAATCGAGAGTAGTTCAGCTGAAGGCAGCTGATGGTTGTTAGCAACTCTTAGATTGAGAGAACTCTTAAATATAAATGCTAATCCACCCCCCTTGGTTTGATTGTTGTCCCTATCGCACCTGATGATAGAGTAGCTATTGGGTATGGCGAGGGTCAGGGCGGGGCCAGACGCTGCATGTAACCAGGTTTCTGTGATAGCCAGAAAATCAAGGTTTTCAGTCACAATGAAGTCAGCGATGTCTAGCGCATTAGCAGGGACCGAGCGGGCGTTAATGAGCGCCCCTTTGAGTTTAGCTTGGGGATTGGGGATGTTGGCTGGGGAGGCCTCTACCGATAATGGGACATCTCGGGTCTGGGTTGAGTTGGCAGGGTTGACCCTAATGTCTGTGTTCAGGTGGTAAGACCAATGGTGACATCTGGTTGCTAATCTTAGGTTCCGGATTGAAGTGGGACAGGGTTTGCTCTGTCGGCTTGGGGATAGGCCTCTAAGTAAGCATAGTGGTGAAGGTTTGTCAGTGATGATGTTGTCTGAGTGATCATCAGTGGTGCGGTTAGGTGGAGTGTTACCTAAAGTAGCGCTAATTTTAGTGCTATGGTCAGTAGATGCACTGTGAGGGAAAGGAGGTAGGGAGGGTAGGAAAGGTGTGGGGCAGGGAATGGGGTGGTGTCTAGGACAGGCAAGCTTTGCAAGTCCATTACTGAATGGGATAAAGCCATTTCTGCTGCAGGGCGTGCAATCAGGCATGATACAGAAAGGGAACATGATGTGAACTAGCCAGGCTGGCATAGTTCAGATAGTGATTCAGGTAGTAGCTGGCTAGCAGGTATGAGCCACAGCACAATCAGTGTGGTCTGTTGGTGACCAACTCAGATCAGTGTGGTCTATAGCGACCAAGGGGCACAGCACAGATCAGTGTGGTCTATAGCGACCACGGGGCACAACATAGATCAGCATAAAAAGTGTGGTCTATAGCGACCAGGGGGCGCAGCACAGATCAGTGTGGTCTGTAGTGACCATGGGGCACAACACAGATCAGCATAAACGGTGTGGTCTATAGCAACCAGGGGGCACAGCACAGATTAGTGTGGTCTGTAGTGACCATGGGGTACCACGCAGATCAGCATAAACAGTGTGGTCTCTAGCGACCAAGGGGCACAGCACAGATCAGTGTGGTCTGCAGCGACCATGGGGCACAACACGGATCAGCATAAACAGTGTGGTCTATAGCACCATAGGGCATAATGCAACTCAATGTAACATTCGTCTAAATTTGCCTAAGCAATACAAGCACTATACCGAATCACAGCAAGCTTGACACACAGCACATTTCTAGAAATGACCTCTACATGTTGCAATTACGGTATACACTTTCATTTTGCTAATTCTCATCAAATGAACGTTATCGAGCGAGTATGAATAAGTGGCTTGAGTATGTGTTGAGTAATGGCCAGTGAGGCTACTTATTACAGTTATTAGTAGGAATATTGTGTAGGCCAATATCAGTCACAGTAGGCGTAGAAAGGATAAAGGAATGCCGTAGAACAGTGCTAGGACAGAGTGTTCCAGGGTAGGTGCGACAAAGGTCTAGCAAGAACCACAATGACAGTTTGCAAAGCGGGGGTGTTTCGGCTTACCAGAGAGATAGTTGTAGGTGTTTGGATTACGGCTGACGGGCAGGGTGTCTGGCCTAGGCCTCAGACGCCTCCGTACAGGCTCCAGGCAGGCATCTAGCCTTAATAGACGGCCTTCGTAGATCAGCCGGCAGCTCCAATGATGAAAAAGCTGCTGCCCAATCTATGCTTGACTGCAGTATTATATCAAAAGTATGACGAGGTCAATAAAGTAATCTCCTATGCGAGCAAAACTTTATCCTCTGTGGAGGAAAAATTTAACGACTGTGAGAAGGCACTCCTGGCAACGGTGTGGGCATTGAAGAATTACCGCCCGTTTATCCAGGGGGAACACATCATAGTGGAGACTCCACACCAGCCTCTGCAATATCTCCAAAGTGACAGAATCTGGGCCGGAAATGTGAGTAATTCCCGAATTACTTCCTGGATTCTGTCAATGCAAGGCTTTCCTGTGGAGGTCAGATATGGCCAAAACAAGAAGAGTCCCCTCTTGCAAGGTCTGGCTGACTTGCATGATTGTGCCAGAGAAAACTGTCTCGAGGACGAAAGTCTAAAAATCAAGGACAACATGGAGGCATACCTTAATTCCCCACACAAAGTCTTTGAAGAAGACAAGTGTGAGGGAATGCCCACTGTCTATGTCGATGGATGCTCTTACCATGTTGACAACAACGGGTTAAAGAACTTGTGGCCGGCATAGGGAATGCATGGGTGAATGAGTCCCCAGCTGGATACAAAATTGGTCCCCGAAGTAGTCAGGTGGCAGAGTTGATGGCTGTGTATCAAGCCATCCTCACTGCCGTCCAACATCAACTCCACGAACTGGTCATAATCACAGATTCAGATTATGTACGGAACAGGTTCGTGGAGCACCTGGTTAATTGGAAAACCAGAGGCATGTTATGTGCTAATAACAAACCCTTGAAACATGGGAAGTTAATCCAAAACATTGATGATCTGGTCACCTCGAACGGGATGACCATCTACTGGAAAAAGATCAAGGGTCATTCCAAAGTAGAGGCACCAGAGAAAACTGGAAATGACTTAGCTGATCAGCTGGCCAAAACCGGGGCCATCCAAGGGGATATAATAGAGATTGAGTCCCTGTTGGGGGAAATCCAGGTCACTGTCATCACTAGGTCCCAGACGAATGCTCACAATGATCTTTCAACTGCACAATGGAGTAAGGAGACCCCAGATGCTGATTTGATAACGGCTCAGAAGGGGGATCCAATAATTGGTAAATTTTACCAACACATTGAGGACCCTGAGAACTTTCCCCTGACGGATACCGATTACCTTGGGAAAGAGGGCCTTAGAGTGTTGATGAAATGTCCAAAAATGTTCGAATCCAAGACGGTTTGTTGGTAAGGAAATCCCAAGCTGGCCATGATCAGTGGGTGGTCCCTACCTCATTCCGAAGCCTGATGTTAAGTCACGCCCATGATGCGGCCACCGCTGGTCATAGTGGGTTTCACACAACACTTGAGATCTTAAGAGAGGTTGCATACTGGCCACACATGGGGCAGGACCTCAACCAATACTTGAAGGGGTGTCTTGTGTGTGAGCAATTTCAACCAACATCCCTCAAACACTGTGCGCCTCTCCAAAAGAGGGGGATGACACTGCCATTGTCAGATTTGCAAGTCGACTTCATAGGCCCCGTGATTCGCTCCTCTAGGGGAAATAAGTACATGTTGACGTAGACATGCTTATTTACTGAATGGGTGGAATGTCTCCCGGCCCCAAACTGCAAGGCAGAAACAGCAGCTGCCCTGATGATCAACCACATCTTTTCGTGTTTTGGTCTACCCCAAATGATTGAGTCAGACAGAGGTAGCCATTTTACCAGCAAAGTAATGACTAAGATGTGGGAGATACTGGGGGTTAAAAGGAAGCTACATATTGCTTACCGGCCAGCCTCTTCTGTTGCAGTGGAGAGATAGAGCAGAACCATTGTGAGCATCTTAAAAAAGTTTGTGGCAGATTCTGGGGCAAGTTGGGATATCCGATTACCTCTGGTCCTAATGGCCATCAGATCTACCCCTTCATCTGCAACTAAAATGTCACAGTTTGAGCTGATGACTGGACGCAAGATGGTGCTTCCCCAGCATTTGCTCTACAGGACCCAAGAGCAAACCTTGATCAATGCTTCCACTACTCATGAATATATTGAGAATTTAAGGAAACACCTTCAACATGCTTTTGCCTATGCTCAGCGGAATCTAGAAAGATCAGCCGAGAGTATGAAAACTCACAATGATTTTTAGACTACTATGAAAGAATACAATGTGGAGACCTGGTCTATCTATACAATTTCCAAAGGAACCAGGCCCAACAGCGGAAATTTTTGCCTACATGGAAGGGACCTTTTTAAAATTGTAGACAAGATCTCCCCAGTCGCCTACAAGATCCGGATCCCCAAAGGTAGTTTGGCGGAAGGGGAAGACAAGTGGGTCCATATAAATCAGTTAAAGTGTTGCCATCCCAGGCACTCTCTGCAGCAACTGGAGGAGTCCTCTGCAATCCCAGAGGGGGCCGCTCCAGAGTAGTACAAGTCCAACCCTAAAATATCCCACATATAGCCTATAAAATTCTATGATTCTTGAATGCAAATGTCTCATTATTTATAAAATGTGTATGTTCGCCCCACCATTAATAGTGGTGGGGAAATATCTACGAATATGTTTTTGCTACTTTGCTTTGTCATCCTAGGAGAGATGAAACCATGGAGACTGACCAAAAAGGACGACCCGGGGACCGAGAGCAAAGATCCGAGGGGCCCGGGGTATCGCTCAATACCCCCATCAGGACCGGCGAGGAGAACCGATCGATCCACCCTGATGGAGGAAAAGATGCTGAACTGTGCCATCTGCGGAATCAGAAGAAGATGATGCGGACCTCTCAGCGCGTGGATCAAAACATCCTTTGCACCTGAATCCCCCTCGACTCGAAATCAAAGTGCAGTCTGGTGGGGGGGCTTGTCAGGTTTCTTGACCCACGTTTGAATTATTAGGCTACAACATTTTGTGCTGTGGGCTTAGAAAATCCAAGATGGCCGAAAAGCCCACACTTGCACAAGAATCCAGGAAAACCGTGCAGTTTGCGCACACCAAGATGGTCGCCTAACCTGCCACCCACCAGTGCGAGCGTGATGTGCCAGAAGCGCCATGAGTGAAACGTGGTGCCAAAGGAAAAACAGCAGTGCCTGTTAGCTCAAAAAGTGCTTTGAAATCACCTTTGTTTCTCTGAATGCAAGCTTAAAATGCCTATTTCAAACATTGCAAGATATTCAAAAATCTTACTGAACACCAGCAGGCGTGTGATAGAATGAAGTCTTGTGTGCATACAAAATCTGGAAAGATGAAGAGCTTAAAATAATGTTCATAACAAAACTGGCTGGGCTGTGGATGTCAGCAGTTTAAGTGAAATGGGATTTAAAACCACTAAAATCGAAATGTTTAAAATAAATGAGTGACCTACTGTTGAGTGTCACATAGTTTGCAACTGTTTAGATGTCATAGCTTTGAACTTAGAATCAGCGTTCTAGCTGCATGTGTAAAAATTGTAAGTTTGATTTGAATGAAGAAAAACTGAGAACAAAAGTGACATTTAGCTGAAGCCTGGCTTAAAGAGATTGAATTCTGCCTGACAACTACCCCCGACAGGAGTTGAAACTTGCTCAGCAACTGCATTCCCGAGCCTGGCTGCATTCTGCTGCCCCCAGCAAAAGAGATCACACCGCTCTGATTGAATCAGGGGAGGAGCACCTGGGGCTGCAGGAAACAGAACAATGAGCTTTCCTTGGCCCAGGCAAATGTTAAATTAGGGGGGTCGTAAATGGCTTCCTCTTGGAAGAAACTGGGAGGAGCAGTGCTTCTGGGAGCCACCTGAGCTGGAGGCGGGGACAGACAGAAATCCCCCCATCTGATTGGAACCTAAACCAAACCCATCTGGGCCAGAGCATAATTTTAAAAAGATGGATAATTCATAGTACATAACTGTCAAAATTATATAATAATATCATTTATTCTTGTGATTTTTCTGTGTACATCTTAAGAGGTGTTAGGACTCGGTGGTATGTTCTGGGGTAGTAGCGGAAAATAAGGGATTACTCCAAATGTCTGTATGTTAAAAATCTGACACTTTATTATCTGATGCCCATACTCCTTGCGCATGTTTGCGTAAATTCTGGAAAAGTTTAGAGGTTGTGTTCTGGATGAAAAGGGCAGAATTCTGTCAGAAGTGGACATGACATCTTACAAAGACAGGGATCGGATGATTTGGTGCTACAGAAAATATGTTAACTGGACATATAATATTAGAAAAATTGTACATAGATAAATATGTATTTGGATCAAAAATAGATTTGTGTGCAAATTGACAACGGGAGGATCCTCTGACCCATAAACCTACCTCATCACGATGACACTTAATTTTCTTCACCAATCAGCAGACGGTAGATTCTCTAACCTATAAGGATCCTCAGAGGGTTGGGCATAGAAAGTCAGCCTTCCCACCCACTTTCAAAAGACATAAAAGGAGCCACTGGGACCCAGGTAGAGACATTCACTTTCCACTTCAAACTGATTTCTTGCGAACCATTTTGCCAGACCAGACAATATCCAGAAGACTCCAGAAACAGAACTTAGAATCCAGACTTCAGAAATTGCAGCAGAAAGGCCTAGACCAAAAGCTGAATCCTTCTCAGCAGGCCTCAGAATCCAGCCACTTAACCAAACTATTCAACAGCCGGGCGAGCTGTTTTATTCTGGCTAGAACCCTGTGCCAGAACCCAGAAAGCAGAGCTGTATCCAGACCGCTGTGCAGAACTTTTACCAGAACCAGAGATCCAGAACCGCAGACCAGACCCAGACCAGATCTCTGTGAGCAGAACCAGTGCCAGAGACCGTCCCGTGGCGAGAGAACCGCAGCCAATCTGACCAGATCTTGACGGCCTATATTCAAATTTATAGTGTGAGTACCCAGCCAGAACTGTGCATAGTCATCTATTAGTTTAAAATAAGCTTATCCCATCCAATTCAACCTGCCTAGAACTGCATAGAAATCGTGTGTCCATTTTGTGATTTTAAAGCTGCAAAAGTGTCATCTGCCATTCTGAATCATTATTTAATTTCTGAAAATCTACCTCCACAAAATTGTCTGTATCTTTGGAACCGCATGTGCTAGGAGATTTAACTTTCATTTTAAAGCTAAGAATCTAAGCTTTCCAACGAGCCTAAAACCGACTTTCTACTCCTTACAGTTTTTCCGTAATCGCGCTCGACGCACTCGGAAAAAGTGCCGCGAATTGCAACTAGCTCATTTCACCACTTGTAAAAAATACCTGCTTTTGCTTCTATTGCTGAAATTCATTTTCAACCTGATAATCCCTCATGAATCATTGCTAGTGTAGACCTGAACTAATTCAAATAATGTTAAACTATCATCTATAAATTCTATTTCAACTTCCTCTGGCGGAGCAACGGTCCAAGAACACTTTGCTGGAATCGCCGGTCTTATTAAATTCATTATCTGGCCATTGGACATAGGCATCTTGAGTGTGAACACGACGCGCCTCAATGAATAGTTCCTGCATGGTGAAAACATTTTGGCAAGCAGCATCTGTCATTTGTATCACTGTCTGTGTCTGCATAGTCCGTACTCCATCGGGCAACTACAGGACAGATAGGAAAAGGGATGCTCAGTGTAAATCCAACATACAGTTTTGTACAGTTGACATTAAAAAAACATATAAGGAAGGCCTTAGCACAAAACTATTGCCAACAATAGAAAGTGTTTATAACTAACCTTATTTTTATTTCTTTTCTTTGAAACCTTTTTTACTCTAACATCAGCAAACTGGCACACCGACTCAGATACACGTTCCTCTGGTTCAATATTCGGATCTTGTATACATCCCTACAACAAATAGTATCCATTTAAAATAAGTCATTGGCATGACACATCTAATTAGACCGACTTTCTTTCATTCGATGGTACTGTCAGAGCACATACCTCTGGGTCCAGATTAACTGTAAGTTCTGGTTCCGCAACAACCAAAATGGATAATGTCATTGGAGAGGGCCCTGCAGTATCTCCCTGAAACACAGTACTTGCATTCGTAAGGACAAAAAGATTGTAAACGGGACACACAATTTGGAAAGACGACAAAGGTACATATCAATAGTAAAGTAGGAATGAAACATTGTGTAAAATAATTACACAATATGAAAATATGATCAGATTATCTCGTCCTATTGAGCTATGAAGACCCATACCACTGGCACCGGATCGACTAAGAGGGATGTTCTAATTGTAGTGGACGCTGCAGCATCTCCCTGAAACACAGTACTTGCATTAATATGGACGAAAAGATTGTAAATGGGACACACAATTTGGAAAGACGACAAAGGTACATATCAATAGTAAAGTAGGAATGAAATATTGTGTAAAACAATTACACGATATGAAAATATGATCAGATTATCTTGTCCTATTGAGCTATAAAGACCCATACCTCTGACACCGGATCTACTACGAGGGGTGTTCGGATTGTAGTGGACGCTTCAGCATCTCCCTAAAACACAGTACTTGCATTAGCAAGGTCGAAAAGATTGGAAACGGGACACACAATTTGGAAAGACAACAAAGGTAAATATCGACAGTAAAGTATTAAAGAAACATTGTGTAATGCAATGATACGTTGCGAAAATATAATCACATTATCTAGAATTCTGTGCATAAAACCAGTCTGGAAAAGAATAGCTAGGTAACATTACCTGATACGCGCTCAAAGTGGTTGATGACTCCAGGCAAGACGTGGATATTGAATCTTGTTCCTTCATATTCAGTGGATAGTCATGGAGTGGTAAAGGGAAAGTATTATTCGATTTAGAAATTCCAACATTACAAAATGGCATGTAAATAGACTGAATACGAGAAAATTACACTTATTGAAATGCATAATATAGCATAGTTATCCGTCCCCATAAATCATTTTTCTATGTGGGTTCTACAAAACAAGGACTGATGTTTAGTAAAAAAGTCATTATTTCAACAGCTATTCAATCACATAAATATGGAAAGTACTATACGTGGCATTTACACCGAAAATACAGGCGTAAAGCTACATCTGGAAGAGTGATTCACCTGTGGCGGCATTTTCACGAGTAAAGTCGGAATAGCATTTGGGAGCAAATTCCGAGTTGTTCTCAGTTGATTCCTCTTTGAGTACAAGGATGTTTCGTATATACCTGGGGAGAAGTGCAGGCTGCAGATGTGGTATCGATGACCCCTCTTGTCCTCCAAGACTTGTTTGACTCTACTTTCAAGGTCTTCCGGTGGATATCCCAAACGTCTGACCCATTCTCTTATTCGATCAACAGTCTTAGGGAATACATGCATTGTAATGGCTTCGGATTTGTCATGGGTCTTCGAAGGGCAACCGAAAATAGAACATGCAGAAATTGAAGTACATTCTGCAAAATAGAGGTCAACATTATTAAAAAAATATTTTGCATAAGCATGTGAGAAAGAATGAATTGGACCATACATTGTTCATTGCACGCTTTCTTTTGGGCACCACAGCAAAACCAGTGCAGCGTGTGCGGCTGTATTATAGGATACATTTCACAAACGATTCATTGATGTGTTGAAAATCAGAACATCTTACTCGTCCCTTGAATGTTCTATCATGCACGAAAAGGAAACATGTTTATACTATAGACATGGTCCACGAAGGATGCAATACCATGCCAATTGACACTGATAAAAATTGATATATCGATAACATAACAAAAGAAACTCAAGTCAGTCAATAGCAATGATACAAATTAACATAGCAGTACGGAGTTAGATACTTCGGAATAGATATAAATTTACAAATGAAGGAGATATGATTAGGATACATGCCCTTACCTTGACCAACAAACAGTTGGATTCAGCAAGCAGAGTAATTAGCGGCAGGAGAACAGGGAGATGTTCACAGGTAGCACACTGACGAGTTTACTCGAAGCGTTCACAGAGTAGCACGTTCACGAGTTGGCTTGCTGTGCTCAAAGATGTTCTCATGGTAAATATCCAGTGGTTTATAAAGAATAACAAAAAGGGGTGTGTTTGTGAATGAATGACGTGTATATGTCGTGGTATTATGTGGATTGCAGGGGCACGGTCTGCTTCAGGGGAGGCCTGCCTGGAGACACAGTGTCTGAGGAGCCCATGTGAGCAATGGCCCCTGGGCCTAGGATACCTTTTGAAGTGTACATGTTGTTTGGCACCTTGGCCGTTCGCGCCCCTGACAGCACCCCATGGCAGCGCACATTCACTGGTGCGAACTGCCTTTGATAGTGGGGGGTGGGATGGATGGGCCGGGAGGCATGCAGACAAGGCACCGGAACACTGCTGAATGGAGACACACTTATGTGGATTGCAGGGGCACGGTCTGCTTCAGGGGAGGCCTGCCTGGAGACACAGTGTCTGAGGAGCCCATGTGAGCAATGGCCCCTGGGCCTAGGATACCTTTTGAAGTGTACATGTTGTTTGGCACCTTGGCCGTTCGCGCCCCTGACAGCACCCCATGGCAGCGCACATTCACTGGTGCGAACTGCCTTTGATAGTGGGGGGTGGGATGGATGGGCCGGGAGGCATGCAGACAAGGCACCGGAACACTGCTGAATGGAGACACACTTATGTGGATTGCAGGGGCATGGTCTGCTTCAGGGGAGGCCTGCCTGGAGACACGGGGTCTGAGGAGGCCATGTGAGCAATGGCCCCTGGGCGTAGGTTACCTTTTGAAGTGTACATGTTGTTTGGCACCTCAGCCATTCGCGTCCCTGACAGCACCCCATGGCAGTGCACATCCACTGGTGTGAACTGCCTTTGATAGTGGGGGGTGGGATGGATGGGCAGGGAGGCAGCAGACAAGGCACCGGAACACTGCTGAATGGAGACACACTTGATTCACTTAAAAACTGAAACAACCATTGATAAAAAATATATTGCGTTTTATTTGGTTTCTTATTTTGATGGCACAATAATACTAGACATTGTAAAGGTCTGGTTGCAGCTCAGCGAGGGAAAATCCCCTGTACTGACCACTGTCTCTGGGGAAAGTTTGTCTAATGGCACCAACGACACAGGCGGGTATTACTCGTCGAACGCGGTGTCCAAGCCTCCCATGAAGCCACCATGTGTACGAATGATAGGCCACCAGCCGGTACCACCTATGAAAGAGAAAGATACAATCTGTTTTTAAATGACCAAGATAAGTGTATTAAACCTTAGTTGTCAATGACAATTCTTGTATGCAATGGCATTTTTGCCATGAAAAATGGTAACTAGACACTACACAATATTGAACGACTTTTATACGACTATTACTAGAGAATTGCAAGACTAAATGGATATGACAATGATATCTTGAAGTTACAAGAATATAGGGGACAACCAAGAATTAGTAGTGGCCTAACTGACATCACAACCAGACTACACTTACTCGTTACTTGGATTACGATGGCAAACTGTTGCACGAAGTTTGTGCATAAGCACCATCAACATCCTCAACACGGACCGTGTGAGACAGACTGCTGTGAAGTCTGGCAGCTCGGTAACACGTTGCGGCTGTGGATCGCCTTGCGATATGTAGGTCAAGCATCCAGAGTTTTCTCGGCAGCAGCAGTTCTCCACCTCGGTTGGCATTAGCGCGCACCGATTGCAGGTTACACCAGGTGGAAACACCTTCCATCCGACTAGGCCCAGACTCTTCATCTGTTGAAACGTCCGCCCAACTGTTGTCCAAATCCCCATCGTCTACAGAGCTTGCTCTTTCCAGTAATTCCTCCTTGGAATACTCGGGCTCCTACAGGTAGGGCATTATTGTTGCCATTGTGTGGTAAAGAAACGAAAATAATTTATAGCGGTTGTATTGGTATCTGTTCACACGGGCTACAAGCAATGAAGGTAGCTGACCCGAGCACAGAAACGAGTCACAGAATACTCAAAGAAATACAGCGAGAGGAATGGAAAAGAAAATCTGCTGTTGTGTGTTGTGAAACGCTCTGTTTATACTTGTCGAGGAAAGAGGCTTCCTGCCGTTTCCATGGCGATACATCATTAGCTGAGGCACAGAGAATGTTGACACGAGACGTGCTTTGGCATTGTGAAATGGGCGGTACGCGTCTAGTGATGTCAGGCTCCGGGGCGGGGGATATGATTTAGTGCCGCAAACGCAGGTCACCCAGGGAGATGCGGCAAGTGGTAGGATTATCACAAAATGGCCACGCCCTGCTGCCTGATTTTGCTTGTGTTCTAGAGACGAAAACTCAGGTAAGGTGCATAGGAAATGTTTGTACGATCGATCAAATTATGATTAAAAGCACATGGCCGACCCATAGGGACAATAATATTTTTTGACCGAACCATTCCTTTAAGTTACCTAGGAACACATCTAAAATGTTTATGTTGAAATATAAATATGATATTTAAGGCAATGTTACATTGATGTAATACTATACATTGTGATATGTAATGTATTAAATATCAATTTTCATATATTTGTTTTAATTTAACTTTCTTTATTAAGAATATATAAAATAGTCAGGACATAATATGATCAATAACTCATAAGATAGCAGGCCAGGCATTTACGTACGTGGAGAAGCACTCCAATGAGACCATACATTAAAGCATAATTCGTAACACAAAAAATGTAATTGCTCAGGCCAGATATGTGCTTTCTTGTTGCCTGCCTGGAACAACTTCTAAACTTCATAAATTCCATACCTCCACAACCTTATGACAGCTTACTATGCTCCAACTACCATCAAGGGAGAACGAGATGGATAGAGAAAGGGGAGAGTGAAAGGGGAGAGTGGAACATAGATATGGGAGACAATACAGACAAGTGGGTGAACATTAAGGTGAGAGAATTAAGGTGGGGTAGAACATAACAAATAGAGGGAAAAAAGAAAGTGATAGGTGGGAGTACAGAAGGACATTTTCATTGATAACTATAGTTTGTCCTTATACTTATGGTTATACACCATTCTTGACTGGCCCATCTGACCATTTACACCACCTCTTTCTACGTCATCTTAGAGTGAGAGTAATCTATCACATTTCTGTGTGGGTCAACACCATTCATTATATAGGATTCAAACACTTTTCAAACACAAACCAAGGGCTAGGTAGTACTGTAGGACGCGTCAGCTTCTTATGTATGCACATTCCCTTTCTAAATACTTTAGCTACGTCCATCATGTCCTACTCGAACGATTGTCTAGCCATTTCCAAATCAAGGCAATTGACTTAATGGCATAGCTATAAGTGTGTCAATCATCCTTCCCTGGATTTAATTTCTGTCAACCATAAGGTGTACACTCCCAGCTATGATTGATGATAAGGAGAGGGGCAGTGAACTAGAGGTGATACGTATAATCTACAGCCAGAAGCTCCTCGAAAATCTATATTAAAAAAGAACATATTTAAGTGTGCGACCTGCATGTCCAAAATAGCACTGCAGCCGAGGACCTAACTCTTTTTCGTGAGCTGGGACAACATGAAAAGGCTTAACAGTACAATAGATTAGAGGCCAATGGCCATCCAGTCATGGGGTGCAGCACACTTAATTCCATGTACGTTCTATCTTCCTATTGAGATTTAACATGGTAGTGTGAGAGAGGACTCTATACATCTTTATATGCCGGACACCAAAATCAGAGGTTTCTTCTGAGTGTGGTCCGAGCCTCCATCTGTACCCTTTTGATAACAGCTAAACAGTTGGCAGTACCTCAAGAATTGAAGCATACACCCTCTTGTAGTCCATACTTTTCCCAGAGTGTGGAATGTATTCATTTCAAGGTGTCAAGGGAAAACATGAGTTTGGCGTCGTTTTTTTGTCGCTATGCCATTGCAGTGAAAAGTAGAATACTTATTAAGCTACATAGCATCTTCCTTGAATAGGCAGGTGGCACGCAGCTTCAAGCCAGATGTGTCTGAGCGGTTCCCCACTCTTTTTACCCAGCCCCACCCTACCCTCCACCTTACCCCGCTCTCTCTAAATCCCCCCAGCAGCCTCTCACTCTCTACAGTACCTCCACTCTCCCACCCTACCCCCACTCTCGCTAAATCCACCCAGCCTACCCCCACCCTCTACAGTACCTCCACTCTCCCACCATACCCCCACTGTCTCTAACACAACCTATTCCCACTTCCGCTACCCCACTTACCATACCCGACTCCACTCTCCCTACCACGCTCTCAATACAACAACCTAGCCTACCCTCATTCTCGCTACCCACACCTTACCCCATTCACTCTGCCCCCACCCATTGTAAATCATTCTCTCTACCCCACCCACCCTACCCCCACCCACCCAAGCTACTCCCAATTTCTCTACCCTCACCCACCCAACCTCCACTCTCTCTACGTTCACCCACCCTTTCCCATTCTCTCTACCCCCACCCATCCAGATTTTCCCAAATCTCTCTACCCCCACCCACTCCTTTCTCCATTCTCTACCTTCACCACCCTTCCTTAATTCTCTCTACCACCACCCAGCCACCCTTCCCAAATTCTCTATAGCCCCAGCCACCCTTACCCATTCTCTCTACCCCCACCAACCCATCCCCATTCTCTCTAACCCTACCCACCCATCCCCATTCTCTCTACCCCAGCCACCTACCATACCACATTCTCTCTACCATCAATCACCCACACTTCCCCATTCTCTCTACCCCCACCCACCCACCCTTCCCACATTATGTCTACCCCCACCCACCCACCCTTCCCCCATTCTCTCTACCCCCACACACCCTTCTCATTCTCTCTAGCCCCATCCACCCTTCCCCATTCTCTCTACCCCAGTTGCCCACCCTACACCATTCTCACTACAATACCCCATTCTCTCTACCCTCAGTCACCCAACATTCCCCCATTCTCTCTACCCCCTCCCACCCCTCCCACATTATCTTTACACTCACCCTTCCCCATTCGCTCTACCCCCTGAACCCCATTCTCTCTACCCGCACCCATCCTACCCCAGTCTACCTATGGCCACCCATCCACCCTAATGCATTCGCTCTACTCCACCCATCCTTCCCCCATTATCTCTACCATCACCCACCCTACCCCATTCTTCCTAACTCATCCACCCTACCCCCACTCTCTCTAACACAACCTATTCCCACTTTCGCTACCCCACTAACCATACGCCACCCGACCCCACTCTCCCTACCCACTCTCTCTACAACAACCTAGCCTACCCTCATTCTCGCTACCCCCACCTTACCCCCATTCACTCTGCCCCCACCCATTGTACATCATTCTCTCTACCCCACCCGCCCTACCCCCACCCACCCAAGCTACTCCCAATTTCTCTACCCTCACCTACCCAACCTCGACTCTCTCTACGCTCATCCACCCTTTCCCATTCTCTCTACCCCCACCCATCCACATTTTCCCAAATCTCTCTACCCCCACCCA
Source organism: Ambystoma mexicanum (assembly GCF_040938575.1). Taxonomy (NCBI): domain Eukaryota; kingdom Metazoa; phylum Chordata; class Amphibia; order Caudata; family Ambystomatidae; genus Ambystoma; species Ambystoma mexicanum. Next base: position 742,292,409 of record NC_090928.1, read on the forward strand.
CTCCTTTCCCCATTCTCTCTACCTCCACCACCCTTCCTTCATTCTCTCTACCACCACCCAGCCACCCTTCCCAAATTCTCTATACCCCCAGCCACCCTTCCCCATTCTCTCTACCCCCACCAACCCTTCCCCATTCTCTCTAATCCTACCCACCAATCCCCATTATCTCTACCCAGCCACCTACCATACCACATTCTCTCTACCATCAATCACCCACCCTTCCCAATTCTCTCTACCCCCACCCACCCACACTTCCCACATTCTGTTTACCCCAACCCACCCACCCTTCCCCCGTTCTCTCTACCCCCACACACCCTTCCCATTCTCTCTAGCCCCATTCACCCTTCCCCATTCTCTCTACCCCAGTTGCCCACCCTACACCATTCTCACTACAATACCCCATTCTCTCTACCTTCAGTCACCCACCATTCCCCCATTCTCTCTACCCCCTCCCACCCTTCCCACATTATCTTTACACTCACCCTTCCCCATTCGCTCTACCCCCTAAACCCCATTCTCTCTACCCCCACCCACCCATCCTACCCCAGTCTACCTATGGCCACCCATCCACCATAATGCATTCTCTCTACACCACCCATCCTTCCCCCATTATCGCTACCATCACCCACCCTACCCCATTCTTCCTACCCCATCCACCCTACCCCCACTCACTCTACCCGCACCCACCATATCCCCACCCTCTACCCCACCCACCCTACCTCCACTCTTGCCTCCCAATCTACCCACCCCCACGCTCTCTACCCCCACTCATGCTACCACCATTCTCTCTAGACCCACCCACCCTTCCCCTTTCTCTCTACCATATCTGCCCACCATTCCCCCATTCTCAGTACATCCACCCATCCACACACCCTTCCCCATTTACTCTACCCCAGTCACCTATTCTTCCCTCATTCTCTCTACCCTCACCCAGCCCTCCCCATTGTCTCTACACCCACCATTTACCATGATATCTGCCTTCCCGCTCCCCATTATCTCTACCCCACCAACCCACCCTACTCCATTCTCTCTACCCCCACTCACCCTTTCCCATGCCATTCTCTCTACCCCAGCTGGCCACCATTCCCCATTCTCACTACCCTACCCACCCACCCTTCCCCATTCTCTCTACCCCAGTCATCCACCCTTCCCCCAAGTATCTCTGCCCCTACCTACTCACCCTTCCCCCATTGTCTCTACACCAACCTTTCCCCATTCTCTCTACATCCACCCACCCCACCATCTCTACCACCACCCTTCCCCATTCTCTTTACCCCCACCCACCCACCCACCCACCCTTCTCCAGTCTCTCTACCCCCACCTACACTACCCTACCCCATTCTCCCTACCCCAGCCACCCTACCTCCACCTGCTCTACCCCCAGCTACCACTCACTGACCCCATCCTCACTTTCTACCCCATCTCATCCTTCCTCTCACACACTTGCCTTATTTCTTACCCTCCCAGTCTCAACTTTTCTCTCTCATATTTCCTCTTGGTCATCATCAATGGCACCCTTCCTCAATTATTTCCTCCCAAGCTCTATTCTCCTTCCTTCTCTGTCTATAGCACACCTGCACCCTTTCTTGCATCTTCCTTTGAAACTTTGCACTCTCTTCCTTGCACCCTGCTGCTTATAAATGATGCAAAATGCAAAGAACAATAGTAGACGCCAAAGCTATTGGCATTGCCAAATCTTGTTTGAACAGTGGTGCATTTCTTAAATGCAGCCACTGTGCTACAGAGACTTGCCTCTCATTATAGCTGTCAGATGGGAACCTATGACCTCTGAACCTGCTCAGTGCCACTGGAGTGCAGGAACTGCAGACCAGGCTACTGACGCAGCAGGGCACAGGTGTACACCATGCTTTTGGCATGGAGCGTATAAAAAAGGGGAAGCTGATTGGCAGAGTACCCTTTCGAAGATGTGATTGCCCATATCATTCAAAAAGCCAGGGCTTCTACACCATAGCCAAATGGGAATCTTTCACAGTAACTGGCTGCTCTCTCTCATTTTGGCATTTGATCTGACCTTCCTTCCATCCCCCATCCCCCTTTCACACAATGGTGCCTGAGAAAACCTGATGCTTCACTGAACATTTATGCAAGCAGAAAGCTATAATTTAATGAACGTTCTGTACCCCAGTGTCTGTGAGGTGTGGACGAGTAGGGTGGACAGTCTGCCACCAAAAGAAATCTACTGTCATTCAAAAGTAACATGCATGCCTTCTTTTCATGTTTATAAGGCTCCTAAGAAAGCACTGAGGTCGTGCAGGCACGGCCCAGGCATTCCCAGGAGTATAGTTGCTGTGGACTAAATGTGCCACAGCCGTCCATTATTCCTCATTTGCTGTGATATGCTGCACGCTTATTGGGTCACAATCAAAATGTGTCCAAGTCAATCAATTGGAGTGCAAATACTGTGTAACTGGAAGAAACCCAAGGTGCAGGTTCAATGGCCCATTATGATCGGGCTGATGTAGGAATTTTATGGGGAAGCCGCAGATGCATTATTTGGTTTGATGTTCCTTTCTTCATAGGGGAACCTTTCTTTGAAATAGTAATATCATCTGTTTTAGTTACCAAACTCATACATTGTTTACATCATTTTTTCAGAGTATTCTCTATTTCTTATAGAAAACAAACTCGGTTGGGCCTTTTTGATTTGGGGTAAACTTACCTTGTTGCGTTTTTTCATGTCAGAGAAACAGCTTTTTATTGTTGTTAAAATAACCTATGCTGGTGTTTTTCACAGAACTTTTAAGTGTGGGCGGGGGTATTTGAAATGACCCAGAGTGGTAAACCAAGGTTAAAACCAATGTTTAATGCTGCTAGGGTAAATTAAGTTTGATTAGTTCTCATTGCGGGGTTGCCAGAAACTCCCCCGGTAGGTGGCAGGTTACCAGAAACCCTGTAACACTCTTTCTGCTGCCTGACTACCCGGTGCCACTGGGATATTACGGCAGGCAGCAGAAACGGTAAAACCCCATTTCCAGGACTCAATGGGAATGGGGTCACTGAAGCACAGGCACCGTTAGCAACAGTGCCAGAGCTTCAGGGAGAGACATGCTTTTAGAGGCCTGAAAACCCAGCAGGCCAGGCCTGCCGGGGTATCTTAGACCTCTACTGGAATGGCCATAGTATAGCAGTCCAGAAAAGATCCTGGTACGTTGCTATCGGCACCCTTATTTTCCGACCACCATACTTGGAACGAGGGCCATAGAGTCAATAAGTTTAATAAAGTTTAGTCCCTTGCCAGAGTACAAATCTGATAAATGTCTACACTAGATGTTTTCTGTTACATGACATTATGGGCTAGCCACGACATGGCCACTTATTGAAGCCATGACTTTGGAAAAAAAATGCTCTATTACCTTTCACGGAAAAGAAAGTCTAATAAGAAACACAAGCAGGAAATGATGGTTTCTCTCCATTCCTGCTTGTATTTCCTAATTCTCTTCCAAATTGTAGGCACATTCCTCATTCCTGGGCAGTGCCACCCATTTGTATTGGTTTAACCCCATCTCCCCTGTGGTTGTCCTGATATAAATGATTGTAATGCAAAACTCTCCCCTGCTGAATTATAGCTACAAATGGCTGGTGTATGGCCACATCCACTTTCAGAGTTAGCAATTGTTTGTGTTGCACCACTTAACTGTGAGAGTGTGGCTAGTGACTAGAAAGTGTTTCATGGGGCAGAAACCACTTCATCCTTGTGTGGGTGCACCTAGACATTTCTTCTTTGTCACTTTCCACTGTGCAAGTACAGATAATACTTGTTGGTGTGAGGGATTGACTTGACTCAGTGGCAGATGCACCGGACATTGTAGAAGTGCCGCTGTTAGGTGTGAAACATAGACCATTTACACCTACCATATACCCTATTTGGCACAGGCATGAGTCATCATGTAAAATGTTCATCACCTCATCACCACCTCTGTATGATTTAGGCTACAGTGCCACAACTATACGTTTCCATAATCGCTTGTAATCCAGACAAAAGAAATGACTGAAAACCCAAAAGCAGGTACTATTTACATTACTGTATGAGGAAATCTGAGATGCGCACATGATTTGGCATGTATCAATACAAGCGGTAATGTGGGAGCACATATGAAGAAAAATACCAGAGATTGCATGCTGTGCAAATACTGCAAGAATTAAAAACAATGACCACAGGTGAGGTATCCTAGAAATGTAGCAGCCATCTTATAAATAGGGAGCACAATTGTAAGTTAGAGGCCCTCAAAAATACAATCAATTTGCTCAATAAAGTCGATCAAGACACATCCCGGAAGGGAATTAGACTAAGACCAAGTGCTGATGTTAAACATTTTTTTTTTATCTAAATAGGGCAAGCAGAATCTACTCTGCTCACGCCGAGAGCGCTCTGCAGAGAACATGTTACAATTTACTTTCATGCAAAAAATGTGTCATCAAGCAAAGGGAAGGCCTAAGGGGCACATGAACAGTTGGGATTGGTCATTAGGGGTGAACACCTATAGGTGCCATAGGGGTTGGAGACGCTTGGTTGGCTTGATGACACGTGCTGTGGCGATGACGTATCTTGGGTCAATCGGTCAGCTGGGCTCATCGAACTGACATGTGGGAATGGCAACTTGTGATGCTGTTTTTTCGTTAAATAACCATTTGCTCTTGTGGCCACACATTTGCATTCATTCACTACCATAATCCGCGTGTTCAGCGAGCTCAAAGACTTATGGCTTATACATCTATGAAAACGCTGGTTCAAACACACGTAATATATTATTGGGCAGAGGTTAAGATTCATCCATCAAATGCAGCGCTTGATCTGTTTAGACAGTTCAGAATATAATGGCTAAAGAGGTATAACTCTTAAGGTCACTGTGTGATTTGGAATGTCCATCTGATAAACAACGAAAGAAGGCTCTAAATCTACGACTAGAAAAAATAGGTCACAAGAGGCACATATCATCATGGGCATGCATTTAATTGTGGGGGTTTAATAGTCAGTTGTCCAACCATCATTAAATCTCTGCTAATCAACCTTGACACCATGAGGGGTAGAGAAGAATCAAAACCTCTTTGCGGTGTAATTCCGCGTTGCACAAAGAAACAGGGCCTTTATAAATTGCTTGCTGTGTTACATTCAGGTTATACTAATTTAAGAATATACTATATATTTCAGCTAGCTAAACATTCGCATTGCAACAAAAACTCATAAAGAAATTAAACGTGTTCTTGTATTTGTATTTTATTTATTTGTATAGCGCACCAGGCCCAGGGGCAACCGGGCGCATCACTTAGTTACAACATAAGAAAAACAGACAGAACCATAATTACAACGTTTACAAGTATAATACAGAATGTACAGGTATAATATTAGCAATGAGAGGACAATCAGATTATATATACATGTACAAATTAAGCAGAGAACCCAGAGCTAAATGTCCTGAGCGGCCAGCCAGGTTTTCGTAAGGTGTTTGAATCTTGGGAATGAGGGTTCTGCTCTAAGCTCATTAGGGAGCGTGTTCCAGAGTTTAGCTGCCAAGATAGGGAAGCTAATTCCACCTGATCTTTGGAGACTGAAACGTGGAACCTCAAGGCAGTTTAAATGAGCCATTCTGCAGGGTCTAATGGAGTTGTGGAGGGCAAATTGGTTGGCCAAGTAGCAGGGAGCTTGGTTATGAAGGCATGGGTAAGAGCCAGGGTTTTCAGGGAGATACGGTGTGGGACTGAGAGCCAGCGAATATTGTGTGTGGTGTCGGATATGTGTTGGCACCTGGGAATGTTGAGGGCAGCTCTAATAGCATTGTTTTGGACAATTCGTAACTTGTTTAGGTTACAGCAATTGGTGCCTAGGTACAGTGCATTGCAGTAATCGATCTTGGATAATACAAGAGTTCTAGCCAGGGTGACACAATTGGTTGCGGAGAGGAAAGGGCGACAGGCTGTAATAAGCTTCCAGGTATATGCCGCTGTGGAAGAGACTGAGTTAGTTTGTCTGGTCAGGGATAGGGTTGAGTCAATGTAGATCCCTAGGGTTTTTTGTGCCTTGGCGGTTGGGATAATATTCCCACCGATGATGAAGGACTTGAACGCAGGGTCGAGTTTGCTAAGTTTTTGTGGCGAACCAAGAATAAGGAGCTCAGTCTTTTCATCATTAAGACAGAGTCCGTGTTGAGCCATCCATGCCTGGATGACCTGGTAGATGACATTGATAGCGAGGGAGTCAGCTGTGTAGTTGCCTGAGATAGGGATTAGTATCTGGGTGTCGTCAGTGTAGTTGGTGTAAGTGACACCCAGATAGTCCAAGATATCGAAGAGAGGTTTGGTGAACATGTTATACAACGTGGGTGAAAGACAAGATCCTTGTGGCACGCCACAGGAGACCGGTGCAGGTGGGGCAGCTGCTAGTGGAGAGAACACGCGCATAGATCTATTGTCTAAAAAGGAGCTAATCCAGGTTATAGCTTTATCGGAGAAGTGTGCAGCTGATTTAAGGTGGTGGCAGAGGATTTCATGATTGACGAGATCAAAGGCCGCCGAGAGGTCCAAGAGGAGTAAGAGAGCAAGTTTGCCTTTGTCTTTTAGATCTTCAATCTGTGTTTTTAAATCTATGAGGGCAGTTTCAGTGCCGTGACGTGGCCGGAACCCAGATTGCCTAAGTCCCAAGAGTTTCTTAGATTCAAGGTAATCTTGAATTTGTAGATATGCTGCATGGTCGAAGATTTTTAGTAAAAACGGGGCCGTGGTGATTGGCCTGTAGTTTGTGGGTATACTAGCATCCAGGGTAGGTTTTTCAATAGGGGAATGACCCACGCGTCCTTTAGATTGTCAGGTACGATCCCAGAGCTAAAGGAAGAGTTGATGAGCGTAGTAATGAATGGCGCTAGGTCATGAGCTGCTTCCTTGATTATAGGTGCCGGGCAGAGGTCGCCTTGTCAATTGGTCGGTTTAAGGCTGGTGATGATCTTTTCCACTTCGGAAATGGAGAGTGGAGAGAAGCTAAAAGGAGTCGGAGAGTCTGGGATGGGGTGGTTTAGGGTGGGGATAGGGTTGGGTTGTGGGTTGGATTGTAGGCTTGATTGTTTGTTATTGATTTTAATTTGGAGGGTGGCAATCTTGCCGGGGAGAGCCTCTTGGATTTTGGTACACAAGTGCCATCTTTGATGCAAGTGTCTGGTGCAGTGACAGGGGTTTCAAGTTCTTTTAGGATTCTAAACAATTCTTTGGTGTTGGATTTGGCTTGTTCTATATGTTTATTGTAAGTGTCTTTTTTAGCCTGCAATATGGCTTCCTTGTAGTTAAGGGTGGCCAGGAGGAGTCACGATTTGTAAGTTGTGGACTGGTTGCTTTTCCAATGTGATTCCGCAATTCGTTTTTCTTTGCACAGGGTTCTGAGCTGGGGTGTGAACCAAGAGTTCAGGTGGGCTTGAGGTTTGGGTTTTCTCAGTATCATCGGATGGGGCGATGATATCTAAGGCTTTTTGCATAGCGAGGTTAAAGGTGTCAACCATAGCCGTGGGGTCGGAGCATGAGCGAACCTGGTCATTGAGAGCCGGGAGGAGGAGGGGGAGGAGTCTGTCACAAGTGATGTCACGTTTATTGCCGGTGGCAGTAGCTGGTGCAATGGTAGGAGAGAGGCTGGCAGGTTTGGACTGAATGTTAAACATAATTAAGTTGTGGTAAGTCCATGCATACTGTTGGTTAGAGATGATATGGATAGGACAATTGTGGGAGGCTAGCCAGTCGAGGGTTCTGCCCTTAACGTGGGTAGGTTGGTTGATAAGCTGTATGAATCCTGCATTCATAAGCATATTATCAATAGTCATGGCAGCAGTGTCCTTGGGATCAGTGAGGCCCAGGTTAAAGTCCCCTAATATCGAGGCTTGGGATTTGGTTTTGGTTGTTATGAGTGATGAGGTTGGAGAGGTCCTCAACGAAGGTGGATAGTGGCCCAGGTGGCCGGTAAAGTAGATGGAAGGTGATAGAGTGGTTAGGAGTGACGGCTAGTTTGGTTGTCAGTGCTTCCATAGAGGAAAAGTGATGCACAGAGAAGAGGTGGAAGTTTAGAGCATTTTTATGGATGATGGCAATCCCACCACCTTTGGACTGGTTAGAGTTACGATTGTGTCTCATAATGTTGTAACCTGGAGGGATGGCAAGGGAGAGTAGTGGGCCAGAGGCTGCGTGAAGCCAACTTTCGGTGATAGCCATAAAGTCGAGGTCGAGGGTAAGAATAAGGTCAGCCACTTCTAGAGCGTGAGCCGTGAGGGATCTGACATTGATTAATGCACCCTTAATATTGCTAGTGTTAGGGAGGTTGGGGTGAGGTGATGATGGGTTTTTCAAGTGTGTGGATGCGGTGGAGGTCAGAGGCTGTTTGTTAAGATGCACAGAGTGATGGGAGGCGTGCGTGAGTCACGAGCCAAGTCTGGCATTTCTCAGGGTGATGGAGCATGGTATGTTTGGTGAAGGTCTGGAAGCAAAGTGTTGGAGCCATAAGGCTGGGTTGTTGAGGTAAGGGTTGGTGTGATGAGCAATGGACGGCATAGTCATGGTGTTGTCAAGATTGGGGTAGTGGAGGGAGGCAGTGGTGTAATTGGGTACTGTCCCACCGGTGTGCCATGTGAGGTAGAGTAGGGTGGGCAGTATTCTTGTAAATAGAATAGTGATGGTGGAGGGCATGTTGGCCTAATACAGTCTAAAGGCAGATGCCTACCAGATCTACAAAAAGGGTGGTTGAGGTAGAGGTGCTGTCGTAGGCAATTGCACACAATGTTAAACAATAATAACAATGACCACCGTAGATGCAGTGGCATGCACAGAAAGTAAGGCAGCAGTAACCGTGGTAGCAGTGTATTAGGGTACAGATACCTAGATACCTAGATACCTAGATTCGTTTTTAGAGAGGGAGCCAAAAAGGCAGTCGATTAAAATGCAGAAAGGCACAAGTTCAAATACATAATCCAAACATACCTAGATTCGATTTTAGCAGAGGGAGCCAAAAAGGCAGTCAATTAAAATGCAGAAAGGCACAAGTTCAAATACATAATCCAAACATACCTAGATTCGATTTTAGCAGAGGGAGCCAAAAAGGCAGTAGATCAAAATGCAGAAAGGCACAAGTTCAAATACATAATCCAAACACACCTAGATTCGATTTTAGCCGAGGGAGCCAAAAAGGCATTAGATTAAAATGCAAAAAGGCACAAGTTCAAATGCATTAATAACGAACACATAAATGTGATTTGTCTATGAGGAGAGGGGATAGTAGAGACGTCCACCAGAATGTAGAGTACATAGGTCGGACTAAAGGTGGCGCACTGTTGCGAATGTTTTAAGCAACCTTAACGTCCAATGCACTTACTGGGACACATAGCAGATGCCGGTAAGGTAATAAAGGGAGCAGATTGAGTGGATGAGGTAAAGGGCGCAGGTGGAGTAGGTAAGACAAATATGGATTTCTCACAACCTCATAAGAAACAAGCAGGGAGTATGGCCCTGTGCTCTGGTCAGCTCAGGACAGTCTCTGGACAGTTGTTTGCCATGCCCTCAGGGCCTTTCACGGAAGGGCCAGCATGCGCCTCCCGGCGACTGATGGGTGGAGAAGTAGGGTGGGAGAGCCAATCATCCGGCTTCTCAGGTCAGGTGAAGGAAGCACAGAGGAGGGGAGGCTTTAGAAGGCACGGGCGGCCATCTTGGAATGGATTCAGCCTCGTGTGCTGTAATGGTGGTCGAGTGGTTGAGGCTCAGTCAGAAGGACAGCCACAACTTTACAAAATTTGCAATGTGCAGCAAGCGCAAGCGTTTGAATTGTAGTGCACAAACAAACCAAGATTCGATTTTAAATGGTTACCACGCCTAACGCGCTAAGAATAACCCAGGGAGTCACAATTGCTAGGGCTAGGTAGAGCCAATCATCCGGCTTTTCAGGTCAGGTGAAGGAAGCACTTGAATTAGTGCTCATCCTTCATTAAAACAGTTCTTAGCAACGGTCTTAACACATGTTGTCACAGTACGGATGTTGTGGTCAGGACGACTAACTACTGTATTGGTTTTACTTAGTATCATGCATGTATTTATATTCTAACTAAAAGATGAGGTAGCTTGGTGCTGGTGTGTACAGTGTTATGCTGATTATGCACTTCATTTCTCTCAGCAGCATCGTTTCATACATTATACTTTCAAGACTTATTTCCAATGTTAGGATTTTTGTTACGCATATGTCGTACGTTACGCTAATATCCTTACATTATTCTACATAAAATAATCAGCTTATTCAGATAGCGAGCAATTGAACACTTTGATTTTCTTCTATTAAGGCACAAATAATGGGGCACACTTCAAGGCCACTTCTAACTGTTTGATCCTGCTTGAAGGAGCATTGGGCAGGGTATTCTTTATGACCAGGGACTGCTGGGTGGGGGGCAGGTTTATAGAGATGAATGACTTCTGGTCTGGCCCCTGTACTGGGCTGTGTCAGGGTCAGTGAAGTAAGACAGAAGACAGAAGATACAGTGTAAAGTTTGTTGCATTCTCGCAGCTAGTCTCTCATGAGAAGGGAACAACTGCAAAGACGGCAGAGGAGAGGAGGTGGGGGGAGTAGCTTGCTCACTGTGCGCATCTGCCTGGGAGAGCTTCGGGCCTGCGTTTTAGCTTCATGACTGTCTTGCCATTACAAAATGGAGTCAGTAACTTAGAAAATGGAGTCTTGTTCAACTCTGATTTCACACCGTCCTAAGGGGGGTCACGTTTCCTGAGTGTGTTTCCACATGGGTGCTCTGGGGCCGGGGCCCTGGACCCAAAGCAGCCACCGCTGGACCTACCCAGGAAGTGTGAAGAATGGAGGGGGGGTTCCAAGACCCTCTCCTCCCACACATTCTCTCATTTCGTTACTTAAGTAACGAATATTGTAATTGTCTCAATCTCTTACGCTTCTTCTTCTCAGCTATCACTTCATCCCATGCTGGTGTCTTCTTTATTGGCATTCATGCTCTGCATATCGCTTTAAGGCTTTTTTTCTCTTCTGGCATACTCATTCAGGCTTCAGGTCATATAAATACATTCTCTGTCTTTCTTCAGGTCCATCCATATCTTTTTATACCATTGTAACTGTTTGGATTTTTTAATGGTTGTATGATATAGATTATTCACTCTATGCCCTGTATTGTATATAGCAGTCATTCTGTATTTGGGCCCTGAACTGTCTCCTGTTTGCACTTCTACCTCATGTTTAATTTGCGCCACTTTATTTGCACTGCTCATTGTTATCATCATCAGCGCACCATTAGGAACTGCATTGGCACAGCACCTGAGTTCTAATTGGCCCTACACAAAAAATGAGGAGCAAAAAGACAATGAGCGGTATGAGGAGCTTCACTGTCAATTCAAGCCACAATGGTATCCAAAAAAAAGATTATGGAACCAGGTGCTGGACTGAGCTTCTCCTTCATCCTTCATACGTTCTCCAAGGTCGTGCACCGCTGCTATCACGTGTGAGATTGAGCCATTTTTCGCGTCTTCAGATGTTACGAAAAGCAACATGTGCTCCCAATTTTTCGGGCAAACACCTCCATCGATTGCTATTAACAGGTCTAGCATATATCTGTTCTGCATGCTCATTAGTCGCAACGGTCTGAGTTCCACTTTGATGACATTGAGCCCTTCTTCAGTGTCGTTGGCCAGCTGGATGAGTATCCACCTGGTGATCTGAAGCCACTTTGCATTGGCTCTTGCCTGGATACTGGGAACAAGAGATGTGAAAAACACTCAACGGAGCTGACCAACCGGAATCGGTCAGGGATCTGCACCTGGAGTTCTGATGATTTGGCAGAGATGTAGTTTGATGATCATTTTTTTCCTTCGCATGGTGCTCTGCAATCTCTCTTCATCCATTGCATACACAGGAACTTCTTCAGGCAGCGTTGGGGAAGGTTCGGTCGACGCTGCCGCTCGCGTGCTTCCACCTTGGATGTGGCTTTCTGGGATGACCATCAGTGCGGAGTGCAGCGTTGTTAATGAGCATGTGCCCCTCCATTATTGCGGGAGGTGCAGATATGCCATTTTATCGCAAACTCAATACGTGTCCATCATGGCAGCCGTTTCTTTATTCATGTCAGGTATTATGAGAGTTTTGCTGCAGTTTTTGTTTTCTCTTATGTTCTTTTTCTCTTTTCCACGGAAGCAACGTTCGTAAGAAATCTCTTTTTGTAGTTTGAAGGGTTTCTTGATGGCGGTGATCCACATGAGCTTCATTATGTGCTCAGTCCATATGGGAGCGCATGTTCTCTGTACCCATGAAAGCTTTTCTTTAGACAGCCCTCTCAGCGCCTCTGCCTTCCATAGTATTTTTTCATTTTGCCATTTAGTGTCTAAGTGCAATGTTTCTTTTATCACCAAAAAAGGCTCTTTTACACACAATACTCCTTGCGGCCGGGAGTAGCATGTCCGCTCGTTTTGTAAGAATTCAAATGAAACGGTATGTGCTTGAAAAGTATTTTTGATTCGACATAGCGCGAGATGTAGGAGACACTGAACCTCTGTAAATGGTATTTTTTGTGGCAATAGGACCTTTGGGATGCCCGAAGCGTGGAGTATAAGTGAGCATACGTAGCAATTCTCGTTAGTTGTCTGCTTTGCTGTGTTGCTTATGTCAGCATATCATTTGTTTGTTTGATGTGGGTGCTGAAGATCATCAACTGTGTCTAGGTCAAATTTATAGTGCTTTTTTCACTTTTTCTGCTGTTTTTCTCTTTTTAAAAAAAAAATAATTCTCCTAATTTTTCTGGGCCATTTTGCTATTCTCTTTTCTCTCTCACTCTGTGTACACGTTATAGTAGCTGATGGCCATATGTCCGTTATTACTGCTCTCTTTATTGGTAGTCATATTACCTGGGGATATAGTTTCTGGTATCGGTATTGTGGTTGGGTAGGGGTGGTTTTGTACCCAGGTGAGCTTGGAAGGTGTTCTGTCATTTATTGTATAAACGCTAAAGTCGGATTCATTTACATATGGGGGAGTTTTAGTTGCCTGTTTAAGCGTGGTATTTGAAGTAATATTGTATTTATTTCCATCCCTCTCGTGGGCCCAAATTAATTTAACAACATCTCATATTAAATGGGTTTATTTTTTGATTGTTTTCATGCCCGCACCTCTCTTGTTCACATCAATTGAGATATAGGTAATTGTTCAATACAAGAACAAGCCAAATAATGTCGAAAAGAATGCTATTGCACACACAAACAACACACACTCATATGAATAACTAGGATACACATGGCCTTGTCATTTGTTTCTATCTACACTACTATTTGTTGTCGCCGGGGCCTCTTTAATGCTCATTGTAGCGCCTGATAAACGAGACACAAGCATTTATTAATCATGCATATTGCACCACTTATTCGTACATTTTTAATTTCCGTTTACTCTTTATTTTGCCTCTGTTATACGCTCACTATTTATTCTTGCACATCTGCGTTTTTGTCTTCTACATTTGCACACTTTGCTCATTTCTGTTATCTTCGTAATTTGCACAGTCTGTACTCTCATGGGCTTTGCGAACACCTGTCAAATGCACTCAATATCTCAGGCCATGTACCTTCACTGCTGTTGGCGTGCAGTGTATTATCTTATATGGACCATGGAATCTTGGCCCGTTCCACCGTCGCACAAAACTGTTCACATATACCATGTCATCTGTCATCAACTGGCAGTCTGGGCTATCTGTGGTTGGGGTGGTTGTATCTGTGGCATTTTCCTGTGTAAAGGGAGGCGCTATTTGCTTGGCTATTGCTCGTGAAGCTCTTGTCAAGTTTGTAAGATGGAATTCTTCTCCTAGGACTGTGGCTCTCTGGTGGGCATCTGATTGCCTGCACAGGGGTGAATTGGCTGTGTGCATTCTTCTGCCAGTCACAATCTTATGGGGTGACAGTTGGTGGTCCTTGCTGGGCTGATTTCTCATTTCAAAAAGTGCCAAGGGTAAACAATATACCCAGTTTTTCTTAAGTGTATGACATAGTTTAGACAATCTACTCTTGAGCAATCTGTTCATCTTCTCAATGATCCCATTTGATTGCGGGTGATAAATCGTGCAGAGTTTATGGGTTATTCGTAGCATTGCAGTGATGTGCTTGAACATGTCATTCACAAAGTGCGTCCTGTTGTCGGAACATATGACATCACAGATGCCCCCGCGGGGGAACACTTCACGGAGTGCAGCTGCTTGAATGCCACCTCCAGTAATTTTATGGGTATCACTACTTTATCAGTGTTATTCTGTCTCCATATTAGATCAGTGGATAACTGGCTACACCTCCTTTTCATCCATGTCTCTTTCTCCTCGCTGGCTGTATTTTGCTGGAGCTCAATAATTTAAGAGAGTGGTAATGAGTTGAATCTTTCTGGCTGTATCTCCATACCACCTTTTACAATATGTACTCACCTGCTGCAGGTTTTGGTAAATAGCATTCCTTGGCGGCAGCATCCGCTGCCGCGTTTTCCAATGAGATGACATCATCACCTCATGTGTGGGCCTGACATTTCACGACTTCTACAAGTGTGGGTTCTTTCAAGGCGTCACTTAACTCCCCTAATAATGGTGCATGCTGGAATGGGGACCCGTCTACCCTCCGGAATCCTCTCCTCCCCCACCATGCTAGTCCTTCATGTACTGTTGTTGCCACATAGGCAGAATCTGTATAGATGGTAACTGCACATCCCTTTGCTATATGTAGTACGTCTATGAGCGCTACTAGTTCTGCTGCCTGAGCCGAAAAGTGTTATGGTAATCTTTTCTGTACAATCACCTCAGATTCCCCTTCTTTTACCCGTACTACCACAGCTCCTACGTGTTTTTCTCCTGTGTCACAAGCTATAGAGGCAGACTCATCTACTAAGAAAATTTCTCCTTCTGCCAGTGCATTTTCATGTGTTTTGGGCGTATCATCCTCATCCCCTGTGTATGTAGCGCAGTTGTGTTTACACTTTTGCACCGCACAATGTGAATATTCACTCTAGATATGATCAATTCATATGCTGTGGCCCTTTGGGTAATCAGGGTGCTTTTCTATCTTTCTAGGATGGCAAAAAGAGAGTGTTTTACGTATAATGTGACGGAGCATCCCGTCACGATGGTAGAACTTTTTTCGATTGCGAATGCGGTGACTGCGAGAGCCTGTTCACAAGCGAAGTGTACTTGCATTACTGCATGTAGTGTCCCACTGTAGTACGCCAGGGGCTTGTGACCCAGGGATGTTTTTTTGTGTCAATACAGCTATCATGAGGGTGCCAGTGCAATGTGAGAACAAATAGAATTCCTGCTCATGATTTGGAGTTGCGAGACGTGGGGCAGTGGATATCAATTCTTTGAGTGTGTCAAAAGCTGTGTGTATTTCTTGTGTCCATTGTATTTTGGTGTTTTCTCGCTGTGCTTCCTTGAGTGCTTGCAGTAGGGGTTTTGTGTATGCTGCATAATCTAGTATCCACGCTCGGTAATAATTACACATGCCAAGGAACTTCTGCATCTCCTTTACTGTGTTGGGCTCTTTGCCTGCTTTTATTGCCGCTGCTATGTCAGGTATTATTATTTTACCATCTTTGGATATCAGCTGACCTAGATATAGCACTTCTGTCAGGCAATACTGCAACTTTTGTCTGTCTACTTTGTATCCTTTTTGTGCTAGATGCGTTAGCAGGGTAATGGAATCCTCTCTGCACTCCTTTTCGTCTTTACCGGAGACCAGCAAATCGTTCATGTACTGAATTATTGGACTCGTTGTATGTATGTTTCTGAGGTCTTCATGCAATACTCTATTGAAAATACTGGGGCTTTCACAGTACCCTTGGGGCAATCTGCAGTGCTCATATCTCTTCTCCGCTAGCGTGAATGCTGTCAGGTACCATGACCCTTGGTTGAGAGGAATTGAAAAGAAGGAATTCTTCAGTGCCACTATGGTAAAATGGGTAGCTTCTGTTGAGATACAGGGGACGTAGGTCCTGGATCATCCTCCACGCCCCTCCCTTTGCTTTCTTGATTGGATAAATGTAAGTGTTGCAGGGCGAGTTAGATGGTACTACTATTCCCTGTATCAATTGTGCACATATAGTGTCTTTTATTCCCTCCTCAGCATCTCTGGATATCGGGTATTGTTTCACTCAGGGCAGTATAGCTCCAGGCTTGAGTTTTATCTTGTCAGGTGTTACTTCATGCAGCAACCCTATGTCATGTGGGCCTGTGGTCCAAAACTGCTGTGGCACTTGGGACATGTCTTCCTCGAAATATGCAGGCAGTGATTTGTACTTTGATTACTGCTACAAGGCGTAGTGGTACCGCTCTTCTTTGATTCATTACATCACAGGGGATTGCACCCTCCATTATTATTTCCCCATCGTCTTCTGCGTCACTAAAAGGTTCCTTGTCTGTCAGGTGTCGCAGGGCCTCATTGGCGTCAATGCACAGCACCGTTCTCCACTGGCATCCCTGCCTGTCCATTGCTATTACTAATATTCTTTGTGGTGACACTTGTACTGCGTGTATGTCTAGGGATACTTTAGATCCTGGCACTATTTCTGGGTCCGCGATTGGGCAGAAAGTGAATTCCGAAGTTACCCTCCATTTTTCATTCTTCAATTCTGGCACTTCTCTCGCTACTATCCTTAATCCTTGTATGAACATATCTGGATTTACTGGTATGCCACGTGTTTGTGGGAACTTTGCTTGAGTGTGTATGGCTAACATGGCACGAATTGCACATATGCCTGGTGAAGAACACACTATTCCTCTGTCTGTGAAAGATATGGTCATGTTTAGTTTGCTGAGCAGATCTCTCCCCAGCAAATTCAATAGGTGACTCTTTGTAATACAGCAGGGGGGCCCTCACAGTTTTTCTCCCCACCGTTATATCTAGTTCTTCAGTGTATGGAACCTCAACCACCGCCCCAGAGAATCCTTGCGTTTCCAAAGTCTGAATAGAAAGTGGGAACTGGCCTTCTTTGAGGCATGATTTTTCTGCTCTCCAATCCACCATAAAGATGAATTGTCTGTTTCCTATCGCCGCCCCTACCAGTGGCTCCTCTGCTGCGTTAAGGGTTGTCGACAGTACTGGACACGCAAGTGTTCCCTGTTGTTAGGGAGAATTCTCTGTTTAGGCTGATTTTCTTAACCTAGTGAGTCCCCCAGCAGCTTTGCTGGATTTCTGGAGTTTGTTTTTTTCCATCCTGCCAAGAGTGAGACTCTTTTGCTCCCACTCTTGGACATGAATGTGTGTAATTCCTTTGAATGTCAATGTGTTCGATGGGCTATGGGGTCTTTTACTCCATAGGGTCTCATATGTTTTTCTATGTGTGTTACACCGCACCCTCCGTGCCGTAACACTGGGGCGTCCTAGCGGACCTCCATCATAGACTCCATACCCGGGGACTGACTACTGTCTCCCCGGGCATGTAAAGTCACCATTTGCTTTACTAGACCTAAATTTACTAACAGAACTAGTACAAACCATCCTATTGTGGACGTACTAGTAGGGGTAATTCGATTACTCCTGGGTCTGTTATTCGAGGGGGCACTGTCCCGTCCCCCCTCGTCGAGTTTTGGCTGGTGGCAGTGGAAACTACTTGTTATATTCGACCCCGAATATAACCCTATGGGATTCTTCCCATTGTTGGAGATTAATACTTTTTCTCGTTAATCTCTAACATACCACCGGTTTACTTATCTTAAATAAGTCTATCGGGTGGTATTTTCTGCCAGAACTCGGTTTTTAAAATGCGTCTGTGTTCGTCTCTGTGACTCCTAAACCAAAGGTTGAGCCCTTTGTTCCACTTTTGGCGGGCCTCTACACAGAGGCCCTCCAAAGTGGTGCCATTCTGTCTGGGTACCACAGGGGGTGTGGGAGGGGGTTTAGGCACCCTGGACTGAGTTGCCTTGCCAACTTCAGTCGCACTCTGGTGTGATTGGCCCAAGTGGTGAGCCACCCCGCTCACCACTTAGCGTGTTTTGATTGACAGCTAGGCTGAATGAATGGGGGTTTTCTGCATAAAAGCAGGGCTTTTGGGACTGGATCTTCAGAAGTCGCCACAGGACCTAAGAATCCGACGAGGGTAAAGCTGAGCTGACCTGCAACGACGACACCTCCGGTGGAGCCCTGCTGAACCGACTCACCACTTCCTGACGACAGAGGAGATCTCCCCGCCGGAGAGTCTCTTCCCCTGACTGGTGGGAACAACCAGTCCCCTTTGCTTTTTCTTCGCTCCAGGACGCAGTGGTCGAATTGCCCGTGCAGAGCATCCCGGCAACCGGATAACCACTACCCCTGTACCGCGACCAAAAGGTGGTGCCTTGTGATGGAGCACTTCGCGGCTGGCCTCTTCCCTGGTGGTGCAACGATCGTCAACTTTCCGTCGACGACGAGATCATCTCTTCTCTTGGCAAAGACCCGACGTGCATCCACCACCAGGAACAACTGCCCCCGCCGGAGCTGTCTCTCCACAAACAAGGTACCATGTCCGCCTGGCTTCCCTTTCTGCCGGATAGAGTGAGGTGTCTTAATCCTCGCCTCTCCATTGGGTCGCCTCCAAGCTTTCTTAACTTTCTGTTCTGAACTGGTCCAATCTTTCCATAACAATTTGCGATAAAGACTCAAAGCGCATTTCCACTGAGACACTTTCTGGGACATATCGCCTTGCCTCTCTCCGAGTGGGCCTGGCCTCTGAACTTTGTGATCTGCAGTAGACTCTGCCTTACTTGCCTTGCATTTGTTCGTAAAAGTGTTGGTGCCGAGTGATTTCATAACCTGCCTTTTCTTTCCCGTCCTTACGAATACTGGAGTGCCATCTAGGTTAAAGCATTCACCTCTGTCTGCAAATAAGTGGTGCCGTTGAACCTAGACTTGTCGAACTATTGTTAGGGGGATTGATCTTTCTCTTATAGTAATTGTGATTGAAGTTGTTTGCCGTATTAGTGTCAGAGTGTTTTCCATAGATGTGTTGTTATAAATAAATATCTTTATATCTTTACACCGACGCCTTGTTCCGTGTTTGCTTGTTCTACTGTGTAGATTGCCCCATTTTGTATACTCCACATACTGCCTAACTCTTCTTGAGGGAAGTCTGACTGCTCAGCCACAGCTACCAAGTGAATCTGTGTGGTACAGACTGCTACCAAGTGGGTTTACTGCCAAACACCTGTAGTCCTAAATCTTTTGCAGTGGTCCCAGAGGGAACTGCACAGGTTTCCGCCTAACACCTATGGGCTGTCCTATGCTGAATGCCATGGGAGTTCATCAGCATCAAAAACATTTCCTGTTACCATTGCTGTTCCTCTACGCGGTGTGGTTGCTTCATTTGTGGTGGTGGCATATGTTTTACTACGCATGGGGGCAGTATTTCATGAAACTGGGGGTGTGGAGATGTGTTTTGTGGGGGCGTTTGATGCTCATACATGTACCTCAGGTCGGGCTGACTATCCCTTCTATTCCCAACCATTGGTAATCCATAGGGGCTCTCAGGGTGGGGGTGTCCATTCTGTTGTCCATTTGGGTACGAGTTATTGGGTCTGCTTCTACATTCTCTCATAAAGTGTCCCCACCTCCCACAATTCCAACACTGTCCTTGCCCTCCTCCTCGAGGCCCTTTATATCGGGCACCCCCTTCTCTTGGTCCCAAGAATCCTCCTCTATTGCCCCGCGTCCTCTTTTGGGAAATGCATGGGGTTCCCTCTTTTCCTTGCTGGCTTTGACACCCTAGGCCCAAATCTGTAGGTTGCCCACATAAACAAAATGTGCTGTGCTGAAAGGCTTGGGGTTACCAGTGGGTTAGTTACCCTTTTCTTTTTGTGCCCCGGTACGTGCACCCACAAATGTGAGGTACCGTTTTCTTTGGGACACCTGTGGGAATGCGGGAAGGTATGACATCTGTTGTTGGCGATGTGTTTCGGTGAGTGGACAGAGGGAAATGTCTCTAAAATTGCCTGGAATTGAAGACAATTCTCAGACATTTCGCTCTGGCCACCCACCAAAACACACCGCCAACAACACATGGCCTGCGTTCCCACGTCCCAACGCGTGTCCCAATGAAAACTGTACATCACATGTGTGGGTGCACCTACCGGTACCAGGGGCGCAAAAGGAAAAGGGTAACCCACTGGTAACTCCAAGCCTTTCTGCACAGCACATTTTGTTCATGTGGGCAACCTACAGATTTGGGTCTAGGGTGTCGAAGCCAGCAAGGAAAACAGGGAACCCCATGCATTTCCCAAAAGAGGACACCCGTGAGAATCCACAGAGGTCTGCCTTGCGCAAACTGCCCCAGTTTTTATTAGCCACAGTCCCTGACTTAGTGTAATATTTGGTTGGCGAAAAACACAATGTTCACTTTGTCCGAGGTTCTGGGTAATATATTCTGGGCCGCCTCGCGCAAGTCAGACCTCTGTGCATTCCAACGGGTGTCCTCTTTTAGGAAATGCATGGGGTTCCCTGTTTTCCTTGCTGGCTTCGACACTCTAGGCCCAAATCTGTAGGTTGCCCACATGAACAAAATGTGCTGTGCTGAAAGGCTTGGGGTTACCAGTAGGTTACCCTTTTCCGTTTGTGCCCCGGTAGGTGCAACCACATTTGGGGGTAAAAAACACAAATTTCAGATATTTCACTCTGCTCACATACCAAAACATGCCGCCTACAACAGATGTCATATCTTCCCGCATTTCCACAGGTGTCCTGACAAAAACGGTACCTCACATGTGTGGGTACACCTACCACAAAAGGAAAAAGGCTGTACCACTTGTAACCCCCAAAGGGTTTGGGGGGACAACCTACAGATTTGGACCTAGGGTGTCCAAGCCACCAAGGAAAACAGGGAAATCCATGCATTTCCAAAAAGAGAACACCGTGGGAATCCGTTGAGGTCTGACTTGTGCAAATCAGCCCACAATTTATCACCCAGATTCCCCGGAAAACTCCGAAATGTGGCAAAAGAACCGCATTGTCTGCACATTTCACTCGGCTCACCCACCGAAACACGCCGCCAACAACACTTGGCCTACCGTCCCGCATTCCCACAGGTGTCCCGATGAAAACGGTACCTCACATTTGTGGGTGCACCTACCTGGGCGCCAAGGGGTAAGCCTAAAACACTGGTAACCCCAACTCTTTTCGCTCAGCAGGATTGCAGGATTTTGAGCAATGTGCACACCATAGAGATTTGGGCCTAGCCACCAAAGAAAACTTGGAACCCTGTGCATTTCTGAAAAGAGGACACCTGTAGGAATACACAGAGGTCTGACTTGCGTGAAGCGTGCCAGAATTTATTACCCAGATTCCCAGTGTTTCGATGGGTGAGCCGAGTTAAATGTGCGGAAAATGCGTTTTTTTCCCACATTTCCGACTTTGTGGGGGTGTCTGGGTAATAAATTCTGGGCCGATTTGCGCAAATCATACCTCTGCGGATTCCCACGGGTGTCCTCTTTTCGGGAATGCATGGGGTTCCCTGTTTCCCTTGGTGGCTTGGACACCCGAGGCCCATATCTGTATGGTGTGCCCGTCTGGACAAAGTGTAAAATTCAGCTGTCATAACAGACTTGGGGTTACCTGTGTTTTAGGCTTTCCCCTTGGCGCACAGGTAGGTGCACCCACACATGTGAGGTACCATTTTTATCGGGATACCTGTGGGAACGTGGAACAGTAGGCCATGTGTTGTTTGTTGCGTGTTTCGATGGGTGAGCTGAGTGAAATGTGTGAAAAATGTGTTTTCTTTCACAAATTTCAGACTTTGCTGGGGTGTCTGGGTAATAAATTCTGGGGCGATTTGCGCAAATCATACCTCTGTGGATTCCCACGCATGTCCTCTTTTTGGAAATGCATGGGGTTCCCCATTTTCCTTGGTGGCTTGGACACCTCAGGCCCATATCTGTATGGTGTGCCCGTCTGGAAAAATCATGAAATTCAGATGTCTGAAAAGGCTTGGGGTTAGGGGTGTGTTCAGCTTTCCCTTTGGCGCCCAGGTAGGTGCACCCACACATGTGAGGTACCTTTTTCTTCGGTGCACGTGTGGGAACGTGGGAAGGTAAAACATTTGTTGTGTTTGTGTGGTGTTCATAACGTATTGACCCATTTTATAGTGCCCTTTGTCACACAACCCTTTCATTTACCAAATGTGTCCTACATTTAGTCGCTGCTTTAGGCACCATACACTTTTGTAACCTGCACAAGTCACCTACCCTTGAAAAGGTCTGCCTTTGCTCTTTCAAGAAATGTATGCTTGCCGTTCCTCACCACATTGGTTTTCCTGATTTACACATGCTAAGTGTGTATGTTCAGGCCGTAAACACCAAGCTAACCATGTCCACCACATACCTTTTTTTTCCGGTCATTTTCCCGCTCTTCCCCCAATCTATGGCATTTCCCCAACCTAGTTGTTGCCCGACCTATGCAAATCACCCCTTCCTAAACTTGGAATTTTGTCTACTTTTCAGAAATGTAAGCCTTTCTTTCCTCCAATTCGGCCTTCCTACCCTTTTCTTCCATTCCGTCCATGCATGTCCAATTGGCAAAAATGGCTAAAATCGCCTACCTCTCACAAAACGGTTGATAACCACATCAAAATAATTTTATTTCGTTTAAACTCAACCTGTCCTGAAAGCCAGGAAATTGGGGAATTCAGCACAGCAAACCATTTGTTCCTAGCTCTTACAAGGAAAAAAACACAGGCTTCTTTGTACATCATTTTATTGGCATTTTTTGAAAAAACACAAAATGTTCGCTCTTTTTGGTTATTTTCTCTCACCCCCCTACAGTAACCTGGGTGGCGTTATGACCGCCTACATGTGGGAAAAAAGGGGCCAAATTTGGCCAAGATATCGCATGTAACAAAAAAGTTACAAGGCATTGAATGGCGACATACCGAAATCACCAAAAAAGGCCTTGGCACTGAGGGGGGAAAACCCATGGCAGTTAAAGGGTTAAGTACCATCTCCTTCTATACAGCGTCAAGTTGATTTAATTAATGTTCATCAACAACAGACGATGCTTACACAAAGGGACCAACACTTACCGAATTTCACGTACAACGGAAAACATAGACAACATAAAATTACTTCACCTTCCCTACTATCCCTTCTGCCCGTGCGTAATTGTACTCTCCTTGAAAATTTCCCTCCCCTCTACTTTATTTCAAACCTCCCAAGAGAGAAAGACTGAGGGATAAAGTCTGAAAAAATAATTTCTAAATACAACTCTGGGTCTTCCTCTGAGACCCCTATGTTTTCTTCTTTTACCTCAGTTTTCCCATATCCACTTATCCTGTACTAGTCGAGATAGCACTATGCGGCACCGCCTTCCACCCCCCCAACGGAGATAGTATTCCTTAACCTCTTTTCACCTTGTTCACTGTTACCGTCCTAATGGCCATATGCGATAGATAAAAGTAGATTGGAAAGACAGAAAAGACCCAGACCCTCCAGGTTCACCTCTATACTACTATCTCAACACCTGTTCACCCAAAATTATGCTATTTTGTTCCGAACCCTTCTAATCTGTCTCCCACCTTCCTTTTAATACCACCCGCACTTGGTACTCATGTGTCCGTCTTGATCCGAGACCCACTGGACCCAACCGGTCAGTGCTCCGCTCCTCGCTCAAAGACCACTCCGGCGAGTGGGATGGTGGGTTTTGTAAAGGGGGATCCCGTACCCTTTCACCCTATTGTGTGTGCACGTCTAGGTGTACCGTTTGCCGTTGGTGGCCAGCTCTGGAGGGAGCATGCTCCGGGTCATAAACAAGGGGACGTCTCGTGCCAGAAGGACGGAAATAACGCTATTGTATCGGGGTCACCAATGTAAGTGAGAGGCCCCCAAAAATACAACGAATTTGCTCAATGAAGTCAATCAAGACAATCCCGGAAGAGAATGAGACTAAGACCAAGTGCTTTTTTTATCTAAATAGGGCAAGCAGAATCTACTCTGCTAACGCCAAGAGCGCTCTGCAGAGAACATGTTACAATTTACTTTTATACAAAAAAATGTGTCATCAAGCAAAGGGAAGGCCTAAGGGGTACATGAAGAGTTGGGATTGGTCACTAGGGGAGAACTCCTATAGGTGCCATGGGGTTGGAAATGCTAGGTTGGCTTGAGGACACGAGGTGTGGCGATGACGTATCTTGGGTCAATCGGTCAGGTCGGCTCATCAAACTGGCATGTGGGAACGGCAACTTGTGATGTTGTTTTTTTGTTAAATAACCATTTAACATTTGCTCTTGTGGCTACACATTTCCATTCATTCACTACCATAATCCGCGTGTTCAGCGAGCTCAAAGACCTATGGCTTATACATCTATGAAAACGTTGGTTCAAACACAAGTTAATAAATTATTGGGCAGAGGTTAAGATTCATCCATCAAATGAAGCGCTTGTTCTGTTTAGACAGTTCAGAATATAATGGCTAAAGAGGTATAGCTCTTAAGGTCATTGTGTGATTTGGGATGTCCATCTGATAAACAATGAAAGAAGGCTCTAAATCTACGACTAGAAGAAATAGGTCACAAGAGGCACATACCATCATAGGCATACATTTAATTGTGGGGGTTTAATGGTCAGTTGTCCAACCATCATTAAATCTGTGCTAATCCACCTTGACACCATGAAGGGTAGAGAAAAATCGAAACCTCTTTGCGGTGTCATTCCGCGTTGCACAAAGAAACAGGGCCTTTATACATTGTTTGCTTTGTTACATTCAAGTTATACTAATTTAAGAATACACTATATTTTTCAACTAGCTAAATATTCTCATTGCAACAAAAACTCATAAAGAAATTAAATGTGTACTTGAATTAGTGATTGTCCTTCATTAAAACAGTTCTTAGCTCAAGGTCTGTGCATACGGTCTTAACACATTTTGTCACAGTACGGACGTTCTGGTTAGGACGACTAACTACTGTATTGGTTTTGCTTAGTATCATGCATGTATTTATATTCTAACTAAAAGATGAGGTAGCTTAGTGCTGGTGTGTGCAGTGTTATGCTGGTTATGCACTTCATTTCTATTAGCAGCATCGTTTCATACGTTAATATACATTACACTTGCATGAATAATTTCTAATATTAGGATTTTTGTTACGCATATGTCGTACGTTACGCTAATATCCTTACATTATTCTACATAAAATAATCAGCTTATTCAGATAGCGAGCAATTGAACACTTTGATTTTCTTCTATTAAGGCACAAATAATGGGGCACACTTAAAGGTCACTTCTAACTGTTTGATCCTGCTTGAAGGAGCATTGGGCAGGGTATTCTTTATGACCAAGGACTGCTGGGTGGGGGGCAGGTTTATAGAGATGAATGACTTCTGTGCTGGCCCCTGTACTGGGCCGTGTCATGGTCAGTGAAGTAAGACGGAAGAGACAAGATACAGTGTACAGTTTGTTGTATTCGCGTGGCTAGTCTCTCATGAGAACCAAACAACTGCAAAGACGGCAGAGGGGAGGAGTTGGGGTAGTAGCTTGCTCACTGTGCGCATCTACCTGGGAGAGTTGTGGGCCTGCATTTTAGCTTCATGACTGTCTTGCCATTACAAAATGGTGTCGGTAACTTACAAAATGGAGTCTTGTTCGACTCTGATTTCACACCGTCCTAAGGGGGGGTCACGTTTCCTAAGGGTGTTTCTGCACGGGTGCTCTGGGGCCAGGGCCCTGGACCCAAAGCAGCCGCTGCTGGGCCTACCCAGGAAGTGTGAAGAATGGAGGGTGGGTTCCAAGACCCTCTCCTCCCACACACAATCCATCCAGAATCTCACCAGCTGGCTGGTTTCCAGCTGCTATCCGAGTATCTGGAGAGAGAAGCAGCTCGTTGTCCTTGCAGATGAGGTCACCATACTTATTAGTAACATGATGGCCAAAACGTGAACCCAAGAACCAGTCTACCATACTGTATGAAGCCACACCTCTTACTGTGGCTGAGAAGTCTCTATCCACTTCTGGGCGGTGGATGCCGTAAAATGTTTGTGATAGGTTCACAAGCAGAGTTTGAGGCAGCATGTGGCGGTTCACAGAAATGATGTGTATGTGACGGGAAGGAGTAACTAACCCTCCACTGACTCAGTAGGTGACAGCAGCTTTTAGACCTCAATGTATTTGAAGGTTTAGAAGCCACAATATGGCAGTTGACACCTCAATAGATCATGAGTGAACATATCACCAAATAGTACATGTTTTCATCTGTTCAAATGACCACATGCCATTTAGAAGCCAATGTACTTACACAAAGTCAATAAAGGTACATGCCTCCAAATCACCTTAGATTGATTACAAATGTTTATGTTTGGTGCTTGCATCCTACCAACAGTAGTGCGACATTGCTCATGTTTGAAGTCACAGGCAATATCTCAACTCACAAACTGAGCTTTCAAGGTATGGCATTTATGTGAGTGCAAATATCCATGTGTTGTGCTCCTTTGCATTCTGGGACATATAACACAGCACATAACATGGGAACCTTTGAAGTAGAAGTCCCAGAATGCAGAGAGAAAACCAGCATTGGATGACTTTCTCATGCATGGGATGGCAGAACGTAAGAGTTACTCAAAAAGATGAGCCGCCAAATGACATATATTTTAGTATCAATGGGTCATTACTTACTTTATTTATGCATTCCAACATGGTGCTTGCCCTTCCATCATCATCCCACCACTGTGTGAGCCCGTTAGGCCACCAACTCAACTGCAGCCACCACTGCCACTATCTACAGAACAGTTGCCACCCTTCCTGCATGTATACAGATACCACCTGTATAATATCGGATTGAATATAAGACCTTCAATTAAAAGATAGGAGGTCAGAAAGAGATTTCACATTGAACTAGCAATCGATTATCTTAATCAGGCAAAACAAAGTGAAACACGAAATTTGTAAGTCACTTTTCTCTAAACGAAAATATGCATTTTAAAGTGACAACAGCTGATAAACCTGTCCTGCTGTAAGAAAGGTATTTTAATTGTTTATTAGCATACACGCAAGGAAAGAAAAAATATCTCTACTATTTATTCTGTTGGTGTATTAATTGATGTCAGAAACAGATCTCCATTTGTTTGCATTTGCCAAAAAACCCTATTGAAAAAAAGGAGCTTTGGTTAAACCTTGTTGTATAGTCTTTGCAACTGATAAAACAGGCCTTCAGAACAAAACATTATTTCCCACAAAACAGAACAGATGCTGCTATGTCAGGCAGGAACATAACTATATTGCAAAACTGGAAAGACATTTTTGGGCTCTAGAAGTCAGTGCGGGAATTCTAAATTCTTGCCTTTACTGTGACGATTAGTTGTACCTATGCTATCTAGGGACGAAAAGTAAGCTTTAAAATTGCTCTCAAACCAGCAAGTAAATATGAAAAAATGCCTTCTGCTCTGCAGGAGTATAAGGATGAGTAGGGGCTAATCTGCATTCTCATTCCTACACCTCTATAAACGAACAGTGATCACAATTATAAAGGTAAAACAGGCGCAGCCAAGAGATAAACCTCCCTTGCCTTTTGTGGTATTGTGATAACGTGGGGAGAGGAAAGGCTCTACTCTCAGAAGGGTTGCAAGTATGATCCAGTAGTAACCCAAACTGCAAAGTTCAATAGTCCAATATAAAAGTCATGTCTAATCAAGGTTCTATAAAATATATACATACTTGAATTAAACAGGCCACTGTATAAATAACTATAAAAACACTAGAATAATCTAAGCGAAAGAAATTAAATGAAACAAGTGTGAAAAGTCAATCAGCAATCAGAATGAATTTAAAAGGATATGTCTTTCATGGGAAAAAGGTACAAAAGGGACCTAGCCACTCTCTATGGTTCCAAAATGTGGATGAGGTGGGCAGGGGCATGTTAAAGTAACTTAATACAATGTTCAGCAGTTAACAACGTTGATCCTGGCTTCGTGTTGATTAGCATTGTTGGCGAAGCGGCATCAAGTCGGGTTGAGTGGGTGTTCTGAGTGGTTCTGAAGTAGTGTCAGGCAGTGTAGGTTGAAGGGATCACTAGGGGTGGTTCAACAATTCAGTGTGTTTGGAGACGATGGGCCTCATAACAAGTATGCCGTTCCGGTAACAACAGTTCCGGTAACCTACCAGCACCGTTGTTACTGGACCAGCATAGTCCGAGTTATGCGAGCGGGTGACTTCGAGTGACTTCCCGGCCGCCAGGTTACTCCCCATTCCCACTGAAATGGGAATGTGGAGTAATGTTTACCACCGCCTGGCTATGGAGAATTACCGGGACCACCGGGGCTGTAATGCCCCGGTAATTCCCCATTGCCAGGCGCTGTTAAACATTACTCCCCAGCAAGAGTCACCCCCCCAATGCACTGGGAGTGGGTAGGGAGCAGAGCTTGTCTCTGCCTTGGGGCACTTGTTATTTACCTCAATGGTTGAATGCTTTGGAATGTCAACCCTTCTAAAAGAGGTACAAAATAATTCTTACTTGAGTCCTAGAAGGTCCAAAATGATATTAAGGTATGAGTGATAGAACCATTTTTTTAGGCAAAACTCCAGAGGTGATTGGTTGAAAGCAAGCATGCTGCAAGGGATACAATACCAGTTCTTTTCCTGCTTGTATAATACCATAAGTGATTTGTGCTAAAAGAAGTGGAGGAGACAAGAAGGCAAGAGAGATACAGAGAGAAACAAAGAGGGTAATTCATAGAATTACGCAGAAAAGTGTCGCAAGCGGCTGGCGCAGAGTGTCCGCGTGCGATTGTCTGCGCCAGGCACGTGCGCTAAAACCGATTTCCGCGCACAGCGTATTCATGGATTTCAGGCTCCCAAACCAGCCGTGGCGCAGAGAATCGCAGCGACCCTGCAGCAGCGCCAGTAACGCCCCCAAGAACGCCCTCGCGCAAGGAAAAGCCATCAAAATCGCTAAATCATCGCAAAGGGCTATGCTAACCCTGGACCAGTTCACCGGGCTGGCAAACAGCAAACGCCAAGCGGGGAACGTGTATTTCAGGGGTGCGCGGGAAGTTCCACACGCGTTTGGCCCCGTGCAAGCAGGGTACGTGTATTCCATGGGTGCGCGGGAAGTTCCACACGCGAGTTTAGCAGGGTACGTGTATTCCAGGGGTGCGCAGGAAGTTCCACACGCGATTACAGCAGGGTACGTGTATTTCAGGGGTGCGCAGGAAGTTCCACACGCGATTGGCCCAGTGCGAGCAGGGTACGTGTATTCCATGGGTGCGCGGGAAGTACCACACGTGATTTCAGCAGGGTACGTGTATTCCAGGGGTGCGCGGGAAGTTCCACACGCGATTCCAGCAGGGTACGTGTATTTCAGGGGTGCGCGGGAAGTTCCACACGCGATTGGCCCAGTGTGAGCAGGGTACGTGTATTCGATGGGTGCGCGGGAAGTTCCACACGCGATTTCAGCAGGGTACGTGTATTCCAGGGGTGCGCAGGAAGTTCCACACGCGATTTAAGCAGAGTACGTGTATTTCAGGGGTGCGCGGGAACTTCCACACGCGATTGGGCCAGTGCGAGCAGGGTACGTGTATTCCATGGGTGCGCGGGAAGTACCACAGGCGATTTCAGCAGGGTACGTGTATTCCAGGGGTGCGCGGGAAGTTCCACACGCGATTCCAGCAGGGTACGTGTATTTCAGGGGTGCGCGGGAAGTTCCACACGCGATTGGCCCAGTGCGAGCAGGGTACGTGTATTCCATGGGTGCGCGGGAAGTTCCACACGCAATTTCAGCAGGGTACGTGTATTCCAGGGGTGCGCGGGAAGTTCCACACGCGATTTAAGCAGGGTACGTGTATTTCAGGGGTGCGCAGGAACTTCCACACGGGATTGGGCCAGTGCGAGCAGGGTACGTGTATTCCATGGGTGTGCGGGAAGTACCACACGCGATTTCAGCAGGGTACGTGTATTCCAGGGGTGCGCGGGAAGTTCCACACGCGATTCCAGCAGGGTATGTGTATTTCAGGGGTGCGCGGGAAGTTCCACACGCGATTGGCCCAGTGCGAGCAGGGTACGTGTATTTCATGGGTGCACGGGAAGTTCCACACGCGATTTCAGCAGGGTACGTGTATTCCAGGGGTGCGCGGGAAGTTCCACACGCGATTTAAGCAGGGTACGTGTATTTCAGGGGTGCGCGGGAAGTTCCACACGCGATTTCAGCAGGGTATGTGTATTTCAGGGGTTCTGGGGAGTACTACACGTGAATTGGCCGTGTGGGTCCTCCCAGGTGTACGCTCCACACCTCCACGGCCCCTGCAGGCAGCCCACACCACGGGGGACTACCCTGCACCCCTGCTCATGTCCCGCAGGCAGCCCATCCACCATGGGCATGCCCCCTAGCCAACCCACATGTCACCTTGCACTACTGATCAACAATGCATGTCTCCCACCACCCCCACCCCCCAGCAGTGCAGGGGCACCCTCCACCAGGCCCCCACTCA
Organism: Ambystoma mexicanum; assembly: GCF_040938575.1. Lineage (NCBI taxonomy): Eukaryota > Metazoa > Chordata > Amphibia > Caudata > Ambystomatidae > Ambystoma > Ambystoma mexicanum. The sequence goes on from NC_090928.1 coordinate 742,322,825, forward strand.
TGTCTCCCACCACCCCCACCCCCCAGCAGTGCAGGGGCACCCTCCACCAGGCCCACACTCATGTCTCCCACCACCCCCACCACCCAGCCACCAGGGGCACCCTCCACCAGGCCCCCACTCATGTCTCCCACCACCCCCACCCCCCAGCCACCAGGGGCAGCCTCCACCAGGCCCCCACTCATGTCTCCCACCACCCCCACCACCCAGCCACCAGGGGCAGCCCCCATCAGGCCCCCACTCATGGCTCCCACCACCCCCACCACCCAGCCACCAGGGGCACCCTCCACCAGGCCCCCACCCATGGCCCCTATCACCCCCACCCCCCAGCCACCAGGGGCACCCTCCACCAGGCCCCCACTCATGTCCCCCTGCACCCCCACCCCCCAGCCACCAGGGGCACCCTCCACCAGGCACCCACTCATGTATCCCACCACCCACACCCCCCAGCAATGCAGGGGCAGCCTCCACCAGGCCCCCACTCATGTCCCCCTGCACCCCCACCCTCCAGAATCCAGGGGCACCCTCCACCAGGCCCCCACTCATGGCCCCTATCACCCCCACCCCCCAGCCACCAGGGGCACCCTCCACCAGGCCCCCACCCATGTCTCCCACCACCCCCACCCCCCAGCAGTGCAGGGGCACCCTCCACCAGGCCCCCACTCATGTCTCCCACCACCCCCACCCCCCAGCCACCAGGGGCACCCTCCACCAGGCCCCCACCCATGTCTCCCACCACCCCCACCCCCCAGCCACCAGGGGCACCCTCCACCAGGCCCCCACTCATGTCTCCCACCACCCCCACCCCCCAGCCACCAGGGGCACCCTCCACCAGGCCCCCACTCATGTCTCCCACCACCCCCACCCCCCAGCAGTGCAGGGGCAGCCTCCACCAGGCCCCCACTCATGTCTCCCACCACCCCCACCCCCCAGCAGTGCAGGGGCAGCCTCCACCAGGCCCCCACTCATGTCTCTCACCACCCCCACCCCCCAGCAGTGCAGGGGCACCCTCCACCAGGCCCCCACTCATGTCTCCCACCACCCCCACCCCCCAGCAGTGCAGGGGCACCCTCCACCAGGCCCACACTCATGTCTCCCACCACCCCCACCACCCAGCCACCAGGGGCACCCTCCACCAGGCCCCCACTCATGTCTCCCACCACCCCCACCCCCCAGCAGTGCAGGGGCAGCCTCCACCAGGCCCCCACTCATGTCTCCCACCACCCCCACCCCCCAGCAGTGCAGGGGCACCCTCCACCAGGCCCCCACTCATGTCTCCCACCACCCCCACCCCCCAGCCACCAGGGGCACCCTCCACCAGGCCCCCACTCATGTCCCCCTGCACCCCCACCCCCCAGCCACCAGGGGCACCCTCCACCAGGCCCCCACTCATGTCTCCCACCACCCCCAACCCCCATCCACCAGGGGCACCCTCCACCAGGCCCCCATTCATGTCTCCCACCACCCCTACCCCCCAGCAGTGCAGGGGCAGCCTCCACCAGGCCCCCACTCATGTCTCCCACCACCCCCACCCCCCAGCAGTGCAGGGGCACCCTCCACCAGGCCCCCACTCATGTCTCCCACCACCCCCACCCCCCAGCAGTGCAGGGGCACCCTCCACCAGGCCCACACTCATGTCTCCCACCACCCCCACCCCCCAGCCACCAGGGGCACCCTCCACTAGGCCCCCACTCATGTCTCCCACCACCCCCACCCCCCAGCCACCAGGGGCACCCTCCACCAGGCCCCCACTCATGTCTCCCACCACCCCCACCCCCCAGCCACCAGGGGCACCCTCCACCAGGCCCCCACTCATGTCTCCCACCACCCCCACCCCCCAGCAGTGCAGGGGCACCCTCCACCAGGCCCCCACTCATGGCCCCTATCACCCCCACCCCCCAGCCACCAGGGGCACCCTCCACCAGGCCCCCACTCATGTCCCCCTGCACCCCCACCCCCCAGCCACAATGGGCAGCCTCCACCAGGTCCTCACAATCCCCAATCATGTGCGTTATGGTCAGCCTCCACAGCCAAAAAGCCCTACCAAGTAACCCATTCACCCACATGGAAATGGAAATTACATGTTACACCCCTAATGTTCATAAAGCTAATGAACCCATGTCCGTCACACACAATGGTTGCAATTGAATGGGAAAACACCCAACATGACATGCATGAAACCAATGAGATGATACCACACAGTGAAGTATGAAAACAAAATTGTATTAAAAAAAATAAGAATGCAAAAGAAGTGAAACAAACTACAATGGCAATGAAAAAAAGATAAGCTGCATGTCCGTTTAAAAAAATAAAAACACCAAATCCTAATCCAAAAAAATGTTGTCCAAAGTCAAATGAAAAATAAAATCAATCCAATGAAGAACTATGTACAAAACTTCCAAGGGTCCATGAGCCCAACTGAACAAAGGAAACCTACAAAAAACCCTAACTAAAATGCAACTATATACAAAAAGTGGAGCAGTGTCCGTCGACTCCAAATCATGAGAACAAACAAAGGAAACCTAAAACTAAAGAACTATATACAAAGGCGGCGGGCAAGTCCAGCGGCTCACTCCGTGGTGTTCCGGGCCAGGGCATCATCGAACTCCTGTTCGATGTCCCGGAGGCGGTCCTGTTCCATGGCCCCGAGGGTCCGCAGGGACGACGCCGTGTCCTCCTCCAACCCCCTGCGGATTGCCTCGAGGCACTCGGCCCGCCTCAGGGCCCTCCGCATGGAGTTCTCCGCCCTGACCATTGTGAGCCGCGCCTCTTCCGCCCGCCGCCGCTCCGCATCTATAGCGTGGCCCAACCACTGCCACACGGAAGACACTCTCTGTCCTGGGTCCTCCTGCCCTCCGGCCGATGCCTGCCCCTCCGATGTCGAAGGCCCCGAGCCTTCATGGCTCCCACCATGTTGCTGCTGCTGCTCTGCCTCTGCCCTTGCACTGCCTCCTGCTGCCTGCACATCCTCCGCCAGCTGGGGTGCAGTCGTAGATGTGGCCACCCCTGCTGGACGTCCGACTCCCGACTGTGGCAGGGATGCCTCCTCCACCAGCCTGGCCGCACCGTCAGAGGCAGCTCCACAGGGCACCCAGGAGACTGATGGGTGGGAAGATGGCACAGAGGACGACTGGCGCGTAGGGGGTCCAGTTGAGGAGGGGGTCAGAGCAAGCCCCACCAGACGGAGGAATCGGGCCTGGGTGACCTGTCCCAGCAGGCTGACGTGGTCAACGAGCCATTCGAGATGACGTGCAGTCTCTCCATGAAAAGACTGCAGGTCACCTCGCATGGCCCGTTGACGCAACGCCACACCAGCCAGGACAGGCTCAACCCGGACCTGGATAGCCACGTCCGCAGGCAGAGGAAGGCCAGTTGACGTCAGCTCATCCCCTGCCTGAAAACGGGTCTGGACGTAGGCATCCCTGCTGGTGCAAGATGATGCAGGGACAGGATCGGGGACAGGATTGCACACAGGCACCTCCGCGGCGGCCTGTGCTGCCTCCTGTCCCTGGTCCTGCACTGCACCACTAGCACCAGTGGGATCCCCACCTCCAGACCTCGTCTCTGGTGCTTGCACGGCCTCCTCCTCCACCAAACCCCCCACCAACCTGGATGACTCCGTGCCATCTTCCCCTGTTGGGCCCTGTGGGGTCCCAGCTGCCCCTTCTGCTGCCGAGGAGTCCAACTCCAACCTCCGCCTCTTGGACCTCCCCCCGGCAGCTGCGGCCTGGGACGCGGCACCGGACTCCTCACTCCCCGACGAGATGACAACACGTGAGGGGAGCCGGGCCTTGCGTCTGCGGCTGGCGGTGGGATCCCCGCCGCTGTGCTCCACAGCACCTTCTCCGCCCTCTTCATCAGTTGACGCTGCAGACAGGGAGAAACAAAACACAGGCATCAGGGCACTGTACAATGGACACATACACACATGACAGTTGCACATGAGTGGCATTGGCAAACCTCAGACATGGCATCACAATCCCCAGCACACATGTCATTACAACTCGCACACATGAGCCATACCACAGCCATATCGCAACTGCCACCACCATCCCTAGACATACAACAGCATGAGCAGCCAAAGGTGAGCCCGACATCACATGCAACACAGGAAGTGCACCACACATCTACACACACCACCACACTTGCATGCATGTGTACACCTCTGCCAAGTGTCGCACTGTTCAGACGGGCATCCATGTCACATCTGCCAATCAGGCTTCCACATACCGCTGTCACATGCATCCATGTTGCATCACTGTTGCACCCTTGTCAAATACACACACATGCACATGTACACAGTGCTGATACATGCAGCCGAAAACAACATACATGTGTGACATCACGGACATGTCTACTTACATGCACATTCATCCAAACATGTGTGCCCACACAACTGCATTTGGCATGCAAGCCTACACAAACAAGCACCATCCATGTCTCACACATTACAGCCCTCGCATGTGTCAGCCCCACGGCCCTGTACACCCCCAGCCATACTCGACCCCATACAAACAGATGTGCAACCTGCACACTACCGAATAATCACCACACGCACTGCTCACAATCAGGATGCATGTACACTCACCGCTCGACTCCAGACGGGTCTGCTTCTCTAGGACCTGGACGTGGAGCGCTGGGGATATGCGTTCCAGGACCCTCATCTGTTCTTCCGACAAGTGGCCCCGGCGCCCCTTGGCATCCGCTGCCTTCAAGAGGCGCCGGGCCTTGTTCAGGGTCCTGGACCTGAAGTTCTCCCAGCGCTTCCTGACATGTTGTAAGTCGCGGACTGCCACCCCCTCCGCGTTGATGGCAGTCACGGTGTCAGTCCAGATCCGAGTCCGTCCTTCCTTGTTGGCGCGGGAACTTCCGAAGAGGGCATCATACTGCCCCAGGACTTGCTCCACCAGGACACCAACTTCGGTGGCACTGAAGCTGGTGCCCCTCTGCCTCTCTGGCCGGGAGTTGTCAGTGGTCACAGATGGTGTTTGCCCCGACATGACAACCCCAGAGGCAGGAGTGGGTGGGCAACTGGGTCCTGGGGCTGGGCTGTGGAGCGATGGAATCCCAGTCTTCGGTTCCAGCAGGGGTGGTCACAGCAACAGCACCCCTGGCTGATGTGCAGGCAGCAAATGGCAGTGCACGTGGGCAGCAGGCAGTCAGGCAGCAGCAGATGACAGGTGGGAGCGTGCTCGGGGCTCTGGGGGGCAGTAGTTCGGCCTTCTGGGCAGGAGCATGGTCTTCCGTGTGCATACGCGTGGCCAGCTTGATACGGAGTGATTTGGCACGTGAAAAATCTGCACGTCAGCGTGTAATTCGAGGAAAGGCCCTTAGCGCGTAAGCGCGTCTGCATGCATACGCATTTTCATTGGACAGAAGGCCCCTCAAGCGCAAGCGCCCCTGTGACGTGACGCGTACAGACGTGCATGCGCATTTCAGCGCACGTGAAAAAATGCACGTCCGCGTGTAATACGAGGAAAGGGCCATGCGCGTATGCACGGCAGCACGCATATGTGATGTCATTGGACCAAAGGCCTTTAGCGCGTAAAGGCGTCGCCAGCGTATGAGCGTCTATGAAGTCACGCACGTGCACGTAGAATTGGGCACACGTTTGAAAATGTTGCGTGTTAAAAAAATGAAAGACACGTCCGAGTGTCAAAGCGTGTAATTGGTGGGAATGGGGCTAGCACGTACACGCGGCAGTGACAAAGCGTGTAATTGGTGGAAATGGCCCTAGCGCATACACGCCGCGTAAGTGACGCTGGACGTGTGGGCCTGTATAAATGGTACGTGTAGAACACCATTTCCTTGTACGTGCTTTTCGTGGAGAGCAAGTGGGTGAATTCTGTACTTCTTGTCGTTTCACACGCGATTTACTTCACGGCGTTTCAAGTTCGTATTCCCTGTTACCTCTGACAGCTTTTTCTCTTTTTTCTCTTTTACTGGTTTACCTGGGCCTGTTCCCTCAAACAGTGTTCCCTTCTACTGTTGTCCTGTCTCCTCAGACAGCGTACAAATCTTCTTTTGGCGGGGGTGTTGCCAACCAAATGCGCTCCTTTTTCACGCTCTTTTACCTGGCAGACGGTGAGTCACGCACGTATCTAACATCTGTGCTTGCCCCGTGTGTCGCCTACCCCTTCAGAGGTCATTCTAGGCTGCGTGTGACACGCATACGTTCATTCTTGTGTTACTGGGTGCCACAGCGCAGTGCAGGTTTTTCTTTCTGCACACGTGGTCTAGGAGGGGTTGCGTGCACGTCATCTCCCTTTTTTGGGGCTCCTGTGCGTAGAGTGACCCGTCATCTTTCCCCAGGGGTTACATTCAGCCTTGCTAGAGCACTAGGGTACAATTACCATCTGGTACCCAACCCCTTAGACCCCCAATTGCCCAGGACAATAGTTTACAGCCACTCGCATACGCACATTAACATCAGTGCCATGGCTGGGAGGCGAGGATTCCGTAAGGGTGGCAAAGGTGGAAGAGCCACAAGTGGTGGCCGTGGTGGATCCGGTAGGGGACGTGGTTGTTAATTGCAGGGTGAGCCTGTCCCCCCATGTGTGGAGGACCAGTCAAGGGCACCCATAATCCCCCCCCTCGCCCCCTCCAGTTGAGGCTGATGTGGCTGACAGCATCCATGCTCAGCCCTTGTTGGACCAGCCCATTGTGGCACCAGACCTGGCTGACTCCATGGCTGACTTCCAGGTCAGCAGGCCTATGACACGTGCGCTGGTGCACGTTGATGTCATCATGCCACGTGCATCTGGGGCAGCGAGGTCATCTGCTGCCCCAATTAGACAGGGCGGAGAGGCTGCAGGGGCAGCTGCGGCTCCATCCACCCCAGCTCTCACACACCCAGCCAGGACAGTGTCGGTCCTAGTCCATCCTGCTGACATTCCCCCTGACACCATTACACTTGAGCCAATGCCTGCACCAACTCCCATGCTGAGTGTGCAATCCCACACTCCTGATACAGAGTCCACCAGGGCTCCTGCCCCTAGTGTCCAGAGCGGCGCAGGACACTCAGGATCACCACCACCTTCCAAGCGGAAGAGGAAGAGTGCTCGTCCGGCACAGGCTGATGCCCCAGACACGGCTACACAGTCCGGCCCGTCGAGGAAGCCCAGCTTCACGGATGCCGAACTGAATGCACTTGTCGAGTATGTGTCCGCACATGATAACGAGATGGTCATTGTTGCAGGATCCAAGACCACACCTGCACAACGCCAGGCACACTGGCAGACCGTTGTGGACATCGTAAGTGCCCTTGGAATCGTGAGGCGCACAGCCAATGATTGCTATAAGCGCTGGAATGACCTAAAGCGCAGGGCAAAGAGTAAGCTGGCCTCAAGTCATGCCGCAACTCTAGTGACTGGAGGTGGGTCTCCAGTAGTAGACATGGAACTCACTCCACATGAGTCAGTCGCTGGGACCTACGTCACGGAGGAACAGATCCAAGGCGTCGGAGATCTGCCTGATTACGAGGCATTGTCCGGTGAGTGCACATAGATGTGTGTGTCATCCATGTGCATGGTGTGTGTGTGAGGTCTTCTGTTTGTGTGCCAGGTGAGAGTGTGTGCGCCTGAGTCGTATGGGTCAGCCATGTGCTTCATGCAATACATCCTGCGCAGCTGCATTTGGCCATAGCAGTATCCCTTCTGCCAACAGTAGACATCTAGCCCAACTGCACGCCAGTTGCCCTTGAAGTGTCACCTTGCCACAACATTGTTGCTTATTTTTCACTGTTCATTCAGTCAGATTGTTTGCATTTCACCACTTTTACTAGGCATTTCGCAGTCCTCTAGTCACATGTCTGACATGGCTATGGTAAAGTGGAGTGACTTTGTTACCTGGATATCATTTGTTCACACATGTCCCTGTGCAATTGGACCATTTTGGACTGGCAGCTCCAGGTGAAAAATCTGACCTGTTTGAATTAGAAAAGCTATTACATGCGGGAACTGGACTGAATGAATAGGTGCCGCCCTCCTCTCCATCTTCACTCAATAGCAATGGTACATGCCATCTGTGTGATGGCATGTGTGTTTCACCTGGCAATCACAGGCCAATGTGTGATGCCACTGCCAGGCAGCATGCAGAAAATGTGTTCATCTTCCATCTTGGTGTCATCAATGTGTGCCATTTGCCTCCCCTTCATACGCAGTGAGGGTGCATGCATGGGAGGGTTTTAGTCATGTGGGACATGTGTCAATCAAGTACTGGTTCTGTTGCTTCTCAGCCCTCATTGTGTGCCATGGTGCTAATGCCTGTTTCCATTTGTTTGTTTTTATGTCTTTGCAGGGGAAGACGCACCTGATACTGCTGGGGTTGTGGAGATGGTGCAGACCCAGGAGGGGTCCGAGGGCCGACCAACCACCAGTGAGGGACGTGGTGTGGTGGTGGGTGAGAACCCACAAGTGCTGCAGGTCGTGCTCTCAAGGGGTGTCTCTGGCTGCACCTCCCCCAAGCTGTACTCAGGTGTTGATTCGGATGATGAGACCTACGTGCCGTCGCAGGTGAGTGTTACAGGGAGGGATTCTGTTCTGTCCCACCCACCTGCACCAGGGTCAGAACCCTCAATGGGGATGTCAGTGTTGGCAGCTACGCCTTTGGTGGTTACGGATGCAGGGTCACACTCCGCGACATCTGATCCTGTTCCTGGGCCAGCAGATCAGAGGGGGAATGCAGTCCTGCAGCCTCAGGCAGTGCCGGCACAGCAAGGCGCAGTTCGCCTTGCCCCAGACAGGTGTGGTGCCCGCCGACGTGGTGGCCGTACGCCACCTGGCAATACCGCATGGGAGCAATCCATTTACGGTATGGCAACCCAACAGGCAGCATCATCCGAGATGATGGCTCAGGCCATGGATAGGGTGGCCACTTCCATTGTCCCCCCTGAAAGGCTGATGGAGCGACTACAGCAGGCAACCGACTCCATCTGCCAGTCACACAGGGAGGACATGTTGGCGTCCAACAGGGACAGGCGGGCGGCACTGGCGACTCTGCAGGAGGCCATCTCCATAGAGTCCCAGGGCCACAGGGAAGCCCTGAGGCAGGAGCTCCTTCACCTCAGGACGACTCTTGTTGAGCTTGAGGCTTCAACACACCAAAGGACAGAACAGCAGCTGGAGCGTCTCACCCGTACGCTCTCAGCTGAGATGCAGGCAACGAGGGTGGAGGTCCGGGCATCCCGTGAGTTGTTGCATGGGGACCTCCGCACACTCATCCTCCAGAACGAGACCTACCACACCCGCATGCTTGCAGCCATGGAGGAGCAGACTAGGGCCTTGCGTGGTCTGCCTCCCATAGTGCAACCACCTCCGGATGCAGCTGCACAGGGTGATAATAGCGACAGCAGTGATACTCCCACTATAGGGTAGCCGTGTGGGCCATGAGCCCATGGAGGTGTTTTTTTCCCAGGATCCACACAGGTGGGTTTTGGTGTGCACCCTGTCCTCGGACCTCCTGGGTGGCCTCCCCAACCCCCCCAGGCCCATCAATGGCCATTTTTGATTATTTTTTAATTTTTATTTTTATTTTTATTTTTATTTTTATTTTTATTTTTATTTTTCCCAATTTTTTGGGGACAATTTGTTGCCTTCCGTGGTTCCTGTGGGCATACGCTGCATTGTGGCTGGGCACATGCAGGCTTGTCATGTATTTGGTTCAGATGCTTGGGTTTGAGTCACACACACCCCTCCTGCTTCCCGTTTCCATGGGCTTGCAAAGGGTGTGCCCAAGTGACATTGACGTACATGGTGACATTGGACTCCCACTACATGTGTGGGTAGTCTAGTCAATACTGTGTATACATTCCTAGTGCATATTGCTGTTGTGTTGTACACTGCATGTTGCATTGATGTGTAACTCATCATCTGTGTCTAACTCCCAATTTGCAGGTCCCTTCCTCATGTCTACACAAGGCCCTCTAGTTTGGAGATGGGGTCCATGTTGGCAGCAGTGCACCTACAACTCTACATGGCGCCAACACTGCACAGTTGTTAGTGGTGGGAGTGCAGGCATTTTCAGGTGGTGAGACTACTAATTTATTACATTTGTGATGTCATGTTAATAGTAGTTCCTGCTCAAGTTTGTTGTTGGTCCTGCATTACTGTAAGCATTTCAGGTGTTGCAAGTTTCAATTAGGGACACTGTACATTGTGACACTAGTGTCATGTTGTGGGGATTACTTTGTTTACCTGCAAATAGCATGACATGGCACGGTGTGTCGTGTGGCGGTGTTGGGGATGGGTTGGCTGACATGGCACTGTCCTCTTGTTGCATTTTGCAAGTGGGTATTCATTTTAGCTGCTTGAATGTGTTTCTTCACAAAACTGCATTGGTGGTGTCTGTGTGGGTAGGGATGCACACATTGTAACACTGCCAGGTGAACAATCTCAGGCTGATATGGTTTTCACGGTTGATTCTCCAGACATTCAGGATCAGTGTCAGGTTGAGTCATCATTGATTGTCAGATGGAATGTGCCAGGACAGCGTGCACTCCACAGGGGTGTGATTTCTATGTGAAGTAATTAGCCACTAGCTGTGTACGGGCTGCCTCCCCCGTGCCCTTTCCCCTCCCATGCGCAGCGGCTGTGCATGTGGTTGGGGATGTGGGGCCACCACCATGTCCACGGCCAGGCCCCGGCGTGCTGCAACGTTGTGCAGGACACATGCTGCCACTATGATCCTGCACACTACTGGGGGAGCGTACAACAGCTGCCCGCCAGAACGGTCAAGGGAGCGAAAGCGTGACTTTAGAACTCCGAATGTGCGCTCCACTATGCCCCGGGTTGTAATGTGGGCTGTGTTATATCTTACCTGGGGTGGCGTGTTGGGGTTCCGAATTGGCGTCATCATGTGGGTGCTGAGAGGGTAGGCACTGTCCCCTGTGGAGGTGGTGATTGGTATCATTGGTGGGGTTGTGACCTTGCTCAGTATCTGACATGCATGCATGTGCAGTGGCATTCATACTCACCAAGCAGCCATGTATCACCATGCCGCCCAGCTTCTAGGTCCCGGCTTAGGGTGGACATTCGGTAAATGAAGCTGTCATGGGTGGAGCCGGGATAGTTGGCATATAATGAGGTGATGATTCCCTTGGCATTACATACTACCTGCACGTTGATGGAATGCCAGTGCTTGCGGTTCCTATAGATGTGCTCTGATGCCCTGGGGGGACATAGAGCCACATGGGTGCAGTCGATGGCACCTAGCACTTTGGGGAATCGTGCCACACCGTAAAAATCCAGGGCGGCAGCATGCCTTTCTGCAGGTGTTCTGGGCAGGTATATGTGCATGCGGACTGATGGGCGTGCAGTGATGATGTTCAAGACCTGGTGTAGGCAGCGTGACTGGGTGGCCTGTGATACCCCACCCACTATGGCACTTGTCCGCTGAAATGATCCAGTGGCTAAGAAGTGCAGTACATTGAGGACCTTCTCCAGGGGGCTGAGTGCTTGGGAGCACAGGGTGGGTGATGTGAGGTCGTCCTCCCACTCACTGACCAGGTCCAGTATTATGTGTGGTGGAAACCTGTACCTCCCATACACCTGGTCATCAGGCATCCCGAAAAGGCTGGTTCTGGGTGTGAATATTCTGACCCTGACTATCCTCCTCCTCCTCCTTTGGTAGCCCACGCCCACTGCTGCTAGGAACGGTATGTTCATCCTGGGTCTGAGCTTGTTATTTTGTTTATGCGTTGCGCGTGTTGTAGGCGAGCGTGTGAACCGCGCACCCCTGAAATCCAGTACCCAGTCCAATAGCGTGTGGAAATTCCCGCGCACCCCGGGATACAGGTGCGCTGACGTACTTGTGTGTGTAAGTGCCCGCGCACCCCTGATATACACGTACATAGGCCAATCGCGTGTACGCGCACTTTTGTCCAATTACACGCGATGACACTCTGACGTGCTGTCCAATTACACGCGATGACACTCTGACGTGCAGTCTTTCCACGTGTGCTCTGTCATCACGTGCTGTGTGGGAAACACCCGTGCGGGTCACGTCACAGACGCGCTTACGCGCTGAGGGCCTTTGGTCCAATAGAATCGCGTATGCGTGCTGACGCGCTTACGCGCTAAGGGCCTTTCCTCGAATTTCACGCTAACGTGCAGGATTTTCACGTGCAAAATCACTCCATATCAAGCTGGCCACGCGAAAACACACGGAAGACCACGCTCCTGCCCAGAAGGCCGAATTACTGCCCCCCAGTGCCCCGAGCAGCCTCCCACATGCCATCTGCTGCTGCCTGCCTGCCTGCCTGCCTGCTGCCACCGTGCCCTGCCATTTGGTGCCTGCACATCAGCCATCTGCAGGGGTCCAGTTGCTGTGTCCACCCCTGCTGGAACTGAAGACTCCCGACTGGGATTACATCGCTCCACAGCCCAGCCCCAGGACCCAGTTGCCCACCCACACCTGCCTCTGGGGTTGCCATGTCGGGCACTTCCACATCTGGCACCAGTGGCAACCCCAGGCCAGAGGGGCAGAGGGGCACCAGCTTCACTGCCACCGAAGTTGGTGTCCTGGTGGAGCATGTCCTGGGGCAGTATGATGCCCTCTTTGGATCGTCCCGCGCCAGCAAGAAAGGACGGGAGAGGATCTGGGCCGACTGTGTGGTTGCCATCAACGCGGAGGGGGTGGCAACCCGCAACGTCCAGAAGATCAAGAAGCGCTGGGAGGACTTGAGGTCCAGGACCCTCGTGAAGGCCCGGCGCCTCATGGAGGGGGGCCGGGGCCGCATGAGTTCCATCCAGATGAGGGTCCTGGAACGCGTACGCCCAGCGCTCCACGCCCAGATCCTTGAGAGGGAGACCCGTCTGGAGTTGAGCGGTAAGTGTCCAAGCATTGCTGTGTGAGACAGGGCATGTTGCGGTGTGCTGGTTGTCTGATACTTGCCTGTATGTGTGACATAGGCCATGTATGCATGTATGTGTGCAGGGACATCATGGTAATGCATGTGCGACCAGTGATGTGTGAACCACATGGTTGTTGCATGTGTTTAAATGTCACATGGGGAGCCCTATGCAGATTTTAGACATGAGAGCATGCCAGTCTCTGTTCCTGGACATGGGTGGGGGTGAGGGATGGGTGCTGATGGCAGGTACATATATGGTAGCCATGTCTGTGTGCCTGACCTGCGTGTCTGTGTCTTGTGCATGCCATGGATGCATGACACATGTGTGTGACAATGCACAGATTCACTGATGCAGCCTAGTTTCCCTTGTATCCGCTGTGTTTGGGGTGTATGGGGCCAGATGGATGTGACTGAGGTGAAGTGTGTGCATGTGATAGGCTGACCCATGATGCATGTGAGTTCCATATCATTGTATGTTTCAAGAGTCCATTGGACATGTATGGAAATGTCTATGGCATGCACCATGCCTGTTACTGTGTGTGTTTTGCCTGGACTGACCCATGTGTTGTGGAGGGACATGATGGAAGTGTACTTTGACAGTGGTACTCATCTGCTATTGCTTCCTGTCTAGGGGACCATTGTACAGTACCCTGATGCTTGTGTTCTCTGTCTCCCTCTACGCAGCGGCTAGTGAAGAAGAGGGCGGAGACGGCGCTGTGGAGCAAGGTGGCGGGGATGCCCCCACGGCTGCAGCGGAAGGGGTGGGTGAGCCCCCACAGGGGCCTGCTACGGTGGAAGACGGTGAGGAGCCATCCAGGTTGATGGTTTCCACAGTGGAGGAGGAGGCCGCCACAGGGGCACACATGGGGCCTGGTGGGGGCATCCCTGCTGGTGCAAGTGGTGCAGTCCAGGTCCAGGGGCAGGAGGCAGCACAGGTCACCGTGGAGGGGCCTGTGCATGTCGCTGTCCCTGACCCTGTGAGTGCACCACCATGCACCAGCAGGGTTGCCCCGTCCCAGGCCCGTCCGCAGGTAGAGGGGATGTCCATGTCACCTGACTCCCCTCCACCTGCGGACGAGTGGACCCGTGTCCGTATGGAGAAGGTCCTGATTGGGGTTGCGATGCGCGCGGGTGCAATTCGTGATGACGTGCGTGCTTCCCGGGAGGAGCACGCACATCATCACGAAGAGCACCGTGCCGACGTGGCCCAATTGGGATCTTCCATGTTCGGGGGTTTCCTGCATGTGTCGGCCAATCTGGCGGCCCTCTCCTCCTCTGTGGAGGCTATACGCCAGTCGTTCTCCTTGCCGTCTTCCGGCCCAGATGCCACCAGGGCCCCCTGTGGACCTGCCCTGACCTATGCAGCCAGCTCGGTGGGGATCCCATCCCTGCCACAGTCGGGAGTCGGAGCTCAAGCAGGGGTGGACACCACAGCAACTGTACGCCAGCAGATGGAGGATGTGCCGGCATCATCAGGCAGGGCACGTGCACAACGGCGTCGGTGGATTCCATCAGCCTGGATGCCGTCGTGCTGGCAGAGGCAGTTGCGTCTGAGGCAGCAGCAGAGTCAACGTGGGAGGCATCATGGCTCGGGGCCTTCAACATCGGAGGGGCAGGCATCGGCCGGAGGGCAGGAGGACCCAGGACAGGAAGTGTCTTCCGTGTGGCTGCAGTTGGGCCAGCAGATAGGTGCGGAGCGGCGGCGGGCGGAAGAGGAGCGGCTCACGATGGTCAGGGCGGAGAACTCGATGTGGAGGGCCCTGAGGCGGGCCGAGTGCCTTGAGGCAATCCGCAGGGGGTTGGAGGAGCAGATGGCGTCGTCCCTGCGGACCCTCGGGGCCATGGAACAGGACCGCCTCCGGGACATAGACGAGGAGTTTGATGATGCCCTGGCCCGGAACACTACGGAGTGAGCCGCTGGACTTGCCCGCCGCCTTTGTATATAGTTCTTTAGTTTTAGGTTTCCTTTGTTTATTCTTATGATTTGGAGTCGACGGACACAGCTCCACTTTTTGTATATAGTTGCTTTTTTGTTAGGGTTTTTAGTAGGTTTCCTTTGTTCAGTTGGGCTCATGGACCCTTGGATATTGTGTACATAGTTCTTCATTGGATTGTTTTATTTTTTAATTTTATTTTTTCTTCTCCATGGAGCAATGGTGTTTGGATTTTATTTTTTTTCTGTCGGATTGATTTCATTTTTAATGTGACTTTGAAGTACATTTGTTTTGGATTTTGTGTTTTTCATTTTTTGGGACAGACATGCACCTTTTCTTTTTTTCATTGGCATTGTAGTTTGTTTCATTTCATTTGCATTCATATTTTTTAAATACATTTTTGTTTTCATACTTCACTGTGTGGTATCATCTCATTGGTTTCATGCATGTCATGTTGGGTGTTTTCAAATTCATTTGCATTGCAACCATTGTGTGTGACAGACATGGGTTCATTTGCTTTATGTACGTTGGGGGTGTAACATGTAATTTTCATTTCCATGTGGGTGAATGGGTTACTTGGTAGGGCCTTTTGGCTGTGGAGGCTGACCATTACGCACATGGTTGGTGATTGTGAGGACCTGGGTGCAGGGGGACATGAGTGGGGGCCTGGTGGAGGCTGCCCCTGGTGGCGGGGGGGTGGGGGTGATAGGGGCCATGAGTGGGGGCCTGGTGGAGGGTGCCCCTGGATGCTGGGGGGTGGGGGTGCAGGGGGACATGAGTGGGGGCCTGGTGGAGGGTGCCCCTGCACTGCTGGGGGGTGGGGGTGGTGGGAGACATGAGTGTGGGCCTGGTGGTGGGTGCCCCTGCACTGCTGGGGGGTGGGGGTGGTGGGAGACATGAGTGGGGGCCTGGTGGGGGCTGCCCATGGTGGCTGGGGGGTGGGAGTGGGTGGGAGACATGAGTGGGGGCCTGGTGGGGGCTGCCCATGGTGGCTGGGGGGTGGGAGTGGGTGGGAGACATGAGTGGGGGCCTGGTGGGGGCTGCCCATGGTGGCTGGGGGTGGGGGTGGGTGGGAGACAGGAGTGGGGGCCTGGTGGGGGCTGCCCATGGTGGCTGGGGGGTGGGGGTGGTGGGAGACATGAGTGGGGGCCTGGTGGAGGCTGCCCCTGGTGGCTGGGGTGTGGGGGTGGTGGGAGACATGAGTGGGTGCCTGGTGGAGGCTGCCCCTGGTGGCGGGGGGGTGGGGGTGATAGGGGCCATGAGTGGGGGCCTGGTGGAGGGTGCCCCTGGATGCTGGGGGGTGGGGGTGCAGGGGGACATGAGTGGGGGCCTGGTGGAGGGTGCCCCTGGTGGCTGGGGGGTGGGGGTGATAGGGGACATGAGTGGGGGCCTGGTGGAGGCTGCCCCTGGTGGCTGGGGGGTGGGGGTGGTGGGAGACATGAGTGGGGGCCTGGTGGGGGCTGCCCATGGTGGCTGGGGGGTGGGGGTGGGTGGGAGACATGAGTGGGGGCCTGGTGGAGGCTGCCCCTGGTGGCTGGGGGGTGGGGGTGGTGGGAGACATGAGTGGGGGCCTGGTGGAGGGTGCCCCTGCACTGCTGGGGGGTGGGGGTGGTGGGAGACATGAGTGGGGGCCTGGTGGAGGGTGCCCCTGCACTGCTGGGGGGTGGGGGTGGTGGGAGACATGAGTGTGGGCCTGGTGGAGGGTGCCCCTGCACTGCTGGGGGGTGGGGGTGGTGGGAGACATGAGTGGGGGCCTGGTGGGGGCTGCCCATGGTGGCTGGGGGGTGGGGGTGGGTGGGAGACATGAGTGGGGGCCTGGTGGGGGCTGCCCATGGTGGCTGGGGGGTGGGGGTGGGTGGGAGACATGAGTGGGGGCCTGGTGGGGGCTGCCCATGGTGGCTTGGGGGTGGGGGTGGGTGGGAGGCATGAGTGGGGGCCTGGTGGAGGCTGCCCCTGGTGGCTGGGGGGTGGGGGTTGTGGGAGACATGAGTGGGGGCCTGGTGGAGGGTGCCCCTGCACTGCTGGGGGGTGGGGGTGGTGGGAGACATGAGTGGGGGCCTGGTGGAGGGTGCCCCTGCACTGCTGGGGGGTGGGGGTGGTGGGAGACATGAGTGTGGGCCTGGTGGAGGGTGCCCCTGCACTGCTGGGGGGTGGGGGTGGTGGGAGACATGAGTGGGGGCCTGGTGGGGGCTGCCCATGGTGGCTGGGGGGTGGGGGTGGTGGGAGACATGAGTGGGTGCCTGGTGGAGGCTGCCCCTGGTGGCGGGGGGGTGGGGGTGATAGGGGCCATGAGTGGGGGCCTGGTGGAGGGTGCCCCTGGATGCTGGGGGGTGGGGGTGCAGGGGGACATGAGTGGGGGCCTGGTGGAGGGTGCCCCTGCAGTGCTGGGGGGTGGGGGTGGTGGGAGACATGAGTGGGGGCCTGGTGGAGGGTGCCCCTGCACTGCTGGGGGGTGGGGGTGGTGGGAAACATGAGTGGGGGCCTGGTGGAGGGTGCCCCTGCACTGCTGGGGGGTGGGGGTGGTGGGAGACATGGGTGGGGGCCTGGTGGAGGGTGCCCCTGGATGCTGGGGGGAGGGGGTGCAGGGAGACATGAGTGGGGGCCTGGTGGAGGGTGCCCCTGGTGGCTGGGGGGTGGGGGTGGTGGGAGACATGAGTGGGGGCCTGGTGGAGGCTGCCCCTGGTGGCGGGGGGGGTGGGGGTGATAGGGGCCATGAGTGGGGGCCTGGTGGAGGGTGCCCCTGGATGCTGGGGGGTGGGGGTGCAGGGAGACATGAGTGGGGGCCTGGTGGAGGGTGCCCCTGGTGGCTGGGGGGTGGGGGTGATAGGGGACATGAGTGGGGGCCTGGTGGAGGCTGCCCCTGGTGGCTGGGGGGTGGGGGTGGTGGGAGACATGAGTGGGGGCCTGGTGGGGGCTGCCCATGGTGGCTGGGGGGTGGGGGTGGGTGGGAGACATGAGTGGGGGCCTGGTGGAGGCTGCCCCTGGTGGCTGGGGGGTGGGGGTGGTGGGAGACATGAGTGGGGCCTGGTGGAGGGTGCCCCTGCACTGCTGGGGGGTGGGGGTGGTGGGAGACATGAGTGGGGGCCTGGTGGAGGGTGCCCCTGCACTGCTGGGGGGTGGGGGTGGTGGGAGACATGAGTGTGGGCCTGGTGGAGGGTGCCCCTGCACTGCTGGGGGGTGGGGGTGGTGGGAAACATGAGTGGGGGCCTGGTGGAGGGTGCCCCTGGATGCTGGGGGGAGGGGGTGCAGGGAGACATGAGTGGGGGCCTGGTGGAGGGTGCCCCTGGTGGCTGGGGGGTGGGGGTGGTGGGAGACATGAGTGGGGGCCTGGTGGGGGCTGCCCATGGTGGCTTGGGGGTGGGGGTGGGTGGGAGGCATGAGTGGGGGCCTGGTGGAGGCTGCCCCTGGTGGCTGGGGGGTGGGGGTTGTGGGAGACATGAGTGGGGGCCTGGTGGAGGGTGCCCCTGCACTGCTGGGGGGTGGGGGTGGTGGGAGACATGAGTGGGGGCCTGGTGGAGGGTGCCCCTGCACTGCTGGGGGGTGGGGGTGGTGGGAGACATGAGTGTGGGCCTGGTGGAGGGTGCCCCTGCACTGCTGGGGGGTGGGGGTGGTGGGAGACATGAGTGGGGGCCTGGTGGGGGCTGCCCATGGTGGCTGGGGGGTGGGGGTGGGTGGGAGACATGAGTGGGGGCCTGGTGGGGGCTGCCCATGGTGGCTGGGGGGTGGGGGTGGTGGGAGACATGAGTGGGTGCCTGGTGGAGGCTGCCCCTGGTGGCGGGGGGGTGGGGGTGATAGGGGCCATGAGTGGGGGCCTGGTGGAGGGTGCCCCTGGATGCTGGGGGGTGGGGGTGCAGGGGGACATGAGTGGGGGCCTGGTGGAGGGTGCCCCTGGTGGCTGGGGGGTGGGGGTGGTGGGAGACATGAGTGGGGGCCTGGTGGAGGGTGCCCCTGCAGTGCTGGGGGGTGGGGGTGGTGGGAGACATGAGTGGGGGCCTGGTGGAGGGTGCCCCTGCACTGCTGGGGGGTGGGGGTGGTGGGAAACATGAGTGGGGGCCTGGTGGAGGGTGCCCCTGCACTGCTGGGGGGTGGGGGTGGTGGGAGACATGGGTGGGGGCCTGGTGGAGGGTGCCCCTGGATGCTGGGGGGAGGGGGTGCAGGGAGACATGAGTGGGGGCCTGGTGGAGGGTGCCCCTGGTGGCTGGGGGGTGGGGGTGGTGGGAGACATGAGTGGGGGCCTGGTGGAGGGTGCCTCTGCAGTGCTGGGGGGTGGGGGTGGTGGGAGACATGAGTGGGGGCCTGGTGGAGGGTGCCCCTGCACTGCTGGGGGGTGGGGGTGGTGGGAGACATGAGTGGGGGCCTGGTGGAGGGTGCACCTGCACTGCTGGGGGGTGGGGGTGGTGGGAGGCATGAGTGGGTGCCTGGTGGAGGCTGCCCCTGGTGGCGGGGGGGTGGGGGTGATAGGGGCCATGAGTGGGGGCCTGGTGGAGGGTGCCCCTGGATGCTGGGGGGTGGGGGTGCAGGGGGACATGAGTGGGGGCCTGGTGGAGGGTGCCCCTGGATGCTGGGGGGTGGGGGTGCTGGGTGACATGAGCAGTTGTGCAGGGTAGTCCCCTGTGGTGTGTGCTGCCTGCAGGGGCCGTGGAGGGTGTACAGGGAATACCTGGGAGCACACAGCCAAATCGCGTGTGGGACTTCCCGCGCACCCCTGAAATCCACGTACACGGCCAAATCGCGTGTGGAACTTCCCGCGCACCCCTGAAATCCACGTACCCTGACAAATCGCGTGTGGAACTTCCCGCGCACCCCTGAAATCCACATACCCGGCCAAATCGCGTGTGGTACTTCCCGCGCACCCCTGAAATCCACGTACACGGCCAAATCGCGTGTGGAACTTCCCGCGCACCACTGAAATCCACGTACCATGACAAATCGCGTGTGGAACTTCCCGCGCACCCCTGAAATCCACGTACCCGGCCAAATCGCGTGTGGGACTTCCTGCGCACCCCTGAAATCCACGTACACGGCCAAATCGCGTGTGGAACTTCCCGCGCACCCCTGAAATCCACGTACCCTGACAAATGGCATGTGGAACTTCCCGCGCACCCCTGAAATCCACGTACCCGGCCAAATGGCGTGTGGTACCTCCCGCGCACCCCTGAAATCCACGTACACGGCCAAATCGCGTGTGGAACTTCCCGCGCACCACTGAAATCCACGTACCCTGACAAATCGCGTGTGGAACTTCCCGCAAACCCCTGGAATTCACATGCCCTGCCAATTCGCGTGTGAGACTTCCCGCGCACCCCGGTATGCACGCACACGTATTTTTTGTCAGCGGGTGTCCGTGTTTGTGGGTACCCCTTTGCACGTCATTTGTCCTGGAGGGCCACAGTATGGGACATTCATCATGGCAGTATATAGGTGCTATTTGTTGGCGCACCTTTTGGCGCACATTTCTTCCAGGCGCAGAGACGCTACCGCCTGCTTTCTTGTGGCGGTCGTGTTTGTGCCTGTGCGCTGGTTTGAGCGTGCACTTTTTTGCCCTATTCTATTCCATGAATACGTGTTGTAGGCGAGCGTGTGGGCGTTCCGCGCACTTGTACCCTGTACTTCCCCCGTGACGCCCACATTTTGGCAAGTTGTTCCCCATTCCGAGTGTTACGCCCCGTGTTCCACCTACTTTTGTAGCGTGCACCGCACTATGTGCGATTTTCGCTGTGGCCTGTGCGATTTTCGCTGTGACCTGGCGCACGCAGTTAGATGGCCTGTGCGCCAACGTGCGCCGCGCACTTTATTATCGCACATCCGATGGTTTTC
This sequence comes from Ambystoma mexicanum, assembly GCF_040938575.1. Classification (NCBI taxonomy): domain Eukaryota; kingdom Metazoa; phylum Chordata; class Amphibia; order Caudata; family Ambystomatidae; genus Ambystoma; species Ambystoma mexicanum. The sequence continues at coordinate 742,343,423 of NC_090928.1, forward strand.
TCGCGCACGGCCTTCCATGAATCGATGTGCGCTGCTTTTCGTGCGATTTTCGCACTTGCACTGCGATTTTCGCTATTCCACTGCGATTCGCACGTTTTTGGCCACTTGCGCCACGCTAATTATTCCATGAATCGCCTCGAAAATGTTTGAACCCTTCCCCAATTTTGCTGAGCTCCTTCTCTCTGCACAACCCCTGCTTCTTCTCAACCCATAGCATCAAAGGACCTTGGTAGGCAACAACCTGGTGTGACGCTAGTCCTTTTACATAGGGTGTACCCTTGCATTCCTTTCTACCAGGACAGCTCCTGCTGAGAGGCTGTCTTGCAGGAGAGAGGTGTTACCTGGCCTCACACAGGAATGAAAGAGAGGCAACTCACTCACGCCTCCCTTGCTGTTTGCAGCAGAGACAGCTAATCCCAGGTTATAACACTCAGGCCCATATTCTCATCACGGTGTTAAGTACCGAAAAGGACGTTAAAAGGGTTAACAACCTTTTCAGTACTTAAGACCTATTCTGAAGGTGGTGCATTCTTCCAAAGTCGTAAGGAATGTGCCACTTTCGGAATACATGTGGCGTATGCTAGGATGGGTTGGAAACCAACCTAGCAACCGCCACATTCGTAAACTGGCTTTTTGGTAGGCTATTGTTGTGACACTCCACCAGTTTAATATATGCGCTACACTAACACACATATACAGTACCCTTTTGGTTGTGTTAAACTGGAGGAGTGCCACAAGAAGCCGTGTTTGGTGTAAATGAAAGTGTTCATATACACCTGTGTGTTGTATATCAACACTTTCATGTACACCAAAGCAAGCAGCTTCAACGCTGCTGCAACGTTGAAGCTGCTTGCTTTAGTGTACATGAAAGTGTTCATATACAACACACAGATGCATATGAACACTTTAATTTACACCAAACCTAACAGCTTCAACGTTGCATCCTGCAATGTTGAAGCTACTCGCTTTGGTGTAAATGAAAGTGTTCATATACACCGCACGGGTGTATATGAACACTTTCTTATACACCAAAGTAAGCAGCTTCAACACCCTGCAATGTTGAAGCTGCTCTCTTTGGTGTATAGGAACATGTTCATACACAACTGTGTTCTCTGCAACATTTTTGTAAAATAACAAATATGTCGTTATTTTACAAAAATGCTGCAGAGATTGGATTGTGCCCATTACAACTAAAAACAGGTGCAAGCAATCCACACAGTGCACTGCCGTGCTCTACGGCGACGCCCAGGCCCACTTGAGAGTACTAGTGGAGCCAGAGCGTCCACTTTTGGCTCATTGAATCGTGCTGTTTAGCATCTTCACTGCGCCAAGTTCAGACTAGGGGCCTCAGTCTGTCCATGGCTGGCCTGGCTCACAGTGATGACATGTGTACAGTACAGTTTCAGGTGTGGCTTTAATAATTACATGAAATACCAGCCAAAATATCCTTAATTCAGGTCTGGCTTATGTTTAAAACTTATAACTGCCATCAGGAGGGTGATTCCTTATAATTGTATAGTTTGGGCATGCAGGTGCATATTTTAGCGCCCCTGCAATGAAGTGGCTTGGCTGTCACTGTAGCTGTCAAGAGTGCACTTGTGACTTCTGAACCTGCTCTGTGCCTCTGGAGAGAATGCACTGCAGATCAGGATATTGATGCAGCAGGGTATAGGTGTGCACTATGCTTTTGGCATGGACTTTGCTGAAAGGGGGTTCTGGATAGCAGACAACACTTTCTAAGATGGACATTCCAAACTAGTTGTTAGCGCCCATAAAACACTGAAGACAGTCCCCAAATATGTCAAGTCACCATCAGATAGTACAACCTCTAGCCTGCCCCAATCCCACCAAAGTTCTGTGTCGCAGTGTGGAGAGGTTTGATAGGTCTTGGCTGCTCCTAACACCAGTCACTCAGAATTACCCTGGTCTTTTTGGACTCATGCCAAGGATATTGATGAGGACATGGCTACTCCTCCTTAAACCACTAACAACAATGCTGCACTAGAGGGCAGTCTGCACCATTTTCAGGCAATGGAAGGCACGAAGGTGGTTGAAAGATAAATTGGCCAGCAGCATGTGATGGCCATGGGGTGGTAGCAGTCTTCATTGATCAGCTACAGTGGAAGTCTGGAAGGCAATCTCAGTCACTTGTAGGACCCTGAACAGACTTGCAAGAGTCATAGCCCCCGAGATCTAAGGAACCCATGTGAGGACAGAGTATATTGGGTACGCATTTAGTGTGATGTCTTAGTGATAATGGAGCAGATGACCATCATGCCATTCCTGCTAGCATTGTGATTGGTAAGGGACCCTGGCCATTGCCTCAACTGCCTGATATTCTCCCAACTCCCTCTTAGATCTATCTTTTGCCCTATGTCCGATGAGACCTTTAGTCAGTTTAGAAGGATTTCCTCCTTCCAGTACGTTAATGTTCAGAAAAAACATCCTGTAAATGTAGATGAAGCATATGATAGGTGTCAGTGATAGGAAGGAGGGATCAGAAAGGTGTAATTCGTGTTGGAATTAGAAAGGAGGGATGGGGCTAGATGTGTTTTGGTTTAGGGAGGATAGAAGGTGGGGATGGATGTGTTTGGAATTAGGGAGGAGTGAGCAGAAAGGGTGGGCCTTGTTGGAAATGAATGTCATGTTGAACCTATTAATGTGGTAATCGTTATTATACGTGTACAATGATATAGGATGTGCAGTTTCTCATCACAAATTAAGCCAGTCAAAAGGAGTCCCAAGGTCTTACACATATTCCAATTAACTGTTTCTGAGTCCACCAAGGTGCTGATGTATACATTTGATTTAGTCAAATGTGTACAAATCAAAAAACAATCAACAATATTATTTCATATGTTCAAACGAGCACAATAAAACATGGGTTCTTTATTGTGTGTATCTTAATATTGTGGCTTGGCATATACAAGTTATGAATAATAAGTTATATCTGGCCACATAGATAATTTGTGCCATCATAGATCCTAAAGTTACAAATCTGCTAAAACGGCAGATACTGATTCTCCACTCAATGTAAACATGTTCTCAAACCATTCATAAAATATGCAGCTCATATTAATTGTCCAATATTACTGAAATCCCCAGACAAACATGTTTCACATTCAGCAGAGCTATATATATTCATAGCCTGTATTTCCTCAAGGCATTCATGAAATGCCAGTTCCATTCCTTTCTCACTAGTTAGTGTGTCCGGTAATAGTCCAATCCTATCATTAGCACAATATCGAAATGTTCCAAAGGAATGTGACATTTAAAATGAGCTACATATTTAATGAATGATTACAGTACATTTGACAACATGCTTCTGGTCCAGGAGTACTAGGATGAATATTGGCTAAACTGCCTGCAAAACATACCTTCCCAAGCATAACATTGAAACATGTACATATAAGAGATAAACCTCCTTTCCATTTTGTGGTAATGTGGGCAGAAAATACGCTATGCTCTTAAGAGGGGTGTTAATGTGAGTCAGTACCAGCCCAAAAAGCAATAGTAGAACCGTCCAAAATAATGGAATGTCCACCCAAGGTTCTTTACAAATATGTATACTTTCATTAAACACACCCATAGCCAATGCAAATGATACTAGAAACCACTAGAAAAAAAACCACCCCTGAAAGGGAAGACAGAGAAATGTATAAAGTTATTAGCTTTCTAGATACTTAGCAGGGAGGAAAAGGCAATACATTGCTTCAATTATGGTGAAAATGATTTGTCTCACATGCTACCAAATTATACATGCCCTTAAATGTGTCATATATGTGTGACCCATCCACGCAGAAATGTAAAGGACTGATGTGTAAAGTTTGATTCCCTTGTTTTTGAGCTCTCTAAAGCTCCTGGGGTACTGCACTGGGGTTTTGCAGAACTTCCTGTGGAAAGCAGCTTTGATTTCTTCAGAAATTGGCTTATCCCCAGGAGCGGAACACAAATGCTAGTGCCTCAGACCAATCCAAGATGTCTTTCCCCAGCTCATGGAATTGTATTAAGTCCTCAAGGAATGTGGCTTCTGATCTTCCCTTGGGTGTCGCCACTAGAGCTAATTTCCTTCCCAATGGAAGTAACCCTATGGGCATCTTTCTGGTCCTCCAGCTCAGGTTTGCAAAGCATCACATATTATTGTTGTGTCCGATCCTCTAAAGCAGTCACCTCCCTCTGTCTCTGCTCTGCTAAAGCAGTGTAAGGCTTCTGCTGTCACATTTCCTCCCTCTGCATATGTTCCTCTGTGGCCACCTTCCATTCATTCAAGAGGAACTTTCCAACTCCAAATCGTCCCCAGGTTGACTCGGCAAAGATCTAGTGGAAGCTCAGGACCTAGCTGAAGCATGAGACCTAACTGATGCCTGACACCGGCAAGACGCTTGAGAAATCTGAGAAACCACAATATCCTCTCTAGGGGAAGAAAGATGGGAAACACTCTCACTGCGGATGTCCCCCTCCATTTCCAAGACACCCAGAGAAAAGGGTGCCTGAACAATGAGTTCTAGATAGATACTGGCCCCCTGGGATTCCATTAAGTCCCTAGCCTCCTCAAAGTTTTGTAGGTTCTTGAGAAGTGCAGCCTTTCTAATCTTACTGCTGCTAGGGAGTCCCCTTTTCAGGCACAGCTCACACAGCTTTCATGCTTTCAAACTTTGTTTGGTGTTCATGTCAAGTTCCATTGTAGCCATTTAAAAAAGCCTGTCAGTGCTTCCAATGTTCATTACGCACCTTTTTAAATTTGGTTGACAAAGATATAAGCACTGTTTGTAACAAATCCCATACTGCCACCACTGTGACGGAATTACCTATGCCCCACAGGAATACAAGCATGAGAACTCGCTAAACCACTTATGTTGTCTTCATATTTCTTCATCAAAAAAAGATTCCAATCATAAAAATAAAACATGCACATATAATAGATATACCTCCTTCACCTTGTGTGGTAACGTGGATCAAGCGCAGAATATACTCTTAAAAGGGATCTGAATGTAAAACAGTAGCAACCCAAACAGCAATAGTACAAAAGTCCAACATAAGAAATATCTAGTCAGGGTTTTATTAAAATATCTATACTTTCATTAAACTGACGAATATGCAACAAAATATATGCCAGAAAACACTAACAAATACTAAACACTGAAAAGAAAGATAAATGCAGAATATAATGATGCAAGCACTCTGGATACTTAGCAGGGAGGAAAAGGCCATACATCACTTCAATGATGTAAAAAATGATATGATATAACATGATATGATATGTAAAAGAAGGGGCTTAGTCAGCCTCCAGTGTGCCATTAAACGGAAGAGGGCTGCTAGTGCCTTCTAACAGTACCTCAGTCAGTTCTATGCAGTTCAATGGTGTTGAGCCAGGCTTATAAAGATTGTGTGAGCAGGTCAAACCAGGTACGAATGTGATGCCTGCTAGTGATCTGGTTGCGGTTTGATGTGGCGTTTGAAGTGTGCTGGTCAAAGGGGATACCAAGGTCCGTTGTGTATTCGAGCTTGGAATGGCTGCAAAGATGCCGATGGTGCAATGTGCTGTTCGAAACATGGCAATGCAAAGATTCTTGTTTGAGCCAGGTCAATTCACATGCTCAGTTGGCATGGTGTGTTTGAAACGTGGTTTGAGGAGCAGCTACATCAGTTCGAACAAGGCCCAAAGGCAGCACATTGGGTCCTATTGGTTCAAAAGATTTCAAACATGGTTGATGATGGTCTGATGTGGTTCGACACAGTCGAAATTCAGGAGACTAGCTGCTTTGTTCCTTCAATTGCTGGGATTCCCAATCCAGGAGCTCTGGGACAAGACAAGTCTTTGTTCTCATTCTCCCAACACAGGGGAGGCTAGCACCTTCCCCTCAAGTGAGGTCTTGGTACCAATGTAGGCAAGTCTTGCTCTAGCAGCAGTACACCTTCATCTCTTCACAGGGGGGCAAGTGGGGAGCAGAGCTTGCCCCTTCCTTATAAAGGCAACAAGCCATCGGTGATTGTTATAAGGCATGCCTACTTTTAGGAGTCCAATCATTGTTTAGATAACAGGTGACCTATGCCTTATTGAATCATACCAGAAGTTTTTTGCTGTGCTGGAAGTGTGGGAGATAGAAAGGAAAGAAAGGCCCACAGAGAACTAGGATGAGGGAATTCTTCCTCCCCATGATTCTACTCTTGCTACCTATCTGAACCCACTCAATTTTCTAGCCATGCACTTCAAATGTCTTTTGGCATGCACCACCCTGGTGTGAGATTCATCGTTTTGTTTAGGGTGTACCCTTTGAAGCTTTCTCCCAGGAAATCTCATGTTGGGGCTGCCTTGCTGGAAACAGGTATTACCTGACTTCACAAAGAATTAAGAGAGGCACCGGGCCTCTTTACGAGTTTGGCAGTAGCCATGGAGCTATCAGCTCCATGGCTGCCGCCAAACCGGGTTCCTTTACCGATTTCCCTGAATGGGGAATTACCGGGCCATTCCGAGTTCGGAGGGCCCGGTAATTCCTCCCACAGGGAACCCGGGCCCGGAACTTCCCCATTCCCATTTGAGCCTCCATAGGGCTCAAATGGGAGAGGGAGCTAACAACGGGTCGATTCGACCGGCCCGTTGTTACCTCCCTGAACCCCTCGCAGGTCCCGGTAACGACGCCTGGTTTTGCCGGGCGTCCTTACCGTGTCCCGCGAGGGGACCTCGTAATCGTGCGGGATGGTGTTAACGGGTCCGCATCCATTAGTGGAACCCGTTAATCCATTCCGCACGGGTCGTAATGAGGCCGACCATCTTCCTCCCCACTGTCCTGCTGGCTGAGCAGAGACAGCAGTCTGACTAGAATAAACACAACCCTTGCACAGCTGTCTTTGACTCACAGTGTTGACATGTGGTATGATGCAAATAATATGTGGCCTTGATAAATATGCCAATTACCAACCACCATACACAAACAGGTATGACATATATTTCAAGATGACCCTGCCACCAGGTGGGTAGTTTATCATAATTATGATGTACTTGGAAAAAAGTGTAGACTTGAATGCAACCTCTGTATGGCAATGACCTCCCTGTTACAGCAGCTGTCAAAACGGTACCTCTGATATTTGAACATTCCCAGTGCCACTGGAGATCAGGTGCTACACATCAGCAGATTGATGCAACAGGGAAAATGTGTTACGGTTTGTTTGGCATGGAGCTTACTATGAGAAACCTGAAGGTGTCTCACCTGCTAGTCCCCAGAGGTATGTCATCCAGGTGGCCAGGACACAGCCATCGCTATTAGATCCAGTTCCTGTGGGTGGACCATTGGGGGAGGATCACCTGGATGGGGGTCTTCGAGGAGTAGAAATGGGACACCGATGGTGAGATGCGGTACCCCCTTTCTTATAATACCTTTTTGCCATCCTAACCATACTTAGAAGCTCCATCCCCGCCCTTTCCGACACAAACACTTTCTTACACCATGAAAGACAACAGACTAAACCAGAGCCATTTACCTGACTTCTCCCAACAGAAGGGTCAGGCAGAGTCGGTAATTGACACTAACTACACACACCTGACGGCCCTTTCCCTTCCCCACAGGGATAAAAGGTGGAGCACGAGAGCACAATTTGAGCAAGGACAAATGCACAAGGAAGCAGCTATTCCAGGACGGCATTTCAAACGGAGAAGAAAGGCAGCGAGACGAGAAAGTACAGCAAGGGAGTGTCCTTACCCTTTTCGACCCAAACCCGTGAAGCCTCCGTGAAAGGAATCATAAGACCGGGAACTACAGCTGACATGTGGTGTAACAGATGTCAACTGTGCACAAGACACTCCCGCACTCATAACTGAGCCGAGGAGGTGCGCTTGCTACCGTGGTACCGTCCTTGACTCAGCACAGCCGGTGAGTCGGAGGGAGAACCGATAGTGAATGTTGAAAACGGCAACTTGTTATGAACAAAGAACTTGTGTGCTACTGAACTTTTAAAACCCAGTGAAAGACCAGCTGCAGAGTGGTCTGGCGCCATGTGGTGTCCATTCGAAAGATTGTGGCTGGTTCCCTTTTCTTGTGAATAATATAATAACAAGAGGCCGTAGGAAAGGCGGGCATACAGAGTTATCGTGATTTTACAAGGGTCAAGCCAAAATCCCTTGTACAATCGAAAGTCCTTAACCCATTACTAAAGTTTTGACATTGTGAAACAGGTGGATGCACCTGACTGAGAGAAAACACTTTATGAATTATAAATGTGGAAAGCCTGCCTGGGAGCTTGAGAGAAACCTAACTGGGGGCTAGAAAAAGCTAAGGAAAGTGAATCGTGCAAGGTATTAGGAAAATGTGAACTGTGTGAAACTGGCAAATGTGAACCCAACTGAGGGAAGCCAATGTTGCAGAAGGATCAGAGCCCGGTTGAGGGGATCCACGGCTGAAGGGAAATCACTCGATATGATATGATATGATATATGATAGTTTATTTATATAGCTCCTACAAACAATGTGTTTCAAAGCGCTTCAAGGCAAAGGAGGGAACAAGGGAAAAACAATGACATTCTTACAGGCCACGAACAGTAAGGATGTGAAATTAACTATCATACTCAGCCTGACAACATTTCAAATAGTGCAAGAGCTAAGACATAGATAAGGAAGGGAGGGGGAGAGTGGGAAGGAAATAGAAACAGACAGGAGACTACCATACTAGGCCTGAAACCTTTCTGGTAGAGCCGGAGGAAAGAAAAAGGTGAGGGAGAGGGGTGCAGAAATAGAGGGGAGGAACAAAACAAGTGACTATTGTACTAGGGCTGATGACATTTCAGATAGTGCTGGAGGGGGTTGGGGGGAGGAACAAAATTAGGTTGCTATCACACTAGGTCCAGGGACAATTCTGATAGAGTAAGTGCATAGAAGAAAGTAAGGGGAGGAGGGGAGGAGATAGGCAAAGGGAGAAAGGGAGAGGAGGAGAGAACATAGAGTAAGCAGTCAAAAAGAGTGGAGAAGCAAGAGGGGAGATTGAATACAATTGCAGAAGTCAGAAGTAACACATAATGTTGTAAGCCATGGTACAAGGTGAAGTTGGGAACAGCATGATTCAGGGCCACCATGAGTATGAGATGCAAAGGAAGTCTAGCATGAGAGTTGATAAAGGGTGAGGCACCGTGAATCAATGAAGTTCATAAAAGTCAAATCCAGCACACAAGACGGTGATGGTGAAACCAGAATGTATCAGGACAGATTCCTGCAGAAGTTGGCTGGGGGGCCAGGGTAGAAGAATCAAGCAAAACAGGCAACACCTGTGTCCGAGAACAGTGGGGGCAGAAGGGAACACCACAAGGGGACTAGAGGGGGTGGGGATGGCCGGTGGGGACAGAGGGAGTAAACACATGTTGGTGCATGCTTACCTGTTGTCTGAGCAGGGGTTCGGGCCCTGGGTCCTCTTGGTCCGAACAGGTCCAAACAGGAAGTGCACTTTTCTTTGTCTGCCCTTCGTTTTGAGTTAAGAGCAGGAAGGAAGAGCTAGGGCTAAGAAGGTGGGTGGGGAATAGGCCAGGTGACCTAGAGCCACCTGCACCTGCTCCCCATCTGCAAAGGAAAAGAGGCTGGAGGACTCCTTAAGTAGGGAAAAAGAGCAGCAACAAGGAAGGCACCAGATGGGCGGGGCTTGGTAAGTGGGGAAAAAGAGCGGCAACCAGGAAGGCACTAGGTGGGCAGGGCTTAGTAAGTGGGGAAAAAGAGCATCAACCTGGAAGGCTCTAGGTGCCGGGGATTAGGCCAGGTGACCTAGATCCACCTGCACCTGCTCCTGATCTGCCCGATAGGAAGATAACTGAAAGGAACCTTTTTTTTGTTGTTTATAGTACATCAGGCCATCTGAGGCAAGACTTGGTGGAAAAAGAGACTTGGCCGCAGAAGGTCTTGATAATTTGGAAACAAACTTTAAGCTTGTGCTGGAGAAGCCCAGGAGTGCCCTGTGCTCAAGAATTCTGCCTTGTCCCGTGATAAAAACCCCAGTTATAGCATCCTGACTTATCATTTTATGACACTTCTTTCTTTTCAGGTGATTGGCAATGGGTTTTTAGTATATGCACTTTTTATTTGACAAGACGTCACTAGGACTGTCTTATTATTATTTGATGGTCATAGCTTGCTCCCATCTTAGATTTAGGTTTAGATTAGGCGTTTTTCTCACCCATTTAGAGTTTATTAAACACTCTTGAACTGTGATCACGTGTGTCTGTCTTTACTGTTGCCACCATGATTTCCTTACATAACTGAAAAGCGGTTTGGTTAGCAGGTTAAACATCTCAAAAGGCAGGGATTCTACATCCTTGCTAGATTTTATTTATTGTTAATTTATAACATGCTTAATACCAGCGAGTGGTTTCTAAGCGTGGGATTGGAATTCAAACCTGCTTCCAAGACAAACGTGTTGCCCCAAGCTCCCTTCCTCACAGTATTTGTTACATTGAATGCTATCTACATTTTACTAGTTTTCTAAATTTGGGATCTATGATAACCCCAATGATCTATTGTTCGCTTGTTAGGCGCTTATGCAGCAAGTACATTCTGTTTCAGTGCACCCACAGGGCAACAGGGAGGGGACATGGGATGAAAAACATTAAAATACATAAAAATATTAAATACAGTGGGAGGGGCAAACCTACTATGCCTTGTGAGTGCTCAGAGCGTGCAAGTGCAGAAGGGAGGGGGAATGGTGGCAGGTGCTGGGGTGCTCCTGTGTGAACAAAGGTGAAGTGCAATGTCTGGTAAGTGCAAGCCTCCAGGATGAAGGGTGTGCAGAGGGAAGTGCTGAGGGTAGACAGAAGTTGGGGGGCGAATCAGTGAGGGAGGTCAGGGCACCAAGGATGCATAAGGGCCATGGACACCAAAACAAGCAGCTGTGAGATTAGCAGAGGAGAGAAGGGGGGAAGGAGGAGGTAAAGGGGAAAGCCTTCCGAAGCTTCCAGGATTTAAGGAAGTCCTGCTCAAGACAAAGAGGGGGTCTGGCTATCCAGCAGCACATTTCGGTATCTGACGAAAATAACAGAGTTCCGGCACTAAAATTATGAAGACCACCCAGACTAACATCAGTACTGTCTGGGCACAAGGTACTGTTTGTTTGTTGTTTTGAGTGAAATGTTCTGACTCATTGACAGACATGATGAAATTCCTTAGATGGTGATGGCCTTTTGGGGTACCAGACAGAATACAATGTGATTCTGCGGATCTAGAAAATGTTTTATTTATTTGAAATAACTGCTGAGTTGAGAATAAGAAGAATAAGAAACATCTACTTGAACCAGGCTGGAACATATTAAAATATTCTCCCCTAGGTTGGATGTGGCCATCACCACCACATTTCAAGGCGATTCCATAGGATGTAGAAAAATCAGAGGTCCTGAAGAAGATGACATATGAAATAACGTCATGAAACCGGTCCACCACTAGAATGGACGAGATTCCCCAAAAAAAACTAACCTTGCTGCAGTGGAGAACAGCCTCCCTTTTCTCCTTTCTTTTAACCCTCTTTTGGGTCCACTGAAATCTACAAACCATTGGACTTTAATAACAACTGTTCTCTGCCAGTAGGGTATCTGATAGGCTCACACCTATCACAATCTCCTCAAAACAACCGAACCGCATATCGGTTGGACTCCGATGAACAGATTCCAGTTGATGAAAAGAATCACTTAGATGTATTGCATTGACCCAGTGTGATCCACTGTACTAGGGACATTTTATACAATAATCTACCCACACTCCATTGACACACTTCTTGTGAAGGTGAATAAAAGTTTGAAAAGGGGCCCTCTGAGCCTCAGGTAAAAACGTCCTCCCAGAAATGTCAATAGAATGCGAGTAGACAGGGCTTAGTCCCATTTTTTAAGTTTGTTCCAACTATTTTATATCTCTTATCTACTAATTGTTTTTCCAAAGCAATACTAAAAGAAGAAAAATCATATTAGTGTACATTGTAGATATAGGGATACATCTCTCTTCTATCTCTATTAGATAGGCAGTCCACCACCTCCTTCTTAGGGTCAGGCACCCCACACAAGGACAGGGTGTTCTTCTGTCTAGGGTTTACGCTAGTATACACATTTACTGTATTTAAATAACTAGATTACAAAAAAATGTCTTTCCTTACCAGTGGTCTTGTGTGATATAAAAAATGCGTAAAACATGTTTTTTTTGCTGGTGTGAGTCTACAAAAAGAACATTTGTCGTCAAATTGTTGGTTTGTATACATTTATATCAGCACGTTCATGTACTCTATTTTGAACATCATAGCAGGTTTAATGCATACTGTACATCAGTAACTGCATAGATGTAGGTTATATTATATCTAGAACACATGTCTCATATATGCCAATTAACTCCTGACAGATGACTCGGTCATCCAGAGCATCACCATGACCAGGTGGATTGAGTAATGACTCCTTTTAACTAACTTTCTGACTCATGATAGGTCAGGTCGAGAATTGGCACCTGTCTCCTGATTGCCACATTGTGTAACATGCAGCACAACATGGTGATGTTCCCACCTTACTCTGGCGCATGTGTCCAGTAAGTTACTCTTTCTATCCTAAATCCTTTATTGCTGATGCTGTGCATGACATGGCCTCATCTGGCGGTTGTTACTGCCTGCATTTTGATGCAGGTATTTTTTTTGTGGAGGTTTTTGCATTTTGGTGCAATCTTTCAACCCACAAAGATATTGGGCCTCATTACGGGTCGGACGTTCCGGAAATAACTGTGGCGGTAAACCCGCCGCCAGTGTTAATTCCGGACCGCCCGATCCCGAGTCCTGCAGGCGGGAGGTAGTATTCCCGCCAGGTCTGACCTGGCGGATTTAACACCACCCGCCTGCAGGTGGAAGAGGAAAAACCAGCACCATCACGAGATGGTGCCGGTGTTTCCATGATCCCCATTCCCATTGAGTCCTAGGGGACTCAATGGGAATGGGGATTTACACCATTCTGCCTCCGGAATTCCCGAATCCCGGGTTGTAATGCCCTGGTAATTCCGGGAATCACAGAGGTGGAATGGTAATACGAGTCCGGCGGTAACCAGGCGGTTTTACCACCTCAGTTACCGCCGGACTCGTAATGAGGCCCATTGTGTTTTGTGCAGAGCATGGGATGTTTTGCACACACAGTATATTATAATGCATCGGGTTGCTGCACTATTGTTAAGACGAACAGCACGATCCAAATTGGGCACGAACCGTTATTCCATCCAGTAGTTTTTAAAACATTTGGTGGGGAAGGGGGTGCCCCCTTCTCCCAACATTTTACCTATATCTCCCATGGCGCATTGCAGCAGAGAGACCTTTCAGAAAGGAAAATTCTGGCATTTTTATTTTTCTCAATGCAAGCGATTAGCGTGATAATTACAGCGGTAATGCAGTAAATGAAAAAGTGAAAAAAAAACTATTGAGCGGTGGAAAAGGGTTGAAATAAAATCATGCTAGAGTTGGGGAGGGGGAAAGAGGACATAATGTGAAGTTGAGGAGTTGGGTGTGGTCGGGGGAGCCAGGCATGGCTCGAGCGTTTTTGCATTTCCATGATAATACCCTGATAATTAGCACAGCAAAAATGAGGTGGGGAAAATGTACAACAGATAAAAACTGGGCAATGTCGTGGTTATTACATCATGATTACCGTGATAATTAATGCAGTGATTATTGGGGTAACAGAAACTGAGGAACAAAATAAAAATGGGGGACATCTGTTGTGTTGTATTCACATCTACTAGGCATCTACTAGGCAGGGGGAAATGGAACTTTCTGCCACTGGCCACTGGCCATGGCCAAAGGGCAGGATGAGTAGGCTTGAAAGAAACCTACTCTATTAAAATATACAGTGCACTGGCAAAGGCTAAAGGCCATGTCTAATGGGCCTCGAGGAAATGTATGAGGAATGTACTGTCCTCTGGTCCTTCCATCAGAAGCAGCTGCTTGTAGTGCGACTTGATGGCTTACCACGCTATCAAGTCCTTTCCTGTAGTCTGGAGGTGGTTGGGGTGGTCTGCAGAGCGTGGAACTCTCGCATGGTGCAGCTTGGGCCTTTGTGGTGACTTGGGCTTTGCGGCAGCATGGCTGCAGCAACTGTCATTAGCAGCAGAGTGCCTAGATGTTGATGCTCCTCTGTGAAAAAGCAATCTTTCCGCCTAGCGCTGTGTTTAGATGCCATGGAACCCACAAGTGGTGCTGCATTGTATGGTACTATAGTATGGTCTTATACGCCTGTTTATTTTTTTTTAAATCTCTGAGTTCACTGTAACCACTGATTGTAGATAATGGCCTTAGGAAGTGCCCAGTTCTTTTGAGATATCTACAATACCTACTACCAAAGCTCACACCTCCAATGTGATGTCTGGGCAAGTAGTTGAGCTCCCCTTCAGCCTATGGCTGGTGATTTAGGGGCAACAAAGGAATGTAATTAAATAAAGCCTAAACTTAGGTTACTGGAACAGGTGTTGCAAGAGCTCAGCACTCCCCCTATGTATATTATGTCAAGTAGCAGTTGTGTATCTGAAGTGATGAGAAGGAGTGCTCGTAGAAGACAGCGTCTTCGAGATGAAAGAATTGTCATGACTGAGGATGAATATGGACCTACTTGGGACTTTGCAATGACTAGCGTGGAGTTGGTTAAGGAAGAAGTTGGTTGCCAGAAGGACCTCTGTGAGTCTGTTTGAGGAGTTACCTGTTGGATGCCAAATTGGAAACCTTGACCGACTATCTGTGATTTTGTATAAAACAATGCAGTCCCCTTTGAAGAGTATGGAGAATGTGGTGTTGGTGGGTCTTTTCACAGTCTTAACAGAAAAGTAAGGGGTCTGAGGATGGCCTTATTTGTTTGGGGAGTTGGTGGAATATTAAAGAGAAGATTATTTTTGATCTCACCCACTGTAAAAACAGTATGGATTTTTGCTTATGGGCGGAATCCTTTGATAACATCATAATTCAGGTACCCCCATATAGGGTTGAAACCGCATGTCAAACTGATCAGAACCTTGATAGGGTTGATAATTGTGCCAAAGTGACCTGATTATCATTCAGACTCATGACAATATGGTGAATACAGCGTGTCAAACGAATCCGATTGAAATTGGAAGTTTGGCAACCGTTGGCAATGAAAGCAGTAAACATCAACCTAATCTGATCTATCCAGCCTCTGATGCCATGTTGGTGTTGGCATCCACAGATTCATCATTCAGGGGTATTTTATCTTATCATAGAACTAGAAAGTCTGAGGACTCCATATATAGATCAGTTAATTTCTGATATGAGAAGAACATCCACATTAAAAAATCTAAAATGCTGGAGATAACCAACGTTAGCCAGAGAAGTCTTTTCAAGGACCACAGACATTTTATTATTACTAATGTTGACAAACCAGAGAGGACAGAGACTAGAGAGGCACTCAGAAATAAGAATCTGTCTTGGTTGCATGGTAGATTTGTGCACAGTCTTTGTTAGAGTGCAAGATGGGAGACTCCTTCAAAGGATTCGAGTTAAGGAGTAATCTCCCTTGGTTCTTGAGTCAGTGTAAGAACCTGAACTATATGTCATCTACTTCCAACTTAAGAATTGTACTTCATTGATTGGTACTAGTTCTTTTTAATTGCTGTTGTTTATCTGGCAAAAAATATGTTTTATTTGTATCTAGTTTTACTGGTGGGAGCTCTTTTTTGTTTGACCTTTTTATTATGCTGTTGGCACCCCGAGATTGTCCTGGGTTGTTTATTTTTGCCTATGATTTGTTTATTATGTGTCGATGTTCTTTTGTATTCTGTTTTTCTTTTTAAATGTTACTGTTATGTTTGTCTTATTAGTGTCCACATGCCTTCGGGCGGGTTGTTAGCACTTTATAAATAACATAAAATAAAAATGCAAAGTGGCTGTGTTTCACCTAAGGCCATACTAGTGGGCACAAAAGAAACCTATTAGTGCAACATTTGCAATGGCTACAGCCAAAGGCCATGGCTAGTGGCCCTTGAATAAACTATGTTATGACAAAACCCTTGACATTCTTTGAAAAAACTTAAGTTAAGGGACAGTTAAGGTGATCAGATTTAATGCAACAAAAGTCTTGAAATTTAGTGGATGTGGGAAGTGATGATCGTCTTAACTCAGCATACTCCCTGTTACAAAGCACATGAGCACATACATCACAATGACAAACACAAATAGAGGCTGGCAAGATAGCTCACTGGGCTGAGTGCTCACTGCTGTGAACTGTGCGCAATCTACAGGTTGCAGGTTCCAATTCTGACAAGGCCAACTCAGCCTTTCATACTTCAGAGGTCGATAAATGAGTAGCAACTTCGGTTGGGTGATGTTGCATGTATATGTGTTCTATGTAAAGCGCTTGGGTGTAAGTGCTATCCGAATAACACATCATTAGATCGTAGGTGTCATCAACGGGGGATGCTGATTTAAGATTATCATCACTTCCCACATCTGCTGAATTTCAAGGGTTTTGTTGTGTTAAACCTGATCACCTTAACTAACATTTTTCAAAAAAAAAAAAAAATACATATATATATATATATATATATATATATATATATATATATATATATATATATATATTCAGTAAAAAAAAACTTTGTTAAAGAGATGTTATGGTTACAAGTAAAACTGAAAAAACCCCGAAATTCGACAGTTATGGTCAGCTGAGCAACCATAACTCGCGCCACCACCGTGCACTGCTAAGACTAACACCCAGGACATCAAAGATGACATCACAAATGTCATTGATGACATCACTGATGACATGTGCATTTACTTTTCATGAAAAGTCTGTACAAGGGATTCTTATTATAATGTTGAAAAAAGTGTCAAGATCATTGGAATAAATATCTTGAGCTACTAAGTGCATTAAGCAATGCATTGATATAAATAGCATTCTATTATGAAGTTCTATCCAGTATACTAAGCTACTCATGTAGAAACATAGGCGTTGTATACAGCATACATGATGGAGGTGCAATATTCATAACCTTGCCATGTTGAACAGTGAAATGATAACTGCTTTCTTATTAGAGTTTTGCGTACTGTGAAACATGTAATAAGTAGCTAATAAAACCCACTTACTACATAATTGCATTATTACAGACAAAACACAAAGAGACAACAACACATACAAATATGAGTATACACAGGGAAAGTGAAATAAGCAAAAAAGCAGCAGTAGTAGCAGAAAGTGTTCATAACCTAACTGATTATCTTAATGCAGAGAAATGATTGCTTTGTTTCAAAGCTGCTACTTGCCCTATGTATATGTATCACATGATGTGACTGGACCCTAAAGAAAGTAGTGTGAGTACAGTGTATACAAATATGAGCATATACAGGGAAAGCACAGTAATACAAAAACAACAGAACTATCAGAAAGTGCTGATAACCCCACTGATTCTCTTCATGTACAGAAAGGGTTGCTGTCTTTCAAGCTTGTGTCTTCCCCTATGTATATGTTTCATATGATGTGACTGGACTCTAAGGGAATTACTGTAAGAACATACTTGAAGGATAAGTCTACAAATGAAGTACCTTTTCAATTTTTAGTTCCTGACTGTTACTGAAGAAAACCATGTGGCCTAGATATGTCAGTAAAGGAAAAAAGGGGGAGCCAGACATGTGATGTCATCAATGACATTTGTGATGTCATCTTTGATGTCCTGGGTGTTAGTCTTAGCAGTGCACGGTGGTGGCACGAGTTATGGTTGCTTAGCTGACCATAACTGGTGAATTTCAGGGGTTTTACGGTTTTACTTGGAACCATAATGTCCCTTTAACAAAGTTTTTTTACTGAATTTCATAGGTTTTTAGTAGCGCAACTTAACCATAACGTCCCCTTAACAAAGTTTTTTCATTGCATTTCATAGGTTCTTATTATTGCAACTTAACCATAATGTCCCCTTAACAAAGTTTTTTCATTGAATTTCATAGGTTTTTATTAGTGCAACTTAACCATAATGTCTACGAATATCTGACTTCATTGCGGACCTTCCGGACAGTGCCACATGACCATATGCTGGCGCGCAGCATGATGACGTGTCTGCGAACCCCTACGCACTTCACAATAAAATCTGTGCTTCGCGGACAGTTTGCAACTGCATTTTCTACTGATCTAGGAACTTTCAACTTCAAATTTTCACTTGCACAGCTCCAACACCTATTCCTACTCATCCATTAACAACCTCGTACACAGTACAAACTTTTACCAAAACTGCTATTTATCTTAAAATTGCATCAGCTAAGCCCATCCCTCCTCCCAAAGAGACACCACCACTGCTGTAATCAAGGAGCATGAGAAACACTGCCCCCTACCTTAAAAATAACACAGGCACAACATTTTCCCCTGTCCACCTGCCCCTCCATATTAGTGTTTGGTGCCTCTTGCCTCATTTCCCTCCCCACCTTTCGTTCTCAGCTCTCCTGCCAAAAAAAATACATCCAAAAAGAACAAACGACATATTCCTTTAGGAACCACCTTTCACAGTTAAAAAATAGAACTAAAAACAAAACCGCATAGACTCCATCTACTTTATATTTCTCAGTAAAGTACAGACTCAATAAGATTTTCCAACATTTCCATTTACATTTTGTGTTATGCTAATGGGAATATTGGGGCGTTCATCCTCCGTTCCACAGACTGGAACGGTGGATACCGGCCCAGCAGCCCAAGATATCAGCCCAAGCGAAGCGAGGGTGGATAACAAGATCTCTGAACCATTACCCCCCATTCCAGAACCTGAAATGGGGGATGAAGGCCATTAGCAGCCTAGATTCCCAAAGCAGTAACCCGTTGTACTAAAAAAGAGGATTTTTCGTCCTACACCGGGATGCCTTTGGCGTCCCGGTATAGGAAGGAAAATCCTTTTCCAAGATGGCCACCATGGAAAGGGAAGACGGGGGTTCCATAGAGGGCCCCTCTTCGCTTTCCATGGCAGCCTGAAAAAGGCAAAAAGAAAACCCTATGACCATATTACCACAAGAAAATTTTTCTTCCCTTTCAAATCTATCCTAATTTCAAATAAATTTACCACAAAGCCAGTCCCAGGTGGACATGGCCACTTTAATCCTATGTTTTGTCCCTTCTGGTCATAGCCAGTAGCCACATTGTCCGGATCATGACCTTATTCCATGAACCAGACATTCTGGATTACTGCCCATGGCTACAGCCTACCCCTCAGTCACTAAAGCTATACCGCTATTTTTTTAACTACATTATGACACTTGTCAAATAAGAAAACACTGCCCCATTTGCAAAACCATGCTTTTTGATCCTTGCCAATGTGCCTTACTCAAGTTTGCTGGAAATCCACCCACATTTTATTTTTTCAAAACTGCCAAATGAATGCACATACAATCGTCACATAAGCTCTTCACAAAATCCCATCAAACTTTGTAAACTCATTCAAAATCACATCAGAAATATCCCACCCATCATCATCACCCCTCACCTCCCCAAACATTATGTCCTATGTTTCACAACTGCAATGCTCAGAAAATAATATTGTCCCGAGGGTCCGGCCATGTATTTTTACACATACGTTAATCTATTGCAAACATTTCCAATTCACCTTACCTCACTTTTCCTCTTTTAAAAACATATGAAATCTGGCAGCAGGGTGCGCCCATCTTGTGCTATTCTTATCCATTGGTGCATCTGCCTAAGGTAAACTGCCCTGACGTCACTAAATCATATGCGCCGCCCCTGACCCTCACATCACCAACCCTAGTGATATTCTACACCTTTCTCAGTGATGATACTATTCAGCGTATCCAAACGCGCCCATAATCACCTAGGTGACGTGACGCAGAACCCAAAAATCAACACACATCGACTAACAACACAGCACGTCACAATTCGGAATATTAAACCGTTCTTTAAAAGAAAACAATAACAATGTACAATTTGCAAAAGTACTTTTATTTCACAATAAACCCTCTGACAACATCTGACTATTCCCATATTAAAACAACTTGCAAATTAGTTTCTTCGCTTGTGATCCAAAATGTTAATCGTGAGGCACACGTTGTTCTTTTTCCGTACACAAAGTGTTTGTTTTCGATAAAAGAACCGCTGGGTCGCACAGTGAATTCCAGGGCTTCTGCATCAACTTGGGCCTAGACCACCATAATGGATGTTATGTTACTCCTAATCGCTAGCACAGCGTACGGCACATTGGCCCTAGGCGATCGTCCCAAAAAACAGTCACTGTGATCCAACCGTTGACAACTACGTGCAGCTGCCGATTGAAGAAGCCGTCAGTTGGCATCTGGAATCTATGACAATCGCAGAAAGGCCGGATGTAGCTATTTGGGAAACAAAACAGAAAATGTGTATCAATACCCAAACTTTATTACAATATATCTATTGACTTTTTAATTCGGCATAGAGTTTAAACTAACGATTAGCACACACATCAAACAACTCAACAAAGAGAAAACAACGTGAAAACTGACACACAATTCCGTATGGTCATACATGACATTTTAATAAAATATTAGCATTGAACCTGGGTGAACCTAGTGATAGTCTACATGCACCTAGATCCTGCACTCCCCATAACCACGTAAAAAAGACAACCACACAGAAAGATAGTACTTGCGTTACATTGCAAAAAGAAACCCAGAACAAACGACTAGAATATAACCCAAAATTTATCTTCAGATAATAATATTAATGCTCATTCTGGTATACAGTCGTCAAAATAAAATGTACATTATATTCACCATTTCTATTCTCTTGGCGTAAATCAGACTGTAACGCTCACTGCGCTCGCACCAAAGATTCTTCACAAACTGAATTTACATGTTCCTTACACACTTTTGAAATGCATAACCTCATCAAATTTTCATTATTACAAACCTCCTCTCACTGCATTCCTTACAGAATATTCCCTTTCTCGCAAGGTCAAAAAACAATTGAACCTTATACTTTGTGTCCCATGCGTGGGCTTCCCTAGCTCGCAACCAAAAAATCAAAGCTGGTGACCTTCACATAGAATCAAAATACGTTCTCACTTTGCAACAACATGGCTCAACGCATCCATGAGAACTCGTATTCTCATACACGTGCAGGGCCTCTCTTTCCATCAGACACTGCAGGTGGCTGCCTCAGATGCCAGAATCTAGGTGGCGGCAGTCTGAATCCATTATTATTTTAAATACATTTTAACACAGGCACATTAGTCCTTCGCCTGTACTTTACGCACATTATATTGTGGAAAACCTCCAAATGTACTGTATGACTTTTGTGACAAAAAAACACCACTTTTTTGCTTCTTGCTGCCATATCCCATCCTCATCAACCCTCACCTCCCCAGACAGTATTTGATAAGTTTAACAAGTACAATGTTGTGTTTTTTAATATGTTTTTGCGGCGATGTCCGCAGACACCAAAACACGGATCCAAGATGGCGGGCGCATCGGAACAATCTGACACACTTCACGCTCTTCACCATCCAATCAGTGAACGCGGCACATGTCGGCAGACATGACGCGACCGATTATCCAATCGATATCTTGCCCGCGGACATAGATATCACTAATTTTTTAAGACCTACTTTTTGGTTATTTTTCAAAAAAATACTGGATGGATTTTCACCAAATTTACAAAAGCATGCTTTCAGCACCAAGCCGCTGCTCCTGCCACAAATTTGGTGAAAATCCGCCCAGCGGTTTGAGCTGTAGACGTGCGCAAAGTTTTTCCCCCATTCAGTTTACGGGGAAAAAATACATTTTGGGACCCCCCTCTATAACTTTTCCCCCCCTGGACCAAACTTTGCAAAACAATTCACATATACTTTTTTTTGCAGTTTGGTGTGCGTTCGTACAGGGGAGCAAAGTTATACGCTGCCCAAAAAGGGCTCTTCCTATTGGATTAGCAATTTAACCATAACTACACAGCCACTACTGTGGCTGTGTAATATATATATATATATATATATATATATATATATATATATATATATATATATATTTATACATATATATTACATGGCCACGGTAGTGGCCATGTAGTTATGGTTAAATTGCAGTTTCCATAGGAAGAACACTTTTTGGGCGGCTTATAACTTTTCTCCCCCTGGATGAATCCTCACCAAACTTTGCAAAATAAGTATATGGCCCACTCTGAATTTTTTTGCAGAGTTTGGTGAGGATTTGTCCAGGGGGGGCAAAGTTATAGGGGGGGTCTCAAAACTTTTTTTTCCCATTGACTGAATGGGAAAACATTTTTGCTTGCACCTACAGCCCAAACCGCTGGACGGATTTTCACCAAATTTGGACCAGGAGCAGCGGCTTGGTCCCGAAAGCGTGCTTTTGCAAATTTGGTGAAAATCCGTCCAGTAGTTTTTTTTAAAATGACCAAAAAGTAGTTTAAAAAAAATTTGTGATATCTGAGTTCGGTCCGCGGACACACTTCCCTGTTCGCTCGGCAGACAGTATCCTGATTGGCAGAGCGGCTTACGTTTTGTCTGCTGACATGCGGCTTGTTCGCTGATTGGACGGTGTGAAGCGTGAAGCGCGTCAGATTTTCGGTAGCGCCCGCCATCTTGGATTTGCGTGAAAGTTTGTTCAAAATGTGTATTTAGTAGAGTGTGTTAGTGTTTAGGAGTGTTTGGGGAGGATGGGAGGGTATGAGATAGGTTAAATGTTGTGCTTTTTGATGTGGTAGACGTTCTTTTTGTGTTCGATTTGTCTGCGGACATCACGGGTGTTCTGAAATGATCTAAATAAACTGAATGAGGGGTGTTCTGAGGACTCAATATGTGTCTGTTTTGTTCGCAAGCAAGCTGAAACTGTTCTAAGAACACTTGCAGTGTCCTGAAATGTTCACAAATAAACAAAATGGGGGTGTTCTGAGGACGCTGTCCGTATTGTTCTTTGTCAAGTTGAATGTGTTCTAAGAACACTCGCGGTGTCCTGAAATGTTCACAATTAAACCAAATGAGGGTGTTCTGAGGACGCTGTCCGTATTGTTCGCTGGCAAGGTGAAAGTGTTCTAAGAACACTGGTAATGTCCGCAGACATTAAAAGTTTCCATAGGCCATAGTTGAAATGTTTGACTCTATGGGTGTGATATGCTGCACTGGTTGTGGCCAGGGCATAGAGTGTTGGGTGCATGACCATTTGGTCATGCACCCAACACTCTATGCCCTGGCCACAACCAGCGCAGCTTATCACACTTAAAGTTGCTTATAACTTTGGGTCAAAAACAAATTTATAAGGGCCAAAGTTATAAGATATTATGGGTGTGATATGCTGCGATGGTTGTGGCCATGGCATAAAGTGTATAATATACTTACTGTTTGGTTTAGTAACTGGAGTACATGTAGTTCTTGTTAATTTATGTGATAAAAGAAAATAGCATGTTAGTATTAGTATTTTGTAATGACTTATTACATTTTTTTTTTGGACCCTCATATTTAGTAGATTACAAACCAGAGTACTGTGCAATTTGCTCAGTTTCTGTGTTTGTTGCTAAAATCATTGGGTCTGTGGGAGAAAAAAAAAATCCATGTTGGATTAAAAAAAAAACCTTTTTCTGTTATCCTACAGTTTATTTGTTTGTTTGTTTTCAGTGTTCACTTGTTGCTTCTGGCTAATGCTTTATACATTGGGTTGTTGCATTTTTTTGGAGCAGTAACATAGCATTTATTTGTTTGGATATTATGACATTTTGGAGCAGTTAGATACCAGAAGGCGTATTCTAACTGTCTATTTATTGATATATTTTAGTGGTATTGATTTATCTGTTTGTATATTGTTACATTTTTGGACAGTTAGATACCAATTGGCGTATTCTAACTGTCTATTTTTTCTCTAATTTAGTGATATTAATTTATCTGATTAGTTGTTGTACAATCTTTGGGCAGTTAGATAGCTTTTGGAATATTCTAACAGTTTATATTTTTTTACTACAAGTTTACCTAGGGTTTAAGTACAGTTTAGTTATCAAATTTTGGTTTTAAGAACATTAAATAAGCGTTTGTAAGATTTGCTGGTAATCTCTGCTTTAGAGTAATGGTACTATCATTACATTGAAACCATCCACATTTCTTTTTTATATATGCAGTGTAGTGCCCTGAATTGGTTGTGGCTCCTGTGTGGAAGATTATACCTATTGTTGTGAATGTTTTCTTACCAAGTGATATTTGACCATGTGTGAATCCAGTCAGCTTGCAGTTGTTTTTGGTACCATCTGCATTGTAATGTAGAAGAATTAGTATTACCTATTTACTATGTGTTTGTATTACTAACGTGGAGCGATTATCTGAATTGCAGGTAGAACATAATCTACCATGGTTTGCCTTTTGTACAAGTTGCTGAAATGGAATGGATTCACAATAAGGTATTGATATATATACGAAGCGTTCATTGGGGATTTCTTCTTGTGTCACATTGTTGCAGAGAGTGCATGTATGTTTCCACATGTATGAAATCTGGAAGATTTCATTTATAGGTATGTTTTTGTTTTCCAGTAATTGTAGTAAGTACATTAGAAATTCTTGTGGATCTGCCTGTGAGTTTATAGTGAATTACACCATTCCAGCATAGTACTCCAATTGTTGTCTTATTCCATAAACACTATACGTGTTGTCAGGTTTGTTTGCTGCATTACTGTGAAGTACTAACATTTACATACACAATGGGTCTGTACTGTGTAAGTAAATGTTATCAACAATTGGTGGTAATAGAAATAGAATATTCATTGCTACATTCGCGTAGCAATTTACACAAACTATATTTGAGAGTTTAAATGGACCAGGTAGTTCTGTATCTGACTGCTTTTTTTGGAGTTTGTCTTCCTTCTTTGAAGAAGTACCTGGTTTACTTTCCCTAATTGATTCTTTTTTGCTTGTGGTACTTGATGAAGTATTACTTTCTTTTACTCTCTTTGGAGGATTTGCAGTGACATCCTGTTGCATTTCTGTTTGATTTATTTTTCTTTTATAACGTTTTACTTTTTTGGAACAGAATATGTGTTTAGATGGGGGATGTATAGTGAGCGAAGTCTATTGTATTATAAAATGCAAGGAATATCAGTGTTTATTTTACTTGCATCAACGTTGATTAGAAATAGACCGTCAAGCGCACGTAAGCGTGATAGTGCTACATAGCTCATGCCTTCTTTAAAGACTGTGTTACCAATATCTATCATTGCTTTGTCTAGGGTAAGACCTTGTGATTTATGAATCGTGACTGCGTATGCAAGAGTTAGAGAAAATTGTTCTCTGCGTTCATACATGTCTTTGAAGAGAAGGAATTGAGCTGTTGAGCGTCCTATCCTTTTTACTTCTGAAAGTTTGTCAAAGAGTATATTGACAAACTGAATTTTGTTGTCACGTGGGTATGTTTGTAAGCCAACAACTGTACCCAGTGCTCCATTAACTAGTCCTTGGTCCACGTCAATGTTATGTTTAAGCATTACTCTGCAATTTAAGCATCATTTTAATATCTTTTCTAAGCCTGCTGTGTTTGAGATTGATTTTTATAAACTATTTAGTCTTGTTGTGGCTTGGTCACACATGGGTAGTGTCATACCATGTACATCTAGTTTGTCTGTTGCGCTAATTTCCATTATTGGTTGCATTTCTTTACTTAACATTATTTCATTGAATTTGAAACAGCTTGCAAGAGTTGGCATTAAGGCCATACAATTGACATTTTTGTGGGCTAATTGTTCCATAACATCTGTAGCACATGCATTATCGCCATAAGGTGCATTAATTTGCTGGGTTTTCAATATTGCTTCTGCTTCTTTAGAAAGTATACCAACTTTGATACTTTTTAAGATGTTGGCATAAGTGATATCTGCAGATTGCCGCATGTTTTCTGTTAATTCTCATTATTGGAAATGTTGCCAAAGGTTGACATTTCCAAAGCTGCCAACAGTTTTACAGCAGAGTTTGTGTCCTAATGTTTTAAAAATAGGCTCCCCTTTTACTGGTGTCAATTGAAGAAGATCTCCGGAAACAATAATGTGTTTTCCTGCAAAGAGCTCTTCATAGTTTGTTTTGAGTACTTCTTGTGATCTGAGGTGAATCAAAGCCAGCATTAGGTTGGAGACCATGCTCACTTCATCTATCAGTAGCATTTTCATTTGTTTCAATACTCTGCGTAGTTCCATTGCAGCTTCTGCAGAAAGTTTGTAATAGTCTAATTTGTTCTGGTGTTCTACTGACAATAGTAGTAATCGGTGTTAAGTGACACCACCTATGTTGTAGGCAGCTAAACCGGTGGGCGCAGTGACAACAGCTGAAAGTTTGTTGCTTGTCAATTGTTGAAGGAACTCACTGATGATTGTGATTAGGAATGTTTTGCCAGAACCAGCTTCACTGCTGACGTACAGTTATATAGGTTTATAATTATAGCAGGAACATTCTTTATTTTCATGTTGTACACCGTGTGCAATTTGTTTTGTTACTTCTTTAAAAATGCTACGTTGCTCATTGTTTAGTTTTGATTGTAGTATAGTTAAGTCTTCTTTATTTTCATACTGACACATGGTGTTTTCTACTTCTATCATAGCTAATTCTGCCTCATTTATTATTAGTGGTTCTCCCCGTGGTTCTCGGCTTCCTGTTACAGAAGGTTGACTACTGTCAGGAGTGTCCTTATCTAGTTGGGCCTCGAGTTCTTCTTTGTGTTGCTGTTCATTGTCCAACATTGTTTTGTATTGCTTTCATTTGCTTTGAAAGCATATTCATATGAGTCATAGTTATCTAGTATTTCTTCTTCTTTCCTCCATGGTTTAAAGAGTTGTAGCAGGGACATGTAATATACTTATTTATGTTGAGGAGTCTTTAATGACAATTTGATATGATTAATTAAATTTGGTTTACTGAGTTTAACTAAGCTGCCTTCACGGTTTGTCACTCTGTATTTACCTTTTTTTCATCAGGTTTTATATTATTTTTGTATGTGTAGTTTTGGGCTATGTGGTGTAGACACATGGTTTCCAAAGTATTACTTCTGTTTGGGTAGTATGTGTCCAATAAATTGTTTTTTAAAATGTCTTGGCTGTTGGGATCACGTTTGTCTATTGTTTCTATATCTTCGTATGATTTTAGAACTCTTTTTCTAGATTTAGCTGGACCAAGACCTAGCCATACTATATTTTCAGATTTACCATACAATGCAGTATCAGTTAAACGATCAGCTGCTTCATATGATCCACATTCTCTATGGGAGAGCATTTTTATGCCCAAGCTGTATAATTTCTGAGACACTGTTTTATCTGATGACAGGTCATTCCAGAGGTCTTGGAGCTCTGTCTTTTCTGCTTTGGTTAAGTATGCTGTGACATATCGTGCAACTGCAGTAGAATTGTCTGCAATGTACTTCATATCTATGTTTGCATTCCATAAGTGGGCAATGATTGCATTACAATTATTGATATATTTGTCTTCTTCTTTTCTTTTTATGTAATATGTATTTTTAGGTGACTTACCTTTAACACTATGTCTAACTGAAGACATGAGGTTGTTCACTTGACCTGTATTTGTAACTGGTCTAGGGAAACCAAATCGGCATTTGGTGTAGTATTTCCCTTTGTGTTTGTATTTGCGACGACAATACTTTCCACATTTGTGTCTTTGAAATTGTAAAATTTGTACATGAAGATCACTATTTGTGGCTTCTGATAGAATTTCACAAGTGACATATTTTTCAATAAACTGTAAAACAGTGGCATCACTGTCTTGACCAAATTTAGGAGCATCTTTAATGCATAAAAGCATGTGGATATGTGGAGCTCCTCTGGCTTAGAATTCTTTTCTCCAAAAGAAGTGTTGCACTTCTCCAAGGGGAGGAACAGTTTTATTACAAATAAAATGTAGCATAGCAATTAAGCGATGGTGAAAATATCTTGAAACATTAACAGGATCCAAAGAACAAAGTTCTCCAGGTGTTACTATATCTGTGTTTGTTTTGTTTTTGTTTGATATGCGTAGGAAATCATGTAAATCTTCCCATGCATATTCTGCACAACTTAATGTAACAAACCAAGTGAGTGGGCCAAGGTTTCTAATCATGCAACGTACATCCCCATGACGTCGAAACCAGTACTCTTTAGTACCATGCATATTTGCTAATAGATTTTTAAGATTTGATTGTAAAATCTCATCCTTTTGTTGCACTTTTTGTAATAATTATTTAGCTGTCATATTTTGAAAGTGTGATCCTGATTTTAATATGTGTGCAACTCTGTAACATAAAGTTGCTAGTTCACTTTCAAAGAGTAGGTGGAATATGTATTCCACATTTTGTCTAAATCTGCGATCTTCAGAATGCATCCATAATGAACAGTATTCTGATGCTGATATTTGAATAGGTCTATCATCGTACCTTCCTCCTTTGCCAGTAGGAAAGAGTAGAGGAAAAGCATGTGCTTCTATACTTTTTTCCCATATGCTGATGGGTGATCCTTTTGTTTGACGCATTTGGTATGTTTCCAGTGCATCTTCTATGGTGTCATTAGAGTGCAAAGGATGAATTGTATAATGATCTAAAGTATTTTATATATTGTAGCAGGATGTAGGAGCTCAAATTGACCAGTTTCTTGTGTTTCTTGAATTATTTCAGTTGTATCCTTCATGTTTTCTTCAATATTAATTTCTTTGTAATATTCATTATTCTCTTTAAGATATTGCAAGGCTTGTCTAACTTTATGTAAATCTACCAGCTGTTGCATATTTTTTTGTCTTTTGTAGGTACTCCATTTACTAAGATAATTAAAGATTGCTGCATTGGACGTTGCACTCCTAGAGTATGCACATTTTCTTTTAGATCTAATGGTAAATAAACTACTTTTCCACGAATGCCTTTTACCAATTCAGAGGGAGGTAATTTTGCTGTTTTTGGTTGAAGGTGTATAATTGCTTGAAATGGGTGCACTGTTTGAATTATGATGCTGTCATATAAATTAAGTTGTTGTAGGGGTTTTGGTGTGGGTATAATTCCAAATTATTTTTGATAGCACGTGAAGGAGTTTGGTTGTTGTCAAGTTTTGTAGTGCAGTAACTGCAAAGTATTAAGGGTTCAGTTATTTGGTATTTGTTTTCTGCTACAAGGTAGAGAACTAATTCAAACTATTTAGAATCTTCATTGTCTTCTATTTTGTATGATAGGTCTACAGTTTTTGTGTTACTTTTATAAAAAGTTCTGCGGCAACATACACACACACATGGTTTGGTACTTCAGTTGATGTACTTTTAAATTTTATAATTTCTTATTTGTATGTGTTTAGTAAAAGGTTGCCATGTGTAGAATTGTTGCTAATTTGGTTTAAAGCTATTTCATTCTGTAAGTGGCTTTCACTTCCAAAATATGTTTTCTGGATATAGTCAATTTCTTCAAGTAGGTCTTTTGCTGTACCATGTAGAAGAATATTATTTAAATTTGCTAGTGCTAAAGCAGGACTTTTAGCATAGTACAGTTTATAGACTAGATATCTTATAGTTGAATGATGTGTTGATATCCTTTTGATATCATGGAAGGTGGTTCTACAAGTAGGTCCTGTAATGCATGCCAATTAATGTCATTGTAGTCCTGTGTACTAGCGCACTGGACAGGTATCCATATGTTGCAGTAGTTTAATTTTGATTTTGTCTTTGCTTTTTACATATTGATTGAGAAATTGGCGTAAAGACTTGAAAAATTGTTTGGAAATTTTACACATTGACGTGCATGGCCATTTGTACACTAGATGTTCTGATTCAGTTGAATGGAGGGGTAATTCTAAGTTTAGGGCATATTTTTGTAACAAGTACTTCTTGTTCCATTATGGTATTATTCACTTTTTCATAACCTCGACCACTGCTATTTATGGCAATTGTATTTGTTTGCTTTTGTTTGTACGCTTCTTCATTAAAGTATGGTTCTGTGCTCATAGTGTGATTCCATTCACCTCCGCATATACTTAAGAAGTTCTTTCTGTTGACATTTCATTTATTGAGAAGTCTTTTTTGCAATGTAGTTATTAGTTTTGTTAGTGGTTTCATTTAGTTTAACACTAAAATAAATAATTTTCTTTTGAGAAGAATTGCACAGTCTATCAACGCTTCTAAGATTAATTTCCTACGATAGGTTTTAAGGGTTGAACCTGGATTCTCTCCTGTTTTTATAAGATTTTGAAGGACTCTGTGATGGAACATTTTGGCTAAAATACTTTTCTTGGTATGCTTACTTTGAACTTTATCAAGATTTTTAGAAGCAGTTTTATCTGTGGTGATAGCTGATTTTTAGTTAATTGTTTTCTGATTTGTTTTACATTTTGATAGAGGAGGCAAAGTTTTTCCACTTGAAACTTCTTTTGTTTCACTAAATGACTGTATTAGCAGTTTTGTTTCAACTTCTTTTACAAATTCTGCTAGATATGGATGCTTATGTTGGACACTTTTATTTTCATTTGCTCTACTTCTGCGTTGCTTTCTACGGACTTGACTTTTGGTAGGCATTCTTTAGGGTCTGTTGAAAAAAATAAAGAAGATATGGGTTGGGGTGTTCTGCAATGTATGTGTGCTGTGTGCATGAGTGTTTGAGTAAGATGATAAAGATGTATGTAATGGTGTGCGATTGTGCATTGGGAACTACAACTAGTAGGGATGGGTATTCTTGAATTTATATGCTACTAAACTGGGGTTCAGATGACAGAAAAAGTATGCTAGTGATGTGGAGAAGTACAAATAGTAAATCTAATGTATACAATTAAAACAGTTGTTTGTTCTATAATATCCAAATTGTAGTGGTTGAGTTGGGTAATTTGTGTGTCCAAAAATAGGAATTTGTGGGCCATTCTGTCTGTAAATCGCTGTTTAAGACATGGGGATTTTTGGACAGAATGGTGCACAATCTCTATTTCTAGGCACAGAAATAGCATGAATTAACTTTACAGTGTGTTTCAGTGATAATACAAATATTATTGTGATATTCCACTTACTTTTTTTTTAAATGTACAGGTTAATTCTTAGTTCTTCTTTGTTCTTCAAATTTGGTTGCTTCTTTTCAGGAGAATGGTCTTCACTGCAATTGTAAAAGAAACAAATTAGTAATTTTGTTTGTATATAGCACTGTTTTTAATTTAGACATTGATTTTTTTAATTGAAATCCTCAGCGCCTTCCTCAAAACCATTAAAACTAAAAGATACGTCGCACCAGTTCAATACACATGATATGTTCTTAATGAACAAATTGTATTGTAATGACTAACTTTAGCAAACAAAATATCTTTACTATGTTTGTGAAATTCATAATGTACCACTGAATACCACTATTTCTGTAACTAAGCTCTTCCAGGTAATAGTGTCTCAATGTCATGCTTAAATTAAAGTAATTGAATAAATAAAGAAATAAAACAAAAATATTAAGTCAGTTTGAAAATGTGTTCATGTATTGTACAGAAAATATGCATACCTGTAGTTTGTGTTCATGCATTTGGATATGCATGGAGCTGCAAGTAGAAATCTTGGAGACTTGTACAGTATTTCTTGTAGATGGTGCTTGCCAATGATATGACACTTTTACTCAGAGAGATTCACAGTACATTTGCAGTGCTGATCTATGGTGATGCAGTTAGATGTAGAGGTCTTGAATGTGATTGGTGGATGGTCATGTGACTTCTTAGCTACACCCAATGATGGAATGGCACAGAAAGTGAAGTGGAAATGGTAGAAGGGCTGTTCATGTTACGATATGTCCGCGGACATGGCGGTAGTTTGCGGACATCGGGTGTTACATACAGGGATTTTTGGGTTCAGAAGTCATGCACATGAGAATGAGCACTGAAAGCAATTGGTCAGGAAAGTGTAGTGGGTGTGTTGTGCCAGGATAGAGTTTCTCAGATACTCTTTTTGCTGAGAGAACAACAGATAGCTATGGCTGTGTTTCAGAAAACAGATTGTTTGGATTTTGGGAGATTCATGGATACATTGGTTGAAGGTGCATTGAGAAGAAAGCTGTGGAGTAGCTGTAGATCTTGGATTTCCACATGTGGAAGTACACTGGCATGGAGTACGTGGAATTAAATGGTTGGACTTGCTACCTCTTTGTGCTAGCTTGGAGACAGAGGAATATCCAGACATAATTGTAATTCATTGTGGAGGGAACAGTTTAGGACATGTGTCTGGAACGTCTTTGCAATTTTCTATGAAAGAAGGACTTGGGAAGGTCATGAACATGTTCCCTAATTCTCAAGTAATATTTTCACGGATTGCACAGAGACAAATGTGGCTTCATTCTTCTTCATTTGGTCCACAAATGGAAAAAGCAAGGTGCAATGTTAATAAGGCTGTTTGTTCCTTTCTAATAGATTTTGGCATGTCCTCTTTTCACAATGAAAATATTATGTTTCGTAGTACATACATTTTTCGCAGAGATGGAGTCCATCTTACTTATGCTGG
This sequence comes from Ambystoma mexicanum, assembly GCF_040938575.1. Taxonomy (NCBI): domain Eukaryota; kingdom Metazoa; phylum Chordata; class Amphibia; order Caudata; family Ambystomatidae; genus Ambystoma; species Ambystoma mexicanum. The sequence continues at coordinate 742,375,807 of NC_090928.1, forward strand.
CAATCAGATTTTTTTGAGAAATATACAAAATGTATTTTTTCGAGAAATATACAAAATGTATTATGACCTTTTTTAGAATTACAGCATCCATTTTGAAGTAGGTGTTAAGTATTTGATGTCATCAATGACATTTGTGATATCATCTTTGATGTCTTGGGTGTTAGTCTTAGCAGTGCATGGTGGCGGCGCGAGTTATGGTTGCTTAGCTTACCATAACTGGCGAATTTCAAGGGTTTTTCGGTTTTACTTGGAACCATAACGTCCCTTTAACAAAGTTTTTTTCACTGAATTTCATAGGTTTTTAGTAGCGCAGCTTAATCATAACGTCCCTTTAACAAAGTTTCACTGAATATATATATATCCATATATATATATATATATATATATTTTTTTTTTTTTACTTGTCTAATGTTTCATTTGGTGTCAAACCATAATCATACATGCCTAAAAAACAAAAGATGTTCAGAATACTGCATATTTTTCCCATTACTGCAAAGTTTGTAATGGGGCCCTAAACAGTTCTTGGTATGGTCATCTCTTATTATACCAGCTACACATTGAGCAGAGTTCAAATCATTATTCCATTGCACACAGTATTGCATGGACGTGCTTTGGGGGCAGCTAGGTGTGGCCCTGGAATATCCTGGCTGCACCCATTACATATCAGGACTGCACTGTAGTTATTATATGGTTAAGAACTACAATAGTGTTTTGTGCGCTTCAGTACATTTATCAATCATACAGTTATAGTGGTTTATTTACTGTTACACTGACACTCCCTGTGCTGTCCCCGGGGCTACAGGTCATAAGGGCATCACTTCCTGTGACATCACTTCAAGTAGCATCAAGTTCTGTGATGTTGTCATGGTCAAAGCTAATGTTACGTCACTTCTATTACCCTGGCATTCTGCAGTGATTTTTCCCTTATAGTCGTTCTTCTACCAGCCACGTTTACTGGAGATGCTGTTCCATTTGCAACAAAAAAAGTCACACTCAACTGGATCCCATATTTTAATGTGCATATCTCATGGATGACTGAACGTTGTTGCTGCTGTTGCAAAATCATCTGAGTACTTTCAGCATTTCCATCCGACTGTTTGAAATTGTGATAGAGATAGAAATCATCATTCTTTGTTGACCCCAGGAAACCTTATTGTTCTTCTGACCTATCTGAACATTCGAAAATGCTGGGTATCCTAAAGGTTTCAGATGATTTCATCAATTGGCACCCTTGAATTATTTTAGCTGGTCATTAGACCACCTTAAAATACCCATAATGAGCCTCCTGTTTTATTTATTTATAACACGCTTAATGCCAGTGAGAGGTTTCTAAGCGGGGGATTGGGATTTGAACCTGCGTTGCGCTGCATTGTCTTGATTCCAAGACATACGCTGCCCCTGAGCTATCTTTCTTCCCCCTCTCCAGCATTTGCATACTCTCCAGACTATCTCACAGCACCCATCCGCTTTCCAGCTTGTGCAGCTAACAGGGACTTGGATAGCCCTACCTACCTTCATATTGGCTAAAATGCACACACATACCCTAAACTCCTCTGACTTATTTCCCATACCTGGACTTTGGCCCCCAAGGGTGTTCCCCAACAGTGCTTTGAGACCATACCAATGGGAATAGGCGCTATACAAATTACAAATACATTACATTTAATACATTCTTCTTTGACATTGTCTACTGTCTCTGTTCTCAGCGTTTTCAATATTCATCGTGCACAGTCAAAGTCGACAGTCCTGCTTTTGAAAATCATCAAATCATTTGACCTTGGTATTCTCACTTCCGTGCTACCCACACTCAAGTGCTATATTGGATGCAATCATTGTTTGTCATGACATGCACTTAATTTCTGTTCTCAGTTTATGTTGCCGTCCTGTGCTGTCACTAGTTCCTGCTGTCACTGGGGCCATCCCACTCCACCACCTAGAACGGTACAGGCTCATTGATCAAGGTTACCTTCTGCTGAGCACTCTGTAGAGGGATTGCAGCCCTCACCTTATTGTTCAATACATAAAAAATAGAAATGCAGCCTTAACATTTCCCGCAAAAAAGGGTTTTCTTGGCCAACATTCATATGCAAGCAACTTTTCTTTCAAATTCAATATACCGGTCAATTACTGTTCTTTAGCTGGCAAGGAAGCTCATTGAGTTGAGCACTTGTCTTAAACATATGCCTTCAGCATGCAAATGCTGACGCCTTGCAACACTTGGGTATAGGCGCGTTATAAATGCCATATCATATCATATCAAATAAAGGTTCAAATCTTGCACTGTGACCTCGACAATCATTAACCCCTTAACTGCTGGGATATTATGCATGTCTATGCAAATAGGATGAGCATACTTGTCTTAAAAGCGGATGGATCTTTTAACGTGGAATGTCCCATTGAAAACATGTTTGCAAATCATCCCCAATGTCATCCCCTAAATCTGTTATAGCTTCTACTCTTTTTTTCTTGTTTACTTGTCTTCCTTTCTCTTAACCATGTTTGCAGACTCCTCCTCTACTGCGCATTCCTCTTTTAGATATTCTACGTGCATTCCACCTCTTAGTGCTGAGTGACATCCTTGTCTAATAGATTGCCATTGAAACCCCTGTACGTTCATAGCTTACTATCTGTAATTCCATACACTATAGCTAAAGAGTGCCTTGTGGCGTAGTGGTGTAGAAAGAGTTAAGGTTCCATTTGCAGTATAAGTGACTTTGCTTTGACTGAGTGTTTGTGCTAACCTGAAGTTTGGATTCTCCAAACTTTTTAGACTTTACATTACAATTATTTTGTATTGTTGAAATTAACCTTAAAGTTGTCATTTCCAACTTTAGTAGAAATTAATTTTCATGTATAATAGTGAAGTTAAAACATTTAACCTAACTTCACAATTTCAAAGGCTTTTCACTTTCAAACGTTATGTCTGAACTCCGCACAACTGTGCACCATTGCACATAGAGGACAGTGTGCAGTTTACTGTCTTTCATGGCACACATTTCTGCAAAACTGCTTAATGGAATGTTCTCATCCAGATGAATTATTTTCTTCAGACTCACACTTTCTTTTCTCTGTTGCAGTTAGGCTTCTGCCCTAGCCATTTGTCTAGCAAATAACATTCCGTGGGCTCGATCCATTTATACAACTCTTCAATTATTCTTCTGGCCCGGCTCTTCAAGCATTCTCAAGCTTTAAATCGTGTTGGCCACACTGATATGTTTCTTGATAATAAGTCGCTTTGCGTGAGCTTTGCATCCAACTTCAATCACATGCTTTCTCTTTCTCTGTCACCATAACACCTTTCAATGCGGTTCTCCAGGACTCTCTTGGCCCGTGCTTTTTCTGTATTGAAATACTGCCTCATTGGTAAGTTTGGGTGAAATTGCAAGTACTCACAGACACAGACAGAACGATGTATTTGGAACTCAGTGAACATTTGAGACACTGCAGGATCAGCCAGCAGCCAAGAATCGCAGTCAAACACAGGTAAATTCAGAGCTGGAACAATCTGAACCATTTATCTTTTGGGTGAGATTCATCAGGCAAATTGTAGCCTATCTGCTCACTTCCTAGTACCCTCTGTGAAATTCTTGGCTTATACCGTGAGGGCAGGGCAGATAGCAGGAGAGCGTGTGCTTTAACAACTAAACATTGTGTTTGTCTTTTTACATTTCATTATCTGTTGTTGCCATCATATTTTGAATTGTCATTGTTTCTGAAGTTCCTTAAAGTTCAACTCACCCATCAATAAACCTTTTTGATTCATTTTGAATGCCTTTCACTTACCCTTTCTAAAGAAACATTTTGTGAAAAGTATTTGTGAAAACATTTGTGACACGCGTGTTGGCCTTCTGGCCATGAATGATGGAAACCATGGGCTGCAACTTGCCCACAGTATGCTGGGTGCATGTGGCGAGAAAGTGCAGCACTGATACAAGCTTCGATACTGGTGGTATTGCTGCTGTGATGTTGATTCTGCTTGGTAGATCATTCTGTATCCGGGTGAGTAGCCCTGCTATAGTTTCCCTGTTGAGGCGGTATAGTTGCTCATCAGTGCTCAGGGTGATGGCCTGACCTAGGGAATGGACGCTCTCCTTGCCTGACATCTCCCCCACCTTTCGGCTGCTTGTGCTACTTGGTGCTTCTGGGCATGCCTCTGCAGCTCAATATAGAGCAGGAGGAGCTAGATCGCCAGGTATGCAACTGCATGTAGCAGCATGGTGTTGGGAAGTGTTTTTGGGAAGGGGTGGGACTTGCATGCCCTTTCTGAGTCCATTGGGTGCACCTGTGCTTTATTTCTGGCACCAGTTTCCATTTACCTCCAACTTCATTCTAATTTTGGTGGAATTACCGCCCATTTTTAGAAGTATTTTGGTGGTATTTCTCCTTGTAATATGGTGTATCTACTGTTTTTGTTTATGGTTCTAATGCTGCGGGTTTCCTGCGCTAATTGCCCCAGCAGTAATTCTGCCAGGGAAATTAACATCCATTTTCTGGTGCCCTTAATTCCGCTCAGTGGAAAAGTGATGGTAATTCCTTTACCGCCACTTTTTCCAATTACTATCCAATTTTCCAATTAATTTCAATGGGATACGGGGAACTACTGTATCATCTCTGCCACCTGATATCCCGGTGTTACCGGGATATTACAGGCAACAGAGACGCTGGTAACTCTCCATTCTATGAAGTCCGATAGGGCTCCATGGGATGGGGTTGCCCAAATAACCGGCACCGTTAGTAGTGATGCCGGTGATTCATTTATCTGCTGGTAGGGGCCGGATCTACTGGCAGGTCAGGCACTGGGTACCAGGCTCCTCCATGATCAGTCTCCCCGGCACTGCCTCCGGTCCTACCACGCACTTAGGGGCTGTAACTGTAACCTCTGCAGTCTCCTGCCTCATTGCACTTACGCAGAGCCACTCTGCCCTGGCTGCACTTAATCAGAGCAATGCTGCCCTGATTGCACTTCCCAATTCCCTCTCCCTGGCCCTTCCCCCTCTCCCATCCCCCTGCACTTTGTGTTGTCGCACTTGCATGATCAGAATGATACAAGGCCTAGTAAGATTGTTTGTCTCATCCTCCCTCTGTCTTCTCTCCCTTGTCTTCTCACGCATAGAAACACTTGTGTACAGACTTGTTATAAATGACATATCATATCATTTCTCAAATCTAATCAGCTAGTATTTTCTTTAATTCAATAAAACATGTTGGAACACCGACTTACAACCAATGAATGTCCTCTTTTCCCCCTGCACAGCTGCAAGAATGTATCTTTACCAATAGAATGTTTCTCATCAAAATCATTGGACAGACTCATTTAAAGCTCCTGTATAGATTATGTTGCCATCAAACAGAACTAAGATGTTTTATTTGCAACCGTTTTTTATTTGTTCACAATAAGTTGGCACACTGAGTTACTGCCAAAGAATATACTCTCCTGAATCCACATAATTATAAGATGTGTTTTCTTTGCAACTATTATGTTGTCTTTGACACAAAAAGATGCACACACAATCAAAGCCAGTGGATGGCATCTCTTGCTGCTTCCAAACAATTCTGGGGTTTCCCTTCACTTCCTAGTTACTGACAAGAAACCTCGCTTTCGGGATATCATGCAATTGGGTAACTGGGATTCTTCCCTCCACTAGTCGTAAATAATGGATTTTCCTATTTCAGTTTTTGACCTAGCCCTCAACTAAAGCCTATTTTAATTGTATGTTCTTCTCCCTCAATGAAATGTTTAACCTGTCCCTCATCTAAATCGTATTTTTATTTTCTACCTCTCACACAACCTCAAGCAACCTCCTACGTCTGGCTCTTCCTACAAGACAGATCATGAATTTGAACTATGTCCTATTTATACCATTTTAGCCTGAGCATGCTCACATTTTTCTGCTTGAATTTCAAATCAAGTTCAGGAGAGAGTGATTTGTCCGAACTTGCCAATATAATGGCACTCCAGGATTTTCTTGAATATGTTCACACTGTCTTATTCATCCACACCAAGCTTCTCAGGAACAGCCAAAAAGGTGTATCTGAAGTCTATTGAATTCAAAGATAAGGAATCATGTTCTGAGCAATATGGAAGGTGCTTCACAATAGCCAATTCCCCACTTCCTGCGCATGTGTGGGACACCCATTGCCCAGCCTATCAGCACCTGCCCTTACTAATACCCCGGATTCTCCATCGCTTCAACCATCAGTTACAGGCTTTTATACCATCATAAGATATACGGGACAGGGATCACCAAGCCAGGTTCGGCTACGTGGTCCTCTTGATAGATGGACCACAGTAACAAAAGGGGATGATAAGAAGGGAAATCGGCCACAAAAGTCGACTGAGAAAGTTTTCCATAATAAGTCAAGAATTGACAATTGTTGTAAAACCACGCACACAGAGACACTGCTACTCACTTTATAACATCAAATAACGGAAAAATGAGGGCAGAGAACTGGTCTCACCCAAAGAGCCCAGACAAATGTTGACTAGTTGGGCTAGACAAATGTACTCTTATGAGGCTGGTAGGATGCAAGAGAAAAGGAGGGCAAGAAGCCAGAGGGGACTGCCATGTTAAGGAAGTCTAACATTTTCCTGTTGCAGGAGACATGGCTTTCCAAAGTTTTGATTTGGATGGGTATAACTTGTTGTTCAACCTTTCTAAGACCCCTATGGTGGGTCGCCCTAAGGGTGGTCTTTGTATAGGGGCTAACACTGCTTTTGGTTTGAAACCTTTTTTTCGGGTGGCTTATCCCACCCTTATCTTCTCTGTGGATCTCTTTCATTCCCCCCCTTTGATATACACCCGTCACTTTTAATTACTCTTTATGATCCTCCAAGTGGCTTCTGCACATTGAAACTAATGAGGGCAGTCAAGGACTGTCTAAGAGAATGGTTGGCCTGATTTCCTATGAGTAAAATAATCGTGGCCGGGGATTTTAATATTGACTGTCTGGCTACCAAGGGGGAGGTGTGTAACTTAATTTCTCCTTCGGGTTGGAGGGCGATTGGTGGGGTTTGTTTTCGGAATTTGATGTCAATCCTCTCATACCACCTGGTGGGGGTTTTACACCCACGTGGTCAAATGGCACTCTTTCGAGCAAGATCGACTTTATTTTCATAAACAATGCGATGTTACAGAACAATTCATTGGATGAAATACTATCTACCCACCTGAGTGGCCAGGGTATTCTTACTATGTCACTCTAAGTGGGTTCCACTAGAGAGGACATACTTAAGAATAATCCAGAAGTAAAGATACAGAGCAATTGCCTTTGTTGTACTACCACGAAGAATAAGAAATGTAATCACTTAATTTCATCCTATGATGAATCGCAGGCTCAGATGTTGGCTTCTAATGATTGGCAATTAACAGGTCTAATTAGATCATTGGGTCCACCCACCCACAAACATCTCTTTAGCTTTGAATCATTTGAGACCATTTGACATTGCGATTGCAAATAAGAAAAGGGAAGCGCAATAGAGAGTTTAGATTGCTCCATAAACCAGTGGGCTTATATGGGGTGAGAGGAAATTGGAAAGCCAACGCATCCTACAACAATATAAATCCTGGTTGAGCAACCACCAATGTAGTACAGCTAGTGCCAGTTGGTATTATATTAACAGATTTATTTTAACTAATGAGGAAAATGCACTTGTGCCTGCACTTCTTTGCGCCAAATGCGATGAGTAAAAAAATCACAAAAGTCGGCTTTTGTGATTTTGTTACTCATCGCATTTGGCGCAAAGAAGTGCAGGCACAAGTGCATTTTCCTCACAGTTTACAAACGGAGTAGAGGAACTCAGTGTCTCCGTGGTGGCCTACAGTCATGCGACAAACAAATAACTAACGGAGAAAGAAGGTCAATATACAAAGAAGGAACGGTAATCTTAAAGAGTAAACAAAAATAGGTTGCGAAGGTACAAACAACGATATCTTTACAAAAATGTTCCTCAAGGTCAGAGAATTATTTTAACTAATGACACCAAGAAATTCTGGCACACAATTCTTACTGCTGTGTTGAAAACAAGGTCATTGCTGTCTCAGAGGAGTCCTGGGCGTCCCACATAAACAGTATTTATTGGGGCGATGGGGAGGTTATGGAGTTGACTGAAATTCTACCAAAGAAAGATACATGAGTATGGCAATGCCTTAAAGAAACAGACCTTGTGGCAGCAATTATCTCGCTCAAATCTTCTGTGGCCACAGGACCCGATGGGCTGAGCAATGCTGTAGTCAAAGAAGATCCTACGTTGTGGGCAGAGGTACTGTCTCTCCTCTTTTCTCACATTGGTAATATCGGTGATATCCCTGGTTCATGGAGGCAATAAGTCCTGGTGACAGTCACAAGTCAGGCCCCCAGTACATTCCATCTGCTTTTCGATTGTTGGCAATGTTGGACAGCTCCTCTAAAATTGTCACTAGTATTCTTCTGGGAATGCTCGCTAGTTGGGCCACAGGGAGGGGGCTACTCCATTATTCTCAAACGGGATTTAGGAAGAGGTGCAGCACTTTCCATCCTATCTGGGCCTTGCAGACCCTAGCGTCTGATGTCTGGCAGTATAAATAGTCTTGTCTATATGTCTGTTTCATTGACGAATCAATTGCGGGCAATACTAGGCATCAATAATCAATTGGGGGCAAAACTAGGCAGCAACAATCAATTGCGGGCAGTAGCGGGCATCAATAATCAATAGTGGACATAGGCAGAGTCAGTTGTAGGTTGCTGTGATAACACAATAACTATTTGTGCTAGGCACAAAATATGGCACAATCACCTACGGCAGGAAAGTCGCTTAACAATGTTCCAGACTGGCAGGTGGGTTGTGGGGCCTTGGCCGCGCGCCCATGCGCGCACAGGGGCAAACAGGGCCTTGGTCTAGGCCTTTGTCATTTCACCGGCGTTTCCGCATGTCAGCGGAAGTCATGGATTATCAAATGGAGCTTTGGTTGCCTAGCAACCAAGCCTTGAGGCCAGAGTCTTGCTCCGGTTCCGTGCAGCACCCGACATTGGTGGGCCAGATGGAAGATTGGGCGAAGGTCAGTCAGGGACACACACTGCAAATGCGCATCACGTCAGTGCAAAGTCACTGAGTGAGGTGAAAAATCAGCAAGTGAGATAAGGCACAGAGAGGTGCTGGTGTGCCGTGTGCACACAAACAGGGATAATGGCCCCTCACCCTTGTTGCTTTCCGCTTGAATGGTGTCGTGTTAGATGGCAGGATCGTGTGTTAGGCTGCATTCATCTAGATGCTCGGGAAATGTGGGGTTGGGGCTCCTGCCCTCTCCCTCGATGGTCGCAGCTGAACTGAACATATGCCCTAGAGGCCTATCCGGAAAATGCTGTGAACTGGCTTCATCCCCTTGTGGGCAAAATATTACAATCTTTACATTGTGCCACGCTGGTAGAGGCATTAGATTAGAACTCGGTGTAACATGACTAATGGCACACTGAAAATTGACAGCTTGTAGACTGTGGGCCAACATTACATTTTCAAATGAAACTGATAATCAGCTGCTGTGGGCCGCTGTGCAACATGAGGAGAGGCGGTCTTGCAGCACCTCGTTCTCAGTACTTGACCACACAGTAGTCCACCATTTTCGTGCAATCGGAAGTTTCCTATATACCATCTACCTTGATTGAGTTCCACCTCTCCGGTTTGACAAAAAAAATTGTAGAACAGGACAGTATCACCTCCTTCAATAACTTGGCAGCTAAGCCTAAGCATGAAAGTTACACACAACAGGGTGGATTCAACGACAGTCCATACGAAAGTATCTTATCAAGATTCATTCACCCTCGGATTCGTTTCATTGTATACCTTCGATTAGTAATACAGGAGCATGAAAGGAGCGGATCTGCAGAATCTGCAGTAAGGACGTGTAAACGGCTAGACATGTGGTTACCGGCTGTGGCCCTTTGCCAGAGCTCTACAAAAAGGGCCATGCCCTCTTTTTAGATCATGCCTGAGACCAGTTTTGGAGTGCCTTATATGGCGCTGAATCGCTTGTGGCCACATCAGCTGCACTCCCTATTTGGAATCGTGTCAGGGGCAGGTTATCTAATTTATACATTCTTCCATTTTGGTTTGTTTTAAAATTAATTTAGTGGGGGATTAATTAATGTTTTAATTATATGGACTCAACACGGGGACATTCTGCCTCTCCCACACAAGGTCTTAATACTTTTAAATCAATTGCAAGAGTTGCACTAATTTCTTTATGGTTTTTATCTGTTGATTGTTAAGTATTCATGAAGCATCCGTTTTAATTTGAGGTACTTCTATATATAAGGTGACTAATTGTGCAATTTATGTAATCATGTAATATTTTGCTGAATGTTTTATGTGCGAAGGTTGTATTACCAGGGCACAAATAAAAAAATAATAATAATAATTAAAGAATTTACGCAGACTGCCGCTGTTCCCAAAATAAATGAGGCATGGTGCCCACTGCACAGATATTAGCAACACTCATTGCTGCAGTAAGACCCTCTTTACTCTTCAGTCCCAGTGGGTTTATGTTCAGTGTGTTTACTTTCCAAAATGTAGTGATTTATTTTGTATCTTAACCAAAAGAGTTGCATCAAAGTCTTTGATATACTTTTATACAAAGTCAATTAATCTCCCTTTTGGATACAATGCTAACGTTTGTAAATTTCGCCGCATTCACTTAAATGTTGATGGCTCCAGTGGGGTCAATTGGTCCCAAATAGGTTTAAACAGGTGCCTGTAATCACATTGCAATGACTGTTGGGTTAAAACAAGTTTGAATGTCAGCAACAATGCCTTTTCATTTATATGTGTTATTTATGTATGCACACATGCATGTATACAGATGCCATCAAGTTGGGGAGCGAGCAATCCAAGGGAAGAGAGCACAATATATGTTTTCCATGTAAGCAGGGCTCTTCATTGATGGAAAAGTTGCTGCATGTTGTGACACTATATTATCTGATGCCATTCCTGACTTGCAATAGCACATTCACAGATGGGGGTGGCATTCCCCGAAGGGCTTCCTGTACAAAAGCACAAAGATGAGAATAAGTATTGAGCCAGTATATGAGGGCGTGCCTGTAAAAAAGCATATAAGCGCAGGGAGATGTAGATCATTTCACTGCACTTCCCAATACTGAAGAAATACTGACTATGGAGATGTGGAGAGGGGTCAAGAAACACCTTTGCTAACTCCACCCGTATCATGAAGCAGGCTAGGCCAGATGGGGAGGACTGGTCATGGCTGACTGGGGCTCTCCAACCAAAAATCATTTGTAAACCATAATAATTATTCTAAACTCCTCTCTTGGAATTTGAGAAGACATGACCACTAACTTTAAAAAGAAGGCTTATGTGATTATATTGAGAACTTTCTTGTTGTTGCTTTGCAAGAGACCTGGGTGGTGGTCCCTACTGTATGCAACAGACAAAACTTACATTGAACCCTTAGTAATTCCTGGACGAGAAGAAAGAACTAAAGGAGGTCTACTTCTTAGTTTCCCCAATCATTTTGACATATGTAAAGTTAACCTTGACTTTCTACTAGCGGGATTCATTGTGCAGAAGTGGTTGGATGGATCTACGTGATATTAATGAAAACCAAAACACAAAATCACATTAAGTGATTCGCTATTTTTTTTAAAGGCACTAAACACCCTCCCCAGCATATTCTAGGACTGGAACAGTTATATAATCAAACTCCAGTCGCAGAATATTTGGAGAAAGTGTTGGATACTACCTTTAAAAAAATTATCGAATGACTTTCAATGTGATTCCTTGTTTTGGATTTCGTTAATATCACTGGCTACCTGATGGGCCCCTATTCCACAGTATTGGTGATTAACGTATGTGATCCTCCTGGCCCCAAGCATACTGTCGAAATTATGGCAGCTATTCGGCCTTTAGTGGTGGAAACAGATAGGACAGGCACAACACCTATTCTTATAATGTGAGACCTGAATGCTAAGATCCCACACTCTGCTATTGATGACTTTGAATCAGCATTACAAATATCAGTGGCTTAGCTTATCCACCCTAGTTTACGTATTCATTCCTCATAGCTGGCTTAATAATAGAGTGCAGGAAAGAAAGTGACCACTTCCCTCTTATACTCACGTGTCATGTACATAATATTGAATGTGAACACTAACATCTCACGAGATCCGACTGGCCAAATTGGTATTAACATGGAGGAAATCGCATAACTTGGAAACATCATAGTTCAGAAAGAGCAAACTCTTATTTTGACCGACTCTTAGAGGACTTGAGAACTAATGGCTTGAAAACTGATCCCAGTTATTCTACTTGAGTATATCTGAGACAGTATCAACAGATTTGGTCCTGGCTAACTATAATTTACTGCTAACAGAGGTCGTTGACCAAACGTTCCCCCAGCTGGGATGTAATAAAATACTGTGCCACAAGCTTCTCAAACATGGAAAAAAAAGTATATCCATCTTTGTGACGTAATCATCCATGATAGGAAATGGGCACTGAGGTGGATTTGTGACATGCTATCCTTAAAAGTCATGAGCAACATTGGATTAGTGCCTGTTGCAAATTTATTAGGCAGCAATACCAGCAATGGATACGTGCCTATAAAAATAACCTTAAATTAGGACATTGGAGAAATCTGATTGAGATTATCAGCAAAAAGGACCATGTTGGCTAGTGGTAAGTGACCAACCATGAAATCCCAAAGTATAGAAGGTGCATCAAAAGCTGCTTGGGAGGATTTAATCACCAAGACCTTGGGTAAGACATTAGTGGGGTACAAGCCAGTGTTTGACCAAAGTGACACATGGCAATTGAAACATATACTTGAGAATATGTCCTATTATATCAGAAAAAGTAAAGAGTCTAGAGCCCCTGGCTCAGACAGGGTTTGTAACGCACTTATGCTACTGAGCCCTGAGAGATTTGGCCTAGTACCACACTGTCTTTTTCAGACCATTAGTGAGACCGGTAGAATTCCAGACTAATAGTGAAGGGGTATTGTGGTGCCAGTCTATAAGACAGGGCCTGCAAATAACCCAAATAGCTATTGCAACAGCTATGCTGGATGCACCAGCAAAAATGTTTGCTAGGGTGTTATTGGGCGAAATGACTAAGTGGGTTGAACTAAAACCAGTCCTCCCCTTTAACCAGCTGGGATTTCGCATGACCTGTTCCACCACTGATAAGGTAATGATACTAACAACAATTATCGGAAGTGCAAGGTGTTTTTGTCAGCAACCGCTCTACGTGGCGCTCGTCAACTTTAGTGCTGCCTTTGACACTGTCTACCATGTCACCCTCTGGAAGGAACTAGATGCATGGGGCATGCCTTGTGGGCTCTCATTCATGGTATGTAAACTCTATCAAGACACCTCAGTGTGAGTAAGGCTGAACATGAAGGGAGATCTAACAGGGGACATCAGAACAACAACAGGTTTGAAACAGGGATACATACTGGCTCCTATCCTGTTCAACCTATACTTGGCTGAACTATCTAACTATCTGAATGCTGTGCAATCGTGCCCACCAAACATAGGAGCCACCAGTATTTCCTCGCTTGGGTACAGAGATGATTTGTTGGTAATAAAGTATACCCCCAAGAGACTTCAAGCCTTAGACAGCTGTCAGACATTGCCAAAATGCATGACCTGAAAATTAATATTGCTAAAACTAAAATCATGGCCTTCCATCCTAGTAAGAACAAAGGTATGAATAAGTATGGAAGGAGCCTACAGGGAAACCCTATTGAACATGTCCAATGCTATAATTACCTGAGGGTAATGAATGACAGCCAACTCAATTGGGGGCCACACATGGAAAGGTCGGAGCTCAAAATAACTCAACAATGGGGTGCAATTAAAAGGTTTGCTACTAATCATGCAGGCTTTTCCTTAGCTTCCATTGCCAAAATATATGCAATGAAAATCATCCCCAAACTTACATATGGAGGATTGTTATAGGGGAAGAAGTGGGGAAAAATAACTTAAATGCTTGCAGAGTCAATAGGCCTCATTACCACACTGGCGGTAGCCATGCCTGTAATACAGGCACGGCTGCAGCCACTATTTTATTTTTTCTGGCACCCAGAAATGGGCAATTACCGGTTCATTACCACCTTGCCGGACCCGGTATTTGCCCATTCCTGGGCGCCGGAAAATATTCTTCCCCATTCCCACGGAGCCTCATAGGGCTCCGTGGGAATGGGGAAGCCAGATGAACCAGCACCGTTATGAATGGTGCCGGTGCATCCGACATGCTCTGCTCGTGGGTGCCGGTATGGCCTCCAGGCCAGTCCTGGCGGCCTCAATGGCACCTGTGAGCATAACTCATAGTTTGCTGGTCCGGGAACTATAGTACCGGCATGCTTACTGGTACCGTAGTTCCCAGACCGGCAATCTTATAATGACGCCCAATGTATTAAATCCCTCCTGAGCTTCCTTCTTTTGTCTTTCAGTTAAATATTTATTGTGCGAGTTAGATATTGCCACAATTAAGTTACCTCTAGCAATGCAGTCAGCCATCTACTACTGGAAATTAGTTAATCTAGTGGTAAAACATGGCAATCTGCCTTATCAGTGGAGTTGAAAAAATGGACTGCATTTGGAAAGCATGCTACTTGTAGTCTGATTTGGGAACATGGCAAAGCCTGGGAAAAAGACATTGGACATTGATTTTATCATATCTTGTTATTCTATAATAGCTTTCCCCAGCCACGCGTTGCTGTGGCTCAGTCTGGTTAATTGGAACAGAAAGAAAAGAAAAAGCGCAAAACAACCCCCTGCTCCACCCGCTATAATCCAGGAGTCAGGTATATAGTCTTTCCCCCTCTCAGTCGTGCCAGTGGCGGAGGCAGAGAGTGCAGTTCCATTCCCTCCTTTCTTGTAGTCCGGGTTTTGTGCCCATGCCTTCATGGGTCAGAGTTTGCATTGTGCTACCTTGCCTGCTAGAGGATACACACAGCATGGAATAAAACTTAGCTCAGTTAGTGTTCCTCAGCCCTCTGCCATGAGAATTGTAGCTCTTGGCAGTTGCTGCACCCATCAGCCAAATTAATTCATTCTTAAATGAGATGCGCGCGATCGGCGTGCTCGCAACCGTGAATCCTCAAGTCTGGCTGCACATCGCTCTGCTGCTTCCTCGGCACGTATTTGAGCCATTCAAATTTGGAAACATTGAAATGGAATCGTAAAATATTTAGTATAGCGTGTGTTGCTTTTATGTTCAACAGATGGCGCTGTTTTAAAAAAAAACATGTTTTTACCTGTCACAAGTGTGACATCTATGTATAGTACGTATATAAAAAAGTGCCTATTCGAATGCAACGTTGTGTCAAAATTTCAAAGCAATCGGTGAAGAACTTTCAGAGATTTAAGATTTTGAACAAACAAACATTTTCATTTTTATTTATATAGATTGAACTATAAAAGATTGATCAGATTTACAAAAACTTTAAAAACCACAACTCTGGGTCGATCTTTCACTAAAAACAACAGTGGTGATAATATTAATGGTCGGCTTATGGCAATTGTACTGGGGCAATACATTTATACCTTTCCCAACTCGTATCTCCAGAGGGAATACATGTGATTAAAATTCAAGCCAGTGGATACCTTGGAGATTCTTGGACCCAGTCTGAATTTGGGGTGTACACTTTGTATGTGTAGGCTGTGTGGCACTAATGGAGTCATTAAAACATCTCTTGTGTTCTTGTCTAGTCTTAAAAACAGATTGACTTAAAGCTTTAAGAGCTGTGAAGAGTGCCCAAAACATAAACTCAGACCCTGCTAAATTGTGGAGTATGCTGTTAGATGGAAATGACATAGCCCTTATTTACCATTTGACTAAATTCTGGATGAAAATTAAGTCGTGTCTTGGGGAGTTCAAAGGATTTTTGGGGATATTCGTGATGGTGGAGGGAAGCCTGTTTAAAAATCAACCTGAGAATGACTTATGAAGGTTTTACAAACAATTGTTCAGATATGTGCCTATGGTATGTATATAATGTATTCAGTGACAAAACTTTGTTAAAGCGACGTTATGGTTAAGTTGCACTAATAAAAACATAGGCAATTCAATGAAAAAATGTTGTTAAAGGGGCATTATGGTTTCAAGTAAATCTGAAAAACCTCAGAAATTCGCCAGTTATGGTAAGCTAAGCAAATATAACTCGCACCATCACCGTGCACTGCTAAGACTAACACCCATGACATCAAAGATGACATCACAAATGTCATTGATGACATCACTGATGACACCACATGTGAAATTCATTTTGATGAAAAGTCCCTACAAGGGGTTGTGTTTATAATGTTGGTAACAAGATGTCAGGGGTGATTGTGCAGTGTTAAACATGTAATAACTAGCTAACAATTCAAGACTTACTACACACTTGCGCTAGTACAAACAATACATATGAAGACCCACAATGCATACAAGTCATAGGCACATACAGGGAAACTAAAGTAAGGAAGAAAGAAACAGCATCATCAGAAAATGTTAATAGCATTCAAGTTTATCTTCATGTATACAAATGAATTGTGTGTTTGGGGCCTGCCTATCGCCCATGTACGTGCACCATGAGCTGAGACCAAACCCTAAGGAAAGTACTTTAAGAACATATGACAAGTTTAATGTCTAGATATATGACTTAACTCCCAATGTACTTACCCTATGTCTGTGAACCCAGTAAAGCTGTTCATGTCAATTTGGGCTCCTGAGTGATCTGTCCTATCCTAAAGTCTCAACGAAACAATTTGAACAGTTAAGACAAGTTCATATTGGAGAGAAGTACAGTTCATAGCATAGTTCTTAGGTAGAGACGCATATTTCTTAGGTAGAGAAGCATCCACTGGTCCCCCTGTGCTCAAGCTACAAATCTCAACAGAGGGCCTCATCACGACTTGGGCGGTAGTGGTAACGTTATTAGCGCGGGCGGTATTAGCCCTACCGCCAAACTCCCCGGCGCTAATAGCGCCGGATCACGAGTTCGGCGGTAATGTAAATCCCCATTCCCCATTGAGCCCATTCGGGAATGCCCCATTCCCCATTGGGCTCAATGGGGAAATTTTGCGCTAATACCGCTGGCGGATTTCCCGCCGGCGGTAATAGCGCGAATTCTCAGCGGATTTCACACCAGCTCAGAGCTGGGGTGAAATCCACCGAGGCCCTGATTCGGCGGACCCTTAAATCCGGCGGTAATAGCGCTACCGCCGGATTTAAGGGTTACCGCCGAGGTCGTGATGAGGCCCAGAGTCTGGTGGAATTCCCAGGAGCCTTGCATCATCACATTCTACATAGCCCCAACACTTCAAGCTTAGATACACACAGATTACAGCCAGCTTAGGTAGAACAAAACAATATACAGCACCTTTTGAATGTTAATATTCTGACTGTCAGTGAACAAAACCACCTGGCCTAGATAGTTCAGTGAACAAAAACAAGTGGGCCAAATATGTGATGTCATCAGTGATGTCATCAATGACATTTTTGATGTAATCTTTGATGTCCTGTGTGTTAGTCTTAGCAGTGCATGGTGGTGGCACGAGTTATGGTTGCTTAGCTTACCATAACTGTCGAATTTCTGAGGTTTTTCGGTTTTACTTGTAACCATAACGTCCCTTGAACAAAGTTATTTCATTGAATTTCATAGGTTTCTATTAGGGCAACTTAACCATAACGTCCCTTTAACAAAGTTTTTTCAGTGAACTTTATAGATTTGTATTGGTGCAACTTAACCATAACGTCTCTTTAACAAAGTTTTTTTCTGAGAATTCCATGGGTTTTTACCAGTGCATGCTATTTTCCTACAACTTACTAATATCATACTTACCCCAATATAGCAAAATGTTTGTCCAATTTACAAAGTTTCACCTTAAAACTCTGCCATTTCCCACCTTCTAGCATCATTTTTAACACTTCTATATGTTTTCCACTGCTTTTGCTTCCGTCGACATCCGTGAACGTCTGATATCATTGCGGACCTTCCGGACAGTATCACGTGACAATGCGCTTGCAAGCAGCTTGATCACGTGTCTATGAACATGTTTGCACTTCGCGTTCGGTTCCTTGCTTAGAGAACAGTTCGGAACCGCATTTTCTACTGATCTAGGAACTTTCAAGCTCAAACTGTGCCCTTGCACAGCTCCTACACCTATTCTTACTCATTATCCATTAACAATCTAGTACAAAGCACATACTTGGAAGAATAGTAGCAACACTGCTATTTATCTTAAAAATAGCATCAGCTATTGCCATCCCTCCTCCCCAAGATCCACCACCAGCTGGAGTACCCATACAAAAAAAAGGTAGTATTTCCAAAGACAATGAAGAGGACCAAGAAGATGAGGTAAAGGAAGTTCCTACCTCTAGCACCCAGAAACAATCATGGGTGTGGCAGTTCTTTACCACTGTTGGGAATGTACCAAAGGCTAAAGCTACAAAAGTGAAGTGCAACTTTGTACTCATTAGCAGACTGCCTGGACAATTCTCCTGCGGGACCACCTCCATGCGCCACCACACCTAATCCATCTACTGCAATGCTGTCAGAAGATTGTTCCTTTCTTAGCAAGTAGTAGGCTGTCTTCCTCCACATCATCTTCCTCAATCAATACTGTAACCACACAGCCTACTTCTGTGGGACACAATATCCCACCAGCTACCTTCCAAGCAATAAAATAGGTTGTTGATCCATATCTTTGTAAGACAACAGTCCTCTGCATATACTGCATCACACCACACCAGGGGGAAGTAATATTGAAGTGCGTTTGAAGCTGTAATCAAGGAGCATGAGAAACACTGCCCACTACCTCAGAAGTAATAGACGCGCAACATCTTCCCCTGTCCACCGGCCTCTCCATATTAGTGCTTGGTGCCTCGTCCCTTATTTCCCTCCTCACCTTATGTTAAATACTCTCCTGCAAACATTTTTTTTTTTAAAACAACAAAAGAAAGGTTCCTTTAGGAACCACCTTTCACAGTAAAAAAATAGAACAAAAAAATATATCTTATAGACTTAGGGCCTCATTACACGGATGGCGGTAGGGATTTACCGGTACTGGTAAAAAACCGGTACCAGTAAATCCCTACCGCCTTACTACGAGGTCCATTTGCGGGTTGGTGGATTTAACACCTGCTTTTTGCAGGCGTTAAAATACAACCCGCTAACGGACCTCGGAGCTAATTACGGCACCGCAAAATTGCGGTGCCGTAATTAGCTCCTTCCCCATTCCCATAGAGCCCTATGGGGCAGAAATGGGAATGGGGAAGGGCAATGGCGGAAGGGGGATTTACCGCCCTTCCAACCTTGGAATGGGGCAGTAAATCCCCTTTCCGCCAAGGCGGTGCCGGTATTTTACCGGCATGAGCCATGGCGCTAATACCGCCATGGCTCACCGCCTACCGAGTAATGAGGCCCTTAATCTACTTAACATTTCTCCATTTCTCAGTAAAGTACTTAGACTCAATGCGTTTTTCCAACATTTCCATGAGCATTTTGTGTTATGCTAATGGGAATAATATGGCGTTCATCGAAACACTTGTGTATAGGCACATTATAAATGCCATATCATATCATCCCCCATTCCAGGGACCGGAACAGGGGATAACAGCCCGCCAGCCCAAGTTATCGGCCCAAGCGAAGTGTGTCTGTGAGCGCCATGATGCCTGCGGGCTTCGGTGCATTATAAATAGATAAATAAATCAATAACGAGGGAGCTGAACCATTATCCTCCATTGCAGCCCTTGCAATGGGGGATAAAGGCCATTAGCACCCCGGGTTCCCAAATATTGGGAACCCGGGGTGCTAAAAAATCGATTTTTCTTCCTACAGCCGGACGCCACAGGCGTCCCGCTGTAGGAAGGAAAATCATTTTCCAAGATGGCCACCATGGAAAGGGAAGGCAGGGCTCCATACAGAGCCCCTCTTGCCTTTCCATGGCAGCCTCCACAAGGCGAAGACAGAACCCTATAACCATATTAGCACAAGCAATGTTCTTTTCCCTTTCAAACCTATCCCTCTTTCAAATAACTTTACCACATAGCCGGTCCCAGGTGGACATGACCACTTTAACACCATTTTTCATCCGTCGCGGTCATAGCCGCCGGCAGATTGTCCGGGTCATGAACTTATACCATGACCCGGATAATCTGGCCACTGTCCAATGCGACAGGCTATACCTCAGCCACCAAAGGTATATCACTATTTTTTGTTCCTAGATTATGACACTTGTCAAAAAATAAAACATGGGCACATTTGCAAAACCATGCGTTAAGGGCCTTGCCAATGCTCCTTACAGAAATTTGCTTGATGAAAAAGTGTCTAAATGTATGTACATACAATTGTCATATAACTTATCCCCCACTTGACAAAATCCATTCAGTCTTTTCACAAACATTGAAGGTTGGGTCTATAATCTTTCTGAAAACATTTTTCCACATTCGTCAAATGGCAACAAAGTTAAAAACCATCTAAAAATGTTGAGACCTCCACTCTAATCTAGCCCCCTCTTGAGAAAATCCCACCAACTTTACAAAAACATTAATATCTAGATGTACAATTGTTTTGCAAACCTTTGTGCAGATTTGTCAAATGGCACCACATTTATAAGCATTTACAATATTTTGGGACCCCCTAAATTAGTTCCCCCATGACAAAACAGCTCCACACTTTCCATACCATTCAGAATCAAGTCTAGAATAAAATAAAAAAATGTTATGCAGTTTAATTGAGTGGCACCAAAGTTATAAACCATCCAATAACTGCTTTCCGCCAACCCTGTAATGCAGAAATAGGCATAGATGTCCCTGAACATCTGAAGTGTCCGCGAACTTCACATGACTGCCCCTGAACATCTGGACTGTTCGCAGACTTGGGAAAAAAAACGCCATTTTTTTTGCCATCTTATAGCCATATCCCATCCCATCCTCATCACCCTTCACTGCCCCAGAGATTGTTCGATAAGTTTGACAAGTGCAATGTTGTGTTTTTTATGTTTTTACTGTGTTGCCTGTGGACACCGGCCACTGTGCACGAATGCAACTTGGCAGTCATTTTTCAAAAAATCTGATGCACTTCACGCTTTTCACCATCCAATCATGGACATCACATCACCGTCTAGGCCAATCAAATGCCCGTCCATGGACTGAACAGGGAAGTGGGTCTGCGGACAGACCCAGATATCACTTATTTTTTTTACCTACTTTTTGGTCATTTAAAAAAAAAACTACTGGATGGATTTACACCAAATTTACAAAAGCGCGCTATCGGGACCAAGCCGCTGCTGCTGCCACAAATTTTGTGAAAATCCGTCCAGCGGTTTGGGCTGTAGTCGTGAGCAAAATAAAATTCCATTGCGTCTATGGAAAAAAAAGGTTAGGACCACCCTAATAACTTTTACCCCTTGACTAAACCTCAACAAACATGCCAAAATAATTCACAGTGGGCCATATACTTTTTGGGCAAAATTTGGTAAGGATTTCTCCAGGGGGAGCAAAGTTAGAAGCCGCCTAAAAAGTTATCTTCCTATGAGTTGAGCAACTTAACCATAACTACACGGCCGCTTCTGAAGTATTGTAATGTTGTTATAAAAAGCCTATTGGCTGTATGTTTTTTTTTTTTTTTCAATAGCCTCCTAGTTGTATTTATTTGTTTGTTATTTGAAAAACAAGGATGTCAACTTGGATCATATTGACTTGCAATAGCCCATTAACAGATGGGGGAGGCATTCCCAGAAGAGCTGCCTGTACAAAAGAACAAAGATGAGAATAAGGGCCTGATTCATAGAATTTTTTGTGTGCTGAAAAGTGACTTTGGGCACTTGTCAGTGCGCAAAACTCCTTACACCGAATCATGGATCGGACTTTGCATGTATTTCTGGGACTTTGCGTGAGATGAGAATATGTATTAAGCCAGTTTATGAGCATGTTGACAAAGTGAGACACAGGCCAGGGACAAAACAAAACAGGTTCCTTAGAAAGGTAACATTACCCTAGGAAAGCAAGAGCTGCAAATTAAAGAGGACGACTTTACAAATATACAAAATTACATTATTATGTGGCAATGGAGAGATTGGTGGGGCCAGGTAGGGAGTTGGGGGGAGAGAGTTGGGCAAATTACCACTTTGGCCAATAGGTAAAGTTTAAGTTGAGCTTTGAAGAGGGTATGACGTCCTTTCATTGTGGGATTTTTTTTGCGGGTTTAATTGTTTAGGGTGGGGTTAGTAAATTATATATATGGTGTGTGGGTGTTTGGGAATAAATACACATTTTAAAAAATGGGGGACCCCACCCCAAAACCCCCCCAAAAATAATGGAAAAATAATTTGGTGGGTTTTTTCGTTAATAAAAATCGTGGTAAAAAACCCTGTGAAAAAACATCCCACGATGAAATGACATGGAACCTTGAAGAGATCCACCATAAGGCTAGCTTTGAATTTGATGGAGAGTGGGTTTCAATGGGTGAAGCTGGTAGGAAGAATGAGATGAGTGGAACTGAAATGAGTCATGGGGTCATTGGACAGAGACACAGTCTGTCAGGTACTGAGGAGCAGAGCCATGGGAAGCTTTTTCGACTAGGAGAAGGAACTTCAAAATTAGGTAGATGTCCAAGGAGATGTATCCAAAATGGTGCCATTAACTAGAAATGGAGGAGGATCTGGGTAGAATGTAGAGAGCGTGGGTAGCAAAGCTAAGGACTCTGTCTCAAGGGAGAACATAGTAGAGGGGGATGCCAAGGAGTAGGCAGGAGATTTAGTTGTGTTTGATGAGCACAGAGATGGAGATTAGAGTTTTTGCTGAGTGGTGAGTAAGAAATGGATGCATTTTTCCAAATGTTGACAAGATTAATATGAAAAGTAGAGGCAGTGGTAGTGCTGAATTCTTACATAGTTCATTTAATAGAATACATAATATTTCTTAAAATATTTTGCATGTAAATTAGAGCGGGCACTACAATCAAGGACCCAATGTCGTAGAGTCTGCGTATCATTTGCACAGAATCTTCAATTAGCTTTATCCAACAAGATAAAACCAAATCGAACTAGAAGACTCTTGGTTCGTATAACATTCCACCAAAAATGCAGGATGCACAACCGAGTACCTCTGTCTGGGTAAATACTAAGAAATGGTGGCAATATACCCAGATCTTTATATTCACCATATAAATGTTGTAGGGAACTGTACGTACATATGGATTCCAACATTTCAATCCAATCCCAGCAAAATATGGATTTACTTTTCATAAGGTTATTACAGAGTTACTCAGTTGTGCTTCCTATGTCCTCCAAAATACTTCCACACAAAGTGTATATTTCCTTCAGGGGTACCACTCCCTGTTTTAAACAGATCTTATTCAGATCCACAAAAAGGGAGTTCCCTCGGTGGACATAAAGCTTTCTTGCCAACAAAAGGATCCTCCACTACCTACCTGATTAGTGGCAATGGGATAAACTTTGGAGCTTGCATTACTGTTTTCCAGATTTTCCCTTCTAAAATCGGAAGAAGCTCCAGAATCCTCGTTTGAGACACCTCAACTCCATATAACAGTTTCAGGACTACGTTTACTTCCTAATACCGAGCTGCTGGTTTGAGGGAAAATTTCCCAAATTTAGCCTCTACTCTAGACAACTGATTTGACAAAGCGGAAGCTCTGGATTTAAACCAGGCAGTTATACTAGAGACAATGGAACCAGCGTTCACCTTAAATCCCAAGTATATGATGGAGTTGACCTTCTGAATTTCAATGTACCATTGCTGCTGAAAATGTTTCCTAGATTTTCTCAACTGAACGATTTTAGTATTTTCAGGGTTAACAATCAGTGAAAAATCCTTTACGTATTAGATAAATGCATCAATAGGTCTCTGTAAACCAATTGCGGTCACATCATACAGAAGGAAATTATCTGCTTAGGCCAGCCATTTATTACTAAGCCCTGATATTTTAGGAGATACTAGGCCTGCGGATAACATATGTTCTCCTGCGTCTGCCAGGTACATGTTAAAGAGCAGGGGTGCTAACAAGCACCCTTGTCATACACACCTGCCCACTGGGATGCTTTCGGAGAGGGACCCCAAGTTGTTCAAATATACCCTTAATGTAGTTTCTGAGTACAAAGCTATTATTATTCTCAGTTAACCCCTCGGTATTCCCCATGATGCAAGTGAACGCCATAAAAGACCCCTATCAACTGCATCAAAGGCGGCCGTAAGGTCAAGAGACACAACATACACACTTTCATAGGTCCCATTCCTTGCAAGATATTGGAGACAGTTCACTATAGTTTAGTGAAGGGATGTGCCCATATTACACCTAAAACCAGTCTGCCATTTCTCGAGTTTCCAGGATTGCGCCTGCCAGATGTGATCGCAGGATAGATGCGAACACCTTACTATCCGCATATAGGATCGCGATCAGGTGGTAATTCAGGGGGTTGGCAAGAATGTGAGAGCCCTTATGTTCGGATAAGTGTGATTTGTAAAGAGGTATTGATGATGGCTGATTCTGGAGCAAAAATATCGCTCATGTCTAATGATGTGTTTGAACCTGTGATTGGAGATGTGCAGAATGTGCTTAAGCCGGGTGTGAATCCCGGTGGCTATAATCTTGACAAGATTGAGTTCTTTCAAGTGGGGAAGCGCTCAAGGGAAGGCTTATTTAACAAAGAGAGGGGTGACCCTGTTGGGGTGGAATGATTAAAAGAGACTCTGGGTGAGACTTGACCCGAACACACATGAACAATTGCTGCATGTGAATACATAAGTATGTGTAAAATGTAAAAGGGTATTCAAGACGGGTGTGGGGAAGGTAAAAGTAATGAGACATCAGATTATTTTGAAGAAAGGAAGTCTACCTGTGGCTGCAAAATTACATTCCCTCTCATTGGTATTGAGGGATGGTGTAAAAAAAGAACTTGATAAATTGCACAGCATGGGCGTGATCGAAAGGGCAGAGCAATGGATTTCACCTTTGATGGTCGCAAAGAAACCCTCCTGTTAGTTCAGATTATATGTCCACCTCCATGAATTGAATAGATGTGTTGTTGTGGAGCGGCACCCCCTGCCAAATATGAATAATATGCTGCCTATGATAGGACGTGGAAGGGTGTTCTCCAAATATGGCTTCAGCGTTTATCAGGATAGAACTAGAGGAGGAATGCAGGAAACTAACTGCATTTATAACAAATGAGGGTATTTTCCAATTTCAGAGGATGCCATTTGGACTCATGTTGGCATCTTCTGTTTCCCAAAAGGTAATGGATAAGTTCTTTAGGATGATGAAAGGTGTATTCTTTTTCCAGGATGATGTGTTGATTTGTGGAGAGACGGAAGTGGAGCATGACATGATCCCGGATGAGATGTTGATAATTTTGGAACAGAGAGGAGTGATATTAAGGGAAGTGTGTTTTTAAAAGTAACAAAGAGTAATATTTAGGTCATGAGGTGTCAAAGCCAAAACGTGAAATGGTGAATGCAACAGAGACCAGAGTCTAAGAGTGAAATAACCTTATTTCTAATGATGATAGAATTGTACCAGAAATGTGTAAAAGTTTTTGCAAAGTAACTGAAAGAGAAAATTGCTTAAGAAGATAGAAGGAAAGAAGAGAGACGGATTTGTTTAGAGTGAAAGATGCAAATAGGGAATTTGTGAAATTAAATAGGAAATAGAGTTATCACATGCTTTGAGAAGCTTTGACACACATAGAAGAAGTGTAATCCCTGTGGATGCAATAGATAATGGTATAGGAGGTGTTTTATCACAGATTAGGAAGGATGGCGATGAGGAGATTAACGCTCATGCTTCAAGAGCATAAAGGGTCCTGAGAGGAACTATTCCATCCTGGAAAAAGAGACTCTGGTATGCCATTGGGCTGTTGAGAAGTTCCGCTATTTTGTATGGGGTACAGAGTTTGTTATAAAAACTGAACACAAACCTCTGAAAAGTATCATTGATTCAAGGGGTTTGAGTAAGGTGCCTGGTAAGGTGCCAAGGTGCATGGCCAGGATGCAGAGTCACAAGTTTGAGGTACAAGTTATCTCAGGACGGGGTCAAAAACAAGAGGAAAGTGATGTGGAATTTTTGGACATGGTTTTGTGAACCATGATGGCATTGTGAGCAAGGAGATTTGGTTGCTGGCTCCTTGCACGAATGATCATGATGTTTTGATGTTCATCAACAAGTATGTAGAATCGGCATGGTCAAATAAAAGTGGATTAGGTTAGGGTGAAAGGCCCTACTCAGAGATGCACAATGAATTATGTGTGCTGACTGACTTATTCTATCATTGGGAGTGCACAGCCATCCCCCTAGCTCTTTGGAAGAAGCTATTGTATTTTGCTCATGAGGGCAATGTAGGTGTGACTAGAACCAAGGCGGTCCTAAGAAGTGAAGTGAATATTGGTGGCCCGGTTTTGATTGAGATATGGAAAGGAGGTTGGCAGATTGTGTTGAGCTTAGTAAAGTAGGAAAGGGCGAGGTGGCTAAAATGCAACTCCTGCTGGAGGTTGATATATCTAGAAAGGTTTGGAATGATTTGACAATGGACATTTTAGGGTTTGTGGAATTGGGAGGATGAGGAAAATGTATCATTGTGTTGATCGATTTGCTGTCCCAGTGGACAGAATACAAAATTGTGCGTGAGACTAGTGGGAAAACTATAGTTGCGTTTATTCAAGAGGTGCGAGAGAAGGGGGACCTGGGAGCATTTTTACTGATAATGCAATACAGTTCCTGGGTGGATATTTTGCAGAGTATGTGACGAGATGTGGAATAAAACATAAAAGAGCAGCACTACACCACCCAGAAGGAAATGCATGGTGGAGAGAACAAATAGGTGTATCATGGATGCCATTTGCATGGTGGGTGCGTGGTGTGGAAAGGATAAGAGAGTTGCTGTCCAGAAGCAGTTGTATGCACTGTGAATGTCAACCCATGGAGTCTTGGGCATAAGTGCATTTGAATTGATGTGGGGCATAAGGGCAACACAAAAGGGTCCCTCCGTGGCTTGGAAGGGCAAGAGATTTGGATTGTGTAGTGGACGAATTAAAACAAGAATAAAAAAAGGATAAAGAGAAATGGGTGATGGAAGAGAATGCGAAAAATGGAAGGATGGAGTTGAGAGTGCAGTGTGGATTAGGAAAGGTGTGGTGAATAGAAAAAGAGATTTATTGTATATGAACAGGTTATCATACCTTGTTCTTTCTAGAAAGGGGCGCCTGCTACCTTTTTTGCATTTTTGACAAGGAACTAGGGGTTGGTCACCTTATGTTACCTGGAGGAACCCAGACGTGGACACCTTGCTCACTGTGCTCAGAGAGGCACATCTCCACCTCCCTGATGAGGCCCAACAAGGCTGAAACACGTATCTGGGGTTTGCTACCTATGATTTTAAAATAAAAGACTCTTTATTAAGCTTAACTGTGAATGGTCTGGCTTTTATCTCACTATGTTGTTCAAATCTGCAGGGTAATATGATTTGTGAATTGCCAACCCTAATGGTGTACCTTCCTGCAAATGAATCTCCTGACATCCTTTGTTATCCACTAATATCTGGATGGGACTATCCCCAAAGTCTACCAGTGGTGTGTATTCACATAATATCCCTTGCTGTCTCATGGATTCATTGATGCACACAAATGTGTCAAACTGCATAATAGTTTGTCCCTTTCTGTATTTCAATGCTACTGTAAACTGCCTTGTGAATGCAGGAATGGTAACATCCTTTTTCACTTGGAGTTAAATTCCATATGACAGTATTTGTACTCAATAATAGACTTGCCTTGTATTCACAAATTCCTGTGGTGCTCCACCCAGTCTGGACAAAACATTTTGATTTAAAACATCTGACACCATACTCACTCTGTGCATATTATTTCACAGATAAAATGTGCCCTTGTTCCACTTACAATCCATATATTGTGATGGATGCTTTTGTAGCCTATTTTTACTTTCAACGTGCATCTCCCCAGACCAGTATTGCCTCAATCATTTCTGGGTAACCGTCCATGTACACTGGTACCCATGCCTGACTTTCATTCACATGCATTGCAGCGATGGTTGAAATATATTTTTCTTCATCTGACACAGAAGCATCACATTGCTCTGGGTGTTCTTTCCTTAAATAGAACCATACTGTGTCTTCATCCACTTGTGTTTGCCAGTTCTGCCTGGGATCTAAATGAATCTCTGAAGACTGTTTTCCCTTTCCTCCTACATTTCATCCTAGCACATGAGAATGACTGTAACACAAGCTACACAGCCATTTGTAAGATATACCTCAACCGCTCTTTCTGATTTCACAATGGTGTGGCGTTCATTTGCATTGGTAACCTGACTTACCCCTTTTTGGGTCTTTTGGGGCTTTTTGGCCGATGACCAAAGAACACCATTTACCCTATCAACTAGCGGCAACAGATGCTTCATATATTTAGTGCCTAATAGGAAGGTGGTTGCCTCAATTGGAGTAACAACCATTTTTTGTCTTAATTTATGTTTCCCTACCTTTTTGTAGACTACAATAGCACCTTCCACAGGTATTTCCTCCCCATTGAAATTGTGTACAGGTCCATCAATCGGCCTTAATTTTCTTAAATTGCCTTAAATTTCATAGTATTCTGTTGCTGTCTACCTTCATTTATGCTATGGAGCAGTTTTCTTGACATTACACTAGCTTGCGCTCCTGCATCCACCATTGAAAAGACATTGCATTGTTCTTCTATTGTGATAGGGGTTTAATATTGACCTTTGCATTCCTCAAGTATTCATAATAAATGTGAGTTGGCGCTGATCTCAGGAAGGATTTTGCAAAAGCCCAACTGACCTCTTGCTAAACAAAGGAACATGTGGAATGATACATTACATCCCTTTCAACTTTCCTAACTTCTTTGTGTATTTTTTTGTCCTGTGATTCCACCTGAAGCTTTGGTATTGACTGGCATCCCTGCATAATGGGCTTGCTTGAGTTCTCACCCAATTCCTTCTCTGTTACATCCACATTGTTTTCAGTGTCACCACCTATCTTCTCTATGGTACATAATTTCCCAGTATTCTCACTAACTGCTTTCTCATGTAGAAACATATAAACATTTTGTGTTTGAAACTCACCTTGCACTTGTACTTTACCTGTTAACGGCACCCTCTTGAACATCTGTGGCATGAAATATTCCATTGGGGACTCACCTCTGTGGAGATATGAACGGTATTAGATTCATTGGACAATAGATTCCCATCACTTTGATTTTATTTACCCTATCCTCACTAGCTATTTCATTACTTATAATGGATTCTGTGATCTCATGTGTACTTTCCTAACTCAATCAACCAACATTCAACAGGTGATGGTCCATTTTCACATCACCCATTATTTGTTCATTTGTCACCTCATACTTTCCATATGCAATATACTTATTTTTAACCTGTTTCCTTTCCCTCTGTTCTTTGGGTTCACCCCCAATGCTGGTGTAATCATGTGCATTTTTCATGTGTCATTCTGTGTCTGTTCTCCATTTTGTGAGTCACTTATTGGTTCCTTGGGCAGTGTCACTCTTCCACTCTTCATTCTGATTTGTCATCTATTGGTGACTCATTTGGCTATCATACAGTTATTAGCTAGCATCTTCACATGTGCTTCTAGGCTTTGAAATCTTTCTTGATCTCTAAAGTCATCTCTCTGTGCTCTTTGTCTATACTAATTTGACTTAAATTGCCCTGGCCTATTCTGGTTACTCTGATTACCTTCAGGTGACTGAATTTGGTTAGTATTTCCCTTAAATTCCTGTGATAGAGGAGGTGGGAAATGTGGTGTTACTCCCTGCCCATAACCCCTGTGTGCTGTGGCTTGGGCATTTGAGCATGGGCTATTAGTTAGAGAAATCCAAAACTCTCAAAGCAATGATAAACAAATGCTTTTATGCCTGGAAACAAACCAAGGAGCCCAAAGACAATTCTGCATATAATGTTTCTAAGGAATTTAAATTAGCCATTATCTCAGCCAAAAAAACGATGCATGGCGCCAGAATATTGAATGCCCCACGTGAGTCCAAAGAACTTTTCCAGATTTTGAAAGAACTAGAAAATCCCATCCCCAACGATCAGGATGAACTCGAGAAACATGTTGTATGGTGTACATCCATACAAGAGGCCATGTTGGGGAAATTTAATTTAATCAAATACAATATAGATGTTAAGAGGAAGGCATTAGGCTAAGAAGAGACACCTACTAATGCACTTGTGGAGAATGATGGGGGGTAGAAGTTCAGTTTCACCCCGTCAGTGAAGCAGAGCTATCTGAGACTATTGGCCCATTAAAGCCAACAAACTGTAAAGGGGATATATGTCCAGCATTAACTGTGGAAGTCTGTACCACTTCTATCATACCGTCCTTGACTAAGTTTGTAAATGCCTCCTTTAAGGAGAGTCTTGTCCCTGATGAGTTAAAAAATGCTTGGATCACCACTCTTTTAAAAAAGAAAACAGGTTTTAAGCCACGTGGTACCAGAAAATTACAGGCCCCCCACCAACACACGATTTTTGCTAAAAATATTATATTGTGGGCCTCAGCACGAGTTGGACGGTAGCCCTTAAATGTGCGAGTAGCGGTATTACGCCTGGAATACCGCTCCACCTGATCACGACCCTGCAAAATGAGCGACAGATCCAAAAGGGACTGGCTTTAATACAGCCTGCGGTATCACAGTCGACTTTATACCAACTGGCGGCAATATCACCGTCAATACAGCGCGTTATCACAGTCCTATCACAACCACATTTCCAGCGGTATTACTGCTCGAAAACTGCTGATAATACAGCTGGAATTTCCCCCAGCTTCCAGCTGTAGGTACATTAACCCAGGTGCTAGGAATAAAGCCACAGATGCATGCTGTGCACACCAGAGGGATACACAAGACCCACCCAAGCCCCAAACACACTTTTCAACACCATGCTGCCATTCTATTCGGGGAGCTTTGACATGCATTTCCACATATTGGGCTTAGATATACAGATGTTTGTAATAAGGATGAGGAGGAGGAGAAGGAGACCAGCCCCAGCATGGCATGCACCCATCCCCAGAGTCAGGCTATCACCCTGTGCCCTAAGTGACACCCAGATAGTAACAGAGTACAGGCTGGATCGGGCAACCATCACTGAGCTGCTGGCCACAATACAAAATGACATTGGGAGCAGGATTGCCATCTGCACAGTGGTGCCCCCACCGGTCAAGCTGGTGGTAGTCTGCAGTTCATGGGGACAGGCATCTTCCAGCACTCTGTGGCCATGATGCATGGCATGGCCCAGTTGACATTCAGTGCAGTACTGGGCCAGGTGCGGGATGACCTGCTGCGCCATGTCATCCTGCACATGGCACTGGCCACCACCTAGGCCCCGGTGAATGACATCAAGGCATGCTTCCATGCCATCGCACAAGTGCCCAACATCATTTCAGCCATCAACTGCACCCATGTTGCATTGATTGCACCCCAGGCCCATGAGGCAGTCTTTAGGAACCGCAAGCACTATCATTCATTGAATGTGCAGATGACCCGTGGGACTGACCTAAACATCAGCCTGCTGGTGGGCTGTGCACCTCCACACTGCCATGGCTCTCCTGTGGTGTTCTCATTTCCACCACTTGCACATGCTCAAGTGTGGGGGCCGCAGAAGCCTGCTGGTCATCGCTGCTTGCCCCTCCCTCCTCCTGGGTTTGTGATATTTGGGCCGGTTCAACAGCCTCCTGGTCGGGCTTGGGGGGTTGTGCCCTTGGTGTTGGCATGGCCGTGGAGGGTTGGGCTGTTGGTGTTGGCGTAGCCCTGCAGTTTTGGAATCTTGGTGGTGCCATGTCACTGCTCTGTTGTGGAGTTGTGGGGTGGGTCGTCGGCCTCGGTGTGGCCTGTCGGACCCTTTGTTGGGTGCTGGTGCTAATGGAGGCATGGGGGGGCACTCAATGGGATGGCCCTGCCACCTCATCCTCCCTGGACACCTCAGGTGATGCCTGCGTGCCTGTAGGGACATAGGGTATGGCATCAGGTCACATTCGCTCACATGTTTTGGCATGCATAGCAGTACTTACAGGGGGGTGTTGCACGAGGCAGTTGGACTCATGTGCAGGCCTGGCCTGCTTGTATTTTGCTGTGGACTGGTATATATGGGGCACAGTGCAGGAGGTGGGACACACTTGGGAATGCGGGTTCCCGGTGGTGGCAAGGCAGGTGTTGATTGTTGGTGTGGGCATTTTTTGTCTGGAAAGCATCTGGTTTACACGGCCAGCTGGAAATGGTGCACTGCTGTGCCCATGCCATGACTGTGTGTTGCATGGCACTTAGATAGATCCCTTGGCTGCCCTCTCCACAGCTCTGGCTCACAGGTCACAGGGGTGGTCTAGATGCACTGGCCCATGGGTGCTGCTGTGGGTGCCTGTGGTGGTTCCCACGCAGCGCGCTCAATCACAGTGCCCGGCTCATGGATATCGACACTGGGAGATGGTGTGTTGTGCCTTTCCCATTACATTTGGTATGGGGGGGTGTTGACTCACCTTTGACCTCCTGGGTGGCAGTGCCTGCCTCCGATCCTAAGACTCTGCCATGTTGATGATGCTGCTGCAGCGCTCCTCCCATGGCATGAGCTCCGGTGGTGGTGGTGATTATCCTCCTCCGATTGCCATGCTATCTGACCGGTGCTGGGCTAGGATGACCCTGACCCAGACGCACAGGTCATTATAGCACTCCTTGCATGTTTCCCCATCCCTGGGGACATGACCGACTGCAGACACCTTCTGACTGATGGTGCCCCAGATGTGGTTGCAGCGCTTTGAGCTTGTTTTTTGGGGAATTGTACAGCTCCTCATAATGGCCTAACAACTCCTCCACAAGGACATTGAACTCAGACTCCGGAAATGTAGGTTTATGGTTCCAATCATGGTCTGACTTGCCCCTTGCACGCTCCTGTGACATTTTATTGATTCAGTTGTGATTTTTAATGGATTATAATTTCCAAAATGTTCACTGCTGTGTTTTCCGTTCTGGCAGCAACGCATTTCCTATCACCACGCTGTGCTAACGCACAGTGCCGGCTCCGCTAGCGCTATTGAGGCTGGGATTACAGATGTTAGCATTATTTGGGTAGAGCGGTATGAGCTTTCATGCCAGGGACGTGTGGGCGTGTCCCCTGACTCCTGATACGGCAGTTTCTGCATGACTAATCCCAACGTCAACATTAACAGTGCTCAACGGTAATTACACTCCGATACCGCCCAACTCGTGATGAGGCCCCGAGTGTTTTATAATCAAATACGTGATTATCTGACTAACCAGAACATCTTAAATACATGGCAGTCAGGTTTCAGGCACAGACAAGGAACAGAATCAACTCTACTGGATTTAAAATACAGATTGCTACAAATAATGGACAAGGAACAAACAGCTTTGCTCATGCTGCTGCACTTGTCTGTGGCCTTTGATTTAGTGGACCATCCTCTTCTGATTTGAAGGTTAAACAAGCTGGACGCCTTTTCTGATGAAGCCATAGCCTGGATAAAGTCCTTCCTCACGAACATATGGATTAGGGTCTGTAGCAACTCTGCTGAGGCTCTCCCAACCCCATTACATTTGGGGGTTCCTCAAGGGGCATGCCTCTCGCCATACATTTATAATATTTTACAGTCCCTCTTTTTAACATGCTAGAAGAAAAAGGTGTGTGGTTCATGAATTATGCAGATGGCACAACAATGTGTCATCCCTTTATCAGGCAGCTCTAAGGAGAATGTTAAGAATATCAACAATGTTTAGGGTTTGATACAGACATGGATGGTCAACAGTGGATTAGCACTCAATGACAAAAAAATGAGTTGATCGTTGTAGGCACAGAACATTAAATTGCTAAACTAGGAACAGACTACTTGTGCTTTCAAGTGACTGGATGCAAAATTGCCACAAAAACAAAAGTGAAAACTCTCGGGATATGCCTAGATCAGAACCTCAACATGCAGGCTCATTTGATTAGTCTGGTCTTGGCATTCTTTTATTACAGGGCAACAGAGGTTTGAATCCCGGATCTGCGCTTAAAAACCAAACTCAGGTACGGTATTAGGCGTGTTATAAAAAACAATTAAATACATTAAATAAATAAATATATTAAGCTGCTAGCTCAGATAAGGCCCTTTCTCACAAAAACTAATTGCGAGACGTAGCTAGGGCCATTATTGGCTCTAAAATAGATTATTGCAGCAGTCTCTTAACTGGGATTTGTAAAACAGAATGTGCCAGGCTACAAGTGGTACAAAATAGTACAGTAAGGGTTATATCATGCCTAAAAAAGAGATACCATATTCCTGGTGCTAGATGAGAACTAAACTGGCTCCCCATAGAGGCCAGGATCGAATATCGGTTGCTCTTGTTCACTCACGAATACCTGGCTGGTTCTAGCCCAGCATATCTGGTGGAGGCCATACCAGGAAAACAGATTGTGGGAACACTGAAATCCAACAACACAGGCAGTTGATGGTACCAAGATGTGAGCTCACTCAGGTTAGTAGGTGCGCATTTTTCCAACTGCGAGTGCCAGCTTTGGTTCTGAGAGAGACAGATTTCGCAGATGTGTTTAGGACAAAGCTAAAAATGTTGCTATTCAGATAAGATGCCCCTGACCCCTTGATCCCCCTCAGTTATGGTCTTTGGTATGTGTGTTGTTGTCTTGTTTACTGCTTTTTTCATTTATGTGCGCCCATATGCCTACAGGTAACCTGGTGCGTATTATAAATTCATTATTATAACGTAAAGTATTATGTCTTTCATTACTCTGATATTTCTCCCTTTGTCGAATCCCTGTTTCAATTAATCTATCTACACACCTTGTTTCCATTTGCTTACAGTTTCCATATGTCATTGTGGTAGGATTTAATTGACTCTGAGCTCCCAATGCCTGATATGGTCCATGATGTGAGTGACTTGGGGTGCTATTCCATTCTGCTTCACTGAACTGAAATCCTAACTCTGGCCAGTTCCCAAGAGTTCCCAAATATCAGGGGCTGACATAAGTAGCCCTATTCTGGGATCAGTGGATTGAACAATTCGCAATGGTGGTGTTGCCCTTTCTACCTGGGCTTTTCCTTGTGTCGTCAAACCTTTCTGATTCTGTACCATGTAATTTTACGATTGTCCCGTCTCCAGCGCTATACTCCTCCCTGACTTAGTTTCTGCAATTGCGTAACAATCTAACACTTCCTTTCCCTTATGTCCCGGCTTTTTGCCTGTATTCACAGTTCAGGAGATGACTTCCCATATTCTCACGGCTTTATCTAGAATCCAATGAATATTTTTCCCATTTGAGAATTCACTGGCTAATTGTGCGATAAACGGCTGATGGAGCCCATAAAAGAATGTATTTTTTAACTCAATTGAATTAACATCACAGACCACATCAAATCATAAATATTCTCTTTTTAGTGTTTGTGGCATTTGCCTAGGCGATACTGCACCTGCTGACAATGCATAACTGCCCTCTTCGCTCCTTGCACTGACTTGTAGGGTGCAAAAAAACTCCTTACTGCTCGCTGATAGTCATCCCATGATAACATTTGCTGCTCACTTAATCTATGCAGAAACCCATCATGCGCCTGATCAATTCTCCAATGGAAAAATCAAATGTATTGATCTTTCTGCACATTTAGTGTTTCATAGATATGTACCACCTGATCGATATGCTCTTCTCAGAGCATATCCCCTCAGAGCTTTTCTAAACAGTCTTATCATTTCCTTAAGTGACTTCATGATCGTAAGTGGGTCTGCATTTTCTTGTGACAGTGGAACTCTGTTTGATCCCATTTCAAAATCCCCTACTCTTGTAACTTCATAATATCATTGGGCATCGTATTCCCTTCTCATCTGTCGAGTCGGAGATTCTTTTCAGACTTCTTTCCACCCTCTGCCATTAAATGAGCGATTTCATTATCTAAGCACTGAACATCTTGAGAACACTTTCTATTCTCTTTACGTAATGATGTTATTCCTACTATGGCGTCCTCCCGATCCACCTGAATCTGAGCTAAATCCTCTTTTTATTGATTGATCTGTTCAGAATTCTCCTCAGCCTATTTTCTTTTAATTTCCAACTCATTTTGTAATGTTTCCTAATGCTGTGGGTTTGCTTGTAAATGTGACAATCATCCATCAATTGAGTACATTGGCTTTGCAACTGTGTCAATGTTAATGTTAAAGGACATTTGTACCGCGCACTATCACCACGGAACTGGTCCCCTGGCACTCTGGCGGCTCTGAAAAGGGGAGGAGAGGGGGTGGGTTAGTGGGAATAAGCTGGAAAAGTGCAAGAGAGCAGTGATGTGCTGTTGGCAGCCTCAGCCTGGTGGGTCCGTTGGCTGGGCTTGGGGTGTTTTATGGTCCGTAGTCATTGTGTTCTGTTGTGCAAGTCTATGTGTGGTTTGTTTTGTTGTTGCATTGTTGTGAAGTTTATGCGGATTGCTGCGTTTTAGGCTTGTGGTTGTGTTTGGTTATAGTTTGAGAGGTGTATGCAGAGGGATGGAATTGTTAGTTGGTTGGTTAGTTGGCATTGCTGTCCTTGCAATTGTGGGATTCCATCTAGGTGCGGTACATGCTAACAGTCACATTTCTATCTAGATGCCACGCAAGCTAAAGTTCAGAATTCCATACTAGTGTGCCACATGCTAACAGTCACATTTCTGTCTAGATGCGACGCAAGCTAGGGTTCAGAATACTGAGTGTGGTGCATCTTAACAGTCACATTTCTATCTAGATTCGACGCAAGCTAGGTTCATAATTCTAAGTGTGGTGCATGCTAAGAATCACATTTCTATCTAGATGCGACGCCAGCTAAAGTTCAGAATTCCATACTAGTGTGGCACATGCTAACAGTCACATTTCTATCTAGATGCGACGCAACCTAAAGTTCAGGATTCTAAGTGTGGTACATGCTAACAGTCACATTTCTATCTAGATCCGACGCAAGCTAGGGTCAGAATTCTAAGTGTGGTGCATGCTATGAATCACATTTCTATCTAGAAGTGACGCAAGCTAATGTTCAGAATTCCATACTAGTGTGGCACATGCTAACAGTCACATTTCTATCTAGATGCGACGCAGGCTAGGTTCGGAATTCTAAGTGCGGTGCATGCTAAGAATCACATATGCTAACAATCACATTTCTGAAATTCCATCTAAGTGTGGCATATGCTAACAATCATATTTCTATATAGATGCGACGCAGGCTAAGCTTGAGAATTCCATCTAAGTGTGGGATATGCTAACAATCATATTTCTATCTAGATGTGACGCGAGCTAAGCTTGAGAATTCCATCTAAGTGTAGCATATGCTAACAATCACATTTCTATCTAGATGCGATGCGGGCTAAGCTTGAGAATTCCATCTAAGTGTGGCATATGCTGACAGTCACATTTCTGTCTAGATTTGGCGCAGACTAAACTTGAGAATTCATCTAGGTGTGGCATATGCTAACAATCACATTTCTGTCTAGATGCGACGCATACTAAACTTGAGAATTCCATCTAAGTGTGGCATATGCTAACAGTCACATTTCTATCTAGATGCGACGCCAGCTAAAGTTCAGAATTCCATACTAGTGTGGCACATGCTAACAGTCACATTTCTATCTAGATGCAACGCAACCTAAAGTTCAGGATTCTAAGTGTGGCACATGCTAACAGTCACATTTCTATCTAGATCCGACGCAAGCTAGGTTCAGAATTCTAAGTGTGGTGCATGCTAAGAATCACATTTCTATCTAGATGTGATGCGAGCTAAAGTTCAGAATTCCATACTAGTGTGGCACATGCTAACAGTCACATTTCTATCTAGATGCGACGCAGGCTAGGTTAGGAATTCTAAGTGCGGTGCATGCTAAGAATCACATATGCTAACAATCACATTTCTGAAATTCCATCTAAGTGTGGCATATGCTAACAATCATATTTCTATATAGATGCGACGTGGGCTAAGCTTGAGAATTCCATCTAAGTGTGGGATATGCTAACAATCATATTTCTATCTAGATGCGACGCGAGCTAAGCTTGAGAATTCCATCTAAGTGTAGCATATGCTAACAATCACATTTCTATCTAGATGTGATGCAGGCTAAGCTTGAGAATTCCATCTAAGTGTGGCATATGCTGACAGTCACATTTCTGTCTAGATTTGGTGCAGACTAAACTTGAGAATTCCATCTAACTGTGGCATATGCCAACAATCACATTTCTGTCTAGATTTGGCGCAGACTAAACTTGAGAAATCATCTAGGTGTGGCATATGCGAACAATCACATTTCTGTCTAGATGTGATGCATACTAAACTTGAGAATTCCATCTAAGTGTGGCATATGCTAACAGTCACATTTCTATCTAGATGCAGCGCAAGCTGGGTTCAGAATTCTAAGTGTGGTGCATGCTAAGAATCACATTTCTATCTAGATGCGATGCAAGCTAAAGTTCAGAATTCCATACTAGTGTGGCACCTGCTAACAGTCACATTTCTATCTAGATGCGACGCAAGCTAGGTTCGGAATTCTAAGTGTGATGCATGCTTAGAATCACATATACTAACAATCACATTTCTGAAATTCCATCTAAGTGTGGCATATGCTGACAGTCACATTCTGTCTAGATTTGGCGCAGACTAAACTTGAGTATTCCATCTAAGAGAGGCATATGCTAACAATCACATTTCTGTCTAGATGCGATGCATACTAAACTTGAGAATTCCATCTAAGTGTGGCATATGCTAACAGTCACATTTCTGTCTATATTTGGCGCAGACAAAACTTGAGAATTCATCTAAGTGTGGCATATGCAAACAGGCACATTTCTATCTAGATGAAACGCAAGCTAGAGTTCAGAATCCTGAGTGTGGTGCATGCTAACAATCACATTTCTGTCTAGATTTGGCGCAGGCTAATCTTTGTGGTTCTCTCGGGGTATGGTACTGGTTAACATTATACTGCGGGCAGTGTTTGCTGTCCAGCCATGAATAGGTTTAGGCTGGTGGTCACATATCTCTCTAATAATGCATGGTGTAGGTCTGTAGCAGTCTGGGCCATTGAAAGCTAAGTTAGAGTGGCAGGAGCTTTCTGGAGTAGAGTAATTGCTCTACCCCCCACCCATGCCAGCACTTACGGTTTTGTCGGTGTCTGGTGGCTTCATTGGCTTCCCTCAATTGTAAACCGCTGTCGCTGCCTGGCGTATCTTCTAGCTTAGCCACCCTTTAGCGTCATTTTGTCATTTCTCTCTGGCACTTCTCCATGGTTGGTTTATCGTGTCTCCCAATATACAACACCTGGTGTAGGATGAACCAAAGCTTTGCATTCAACTGGATTATGCTGTCTTTCTGTGATTTCTTATAATCTCAATCAAAAAGCCTGACCAGACACAAGTGTAACCCCTTCCCCTCTTCAATCTATTTTTCAGGCACTTCCTTTTCTATCTATGAAATTAGCTGCTCTCGTCCGACATTCATGCTATCTGACGTCCAAGTGGCTAGCACAAAGAAATTGGATTCTGCATAGTTGCATAGATTTGTCACACTAACCTCAGACATGTTGCACACTGTCCGTGCAAAGCACAAAGGGGCCAATTCATGGAATAATTGTGTGCTGAAATCAGTGGCGGAAGAGAGAGAAATCCAGCGCACCCAAGCGATGCATGGAAGTCTGTGCGCGTGTTTTTCCAGGGAGCTGCGCCAAAACCGTGCGTGGCGCACACAGGCGCACACATCACTGTGACATCCCGAATGCTGTGCGCGACGGACAGAGCGAAAGCGCACACACCAAAAAGGGGGCGAAACATGCGGAATGGGGAACAATGTGTGAAAATGAGGGCGTAACTGAGGAAGTACTGCTGGGAAATACATGGAACACCCACATGAGCACGAACAACACATATTCATAGAATCGAATAGGGGAAACCCGTGCACACCAAAAGACACGCACAGGCGTAAACACGTCTGCCACACAAAGGCAGGCAGAAGTGGCCCCGTGCAGTATAAAAGTGCGCGCAAACAAACACGCATATAAAGCTATGATGAATGTCCCATTTCTCGCAGCAGTGATCGTGGGACACCGCAGGAGGAGGAGAATAGCCAGGCCCTGCATTTTTTCGCCCAGGACCAGCCTTTTTGGGATTCCTGATGACGAGGTCTATAGCAGGTATATGTTTACACCTCATATCATCCTAGAGCTGGTTTGGGAGTGTGAGGATAACCTCACATCACCCACCCTGTGCTCCCAAGCACTGAGCCCCTTGGAAAAGGTGCTCAATGTCCTGAATTTTTTGGCCACTGGGTCATTTCAGCGGACACCTACCATAGTTGGGGGTGTCTCACAGCCCATGGTATCACACTGCCTACACCAGGTGTTGGCAATCATGACTGCGTGCATCTCAGTTCGCAGGTACATATACATGCTCAGAACACCCACAAAAGGCTGGCCGTAGTCCTGGACTTTTTCAGGGTGGCACACTTCCCGAAAGTGCTCAGTGCCATAGATTGCACCCATGTGGCCCTACGTCCACCTAGGGCCACTTAGCACATCTATCGCAACCGCAAGCACTGAACTATCCTGGGTCTACCCATGCCAGTTCCATATATAGAATGTCCGCCCTGAGCCAGCATCTGGAAGCTGGGAAGCATGGGGATACATGGCTCATTGGTGAGTACAAATGTCTGTGCACATGCATGTATGACACACACAGACAAATACACAAACCCAACTAATGACAACCATCCTCACCTACCCAGGGGACAGTGCCTACCCTCTGAGCACCCACATGATGATGCCAATACGGAACCCCACCACACCACACCAGGTAAGATACAACGCAGCCCATATTGCAACCAGGTGCATAGTGGAGCGCACATTCGGAGTGCTCAAGTCACGCTTCTGCTCCCTTGACCGCTCTGGCGGGCAGTTACTATATGCACCACCAGTAGGGTGCAGGATTATTGTGGCAGCATGTGTTATGCACAATGTTGCAACACAGCGGGGCGTACCGGTGGACATGGTGGTGCCCCAACATCCCCAACCACACACACAGGCGCTGCTCATGGGAGGGGAAAGGGCACGTGGCGAGGAAGCCCGGACCCAGCTTGTGGCCACATTTTTCACCTAAACTCCCACCCCTGCGGAGTGCACACAGGCCTGGCACATACCAGGTGACAATCGATGATGACAAAGAGACAGTCAACTGTCACAACCTTACCACCCTGAGAATGTTTCCATGGAAGTGCCATATTGTGTACATCCCTAGCTACTTAAAGATAACCAATCCGGTGTGACCAACAGGAACACATGCACGGTGCATATCACACCACCCCCCTGCAAATCAGGCCATTAAAATCACTGGTATGTCACCCAACACCCATTACCCTCGTCAGCCACACCATGACATGGCATGCAACAGCAAAAGAGCAAACCAAATGCACAACACATGACAAATTAGTCACGAAGTTCCACGTGATAAATGGAAACAGGCCTGACACAATCACACCTGACATGGAATCAGATGAAATGACTGACCACCAACCTCCCACACATACAAAGTCATACACAAATGCATGCCACCAGCAGTACCATCAACAAAAGGCAGAATGCCTGTTGGCATGCACATTGCTCAATCCAAATCCACAAATCACAAAACTGTGTGCTGTGTGTGTCCATTGCAACACACCACTCAGCACACAGCACAGTGAGCGTCCATTGTGTTGGGGATACACCTTGAGCATCATATAAAAAAGGACAAGCAATCAAAATTAGCCAGTGACGCATGTACACGATCCAAAAATTGTAAGTGATCATGCACTGCAGGGACACAGCATGGCAGAGAAGGCAATCTGGGTGCACGTTTGGGCATGGAAAGGTGGTTGTATGTGTGGTGGTGCATTGTGTAAGTGTGTGTGTCAGTAGGGTCATGCACCCAATACATGCATGTGAAATGAAGTGACCCTCAGTGTCCTGTACACATCGCATGTGAACAATGGCCATGTGGACACCCCAGTGTGTCAAACCACACCAATCCCATGACACCTGAAAAGTAAACCCAACACAGTAACATCCACTGCCCAGCAGAACACATCATGTACATAGGACCCCACGTTGATAATGTCAGACAGTGACCAATCACTGTAGCCCAAGCGTACTGTCCGACAACAAAAGCCCCTTCCTCATTTCCTCATCAACTTGACCTTCAGAAGAACTGACTCGGGGGTCTGTCGGCTTCTTCCTTCTATTCTACCTGGCTTCAGGATCCCCCTTCCCCTTGGTTTCCTTGTTCTTCCTTTTGTGTAA
This sequence comes from Ambystoma mexicanum, assembly GCF_040938575.1. Taxonomy (NCBI): domain Eukaryota; kingdom Metazoa; phylum Chordata; class Amphibia; order Caudata; family Ambystomatidae; genus Ambystoma; species Ambystoma mexicanum. Next base: position 742,418,098 of record NC_090928.1, read on the forward strand.
AGAGGGTCTAGCCCCCTGAGAGGCCACCTTGACTGGTAACAATACCAAATTGCAGAGAACTCCAAGGTGCCAAACCCCCGAACCAGGGAAAAAGCCTCTAGGCACCAAAAAACCCTGGAAGAGTCTCCAGTAGATGACTTGAAGTTGTAGAATATGGCCAAGTACATGTCCAAGCAGAATGATAGAATAACTTCCAAGGTTGCACAGTTGTAGAATAGTTCAACAGGATGGGTAGATATTTGAGTAGACAACAATAAATTAGGATGCCACAACTGATGGGTACAGCTGCAACTTGAGTAGAAAATAACCAAGGAGGCTGGCACAACTGGATGGTTGAGCTGAAATCCAATCAATCCTTGATAGCGTGAATGGAGAAAGGCAGAGACAGCACAAGTCTGGAAAGGCAGAGTGAATGTGAGATTGCTGGAAACAGCTGACAGCACGTTAAGAGCCAGAACAGTTGAATAACTTTGGTAAAAGGTCAAAGTCAACATAAAGGTATGGATGAAATAGATGAAATATAGGAGGAGCGAGAGAGAGGGCAAGAGAGAGAGATGCTGTGGTACAGAATTGTACCGAGGCAAACCGAGGCAGCCTACGAGTAGGTGGAAATAACTGTCCGAGAGACGGGCGGACAGATCTACAACAAGGACAGTAGCAGGAACAAAAACAGGGACCAAAGGCACCAGAGTGTGAAAAATGAGTAAAAGAGCTGTAGTCCAGTATGAAAACTGTACTGTCACGCAGCTGCGAAGTCCAAGAGCGAAGACAGATACAACGTGCCATCCAAATGAAACGGAGCGTAGAAGTAGTCTAGCCAGACTTCTCAGGTGAGGACTGGACCATGAGTTGTGGTTCCTGGGTCACATTCCTAATGCTTCCACCTTTGCCACAATTCCCAGGGGCTGAACCTAACATGTATCAACTTGACCTTGTCACCACTTGGCCCCCTCCCAACATCAGTGTGGTTTTAACTTGCGTCAGTAGCTGCTGGGTCCTCTTGACTGGACCCAGCACAGCAACAGCTGCTGTGACAAGGTCTGTGACCGAGACTGTCCTGGCTGGCAGACTCACAGCTGGGGTGGTGTTGGCTGCATCTGCCCATGCAGTTGCCAACACCCGGCTGCTCGGGGCAGCAGATGACAACACTGCCCCAGGGACATGTGCTTCGGTCAGAGCATTCCTGCATGCACATTGCTTGTGCCTTCTGACCACCTGAAATTCAGCCTGGGAGTCCTCAGGTGCCAATGCATCATGCACTGGCCGACCCTGAGCCTGGTTGGTGGTCACCACACCTGCACCTGCAGCTACCACTACCGTTGGTCCTGTGGCAATAGAAGAAACTGACTGCCGGGTCACATGGGCACCAGTGTCAGATGCAAGAGCTGCATCCTCCGGAGCCACAGGGGGTGGTGGCATGACTGCACCAACACGTGGCAGAACATCCTGCCGAAGTTGCACACCCTACCCTCTTCCCCCTCTGCAGCCACCCTGGCCACCCTGGACTCCCCCACTCCCTGGTCACACCGGACATGTCCCTGACCACACCCACCACATGGAGGATGCCCAACTGAGGCACCCCTCACCTTTCGTGGCCTCCCAACAATGGCGCAGATGTACTAGTGCCAATGGGAGGTGTACACGACAATTGTCCTAGGCATTTGGGGTGAAGGGGCTGGGGTATGTGATGTAAACAGCACCCCTGCGCCCCTGCAAGGCTGTATGTGACCCCTGTGAGAAAATGATGGGCCACGCAACGCTCAGGCACCCCAAATCTGCAATAAAACTGTGTATGCAACCCCCGGTAGCCCACGTGTGGAATTAACCTCCCGCAGAATGCAGTAGCACCCAGGGACACAAAAACTGCATACGCGTGGGACACACAGGTTACTATGACTTTGAAAACGGGTAAGCGATACACAGGGGGACCCGCAGTGGGAAAAATAGCATGCGCAACTCACCGTCTGACTAGCGTGTGAAAGAAAAACACAAGTAGGCAAGACCCCGGCCAAAAGCAGAGGTACGTCCTCGGTCCGCTGTTAAATGATGGCGCATGAAACAACAAGAAGTAGCAACACACGCGTTGGTCTCCACGAAAAGCACATACAGCAAACTGCTGGCCCACACTCATATTTAACCCTTGCCGAGGGTAACACCTGTGCACGTCACATCACTTACATGCTTAGGCCCTTTCCTCGAATTACACGCATTCACAGGCAGACGTGCTGTTATTACACGTGCAGATTCACTCTGCACCATGCCAAGGGAAATGCCCGCGCATGTCACGTCGCTTACGCGCTTACGTGCGAAGGCCCTTTCCTCAGGTAACACACTGACGTGCTGTGTTTTTTCACATGCTAAATCACTCTGCATCAAACTGGCCATGCGAGAACACATGGAATACCACGCTCCTGCCCAGAAGGCCATTTTCCTGCCCCCCAGAGCCCCGAACAGCCTCCCAAGAGCCATCTGCTGCTGTCTGCCTGCCTGCTGCCATCATGCCCTGCTATTTGGTGCCTGCACATCAGCCATCGCCAGGGGTCCAGTTGCTGTGACCACCCCTGCTGCAACAGAAGACACCCAACTGGTGTTTCATTGCTCCACAGCCCAGCAACAGGACCCAGTTGCCCACCCACAGCTGCCTCGGGGGTTGACATGTTGGGCCAAACTCCATCTGGTACCAGTGGCGACCCCCCGGCATAGAGGCAGAGGACTGCCAGCTTCACTGCAGGAGAAGTTGGCATCCTGGTGGAGCAAGTCCTGTTGCATTATGATGCCCTCTTCAGACGAGCATGCGCCAACTAGGATGGATAGGAGAGGATCTGGTTGGATATCGTGGGTGCCATCAACGTGGAGGGGGTGGCAACCCACAACCTGAAACACGTCCATAAGTGCTGGGAGGACTTCAGATCCAGGACCCTCAGGAAGGCCTGGTGCCTCGTGGACACAGCGGATGCAGTGGGGTGCCGCGTTCTGCTTACCACCACCAGATGAGGGCCCAGGAACGCATTCACCCAGCGCTTCACCTCCAGGTCCATGAGAGGCAGACCCGTCTGGAGTCGAGTGGTAAGTGACCATGCATACTCATTGGACGCAGTACATGTTGAGGTGTGCCAGGAGTGTGTAGCTTGAACATATGTCTGACATGGCCCATGTGTGGATGTTTATGTGCAGGTACATGACCGTGCTGCATGTGATTCCAGTTATATGTGATGCACATCAATGGTGTATGTGTTCCAAAGCATGATGCACAACTGCATGTGAAGATGCATACATGTTTGCATGCCTGTGTATGCACTGTGACAGGTGGTGGAGTTGTACAGATGCATGTCTGTCTGTTGACATGTGTGCATGTGTTCGGCACTCCGCATGTGGCTTGTGACGTCATGCCAACCTTTGGATGTTCATGCAGTTACATGTGTATGGATGCTTAGGCCTGCTGCACAATTCCTGTTAATTTGTGCATGTGTGTGGGTTCAAATGACATAAGTGTTGGGGAGTGTGATGCCATCTGTGATGTCTGACACTGACACTCATGTGCAATTGTCATGTGTGTATTAGACGCCTGTGTTCTAGCTCTCCCTGTCTGCAGCGTCGACTGATGAAGACGGAGGAGACGGTGCTGTGGAGCCCAGCGGCATGGATGCCACCGCCAGCCGGAAACACAAGGCCCAGCTCCCTCCCCAGGTAATCATATCTTCCGGGAGTGAGGAGTCTGGTGCCATGTCCATGGCCGCAGCTGCCGATGGAAGGTCCAAGGGGCGGAGGTTGGAGGTGGACTCCTCAGCAGCAGAAGGGGCAGCTGAGCCCCCACAGTGGCCTGTGTAGGAAGACGGCACAGAATCATCCAGGTTGGTGGGGGGTTTGGTTGAGGAGGAGGCCATCCAGGGGCAGGGACAGGAGGCAGCACAGACCACCGCGCCTGTGTGTAAACCTGTCCACGATACTGTGACTGCATCATCCGGCGCCAGCAGGGATGCCTTCGTCCAGACCCATTTTCAGGGAGGGGATGCGTGAACAACAACTGCCCTTCCTCTCCCCTTCCTCTCGCTGCGAACGTGGCAATCCGTGACCGGGATGAACCTGTCCTAGCTGGGTTGGCGTTACACGCACGTGGAATTTGAGATGACGTGCAGGGTTCTCGTTAGGACAATGCACGTCATTTTGAATTCCTGTATGGACGCGTCAACCTACTAGGATGGGTCGTCGGCACTGGGTTCCTCCGTGTGCTGGATCTTCTTGCGACCCCCACCACAACTGAACCCCCTAATCGCCAGTCGTCCTCCGTGCCATCTTCCCGCCCAAGTATCACCTGGGCCCCCTGTGGAGCTGCACCTGAGCCAGCGGCCAGTCTGGTAGAGGACACATCCCTGTCACAGTCGAGAGTCGGAGGCCTAGCAGGGGTGGCCACCCCACCAACTGGACTTCAGCAAATGGGTGACGTGCAGGCATCAAAAAGCAGGGCACGTGCACCACAGCGCCGGGGGATTACATCAGCCCGGATGCCATTGTGGTGCCAGAGGGAGTTGTATTGGAGGTAGCAGCAGGCTCAGCGTGGGAGACATCATGGCTCGGGGCCATCAACATCCCGGGGGCAGGCATCGGCCAAGAAGAAGGAGGACCCGAGACTGGGAGTGTCTTCCGTGTGGCAGCAGTTGGGCCAGCAGATAGATGAGGAGCAGCGGCGGGCAGAGAGGGCACGGCTCAGGATGGCCATGGTGGAGAATTCCATGAACCGGGCTTTGAGGCGGGCTGAGTGCCTCGAGGCAACTCGCAGGGAGTTGGTGAATGCCATGGCTGCATCCCTGCAAGACCTCTAGGCCAGGGAACAGGCACGCCGCTGGAACATCGACATGGAGTTCGATGATGTCTTGGCCCGGAACATCAGTGAGTGAGCCGTCGGACTAGCCCGCCGCCTTTGTACATAGTTATTTAGGCATAGGTTTCCTTTCTTTTAATTTCATCAGTGAGTGAGCCCCAGACTTTGCTCCTCCTTTTTGTATATAGTTCTATTTTTGATAGTATTTTTGATAGCTTTCCTTTATTTTTGGGATCATGGACTTTTGTGACTTACATTGTAAATAGTTCCGGACATGTACATACTTTCTTTTTTACGTCATCCCATGCAGTAATGTTTTTTATGGTTTTCAATTTTGTATTATTTCTATGGACTTTGGCGATGGACCACTTTTCAGTTTTCATGTGTTGGATTTAATTTTTCCTTGGATTTTACTTCCCTTTTGATATTGCATTCATAATTTCTTCATTTGCAAGTGTGGTTTTGATTTTGTCATTTTGTTTTCTTTTTAATACATTTCACAAATCTTCATTATTGGTGTGGTCTACTCTCATTAGTTTTGTGCATGTGTCACTGCCCATTGCCTCTGTCATGTGTCACCACTGTGTGGCTCTGTTGGACATGTATTTGGGTGCATGCGTGTGCTTTTTTGAATGTCAAGGTGTGGTACTTATAGTGGGGAGTGGGTACAATATATGGTTGTGTGTTTGGACTGGGGTGCTGCGGCCTGGGCTGGGATTTGTGTTGGCATTTCTGACATGGGCCTCTATTTTGACAGCTTGTTGGGTGGGGGGACATGAGTTGGGGCCTGCTGGCAGGTTGTCGTCACTGGGGGTGGGGTGGGGTGGGGGGGACATGAGTCGGGGCCTGCTGGCTGCTTGCCGTCAATGGGGGTGGGGGGGACATGTGTTGGGGTCTGCTGGCAGGTTGCCATCACTAGGGGTGGGGTGGGTGGGGACATGAGTCGGGGCCCCCTGGCAGGTTGCTATCACTGGGGTTGGGGTGGGGGGGACATGTGTTGGGGCCTGCTGGCAGGTTGCCATCACTGGGGGAGGGGTGGGGGGACATGTGTCAGGGACTGCTGGCAGGTTGCCGTCACTGGGGGTGGGGTGGGGGGACATGAGTCGGGGCCTTCTGGCAGATTGCTTTCACTGGGGGTGGGGGGACATGAGTCGGGGCCTGCTGGCTGCTTGCCATCAATGGGGGTGGGGGGGACATGTGTTGGGGTCTGCTGGCAGGTTGCCATCACTAGGGGTGGGGTGGGGGGGACATGAGTCGGGGCCCGCTGGCAGGTTGCTATCACTGGGGTTGGGGTGGGGGGGACATGTGTTGGGGCCTGCTGGCACGTTGCCATCACTGGGGGAGGGGTGGGGGGACATGTGTCAGGGACTGCTGGCAGGTTGCCATCAATGGGGGTGGGGTGGGGTGGGGAGACATGTGTTGGGGCTTCCAAGTGCATGGTGCCATGTGGCCTGCCTGCGGGGCATGGTCAGGGTGGATGGGCTGCCAGCGGCACATGGCCAGGGATTGTAGGGGTGTCCCCTGTGGTGTGGGCTGTCTGCGGTGCATGGGCACAACTCCTCGCGCACCCCCTGAAATATGCGTACCCCACACACGCCAGCCCAATCGTATGTAAAACTCCTCGCGCACTGCTCTGAATATGTGTATCCCGCTCGTTCCAGCCCAATCACGTGTAAAACTCCCTGCGCACCCCTCGGAATACACGTACCCCGCTCACACCAGGCCAATTGCGTGTAAAACTCCCTGAGCACCCCACGGAATACGCGTACCCCGCTCATGCCAGCCCAATCACATGTAAAACTCCCCACGCACCCCTCGTAATATGCATACCCCGCTCGCACCAGGCCAATCGCGTGTCAAACTCCCTGCGCACCCCCACAATATGCATACCTTGCTCGCGCCAGCGGAATCGCGTGTAAAGCGCACCCCATATTCGTGCACCCGTGTGGTGAGGAGCCACATGCACCCCCTGCAGGCAGCCCACACCACAGTGGAACCCCCTACAACCCTGGACATGCCCCACAGACAGCCCATCCACCCTGACCATGTCCCGCAGGCAGCTCATCCACCCTAAACATTCCCTGCAGGAAGACCATCCACCCTCCCCATGCCCTGCAGGCAACCCATCCACCCTGACCATGCCCCACAGGCAGCCCATCACCCCTGGACATGCCCTGCAGGCAAACCATCCACCCTCCCCATGCCCCGCAGGCAAACCATCCAACCTCCCCATGCCCCGTAGGCAGCACATCCACCCTCCCCAGCCCCGCAGGCAGCACATCCACCCTCCCCATGCCCTGCAGGCAGCCCATCCACCCTGACCATGCCCCGCAGACAGCCCATCCACCCTCCCCATGCCCCGCAGGCAGCCCATCACCCCTCGACATGCCTCACAGACAGCCCATCCACCCTCCCCATGCCCTGCAGGCAGCCCATCCACCCTCCCCATGTCCCGCAGGCAGCCCATCCACCCTCCCCATGCCCTGCAGGCAGCCCATCCACAATGACCATGCCCCGCAGACACCCATCCACCCTCCCCATGCCCCACAGGCAGCCCATCCACCCTGACCATGCCCTGCAGGCAGCCCATCCACCCTCCCCGTGTTCACCAACTGCCCGGATCTGCCACCACCAGGCCTCGCAGCTGCCACCTGCAAGCGCAACCAATCATTGCCACACTCTCATCCATCAAGTCATATCACCTTCCTCCTCATCTGCCACATGAAGACTGGGGTCTGCCACACCCGCAGCACATCCGCATACTCACGCACCCGTCAGAAAACACTAACTAACATCCAGATAAACCATCAACTATACATCAACACATCCGACCACATCACAACCATAACCAGTCACACCACCATTCTCTCCAAAGAAACACCTGTCATTTGCATTCTCCATTTGTATCGTCAACACACACTCCCACTGCCTCGAAGAAAACATGTAAAAGTGGGAAAAATAGAAAAGGTACAAACAAAACAAAGATCACATGTAAACAACGCAACTGAGAAAGAAAACAGTGCGTGAAACAAAATAAAAACACAGCGACAGACAACTGATCATGAGGTCCGTCCAAGTGCAAACAGGTCTCAAACAAACAATTGAATGCATTCAAACTTTCAAGAAAATAATGGCCAACAGGTTCAGAAAAGTCATATTAACAATATGCAAGTACGCGTCAAGTACTGTTGGCTGTCGGATGTTGTTCTTTCTCCTGACTGGAACGCTTTTGTGAGGACTTGTGTAGCCGCTGCTGGACACGGGCTGCGGTGCACTACGAGCAGCGTTGCTCGAGGAGGACGTCTTTTGCTGCTACACTCCTTTTGCCTGACCAAGGAGGTACTGTTGAAAGGGAGGCTCCGCCCCCTTGTGTGTGTGACGCCCCAAGCCTCTATTTCAAGCCCTCTCCCGGCGCACCCACGCCGGACACCAAGTACGCGTCAAGTACTGTTGGCTGTCGGATGTTGCCCTTTCTCCTGACTGGAACGCTTTTGTGAGGACTTGTGTAGCCGCTGCTGGACATGGGCTGCGGTGCACTACGAGCAGCGTTGCTCGAGGAGGACGTCTTTTGTTGCTACACTCCTTTTGCCTGACCAAGGAGGTGACTGTTTCCTGTTGCTTTACTGCGCTGTCTACCTGTTGGCTCTCCATTTGTGTCCCCGTTGGCCCTTCCATATACTTCTGTTGATCCACGTTGGCTATGCATTGCTCATGCAACGCCCATTTGCCCAGAGCACTCCCCCCTTAGAGATCCATCCTGGGTGGTGCACTTGTAACTTTTTCTTTTTTGTTCCCTCCCACTCTAGGTACTGTTGAAAGGGAGGCTCCGCCCCCTTGTGTGTGTGACGCCCCAAGCCTCTATTTCAAGCCCTCTCCCGGCGCACCCGCGCCGTGCACCAAGTACGCGTCAAGTACTGTTGGCTGTTCGCGGTGCACGGTGCGGGTGTTTGGGCTCTTCCTTAACCTTTTGGATCGGACTCACTGTGTGTAGGGACCATTTATCTTTGGTCACGCTTCTCCTTTAGTGACTGTGAGCAGGAGCGCATTCTGACCTCGAGCCTATAAGTAGGTTACGGCTGTTGCTTACTTGTTGGGAACGGACATATATATATATATATTGTTAAGGGGTTACCTACAGTTTTTCTGAAAGTGTGGTTCTTTTAATTACGGTTGCTTTTTGTTTTACTTTGAAAAATACTTCCCTAAACAACACTATGAGGAAAAATAAGTTACCCATACTGCGCAAAGAAGCCGGGGCTGACTTCTTTGCAGGAGTTAATACAAGAAGGCTAGTCTTGCGCGTGCTGTAGCACTGGCGCTTCCAGAGATGGGAGAACGAGGAGGCGCTCCTGCAGTGCGCGCAAGACTGCTCGAACATGGAGAAACAGGGGGAACCTCTTTTGGATCCTTCTCAACCGCTGTTTGGTGAAGATGACACCAATATTGACAAGTCACAGAAATCTCCTATACTTGATGTTGGAAAGGAAGATAACTTTGATAAGGAAACAAATAATAGCAATATCCCTAGTGTCTTTAATTGTGATGACATGCTGGATTATTCTAATACCTTGCTGTCTCAGGGTATAACTGATGCTGGGTTTCCCTTGAACAACCAGCCAGAAGTGTTACCCTCAGACTTTTCGGTAATGATGAGTTTATTCAATAGGTTATTACTGGCTGAGTCACGTAAGCAAACAGATGCACTTAAAGACTTGACATCTGAAATAATTCTACTACCTGACAGACTTGCGGTCTCTATCAGCTCTATACTGGCTGCTACGCTAAGTCTGCCTATACAGAAAAAGGGGGACGTACACAAGGATAGCCCCACTGGTGCGGTCATTACTCCTGAAGAGATCATTGTAATAACCTCAACTCAATATGATGTAACTCAACTAGAATCGGAAAAAATAGATAATGAGTTAATTGATGTGGAAAAAACAGACCAGGTAATGGGTGCTCAACACTCAGCCACTGGGGACAGAATTTTAGAGTCAAAGATGTCCAAAAGACAGGGGAAAAAGTTAGCAAAACTAAAGAAAAAAAATAACAATAACAAAAACATATGGGCTAATAAGAATACGTCGAGAAAGTTCCTCAACTACTGTGATTTTGATGGGGATAAAGTGCTGCCAGTCTCTGGTCCAAAAATAAATCAGGACACAGGACGGGTGCAAGGGACAAAGGCACTCAATTCCAAAGACCAATCCTCTCAGAGTATTTATACCATGGGAGATCTGCCTTTATGTGAAATTATGAAAAAGAAAAAACAGACTCAGAGTGACGAAATGTTTGAAATATTTAATGTAAGATCAAATCTTCCTAACCAAGATGATCAGTCCGACGTTCAAATGGGGGGGGATGTGGTTAAAAAAATAAGCAGTCCCGGGCCTGTCATGACAGTGAGTAAATCAACCTTGGGTGAAGGTCTTGGGGGAATCTCATTACCGGTGAGCACAAGGGTGGGCATTACTGTCAATGCAGCTCTCGACAGTACTGATTGGAAACTTCGTGCGGCAAAGGTTAGCTGTGTGGGTGGTAATTTCCCCGTCCATTGTGACCGCATTAAGATAAACCAGAGCCTTAGGCCCTCTGATGGGGAAATCCCCTCAGGAACTTTGGGATGTGTTAATTATTCCTCAAATCTGAACAGCAACCCGCACTTGGGGTATGCGACTCAGATTGGTCACTGTACTTCAGATCAATCTGTACATGCTGAATTGGGGGGAACTGCCTCGAACCTAACAGCAGCAGGCTGTCCTCATAAACCATTTGATATACAGGATGTGGGCAGGGTCCCTATTGTTGGTGGCATGTCCGTATTTAATAATGGGATAGGGATGATGGAGCCCCTCTCCCTGCGGACTGGTGGTTGTACAGTTAATAAGGATGGGTCCTCTGAGCTAGATAACACTATGGCCCTCATTACGACCCTGACAGTGGACCATGGTGCTAATAGCACCATGGTCCATGCCGGTAACTCACCGACTACGCCATGGTGGATGGCGGAATTACCGCCCCATTCCAAGGTTGGCGGGGCGGTAATTCCCCATTCACCATGGCCCCTTCCCCATTCCCATTTTTGCCCCCATAGGGCATAATGGGAATGGGGAAGGCGCTAATTACGGCACCGTAAATTACGGTGCCGTAATTTGCTCCAAAGTCCCTTTGCGGGTTGGATTTTTAACACCTGCTAAAAGCAGGCGTTAAACACCAACCCGCAAAGGGACACTTGTAATCAGGCGTTAAGGGTTTAACGGCGCCGACGCTCTCTACGGCGCCGTAAACCCCTTAACGCCTGACTTGTAATGAGGGCCTATGACTCAAAAGGGGTCGGCTTAAAAAAAAAATATTAATAAAGAGAATACAGAATCCAACTTTAAGGATATCCTTCAGGGTTCTCCTACGAGGCAGGCTTGCAAGGATGATGATATTTATCACACTATAATGAGGGTCCTGAATGAAAGACACCCTTATGATGGAAGAGCACCTAGGGTGGAAAAAGAACATGGCATTAATTCAGAATTAACGTATGAGCAGTACTGTGCCTCTAGTGGTACAGTTAATCGGGAAATAAATGGTTGCAGCAATTCGTTGAATACTGAGTTACAGAAGGGAAGTAAGTCTGTGGAGTCTGAACCATCTCAGGATGTCTGTGCACTTGACTTAAGGGAGCCTGCTAGACTGGATTTACCTGGGTTGGTTCTTACTACCTTATTTAAGGATCTGGAAAACACATCTTTAAATAGACCATACATCGTCTCCCTCTTTAGCCAAATTAAGGAACTCAACTTGATTTCATCAGCGGATATTGAGTTGGTGGATTATATTCACAGGCATAGACTTGATTATGTAAGGTTGGTTATTCCTTCGCCCCTGGTAAGAAACTTATTATTAAAAGAGGCTGAGAAGTTACAATGTAGGGGGTTTGACATATTTGAGTGTGTCTACACTATGCCTTCGACTAATAGGAAATACAATAATAATACTTCCGACATGGAACATCCTTTATTGCAGGTGGACAACATTAGACCAAAGGCGGAGGAGAACAGGGAGAAACAGGAATGGAGATGGTTAGCCCTATCTCTCCGTGAGTCGATTGACTCACTTAAGCAACTGAAGTCCCTCTAGCCAACCAAGAATACTTACACTCTTGAGTTGGAACTCAAGAGGTTTGACCAATCTATTATACAATCTGTCTCTCATGCAGGAAATGTCGAAATGTGATTTTGTCCTTATCCAAGAATCATGGGCTACGGCGCACCTATGCTGGGAGGGCTATACGGTCTCAAATCTATGTGCGCAAAGGGGTAGACTGGGTAGGCCCAAGGGAGGACTCTTTATTGCAATTAAGAATATTAACAACCCTAGAGTGACAGGGGAATGTTTTTTTTTGCCATCACCTTTTAGTGGTGGGATATAAGCTGATGTTTAACGTCTGTGATACTGCCTTTTTGTTTGTAAATGTTTATTGGAATCCTGCACAGAAATCTGACCTACAACTAGGAGAAGAACTCCACAAACTGGGGTCGCTAATAGACACTGGTTGGAAGTAAATCCGGGTGGGCACATAGTGATTGCAGGAGACTTAAATGCTGATTGCATAGATGAAACTGGTTTGGGGGATCTACTCATATCCAATCCTGCTTCCGCGGATCTCTCGGGAGGAAACTCTAAATTGAGGGGCAGGATTTGGTTACATTTTGCTGAGGTATGGGGACTTTAAATCCTTGTCAATAATCTCCCGACCTGGAAAGGAAGAGGTTGTTACACTACTATTGATTACATCTTTAGCACAGGGAATCTTTTTAAATGCCTGGGGAAGTTTGAATGTATAGAAAATGCACTCAGCGACCACTGTATGCTCACGATTGAGATTCATTCCGTTACTCGTATTGACCAGAACAGGACCTATAAATATGGTCTTGAGACAAATTCGGCTGGCAACAGAATTAGATGGTCCGGGAAAAAAAATACGAAATTCTATGACCTATTGATAAAGGATTATGAAAGCCACTCACATTATCTGCGGGCTGAGTGCTATACTCCTACTCATTTTACTGAATATATTTATAGGACTTTGCAAAGTGTGGAAAAGTCGTTCATTACGCAAAAGAGGGAAAGTTGTCATAAATCATATAGCTTTGACAAGGAATTCTGGGAACAGAAACGCATTACGAGGAAGGAAATCTGTAATATATCTAAGGCAGGATACTCCATAGCCTGCACACTTACATTGAAGAAAAAAATTAGACAAAGATATAAAAACTGGTCAATTCAGCACCGTAGCGTAATAATTCAAAGGGACGGCGAAGTAATGCTAAATGCCTTGAGAGGACATAATACGGCTAATTTTTGGAGCCTAATAAACAATATGGATAGAGGTAAAGCGATTTCAACACTGAACCCAATAAATGAAAATCAGTGGCTGGGCCATTTTGCGAACTTATATGGAAACAAATGTCGTGAGCCTGTCGGTAATTGGAAAAGTTGCTCACCCTGGATTCTGGAAAATAGTGAGAGGGGCATTCTCGCTGAAATAATGAGATCTAAAAACTCAGGGGCTCCAGGTCCCAACAAATTGTCCAATCTAATATTTAAGAGGGACCCAGAGTTTTGGGCAAAATTATTATTTGTTCTTTTTAACAATATACACATTTCGAGAACCATACCTCAATCCTGGAGGGTATCTATAGTTGTACCCATATTTAAGAAGGGTTCATGCCAATGTCCCTCAAGCTATAGGCCTATAGCAATCTCCGACCCAGAATCTAAACTATTTACGTCTCTTATCTTAAGAGATATTCAGATTTGGATTGAGGAAAACAACATTCTTGATCTGCACCAGATTGGCTTTAGGAAATGTACGGGTACGGATTCTTGTATCTTATAGTTGTTATTCTAGTCTTATAGCTCAATCTCTGAGGAAGGGTGCTAGGTCAACCTTTGTTGCGTCAATGGACCTAAGCTCTGCCTTTGATCTGGTTGATAGAGCCACACTATGGGAGAGATTGAGAACATTAAAAATGCTGCTGTTTCTAATTGATATTATTATGGCCTTTTATACCGATACTGGAGTGATGGTAAGACTGGACTCAGAGGGTAACTTGACTAAAGAACTTAAAATCTACAACAGGCTCCACCAAGGGTGTAGGCTGGCACCCACGATTTTTAACCTATACGTAAGTGGTGCGGGTGTGGCCCTGTCTGACAAAGGTCTTCTTCCACCTAAAATTGCGAATATCCATCTGGCATGGATGGCGTATGCTGACGACTTCCTACTCATAGACACCACAAAAGTTGGACTACAAAGATTATTAACAGCCTTTGAGGAGTTTATTAAAGGTATTTCTTTAAAAATAAATACAGCCAAAACCGTGATAATCCGCTTGGGCAGAGCCAACAAAAAAGAGAATTCCTACTTATGGACATGTGGTAATGACAAACTAAAAGCATTGCCTTTATTTAAATATTTAGGTTTTGTAATTTCGGGAATGAATAGAAGAGCCATATTTAAGTCCCAATTAAAACTAAAGGCGGACGTCGCTATTCGGCAAATGAGAGCGCTTGATACTAAATATGGTAAATTTACAATGGTCCCAATTAGGGAATATTACCTAAAAAAAGTTATCCCTCATTTGATATATGGTGCCGAATTTCAACCTATTAGTTGGGAGGCTGACTGGACCTGTATTGAGAACTATATATGGAAAACTCTTCTCTACTTTTTACCTAAATGTATACCAGGTGAACTTATTTTATATGAATTTGGATTAACTTCTTTGGTGGCAAACGTAAAGTGGAAAAGATTAGCTCTGTGGAGGAAATGCAACCTAGGGACCGAAGCATCATTGTATACGTGTGTGGGGTTGGATATTCAAAATCCATTTAATCATGCTCTGACTATGGAGACACTACACTGTCTAAAAATGATGGGTATCTCGGTCATTTCGCTGAAGAAAAATCCTGTGTGGGTAAAAGAGAGCGTTATTGGATTTGATTGGTTAAATACAAAGCAAAAAATTGCTGAATCCTCATTGTACCACCAAGCCTGCTCTATAAACAAATGGTATCCAATAATGGAAAGATCCCTGCAAAAATATCCCAGTAAACAGATCAAAAATGATTACATGCGTTTTAGGTTCAATGTGGTTTTAACTAATCAAATTAATGTCATTAGGAACAACTACTCAGATGATGGTGTAGATTTTGCAGAGTCGAGGGCAAGGTTTAATCACTACAACACGTTATACTTGTATGCCCGGCACTTAAATCCGCTAGGGTAAACTATTTTGCGAAATATGTACATGACACGTCCAGTGTTAATAGAAATTTCATTTGGTTAAGAATGTTGCATAACTGCGAAGATAATCTGAACATTAGAGTGGTTACTTTTTTGAGGAATGTTTGTTCTATCTTCTTTTAGAGAATGTACGTGTTCTTTTATGTGGATTGAAATATCTTTTAAATGGCTACTTATTTTTTAGCATCAAAAGATTCATATTGAGTTTTGAAAAAAGAAAATGTCAAATAGTAGTTTTGTTTACGTTTGTATACGCCTTTTACTGCTTTTTCTACTTGCTCCTATTTGTAAAGGTTTAAAATAAACCAAAACAATAAAAAAATAAAAAATTTTCAAAAAAACAATACGCAACAACCTGCGTTCACAGCATGCTCACAAATACGACCAACACCCGTGCAAACATCTCTTGCAAATGGTCAAACATTACGGGCAAATATTCACCATTCATAAAATATTTGCATACGGCTCATTAAAACTATCATGACACTACCACACTTCAAACCACCATGCAGTGTCACTACTCATAATATATATCAGTCATATTTCACATCTGCCTATCCGCAGACCCATTTATCACCTGACAACTGAACGATACAGTGTCAGTAAAATTATACTTATGACCATGCCCTCACTATATCAATGTAATATTGTCATCATCAGCATTATCATTACTCTTCAAATAGTAAACATAACAGAGCAAAATAACAATACATGAAACAAAATCATATTATTATGCGGAATCGTGGTATTTTATGTCCATAGTTGCAGTCCATAAATACACCCGGGAAATCCTGCAAAATGTGTTAAACATATATATTTAATTTCTTATGTTGTGTATTGGGTGTTGTTCAAATGGATAATATACTATGCATACACTATGCACTCCCTCACAAACATAATTTCCACCGTGCACCTTCCCAGCCAGGCACACCACTCTAGCACATCAACATGTACACAAATCCAATCACCCTTTAAAATACACTCACCATTCAAACATCTCATGACAATATCCACAGCATTATTCAAACTTCTTAGAGCACAAATAATCTACATCATATATGTACAAATCTGTACACTATATTAATTGCATGCTTGAAACACCTTAAAAGTAGAAAAAAATCAACTGCATCACAGTGAAGGATTACTGTAGTCCATGAATTGCACATGGAAAATAAGTTGCAGGCAAACGAAAGAAACCGTAACATTTTACGAAAGCATTACTAGTGCCTCCCACATGCAGTATTTTCAAATGCTGCTTGCAGTAATACAAGAGTAAGACAGTACTTTATTGTCCGCCTGAAAACAGAATGGGAAAAATGTTGCAGTGTTCCGATACCTGTTGTATATTACGTAGACAATGTGAATCTGCAGCATAAACACACTCACATTTATTTAAGGTACATTCTGATAAAGTGCCATCACAAAAAGTAACACATGTCTTTCAATATGTAAATCCAGACAGAACTCTTCCTTCCGCTGACATAATCACGTTGTCTCGCGTAGTGATGGCCTTTCCTCTAATCATATACGTATACATCACAGACTCTGCATCACGAACAACGCTCATCCGAGGCTCCGAAGGAAAGCAGAGGAAAACAATGCCGGCATTCCACGGTTCGCCAACACTCCGTACACAGATATGACATCATCATTCCGGTCATGATCATTGCGCTGCGCAGACCGGAGCAGAGCAACCATATTAACGGTCACCATATCTGGCAATTGTCAATCATAGCAGGAAAACCCCAATCACGCTCACAACAGCAGCAGGCTGTAAATATGTATTTCCTTGCATACCGATGTGCTAGATAACGCTTGCCCTGTGAAGCTGCAATGGGCACACTGATGCAGCCCCGAATTATCCCACGCTACATGCCCCAGCTTAACACGCAAAGTACCTTAATATTGGCAGTCATCATATTCTCCAGCACAACGCTGTGGTTTGGCTGCCTGCCAACATGTTTACAGGACTTATACCTTGTGCAGATAATTTATTGTAACCTTTCCATGGGCAGCTGGCTGGCTCTAAGTGGAGGGCTTGATTTCTCCTAGGGTCAACTGCTAGTATTGACTTCTCCATCTCAGGTATCTCCTGGACTCATCATGTCAAGAATCAGCAGACTTTAGATCAGCAGGCTTTCTCCAGCATATGTATATATATTCATATGGAACCAGCAGCTTTCTTTATTGGGTCCTTGAATCTTGGGATAAGCAGGCTCTCCCCATTTCATCTCTCTCAAGTTGAGGATCAGCAACGGCTTCTGATACCATCCCCGTTGCCACTTGTAGTATTCACGGCACTGGAGAAGCAGGTAAGATGCTGGAGGCTGGTTTATATAAAAGTAGTAAGCTTTATTAAAAGGTTACAGGGTAAGCTTAGTTAAATAAAACAGGAGCTAGGGATAACATGTCTTCTCAGTAAGCTCTCCCATCCTGAGAATCCCAACTGTAACAATTGGAACCTTGATGTACCATCATGTTCTATATGACATCACTGCAATCTACTGTCTGCACAGTGTGTACCCAGTGCAGACCAAAACTCCAGATACTACAGTTAGGCAAAGCAAGTATCATTCACTGTGAAAGAGTAAAACATAAACAGAGAATGTGTGTCAGAAAAATTGCAAGGCAATTCATGAAAATATGGGATTTGAAATGGAAATGGCATTCTTCATTACACAATTTTAAATAAAAGGAAGAGAAACAACTATGTGCATGCTCATATCAGTGAGTTCCACTAATTTACATTGAGTAACGTTTTGAGAAGTTGGCAAACTTGTTAAAATAAGCAAATTGTAAACATGATTTAGAGATTGATTGGTTTGGTGTGTTCAGATGTATGCCTATATAGGATATAATGGAACGTGAGGACAATGATGGTAACATAAATGAGTGGGATTTATGCCCACTGCAGAGATTTGTGTGATATCTGTGTCACAAGTTTGAATCTTGGTATAGCTGGCATGGTGTTTCATCTTTCAATCTCAGTACAATCATTATTATTATGTCTGGTAATAGCATTGTCTATAATTCACACGCAGGGACAAAGAATTGGGGCATATTTATAAGTTGTCAACATTTGGCAGTGTGTACCTGAAAAATCGTACTTTCAATAAACTGTCAATAAAGATCCAAGCCCACATGCTCATGGGAAAAATAAAAGCCAGATTCTAGTCTACTGGCAATGAACTACTGTTAGGGGCACATCGTAGCCAGGAGTGTAAATATGCTATTTCCCAAAGAGCGATGTAGGCCGTGATACACTTTGGAATGCTCAACCACAGACTAGTACATTGCATGCAAAATAGCCACTTTGACAGTCAATAAAGAAAATAAGGGTGACAATAAATGCCCACCTTGCCGTAGAACATAAATCCTACATTCAATCTCACCTTTCAAACAAATCCAGAAAATGAGATCCGGTGTTGCCCGAGGCGGGATCTGAGACGTTTCTGCAGATGTTGGGGGTCACGTCACTTTGCTTCCTTACACATACGTGAATTGTAATGTTCCCATAATGCAGGACTGCAATTGCAGAGTGATTGAGGTGTTTATGCATGCCTGGCTGAGTAGCTAACCTGACATGAATCAGCCTGGAGATCTACAAAGGGGATTCAATTCCAACAAGTCCTTTTTGTATAGCTAAGTGGTCCTGTGTATGCTGCGTACAGCCCTGGATTCGTTTTAAGTCAATAGCCCTTTGCATCCTGGAACTTCTCATGTTGCTGTTCCTGGGGGTGCCTCTCCGCCCCCCTGCAAAACAAATCTCCAAATGTAAACAGCTATTGGTTAAAAAGCAAAACACTGACAATTGGCAGCTACTAGCAACACACTAACCAGTCCAGACGTCATTGAAACGAGGCCGGAATGGAGATGCTCTCCACACATCATGGGACAACTTGAGATTTCTATAAACTGTTTAGTGTTGTATTATCACATTAAAATCACCTGCTTGTATCATTGTTTGAAGCAGGAATTAGGCTTGCTGTTGAACATTTAGAAGAAAGTGTGTGCTTCCACTTGTAAAGCAAGCCTTCTTTTTGTATTTAAACAGGAAGAAATTGATCTAATTTTTGCAATCATTTACTCTACCTTTTGCTTAGCAAATGAATCAACTGCAAGGTGTGATATGAATCGTGTATCAGAATGCAGATGGCCCATCACACAGTGATAATTGGAAGTTTCCTAGAAGATTTGGGATGTATTTATGTAAAAGGGTCACTGAAGCTGCTCTTGATTCAACAGCCAGGTCCCATTCAATGCTGCCCCCTGGCCAGCACTTGACAGATACAAAAGAACAGCAAGAACTCTAATGAGGACGCACCAAAGTCACGGCTGCTCCCTAGCTGAGCCGATCAGTGATCAGCTCACACACAGACGTGCAGAGCATCAGACTGGGCTCCAGGCAGAAAGGCATGTGTCAGCCCACGCACCCCTTGGCAAGCTACCAGCAAGAGAACCGAAATGAACCGAAATGAAATATACTCCTAAACCTAAATCTAGAGCCTAAGTAATCGTTTAGCTATTAGCTATTCAATTATTTTATTGACTATATTGATTATTCATTTGTACTTGATTTTTCATGTATTTTTGTTACCTTTTGTTATCTTGTTTTTGTCTTCTTTCTCTTTCCATTTAATTTACTTTACAGTACATTTAGAGTAATAGAGTAAGTAGCACGTTGCCGTTACAAATGCTTATGATCTCTCCTGGGAACAGAATCCCCTAAACAGTAAGCAGGACACACACCGAAATGGATGTAGCATGCCACTGTGAAAACAGTCATTAAAGAACAGTATGAAATACCTTGCTCAATGAGAAATAGTAACCTTTGAGTATATTCTGATAACCTACTTAGGTGTTACATCCATTCGCTATGCATGAAATGTCTGTTTCCGTATTACTACTTCTGCATTCATTTTTAAAAAAAATATAACTAATTTCTTTGACGGGCAGCTGAAGGCCTGTTAATTGCACCAAATAGGATCACAACTTCGCATCTCAGATCTGTGTAGTGCAGCCTTTCAGAAAACCCTCAATTTCGCATACTTTGAGTTCACTTGAAATGTGTATGTCATACTTAGATAACCAATGTCTCTACATTACACACATACACCCATGTGTAAAGCCAAGTGATCGTTACTGTTGCAGTACATTTCAATTCACAATTACAGGCGGTAAAATTCCAGAGTTATTTTAAATGGTGTATGTTGTGGTCTATCGTTTTATAAATACGATTATTAAATGAGAAAACAGAGTGAATAAGGTCCTATTATGTTTACTATTAGATTAGAGTACTGTGGAATTACTGGTACAACAATACTAACAATAAACATGTTAACATAAACAGCGTGTCTTTTGAGATCACTACTAGCAAACAGTAGCCTTTTCTCCTACACAGACACCACAGGGTTGCTTTACAATACGTATGTCTTCTTGGCACACAGAGTGCAGTTTTCAGAATTTGCTTCTGATAGGAGAGAAGAAGGAATGCCTCTGACTGCTGGATGGGAGGGAAAATGATGCTTTCATGTGATAAAGTCCCCACAAAAAGGCTGTGTGGCAAAAAAAGTCACTGCAAATAGGCTGTGGTTTGCAGTGACATTATCACTGTGAACCTGAGGGGGACACCGTCGCAACACCTGTTTTAAATTTACCGGATGTCAAAAATGATGGCTGGTTTATCGGATAGGTGCTCCATTTAGTATGTCTTGGACAA
This sequence comes from Ambystoma mexicanum, assembly GCF_040938575.1. NCBI lineage: Eukaryota > Metazoa > Chordata > Amphibia > Caudata > Ambystomatidae > Ambystoma > Ambystoma mexicanum. The sequence goes on from NC_090928.1 coordinate 742,438,939, forward strand.
TGCTTGGCCCTTCAGGCATACATAATTATTACCTATTTCTCAATTAGAGTTGCACTTCTATAACCAAGTACTAATTGACTGCATGTTGATCAGAACATTGTATGCTCATTATTGCTTATGTTGTAACCAGAGACTTGATGCCCCAGGGCTTAGTGTGCTTAATAAATGCAAAAATAAATAAATTAAATATATAAATAAAAAAGTGCTGCCTAACATTAGTACAATCACGGTGCCCAAACCGATAAAGTTTAGACCCAATAACTCAACCCACATGTTGTGACTGCTCTCTTGTACAGTTTGTGACACATTCTTGGAAGGGAAGTAAAACGCCAGTGTCAAGTAACGGTGACAAATATGGAGGCGTGTGTTTCCTTTCTCCAGTTCAATTGATCGCATGAGAGGAGTGAAAACATGTCTGAGTCCTCCAGGCGCTGACGGTGACAGAAGCCGTTCAGGGGCAGAGCCGCAAAGCACGTTTTCCTACCGCACTTCATCATTTAAACAGCCCATCCTGAGATGAGGAACCGTTTTGAAGTGCAACATTTAGGGTGAGATATTGCCATTTTGTAACGTTATTCGACCAATTTATCAGCATGTGCGTTGCACCGAATCATTGCAGCCTGGCTGGGAAAATATGTACACGTCTCTCGATTCACTTTGCAAAACATTTTCCATTAAAATTATATAAAGGTATTATCCTGGAATTGTCTGCACGCCAGCTAAAATAATGGATATTTGTATTTTCCCATGACTGTCCGCGCTTCATAAATTGTTCTAGTGATATAAGCTTTATTTAGAGAGTGTTTTGTTCTGTAAGAATTATTTACTGCGCGTGTTGCTCGGTACCACTCCTGGATTATTCATGGATTATGAATATTGTAAACGATTCATGAGGATTTTCAACCGGTAATTTTCATTAAATAATGTTCTTATTCTCGGTAGGACTAAAATACTTGGTAAATATTATAACAATACCTCAGAGCTCTACCTACAGTAAGAATGAGAAACTTCGTGCTGTGAATCCGTATTGCCGTAAAATCAAAGTTAGGTTATTTAAAAAAAAAAAAAAAAAAAAAACAGTATGCAATGTAGACATAATAGGTATGGCACTGACTCATATGCAGTGATAATGAAGTGAGCTGTGACTCTTTATTCACAGGGCGGTCAAATAATGTATTTCCTCCAGTAATACATGTTCACTAGCTCTACTTGGCATATCATATGTAGATTTAATTCATTCATTGTGTCATTTGTATAGCGCCTTTCACCATAATTATGGTCCCAATGCGCTGTTTGAACGCCCTTGCAGTCCAACATTTGTGATAATTGGGAGGTGCTATTATGGCTCTGTGCTTTTCAGCCATTAAAGTTATGTGAGGGTGGCCAGGTGTCTACTAGTCACCCATGTCTAAATGAAGTGTGTATGGGTGCAACGTAGGTATTCTTTGGACTAAAGCAGGTGGTTTGTTTTTAAGGAGAAGCTAGAGTTTGAATTTTTGTTGTTGAAGGCAGCTTCATTCTTATGGCAGAGCTGTTGTGCAATAGTGTATGTGTTTTTTGTGATTGCAGGGTGTGTGGAGTAGGCCTGTGCCTTCATCTAAGTCATCTAAGTTACAAAGGTGTAGTGTGCGAGAGGGTAAAATGGGTTAGCTGTCCAAACAACAATGTCTACTTCCTGTGTTCCATCTATGTGCAAGGAGCCGTGCTATGTTTCACAGATGATCTAAGTGCTAATTGGATGCACAATACTCACCCAATGAGAGGATCGTTGAGTGAGAAAGTGCCATGCCCAGATCCTTATGGTGCAAAACAAGGTCCCCATTTCATGAATTACCTCTCATTCTCTCTCATTCTCTGTCACACGCCTTTCTCACCCTGTCTCTCTCTCTCCCTCTCTTTCACTCTTTGTCTCACTCTTTCTCGGCCTCTATGGGGGTGGAGGTTGCGCTGTTAGGTGCGTGTTTACTAGAGCCACCCCAGCCGTTACTGACAGATATGCAATCGTAGGAAATATAACAGGAAGCTTGATGCAGAGTGGGGCTATGTTTTTTAAAATTGTTTTTTTTAAAAAAGCAGGTGTTGGGTAAAAAAGGAAATTCTGTAATTGTACTTACAATGTAAACTGGCTTTTTTTTTATAATGTTGCAATTGTCATTTCTGAATATTACTTTCAGTTTATATGTTTTATAATAAGAACATTACAGTTGCATTTCTGAGCAAAGGACATTTTCCAAGCCTGGAATAATAATATAAAATATTGTATTAAAGAAGGATATAATTCCAAGAGGAATAGTATGGTGCACGCCTATTGTGCTCTTTCGAAATACCCGTACGAGAAATGGGTACTATCACAAATGGCATTAATGAATGTAAACGTCTGCTTTTTGGGAACATAAGAATAACTACATTTTTTTATATTTGAGAAACATGTCTGTGATAAAAGTGTTGTATGCTTGAATCAGACAAATATTCATTAGGCTTAGTATTCATTTCATTTTCTAAAAAACACACCCTAGCATTAAAAACTTTGTATCATTGAACCATATATATTTATTCAGATATTCTCAGGCTTTTAATGTGAGAACAGAATTGCTGTGACATCAGTCGCTCCATTCCTTTCTCCGCAAAGCATTTTAGTCCATGCACATGCTTAACAGGGATGTCATTTCACAAAAATGCCAGGTGTAGCGTAAGTGACATCAAATGACCCTTCACCTCTGATAACATCACAGTAAATTATGTCATTTGACCCAACCGTGAAGTGACATCACCGGAAGTGATGAACACAACCTTTCACCCCTTGACAAAAAAGGAAGTGGCATCACATAGCATTGTTCCTAAGTACACTACGATAAATATAGTTATGATATCACTGTACTTTGATATACATTTAATACAAGAAGGAATCATCATATATATTGTTAATATCTGTGTGTATAGGCCCATATTACCAAATTACTGTGAATGCAAGCAAACGTCCAAGACCGAATGATAATAATGTGTTATTATATAGCACTTACGCTTGAGCTCTTTATTTAGAACAAATACAGATACAATATCAGCCAGCCTGTGTTGGTACTCATTTATAGACCTCAGAAGGATGAAAGGCTGAGTTGGCCTTCCCGGGATCCGAACCTGCCACCTGCAGATCACGCACACATCGCAGCAGCGAGTGCTGAACCCACTGAGCTATCTTAACAGCTATAGCTATCTTACTGGCTATAGTAAAATGAGCAATTACATGTATGAATGTTCTCAAACTCAGAAAGCAAATTACACTCTGTAGTGGATACCAATAAACTGGTAACTGAGATTGAACAGCAGGCCATCTGCAGGTCTGGTGTAAAGTTGGCCACATGTCAAGCCTTTTCAGTAGATGGGTGGATCCACTTTTCAGGCTTCAGCGGGTGGCAAAATACATACCATTGGGAAGGTTCATAACTGTGTATTAAGCAATTTAAAGTAGTGCAAGGAAAGTAGCGCACTGACAAAGATCCCATACTCTGGGCACTTGCTACCTCATACATGCAAACAAACATCCTGAATAGCATGCCAGGGAGATCGGGAAGATAGACACATTACAACAAAGCATTAATTGTGACACAATGAAATCAAGGGTCACCTGATGTGCTATGGTCAAACATCTCTACAATATACATAAGCTTCTAGACACAAGGATTGTTTCAAGTGATGGAGGACATTGAGATGCAATGTCTTGTGATGATCGCAACAGAGACAACGGCAGAAAAAACATGCTAAAACGCAACTTGCGAAAATCAAAGTACATATAGTTTTTGTCTGCATTGTGAATTTGAGTTGTTTAAAAACATACTAAATCAGAATAAATCAGTGACTCACCTCCTGAAGTGTGCCTACAATAAACGTTTAATGAGTCTAGCAATTATTGTATAGAATTCCAGAAAGACTACTTGTTATTCCTATTCTTTCTTATTTAGGGTCACTGCTCAAAGTGTTACTGGGGCCAGATTACAGAAACTTTGCACCAGTGCAAGTGCAAAGTTTGAATGGTATTAGCACTAGGGCGAAGTTTGCCCTATTTTTAAAAACACTGGAACACATTAAAAAAACATTGCACCTTGACAAGTGCAAATTGGCTTATTGAAAGCCCCAAGGCTAAAATTGCCCTATGGTAAAAAGATAGATTTTTGATGCATTTTTGAACCAGGGCAAAGTTTGCCCTTGTGCTAATACCATTCCGAATTAGCACGAGGGCAAACTTTGCCCTGGTGCAAAAATGTTGTTTGCACTAGGGCCATTTTTGCCCTGGTGCTTTTAATATGCCAACTGCACTTGTTGGGCTAAATGTGTCCCAGTGTTTTTAAAAATAGGGCAAACCTTGCCCAAGTGCTAATACTGTGCACACGTTGGACTTACACTAGTGCAACATTTCTGTAATCTGGCCCCTTAGGTTTTTGTGTTGAGAGTTTAATTTGTTAATGTTTGATATTAAATAGTACCATTCTTTGATTATTAAAATAAGTATGCCCAAACGTGGGACCCGAGCCTGCTGGGCCTTAAGGCCCAAGCTACTCCTCACTGATGACGTCCATTGAGGCCGAAACATGTATGTATGGGAATGCTTGTGGTCTTGCGCAGTAGGGCTGTGACCTAGCAGTTCAGGCTGGACTGCCCCTTTTGGAGTGGTACCAAGCTTGATTTGCATCTGATCTGATGGTTTGTCAGTTTGAAGAACGATGGTCTGGAGGGTTGCCCAGAGCTTAATTCTAAATCTTCAACCATCATGTTTTGTTCTGCTTCAGTTTTCAATTTGACAGCAGGCTGCATCTCCTCCCATCCAATTGTAGCACATCTCATCTTTAGATGTAGGGCAGTGTAAAGAGGTGGATACGCTAGAGAATTCATTTGAAGAGCAAAGACCGGGGTCCTGGCATTACTCCAATAGCCAAAGTCTACCGGCCTCCCAACCACACAACACAAAAGCCATACCTGCACCCTGTCTACCGATATCCTATCTCATTCCCACAACATAAGAACTTCACTTGGCATACTGCCTCCTCAATGGTATGCATTATATAAATGGTTAATATTTATTTAAGGAGTAACATTATAGATCGTAAATACTTATGAGTGAGACTTTCACTTCAGACAGTTAAGAAAACAAGACAAAGCAATAAAAGTTGATTGTGTCAGGATCCCAAAAGGTTATCAACTGCAGAAGGTGGGGATTTAAGAACTAGCTACTTGGTTTCACAGTTACACATTGAGATATCAAAGAAGACTTCATCTTCTCCATTCCCATCTGCAATATTTGAACCAAAAAAATGCGTTCTGCAAAGTTTGTTATGCAAGGGCTAAACTAGTACGCTGTTTAATAAGTCTGGCTTAAAAAGCAACAAGTCATATAATAAAGCAACCTGGCAAAATATTAGAGAAGTCTTAACTGAAACACATTGTCATGAAACAAATATGCATTGCTACAACAACAAAAAAAGAAAGTGGTTGAGCCAGTCCCACAATCAGTTCAGCGCCATGCAGCTCAGGCACAGATCTCACTAAATAGTCATTCAATCTGCCTCTCCAGATATGTACCTCTGCCTCATTTACCCTATTTTCATTGCACATCACCTTCCGGTGTCCTTCCTTTGCACCACATTCTCAATGTGCCTTCACCCCTTTTATTATGATTAACTTTCAGACTTGCATTCCCCCATTTGCGCATCCCTTATCTTAATCCCCTGTCCTTACCTCACGTGCACCACCTTCACGTGCCCACATTGCTCAGTCACCAATTTCCTGTGACTCCCCAACTTCCCTTGACATGGATCACATTTAGATGGTAGACCACCTTGATTTGCAGTGTGGTTGGGGTTCACTGGTAAATGTGGCAATGAGGTCTGCACTTGGACAATGCAGAGCAAAAGACGCAGAAGGGACTTTTATTGTGCTCCCAAGATGCACTTTCCTAGAAAGGCGGCTGTATATTTCAATTAATGAAAACAGACAGAAATGCAAGGGGAATCTGTCTGAGATCTGGTGATGGAGAAGGTGTAAGAGTAACATTTCATCTTTATGTGTGTCTGTGTCTGTTCATGTGTGTTTATGTCCAGTTGATGTGGCTACAGTTGTGTGTTTGGGTGTATTTCTGAGTAGGTAAGGTATATTTGAAAGAATGCATCTGTGTTTTTGTGACTGTGTATCTATATATGGGAATATGTTGTTGATTAGTATGTATGTCTTCTGTTGGTCAAATAAAAGTTTCCTGGACCATGCAAAAACATGAAATACTTAGGGGGTTACTAGGAGGTGAGTGGTAATGGTAAATACTGCTGGGTTACTGTCTGTCCAATTGAAGCCTGCTCAAATACCACCGTCAATAATCCATGGGAATACTAGCAGCAGTATTTTAGGCAACAGTTCTGCGGAAAAGTTTCAGTTTTTTTACCTCTGGCTAAGAGGTGGAGTCAAAAAAGTCAAATTGGCCCCAATTATTAAAAGCTTCATTGTACTGGACAGAATGGAAATGCCAGTAATCCTTTAAATACAGTAAATGCAGTTTTTACAAAGGGCCATGGTAAGGGGGTGAACGGTTGGGCATCCCTGAGGCACTCCCTGACCATCATACGCCTGTAATGCATTAAAGAGCCAGAACTGACAGTTTTGTCCAACAAGAAATTGTACAGTAGTGGTCTAGGACGATAATGTAGATCATTCATTTCCACCTTCACAATTAAGGGTGGAATTTGCTACAAATGTTTAACAAAATACATGTTTACATTACAACTGGTGGAGGTGGTATTTTTAAAACCTTTCAGGCATTCAAACAATACTATCTCTGCTGGTGATAAACTCAGAATTATATGGGTTTTCAGAAATACCACTGGTGGAGGTGCTATCCTTCTCCTACAGAATTCCGTTAAAACAATCTGCTGGACTCTGAATTACCCCCTTGGTTTGTAGTCTATTTTGAATGAATACCTGAATGTTATGGATCCACGATGTTTCCCCACAGTTTGTTTTCAATGACACCCGGTTGCCCTGATCTGATTTCGGCGCTGCAGGCAAACATCTTTCCCTTTCCGTGCCCCTTCCCCACCCTTATTCCCAATCGGGGAACACCCCCACCACCACTGATCCCTCCCCCATCCCTGGTTAACTCAAATATGTTCCAACATGGTGACTATTTTGGTCAGAGTGTGGAGGCCATCTTAGACTGGACTATTATGTAACACCTTTTGCATATCATGTGACATGATGTTGTTTCCAAAATATCATATTTTTTAGGTTCTGTACCTTTATGATAATAAATTGTATTATCCCCTTTAATCCATTGGGATTCGATTTCTAAATTGTTACCCTCTGTGGTCAAATTACATCAACTATAAATCAGGGACTTGTGGGTTGAGAAGACATTTTGAAATGAAGAACCTGTGTCATCTGGTCCTGGGCTGATAACCTGATGCTGATAACTTTGTGTATGAAAGGAACATTTGACTTGGTAAATTAATATTACAGATTTCAATTTTTTATCTTCATTTCCATACTTGAAAATATAGTTCTGTAAAAAGCAGTGAGATCTACATATTTTGTTACTCTGTTTTCACAGTGTTCCACCTATAGAGGTACGTTGGTACCTTTGGACAATGCAGTAAATATCAAACAACAGTGATAATTTTGAGTTGAGTAATCTGGAATTAATTTTGAGATTAAAGATGAATATATGGGTATCAACTACATGTTATAGCAAATATGCTACAGAATTAGCAAATTATGGTCACATTTTTAATAAAATTAACCAGAAACCACAAAAAGAACATGTTTCTCTGTTTTATGGGTATCCAGTGACTCTAACGAATAAAACATAACAAAAACAATTACAGCGAAACAATTTTGATAGAAGAAAATAACGATAATGATTTAAATATATATATATATATATATATATATATATGGGGGGTAAGGGGTTAAAAACAGGTGGGGAGGGGTTTGGGTAGGGGTTATTAATATAAGGAAATGGGGGGCTTCAGGAGGGAATCAACCACAAAAAAAAGAATCAGTATTTTTTTGACCAAATTGCTTGACTGAAAATGTTATTTTCATTTTCTTTAAAATCACATGGATCCATTTTATGTCTATCCCCCAGTGACCCTATGTGAAAAATATGTCCTGCTTGTTACGTGAGTATAAATATAATGAACTTCTTATTCAGAGATAAAATGAGAAATATGACTGTTTAAGTAATATCCATTTTTGATAATATGTTTTCTCATGTAGAATTTTGAGGCCTACTCATGAAGAAGAGTTATAGACTCGAAACGCGTTGAGTGAGCAAACTAAAATTCAGGCCTAAAACATCGTCAGTCTAGTATAAAAGCAGAAGAAGTCTAGTATTTCTTCTGCTTTTATTTTTTTATCTTGTGAAAATGTAGTTATTGAATATTTCTATGAACAAAGTTTATTAATTCTAAATTATTTTCAGTAGTCCTAGTGTTGGACATTTCTTTGAGCAAGTGCAGGGGAGAAGACCTTGGAATGTTCACACATCACCTTTTTAATTTGGATTCTTTCAATTTAATAACGTATTCTGGCCCTCATTACAACTCAGGCGTTAAGGGTTAACGCCACCGTTAACCCTTAATGCCTGATTCTGATTTTAACGCCTGCTTTTAGCAGGCGTTAAATCCATGGCGCTAACCCGCCATGGTGCTAATTACGCTGCTGTAAATTACGGCGGCGTAATTAGCGCCTTCCCCACTCCCATTATGCCCTATCGGGCAAAAATGGGAATGGGGAAGGGAAAATGGGAAATGGGAATTTACCGCCCCACTCACCTTGGAATGGGGCGGTAAATCCGCCATCCACCATGGTGTAAACGGAGTTTACACCATGGTGGTAAAGTTGGTGCACTTAGCACCAAGGTCGTAATGCAAAATTTGAATCACTCTGTAAAAATGGATGTGCTTCCACACAGAGCAGTCCCATTAGAACCACAACCACTATGCCAAGCAGTGCCACCACAATCCCAGGATAGCGACCTCACCAGTGTATCCAGTATTTCAATCCATCCCCAGTACTGGCAGTAGCACATTTGAAGTCTGCCTTCATTTTATATTAAAGGAGGAACTTCAATCAAAAGGAAAGGACACAATCTTGGAATGACCTAGCCAAATTTGGAATCACGTGACAGCATCAAAGAACAAATGCTCATATCAAGAAGGACAGAAGATAACATGGTTAAGCAGTGTTTCAAAGATAATGTGCAGCTGACTATAGATGACAAACCTTTTCTTTATTGGCACAACAAAATGCAGACGTTTCCAACATTAAACAGGGTTGCAATCAATTATCTATTGTGTCCTGCTGCCAGCATCAACTCCAAACATTTATTTTGTACAGTGGATTAGATGAGTGAAAACAAACTAACATGTCTGTTAGCCAAATGGATCCTACCCATGCTTGCTGAAGATGAAGCATCGCATACTACCCCACATATATACTGTTACAGATGATCATGATGATTTGGAGCAAAACATATGTCTGGGTGACTTTGAACATGTCTCTGCTGCTACAACTGACTCACTTGACAATGATGCATAAGGTGGGGTGGTCCCATACTCCAAAAGTGTTGCTTGGAGCTGCACTGGAGAGATTGTTGTACCCTAGTGAATAATGTAATTAATTATTTCTTCCCTATTGATGGTAGTTGCAACAGTTAGCTCAAATATGTTTTAGGGAATGACTGCTTCACCCCAGTAAATACTTACGAGCACTGGGTCATTTTGAAAATATTTTGCAGGCAGTGTGGGAGACAGTATGAAGAATCAATGGGCCTCATTACGACCCAGGCGGTAACCATGGCACTATTAGCGCCATGGTTGCCGCCAGAACCTTACCGATTCCGTCATGGTGAATGGAGCAATTACCACCCCATTCCGAGGTTGGCAGGGGTGGTAATTCCCCATTCACCATGGCCCTTCCCCATTCCCATTTCTGCCCCCATAGGGCTCAATGGGAATGGGGAAGGCGGTAATTAAAGTCCCTTTGCGGGTCCTCGGAATAGGGTGGTAAGGGATTACCGGCACCAGTGCCCTTCCCGGTTTCATTAATCCCTTACCGCCCAGGTCGTAATGAGGCCCAATGTCCTCCTTTTCCGTCACATTTCACCAGCAAAAGCTAAAGCAAAAGCTATTAATTGTATGCTCCATTAAATACATCAATTGGGACATCACATATGACATTTCTAGAGAAAACACATCAACATCACAAATGACGTCTCTAAAGAAATTATTGGAAAGTATTTGTTTCACTGAAAAGGTTTTTGCACTTTCAGCAAGACGTAAGAAAGAAACATATTCTATGGGTGCAGATATGTTGTGTGTGGACACAGATGTAATAAACCATGTCATAATATCACCAATATTTAATAGAAAAATAAATGTATTAAAGTAGTTCATGGCCAAGGAAATCTGGTAATTCATATGCAAAATGTGAATGAGAATTTCAACCAGCAGAGTACCCTATCTTGCTTTATGGTGCCAAATGTTCTCCTCGAACCATGTTATTGTATTTCATTGTGCTTCACCTTTACAAGTCATCAACATAATCATTCAATTTCTGTTGGTTGTAACCTAAGCTTTGCATTGCTACAGTAACAAGTACATGGTAAAGAAAAGGGATTGTAAAACTGCACCCTTGAATGTTTGTATCATTTTGCAGACTTCTTCAAAGTCATAAGTGCACTATTAAAATGTTTTTAGTTCTTCACATGGTGTGCTTTTTCACATGTGCCTGCGTGCATGGAGACTACTGGTCAACATACCCTACGGCCCAATTTACAACTTGAAGAACACAACTTACTACTTTGTATTTGCATGCAAAAGATACACACTTAGCGGAAGAGATATAAATGATCTAGATTACCTTTTGATTGTAAATCATCATTATGTAGGGCCTGTCTCATGTCCAATACAATGTCCTTCTTGAAAAAAGACGGAACTTTAAAGGAGAGCTGAAGACACACATTGGTCCTAACACCATGCACTATTTTATCTTTTCTTGTTTTAGTGATCTCAATTAAATATTATGTGTAACACACTTTCCATTTCATCCACTCTAATGGTGATGGCCTAGATGTCATTAGTGTTGCCATGTGATGTGAACTGTGATGTCATCAGATTGCTCAAGTTTTCAGAAATGTCATCAATGATGTCATAGGTTATGTAAATGATGTCCTATGTGATGCCATTGGCACCGTCATCTGTGAGGTCAAATTCTTGCCCATGGGCTATGTAACAGTGGGGCCCAAAGTTAAGGTGGTGTAGCTTCCAGCACTTTCAATACATGCTTAATTTAAAGGGTTGTGGTGCATAATACTGGCAAAAGTTTTGTTGCTAAGAGTTTTTTCACTATAACTCTGTCTAAATTTTCATTGAATTTCCAGGATTATGTGATTCTAAATCTCTAAGCATTAGTACTAGTCTTTCTGAAGTAAAAACAGTTTAAGTCAGTTCAAAGAGACGAGTCAGTGTTTGTCTACCCACTAGATGGAGGTCATTCATATCTATAGACATGAAGACAAACTCAATACATCTGTAAGACTCTATGAATAATTTGAGTTGTGGGTTTCAAGAATGAGCCAACTGAGGATACAGTTGGCCTCAGGTTTGCTAAAACATGTATGTATTTTTCCATTGATGTCATTGATATATTTATAAGTGGTGCTATAAGTGATGCCATATACAATGTCGCCAGCAGTGATGTAATTTTGGTTTCATTTTGTATGGGCTGCCAGCAAAGGGCTCATAATTTAGGTAGTATAGCTTCCAAACCTGCACATTCTAAGCATTTTCATGTGCTAAACGTGTACCTTATATTCACATCAACCCATATTTGATCACTGAATGGGTCTTGTTGTGCAATATCTCCCACCATCTGTCATTATACAGGTTTACCCTGATGTTATTACTGATGTCATATGCACTGTTATTAATGTGTGTTCTTAAAGTATGCACCATTGTTTCCTCCAACAGGGTACAGAGGGCCAATGCCCATGTCCTGTAACCATGGGCATTGGCCATTTCGCCCACCAGAAGACCAATCTCTGCGACCCACTTTACCATCTGACAAGGTAGACTAAGAGGGACTTGGATAAGAAAGAGGGTGAGAGACATGGATGAGGAAGAGGCACTGCAATGAGGAAAAGGCACTGCAAAGAGAAAGAGGGTCTCAGAAGAGGATGTATGACTGCAACAAGGAAAAGGAACTGCACCAAATAAAAGGGACTGTGTTGTAATGTTATGGGTTGGAACATTGGAACCCTGGATGTAGCCTCAGGCTGTTTACCTATGTCCAGGGTTCCAAGTTCAATGGTAGGGCAGTTGGAGAACCTACTTGCTGGAAGCTGCCTGCTGGGTCCGGGGTTTGCTGCCAATAAACTATGTTCCCAATTCCTACGTGCCTACCTTGCATTATTACAGACTGCAACAAGAAAGGAAATGACAATGTGGGACTGTGACAAAGAAGAGGGGCTGCTACAAAGAAGAGAAATGGCAACAAGGAAGAGGGAATGTGAAAAGAAAAATAGCTTCAATGAGTAAGGAGTAGAAACACTGTGCCAAGGAAGAGGTACTACGATGAAGAAGAGCAACTGTTAGGAGTAAGAAGCATTCTGAAGGGGAGGTGAGCCTGTTATAAGAAAGAATGACATTGACAAAGAAGAGAGACAATGATTAGGAAGAGGGACTGGAATAAGAAAGAGGGACTACGATGAGGAAGTGGAAGAAGGACTGCTTTGAGGAAGAGGGACAGTGATAAAGGAAAGGAATTGTGATAAGCAAGAGTGGATGTGAGGAAGAAAAGTGATTCTGATGAGGAAGAGAAAGCATGACTGTGCTGAGGAAGAGGAACTGTGCTGAGTAAAAAGAACTTCGGCAAGGACAAATGTCTACTCTGATTTGCCTATTGGGGTATACATTGCTGATGATGACTCCCATAAGTAGTTATTTCATATATGTTAAAAGAGGAATTATTAATAACTTATATACAGTGATGTAAGATTATGAAACATTTTCACTTATGAAAACGTATTCAATTGACAGAAAACACTTTGTTAAAGGGATGTTACGGTTAAGATGTACCCCACCCTTGGTACTCCTCTGCCCCAGCAGTTGGCTAGTGGCCGTCCACCTTGGCATCCCTTGGCACTTAGATCCTAGACTCCCATGAGCACTTATCCATCCATTCTGCCCCTTTTATTTATGCACTTCTATCACTGCACAATGCATATGTGAATTTATAGGAGCACTGTGTACAATTTTTTGGTATATGTATGGACAATGTAGATGGAAAAGATTTGGGGAACGTTGTTAAGTGGCAGCTGGTAGCTGGAAGTTTAATATGTTGGTAGGGTATATGTAGAGGTTTTTTTAAGTGATTGGTGTATACTTGTGTGAATCGTTTAAAGCAGGCAATGAGAGAGTGTTATAAACATAACAGTAAAAAGAGTAGAAGAGCTGTTTTGTGTGATGGTTTGCATGTGCGGTCTGGGTTTTCTAATAAGGCAGGGCTAGACAGAGGAATGCAGAGATTGTGGATAGTTATAAACAGCAATGTATTATGGTGTTTATTGTATGCTAGGGAGAAGAATTTCGGACAGAAATTTGTTTCTGTGCTTTTTTCTTTTTCTCTATTATACGATTGCCCATTATTTCCATTAGCATAGCAGAACATGCTAATGGGAATGTTGGAGAATCTTATTGAATCTAACTACTTTACTGAAAAATGGAAAAGTAGATGGTGTCTACAAGCTTCTTTTTTTGTTCTATGTTTTGACTGTGTAAGGTGGTTCCTAAAGGAGCCTTTTTATGTGTTTGTCTAGTGTATTTTTTATTTTTGCAGGAGAGGCCAGAAAGTAAGGTGGGTAGGGAAATGATGGAAGGGACACCAACCACAGATATGGAGGGGCAGGTGGACAGGCGAAGATGTTGTGTGTAGGGCAGTGTTCTCATGCTCCTAGATTGCCACTTCAAAAACACTTCAAAATTGCTTCCCCCTGCAGAGTGGTGTGTTGCAGTATATACCGAATACTGTTGTTTTCAAAAGTTATGGATCAACAGCCTCTTTTATTGTTTGCAAGGTAGCTGGTGGGATTTTGTGTCCCACAGAAGTAGGCTGTTTGATTACAGCATTGGATGAGGTAGAGGAAGACAGCCTAATACTTCCTAAGAAAGGAACAGCATTTCTGAGAGCATTGCAGTGGTTGGACTTAGTGTGGCGGTGCATGTAGGTGGTCCCATAGGAGTTCTGCCCAGGTTGTCTGCAACTGACTACAACTTACACTCAGTGCATTTCATGGTAACGTTAGCCTTTGGTACATTTTCAACAGTGGTAAATAACTGCCACACCCATGATTCTGTCTGGGTGCTAGCAGTAGGCACTTCGTCTACCTCATCTTCATTATTGTCTTTTGTAGTATTGCTCTTCTTTCATTGTGTAAATCCTCCAGCTGGTGCTGGTGGTGGGTGCTCTTGGGGAGGAGGGATGGCAATCCTAATATTCTTCCAAGTATGTGCAGTGTGCTAGAGTGTTAATGGATAATGAGTATGAATAGGGTACATTTTGAGCTTTAAAGTTTCTAGATGCGCTGGGAAATGCAATTTCGAACCTGCGCACGAGGAGTATGTGGCCACATGACACTATCTGAATAGTCCACAATGACGTCAGATGTTCACGAACATCGGCAAACACAAAAGCAGTCAGAAAAGTTGCAAAAAGTGTATAGAAGGGTTAAAAAAGATCCTAGAAGGTGGGTAATGGCAGAGTTTGAATGTGAAAGTTTCTAAATTGGACAAAGATGTTGCCATATTGGGGTAATTATGATATTAGTAAGTTGTAGCAAATTAGAGTGCACTGGTAAAAACCCATGACATTTACTGAAAAAACTTTGTTAAAGGGATGTTATGGTTAAGTTGCACTGATCAAAACCCATGAAATTCAATGAAAAAACTTTGTTAAAGGGACGTTAAGGTTAAGTTGCACTAATAAAAACCCATGAAATTCAATTAAATTACTTGATTAAAGGGACGCTATGGTTAATTTGCATTAATGAAAACCTATGAAATTCAATGAAAAAACGTTGTTAAAGGGGTGTTCTGGTTACAAATAAAACTGAAAAACCAGAGAAATTCACCAGTTATGCAAAGCTAAGCAACCATAACTCACGCCATCATGTGTACTGCTAAGACAAACACCTAGTACATGAAAGATGACATTACAAATGTCCAGCATTATCCGATAAGTATTGTTTTCTTTTTCCTTCTATTTTGAAATCCCTTTGCTGGTTATCCTTTAATATATATGCATGGCTGTGAGGGGTAGCTGTGCATCTACTACGTTGCACAAAATATTGGGACACACAATCCCGTTAGCTCTCACACAGGCGTCAGACCTGCCCGCACTAAAAGCACTTATTTGGCAAGATTGTCCAGTGTGGCGCCAGCCGCATTGCGTGTGGCAGGAAGCCGGGCTTGGCTCCGGAGTTTCTGCCAGTGTTATGGCTGCCGGTGACCACACAATCTAGAGGAAAAGACCTAGCAGCCGCATTGCAATAAAGAAGAGACTTTGATTTAGGCACTGTTCTATTTCTGTGGCTGTTTCGTTCCAGTCTACCAGTATTTTGTATGGGGAACATGCTGTTTCTTAAGAATAAAAGAGCGTCCAAAACCTCAGCTCATTGAGTAGTCCCTGTTGGTTCTGAGGAGCGCAATAAAAATGTGCTACTTTTGTTTCCAACACAATTGATCAGCCATGTGTGAAACAGTGCTCCTAGGGGTAGGCCAAGTCAGGTCGGATATGCCTCTCATCTTTGGGGAATCTGTAGTGACAGCTGTGAGGCAGGGGCTAGCGGAAGGAGACTTACGACAGGAAGATGAGTGGACCTGCATGCCACCAACCTAAAAGGTGCATACTTACCAATTTATACAAGACAGTCAGACCACCTAGGTGGCCGCAGAAATTCAGTTAAGTGTCCCCAGTGAACCATAAATGGGTGGTGACTTCATTAAACCATTTGGGCCGACTGGTGGAGGGGAAGCCACATATCTACTCAAGAGGGATTGTTTCACTGCCCTAGACTCATCGACCAGAGGAAACTGAGGTACCCCACATTGTGACAACTCAGGTTCCCCTCCATTGGTGTTTTTCCCTGATGATGCCCCAACTGATGAATGGGTGGACCTCATAGGGGAGAAACCATCCACATCAGGGTTACTGGACCACATGGGGGATCCCGTGTTAAATCAGTTTGGATTGAATCATCCAAACTCCTCTTACTGGTATGTTCTTCCCATGTGTAGAGATCTGCACAAAACCTTTTGCGCTGAAAATTCCGGAGAAAGATGCGGGCAGAATGTGCCAAGCCTTCCATGGAAGGGAACAATCACAGGGTCCCTAACATGGACTTGATACTAGCTGTGTTATTTTCCCCTTACAGGAAATATATCTCCTAAGGAGCTAAGAGGGCATGGGCGACCTATCACGACCATTTATTGAATGTGGTGGGTCCAGTCCTGAAGATCCTGGATATGGCAGAGGAATCCTGTGCCACATATGTGCCAATGGACTCAGAGGAGGAGTTCGGATGGGCCCAACAGGCTGTCTGCCACATCGCCGACACGAATGCCTCAATGATAGAAGAACCCAGGAATGGTATTCTATTGAAATCTGGTGGGTCTGGAGGAAGTTCCAACAAAGGGCGGGGCGGAAGAGGTGCTCTTTGGGGACACGTTGGTGAAAGATATTGGTACCACTTTGGATAAAGCACCAACTTCCGTGAACCAGATTTGTTATCCTCCGGTTTCCACTTGGGTCAGTCAGGTTAGGGGGTGCTTGACAGACTGCTTGGCGCAATAACTACATACCCTCATAGCAGTATTTTCTTCAGGTGCCAATTGTCCCATCACCAGGCTAGGGGCTGAGACAGCTTCTTTCCCCAAAGTGGTCAATGCAATCGGAGTAATGACGTGGATACACCCAACCAAAGGCTTCCAGTGAGTATACCTCCCTTTCGGCGGTCAACTGCCGCAATGTGAGGACAGATTCTGTTTTTCTTCAAAAATTGGGTGATGGTATCAAGGGATCCTTGGGTGTGGGCTACGGGCAGGGTGCATCACATAGAGTACACAAGGTCGCCCCGACAGTCTAATCTTCCCATTTCCTGTGGGGGTTGTGCACAGGAGAGGGCAGTAGGCAAGGAAATCGCATAGTTGCTAGCTAAATGGGACCTAGAACCATGTGGTCCAAGTCCAGACACTTTTTTCAGCATTAATTTTCCAGTTTGAAAGTAAGACCAAACATTTCAACCAGTGTTCAATCTGCAGTCCTGCAATCATATATTGGCATATTGTCACTTCAAGATGGAGACGATTGCATTGTTATGAGATGTCTTGATTCCTAGCAATTGGTTGCAGCGGTTGGATCTCAAGGATGTGTACCTTTTCATTCTGCCCGATTTGCAGGAAATGTCTCTGCCTTCAATGGAAGCAACATTGGTTTCAGTTTTCCTTCCTTTCATTTGGTGTGTCATTTGCCCACTTGTGCTTTACAAAATTTCTCAGAGCCTTGGTTGGGTACTTACGTCTCAGGGGTATTTGCTTATTGATTCATTTAGATGATAATTTGATCAAGTGACTTCTCTGGTAGTGCTCAAAATATATGCATGTCAAACAACCCACATATTCATGTCTGTAGGTTTTATTATTGATAGGGGCAAATAAGAGACCAAGCAGGTGCGATCTCTGCCATTTCTCTGCAGTTTCTCGGGTTCACGATAGACTGTGTGTCTTCAACCCTCTGGCTTCCCCAGTTGGAAGTTGCCAGTATGAGGAGGGAGTTGTGGCGAGCATTGCAGGCTTTTGACAGCATCTATTTAGGTCATTTTCCTGGGCCAAAAAATCAGGGACTCCCATTAAATACAGATTTTTAGCCTCAGCTGCAGCTTTCTTCTGAAGCGCTTGAAGAATTAAGCTTGTGGTTCCCCCATATAGAGGCTTGGAATGGCAAGGCCATTTTTGGTACTAAGTTGAGTCTTGTGATGGAGTCATATGCCAGTCTCTTTGGGCGTGAGGTTTGCTGTGGGAGGATTTGCACCAGGGGTCGATGGTCTTACTGTAATTGAACAAGAAAATCAGTTGTTTAGCAATACTTGATGGCTTATTTGCACCCTAGAGCTTTGGGAAAACCAGCTGGCAGTGCAATATCACTCTCTGCACGGACAACTGTTCAGCAGTACAGTATATCAAGAAGCTCGGAGGAATGATGTCCAAGGACTTGTCAGATCTGGCCCTGAAATTTTATGGAATTTTGCCTTTTGCGGCAGCTGAAGGTACAAGCAATCTTCATTCCGGCCATCTCCAACAGGATGCCATATTGGTGTTCCCGGCGTTGGCAGTACTGTCATGATGCCTACCCCCGGGCATCCGGATCAAGTCCATCAGCCCCGGGAGCAGGCATCCAGATACTCATTAAAACCCCAACGGCCCTGGCTGGGGGCTGTTTGGATTCAGTCCTGGTGCCTTAGGCGCCAGGCTCATCATAGAAATCAGTCCTGGCACCAGGCTCAAAGACTTTACTTACCTTATGCAGACCATGCTGCAAATGAGTCCAAGTCAACGTGAGGCCTAGATGGGACTATTTTATTACAGGGACTATTTTTCACTCGGGTGTGGTTCTGGGGAACTTCTTACCTGGGACTACTTTGCAGGCTATTTAAACCACGCCCGAACAGCAGCCCATGCTTTGCGTTATTCTGAATCCAGCAGCGTAACGCTCACCGTGTCTGCAAATTAGCATCCAGTCTTCTGCCACACCCGCCTCAAATCCAGAGATCCTAGACAAAAGGCAAAGAAAGGAGAAGAGGTTAGATCACAGACATTATTTGATTCCTTACCTGATTCCGGACCCAGCACATCTCCGAGCCTGGAAAGGACATTATTTCAGCACGCGTCGCTTCGCCAGCAGCAGCGCCGCGTTATACTCACCAGTCCACCGCATCTTTCGACTCGGCGCTGCCTCCATCATTTTCTTTGTCGAAACCCAGCACCTGGGGGGAAAACAAAAGGAATAACAAGGTGAGCCGAGAAAACCAACAAGGACAATCTTTTTGCCACCATAGGCTTACCTGCTTTACCACCGGAGGTATTATTCTTTAATTCGCTGCATCTTCCTATGCCGCACCTATAAAGGGAGAGAAAACAGCAAGTTAAACTCATGCATCTTTTACTGGACAGTGTTTGGTAATACAGACTCTTACCTGAACGCCATCAGCTGCCTCCAGGCAATATTCTTTTGGACCCAGCTGCAACCTAACGAAGGAATGGAACAAGAGTGAACATCACACATATTGAACTCTTTGAACTTTATGGACACTGGAGTCAATATTCCTCCGGAACTCCTCCAGTACCTTCAACTCAGTGAAGTCATTAGTATCTACGCACCCCTGCATGCCATGCAGGATGGAGAGCTCATCATTTAAAAACATAAGGTGAGGTTACCAAAAGGGAATATCGGAGGTGATTAGTGGGGAGAACGAGAACTGTTGGGAGGCCATCATTAAAGTCCACGGGTGGCTAAATACCTTTCCCCACTTGCAGGAGAATACTTCTACGAGTCCAGCAGACAAGATTAGGCGGGCCAGTCCAGACTGTCATCTCTTCACTACGCATCACTTTGGTGGAGACCGCA
Organism: Ambystoma mexicanum; assembly: GCF_040938575.1. NCBI lineage: Eukaryota > Metazoa > Chordata > Amphibia > Caudata > Ambystomatidae > Ambystoma > Ambystoma mexicanum. The sequence continues at coordinate 742,458,655 of NC_090928.1, forward strand.
GCTGTCCGGGTCCGATCGACGCCCCTGTGGGAACCAGGTGAGCATAACAGAACGCAAAGTCTATCTACAAATCCCCACCCGGGCGTAATGGAGACCTCAGAAACCGACCAACTAGCCCAATTGTTAGGAGAATTTAGGGCAGAAGTTCAATACGCGCGCCAAGGAACTAATGTCCTCAGGAGAGAACTGATTGTGTCAAAGGAGCACACTGATGATCTTGCCAGACAACTGCTGCAAAACCAAGCCGGGCAAACACCACTACCTGGCCTTGGGGGGAATTCAACCACCGTTTCATAGAGCAGCCCTGTGCAAGTGGTTCTACCAGGGAGCATTCCTTTAGCTCCACCCGAACGCTTTGCTGGGGACTCGAAAATGTTTGCCGTGTTCATGAACCAATGCCGCTTGCACTTTTTATGCAGACCAGGAGCTTTTCCAAAAGACCAAGCCAAAGTAGCCTTTGTACTGTCATACCTTAGTGGCAGCACAGCGGATTGGTTAATTCCATTAGTCCAGTATTTTATGAACGATGTCCTTCGTGAACTCATTGATGTCTGTGTTGTCGTATACATAGACGATATTCTAGTGTACTCCTCCTCAGAATCAGACCATGTTAAGCACGTTCATGCAGTCCTTGAGAAACTACACCAGTACAAGTTATATGCAAAATTGGAAAAATGTGTTTTTAATGCTACAGAAGTTGAATTCCTGGGATTTATCCTGACTCCAAAAGGAGTCCGAATGGACTCTCGAAAGGTGGACGCAATTCTCAAGTGGCCATCACCCAGTTCAGTTAAAGGGGTGCAAAGCATGCTTGGATTTGATAATTTCTACCGCAGATTTATTCTTGACTTCTCATATGTTGTACACCCCATCACAGCACTTTTGCGAAAAACAAACGCTTCTTGTGGACCGAAGAGGCTGAAAAAGCCTTCCAAGAACTGAAATTGAAATTCACGTCAGTACCTGTCTTAAAGCATCCACGCCCCGAGCTCCCATACATAGTTGAAACCGATGCACCCAGTTTAGCCATCGGGGCTGTCCTGTCCCAGAAGGATCCAGAAACCGGTCAACTTCATCCAGTAGCATTTTGGTCCAGAAAATTCTCGGCCCCCGAATTAAACTATGCGGTTACAGATAAAGAGTTGTTAGCCATCAAATCCGCCTTCAAGGCTTGACGGCATTATCTTCTCGGTGCCAGGCATACCATTACTGTAATCACAAATCACAGGAAATTGCAGTATTTAAAAACAGCCAAGGCCCAATCATCGTGTCAACTTCGACGGGCCTTATTCCTTGCCGAATTCAATTTCGTGATCACTTACCGACCAGGTTGTAAGAATAGTAAGGCAGACTCTTTATCCCGAATCGGGATGGGAGAAGCATATTCGAACCCGGAACTGGTGCCTATAATTCCTGAACAAAGAATTCTTGCCATAACTACTCTACAGACCTTAGAAGATATTCATTTAAAGATCCAACAAATTTTCAATTCAGCAGCCCTGCAGGACTGGGTTAAAAAGGGCCAAGATTATTCAGTTGTCAATGACCTACCTTACTATCAAGGGCGTCAATTTCTACCACACAAGGAACTACAAGAACAAGTCATATCCAATTACCATGAAGCTCTGATGGAAGGGCACCCAGGTATTGCAAAAACTAAAGCTAAAATTAAAAAACAATTCTGGTGGCCCACCTAGCGAAAAGATGTAATGTCATTTGTACTGTCTTGTGGCATCTGCGCCCAGAACAAAAGCCAAAAGAAGAAACCAGCTGGCCTTTTACAACCTTTAAATATTCCATCCACACCATGGCACACTTTGTCTTTAGACTTTATTACAGATGTACCGCCATGTAATGGATTCAACACCATTCTAGTTATTGTGGATCTTTTTTCCAAGATGGCCCACTTTATTCCTTTAAAAGGATTACCTTCTGCTTCAATCTTGGCCAAGGAATTTCTCGAAAATATTGTTCGAATACATGGATTTCCTCCCATACTGATCTCTGACCGAGGTAGTCAGTTCATTTCACAATTTTGGCAGAAGTGTTGTCAATTGGCACAAATCGATGTAAGGTTATCAACCAGTCACCATCCCCAAACCGATGGTCAGACAGAGAGAGCCAACCAGACTCTTGAACAATACCTACGTTGTATGCTCCACCAAACCGAAGGTAATTGGAAGGACATTTTATGGATTTCTGAATATGCATACAATAACTCTGTACATTCAGGAACCGGACAAAGCCCCTTTAATACCATATATGGACATCATCCTCGAACCTCAGAACTCGATTTGCCTCAGCATTTAGAAATGCCGGCAGTAACTCATCTGCATTCTACTATTACACAAGCCTTTAAAGAGGCAACACAACATTTGAAACAAGCAAAAGAGAAATACAAGAAAAATGCTGATCAACATAGAAGTGAGACCCCACCATATTGAATCGGAGAGCAAGTTTGGCTGGCTACAAGACATATTCCTCTGAAAGGAACTCAGACTTTTAATCCTAGATATTTGGGACCTTAAACCATTAAGGCCATTGTCAACCCGGCCGTCAAATTAGAATTACCCTCTAATATGTGGATTCATCCTGTCTTTCATGTTTCACTTCTAAAACCAGTTCAACCCGGGACAAGATTAACCAAACCACCTGACCCCATCCTAATAGATGGAGAACCTGAATTCGAGGAAATAACATCCTGGACTCTAAAATGGTTAAATCAAGACTTTTTTATTTAATCGACTGGAAGGGTTACGGACCACAAGAAAGGTCATGGGAACCTAGTGACCACGTTCATGCTCCTCGATTGGTGAAAAAATTCCATCGGGACTTCCCAGACAAGCCAGGGCCAAGGGGAAGAACAACTTTAGGAGGGGCCTTGGGGGGGAGTGCTGTCATGATGCCTACCCCCGTATATCCGGATCAAGTCCATCAGCCCCGGGAGCAGGCATCCAGATGCTCATTAAAACCCAAACAGCCCCGGCTGGGGGCTGTTTGGATTCAGTCCTGGCGCCCTAGGCGCCAGGCTCATAGACTTTACTTACCTTGTGCAGACCATGCTGCAAATGAGTCCAAGCCAACGTGAGGCCTGGATGGGACTATTTTATTACAGGGACTATTTTTCACTCGGGTGTGGTTCTGGGGAAATTCTTACCTAGGACTACTTTGCAGGCTATTTAAACCACGCCCGAACAGCAGCCCATGCTTTGCGTTATTCTGCATCCAGCAGCGTGACGCTCACCGTGTCTGCAAGTCAGCATCCAGTCTTCTGCCACGCCCGCCTCGAATCCGGAGCTCCTAGACAAAAGGCAAAGAAAGGAGAAGAGGTTAGATCACAGACATTATTTGATTCCTTACCTTATTACAGACCCAGCACATCTCCGAGCCTGGAAAGGACCTTATTTCAGCATGCGCCGCTTCGCCAGCAGCAGCGCCGCGTTATACTCACCAGTCCACCGCATCTTTCGACTCGGCGCTGCCTCCATCATTTTCTTCGTCGAAACCCAGCACCTGGGGGGGAAAACAAAAGGAATAACAAGGTGAGCCGAGAAAACCAACAAGGACAATCTCTTTGCCACCATAGCATTACCACCGGAGGTATTATTCTTTAATTCGCTGCATCTTCCTATGCCGCACCTATAAAGGAAGAGAAAACAGCAAGTTAAACTCATGCAACGTTTACCGGACAGTGTTTGGCAATACAGACTCTTACCTGAACGCCATCAGCTGCCTCCAGGCATTATTCTTTTGGACCCAGCTGCAACCTAACGAAGGAATGGAACAAGAGTGAACATCGGACATATTGAACTCTTTGAACTTTATAGACACTGGAGTCAATATTCCTCTGATATCTATGCGCCCCTGCATGCCAGGATGGAGAGCTCATCATTTAAAAACATAAGTTGAGGTTACCAAAAGGGAATATTGGAGGTGATTAGTGGGGAGAACGAGAACTGTTGGGGGGCCATCACTAAAGTCCATGGGTGGCTAAATCCCTTTCTCCACTTGCAGGAGAATACTTCTATGAGTCCAGCAGACAAAATTAGGCGGGCCAGTCCAGACTGTCATCTCTTCACTACGCATCACGTTGGTGGAGACCGCAGCTGTCCGGGTCCATTCGACGCCCCTGTGGGAACCAGGTGAGCGTAACAGGTACCCAGCGAATTGGCACCTGTGTCTTCAGGTGTTTCATCTCTTTAGAAACCGTGGGGGCCTTTTAAGATAGATCTCTTTGCCTCCAGTCTCAATGCACAGCAATATGTGTTCCTTCAGCCTTGGGGCGGAGGAATCTTGTATGCTTTCCCTCCATTTGCCCTGATCCCCAGAGTTCCCTTGCCAGTTCTGCAACAAGGCACAGAGGTTGTACTCATTGCACCCTTGTGGCCCACCAAGGTCTGGTATCCAGAGGTGCTCCATCTCTTGTAGTATGTTCCCTGGTCCCTCCTGATGTTCCCCAAGGTAACAACGAATTCTGACAGGGAGGCCCATCCAATGTTTCTGGACGGGTCCCTGCATTTTGTGACCCGGCCGGTATCTGGGACTGATGAACCCTACAAGGCATTTCTGACCAGACAGCAGCACTGGTAAAATTATCCTGGGCCCCCACTATGCTGCGATTCTATAAGTCTGCATAGGCTGGCTGAGTACATTGGTGTTATCAAAAGGATTTGGATTTCCATTGAACCTCTGCGGTCACAGTGATTTATTTCTTGATGGAATGACAGAGTCCGATTTGTATCGTATGGTTAACTTGTACCGTTCCGCTATCTCCACCTATTATGGCATGTTGGATGGTTTTCCAGTATGGGGTTTCAGAAACCTGAAGGTGTTACCCTGTTTAAACCTCGATGATCCGTCATCCAGGTGGGCAGGACATGGCCATTGCTATTGGATCCAGTTCCTGGTGGTGGACCAGTGAAGGAGGATCACCTGAATGGGGGTCCTTGAGGAGTGGCAGTGGGGCATCGACGGGTGAGATACAGTATCCCCTGTCTTTCAACACCTTTTCCCCATCCTACCACGTAGGCCATTCAAAACCACTGTCCCCCCTTTTCCAACACGAACACTTTTGCACAACACACCAGAGAACGGACAAACACCAGAGCCGTTTACCTAACATGTCCTAATACAAGGGTCAGGCAAAGTCAGGCAATTGATCAGAATCACACACATGTGACGGCCCTTTCCCTTCCCCACATTGATAAAAGGTGAAGCAAGAGAGCACAGTACGAGCAAGGCAGACAGCACAACGAGATGGCTAACCAGGCATGGTAGTTCAAGAGAAGGAGAAAGGCGGCGGGAATCGAGAGGGTGGTGAGCAGAGAAGCAACCTTGCCCTTTTCATCCCCCATGGACCCTCAGAGAGAGTGAGCAAAAGACTGTGAACAATAGCTCAAGTGTCATGCAGCAGATGTCAAAGGTACACGGGGAAGGCCTACGTTGATAAGCAGGTGCGAGGGAAGCTCCTGCGAGCGTGATACCGGCCTTGATTCCAGTGAAGTGGAAAGCCAGGTGGTTCATCATGCCAGTGAGCTAAGGGGAGAACCGTTAAGCACCACCGGGCTTTGTTGAATGAGAATTGCAAAGTCGCTCATTTGAACCAAGTTCAGTGAACTGTGAAAAGTGTTAAGGGGAGACCAGCGGCAGAGGGAAACCGGCACCACATGGGTGCTGCCTCAAGAGACTCCCCATCAGAGTGAAACTGCGTGTACCAGAAGGCCGTAGGAGAGCCACCAAAAGAGGTCAAAGTGGTCACATAGATGTTCTAGTAAACTCCTCATACAATTAAAAGACGTTGATCTACGAACTTTAAAGAAAAGTAAGGGAAGTGAATCCCACAAATTGTGTGAAAGTAAGGGACGTAAATCCCACCATAAGTGAAACCCAGAAGAAGGGGACTCAGGGGTGAGCCACTATCACCCTAATCGAGAGCAACAGTGAACCTGCTGGAGGGAGGCTAACAGTCGAGAGGGGTCTGAGCCCAGCAGAGGGAGACCCAAGGGTGGGAAAGTCATCACCCCAAAGGTTGGTGAAAGTTCAAGGGAAGTGAATTCCACCAAGAGGGATGCTAACGAAGTGGCAAGAGTGAACCACACCGAGGGATGCCGATTAAAGAGGGGTGAAGTCTAAAGTCCCAAATCTGTTGACAGACGTGAACCCGGCCAAGGGATGTCCACTATGAACTGTTTGAAAAGACATTGAGGGTCAGCACCCGGAAGAGGGGGACCCAAGGGTGAAGAATCCTCACCCTAAGTGAAACCAGGAAATAAATTGTCATTTCGTTGAAGGAACTTTTGTTTGTTGTTTCGTAAACCTATCAGGCCTTCAGAACCAAAAGGAGCAACCACTGAAGGCACTGATACTGATAGGAACTCTTTTGGGGATCCAAACACAGAAGGGGGAGATCCAATGGGTGAAAGAGTTATCACCCAAAAACACGGGAACAAGGGTCAGCGCCCAGAAGAGGGGGGCCTAGGGGTGCATCCGTCCCCTAAAGAAAATACGCAGAAAAGGAACTTTGTGTTTGTTATTTTACTGATCCTCGAAGGCAAAAGACTTTTGTTGAAAAGGACTTGGCAGTCGAGGCTTCTAAAAAAGTTAAAACCTGATCCCACATTGCCCTGTGCTCAAAACATGGGGAAGGAAAATCAGGCTAACACATCCTGACATATTATTTGAGAACACTTCTTTCTTATCTTGAAAGCTATCCCACACCCTTTGTTTTATATTAGGTGTAAGGTTTGGCAATAGGTTTCTTAGTGTAGGCCCTTTTTATTTGACACAACGACACTAGGAATGCCTTATTTTCATTTGATGGTCGGAGCTTGCTCCCATCTTAGATTTAAGCAATAGAACCCGAGCGTCCGGGGCATTACCGACTCAGGTAATGCTCCGGGGCCCATAGGTAAGGATCCGAGCAACCCAAGTGGGGTCGGGAGGGCGTGAGTGGGACGGGGAAGAGGGGAAAAAAAACATACCTGCGTCCCCGGCGAGGGACGAGGGAAGCCCCCAGACATGTGGAGGCAAAAAGCAGGGATGGCCCCACTCCGAGTCTCCACATGGCTGAAGGCTTCCCTCGTCCCCCGCCGGCGACGCAGGACCAAGAAGGTAAGTTGGGGTGGTGGGTGGGAGGGAGGGAAGGGAATATAACAAAAAAAATAAAGACCCCCCGCTTCGAGCCTCCTCATTGGGTGAGGGGTTGCCACGCCCCCCGCCAGGCACAAAGGCCATGGAATCCCGACAGAGGGATTCCCGGCCGGGAAGGGACCTGGTGAGAGCCGATCAGAATGCTTGTTGCATTCAGATTGTCTCTCGCCGGGTTACTTATTAGGTTTAGATTAGGCATTTTTCCAACCTGAGTACAGTTTAATAAGCACCCTTGAACTTAGTCTGTCTTTACTGTTGCCACCATGAGTTCCTCACAGTGAACACTCCTTAGTATGTCGGCTGCTCAAAAGAATCCATGTTTTAAGACCACCTATTCTTAGATATTCCCTTCTCTGGGATGCAAACTTGGTTTTGAGTATCTTTGAACCTCAGCCTTCCAGCCCTCACTGGTCCCTTAAACCTATTTCTGTAAAGTTTGTCACACTGATGTGCTAGGTGGATTTTAGGCAAGTGGTGGACTTTTGGGCTTTGGACATTAAAGGTTGAGTATTTACTGCCTCTTAGGTTTTCTTTTATTTGATACCGGTAAACCAAAACTGCTTCTAAATGTATTGATTTTCCCTCATTTTCTAACAACCTCAGTTATGTGTGGTGCAATGTCTGTAGTGTTATGAACAGACAATGGTTACCCTGAGAAAATGTACAGGGGCCTTGTTTTTCTCCTTCAAGAAGCCCTTTTTCCCAGTCACCTATCCATCTGGCCATCTGGGTTAGGATGGGTATGAGGCTGCAGAAGCTGACATGTATATCTTTTAGGCTCATTCTGCTAGTATCGCCATTGCATTTAAAACCTTCTGGGTGGCAGCCAATCTTGAGGATATCCTCAGGGCAGTCGATTGGGCCAATGCGTTTACCTTTTGTACCGTGATTCTAGTAATGGCACATAAGAGGAGGCGTTGATAACCATTGTCCTTTTGTGTTTTTTCTCTCATGTGTTAATTCATATTGTAATTGTTAATTGAAGTGCAGACACAAGATAAGTTGCTTAACTGAGATAAGCAATGCTGAATATTATTTGAATTGTGGCAAGGTGTTCAGCCTCACTCATTACTGATTCAACTTGATTTTGAATAAGTGATTCTTAGAGAGGTGTTTGGCTACCTACTAGTGAAAGTTGACACAGATTGGTAGGATATTGACACATTTCTGTAGTTGTTTGTTCTTCTTGGTAAATCTCAAAAATATAACATTTGAGTATATTGTTTGACTTTGTAATATATAAGAATGTTTTCTCTTTCTTTGAAAAGTAGCCTGAATTGCATACCATCCCCAATTCTTCTATTTACAGAGGTGTGAAAACTGTAGGGCAACCTCCATAATTTACAATACTGTATTTGCCAGCTGTTTCATTAGCAATGGATTTATTTTATATGTAATGTTGTAGTATTTCAGAGAAACATGGGCATTTAAAAGCAGGACTTCATGACTGCATTTTCTGCAGCTACACATTCAATTTATGGGAACACATTTAGTACACTTTCCTAACATGAAATTGAAGCCACAACATGATTTTTGGTTTTACATAGAGAGCTGTGACTGGTAAATGGAGTGAGACTTCATAAGGAACCACATATTCAATCTCAATTTACCTAGGAAAAAAGAGGGTATGGCAGATAACCCTTTGGTTGAGTGCATCTGCAGGGGGAATGGGATGCCAGATAAAAGCTAGTAGTAATTAGTTCAACTGACATTGTTTTCAAACAGAACAACATGGGAATTCTCGATAGCCATAGTTGTTGGTCAAGTATTGGCGCTCACCCGGCATTTTCTCTATCTCTGCATTTGTCTGAGCTCGAAGCACATCAGCAGGACAAAGGATGCTGACATCTACTGCTGCCTGTAGCAGAAGAGGCAGCTCACCCTTTGTTGGCTAGAACCACCATCCTTTCCTTCTATTGTAATCTATTCCTTATTTATGGGGGGTTTGCAGTATCTATGAAGTAATGTGAATGTTCCCCGGCATATTCTTCACAATTAAGTGTAACAAAGCAAGTAGGGTGACCTGAGGTGCTTGGCATTCAGTGAAGGTTTTCATTTAGTTGGAAGCACTATTAATTAGCTTCAGGCATATTGGAAAATATATTGTAATAACTGACTACAACATGGTATCTTTGTCTTTCATATTTTGAGTGGTTCTGCCGCTGAAATGTTGGCAAGACGAATGCTAGTTTTTAATATTTGTGAAACATAAACGCATATAGTTGATAGTTCACGTTCAAACAAAAGATGAAACTAGAAGTCCATGTTTTGTAAGAAATGTACATTCTGAAGAATGATGCTCTAGTGTGCTTAATTTAAGGTAACTAATTATTATTGGACAGATGGTTTATGGCAGATGCCTTATGACTGACCACAGCTAATCTGTAGGACTGCTATATGTTTCTAGGAGTGGCAGACGGTTCCCATGGAGATCCTTCATATAGGACCTCTGGGTACACCATCCTAAAGCGTAATGGGCACTCGACTTCTATGACGACCACTTTGCTAGTTCCAGCATCATAGAGGCAACTTCCTCATGCAAGGCAGCTTTGAAAGGTTGTGTTCATCTGTAGGGTTAATCAGATGTTAGATGGAAAATAATAGCAATTAAGCTATGGTTCTATATTTATGTTAGTGGTTAAACAACAGTCTTTGTGAAATGACCACAGTATATTCTGTGATGTTCATGGTCATTTGTGGTTGGTATCCACCAGGCAGTTTTCTCCATGTATACAATTAAGCAAAGATGAAGAACCCCAGTATTGCACATTTCTTGACCAGAACCACCATCTTTTTCTTTCATTTGTATCTTCTGCGGTCCAGCAAATCGCCCTGAGTCGTTCTGCGCAAATAAGTATAAAAAGTAAAATAGGGGGATCTAGATTGCTTATCATTCATAAATCATCAGCATGAAGTCAGAACTAGTGAAGAGGAAGTGTCAAGCATCGCCCCCACTCCAGTTGCCCCCCTCGTAGTGCCCAGTACTTTCACACCAAAATATGTGACGTATGATGAACAGATAAACCAGCAGAGAGCAGCGCATGGGCTCTTCCCAGTACCTATCATAATAACAGCACCTATTGAAGTACCAACACCTACAAAAACATGGACAGTACGGTATCCATTGAGAAAGCCGTATTCACAGTCGAGGCAATATGACAGTTGTCGGAAGGGAATACCGGAAGAAGCCAAAAAGATAATGAAGGAAGATGAATGGTGACGTCATGAGAAATTGGATTGACACACATATAGAAGAGATAATTACATGAGAATGCTGACAAAAGACGAGAGACTATGGATGGATAACATTTTGAGCCTGCAATGAAGAAGTTGATGTCAAAATGAAGAAACTCATGCCACGAAATATTTACTCCCTTCCTCTCAAGAATGGTCAACACCTCCTTCAGAGATCATGTTGTCCCACCATATATAAAAACAGTAATAGATGCCCTTACCCAAAAAAGCTGAACTAAGTAAACAAGATCCTGCAAATTTGAGACCAATAACAAATTGCAAATTCCTATTAAAAATACTAGATAAAATCACAACAGAACAACTCCAGGCCTACGTTGATGGAAACAACATCCTCCATCCTCAACAATCAGGATTTCAGAAAACCCACAGCACAGAGTCTGCATTGCTTGATCTGCAGATCGAAATTCTTGGCCTCCTTGAAAAGGGCAAAGCAGGATTACTGATACTTTTGGACCTCTCGGCAGCTTTTGATTTGCTTGATCACCGGAAGCTCAGAGAGGCCCTACATACACCGGGAAACTGCTCCCAGGAACCGTGGACTGGGTATGCTCATTTTTGCAAGATAGACAATCCAAAATAGTTTGGGGTAATCATTTCTCAGCATCTAAAGCAGTGGATTGCAGTGTTCCACAGGGAGCTAGTTTTTCCTCACTCTTATTCAATTTATACCTATGCTGCTTGTGCACACTACTGACCCACCTAGGCATATTTTTTACAAACTTTGCCGACAATACCCAATTGGTATTTGAATTTAGCGGAGACTATTCTCAAGACAACGGCAAACTAACATCCATATATACCTCCATTGAATCATGGATGATATCGAACTGGATGTGCTTAAATGGCACCAAAACAGAGCTAATGATTTCGGTTAACCATGTCCCAGGAAAAACTTAGCGCAGACTAATCTTTTAATATCAAATATACACCCATCATGGTCGCAGACATGGTTAAAACCCTAATGTATCTACTTAGAGGCATCACTGGTAGCGGAAGCCCAAGTTTCCTAACTCAAAACTGCCAGTATTGTCAGAAACTATTGAGAAAATGAGACCCCTATTAAACAAACAAAGCAGCACCACAATTGCTAGGTCTATTATTCTCACTCGATTGGACTATGGAAGTGCACTGTTGCTGGGTGCCAGCAATAAATGCCTAAAACAATGACTAGTGATCATGAACAGCGCTGTTAGGACCATCTCTGGAAAAACATGGAGGGAACACATTACTGATGAAAGAAGAAATCTACACTGGCTAGCATAAAGGAACACACTACATACAGGTCCCTAACTATGGTTCATCGCTGTCTTTACGGACTGGCTCCAACATGCCTGAACAAACACTTCAAGTGGTATGAACCAAATCGACATTTAAGATCAACAAACAAAGGCACACTTCAAGCCATACAAACCAAAAAAGCCAATGGCTTAGGCTGAGCCTTCACGGCTAAAGCTATAACTACCTGAGACCCTCAGAACTGAACCTAACCTCAACTCCTTTAAAAAGAAATTGAAGAACCTACTCTTCAAATAAACCCTTCATCTAAACAACTAGATCTTCAAAACTTAGGTATACATGTTGTCCCGTCACCACTTTCTATGTCTATATGGAATGCGCTCTCATGCCTGCGGGCTGCAGCGCTATACAAACAAATAAATAAATGCTGCATACATAATGAAGTTATTCAGTCAGTTTAAACGTGTACATGTGCAAATAACCGCAAGAAGCAAAGAAATCGTGAATCTTGTTTATGCTTAATTGTAAATAGACTGCTCCAAGCGCCAACATGTACAAGTATATACCTCAAAAGCACTTTATGTATAAATATTATTCCACTATGCACATGAACAGAATTGAATAAAAAATGGTTACTAAAGGCCTCAAAAGGAGTGTGTCGCAGTAAGAAAATCAAGAATCGAGGCAGCACGAAACCCAGCTGAGGATGATCATGCCTAGAAGCTGAGGTCTTATCTGGTTGGAAAAATCTGACATTCGATACAATTAAGGAGAAAAGAACAGAAGATCCTGTTCAGAAAGCTCAAGAAAACAACATAAACCACAGATGGTGGAGGACTGGTATCATTAAATCAAATATACAAAAAAAACACTGAGAAAAAGCCAATTTCACAGTATACAGTCATGTGACAAGGAAGGCTAGAAGAGTGAGACTTTCAGACCTATGCATGGATCTCTGTCATGCCCATGCTCCTTAAACGTTCTTAAGACCACAGAGCAGACTCAAGGCCATAATACAAAGCAGTAATTAACACATGGCTACTGAAGTGATGATTGATTGTAACATAATTGGTGGGAGCTGGGGTGAAGGCGAGCTCCTCTGCACCTGGATGTTCTTTCTGCATGCTGCTAGACGTAGATGGAAAAGTAAGAGTGGGGTTGATGACAACCCAATCATAGTGGACCATGTAATCTAGGGTCCTATAGTGAGTAGAGCCAATGGGACGTCATACTTTTAGTGACGTTCATAGTGGCCATGTTGAAGGGAGGGCCAATCCCCTTTCCCCGTTACCACATACAGATATAGCACCTATGTTAAAGTTGCCTTCCTATAACTGAACACGTTGCATGTTAGGTTTTTACGAATTATCATGCAGAATAATGTCAGCAATGACAAATTATTGCTATAAATACTGTGTTTTTTCTAAAAGTGAAGAGAGTGAGAAGATCGAGCAGTTGCTGATGTTCCTTGTACTCCCCGTTTATGAACTTGTCATTAAACGGATTCCCTTTGCCAAACGATTGAGTTGTCATAGTTATTTGATGCATGAGTATGAATCTGCATCCCCATCTATCTCAAGGGTACTGCTACTCAACTTGTTTAAGACATAATCCAGTTCACTTGTGCCAGAGCTTGATGGTTTGATTAGATAAGATACCCATCCGCTATCGACTTAAAGGAATAGTGCGCTCAGAAATATTATTGTCTGGAGGGTTCGGCAATGTGTTTTTAAGCATACGCTGATCGATCGTACAAACATTTCCTATGCACCTTACCGTAGTTTTCCACTTTTGTACACATGCGAAATCAAGCAACAGGGCGTGGCCATTTTGTGATAATCTTATCTGTTGTCGCATCGCCAAAGCAGGACTGCCCTTGCGGCACTAAATCATATCCCCCGCCCCTGAGCCTGACATCACTAGACGCGTACCACCCATTTCACAACGCCAAAGCACGTCTCGTGTCAACATTCTCTGCATCTCAGCAGATGACGTGTAACCGTGAAAATGGCCTCTTTCCTCAATAAGTATAAATAGATTGCTTCACAACAGACAACATCAGATTATCTTTTCCATTCCTCTCACTGTATTTATTTGAGTATTCTGTGCCTTGTTTCTGTGCTCTGGTCAGCTACCTTTGTTTCTTGTAGCCTGTGCGAACAGATATCAGTACCATTACTATGAATTACTTTTGTTTGTTTCCCCCACAATGGCAACAATACAGCCCTACCAGTACGTGCCAGAGTATTCCGAGGCGGAATTACTCGAAAGAGAAAGATGCAGAAACAATGGGGCTTCGGACGACAGTTGGGAGGACGATTCAACAGATGAAGAGCCTGGTCCTAGTCGCATAAACGCTGTTTCCACCTGGTGTACCTGCAATCGGTGCGCGCTAATGCCAACCAAGGAGGAGAACTGCTGCTGCCGAGAAAACTGTTGATGCTTGTTCTACATATCGCAAGGCGAGCCACGGCCGCAATGCGTTACCGAGCTGCCAGACTTCAGGGCAGCCTGCCTCACACGGTCCGTGTTGAGGATTTTGATGGTGCTTATGCACGAACTTCGCGCAACAGTTTGCCCTCAGAATCCAAGCAACAAGTAAGTATACTCTGGTCGTGATGTCACTTAGGCCACTACTATTTCAAGGTTGTCTCCTATATTGTCGTAACTTCAATATGTCATTGTCAAACCAATTTAGTCTTGCAGTTCTCTAGTAATGTTTCGTATAATAGTTGTTAAATATGTACAGTGTCTAGGTAGCATTTGCACTGGCAACAATGCCGTTGGATACAAGAATTGGCATTGACAATTGAGGTTTAATACACTTATCTTGGTCATTTAAAAACAGTTTGTATCTTTCTCTTTCACAGGTGGTACAGGCTGGTGGCCTATGGTTCATAGACATGGTGGCTTCATGGGAGGCTTGGAAACCGCGTTCGACGCGTAATACCCGCCTGTGCCATAGGTGCCATTAGAGACACATTCCCCAGTGACAGTGGTCAATACAGGGGATTTTCCCTCACTGTGCTGCAACCTGAACATTATAATGTGTAGTACATTTGTGCCATAAAATTAAGAAACAAAATAAAGCACAACAGAACTTTTATCAATGGTTGTTTCAGTTTTTGAGTGAATCAAGTGCGTCTCCATTCAGCAGTGTTCCGGCCTTTGTCTGCACGCCTCAGGCCCATCCATCCCCCTCCATTATCAAAGGCAGTTCGCACCAGTGGATGTGCACTGCCAAAGGGGGCTGGCAGGGGTGGGAACAGCCAAGGTGCCAAACACCATCTACACTTCAAAGGTATCTTTCGCCCAGGGCCCATTCGACACATACCCTATACAGTCCCTGTGTCTCCAGGCAGGATCCCCTGAAGCAGGCAGCTCCCTTGCAATCCACATAAATGCGTCTCCATTCAGCAGTGTTTCCCGGACCTTGTCTGCACGCTTCAGGCCCATCCATCCCCCTCCATTATCAAAGGTAGTTCGCACCAGTGGATGTGTGCTGCCAAAGGGGGCTGGCAGGATCAGGAGTATTCCGAGGCGGAATTACTCGAAAGAGAAAGATGCGGAAACGATGGGGCTTCGGACGATAGTTGGGAGGACGATTAAACAGATGAAGAGCCTGGGCCGAGTCGCATGGATGGTGTTTCCACCTGGTGTACCTGCAATTGGTGTGCGCTAATGACAACCGAGGAGGAGAACTGCTTCCGCCAAGAAAACTCTGGATGCTTGCTCTACATATTGCAAGGCTAGACATGGCCGCAATGCGTTACCGAGCTGCCAGACTTCAAGGCAGCCTGTCTCACACAGTCCGTGTTGAGGATTTTGATGGTGCTTATGCACGAACTTCGCGCAACAGTTGCCCTCAGAATCCAAGCAACGAGTAAGTATACTCTGGTTGTGATGTCACTTAGGCCACTACTATTTCAAGGTTGTCTCCTATATTGTTGTAACTTCAATATGTCATTGTCAAACCAATTTAGTCTTGCAGTTCTCTAGTAATGTTTCGTATAATAGTTGTTAAATATGTACAGTGTCTAGGTAGCATTTGCACTGGCAACAATGCCATTGGATACAAGAATTGTCATTGGCAACTAAGGTTTAATACACTTATCTTGGTCATTTAAAAACAGTTTGTATCTTTATCTTTCACAGGTGGTACAGGCTGGCGGCCTATCGTTCATACACATGGTGGCTTCATGGGAGGCTTGGAAACCACGTTCAACAAGTAATACCCGCCTGTGCCGTTGGTGCCATTAGTGACACATTCCCCAGTGACAGTGGTGAATACAAGGTATTTTCCCTCACTAAGCTGCAACCTGAACTTTACAATGTGTAGTACATTTGTGCCATAAAATTAAGAAACAAAATAAAGCACAACAGAACTTTTATCAATGGTTGTTTCAGTTTTTCAGTGAATCAAGTGCGTCTCCATTCAGCAGTGCTCCGGCCCTTGTCTGCACGCCGCCTCAGGCCCATCCATCCCCCTCCATTATCAAAGGCAATTCGCACCAGTGGAGGTGCGCTGCCAAAGGGGGCTGGCAGGGGTGGGAACGGCCAAGGTGCCAAACACCATCTACACTTCAAAGGTATTTCCGCACAGGGCCCATTTTACACATAGCCTATACAGACCCCGTGTCTCCAGACAAGATCCCCTGAAGCAGGCCGCGCCTCTGCAATCCACATAAGTGTGTGTCCATTCAGCACTGTTGCGGCCTTTGTCTGCACGCCTCAAGCCCATCCATCCCCCTCCATTATCAAAGGCAGTTCGCACCAGTGGATGTATGCTGCCAAAGGGGGCTGGCAGGGGCAGGAACGGTCAAGGTGCCAAACACCATGTACACTTCAAAAGTATCTTCCACACAGGGCCCATTCTACACATGGCCTATACAGACTCTGTGTCTCCAGGCAGGATCCCCTGATGCAAGCAGCTCCCCTGCAATCCACATAAATGTGTCTCCATTCAGCAGTGTTCCAGCCCTTGTCTGAACGCTTTAGGCCCATCCATCCCCCTCCATTATCAAAGGTAGTTCGCACCAATGGATGTGTGCTGCCAAAGGGGGCTGGCAGGGGCGGGAACGGCCAAGGTGCCAAACACCATGCACACTTCAAAGGTATCTTCCGCACAGGCCCATTCTACACGTGGCCTATACAGACCCTGTGTCTCCAGACAGGATCCCCTAAATCAGGCCGCACCCCTGCAATCCACATAAGACCATGAAATATACATGTCATTCATTCACATACACTCCCTCTTTTCTAATTCTTTATAAACCACTTAATATTTATCATGAGAGCATCTTTGAGCCCTGCAAGTCAACTCGTGAACGTGCTACCTGAGAACCTCAGTGACCACTGCGAATCTGCTCGTGGTCATGCTACCTGAGAACTTCTGTGACTACTGCAAATTTGCTCGTCGTCGTGCTACCTGAGAACTTCTGTGACCACTGCGAATCTGCTCGTCATCGTGCTACCTGAGAATGTCTGTGACCACTGCGACTCCGCTCGTCGTCGTGCTACCTGTAAACATCTCCCTGTTCTCCTGCCACTAACTACCCTGCTTGCTGAATCTAACTGTTTGTTGGTCAAGGTAAGGGCATGTCTCCTAATCATATCTTCTTGATCTCTAAATGTCTATCTATTTCGATCAAACGTAGAAAGAAGTGTTATGTTCATTCGTCTCATTGCCATTGACTTGAGTTTAATTTGTTATGTTATCAATATATAATTTGTCATTAATGTCAATTGGCATCGAATTGCATCCTTAGGGGACCGTGTCAACATTATAAGCATGTTTGCTTTTGATGCACGATAGTATATTCAAGGGACGAGTAACATGTTCTGATTTTCGTCACATCAATGAATTGTTTATGAAAGTTATCCTATGATACAGCCACCCACGCTACAATGTTTTGCTGTGGTGACCAAAATATACCATGCATAGAAGAATGTATGGTATAATCCTTCGTTCTCACGTTTTTATGCAAATTAATTTTTTAATGATCTTGACCTTTTTTTTTACAGAATTTACAATGCCTGCATGTGCGATTTTCGGTTGCCCTTCTAAGACCCATGAGAAATCTGAAGGCAATACAATGCATGTATTTCCAAAGACTAAACATCGAATAAGAGAATTGGTCAGATATTGCGGTTATGCACTGGCAGAACTTGAAAGTAGAGTCAAAGATGTCTTGGAGGACAAGAGCGGTGATCGATTCCGCATCTGCAGCCTGCACTTTACCCAGAATATGTACAACCCATCAATGTACAGAAAGAAGAATCAACTCAGAACGACTCGAAAATTGCTACCAAATGCAATGCCGACTATTCGATCACATGCCGCCTCAGGTGAGTCACGGTTCCGGATTTAGCTGTAGCCCTTGGGTAGTGAACAGGTAACTAAATGGACGGATTGGTGTTTTAGGTGTTTAAGATTGTGTTGCTTTTTAAATAAAGACCATTTTGCCTAACATCTGTCCTTGGTTTTAGAAGCCTTATAGAAAATTGATTTATGGGCACAGATAACTATGCCATAGTGTCCTTTGAAATAAGCATAATGTTTTTGTAATCTGTCTCCTTACATGCCAATTTTTAAGATAAGCATTTCTAAATCAAATATTATTTTCCCTTTACAACTCCATGACTATGCACTGAATATGAAGGAGCAAGGTTCAGCATCATTTGTCTTGCCTGGAGTCAACAACCACTTCGAGCGCGTATCAAGTAGTCTTACTTAGCTATTCACTTCCAGAATTGTTTTATGCATGGAATTTTAGATAATCTGATCATATTTACGTACCGTGTCATTCGTTTACACAATGTTTCATTCGTGGATTGCTATTGATATGTACCAATGTCAGCGTCGCAATGTGTGTGTTCAATTTCAATTTTTTCATCCATACTAATAAAAGTATTGTGTTTAAGGGAGATGCTGAAGCTTCGACTATAATTACATCATCCCTTGTAGTTGATCCAGAGCCAGAGATATGCGTACTGACAGTTCCCTCGAATGAAAGAAAGTCGGTCCTAGATCTGATACTAATAGACAGTGACAATATTAGAAACAAGCAGTTTTTGCAAATTACTTGCTTGTAACATTTCGAACAATTTTGAGATAATCTGATCATATTTACATATCGTGTCATTCGTTTATATAATGTTTAATTCGTGATTTGTTATTGATATGTACCAATGTATGCATCACAATGTGTGTGTTAAATTTCAAATTTGTTCAACCATAGTAATACAAGTACTGTGTTACAGGTAGATGATGAAGCTTCCACTACAATTACATCATCCCTTGTAGTTGATCCAGAGCCAGAGGTAGGCGTACTGGCAGTTCCCTCGAATGATAGAAAGTCGGTCCTAGACCAGATACTATTAGACAGTGACAGTATTAGAAACAATTGGTTTTTGCAAATTGCTTGAGTGCAACATTTCGAAGAGTGTGCTTCAGACAGTCAACTTTGATTGAGTAAACTAGCCATCACTCAGGTGAAATCCCAAATGTATATTTTGACTAAATGACGTACACAATGTACGAGTTTATCTGTGTAAGCCATGTGTGAGAAGGAATAATTTGATTTTAAATATAAATGACTTAACAAATGACTTATTTTAAATGGATACTCTTTTCTACGGATGTATACAAGATCCAGATATAGAAGAGGAGGCACGTGGATTCGAGTCGGTGGACCAACTTGCTGTTGCTGACGTTACAGTAAAGAAGGTTTCAACGAAAATCAAGAAAGATAAGGTAATTTATAAATACTTGAAATTTTTAACCAGTGTTTTGTGCTGGGGCCTTCATAATATGCTTTTTTAAAATGTAAACTGTCCAATACTGTATGGTGAATTTACATTGAACATCTTTTTCCAACCTGCCTTCTATTTGCCCGATGGTGTACGGACTATGCAGACACAGACAGCGACACAAATGAGAGATGCTGCTTGCCAAACTGTTTTCACCATGAAGCAACTATTAATTGATGTGCGGCATGTTCAGACTCGAGATGCATTTGGCCAGAAAATGAATTTAATGGGACCGGCAAAGCCAGCAAAGTGTTTTTGGACAATTGCTACAATGCGTCTGCTCCACCAGATGAAGATGAAACTGAATGTATTGAAGATGCTTTTGAAATAGTCGCAGACCACTTGACACAATCCACACCCACCAAAAAAGGGCCACCCAAAAACCAGTCGACATTGATGTTTTCTCTGATTCAGATTCAAGTAACAGATGCTGAAATGACAGAGACTGAAGCATCAATACAATTGACTGAGGAACTAGATAAAGGGCCTCATTAAAGGTCGGGCAGTCCGGAATTAACAGTGGCGGTAAACCCGCCGCCACTGTTAATTCGGGACCACCCGATCCCGAGTCCTGCAGGCGGGAGGTGATCTTTCCGCCAGGTCTGGCCTGGCAGGTTGAACACCACCCGCCTGCAGGCGGACGTGGAAACACCGGCACCATCATGAGATGGTGCCGGTGTTTCCACTTCACCATTCCCATTGAATCCTATTGGATTCAATGGGAATGGGGATTTACACCATTCCGCCTCCAGGATTCCCAGGACACCAGGTTCGTAATGCCCTGGTAATTCCGGGAGTCACGGAGGCGGAATGGTAATACGAGTCTGGCGTTAACCAGGCGGTTTTACTGCTGCGGTTACCGCCGGACTCGTAATGAGGCCAAAAGATCACGACTACAGCATGTACAGTTTGGCTGATATGTCAACCACAGTTCAGTCAGAAACAACATTAATGCAGGATGACAGTCTAATAAAGGAGGCCAAATACATAGTATTCGACAGCAGCTTGATGGAGATTATAAAGATGCTGAAATGTGTGCATTCAGTGAGAGGGGAAATATGTGGGAAGCCATTGGTGAATGTGACTCGTGTATCACAAGGTAGTAACCTCAAAATACATGCCACCTGTGAAATATTCCATGAAAAATGTTCATGGTCCGCTCAACCAAGATTGGGGAAACTGCCAGCTGGCAATCTACTGTGTGCAGCAGCTTTACTTTTAAGTGGCTCTAGTTTCATTAAGTTGTCCAGTTTCTGTCAATTTGTGGGACTCCATTTCATTTCTAAAACACAGTACTACAAATATCAACATCAATATCTATTCCCTGCCATTAGTGAAGCTTGGAAAATTGAACAATTATCTATTCAAAGTACATTCTCCAAAAAACGGTTCAGGCTAGCTGGCGATGGACAGTGTGACAGCCCCGGATTTTCAGCAAAGTACTGCACATACCACTTACAGGAAATGGAATGTAAAACAATTGTGAGTTCGGTGGTCGTGCAGGTGTCCGAATGTAAATCCTCAGTGGCTATGGAGAAACTTGGTTTTCTAAAATCACTGGAAGATCTACAACAAGGGGGAATGCAAATCGACCTCATAGCCACGGATAGACACATTTTAATAGCCAAGACAATAAGAGAGCAGTTTCCAAATATTTGCTATCAATTTGATGTATGGCACGTTGCCAAATCCATCAATAAAAAAATCTCAGCTGCAGGGAAAAAAAAAGGTTCTGAAAGTATTTCACAGTGGTCCTAGTCTTTCAGCAACCATATTTGGTGGGGCTCCAAAACTTGTGATGGGTCTGTGGATATTCTACTAGAAAAATGGCGATCACTAATGCACCACTGTTCCAACATTCACTCTTGGACAGAAAAAACAAAATTTCCACCAATGTGAACATGGCCCTTTGTCGCCGGAGCAGGAACTGAAGAAGAAGTGGTTGATTCCATCTTCACCTCCACACAAAGCCCTTGAGAAGATTTTGTTTGATAAAACTCTTTCAAGAGATCTGAAGGGACTCACAGAATTCTGTCACACAGGAGATGTGGAGGTGTTCCACAATATGTGCCTAAAGTACAGGGCAAAGAGAATGCATTTCGGCATTCAAGGGATAAAATTTAGGACATTACTAGCGGTATTAGAGCATAACGAGAATGTAGGCCTTGAACAATCGAGGACTGTAGGAAACTTTGGGATGCTTCGCTACACTATGCCTTTTACGAAAAGAAGCAAAAAATGGGTGGTCAAGCCAGTATATGAATAAATGGAATTTGATTTTGTGAAAGATCTTATTATTAATGTTTTGGAGTTGCATAATCACGGAATTGCACACGATTCTGTTCCGAGTACACATACATTGCCACAAAACATTGCCAACGTGCCCTGTCCACCTAAAGCAGAACTCGTGGAACATTTCAAATCCAAGTACAAATGATTACCATCTGTTTTTTTGATCAACAATGTTTTTATGAAGTGTCCAAATAAAGCAACCAATTTGTCTTTTAAAATATATCCTCTTTGACTTTGACTCCATTTTGTGTACCCTCGACTCCAATTTTGGAGTAGGGTGCATTCTGTCATTGCCAAGTTTCCCTACCCCTCAGCAGCGCCACGAACATCAAGAAAGGACAGCCCCCACATTTTTCCTCCTGTGCCTATGCTTCACAATTCCAGTTCTCATGGATGCGGTGAGCCAAGATGTTGCAAACTAAGAATGTATCTCTATTCTGAGTGAAGGTCACCAGCTTTGAATTTTTGTTTGTGAGCTGAAGAAGCCCACACATCGCACACACAGTATAAGGTTGAATTGTTTTTTTACCTTGAGAGAAGGGACCATTCTGAAAGGAATTGAATTAAAGGAGGGGTGTAATAACGTAAGATATGATAGGGTTCTCCATTCCAAAACTGGACTAAGGAACATGTAAGTGCAGTTTAAGAAAAATTGCTGATGCGAACAGAGTCTGTGTTAGGGTCTGTGTTACGTCAAGAGAATGGAAATGCTGAATATAATGTAAGTTTGATTTTCAATGATTTTACACCCGAACGAGCATCAACTTATCATTAGCTGACCGTTATTGCTGGGTTACATTGTACTCATTTGTTCGGTGTGGCATATTGCAATAAAACACAAGTACAACCTTTGAGTGTACTGGTCTTTTTACCGGGCACATGGGCAGTCCAGCATCGAGATGCATGTAGACCACCACTCACTTCCCCCATGTTCAACGCTAATATTTTCATTAAAATGCCATCTATGTGCACCTCGAATTGTACCGTCAGCTTCTGCATCCCGTTTAGAGCTGAACATACTCCATAGCACCATCCTTGGAAGCAAATTGTGTAGTATTTTCCATGTTGTTTTCTTTCTGTTAACATTGTTTCACGTCTGTGCTAATCGTTAGTTTGAACTCAATGCCGAATTAACAAGTAAAATTATAAACTGTAATAAAGATCGGCTACTGAGACACATTTCTATTATGTTTTCCAAACAGGTACATCCTGCCATTCTGCGATTGTCATCGATTCCAGATACCAACTGATGGGTTTTTCAGCCGCAGCTGCAGATACATGTCAATAACTGGATGTAGTTGACTCTTCTTTGGGACGATCGCCATGGGCCGATATACCCTTATGAGGTACCAGCCATTAGGAGCAACATAACATCCTTTACAGTGGTGTAGCCCCAAGTTGATGCACAAGCCTTGCAATTCACCTTGCGATCAAATCGCTTCTTTTACCCAAAACGAACACCTTGTGCACCCAAAAGGAACACCGTGTTCACTCACGAGAAACATTTGCAGATCGAGAGTAAAGAAAAAAAAATCCAATTTGATTGAATATGGCAATAGCGGGATGTTCTCTGAGCGTTTATTGTGAAATAAAAGTACTTTACAAATTGTACAGTCTTACTGTTTCCTTTTAGAGTCCATTTTTATATTCTGAATTGTGATGCGCTGTGTTGTGAGACGATGTGTGCTGAATTCCGAGTTCTGCGTCACGTAGGTGATGACTGGGCGTGTTTGGCTACACTGCCCAGTAACGTCACGGAGAAAGGTGGAGAATATTACTAGGTTTGGTGATGTCAGGCTCAGGGGTGGGGGATATGATTTAGTGCCGCAAGGGCAGTCCTGCTTGGGCAATGAGGGATAAGATTATCACAAATGGCCGCGCCCTGTTGCTTGATTTCGCATGTGTACAAAAGTGGAAAACTACGGTAAGGTGCATAGGAAATGTTTGTACGATCGATCAAAGTATGCTTAAAAACACACGCCCGAACCCCCGGGACAATAATATTTCTGAGCGCACTATTTCTTTAAGTAACTTCAGGTCGTCGGCAATACCACAAATCCTTTGCCATCCGGCAGATAGAACGAGAAGCTCCCTGTAGATAGTGGTTAGATTAATTGAAAACCCTGCAGGTTAGGTGCGACGGGACCTTTGCTTTCTCCCAAAAACCCCTCCCACCTCTACGAGTAGTGGATCGGACGAGCAGCACAGAGAGGCGGTAATGAAGGCGGTTATCACGAGTGTTCGTAGATGAAAAAAATGCGAACGGTGAGTAAAAAAGACTAAAAGCTTTGGCAAAGCTTGCATGCCTTAAAAAACAAGTAAAGGGAAGGTAACGGAGGGAGGCGGGACAAAATATACTGACAGAGTAAGAGTGTAACATAATATATATATAGGGGAAAAATATCGACTCGAGCATGGCCGAGCAATATAAAGAGCCATTGTGAGTGTGGCCGCGATAAGAGTATACGCCCAGCGCCTAGGTTTTAAAGAGCGCTAGCAGAAGCCTTCATCTAAGGTCCCGTAAACGGGATGACGTAGGAGACCGGAATCGATTAAAGACACTCCGAAAGAGATGGGCTTAAATTACAATTTTGGAATAAATATAGGGGCAAGATGCGTCTGAGGAAGCAGACAACATAAAATGTATGTGGCCGGCCAGTGTCTGCCTGTTTGTTTTATGTATTTAAGTCAACTCATGACGTCACAATTGAAAATTGCACAACTGTAAAGGGAAAATCTTGCAGTACATGGATTGATGGTTGATTTTTAGCAAGATTAAAATAAAAATATTGTCAAAATAACGGGATTGGAGCTCGCGACGGTTGTTGCTCGCTCATACTGTTGATTCTTGAAATGCAAATATAATAAAGTGATATATATAGAGGGAGTAAACAGGTTAAACATGGAAGACATTACTCCACTGAGACACTTGTGCAAACAGCTGCCGAAACATACATCAAACTTAAACAGTGCAGTGCGGAATGTGTTAAAGGGACCACAGTCAAAATGTTTATGCCGTGGCCCCAAGGTGGATTGCTATCCAAAACGGTCCTGCAGCACATGACAACATATTTACATGCTACATTCACTGGTAAAAAGTTAGACAAGTGCCTGGCTATTTTAGAACTTTGGAAGATGTACCAAGAAGAAAAGGAGAAGGAGCCGCCGTTAGATGGGATACTGAATATATGCAAAGAGGGGGGTGAAGAGCCTTCTGCGCCAGCCGCCCCGTCTGAAATAAAAAACAAAGCTAGTAAAGATGAAGGATGGTACCCATTGAGGGAACTTAAAGCAGCAACGGGATATAGCAACCCGTCATATGAGTCACCTACGCAAAGTAGTCATGAAAGCCCAGAAAAGGACAAGGAAAGAAATATTACCTCCAAAGTCCCGAGGGACAAGGAGAGACATGAAAAGGAAAAAGGTGATCAAATACAAGCAAGTACATCTCTAAGTACAGGAAGAGAGGTAAAGAGATGGAAAGGAGATGAAAGGAGAGAACTGATGAGATGGCATACACATGTAACAAATGGATGGGAGGTCAGATGTTATTGAAACTCAATGGTAAAGGCATTGAGGACATGAACAAAGAGGAGAACAAGATGAATTAGAAGGAAAAGATAAGGAAAAGGAAAGACGATTAAGAGACGAAGGGGCAAGGACAAAAGATAGGCAGAAACAAGAGCATTTATATCATGACGAGCAGGTCAGAAAACAGGAAAAGGCAGAAGAACAAAGAAAATGTGATAATAAGCAGAGAACAGCTGATGATCAGGATAAAATAGAACAAAGGAGGATAGACGAAGAAGAACAAAAGATACGAAAGAAGAGAAAAAAAAGACAGAGAGATGAGGACATGCAAAGAGCGACGGAACAAAGAGATGCGAGGAAACAAGAGGAAGATAGGGTTAGAGAGGAAGTGAGGAAGCATAGAGGATTTGATGACAACATAGAACGTAAGCAAAGACAGAGAGCGCAGGATCTCGAATATCTGGAAAGAGAGGTTAAAAAACCAGATCCAGTAGTAGAATGGGAAGATATAGAAGACTTCTTTCCTGAGTACGATTCAGTACCAGGCACGTCTAGAGTAAATCTAGAAGAAGACTTCGGCACCAGAAGTATCGGAGAGACAATCAATAGAATATACGATGAGATGGGACTCGAAAAGATACCCCAAGGGAAGGGAGAGGATGAGCGCCTTGAAAGCACTCAGTTGTACGATACTGAGGACACTTCCCGAAGCAGCAGACATAGAGTGCTGTCCTTAGATAGGCTGACTCTAAATAGAAATGAGGAGGATGGGAGAAGCTGCATGAGTTGGGCACAGACAATATCAGACGCAGAGAGAAGAAAGTGAAGAAAGAGAAGAAGAGAGAAGTCACGAGTGACGCTTCTCTAGGGGAAAGGGAATAAAATGGTCGGATTCTACTGGGTCTGCACCTAAAGCAAGCACCAGAGTCAGTAATACAATCAGATTGGCATGAAGGATTGTTACATGGTCAGAGGGAGGTGTCTGCACCACCATATGTAAGCAGGTTAAGGACATTGCCAGGTAGACGGCGAGGTGGGAATTTTACCCCTGCGGTAGACAGAAAAATTATGAGAGAAGAAAAAGAGTTTAGTGTCTCACAGTTCCCCTTATTAGAGAAAGTAGGAACGAGGCCACAATATATACCTTAGCCACAGATGGATAGAGAAAACCTAAAAAAACAAGCTCCCAGTGTTGATATCTGGAGCCGGAAAATGGATGCACGAGGCTATAGGGTATATTAAGGGTCTTTGATCGCCATACTTCGTGATACAGCTGATGATGTTTTGACACGTGCAGGTTACCCTGGTGTGACTACAGTTAATACTACGCATGACGGAGCGCTGTTTAACAATTGAAGAACCACGGTATGGAAAGTGCTTCCAGTGCTATACCCGGACACTTCTGATATGGGAGCTATAATGACACACAAGATAAAGGAGGAAGGTGATCCGTTGCTTTACATTCATAATTTCAAGACACATGGGTGCTGGAAACTCGTGAATGTTGGAGGAAATCTATGCCAGTGTTTTATCATATATTATGTCAAGGGCTCCCAGAACAGGTGCAGAAGCAGCTCAAGAAACGGGTAGGAATTGAAGCTAAACCCTGGTCAGAATTACAACTGACCATTGTGCATTATTGCAGGCTGCTGCAAGAGAAAAATCGCAAAAAGGATGCTGTAAGAAAGGGTGAAGAGGCTAAATAAGTGCAGTAGAAATTATCGAAATATGCCCTTGAATAGGCAATGATAACTCGCACAGACGGATCAAATGCACAGCAGGTCAATAATCAAAGACAGTTCAATCAAAGCAATAATGTGTTTAACCCGAGAGGAAGAGGCTGCTGAGGAAGGGGATGGCAAAATAATCAGAGAGGCTTTCAAAATATGCAAGGTGGAAATCAGAATATGCAAAATGGGCAAATAGTCAGACCACCGCCAACATGTTGGTCATGTGGGATGACAGGAGATCTAGCACATATGTGCAGAAGTCAAGGGATGGTGCAGAACGACCAATTCACAAGAGGGGGGATGATGAATCCACCTGTGTTCTCGCAGCAGGGTGGAAATGGAGTTGCGCAGAATCACATGGGGCAGCAGCAAGCGCCAAGAGTACAGCAAAGCTTGCAGTTGCAGCAGAATGTGACCAATTTTCCGCAAGGACAGTCTCAACAGTCTCCAAAGCAACTTCTACAAATGAAAGGCACAGGACAGGTACTGATTTGTGGAATAGGAAATACCACTGGTGATGGAGGAAATCCATTCACTAATTGTGGGACAAGATTATATATGGACTAGGACAGCTCACTGGGAGACCTGATGTGTTCCATCCTATCAGTGACACCAAACCCTCACGAGGAACCAAGGGGAGATGTCTCTATAGGGGGTAAATAATGTTCATTCTTAGTCAACACGGGTGTGACATGCTCGTGTATACGTGAAGCCAAGTTTTCTTTGTCCAGCAACGCTATGAATACTCAGGGCTTTGCAGGCGCAACAAGCTCTGTTCCCTTCACAAAAGAACTTCTACTTTCTATAGGCGAGTATGACATGAAAGTGCCACTGCTGTATTCGATACAGACTCCTGTAAGTATATTGGGACGAGACTTGATGACAAAGTTAAATATGACAATCTCGTTCACGGAGAAGGGCATAGTATGTTCAACTCCAGGAATGCATTTTTAAACATGTGTGAAATGATTAGAGCATATGCAGGATGAATGGCTATGAGAGCTGTTCCTTTGGAACCTGAGATATTCGCATATGGAGTGCGCATATTAATATCAGGGCTACCAGGCCTTGCAGACAGAATAATGAGAACACCAGATGAGTTTCTGTTCAGACCAAGAATACCTATGCATCAGGAAAAGGGACAAGTGTTTCCCTTAGCAATACAAGCAGTCATAGTGTGAAGTGAAATGGCTTTGCTTGACGGATGTGATGATGAAGGCAGACAATGGTATGCAATAATTGCCATTGGGGAAGGTTACATATTGACTGACGTCACTGATGACGATCTATTGGAAGAACAAATAGGTGAGGATGAGATGACATTTGAGGTAAATCTCATTTATTGGGTGGAAATGATTAAAAGAGAGGTGCCTCAGAGAATGATGTTAGCACAAAAAGGTTCCAAATATTTTTATGACGACATGGCAAAGGTGCCTGTCTCAGTATGGACTACAGGCCCGTATGACATATGCTTATTGAACGGAGTCGAGAAGTGAAGATTAAATTGAAACCAGGAGCAATTTTACCAAAAGCACAACAGTATCCCATGTCTAGGGAGGCAGATGAAGGGATTTTTAAGACAATTTCTGCCATGATGGATCATGGCATCTAGTGATGTCAGAATCGTCATGTAGTATTGCAGTTTATCCGATTAAAAAATCAAAGGCAGGGTGTTGTTGTTTAATAAAAGATTTAAGGCCAATAAACCAGATAGTCAAAACCGAGTTCCCTCTAGTCACTAGCCCGTCTACAATTCTATGTAACATACCTGTTGAGGCACGGTAGTTCACGGTGATTGATTTGAAAAATGCGTTTTTCTCAATCTAATTGCACAAAGATTTGCAGGATTTGACATAATTTACGTCCAAACAAGTTCATCTGAAAAGTACAAGACTGCCTCAAGGATATTGTGAGTCCCCTTCAATTTTCAATACGGTCCTGCAGATGGACTTGAGCAACATTGCATCAATGAGTGTTGTCTTGCAATATGTGGATGACATTATGATTTGCAGCACAACAGAGGAAGATTGCAGACGCAATTCCATTCAGCTATTGATGATACTTGCTGAGAAAGGACATAAAGTTGACAAGGAGCAGTTACAGTATTGTCAACAAGAAGTGTTGTACATAGGCCAACTGATTTCACATGAAGGGAAAAAGGACACCCCTGAAAGAGCTGAAGCGATTTCAAAAACAGCAAAGCTACACACAATAAAACTAGGATTATGTAATTATGTCAGGCCATGGGTCTTTGACTACAGCTCTTATACCAGGCTCTTATTACAAGCCTTAAAGAAAGCACAGGCAACGAAAGAGAAAATTGTGTGTACTAAGGCCATGAAGAAAGGGTTTGATGAACTAAAAAAGGCCATTTGCACAGCACCAGTCTTAGGGATTCCCAATTATGCAGAGGACTTCTACCTGTTTTCACATACAGCTGGTACATACAGCTGTAAGCAATCCTTACACAGAAAACTATGTTGGGGTACAAGACCCTGGCATACTTCAGTGGTATTCTAGATCCAGTGATGAGAGGTAATTTCCCGTCCAAGCAAAGTTTGGCTGCTGCAGCGGTCACCATAGAGAAAGCTACAATGATGTTATTCGTTGAGCACGCATTATTTGCTATTTTAGAGAACCCGAAAGGCACATTGACATCACAAAGAGCTTCTGCTTATAAGGTGGTCAGTTCATACCCATCGATTAAAATAGTTCGATGCAGAATAATGAACACAGCTATATTTATAGCAGAGCCAGTCACTGAAGGAGAGCCAATCCATGATTGCGCGAACTACGAAGAATTCTATGATGAGATCCCCAGAGTAAAAGAAAATGCATTGGTAGAAGGAGAAATCATCTTCATTGATGGTTCCTCTAGAATCGATCAAAATGATGGAAAAAGATACACAGCTGTCTCTGTAATGAAGCACACGGCAAATGGGGTATTTTGAGTACTTATCAGTGCATGTATACCCTCTCATTATTCAGCACAGGCTGCAGAATTATTGGCGCTGATACTCGAGTTCGAGAATCACGCAGACCAGGAAGTAACGGAATATAGTGACTCTCCCTGTGTGATGTCGACAGTACACGCAGGCTTAGCGCGCTGGAAAAGGAGGGGCTACCTCTGAGCGGACGGAACGCCAGTGTAGCACACCGCCTTATTGGACACTACAACTCCCAGTGGGCATAGCAGTCGTGAAGTGCGCAGCCCACACTAAAGGGACGGATTTGATCTTACGCAGAAATCAAGCGGCAGACACTGAAGCCAAGAATGTGGCAACTGAAGATGGAATAATGATGGATGTGGAAGTGCCTGATGTGTATGAGATTGTTGTACGAAGTGAGCCAGAAGACTATAGCAATATGACAAACACTCAGTTAATGGAGCTCCAAGGAGAGGCACCGCAGGAAGAAAATAACCTTTGGAAGCGAAGAGGGTGTTCTTTAAACCGCTCCAAGGCTTTGTGGTTACAAGACAGCACTGGTAAACCAGTGAAGTCTATAGCCTTATTGAAGATAGCACTGAAACAGTTACACTATCCAGCGCACATAAGAAGAGAGAATCTAGCAGCAACAATTGCTGAAGACTGGTTTATACCGAACTTGGCAAAACATGTTGCATTTTTCATGATAAATTGCATAATCTGTCAGAAATTCATGGCTGGGCATACACTACGTGTGATTAGGGGAGTCATCCCAAGGCCTAATGAGCCTTTTCAGCACTTGCATATCGATTATGTCGATATGATTCAAGTATGTAACGGGTACAGGTACTTAATTGTTGTGGTGTGTCCATTCTCTAGATGGATAGAAGCAGGTCCATGTACACACCCAGACTCTACAGATCAGCTTGTTGCTTGGTATAAAGCACACGTTTTCATCAGCCTATCATCTGCAAGGGAATGGGATATGCGAGAAGCTCAACGTCTTGTTAAAGGAAAGGATAGCTAAATTGAAGCTTACTCTGAAGAAGGGATGGTTGCACTGTCTTCCACTGGCATTGTATGCACTCTGAAACCAGCCTGGTTCTGATCACCATCTTATGCCACATTAAATTGTGACAGGCAGAAGGATGTAGACACCTTTAACACCTTGAACTAGAGCTAGATGTGATGCTCAGCCAACAGGAGAAGTGTTAGGATTGGAAATGCAAAACTATCTGAACTGTATGGCTTCCAGTTTTTCTGTAATTTCAGGACAGCTGCAGCGAAGACAACAAGTGTGTAGGGCAGTACAGAACACAGAAGGAGATGCTACAACAGAAAAGGTTCCAGAATAACGTATACCCCAACTATTCCCTGGGGACAATGTCCTAGTTCGGAACACAAGGAAAAAGTGGGACAAGCAAAGGATCACGGCCCGTTTGTAGTGGAGGATATTACACCATCTGTAGTCAAGTTGCAGGGAAGAAGAGCTTGGACCTTCCTTGTAGATATCAAGCCATATATCGGAGAGACTGCTCTGCCTGCACCCCACTGCGAAGAGACTACAGACAATGGGGAAGAACCACAGCACGTGCAGACGAGATACATGACAAGGAAAAATGATGCATGACCAGTCAAGCGACAAGCAAAGAAACTGTGTTAGTTTGTGGCTTAGTTCTGGACATTTCCTTTGAGTAAAATAAGGGAAAATGGACTCAAATACGAATACTCTGTGCATCCTAGTTGCAGGGTTAAATAAAGAGAATTACGTGCATAAGCCACAAATACCTGTTGACTTTGGACTGAAGCACACTGAAGCCTTGATAAGAAAAGCTATGCCAAATTTTGATCGAGGATATATAAACTAGAAAATAATACAGTATCCTGAGTCCTTTAACACAGAATCTTTGTTTGGACTTACTTATGGTGTCACGAAATAGTGACCTCACCAAAGACATACTGATCTATTTTGAATTGGTATTGAGGTCCTACCCGTCGTTGGTGGGAAGACTTACAAGCATAACAGAGTTTCTTCAAGAGCCTGAGAACGAAAAGATGATCAAGAGGCTGCTCACAGTGATCACAGAACAATTTCTTTTACTTTTGGAGTACAGGACAAGCTAAATGTCCCTATCACAAGTAAATCATAGGCTAGCAAATGCAGTGTTCTTTCGCTTAATCAAAGAATTTCCAGAACTTGTGGGGAGACATGCCAATGTTGACATCCACACTTTCATCCGAGACCCAGCTAACACTACGCATCTGAGTATGCTTTTGCACAGTACCGTGATACAGGTTGCACTTTCTGATCACCATGAAAATCACAGAAGAATGAAGAAACTTTCATTTGAGGGATAGATATTGAAGGTGTTGCCAAAGACTGGAGTGAAGCAGATTCAGTCATTGACTGGGAATTAGTCTACATGGAGTATGCAGTATAAGACTTACTGAACCTTTGCCTCTTTTGGAACTTTCGTTTGTGGACAGGGAACTGTTTACACAGACAAGAGATAGTCTATTATTCAGATCAAGAGGACAATTGGTCCAGCAATATTTATCTACAAGAAGAGACAGCAGAGTCCAGAAGAAGTGATAATGATAAAAATGTATTAAAGAACCAGTTTTTGCTTCCTTAGATGATCGAGATGGGAAGCCAGAACAGCAGCATCATTCTCCCCCATGAGGAGAGGCATTCATATTTCCCAAGGAACAAATGCTGTAAACTCACCTACAGGTATAGAATTTATACCTGAATTGTATTAATTATCATACTCTTGTAATTAACTATTAGAACTGCATGTTTTATAGGTGCACAAAGTGTTCAAATCCCCGTGCATCCACTTAAGGATATGAGCATAAAACCTACAAAGGTGCCCAGACCTTACATAGTCATTCCTGTTCCTAGAAAGAATGAGAGAGTGACTGAGCCTGAGATGGATGTGATAATCAATAATACACATACTACACTTGTGTAAACAAATGAGTTGAACACCGGAGACAGGGTCGGCAAAGCAAATCAGATAAGGGATTGATGAAAGTTACCGCTACACAGAGAATGAGTGAAACAACACCTTTCCCAGTATCAGTGATTTCAGAATCACATTTCAGAGAATCAGGAAAGCCTGGCAAACAACAATGAGAAGTTTTACGCCAAAAGAAGTTGAGACGCAAAAGACAAAAGCTGAACTTTTAAAGAGTCAGGATGGCTGTAGAGAGTGAACAAACAAAGATGACACCTGCAAGCACACCTGATCCTGTGAGACATGATATCAGGATAGTGCCTGGGAAGACACGGGCAGAAATTCTGAGAGACATTTTCATGCCAGATTTGTATGTTGAAAGGATGAAGCTTATTGCACTTTCTCCTACTAAAATAATACAGACAAAAAAGCCCAGATGGATGGAGATGCCTGAGAATCCTCCAGCAAGAAGAAGCTATGCAGAAGTATTACGTGATATGCTGGTGAAAGCTCATATCAAAAGGATAAGAGCCAGAAGGAGCACACAAGAACACAATAACAAACTGAATGATTACCTGGATAGCACAGCACATTTGGGAAACAACATATGGTACCAACATATGAAGGAAGTTGGAAGGCGGCCTTCAGATGAAGAATGTTTTGTTTGTGCACTCCTACCGTACAGCATGGGGAAGTCAAAAATCTTTGTAGCTGTTGAAATAGATGTTAAGACAGCACACTGTCTGTCACATATAGGCAATGTGCACAAAAAGAGGTCAGTTTATGGGAAGTGATGCTTCGCTCAAATGGGCAACGGAAGCAACTGATCCACATGAAGATGATTATGTCCAAGACATAAAAATGATAAATAATGGCAAAACTACAAATACTGTGATCAGATATGAGAAGCCTGGAGTAAAAGGAGCAGAGATCAGAAGAGATGCAAACAAAAAACTGGACATCAAAGGAAAAACTACAGACGACGCTCACAGATGGAAGAACATAGGACAAATGCAAATCTGGGGAACAGTATACGGTTGGGAGAAAGAGGTGGTGATCTGCAGAGCATGGATGATCATTGGGTACCACAAAGAAACAATCAAAAATGAGAAAATGATATGCAATCCATTATGGCTGAAGCTTGCCAGACTGCTAACATGGGTCAAAGACAGAGGAGGACTCTTGCAGATAGTGCCATTGGATAATTCCAAGCTATGCTTCAGAAACTATGGTACAAGACAAATGGGAGATAATCAGAACTGTGGACGAATATTCGATGTAACAGGAATGATGCATGGAACTGCAGTGATCATGGATCACTATTGGGCATGTGGAGCCAAAGCATATATCAGAAGAATTGGGGAGGCATGTGTAAATTGGTGAATGCCCATGTACCAGCGTTGGTGATACCAAAAAGTGATCTGAATATTGACAATTTCCCAAAAGCAGATACTGACCTGAGAAAGAGATCCGTGGAATTAATAAGCAGAAATAAGAGAGAAAATGACTTTTCTGCCAAATCGATAGAAGCCACAGTTTGTTCAGCCTGACCTCATCAGTGTTCACGACAATCCTGATGCCAAGGATTCAGGTTGCACCAAATACTAAATGGTTACAGATAACCAGATGGGAGTTACTGCAGACCATCAACACGACCGTAAAAGGATTCAATGCAATCAGAGAAGAGTTGAGAGCAATCTGACTGATGCCACTCCAGAACAGATATGTCTTAGACATGATCACAGCTATGGATGGAGGTGTTTTTGCAAAAATCGGAGAATCATGTTGCACATTTATACCTTGTAAATATTGTAAATAATATTACTATCTGTCTCACCTTCAGCCCACTGGCTTAATTGCAACATGTATGCTTGTACCTGTAATACTAATGTATGTATTTATTTGTAACCACAACTACTGTAACTGTTGCCTACTGCTTGCTAATGCAACTGTACTCTTATGTAACATGATCTAAAAACTTACGCCCCGTATGCCCCTGGGCCTGGTTGCACTTTATAAATAAACCAAATACAAATACAAATACGAGAATGGAAACCTTAACAGAAGCCCTAGGCATGCTGACAAAAATACAGAATCAATGATAGATGACGTTGACGAAGTTGACAATGACAGTTGGTTTGGAGCACTGTTTTCATGGGTTCCACAATGGACGGCAGATGCATTCAGGTTTTTATAAGCCCTGTTGGTGACGATATTACTTGGATTCTGTGTGATCAAGCTTATAATCTCACAATGCCAGAAGACTGCAAAGAAAGCCATAGGGATGAAGATTATGATTCATGTTGAGTCAGGATGGAAGCCCAAGGACCTGACTGATGAATAAATAAGAGACTTTGTGAAGGCCAGCATTTATGCACCAGAAGGAACAAAGTTCCTGTATACCAGAAATCATAGAACATATGTGGGAAGATGGATCTATTGCAGCCCAAGTGGAGAATGTCGACTGATGACATGGAACAAAGATGAGCATGTAAGAACAGCAGGATGCTTGAAGGGAGTCATAAAGATATGGACCCCAAAAAAGCATTTCTACAGACCAAAATGTCTGGATCCAGAGGATGAACTAAAAGTAGATACAAAGAATGAAGAGTGGTCAATGAATCCCCCAGAGGGGGGAGTGAGGAGGAAGTGTCAAGTATCGCCCCCACTCCATTTGCCCCCCCTTGTAGTGCCTGGTACTTTCACACCAAAATATGTGACGTATGATGAACAGATAAACCAGCAGAGAGGAACACATGGGCTCTGCCCAGTACCTATCAGAATAACAGCACCTATTGAAGTACCGACACCTAAGAAAACATGGACAGTAAGGTATCCATTGAGAAAGCCATATTCACAGTCGAGACAATATGACGGTTGTCAGAACGGAATATCTGAAGAAGCTAAGAAGATAATGAAGGAAGATAAATGGTGACATCATGAGAAATCGGTCTGACACACATATAGAAGAGATAATGACCTGAGAATGCTGACAAAAGACGAGAGACTATGGGCGAATCACATCTTGATCCCACGATGAAGAAGTTGATGTCAAAATGAAGAAACTCATGCAACATACATGATGAATATATTCAGTCAGTTTAAATGTTTACAGATGCAAATAACTGCAAGAAGCAAAGAAATTGTGAAGCTTGCTTATGCTTAATAGTAAATAGACTGCGGCAAGCGCCAACATGTACAAGTATATACCTCAGAAGCACTTCATGTATAAATATAATTCCACTACGCACATGAAAAGAATTGAACAAAAGGTTACTAAAGGCTTCAAAAGGAGTGTATCGCAGTAAGGAAATCAAGTATCAAGGCTGCACGAAACCCAGCTGCGGATGATCATGCCAAGAACCTAAGGTCATATCTGGCTTGAAAAAGCCAACATTGGATACAATTAGGGAGAATAGAACAGAAGATCCTGTTCAGAAATGTCAAGATATGCCACAGATGACACAGGACTGGTAGAATTAAATCACATATACAAAAAGACACTGAGAAAAAGCCAATTTCACAGTATCCAGTCACGTGACAAGGCAGGATGGAAGTGAGACTTTTACACCTACGCATGGATCTGAGCCATTGCCACACTCCTTAAAAGTTTCCAAGACCACAGAGCATACTCAAGGGCAAAATACAAAGCAGTAATTGACACATGGCAACTGAAGTGATGATTGACTGAAACCTAATTGGTGGGAAGTTGGGGTGAAGGCGAGCTCCTCTACACTTGGAAGTTATTTCTGCGTGCTGCTAGACATAGTATGAGTGGGGTTGATGCCAACCCAATCATAGTGGACCATGTAATCTAGGGTCCTATAGTGAGTAGAGCCAATGGGACATCGTACTTTTAGTGACGTTCATAGTGGCCATGTTGATGGGAGGGCTTCATTGCCCGACCTGACATTGATTATCCAATCCCCTTCACACATACAGATATAGCACCTATGTTAAAGTTACCTTCCTATAACCAATCACGTTGCCTGTTAGGTGTTTACAAATTGCCACGTAGAATGATGTCAGCAATGACGAATTATTGCTATAAATACTGTGTGAAGAGAGTGAGAAGATTGAGCAGTTGCTGATGTTCGTGATACTCCCCGTTTTATGAACTTGTCATTAAACGGATTCCCTTTGCCAAAACATTTAACTGTCATAGTTATTTGATGCATGAGTATTAATCTGCATCCCATTCTATCTCGAGGGTACTGCTACTCATCTTAAGGGCTGTTTGAGAGATCATCCAGTTCGCTAGTATAACTTTTGTTACATGCATATTCGACAAGATATTGGTCACATCTGACCCCAAATTTGCACCTTTTATCTTTTGGAGTAGTACACTTACTTAAATGATGCCAAAATTAGTCATATTTTTTAATGTAGAGGTTACACCACATCATATGGTTTAAAAGATAACAAGTGAAGTAAATGTTTTTATGCAACATTGCATTGAGGGAAAATTATATTCTGATGTGCATATTTGCAAAGGTCTCTATTAATCATGGAAAAGAGGGATTATGGCAGATGTAGTGTAGTCCTGTGAATGATCAAAATTAAACTTCAGGGCTACTGTACCCAAGCAAGCAAGAGAACCTAAATTCAATGCCATGCAGGTAATGTTACAATTACGTTGGAAGCATTATTCTTTTGTGCCATGCATATTTGACAACATGTTTGTAATGTTTGAAAACAACATTTTATTTTGGTCTTTTTTTTTTGGAGTGGTTCTGCCGCTGAAATGTTGGCAATACGTGTCAGTGTTTAATGTATGAGCAACAGGGATGCTAGTTCACTTTCAAACAAAAGATTAAACTAGATGTCTATGTTTTCACAGAACCTAACATTCTGAGAGGATGATACGCTAGTGTACGCAAGGACTCTCTTTATTAATGAACAGATGCATTATGTGATATGTAGTCTCATCACTGACCAGAGCTAAGCTGCAGGGCTGCCGTGTGGGTTCCATAGGAATTCTCCATATAGCCCCTTTGGGTAAACCATCCTAAAGCATAGGTTGGTACTTGCCACCTATGGCCACCATGCCTCTGAATTCCAGCACCAAGCAGGACACTGTGTCACAGAAAACAGAGATTGGGTGCTGTGTGCATCTGTAGCGTGTAAGAGATACCGGAGGTAAGATTGCAGTAATTAGGTTATTGCATTATATATATGTTGGTGTGTGCGATCAGTATTTTAATGCTGGATGGTCATAGTATGTGCTGTGATGTTTGTGATAATATGAGGTCACGTTATGGTGCCCACTTTCCCCATCTATACATTTTCTGATGTATCTATTAGCAAAGGTCTCTCTTAATGAAGGAAAAGAGGTATTATGTCAGATGTAGTCCTGTGAGTGACCACAACTAAACTGCAGGTCTGCTGTGCCATGCTCAAGGGGATCCTCCATACACAAACTCCAGGTCCACGAGCCTGTCCTTTTGGCCATCACACTGCCAGCTCCCAACGCCAATCAGGGAAGTCCGCTACACAGGGCACATTTGGAAGGTGTTGTGTATCTGTAGTGGGTATGAAATGCCAGAGGAAAAGGTAGTAGTTGTAGCATTATTTTTATATGGGTGGTCAAACAAAGTTTTTGTGACAGTGCAGTATCACTGGGTAGCCTTATTATGTGCTGTGATGTTCGTGGTCCTTTTTGGTCAAGTGTTGGTGTCCACCAGGCACTTTATCCACCTCTACACTTGTCCACACTTGAAGCACCTTAGTAGGGCAGAGGGTGTCAGCATCTATTGTTGCCTGTATAAAAGAGGCAGCAGCTTTTTTATTAGCCAGAACCACCACTCTTTCGGCCTATTCAGATCTATTTCTTCTTTACTGTAGTTTGAAGTGTCTAGGAAGTCTTGCAATGTGTATGCTGCACAGCTAAGTATAATGAAGTAACTTTGAGTATGTAGGTTCTTTGAATAACATCAGAAGCAGTATTCCTTTTCAACATGCATATTTGATCAGATATTGATAACAGTGGGAAATAAATCAAGTTGCAAGCTACTAGACAGCTATAAACGTCCCTCTCAAACTCAGCTTGGTACATAAACACAATACACCATTTCTTACTCGCCAAGAGTCAAATATCACCAGCCAATGTGGCAACTGTTGAGTGAAATTGTGTTTGCTGTTCTGAATACTTAACTACACCATGTTATATTTCTCTTTTATATTTTAGAGTTATTTTGTTAGTGAGAATGTTGGCAAAGCCAGTGCCAACGAAAATAAGGAAAAACAATGGCAAGGGGCCTATACCTGACCCAAGAGTAGGTGTGACCACCGAAGAGAGACATCCTTTTAAACAGGTGAGGTTGGAAATGAGAGAAAACCCACTTACCATGTGACAAGATAGGCGGGAGGAGACTCAGCCCCAAACATCACAAAGGAGAAGATAAAGACTACACTGAAGAGTGCCATTCTGCTGAGAGGGCGCTGTATGACATGTTAAAGAGCCACTGAATGATAGTACAATTGTGCATAGGAATGAAAAACATCATTAATGGACTTAAGGATGCAACAAAGGGAAGGGACCTTGTTTATTCGACCACTGAAGGATATTTCAATCCCAGAAAGGATCCCACAGGATTAATGGACGAAGGAGAGGTGGAGGCAAGTCATAAAGAGACTTCATCAAGCACCCTGCATAATGAAATTCAGTACATAAATGTGCCCACCCCATCTTTGGCACATTCAGGAGAGCCACTGACAAAGTGAGAGTTATGGTGGATTTTCTTCCAAGTGTACCTTACAGCAGTGGGAGAGCAAAGTTCTTGGATGACAAAATGGAGGTACCCCTGGTCCACGACACAGGCTCCAAGGGGCTGTGTATAATCACTATTGTAACCTAAGGGATAGCCTGTGGTCGGGCAGGACGTTAAGGCTGAAATGATATTTAGTACAGGGGGGTGGTCCTGACCTCAAACAAAGACTTACAAATAGACAATAAGCAGTAAACATAGTCGCCTGCTTGCTGAGTTTTGTAAAGCAAGGACACAAATGTTTAACAAAAAAGCCACAAAATGCTGCCTGTTATACTTAAAGTCGCACAGAAATCTAAAGTGCCAACATTTAAAAAAAGAACACATTCGTAAAATAAGTATAGTGTGTTGTCTCCACAATACTGTATTGTTACTCTGTTGTGTTGCCTGTGTGTTGTGTTACAAAATATTACTGTTAGCAGACACTATTTTTAGGTTTCTGGAAGTAAACCATTGCATTGTACGAAGTACTGGTTGTAAAAGTGTTGATAAATATGAATTAAATATGTTATGTTTACTGCTTATTGTCTATATGTAAGTCTTTCAGCTAGCAAAATTGAATCATCCATGCTGTAATATGTGACCTAAATAAATAAAGGTCCTAATTAACTGGTTTTCCAGTTCTTCCAGAATTTGGATTTGTACGTTTCCCTCCTATGATGCATACTTATGAAGATGTATTGTACTTAATATGGACTTAATATGGAAATGTGTTATAATTGTTTCTACAGCAAACCATTGTAGTTTAAATGTTTGAGGTCAGGACCACCCCCTGTACTAAAAAGTGTATAATCACTAGCCTGCCCGGTACAGCCAACAGTGCAGGACTTGGGAGTAGCCCTCGATAAACTAAAGGAATACTTTGGCACCCAATCCATGTTGTGGAAAGAGTGAAAAGGGAAACGTGTTGATAACAACATAGCAGCACTGAGAGATCTTAACGCCAGATTTCGGCAGGCAAAGAACCTCACATTGCAAGAAGCCATTGAAACTTCAAGGATAGTGTAAATGGGCAGCAGATGCATTAGTATATTAACAGATACCTAAACCGAAGAAGGAGAGATAGCCAGTACACCATACGTGCAGCTAAACCAGATGAAGCAAGGGATGAGCTAGAACAAAAAGTGTCAACAATAACCCATACAAGATAAAAATGTCCCACCTGGCCGCAACATAAATGAAGACCAACAGGTTCAAAAGAGGGGAAGGCCAAGACCAGAAAACAATATGTATGCAGCACATGGGAAGGGCCTGGAAATAAGGTCTGTGCTGCATTTTGAAGTGAATGCAGCAATTGTGGGATGGGGAGCATTACGCATGGATTTGCAATAAGCAAGGACAATCTGAGAGGGTAAGAAAAATCAAGGAAGGACAACGGCTTGTGGATGACAATCTACATGCACTTGCAGGGGGAAGGAATAGACTACAAAGGGATTGGCTAATGTTAGATACAGTGCCAGCAACCATGCTTTTGGATTCAGTTTCACCATTTACCATGATGGGGCTTGAGACTTATACCAATAGCCTGAGCCAAAGGTTGTCAGGACTGTGTAGAACAAGCTTAAACTCACTGGATATGGCATGATCCATGCCCTTGGATTCACATGGAGCACACTCATGTTTAAGGAACATATGACTCTATGCTACCTATGTGATGCAAAGTAAGGAAATGGTGAGGTGCACCAAACAGGCAACCCTCAAGGTCAGACTACAACCAGGTGAGGAATGTCCAATCCTGACCATTAGAGTAGGGGAAGCTAGAATCATTAAGAATATAGTAGTTGTCTGTTTATTCGGATTACAAATATCCATCAAACAGATTTATATTAAAACACATCACTGAATAAAACTGTCAAATCCAAAAAGGATACAAAAAAGAGAAAACATAAAATTACAATTCATCCAACATCTTTCCCATAAAATAAATAAAAGTGAACAAAATAATGGCAGAGTTACAACATCTGATTTTGCAGAGATGCAATTATTGCATAACCATCTTGGTAAGGCATTCAGTTCTCTGTTTCCATGCTGCCTTAAGGAAATATGCAAGAGCAAAAGCAACCCCAAGATCGGGGAAAGACAACAAAAACAAGAAAAGAATGAAGACCGCTGGCCACAAACACATTCAATAAGAAATCACTCCGATCATCGCTATAAAGGGGGCAAAAAAGCATATAGGGCAGCAATGATTTCACGTTGCCACACAGGCAAGTTCCATCATCTGAGGTTTGGTCATCTAGGCATTTGAATTTTATTCTCATTAGGTGCAGGGCATTCAGGTGGGCCCTGATCAAAAGAAAGCAGTGATAACAATTAGGGGCCTTGCTATGATATCCAGCCAGACCCCCACCCAGACACAGCGGGAGGTACAGCTTGACAGTGGGTTCTTGTCCTCCCGTATGATATTTAAAACCTCCCAGAATTGTCTTTGAGCTGCTGGGTGGGCAGACAAGCAATCGTTTCTGGGTTGTTGATATAATAGGCTAGACCCAAACAACCTAAAACTCTACATAAAAATATGTCAGCCAATTTTGTGGCCATTTCTCATGCTTCTCTTGACTAACCCATACAGTTTACCACAACAGGAGTGGCTTCAGAGATAGTATGGGCCTCAATATAAGTATGCCGGTCCAGAAGCAACAATGCCAGTAAGCTTAATGGCACTGTTGTTTCCGGACCGGCACACTACAGCTCTGCCTGCCGGAGCCACGGTGCCGACAGGTCTAAGACTGACGGGCACAGCGGCCATGGTAGGCAGACCGTCATGGAAGCACTGACACCGTTAGCAACGGTGCCGGTGCTTGCCTGGTCCCCGCTCCCATAGAGTCCTGTGTGACTCTATGGGAATGGGGGTTATTGAAATTGCTGGTGTGTGGCTTTCCAGCTGCCTGGGTTGCCTGGGTTGTAATCCCCCGGTGTTACTGGGAAGTCAGGTGCCGGTAATTCTTTACAGGTCTGGCAGCAACCTGCCAGTATCACTGGCAGGGATACCGCCAGACCAGTAATGAGGCCCTATGTCTATAAAGAACGATAGATCAGTTTCCAGATGTACAATAAAAGTGAAGGTGGAGTATGGAGCCCAGAGAAGGCGGCAGGGAAAATATTCTCCCAGCTCTGTTACCACATCCCCTTACCTCACATATGTATTCCCAACCCTTATCGCCTTGGCCCTGTATATTTCAAACATATACTT
Source organism: Ambystoma mexicanum (assembly GCF_040938575.1). NCBI lineage: Eukaryota > Metazoa > Chordata > Amphibia > Caudata > Ambystomatidae > Ambystoma > Ambystoma mexicanum. The sequence continues at coordinate 742,501,507 of NC_090928.1, forward strand.
AACCGAGGACTGCCTCATTACCTTGCCAGATCTAAACAAGCCTCTAACAGTTAAATGTCAATATTACTCTTCCAATAGAGGTGTTCATTAAGACGTATGCCCGGATAGGTAACACTTCTGCAGGTCTGCAGCTTTTGGTTATTTTAAGAGATCGAGATCTGTGACAGCCTTTTATGTGCTGTTCGAGAAATGAAGAGTTTCCATCATCTGGATCAGGGGTCTCGATATGCACATCTGGTCAAAAGTTGTCCAAATGCATTTCCTCTCTAAATGGTCAAAAGCAGAGCTCAGATCCATAACAGCCACGTCGACAGGAAACCCCAGTGAGAATGTACTAAGACAATACCCAGAAGTATTTTGCAATGTGTTTGGGAAACCGCAGGCCTAGAGCACTGCATAGTGCTAAAAAATAGAGCACATCCTAAAGTCCACAAAGTTGGATCAGTCTTCATTGAACTGTTAAAGGAGTTACACAATAAACTCAAGCAACATTGCAGGAAGAGCATCATTGAACAGGTTGAATCATCAGCATGGCTATTCACGGTGGTCATCATTAGAAAATCCAACAAAACAATAAGGATGTGTTTCTATCTAAGAAATCTGAACGTGGGCATTTGGGTGGACAGACAGCCCCTAGCCAATATTGAACACATGCTTACCACTTTAGACCCAGCAACCATCTTCTCCACTCTAGATTTATCCACCTCATACCACCAAAATGAATTTTACGAACAGCCAAAATTCCTAATTTCTTTTGTGATATCCTTGGGAGCATAGTCACACTGGATGATGCTGTTTGGTTTAGCCCTGGCAGCCCCTGACATCCAAACATTGATTCAAGAATTGTTTGTCAGCATGCAAGGGGTGTTATTCTTCCAAGATGGCATACTGATTACTAACAGTAATAGGTGAGAATAAGGCACAATGCTGGTGCCTGTTCTGGTGCACTCATGCGCTCAAATGGAAAGGTCTCACTTGAAACATGAAAAATACAAGTGTGAAGTGAAAGACGTGATGTATGTGTGCCTCACATTCTGCTCCTCCGGTGTCAAACCCAAGAAAGAACTCAGAGACAGCATGCAAAAAGTAGCCCACAAGAAGATAAGGAACAACCGAAGTTGCTCTTTGGAGTGGTATAATACTATGCAAAATGTGTGGAATAGTTTACTATTACGACTCATCAAATTAAATAGCTACTAAAGAAATCAGCCTGCTTTGTATGGTCCTGAAAGTGTCAAAAGGAGTTTGATGACCTGAAGCAACACATAAACAATCCACCAACTCCCAAAATGTTGGAAACAAAGACCAGTACAGCCCTTGACATGAATGACAGCACCAAGGAGTACTCAACCAAATGCAAAAACGTTGTGAGGTCACCATAAATTTCACCTCCAGGGAGAGGAGAAAATGTGCTCCACCGTTGAAAGTGAAGCTCTTTATGTATTCTGTTTATTATGTCACTTTTAACCCCTGATCTAGGGGAATAGGCTCACAATCAAGACGGTCTACAAAGCCTTAGTGCACATGTTGAGCACTCAAGAAATCCTTGCAGCCTCTCCATGCATCTGCAGGTGGATCGTACAAATCATGAACTTCAGCATCACTATAATATACGTGACCGGGCAAAAGTATGTAGGGGCCAACTGTATATCCAGATTGCCTGACGCGTGAAAACAGAGGACCATAGGGAACTCAAAAAGACTGAAGAACATTTGGGGGCATTAATACATTTGGCAATACTTAGTGAGGATTAGCTGAAGTGCAGCGAGGATGACAGTGTAGTTAACCACTTCAGGAGGTGCCTGAAAGAAGCTTGGTTGAACAAGGAACCTGCAGTGGTCGGATTCAGGTCAGTTGCAAATGAGCTTTCGGAGGAACTGTGAGGCATGAAAAAATGTGAGATGTCAGTGCCCCCAATAAGACTGTGAGGAAAAGTGGAGGGAGAGTGCTGGGAGTGAGTTGAGGAGGGAGTTGGCTAGATCAGGGATGATAACGACTTTGTTCCAGAGTGGCCGAGCCATGCAGAGGTTGATGATGGCCAGGTGTGGTCTTGGGAGGGGGCCAGTGGTGAAGATGGTAAGGAGAAGAAGATTGCTGAGTGATCTGTCCATGTTAGGGTGCATGGGGGCAGAGTGGATATGATGTTTGTGGCATTGAAGACCGCATCAAGGGTGTGGCCTGCAGTGTGGGCGGGCAGTTAAATGCATTGTGTCAGGTGGAAAGCTTCTAGGTTATCTGTGAGAGAGGGGGTCATGGGGTTTGAGGGGGAGTCAAACCAGATATCGAAATCACCTAGAATGGTGAGTGCTGCATATAGGTTGAAGGTAGTTGACAGAGCGTCGCTGAGTGTGTCTGCAAAGTTTTTGTTGTAGCCAGGGGGTCGATAAATAGGTAGGAAGCTTTAGGAGGCAGAGGGTGAGAATTGGAATTTTACAAGAAGATATTTATAATCTGTGGTGTTGGCTAAGGTGTCCTTGATCAGCAGAGGAACTTGGTGCTTGTGTGGGATTGCTAGTCACTCACCTCTTCTTGATTTATACTGAACGGTCAGGTTGTAGCCAGGGGAAAGGCCTTGTGTGCAATGGGTTCATAGTCATCAGCAAACCAGGTCTCTGTGATGAAAAGGATGTCAGGGTTTTCGTCCGAGATACCGACAAATATGTTAAATTTGTTTTTGGAGTCTAACCTGGTGTTAATGAGAATTCAAGAGATTTGGTGGGATTTGGTTGGTTGAGCTGGATGGCACGAGCTTGCCCGCGTCATAGTAGAGATTGTTGAAGGGGTGGGAAGGATGGGGGGAGTGGTGGCAGTGAGGTGAAGGATGGAAGGCTGGGAAGGCCAGTTGAGGGCATCATGGATGGAGGTCAGGGGGGGGATAGTGCTAAGACCGGGTTGTGGGCTGCAGTGGAGGTTTGGGCACTGTAGTGAGGGGTCACGGATTGGATCTGGGGTGGAGCACAGGGCAGGAAGGTGGCTGAGGCCTGGGTCTTTTTGTGTCTTTTGTGCAGCCAATGGGTGTGGGTGAGAGTGGGGGGTTCTGTTGAGGTTGGGGCTTTGGCCAGGGCTGCCCTTGCTGCACTAAGAGAAGGGAAGTGGGATTAAGGGGCGATGGGGGCATGTCATTCGGGAAAGGTGAGACGTGTAGGCGCATGTGAGGTAGCCATGGTGGGTTTGGAGAATGAGGGTTGCAGGACTGGGTAGGTGGATGGAGCAGGATGCTCAACGTGTCCATGTGTTCAACTCTTGCTCTACAATGTTTCGCTCTGGTTTGGGCACAGCAAGATCGACGTGGGGGTTGCAACAGGGGGAAGAGAGGGATTGGACAAGGGTGGTGGTGGGGTGTATACCTCAGAGTTGTGGAGGGGGAGGCAGGACTGTGTAATGTGGTGGAGGGTTGGGAGGTTTCGGCTGTGTGTAGAAGAGGATTGGAGTTGGGTGGAGTGGGCATCGTTAGGCATACAGGTGCACCAGTGTGCAGCTCTGATTTGGTCGTGTGGGGCATGGTGTCTACGGGTAGGATGCACCATTAATAGAGAGATCGCACATGTAATGGATGGTGCAGCTGGAGTAGTGAAGAAGCACAGGGAGGGGCCTGCTCACGAGGGCACAACTGGGCCACAGTAGCTGGAGTATAAAGGGCCAGTGAGGGGTGCAACTAGGTTTAAATAGGCAACATCTAAAATGACAACAAAGCTGCAAGCAGAAACACTGGGGTGTGAGAGACCTGGAAAGTATGAGAAAATACCACAAATCTCAGACCCAGAAGCAGGTAGAAACACATAGAATGAGACACCTGGCAGGTGGGAGAAATCCATACAATTTGAGACACAGCAGCAGTCAGAAACACCTTCATATAAGACACTTGGCAAGTGAGGGAAACACCCCGATTAGAGACACAGCAGCAACTAGAAACATCTTGATTCAAGACACCCGGCAAGTGGAGATAACGCCTAAATTAGAGACACAGCAGCAATTAGAAACACCTAGATTTGAGACACCTGGCAAGTGGGCGAAACACCTACATTATCGACACAGCAATAAGGAGAAACACCTAGATTTGAGATACCTGGAAAGTTGGAGAGCTGCCTAACTAATGGACACAGACGCAATTTGAACACCTGGATTTGAGACACCTAGCAACTGGGAGAAACACCTACAGTTTGAGATACAGCAGCAATTAGAAACACCTAGATTTGAGACACCTAGCAAGTGGGAGAAAGGCCTACAGTTTGAGATACAGCAGCAATTAGAAACACCTAGATTTAAGAGACCTAGCAAGTGGGAGAAACATCTACAGTTTGAGATACAGCAGCAATTAGAAACACCTAGATTTGAGACACTTAGCAAGCAGGATAAATGCCTACAGTTTGAGATACAGCAGTAAATAGAAACACCTAGATTTGAGACACCGAACTAGTGGGAAAAATGCCTAAATTTGAGGTACAGCAGTAAATAGAAACACCTAGATTTGCGACACCTGGCAAGTGGGAAAAACTCCTAAATTTGCGAAACAGTATTAAGTAGAAACACCTATATTTGCGACAAATAGCAAGTGGGAAAAACGCCTCCATTTGAGATACGGCAATAAATAGAAACACCTAGATTTGAGACACCTGGAAAGTGGTAAACATGTCTACATTTGAGATAGAGCAGTAAATAGAAACACCTATATTTGAGACACCTGGCAAGTTGGAAAATGCCTAAGTTTGAGATACAGCGGGTGAAATGGGATCCACCTGCAATTGGAAAACAGCAGCAGTTTGAAGCTACCCACTAGCTAGCTATAATCAGTGTACTATGCTATGTAAAGTAATAACCATTGTAAGCTTTCAGTGGAGTGCAGTAATTGCTCAGAGTGAGGGAAAATTATTGGTTGATGGGCATGTCAACAGACATAGAGGTTATGGTCTGAGATTGCACACCTTATAAACTGAGCAGCAATACAAATTACATAATGCAGCAGCCACTACACCATAGGGAGATACCTGAGAAAAGGCTTGGAAAAAATGTAAGTAAGCACGGCATGCCTCATCAGATTCCTCGCAAATATATTAGACAGGGAATGTGCGCCACAGACAACAGAATACAGTTCATCTCCCACAAGATGCACACCTTCCGTTATAAATACACATGAAAATGACAGCCATGTACCATTTCAAAGCCGATGAGATGACAGAGAGTATGAAATGTTTCGCAAAGGATAGCATCCTATTGGCTCTGCCAAGCTCTCTCTAATGGGAGGAAGTCGTCAAAGAAGTCCTTTGTGCATACAGTTTAACTCTGCTTTCCAAAACAGGGATCATATGTTTCGCACTCATGAGAGGTCAACAAGCCATGTGCTGACTCAAACCACTTTGCATTCACAAATACAAAGACACTAGTATTGACTTAAAGAAGATAGTGGACAGAATAAAATAGAACCCCGCAGACAGTCAAGGAGCTTTTGGTCTCAGCAAGGGAGTGGGTAAGGGCGATGGAACCACAACATGTACCCAAAGGCCGGTTCAAGTTTAGAGCACCAACCCAAGTTGACAAGAAACGGAGAACCTCTACAGATCTTGTCACCGGTGAACAAAGGCCATGTAGAAAGGGTGTCAATGTTTCCCCTGTTCAATGGTGGGATGAAGGAGAGGAGGGCAGATCATCTGGGTGCCATCTTGTAGCAGACAGTGAGCCCAGGGCCTGCATGGATTCATCATTTGTAGAAATTAGAACAGAGCTAAAACCGGATTGCAAATGGTCAAAACCGACATGAAGGGGTGCGCTGTGGGGCGGAGCATGGAATAGGTGCTCCTCCTATCGCTCTGCCTTGAAACCACCAGGAAGCCTTCTGTAATACCGGATTAGCAAAGTTCTGGCCAGTGAATTCGGTTCCTTTGCAGGATGACACCCCTGCAGTGACCCACAACGGGAGACTGTTGAAGTTTCCTGAGCACCCGAACCACGCGGGCAGATGGAAGATGGAGGCCACATGGTGGATGAAGAGGAAGGGAACCGAGCCATAGTGACCTGGGCCCGCTGAGATAGCGAAGGCAGTGGTGAGGCACAAGACGACCTCTCACCAACCAACCCGTGGAGCAGGCAGAGTTCTGGAGCACCCATCGAGGGCAACAAGGCATGGCATTGGGAAGCAGTGAAGCTGGTGGGAAAGATATCCCAGCCCCCTGTGGGCACTAGCAGCAACGAGCGGTGCCAGGAGAAGCAGTGGCTGATAGATACTTGTGAAGAGTGGGATCACCAAGGTCTGGTGGAAGGAGTCAGGTGGCCCGTATTGAGAGAGGGATTCCAGATCCACCCAAGAAGAAGACACCGGGAGCTTGGTTCGTGATACAGCCCTCTCTACCATTGCAGGAGGACCCAAGAACACTTTTTAAGAAGAACGGCACAAACAAGCCCTCCTGCAGTATCAAAGCCCTCATCCAGTTGCTGAACAAAGTTCAGCGCCCAAGGCGGATTATTGCTGTAAATGATTTGAAGATGCATTAGGGGTGCAATGTGGTAGCTATTGGACATAACACTAATGCAGGGTCATCTGCTCTGGGCAAACTGAACAACCCACTAAAGACAGAGAGAAGCTGTCCCATAACACAACGGTAAGAGGCACTGTACAAAAGCCCACAGACTGTAGTGAGGGTTGGCGAGCCCTGGTGCTGAATGCCCCCAAGTAGCCTGGAGAACGTTACTGGGTATGAGGGTAGGAAAAGGGCCCTCAGGAGAAGCCCCTAAGGCAGACCAGAGGGACAGACAGGGACCAGCGGGAGGGGGCTAGATAGTTAAGGCCCGTAAAGGTGCAAATGGATACTGCTGCAAATCTGGGGGAGGAGAGCACTGGCATTCAACAGGACAGCGTGGGCTACCAAAAGACAGTACTAGAACGGAGATACCCAAAGGTGCGCCTAGGGAGCTACTGCTGAAAGTAGCAAAAAGACTGTGGTGAGGAGATACGATAAGGGCGCAGACAGGAAGGGGAACCTGGCAAGAGGGGCCAGATATCTGGGGACCAGCACTAGTACCGGAAAGATGAGTCAGCCCATGCCCCTTCAGCACAGGAAGACAATTAATCTACCCCATTCTGCTCCCAGAATGCAGATCTAAGTGGGCTCAGCCCCACATGGCAGAGGGAGAGGCTCACGTGTAAGGGTATTTGGAGCAGAGAGAGGGGCAGCGAGGCACCCAAAAGGCAGACCTGACCAGAGAGAAGGAGAAGGTGATGAGGTCAGGCTGTCAAGCAAGAATGGAAGCCTTAATAACAAGAATCACGACTGGGTGACCACAAGCAGAGGCCAGCCGGGAAGGGACGAGTGCAGCCGAGGGGGCACCAAAGGCGATGAATGAAATCCTGAAGGTCATCCAGGACTCCAGCGTGCACCTGGAACAGCGAATTGAAACTGTTGGCATTGATATAGTGTTATTAAAACAAGACCTCCGAAAGATGTCCACGAGGGTCCAGGAAGCAGAGGACCGTATACCGGCAGTGGAGGATGTCTTGACACAACTGCAAAAGGATTTTCAACTGCTACTAAGGTGAACAGCACTGCTGGAAAGTATAATGGAGGATGTGGAGGGACGATCATGCTGAAATAATGTATGCTTAAGCGGGCTGACAGAGAAGGCGGATGGTCCCTCAATGGAACTGTTCCAGGAACAGCTATTCCAGGGCTGGATGGGACCGCAGGGGCTTTCACGTTTCTTCTCTATCAAACTAACACACATAATCCCAGGAAGGTATTCATCGCTGGAGTCCCTCTTAGGCAAGTAATCATCAAATTGTTGAATTAACGAGATCGGAACACCATTCTTCAAACAGCAAGGAAGAAGGGGCCCATCATTCACAAAAGAGTGGCAGTGGCAGTTTACCCTGAGTACACTAAAATGGTGCAGAAGGCTAGGCAATCCTTTGATGCTGTGAAGAGGAAGCTACAAGACAAAGGGGTCAAATATGCAATGATATTCTCAGCCACACTGTGGGTCAGTGGACCAAAGGGGGTGTGCTTCTTTAAAACACCCACAGAGGCCTGGGATTGGGCACAAATGAGTTTGTGCCAGCCTGGGACAGAACACAGCAGACTGCTCTGGGCAAGGCCCAATCCTGTCCACCAAGGGATGAGTTGGCGAAGGACAATGACCAGACAGTGGACTCATGTTTGGCAGCAGCAGCTGGGCAGATCCAAGAAAGAGTTGCACCTGTTAACAGCAAGTACTGACATAGTTGGCACCACGGATGGGTCAGAACTGTATTATTCAAACGAATCAAGGGTGATGATCACACAGTGACCAATTCACACAGCCCCTACACCAGATCTCGCCTCCTACAGTTCAGGAGCAGGACAGTTCAACGGTATAGGGCGACAGATGCTTCTATGTTGGGAGAAGTATAGGGTGGCTTGAGGGGATGTTCCGTCGTGGGATGAGGGGGTAGGGAGTGGGGACGGTGGGGCGAGGGGAGTTGTTGGCGACCTTATAAAGGGAATGGCAGTTAGGGGATGGGACGGGAGGGAGGATTGAGGGGTTGTGGGGTTTCAGCACAATGCGGAAGACAGTGAGAAAAACTGATAGAAAAGTTGGAGGACCCACCATAAATATACAAGGCTTATAGGATAGAGGGAGGATGGATGGGGCGTGTAAGAGGCTGAGATGCCTGACGTGGAACGTCAATGACATGCTCGATAAAACCACAATGGGCCTAGTTATGAGACACATTAAGGACCTGCTGAAATAATCCTGCTCCAGGAAACCCATGTAATGGGCACAATATGCAAGTATTCTGGGAGGGGGAGGTACATGTGGCATATCACAGGGGTTTCAGGGGAGTGGCAGGCAGGACTAGTACACAAACCGGTATCCCTCCAGATTGAAACAGTGCTCAGGGATGATGGTGGATGGTATGTCGGGATAAGTTAGATGTTGTGGCTGTGCTAGGTGCCAACATTCTAGCCCTGAAATGGGGTGACACGAGGTTCTGTATATGATCTCATTCTGGAGCCAGCAGCTGTTTGGTGAAGAGTGAAACTCTTGCTGCCATGGCGGCCCAAAATAAATACTTCAAAACAGCTGAAAACACATCTATTACTACATTGCACGGGGTTCATTATTCAGTGCCTTTACTGCAATGCCCTCCTAGGTAGAGGTGCAGAATTGAATAGCATAGGGATCTTGAAAATATATGTTCCTTCGCTTATACATTCTCTTTTGTACTGCCTGCTCTTTTTATTGTTTTTTTTTGTTGTTTAATAAATAAAATAAGGCTCTTGTGACAAGGCAAGCAGGCTGCTTGTTTCAGGAGGCAATGGGATCCCCTCTCACCTATGTGTGCGAGGCCTACCAGGGAGACATCCAGAGCCTTACCTACCCCCGAGGTGGGCAGTGACAGTTGAGCTGGCTCCAATTCCTGGCCTCCTTTGTGCCAGTATGTGGTTGTTCAGTACACTGTCTTCTCCAGCCTTGCCTTCACCAGATACTGGCAGTGTCTATCCTCTTTTTCAGAGAGCATATTTTGTGTCCAGTTGACAGGCAATGCAACTGAAGCCAGAACACAGGAACCAGTGACCCACACCCCACACAGAAGAAAGGAGGCCCAGAAAATCATTAGAGAAGAAATGACACAGAGGGAGACAATGCAATGGAGAGACGCAGACTCTGCTTCAGCTGCACACTGTTAGAGGGGGGAGAACACAAAATGCAGCCGCTCGCAGATGCAGTCTCAGGACACGCATTACAGGGCCACCAGAAGCCACTAGTTTACCCTCACAATGGGTCTCATTACGAGGAAGGCGGCCGTGGAATGAACGGTGCCGTAAGGGACCGGCACCGTTCATTCCGGGCCGCCACCTTGCGAGGTCTGCAGTGGGTCCTGCTCTGGATGCCTGGCCAGACCACACATCCTTAGCGGGACCCGCTAGCAGACCAGTATTCTAACAACGGGCCCGTCATTAACGGGCCCGTTGTTAGCATCCTCACCATTCCCATTGAGTCCTATGGGGGCTCAAATTGGAATGGGGATGTACCGGGTCCGGGTCCCGAGAATGGGAATTACCAGGCCCGCCAAAGTCGGCATGGCCTGGTAATTCCCTATTTCTGGAACCCAGACCTGTACCTGGTTTTGGGGTAGCCATGCCTCTATAAACAGCATGGCTACCTCCAAAGTCGTAATGAGGCCCAATGAGACCAAATCCCACTAAACCACCAGAGACTGAAAGGGGAGAAAAATCCTCCCTCCCTGAGTGGACTACCACTAGCAGTTTAGTATCACACCCCAACAAAGGAACATAGACACTTACCATACTGAGACACCATGGCTGCTGCACAACAAACAAGAGTGAGAACAGTGGACGGAGCTTGGCACATTAATTATGCCTTTTTGGGACACATATATGCCCTGTGAAAGTGGCATGTATACAGGAAAGTGACAAATACCCAGAGAGGAATGGGAATATAAGGGAGGAACAGGAAGCAGGAAGTGTGAGATATTTGTTTTCGGTCAGCAGTGGAGGTGGAGGATAACAAAGAGGCCAACAGGAGGAGGGAAGGTGCAGCAGATTGTGGAAGCAAATTGTGGAGCATGTGAAGTATTGGTTAGGGAGTGGAAGTGCTACTGAAGTGTGAGTGTCAGTGTACGTGTTTGTGGGGTGAGATGTTAGTGTAAGGAGTGAATGTTAATTGAATATTACAGAGTGGAAGAAGGATTTTATGTAGTTTGAAGGAAGGGGGAATAATAATGTGGAGGACGGGAGTAGTAGGTTTTAGGAAGCGAGCATTAGTGGAAGAGGGAGTAGAAGTATGGAGGAGGTGAGTAGTAATGTGTTGGGAGGATTAATAGTGTGGATGAGGGGAGTTTAGCATGGAAGAGGGGAGTAGTAGTTTGAAGAGTGTGGGTAGTGTAGGCTGGAAGGAGAAGTAACATCAAAGGGTGGAGGCAAGATCAGGAGGAGTGAAAGATTGAAAGGATAGCAGAAAGGTGGAATGGGTGAGAAGGAGTTAGTCAGAGTAGAGAGGGGAGAGTAGACATGGCAGGATAGCCTAAATCAAGCCAGACTAAGTGCAAGGCGCTATCCAAATTCCTAACCATTTCTAGAATTGACTAACCATTGGATAGAGTAGTTACAGCTAGAATGTCCTTGAGAGAGACTTATATAGAAAAGGCTGAGTGGCCTTTATGTCCTCACCAGAACAAGGCAGAACCTAGACAGTGGGTAACAACATTCAGTATCTACTAACCCAAGCCAGAGTATGCCTGGGTTAGGATGGAGGGTCACAACAAGATGAGAGAGAGAGGTAAGGAGAGCACTATATATTTAAAAAAGAATCAGCTTCTCATCTAATTGCTGACATTACTGCCAATCACAAAGGATTTATGGCACATAATTTGAATCGTTCCACTTCGCAAGACATTGTGACTCATTACAGTGTGGTGGTATCTCATTGGTAAATCTGCTGAGATACCAGCATGCTGTATTACCGTTACCACCACTTGGTCCAGCGGTATTACTTCTGGACTACCAGTGGTTGTGGCAGTGTCAGTTCACATTTAATTGGAGTCCATAGAACGCCATGGGGGATTTTGTTGGAATTACTGCAGTTGTAATTCTGTCTAAATTTGGAAGAAAGGTGGTGGGTTTACCTCCAGCTGATATCTGGAGGTTAATCCTCCAAATTTCCACCAAGCTCATAATTGGGGCTATGCAGCAATTCAGCAGTAACAGTATTACTGCTGCTTTTTACCCGCACCACCCAACTCGTGATGAAAAAGAGACTATAACGTCTTTCTGAAAAACAAAACAAAGAGTATATTTTTGTACTTGATAGTCAATAATTCATTTTATATGGCTTGCTTCATGAAGACTAGGCTACCCAATCCAAGACCAGCATCTATAGAGCTAATACCCAAAGAAACATGATGAACAAGGAATTACATATACACCCACAGCATATTGTAGTTCACAACGATCCAGAAAGTCCAAGGATGCTGACATTTATTCTGAACACCACAGAACATGCTTCTAACCACAACAGACGAACAAGTAGCAGAATCCATTGTTCTGAATCACCTACAGCTCTAATTCAGAATAAAGAAAAGATGACAGCAATATTGGCAACACTTTTGTTATTGGAATTTGACTTCATATTTGAATATTGATGTCTTCTGTAATTAATGTTACCAGTAATGTATTTTTCAACAAACTGTAAGCCAGTCTCATCACTGTCATGATCAAATTTGCAAGTATATTTTATCCACAAAGGCATGTAGATATGTTGTACCACTCTAGATTGGTATTCCTTTCTCCAAAAGGAGGAACATTTTTGTTGCAGATGAAACGTAACATGGCAATAAAACGGTGGTGGAATTAAGATGAAACATTTACTGGATTTAGAGAACAGAGTTCTCCTGTGCTTTTTAAATGTATTCCTTCTTTATTTTGATATGCAGTGTGCAGGAAGTCATGCAAATCATTCCATGTATGTTCAAGACATCTGAGTGTAATAAACCATGGGGGACCTAGATTCTTTAGCATGTGTCGACCTTCAGCATGATCTCGGTACCAGTATTATTTTGCACCATGCATATGTGCCAAGATATTTCTAATTCTTGACTACAGCACATAGGGCCTCATCCCGAGTCCAGCAGTAACCCTGCCGGAGCTACCGGCTTGCTGCCGCCGGACACAGAATAATTTACCAGCACCTGACCTCCCGGTGCCACCGTCTCATTCCGAGTCTGGTGGCTGAGAAGTCAGCCGCTGATATATTTGTAAATCCCCATTCCCATAGAGTGGGGACACAGGAGCACCGGAACCATTGCTAATGATGTCGGTGCTCTGTGAAAAGTCTGCCTACCATGACCGCTGCGCCCGGCAGGGTCAGACCTGTCGGGCACAGCAGCCCCGGCAGGCAGACTTGTAGTTTGACAGTCAGGGAACATGAGTGCCGGTGAGCTTACCGGCACCCTTGTTTCCGGACCGGCAAACGTATAATGAGTTCCATAATCTTTGTCTTTTATCTTTTGAATAAATTCACCAACTGACATATAGATAAAGTGGTTTCCAGTTTTTAGTTTATGAGCAAATCTATAGTAGAGTTAATGGTTCACTTTTAAAGAAACGATGGAAATTGTATTCATTGACATTGCACATTTAAATTTGTTTTGTGTGTAGTTTTTAAACTAATTTTGTTAAGAGTTTCATTTTGTTTATAACTAGTATCAACAGTTTTCTTTTCAGTAGGAATATGCTGTCAGTTATTGCTTCTAACGCAAGTTTTCTTTGATAATTTATAAGTGAGGACAGTGTCTGATTTCTTGTGAGATTGGTGAGTACTGTAGGCTGGAACCGTTTTTGTTAGATTGATTTTTTGGAATGTGTTTTTTGGGATTGATTTGATAAGTAGATTTGTGCTAGGGCCCTTGCTGCCAGGACTGATACAGCTTGACGTACCCAACCCTTGTGAGACTAGTATTCACTCATCACTAAACTAAAATAAGTTCATTATGCTACAGTGTAATACATTGGTACCTTATTTATTATCACATGCATATTGTCATTGACCATGTCTCAGCCAATCAGTGTTCAGTCAAGAACTACTGGAATTGACTTCACTCTTAACATTCTGTCTTTAAAAGCAGGGAGGGAAACAAGAATGCAAATGCCCGATAATATTTCTTTCGAAAAGACACTTCTGCTGTGGGAGGACTTTGCTTTTGCTGCAACATGCTATTTAACACATGAAAGGGAAAGCTAAAACATGGGAAAACACGTTCACGTTCTTATAGAGAAACCGTTTACTTTCATGAAACCTAACCCATGCTCATGTAAAACCTTTTTCAGATGGAGTTTGAAATTAAAGGCTTAATTTATGAAGACAACCTTGTTATTTTAATATTACAAAATATACCCACGTTTAATTTACTAACTCAGAGTGTGCCAGTCTGGTAACAATGGTACTGGTAAGCCTACCAGCACTGTTGTTACTGGACCAGCACACTACGGGTTTGCTCACCAGAGCCACTGTGTCTGACAGGGCAGACCCTGCTGGACACTGCAGCCATGGTAAGCAAGCTGGTGCTTCCGTGTTCCCCATTCCCATTAAGTTCTATGGGACTCAATGGGAATGTGGAATTACAAAATTAACGGCGCTAGACTTCCCGGCTGCCAGACTTGGAATATCCTGGTGGTACTGGGAAGTCAGGTGCTGGTAATTCATTACGGATCCAGTGGCAACCTGCCAGTTTTACCGGCACGGTTACCGCCAGACCCTTAATGAGGCCGAGTTATGTCTTTTTATGTACCACTAAAACTCCAAATCATGTATGGCTATTACTACTATATGCTAAAAGAGGTATAGACCTCGAGAGGGGTCATTATTGCTTGGGATAATCACCCTTCCCCAATATATTGCCCTCGGCTTTGCCTTGGCACATAACTTGGTAGTGGGTCCTTATCCCATGATAATAACCCATCGATAGAACTTCAAGTGCTTGAAACCGGTTGTTTGTTTCTAATAAGTTTAATCAATATCTGCCTTATTCTTCTTTCTTTATATTTTATGCCCGAAATGGATATATAGAATATATAAATTGCGGGCACAACTAAAGGTCATTACCTCTCTTAGTATTAAAAACTTCATAGGACGCGGAGGGGTAAAAACACGTGTCCAAGAACTATTTGACAACTGTTGCCTTGGAAAAAATGTTGAAGGTTATCCACCTCTGCACAACCTTTATCATTTGAAAACTGGTGACTAATCAAACATTTTGAGCAAATTCAATGCAAAATGTAATTACATACCAAAGTTCTACATTTTAATTGATAATTAACATAATACATCATTGAAAAAAGAAGTTTCTGTGTAAGAACTCTTAAAAAGAAGGTTGCCATAATTATCAAATTAAAGCCTTGGGAATATTCAATGTACAATAAAAAAAAAAAAACGTTAAATGCATCAAACTGAAACTGAAAATATTTTGGGGCTAATTCATGGAATTATTTGCGCCAAAAAACAGGGATTTGTGCGCCATTCTGCCCGCAAATCCCCGTTTGTTAAACAGGGATTTGCGGGCAGGATGGCGCACAAATCCCGTTTTTTTCAGCGCAAATAATCCATGAATCAGGGCCGTTGTCTTCAATTTGAATTCTAGAAATATATTATCGCAACGTGTTTCAGATGAGAAAGATGATTCTTCAGCAGAGAGTATCACCTACAATACGTTATAAGGATGTTGCAAGTCACGAGGAAATATGTGACCATATGCAGGAATGAAGCCAAAGGCCGACTTACTTTGAAAGGTCATTGAACTTGCAGGTGACTTGCAAAATTCTTATTTAAAAGTACGGTAGTTGGTAGTTTATTCCTTATACTACTTAGCCACAAACTGTCATCCCTTCTAAAACATGGCCACGTGCTAAATCTAGCGTAATGGGACTTTTATCTGCTGATCCATATAATCAATAGTGGATTGTTTTTGGATTTAAAAATGCCAATATTCAATTTCTAATGTGTTCTAGAACAATAGTTTAAGTAGTCATCACAAATGTTTTAAGTGTGTTTAACTCCAGAAGTGCACACATTAAGCAATGTACTGTGAAAATTGCTTGTTAATTTATGGCTGTAAAGTGTCACAGAAAACTATTTTACAAGCAAGGAATTTGAAAAGCGTGCTATTGCTTTAAATACGTGCTGCGTGATAGGTAAAATTGTGTTCAGTCCTAGCTGAAGGAGCAGGCATTGTACCATACAACTGGCAAAGTATTACAGGTCAGTTGTGATGTGAGAACTAGCCTTTAATAAGGAAATGATTTGCAGGCCTTTATACTGATATTGCGGGGTGCCATGCATTATAAGGGATTAATACAAGTTGACATGTTCATGTTTTATATTAGTGACTTGATGAGTTGTAATATCTTTTTTATATATGGTGGGGATATTCCAGTTCTTACGACACGTGGTTTTAAACTGTTATATTCTACAATTTCTGATTGTTTACTTAGCGTAATCTACAGAGGATATAGTTGGTGGTAGCTGTAGTCTGCATCGAATGTTATGAACCTTATGAAAGTGCATTTAGAAGAACATTTTGCCAGGGTCAGGCTGTACCACTCGTTAAATTCTCCCAGGGCTGTCATGTACATGGAAGAGTGGCTTTGCATGGACCCTTGTATTCCATTTTGCTGGCGGTAATGCTGGCTGAGAATTTGTTATTAAGAATGGGTTAAGGCAAAGACATACATTGCTTTTGGCACCCTACATTTTAAACTTGAATGCTAATATTAACCTTCTCCAAAGGTTTCATGTGCCAGTAATGGTCATGTAGCTCTATGTTAAGGCTATTGATGGCTGGCAGCTATAAATTGGGTTGTGGGCTTGTACTGACTTGTGAAGAACGTGATGCAGGTTATTATTGCTATAGTGAACAGTGGAAATATGTTAGGAGGACTGTAAAGGAATATATATTACATCAATATACGTATTCTTTTTGACATGGAGAAAGTAGCCTTAGTGCAGAAAGATTATTCAGTATTTTGTGGTTTCTGTGGAAATTAAAAGAAACATAATGTCATTATGTTTGCAAAGATTGAACAGATGTATAGTAGATTCATGGTTTTCTATTGCTGGAGTGGGTGTGGCAGTCAATCAAGTTTTGGGGATTTCAGGCTACATGCTATGATTTGAATCATGTTCTAAACAGGCTGACAGATTATATCGTAGTTGTAAATATTACTAATTTGCTAATTGTCTTTAATTGTAATGTAAATACAGTGTTGTATTGGAACCACATTTTATAACTTGGAAGAGATTCCTTTTGCGTACAGTATACTATATTGTTAATTGTATATTTATCTATTGTACTGTTTTACCATACTTGATCACTTTTGAAAATGGTCCATTAAAATATACCTGCTGGATGTCTTTTTAGATGTTGGTGTCTCTATTTCCTGGAAAATGAAATCTGTAAAACATTGTAAAGGTAGCTTGTGATAAAGAAGGCTCTTATTCACAGTATAAATGCATTCTCAGAGTTGAAATATGCATTTGAACTGTTGAGCTGAGGTGAGAACGATAGATAGAGGATTTGTGGATGTGATTGGTGGATGACTGCTGGCCTATTGAATGCAGCCAATCAAAGTGTGCTACATAGACATGGATAAAAAGAGAAGATGACCGTGGGCACATCCGGTTGTTCGTGGATGGATCACACATATTATCTGAGCACTTTGACCTCCTTTTGTCATACCCTGCAGGGAAAGAAGGGTGATGTACTCACAGAAACTCGTGAATTTCCACGAAAATCAGGGGGGTCAGTCTGTCTGTGGAGGGGGAGTTGGACTGGATGCGAATAAACAGCCAGGGGTGGACTGGCCTATAGGGAACTCTGGAGATTTCCCGGTGGGCCTCTGCACCCTGGGCCTAATTTCTGTGGTATTTTCAAATTTTCTCATAGGAAAAGCATTGGGCTTGCTGAAAATGTGTCATATGGGGCCACTTTGAACTTTATTTCGTGGCCTCTTTTGGTCCCCAGTACTTATTTCCAGGGCCTTTTTTAGTTCCCAGTCCAGCCCTGTAAACAGCATGTGCTTCATTTCTTCTGAATTCCTAAACGAATCTCACTTCACCAAAAGACTGCTTGGATCGTTGGTTGGAGATGTATGCAAAGCAGCTTGGCATTTCACAAGGCCTTGTTTTTGAAAATGTGGAGGTACTGTGGTATGGTGTGTGTGAATTGCAAACACCCACACATGATAATTGTTCATTGCAGAGTACTGCCCACTTTAGCTACAACTGAGAGTGGCTCCACACTCAGTACAAGGCACTTGGGTAGCCTGAACATTTAACACTGTATTGTAGAACCACCTCATTCAAGATTCTTTAAAGACACCATTAATTTCAGGAACTTTTTCAACTGCATTTTAATCCTCTTTTCCCTCCTGTGGGTTATTCACCCCATCACTCCTGTTATCCCCTCATGTGTGTCCTCCAGGTGATGGTGGTAGAGGTCCCTGCAGGGGTAGAACTGCCATTACAGCTGCCATGTTTCCTGATGGCTTCTCACAGGTTTGCGCAGGTGCAGAGACTCTATGAAAATTAATATAAGAAATGGGTGGTGTCTCATCTATCCGGGGACATGATTTTCTGCCCACAGACGTCAGATACTGGAAATAGCCAGGACTAGTTGAACAACGCTCAAATAATGATGTCAACTCGATGCATCATCACAATTAGGGCACTGTCTAAGTGTTTGTGGACAAATTAAAACTTTCATAGAACAACAGCGTTTGGCACCTGTACACGAACAACCTCTGGATTAAGAAACTTGTTCGTGGGTCACGGACATTGAAACATTCAGGATGTAGCAGATGTGGAGTGATATATGAGAAAGGTTAGTCAAGAGATCAATTAGTGAGTGGTATGTAAGTATTAAGCAACTATGATGTGTAATAGTTCACTTGAAAATTGTACAACAATTGACTCATTCAATGCTTAGAGTACATATATATACATATAGGTCATTGTATATGTATATTACACAGCCACGGTAGTGGCCGTGTAGTTATGGTTAAGTTGATAATCCCATAGGAAGAGCACCTTTTGGGTGGCTTATAACTTTGCTCTGCCTGGACAAATCTTCACGAAACTTTGGCCCACTCTGAATTTTTTTTGCAAAGTTTGGTGAGGTTTAGTCCCATAGACTGAATGGGGAAAAAACTTTGCTCACGCCTACAGCCCAAACCGTTGGACGGATTTTCACCAAATGTGCGGCAGGAGCAGTGGCTTAGTCCTGAAAGCGTGCTTTTGTAAATTCGGTGAAAATCCGTCCAGTAGTTTTTAAAATAAATGACCAAAAATTAGGTCACAAAGAATTAGTGATATCTATGTCCGGTCCGCGGACACACTTCCCTGTTCGCTCCGCGGACAGTGTTCTGATTGGCTAATCGGCTTGCGTCATGTCCGCAGACATGCGACGTGTTCGCTGATTGGATGGTGAGGAGCGTGAAGTGCGTCAGATTTTTGGAAACGCCCGCCATCTTGGATTCGTGGTAAAAACATATAAAAAAACACAGCATTCCTCTTGTCAAACTTACCAAATAATCTCTGGGGAGGTGAGGGGTGATGAGGATGGGATGGGATATGGCTGCAAGAAGCAAAAGCAACAGGTGTTTTTTGCCCCAAAAGTCTGCGAACAGTTCGATGTTCGCATACAGTCCTGAACATTTTGCAAACACCTCAGCATTACATGGTTGTTGAAATGCAGTTCTTGGATGGCTTATAACTTTGGCACCACTTACTGGAACTGCATGAAATGTTGCATGTATATTCCTGGGCGGATTCTAAGTGAGTATGCAAAGTTTGGTGGGATTCTGTCATGAGGGGGCAAAATTAGAGGGGGGGTCCCAAAATAATGTAAAGGTTGTAAATGAGGTGCCATTTGACGAATCTACACTTCATTTGGCAACTGATAACAGATCAAGAAATACATGTTTTTGCGAAGTGTGGTGGGATTCTGTCGAGAGGGAGCAAAATTAGAGTGGGGGTCCCAAAATATTGTAAAGGCTTATACATGTGGTGCCATTTGACAAATCTACACAAAGGTTTGCAAACAGATTATAGATCTAGATTTAGATGTTTTCATAAAGTCTGAATGGATTTTGTCAAGTGGGGGCTAGGTTATATGACGATTGTATGTGCATACATTTGACAGTTTTGAAAAAATTAAAACATGGGTAGATTTCCAGTAAACTTGTGTAAGGAGCATTGGCAAGGACCTACACGCATGGTTTTGCAAATATGCCAGTGTTTTATTATTTGACAAGTGTCATAATGTAGCTACAAAAAAATAGCGGTATGCCTTTAGTGACTGAGGGGTAGCCAGTGGCCATGGGCAGTGGAATAAGGTCATGATCCAGACAATCTGGCTACTGGCCATGACCACAAGGGACAAAACATAGGATTAAAGTGGCCATGTCCACCTGGGTCTGGCTTTTTGGTAAAGTGTTTCGAAATTAGGATAGATTTGAAAGGGAAGAAAAATGTGCTTGTGGTAATATGGTCATAGGGTTCTCTTTTTGCCTTCTGCAGGCTGCTATGGAAAGCGAAGAGGGGCCCTGTATGGAACCCTCACCTTCCCTTTCCATGGTGGCCATCCTGGAAAAGGATTTGTGGCGTCCCAGTGTTGGAAGAAAAATCCTATTTTTTAGCACCCCGGGTTCCCGCTTTAGGAACCTAGTGTGCTAATGGGCTTCATCCCCCATTTCAGGGGCTGGAATGGGGGGATAATGGTCCAGAGACCTAGTTATCCACCCTCGCTTCGCTTGGGATGATAACTTAGGCTGCTGTGCAGGTATCCACCGTTCCAGTCCCTGGAACAGAGAATGAACACCACAATACTCCCATTAGCATAGCACAAAATGCAAATGGAAATGTTGGAAAATCTTATTTAGTCTATGTACTTTACTGAGAAATATAAAGTAGATGGAGTCTAAACATTTTTTTTTTAGTTCTATTTTTTAACTGTGAAAGGTGGTTCCTAAAGGAATATGTCGTTTGTTGTTTGTGGATGTATTTTTTTTTGCAGGAGAGCTGAGAACAAAGTTGGGGAGGGAAATGAGGGAAGAGCAACCAAACACTAATATGGAGGCGTAGGTGGACAAGGGAAAATGTTGCGCGTGTGTTATTTCTAAGTTAGGGGGCACTGTTTCTCATGCTCCTTGATTACAGCAGTGGTGGTGTCTCTTGGGGAGGACGGATGGCATTAGCTGATGCCATTTTAAGATAAATAGCAGTTTTGCTAAAAGTATGTACTGTATACTAGCTTGTTAATGGATAATGGGCCTCATTATGAGGTAGAGGTAGCCATGGTGCTGTTAGCACTATGGCTACTCCCTTACCGCATTCCGGGTCTGGGTTCTCGAAATAGGGATTTACCGGGTCATTCCACCCTTGGAGGACCCGGTAAGTCCCCATTCTGAGAACCATTCCCCATTCCCATTCGAGCCCCCATAGGGCTCAATGGGAATGGGGTTGGAGCTAATAACGGGCCTGCTAACAGTGGGCCAGTTATTAGCTCCCAGGTCCCTTAGCGGCTCCCGCTAAGGGCGCAAGGTAAAACCAGGCGCCCATAGTGGGACCCGCTAAGGGACCTCGAAATATGGTGGTAAGGATTTACCGGCACTGGTCGCCTTACCAGTGCCCTTTAACCCTTACCGCCCACCTCGTAATGAGGCCCAATGAGTAGGAATATGTGTTGGAGCTGTGCAAGGGAAATTTTGAAGTTGGAAGTTCCTAGATCAGTAGAAAATGCAGTTCCGAACTGTCCACCAAGCAGCGATCATATTGTTAAGTGTGTATGGGTTCTCAGACACGTCATTATGCCATGCGCCAGCGTATGGTAATGTGGCACTGTCCAGGGGGTCCACTATGAAGTCAAATGTTCGTAGATGTCTACGGATGCAAAACTAGTTGAAATAGTTTCAAGAAGTGTATAGAAGTGTTAAAATGTATTCCTGATGGTGTGAAATGGCAGAGTTTTAAGGTGAAACTTTGGAAATTGGACACAAATATTGCTATATTGGGTAAGTATGATATTAGTAAGTTGTAGGAAAATAGCATGCACTGGTAAAAACCTATGAAATTCAATGAAAAAACTTTGTTAAAGGGACGTTATGGTTAAGTTGCACTAATAAAAACCTTTGAAATTCACTGAAAAAACTTTGTTAAAGGGACGTTATGGTTAAGTTGTACTAATAAAAACCTATGAAATTCAAAGAATAAGCTTTGTTAAACGAACAATATGGTTCCAAGTAAAACCAAAAAAAACCTGAAATTCGCCAGTTATGGTAAGCTAAGCAACCATAACTCACGCCACCACTGTGGACTGCTAAGACTAACACCCAGGACATCAAAGATAACATCACACATGTCATTGATGACATCACTGATGACATCACACATGAAATACATTTTTGATGAAAAGTCTCTACAAGGAGTTGTGTTTATATTGTTGATAACAAGATGTCAGGAGTGATCGGGAGACCTATCATGAACTACTTAATCTATTAAAGAATGTACTCATCTAATATCATTGTATTGGAGTGTTGTTGTTAATACAGAAACCTAATCATATATAAACATAGGCAATGACTGCAGCATGCACCATAGAAGTACACTATTTATAATATTTTAATTTTGGATAGTACAATAATGAATGCTCTCTTATCAGAGTTTTGAGTAATGTTAAACATGTAATAACTAGCTAACAATTCAAGACTTACAGCACTTGTGCTGCTACAAACAATACACATGAAGCATCACAAAGCATACAAATCAGAGGCACATACAGGGAAACTAAAGTAAGGAAGAAAGAAACTGCATCATAAGAAAATGTTAATGACATTAAAGTTTATCTTCATGTATACAAATGAATTGTGTGTTTGAGGCCTGCTCATTTCCCCATGTATGTGCACCATGAGCTGAGACCAAACCCTAAGAAAAGTACTTAAAGAACATATGACAAGGCTAACATCTATATATATAGCACCTTTTTAAATTGTATTATTCTGACTGCCAGTGAACAACACCATCTGGCCTATATATGTCAATGAACAAAAACAAGTGGCCCAGATATGTGATGTCATCAATGATGTCATCAATGACATTTGTGATGTCATCTTTGATGTCCTGGTTGTTAGTCTTAGCAGTGCACGGTGGTGGCGTGAGTTTTGGTTGCTTAGCTTACCACAACTGGCGAATTTCAGGGGTTTTACAGTTTTACTTGGAACCATAACGTCCATTTAACAAAGTTTTTTCTTTGAATTCCATAGGTATTTATTAATCCAACTTAACATCCTTTTAACAAAGTTCTTTCAGTGAATATAAATATATATGTTGTTACCTATATATACAATTATACATTGATATATATTATAGGACAAAGATATTTTTTGCCAAAGCACACAGCCCAAACTTCTGGACGGCTTTGGACCAGGTTCAAAAAAACATGGGCACAAAGCGTTAACTCACAATCAATGCTTGGTTTGGGGTTTTTTCGTGCGGTAGTAGTTGCATATTTGATCGGGTGACCCCATCTCAAAAATAGATAGATATTTCTCTGGGATTTTCCCAAAACTGGGTGTTTATAGAAATGAAACAGCCACCATCTTGTTTTTCTCTTGATTTTAGAGATGAGATAGAGGGCACCAACGTGAAATTTTGGAGTTGGAGGCGGTCTAGGGACTGAATTTGCAACACAAACCTTTCTGGAGCCTCGGCTATAGCTGCGGATAGCTAACATCTCAAAGCAAACTGCGTCACAGAAACAGCAAGTCTTGTGTGGGGGAGGGAGAGGGCAGGGGAGTGAGGAGGGCATATGGGGAGTGGGGGGAGCTGCCAAGGATGAGGGGGGAACTTGGAAATGGACTGGGGGCAGCAAAGCATTTTTTTCCAGCCATTTGACCTATATGTGCGGATATATTTGAGGCTATAAAGGTCTACGGATAGCCAAGGGTATGTAAAGTTCAGTAACTGCAGATATCGATTTTATTAAAAAATATATTTTTACAGTTATATTGGGGGTCATTATGACTTTGGAGGCAGCCATGGTGCTTTTGTCCGTGTCCATGTCTGGATAGTCGGAATGGGGACTTACCGGGTCATTCCAACCTTGGAGGACCAGGTAAGTCCCCATTCTGAAAACCATTCCCCAATCACATTCGAGCTCCCGTAGGGCTCAATGGGAATGGAGAAGGAGCAAATAGCAGGCCCATTATTAGCTCCCAGGTCCCTTAGCGGCTCCCGCTAAGGGCGGCTGGTGGGGGCCCGCTAATGGACCTCGGAATGGGGCGGTAGGAGGTTAACGGCATCAGCATCTATTCCGGTGCCGTTAACCCCTTACCGCCGGCCTCGTAATGAGGCCCATTGACTTTGAGGATGATAAATCACTGGCCGTCCAGATCTCCCCTCCTTGCAGTAACCAGGGCCTATCCCTGCATAGCTTCAAAGTGAAGAAGGGGCCAGACTCCTCAGGCTATGTTTCCCAATTAATGAGCCAAAGTTATAAGAAAACTTAGAGAAATTAGATTACTCTTTCCTTGCTTTGAAGGTAAGCAGGGTCAGTCCTAGTTACAGCATGGATGGGCTTCTGAATTATTATTATTGAACCACAAGGCCATGGCTTGTGGTTTGGTAGTGTTAAGCTGTGCCCACCAGCGATGTCCAAAGACCATGGCTAGTGGTCTGCTAGCCAAAGGCTGTTCCCACTGACCATGGCTGAAGACCATGCTATGGTCTGGAAGCATTCTAAAAATGTATGGAATAACAAAACCCTTGATATTGTTTAGTTGTAAGGATGTTAAGCAGACCCTCCAGCTTGTAGCGATTTAGCGATCCCGCAAAATGCCGCAAAAACTGCTGTTTTGAGCAAAATGCTGCAAAAACTGGCGATTTGTGCAAAAACAGCATCTTTAAAAAAAAAATGTTTTAAAAAAAAGTCATCTGCAAAAATTACTGTTTACAAAAAAAATTACTCAGGGTGTCAGGGTCTCAACTTTTTTTTTGACGCAAGAAATGAAATGCGTCAACACATCTCATCACTTGCGCACACAAAAGAGCAGCCCAATCCACAAGGGACACATGAATGGGCCATTTTATATGCGTGCCCATTCAGATGGCCTTTTTCACCTCCTTGATCAAATAAAGTGGCGTTTCTGCTAATTTAAAATCACATCACTCATTTCCAAGCAAGATGCACTTTTAAATGTACAGAAATTGTAGGCAACCCTACGCGCACGGGATGTGGGGGTGCTACTGCATGACATGGTCTTTCCTGACCCTATCATGCATTTCTTTTAGGGTATGAACCGCTGCTGTGTCGCTTGCATTTCTGTTCCTCAAACAGGATAAAAATGCATTTTCTGGGTCGCATTTTACAGTGGCAGGCCCCTGAAGGGCCTGTACTCATGAAAGGCGCTAGGAGCTTGCAGAACACTGTCGGAGAGCGATTCTATTCAAGGTACTACCCATTTTGATGACAAAAATCGATCGAATGGTACAATTTGACCTATTTTGTCCTGTACTATTTGATCAATTTTTATAAATACCGAACATGTGTTGCGGGGGTGTCACCCGCTCCCCAAGTTCAGTATTTTTGAGTTAGGAGGTTGCAGGGGTGTTCCCCACTTCCTCAAAATTGGAGGTGAGGACCGAAAAAAAAGAGAATAACGAAAAAGGGACCCTGCGGAGCCGGATCCGACCCACGTTAGAGGGACGGATCTGACGAAGCAGGATTGCAGGGGAAGTGGCAGCGACCAAGCAGTTAAGTAGGGGAGGGGGTGGTGGTGAAATGTACATTATGGGTTGTTTGGCTCAAGTGCAAATCAATTTGCGGCGAAATGGTCTACGGTCAATTCTGCCGCAAATAATTACACTTCGGTCAAGCAACCCATAACACCATTCAAGGCAACTGGCCAGCGCACAATTGGCACTACAGCTCAAGCCTGTGGAAATGTGCCGGTCAACTTTGAGAATAAGGTGACCTGCTCATTTCCAAAAATGGGTTGTCTAAAAATAGCATATCCCCGGCTCTATTTTTGAATGCCCCATTTTTTGAGGCTCCGGGTCAAAATCTACATTGAAAAAAAAAAAATGGTTACACTATGAGAGGGAAAGGCGAGAGAGGGAGAGTGATGAGTGAGATGTGAAGTGATAGACAAGTAAACAGAGGGAGAGCAGTGGGTCAGAGAAGGAAGCGGTGCACAAGAGAGCAGAGGAAGCAGTGAAGCGGTGGGCCCGAAATCTGAGAGCGAGCGGATGTACAGAAAGTAGAGGGAGCGTGTGGTCAGTGAGCCAGAAAGCAGAGAGGAAGCGGTTTTCCGGAAAGAGGCAGTGAGCTGCAGATTGGAAAAAAGGATAATTTTATTGTTGGTAACTTGATTCGCGCTCCGAGCGCGTTGTGAGCCTGCTCCTGCTGCCCCCCTCCCACTTCCTGGTCCTCCTCTCCCTTCCCGCCTCCCTGCCCGCCCACACCCCCCCCTCCCCTTCCTCTCCCTCTGCCTATAACCTCCCCCCTCCTGGGCAGCCCTCTGCCCGGCAACCCCCTGCGGCTAAGGGCCCTAGGCCAAGGGCGACTCCTCAGCTGCGGCTCCCTGTGTGTCTGCAGGTGTCCGCAGGGGACGCCAGGCGCCAGCTCCTCTGCTCTCCGGCCCACCCCTCCTCACCTTGCCCACCTCATCCGCATGATGCCTCGCCCCCCTTTTCCAATTTACTGTTAAACTAGGATGCTTTTTTCTCCCCTCGCAGGATTCTCAAACTTAGGTGGCCCTGACCTACTACGCATTACTGTTTGCTCTGCATTGTGTTAAACTAGGGTGCTTTTTCTCCCCTCGCAGGATTCTCAAACTTAGGTGGCCCTGACCTACTACGCATTACTGTTTGCTCTGCATTGTGTTAAACTAGGGTGCTTTTTCTCCCCTCGCAAGATTCTCAAACTTAGGTGGCCCTGACCTACTACGCATTACTGTTTGCTCTGCATTGTGTTAAACTAGGGTGCTTTTTCTCCCCTCGCAAGATTCTCAAACTTAGGTGGCCCTGACCTACTACGCATTACTGTTTGCTCTGCATTGTGTTAAACTAGGGTGCTTTTTCTCCCCTCGCAAGATTCTCAAACTTAGGTGGCCCTGACCTACTACGCATTACTGTTTGCTCTGTATCGTGTTAAACTAGGGTGCTTTTTTCTCCCCTCGCAAGATTCTCAAACTTAGGTGGCCCTGACCTACTACGCATTACTGTTTGCTCTGTATCGTGTTAAACTAGTGCCCTCCACTCAATTCCTGTCTGCATACTCGTGTCGTCCGCCTCCCCTCCTACTCCATGGTGCTCTCCATCTCGCCTATCTACTCTAACTGCTTCTCTATTGACTATCCTGCTCTCCTCACTAAATCCGGTAGGAAAAAGTTTAAAAAGGACATCCTGGTCTCCAACCCAGGCCTCCCTATCGCTGACACCTACACGAGCGCCTGCTCCAAGGAAACTCTCACTGACATTCTCTTTTTCGTGCCTTCACCTGACCTATGGACCCTTCACATGGTCTCTGTGCTCTCTCCTTTCTCCTCCTCTCCCATTAATGGTGGCACCCGTTGGGATGTCCTCTTGGCCCCTTTCCACTCCTCTAAGGCCATCATTAATGTCTATGCTAACGGGACCGTCTTGGTCCAAGGCCCTCAGGCCAACCTTCACCTCTTTGATAGACGCCTCCCACGCCTCATCAACTTCCTCTCCGCTCCCGTTGTCCCCCTTCCTCTGTCCTCGGCTACCTTGCCTCTCCCCTCCCCCCCTGCCCCTTCTCTTGCTCCCTCTTCAACTCCTTCTCTAACACCTCCGCAGGGCATACCTCTGATCTGTACCCCTCCCCGGAAGTTTTTCAAAGGTGGCAACCTTCTCCACATTGCCACTCTAAATGCTCGCTCTGCCATCAAGCACTCCTCTGATATCTGTCGCCTTCTTGAGGAACTGGACCTCGACGTCCTCAGTCTCACTGAGACATGGTTCACAGCCAGCTCTGCCACCAGCTTTGACACACTCCTACCTGACGGTTACAAGATCCTCTCCGTGCCCAGGCCCAACCGTTCAGGGGGTGGTGTTGCCCTTATCTTCCCTGAGTGGATTCCTGCCTCTGTCACTCCTACGCAGACCTACTCCTCCTTTGAATGCCTTGTCTGCCGACTCTCTCTCTCTCCTAGCCATTCCCTTACCGTGGCTACTATCTATCGGCCACCTGGTCAATTTTCCTCCTTCCTCTCTGAATGGGCTGACCTCTCCTCCTCACTCCTGTCCTCAACCACCCAACTCCTCTTTCTCGGTGACTTCAACATCCACCTCGATGCCTCCTGTCCCCCCACTGGTCTCTTTCGCGAACTCTGTAACTCTCTCTCATTCTCTATTCTCCCGTCTGGGCCTACTCACTCTGCAGGGCACACTCTTGATGCTCTGATCTCTTCTGACCTTCCCCTCTCCCTTCCTCTCTCCACTCCTCTCTCCTGGAGCGATCACTTCTCCTATCCTCCCACCTCTCCCTCCCTACCCCACAGGCAAAGCCACCCTCTTCACTGCCACCCACCTTCTTGGTCATCCGACCCATGAAGCGCGTGTCAGTTGAGGCTTTTGCTGCTACCTTCTCACCCCCTCCTCCCCCCTCAGCTGACTCCCACCCTGACACAGCCCTCTCCATGCTCTATTCCTCTATATCTGATACTCTCGATATCCTTGCCCCCGTCATGAGAATCCGCCTGAAGCCCAAAGCCAAATGTAACTCCTGGTATGACTCGAATCTCGTCACCCTAAAACGCAAGTGTAGGGTGGCAGAGAGGAAATGGCGTGCTTCATGTTCATCCTCTGACAAACTGGCCTGTCGCATGCTCCAAAGGCAATACCGGCTCTCCGTTCACACCAAGAAGAGA
This sequence comes from Ambystoma mexicanum, assembly GCF_040938575.1. Classification (NCBI taxonomy): domain Eukaryota; kingdom Metazoa; phylum Chordata; class Amphibia; order Caudata; family Ambystomatidae; genus Ambystoma; species Ambystoma mexicanum. The sequence goes on from NC_090928.1 coordinate 742,529,937, forward strand.
GCCCTTATCCAAGCCCGCATCTCTGAGGCATCTAACAACTCGGCCGAACTCTTTAAAATCTGCAAGGAGCTGGCCAACCCTGCTGCAGTCTCTACCTCTCCTGTCCCCTCCCAGGCCCTCTGCACTGCACTGGCCTCGCACTTCATCTCAAAAACTCAGGACATCCTGTCCTCGCTCTCCTACTCTCTCCTCCCTCCCTCTCTTCCCGGCTCTTCCTCTTGCTCTCCTGCAGCCGCCCCTCCACCCTCCTCCTCTGCTTTTCCACCTTTTTCTGCTGATGAGGTTTCCAGACAAGTCCGATCTATGAAAGCCTCGTCTAAACAGGTTCACCCCTGTTCCTCCAAAACCATCAAGGACCACATCGACTCCCTGGCTCCTGCCCTGGCTGACTTTTGCAACCACTCATTCGCCTCTGGAGTCTTCCCATCCCCCCTCAAGCACTCCCTTGTGCACCCCCTCCTCAAGAAACCCTCTGCCGACCCCTCCTGCCCGGCCAATTATCGCCCAATCTCCATTACTCCCTTCCTGGGTAAGCTCCTGGAGAAACTGGCCATCTCCCAGCTTAACCTCCATGTTGAATCTGTTGGTAATCTTCATGACCATCAATCCGGCTTCAGAGCGGCCAGAAGCACGGAAACTGCTCTCCTGAACATCCGTGAGGACCTGCTCCTGAACCTCGATTCCAACACTCCCTGTGTTCTCATTCTGCTCGATCTCTCCTCTGCCTTTGACACTGTCAACCATGCCATCCTGCTCAACTGTCTCCGTGATAACCTGGGTATCACTGGTCAGGCTCTGGCCTGGCTGACTTCTTTCCTCTCCGGTCGACCCTCCCAGGTCCAAATGGGCTCCTTCCTCTCTGACATCTTTTTCTCCACCTGTGGTGTCCCCCAGGGATCCAACCTCTCTCCCTGGCTTTTCAACCAGTATCTGGCACTCCTTGCTCACCGCATCGCCGCTCTCTGCCCCTACTTCCAGTGCTATGCAGACGATACCCAGCTCATTTTCAGGCTACCCTCGGCCTCCTCCTCTCCTTCCCTCATCTCCGACTGTCTGTCTGCTATCCAGGAATGGTGTGCCGCCAATGACCTCTGCCTCAACGCCAGTAAGACTGAGATTCTACTCATCGGCACACCCACTCCCTCCTTCCCTGCAGCTCTCTGGCCGGCCTCCCTTGGCCCCCTTCCTGCCCCTACCTGCAAGGCTAAAAACCTCGGGGTCATCTTCGACTCCACACTCTCCTTCTCTCCTCATATATCTGACGTCTCTAAGAAGTCACACTACCAGCTGCACCTCCTCAGAGGTATTCTTCCCTTCCTCTCCTTCCCCCAGAAGCTCACTGTCTCCCGAGCCCTGGTTCTCTCAAGGCTGGACTACTGTAACAGCCTCTATCTTAATCTGCCTGCCTCCACTCTCCGCCCTCTGCAACTTATCCAGAACAGAACTGCGAGACTTGTCCTTGGCCTCAAGCCCAGGGACCGTATCTCTCCAGGACTGAAATCTCTTCACTGGCTCCCAGTGGCTGCGAGGATTAAGTTCAAAACCCTCTGCATTGTCCACAAGGCCTTCTGGGGCCTGGGACCTAAATACCTTCAACTCTCTCTTCCTAAATATCTTCCTTCACGAGCCCTTCGTTCATCCGTCTCCAACTCCCTCATGGTCAGCCGCTTCTCGAAGCAACGAGCTGGGGGTAGATCTCTCTCCGCAGCAGGGGCCTCCCTCTGGAACAGCCTTCCTGCCTCCCTGAAACTTGAGGAGAACCATCTCCGGTTCCGGAAGCACCTCAAAACCTTCCTCTTCGCTTCTGCCTTCTCTCTCCCTCTCCCCTGCTAATCCTGCTTAACTCCCCACTGAATTCAGCACTAAACCTGCATCTGGGCCACTCTCAGCAACCTTGGTCCAGGGCCCAGCCACTCTCCACTTGCACTGCCTCCCTGGCTCCCCCTGCACTGTGGGACTGTCACTGTATCCCTACAGCCCCCTTCCCAGCACTTGCTCTGCACTTACCTCGCACTTGCCACCAGCTGGCCCTTTTTATTTATTATTTATTATTTTTGACGCTACTTACCTTGTACTGCACTTCCCCCCCACCTCCTCCCCCTGCACTTCCTCCTTTTCCCCTTACCTCTGCACTTGCGCGATCTGAATGACACCTGGCCTAGTAGGATCGTTTGTCTGTATTCCCCTTGTTTCCCTCCCTCCCTGCCTCGTCGCGCCTTGAAATACTTGTGTATAGGCGCGTTACAAATACCTTATCATATCATATCATAAGAGTGCAATAGAATGGGAGAAAGGATGCAAGATGCAGAAGCAGCACAAAAAAATGAAGGACTGTATATTGTGGGAGGAATTGAGTGTAAAGTGTGAGTTGGGAGTATGATTTGGAGTGTAGCAGGGCTGGACAGTGCAAATTGTGACTTGACAGTGTGACATAGCACGTCAGTATTTGTATGACAGAGTGAGAGGTTCAGGAATGCAAGTTGTGATGGGGAGTTGGTAAGATGTGTGTTGGTGAGAGAGTTGTGTGGGTGTTTGGGGGATCGGAGAACATAGAAGCAGAATATTTTCAGCATTACAACTGATAATGATCACTTTAGTTCATACTATTAAATAGGCATACACATTAAACCAAAAATGTAGCAAAATCCAACACTGTTCTGCCAAGCCGTAGACATCTGAGACTCCTCCTATTAAAATAATACAAAAGATACATAATAATGATACCCTAGCTCTCTTGTAGCCTTGCACTCTGCCTATTTCCTGCAATGTGGCAATCTTATACCCTCCAGTTAATACAAAATGTCCTGCAAAAATGCCGCAATGAATAAAGGTTTGTGCCGCAAAATTTGCCATTTCATGCCGCAATATTTGCCATTTTATGCCGCAAAATTTGCCATTTTATGCCGTAAAACCCTGGATGGTCCTGTTAAGGTAAGAACTTAACATAAGCAAACCCCTGAAAATTCAGCTAAAGCCACCTTAACTTTGCGCCCCCAGTTGCGCAGCCTATGACCACAATTATGACATCACAGATCACATCACTGATGACTTAACTTATTACATGTTGTATGACAACACTGATGATATTACACATCACATCACTGATGCCATCACTAATTACATTGTATATAACTGAATACATCAATAATGGAATTAGACATAACACCATTTATACATTAGCTCATGAACATATTGATTAATCTAATAACAATTTAGTCCATGGACTTGGCCATGACAAAGGCTGGGGTCAATGACCAAAACCAAAGGACATAGCTAGTGATTGGTTAGTGTTTTAAAATATACAGTGGGCAACATTAAAAGCTGTAGTCAGTCGCCATGGCTAAAGGCCATAGCTAGTGCCCATTAATATGTTAGAATATACAGTTGGCACAACCAAAACTTGTGTTAGTACAAAGAATACATATAAAGAAACACAATGCATTGGAATCTGACGCACATACAGTGAAACTCCAGTAAGAAGGAGAGAAAGAGTATCACTATAAAATGGGAAATATATACATGTATACAAATAAATGGATACAAATAAATTGTGTGTTTGAGGTGTGCTTATTTCCTCATCTATGTGCACCATAACCAGAGCGGAAACACTAAGGAAAGTACCTTAACAACATAGGACAAGGTTAACGTCTAAATATAAAGCATCTTTTCAATTTTACAATATTTACTGCCAGCAAAGAAAACCAACAAGCCTAGATTTGTAAGTGAGCAAAACAAGTGGATAACATATTTGATGTCATCAGTGATGTCAACAATGACATTTTGTTATGTCATCTTTGATTTCCTGGGTGTTCGTTTTAGCAGTGCACAGTGGTGGCATGGGTAATGGTTGCTTAGCTTACCATAACTGCCAAATTTCAATGGTCTTCCGCATTTACTTGTAACCATAACGTCCATTTAACAAAGTTTTTTCACTGAATTTCATAGGTGTTTATTAGTGCAACTTAACCATAACACCCCTTTAACAAAGGTTTTTCAGTAAATTCCTTAGTTTTTTACCAGTGCACCCTTAATCTGCTACAAGTTCCTTATGTTATACTCACCCCCAATGTAGCAGTTGTTGAGTCCAGGGACAGTGCGATAGTCCACGGACATCTGGCAGCATTCACAAAGCCCAGAAGCACAGTGGAGAACAGAAAATGTTCTAGCCATCAACCAGAAAACACACATACATAAAACACTGTTACTTATATTTAGTGCACCAACATATACCTCTTTGTACAAATGATTACTTAAAAATGTTCAGATGTTTTTTTTATCTATAACACACAATATAATGCAATCCACCAAGCATAAACCATAACTGCACAACTCATGTTATCACTTCATTACAACTCTTCATAGAGACTAACATACACCAAGCGCATATTCTAAAACAATCTCTCACCAAACAGTAAGTACACTGTATTTATTTCTTTATTATTAGCATTAATTATGTAAACATGTACTATAAAGAAAAAGCATTATTTGTTTTCCTTTTGACAGAAAAGGCAAACACACTTGAGCGGTTAGAGAAGAACTTCCCAAAAGAAGAAATGAGTGACAATAGCATCTCTAATGGTAAACAACACATCTTTTAATATAAACAAATAATGTAATTTGTACAAAATAATAATTTATTTTTTCTTGCAGTACGTAGTTTTCATGATGAAACCACACACCACTTTAATTATGCACAATGCCAAGAATCACAAAGAGAAGCCCTATCCCCAATTGTACATAATCAAATCATAAACTGAGTCTGCAAGATTGGATGAACTAAGCAATGATTATAAGGAACTTTTACAATATAGAAAATCATGTCATTAAACATGTTCTCCATCACTGTCCTTCTTGCACCTGTCCCCCTTGTCCCTAGTAATCATCCTCATCAACTTCCCAAAATTTAAATCAAATACGCTTTGAAGAAACCTCACTCCCTTCCTCCCCTGATCATTATTGTAAAGAAATTCCTTATTCTCCCATTTGTGTTTCCCATGCTGATAACCCCATCCCTTTCATAAATACATTTTTTTAGACTAAACATGTGTTGTATGTTATGTGGTATGTCCTTTCTTTAAAAAAATCACAATTATGAGTCTCCAGACACTGCGTCTGTCCGGGGTGCCGGCACTCAAAATGGAGGGGCCCCCAGGACAGGCGGGATGTCCGTATATGTCCAGTTTTGCATGATGCACTTTTTTTTAATTAGTCCACGGACAGCGTGCCTGTTCCATGAACACCCATGAGCATTCGCACTGCGCCTCCCTCCCATTGGGTGTCCGCGGACAGCCGTAAGGGTCGTGGGCATCCCTGGACAATATCATTTGACCGCACCCGTGCAGCATGACATCCTGTCCCCTAATGGTATCTGCGGTTCATGAACAGTTTCAAACTGCATTTCCAACTAATCTAGGGTGTTTCAAGTTGAAACCTTACCCATCCAGAGCTCCTAGACACATTCTTGTTTGATCTGGCAACTTTATACAACATTTCAACACCTATTTGCAACTCGGTAGTCCGTGGACCCACCCATTACTTTTCCTCATTCTCAACCTGGCTAATCAGGAGAGAGAACCTGCTTTGCAGCTTTGCAGATCTGTTTTGCAGAACTTTGTGGAGACCTTCATGGCATCTGTTATGGCCATCGCTTCTTCCCTGTCACCCCCACCACCACCACCTCAACAACCTGGATAAGGTGGAGGAAGTCCTTATCTCCAGCACCTGTAGTGAGTCCTGGGTGTGGCGGTTTTTCACCACTGTTGGAAATGTGCCGAAGGATCATTTCCAACAGTTCGATGCACCAATTGAAAACTTCAACTAAGTAGGTTGACACCCCTCTACCCCATCTTCTTCAACTGCTCCTGTTACCACAAAGGATACTCCTTTGGGGCAGATAATCCCAAAGGAAGCCCCATAGGCCATACAGAACACTGTTGACCCTTACCTTTCGAGGGACACAGTGCTATGTTTGTACTGTGAAGCACCGATCTGTATGGGGGAGCAGTTTCTGAGTGCTTTTGAGGCCACAGTCAAGGAGCACGAAACCTACCTTGATTAAGGCCTGTCCAACATCTTCCTCTGTCCACCTGCCCCTTTGTCTCTGTGGTTGGTGCCCCTTCCCTGCCTCCCCTCCCCCACCTTACCTTGCCTCACCTGGAAAATAAAAAGCCAAATGAAAATACTAAACCAAAAAAACACAAAGAAAACTGTTCCTTTAGGAGCCACCCTTCCCAGTTAAAAAATAGAAGTGAGAAAAAAAGTCACAGGTCACTTTTCAGCCTCCATAGTCCACGGACAGCGTCGTAGTCCACAGACACCAAAACAATTCCAGGTGTAGGGTTTGGAAATGGAAATCATTTTAATTGTTTTTCACGCAAACATAGTGGCTCTTAAAAGCACCATTTTCTTTTCTTTTTGGCTTTTAAATATTTTTGTGATTATTTTGGTTTATATACTAAACTAACAAACATTCTACACAGCTCAATTATTATGTGTTCACAAAAACTGCTTCAATGCATTTTGAATGTTTTCTAGAAAAATATAAAAATGTTGAAAATATCAAATGTAATGTTCTCATTATGAAAAGATGTCATGCTAACATCTCGCAAAAAATCACACATGGCTTTATTCACATTCCACCTTGCTTTTTCCATTTGCGTACAAAAGAAATTTGAATGCATCGAAATTTGTCTCTGAGCAATCTGAGAAAAATCATTTTGGAATTTGAAAACATTTCCATCAACTTTCCAAATGTCTCATTCAATGCAAACTGCAACAAAAAACAGTAATGTACTTGGGGTACTGTTCCCTCCACAATGAAGAACGATGATTCCCAGATGTTTTAAGTGAACCGTATTCTCACAAACCAGTAGCAAGTCTGCCCACTTCATCATTCGCACTCCATACCATGACACCTCAAATTCATGGTGTCCAAGATTTCCACCCAATCCACATTACTGAACTTAGACCTTCAGCCAATGGAATAAGAGTCCACCAAAATCCACACACTCTGCCTCCTCAAAAACATAGCCATAGCTATTTCCAGTGCTCATACAACTCCTGCAAACAAAACTCCTGCTACCCTCTCTTCCTGGTCACCAAACCCACTAAACCTGATTATCCCTACAGTCCCTTTTCCATGCCAGGCATCCTTAAAACACCTGTATGTGCAAGTGCCGTCTGTGGACTACCACGGTGTCCATGGACATTGCAGCCACTCAAAGGGTTGGGGGGAATTTAAACTCAATTTCAGTTACTTATTCTTTAGTGGTGGCTCTGAAAAGAACCTTTGTTTTTTGGGTTTGTTAACAAACACCTTTTTTTCCTTTTCTTTGCTTTATTGTACAGTAAATTGACAAGGGGGGTCCTGGGAGTCTCTCTGCCAGACATTAGTCCTGGTTACGAGAGACTTACCCAGAGGCTTTGGCTCACTATTTTTCACAGAGCAGAAATATCCCAAACATATCAGTCGTTGTCCTGCCCTGGGGCAGTCCAGCACCGAAATGCTAGGCAATTCTCCTCTAAACAAGAGTACCAAGAGCATCCCCAGACACGTGTTTCGGTCTGGTTGGACTTCATCGGTAGGGAGGAGCTGTGCCTCTCTAAGAATAGTGAGCAAGGGGTCCACGTCTGGATTCCCCTAGTAAGTTAGGGTGAGACCCAAAGCTACTTAAGTTTGCAAATTGACAAGGGGGGTCCTGGGAATATCTCTGCCAGACATTAGTCCTGGTTACGAGAGACTTACCCAGAGTCTTTAGCTCACTATCTTTCACAGAAAAGAAATATCCCAAACATATCAGTCTTTGTCCTGCCCTGGGGCAGTCCAGCACCGAAATGCTAGGCAATTCTCCTCTGAACAAGAGTACCAACAGCATCTCCAGACACGTGTTTCGGTCTGGTTGGACCTCATCAGTAGGTAGGAGCTGTGCCTCTCTAAGAATAGTGAACAAGGGGTCCACGTCTGGATTCCCCTAGTAACTTAGGGTGAGACCCAAAGTTACTTAAATATGCAAATTGACAAGGGGGGTCCTGGGAGTCTCTCTACCAGACATTAGTCCTAGTTGCGAGAGACTTACCCAGAGTCTTTAGCTCACTATCTTTCACAGAGAAGAAATATCCCAAACATATCAGTCTTTGTCCTGCCCTGGGGCAGTCCAGCACCGAAATGCTAGGCAATTCTCCTCTGAACAAGAGTACCAACAGTATCCCCAGACACGTGTTTCGGTCTGGTTGGACCTCATCAGTAGGGAGGAGCTGTGCCTCTCTAAGAATAGTGAACAAGGGGTCCACGTCTGGATTCCCCTAGTAACTTAGGGTGAGACCCAAAGTTACTTAAATATGTAAATTGACAAGGGGGGGTCGAGGGAGTATCTCTGCCAGACATTAGTCCTGGCTATGAGAGACTTACCCAGGCCCTCATTATGAGTTCAGCTGATCCGTGCTGGAGCAGGAGCTCCCGTGCGTCTGTGCCGTGGGCTGCAGGAGCAGCTCACAACACCGGAAAGTGCTGAGCATAGGAGGTAAGCTCCAGCACACTGTCCTATTTCGTCCTGATGCCCATTTGAGACTCATATCCAGGGCACGCTCATAATGCAGCCCCTGAAGCGTGCATGACCTACACTTCATTTTCCACGATCCACGAACTCGCATCCAAGATGGCCGCCACCACGAGCCCTCTCCTCGCCTGATCTTGGCATCACTGTGTGCCTGACCACCGCATCCACATTGGATTGGCCGAGCGACGCCTCTTTATCTGCAACCAATAGCCGGCAGGTTATCAGCCGGCAACAAAAGTAAGGCTCGGAAAGAAGGCTCCTCTGCTGACGGAGCTGCTCCTGGTATCCACATCCAGCTGATCCGTGCTGGAGCAGGAGCTCCCGTGCGTCTGTGCCGTGGGCTGCAGGAGCAGCTCACAACACCGGAAAGTGCTGAGCACAGGAGGTAAACTCCAGCACACTGTCCCATTTCGTCCCGATGCCCATTTGAGACTCATATGCAGGGCACACTCATAATGCAGCCCCTGAAGCGTGCATGACCTACACTTCGTTTTCCACGATCCACAAACTCGCATCCAAGGTGGCCGCCGCCATGAGCCCTCTCCTCGCCTGATCTTGGCATCACTGTGTGCCTGTCCGCCCCATCCGCATTGGATTGGCCGATCAACGCCTCTTTACCTGCAACCAATAGCCGGCAGGCTATCAGCCGGCAACGGAAGTAAGGCTCGGAAAGAAGGCTCCTCTGCTGATGGAGCTGACCGAGCGTGCCGTGCTGCGGTCTGCTCAAGGTCCTTAAGCCTACTAACCTGCCTCCCACACGGACTACCTCCAGGTATTACCAACGCTGCACCACAAGACACTATTGTTTGGTTTTAGCGCCCATGCTCTACCATCATGGCCAGTCGCTACCTACATCCGCTAGACACCTTATTTGTGTATTATGCTATGTGAACTGCATACCCCAGATAGGCTATTAGACACCCTACTGCTACCTATTGCCTGCTTCCAATGTACTAGCCTGTCCCTCTGCACATCTTGTCACCAGCCAGCATACTGAGTTACCAAACTGCACATGTACCCTAAGTGACCTCTGAACCTAACAAAATTTACTTTTACAACTACGTTGGCCTGCTCTAGCGAACATGCATCTAGGTTGCCTGTCTCAGTAAACTTGCATCTAGATTGCCTATCTCAGCATACTTGCATCTAGGTTGCCTGTCTCAGTAAACTTGCATCTAGATTGCCTATTTTAGCATACTTGCATTTAGGTTGCCTGTCTCAGTAAGATAGGCAGTAAACCAACAACCTGTGCTATTCCATACCATTGTACCCTTGTATTATATTCTCCGCTGCATACCAGTTTATTCCAGTTACATTATTGCACTATAGCCAAATTGTGTCTTCGATTTTAGCTGCTAGCCCTATTGCACCTGAGCCAAATTGTGCCTTTACTCTAGTTGCTACCTTTATGGCATTTTAGTTAAATTGTGTCCCTGAAGCTAGATGCCACTTTCACTGCACCTTAGCCTAATTGTGTCTTGAATTTAGCTGCTACCCTTATTGCATTGTAACCAAACTGTGCTTGCTGAACCTAGATGCTAGCTCCCTGCCGCATAGTCAATCCTTGCTACCTGATACCCAGGAACCCCTGCGCTGCACCTCAGCCACAAGCCCTTTCCCCTCCTGACTTAGGAAGACTCTAACTCTACACTGGCCAAGGCCTGAGCCCTGGTTCCATAGCTAGATTAATTATTACCACTTCTAAACATCTTTCAAACCATTTAGCATGTGGCCCTTGAATATGAGCCTGTTTTCCCTGCCTCCTGCTCGTCTTAAAGACCGTAGCACTCCCCAGTAAGTTACCTCAATTACCTACCAATATGTATTTGACTTCCAGCAACATCAAGCCCCATGACTACGCTCTTCCACTTACCAGTGACATACAGTCACCATTACATACCAGCCTCCCCCGCTCCACCTCTGACAGGAATTCAGGACTTAGAGCCAGATTAGCCAACATTTATGAGCCCTTTGCCCATTCTATGACCACACCACTCAGAACTAAGAGTGCTCGGCATATTCCACCTGCGCTCAAACCTAATCCAGCCCAGAACCCTAACCCGACACCCAAAAACACAACCATTATTCCTAATACATCCCCACAAATTAAGGGAGCCTTGATTAATGCGAGATCGCTAGTAGCTCATGCAACAGAAATTGCAGATCTGATCCTCAATGAAGACCTTGACCTCCTGGCCGTCACAGAGACCTGGCTACATCCGGTAGCTGGCCCAATGCTTATGCTTGCCATCCCAGATAATTACACTTTTCTGAGACACGACCGACCCAACTCTAGAGGAGGGGGCATTGCTATTATACACAAATGCAACCTTATTATGAGAAATGTAACCACTGTTAATTTCACCTCCTGTGAAATACTCTCTGTCAAAGTCCCTCTTACCGCATCCCAAACCCTCAACATACACCTGATATACCGTCCCCCAGGCCCAATAGGTACCTTTGATGAAGATATCAACACTATACTTTCCTGCAACCTCAAAAGTTCTACCCAAGTACTCACCCTTGGAGACTTCAACCTAGGATATAATGACCCTGCTGACCAAAGTGCCAACTCCACACTTAGTACCCTCTCCGATTTAGGATTCACCCAAAGATGCACGGAACCCACACACGTTAAAGTTAGAATACTTGACTGGGTGGCCGACTACAATTGCCTAGCTAATATCACCAACATCTACCCTCTAGTATAGACCAACCACTATTTGGTATCATTCACTCTCTCTACTAACCGTCCCCCACCCCCACCAACTAGCAAGGCCCCACCGACACTCACAAGAAATAAAAAGAGCATCACTGTGGAAAGGCTTATCCCGAACTTACTTCCCACACTAAACACACTCCCTGACAACCTGGACCCTGAGACCCTGGTTGACGAGTATAATAAAATCATGTCCATCTCACTGGATTTAATCGCTCCCCTGAAACTTAGATCATGCAAACCCAAAGCTCACCTGAACAATTGGTACACACCATTCCTCAAAAATCTCAGACAACAAAAAAGAAACTGTGAAGCCACCTGGAAAAAATACCCTTCAGCACCCAACAAACTTAAACTAACCAAATTAGCAACCCTCTACAAAAAAGAAATTTACCTGGCCAAACGATCCTCCTTTGACGGCCGTATAAACCAAGCCAATTCTAATACGAAGGAACTATTCGCTAACTTGAAAGAAGTAGAAACTCCTATTGCACCACCTGATACCTGTATTAAAGATAAAAACTGGTGCTCAGAAATTCAAAAGGCCTTAGCCATCAAAATCACTACACTACAAAATAAAATCTCCTGCAAAAAAGCCTCCCTGAATGACATTCCCATATCTAAATCACCTGCGAAGCCCACCTCTAGGGAAAATACTCTCTTCAAATTCTCAAAAGTCACTGTACTGGAAGTTGAAAAGATTATCCTGTCACTAAAACCATCCAAATGTCAGGGTGATCTGTGCCCTGCACAGCTCATTAAAGATGCGGCCCGTGATCTCTCCCCGTTCATCATGAAACTAATCAATGCCTCCTTCTCAACTGGCTCCATCCCCACTAACCTAAAACAATCCTGGGTGTTGTCATTACTAAAAAAGCCCACACTCGACCCAGACATACCTACAAACTATAGGCCTATAACGACTGTGCCTTTTCTCTTAAAAATATTGGACAAGGTCGCATACGTGCAAATTCAGAAGTACCTGGAAGAACACCACCTACTCGGTGCCAGGCAATCAGGCTTTCGTCCCCTACATGGAACTGAGAATGCCCTCATCTACCTTAAAGCCCAGATCGACAAGCTGAGAGATAATGGCCAAGCTTCCCTACTCCTCCTATTAGACCTCTCTGCAGCTTTCGACCTAGTCGACCACTCCGTCTTATGCTCCCACTTACATACTTCAGCCCATTTCTCTGCTGAGGCCATTACATGGATCAGATCATTTCTCAATGGCAGAACAATGAGGGTCTTCTCACCTACGGCTGCAGCAGACCCCATTCCCATTACTTGTGGCGTGCCGCAGGGCTCTTGCATCTTCCCTACCTTCTACAACATATTTACCAAGCCCCTTTTCGATGATTTGGATCATCTCGGTATCACCTACACGAATTACGCGGATGATACCCAGATCCTCCTTCCACTTTCTGGAGATTATGGAAAGGATCTGGCCTTGGTGAATAGAGTGTACATCATCATCCAGACATGGATGGCCACTCATGGACTATGCCTGAATGATGATAAAACTGAACTCATAATTCTAGGCACTACCACTAGTTTGAAGAAACTGGACTCTGACTACTGTTCCTTCATGATTGATGGCAACTGCATTAAGGTGGGACAAGAGGTTAAAACCCTAGGTTTTTACCTAGATTCCACACTCTCCTTCCACAGACAGGTGAAATCCCTAGCCTCATCATCGGCCTACACCTGTAAATTGATCCGTGCAGCCAAACCCTTCCTGTCTGACTCTAGCTGCTTGACACTAGCCAGAGCCCTTATATTATCCCGCCTGGACTACTGCAACGCTCTCTATCTTGGATCTACCAAAGCCGTTACCAGTAAACTCCAAACCTTCCAGAACAACGCTCTTAGGGCGGCTCTTGGCATCTCTAGAAGAGAGCATATTTCAGCACATAGTCAACAGAGCAACTGGCTCACTGTCAATAACAAAATCCTCCTCAAGACTGCCTCACTTACACACAAATCATTCAACAATGATGCCCCTATCTATCTTATCAACAGATTCCATAGACAGACCTCTCTAAGACCAACAAGAATACCATATAAAGACTGCCTCTCTGTCCCAAACTTTAAACGCTCCACCATAGGCGGTAACCGTTTCCCAGTCAAAGCAGCACAACTGTGGAACTCCCTTCCACCAACCTTCAGAATGGACCTGCACCATCAGAACTTCCGAGCGAAGGTCATCTCATGGCTGAAAACGTAGGCCCCCCACTACAGTTAGCCGCCTAATCCTCTCAGACTCATCTTCATTGCACCTAATGATGTCGGCTTGCACATTTGTATATACTCCTGCTGTTACTGTATATTGTATATTCTGTTGTATCTTGTTCTTTTGTCAAAACGAAGCCTCGCAATCTCTTGTAAATGCTGCGCACCGTTACCCTAGGGTATGGATTGCGCATTACAAATAATAAACAAACAAACAAACAAACCATGCCGCTAATGGCGGCATGGCTGCCGCTGGAATCACGTTGGGGTCCGGGTCCTCGGAAGGAGGACTTACCGGGCCATTCCGAGTTCGGAAGGCCCGGTAATTCCTCCCTCCAAGGACCCAGACACGGTCCTTCCCCATTCCCATTTCAGCCCCCAAAGGGCAGAATGGGAATGGGAGAGGGAGCAAACAATGGGCCATTACGAGATGGCCCGTTGTTTGCTCCCTCTTCCCCTCGCGGGACCCGGTAAGCACGCCTGGTTTTCCCAGGCGTACTAACCGTGTCCCGAAGGGGAAGTCGTAATGCGGTGGTACGGAGTGAACGGCGCCGGCACCTTTTACGGAGCCGTTCACTCCGTACCGCCAGGGTCGTAATGAGGCCCCCAGAGTCTTTAGATCAATATGTTTCACAGAGACAAAATATCCCAAACATATCAGTCTTTGTCCTGCCCTGGGGAAGTCCAGCACCGAAATGCTAGGCAATTCTCCTCTGAACAAGAGTACCAACACCATCCCCAGACACGTGTTTCTGTCTGGTTGGACCTCATCAGTAGGGAGGAGCTGTGCCTCTCTAAGAATAGTGAGCAAGGGGTCCACGTCTGGATTCCCCTAGTAACTTAGGGTGAGACCCAAAGTTACTTAAATATGCCTATTGACAAGGAGGGTCCTGGGAGTCTCTCTGCCAGACATTAGTCCTGGTTACGAGAGACTTACCCAGAGTCTTTAGCTCACTATCTTTCACAGAGAAGAAATAACCCAAAAATAGCAGTCTTTGTCCTGCCCTGGGGCAGTCCAGCACCGAAATGCTAGGCAATTCTCATATGAACAAGAGTACCAACAGCATCCCCAGACACGTGTTTCCGTCTGGTTGGACCCCATCATTAGGGAGGAGCTGTGCCTCTCTAAGAATAGTGAGCAAGGGGTCCACGTCTGGATTCCCCTAGTATCATATGATATGATAAGGCATTTGTAACGCGCCTATACACAAGTGTTTCAAGGTGCGATGAGACCCAAAGTTACTTAAATATGCAAATTGACAAGGGGGGTCCTGGGAGTCTCTCTGCTAGACATTAGTCCTAGTTACGAGAGACTTACAGAGTGTCTTTATCTCACTATCTTTCACAGACAAGAAATATCCCCAGACACGTGTTTCGGTCTGGTTGGACCTCATCAGTAGGGAGAAGCTGTGCCTCCCTAAGAATAGTATGGTTGCTTAGCTTATTATAATGGGGGAATGTGCAGTGGTGTTTGGTTGCACTGTGAAGTAGAACATTCTTTTAGTGAAATATTTTTACTGAATGCACAGATATAAATGTATGGCAGGGAAGGAAAAGAAAGGGGCTAAACAAGTGATGTCATCATTGACATTTGAGATGACATCTTTCACGGTCTGGGTGTTAGTGTTAGCAGTGCACAGGGGTGGTGGCAGGGTTGGGGGCTTAGTTTACCATAACTGTCGAATTTCAGGGGTTTTTCGGTTTTAATGTGAAGCATAAAGGGGAGGAAGAAAGTTTTTTTTTTTTAGTGAAGTGTACAGGTTTTTGTTAGGGCAACTTAACCATAACGTCCCCTCAACAAAGTTTTTTTGTAGTGAATTTCACTGGTTTTTGGGAGAGCAAATTAACCATAACGTCCTCTCAACAAAGTATTTTTTGTAGTGAATTGCACTGGTTTTTGGGAGGGGAACGTAAGCATAACTTCCCCGTAACAACGTTTTTTTTGTAGGGAATAGTATAGGTTTTTGGAAGGTGGAACTTAAGCATGAAATTGTGGCAATGAATTCGTTGAGCAGAATATACACTGTAATCATGTGATTTTGAGAGATATGTAGTATAATCTACGTACTTGACATACATTTAACATAGAACATACAGAACCACCTCCCTATTGATATTGGAAAGGGACAGACTGAGCGCCTGTTTGCGGACGGGGTTGGACAGGATCAACATTACGCAAAGAGGTTGGGGGATAGCTGAAAATGTACTATTGTCTTACACAAAAAATGTGCAATGTAGAAGAAGGACATAAAGATATTATAAAGTAGTAATAAGTAAATATGGAAACCGGAAGATGGGAAAAGAAAACGACACATTTAATAACCATGTAGAATAAAGTGGATGGTACCATAAAAAAGAAAGGATGCCTCCAGCGTACTTCATAGAAACTCGGCAGCCTGGAACGACAGTGGACGGACACAGTAGGACGAAGGGACATTACAGCAAAAGAGTGTGTGCAGGTAATTTTTTTATATGGGTGATGTTTTTTTGTGGTATGTGGTGCAGAAATAATAATTGATTTCTGTTGTTTTGACTCAGAAATAGCTAGTACTTTGGAGTGGCTGGAGGAGCATTTCCCACATGAGGAAATGTCTGAAGACAGCAACAATAATGGTACAGAGTACTCTGCATATGCACAATAGTGACCAGTATTTTAGAGGCATTCAACTTTTTTTTTTTTTTGTAACAGACCAGGAAAGAAAAGAAGAAAGAGCAACAAACGAGACAGAAGAAGACAGGATAAAAAGGATAGAGCAGAAAATTGACATATTGAAAGACAATTTTCAAAGTTTATGCGAGTTTGTGGAGGACTGTGTGAGAGGAAAAGTTTGTTATCATTGCCCCACCTGCACCTGCCCTGCTTCTCCATTCCCTAGTGAACCATCCCCAAACCTTGAACAGGAAAATAGATGTTTTGACGAAATATCCATCCCTTCTTCCCCTCACAAATCTTCTCATAACCAGCCCGTGTTGAATCCTAATTCCCTCATACTTGTTTCAGTGTACGCTTCCCCCGCTATTTCTTTAGATTGATGTGTGTGTGTGTGTGTGTTTGAAATGTTTTTGTACAGTAGTTGTAGAGAAAGAGTTTGTGTGTAGAATTTTTTTTAAAAAAGACGTAAAGTGTTCGCGAACAGCGCGCCTGTTCGACCTATCCGCAAGGAATGGAATGTGGGTGCTGTCTAATGTCAAGTAAGATGGATGTGATGTGTGACTGCACCATCTGTTGAAATTGTGCGTACATAAACAGAAAGGGGTGTCCAAAGGATACACTACCTCGGCGTACCGCTTGGAAACGAGATAATACATGTTCGCAGAACACACCAGATGTCCGGAATGGATGTAAATGAGGAAAATGGGAGTGTGTGAAGGACGGTATAGCGGTCCGTAGCGGGCGCAGCCAAAATGGTGCTGTCCGTAGAACAGGCACGGTGGCCAACAAGTTCATAGACAAACAAAATGGAGTTGTCCTAAGGACACTGGAACTGTTCGTACTGTGAACATAGCATGCATGCACATGCACAGTAGGAACGTAAGTATTGTGAACATCGCGCCTGTTCCTAACTGTCCGTCTCACTTGTGTCGCACTCTGAAGTAGTTTGAGAACCCGAACACTGTCCGTAGGACACTTGTGCGCATGCGCACATTTCATTCTTTGCATTTGATGTCCAGGGTACTTTCATTACTGGGGCGGATGTGTTGAGGACGTCATCATGTGACCGCACCTACGCTGAGCGTGGGGACTAATTTCAGTGGTTGGTGTGCTTCCGCAGACAATACAAATGAGCTTCTAGACGCAAGGCAAAGTATTGTAGAGTGTAAAAATGTAATTTCCCACATTCCAAACAACAGGCCACCTCAGGACTTGCTCTGTAAAATTTGTGTACCATTTTGTAGGGATGAAGACGGTCACGAGGCACACCCCTGCACCCCTACAAAAGGCCACACCCCTGAGTGCATCTTCATTGTCCTTTTAGCCATAGCAGATTGAGGTGTGTTGCCTTTACTGCTGTTGTGACCAAAAGGAAACTAATCGGTATGGCTTCCATGGCTGCTGTTGGGTCATTAGTCTCTGCACCACCCCCAAACACGCCACCACCACCACCTCACCAAGGGCCTGTAGAGAGATATATGGGTGAGGATGTAGAGATCGAGGAAGAAGAGGAGGAAGAGAATGAAGTGGTGGAACTCCGCACTAGGAGCACTCGGCGGGAGTCATGGGTGTGACGGTTGTTTTCCGTTTATGGGAAAGTACCAAAAGCATGTGCGAACCTGGTGAAGTGTAACCAGTGCGAGGTGGTGTTAAGTCGCGGGAAATTTGGAGCGTACAGTTTTGGTACGACAACCATGAAGCGACACCTCACTTCCTTCCACACTGCGGACATTCGCAAGGTGGTGCCATGTGAAGAGCGTAGTCATTTGAGTTCCTCCACAGCATCCTCGGTATCCGATCCTACCACCACAAGAGACACTCCTGTGAGGGAGCGCCTTCCTCAAGCTGCCTCACAAGCCATTCGCAATGCTGTTGACCCTTAGCTTTCAAAGGTGACAGTAGTGTGCACGTATTGTGATGCAGTACTCTGCAGGGGGGAGAGTTTTCGAAGAGCTTTTGAGGCTGCAGTCACCGAGCACCAGAAATTCTGCTCCTTACCTAAATAAAGCTCACCCTAAATCTTTCTCTGTTCAGTTGCCCTTTTTTATCCCCGTGGCTGGTGTCCCTTCCTTACCCTCCTTTAGCCTCTTCTCCTAGTGTGCCGTGTGCTGTTAAGCAATGAACGTAAAAACAACAAAAATTACACAAAAGGCTTTCAGAGCTGCCTTTCTCAGGATAACAATAGAACTATGAAGTGGCAGACGTAGACCCCTGCGGAGTTCTGAAAAAGTTTGCAGACAGTCATAGAGGAAAAAAGGGAGGGTGCAAGCGGAGCAAACGCAACAAAGTGTACGTTGGGAGTTAGTGGCAGCTCTGAAAAGAGCCTTTTCATTTGTGTGTTGTATGGGTCAAAAACAGTGGATTGGGGAAAACGGATTGTCAGATAGGTTAGTGTGATTGCAATAGAGGTTGCAATGCATTTTGTACATTGCGAAGAAAAATCTGATTGCCAGCATAAGTGAGGTGGACTCCATCTCTGCGGAAATGAAAGTGCTGCAAAACAAAATGTTTCATCTCTTAAAAATGCACACACAGCCTTATTCACATTGCGTCTCGCTGTCTCCATTTGTGGACCAAACGCAGAAGAACGCAGCCATAGTTGTCTTTGGGCAATACGTGAAAAAAGTATATGACAATTTGAAAACATGTCCATGAGCTTCGCGAATCCTTCCTTCATAGCAAATTGCAAAGAAATTCCAGATATATGGCCTAAACTGTTTCCTCCACAATGATGATCAGTATATCTGGAGGAGGCTCTGTCAGTAAACTAAGACAAAGAGGTACCAAGTCCACCCATCTCATTCCACGCACGCCATGCCAGTGCACTTGCGCATGTGGAAATCCGAGATTTGCAGATAAACTGCAGCTTTCTGCATGCACCTTCAACCAATGTATCCATGAGTCTCCCAAAATCCAGATAATCTGTTTTCGAGCATGGAAAGCCATGGCTGTGTGATCTGCTGTGAGGGAGAAGATGGTCTTACTAAAGTCTTACTAAAGTACGTCAGTCAGAACACACCTGCTGAACTTTATGGACCAATCCCTAGCTCCGCTCATTCTCATTTCATGCGGCTCCACCCTTCAATCCCCGGTAGTGATATTTGCTGACTGCTAACTACCGCCATGTTCGCGGACATGTACAGGATCAGTACTATTCCCCTTTTTCCCCCCTTAAGGTAGGCTCTGAAAAGAGCCTTTTCTTTTTTTTTTGGCCAGATACCGTACAGACGTCTGGTATTTTATGTATTTTTTGATATTTTTTGTCCTTGCTTTACTCTTGCAAACATTACAGAACGTTCTCTAAAGCAAGCCTTACGTTCCAAAAGAACATCGCATTTCCCAAAGAAGATATCGCAACACCATCTCCTTCAAAGTAATGCACATTGCTTGGAGCAATGTTATCGTGGCTACAAAAAAACATACCAACTCATAGCATGAATGCACGCATGCCGTGATTGATGATACACCTCACGATGCTTTGATCTGGACAGAAAACAGAAGTGTTGTTCCATTGTACTCTCGGGAGTAAAGCAGAAAATATTACTTTCGTTGTTGGGAAGATGGTCATGAGTGCTTCAACCAACTGTGCCAAATCTGTCAACAAAGTATGTGAAGTCAAGTATCCCAAATGGCAAGCACCGTAGTGCAAAATTACCACATGAGGAGTGGTCATTCTACGCATGTCTCTACATACTTGCAGAATTGCTGCAGCATTAGCATCAGTGTCAGCGCACCACACCACCTCCACTCCTCGCACATTGAAATGGTGTGCCACATGGCTACTCTCGGCATAGTGTTGTAAGCCTTGCACAAAAATGTCTCCAAGCATCAAAACCCTGACCCTCTCCACCTCTGCCATCTTCAGTGTGCGCACCGTCTTTCCACACAAAAGACTAATGTGAACATCTGATTGACTGATGTGACAAGCCCTATCAGCGGACAAGCGTTGCCTAAGTGCAGCACGTAACTCTTACACAGTCTTTCCGCCCGTTCTACAGCAGTACCAAAGCGAGTCCCTCATTGGACACAGCTAAGCGGTTGCACAATCATCCACCAATCACATAGAACATCGCTAATTTTAACTCTGTCATCAACATTGCGCACTTCAAAATTACTGTCAATGATTCTGAATGGAAGTCGAATACCATTGCAAAGCACCTATTTCACAAGCTACTGTGCAAGGATTGCGAATTTCTACGTACAGCTCCATACATGTCCACATGCATGAGTATAGAGTACAGGTATGTATATTTTAATCAGAGAACATGTGGAAGCCTTATGATTTAAATTAGACAGAATAACGCCGCAAAAATATCATAATACATAACAACGCTCCCCCTTTAAAGTGCAAGATTGCCAATTTATCATTCACAAATCGCACGACTGCTTACTGTCTTCTGCATAACCTATACATACGTTGCAAGCATGCCTATTTAGGGCAGACCTCAATTTTGTATGTGAAAATGTCAGAGTTCTGTACTCTGTATGACCTACAGTAATGCTACTTGCAATGTGATTGTATGAGAATAGTAAGCGCTCCCGATTGTAGTATTGACATTTCCTTCTGAGGGTCTCCTGATTTTTCGACATCGTGCTTTTCATTAACAAGTACAAAATGTTTCCCCATCTAGTACTTTGTCCTATCGCTTACAAACCTCTCTACTATGCATAGTACACTTTGTAAAGAACAAGCCATTTCCATACCCTTAAAAGATTTAGTTATTTTGAAGTGCTATGCAAAGATTGCACAGAATGAAGTGAAATGTGCACATGCACTGGGTTGAAATATGAAAGTTCAATCCTCTAACGAAAGAAGCACAAGTAATGTCTGCTGTATCATCACTGCTGCAAACACACAAAGTCATTGATTTTCTTTTTTTAATTCGCAGTGAAGACTACTCTCCTGAGAATCAACAGCATCTACACTGCAGACGACATATCCGAAGAAACCTGGTCATCTTGCACAAAAAAGTAAGTACTGTACAACCTTTATATTGTAAGTACTACTTAAAGAGGCTGCATGGGTTATGTTTATTTTGGGCACCAAAGCAAGCATTGATTTGTAAACCATTCTACCTACAAAAATCCATTTATTTTGCTAAGAATAACAGGCAGAATGGCTGACAAATCCCTGTGTGTTTGGTACTGAAATAACATAGGTAATCCTTAGAAGGTTAAATTGTGAAAATAAGTTTCTGTAGCAAGTTTGTGGTATTTCAGTTATTAATAATGGCTCTCGTCACAAGTAGGCCACTTTGTCCTCTCATCTGAAGCACATTGTAGTAGTATACAAACAGTAAAGTAGCCTTATTAAATGATTGTTAGAGTTCACTGTACGTTGACACACCATGACAAAGAGCTTCCCCATCAGACTTATGCACACATGCACACTGCACACATACATTGGACAACAGACCAAAGTATATATTTTTTCTCAACAGACACCAAAAAATGCCTACCAAAAAGTAACTCCATAGAAAGGAACGCAGAATTAGAGCAAAGAAAAATAAAGGTGCCCAATGTAAGCATCCACCTGTTGTAGAGTTTGTAGAGAATCTTGGTACAAACCAGCTAATGCAGTTGCGTGATATAATAAAGGAAGTCTCAACTACCGAAACTGTACCTCCTCCATCAAAAAGTGTCACAAAACACAGAAATGTTGTCAAAAAAATGGCTGCCAGTACAGCTAACAATGTTCCTAATAATCCTGATAGTATAAGTAGAACCCATAGTAAAAAAAAATATTTTAACAAAAATGTTTCATCACAGAGTCCTTCAGAATCTACTAAGAATAGGACCAAAATCATCCTCACCCCTTAAAACGTATCGTAGAAAGTTAATTCTACAAGCACTTGTAGACAGTGCAATCCTTCTCAAAAGGAGGTTGTTCATATTAGTGTTAAATAGGATGAAAGCACTAACAAAACTAAGTACCAAACTACAAAAGAAACTCAGCAATAAACGGAATGTGAACAAAAATATTTTTTTGCATGTTTGTGGTGGTGAATGGAGTCACACAACAACCAACCACAGAGCCATATTTTAATGAAGAAGCATACAAACAAAATCAAACAAACACAATTGCCATTCATAGAAGTGGACGAGGGTATGAGAAATCAATACTACCATCATGGAACAAGAATCACTGCTTACAAAACTATCTCCTGAAAACTCAGAATTACCTCTCGATTCAGCAGAACCACACCGTCCAGTATACAAATGGCCGTGCACATCAATATGCGCCATTCCAAACAAAGCTTTCAAATCTTTACGTCAGTTCCTCAATCAATATGTAAAAGGTAAAGACAAAAGTAAAATAAAAGTGCTGCAAAATATGGATATTTGTGCAGTGCGGAAAGACACAGGACTAAAAGGACATTCATTAGCCTGCATTTTTGGGACTATTTGCAAAAGTACCTTCCATGACATCAAAAGAATATCGGTACATCATTCCAATGTAAGAAATTTAGGGGGCGATTCATGGAACAAATGTGTGCCGAAAATCCCAGCGCAAGTTGGCGCAAGCGTGAGAAAGCAAGTGCTCGTGCACGTGTGTGATTCAAGGAAGACGCTGCACGTATTTTCCACTGGTTGCGTGCCAAATCCGTGCATGGCGCACGCGGGCTCACATGTCATCAAACGGCGGGTGCTACGTGCACAGGGAAAGCGCACATAGCGCGGCGCACACAACAAAAGTGGGCGTAACAGTGGGCGTAACACGCGGAATGGGGAATAAGACGTGAAAAAGAAGGCATAACTGGGGAAGTACTGCAGGGAACTACACGGAACGCCTACACGCACCCAAACAACCCATATTCATGGATTCGAATACAGGAAACCCGTGCACTTCAAAAGGACGTGCACAGGCGTCAACGCGTCCACCACACGAAGGCAGGCGGAAGTGTCCTGCGCACAGTCTAAAAGTGAGCGCAAACACGTATATACAGCTACGATGAATGCCCCATTTGTCGCAGCACTGATCGTGGGACACCACAGGAGGAGGAGAATAGCCAGGGCCCACATTTTTTCACCCCGGACAAGCCTTTTTGGCATGCCTGACAACCAGGTCTACGGCAGGTATAGGTTTCCACCTCGTATCATCCTAGACCTGGTCAGGGAGTGGGAAGATGACCTTACATCCCCCACCCTCTGCTCCCAAGCATTAAGCCCCTTGGAGAAGGTGCTCAATGTCCTGCATTTTTTGGAGACTGGGTCATTTCAGCGGACTCCTGCCATAGTGGGGGGGGTCTCACAGGCCACGCAGTCACGCTGCCTACACCAGGTGTTGGCAATCATCACTGCACGCCCCTCAGTCTGCAGGCACATTTACATGCCCAGAACACCCGCAGAAAGGCAGGCCGTTGTCCAGGACTTTTACAGGGTGGCACCCTTCCCCAAAGTGGTTGGTGCCATAGATTGCACCCATATGGCCCTACGTCCACCTCGGGCCACTGAGGACATCTACCGAAACCGCAAGCACTGGCATTCCATCAACGTGCAGGTGGTATGCGATGCAAAGGGAATCATCACCTCTGTCTATGCAAACTACCCTGGCTCCACCCATGACAGTTTCATATACAGAATGTCCGCCCTGAGCCAGGCCCTGGAAGCTGGGCAGCATGGCGACACATGGCTCCTAGGTGAGTACAAATGCCCGTGCACATGCATGCATGTCACACACACACAAATACACAAACCCAAATAATCACAACCATCATTACCTCTCCAGGGGACAGTGCCTACCCTTTGAGCAACCACATGATGACTCCAATCCGGAACCCCACCACACCACCCCAGGTAAGATACAACGCGGCCCATATTGCAACCAGGGCCATAGTGGAGCGCACATTCGGAGTGCTCAAGTCACGCTTCCGCTCCCTTGACCGCTCTGGCGGGCAGCTACTCTATGCACCCCCAGTAGTGTGCAGGATCATCGTGGCAGCATGTGTCCTGCACAATGTTGCAACACGGCAGGGCGTACCAGTGGACATGGTTGTTCCCCCACATCCCCAACCACAGGCACAGGCGCTGCCCATGGGAGGGGATAGGGCACGTGGCGAAGAAGCCTGGACCCAGCTTGTGGCCACACTTTTCACCTAAACCACCCCTGCGGAGTGCACACAGGCCTGGCACATACAAGGTGACAATCGATGATGACAAAGAGACAGTCAACTGTCACAACCTTACCACCCTGAGAATGTTGCCATGGAAGTGCTGCATTGTGCGCATCCCTAGCTACTTAAACATAAGCAATCCTGTGTGACCACAAGGCACACATGAAAGTTGTGAATCACACAGACCTGCAAAACAGGCCATGACTATCACTATTATGTCACCCAAACCCTCCCAAACCACAACAGGAAATGGCAAGCAATAGCTATACACCAACACAGTACCAATAAGGTACACATTGACAGTTGAGAAATTTAAAGTGGCATCAGACAATGATGCTTGACAAGGAATCAGATGAAATGACGGACCAACAACCTCCCACACAAAAGAAGTCATACCCAAATGCTTTCCAACAGTTGTAGTTGTAACATAACAATGAATGCCTGTCTACATGCACATTGTGCATAGCAAAATCAACAATGCACCTTCTGTGTGCTGTGTCCACCTCATGCAACACACTGCTCAGCGCACAGCATAGTGAACAGCCATTGTGTGTGACGCACACCCTACGCATCACATCTAAGCGACAAACTACATCAAAAAGCAAAATACGCATGTACAGGATCCACAATTGGTCATAGATCATGTGCTGCAGGGACACAGTGGGCACCAGAAGGCAAACAGAGTGTACATGTGGGCATGGAAGGGTGGTTGTACATGTAGTGGATCATAGTGTGAGTGTGTGGGTCAGTAGGGACATGCACTCAATATATGCATGTGCAAGCAAGGGACCATCAGTGTCCTCTACACATCACATGTGAACATTCACCATGTGTACAACCCAGCATGTCAAGCCACAACTATTCCCTCACACCTGAAAGCTAAACACAACACATGAACAGGCATTGATCAGCAGAATACATCATGTACATAGGATACTGCAATTACAATGTCAGGATGCGCATCACACTGTAGGGCAAGGCAACTGTCAACAACAAAACACCCCCCATCCCTCACAAATCACCATGACCCACTGAAGAACAGCACTTGGGTTATGTAGCCTTCATCCTTGAAGTTCACCTGGCCACAGGATCAACCTTCCCCTTTGTCAACATCTCCCACCTTGTGTGAAAAAAGTGTCCAGGACCCTCAGAGGCCACCTTGACTTGCAAAAACACCAAATCAAAGATAACTGAAAGCAGGCCAACACAGAAGCCAAGCAAAACGCCTGCAGGCAGCAAAACAAACCAGAAGAGCCTCCAGTAGATGACTTGAAGTAGCAGTACGTCACAAAGCCCAAGTACTACCACAATGACGTAACAACCAAGGTAGCACAGTAAAACAATGTCACAACAGTATGTGTACCATGTGTGGTACATAACACATAATAATGCACCACAAACTGATGTGTACTGTCACAGCTCCCGTGTACAGGTGCTGGAGTGGCACGAACCAACCACCTCCACCGTGGTCGGGGTGCCTACAAGGTCAAACTCACACAGGCCTCTGAAACCCTAGTGGGCAAGGAGGGTCAGGGATATGCAGTCGGGACAGGCATTGCTATACTGGATAACCGGAATGAGGGGCAGGAGAGGGGATTAGGATTCACACAGGAAAGTAGGAAATTCACAAAAATGTACTCCTCACATTTACACATACACAAGTACACCAAACCTGATCATCATGCACATAGTAACACATTACTCAAATGGAAGACAAAGCGAAACTTATCTCTGGGTGAGTGCTGGCCTCCTGCCTGCGCACTCTCAGGTCCGGTAACAGGAGCAGTTTAATGCTGCAAAGAGAGCCACAGTTACTAATCTGTGCATGCCCATAACACACAAACACACCACCATATATGCCCCAAAGTAACAAAATACTCTACAAACAAACAATCTGGTGTGGATGCTTCATACCCATACGTAACATTACCCCTGGGATGGTTCATACACAGTCAATGCAGTAAATCATGCGCCGCTGGGTGCATTGCAAATGGAAGACCAATGTGTCACGAATCACACAACAAGCAATGTTCCCTGGGTAAGCAGCCAGATGCAAATAGCAAGGTATGACTTCAGAACAAGTTGTGTTCCACCATGACCCAAATAAAGTAGGTAGTGCATGTGTCAAATTCTACATGGTAATGAAATGCACTGCACACGAGTCTGTCCCTTGTTGTCTGTCCCTGTGAGCTGCTTCTTTCCATGTCTTGCAATGCTACATGGCTAATATAAGTGCCTCAATGGACCATGGTGGACCGGAAGGTATGTGCCACTAGCCCTGCAGGTGCCCCAGACAACTTTCCCATCAACTAGCCATTAGTCCACCAACGCATCTCAGCTGTATTGTGCACTTCAACACCAATATTTGTCCAAGCCCACCGTCAGTGCTGCTACTAAGCATGCATGTGCAACTGGCCAGGTGGAAGGTCTGCTGCGTTGTGGCCCCCCTGTGCTGCTCACCTTGCCTGGAGTCTCTTGAAACACGTCAGCTGTTTTCGGATGCATGAGCGTAATCCTTGTGCCTCTGCTTGCGCACACATGCGCATGTCGGCACCACCAAATGTGTCCAGCTTCCAGACGTCCAATGGCCCATGTCTGCTGGCAAAGGTGGTCTGGAGGCTCATCCCCCTGCAGAAAGTGCATGAAACACATGATTAATGCTTTAAAATCATCTGTGTGTGTCTCTTCAGGCATTACATGACTGGACTATGTCAGAGGCGTACATCACAAATCACACCATCAGTCCGTCTTTCACAGGCAAACTGTTGAACACACCATCTACACCATGAATTGCAACAAGCACATGTACAGTATAGATAATAAACATACTACACAATGAATAGCAATGAATGTACACATCAATCATGAAACCCCCCATCTAGCGAATGAAGAACAGTGGTCAATAACACCCCTATCATCCCCACTAGGGGTGTTAACACAAGTTTCACAGCAGCAGACATGCCACAGATATGACAGTCCAGAGCCCTTGTGTAATAGGCTGTTACACCGAATCATCCTTGCGAGCCCATGGATAAGAGAAGCAGGAGTGGCATATGTGAGTCAAGGACCCCAAGCTGCAAACACATACACAAGACAAGCTTGAAGGGCCCAGCTGGAACAGACAGTGGATGCTCTCAAAAGCCACAAAGCACCACACCGTCACATGAAAGCACAATAGACAAACAATTTTAAACTATATTAACTAATTACACTAACTATGACAAACCTACATTACCTATTTAAGCTAACTATCAAATTGAAACTAAACTAACTAAACTAAAAGAAAAATCAAAAATGGCCACATACGACCCGGGGGGAGGCACCCAGGAGGGGGGAGGTACAGGGTGCTGCTCAACACCCACATGCGATGATGTTGAGGAAAAAAAAACCTCCATGGGCTCAACGCCTCCACAGCCCGACCTATGTGGGAGATAGACTGTCGTCTGAGTCTGGCTCTTCCTGGAAAGGAGGACGTGGCACAGGAGCCTGACCACGCCTAGCCGCAGCTTGCCCCTCGTCGGCAGCAAGTCTGCCGGATGGGTGAGCCTGGTTCTGTGCGGCGATCACACGTAGGTCTGCATGCAGAACCTCCTGTGATACACGTGCTTCCTCTTGCAAGGTAGCACGTGTAACACGGAGTTCCTCCTGCAAGCCCTGGCTGGACAACTGCTGCACCTCCCAGCAAGCATGTAGCTCAGCCGAGATGGTATGCTCATGCTGCGCACACCTCTCCTCTGCCCGCTCCCTCTGGGACATCATAAGGACACCTAGAGTGGATCTGAGGGAAGCATACTCTTGCCTCAGGGCCTCCATGTGTGCCTCTGTGTGAGCAGCAATTGCTTTACGCAGAGAGGACATTTCATCCTGGCGTGCCCTGTCTGAGGCCGCCATGCCCAGCCTGAGCGAGTTGGCCATGGACCGTGCCGCCTGCTGCTGGAGAAGCACTTGCCTAGCAGGGGGGAGCACGGATTGGGCCACACGCTCCATGCTCTCAGCGATGTTCTCCATTGCTGTCCCCTGCCGTTCAGAATTGGCAGTCATGTCTTGCGCCCACTCAGTATACTGCGGTTGCGCGTGGCGACCGCATTGCTGGGCTTCACCCCTGCGGGACCCAAGGACTGGGTGTCCTCGTTGTGTTGGCACCACCTGCGGCTGCACGACTACATGCCCCCGTCGACGTGTTGGCCCAGGCACATCAGTGTTGACCTTGCATCCTGATTCACCACAGGCGGAGGCTCCAAGACTGTCTGATCCCTCAGTGTAGGTGTCGCGGACGGAGGAGTGTCCACATGTGGGTTTTCGTGGCCTACCACCCCACTGTCTCCACTTGTGCCAGGTTGCTGTAGTGATAACAACCCTGTGCCTGGCATGACAACACCATCCTTTGGCTCCATTGCATCATCATTTGAAAAGTAGACAGAAATAAGGTCACTACACATGTTAGAAGCACACAACACACACACGCTGACACCAAACACATCAAGCAGACATGTCACACACAAAATAGAACCTGCCATGCATGCTGGGTCAACTTGAAATTGCTTCTGTGATTAGGCATGTCAAAAGGTGTCAGTTTGCACTGAAGTGGGTCAATGTAGTGCAGCAAATATGTACGTTACTCACTGTCTACATGTACAAGAACTTCTTGATGTGTGTCATAAAATGTGAAGGCAGTGCAAGGTCAACTTCAGGCATCACGTGCAATGTGCATTCAATTGGTAGCATGTCTACAAGCAAACCACCCCTCCCCCCAAGTGCAAATGCAGGGATGCCTAGCAAGGTATCAAAAGGCTGAACATAGAACTGTGTATTGACAGACAGTGTTGACTAGCATCAACAGCATCATGTGAATCAAGTGAGAACACAGCAAATGATGATAGGACCTTAAGCAGGACACATGATGAAACCTCTGGAGTACACCCACGTGTGAAGAAGACACTACAGCAGTTGGACAGAGTCATTGGCCATTAAACAGGCTGAGGCCTGTGACACACACAAACTGTCAGGTCCTAAACATGTGTGCAACGCAGTACTGAGCCAAAGTGGACATGGGAAGGCTGATGAAATGCCATGCAATGTATGTCACCCAGGACTTGTATTACAGTGATCATCCAGTCAAGGACACATAGGGGCATGCGTGGAATGCACATGGAGCATGAATGGGCACTCATGTCCCTGCGAGGCATCTAACCTCTGCACAGTACAAGTGAGATACCCTGCATCAAGTACTAAGGATGTACCACACCGCATATGTCTGGCAGATTGGCCGCTGGAAGTTAGCATGTACACAGGACGCATGAACAGGGAAGTACCCAACAGCAATATTGAAGCAGACCAATGCAAAGGTGGAATTGGGGTGCAGAGTGGGGGGTGGAGGGGCAAGAGAGCATGCCTGCATGGAGTACCCGCATGCAGGCAGAGGGCACATGCACGTCACTCATGCTATGACATTGTCCCTGGGCTGAGAGGAAGGTCATCCCACGCTACATGCAGAAGGGCCAGTGAGCTGGAACATGGACCGGAGGGGCATACTGGTAATCAGCATGTGAGTAGGGTGCAATAGTGGTGATGCGGACAGTCCCCGTCTGCTCCACATGTCCACCATCCAGCAGAGCAGACATGCATCAGGGAAGCATTGCATTACTTGCACATCAGAACCATGTACACGTGACATGTAGTGGCAGTCATGCACAACACATCACACAAGTAAAATACACACGTCCTCAACAAACACGCATCAATACTCACTGGACTGGGCATCAAAGTCCGGCATCTCTCCCACTCCTTCGACCGATTCAGATGTTATGAACTCCGCAACGAGTGACTCATGCAGAGTGAGGTCTTCCTCCTCTCGTGCAGGCCCACTGCCAGTCACCAGAATCAAGTTGTAATTTGAAGCACGCTTAGCCTTAGCGCTGCGTTTGAGGTCATTCCAACACTTTTTGCACTCTTGTGCCATGTGCACCTCATGGCCGAATGCACTCACATGTTCCGCAACTTGTTTCCAGTGGGTATCATGTTGGGCAGCCGTAGTCTGACAATTAGCACCCACTAGCATGTCACGGCTGTGGTCCAGCACGTAGTCCACAAGGAAGTCCAGTTCCTGTTTGCAGAAAAGCTTCTTCCTCGACGTGCAGGAGGTCATGGCTGTGTGTGGGGTCCCAGCCTGGGCTGCAGGTTCAACCTTCCTCCTCTTGGATTGTGGCGCAGACCCTGGCTGGCTAATGCCGACCTGATCAGTATGGCCAGTGGGTTCGGTGGATTGAGCCAAGGGAGTGGCAGGTGGAGGGATGACCAAAGGCCTGACTTGTGTCAGTGGCAGCTGGGTGCCCTCTAATGGACCCTGCGCAGCAACATCGGCTGTGGCAGGTTCATTGACCGCAACTGTCCTGGTTGGCAGACTCACAACTGGGGTGTTGTTGGGTGCATCTATCCCTGCACTTGCCAATACCCGGCTGTTCGGGGCAGCAGATGACATAACTGCCCCAGGGACACATGTCTTGGTCAAGGCAGCCCTGCGTGCCCCTACGGTTCCCTCCTGGCCTGTTGGAAATCTTCCAAGGGCTCTTCAAGTGCCAACGCAGCCTGCGCTGGCAGACCCTGAGCCTGGGTGGTGGTGTCCACAGCTGCACCTGCAGCTACCACTACCCTTGGGCCCGTGGTAGTTGATGAATTGGACTGCCGGGTCACACGGGTGTCAGTGCCAAATGCAGAAGCTGCATCTCCCGGAACCTTAGGGGGTGGTGGCATGACTGCACCAACACATGGCACAACATCGTGCTCAAGTGGTGCACCCCTGCCTCTTCCCCCTCTGCGGCCACCCTGGACACCCTGGAGTCCCCCTACTCCCTGGTCACACAGGCCACGTCCCAGACCACGCCCACCACAAGGAGGATGCCCAGCTGCGACACCCCTCACCTTTGGTGGCCTCCCAACAATGGCACAGATGTAGTATTGCCGGCACAGATGGAGTAGTGCCAATGGGAGGTGTACCCCACAATTGACCTGGGCAATTGGGGTGAAGGCGGTGGGATGCAAGATGTTAACAGCCCCCCTGCACCTGCAAGGCTGTATGTGACCCCGGTGATGTAGTGACAGGTCACGCAACGCTCAGGCACCCCAAAACTGCAGTAAAACCGTGCACGCAACCTTGCAGCCTATGTGCTTGGAATCAACCTCCCGCAGTACGCGGTGGCACCCAGTAACATGAAAAACGCGTACGCGTGGGACACGCAGGCTACTTTGACCTCGTAAACGGGTGCGATACACAGGGGCACCCTCAGTGGGAAAAATAGCATGCGCGACTCACCGTCTGACTAGCGCGATGCAGAAAAACACGCGTAGCCAATTCCCCCACCAAAAGAAGAGATACGTCCTTGATAGCTGTGAAGTTGTGATGGCGCGCGAAATAACACGAAGCAGCAACACACATCGGTCTCCACGAAAGGCACGTACAGCGAACTGCTGGCCCCGCTCACCTTTAACCCGTGCTGAGGGAAACGCCCGTGCGCATGACGTCACTTACACGCATAGGCCCTTTCCTCGCATTACACGCATTCACACGCGGACGTGCAGTTTTTTCACGTGCACTGAACCACTATGCCCACGTCACGAGGGAAACACCTGCGCGCGTAATGTCACAGACGCGCTTACGCACTAAGGGCCTTTCCTCGAATTACACGCTGACGTGCAATTTTTTCACGTGCCAAATCACACCATATCAAGCTGGCCAATGTGAAAACACACAGAAGACCATGCTCCTGCCCAGAAGGCCGAATTACTGCCCCCCAGAGCCCTGAGCACGCTCCTGACTGCCTGCTGCCCACGTACCCTGCTATTTGCTGCCTGCACGTCAGCCAGGGGTGCAGTTGCTGTGACCACCCCTGCTGGAACCGAAGACTCCCGACTGGGATACCATCGCTCCACAGCCCAGCCCCAGGACCCAGTTGCCCACCCACTCCTGCCTCTGGGGTTGCCATGTCGGGCACAACACCATTTGGCACCACTGGCAACCCCTAGCCAAAGAGGCAGAGGGCCACCAGCTTCAGTGCCAGGGAAGATGGTGTCCTGGTGGAGCAAGTCCTGGGGCAGTATGATGCCCTCTTTGGAAGTTTGCGCGCCGACTATGAAGGACTGACCAGGATCTGGATTGACATCGTGACTGCCATCAACGCGGAGTGGGTGGCAGTCCGCGACTTACAACATGTCAAGAAGCGCTGGGAGGACTTCAGGTCCAGGACCCTCAACAAGGCCTGGCGCCTCTTGAAGGCAGTGGATGCCAAGGGGCACCGGGGCCACCTGTCCGACCACCAAATGAGGGTCCTGGAATGCATATGCCCAGCGCTCCACGTCCAGGTACTTGAGAGGCAGACCCGTCTGGAGTCGAGCGGTAAGTGTACATGCATACTGAATGGATGCTGTGCGTGTCGTGGTGTGCCAGTAGTGTGCAGGTTGCACATGTGTTTTTGTAGGGCCATGTAGGGATGTGTATGAACATGGGCATGAGGCTGCCACATGTGAGTCCTCTCAGTTGTGAGACACATCGATGGTGTATGTGTTGGTAAGCATGCTGGGCAAATGCAGGTGTGGGAGCACACATGTTTGAATTTCTGTGTATGTACGTTGGCATGGTTGTGGTGTCACACATGGATGGTGGTTCCTGCTGCATGTATCTGCACTGTGTACATGTGCATGTGTGTGTATTTGACAAGTGTGCAACTGTGATGCAACTTGGATGCATGTGGCACTGACATGTAAAAGGCTGAATGCCAGATGTGACATGGATGGCGATCTCATCACTGTGACAGTTGGTGGACATGTACACATGCATGTAAGTGTGGTGGCATGTGTGCATTTGTTGTGCACTCCCCGTGTTTCATGTGATGTCAGGCTCACCTTCGGATGATCATGCTGTTGTATGTGTATGGATGGTGCTGGAGGTGCAATATTGCTGTGGAACTGCTCATGTGTGTGAGTACAAATGACATGTGTGTTGGGGAGTTTGATGCCATGTCTGAAGTATGACACTGCCACTCATGTACAACTGTCATGTGTGTATCAGTCCATTGTACAGTGCTCTGATGCCTGTGTTTTATCTCTCCCTGTCTGCAGCGTCAACTGATGAAGAGGGCGGAGAGGGTGCTGTGGAGCACAGAGGCAGGGATTGCACCACCAGCTGGAGACGCAAGGCCCGGCTCCCCTCCCAGATTGTCATCTCGTCGGGGAGTGAGGAGTCTGGTGCCGCGTCCCAGGCCGCAGCTGCTGAGGGTAGGTCCAAGAGGCAGAGGTCGGAGGTGGACTCCTCGGCACCAGAAGGGGCAGCTGAGACCCCACAGGGTCCGACGGAGGAAGATGACAAGGAGTCATCCAGGTTGGTGGGGGGTTTGGTGGAGGAGGAGGCCGTGGAAGGGACACACATGGGGTCTTAAGGTGGGGATTCCACTGGTGCTAGTGGTGCAGTGCAGGGGCAGGGACAGGAGGCAGCACAGGCAGCCGCGGAGGTGCCTGTGTGTAATCCTGTCCCTGATCCTGTCACTGCATCATCTGGCACCAGCAGGGATGCCTACGTCCAGACCCGTTTTCAGGGAGGGGATGAGCGCACAACAACTGGCCTTCCTCTCCCTGCGTACAAAAGGAACACAAAAAATGTGGACATAGCATACAAAATAGAAAACAATGAAGACTCTAAATGGTTTGAATTGGCAGTTACTGTACTACAAAATTAGACAACAACCACACTCCTTCACGTGCTATTCCAAATAATTTGTAATTGTTTCCATTACCAAAAATCCTGCAACAGCTCAATTTGTATGTGAGCATAATAATTCAAACAGTTCACCAATTTCAAGCAATCATACGCCTTCATCCAAAAACAGCAAAATTACCTTCCTCTGAATTGGTGAAAGGCATTTGTGGCAAAGCAGTATACTTGCCATTAGATCTAACAGAAAATGTACACACTCTAGGATTGTAACGTTCAATAGAGCATTCTTTAATAGTCTTGGTAAATGGAATACCAACAATTAATGGATTTACAGAAAGTTAGACAAGCATTGCAATATCTAAAAGACAATAATGAGTACTACAAGGAAATAAATATTGATGAAAACTTAACGCAAACAACTGAAATATTTCAAGAGCCATCAGAAACTGCCATCAGAAACTGGACAATTCGAACTTTTGGATCCAGCTAAAGTATCCACTCTTTTGGACCAGTACACAATTTGTCCAATGCATTCCAATGAAAGCATGGATGATGCACTAGAAACTTACCAAATGCGACAAACCAAAGGGTCACCAATGAGTATTTGGGAAAAAAGTATAGAAGCACATGCTTTTCCACTGCTATTTCCTACTGGCAAAGGTGGAAGATACGATGATAGACCCACTCAGATTGGGGCATCAGAATACAGCTCATTACGAATGTATTCGCTAGATCCCAGATTTAGACAAAATGTGGAATACATATTCCACATACTCTATGAAAGTGAATTAGCAACACTATGTTATGGAGTTGCACACATTCTTAAATCTGGAACACACTTTCAAAATATGTCAGCTTCGCAGTTAATACAAAAAGTACAAGAAAAAGATGAGGTTTTACAATCAATTATAACAAACTTGTTTGCAAACATGCGTGGTACAAAGGAATACTGGTTCAGACGGCACAGAGACATGCGTTGCATGATCAGAAACCTTGGACCACATACTTGGTTTGTTACGCTAAGTTGTGCAGAACATGCATGGGAAGATTTACATGAGTTTCTACGCATAGCAAACAGCAACAAAAACAACATAGATATATTAACACCTGGAGAACTTTGCTCTCTAGATCCAGTTAATGTCTCAAGATATTTCCATCATCGTTTCATTGGAATGCTACACTTTATTTGCAATAAAACTGTTCCTCCCCTTGGAGAAGTGCAACACTTCTTTTGGAGAAAAGAATATCAAATGAGAGGAGCAGCGCATATCCACATGCTGTTATAGATCAAAGGTGCATCGAAATTTGGGCACAACAGTGATAGCACTCTTTTGCAGTTTATCCCAAATTATATCACATGTGTAATCCCTTCACAAAAGACACATAGTGAGCTGCATGGGCAGATTTTACAATTTCAAAGACACAAATGTGGCAAATATTGTAGCCGCAAATACAAAAACAAAGATAAATACTACACCAAATGCTGCTTTGGTTTCCCTAGACCAGTTACAGAAACAGGTGAAGTAAACAACTTCATGTCTTCAGTTCGACATAGTGTTAAAGGTAAATCACCTAAAAACACATATTCCATAAAAAGAAGGGAAGAATCAAAATATATCAATGATTACAATGCAATCATTGCCCTTTTATGGAATGCAAATATAGATGTGCAGTACATTGCAGACAATTCAACTGCTGTTGCACGATATGTTACAGCCTACTTAACAAAAGCAGAACAAAACAGAGCTTCAAGACCTCTGGGATGACCTAGCATCAGACAAAACAATATCACAGAAATTGTACAGCATAGGTATAAAAATGCTCTCTCATAGAGAATGTGGGGCCTATGAAGCAGCAGATTGTTTAACTGGCACTGCTTTGTATGGAAAATCAGACAACATAGTATGGCTCAGTCTTTGTCCTGCAAAATCTAGAAAAAGAGTGCTAAAATCATATGAGGACATAGAAACAATTGCCAGAAATGATCCCAACAGCCAAGACATTCTAAAAAACAATTTACTGGACAAATATTATCCGAACAGGAGTAGCACTCTGGAAAGCATGCGTCTATACCACATAGCGCAAATCTTTGCATACAAAAATAATGTAAAACCTGATGAAAGCAAACTAGATATAGAGTGACCGATTGTGAAGGGAGCTTAGGTAAACTTAACAAACAAATCTTAATTAAGCATGTGAAATTGTCATTAAAAACTCCTCAACAGAAAGAACTATATTACATGTCTCTTACAATTTTTCAAACCATGGAGAAAAGAGGAAGACATACTAGATAATTATGAGTGCTATGAAGATGCTTTCAAAGGAAATGAAAGCACTATCACTGATGTGAACTTTACGCAGTACAAAACAATGTTACACAATGAGCAGCAACAGGAAGAAGAACTTCAGGCCCAACTAGATAAAGACTCTTCCGACAGTAGTCAACCTTCTGTAACAGGAATTCAAGAACCATTAGGACAACCACTAATAGAAAATGAGGCTGAAGTAGCTATGGAAGAAGTAGAAAACACCATGGAGCAGTATCAAGAAGATACAGAAGACTTAACTGTACAACAAGCAAAACTTAACAACGATCAGCGCACCATTTTTGAAGACGTAACAAAACAAATTGTACATGGTGTACAACACGAAAATAAAGAATGTACCTGCCAAAATTACAAACCTACACTGCTGTACGTCAGTGGTGAAGCTGGATAAGGGAAAACATTCTTAATCAAAATCATCAGCAAGTTCCTTCAACAATTGACAAACAACAAAGTGTCAGCTGTTGTAACAGCCGCACAGGTTTATCTGCCTACAACACAGGCGGTGTGACTTTACACCTATTACTACTGCTTCCAGTAGAGCATCAAAATAAATTAGACTACTACAAACTTTCTACAGAAACTGCAATGGAATTACGTTGAGTATTGAAACAAATGAAAATGCTACTAATAGATGAAGTGAGCAAGGTCTCCAACCTAATGTTGGCTTTGATTCATCTCAGATTGCAAGAAGTACTTAAAAATAATAACGAAGAACTCTTTGCAGGGAAATGCACGATCGTTTTCAGAGATCTTCTACAATTGACCCCTGTGAAAGGTGATCCCATTTTTAAAATCTTAGGCCACAAACTCTGCTGGAAAACTGTTGGTAGCATAGGTAATGTTAACCTTTGGCAACATTTCCAATACAGAGAATTAACTGAGAACATGCAGCAATCTGCAGATCTCACTTATGCCAACATCTTAAAAAGTATTAGAGTTGGTGTATTATCGCAAGAAGCACAAGCTGTATTAAAAAACTGGCATATACATGCACTTTATGGTGATAATGCATGTGTAAATGATGTTATGGAACAAATAGCGCACAAAAATGTCAATTGTATGGCCTTAATGCCAACTCTTGCAAGCTGTTTCAAATTCAATGAAACAATGTTAAAGAAAGAAATGCAAGCAATAATAGAAATTAGCGCCACAGACAAACTAGACGTAAATGGTATGACAGTACCCATGTGTGAACAAGCAACAACAAGACTAAGGGGTCGATTCATGGAGCAAAAGTGCGCCGAAAATCCCAGCGAAAGCAGACGCAAGGTGGCGCAAGCGTGAGAAACCCAGCGCACGCGCATGCGTGCGATTCAAGGAAGACGCTGCGCGTGTTTCCCGCTGTCTGTGTGCCAAATCCTGCCATGGCGAACGCGGACACACACGGCGTGCGCTACGCGCACAGCAAAAGCGCACATAGCGCGGCGCACACAACCAAAGTCGGCGGAACAGTGGGCGTAACACGCGGAATGGGGAATAACGCGTGAAAAAGAAGGCGTAACTGGGGTAGTACTGCAGGGAACTACACGGAACGCCCACACGCACACGAACAACCTGTATTCATGGATTCTAATACGGGAAACCCGCGCACGGCAAAAGACGCAGACAGGCATCAACGCGTTCGCCACACGAAGGCAGGCGGAAGCGTCCCCACGCACAGTATAAAAGTGCGCGCAAACAACAAACACGTATATACAGCTACGATGAATTCCCCATTTGTCGCAGCACTGATCGTGGGACACCGCAGGAGGAGGAGAATAGCCAGGGCACGCATTTTTCGCACCACGGACAAACCTTTTTGGGATGCCTGACGACCAGATCTACGGCAGGTATAGGTTTCCACCCCATATCATCCTAGACCTGGTCAGGGAGTGGGAAGATGACCTTATATCCCCCACCCTTTGCTCCCAAGCATTGAGCCCCTTGGAGAAGGTGCTCAATGTCCTGCATTTCTTGGCCACTGGGTCATTTCAGCGGACTACTGCCATAGTGGGGGGGGTCTCACAGGCCACGCAGTCACGCTGCTTCACCAGGTACTGGCAATCATGACAGCGTGCCCCTCAGCCCGCAGGCACATATACATACCCAGAACACCCGCAGAAAGGCAGGCCGTTGTCCTGGATTTTTTCAGGGTGGCACACTTCCACAAAGTGCTCGGTGCCATAGATTGCACCCATGTGGCCCTACGTGCACCTAGGGCCACTGAGCACATCTACCGAAACCGCAAGCACTGGCATTCCATCAATGTACAGGTGGTATGCGATGCAAAGGGAATCATCACCTCTGTCTATGCAAACTACCCTGGCTCCACCCATGACAGTTTCATATACAGAATGTCCGCCCTGAGCCGGGCCCTGGAAGCTGGGCAGCATGGCGACACCTGGCTCCTAGGTGAGTACAAATGCTCTTGCATATGCATGCATGTCACACACACACACACAAATACACAGACCCCAATAATCACAACCATTTACACCTCCCCAGGGGACAGTGCCTACCCTCTGAGCAACCACATGATGACGCCAATACGGAACCCCACCACACCACCCCAGGTAAGATACAACGCCGCCCATATTGCAACCAGGGCCATAGTGGAGCGCACATTCAGAGTGCTCAAGTCACGTTTCCGCTCCCTTGACCGCTCTGGCGGGCAGCTACTCTATGCACCCCCAGTAGTGTGCAGGATCATTGTGGCAGCATGTGTCATGCACAATGTTGCAACACGGCAGGGCATACCGGTGGACATGGTGGTGGCCCCACATCCCCAACCACAGGCACAGGCGCTGCCCATGGGAGGGGACAGGGCACGTGGCGAGGAAGCCCGGACCCAGCTTGTGGCCACATTTTTCACCTAAACTCCCACCCCTGTGGAGTGCACACAGGCCTGGCACATACCAGGTGACAATCGATGATGACAAAGAGACAGTCAACTGTCACAACCCTACCACCCTGAGATAGTTGCCATGGAAGTGCCACATTGTCTGCATCCCTAGCTACTTAAACACAAGCTATCCTGTGTGACCAAAAGACACACATATGACATATGACATGACATGATATGGCATTTGTAACGTGCCTATACACAAGTGTTTCAAGGTGCGATGAGGCAGGGAGGGGGGAACAAGGGAAGACAGACAACAATACTACTAGGCCAGGTGTCATTTAGATTGTGCAAGTGGAGGGGTAGGGTGAAGGGAAAAGTGCAAGGGGAAGGGGAGGGGAGAGTGCAGTACAGGGTAAGTAGAATAAAAAACAAATAAATAGGCCAGCTGGTGGCAACTGCAAAGGTAAGTGCAGACAAGTGCTGGGAAGGGGGGGCTGTAGGGATAGAGAGACAGTCCCGCAGTGCAGGTGTTGCCAGGGAGGCAGTGCAAGTGGAGAGTAGCTGGGCCAGGGACCGAGGTCGGTGAAAGTGACCCAGTTACAGATCCAGTGCAGTTCCAGTGAAGAATTTAGCAAGGGAGAGGGAGAGAGAAAGCAGAAGCAAAGAGGAAGGTCTTGAGGTGCTTCCGGAACCGGAGATGGTTCTCCTCAAGTTCCAGGGAGGCAGGAAGGCTGTTCCAGAGGGAGGCCCATGCCGCGGAGAGAGATCTACCCCCAGCTAGTTGCTTTGAGAAGCGGATGACCCTGACATGCAAGGTGTGAATCACACACACCTGCAAAACAGGCCATGACCATCACTGTTATGTCACTCAAACCCTCCCAAACCACAACATGACATGGCAAGCAATAGCCATACACCAACACAGTACCAATAAATCATAAATGTACAGTGGCATCAGACAATGATGCCTGACATGGAATCAGATGAAATGACTGACCAACAACCTCCCAGCCAAAATAAGTAATTCCCAAATGCATTACAAAAGTTGTAGACGTAACATAACAATGAATGCCTGTCCACATGCACATTGTGCATTGGAAAATCAACACTGCAGCTTCTGTGTGCTGTGTCCAACTCCTGCAACACACTGCTCAGCGCACAGCACAGTGAACAGCTATTGTGTGTGATGCACATCCTGAGCATCACATCTAAGCGATAAACCACATCAAAAAGCAAATTAGGCATTTACAGGATCCATAATTGGTCACAGAACATGTGCTGCAGGGACACAGTGGGCACCAGAAGGCAAACAGAGTGTACACGTGGATATCCAAGGGTGGTTGTACATGTAGTGCATCATAGTGCAAGTGTGTGGGTGAGTAAGGACATGCACTCAACATATGCATGTGAAATCAAGTGACCATCAGTGTCCTCTACCCATCACATGTGAACATTCACCATGTGTACACCCCAGCATGTCAAACCACAACAATCCCCTCACACCTGAAAGGTAAACACAACACATGAACAGGCATTGATCAGCAGAACACAACATGTACATAGGATACCACAATTACAATGTCATGGTTCCCATCACACTGCAGGGCAAGGCAACTATCAACAACAAAACACCCCCCATCCCTCAAAAATGACCATGACCCACTGAACAACTCCACCTGGGTCATGGAGCCTTCAGCCCTCACTTTCACCTGGCCACAGGATCCCCCTTCCCCTTCGTCACCATCTCCCACCTTGTGTGTAATGCCTGCACCCTCAGAATCCACCCTCATTTGCAAAATCACAAAATCCAAGCCAGAAAAACGAACCAGAACACCCTCCAGTAGATGACTTGACGTAGCAGTACCTCACAAAGGCCAAGTACTACCACAATGATGTAACAACCAAGGTAGCACAGTAAAACAATGTCACAACAGGATGTGAACCATGTGTGGTACATAACATAGAATGATGCACCATGAACGGATGTGTACTGTCACTGGTCCCGTGTACAGGCGCAGGAGTGACACGAAACAACCACCCCCACCGTGGCCCGGGTGCCTGCAAGGTCAAACTCACACAGGCCTCTGAGACCCTGGTGGGGAAGGAGGGTCAGGGATATGCAGTCGGGTCAGGTGTTGGCACACTAGATAACAGGAATGAGCGGCAGGAGAGGGGAGGGAGAATGACACATGAAAGTAGGGAATGCACGAAAACGTACTACCTGCATGAACACATACACAATCCGGACAAACTTGGACATCATTGTCATGGCCTTCTGTAGTCCAGGCTTAGGAGTGGCATGAACCAACCACCCCCTCTAGGGTTTTGGCGCCTGCAAGTTTGGGGCTTACACAGGCATCCGCAACCCCAGCGGGGAAAGAGGGTTAGGGAACGTTGCTTGGATAGGTACGTGAAGCAGGAACACCGGGTAGAGGGTACATGGTTTAAAATTGGATAGGGTGATTAGGGGAAAACAAACATACCAAATTGAATTACACATTCATCCATGCATTATTGGACCCCCCAGCAAGCCTATGCAGAGCAGTTTGAAAGAAAAACAACAAGACACTTAGCTCTGGTTTTGAGTGCTGGCCTCCTGCCTGCGCACTCTCAGGTCCGGTTACAGGAGCACTTCAATGCTGCAAAGAGAGCCACAGTTAATAATCTGTCAGTGCCCATAACACAAAAACACACCACCAAATATGCCCCATAGCAACAAACTACTCTACAAACAGACAATCTGGTGTAGATGCTTCGTACCCATATGTAACATTACCCCTGTGATGGGTCATACACAGTCAATGCAGTAAGTCAGCCGCCGGTGGGTACATGGCAAATGGAACACCAATGTGTCACAATTCACACAACATGCAATGTTCCCTGGGTAAGCAGACAGACCCATATAGCAAGGCATGACTTCAGAACAAGTCGTGTTCCACCATGACCAAAACAAAGTAGGCAGTGCATGTTTCAAAATGTACATGGAAATTAAATGCACTGCACCCGAGTATGTCCCTTGCTGTATGTCCCTGTGAGCTGCCCCTTTCCATGTCTCGGAAGGCTACATGGTTGATACAAGTGCCTCAATGGACCTTGGTGTACCGGGGGGTATGTGCCACTGCCCCTGCAGGTGCCCCAGACAACCTTACAATCAACAGCCATCAGTCCACCAACACATCTGAGCTATATTGTGTGCTTCAACACCGATATTCGTCCAAGCTCACCCTCAGTGCTGTTACTAAGCCTGCATGTGCAACTCGCCTGGTGCAAGCTTTGCTGTGTTGTGGCCCCCCTGTGCTGCTCACCTTGCCTGGAGTTCCTTGGAACACGTCAGCAGTTCTAGGATGTAGGTCTGCAATCCCTGTGCCTCTGCTTGTGCACACATGTGCATGTGGGCACCAACAAACATGTCCAGAATTCAGACGTCCAATCGGCCATGTCTGCTGGCAAAGGTGGTCTAGAGGCTCATCCCCCTGGAGAAAGGGCATGAAACACATGATTAATGCTTTAAAGTCATCTGTGTGTGTCTCTTCAGGCATCTCATTACTGGACCATGTCAGAGACTTACATCAGAAATCACACCATCAGTCCGTCTTTCACGTCCAAAGTGTGGAACACACTATCTACGGCATGAATTGCAACAAGCACGTGTACAGTAAAGATAAGAAACATATTACACAATGCATAGCAATGAATGTACACATTAATCATGAAACACCCCATCTAGCAAAAGCTGAACAGTGGACAATAACACTGCAATCATCCCCACTAGGGGTGTCAACACAAGTTACACAGCACCAGACATGCCACAGATATGACAGTCCTAAGCCCTTGTGTAATAGGCTGTCACACCGAACCATCCTTGCGAGCCCATGGATAAGGGAGGCAGAAGTGGCATATGTGAGTCAAGGACCCCAAGCAGCAAACACATACACAAGACAAGCC
The DNA here is from genome assembly GCF_040938575.1 of Ambystoma mexicanum. Classification (NCBI taxonomy): domain Eukaryota; kingdom Metazoa; phylum Chordata; class Amphibia; order Caudata; family Ambystomatidae; genus Ambystoma; species Ambystoma mexicanum. The sequence goes on from NC_090928.1 coordinate 742,573,009, forward strand.
TGAAGGGCCCAGCTGGAACAGACAGTGGATGCCTTCAAAAGCCACAAAGCACCGCACTGTCACATGAAAGCACAATAGACAAGCAATTTTAAACTATATTAACTAATTACACTAACTATGAAAAACCTGCATTACCTAATTAAACTAACTATCAAACAGAAACTTAACTAATTAAACTAAAAGAAAAATCAAAAATGGCCACATACGACCCGGGGGGGAGGGGAGGCACCCAGGAGGGGGGAGGTACAGGGTGCTGCTCAACACCCACATGCGATGATGCTGAGCCAAAAAAAAAACCTCCATGGGCAAACGCCTGCACAGCCCGACCTATGTGGGAGATAGATAGTCGTCCGAGTCTGGCTCATCCTGGAAAGGAGGACGTGGCACAGTAGCCTGGCCACGCCTAGCCGCAGCTTGCCCCTCATCAGCAGCAAGTCTGCCGGACGGGTGAATCTGGTTCTGTGTGGCAATGTGACGTAGGTCTGCATGCAGAACCTCACGTGATACACATGCTTCCTCTTGCAAGGTAGCACGTGTAACACGGAATTACTCCTGCAAGGCCTGGCTGGACAACCGCTGCACCTCCCGGCAAGCCTGTAGCTCAGCCAAGATGGTACGCTCAAGCTGTGCAAACCTCTCCTCTGCCCGCTGCCTCTTGGACATCATAAGGACACCCAGAGTGGATTTGAGGGAAGCATACTCCTCCCTCAGGGCATCCATGTGCGCCTCTGCGTGAGCAGCAATTGCTTGACACAGAGATGATATTTCAGCCTGGTGTGCCCTGTCTGAGGCCGCCATGCCCAGCCTGAGCGAGCGGGCCGTGGACCGTGCCGCCTGCTGCTGGAGAAGCACCTGCCTAGCAGGGGGGAGCACAGATCGGGCCACACGCTCCATGCTCTCCGCGATGTTCTCCATTGCTGCCCCCCGCCGTTCTGAATTGGCAGTCATGTCTTGCTCCCACTCAGTATACTGCGGTTGCGCGCGGCGACCGCGTTGCTGGGCTTGACCCCTGCGGGACCCAAGGACCGGGTGTCCTCGCTGTGTTGGCACCGCCTGCGGCTGCACGACTACATGCCCCCGTCGACGTGATGTCCCAGGCACATCAGTGACTGGTGTGGAGGGTGACCCTGCGTCCCGATCCACCACGGGCGAAGGAACCAAGACTGTCTGATCCCTCAGTGCAGGTGTCGCGGACAGAGGAGTGTCCACATCAGAATCACTCACCCCTGACACATGGACTTGATGCTCATCCAACTCGACATGGACGTCAGAGTCGTCATCAAGGCTGGACTCATAGACAGCCAGAGACAAGATGGACTATAGCACTTGGGAGTTTTCGTGGCCTACCACCCCACGACCCCCACTTGTGCCGGGTTGATGTAGTGGTAACAACCATGTGTCTGGCATGACAACACCATCCTCCGCCTCCATTGCATCATCACCTGAAAAATAGTGAGAAAAAAGGTCACTACACATGTCAGAAGCACACAACACACACACACACCGACAACAAACGCATGAGGCAGACATGTGACACACAACATATAACCTGGCATGCATGCTGGGTCAACTTTGAATTGCTTCTGTGATCAGACCTGTTGAAAGGTGGCAGTTTCCATGGAAGTGGGTCTATGCAGTGCAGAAAATGTGTACGTCACTCACTACCTACATGTACAAGGACTCCATGGTGTGTGTCAGAAAATGTGAAGGCAGTGCAAGGTCAAATTCAGGCATCACGTGCATTGTGCATTCAATGTGTACCATATCTAGAAGCCAAGCACCCCTCCACCCAAGTACAAAAGCAGGGATGCCTAGCATGGTATCAAAAGACTGCCCATAGACCTGTGTATTGACAGGCAGTGTTGACTGGCATCAACAGCTTATTGTGATTCAAGTGACAACACTGCAAATGATGATGGGACAGTAAGCAGGACACAAGATGAAAACTCTGGCGGCCGCCCACATGTGAAGAAGACACTACAACAGTTGGACAGAGTCGTTGGCCATTAAACAGGCTGAGGCCTGTGAGCCACACAGATTGTCAGACCCTAAACATGTGTGCAAAGCAGTACTGACCCACAATTGACATGGGAGGGCTGATGAGATGCCATGCAATGTATGTCACCCAGGACTTTTATTACAGTGATCATCCAGTCAAGGACACATAGGGGCATGCGTGCAATGCACATGGAGCATGAATGGGCACTCATGTCTCTGCGGGACATCTGACCTATGCACAGTACAAGTGAGATACCCTGCATCAAGTACTAAGGCTGTACCACACGGCATATGTCTATCAGATTGTACGCTGGAAGTTAGCATCTGCATGAACAGGAAAGTACACATTGGCAAGATTGAAGCAGATCAGTGCAAAGGTGGAACTGGGGTGCAGAGTGGCGGAGGAGGGGCAAGGGAGCATGCCTACATGGAGTCCCCGCATGCAGGCAGAGGAGACATGCACGTCAGTCATGCAATGACATTGTGCCTGGGCTGAGAGAAAGGTCACCCCACGCCACATGCAGAAGGGCCAGTGAGCTGGAACATGGACCGGAGGGGCATACTTGTAACCAGCATGTCAGTAGGGTGCAATAGTGGTGATGCGGACAGTCCCCGTCTGCTCCACATGTCCACCATCCAGCAGAGCAGACATGCATCACGGAAGCATTGCATTACTTACACATCAGAACCATGTACACGTCACATGTAGTGGCAATCATGCACAACACATCCCACAAGTGAAACACACACGTCCTCAACAAACACGCATCAACACTCACTGGACTGGGCATCAAAGTCCAGCATCTCTCCCACGCCTTTGACCAATTCAGGTGGTATGAACTCCACAACAAGTGCCTCATGCAGAGTGAGCTCTTCCTCCTCTGGTGCAGGCCCACCGCCAGTCACCAGAGTCAAGTTGTAATTAGAGGCACGCTTAGCCTTAGTGCTGCGTTTGATGTCATTCCAACGCTTTTTGCACTCTTGCGCCGTGCGCACCTCATGGCCGAATGAACTGACATGTTCTGCAACATGCTTCCAGTGGGTGTCACGTTGGGCAGCCGTAGTCTGACTATTGGCACCCACTAGCATGTCACGGCTGTGGCCCCGCCCGTAGCCCACGAGGAAGTCCAGTTCCTGCTTGCAGAAAGGCTTCTTCCTCGATGTGCAGGAGGTCGCGGCTATGTGTGGGGTCCCAGCCTGTGCTGCAGGTGCAACCTTCCTCCTCTTGGACTGTGGCGCAGACCCTGGCTGGCTAATGCCGCCCTGACCAGTATGGCCAGTGGGTTCGGTGGATTGAGCCAAGGGAGTGGCAGGTGGAGGGATGACCAAAGGCCTGACTTGTGTCAGTGGCATCTGGGTGCCCTCTAATGGACCCTGCACAGCAACATCAGCTGTGGCAGGGTCATTGACCGCAACGGTCCTGGTTGGCAGACTCACAACTGGGGTGTTGTTGGGTACATCTGCCCCTGCACTTGCCAACACCCGGCTGTTCGGGGCAGCAGATGACATAACTGCCCCAGGGACACGTGTCTTGGTCTGAGCAGCCCTGCCTGCCCCTATGGTTTCCCTCCTGGCCTGTTGGAAATCTACCAAGGGCTCCACAAGTGCCAACGCATCCTGCGCTGGCAGACCCTGAGCCTGGGTGGCGGTGTCCACAGCTGCACCTGCAGCTACCACTACCCTTGGGCCCGTGGCAGTCGATGGAACGGACTGCAGGGTCACACGGGCGCCAGAGCCAGATGCAGAAGCAGCATCCACCGGAACCACAGGGGGTGGTGGCATGACTGCACCGACACATGGCACAACATTGTGCTCAAGCGGTGCACCCCTGCCTCTTCCCCCTCTGTGGCCGCCCTGGACACCCTGGAGTCCCCCTACTCCCTGGTCACCACGGCCACGTCCCGACCAAGCCCGCCACGAGGGGTACGCCAAGCTGAGGCGCCCCTCACCTTTGGTGTCGTCCCAACCATGGCACAGATGTAGTAGTGCCGGCACAGATGGAGTAGTGCCAATGGGAGGTGTACACCACAATTGACCTGGGCAATTGGGGTGAAGGGGGTGGGAAGCAAGATGTTAACAGCCCCCCTGCACCTGCAAGGCTGTATGTGACCCCGGTGATGTAGTGACGGGTCACGCAATGCTCAGGCACCCCAAAACTGCAGTAAAACCGTGCAGGCAACCCTGCAGCCTACGTGCGTGGAATCAACCTCCCGCAGTACGCGGTGGCACCCAGTAACACAAATAACGCGTATGCGCGGGACACGCAGGCTACTATGACCTTGAAAATCGGTGCGATACACAGGGGCACCCGCAGTGGGAAAAATAGCGTGTGCGACTCACCGTCTAACTAGCGCGATGCAGAAAAACACGCATAGCCAATACCCCCGCCAAAAGAAGAGATACGTCCTTGATAGCTGTGAAGTTGTGATGGCGCGCGAAACAACAGGAAGCAGCAACACACGCCGGTCTCCATGAAAGGCACGTACAGCGAACCGCTGCCCCCGCTCACCTTTAACCCGTGCTGAGGGAAACGGCCACGCACGTCACGTCACTTACGCGCATGGGCCCTTTCCTCGGATTACACGCATTCCCACGCGGACATGCAGTTTTTCACGCGCGCTGAAACACCCATGCACGCCTGCGCGTGTCACGTCACAGAGGCGCTTGCGCTTGAAGGGCCTTCTGTCCAATGAAATTGCGTATGCGTGCAGATGCGCTTACGCGCTAAGGGCCTTTCCTCGAATTACACGCTGACGTGCAGAATTTTCACGTGCCAAATCACTCCGTATCAAGCTGGCCACGCGTAAGCACACGGAAGACCACGCTCCTGCCCAAAAGGCCGAATTACTGCCCCCAGAGCCCCGAGCAGCCTCCCACGAGCCATCTGCTGCTGCCTGCCTGCCTGCCTGCTGCCACCGTGCCCTGTCATTTGGTGCCTGCACATCAGCCATCTGCAGGGGTCCAGTTGCTGTGTCCACCCCTGCTGGAACAGAAGACTCCCGACTGGGATACCATCGCTCCACAGCCCAGCCCCAGGACCCAGTTGCCCACCCATGCCTGCCTCGGGGGTCGCCATGTCGGGGCAAACCCCATCCAAGACCACTGGCGACCCCCAGCCAGAGGGGCAGAGGGCCACCAGCTTCAGTCAGAAGGAAGTTGGTGTCCTGGTGGAGCATGTCCTGGGGCATTATGATGCCCTCTTCGGATCATCACGCTCCTACAAGGATGAACCGGACAGGATCTGGACGGACATTGTGACTGCCATCAACGCGGAGGGGGTGGCAGTCCGACTATTACATCATGTCAAGAAGCGCTGGGAGGACTTCAGGTCCAGGACCCTCAACAAGGCCCGGCACCTCTTGAAGGCAGCGGATGCTAAGGGGCGCCGGGGCCACTTGTCGGAAGATCAGATGAGGGTCCTGGAACGCATATCCCCAGCGCTCCACGTCCAGGTCCTTGAGAGGCAGACCCGTCTGGAGTCGAGCGGTAAGTGGCCAGGCATTGCTGTGTGAGACAGGGCATGTTGCAGTGTGCTGGTTGTCTGATACTTGCCTGTATGTGTGACATAGGCCATGTATGCGTGTGTGTGTGCAGGGACATCATGGTCATGCATGTGAGACCAGTAATGTGTGAAGCACACGGTTGGTGTATGTGTTTAAATGCTACATGGGGAGCCCTATGCGGAATGGACACATGAGAGCATGCCAGTCTCTGTTCCTGGACATGGGTGGGGGTGAGGGATGGGTGATGATGCCATGTACATGTATGGTTTCCATGTCTGTGTGTCTGACCTGAGTGTCTGTGACTTGTTAATGCCATGGATGCATGACACATGTCTGTGTCAATGTTCAGATCCACTGATGCAGCCTAGCTATCCTTGCATCCACTGTGTCTGGGGTGTACGAGTCCAGATGGATGAAAGTACGGTGAAGTGTGTGAATGTGATAGGCATGACCCATGATGCATGTGAGTTCAAAAACAACATTGTATGTTTCAAGAGTCCCTTGGACATGTTTGCTTATGTCCATAGCAAGCGCCATGCCTGTTACTGCATGTGTTTTGCCTGCACTGACCCATGTGTTGTGGAGGGACATGATGGAAGTGATCTTTGACAGTGCCACTCATCTGCTATTGCTTCCTGTCTAGGGGACCTTTGTACAGTACCCTGATGCTTGTGTTCTATGTCTACCTCTACACAGCGCAAAGTGAAGAAGAGGGCGGAGACGGCGCTCTGGAGCAAAGCGGCGGGGATGCCCCCACGGCTGCAGCGGAAAGGGTGGGTGAGCTCCCACAGGGGCTTGCAACGGCGGAAGACGGTGTGGAGCCATCCAGGTTGGTGGTTTCCACAGAGGAGGAGGAGGCCGCTACTGAGCCGCACATGGGGCCTGGTGGGGGCATCCCTGCTGGTGCAAGTGGTGCAGTCAAGGGGCAGGGGCAGGAGGCAGCACAGGTCACCGTGGAGGTGCCTGTGCATGTCACTGTCCCTGACACTGTGACTGCACCACCATGCACCAGCAGGGATGCCCCATCCCAGGCCCGTCCGCAGGTAGGGGGGATGTCCATGTCATCTGACTCTCCTCTACCCGCGGACGAGGGGACCCCTGGCTGTATGGAGTAGGTCCTGATTGGTGTTGCGTTGCGCACAGGTGTCATTCGTGATGAGGTGCGTGCTTCCCGGGGGGAGCACGCACCTCATCACGAAGAGCACCGTGCCAACGTGGCCAGTTGGGAGCGGTCGTGGTCCGGGGTCTCGTACATGTGTCGGGCACTTTGGCGACCCTCTCCTCCTCTGTGGAGGCTATGTGCCAGCCGTTCTCCATGCCGTCTTCCGGGCCAGATGCCACCAGGGCCCCCTGTGGACCTGCCCCGACCAATGCAGCCAACTCGGTGGGGATCCCATCCCTGCCACAGTTGGGAGTCGGAGGTCCAGCAGGGGTGGACACACCAGCAACTGGACCCCAGCAGATGGAGGATGTGACAGCATCATCGGGCAGGGCACGTGCACGACGGCGTCGGTGGATTCCATCAGCCTGGATGCCGTCGTGCTGGAACAGGCAGTTGCGTTGGAGGCAGCTGTAGGCTCCACGTGAGAGGCATCATGGCTCGGGGCCATACACATCAGGGGTGCAGGCATCGGCCGGAGGGCAGGAGAACCCTGGAATGGGAGTGGCTTCCGTGTGGGAGCGGTTGGGCCAGCAGATAGGTGCGGAGCGGCAGCGGGAAGAGGAGGAACGGCTCACAATGGTCAGGGCGGAGAACTCCATGCAGAGGGCGCTGAGGCGGGCTGAGTGCCTCGAGGGTCTTCGCAAGGAGTTGGAGCTGGACACTGCTTTTTCCCTGCGAGACCTCGGGGCCAGGGAACATGCCCGCCTCCAAGCCATTGAACAGGAGTTTGATGATGCCCTGGCCCATGACAACATCCAGTCAGCCGTTGTTCTAGCCCGCTGCCCTTGTAAATAGTTATGTAGTTAGTGTTAGGTTTCCTTTGCTTGTTTCTTGATTTTGGACCTTTTGGACAATGGCCAACATTTTTGTATATAGTTTTTTTATTACGTAGTATTTTTAGATAGGTTTCATTTCTTCAGTTGGGATCATGGGCCCTGGATTGTTTATCTGTATATAGTTGACTGTTGGATTATGTTTTTTTTTTGATTTACCCATGAAGCAATGGTTTTTGGTTTTGTTTTTCCCTTGGATGTACTTTTTTGAACTGTGACTTTGGACACCTTTCCTTTGGATTATGATTTGTGGTTTTTCATTATTTTACGGACATGCTGCTTTTTTGTTTTTAATTCCCATTGTCGTTTGTTTATTTTTGATCCCATTTATGTTGCTTTTAATACATTTTTTTCATCAAACTTCAATGTGTAGTATCATATCATTGGTTTCATGCATGTCATGATATGGGTTTTGACATTCACTTACACCCATTGTGTGTATGTGAGGGACATGTGTTCATTTACATACTTGCCATTGGGGTTGTATCATGTAATTGGCAATTCTGAGGGGGTGGATGCAATACTTGGGTGGGTGTTTGGCATATGGAGGCTGCCCATAAGGGCCAGGTATCTAGATTGTGATGATGTGTTGGCTGGGGGACATGTGTCAGGGCCTGCTGGCAGGTGCCTCGCAATGCTGGGAGGTGGGGGTGCTGGGAGACATGTGTGGGGGCCTGGTAGAGGGTGCCCTGCACTGCTGGGGGGTGGGGGTGCTGGGAGACATGTGTGGGACAAGAGGGGGGCCTGCTGGCAGGTGCCCCACAGTGCTGGGGGGTGGGGGGCAGGGGGACATGAGTTGGACATGAGTGGGGGCCTGGTGGAGGGTGCCCTTCACTGCTGGGGGGTGGGGGTGCTGGGAGACATGTGTGGGGGCCTGGTGGAGGGTGCCCTGCACTGCTGGGGGGTGGGGGGCTGGGAGACATGTGTGGGGGCCTGGTGGAGGGTGCCCTGCACTGCTGGGGGGTGGGGGTGCAGGGGGACATGTGTGGGGCATGAGGGGGGACCTGCTGGCAGGTGCCCCACAGTGCTGGGGGGTGGGGGTGCAGGGGGACATGAGTTGGACATGTGTGGGGGCCTGGTGGAGGGTGCCCCTGACTGGTGGGGGGTGGGGGTGCTGGGAGACATGTGTTGGGGCCTGGTGGAGGGTGCCCCTGACTGGTGGGCGGTGGGGGTGCAGGGAGACAGGAGTGGGGGCTTGGTGGAGGATGCCCTGCACTGCTGGGGGGTGGGGGTGCTGTGAGACATGAGTGTGGGCCTGGTGGAGGGTGCCCCTGGATGCTGGGGGGTGGGGGTGCTGGGAGACATGTGTGGGGGCCTGGTGGAGGGTGCCCATGACTCCTGGGGGGTTGGGGGTGCAGGGGGACATGAGTGGGACATGAGGGGGGCCTGCTGGCAGGTGCCCCACAGTGCTGGGGGTGGGGGTGCAGGGGGACATGATTTGGACATGAGTGGGGTCCTGGTGGAGGGTGCCCTGCACTGCTGGGGTGTGGGGGTGCTGGGAGACATGTGTGGGGGCCTGGTGGAGGGTGCCCTGCAGTGCTGGGGGGTGGGGGTCCTGGGAGACATGTGTGGGGGCCTGGTGGAGGGTGCCCTGCACTGCTGGGGGGTGGGGGCGCTGGGAGACATGTGTGGGGGCCTGGTGGAGGGTGCCCATGACTGCTGGGGGGTGGGGTTGCAGGGGGACATGAGTGGGGCATGAGTGGGGGCCTGCTGGCAGGTGCCTCACAGTGCTGGGGGGTGGGGGTGCTGGGAGACATGTGTGGGGGCCTGGTGGAGGGTGCCCTGCACTGCTGGGGGTGGGGGTTCAGGGGGACATGAGTGGGACATGAGGGGGGTCCTGCTGGCAGGTGCCCCACAGTGCTGGGGGTTGGGGGTGCAGGGGGACATGAGTTGGACATGAGTGGGGGCCTGGTGTAGGGTGCCCTGCACTGCTGGGGGGTGGGGGTGCTGGGAGACATGTGTGGGGGCCTGGTGGAGGGGGCCCTGCACTGCTGGGGGGTGGGGGTGCTGGGAGACATGTGTGGGGGCCTGGTGGAGGGTGCCCATGACTGCTTGGGGGTGGGGGTGCAGGGGGACATGAGTGGGACATGAGTGGGGGCCAGCTGGCAGGTGCCCCACAGTGCTGGGGGGTGGGGGTGCTGGGAGACATGTGTGGGGGCCTGGTGGAGGGTGCCCTGCACTGCTGGGGGGTGGGGGTGCAGGGGGACATGAGTGGGACATGAGGGGGGCCTCCTGGCAGGTGACCCACAGTGCTGGGGGGTGGGGGTGCAGGGGGACATGAGTTGGACATGAGTGGGGGCCTGGTGGAGGGTGCCCTGCACTGCTGGGGGGTGGGGGTGCTGGGAGACATGAGTGTGAGCCTGGTGGAGGGTGCCCCACATTGCTGGGGGGTGGGGGTGCCGGGAGACATATGTGGGGGCCTGATGGAGGGTGCCCCTGACTGGTGGGGAGTGGGGGTGCTGGAAAGCATGCGTGGGGGACTGGTGGAGGGTGCCCCTGACTGGTGGGGGGTGGGGGTGCTGGGAGACATGTGTGGGGGCCTGGTGGAGGGTGCCCCTGACTGGTGGGGGGTAGGGGTGCAGGGAGACAGGAGTGGGGGCCTGGTGGAGGGTGCCCTGCACTGCTGGGGGGTGGGGGTGCTGGGAGACATGAGTGTGGGCCTGGTGGAGGGTGCCCCTGGATGCTGGGGGGTGGGAGTGCTGGGAGACATGTGTGGGGGCCCGGTGGAGGGTGCCCTTGACTGCTGGGGGGTGGGGGTGCAGGGGGACATGAGTGGGACATGAGTGGGGGCCTGCTGGCAGGTGCCCCACAGTGCTGGGGGGTGGGGGTGCAGGGGGACATGAGTTGGACATGAGTGGGGGCCTGGTGGAGGGTGCCCCTGGATGCTGGGGGGTGGGGGTGCTGGGAGACATGTGTGGGGGCATGGTGGAGGGTGCCCTGCACTGCTCGGGGGTGGGGGTGCTGGGAGACATGCGTTGTTGATCAGTAATGCAAGGTGACATGTGGCTTGGCTGGGGGGCATGCCCATGGTGGATGGGCTGCCTGCGGAACATGAGCAGGGGTGCAGGGTAGTCCCCCGTGGTGTGGGCTGCCTGCAGGGGCCGTGGAGGTTGTAGAGCGAAACACCTGGGAGGACCCACACGGCCAATTCAAGTGTAGTACTCATCGGAACCCCTGAAATACACGTACCCTGCTGAAATCGCGCGTGAGACTTCCCGCGCACCCCAAAATACACGTACCCAGGACATTCGCGTGTGAGACTTCCCGCACACCCCGAAATACACGTAGCCAGGACATTCGCGTGTGGAACTTCCCGCGCACCCCTGAAATACACATACCCTGCTGAATTCGCTTGTGAAACTTCCTGCACACCCCAGGAATACACGTACCCAGGACATTCGCGTGTGGAACTTCCTGCGCACCCCTGAAATACACGTACCCTGCTGAATTCGCTTGTGAAACTTCCCGCACACCCCAGGAATACACGTACCCAGGACATTCGTGTGTGGAACTTCCCGCATACCCCTGAAATACACGTACCCTGTTGAATTCACGTGTGAAACTTCCTGCGCACCCTGAAATACACGTACACAGGACATTCGCGTGTGGAACTTCCTGCGCACCCCTAAAATACACGTACCCTGATGGAATCGCATGTGGAACTTCCCACGCACCCCTGAAATACACGTACCCTGCTGAATTTGCGTGTGAAACTTCCCGCGCACCCCGAAATACACGTACACAGGACATTCGCGTGTGAAACTTCCCGCGCACCCTGAAATACACATACACAGGACATTCGCGTGTGGAACTTCCCACGCACCCCTGAAATACACATACCCTGATGGAATCGCGTGTGAAACTTCCCGCGCACCCCTGAAATACACGTACCCTGCTGAATTCTTGTGTGAAACTTCCCGCGCACCCCTGAAATACACCTACCTAGCTGAAATCGCGTGTGAAACTTCCTGCGCATCCCAGTAATACACGTACCCCACTCGCACAGGGCCAATCACATGTGGAGTTTCCCCCGCACCCCAGTAATACACGTACCCCACTCGCACAGGGCCAATTGCGTGTGGAACTTCCCGCGCACCCCAGTAATACACATACCCCACTCGCACAGGGCCAATCGCGTGTGAAACTTCCCGTGTACCCCAGTAATACACGTACCCAGCTGAAATCGCGTGTGAAACTTCCCGCCCACCCCAGTAATACACGTACCCAGCTGAAATCGCGTGTGAAACTTCCCGCGCACCCCAGTAATACACGTACCCTGCACACACAGGGCCAATCGCGTGTGAAACTTCCCACGCTCCCCAGTAATACACGTACCCCGCTCGCACAGGGCCAATCGCGTGTGAAACTTCCCGCGCACCCCATTAATACACGTACCCAGCTGAAATAACGTGAGAAACTTCCCGCGCACTCCAGTGATACACGTACCCCGCTTGCCATGCTGGTACAGGGTTAGCGCAGCCCTTTGCGCTGGATTGGGGATTTTGATGGCTTTTCCCTGCGCAAGGGGCGTTCTAGGGGGCGTAACTGGCGCTGCTGCAGGGTCGCTGCGCCACTGTGCGCCACGGCTGGTTTTGGTGGCTGGAATCCATGAATACGCTTTGCGCGGAAATGTATTTTAGCGCACGCGGCTGGCGCAGGGATTTGCACGCGCACACTGTGCGCCAGCCGCGTGCGCCACTTGTGCACTGAATTCTATGAATTACCCCCTAAATAGTTTAGAAAATTCAATCTCCAACACAGCTGGGTTGGAAAAAATATTGAAATTATCATTAAATTGTAGAGTAATGCTTAAGCTTAACCTTGACATAGAGCAAGGGCTAGTTAATGGAGCACTGGGCACAGTTGTTGGCTTTCAATCATACCCACGTGAGAGCAACATTCAGTTTGTAAATATACGCTTTGATAAAGTTTAAGAAGTGAAAAGGAAAGGGCGCTCAATTGCTCGATTCCTTCCTTTCAAAGACATGTATGTACATAGAGAGCAATTTTCTCTAACTCTTGCATATGCAGTTACCATTCATAAATCCCAATGTCTTACCCTAGAGAAAGCATTGATAGATATAGGAAACACAGTGTTTAAGGAAGTCATGAGCTACGTAGGATTATCACGCTTACGTACAGTTGACGGTCTATTGCTAATAAACTTTGATTCAAGTAAAGTCAAAGCTGATATTCCTTGCAAGAAAAGTAAATGAAACAGGAATGCAACAGAATGCAACAGCAAATTCTGCAAAGAAAAGAAAAGAAGCTAAAGTTTCATCAATTGCGGCAAACATAGAAGAACCTATTAGAGAATGTAAACCAGGCACGTCGGCAAAGAAGCAACAGAAAAAACGAAAAATGCACTCAGATGCAGAACTTGCTGGCCCATTCAAATTTACAAATGAAAGTGGGGTAAGTTGCTATGCAAATGTAGCAATGAATATTCTATTTCAATTGCCACCAATTGTTAACAATATTTACCTGCACAGTACAGACCAATTGTGTTGGCAAATGTTAGTACTGCATAGAAATGCAACAAGCAATCCTGACAACACATGCAGTGTTCATGGAGTAAGGCAACAATTGGATGACTGTGCTGGAATGGTGAGATTCACTTTGAACTCACAAGAAGATCCACAAGAATTTCTAATGTACATACTATTAGTATTAGAAAACAAAAGCATACCTGTAAATGAAATCTTCCAAATTTTGTACATGTGGAAACATACATGCACTCTCTGTAGCAAAGTGATACAGGAAGAAATCCCAAATGAGCGATTTGTGTATGTTTCCATACCAAATAGTGAGAGCATTCCATTTCAGCAACTTGTACAAAATGCAAACAATGGCAGATTATGTAGTATTTGCAATTCAGACAATCACTCCACCTTACTGATACAATCACATAGTGCCTACATAATACTTATGCTTCTACGTCATAATGCAGATGGCACCAAAAACAACTGCAAACTGACTGGATTCAGACACGGTCAAGTGTCACTTGGAAAGAAAACCTTTACAACAGTAGGAATAATCTACCATGCAGGAGATACAACCAATGCAGGTCACTGCACTGCATACATTAAAAAGAATTCTGGATGGTTTGAATGTAATGATAGCACTATTACTCAAAAGCAGAGGTTGCCAGCTAACCTAACAAATGCGTATGTAATGTTCTTGAAGCCAAAATTTACTAAATAATGTGTACTTCAAGATTTTCAACAAAGTATGTGAAAGACTACAAACAGTTAGAATATGCCCACAGGTATCTAACTACCCAACAGGATGGAAGAATGACACAAATAAATGATCATCACAGATCGTTGGAAACAAATGCACATGTAGAATACGCATATAGGTATCTAACTGTTGTTAAAAATCGGTAGGAAGGCAACAAAGAAAACATTAATGGGAAAGATGAAGGAAACAGGATATAACAACGACACAAATGAATGAGTATCACAAATCTGTAGGAACAAATGCACAGTTAGAATACGTCAACAGGTATCTAACTGTTGGTAAAAATGGGCAGGAAGGCAACAAATATAACATTGATCAGAAAGATGAAGAAAACACTGAAAGGAAAAAATGAAGTAGTTAGAACCATAGGAAATAAAGGTTTTTTTTTTTATCCGACAATGATTTTTTTCCCCAGACCCAAGGATTAGAAAAGCAAACACAGAAACTGAGTACAATGCAAAGTACACTGGTTTGTAAACTAAATATGAGGGTAAAAAAAAAAGTTAACTGTCTAGGATGCAATGTAGTACATTTTAAGAAAATGCAAACACTAACACACCTTTTTGTTTCATCACAGAAATGGAAAAAGTGATACTTCCGCCAAGTACGATAGCCAATTCAAAAAAAGTATGTGGAGTCTGAACAAAGTAAGGAGTAAGTATATTGGCATGCATTTTCTACACATGGGAATCTACACGTCTAATCTATGTTACTAATATGCTGCAGTGTCTGTAGGCTGCCTTTCCATCTTCGGTGAGTAACCTACCACCTATGCCTTACAACGAAGGTACAAGGAGTATAGTTCCTATCCACAACCATCGCTGCATATGGAAACCATGGTCCTTGTAAATTAGCTGCTTACAAATTTACTTTTCGGACCATCGTCTGCAGCCATGAAGTGAAGACACTAGGGTATCAACACAACTAGCACATTCCACCACACCCATATTGACTTGTAACTCCAGTGCTTGTGACTTCAGTCTTGCTTGCATGGGCTTTAGCCATGCACTCAAGAGTGCAGGGTCTCCCCACATCCACCTCGGTGATGTGTGGTAGTGGGGGTTATTCTATAGGTGTGTTATCCTTCAGTACCTCTCCCCAGAGGCTTCCCTCCTAGCTGTATGTCTGTACATCTTCCATGGGATGGGTGTGCAGTGTCTTCCAAGTCTAGTACTTACCACTTTGTTCTTGGTTGCATGGCCTTCGGCCATGCACCCAAGACTGCACCCACTCCCCACAACTTGCCAATCAAAACGCAACACTACGGGTGTATGCATGAGTGGCACATGCAGCGGTGGTTGTGGCCAGGGCCTACAGTCTTGGAAGTAAGGCCTTCGGCGACGGCCATGCATCCAACACTCTAGGCCCTGGCCACAACCATCATAGCATGTGCCACTCATGGCGGCGTACTAATGAATATAATAATAGGCATTTCAAGAAATAATGCATTCACTGCATGCTGTCAATTTCAATTTTCACTAACACCACACGTGTCCTTACAAATGTAACAACTCCCCCGAGCACTGCATGGGCTGAAATACTTGCCTCATTGGGCCCCTCATTTTCTGAGCATACAAGGAGGCCATAGAAGATACGTCATTAAATGGGTATGAGTGTACTGTGCGTACAAGATGTCCATAAAAATACATCATGACGACGCCCCCCAGAACAAATACATTGATCACCCATATCTTAAGACTCTAGCCCCTGGTCACAACCACCGTAGCATGTGCCACCCATGGCGCGTATTAATGAATATAATAATAGCCATTTGAAAAAATAATGCATTCACGGCATGTTGTCAATTTCAATGTTGCCAACCAATGCACGTGTGCTTTCAACAGTTACAAATTTCCTGTCCACTACATGGACTGAAATGTTACAAATTTCCTGCCCACTATACATGGACTGAAGTGCTATCATTATTATACCCCACATTTACTGTGTACAAGGTGTCCATAGAAATTACATCATGATGACCGAAGAACAAATGCATTGACCGATGTCTTACCGTCTGAAACTTTCCCAATTCTCTGTGACACAGCAAAATAGTTTCATGAAAAAAGCATGTGTACGCTAGTTGTTGTACCACTTTCCGCGGATTCCAGATGTCAGGCGCATCCAAACCATCTGACGCAGAACATGTCTCGCAGCAGCCAATGGGCAGAGACGTTGCGTGCCCACGGTCATGAAGCGAGCCCCTTAGCCAATCGGTATCTTCTTCGTCGAACGAACAGGGAAGTGTGACCACGGAGTGAACATAGATATCACTAATTATTTCAGACCTACTTTTTGATAATTATTAAGAAACATACTACACAGATGGTGACCAAATTTACAAAAGCACGCTTTGTGGACCAAGCCCCTGTACCTACCGCAGATTTCGTCAAAATCCGTCCAACGATTTCACCTGTAGCCGTGCGCAAAGTTTTTCCCCCATTCAGAAGAAGTTTTGGGACCCCCCCCTATAACTTTGCCTCCACTGGCCCAAACATCTCCAACCTTTGCAATACAATTCAGAGTGGCCCATATACTTGTTTTGCAAAGTTTAGTGAGGATTTGTCCAGGGGGAGCAAGTTATAAGCCGTCCAAAAAGGGCTCTTCCTATGGAAACATCAACTTAACCATGACTACACGGCAACTACCGTGGCCGTGTAATATATATATATATAATTATATATATATATATATATACATATATATATATATATATATATATATATATATATATATATATATATATTACACAGCCCACGGGTGTGTAGTTATGGTTAAATTGCTAAACTCATATGAAGAGCACTTTTTTGGTGGCTTATAACTTCACTCCTCCTGGACGAATCCTCACCAAACTTTGCAAATAAAGTATGTGGCCAGCTCTGAATCTTTTCACCAAGTTGGGTGAGATTTCGTGCAGGGTGGGGGGAGTTCTAGGGGCTCCCAAATTAATTTTTTCCATAGACTGAATGGGGAAAAACTTTGCACACAGACACAGCTCACACGGCTGGATGGATTTTCACCAAATTTGCAGCAGGAGCGAGGGCTTGGGCCAGAAAGCATGCTTTAGTAATTCTGTTGCAAAATGTACATCCCAAAAAATGAGTGATATCTGGGTCCATTCCGGGGACCCATTTCCCTGTTCGATCCGTGGACCGAAATCTCATTGGCCTGCGGTACGCCATGCTGTCGGCAAACAGTGGACACGGCCGGTGGTTGGCTGAAGGGAAGCGTGCTGTGCGTGAAAGGTTTTGGGAAATGCTGCAATGGTGTATCGGAGGACAGTGTTGCGCTGTGTGTGGCAAGGATCTACGCTACTGTGTTCATGACTGGGCCTTTTGCATGTAGCAGTGTGCTTACTAAAATTAGTCATATATGACTCTGCTCCGCAGTCCGATTTCCCTGTTCGCAGCGCGGTCAAAACTTTGATTGCACTGCAGTGTGTGGTGACAGGATGTGTGAAAAGTGTTCCATGCCGGTGGTATGCTGTATCGGAGGACAATGCAGCGGCATAAGGATCTGAAAAACATAGTGTCAGCATCTGGTGGTGGGAAGAAGGGATGGAAATGGTGCGGGAGTGAGAAGAGCTTCACGTGATATATCATTGTACAAGAAGACAGTGGTATGATAGCGCTATCAGTGCATGCTCTGCAATGCGCGTACACCTCAACAGGCAAATATCTTGTGTGGTCATTGTAGGCAGCCTTAGTTATGACATGAGAGCTACAGCGACATTGTCTTTCTTTCATGAGTGGTAGCAGGCACAGTTGCAGAAGGGGAGTGCATTGCACGACACATGAGGATGTCAACATAGCATGTACTATGGTGTGTTGTGGGAGGTATGTCCGTTGCCCCTTGCATGCATGGTTGCAGCCCTAGCACAGGCAATTATGTCCCCTATTTGCAAAGGTATGTCCACTGGTTGAAAATAGCTGCCACATTGTTGCTTATTTTGTGCGATTTGGCTGCAGTGCACACAATGTTGGTTGCATGTGTGTGGTTATTGGTACAATAACCAACAGTTGTCAGTGTATGGGTGGAGATGGTGCAGTGACCAGCTGTGCAGTGTGTCCACTGGGTGTATTAATGGAATAGTGTACATATGGAAGAGGTCCCGGTGCAAAGGTTTCTTTTATGTGCTTGCGTAGTGTCCATTGCACAGATTGGTAAGTGTTGCTGTGCATTATGCAACATTGTTTCTATGCGCGTACTAGGGTGGTGGGAGCAGGCTGAATGTTGCAAAGATTGTCTTGTTTGTTTGGCATGCTTATAATGCTTTCTGATTGGAAGTGGATAGTGGTCCTTTGTGATTTCTGGCACATGCGTAACTGGTTGCCTGCATGGCTCTGTTATGTTGTGGTGGGTGTGGTGTAGGCTTGGACTGTTGGGTGCATGGCCACAGGCCATGCACCCAACAGCCTAGGCCTTCATCGCAGCCTTCACAATATAATGTAGCAATGCAGTTGTTACTGTGCATGCATTTGCAGTTTGTGTGTAGCACACAATGGTTGCGGAGGACAGTCTGCACTTGGTGGAACAACAGAAGTGAGCTGCTATGCATACATTACCATATGGTGTACATCATTGCCCCTGTTGCACAATAGGGAGCTACAAATCACCATCTGCATTTGCTATGGGTAGGCCCTTATAAAACCCTTGCTTTAGGAAGTGTTTTACCACATCGCGCCATGAAAGGAAGGCATCAGCATCAGAAAATTGCAACATACACAATGTACACAGCCACTCACATACTGGTATGCACAGGCAACGCAATGTAATTGAGCGATGTATGTACAAATGTGGCCTGAGTGCAAGTTGGCAGGCTCACTTGCAAATGGCGCCTGCATTACACATGACATGAGAAGTAAAACATAGGTTGCACTAGGGTGTGCAGTGTGTGGTGTGGTCCAGTGGTCAGTGGTGGTAAAGGAATGGCAGAAGCGGAGAACAATGGAGAACACATGAAACTTGCAATGTACACTGCAGTAGAGTGTGTCGCGTGTGCTAAGCCTGTAGCCCCTTCCATGAATGGGTGCCCAACTTGCCCTGGCAAAAAAGTGCTGTGGGGTGCAGTAGGTTTTACAATGTTGTCTTCAATGTGCGTTTTGACATTATGGCATAAAATGTTGCTTGTATGTTTGTGGGGATTGCTTGCAATTCTTACACTGTGCACTATATATGCCTGGACCTGATGGAGGGGACGACTCCTCCAGTGTGTCCTGTGGGAGAAGAGCTGAAGTAGTGGATGCTTAGAAGTGGCTAGGGATGACCTACATGTACCTGGCCACTTGCTCACCTGTGTAAGTTTGTTATGTTGAACTGGGTGTGGCCAAGGGCTACACTGTTGGATGTATGGGAAAAAAGCCTGTAGCTCGTAGGCTAGTCACCTAAGAGTCTAGGCCTGCTCAAAAGCACGCCACTACAATGCAGACATGCAGTTTTAAGTATGCAGGTCCCAAATGGTGGTGACGCTGACAAAATGGTTGTGCAGGACCTTGTAGAAGTGGTTGAACAGCACAAGTGAGCTGATATGCGTCCGGTACCATATGGTACCCATTATGCCTCCACCTTGGACATTAGGGAGCCACATGGCGCTACTTGTGGTTGACTTGAGTTGCCCTTTGCACTACCCATCATATGTTACATTTCTGGATTGTGGTATGTGGGAAATGTTCTCTTTCATGCGCCCATTATGTTGTGCTGGGTGTAGGTAAGGCCTACAGTATTGGGTACATGGCCTAGGGCTGTAGGCCATTGGTTATGCACTAAGAGCCTATCCCTTGACGACAGCCAGCATACCATACTGCAGCCATGTAGATTTGCCTCTGTTTCTGTCCAAGGATGGTGACTTTTGAATAGTGGGTGCGGAGAGCATTTTACACTTGGTGGAACAACCAAAGTGAGATGCTATGCGCTCTCAAGCACATGGCATAGGTAATTGTACATGTTGCACATTAGGCTGTAATTTGCCCACAGCTAGAGGTCGGGAGGTGTTTTATAAACAGAAGCATGTGTGCTTTTATGTAAAGTGCTGGGATGTTCAGCACCGACTATTTCAGCATTAAGGAGCAAGATTTGCAGTGGGTCCAAGGAAATGGAATTTTTTTGCCCTCCATTGGCAATGCTGTTTTGTTTGCCACTCTGCACGTAGCATTGCATACATTTCTGTAGAATTGTAAGGGAAGCGTTGAAGTTCAATACGTACAAGTGTGAGGAGGAGGAGAAGGGAACAGAAACGCATCGAAAGACATAAAAATAAAAAAAATGTGTACGCAAGCATGTACATAAAAAAAACAGGCCAAAGAAAACCCCCCAAAAACCTTTCCTTTTCTGTGACAGTACTACATAACCAACTCCTTATCCTGTTTTACATTTACCCCCATCCCACGCTCCACCCTCCTCCCTACCACGAAAAAAGTCAGCAGCTTCTGTACTTTACGCTTCCACATGCCACATCCAGCCATTTTCTGGATGGGAGCCATGTAAAGGAAACTGTGGAGCGAAAGACATTGTTTATAAGGTTGGTGGGTGAGGTGTGTACTCAAACAGTGTACCATAAGGTTTCTTTGCACAAAGAATTGCAGAAAGCTATGGTGGAAGTGAGCAATTTAAGGAGCAGGCAGCCTGGGTGTATGCATCAACTGTATCTAGTTTGTTGGAGTTAGTAACATGCAAGGTGTGCTGCGTGTGCCCAATATTTTGTGAAAAGTGTGCAGTAAGTGGGGTAGTGCGGGAAACAAAAAACAACTTTGCAATGTATACTGTAAGTGGCAGGCATCCTACTGTAATGCTTGCTTTGTGTGTATGATATCAAATGATGTGCAATTGTATGCTACAGCATTCGTATTGCGCATACACACACGTCTAGCAAAGCACAATGAGGCAACGGAAGGCAAACAGAGGGGAGACAGAGACAATTAACGTACTAGGCCAGGTGTGACTTAGATCGCCCAAGTGCATGGGTGTAGGCAGGGTAAGGTGCAGTACATGGGAAGAAGAACAAATGACAATAAGTAAAAATAAGGGCCAATTGTGCCAAGTGTACCGATAAGTGCACACATGAGGTGGTGGATGCACTGTTAGGCATACAGGAAACAGTCCTCAACTGTAGGGTTTGCTAGAAAGCCAGTGTAGGGGTTTGCCTGGCAGGGGGAGGTGACATGGGTCCAACATCACAGAGTCATCAGGTAAGTAGTGCAGATTAGGTGTACGACATGCAGTTAGCCGGGGAGATGAGCAGAAACAGTAGATGCAAAGAGAAAGACTTTGAGGTGCTTCCGGAACCGGCGATGGTTCCCCTCAAGTGTCAAGGAGGCAGGGAGCATGTTGCGGAGGGAGGCCCCAGGTGAAAAAATCACATCTACCAACAATTGTTTTTTTGCAGAAGCGTGTGACCCAGAGGGAGTTAGAGACGGATGAGGGAAGAGCTTGCACACACAGATATATAGGGAGTTACATTTGAAGGTATTGTGGTCCCAGGGCCCAGAAGCCCTTTTGCATAATGCAGCGTCTTCTGACTTCATTCCTCGCAGCCACTGGGAGCTAATGGTGACATTTCAGTGCAGGAGAGATATCATCCCAAGTCGCGCTCTCCTCTTCTGCATGCATTGCAGAAGGCAGACAGTAGAAGCGGACAGATTTAAATAGTGCCTATTGTAATAGTGCAGCCTACCTGGAAGTACAACTGTGCAGACAATGATCTTTGGGAAAGTTGCTTTCACAGTGTACAATACATTGAATGCTGTTATTGATGCAATTTTTGTACAATTCATGTAGGATGTGGGTTAGTGGGAAAATTGTCGGAAGCAAAGTAGGAAGTGATATTACACAGTATGATATGGGCCAATGAGAACGTTGCAAGCACATATCACTAATGTGCCACTTCATGGTAGTGGATGGGAAAAAAACAGTATGCTTTTAAAGACCGTAATGGCCACACAGTGGCAGATACTGTGCGCAGAGGCACTTACAGCACATTAATATGCAAACTGCAGAAACATTTCTCGTACCTTAAATTTGTGGTAGTGGGAGCGCAAGTGGATTTTTTGCAATTTATTACCGAAATTTGTAGTAGACGTGCTGGCAAGTGACAATAAAGTAGCAGGCTGATTTTCTAACGGTACCTATGAAGTGTTGTGCAGCACAGACAGTGTTAGATGGTAACCTCTTAGATGGCATTGGTGGAATCGTGTGTGACCATTTACCCGTACCCAATGAGGTGGTGCTGAAAAAAAGGTATTTGAAAGGGGAGAAGGACTGATACTGCTTTCCTGGGGTGAGGCCGTCGCCGTAGTTTGGGAACTGCACGTGCCACAATCTGCGCTTTTTACGTGGTTGTCCAATGAACATGGGACTTTTGGGATAATCCAATCAGGTACTGTGGGTGTGGTTCAGAGGAAGAGGTGTTGAAACTACTGTATATCATTCTCTGCATTGTGAGGCTGCCTGACGTGACGAAAACCATTGTGTTGCTTACAGGTGATGCCTTTCTACTAGATCTGCACAAGTATGCCCTGAAAAGAAACTTTGATGGCAATTTCGGGTGGGAAGGAGTGGTAGCATTGTGGAACGGGGTCTACAAGCACAGTTTCACTAACATGGATGCACTTTGCAAAGACCTGCCAAGTTTCGGAAGAGGCAAGGTTATCGTCATCCACAATGGTGGCTTGCACATGAGTTCCATATCTTGTTTAGGCTTGATCCGTCGACTTAAGAGTTGCTAAAGCTGGTGAAGACACTTTTTCCCACTGCCAAGGTGCTGCTCTCATCAATAGCACCACGAAGTGTGGCCCACTGCTCATGGATGTTGTTCCGAGCTAGACACAGGAAGGTGTCTCATCAACAGAAGTATTTATAGCTTTTTGTCCGCTGCTGGGATGTTCTTCTGCAACAATGACCTCATTAGTTGTGGAAATGCAGAATTTTTCCAACCAGATGGCATTTCCTTGTCACCCATTGCTAATGCTGTTTTGTTTGGCAGTCTACAAGATGTGGTGAAGAGTTTACTGTAACAATATCCGCAAAAGAAAACAGAAATTTAAAAAAGAAAATTAAAAGGAGGTGTTCCTCTAGACGCATCTAAAATACAAAAAATAACAAAGCTCTTTTAAGAGTCTCCCCTTATAACAAACTTCCCCTACCCTGGTTGCACATTAGGCCCCCACGCTCGCATGCAGCAGGAAAGCCACATCCGGGAATTTTCAGGATGGCGGCAATGGAAATGGGACTATGGAGCCACAGGGATTGCACAATAACATTTATGGGCGGGCTGTGTACGCAGAGGACTGATGTACAGAACTGATACTGTTACATGGAGAGCTGTTCAATGTCATTGGTGGAAGCGTGTGAAACTTTGCAACAGTACGAAATGACGGCGTGTTGCAAAGAATAAACTGGAAATGGAAGAAGGAATGTTTGTGCTTCATTTGGACCAGGCCTTTGTCGTCCTTGGGTACACGTATGTGTGTATACTCCCTTTTTCTGGAAGTTACCAATGACATTGCAACAATGTGGACTATCGCTGCTGCGTTGTGGGTGCCACCAAGGCCCGTTCATAATTTTCGCCATTAGTGTGCATACCTAGGCACAATGACATGGCTGGTACTAGTTGCAGATGCACTATAGGTGAGAAGATGTTGTGCACCCTTACTTGCAGGGCAAACCTATGTGCCATACTCTGCTGCTCAGATAAGGTGCCAACACATTATACAGCACTTCTACTGTGTGCCTTTTGGGCGGATTATTTTGGAAATTCTTCTCCCGCAAAGCAGGCGTACATTGTTCACAAACTTGCATGCATGTGCAATGGGACATAGCAATGTGTTTATAAGCCCGCCCTTTCCAAAAAATACTGCATACATTGCTCAACCCTATGCTTTGACGTTGTCGGAGAGTCTGCCTCCTGTCCCCGAAATGAGGGCACACGTGCACCGTCACTGTGGTCGGCTGGTCAAGTTGGCACTGCTGTCGTCATGCACCTCGAAAGGCACATCCTGGGACTGTATAGCCACAGGGATTGTGCAACTTCATTTGTGGCCGCAGTGTGTATGCAGAGGGCTGTTGTAAACAACAAATACTGTGACATGGAGAGCTCTTCAATGTTATTGGTGGAAGCGTATGCAACTTTTCACACATACACAATGTGGCTGTGCTGCAAATAAGACACTGCAAAGGGAAGAAGTAATGTTTCAGCTTCATCCGGACAAGGCCATCGCCGTACTTGGGTAAACGCACATGCATATACTCCCTTTTTCTGCAAGCTGCCTATGCCATTGGGACAATGGGGACTGTCGCTGCTGCGGGTGTGGGTGACAGGAAGGGACGTTCATAATTCTCTCCACTACTGTGCGTATTCAGAACAAGTAAAATGGTTGCTGGTAGTTGCAGACGCACTGTAGGACACTACTTTTAGTCATTCCACCATTGCGAAAAGTGAAATACACCGAATTTCTTCTAGAAATGGTTTCTTTTACCCGAGCCTACCCGGGCCTGTCACATGCATTTTTTACATACTGCTCAAGAACATTCAGAGGCCCCCCGCAGTGTTTGTGTACTGTGTGCGTTCTGACTGATTTTGTAGGAAACTGAGTGATATCTTATGAATGGTGTGAGTGACTGTGTAGGAAATTCAGTGATGTGTTCTTTGAGTCTCTCTACACGTTTCACAAACCCCCAGTACTGTATCTGTTCCTTGTGAGATCACATTGCCTGTGTAGGAAACTGAGTGATATATTATGTTTTATTTACTTGTTTATTTATTTATTTGGATTTGTAAAGCGCACTAGCAGCCTAAGGGCATCGAGGCACTCTTGCATGACATTGGGCCTCATAACGAGGCAGGCGGTAGCTGTGCCCTTATTAAGGGCACGGCTACCGCCGATAATGATTTATTTCCAGAGCCCAGAAAATGGCAATAACTGGGTCATTCCGACCTTGGCGGACCCGGTAATTTCCCTTTTCTTGGCTCCAGAAACAATTATTCCCCATTCCCATTTGAGCCACATAGGGCTCAATGGGACTGGGTAGGATGGTAGCAGCGGTACGTCCATACCAGTACCGTTGTTACCATCTAGCACTGCATGCGGGTGCCGCTCTGCACGCCTGGTCTGACCAGGTGTGCAGAGCGGCACCCGCGAGCAGTGCTCGTAATGTGGCGGCATGGTAACAATGGCGCCGGTAGCACTTCCGGCACCGTTGTTGCCTTACCGACACATTTGTAATGAGGCCCATTGTCTTAGTTACATGAACTTGTCTTATTTACATTGGGATACTTAGGTCTTGGTTACAGCAAAATAATCTTATAAAGGCCTTTTACACATTCTAATGCTTTAACAAATCCAAACACACAAGAATACAATCAATGTACAAAAGAAAAGCAAATTTAAAGCATAAGCTGTCCTAACAAAGAAACTCCTGCTCACGGCCACCATGGAAAGAATTATCTCCTTCTTCCTCTCCATCAAAGAAACATTGGATTATGAAACCCATTCCATTCAACCAGTAAAAAAAGCATTGACACAGTGTTTGGTGAACTTATAAAACAAACTGGAAAATTATAAATAGGATAAATCAACATAAGCGTACTTTTAACCTCCTGAAGATCCACACTTTGTGGTGAAACGCATGTAGAGGACTTTTTCATGAATAACTAAGGATTCTTTTCTGGAATGATTTTGATGTAGATGTGTCATAAAGTTTAATTACAGGAATGATTTTGATGTAGATGAGTCATAAAGTTTAATTACAGATTGTCCCAAATTGACATAGTTGTGCTTGTTTGGCAGTAGTTGGTGTGGGAGTCAGGTGTAGCTCCTGCTAACTGTTGAGTGTAAAGCTAGGCAGGCCCTTCTCGGCTACAAGTAGCATCTACATTGCTCCTAGCTGCCCTGATTGTGGAACCCTGTATTGTATGTCTGCTCATATTTTGGCACAACTTTTCTGATGCTTACTTATTTTAATGTACCGTTATGGTTCGTAACACCAAGTACACTTGTTTTTTGTTTAAAAGTGTAGGCTTTGTTAGGCCTCAAAACAAAATCTTTTTGATGTCAAGGTACTCTTTGCTATTTAAAAAGTGACTGCATTTACCTGCTGAGTACACTATTATCACTTTCTTTACTTACTCATCTTTACTCACTGACATGTCGGTTGTTTTACCAAGACCTATTAAAATGGTTCATTCCTACAGAAGTAATACATGTGTCGTGATCTCATACATTGTTCACAAGGTTTCATCCAGTTCTAAAAATCCAAATTGAATAGTGCATTACATGGTTGTTGTTGATATGTTTCAAGAGGAAATTGTGTCGTGCTGATGAAGAAACTGGTTACACTATGTACACGTCACTCATTTGGTATTTCTCTTTATCATGATGGGTGAGAGGATATGGTATGGGGTGCACCAGGCACTCCGCTGCTGTGATCTCTTGAAGCAAATATGCAAACTGAGGTAATTTCCTGTGATGTCATAAGGTCAAAGTTAAAGTGAAATAATTTTGTGTGATGTTATGTCCTGTCATTTCATTGGGTGAAGTCGATGTGGCATAATTTCCCGTTATGTCATCAGAATGGTAGGTACGATTTTTGAAGCGTTAACATGCCTACACATTTTTGGGCACAGAATGTTGGCATCTATGCTTTTGGACGACTATCCGCTGGACGCGTTTTGGGTGTGCTGGGTTTTGCGCATGTGCGTGGGTGTACTAAGCACACTGTTGCCAATTTTCTATGGACTAATAGTGCGCAACACGTGCGCTGGCCATTTTGGCAAGATGCTGGTTACTTATAGGGTGCACCAGGTGGGATGCTTATTTGCATACATATCTGTAGGATGTGGGTGCATGCCCCGAACACATTAATGTTCCTTTGCATATGCTGCAGAGTGCTTATGTTACCAGGACACAGAGGCGCATATACATATTGCAGTACGCACAAACGTACATTGCCACAAGCTTTGCTAGGTGGTGGATAACATGCAGGCATGCGGAGCCTGTTGCTGTCGTACGGATGCGTACATTGTCATTGTGGGTATTCCGTAGGACACTTCTCTTTTGCTTAATTGCAAGCACTGCAAGGAGGACTGTGTGCCGCTGATTCTGAATACCATTTCAGGAAAAAAAGCACACCACCCAAACACTTAGCAACCCTATCATTATTAATGTTCACTTTTGCACATTCCTACTACCCATTAGCGAAGGGAAGGGGTAGCACAATTCCATACTTACTGTGGGGAAATGCGGATTTGCAGAACTTGGTTGTTATGGAAGGAAGAGATTGCTGTGTCACCGTCACGTCTCCTATGACACGATTTTTGAGGGGATGGCAGCCTGTGACATGGGGATGGAGTTTATGTGCAGGTGTGCCACAGCCATTTCATTTTGTCCAAAACATTTGTTTGTACGCAACTTGTAAGGGGGGAACAATTTTTTTCACTTTGCCTTCCAGCCTCTCCTTTTTGCTATTTGCACAGTTTCTTTCCTTTGCTATGTGCAAATGGTGTTGTGCAAGGATTGCAGCTTCTGTTGACTTGCTTTCCTTTCCAGTATGCTTTCTTATGGAAAACAGAATGTTTGCTGCACATGCATGAATATACAGTACATAATGTACGCTTCACACTACAGTACGTACCAATGGAGTTACTGCAGAAAGTCATTTTGTTATGAGGGACAATTCTTTCCTGCAACTTGAAGGTGCTTGGCATTGCCGCGTTACTAAAAGAGACATCATGCATATCTACTATTGCATACTGCAACACCTGTGTAATCATTAGAGACTGTTTTGCTTCTTTACTACATTGTACCGACGTTTTGCTCTAAGCTCTTGACAGCCGTTACTCTACCCGTTACCTCTTTGTTCCCATGTACAGTAGCAGTGCGGTACGATTGGTGAAGGCAGACGTTAATTTTGTTGTTGATTAATTCCCTTATGTTGTCCTCCCAATTACTTTCTCCTGTTTGCTTTGTACGTACACAATTTTTACACCTACTCCATTTCCTCTTGCCATTCTTTGCCATGCTGCTGTTTTCATATATTTTCATATATTTTTGTGAAAATGCAATATTGTGTAAGCAAAACACTATGGGCCTCATTACACGGTAGGCGGTAAACCATGGCGCTATTAGCGCCATGGTTCATGCCGGTAATTTACCGGTACCGCCTTGGAGGAAAGGGGAATTACCACCCTATTCCAAGGTTGGCGGGGCGGTAATTCCTCCTTCCTCCATTGCCCTTCCCCATTCCCATTTTTGCCCCATAGGGCATAATGGCAATGGGGAAGGCGCTAATTACAGTACCGCAAATTGCGGTACCGTAATTAGCACCCTGGTCCCTTTGCGCGTTGGATTTTTAATGCCTGCAAAAAGCAGGCGTTAAATTCCCCAACCCGCAAAGGGACCTCGTAGTAAGGCGGTAAGGATTTACCGGTACCGGTAAAATACCGGTACCGGTAAACCCTTACCGCCTACCGTGTAATGAGGCCCTATATCCCAGGGAAAAATAATGTGTCGCTTTTGTCATGAAGAGACTGGAACTTTAAGACATTTGATGATAGATTAGGAGAAATTGATAACACAGAGATGTATTCACTTTAAATGTCACTCTGTGGAATATATGATTGTAACCCATTATAAGCTGTGGCATGCTTTATTTCACACAGATCGAAAAATGCGTTAGATATGCAATCATTAATTATCTTTGGACATTACATTTAAAGGAAGACACACCTTAGCAGCCATTATCACAATCATGTAGGCAAAACTGTAACTTAGTTGTATCTTATTTCCTTCTCCCTTTCTTATTTTTTTTTATTTAATGAATGAATTGTATATAATGTAAATCAATGGATAATGTATGTGCAAGGTTATGTGAATTAGTATTATTTAGTTCTGATTTATGCCTTAGTTATTAGTTTTATAAAAAATTGTTTTTAAAAGGAAGTAACAGAAGATGTATACAAGTATTGTATGCTTATTTTGTAATTTAATGTTGAAACACTGGAATTTATTTCAGCCAAAACTATGTATAAATAAATAAATATATATATATATATATATATATATATATATATATATATATATATATATATATATATATGTATGCAACAAAGTTCTTATATACGAGCTGTAGTCAAAGAACCATGCCGTGACGTAATTACATATCCCAAATATCTCTGCATGTGTTTTATCGTGTGTGGCTTCGCAGTTTTCAAAATAGCCTCAGCTCTTTCAGATATAACCTTCTTTCCTTCATGCAAAATCAATAGGCCTATGTATAGCACTTCTTGTTGACAATATTGTAACTTTGCTTTGTCAACTTTATATCCTTTGTCAGCGAGTATAATCATCAGCTGAACAAAATTGCATCTACACTCTTCCTCTGAGGTGCTGCAAACTAAAATGTTGTCTACATATTACAAGACAACACTTTCTAAAGCGATATTGCTTAAGTCCATCTGAAGGACTCTATTGAAAATCGATGGGGACTCACAAAACCCTTGTGGTAAACAAATACTTTTCAGACGTGTTTGTCTAAAGGTAAATGACGTCAGATCCTGCAAGTCCTTGTGCAATGGGATTGAGATTTTTTGTTTTTGTTTAAGTCAATCACTGTAAAACATTGTGCTTCAACAGGTATATTACATAAGATTGTAGACAGGTTAGGAATTGAGGGAACTCGGTTTCTACAATCTGGTTTATCAGCCTAAGATCTTGAATTAGTCTCCAAGACCCCCCTTTCCCATTTTTCACAGGATAGACTGTCATGTTATAGAGTGACCCTGACGTCACTAGAATACCCTGATCCATCATGGCTGAAATCGTCTTAAAAATACCTTCATCTGCCTCTTGAGACATAGGATACTGTCGTGCAAGAGGTAAAATTGCTTTTGGTTTCAATTTAATCTTTACTTTTTCAACCCCCTTCAGTAGGCCTATGTCAAAGGGGCCGGTGGTCCATAATAAAGCTGGTACTTTTGCCATGTCTTCATCAAAATGCATTTGTGCTAACATCATCTTCTGAGGAACTTCTCCTTAAATTGCTCTCACCCAATATGGGATGTCTATGTTATATATTACTTTGCCATCAGATGGATGATCTCCAAACAGATCTTCATCAGTGATGTCAGTCAATCTGTAACCCTCCCCAATGGCGAATACTGCGCACTGTTGTCTGCCTTCATCATCAATTTCCATCAAGAAAAACCATTTCTCCTCGTACTATGGCTGCTTGTAGCTTTAATGGAAAGGCTCGCCCCTCCTCTTCAAGCATAGGTATTCCTAGTCTAAACAAAAATTCATCGGGTGTTCTTTTTGCTCTGCCTGTTAGGCCTGGTAGCCATGACAACAGAATGCATACTCAATAATGAAAAAGCGATGGTTCTAACGGTATAGCTCTCGCAGCTATCTGTCCTGAAAAAGCCATAATAATTTTAAATACGTTTAAATAATGAATTCCTGATGTTTAACACACTATGGGCCTCATTACACGGTAGGTGGTAAATCATGGTGCTATTAGCACCATGGTTGCCGCCGGTACCATACCGGTACCACCATGGAGGAAAGGGGAATTACCAACCCGTTCCAAGGTTGGCGGGGCGGTAATTCCCCCTTTCTCCATGGCCCTTCCCCATTCCCATTTTTGCCCAATAGGGCACAATGGGAATGGGGAAGGAGCTAATTACGGTACCGCAAATTGCGGTACCGTAATTAGCACCAAGGTCCCTTTGCGGGTCCCAACTTTAACGGCTGGTCTACACCAGGTCGGGTCCTGCAAAGGGACCTCGTAGTAAGGTGGTAAGGGTTAACGGTCACCGGTATCCTTACCGGTGAGTGTTAACCCTTACCGCCTTCCGTGTAATGAGGCCCTATGCCTTTATCAGTAAATGAAATGGTCATCTTCAACTTTGTCATTAAATCTCGTCCGAATATATTAACAGGTGTTTGCCTCGAATATATCAATGGCACCTTCATGTCACATTCTCCTTTAGAGACTGGTAATTCTTCAG
Organism: Ambystoma mexicanum; assembly: GCF_040938575.1. NCBI lineage: Eukaryota > Metazoa > Chordata > Amphibia > Caudata > Ambystomatidae > Ambystoma > Ambystoma mexicanum. The sequence goes on from NC_090928.1 coordinate 742,603,741, forward strand.
TGAAAGGAACTCTGCTTGTAGCTCTTGCGAATCCCTGAGTATTCATGGCATTGCCAGACATTGAGCATGTTGCCCCCGTGTCTACTAAAAATGAAAAATGTTTGCCTCCTATACTGATGTCTTCCCTTGGTTCCTTGTGAGGATTCGGCATCACAAATATTATTGAACACATCAGGTCTCCCAGTGAGCTGTCCTATTGTGGGGACAGTCTCATTCCATCACTTGTAAAAGGATTCCCTCCATTGACAGTGACACCCCCTATCCTAGGAGTCATTAACTGTCCTGTGCTTGTGTTTTGCTGAAGCTGCATATGTGACTGCGACTCTCCTTGCGGTGGATTAACTTCTACTTGCTGTGTTTGCAAGCTTTGCTGCACTCTCGGAGCTTGCTGCTGCATCGTTTCATTGTGAGTAAATCCATCTACATTCTGCTGCGAATACGCAGGTGTATTTGACATCCCCCTATCAAAAACTGTCCATTTTGCACTAACCCTTGACTTCTACACATGCGAGCAAAGTGCCCTGTCATTCCACAAGTCAAACATTTAGGCAGTGGACTCCCAACCTGCCCATTGCGCATATTCTGATTACCATCCTGCATATTCTGAAACCCACCTTTGTTATTCTGAAAACTTCCCTGATTATTTTGCCAATTCCCTTGATTACCTTGCCAACCTCGTCCTCAGAATCTTATTCCCCGTGGAGTAAATCCACTATTGTTATGATCGAACTGCCTTTAATTGTTCACCTGCGGCATGCTCACTGTTTGCTGTGAATTCGATCCAAAGACATTTGTCAACATTGCCCCTTCAATGGCATACTTGGACAATTTTTTCTGCACTAGTATTGCCTCTTCACCCTTCCTAATATCGTTTTTTTTGTGATTCTTTTCGTGCTGGAGTCTGCAGTAATGCGCAATGGTCAGCGGAATTTCCGACCACGGTTTTTCTTCTATACCAACTAATTTCTTAAGCTGCTCTGGAAGCCCTTGGCATAATTTATGATAAAATACCAGTATAGATTTTCCCCAAGATTCAAGCGTTTCCAAGCTCCATGCCTCATGAAAATGTTGAATGTTTGTCATTATAGCTCCCATATCGGACGTGTCCGGCTACAGTATTCTAAGCGCTTTCCAGACTGCTGCCCTACAGTTATTGAATGGTGCTCCACTGTGAGCAGTGTTGACTGTAGTTACACCAGGGTACCCTGCCCATGCCCACAGGTCATCAATTCTCTCAGCAATTATCACGATTAGAGACCCTTAATGTCCCCTATAGCCAACGTGTTTCCTCCCGTTATATTTATCGATTTCCCAACGCCAGAAGTTAAACTCAGGAGTTTAACCCTTAGATTATCTCTATCCATTTGAGGCTATGGCATATACTGTGGTCTCATTCCTCCTTTCTCTAGCAAGGGAAACTGAGAAGCCCCAAACTCATTCTCATCTCTCTTCATTTGTCTGTCCACCGCAGGGACAATATTCCTGCATCGCCTTCTACCTGGCAATGGTCTTAATCTGCTTACAGAAGGTGGCGACTCCCCCCTCTCACCATGGAGTTGCCCTTTAGGTCTGTCTGACTGTGTCAATGGTTCTGACGCCCTAGGTATAGGTGTGTTTAAATCCAACATCTTACTTCCTTATGCCAAGGAAAGCATCCCTCAGGGCCACATGCGTCATCTCTCTCTTACCCATGGAAGGTTTCCTGGTCTTTGTCTGACATTTCTTGTGCCCATCTCATGCAACTTCTCTCTTCGTCATCTATATTTAGAGTTAGTCTATCTAGAGATAGCTTCTTATGCTTCGTACCACATGAGGCTTCTTCTGTGTCATACAACTGAGTGCTGTCAAGTCAATATTTTGCCCCTTAGTTCTTTCTGAGCTCTCATTTCATGGTATACTTTATTGATCGCTTCCCCAATGCTCCTAGAGTCCAACTCGTCTTCTAGATTTGCTCTAGACGGGCCTGGTAATGACTCATTTTCTGGAAAGAATTCCTCAATATCCTTCCATGCTACTTGTGGATTAGGATTTCATACTTCCTTTTCCAGGTGATCAAGATTGCGTGCTCTCTGCCATCTTTTGCATTCCATATCATCATCAAATTCTCTTCGCTTTCTCACTTCCTCTCTCACTCTGTCTTCCTCTTTTTTCTTCATATTCCTTCTCTCATTTGCCCTTCGTATCTCCTGACCCCTTTGTCTTTGTATTCTTTTTTCTCTTATCTTTTGCTCTTCCCTTTGTATTCTTTTTCTTTCTAGTCTTTCCTGCTCATCAATTGTTCTTTGTCTATTGTCACGTATCCTTTGGTCCTCTACTCTCTCTTGTTTTTTCACTTGCTTATCTTGATATAACTGCTCTCGTCTTTGTCTATCTTTTCTTTTCGCCCCTTCATCTTTCAATCATTCCTCCCTTTATTTGTCTTTTTTATCTTGCTCATCTTTATATTCTCTTTGTGTTATGTCCTCAATGCTTTTACCAGCAAGTTTAAGAAAAATCTGACCACCCATCCATTTGTTCTGTACGAGCGCTATCTCATCAGCTTTATCTCTTTCTCCTTTCCATCTCTTTATTTATCTTCCTATATCTCGAGACGTGCTTGCTCGATCACTTCTTTCGTTATCGTGCCTCTCCTTGTCCCTTGGGACCATAGAGATTATATCTTTTTCAGGATTTTTCTCTGGGCCCTTGTCACTACTTTGCGTAGGTGACTCATATATACCCTGCCGCTGCTTTAAGCTCCCTCAATGGGTATTACCCATCATCTTTCTTATTCTCATCTTTTATTTCAGATGGGGCGGGTGGAGCAGAGGGCTCTTCACCCCCCTCTTTGCATACATTAAGTATCCAGTCTATGGGAGGTGGATCATCTCGCTCCTCCTGGTACATTTTCCAGGGTGTCCAGTCAAATGATCGAAAAAAAAGGATCGAATGACCTTTTGCTCGAATGCAAAAGGATCGAGACAAGAAGGGTTGAATTCTTTATTTTATTTATTTGTATATATTTTTTAGTTTGGGTTGGTAAAAAAATGTATTTAATAAAGAAAACAGGGGGTTGGGGGGGAACTCCCCCATAAAATAAAAAAAATAAAATAAAAATAAAAATAAAAATTTGGCCCCTTTTTCCGATCCTTTGACTGTCGATCAAAAGGCATTTGATCCTTTTGTTTTCGACTCTATCACTGGCAACCATTTTCCAGCGCTCTAAACTCACCCTGCATTTTTCTAGCTTCTGCCCAGTATATGCTGCATGCAAATAAGTCATCATATGTTGTAGGACTGCCTTCGATAGTGACCCTCCTTGCGGCCACGGCATAAACATTTTATTCCTTTAACCCATTTTGCACTATATTGTCTATGTTTGGGTGCATGTTTCGGCAATTGCTTGCAGATGTGCATAAGTGTAGTAACATCCTCCATACTTAACCCTTCACTCTTAACTTGTTAACACTTGCTTGCTTTAATCACAGATTTAAAAGTACATTTCAGGAAAACAACACAATATGAGCGATCACCAACCTTTGCAAACTCTAATCCCTTTGATAACAGTTTTTACTTTAATCTTGCTAAAAAAAACAACCACCTAGTGCAATAAAAACAATCAATTTCTTTATCAACTTCGTGCTTCTCTATTTATCATCAATTTTCTTCAATTCTGACATCATCATCAATACATAGATACATAAAGCAATCAGACAAACAGACATATTCAACCAGTTACATATATCTATCTCCACTGTCCTTTTCTGGGATCTGACTTGCCCTCTAAAAATGCTCCTCATGGAACTTAAATCAATCTCTTTCGAACAGTCTTAAATCAGACCCGTTTTTTACGTCATTCGTTACAGAACTCTATATTAAGATTTCTTCTAACGTTCTTTGAAACCTAGGTATATGGCGTATCCTCTTTATCGTGGCCTCTCTCATGATTCTTATTGCTCACCGATACTCTAGTCAACATCTATTCAATACTTTAACACTCTTATTCTCATGGTATGTTTATCTTGCCTCCCTCCGTTACTCTCTTTTTCCCTCATCACTTCCCTTTATTTACTACGCAGGCATCAATTTGCCACTCTCCACAGTTTCTACTCACCATTCATATGTTCGTCTTCTGATTCTAGGAATCTCACGCCTCTTTTACCGCCTCTTCAAACTGTCGTCCGATCAGCATCTCGTAGATGTGGGAGGGGATTCTATGGAAACTAGGGGACCCGTCGCACCCACCTTGTAAGGTCTTGATAATTACACTAACCACTATCTAAGGGGAGCTTCACGTCTTGTCAGCCGAATGGCAAAAGTTGTGCGATATTTCCGCGACTCTAAAGTTTACTTATGCCAATGGATTTTTTAATAAACCATCCTCTCTCTGCTATCAAGTGAACTGGATATCCCAGACCCTTTGATGAGTAGCAATTACCCTTGAGATGGATGGGGATTCAGATTTTATTCATACATCAATAATCGAAATGACTCAGGTAGTTTTGCAAAAGGAAATCTGTTTTAATGTCAATTATCTAAAACAGGGAGTACAACGAACATCAGCACTCGCTCAATCCTCTTACTCAACGAATCTTACAAAAAACTGAGGTTATATTAGGCACAATCAGTGGTGTGTTGACCTGTGTCGTTACTAATGTCATCCTTCGTTGCAATCAACAAAAACCTATTCAGGGAAGTGATAGGCTCTAACTGAATATCTAAGTATAACTTCCATATCAGTATAGAACAGTGAAGGAAAGTGATAGGGTACTTAACATCAGGTGGGGCAACTAAGCCCTCCCCTTAAAATGGCCACTAAATACACAACGTCCCATTGGCTACACAAACTATAGGACTCTTAATTATGCGGTTCCCTACAATTGGTTGGCTTCTAACCCCTGCTAGTACTTGTCTATCTACGTCTAGCAGCTTGCAGACTGAACATCCAGGTGCTGGTGAGCTCATCTTAACACTAACTTCCCACCAATTAGCAAATCAATCCACCATCATTTCAATGGTCCAGTGTCAATTAGGGCTTTGAAGCCTGGCCTTGAGTTTGTACTGTGCTCTGAGAAATGTTAAGGAGTGTGGGCACACACTGCCCTCGTGCATAGGTGTGACCACCTTGTTCTTCCAGCTTCATTCTTCCACATGCTTGGAGACGATGGAATCAAAACTTTTAGTGTATTAAAATCCTATTTTTGAATAGTACTCTGACGTGCTTTGCTCACGCCTTTTGAAGAGGAGTTTCTGTTCTTTCACACAAATTGTATCCAATGTCAGTTCATTCCAGTTTGATAAGACCTTGGCTCCTTTGGCTCATCCAACTCCTTCTGCTGAGATTCATTTTGTAATTCAATTTGCCTTTTAACTTTGACACACTGAAATTAGGCCTTTTTGCTAATGTCCAGCACTGCTTATAATGCATAGTGGAAACATCCATTCTATACTCATTAACATGCATATATATATATATATATATATATATTGGCGCTTGCCGCAATCTATTTACTATAAAGCTAGCCTCAAGATTACTTCGGCTGCTTGTATTTGTTTTGCATCTGTACATGTATAAACTAGCTTTAATATCTTCATCTGGTTCTGTGGCATAAGCTTTTTCACCTTGATCCCAAGATGTCACTTACCATTGATACTTTCTTGATGCCTTATAGAATATCTGCATTTTCTGGTCTCTGCATCTCTTCCACAGACGTCAGTTCGATTCTGTGTGATGTCACCATTCATCTTTGCCATTTATCTGTTCTGCTTCTTCAGGAATCTCATTCAAATGGCCATCATATTTTCTTGTGTGCAGGTACGGTTTTCTAAATGGGTACCTTGCCTCCCAGATCTTCTTAGGTATTGGTACTTTCACTGATAGTGCACAGAGTCCATACTCTGCTCTTTGTCTGTTCAACTGGTCTGTGTATGACTCATACTCTGGTTTCCAACAGACAGGTAATATGGGCAGGGTGGTTGGATTAGGGGTACTTAGCTCCTCCTCTACACTCTTTCCAAACCATCTCTTTCACCCTCATTCATTACATTGCACGATTCACACTCTTTCTATGCCCATCTAAACACCACCATTGCAACACCCACCTCTTTCCAGAAAACATCAGAATGCCCCTACTGGTTCAATCACACCAACACACCCTTACTCAGTAACCCAACACCATCACACCTCTATATACTTTTACTCCAACACCCTTCCTACCCACACATAGTATGCCACCTCACAATCAAACAGCACTCTATTAACCTCTCCAATCAGACCCACACACCCATTTACAATACATACATATTACAGTCCAAAACTTTCAAACCCAAACTTTCTCTTTTCCCAACAGACACAACAAAATGCCTACTAAAAAGCAACTCCATAGAAATAAAAGGAAACATTGAGCAGATACGAATGAAAGCAAACCATTTAGTCATCCACATCTAAAACAATTCATATAAAACATTAAAACAAAAGTGCTAGTAACTTTACTCAAAAGTAAACCACCCACAACAAAAAGGTAAGACCCCTCATGTAAAAACTAATAGTAAAAAATATGTGCAAAGAAAAGCAGACCTATTAATGAACCTAACATTGTATCTACCAGTGTATAGTCGTTCACGGTAAAGCAATCCAAAAATTGTATTTTACAAAAATTGTTCCACCGTAGAGTTGTTCACAATCTACCCCTAAAAAACTACTGCAGGAGACTAATCCTCGAAGCTCTAATTGACAGCGTATTTCTACTAAAGAGAACATTGATTATCACACGTTAACAGAATGAAAACACTAACTACATTAATCAATACATTACAGAAAGTACTTCTAAACATGCACAATGTCAATATAGATTCCTTTTCAAACTTCTGTGAAGGTGAATGGCTCACACAAGCAGCACACAACCACCTTTCAATGAAGAGGCTAATAAACAAGAACAACAAAAAACAATTGTCATAGAAAATAATGGTTGAGGGTATGAAATGGTAGGAGACACCAATATGGCAAAAGGCACCATTATTGAAAAAAACTTTACCAACAAACTTTCAAGCAAATACTCCCTTCACCAAAACAAACTGTCCAGTGTACAAATGGACATGCAGCTCAATTTGTAATGTACGCCGACAATACTGTAAATCTTTATGACAATTCCGCAATCACTATGTAAAACTAACAGACAAATGTAAAATGAAGTTAGGAAATATTTTTGGCTTTAGGGGTCCGGTCTGCCAAGGTGACACAACTAGTTCAAGCAAAGAAAATTATTTATTTATCTTGGATTATGGTCAACTATTTGTCGCATCTTCCTGAGTTGTGGTTACAAAGCCAAATAAACCACTCGAAACAAGTATAGATTTATTTGGAATGGTTGCCCTTGGTGATGACACATGTTTCGGCTGTCTTGAAAGCCTTTATCAAATAGGGGCTTAATACACTTCTTAATGGCCCCATTTATCAGCCATCGCGCATGGAGACAGTTATCAGAGGAACATTCACGAGATTGAACCCTGTTATTTGTCGAGCATTCATTCCACAGCCCAATGGGGACACACATCAGTAGTGTATTAAGCCCCTGATTTGATAAAGGCTTTCAAGACAGCAAAACACGTGTTATCACCAAGGGCAACCATTCCAAATAAATTGATGTTTTAAGAACTACCTTTGGCGCTGTCTGATATCTGAGTAATTCTGTTAAATACTCTGCATTTCAGAAACTGGTTGCAAAAGCACCTCCCACAACATCAAACTGTTAGCAACACACCATCCTGCTTTATGAAATCTTGTGCATAGACTAAACTATGCAAAAGGTCCTGCTCCAGAACTGCACAATTTAAATAACATTCGCCTACATGGAACAGCCAAAGAAAATAGAAATAGAACACATCCAAAGTAAATACTTTGGAATTGAAGTTGACTAAGAAAATTCAGTAACTTCAGAAAACATTACAGAAAATTTCACAAACACCAACCTTCTAAGAAACACATACGAAAAAGAAATAGCTACATTTCAAAACACATTTGCTGAAATACCAGACCAAGTATGTGTATGTTGTTGCAGAACTTTTTTTTATAAAAAGAGCACAAAAATACTACATATAGCCTACAAAATACAGGACAATGAAGAATCCCAATGTTTCCAATTAGCTTTATATCTAACAGAAAAAACTAAATACAAAGCCTAATTTACAGAACGTTTTCCTATGGCATTGCGCCATTATGAAACACTTCCATAAATCAGGCCCAAAATAACTGAACCCTCAATAGTTTGCACATACTGCAACGAAAAGCTTCTCAATAACCAAATGCATCACGTGCTATCACTATTCCCATTTTGAAAAGCTCTCCAACAACTTAACTGGGGCGGGTGGAGCAGAGGGCTCTTCACCCCCCTCTTTGCATACATTAAGTATCCAGTCTATGGGAGGTGGATCATCTCGCTCCTCCTGGTACATTTTCCAGGGTGTCCAGTCAAATGATCGAAAAAAAAGGATCGAATGACCTTTTGCTCGAATGCAAAAGGATCGAGACAAGAAGGGTTGAATTCTTTATTTTATTTATTTATATATATTTTTTAGTTTGGGTTGGTAAAAAAATGTACTTAATAAAGAAAACAGGGGGATGGGGGGAACTCCCCCATAAAATAAAAAAAATAAAATTAAAATAAAAATAAAAATTTGGCCCCTTTTTCCGATCCTTTGACTGTCGATCAAAAGGCATTCGATCCTTTTGTTTTCGACTCTATCACTGGCAACCATTTTCCAGCGCTCTAAACTCACCCTGCATTTTTCTAGCTTCTGCCCAGTATATGCTGCATGCAAATAAGTCATCATATGTTGTAGGACTGCCTTCGATAGTGACCCTCCTTGCGGCCACGGCATAAACATTTTATTCCTTTAACCCATTTTGCACTATATTGTCTATGTTTGGGTGCATGTTTCGGCAATTGCTTGCAGATGTGCATAAGTGTAGTAACATCCTCCATCCTTAACCCTTCACTCTTAACTTGTTAACACTTGCTTGCTTTAATCACAGATTTAAAAGTACATTTCAGGAAAACAACACAATATGAGCGAGCACCAACCTTTGCAAGCTCTAATCCCTTTGATAACAGTTTTTACTTTAATCTTGCTAAAAAAAACAACCACCAAGTGCAATAAAAACAATCAATTTCTTTATCAACTTCGTGCTTCTCTATTTATCATCAATTTTCTTCAATTCTGACATCATCATCAATACATAGATACATAAAGCAATCAGATAAACAGACATATTCAACCAGTTACATATATCTATCTCCACTGTCCTTTTCTGGGATCTGACTTGCCCTCTAAAAATGCTCCTCATGGAACTTAAATCAATCTCTTTCGAACAGTCTTAAATCAGACCCGTTTTTTACGTCATTCGTTACAGAACTCTATATTAAGATTCCTTCTAACGTTCTTTGAAACCTAGGTATATGGCGTATCCTCTTTATCGTGGCCTCTCTCATGATTCTTATTGCTCACCGATACTCTAGTCAACATCTATTCAATACTTTAACACTCTTATTCTCATGGTATGTTTATCTTGCCTCCCTCCGTTACTCTCTTTTTCCCTCATCACTTCCCTTTATTTACTACGCAGGCATCAATTTGCCACTCTCCTCAGTTTCTACTCACCATTCATATGTTCGTCTTCTGATTCTAGGAATCTCACGCCTCTTTTACCGCCTCTTCAAACTGTCGTCCGATCAGCATCTCGTAGATGTGGGAGGGGATTCTATGGAAACTAGGGGACCCGTCGCACCCACCTTGTAAGGTCTTGATAATTACACTAACCACTATCTAAGGGGAGCTTCACGTCTTGTCAGCCGAATGGCAAAAGTTGTGCGATATTTCCGCGACTCTAAAGTTTACTTATGCCAATGGATTTTTTAATAAACCATCCTCTCTCTGCTACCAAGTGAACTGGATATCCCAGACCCTTTGATGAGTAGCAATTACCCTTGAGATGGATGGGGATTCAGATTTTATTCATACATCAATAATCGAAATGACTCAGGTAGTTTTGCAAAAGGAAATCTGTTTTAATGTCAATTATCTAAAACAGGGAGTACAACGAACATCAGCACTCGCTCAATCCTCTTACTCGACGAATCTTACAAAAAACTGAGGTTATATTAGGCACAATCAGTGGTGTGTTGACCTGTGTCGTTACCAATGTCATCCTTCGTTGCAATCAACAAAAACCTATTCAGGGAAGTGATAGGCTCTAACTGAATATCTAAGTATAACTTCCATATCAGTATAGAACAGTGAAGGAAAGTGATAGGGTACTTAACATCAGGTGGGGCAACTAAGCCCTCCCCTTAAAATGGCCACTAAATACACAACGTCCCATTGGCTACACAAACTATAGGACTCTTAATTATGCGGTTCCCTACAATTGGTTGGCTTCTAACCCCTGCCAGTACTTGTCTACCTACGTCTAGCAGCTTGCAGACTGAACATCCAGGTGCTGGTGAGCTCATCTTAACACTAACTTCCCACCAATTAGCAAATCAATCCACCATCATTTCAATGGTCCAGTGTCAATTAGGGCTTTGAAGCCTGGCCTTGAGTTTGTACTGTGCTCTGAGAAATGTTAAGGAGTGTGGGCACACACTGCCCTCGTGCATAGGTGTGACCACCTTGTTCTTCCAGCTTCATTCTTCCACATGCCTGGAGACGATGGAATCAAAACTTTTAGTGTATTAAAATCCTATTTTTGAATAGTACTCTGACGTGCTTTGCTCACGCCTTTTGAAGAGGAGTTTCTGTTCTTTCACACAAATTGTATCCAATGTCAGTTCATTCCAGTTTGATAAGACCTTGGCTCCTTTGGCTCATCCAACTCCTTCTGCTGAGATTCATTTTGTAATTCAATTTGCCTTTTAACTTTGACACACTGAAATGAGGCCTTTTTGCTAATGTCCAGCACTGCTTATAATGCATAGTGGAAACATCCATTCTATACTCATTAATATGCATATATATATATATATTGGCGCTTGCCGCAATCTATTTACTATAAAGCTAGCCTCAAGATTACTTCGGCTGCTTGTATTTGTTTTGCATCTGTACATGTATAAACTAGCTTTAATATCTTCATCTGGTTCTGTGGCATAAGCTTTTTCACCTTGATCCCAAGATGTCACTTACCATTGATACTTTCTTGATGCCTTATAGAATATCTGCATTTTCTGGTCTCTGCATCTCTTCCACAGACGTCAGTTCGATTCTGTGTGATGTCACCATTCATCTTTGCCATTTATCTGTTCTGCTTCTTCAGGAATCTCATTCAAATGGCCATCATATTTTCTTGTGTGCAGGTACGGTTTTCTAAATGGGTACCTTGCCTCCCAGATCTTCTTAGGTATTGGTACTTTCACTGATAGTGCACAGAGTCCATACTCTGCTCTTTGTCTGTTCAACTGGTCTGTGTATGACTCATACTCTGGTTTCCAACAGACAGGTAATATGGGCAGGGCGGTTGGATTAGGGGTACTTAGCTCCTCCTCTACACTCTTTCCAAACCATCTCTTTCACCCTCATTCATTACATTGCACGATTCACACTCTTTCTATGCCCATCTAAACACCACCATTGCAACACCCACCTCTTTCCAGAAAACATCAGAATGCCCCTACTGGTTCAATCACACCAACACACCCTTACTCAGTAACCCAACACCATCACACCTCTATATACTTTTACTCCCACACCCTTCCTACCCACACATAGTATGCCACCTCACAATCAAACAGCACTCTATTAACCTCTCCAATCAGACCCACACACCCATTTACAATACATACATATCACAGTCCAAAACTTTCAAACCCAAACTTTCTCTTTTCCCAACAGACACAACAAAATGCCTACTAAAAAGCAACTCCATAGAAATAAAAGGAAACATTGAGCAGATACGAATGAAAGCAAACCATTTAGTCATCCACATCTAAAACAATTCATATAAAACATTAAAACAAAAGTGCTAGTAACTTTACTCAAAAGTAAACCAGCCACAACAAAAAGGTAAGACCCCTCATGTAAAAACTAATAGTAAAAAATATGTGCAAAGAAAAGCAGACCTACTAATGAACCTAACACTGTATCTACCAGTGTATAGTCATTCACGGTAAAGCAATCCAAAAATTGTATTTTACAAAAATTGTTCCACCGTAGAGTTGTTCACAATCTACCCTAAAAAACTACTGCAGGAGACTAATCCTCGAAGCTCTAATTGACAGCGTATTTTTACTAAAGAGAACATTGATTATCACATGTTAACAGAATGAAAACACTAACTACATTAATCAATACATTACAGAAAGTACTTCTAAACATGCACAATGTCAATATAGATTCCTTTTCAAACTTCTGTGAAGGTGAATGGCTCACACAAGCAGCACACAACCACCTTTCAATGAAGAGGCTAATAAACAAGAACAACAAAAAACAATTGTCATAGAAAATAATGGTTGAGGGTATGAAATGGTAGGAGACACCATTATGGCAAAAGGCACCATTATTGAAAAAAACTTTACCAACAAACTTTCAAGCAAATACTCCCTTCACCAAAACAAACTGTCCAGTGTACAAATGGACATGCAGCTCAATTTGTAATGTACGCCGACAATACTGTAAATCTTTATGACAATTCCGCAATCACTATGTAAAACTAACAGACAAATGTAAAATGAAGTTAGGAAATATTTTTGGCTTTAGGGGTCCGGTCTGCCAAGGTGACACAACTAGTTCAAGCAAAGAAAATTATTTATTTATCTTGGAACATGGTCAACTATTTGTCGCATCTTCCTGAGTTGTGGTTACAAAGCCAAATAAACCACTCGAAACAAGTATAGATTTATTTGGAATGGTTGCCCTTGGTGATGACACATGTTTCGGCTGTCTTGAAAGCCTTTATCAAATAGGGGCTTAATACACTTCTTAATGGCCCCATTTATCAGCCATCGCGCATGGAGACAGTTATCAGAGGAACATTCACGGGATTGAACCCTGTTATTTGTCGAGCATTCATTCCACAGCCCAATGGGGACACACATCAGTAGTGTATTAAGCCCCTGATTTGATAAAGGCTTTCAAGACAGCAAAACACGTGTTATCACCAAGGGCAACCATTCCAAATAAATCGATGTTTTAAGCACTACCTTTGGCGCTGTCTGATATCTGAGTATTTCTGTTAAATACCCTGCATTTCAGAAACTGGTTGCAAAAGCACCTCCCACAACATCAAACTGTTAGCAACACACCATCCTGCTTTATGAAATCTTGTGCATAGACCAAACTATGCAAAAGGTCCTGCTCCAGAACTGCACAATTTAAATAACATTCGCCTACATGGAACAGCCAAAGAAAATAGAAATAGAACACATCCAAAGTAAATACTTTGGAATTGAAGTTGACTAAGAAAATTCGGTAACTTCAGAAAACATTACAGAAAATTTCACAAACACCAACCTTCTAAGAAACACATACGAAAAAGAAATAGCTACATTTCAAAACACATTTGCTGAAATGCCAGACCAAGTATGTGTATGTTGTTGCAGAACTTTTTTTTATAAAAAGAGCACAAAAATACTACATATAGCCTACAAAATACAGGACAATGAAGAATCCCAATGTTTCCAATTAGCTTTATATCTAACAGAAAAAACTAAATACAAAGCCTAATTTACAGAACGTTTTCCTATGGCATTGCGCCATTATGAAACACTTCCATAAATCAGGCCCAAAATAACTGAACCCTCAATAGTTTGCACATACTGCAACGAAAAGCTTCTCAATAACCAAATGCATCACGTGCTATCACTATTCCCATTTTGAAAAGCTCTCCAACAACTTAACTTGTATGGGAGCATTATAATCCAAACAGTACATCCATTTCAAGCTATAATACGCCTTCAACCGAAATCAGCCAAATTACCTCCATTAGAGTTACTAAAGGGCACCCGTGGCAAAGTAGTATATTTTCCATTAGATCTCAAAGAAAATATAGAAACTCTAGGAGTACAATGACCAATAGATCAATCTTTGATTGTACTAGTTAATGGTGTACCAACAAAAGACCAAAAAATGTGGCAACAACTAGTCAATTTAAGCAAAGTTAAACAAGTCCTACAATATCTTAAAGAAAACCATGAATACTACACAGATATAAACATAGAGGAAAACTTAAGATATACCACCCTAATAATTCGTAATTCATCAGGAACTGGGCAATTTAAATATATATAGCCAACATTCCAGAGTGGTATACAGTTCACTGACTACACTCCAAAGACACCATTGAAGATGCATTAGAAACACATCAAATGCATCAAGCCAAAGGATCCCCTATGAGCATGTGGGAAAAAAAGTATGTATAGAAGGAAGTTTGTTTCCTCTACTCTTCCCTACAGGTAATGTGTCACAAATCTCGGGGGCACTGTTGAGCAGCGAGCTGATGAAGGTCTAAGCTGACATCACTCTGCCCAGCCCAGCACTATTCGCTCAAAATGTGCCATTGTTTTCACGATAAAACATCTAAAAAATGGCCAATCTCTTGGTTTGACAGCTGGGGCTACCCGTGCCAGTATTGCTGGGTGAAAACAGAGCCTGGGAAGCCCTGAAGGCTTCATATCCAGAGTCTGCTGCAGACCTAATGCTGGAGCCAGTGTGTGTAGAGGGAGGATAGCAGAGTGAGGTGCAGCCCCATCCGCACTAACAATGCGGGTTGAAACAACCAGGAATAACGGCAGTGGCCCTTGCACCATAGTGGCCATATTCTGTCCTCCCTGGCATGAGAAGCATAGTTGTGACGAGGGACAGAGCTGCGACGGCAGCAGTATTTTACACCAAAGAGGAATTACGGAGGAGGACCGGCCCACGGACTGCCTGGACGCCTGCTGTGGGGGCATAGGACATACTGAAGGTCGTCCCAGGAGGGTAATTGATTTCAGACCTGGACTCCCTGAGAGCTGGCTTGTGGTCGCCTGGTGCTCCGACAGAGCAGAGCCAGAACGGGCCACCGATGGCTGTACACAGCTGCCCTGAAGGTAACGCTTGACCCCTCTCCTGCTTGCACAACCTGTTGGGAGCCATTGACTAGCTGGTACGTGCCACAGCCCCTCTGGTCTCATGGGGAATTCTCTTGTCTCTGTCACAGTTGACTTGGCGCCCGCATTCACCACCCATACTCCATCATCCTGGTCCTAAGTTCTTCTAACGCCCTGATAAACTTGGTCCAGTCACGAATGCCACCGCAATAAGGGCCTGGATGGAAGGATTGGTTTGGGGGATACTCCACAGGCTGGCAGCGGACTACTGCCTGTAGCGGCAGGTAACACAGCTTTCACTGGATTGTGCTGCTATAGTAGAAGCACATTTTATACTCCTCTTTGGTGGGCAAGGTTTCTGCCACTCCAGAGCTACAGAACTATCTGGACATAGACCAAAAAACAGATGATGCAACCATAGTGGGCACAACCCGTCACAGATCCTTTTGGACAGTTGGGTGCTGGAGGGGACCCCAACTTCCGGCTAAACATTCCAATAGTGTGGCAGCGCTACCCCAGAGGGACCTGTTCCCGCGTTGCCTCTGGGCCTATTATCCTGGGACATGTAGGTGGAGTGCTCTGACACCTGACCCATCGCTACTACAAATTAGAGGAGATTAAGTGTCCACCACACCTGCTTATACAGTGGGAGACCTACGGATGGTTGATCAACAATCCAGTGGAATATTATGAGACGTGGGGCCAGGCAGGCGTTTTTGATGGTTGCTTCCAATAGACAGTGCAATAACTTGTGGAGTGCATGTACTATGGCTGTGGCAACGTGTGGGCCTGGTCGCCCACTGGAGAACAATAGGCGTGCGAACAGCATTCCCTACTTACAACATGATGACTAGAGACACGGGCAGAGGCATAAAACAGGTGCCATGGATAAGTATACAACACCTAATACCAAGGGTACCTCTGAGCCTGCAACGACCTCTGAGGCAGCAAAGCACAACCACTGTGGCCAGGGAATCTGGTTGCATAACGCAAGCAGAGACGAGAGTTAGGGCGACAGAGTACACCGTGCAGAACCTTCAGAATATAGTGTCATCCCTGGTGAAAGACATGAAAATGGTGAAGTCTAAGGGTGATGATTTAGAATCCTGTTCCAGGAGGAACAACATCAGGATAGTGGGAGTGGCGGAAGATGCCCTGACAGAGAGTATGGAACAGGCAGTCGATAATCTGCTCAGGGACCTCTTGGGATCACCAGCATTGGACCCCTTCTTTGCAGTTGAAAGGGCACAACAAGCCTTAGGTCAGTGGCCAAAACCCAGCGATTCACACAACCTATTATAGTAATTAGACGTTTTCTCGATTTCTCCATATCAGTAGAAAATGAACGATGCAACATTCAACATTCAATATGCCATGCTATTCCCGGCCAGACTGAAATTCCAGTTTCGTGCTAAGCTCTATTTTTATGGTTCCCGATGAAGCGGTCAAGTTCATAGAGGCACAAATCCTAATGCCGGACGGCCCTGAGCAAGCTGACGACGATCCACCATGATGTGACACTCGTAGACCGCACCATGTATTATCCCATTAAGCCTGTGATGACATAGTTCACATAAGACACCCCCCTACATGAAGGTTTCTTTTTTTATGAAAAGTATGGTGTTATGGTGCATTTACATAGCGGGTCTCGGTGCAGACAGCTTACCCCACAGCAGTTGCTAATGTTATGTTGTCTCAGGGAAAGAGGGGAAGGCCAAGTTGGGGTAGGCCAACCAGAGGGAGGGCCGGTGGGAGCCAGGGAGACACTGCTAGGTTGGGGGGCAAATGAAGGGGTGGGAAGCTGGCCGATTGTTCTGAGGTCAAGAGAACTGTGGATGCTTCTTGCGGAACCAAGCATAGCGAATTAGAGAAAATGGGAAAATGTTTGGCAACAGAGTTAACAATGTTCTGATGGGTAAAACAGATGTAGTATCTGCTGAGTTGGGAGTGGACTTGATAGATACTTTCCATGGTATGTGATTGATACTAAACTAATGTCTTGGAATGTTAAAGGACTGGGTAACTATACCAAGTCACACAAAATCATGGCATATGCCCTTAGACATTACATTAAGATCCTATTCCTACAGGAGACACACGCCAAGAGGGGTACTACAACTGGTATAGCCCCGACCTGAGGGGCAAATTGATATTTGACCAACTATTCATCCCAGGCCAAAGAGGTCATGATAATGATTAATAAATCTGTTAAGTTCCCTCTGAAAAGGAGCTACATCGACCCTGATGGTAGATATGCCATACTGCATGTTGTTATTGCTGGTGCTGAATACATGTTGGTTGATATATACTGTCCTATTGTTGATACTCCCGATTTCTTTGACAATGTGGCATCCATACTGCTGGAATTTATCAGGATTCCAATCATATGGGGGGCATGAACCTGATACTTGATACAGTGTGGGATACAAACGGGACAGCCCCTAGACCCCTATCACGAGCTGGCCACAAGCTGCTATTACACATGAATTTGTTGGGTTTTCTCGACGTGTGGAGAACACTTCACGAACAAGAAAAGCGATATACATATTATTCCTTGGTTCACGATAGCTCATCACAGATAAATCTGTTCTTGCTGTCAGGCTCCTTGATAGGGAGGATCGGGTGTGCTGAAATACAGCCCCTCACCCTATGTGATCACTCACGGGCCATATTAACATTGGTTCTGGGATCGTCTCCTGACCCCGGAACTCCTGGCAATTTAAGTCTCAGGCACTCCTGGATATTGTATACAAAGCTGATATTCACTCGGATATTGAAACATAATTCGATTGCAATAAACCGAGCGCCACCTCTGCAGGGGTAAGATGGGAAGCCTTTATACGGGGCATGCCCATATCCAGGGAAACAGGTATACTAAAAACAATAAGGCAAGACCTTCACTGTTCTGAAGATAAGCTCAAGCACCTAGAACATACATACTTAACCTCACATAGCCCCAAAGTATTGGAAAATATCCAAACCGAGTTGGATCTCTTTGAAGCACACGCACTTAGGGAAATACAATACTTCACACGGCCACAGGTGGCTTGAAGATACGGGGAGGCTGAAAGGCCGGGTAGAACACTAGCTAGATTCATCGGATCAGAAGGTGGACACGTGCAGTAGACTGCATTATATAGGAGAAGGGATCTCCCCAGTGGGCTGACCAAGAGATCCTAAATGTATTCTCCAGCTTCTATGGCACCATGTATGCGGCGGACCTAGAGCATGATGTACACACTGTACAATCCATCTTCGAGAGGATTCATATTTCATGCCTGAGATATCAGACCAGGGAGGAGCTCAAGAATCTGATCTTACTGGAAGAAATAGTGAAAGTAATATCAGACATCCCAAAAGGTAAAGGTCATGACAGGCTTACCCCTGAGTTTTACCAAGAATATGCAGCCCCACTCTCCACACATTTGCTAGAGGTATGGAATGAATCACTCCATAACTCCATCCTTCCTGCTACTCTCAGAGATGCCACTATAAATGTCCGCTTGAGGCCTGGGAAATCGGGCAATGAATGTGGGTCCTACAGACCATTGTCCCTTATGAATATAGACATTAAAATATTTGCGAAAGTACTGTAAAATAGGCTTATGCCGCTCATGCCCTAAATAGCACATGACTATCATGGGGGCTTTGTTCCCGGTAGTTTGACGTCCTTGAATATCAGGAGATTCTTTATTGTATTGGCCAGGATTGATTCTAAGGCTGAAGCGGTGGCAGTCACATTGGATGACCAGAAAGCCTTTGCCATGGTTTTGTGGCAATACATGTCTTGGGAAGGATGGGATGTGGTCTAGAAAGCAGATATATTAAGCTGCTATACACTTGCCCTACAGCCAGTGTATTGGTCAACTCTCACAGATCACCATCATTCACCTTGGGTTGGGGCACCCGACAGGGTTGCCAACTTTTCCCCCATCTCTTTGCATTGGTTATTGAACCTATGGCTGATATAATTAGAGCTTTCCACATCCATCGAGGCATCCGACTGAAGGACCAGCCAGAGGTAATATCATTATATACCGATGACATTCTGTTGTAAGTCAGAGACCCTCAGGTGCACCTTGACCCTATCCTAAGAGATATAATTCAAATGTAGGGCTTCTCTGGGTTTAGGATTAATGATAGCAAATCCAAAATATTCCCACTCACAGAAAATACCAGATGACCGACTAGTGAATTTCCTCTTCGTTGGTCTCCAGAGGGATTCAGATATTTATGGGGAAAAGTTTCTGGGACGAAGGCAGTGTTATTATCAGATAATTATGTAGCTATGGAAACCCATGTTGTAAACAAGTTAACTAGATGGCAATCACTGCCAATCACCACAGCAGGTAGACTATCCTTGATAAAAATGGTGTTAGTTCAGAAATGACTATATATATTCGCAAATGTCCCTATCTGGCCTGGGAAGGCATATTTTGGTTCATTACATAATCATTGTGCACAATACATGTGGCATGTCGGAGCCGTGTGGAAAAAAATGGGCGGATATGTCTCTTCCATATGAGAGAGGAGGCTTTACAACCCCTGACCTTGACTTATATTGGGTAGCAGCACAGTCCCAGTATGCTTTGTTCTGGTATGGTGATGTCCATCGACCACCACATGTCAAACTTGAGCATCTGGCAGTCGGGGAGTCCGCTCTCTGAACTCTTATACTGAACCACACCTACAGAAATGATTGCCCAGTTGACCCGATTGCCACCACGTTACAAGCCTGGCACAGGCTGTTACCAGCGGACACCGTACCAGGTCCTTACTACAGCTCTCTCCCCATGTGGAGATTCCGGGGCCTAGAGCCTACACATGACCATCAATAATAATCCATTGGAGGGGGCTAGGCTATGAAACACTGGCAGACATGTTCCTTGAGAGGAGTTTCATAACACCACAAACCTGGCGGGGGTTCACTCCGGTTCTGGCCTGGAAAAGCTACAATCGCATAGACTCTGTGCATCAATTTGATTTTGATGGCCATGTTTCCCCACCAAACCCTTGAAAACTCCTGAGTTACAGTACATTGCCAACGCATATGGTGCACATTGGATTGTGTCATCTCTGTTGCTACAGAAACATCCGGACCTGACAGCAAGGGTGCATGCTAAATGGGTGGGTGATCTAGGTATAGACTTGTCGGATGCCCAGTGGCATTCTATGTGTTTGCACACACGTACTGTTTCTCTCAATTTCAGATTACGCTGCATGCAGTATAAACTGTTAAATAGATTGTGTTCTACTCCCCAGAGGATCAATCATTTTGCCTGGAACATGCTCCATAAATGCCCCAGAAGCCACCCCACTGAGGCTGATCACCTACACATGTTCTGGTCATGCACCTGACTTCAGAACTTTTGAGACAGGGTCTTGCAAACGCTTACAGACATAATTGTGACCCCAGTTCAATGTGCGTCACTCTGCATGCTTTTTGGAATATGGGCTAAAACCATGAGCAAAACATTTTTGCCATTTGTAAATATAAGCTGTATTGTTGCCAAGAGATGTATACTACAGTGTTGGAAACAAATGTCCCCACTTAACTTTAATATGTGGCTCACAGCACTCACCTGGACTCAGACATGTGAGGAAGAATATTTGAACCTAGTGCCTCTACCATCCTGCCCTAAGAACGTCTGGCCTGCATTTTGGTCATACCTGACCAATTAGTAGACGGGATGGAATGTTGAATGGTACACTTTTACATCGATCTACTGTTGCCTTTGAATCTGTATACATGCGCGCTGCAAAAGAATACTGGTTCCGATGACAAGCTGATGTACATTGTATGCTAAGGAACCTAGTCCCACCCACATGGTTTTTACTTTAAGTTGTGTACAGTACGGATGGGATGACTTGCATGACTTCTTACGCACTACACACCAAAATAAAGAGGAATTGATATAAAATCACCAGAAGAACTGTGTTCTCTTGACTCTGCCAATTTATAAAGGTACTTTCACCATCACTTCATTACCATGCGGCACTTCATCTGCAATAAAAATACCCCTTCAATCAGAGAAGTGCAACACTTCTTTGGGAGAAAAGAATATCAATCCAGAGGAGCACCACACATCCACATGCTTTTGCGGATAAAAGATGCTCCCAAATTTGGCTATGACAGTGATGCCACTGAATTACAGTTTATTGATAAATACATTACCTGCAACATTCCTTCAGAAACCAAAGATAATGACCTACGTACAGAAATCTTACACTTCCAAAAACATAAGTGTGGAAAATACTGCTGATGTAGATATTAAAAAAAAATGTTAATATTATACCAAATGTCGCTTTGGCTTCCCAGACCAGTTTGCAAAAAAGGTTAAGTAAATAACTTTAGAAACAGCGCAAAAGGCACATCCCCTAAAAAAAAATACAACATTAAAAGGGACGAAGCATCCAAGTACATCAAAGATTACAATGCAATCATTGCCGTCTTGTGGAATGCAAACATAGACATACAATACATTGCAGACAATTCTACTGCACTTGCAAGATATGTCACAGCCTATTTCACCAAAGATGAGAAAACAGAGCTAAAAGACCTCTGGGATGACATATCATCTGACAAAACAATATCACAAAAATTGTACAGCGTTGGTATAAAAATGCTCTCCCATAGAGAATGCAGGTGCTACGAAGATTCAGACCGTTTAAAAGGTACAGACTTATATGGCAAATCTGAACACATTGGGCCTCATTACTAGTCTGGCGGTAGCCGTGCTGGTAAAACTGGCAGGCTGCCCCTGGGTAAATGCATTTTTCTGATGCCTGGCTCCATGGAAACACAGAGGGGATTACGACCCTAGTGTTCCTAGATGTCAGGCACCAAAAAAATGTAAATCCCCATTCCCATTTGAGTCCCATCGGACTCAATGGGGATGAGGGAAGCACTGGCACTGTTAATAACTTTCCTGGTGCTTCAAGGAAATTCTGCGGGTGGGTGCCATCCTGCCCGCCAGGTAAGGCCTGGCAGGCGGGACGGCAGCCGCCCGCCGACTCAGAGTGTGCCGGTCTGGTAAAACGGTGCCGGTAGGCTTACCGGCACCGTTGGTACTAGACCAGCACACTTGTAATGAGGCCCATTGTCTGGATAAAGCTTGGTCCAGCTTCATTCGAAACAAGAGTACTAGAGTCCTTCCAAGAGAAACAAACAATAGCCACGAATGATCACAACAACCATTACATTAAAAAAAATAATAATTGACATATACTTCCCAAACAGAAGTACTGCTTTGAAAAACATGTGCTTGTGTAACATAGCCCAAAACTACTCCTACAAAAACAATATCACACCAGATGAGACAACTAGCAAATATGCAGTCTAACCTTTTGAAGGATGCCTAGTAAAACATACCAAAAAGAGCCTAATTAATCATATAACATTATCATTTAAATATCCGCAACATAGAGAACTGTATTACATGGCCCTACTACAACTTTTTAAACCTTGTAGAAAAGAAGAGGATTTATTGATTGATGACTATGACACATTTGAAACTGCATTCAAAGCAAATGAAAGCAGCATAACACATGCCAATTTCAAACAATACAAATAAATGTTGGACTATGAACGCCAACAAGAGGAAGAAATTGAATCTCACTAGATAAAGACACTCTTGAGGGCAAACAACCTTCCTTACAGTAAACCAAGAATACTTGGAAATCCACTCATTCAAAATGAAGCAGAAATAGCCATGACTGAGGTAGAAAATACCATGTGTCAATATAAACAATCTGAAGAAGACTTGTCAGTGATCAAATCACAGCTAAATGATTGAACAACTCACCATTTATCTAGCAGTCACTAAAGAAATTGAACATGGTTTTAAACAGGAAACTAAAATGTATAGCTGTAAACATTATACACCTCTGCTCCTGCGCTTAAGTGGTGAATCTGGTTCTGGTAAAATGTTCTTAATTAAAATAATCCACACATTTCCACAAACCTTAACAAACAACAACCTTTCAGCTGTTGGAATAGCCCCCACAGGTTTAACTGCCTACAACATAGGAGTTGTAACATTACACCGACTACTCCTCCTTCCAGTAGAATACCAAAATAAATTAGAATACTACACATTATCAGCAGAGATTGCACTGAAGTATGCAGAATTCTCAAACAAATAACATTTTTCCTAATAGATGAGGTAAGCATGGTTTACAACAACTTGTTAGCTTTATTTCACCTCAGAATGCAAATCCTAAAAACTGAATACAAAGAACTGTTTGGAAGAAAACATGTTGTTTTCAGAGACCTCCAACAGTTAACACCAGTAAAATGTCAATCTATTTTCAAAACATTAGGACACAAACAATGCCACCACAAACCTGGCAGCATTGGAAATGTAAATCTATGGCAACACTTTCAGTACAGAGAACTAACTCAAAACATGTGTTAGACCTCACCTATGCTCACATTTAAAAAAAAGCATTAGAACTGGTCTGCTTACAAAAGATGCAATGTAAATTGCATATAAATCCCTGTAAATCCCTATAAATCCATCTTAAATACTAGAATAATCCATGAGCTATATAGGTGAAACACATATGTTCCTGATGTCACGGGAACCTCAACAAAAATTAACTCAACAAAATCTGAAATGCATGTCCTTAATGCCAACACTTAAAAGCTGTAGTCAATTCAGCGAGACAATGGGGTTCATTACAACTGTGCCAGTCCAGTAACAATGGTGCTGGTAAGCATACCGGCACCACTGTTACTGGACCGGCACAGTACGACTATGCGGGTGCCGTCCCGCCCGCCAGGTTCCCGACCTGGCGTGCCCAACGGCAGCTGCCCACAGAGTTTCACAGAAGCCGTGTAGCCCATTCCCATTGAGTCCTATGGGGCTCCAGTGGGAATTGGGATTTACAATTTACCGGCACCTGAATTCCTGGAACACCAGGGTTATAATTCCCTGGTATTACCGGCAGGGTTACCGCTGTACTTGTAATGTGGCCAAATGTCAAGCAAAGAAATGCAACCAATACTGCATATCAGCTCCACAGACAAACTAGAAGTGCATGGCATGAAACTCCCTATGTGTGAGCAAGCAATGGGATGACTAAAAAGCTTAGAAAAATCAACTCCGACACAGCTACATTGGAGAAAATATGAACTTTGTATCTAAACATCGGAGTCATTCTAAAACCTAACCTTGATGTAGAACAAGGTTTAGTTAATGGAGCAATTGGTACAGTTGTTGGCTACCAAACATATCCACATGACAACAACATTCAGTTTGTCAATATCCACTTTGACAAACTTGCAGAAGATAAATAAATTGGATCCACAATAGCATGTTTCCTTCTTATCAAAGACATGTACGTACGCGGAGAACAATTTTCTCTATCTCTTGCATATGTTGTCACTATGCACTAATTGCAAGGTCTAACCCTAGGCCACGTATTGATTGACATTGGCAGCACAGTCTTTAAGGAAGGTATGAGTTATGTAGCACTTTCACGTCTGTATTCAATCAACGGTCTATTCCTAGTTAACTTTGATCCAAACAAAGTCGACGTTGACATTCCTTGCATCCTAGAATACGACAGGCTATGTGCACTGTACCCATTCCATCTAGATATGTACCCTGCACCTCAAAAAATAAAACCTCTAAAAAGAAAACTAAGACACACAGAATCTACAACAGATCTCCCAACAATACAGCTAAAAAACAACAACCAACTCCTTCTCCACCAAATAATACAACCACAAAACTGTCTACTACAAACTCAACTGCATGCCCATTAGAAAAGAAAAAGGCAAATATCTCTTCTCCAAGAAAATCTGCAGGCCCATGAAATGATGCAGACACACAACCCTCTGGTCCATTTCAATTAATCAACCAACTGGAGTAAATCACTGTGCAAATGTAAAAAATCAATCTTCTCTTCCAATTGCCACCAATTTTTCACCACATTTACGTAAAAGGCTCAGACCAGTTGTGTTTACAGATGCTCATCCTTCATAGAAATGCCACAAATAATCCTGACAACACTTATAGTGTCTCAGGTATAAGGCAACAATTGGACTACTGTGCAGGAATGGTAAAATGTACCATAAACACACAAGAAGATCCTCAAGAATTCCTAGGTGCTTACTACAAGTGCTGGAAACCAAAAGCATCCCTATAAATGAAATCTTCCAAATTTCATACATGTGAAAACATACATGCACTTGAACTATTCTGTCTCCCTGCAACAACACATCTGCCGAAGGCATAACATTGGACAGTTTCACCCAGATCTATACTACACTGCGGTAAGAGTACCCTCATATCCATATGCCTGCATATTAACTGTGATTGCCCTTTCACATTGTAGGCATACTGCAAGCATATTGTATACCGCAGAGACTCTACCCTCTTTTACCAATGACACACTAACTTATGTCTAATTGCTCACGGCCTTACTACCTATCCAAACATTACCTGTTTTACATGTGTTCAGAATATCCCTCCAAGACCTTGTTTGTTCCAACTGATTAGATAAGTCTATGCAAGTTAACTGTTTAAACTGGTGTTAATGCTAAAGTAGCCCTTCTACATTCTATTGTTAGCTCCAACTTAAATGCTTCTAAAACTATAGTGCTCAAATTGTGATCATTCCCACAGCACCCAGCCCAACGCCTAACCAACAACACTGCCAAATCGATTAACTTGCCTGAAAATACCTACGTACTATGAGGCCATTAGAAATTGTGTCATTAGAAATGGTGTATATGATCCTATACCGATAGTTGCATGCCCACTGAGACTTATCCTGTTTAGCTCCCAGTTCCCACATTTGGATACTCCTCAATTCTTAACTGTGATTTATGGGACCAGTACTAGCCCATTTGACCTGTGTTACGTGCTCGCTATGTATCAGTCTTGTAGACCTTGTTTGCTATATATCAATTTTGTATACCTCTTGCTGACAATCTGTTAACCTTCTACGAACAACGAATGACTGTAAACTGCCAGCATATTGTGATTGTGTAATCATGTATAACCATAGCACACACTGTTTCACCCCACTTTAGTTGAGACTGTATACCTATGCCCTTTTTATAATCTTCACCCTGGATGTTATTAGCGGCAGCCTAAATACCTTTGTACCCCCTATCTCAGTTATCATGGCCAATAACTCCTCTACAGCGGCTTCTATCAAGCCTACAGCATTCCTCCTGCAGTTGACACTCCGCAACAGGATCAAACCTACCCCATTCATACCACCTTTG
Source organism: Ambystoma mexicanum (assembly GCF_040938575.1). Lineage (NCBI taxonomy): Eukaryota > Metazoa > Chordata > Amphibia > Caudata > Ambystomatidae > Ambystoma > Ambystoma mexicanum. The sequence continues at coordinate 742,630,039 of NC_090928.1, forward strand.
AAGGCTATGCATACCAAGACCTTCTCCAACCCCTCTAATCAAATACAAATCCCGAATGTCTACATTTCGCTGGAGGATACCGCCCAACATACTAGCCAGACCACAATGGACATTAGCCCGGAACCCCCTATCATGGCATCCTCTCCAACCTACCCATGCCTAACCATAGCAAGAAACACCAGGTTAGGATCTATACTGAGGAAATACCACAATTTCTCTCCTAGAACAACACCCTGCTCCAGTCCAGTCCAGAGATCCAAAAATCACCTCGGAAAAACAAGAAAACCCACATAAGTAAGAGACAGACACCAACCACACCTAAGTCACTCTCCCACAATACTAGCCCGATATCTATCTCTGGAGCACTAATAAATGCTTTATCACGAATAGCCCATGCAACCGACATTGCTGACCTGATTCTTGATATAAACAACTGGACTATTGGCAATTACCAGACCTGGCTACATGCAACTGCTGGCCCATCACTCCTCATCGCAACACCTGACAACTACATAGTATATAGAGCAGACAGAGAATCATCTAGACGTGGCGCATGGCCGTTATCGCTAAAGCCTCACTAGGACTCAGAATAGTCACACATGACTCCATCACCGCATGTGAATGATTGACTGTGAAACTATCCCTCTGCACCTCACATAGCTTAACTATATATCTAATCTGCAGACCCTCATACCCACTAGGCTCCTTTGAAGAAGAAATCAACACCATGATTTCTACTAATACCAAACCCTCCTCGCAATTCCTCTTACCTGGGGACTTTTACCTAGGAATCAATGACCACACTGACCCTTCCAAACTTACCTTGACCAACTCCTTGTTTGAACTTGGCCTTACTCAGAGAGCCCTCCTACCCACTCACATTAAAGGAAGAATCCTTGACTGGGTAGCAGACCTTAATTCTACAACTATCATAACTTCGATCAAACCACTATCATGGACGGACCACTTCTTGCTTACATTCAGCCTGCAAGTTTGTATACCCCCTATCAAAACAAATGCTATTGCTCCCTCCATGCCAACTAGAAACAAGAAAAATATTACAGTAGATAACCTTAAGCCTTTTCTTGAACCCTTGCTCAATCCTCTACCTCTCGATAAATCCAGCAGAGCTAGTGGAGCTGTACAATAAGACAATCAGCAAGGCCCTTGATGCCATTGCACCCTTAAAAATATGTAAGTAAACCCACTGCTCACCTGAACACTTGGTTTACCCCCAGACTTAAAGACCTAAGAAAAGAAAAAAAGGAAATGCGATTCCACCTGAAAAAATAACCAATTTACATTTAATAAAGATACCCTATAAAAAGCCACAGCCACATACAAAGACAACATTCTATAAGCAAAATGCGTGACCTATAATACACGGATTGACAAAGCTGCATCTAGCACTAGAGAACTTTTCACTATTCTCATAGAACTGGAGTCACCACCCCCACAGACAACTCCATCAAGGATCAAACTTGGTGTACCAAAATCCAAGAAGCATTGGCCAACAAAATAACAATGCTCCAAAACAAAATTGCTGATAAAAAACTAAACTTGCCTCGGCAAGACAATTCTAAGAAACAAAGCCCCAACATCCCCAACCCAACACAATATATCAAATTCACCTCAGATCCATCCACGAAGTAAAACAAATCATCGCCTCCCTCAAACCATCAAACTGCCAAGGAGACGCATGCCCGTGGCTGTCATAAAGGAAGCAGCGAGCATACTTGCTCCCTTCATCTCATCTCTTATCAATGCCTCCTTCTGTACATGTACTGTTCCCACTAATTTGAAGAATTCATGGCTGCTTTCTCTCATAAAAAAAAAAAAAATCTATCAACCCTACCATAGCCACCAACTTGAGGCCAATTACAACCATACCATTCTTGTTAAAGATTATAGACAAAGCTGCCTATAATAAGATACAAAACTATCTAGAGAACAATAAGTTACTAGGCCTGCGTCAATTAGGCTTCAGACCACAACATGGTACAGAAACTGCCCTGATTGACCTAAAAATCCAAATCGATGATCTTAAGGATCAAGGAAGTTCAGCCCTCTTGCTCCTGTTGGATTTGTCGGCTGCCTTTGATTTAGTCGACCACAAGGTTTTGTGCAAGCATCTTTACACAACAGCCCACTTCTCAACAGAAGCAACAGCCTGGATTAACTCCTTCTTAAAAAATAGGTCAATCAGAGTCTTCTCCACATCAGCTGCAGCAGACCCTATCCCCATATCCTGTGGAGTCTTGCAGGGAACCTGTGGATCGCCTACCATTTATTAAGCATTTTCCAAACCACTGTTTGACAATCAGGACCATCCGGTTGTCACCTACACTATTTATGCACATGACACCCAGATCTTCTTTCCTTCGACAGGCGATTATGATAAAGACCTCGCCCTTGTGAAGAGAGTTTATCTCATTATCCAGGCATGGATGGCCACACATGGTCTATGCCTGAATGATGAGAAAACTGAGCTGCTCCTTCAAGCTAAGCCCCATGAATTCTGCCAAATTGGGTGAGCAATACCGATCCTTTAGCATTGATGGAAACAACATCAAGGTCACTAACGAAGTAAAAACATTAGGCTTCTACCTCGATTCCTCCTTGAACTTGTGCAAACAGGTTAGTGCAACAGCCTCATCTACAGATTACACCTGTAAGTTTATCCATGCCTATAAACCTTTCCTGTCTACAAACAGTTGTATTACTCTGGCCAGAGCCTTGGTATTATCCAGAATCGACTATTGTAACGCACTATACCTAATCGCCAACACACATATCATTAAGAAACTACAGATTTTGCAGAACAATGCACTTAGATCAGCTCTGAGCATTCCCCGCAAACAACACATTTCCTCAATAAGCCACGACAACCGATGGCTGTCCATTACGGAAAGAATCCAACTTAAAACAGCATCGCTAACCCACAAATGCCTCAATAACACAGCCCTACAATATCTCATGGATAGATTCTCCAAAAGCCACTGCGCCCATCCAACTAGCTCCTCTACCTGAGGTTGTCTACAAGTACCTAGACACAAACTCAAAAAAGAGCGAGGAAGCAGCTTCCCAGTCTTGGCAGCCCAACTCTGGAACTCACTAACCATGACACTTAAATCTGACCAATCATTCCACAAATTTAGGAAGGACATGAAGAACTGGATTATCACGAATGATGCACCCGTCTAAGTCCCTCTTGCTGAATGATGTACCCTTCTAAGTCACTCGAGCTGCACTTAACCGGATCCTTTGTACATTTTCATCTGACCTACCTACCTGGATTGTATATATCTAGTCTACCTCCAAACTTTACCCAGCCCCAATTATATATTACCCTCTGCAAATGACTTTACTGTTTATTAATTGTAACTGACTATAATTCTGCTTGTTTTTGCCTCTTGTATATTCAATGTGTGTAATTATGAAACTGTAATCAAGAAAATGCATATCCTTGTAATGCGCCCAGATACCTCAGGGTGTGGCGCGCACTATAAATAAACAAACAGACAAACAAACAAACATGCACTCTCTGCAACCATGTTTCACAAGAGCACATCCGTAATGAACGATATGTATATGTATCCATACCAAATTGTGAATCCATTCCATTTCACCAGCTTCTACATAATGCAAATCATGGCATATTATGCAATTTTTTCAATTCAGACAATCATTCCAGCATGCAAATTAGCTCACATAGCCATTATGTCATACTAATGCTTCTTAGGTACAATGAAGATGGTACCAAAAATGACTGTAAGCTTACTAGCTTCACACACAGCCAAGTATCTATTGGCAAGAAAACCTTCACAACATCAGGTATACTATACCACAATGGTGACACAACCACTTCAGAGCACTATACTGCATCTGTCAAAACAAGAAGTGGTTTGTTTGAATGTAACAACACCCCCATTACTCCAAAACATAGGTTACCAGCAAATCTAACAAATGCCTACTTAATATTCCTTAAACACAAATGTACTCACTAAACTGTAGAAGAAAAAACAGTTAGAATACACCAACACGTATCTAATTACATCCATAATACTACAATACTACTTTTAAAAGTCAAGATAGTTAGAATACACCAACGGATATCTAACTACTTAAAAATACCCTTCATTGCAATACTCCTGAAATACGCCATCACAATTCTTGTTACTACAAAACGTCTTCTAAAGTCTAATGTAGAAAGAATACACCAACATGTATCTAACTACTTTAAAGATTCCTTCAATAACAACACACGTCAAACATACATACTATCACACTTACACTGACATAATTGTAGTAGTAGGTTTTTTCAAAATACTCTTTGGTTTTCTTCCCCCAATGAACCAATCATTATTGAAGTCAATACAACACCAGTGTAGCACGCACTAATGTTTTACCAATCATAGTAAATAGAATGTACTGTTTATGAGGGCCAGATAAAGTAAATGTATATGTAAAATTGTGTGCTATTAAACCTTTTCAACGATCCTGCTTAAAAAATTAAACTGTTTTTTTTCACAGAAAACAATCCTGAGATACCAGATTTACTACTTTATACAACTAAGTAACCCTACCAACTGTAAACAGATATATATTCCATTAGCACTATCCTCAATTGTAAAACAATCATAAATACCACATACTTTCTACTCCCCCTACAGTGCCTATAATTACTATACACATACCACCACAATATAATTAAACCATATAACAAGTACATACAATACACCTGCAAATAACAAAACTCACCCTGCAACCCCAGATATTGAATTGGTGTCAGCAGACACCAAAATTGACTGCGTACTTGGTGGCACCTGCAAATCCTATTTTCACCTATAAAAACAATTCCAAATAATCTTCATTCCATTCTCCCACCCTTTCGATGCCCTCTTTTCCCATCAAATAACCTCAAAAGTTTTTTCGAAGCTGCTCGTTCATGGCTCTCTCCGCAGACTACTGCAGTGTCCGAAGAGTTGGCAGCACACGTGCCCACTTTTTTCAACTACAAAACCAGCCTTATGTCATCTCTATTCAACTTCTGCACCCTTTCCAGGCACTCTTTCAGCCATCAAATAACCCAAAATGTGTTTTCCAGACTTTTCCTCCACTGCGATGGCCATGAACACACGCCGCAATCTGATTGGTCTAGGGGGTTGACCGAGGGCCGAATAGTGACCGGAACCAGATATGACAAAAAATGTTGTACCTACTTTTTGCCCGTTTTGAAAAAACTACAGGATGGATAGACAGCAAATTTACAAAAGCTCGCTTTTGGGACCAACCCGCCACTCCTGCCACGAATTTGGTGAAAATGCATCCAGGGCTCTGGGCTGTAAGCATGAGCAATACCTTTTTTCTGTTGCATCTATGAGCATAATCACACATTTTGGGATCCCCTATAACTTTGCCCCCCCGGACGAAACCTCTGCAATATTCGAGGACTCAATCCTAGGGTGCCATATACATGTTATGCAAAGTTTAATGAAGATTCGTCCTGGGGGGACAAAGTTATAGGTTGACCAGAAAGTGCTATTCCTATGGGTTGAGCAACTTAACCATAACTATACGGCTGCTACCGAGGACGTGTGATATACTATAGTGCAGTTGTCATCACACTATAGTTAAGTTGAGTCGCAAATTCCACAGGATACACAAAAATTAAAATGCTAATAATTTTTGACTTGCATGACAAATTTGGCTGACATTTTACAAACAAAACGCTTGTCCCATATGCCCCGCCCACACAACCTCCAACAAACCCACAAGCGGGACATTTTGGGAAATAATTGATAAAAATTGAAAAGTTAATAAGAAAGCAAAAAAAGCTGTGTAGGGCCTACTTCATTTCCCCTTAAAGAAACAGTCCAAATCTCCACTCAGTGCACAGCAAAAAACACCGGATGGAACTGGATCAGGTATGAAACATCTTTGGTACGAAGCTTTGACTCAATTTCCAGGAGGGGCTAGGGGTTATTATATCCAGCAGTTGTTAAAATGTTTGATGAAGAAGGGAGTGTCCCCTTCCCCTAAAATTATAGCTACATATGTGTCTCACAATGCATCAGTGGGGCTTTTCAGAAATTAAAAGGCTGTCATTTTTATTTTGATGTGAACCAGGGTTATAACGGGTGTAACCAGGGTTAGCTAAAAATGAAAAGTAGAAAAATGCCATTTAGAGGAGGAAAAGGGAGGAAATTGCATCAGGCTACAGATGGGATAGGGGAAGAGAACACCAATGGAAATTGGGGAGTTGGGGGTCCTTCGGATCAAGTTTAGAGCTTGAATGTTTTCACATAACTGGGCTTATACTGTGGATAACCAGGGTTACAATAGGAAATGGGATCGGCGTTAGAGTGAGTCACATGAAAATAACTGTGGTTATTTGCTGAAATTTAAAGGTAACTGGGGTTATGTGAAGTAACTTACAAATAAACCGCAGTAATGTGAAGAGAGAGAGTTAAAACAATAAGATTAATACAAAAAAAGAGGAATATTATAACTATAGTGAGGTGGGGATAATGGGTGTGTCTGAAGGATATGGGTGCTCGAACCAAATGGATGGTGCAATATGGAAAATGGACATTGCCAAAGTCCATGGTTAGAGGGCCCCAACAATACCTATTCGGGAAACATGTCAAGGGGTACAACATGGAAAGTGGACACAGGCAAAGGCCACAGGCGACGGCCATGACCAAAGGCCATCTGCTGAATTTCAAGGGTTTTGTTGCATTAAATCTGCACAGCTTAACTGCACTTTAACTATGGTTATTTCAGTCAATATATATACATTAATATATTCAGCGGATGTGGGAAGTCTGGACTAGCTTAACTCAGCAGACTCCCATTGATGTCCCACACAATGCCATGGACCGCATAGTGCCATTTTGTAGGTCATCTCGTATAATTTGTATGTGCTCATGGGCTTTGCAACAGGAATGTGCCGGGTTAAGCTGGTAATGACTTCTCACATCTCCTGAATTTCAAGGGTTTTGATGTTTTAAATCTGGTCAACTTAATTGCACTTTCATTCATTTCATTTTTTCAGTGAATTTCAAGGGTTTTGTCATAACATCGTTTTTTATGGGTCACTAGCCATGGCCTTGTCCACTGTATATGTTCTCCCAATATGTTTCTTTTACACCCATTAGGTGGCCAGGTCTTTTGGGCCCACTAGCCAGGGCCAACTGTATATTTTAAAACACTACTGTGCCACTAGCAATGACTTTCGGCCGTCTCCACTGTACATGTTCCCCCTATATGTTTCTTTTGGTGCACACTATAAATAATATGGGCACCATACACTATTCACACTATTCATAATAGCCTTGTCATTTTTTGAAAAATCGTTCCCAAAATTTCCATTTTGGGGAGGGCATTGACAATTCCTTGGTTTAGAAAATGTCATCCAAATCCATCCAGCAGGTCTACTGTTGTTAGACCCTATCAGCCTCTCTGCTGAAAAGCACCAATACTGATATAAAGATTTTAAGGCCGAGTGGCACCCAGTTATCTGTCGAATATTTAAAAAAAGGACTAGATGGTTTTACCCCAAACCAGTCAAGGAAATTAAGTCAATGCTTTCAGCCCCAATTTGCTCCAAATCTACCAATAACTCTACGCTGTTGAAAACTGCACTTTTTCTCTATGGGAAAATGACTCAACTGAAAACTGTGAAACTGTGATGTTTGTTGTCGTAATAACATTTTCATTTTATAACATATTGTTACCATAATTAGCAGTTTTTGACGTGCGCTATAGTGAAAATTTAACTTGGGGACTTGGCCATAACTGTTTTATTTTTGCTTTCTGAATAACTTTGTTTGTTTCCCAGAATTTCCGGTATAGAGTACCGTAAGTACAATTTTATTTGCATAATTTCAGCCAAATATGTTCTACGAGTCAAAAGTTATTAGCGCTTCATTTTTAGAGTTTCCTATGGTACTTGCAACTATAGTGCAGTGACCACTGCTCTATAATGTATACATACACATTAACGTGGTGAAGTACAAGAAAGGGACATTTTTGACATACATTATTAAGAAATAAGACAAGGAAGGAGAATCACTATGAACAACAAACATAGAAGATTGGGATCACAATTAGGGGAAGGAGGGATAGAAACTTTTTGAAATTTGTTATTACTCATGTCATCTGTGCATGATTGGGGGATTGTTGAGGGCATTGTTCACAAGTGCAGCTATCACAATGATATTCAATTTGCCTGTACATAATTTGATTACATTTTATTTCATTTGCAGTGAGTATTTATATTTTAGTCAAAGGTTATTGTCCCTGATGTGGTATCTTCATTATTGTTCTGTGGGTCCTCCTGTGTTTTGTCAGCTTGTTCTTCTAAATTTTTAAGTATAATGTATTTGAAAATGAGAAGAGATCATTGCTACATGCTAAAATACGTAATTATTTACCATTTCTAATTTGTACTTGTTCAGTCATATCATCTTTTGTAAAGTACAATTCTAACCAGTCTAGGGTAATGTTCTTATCTATAACATAATTACTGTGCTGGACTGCACCCATGCAGGGTTGGTTAGCCCGAGGCATCGGAAAAGGGGCATACCGCAACAGGAGTTCCACTTCATGAAATTGCAGGGTATGTGCGATGCTGACCTGACAATAACACAAAATGACACACTATCCTGGATCCACCCACAATGCCATGGTTCTCCGTAATAGCACCCTGCGTACAGGGAGAGCCACAGAGGGCAACAGACATTAATGCTCAGTGAGAACAAGTGCCATTATGCATTACCATCTCACATCACCATTACTATTACTGACCAATACATGCCCGTCCAAGGCCCCATACATGCAGGACCTATCCTCTCATGCCACACATGACACCCATCAACCCACAGGACTAGGCCCAGCAGGACTATGCTGTGGTATAACAATTCAACAAAATGGACCCCGGTAAGTGAGGTTAGAGAAAAAAACTTTCACAACAAAGTGACTATACTATTAACACAATCAAGTTTATTCACTATAAAATGTTTGAAATTCTCAACACTGTTTGCTCATAGAGCACATACATCCATATAATTACACCTCACATTCACTCCACCATACATTTAAGCTTGCATTCATACACATCCAATGATCAATTCTATACACAAAAAAGAGGGTCATTCTAAACCCTCAGTTAAATACATCATTGAATATTTGTCTTACACCTGTATCGACTGTAAGTATGTATTGTAAGTCAAATAGCTCCTAAGCTTATTGACAGCATCTACATATGTTTCGGTCATCATACAATGGCTTTTTTTCATTGGCCTTCTATTCCTCAACCTTCTTCAGGATAAACGGTAGGTCTTAAACATTGCCTAGCCGATGGCATCATCAGGTGGAAAATGTCTTCCAGCATAAAATCTCCACTAATACTTGCTGGCGGTAGTGTCAACTATGGATCAAACCCTCAGCGCTCCTGGGGTATACATTGCAAGAAGCTGTCTACTTTGGTAGGGTCAGTATTGTGTAAAGTAGGGCTGATGTTCCAATTCGTCTTCCAGCTGAATTTTCAATGTGGTGTTCCAAATGTATCACGTGGTGCCACTTGTCAATGTGACAATCACAGCAATGAGTGGTGATGTATCGCTATCCCGGAGAAAAAAGATGTCATGGTCATCGGGCCAAGAATGCAAACATTCAAGGGCCACATGTACAGGGGCCCTGGATGGACACCGCCCTGGTGCCTTTGGCACCAGGCTCATGAATGACAATAACCAAAAACATTTATTTGGGATAGGAATGCTTTTATTTTGGGACACAACACCTAATTTGGGTGCAAGGTGCATTTAACATGGGCAGTTTCATCACTAAAGCAGCCGCGCGTGTACTATAGGGTGGGGCTGCTGCTGCTATTGGGTTGCCTTGCATGTGCTGATTCTCAGGGCAGGGTATGGCAGGCAAGCCAGGCCTAGTGGGCGTGCCGGCAAATCACAGGTATATAAGCTGCTCTGATCCCTGATGCAGACGCTTTGCGTTATTCTGCACTTAACCATAACGTCCCTGTAACAAAGTTTTTTTCACTGAATATATATATATATATATATATATATATATATATATATATATATATATATATATACATATATATGTCGCTAGCGGAGTGCGTCGTGTTGCGGTGCCAAGATGAAGATTTCAGCGTTCCAGAAGCCTTGGAGAAGAATGTCAGGATCAACGAAGACACGCACAAGTGAGAGCAGGTTTCCCAGTTGGTAAGTATGAAAGCTGGAAGCAGGATTTCCAAAGGTAAGTTTAATCCCAGGCGGCGGTGAGCGTTACTCTGCATGGAAGTGTCCTGGGTGTTAGTCTTAGCAGTGCACGGTGGTGGCGCGAGTTATGGTTGCTTAGCTTACCATAACTGCCGGTTTTACTTGGAACCATAACGTCCCTTTAACAAAGTTTTTTCACTGAATTTCATAGGTTTTTAGTAGCGCAACTTAACCATAACGTCCCTTTAACAAAGTTTTTTTCACTGAATTTCATAGGTTTTTAGTAGCGCAACTTAACCATAACGTCCCTTTAACAAAGTTTTTTCACTGAATTTCATAGTTTTTTAGTAGCACAACTTAACAATAATGACTTTGACTTTATATACATGTCATATGGAACTGACTAGATCTCTTCTTATGAACTTGATGTCCGCAAACTTATTTAATGTTCGCGGACATGTTCGGAGAACAGTACCACCACCTAAAAACTTTGGGGAGGTATGTGTAATAGTTATATCATAACATAGGAACATTTAACAAATTCACAAAGCAGCATACATACAAAGTATATGTAGTAATACTTAAAAAATGTTACCCATATATGTAACACACTAACCATTCATGTAAATACAATATGTTTTAAAAAGGAATATACCAAAAGAAGATAAAGTGGCTTCCACCATAATTACCTCACAGATGCTCCACAACCAACAGCAAGACCAGACGTATACACTACTGATTATATATCTCACCAGACATAGTAAGTGCACTTCTTTTTACTCATATATTTATAAACTTTCTATATTAGAAAAAAAAAACATATTACTTTTTTGTTTTCTCACAGAAATGTGTAGTACTCTCGACTGGCTAGAGGAGCATTTCCCACGAGAGGAAATGTTAGAAAATAGTCCACCTAATGGTACACACTTTACTATATAAACCAATTAATAAATATTATTTTGTATACATTTAACATATACATTTTTTTTTATTACAGACCATACAAAAATTCCAAGCATCTCACAACAACAATCAGAGGATATCACTCTACAGCAGATTCATCAAAAAATGGACGACCTTATGCAAAATTTTATGGATTTGAAAAACTTTGTGGAAAATTATGTGAAACCCCCAACAGCACACCATTGTCTAACCTGCACTTGTCCCCCCTCACCCTATACCACGCAGTTAACCCCAAACCCTGTCTATGGACCAAAGCGTTTCGATGACATTTCCTTCCCTTCTTCACCTGATCCCAGTTATCTAGAAATCCCTAATTCTCCTGTTTTTGTTTCCGTTTCTGCCCCACCTTCCCAGTCATAATTGTATATATATATATATGGAATAAAGTTACTTTTCTTATATTGTGTTGTAATTATTTTCAGTTCCTTGTAATAAAACCAATTTAGGTGTCCACGGACACCGCGGTTGTTCGGAAATGTTCGTAAAGAAACGAAAATGTAACTGTCCTGAGGACACTACATCTGTCCGTAATGTTCTCATGCAAGTTCAAAATGTTCTAAGAACACTCGTAGTGTCCTGAAATGTTCGTAAAGAAACAAAAATTAAAATGTTCTAAAGAACACTATATCTGTCCGTAATGTTCGCTATCAACTTAAAACTGTCCTAAGAACACAATTGGTGTCCTGAAATGTTCGTAAATAAACGAAAATGATGTGTCCTGAACAACAGTACAACAGTACAACTGTTCGTAGTGTTCGCTACCCAATTGAAAGTGTTCTAAGAACACAATTGGTGTCCTGAAATGTTGGTACATAAACTAAATTACACGTGTCCTGAAGAACACTATATCTGTCCTTACTGTTCGCTACCACGTTTAAACTGTTCTAAGAACACACGCGGTGTCCTGAAATGTTCGTTTCACGTGTGACGCACTTTTAATTACTTCAGAACCCGAACAGTGTCCGTAGGACATCAATGCGCATGCGCTAACCAATCTCCGTGCACTTGGTGTCCTGCGGACAGGCGCTTCCTTCGCAGACTAGTTCGCAAACAGATCATATGACCGCGCCCACGCTCATCGTGTGTCCTGAAATGCGGACACTGTTTGTGTCCCCGAACAATTTAAAAGTACATTTTCAGTTAATCAGTAATATTTTTCAATAAAATCTCACCATGCCACAAGTCCCACATAGCAATCTTGAGTTTCTATATACCTTTTGAAACTTTCCGATCCTTTTTTTGTGTTCGATCTGTCTGCGCACAGTGCGCATGTCCGCGGACCGCGCACAAGCACCCCTATAAAAGACCACGCCCAAGAGCTTATTCCCATTGTGTTTCTGGCTATTCTTCAGAACACAGTGATTTTTGCTGTCACCTGCAGACTACACCATCATCGACATGGCATCCTTGACTGCTGAACTGCCACTTGGTGCTGCACCTGCTTCAGCACCACCACCACCCCCTCCACTACCACCACCTCCCCAAGGGCCTGAAGAGGGGAACAGGACTGAGGATGCGGAGGAGGAAGAAGAGGATGATGAGAATGAGGTAGAGGAAATCCCTACTACCCGCACTAGGCGTGAGTCTTGGGTGTGGCGGTTATTTACCATTCATGGGAATGGTCCTAAGGCTTGTGCGAACCATGTTACCTGCAATGAGTGCAAAATGATACTCAGTGGCGGGAAGCACGGTAACTACAGCTTTGGGACCACTACTATGAAGCGACACCTGAGGTCATTTCACTCTGGGGCTATTCGCAGGGTTGTACCTTGCGAAGAACGTAGCAGGTTGATTTCCTCTACTTCATCCTCTGTTTCTGATCCTGTCACCACAAGGACCACCTCTGTGGGACATCGTCTTTCACAAGCTGCCTCACAGGCCATACAGAATGCTGATGACCCTTACCTTTCGAGGGTCACAGTTGTATGTACTGTGATACAGTACTCTGCAGGGGGGAGCGACTTCGGAGTGCTTTTGAGACTATCGTCTCAGAGCACGAGAAGACCTGCTCACTACCCAAATAAAACCCACTCTACATCTTCCTCTCTCAGCTCGCCCTTTTTTATCCCTGTGGTTGCTGTCCGCCCCCTTTACCCTCCTTTACCCTCCTCTCCTAGTGTGTCGTGTCTGAAAAACCAAAAAAAATACAAAATTACAAAAATCAAAAAAAAATAAGGCTCTTTTCAGAGCCGCCTTTCCCAGTTAAAAAATAGAAGTGAAAATAAATGAAGCAGGGCTCTTTGTATTTTTTAGAAGTCCGCGGACAGTTCGCGAACATTAAAAAAATTGGGTTACTACTCCATCACAAACATTGTAATTTTCTCTGGAAAGAAGTGGTGGCTCTGAAAAAAGCCTTTGGGTGGTGTTTGTAAGTCAAAAATTGTAAATACTTAACATCTACTTCAAAATCGTTGTTGTAATTCCAAAAAAGGTCGCAATGCATTTTGTACATTTCTCAGAAAAATCGGATTGCCAGCATAAGTAAGATGGACTCCATCTCTGCGAAAAATGTATGTACTACAAAACATAATATTTTCATTGTGAAAAGAAGACATGCCAAAATCTCTTAGAAAGCCACAATCAGCCTTATTAACATTGTGCCTTGCTTTTTCCATTTGTGGACCAAATGAAGAAGAACGAAGCCACATTTGTCTCTGCGCAATCCGCAAAAATATCACTTGAGAATTAGGAAACATGTCCATAACCTTCCTCAGTCCTTCTTTCATAGCAAATTGCAAAAAAATTCCAGTCACATGTCCTAAACTGTTCCCTCCACAATGAATTACAATTATGTCTGGATGTTGCTCTGTCTCCAAAGTAGCACAGAGAGGTAGCAAGTCCAACCACTTCATTCCACATACTCCATGCCAGTGTACTTCCACATGTGGGAATCCAAGATCTACAGCTACTCCACAGCTTTCTGCATGCCCCTTCAACCAATGTATCCACGAATCTCCTAAAATCCAAACAATCTGTTTTCTGAAACACACAGCCATAGCTATCTTTTGTTCTCTCAGCAAAAAGAGTATCTGAGAAAATCTCTCCTGGCACAACACACCCACCAAAATTTTCTGACCAATCCCTTTCAGTGCTTATTCTCATTTGCATGACTTCTGAACCCAAAAATCCCCAGATGTAACTCCAGATGTCCGGGAACTACCGCCATGTCCGCGGACATATTGTAACATGAACAGCCCTTCTACCATTTCCACTACACTCTCTCTGCCATTCCCTCATTGGATGTACCTCAAAAATCACATGACCATGCACCAATCACATTCAAGACCTCTACATCTAACTGCATCATCATAGATCAGCACTGCAAATGTACTCTGAATCTCTCTGAGTACAAGTGTCATATCATTGGCAAGCAGCATCTACCACAAATACTGTACAAGTCTTCAAGATTTCTACTTGTAGCTCCATGCATATCCATATGCATGAACACAAACTTCAGGTATGCATATTTTCTGTATAGTAGATGGCATAGCTCTCAACCATTTTTGTTTTACAGGCGGGTGAAATCACCCGATTTTGGTTTTGGTGGGTGAGACGCCCATTGGAATGAATGGGCATGCAGGAGGCTTGGCGGGTGAGTCTGCCCTTTACAAGGCGTGTGACACCGCCAAAAGCGTGTGAGTTGAGAGCTATGGTAGATGAACACATTTTCAAACAGACTTTTACCTTGTAAAATCTGTAAAATGAATTTACTGTACTTTTTTCAATTTCCTAAAATCAACTATCACTTATACACCTTTATACTTTTTACTTTCTTTATACACACACACTCAAATCATGTTAAACTAACATTTTTTAAATGAAATATATAGACTACATATATTCAAACAAAACTGCATGCAAACACAATCTATGTTTAAACCTTTATAAAAATACTTATATAATTTCATATTTTTTGTATTTATTTATTTATTTACTTAATTACTTTAAATTAGACATGACATTGAGGCGCTATTACCTAGAACAGTTTACTTACAGAAATAGTGGTATTCACTAATATATTATAAATTTCACAAGACACAGTAAAGATATTTTATTTTTGCTACAGTTAGTCATTCAATACAATTTGTTCATTAAGAACATATCATATGTACTGAACTGATGCAATGTATCTTATGTAAATAAATTAGTTTAATGGTTTTACAGAAGGCACTGAGGATTTCAATTAAAAAAATCAATATCTAAATTAAAAACAGTGCTATATACAAACAAAGTTACTAATTTGAAGCTTTTACAGTTGCAGTGAAGACCAGTTTCCTGAAAAGAAGCAGCCGAATTCGAAGAAGAAAGAAAAACTAAGAAGTTACCTGTTATTTAAAAAAAAAAGTAAGTAAAATATCACCATAATATTTATATTATTAATCAAATATACTATAACATTAATACGAGCTATTTTGGTTTCTTAAAATAGAGATTTTGTACCATTTTGTCCAAAAATGTCCATGTCTTAAACAGCGATTTACAACCAGACTGGCCCACAAATTTCTATTTTTGGACACACAAATTAGCCAACTGAACCACTACAATTTTCATATTATAGAACAAACAACTGTTTTAATTGATTAGATTTACTATTTGTACTTTTCCACACCACTAGCTTCCTTTTTTTTGTCATCTGAACCCCAGTTTAGTAACACATAGATTCAAGAATACCTATCCCTACTAGTTTTAGTTCCCAATGCACAATCACACACCATTACATACATCTTTATCATCTTACTCAAACACTCATGCACACAGCACACATACATTCCAGAACACCCCAACCCATATCTTCTTTATTTTTTTCACCAGACCCTAAAGAATGCCTACCAAAAGACAACTCCGTAGAAAGCAACGCAAAATTAGAGCAAATGAAAATAAAGGTGTCCAACATAAGCATCCATCTCTAGCAGAATTTGTAAAAAAAGTTGAAACAAAACAGCTAATACAATCATTTAGTGAAACACAAGAAGTTTCAAGTACAACAACTTCGCTTCCTCTATCAAAATGTAAAACAAACCAAAAAACAATTAACAGAAAATCAGCTATCAGTACAGATAAAACTACTTCTTCAAATTTTAATATAGTGCAAAGTAAGCATACCAAGAAAGGTATTTTAGCCAAAATATACCATCACAAAGTCCTTCAAAATCTTATAAAAACAGGAGAGAAATCAGGTTCAAAGCTTAAAACCTATCGTAGGAAATTAATCTTAGAAGCATTGATGGACAGTGCAATTCTTCTCAAAAGAAAATTATTTATTTTACTGTTTAACAAAATAAAACCACTAACAAAACTAATAACTAAATTACAAAAAAGACTTCTCAATAAGCGAAATGTCAACAGAAAGAACTTCTTAAGTATCTGCGGAGGTGAATGGAATCACACTACGAGCACAGAACCATATTTTAATGAAGAAGCATACAAACAAAAGCAAATGAATACAATTGCCATAAATAGCAATGGTCGAGGTTATGAAAAAGTGAATAATACCATAATGGAAAAAGAAGTACTCCTTACAAAAATATGCCCTGAAAACTTAGAAATACCCCTCCATTCAACTGAATCAGAACGTCTAGTGTACAAATGGCCATGCACGTCAATGTGTAACATTCCCAAACAATGTTTCAAATCTTTACACCAATTCCTCAATAAATATGTAAAAAGCAAAGACATAATCAAAATTAAATTACTGCAAAATATAGATACCTGTCCAGTGCGCAAGTACACAGGACTACAAGGACATTCATTGGCCTGCATTACAGGACCTACTTGTAAAACCACTTTCCATGATATCATAAGAAATCTAGTCTATAAACTGTACTATGCTAAAAGTCCTGCTTTAGCACTAGCAAAGTTAAATAACATCCTTCTACATGGTACAGCAAAAGACCTACTTGAAGAAATTCACTATATCCAGAAAAAATATTTTGGAAGTGAAAGCCATTTACAGAATGAAATAGCTTTAAACCAATTAAGCAACAATTCTACACATGGCAACCTTTTGCTAAACACATACAAAAAAGAAATACTAAAATTTAAAAGTACATCAGCTGAAGTACCAAACCATGTATGTGTATGTTGCCGTAGAATTTTTTATAAAAGTAACACAAAAACTGTGGACCTATCATACAAAATAGAAGACAATGAAGATTCTAAATGGTTTGAATTAGCTCTCTACCTTCTAGCAGAAAACAAATATGAAATAACTGAGGCCTTAATACTTTGCAGTTATTGCACTACAAAACTTGAGAACAACCAAACTCCTTCACGTTCTATCACAAATAATTTGCAATTATACCCAGTACCAAAACCTCTACAACAACTTAATTTATATGAGAGCATCATAATTCAAACAGTACACCCATTTCAAGCAATAATACGCCTTCAACCGAAAACAGTAAAATTACCTCCCTCTGAATTGGTAAAAGGCATTTGTGGAAAAGTAGTTTATTTACCATTAAATCTAAAAGAAAATGTGCATACTCTAGGAGTGCAACGTCCAATGCAGCAATCTTTAATTATATTAGTAAATGGAGTACCTACAAAAGACAAAAAAATATGGCAACAGCTGGTAGATTTATATAAAGTTAGACAAGCCTTCCAATATCTTAAAGAGAATAATGAATATTACAAAGAAATTAATATTGAAGAAAACTTGAAAGATACAACTGAAATAATTCAAGAAACACAAGAAGCTGGTCAATTTGAGCAACTAGATCCTGCTACAATATGAAATACTTTAGACCATTATACAATTCATCCTTTGCACTGTAATGACACCGTACAAGATGTACTAGAAACTTACCAAATGCGTCAAACAAAAGGATCGCCAATCAGTATATGGGAAAAAAGTATAGAAGCACGTGCTTTTCCTCTACTCTTTCCTACTGGCAAAGGAGGAAGGTATGATGATAGACCTATTCAAATATCAGCTTCAGAATACCGCTCATTACGGATGTATTCTGAAGATCCCAGATTTAGACAAAATGTGGAATACATATTCCACCTACTCTTTGAAAGTGAACTAGCAACTTTATGTTACGGAGTTGCACACATATTAAAATCAGGATCACACTTTCAAAATATGACAGCTACACAATTATTAGAGAAAGTGCAACAAAAGGATGAGGTTTTACAATCAAATATTACAAATCTATTAGCAAATATGCATGGTACTAAAGAGTACTGGTTTCGACGTCATGGAGATGTACGTTGTATGATCAGAAACCTTGGCCCACCCACTTGGTTTGTTACATTAAGTTGTGCAGAATATGCATGGGAAGATTTACATGATTTCCTACGCATATCAAATAAAAACAAAACAAACATAGATATTCTAACACCTGGAGAACTTTGTTCTTTGGATCCTGTTAATGTTTCAAGATATTTTCATCATCGCTTCATTGCTATGCTACATTTTATTTGTAATAAAACTGTTCCTCCCCTTGGAGAAGTGCAACACTTCTTTTGGAGAAAAGAATACCAAGCCAGAGGAGCACCACATATCCACATGCTTTTTTGGATTAAAGATGCTCCTAAATTTGGTCAATACAGTGATGCCACTGTTTTACAGTTTATTGAAAAATATGTCACTTGTGAAATTCCATCAGAAGCCACAAATAGTGATCTTCATGCACAAAGTTTACAATTTCAAAGACACAAATGTGGAAAATGTTGTCGTCGCAAATACAAAAACAAAGGCAAATACTACACCAAATGCCAATTTGGTTTCCCTAGACCAGTTACAAATACAGGTCAAGTAAACAACCTCATGTCTTCAGTTATACATACTGGTAAAGGAAAGTCACCTAAAAATACATATTACATAAAAAGAAAAATATATCAATGATTATAATGCAATCATTGCCCACTTATGGAATGCAAACATAGATGTGCAGTACATTGCAGACAATTATACTGCAGTTGCACGATATGTCACAGCATACTTAACTAAAGCAGAAAAGACAGAGCTCCAAGACCTCTGGAATGACCTGTCATCAGATAAAACAGTATCTCAGAAATTATACAGCTTGGGCATAAAAATGCTCACCCATAGAGAATGTGGATCTTATGAAGCAGCTGATCATTAAACTGGTACTTCATTGTATGGTAAATCTGAAAATATAGTATGGCTAAGTCTTGGTCCAGCTAAATCTAGAAAAAGAGTTCTAAAATCATATGAAGATAATAGCCGAACATGATCCCAACAGCCAAGACATTTTAAAAAACAATTTATTGGACACATACTACCCAAACAGAAGTAATACTTTGGAAAACATGTGTCTATACCAAATAGCCCAAAACTACACATACAAAAATAATATGAAACCCGTTGAAAAAAAAGGTAAATATAGAGTGACAGACTGTGAAGGCAGCTTAGTTAAACTCACTAAACCAAATTTAATTAATCATATCAAATTGTCATTGAAGACTCCTCAACATAAAGAAGTATATTACATGTCCCTGCTACAACTCTTCAAACCATGGAGAAAAGAAGAACAATTACTAGATAACTATGACTCATATGAGGATGCTTTCAAAGCAAATGAAAGCACTATAACTGATGTAAACTTTACACAGTACAAAACAATGTTGCACAATGAACAGCAACATGAAGAAGAACTCCAAGCCCAACTAGATAAGGATACTCCTGACAGTAGTCAACCTTCTGTAACAGGAAGCCAAGAACCACTGGGAGAACCACTAATAACAAATGAGGCAGAATTAGCTATGATAGAAGTAGAAAACACCATGTGTCAGTATGAAGATAAGGAAGACTTAACTATACTACAATCAAAACTAAACAATGAGCAAAGTAGCATTTTTCAAGAAGTAACAAAACAAATTGCACATGGTGTAAAACATGAAAATAAAGAATGTTCCTGCCATAATTATAAACCTATACTACTCTACGTCAGTGGTGAAGCTGGTTCTGGCAAAACATTCCTAATCAAAATCATTAGTAAGTTCCTTCAACAATTGACAAACAACAAACTGTCAGCTGTTGTCACTGTCCCCACAGGTTTAGCTGCCTACAACATAGGTGGTGTTACATTACACCGATTACTACTATTACCAGTAGAACACCATAACAAATTAGACTATTACAAACTTTCTGCAGAAGCTGCAATGGAATTACGCAGAGTATTGAAACAAATGAAAATGCTACTAATAGATGAAGTGAGGATGGTCTCCAACCTGATGTTAGCTTTGATTCACCTCAGATTACAAGAAGTACTCAAAACAGACTATGAAGAGCTCTTTGCAGGAAAACACATTATTGTTTTTGGAGATCTGCTTCAATTAACACCAGTAAAAGGGGAAAGTATTTTTAAAACATTAGGGCACAAACTCTGCCGTAAAACTGTTGGCAGCATTGGAAATGTCAACCTTTGGCAACATTTCCAATACAGAGAATGAACAGAAAACATGCGCCAATCTGCAGATCTAACTTATGCCAACATTTTAAAAAGTTTGAGAGTTGGTATACTTTCTAAAGAAGCAGAAGCAACATTGAAAACCCGGCACATTAATGCACTTTATGGCGATAATGCATGTGCTACAGATGTTATGGAACAATTAGCCCACAAAAATGTCAATTGTATGGCCTTAATGCCAACTCTTGCAAGCTGTTTCAAATTCAATGAAATCATGCTAAGTAGAGAAATGCAACCAATAATGGAAATTAGCGCCACAGACAAACTAGATGTACATGGTATGACACTACCCATTTGTGACCAAGCCAAAACAAGACTAAATAATTTAGAAAAATCAATCTCAAACACAGCAGGCTTAGAAAAGATGTTAAAATTATCCTTAAATTGCAGAGTAATGCTTAAACGTAACCTTGACGTGGACCAAGGACTAGTTAATGGAGCACTGGGTGCAGTTGTTGACTTTCAAACATACCCACGTGACAACAAAATTCAGTTTGTCAATATACTCTTTGACAAACTTTCAGAAGTAAAACGGATAGGACGCTCAACAGCTAGATTCCTTCTCTTCAAAGATATGTATGTACGCAGAGAACAATTTTCTCTAACTCTTGCATACGCAGTCACGATTCATAAATCACAAGGTCTTACCCTAGACAAAGCAATGATAGATATTGGTAACACAATCTTTAAAGAAGGCATGAGCTACGTAGCACTATCACGCTTACGTACACTTGACGGTCTATTTCTAATCAACTTTGATGCAAGTAAAGTAAACGCTGATATTCCTTGCATTTTAGAATATAATAGACTTCGCTCACTATACACTCCCCATCTAAACACATATTCTGTTCCACAAAAACTAAAACGTTGTAAAAGAAAACTAAATCAAACAGAAATGCAACAGGACTTCACTGCAAATCCTCCAAAGAGAGTAAAAGAAACTGGTTTATAGTCATAATCTCGAATACAAATATGTTGAAAGTCATAATGTTGAAAAAATAAAGTCGAAAACAAAAATGTCGATTTTTTTGTTTTGTTGATTTTTATTCGAAATGGGGGGGTTCCCCCCCCAACCCCCCTTTTTTAATTTTTTTTTAATGTTTTACCACTTTATTTTTACCACCGGAACCCCAAAAAAACATGTAAATTAAAAAAAAAACAATTCGACATTTTTGTTTTCGACATTATTGTTTCGACATTATTGTAATTCGACATTTTGTTTTCGAGATAATGACTGGACACCAAAGAAACTAATACTTCATCAAGTACCACAAACAAAAAAGAATCAATTAGAGAAAGTAAACCAGGTACTTCTTTAAAGAAGGAAGACAAACTCCAAAAAAAGCAGTTAGATACAGAACTACCTGGACCATTTAAATTCTCAAATATAGTTGGTGTAAGTTGCTATGCAAATGTAGCAATGAATATTCTATTTCAATTACCACCAATTGTTGACAACATTTACTCACACAGTACAGACCCATTGTGTTTGCAAATGTTAGTACTTCACAGAAATGCAGTAAACAATCCTGACAACACATATAGTGTTTTTGGAATAAGACGACAATTGGACTACTGTGCTGGAATGGTAAAATTCACTATAAACTCACAGGAAGATCCACAAGAATTTCTAATGTACTTACTACAAGTACTGGAAAACAAAAACATACCTATAAATGAAATCTTTCATGTGCACTCTTTGCAACAATGTGACACAAGAAGAAATCCCCAATGAACGCTTCATATATATGGTTTATAGAAATCCCAAATGAGCGATTTGTGTATGTTTCCATACCAAATAGTGAGAGCATTCCATTTCAGCAACTTGTACAAAATGCAAACAATGGCAGATTATGTAGTATTTGCAATTCAGACAATCACTCCACCTTACTGATACAATCACATAGTGCCTACATAATACTAATGCTTCCACGTTACAATGCAGATGGTACCAAAAACAACTGCAAGCTGACTGGATTCACACATGGTCAAATATCACTTGGTAAGAAAACCTTCACAACAATAGGTATAATCTACCACGCAGGAGCCACAACCACAACCAATTAAAACCAAAATGTGATAAATAAACTGTATTTAAACCTTTAAGTAAATGTGTGTTACAAGAATATATACTGTTGGAATACTCCAAAAGCTATCTAACTGCTCAAAGATTCTACAACAACTAATCAGATAAATGAATACCACTAAATTAGACCAAAAAATACACAGTTAGAATACGCCAATTGGTATCTAACTGTCCCAAAATTTAACAATATCCAAATAGATAAATCAAAACCACTAAAATATATTAAAAAAATAGACAGTTAGAATACGCCAATTGGTATCTAACTGCTCCAAAATTTTATAATATCAAAACAAATGAAGAATCTGTTACTGCTCCAAAAAAAATACAACAAAGCAAAGTATAAAGCATTAGCCAGAAACAACAAGTGAACACTGAAAACAAACGAACAAATAAACAGTAGCATAACAGAAAAAGGGTTTTTTTTTAATCCAACATGGATTTTTCTCCCACAAACCCAATGATTTTAGCAACAAATACAGAAACTGAGCAAATTGCACAGTACTCTGATTTGTACTCTACTAAATATGAGGGTCGAAAAAAAATAAAAGTATATTGCTTATACAATGTAATAAGTCATTACAAAATATTAATACTAACATGCTATTTTCTTTTATCACAGAAATGAAGAAGAAAAACATGGACTCCCATTACTAGACCAAACAGTAAGTATACAATAATACAATAATAAGGACAACCATAGCAGCATATCACATCCATAGTATCTAATACCTTTGTTCCTTATAGATTTGTTTTTCACCCAAAGTTATAAGCAAATATGAATGTGATATGCTGCGGTGGTTGTTGCCAGGGCATACTCTATGCCCTGGCACCAACCACCGCAGCATATCACATCCATAGAGTCAAACATTTCAACTATGATCTATGGGAAATTTTTAATGTCCGCAAACAATGTGAGTGTTCTTAGAACACTTTGAACTTGCCAGCGAACAATACGGACACCGTTTTCAGGACACCCCCTACGAACATTTCAGAACAACGCGATAGTTCTTACAACACTTTCAACCTAACAACGAACAATACGGACAGCATCCTAAGGACACCCCCTACGAACATTCCAGGACACCGGGAGTGTTCTTAGAAGCGTCTTCAGAACACCACCATCTTGTTTATTTGCGAACATTTCAGGACACCGCGAGTGTTCTTAGGACACATTCAACTTGACAACGAACAATACGGACAGCGTCCTCAGGACACCCCGTACGAACATTCCCCGGACACCGGGAGTGTTCTTAGAAGCGTCTTCAGAACACCACCATTGGTTTATTTGCGAACATTTCAGGATACCGCGAGTGTTCTTAGGACACATTCAACTTGACAAAGAACAATACGGACAGCGTCCTCAGGACACCCCCTATGAACACTCCCCGGACACCGCGAGTGTTCTTAGAAGCGTCTTCAGAACACTCCCATTTTGTTTATTTGCGAACATTTCAGGACACTGCGAGTGTTCTTAGGACACATTACACTTGACAGAGAAAAATACGGACAGCGTCCTCAGGACACCCCCTACGAACACTCCCCGGACACCGCGAGTGTTCTTAGAAGCCTCTTCACAACACCACCATCTTGTTTATTTGCGAACATTTCAGTACACCGCAAGTGTTCTTAGGACACATTCAACTTGACAGAGAACAATACGGACAGCGTCCTCAGGACACCCCCTACGAACACTCCCCGGACACTGCGGGTGTTCTTAGAAGCGTCTTCAGAACACCCCCATTTTGTTTATTTGCGAACATTTCAAGACACCGCGAGTGTTCTTAGAACACATTCAACTTGACAGATAACAATACGGACAGCGTCCTCAGAACAACCCTTACAAACATTTCAGGACACCGGGAGTGTTCTCAAAAACGTCTTCAGAACACCCCCATTTTGTTTATTTGCGAACATTTCAGGACACTGTGCGTGTTCTTAGAACACATTCAACTTGACAGAGAACAATACGGACAGCGTCCTCAGGACACCACCTACGAACACTCCCCGGACACCGCGAGTCTTCTTAGAACAGTTTCACTTTGCTTGCGAACAAAACGGACACATATTGACTCCTTAGAACACCCCCTAGTCAGTTTATTTAGAACATTTCAGAACACCCGTGATGGCCGCAAACAAATCGAACACAAAAAGAACGTCTAACACATAAAAAACACAACTTTCATCCTATCTCATACACTCCCACCCTCCCCAACCACTCCTACACACCAACACACTCTACAAAATACACATTTTGAACAAAGTTTTACCGCGCTGTCCGGGGACGTCCGCGAATCCAAGATGGCGGGCGCTACCAAAAAATCTGACGCGCTTCACGCTCCACGCCATCCAATCAGCGAACACTTTGCATGTCCGCGAACATCACGCTAGACGATTGGCCAATCAGGACACTTTCCGCGGAGCGAACAGGGAAGTGTATCCGCAAACCGAACACAGATATCACTAATTTTTTTTTACTTACTTTTTGGTCATTTTTTAAAAAACTACTGGACGGATTTTCACCAAATTTGCAAAAGCACGCTTTCGGGACCAAGCCGCTGCTCCTGGTCCAAATTTGGTGGAAATCCGTCCAGCGGTTTGGGCTGTATGCGCGAGCACATTTTTTTTCCCATTCACTCTATGGAGAGTGAGTATAATGTATACAAATATGAGCATATAGAGGGAAGGTAGAGTAATAAAAATAAAACTATGAGAAAGTGCTGATAACCATAATGATTATCTTCATGCACAGAAAGGATTGCTCTCTTTCAAGCCTGTATCTTCCGCTATGTATATGTTTCATATGATGTGACAGGACCCTAAGTCTACAAATATAGTACCTTTTCAATTTTTACTTCCTGACTGTTACTGAAGAAAACTATGTGGCTTTGATATGTCAGTAAAGGATAAAAAGGGAGAGCCAGCCATGTGATGTCATCAGTGATGTCATCAATGACATTTGTGATGTCATCTTTGATGTCCTGGGTGTTAGTGTTAGCAGTGCACGGTGGCGGCGTGAGTTATGGTTGCTTATCTTACCTTAACTGCCGAATTTCAGGAGTTTCTCGGTTTTACTTTGAGCCATAACGTCCCTTTAACAAAGTTTTTTCACTGAACTTCATAGGTTTTTAGTAGCGCAACTCAACCATAACGTCCCTTTAACAAAGTTTTTTTAATATCACGCAAACAATATACAAACATGGCGTGCAAAACCCAACTTCTACAGATGGCTTTACACAGAATGTTGCAAAGTAAGAATTTATGCTTGTTCACAGTGAAGGTCACCTGCTTCCACAACTTCTACAGATGGCTTTACACAGAATGTTGCAAAGTAAGAATTTATGCTCGTTCACAGTGAAGGTCAGCTGCTTCCATTTTTTTCTCGGGCCCCGGAGAGGCTCACAAAGCGGACTATAAGGTTATATTGTGTTTTGACCTTGACAGACAGAGATTGTGATGAAAGACTTCTCTTGAAGGAGTGTTGCTAAAACGTAAGAGAAGATAAAGATGAAATTTCTGAAACGAAACCACTTTTATATATTATATCACTATACGAAAGATCGTTGGCACACGCAGAGTCGTATTTAGGGACTGCACCACTCGTAGACAATGGAAATTGCAATTGTACTGTAAGTAACCCTTTAGATTACGTTATACCAAATATAATTACAATAGCGTAGAATTAAAGACCGCTCAAGTTGAACTTGTTTGTTGAAAGTGGCATAATGTTTTCTACCGCGCACTATCACTGCCGAATTGATCCCCTGTCGTTTAGAGGGCTCTGAAAAAGGCAGACGACACAGGGTGGGTTAATAGAAATAATTTAACCGGTCTATAGGCGGTCAAGCGCTCTACTCGCTGTGCCACTTCACTGTAGCCTGTCAAGTGGCACAGCGAGTACAGCGCTCGCTTTGACATCCGTGCACAGCTTGCTAACGCAAGTTTGAATCCCGGCAAGGCCAAACTCAGCCTTTCATCCTTCCGTGGTCGATAAATGAGCACCACACACCGTGGTTAATAATAAGCACCGCTTACATACCTCACGGTTCTTAGCGCTATATGAATGGGAAAATATTATTATTTTATTATTAACATACTCTGTTGCACTATCTTCGATAGCAAATAGTTTCACGCCCTAATAAATAAAATGATGATTTTTAATGAAGATCGGCTGGTGAGACTAATTTATGTTTTTTAAAACAGGTACGTGGCCCCATTTTGTCTATGTCACGATTTACAGACTCCAGCGGATGGGGTCTTCAACTGCCAGGTGCAAGTCCAAATATGCAACTTCATGACCCTCACCATTTTATGGGACAATCGCCAAGGACCAATATGCCCTTATGCAGTACTAGCGGCTACAGACAACATACCAACCAATAGGGTGGTCTAATGGCTCGTTGTTGGAGCAACCTTCCGATTATCAGAGCGACCATTTATTGCTTTTATCATAAACCAACAGCCTATCTACCGCAAAGGAACAACGCGTGGCTCCAAATAAACTTTTGCTGTTCGACAGCAGAGACAATAGCAAATCGCTGAATATTCACTAAACATTTCATGTGAAATAAATGTACTTTACCAAATGTACAATCCTGCTGTTTACTTTTAAACCACAGTTTCATATTCCGAATTGTGGCGCACTGAGTTGTAAGCTGATCTAACACTCTCTGTACCGCAAAGGAACATCGCGTGTCTCAACATGAACTTTTGCGGATCGATAACAAAGACAAATTGCTGAATATTCTCTAAACATTTGATGTCAAATAAATGTACTTTACAACATTTACAATCGTGCTCTTTGCTTTTAAATCACAGTTTCATATTCCGAATTGTGGCGCGCTGTGTTGTGACATAATGTGTGTTGTCTTCAGGGTTCTGTGTAAAGTCGCGTAGTACTGGAGACGACTGGGCGCGTTTCATTACGCACCCTGTAACGAATGCAACAAAAAGGTCTAGCACATAAAAAAACAAAACATTGAACCTATCTCGTACTCCCCCACCCTCCCCAAACACTCTTACATACCAACACACGGCACTAAATACAATTTTTTATCCACGTTTCACTGTGCTGTACGGGGTCGACTGCGAATACAAGATGGCGGGCTCCACAGAAAATCTGACGCGCTCCACGCCCCTCGCCGTCCAATCATCGAACACGTTGCATGTCCGCGGACATGACGCAAGGCCATGGGCCAATCGGGGTGCTGTCCGCGGAGCGAACAGGGAAGTCCGTCCGCAGATATCACAAATTTTTTTGCCTTACATTTTGGTCATTTTTAAAAAAACTACTGGACAGATTTACACCAAATTTACAAAAGCACGCTTTTAGAACCAGGCCTCCGCTCTTGCCGCAAATTTGGTGTAAATCCGTCCAGCGGTTCGGGCTGTAGGCGCGAGCAAAATTTTTTTCCCATTCAGTCTATGGGAAAAAAAAAGTTTTGGGAACCCCCCTATAACTTTGCCCCCCCTGGACGAATCCTCACCAAACTTTGCAAACAAATTCAGAGTGACGCAACTACTTTTTTTGCAAAGTTTGGTGAGGATCCGTCCAGGGAGAGCGAAATTATAAGCCGCCCAAAAAGTGCTCTTCCTATGGAAACAGCAACTTAACCATAACTACATGGCCACTACCGTGGCCATGTAATATATACATGCCGTCAAGATCGCTGCGCTCTGGGAAATAAATAACCAAGTGAGAGATGCTATGACAAAACAGCAGATCATCAACCTATCTGACCATGTCCTCACTGTAGAAGAGGAACAAATTTTGAAACTGGGACTTAATTTCTGTCCACTTGCTAGTTTTAACTATGTGGAAACTAGGATTGATTTGGATAGATTCATCCGGAAATTACGACTCAAGAAGTTTTTTGCTACCTCTACTTTTAAAAAAAAGCCAAAAGACATTCTAGAGGGAAGAACAGAAATTACCGTTGCCGAGATGGATACCCTGATAATTCTTGATGATCTGGAACAGGAGAGTCACACAGAAAGCAATGAGCTAGGTACTAACTTGGAAAGATTAGGTATTTGCACAGACTGGCCGTCTACCAGCAAACTAAGATGTAAATCCAAATTTAACCCACTGAGTGCCCAAAACAGTCACATCGAAGCCTTCGCTAATGTAGCCATTGATGACTTGAAAGAAGAGAGAAGAAAGACTAATAGACAACCCAAGAGCAACCTGTCGAAAAAACAAAAGAAAGTATTAACAGAGATTGCGAAGCTTGATAAATACATAATCAAACCAGCTGACATGGGCTGCAATATAGTCATCATGAACAAACAAGACTATATTAAAGAAGCTTATAAACAATTAAACGATGTGAACTGTTATGAACGACTAAAGATGAATCCCATCAAGCAATTGGAGAATGAAGTGTGGACTTTTATAACTAAATGGCAAAAGGCAGATATTCTTGAGGAGGAAATGGTTAAATTCTTATTTACAAAGAATTCTATAACTCCCACTATCTATTTTCTCCCAAAGATTCACAAGAATCCTCTCAAGCCTCCTGGGAGACCCATGGTGACATTGTGTGGGTCACTTTTGGAAAATATGTCTCGATTTATTGATGAGGTTCTTCGCACCTTTGTCACTACATTACCATCATATGTTAGGGACACTACGGATTTCCTATTGAAAATCGATGAACTTCCTTGGGAACCTACATATTTACTAGCAACCATGGACGTGGTGTCCCTGTACACGTCTATTAAACATCACGATGGGATCTCCGCTTGCAAATACTTCCTCAACACAAGATCATTGAATCACCTACAACATTCACATATGATCTTAGAGATGATCAACATATGTTTGACAAATAATGTTTTCCTATTCAATAATGAAATTTTCCGCCAAATTCAAGGAACGGCGATGGGTACGACTTTCGCACCATCATATGCGAACTTAATGATGGGATACTCTGAGAAAACAACAGTATGGGCAGAAGTGAATGCAAAATATAGTGAAAAAATTGTGTTGTGGCTCCGTTACATTGACGATTTGTTCATAATTTGGGACGGCTCAGCCGAGCTGTGGTGTGAATTCGTCAAATCTCTCAACATTAATAATGTAAATCTTAAATTTACGGAACACCACAGCCGTACATCTATTGTATTCTTGGACGTGGAAGTCAAGATAGAAGAACAAAAAATGGAGTCATGTCTCCATAGAAAAATCACAGGTGCTAACATTCCGCTACACTCGAATAGTGCCCATCCAAAGACTCTCCTATGGAGTATTCCATATGGAGAGTTTATCCGCATTAGACGCAACTGCAGAAAAATTGTGGATTTTGACTCAGCCAGCAAAGTAACGGCTTTTAATTTCCTACAACAGCAGTACCCCAAAAGGATTATTGAAAGCGCGTATTTGAAGGTCCGGGAAATGAATAGACATGTAATGTTAACAACATCTAAAACGGACCGAGCGAAAGAGGAGGAGCAAAATACTACCAGGTTAATTTTGACATTTGGAAGCCATTCGAGTATTATTAGACGAATAGTCAACAAGTACTGGAAAGTGTTGAAAGCCGATAAGGATATAGGTGGCATGCTTCATGACCATCCTGATATCACCTTTCGTAAAAGTGCCTCCATCAAAGACTTATTGGTGAAAAGTTATATGGCCACAGAGAGGAACGACACTAACACCAATTGGCTTTCTTTAACAGGAACAGGTTTCTTCAAATGTACCAGATGTAAGATCTGTAAATATGCAAAGAACTGCAAAAGTTATGAGCATCCTATACTGAAACATCTGGTCTACATCAACAGCAAAATTACATGTGAATCTGAATTGGTGGTATATGCTTTGATATGTCCTTGCTCAAAATGGTACATCGGAAGCACAAAATGCAAGCGGAAAGTACGTATCTTGCAACATGTGAGAGCCATTATTAATAAGGACTGCTCTTACCCTATGGCTAAACATTTTTCGGAAATGCATAATGCCGATCCAGCTTATCTTACATTTTTTGGCATTCATAAGGTCATCCCAGGCCCCAGGGGAGGTGATAATGAAAGAACACTCCGCCAAGAAGAGACTAAATACATCTTAGACTTCGAGAGTAAAACACCGTTGGGACATAACATCGATGAGGAGCTTTACACATTTTTGGGGACATAAAGATCATATTGAACATGATAATACCCCCGGCAGCTCATTTATTCAAAGGACCTTTTTCATAATTGTATATGCTTAATGGATTGTGCATTGTTTCATTTTTTATTCCTTTTTACTTATCACTTCTTTCACTTTTTATGGTGACTTTCAATTTGACTCAAAAACAATTTGTTTAATAGACTTGGCCCAGGTTGGCCATAGGGAGGCCTGTTTTTGATTTATTGATTTCAGCCTGGCAAGCAAGTAGTGGCAATCTGAATACAATTCTAAGATATTAGATGTGTTTAAGATGGTGTGATTACATTTTTAGTTCAGAGTTGACATCTGGGCATTTTTTACCTGGTATGCATATTTGACACTTGAAAGCATCCTTTCCCTTTTATATCTATTCTTTGATATTATCAAGTTAAAAAAATACGGGAACACCATATGGCAAGGGAGCTATTTGAAGTCACTACTACAAGTAAATGTTGGGATATATTTGCTTTTATTGTGTTGTACTATACAGGAAAATGAATTCCTTTGTTTTGTATTGAAGTATTTTTAGAGAGATGTTTATAGCTGGCACTATGCACTTTACAATATGATATGAATGTTCTCTATATCCTTCTATATATACTTACTGTATTATAGGAATGCATTGTTTGCACAGAAGCACCACGCACTTTATATTGTCTCAACGCTACTCATTTAGCGAAGATATTCATCTCGCTTCCAGGCACTCCATAATTATGGTGAGATGCATAAGTAGTTACTTCTTTGCTTCGCTAATAATATTTTTGGCAGATTTTTTCTGTTACCCTTGTCCCCTTGCCTTCATGTACCCAATGCGAAAGGTAACACTATATTATTTAGTCAAAAAAAACATGGGAACATCATATGGCAAGGGAGTTATTTGAAGCCACTACTAGAAGCAGATGTCGGGATATATTTGTTTTTACTGTGTCGCATTACATAAGAAAAAAATCCTTTATTATATTGGAATATTTTAGAGAGATGTCTATAGTTTGCACTATGAACTTTATAATACAACATGAATGTGCCCTATTGTTCTATATGAACTTACTATATCATAGGAATGCATTGTTTACACAAATGCACTATGCACTTTATATTGACTCAACGTTATATATACAGCGAAGATATTCATCTCGCATTTAGGCACTCCATAAACATGGCAAGATGCATTAGTAGTCACCTCTTTGCTCTGCGTACATTTTAGACAGGTCTATTTTGTTACCTCTGCCTCCATGTATCAAATGGGAAAGACAACACTATGTTTACAATATGTGAGTTTTGATGTTTCTCGTAATGCACTTACAATTGTAGTTTGTGCCATATATTATGAGCTGATTTTCTTAAATAGCACCAACATTTAAAATGCCAATTTTATTCGTATTTGTCTTGCTATGGCTGAAAAGTCATGTTTAATATTTAAACATATGCTTATACCATTCAGCAATGTGAACCAGCAGCCCAAGCCAAGATGGCTAATTGCCACTATTTTTGAGATTTTAAGTCACCTTTTTTATGTCTTTCACTTTGGTGGGAGTGTTTGGTATAAAACAAACACTCTATGGTTGATGAGTGACTGTGAACAAGCCACTGGTTAGTGGTGAAACGCGTCAGGCTGCCGTCTGGCTAAGCATAATTTGCACTGGGAGACTACTTCTTATCTGTTGCACACGCAAAATAAAGGCTGTTATATTATACGCAACCGATGCTGCAGTGTTTGCTGTTGGATTTCCGTGATTATTTGGATTATTGGAACACTTTTGTTCGTGGAGTGCTGCTCGCCTGAATAGTTTCTGTTTGAAGCCGTTCGTATTTGAAATATATATATATATATATATATATATATATATATATATATATATATATATATATTTATATATATATATATATGAGAAAAACACACAAGCCCCTGCGCGGGCTGGAACAGTGCTTATTATCGGTATCCTTTGCAGCAATAGGGCACTTGCCCATTCACGACTTCGCTGCTGCCGTTTTGCTCGTAGTCCTTGGCTTGTAAGCACTTGCCCTATTTGGGGGCGTATGTCTGATAGCGGCCATCTGAGCTGCTTTTAGTCATCTAACTACGAACAGGCACACTTGTGCATATATGTTACACATCGATTGTTATTTGATAATAATATATTTAAACAAGCAGTTCAGAGCATCTCCATGGTGTAGTTTTCATTGCGGCAGCTAATAAATGTGTTAAGTGATTTTCTTGCGCGTAACTTTTACGCAATTTGCTATCATATATACCTTATTCATAGGTTTTTGACCATTCCAATATGGAGGTCATTGTATTTGACAGATTTCACTATTTTTACACGTAGCGGTCACATGACCGTTTTTGCATGTGATGTGACACGAGTGGGGACGATCTGTAACTGGTTTTCTTTTTAAACTCTATGATGTGCATGCCGCATTTGGATTTTATAGGTCTGAGGAAGCCTGAGCATTCAGGCGGAACGCGTGACTTTCTTCCACCCTGGGGTGAGTGTTTTGTTCAACTTTACGGCTGTCACAGGGGTGAATTATTTCACCTCTGTTTTTTGTAATGTGCTGTATTAAGCAACAATAAATATGATATTTTAAATACCTAGGTCTTGTGTGCTGGAGTACTTTTTGCGCGTGCCCACTGGGTGGTTTTTTGCAGTGTTACAACCGTGCAGGGGCTTGTGTTTTTTTCTCATATTAACGAATTTGGCTAAATTCGCCACTCCAGCACCAGCAACTTAAGGAGGGAGAGCGCCATCTTTTAGCTAAACTGGTTTACATATAATATATATATATATATATATATATATATATATATATATATATATATATATATATATATATATATATAATATATATATATATATATAATTATTTCTTTTATTTGAAATAAACTACAGTTTATGCACAAGGCACAACTTTTGTTTCAAAAAGAAAAAGTTCATCGTACATGCATAAGAAATTACAAGTAGTACCAGAGCAATTTTCCTCCCTTCACTGCCTCATTTCTTTACACCAAGGTCCACCAAATTCATAAGTTCATTCATTCCCCATTCATTCAGCTACCCAAAGAAAAGGGTTCAAAATTGCTAGTGATACGCTACATTAGACATCTACTGCCAAAATCATGTCCAAATAGTTCACGAGTGCACAGACCAGTTTTGTGTTATTCCCAGAGGTACACCTTGCCCACCACTCATCCATGTTGTTATCTAGTGGGGCAAACTTTCGAAGATGTAGAAAGCGTTGATTTGCTGAGTGCATTCAATGGGCAAATGTCTCAATGTTTCAACACATACTCCACAGAAGCGGCAGAGATTGTCTTTTATGGTTTTGTCATTCCTTTGCCAGAGTATTTCTTTTGTTTTTAGGATATTTATCTGAAACCTGAGAAATTGGTTGCGATGATGGTGAGATGGAAGCAGTAGATAGCGTGATTGCTCGTTCAGTTTTTTTGGGTCACATCTCATGGATTTTACTGATTTCATTGTTTGACAATTTTCTTGATTCACAATCCAGGCCCAATTGTCAAATTTCTTTTTTGCACATTGTGGGTGATCTATGATCTCTCAATTACTTATATCTGTGGCTTCTAAGAATGACAGTAGCTTGCGAAACCACAAGTTAAGTAAATTTTTATGGTTGGGAGTGTACTTGTTGGCAAAGATTTGGTAAACTGGTGCTGGAGCCTTTAAAGCCATCTTGCGCATTGACATGATAGAGTTCCAAACCACTCTACTATGTATCGAGTTTAAGGATAATTCATGTCGCAGTATTGTCATTGATGTTGATTGTGACATACTTAATACATAACGCCAAAAAAGCCCTTCTAGCATTTGCCAAATTTCTTCACCTATATTCCATCCTGCCTCGGGGCCAAACGTTATGACTGGCACAACTTTTTGCAGATAGAATCTTAAGACAGGTTCCAATGAAAACTTTCCATAGTGCATATTGATTTTCGCAGCTTGTCGAGCGAGCATCAACGTTTTTGCTTTTAATTCTTTGACCCAATGGTGTTCGCAAATCGAGTTGTTAAATTCAATGCCTAAGTATCTTATAGCGTCAACAGAAGCGATTTGGGTATCCGCAACTTTCCATCTGAAGGCTTTGTCTCTCTTTGATTTCAAGTTTCCCACCGATAAGATTTTTGCTTTTGCTGTGTTTATTGTCAGTTCATTCGCGATCATATATTCCTGCAGACTTGTAAGAAGGCGCTGAAGACCTATTTGTGTTCTGTCGATCAGCACCAAGTCATCCGCATATATGATGCATTTAATTGGTATTTGGTTGATCATTGACGAAAAACAGTGGACCTGCTCAAGATGGCTTGGCAGATCAGCCCTATAGTTATGGTGAGTCGGACTCTCATAGGAACCCCTCAGAATTCAATTGTTAATAACTTTTGAATTGAGTAACGGATTTGGCTGAAATTCTGAGAATCATTAAGAACTCCTGCCCCCGCCCCCCCCAGTCCCCCAGACTGCAAAGTTTAATAAAGATTTGTTAAAATATAAAAAAGTTATTCTTTTTCCCATAGACAAACAAGGTACATTTTTGCCAAAGCCCATAGCCCACACAGCTGGATGTGTTTGAACCAGGTCTGAAAGAACTTGCTCATGAAGCATTCACTTACGATCCATGCCTGGTTTGGGGTTATTCTGTGCAGTAGTTATTTAAATATTTGACAGAGAAGGCGCTGCCCCTTCTCAAAAATAGATAGCTATATTTCAGGATTTACCCAAAAAATGTTTTTTTTTTAGAAATGAAACAACCGCCATCGTGTTTTTATCTCGATGCAGAGATATTCAAGGTATTAGCCGAGGATATGGGAAAATGAAACGCAGGAAAAAAGATATTTTCAGATAAAAAACATGCAAATACCATCAGGCTTGAAGTGGAGGGGTTGGCTAGAGGGCACCAAGCGAACTTTGGGAGTTGGAGGGGGTCTAGGGAATGAGTTTACAACACAAAGCTTTCTGTAGCCTCGCTACAGTCTCCATCTCAAAGCAAACTGTGTCACAGAAACAGTGTGGCAGTGTGAAAACTAAAAGGAAATCCTCAACAAACTGTATTTACAGAATAGAAATGCATTGCACACACATAATATGTATTTGATGTGTTTTATATCAAAACAGTGTGCCCCCCCCAGTGCCCAGACTACAAAGTTTACTAAAGATTTGTTGAAATATAACAAAGTTATTAAGAAGACGATAAATATTGTTTTGCCAAAAGTTCGGCCGACCTCCCATTCTTTTTCCCATAGACCAACAAGGTACATTTTTACCAAAGCCCATAGCCCAAACAGTTGGATGTATTTGAACCAGGTCTGAAACAAGTTGGGCACGAAGAGTTCACTTGAGATCCATGCCTGGTTTGGGTTATTCCGTGCAGTAGTTATTTCAATATTTGACAGGGAAGGCAGTGCCCCTTCTCAAAAATAGATTGCTGAAACACCAACCAGGTGAAGGGAGGCAGACTCGCCCTCATCTTCAAAAACACTATCGACATTAGAGTCATTCAGGACTTACAAATCCCTTCTGCTGAATCCTTGTCCATCAAACCCCCATTATCACCGAACCATACAGCAACAGTGCATCTCATCTACCGACCACCAGGACCCATTTCCACTTTCACTAGGACATTGTGTCCCTTATATCTACTAATACCAAACCTAACTCACAAAGTATCTTACTTGGTGATTTTAATCTTGGACTTAATGACCCTTTGAATACAAATGCCATTGACCTAACCAACACCTTATCAGACCTTGGTCACACCCATATCATTCACGAGCCCACACATATTAAAGGAAGAACATTAGACTGGTTCACTAACCTCAACTGTACTATTGATCTGCTATCTAACTAACCATGCATTTGGTCCGATCACCACAAAATAACCTTCTCCATCAAAGCCACCACACTCTGTCCTGCACCTATCATTGCCCCACCCACTTACACTAGGAACAAGAAAGACATTACCCCGGACAAACTCCTTCATTTTATACTCCCCCCTCCTCAACAATACCTCCACCTCGGACCCCACAGTCCTAGTGGATATTTATAATCAGGCAATACTTAAAGCACTGGATACCATTGCCCCCCCTAAAACTGCAGAAATCTAAACCTCAATGCCACCTGAATTCGTGGTTCATGCCACACCTTAGGGAATTGAGCAAAACTAAGAGAACTGCAGAAGCACATTGGAAAAAGTGCCCTTCAGTAACTAAAAAGAATGGGCTGACACTAGCATCATCCAATTACAAAAAAGCCATTATACCTGCTAAAAAAGACACCTATAACAAAAGGATCTTACAAGCGGAATCAAACACAAAAGAACTTTTTAAGATCTTAAAAGAAATGGAATCGCTTATCGCTCCTGTCGACAAATGCACCACAGATGCATTATGGTGCACCAAAGGCTCTCCTGGATAAAATAGCTTGGCTACAATCTAAAATCAACACGAAAATGTATGCTACTCTGGGACCCTGATTACAAACAATATCCTAGTAAGACTGCTACCTTTGAGCCCACTTGCAAACCATTTAGTTTCTCCCCCCTGTCAATTTGGGAAGAGGAGAATATCATTAGGAAACTCAAACCTTCTAATTGCCAAGGTGACGCCTGCCCTGCTCCGACCACCAAGGCAGCTGCACATGACCTAGCGCCGTTTATCACTAACCTTATCAATGCCTCCTTCAAAACTGGAGTAGTGCCTGATAATTTAAAAGACGCTTGGGTCATTCCGCTAATCAAAAAACTGACTCTTGACCCAGCCAATCCTTCTAACTATAGGCCTATTACTACGGTACCCTTTTTATTAAAAATACTGGATAAAGCAGCTTACCTGCAAATACAGGCTTATTTAGAATCCAACAACCTATTGGGATTGAGGCAATCTGGTTTCCGTCCAAGACACAGCACAGAAACTGCCTTGATAGATCTACCCACACAAATTCAAGTACTAAAAGACAATGGTAAACTAGCACTCCTCCTACTGCTTGATCTGTCAGCAGCTGTTGATTTGGTCAATCACCAAACGCTTTGCCACCATTTGAAATCTGCAGCCCATTTCTCCGACTCTGCCACTTCCTGGATCAGCTCCTTCTTGATGAACAGAACTATGAGGGTCTTCTCTCCTACTGACTCTGCTGAACCATCCCCGGTACCCTGTGGGGTTCCGCAAGGCTCTTGTGTGTCCTCTACACTCTATAATGTCTTTATGAAGCCCTTGTTTGACATCCTTGACTATCTGGGTGTTACGTATACTAACTACGCTGACGACACCCATATACTCATTCCCATCTCTGGAGACTATGCGACTGACAGCAAAACCCTTAACGAAATCTACTCAGCGATACAAGCATGGATGGCACAACATGGTCTTTGTCTTAACGACGAAAAAACAGAGTTGCTAATCCTCGGTACACATGCTAAACTGAAGAAACTAAACTCTGCCTTCAAATCATTCACAATAGATGGTAACTCTATCTCAGTCTCTAACAACACTAAAACTCTTGGCATTTACCTTCATGCCACATTATCCTTCTCTAGACAAACCAACGCGGTAGCAGCATCATCCGCATATACATGGAAACTAATCACCGCCTGCAGGCCGTTCATTACCACACCTAATTGTATCACACTCGTCAGAACTTTAGTTCTGTCAAAAATTGATTACTGTAACGCCCTCTTTTTAGGCACTAGCCACAAAAATATTAACAAATCATAAGTAATTCAGAATAATGCTATCAGGGCAGCCCACAACATCCCGAAGAAGTCGCATATTTCTGAGACTAGACGTAACCTGCGCTGGCTTCCGGTTGAGCACAGAATATCCCTCAAAACACTTGCTCTAAAACACAAAGCTAGGGCCAACCTCGCTCCAGCTTACCTCACGAATCAACTCACTTCACATACGTCTTCAAGACCACTTAGAGCGGCCCAAATACGAACAATGTCCATACCAAGATTCAAACTCCAGAACTCGGGAGGCGCTAGCTTCCCCGTACTGGCTTCAAGGTTATGGAACACACTCACTACTTCTCTCAATCAGAACCCTCCTTCCATGTATTCAAGCGCAACACTAAACACTGGCTTCAGGACATGGACACCATGACAGTCTAACCTCCTCAGATCATTATACTTGTCTTCTGCCATACTTTATTTTGTACCTGTCCTACTTATTTAGTTGCTTCGCCATTACTACTTGTGTGTTTTTCCACTATCTTTTATAAGAGGGAAAACTTGATTCTCCTGCCTTGATCTACTGTATTTTGTACCGATCATTTGTATGTAACTGTAACGTAACGACTGCAACCTGTATGTAAGATGATGGGCCCAGTTGCCCATGGGCCTGCCTGCGCTTTACAAATAAACAAATAATATATCTCCCTTTCGGGAGAGAGCTTGTACAGATGAGGACAAACCTTTTTTTTGTTGGCCGTTTTGCCAATATTTGATGATATGATGGACTACGGATAGCCGAGGGGTCATGTGTGGTTCAGTAGCCGCGATTAAAGTTTTTAAAAAAAGATATAGTGACCTTGTGGGGTGAAAAATCACTGGCCATGGCACGATTACTATCCAGGTCTCTCAACTATGCATTACATGGACAGGCCCTGCTTAGCTTGAATGTGAGGAAGGGGGCAGCCTCCTCAGGCCATGCTGCCTGATAAATGAGCCATTGTTACAAGATCACTTAGAGAAATGGGCCAGACCTTTTGTTGCTTTGAAGCTAAGCAGGGTCACTGCCGCTTTGAAGCTAAGCAGTGTTAGTCCCAGTTACTGCATGGATGGGCGACTGAATGGGCATCCAAAGTATTTAATGT
Organism: Ambystoma mexicanum; assembly: GCF_040938575.1. Taxonomy (NCBI): domain Eukaryota; kingdom Metazoa; phylum Chordata; class Amphibia; order Caudata; family Ambystomatidae; genus Ambystoma; species Ambystoma mexicanum. Next base: position 742,669,749 of record NC_090928.1, read on the forward strand.
TTTAAAACCGTGCTACTGTCAGTCCTTCAATGCTTTGTAGACCATGTTTTCACTTTTGCTGAATTGCTTTCTGGTATTTGTTGCCTTCCAGTCAATAAAACTTAGCTTAGATTCAAAGTGAGGACTGGGTCAGCCCCCTAAGGCTATGTTGCCAAATAAATGAGCCCACATTTCTAGACCACTTAAACAAACATGCCCTAAGGGTGGTGGATCCTTCCTTGCTTTGAAACTAAGCAGGTTCGGTCCCGGTTACTGCATGGCTGGGATACATTCCACAGTCCTGAATGCCATGAGTTTTCTTAGTTTTAAATGTCTCATGAGACACTGCAGCCACACTTTTTTTTAACCATGCTACTGTCTTCCCTTGAAAGTTTTGCACTCAGATAGCATTGTTTTGCCTTTTGCTGAATTGCATTCCGTTAGTTGTAGTCCCACAGTGAAGATGGGGGAATAAAGCCACAATTGTCTAACATAGTTCTATAAGGATTTATATATTGGAGTGACATTATGTTATGTGTACTTTTCAAGTTAGCTTTATAAAGCAGAGTATTGTTGAAAGCCAGTCGTGGGGGTGTCAGAGGAGAAATGATGAGAGTTCAAGTAAGTCATGAGTATTTGCACACAATGTGGCAAGAGAGTTTGCAATCCTGTACACTGGCACAGTTACTTTCCCCTTATTTTGGCTGCTTTTCAGGGCACCAGTAAAGGACACATGTGGGTGGGCAGTATATCTTTTTTTCAGAGTTCGGACGCAACCCCTTGGTTTTTTGAGAGGTTGGCAAGCTTGCTCAAGTATTTGGCTACCAGGATTTTACACAGGTTGTCAAGTTTCCAGTGCAGACACTTACTCACAAGACCACAAGCACTTGTTTCATATTGGGATTTTATTTTCCATGGAATATGTCACTACAGGATGCTGGGTTTAACAGGTGAGAACCTTTTATACTTTGCCATCATATTTATTCGAACATTTCCTCTCCCAGGTTATTTTTCTGGTGTTCATTATTTTTTTTAAAGTCCAATGCTATTTTACCTTGTGCACTTTCATCTAAGGAGTCGGTCTATTGAACTACATTTGTTTATTTCACTTTAAGATATATGTTCACTTACTGTCCATATATGCATGGGTGCCAGCTTTTGATTTTCGCTATGGTGTCAAAAGTACCTGGGCATATGTTAATTTTGCAGCTGGTATTTTTTTCCCTTTTACATGCATGCCTAAATGCGGTTATTTGGGGTTGTGCAATGTATGACAACAGTCACCAAAAGACTGGCCATAAAACAAGGTGCTTGTAGCACGCTGCTTAACTAAAGTGTGTGATCCTCAGCAACTAATTTAATCAGACTGGGCATTAGCTAAAAACGTTGGGAGACGGCAAAACCTGCAATCTTTTATAGATAATACAAAAATAAATATTTTTACAGCTACAGTAACATCGGTGGTGAAAAATCACTCGTGACCCGGGTCTGCCATCCATGCAGTAACCAGGACTGACACTGCTTAGCTTCAAAGTGAGGAAAAGGCCAGCTCCCTCAGGCCATGGTGCCTAAACAGTGAAGCAACATTACAAGACCACTTATTGCAGTATTGCTTCACAGGGGTGGGCCCCTTCTTCACTTTGAAGCTAAGCAGGACTCTGCGTATATTCATGGGTGCCAGCTTTTGATTTTCGCTGTGGGTGCAGAAAGTACCTGGGCATATGTTATTCTTGCATTTGGTCACTTTTTGCCCGTTTCCAAGCTGCTTAAATGTGGTTAGTTGGGGTTGTGCAATGTATCACAATAGTCACCAACAGACCGGCCATAAAACAAGAAACTTGGAGCATGGGACAGGACAGTTAGGCACAGCTAGTTAGGTGCACACTGTTATGGTGCAACCGTTACCCCGCAGGTCCCATATCTGCATTACCCCGCAGGTCCCATTTGTGCACACGCAGTTAGATGCAGCCAGTTGGTCGCAGGGACCTCTCAGCGCTGGGATGTGTTCTCTCGAGAGGTCGCAGTTGGCACGGCATGAACCTGCAGGCACTCCGCATTCTGTACCTCTTGCGCGAAGGATGTTTTGGCGAGAGGTTGGAACTTGCATGAACCTGCAGGCACTTTGCATTTTGTTATATGGATTAAACGTGAAAAACATTTATCTACTGCAACATTATAAAACAGGATGGGACATGCATTACACTGTTGTTGCAGAACGGAACATGTCTTAAACATGAAACACATTCATTTACTACAACATTTAAAAACAGAATGGAAAATGTATTATACCGTCTCTGGGCAACATTATAAAACTGAAAAAACGAAATAAAAATACATTTGTGCTGAACGCTGCCTTAGAGAACCCTGGCCTGTAGGAGTTTGAGACACAGGAGTTTAATAGTATGCTAAAAAGATATTATTGTTTGGAATATCACACGTTTCATACGTAGCCTTTTACAATTGGAAATATTAAATTTTAGGCTAAGTAGGAAATGTATGCACTGTGAAGCACTAAGCCATTGTGGCATAGTAGTTGAATGCTGGTCCTTGAACCCTGCAGACCAGGGTCCAAGACTTTAAAAAAAAATGTAAAACATTATATTTTGGTGTTCCGGACTATGTAGTCTTAACAGGCATGCCCTTGATCCTTGTGGCCTCTTTCATGGAAACGTTCACCGAATTACTGCATGATTGTAAGAAGGTCTTTTGAGCTGCACTACCAATGGGTTAATAATAGTTGCGTGTCTTCCACTGCACAGGAGCCAGCGCAAACAAGACTGTCTATGCATCTCAAGGGAGAGGCTTGCTGCACAGTCCCATTATTCCCTTAATGTATTGCGCCACTTTTAGACTTTGAAAACGGTAGGAGCAAGTCGACACCACTCCTCCCCAGGCCCTTATTCTCACTTTGCCCAGCTAAAACAAACATATTTTACTTTTGTCCCGATGCTCTTATTCTACACTACGTACCTCCTCCTTCAACAACTTACAGATCCCCTACTGCCATTCAACACAAACAAATAGAGGTGCAGGAGAAATTACATGGCCACGTTAGTGGCCATGTAGTTATGGTTAAGTTGCTGTTTCCATAGGAAGAGCACTTTTTGGGCGGCTTATAACTCGGCTCCCCCTGGACGAATCCTTACCAAAGTTTTCAAAAATATATAAGTATATGGGCCACTGTGAATTTTTTTCCAAAGTTTGTAAAGGATTCGTCAAGGGAGGCCAAAGTTATAGGGGGGGGTCCCAAAACGTCTTTTTTTCCCATAGACTGAATGGGGCAAAAACTTTGCGCACAGCTACAGGCCAAACCACTGGACGGATTGTCATCAATTTTGCGGCAGGGGCTTGTTCCCCAAAGCGTGCTTTTGTAAATTTTGTGATACATCTTATTGTAGTTTCCCTTAAAATGATCAAAAAATAGCACTCTATAAATTAGTGATATCTATGTCCGCACCGCGGACCCACTTCCCTGTTCGCTCAGTGGAGAATATTTCTGTTGGCTAATCCATGGCATGCTGTAACGTCAAGATGTTGCGCCTTCACCCATTGGGTCTGCCGTAGCGTCAAGTGCGTAGGATTCTTTTAATATGGCCGCCATGGTCACTTAGTTTTTGAGTTGTACGCCGAAATCACTGCAAACAAATCCTTTTGGAACATTGTGTCGAAAGGTAAGCATTACTTATAAAGTGGCAGTAGAAAGTGAAACAGTACTTTAATCTTGTTACCACTATCGTACCGTGCACTGCTACTTGGTAGACAATGGGCCTCATTACGACCCAGGCGGTAAGTTACCGCCTGGGCCGTGACTTTACCACCATGGCGTAAACTATGTTTACGCCATGGTGGTTGGCGGATTTACCGCCCCATTCCAACCTTGGCGGGGCGGTAAATCCCCATTTTCCCATTTACCATTCCCCATTCCCATTTTGCCCCATAGGGCATAATGGGAGTGGGGAAGGCGTTAATTACGCCACCGTAAATTACGGTGGCGTAATTAACTCCATGGTCCCTTAGCGCCATGGATTTTAACACCTGCTAAAAGCAGGTGTTAAAACCTCCATGGCGCTAAGGGACCTCGTACTCAGGCGGTAAGGGTCGGCGCTGTTTACGCCGCCGTAAAACCCTTACCGCCTGAGTTGTAATGAGGCCCAATGTACTACAATTATTTACTGCGTCTATGTAAGAAGCCACCATCAAAATTACTGCGGTTAGACTGGCGTCCTATATTTTGGAATGTAAGGCAGCGACCTGCACGGTTTCATAAACAGAGCGCGTCTGCACGTGGTTGGGAGTAACGGTTCTCATGAGTGACTGCTGATATGTAGTAGCAAAAAGAGAATGTATTTACATTCGGAGTGAAGGTCAGTTCATCTCATTTAATTTTTTCAGTAGGCGCTCAGTATGGTCGCGTACGCATCTAACCTGATAAGGGTCCATTATTTTTCGACCTTGACGTACAGGGACCACAGACAGAAAGAATGTAGGGAGTCACAGTTTGAGAAACATTCCCTTTGATAACTTATGCTTCAAAAAGGTTTGTGAGGCACACGAAATAGCAGTCCCCATGGAAGTCTTCCAGCAAAGAACTACTGTGTGACTGCAGAGGTCGAAATGGAGCCGGTGCATATTATGTAAGCTTATTTTAGAGGCCTGTATACCAACCTGCCATTTATTACTTAGTCTGAAAAAAAAAACAAATGTATTACTCGTAATGCTTTTGGAAGTTTGTGTGCCGTTGAAATTTCATATTGCACATTACCGCACTTTTGGAAGTCCGTGTGCCATTCAAATTTCATATCGCACATTAGCGCCGTCTGTACAATGTCACTACACTTTCCATTATTACCTATTTCCTTTACCTACTATGTATATTGTACATTGTCGCCTTTTCTAAGGTGTCCATACATTTCCCCATATAAAAACAATTGTTTATAGAAATGTAATGTCTTACCCTTTACATTTCCGCAAAGGCTTTGTATTGATAGATTTTTTTTTCCATTTTACCCGCAGCTACTTGCTTGCATACTGCAAATGCCATGGCCTTCAGCGTCCGACTAACGGTTTTTTAATCGTCAAGTGCAGCTTTTCGTCACTGGTTGTATGTGCGTCATTATTGAATGGGATGACCACATCGGACCTCTATGTCCATACGCACTTGTGGCAGTAAGAAGCAACATACCATCCTTTCTGGTGTCATAGTTCGCAGCCATTCATGTTGCCTTCTAAATCAGTGTGACAGGAATATGTCTTCTGTGTCAACAACGCATAATTTCAGTGTGGTTAAACAACAACGTCACCATTGGCAGTAACATTATAAGTAACATACCATACTTTCTGATGGACTTCATCCCAGCAATTGACGTTGTCTTGACAATGAATGTGAGAGGAAACCGACTACTGTGTCACCACTGCATACTGTGTGTGTGTTAAAAACTGTGGTGCCAACGCATGGTGACTGTGTGGGGAAATCTACGTGACCGGCAAAAGTAACATTTTAATTGTGCTTCTGAGACACAAACTTCCAATTTCTTTGCAACTGAGAACAGGGCGATGATTTAACACTGTGCATTGTGAAATAAAAGTCCTTTACTACAGCTCACATGGTAGTGTGTTTTTTAACCATTTCATGTTCCCCTTCATATTCTGCCATGCAACGTTGCAGGTTGTAGTATGTTCTTTAATAGGTGGTGTATGACACTACGTAAACCTTTATGGAATAATTTCTTTACGGTGCCAAGGTACGTTATCCAGAGCGCTATTGGACACCACTTGCTTTGCCAACGTTAGGCTATTATGCTTTTGTGCCATCAGGGTACTTTCTGAAACCCAGATGCCCCAATTACCGACATCAGTTCTGCATGAAGACGCTATGTTGTCAGATTTGGTATCTTTCTGTAAGTGGAAAAATTAGATCAGGTGCCGTGAAAGTGTTTGCTGTACAGAAACATTTCAAAAGCAATGCTTCCATATAACTTCTCAGTACACCTTTCTTAACCCATTTCACCTTGTGACACTTACACATAAATGTGTGTACAGGTTAGTGGTAATGGTGTTGATTGCAATATTTCTGCCATTACTGCATTTTTGCTAAGCATAATCCCTGTATATTCCACACATTTATGTACAGTTCATTGCACACGAAAAAACACCTTTTGTGTTTTGCATGTGGTACTATTTTTATATTTCATAATTGTCGTCATGTGCATAAGAAATCAACGGTATGCCTTTCGTCTCTGAAGGGTACGCTGTAGGTATGCTTACTGACCACAATGTCGGGGAGATAAATACTGCCATTTACTAGTTCAGATAAAACATTGATTTGCAGTCGCCATGTCCACCAGGCACTGGTTTGCTGTTACAGGTGTTTCTGATAACCTCGCATTTTAGAACGGATACAAATCTTCTTCGGCCACTACGGTCACACGTTTCCCTTTTTCACTTTCTGGAATCTGTAATGGAAAGCGAAAAAAGACTTTGTATGCAATGGCCGCCTTCCCTTTCAATGGTGGCCATCTTGGCAAAGGATTTGTTTTCTTCAATCGGGTTAGTGCCACAAAATCTGTATTGCAATGGCATTCAGCCCCCATTTCTTTAGGGTGCAATCAGGTTCACTGAATAAAATACCTCGGTATGCACTCTTGCTTCTATTGTCGTGTAAACTTGCACTGTTCAGTTGTGCACGAGAATTGTTTCAGTTACAAGTTCGTACAACAATATACTATGTCCTTCCTCACTATCAACGACTCACCTGTACCCTTGTGAAGTGTGTATGAATTCTGCACCATGTGGCGATGCTGTGCAACTGCATATGCTACTGTGCAATTCGTAGAAAGATGGGCAGTGAAGCCAAATGTTGCTTTACAGTGTGCTTATGTATCACTATTGGAACCCTTGTAAATACTCAATAAAAATGTTGGTTAACTAATGTTGTTAATCACTTACAGTACTGACAATCTATGCAAATCATTGAAAAAACATTTCTCAAAGGGACATTACGGTTACGTTGCCCTACTAAAAACGTCCAAAAATTCACTACAAAAAAAAACTTTGTTAAAGGGACGTTATGGTTAAGTTGCCCTATTAAAAACCTGTGGGTCCTCATACCACAAGTGTATATGCAGTCTTGCATTGTTAGCTAGTTAATGCATGTTCACCATTACATAAACACCCCTCACATCTTGCTACCAACATAAGACACACAGCCCCATTGCAGGTAGGCATTGTAAAGTGGCATTATTTTCACATGTGATGTCATCAGTGATGTCATCAATGACATTTGTCATGTCATCTTTGCTATCGTGGGTGTTAGTCTTAGCAGTGCACGGTGGTGGTGAGAGTTATGGTTGCTTAGCTGACATAAAAGAAAGGGGCTAAAGATGTGATGGTGTCAGTGATGGCATCAGTGACATGTGTTGTGGCATGTTTTATGTTTGGGGTGGTAGTGGTAGCTGTGGAGAGTGCTGATGGGAAAAATGGGTGATTAGCCTACCATAACTTCCGAATTTCAGGGGTTTTTAGATGCTACTTGTAATCATAAGGTGTTTCTGTACAAAGTTTTTGTGCAGAATGGCATAGGTTTTTAATAGGGCAACTTAACCATAACGTCCCCTTAACAAAGTTTTTTTTGGAGTGTCAAGAATATCGCCAAGTTACATATCTTGTATATCTTGTTATATGCCACACGTCCCTTGTTATTTGGAAGATGATCATTCAGATTTCCTTTTTACTTTTCATTTTGGGAATTGTAATGTCATCAGTGTTCTCATACGACATGTAATTAGTGATGTAATCAGTGACGTGATCTGCGATGTCATCATTGTGGTCATAGGCTGCGTAACAGGGAGTGCAAAGTTACGGTGGCTTTAGCTGAATTTCATGGGTTTTGTTGCGTTAAGTTCTCAGCTTAACATCCTTGCAACTAAAGTTATTTCCTTGAATATACATATGTATATATATATACATATATATAGTAGAATAATCCGTTTGTGCCAAGTCACACAAACCACAACGCCACCTAGTAACCATCTTTGGAATCTCACCTACGGTTGAGAGTCACATCAGCAAGGGAACGTGGGTACGCAAATTAGTCCAAATGAAAGCCTTTTGCTCCAGACAATTCCCTTTGTTTTACAGGGAAGTTCTGCTTTAAACATTGCTTAAATGACCCAAGGCGGACATTTCTCATGGCCGCAAACAACTACATACCTGGCTTAACCCATATTAGGGATCAACAGTGTAATGTAGTCTGACAGTCTTGTGTTTGGAGCATTGGGGCATGCTTAGAAAACACCACCATAGTTATGATGTGTTTTAAAAGGTTTAAAAGGTTTGAAACAACACATTTTAACTTGAAATGTGATGGGATTGCTCATATAATTCTACTGACCAGTTCAGCATATAAGGCATTCTCTATATCTTTAGTTCATGCTCTAACTTTTGTCTATGGTAATGTATTTTAAGATGACATTATTCTTAACAGAACTTCAGTTTATAGTGTCTCTTAGGTTAAGTATATGTTCTTTAAAAAATTGCTTAGTTCATGCGAAGCCTACTTGTCAACCTTAGGATTTTTATTCAAGTCATTTTTTACCAAAAACGTTTTACCGCAGAAATACCAATTTGTTTTTAAATATATATATATATGGGGGTGGAGTAAGGGGACAAAACAGAAATATATATATATGATGTCATTGTTTTTTGGTTGTTTAATACATTTGATGTGTATATCTGTAGTGTATAAGACACAGTCTAGGACATAATGAAATATTAGCCACCTTTAAAAAAACATTTTGATTAACTCAGCTAAGCAGGAGCAAGGATTCTGAGCAAATTCCGGGAACTAATACTTGTTTGTTTTCTCGAAATTATCTGTCCTGCCTGGCTCAGCCAATCAAAAGGATCCTGGGCACTCTTGTGGTCCAATCCTCATGCCTGCTCTGCCTATAGTTAAGTTGAAACAGCCTATGAGCCTTTGAATTTGACAAAGTTCTATGGCTTGTACCTTTTGAAATCAGCAGGGAGCATGGGAATGCATCCCTCTCTTGGTTTTGTGGAAAATCATCTGATAGATTTTTTTAAAGTTATGTGGAGAGCAGAGTGCGTCTGGCACCAGCATGTTATATATATCTCAAATGATGTACTGGTTGCTAGGACCTTAGAATGTCACAAAATTAAAATACACAACTTTTTGTTTAAATCTTTTCCTAGTTGTGGAGCAGTAGGAACCACCATAAAATGTATCTGACCTTGTGAAGCCCTAACCTGGCCACAATAATTGTAAGGGCCCGCCGAAATCTGACATGGGACTTGTCATTATTTCAAGTTACGGAGGGCAGGGACAAATCAGCCTGAGGTTGGAGTTATTGTTTTATTTTATTTGATTGTTTAAAGCGCTGACCTAGCTCAAGAGCAGTGGAGTGCTGTACACAGTGTGGGTAGCTGGCATTCGGGCTGGCATCTTTCAACAGTAGCGCAGAACTGTGGTGTCTGTGAGTCGGTATGTCCATCCATTGGAATTAGACCTTGGTCAGGTGCTGTTGAAAGAACCATGTTTTGAGAGATTTGTGAAATTGGAGAATTGTGGGGGCTTTCTGAGCCGACACAGAGATCGAGTTTCAGAGGGTGGGTGAATGACAAGAGAAGGATTGTCTGTGTCCTCTATTTGCGGGTAAATTTTATTCAAGACGGTTGTTCAATTTGCTGCGCAAGGAGCATGTGCCACCAGATATGTGGAGCTTTGCAGGCTAGCACGCTGGTGTGCTACTCGTGACTGCTTTGTAGATGATACATGCAGTCTTGAACAGTATCCTGGTTTGGAGTGGAAGCCAATGTTGTTCACGCAGGATGGGGGTGTTTCGGTCACATTTTTGTGCTGCCGTAATAAAGCATGCTGCAGTGTAGTGGACTGCTTTTAGGGGAGCCATGTGAGCACCTGGGAGCCCTATTAGGCAAGCATTTCCCCCATCAATGTGCGAGACCACAAGGGCCTGCACTACGGTACGGAGGTCTTGCGGCGGGATGAACGGTTTGATTTTTCAAAGGGTAGAGATTTTTAACCAGGCTATATGGGCCTTCTTGGCTATGTGTTCCTGGAACGATAGATTGCTGTCAATAGTGAAGCCTAAGGAATTTGCTGAGTCTGAGAGTTGTGGGTCAAATCCTCCTACGTGCATACCATCAAGCCATTGCTGCACAAGTTGTGTATTAGCAGGTGGACCGATGAGGATGAATTCAGTCTTGGGTGTGCTATTTACTGTACAACTGTGTATCATCTGCATATTGGTGGATGGCTATATTGAGATCTTTGAGGAGAGTGCACTGAGGCTCCATGTAAAGGTTAAAAAGGGTTGGTGAGAAGGTGGAGCTTTTGTCTGTTAGAATGCAACAAGTTCATATGGACAGCCTGGTGTTTACCTGAGAGGTAGCAGGTAAACCAATTCAGGAAAGTGCCAGAAAATCCCATCCTGTCAGCAAGGAGGGAGAGAAGGATGCAGTGGTCAACAGTGTTGAATGCAGCCAAGAGTTCAAGGAGGTGGAGGATGCATGAGTCACTTTTATCCATGATTTTGAGAGCATCATCCACCACCTGGATGGTTTCTGTCTTGATGCTACACTTTGGGCGGAACCCTGATTGATAGTCATTTAGGAGGTGGAGTTTCTTGATTCTGGCAAGTAGTTGTGTAGCAATTACTTTTTCCAAGATTTTGCCAATAAACGGGAGGCTCGTAATGAGCCTGTAGTTGTCCAGGTCATCTGGATCTAGGGCTGGTCTTTTCAAAAGAGGTTGTATAAGACCAGTCCTGAAAGTGTCTGGGAATGATCCTTCTGTGAGGGTGGCTTTGATGATGTTGAGGAGGGCCTGGAGCGCCGGGCCCATCATTTGTTTAATGATGGAGGCCGGAATTATAGCGCCAGAGTATGATGTAGGTTTGATGGAGGCAATCATGTTTAGGAAATCCAGGGGAAGAAAGGAAAGAATTTGGCCCAGAGGGGCAGTGTGTGTGCTGGGGTTCAGGGGTTGCTAATGCTGTGAGAGGTTGATTCAATGGTTTCTCGGATTTTGTCTATTTTTTTAATAAAACATGCGTTGATTTTGGCACATTTTTCCGGAGTTGCTGGTACCTTGGGGGCAATGCTTTGCTACTTCAAGGAGGGCTTTGCTCCTGTTAGGAGTAATAAGCAGCGTTGGCCTTGGTAATCAGAAACCTATGGTTTGCATGCAGAGATTTGAGATTGGCAAGGTCTCCTGAGATATGGTTTTTTAACCACCATCGCACTAAGGATCGAATTGAGCATTTTTTGGATGCTAGGTTGAGGGCGTCCCATGTAGTTGTTAGTGTGGTCTTAGCCTGGCGGAATTTTAGGGGGGCATGAGTTGGACAGATCTTCTGGTAGGTCCCGGTCTTCCATAACTTGAAACAAATGTTACATTTCTGCAGGACCTGGCAGTTGCAGAGGTGGGGTGGGGGACAAAGGCTCCACAAGGTCAAATACGACTATTGCATAAAGTTGCTGGTGTATAAATGTGTATGGATCTCCTCAACTGCTATGAAGAAATCTTCAGTGGTAAATTGTGTCCCTCGCTGTGCTGTCCATCTGCACAAATCAATCTGTGATCTTCACTCTATTCCTCCTTCTCCAGCCCTCTCTTCCTTACATCCCCTTTCCACTCTTCCCCTTGCTAGTCATCACCTTCCTTCCCCTTTCCAACCCTCTTCCCTTTATTCCTCACCCCTTCCCCTTTTCCTCACTCCTCATCGTCCCTCTTTACCTGTGGTGGCCCTCTTTTCCTCCATTTTTTTCGGGCCCTCTTTAAAATGTTTGAAGCAAAGGCAAAACTATGCTTGTCAGTTTCAGTGCTGACATCAGAATCAGCCCCTTAAATGTTCGAGCATTATGTTTGGCTTCACAGACCTTTTATCAAATTGTTTAACATCCGTGCAAAGGCTTGCAAAACCTATCAAGAGTGGATGCTTGGATCAGCAGGCCATGACAAACTGCATGGAATGCAGAGAAGCATGCAGAGTAATGTGTGACATGCTATTTTTATACGAGACACATGCAGACTCAGATTTAATATACATTGTTCAAGTGAGCAATCCTAGAGACAATCACAAGCATGAGACCAGTCCAATTTGGCACCCCACCCCCGTCCTCTTGCTTCGAAGTTCTGCAAAATGCATATTATTTTTATTTTTATTTTTTAGAGTCACACCGTGAATCATTCTGTTCATCCTGAAACTGTACTGGCATTTAAGGAAAAGCGCAGCTGTGCTGGAATCTGTAACTCAAACAACACGGTGTTATGAAGCAGGTTTTATTTTGATCACTTCGGAACCAATGCATCATCTGTTCTTTGATCATTGACTTCTCAATGTCGCATTTCCGCACTGAGACTGTCACATGCACCCAGGTGCAGTAGCCACTTTATTCCGTTCCGATCCATTCTATCGCAAGAATCTCCATATTTTGTTGACAAGGGATCACAGTAATCAGCTGAAGCTGGGTGTCTCCATCTGACTGTTCTGCAGGCTGTCTGTGATGTAAGCAAGTAAGAAGAGTCTGACGCGATTAAAATACTGCACCTTACATTCGTAAATTGGGGCTGGTAATTAATTGTCTTGTTCTTCCACATTCTGTGCACATTGAAATGATATTTTAATTTAAAAAGAGGAATTATTGGGCATTATAAATGCGCTCATGGAAGTGTCTTTTTTGTTGCACGCAATTCCCCTTTTCTCCCTCTCTTCACTGTAAAGTGGAGCTGTTTTTTCAAGATGGCACGCTTGTTGAACTATTATGGCTGTGTGGAAATCGATATAATATTGTGACCCCAATCGCATTGTTTAAATGTATGTTGGCCTACGCCAAAGCTGTCTAAAGAATACTATGTACATAGGTTCCGCGGCAAGGTCTTGACCTTAATGTATCGTGTAAGCTGCCATTTTGGATCTAGCCGCCATTTTAGGTATTCTTGCAGTGTGGAAGTCACCCCGAATCACAAAATGGAGGCCGAATGACATTGCGAGTAAGACTTCGGCCATGGTGACCTCCGCACACGTGAATAAATAATATGTCCGCAGGCTACGTGTTAGGGTCATGAACTAAGACCCTGTCCTCTGTTCAACCTTTGTGTAAATATGTAACTGTATCAGCGGAACTGATCTAATGTATGTAAATTGTGTGTTTGACCTGGCTACGAACCCTAGCCATGGTTCCAAGAATGGTTAACTCGCAAGAGGGCTGGCCAATGTGGTACAAACTGTATAAAAACCCAAGCATCCTGATGATCGGTCTCACCACTTTCAGTACGAACCTAACGTTGAAGGTTCGTGTGTTAGTCAGAGGGCCGAATAGCTATTCGCATGTCAATTGACTTTGATAACTTGGTAACTTTGTAACTTTGAAATAAAGCGCTTTATATGGTCCTTTGTAACCTGTGTTGGTGTGTTTCCATTTGGGCTTCCCGGCCTCATGTCAATTTCTCTGTTTCCACAGTTGGCGCCCGAATAGGGACCCTCAAGATTGATGCCGGATCATTGAAGGTTGACGCAGACTATCGAATCGGGATCGGACGGTGTGATTCTGCGGGCCCGACCGATCGAGACGCGATACCTCGGCAGCGCTGCACGATCCGATCCTTGGGCGATAGTCGTGCGGTCTGACACGGCATCTTGATGAGGGTCCAAATCCGAGGCGGGCAGATTTGCCGAAACCACTGAACGCAGGTAAAATTTGTTAGTTGAAGTCCTTTGAAAACCGTACGGTCCTCCTTAGGTTTGGTCAGGTGTAGTCGTGACCCGGCTCTTAATTTAACCCTGACAATTTGAATTTGGAGTATTGTATCTGCAGACACAATGATTGACCAGGTAACACCAATTCTTTGAGAAATGCCTGGGAAATTGTCGAGCTGCTTTAGGGCTCTGTTCCGCAGCGATCGACAATCTTTGGAATTTAGCCGTCCGGCACCACAGGAGGGGTCGCCGGCGTGTACTATGTACTGTAAGTATGGCATTGGTAGTATTGTATTTAATGACATTTGGCACAGACAGACCAGAAATGCCTCCGAATTTCAGTGGCCAATCAATGGTAGTTTTGAGATCCCCCGTATTGAATACTTAGAGTCGATTTTGCTTAAGGAGAAGGCTAGGCCAGCAGCCTTTGATGTGTTACAAAATTGGAAAAAGGAAGCATTACAGCAGCTTAAAAGTAGGGATAAACATGCACGAGGTCATAAAACGAATGCCGAAAAGGCATTGTTATATGACAAGGAAAAACGATTAGATGAAACCCAAATAATGGACAGAGCTTTTTCGCTCGGAGTCCAGAAAATTTATCCTTCTAAAGATTTCCATGTTTTCGAGGAGTTTATTGAGAAAATATTAAACGAACGGAGGCCTGATTCTTCAGCGCCACCTCCGTATGCTCCTGTTGTGGGCGCTCTTCCCATTCCTGCTATTGCTCCTATCGTTATTCCTACTCCTCTTACACAGCCTACTACCCCTAGTTCCTTAGTTGTCGCTCCTCCGTCTATTTCGTCTGTTACTTTACCTCTTTCCCCTGCACCCTTGTTAGGTTCACCCACACTTTCGATTTCGGGGAGTCCTGTGTTTATTAAATCAGATCCTGGTGCAGGGTCGGGGATGGTGATTCGTAGTACTGTTCCTGCGGGCAGGAAACAGGAACTATTTGCTTGGGCTAAACATTGCATGGAAAAAGGTGATCAAACTGAGGTATTTTCAACATTATCTAATTTGCACGATTTTCCCGAGAAAAACGTTTTTATTGAAGGACTGGGGATTCATTTAGGTGTAATGTGGGGTAGATTGCAGACTTCGGATCTCCCACAAGGGGTGAGAGATCTGAACGCTTTGGCACTCTCAAGGGATACCGAACAGAAAGTATATGGACATGTTGATAGATTGTTTGAGTTTAGACAGGATTTTGAAAGATTACAAAATGAGGATGATGAGGACGATAGGATATATATGCAGAAACGGTTCCTTTCGTACCGAAGATCAGCACCCGAGGAAGTACGGATCTGTATTAGAGATGCGGTTCGATGGATCTCGGATTCATCAATACCGCCGGATGAGGTATACGATACATATAGTCAATATACGGTAGAAATGCAAAGGAAGGTAATTCAAGTGATGGTACAGCACTTGCAGGAAGAATGTATAAGAAAGAAGGTTGGTTGCCCCACAGACTTATTAGGTATTTGTAAAAGAGCTTTTTCGCCTGACACTTCCACAGCTGCTTTAGCGCTTGATTTGGCCTTATTACTCAGTAAGTGGTCGGAGGTCCCTATATCTCAGTTGCCTATGAGAGAGGTCCCTCCGACCCTTGTCCCAAAAGTAGAAATCCCCGCCAACGCGGCGACTGGTGCTCCCGCGGTGGATATCCCAGCACACTACGTATCACAGTTTGTTCACGTCCCGTTCTCTCGACAGGAAGTGAACACGATCAGACAATCAGTCCCTGATATTAGGAAGAACCCGACAGGGTTTTATAAAGAAATAGAATCCGTTTTGCAGTCTTCTGTGTTCACCTTAAGTGACATGGATTTATTGTTCCCAGTGCTTTTACCTGTTGATGTATGGAAGCAGGTACGGACAGTAGATGATGTGCCGGGGTTAGGGGATACATGGGTAAATCTAACTAGAATAGATGGGGAACGACCAGCTGGTGAGAAACCACCACAGGTAATACTCACTTTACCTGATAGAATAGTTACCAGTGTGCTTATTGCCGCCAGGAAGGTCACTGGCGAGCACAGTGCCCTGCCCTCCGTCAGAGGTCAGGAGGCACATTCGGAGGTATGGGTAGGCGACCACGGGGCCGCCCTGGAGCAGGGGGTCCTGATAGGGGTCAGCTTCTGCGAGATCCCCAGCAACCTTTTTCACAGGAAAATCAGACTTCGAGTATGGACTCGAGAAATATATTTGATCACCCTTCCGCCGTCTATCTTTCTGAGGAACTTCCTTTTGATGAAGTTCTGCCTTACTAGGATTGCCCGAAGCAGCGTTTGGAACCTTTTCCTATTCCCGATATTCAGAAGGGCCCCTATGTTGAATTATTGGTGGGGAATAGGAAACATCAGTTCTTGATCGACACTGGAGCGCAGAAGTGCTCCATTGACCATTCTCGGGTTCCAAACATTCCCCTGTCAGGGCAAACAAACGTTTCTATAGGGTTCTCTGGTATACCAACTGTTTGTCCGGTCTCTGCGCCGGTATCCGTTTCTTTGGGCCCTTTCACAGACCAGTGCCCTTTTCTTCTTACTTCAAACTGTGGAGAAAACTTGCTGGGGTTGAATTTGTTGAAGAAACTGAATGCAGTGATCCATTGTACCCCTGACGGAATAAGATTGACGGTTTCACCACAGCAACCTTTTAACTCCCAGTACTTGACCCGACCTCTACCTCCCGAGTTTGGTATTGTTCCGGAATGTTTGTGGGCAATAGACGACAATGATGTCGGAATATTGCACGTTGAGCCCGTTAAGATAGTCTTGAAACATGGGGTTAAACTACCGCGCATTCCGCAATATAGAATTTCAGTTGAGGGCGAGCGCGCTCTGAAATGCATTGTCTCCGATTTTGTACATCGTGGAGTGATCGAAGAGATTACAGGTAGCTTATGTAATAGTCCGATCTTACCGGTATATAAGAAAGGCGACAATGCAATTCCGTACCGGTTTATAATAGATCTTCGTGCTATTAACCGGGTAGTGGCCCCACAATTTCCAATCGTGCCGGATGTAACAACAATCTTAACAATGATCCCTGCTACGGCTACGCACTTCAGTGTCGTAGATTTGAAAAACGCCTTCTTTAGTATTTCGATATACAAGGAGAGCAGGTATTTGTTTGCGTTCACCTTGGGGGGACGCTCATTTACATTTACAAGGGCACCTCAAGGGTATACTGAAAGTCCTAGTATCTATAGTAGAGCCTTAAAAGAGCAGCTCGACACCCTTGAACTGCCACCTACTTGCACGCTGCTTCAATATGTAGACGATTTGCTCTTAGCTGCAGACTCTGAGAAAGCTTGTAAAGAAGGCACTATATTGTTGCTTGTTCATTTAGCTGAACATGGACACAAAGCTTCACTTAAGAAATTTCAATATTGTTGCCAGGAGGTTGCCTATTTAGGCTACCTCCTGTCAAAGGAGGGGAGAAGATTGACACCTGAACGAATAAAACACATTTCTGGCATGTCTGTCCCAAAAACACAGAAGGAAGTCAGAGCCCTGATAGGGATGGCGTCCTACTGTAGACTGTGGATCCCGAACTTTGCCCTAGTGGTAAAACCGATGTTGGCTTTGACGAGGAAGGGCATTTCTTTGCCACTGCCATGGGAATCGGAACATCAACGATCATTTGAGCTTCTCAAAGCCGCGCTGTGTTCAGCACCGGTTCTGGGTACACCAAATTACGATAAGGCCTTTGTGTTGTTTGTGCATGAAAGTAATGGATGTGCTTTGTCTGTGTTAACGCAGGAACATGGAGGGAAGAATAGGCCGTGCGGCTATTATTCCTCCGCCCTCGATCCTGTCGCATGCGCTTTGCCGCGATGTCTGCGCGCTGTTGCTGCTGCTGCTACGTCTGTAAAACAGAGTGAGGGGATGGTCCTAGGCCACGATTTGATTTTGATGGTACCTCACTCTGTTGATATTCTATTGAATAAAACTCAAACACAACACCTTACTTCTGCCCGGTTGACCAGGTATGAATTAGTTCTATTCGCTCCTCATATCCAAATTAAAAGGTGTTGTGTTCTCAATCCGGCTGAACTTTTGCCTCTCCCGCAAACTTCTGCTTGCGGCGATGGTGGATCACATGACTGCCTGTACGCCACCGAACAAGAAACAAAGGGCAGAATAGACCTCTCAGATACTCCTTTGGAGAATGCGGAAGGGGAGCTGTTTTGTGATGGCTCCTGCTTTAAACTTCCGAATGGCACATCTACAGCTGCTTATGCAGTTACTACTTTGAACAAGATTGTAGAAACAAAAAGGATTCCGCATAACTCTGCGCAGGCCGCAGAGATTATAGCGTTGACTCGGGCTTGTGAGCTCTCCCAAGGGCATAGAGTTAATATTTATACGGATAGTCAGTACGCCTTTGGGGTGGCTCACAACTTCGGAAAATTGTGGTCGGAAAGAGGGTTTCTGACCTCACATGGGACCAAGATTCAGCATGGTCCCTTAATAGTACAGTTACTTTCAGCACTCTCACTCCCTAAACAACTAGCGATTATGAAAATGTGCAGCCCATCGCAAGGTCATAGATGATGTGGGCAAAGGGAATGCTTTTGCAGACTCGATAGCTAGACAAACAGCTACAGACCTTAGCACAGACATGTATACCTCAAGGGAAGTGAGAGATGGTTGTATAATAGATGAAGGCATTGGGTCTGTGCGAGATATGCAGACTGATGCCTCTGTTGAAGAATCTAGGAAATGGGCTGAAGGCATGGGGAAATTGGATGACGAAGGGTGTTGGGTGGACGCATCTGACGGGAAATGGTTGCTTCCTGATTCTTATGTATTAGCAATGGTCACAATGGCACACGGTCCAACACATGTGTGTGCCCAGCAAATTGCGAAGATATTACAGCAGGTTTGGGTGAATGATAGAATTTTGGAAACTGCAAAAAGACATGTTAGTAGTTGTATGATTTGCCTACAACACAATGTGGGTAAAGGGACAGTGACTCCAAGGGGAAGTTTCGGGCCCCCCTCTGTCCCCTTTGAAACCATTCACCTTGATTTCATTGAAATGGAACGTTGTAATAACTTGAAATATGTTCTTGTTATCATTTGTGCTTTTAGCAAGTGGGTCGAGGCTTTCCCTGCCAAAGATGCTACCGCCGTGACTACCGCAAAGGTCTTGGTGAAAGAATATTTTCCTCGATTTGGGCTCCCGAGGATAATCTGGTCGGACAACGGCCCACATTTCATCGCAGCTGTAATATTGTGTTCCCAGCACGTTCGCTTCTAAAACCAGAAGAAAAAAGAAGGTGAGTGGGGTTGGGAGGGCGGAGGGGAGAAGAAAAAAAAAAAAAAAAGAAGTACCGCGGTCTCCGGCGGGGGACGAAGGAAGCCTCCAGCCATGGGGAGGCTCGGAGCAGGGATTGCCCCGTGTCGAGCCTCCTCATTGGCTGAGGGGCTGCCACGCCCCTCGCCGGGAACAGAGTAGCCGGCACGCACAGCGTAAAAGGGAATACCGTGTGGTATGGCTCGCAAATGAGCCAATCACCACGCAGTATTCCCGTTTCGCCGCGCGTGCCTGGTGCTAATGCCTCTTAAAATGCGGGCTGTGTACTTTAACAGAAAAGATTGTAAGAATTAGCATTTTGTATGTATTGAAAATAAGTGATGTCACTTTTCATAGAACGTAGGTGTCTAAATTCAATACAGATAACAGAGGCAGTCTGATGTAGCGTGGAACTTTGCTGAGCACCAACTTTCCAGGAGTAGTGGGAGAGTTCTAGGACCTGAGGGAAGGAAAACGGTTAGAGTGACATACGGAGACGAGCTGGTGCAGGGCTTTACAGAGCTTGTTACTAATAAACTAGTGAACTTTATCGTGCCTCCACTTATCATTATAATGGCGACCAGAGGCAGAGGACGTCAAGGTAAAGCCTGACCGAGCTGAAGACTGGAAGAGATGACAGTGTGTGAACTGACAGAGTCCAAGGAACACGGCGATGTAATTTTCAAGAGAGCAAGCAATACTGACAACCGAGAACTGTCTGAGGTGCTGTGCTGCAAGGCCTGGAAAAGATCTGGGGCTGCGCTAATGTCGAGACTGTCAGGACTCAGGGCTATCTAGCGTTTTGGTTGTAACCCCTAAGCTTCAATCCGGGGTTACAACCAAAAGACCAGGGGCCATAGCCACTTAGCCCCCCCTAGCAACGCCTCTGGGTGCCGGTGAGGAAGAGAGGCCAGGCTGAGTAGTGGTGCCATCTTACCCAGGAGAAACACAAGAATCAAGCATGTGAACACATGCACACTGGTTGCCATGGGGTGTGCATGCATGAGCGTTTGAGGAACAGTGCGCAAGTGTGAGGCGGTGCCATGTGCTGCTAGGCCGTGCACGGGCAACAGAAGGAGGCAGCCAGTTCAGAGCTGCAGCATTAGGTGGATGATGTGAGTTGAATTAAGGTAGTAGCCAATTCAAGCACAAAGTGTCAGGCTGTTGCCATGAGTTCATGGCAGGGGACGGATGCAGACAATTCCAGGGAAGGTGCCGAGTGGATGTTGTATGTGGAATGAGCACCGAATGAACATCCTGTCAACAATCACATTTTGAGCATCCTGTCACCCGGAACATTCAAATTAAAGGAAGAAGGGGAAGTTGGTTGATGCGAAGTGCAAAATACAGGTGGTTTATGATGTGAAATGTACCAGTACAGGTGGTGGAAAAGGGAAGAGTTACAACTGTAAATGTGAACTCTAAAAGTGGATTTTTTGTTGACGCTTATGTTAAAAACTATAGGAGCAGAGAATGCTGAGTTCAGGAAGAACACTGCCTGCAAGCTTTTTGGAGAATCCAGGAGAACCCACAACGGAGAGGGAATATTGGAAAGACCTATTTAGATTGTACTTGTTGTCTACAGGAGACGACTAGTTTTCTGATGAATGGAAACATGCTACATTAATTAACTGTTTAGGTAAAGAAGCACAGAGGATAATAAAACATGCACCTGATCCTGAACCCAGGGGTGTTGAGGGGGATGGAACATCCAGAGGAGACATGTACAATCCGGCAATTAGGAAGATGGATTAGCAATATGGTCCCTGATCGAATATTGTGTTGGAAAGGTACACATGTGTTTCACAGAAACAAATGGCGGTGGAAAGCGTGGACACCTACATTGCAGATCTGAGGATATTGATAGCGTCTTGTCATATTTTGAAAATTGAAGATGAGTATATCAGAGACCAATTGGTTTTACGCGCTTCTGACTCAAATGTGCAGGAGAGGTCATGGCATGCTAAGAATCCTACATTAGGAGATGCTTTGGAGCAAGACAGAAGTATAGAGTTGAGCAAAAAAGTGCACGCAACATGTAGAAATGAAGGAATTTATGAGTGGAAGTAGTTGCATAGAAGTCAAAGTGATACAACAGGCAGAGGAATAGAGGATGGTGGTGGCAGTGGTGCACAGAAAAAGGATTATTCAAGTGTGCAAGGAAATATGTTAATAGGACGTGGATGTACAGGTGCTTGTTTCAGGAGTAAAATTGTAGGACACATGGCTTCAGATCCAAAATGTCCAGCAATAAAAGGAGTTTGTTGCAAATGCAATAGGAAAGTACATGTTGCAAAGACATGTTGGTCCTCATTAGGACTCCGGCGGAAAACCATGGTGCTATTAGCACCATGGTCAAGGCTGGAGTCCGCCATGGCGGAATGGGGAATTACCACCCCATTCCAAGGTTGACGGGGCGGTAATTCCCCATGCCACCATGGCCCTTCCCCATTCCCATTTTTACCCCATAGGGCATAATGGGAATGGGGAAGGCAGTAAGTACGGTACCGCAAATTGCGGTACGGTACTTACCTCGATAGTCCCTTTGCGGGCCCCTACTTTAACGGCTGGTCTAGACCAGCGGTTAAGGTCGGGTCCCGCAAAGAGAGCTCGTAATCAGGCGTTAAGGGTTTAACGGCGCTGACACCTTTTACGGCGCCGTTAACCCCTTAATGCCAGGGTCCTAATGAGGGCTGTTGTGCGTACAACACAGGGGCGAAAGAAATAGGACCATCAGAGCCCCACATCAATATGGTCCAGGGGAGAAAGGAAGGAATTTCTCCAAGGTGATAGTACAGATCCAAACTATCAATAAATGGTGGCCAGGGATGAGGAAGAAGAAGATGAGGAATGCCCATATAGACCTCTACTGGTGAACATTGCAGTAGACAACGGAAAAGTTCACATACTAATGGATTCTGGTTCACCATACACATTGACACCTCAATCCAAGTATGAGACGAAGTTAAAGAAGGAAGTTGGAGAATTGGAAAAGAATGGCATTGATCCTTCTGCATATGGAGGAGTGCTGATTCACGATTTGGATTATGTATGGTGCAAAATAGGAGTGGGGGATTGTAAAGTTAAGGGAACTGTGTAATTGACCAAAAAGGGAGCTAGTTTGCTCGTGTGGAGGCATATACAGGTCATTATGCCAGAAGATGCATGTGTTTATGGGCAGAAGTTCATGAAAGAATGTCCAGAGGTCTTCAAGGATGCCATCAGTATGGTAACTGCTTTTAGTCATAAAGCCAAGTTGAAGTGGGATGATATTCCTGTTGTACATAAAGTCAGACAAGTCCCTTTGAGTGTGAAGTGTGATCTAGCACTAGAATTGATGAGACTGTGCAAAGAAGGACTAATTTTACCCATAGAGGCGAGTGAGTGGCTGTTTCCCATTGTTGCAATGCAAAAGTCTGATTTGAAAATACATATGTGAGTGTGGATTTTAGGGACATGAACAAAGAAATATCGGTAGACTGATATACTCCTCCCAACATTAATATTATGTTGTCAACTATGGGCAAGGTGAAGTGTTTTTCAACCACTGATTTGTCATCAGCATACCACCAGGGGATTTGCATTTAGAATCATGGCACATCCCGTCATTTATAACACCGATGGGTGCATACTTGTGTACATGTGTGCATTTGGTTTGGCATCGGCAAAGGCAGTATTTCAGAAGGTTATGGACTATTTATTCAAGGGGTACATTGGCATACATTGTTTCCAAGATGACATTCTAGTGTGTACATGGGAGGAGGGGGATCATGGCAATTTGTTGGTGCAGGTTCCGAAGACTTTGCGTAAGGTGGGATTTACAGTAAAAGAGACACATGTCAATTCAAGGTGGATGAAGTCATGTATTTGGGACATGCTGTAACGGGACAAGGTTTGAAGCCTAAACAGGAGATAGTAGAAGCAATAATGGAAGTGAAGGAACCTGAGGACAAGGAGCAGTTGAGGTTATTTCTAGGGCTTGTGGAGAGAACAGCAGAATTTAGGGCGGTTTTGAGGAAAGGGAAATAATTTGTGTGTTCAAGTTCCATGGGAAAGGTGTTTTGTAATATTGAAGATACCATTGAAAGTGGCCCTACCTTGTTTAGGTTTGAGATGCGGGCAAGGATGTTCTTGGCAGTTGATGCACGTCAGAAGAGATGGGTGCAGTTTTGAGTCAACGGCAGGGAAGACAGCAAGTTCCCATTGCGTTTGCTTCGAAAGCATTAAACGAATGTTAGAAGAAGTGTTCAGTACTCGAGAAGGAGGCATGTTGCTAGGCTACAATGCAATTTTGGACTGTATGCATAGGGCATACCATTTGTGTTCAGAAGTGATCACAAGCCACTGGTGAACTTGTATTCTACTAAGGGGACATGTTTGGCCATGCCTCGGATAGCGAAGTTGCTGGCAAATATGCAATAATTCAATCATAGTGTGAAACATGTGGAGGGTGGGACATCATAGTGGCATTGTAGTGGTATACTGTCAAGATTGCATCCTGACAAGTGCATAGGGGAAGGAGAACAAAAAGAAATGTATACCTGGGTAGTGAATATCTGGGAGTTGGCGGGTGTTGTGATATCAGAGGAGGAGTGGAAGAGAACGATGCAGGAAGGTGAAGAGTTCAATCAGCTAAAGTCGTACGTGCAACAAGGGTGGACGGCAAAGAAAACATGTGAAATGTCTTATAATATGGTCAGGAACAAGCTGGTGCCCTCCGAGTGGGGTCTGTCAAGGAAGGAAAAACATATTCCTCTTCAAGTGGCGAGGCACACATTTTTATCCAATGGTCATTAGCAACACTTGGGCCATCTCTTGAACAAAAGAAGACTTAGAGAGAAGTATTGGCTGCCATGAATGGTGATATGGTGGAAATGGTTGTTAAGAACTGTCAAGCTTGTGCAGAAAGTGAAAAATCTAAAAAAAAATGTATTGCACTGTTGAAACCTGTGAGTTTGCCACTTCAAGTATGGAAAAGTGGGAATGGATGTAATGGGCCCAATTGAGAGTTTGAGAGAAGAATGCTGATATCTTATTGTGTTGGTGGATTACACATCAAAATGGTACGAGAGTAAACTTGCTTGGAAATAAGTGCTCAAATGGTTTCCAAAGTGTATCATGAGTGATAATGGGGTGCAATTCACTTCGGTTGGGATGGAAAGATTCTGTGAGGCCCACAGCATGAAGAAGGTGAGAGCATCCGTGTATCACCCGCAAGGAAATGGATTAGTCAAAAGGATAAACAGGATAATTAAAGAGAATCTGCAATTGGCTTTAGCATCAGGGTTGCCACCGGAGTGAGTGTTGTAGGAGATGATTGTGACATACAGAGAGACGCCTAGACCCAGCCAGAGGGTACACAACTTTTTCCATGATAAGGAGAAGAGAGATGAAATCTGATTTTAATCCTCCCTGGATGAGGAGGCGTGGAGAAATCACAATTGATGAGGATTCAATAGTTGACAAGGTATGCATATACCAAGCAGGATATAAGAGGGGGTATGATGGTAACAACGAACACAGGACACCATGCGTTGGAGGTTTGGAGAGGATAAAGAAACAATTTAGTGTGAAGAAGGGCAGTCAGTTTACCTTTGCCCGTGGAGGGTGATATGCAATGAGTCACATTTTGTGGCATTGGATGATGGCCGAAAATGGGTGTAATAGACAGAGAGCAGTCAGGTGCAACTTGGGTGCAGGCATGGCTGGAAATGGAGGAGAGTCAAGGAATAGGAGGAGTGGAGAGTCAGACAATAGGAAAGAAGGAAACAATCTTCAGAGGTATGATCGGAGGTATGATGAAAGTAGTAGTGGTGTGAGCGGCAATGCTAATGGTAAGAGTAAGAATGGATGTAGTATTGGTGGAATGAGCAGAAACTGATGTTGTGGGAGATTTAAGATTGTTCCCTGCAAATTGAAAGATTATGTTATGGATTCATGTAAGGAATGCAATTATATCAAACTAGAAATCTTTGCAGTTTCCAAATTGACATATGTCAAACTGTTTTCTATGCTTTATTGTTGAGGGTTGTAGTTTACAAATGATGTCGATCATCAGTTCCCAGAATGTTATAAGTTTTAACTGATCAAAATCTGCAAAAGTTTCTTGTTGTTGAATTTATCAATATGTTAGAAATGGCATATGTAGTAATGTGGAACTTTGGTGAGCACCCAATTTCCAGGAGTAGTGGGAGGGTTCCAGAACCTGAGGGAAGGAAAACCGTTGGAGAGAAATTTGGAACTGAGCTGTGGCAGTGAACCTATGAAAGTCAGTAAAAAACATTGTTAAAGTGACATTATGGTTGCAAGGTAAAATCGAAAAACCAAAGATATTCACCAGTTATAGTAAACTGTGCAACCATAACTTACGCCACCTCGATAACACTGCTCACACTATAACATCCAGGACATCAAAGATGACATCAATGACATCACTGATGGCATCACATGTAGCATCACCAAAACAATTCTGATGGGAAATCCCTACAAACTGTTTTGTTTAGATTTCTCTCTATGTGACAGCATTTTGATATCAAAGCTGTACACATTTTATTAAAGGGTTTTGCAGATATGTCCTCCAGAGGTATTTAAGCTCAGTTTTGTGAGATATCTTACAAATGCAGTTGAATTGTCTACAATGTATTGAATATCTATGTTAGCATACCACAATAGTGCAATGATAAGGATTTTCAGTATTGATATACTTGATGCTTTATCTCCTTTAATGTTGTATGTGTTTTTGTGAGAGTTCCCTTTCACACTGTACCTAACAGAAGACATGAAACGATTTACTTGACCTTTGGTACAAAATGGTCTAGAGAATGCAAAATTACATTTGGTGTAGTATTTCCCTTTGTTTTCTTTATCAACATCTGCAGTATGTGCCACACTTATGTTAATGGAAATGTAAGATTTGTGCCCATATGTCATTATGTATGTCTACTGAAGGAATGCCACAGGTAACATATTTTTCAACTATTTGTAAAACAGGGTCATCCCTGTCATGTACACATTTTGAAGCATTTGTAATCCCCAAAACCATTTGGATGTGTGATGCTCCTCTGGACTAATATTCTCCCTCCAAAATAAGTGTTTTTCTTCTCCAAGTTGTGGGCACTTTTTATTACAGATGAAGTGTAACATGTCAATGAAACAATGCTGAAAATATCTTGAGACATTTACAGAATTGAGAAAACAGAGTTCTCCTGGACTTTTTGTCTATTCCTTCTTTAATTTGCAGTGCGTAGGAAGTCATGTAAGTCATCCCATGCATATTCAGCACAACTGAGAGTAACAAACCATGTGGGAGGCCTATGTTCCTTAACATGCAGCGTACACCACCATGACATCAAAACCTGTATTCTTTTATACCATGCATATTTCGCACGCAATGTTTAATACTTGACTCCAAAACTTCAACTTTGCCTTTTATGTTTTGAAGGAGATTAGTAGCTGCCATGTTTAGAAGGTGGTGCCTGTTTATGGTTTGTGTGCAACTCCATAACTTAGAGTTGATAGTTTTGCCAATATCTTGGATTTTCAGAATACATTCATAGTGTACGATATTCTGATGCATGATTTTTATACATCTTTTATTGTGTCTTCCTCATTGTGCAGTAGCGAAAAGTAGTGGAAAATAACGTGCTTCAAAATGTGTTTCCCATAAACTCATTGGAGACTTTTTGATGCATTTGATATGTTTCTAATGCATATTCCATGGTGTCTCTTAAGATACTCTAGTGCTTCTTTAACTTTGTTCAAGTCTACTATTTGCTGCCAATTTGTTTGTCTTTTGTTGCAACGCCATTAACTAGTACAATCAAAGATTGACGTACTGGTTGTCCTACTCGAAGTGTTTCCACATTTTCATTAAAGTCTAATGGTAGGTATACTACCTTGCCACAAATGCCTTTGGGTAATTCTGATAGTGTCAATTTGGTAGTTTTTGTGCTGCAGGTGTATTATAGCTTGGAATGGGTGTACTGTTTAAATTATGATACTCCCATATAGATTAAGCTGTTGAAGAGCATTTGGAAGACAAAATATGTCTAAGTTATTATTGATAGCTTGCTATGGCATTTGGTTATCATCATGTTTATTATTGCAGTATGTGACAATTATTAAGGGCTCAGTTATGATATGATATGATATGATATGTCATTTATAACACGCCTGTACACAAGTGTTTCAAGCATGACAAGGCAAGGGAGGGAAGACACGACAAACAATCTTACTAGGCCTTGTGACATTCAGATTGTGCAAGTATAGTGACGTAAAGGTGCAGGGGCAAGAGAGGAAGGGAAGTGCCAGGGAGAGGGAAGGGGGAAGGGCAAACAGGGCAGCATTTCTCTGAGTAAGTGCAGCCAGGGCGGCACAACTCTGAGTAAGTGCAAGGAGGCAGGGGACAGTGGATAACAATTACATCCCCTAACACTGACCGGGCCCCCTTGCCAGCTATGCCCATCTTGACTATGTTGCCTTTCCCTAACCTCACTGCCTTTCTCACTACTGCCCCCTTGTCGCTTGCAGCTGTAAAGGCTCTCTTGCCTACAAGCACTGCTCTGACAACCTCAGCAGCCGCCACTCTGGTGCCCTTGCCATCCTCTGTCACTGTGTCTGGGCCCCCTTATCCTATGTGGCCCCTCCCACACTAGCTCACTTGCCATCTTCTAATGTCCGTGCACCTTTTCCTACACTTCCCTACCCAACATCTTTGTCTGCCATGGCTCCTCTGCCCCTTCCTACCTCTATCCCTCTGGCACTCTCGCCGCTTACTGGAAGGAGTACTATCCCCTGTACCCCCCTCATAAGTCTTTCAAAAACATCAATCTGCTCCATATTACCACTCTTAACTCTCGCTCTGGTGCCAAGCACTCCTCTGATATATGCCGCCTCCTTGAACACTTGGATCTCGATGTCCTATCCCTCACTGAGACATGGTTCAAGGACAGCTCTGTCACCAGTATTTACACATCTCTCATGGAAGGCTACACAATCCTCTCTGTACCCAGGCTTAACAAACTTGGAGGGCGAGTAGCCCTGATCTTTCCTGAGTGGTTCCCTGCCTCCATCATTTGCACTCAGGCCTACTCTTCCTTTGATTGTCTGGTCTGCAGGCTCTCTTTCTCTCCTATCTCTTACCTTAATCTAGCCACCGTCTATCGGCCGCCGGGTGAGTCCACCCTCTTTCTCTCTGAATGGGCTAACATGACCTCCTCTCTCCTTTCCTCCTCCTCCCAACTCCTCCTGCTGGGGATCTAAACATCCACCTTGATTCTCCTGGCTCTTTAGGTCCTTTCCACAACCTTTGCAACTTTCTTTCTCTCCTCATTCTTCCTCTGGCCTGACTCACACCACTGGGCACACCTTAGATGCTCTTATCTCCACAAACATCCATATCTGTATCCCTCTCACTACCTCACTTTCCTGGACTGACCATTCTCTTCTTTCTTCCCCAGGAAGCTCTCTTCTCTAGCACTGGCACACCCTTTACTTCCTCCTGCCTTCTAGGTCATCTGACCCATGGAAAGTGTGACAGCGGCTGCCTTTTCCCCCACCTACTCTTCTCCTTCTACTCCAGCAGCTGACTCCCACCCTGACACAGCCTTCTCTAACTTTCAATACTCTTGACATTCTCGCCCCTGTCATGAGGGTCCTCCTAAAGGCATCCAAAAAGTGCAACTGTTGGTATGACTCCGAGCTGGCTGCCCTCAAATGAAAGTGCAGAGCAGTGGAACGGAAATGGGGATCTTCAGGTGCACCATCTGACAAACTGGCCTGCCGCCTTCTTCAAAGGCAATATAGACTCTGCATTTGCTCCAAGAAATTATTCTATGTTCAAGCTTGCATATCATTGCCATCTAACTTCATGGCTGAACCCTTCAAACTCAAGGAACTGGCCAAACCTACTGCAACCTCTTCCTCTACTGCACCCACGCAGGCACTTTGCTCAGCCTGGCTGCACATGTCATTGATAAAACACACTTTCTTTCTCCCACACTCTCACCTGCACCCACATTTCTTGGCCACTCCTCAGTCACTCCCCTCTTGTTTCTCCTCCCTCTCCCCTGTCATACCCGAGGAGGTCTCTAGACAAGTCCAGTCCATGAAAGCCTCCTCCAAACAGGTTGTCCCTTACCCTTCTAAAAACATCAAGGACAGCATTGATTGTCTTTCTCCAGCCTTGGCCAACCTCTGCAACCTCTTATTCACTACTGGAGTTTTCCCCACTTCTCTCAAGCACTCTCTTGTGTGCCCTCTGCTCAAGAAACCCTCTGCTGACATTTCTATCCCTGAAAACTATCACCTGATCTGTATCACTCCTTCCCTAGTCAGACACCTGCAGAAATTATTTATCTTACAACTCACCCTACACCCTGAATCTGTTGGTTGTCTCCATGACCATCAGTCAGAGGCACGGAAACTGCTCTCCTGAACACCTGTGAAGACCTGCTCTCAAATCTTGACTCTAACTCTCCTTCTGTCCTCATTCTTCTCAATCTCTCTTCTGCCTTTGACATGGTAAACCACAACATCCTGATCTCCTATCTCCCTGATACCCTTGGCATCACAAATCGGGCCCTGGCATGGCTTGCCTCCTTTCTCTCTGACCGTCCTTCCCTGGTGAAACTTGGGCCTTTTCTCTCCTCTATCACTCTCTCTACTTGTGGTGTCCCCCAGGGATCTAACCTATTCCCATGGTTCTTGAAAGTCTATATGGCCCCTTTGGCGCACAGGATCTCTACCTTCACCTCTAACTTTCAGTGTTATGCGGATGGCACGCAACTCTCTTTCAAGATACCCTCAGCCTCTACCTCCTCCTCGCTCATCCCTGACTGTCTTTCCACAATTCAGCCTTGTTGTGCTGCTAATGATCTCTGCCCCAATGCCCTTTAAGACAGAGATCATTCTCATTTGGGACCCCTGTTCCTGCTTTCCCAATTTCTCACTGGCTAGCCTCCCTTAGCCCTGTGCCTCCACCTACTAGTGAGTGAAAACAACTGGAGGTAATCTTGGACTCCACTCTCTCCTTCTCTTCTCACATCTCAACATCTCCAAAAAGTACCACTACCAGCTTCACCTTCTCAGAGCTATTCTACCTTTTCTGACTTTTCCCCAAAGGCTCTCCATCTCCAGAGCACTGGTTCTCTCTGGGCTTGACTACTGCAACAGCCTCTTTCTCAATCTTCCAACATCTACCCTCCGTCCGCTACAACTCATCCAGAACAGAACCACAAGATTTATCTTTGGCCTCAACCCTAGGGCCCGAATCTCTCCACCACTGAAATCTGCATAGTCCACAACGCTTTCTGGAGCCGGGACCCACTCTATCTTCAAAGCTCTTTTCCTAAATGCTCTTCTTCTAGAGCCCTCTGCTCGTCTTCCTCCAACTATTTGCGGGTGAGCTGTTTTTCTAAGCAGAGATTTGGGGGTAGATCTTTATCATCTGCAGGTGCCTCCCTCTGGATCAGCCTCCCTGTCTCTCCTCACCTCGAGCCAGAGCTCCTGCAGAAACTCCTCAAGACCTTCCTCATCGCTTCCTCCATCTCTCATCCTCTCCCCTGCTAACCTCATCTCTTTTTCTCTCCTGCCTCACTCCTCCTTCCGTTCCTAACTCTGATCAGTGTTTACTGACTGGTTGTCTGGTACACCTTCAGAAACTCTCAGGATCCCCCACCAGTCCTTGCACTTCCGTGCCTCTGCACTATGTTCAGACTACTTCACTTGTAGCATTCACTCCAGGAGAGGTGTAACATCTCAGCACTTAATCTAGGGCCATGCTGGACTCGGTGCGCTTACGCCCCTCTCCCTCGCACATCCGCCTGTGCACTTGCAAAACGCAAATTTACTATGACTAGTAAGTTCTGTCTTGTCCCTCCTTTTGTCTTCCCTTCCTAGTTTGGTTGTGTCTGAAACACTTCATGCACTTGAACTAGGAGAAATGCGTCTGGCTTAGTATGCTATTCTGTTAGATCATTCAGAATCTTCAAGACCAAAGAATGACTACTGTATTCCTTTTGCTCCCTTCCAGCTTTGAAACACTTTGAAGCACTTCACTTGTGGATAAGCGCTGTACAAATAAACAATAAACATAAACATAGGTGCCCAGTAGGCCTGGAGGTATTGCAGGGGAGACTGATCATGGAGGAACCTGGTACCCAGTAGACTGTGAGGGCAGCTGAACAACTAATTGGTGCAGGAGTCAGGTAGGTAAGCAGTGGAGAGTGGGAGAAAAAGCAGAGGAGATTTTGAGGTACCTGAGCAAAGGGCTCGAAAAGGAAGATATTTTGGAATAGAAAGTTGGATGTAGTGCGGGCTTCAGCCCCCATGTTGTATTTATATTCTGCTGTTAGATACAAGGTCAATTGGAACAATTGTGAATCCTCATTGGCTTCTATCTTGTAGAACATATATTCAACTTTTGTACTTTTGTCATATTAAGTTCTGCAACAACAGACACATACTTCATCTGGAATTTCAGCAGATGTATTTTGAAACTTTTTTATTTCTTTTTTGCTTTTGTTTGTAAGAAGGTTAGTGTTTGAAAGTTGTCGATTCATATTTTGTAAATTAACTGTGTTTATAAATTCTTCTTCAGTTCCAAGATATGTACTTTGTATGTGTTCTATTTGTCTCAGCACTTGTTGGGGCATTTCATTTAGGAAATTGTCATTGAGTTTTTGTAGCTGTGAAGTGGGACTTTCAGCATTTTACAATCTATGCACACGATGTTGCATGGTAAATGGTGTATTGCTTAAATGTGTATGTGATGGAAGGTGCTTACAAGCTGCTCCTCAAATACAGGCTAATGAGTGTCCTTGAAGTCCATTGTGGATGCGCACTGGACAGGAGTCCATGTTTTGTAAAATGTTGGTACTGCTTTTATTTTAACATATTGATTGAGGAAATGTCTTAAATATTTGAACGGCTGTTGGTGCACATTGCATATTGAGCTGCATGTTCATTTGTACACTGGACGACCTGTTTGAAAATGAGGAACATTTGGTTGAACGTTTGTTGGGTAAGATTTTTATTAAGGCTTCTTTTGCCACAATGGTGACTCCTACTCTTTCATGGCCTCGTATGCTAGTATATTTGGCAATTGGGTTTGTTTGTTGTACGCTTTTTTATTGAAGTACGGTTCTGTGCTAAGCATTCACCTGCTCAGAAGTTAGAAAAGTTTTCCATGTTGCATTGTGCATGTTAAGAAGCATTTTGTGTCGTTTTTTAATTAATTTAGTTAGTGCTTTTATTCTGTTTAAACCAAATATAAATAGTTTTCATTTTAGTTTGAATGCGCCGTCAATCGGTGATCCAAGTATCAGTTTAATTTAGTAATTTTGAAGTGACTTCTTAGATTGTTAAGCATTCTATACTGGACATTGTTTTGTGAAATTGACTACATTGACATTGCTAGATATAGCTTGAGGTTAATTTTCAGTTGTAATTTTTTCACTACATATCTGGTTACTTTTCTTTATTGGTGCAGGAGCAATACCTTTGATAATGGGGACTGCTGTTGTACTTTGCAAGAACAGAGTTACTTGCTCTCTTACTTGTACATTTTCCCTATATTGTTTTAGTGGACGGTTAGCATATGACTTTCCCTTCTTTTTATCTACCTAATCTATTAATCAAGCTGATTTTTAGTAGGCTTTCTTTTGCATCTGTTGGACACCTCGGATGACCACAGATGTCGGGAACCAAACAGGCCTTCTCTTGGTGGAGGGGAAGTTGAACTGTGGAGGAGGACAGGACAGCAAGTGCTTCATTTCGTGTTTGAAATTGTTAAAGCATGGAGCATAACAAGAAAACCTTTTGGATGAGAGCATATTTATGGTTTAAATGCCTGCAGATTATGCAAAGCAGTGTGGTATCGCACATAATTATGGCTTTGAAAATTGGAAGTGGTATGGTATGGAGTTCGTAGCATGAAATGGAGTCAACTATTACCCATGTGTGAAGATATGGTGCATTTGAAACATTCAGAAATGATTATAGTACAATGTGGAGGTAATAGTTTAGAGTATTTAACTGCTGCGTCTTTGCAGTTTGCCATGAAAGATACTTTCAAAAGTCTGATAAAACTTTTCCCACACTGTTTATTTTTTTCACAAATTGGACAGAGACAAGTTTGGAAAAGATCCAAGCTGTTTTTTCCACAATTATAAAAAGCAAGGCATAATGCAAATAAAGCCATATGTGCATTTCTGCAAGATTTTGGAATGTCATCTTTTGAAAATTATAATATACCACATAATGGAGTAAACAATTTTTGAAAAGATGCAGTACAACTTACAAATGTTTGAAATGGGCATTTTCTTTGCAATATTCGGAATGTGGAGAACATTTTTGTTGGGAAACAAATTAAATTGGAAGAGGAGTATGTATTGAGAAAGTGAATGAGTACACATTGCATGTGTACCTATTAAGATCACCCTCTTAGATGAACAAAAAGGCACATTTAAGGGTGGAAATACACAGAAAGGAAGACCATGTTCTTCAGCAGTGTGAATTGAATGTAAGGTGTAAAAACCGTGAGCACTGCATTTTCAATTGTTTTATGGCAGAGAAGAGGGGTGGAACAGAAGTTTATTTCTGTCGTGTTTTCCTCTGTGCTATACGAATGCTTCAGTATTTGCACCGGCATGGATTTAAATGCCAATGGAAATGCTGAAGATTCTTATGGGGTCTGCCTTCTTTATGCATCAACATAAAGCAGGCGGACTCTGTAAGGATTGACTGTACACGTTTTTTTAAACTCAATTTTACCCTTGGATTTCTTTCCCATGTCCCAATGATTAAAATATGTTAATACAACAACAGTGTATTACACACACACATGTTGTAGAAACACACTGTACTACTTAAGAGGGTCAATAAAAGTAAAAGCATGCAAAAGAAGGTATGTATATGCACAAGAAGGTATGTTTATTGTTCATACCATGTCCTACAACTAACTATATTTTATTTTCTTTACAAAGAGAGAATCACAGATTTTCCCATGTTACCATGTCCACTACTTACCAACATCGAACAATCCACTATTTACCACATGTACTGAGACTACTAATACTATACCTACCCTCGAAAACTCCCATTGTGGCTGTGTCATGACCCGAGTTCACATTCTCCAAACTACATAACTACTAAACGCAAACTTAGAGCTCTATTCTAACCATGGGCAGTACAAACATTGTTGCATGCATTAAACCCAAAGTAAACATACTGTTGCGGCCATGGCCAGTGGACAGATTGGTCAGTAAACACGTCGACAACCCTGCAACCATTTTCACATGTATATAACGCATAGATGTGTACTTTCTTTTCTCCACCACATTTACTCTTTCATCCGCGAAATAACCAGAACTATATTTTTCAGAGCTTTTTGATACCATGATGCCCACAGTGCAGTTTGCAAATCCAACATGGCATCTGTTGCAAAACCTTTGATGCTCCTGTTGTTCAACTGACCAATCATCGGCCATGTGTGATTTCTGCGAACGTTACATGGCTCTCTGATTGGTCCACAGGTGTCCGCGTACACCGAATCAATAAGTGAGTCCACGGAGCGGACAGAGATATCACACATTTATTTTACCCTACAATTTAAGCATTTAAAAAAAAAATCTACTGTTCGGATTTAGATCAAATTTACAAAATCATGCTCTTGGGCCAGCATACTGCTCCTTGTGCAAGTTTGGTGCAAATCTGTCCTGCGGTTTGTGCTATAGCCACAAGCACATTTCTTTTCAAATCATGTCTATCCAGATTTTAAAGGTTTTGGGCCCCCCTATCACTTCTGGCCCCCTTGATGAAAACGCATAAAACTTCACAAAATAATGCAGAAGTGGGTCTATACTTGTTATGCAAAATTTTGTGAGGGTTCATTGAACGGCACCAAAGTTATAAGCTGCCCAAAAATTGCTCGTCCTATGGGAAGTGCAACTTAAACATAACTAAAGGGTCACTGCCGCAGACCCTGTAAAATAAATATATATATATATATATATATATATATATATATATATATATATATATATATATATATATGTTATATTTTTTTTTTTTTTTTTTTACATAGGGGAATGGGAAATGGGAAAAGGTTGCAAAGCATGTTTGTAAGACTGCCAGGGTGATCTAGTTGTGGCGAGGGCAGGGGCCAGTTTGCAGTGATGGCCATCACAGACAGTTTGGGGGGATGTGAGTCAAAATAATCAGAGATGAAGGAGGTTTTATTGAAGAGGTTTGGGCATTCCAGTGGGCCATGGTAAAATCAGTAAGGGGCCATGTCCAATGAGCAGTGGAGGAGAAGTAGTAGGAAGTCAGACTGCGTAGATGAGTTTCAAGTGGGTGGCATGCAGAAGAAAGAGGCAGCATAGTGCTGGTTAGAGAGACAGTGGAGGATGAGGATGGTGAGTGGGAGTAAGGGGTGGTACATATCATGGGGTAGTCAGAGGCTGTGTGAGGGAGCGAGAGCGGACATTTTGGAGTAGAATAGGGAATGCTCGTGGACAATGGCTGGTGTCTGCGAATCCAACATTGCAGGCATTTCTGAAAATATGACGCACCTCACTCTTTTCACCATCCATAAGCGGGCGCATCCGATGTTCACGGTCATCACACAGCCAAGTGGGCCAATAGGAGGCCCGTCCGCACAGGGAAGTGAGTCTGCAGACTGAACCCAGATATCAGTAATTTGTTTTGACCTACTTTTTGGCAGTTTAAAAAAGAAATGTTGGACGTATTTAACAAAATTTATTAAAGCACGCTTTTGGGGCCAAGCTAGCGCTCCCACCGCACATTTGGTGAAAATCCATAAGCGTGAGCACATTTTTTTTCCCATCGCATCTATGGGAAAAACCACACATTTTGGGACCCCCCTATAACTTTGAACCTCCTGCACGAAACCTCACCAAACTTTGTAGAATCAATCTGACGGGGCTATATACTTTTGTCACAACATTTTGAGAGGATTCGCCCAGTGGGAGCAAAGTTACAAGCTTCCCAAAATGTGCTCTTCCTTTGGGTTGAGCAACTTAAACATAACTAGAGGGCTGCTAACTAAAAGCAATATGACCCTCGTGGCGGGGGCATTACCAACTCAGGTAATGCCCCGGGGTCTTGGATAAGGCCCTCACGTCGCACGGGCCTATAACTATGGGCCTCTGGGCATTACCTGAGTCGGTAATGCCCCCACCACTCGGGTCATATTGCTTAAGTAGTAGATAATATGCAAACTACAGGAGGGGGACCGCAGAACAAGATTCTTTGCAACAGAGGTACTAAACGTAGTTGTTCTGAAACTTTCATCAAAGCTTTATGACCACTTTCTAGCAAGGAGTAACACAAATCCTCTATGCATATATATATTCAATTGTTAAAGGGACGTTATGGTTACAAATAAAACCGAAAAACTGCAGAAATTTGCTAGTTATGTTAAGCTAAGCAACCATAACTCACGCCACTACCGTGTACTGCTAAGACAAACACCCAAGACATAAAAGATGGCATCGCAAATGTCATTCCTGTGATGTATGTGATGCCATCACATATCTGGGCCACTTGTTTTTGTTTACTGACATGGTTAGGGTAGTTTATTGTTTATACTGTCAATGAGAATTTCCAGAGTTTAAAAGGTGCCATATATCTGCACATTAATATTTTTATATGTTCTTAAAGTACTTTCCTTAGGGTTTGGTCTCAGCTCATGGTGCACATACATGGGGCAATAAGCAGGCCTCAAACATACAATGGGCCTCTTTACAAGGTTGCCTCCAAAACCCTTCCGACTCTGCTCTGGTGAATGGAGCAATTACCGGTCCATCCCGAGGTCGGAGGGACCGCTAATTCCCCATTCACCAGGGCCATTCCCCATTCCCATGTGAGCCCCCATAGGGCTCAATGTAAATGGGGAAGGCGCTAATAACGGTACCGCAAATTGCGGTACCGTTATTAGCTCTAGAGTCCCTTTGCGGGTCCCGTCCTTAATGCCTGCAAAAACCAGGCATTAAGGATGGACCCGCAAAGGGTACTCGTGGTAGGGAGGTAAGGGATTACCGGCCCCGGTGCCCTTACCGGTGCCGGTAATCCCTTCACTCCCACCTCGTAATGAGGCCCAATGTATGTGTATAGATGAAGATAAACTTTAATGTCATTAACATTTTCTGTTGATGCTGTTTCTTTCTTCCGTATTTTAGTTTCCTTGTATGTGCCTCTGATTTGTATGCATTGTGGGTCTTCACATCTATTGTTTATACTAGCGCAAGTGTGTAGTAAGTCTGAATTATTGACTAGTTATTAAATGTTTAACATTACTGAAAACTCTGATAAGGTAGCATTCATAATGTTACTATCCGAAATCACAAGATTATAAATATTGTACTTCTATGGTTCAAGCTGCAGCCATTGCCTATGTTTAGGTCCTGTATTAACAACAACACTGCAATGTAATGTTGTGTTTAGATGAGTACATTCTTTAATATATTGAGTAGTTCATGGTAGATCTCCCGATCACCCCTGACATTTTGTACCAACATTATAAACACAACCCCTTGTAGGGACTTTTCATCAAAGTTAATTTCGTATGTGACGTCATTGTCACATGATTTGTTTCCCAGTGGCTACTTCTGACATCTAGACATAGCTAAACCGTTTTCCTCCTTGCTCATAAAGCATGTGTCTCCTTAGATGACATTGTAGGCCTGCTTCACAGAAGTGATTTACAATTGTGCAATCACATAGGAAAACACTGTGAATCAGGCCATTTGTTTTTCCCCTGACCAGGAAGGTGGCTGTACCCATAGTGGGGTGTGTACATCAAGAATGGAGAAGCTTTCGGGATTCTCCCTATACTACCTCCAGGAATTGCATCACTTAGCATGTGTCTTCCTCTGGCTCCCAGTCGTCCCTAATCTCCTTCAATACGTAATGCACATTTGACGTTTTTCACAGTGCTCAAAGTTGAATTATTACATAGTGAAGATAAAATGTACTAGACATATGCCAAAGTGTAACCCCTTCATAATGAAAAACAAATATTCCTGTGGATGGTCTTAGAAAAGATCATTGCTAGAAGAACGTGTCTACCTTACCAAAATTATCTATTTTTCTCTAACTGAAAAATTGATGAATAGTAACATGAACTAGAAATGTGTATGTCCATTTTTTTCTGCTCTTTGCCTGGGAAAAGACTTTACACCATTTTTATGATCTGCAGATATCCTATACATACAGCTGGCAGACCTTTACATTCCAAGATCATACCAGTGTCTAAGAATATTGTGCCCTCACTGATGCAACAGTGCAAAATTAGAAACACTTTCACATGAAGTGCATGTTGTTTGCAAAGGTGTTGTAGAAGCTATCACTGAATTATTTTGGGTGAATATAGCAGTGGGCAGGGATCTTTGTGTCATGTAAGATGGTTTTAGGGCTACTATTGGGAAGAGGTCTATGGAACAGGCTGCACAATTCTGATACTGAGGGTAAGGGAAAAAATTAGTTTTCAAGAGGAACTAGCTATCCTAAAAGAGATCATAAGGAAAGAAGGGGAAACACTTCTTTCTGAAAACTATTTATTGTATGCGGACAGCTTAACACAGTGTTGAAGCAGAATCTTCACAGTTAAAAGTGAAGTAGGGTTTTTATGAAAGTGGTTATTGGCCGGGGGAAGCCAGCAATTTGCAAGGGAAAAGCAATGTGTAAAACAATGAAGGGTTAAGGAGGAGGCTTTCAATGATTTTTTTTTATTAAATTCTACATCTCCAAAATAGACAGATGATATACATCAAAGTCAATCATGGACCATATCTCTTTTCTGCTCGTCTCAAGGGTTTACAAGGAATAGTTAGAAGAACCAATTCAGAAAGGGGAGGATTTATGAGCAATTGATGAATTTAAGATTACAAAAGCTTCTGGTCTAAAAACATATGTCTTTAAAGGATTTTACAGGCCACTTGGTGAGGCTCTGTTTGAGATGTTCACTGCAGAGATTGATCAAGGGGAGGTCTCATGGTGCATGAGTGAAGAGAAGAAATAGTATTTTATTTGGCAACGCCATTAACAATTTAAAAGCAATACATTAATCAAAATATTACACAGAATTAAATGTAGACAATAAAATAATTAAAGTATCCAGACTGTGTAAAACAAAATGCAATCTTTGGAAATATCCATATACAGTTAAAAAGGCCTTCCCATTTTTAAGAATGCCGCTTTCACAAATTCACATATATCCATTAAAACGTTAATATCATTGATGCTTAAAAGAAACGTCATGGTCTCGGCTGCAGTTCTAATGTTATACTTGATAAAATGGTCCCTAAGCCACAATCTTTGGAAATCAATCAAATTGGTGCAGATCAGCATGAAATGTAGCAGACTGTCAATGTGCCCAGATTCACACACACATAACTTACATGCCGAAACATATGGCCCCTTAGAGGTAGGACTTTCATTTGCACCATTAGAATAATGTTTTGATATTCCGGGGACCGCATTTGCACAATCACACTATCACCTAGGCGTGCATGGCGGGCAGCAATTACATTTTTTAATGAATGTTAATTCGTGCTACAACTTAACATTCTTTCAGAGTCAGAGTTGCTAGACCTCTTTTTTTTAAATGAACATATTTATTTCACCATTAAACAGCTGCATTTGATCTAAACCCCAGCACTTACATAAACATATAAACTTTTTTAACCAGGTCAAAACCTCAGGCCATAATCAAGACCTTTTGGTGTGAGGTCCAGCAATACTGTGTCATCCGCATATAAAAGTGCACCTAGCATAAGTGAAGATCTGATTTAATGATTATTTATAAGGTACCCTATACAGCAACATAGTAGTTCCTGGCACTCAAGAGAAAAAGGGAGGGTTGGAGAGGGGAGATAAACAACAATAATGGTCCTACTGGGCCTTGTGATATTCGGGTTGTGCAAGTGCAGTAACAAGACGTGAAAGGGGGGTTGGTGATAGTCAGGGGCATAAAAATGCAGGGAGGAAGAAGGAAGAAGGACCAAGGGGCTAGGCATGTGCTGAGGGGAACAAAGGGGGGCAAGAGCCAGGGGATGTCGGAGCAGACCACCCTCTAAGTGTGAAGATGGGGGGTGGACCTGAATCGGGAGGGATGCCCAACATACCTGGCTGGTCAGGGAAGGGGGCCCAGAAGGGCAGTGCTTGTTGGAGGTTGTGCTGTTATAGACTGGGCAAGGAGGGCCAGGTGCCCTTTGAAACTCATAAAGGACCAAGCTGCCAGTCGCAGCGGCAGAAGGGGGCATTAGCAAGGAAGGACAAGAGGGAAGGAAGTAATTAGAGAAGAACAGGATCTTGAGAAGCTTCCGCAACCTAATGAGGTCCGGATCAAGAGGTGGGTGTTACAATTAGGGGGATATCTCAGGATA
Organism: Ambystoma mexicanum; assembly: GCF_040938575.1. Taxonomy (NCBI): domain Eukaryota; kingdom Metazoa; phylum Chordata; class Amphibia; order Caudata; family Ambystomatidae; genus Ambystoma; species Ambystoma mexicanum. Next base: position 742,710,181 of record NC_090928.1, read on the forward strand.
CATGGAGGTGTGAGGTCTGACAAAAGAGGGGTTGTCACTGTCACCGGAGCACAAGGTAAAGACGAAGTTGGAGGAGGCAGGGTCATTGGAGTGGGCCACACGTGCTCAGTGAGTCCATGTAACAAACCTGGCAATGTAATATAATGGAATACAGGGTATCAGGCTGGCTCTGCACAAGCTACAGAACTTGCGGAACATTATCTCTGTGTTGTCCAGCTTTGGAGTTTGAGAGGTGTTGGTGTTAACTCAGCAGGCAAAGTTTAAGCAGAGATACACACCAGAGTAGAGCAACCAAGAGAATGATGAGGGATAGGTACACATGGTAAGGCTGCAGGAGACTAAAAAGGAGCTGGTGAAAAAGACAGAGGTGAGATGTGTATCCCCATTTTATGACTCAGGATAAAGAAGAGGTTGAGGTCTATGTACCTTTGCTTGGTTACATGTGATTGTTATCGAATAAATAAACAAAGAATAAATATTTAAAGAACCCAAAAAATCAAAGAAAAAAACACATTTAGTTTTTCTGTGTTTTGGGGAGTGGGGGGTCCCCCGTAAACCTCCCCTTATAAAAAAAATACCCTTTCCCCACTCCCTAAATCACTTTTCCCATTCCCAGCCACATTTAATTACCCTTCTATAATTAGTTATTATCTTTTTCGTTGTTTTGGGTTTGCCCAAAATTGCATTCTTCGTTATCTATTCGATAACATCACTGCACAACCCTGTGCTTGCCCTTTCAGGGCAGGAAAGAAAAGATAGTAATCCCTTGGCCTGTTTCAGGCCAGCGAGTGGACATTCCCACTTATAACAGTGACAAGCTCGCCATGGGACTTGGAGTACTTTAATTGTCCATAGGGGAAGAGTGATAAGAAGAAATAACGTATTATGACATGCACACTCAGCAAGAGGCTAGTCAAGTAGTATTGTAAGGTTGTGCATTGGGAACAACATCAGTGCACAACACCATTCCACAGTGGCATAGTCCAAACAACATAGGGCACATCAACGTGCACAGACCCCTCTTTAACATATCCTCCTGTATTATGAGTATGCCTGGCTTAAAGACAAAACTCCTAGTAATAAGGCAGCATGGAAGTAGAATGAAAAAAAGTATAAAGGTAAGATCTTTGAAGCTAAATGTAGCCACTACAACGACCAAATAAATCAGGCAGGTAATGTAACTAAGGGACTCTTTAAACTTTTTAGATCTTGGGAAAAGCCTAGATTTCTTTGTCAGACTATTAATCCCACAAAGGACGATTGTATACAAGTCCAAAGGGCCTTTTTTGATAAACTCCAGTGCACGCAAAATAAGATCAGAGAAGCGTTGGACATGCAGAAACCACTCATAGCAGCAGTCGACCATGGTGGCGGGCGAGGATGTAAGGTGGTGGATAGCCTGACGTTTAATCTGGGAGACCAAAGCCAGGGGGCATCCCCTATGGATTTTGGTTTCTCCATGCTATCCACCACAGAAATTAAAAACATCCTACCTGCTGCCTGCGGGATCTCCTTCCATCTAAGATAATCCTGGAACACCAGGAGATCTTTGCCCCATACCTGTGCAGAATTTTTAATGCCTCATTTAAATCCTGTACTATCCCACAATCCACTAAACATGTGGCAGTGACCCCGCTGTTAAAAAAAAGCAGGTTTAGATCCAAATGACACAGTAAATCTGCGACCCATCAATAATACTTTGTTCTTTTTGAAACTGGTCGACAAAGTAGCTCCTATACAGCTCCAGTTACACATGGAAGCGGTCGGTATCCTGCACAAAAAGCAGTCCGTTTTCCGATGCTTCCATGGCACTGAAAGTACAATAATCAATCTACAGACTCAGATGTAATCCATGTTAGAAAAAAAGTAGATTGGGGCTGCTGGTCCTTCTTGATTTATCGCCAACCTTCAATCTACTAGACCACAAGATCCTACTAGAGAGATTGGCCACCATAGGGGGCCTCTCAGAGGAGGTGGTCAGATGGTTGAAATCATTTTTGGAGGGCCGTAGATCCAGAGTCTATTGGGGCGATGCCTCATCCAAGGCAGAAATTACCATTTGTGGAGTCCCTAGGGGGTGTGCTTGTTCCCGCTACTTTTTAATATCTATATCATTGCTTTGTGCATTGAATTGGAAAAATGTGGACTATTTTGTACCAATTATTCAGATGATTTTCAATTGTCCATGGAGATAAGTGGGAACCATGCCCTCAATCAGGAAAAGCTAAACAATTTCTATCAGATCATTAAAAACTGACTGTCAACTAGCTCTGTTTGAATGCTGCGAAGACAGATTTAATTATATATGGGTCACAATATGCCAGATATAGTCTTGATCAGGCATTTGCCAGGTTCCTGATTGAGGGTAGCCGGATAGGAGTGGCTCCCAAAGTTAAGACCCTTGGTACATATATTGAGGCCAATTGGAACGCAGGTGCTCAAGTGGAAGCCATTGTAAAGAACACTAATTATCATCTTAAAGTCCTAAAACTGGTCTCCCCATGATCTCAAAAGATAACCGGGCTAAGTTATCTAGGGCAGTTATTCTTCCCTGCTTGGACTACTGTAATGCTCTTTTGGGTGGTACTAGTAAAGAAGATAGACAGGAACTACGGAAGGTCCAAAATGCTGCAGTACGGATTGTTCATCAAATGGTATGAAAGGAACCAACATCAACAGCCCGGAAGGAGCTGCATAGGTTACTGGTTTCCACAAGGATTATGTTTAAACTGTTGACAGTAGGTCACAAATGTATCTTTGGAACTGCTCCACAGTACCTGAACGAAAGGGTGATCATTTATCATCCAAAAAGAGATCTTCAATCTGCTAAATCCTGCTCCCTCAAAGTAGATCTCACGAGAAGAGCTCGGGGAAACGGCCGATCGTTTCCAGTCCTGGTGACTCGGGCCTGGAACAAGCTGCCCGAAGCACTTTGTAAGGAGGAAAACCACCTGGTCTTCAAGAAAGTTTTGAAGAAGAGAGTGTTCGAGTAAATACTTGAGTTTAGGCTGTTTCATTCATTTTTTGTATGTATTGTTTCACCGCCTGGATGTACAAGGACTTTGGTGCTATACAAATAAAGTAACATAACATAACATAAAGTAAGGATGACAATGAATTAGTGTCTACAGGTCTGTCAAGGGGGTACACTTACTGAGATAAGGACTCAGCAGCAGAAGCAGTCCTCATTATCCCAAACCTCTGTGCCTGTACATATACCTCTGCTCTCAGTGCATACTGCTCAGTGGTACCGTCCACCAGCTAGGCTAGGCTGTGTTTCCACCGCCATTGCAGCAGCCTTTTGGGCATCATTGTATGTTGTGCATAGTACTATTTGGGCAGTAAAGGAGAAAATGACTGATGTGATATTGAGGTACTCATTGTTTGTATTTTAGATAAGCATCAGTCAGGGAGAATTGTACTGAATGAAAGTGGAGGATCTGTAGAAAAATATATGATCCTGTACCATCCCGCCCTCTTGGAGATGACTGAACAAGATGTTAGGAAAACGGCAGGCATGCTGGGCTGATTGCCCTTGGACTCAGCAGGAAAGTGTGGCAGTGACTCTGTATGTGGGAGAGTCACTTCAATTACGTGAGATGGTCACAATTTGAATGGTTTATGGGAAAGTTGGCTGAGTGTGCTCAATAAGCACAAATAAGCAGACACACAGACAGAAGTGAGAAAGTAAGGATCAACAAGCACTAAACAATTCATAAGTAAAGATCACCAAACTCCACCAAATTAGTCAACTGGCTACACAATAATCCAGTGCTAATCAGCGCTGGCTGGCACTCACTAGCCAGCGAGTGCTGATATAAAGAATGTTTAAACAGGTGAGGGGTGCATCATCCTGTGTGGCACAGCATGCCACTCACAGGGCTGGCACTGCAACCATGTCAGTACTGTTGTCTGGGCAGTCGACGGGCACTGGAGGTCCGCACAGGGATTCAAGTCCTTCAGGAGAACGCCGTTGTAATGTGAACGCATGTTGTTACTTTTTTGTTATCAGTGGTGGCGCTCATTCAGACCACGAGCCCTGCTGGAGGCACACTGCAGGGGAGCCAGGATGGGTGGCCACCCCCGCCACCTATGGTTCTGCCACTGCAAATACAAAATAACTATATTCAGTTGAATTCAAAACACAGGGATCATCACAATCTCTCTCCACATACAGGTTGGGACACATTTTTTTTAAATTTATCTTCATTGAATTTTCATAGAGTTATGACTTGGGTTTACCTGAATTGAAACCCAGGAACCCAGGCCAATCCCTTTACACAGAAGTTGTCAACTCTCTTCTCCCCATCTGTTGGCAGGCACCATTTAGTGTGTGTTGTGTCTGTGTATGTACTATATGTAAATAGAGACTTGGGCACCTGACTTATAGTGGCCTTTCCTACCCTCATGCAAAGGTCTGAACCTGTGTCTCAGTTTCTAGCAAAGTTTTTTTTTATAGTGGTTAATTTCTGTCCACCTTATCTCCAAGGTGAATGTTGAGCCCTGGTGTACCATGGCTTCAGTAATAACAATGAATGCATATCAATTTCTAGCAGGTTATACGCTTATTAAAATGCTTGCACCAAAGCCTTTTTACTCACATTGCACTTCTGTACTAATATAATCGGTTTCAATTACTGACCCTCACATCCTGTTAAATAATGTCAAGTGATTCACATCCTGTTAAATAATGTCAAGTGACATTTTTACTTTCTTCATTTCAATCAATCAACATAGTTTATTTGGGATAATTGTCCATAAAATCATTATTACAAAACAATCCCTTCACATTAAATACAAATGAAAAATAATAAAATTAAAATACCATCATAATGTTAACAGTAATAAACCCTGCTTAATTCCTCCTCAAATACTTAAGTGCATCTCCTGAAAGTAGATCAAAACGAACTATAAAAGTATATAAGGACTATAAACAGTCTTTTATGGTGCCAAAGCTTATAATTGTGTATGCCGTCTCCAAGTACCTCTGATAAAACTAGCCACTTCTTAAACCACACAGCATTGATTTGTTCCTTTGCATAAAATAAATGCTTCATAAAAGTGCCTAATTCCATGTTTTAAGCAATGCCTAAGGGCAGTGTACAATGGGCAAAATAACAAAATGTGTTGCTAGCTCTCTATCCATGTAGTACAAGTTGGCCATTTTCGACTGATTTTTTGCTTCATGGTGATCTGACAGATGTTATATTTAAAATGTCAAGCCATAATTTGACATAAAGATCTTATGTTCCATCATTTCTAATCTTCAAAACTATGTTGACGCATTGGAAATTTGTATTACAAATAAAGAAACATGCATGGATCACCCAACATTTGACCAAGCATACCTTTCATCACCCAATAATTAAAAGATGACTTCACAATGGGATAGCATGCTGTATGAATGAATAGGGCTTTAACCATAGTGTCTCAAGATTTAACAGCTGGAGCATAGCTCCAACATACCTGAGCCAAGGCCCACTACCAGATGCTGGAGCGGATATAAGTAACATGGTTTGGTACTTAATCAAATGTGACGAATGCTAGTTTAAGCCAGTAAAAGCTAGGTCTTAACCAAACTTTGTAATCAGTGCCTGGGGCACACAACTTCAAATTGGAAAATCATAGTTGTTGCGCCAGCTGGTAATGAGAACAGTTTCTTCTAAAATGTGTTCTTCAGTGCCAACAAATTTCCAATTTTGACACGGCCCAAAAATGTAGCCCCATATCGGAACACACATTTTAACAGGGCATAAAATACTTCTAAACTTTAAGAAACCGGCCTTCTGCCATCCCGGCTGCATGAGGATAGGGATGCCTCAAAGCTCCTACTTTTCATCTGACCCCAGATAATCCTATGTTCTCACACACTCAATTTTGCAATTAGATAATACATCAACACCATTTAACTGGCATCTATCATAAGGCCTTGCCCAATACAAAACACTTAATAGCTGTTCAGTTGTGTTTGTAGTCCCTCTAGAGGCTCTGAAATCGAGATTGCATTGTCAACAAATAAGCGGATACTCTTGTCCTCAGTTTGACAAGATGTTCATTCAAATTAAAACATTCAATTGCCAGATTGTTTATAAAAAAGGGTGATTAGCAAAGCTGCTACCTTCCACCCTTGGCACACATCTCTTTACAGAGGGTAGGGGTAATTGTTCCAGCCCAAACCTTACTCTTCCTTAATTGTCAGAGTATAAACAAACAATATTGCTAATGATGACATCACTGATGACATCACATGTGAAATTAATTTTGATGAAATGTCCCTACAAGGGGTTGTGTTTATAATGTTGGTATCCAGAGGTCAGGGGTGATTGTGTAATGTTAAACATGCAATAACTAGCTACAAATTGAAGACTTAGTACACACTTGTGCTAGTACAAGCAATACATATGAAGACACACAATGCATACAAATCAGAAGCACAAGTAAGGAAGAAAGAAACAGCATTATCAGAAAATGTAAATAACATTAAAGTTTATCTTCATGTATACAAATGAATTGTGTATTTGAGGCCTGCCGATTGCCCCATGTATGTGCACCATGAGCTGAGACCAAACCCTAAGGAATGCACTTTAAGGACATGGGACAAGGTTAACATCTAGTCATACAGCACCTTTTGAATTTTAACATTCTGACTGTCAATGAACAAAACCACCTGGCCTGGATATGTCAGTGAACAAAAACAAGTGGGCCAGATATGTGATGTCATCAGTGATGTCATCAATGACATTTGTGGTGTCATCTTTGATGTCGTGGGTGTTAGTCTTAGCAGTGCACGGTGGTGGCATGAGTTTTGGTTGCTTAGCTTACCATAACTGGTGAATTTCTGAAGGTTTTGGTTTTACTTTCATAGGTTGTTATAAGTGCAACTTAACCATAACATCCCCTTAACAGAGTTTTTTCATTGAATATATATATATATATATATATGTGATTTGAAGTCACACCATATGAGTATTTTATCAAGATATGAGTCCTCTTGGCAAAGATAAATGGAACTGCATATAAATATACAGGACCAGGTAATAATGAGCTGAGTTCCTTAAATAAGTTGCATTAATATTCAGTCAGAATATTCTACGCACCTTTTTTTGGCCTTTACAGTCCTCAAAGACTTCTTGCATTGCAGGCTATGCATGTTAGTTAACTATGGCGGCTAAAAAGGGTCAAGCCAAAGAAGTTCCTTCTCCATCATCTAACACTTTGAAAAGACAAAAATGTCACTCACCCATGCTAAAAGAGGAAACTATGTAAACTGTGCTAATAGAGATTAGGGCCCTGAAACCCTTCATGGAAGAAACTAATGATATACTTCAACAGCTTGATGATAAATGGTCTACCTTTGAGTCATGGATAGAAGTGGAATGACGAGTGAGTGATACAGTGGATATCATGAGCAGAGTAGCAACATTGGAAACCAAAGTCAAAACCCTGCAAAAGCAATCTGAAAACCTTGACAAATAGAATAGAAGAAAAAACATATGTATTGTAGGCGTACCTGAAGGGATTGTAAAAGATAATCCCTTCCTCATCCTTAATACCATGCTCCCATAAGATACGTATTCTTCCAGTGTCAATGCAAATAAATATACAGAGGGCCCATCGGGTAGGTCCTAGCAATTCTGTGCATAGCACTAATAATCTGTCTAGAACTGATACCTTCACTCTTCTGGATTATACCCATGTCCATCTCATAATGAACAAGGTAAAACAAATCAAGCAACGTGTTTGGGATGGCAGAAGGATATATATATATATATATATATATATATATATATATATATATATATATATATATATATATATATATATATATATATATATAGCCACGGTAGTGGCCATGTAGATATGGTTAAGTTGCTGTTTCCATAGGAAGAGCACTTTTTGGGTGGCTTATAACTTCACTCTCCCTGGACAGATCCTCACCAAACCTTGCAAAAGAAGTATTTGGGCCACTCTGAATTGTTCTGCAAAGTTTGGTGAGGATTCGTCCAGGGGTGGCAAAGTTATAGGGGGGGTCCCAAAACTTTTTTTTTTCCCATAGACTGAATGGGAAAATGTTTTTGCTCGCGCCTACAGCCCAAACCGCTGGACGGATTTCCACCAAATTTGGACCAGGAGCAGCGGCTTGGTCCCGAAAGTGTGCTTTTGCAAATTTGGTGAAAATCCGTCCAGTAGTTTTTTTTAAAATGACCAAAAAGTAGGTAAAAATAAATTAGTGATATCTGTGTTCGGTTCGTGGACACACTTCCCTGTTCGCTCCGCGGACAGTGTTCTGATTGGCCAATCGTCTTGCGTGATGTTCGCGGACATGCAACGTGTTCACTGATTGGACGGCGTGGAGTGTGAAGCGCGTCACATTTTTCGGTAGCGCCCGCCATCTTGGATTCGCGGACGTCCGCGGACAGCGCGGTGAAACTTTGTTCAAAATGTGTATTTTGTAGAGTGTGTTGGTGTGTAGGAGTGTTTGGGGAGGGTGGGAGTGTATGAGATAGGATAAAAGTTGTGTTTTTTATGTGTTAGACGTTCTTTTTGTGTTCGATTTGTTTGCGGACATCACGGGTGTTCTAAATAAATTGACTAGGGGGTGTTCCAAGGACTCAATATGTGTCCGTTTTGTTCGCAAGCAAAGTGAAACTGTTCTAAGAACACTTGCGTTGTCCGGGGAGTGTTCGTAGGGGGTGTCCTGAGGACGCTGTCCGTATTGTTCTCTGTCAAGTTGAATGTGTTCTAAGAACACCGTGGTGTCCTGAAATGTTCGCAAATAAACAAAATGGGGGTGTTCTGAAGACGTTTTTGAGAACACTCCCGGTGTCCTGAAATGTTCGTAGGGGGTGTCCTGAGGACGCTGTCCGTATTGTTCTCTGTCAAGTTGAATGTGTCCTAAGAACACCCGCGGTGTCCTGAAATGTCCGCAAATAAACAAAATGGGGGTGTTCTGAAGACGCTTCTAAGAACACTTGCGGTGTCCGGGGAGTGTTCGTAGGGGGTGTCCTGAGGACGCTGTCCGTATTGTTCTCTGTCAAGTTGAATGTGTCCTAAGAACACTCGCGGTGTCCTCAAATGTTCGCAAATAAACAAAATGGGGGTGTCTGAAGACGCTTCTAAGAACACTTGCGGTGTCCGGGGAGTGTTCGTAGGAGGTGTCCTGAGGACGCTGTCCGTATTGTTCTCTGTCAAGTTGAATGTGTCCTAAGAACACTCGCGGTGTCCTGAAATGTTCGCAAATAAACAAGATGGTGGTGTTCTGAAGACGCTTCTAAGAACACTCGCGGTGTCCGGGGAGTGTTCGTAGAGGGTGTCCTGAGGACGCTGTCCATATTGTTCTCTGTCAAGTTGAATGTGTCCTAAGAACACTCGCGGTGTCCTGAAATGTTCGCAAATAAACAAGATGGTGGAGTTCTGAAGAAGCTTCTAAGAACACTCCCGGTGTCCTGGAATTTTCGTAGGGGGTGTCCTGAGGACGCTGTCCGTATTGTTCTCTGTCAAGTTGAATGTGTCCTAAGAACACTCGCGGTGTCCTGAAATGTTCGCAAATAAACAAGATGGTGGTGTTCTGAAGACGCTTCTAAGAACACTTGCGGTGTCCGGGGAGTGTTCGTAGGGGGTGTCCTGATGACGCTGTCCGTATTGTTTTCTGTCAAGTTGAATGTGTTCTAAGAACACCCGCGGTGTCCTGAAATGTTCGCAAATAAACAAAATGGGGGTGTTCTGAAGACGTTTTTGAGAACACTCCCGGTGTCCTGGAATGTTCGTAGGGGGTGTCCTTAGGACGCTGTCCGTATTGTTCGTTGTTAAGTTGAAAGTGTTCTAAGAACTATCGCGTTGTTCTGAAATGTTCGTAGGGGGTGTCCTGAAAACGGTGTCCGTATTGTTCGCTGGCAAGTTCAAAGTGTTCTAAGAACACTCACATTGTTCGCGGAGATTAAAAGCTTCCCATAGATCATAGTTGAAATGTTTGACTCTATGAATGTGATATGCTGCAGTGGTTGTTTTGTTGCCAGGGCATAGAGTCTTGGGTGCATGGCCATTTGGCCATGCACCCAAGACTCTATGCCCTGGCAACAACCACCGCAGCATATCACATTCATATTTGCATATAACCTGGGTGAAAAACAAATGTATAAGGAACAAAGGTATTAGATACTATGGATGTGATATGCTGCTATGGTTGTTCTTATTATTGTATACTTACTGTTTGGTCTAGTAATGGGAGTCCATGTTTTTCTTCTTCATTTCTGTGATAAAAGAAAATAGCATGTTAGTATTAGTATTTTGTAATGACTTATTACATTGTATAAGCAATATACTTTTATTTTTTTTTCGACCCTCATATTTAGTAGAGTACAAATCAGAGTACTGTGCAATTTGCTCAGTTTCTGTATTTGTTGCTAAAATCATTGGGTCTGTGGGAGAAAAAAAAATCCATGTTGGATTAAAAAAAAAACCTTTTTCTGTTATGCTACAGTTTATTAGTTTGTTTGTTTTCAGTGTTCACCTGCTGTTTCTGGCTAATGCTTTATACTTTGCTTTGTTGTATTTTTATTGGAGCAGTAACAGATTCTTCATTTGTTTTGATATTATAAATTTTGGAGCAGTTAGATACCAATTGGCATATTCTAACTGTCTATTTTTTTAATATATTTTATTGGTTTTGATTTATCTATTTGGATATTGTTAAATTTTGGGACAGTTAGATACCAATTGCCGTATTCTGACTGTGTATTTGTTGGCCTAATTTAGTGGCATTCATTTATCTGATTAGTTGTTGTAGAATCTTTGAGCTGTTAGATAGCTTTTGGAGTATTCTAACAGTTTATATTATTTTAACACAAATTTATAATTATGGGACAGTTAGATAAAAAATTGCCGTATTCTAACTGTGTATTTGTTGGCCTAATTTAGTGGTATTCATTTATCTGATTAGTTGTTGTAGAATCTTTGAGCAGTTAGATAGCTTTTGGAGTATTCTAACAGTTTATATTTTTTAACACAAATTTACTTAAAGGTTTAAATACAGTTTATTTATCAAATTTTGGTTTTAAGAACATCAAATAAGCGTTTGTAAGATTTGCTGGTAATCTCTGCTTTAGAGTAATGGTACTATCATTACATTCAAACCACCCATATTTCTTTTTTATATATGCAGTGTAGTGCCCTGAATTGGTTATGGCTCCTGCGTGGTAGATTATACCTATTGTTGTGAAGGTTTTCTTACCAAGTGATATTTGACCATGTGTGAATCCAGTCAGCTTGCAGTTGTTTTTGGTACCATCTGCATTGTAACGTAGAAGCATTAGTATTACGTATTTACTAGGTGTTTGTATTACTAACGTGGAGCGATTATCTGAATTGCAGGTAGAGCATAATCTATCATGGTTTGCATTTTGTACAAGTTGCTGAAATGGAATGGATTCACAATTTGGTATTGATATATATATGAAGCGTTCATTGGGGATTTCTTCTTGTGTCACATTGTTGCAGAGAGTGCATGTATGTTTCCACATGTATGAAATCTGAAAGATTTCATTCATAGGTATGTTTTTGTTTTCCAGTACTTGTAGTAAGTACATTAGAAATTCTTGTGGATCTTCCTGTGAGTTTATAGTGAATTTCACCATTCCAGCACAGTAGTCCAATTGTCGTCGTATTCCAAAAACACTATATGTGTTGTCAGGATTGTTTGCTGCATTTCTGTCAAGTACTAACATTTGCAAACACAATGGGTATGTACTGTGTAAGTAAATGTTGTCAACAATTGGTGGTAATTGAAATAGAATATTCATTGCTACATTTGCATAGCAACTTACACCAACTATATTTGAGAATTTAAATGGTCCAGGTAGTTCTGTATCTAACTGCTTTTTTTGGAGTTTGTCTTCCCCTTTTAAAGAGGTACCTGGTTTACTTTCTCTAGTTGATTCTTTTTTGGTGTGTAGGAGTGTTTGGGGAGGGTGGGAGTGTATGAGATAGGATGAAAGTTGTGTTTTTTATGTGTTAGACGTTCTTTTTGTGTTCGATTTGTTTGCGGACATCACGGGTGTTCTGAAATGTTCTAAATAAATTGACTAGGGGGTGTTCCAAGGACTCAATATGTGTCTTGATGAAGTATTCGTTTCTTTTACTCTCTTAGAAGGATTTGCAGTGACGTCCTGTTGCATTTCTGTTTGATTTAGTTTTCTTTTCCACGTTTTTGTGGAACAGAATATGTGTTTAGATGGGGAGTGTATAGTGAGCGAAGTCTATTATATTTTAAAATGCAAGGAATATCAGCGTTTACTTTACTTGCATCAAAGTTGATTAGAAATAGACCGTCAAGTGTATGTAAGCGTGATAGTGCTACGTAGCTCATGCCTTCTTTAAACACTGTGTTACCAATATCTATCATTGCTTTGTCTAGGGTAAGACCTTGTGATTTATGAATCGTGACTGCGTATGCAAGAGTTAGAGAAAATTGTTCTCTGCGTACATACATATCTTTGAAGAGAAGGAATCTAGCTGTTGAGCGTCCTATCCGTTTTACTTCTGAAAGTTTGTCAAAGAGTATATTGACAAACTGAATTTTGTTGTCACGTGGGTATGTTTGAAAGCCAACAACTGTACCTGTAACTGTGCTCCATTAACTAGTGCTTGGTCCACGTCAAGGGTACGTTTAAGCATTACTCTGCAATTTAAGGATAATTTTAACATCTTTTCTAAGCCTGCTGTGTTTGAGATTGATTTTTCTAAATTATTTAGTCTTGTTGTGGCTTGGTCACACATGGGTACTGTCATACCATGTACATCTAGTTTGTATGTGGGGCTAATTTCCATTATTGGTTGCATTTCTTTACTTAACATTATTTCATTGAATTTGAGACAGCTTGCAAGAGTTGGCATTAAGGCCATACAATTGACATTTTTGTGGGCTAATTGTTCCATAACATCTGTAGCACATGCATTATCGCCATAAAGTGCATTAATGTGCCGGGTTTTCAATGTTGCTTCTGCTTCTTTAGAATGTATACCAAATCAAACTTTTTAAAATGTTGGCATAAGTTAGATCTGCAGATTGGTGCATGTTTTCTGTTAATTCTCTGTATTGGAAATGTTGCCAAAGGTTGACATTTCCAATGCTGCCAACAGTTTTACGGCAGAGTTTGTGCCCTAATGTTTTAAAAATAGGTTCACCTTTTACTGGTGTTAATTGAAGCAGATCTCCAAAAACAATAATGTGTTTTCCTGCAAAGAGCTCTTGATAGTCTGTTTTGAGTACTTCTTGTAATCTGAGGTGAATCAAAGCTAACATTAGGTTGGAGACCATGCTCACTTCATCTATTAGTAGCATTTTCATTTGTTTCAATACTCTGCATAATTCCATTGCAGCTTCTGCAGAAAGTTTGTAATAGTCTAATTTGTTCTGGTGTTCTACTGGTAATAGTAGTAATCGGTGTAATGTAACACCACCTATGTTGTAGGCAGCTAAACCTGTGGGGGCAGTGACAACAGCTGACAGTTTGTTGTTTGTCAATTGTTGAAGGAACTTACTAATGATTTTGATTAGGAATGTTTTGCCAGAACCAGCTTCACCACTGACGTACAGTAGTATAGGTTTATAATTATGGCAGGAACATTCTTTATTTTCATTTTTTACACCATGTGCAATTTGTTTTGTTGCTTCTTGAAAAATGCTACTTTGCTCATTGTTTAGTTTTGATTGTAGTATAGTTAAGTCTTCCTTATCTTCATACTGACACATGCTGTTTTCTACTTCTATCATAGCTAATTCTGCCTCATTTGTTATTAGTGGTTCTCCCAGTGGTTCTTGGCTTCCTGTTACAGAAGGTTGACTACTGTCAGGAGTATCCTTATCTAGTTGGGCTTGGAGTTCTTCTTCATGTTGCTGTTCATTGTGCAACATTTTTTTGTACTGTGTAAAGTTTACATCAGTTATAGTGCTTTCATTTGCTTTGAAAGCATCCTCATAAGAGTCATAGTTATCTAGTAATTGTTCTTCTTTTCTCCATGGTTTGAAGAGTTGTAGCAGGGACATGTAATATACTTCTTCATGTTGAGGAGTCTTCAATGACAATTTGATATGATTAATTAAATTTGGTTTAGTGAGTTTAACTAAGCTGCCTTCACAGTCTGTCACTCTATATTTACCTTTTTTTTCATCAGGTGTCATATTATTTTTGTATGTGTAGTTTTGGGCTATTTGGTATAGACACATGTTTTCCAAAGTATTACTTCTGTTTGGGTAGTATGTGTCCAATAAATTGTTTTTTTTAAATGTCTTGGCTGTTGGGATCATGTTTGGCTATTGTTTCTATATCTTCATATGATTTTACAACTCTTTTTCTAGATTTAGCTGGACCAAGACTTAGCCATACTATATTTTCAGATTTACCATACAATGAAGTACCAGTTAAACGATCAGCTGCTTCATAAGATCCACATTCTCTATGGGTGAGCATTTTTATGCCCAAGCTGTATAATTTCTGAGATATTGTTTTATCTGATGACAGGTCATTCCAGAGGTCTTGGAGCTCTGTCTTTTCTGCTTTAGTTAAGTATGCTGTGACATATCGTGCAACTGCAGTAGAATTGTCTGCAATGTACTGCACATCTATGTTTGCATTCCATAAGTGGGCAATGATTGCATTATAATGATTGATATATTTTTCTTCTTCTTTTCTTTTTATGTAATATGTATTTTTAGGTGACTTACCTTTAACACTATGTCTAACTGAAGACATGAGGTTGTTTACTTGACCTGTATTTGTAACTGGTCTAGGGAAACCAAATCGGCATTTGGTGTAGTATTTTCCTTTGTTTTTGTATTTGCAATGACAATATTTTCCACATTTGTGTCTTTGAAATTGTAAAATTTGTGCACGAAGATCACTATTTGTGGCTTCTGATGGAATTTCACAAGTGACATATTTTTCAATAAACTGTAAAACAGTGGCATCACTGTCTTGACCAAATTTAGGAGCATCTTTAATCCATAAAAGCATGTGGATATGTGGTGCTCCTCTGGCTTGGTATTCTTTTCTCCAAAAGAAGTGTTGCACTTCTCCAAGGGGAGGAACAGTTTTATTACAAATGAAATGTAGCATAGCAATGAAGTGATGGTGAAAATATCTTGAAACATTAACAGGATCCAAAGAACAAAGTTCTCCAGGTGTTAGAATATCTATGTTTGTTTTGTTTTTATTTGATATGCGTAGGAAATCATGTAAATCTTCCCATGCATATTCTGAACAACTTAATGTAACAAACCAAGTGGGTGGGCCAAGGTTTCTGATCATACAACGTACATCTCCATGACGTCGAAACCAGTACTCTTTAGTACCACGCATATTTGCTAATAGATTTGTAATATTTGATTGTAAAACCTCATCCTTTTGTTTCACTTTCTCTAATAATTGTGTAGCTGTCATATTTTGAAAGTGTGATCCTGATTTTAATATGTGTGCAACTCCGTAACATAAAGATGCTAGTTCACTTTCAAAGAGTAGGTGGAATATGTATTCCACATTTTGTCTAAATCTGGGATCTTCAGAATACATCCGTAATGAGCGGTATTCTGAAGCTGATATTTGAATAGGTCTATCATCATACCTTCCTCCTTTGCCAGTAGGAAAGAGTAGAGGAAAAGCACGTGCTTCTATACTTTTTTCCGATATACTGATTGGCGATTCTTTTGTTTCACACATTTGGTAAGTTTCCAGTACATCTTGTACAGTGTCATTACAGTGCAAAGGATGAATTGTATAATGGTCTAAAGTATTTGATATTGTAGCAGGATCTAGTAGCTCAAATTGACCAGCTTCTTGTGTTTCTTGAATTATCTGTTGTATCTTCCAACTTTTCTTCAATATTAATTTCTTTGTAATATTCATTATTCTCTTTAAGATATTGGAAGGCTTGTCTAACTTTATATAAATCTACCAGCTGTTGCCATATTTTTTTGTCTTTTGTAGGTACTCCATTTACTAATATAATTAAAGATTGCTGCATTGGACGTTGCACTCCTAGAGTATGCACATTTTCTTTTAGATTTAATGGTAAATAAACTACTTTTCCACAAATGCCTTTTACCAATTCAGAGGGAGGTAATTTTGCTGTTTTTGCTTGAAGGCGTATTATTGCTTGAAATGGGTGTACTGTTTGAATTATGATGCTCTCATATAAATTAAGTTGTTGTAGAGGTTTTGGTACTGGGTATAATTCCAAATTATTTGTGATATAACGTGAAGGAGTTTGGTTGTTGTCAAGTTTTGTAGTGCAATAACTGCAAAGTATTAAGGGCTCAGTTATTTCATATTTGTTTTCTGCTACAAGGTAGAGAGCTAATTCAAACCATTTAGAATCTTCATTGTCTTCTATTTTGTATGATAGGTCCACAGTTTTTGTGTTACTTTTATAAAAAATTCTACGGCAACATACACATACATGGTTTGGTACTTCAGCTGATGTACTTTTAAATTTTAGTATTTCTTTTTTTGTATGTGTTTAGCAAAAGGTTGCCATGTGTAGAATTGTTGCTTAATTGGTGTAAAGCTATTTCATTCTGTAAATGGCTTTCACTTCTAAAATATTTTTTCTGGATATAGTGAATTTCTTCAAGTAGGTCTTTTGCTGTACCATGTAGAAGGATGTTATTTAACTTTGCTAGTGCTAAAGCAGGACTTTTAGCATAGTACAGTTTATAGACTAGATTTCTTATAGTTGAATGATGTGTTGATATCCTTTTGATATCATGGAAAGTGGTTTTACAAGTAGGTCCTGTAATGCAGGCCAATGAATGTCCTTGTAGTCCTGTGTACTTGCGCACTGGACAGGTATCTATATTTTGCAGTAATTTAATTTTGATTTTGTCTTTGCTTTTTACATATTTATTGAGGAATTGGCGTAAAGATTTGAAACATTGTTTGGGAATGTTACACATTGACGTGCATGGCCATTTGTACACTAGACGTTCTGATTCAGTTGAATGGAGGGGTAATTCTAAGTTTTCAGGGCATATTTTTGTAAGAAGTACTTCTTGTTCCATTATGGTATTATTCCCTTTTTCATAACCTCGACCACTGCTATGTATGGCAATTGTATTAGTTTGCTTTTGTTTGTACGCTTCTTCATTAAAATATGGTTCTGTGCTTGTAGTGTGATTCCATTCACCTCCGCTGATACTTAAGAAGTTCTTTCTGTTGATATTTCGCTTATTGAGAAGTCTTTTTTGTAATTTAGTTATTAGTTTTGTTAGTGGTTTCATTTTGTTTAACAGTAAAATAAATACATTTCTTTTGAGAAGAATTGCTCTGCCCATCAATGCTTCTAAGATTAATTTCCTACAATATGTTTTAAGCTTTGAACCTGATTTCTCTCCTGTTTTTATAAGATTTTGAAGGACTTTGTGACGGTATATTTTGGCTAAAATACTTTTCTTGGTATGCTTACTTTGCACTATATTAAAATTTGAAGAAGTAGTTGTATCTGTACTGATAGCTGATTTTCTGTTAATTGTTTTTTGGTTTGTTTTACATTTTGATAGAGGAAGCGAAGTTGTTCTACTTGAAACTTCTTGTGTTTCACTAAATGATTGTATTAGCTGTTTTGTTTCAACTTTTTTTACAAATTCTGCTAGAGATGGATGCTTATGTTGGACACCTTTATTTTCATTTGCTCTACTTTTGCGTTGCTTTCTGCGGACTTGACTTTTGGTAGGCATTCTTTAGGGTCTGTTGAAAAAAATAAAGAAGATATGGGTTGGGGTGTTCTGGAATGTATGTGTGCTGTGTGCATGAGTGTTTGAGTAAGATGATAAAGATATTTGTAATGGTGTGTGATTGTGCATTGGGAACTAAAACTAGTAGGGATAGGTATTCTTGAATTTATGTGTTACTAAACTGGGGTTCAGATGACAACAAAAAAGTAAGCTAGTGGTGTGGAAAAGTACAAATAGTAAATCTAATGTATACAATTAAAACAGTTGTTTGTTCTATAATATGAAAATTGTAGTGGTTCAGTTGGCTAATTTGTGTGTCCAAAAATAGAAATTTGGGGGCCATTCTGGCTGTAAATCGCTGTTTAAGACATGGAAATTTTTGGACAAAACGGTACAAAATCTATATTTTTAGAAACTGAAATAGCTTGTATTAATGTTATAGTATATTTGATTAATAATACAAATATTATGGTGATATTTTACTTACTTTTTTTTTAAATTAACAGGTAACTTCTTAGTTTTTCTTTCTTCTTCTAATTCGGCTGCTTCTTTTCAGGAAACTGGTCTTCACTGCAATTGTAAAAGCTTCAAATTAGTAACTTTGTTTGTATATAGCACTGTTTTTAATTTAGATATTGATTTTTTTAATTGAAATCCTCAGTTCCTTCTGTAAAACCATTAAACTTATTTATTTACATAAGATACATTGCATCAGTTCAGTACATATGATATGTTCTTAATGAACAAATTGTATTGAATGACTAACTGTAGCAAAAATAAAATATCTTTACTGTGTCTTGTGAAATTTATAATATATTAGTGAATACCACTATTTCTGTAAGTAAACTGTTCTAGGTAATAGCGCCTCAATGTCATGTCTAATTTAAAGTAATTAAGTAAATAAATAAATAAAAACAAAAAATATGAAATTGTGTAAGTATTTTTATAAAGGTTTAAACATAGATTGTGTTTGCATGCAATTTTGTTTGAATATATGTAGTCTATATATTTCATTTAAAAAATGTTAGTTTAACATGATTTGAGTGTGTGTGTATAAAGAAAGTAAAAAGTATAAAGGTTTATAAGTGATAGTTGATTTTAGGAAATTGAAAAAAGTACAGTAAATTCATTTTACAGATTTTACAAGGTAAAAGTCTGTTTGAAAATGTGTTCATCTACTATACAGAAAATGTGCATACCTGAAGTTTGTGTTCATGCATATGGATATGCATGGAGCTGCAAGTAGAAATCTTGAAGACTTGTACAGTATTTCTGGTAGATGCTGCTTGCCAATGATATGACACCTGTACTCAGAGAGATTCAGAGTACATTTGCAGTGCTGATCTATGATGATGCAGTTAGATGTAGAGGTCTTGAATGTGATTGGTACATGGTCATGTGATTTTTGAGGTACATCCAATGGGAGAATGGCAGAGAGAGTGTAGTGGAAATGGTAGAAGGGCTGTTCATTTTACGATATGTCAGCGGACATGGCGGTAGTACGCGGACATCGGGAGTTACATCCGGGGATTTTTGGGTTCAGAAGTCATGCAAATGAGAATAAGCACTGAAAGGGATTGGTCAGGAAAGTTTGGTGGGTGTGTTGTGCCAGGAGAGATTTTCTCAGATACTCTTTTTGCTGAGAGAACAAAAGATAGCTATGGCTGTGTGTTTCAGAAAACAGATTGTTTGGATATTAGGAGATTCGTGGATACATTGGTTGAAGGTGCATGCAGAAAGCTGTGCAGTAGCTGTAGATTTTGGATTCCCACATGTGGAAGTACACTGGCATGGAGTACGTGGAATGAAGTGGTTGGACTTGCTACCTCTCTGTGCTACTTTGGAGACAGAGCAACATCCAGACATAATTGTAATTCATTGTGGAGGGAACAGTTTAGGACATGTGACTGGAATTTTTTTGCAATTTGCTATGAAAGAAGGACTTAGGAAGGTTATGGAAATGTTTCCTAATTCTCAAGTGATATTTTCACGGATTGCGCAGAGACAAATGTGGCTTCGTTTTTCTTCATTTGGTCCACAAATGGAAAAAGCAAGGCGCAATGTTAATAAGGCTGTTTGTGGCTTTCTAAGAGATTTTGGCATGTCTTCTTTTCACAATGAAAATATTATGTTTTGTAGTACATACATTTTTCGCAGAGATGGAGTCCATCTTACTTATGCTGGCAATCAGATTTTTCTGAGAAATGTACAAAATGCATTGCGACCTTTTTTGGAATCACAACAACGATTTTGAAGTAGATGTTAAGCATTTACAATTTTTGATTTACAAACACCACCCAAAGGCTCTTTTCAGAGCCACCACTTCTTTCCAGAGAAAATTACAATGTTTGTGATGGAGTAGCAACCCAATTTTTTTAATGTTCGCGAACTGTCCGCGGACTTCTAAAAAATACAAAGAGCCCTGCTTCATTTATTTTCACTTCTATTTTTTAACTGGGAAAGGCGGCTCTGAAAAGAGCCTTATTTTTTTTGATTTTTGTAATTTTGTATTTTTTTGGTTTTTCAGACACGACACACTAGGAGAGGAGGGTAATGGAGGGTAAAGGGGGGACACCAACCACAGGGATAAGAAAGGGCGAGCTGAGAGAGGAAGATGTAGAGCGGGTTTTATTTGGGTAGTGAGCAGGTCTTCTCGTGCTCTGAGACGATAGTCTCAAAAGCACTCCGAAGTTGCTCCCCCCTGCAGAGTACTGTGTCACATTACATACATACAACTGTGACCCTCGAAAGGTAAGGGTCATCAGCATTCTGTATGGCCTGTGAGGCAGCTTGAGAAAGACGCTGTCCCACAGAGGTGGTCCTTGTGGTGACAGGATCAGAAACAGAGGATGAAGTAGAGGAAATCAACCTGCTACATTCTTCGCAAGGTACAACCCTGTGAATAGCCCCAGAGTGAAATGACCTCAGGTGTCGCTTCATAGTAGCGGTCCCAAAGCTGTACTTACCGTGCTTCCCGCGACTGAGTATCATTTTGCACTCATTGCAGGTAACACGGTTCGCACGAGCCTTAGGACCATTCCCATGAATGGTAAATAACCGCCACACCCAATACTCACGCCTAGTGCGGGTAGTAGGGATTTCCTCTACCTCATTCTCATCATCTTCTTCTTCCTCCTCCGCATCCTCACTCCTGTTCCCCTCTTCAGGCCCTTGGGGAGGTGGTGGTGGTGGAGGGGGAGGGGGTGGTGCTGAAGCAGGTGCAGCACCAAGTGGCAGTTCAGCAGCCAAGGATGCCATCTCGATGATGGTGTAGTCTGCAGGTGGCAGCAAAAATCACTGTGTTCTGAAGAATAGCCAGAAACACAATGGGAATAAGCTCTTGGGTGTGGTCTTTTATAGGGGTGCTTGTGCGCGGTCCGCGGACATGTGCACGGTCCGCGGACAGATCGAACACAAAAAAAGGATCGGAAAGTTTCAATAGGTATATAGAAACTCAAGATTGCTATGTGGGACTTGTGCCATGGTGAGATTTTATTGAAAAATATTATGGATTAACTGAAAATGTACTTTTAAATTGTTCGGGGACACGAACAGTGTCCGCATTTCAGGACACACGATGAGCGTGGGCGCGGTCATATGATCTGTTTGCGAACTAGTCCGCGAAGGAAGCGCCTGTCCGCAGGACACCAAGTGCACGGAGATTGGTTAGCGCATGCGCATTGATGTCCTACGGACACTGTTCGGGTTCTGAAGTAATTAAAAGTGCGTCACACGTGAAAGGAACATTTCAGGACACCGCGTGTGTTCTTAGAACAGTTTAAACTTGGTAGCGAACAGTAAGGACAGATATAGTGTTCTTCAGGACACGTGTAATTTAGTTTATGTTCGAACATTTCAGGACACCAATTGTGTTCTTAGAACAGTTTCAATTGGGTAGCGAACACTACGAACAGGTATAGTGTTCTTCAGGACACCCCCATTTTCCTTTACGTACGAACATTTCAGGACACCAATAGCGCTCTTAGAACAGTTTGAACTTGCTAGCGAACAGTACCGGACAGGTATAGTGTTCTTTAGGACACTTTAATTTTTGTTTGTTTACGAACAATTCAGGACACCGCGTGTGTTCTTAGTACAGTTTCATGTTGCTAGCGAACACTACGAACAGTTGTACTGTTGTTCAGGACACATCATTTTCGTTTATTTACGAACATTTCAGGACACCAATTGTGTTCTTAGGACAGTTTTAAGTTGATAGCGAACATTACGGACAGATATAGTGTTCTTTAGAACACTTTAATTTTTGTTTCTTTACGAACATTTCAGGACACCACGTGTGTTCTTAGAACAGTTTCAACTTGTTAGCGAACAGTACGAACAGGTGTGGTGTTCTTCAGGACACCTCCATTTTCGTTTATGTACGAACATTTCAGAACACTCGCACTGTCAGCGGACACTTTTATTCTTTAAAAAAAAAAAACAGAAACTATTCACAATACAATATAAAAATTAAACTTTATTTAACATATATTAATAATTTATGACAGAGAAGGTGAGGCAGAAACAGAAACAAAAACAGGAGAATTTGGGGTTTCAACATGATTGGTATTAGGTGAAGAAGGGATGGAAATCTCATCAAAACTTTTTGGATTATGGAGAGGGTTTGGGGATAATTGACTGGGATATGGTGAGGAGGGACAAGTACATGTGGGGCAATGGTACGAGGTTTTTGGTTTGAAATGATTTTCTTTGTCATCTTTGATGTCCTGGGTGTTAGTCTTAGCAGTGCACGGTGGTGGCGCGAGTTATGGTTGCTTAGCTTACCATAACTGGCGAATTTCAAGGGTTTTTCGGTTTTACTTGGAACCATAACGTCCCTTTAACAAAGTTTTTTCACTGAATTCATAGGTTTTTAGTAGCGCAACTTAACCATAACGTCCCTTTAACAAAGTTTTTTTCACTGATATATATATATTACATGGCCACAGTAGTGGCCATGTAGTTATGGTTAAGTTGCTGTTTCCATAGGAAGAACACTTTTTGGGTGGCTTATAACTTCGCTCTCCCTGGACGGATCCTCACCAAACTTTGCAAAAAAAGTATTACAAAGTTTGGTGAGGATTCGTCCGGGGGGGCAAAGTTATAGGGGGGGTCCCAAAACTTTTTTTTTTCCCATAGACTGAATTTTGCTCGTGCCTACAGCCCAAACCGCTGGACGGATTTCCACCAAATTTGGACCAGGAGCAGCGGCTTGGTACCGAAAGCGTGCTTTTGCAAATTTGGTGAAAATCCGTCCAGTAGTTTTTTTAAAAAAGACCAAAAAGTAGGTAAAAAAAATTAGTGATATCTGTGTTCGGTTCGCGGACACACTTCCCTGTTCGCTCCGCGGACAGTGTCCTGATTGGCCAATCGTCTTGCATGATGTTCGCGGACATGCAACGTGTTCGCTGATTGGACGGCGTGGAGCGTGAAGTGCGTCAGATTTTTCTGTAGCGCCCACCATCTTGGATTCGCGGACAGCGCGGTGAAACTTTGTTCAAAATGTGTATTTTGTAGTGTGTGTTGGTGTGTAGGAGTGTTTGGGGAGGGTGGGTGTGTATGAGATAGGATGAAAGTTGTGTTTTTTATGTGTTAGACGTTCTTTTTGTGTTCGATTTGTTTGCGGACATCACGGGTATTCTGAAATGTTCTAAATAAACTGACTAGGGGGTGTTCTAAGGACTCAATATGTGTCTGTTTTGTCCGCAAGCAAAGTGTAACTGTTCTAAGAACACTTGCGGTGTCCGGGGAGTGTTCGTAGGGGGTGTCCTGAGGACACTGTCCGTATTGTTCTCGGTCAAGTTGAATGTGTTCTAAGAACACCCGCGGTGTCCTGAAATGTTCACAAATAAACAAAATGGGGGTGTTCTGAAGACGCTTCTAAGAACACTTGCGGTGTCCGGGGAGTGTTCGTAGGGGGTGTCCTGAGGACACTGTCCGTATTGTTCTCGGTCAAGTTGAATGTGTTCTAAGAACACCCGCGGTGTCCTGAAATGTTCACAAATAAACAAAATGGGGGTGTTCTGAAGACGCTTCTAAGAACACTCGCGGTGTCCGGGGAGTGTTCGTAGGGGGTGTCCTGAGGACGCTGTCCGTATTGTTCTCTGTCAAGTTGAATGTGTCCTAAGAACACTCGCGGTGTCCTGAAATATTCGCAAATAAACAAAATCGGGGTGTTCTGAAGATGCTTCTAAGAACACTCGCGGTGTCCGGGGAGTGTTCGTAGGGGGTGTCCTGAGGACGCTGTCCGTATTGTTCTCTGTCAAGTTGAATGTGTCCTAAGAACACTCGCGGTGTCCTGAAATGTTCGCAAATAAACAAGATGGTGGTGTTCTGAAGACGCTTCTAAGAACACTTGCGGTGTCCGGGGAGTGTTCGTAGGGGGTGTCCTGAGGACGCAGTCCGTATTGTTCTCTGTCAAGTTGAATGTGTCCGAAGAACACTCGCGGTGTCCTGAAATGTTCGCAAATAAAGAAAATGGGGGTGTTCGGAAGACGCTTCTAAGAACACTCGCGGTGTCCGGGGAGTGCTCGTAGGGGGTGTCCTGAGGACGCTGTCCGTATTGTTCTCTGTCAAGTTGAATGTGTTCTAAGAACACCCGCGGTGTCCTGAAATGTTCGCAAATAAACAAAATGGGGTTGTTCTGAAGACGTTTTTGAGAACACTCCCGGTGTCCTGAAATGTTCGTAGGGTGTGTCCTGAGGACGCTGTCCGTATTGTTCTGTGTCAAGTTGAATGTGTTCTAAGAATACACGCGGTGTCCTGAAATGTTCGCAAATAAACAAAATGGGGGTGTTTTGAAGACGCTTCTAAGAACACTCGCAGTGTCCGGGGAGTGTTCGTAGGGGGTGTCCTGAGGACGCTGTCCGTATTGTTCTCTGTCAAGTTGAATGTGTCCTATGAACACTCGCAGTGTCCTGAAATGTTCGCAAATAAACAAAATGGGGGTGTTCTGAAGACGCTTCAAAGAACACTCGCGGTGTCCGGGGAGTGTTTGTAGGGGGTGTCCTGAGGACGCTGTCCGTATTGTTCTCTGTCAAGTTGAATGTGTCCTAAGAACACTTGCGGTGTCCTGAAATGTTCGCAAATAAACAAGATGGTGGTGTTCTGAAGACGCTTCTAAGAACACACGCGGTGTCCGGGGAGTGTTCGTAGGGGGTGTCCTGAGGACGCTGTCCGTATTGTTCTCTGTCAAGTTGAATGTGTCCTAAGAACACTCGCGGTGTCCTGAAATGTTTGCAAATAAACAAAATGGGGGTGTTCTGAAGACGCTTCTAAGGACACTCGCGGTGTCCGGGGAGTGTTCTTAGGGGGTGTCCTGAGGATGCTGTCCGTATTGTTCTCTGTCAAGTTGAATGTGTCCTAAGAACACTCGCGGTGTCCTGAAATGTTCGCAAATAAACAAGATGGTGGTGTTCTGAAGATGCTTCTAAGAACTCTCCCGGTGTCCGGGGAGTGTTCGTAGGGGGTGTCCTGAGGACGCTGTCCGTATTGTTCTCTGTCAAGTTGAATGTGTCCTAAGAACACTCGCGGTGTCCTGAAATGTTCGCAAATAAACAAGATGGTGGTGTTCTGAAGAAGCTTCTAAGAACACTTGCGGTGTCCGGGGAGTGTTCGTAGGGGGTGTCCTGAGGACGCTGTCCGTATTGTTCTCTGTCAAGTTGAATGTGTCCTAGGAACACTCGCGGTGTCCTGAAATGTTCGCAAATAAACAAGATGGTGGTGTTCTGAAGAAGCTTCTAAGAACACTCTCAGTGTCCTGGAATGTTCGTAGGGGGTGTCCTCAGGACGCTGTCTGTATTGTTCTCTGTCAAGTTGAATGTGTCCTAAGAACACTCGCGGTGTCCTGAAATGTTCGCAAATAAAGAAAATGGGGGTGTTCGGAAGACGCTTCTAAGAACACTCGCGGTGTCCGGGGAGTGTTCGTAGGGGGTGTCCTGAGTACGCTGTCCGTATTGTTCTCTGTCAAGTTGAATGTGTTCTAAAAACACCCGCGGTGTCCTGAAATGTTCGCAAATAAACAAAATGGGGTTGTTCTGAAGACGTTTTTGAGAACACTCCCGGTGTCCTGAAATGTTCGTAGGGGGTGTCCTGAGGACGCTGTCCGTATTGTTCTGTGTCAAGTTGAATGTGTTCTAAGAACACCCGCGGTGTCCTGAAATGTTCGCAAATAAACAAAATGGGGGTGTTTTGAAGACGCTTCTAAGAACACTCGCGGTGTCCGGGGAGTGTTCGTAGGGGATGTCCTGAGGACGCTGTCCGTATTGTTCTCTGTCAAGTTGAATGTGTCCTATGAACACTCGCGGTGTCCTGAAATGTTCGAAAATAAACAAAATGGGGGTGTTCTGAAGATGCTTCAAAGAACACTCGCGGTGTCCGGGGAGTGTTTGTAGGGGGTGTCCTGAGGACGCTGTCCATATTGTTCTCTGTCAAGTTGAATGTGTCCTAAGAACACTTGCGGAGTCCTGAAATGTTCGCAAATAAACAAGATGGTGGTGTTCTGAAGACGCTTCTAAGAACACTCGCGGTGTCCGGGGAGTGTTCGTAGGGGGTGTCCTGAGGACGCTGTCCGTATTGTTCTCTGTCAAGTTGAATGTGTCCTATGAACACTCGCGGTGTCCTAAAATGTTCGAAAATAAACAAAATGGGGGTGTTCTGAAGATGCTTCAAAGAACACTCGCGGTGTCCGGGGAGTGTTTGTAGGGGGTGTCCTGAGGACGCTGTCCGTATTGTTCTCTGTCAAGTTGAATGTGTCCTAAGAACACTCGCGGTGTCCTGAAATGTTCGCAAATAAACAAGATGGTGGTGTTCTGAAGACGCTTTTAAGAACACTCCCGGTGTCCTGGAATGTTTGTAGGGGGTGTCCTGAGGCCGCTGTCCGTATTGTTCTCTGTCAAGTTGAATGTGTTCTAAGAACACCCGTAGTGTCCTGAATTGTTCGCAAATAAACAAAATGGGGGTGTTCTGAAGACGCTTCTAAGAACACTCGCGGTGTCCGGGGAGTGTTCGTAGGGGGTGTCCTGAGGACGCTGTCCGTATTGTTCTCTGTCAAGTTGAATATGTCCTAAGAACACTCGCGGTGTCCTGAAATGTTCGCAAATAAACAAGATGGTGGTGTTCTGAAGACGCTTCTAAGAACACTCGCGGTGTCCGGGGAGTGTTCGTAGCGGTGTCCTGAGGACGCTGTCCGTATTGTTCTCTGTCAAGTTGAATGTGTCCTAAGAACACTCGCGGTGTCCTGAAATGTTCGCAAATAAACAAGATGGTGGTGTTCTGAAGACGCTTCTAAGAACACTCGCTGTGTCCGGGGAGTGTTCGTAGGGGGTGTCCTGAGGACGCTGTCCGTATTGTTCTCTGTCAAGTTGAATGTGTCCTATGAACACTCGCGGTGTCCTGAAATGTTCGAAAATAAACAAAATGGGGGTGTTCTGAAGACGCTTCAAAGAACACTCGCGGTGTCCGGGGAGTGTTTGTAGGGGGTGTCCTGAGGACGCTGTCCGTATTGTTCTCTGTCAAGTTGAATGTGTCCTAAGAACACTTGCGGTGTCCTGAAATGTTCGCAAATAAACAAGATGGTGGTGTTCTGAAGACGCTTCTAAGAACACTCGCGGTGTCCGGGGAGTGTTCGTAGGGGGTGTCCTGAGGATGCTGTCCGTATTGTTCTCTGTCAAGTTGAATGTGTCCTATGAACACTCGCGGTGTCCTAAAATGTTCGAAAATAAACAAAATGGGGGTGTTCTGAAGACGCTTCAAAGAACACTCGCGGTGTCCGGGGAGTGTTTGTAGGGGGTGTCCTGAGGACGGTGTCCGTATTGTTCTCTGTCAAGTTGAATGTGTCCTAAGAACACTCGCGGTGTCCTGAAATGTTCGCAAATAAACAAGATGGTGGTGTTCTGAAGACGCTTCTAAGAACACTCCCGGTGTTTTGGAATGTTTGTAGGGGGTGTCCTGAGGACGCTGTCCGTATTGTTCTCTGTCAAGTTGAATGTGTTCTAAGAACACCCGTGGTGTCCTGAATTGTTTGCAAATAAACAAAATGGGGGTGTTCTGAAGACGCTTCTAAGAACACTCGCGGTGTCCAGGGAGTGTTCGTAGGGGGTGTCCTGAGGACGCTTTCCGTATTGTTCTCTGTCAAGTTGAATGTGTCCTAAGAACACTCGCGGTGTCCTGAAATGTTCGCAAATAAACAAGATGGTGGTGTTCTGAAGACGCTTCTAAGAACACTCGCGGTGTCCGGGGAGTGTTCGTAGGGGGTGTCCTGAGGACGCTGTCCGTATTGTTCTCTGTCAAGTTGAATGTGTCCTAGGAACACTTGCGGTGTCCTGAAATGTTCGCAAATAAACAAGATGGTGGTGTTCTGAAGACGCTTCTAAGAACACTCGCGTTGTCCAGGGAGTGTTCATAGGGGGTGTCCTAAGGACGCTTTCCGTATTGTTCTCTGTCAAGTTGAATATGTTCTAAGAACACCCGCGGTGTCCTGAGATGTTCGCAAATAAACAAAATGGGGGTGTTCTGAAGATGTTTTTGAGAACACTCCCGGTGTCCTGGAATGTTCGTAGGGGGTGTCCTTAGGACGCTGTCCGTATTGTTCGTTGTTAAGTTGAAAATGTTCTAAAAACTATCGCGTGTTTCTGAAATGTTCGTAGGGGGTGTCCTGAAAACGGTGTCCGTATTGTTCGCTGGCAAGTTCAAAGTGTTCTAAGAACACTCACATTGTTCGCGGACATTAAAAGTTTCCCATAGATCATAGTTGAAATGTTTGACTCTATGGATGTGATATGCTGCGGTGGTTGTTGCCAGGGCATAGAGTCTTGGGTGCAAGGCCATTTGGCCATGCACCCAAGACTCTATGCCCTGGCAACAACCACCGCAGCATATCACATTCATATTTGCTTATAACTTTGGGTGAAAAACAAATGTATGGTTCTCTGTCAAGTTTAATGTGTCCTAAGAACACTCGCGGTGTCCTGAAATGTTTGCAAATAAACAAGATGGTGGTGTTCTGAAGACGCTTCTAAGAACACTCGCGGTGTCCGGGGAGTGTTCGTAGGGGGTGTCCTGAGGACGCTGTCCGTATTGTTCTCTGTCAAGTTGAATGTGTCCTAGGAACACTCGCGGTGTCCTGAAATGTTCGCAAATAAACAAGATGGTGGTGTTCTGAAGAAGCTTCTAAGAACACTCTCGGTGTCCTGGAATGTTCGTAGGGGGTGTCCTGAGGACGCTGTCCATATTGTTCTCTGTCAAGTTGAATGTGTCCTAAGAACACTTGCGGTGTCCTGAAATGTTCGCAAATAAAGAAAATGGGGGTGTTCGGAAGACGCTTCTAAGAACACTCGCGGTGTCCGGGGAGTGTTCGTAGGGGGTGTCCTGAGGACGCTGTCCGTATTGTTCTCTGTCAAGTTGAATGTGTTCTAAAAACACCCGCGGTGTCCTGAAATGTTCGCAAATAAACAAAATGGGGTTGTTCTGAAGACGTTTTTGAGAACACTCCCGGTGTCCTGAAATGTTCGTAGGGGGTGTCCTGAGGACGCTGTCCGTATTGTTCTGTGTCAAGTTGAATGTGTTCTAAGAACACCTGCGGTGTCCTGAAATGTTCGCAAATAAACAAAATGGGGGTGTTTTGAAGACGCTTCTAAGAACACTCGCGGTGTCCGGGGAGTGTTCGTAGGGGATGTCCTGAGGACGCTGTCCGTATTGTTCTCTGTCAAGTTGAATGTGTCCTATGAACACTCGCGGTGTCCTGAAATGTTCGAAAATAAACAAAATGGGGGTGTTCTGAAGACGCTTCAAAGAACACTCGCGGTGTCCGGGGAGTGTTTGTAGGGGGTGTCCTGAGGACGCTGTCCATATTGTTCTCTGTCAAGTTGAATGTGTCCTAAGAACACTTGCGGTGTCCTGAAATGTTCGCAAATAAACAAGATGGTGGTGTTCTGAAGACGCTTCTAAGAACACTTGCGGTGTCCGGGGAGTGTTTGTAGGGGGTGTCCTGAGGACGCTGTCCGTATTGTTCTCTGTCAAGTTGAATGTGTCCTATGAACACTCGCGGTGTCCTAAAATGTTCGAAAATAAACAAAATGGGGGTGTTCTGAAGACGCTTCAAAGAACACTTGCGGTGTCCAGGGAGTGTTTGTAGGGGGTGTCCTGAGGACGCTGTCCGTATTGTTCTCTGTCAAGTTGAATGTGTCCTAAGAACACTCGCGGTGTCCTGAAATGTTCGCAAATAAACAAGATGGTGGTGTTCTGAAGACTCTTCTAAGAACACTCCCGGTGTCCTGGAATGTTTGTAGGGGGTGTCCTGAGGACGCTGTCCGTATTGTTCTCTGTCAAGTTGAATGTGTTCTAAGAACACCCGTAGTGTCCTGAATTGTTCGCAAATAAACAAAATGGGGGTGTTCTGAAGACGCTTCTAAGAACACTCGCGGTGTCCGGGGAGTGTTCGTAGGGGGTGTCCTGAGGACGCTGTCCGTATTGTTCTCTGTCAAGTTGAATGTGTCCTAAGAACACTCGCGGTGTCCTGAAATGTTCACAAATAAACAAGATGGTGGTGTTCTGAAGACGCTTCTAAGAACACTCGCGGTGTCCGGGGAGTGTTCGTAGGGGTGTCCTGAGGACGCTGTCCGTATTGTTCTCTGTCAAGTTGAATGTGTCCTAAGAACACTCGCGGTGTCCTGAAATGTTCGCAAATAAACAAGATGGTGGTGTTCTGAAGACGCTTCTAAGAACACTTGCGGTGTCCCGGGAGTGTTCGTAGGGGCTGTCCTGAGGACGCTGTCCGTATTGTTCTCTGTCAAGTTGAATGTGTCCTATGAACACTTGCGGTGTCCTGAAATGTTCGAAAATAAACAAAATGGGGGTGTTCTGAAGACACTTCAAAGAACACTCGCGGTGTCCGGGGAGTGTTTGTAGGGGGTGTCCTGAGGACGCTGTCCGTATTGTTCTCTGTCAAGTTGAATGTGTCCTAAGAACACTTGCAGTGTCCTGAAATGTTCGCAAATAAACAAGATGGTGGTGTTCTGAAGACGCTTCTAAGAACACTCGCGGTGTCCGGGGAGTGTTCGTAGGGGGTGTCCTGAGGATGCTGTCCGTATTGTTCTCTGTCAAGTTGAATGTGTCCTATGAACACTCGCGGTGTCCTGAAATGTTCGAAAATAAACAAGATGGTGGTGTTCTGAAGACGCTTCTAAGAACACTCCCGGTGTCCTGGAATGTTTGTAGGGGGTGTCCTGAGGACGCTGTCCGTATTGTTCTCTGTCAAGTTGAATGTGTTCTAAGAACACCCGTGGTGTCCTGAATTGTTTGCAAATAAACAAAATGGGGGTGTTCTGAAGACGCTTCTAAGAACACTCGCGGTGTCCGGGGAGTGTTCGTAGGGGGTGTCCTGAGGACGCTTTCCGTATTGTTCTCTGTCAAGTTGAATGTGTCCTAAGAACACTCGCGGTGTCCTGAAATGTTCGCAAATAAACAAGATGGTGGTGTTCTGAAGACGCTTCTAAGAACACTCGCGGTGTCCGGGGAGTGTTCGTAGGGGGTGTCCTGAGGACGCTGTCCGTATTGTTCTCTGTCAAATTGAATGTGTCCTAGGAACACTCGCGGTGTCCTGAAATGTTCGCAAATAAACAAGATGGTGGTGTTCTGAAGACGCTTCTAAGAACACTCGCGGTGTCCGGGGAGTGTTCGTAGGGGGTTTCCTAAGGACGCTTTCCGTATTGTTCTCTGTCAAGTTGAATATGTTCTAAGAACACCCGCGGTGTCCTGAGATGTTCGCAAATAAACAAAATGGGGGTGTTCTGAAGATGTTTTTGAGAACACTCCCGGTGTCCTGGAATGTTCGTAGGGGGTGTCCTTAGGACGCTGTCCGTATTGTTCGTTGTTAAGTTGAAAATGTTCTAAAAACTATCGCGTGTTTCTGAAATGTTCGTAGGGGGTGTCCTGAAAACGGTGTCCGTATTGTTCGCTGGCAAGTTCAAAGTGTTCTAAGAACACTCACATTGTTCGCGGACATTAAAAGTTTCCCATAGATCATAGTTGAAATGTTTGACTCTATGGATGTGATATGCTGCGGTAGTTGTTGCCAGGGCATAGAGTCTTGGGTGCAAGGCCATTTGGCCATGCACCCAAGACTCTATGCCCTGGCAACAACCACCGCAGCATATCACATTCATATTTGCTTATAACTTTGGGTGAAAAACAAATGTATGGTTCTCTGTCAAGTTGAATGTGTCCTAAGAACACTCGCGGTGTCCTGAAATGTTTGCAAATAAACAAGATGGTGGTGTTCTGAAGACGCTTCTAAGAACACTCGCGGTGTCCGGGGAGTGTTTGTTGGGGGTGTCCTGAGGACGCTGTCCGTATTGTTCTCTGTCAAGTTGAATGTGTCCTAAGAACACTCGCGGTGTCCTGAAATGTTCGCAAACAAACAAGATGGTGGTGTTCTGAAGAAGCTTCTAAGAACACTCTCGGTGTGTTGGAATGTTCGTATCGGGTGTCCTGAGGACTCTGTCCGTATTGTTCTCTGTCAAGTTGAATGTGTCCTAAGAACACTCGCGGTGTCCTGAAATGTTCGCAAATAAACAAGATTTTGGTGTTCTGAAGACGCTTCTAAAAACACTTGCGGTGTCCGGGGAGTGTTCATAGGGGGTGTCCTGAGGACGATGTCCGTATTGTTCTCTGTCAAGTTGAATGTGTTCTAAGAACACCCGCGGTGTCCTGAAATGTTCGCAAATAAACAAAATGGGGGTGTTTTTAAATTATTAAAATTAGCCAACAATACATCCATTTTTTCTTCTATATTGTGAAGACTGTTATCCATAACAGGGTTTTCTGAAGTTTTTTCTATTTTGGTATGCTCTGTACAAAAAAATAATATATATGTTAAATGTATATAAAAAATAATTAATAAATGGTTTATATTATAAAGTGTTTACCATTAGTTTCACTATCTTGTGGCATTTCTTCATGTGGGAAATTGTCCTCTAGCCATTCCAGAGTACTAGACATTTCTGTGAGAAAAAAAAAAGATAATATATTTTTTAATCTAATACAGAAAGTTTATAAATATATGAGTAAAATGAAGTACACTTACTATTTCTGGTAAGATAAGTCCTATGTATTCAGTGGGTCTGGTCTTGTTCTCAGTTCTGTTGTGTCTGTGAGGTAATTATGTTGGAAGCCAATTTATCTTCTTGAGGTATATTCCATTTCAGAACATATTGTATTTAAATGAATGGTTAGTGTGTTACATATATGGGTTACATTTCTTATGTATTACTATATATAATGTGTTTGTGTGCTGCTTTTTGAATTTGTTAAATGTTCCTATATTATGATATAACAATCAAACATACCCCACCACCCCCCCAACACAGTTTTTAGGTAGTGGTACTGTTCTCCGAACATGTCCGCGAACATTAAATAAGTTCGCGGACATCAAGTTCATAAGAAGAGATCTAGTCAGTTCAGTATGACATGTATATAAAGTCAAAGTCATTATTGTTAAGTTGTGCTACTAAAAAACTATGAAATTCAATGAAAAAACTTTGTTAAAGGGACGTTATGGTTAAGTTGCGCTACTAAAAACCTATGAAATTCAGTGGAAAAACTTTGTTAAAGGGACGTTATGGTTCCAAGTAAAACCGAAAAACCCTTGAAATTCGCCAGTTATGGTAAGCTAAGCAACCATAACTCGCGCCACCACCGTGCACTGCTAAGACTAACACCCAGGACATCAAAGATGACATCACAAATGTCATTGATGACATCACTGATGACATCACATGTGTATGTACATCTCATGAAATATGTGTAGAAGGGATTCTTATTATGTTGCGAAAAAAGTGTCAAGAATCATTGCAAGAAATATACCCTAATAAGTGCATTGAACGATGCATTGATATAAATAGCATCCTATTATGGGGTTCTATCTAGTATACTAAGCTACTCATACAGAAACATAACATTGTGTGCAGCGTACAAGATGAAGGTATGATATTCGTAATGTTAATATGTTGAATAATGAAATGATAATTGTTTTCTTAATAGATTTTTGTGTACTGTGAAATATGTAATAAGTAGCTAATAAAACCCATGTATTACATAATTGCATTACTATAGACAAAACACAAAGACACAAGAACACTTACCAATATGGGTATATAAAGGGAAAGTGAAGTTAGCAAAAAAGCACAAGTAGTAGCAGAAACAATTCATAACTTAACTGATTAGTTTCATGCAAATAAATGATTGCTCTGTTTCAAAGCTGCTATTTACCCTATGTATATGTATCACTTGATGTGATTGGACCCTAAGGAAAGTAGTGTGAGTACAATGTATACAAATTTGACCATATACAGGGAAAGTACAGCCATAAAAAACAACAGAACTATCAGAAAGTGCTCATAAGTCTAGTGATTATCTTTATGCACAAAAAGGATTGCTGTCTTTCAAGCTTGTCTTTTCCCATATGTATATGTTTCATATGATGTGACTGTACTCTAAGGGAATTACTGTAAGAACCTACTAGAAGGATATGTCTACAAATAAAATAAAATTCTTAGTTTCTGACTGTTACTGAAGAAAACCATGTGGCCTAGATATGTCAGCAAAAGAAAAAAATAGTGATCCAGACATTTGATGTCATCAGTGATGTCATCAATGACATTTGTGATGTCATCTTTGATGTCCTGGGTGTTAGTCTTAGCAGTGCACGGTGGTGGCGCGAGTTATGGTTGCTTAGCTTACCATAACTGGCGAATTTAACAACGTTTTTTCACTGAATTTCATAGGTTTTTAGTAGCGCAACTTAACCATAACGTCCCTTTAACAACATTTTTTTCACTGAATATATATATATATATATATATGTATATATATATATATATATACATATAAAACAACTCACATTCAGATAAGGCACCTAAATGCTAGATATGGTAGCATCCATCCAGCGACCCTCAAAGGTACCCTCAGTGTTCACACTGACACTTTTGGAACCCCAACAGTACTGAGACGCTATTTCCAAAACCATAAAATGGAGGAAATGAATATGTCAAGACCCACTACTCAAATGGACTCATAAGATTTAAAGACAAAGAACATTCCAATGTTTCACTGATACTTCTAGCAGATTGGGGTGTGGTTTAGGCCTTCTCTCGTCTGGCTCTCCACCCCTATCTTATTATCATCAACATGACTTGGGGTGGTTGTCTCCTGTTAGCCACAATTGTATCTATAGTTGTATTTTATGTCAGGTCACATAATATTTTCATAGTGACTGTGTTTGTCTTCCCCTGTTTCTCATGTGTCTTTCCTTTGAGCTTATTAGTACTATTGCAGGATAATCAGCTTACATGGGAAAGTGATTTCTTAAGTATCTTCCTATTCAAAATGTTATGCTAACAATTATAATAACAATATATGTTTTTAATTTTATGAACATTCATTTTTTATGTATATTTTAACTTAAGACATGCCACTTAATATCACATCTTGGAATTTTAAAGGTTTGCATAACCTTGTTAAAAGAAAGGAAGTATTGTAGAGAAGGAGCTAAGTACCCCCACCTCAACCGACTTGCCCATATTGCCTATATGTTGGGTACCAGAGTGTGAAACTTGAGCAATACCAGGGGACGTGCCCATACCCAAGAGAATCGTGGAGGAAAGTTTCCCATAGAGAAAACCATACCTGTATCCAAGACGGTATGATGGCTATATGAATGAAAACCCAGAAGGAAAAATACGAAATGCATAAGAGAGCAGATTAATGACATCATGCGTCAAGCTGACATACATGGGAGAGGCGCAGAGACAAATGAATGCAGAATAAGGCATCAAGAAAGTATCAAAGATAAGCAACATCTTGAGCTCAGAATGAAGAGGCTTATGCTGAAGAAACGATTAAATTATTAAAGTCAATTTGCACATGTACAGATGCAAAGGATTTGCAGAGAGCGCCTATATATATATATATATATATATATATATATATGTGTAAAAAGTATGAGTAAGGAATGGAGTCTTCCACCACACGTTATAGCAGAGCTGGACGAAAAGAAGGAAACATTTTCTTTTCCAAATGTGTCGTAGTTAGAAAACAAATAAATTACAGGCAAATTTCAGAAAGGCGAGGTTGAATGAGCTAAGAAGCCAAGGTCGTTTCGGCTGGAAGGAACAGGAATTAGTTGCAACCTGTGAAGGAATGAACCACCTGTTCTGAAGGCGTGAATAATAACAAAGAAGACGTCAGAGGCTCATTGGAAAATAGTCCTTTTAACATGCCTTAGCTCGATTTTATGGTCTTCAGTCACGTGGAGGGAGGAAGTTGGACGAGCATGATGGTCACACCTACGCATAAGAAATTAGTGTATCTCTACTCCCCTGTATTCTGTAGAAACAGAGAACATTTTCAAGGACAAGTTCAAAAGGCCTAATTGACAGCAGACCACTGAGGTGATGATAGATGATGTTCTAATTGGTGAGAAGCTATTGTCATTACCAGCTGGCCAAGCACCTGGCAGTCTGGCCTGCGTGCTGCTAGCATGGGTGGAGGAGGGCTAATGGAGTTTAGAAATCAGCCAATGATAGATCTGCATGATTAAGAGCCCTATAGTTAAGTAACCAATGGGACGTTGTCTATTTAGTGACGTTCGTAGTGATCTGTTTTGAGGGTAGGGCTTAGCTGTCCCACCTGATGTTAAGAAACCTATCACCTCTTTCACGCCCATTAGACTAGTATGGAATTTATACGGAGATATTCCCTTAGACCCAATTACACTTGTTAGTAGGTTTTGTAGGTTGCCACGTAGGATGACATTAGTAATAGGCAGGTTGTACGTCAACCATGACAAGATTTTGGTATAAAAAAGTGCTTTTTTGTGAAGTTCGTTGAGATCTTGCTATGATACGTCTCATGACGTTCATTTTACTCCCTGTTTTATATAATTGACATTAAAACAGTTATCTTTTTGCCTACTTTCTGTGTCATTTTGATTATTGATGTTTAAAGTAATCTCTGGATCCCCATTCATCTCAGAGTATTGCTAACTCGTCTTGAAGGACTGGAAGTTCTCCAGTACACGTGGTAGCAGAGAGAGGATGGTTAAATGTCTATCAAGATAAGTAAGCTTTGAGGTTCCCGGCAACATCGGACACCCTCTCCCATTCGGCTGAAAGGACGTCAGGCTCCCTGTAGTTAGCAGATTATAATAAATGTAAATGCTTGCAAGCTAGGGCAGAGAGGTCCCCTTTTTTCAGTCAGAAACCCCTCCCGGCACCTATGGGAAGCTGATAGGATGAAAGGTTGAAGTGCTGACTAAAAGAGGCGGATGATCCTGAGGGTCGAGAGCTGAAAAATAAATAACACAAATTGTGAGTACAAACTGAGTGAGTTGGCAAAAAGTGAGAATGGGCAGTAAGGGAAGACAGTAAGGGAAGAGACAAATGAGTAATGGTGGGTTGGAAGGGATGATCAACTCGAGACGATGAACGTCGAGTTTAATGGGGATAATTGACTCAAGACGATAAGAGCGTCCAGTAATTTAAGAAGGTTGACTTGATATGACGAGCATCAAGAAACGAACCCTGTGCGACGAGGAGCGTCACAGTGGGAGGCACCAAGTTTCCTGAGAATTAACAAACGTAAGCAGGAACTATTCCCTAGAGCCCTGTTACGGGTGACCTAAGAGCCGAACTTGTTTTAAAGACGGTTGAAAGAGGGAAGATCACACTCAGCGGGAATATTTTTTAGGGGTGAAGAGGTTGAGTCTTGAAATATGGACTGGTATATGTGACCAGTCGAGTATGTTCGTTTGTCTGTTTGTTTTGTGTGATTGTTTAATGGTGACAAAAATATAGAGGAATGCATAAATGTGGAAAGGAAAGGCGAGAGTTTAAAAAGTTGATTATTTATTTATTGGAATTAAGTTGATGGTGTTTAGTGAAAACAGAAAAATAATGCAAACATGATATAAAGGGTTTGGAGCCTGCAACGAATGGGGCAAGCTCATATTGTATTATTTTTCTGAAAAAGTATCTGTTTGAATAAAATTGCAAAGAGTAACGGGTGAGTATTGAGCGCCATGTCTGACGAGTCAACAATGGAGGATATTACTCCGCTTACACACTTGTGTAAACAGCTACCGAAGCTCGCACCCAAGCTTATACAGTATAGTGCGCAATGGGTTAAGGGCACGGAACATAAAATATTAATGCTCTGTCCACAAGGGGGATCATTATCGAAAGCGGTTTTGCAGCATATGAGGATATATTTGCATGCTGCATATATGGGAAAAAAGTTAGACAAACGACTAGTGAGCTTAGAGCTCTGGAAAATGTACCTGGAGGAGAGAGAAGAGCCGGCTCCTTTAGATTGGATACTGTATGCACAGAGGGGGGGTGACAAGCCTTCTGCTCCACCTACCGTGCCCGAAGCAGACGGTGATAGTAAGAAAGATGAAGAACTGTACCCACTATGGGAGTTCAAGGCAGCAACAGGGTATAGCAACCTGGCATATGAGTCACCTGTGCAAAGCAGCGACGAGGGCCCAGAGAAAAATACTGAGAGAGATGTAATCTCTAAGGTCCCGAGGGACTACTAGAGACGCGACAAGGAGAGAGGTGATTGACCTAGTACATCCTTAGATATAGGACAAGAGATAAAAAGATGGAAAGGGGAAAAGGATAAGGGTGATGAGGTAGCGCTTTTACAGAATGAATGGATGGGAGGTCAGATTTTGCTCAAACTCAATGGTAAGAGCATCAATGATGTAAGGCAAAGAGAAAATTGTGATGAGCAAGATAAAAGAAAACAGAGAAAGAGAAGAGCAGCTGATAGAGGAAAGGATAAAAAAAAGGGGTAGGCAGAGACGGGAACAACTGTACCAAGATGAACAACAGCAAGAAAGGGAAAAGGTGGAAGAAAAGAGGAAACATGACAACAGACAGAGGGCAATTACAGAACGAGAAAAGATAGAAAGAAAAAGAGAAGAACAAGAGGAACAAAGATTAAGGGAGAAACAGATAAAAAGGCAAAGAGATGAGGAGATACGAAGGGCGAATGAGAGAACAGAACTGAAAAGAAAAGAGGAGGCAAAAGCAAGACAGGAAGCAAGAAAGTGTAGAGAAATTGATGATGACATAGAACGAAAGAGAAGGCAGCGAGCATGCAACATTGATCTCCTAAAAAAGGAAGTCATGGATGCTGATCAAGTTGTATCATAGGAAGATTTAGAAGACTTCTTCCCCATACAAGAGCCACTACCAGGTTCATCTAGAGTAAATCTGGAGGATGAGTTTGACTCTAGGAGTCTTGGCAATGCAACTGATAAAGTCTAAATGAGGGTAAAGAAAGATTTAAAAGGGAAGGGCAAGAATGACTGACTTGAGAGTAAGCACCTGTATGATAAAGAGGGAGGCTCATGGAGTGTTGAGCCTAAAGTGCTGTCTTCAGGGTAGAGATGAAGAGGAAAGATGTTACACGAGTTGGGGACAGGAGATGTCAGATGAAGATGCAGTAGTCATCCATGGGGAAAGGAAGGTAACGCAGGTAGGTCTGAAGGATGTTTTTCTATGGATAAGGACGTTAGATGGTCCAAGGGCAACACGCCCGTGTATACGGGAGGGGACATTTTCTATGTCTGGAAATGCCTTGAATACTCACGGTTTCACAGGGGCTAATAGTAGAGTTCTGTTTACTGAAAACTTGCCGATATCTATAGGAGAGTGTGACATGTCTGCACCCTTATTATATTCACAGCAGACACCTGTCAATATTTTAGGTAGAGATTTAATGACTAAGTTGACTATGACAATTTCCTTCATTGATGAAGGCATAGTGTGTTTGACACCAGGAATGCATTATTTAAATGTATTTGAAATTATTAAGGCATTTACAGGACGAATGGCCATGCAAGCCGTACCACTAGAACCAGAAGTTTTTCTCTATGGAGTGCGCATTTTGTTAACTTGGTTGCCAGGATTAGTGGGGAAAACTGTGAGGATTCCTGATGAAATTTTATTCAGGCCAATGATACCTATGGGTGAAGATGAAGGGCAAGCCCTTCGTTTAGATATTGAAGCGGCTATAGTACGGGGAGAACTAGCTATGCTCGATGGAGTTGATTTTGATGGCAGACGATGGCACGAAGTAGATGCCGTAGGAGATGGTTACAGATTAACTGATGTCACTGATGAGGAGACGTTTGGTGATCATGCGGCCAATGAGGAAGTATTATTTGAGCTAGAATTGGATATTACTTATTGGGTAGAAGCCATCAGACGAGAGGTCCCTCAGAAAATGATGGTAGTATGGAAACGCCCGAGTATTTTGATGAAGACATGGCAAAGTGCCAGGTTCATTATTGACCACAGGCCTATTGAAGGGGGTTGGAGAAGTAAAGATTAAATTGAAACCAGAGGCAATTTTACCTCAAGCATGACCGTGTCCTATGTCTCGAGAGGCAGACAAAGGTATTTTTAAGACAAAATCTGCCATGATGGAACAAGGTATCTTAGTAACGTTGTAGTCACTGTGTAATACAGCAGTTTATCTGAATAAGAAATCAAAAGGTGGGTCATGGTGCCTAATTCAAGATTTAAGAATGATTAACCAGATTGTAGAGGTTGAGTTCCCTCTAGTTCCTAATCCTGCCACAATCTCATGTAATATCCCTGTTGAGGCACAGTGTTTCACTGTGATTGACTTGAAAAATGTGTTTTTCTCGATCCCACTGCATAAAGGTTCACATGATTTAATGTCATTTACGTTTAGACAGACTAAACTGAATTGAAAAGTACTTGCTTGCCTCAGGGGTACTATGAGTCTCCATCGATTTTCAAAAGAGTCATGCAGATGGACTTGAGCAATATTGACTTAGCAAGTGTTGTATTGCAGTACATAGCTGAAATATTGGTCTGCAGCCCCACAGAGGAAGGGTGCAGACATGATTCAATTCAACTAATGATTATCCTTGCAGAAAAAGGATGTAAAGCAGACAAGGAGAAATTGCATGATGATGTTTTTGGGATTGTGTAATTATGTCAGAGCTTGGGTCTTTGATTACAGTACACACATACATAAGGCCCTTGTTGCAAGCTTTAAAGAAAGCACAAGTGAATGGGGACAGAATTATCTGGACTAAGGAAATGGAATAAGGGTTTGATGAGTTTAAAAGGCAAACTGCACAGACCCAGTTTTAGGGATCCCCAACTATGCGGACCAATTCTTTTTATTCTCGCACACGAATGGTGTAGTGATGACAGCTGTGCTTACGCAGAGGACCACGTTGGGGTACAAACCCCTAGCTTATTAAGTTATTTGTTGAGCATGCAT
The DNA here is from genome assembly GCF_040938575.1 of Ambystoma mexicanum. Lineage (NCBI taxonomy): Eukaryota > Metazoa > Chordata > Amphibia > Caudata > Ambystomatidae > Ambystoma > Ambystoma mexicanum. Next base: position 742,751,231 of record NC_090928.1, read on the forward strand.
TGTTTCCTATTTTGGAGAAACCTAAAGGTAAATTGATGTCTCAAAGGGCTTCGGCTTACGAGGTGGTCTTATCGAATCCAACGATTTAAGTAGTTAGATGTAAGATCGTAAATCCTGCCATGTTTGTAGAAGAACCACTGATAGAAGGTGAACAGGCCCATGATTGCTCAAATTATGAAGAATTTTATGATGAGCTTCTGATGATAAAAGAGAATGCATTGGCTGCTGGGAAGATTCTCTTTATTGACGGTTCTTCACAAATTGACCAGAATGATGGGCAGTGATATACCGGTGCCTCTGTGTTAAAGCACACGGCGAATGGAGAATTTGAAGAATTGGTAAGTGTACGACTACCGTCTCACTTTTCGGCAAAAGCTGCAGAATGAGTGGTGCTGATTGTCACGCTCGAGAAACATGCCACCAAGAAATAATGGTGTACAGTGACTCCGCCTATGTGATGTTGACAGTGCACGCAGGGTTAGCACATTGCAAAAGAAGGAGCTACCTCTGAGCGGACGGCACTCCAGTTCAACACCCAGTTTTATTACATAGACTCATTAAATAGCTGCAACTCCCAGTGGCTATCGCAGTGGTCAAATGTGCTGTGCACACTAAGGGAGCAGATTTTATTTCACGTGGAAATCAAAAAGCAGAAAAGGAAGCTAAATGTATTGCATGCACAGATGATGTAATGAATTTGAAACACATGATGTGAATGAAAAAATTGTGGCAATGATGACTGTGTCTGAGTGTTATAGTAATTTGTCTAAAACTCAGCTCATTGAGGTCCAAGGGGAAGTGCCTCAGGATGAGAAGGACCTGTGGACGCGGAGGGGGTGTTCCTTATCCCCTTCCAAAGCACTATGGCAACAGAACAGCACAGGTAAACTGGTGATGCCTGTAGCATTACTATGGATATTGTTGGAACCGCTACACTACCCTGTGCACGTCACTAGAGAGAGCCTCGCCGCAACTATTGCGGAGGAATGGTTAGTTCCAAATTTGGTGGAACACGTCGCATTTTATATAGTAAAGTGCGTCGTATGTCAAAAGTTTATCGCTGGGCACACACTGCACAGAGTTAGAGGAGTTATTCTGAGGCCTAAGGGCCCCTTCACCATTTACATATCGACTATGTCGACATGCTGCAAGTCTGTAATGAATCCAGATACATGATTGTAGTAGTTTGTCCCATTTAGAGGTGGATCAAAGCTGGACCGTGTACTCACCCAGACGCCACCTGCTAAATTTTTTGTACTTTTGTACAAGAAGTGTTTCCTAGATGGGGAATATGTGAAGTATTAAGATCATTTAATGGCCCTCATTTTGGCAATGAAGTTTTTGAGCAGATAAGCTTGTTACTTAGCATAAAGCATAAAGTTCTTGTCTGCTTATCACCCGCAAGAAAATGAAATCTGTGAGAGACTCAATGGCTTGCTTAAGGAAACAATAGCCAAATTGAAGCTCACCATGAAGAAAGGATGGTTGCATTGCCTACCTGTGGCATTGTATGCGTTGAGAATTAACCAGGGTCAGACCACCATCTTACCCCCCATGAGATAGTGACAGGGAGGCGAATGAGGACACCACTCATACCTCCATCTAGAACTAGATGTGATGCCCAGTCAACCACAGAATTGTTAGGAAAGGAGCTACGTGAGTATCTTACATGTATGACTGCAGGTATCTCTGTCATTTCAGATCAGCTCAAGTGACCGGTGTGTAGGGCAATGCAGAAAACAGAAGAATATGATCTAACGGCTGGAGTTAAAGGATTGTGTCTTCCAAAACTCTTCCCTGTAGATGTAATTCTAATTTGCAACTTTACGAGGAAATGGCATGAACCGCTCTTCAACAGGCCTTTCATTGTGGAAGAAGTGACACCGTCTGCAATCAAAGTACAAGGCAGACATGATTGGATCTTCCTTGGTGACACAAAGTTCTACACTGGAGAACCCCATCACCCACACCCTAACAAAAGTAAACATCGGGGAAGAACCTCAGCATGTGCAGAATATGTCGATGATGAGGAAGAAGGATGCAGAAGCATCTAAATAAATAAAAGGAGTACAGTGTATTATTGCTTGTTGCAGGATTCTCTTTTTAGCTACAAAAGAAGAGAGTTAAGGAAGAGTATTTGTTCTTGAGCCATAGGAGCTTGATGATTACGTCTTGATCGAAAAGGAGAGGTTGTCAAATTCGAAAAACTCCCCTTTTCAATGACTGGGATAGGGTACAGTACCCTGATTCCTTTCCCATTGAAACTCTCTTTGGAGGTGTCCATGGTGGTACCTACTGACAATTGCACACTGGATGGTTCTTGCAATATTTGTCTACATTTTGCACTCTTAACCTTCACTCGTGGGAAGAACTTTTGATGCACAAAATGTTCTGCAAGATTCTAAAAATGGCCCAATTGTGAGGAGACTGCTTGCGGCTATTATAGAGCAAGTGCTCCAGCTTCCTGAGTATCGTTCGAAAAACAGTACAGATGGCCCTATTTGAAGACAATGCGCAGAGACTGGTTGGTATGGTCTTCAATGTTCTTATAGAGGAATGCCAACATCTCGTTGGATGATTGACTGATGTCCAGACCTTTCTGAGAGACCCAAACAATAAAGAATTGCAGAATCACTTGGTAAGAAACATTGTTATACAGGTGAATCGTAACTCTGAGAGGGCACCGAGACCCGAAGGAAGCTTCTGAGTGTGGACACAGAGAACATACTTTGTTTTTTCTTCTACTACCTGCTGGATAAATATCCACATTTTGTTTGGAGAAAAGATGATTCTTTTGTGCATATCAGAAATCCAGTGAATCATCCAGTAATTAGCCAGCTGATCGAGGAGCTTGTAGAAAAGATTGAAGAGCTTCCTGAGTACTTTATGATGTTACCCTAATAAATGTCATTTTTATTTCCTTCCATGAACAGAGTAGTACCAAGGTATTGACTGACATTGACAGATGACCATGATGGGCAAGAGGCCATTGCTGTAAGAAATGGACCTACTTGTATTTGATTTATTCATGCATTTTGTTTGTAGTGGTGCTTTTTTCGCTTACAGTACGCACTGCATATCATTTTGATCTCAATAAAGCAAAAGGTTATGTTTATCTTGTGTCCAAGGAAGGTACAAGTGAGGCAACTACTAGAAAACTGAGACTTTATGTGATTATCCATACTGTAAAGGCACATGTGCAGGTAGTTAAGCCTGAGATTAGAAAGCCAGGGCTTCTTTTTGAGGAAAGGTCACGTACAGAAGCTTTAGTAGAATCTCTATGGCCATCATTTTCTGCTGCCAGGAAATGGCTCTCCTACACAGATAGCACCTTGCTTACTGACAAATGATATGGGAATTGCTCCAGTAAGAAGAACATACACTGATATCCTTCCTGATGTGTTCACTGAGGCTCATGATAGAAGAAATTAGACCTAAAAGAAGTATTAGGGAATGGTCACAAGTTAAATAATTATCTAGAAAGTAGAGCACATTTGTGGTATAACATATGGTATCAGCGTATGAAAGATGTGGGAAGGAGTGCCTTGAAGGAGCAATGGTTTGGTTGTTGCCTTATTGTATGGAAAATCTAAAATCTTTATAGCCATAGAGGTAGACGTTCTGACTGCACATTGTCTATCACCTCTTGTATTCTGTCGTACAAGAGGCCAATTCATGGGTCGAGATGCCTATCTCAAATGGGTAACTGAAAAGACAGATCCAGATCAAGATGATTATGTCCATGATATGAAGACAAGAAATAAGGCACATACCAAGAAGCATGTAATCAGGTATGAAGAGCCTAGAGAGAAAGGAGCAGAGATCCATTGGGAGGTAAACTGAAGACTTGAGAGTCCAGGAAAGACTGTTGAAGACATTTGAATATGGAAAAACAGAGGCAAAATGCAGTTTGGGGATCAGTGTTATCACCGGATGTATGGGAAGAAGGAGTAGTTATCTGCAGAGCCTGGATGATAAATAATTGCCCTGTATCGAATGCGTGGAATGCACAAGTGGCATGCAAGTCACTGTGACTGAAACTTGCTAAACTACTGACCTGGGTTGAAGACAGAGGAGGACCTTTGCAGATAGTGCCCTTGAAGAGTGTGAAGTGGTGCTTCAGAAATAATGGCACCAGAAAAATTGGAGAAAATCAGAAATGCGGACGAATCTTTGAAGCAACAGGAATGAACATCGGGACAGCAGTGATCATGGATCACTATTGGGTGTGCAAAGCCAAGGCTTACATGAAGCTACCTGAAGACTGGGGAGGAGTATGCACCTTGGTGAATGTTCATGTTCCAGCATTAGTGATTCCAAAAAGTGATTTGAACATTGACAGTTTTCTGAAAGCAGATGCTCACCTGAGGAAGAACAGATCTGTGGAGCTGATAAATCGAATGAAGAGAGATAACTATTTCTCAGCCAAGTCAATGGAAGCGTTTCACTCTGCCTTATGAGCACAGACTTTTCAGCCAGACTTCATCAATATTTACGATAATCTTTATGCTGAGAATCCAGGTTGGAGAAAATACCAAATGGATGTAGATTACCAGATGGGAATTGTTGCAGAAGATCAACACAACCATAAAGGGATTCAATGCTATCAAGGAAGAATTGAGAGCTGTAAGACTGATGCCTCTTCAGAACAGATACGTCCTGGATATGATTACAGCTATGGATGGAGGTGTGTGTACAGAAACTGGAGAATCATGTTGCACATTCATACCTTCTCATGATGACGAGTTTGGCACCTTGAAAGAGGCCATAGGAATGCTAACAAAACTGCACGGCCAGATGATAGAAGAAGTAGAAGACATTGCTGATGACATTTGGTTTGGATCGCTCTTCTCTTAGATTCTGCAATGGATGGCAGATATGTTCAAATTCCTTGGAGCACTGATCTTGTTAGTGTTGCTAGGATTCTGTGTGATCAAGATAGTAATCTCTCAATGCAGGAAGACAGCAAAGAAAGCCATAGGGATGAACATCAAGATTTTATGAATCAGGATGGAAATTTAAAGACTTGACAGATGAAGAAATTAGAGACTTTGTAAAGGCCAGTATCTATGCGCCTGAGGGAACAAAAATCCTGTATCCAAACCACCATAGGAAGTATGTGGAAAGATGGATCTACTGCAGCCCAAATGGATGGTGTATGCTTATGACCTGGAATAAGAATGAGCATGTGAAGACAACTGGATGCCTGAGGAGGGTCATAAAGATATGGGTCCCAAAGAAGCATTTCTTCAAAAGAGTATGTCTGGATGTAAAGGATGAGGGAAAAGTAGTCAATGAATCACCCAGAGGGGCGAGTGTAGAGAAGGAGCCAAGTACCCCCACCTCAACCACCTCACCCATATTGCCTATATGTTGGGTACCAGAGTGTGAAACTCGAGCAATACCAGGGGAAGTGCACATACCCAAGAGAATCCTTGAGGTAAGGTTCCTGTTGAGAAAACCATGCCTGCATCCAAGACGGTATGATGGCTATTTCAATGAAAACCCAGAAGGAAAAGTACGAATGCGTAAGAGAGTAGATTGATGACGTCATACAAGAGTCGAGCTGACATACATGGGAGAAGTGCAGAGACAAGAGAATGCAGATATTCTATAATGCATCAAGAAAGTATCAAAGATAAGCAACAACTTGGGCCCAGGATGAAGAGGTTTATGCTGAAGAAACAATGAAATATTAAAGTCAATTTGCACGTATACATATAATAAGTAACGCAAGCAGACAAAGTTTTCATGAGGCTAGCTTTATAGTAAAATAGATTGCGGAAAGCGCAAATATATATATATATATGTGTATAAAGTACAAATAAGGAATGGAGTCTTCCACCACGCGTCATAGCAGAGCCGGACCAAAAGAAGAAAAAACTTGCTTTTCCAAATGTGTCGCAGTTAGAAAATAAATGAATTACAGGCAAATTTCAAAAAGGCAAAGGTGAATGAGCCAAGAAGCCAAGGTTTTTTCAGCTGGAAGGAACAGGAATTAGTTGCAATCTGTGTAGGAATGAACCACCTGTTCTGAAGGCGTGAATAAGAACAAAAAAGACGTCAGAGGCTCATTGGAAAATAGTCTTTTTAATACGCCTTAGCTCAATTTTGTGGTCTTCAGTCATGTGGAGGGTGGAAGTTGGACGAGCATGATGGTCACACCTACATGAGATAAATTAGTGTATCTCTACTCCTCTGTATTCTTCAGGAACAGAGAACATTTTCATGGACAAGTCCAAAAGGCCTAAGTGACAGCAGATCACTGAGGTGATGATGGATGATGTTCTAATTGGTGAGAAGCTATGGTCATGGCCAGCTTGCCAAGAACCTGGCAGTCTGGCCTGCGTGCTGCTAGCGTGGGTGGGGGAGGGCTGACGGAGGTTAGAATTCAGCCAGTGATAGAGGGCCTCATAATTAAGAGCCCTATAGTTAAGTAATCAATGGGACGTTGTGTATTTAGTGATGTTCATAGTGACCTGTTTTGAGGGTAGGGCTTTGCTGCCCCACCTGATGTTAATAAACCTATCACCTCGTTCACGCCCATTAGACTAGTATGGAACATATACAAAGATATTCCCTTAGATCCAATTACATTTGTTAGTAGGTTTTGTAGGTTGCCACGTAGGATGACGTTAGTAATACGCAGGTTATACATCACCTATGATGAGATTTTAGCATAAAAGATTTTTTTTTTGTGAAGTTTGTTGAGACCTTGCTATGATACGTCCAATGGTGTTTGTTGTACTCCCTGTTTTAGATATTTGACATTAAAACAGTTATCTTTGTGTCTACTTTCTGAGTCGTTTTGATTATTGATGTTTTGAGAAATCTCTGCATCCCCATTCATCTCAGAGTATTGCTGCCTCATCTTAAAGGGCTGGAAGTTCTCCAGTTCAGTATTATGTCACCTTAATAGAATATAACCCTTGATTGCATGTATTCCAGAAACGTATCTATCACAGACTGAAGCTGCTAAACTCAAGCGCCTATGGGTGGGTCATGTTTTTCCCAGTGCAGCGCATGGCAAGTCGAATGGAGTTATTACTCTTATTAATGAAGCATTCAAATTTAAACTTGTAGAGACCAACACTGATAACATGGGAAATTGGGTATTTGTCAAACTCTTACTGGCATCCATTTGATATACTATTCTGAATGGTTATGGTCCCACCTCTTGGGATCCCTCCTTTTGGATATAGCTAAAGAATCACCTCATTCAATAATATCCTCATATTTTAATTGTTTGTGGACACTGTAATGAGATTATGGATCCTTTTCATGATAGAAAGTCTACTGTATCTTTAAAAAGCACTAAATGGCACAAACAATTTATCACGTTCATTTCAGAGTTAGGCCTCATGGACGCTTGGCGCATCACTCATCTTTCTGATTTAGAGTTCACCTTTTTTTCCAATCCACCCAACTCCTTTTCTAGATTATATCATATATTCCTCCCTAAATTCATGTCAAATCTTCTCTTTAAAGCTCAAATTGAAAGAAAATAATACTCAAGTTACATCTATTGTTAGCAATTGGTACTGTTATAAAGCTGTACTTAGAGGTCATATTATATCATTTGTTGCAAACAAAAATAAAAAAATAAAACAAGAATATATATCTTTTTTAAACAATCAATTAAAATCCCTTGAATCTATATTTGTGTGCGGTAATGCCTCCTCTACTCTTAATGATATCATTAAACTGAGACTTCAATATAATAAAAGTACATCACAATACGCATGTGCAAACATTTTAAAATACAAGGCTAACATTTATCAATTTTCTAATAAAACTAGTAAATCACTTGCATCACCCCTCCCTAAATACTGCCCAGCCAGAATCCTTCGGTCTTCTGGCTCCATCTCTCTGCAGGTCAAATGTTTCTCCAAGCAAATAGATGGAGGTAGATCCCTCTCCTCAGTTGGTGCCTCCCTCTGGAACAGCCTCCATCTCCCCATTAGCCAGATCTTCTTAAATTCCAGAAACGTCTCAAGACCTTCCTTTTCTCCTCTGCCCTCCATCTCCCCCTCACTTGCTAAGTTCTCCACCTGCCACTGCGACTGGGGCCTGGTCCCTTCTGAGTCAAACAGGGACCAGACCACCCCCCACCATTCCCTACTATAATCCTTTCACCAGCACTTTCTCTTGGGCTCCTTTTCCTGGACTATCTCTAACCAGTCTGTCGGCCCAATGCACTTTGCCTCCCCTGCCCACTATTTTCCCTGGCACTTGTCGCCTTGGCCTGTAGATCACTTGTCCTCCCTCTCCCCTGTGGGGTCTCCCCACTACTGCACGTCCCCCTCCACTCCCTGCCACTTGCACTTATCTCCTTAAGCACTTTCAGGGTAGAATTGTCACAAGGCCAATATAACTGTCTCTTTTTCTTGTTTCTGTTTTTCTTATGATATCCCATGCTCCCCCTCACCCTTCTTGTCTTGTGGCACCTGGAAACACTTGTGTATAGGTGCCATACAAATGTCCAATAAAATAAAAATAAAAAATATAATATACCTGAAAATTTAAAGGGAAAGAGCTAGGGTTGTTATTATCAAAGATAAGATAGGGAATATATTTTCAGACCAAGAAATAGTGAAAGTTGTTTCTGAAGTTTACCAAAAATTATATTCCTCGGAATCAAAGCCTAACAACCATTATTGTCAAGAGTTTCTTTGCCATGTCCATCATTCTATCTCTCCCTGTGAAATCATTAAACCTATAAAACAACTTAAGAAAGGTAATGCTCCAGGCTCAGATGGATTCCATATAGATTTGTATGCTCATTTCATTGATTTACTAGTGCCTAAACTTAATGAATTTTTCTCTCACTTTATTACAGCACACAAGGCACAAGGCTCTTTCTCAGAGGTCATGTTAATTGTATTCCCCAAACTTAATAAATATCCTGAACTCCCTCAAAACTATTGAACAATATCCCTCATTAATGCTGATTGTAAAGTCTTTGCCAAGATTTTAGCAAACCAACATCTCCCTGTTTTACCACACTTACTTAAGAATGACCAGTTAAGGTATGTCAAGGGTAGACTTTCCCCCACTAAAGTGAGCCTCTTTTAGATATCTTAGATATTATCCATAAATCCAAAGACCTGTGTCCAGTGGTAGCCCTAGATGCAGAAAAAACATTTGATAGGGTTGAATGGGATTATATGTTTGAGGCTCTCAAATGGAATGTGTTGTAATGTGCACGGGCGCCTGTGGAATGTGGATGCCGGTTCAGGAGTCAACATTCCACAGCGGCCGGTTGATCAGGGACGCTGGAGGAGGAGGTGGTGCCTGTGGGGTCCATGCAATTAAGAGTTTGTATACTCTACCCCGTGTGAGAAGATTTTGTCATTGGCAACGAGGCTTTGTGTGGACCCCGGTTTCACGCGTGCGTTGGGCGGCTGTCCCTGCTGCTGCAGGCCCACCTCCAGCTTGATCAGCACTGGGACGCCGGAGTCTTGGCGGCAACCACCACAGCTGAAGACCGTTCTTGGGCGCCAGAGGATTGCTGGGGGCCCCGTGGGGTACCGGAGGATTGGTGCCGCTTGCGCTGTCGCCCCCGTCGAGTTGGGCAGTGCAGTGGCGGTTGCAGGCGGCCCCGCCTGCATGTAAGCGGCTTTGCCTCGCCGTTTTGCTGCTGCGTGAGCTGCGTGAGCCACGGGCTGTGGAGGCTAGCGGTGGTCTCCGGCAGCCGCCCAGGTGTCCAGCTGGGACACTGGTGAAGGAGTGACCTGCGACAAGACACGGATGCGTGTTTTCCGTGTCCTTCATTTGTGTGAAGAGTGCTCCCGGCAGGGGGCGGGGCTACCTACCTTTGGAGTCTCTGTGTATGCGCAGCAGGAGCAGACGGGTGCCCTGTGACTGCGAGGTCAGCTGTTCACGGCTCATCTTTGAGGGAGAAGGAGGTGGGGCTACGGCGGTGCTGTGTAGTGCGGCTGCCAGGTTGCATTTAACTTTTTTACAGGTTGTTAATACTTTTGTTATGTAAGGGAAGAGGATATGTTGTAATGTGCACGGGCGCCTGTGGAATGTGGATGCCGGTTCAGGAGTCAACATTCCACAGCGGCCAGTTAATCAGGGACGCTGGAGGAGGAGGTGGTGCCTGTGGGGTCCATGCAATAAAGAGCTTGTATACTCTTACCCGTGTGAGGAGATTTTGTCAGTATGGAATTGGCAGCCTTTTTCTATCTATGATGAAAGTGCTATATTCAAATCCAAGCGCTGCCATTTTTATTAATGGACAACTGTCCTCATATTTTCCTGTTTCGAGGTGCATGTCAAGGATGCCCCCTTTCTCTAATTCTTTTTATCGTAGCATTATAACCCTTGTTAGGTGCAATTAGACAAGATCATAGTATACAGTGTATTGACGCTGGTGGAATACAAGTTAAAATAGTGGTGCATGCTGATGACATCTTACTATTCTTGAAAAATCCAGATACCAGTACACAATTATTATTGACCATTATCTCACGATTCTCACTAGCATCTGGTTATACATTAAATACAGAGAAATATGAGTTTTTACCTCTTAACATTTGCTGGTTTATAGTTAAAGCATTGAATGCAAAACCATCGAATGCAAAAGCATCGAAAAAATAGATGGACAAAAATGCATTTTTTTCATTTAATTTAATGGGGGGTCCCCCCAACCCTTGTTTTTTACCCCTTAAAACCCATTAGAATAAAAATAAAACATTTACCTTTAAAAAATGAATTTTTTCGATGCTTTTGCATTCAAGGCTTTGTATTCAATGGAATCACTGGATACCCATTTACTGCACTAAACATCAGACTCAAACTTTTGCCATGAAGTGGTGTCCAAAAATAATCAAATATTTAGGCATTCATGTATCTTCATCCATTGAAGACATCATCAAAAATAACACTACAGTCCCGTAATGAAGAATCAAAGGATTAACAAATCCATGGTCCACACTTTACCTATCCTGGTGGGGTTGCATTGAAGTGTTAAAATGATGATCTCCCCAATTATCCTACATTTTCCTTATATGTTACCAATTCCCCTTTCTGCTTCTTTCTTCAAAGCCATTGAATCATGTTTTGTCAAATTTGTATAGGGAAAGAAGAGGCATAGTATATCAATAAGCAAACTTAAGAAACGTATTTCATATGGTGGAGAGGGATCCCCGGATTTAAAAATAAAATACCATTTAGCCTTTGTTTTGAAGCACACACAGATGAGGCTTGCTCTATCGGATATTGAAACAGATTGGCCCCCTGCTTGGAACAACATCTCCAAAGTTACCATGTCAGTCAGTCTACTCAATGCTCCTACTTTATATTTTTTCCATCATAGAGCCTTTGTTTACTTTACTTTTTTACTTTTTTTATTTATACTGCGCACAATGGACCCATTGGCATGATGGTGCGTACAAGCAAACAACAGGAACATCATAAACCAGGTAAAGAACAAAGATGAAAAATAACAAAGAGAAAATAAAAAAACGGCAGGAATGCCAGCCGTACAAGCGCTTGGAACGAAGGCCAAAGAAACCACAACTGTACAGATATATTAAAGCATAAAAAGCAAATAATTGTAGGGTTGTGAAATGGCCAATAAGACGGGATCCTAGAGTATCAATATGCAATTCGGGGAGCCTCTGGGGAGGTATTTGCAACATCTAAGATATGATACTCATGTTAAGCTCTTCAAATGCAACACAGCACAGAATGATAGAGGCTGGAGCTGCTGACACGCTGAGGGTTCTTTTAAGCATATTTTTGTAGAATGAGAATTTGTTAAAGTGTATTGGAAAAATGTATGGAACACAATCAAGCTTATCTTCAATATACAATGAGACTTGTGTTTAAAATTTCTGTTATTGAGTAGTGCATTATTACTAAGTGTCTTAGACAGTAATGCTTGCTATTTATTTGAACTTCTTATCCCTGTTGCAATCCAAAGAATATCACACAACCCCAAAAGTCTTTATCATATTAATTATCAAATGTGGTGGAACTCTATTTGCAACATTCTCAGATTAGAAAGATGCAATGCCTCCTCCCCTTCTCTTTTGCTTAAACATGAATTGAAGTGGCAGCTATTCCTTCGGTTCTCATCTAATGTAACTCCCAACTGATGGTGATGTATAGAACGTCTTGCTTAACCCCTCCCCTCCATTTTTTGTTGTTTGTATTTTGTTTTTGTTGTCACATATCTTTATACTTTAAACCTGTTAGTTTGCTGTATCTAGTTTTTAGGTATTGGCGTTTATGATATTTCAGTCTAGCATTGGCATTAGTTGTAATCTGATATTGTAACATAATTTTATTGTATCATATGTAGTTATTGTTAATTGTGCTGTATTACTTTTGTTCCAAATAAAAGTTGTCAAACTTAAAAACTCTGGTCAAGTCTCTCGTAACCAGGACTAATGTCTGGCAGAGAGACTCCCAGGACTCCCCTTGTTAATTTGCCTAATTCAAGTAGCTTTGGGTCATCCTAAGTTACTAGGGGAATCCAGACGTGGACCCTTTGCTCACTATTCTTAGAGAGGCACAGCTCTGCCCTACTGATGAGCTCCAACCAGACCGAAACATGTGTCTGAGGATGCTGTTGGTACTCTTGTTCAGAGGAGGGCAGGACAAAGACTGATATGTTATGGAAATTTCTCCTCTGTGAAAGATAGTGAGCTAAAGACTCTTGGTAAATCTCTCGTAACCAGGACTAATGTCTGACAGAGAGACTCCCAGGACCCCCCGTTGTTAATTTGCGTAATCTGATATTGTAACATCGTTTTATTGTATCATATGTAGTTATTGTTAATTGTGCTGTATTACTTTTGTTCCAAATAAAAATTGTCAAACTTAAACAAAATGGTGGAGCATATTTGAGCCAGGGATCCAGTTAATTTAGGTACCACCTAGTTTATGTGGCATTCTCCAAATCGATGAGGCACGCGTCAGGTTTGGACCTTGTTTATCTAACAATCTGTGTAACAGGAAGGCATTCATCACCATGTCCACCAGTGTCAGAAAGAACAAACGGTGCCTGGAAACCTGGTGACATAGTAGACAGTGTCTGAGAATGCTGTGTCCAGAATGCATTAGAGCTACATTGGGCCCAAAATAGTGCCAAGATGTGTTGGCGAGGTGGCAGATTCGGCCAATAAAAAAAATCTACAAACTGTACTATATGTACTCATTAAATAAGGCAGCACACTGAGTTACAGCCACTGATGGTAACCTCCTTCCTGCCTCCAAACACTTTCTGTTATTTTGTGCTTACTGCACAATCACTGACAAAAAATGTCATCTGCGTGTGGTCACTTGCATTGTCTAACTAGCCTAGTATTCTTAATAATATGGCCTCTCCTATTTCAATGTTCGATTGCTCCTTCAAGTAAATCTGCTTTAATTACCTGTTTCTCCCACAACAAATTTTATTTAAGTTTTCTACCTATCCTTCAACCAAAGACTATTTATGTTGTTTTTAGTTGTATACATCTCTCTCACTTGCACTAGTAACTTCCGAAGTCTGAAACTGCCTTCAAGACTGATCATGAATTTGAACTGTGCATGTCCTATTTCTACCGTTTTAGCCTGAACCCACTCAAATCCCTTCTCCCGAACAACAGAAGAAGTTTGAGAATGCTCAGCTGGCCTGATTCAGTCAATATTTGGGTTAATAAAGTACCCGCATTTACTTTGCTCGACCAAATTCCTCCTATAGAACACACATTCTCAAGGTAGGACTTTATTTAACATTAATGAGTAAATAAAACATGAGCAACTATGTTCGTATCTCTTCAATGATTAATGGCTACCAGCTGTCATCTTGGGATGATACTTCACCCCCTATGTTCTGGATAGTCGTTACTTGAAAGGCACACTGTCAATAATTTTACATTTCCCGTAGAATTTGTCTCTTGTGTCACTTTGGTACATATGTTAACTGTAAATTATTTCACAGCCAGTTAGGCTAGGAATTTCAAGAGACCATGCTACTTTGTTAGACTAATCATTCCTTAGTACACTTTTCTTCCCTTCCTATTGATTTTAAAATATAACTATTGGCCACCATGGAGAGGGGACATTCACCTTACGCTGCAAAAAGGTTCTTGGGAAAACCACCAATAAACAGCATTCTCTAAGAGCTGTGCTGGATTACATGTCAGTTAGTTAATAGTTAACACATTTATCGAAAACAGCATTTTATTTTTTAAAGAGAGCCGAGGAGGCAAGATAAGGACAGCTGCATGCAAGGAAAATTAGAAAAAGCACACAGGTTGGATTACGTAGTTGGTCAGATAGGTGCAGTAAGAGAAAACGAAGCGCTGGAGGGACACATTAACTGTGCAGACTGTCCAGTCCATACATGTGTTAGGACATGAAAGGGCTTCATACAAAATAATTGTGAGGCCTTGGATTTGATGCAATGAGCCGTTCAAAATAATTTTCAGTATCAGGTAACACCCTACCTCTGCTATAGCTCTGTGAGAGAGCTGTGGCTTTCTTTAGCAAGACCTAATGATATAACATTGTTTTCACAAGTGTTCAGGAACAGAAATGGACAGGCTGCGAAAATAATATGAAAGTATCTTGTCATGGGACAAATGAAATATATCCGTCAATACTGACGCAGCATCTAGCAATTCATTTAGACAGCAAAATTAGAAGGTCCCAGAAATTCAAAATTGTACACACATATATCTCAACACTTTCTGGAATCATCATACCATGTCGATGTGAGTATTATGGTGAGAGGTGGTGCACTTGTTGGTAGTCACTGATATAAGGTCCCGACTACTTCATTCATTTCTGTTATCCTACAATATAATTTTCGGGCAGAATACAATGATCATCCTGGTTATACTTGAGTATTATGCCGTTTTTCAATGATTTTACAATGAAGATGTGGCAAGTGTGGCCTTAATTTTGCGTTAATACATTTTGTACAACATTTTTATGTAGTTTTGTCACCGTGAAGAATGTGTGGCGAATTAACTTGCCTCTCCATCGCAAACCGATTGGTGATGGCGATGGTCTTGATGGTTATGACGACTGGGTCCCTCAACGTCCATATTTAAATTTCAGTGTGCTTTTAAAAAAATCTATTTTTAGTCTGAGGGATGTGATTTATTCTTTGTGTCTTGCTTTTGGAATGTAATTAGGGAGATACACCCTTTACGTTTTTAATATTTGAATGTGTAGCCAGTTGTGTACGTACATTGTTAGGAAGTATATACTGTTTCAAAGTGTTTACATGTACTTGTGTGTAATTTTGTATTTCTAGGACCTTCGAATCTTGCTTTCTATTTAAATGAATTGCTAGATGCTGTACTATTGATGAATACATTTGTAAATAATATTTTCAGCATTTCTCCCATGACAAGATAATTCTGTATTAACTTACTTAATCTCGTTTTTTTGTTGGGCTAAGGGAATCTTGTTTTTCTGGATAAAGTTGCAAAAATAATATGACATCCTTGCTTGGCAGTGAACCCATGTAACGCATCCAGCCCATGTGGAGGGAAGAAACAGGGTGAAAAGGTTTCTGGAAGAAAGTAAAGATATCAGTGGACGAGGTCCTTAACTCATTCATGCCAGATTCATATTGGTGCAAACATTGGACAACACAAACATTATGATACTCATGTAGAAGCCAGAAATGCAATAGCCTCTGAGCAAGCCTTGCAATGAATATAACATGAAAGGTAACACAAAAAGGTTGAAAATACTTGACAAGATATTTCCAGAGCACATACATCAGAAATACGATGGGGGGTAATCAAACACATTAGCATAACACATTAAGCTTAGAGGGCCTGCAAAGATGACTCTGAATTTTCTAGCCATTTCCAACAAAGAGACTAAACAAAAATACCTGACCAACATATCCAGTCACTGAAACCCTCCAACTGCAAGGGAAACACTTGCCCTGCACACATTGTTGAGCTCTGCGCTACAACCTTAACTCCTATTTTACTGAATTCATCAACATCTCCTTTGTGTCCAATGTTGTCCCTATCAGTATCAAAACAGCTTGGGTCACCCCGCTTCTCAAGAAACCATCACTCGATCCAACTCTCCCCATCAACTACTGCCCCATCACCACTGTTGCTTTCCTGCTTAAAATATTGCACTATATTGCTTACTCCCAAGTCCAGCGATTACTAGAACATCACCATCTCCTAGGAGCAAGACAGTCTGGCTTCCACCCTAAACACTGTTTGAAAACAGTCCTGCTCAACCTCAAAATTGTGCTAGACAACATCTGTAACTGAGGGAATTTAGCCATTCTCCTCCTCCTAGACTTCCCTGCAGTGTTTGACCTAGTGTACTATGACACGCTATGCCAGCACCTCAGCTTGCATTTCCACTTCTCTGCAGAAGGCACCTCCTGGGTCAAATCATTCCTAAGTGAACGCACTTCGAGAGTCTTCATTGTAGACTCAGCAACTCAATGTTCCCTAAAAGAAGATAGGACATGTGCCATCCCATGGTCAGACCATTAGCTGGTCTTTGCTGACTTTGGAAATACAGGGGAATGATAAGAAAATGACCTTTTATTTTAACATTACTTAAGGATGAGGGAGTCTTTGGGTTTTCGGATTGTTTCCTATATCATAAAGTGGCATAACTGAGAGTTATGCTGTAACACACGAGGGATGATTTTAGGATTTATTGGTCATTCCTGGAAAACTTTCAGACATACCCGAAAAACATGAGAGACCCATTATCGACCCTGATTAGGTCACTTCCCAGACTGATTCGGAAACATGCCACACTGGGAGTGGTGTTGGATGTATGAAAGAATTCAAAGGCAAAGAGGAACTTTTTGACTCAGCCATCTGTCATGGCCACAGGCCCCAGAACACAAAAACCACACCATCTAGTGATGGGGGCAATGGGTCACTTGACTCACTTATGTCCCTTTGGGAGCCATAAACACAGGGGCCCTGGATGGACTCAGTCCTGGTGCCTTTGGTGCCAGGCTCATATAGATATGTGAGCAGGAACATTTTATTTCATTGCAGGAGTGCTTTTACTTTATTTCAGTGCAGGAATCTTTTATTTTACAAGAACTTTCCAGGAGCTGATACATCCTCATGTGCTGACTCATCAGGTGTGGCAGGCAGCCTGAACCTGGTGAGAATGGGTTCAGAAGCTCAGCTACATAAGCTTCTCCATCCTTAAGGCCGGTGCTTCACGTTACTGTGCACTCGCGTGCAACGTGACGCTCACCATCGCTTGGACCAGTTTACTTACCTTTACCAGGCTTTCTCCTGCATACTCATCGCCAGGAAACCGGTGCTTCATAGCATCATCTGCAGACTCATCTCCTGACATCCAGTGATCTTGATCCCGATGCCGCAGCACCGCGCTCCGCATCCACGAACTCGGACCCTGTGAAGAAGAAGAAAGACAAGGTCAGAACATCCGTCCTAGGGCTGCGCCACATTTTAACCCTGTACGCCTCTTAGTTAACAATTTACCAGCTACTGTACCGCTGCAGCATCATTCCTCGTTCCCTCCGGCTACCGCCTCGGGTTCTGCAGCTTCTGCCGGGCCGGCAACATCACCTGCAAGGCAAGAAAGCAAAAGAGCAAACATCAAAAGTGGAGCGGACAGCAAGACAACAAACTTTACAATACAACAAAAACAGACGAGGAAAGACAAAGGCAAACACCTGAAGTATAGTGGCTTATTCGCAGCAGGACTGGACTACCACGTGCAAGGGACCAGTGAAGGAACTCAGTCCAGATCCTACAAGCGCCCCTGCCAGAAGCAGCAGGATGGAATGCTCGCCAAAACTAATCAACAGGAGCAGCCCCGAGCAGCATCACCTATTACAACCAGTCATCACATAAGCGCAGAGGGCGAAGTCGGACCCGAGCAACCTCACCCCCGGGAGGGCTGCAACCGTGCCCCAACACTTCCACAGAGACCAGGTGAGCGTAACAGAAGGCAAAGCCTCTTTGAATCTCTGCCTGGGCGTTATGGAAACTTCTGAAACTGACCAGTTGGCCCGATTACTGGGAGAGTTACGGGCTGAAGTTCATGCCTCAAGACAGGAAACCAATGCCCTAAGGAGGGATCTAATTGTGAAGCGGGAGCGGACAGATGAACTAGCAAGGCAAATGCTCCAGGCACAGGCAGGCCAGGTCCCACTGCCGGGGTATGCCCCTCCTGTCACGCCTCCACAGCCCACGCCAGTACAGGTGGTTGTTCCAGGGGGTGTTCCCCTGGCCCTGCCAGAACGCTTCACAGGCGATCCGAATAAGTACGCCATCTTTATGAATCAATGTCGCCTACATTTCTTGTGCAGACCTGGGGCATTCCGCAATGATCAAGCAAGAGTGGCATTTGTACTTTCATATTTGGGAGGTAGTGCAGCGGATTAGTCAATACCCTTGGTAAACCAGGATGAGCCTTTGCTTCGAGACTTCGGAGGTTTCCAGCGTGAAATGGAGAAACTATTTTTTACAGCATACTCAAAGGCAGGCTCTGGACAATTAACTGTCATCATTACGGCAGGGTAATCAAGACCTACTAACATATATCGCTTCCTTCAATCATCTGATAGCAAAAACTAACTGGTCAAAGGAGAAAAGAACTACGCTCTTTTACAGAGGCTTGCGAGGAGAACTTAAGGACGTATTAGCCAAAGTAGTAAATACCCCCGAAAGATGTGCTGAATACATCAACCTGACAGTGCAGCTCAATCACAGATTGCAGGATCAGAAGATGGAGCGGGCCAAGGCTGAGGGGTGGTCGGTCTATGTTCAATCCAGTGAGAATCAAACCAAATCCCACGATCAGCCAGAGCCAATGCAAATCGTAGGCTTGCTGAGCCCACTCACCAAGGCAGAAAGGGAGAAAAGGAGACAGCAGCAGCTTTGTTTGTACTGTGGTAAGGCAGGTCACTATCTCCGAGAATGCCTGGTGAAACCATCCAGGAAAGCAGTTGGAGCAACTGACAAGGGTGAAGAAGAAGAACAGGACTCAGGAAACTCTGCCAAGCGTAGGGTTCCACTTATCGAGCGGTGAAAAGGAACATATACAGACCTCACATCTAGTCATCCCAGTGCCCCTGGTAAACCACAAGCAACCATCAAAAATACATGCCTTGGAGGCATACATTGACAGTGGGGCTGTGGGAAATTACATGGACCAAGATCCTGCAACCCAGATAGGCCTTCCTATTCGACAGAAGCAGGTTTTGGAAAATGTCACAGCAGTTGATGAATCTCAGCTATCATCCAGCTCAGTGATGCATTACACTGAGAAGGTCACGCTTCTGTGTCAGGACGGTCACCAAGAGGACATCACCTTCGATCTCATCTGCGCTCCTCAGTTCCAGATGATGTTGGGAATGCCCTGGCTGGAGACCCACAATCCCAGGATTGACTGGCGTAAACAAGTTCTGACCTTTCCCCAAGAATGTGCCGACACCTGTTATAACAAGGGATTCTCATTAAAAGGTATTACCAACCCAGGTTCATCGAAGAAAGAAACCATACTGGGCCTCACCAGTTCACTACCACCTGAATACCTAGATTACCAAGATGTCTTTCAAAAAGAGCAAGCAAACACCCTACCTCTGCACCGACCGTATGACTGCCAAATAGATCTGGTACCTGGAGCTCAAGTTCCCTGTAGCTGGTTTTATGCCATAACAGAACAGGAAAACCAGCATCTAAAAATCTACCTCGATCAGTATCTGGCAAATGGTTTCATTTGTCCGTCCACGTCCCCTGCAACCATGCCACTCGTTTTTGTGCCTAAAAAAGGAGGGAGACCTGAGAACTTGCATTGACTACAGAGCACTTAACCCGATCATGGTAAAAAAACGGTACACATGACTGCTTATCCCAGAGCTCTTGGATCAAGTCAGAAATGCTCAGATATATATAAAACTAGACTTACGAGGGGCCTACCATCTAGTAAGAGTCAAAAAAGGAGATGAGTGGAAGACGGCCTTTCGCACAAAATATGGCATTTATGAATATCAGGTCATGCCTTTTGGACTATGTAATGCCCTGGTGGCGCTCCAATTATTAATTAATGATGTGCTCCTTGAACTGTTGGACGTCTGCGCTCTTGTCTATATTGATGACATTCTTATATATTCGACCACCAAGGAGGACCACGTCAACCATGTCCGGGCAGTTTTGGAGAAACTGCGGCAACACCGGCTATATGCCAAATTGGAGAAATGCTTCTTTCATGTGACAGAGGTAGAATTCCTCAGCTTTATTCTCACACCACGGGGTGTACGCATGGACACATGCAAGGTAGACGCCATCCTTAACTGGCCCTCACCTACATCCATAAAGGGAGTACAGAGTGTACTCGGGTTAGCCAAACTGTTATCGTCGGTCCATTCCAGGGTTCTCCCAGATCGTCCACCCAATCACCTCTTTACTAGGGAAAAATAAATAATTTAATTGGTCCACAGAGGCAGTGAAAGTCTTCCAGGAGCTAAAACAAGCATTTACCACAGCAC
The DNA here is from genome assembly GCF_040938575.1 of Ambystoma mexicanum. NCBI lineage: Eukaryota > Metazoa > Chordata > Amphibia > Caudata > Ambystomatidae > Ambystoma > Ambystoma mexicanum. The sequence continues at coordinate 742,771,710 of NC_090928.1, forward strand.
CAATTCTACGGCATCCTCGACCAGAACTACCATACGTGTTCAAAACTGATGCTTCCAACATAGCAATGGGGGCAGTCCTGTCACAACGAGACCTTGAAACAGGTCAGTTACATCCTGTGGCATTCTGGTCTTGCAAGTTTTCAGCCCCTGAATTGAATTATGCAATCACTGATAAAGAACTGCTAGCAATTAAAGCAACGTTCAAAGCCTGGAGACCTTATCTTCTTGGAGCTAGACATACAGTCACGTCGTGACGGATCATCGCAATCTACAATATCTGAAGACTGCTAAAGCGTAATCATCACACCAGCTCCGCTGGGCTCTCTTCTTTGCGGAATACGACTTTGTCATCATCTATAGACCGGAGTACGCAATGGAAAAGCGGATGCCCTGTCTCGCATGAGTGAGGAAGAGGAGGCATTCACTACACCAGACCCCGTGGCCATAATCCCGTAAGGACAAACCCAAGGCATGATTGCCGCAACCACCACTCTAGAAAATGTAAAATCTGACCTGCAACACTTGATGAGTCCACCAGCACGGGAAGGGAGACCGGTATACGATCGTGGACAATCTACCATACTACCAAGGATGATTGTACATCCCGGATAAGAAATTACAGAATCAAATCATCGCAAACTATCACAATTCATTAGTAGAAGGGCATCCGGGAATGGCCAAAACCCTAGCTAAATTAAAGAAAAATTACTGGTGGCCAACTTGGCGAAAGAACATTGTCCAGTTCATCACAACCTGTGGCACCTGTACACAGCACAAGTCCCAAAAACAAAGTCCTGCAGGTCTGCTACATCCTTTAGAAGTACCCCGAGCACCTTGGCATACGCTATCAATGGATTTTATTATAGACCATCCCTCCTGTAACGGATACAATACCATCTTAGTCGTCGTAGATCTGTTTTCCTAAATGGCCCACTTTATTCCCCTGAAAGGTCTCGCAGCTGCTTCTACTCTGGCTACCGTGTATTTGGAACAGATTGTCCGGCTACATGGGTGCCCATCAATATTGATATCAGACCGAGGAACTCAGTTTGTCTCTGCATTCTGGAAAAGGTGTTGTAAAATTGCCAAAATTGACCTCCGGTTATCTACAAGCCATCATCCCCAAACCGATGGCCAGACTGAATGGACTAACCAGACCGTTGAGCTAAACATAAAGTGTATGCTGCAACAAACCGAGGGTACCTGGAAGGACATACTTTGGTTAGCAGTATATGCATATAACAACTCCATTTACACCAGTACGGGACAAAGCCCATTCTACATAGTGTACGGTCGACATCCACGGACATCTGTTTTTGACCCACTCGAATCATTAGAAATGTCTGCTGTAATGACCTTACACAAAACCATCACCCAGTTTCTTAAGGAAGCAGCAGAGCATCTTGCCAGAGCCAAAGAGAAACAGAAGCAATTTGCGGATCGACACTGAATAGAAGCTCCCTACTACCAAGTCGGAGACAAGGTTTGTTTAGCCTCCAAAAACATCCCCCTGAATGGACCACAGGCATTCCGTCCCAGATATCTGGGACCCTACACTATCAAGGCTGTTATCAACCCTGCGGCCATGAAATTAGAATTACTGGCCCACATGCAGATCCACCCGGTGTTTCATGTCTCCCTCATAAAACCATTGATACCAGGTACGCGGATTGATACTTCACTGGATCCCAAAATAGTTGAAGGAGAACCAGAATACGAAGTTAAAAGGATCCTGGACTCTAAGATGGTCTGGTCCAAGTTATACTACCTTGTAGAATGGAAAGTTTATGGACCCCAAGATCGGCCCTGGGAACCCAGTGAGCATGTCCACGCTCCACGATTATTCAGGCAGTTCCACCACAATAACCCCACTAAACCAGGGCCATGGGGGAAACCACCCATGAGAGGGGCCTTGAGGGGGAGTGCTGTCATGGCTACAGGCCCCAGAACACAAAAACCACACCATCTAGTGATGGGGACATTTGGTCACTTGACACTTTATTTCAGTGCAGGATTGCTTTTACTTTATTTCAGTGCAGGAGTGATTTTATTTTACAAGAACTTTCCAGGAGCTGATGCATCCTTATGTGCTGACTCATCGAGTGTGGCAGGCAGGCTGAACCTGGTGGGCGTGGCTTCAGAAGCTCAGCTATATAAGCTGCTCCATTCTTAAGGACGGTGCTTCTCGTTACTGTGCACTCGCATGCAACGTCACGCTCACCGCCGCTTGGACCAGTTGATTTACCTTTAGCAGGCGTTTTCCTGCATACTCACCTATCATCTGCAGTCTCATCTCCTGACATCCAGTGATCTTGAACCCGATGCCGCAGCACCACGCTCCGCATCCTCTGACCCTGTGAAGAAGAAGAAAGACAAGGTTAGAACATCCGTTCTAGGGCCGCGCCGCATTTGAACCCTGTGCGCCCCCTAGTTAACAGCTGCAGCTACGTTCCTCATTCTCTCCGGCTGCTGCCTCGAGTTCCAGAGCTTCTGCTTGGCCAGCAAAATCACCTGCAAGGGAAGAAAGCAAAAGATAAAACATCAAAAGTGGAACAGATAGCAATACAAGACAACGAACTTTACAATACAACGAAAACAGACAAGGAAAGACAAAGGCAAACAGGAACACTTACCTGAAGTATAGTGGATTAGTTGCAGCAGGACTGGACTACCACGTGCAAGGAACCAGTGAAGGAACTCAGTCCAGATCATACAAGCGCCCCTGCCAGAAGCAGCAGAACAGAGTACTCGCCAAAACTAATCAACAGGAGAAGTCCCGAGCAGCATCAGCTATTACCACCAGTCATTACATAAGCGCAGAGCTTGAAGTCGGACCCGAGCGACCTCACCCCTGGGAGAGCTGCAACCGTGCCCCAACGCCTCCACAGAGACCAGGTGAGCATAACACCATCCCCACTGAGCTCTTCATGGGGTCCTCCAATAGACTTAGGCAAGTTGCAATCAAGGCTTATACAAAAATTAACAGATTGAGGGCTTGAAAGGGTGACTTACCTTCTATTGGGAGGAAAATGTAAAAGCTACAAAGAGGTACAGGAAATGTTTGGTAGGATTACATAGGGGCCTTGCTCTTTCTGAGAATTAAGGGTATTCTAAGTGGAAAGAAAACAGGATAAGGGAGCTTACTCCCCTTGAGTAGGCTCTGGGAAAAGCCTATTCGAGGAAAGGAATAATATCAAAGCTTTATAGAATATTGAGCAAGCAGAAAAAGTGACCCTAAGTTCAAGGCCTGTTGGGAGGATTTGAATTGGTCCAATTCGCGACGCTCTATGGGAAAAGTTATATAAGGCGTTCTTTTATGCGTATTTATCAATGCATGCAAAAGAACAAACATTTTAATTTCTTCATGGCTGGAATCGGGACCTGATAAAGCTCTCAAAGATGTATGTGGTCTCCTCTCCCACTTTATGCTAGGGGGTGTGGACATGTCAGGACGTTAGTTCAGATGTGATTGACTTATACTACTATGCAGATAGTTTGGGTTGAGCTGTAGAGTTGGATAAAGGACATCACAGGGACCCTCCTAAAACCAAGACCCCATGACAATCCTGCTCAGAATTCCCCAAGAGATTTTGAAGCATATAGATTGTCTAAGATGTGGGAAGTGCTTTTGAGGGCAGGAAGATTGTGGTGGAGCAAAACTGGAAACATGCGTTGATGCCCAGTGAATAGGACTGGTTGCAAAAGTTATTGGACGTCTACATAGTAGACGTACTAATGTATATGTGGCATGATGATGCAACGACCTTCATGGAGCAGTGGGGGTGCATTAAAGATAAATACGGGACTAGATATGGCCTTCACACATAGAAATTGGTAGGTGATACAGTGGAAAGTGCAGAGAAGAAAGAATAAGAAATGTAGTCAGAACCAAGGTGTGAAAGGTTGTTCCTCACTCTACATATCTGAGTATACCATCCCTCTTAATTCCATTTGTGTCCTGTCCTGTCCTGCCTTAGCCTTTTAGACTGAGGAAATTCTTAAATAAATGCAAACTGTCTTTTTGGGACAGCCTGTGTGAAACATTGGAATGCTTCTGTGATTTGCATATTATTAGAGGTTAACATAAGCTTCCTCCAAGTCAGGATGTGTTCTTTTTGTATGTTGAAAAACTTTTTTTAAAAATCAGTAAACAAATATTGACAAAAAAGTAATTATCAAACCACCTTTAAATAAACCTATCCCACTGGAGTGATCGAAGAACTCCCACCCAATTTCCACCCTCCGATTCCTGAGCAAAGTCATAGACAAATTGATCATAGCACCACTTTAATACCATCTCGGGCAAAACTTTCTCCTCAATATCCATCAACAAGGTTTTGTCTGGTCCATGTGTCAGAATCAATGCTGATTGATATCAGATATTAAATGTTGGAAAAATGTACACCACCAAGAAACAATTGGTTGTATGCTATAGCACCCATCAATCAGACAACCCTCATCATCATTTGCTAATGTCAGAAACCATTGCAAGTTGACCCAAATAATTCCACAGTTGAATGAACAAAGAAATAGCCTTCAATGGTGAAAAAAGTCTAACATCCTCATCATAGGCTCTCAAGGCCCCACAACCATTCCCGGAATATTAGATCCATGCTCTCTCTCTTTCCATTTTCATCAGAAACCTTTGAGTCATTTTTAATGGCAAGCTCCCACTAGCCAACCAAATCAGCATGGTGTTCAGGCACTACAATTAGTAATTTAGGCTTGGAAAATGTGTGTTTACGGTTTCCAACCAACCACTTTGCCTCACTTATCAGAGCCATCATTCTCTTCAGACACAATTATGCCAGTGCCCTGTATATCAGGCCTGCCATATTTAAAACCTCTCCAAACAATAAAATAAAATAAAGCTGCTAGACTCATATTCCACTTATCACCATGATTATATCCAGCGTTTAAAAATGTACAGTTTCTCCCAAAGTCATCCTGTGCAATGTTTAAAATACTATGTAGCACCCACGAAGCCATCCACAGATTATGACATGTACAGCTGCAAGAACACTTTCAGACATGCAGTCCAAATAGGCTCCTTCACTCTTTCGACCCAAACCCCAAAAAAGATATGGAATTTCCTGATGACCCACCTTCAGTGCAAAGGTGATTAAAGAGTCTTCTACAAACGCCTAAGGAAGTACCTTTTAGCCATTTCCTACTAATCATTCCCCTTTCGGGGAATACCTGGAATGTAGGGGTCTGACCTTTAAGTAGCACATAGATTTTCACTCCTTCCAAGTGTCTCTGTTATCGTGGGACAGGCATGATCCTGATAGCCAGACGTGATCATTTTAATATATTCTTCACATTTAACCATCTTATCTTTTTGTCGCAGTACATGTCAATGGGTACTTGAAATGTCAATGTTTCTTGCTAAAACATACTCAAACGTTTCTTTTGTTCAACTTTTGAATGTTGGTGTTCTGCTCAACCTCTGGTTACCTCTTTCTTGACATTCTACAGGTTCCTGCACATCAAATAAGGTTTGGGGTCGCACAACTGAAATTTTGTGTCTCCTTAAAAGTGAGCTCAGTGTGCTGCTACAAAAAATCCACGGCATGGCATTTCTTTGCCTGATAGCAACCCTAAGGAGTATTGAGACAGGAAGTGAACCTGGCATTCAAACGTGCCATCATTAGGATTGTAAAGCTCTCTGGGCAGAATCGTCACTAACATCTTCGAGAGAAGCCAGTACAGATATCACCCTAACCACAAACCATCAACAGCATCCAAAAGAACTTTCATTTAAAGTGTCTTCAATTGGCTCATTGAAGAAAAACATCCTTTATGCTCAAAGAAGATTCAATAGGTTAAAACTGAAACCGCTGATTTCAATCACAGGGGATTGTAGGAACTTCACAGAGAAGTGCAAAATCTTGGGAGCGTGGCACATAGCAGTATTGCATAGGCTACTTTGTAAATTCACAGAGTTCCCCTTTGATGGACAAGTTACCTGTATTGAAAATAAAACATAATTTATATTGGACTGAAAGTGGAAAATTCATAGATGCATACAGTTAGGGAGATATGCAATACAATATGAGGAAACATTCCAGAAGGGATGTCCATCATTTCAACACTAATGTAAAATGTTTACCTTTACATACTAAAGGCATGCTCTTCCTTAGACAGAACACAGGCAGACTGTGTCAGGAAGTCAGGGACAGAGTTAATTGAGGTCATGTGATGATGAGGACTTCTTTCAGTATATGAACATGCTTTTTTCAACCAAAAACGGTCTTGGTATACAATATTTGTATGTAATTATAGTGACAATGGTCGATATTGAATGTGGCAGGAATCACATTGTACAGTATTGAGATCCTGTGACATTAAAAACAGTGACGGTGAACTGAAATTACACAATCTGTTCTGTACACAGCACCCATTAATAAATCATGTATAACTATGTTTTGTTATGTTATTTTGCACTTATACAGTGCCTTTTATACCATTGGTATGGTCTATGGCGCTGGTAGGTTGAACCCCCTTGGGAACCGAAGTTCAGGTCAGTAGAGAGTGTAGGGAGAGTCAACGCCACGTGTGCGCACCGGGTATGTGTGCAGCTGGTGCGGTATTCGTTAAATAGCTGGCTCATAGCGGTAGGTGTGGTGGTTGAGATCAGGGGTATGTGTTCATTCTGGCAGGATTTATCCAGACCAACTGTGGCTGCGTTAGGCCTGAGGAGAACGCCTGGCTGAGGGGTGTGTAACCAGCAGTGTTTACTTAGAGTGATGGGGCGTGAGCTGGAGGTGTTGGTATGAGAACAGTTATACCGAATGGTGTTGTAGTATCTCTCTGTTCTAGTTGAGTGGTGGTGTAAAGAAGAGAGTAAGCGTGGGGTGTGATATGATGGGTTATATGCTCTTTCATACGTTCTCTGCATTCCAGACCATACTATGTACGTCGCGTAGTTCTATGCGCACCAGTCCGTTCTATTGCTTTTATTCATTCCATGCGCCCCCGTCAGTGCTACACACTCCGATCTGCTCGACGCACTCATGCATTCCAGTCTGCCCTGCGCACTCCTGACTGCCCCACTAATGCACTCCTGTTTGCCCCTTGCACGCACACTGTCTACGCCTGTACTTCGCATTCACCCACCGTGCGCAGTCACCCGCTCCCCGCATTCACCCACTCCAGGCACTCACCATTTCCCTGCACTCACAAGCTCAGCACACTCATTCGCTCTATGCAGTCATGCTTTCCCCGCATTCACCATTAGTATGCACTCATCAGCTCCTTAGAGTCATTTGTTACGCAGTAATCCAGTTCTATAAATTAATTTGCTCTCTAGCCTCATCCGCTCTATAACCTCATCCTCTCTATAACCTCATCTGCTCTATAACCTCATCCGCTTTACACGCTCCTCTGCTCTACACGCTCCACCGTTATACACGCTCCTCTGCTCTACACGCCCCGCCACTCTACACGCTCCCCCACTCTACACGCTCCCCCAGTCTACAAGCTCCCCCACTACATACGCTCCCCCACTCTACACGCTCATACGTTCTTTGCAATCATCAGTTCTACATTCGCTTCTCTGTATTTATGCCCTCGTCCGGCATACGCGCTCGTCTGATATACATACCCAACCACTCTACATGCTCATCCGCTTATCATGTTCATCTATGCTATACCTTCATCCGATCCACATACTCATTCGATTTACACACTCATTCGATCTATGTAGTCATCTGCTCCTCCACTCATGCATTCTTCCACTTAGTGCATTCAACTGTTTTCACTCAACTACTCTACACACTCGGCCGCTTAACATGTTCATCCACTCTATACACTTATCCGATGTACTTACTCATTCGATTTAGACATTTATTCAATCTATATAGTCATCTGCTCTTCCACTCATGCATTCTTTCATTCAGTGCATTCATCTGTTCACACGCACCATCCATTCTAACTATTTCATCAATGTTATTCACTTGGTTTCCTCCTCATGCATTATGTGCATTTCAGCAGTTTACATCTCCTTACTGTTTCCATATGATTTATTCTTATTATCGACTTCTCTGTTTTGATCTACTTTAATTGTCTTTGTATTTCTAGTTTATATTCAGGGTTATCAGCTGTCCATTTCTCGTCTCAGGTAGTTTGATGGGTTGGTGTCGTTGAGATGCTGTTTGTCTGTTTGGGTTAGTTTGGTTAACGGTTGGTTTTAGGGGAAGAGCCAGGGATGCCTAGAACATACATTGAATAGCTTGGTTCCAGACTAGAAAATAGATCAAAAGTATTATATAGCTTGAAAACCCCATTTGATGAGATTTTTTAAGCAAAACTCCAGACCAACGTTACTTTAACAAATGACAATTTAACTTGCAAGTTACACGCTTTGCCAGAAACAGATGTCTATAGCTGTTCATTAAACCATGATATTGAAAATATTATTTCCCAAAAGAGAATGAGCACCTATTCCATATGTCCTCAGCTAATGGAAAATATTCAATTCAATCATTATTTTGTCCAGCTAAATGACCTTTCCAAATAACACATTATCCGTGATTTATAAAGTGATCAGCTTTCAATAATGAAACTTAGATTTAACATGTTCACATAGACAGCAGAAACTCATGTTAAAATGTGCAGAGAAGAAGATGTCCATTGATGGTGACATTTTGTGACATTAGTTCCACTGAAAAAACAAATACAGATCTGAATTCGGCTTCATCAGGTGCATAAAACCTGTATACAAATGGCACATTAAAATACATACTGTTTGCATAATTTGCATATATAGAATTACAATTGCATAGCCCATTACAATATTTTGCCAGCATCTCAAAATTGTTTGGCTTGAATCCTCTGCTATATTGAACAAGAAAGCTGAGTGTTTAAGTTTAAGTATTTAATTTTGAGTGTCCATATTTAATTGAAGATACCGCGTTCAGACAAAAATTGTCAAGCCACACACAGTTCATACTGTTTCTGTACACATTCAAGGTTCTCTTGAAAGCCATTGTTCATAAGGATAATTGATATGTGAAATATTTGAGTACATTATCTAGACTAGCCATTCATGTCTGCTTATATTTTTGGGATGTTTGTGAGAAATTTTAAAATAAATGTAAAGCGTTGTTATATAAACATATTAGTGAGAAAACATGGGCAAGCTGCTATTTTTTAATAAAAAATATATATTCTGATCAGAACAGGCTTTTTCTTGTTGCAGACTGTGGGGTGTGATTGTTGTAGTCAGGGTATTATATTGGGGCCATTCCTTCGAAATAAAAGAACCACTATCAAATAAATTAAATATCAAATGGAAAATCTCTTACATAATACAAGGCCTCCCTATCCCTCCAGTTAAATCTATCACTCCCTTTAAAGCTGGGTTTCTTACTTGCTCTATTGTAAGATATATTCAATTTGCTGATAAATATAATCAATGTAGGATATGTTTGACTGAATATGCAGCTTGTAATAGCCTATTAAGAGATATTTGAGCGTTTCTGTTTTGTTATTGTGTCTTACTGTTGGATATTGCACACTACATTTCCTCAGCTGTGCATTTAGAATGGGTCTGTTCAAGAGGGCCATGCCATTGCTGGCGTGTTTCTATGCTTGGAATGCGAGTTAGTCCCTCTTTGAGTACTACTATCTTTGGGGAACTGAAGAATGTTACGTTTTGGCATTTGACCAAATTTGACATTGGGTCACGCGCTGTGATGTTTTCTCAAATCAATGCTGCATGGTCACCCCCACATTTCACGATTTTTGCATGTGTAGCTTCAGCATTGGCCTATTCAAGACGGCCATGCTTCTGGATGTTCTGGCTTGTGCCTCTGCATTTACATTAGCCCTTCTTCGAGATGTATTACCGTTGGTGAAGCGTTGATGATTACGTTCAGAATTTGTATCCATGACGTTGCTCCGAAGGTTCATTTGAAGACGATACCGCGGGACATGTGGTCAGCTTCTCTCATTGCTATATGAAAGGTGTCTGTAGTGATGTACTGGTAAAGATTGTGCATCGCAAATTGACACTTCATCTTGTGAAGATGTATTTGCATGTCATTTTTTGCAGCGTTTTTAAGTATAACACATATTTTTTCTGCTTAGATCACAATTTAAAGTAATTCTCCTGCTTTGCCTGGAAGACAATTTAATTCCCTCCATCCCACCATTAATGAAGATATATTCCTGATGTTTGTTCCTCATGTGTATCTATACTCTATGTTCACTTATTCCATTGTGGCACGGGGCGTCATTATTTGGAACCTTTGCCTTGTAGTTTGATTTCAGCAACTAAGTAGCGCTACAGCTCCAGGTGTATATGAGGGGCATTGTATTGGTATGGTATGTATTGTACATTTGGTTCACCCCTGTTCTTTACCTGTGCTCGGGTGCTTTTGGGGTAATTCTGTGTTTTTCTTGTTTTATTGCAGCCTCGTAATTTGGCCTTGATATTAGTCTTCAAATTTGGCACTGATGAAGACAAGGCTCAAGTGGCTCTTTGTCAAAATTAGTAGCCCTCCACTTGAGTTCTGTATATCACTTTGTGTATCCAACAGTGTCTTGGGATGTGCATGTATTCTGTAAAGTGTACTTCAATGTGTATAGATTCATCTATTATCAGTCAGGACATCAAAGAATTCAGATTTGTCTATTACTAGTTGGACCTTTCTTTGTACTAACATGTTTAGCTTGACGCACTATCTGTTATAATTGCATCTTTTTGGTAGTCATCTAAGCATGAGCATTTGCACTTTAAAATACAAGTTGCACTCATGTCATCGTCTATACGGCTGCACTTTATATTCGGATGTGATTTTTATCTGTTTCGATTCAATGTTTGTAATTTTGTTCTATGCTTGTCTGTATTGTGTGTATGTATTACACAAATTCATTGTTTTTATGTGATTCGCCTACATTTCTATTAATGAAATGTGTTGATATTTGTGGTATAGAACGGGTGAATCTTGAGTAACTTCTGCATAGTTATTTTAGAATTGATTTTTCTGCCATTAACGAGAGCCTTTTTCTTCATATAATAGAAGACTTTGCGTTTTTCAGATTTGTGTTCCATGGTCTTTGTAGTTTTCAGGGAAACTGGTTTACCACTGATAATACGTTGGAGAACAATTATATAATCAGGTTCCTACCCAGGTTTATGCAATGCTTTTAAAAGCAGTTTTGTGTTTTAAAATAAGTGATTGATAATATGTATATAGATTCTTGCAAATGTCAACAGTGCAGAAAGTAAACATACTTTAATAAGCATCAGGCATTGCTCTGGGCAACACTCCAGACCATCGTTCTTCACCTGGCAAGCAATTACAGAAGGTAAAAGGCCATATGCAAATCAGGCTTGGTCCCAACCCTAAAGGAGCAGTGCACCCGAACTGCTCGGTCACATTCCCTCTGCACGAGACCACAAGCATGCCCATGCATGTGTCAGCAATTGTTAGGCCTCATCAGTGAGGAGTAGCTTTGGTCTCTAGGCCCAGCAGGCACGGGACCCATGTCTGGGGATACCCATCCCCCCGGGGTGACTATAAATATACACAAGAGGTGATAGTTGGAAGGTTTAGAATACATCTTAACCTCTGGCATTGCTCTGGACAACCTTCCAGATAATTTTTCTTTGCCTGCCGAGCCATTACTGAAGGAGAAAGACCATATGCAAATCAGGCTTGGTCCCACCCACAAAGGGGCAGTCCAGCCTGAACTCATAGGTCACATCCCTTCTGCACAAGACACGTATTTCCCAGAAATGTTCCAGCCTTGTTGGGCCTCATCAGTGAGGAGTAGCTTGGGTTTCTAGGCCCAGCAGGCATGGGACCCACGTCTGGGCATACCGGTCCCACTCAGTGTGGCTATAGCAAAACACAAGAGGTGATGGCTGGAATGTTTAGAATAAATCTTGAGCTCTGGCATTGCTCTGGGCAACCCTCCAGACCATCGTTCTTAGCCTGCCATGCCATTACAGAAGGGGAAAGATCCTATGCAAACCAGGCTTGGCCCCACCCCAAAAGGGTCAGTCCAGCCCGAACTGCTAGGTCACATCCCTTCTGCCCGAGACCACAAGCATCCCCAAACATGTTACAGCCTTGTTGGGCCGCATCAGTGAAGAGTAGCCTGGGTCATTGTATTTCACAGCTTAAATTGAGTGCTCCAGTAGCAGCTGGAATTCTGCTTTGTGTAGGCTTGCAAATTAACATTACAACATTGACTACCCAAGTGAGGTAGCTTGTTACAGTTGGTAGTGATTTCTTTTTCTTATTACAGGTGGGCAGTGATGTCAATAGTAGACTTTAAAAGGACATAATTTTCAGGCTTTGTAGTGGATGTTGCAGGCTGACATGTATTTTATAACATAAGAATGTATGTTTCTGATAGCAATGTTTCAATGTTTTCTAATATTATGTACAGACTTGATTGCATGACATATAATTCACTGTGTGGATTATTTTTCAGATATTTACTTTGTGATCTATTTCATAAAATGTTCTGCAATGAGAAATATATGTTGGCAATTTTGAATCATGCCTCCAACAGTACAGCATGATTAATGTACCATTTAATGTATGTAAAAAGAACCCTTTATCTGACGTCTTGTCAAATAACCTTCAACTGTCCGGAAAGACCTGCGTTTTCTCTTCAGCAGATCAATTTGATAATGCCTCTTATTCGTAAACCACTGTGGTTCCTGTGAATTATATTAAAACAAGAGATTATGATTATCACCCCCATGCTTCACAAAGTCTGTATTGTTCCTGACCACAGAGGCTCTTCAATGACAGATGTTCGAGCTTTTACTGGTGACGTTTATGAACTTTCGAGAGACTCAAGCCGACAGATGTGTTTATTCTTTAGCAGTACTGTGTTTCCTTTTCATCTGGCTTTTGCTGCTAGGAAATAAAATGAAAAAAATATAGAAAACAATGTTCCGCCATCAGAACACATCCATCACAAATGCTTCAGTATCATCAACATTTCTCCTGTGAGAGTCGACGTTTAATCTACAGATGCCTGCGCCTGTCAATAAAAAGGGAAGACAGGGAACAATTCATATGTGTGAGTGATTCTGTGCTACATTTGCAGACTCCAAAGGCACAAACATGTTTTGAAGTTCTCCCAGGATCTACTTTAAAGTGTATGTTACAAAACTATCTACTAGTCATGATATGTGTTTAATTATTATTTTCACAACAATTAACAATATCATTCCATTTGCACTGCTGAATACACTTTTAAATGTTCTGACGTTGTTTTAAAGCTTCTGTTTTCGTGTTCAATCTTATGTTGAGTATCTGTGCTGGAATTGCTGTAAACATGGGCTTTTTTATGCCTGAAGTGCCCTTATCGGCTCTAGGTTTTTGCTCTTTCCAAAACACGTTGGGCCTCATGTGCCATGAGCATGTAGCGTAAATAAATGGCCTAAAAGCCTTGCATAAGGCTTTTACGCAAATCATTTACGTTGCAGCTCATTCAATCATTTGTATGGTGGCGAGGAGGGGCGGAATGCAACTTGCGTTTTCCGGCATGGATTTTTGGTTCCATGTCATTTCATTGTGGGATGTTTTTTCGCAGGGTTTTTTTTACCACAGTTTTTTTTCTCGAAAAAACTCATTGAATTTTTAATTTTTTTATTTTTGGGGGTTACCCCACCAAACCCCATACCCTTTAATTTGTTTTTATAACCCCATGCATCCACACCCAATTCATATAATTTTTTTAACCCCCACAAAAATTCAATTATTTTTTCCAGAAAAAAATCTGCGGTAAAAAACCCAGTGAAAAAACATCCGGCAATGAAATGACGTAGTAACAGATTTTCATGCTGGTGTGATGGGACAGATTAATATACAGGTAACACAGACTGCCCCTACTCAGATGAGTATGCAAGACCACTTCCTGTCCCGCCCTTTGCAAGTACCGTCCAGGTGAGAAAAGATACCAGCTGAGTCTGCCCTACCGCCTTAAAAGACAAAACAAACTAACACTATGAAGATGACATTAAGAATAGAATAAATGTGGGGACAATTACCCTGCACACACAACATGTATGTAGAAGGAAGGTGTGTATACAAATCAATATTTGTTAATCCAATGTTAGCCGAAGAGGCTAATGCTGACCCGAGATGGAAGCACACCCTATCCCTATGTGGGAGTGCTGTCCCTATGTCTATGGGAGTTAGGACGAAACTACCTAACCCGAAATGACAGACCTCACCAAAAGACCTAAAACACACACCACAAAAAGTTCTAACTACCAAAAGTTTCGCAGTATGTGTTTAGGTGTTTTGGTGGGGTCAGTCTGAAACACATTTTTTTTAAAAGGCTGCGGGGATGGCCATTGTCCCCCGCAACACCCCGCTCACTATAGTGTGCGAGGGTTCAGGGGACATCCCCCCAGCTCTACCGACAGAACCAAAAAAAAAAAAAAACGGGGCTGCGGTGGTGTCCCCCACAACATCCTGCTCACTATACTACACAGTTTAGTGAGCGAGGGTTGCGGGGGAAACCCCTGCATGTTCCCATGGGAAATGTACAAACATTTTGCATTCGTGCATTTCCCATGCAAACATTTCCCATGCGGACAAATCACGTAGATCCGTCTATGGCAGTGGTCTTCAAACTTTTTTGGCCAGGGCCCCCCTGAGCAAAATTTGGGCAGGTCGGGACCCCCCAGAAATGCCAAATGGACAGTATATATTGCGCGCCGTCACCTGCTCCCATCAAAGTCGCTGGGCTCCCTCATCCCACTCCTACCCAGTCGCTGGTCTCTCCCCACCCCATCACACACCCAGGGCTCTCCCCACTCTGCTCCCATCACTATCCCATGGTTCCCGCCCATTGTGCTCCCACCATAGTCCCTCGGTTCCCCCATCCCGTTCCCAACACAGTCTGAGGGCCAGTGGCGGCTGGTGAATCTTTTTTAAGTGGAGGGGCATTAAGGGGAGGTTCGGGGGGGTTTCCCCCTGTGAATTTTTTTTTAAATAATAGGTTAAAATGTTGCATTGTAGAGCATACTTTTAACAAAAAATGGGTAAATAGCCAAACAGTTTGCAATTGTTGCTGGGAGTCCAGGGGGCAGGCATTGATATTTTATTTCTATCGCGCTCGTACACAAGTGTTTCAGAGCGTGACAAGGCAAGGGAGGGGAACAGAGGAGAATAAAACAGCGATCTTACTAGGCCCAGTGACATTGAGAACGCGCAAGTGTGAGGGGAAAAGTGCATGGAAGGGGGGAGAAGTGGAAAGTGCGAAGCAGAGGAGAAACAGATAAATAACAATAAATAAATAATAAAGGCAACAAACAGTGGTAGTGCAGCCAGCAATTTAAGGCAGCAGACAGGGTAGGTCTGATAAGTGCAGGAAGAAAGATGGTTCTCCTCAAGTTTTAGAGTGGCAGGGCGCTGTTCCAGAGGGAGGCCCCAGCCGAAGACGGAGATCTACCCCCAGCTCGTTTCTTTGATAAACGACTGACCCTGAGGGAGTTGGAGGTAGAGGAGTGAAGAGCTCGAGAGGGGAGGTATTTGCGGAGGAATAGCTGAAGGTATTTTGGACCGAGGCCCCAGAAAGCCTTGTGGACAAGGCAGAGGGTTTTGAATGATAGATGTCCGGTAAAAAGATACCATCCCTGTCCCCTGGGCCCCACTGGTCCTAACACAATGAACATGATTATGTGTATATGCAAGGCGCTGCACATTCATACAGCAATCACTCTATCATTCACATGAGCATCCATCACCATACACTCACTCATAACGCATCCATACACATGTTTAAATAAAAACAATGAACATAAACGTACCTTCTGCATTGGCCTGTGTGTGGGTGCTGCTCCAGCTGCTCTGTCGGTATGTGCGAGGAGGCGCAGGAGCTCCCCCTCGGACATACAGACATGCAGTGCCCCAGCCAGCATTTCCAATGAGCTATGCAATGCTGGCGAAGCAAAACGCCCCAGCACTTGCATGGCTCAGTGAGCATGTGCGGCTGGGGAACTAAACTGAACTGTCAAAGGGAAACAGTGTTTCCCTTTGACAGTTCAGCCAGCCCAGGAGCACTCCATTAGCTGGATAAAGCAGCTGAGGGAGTGCTCACTGTTTCACTGGGCTGGCTCCTTAGCTCCTCCATAATGGGTGAGGGGCCACTATGCAGTTAGTAATGTTGACCATTGTTGCTGAATATATCACAATTTACTTACATTTTAACACAAAGCACCCCTTTGGGTACTATTGAAACAGTGGGCTTCATAACTACTCTGGCGGTAGCTGTGCCGGTAAAACCGGCACGGCTGCCACTGGAGTTGCATCCGGGTCTGGCACCCGCGAATGGGCAATTACTAGGTCATGCCGAGTTAGGCGGACATGATAATTGCCCTTTCGAAGGTGCCGGTAGTTCCCCATTCCCATTTGAGCCCCATATGGCTCAAATGGGAAGGGGGAGCTCGGATGCACCGGCACCGTTAATAACGGTGCTGGTGCATCCGATGAGCTGAGGTCAGACCTGGCGGGGGCTGTCAAGCACCCACGAGCACAACTCTTACTATGGCGGAACGGTAGCAACGGTGCCGGTAGCTTACCAGCACCGTTGTTACTGGTCCGCCATAGTAGTAATGAGGCCTAGTCTGTGACTTAAGGAATGAATATCCATTTACAACTGTGGGCCACTTTTTCATTGTTGCCTGAGACAGTTTCATGCTTCAGCCCGCCCATGTGGGCCACCCCTGCCCATTTCTTCCAATCTAAAAAAAAAAAAAAAAAAAAAAAAAAAAAAAAAATCTTTTTCATGCTGAGCTCTCAGGGCCCCCCTGGGATGCACCCGCGGACCCCTAGGGGGTCGCGACCCACAGTTTGAATACCACTGGTCTATGGTATTGTGCCGCCTATCTAAAAGAAAAGGGAAAGAAAAATGTCCCTCCACTAAACTTTAAATGGCGTCTTCCGCTAAAAATACTGAGTGGCCCGCAACAAGTGACCAACTTGGTCGCTTTCTACAGAATCAGAACATTCCTAACGGGAATTTGTGTTATTGTTTATATTCTTTTATTGACCCACACTGTAGTGTGTCGAGATAAGGTGCGGCCCACGTGTATCTACAAGGTGAGCTGTGTTCTGAAAAAGTTAAGCAGTATAGGTTCCAAATATCGCCCAAAGCACAAACGCGGAGGGATTGTGCAAACTGAAAAAAATATGTAAAAATTGCCCCTATGCAACAGAAGCCGTCCTAAACGTTTGTTATGAACAAGACTGCCGACCTCTCTCCTAATCCTTCAATGCCTCAGACACAAAGCCCAAAAGGGTTAATAATATAATATGAATAATAGCAATGAAGTCCCAATAATAACAATGTGGACCGAAACTGGTCAGGGTATCTGATGGCTATTGTGTTTCAAGCTGATTATAAAAAACTGTTAGCACCCTTTATAGAATCTTCTATTTCATTCAGCCAATCAGAATCGAGGCTTCCAGGCACTATTACCCAGAATTTGTTTGGCTTCCTTATTCATGACTGATTAGGTCAAGCTGAAAGCACCATGCTGCTTGCTCTCTGTGTCTGTCCCGCGCTGCTCTCCATTCCCTACCTTACTGCCGCTTCCTCAATTTCAACTGTGCACCTCTGCTCTCCTGGACCTAGGTTTACCCCCTCTTCCCCTCCTACGACTCTTAGCAGGGCAGGTTGTGGTCAACTGTGCACCTCTGCTCTCCTGGGCCTAGGTTTACCTCCTCTTCCCCTCCTACGACTCTTAGCAGGGCAGGTTGTGGTCAGCTTGGACCACTGTCCACCATGCTCCCCACTGGCGTTTCTTTCTGCAATGGCCCATCTTGCATGTCATATCGTTCCACATTGGCTTCAATCAGCTTGCCTCTGTTACTGAGGAACGCCCCCATTAGTGCCAAAAGACTTACCAGCCTCAGTGGTGGATATCTCTGGCATTAGGTACTGAAAGCCCTCATTAATGCCCTTGTTTCTCACGGGATGTTAATTCAGGCACTCCAGGCACCTAATGCCCATGAATTCCACCTCTTCACGGTGCAAAGGCTTAAGTAGGAGTCGTGTTCAAACTGAGAATATTGTTTTTTTGTAAGGAAGCAACAGCTCAATGATGTGTTATGTTCACAGACCTTTTGAATTTCACTCTGTGTTTGTAGCATGTTTCTGTGCACAGGGTGCGTGATGATAGACTTTTAGACAATTTGAATCATAAAATAATAATTTCAAATGTCTTATGTATTTTAATGAATTGACTGCAATTAAGGTGTTTCAATGAAACGCCTGCATTTAATATGCTGTGGTTGTACAGCACACCTCTAGTTGTCATAAAACCCATGCATTTATCAGTTAATGTTGATGTGCACGTGACGTCCCTACCCGTAGGATATTATAATGTTCATGTTGTTAAAGAACCCAAAGTGTATCATGTTGTTGTAAATGCCTTTGCTCTCGGATTCATGTATGAATGCCAAAGAAGCCAGAAGAGGAAAGAGGAATGGCCAAAAGACACCACGACACAAGAAATAAAGCATTCACACTGATAGTGAAACGCCAATTTAATGAAAAACATGCAGAGCTGAGCCCCACAAGACTAGTGTTAAGATCCTACCTGGTCTTCAAAGGAGAGTTTCCCTCTCTAGCCCCGATTTACACAGGCACACCAGGCAGTGTTGGAAATAGGTTTGGGATAGATAATGTCCAGTGACTAGACTGTCTCAATGGATTCCTCCATAGCTTGATATTCGGGTCACCAACTTTGGTTTAATCCCCTTAATACTGGAGCTCAAATATACAAAATTATCTAACAATCCCAAGTGTCTCTCAGTCACCTCCTCTCTAGTACCCCACGTACCTGAGTGGGTGATAATGTGCTGATAACTTTCTTTAGTCTTGCTGAGGCATGGACCATGACTGCAGCTGATGGACGTGAACCTCCCAGCTGCCAGGATCTCTTTTTTTTTTTTTAATTAATTTTTGTATTTGGTTACTGAAAACCTTTTACAAAGACTTCGATTACCAATTAACAATCAAAACTATAAAACTTTAAAAGCATGCAGGCTTCTTTTTCTAGTCACTGGGCATAGCTATCCAGCGCTATGCCTGAGAGTCCAAATAGAAGAGCAATCACTTTATAACTTATATTTTATGTATTTAATATTGAAAGGAAGAAAAAACGAGTTGTGAAGGATCTTTTGGCCAGACAAAAACAAATACAGCGTATTAGTTCTTCAGCTTACAAATCCACTATCCATGGTTTATCACGCTATGTGGATTTTCCTAAGAATCATTTGACGCCTTCCTGGTCTTCACCATGTCAAATTTCTCAAGGACTTTCACCACTGCTACTGTCAATGAACTCGAATGACCAGAAAGTAATCTGTTCCAGAACAGGTCTGGAAAATGGGTCTCCCCACCGGCTCCAAATCTTGAGAAGAATCGGAGTCTCAGCGGCCAAGTCCCTTCACAATCCATCAATAGATGTTTCAACGACTGATTGGAGGGTATTTTACAGAAATCGCGCAAAGCAGTTGCCTCTTCCCCTTTTCCCCTGACTGAGAGAATCTCCCCTGTAAGTGCTTTATTCAGCCTTATTCTAAGGAAGTTCGTTCTGATCCTCCAGTCTGGAAATTTCAGAAGGTATTGGGCCAAAACTCCCCATTTTTTTTCTGCTTTTAAGAACCAGTCTTCTGGGGAGTGCGATCGCATCTTATTGATTGACATTATCCAATCTGATTCTTCCAGATTTTTTTTTGCTTTTAAAGGATTGGAAATAAGAGTCTCTAGGTCAGTTCCTGCTGTTCCCAATGTTTCCAGAGATCTTTCTTCCAAATTTGAGAGAATATTTGATTTTTTCGCTTCTAGGTGGGATTTGAGATTGAAGTACAAGCTGTCCTTCTGTGCTGTGATTATGAGTCAGAAGAGGGAGATTCGTTTCCATTCAGCTTGTACTTTAAGTGACCTTAGGCCCAATTCGAATCTGAGGGCTCACATTGGAAGACTCAATGGGAGACACAATACTCTCTTCCAGACTAACCCATCTAGCCTTTACCAGTCTGTATTCCTGAGACAGGTTTTGGTTTCTAGCCCATACGGGATCACTAGGACCACTTTGGCCATATAAAATGTAATTAGTGGCACAACAGAACATTTGCAGAATTTTTATGAAATCTTTTTCATTTGCCGCACGAGATGGGAGATTTTTAATTGCACATCTTGCTCGACCTTCCCCTGCGATGGAGCTGCATAAACCTTGTAACCCAGGTATGTTAGATCTTCTACCCTTGGGATACTTTGTCCCCCGAGCTTCCAGTCTGGGTAATTTATTTTCTATAGAGAATGTTTGAAAGCTACAATCCTTGATTTCTTTGGGTTGATAGCTAAATCATGTTCCTTTGCGTAAGTGTCCAATCTATAGAGAAGTTGCTGCAACCCTATAAGGGCCTTATCTAGCAAAACCATGTTGTTAGCATAAGAAAGCCAGTGGATCTTACACCCATTGATTATTGGACTCAAAAGTGCCGATGCTTCCAATTCCTCTCCCATGTCAGCGAGGAAGAAATTGAAGAATAAGGGGGCACCAAGACAGCCTTGTTGTACTCCTCTCTCGACCTTGATTGGATCTGGCAGATGGCCTTCATCATCCAACCGGACTCTCATAGTCGTATCCTTGTGCAGTTCAACCAGCCTAGACAAAAGTTTACTCTCAATATCTAATAAGACGATAGGCCGATAATTTGTTGGTTGTAATCAATCGCCCCCCCCTTGAAGAGTGGAATAATGATCGCTGATTTCCTTGATGCAGGAAATTGTTTACTTTCCAAGATCTCTCCAAACAGCCAGGATAGTATTTTGGCCCATAGAAAAGGCTGTTTTTTTAATACTTGGTAGGTTAGGCCATTTGGCCCTGCTGCTTTAGAGTTGGAGGATTCAGTGATCAGATTTAATATGGTCTGCACCTCTAGAGGAAGACACCAGCGCACATGTGTATCTGATGTGTTTTCTGATTCCCCCGGCTTCTTGAAGCTGACTGAATGATACTCTATCAAGCTCTTTTCTGGAACCAAATTACATAATGCAGTGTCTGGATTACCTTCTAGACAGCGCATCACTGACCAAAATTCACCAGTATCATTATTTCCTGCTAGTTTCAGCATATGCTCTCCATCTTGCTGGAGATGCCACATCTTCCTGTCCACTGGCCACTGCTTGTATATTTGTGAGACTCTTTTAGACTCCTCTCCATAGGCTTCTCTAATGAGGCCTGCTCTTTTCAACTGCCTCAGCTTCTGTTTAAGTAATTTTTTCTCCTGTCTGGTCGCCTCATCATAAGTGTGCCGATGCACTTGTTTGCATCCATTGCTACCCCATTACTTGTGGGGCATGTCTGCCAAATATATGTCATGAATTGGTCGGGTTTACAAGAATCCCGTTGAATGTTATCTGGGGCCGAGATTTTCCGAGACCCATATTTGCCTTGTTTTTTATCCAGTGCCACACAGTGGGCATTGAAGTCCCCCGCTAATATTACTCTTGCACTCCCGTCACTGGTTTTAATTCTTTCTAGCAGTATCTACAGAGTATCCTCGAAGATTTGGAGGCTGCAGCAGGCTGGGTTCCAGTAAATATTTACCAGGAACATCTCTATGCAAGATTTTACATTGTTCATGGTTATCTTGCTTGCTTGTATGCTGATCTTATTTTCGAACATCACTGTCAAATCTTTTATTGTGGCATTTCTGAATGCCATCAGTAGACCTCCTGATGGTCTGCCTTTTGCATTTTGGAGAGCAGGTAGGCAGTAAAATGTGTATCCTTCGATTGTAATTGGGTTTACTAGCCATGTCTCTTGGAAAAGGAGAATGTCTGTATTCTGAAAAAGCTGGACTTTTATTTCCTTAGCGTAGAATGTATTTGGATCCTGCGTGTTCCAGCTTGCCATAGACAACCCTTTTTTGCCTAAAGTGACTGACTCCCCACTCCTAATTTCAGCAGCACCTGTGTCAGGATCTCTGGTAGCATTGCAAGGGCTTTGTCC
The DNA here is from genome assembly GCF_040938575.1 of Ambystoma mexicanum. Taxonomy (NCBI): domain Eukaryota; kingdom Metazoa; phylum Chordata; class Amphibia; order Caudata; family Ambystomatidae; genus Ambystoma; species Ambystoma mexicanum. The sequence goes on from NC_090928.1 coordinate 742,793,722, forward strand.
TGAGAGTTTCTCACATTGTTTCTCTCTTCCACCTGGTTCTCCTCCAATCTACTGCTTTCCCCTGATTGGCTCTTGGCTTTAGGAAGCCATTTTGGGGCCTGTGGCACTGTAGAGGTTAATGGTGAAGGTTGTGTGCATGCCACGGTTAGGCCCTTTGTCTCCAAATCTCTTGAAGCACCCACTATTGCTTCCCAGGCCTCTCTCGAATTCAACCCTACTTCAGCTGTAAATGGACTACTTGGGAAGCGAACAGATTCAATGTTCAAGGTGCTGAGAAGGTAGAGATTTGGTATTTCCTTGAAGTATGACAAAATTACACTTCTGCATAGTGATTTATGCTTCCTGTTTTAGTCTGCTATGTTAAGCCATAATTTTGGCATTGCAAACACCGCTGTGACCTCTTCTTTACTCTTATTTCCCCGCTCCATTTCTTGCTGATTGGCCGTCATATGAGTCTCATTCTCCTTCAAGTTCGTTAATTTTCACCCTCCATTAGACTTTGAATTCAGTGAGGTACATTTACCTTGTCCCAGTTTGATTTGCTCAATCAATGATGTTTTTCCCTGTAATGCGGTTGATGATTTCAGGAAGATTGGTGCTATTATCAGAGACTTGTTCTGAATCACTAGCTCCTTGGAGCTTTCAGAAACTTTAGTAACCGTGATGATACTCTTATTCATTAGAAAGATTGGAGCAACTGGGTGGTTGAGTTGTGGTGATGTCACTGGTCGGCAGTAAGTACTCTTCTTATTCTTTTCTGAAGCGATCACATTGATCTCCATATCTTCTTTCACACTGTGCTGTTTGTTCTTGGTCGCCCTTTCCCACTCTTTACACTCTGTTGGAGGCCTACACTTATACTTTTGATCTCAATGTCATTCGAAGGGTCTTCTTCATGGCATTTGTTTTTATTTTTCAGAGTGCTTTTCTTTTTTGCTTTCCCCTTCTCCTTTGAACTCTTATCTATGCGTTCTTCCTCTATCAAGAGTGAGTCTCTACTGGGCTCTTCTTCCTCTCCTGTCCTTTTTCATGGTGATTTTAGCACGGATTTCAGAAAGGTATTGGTTTCTGATTTTTTGTATTTTCCATTTTTTTGTTTCTTAGTTTTCTTTTCTTCCGTCACTTGAAGAAGTGCAACCCTATTGCTTCTCTTTCTCCTTGTTTCTACGTTCTTTTCTTTCCTTCTTCCATTTACATGGTGGAGGTCCATACCGATCACGGTTTGATGTGCTTGATCCACATATTTTGACTGCTGATGTCGCTCCTCCAGAACAGGTTATTCTTCCAGTGCTCCATCCACTGCATTATCCAATCGTCTAAATTCCTCAAGGGTTGATTCTGATAAAAGGGTATCATCGAAGGGATGGTTTAACTCCTCGAATTTGTCTTCCCCCTCTTTTCCCCTTTGAGCTTGCCTTCCATTTTTCCTTTCAATTAACAGCTCGTTTAGGAGTGTTTTATTTTCTTCCTCCTCTTTACTTCTTGTCATCGATGCTGTTTGGATGGCTGAGATGTCTAATCATTGTTTGGGTAATTCCAAGCGTGTATCCTTCAACCACGGTACTAGACTAGTATTGATAATGCTATTACAGCCCACCAATGCTGAGTCGAGATTTGCCGTTTCCTTAGTCAGTTCTAAGAGAATTCCTGCTTGTGACTGCACTTCAGTTTTGAGTAGTTAGAAAACAGAAACCAGGGAGTTTAGAACGAAATTTAAAGCAGGAATTGTGGCTTCATATGAACATGGCATTCCTTGTTTCAGAGATGCAATCTGCGCTTGCATTAGATCTATTGCAAGACCTACATCTCTGTCTTCTTCCTGAATATCATTTTCATCATTCTGATTATTCGCTCTTTCCCTCACCTGGCATGCTGAAGTGCCTTTTGGCGTTGATCGTTGATGGACTCTCTGGTGGATTGAAGACTCCGTACTGAACGACTGGTTCTCCATGTTGGCCTCGTCCTGTTCAGATAGAGTACACGCCATATGTGAGAGATCCTTGTCGTCCATACCTTTGGGTTTTGTTTTTTGACAATGGTCATTAATTTTCTTTTGTATTTTTTTGGTAGTAACTGTATACTCTAGTCCTTGCTTCCATGATTGAATTATTGGATTGCTCTCCATGTCTCATGCCTGGCAAGTAATGGCATCTCTGGGGGGCTCATATTAGTATGGATTTGTGCTTGGATTTGAATTAACTGGACCTCTTCCACCCCTTGGCTAGACTTGTCTGCCCCATCCTCGTGTCTTGCCTGTGAATCATGGGGGTCTTTGTCCTCTGAATTCTCCTTTTGCTCAGAGTAGGACCCATCCCATTCTGGGTACCTGAGATCATCTTTTTTCAGTGTGCTTCTTAATTGAATTTTTGTTTTGTCTTTCTCTTTTTCTCTGGTTTGTATTTCGGAGTATGAGTTAAACCCTTTTCTTTCTTTTTTGGCTTCCCAGCCGAGGATGGCTTTGGTTTCTACTCCAATTTAGACTCCGAGCTTGGAGCTAGAAGGAAGTACAGCTTCAGGGAGGGGCCTTTGACCTCAAGTCCTTGCTGAATCTTGTATTGACCCTAAACAGCTGATGGGCTATCACTTCCCCAGCTGAACTATTCTGCAAACCCAGAATCAGATGAAGTGGCCTTGCGTCACTCTAGTCTCCCTGCAATTTAATTAGGGGCTATGAGTATCCAAGGTGGGTGGGGGGGATGAGGCACAAATCTACGCGATCTATTCAATTGTAGTAGCGAGATTGCGGGGCCCACCCATCCCCCCTCTACTTACCTTCTGTTGTCCTTCCTCGCTGTTCCCACTACTCTGTCTCAATAACAGGATAGCTTGGGTCTAACCTTGGATCTGAAGGTTGCTGATGAGCTTTCACCGTCCGGCTCCTCTCGGGATCTGCCACAGCTTGATCGTTGCACAGAGACTCACAGGACGGGACAGGACTACGCCGCACGACCAGCACAGACAGCCAAAAACAGCCTCAGACCTCGGCCTTTTCTCTGTGACGGGCTTCTCGCCACAAGGGTAGGCAGTTCCTGTTTTGTCTTCACACTTCCTGGTGGGCGTGCCTCAGGTTTTGCTAAGATGTTACAGGGGCCGTATTTGATTATATTTATGGCGCAATGTCAATTTCACTTTTCAAAGCTTCTGAGCTTCAGAGCTTCCAGCACGTCACAGCACACTATATAGACAGAAGCTGCTGGACGCTGGGTGTTGGATTATAGCAGAAAGCTGATGTCAAGTACTGCACGATACACGATACAGCAGCACAGCAGCACACAGCCCAGGATCTCTTGATTGTTCCCACAAATTGTCCTGGACTCTGGGGTTTATAACTCAACACAGACACTGAATGCTGATACATAAATTGTCTGAATTCAAGGTACCAGTTCTGCTAAATCTCCTCTTAATTATGCTTCCTCTGAACTTAACACCTTAATTTCAAATATCTCTGAAGATAGTTGTGTGACTTGACTGATATATGGATTTATTTTCTCTGACTGTCATGTCTGGAATTTGGAACACCGAAGGATGAAGGTCATGGGTTTGTTTATTTGCATCGTTGGCTTGTCACATCAATGATTCTTCAGAGATCTTCTAAGTTTGTCTCAGTGGTTGCAGAGTAATGACTATCTGAGACCAAATCTCATTGCCAAGCAATGCCCAGCAATAGTTTGTCTATTCCAAGGGTCAAAGGTTCCACAACAAACAAGATTTACAAATTCTGCAGGTTCTCCACTCATAGATTGATGACTTGCGTCCACAGCCACACAGCCCACCAGTCTTCCTTACTGTGGGACCTCAGATCAAAGGATGTGGAATATCTTTGAGGCGGTGCCTGAGCTGTTTCCTTATTCTGGGTATTTTGGAAGTCCCTTAGTGCAGCCCACTGCCCTTTATGATCAGAAGATGTCACTTGTCTATGATGATTCTTTTACACAATCTATCTGTGTACTTGGAAACTGAACTTTGAGCCTGCCTAGAGATATGATATGGCTGAACGCCGCGAGGAAATGGATCAACATTGAGCTGTTAATGCAAAGCTAGTTGATGATGACACTCCGCACTCCACAAATTAAAGAAGAACGTTATGATGAACTGGGTAACACTAATAAATGCAGGCAAATATAGACATGTTATAAACACACATTCGGTCAAAAACAAGCTCCCCCCATCACCGAACAAGCAGAAAAAATGTTATGGTTACAATATTAAAATTCAGTTCTGACAGGACTACAGTGTCCAATGACTGATACAAAATAGCTCATCCATAGTGAAAAACACGGCTACCTTAGGTCCCATTTCCTGGGTTTGAATTATGGTATAAAATATATTTGAGCAAAGACTGATAAATGGCACTTTGCCAAATGGGAAAGAACTTCAGTGGACCAAGCACACACTAGAAGGCTATCACTGAATAAACCAGGAGTTGCAACTCATTCTACAATGCCAGAAAGAGAGGACAAAATATTTGGATAAAACATAAAACGGATACAATATATCAACAGGGTTGAAAACAAAGACCAAGGGAGAGATGGATTTGACAGCAGAATGGCCAGAGGGTGGACAAGTTCATGAACATGCACTCACTGTCTGGCCCATGGCACTCAGTACGTGACCTTTCCTGAAGCCAACCAGTACCAGTCTGTTGTAAATGTCATGAACCAGCAGTAGATTGATGGCATGAGGTAATTACCAATCATGGACATATTTCAGCTGAACAACCCCCGACCCCCAGGAATTTCCAGAATAAAATAGACGTTTACGGCGAAGAGTACTGCAACTCCAAAAAAAGAGACAGCAGAACAATGATAAGTGGAAGCATAGTTACCTACTTCAAGATTATTTGACTTAAATGTCAAGCACACCCTAATATGGGTCTACATCACCATCATTTCCTAACTTATGTCTCTCTTGAAAAACACGTCCTGTCATCCTCAGCTGGCCTGAAAGTACAAGATCTAAGTGCTAGATTCATGGAGTATAGTGATCATGCTATCGTTACTCTAACTATCACTACTAAGCAAACAATAGCTAAAGTAAAATAAATTGGTGATTTGGGGATAAATGCTAGTAGAAATCATTTACATGGACAGATCAAAACATTAGGATCATGCATGTTTTAAAAAGGTAATTACAGCAAGATTTGACTTTGTAGCAAAAAGCAAAAACAGCAAGATTTGGAGAATCATCTCTGATTGCCTAACTGCCATTCAAGATTGGTGTGCTGCCAATAATCTTTGTCTGAATTCCCGCAAGACGGAGATCCACCTCATTGGCACACCTTCACCATCCTTTCCCCTCACTCTCTGGCTGTCCTCCCTTGGCCCTCCTCCTACCCCCACCTCCTAGGCTAAGAACCTTGGGGGTCATCTTTGACTTCACACTTTCCTTCTCTGCCCACATCCCTGACATCTCTAAAAAGTCAAACTTCCTACTGCACCTCCTCAGAGGTACTTTTCCTTTCCTCTCCTTCCCCCAGAAGCTCATGGCCTCCCAAGCTCTGCTTCTCTCTAGGTTGGACTATTCTAACATCCTCTTTCTAAATCTACCTGCCTCTGCTGTTCGCCCACTGCAACTAATCCAGAACAGGACTGCGAGACTTGTCCTTGACCTCAAGCCCTGGGATCGTATCTCTCCAGCTCTGGAATATCTCCATTGGCTCCCAGTGGATGCAAGGATTAAATTCACAACCCTCTGCATTGTCCAAAAGACTTTCTGGGGCCTGGGTCCAAAATACCTTCAGCTATCCCTCTGCAAATACCTCCCTTCTCGAGCTTTTCGTTTTTCAAAGAAACAGGCTCAGGGTAGATCTTTGTCTTCAGCTAAGGCCTCCCTCTGGAACGGCCTCCCTGCCACTCTAAAACTTGAGTAGAACCATCTCTGGTTCAGGAAGCACCTCAAGACCTTCCTCTTTGCTTCTGCCTTCACTCACCCTCTCCCCTGCTGATCTGTTCTGTCTTGGCACCATGCACCCGGCCACCCTCTGTCCTTGGTGCATAGGTATCTGCTCACCCTGCCACCCTCCCGCACTGCCTCTGGGCCAATCCTTGCACTGGGGTCTGCATCTGTACCCATACAGACACCCCCTTTTTCTTTCTGCACCTATCAGACCTACCATGTCTGCTGCCTTAAAACCAGCACTTGCCAATTGCTGGCTGCACTTCCACTGTTTGTTGTGTTTATTATTTATGTATTTAGTATTATTTATCTGTTTCTCCTTTGCTCCACACTTTCCACTTCTCGTGCACTATTCCCCTCCCCCTCTCCCATGCACTTGCGTGTTCTCAATGTCCCTCGGTCTAGTAAGATCGTTATTTTGTTCTCCCCTGTTCCCCTCCCTTGCCTTGTCGCGCTCTGAAACACTTCAGTACAAGCTCGATAGAAATAAACACTACGATTCATGGAATAATTAGCGCGGCGCAAGTGGCCAAAAACATGCGATTCACAGTGGAATAGCGAAAATCGCAGTGCAAGTGCGAAAATCGCACGAAAAGCAGCGCACATCGATTCATGGAAGGCCGTGCGCTAGAAATCCATCGGATGTGCGCTAAAAATGTGCGCAGCGCACGTTGGCGCACAGGCCATCTAACGGCGTGCGGCAGGTCATAGCGAAAATCGCACAGGCCACAGCGAAAATCGCACATAGCGCAGCGCACACAACAAAAGTAGGCAGAACACGGGGCGTCACGGGGGAAGTACAGGGTGCAAGTGCGCGGAATGCCCACACGCTCGCCTACAACCCGTATTCATGGAATCTAATAGGGCAAAAAAGCGCAGGGTCAAACCAGCGCACAGGCACAAACACGACCGCCACAAGAAAGCAGGCGGTAGCGTCTCTGCGCCTGTAATAAATGTGCGCCAAAAGGTGCGCCAACAAATAGCACCTATATACAGCCATGATGAATGTCCTATACTGTTGCCTCCAGGACAAATGACGTGCAAAGGGGTACCCACAAACACGGACACCCGCTGACTGAAAAATAACGTGTGCGTGTATTCCGGGGTGCGCGGGAAGTCTCACACGCGATTTGGGAGGGTATGTGGATTTCAGGGGTGCGCAGGAAGTTCCACACGCGATTTGGCCGGGTACGTGCACGGGAATTTCCACACGCGATTTGTCTGGGTACGTGGATCTCAAGGGTGCGCGGGAAGTCTCACACGCGATTTGGCAGGGTACGTGGATTTCAGGGGTGCGCGGGAAGTTCCACACGCGATTTGGCCGGGTACGTGTCCGGGAATTTCCACACGCGATTTGTCTGGGTACGTGGATCTCAGGGGTGCGCGGGAAGTCTCACACACGATTTGGCAGGGTACGTGGATTTCAGGGGTGCGCGGGAAGTTCCACACGCGATTTGGCCGGGTACGTGCGCGGGAATTTCCACACGCGATCTGTCTGGGTACGTGGATCTCAAGGGTGCGCGGGAAGTCTCACACGCGATTTGGCAGGGTACGTGGATTTCAGGTGTGCGTGGGAAGTTCCACACGCGATTTGGCTGGGTACGTGCGCGGGAATTTCCACACGCGATTTGTCTGGGTACGTGGATCTCAGGGGTGCGCGGGAAGTCTCACACGCGATTTGGCAGGGTACGTGGATTTCAGGGGTGCGTGGGAAGTTCCACACGCGATTTGGCCGGGTACGTGCACGGGAATTTCCACACGCGATTTGTCTGGGTACGTGGATCTCAGGGGTGCGCGGGAAGTCTCACACGCGATTTGGCAGGGTACGTGGATTTCAGGGGTGCGTGGGAAGTTCCACACGCGATTTGGCCGGGTACGTGTGCAGGAATTTCCACACGCGATTTGTCTGGGTACGTGGATCTCAGGGGTGCGCGGGAAGTCTCACACGCGATTTGGCAGGGTACGTGGATTTCAGGGGTGCGCAGGAAGTACCACATGCGATTTGGCCAGGTACGTGCGCGGGAATTTCCACACGCGACTTGGCTGGGTAAGTGGATCTCAGGGGTGCGCGGGAAGTCCCACACGCGATTTGGCAGGGTACGTGCGCGTGAATTTCCACACGCGATTGGGCTGGGTACGTGTATGACAGGGGTACGCAGGAAATTCTACACGCGATTTGGCTGTGTGCTCCCAGGTATTCCTTGTACACCCTCCATGGCCCCTGCAGGCAACTGACACCACAGGGGACTACCCTGCATACCTGCTCATGTCACCCAGCACCCCCACCTCCCAGCATCCAGGGGCACCCTCCACCAGGCCCCCACTTATGGCCCCCTGCACCCCCACCCCTCAGCATCCAGGGGCACCCTCCACCAGGCCCCCACACATGTCCAACTCATGTCTCCCACCACCCCCACCCCCCAGCAGTGCAGGGGCACTCTCCACCAGGCCCCCACTCATGTCCCCCTGCACCCCCACCCCCCAGCAGTGAAGGGGCACCCTCCACCAGGCCCCCACTCATGTCTCCCACCACCCCCACCCCCCCAGCAGTGTGGGGCACCCTCCACCAGGCCCCCACTCATGTCTTCCACCACCCCCACCCCCCGGCAGTGTGGGGCACCCTCCACCAGGCCCCCACTCATGTCTCCCACCACCCCCACCCCCCAGCATCCAGGGGCAGCCTCCACCAGGCCCCCACTCATGTCTTCCACCACCCCCACCCCCCGCATCCAGGGGCACCCTCCAACAGGCAGCCACTCATGTCCCCCTGCACCCCCACCCCCCAGCAGTCCAGGGGCAGCACCACCAGGGCCCCACTCATGTCCAACTCATGTCTCCCACCACCCCCACCCCCCAGCATCCAGGGGCACCCTCCACCAGGCCCCCACTCATGTCCAACTCATGTCTCCCACCACCCCCACCCCCCAGCAGTGCAGGGGCAGCCTCCACCAGGCCCCCACTCATGTCTCCCACCACCCCCATCCCCCCAGCAGTGTGGGGCACCCTCCAACAGGCAGCCACTCATGTCCCCCTGCACCCCCACCCCCCAGCAGTCCAGGGGCAGCACCACCAGGGCCCCACTCATGTCCAACTCATGTCTCCCACCACCCCCACCCCCCAGCATCCAGGGGCACCCTCCACCAGGCCCCCACTCATGTCCAACTCATGTCTCCCACCACCCCCACCCCCCAGCAGTGCAGGGGCACCCTCCACCAGGCCCCCACTCATGTCTCCCACCACCCCCATCCCCCCAGCAGTGTGGGGCAACCTCCACCAGGCCCCCACTCATGTCTCCCACCACCCCCACCCCCCAGCATCCAGGGGCACCCTCCACCAGGCCCCCACTCATGTCTCCCACCACCCCCACTCCCCAGCAGTGCAGGGGCAGCCTCCACCAGGCCCCCACTCATGTCTCCCACCACCCCCACCCCCAGCAGTGCAGGGGCAGCCTCCACCAGGCCCCCAATCATGTCTCCCACCACCCCCACCCCCCAGCATCCAGGGGCACCCTCCACCAGGCACCCACTCATGTCCCCCTGCACCCCCACCCCCCAGCAGTGCAGGGGCAGCACCACCAGGGCCCCACTTATGTCCAACTCATGTCTCCCACCACCCCCCCCAGCAGTGCAGGGGCACCCTCCACCAGGCCCCCACTCATGTCTCCCACCACCCCCACCCCCCAGCATCCAGGGGCACCCTCCACCAGGGCCCCACTCATGTCTCCCACCACCCCCACCCCCCAGCCACCAGGGGCAGCCTCCACCAGGACCCCACTCATGTCTCCCACCACCCCCAACCCCCGCATCCAGGGGCACCCTCCAACAGGCAGCCACTCATGTCCCCCTGCACCCCCACCCCCCAGCAGTGCAGGGGCAGCACCACCAGGGCCCACTCATGTCCAACTCATGTCTCCCACCACCCCCACCCCCCAGCATCCAGGGGCACCCTCCACCAGGCCCCCACTCATGGCCCCCTGTACCCCCACCCCCCAGCATCCAGGGGCACCCTCCACCAGGCCCCCACTCATGTCTCCCACCACCCCCATCCCCCCAGCAGTGTGGGGCACACTCCACCAGGCCCCCACTCATGTCTCCCACCACCCCACCCCCCCAGCATTGTGGGGCACCCTCCACCAGGCCCCCACTCATGTCTCCCACCACAACCACCCCCCAGCATCCAGGGGCAGCCTCCACCAGGCCCCCACTCATGTCTCCCACCACCCCCACCCCCCAGCAGTGCAGGGGCAGCCTCCACCAGGCCCCCACTCATGTCCAATTCATGTCTCCCACCACCCCACCCCCCAGCAGTGCAGGGACACCCTCCACCAGGCCCCCACTCATGTCCCCCTGCACCCCCACCCCCCAGCAGTGCAGGGGCACCCTCCACCAGGCCCCCACTCATGTCTCCCACCACCCCCACCCCCCAGCAGTGTGGGGCACCCTCCACCAGGCCCCCACTCATGTCTCCCACCACCCCCACCCCCCAGCATCCAGGGGCACCCTCCACCAGGCCCCCACTCATGCCCCCCTACACCCCCACCCTCCACCAGGCCCCCACTCATGTCTCCCACCACCCCCACCCCCCAGCAGTGTGGGGCACCCTCCACCAGGCCCCCACTCATGTCTCCCACCACCCCCACCCCCCAGCATCCAGGGGCACCCTCCACCAGGCCCCCACTCATGTCTCCCGCCACCCCCACCCCCCAGCAGTGCAGGGGCAGCCTCCACCAGGCCCCCACTCATGTCTCCCACCACCCCCACCCCCCAGCAGTGCAGGGGCACCCTCCACCAGGCCCCCATCCATGTCTCCCACCACCCCCACCCCCCACCCACCATGGGCAGCCTCCGCCAGGCCCCCACTCATGTCTCCCACCACCCCCACCCCCCCCAGCAGTGTGGGGCACCCTCCACCAGGCCCCCACTCATGTCTCCCACCACCCCCACCCCCCAGCAGTGCAGGGGCAGCCTCCACCAGGCCCCCACTCATGTCTCCCACCACCCCCATCCCCCAGCATCCAGGGCCACCCTCCACCAGGCCCCCACTCATGTCTCCCACCACCCCCACCCCCCAGCAGTGCAGGGGCAGCCTCCAGCAGGCCCCCACTCATGTCTCCCACCCCCCCCACCCCCCAGCATCCAGGGGCACCCTCCACCAGGCACCCACTCATGTCCCCCTGCACCCCCACCCCCCAGCAGTGCAGGGGCAGCACCACCAGGGCCCCACTCATGTCCAACTCATGTCTCCCACCACCCCCACCCCCCAGCAGTGCAGGGGCACCCTCCACCAGGCCCCCACTCATGTCTCCCACCACCCCCACCCCCCAGCATCCAGGGGCACCCTCCACCAGGCCCCCACTCATGGCCCCCTGTACCCCCACCCCCCAGCATCCAGGGGCACCCTCCACCAGGCCCCCACTCATGTCCAACTCATGTCTCCCACCACCCCCCAGCAGTGCAGGGGCACCCTCCACCAGGCCCCCACTCATGTCCCCCTACACCCCACCCCCCAGCAGTGCAGGGGCACCCTCCACCAGGCCCCCACTCATGTCTCCCACCACCCCCACCCCCCCAGCAGTGTGGGGCACACTCCACCAGGCCCCCACTCATGTCTCCCACCACCCCACCCCCCCAGCATTGTGGGGCACCCTCCACCAGGCCCCCACTCATGTCTCCCACCACACCCACCCCCCAGCATCCAGGGGCAGCCTCCACCAGGCCCCCACTCATGTCTCCCACCACCCCCACCCCCCAGCAGTGCAGGGGCAGTCTCCACCAGGCCCCCACTCATGTCCAATTCATGTCTCCCACCACCCCACCCCCCAGCAGTGCAGGGACACCCTCCACCAGGCCCCACTCATGTCCCCCTGCACCCCCACCCCCCAGCAGTGCAGGGGCACCCTCCACCAGGCCCCCACTCATGTCTCCCACCACCCCCACCCCCCCAGCAGTGTGGGGCACCCTCCACCAGGCCCCCACTCATGTCTCCCACCACCCCCACCCCCCAGCATCCAGGGGCACCCTCCACCAGGCCCCCACTCATGTCCCCCTACACCCCCACCCTCCACCAGGCCCCCACTCATGTCTCCCACCACCCCCACCCCCCAGCAGTGTGGGGCACCCTCCACCAGGCCCCCACTCATGTCTCCCACCACCCCCACGCCCCAGCATCCAGGGGCACCCTCCACCAGGCCCCCACTCATGTCTCCCGCCACCCCCACCCCCCCAGCAGTGCAGGGGCAGCCTCCACCAGGCCCCCACTCATGTCTCCCACCACCCCCACCCCCCAGCAGTGCAGGGGCACCCTCCACCAGGCCCCCACCCATGTCTCCCACCACCCCCACCCACCATGGGCAGCCTCCGCCAGGCCCCCACTCATGTCTCCCACCACCCCCACCCCCCCCAGCAGTGTGGGGCACCCTCCACCAGGCCCCCACTCATGTCTCCCACCACCCCCACCCCCAGCAGTGCAGGGGCAGCCTCCACCAGGCCCCCACTCATGTCTCCCACCACCCCCAGCCCCCAGCATCCAGGGCCACCCTCCACCAGGCCCCCACTCATGTCTCCCACCACCCCCACCCCCCAGCAGTGCAGGGGCAGCCTCCAGCAGGCCCCCACTCATGTCTCCCACCCCCCCACCCCCCAGCAGTGCAGGGGCACCCTCCACCAGGCCCCCACCCATGTCTCCCACCACCCCCACCCCCCACCCACCATGGACAGCCTCCGCCAGGCCCCCACTCATGTCTCCCACCACCCCCACACCCCAGCATCCAGGAGCAGCCTCCACCAGGCCCCCACTCATGTCTCCCACCACCCCCACCCCCCAGCAGTGCAGGGGCACCCTCCACCAGGCCCCCACCCATGTCTCCCACCACCCCCACCCCCCACCCAACATGGGCAGCCTCCGCTAGGCCCCCACTCATGTCTCCCACCACCCCCACCCCCCACCCAACATGGGCAGCCTCCGCTAGGCCCCCACTCATGTCTCCCACCACCCCCACCCCCCAGCAGTGTGGGGCACCCTCCACCAGGCCCCCACTCATGTCTCCCACCACCCCCACCCCCCGGCAGTGCAGGGGCAGCACCACCAGGGCCCCACTCATGTCCAACTCATGTCTCCCACCACCCCCACCCCCCAGCAGTGCAGGGGCACCCTCCACCAGGCCCCCACTCATGTCTCCCACCACCCCCACCCCCCAGCATCCAGGGGCACCCTCCACCAGGGCCCCACTCATGTCTCCCACCACCCCCACCCCCCAGCCACCAGGGGCACCCTCCACCAGGCACCCACTCATGTCCCCCTGCACCCCCACCCCCCAGCAGTGTGGGGCACCCTCCACCAGGCCCCCACTCATGTCTCCCACCACCCCCACCCCCCAGCCACCAGGGGCACCCTCCACCAGGCCCCCACTCATGTCCCCCTGCACCCCCACCCCCCAGCAGTTCAGGGGCACCCTCCACCAGGCCCCCACTCATGTCTCCCACCACCCCCACCCCCCAGCAGTGCAGGGGCACCCTCCATCAGGCGCCCACTCATGTCCCCCTGCACCCCCACCCCCCCAGCAGTGTGGGGCACCCTCCACCAGGCTTTCACTCATGTCTCCCACCACCCCCACCCCCCAGCCACCAGGGGCAGCCTCCACCAGGCCCCCACTCATGTCCCCCTGGACCCCCACCCCCCAGAAGTGCAGGGGCACCCTCCACCAGGCCCCCACTCATGTCCCCCTGCACCCAGGTCCTCACAATCCCCAATCATGTGCGTTATGGTCAGCCTCCACAGCCAAAAGGCCCTACCAAGTATCCCATTCACCCACATGGAAATGGAAATTACATGTTACACCCCCATTGTTCATAAAGCAAATGAACCCATGTCCGTCACACACAATGGTTGCAATTGAATGGGAAAACACCCAACATGACATGCATGATACCAATGAGATGATACCACACAGTGAAGTATGAAAACAAACATTTTTATTAAAAAAAATTGAATGCAAATGCAATGAAACAAACTACAATGGCAATGAAAAAAAGATAAGCTGCATGTCCGTCCAAAAAAATAAAAAATACAAATCCAAATCCAAAAAAATGTTGTCCAAAGTCACATTAAAAATAAAATCAATCAGAGAGAGAAAAATAAATGCAAAGGCCATTGCTCCATGGTGAATAAATAAAAAAAAAAAATAATAATCAAACAATCCAATGAAGAACTATGTACAAAACATCCAAGGGTCCATGAGCCCAACTGAACAAAGGAAACCTACAAAAAACCCTAACTAAAATGCAACTATATACAAAAAGTGGAGCAGTGTCCGTCGACTCCAAATCATAAGTAGAAACAAAGGAAACCTAAAACTAAAGAACTATATACAAAGGCGGCGGGCAAGTCCAGCGACTCACTCCGTGGTGTTCCGGGCCAGGGCATCATCAAACTCCTCGTCTATGTCCCGGAGGCGGTCCTGTTCCATGGCCCCGAGGGTCTGCAGGGATGACGCCATCTGCTCCTCCAACCCCCTGTGGACTGCGTCGAGGCACTCGGCCCGCCTCAGGGCCCTCCACATAGAGTTCTCCGCCCTGACCATCGTGAGCCGTGCCTCTTCCGCCCGCCGCCGCTCCGCACCTATCTGCTGGCCCAACCGCAGCCACACGGAAGACACTTCCTGTCCTGGGTCCTCCTGCCCTCTGGCCGATGCCTGCCCCTCCGATGTTGATGGCCCCGAGCCATGATGCCTACCACGTTGACTCTGCTGCTGCCTCTGACGCAACTGCCTCTGCCAGCACGACGGCATCCAGGCTGATGGAATCCACCGACGCCGTCATTCACGTGCCCTGCCTGATGATGCCGGCACATCCTCCATCTGCTGGGGTACAGTTGCTGTGGTGTCCACCCCTGCTGGACCTCCGACTCCCAACTGTGGCAGGGATGGGATCCCCACCGAGCTGGCTGCATTGGTCAGGGCAGGTCCACAGGGGGCCCTGGTGGCATCTGGGCCGGAAGACGGCAAGGAGAGCAACCGGCATATAGCCTCCACAGAGGAGGAGAGGGCCGCCAGATTGGCCGACACATGCAGGAAACCCCCGAACATGGAAGATCCCAATTGGGCCACGTCGGCATGGTGCTCTTCGTGATGACGTGCGTGCTCCTCCCGGGAAGCATGCACGTCATCACGAATTGCACCCGCGCGCATCGCGACCCCAATCAGGACCTTCTCCATACGGCCACGGGTCCCCTCGTCCGCAGGTGGAGGGGAGTCAGGTGACATGGACATCCCCTCTACCTGTGGACGGGCCTGGGACGGGGCATCCCTGCTGGTGCATGGTGGTGCACTCACAGGGTCAGGGACAGCGACATGCACAGGTCCCTCCACGGTGACCTGTGCTGCCTCCTGCCCCTGCCCCTGGACTGCACCACTTGCACCAGCAGGGATGCCCCCACCAGGCCCCATGTGTGCCTCAGTGGCGGCCTCCTCCTCCTCTGTGGAAACCACCAACCTGGATGGCTCCTCACCGTCTTCCGCCATAGCAGGCCCCTGTGGGGGCTCACCCACCCCTTCCGCTGCAGCCGTGGGGGCATCCCCGCCGCCTTGCTCCACAGCGCCGTCTCCGCCCTCTTCTTCACTAGCCGCTGCGTAGAGGGAGACATAGAACACAAGCATCAGGGTACTGTTCAATGGTCCCCTAGACAGGAAGCAATAGCAGATGAGTACCACTGTCAAAGTACACTTCCATCATGTCCCTCCACAACACATGGGTCAGTCCAGGCAAAACACACACAGTAACAGGCATGGTGCATGCCATGGACATTTCCATACATGTCCAATGGACTCTTGAAACATTAAATGATATGGAACTCACATGCATCATGGGTCATGCCTATCACATGCACACAGTACACCTCAGTCACATCCATCTGGCCTCATACACCCCAAACACAGCGGATACAAGGATAACTAGGCTGCATCAGTGAATCTGTGCATTGTCAAACACATGTGTCATGCATCCATGGCATTCACAAGTCACAGACACGCAGGTCAGGCACACAGACATGGCTACCATATATGTACCTGGCATCAGCACCCATCCCTCACCCCCACCCATGTCCAGGAACAGAGACTGGCATGCCCTCATGTGTAAAATCTGCATCGGGCTCCCCATGTCGCATTTAAACACATGCAACAACCATGTGGTTCACACATCACTGGTCACACATGCATTACCATGATGTCCCTGCACACATACATGCATACATGGCCTATGTCACACATACAGGCAAGTATCAGACAACCAGCACACCGCAACATACCCTGTCTCACACAGCAATGCTTGGCCACTTACCGCTCAACTCCAGACGGGTCTCCCTCTCAAGGATCTGGGTGTGGAGCGCTGGGCGTACGCGTTCCAGGACCCTCATCTGGATGGGACTCATGCGGCCCCGGCCCCCCTCCACGATGCGCCGGGCCTTCACGAGGGTCCTGGACCTCAAGTCCTCCCAGCGCTTCTTGATCTTCTGGACGTCACGGGTTGCCACCCCCACCGCGTTGATGGCAACCACACAGTCGGCCCAGATCCTCTCCCGTCCTTCCTTGCTGGCGCGGGACGATCCAAAGAGGGCATCATACTGCCCCAGGACATGCTCCACCAGGACACCAACTTCGGTGGCAGTGAAGCTGGTGCCCATCTGCCCCTCTGGCCTGGGGTTGCCACTGGTGCCAGATGTGGAAGTGCCCGACATGGCAACCCCAGAGGCAGGAGTGGGTGGGCAACTGGGTCCTGGGGCTGGGCTGTGGAGCGATGTTATCCCAGTCGGGAGTCTTCAGTTCCAGCAGGGGTGGACATTGCAACTGGACCCCTGCAGATGGCTGATGTGCAGGCACCAAATGGCAGGGCACGGTGGCAGCAGGCAGGCAGGCAGGCAGGCAGCAGCAGCAGATGGCACGTGGGAGGCTGCTCGGGGCAATGGGGGGCAGTAATTCGGCCTTCTGGGCAGGAGCGTGGTCTTCTGTGTGTTTTCGCATGGCCAGCTTGATACGGAGTGATTTGGGACGTGAAAATCCTGCACGTCAGCGTGAAATTCGAGGAAAGGCCCTTAGCGCGTAAGCGCGTCAGCATGCATACGCGATTCTATTGGACCAAAGGCCCTCAATGCGTAAGCGCATCTGTGACATGACCCGCACGGGTGTTTCCCTCATAGCACGTGATGACAGAGCACACGTGGAAAGACTGCACGTCAGAGTGTCATCGCGTGTAATACGACAAAAGTGCGCGTGCACGTGATTGGCCTATGTACGTGTATTTCAGGGGTGCGCGGGCACTTACACACGCGAGTACATCAGCGCACGTGTATTCCGGGGTGCGCGGGAATTTCCAAACGCTATTGGCCTGGGTACTGGATTTCAGGGGTGCGCGGGAAGTTTCACACGCGAGTACATCAGCGCACGTGTATTCCGGGGTGCGCGGGAATTTCCACACCCTATTGGCCTGGGTACTGGATTTCAGGGGTGCACGGGAAGTTTCACACGCTCGCCTACAACACGTGCAAAGAAACACGTACGCCAGTAGGAAGCAGGCATACGTCGACCCGCGACGCATAAATTTGCGCGCAAAAAAAAAAACAAGCTCAGACGCCAGGATGAATATACCATTCCTAGCAGCAGTGGCCGTGGGCTACCAAAGGAGGAGGAGGATAGTCAGGGCCAGAATATTCACACCCAGAACCAGCCTTTTCGGGATGCCTGATGACCAGGTGTATGGGAGGTACAGGTTTCCACCACACATAATACTGGACCTGGTGAGTGAGTGGGAGGATGACCTCACATCACCCACCCTGTGCTCCCAAGCACTCAGCCCCCTGGAGAAGGTCCTTAATTTACTGCACTTCTTAGCCACTGGATCATTTCAGCGGACAAGTGCCATAGTGGGTGGGGTGTCACAGGCCACGCAGTCACGCTGCCTACACCAGGTCTTGAACATCATCACTGCACGCCCATCAGTCCGCAGGCACATATACCTGCCCAGAACACATGCAGAAAGGCATGCTGCCGCCCTGGATTTTTACGGTGTGGCACGATTCCCCAAAGTGCTAGGTGCCATCGACTGCACCCATGTGGCTCTACATCCCCCCAGGGCATCTGAGCACATCTATAGGAACCGCAAGCACTGGCATTCCATCAACATGCAGGTCGTATGTAATGCCAAGGGAATCATCACCTCAGTATATGCCAGCTATCCCGGGTCCACCCACGACAGCTTCATTTACCGAATGTCCACCCTAAACCGGGACCTAGAAGCTGGGCGGCATGGCGATACATGGCTGCTTGGTGAGTATGAATGCCACTGCACATGCATGCATGTCAGATACTGAGCAAGGTCACAACCCCACCAATGATACCAATCACCACCTCCACAGGGGACAGTGCCTACCCTCTCAGCCCCCACATGATGACGCCAATTCGGAACCCCACCACGCCACCCGAGGTAAGATATAACACAGCCCACATTGCAACCCGGGGCATAGTGGAGCACACATTCGGAGTGCTTAAGTCACGCTTTCGTTCCCTTGACCGTTCTGGCAGGCAGCTGTTATACGCTCTCCCAGTAGTGTGCAGGATCATAGTGGCAGCATGTGTCCTGCACAACGTTGCAACACGCCGGGGCCTGCCTGCGGACATGGTGGTGCCCCCACATCCCCAACCACATGCACGCCCGCTGCGCATGGGAGGGGAAAGGGCACGGGGGGAGGCAGCCCGTACACAGCTAGTGGCTAATTACTTCACATAGAAATCACACCCCTGTGGAGTGCACACTGCCCTGGCACATACCATCTGACAATCAATGATGACTCAACCTGACACTGATCCTGAATGTCTGGAGAATCAACCGTCAAAACCATATCAGCCTGAGATTGTTCACCTGGAAGTGTTACAATATGTGCATCCCTACCTACACAGACACCACCAATGCAGTTTCGTGAAAAAACACATTCATGTAGCTAAAATGAACACCCACTTGCAAAATGCAACATGAGGACAGTGCCATGTCACCCAACCCATCCCCAGCACCGCCACACGACACACCGTGCCATGTCATGCTATGTGCAGGTAAACAAAGTAATCCCCACAACATGACACAAGTGTTACAATGTACAGTGTCCCTAATTGAAACTCGCGACACCTGAAATGTTCACTGTAATGCAGGACCAACAACACACTTGAGCAGGTATTTAGCAAAAACACTTATCATCTACTGACCCTCAAAACTACCAATAACATGACCTTACGAATGTAATGAATTAGTAGTCTCACCACTTGGAAATGCCTGCACTCCCACCACTTCCAACTGTATGGTGTTGCCGCCATGTAGAGTTGTAGGTGCACTGCTGCCAACATGGACCCCATCTCCAAAGTAGAGGGCCTTGTGTAGACATGAGGAAAGGACCTGCAAATTAGGAGGTAGACACGGATGATGAGTTACACATCAATGCAACATGCAGTGTACAACACAACAGCAATATGCACTAGGAATGTATACACAGTATTGACTAGACTGCCCACACATGTAGTCACCATGTACGTCAATGTCACTTGGGCACACCCTTTGCAAGCCCATGGAAACGGGAAGCAGGAGGGGTGTGTGTGACATAAACCCAAGCATCTGAACCAAATACATGACAAGCCTGCATGTGCCCAGCCACAATGCAACGTATGCCCACGGGAGCCACACAAGGCAACACATTGTCCCAAAAATATTAAAAAAATAAAAAAAAAAAATTAAAAAAAATAAAATAAAAAATGGCCATTAATGGGCCCGGGGGGGTTGGGGAGGCCACCCAGGAGGTCCGAGGACAGGGTGCTCACCAAAACCCACCTGTGTGGATCTTGCGAAAAAAAAACACCTCCATGGGCTCATGGCCCACACAGCTACCCTATTGTGGGAGTATCACTGCTGTCGCTATTATCACCCTGTGCAGCTGCATCCGGAGGTGGTTGCACTATGGGAGGCAGCCCACGCAAGGCCCTAGTCTGTTCATCCATGGCTGCAAGCATGCGGGTGTGGTAGGTCTCGTTCTGGAGGATGAGGGTGCGGAGGTCCCCATGCAACAACACACGGGATGCCCGGACCTCCGCCCTAGTTGCCTGCATCTCAGCTGAGAGCGTACGGGTGAGACGCTCCAGCTGCTGTTCTGTCCTTCGGTCTGTTGAAGCCTCAACAAGAGTCGCCCTGAGGTGAAGGAGTTCCAGCCTCAGGGCTTCCCTGTGGCCCTGGGACTCTATGGAGATGGCTTCCTGCAGAGTCACCAGTGCCGCCTGCCTGTCCCTGTTGGACGTCCTCCCTGTGTGACTGGCAGATGGAGTCGGTTGCCTGCTGTAGTCGCTCCATCAGCCTTTCGGGGGGCACAATGGAAGTGGCCACCCTATCCATGGCCTGAGCCATCATCTCTGATGAAGCTGCCTGTTGGGTTGCCATACCGTAAATGGATTGCTCCCATGCGGTATTGCCAGGTGGCGTACGGCCACCACGTCGGCGGGCACCACACCTGTCTGGGGCAAGACGAACTGCGCCTTGCTGTGCCGGCACTGCCTGAGGCTGCAGGACTGCATTCCCCCTCTAATCTGCTGGCCCAGGAACAGGATCAGATGTTGCAGAGTGTGACCCTGCATCCGTAACCACCAAAGGCGTAGCTGCCAACACTGACATCCCCATTGAGGGTTCTGACCCTGGTGCAGGTGGGTGGGACAGAACAGAATCCCTCCCAGGAACACTCACCTGCGACGGCACGTAGGTCTCATCATCCGAATCAACACCTGAGTACAGCTCGGGGGAGGTGCAGCCAGAGACACCCCCTGAGAGCACGACCTGCAGCAGTTGTGGGTTCTCACCCACCACCACACCACGTCCCTCACTGGTGGTCGGTCGGCCCTCGCACCCCTCCTGGGTCTGCACCATCTCCACAACCCCAGCAGTATCAGGTGAGTCTTCCCCTGCAAAGACATAAAAGCAAACAAATGGAAACAGGCATTAGCACCATGGCACACAATGAGGGCTGAGAAGCAACAGAACCAGTACTTGATTGACACATGTCCCACATGACTAAAACCCTCCCATGCATGCACCCTCACTGCGTATGAAGGGGAGGCAAATGGCACACATTGATGACACCAAGATGGAAGATGAACATATTTGCTGCATGCTGCCTAGCAGTTGCATCACACATTGGCCTGTGATTGCCAGGTGAAATACACATGCCATCACACAGATGACATGTACCATTGCTATTGAGTGAAGATGGAGAGGAGGGCAGCACTTATTCATTCAGTCCGGTTCCCTCATGTAATAGCTTTTCTAATTCAAACAGGTCTGATTTTTCACCTGGAGCTGCCAGTCCAAAATGGTCCGATTGCACAGGGACATGTCTAAAGAAATGATATCCAGGTAACAAAGTCACTCCACTTTACCATAGCCATGTCAGACATGTGACTAGAGGACTGAGAAATGCCTAGTAAAAGTGGTGGAATGCAAACAATCTGCCTGAATGAACAGTGAAAAATAAGCAACAATGTTGGTGCAAGGTGACACTTCAAGGGCAACTGGCGTGCTGTTGGGCTATATGTCTACTGTTGGCAGAAGGGATACTGCTATGGCCAAATGTTTCTGTGCAGAATGTATTGCATGAAGCACATGGGTGACCCAAACGACTCAGGCGTACACACCCTCACCTGGCACACAAACAGAAGCCCTCACACACTCACCATGCACATGGATGACACACACATGCATGTGCACTCACCGGACAATGCCTCATAATCAGGCAGATCTCCCACGCCTTGGATCTGTTCCTTCGTGACGTAGGTCCCAGTGACTGACTCATGTGGAGTGAGTTCCATGTCTTCTACTGGAGACCCATCTCCAGTCACTAGAGTTGCGGCATGACTTGAGGCCAGCTTATTCTTTGCCCTGCGCTTTAGGTCATTCCAGCGCTTATAGCAATCATTGGCTGTGCGCCTCACGATTCCAAGGGCACTTGCGATGTCCGCAACGGTCTGCCAGTGTGCCTGGCATTGTGCAGGTGTGGTCTTGGATCCTGCAACAATGACCATCTCGTTATCATGTGCGGACACATACTCGACAAGTGCATTCAGTTCGGCATCCGTGAAGCTGGGCTTCCTCGACGGGCTGGACTGTGTAGCCGTGTCTGGGGCATCAGCCTGTGCCGGACGAGCACTCTTCCTCTTCCGCTTGGAAAGTGGTGGTGATCCTGAGTGTCCTACGCCGCTCTGGACGCTGGGTGTGTGAGAGCTGAGGTGGATGGAGCCGCAGCTGCCCCTGCAGCCTCTCCACCCTGCCTACTTGGGGCAGCAGATGACCTTGCTGCCCCTGATCCACGTGGCCTGATGACATCAACGTGCACCAGCGCACGTGTCATAGGCCTGCTGACCTGGAAGTCAGCCATGGAGTCAGCCAGGTCTGGTGCCACAATGGGCTCGTCCAACAAGGGCTGAGCATTGATGGTGTCAGCCACATCAGCCTCAACCAGGAGGGTGGGGGGGGGATTATGGGTGCCCTTGACTGGTCCTCCACACATGGGGGGACAGGGTCACCCTGCAAGTAACAACCACGTCCCCTACCGGATCCACCACGGCCACCACTTGTGGCTCGTCCACCTTTGCCACCCTTACGGATTCCTCGCCTCCCAACCATGGCACTGATGTTAATGTGCGTATGGGAGTGGCTGTAAACTATTGTCCTGGGCAATTGGGGGTCAAAGGGGTTGGGTACCAGATGGTTATTGTACCCTAGTGCTCTAGCAAGGCTGAATGTGACCCCTGGGGAAAGATGACGGGTCACGCAACGCACAGGAAGCCCAAAAAAGGGAGATGACGTGCACGCAACCCCTCCTAGACCACGTGTGCAGAAAAAAAAAACCTGCACTACGCTGTGGCACCCAGTAACACAAGAATGAACGTATGCGTGTCACACGCAGCCTAGAATGACCTCTGAAGGGGTAGGCTACACACGGGGCAAGCACAGATGTTAGATACGTGCGTGACTCACCGCCTGCCAGGAAAAAGAGCGTGAAAAAGAAGCGCGTTTGGTTGGCAACACCCCCGCCAAAAGAAGATTTGTACGCTGTCTGAGGAGACAGGACAACAGTAGAAGGGAACACTGTTTAAGGGAACAGGCCCAGGAAAACCAGAAAAAGAGAAAAAAGAGAAAATGCTGTCAGAGGTAACAGGGAGTTCGAACTTGAAACGCCGTGAAGTAAATCGCGTGTGAAATGACAAGAAGTACAGAATTCACCCACTCGCTCTCCACGAAAAGCACGTACAAGGAAATGGTGTTCTACACGTACCTTTTATGCAGGCCCACACGTCCAGGGTCACTTACGCGGCATGTACGCGCTAGGGCCATTTCCACCAATTACACGCTTTGTCACTTCTGCGTGTAGGGCCATTTCCACCAATTACACGCTTTGTCACTGCCGCGTGTACGCGATAAGGCCATTTCCACTAATTACACGCTTTGTCACTTCTGCGTGTAGGGCCATTTTCACCAATTACATGCTTTGTCACTTCCGTGTGTACGCGCTAAGGCCATTTCCACCAATTACACGCTTTGTCACTTCTGCGTGTAGGGCCATTTCCACCAATTACACGCTTTGTCACTTCTGCGTGTACGCGCTAAGGTCATTTCCACCAATTACACGCTTTGACACTCGGACGTGTCTTTCATTTTTTTAACACGCAACATTTCCAACGTGTGCCCTATTCAACGTGCACATGACTTCATAGACGCGCATACGCTGGTGACGCGTTTACGCGCTAAGGGCCTTTCCTCGAATTACATGCAGACGTGTTGGATTTTCACATGCAAAATCACTCCGTATCAAGCTGGCCACGCGTTCACACACGGAAGACCACGCTCCTGCCCAGAAGGCCAAATTACTGCCCCCCAGAGCCCTGAGCACGCTCCCACCTGCCATCTGCTGCTGCCTGACTGCCTGCTGCCCACGTGCCCTGCCATTTGCTGCCTGCACATCAGCCAGGGGTGCTGTTGCTGTGACCACCCCTGCTGGAACCGAAGACTCCCGACTGCTTTTCCATCGCCCCACAGCCCAGCCCCAGGACCCAGTTGCCCACCCTCTCCTGCCTCTGGGGTTGCCATGTCGGGCACTGCAACATCTGGCACCAGTGGCAACCCCCGGCCAAGGAGGCAGAGGGGCACCAGCTTCACTGCCACCGAAGTTGGTGTCCTGGTGGAGCATGTCCTGGGGCAGTATGATGCCCTCTTCGGAAGGTTGCGCGCCGACAAGGAAGGACGGACTCGGATCTGGATGGACATCGTGACTACCATCAACGCGGAGGAGGTGGCAGTCCACGACTACGAATGTGTCAGGAAGCGTTGGGAGGACTTCAGGTCCAGGACCCTCAACAAGGCCCGGCGCCTCCTGAAGGCAGCGGATGCTAAGGGGCGCCGGGGCCACTTGTCGGAAGATCAGATGAGGGTCCTGGAACGCATATCCCCAGCGCTCCACATCCAGGTCCTTGAGAAGCAGACCTGTCTGGAGTCGAGCGGTAAGTGTACATGCATACTGATTGTAAGCTGTGTGTGTGGTGGTGTGCCAGGAGTGTGCAGGTTGAACATGTATTTTTATGTGGCCAAGTAGGGGGGGTGTACAGGGCCGTGAGGGTGACACATGCGAGGTGTCTCATGTGTGACACATGGATGGTGCTTGTGTGTGTGGGCTTGCATGGCACAGGATGTGGAGGAATGATTGTCAAGTGTGACATGGATGTCGATCAAAACACTGCGACAGTTGGCGGAGGTGTACACATGCATGCAAGTTTGGTGTTGTGTGTGCATGTGTAGTGTACTCCCTATGTTGCATGTGATGTGTGGATGACCTTTGGCTGCTCATGCTGTTGTATGTGAATGGATGGTGCTGGCTGTTGCAATATGGCTGTGGTATGGCTCATGTGTGCAAGTTGAAATGACATGTGTGTTGGGGATTGTGATGCCATGTCTGAGGTTTACCAATGCCACTCATGTATAACTGTCATGTGTGTATGAGTCCATTTTACAGTGCACTGATGCCTGTGTTTTCTTTCTCCCTGTCTGCAGCGTCAACTGATGAAGAGGGCGGAGAAGGTGCTGTGGAGCACAGCGGCAGGGGTCGCACCACCAGCCGGAGACGCAAGGCCCAGATCCCCTCCCAGGTTGTGATCTCGTCGGGGAGTGAGGAGTCCGATGCCACATCCCAGGCCACAGCTGCCGAGGGGAGGTCCAAGAGGCGGAGGTTGGAGTTGGACTCCTCGGCAGCAGAAGGGGCAGCTGGGACCCCACAGGGCCCAACGGAGGAAGATGGCACGGAGTCATCCAGGTTGGTGGGGGGTTTGGTGGAGGAGGAGGCCGTGCAAGCGACAGTGGCGGGGTCTGGAGGTGGGGATTCCACTGGTGCTAGTGGTGCAGTGCAGGATCAGGGACAGGAGGCAGCACAGGCCGCCGCGGAGGTGCCTGTGTGCAATCCTGTCCCTGCTCCTGTCACTGCATCATCTTGCACCAGCGGGGATGCCTACCTCCAGACCCGTTCTCAGGGAGAGGATTGGCTTCCAACACCTGGCCTTCCTCTCCCTGCGGATGTGGCTATCCTGCACCAGGTTGAGCCTGTCTAGGGTGGGGTGGCGTTGCGTCAACGGGCCATGCGAGCTGACCTGCAGTCTTTTCATGATGAGTCTGCACGTCTTCTCGCATGGCTCGTTGACCGCGTTGACCCGCTGGGACAGCTCACCAGGGCTGGATTCCTCCGTTTCCTGGACCTTGTTCCGACCCCTTCTCCACAGAACCCCCTATGCCCCAGTCGTCCTCCATGCCATCTTCCCACCCATGTGTCACCTGGGTGCCCTGTGGAGCTCACTCCGACCGTGCGGCCAGGCTGGTGGACAACAGATCCCTGCCACAGTCGGGAGTCGGACGTCCAGCAGGGGTGGCCACATCAACGACTGCACCCCAGCTGGAGGAGGATGTGCAGGCACCATCAGACAGGGCACATGGACAGCAGCAGCTGCAGCAGCAGGAGGCTGTAGGTGGGAGCCACGATAGCTCGGGGCCTTCAACATCGGAGGGGCATGCATCGGCCGGAGGGCAGGAGGACCCTGGACGGGAAGTGTCTTCCGTGTGGCAGCGGTTGTGCCACGCCATAGATGCGGACCGGCGGCAGGCAGAAGAGGCGCGGCTCACGATGGTCAGGGCGGAGAACTCCATGCGGAGGGCCCTGAGGCGGGCCGAGTGTCTCGAGGCAATCCGCAGGGAGTTGGAGGTGAACATGTCGGCGTCCCTGCGGACCCTCAGGGCCATGGAACAGGACCGCCTCCGGGACATAGACGAGGAGTTCGATGATGCCCTGGCCCGGAACACCACTAAGTGAGCCGCTGGACTGGCCCGCCGCCATTGTATATAGTTATTTAGTGATAGGTGTCCTTTGTAGTTTATTTTTATTTGGAGTCGACGGACACTGCTCCACCTTTTGTATATAGTTCCATTTTAGATAGGTTTTTTGGTAGGTTTCATTTCTTCTCTTGGGATGATGGACCCTGAATACTTTGTACATAGTTGGACTTTGGATTTGGATATTTTTTTTACTATGAATATTTTTTCCCATGGAGCAATGGTTTTCTATTTCTTTTTTCCTTTCATTTCGTTTTCATGGACTTGAACTTTGGAAGATATTTTTTTGGATTTTCATTTATTGATTTTAATTTGAAAAGGGACAGCCAGCTTAATTTTGTTATTTTTTTACTTGTGTATTTTGGTTAATTTTGTTTGCCATTGCTGTTGTTTTTAATACATTATTTGGACTTTTTCATTCTTCAATGTGTGGTTTCATCTCATTGTTTTCATGCATGTCATGATATGGGTTTTCAGGTTCACTTGCAACCATTGTGTGTGTGTGAGACACATGTGTTGATTTACATTGTTTCGATTGGAGTAGTATCATGGGCACATGTAATACTTGGTTGTGTCTTTGGGCTGTGGTGGCTGGCCATGAGCCACATGCTTGAGGATTGACAGGGCCTGTGGGCAGGGGGACATGAGTGGGGGCCTGGTGGAGGGTGCCCCTGCACTGCTGGGGGGTGGGGGTGCAGGGGGACATGAGTGGGTGCCTGGTGGAGGCTGCCCCTGGTGGCTGGGGGGTGGGGGTGGTGGGAGACATGAGTGGGGGCCTGGTGGAGGCTGCCCCTGGTGGCTGGGGGGTGGGGGTGATAGGGGACATGAGTGGGTGCCTGGTGGAGGCTGCCACTGGTGGCTGGGGGGTGGGGGTGATAGGGGACATGAGTGGGGGCCTGGTGGAGGCTGCCCATGGTGGCTGGGGGGTGGGGGTGATAGGGGACATGAGTGGGGGCCTGGTGGAGGCTGCCCCTGCACTGCTGGGGGGTTGGGGTGGTGGTAGACATGGGTGGGGGCCTGGTGGAGGGTGCCCCACAGTGCTGGGGGGTGGGGGTGGTGGGAGACATGAGTGGGGGCCTGGTGGAGGCTGCCCCTGGTGGCTGGGGGGTGGGGTGGTGGGAGACATGGGTGGGAGCCTGGTGGAGGCTGCCCCACACTGCTGGGGGGGTGGGGGTGGTGGGAGACATGAGTGGGGGCCTGGTGGAGGGTGCCCCTGGATGCTGGGGGGTGGGGGTGGTGGGAGACATGAGTGGGGGCCTGGTGGAGGCTGCCCCTGCACTGCTGGGGGGTGGGGGTGGTGGGAGACATGAGTGGAGGCCTGGTGGAGGCTGCCCCTGGTGGCTGGGGGGTGGGGGTGGTGGGCGACATGAGTGGGGGCCTGGTGGAGGGTGCCCCTGCACTGCTGGGGGGTGGGGGTGCAGGGGACATGAGTGGGGGCCTGGTGGAGGGTGCCCCTGCACTGCTGGGGGGTGGGGGTGCAGGGGGACATGAGTGGGTGCCTGGTGGAGGCTGCCCCTGGTGGCTGGGGGTGGGGGTGGTGGGAGACATGAGTGGGGGCCTGGTGGAGGGTGCCCCACACTGCTGGGGGGGTGGGGGTGGTGGGAGACATGAGTGGGGGCCTGGTGGAGGCTGCCCCTGGATGCTGGGGGGTGGGGGTGGTGGGAGACATGAGTGGGGGCCTGGTGGAGGCTGCCCCTGCACTGCTGGGGGGTGGGGGTGATAGGGGACATGAGTGGGTGCCTGGTGGAGGCTGCCCCTGGTGGCTGGGGGGTGGGGGTGATAGGGGACATGAGTGGGGGCCTGGTGGTGGGTGCCCCATGACTGCTGGGGGGTGGGGGTGCAAGGGGACATGAGTGGGGGCCTGGTGGAGGCTGCCCATGGTGGCTGGGGGGTGGGGGTGATAGGGGACATGAGTGGGGGCCTGGTGGAGGCTGCACCTGGTGGCTGGGGGTTGGGGGTGGTGGGAGACATGGGTGGGAGCCTGGTGGAGGCTGCCCCACACTGCTGGGGGGTGGGGGTGGTGGTAGACATGAGTGGGGGTCTGGTGGAGGGTGCCCCTGGATGCTGGGGGGTGGGGGTGGTGGGAGACATGAGTGGGGGCCTGGTGGAGGCTGCCCCTGGTGGCTGGGGGGTGGGGGTGGTGGGAGACATGAGTGGGGGCCTGGTGGAGGCTGCCCCTGCACTGCCGGAGGGTAGGGGTGGTGGGAGACATGAGTGGGGTCCTGGTGGAGGCTGCCCCTGGTGGCTGGGGGGTGGGGTGGTGATAGACATGAGTGGGGGCCTGGTGGAGGGTGCCCCTGCACTGCTGGGGGGTGGGGGTGCAGGGGGACATGAGTGGGGGCCTGGTGGAGGGTGCCCCTGCACTGCTGGGGGGTGGGGGTGCAGGGGGACATGAGTGGGTGCCTGGTGGAGGCTGCCCCTGGTGGCTGGGGGGTGGGGGTGGTGGGAGACATGAGTGGAGGCCTGGTGGAGGCTGCCCCTGCACTGCTGGAGGGTGGGGGTGGTGGGAGACATGAGTGGGGTCCTGGTGGAGGCTGCCCCTGGTGGCTGGGGGGTGGGGGTGGTGATAGACATGAGTGGGGGCCTGGTGGAGGGTGCCCCTGCACTGCTGGGGGGTGGGGGTGCAGGGGGACATGAGTGGGGGCCTGGTGGAGGGTGCCCCTGCACTGCTGGGGGGTGGGGGTGCAGGGGGACATGAGTGGGTGCCTGGTGGAGGCTGCCCCTGGTGGCTGGGGGGTGGGGGTGGTGGGAGACATGAGTGGGGGCCTGGTGGAGGCTGCCCCTGCATTGCTGGGGGGTGGGGGTGATAGGGGACATGAGTGGGTGCCTGGTGGAGGCTGCCCCTGGTGGCTGGGGGGTGGGGGTGATAGGGGACATGAGTGGGTGCCTGGTGGAGGCTGCCCCTCAGTGCTGGGGGGTGGGGGGTGGGAGACATGAGTGGGGGCCTGGTGGAGGCTGCCCCTGCACTGCTGGGGGGTGGGGGTGATAGGGGACATGAGTGGGGGCCTGGTGGAAGCTGCCCCTGGTGGCTGAGGGGTGGGGGTGATAGGGGACATGAGTGGGGGCTGGGTGGAGGGTGCCCCATGACTGCTGGGGGGTGGGGGTGCAAGGGGACATGAGTGCGGGCCTGGTGGAGGCTGCCCCATGACTGCTGGGGGTGGGGGTGCAAGGGGACATGAGTGGGGGCCTGGTGGAGGCTGCCCCTGCACTGCTTGGGGGTGGGGGTGATAGGGGACATGAGTGGGTGCCTGGTGGAGGCTGCCCCTGGTGGCTGGGGGGTGGGGGTGATAGGGGACATGAGTGGGTGCCTGGTGGAGGCTGCCCCTGGTGGCTGGGGGGTGGGGGTGATAGGGGACATGAGTGGGGGCCTGGTGGAGGGTGCCCCATGACTGCTGGGGGGTGGGGGCGCAAGGGGACATGAGTAGGGGCCTGGTGGAGGCTGCCCATGGTGGCTGGGGGGTGGGGGTGATAGGGGACATGAGTGGGGGCCTGGTGGAGCCTGCCCCTGCACTGCTGGGGGGTGGGGGTGGTGGTAGACATGGGTGGGGGCCTGGTGGACGGTGCCCCACAGTGCTGGGGGGTGGGGTGGGTGGGAGACATGAGTGGGGGCCTGGTGGAGGGTGCCCCTCAGTGCTGCGGGGGGTGGGGGGTGGGAGACATGAGTGGGGGCCTGGTGGAGGCTGCCCCTGCACTGCTGGGGGTGGAGGTGATAGGGGACATGAGTGGGTGCCTGGTGGAGGCTGCCCCTGGTGGCTGGGGGGTGGGGGTGATAGGGGACATGAGTGGGGGCCTGGTGGAGGCTGCCCCATGACTGCTGGGGGCTGGGGGTGCAAGGGGACATGAGTGGGGGCTTGGTGGAGGGTGGCCCATGACTGCTGGGGGGTGGGGGTGCTGGGGGACATGAGCAGGTGTGCAGGGTAGTCCCCTGTTTTGTGGGCTGCCTGCAGGGGCCGTGGAGGGTGTACAGGGAACACCTGTGAGGACCCACCCAGCCTAATCACGTGTGTAACTTCCCGCGCACCCCTGTAATACACATACCCAGCCAAATCGCGTGTGATAATTCCCGCGCACCCCTGTAATACACGTACCTGGCCAAAACGCGTGTGATAATTCCCGCGCACCCCTGTAATACACGTACCCAGCCAAATCGCGTGTAAAACTTCCCGCGTACCCCTGTAATACACATACCCAGCCAAATCGCGTGTGATAATTCCTGCATACCCCTGTAATACACGCACCCTGGCTAATTGCGTGTAAAACTTCACGCGTACCCCTGTAATACACGTTCCCTTGTCAATCGCGTGTAAAACTTCCCGTGCAAATCTCTCAAAACGTGGCTTTTTCAACAACACTTGACCAATGAACAAACTGAATGATGAAAAGACCGCAAATCACAATACAGAACTACTGCTAAAAGATGCCAGCCCAATTGTTGGTTAACCACACCCTATACAGTACTAGTTGCTCTCGAACAAGGTCTATGCTTTAAACAATAAAATAAAATAATAAATGTATTAATATAAATAAGAGGTCAAAGCATCTGCACCACCCATGTGCTTACTTCCCTGGTGAAACGGAAAAGCACAACATCCTGTTTCCTTCCTTTAATGAGGTATTGGCATGGGTACATTTCTAAATATTGTTGACCTCCTTACAATTTAGGAAGTAATTCTAACTTGTTTACCGTTTCCACCATTCAGTCCCGAATATTTACTTCAAAATGATGAGTGGTGTAAAGGCAGAGTGTGCCCCATTTTTGGAGTCCAGAGGACTCCATGTTGATGGTGGATTTACAATGATCAATAAGTCTGCCATGGTAAATTTGCTGATTGCTGGAGGTAAAGTGGAGCATATTGCTGGTGGTAAACCAACCACTTCACCTCCAAACTTGGAGTTTGGCAGTGCAGTAAATTCAGGGTAAAGCGGCAGTAACAGAATTACCCCCACTTTATCACCATTTTTACCCACACTCATAATAAAGTCATCAGTCTTTTATTATTTTCTCTTTAGCACATAGTGTAGTATTAAATAAACCATGCACCGGTGCAAGTGCAAATGCACTTGCACAAAATTTGCTGTAATGAAAAAAACAGGTGGCTTATTTACGAGTTCAGGGCTGCTGTACTTTCCTGATGGAAATTATGTCACTGTTACTTTTTTAGTGCTAACATAATTACCACCAGTTTTAACTTTGGAGGTAAAGAGTAGGATTTAACTCCAGCATATTGTTGAAGGATTTACCTAGATGGAATTACAGTTTGCAGAAAATCCTCCAGAATTCATGTGGAGTACTATGGTCTCCAAATATGGGGAAAGGCACCACCGTTACACCACTTGCTAATAATGGGCTTGCAAGTCGCGAGCCCGTTATTAGTGCCCTCCCCATTTCCATTGAGACCTATGGGGGCTCAAATGGGAATGGGGAATGGCATGTTCAATGGGGACTCCCCATTAAACTACACCGGTGCCGGACCCGTTATTGGAAGCAGTCATGGCGCAAATAGCGCCATCACTACCACCAATCTTGGAATGAGGCCCATTATGCCTTACACTGTCAACCAAGCACAGTTATGATTAAGAGCCAAATGGAAAGTATTGAAAATGGAGAACTTGGTAAAGTATCCATTCGAATACCTTATTACAGTAATAAAGTTAGAAAGGAAGCTGCTTTTCTCTCTAATATTGAGAGAGCAGAAGGTGGCACAGTCGTGGCAGTGCAGGCCTAAGGAGGAGCTCCAAGGTCCTCCATGCTCTTGCCTGCTCTTTGAAAAACTGTAACCTAAGTGGAGAGTAAAGTTGACAGTCTGGCCGTATGGAAGAGCTCTGAGTTCCTCCTTGTGCTTGTTTGTTTGACCACTCATTACAAAACTGCAACCAGATCAGAGCGTAAAATTGAGTGCTTTGGGAAGTCTGTGCCCAAGGAGGAATTCCAAGTCCCTCCATGTGTTGCTCATTCACACGTTCATGCAAACCTGTACTCTGAACAGAGCATAGTGGAGGTAAGGTGGTGTAGTCTGGGCAGTCCGGGCATCGTCCGTGCTTCACATAATTGTTTGTGGAACCACTATTGCAGTTGTACTTGGTGTGAGACAAGGGTGTGCAGCCCTGTTTTTTTATTTTTATTAATTAATAAAATGCGGGAGATTCCAACTCTGAAAGGGTAATCTGCCAATCATAAACTCCATGCCAAAAGCACAGTGTACACCTGTGTCTTGCTGCACCAGTAGCCTGTTCTGCCTAACCTGCTCTTCTGTTCTACAGAGCAAGTTCAGACGCCATAGGTGGTGCCCATCGGACACCTACACTGTCGTCCAAGTCGCTGCAGTGCAGTGGTGGCATTTAAGACTTGCACCCCTGTACCAAAACCCTATAATTCTGAGTTAATATTCTGCCGGCAGATACGTCTTAATATATATGCCATACCTGAGTTATGGTATGGTGAATGGTAACTCTGATAATTATTACATCCACAGAAGTTTAATATCACACAAGCATTTTCCTGCAGTCGCTTGTGAGGCGTTTGGCTTCTGTTTTCCACCATTTGAAGCATTTCTGGGCTGATATTGTGTGTGTTGTGTGCAGATTGAATCTCACCGTACTAATCCCACCTTAGCATGTTCCCTATTAACTGGGATGGTGGAATCAGGTGACCAGAAGACACCACTTTGTTTGGGCTCCTGTGCCCATTTCCTGCAGCACTCAGACTGTAAGTAGCTTGTGAGGCTTTAGGCTTCTGTTTTCTTTTCACCATTTCAACCATGTCTAAACTGATATTGTGTGCTTTGTGTGCGGATTGAATCTTGCTGTACTAATGTCACCCTAGCTTGCTCCCTATTGGCTGGGCTGGTGGAATCAGGTGACTGGGACACTACTTTTCAGAGGCTTCTCCAGGGCAGCCCCAGCCAGTGCAGAGCCCTGAAGTGAAGGGCCCAGAGACAAAGGGTAGCTCCTGAAGTAGCAGCTCCAGATTGCATTTGCCAGTGTTCGCCAGTGGAGCCTGCAGCACAGCCGTCAACCAGAAACGACTGACAAGGTAAGCAAGGTGCGGGTAGGGGGAACGGCCATTACTGCTCCCAATTAAACTGTGACACTTCTCGTATTACTCCTTTTTACCAAAAAGCTTGTAGTATGCTGTATGCCGCCATACTTGTATGTTTCCATATCTGGCAATTAGGCACAATTTGCTGTATAGGCGCATTATAAATACCCAATAAATAAAATAAAATACAATAAAATAAATAAATAAATGAAAGGATTCTGTGCATTATCTCCAGACAGGCTGGCCCTGACATTGCTGGCAGGATTGTAGCATTGGGGATTGCCTCTCGTGGTTATTTTGTGAGGGCAGATAGTACCCTTCCCAGAGAGACAGACACTCCCCAGGGAGCTATCCTGGTAACAGGAATCAAAGGAGACACCTATTCACAACAGGATTAGCCTCACACCAGGGTGTTGCATATCTATAGGCCTTTGATCCTATTGAGAAGGGAAGTGGGTGGAGATAGTGTAGACATAGAGAGCCCTTTACAGCTGGAGGAAGGTTCTACTATTTTGTTTCTCTGTGCCTCTATCTTTCCTTCCTGTACTCTCCACTTCCTGTAGTACAAACACTTTGGTTGTTTTGTCAGAGGGCAAAGTCCACTTGTTCAAATAAAAGTGATTGGACATCTAAAACTGGCTAGCTTTCGTTCAGTCACCTGGGGACTTTTGCCTTTAAAAGAAGGGGTCTCCCACCACTTCTTTGATTCATCTCTGGACTTCAACCCTTGAAGAAGAATTAATTTGGACCCTGTTGGAAGAGCAGTGCTTTACAAAATCCCCCAGTTGTGAGTGGAAGACAGGCAAACAAGCCAGAGGCAAGCTCTGCTCCCTAACCTTCCCGAGGGAATACTGGGGGTGACATGTTGCTGGAATAAGACCCGCCTCTCTGCCAGCTACAGCAGTACCCAGGGCCTCACCATGTTCAAGGGCCCCTGCTGTAGTGTGCTAGCTTACCCTTTGCTTGGGAGCCCAAGAAAAAGGGCCCACCTCGTCCCTGATTCCCAGCAACCTGAAGAGTGGCCTGCTGCTGGAGCAAGACCTGTCTCTCTGCCACTCACAGCTGAACCCATAAAGGACCCCAGCAGTTGTGTTCTAGGTTCCCCCATGTTTGGGAGCATGAGCAAAGGACTAATTCTGTCCCTGAGACCCTGGACTGGGACACAGAGCACCCTTGAAGCCAAGACACCTGGGATCCTAAGGTTCTCACTGTTGATCTGCGTAAAGCCGTATTTCAACAACAGTTGTACACATTCAAACTACCCGAACCCTCCGGTATTGCATTTTGGACTCTCCCGATCTTTCACTCGCTCGCACAGCGCCAAAATGCCTGGTTCACTGTTGTCAAAGCGCCAAGAGACTGCAAAGGTATTATTGACTGATAACTGCGTCCTAGTTCCCAAAAACTGTCTAGGTCACATTCATCCCTTTTGCAACTCAAGAACACATCCTTTCTGAACAGTGTGGTTTTTATTGCTTTTTTCTTCCCCTGTCCCATTACTCAGACTGCTGCATATTGATTTCATGTATATTCTCTGTTCTTTCTACAGGGGTGGGTTGTTGTAGTTTTTTCTATTTTGTTACTAGCGGTACCACCTGGCGTTGCATGGATCTGTAGCTGACTTGCACGTGGGTGTCTGCTATAGCCTTGTGGATATTTTATTGGGTCATAACTTCCTATTTTTAAAAAATCGCAAAATTGTCAATCTCCCAAAATCAGCTATACTGTGCAGGGCAAATGGGTGGGGTTGGTCAAATGTCACTATTGCCAGTACACCCCAGACAGGTATGCCAACCTTGTGTCCTAATTTCCTATTATTGGAAAAGTTGCAAAATCATCACTCTCCCGAAATCGCCTATATTGATAGCACAAGGACGGACCCTGCTCCATGCAGGAAGAATGGGTGGGGTTTGTCAGATTTCACTGTCACCAGTACCCCCCAGACTGGTATGCTGACCTTGGGCAAACATCTAAGCCAACCAACTTTTATGGGGACAGAGCTGACCCGAACATACAAAAACACTTTCACAAATATATATTTATAAATAGATTACGTGTACTGTATGCTCCTCACCTTGAATTTATACCTCTTCCAGCTATGCTTTAAAATAAGCAACAATTGAAGCAACATTCAAATAAAGTGGTTCATCTTAAGTATGCAAAACAATAGAATGTAGCAGTGTTGGAAAGTAGATTCAGTAATCAATCAGGAATGTGTGCATGTTGTTTCAAATGACACCACTGATGCAAGAAATTGCTTCAACAGTAGAGAAACAGCCATGTGTGGAACTTTGATTTCCTAAAGTATCTGTAGATGAAAGACCTTACAACACACATTCGGCAATGTTAATCTGAAGTATAGTAGCTGTTGCAATTGGGAGAGAGCTTTTTCATAATACATAGGAAGATGGTCAAGAATTTGTAATTACTATTTTCGAGGTGCTAGTGCAGGAAACAGTTAGTGTAAATAGATATGTAGGAATGTCTTAGATATATAGGAATGTTTTATGCGTGGAAGCATGAGTGTCCATAATGTTACAAAGAGTAAATTACGCGAGATGTTAAAGAAAGGTTTTTATACCTTCCTTTTTCTGATCAGAAAATTGTAATTTTCATATCTCGTAACACAAGCTTTTCATGATATGCAATGCAGTGACCATGGTTGTAATTTACAGTCAACGCTGCAAAATCTAGTTGTTAATAAGTACTGTTTAATAATGATTCAGAAATATAGTATAGATGGTAGGAAAATGATTTTGTAAATAGTCAGGTATCTATTTGCAACAAAACCTTCAAAACATGTGCAATCATTTTTTATGAACATTTCACAACTTGGGTACGTACAGTAGTAGATTGGCTTGCCTGAAATGACTCTATAGTTACACAATAAACTAGATTGCCAAAGGGTTTAAAGAATGTCTACATAAATGTTGCTAGAACCAAAGTTTTCAAATATGTTGTTTATTCTTTATGAATATAAACATGCTAAATGGATGATTGAAAAGAGCGAATAGGTAATACTTGTTTATGTAAACAAAGGCTAGATATTTACTAGTTTTCAATATAAAATCGATACAAAATAAATGTATATATTAGATTGTCAAAATGATATAAGTTTGCAGAATTTGTTTTTTGTAATTTAGTCCGAAATGCACTTCTAACTCTGCTGCTTCAACACAAAAGATGGCACTACACACTCTATTAAAGATTGTCACCAAGAAGACTCCCAGAAATAATTGTGTTATTTTGTTATTGATGTATTTATTTATTTTTATATGTGTATAAGCGCATAAGCCCATAGGCATCAAAGCACTGGTTACAGAATACAGCCAGTAAGGGAGTGAGCAAATGAACAAGGGAAGTGTCAATTGAACAGCCAGGTTTGTAATTGTCTTCTGGACGGCCAGGTAGAAGGTTCAGAGTGAAAGTTCAGAGGAAGAGAGTTCCAGGGTCGAGTGGGTGTAACTGGGAAGCTTGAGCCCCATGCTCTGGTGCACTTAAATTTCGGTGTGACCAGGCGGTTGCTGAAGATCGTGTGCAATGGCCTGTTCGAGGTAGTATTGCTCAATCTATCAAAGGGTAAGATGGATAAGAGTCAGAGAGGCATCTATGAGTGATTGAAAGTATTTTGAATTTGCTGCTCTCACACACGGGAAGCCAGTGTACTTTATGTCTGGAATCTGAGATGTGGTCATACTTAGAGAGGTCCAGGGTAGTGCGGATGGCATTATTTTGAATTACTTCTAGTTTGTTAATGTTGCCAGCAAGGAGGGATGGCTCTGACTATGATGAGGCAGTTGTGCATGGAAAGGAACAGCATGCTGACAGTTATCAGCTTGGTGGAGTCTGCTGCAGGGGAGGCAATGGCATTGAACTGACAGGACATATTGAGGGTAGAGTCCAGTTAGACACCTAATGTCTTGACAGTGGTAGAGTCTGGGATAGTGCAGGTATCAAAGGCTGGGTCTAGTTTAGATTGACACACGGACACCCTGAAATCAAGATTTCAGTGTTATCATCAATAAGCCACAGCTGATTGGAGGCCATCCAAACTTGGATAGTATCAAAGATCTTATTGATTGTAATGTTGTATTGGGCGAAGTCTCGGTAGAGGGGGAGGAGGATTAGGGCGTCATTGGCATAATTGGTGTAGGAAATGTTGAGGGAGTCCAGGTGGTTGAAAAGGGGTTTGTTGTACATATTGTAGAGGGTGGGGGAGATGCAAGAGACTTGTAGGATACCACAAGAAAAGGTGTAGAGTTAGCTGTGGCATTGTCTATGAAAACATGCACAGTTCTGTCGGCAAGGAATGAAAAATCACATCTTGTTGCTTCAGTGGAGTAGTTGGCAGCGGTAGTGAGGTGGATACAGCAGGTGTCATAGTACACAAGATCAAAGGCTGCAGAGAGATCAAGAAGGAGTAATGGAGCCAGGATGTCTGATTCACAGATGTCGTCCAATGTTTTTTTTAGGTTTAGCAGAGCAGATTCAATACCTTGGCCTTAGCAGGAGCTTGATCGCTGAATGGGTTGAGGGGGGCTTTTTTGAGGAGAGATCCAGGCCTCTTTAAGGTTAGACAGAACTGAGCAAGACGCGAAGGAGGAGTTGATGATGGCAGTGAAAATAGGTGTGAGTGCATCAGTGCAGTTTTTGATGAGAGTAGTGGGACAAGTGTCTCCTTGGCAGTGAGAGGGTTTGAGGCTGTTGATGATCTTAGCTGTTTCTGCTTCAGTGATAGGATAGAAGCTGAAGGGGCTGGGGAGATAGTTACAGGTGAGGCTGGGGCTGGGGTCATAGGATTGGGGTTGAGGTACTGAGGTTCGGAGTGGATAAGTTCTTGCTTCTTTGAATTTTACCTTGGAGGCTTGTGATTTTATTCTGAGGGCCAACTGAACTTATTCATGCCAGACATCATCTTTAGTGAAATTGGCAGGGGGGGATAGGGGTTTCCAGTTCGCAAAGAATAGTGAAGAGTTTGTGCTAATGGAATTTCGCTTTAGAGATACTCTCAGTGTAAGGAGAGGCTTTGGCTCTGAGAATGGCTAGTTTGTATTCCCTAGAAATGTTGTTGGAACAGATTCTGTTGGAGGTAGTGGGAGCTTTGTGCCATTCAGTTTCAGAGGAGCATTTTTAGAGCACAGGGTTTATAGGTTAGGGTTGAACCAGGAAGGAGTGGAAGGTTTGACCTTACGAGATTTGAGAGGTGCGATTGTGTCAATAGATGTAGCTATGGCAATGCTGCATAGATCAACCAGAGATGTAGGATTATAGCCAGGAAGGAGTGGAAGGTTTGGC
Organism: Ambystoma mexicanum; assembly: GCF_040938575.1. Taxonomy (NCBI): domain Eukaryota; kingdom Metazoa; phylum Chordata; class Amphibia; order Caudata; family Ambystomatidae; genus Ambystoma; species Ambystoma mexicanum. The sequence continues at coordinate 742,832,386 of NC_090928.1, forward strand.
TTTACGAGATTTGAGAGGTGCGAGTGTGTTGATAGCTGTAGTTATGGCAATGCTGTATAGATCAACCAGAGATGTAGGATTGTAGGCAAAGCGAAGGGAGAGGGAGGGTTCTGCTACAAGCAGGGGGAGGAGGCAGTCTTTGGTCAAGTTGTGTGAGCAGAGTATGATTGCTGGGGACGGTGGTGTTGGTGGTGGGCTGAATGTCAGTAGGGATAAGAAAGGAGATGATATGGTGGTCAGACCAAGGACATGGCATTTTAGAAATGACTGAGATGTTGCAGGTAAGGTCCACAAGCCAGTCGATGGTACGGCCCAGAGCATGAGAAGGATTGGTGATGCAATGGTTGCAGCCTAGGGCTTCAAGGGTATTGGTAAGGGAGAGAGCATCTTTGCCAGTGGATCATTGATGCTGAGATTAAGGTATGCAAGTTGAATCATCTTGGAGGCACGTTACAGATTGGTACTGAGGATCTGAAGGAGGCCTTCCGCAAACAATTGGGGAGGTCCTTGCAGTCACTGTAGGAAGTAGAGGGAAAAGGTGGTGGTGGGCGAGATACACAATTTTGCACAACGTATGTCACAGGAGTAGAGTGGGCTCATGGGCGCAGATCTGATGGTGAGTACTTCCCTGTAGATGAAGGTGACACACAGGCCCTGTTTGATGTGTGCAGTGGATGATGGCGTAGCCTGAGGGAATGGTAATAGAAAGAGATGTACCAGCAACAGAGTGGAGCCAGAATTCTGTGTTAGCAATGGGGTCAAGGTTGTTGAATATGATAAGGTCTCTGATGGTATGTGCAATGATGGATATTCCATTTACAAGGGCACAGGTGAGTGGGTGGGGTCTGTCAGGTGGGTGACTGGACCGATGAGGAGGTTAGAGTTGGGGACAAATATGTGATGGTAGCAGGACTCCTTGTGTGTGAGCAGAGGTGCATGTTCTTGTCATGAAGTGGGATTATTAGTGACCTAGGAGTCGATGGTGGGGAAGAGCAGGTTGGCAACCTGGGGCATCTGAGTCAACCTATGTAAGGGTTTGCAGTCTTGTGGGGGTTAGTGGTTAATGAGAGTGTGCTGGTGGATTGGGAATAGGAGATGACAGGCAGGGCAATAGTGTAGTTATTAAGACTCAGGGGTGGAATAAGGTGAGTAGGGACGACAGTGGCAGGGCGTAGTCTTGGGAGGAGGTGCGTGGTTTGAGGGGGGTGTGTAGGCACCACATACTTGTGAGGTGTACGTTTCTTGTGAGCCAGCCTGAACCCACCCGGAAGGGCCGTAAGTGCAGGCCTTGAAGTTGGGCTGGCTTATAATAATATAATGTATAATGGCAGTAATAATGCCAGCAGGCCAATCAAGAAGCATGGGGGTTGGGGTGCTGTGGGAAGCTGGAGCGCTGCAGTGTGCATTACAGTGCTCGCTGGTGTCTGGTGAGCAGCGTTCAGGAGCCTCTATGGAAATGGCCATCTTTAAATGGGAAAGATCTTTCATTAAAAAAGAAAATAGTGCACTATTTTCTTTGGTAATAAAATATTTTTCCCACCCTATTGGGACATTTGTCATAGTATGTAGTTTGGCACTCTGGAAGAGATAGACCAGTGTTACACTGTCTAGGTGAGTGGATGAGAGGACCTACACCACAATGCTGCCTGAAAAAATACTGAAATGCCTTTTACAGTGCACATTGTAAAATACCTATTTTTGGGTCCTGGACCTTCTGAGCCGCCCTTACCGCTCCTACTTCTAAACTCTCACTGTCTCCTTCCCCTTTATCCCAATTTTAACCTAAATCTGTTTATTTACACCTAAAAACCACCCCTATCATTACATTGTATTTTCTTTATTTTGATATTTGTTCTACTTTTAGGTATGTCTTACCCACTCAGTTGTTTCTTGCAATATTTGTTCCTCTTTGTAAATTCATTCTTTATTATTTCCTGCAATATTATCACCGGAAATATTAAAACAATTAGAAAATAGAACATGGTGGCCTGATTGATGCAGAGAAGTGTCAGAAGGCTTGGATGGTACCACGAGAAATAGCTATCCCGTCCTGATTCAGGCTGGTCCAGGTACAAATCCTTCATATTGTTTACAACATCCGGGACCTACTGTTTAGATGTGGCCATGCTGTGAACCCCAACTGTTTGCACTGCCACATTACAACTGGCAACATTTATCGTATGATTTGGCTGTGCCCAAAAATGTGTACATTATGGCTTGCAATTCAAATGCACGTATCCAGAACACTTGACCAACCCACCCCAGAGGACCCAAACGCTCTCAACTGGGCATATGGTGTGAGTTGGCCTACTCTCAACATGAAACATGTTTCAAATCAAATGTCATGGTAGTGGCCAAATGTAATGTAGCCATGTATTGGGGCAAAGAAGTAACCAAGATATCTAACTGTGAACATGAGTTAGGCAACTGGATGTCAATAGAGGAGCTAATATGAAATGTGCCAAGATACAGAACAAATGGGAGAATCACAGATAGTTGGGTCATGTGAATGAGCTAGTTTCTATTTGCCTATAATTGTTGTATTCCTACTAAGGAACTGTGTATGTCACTGATCGATTTGTTTGTAACTGTTTGGTTTTGATTACAAATCGTACCTTTTAGTTTGCTGCTATCTTTATAATTTCAATAAAAAGAATGATAAAACATGAGAACATGGGAACTGTAAAATATCACCTCTGCAGATGGTCAGTCTAGTGTAACCTCAAACCTGCGGATCATTGCCTCCATTGACTTTGTAGCGAAAAGCAAAAACAGCAAGATTTGACTTGGTATCAAAAAGCAAAAACAGCAAGATTTGGAGAATCATCTCTGATTGCCTAACTGCCATTCAGGATTGGTGTGCTGCCAATAATCTTTGTCTGAATGCCAGCAAGACGGAGATCCTCCTCATTGGCACACCTTCACCATCCCTTCCCCTCACTCTCTACCGGCCTCCCTTGGCCCTCCTCCTACCCCCACCTCCTAAGCTAAGAACCACGGGGTCATCTTTGACTTCACACTTTCCTTCTCTGCCCACATCCCTGATGTCTCTAAAAAGTCAAACTTCCTACTGCACCTCCCCAGAGGTACTTTGCCTTTCCTCTCCTTCCCCCAGAAGCTCATGGTCTCCCAAGCTCTGCTTCTATGTAGGTTGGACTATTGTAACAGCCTCTTTCTAAATCTACCTGCCTCTACTCTCCGCCCTCTGCAACTAATCCAGAACAGGACTGCGAGACTTGTCCTTGGCCTCAAGCCCCGGGATTGTATCTCTTCAGCTCTGAAATCTCTCCATTGGCTCCCAGTGGATGCAAGGATTAAGTTCACAACCCTCTGCATTGTCCACAATGCTTTCTGTGGCCTGGGTCCAACATAACTTCAGCTGTCCCTCCGCAAATACCTCCCCTCTCGAGCTCTTTGTTTTTAGAAGAAACAGGCTCGGTGTAGATCTCTGTCTTCAGCTGAGGCCTCCCTCTGGAATGGCCTTCCTATCACTCTAAAACTTGAGGAGAACCATCTCTGGTTCTGGAAGCACCTCAAGACCTTCCTCTTTGCTTCTGCCTTCACTCCCCCTCTCCCCTGTTGATCTGTTCTGTCTTGGCACCATCCTCCGGGCCCAGGTATCTGCTCACCCTGCCACCCTCCTGCACTACCTCCAGGCCAATCCTTGCACTGGGTTCTGTATCTGTACCCATAGAGACACCCCCTTTTTCTTCCTGCACTTATTAGACCTATCCTGTCTGCTGCCTTAAACCCAGCACTTGCAAATTGCTGGCTGCACTACCACTGTTTGTTGCCTTCATTATTTATTTATTTTTCTGTTTCTCCTTCGCTCTGCACTTTCCACTTCTCCCCCTTCCGTGCACTTTTCCCCTCCCCCTCTCCCATGCACTTGCGCGTTCTCAATGTCACTGGGCCTAGTAAGATCGTTGTTTTGTTCTCCCCTGTTCCCCTCCCTTGCCTTGTCGCGCTCTGAAACACTTCAGTACAAGCACGATAGAAATAAAATATCAATATCAATGAATAAATATCAGGCCTCCTTAACGTCTGAGTTGCTTAAGTTTTATATGGAGGACACAGCACAGGATATCATTGCTTGATATTTGCAATTGATAAAGGATAATATCCCAATAGGTAATACATATACCTACAAAGAGGGAATGAATAAGAAGAGATGTTATGATCCTGTGATAAGAGAAGTAAAACTTCGCCCTACGGATTCTCTTAGGGAAATAAAGAAGTTTGAAGTTTATTTTATTTGTAAAGCGCAACCAGGCCCAGGGGCAACCGGGCGCATATTCTTAGGTACAAAGTTAGAATATATGTGGTATGCACAAATTACATTACACAGTACATTATAGAGTATATACACAAATTAAAGTATATTACAAGTTGGTAACCAGTCATAAGTGAGGGTGCTTCAGGCGTTCTGCGTGAACAGCCAGGATTTGGTAATGTTCTTGAAGGTTTGGAACGAGGGCTTAGTTCTGATGGAAGCAGGCAGTGAGTTCCAGAGTTTTGAAGCTAGGACAGGGAAGTTCACACCACCCACTTTTTTGGAGTTTAAATCTAGGCAGGATAAGGCTGTGAGTTTGTGCTGATCTGGTGGGCCGTGAGGAGGTGTGGAGTGTGAGACGAGAGGAGAGGTAGGGTGGGGCTTTGTTGTCCAAGCATTTGTGAGTCAAGGCTAGTGTTTTCAAGGCGATTCTTTGTTTTACCGGGAGCCAGTGTAGAACAGATCTGATGTTAGAGATATGAGACCGTCTGGGGATATTGAGGGCTGCCCGAATGGCATTGTTCTGGATGTTTTGCAGTTTGTTGAGGTTAGACTGGCTAGTCCCCAAATAGAGGGCACTGCAGTACTCAATTTTGGACATAATGAGTGTCCTTGCAAGGGTAATGCAGTTATGGGGGTGCAGAAAAGGTCTGCAGGCGGTAATAAGTTTGCAAGTATAGGCCGATGTCGACGTTACTGCATTTGTTTGTCTGTTCAGAGATAGAGCAGAGTGCAGGTAGATGCCTAAAGTTTTGGTGTCTTTAGAGACCTTGATGTCATTACCGTCAATGGTAAAAGGTTTGAAGGCTTGGTCTAATTTATTGAGACGTTGAGTTGTGCATACCACATATATTCTAAATCTACCTGCCTCTACTCTCCGCCCTCTGCAACTAATCCAGAACTAGTCACTTGAGTCTTTTATTATTTTCTCTTTAGCACATAGTGTAGTATTAAATAAACCATGCACCGGTGCAAGTGCAAATTCACTTGGACAAAATTCGCTGTAATGAAAAAAAAGGTGGCTTATTTACGAGTTCAGGGTTGCTGTACTTTCCTGATGGAAATTATTTCACTGTTACTTTTTTAGTGCTAACATAATTACCACCAGTTTTAACTTTGGAGGTTAAGAGTAGGATTTAACTCCAGCATATTGTTGAAGGATTTACCTAGATGGAATTACAGTTTGCAGAAAATCCTCCAGAATTCATGTGGAGTACTATGGTCTCGAAATATGGGGAAAGGCACCACCGTTACACCACTTGTAATCCTCTGGCAAATCAACAGAATGAGACTGAGTGATATTAAGGCAAAAAGTAGGATGGTAATTCCTCTGAAATTACAAGTAATTAAGCCCTATTTGTAATTCATTTCCCTTATGCAAAAATGCATTGTATTGAGAGAATATGCTTTTTCAATAAGGCATTTTTTGCTCTAGTCAATTGCAATTGCACCAGTCCACATTTTCAATAATGGACCTCCTCTTTTGAATACTGGTAGTGATGTGCTGTGGATAGTTTACATCTGACAAAGGACTCGCTATAACATATTGGGGGTCATTACAAGGTGGGCGATAAGGGATACTGGGCACCGGTAAGGAGACCGGTGCCGGTAATCCCTTACCACCCTATTCCAAGGTCCCGCTAAGGGACCAGGGCGCTAATAACGGGCTTGCAGGTAGCAAGCTCGTTATTAGCGCCCTTCCCATTCCCATTGAGCTCTATGGGGGCTCAAATGGGAATGGGGAATGGCATGTTCAATGGGGACTCCCCATTGAACTACACCAGTGCCGGACCCGTTATTGGTGGCAGTCATGGCGCAAATAGCGCCATCACTACCACCAATCTCGGAATGAGGCCCATTATGCCTTACACTGTCAACCAAGCACATTTATGATTAAGATCCAAATGGAAAGTATTGAAAATGGAGAACTTGGTAAAGTATTCATTTGAATACCTTACAGTAATAAAGATAGAAAGGAAGCAAGATTTTCTCTTTAATATTGAGAGAGCAGAAGGTGGCACAGTCGTGGTAGTGCAGGCCTAAGGAGGAGCTCCAAGGTCCTGGGAGGACTTCTTTTCTGCAACATGAAATTTAACTAACAAAAGTGAAAGCTAAAACATTGAAAAATGTTTTCACTTTTTATAAAGAAACGTTTTACTTTAAAAAACACCTAATGCATGCTCATGTTAAACCTGTCCTCAACCAGTTGCAATTAAAATGCTTAACTTATGAGGACAAGCATGTTGTTTAAATACTACTAAATAAAACCACATTTAATTTATTAACTGGGTTTCAGTTTCAGCTTCTTTATCTTTATTCAGCTTCTTTATCTTTATTCAGAAAATATTCATTTTCATCTATACAACGTAAAAGCACAATCAATCTTCAACATTACATACATAAAATTAATAAATATAATCAATTGTACAAACCTTTTGATTTAAAATTACTGGCTGTGCAATTGAGAGGCACTTTCGATATATGAGTAAGCAAGCACACTGAGCAGTGAGCAAATCCGGACTCATAAAAGAAACCTAAAGGCTGTTGGAACATGTCTCACTCCAGATGCCCTCAATAAAGGGAGGAGAGATGTCTTTCTCAACTCATTAAAGGCAGGGCAAAAGATCATAAAATATTGCAAATCTTCTGCATTATTCCAGGAGCAAGGACATTTGCGCTTGGTAGCACTGGCCCACTGAGAAAATGGCACAGTAGCATTTATGAACGATAGATGTGTTCAGAAGTGAAGAATAATTGTCCTTTTCCTTGGATTTATGAACCACTGGGCATAGCCCATTTTTTGGGGGGGCAAGAGCAATATTGTTGTGGTAGAATCAGATGCTTTTCTTTTGACATTCTTTCTTCCTTCTCATATCTACTTTACATGAAAGGAAGTCACTCACCAACTGCTTTCTTTCAATATTACTAACAAGTAGATCTTCACTATAGAGGCGTTTGAGACCAAGGGGACATACAGAGGATGTTATATGATGTAGCCAAGGAGATGAATTACCAATATCTGAGGACATTACATCCTTCACCAAGATTCTGGTGAGTGACAGATGGGAATTTCCCTATAAACGTAACCAATTAATTAATAGCTGCAATGGTATTAGATCTTCGACATGAATCAAATTGTATTCCTCATGTAGCAAATACCCTGGGAAACATCCATGATTTTCCTTAAGAATTTATTTTTGCTAACTTGGGGTGCCTTTGTAGGATAATATCCTCAAACAGCTGCACGATAGGTCAGCAATGGTACAGATTTGGCTGTGTTTATACTAACAGTGTGGTCCAATGGTAAACTGCCTAGATTCCTGCCATATCTCAAATTTGAGCCGTTGATTTGCAAGGCCTTGGCTGATTGCTGTTCTATAGGCTCAGACCACCTCAGAGAGAAATTATTACACCCAGGTAGTGAAAAGTGGTTTCCCAATCCGGTTTTTCATCATTAATAGTTATTGGGTTCCTTAGGGGTTTACTAATACCAATAAACATTACCTTTGGCTTCCCTATTTTAATTTTTAGATCATTTTGTCCCAGGTAGTCACTGAATCCATTGATCAATATTTGAAGGGCGTGCTTTGTTCTGGCCATTAGGACTGCATCATCGCCATATTTTGGCCAGCCATTCTGGGAACATCACTCATCAAATCAGATAATGCATTCAAGTGTGAGTTTATGTAGAGATTAAAAAGCAGCGGTGCTATAATGCACCCCTGACTTACTCCTTCTGGAATCCAAAAACCTTGTGTTGTTTTGCCTTGGTTTTCCATCCTCACTCTTGCCATTAAATGTGTGTTCATTTTAACTAGAACTTGTAGGATCTCCCATGCCACACCTAATGCGTGCAGGACTTCTCAAAGCCTTCTGTGACTGATACGGTCAAATGCGGTTGAGAGATCCATGAACCCCAGATATATTGTGGTGTTGTAGCCATATACATATTTATCTAGAATTAGGCTCAAATTTAATATTTGATCTGCTCTGCCTTGCCCTCCCGAAAGCCAAAATGGTACTCTGAGAGATTTGATTTTCCATTACCCAATTTATGATATTTCCATGCAGCACCCAAACAAACCATTTTGCTGAGGTATCAAATAGAGAGATGTGACGATAAGATGCAGGATTGCATCTATTGCCTCTATTAAAGATTAGTACTTTAATTGCCTCCTTTCAAGAGGCCGGTTGAGCCCTCAGATGTAATATCATATTAAATATCGAGCTGGCTGTGGGCCCCCACACCGCCATTTCGTGCTTAAAGAACTCAATCGGGGTGGAATCTGGTCCTGCAGATTTACTGTTGGCCATCCCTGCAAGAGCTTTGGCTACTTCGCTCATTGAGACCACCAAGAATTGTGTTGTAAGTAGATGTTTACAAAAATAGAGTACTTTGGTTGCACTGTGAACTTTTGATGAAATCAAACGTTGCACTTTTATGTGATTTTAAACTACGTTCTAATTGGAGTCATAGGTCTTGTGGATGCATTGAAGTAGTATCCGACGGATGCACTGTAATTGTGAGGAATGTCCCTAGCCACAGCTTTGCCACTAGAGAAACAGAGTGAGATAGAAATGAATAAATATCAACAATGATTTTACATATTACTTCGATAAATGTTTTCTGTTTGCACAAGCACCTACAGAGAAGTAGGTTCTGTGGTGTTAAATAAGTGATGTTCTGCCCGGGACACCCTAACCTCTGCTATGAAAAAAAACCTGGTGTCTCCCAGAGATTCTAGAGGGACTATACACCAGTCATCCCCTCCTCACCCGTCCTTCTCTCTATTTTTGCATCCACCATCAACCACATGGTCTTCCTAAACTGAAGACAGTGTGCCTGCCGTCCCACCCCACGCTAGCAATCGTGGCATGTATATTGGCACATACCGTATGAGGCAAGCCACCTCCACCTACTGTTCCTCACAGGGAATATCTCTAAACTCCCAGGGAATGAGATAGTCACCAGGAGAGAGTGAGAGAAGGAATCACCAGCTTCAGACGTGCATGTGTTGTGTGCAAACATGGAGTTTCACTTCTACTTACCTCCTGCACACTGGGCAGGAGTAAAACAAATGTGGTAATGCATATTTTATGGATCTATTTAAATACATTGATTTTTTTACTACGACTCCGAAAACCTCCAACCTTATTTTCTGATTGTACATTTTATCTAAACTAAATTTGGTGTACACCCCCTGCAGCCTCACACCCACATCCCCCACCTTCATTAATACCATTATCCAACCCCCATCTTTTTATTCAATAAAATGTGCACAAATGTGATTTGCACAGTACCAGTAATGGTCTGCAATGTTTTCTGGTGATACCTATTTTATTTTGCATCCACAACACACTTCTTTGGTGAACTTCATGTGAATGCATCCTAATGCATCCGCAGACCTTCTCTCAAACTCAAACTGGGGTCATAGTTCCACTTCTTTTTTGTTACTCATTTACCTGGTGCCACAAGAAGCTTTCACAACAGGTCTGTATGCTTTAGAGAATTTTTGCAAATAATTCTGATGTATGGTCAATACAATCAGGGTGGCAGCTAAGTCCTTTGATGTCAACTGGCGTTATTACTTAATTGTCACATTCTACCATTTCTTCTAGCCAGTTGATCAATCTGTGGCATAGTTTCATGTATTTCCAAACTGGGTTGGTTGAGTTGAAATGTGTCTTTCAGTACATCCATTGGAATGAGGTGATAGTCTTTTATTACTATGCATCCCTTTTTAGTTCCTTTTATTTTCACCTCCCTTTGGCTAATATGATTACATTAAGCACCAGGGGTGGTCACCTCAATACACAGGCTTTACCTACCTGTTTGCACCCATGTTCGATGCAATCTGACAGCAGCTCAAACTCACCCCATCACATACCTCTTGCAACTAGCTGCTCCCCCACTTCCTCACTTTCCACCCGCCCCATGAAATTCTAATCAATGACCTACTTGCTCGTATGCTGCAGCGCTTCTACTTTTTGCCTTTCCCCTCATTGCACAGGCTGCCTTTCAGATGGATTAGGGGCTTGGTGTTTAATAATCCACAACATGAATACAGAACATGTCAGGGCAAACGGTAAAATGGAGTGGCCAAGGGAAAGGGGAAACAACATGCCAGGAGGTAGGGGGAACTCAAGAATCCAAACTCGTACAACAAAGCAGCAGAAGTAGAGACCAAAGAGAGTTATATATGAGATACACTCTGCTGGCTGTCCAAACTCCCTGGGGTATCCCTGGGGTATCCAGTTCTGCCATCATTCAGTTTACTAAACGTGTCAATCTCGGTTTCTAAGCCTGTCGTGTCAATAGGATGAACAATGAGAGCCATACAATTTAAAAATCAATGTAAAAACCTGCTATGGTAATATAACACACAAATGTGCTCCATCTGGTCTGTGTGGAGAAATACCAACCCTCTGCCATAGTAATGTTTGAAATAATGACCTCCACCACTGTGTTCATGACACATGTCAGACCTCCCCAGACCTTTTCAGAGTTGCATTTTTGGCTTGGTTCTATTTCCCTATTTGTGTTAGGAGACTTTCTTGAGGTCACAGGCAACCTGTTTAGGACTCAAGCAGATGCCAATACTACCACTCAGTCCTTGATATGGATTTTGGTTTGAAAGTCGTGCTTCACCATCTTGGGAGAATTCACCCACTCTGCGGGAGAGGGATTCCTGGATTCAGATTTACATTCCATATATTTTCCCATCAGAGCTCCCTCTGCATCTAATCTTTCAAGTCTCTTCCCTTTTTGGTTGGTTTTCCTTTGCAGTGCAGTGATAGTGGATCAGGATATCAGCTAATGGGGGACATTGATGGGAAAGACATGCTGAACATGCACTTACCGAGTATTCTGCAGTTGTGAAAATATTGAATCCCATAACACCAAACAAAGGGAGCGTGGGTTGTTGGGGAGTCCCTTGATTCCATTACATGAAGTACTCTGAAAATATATTTGACATGATACTGCCCAATAGTAAATATTGGCCTAAACACATTTGCATCACAATTTAATATCACATTGAATGAACCTGAAACAGGCCGACTACGCTGTCATTTTTTGTCCACCATTTTGATTGCCTCCTGCTTTCTGTTCCATGTTCAGAATTTGTGTTTTCGGCTTCAACAGAGCAAAATAAACTTTGTGCTGCTTTGTGATATTAACATAGATAAGAATGTTGTAGCTGCTAAGGTGGATTGTTTATCCCACACTGAAGAACCTTGGAGCTAAACAAAAGTTGTAATAAACAATCCTTGTTTTCTCTCCTTGGAACTAACTGACTTTAAGCTCAAGAACAAATGGTAGACAAACATACGTGAGTGAAATGAGGACTGGGACTGTTCCTTTGTTTCTTGTATTTGGAAAACATGTGAATTGTTTGATGGAAAACAGCAGACTATGCAAAGATGTTTAAACATGAATTAGTTATGTAGTTGGGTCACAAACCCTAGATTATGTATTACATGAAGAAGGGCTGGATGATGTGTCCAAGGCTGTGAAGTATTTGTATGAATCTGTGCATTTGTGGAATGTTCAGCTCTCTCTCATCTCACGGTGTCAGCTTCCACACACTGCGGGGTGTTGAGAACCAAACAGCTGTTTGTTAAATAAAGTACAGTTGTAACTTTGACCTTGTGAATGGCGTATGTCTATGATGCGGTAGTAAGCCTTGATATTCTTTAATCTTTCAGATGGCGCCCAAATAGGGACCCTCAAGATTGATGCACATCACTAGAACGAAGACGAGGCCACTGGACCGGGATCGCAGAGTGACGGGGCGCCCTGCAAAGTGAGATGCACATCACTAGGATGAAGACGAGGCCACCGGACCAGGATCGAAGAGTGACTGGGCGCCCTGCAAAGTGAGACGTGATTCCTCTGCAGTACTGCATGCCCGATCCCTGGACGGTGGGCAGCGATTAGAGACCATCACAACGAGGGTTCCCGTATGGAGACTTGTTTGATGAAAATGCCAGCCACAACCATTTGGTTGAAATCAGGTGAGTCATGGCCCGATTCTTAAAAATCCTGATATTTGTTTTGTTGAAAGTGTTGTGTTTGCAAATACAAGCGTCGGCAGGTAAGATTGTGATTTAACTATGCCTGGGAAATTGTCATCCTGCTTCGCAGTATTTTTCCAAAGGAGATTACAATCTTTGGAACATGGCCAACCGGTGCCACCCGAAGGGTCGCCAACTTATCATATCTATTGTAAGTATGGCCTGGGAGGTATCGTATTTAGTACTATTTGCCACAGACTGTCCAGACATGTTCCCGAACTTCAGTGGCCAGTTTATCGTCATTTTGAAATTGTCCGCCTAGAGCATTTAGAATCTGTATTGTTGAAAAAAAGGCTAGACCTGCAGCATTTGATGCAGTTAGAGATTGGAGGGAGGAAGCTATGCAGCAACTCAAAAGTAGAGAAAATCATGTGCGTAGACATAGGACAAATGCTGAGAAACCATTCTTGCATGATCAGCAGAAAAAGTCAGAATCCATTAGAGGTATGGACAGGGCTTTTGAACTAGATGTGCAAAAGACATACCCATTTCAGGATTTTCATACATCAGACAAGTTCATTTATAAATTATTAAATGAGTGTAGAACTGTTTCAACTGCACCACCTTCTTATGTGCCTCTTCCCATTCTTGCTCCTCTTTCTCCCGTTGTTGTTCCTCCTCCTGCACCTACACCTGTGCCAACAGATACGGTCTCCATAGTTACGTCTGCACTGGCAGCGGTATTTCCTCCACCGGCTACTGAACGAGAGTTGCATGAACTCTCTTTGCCAGGTAGTTCTACTCCACCTGTAGTGGTTGAAGGGGCAGGAGCTGATTCAAGAATAGTGACTCGTGGCACAGTAACTAAAGACAGAAAGAAAGAATTGTATACGTAGGCTGAGAAGTACATTAAGAGGGTGATGAATCAGCTGCTTTGGTTGCGATTTTTGACCAAGGGGGTATTCCTGAACAGAATATAGATTGGTTGGGAACGTATTTAGTTGATATATGGATTGATTTGACGGACATGAATGTCCCAAAGGGGTTGCAGGATCTGAATGTCCTTGCCCACTCAAGGGACACTGCGGTGGAAGTATATCAGCATGTAGCGAAGGTATTTGAGTTTAAAAGGGCGCTAGATTGGTTACAGAAAGATGAGATGGATGAAAATGGACGGCAGGCTTCATATGTGCAGAATCAATTTCTTCCTCCATTGAAGCCAATGAGTGAAGAAATGCGCATTTTCACAAGAGACGCTCCTAGATGGATTTTGGATGTTTCAATTTCTCCAATTGTAGTGCATGACACGTTTAATCAGTATGCTCCGGCAATGCAAAACAAAGTGTTACAGGTGATGGTTCAGTATTTACAGGATGAATGTGTGAAGAAAAAGGTATGTTGTCCCGCAGATTTGATGGTTATTTATAAAAGGGCATTTTCGCCTGATACTGCATTGACTTCTTTGTCACTCTATTTGGCCTTACTACTAAATCGACGTTCAGATTTGCCTTCTTTACAATTGCCGATGAGGGAGGTTCCTCTGACATTTGTTCCAAAAGTAGAGATTCCTGCTGATGCCGTAGCAGGAACACCTGCCACTACTATTCCAGCACATTATATCTCACAGTTTGTCCATGTCATGTTTTCTAGACAGGAAGTGAATACCATTAGGCAATCAATTCCAGATATTAGGAAGAATCCAACAGGATTTTACAAAGAAATTGAATCTGTCTTGCATTCATCAGTTTTCACGCTGGGTCATATTGATTTGTAATTTCCTGTGATCCTTCCTGCTGACTTGTGGAAGCAGATTAGAACTATAGATGATCAGGCAGGGATGGATGATACATGGGATGCCTTAGTACAAGCAGATGGGGAAAGCAAAGCCGGCGAGAAACCGCCACAGGTGATACTGATGTTGCCAGATATAACAGTGACTACATTAAAAACTCTGGTACCTGAAAAGGAAATTATATGGGATAAGCTAACAGCTTGCATTCAAGGGAAGTCAATGTGTGCAATGGAGTATTTTAACAGATTTTAGCAAGTATTTTCGGATTTTAGCGGTCAAGATTTATGTACAGAGCCAGGAAAGAGGTTGTTTGTTGACACATGTGTGTGTGGATTGTTAGCTGAAATCCAATCACAGATTGTGACTTCTGAGAGTGCATGGCAAGCGAAATCACAATCTGAGTGTTACTCATGGCTCAGTATTATAAAAACAGTGTTAATACGGAAAGGAGAAGGTGGACAAGAAGAAGGGAGACTTGAAGACTATAGTGTTATTGCAGAAAATAGCTAAAGGAACCAGAGGTGGAAATACACAGTCCAGAGGCCAATTTACACCACAGGGTGGCACACAATTGGGTCCCATACACATAAACCAGTGTGCATATTGTAGACAGGAAGGTCATTGGTGAGCACAATGCCCGCTCCTTCAGCAGAGATCAAATAGTACATATGGCACGATGGGTAGACAATCCAGAGGCCGTCCTGGGATAGGGGGTCCTGGTAGAAATCAGTCTGCACAGAATCAACAGGCACCACCACAAGATAATCAACAACAGAATGTTAATAGTGGGAATATTTTTGATAATCCTTTGAATGTCTATTTTTCTAAAGATTTTACATCTGACGATATACTGTTCCGTTAGGACAGCCCGAAGCAGGGTCTGCAACCAATACCTATTCCCGTCAATCAGAAGGGCCCTATGATGAAATAAAGGTGGGGAATAGGGAGCATCTCTTTTTGATAGACACAGGAGCACAGAAGTGTTTTATTGATCATTCACGGGTTCCAGATATTCCACTGTCAGGGCAGAGGAACCTTTTCTGTAGGGTTCCCTGGTATGCCAGTGGTTAGACAAATTGTGGTGGAAATTTGGTGGGATTGAATTTATTGAAGAAATTGAATGCTGTAAGTCATTGTTCTCCGGGTGGAGTGTATCTGACGATTTCGCCCCAACAAACTTCAACTCCAATTTTTTTCTATGCCTTTACCAACTGAATTAAATAAGATTCCCACATGTATGTGTGCAGTTAATGACAAAGAAGTTGGAATTTTACAGGTTGAGCCAGATAAAATTGTTTTGAAGCCAGGTGTTATATTGCCACGTATCCCGCAGTATAAGATTTCGGTCAAGGGTGAACAGGCTTTGAAGAGTATTGTCTCTGATTTCATACAACGAGATGTGATTGAAGAAATTGCGGCGAGCATCTGTAGTAGCCTGATTTTACCAGTTTATAAGAAAGGGGATAATGTGATTCCTTTTCGTTTTATTATTGATTTACGCGCAATTAATAAGGAGGTCGCTCCGCAGTTTCCATTTGTGCCCGATGTCACCACAATTCTGACTATGATTCCAGTCACGGCTACACATGTTAGTGTCATGGATTTGAAAAACGCTTTCTTTAGTATTCCTGTGCATGTTGAAAGTAGATATTTGTTCGCGTTCACCCGAGGGGGATGCTTGTTCACATTCACTTGTGTGCCTCAAGGGTACACTGAGAGTCCAAGTATCTACAGTAGAGCGTTGAAAGAACAGCTTGATATGCTTGAGTTGCCTTCCACGTGCACGTTGTTGCAACATGTAGATGATCTACTTCTAGCTGCTGATTCTGAAGAGGCTTACAAAGAGGGCACCGTGTTGCTGCTCATTCATTTAGCAGAACATGGGCATGAGGCTTCATTGAAGAAATTCCAGTATTGTCGACAGGAAGTCGCCTATCTGGGCTATCTCCTGTCGAAGGAGGGAAGAAGGCTGAAATCTGTACAGATACAAAGCATCTCTGATATGTCTGTTCCAAATACACAGAAGGAGGTCAGAGCTTTAATTTGCATGGCTTCATATTGTATACGGTGGATTCCGAATTTTTCATTGTTGATAAAACCTATTTTGGCACTGACAAAGATGGACATATTTTTGCCTTTACCATGGAACATGGATTCCCAGAATGCTTTTGATTTGCTTAAAGCTGCGTTTTGTTCAGCACCAGTTCTGGGCACACCAAATTACGAAAAGAACTTTGTTTTGTATGTGCATGAATATGACGGATGTGCTTTGGCGGTTTTGACACAGGAACATGGGGCAAGAATAGGCTGTGCAGCTATTTTTCCACCATGTTAGACCGTGTTGCATGGACTTTGCCAAGATGTTTGAGAGCTGGAGCTGCTGCTGCTGCATCCGTAAAACAAATTGAGGGTATGGTTTTAGGTCACTTTTTAACCGTTGTATTAAACAGAACGCAGACTCAACATCTCACAAACACTCAACTAACAAGTTACAAGCTGATTCTATTTACTCCGCATATCCAGTTTAAGAGTCGTTGTTCATTGAATCCAGCTTAACTATTGCCTTCTTCACAAGAGACAGACTGCAGTGACAAGATGTCACATGATTGCCTTTTTTTTACAGAACAAGAAACTAAGGGCAGATTTGATTTGACTGATACACCCTTAAAGAATCCACAAGGGGAACTATTTTGTGATGGCTCCTGTTTTAAACTGCTGGATGGCACATCCACCACCGCTTATGCAATCACCATATTAAACAATGTTGCAGAGAGCAAACGAATTCCGCATAATTCTGCACAAGCTGCAGAGAGTATTGCATTAACTAGAGCTTGTGAAATTTCTGAAGGACTTAGTGTAAACATATATACAGATAGCCGGTATGAATTCGGGGTGGTTCATAATTGTGTCACCCTATGGGCTGAGAGGGAATTCTTGACATCACATGGAACAAAAATTCAACATCGCACTCTGATAGTCGGGTTGCTGTCAGCACTTGCGATTCCTACACAACTAGCAATAATGAAGTGTGCCACACACCAGAAAGTGACCGACGATGCAGGAAAAGGAAACGCTTTTGCTGACAGAATAGCTCAACACACTGCTACTGATCTGCACTCAAAAATGTATCTGCTCGATTCAGCGAGATGGGTTACTGATACTTGCAAAATGAACCAAGGGATTAGCAGTGACTACACAACTTTTGATTTCATTGAGATGGAACATTGCCAGAACTACAAATAATGTGCCTTTAGCAAATGGGTTGAGGCTTTCCCACTGAAAGATGCCACAGCACTGTCAACGGCAAAAACCATGCTTAAGAAATGTTTCCCAGGTTTGGCTCGTCGAGAGTAATTTGGTCCGACAATGGCCCACACTTTATTGCTTGCTGCTGTCATCCTGCAAGTATGTGCGGGATTACAGATCGATAAAAAGTTCCACTTGGCCAGACATGCTCAGAGTGCCAGCCTGGTGGAATTCCACAATGGTATTTTGAAGAATAAGATTGCCATGGTGTGTGCACACAGCAATCTGAAATGGCCTGACTCTTGGCCAATAGCCTTACTATCGATGCAGTCGACTACACAGTCAAAAAAAGGGATCTCCCCCTATGAGATTGTCATCGGGAGACCAGCCAAGGTATGGAATGCACCGAGACCGAAATAATTGAAGGACATTGAATATCCGCTTTCGTCTGATTATTGTAATCAGTTGGCTCAAAACTTGTGTTTGATTCACCACAGGTACCAGCAGCCCTCCCTGTAAAAAACGAGGGTCCAGGTTATCGATTTCAACCTGGTGATTGGGTCCTGTTAAAGAATTTTGAGAGGGACACCTGCCTTGCACCTCATTGGAACGGGCCGCGCCAGATGCTTTTGGCTGCGCAAACTGCTGTATGAGTGACCGGCAAAAGACACTGGATCCACGCAACACATGCGGAGAGGATTCCTTTACCTCTGCCCTATGACAAAGGGGAGGAGAAGGAAATTGATGATCCTGACGCTCAGAATGAGCCTGCTTTGATCGACACCGAGGTTGTTACGAATTCACTTCCTGAGCCCGTGGGGCCTGGGGAGACTGCTGTTTCTTCTTCATTGCCTTCTTCACCATCAACCGATCTTGTTTCTTCATCTTCTTCAGAAAAAAAGCCTAACAGTGAGGCTTCGTAACGGACACTGAGAAACTATGCCTGTGTTTGGGGCCACTCATACTAATGAGGATACTGACCGTTTTTCTGATGATGGGCCTGTCTATCAAGGGCCATGGTCCCCTAGGACCAAATGGATACTGATCACAATAACAGCTTGTATTGCAATCACGTTGATACCTGTCTTATGTCACTAAGAGAGTGTGCATCCACTTGATACTCTATTTCCAACTTCAAGTGTCTCCACGGTGTCTCCACCATATGTGCATTCGCATATTCTTTTCCTCGAGACCTCAGACATAGAGGGGGTTATCAAAACAACACCCTCTTGATGATTATGAACACCAGACATGCCATTCTTAATAAGACCAATTGTTGGGTCTGCTCACATCTGCCAAAACATGGAGAAAGGGGGTTGGGTTGATACATACATCCTCTCCCTATAACTACTGCTTGTTGCGCTTCACTAAGGGCATTATTCTTTGGCAGATGGAATGATGGTGTCACTGAAAATTTTGATGGTACAAATCTCAATGAGTTTTAAAGACAGGTTTTGGCACCTCTTAGGTGTTCCATGTTTGCAAATAGGAGCAAGCTAAATTTTGCTTCTACCAGGACTTCTGATAGACTTTCCAGACCCTACCAATCCATGATTACCTTTAAAATGGCTCCCGTAGGTAATAGGGATGCCATGCTTCCTTCCAATACCATTAACCATAGTCCTCACTCTGTTCCATTTTGTATACAAGGCGAGGGTTACAAGCCAATGGGTACATTTGAGGCATGTATGAATACTGCTGTACTAACCAGTGAGGATAGACCTCTGCACGCAGTGGATCCCATTTATTTTGTTTGTGGTAACGAAGCATATCCATGGTTGCCAAGAGACTGGGAGGGTACTTGTTGTTTAGGGATACTTTTACCAGGTGTATATGTCGCCACCAGTGCCAAAGTTTCTAGAACTTGTCCCAGGCAGTATGAGGATGGTGACAATCCTTTTTACCATTTTGGAGACAGATAATGAACTCCCAAGCTATTAGGAAATTGGCGAGGGTTTTAGAGAAAACCATAAATGAAACTACCGACATCCTATATAACATGACAGTAGAGCAAAAGTCTATTAGATTAGTGGTTCTCCAAAATAGGATGCTGCTAGACATCTTTCTAGCTGAGTGTGGTGGAGTGTGCAAAATGGTGGGATTTGCGTGTTGCGTTTTTGCACCCGATTCCTCCCCCACCATATTTGAGGCAATAAATACATTGCACACCTTGAGCACTGAAGTACACATTCAGAGGGAAACTGGTGTCGGGGGGTAAATTCTCCCGGGGCCGGCTGGGCCTTCCGCGGACCTCCGGGCAGGGAGGCCCCAACTCCTCCCGTATATCCCAAAGAGATAGAGTATGAGACACACGCAAGAAGCAAGGTGATTCTGCTGTTTATTAAACAAAATGGCAGGGATGGCCAAGGATCGTACGCGTCCGTCCTGACACTCTCTCAGCAGCGTGGGGCTCGCAGGCCCTTTTTACCTTAGCATGACGCGCTACTTGCATCACCTTAGCAAAATTAGCAAAAAACCTATCGCCTATCTGGATTGGTTCCCCGAGTGGTAGGGTTAGTATAGCATACATATAGAGGACGGGGTTATTGGTTAAGGGTCAGTCAGGTGGTATACTTGGGTTGTCCCTTCAGTTTGATACATAAAAATTGTTACATGAAGCCCCCTGAGGATTGGTCAATGTTAATGGCGTCAGTGATAAGGGTCCCATGTTCTGATTGGTTCACCCGCGAGCCCCCCAGTCTGGGACCATCGCTGTTCCCAGCTCGCGGTGCACCTGTCATTTGCAACAATGTTTCACTACGGGTATGTGCAGACAATGTGAGGATTTATTCATAAGCAGGAAGGCCGACTACTCCCACCACCGCAGATGTCCATTGAGTCGCTTAATTGTATCTGCCTGTGTCTTGAGACGGGGGGATTCAGACGCCTTCTTCCTCCTGGGCTTGGCACCCTATCAAGTTCGGCTTGGTCACGTGAGGTGGGGACCGTGGTTCAGGCAGAATTCTGCACAATTAATATTATATTTCTCACTGTGTGCCTGGCTTATCTTGCAGGTGCGACCTTGGCGTCGGCTTGCAGAATGAGAGTTTGCAACGTTGTGCCCTTGACTGTCTGCTTTCACTGGGCTCATTCTGCAGGGTCAGCAACCGAACCCTTGTTCATTTAATGTTCATGGAAGCTTTTACTTGCGGCCTACTTGGGCCTGGTGCATGGGTGGAACCATTTGATGCAGAGCGCTTTAGGTTACGGTATCATATTGCTCTATCCCCAGTATCGTGTCTCTGTTATATTCCTCATTATGGTACATGGTTTTAGAAGAAGCTTGAGCAAGCCTTTGTAGATAAGTTCATTATGCGTCTTGCGTTTCTGCATTTGAGAGGCCTATGTTAAAAATAATAAAGATGCACGTCTGTGGGTGTGTCCGTCTCCTATGTCATAGCACTGAGTATGTTCTTCATGTGGATTGGTGTGGGAGTGTCCGGTGTGTATGTTGCACGAGTGTGCTGATCGTTAGCTAGGTCGTCATGGCATCTCTAACGATGTGTTGATTTGGTGCTGGATGGTTTAGTCGAGTTCATCCATGCCGCAGGTGTCGGCATGTGCAGGGCAGGCAGGTGGGCATGCGGGTGGGCATGCGAGTGGGCACATCCGTATGTTCTTGTACCAGGGTATTTGGTCGTCTGGGAGATGGGCAAACTCCTCTCGTGGTGGGTGTCTGGGCCGTGATCCTCTAGGCCATGGTTGAGAGGGGATTGGTGGGAGCCTTTTGTTCACTTTTCCCACTT
Organism: Ambystoma mexicanum; assembly: GCF_040938575.1. Classification (NCBI taxonomy): domain Eukaryota; kingdom Metazoa; phylum Chordata; class Amphibia; order Caudata; family Ambystomatidae; genus Ambystoma; species Ambystoma mexicanum. The sequence continues at coordinate 742,853,459 of NC_090928.1, forward strand.
CACTGGAATATTGGCACATGGTTCTGGTACCTGTTACGAACTTGGGGCTGGAAAATATTCGCAGTTTTGATGGTGATCCTTGACATTGTACTGTGTTGTTGTTGTTGCATACAGTGTCCTTCTGTGATTTGTTCCATGATAGGGTGTAGTTGTGCGCAAGCAGTTGGTAAACTAGAACTTAAGACACACATGCCGGGAAAAATTACTAATGCCTTGGTAATGCAGGATATCACCATAAAGAAATTAATCAATGTTTATGAAGATAGCGATTCAGGATGTTCTGATGATGGTACGTGGTTTTTGGATGATGCTAATGTTTGAGTAATGCTTTTGTCTTAGGCCAAAAGGAGGGTTTGTAAAAATATATTTGACATAATAGCGCCTGATAGTAAATATTGGCATAAGCACATTCACATCCCACTGCAATATCGCATTGAATGAACCTGAAACAGGCCGACTATGCCGCCATTTTGAGTTGTCCACCATTTTGATCGCTTCCTGCTTTCTGTTCCATGTACAGAATTTGTGTTTTCGGTTTCAACAGAGCAAAATGAACTTTGTGCTGCTTTATGATGTTAACATAGATAAGAATGTTGAAGCTGCTAAGGTGGATTGTTTATCCTACACTGAAGAACCTTGGAGCTTAACAAAAGCTGTACTAATCAGTAATGTAGATACCATCTGGCCCAACAGTGCCTTCCCTGTTCAAACAGCGAAGTAAAATAATGAATGGCTAAACGTGCTCTTCTGCAGAAATCTTTGTTTTCTCTCCTTGGAACTAACTGACTTTAAGCTCAAGAACAAATGGTAAGCAAATATAAACAAGTAAAATTAGGAACGTTACCTTTGTTTTTTGTATTTAGAAAACATGTGAATTGTTTGATGGAAAACAGCAGACTATGCAAAGATGTTTAAACATGAATTAGTTATGTAGTTAGGTCACAAACCCTAGGTTATGTATTACATGAAGAGGGGCTGGATGATGTGTCCAAGGCTGTGAAGAATGTGTATACATATGTGCATGTGTGGAATGTTCAGCTCTCTCTCAACTCACGGTGTCTGCTTGAACACACTGCAGGGTGTTGAGAACCAAACAGCTGTTTGTTAAATAAAGTACAATTGTAACTTTGACTTCATGACTGGAGTATTTTTATTATACAATAGTAAGCCTTAATATTCTTTGATCTTTCATTACGGCGGTGAATAACATTTTTTTTTTTTAATTGGGGGACGTAGCAGCACAGGTTCCAACCCACATTAGGGAATGGGAACTCACATTTCATGAAGATGGGAGAGGGGAGGCGAGGCGCTGGAAGGAAGGTAAGTGACCCCACAAGAAGTATATATGGATATACAGGTAAGTAGAATGCATGAAAGTGTGATCTTTTTGATTACTGCGCGACTCCATTTTTGGATTCAGCATTACTGTCACCAAAATCACTGGGTGCGTAGTGATCACATAGATCCAATTCAATGCCACCCTGTTGCACCTCAATTATATATTACAGACGCCCACAATCTAGTTAGCTAACCAAGGCAAATCGTATCAACTCTATTCCTGTACTTTCAGTAAAGAGTTCTAACCACAGCTAAACCAAGAGACCCCAATCTTTCCCTGTTGCACATCTTGCTATCACTGCATTAAGATCCACACACCTGTTCCAATATGCCCCACTCTTGGTCATGATGTTTTGTAATGATCTACTAAATAAATCATATTGCAAAATTGAAATAACAGTTTACAAGAAAAAAAAACACAATGTATTATTTGCCGCCAAATATTCAAGTGCTACCTTGAGTCAACATTAAGTATCAATCCTGCTTGCCCCCACATTCCCAGCTAGGCCCCTTTCACCAATCTTTTCCTTGGATCTACCTATACATACCTTGCATAAACAAGGTTTCTGGCTGTATGCAATACAGACAATGATAAACTGAATTCTTGATTAAGACCACACTACCTACAGATCATAATCAACATGAAAAAAACATGTTTCGGCAAGTGAGGCAGATGGAAGGAATTCAGATAATGAACACACCCAAGTCACTCACAGGAAATAAGAAGAAAGAGAGGAGTAGTACTTTCCTCACATGGAAAATAAATGCCCCAAGGGCAGGTGCCCACACTCTAAGATAAGTACACCATGGCAAGGCACATGAAGATGCAATGGAAACACCAAGTAAACCAAACAGTTCCACACTCTGGTTCTGCTGCAAAGGAGGATACATGGTCCTCACTGAATATCACTAAATAACTTGTGAAGTATATGCAATGGCCCAACACAGGGCAGCAGGATTCTTGTTAGGGCTAAACAACAGTGAACAATTCACTCCAGAGTTAAAGTTCCTGCTCTGGTGGAACATGGGAAAACATTCAAAACGCCATATTTAACCCACAGAACATACTTAGATGCTTATTAAGCATCTCATAGTATCATCTACACTACTGACAACAACAATTACTGAGATCAGCCTCAACAATTATATTGTAACATATAACTGCCAGGATTGAAAACAAAATGCTGTCTGCTAAAGGACCTTCCACTGGATCAAGATTCTGCAGAACTTCAGACCACATGAAAAACCCTATGTAAGAGCTCCCTAAATGGTACTAGTTAATCAGGCTTTTCCCCTGGAAACCGACTCTTCTCTTAAGGACTGCGAGTTGAATTTACAGACTAATTAGGTATTGTCTTCCTCTGTTTCTCAAGTCCTAACCTTAGGACTCTGTAGGAGTGTGCCTTTTGATCACTGTAACCAAAAGCAGGCCCACCCTTAAATTGTACGTACACAATTTGTCCGTATAGCAAGTTTATTGTACAAACGTCTGGGTGGAGTTAGATGAAATAAAAGAGTCAAACCAACCTGTCTCCCTGAACCCCACAAAGAACATGCATTTTATACAATGTTCAACAGTTAAACACTCCCAAAGGCTTTGTTACAGAGTCAACCCCCAGACATGATTGGTTAAACCTCTAAAATGTAACCGTATTCCCTTAAGTTCCCACACTTCTTATTGGATACTTTAATCTAAGCACCATCCCCTTTAACTTATAATTGCACGTTTCATATTTACACCACACCCTTCTCTGGGCATTTCCATATTTGGTCATAGCCTCATCTCCTAGTTACACATTTTACACAACTTACAAACAATTTCAATTATCACAGGTTCCATCTGGTTAGAAAGTGTTACCCATACTTGTGACGCACACAGCTTTTCTATGAAAATACCATTGATGTGAAGAGGAGGAGAGTAAACACATTTCCTTTTGATCTAGTGTTGCTGGTTTTATCAGTCAAACATGTTGGTGTCCACATTTCATTCTAAACTATGTGACTTACCATTCTAGCCCACATGGTCCCAACCCACACCTTAACAACACTATTGAAAACACATGATCTGTCGATGCTCCTTTCCCCGCAAGCAACCTGCATCAGGTTTAATTGTCCGGCCCTAAAATCCAGCCCTACCAGGTGGCCGGAATCATCATGTGATTTAATAGCAGACTCCTATATACTTACAGAGATTGCATCTCCCCTTCACAATGCACCTAGGCCATAAAAAACGCCTGCCCAAAACTGACCATCTGATATTCATCGCAGATGCTGCTGTCTTTCCCCAACCTTCTAAAACTAGTTTCTCAGTCACACAGAGTTAAATATCCCAACCCAAATTTTCAGCCAGCATAATTTTTAACTCATCAGAGAACTCTGTGGCAAAACAGAGGTGTATATTCATACTGCTCAAAACCTATTTCCCTATAGACCCCCTTGTATGTGTTACCTATACATGTATGTTCAGGACTACCACGTCCTCTCACACTGATTTTCCGATTGCAAATCTCCTACCTCGAATGCCTGGTTGTTAAGCGCTATGTGGCCTGACACACATATATTGCGTTTATATTGTATAAGCAGTTTTGACATTTAATTTGCTGCACACATGCAAATCAAAAATGTATCAACTGAAAACACAAACAGCACTAAAATTAACACATATCTCATTCCCATTAGCTACACTGGATTCATGCTAAATTGCCACGTTATGTCAAAATCGATGCACCCCAGCCCCCAATAGGGCATGCACAATTCAAACCTCTCTTTACCCGTGGGACCCTTAACAAATACCCCAACAACTCTGACTACATGACAAAACCCTGGACTGACAACCATGCCACCATGCTCTGCAAGATGAGTTTCACGAATGCAAAATAAGTGTATCTCTGAATATTTCTCGTACGGTCCAACCTATTTCCTTTTCAAAAACCTTTGTGTTTCTTTTATCCTGTTTTTACCTCTACCTATTCCCTTCAACAGAGAAGCATTGTTGTTAAATATGGCACATTACAAATCACAATAAATACATGTGCAGCATTTAAAAAAGACCCTGCAACCAGCTTCAGGGAAGCAGACACATTTAGACAGACCACCTCCTTTTCCCAGGAGACAACCTGCAGCTTCCAGAAAAAAGCTGACAGAGCAGTAACTTACGTATTGTTACTTGGGACCATTCACCCCAGTGCAAACCCCCTACCCCTCTGGAGCAGGACTGACCAGGTTTACATTAAGTAAAGCAGAGTGATGACAACACTCATATCGGTACCACAGAGAGAAGGGCGGGTCCTGGTGCCACAAAGTATGAAAGGTGGTGCCGGGGCTGGGGAGGCTGCTGGCAGCCAGGGGAAACTGGCCAAGGTGTGGTGACACGCCCTCAGCCAAGACAATGGGGAGATGAACAGGGGCTCAGAACACAGTGCAGCACCATTTAAAGGGGTCAGGCAAGGAGTGGGAGAGCAGCAGCTCACCTACCTTGCCAGTGTGACCCTGCTGGATGGTCTCTGCAGGACCTTGCCCGAAACTGCTGCTGCACTGATTGATGCCAACCTGAGAGATGTGACACACTCCTCTGCCAAGTTGCCTGTGCCTGAATTCCGGCAATCCGGTGGCTTCGGTTTAGTGTTTATCACTGCAGAATCTTTCATCCAGCTGCTAGTGCCGGCCTCGTCGGGTCCCATGTGTGCAGGTAAGGAGGTGGGGAGTGCAGGAGTGGGTTGGTAGTTGTCAGTTGGGTGCGGGGAGTTAGGCAAAGGGGACGTGTGTGTGGATTATTTCAGTGGCGGTTTGGGAGTTGCTGTAAGGAGCGGGCAGTCCTGGGTATCAGGGATTGTGTAGCCTCGGTTTTGTGCTCAGGGATTATAATATATTGTAACCGAGTGGTAGATGCCTGGTCCGGTGGATTAAGTAGCCGCGGGTGGAAGTAAAGAGGAAGCGTAACTGAGTATAACATGGGGGGGAAACATTCTACTCATTGGGCAGCCGTGCTAGGAGTGTAGGCATGGGGTACTCGGTACAGTGGGCACTGAGCCCAAGATAATTGTGGGTGAAAGTTGCAGAGTGAGGTATAGACACAGGGAGCAGGGCCACGGAGGTCAGCGTACCACATCCGCTCAGGATAACAGAGGGCCGGAAGTCAAATTTTTATCAGAGCATGGGTGTGTGGCCGGGTAGAAGAGTGGGTCACTGTTCGGAGTGCAGTAATGAGAGGGTGTATCCTGGTAATGGTGAGGCTCTGCATCTGGGGACCTAGGAACGCAGGGGAACAACAGCAGAATGCAGGTGACGGGGAAAGGGGGCAAGCCACAATGTAAGAATGTAACCCTGTGAGGCCTATCCTCCCAAAAAGAAAAGTAAAGTGGCAAGGGTGACAAAAAAAGAGGGTAGTAAGAAGGGGGCTGAACCTGTACAGGCAGCAGCCCAGGCCGGGAGCGAAGGGCCAAGTGAGGAATGCATGTCAACATCAGGAAACCTGGTAGGCGAAGACATGGGGGCCCCTCAAAGAGAAGAGAGGGAACAGGCATACTGCAGGCCCCTAGGGCCAGGGGGGTTAAGGGGTGCGGGGGAGACATGGAGCGCAGATCTAGGGCCCTGGGGATGGACAGATGCAGGAGCAGTGGTGGGGACACCGAGGGAACAGTGGAGTGGGGGCTCCAGAAAATGTATGTCCTGGGGCAGACCAGGGGGTAAGGGAACCTGGGGTCCAGGAGCTGGAAGGAAAACATGGGCTGAACCAGCAAGGGTCTGGAGGATGGGTGGCAGGACCTGGGGTCCTGGAGAAAAGTGCGCCCCCCTAGGACCAGGTGCTAGTCAGTTAAATGGGGTACACAAAAACAGAAGGCAGCATCAGATGCCAGCATGGAAATAATACATAGTGTTGGGGTCACGACAGTCACAAAACACATGGAAAGTACACCATGGGTAATTGGAGTGTCAGGAGGTACCGCTGTGGCTGATTTGAGGGCAGCTGCCCTCATCAATAACCCATCAGGTATGCACACTTGGCATGTTTCACTGGAAACTAAGGAGAACATTTGGAAGGAAACATTTGTGGACTTTTTAGCTACAATTTGCCTGAGGAAGTTTGAGAAGCCAGGGAAGAGGGAAAGGATAAAAAGATACTTGTCGATAGAACAATTGTAAATTGGACAGCCGGGTTTACAATATATGCAGCAATATTGGGAGACAAATAGCCTTAATTGAACAAAAAATGACTGTCATATCTGCATTTGATAATGTCTATGTAAAAGGTATGCACGTTTGGTGCCTGGTTGAATTACAATGAATTACAATGAGAGGTTCAGGGCCTCCAAGGAAGGGAGTGGGCAGTTGGATTGGGGGTCAGGGAAAGGGATCTAAGGGCTAGCTGCACCATCGTGTGCCAGCAGGGGGGAGGCCAAATGGAAGTTGGGCACAAGGGGCATGGATGCCAAAACATGGGCAGCCCTTTTGCCCAAGTTCCCCACAAGGGGGAGATAATAAAGGAACATGCTGGGTGTTTAACACAAAAATGTGCACTAGATCAATGTGCAAATTTAAGCATGCATGCTCTGGTTGCGGACTACCAGGACACCCGGAGCAAAGATACAAAAAGAGAGGGAAGGACAGGGACTACAAGAAGAGCGAATAAAGGCCCAGAGGATGGCCCAGCTCTACTCACACCTATCAGGGTCGACACATTGCTCTTATGGGCCAACAGCTATCCCGGGAGAAAAGATGCGCAGTTATTGGTGGAGGGTTTTTCAGAGGGTTTTTGCAACTCAGTACAGGGGCTCATTTCGACAGTAACACCAAAAGACCAGGGCTCGGTATCAGGAAAAAATGAGGTATTGATGGAAAAAATAGTAAAAGAAGTTAGGCTGGGGAGGGTTTGGGGGCCATTCACGCACCTGCCTTTTCTGCAGTTTATCTGTTCACCATTGTGGATTGTGTCCAAAAAAGGAAAATTTAGAATGATCCATAACTTGTTGTTTCCGAAGCGTTCTTCCATGAATGTTGCAATAAATGTGGAGGCATGCTCAATAAGATACACATCATTTGATGATGGTCAGAGACAGCTGAGGGACTTGGGAAAAGGAGCATTGTTGGCAAAAGCGGATGTCAAATAAGCTTTTAGGTTGTTACAGGTACACTCAGATGACTACAGGTTGTTGGGATTCCAAGCAGAAGGGAGGCTCTACTTTGACAAATGCATGCCAATGGGGTGCTCGATCTCTTGCAGGTACTTCAAAAGATTCAGTTCATTTTTGGAAACGGTCACTAGAAGGGAACAAAAGGGGTCTACGGTGGTACATTACTTGGATGATTTTCTGTTTCTGGGACTGGCAGGATCTGAGCTATGTGCGTACACCCTGTGCACTTTACAAGGAATAACAAAAAAGTTGGGAGTACCTTTGGCAGAGGAGAAAACACAGGGTCTGGTATCTACTCTCACATTCTTAGGAATAGATATTGATTCAAGGCAGGGGGCATACCATCTCCCTGAGCAAAAGTTGGCAGAGTTCAAGGAATCTGTGTATGTGTGCTTACAAGCCAAGAAAGTAACCCTGGCGCAGCTTAAGCACTTGGTAGGCCAGATCAACTTTGACCTAAGGATTATCCCGATGGGGCTCCCATTCTCCAGCAGCATAGCAGGTGCAATGGCAGGGATAACAGAAAAGCATCACCACATACAACTGTCCACCTCAGTTAAAGGAGATCTGTGGGTATGGCATCACTTTCTGTCAAATTTCAATGAGATGCAAGTATGGCCAGAAGAAGCGCGGCCCAACCAAGAGATTGGGTTGTACACTGATGCAGCCGGTTGCGTGGGTTTTAGAGCAATCTGGGGCTACAGGTGGTGCAGGATGAAGTGGCCAGAAGATTGGGGAACCAGGGGTGTGACAAGGAACATCACATTACCAATCATTGTGTCACTGACGATCTGGGGAGAAGGACTGAGTGGAAAGCACATGATATTTTGGTCAGACAGCATGTCAGTGATAATGGCGATTAACACTCAAAGGGCATCCTGCCCCATGCTACTCAGGTTGTTGAAGCATATGGTGCTGGTTTGCTTGAGGAGGGCAGTGCGTTTTCAGTCAAAACATGTACCGGGGTCCTCAATAATGCTGCTGATGCATTGTCTCGTTTTAAGATGCAGGAAGAGGTAGAGAGGGGTCCCCTTCCCCGAGGAGCTCTGGAATTTTGGTGCCCCAAGCTAGCACCACTGATTAGAGGAACACTGACTAGGAAGACCAAGGCAGCCTATGAGAAAGCATTCCAGGAATATTGGGAGTTTTGAATGGGAGGAGAGAGCTGTTCCATAGGGATTCAGTAATGACTTTCATGGGTCAGTTGTATGAAAACGGAGCGTCAGCAGGAATGGCAAACGGAAAGGTGACAGCAATCAGGTTCATGGCCAGATTGCACGGGGTGGTGAGTCCCACTTATGACTTTCCTGTGAAGAAGGCGTTAGCGGGCTGAAAGAGGATGCAGAGTAGACAAGTGGACTCCAGCCGTCCATTGGACTCACCAAAACTAGAAAAGATGGTGGTTGCATTATGAAGAGAATGCAGGGATCAGTAGAAAGGCCACATTATTGAGAGCAGCTTTCGTCACTACCTTTTTGAGGGCTTTCGGGCTAGAGGAGATGGTGGGAACAGCCCAGACAGACACATCAGTGGGCTAGCCATCTCTGACATCAATTTTATGGGGGATGGCAGGGTGAGGATTTTTATCCGTGAGTTAAAGAGGGACCAGGACGGAAAAGGGGCATGTGTAGAGGTAGCAAGGAATGGGAACAAAGGCATTTGTCTGGTGGCAGCTCTAGGGGACTTCCTCTCAATCAGAGAAGACTGGGGGACCTATGTTCAGAGATCAGGATGGCTCATGTACCTCCATATTTCCGTTCAGGGCAATTTTCCAGAGGTGCATTGTAGCGGCAGGTCTGGGAGGGCTGAGATTTGCCCCGCACTCTTTCCCCATAGGGGAAGCCACAACTGCGGCTAGACGGGGAATACGAGAAGAAGATAGCATGAGGTTAGGGAGATGGAGGTCCAATGCATACAAGGACTATGTACATTATCACTTGGCCTACTAGCAGGCAGAGGGCAACTGAAAAAATAAAAAGTGAAAGAAAGTAGGGAACTGATGGCCTGGGGGGATGAGAGGGGATAGGTCGCTGGAGGTGAGAGATCGGCCTTCAAGTGGCCAGAAGGTGAAACTGCTGTGAATAACGTGTCTTTCTCATCGGTTACTCATAGTGTATGGCACCAGCGCAGGTGGTGTGGGCGATCGGGCACTCGTTCATAAGACGAATGGAGAGGAGAGTTATGATGGAGAACCCCCTCGAGAGGAGTGTGCATGCAAGGACAGCGATATGCTGGACATGCAAGAGTGGCATAAGAATAGGGCAGGTGTGCGGCATCCTGCCGGAATACAGGGCCAAACAGCACTTGCCAGAGTTGGATCTGGTGATCCTGCACATTAGTGGTAATGACCTGGTGCAAATGGGGCGAAAAGAGCTAAGGCTTGCACAGGTCTCAATGTTTGGTTGGATGGGCAACTACTGCCCGAAGGCGGTGATTGCCTGGTCGCAGATAATTCTGAGGACAGAGTGGCTGAGAGTGGTGGCCAATGGTTTGATACAGGGAACAGACAATTTTCACTGAGATGGAGTACATTTGTCGGACCAAGGAACTGGCTTATTGTTTAAAAACTTGTTGGCAGTGATGAACACTGCAACCACAAGGGGGAGTACCCCTAACCGGTTGGCTGTAGTTCCTGTGGCAGGATTAGGAGGGCGATGTGGTCTGTGAGTTGCCTCCCCCGGGGGACCCTGAAGCCAGTTAGGTGCAGTGGGGAGGGCCCGGTCTGCCTCTCACTGGGATGACTTCGGCCCAGCAGGAGGGTCCAATGGGAAGGTGGCCGAAAAAGTCGGTCAAGGAAAGGCTGCCTCCTGGGATCACCCCCAAACATAGGGTATGACAGGGAGGTCCACAACGGCATAAGGGGCAGAATGGAAGGTTACACCAGGAACTGCTTGTCACAAGGAAAACAAAAAATTGTGGATATGATTTATGAGTTGTGTTAGATGTTGGTGAAGAATTAGGGAACTGTTTATGATTTTAATGTAGCAATGATGTTTTAAGAATGTTAAAGGATTAAACATGGCCATATATAAATTCCAAAACAAAGTGTTTTGTGTCTTCTCTCCTGTCCAGTCGGCAATGCCTCCCTGCTGAGCCCGCGGCAGCAGCGACCATAGCAAGAGCGAGCCAATAGTTATGTTGCATTAGCAATTCAATAAAACTCACGGTCACCCTGCGATTTAAAGCCCACTCCAAATCTGACACCACCAAGAAAAACGCAGATATGGAAAGGATAAGTCACACAACCGCATGCTACGATTTGTGCAGAAATGTAAATCGTGTACACCAAATGTGACTCCAATGTATTGGACTATTCATCGTGCAAACATCAAGCAGTGCAGAAACCAAACATTCCCATCGGCTTGGAGCAATGACAAACATCACATAAACCAGTATTTTTCTTAAGCAGAACCCACTGCTGACGTAGCAGCAATCAACCCCTTGCAGAGGTTTTAATTAAGCCGGCAAGGCTACATTTGTGGCTCAGACAATCCATTACGCGGCGGCTTGAAGAACCTGAACTTTGAACCGAGCCACGTCTCTGTCCGGATAAATCACCTGAACTGCCAGAGAACAGAGCAGTCCAGCTGAGGTGCATGCTTTTATTCCTGCCTGCACTGATGAGAGGCTGTTGACTGGCAGTAATTCAGTCTAGAGTTAGCCACAAACACGATGAATTTTCTATCACTGCACAGTAATAAACCAAGGCAATAGCCGGGAACAGCAAAACACTAAAACTAACCATTCATCACTGCGTAGATGTCATTTTAAAACACAAAGCACGCAGAACTGCTGACATATGAATTTTAAATTATTCCTTTATTTGTCTCTCTCACTGAATGTCACACACTGAATGGGGAAGTTACCATCTAAAGCCTGCATCCCTCCCAAGTGCAGAAGCGCCCTGATTTAATGAGATGTGTTTTCTTTACTCTCCACGACAGGCCTTTGAAAGTGCAATCAAACTTCGTGGCAGGCTGTCTGGAAGAAATCATGGTTCGTCCAGGGCTTAGAAAAACATCCTGCTATAGAATGAAGGATGACAGGGTTCAGGGGCTGTGTTTGCAGGAAGCACGAACGTGCCTAAAGCAAACCTTCATACTACGGCACTTATTTGTGTCTACGCTCTACACATAACGTGCACACATAGTTAAGCTGCTTTACATATTGATTAAACAAATTACACAAGCACATTTACAGCATTCTATGATCTGCAACATGCTAGCTGTCAAATTAGGTTGGAGATAACACCTCAGAGAGCGGAAATCACACGCCACAGTAATAGCCATTAATAGAAGATATCAGGGGCGTTGCTGGGGGGGGGGTGCTAAGGGGGCTATAGGCCCTGATCTTTTGGTTGTAGCCCCGGATAGAACTTCAAGAGCTACAGCCAAAAGACTAGCTAGCCCCCAGTCCCAACAGTACCGACATCAGCTTAGCCCCGGGTCTTTTCCAGACCTAGCAACTCCCCTGGAAGATATCATCTAATTCTATGTCGAGACTGGAGGCTTCTTGGTATGCATTATAACTCTTTACTCAACAACCAGCAGCAAAGATTAAACATGGTTTATCATTAACCATGAAGACGTTTTAAAACCAAAAATTGCAAGGACACCCAATCCAAGATGGTTGCCATGGGCGCATCCATTAGCTAATCAGGCTCTATGTCTTCCTATAAAGGCCTGCTCAGTTAGTCCCTCATCCTCCTCTTTGCTGCTGGACCAGCAGATACGTACTTTCTACTGTTCCAGCTTTATTTCATTGTGTCAGTTTCTCGTATTGTGCTGTTTTCAGATACTTTGTTGGCGTGATATCTTTGTTTACTGATAGAGTGTTTCATTGTTCAGCTCGCAATTTTTGTTGCAGTGATGTGAGCGTCTTCGCTCGTCTCATTCCTATGTGGGGGATATTGTGTCAGTTCTCAGTTTTGCACAAGCACATGCCGGCCACCACATGGGTGTCGCTGCTGGAATTCGGCACAAGCACCTGCGGGAGTCCTGGGCTGCTTGCACAACGTAATAGCGGCAGCATAGCATAGCTTCATTTTCTCGCTGGCTTCCCTGTCAGTGCAGCTTCTTATTTACCTGTCAGCGGTTGGTGACTGTGCCCGCGGGTCAGTTGTGATTCAGCGTTACTGCAGACAGAGTCTGCTCTCCTCCTGGACTGGTGAACGCCCTCCTCTTTTCCCTTCCAGTCACGGCCTGCGCAGCCTGTTTCCCCTCACCTGTGTGGCATTGCAGTGACTTGCCAGAATTGTGGGAAGACAGTTTCATTTCCCTTTATTGTTCTGTCTTTTGTTGGGTTAATTTTGGAAGGGGTGTCTGTTGGTGCTTACAATAAAACGTCATGGCAGCCAGTGGGGAGGAGAAGTACCCATGCAAAAGGTTGTAAGCAAGGATGGGGATAGGTCTCAATTCTATTTCCTATGAGGAAGGTTGTACTGCTTAAGCAACAGCCTTCCACTGGCTACTCTGAGGGTAGCCCAAAAGCGTTACATACAATGCTGCAAGAGTCCACGAATAATGCCCTGTGGGACTTACATAATATTTTAGCCTCTGCATTTGACTGCCTTATAATGGGTAAAACTGATTTTCAAGCAGGGGCGCTGTGGTGTCAGAGGTGGTGCCTGTTACGCAAGGGGCTAGGCAGGGAAAGTGTATGGCTGAGACCAAACATCTTGAGGTTGTTTAAGACAAAGGGGTTTCCCCTGACAATGCCCATTGTCCCCACTCCTGTAAGAGGTGTATAAGGGGTAGAGATACTTCCTCGGGGTCCTCTTTGTCCACATTGGACGACTCAGATTCCCCTGCTAAGAGAAATAATGTGAAGAGGGAAAAGCCCTCTGATACGTGTAAGATGCTTAGAGATGGGCTTGGGGAGCCTTTCTTTAATCGTTCAGAAATTCAGCAACCACGCTTGTTGGAATGGGTCCCATCTGAGGCAGTGGGTTCTCTCATGAAACATTGAGTTAGGAAACCCTTGGAGAGGGATGACCATTATAAGCTGGGGTCGGAATGTCCTCGTCCTAGCTTTCCAGACGAGGTAGCCCTAATACCTGACATTGACCTCTCTATGGTAGTTATTCTCACAAAGAAAGGGAAGGACCACAGGAAGGGGATTGATAAGGCTTTACAGGCATGTTAGGATACGTTGTTGGATGTCTTGGGGCCCCTCACCCACGTGTTTGAGATATTGGAGCAAAGTGTTGTCTATGACACTCCCATGGACATCACGGTCTTGAGGGGTTGAATCCAAAGAGCTATTTGCCTACTCAGCGATGGCAATACAGCCCTGTGCACAGAAAGGATGAAGGAGATAGACCCAAAGCTGGTTTGAGGATAGGTTTGTTAGGGAGTTGGCTTCCTTTGTTCATACCTTCCTTGCCCTAGATAAGGCCGCAACAAACAACTGAAAAGTCTTGAGCCCAAGTGTTTTTTCAAGGGCTGGATGAGGTATAGCCCGCTCCTCTAGCTGTCAATTTCAGTGCTCCCCCCCATCTACCGCAGTTTGCAGTCAGAGGGTTGCATGCTGGGTCCTCTGCTACCAGAGGAGCCCAGGAAACCTTTTTCCCTCAACTGGGGACACAGTGGAGAGGTTACTCCAGCAGAGGTTCAGGACGTTCTTGTTCTGCAGCCGTTGAGCATTTTACTCTTAAGTGTTTCTTCCCACAGAGATTTGGAGAATAGGTTGGTTCATTTTGTTCGCAACAAGTCTGTCCTGACTTCAGATGTATGGGTCCTCTGAGCAGTGGGGGCATATCACATTGAGTGTTATTGTCCCCCGTGTCAGGTGATTCTGTCATCTCGGTTGGTGTTCAGTCGTGACAAGAAGGATTTAGTGGGCGCAGAGGTGTGCAACCTCATTCGGAAGGGGGCAGCGATCCAGGCTTCTCACGAGGCCGACCCCTTTTCTCAGTTCCATTTTTCTGGTGCCAAAACTAGACAATGGTTTCCTCCCATTCATCAATCTCAAGCCTCTCAATTGTTTTGTGGTCTATCGCCATTTCAAGATGGAGGGTATTCACTTGTGAAGAGACACTTTCCTTCAGGGGGACTGGATTGGAAAAATACACTTGAAAGACGCATACTTAGTAGTTCCTGTTCATCCATCTCATCAAGAGTACCTTCCATTTCAGTGGCAAGGTCACAGCTAGCAGTTCGCCTCTCCCTTTCAGACTTTCCTCAGGCCCCTGGAGTTTTACAAAAATCCAACAGCCGTTAATGACATTTCTAAGGGTGCCGGTGTGCAGATAATAGTGTATGATATGCTCATTTTGGCTCAGCAGGAGGGATGACTGTTGTCCCATCTCAGGATGATGATTTCCCTCCTTCAGGATCTGGGGTTTATTATCAACCTTAAGAAGTCTGTTCTTGTGCCTACATGATGTATACAATTTCTCAACCTCATCATAGATTCTCAGGAGTGTCTGCTGCTTGTGCCTCAGAAACAAATGAAGGTTAATTTGTACTCCAAATGAGGTCCATTCTAAAGAGGGGTTTTCTCATGCTTACGGTGCTACCCCATGTGATTAGCATGTTGTCAGCCTCAATCCAGGTGATTTTCCCTGTCCTCATACATTACACAGCCCTTCAGAGGTGAAAGACCTGTCATCTCTAGAGAGGGACTGCATATTCTTAGATAGTGAGGTTATCCCCGATGCAACCGAAGAGTTACAATAGTGGTTTCAACACATGGAAGCCTGGAATAGAAGAGCTATCTTTGGATTCACTCCCAACATGGTGTTAGAGTCAGATGCCATCTTAACAGATTTGCGGGCAAGAAAGTTTTACATTTCTACCGGAGGGAAGTTGTCAGTTCAAGAGCAGTCTCTTAAAATCAACTGTCTGGAGCTCTTAGCGGGTTCCTTTCCAGTGAAGAGCTTCGCAAAGGTAAGAATGAATTGTTACATTTTGCAAAAAATTAAAAATGTCTCTGTGGTTTGATACATCAACCCAGTGGGGGGAATGGAATCCAAGGGTCTCACAGACTTAGCAAGAGATTTGTGGCACCTTTGCTTTAGCCGTGGGATAATGTTACAAGCAGAGTACCTCCCAGGGTTGGTTAATACAGTAGCGGATTGGAACTCCAGATACCTGCGCGATGGGAGCGATTGGAAGCTGAACCATGAGGTGTTCCTTCTTCTCTATAACCTCTGGGGTCCTTTTCAAACAGGTCTCTTTGCCTCTAACCTCAAATGCCAAGTGCCTCAGTTTTTCTGTTTATGTCCAGATCCAGAGGCTATGGCGTGGATACTTTTCTCCAGGGCTGGATGCATCTCCAGGGTTATGCGTTTCCCCATTATCCTTGATTGTAAGGGTTTTGCTCCAAGTGCACAGACAAAGGACTTTGCTAGTGCTCCTGACTCCGTTATGGCCATCTCAGGTGTGGTTTCCATCCCTTCTGGAGTTGTTAATAGATGTCTCCAAACTTCTCCCATCTTTTCCTCTTCTTCTCACAGATCCGGGAGGAGGTTGCCATCAACTAGTATTGCAAGATCCTCTTCCTCTCATGGTATGGAGGATTTCTTTGAGTCCTAGGCGTTCTCAGGAATCTCGGGAGACGTTTTCCAGATTATCAGAGACACATGGTCTCAATCCACTCAGGCTTCCTACTTGTTATGGAGAATTCTCATAAATTCGCTGATTCCTTTCACCTTGGAGACCCCCAGCAACTTCATTTTTTTTTTTTTTTTACCTGGAAAGAGTGTGAGCCTTTTTATGGGGCTTTAGATAACTCCATAGGCATCATCTTTTCAAGTGTGTTACACAGCACCTTCAGTGCAGTGACACAGGGATGTATTTTAGACTTCCCAAAGGTTAACATACCTTCTCTGGGATAAACTACTCTTTCCCAGAGAATGTAAAGTGAAATTGACTTTACTAGTCTTTCCAAATTCATAGACCTAGCACACACCATCTTACAATGGAGTGCTGGAGGGGTTACATAGTATCCCCTGTGTCTAAATACTCATGTAGCACTCAAATGCTACCCGTTCCCATTGAAAAGGCTGGTGGTAGTGATTTTACAATGAACTACCATGATTTTTCACGACTGTGAGCACCGGTAGCTAAAAATCACAGGAGGCATGTTTTTCAAGATGGCGCCTTTAGCCCCTTTGTTTAAACAGGTCCCAGTCTTCCTTTTTAGGCGTTTCTTTTTGGAAAGGTCCTTCTAGTGTTTGTCTCTGTGCGCCAAACCAGGTTTGGTCCCTTAGTTCGTGTGCCTTTGGCGGGCTTCAGGAGTGAAGACCATCTCTGGCGTCTGATTGTCTGGGGTGGGTAGGAAGTGAGGGAAGTGCCCGAAACTCCCTGTGCTTATTCTCCTGGGAGACCCAAATGCACTCTGGCATGATTGGCTGGCTGACAGTCCAGCAAGGACAGCCACCCTGCTGGGTGAGTGACAGCTAGGCTGGAATGAAAGGGAGAGAACTGTTTAAAAGGCAAGTCTCTTGGACTAGAAAGCAGAGTCGACCACTGGAACAAAAGAACCAAAGAAGAGCTTGAAGAGGACGGCTGCTGCAACTCCTGGACCGTTTGTTTGCCCGGTGAAGCCCTGCTACAGGTCCGAATTGCCAAGTTCATCTTGACAGAGAAGCCCCTTCAAGGACAACTTCTTCCTTTGAGTTGGTGGGACCAATCAACTCGCAAGCCACCTGGATACCATTCTCAAGGCTGGTTAGGATTAACCTGGTAGAGGGTCACCATCTTGTGTTCTTGAATCTATAGCAATTGGAACTGAAGTGACTCCATCTTGTTTGCTTTTTCGACAATCCTGTGCAGTGCAGAACTCCCCCGACGTCCTCCCTCTTGTCACCACGACTGGGGCTCAGGAACAGTGAGATCTACAGGAACTGCCAGGAACCAACGACTTCAGCTGCATTTGTTTCTTCATACTAAGGTACTGTGCGAACCCGATTGAGAGAACGCCACTCTTGCAGTGAAAGTTTGTGAAACTTTCCCAACTTGCAGACCTAATCAGATTGTGACCCAACATATGATTCTGTTTCGCCTAAACTACTTCTGAGAACTTTTTCAAAGACTTTACCATTTGATTCCAGAACTGCTCTTTCCTATCCAGAACACCAGCCCATTGACTTTGGCCTAGGCGTATTGACTTGAATTTAACTCTTCTGGTGAACTCAAACTATTTGCACTGCTTAACAAGTATATGTGATCTATTCTACTTACATTGTCCCTTTTGCCAACTTCTAAGAAACTGAACTGCTATTTTTCTCCTACTTCAGGGGAGCTCAAACTGTCTTAAAATCTTAGAGTTTTGTATTGAAGTGCATTGGTATATAATATTAAGTTGCCTCCTTCTGTTTTGTGTAATACATTACTAAGTGTTTTACCAAGAAACCTTGAGTATAAGTGTCTACTTGAACCACTGTGATTGAAAGACATCTGTCAAATAACTTGTACTGCTCACATTCATTCTTCTATGGGGGCTCAAATGGGAATGGGGATGTACCAGATCCGGATCCGGGTCCCGCGAAAGGGAATTACAGGGCCTCCAAGGTCGGAATGGCCCGGTAAGTCCCCTTTTACGGGACCCGGGTTTGGGGATATCCATGCCCTTGTTAAGGGCATGGCTACCTCCAAACTCGTAATGAGACCCCATGTATTTACTGTTGGTAATTGTTGGTTGTACTTACTTCTGCTTCTGTTGTGCCCCCTAGGTCATTTTCCCCTCTCTAGGTCCCCCCTCTGTGTTTACTGTTGGTTTCTGTTGATTGTACTTTACATTCTGCTTCTGTTGTACCCTCTACGTCTCTTTCCCTCTCTAGGTTCCACCAATATGTTTACTGTTGGCAATTGTTGGTTGTACTTTACATTCTGCTTCTGTTGTGCCCCATGGTCTTTCTCCATCTCTAGGTCCCCCTCCTCTGTGCTTACTGTTGGTCTTTGTTGGTTGTACTCTGCTTGTCTGCTTCCTCTGCCCTTTCCCCTGCGTGCTCGCTCCCACTGTTGAGTCTATGTGCTTGTGCTTCTCAGTACACTGCTTACTGTGCCTCCCTCAGTGTCGCCCCTACCCCTGCAATGTCCCCACCCGGTGCAATCTCTGTGGTTTATTTTTGTGCTGTGCTTCCTCTCCTCTCTCGTCTCCTTCTCGATTTCTTCCTGTCCTTTCTACCTACACCCTTCCATGGTGCTCTCTGTCGCACACATCTTCTCTAACTGCTTTTCTATCACCTATCCTATCCCTCTCACGACGTATGGAAGGAAGAAGTTCCAGAAGGACATCCTGGTCTCCAGTCCAGGTCTTCCCATCGCTGACACCCACGTCAGTGCCTCCTCTAGACAGACTCTCACCAACATCCTCTTTGTCGTTCCCTCTCCTGATCTATGGACCCATATGGTTGCTGATCTCTATCCTTTTTCTTCATCTTCCATCAATGGTGGCACAAGATTAGAGGTCCTCGTGGCCTCCTTCCTGTCCTCCAAAACCATCCTTAATGTCTATTTAAATTGGACGTCTTGGTCCAGGGCATTCAGCCCAACCTCCTCCTGGATAGGTGTCTCTCCCTTCATATCAAATTTCTCCTGTCTCCTGCTACTCTATCTACCACCTCTCTGGCCCCTCAGCCACGTTCCTCCTCTACCACTCCAGCTCCTCTTCTATGACCTTCCACCTATGCTGCCTCCTCTGTGGTTTTCCCCCCTGCCTCCTCTCTGGGTCCTTTGACACTTAGCTCTACCTCTACCACCTCTCTGGCTCCTCTGCCTCCTTCCTCATCTACTGCTCCAGCTCCTCTGCCACTCACCTCCTCCTCTGCTGCCTCCTCTCTGCACCCTCCTCTTCATCCTCTCTGGGCCAGCTGCCCCCTCCTTCTACCTCTGCCCTCTCTTGGGCCCCTTTGCCTCTTCACCTAGGTGTACCTCTCTCCTGTACCCCACCCCAGAAGTCTTTCAAAAGTGGCAACCTAGTCCACGTAGCTACTCTCAATGCTCACTCTGCTGTCGAACACTCTTTCACATCTGCCTCCTCCTTGAAGAACTTGATCTGGATGTTCTCGCTCTTACTGAGACTTTTATGTAAGCTCTGACACAAGTTTTGACACTCTCCTCCATAAGGGCTACAAAATCCTCTCTGAACCCAAGAGCAATCGACCCGGAGGTGGAGTGGCCCTGCTCTTTCCTGAGTAGGTCCCTGCATCTATCATTCCCACCCAGGCTTACTCCTCCTTTGAATTCCTGGTCTGCAGTCTCTCTATCTCCTCTGGCCTCTCTTTGAATTTGACCACCATCTACAGGCTACCTGGCCAGGTCACCCTCTTCCTCTCTCATTGCCTCTACATCTAAACTCCTCTTCCTAAGGGATTTCAACATCTACTTGGACTCCTCCGACCACTCTGGGGCTTTCTGCAACCTTTGAAACTCTCTCCTCCTCCCTATTCCTCCCTCTGGTCCAAAACACTCAGCCGGACAAACCTTGGATGCTCTCATCTCCTCAGACATCCCCCTCTCTAAACCTCTCACTACTCCACTCTCTTTGACTGACCACTTTCTTCTTTCCTCTCACGTGATGCTATCTGGCAAAACCTATCCCTGCACTGCCACCTTTCTTTGCGGTCATTCGGTGTATGAAGCGGCTGTCAGTTGCCACTTTTGCCTCTTTTTTCTCTCCTCCTCCTACCCCTGCGGCTGACTCCCACTCTGACACAGCCCTCTCCAAACTTCATCTCTCTATATCCAAGGCTCTCAATATCCTTGCCCCTGTCACAAGGAACCGTCTGAAGCCTGCCTCCAAGTGCAATTCTTGGTATGACTCTGACCTGACCACTCTGAAACACAAGTACAGAGCTGCTGAGTGGAAGTGGAGGGCTTCGGGCACATCCTCTGACAAACTGGCCTGCGGCCTGCTCCGAAGGCAATATAAACTCGCCATCTTCTCCAAGAAGAGGGTCACCATTCAAGCCTGCGTCTCTGCAGCCTCTAACAGCACAGACAAACTTTTAAAATCTGCAAGGAGCTGGCCAATCTGGCTGCAGTCTCTACCTCTCCGGTTCCTTCCCAGGTCTTCTGTACAGCCCTTGCTTCTCATTTCACCATTAAAATACAGAACATCCTGTCCACACTATCCTCATCTCTCTCTCTCTCTACCTCTCTCAGGCCCCCTCCTACCATCTTTCCCTCTCCTCACCTTCTCTCCTCTCTCTCTCCTATAACACCTAATGATGTCTCTAGACAAGTCCGGTCTAGGAAAGTTTCATCTAAACAGGTGGCCCCCTGCTCAGATCCATTAAGGACAAAATTGTTTCCCTCTCTCGAGCTTTAGCCGATTTCTGCAATCATTCCTTTGCGACTGGATCGTTCCCCTCTCTTCTCAAGCACTCCTTTGTGCACCCCCTTCTGAAAAGTCTTCTGCTGATCCTCCCTGCCCAGGCAACTATCGCCCGATCTCTCTCACTTATTTCCTGGGCCGGCTTGAGGCACAGAAAGTGCTCTCTTGAACTCCCATGAAGATTTGCTCTACAACCTTAATTTCAGCTCTCACTCTATCCTCATCCTCCTTGGCCTTCCATCTGCCTTTGACAAGGGCTATTACGCCACCCTGATCAACCGTCTCAGTTTGAACCTTGGCATCACTGGTCAGGCTCTGGTGTGGCTGACCTCCTTCCTCTCTGACCAAGCCTCCCAGGTCCAACTTGGGTAATTTATCTCCACCACCTCTATTTCCACATGTGATGTGCCCCAAGTCTCTAACCTCGCACCCTGGCATTTCGATGTCTATCTAGCCCCCCTGGCCCACATGATCTCTACTTTCTCCTCTACCTTTCAGTGTTTTGCGGATGACACACAGCTCTCTTTGAGCCTACCCTCGGCCTCCTCTCCCTTCTCACTCATTCCTGACTGTCTATCTGCTATTCAGGGATGGTGCGTAGCTAACTACCTCTACCTTAATGCCAGTATGACAGAGATCCTTCTCAGTGGAACCCCTGCTCCCACTTTCCACTCCCCCTATTGTTGCCTTTCTTGAGCTCCCTCCCCTCACCCTCCTGTGTGGAAAAAACCTCTGTGTCATCTTAGAGTCCACTCTCTCCTTCTACCCACACATCACGGACCTTGCCAAAAAGGCCCATTTCCAGTTGTAGCTCCTCACAGTTATCCTGATTTTTCTCACCTTCCCCCCGAAGCTCACTGTCTCCAGAGCTCTGGGTCTCTCCAGGTTGGACTACTACAACAGCCTCTTTCTCAATCTACCTAACTTTACCCTTCGCTCTCTTCAACTAATCCAGAACAGGACTGCAAGACTTATCCTTGGCCACAAGGTATGGCACTGCATCTCTCCAGCTCTGAAATCTCCCCACCGGTGGCGGTGAGGATCAAGTTCAAGACCCTCTGCATCATCCACAAGGCTTTCTGGGGCTGTGGTCCTCTCTATATCCAACACTCTCACGGACGTCATTTCACCAAAATGCCAGGGGTAGCGGAAGTGACATCACACGACCCTTGACCCCCTGATGACATCACAGGAAATTATGTCATTTGACCCCACCCCAAAGTGATATTGTGGGAAGCGATGGAACACGACCTTTCACCGATTGGCAATTCAGGAAGTGGCATCACATAGCATTGTACACTACGAAAAATATGGTTACGATATCACTATAATGTGATGTACATTTCATACCTGAATGGATCGCCATATGTATCCTTAAGATCAGTGCGTGCATAGGCTCATATTACCAAATTACTGTGATTGCAAGCAGACGTCCATGATCAAATGATAATGATGTGTTATTATATAGCACTTAAGCTTAAGCTTAAGAATTATACAGCCAATATCACCCAACCTGTGTTGGTACCCATTTATCGACCTCAGAAGGATGAAAGGCTGAGTTGAGGCGTTAGAACAGACTAAATCAGTGACTCACCCCCTGAAGTGTGCCTGAAATAAACCTTTAATGAGTCTAGAAATGATTGTATAGAATTCCAGAGAGACTCATTTTTTGGCATTCTTATTCTTTCTTATTTAGGTTCAGTGCTAAAAGTGTTAAACTTGTGGCCTTTATGTTCTTATTTTTCTTCTTTTTTTAAGGGGCCTGAACAAGAAAGCTAGCCGCTCCCAAATTAAAGAGCCGCATAGCGCTGGCCACAGCCCAGGAGCTTGCATTGCAAAAAAAAAAAGAAAAACAAATATTTTTGTTTTTGTTTTTTAGAGGTCGCAAGGGAGACCACAGAGGTCGCAAGAGAGACCTCAGAGGTCGCACTTGCGACCTCTGGCAACCCCCAAATGACGTCCCTGCACTCTCTTCCTAAATATCTTCCTTCTAGAGCTGTCAGCTCAGCTACCTCAAACTCTCTCCGGGCCAGATGCTTCTCCAAACAGAGAGTGGGGGTAGATCTCTCTCCTCTGCAGGTGCTTCCCTCTGGAATGCCTCCCTGACCCTCTCAGACTTGAGACGTATTGCCTGAAGTTTGGGAAGCTGCTCAAGACCTTCCTCTTCTTGTCTTCCTTTCCTCTGCCTCTCCTCTGCTAATGTACCTGTCTACTCATCCGGACTGCTGGCGTGGTTGCCCTCAGATTCTACCAGGGTGCCACACCCCCCGTCACTTGACCAGTCACCATGCACTGCTTCTGGCCTATTCAGCACTTCCGGTCTGGGACTGCACTTGTGTAGTCCTCTGCCGTCCTTGCACTTACTCAGACCCCTGCTGCCCGGACTGTACTTTCCCCACACCCCTTCCCTGCACATCTCCCCTCACCCTCTCCCCTGCACTTTCTCGTTGCACTTGCACGATCTGAATCTCACAACGCCTTGTAAGATTGCTTATCTTGTCATGTAGCACCTAGAAACGCTTGTGTAAAAATGCGTTATAAATACAAAATCCTATCTTCTCATATCATGAAAAAAATTAGCGGTACAAGTCCCAAGAACATAACATAACATTAAAAGGGTTTCTGATGTTCAAGTGCTAGATGTGGATAACAAAGTCTACACTCCTGAGCGGGTGACCTTTTTTATCACCCAAAGAATGAAGTGTATGACTACCTAGGTTTCTTATCCTTCATTTACGGAGGATCAGAAACTATGTGCACTTCATTGTTTACATTGTTATGTGCTTGTGACTGGTTTGTTGCGATCTCTGTCCACCTCTCAGCAGTTAATCCCTTACAGGAAACCTTTTAAGGCAGATTCCTCAGCTACTTTGGCTCGCTGCGTGCAGTGGGTCATGAAAGAGGTGCTGGAGGGGTTTCCATCTTTGGGGCCCTTTCTGCTAGAGGAGCCATTGCATCTAAATCAGTTTTGCAAGGGAGGCAGATTAGAAGACATTCTCTGTGTAGCTGATTGTGGCGAATGCTGTGCTGCAAGAGCTTTAAACTTGCATAATAGGAAGCCTCTGATCTTGACGTAGAATGGTCAATGCCCCTCACTAGTGTGAGTGGGGGTTTCTCTTCATTGCAGTCTGGGTGTGAGGAGAAGAACATGAGGATGAATTCAGAGAGGAGGAAGACTGTTCACGTTTTCTCGTGGGGCTCGCTTCTAGGGTGGACAGTGTTTCTTGTTTGTGCTGTGTTTTTGTGTTCAGAGTTTTTCTTGCAGATTCATAAGAGGATGAGGGACTAACTGAGGAGGGCTTTATCAGAAGACACAGAGCCTGATTGGCTAATGAATTATCCCATGGCTACCATCTTGGATTATGTGTCCTTGGATATGTATTCAAAAGGTTTTGGTTTTAAAATGTCTTCATGATAAATGATACAAACATTGTAATCTTTGCTGCTGGTTACTGAGAAAAGAAGTTGTAATACATAATACTTGCTTATGTTTCTCTTAAGAGAATTTAAACCACCACTCACTCTAGACGTGGACCTCTTGCTCACTATTCTTAGAGAGGCACAGCTACACCCTATTGATGAGGTTCAACCAGAACGAAACACGTGTCTGGGGTTGCTGTTGGTACTTTTGTTCAGAGGAGAATTGCCTAGCATTTTGGTGCTGGACTGCCCCAGGGCAGGACAAAGACTGATATGTTTAGGATATTTCTCCTCTGTGAAAGATAGTGAGCTAAAGACTCTGGGTAAGGCTCTTGTAACGAGGACTCATGTCTGGCAGAGAGTCTCCCAGGACCCCCTTGTTATTTGCTGATTTTAGTGAAGAAATTGTATCTTTTTATTCCGAAGGCATATTGTTGATTTTATTTGAAGTACCTGACATGCTTGATAGATTGAAACATTTTTGAAAGCTTATCCTTTTCTTAGTTCTTAACCTCTAACGTGTTCTTTTTGTTCTCTTCAGCCTTTCATGCCGTTATTTGACATAAAACTACAAATCCCAGTGGTTTTGTGGTTCTCTTAACCCTATTTTGATACCGGGAAGGTGCGTAAGTACCAGCGCGTCTGGGATGTGCCAGTCTGCACGAGTCTGCGCGAAACGAGTTACACAGCCTTTTAGTATTTGTACTTAGGAGAAGCATTGACTTGAGGGGTCTTTGTTGTTTCCTTGACTTTCTAATATGGATGATCTTGTCATCACACACAAAATACAAATTAAAGATAAGAAAGTTCTTAAAATATGCTTACTAAATACTAGATCACTCGATAAACATGCAATTAGTGTGGCAGACCAAAGCCCGGAATAACGCATTGATGTAATGTGTGTCACCGAGACATGGCTCAGGGATTCAAGTGGCCCAAATATAGATCCTGCCACCCCATAAGGCTATAGTTTCTACGCACAACATAGAGAAAAGGGCCAGGGAGGGGGAGTGGTGGTTATCGCCAAACAAGATATTGATTTATTCCAAACACCCGTTTTATGCACTGGGTCCAA
Source organism: Ambystoma mexicanum (assembly GCF_040938575.1). Classification (NCBI taxonomy): domain Eukaryota; kingdom Metazoa; phylum Chordata; class Amphibia; order Caudata; family Ambystomatidae; genus Ambystoma; species Ambystoma mexicanum. Next base: position 742,878,707 of record NC_090928.1, read on the forward strand.
AATCATATTCTTGAAAGTCATAAGCTCCCTAAATAATTGCATGAACCTTATTTTGATTTATTGTCCACTTTCTGAGATGCCTATGTTTTTGGACGAAATATTGGGCATCCTGTTCAACTTTAACACTCCCAAAAGTCACTCAGTTATACTGGTAGATTTTAACATATGGTTGGGCAATCCTAAAGACTTGGAAGCTATTGAATTAGAGCAGCTATTATGCAACTATGACTTTACCATACTGCTTAGAGAGTCAACACATACATATGGAAACACCCTTGCTTGGGTTGCAGCCCAAAATCTAAACCTACTACTACTTGGTATTAAACCTTGTGTTTGGTCAGACCACCACACAGTACCTTTTGAGCTACTTCTTCCCATAAAGGAACCTTATAAACCTAATCAATTGCAAACAGTCGTTAGTAGGAATCTAAATAAACTTACATCTGATAAGTTACAGAAACATATCAACGAGTTGATGGCTTCTATATCAGATCATCATTCACCTACTTCACTAGCATCCAAGCACACTGAAATGATACGTGCATTACTAGAAAAAGTGGCACCTTTGAAAGAGAAGAAAACTACCAAAAATGGTATACACTGCATTTTACCTCATTGAAACAAGATAAGAGAAACACAGAATGACTGTGGATTAAAACTAAATCCTTTGCAAATAAAGAGAAATGGAAGGTCTTAGAAAAAAGTTCTCGGAGAGAAAGTTTCTAGGTTAAGAAGGGATTAGTTGATTCTCAAATTTCTAACTCTGCCAATGACAATAAGAAATTGTTTAAGATTGTTAAATCATTGGAAAAACCAAAAGCTGAAATACAACACTTTATTCTGAATAATGCTAATTGTGAAGCAGTACAAAAGGCATTTCCAGATAAAGTACATACAGCACATTGAACTATTGCAAATGCAAAAAAGATTAATAGTGATTGTACTGTTCAGAGTTCTATCAGTCAATCTCACCCTCATGTTAATCCACCCTTCCCGTCTGAGCCTATTACAGTGTACACTCTTGTTAAAATTCTTGGGGAAATGCACCCTACTACCTGTCAGATGGACATCTTACCCTCAAAAATTGTTTTACAACATTTGCAAATGTTTGCACATTTTTTAACCCGTTTCCTAAATGCTTTTTTTTTTAGATAATGAAGCACTTGACCTTTTGAAATGTGTCACAGTTACCCGGGTAGTTAAAAAGTCTAACCTGGACCCCACATTATTTTCTAAATATAGACCCATTAGCAATGCACAATTTCTGATGAAGATATTTGATAAGGTGGCGGCTTTTCAGCTCCAACAGCATTTTTAGAAATCAAATATTCTACACTAGCGGCTCCGGTTTAAGGACTGCACATGGGACGGAAACTGCTATGTTAGTTTTACAAATAGAAATGCTAGATATTGTGGACGATGATGAAGCCGGTCTGTTGATATTTTTAGATCCTCCGACGGCGTTCGATCTTGTAGATCATTCTAAACTTGCAATATGCATTCAGGAAAGTGGAAACTGTTCCTCCAATACAGTTGAATGGCTTCGGTCATTTCTAAGTAACAGAAAGTCTAAAATTATCTGGTAAAATGATTTTTCTAATTCAGAGCTGATTACATGCGGAGTGCCATAGGGAGCCTGTTTGTCCCTGCCCTTTTTAATATTTATTGTCGATCTCTATGTGACCTATTGGATCCTATGGGATTATATTTTACCAATTACGCCGATGATACTCAGCTTCTTTTTAGACTGAGTGGAGAACATGCAAAATACACAGAATTTATGACGTCCGTATACGAGAAAATGTGTATTTGGATGATGGAAAACCACCTTGTCTTAATGGTCAGAAGACTGAGCTTCTTGTTTTTGGTTCAGATAAAGCAAGAGAAAAACTATGAGTTGGGTATGATAAACTATGTATTGACCAACATTTAATAAATACAGTCAATAGAGTAAATAAAAACACTTGGGGTAACCATTGGGGCATCACTTAATGCAGATCTCCCAAGTTGTATGTGTGACAAAAAACATACAATACTATGTCAGGCTTCTACACCTAATAAAACCTTTTGTCTCAGTAGCAAACTATGCCACGTTAGTAAGAGCTTTATTCTTGTCAAGATTAGATTATTGTAACGCATTATTAGGCGGAGCACATAAACATTATACGAAAAGACTACAAATCCTGCAAAATGATGCCGTGAGAATTGTCAAAAGTGTGTCAAAACATGATCATATGATATGATATGATATGGCATTTACAACGTGCCTATGCACAAGTGTTTCAAGGCATGATGAGGCAAGGGAGGGGGAACAGAGGGAAGACAGACAACGATCCTACTAGGCCAGTTGTCATCCAGATCGCGCAAGTGCATGGGAAGGGGCAGTGGTCGAACTGTACGAAAAGAAGTAGTGGAACTATGTTCCCTACTATCCTGCACCGCTCCCCACAAACCTCATCGCCGCGGATCCTCCCATGCACAATAAAACCCCAAAACACGTGCCTGCTCTTTAAGGAAACGTCCTGTGCAGTGCACTGAAAGTGCAAGTTTCAACTTCTTCCTACACTTTTATTTTAAAACGAAACCGTTCCAGCACGGTTTATTTTTGAAATAAAAGTGTAGGAACGGTAAAACTTAATTAAAAGAAGTAGAGGAGCACAGCTCCCGACTGCTCCCGCCCACTTCGACCACTGGGTAGGGGAAGGAGGAAAGTGTGGAGGGGGGGAAAAAGGGGACAGAGCAGTCCACGGGATAATAAGATAGATAAAGTAAAAGTACGGCCAGCAGGTGGCAAGTGCAAGGGTAAGGGCAGACAACAGGTATCAAGTGCTGGTAGTGGGACTGTAGGGATACAGAAAACAGTCCCCAAGTGCGGGGGTTGCCAGGAAGGCAGTGTGACTTGTGGGTGAGGGGGCCTGGGCCGAGATCAGAGGGTGGCCAGGTAACCAGTGCAGCTTCAGTATCAGCCAGGAAGTCAGCAGGGTAGGGGAGGAGAAAAAGCTGAAGCAAGAGAAAGGTTCTGAGGTGCTTCTGGAACCGAAGATGATTCTCCTCAAGTTTCAGGGAGGCAGGGAGGCTGTTCCAGAGTGAGACCCCAGCTGAAGAAGAAAGAGATCTAGCACCAACTCGTTGGTTGGAGAAGCATCTGACCCGGAGGGAGTTGGAGGTGGAAGAGCGAAGAGCTTGAGAAGGAAGATATTTAGGAAGAGAGAGTTGAAAGGATGGAGGCCCCAAGCCCCAGAAGGCCTTATGGACAATGCAGAGGGTTTTGAACTTAATCCTCGCAGCCACTGGGAGCCAATGCAGAGATTTCAGTCCTGGAGAGATACCATCCCCGGGCTTGAGGCCAAGGACAAGTTTTGCAGTCCTGTTCTGGATGCATTTCAGAGGGCGGAGAGTAGAAGCAGGAAGATTTAGAAAGAAGCTGTTGCAATAGTCCAGCCTAGAGAGAACCAGAAGTCTGGCGAGCTCTATCACAGCATAGAAGAGACCTACACTGGATTCCTGTAGAAGCAAGAATAGATTTCAAAATTAACATCTTGACTCATACATGCTTATTCAGTGATGCCCCTAGATATCTCAAAACGCATATCACTGTCCAAAATTCTGTTAGAGATACGAGATTTAAAGATTCCATGCAATTGATATGCCCTATATCCAGCCGAGATAGGGGAGAAGAAAAGTCATACACTGTAAAAGCAGCCATTGCATGGAATAAGCTGCTGGTAAATTTGCATTATCAAAGAAGTTTACCAGCTTTTAAAAAAGATTTGAAAACTTTTCTCTTTTCCTAGGTCTGACTTATCCCAATGATCTTCCTTTTCTTATCACACTGTTGTACGTTTCTCTATCTCTTCTCCGCGCCCTGATGCCTATGGGCTACGGCGGGAAATAAATAAATAAATAAATAAATGGTGGGCACTAATTTCAACAGTGTCCCTATTTTCAACAATGCTACTAATTTCATCTGATGCTGGCATTGCAGTATGGGCTGTGTATGTGGGACTTAGTACACTAGTACTGATGTGTAGCATTGAAGGTAAAGGGGGGTTGATTTGGGGGCTTTAAGCCTTAGCATAATAACAATTCAGTATGTGCATAAACAGCTTTGTTTGCGAGGGTTAGATTCAGATAATAAATACAGAGAATTGAAGGGTGAACAGCCCTCTTTGCGTAGTGATGCAAAAGGTGAGGGCCTTTAAAATAAATGTCTGTTATTCGTGCAAAGCAAACGCAGGAAGAAATGGTGGAATGTTACATTTTCTTCTGAGCACAGGAAGGAATGGGGGAGGATATGGTGAAATAGGTGTGCAGTTTGCCAAAATGGTGAGATGGGTCCTGGAAGGTTCTGGAAAACTCCCCAAGGTTCTACCACATGCTTAGTGGCACAAAGGGCTGGGAGAAGGAAGTGACATGGTCAGAGAGGTGGATTGAAATGTGTAGGATCCATAGGACCTGGACTGGGTTTGAAAGAAAGGATTAAAAGCAGCTGTGAGATAGGATGCAAGGCTTTTTTGCCTTCTTGCTGGAATTGTGCCTGTTGCTGATTCCACAGGGCGTGTGGGCTGGTGACTTTTGCATGGATCACTTGTAAACCAGGCTTTCTGCAGAGATCTCTGGCTTGGGTTTTGACGGCGCCTGCTCTAGCTCTGCCATTACTGAGCTTTTTTCAAACAAGAGGGTTTATATATTGCAAGCTTCGATTGTGAGCAAAGACCTGGGACTGTGTTTTTTTAATTTTGCAAGGCTTTCCTCAAGTGTGAGAGCCGGGCTGTGTTTTTCGAACATCAAGGCATTTTGCCAAGCCTGGCTGGGGCGTTGAAGTCTACTAGCAGACTTTGTATCTCTGTGCCTGACTATCCAATAAGATTCCAAGGCTGCGCTCTGAAGAGGGCTGAATGGTGGAGGCATTTGCTTTGCACAAACAATGGACATTTATTTTCAAGGCCCTCGCGTTCAATGCGCAAAACAAGCTGTTGACCCTTTAATTCTCTGTTCTTATTTTCTGAATCTAACCCTCACAAACAAAGCTGTTTATGCACATGCTCTATTTTTAATAATGTTAAGGCTTGAAGCCCCCAAATCAACCGGCCTTTGGTTTACCCTCAATGCTACATGTCAGAATTAGTATACTAAATCCCACACACACAGCACATGCTGCAATGCCAGCATCAGATGAAATGAGTAGTATTGTTGAAATTAGTGACACTGTTGAAATGAGTACATCTCCCCCTTCTTCTGTAGAGGCCTAGTTAAACAGAAGGCCTTTGCATAAGCATGAATCCTAGCTACACATCATCAAACCATGTGATCCCTGTGCAACAATGTGAGCATGTGTTTTGCAAATGAGTTTTTTTTTTAATTTATCACAATTAAAAAATAAATTATCAACAATTAGCCATAGATTAAAGGAAGAACAGGATACAGAGAACATAGAAATGAGATAGTTATGAAATAATTATAGTGAAAGAAGAAGATAAAAAAATGAAAATCTCTTTAGAATGGATTTGGCATCTTTGGGACTCAGTGGTGACATATCCATCAAAAGGCCTAATACCGGCACCAGCATGAACATAGCTTGTCTGTTTGCCAGAGAGGCCTGTGTCCATGTAACAAAGTACATCACCCACCCGATAGCAGATTTCCATCTCGTCATCTGGATTTCTCCTTTACACTCACCAGTCCCTTTCCGTCCTTGTCCCCGCTTTTTGTCCCGTGTACCCCACCTTTCTCTGTCCCAAGGCTTCCTCCATGGACATCCAGCTCCAGGGAATAGTGATGAAGGAAACAAGTTAGAGAATCGAAAACAGAGGAGAGAGACAGACTGGTTAAGAACCAAGCAATAAAATATACATGTGCATATATTTTTCTGTCATAAGCATACATCCTTATTTTCATTCATTCCTTCAACCACACCACATCCAACACACCTACTTACTTGCTCCGATTAACCCCTTTCATTCCTTGTGTGAGTTAATTACCTCACTGCTATTCACTGACTTGCCTTGATTTTAATGTGACTGTTACACCTCTCACTCCCTACTGGGTTCCCCAGATTGCTCTATCCTCAGAACTTTGTGTTTCAGGTGAAATGTCTTGATTTAGTTCACGTGGACAAATTGTTCCAGGGCCAGATCACTGTTCTTTGTCATTATTCTATACACAACAGGTGAAACCTTGTCCACAATCTTGAATGGACCACGCCAGGATGCCATGAATTTGGAATTTTAATTTCTGCCTTTTGAAAAATGTAATTTGTACACCTGATTACCTGCTTTATATTCCCTAACAGATGATTTCCTGTCAGTATATGACTTGGCAACCTCAGCTGCTTTTTCCATATTTCGCTGTGCGAATGTGAATGCAAATATTTTCTCAACTCTTCTATGTATTCACAAATTGTGGATTCATTTACCAGGACTTGCTGCTTGGTTCTGTACAACAAGTATTGGGGAAGGACCATTTTCTGGAGTCTTTATTTCTTTATTAATGTGTCACACCAAAGTTAGAATCATTTGGCAATGGTCACCGCCCCTATGTTCAATGACTTCAATGACTTCCAACCTACTACAAAATGGCACCAGCTCGCTTAAAACACACACATCTAGTGCAGATCTCGCTAATGCGTTTGACCATGTGTCATGGGGTGTGGTATATCCTGGCAGATTACCATTTAATACATACATTTCCTATTCATCTAAAACCATTCAAATTGTTCTCATTCTCTCTGTCAAGCCCTGTGAAGCCTTCCGCCCCCTTCAATATTATAACAGGTGGCTTTTAGACATTCACTATTCAAACCACCAACCAGACTTATGAGTATTGTTTTAGGATCACTAATATTACTTCAAGTAAATCTCTTAGGATCATGGATTGTAGGATACATTTATAATAATACATATTCTTTATTTCAACCTTAGACTGTACCACCATTTTACTTTAGTTCCCAGGATATCACTCCTGCCCACTTTCAAATTTTCTATAGAGATACCAGAATCCATCCGTACAGCAGACAGCAAGCCCCCATGGGGTCATACTCTAAATCCCCTTCTCATGAGCTCAAAACAGATTTCAAAGCTATTCAGCACTGGCATGTCAAGCAACCAGGTCTCTTGGAGAAAATTGTATAACAACAGGACCACAAATCATAATTTGATTGAAGATGTTTAAATCCATGCGTGTTCAATGATGCAGGTTTTTACAGATGCACTTCAATTTTCCCTTTGTTTGACAATACCCTTCCCATGCAATATATTAAAAATAAAAGCCCAATCACATGTTACAGATCTTTCAACCGTATCATTCGCAAACAAATATTCCTGTCATTGTCCGTTGCTGGTTTAACTTGCATTACTAAGGGGTTTCAGGTCATTAATGCCTGATTGTTTGGTATTTTGTTTGTAGTTACACCCAGCATAACCGGCTCAACAGTGTTGGCTATTACATAGCCCAGTTATTTAAACACTGGTGCTTCTGACAAAACTATATTTTTTTACAAGTTTGCAGAAAAATCCCAGTCTTACTACATCTACACGCCCATTGTCTTTAAACTCCACCTAGGCTAAATCTTTAGTAGTAAGAGATTTTAGCTGTTGTATTTTCCCAGAATAAAGCAATTACATAATGCATATTCAAAGGGAAAACACTTCTTACTGGGAAAGCTCTTTCAAGAGTTATACAAGAGAATTCTTCCCTCTTGGGGAGATCTTGCTATCTAGACAATTTGAAAGTCTGTTTGATCGGCCGTTACCAAGTCTGGACTCCCAATTGGGCCCCTTTGAGTCACTTATTTATTCCTTTTTTCTTCTTTACTTTTCAAGATCAGGAACACATTTGGGATTAGTGTCTGCTGCTGCACAGCAGGCACAAATATTTGTGCTGCAGAATCACTAAACTCCTCTGTTCCAGCACTATCCTTGGATTAACCACGGGTATCATACTTGGGACTAGGCTAGAGTCCCTATCAATATGTTCTATTAAACTATTCAAGTCTCCCTCTGAGCCATCGAAGATAGTACTTAACATGCTAACATCCACAGGGTTGCTTACAACCAGTATTGGTTTTGGCTGGAAGAAGATTTTTTATCGACCCTTTACCTTTGGTCTGTGACTTTGATTAGTTTTTATTGAATTTTGAGCCCAGTTCGGTTTTATTCACATGAGCCAGCCCTTGTTGTGGGCTAATATTATGTTTACCCTTACAGGATGAAAGTTGAGCTGGTGTAGACTCTTTGAGTTTTCTGACACAACGATATCCTCCCCTGGGGATGTCTCTATGTTTACTTTCAGTGCACGAACAAATTATCGGGATCCTTTACCCCCTTGTTTAGGTACATTCTTCATATTTTTAGATTGCTATTTCTTTGAAAAAATGTTCTCCTCTCTGTCAATCTTACTTTCTAATACATCATCTACTTCCACCACAGCGGAGAACCCAGCTTCCACAATATGCATATCCGGGGTAACAATCGAAGAATCTGAATCCCTCCTCATACAACTTCCCTCCATTAACAATATCCCGAAAAGCTGAATTTGTCAAAGAAACATCCACAGCAAAAATTGCCTGCCTGTGGAATCTGTCAAAATCTGGGTGCAGTACCCTTGGCCGCCTGAATGACAGCTGTCAGAAGCCTGCATGATAAACCTTAAAGTGGTACAAGCTGAAATCAAATGGTGGAAAACTAAGTGGCCTGTTACTGAGAGTAACCTATGTTGTAACTGTTTAATCCCATAGTTTAGAATTCGGAATAAGTGTTCTAGCTGCTTGTTTTGAAATTACAAGTTTGTTTTAAGCAAAGAAAAAATGCAACAGAATTAACATTTGAAGTTAAGCCTGACTAAAAGCAACCAAACCAGTATAACAGCTTCCCCCACAAAGGCCAGGCCTCTCCCTTCTGCTTCCCTCCACCAGGAAATCACACCTAAATGATGATTATAGGGTGGGAGAAGGATTTGGGCTGCAGTGGGAAGGAGGCAATGGACATCCTCCAGCTACAGGAACTGCCAATTGTGAAGGGTCGTAAAATGGCCTGGGCCCACGAGGAACTGGGAGGAGACTGCTTCTGAACTGCAGGGAGACAGAAAGAGGCAGAGACAAACAACCATTTGTTGCTTAACAAGGACCAAAGATACATTTTAAAAAGACTGATAACTTACTGTGTATAATTGTCAAAAACACAAAAATAACAGCATTGTTAATGTAAATGTTGGCTGCACATTTTAAAAGGAGCCGGAACTCTGTGATATGTTCTAGGAAGAAACAGCGGAAAAGGGGATACTACACAAAATGTATTTTTGATAGGAGCATGAAACCTCATACACTTATGCCCATGTTTAATGCGCACATTTGTAGAATTTTGATCCTAAATTGAACATTGTGTTCCGGATAAAAAGGGAAAAATTCTGTAAAAAGCCGAAACAAGATCTTGCAGCGACGGGGTTTGGATGAGTATCTGTTACACAAAATAAGTAATCTGTATATATGATTGTTATAGAGGTTGCACACATGGAAATATGTATTGTACCAAAAGTAGATTTTGTGTTCAAGAGGCTAGGGGTGGACTATAGGCCTCGTAAACCCACATCATAAAGATGACATACTGTTTTTCTCCTCCTATCAAGGAAGAGAGGAGACCCTGACCAATCCCTGTTTAAGGGGCACACTTATGCTGAACCAGCACACACACCCCTTTATCATAAGCATAAATAGAGACAGCTCAGCACTCAAAAACACATAGAAAGATTCACCCACTAACCGATTGCTGGCGGAGCACCCTGGAGCAGAACCAATCATCTTCCTTGCTCCAGACTCCAGAAACTTGGAAAAGCAGAAAGGCCCATTCCATTAGCTGAACCATTTTCAGCTAGGCCTTAGATTTCCAGAACCAGAAACAACCCCAGAAATCTAAGGGGAACAAAAGAAACAGACGGGCTGTGCTGTACTGCTTGCCTGCCAAAAGAATTATCATCAGAATCAAAAGATCCAATCCAGTTGTGCTGTGCTGTGACCAGAGCCTTTGCAGATCAGATTCAGTCCAGTTGTGCCGTGCGATGTCCAGATCGCCTTGACGCTGCCAGTCTGTCCCGACCAGAATCCCTGACTAGAATCCCTGACCAGAATCCTGACGGGTCCATTTGAAACACATATAGTGAGTGTGAGTATCTGCAGATAGAACTGTGTCACTAGCCTATGCACCTTGCTTAGTCAATCCCTATCTTAAACCCATCCTCTCTTTCTTCCCGAGCCAGTATTGTTAGAACTATGTTTGCGTGTACTTTTCTCTCATATGTATTCCTGAACCCTAACTTCCTATTGATTGATTAAGAAAATAATTCCCAACCCAAACAGAAAGTAGAGTATCACACCTGAACTGTTATTTATGGCCGTGAATGACCTTCCTGTGTGGCATTATACTTTTTGGTAGTCTTTAACATAGTGTAAGAAATCCTTTTTGTCATTTTAAAACTACATTCCTGTTTCCCATTATTGCGCCTGTCTCAGAAAAACAACCTCCACTAAAACGTCCTTAACTCCTTCAATTTTTGTGCTAGAAACAAAATTTCAATTTATGCTTGTAACTAACACCCACAGCTTTAATTCACATCCAATCCATATAGTTGTCCTGTAATCGTGATTACCACGCACTGAAAAGTTTACCACGAATTTCGTTTTAGGGAAATTCTGAGACATGTAAAAGAGCTTTTGATTGCTCCCGACCTCAGTTTTAAGATTTCACATTGCCTCTTAGTATTAAAGCATTGATAGTGTTTGTCTTTAACTATCCAAAGCGGCTCCCATAAGAAGTTAAACAATTTCAGCAATTTAAACCATATTTAGTGTTTTACCCAATCCATTCTCAAGATAACGTTAAAACCATTTTGACAGCTTGCCAATCATTTCTGTTTTTCTCTTGTGTTGCTGGGGGGAAAGTGGGATTGTTATTTTGTTTGAATTCTGCAATTCCTGAATACCTGCTCTCTCCTCCTATCTCTTTACATCACCTATTGGGGTTTGAGGGGTGTGCAGGGGCAAATAGTAACCACACTGTTATCTGTTCTGAAAAACACACAAAAGTATTATTTCTGTGCTGAATTCTTTTTCTCACTATTACTCCTTGTGATTAAAGAGATTGCTTAGTGTTCCATCACCCCATTGGTGATTATTGTATACCCATTAAACATAGTGTGATTAAATTGTAACTACATGGTCAGTGTGACCGGGGGGTTCCAGGAGGGGGGCGTGATATGAGTGGTACATCTTTCAGAATAAAGGAACTTTTAGACACAAATAAATAAGGATTTCAGTTGTGCGTTACATGCTAGGCATTGACTTAGGTGAAGTGCCAGATTGAAATAAGTTACATGTTCAAGATTTGTGCTAATACAGGGAAAGAAAGAATGTCGAGTATTTGTTCACCCTGATTAGCCCCCTGTTTTTGGGCAAAAGATTCTCTTGCCACAAAATCACCAGCCCGTTCACAATGGTAGGCCTCACAGGGTGACTCCGCAAAATGCAAGCAATAGTACATCTGGATTGATTTATCTGACAAAATCGGAGAAGGGACAGCTGATGCTTTTGGTGTCAGACGATGTAGGGGAACCTCTTCCTTTCCATTGCAGGCCAGTGTAGTAGATGTACTGTAAATCCAGAAATAGGCATACTCCCTTCGCCAATTCCCTAGAAATGGCCAGTGCAAGTATTGAAACATCTGAAATCAAGTTAATATATCGGCCTGACAATAAATCCTCTCTATTAATATGTGTCAAGGAACATAATGTGTCAGAGTTATCCTGATTTAAATCCCCGCCAGATTTATCTACGGCTAACAGAGTTTCACCCACGTGTAAAATAACAGATGCTGATGTGCTAGCCAAAACCCCAGAGGCCTGGGTGTTCATTTGTTTGTGCTGACCCACCGTCTTTTCCACCCCTGCCACTATCTCCATCATTGTTCAGTTATTCATCTGAAGCAGGCTTTTATCGCTACAGCTTTGTGGTTTGAGTCAGTCTTATTGTGCACCATGTGCCTTTTTTGGCTGGGCAAATTGTATACCACAAAAGGGACCCAAACAATTTAGCATATCTGTCCCAAATATAGCAGGCTGATGTTACAGCACCTTAAAAGAATATCATGACCAACAGCCGCCTGTCTGCCTAATTGCCCAACTGTACTGCCAATCACTCAGCTTCACTCCGCTTCCATGCAAGCAAGTGCTATGCACTGCATGCTTCCTAAATAAGGGCTTGCAGGCGGAACAAGCTGCTCAACAATCCAGCAGCAACAGACCAGAGCAACCTTCTAAGACCACTGAGTAATGCGTTGGGGGTCCTTATGGCAACTTCCCACGTCAGTTTCGCCCCACTTCGCTCCAAAATTGTATCTGCTATTGTATCACTGGTTTGTTTGTTTTGATGTATCAAAGTCCATCCACTGCCTGACTGTACTGCCAATCACTCTGCTTCACCCCACATCCACGCACGCAAGCGCTATGCACTGTGTGCTTCCTAGAGAAGAGCATGCAGGCAGGACAAACTACTCAATGATCCAGCAGCAGCAGACCAGAGCAACCTTCTCAGAGCAACAAGTAATGCGTCTGGGTCCCTATGGCAACCTCGGACATCAGTTTCGCTTGGTATTTTATCTTCCATTGTATCACTGTTTTATCTGTTTTGATGTATCAAAGTCTATCCTCTGCCCGACTGTACTTCCAATCACTCAGCTGCAATCTATTCTACACAGGTGAGCGCTACACACTGTGTGCTTCGTAGATAAAGACATGCAGGCAGAACAAGCTACTCAATAATCCAGCAGCAGCGGACCAGAGAAACCTTCTCAGAGCAACCAGTAATGGGTTGGGGTCCCTATGGAAACCTCTGACATCTGTTTTGCTCCGCTCCCCTCTGATAGTGTATCTGCTATTGTATCACTGGTTTGTTTGTTTTGATGTATCAAAGTCCATCCACTGCCTGACTGTACTGCCAATCACTCAGCTTCACTCTGATTCACGTACGCAAGGTCTACGTTTTGGTACTTCCTAGATAGGGGATTGAAGGCAGAACAAGCTGCTCAATGATCCAGCAGCAGCAGACCAGAGCAACCGTCTCAGAGCACAGAGTGATGCATCGGGGGCCCTATGGCAACCGCTGATGTCAGTTTTGCTTGGTTCTGCTTTGATATTGTATCTGCTATTTTATCACTGGTTTGTTTGTTTTGATGTATCAACGTCCATCCTCTGCCTTACTGTACTGTAAATCACTCAACTTTAATGAGCTTCCACACACAAAATGCCAACATAATTGCCATGATCACAAGATCTAGGGCCAAGATTCAGTGACCTAAGGGTTACCTAAATGTGTAGAAACACATGCTGGGGTGGAGGACATGGTAGTCTCAGATCTCAAGGGCCTGCCAGAGCAAAGTGACTTGTCCTTAGCCAGAGTTCCAAGGCAGGATGATTTTTGCCAGGTGCAATGCGACTGTCCAACTCTCGCAGATCTACGCAAGCAGGTAGAGAAACCGGCTCGGGGGAAAGCCACTGTGCTGTTCAAGGTGTAGTGGAAGAATGGTCTCCTTTACTCTGAGCTCATAAATCCCGTGGCAGGTGCCAACCATAGGTTGGTGGTACCCCAATGTCACTGGAGATTCCTCCTGGATTTGGCTCATGACATTCCTTTAGCAGGTCACTTTGGAGTGGCTAGACAGGTTGTCCACCCATTTTCACTGGTCCCAGATGGGTGTAAAAATAAACCAGTTTGTAAGATCCTGCTTGACTTGCCATGCATCCGGTAATATTGGCTGGGCAACAAAGGCCCCCTTAATTCCACTACCAGTAGTTGTGCAGCTTTTTTGATCGAATTGGCATGGACATTGTGGGTCCTTTGGATCCTCAGAAGTCTATAGGGAACCGGTTCATTTTGGTTGTGGTAGACCATGCCACTCGGTACCCAGAGGCTGTACCCTTGAGAAGTGTCAAACCCTCAATGGTGATGAATGCTTTGATAGGGATATTCTCTCATAAGGGATTCCCCAAGGAAGTCATTTCTGACAGGGGATCAGACGTCACAGACGATATATGTGTATATGAAGGCTATGTGGGATGAATGTGGTATTACTAATAAGTTCTCCACAGCCTTTCACTCACAGACAAATGGGCTTGTTGAGCGGTTCAAGAAGACACAAAGAGAATTATAAGTGGCTTGTAAGAGCAACTGATGAGATGTTGGAGATTCTTCTGCCATGCCTCCTGTTTGCATAGTAGGAGATGCCACAGGCTGGTGTAGGGTTTAGCCCCTATGACTTTCTGTTTGACCATCCTGTTAGGCGTCCACTAAGCCTGGTGCGGGAAGGATGGGAGGGCAATCCTCGAACTCCTTCCCCCAACATAATGTTTATGTACTTGGCCTGAAATCCAAGATGGCCAAGTACAGAGAACAGAGCACTAACAATCTGAAGCCCAGCTAGGAGCTCATTCAGCACTGCCATGACCAGAAGGCCACAGTGACAGAGTATTCTCCACTACAGATGGTCTAGATTATAGAGAATGTCAAATCCAGTGCCCTTCATGATAATTGGACTGGGTCCTGTGTGGTCCTTAAAAAGATCAATGAGATGAATAACCTCACTGACACAAAGACCCCTAGGCAGACGCACAGGGTCTGTCATGTCAACCGGATAAAGTCTCATTATAGCCAGGATGACATGGTGATTGCTCTCATGAAGTACAATGAGACTGAGGAGGAGGTTGATCCCAGACACGTTGCACACAGTGTTGAACCATGGGTCTCTAGACAGAGTTCAAATCTCCCCATACCTCGATGAACAGAAATTGCAGGACTATCAGCAGCTGCTGGGCCAGTACGCAAGTCTGTTCTTATTGACTCCAGGTAAAATTGATTGGTGGATCCATTATATTGACATTGGGAACAGTAAGCTGATGAAGAGCAGAATCCACTGGATGTCCGATAAGGTAAAGGATACCATCAGGAGCAGGTCTCCAAGAGGATGGTCTTAGGGGTGATTACACAGGCTGGAAGACACACCTTCAAATTAACACACATATACATTCCAAGCATTCAGGAAATATTCTCACAGTGACATCATGGCAAGACATCATCAGACAGACTTAGACACAGCTACAGCATATAACAGGCATCTCCCCTTCTTGCACTTGAATAGGGCAAGAGCAAAGAAGGCACAATATAACGAGCATACATTTCAAACAACATGAGCAATCAATTTTCATCAAATTGAAGTACAAGTCGCACAGAGCACATACAGAGTACTGCACTTGCTTGAATGTTGGTAAAGATATACATTGTTGGGGACATTTGACAATCACCTTTGTCCTGAAAAGTTTGGTAAAGGACAAAGACAATTGTTGTGTTCTGCTGCACTTGGAGAATATATCCATGATGCAGTACATCAGTCGCTTGGGAGGTAGTTTTTTGGCACTTTTGCCTGGACAGAGAAGTAATGCGTCAGGCAGAATATCTCCCAGATTTGGTTAGAACAGCAGCAGATTGGAAGTCCAGGTAGCTACAAGACAGGAGTGACTGGAAGTTAGAAGTCAAATTGTTTGCCCTTTTTCAGTCTCTGCCTTTTGCCTCAAATCTCACAAGCCCCGTTTTTTAGTTAGCATCTGAATATTCATACTCTGGCCGTGGATGCATTTCTACAGTATTGACCGGAGTTCCTGGGGTATGCGTTTTCCCCATCCTAATTGATAGCGAAGGCGTTAGTTCAGGTGCACAGGAAGTTGATATGCCTGACCCTTATCACTCTGCTTTTCCCAGCCCAGGCGTTGTTACCTGGCTTTGTGTACCTTGTGATGGATTTTCCTAGATTGTTCACATCATTCCCTCATTTCTTATCGGACCTGGGAAAGGGTTTTTTGAGCTTGTGCTCTCGGACCACCACTCTTTCAAGGCATGGTAGAGTGATGTGTTTATCTGGCATAACGGGGACACTTCCTAGGGATTCGAGGAGTTATTAGCAAGGGCCACACAACCATTCCACTCATCAGCTTGGACAAGGTGGTTGGCTGATCATGGATGATAGTAACAATTCCATTTATGCTCCTCCAATGGACAAAGTTAATTTCTTAGTTTCTCTGTTTAAAGAAAGCAAGGTTTATATCATCATTCATTTTAGGTATGCAGTCTAAGCTAGGCACATGCTACTAAAGAAGGAACCAGTGAGGCTGCATTTTCTGGTGAAGAGGGCATTCAGGATTCTGCCTAAGGCTAAGTATTCTACATTTTGTGATGAGAAATTGGTGTTCTTTTTGTTTCAGTCATGGTCTATCAACAATCACCTAATGTTCAAACAATTGTCTGCTAGTTAGCATTGTTGTTATGCCTAATCAAGAAGGTGTCTGAAGTAAAGGCCTTGGACGTGGATAATTAAGTCTACTGCCCTGAAGGGGGAGGTGTTTTAAAAAGAAATCATATGCAGAACTAAATGTATGACCACATTGCTTTGTTATCCTTCCTTTCAGTAGAATTAGGGACCTTATGTGTTGCATTGTTTGCAGTGTTATGACCTGAGACTAGAGCGCTTCATCCATCCTCTCAGCTGCTTATTTCTTTTTGTGAGCCTTGGAAGGCAGTTTACTCGGATATTCGAGCTCATTGGGTTCAATGGATGACCCAGGAACCTGGTGTTGACACTACTTTGCTTTGGGCTCATTCAGCTGGACACCGAAACGGTCCTTTTAGTTAGGAGGTTGGTATAGATGCTTCTTTTAGCTGACTAGTCGATGAAGTCAACATTTAAGACGTTTTACCATAAATGTTTTCAACATGTAAGTAATGTGGTGTTGCAAGAGCTGTGAAATTGCATAATAAGTACCCCACAGTTTTGACATAGAATTCCTACCCCACCCTCATTAGCATGAGTGGGACTTTAGAGTCTATTTTGTAACACAGAGCCAAGTATTATCTCTCCCAACCAATCTAGTTTTGTTTCTCTTTTTTGGCAATGTTCATCCGATGATGGCAGCATGATTTGACCACCCAAAGCAAAAAAGTTGATGGGTTACGTACATATGATTTCCCTACATTACTTAATCAGGTGCAGCGCTTGTGGGGTTTTTAGACTGTTCTTGTTATCCGATTTGTTCTCGAAGCTACAGAAGAGGATGGGTGACTAACTTGTGAATGTTTTATGCTAATGTGGGTGACTGGCTGGTGAAACCATGAACTAGACTTACCTGTTGGATTAGGTAACTTGAAGTACTTTTTTCTATGTTAAAAATGTTTTATTTCTGTTTCTCTAAAGTTTTCAAAACATTTAGGGCCTGATTCACATAACTTTTTCCAAAGGGATTGCACCGTTATAAAACACTTCCATGAATCAGGCCCTTAATGTCTTTCCTGCTGGTTGAAGTAAAAATATGTATGATGCATAATACTTTCCTCTCTGCCCCTTTATATAATCTAAACCCCCACCCATGCTAGTGAGGGTGATTAGCCACTGTTTTCCATTTTGCTCCACTGTCAGGGAGAACATGATCCATTTTGTATCCTCTTTACCAAATATTAAGGAGAAACTGGCTGAAACCTTTTTATATGCATCCCCTTGTGGTTGCTCTGCGTGTTTGTATTTTTTTAAGACGACTTGTGTAATGAGATCTAGGCACCTGTCTAGAATTTATACTCAGTGCTGAGCTTGATACATACATTTTCATTTAGTCTTATCTGAATATTTGGGATTGTAATATGTTTCAGTTTGAGCCAACTCTACAGGGATGTGACCTACATAATATTCTTCCTTCTAGATCCACCCTTGCGATAGATTGTTTTAATAATTTCTATTGCTGCTTTTGGAAAAAATTTAAAATACTAAAATAACCAGATTGAATGTGAGTAAAGTTTGTGTATCCCACCTCCTATTGCCAATCAATTTTGTCATGTTTTTTAGTAATTATTGTATGGTTGAATGCCACTGAGTGTTGTATATGGTCTGAATGCTGCACTATGAATGTCTATTGTGGTGGACTATTTTTAGCCAGTTTTTATGTATAACCTTGCTGTCCTGTTATGTGATATAATAATGTGGTGTACATTAATATGTCATCAAATGACTCTTTTTGAAATCTTTTGTATCATGTTGAATAACATTTTGATGCACTATTGTGATAAATATAATCTGCTCTCTGGACAACTTCTTCAGATTTGTGATATGTTTCAGTTTATTCATGTGTTGTGGGGTGGTTGAATGGAACATTTGTGTGTCTGTACTGCTGTTGCATACCATTATGCACATACTCATTTGTATTGTATGAATTACATTTTCAGCAGATGTATTGTTGGCAAAGGCTTTTATTATTCTTTAATAGAAAGAGAAAAGGCCTAACTGTCCCTATTTCTATGAGGGGATGCCTTAACTAAAAACTGAAAAGGATCTGTCGGAATGTCTGTTTAACTTCAATGTCCACCGTCCTTTGTCAGAATCCCTAGTTCTGATCCTCACACTTATAAATAAAGTAGCTAAAACTAAAACATTTGATGCTCGGGAGAATGGTTCCCTTCTCCTGGATTTGTGAAAAGAGTACACTTCAGGAACTTCAATAGCTCTCACTACAGGGAATGACTCCATTCCCCTGGTTGGCACATTCACAACACAGCAAATTTCAAACAATATTCACCAGGGGGAATTACTCCCTTCCCCTGGTTGCAAGTGTCCTCAAACAAACAAATAAAACAAGTACAACAAACGTTCTTGCCTGGGGTCATTGATGTATCAGGGGAAATTACTCCCTTCCCCTTCCCCTGATTGAAAGGATCCTTTCACACTTTGTGGTCAAAAGGCCAGCGGGAATGACTACCTTCCCGTGGAAACTTCAGTGTCTCCTCTATTTAATACCACACAAAGTTCCAATTGTGTTTGTCCCAAATCCTGGTTCTTCTTCATTGAGTTGGCAGACCTGGTTCACTAACCTGCCAAGTACTGCCACGAGGAAGACAGCTTGTGTGTCTGTTTGGACTTGGGTCCTTGAGGCGGGTTTCCCTGATTGTCAGTTGGTCTCTTTCTTCCACTGACATGTGGAAGATTTCCTCTCATTCACAAATACTCCTCTTGACTTTTGGGGTCTGTGACCCTTCTCTAGTGGTCAGTAGTTATGGCTCTACCACCGACATGAGGAAGATTTCTTCTGATGCACAAATAGCTCCTTTGACTCTTGGGTTCCTGACCCTTCAGTGGTGGTCAGTGGGTATGGCTCTATCACCGACACAAGGAAGATATGCTCTGATGCACAAATAGTCCTCTTCACTCTTGGGGTCCCTGACCCTTCTCTTAATGTTCATGTCATAGGTATTACTCCAGGGACCACAAAGAGACCCTTTCACTTCCCTTGTGTGCCTGCCGGCAGACCCATGCCTCCTGTGACCTTGTAGGGACTCACAGCACATCTTGTTTGCTTTGTTGGTTTTTCTCATTCTCTCCAGTGTATGGTCTCAACACTTGCCAAGGACTCACTGGTCCGACCTGTCTGGGCAGTGTTACCATTGCTCCTGGCAGCTGGAGTTGTGTGCTGTATTTCTGCTCTGGGATCAGATGGGGATTTTCTCCCTTTTCAGCCACTGTCCTCCGGTCTCAGGATTCCAACTTCCCATGTCTTACAAGCCAGGCTCTCTCATTCGGTTGTCCTTTTTCAATTTTTGAAGTGTTCCACTGTTCACTTACTCGCAAGAAACTAAACGGTGCTCTCAGTTCTGCAGAGTGATCATCATGTCTGCATGCCTCTTCTTCGTCAAAGTACTTTCAGGTTTCCTATCACTAACCTGATAGAAGTACATAGGGTTACTCTCAACAAAATAGGTTCTTCAAGGGAGGAGGGGTTAGAGTATGTGGGGGCATGTTGGTGCTACATGGGATATACCCTAGATGGTTGTACTCATCTCCGAGGGTGGAGTCCCTCTGCATGAGATCCACCTTCATTATTTCATCTCCAGGTGGACTATCAGGTAGTGGCCTCACAACGTTGGCCTGATAAAAAGGTACTCTCCCGCAGGTAAAAGTGACGACATCTTGGGATTCATCACACTACTTTTACCAATCTTTAATTCGTTGTATGTGTTATGTGCAATTGTATAAGCTTTGCCCCAAATACACATTCTTTATGATGATGATGATGATAAGGGTTTTATAGATATTGATGACCATGATATCACTGAGTAGTGTCAAGCACCCTGCTCTGAGCTACCAACCAATCTTTTTTTGGCTGCATCTCATGCTGAAGTGAATCATTCTCCCACTGTAAGCCTTGTATGCTGCTTGTATATTCAAGGCGTTTTCCCTTCAGGACAGTAATCTCTTTCTCTTGCTCATCCCTACAACTTGCTGCCTGTAATAGTGCAGCTTCTAATTCGCTCACGCACTCTTCTAGTTCATTCCTTTCTTTTCTAATTCTGGTCAGTGAGCAAGGACCTGACTGTTGTTTGGACTGATTTTCTATACTCTGGCCTGGTGGACAGATGTATAGAAGGCCAACCTATATTGTGACAGGGACAGCTCTGGGAGCTGTAGCCAAACCAGTTCAAGGGTCCACAATGAGTACATACAATTGGAGTCACAAATTACACTTAGACAGTGGGCCTCATTCCGAGTCTGGCGGTAACCCTGCCAGTGCTACCAGTGGGTTGCTGCCAGACTCTGAATAATTTACCAGCTCCTGACCTCCCAGTTCCACCAGCTCATTCAGAGTCCGGCAGCCGGGAAGTGAGGTGCCGGTACGTTTGTAAATCCCCATTCCCATAGAGTCCTACGGGACTCTATGGAAGTGGGGACACGGAACAACCAGCACCGTTGCTAATGATTGATTTTGACATTTCTAAAGCGCAACGTTCACCAGAAAGCATCCTGGCACTGGAGAGTGAAAGACCATTCATATGAGAGCCAAAAGAAAACCAACAGCTAAAACAGAAGTGTCTTAATCGCCTTCCTAAAGGATATATGATTTGAGATGTACTTTGTGGAAGTAGGTAGCTCGTTCCATAGTCTGGCTGCGGCCACAGAAAAAGCTCTACCACCAATCCTCATGTGGCGGTAGGGGGGTACAATGAGCATGTCTGTGGAAGCTGAGAGAAGTTGGCGATTAGGATGATAATGCACAAAATTAGCTTGTAGAAATTCTGCGCCTAGGTCATGAGTAGCTCTGTGCACTATGCATAAGGCCTTAAGTCTTATGCGCTGGCTAACAGGTAGCCAGTGTAGTGAATTCAAGACTGGAGATATGTGGGCTTCACAGGGAGTGCCAGTAGCCATTTGGGCCACCAGATTTTGCAAGCGTTGTAGTCTTTGGATGAGGCCCTTGGTTTGGAATAAATACAAGGAGTTACAATAATCTAACCGGGATAAAATCAGCGCCACCACCACAGGGGGGTGAAGGGGTGCAGGCATCAGGGGAAGAACCCTTTTCAAAGTTCTCAGATGGAAGTGCCCCGCCTGGCATACAGTCACAACCTGATTAGCCATTGAGAGACAAGACCGATAGAACTACACCCAGATTTTTTACTTTGCTTACAGGTGATGGAAAAGTACCAAGAGAGTAAGGCCAGCAAGAAGAAATCCAAAGTGTAGGATCTGGGGGACACCCAACCACCAGGACTTCTGTCTTGCCTTAGTTCAGTTTGAGCCAGTGTGGTTCATCCATTCACCCACGGCCGCCAGGCATCCATGCAGGCACGACGACATCCCAGCCCGATCCAGATCTAAACGGATCAGGATCTGAGTGTTGTCGGCATACGCGTAAAACCTGATGCCGTAGGAGCGGATGAGACTCACAAGTGCCCAAATATAGATGTTAAATAAGACAAGTGCTCCTGGGAAAAGTCTACATAGCGTGACCACTGCATCCGGCAGGGTCAGACCTGTTGGGCACAGCGGCTCTGGCAGGCATCCCTTTCACTGGAGCAATGGTACCATCAGCAAGTGAGCTTACCGGCACCCTTGTTTCCAGACTGCAAACTTATAATGAGGCTCATTATGTATAAAATACAGTTATTTATTTATGGCCAGCAACACTATGGAAAATGACTACTAACAGGTAGAAGTAACACACAACACTAATAATAGAATACATAAACAGTCACTAGAGTAGGGCATAGTACAAACCCCTGCAAAGGAAAGTGTAGTTTAATTTATGCACTACAGGTGCATAGAGAATTAACCCTTACTTCAAAAGTCCTTCCCTAAATTGTCTGGGCTCTTGAGCCCAAACGGTCAGGAAAAGTTCAGACACAGTTTGTAACGCCGGAAAAAATGAAGGTATGGTCTCTGGGGTCTAGTGAACCACTCCAAGGGTTAGAGGATAAGTTATTCTTAGTAACCAAAGTGTCTCCAACTTTCGGAAGACTTGCATGAGCAAGCAATCAAAAAAACAACTTATTGTAAAAGTTTTTGAAAAGTTTGCAAAACTTTTAAAGGTAGTTTAGGGGCAGGTACGAGCCACTGTAACTCACCCCCGTACTCCGGTCAATGGGCCTCATTACACGGTAGGCGGTGAGCCATGGCGCTATTAGCGCCATGGCTCATGCCGGTAAAATACCGGCACCGCCTTGGCGGAAAGGGGATTTACCGCCCCATTCCAAGGTTGGAGGGGCGGTAAATCCCCTTTCCGCCATTGCCCTTCCCCATTCCCATTTCTGCCCCATAGGGCTCCATGGAAATGGGGAAGGCGCTAATTACGGCACCGCAATTTTGCGGTGCCGTAATTAGCTCCGAGGTCCCTTAGCGGGTTGGATTTTAACGCCTGCAAGAAGCAGGCGTTAATTCCTCCAACCCGCAAAGGGACCTCGTAGTACGGCGGTAAGGGTTAACGGTCACCGTTGCCATTAACGGTGACCGTTAACCCTTATCGCCGTCCGTGTAATGAGGCCCAATGTCTTTAGCTGGTATAAGGACTCTCGGATGAATATTGCAGAAACACACAATGCAGGATCTCTCTCAGGACTGGACTAGACTCAGGTAAGATTTTTTGGACGCTTGTCACTGCAGCGGGGCAACAAAAAGGGACTTGCTTGTCTCAGTCAGACTTTTCCTCCTATCTCAGGCCCCCTTGATGCTAGGACTCAAACGTTTCACTTTTGTAAGTCTTGTAGGCAAGCTGAGGATCCCTCAAATATGAGGCCTGAACACAGAGTGGCAACGTCAGCAGCATGGTAGCACAAACTCAGAGCGGGTCAGCCACAGGGCAGTCCTGGGGCACTTATGAAGGCTCTTCTTTGCAGGGTACTGAGCTGACATTAGGAATGGATGTTCCCTCCACTCCACAGGTCAAAGCTCCCTCAGAGAACTGCTGAAGATCAATAACAAGACAGGGCTCTTCCAGGACAGCAGCAGAAGTTGGTCACCAGGCCTCCTTCAGACGGGTCTCCGGTCTACTCACGGGTCATACAGCTGGAAAGGAGTCTTGGCTCCTTCATGTTCTTATCCCAACTAGCCCCACACACACCCTGCCATGGTCCAATCAGGTCCACCTACGGGAACACTCATGCATAATACAGACACACTGAAACCAGTTTGTGCATTGGGACCAAACAGGCTCAGCCCACATCCTGCCAACAAACACACAAAGATCTCCAGTAGCCTGCCAAAAGCCTCTGCTTTCCCAAGAACTGGAAGTCCATATAAGGATTTTATGGGTCACAGGCCAGGAAGAAGGCTAAAAAAAACAAGATGGTCAAAACAACAAGCAAAACACCTCGTGGCAATGCCATGTTTGGTCACTAACCACAGTTAGTAGCCAAACACAGTAAAAGTGGTGAGGCTGAAATGAAAAGCTCCAAAAAATTGTAATATGTCACTGCTGCCACCAGCTTGTCCATTTAGCACACCTAGAGAAAACAAAAACCCTCTGAGTGTTGGTCTAGGGCAAAAACAAAAGTGCACCCCATTGTACTGCATTGTAAGATGCATTTCATAATGATAAAAAGTTACCAGAAATGATAACAAGTTACTAAAAGTAGTAACTAAGTAGCGAGCCTAAGGGAAACAATGTTTCCCAGTACTGACAGCCTGAAGGACATGTCAGTTTCCCCATAACAGATGAGCAAAAGAACGTGTAGTGAAGCTTAAGGCTTCACTGCACTGTAAAAAGTACAGGTCAAGATCAAAAATAAAAGCAAAAGGTTTGGGGGGTCCATTGAAATGGAAGGAAAGGTTCAGTAAAGAGAAATAGAGAAATCTTTCCTAACAACTGTTCCTTCTCTGCATCCACTTTCAACCTCAATGCATCTTGGTCTTTGACCAGTAGTATATTCTATTGTTTCAGAATATTTACAGTTGGCCGCATTTCATCAAACACCTTTTCTGAGTCCATCTCTTTAATGATGGACTATTTTCCCTTTTAAATTCCCTAAATAGTTGTTTGAGGGCCCCAAAGTCATCTAACAACCGTATGTTATGAACAGTCGGCTCATTCAATTGAGAATGCAGGCAATTTACAGTTCCTGTACGTTCAGTGCATGCATTATGCAGTGCAGCAAACTCTATCTCTCTCTCCCTGCACTGGCTTGCTGTTGTGTTTCAGCTCATCCTGTAGTTGCTCAATGGGCCTTTCTTGTTGTAACTAAAAACATTCACTCTGCTGCACTTTATCTCCATGCTGTGTGAGTTCTTTCTGAGCCCGTTTCATGGCCTTGGTTGGCTTCATCACATCAGCCTCACTCTTTTGCACTTCCCCTTCCACTAATTACAAGTGGGAGTATAAATAAGCTGTGAGCTGAGGCATTTGACTGTTTTGTGGAATATCTCACCTTCACACCAAATGTCAGTAATCACTGAGGGTACCGGTTGCACCATTGTAGTTTGCCAGGTCATGGCTTCACCCTCAATAGCTTAGCCAGGAGGTGCTGGCTGGCATCACACACTTGGATGGTAGTCATTTTAAAGAGGCTTTTACAACTTTTGTAAAACTTTCTTTTTATGCAAGGGCAAAAATCACTCTGTTCCTGCTGGATTTTGACACAAAATGCAAACCTTAGCACTATACACAGTCTTTTGTTTCTACACCTATACACCTGCCTGGAAGTCATGGGTCAAGCATTACGGTGTCCTTTTAACAATGGACTGCAACCTTATATCTAACTCAATGTAGTTACACCAAAATGAATATGAATATCCTGTCACCAATGTACTTGTCATGAGTGAACAGTAATAGATCAGATCCTGGCGCACAAGCTCCCAATTTGTCGCATTCCATAGAGACCAACCTTAACCTGGCGAGTTGCTTTCCACCCCCAAACGAGGAGCCCTGCAATACTTGCTTACGTTTCAAGGAACACAAGCAATTCACGGATGTAGTGCTGTGCAATTTCGATTTTTCTGCACACTGAAAATGCTAGCACTTTGGTTTACAGATTGCTACAAATGCATATGGCCATTATGATTTCACCCACACTTTTGGTTTAAAAGGAACACAGGGTGATTTAGCAATTTGTGTTCAGGCTCCCCTGACTGAAAGGTCTGTGTTGGGGAAGTTGGACAGAAAAGATTGGGATGATTTGAGAATTTTGGTTTCAGACCCACCTCCAGTTAAAGGCCTGTGTTGGGGAAGCTGGACATATACAATTGTGATGATTGGAGAATTTTGAATGTCAGACTCAAATGCCTATTTTGGGGAAGCTGGACCCATAGGATTACCCAATTCAATTACAGTCTATAGTTTTCAGCGCACACTGGGAATGAGCTTTGTTCATTTAAAATTTTAACAAAATTCACTCTGTGGTGTTCTTCCAAGGGGAATATATTAAACTCATATTTTAGTCTAATAGGATAAGGATCTATATAGTTTTGCCCCCCCCCACCCCACCAGCTATGAGGGGAAAGGAATTAAGGCAAGCAGATTCTCCCACATTTGGTTTCAATTGGCACAGTTCTACTCACATTGAAAGCCTCTGTTTAAAGTTCAGGAAAGCCAGCTGAACTTCAGGACCCCCTTGGAGAACAGGGCAGGGATATTGTCACTCCACTCTCAAGTATTGGCCCCAGCTCCTCACCATTGGACCCAGTCAGCATCTAGGCATCCCCAACAATAGATAGCTCCACCCAGATAGAATTGCAGCAATTTCTTCTGGTGTATCCTTGAGGCTGTCAGATGGTAATTTTCAGCAGCTCCCCCCTTTACTCATAGTGCATCTGCTTTATATACCAGATATGATACTATAAAGATTTCAGTACTGGCCGATGCCCTGCAAGAATTCTCGCAGCCGGGATTGGACAGTTATGCTTCTCTCTACTCCCAAGTCCAGCCTCTCTCTAAGGATTGGTTTAGAAGTCTGGAGCAGACAAATGGCAATTCAGATTTGCAAATCCCTTTTGTTTTCATGTGAACTTTTGGCAAAAGTCTATTGATGTGTCAAAAACTTTGTGATTTACTAGTAACTTGGATTACGTATATATTTTCTGATTCAGATAATCATGTGGAATTAAATAAAATGATAGCTGGATCCACACCATGTTTCCCGGGCATTTGGCAATTTTCTGCTGCTTTTTCCAAACTCATAATAGTTATGCATATGAAGCTTACTCCTTCCATTCCTAATTTTACCCTGCACCAGTTTGCCAACTCTCAAATTCGGAACATGTTCAGAGCAGCCACGAACACCTTTTACCTGGTCATTACAATTCCCTAAGTAGCAGGTAAATTAATTTTATTTCAACAAAATTGCCTGGAAATTATCTAAAAAATAAAACATACATATAATCAATGTGACTTGTGGTTTCTGGGAAAAAACAATTGTGATCATCCATTTAAACAAAGGGAATCTTCATATGTGCAAACATGAGCTTCCCTTCTTCCAACCCATTTGCCACTTTTATCCAGCCTTTGACCAGAGTTTAAACAAAATTGTATTAGTCTCTTTGGTGTTTAAATTCAGAGTTCAGCCTTGGTTGCAGCCCGTTTTTCCACACCTCCCCCCTACATTGCAGTCATGCACTGGCTACAACATTTGTCCTACGCAGAACTGCCTTCAGAGACAGCAGGTCTAGGGAAACTTGGTTTTCAACACCCGTTAGGCAGGCCACATTTTCTCTCCATTGTAAATATTGGGGATGCACGAACCAGGCATGCAGTGGGGGAAGTAATTTGCAAATTCTGCCCAGAGACCCACCATTTGCCCTTTGCTGAAAGGAACACACATATTACATTTTCTAACATCAGGCTTGATTCTTTGACATATGGTGTATTTTACTGATCAGGGTTTGTTTTACTTTTGCGCTGAACATGTAGGGCGGTTTCTTTCGGTAACTAACAAAATACACTTTTAATTATCTGCTGTTTCTGCTGAAAAGTGGGTCTGAATTGTCACAGTGCACCACCCTTTGATGAGTGACAGTTTCAGTAAAACATTATGCATTTATGTCTCAGCCAGCAATGTGATGTGCTTTTCCAATCTGCACTTGCATTGCATGTTTATTTTACCTTTCTCTAGATTTCAACTGCTGAAAGACACCCACACAATCTCCCTAAATAGGCCCCTTTTCAGCATGCAGGTTTCTAAATGCTGGTAGGTCAATTCACCAGTGGGCCCTTGAGTTCTTTGTTGGTTTTGGGCCTTTGATTAGACATGCATCCTTTTGTTGAACTTGAATATGTGTGCACTTTCTAAGCCAAAGACAATTCCCTTAACACCATAGAGTTAGTTTTGGAATGTGATTGCTAGGATAGGACTTCGGACACAGGTCATTTTTTCTTTGACATTTTGGCACTTAACAGGCTCTTTTTGTTTTGGTTGAGGTAGAGTAATAGCTCCTAGATTAGGGATTGTGAGTCATTTTCCAACCACTCTATTATGTAATAAATGTTATGCCAATCACTATGAGACCTCTGTGTCTGTGTCTTATTTCTGGTTCCTCACAAATTATAATGATGAGTGAAGATTTCATTTTCCATACACATGGAACAACATGACTATTGTTGTCTTTTTGAAGCAAAGGAAACTAAAATAGTCATGGGTCATTTGTTTAGACCTACACCAATATTGTTATAAAGCAAGGATTTGTGATGACCAGGGACCTATTCCAACATATGAACACACATTTTCAAAAGCTGACCTTGCAACAGAAGAGAATGTGCCACTAACCATTACCGCTTAAGACTTAGAGAAAGCTTTTTCTGTGCTTTTGTGGGAGTTCATGTGGGCCACAATGGGAAGGAATGCAGCTGATTACTTGGGTACAAGTATCCCATAGAAATCCACAAGCCAAGGTCAGCTTTAACAACCCATTCACTTATTTCATGAATAAAAAAAGACATATTGGAAAGAGTGCCCTTTTCACCATTACTGTTTGAAATCTTTCAGGAATTACTAGCGCAGAACCTGAGAGAGGATATTAGGTAAAAGGGTTTCACATATTTGTTGTTTGCACAGAAATGTGCCCTGTAAATGGTTGACATTATTCTCTACACCCTTGATTACACTAACAAGTGGTATTTAAAAGTTTAAATAATTAAGGCATTTCCAAAAGTCTGGCTATAAAATTATTTTTTAAACGGCATCTATCATGTCTTATCATACTCCCCTAAAGAACATGATATTATGTACAACATATCTAAAGATCACAAAGCTCAATAAATCATTTAATAAAGCCATTGAGAATTATAAAATCATGGCATATGATAGAGGTATGTATAATAGGGAGATTTAACATTGTGAAAATGATGATAGGGTACAAGACAAATCCCTGATTCTAAGCCACGCATTATGACTTATTTTAGGGCATTCCAGTAAGTAGATAATTCATTCATTTGGACCTCAAAACACTTGGGGGGTAATTCATGGAATAAATGTGCGCCAAAATTAGTGGCACAAGCTGGCGCAAGTGTGAAAAAGCTAGCGCACGCATGCGATTCTCACGCGTGGGATTCATGGAAGGCCCTGCGCGTGTTTTTCCCGGGATGTGAGCCAAATCCGCACTTACCTTACACGTCACTGCGACTTTCCAAATGCGTGCGCGACAGGAACTGGGAAAGCGCAAAACTTCTCGTGCACACACCTAAAAAGGGGGTGGAACACGGGGAATGGGGAACAATGTGTGAAAATGTAGGCGTATCCTGGGAAGTACCATTGGGAAACACACGCAACGCCCACATGCCCAACATGTATTGATGGAATCGAATAGGGAAAACCTATACGTCCAAATACGTCCGCCACACGAAAGCAGGCGGAAGCGACCCATGCAGCATAAAAGTGCACGCAAACAACAAACAAGCATATACAGCTACAATGAATTTCCCATTCCTCCCAGCAGTGATCGTGAGACACCACAGGAGGAGGAAAATAGCCAGGCCCGGCATTTCTTTGCCCAGGATCAGCCTTTTTGGGATACCTGACTATGGCAGGTATAGGTTTCCACCTCATATCACCCTAGAGCTGGTCACTGAGTGGGAGGATGAACTCACATCACCCACCCTGCGCTCCCAAGCATTGAGCCCCTTGGAGAAGGTGCTCAATGTACTGCATTTATTGGCCACTGGGTCATTTCAGCGGACAACTGCCATAGTGGGGGGAGTCTCACAGCCCACGCAGTCACGTTGCCTACCCCAGGTGTTGGCAATCATCACTGCACGCCCCACAGTCCACAGGCACATATACATGCCCAGAACACCCATAGAAAGGCATACCGTGCTACAGGACTTCTACTGGGTGGCACACTTCCCCAAAGTGCTTGGTGCCATAGATTGCACCCATGTGGCCCTACATCAACCTAGGGCCTCTGAACAACATCTACTGCAACCGCAAGCACAGGCATTCCAAAATCGTGCATTTTGTATGCGATGCCAAGGGAATCATCACCTCTGTCTATGCAAACTACCCATGGTCCACCCATACAGTTACATATACAGAATGTCCGCCCTAAACCAGGCAGTGTAAGCTGGGAAGCATGGCAACACATGGCTCATAGGTGAGTATAAATGCCTGTGCACATGCATGCATGTCACACACAGACAAATACACAAGCCCAACTAATGACAACCATTATCACCTTACCAGGGGACAGTGCCTACCCTCTGAGCACCTACATGATGATGCCAATACGGAACCCCACCACATCACCCCAGGTACGATACATCGCAGCCCATATTGCAACGAGGGCCATAGTGGAGCGCACATTCGGAGTGCTCAAGTCACGCTTCCGCTCCCTTGACCGCTCTGGCAGACAGCTAATAAATGCACCCACAGTAGTGTGCAGGACCATTGTGGCAGCATGTGTCCCGCACAACATTGCAACACAGCGGGGTGTACCGGTGGAAATGGTGGTGCCCCGACATCTCCAACCACACGCATGGCCGCTGCGCATTGGAGGGGAAAGGGAATGTGGCAAGGCAGCCTGTACCCAGCTTGTGGCCACATTTTTCACGTAATCTCCAACACCTGCGGAGTGCACACAGGCCTGGCACATACCAGGTGACAATCAATGATGAGAAAGGGACAGTTAACTCTCACAACCTTACCACCCTGCGAATGTGTCCATGGAAGTGCCACATTGTGTGCATCCGTAGCTACTTAAACACAACCAATCCCATGTGACCAAAAGGAACACATGCAAGGTGCATATCCCTCCCCCCTGCAAAACAGACAATGAAAGTATTGGTATGCCACCCAAACCCT
Organism: Ambystoma mexicanum; assembly: GCF_040938575.1. Classification (NCBI taxonomy): domain Eukaryota; kingdom Metazoa; phylum Chordata; class Amphibia; order Caudata; family Ambystomatidae; genus Ambystoma; species Ambystoma mexicanum. The sequence continues at coordinate 742,909,326 of NC_090928.1, forward strand.
CCCAACCCCCATGACCCCTGTCTGCCACACCATACCATGTTATGCAATGGCAAAACATCAAACCATATGCACAACACATGACACAATAGTCATGAAAGACCACATGAGAAATGTAAATAGGCACCAGACAATTACACCTGACATGGAATCTGAAGAAATGACTGACCAAAACCTCACACCCTGAAAATGGTGGCACACATGCAGGCCACCAGTGGTGCAAGCAACAAAAGTCAGAATACCCGTTGCCATGCACATTGGACAACAGCAAATTGGCATTACAAACACTGTGTGCTGCGTGTGTGTCATGAGAAATAAGTACAATCAACCAAATAGTACCCTGTCATGCATGTACAAGTGAACATGGATTGTAGGGACACAGCATGCCTGAGAAGGCAATCTGGGTGCACGTGTGTGCATGGTGACACTGTAGTTGGTGTGGGGGAGGGCGTTGATTAAGTGTATGTGTCAGTAGGGACATGCATCTAATACATGCATGTGAAATGAAGTGAGCCTCCGTGTCCTTTACACATCACATGTGAACATTGCACTCAAGGACCCACCTGTGTGTCAAACCACACCTATCCCCTGACACCTCAAAATCAAACCCAACATAGGATCAGCCATTGACCAGCAGAACATATCATGTCCAGAGTACCCCACATCGACAATGGCAGACAGTGAGCAATCACTGATTCATTGAAAATCCTTATAGGGCCTACACACAAAGTGCATCAAAGAGCCTCAAGGAGGGAGGGAACAAGGGAGATTCCTACAAGTCCTTCAAACAGTCCAGAATGTGAAAGTGAACTATCAAATCAAAGTACATAGTACAAGTGCTTGGAACAATAAGGGAGAGTCTATGGAGGGAATGTTGGAAAACAAAACTAGCATCATCATTGCTCTGCATGATGGCAATAGTTGCAGTGCAGGAGTCACATAAGGAGGGGTGAGGGAAGAGGAGGGAAGAGGTGAGGAGAGTCACAAAACAAATGACAAACTATGGAAGGTCGATGAAGAATCAAGATAGTGCTGGGGAGGGGGAGAAGAAACACAGAAGGGAAAAGGGGAACAGACAACCTGTAATCAGTGGTGGAGGGAGTGATGATAAAAGTAAGTGCCAAAATAAAACTCAAAAAGGTGAAGGTGGGGGGTGGATGGATGGAGGCAGAGGGGGAAGTATGAGCAAAGAACAAGCGACTACGTATCACCATGCCTGACGGAAATTGGGGTAGTGCCGGAAAAAGACAGATGGAGGTCAAGGACGGAGGGAAAGGGTGGTGGAGAGGGAGAGGGAGGAGAGAAGGGAGGAGGGGGCCAAGGTGTAAAGGCAGGAAGGGGGAGAGGAGGAAAGAAAGGACACACAGGGGGCAGAGGGAAAGAAGATGGTGGAGAAGGGGAGGGGGTGTGATGGTGAAGGGGGAGACAGAGCGAGACTAGCGGGGGCAGGTGGAGACTGGCAGGGGGCAAGGGAGACAGGGGGAGACTTGCAGGGGGCAGGTGGTGACTGGTGGGGGCAAGGGAGATAGGGGGAGACTGGCAGGGGGCAGGTGGGGACAGACAGGGGACAGGGGAGACAGGGAGACAATCAAGGGACCCAGAAGGGTAGTGGACAGGGGTGGACAGGGGTAGACAGGGACTCCATTGTGGGTCTTTGGTAGTGGTGGCAGGCTCCATCCTCATGGTTGGCCGGATTGTCACAAGGGCCAAGTGCAACCAATGGGAGGGGGGGAGCAGGTCCAAGCCACAAACATGGCAGTCAAGTCAAAAGCAAAGCGGCCATATTTCCAATGGCACAACAAAACACCAGGCAGGGCTGCAAGATTGCCAAAGCAGGGGAAGCAAGGAAATGGGGGTAGTTGAAACGTGTGGTGACAAGGATAACTCAGCGTGCAGCATTCATGTGGCACATCAAAATCACTGTAGGCCAAGTGTCCCAATGCAACATTGTTAGCACATGGGCCCCTCCCACCATCAGTGTGTGTTACAGCCAAAGGGTTTATGGTACTGCCTAGAGCAGGAAGTGCGTGAACAAAGACAGTCAATTCATAATAAAATAATAAACAACATGATGAAATGTAAAGTCAACAGAATACTCACCAAAATGAAGTGCAGACATGCATTGGAGAAGCCATCCGGAATACCCACTAGGGGTGTACACACAAGTAGGACTGCAGGCTGGCCACACATATGATGGAAGCCCAATGCCCCTGTGTTAGATGCTGTCACACCGAGCCATCCTTGCGAGCCCATGGAAAGAAGAAGCAGGAGTAGCATATGTGTCAGGAACCCAAGCAAAACACATACATGAGACAAGCCTGAATGGACCCTGCTGGAACACACAGTTGATGCCTTTAAATGCCACAAAGCACCACACTGTCATATGAATGCTGAATAGACAAAAATAAAATGAAGGAAATGATCAAAAATGGCTGCATATGATCTGGGGGTTGGGGGAGGGCACCCAGGAGGGGGGAGGTATAGGGTGCACCTCAACAACCACATGTGTAGTGTTGAGATTTAAAAAAAAACCTCACTGGGCTCAGCGCCTGCACGGCCCGACCTGTGTGGGAGATATCTACCAAAAACTCTTGGCTGCAGCAGTTTGGTCTAATATGGCGACATATGCCTTAGTGTTGTCAATATGTTCCAAAATGCTTCATTAAGTGCAGGTGGTCGCGTCTCACCGGGTCTTGGATTTTGCCAAGAAAAAATCCCCTTGAGCGTAAGTATAAAGTTGAATAACCCGGAAGGAGACTGCGCCCAATGTTCAAAAAGATTTTTATTTTATTAAAGTGCCCTTAGGTGATGACACGTGTTTTGGTCTCCCTTGAGACCTTTTTCAAATCAGGGCTATCAATCTTGGATTCCTCTAGTGCCCCTTATTACATTTGGCAAAAAGTCTTCCACTGTGATCGGGTTGGATCCCTTCCGTACCAGTTCCGTGTCTAATCGCGTGCTGCAAAGCTTCTTGAGGGGGCACCTCGAGAAGCACGAAAATAAAATAAAAATCTTTTTGAACATTGGGCGCAGTCTCCTTCCGAGTTATTCAACTTTATACTATGTGGGAGATAGGTTGTCGTCGTCACCCTCTTGATGGAAATCAGAAGGTAGACGCAGCACAGTTGACTCACCACGCCTATCCACGGCTTGCCCCTCAGCGGCAGCAAGAAGGCGGGTCTTGTAAGCCAGGTTCTGCATGGCAATGACATGTAGGTCACATTACCTCACGTGTCACACATGCTTCCTCCCGCAAGGACTCATGTGTAAGATGGAGTTCAGCCTGCATGGCCTCAAATGACATACGGATTACCTCCCAGCTTGCATGGAGTTCAGATGAGCTGGTTCTTTCAAGCTGATCCATCCTGTCTTCTGACCGCCTACTGTCGTCCATCATGAGAGCACCAAGAGTAGATTGGAGGGTTTGGTGTTCGACCCTCAGGGCCTCACGGTGTGCCACTGCCTGAGCACAAATAGCTTGATGCAGAGCCACCATTTCAGCTCGGCGCGACCTGTCAGAGGCCGCCATGCCCAGCCTGAGGGAGCGGCACGTGGACCACGTAGCCTGCTGCTGGAGCTGGACTTGCCTTTGAGTGGGGAGGATGGAACGGGCCACACTTTCCATACCATGAGCCATCATCTCAAGTGCTGCCCCCTGTTGCTGTGCTATGGCAATAACGGCATGCTCCCACTCAGTTGACCCCGGTAGCGCAAGGCCACCGCGTTTCCGGACATGACACCTGCCGCGCCCAAGGAGCCGTGGTCCTTGCTGGGTTGGTGCCTGGCGCGGCTCCAGGACTGCATCCCTCCATCGACCTGATGCCCCAGGAACATGGCCAACTGGTGTTGAGTGTGACCGTGCACTGTAACCACCACAAGCAGACATTCCAACTCCTCCTGGCCCCCTACTGCAGGTGTCGCGGACAAAAGATCATCCAACAAAGGATCAGCTCCAGGTGATGACACACCATGATGCAGATCCGGCTCAACATAGTGGTCAAAGGATAAATCAGGGCCTGACTCAGAGTCTGCTCTGGACACGATGGCCTGGAGCACCAGTGGGTTCTGGTGGGCTGCCACCCCACGAACACCACTGGTGCCTGGTTGTTGATGTGTTCTGACCACCGTGTATGGGATGGCATCTTTATCCTCTGCCTCCAGTGCTTCATCACCTGAAACATAAACAAAAGAAACAAGAACACGCATGTCAGTAGCACATATCACACACATACTGATCACAAAATTGACAGCCAACACATGAAGGTGACATGTCACATGCAACTCAAAGCCCAATATGCATCCAGTGGCATTGCAATGCAAGGGTATCGCGAAAGCAGAAAAGAATGTGTGTAAAATGTGAAGCCAACACATGTTTTGCATGTTGCCCATCACCTGCATCACACACGACCTCTAGCAGGCACATAGCCAAGACAGAAATGAGAGATGGCAACAAAGTGATGGCACGTAGCATAAGCATGTGGGAACACACAAATAGCCACAGCTGGCAATCAAACCAAACACACCATGACACATGTAACATGCATGTTCACGTGCAGCACTCAACAACCATTGACTATGCAGAGTATATGTTTCACAGGAGGCACCTACGCTACAGCATTTCGATACAGTGAAAGGAAGGAAATGGGTACATACATGGCAGGTCACTATCACACAGCAGTATTGTGTTGGCATGTTGAAGGGCTGAACTTGGCACAGGAGTGGGTGTGTGTGGTGCAGTGCATGTGTACCCCCTCAACTTCCAACATCAACACGTACGTAGTGATGTCAATCTCCAAACGTGACAGCAGTGTAAGGGCAATTGCAGCCATCATGTGCAAATGGCATGCACCATGTAGCATGGATACCGTGAAACACCCACCCTCTGGGCACTAGCAGGGAGGCACTGCATGGCAATGAAAGGTTCCCCACAGAACTGTGCATTGGCAGACAGTGTTGGCATGCGTCTATTGCATGTCATCAGCCAAATGTCACTACAGCAGATGAGAAGTGGACATGATGCAGGACAGATGACGAACCATCAATAGTATACCCATGCATGCAGAAGACACAACACCAGTTGAAAAGAGGCAGTGGGCATGTAACAGGGGGAGCCATGTGCACAACACAGATGTGGACACCCTAAAGTCGTGGGCGATGACACACAGACCCACAGTGAGTATGAAATGGCTTTCCAAATAACATGACACTGGATCATCCTGGAGACATACTACAATAAGCAGGCGGTCAAGAACACCTAGGGGCATACATGGAATGCACATGGAACATGAATATGCACACATGTGCATGGGGAGCCACTACCATCAGCACAGTCAGAGTGCACCAAGGACAAATGATATATATGACATGATATGACATCTCATTAAGATTGCCCTTGTACACAAGTGGCTCAGAGTGCAACCAAGCAATGAATGGAGGGGAACAAGGGAGAAAAGGAAATGAAAACAACGATCATACTGGGCACAGTGACATTGAGAAAACGCAGGTGCATGGAGAAAGGATAAAGGGTCGAAGACCCTGGAAGGGGGAGAAGTGGAACGTGCCAAACAGAGGAGACCAAAGAATGAAAATGAAGTCCAATGATAGAATAGGCATTCAAAAGGTGGTAGTGCAGCAAGCAAGTGGCAAGTGCAAGATCATTTGGATAGGGCAAATCTGATGAGTGCAGAAGAAGAGTGGGGGACTGTATGGGTACACGTACAGGACCCATTGCAATGGGAGGCCTGGAGGCAGTGCAGCAGGGAGGCAGGGTGAGCAGGTACCTGGACCCGATGGACAGAGGGTGTCCAAGTGCACAGTGCCAAGAGAGGAAACTGTTCAGCTGGGGAGAAAAGGGGCTAATGCAGGAGCAAATAGAAAGATCTTGAGGTGCTTCCAGAAGCAGAGATGTTTCTCCTCAAGTTTCATCATGGCAGGTAGGCTGTTCCTCAGGGAGGTCCCAGCCGTAGACACAGATCTTCCCCCAGCTTTTTTCTTCGATAAACGACTGACCCGGAGGGAGTGTGAGGTAGAGGAACAAAGGACTCGAGAGGGGAGGCATTGGCAGAGGGATAGTTGAAGGTGTTTTGCACCCAGGCCCCAGAAATCCTTGTGCACAATGCAGAGGGTCTGAAGTTATATCCTTGCACCCACTGGTCATCAATGAAGGGATTTCAGAGCTGGAAAGATAGTCTTGCAGTCCTGTACTGGATTAGTGGTAGAGGGCGGAGTGTGGAGGCAGGTAGAATTTTGAAAGAGCCTGTCACAGTAGTCCAACCTTGAGACAACCATAGCTTGAGAGACTGTGAGCTTGTAGTTGAACGAGAGTAAAGGCACAGTACCCCTGAGGAGATTAAGCAATAAGTTAATATAGCTCAAGAAACATCAGAAATGTGTGGAAAAGGAATGTGTGGAGTCAAAGGTGACCCGAGGTTGTTGGCCTTGCAGGAGGGGGTAGGAGGAGGGCCAAGGGGACCGGCCAGAGAGTGAAGGGAAAGGATGGTGAAGGTGTACCGATGAGGAGGATGTCAGTCTTGCTGGCATTTAGACAGAGATCAACATCAATTTCAAATGTCAATGAGGCAATCAGAAATGAGGGCGGGAGAAGAGGTGGCCAAGGGCAGCCTGAAAATGAGTTAAGTGTCATCAGCATAGCACTGGAAGTTGTAGCAGAAAATGAAAATGCAGTAGGCGAGAGCTGCCATGTGCTGTTTGGAAAGCCAGGCCGAGAGGTCAGACCCCTGGTGAACACCACAGGTAGAGAGGGAGACTGATGAAAGGAAGGACCCAAGTTGTAGCTGGGAAGGTCACACATGCCAAACACACATGTCATTGAGTAACACGCATCATTACTCACCGTACGATGCATCATAATCAATGCTCCCTCCCACTCCACAGATTTGTTCTTCTGGGATGAACTCTGTAGCAGTCTCCTCATGCTGAGTGAGTTCATCCTCCTCTGGTGGTGGCCCACCACCAGTCACCAGAGACATGGAATAATTAGAGGCACGCTTTTGTTTTGCACTGCGTCAGAGGTTATTCCAATGCTTGTAGCAGTCCTAAGCCGTGCGCACCTAGAATCCCATGGATGTCACACCATCTGCAACATGCTGCCAGTGGACCCAACGCCGGTGATGCGTTGTATGGCACTGTGGGCCCACAAGCATATTGCGTTGGTGTGCCGACACGTAGTCCACAAGGAAGTCCAGTTCCTGCTTGCTGAAAGGCTTCTTCCTCAACGTGTTGGCTGCCAGAACCATGTTTGGGGTCTCAGCCTCTTGCGCAGGAGCACGCTTCCTCCTTTTGGGCAGTGGTATTGATCCTGAGTGGCCACTGTGGCCCTGATCAGTGGGGGCAGTGGCGCTGGTGAACTGGACCAAGGCAGTGGGTGTTGGAATGAGGATGGAAGGTCTGGCTTGGGTCTGACTCACTGCCGGGGTGGTGTTGGCTGCATTTGCCCATGCAGTTACCACCACCCAGCTGCTTGGGGCAGCAGATTTCATAACTGTCCCAGATATGTGTGCCCCAGTCACAGCTACACTGGACACACGTGACCCGCACCTCCGGACAAGATGTAAATCGTCCTGGGAGTCCTCTTCACGCAACGCAACATGCGCTGCCCGAGCCCGGCTGGTGGTCCCCACAGCTGCACCTACAGCTACCACCACCGGTGGGCCCTTGATAGCAGATGTAAGTTGCTGTTGGGTCTTATGGGCACCAGGTTGTGATGCAACAGCTGCATCTCCAGGAGCCACAGGGGGTGGTGGCATGTCTGCACCAGCACATTGCTGGGCATCCTGCCCCAGTGGGGCACCCCTGCCTCTTCCCCCTCTCTAGCCACCCTGGCCAGCCCGGACTCCCTGCCCCCCCTGGTCTCCGCGCTCATGTGCTCGACCACCCCAGCCCTGGGAGGATCCCCAACTTTGCCCCCCTTAGCCTTTGGTGGCCTGCCAAGCATGGCACTGATGGTAAATAGCCGATGAGAGGTGCACTCAATTATCCAGGGCAATTGGGTTGCAGGGGGCAGGGTACTGGATGGAATAGGTACCCCTGTGCTCCTGCAAGGCTGTCTCTGACCCCTGGGGAAAAATGACACGTCACACAGCGCTCAGACCCCCCAAAAAAAGCAGCAGTACGGTGTGGCACCCAGGGACACAAAAAACATGCAGGCTACTACGACCGTGAAAAATGGTACACGATGCACAGGGGGAACCACAGTTGAAAAAATAGCATGCGCGACTCACCGCCTGCCTTGCGTGGAAAAGAAAAAAAAAACACAAGTGCTTGTGCACGTAGGCAACACCCCGCCAAAAGAAGAAGTACGAATGTGAAACGCTGTGAAGTAATCGCGTGTGAATCCGGAAGAGTAAACACACGCGTCGGTCTCCACGAACAGCACGTACAGTGGACAGCTGGCCCGCACTCACCTTTAACCCATGCTGAAGGCAACGCCTGTGTGCGTAACGTCACTGGCACGCTTACGCGCAAAAGCCCTTTCCTCGAATTACATGCTGACGTGCTGTTTTTTCACGTGCCAATTCACTCTGCATCAAGCTGGCCAGGTGAAAACACCATGCTCCTGCCCATGAGGCCATTTTCCTGCCCCCCAGAGTCCCGGGGAGCCTCCTACAAGCCATCTGCTGCTGCCTGCCTGCCTGCTGCCAACAGTGCCCTGCCATTTGGTGCCTGCACATCAGCCATCTGCAGGGGTCTAGTTGCTGTGACCACCCCTGCTGGAACAGAAGACTCCCGACTGGTGTTCTATCACTCCACAGCCCAGCCCCAGGACCCAGTTGCCCACCCACACCTGCCTCAGGGATTGCCATGTCTGACGTAACACCATCTGGCACCAGTAGCAACCTCCCTGCAGAGAGGCAGAGGGCTGCCAGCTTCAGTGCAAATGAAGTTGGCATCCTGGTGCAGCAAGTCATGGGGCATTATGATGCCCTCTTCACACCATTGCACACCGACAAGGAAGGATGGAAGAGGATCTGGACGGACATAGTGGGTGCCATCAACGTGGAGGGGGTGGCACCCTGTGACATCAAACACGTCCAGAAGCGCTGGGAGGACAACAAGTCCAGGACCCTCAAGAAGGCCCGATGCCTCTTGAAAGCAGTGGATGCAGTGGGGCGCCGGGGTCACCTTACCACCCAGCAGATGAGGGTCCTGGAGTGCATTCGCCCAGTGCTTCACCACCAGATCCTCAGGATGCAGGCCTGTCTGGAGTCGAGTGGTAAGTGCCCATGCATTCCCTTTTAAAACAGTGTATTTTGCAGTTGGGTGGTAGTTAGCTGCTTGGCTATGTTTGACATGGGTCATGGATGGATGTGTTTGTGCAGGGACATGATGGTGCTGCATGTGAGTCCTGTCAAGCGTGACCCACATGGATGGTGTATGTGTTAAAATGCATCATGTGAAGCAGCATGTGGAATGCACACATTTATGCATGCCTGTGTCTGTACTTGGACATGTTTGGGGTGTGAGAGATGGGTGCTGCTGTCATGGACATGCATGGTGTACATGTCCGGGTGTCTGAGTAGTGTGTGAGGGACAGATAAACGCCATGGATGCATGACACATGTCCGTGACAATGTGTTGATTCACTGATATAGCCTAGTCATCCTTGTATCCACTGTGTCTGGGGGTATACAGGGCCAGATGCATGACCCTCCGCTGATGTGTGTGCATGTGATCAGCATACTCCATGATGCATGTGAGTTTCAGCCCACCATTGGATGTTTCTACGGTGCCTTGGACATGGATGCAAATGTTTGTTTCCTGTGCCATGCCTGTTCCTGCATTTGTGTTGCCTGCACTGGCCCATGTGTTGTGGAAGGAAATAATGGAAGTGACGTTTTACAGTGCCACTCATTGCTTTGTGTCTAGGAGACTATTGTACAGTACCCTGATGCTTGTGTTCAATGTCTCCCTTTACACAGCGGTGAGTGAAGAAGAGGGCGGAGATGGCACTGTGAAGGAAAGTGGCAGGGATGCAGGGCCCAGTCACCCTCCCAGGAAAATCCATCATCCAGGAGCGAGGGGCCTGGTGCCGCATCCATCACTACGGCTGCAGCGGAAGGGGCAGGTGAGCCCCCACAGGGGCTGGCGATGGCAGAAGATGGTGCAGAGCCATCCAGGTTGGTGGTATGTATGAAGGAGGAGGAGGCTGCTTTAGAGCTGCACATGGGGCCTGGTGGGGGTGGTACCACTAGTGCAAGTGGTGCAGTCCAGGGGCAGGAGGCAGCACAGGTCGCCGCAGAGGGGCATGTGCATGTCACTGTCCCTGACACTGTGACTTTATCACCATGCACCAGCAGGGATGCTTTGTTCCAGGCCTGTCTGCAGGTAGGGGGGAGGTCCACATCATCTGGCACTCCTCTACCTACGGACGTGGGTACCCATGACAGGATTGAGTCCGTCCTGACCGGTGTCGCGTTGCGCACATGTGTCATTCGTGATGATGTGCGTGCTTCCTGGGGGGACCTCGCACATCATCACGAAGAGATGTGAGCCAACATGGCCCAGTTGGGAGGGCTCATGGTGGGGGGTTTCCTCCATGTGTCGTTCTGTCTTGCGGCCCTCTCCTCCTCTGTGCACACTATATGCCAGTCGTTCTCCATGCCGTCTTCTGGCCCAGAAGCCATCAGAGCCCTCTGTGGACCTGCCCCAACCAACGCAGCCAGGCTGGTGGAGATCCCATCCCTGCCACAGTCATGAGTCAGAGCTCCAGCACAGGTGGTCACCCCAGCAACTGGACCCCTGGCAGCGGACGATGTGCAGGCACATACAAGCAGGGCACCTGCATGACGGCCCCGGGTATTGCCATCTACCTGGAGGCAGTCGTAGTGGCAGTGGCAGGCAGCAGAAAGTCGGCGGCAGGCTCAGCGTAGGAGGTATGTGGCCTTGGGGCCCTCTACATCATCGGGGCAGGCATCGGCCAGCGGGCTGGAGGACCCAGAATTGGGAATGTCTTCCATGTGGCAGCGGTTGGGCCAGCAAATAGGTGCTGAGCGGCGGCAGGTGGAGAGGGCACGGCTCACAATGGTCAGGGTGGAGAACTCCATGCACCTGGCTTTGAGGCGGTCTGAGTGCCTTGAGGCAACACGCAGGGAGTTGGAGGAGGCCATGGCTGCATCCCTGTGAGATCTCGAGGCCAGGGAAGAGGCCTGCCTCCGGAACATCGACATGGAGTTCGATGATGTCCTGGCACAGAACATCAAAAAGTGAGCCGTAGGACTTGCTCGTCGCCTTTGTATATAGTTATAGCTGATTGGAATCGGAAGTGGCCTCCTGACTTGAGCGTGTCTGACGGGCTGAGGTGTGGCTTGAGTCCATTTCCGATTCTTCCGCGGGAGCACGCTCTGAGCACGCTGCAAGGTCCTTTCCTCGCACATTCATCAGAGCTTTGTGTGCAGCGGGCTGAGACGCCGGGCTGAGACGCTGCAGCGTTCCTGAAGCATCCCCCGGCCCCCTGGCCCTCTAGCCCCACGACCCCGTTACCCGGCTTGCCAGGCTAGCTCCGGTCCTGTCCTTCCTCAGTGGGCCCCCGGAGCGGCACTATGGTGTAAACCTGTGAGGGCTATTACGGGGAAACGGCGGAGGGGATGACAAGCTCTGGAGTGAAGGACTCCTCTGACTGGAGGGAGGGGAAGCTTGCTGGCTGACTTTACCGAGTCTCCTAAGCAGATGGTGGATGACTGGTAGCCTGAGTGCCTTGAGGCAACTCGCAGGGAGTTGGAGGAGGCCATGGCTGCATCCCTGTGAGATCTCGAGGCCAGGGAAGAGGCCTGCCTCCGGTACATTGACATGGAGTTCGATGATGCCCTGGCACAGGACATCAAAAAGTGAGCCGTAGGACTTGCTTGTCGCCTTTGTATATAGTTATAGCTGACTGGAATCGGAAGCGGCCTCCTGACTTGAGCATGTCTGACGGGCTGAGGTGTGGCTTGATTCCATTTCCGATTCTTCCGTCTTCCGCGGGAGCACGCTCTGAACACGCTGCAAGGTCCTTTCCTCGCACATTCAGCAGAGCTTTGTGTGCAGCGGGCTGAGACGCCGCAGTGTTCGTGAAGCATCGCCCCGGCCCCCCGGCCCTCTAGCCCCACGACCCCGTGACCCGGCTTGCCAGGCTAGCTCCGGTCCTGTGCTTCCTCAGTGGGCCCCCGGAGCGGCCCTATGGTGTAAGCCTGTGAGGGCTATTACGGGGAAACGGCGGAGGGGATGACAAGCTCTGGAGTGAAGGACTTCTCTGACTGGAGTGAGGGGAAGCTTGCTGGATGACTTTACCGATTCTCCTAAGCAGATGGTGGATGACTGGTAGCCTATAGTGGCTGGCGTGGGGGAGCTTGGCAATACCATAAAGTTGCTACCTATTTCGCCTGTGCTAAAAACTGAAGGTGTGGACAGCAGTATCTGCCTGGCCTTAATTGGCGAGGCATACTTGCGCTCTTGTGCTGCCCCATGTTGTTTTGTAGGGATATCTATCCCTAATTAAACTATGAGTACATACTAAGTGTGAGGCACTCTTAGGAAGCTATTGCACCCTCCCTCGCCCATAACGGGAATCCATTCTGCAGATGTGGTGGGTCCTCCTACCAGAGGCTCACTCCGTTGGGTTATTTCTGCCAATTTTACTACCTGCCATATAATAAATAACAGGAGACTGTAGGCAGCGAGCCTTTGATCCTATGCAGGGGATAATAATCCCCAGTGATACAATAACAGGGGACTGCAGGCTGTTAGCCTTTGATCCTGTTGAGGGGACCAAAAACCCAGCAACTCTTCCGAGAGCGCTCCCCAGGGTGACGTAGGGACATACAAACTGGTCCTCTAACCCTAAGAGGGCGATTGCCTGGGAAGCCTGAATGCCTCCCAGGAAAAGATCCACACAGCTTAAGTACAATCTAAGGAGAACTAAGGGAATGGAGAGAGCCAAGAGCCCTCCAAGCAAGGAGGTAGCGCGGGCCAAACCCAGAAAGAAAGTTTAAAACATTATTCCTGTGGACCAGGGTATGATCACTGAATTTTTCCCACAAAACCCTCCCCCGGAAATATATTCCACCACAGTTGAGGAAGCTATTGCACCAGCTCCATACAATATCGGCTTATCTAGTGCCACAAACTACAACGACATAGACAACAATTCATTATTAGAACTTTGTCTGAACATTCAAAGAAATATGTCTCCCTTACCAGGAGTAATGCCTATTAACATCGACTGCACCCAAGAAAAGAAGCAGGCACATATCCCGTGTGGGACACACAACCCAGTGGAATCAAGGGGCAGATTATCAGTCTCACCAGATCTGGCTATGGCTTCCATCAGGGGAGTTGCTAGGTCTGGAAAAGACCCGGGGCTAAGCTGATGTCAGAACTGTTGGGACTCGGGGCTAGCTAGTCTTTTGGCTGTAGCTCCTGAGATTATATCCGGGGCTACAACCAAAAGATCAGGGGCTATAGCCCCCTTAGCCCCCCCTAGCAACGCCCCTGGCTTCTATGGAGGATACCCCTGACGTTGAAAACGATTGTTTGGCTAATCTCTACCATGGACAGCTGAAATTGCCGAGATTCAGTCATCAGTAGCATCTATGCAATTCGCTCTTAAAATTCTACTGAAGATGTCTGGGCGAATATTGGACAATACCAATGCTTTAACTTCAGACATGATCTAGAGGGAGAAAGCTTGTGGAATAGCTGAAATCAATCTGTCAGCAGAATCCAATTTGTCAGAAGCTATACAGTTTGCCGAAGAAATTGAAGAACAGCAGACTGAAGGACAGCAAAACCAGGAGGCGGAAGCAGACAAGGGGCCTCATTACGACCCTGGCGGTAAGGGGTTTACGCCAGCGTTAGCTGCGCCGACCCCTTACCGCCAATTACGAGGTCCCTTAGCGCCATGGCGGATTTAACACCTGCTTTTAGCAGGTGTTAAAATCCATGGCGCTAAGGGACCATGGAGTTAATTACGCCACCGTAATTTACGGTGGCGTAATTAACGCCTTCCCCACTCCCATTATGCCCTATGGGGCAAAAATGGGAATGGGGAAGGGTAAATGGGGATTGGGGACTTACCGCCCCGCCAAGGTCGGAATGGGGCGGTAAGTCCGCCAACCACCATGGCGTAAACGTAGTTTAAGCCATGGTGGTAAAGTCACGGCCCAGGCGGTAACTTACCGCCTGGGTCGTAATGAGGCCCAAGGAGAATGCTGAGCCATTCTTTTCATGTAAGCAACGTAGAATGGCTAAGAGGGCTGAAGAGAATAAGAGAGCTTAGGCTATGGCCCTACCTAGACTTGAAAAGGAACCTGGTGGGCTCCCCTCCAAGAAAGCCAAAAAGAGAGCAGCAAGAGCAAAGAAAAGGAAGATCAGTGGTGAGAGCTGTCTGACCAGTTAGCTAATACCCAAACAAGAAAAAGAGAACAAACTCGATGAGGAGGCTGAAGTACCCGAGGGGATAACCTGAGTGAAGAAGATGTGATAATTGACGAGAAGACACCCATACGATCACCAGAGCAGCAAGACCCAATGACTAAAATAACCACACCGACTGGAATTAAAGCAGCGACTGAAGGAAACCGTATCTGTCTGATAAAGAACCTTTACCTAAAAGAAGAACTGAAGTGGCTTTCACGCTCAGAAATGCTAACCAGATTGTATTGTGTGCCACAACTAAGGGTCCTTAAGCAGTGGCGGCTGCTATGATAGGGCGGCCGGGCGCCGCCCCCCCAAAAAAAGAGAGAAGCTAAAAGAGATTCAGTCAGAGAACTTCTCTGATTGAATCTCTTTTAGCTTTAGTACTGCTGCATTTCCTTTGCCAACAGCGCGGGGGCGCTGTGGCAAGGAAACAATAGTGTGTTAGGTCGGCCCAGCGCCGGGGCGCGTCCCAATTTAGTATATATTTTTTCTATAGTAGAGTGCGTGGAGCTCGTAGCTCCACGCACTCTACGTAGCCCCTTTCATTAGAAGCCTGGCGGGGCGCTTCAGGGGTGGCCCCGCCAGTCTGAAATTTGCGCAAACAGCGCACTTATTCATTCCCTCGAATCCCTCCCCTGCCATGGATACAGTAATATCATTGGCTGGCAAACAGCCAATGATATTACTGTATCTATGAGTCAGACTATTGGCGGCGCAGGGTGTGTGCGTGCGCCTGCGCCGCCTTCACACCCTGTTGACTTTCTCTTTCCATCCCCGGTACGACGAGTCAACATCAACATTCAAGTTGTGCTGCTGCCCAGCCCCAGTGACCAGGCGCCGCGGTAAGTACCCCCGTTTCTTCTCTGGGCCCGGGGACTGGGAGTGTTACTTACACTCCCCTCCCCGAGCCCAAACTATGTGATCCACCACCACCACCGCCCTGGGCCCAGGGCCAGGGCCGAGTCAACACTGAACGACGTGTAGGCCAAGGCCTACACGTCGTTCAGTGTTGCTGGCTGCCGAGCTGACTGCCGTCAACTTGGGGCGAGCCTTGGTGGTAGCGGGCCACCCGCTACCACCAAGGCTCGCCCCAAGTTGATGGCATTCGGCGGGGGCCGCCTGGGCCTAGCCTTGTTGTTTATCCCGGTCCGTGCATGGCCCAAGGGCCTTGCCTTGGGCCACGCCGGACCGGTACGCAAGCGCAAGGCCCAGTGGGCCATGCACGGACTGGGATAACCCAGGGCAGGCAGGCGTGTGCTGCTGCTGCCCAGCCGCGGGCAGCCGCGACCACTCACAGCGCATCTGCTAATTGTGCCGTTTTATATTTTCGGCATTTTTCCACAAAAAATGCCGAAAATATAAAACGGCCGGGAAACGGCACAAGTCACCACTGGGAGAGCCCTGGCAGGGAGAGGGTCTCTGCCTGCCAGCCAGGCTCTTCCTGGTGGTGACTTGTGCCGTTTTATATTTTCGGCATTTTTTGTTGAAAAATGGCGAAAATATAAAACGGCACAATAAGCAGATGCGCCGGGAGTGGTTGCGGGCCGCGCGGCTAACGGAAACGTGGGCTCTGCCTCCGAGGGCCAATGTATACAGTGTGCCTCACATTACCAGGCGATGGACAGCCAGATGCCTGACGCGGTGCAAGCCACTGTGCTTTTACTGTCAGCTCCCATGAAAGGGAAATTTAAGGGGAGCGAGTGGTGATGCCCGTCCATTGCCAATTACCTCTCCCCTAATGGGCACACAATGGCACATGCCATCCAATCTTAAGCTAGATGATGATTTGTTATTTATATAGCGCCTTAAGTCAAAGGGCTTTACAGAGAACATGTACATACATTTATCATATCATCACAGCCGAAGTTGGTACTCATTTATCGACCTCGGAAGGATGAAAGGCTGAGTTGGCCTTGCCAGGATTCGTACCTGCGACCTGCCGATCACACATTGATCGCAGCAGCAAGCGCTCAACCCGCTGAGCTATCTTAATACCGACAATTGGTCAACCCTCATAACAACTTCGAGAAAGTGCCATGTTGTGCACAACTGGTGTCGACTGATTTTGGTAGAAATAAACCACAACTTTAGCACACGTTCACCTTTTCAAAACGGTGTTGAGCGATTGGAAGCAAAAGAATGTAAGCAAGAGAACAAGCAGGATAACACGGGGCACACCGCCAGAGGCTCTGCTGGCATGTGTTTCATTCGGGTTTATCACCAATAATGACTCGAGGTGTGGTCAGATACCCCTCTGCATAGCTGAGTTGGCTCTGCAGCCTTAATTCTACAAGCAAAATCCCATTATCATCCAGGAGAGCGTAGCAGTGCACATCTGCTCCCCCTTTCCTCATGATAAAATTACTCCCTCTGGCACTGCGGGAAGGGCATCGCAGACTGATGCTCAATTCGTCCAAATCAAAGCTGTTTAAAGTGCTCACATCCATAGTGTCACATGCCACCTCTTCTCACATCTCATCATTCCCGTTGGGCATCATTTCACCTGCCGCCGCAATCCTCGATCCTCGGGGTCCAGCTGGACAGCGAGATGTGCCTCTCCACAATCATGGCTAATGCCAACAATGCAGCCACCTCCCGCTACTCACCGTGCGCAATGTCTGTCCCGTCTCACCTTCCACTGATCCAAACCTCAATGTTGAGCAACTACCCAAAGGAGTTAATCAGACGAACTCTTGATTTAGGGACTACAAAAAAAGTCACATATATCCCTTCATTCCCTTCGAATGCCTGACCTCCCGTCCTTTGCACCAGATTCAGTCCCGTCCCATGTGTGTGTGTGCTGTGCGTGGACACGCCCGTCCCTTGTAGTATGTATGCAGCAGTGACATTGGGATCCTAGGGTGAGGCTCGAAATGTGGCCTTAGTAGATAAAAGGGCAAACGGTTTTGTTAAGTTTAACTCTGGGTATAACTTAACGAGACTACAAGGGAAAACCTTAGTTTTATTGTATGTGCATGTGTATTTAACTGTCAGCCTGTGCTTCTTCTTGCTGTTTACCCACCTTCCCCTTTGACCTCGGCTCACTGCCTTGTGTTGTGCTTGCTTGATCTGTCTACCTTCACCCCTTCATCCCTTGTTGTGGCTAGGCACAGCTGTAGCACAGCTACACTGCCAGGCACAGTGCCACTTGCCAGGCACAGCTGTAGCAGAATTAACTACCTGTTGTTGTAGAAGCAGAAACATGGTGCAAATTCCTGGGCATCATGATTTAATAGCAGTGCCTGGCAGAAGCTTACATCGTATGCACAAGGCCAAAATGCTGGCTTTGTCAATGCTTGTGTTTGAACAGGATCTCAGTGGCTTTGCCAATGCTGTTTTTAACAGGACTTCAGCGAAGGACACGTAGAGTGCTTATAAATCGGGTGCCTTAAGGGCTGCAGCAAATTAATTTTGTAATGTGAGCTCCGCAAAGCGCACTTTTAAAGCCCCAGAACGAAAACATTACAAAAATGTTTATATTGCAGCGTTATACAACTGATGACTGGCACATGGTGGTAGTTGCTGGTACTTTCTTTACACATTGTACTAATGATTATTCTGGTGCAGCTTCAATGTTACAAGCAGTTAACTCTCTCTCCTTCATGTGTGAAAACCATTTTAATACTGCTCTAAGCCTATGTTGCCCTTTCTCAGATCAGTCTCTCGCTTTCTCTTTACAGACCATCAGCAACACCTTACATGAACAAATCCAACCAGTCCAGGGCAATTGTGCAACTAAAAACATCAGACTTCAACCTCCACAGTGCACCTTCGGGGATTTGGATTTCCCATAGCCTGCGAAGGAGTTCATTGCAGTGACCATTCTACAGAACGAGGTGAGCTAGCATGAGTCTTTTGTAGGGTTTGGTGCTCAGGGCACTCCAACTCTGTTTGTGTTCATCTGTAGTAAAGAAGGTACAAGCTGCTGTAAAATACACCATCACACTTGCACACGTAAGAATAGTGTACCACCATTAATATGTAAAACCGAATGCTTTTTTCATATTTCGGTGGGTTTTTTGGACAGTAAATTGCACATTTTGTAGGCCATTTTTCCAAAATTTTCGCGGGGGGAGAACCCCCCCGCACCCCCCTTGGGGGGGGTGGGCTCGCGGGCTCGCGCGCTGCGCGCGCTCGCGACTATATTCGCCCTGGGAAATTTACGCCCCACCAGCTTTCAAACTCACCAGCCGCCACTGTCCTTAAGTCAGGCGATTTCCAATTTGTGGAACCGCTAAAAGGCCCTAATCCTCAGGTTTCAGCGCTTCATTGTAAGTTTCTGTCAACTGCACAACTGATAAGAAACTACAAGGATGAATTGACAGTAGTTGATGTGGAGGTGGACGCTGATCTGAATGAAATAGACTTAAACTGCTTACCCAGAGAGGTAGACCTGGGATGCTATTGTTTGCCCAAACCTGCCCCAAGGGAAGAAAGTGGACATCTCAGATATTCAACAAGGACTAAAATGGTTGGCGGAAGCGTTACCTGGAATACTTTCGAAACAATGAGATATCACAATTTTGTCATTGAATTGCCGGGGCTTCGCACACTTACTATCAATAGAGGGCTCAACTAAGATTCTGGATAATAATAGCTGTTTCTGCCTTCAAGATACATGGACTATGGACCCACTGATCTTAGACGGCTTTGTCACCTACCAAATGGCAGCAAAAAAAGGAGAAAAGGGCAGACCGTACGGTGGCCTTATAACGGGGGTGGCTAATACTCTGGGTTCGAGACAAGTTGAGACACAACTAGCGAGTAACATGATAGTGGTAGAAGTGTGTTATGACAACCAGGGAGCAAAGGATCAATTCCTACTAGTAAATCTATATAAACCCCCGGGTGCACTATTAAGGGAACAACTGCAGGAGGCTCTTCATGACCTATTGCTTACCTGGTTATTAAAACTTGGGAATACTGGGATAGTAGTGGTTGGTGATTTCAATTGCCATATGACTGGGAAGAGAGGGAAGTCCCACAACCCTAAGTTGAGAGCAAAAAGTCACATGCAACATACTAAAATAGACCCCGAAGGACAAGGGTGGGAACGTTTGCTTGAGTCCTGGGATATAGAAAGGATTAACGGTAAAACCATTAGTGATTACCCAGGATGCCATAATTGGTCTAATGGAGTCTCCTACAGTACATTAGATTACATTTTTGTCTGCCCAAGGATATATGGGATGGTGGAAGATATGCGAGTTATGCCCAATGAGTGGAGTGACCATGCTGCAATAACATGCAAATTTAATACCGTGGTGAGAGATACTCCTGTAACTAATATGGGTAACATAAAGCTAAATAAAGCAGGAACATTCATCAGCTGGTCTGATAACAATGTGGCACACGCACTGGCAGCACTGGCCATAGATAAATTGCATCTCCTGCCAAATTTTAGGGAGATGACGAGTAATTCCATCGAGGACTGAATCTATTCCTTTGCTGGTAAGCATGCTGCAATACCTAATAAGTATGGGTAATAAAAAGCCTCCCTATGATAAAATGATTAGAGATGCTAAAAGAGAATTTAGAGCAGAACTCCGTCATGCCAAAAAAAACCTTGCACCCCTGACCAATACCATATCAATGTGAGGTGCATTAAAAACAGATACAGAGCCATTATTATGTATGCTCTGTATGCTCTTTATATAGACTTCTCGGCAGCATTCAATTCTATCCCCCGAGAACACCTTTGGCAGAAATTAAAATCAATGGGGTGCCCTGAAGGCCTGATATACTACCTTAGACTGCTCCATCAGAATACCTTAGTAAAATTAAAATTAGATCAGGAAGGTCACACCACTAGAAGTGTCTATCAAAACAGGGGGGTCAAACAAGGTTGTGTTACGGCTCCTTTAATAGGAGAATCTTGCTGCCCTGTATTAGCCTATGCGGACGACCTAGTAATCTGTGACCACACTATTAGTGGGTTATGTAAGTCATCGACTGCCCTTTGGGAATATGCAGAGAGAAATGGCCTTAAGATCAACCTGGTAAAAATGAAGGTTATGAGATTTACCAAAAAGAATACTACCCGCATGCAGTTTAGGGTAGGAAAAGATATTATCAATACCCCACAATATCGATATCTGGGTATTGAATTTGAGACCGCTGGTGACTATAGAATTTGCAAACAGTCACGCACCATCAGAGCGGCACACCTGACTGCCCTGTTCCACAGATTCACTGTTAACCAGGGAGGTTTCACCATTTGGAGTACACAGCAATTGTATAAACAAGTTGTGTCCCCAATGATTACCTATGGCTTGGAAGCTCTCCTGGACATAGACCTGAAGTGGTTATAGGTGGTAGAAGGGAAATTTTGGCACACTATTCTGGGCCTACCACCAGGCATACCCATGGCAATAATAAGACTGGAACTTGGGCTGATCTCATTGAAAGCCTTAGTATTAAAAAAGCGTGCTACATTCTACCTGAAAATGATGAGTAATACTAGCAATGGGTTATTAAATGCTGCCCACCAAGAGATATCTAAGGTAAATTCTTCGGCACGGTGTGCGAAGCAGTGTGTCTAGTTGAGGATGTGAGGACAGACCTCTGCCAGTTTTGCTCCCGGCTTTCTACGTGGTCTTCTAGCTGCAGTCCTATTTTCATCTCTAAAGATCTTCAACTCTTCCTATTTACACACCGCGCATGCGCGGTGTGCGAAGCAGTGTTTATGGTGTCTGGAGCCGGAAGACGGGATGCGAGGTAAGCGGACCCCCTCCATCATATTGTTTTCTCAAGGACTGTGTTCACTCTCAACTCTCAACCATCTAATACATTCACACATTCAGGCCGGCTCCATGGCACCGCTTTCCCCCACCGAAGCGGACCTAAGCCACCGCCTGCGAAGTAGCAAACTACAAACAGAAACCGGCACCGGCGACGGGAAGACCCATCAAGCAGGCAAAGTGTTGCCTACTTTAAGTACTTTAAGTACTTTAAGTAGCCAGGGAAACCCAGAGGCCACTGCGCCCACTCCATGAACCCTAACAAGGTTGCCCCAGTCTGTGAGCCGACGGGCGCTTTCCAAAGAAGAAGGCTCGGGTCCTTCGACAGACCAGACTCCACCGGGAGCGGAGGGAACTGTCCACAACCTGGAAAGAGCTGTACCCAGTAATCCTAGTCGGACGCTAAGACCAACCGCGCCTCTCGCTCCTGACCGTATCACCATATTCACGAGTGACTCCTCACCGGCCACTGTCGGAGGACGGTCACAGTGGGGTCTAAATAGTCGAGGGCGGCAACCCAGGACTACACTTCCGACGCCCCTCACTTAAACCTGAATCTCCCAGTAGCGAACTGCCTTCACGTATCCGCCACGGATGCCAGCCCACCTGATTTAGCTGAGCAGGTAGCGGCGCCACATGGCCCTGGATCGCTGACCACAGTGCAAATTCATGCACCCTCAAGGCTACCCGACGGCCAGTCAAGACAATCACAGCCAATACTTTCAAAAACTCTGCCTTTAAGGACTAGCTCTTATAATTCCTGGAACACAGATTACGAGGACCTGGCGAGTCCACCAAATAGGCGGGCCGAGGATGACTCAGTAATTGAAGTGAATCATGTTGTGTTTATGAATCAGGAGGACTCAGCCTTGGAACCTCGTATGAGAAGGGAACAGACCACAGCTGGTGTAGCTGGCACAATTGATGTGGCTGGTGAAGGCCCAGTCCAAGTCTCAACTATCACAGGCCCTACTTCATATTCGGCCGCAGAATGCCCCGAAGCCCCAGTCAAGGATCAGACTACGGAAAAGAGGACTTCTGATAGCGCCATAAAGGGACCCAACCCTCCAAAGAATCCGAACACAAAGAAAAGTGGCAATCAAAAAAACTCTCTAGACAAAATGCCTACAAAGAAACACCGTAAAGTAGGCCTCAAAACGCAGGCGGGTTCAAAATGTTTTCCATCTCCTTTGATCTCGTCTTCTCTTAAAGAATATTTCCTGAAGCAACACAAAAGGAAGCTAGATCAAGACCTCGAGATTTCGGACGCGGAAATCTTGGAGGTCATCCACAAGCCTCTGCCAGTGAATAAGCCCGAAAAATCGATCTAAGCCTACGGGGGTCCAACTTAAGCACCAAGTGTCCATCCGAGACCAGGTCAAATACGGACTTAAGACCAGAGATAGAGAACCCAGAGATCTCAAGTGCGACTTCACCCTTGCCAACTATGAACTTCCAGATTGAAGTATCTACAAGAGCTGAAAACACAGAAAAGACAAAAGATAGACCAGACTCAGAGCTAGTGCCCAAAGCAGTGTACATACCAACTTCATGCGTCGATGCAGGCGACAGGACAAAGCTCACCAAAAGACAAGCCCAAGCTGAGGAACATTATGCATGGACTCAGGCGCACATTCAAGGAAACATCAGTGGCATTTCTGAGTCCGCTCCATCTACTTCCCAAGAGTTAATGATGCCAACAGAGAGAAGTCAGGCTGAGAGACCGCCAATGCACCTAATTGAAAAAGGACCTAACACTCTGGCCAAAAGCAGATGGCTAAGCGAAATTTCAGGCCATCTGCAAAAAGAATTTCCCTCAAAGAAAGCGGACTTACTATCAATTATGTCAGCACTCACGATAGCACTAAATCCGTTTGGAAAGCTCTATGAGTCAATTAACAAAGTTCTCAAAGATAACACCGCAATGATAGCCACTATGACCGTCAAACTGACCTTCATTGAAGGATACTTAACTGCCGTCAAACGTAACACAAATAAGTTACAGGTCAACTGGTAGGAAAAAATAACTAAACTGGGAGAAGACCTTAAGAAACAAGCCCAACTGACCCAAACTATCAAATCCTCATGCACCAAGTCAACCCAGACCGTAGAGCGCTGGAAACAAAAGGACTTGGCCCCAATTTTCTCAAAAATACCATCAAGGTCCTCCCCATCAACATTGGTCACTGGAACGTCACTCGTGACCACAGGGAACGTTAAGCAATTGAAGAAGTTAAAATCACCTAACACCTCAACATACCCACAGGACAAGCCAGTAGAAGTCTTGTTGGTTCCTTGTAACAGCAGTCAGGATGACAAGGCACTGAAGTCACAGGATTCGAAACGACCCCCATCGACCAACACCCGAGTCCTGCCTGGACCACCACTTGCACTCAAATTGAACGAGGACTCTGAAACTATTTCGGACCTGATGAACCTGTCGCAGCACCTAGATTCAGTAGAAGCAACTCCTTCACCGTTAAGAAATGTACTTTTTGAACCTAAATCAGTCCAAATAGCACCAGCAGTACAGGTGTTGTCGACCCCTCAGAACGAGAAAAGTCACAAGGAGGGAGGCCCAGTTGACCATCATCAGAGGCGACGAGCGAACATTCCAAGCACCGCCATAGAGGCAATAAAAAGACTGAAAACAGAAAAGGCACCCAATCAGAGATCCAACTGTAGAAGTGATAATATATTAGATCAAGACTATCGGTCAGCCCAGCACCGAGTACCATCACACAAGGAGGCCCCAAGATTGAATGCTGAAAAAGTGTTGTTATATGTCCAAGACAAACAGTCTGAGGCGACTAAAAATATGGATAGTGCTTTCTCACTTGGAATTCAGAAAATCTATCCTTCTAAAGATCTTCATATTTCTGATGAGTTTATTGACAAAATATTAAATGAACGAAGGCCTGGTGCCTCTGCGCCACCTCCGTATATTCCTCTTTCCACTACTGTACCTTTTCTTGCTGTTATTCCTGCTCTTCCTGCTCAACCTGTTGTTCTTATTCCTCCGGTTTTTGTCCCTCCACCTGCTCCTCTGCCTCTTTTTATCGCACCAGTCATAGTACCTCCATCGAATTTGCCTGCTCCCTCTCTTCCAAGTGGTCCTGAGCCGCTTGTAATCGACCGAGGTACAGGAACAAAGGTTGTCACTCACAATACTGTACCACCAGTGAAAAAATGTGAGTTAATCGCATGGGCTAAGCATTGTATGGAGAAGGATGATTAAGCTAGCGTTTTTGCCATACTTTGTAATACAGATAATTTTCCTGAGAAAAATGTTTTTATTGAAGGTTTAGGGATTCAGTTATGTATAATGTGGGGAAGATTAAATAATGCAGATGTTCCGCAAGGGTTAAGCAATCTAAACACTCTAGCGCTTTCTAGAGACACTGTGGAGAAAGTAAATGAGCATGTAGAGAGGTTGTTTGGGTATAGAAAGGAGTTAGAAAAGTTACAGAATGAGGATGACGAAGAGGAAAATATGTATGTACAGAAACGGTTCCTTCTGTGTCGTAAACCAATATCGGAGGAAATACGAATTTGTAAGAAAGACACAATTAGATGGATTTCAGACATGTCCATAACTCCAGTTGAGGTATATGACACATGTAGTCAATATACGCCAGAAATGCAGAGGAAGGTGATACAGGTAATGGTAGAATACCTGCAGAATGAATGTGTAAAAAGGAAGATTAGTTGTCCCACAGAGTTATTGAGCATTTATAAGAGAGCTTTTTCACTTGACACTTCTTCAACTGCTTTAGCGCTCGAGTTGGCTCTGTTGCTTAGTAAGCGTTCGGAGTCACCTATTTCTCAGTTGCTTATGAGAGAGGTTCCTCCGACATTTGTCCAGAAGGTTGAGGTTGCGGCCGATGCTGTAAATAATATAGTCGCTGTGAACATTCCTGCACATTATGTATCGCAGTTCGTTCACGTCCCATTCTCAAGACAGGAAGTGAATACTATTAGGCAATCTATTCCTGATATTAGGACAAATCCGACAGGGTTCTATAAAGAGATAGAATCCGTTTTGCAGTCCTCAGTGTTCACCTTAGGTGACATTGATTTGTTGTTTCCTGTACTCCTGCCGTAGATGTATGGAAACAAGTTAGAACTATTGACGATGTATCCGGGTTGGGAGATACATGGGCGAATATAACCAGATTCGAAGGGGAAAGGCCAGTTGGTGAAAGACTGCAACAGGTGATATTAACTCTGCCTGATAGAATCATTGCTAAATTAAAAACCATAATGCCCGAAAAGAGAATTATTTGGGACAAGCTTACGGCCTGTGTCCAAGGAAAGTCTGAAGGTGCTACCGAGTTCTTTAATCGGTTCGAACAGGTATTCTCGGATTTCAGTGGACAAGACTTAGGCACAGAGTCTGGGAAAAGATTATTTGTGGACAAATTTGTACGTGGATTGCTGCCTGACATCCAGTCACAAATTATAACTTCTGAGAGCGCTTGGCAGGCGAAATCACAATCAGAAGTACTGCATATGGCTCAGTACTATGAGAACCGTGTCACTAATGAAAAAGATAGGATTGAAAAACGGAAAGACGATTTAAAAACTAAAGTGCTATTGCAGCAAATTGTTAGGGGCCCCAGAGGGGGTAGTTCTCAGGTTAGAGGTCAGTATGTCCCGCAGGGGAATGTGCCCTTGGGTCCTGTGAACATTAACCAGTGTGCTTATTGTCGTCGAGAGGGTCATTGGCGAGCACAATGCCCCGTCCTTCAACAAAGGTCGATGAATACATTTGGTAATATGGGTAGGCGATCCAGAAGTCGCCTGGGGTTAGGGGGCTCTGGTGGAGGTCAGTTTACACAGGACCCTCAGCAACCTTTTTCGCAGGACAATCAGACTCCGAGTGTGGACACCAAGAATATATTTGATCATCCTTCCTCTGCATATTTATCTGAAGAGCTTCCTTTTGATGATATTCTGTTTTGTTAGGATTGCCCGAAGCAGGGTTTGGAACCTACACCTATTCCCGTCAATCAGAAAGTTCCCTACTTTGAAATGGTGGTGGGAAATAGGAAACATCAGTTTTTGATAGACACTGGAGCACAGAAGTGTTCCATTGATCATTCGCGGGTTTCAAACATTCCACTGTCAGGGCAAACCAATGTTTCTGTAGGTTTTTCTAGTACACCAGTTGTTTGTCCGGTTTCAATGCCGGTACCTATTTCTTTGGGTCCCTTTACGGACCAGTGTCCATTTCTGTTGACTTCGGATTGTGGAGAGAACTTGCTTGGGTTGAATTTGTTAAAAGAATTGAATGCAGTGATTTATTGTTCTCCTGATGGAGTGCGCTTGAAGATTTCACCACAGCAATTTTCTTCCTTGCAATTCTTGACTAGACCTTTGCCTCCAGAATTCATTAATGTACCAGAGAGCTTGTGGGCTGTCGACGACAATGATGTCAGTGTTTTACAGATTAAGCCTGTCAAAATAGTTTTGAAACATGGAATTGAGCTGCCACGCATTCCCCAGTATAAGATTTCGGTTGAGGGCGAGCAAGCTTTGAAATGTATTGTTTCCAATATTGTGCATCGCGGGGTGATTGAAAAAATTTCAGGAAGTTTATGTAATAGTCCGATTTTACCCATGTACAAGAAAGGCGATAATGTAATTCCATTCCGTTTTATAATTGATTTACGTGCCATTAATAAAATTGTGGCACCACAATTTCCAATTGTGCCTGATCCTAACCATGATTCCAGCTACAGCTACTTGCTTTAGTGTTGTGGACTTAAAGAATGCGTTCTTTAGTATTCCTATACACAAGGATAGTAGATATTTGTTCACGTTCACCTTACATGTACTTGTGCACCTCAAGGGTACACAGAGAGTCCTAGTATTTATAGTAGGGCTTTGAAAGAACAACTTGATACCCGTGAATTGCCCTCTACCTGTACTTTGCTTCAGTACGTTGACGATTTGCTTCTAGCTGCTGACTCTGAGAGTGCCTGTAAGGAGGGCACTGTGTCATTACTTATTCATCTAGCTAAGCATGGTCACAAAGCTTCACTTAAAAAATTTCAATATTGGTGTCAGGAGGTCACCTATTTAGGCTATCTCCTGTCAACGGAGGGAAGAAGATTGACACCTGAAAGAATAAAACAAATTTCTGGCATGTCTGTCCCAAATACACATAAGGAAGTTAGGGCCTTGATAGGTATGGCTTCTTACTGTAGGTTGTGGATCCCAAATGTCTCACTAGTAATCAAACCAATGGTGGCTTTGACGAAGAAGGGCATTTCTTCGCCATTGCCATGGAACACGGTACACCAGCAGTTGTTTGACTTGCTTAAGACTGCATTATGCTCTGCACCAGGTTTGGGCACACCAAACTATGAAAAGGCCTTTGTCTTGTTTGTGCATGAATGTGATGGATGTGCTTTGGCTGTATTAATGCAGGATCATGGAGGGAAGAATAGGCCGTGCGGTTACTATTTTTCCACCCTTGATCCTGTAGCATGCGCTTTACCAAGATGTTTGCGCGCTGTCGCTGCTGCTGCCGCGTCTGTAAAACAGAGTGAGGGAATGGTCCTAGGCCATGATCTAACCCTGATGGTGCCTCACTCTGTAGATGTTCTTTTGAACCGAACTCAAACGCAACACCTCACTTCTGCAAGGTTGACAAGATATGAATTGATCTTGTTTGCTTCTCACATTCAAATTAAGAGGTGTTGTGTCCTTAATCCGGCTGAACTCCTACCTTTTCCGCAAGATACTACTTGCGGCGATGAAGTACCACATGATTGTTTGTATACGACCGAACAAGAAACAAAGGGTAGAATTGATTTGAAAGATACTCCTTTGGATAATCCGCGAGGAGAGCTGTTTTGTGACGTCTCCTGCTTTAAACTTCCGGATGGTACGTCCACAGCCACTTATGCAATCACTACATTGAGCACGGTTGTGGAAACTAAGAGAATCACGCATAATTCTGATCAGGCCACAGAGATTATAGCATTGACCCGAGCTTGTGAACTTTCCGAAGGGCTTGCAGTAAATATATATACTGATAGTCAGTATACCTTTGGGGTGGTTCACAACTTTGGGAGACTTTGGTCAGAAAGAGGGTTCCTAACTTCGCATGGCACCAAGATTCAACATGGCTCCCTAATAGTACAACTACTCTCAGCACTTGCGCTCCCTACTCAGTTAGCAGTTATGAAATGTGCAGCACATCGAAAGATTGTAGATGATTGTGGAAAAGGGAATGCTTTCGCTGATCAGATAGCTAGACAAACTGCCACTGATCTCTTCACGGAGATGTATGTTTCAAGGGAGACTGTGGATGCCTATGTAATGGATGAGGGTGTTGGGTCTGTACGGGACATCCACGCTGATGCCACAATGGAAGAGTCTAAGAGGTGGGCTGAAGGCTTGGGGAAACTTGATGATGATGGGTGTTGGGTGGATATGGTTGACGGGAAATGGCTGTTACCTGACGCCTATGTCATGATGATGGTTGTCATGGCACACGGCCCTACACATGTTTGTGCCCAGCAGGTTACGAAAATGTTAGAAAATGTTTGGGCAAATGACAAGATTTCAAAAATTGCCCAGCACTATGTCCATAACTGCATGATTTGCCTACAACACAAGTGGGAAAGGGGACAGTAACTCCAAGGGGAAGTTTTGGGCCACCTTATGTCCCCTTCGAAGTTATTCACTTTGATTTCATTGAAATGGAACGATGCAACAATCTAAAGTATGTCCTCGTGGTCATTTGTGCCTTCAGTAAATGGGTTGAGGCTTTCCCTGTTAAAAATGCTACAGCCATGACCACTGCGAAAAACATGTTAAAAGAATACTTCCCCCAGTTCGGTTTGCCGAGAGTTATCTGGTCGGACAATGGTCCACATTTTGTCGCCGCTGGAATTCTTAAGATATGTACAGCATTATGAATTGACAAACGGTTCCATTCGGCCAGACATCCTCAGAGCGCCGGACTAGTAGAAAGACACAATGGTATTATCAAGAACAAGCTCGCTAAGACGTGTGCCGGCACCAAACTAAAATGGCCAGACACCTTACCAATCGTGTTACTAGCCATGCGTACAACCCCTCAAACTAAGACTGGGCTCTCTCCATTTGAGGTGGTAATGGGGAGACCACCCAATATCTGGAACCTTCCAAAATGTAGAACTGTAAAGAATGTTGAAAATGTACTACTTTCAGATTATTGTAGCCAATTGACTAAAAACCTGTATTTGATTTATCACCAGGTACAAGAAGCTTTACCTGTGTGATACGAGGAACCGGGCCATGGCATATGGCCTGGGAGTTGGGTGCTCATCAAATCATTTGAGCGCACCTCCTGCCTCATGCCTCGCTGGCATGGGCCCTTCCAAGTCCTGTTGGTCACCCAGACAGCCGTGCGGGTCGCTGGACGATAGAACTGGATCCACGTGTCGCACATCAAGAAACTTCCTCACCCTGTGCCACACGCTACAGAAGAAACAGAACCCCTCGCTGATACTGCAACCAATGATCCCAAAGCAGTAAGCAGCACTGAGAGTGTGTCGGAGAATATCTCTGAGCCCGGGAGGCTTGGGGAAGCTGCCATTTTGTCTCCACACTCTCCACAAATTTTGCACCCGGAAACGGCTGTCTCAAATTCAGCCCTTTCACTTGCCTCCGACACATTGCTTCCAGCAGGAAGTGACGGCATATTGTTTCCGGATCAATCAGTACCAGGAAAAGTACAATATAACCTACGACCATGAAGATAGATTTACGGTGCGGTTTTGCGGTGCATCTGATAGACTTACGGCACGGTTCGGCTGTGCATTTGGAGAAGGAAAAGAGTAATCGAGGGCTTGCTTTTTGCCCAAATTTGAGGAAGGGGATTCTGTTGGCTAGGGTTGTGGAAGGACTAAGAAGTCGCTCGACCGGGAGGTCGCCAGCAACAAACTTTGGAGTGTTCGTTTGAAGACTATGATGCCCACCACCGCTACCGCTCGTATGGGACTTGTAAATAAGGGGGTGACCAACCGGGAAAATGGACAAAATGCCTGGGCCCCGAAAACATATTGCTGTATTCTTATAATGATGTTTGGGTTTTTAATAGTTACTGCCTTAGGATTATGGTACCTAGAGGAAACTCACTCTTTAGAACTTTTGTTGCCTACTGAAAGTGCTCCCATTGTTCCTACTCCCTTTGTACATTTGCATACTTTATCCCCTCGGGATTCCCATGACAGACAAAGGTACCATAATAACACTCTACTACTTATCATGAATGCTACACATGCCATTTTTAATAAATCCAACTGCTGGGTCTGCTCACACTTACCGCAACCCGGGGATAAGGGGCTAGGTTGGTATATTCATCCTTTACCGTTGAGAACTACTTGCTATGCTTCTCTTAGAGCACTGTTCTTTGGCCGATGGAATGATAGCATCTCAGGGAACTTTGATGGGACCAATTTGAATAGTTTTGAGAAACATGTTTTGACTCCCCTGGGATGCTGTCATGATCTCTGCTTCCAAAAGATCAGGACTTGCCCGACTCCCTTGGAAGCAGACCCATAACCCCGGTTCCGAGTGCCAGCCAGTCCCAATTGGGACCTTTTGGACCCTGTCCTGGCGCCAGTGGCACCAGGCTCATAAAGATGCCCAGTCCCAGCGCTGGAAGCGCCGGGCTCATAATGCTTGGGTGGACTTACCTGCAGCAGACCATGCTGCTTACTTACCTGCCAGTTGAACCCCTGATCCTCTTCTGTTTGGGACTACTTTTCCTGTTGGGTGGGGCAGGAGCCACTCCCTAGGTTCAGAACACTGGAACTCTTCTGGAAAGCAGGAACTCTTTTCTTACCTAGGCGTGGCTGTGGAAGGAGACACCTAAGCACTACATGAGGCTATTTAAACCACACCCGATGGATGAATCTTGCTTTGCGTTACTCTGCATTCAGGCCTAAGGGAACAAAGGCTTACCATCCTGGAATCCAGTCTTCAGCAGCACCTGTAAAGACAAAGAAAGAACAGGTTAGCACTACGGTCTTCAGTGGCAGCGCATCTCTTACCTGGTCCATCGGCTGTCACCAACGCCTCGCGCTGCATTCCGGCATCTGAAAGACAAAGGCTTACCTACTCTTCGCATGCTCCGGAGGTCTTCGCACTGCATTCCGGCATCTGAAAGACAAAAGCTTACCAGCTCTTCGCACGCTCCGGAGGCCTTCGGCGCTGCATCCCGCATCTGAAAGACAAAAGAAGGTGCGTTTAAAGACATTGGGCAACTTTATTACTCACGTGCCATTACTCCTTCCACGCCGAATCCAGTGGGTATTCCAGCACCCTTCAGCTTCTCTAAAGCTCCGAACTTGTACCTGCAAGATAAAAGGGACAGTTAGTGCGCATCGTGACGCAGGCTACAAGCGCTTACTTACGTGCTTCCAGGCGCTTCTATTCCTCACGCGGGTTCGATCCTCAACTCTCATCAGCCCGCCATCCGCCATCGCCAGAACCCTGCAAAACAAGGGATATCATTACAAAAGACTTTTAAGACATTTGAAGTGCCCAGAACTTACCGTTCGTGCAGTTAACGACGGACAGCAGTCCTCTGAGGTCAAGAGGCCTGCACCCTTATCCAGTGAAGAAACTGGTTACGGCACCCTGCCCCGAGGCAGATGGAGAGCTCGGCGTTCACTTACCTAAGATAAGGGCGTTAACCTTTGGGGTTCTACAGGAGAAGAGAAAGGGAAGAGGAGAGAGGCACCCAATAACCCCAGTTCATTAATCCCATATTTTCTATCTGCAGACATCTTACTCTTCGAGTCAGACATACAGTGCACAGAGGTCCAGCCCAAAGAGCCAACCGTGTGTTACACATCACCTTTGAAGATACGGCATTCACCCAGTCAAGACCGGCGCCTCTGCGGGAATCAGGTGAGCGTTACAGATGCTCGCTTTTTGCAAATAGGAGTAAACCGAATGTTGCTTCTATTAGGTCTTCTGATAAACTGTCTCGTCCTTTCCAATCTTTGATTTCCTTTAAAATGGCTCTGATAGGCAATAAGGATGCCATGCCTCCTTCTTACACTGTTAACCATAGCCATGATTCAGTTTCTTTTTGCATACAGAGGAATGGAACTCAGTCAATGGGAAATTTTCTAGGTTGTGCCAACGTTGCAAATTTGACTGGGGAGAACAGACCTTTGTATGTAGGCGAACCTGTCTACTTTGTCTGCGGTAATGTAGCATTCCTATGGTTGCCCAGGGATTGGCAGGGAACCTGTTATTTAGGGATCCTGTTACCTGGGGTGTTTTTAGCTAGTACAAAAGAAGTTTCGAAGACTCGACCACGGCGGGATGGGAATGGCGAAACCCCAGCACAAGTCTTGAGAGATATTGCTAAATCAGTTGTGCCGTTTTGGGGGCAGATAGCGAATTCAGAAGATATCAGAAAACTAGCGAGAGTACTGGAGAGAACCATCAACCGGACCACGGACATAC
Source organism: Ambystoma mexicanum (assembly GCF_040938575.1). NCBI lineage: Eukaryota > Metazoa > Chordata > Amphibia > Caudata > Ambystomatidae > Ambystoma > Ambystoma mexicanum. The sequence goes on from NC_090928.1 coordinate 742,941,959, forward strand.
TCTATAATATAACGTTAGAACAGAAGGCGATAAGATTAATAGCACTTCAAAATCGGACGGCATTAGATGTCATTCTAGCTGAGCGTGGTGGAGTATGCAAATTAGTGGGGTATGCTTGCTGTGTTTTCATACCAGATTCCTCCCCAACTATCTTCAAGGCAATACAGAATCTGCACGTCCTTAGTTCCAAAGTGCATGTTCCCGAGGGAAACTGGGATCTGAGCGCATGGTTCTGGTACTTGTTGCGATTTTGGGGTTGGAAGGTACTTTTGGTCTTATTAATTATTTTGGGAATCCTGTTGTTTCTTTGTTGCTGTATTCAGTGTCTACCTGGTATGTGTTCGATGCTAGGGGGATGTTGCGCACAAGCGATAGGTTCTATAATACATAAAGTATTTGCCCCAGATAAGAATTCCAAAGAATATGTATTGAAGGATATTTTAGCAAAAGACCTAATGGCAATAGATATTTCTGATAGTGATTCAGGGTGCATGGACAGTGATGCATGGGTTTATTCGTAAGGAGATTTCAGCACTTGGCAAAGGCCAAAAGGAGGGTTTGTCGAAATAGAAAGTATATCGTGCCTCCTATTGTAATAAATATATTAATATTGGCCTCCGCCAAGCTGCTCGAAAGTCGCTTGCAAAAGTAATCTGTGTTGCAAGGTCCTGACCTTAAATCCATGTAAGCCGCCATTTTAGGTCAAACCGCCATTTTAGGATTCGTTGTGTAGAAGTCACCCTGTGAGCTAAAATGGTGGACGATGTCATTGCAGAATACAACATGGCCGTCTTGACCCCTGTACATAGCTAATGTGTAATGTGCCTGCAGGCCACTTGTTGAGGTCGTGAAATGAGACCTTGTCCTTCGTTGACCTATGTGTAGAAGGATTACTCGTGCAATAAAACTAATCCACAAGCATATGTTGAAACAATGTATTCAAATACTGAATGAAGAACATCTGTTTAACTACATTGTATTAATGTTTAAGAAGGCCTGCATGGAAAACTTTAGAATACACAGTTATTGCATACGTTTGTTGATACATGTATTAAAGGCAAACCAGTTATATGCGGTTATTTGAGACTTGGCACGAACCCTAGATTGATGATGTATTAAAAGGAATATTAACCCGAAGTTGGGCTGGATATCGCGCCCACTAAGTGTATAAAAAGCGAATGCATTCTAATGTACAACATCTCTCACTGAACACATTGAACCACGCTGGAGTTCGTTGTGTTGTACTGAGGGCCGATAGCTATCTGATTTTGCTCTGTTTTTGTAACTGGATTCAGTGTAAAATAAAGTACTTTGTATGTTCCTTTGTAACCCGTGTTCGGTGTATTTCCTTTTGGGGTACTCAGTCTCGATATTCTTTTTCTGTTTTCACACTTCAAGACCCTGTCAATTTAATCCCCACTTGGGAAAGGTTCGATTTGTTTGCTACTTTGGATTATATCTTCATTACTGAAGACCTGATCCCTTATTTTACCTCCATCAAGGTCATGAAAACCATTGAAAGTGACCATAACCTTGTATGTATGTCGTGGGATGGAATGTTGCAGGAAAAGATACACTACTCGCCTGCGATTGAATTAAACAAACAACAAAACCGGCTACGTATGACCTCCGGAAATATTAGAACCTTCAAGGCCAAATTATGTAGGAATCAAGAACTTCCTAGTAGAGGCACGTCAGTGAAGAGACCGGAGTAGGTGCCTTTACTGTCTCCCCACAAGGTGAGCTTCACTGGAAAGATACAAAATCAGTCAAAGCATAACCACACATTTGACATCATGGTGGTCGTGAAGCGGCGAGAAGTGAGAAAGCTAAAAAATCTTGCACTAAGAAACAAACCAGAAGAATCTTGGACCATCTACCATAGCAGGGCAAAACAATATAAATCATGGCTTAAACACCATCGGGGGGTCTTGTACCAAAATGACGCAGAAGCCATGTTAAACACCTGGGCCTCAAGGAACATAAGAGACTTCTGGACCTTACTCAAAAGTACTAACGGCCAGAAGGCCCATTCACTTTCAAACGCTGTTACTGAGCAAAATTGGATCACGCACTTCACCGAACTGTACCGCCTTCTAGATAACCTCGGAAATAAAGATGCTAGTCACAAATGACGAGCCTTGGATCCAACTCTCAAGTGTGACAGACATTACCAGAGCAATCGCTAAGCTAAAATCATCGAAGGCACTAGGTCCGGACGGTCTGACCAATCTAGACCTAAAAATACATCTGGACGAATGGGCAACCATGATTAGCGAACTTTTCAACTACTGCTATAAGGTGAAACAAATCCCTAAAAACTGGACTGAATCACTCCTGGTCCCGATTTTCAAAAAGGGGAAAAGAGACAGTCCGGTTAACTAAAGACCAATAGTGTTGCTTGACATCATTGGTAAGATCTTTGCATCTCTTCTCCTGCTACATATTAAAGAATGGGGAAAAAAATCACCTGCAGTAGACATTTTTCAAACCGGTTTCCAGAACGGCGCCGGCACAGCAATCAACCTCCTAATTCTTAACATCATCAAAGCCAAAGTGAAAGGAGGAGCGCCCATGGTATACATGGCGCTGGTGGATTTGTCGCAGGCACCGTAATAAACTATGGTCAAAGTTAAAAACCTGGGACTGTCCTGGCCCCGTTCTCGAACCAATAATGGCACTACATACAGGAACCTCACTGAGGGTTCGATTAAGCCAACAAGGCATTCTTTCAGGATCGATCTACACAGAGCGAGGAGTTAAACAAGGATGCCCGCTGGCACCAGCCCTATTCATAGCCTTTATTGGAGACTTTCAGGACTCAGAAAAAATGATTTGATCGTTCCCTCCGAAGGTGGGTGGAGTCAAAGTTTCAAGACTGTGGTATGCCGACGACCTAATCCTTATGGATCAGACTATAATAGGTCTTCAAAGGCAGTTAACCAACTTATCCACATACATGGAAAATAATAATCTACAAATTAACAAAAAGAAAACAAAAATCCTCCGATTCTCCAAATCACTAAAGGAAACTCAAAACAGCCCAGCTTCGTTCCAGGAAAAGATACAAAATTGAAGTTGCAAAAGAATACAAATATCTGGGTGTTATGATTGATAACACGCTGAACGAGAACTCCCTCCAGAAATCCTTGTGAGATAAAATAAGAAATCTGACGGCACAAACTTGAGCTGTGGACAAAAAATGTGGGAAATTCTCTTGGATCCCAGCGCTTCAATTCTACAAGTCAAAAGTAGTGCCAGCTCTAACATACAGAATGGCGGCCAACCTAAATCTGCCTGCTTACATCTGGATGCAGTTGGAAGGATTTCTATGGAAGTCGGTGCTGGGTCTGCCCAAATCGGCACCAATGGCAGCAATTCGGCACTACTTAGGCTTACCATCTCTAACGTTAGTGGTGGTCCAAAGCGCCTTCCAACTGTACACAAAAATGCTGTTACCCAGCTCGCTTCCTATCTTCAAGGTAGCTGCCACTGAAATCAGCAAAGGAACCTGCAAACCATTAATCTCATGGGTCACAAAACTACAAGCCAAATTAGAAGAAGTAGCCTGCAACGGGGAGACCCTAATTACAAATCCAGGACGAGTAAAGAGGAAACTAGTCCAACAAGACTGGATTAACACGAATGAGAAGATCTTGACGTACAAATCCCTAAAGCATCTACCACCGAGCCATAACAGGCTAAAGGAGCCTCTGAGGTATTGTGAGAAATTCCCGGAAAAGGAACTAAGAAAAACCTTCATGCGAGCCTGGCTAAATATGCTTCAAACAAGGGAAGTTGTGGCCATCCGAGCACAATCCACTTCATCAAACTGCCGTCTCTGCGAAATCATTAATCAAGTTGAAACACTACGCCACCTTCTCATGTCCTGCCCAGCATTAGCACTCGAGAGACATGCGTACTTGGCACCACTTACTTCACATTCGTCAGTTCTAAACAAAGAAACTGGATGGTACAGATTGATTGCAGGTGACTCTGCCAGATGGTCCAGGATAGCAGCAAAACTTCTGGTGGTAGCCCTGAAAAGAGCTAATTCGGCAGGCACGATTTCGCCTTCTGCTATTAGACCTTGAGAATCTCCTCGCCCAAAAGCGGTGTCCTAAGTATTCCTAAGTAGTCTACAAATGACACACAAAATATGAGAACGCAGACTCTTTTAAACATTGTAAAAACCTAAATGGTTAAACACAAAAAAAAAATACATTAATTCTTCGTCCTCTATCAAGAAGCAGATGATTAAATTACTCGTGGACATTGGCTGGCAAACAAGGGAGGGCAGTGTCTCAGAGGAGGTACAGAGAGTATTGGGAACACTTATAGAGCTCTGGGACTGGCTGGAGAATTACGACCATCTCCAGGAGTTAAAATACTACCGGTTTGCCCAGTACAGACTATACAATTTCAAAAAGCCGCAGAGCTACCTAAACCTATGCCCAGCTGTGAGACTCAGATGCTTTATTTTACTACTAAGGCTCGAACAATTACCTTCACTAATAGTGACTGGTAGAAGGGACAAGATTGCAGTGGAACTACGGCTTTGTCGTCTATGCAACAAACAGGATCAGCTGGAAACAGCTAAACATTTATTGACTGAATGCCAAAAAATGTCAAGTACTATCAATCTCTGCTTGGGTAGATTTGTATATAATCACAAATACGTTAAGAAGGAACTATTCTGGCATCATTGTCTCAACTTTAACAGTATGAGCCTACTGTTGGCATTGTATAATATATGGCTGAAGGTTGAAGTTAGTCTCAATGTAACCATATAGGAATTAACAGAGCTTAGTAGTTGAACCGAAACTGCTGGAACTCAAGCTAGCCCTCTATGTGCCATGCTCATGGATGATGACGACATTTTTGTTTGTCTATGGAATATTATTATTTTTTATAAGAGATATTGAACTCTATTTATATATGTGTTTTTTATATGATATTTTTTCTTCTTGCTTAATTTTATATGTGTAACGTTTCGATGTAAACTAAATCACAATAAATATTATTCTTATGTATATAGTTATTTAGGTTTAAGTTTCATTTGGTTTTTATTATGATTTGTAGTCCACTGACTTTGCTCCACTTTGTGTATATAGTTGTATTTTTGATAGGGTTTTTGTAGGTTTCCTTTTCTTTTGGGATAATGGACCCTTCAAACTTTCATTTACTATTTTTGCGAACATGTATATGCTCTCTTTTTTATATATTCACATGGAGTAATGTATTTTATACTTTTCAACTTAGGATTTCTTTTTATGGACTTTGGGGATTGACCACTTTTCTTTTTTTATGTTTTGGATTTTTATTTTTCCTTGGATTTCAGATTGCAATCATTGTTTCTTCATTTGCATGTGGGGTTTTCATTTTGTCATTTGGTTTTCTTTTTAATACATTTCATTGATCTTCATTATTGGTGTGGTCTACTATTATTTATTTCGTGCATGTCTCCATGAGCATTGGCTCAGTCATGTGTTGCCACTGTGTGGCTCTGTAGGACATTTATTGATGGGCATGCTGGTTCTTTTCAGAGTATCATGGAATGGGTAATTTACTAGGGCGTGGGTGCAGTGGATTGTTGGGTCTTTGTACTGGGGGTGGGTGTGTGGGATTTGGGTTGGCATTAGGGCTATGGGTCTGTATAGTTATGACGTGGTGTTGGGGGGATATGAGTCGGGCCTGCTGGCAGGTGCCTATCAATGAGGGTTGGGTGGGGAGGACATGAGTCCGGGTTGGCTGGCAGGTGCCTGTCAATGTGGGGCGGGTGGGAGGGACATGAGTCGGGGCCTGCTGGCAGGTGCCCATCAATGGGGAGTGGGTGGGAGGGACATGAGTCGGGGCCTGCTGGCAGGTGCCCGTCAATGGGGGGTGAGCGGGGGTGACATGAGTCGGGGCCTGCTGGCAGGTGCCCGTCAATGGGGGGTCAGTGGGGGGGGCATTGGTCGGGGCCTGATGGCAGGTGCCTGTCAATGGGGGTTGCGTGGGGGGACATTGGTTCGGGGCCTGCTGTCCAGTGCCCGTCAATGTCGGGTGGGTGGGGGGTTATATGAGTCGGGGCACCCAAGTGTATGGTGCCATGTGGCCTGCCTGCAGAGCATGGGGAGGGTGGATGGCTGCCTGCGGGGCATGGTCAGAGTGGATGGGCTGCCTGCAGGGCATGGGAAGGGTGGATGGGCTGCCTGCGGGGCATGTTCAGGGTGGATGGGCTGCCTGTGGGGCAGGGAGAGGGTGGATGGGCTGCCTGTGTGGCATGGTCAGGGTGGATGGGCTGCCTGCAGGGCATGGGGAGGGTGGATGGGCTGCCTGCGAGGCACGGTCAGGGTGGATGGGCTGCCTGCGGGGCATGCGGAGGGTGGATGGGCAGCCTGCAGGGCATGGTCAGGGTGGATGGGCTGCCTGTGGGGTATGGGGAGGGTGGATGGGATGCCTGCGGGGCATGGGGAGGGGTGTAGGGTGGACTCCTGTGGCATGGTCTGGCTGCAGGGGGTGCATGTGGCTTCTCACCACACTGCTGCGTGAATCTGTGGGTACAGGAGTGAGAATTACATGCAAGTGGGCTAGCGCGAGTGGGGTACGCATAATCCGAGGGGTGCACAGGTAGTTGTACGCGCTATTTCGCAGGTGTGAGTGGGGTATGCGTATTCCAGGGGTACGCTGGGAGTTTTACACGCAATTTCGCTGGTGCGAGACGGGTACGCCTATTCCAGGGGTGCCGGGGAGTTTCACATGTGATTTTGCTGGCGCGAGCGGGTTAAGCCTATTCCAGGGGTGCGCAGGTAGTTTTACATGCGATTGCGCTGGCGCGAGCGGGGTACACATATTCTGAGGGGTGCGCAGGGAGTTTTACACACGATTTTGCTGGCACGAGCAGGCTACGTGTATTCCGAGGGTTGCGCAGGGAGTGTTACACACGATTGTGTTGCCGCTTGAGGGCTGAGTGGCATTTTTCGTGCATTTTCGTGGTTGAGGGGCTGTATGCTGGTCCACTGGCGTTGCACCATGTGGGGGATTTGTGTGAAGTTTTTGATACACAGGGTGGAGTTGGGGCATAACTGGTGCTTCTGCCGCATGGCTGGTTATGGATGTAAGTATCCATGAATACGTTGTGCGTGAAAATGGGTTTTGGCGCACTTATTTTCATAAGTATGCATTGGCAGCCATGATTAAAAGAATGATAGTGAAAATAGGCCCATTGAAAGCCCCATACATGTTGTACCTGTACCCCTGAGTCTCACTGGTGCTCAATAGTTAGGAATCTCTTGTTAACTAGATTAACTGCAGCTGTCAATCTCTGTGTAATTCTGTGGTCACACTTACCCTTCCTGCATTAATCATCTGTGGGAGATCAAAACCTAAAAAAGGAGTTGAGGGACCTTAGTCAGAATTTGCTGGCATTCATTGGGCTCAATGTTATGTATTGTGATGACAACTGTTTGTTTTTAGGTGAACTTCAGCCTTCAGTATCAAATACTTGTGTTCATGTTTTACCTTTTCTGCACAGTCGGCTGAAGTCCCAGACAACCTAAAATACCTCAGAGCTATGACAATGGCCGTTAGGAACTAAACACATATCACATAACTGTGTACGTATTTATTTAGTATTCAACAGCCCACAGGGATTTTCATACATGCAATTCACATTGATCAATTATCCCAGGAGGTTAGCTCAGTGGCAACATGCTCGCCTTGGAAGCAAGATGACATGCAGCAACACAGGTTCGATCCTTGGGTCTGTGCTTAACAACCTCTGGGTATTTAAGCGCGTTATAAATGTGCATCTAAGACAACAACATAAAAAATAAATTGTGTAACAGCGCCTCGATGCCCCTGGGCTGTGTGAGCTCTTTAAAAATGCAAAGAAACAAAATAGAATATATTTTTTTAAAAACTTAAAAGGTTACTATCTCCAAATCCTCTGTAATGGTAAACCATATCTTAGTCAGATAGTAAATAATAGGCATGCTATCACCCCCACAGAATGACTCCCAAATATATTCAGAATCATCAACATTTGTGTCAGTGATTCTTAAGCACCCACAAACATCAGGTGTTTTACGGTTTCTAAATATCTAGACCCACTTAGCCTGCAATGCCTACGTTGCTTATCCAAGCCCATCTGAGACCCCAGGACTTGTTGACCTGGTTGAAATTCAACCGCAAATATACAGTGATAATCCTGTTATGTGTGTAGTCCAGTAAATAATGAGGTGTAACTACTTGTTCAGTAAGCTGCAGTAAATATTCCCCACTAAGTGATTTGGAGGCTAAATTAACTCTGCATTGCTCAGAATCATGGGCAAAGCAGGCTTGTTTAATGTTACTGCTTAAACCTTGAATAAGGGCAGTCAACTGATTCAACTTGTAAGTGGGTTCCCCACTTAAGGCCTTCATCCATTATTAAGTTGAGGCAATATCTTTCAAAGCCAATAGCAGGCTTTAAAACATTAGTCTCTATTGTGTGAAGTAATGTATTGCCATGAATATTGATCAGCTTCCAGTATAGCAGGTTAATCCTTACACAGAGAGAGCTCTGTCAATACTCAGTAGTCCACATTCTGTATATAAGAATGGTGTCGGGTTGATCTAGGCCTTTAGGTTATTGCCTTAAGGCAAATTCCGTCCAGCTTTATTAGTTTAGGGAGATGTTTCTTGCCCCAGAATTCAAAACCCCACAATAAGGTAGATCGAATCTTACATAGACCTGTAATCTAGAGTCAATGGAATATCCACTATGATCACAGGCAAACTGAAGGGCAGCACCAAGTTGCTGTTGCACCTTAATCTCGATTTCTTCCAGCTGAGGGACCCAAGTCAATTTATAGTCAATGGTAATCCCTAAATATTAATAGGTGGAAAAAATATCAAGAGGATTTTGTTCCAAGACCGATTTATAGCTGTTCTGATTGCCAGGCGAGCAGGATTGAAGATAATAATTTTTGTTCTACCTGTTTTAATTAGCAACCCGATATTTTTTGTGCCTACCTCAAGAGTGTCAAGGTGGGTTTGTAGATCGGTTGTGGTACAGTCGAGCAGAAGGGGGGCCCCGGGGGGAACGCAAAGCGTTTCCCCCCGGAGAGTTTTTGGCGCTGCACACGGCCAGCGAGTGGCCGTGGGAGGCAGAGCGCCTCCCGGGGTATTTAAGGGGCTCAGGGAAGGTTCGGGAGCCAGGCGACGGTTAGGACTTGAAGATTGCTGTCAGTCTAGGTCGCCTGCTCCCGAGCCTTCCCTGAGATAGCCAGGCCTAGTTGTGTGGGCGAGCGTAGTCAGGTGAGGTAGGGTAGGGTTTAGTGGGATTAGTGGGTTTGGTTTATAAAAAAAAAAAAAAAAATACAAAAAGATAAATTATTTATTTTCATTCAGGGGTGCCGTAAATAAGACACCCCTGTTTTCTTACCTGCGTGTGGGGGCGGGTCGCAGGCGGGAGCGTTTTCTGTGTGTTCGGGGGCCGGGCGGGCGTCTCTGCATGGCTTGGAGGGGGTGTAGGAATTAGGATTTTATTTTTATCTGTGTTGGGAGGGAGCAGGTTTTACCGCGGGTTTATATTTCCTCAGGACCCAGCGTTCTGCTGAGGTTTGGGACGTCGGCTTCTTTTCCTGGAGCGGCGCGCGTTGCGTTCTCCTGAGGGGAGGCACGGCCTTTTCTTAAAGGGACCGTGTCTTAATTTTAAGACAGTGCTTTAGGGTCGTGTATCAAGCAAGTATATTTTATCTGGGTGTATTTTTGGTGCAAAGTTTATACAGGGGTTTCCTTTTGTGAAGTGGTGCAATTTAGGCAATTGTTATTAGGGGTTTATAAAAAAAAAAAAATTAATTTGTTTTTGGGGTAATAATTATTTATTATATATATATTATTTCTTTATAACAATTTATTTTATTGGTTGCTAGTTTACAAGGACATTCCAAGGGTAGGTTCTGGCTCGGGGGCTTAGCTAGTTAGCTTCATAGGGTGGAATATTAGTGCACTCTAAGAGGAGTAGTGCACCATGGTGGGACAGGGAGCTAGTGAGAGGGGTATGGTCGATGCTAGGGCCCTGAGGGAGGCCCTGGAAATTATTAGCCGGGCGTCTAAGGCCCAGCTGGAGGGGGCGGTGGGGGAGGTCACGGGTGCTAAGGAGGTAGGGGGGGGCAGGCCGCAGCGCAGAGCCGCGGCTGATGGGGCTCTCGCGGCAGTGGTGGCTTGCACCCCCGCGGCGGGGAGAGGGGAGGTATGGGAATCCAAGGGAAGGAGGTTGAGAAGGGAGATAGACAGGAGAGTGTCTGAGGGAGAGATGATTTCGGGTGGGGAGCCACTGAGGGAGGGAGTGAGTAATAGCCCTAGGGAAGATAGGAGTGCGCAGATGGAGAGGGCTCTTGGGAACCCGAGCAAGGCGATTGAGGGGGTAAAGAGGGGGGTGGCAGGGCAGAGGGGAGGGGGGGGTACATACTTGCAGAAGAGTGCAGGAGGGAGAAGGCGGGAGAGGTCCCCATCAATTGAGGAGGTTAGAGTGGGGCACGGAACGGCCCCCATAGGTAGGAGGATGGAGGGTGGAGGGCGCTGCGCAGCCCCCGCTGGTCAGAGTGAGGTTGAGGGTTTTAGTACGGCCCCGCCTCGATCAGCACAAGGAGAGCCTAGAGGGAGCAGCACGGCCCCTAGCAATGAGGATTACAGGGTGGAGGATGGAAAGCCTCGCCCGAGAGAAGAGGCACAGGCAGGGGTCCCCCCGGCCCCGCCGAGAAGACGTCAAATGAGTGACGGTGTGTACGCCCCGGGCTCGCAAGAAGAAGATCGTCTCAACTCGAGCATGAGCTCGCATCAGCAGTGGTATATAAGGAATGATGAAGTTGGATTGGAGGAATATGTGGGGCAGTGGGAGGTAGAAGGTTATAGATCGGCAAGGGAAAGGGGGGAGGAGAAAAGAAGTTTGAGGTGGGATATGGAAAGGCAGGTGCAGGGGGGCAGGGGGGGTAGGGGGTAGGGGAAATTATTGGCTGGGTGAGTCTGTTGACATGTTTTGTACCCGCAGTAGGAGCCCTCTAAGAAAGGAGATGAGGAGCATCGGGGTGGACGCCAGACCACAGACGGCAGGCGTGGAAAGAGTTGAGCAGGAACGGGAATGGTCATCTGCATGACAGAGAGGGGTCACGAGAAGGGTGACGGGGAATTATGGGACGAATTTGCATGGGGCAAGGAAAGAAGCTGGTGTGCAGGCCATTGGAGCCTTTGGGGTTGAAAAGAGCATGTGCTCAGTGGAGGTCCAAACGGACAAGGCGATGGAGCCATTGGTGCTTGAAGTGCAAGCTGGAAATAAAAAAGAGAATGAAGTGAAAGGAAAGGAGAAAACATTGCCGTACATGGGGATAACAAAACCATTGGGGGCACACTTGATGGCAACGACAAGGGAGAAGATTGAGGCGGCGGAATTTGTAGATGTGTTCAAATTGCTGCATAGGGAAGTGAGAGCAAAAGAGGGGTCTAAAGAAGAAGAAAGGGAACTGGCGTCGCGCCCAAGGGTCCCGGTGACTATTGAGAATTGGACGTCAGCATTTATCATTTATGCCAGTGTTTATTGTGAAAAATTTCCAGAGCGTTGCGTGGCTCTGCTCAAATATATGGATGTTATCAGGAAGGCTTTCATGAGTTTTGGGGGTTTTGCATGGGTAAGGTATGATGAGGAATTCAGAGCGAGATTGGCGGAGGACAGTCAGGTGGTCTGGGGGGAGATAGACATGGATCTCTGGTTGCAATGGATGGCTCCAACGAGGCCTGCCCCGACGCTGCACACGGCGAGTGGGCTGCCCGTACCTTTCCGGCCCTTTCATGGTCGCCCCGCCCATGATGGGGCGGGGGAGGAGGTAGGGGGCAGTCATCAGCAGCGTGCTGGGGGTATAATAAGGACGGTTGCGCAAGGACCCTGTGTAGGTTCAGGCACGAGTGTAGCAAGTGTGGTGGAAAACACCCTCTCACGCAGTGTTTCCAACAGGGGGACAGGGGGAGGGGGAGGGGGGCAGGTAGAGGGGTTGTGGGAAAAAGCTTTTACTCCAATTAAAGTAGGGGTGCTCGAAAAATGGTTGCAATTTTATCCAGACAGAGAAGGAGAGAAGATCTTGAGTGAGGGTTTCTGTCAGGGGTTCAGATTAGGGTACCAGGAGTGCGCAGGTGGGCTGAAAATTTGAAGTCAGCAAGAGAAAATGTTGACGTGGTGAGACATAAATTGACCAAAGAAATAGCGGCAGGAAGGATAGTGGGCCCATTTGATGACCTGCCGGGTGATTTAGTCATATCCCCATTGGGGGTGGTGCCGAAGAAAGCTCCGGGGGAGTGCAGACTGATACATCATTTGTCATGGCCAGAGGGTATGTCAGTTAATGATTTTATTGCCCCGGAAGAGTGTGGAGTTGTGTATGCCAGTGTTGACCAGGCGGTGGAACTGATAAGGAAGGAAGGGCGAGGGGCCTTCATGGCCAAGTGTGATATCAAGGCGGCTTTCAGGTTATTGCCGGTGCACCCAGAGGATTTTTGGTTATTGGGTTTGCAGTTTGAGGAAGGCATATACATAGACAAAGCCTTGCAAGTGGGGTGCGCAATTTCCTGTGCTTTGTTTGAGCGGTTCAGCTCTTTCTTACAGTGGGTCTTCTCATTTAGTTCGGGTTGGGAGAGTGTGCTGCACTATTTGGATGATTTTCTTTTCATTAGCGGGGCAGAAAGAGTGGAGGATTGTAAAAAAATGCTACAGTCGTTTCAGGAGCTGATGGAGGAGCTGGGGGTGCCCTTAGCGGAAGACAAAACAGAGGGGCCGGCAGTGGTATTGACATTTCTAGGAATTGAGCTGGATTCAGTGGCCATGACCTCACGCTTGCCGCACGACAAGGTGAGCAAATTGGTGGTTTTGTTGGAAAAAGCGGTGGCGGCCAAGAAAATGATGCTGGTTGAAATGCAGAGTTTGGTGGGGCATCTGAATTTTGCATGCAAGGTGGTGGCCCCAGGGCGAACATTTTGCAGGAACATGGTGAGGGCTATGGCGGGAGCGAAGTGCCCACATCATCGGATAAGAGTGTCAGGGACAGTGAGGGAGGATTGCAGAGTGTCAATGTGGTTGCAGGGAGACCTGGTGACTTGGGAAGTACAGATATTTTCTGATGCAGCAGGAGTGGGAGGTTTCGGAGTTTTCTGGGGAGGAAAGTGGTGTGCGGAGAAATGGCCATTGCGGTGGTTGAAGGAAGGAAGGAGTATAGCATTTCTTGAATTTTTTCCACTACTAGTTGCATTGCAGTTGTGGGGGAAAGATTTTCAAAACAAGAAGGTGAATTTTAATGTTGACAATGAATGCGTAGTTCATGTGGTGAACAGGCAGTCAGCTAAGGATCAGAGGGTGGTGAGACTGATGAGAGAATTTGTTCTGCGCTGCATGGAATGGAATGTGGTGTTTGGGCAACACATGTGCCGGGGAAGGATAATGGCATCGCTGATGCATTATCTCGTTTTCAATGGCAGAAATTCCGTGGATTGGCTCCAGATGCAGAGTAGGAGGGGCAACAGATTCCGGAGGAGCTGTGGAAGATAGGAAGCTGAGAGCGCTTTCAGTGGTGGAGGGTTCATTGGCCTCAGCATCTAAGGAGGCATATAGGAGAGCCTGGGAGGATTTTATTAGATTAGAGGGGGAGCTTGTAGTTGGAAGGGTAGATGGGACGCGGAAGAGAGGAGGAGAGATGATGTTATGAATTTTCTCCTGAGGTGTATGGACAGGGGGTGGTCAAAGGCAACGATTGCGGGGAAGTTAGCAGGGATTGCTTTCTATGGGAAATGGTTTTGGGGTTTTCAACCAAGTGGGGGGGAAATGGCAAATAGGATGTTGGAAGGATGGGCAAGGGAGAGTAAGAGGGACAAGGATAAGAGGAGGCCGATATTGGCGGAATTGTTGCAGAGGCTCATCGAGGTGGTGGGGGGAGTTTGCTGGTCGGTATGGGAAGGGGAATTGTTTGTGACTTGTTTTACTTGGTTATTTTTTGGGGCTTTCAGGGTTTCTGAGTTGGTAGGGGGAAAAGGGGGGGTAGGAGGACTGCAATGGGAAGACGTTCGAATTACAGAAGAAGGTCTGGACATCAAGATCAGAAGATCCAAGACTGACCAGAAGGGGAGGGGTTCTTGGGTTCTACTGGGTAGGGGGAGTAAGGATTTATGTCCAGTACAGGTAGGAATGGTGTGGAAGGAGCGTTGTGGGGGTAGGACAGGCTTGGTGTTTCAGCATGAGGATGGATCGCCGGTGGCAGCGGCACATGTGCTGGGGGTATTGAGGAAGGCGTTGGAGGCAGTGGGTGAAAAGGCAGAGGATTTTGGGACTCATTCGTTTAGGATGGGCGCAGCATCTGAAGGCAGTAGGTTGGGATTTTCCGAATACAAAATGAAAAGCTTGGGGCGTTGGAGGTGTGGGAAATACAAGGGGTACGTCAGGGATTTTGATAAGGGGAATGTTTGAAGAAAGGAGGGAAAGGATTTTGGGACGACTGCTTTTATTGTAATGTTTTGACTTGTCAGTGATTTTTAATTTCTTTTTCAGATGCTGCGCGAAAGGAAGGGGAGTTGGCTCAAGTGTGGATTGTTGGCCATTCAATTGTTAAGTGGGCTGGGAAAGAGGCAGAGAAAAGGGTGTTTGGGAGGCAGCTGGGATGCAGCTATAAGGAGGTGGTGGTGAGATGGCACGGTTTGGGGGGTCTGCGCTGGGATCAGCTGCTTCCTATATTAGCAGGGATGAGGGAACGCTATGGGGTTCCAGAGGTGGTGATTATTCACGCGGGAGAGAATGACCTGGTGAAGGATACGGGGGTCTCTCTGCGAAGGAAAATGAAGAGGGATTTAGTTTGGATGAGGGAAATGTGGCCTCAAGCAAAGGTGGTTTGGACCAAGTTGTTGCCGCAGAGAGTTTGGAGGGGGGCGAGAAATGAGGGAGCAATAGAGAGGACTAGGAAAGGGATAAACAGGGAAATGGTTAAGTTTTGTGCCTCGGTGGCGGTAGAAGTGATGGACCACAAAGAAATAACGTATGAAGGGCTCCTTATTTTTAGAGAGGACGGAGTACACTTGTCCATGTATGGGAATAATCATTACCTGGCGGACTTGAGTTCCTGGCTGGGAGACTGGGTAAGAAGTTGGAGGTAGGATAGAGGAGGGGGAGGAGTGGGGCAGAAAGAACTCCTCAGGGGAGGGTTTTTCTGGTGCCGGGGGCATGGCCCCTTTTGATGTGAGGGGAGGGAACCACAATGGGGAATGACACGGGAAAGGATGGGGTGGCGCTGTTTGCACAAGCAGGTCACCCCGGGGGAACAGGTATTGAGCCTGGAGGGGCATGGCCCCTGGGAGAAAGCGGGACGCCTGGGAAAAGGGCAAGGAGATGGTAGGCTCCAAGGGGTAAGTAGGGAGGAGAAAGCTGAGTTATTTATTTAATTGTTGGGAAAATGAAAATAAAAAAGGAGAATGTTTAATTATTTAATTGTTTGTTGAAAAATTTATTTAGTTTGTTAGGCCATTGGAGCCAGTTAAGCATTTTGAATTGTAAGCTTTGGCCTGTCACATTAAAGCGACCTTTTCCACTTTTAAATGAGTCTGGGCTTTTGTGCAGTAAGCGAAAACTAAATCGTCAGCGAAGCCAAGCCACTGTAGACGTTTCATTCCCAGTATAGGAGGATACATTGGGTTACCGAAGAAGGCCTGCCGGAGCCCAACATGCGTGGGTAATATATCATTAACCATGCCAGTAGATTCTGTTCTGACTTAAACACTGGTCTTACTGTGCAGTAACATCATCTTCATAGGAGACCTGGGGGGATGCTCTAGTTGAATAGTTTGAACCAAAGAGTGTCTCCCTGAACGGTGTCAAATGCCGAGCTAAAATTGATAATAGTCACACAGACAAGTTTTGCTTCCGTTCCCATCAGGACACAAAAGCCAATAAATTAGAGGACGTATGGAAATCCTTATGAAACCCTGTTTGGTTTCATCAGTATGATATTTCTTTTGTGGGCCCAATCATTGAGCTTGGTAAAAGATTTTGGAAGGAGCATCTTGGTTATATCACATAATATAAAATAACATTCATACCCACGTTATAAACTCATACACACTACTTGGAGGTGAATTCTCATCATTGAAGGTGAAATGGGACATCATTTAAATAAAGAAAATCATGATTTCTGTCTTAACAATGTGGGTTGCCGATTCATAAGCGCTATATGCAAATGAATTGCCATTGGGTGAAACACGTTGGCGCTGAATCACAAAGAAGCTACAAGAGTAACTTTGAGTTACTCCAGCAGAAAGTCTATTCGATTAACAAAGAAGTTGAAGGCTACCATTTTAACTTATTGCTGAATAACCCTTCTCTTTCCTGAAGTAGGATCGGGTTACATCCGTTAACTTCTTTGTGATTGAAACAGCCTGCCTCCATGAATGAGTAAAGAGTAAGTCAGAGTTACCACTGGTAACTTCTTTGTGAACTTGCGCTAATTAATGCAGTAGCTCTGATTTACCAGTACCTTACTCTGGAAGATGGACTGTTCAATTGACATGAAGTTGACAGGAGTAACTGACTTATTTGTAATAGTAAGTCAGAGTTACTGCTAGCAACTTCCTTGTGAATGAAATAGTTTCTCCTTTAGAATCGTTCCCATTTTGTTTGTATTTAAATCCTCCTGACCTCACTGACAAGGGAAATATATATCTTATATTGAAAAATAGCTAAAGGGCAAATATATTTATATTTATGTAAGATTTTTGCTTTAAGATAGCCTTGCCTTAAGTTGATAACATTTCCAGTGAATGCTTGCATCCAGTTTAATGCAATAACGTTTCTCTATGCAAAACAGTTTTCATTAGCCACATACTTGTTCCTTTTTTGAATAATTGTTTGTACATGTGCCAAGCTGCATCTTGTTGACTAAAATAGTGTGTCGCTGGAATTATGTACACGCTTTTGATGTGAAGCATTTAATTGTCAGAATGCTTTAAAGGCGCATGCACTGACTCGAACGCCTGAAATTAGGTTGTTAGCTGCTACTTTGATCAAAAAGTCAATGTACTGCTGGAAATGAGTTCCATCGATCATGTTTGTCAAAATGTGTAATAAGCATTTGTCAAGGCGACATGTTTAGTTAATAAACTTTACTTCCAGGGCCTTTCCTAAAGAAGTACAGTACAGGATTATTGTACTGTGCTAGCATTCGGCATATAACTGTGAGTCACATATATCACAAGTGCTTCCAAATAATGTGTTTAGCTACAAAGGTTAAAGGTCCCAATTCTCAAAGATTTGCACTGAAACAAATTAAAGGATCCTTTAAGCATCTCAGGGTTACTCCGACCACTTTATACCTCATCCACTAAGCCTAAAAGTGGAGCAAATCTGGGGCTGCACATGTGCATTTGAATCATAATGATTGCACATGGGTGTCTCAGAGATGCTTCAGGCATCTCCAGATTTGCTCCAGCTTTAGACTATGGACGAGATGCTCAAATCTCTTTTGGTCATATGAGATGGGCTGGCGCTTTCATGATTATTGTTTAAGTGTGACAGCTGTGGTTTAAACCATTGGCTGTATACACTTGCATTTCTATCCACCAAAGAGGGATTGACATTTTTTCTGTTCTAAAGCCTCTTACCAAGAAGTGCCCTTTAACGTCCCATCTCAGTGAAATGTGCTCCCAACAACTACACAGTTGCTTGGAGCCTGTCATGCAATAGTTTCAGAGCGCTCTCCCGACACTAATGTGTTCATGGTCGTTTGACGGGGCATCGTTGCGACACTGACCAGCCACTCCTTGTGCTCATTGCCAAAATTCACAAATCACCATTGAGAATAGGGCGATTGTTGCATTTCACAAAGAGCACAAATGAATAAGGTGCCATCCGCTGCGCTTTTTTGATTTGCTAACATTTTTGAGAATCTGGATTTTATTGTCAGATATGTGGAAACAGGAGCACATCCAGATTATCTCTGGTGCAAATATTTGAGAATATGATATGATATGCTATGATAGTTTATTTATATAGCGCCTATGCACAATGTTTTAAAGCGCTTCAAGGCAAGGGAGGGAACAAGGGAAAATACAATAACATTCTTACAGGCCATGAACAATAAGAATGTGAAATTAACTATTGTACGGCCTAGCAACATTTCAGCTAGTCCAAGAGCTAAGACATAGATAAGGAAGGGAGGGGGGAGAGTGGGAAGGAAACGGAAACAGACAGCCGACTACCGTACTAGGCCTGACAACATTTCTGGTAGAGCTGGAGATTAACAAAAGGTTAGGGAGAGGGGTGCAGAAAGGGAGGGAAGGAACAAACCAAGCGACTAAAGTACTAGGCCTGACGAAATTTCAGATAGTGCTGAAGGGAAGGGGAGGGGGAGAAAACATGGTGAGGGGGAAGAGACAAACAAGGTCGCTTTCATACTAGGTCAACTACAATTCTGATAGAGTAAGTGCATAGAAGAAAGTAAGGGGAGGAGAGGAGGAGATAGGAAAAGGGAGAAAGGGAAAGGAGGAGAGAACAGAGAGTGAGCAGTGAAAAGTGGAAAAGCAAGAGGGGAGCGTGAATACAATTGCAGAAGTCAGTAGTAACACATAATGTTGTGAGACAACAGCAAATGCATATGGCCTTGTGAGTCACTGCTAATGTCCCTTCCAACGCCCCATGCATTGTACAGCGTTGAACTGCTGGCTCCTTAACATGGGCTTCAGGGTGCATTCCCTATTCCTATTGAAGGTGGCTTCCGAAAAAAGGCCTGTGAGATCAAACAAATAAAAGTACAATTTGATGACAAATTAATACTCACTCTATTTGATGACACAGGAGTCACAGTAGCGAGTACCTCACTTAAACTCATTTTCAATGCCTTTGATGCTAAAAAACCACAGGGCTATGTTTCTAGAGCAATTTGAACACACGATACTTTTTTTGCACAAATGAACAACATGCTGCATTGCATAAAACCTTTGAATATGAATATTTGAGTGTAAGGATAACCTGACACACCCCAGTTTAAGTGGAAATGATAGGCTAGGAAATCCCGAACTCAATAACAGAAATAGTCAAAGAAACAATGATGCCTGCTTTATTAAAAATGCACGTAAAGCAGGGGCAGCATACAAACAATACAGTGTTGAAGCTCTCAGCCTTTCTCAGGCATGACAATGGGTTATCATTTAGAAATACATCATAACTGATGTCCTACTACAATTCTGGTTACAAAAACATATGGGGTATGGGGATTGGTTAAGGGAATTGTATACATAACGAAGATATAGTGGTTAGTCTCTTCATTGGTTATATGCTACCTGAAGGCTCCACCTGAGACCACCTCTAACTTGATAATGGTGAATACATGTCATTCCTTTATTACTTGATTGGCTAATGCAACATGTACTGGGTGGCACAGTATTAAGAGTTTCTATTGGTTGGCATCTTACTTACCAACCTTGAGTGATTGACAGGTCAACAACACATAAGCCAGAAATGGGATTAGGGGGAGCAGAGCCCATGAACTGCTTTCTTTTCAATTAAATAAGATATTACACCTTATTCCTAGGCCACGAGCCGTAGTAACCCCTTTGTAATCAACCTTGCAAGGCACCTTTGTTCTGAGAATATGTGTGGAGTCAAAGCAGGTGCCTGTCTGTGTCTGGCTCTAATGAATAGACAATGTTCTTGAATTATGAGTCATATTGGAGAGGACCATGTTCTAAATTATTTCACCCTTCATTAATTGAGATTATAGCTAATATGAGCACGCGCGTTATTACTTTTCTAACTGCTGGGGACTTGATTAATTTTTTCCTTCTGGAGTTTTGTCTTATAATTAGTCAGCAACTGGCATTTAAAGGCTGGTTGTTCCTTAACTAATCTGAGAGAAATATGTTGTGCCTTGTGAATTATTATCTTGTGCTATAACTTGT
This sequence comes from Ambystoma mexicanum, assembly GCF_040938575.1. NCBI lineage: Eukaryota > Metazoa > Chordata > Amphibia > Caudata > Ambystomatidae > Ambystoma > Ambystoma mexicanum. The sequence goes on from NC_090928.1 coordinate 742,961,897, forward strand.
ATTGTAGCAAAGATGACTGCCTTTTACTGCTGCATTTGCATGTTGGTAAATTATATACGAGCATCGTTTGCACTGCATTTTAGATTATACGTTGACTGTGTTAAGTTTTTTGTGTCTTAATGTTTGCAAGTGATAGTCTTCATGTATAAATGCATGTTTAACCTAGTGTCTGTGTTTATTCATGGGGAGTGCATATTTGCTTCGTGTCTATTGTATGCGCATGTGTCAGTTAACAGTAAGTTTGCTTAGTCTCGCCATCTTTAGTCACATCAGGTCTATTTCTTCTTGTATCTATTTGGGATAAGGCCTGTATGGTCACCTTAGTGCATAGCGTTTGTCACCAGTGCGATATTGGGATAGGGGAGGGGCAGTAGCTATGAATGACGCATTCATCTGCCTGTCAACATGAGGATGAGCATTTGCAAATGAGCAAAGATAACTTTCTGGTAAACCCGTAAAAAGAGATCCATTTGATTACTGTCTGCCCAATTGTGCAAGAAACGCTAGTATTTTTAACCTATACGTTTGCGTTTCACTAGCAGAAGCTTCATGCTAGTCAAATTTAATTGCAGACCTTCAAATGATTCAAACTACGCTCCTGTGACTACGTCCCCTCTGACTGTGGAGCTATGATGCAAACAAGATTAATTCTGCTTAAGTGAAGGCCGCTTGTTAGCTGGCATTCATTTCTTGTCCAGTTGGTGTTTGGGTAGTACATAAATATTCAGGGGCTCTAGAATCCGGGAAGAGGAGGGAGATAATTAGACTTTTAACCATAGTCACTCCCAGCAAAATACGACTCTTCATTTTGAATAGCAACGTAAACACTATAAAATAAACTAAATGAGGTTTGGGGAACAGTATATTTTGTAAGATAGCAATGAATATTGCGCCAAATGTTTGTGTATTTCGCCTCCCAAGCCCCTATGAGGGCATCCCTGAAAACATTTAGGCAGCCACTCGGTATTAGCATATCTAATAACAGAAGTGGTCCAACTTGGATTTTTTTTTTATTACAATCGCTTAAGGGCTTGGAAAAGTAGGAATGAAGAGCTGTCTTACAGTGTATTTTAGTGGATCACAGCCATGCACCAGTTGCAATATTGACACTGCATTTTTTAAATAGTTCTGCCTGCATCCTTCTTCCCCAAAAGGTAGGTAAGTATAGTGTGAGAGGTTTGTTTCAACGAGTACTTTAGCTTTGTGTTTCCAAACATGGAATTTGAAGTGTCACTTGTGGCAGTTTACAGAAAGCACATGCACAGTAGGCAGTAGAAGGTCTGCTTTTAATAAGACTTTATATTATTTAAGTCTCACCTTCATTTATCCTGATGGATGCAGGCAGCAGAACTCGATCCGTGTAACAATAACCCAGAGTAAACACGTTTTCTTCTTAAACTTATATTTCAGTTGGAGGTTTCAGAATTGTAGCAACATTTCTAGGAAATGAATTAACTTTATTGTCACACCCTTATTCCATCTCATACAGCTCCCCAGGCCATCAATTTCTTTTGTAAGGTGTCCATCTGCCATACAAGTGTCACCATCCCAGGCTACCAGCATGTTGGCACTCTTTTGGGACGGTAACAGCTCTAGTGTGTAGGTGAGGATCAGGTCTTCACACATGCAATATTTCCCTGAATAAACATCAACATCTGGAGCCTGTTCTGCAATTATGACAGTCTTTGGGTTAGCAGGAGTGCATAAATAGTCCCTATACTGCAAGGCATGCTCATGTGGGAGGACATTGTGGACAGCGTTTTTTACAAGAAGACACACTTCAGAGATGGTAGGCTTAACTGTTGATATAGTAGATGGGTGACTCCGTCTTTGCGAAATTCCGATTGGTCAGAAAAGCTAGAATAAGAAATAGTGATTTGCTTTGTCTGCAGAATGGTAATTCTTTGTGAGACTTACTTGGAATAGTCATGCTGACAAATAAAAATGTGTATAGGCCCCTTCAAGGGCAGAAAATAATGTCGGGATCGGACGGAATTAACCCTAAATCTTGGGACTGTAACATGACTCTTCATGAGGACTTTAGTGAGAGTGGAAGCTTGCTTGCTGAAATATTCCAAAATCCCGGGTGAAATTGAGGAGCTTGTAAATCAAGTGTTCCGAATTCCTGTACAAACAATGACAGAACCTTTAACCTGTCTGTGTGGCTGGTCTAGGAACACTTCCTTTGGAACAAGAGGTCCACTTGGGCGTATAGTATGCTAGTGGGTCAAGCATTCTAAAATATACTTAGCATGTGAATACAGAAAAGACTGCATGCTTGCATGGCTCTTTCTAGAAAGCTCTGAAATGAAAAACAAGCCTGTATAAATACTGTAAAGGCATAGGCTAAAACATACGTGTCTTTGCTGCTACAAGATGTTTAGTCTGGCATTGGGTCAGGGTTTTTGCAAATTAACTGATTTTTCCGCAGGTTTTAATGACATTCCGATTGGATTTTAAAAGGAATTTTGAAGGATTTCCCACCTTATCTACTGCTCAAATCCCCATTTGCCCTGCTGTTGGCAAAGGGCCTATGTCTGCAAGTCAGTTTAAAACCAAATACATTTGTGTTGTGGCACGTTTTAATGTAAACGTGGCTGTTTTTTAAAGGATTTCCACTTGATTAATCTACCTAGATTACCATGTGTCTTGCCTGAGACAATTTTGGTGCAACGTCATTTGTGTTTAAAGTCCACTGTCCACATTGTGGACCTGAATTATGTCCTGGGATTTAGGGCCGGCCGGTAGACTGATCAGTACTTCGGAAAGGTCAGGGTTTTCCAGTAAAAAAGCAGTTTTTCCAAAGCTTTTTTGGCGTTCTCACGTGTTTACAAAACCAGGCATCTGGAGATTAGGGGACTGGTTTGAAAGGGCCAATTTATATGCAGATTATAACCATAGAAATCCATCAACATAATAACAGGGGACCAGTGTCCACAGCAACACAGGAATTCCCAAAGGTTCACTGACATTGCATAATGTCTGCTCAGGCAAACGCCTAAACTGGATCATCAGCAGGGAACCTGCAGACTGTGAGCCATCCTAAATTGTAAGTGTCTTCAGAGACACCCAAATATCCTTATTGTAAAACTGACACGCTGTGGCCATTCAGGGCAGAGACACCATCAGTGCTGATTTTTGCGCACACTGGTGCTTATATTGTTGGCTTGCAGCCTGACAGATTCCCTCCTGACTCCATAGTTCTGTGAGTTAGCCATACCGTGACATAGATTGCTATGAAGAACATGAAAATGTGTTTATGTTATATTTAGGGCCAGACAGACAGCATTTACTTTATTACTTGTGTTCATTACACTCTGTTGTCTTGTGTTGCCAACAACTTTCTTCTCTCACATGTGCTACTCGTGTAATAGGCCAGCCTGGGCGTTGGTTTTACAACCCAGAATTATTATTTGGGAATTTACCTCTCATACCATAGACACAACACGTATTTAAAGCATAGAAGGATTGCCAATCACACGTTTGTGCCCCTCACTCACACGCCTAAAACTGCCTGAGAACCTCAGTGTGTATATCAACTCAATGCATACTCTTCTGTACCACCTCTTTCTAGAAGGTAGTCCGCTCTGCACTACCTAACTCCCTCCCTAAATCTGCAAACTTTTTTCCCACTTTCCCTCCTTTCATGTCATCCTTGCTCATGATATTCTTCTCAGCAGAATAAAGTCTGGTTTTCCTGGGGCAATTTGCCTCAGACAGGCATGCAGTGCTTTGAAAGTACTAAGAATGTACTGTTGTTCAATTTCAAATCGACACACTGTGGGCAGACGTGTTGACATTAAGCAATGAGAATAGAAATGGACGTTTCAAACACATGGATTGTTTAACATGTATTGAAGTGTGCACAACAACTTAACAAACAATTCGGTGGTAGTGCAGTCTGAACATATGCAAGAGCAAATGCAACTGAAGGGGAACAATATTAAAATATATGTGTTCATTTCATAACCAAGAAGAGGTATTAGAGTCTATGATCTGTACACATTGAAACCAATAGGATTATAACAGTGGGTAGGGCCATGTGTTAACTTTACTCAGGTTGTCCTTCCCTACACATATCCCGAGGTTCTCCAAATATAATGTTATTGCAAGAAACCCGACTTTCTAATTAGCCCCTCAATAGCATGGGAAATCATCTTTTATCAACAACATCCTGTTAATTTTTGCACTCCACAATCCAGGCCTGTATAATTTTTCGGTGTTCTCATGTTGATCCTGATTGAAGCACCTTAAAAGCTATATCCAGAAGGAAGTGCAGTGAGGAATGGCAGGTGCTCAGATAATGCAAAACACAAGGGATGATGGCTGGAAGGTTTAAAATTAATCTTAACCTCTGGCATTGATCTGGGCAACCCTCCAGACCATTGTTCTTTGCCTGCCAAGCCATTACAGAAGGGGAAAGACCATATGCAAATCAGGGTTGGTCCCACCCCAAAAGAGGCAGTCCAGCCCAAACTGCTACGTCTTTCAGCTAATACCAACCTGGAGAATGGCGCATTTAAATGGGTGGGCATTCCTTTATCTTGACTGATGCAAGGCCATTGTCTGAAGACCATACCAAGAACACTTTGCTGAGACTCAAGTCGAAAATCCTGAAATGTCTTTGAATATCTTGTTTCATAAAGGCTGAAGAACATCATTTGTGTTCAGATAAAAGGAAGACAGTAACCTCACATGTTCAAGGATTGAATGCTCACAGACAAGTATTTAGAATAAGATAAGGTATTGCAACCATCATGAGGTAGCCACGATGTTGGACTTCTGGTGCTGATCCCTTTGCAGATGTCAATAGCCAATTCCACAAGTACTTGTTCACAAATATAGTAGTACTGAGGTGAAGTTTTGTATGGATAAAGAGGTCTCAGTTATGTCATAGAAACAGAAGATAATCTTACCCATAAAGTTGATGAACCCATGAACATGTAGCAGGTATTTATCTTTGTACAGTTTACAAGACGTTATTGACCGATTGCCCTGACCAATGGTGCCAAAAAGATGTCCGAAATCTACGCTCGAGAGGCACCTTGCCAGATATGAGTGATTCATTTTGTCACAAAGAATGCTTCTCCACAAGGTATTTGGATGTCAGATGGGTGGTACATTTGGTTATGATTTCAGAGAGTATTGTTACACCAGAATGATTCAGAAAGAGCTGCAGACACTCCAGAGAGACAATTGACTCTTAGAGGCAGGGTGTGCTGCCTGTGTCACCAAGTAGATGCAGGTTAGAAACATCCTCGATAAGGACATATGAAGTCTGCTATAGACAAGTAACCAAGTCTCACGAGAGAGCATCAGTAGATCTAATTGGGCATTACCAACAATCTATGGACTGCCACATCCTCAGTGCAACTCCTAAAATCAGAAACTATTTTTCCAATTCCATTCTTCTGACCACGGTGGGCTTATGAATTTTCCACCCTGATTATTCAAATGTGCAAGCAACAGTCATTGGCCTTCATTAGTTGGCTCTTATGACCGAGAAAACAGAATTCAGAGAGATATCATCTTCATCTATTTAATTAGTACCCACTTCACACTAAAAAATAAACTCAGCCCTTTGAGGTGCATATTATAGTTTTGAGGAGAGAGATTCCTACCGTTCTGAAGAGGACTTCTAGGACTAAACAGGACTGTCGAATGCAAACCAGGGTGCACCCATACAAGAACAGATGGACTTTACAGGTGTTTCTGCTTGCATGGGAAGATGCTTGTATGGGAAGGTTTACTGAGACATAGGTGAGAAAGGACAACCTGAAATTCAGCTGCGCTAGGGATATGCATATAAGATATATAAGCTAAACCCCGGCAAGTTTTTCTTTTCTGTGAGCCCATATTGACATCAGCTATGCTTGCCTTCAGCTGCACTGCCAACCAGTGCATTGTGTTTTATGTTATGATAAATACCGTTTTCTGCACGTGTGGAAAGGAATGTGTGGTTTTGTGTTATTAAAGCTGATGACAGTTACATCTCTGAGTATAATGTAGTCCTACACAAATATCAGTAAACCAATAAACGATGGGGGTTCAGATCAACACTGATTTAAAGATGTCTTAACAATTGACACGTCCTCCCAGAGACAGAACATTACCACTATACACAAACCATTCATGCACTGCGCAAGAGCATGCCCTCATTTGCGAATATACCACAGTGTACTCTGAGACAACGTAATCCCTTGATGGAAAGTGTACCTGTCAAAGTCACATCCACTCTGTACAATACCATAACGGCTTTTGATACTCCAGAACTGGGAAGTTGATGTGGGCACCATTGACCCGGAGGATTGGATTTTAGCCCTAATGCATCCCAGGGAAATAGCAATCGCTTCTAGAATTCGCCTAATACAGCTCAAAATATTGCAGTATGCTCCTCAAATCTGCCAGTAATGCTGCAATAAATTGGCAGAAGTACTGGGGAGAGAGGTGCCACTGAACCCGAACATACTACTGCTGGCCATACCCGATGAGCACACCACTAATAAATGGGAAAAACTGTTTATTTCCACGGCAGCTGGACTGATCAAGCAAAACATCGCCCGCCTGTGGGGCTCACCCGAAAACCCAGTGCTGGCCCAATGGATTTTGAATATGGACATATGTGCTACAGTGGAACATCACATTTACACAGCCTGTGGATGTCCAGCGAAAGTCACAAGAATATGGGATAAATGGGAGGAAAGAGACTAACAGAATTACGGGGTTGTTACATCGGGAGTAAGGCCCAGTTGCTCAGACTCAGTTGACAGTGTTTAGCTATTTTTTTTTTACTAATGGCCCGCACTCCTGGCTCAAACCATCAACTGAAAGGAAGTGTATGTATGTGAGTATGGTTTATGTATGTTTCTTTTAAAATAATAAAAAGATTTATAAAAAAAAGATGTCTTAACAATTGGAGATAAATTATGCGTTGATCATTCAAAGATTTTGTTGTGAAAACTCAAAATAAGTTGAAAGATTGAACCTCGATTCAAGTGTCTCACATGCAATGTACTGTAAAGTGGTTTTATACAGTGGCCTTCTGCCAAGAATGTTGGCTTTGCTGTACATGACTCTGGAAGAAAGCAGGATGGGTGTGTTACCTGGATAGAGGAAAGGCAGATGCAGTAATCTTTGATGTTGATGGATGCAGGTCGGAAGTACCCATTATCTGTGATTCAATATGAAAATCTTTATTTTGTTTATGGTTAGCTATATGGGTGAACTGGGATTTTGGAGTTAAAAAATTAACAGCATGGTTGTTGATTGAAGATTAATAGTGTCTGGATCGGTTAAGTACACTGGACTAAGGAGTATGACTGAGGGAGTGTGGGAGGAGGTGAAAGGATGCACGATTTTAGTAGTGAGGAGTTAGTTGAGTAGTGAGGGGGACAAACAGAAGAGATGAGGGTATTGTCAGTTATTGGCTCTTGGCGATAGATTTCCCTGAGATTAAGGTGGAGACCAGTGTCACTCAGCAGAGGTTCCATGACTCAAACTGGTTTCCCGCAGATAGTAGTGCCACAAGAGTTTCAAAAAATGCTTGTCATAAATTGCCCATGTTTCTGGTGCACAGTTTTAGTCGGTTGCTATCATTCTTCATTTTTTTCAAAGTGGTTGGTTCAGAAGTCAAGTCTTGAGCTGTTTCCTGAAAGGTGAGTGCTTCACCACCAGGTGGAGAGGTTCGGTAGGGTGTTCAACAGTTTTGGGTCAGAACTGAAAAAGAGGATCCTCCGTGCCTTTTCTGGTTGAAGTTGGGGATTAGTACTAGTACAGCTTTGTTGAACCTAAGTATTCTGGAAGGAGTGTAGCATTGAAATTTACTTCTGGAGGTGGAAGGAACCCCTCCATGGTATGAACGATGGGTGATGCACAAGGTTTGAAATGAACCCTTTTTCTGATGGGTAGCCAGTAGATAGTACGTAATGCTCACCTGATATGTTCAAATCACTTCATTCTGAGAAGTAGTCTTGCTGCTGCATTTTAAACTCTTTGAAGTTTGCTCATTCAGTAATCCGAGTTTCAGAGATAGGGAGTGTTTGCATTGTCTAGTTTGGATAGCATTACAGAAAGTATGGCCATGGCTCTGTGGGTGGAAGTAGGGTAAGATGTAGCATAGCATGCATAACTGGGAGAAACAGTTTCTGAAGATGACTTCTTTAACCTATGGATAAAGAGTGAGGGAGTTAGAAACTGTGAAAGGCAGTTTTTAATGTCTGGGGCATTTTCTGATGGGTGGTTTACAAGTTTGTAGATTATTTTCATGCCATCTGAGTTGTAGTAGTAGCACAAGATACCCGATGTATTGATTTTGTCTAGTAGGGGTGTCATGTAGATGTTGAAAAGAAGAGGGGAAATTGTGGATCTTTAGGGTACTAAGCAGGAAGGAGGGTGTGTTTGGGAATTGAAGGGGCCCAAGATAGTGATTTCTGTTCTACCCATGAGGAAGGAGGTGATCAAGTGTAGAACTGATTATTTACTACCAATATCTTCCAACCTTTTTTAGGAGTATCTTGTGACTGATGGTGTCCAAAGCAGCCGAGATGTCTAGCAGGATGAGCTGATTCTGTGAGTTTTCATCAGCATTGTTTTTAATGGTATCCCGGATTGTATAGTTAGGTGCACTCATTGGTTTGAACAGGCTTGAACTTCTATCAAATTATTATATTTTCATTTGATATATTCTGTTTTTAATTTTTCCTTTTTTACTTTCTGTGATATTATTCTGATATGAGGCATCATCTTAGGTCAAATTGAATTTGGTTCCAATCAAAAAGGTGCCAATAGTTCCAATGTATATTAACTGGTTGACACCAATGTTTTAAGCACTAGCCAGGATAGCTCAAGTGCAACAAGCTCACCTTGGGAATAGGATGATGCCATGAATCATGGGTGTGATACCCTGGTTGGCTCAACTCATCACTTAACTTCTCCTTCTTCACAGGTGATAAACTGATTATCAGATTGTGAGTAACATTGACAGCAATATAAAAAATGGGTTACCTTGCATTCTGAAACTGGATTCCTGATGAAGGCAATGGTATATAACATTATAATTTGTAATGACATTCTTCTTCTTCTTCTTCTTTTTCTTCTTTTTCTTCTTCTTCTTCTTCTTCTTCTTCTTCTTCTTCTTCTTCTTCTTCTTCTTCTTCTTCTTCTTCTTTTTCTTCTTCTTATTATAATTATTATTTGTGCCATGCTTTGAATCACGCACCAGAAAGCGTAGGTAGTTTGTTTTTGCTATCACAGAGTAGAGAAAGAGAATGTATCTATCGCCTTTGGTGATTTATATAAAGGGGTCTGAAAAATGTTTAAAAATATTGGCGCACTGGCCACCAGGGGGCGCACAGATGAACTCCACCTCCGTGTGAGTTCTGCCCTCAAGGGTCCTAAAGTAGGCTGAGCCCCTGTTTTGGACCCCCGTGGTGGATCGACGTGAGACAGCTGTATCAATTCGCCCCCCACCAGAAGGAAAAAAGCCTGAAGAAAAACGGCATAGAATTTGAGGAGAAACGACTCAAAGAACTGAAGAACCCCCAATGGCAGATTGCCGGGCCAGGTGAAGAGGAAAACGAAAGTAACTACAGCCTAAGCAGTTCCAGAGGGGAGCGCTGCAGTTGATGAGGAGGAAATAAAAATTCAACGTGGCTGTCAGAACGGACAAGGAACAGAACTTCATGCCCCTATGTGATCGTGGGCTGCAAACACTTTGATCCCCCATGCCATAATTAGAAGAAATGTGAGTGAAGCCATAACGCATCACGTCCCATTCACCTGGCCGTATCCCGCTTCCATCTGTCACCTAAGTGAGTCCTGCGCCCAACAGCTTACAGCGGTGTCTCACCAACGTTGAGAGCAGTGCTCCGGCGTCACACACTGGATGTGTGACTGTGGCCGCCAAACCTCGGCGCATCAGCAGATGGAGGCCCAGCAGTGCTCCCCCTCACTGTGATTGCTCACGAGGACGCACGGGTAGTGCAGCGAGTAGCCTTAAAGACTGTGTTGTGATGCAAATAGCCCCCCAGTGCTAAAACACTGTCCCTACCATACGTTGGAGGCGTACTACCCTGAATACCAGCAACTCAACAAAACACCTTGTGAGCCCTGATCACACAGACCCACTCCCCTCTCACACAGCCTGTGTAGCGAAATAAAATAGTAAATCTAACCTCCCTTCAAGAACCAAAGCCACATTACCAGTGGCTTTCAACTGTGAAACCCACTGACCCTGAGTAGCCTGCATGAGATCTCTGCATTATACAGTGAACCACAAATATAAGTGTGACCTGTAAGAAGGACACTTCAAAACTGCGAATACCACCTGTGGTGTTAAACTAAACACACAGCATCAATGAATAAGGAGCACAGACAGGACACTGCTCCTGGAATCACGCTGAAGCCCTCCAGACATTTGCACCCCAGTGCATTGGGTCCACAAAGGCACTGGTCTCCCACAGCACCCCCCACATCCGACAGTGAGCGAAGCAACGAGGGGGCTTATAAAGCCTAAGGCATTAAGAGAGCGGAGAGATATGCATCGGGAATCCACTCCGATACCAATAGGAACCTTTAGATCACCCCTCCTGCACTGCCACTCGAAATACGGGGGTTAACGGACCTGATCCCCAGAATAAGTAGACCAAGGGCCCTGTACCCACGAGAACTGAAACTCACTCATGATAGGGAATGACATCTGACAACAAATAAATAAATAAATGGTGTGGATATACAATTCGGAAATCTCCCGCACATCGTAATTCCAGCAGGTGCCTAATTGGAGGAATTGTGAACAATAACAAGTGAACCACCCAGAGGGTTGGGCCCCCGGAACGGGGGCGTGTGCCCTCCTCTGTGATCCGGACTGGCTCCCACTGGAACCATCGTCCACGAATATCACCTACCCACTCATCCGCTGTAACAAGCGCAGGTAGATTTGAGGAGGCATGAGCCACCCCCTCCCCTCTCAACTGAGCAGTAAATTTGGTGTACGGAAGGGTTGGGCCCTCATAAAACGAGGCGTGTGCCCTCCTCGGAACCCGGCACTGGAAAAGGGAGGAGATCAGACCCTACATCTGGGGGCAGGTGGTGCCAGAGTTTTGGAACTGACATAACCTTTGGAAACGCAAAGTAATCCTGAAGGTGCTGGTGGGCGTGTAGGCCCTGTGAAATGGAATTAAAACCTGGTCACCTACTGAACTCACCATGAACGGCACATGAACACACACCAAAAGTTGGCGAAGTACTGTTACGCTCCGTGCCAGCCTGAAGCGGTCCCTCAGTTGAAATCAGAGATTGCAGCATCGGGAACGGAAGATGCTGCGACAAAAGCTGACGTAGCAGTGCTCCTCCCGAAATGAAAAGCATGAGGCCGGACATTGGGGGAAAGATCGACAAGATAACAAATAGGATTGACAAACTCAAAGAATGACTTGATGGGGTTGAACACAATCAAACCTGCCTTGACATGCTGGAGTCCCAAATGGACAAAAGGCTCGCAGAAATGGAAGCGAGAGAGGAGGAATTTCACCTAAACATGGACGAATTTGAAAACAACCTGAGGATCTTTGGGATACCGGCCCATGAAGGAGAAACCAAACTGGATCTGAGAAAATCTTTAACACAATTTTAAAAATCTTATTTGAAGATGAAGTGGATGAACCCAAGGTTGACCGTATACATAGAGCAAAACGGGTGCCGGGTGGCCCGAAGATGGTCCTGGTGAGATTTCATAACTATGCTGACAGAGCGAGAATCCTTGATAAAGCCAAGAGCACCCCACAACTCCTTCTCGACATGGCGAGAGTGATGATCTTTCAAGACTTGTCCTCACTCACTCTTGCCATGAGTAGAATTTGCATGCCCCTGACCAAGTGGCTTAAAGATAAAGGTGTCCACTATTGCTGGGGATACCCGTTTTTCCTCACATTTGAATGGGGGGGGTGCCATCCGATTGCGAACTGAAAAAGACATACGGACTTGCATCGCAGACTTGATGGGCAATCAGACCAGTGAACAGAACCCAGAGGAGGAACATCGAGAGGATCGACAATGGCGGCCTCAAGGACCGAGGCGACCAAAAATCCTGGGATCAAGGAAATATAGGCGGATGAATGTCTCCCCAGGGCAGAACTCTGACAGAGTTGGACACCAAATAGCACTGATCAGTAAAAATTTTGCTGGCTCTTGAGGGTGACCTGGGTTTCAAGGGGGATGCCCGCTGGAGAGGTCTCAGATTTGGGTGGGACCTATGCAGCTCAATACCCGCTAGCACGTAGGTTACACAGGTGCAGCTGACTAGTTCAGAAGACATCCGAAAGGTAATGTGCCGGGTCAGTGGTTGCTTCCGCCTTGGTACGAACATTCCTTGCCTGATATTGGAGTGTGGAGAGGTTGACCCTGGAGTAGTGTAAAGAGCTGACAAGTTGTGTAAAGGGGGGGCTCATGGTTTGTTGTGGTGTTTGAAGTTAGGACCGTGGGTTGCCCGATCCGCACTGGTGGTCCGGGACTGGCTAGGTGAAGATAACCCAGTTAGGTCGGACGCCATGGGGGCGAAGGGGGATAGGGGAGGGATGTAGGGGCAGGTATGGGGCAGAGTCAAAGAAGTTCCAGGACAGGTTTAATGTAGCAAAGAACTCAAGAGGTGATTACTGTATATGGCCCCCGTATGAGGGGGAAGGATGGAGATGGTGCTATGGCAGTGTTGTCCTCAACCAGAGAAATTGGGTTGCTCATGGTTGCCACACTTGATTGTGAAAGGATTGAATTCACCAAACAAGAGATCCTTATTGTGTAGGGAATTTAAGAGAGCACACATGGACATGCTCTTCCTCCAAGAAACCAAGTACATAAGGGAGGAAGAACGTAATGTATTGTACTCCAGGGTGGGCATTGAATACTGGAGCTCTGGTCCCCTCAGGAAAGTGGGAGTAGGCATACTTGTGACGAAAGAACTCAATTTCGAGATCAATAAGACATGGAGCGACATAGAAGGGAAAGCCATATTAGTGGTAGGCAAGCTGCGCAACATGACCTTTACCCTAGCCACACTATACTCTCCCAATGTTGGTAAATCCCACTTCTTGAAATGTATAGTTCCCAAGATAATGCTGGAGGTGGCAGGGCATGTTATTTTATGGGGGGATTTTAACTTATGGGCAGATCCTACCCTGGATAGACAGGCTGGCAACCCAGGGGCTGGCTCACCTCAAGATGGTGGCCACACGGATGTGACACGAATGATGCAATTGTATGGTCTGCAAGAAGTCTGGCGTAGCTTACATCCCAACGAAAAAGGGTTCACATTTTATTCGGCCCCATATTCATCGTTCACCAGGATAGACTACATATATCTGTCCAAGGACATAAATGAGGTCCTGAATGCGTCTGAAATTGTCCCGATTTCATGGTCCGACCATGACCTGGTTACAGTAGATATCAGAATAGACGCCCTACCACACACAAACTCAAAATGGCATTGCAATGAGTTGCTGTGGAAGGACCCAATCTTTTGGTTGGCTCACGAAACTGAAGAATACTTCAAGACAAATGATACAGGAGAGGTATCCAGGGGAATGGTGTGGGAGGTGGGGAAGGCAACATGGAGGGGTGTCCTAATTAAAGAAGGGGTGGCGAAAAAGAAAGAGGGAGAGGACCTTAATAGAAAATAGATTGAGGAAGGAGATTGCCCAATTAGATGCAGTGGCATGGAATACTACTGAGGAGAGGGCGGAGAGAGTTGCGGAGGCAGTGCAGAAAAGAGAGGAACTAAGACAGTTGGAAGAGGGGCTGGTAATACGTAACCTCCAATTTCTCAAGCAGAAACAATACGAAAAGGGTGACAAGGCAGATGCACTGTTGGCAACTAGGTTGCGGAGACAACGCGCAGAGAGTTGGGTTATGGCCATTGGAGAAGAGGGAGACGTTCAGACATCAGTCCAAAGGGAATCTCTGAGGCCTTTGCAAAATACTATGAAAACCTCTACACCTCGGAAGGAGGACGGGAGAGGGTTGAGACCAACATATGCAGGACGTAGAGATGACACAACTCCCCAGAGACAAAGTGGAAGTGTTGGAATCACCCATCACAGACATGAGGTGGAAAGAGCAATTCAAAGACTTCCGCTGGGGAAAGCACCCGGGAATGATTGTTATACGGTGGGATTCTACAAGATCTTCATATCCTCCCTCCTCCCCTTTATGGTAGATTTATTTAATGACATATTGCTAACAGGAGTGGCCCCTGATTCTTTCTCACAGGCACTAATCTCAGTGATCCTGAAAGAAGGTAAAGACCCCACCCACTGTGGATCGTATCACCCCATTTCCCTTCTTAATATAGATGCTAAAATCTATACCCATGTATTAGCAACCAGACTAGACACCCACATGCCCGAGGTGATTCACTCCGACCAGGTCGGAGTTGTTTTAGGAAGACAGGGCGCAGACACGATGCCAAGACCCTCCACCTAATACACGAATCAAGGACGAGGACAGACAACCTGGCACTCGTCGTGTCTATTGATGCTGAAAAAGCGTTCGACAGGGTGGAATGGAGCTTTTTAGAGGCAGTGTTAGTAAAAGTCGGACTGGGCCCGATCATTCATAAAGGGATTAAGGCTGTGTACACATCCCACAAAGCAGCTGTCATGGTCAACTCAGAATACTCTAGTTGGTTTGACCTGAGCAGAGGCACAATGCAGGGCTGCCCTTTGTTGGCAATCCTATTTGCACTCTCTTTGGAACCTCTTGCCCAAAGGCTAAGAGCAGACCCTAAGGTAGAGGACCTAATAATAGATGGAACGGAATACAAGGTGGCCCTCTATGCCGATGATATCCTACTCCATGTGAAAAACCCTATGACATCCAGACCTAGGGACGTACATTTGATTGAAAAATATGGCTCGCTTTCGGGTTTCAAAATGAATAGGTCCAAATCTATACTGTTTCCATTTCAATAACTCACCCCTGATTATGCCACCACACACTCCACACTTGGGCTTGTGTTGGAAGTTAACACCCTCCATTATTTAGGAATTAATTTGACCAAGAAATTAGATAATATATACGGAGCAAATTTCCCCCACTTACTGGACTCCTTCCATAAAGACCTAGCAAAATGGAAAGCGCCCACAATCTCCTGGATGGGGAGACTTAATGCAATTAAAATGGTCTGCTCACCATGGTTCTTATACCCATTCCAAATTCTCCTCCCCGAAAGTCCCAGAAACATTGTTTAAGGATGTCAAGAGAGCCATCATAAAATTCCTGTGGCAGGGGAAGAAACCAAGGATATCGTACGACATCCTCATCTTACACAAAGAGAAAGGTGGGATGGGCCTCCCTGATCTTAAATTATATTACCAAGCTTTACAACTGAGGGTACTGATCCCGCATTTGAGGGGAAGGAAGGACCTACACTGGGTGCATCTGGAATCACAATTTAGCTCCAGCCTCGGTAGCGCAGTGGCTATGGGTCCCTAGAAAGAAACTGATACGCAGACTTCAAACCCAACCCATACTGTGCACGATATGGGACATTTGGAGGGAAGGAGCACACATGAAGGGAGTCCCCACATGACCTTCTCCCCTGAGCCACATATGGCTCCGGGAGTGCGTGAAGAAATCCCTGACCATGCGCGATTTCAATCATGGTACGATGCAGGCCTTGAGAGGGTGTGACAAATGTGAAGAGATGGTGTCTTCATTATGATTACAGAACTTGAGGGGGTGCTGGGCATTCACCCGCTCCCAGTCTTCCCCTTCCTGCAGCTGAAAGGCACCCTTATGAGGAAGGAATGGTATGATAAAATCCAGAGGGACCTCACACCTTCCGAGAAACTGCTGGATATGATGTCTGGGTCTAGAGGTTTGGTGTCAAATATGTACAGGGCACTCGTGGAAGCGGAGGGGGGATCAACCATTAGTTTGAAACATAGGTGGGAACGGGACTTCAGTGTGGAATTGGATGCAGAAGTTTGGGCCTGTATTAGCAGAGGGGCTTCACATATATCTATTTCGGCACAATATAAATTACAAACCATCAAACTCCTTCATAGGCGGCAATACGATCCCTATAGATTGTCCATAATGTTTCAGCCGAGGAGCCCATTGTGCTGGAGCCAGTGTGGGGAAAGAGCCGACTACTGGCATATGTGGTGGGGTTGTCCCCATGTCCAGACGTATTGGAAAGAGGTACTTGGTTGGATCAAACAGCTAGATGGGATCTCACGTGAGGCCACTCCCCTCCTAATACTGTTTGGCCTTGAGGAAAGCGAAGGAGAGATTAGCAAGCTAAAGGGAATAGTGGTCCCTTTGCCCCTTGCTGATCGGGCCTGCCTGATAATTAAGTGGAAAGCGCTTCAGACCCCTAGCCAGAGAACCAACATCTACACAATGGAGCGAATCACTGCTGCCCTCCATGGAAGAGCAGATCAAAATGAACTGATGTGGAATGACTTTGTAAATGTATATTTGCCTACTGCCTGAGTAAATGCTGTGTGATAGTAATGTTGGTTGAAAATGTGGTAAATGATTTAGCGTCGGCTGTACTCATTGTGTGTGCCTGAGTTACCTGAGAGATGGGACTTGGCAGTCCCAGCACCACCAGATTTGGATTTTGGACTATGATAACACGGACGCTCTAAGTTACGCAACAGTTACACGCACTGAAACCAAATGTTGAACTCTGAGACGAAGCTCTGCATTGGGGGTGGGAGGTGGGTCGACAAGAGGGAACAAAAAAGACTTGGATATGTAAGTTCAATGCTTATGGTCATAAGTTGTGGGTGGACAAGGGGGATAGTAATAATGTAAACATGTCCTGATTTGCTTCGACTGTGAGTGCAACTTACTTACCCTGTTTGATAAAACTCATTAAAACTTGAATTTAAAAATAAAATAAAAAATATTGGCGTAGATTCTCAAAAGAAAAAAGAATGCAAATCAGAGATGCACAAGGACCTGATTCTGAAAAATAAAAAAGTGTGCAAATCTGCGATGTGTCACAAATGCACCATAACTAGATGCACTGCAATTAGAGAAGTGTGCCACTCAGAAATGCACAAGTTTATGAAAGGAGTACAACATATGAGTCGAATTTGCACAAAGTGGGAGGAAGGTATGCAAATACACCAGATTAAGCATGTGAAGGGGTGACCACAGAAAGTGTGCCAAGATGGAGGGGAAGAACTACACTGTGCATACTAATCACAACCAGAAAAAAGTATAGAAGCACAGAGAGGCAGGTACACATTCCCAAAATGGCCAGTCCAAAAGTCCTCATGTTGCTGCACCGACTGTCATCCTCCTCCTACTTGGCATCTTGGCAGCCTTTGACCTCATCGACCATGACATCCTTTGCCACTACCTCACCAGCTCGTTCAACCTCTCCTCCGAAGCAGCCGACTGGATCAAGTCCTTCCTGAGCAAACAAACCTCCAGGGTCTTTGCTAGGGCTGAATCAGCAGACCCCATTCCTGTCTCTTTCGGTGTCCCCAAGGATCCTGCCTCTCACCCACATTATATAACATATATACTAAGCCACTATTCGACCACCTGGACAACCTAAACATTCCGTAAACAAACTTTTCTGATGACACGCAATTCCTCCTCAAAGTCACCGGCAACCACAAATTTGACACTGATAATATCAACTGGATTAACAGCATCATCCAAACCTGGATGGCCAACCACCACCTCTGCCTTAATGATGACAAGACAGAGTTGCTAATTTTTGGTCCTCTGCACCGCCTCAAACACCTTTACCCTGCCTTCACCTCCTTTTGCATCAATGGTAATACCACTCATGTCTCATCCCATGTCAAAACATTGGGTGGCTACCTCAATTCCGAGCTAAACATGCACAAACACGTCAAGGCTGTTGCCTCGTCTGCAGCATATTCCACCAAATTTATCAACCTATCCAGGAAGTTCCTCACCACCAACAACTGCTTCACACTACCCAGAGCCATCATGGGCAGTAAACCTGATTACTGCAATGCCACCCTTGCAGGTACCTCTGTTACAAACCTCAAGAAACTGCAGCAGATCCAAAACAACACCCTCAGAACATTGTGGGGTTTGAAACGATCTGATCACATCTCCAGAGTGAGATGCAAAGTTCACCGGTTACCAATGAAGGCGCTCATTGATTTCAAAATCCTATCCATCACTCATTGCTGCCTACATAACACTGCCCCTCTGGCTCCCCCACTGTATCTGCAAAAAGCCAAACATACGCAGCCTGCATTCCTCCTCCTCCACATCGCTAATTACCCCCAGATTCACCAGAAAAAGAGCTGGAGGAACTAGCTTCACCGCTATCCTGCCCACCCTCTGGAACACGCTCCCAACCACTTTACTTACTTTATTTTAGAAATGTATAATACTCATATCCATAGGAGCCAAGCAGCAAGCTGCATCTAGGCGCAGATCGAATCAACTCAGATACACATAACCATGTAGTGAGATCTTACAAACTTAGATGTACAGATATGTTTTCAATTTCTTCCTGAAAACAGCCATGGATTCAATCTATCGAAGATAAGAGGGAAGTAGATTCCAGACCCAGGGACCGGGCACTGAAGAAAAAATATCAATCACCCTAGATCATTTTAGATGAGGGAATCATCCGCAAGCCCTGTTCCGAAGATGGCAGGCACCGTGTATTTTTATAGCTTTTAACCTTAGTTGACAAATATACTGGTGCCAATTCATGAATGCACTTGAACATGAGACCTGCACCTGAATATCAGAGAATATCCCTCCTGGCAGGCCTTTTGCAAAAGCATCAAAACATGACTGTTCAACAAATATGTCTAAAGCCTGCTTGCCTGTGTTGTATTGTCTGTAACAACAACTGTTATCTGTGACCATCTAGGCACCAAGTGTCTCATATGCACTGATTGTAATTTAACTACTAGTGCTGTGATACCTCCGGGTCCTGGACACTATCAACAAATGAAATAAATAAATAAAAAGAAATAAAATATTGGATATGGTTAGTCAGTGAGAGGGGGCCCTTACCACACCCATGCCATACTACCACTTATCAATGTACTGTCCACCCTGTACTTCTTCCAGATCGCCAGTGGCTTCATGGTAAACAAAATCATAATCCTCACAGTCACAGGCCCTACAAAAGGTCTTCAACATGATCCTTACATTTTTCAGGGTATTTATTGGCAGGATTCATTGTACATATAGCAGGGCAGGATTAGGGAGGACATTTTACAAAATAGCTGGGATTATTTTGCATTGATTGCACCCATGTGGCCCTAAACCCTGCCAAAAATACAACACTTACACAGGAGTGAGAGGACATTAGGAAGTAGAACACTTTCCATGTGGCTGTCTAGACAATCCCACTACCAGTTTTTACACAATTATCTGAATAAATGCATCATCCAATTGTACATCAACACAAGCATAGATATCACTCTATAAAATACTACACCCATGGCAGCTCATGCCATACCACCACTAGTCAATATGCTGTCAGCCCTTCACCCCTGGGCATGCCCCGCAGGCAGCTCTTCGCTCCTGGGCATGCCCAGCAGGTAGCCAATCACCCCTGGGCATACCCTGCAGGCAGCCCATCCATCCTGACCATGCCCCGCAGGCAGCCATTCACCCCTGGGCATGCCCCACAGGCAGCACATCCACACTGACAATGCCCCGCAGGCAGCCCTTCACCCCTGGGCATGCCCCACAGGCAGCCCATCACCCCTGGGCATGCCCCGCAGGCAGGCCACATGTCACCATGCACTTGGGAGGCCCGACTCATGTCCCCCACCACACCCACCCACCCCCCATTGACGGGCACCTGCCAGCAGGCCCTGACTCATGTCCCCACACCCGCTCACCCAAACATAATGAAATAACAAAATCAAACTTGCAAATTAAGAAATAATGAAAGGAATACCAAAAAAAAGGAAAATCCAATTAAAATCAAAAATCCACGACATGAAAACTGAAAAGTGGTCCCTCGCCAATGTCCATATAAAGGAAATAAAAAAAAAAAAAAAACATTGATCCATGGGAAGTTGAAATAACGAAAGTATGTACAAGTCTTGAACTATTTACAATGCAAGTCCACAGGGTCCATTATCCCTAAACAAAAGGAAACCTACCAAAAATCCTATCAATAAAAAACTATATACATAAAGTGGAGCAAAGTCCATGAACTCTAAAAAAATGTATAAAACAAAGGGAACCTAATTATAAAAAAACTATGTACAAAGGCAGCGGGCTAGTCCAACGGCTCACTCTTTGATGTTCCCGGGCCAGGGCATCATCGAACTCCACATCCATGTTCCAGAAGCGGGCCTCTTCCCTGGCCTCGAGGTCTCACAGGGATGCAGCCATGGCCTCCTCCAACTCCCTGCGAGTTGCCTCAAGGCACTCAGCCCGCCTCAACGCCCGGCGCATGGAGTTCTCTGCCCTGCCCATTGTGAGCCGTGCCTCCTCTGCCCGCCGCCGCTCTGCATCTATCAGCTGGCCCAACCGCTGCCACACAGAAGACACTCCCAATCCTGGGTCCTCCTGCCCTCCGGCCGATGCCTGCCCCTGTGATGTTGATGGCCTCGAGCCATGATCACTCCCACGCTGAGCCTGCTGCTGCCTCCAATGCAAATGCCTCTGGAACCACGACAGCCTCCAGGCTGATGGAATCCTCTGGGGCCGCTGTGCACGTGCCCTGCTTGATGATGCCTGTACGTCCTCCATCTGCTGGGACCAGTTGGTGGGGTGGCAACCCCTGCTGGACCTCTAACTCCCGACTGTGGCAGTGATGTGTCCTCCACCAGCCTGGCCACTGGCTCAGGGGCAGCTCCACAGGGGGCCCAGGTGATACTTCGGCAGGAAGATGGCACGGAGGACGACTGGCGCATAGGGGGCTCAGTTGAGGAGGGGGTTGCAAGGAGTTCCAGCACACGGATGAACTCAGTGCCAACAACCTGTCCTGGTAGGTCGACGCAGTAAATGAGGAATCAGAAATTACGTGCATTGTCCTGGCGAGAACCCTGCACGTCATCCCGGATACCACGTTGCTGCAACGCCACCCCAGCTAGGACAGGCTCAATACGGTCATGGATTGCAATGTCCGAGGGAAAGGAAGGCCAGTTGTTGTACGCGGATCCCCTCCCTGAAAATGGGTCTGGCCGGAGGCATCCCTGCTGGTGCCGGATGATGCAGTCACAGGATCGGGGACAGGATTACACACAGGCACCTCCGGGGTGACCTGTGCTGCCTCCTGTCCCTGCGCCTGGACTGCACCACTAGCACCAGTGAAATCCCCCCCTCCAGGCCTCATTCGTGGGCCTTCCGCGGCCTCCTCTTCAACCAAACCCCCCAACAACCTGGATGACTCTGTGCCATCTTCCTCCATAGGCCCCTGTGCGGGCTCAGCTGCCCCTACTGCTGCTGAGGAGTCCACCTCCAAACGCTGCCTCTTGGACGTACCCTCGGCAGCTGCAGCCATGGACGCGGCACCAGACTCCTCACTCACGAAGTAATGACTACCCGGGAGTGGAGCTGGGCTCTGAATCTCTGGCTGGCGGTGGGATCCCTGCCGCTGTGCTCCACAGCACTGTCTCCGCCCTCTTCATCAGTTGACGCTGCAGACAGGGAGAGACAGAACACAGGCATCAGGGCACTGTACAATGGTTGTATACACATATGACAGTTGCACATCAGTGGCAGTGTCAAACTTCACAGATGGCATAACACTCCCCAACACACATATCATTTGAACCCACACACATGCACAAATTGACAGGAATGGTGCATTAGGTAGCAGCATCCATACACACACAACAGCATGAACATCCAAAGGTCAGCCTGACGTCACAAGCAACACGGGGAGTGCCAAACACATGCACACACGTCACCAGACTGACATGCATCTGTACATAACTACCACCTGTCACAGTGCAATCACCGGCAACTATGTCACATCTGCCAATCGGCTCACTACATGTCTGTGTCACATGCATCCATGGCGTATAACAGTCGTACACATGTCAAACACACACACACACACATGTACACCATGCATGTGCATGAAGGTGGAATCAGCATCCATGTGTCACACCCCAACCATGGCATAGTACATACACAGAAATGCTAACATGTGTGTGCCTCCACATGCATCTGTGCATCATGCTTTGGAACACGTACTCCATTGAACTGCATCACATATTACTGGATTCACATGCGGCAGGCTCATGTCCCTGCATATACACATCCATACATGGGCCTTTCCAGACATATGTCCATGGTACACACTCCTGGCACACCTCAACATGCACGGCGTCCAATCAGTACACATGGGCACTTACCGCCCGACTTCGGACGGGTCTGCCTCTCAAGGACCTGGAGGTGAAGCGCTGGGCATATGCGTTCCAGGACCCTCATCTGGTCATCGGTAAGGCAGACCCGGCACCCTTCTGCATCCGCTGCGTACAAGAGGCGCCACACCTGTAGTCCTCCCAGCACTTACAGACGTGTGATAGGTCGAGGGTTGCCACCCCCTCCGCGATGATGGCAACCACAATGTCCGTCCAGATTCTTCTCCATCTATCCTGTCGGCCCGTGTTCTTCCGAAGAGGGCATCATAATGCACCAGACCTTGCTCCACCTGGGTGCCAACCTCTCCTGCTGTGAAGCTGACAGCCCTCTGCCTCTCTCGCTGGGGGTTGCCAGTAGTCTCTGATGGTGTTTCCCCCAACATGGCAACCCCCGAGGCAGGTGTGGGTGGGCAACTGGGTCCTGGTGCTGGGCTGTGGAGCGATGGAACTGCAGTCGGGAGTCTTCTGTTCCAGCAGGGGTGGACACAGCAACTGGACCCCTGCAGATGGCTGACGTGCAGGCACCAAATAGCAGGGTACGTGGCCAGCAGGCAGGCAGGCAGCAGCAGATGGCTCGTGGTAGTTGGCTCGGGGATCTGGGGGCAGGAAA
This sequence comes from Ambystoma mexicanum, assembly GCF_040938575.1. Lineage (NCBI taxonomy): Eukaryota > Metazoa > Chordata > Amphibia > Caudata > Ambystomatidae > Ambystoma > Ambystoma mexicanum. The sequence continues at coordinate 742,984,856 of NC_090928.1, forward strand.
ATGGCCTTCTGGGCAGGAGCGTGGTCTTCTGTGTGTTGTCGCGTGGCCAGCTTGATACGGAGTGATTTGGCACATGAAAAAACAACACGTCAGTGTGTAATTCGAGGAAAGGGCCTTAGTGCTTAAGAATGTATGTGACATAACGCTCACAGGCGTTTCCCTCCCACGGGTGCATAGTGATTCAGCAAGTGAAAAAACTGCACAGACGCATGTTAATGAGTGTAATTCAAGGAAAGGGCCTTAGCGCGTAAGTGACGTGACTCACACGGGCGTTTCCCTCGGCACAGGTGAAAGGTGAGCAGGGCCAGCAGTTCACTGTACGTGCTTTTTGTGGAGACCGACATGTGTGTTGCTACTTCTGGTTGTTTCACGCACCATCACTACTTCACAGCGGATCAAGGACGTATCTCTTCTTTTGGCGGTGGTGTTGGCTACACGTGTTTTTCATTACCACGCTAGTCAGACGGTGAGTCGGGCACGCTATTTTTCCCACTGCGGGTCCCCCTGTGTATCGCGTACCCATTTTCGAGGTCATATTAGCCTGCGTACGTGTTTTTCGTGCCACAAGGTACTGCGGTTAATTCCACACATGTGGGCCAGTGGGGGTTGCGTGCATGGTTTTACTGCAGTTTTGGAGTGCCTGAGTGTTGCGTGATCCGTCACTTTATCACCGGGGTCACATACAGTCTTGCAGGCTCACAGGGGTGCTGTTAACATTTAGTACCCCACCCCATTCACCCGAATTGCCCAGGACAATTGTCGTGTACACCTCCCATTGGCACTACTACTACATCTGTCCTGGTACTACTACATCTGTGCCATGGTTGGGAGGCCACAAAAGGTGAGGGGTGCCTCAGCTGGGCGTCCTCCATGTGGCGGGCATGGTCAGGGACGTGGCCGGGGTGACCAGGGAGTAGGGGGACCCCTTGCTGTCCAGGGTGGCTGCAGAGGGGGAAGAGGCAGGGGTGCGCCACTTCGGCAGGATGTTCTGCCATGTGTTGGTGCAGTCATGCCACCACCCCCTGTGGTTCTGGGAGATGCAGTTCTTGCATCTGGCACTGGCACCCATGTGACCCGGCAGTCCGTTTCATCGACTGCCACGGGCCCAAGGGTAGAGGTAGCTGCAGGTGCAGCTGTGTCCACAACCACCCAGGCTCAGGGTCAGCCAGCGCATGTTGCGTTGGCACCTGAAGAGTCCCAGGATGATTTCCAGGAGGTCAGGAGGCACGTGGTAAGTGCACGCCCCTGGGGCAGTATTGTCATCTGCTGCCCCGAGCAGCCGGGTGTTGGCAAGTGCATGGGCAGATGCAGCCAACACCACCCCGGCTGTGAGTCTACCATCCAGGACAGTCCCGGTCAATGACCTTGGCACAGCGGATGTTGCTGCGCAGGGTCCAGTCAAAGGGCACCCAGCAGCCACTGACGCAAGTCAGGGCTTCCGTCCCAGTTCCACCTGCCACTCCCTCGGTTCAATCCACCAGCGCCACTGCACCTACTGATCAGGGCGGCATTTGCCAGTCAAGGTCCGGATCACTGCCCAAGAGGAGGAAGGTTGCATTTGCACAAGAGGCTGGGACCCCACACACGGCTCCGGCCTCCGGCATGTCGAGGAAGAAGCCTTTCGGCAAGCAGAAACTGGACTTCATTGTGGGCTACGTGTCGGAACACAAACATGATATGCTAGTGGTCCCAAATTGTCACACTACGGCTGCCCAGCATTGGGACCACTGGGAGCGTGTTGCGGAGAGTGTTAGTGCATTCGGACATGAGTTGCCCACAGCACAGGAGTGCAAAAAGCGTTGGGATGACCTCCGATGCTGTGCTAAGCTAAAGCGTGCCTCCAATTATGCCATGACTGGGGTGACTGGCGGTGGGCCACCACCTCAGGAGGAAGAACTCACTCCGCACGAGTTGGTCACTGCGGAGTTCATACCTGCAGAATTGGTCGAAGGAGTGGGAGAGATGCTGGATTTTGACGCTCCATCTAGTGAGTGTTTTTGCATGTTTATCCAGGCCATGTGTGGTTTGCTTGTGCGATGTGTTGTGCTTGACTGCCAATACATGCTATGTCTACACGGCTCTCATGTGCGAGTCATGCAATGCTTCACTAATGCATGCCTGCTGTGCAGCATGCTGGATATGTAGTGCAGACAGCGACTGTCCTCATCACTACACTTGCACCCTACTCACATGCTAGTCACCCGGCTGCCCCTCCGGTCCATGTTCCAGCTCACTAGCCCTTCTGCATGTAGCCTGGGGTGTCTTTCCACTCAGCACTCGGAGTATGTCATCACATGACTGACATGCATGTGTCTTAGGCCTGCATGCTGGTACTCCACGTAGGCATGCTCCCTTGCCCCTCCACCCCCCTGCACCACTATTACACCATTGCACTAGTGGGTAACATGTTGGACTACTGCAATGGCCTGTTCAAGGCATCCTGTGTACATGCACACTTCCTCCTGCCAACCTGCCAGACACATACTGTGGGGAACTTCTTATGTCCTTGATGCAGGGTGTCTCACTCGGACTGTGCAGATGGCAGATGCTCCGCAGGGACATGAGTGCCCATTCATGCTCCATGTGCATTACATGCATGCCCCTATGTGTCCCTTGCAGGATGATCATTATAGTACGTGTCCAGGATGACATACATTTAATGGCATTTCATCATCCATTACATGCTCACTGTGGCTCAGTCCAGCATCATGCACATGTTCAGAGTTTCATATTATGTGTGGGGCTCAGGCTTCCCCCTGTCTCAGGTGCCCTGACTCTGTCAAACGGGTGTAGTGCCTTTTGCACAAATGGGTGTACTACAGAGGGTTCAACATGTGTCCTGCTCATTGTCCCTTTCTCATTGGCTGTGTTGTCAGTTGACTCAGATGATGCAATTGACGCTACTCAACACTGTCTGCCAATACACAGTTATCTGGTCAACCTATCACTTCCATGCAATGCCTCCCTGCATTTTCACTAAGGGGGTCGGGTGTGCCTGTATCCATGCAATCCATTACATGCACATTGCACATGATGCCTGACCTTGCACTTACACTGCCTTCTTGTTCATTGTTAGACATCATAATATACTTGATGATGTAGATAGTCAGTAACGTGCACATGCTCTGCACTGCACCAACCCACTTCTAAGCTATGTTACACCATTCTACATGCCTACTCACTGACGCAATGTCAAAGTGACCTGGCATGTATGGTCAGATTGTCATCCCTTCACTGTCATGAAAGGCACAGACACATGTGCATCCTGTCACACATGTACTCAGTATTGGAACACCCTAGTGGGTGTTTAGCAAAGTTGATAGGTCAATCTGCGGCCTATACCAACCAGTATAGGCCGCAGATTGCCTGTAGCCTGACAATCGGGTTGTAATGACTGTGGAGCTGCATGCACGTGTGTATATGTACACTTTCACATACATCAAAGCCAGCAGCGTTGTAGCTGCTTGCTTTGCTGTATTGGTTTCTGTTCATGTTCACAATATGGGTGTATAGGGAAACAGGTGTTTTTGAACACTTTCACATGTACATATGCAAGCAGCTTCAACGTTGTGTAGTGCAATATTGCGGCTACTCACTTATGTGTGTGTGAAAGTGTTCATTTACACATGTGTCTTCTGCAGCTTTTTTTGTTGACTGACTAATATGTAGTTGATTGACGTTAATGCTGGTGAGATTTCAGCTTTGCGCCGGTTATATTCAACTGGCACAATACTGAAGGTGCACTGTTGTGCAGTATGTGTACGCCCGGGCCCACTTAGCTAATCTGGTTGGGGTTGGCCGTGATGATTTGACACACTGATAATGGTTTAGGGCACATTCAGAGCACAATGTGCTCAATCAGGCCCCAAGGGGTGTTCTGGAGGCTTCATGGCCGGCAGCTCGGACCGTACTGGGCGTTATGGTCCCTCATGCCTGTTTGCAGGCCCTGGCTTTGCTCGGGACATTCACTATGTCTACATGGCCCATGACATCCAGTACGGGCCGAGCTGCAGATGGATGAAGCAATATTGGTGATGATGATTTAGTGATGCATGTTTACATGCATATTACTTGAGTCATGGTGTGTTTGGATTCACTTGCAGCTGTGGCCATTTGGCAGTTCAGACATGCTTATGGTATATGCCATCTCTTTGTTGCCATCTGTCATTTCTGCCTGTGACATGTGCCAGACAGCAGTGGTGTGTGATGGAGGTGATATACTACATTCAGTATATGTGTAGGCTTCGCTATTTACACACATCCATTTCTGCTTTTGGATGTGTTTGCATATTGATGCCATTGGATGCATGCTGGAATTTCATTTGTGTGTGACATGTCTGCTTCATGTGTTGGCTGTCGATGTGATGTCTATGTGTGTGTGCGTTATGTGCATCTGACATGTGTACTCATGTTTGTTTTTTCAACATTAACGATGATGACGCAATGGAGCCTGAGGATGGTGATGTCAATCTTGACACGGGGTTGCTATTACATTGGCAACCCAGCACAAGTGGGGGTCGTGGGGTGGTAGGCCACGAGAACCCACTTGTGCTGCAGACCATCATGTCCAGCACTGGCAATGGGTCTAGCTCAGATGATCACTTTGACAACAATGTTGAGTTGGATGCGCGTCATGTCCATTCGTCGATGGTGAGTGATTCTGATGTGGACGATCCTATGTCCGTGAAACCTGCACTGAGGGGCCAGACGGTGTTGGAACCTCCGCCTGCAGTGGATCGGTACGCATGGTCACACTCCACACCAGTTGCTGATGTGCCTGGGGCATCACGTCAATGGAGGGATGTAGTCCTGCAGCCGTGGGTGGTGCCAACCTAATGAGGACCGCGTCTCCATGAGCCCCGCGGGTGTGAAGCCCAGCAACGCAGTGGCCGTGCGCCACCGGGGTATACTGAGTGGGAGCAAGCCATGGTTGCCAATTCTGAACCACAGGGGGCAGCAATTGATACGATCCCTCAGAGTATGGAACGTGTGGCCCAATCGGTCCTCTCCCCTGCTAGGGAAGTGGATCTCCAGCACCAGGCAGCACTGTCCATGGCCCGCTCCCTCAGCCAGGGCATGGCGGCCCCAGACAGGGTACACAGGGCTGAAATGGTGTCTGCATCAAGCATTTGCTGCTCACGCAGAGGCACCCAGGGAGGCACACAGGGATGACCATAATCCCTCAGATCTACTCTGGGTGTGCTCAACATGTCCAAGAGGCAGCAGACAGAGGAGAGGTTGGAGCAGCTTGAGAATACCATCTCGGCTGAGGTATGTGCTTGCTGGGAGGTGCTCCAGATGTCATGCTAGGCCATGCAGAAAGAACTCTATGTTACACATGCTCCCTTGTATCACGTGAGGTGCTGCATGTTGACCTATGTGTCATCGCCGCACAGGACCAGGCTTACTAGTCCCACAGACTTGCTGCCGACGAGGGGCAAGCTGCGGTCAGGGTACTTTTCCACGTCCACCTTCTGCTTTCCATCCAGAGGGTGACTCGGACGACGACTTATCTCCCACACAGGTCGGGCCGCCCAGGCGTTGAGCCCATGGAGGTTTTTTTTTAATCTCAACCTCATCGCGCAGGTGTTGAGGTGCACCCTATACCTCCCCCCTCCTGGGTGCCGCCCCCCCGGGTCATATGTGGCCATTTTTTTAATAGTAAGTTTAATTAGTGAATATAGTTTAAAATTGTTTGTCTATTGTGCATTCATGTGACTGTGTGGTTCTTTGTAGCTTTTGAAAGCATCCACTGTCTGTTCCAGCTGGGCCCATTCAAGCATGTTTCATGTATATATTGCGGATTGGGGTCCTGACTCACATATGCCACTCCTGCTTCCCCTATCCATGGGCTCGCAAGGATGGTTCGGTGTGACAACCATTTGCACAAGGGCATTGGACTTTCGTCATATCTGTGGCCTGTCTGCCGCTGCACTACCTGTGTTAACATGTCTAGTGGGGATTATGGATGTTTTCTCCACGGCATGTCTGCAATCAATTTTGGTGAGTACATTATTGAACTGTCCATTTATTGATGTTGATTGGTATGTATGTTAATTTCTAGCCTGTATACGTGCTTGAAGCACTTCATGCTGTAGACGGTAGCCTGCACGCTTTAGCTGTCAAAGTCACACTGATGGTTGGACAGAACCTGAGGTTGTGTGGGAGGAGGTCAGATGTAGGTCTCAGATATGGCCCAGTAACAAGCAGCATGAAGACACACACACAGAAAACGTTCCTGCCTTATTAAAGGCTTTTATGCCCTTTCTGCAGGAAAAGGAACCTCCAGACTACCTTTCCCAGCAGACACCGGGCCAAGAACTACAAAACCCTTGCCATGTTGGGTGGGGCACACGTACGCATGTAAGCGCGAGCTGAAGCATGGGGCTTGTGTTCAGACATCCGACAGAAGCAGACGTGTTTCTAGGAGCTCCGAGTAAGGTGATCAGCATGAGGGGCCACGCCCCAGCCGACCTTCCTCCAGGCCCAACACACATGCAAGCTAAGTAGCGCCAGTGCTCGGGAGCTTAGCCAGGCTTGGGGAAGATGTGCACAGTACAGCTAAGCCACACTGAGGAGCATATGCCAAGAAGCTTTCCAAGTTGTCATGGGCACACGCAGGGGGCATCGCCCATATCCTGGAGTCCACCCTGCTCCATAGAAGCTAAGTTATTAGCGCAGTAGCGTTCCTAGCCACAAACTGATACAGCGCAAGGTGGGGCACCCAACGACGCACAAACTCGAGTGCAGTGCATATCATTAGCATATGCAAATTGCCACGTGCGCTACCTATAGGAATCCGCGGCTGGCAGAATGCGACTTGTACTGAAGTCGCACCTCACCACACACATCTAGCAGCTCACCCAAGGCCCATTCTATCATGTGTGTTTCTTAACACATGGTCTTCCATTTACCACCGGGCCACGTGCGGCTGCCTTACCGCATTAACAGTGTATGAACCATCACGGGGACAAGCAAAATTATACGAACAAAGCAGCAGACAAGAGTGCTTGTTTGGGGAGGAGTCACAAAGTTTGAGGCATGAATGGTGTTATGCGTGTGTGGGGCAAACACACAGAATAGTAACTCACGCTCTCTTTGCAGCATTGAACTGATCCTGTTTCCGGACCTGAGAGTGCGCAGGCAGGAGGCCAGCACTCACCCCAGAGATAAGTCTCTCTTTGGATCACCTTTGAGCCATTTTGTACAATGAGCATGAAGTACCTGATTTCACTGATTGAGTATGTGTAATTGTCAATAGTTGTATTTTGTATTTTCAATACTTTCCCTTGCCCATCCTCCTCCCCTCTCCTGACCCTCTTCCCGGTTATCCTAAATACCTATGCCTATCCAACCAATGGATCCCTAACCCTCTGTCCATGCTGGGGTCTCGGAGGCCTGTGTAAGTTTTACCTTGCAGGCACCCAGACCACAGAGGGGTTGGTTGGTTCATGCCACTCCTGCACCTGGAGACCGGAGCTGTGACACTACCCATCAGTTGTTGCATCCTCATTGATTGTTGTGTACTGAAATTGCTCCCCATCCTGTTGAACCATTGTTCAACTGTGCTACCTTGGTAGTTATTCTATCATTCTGCTTGGACATGTGCTTGGCCATATTTAGCGACTTCAAGTCATCTACTGGAGACTCTTCCAGGGTTTTTTTGTGGCTACAGGCTTTTTCCCAGGATTGGGGGTTTGGCTCCTTGGAGTTCTCTGCGATTTGGTATTTTTACCAGTCAAGGTGGCCTCTGAGGGGGCTGGACCCTATTTACATGAAAGGTGGAACAAGGAAACCAATGGGGTAGGGGGTTCCTGAAGCCAGGTAGACTAGAAGGAAGAAGCCAACGGACCCCAGACACAGTTCTTCTGAAGGTCATGGTGATGAGAAAATGAGGGAGAGCCTTTTGTTGTCGGACAGTACCCTTGGGCTACAGTGTTTGGGCACTCTCTGACATTGTCATTGTGGGGTACTATGTACATGATGGGTTCTGCTGGTCAATGGCTGTTACTGTGTTGTGTTTACTTTTCAGGTGTCAAGGGATTGTTGTGGTTTGACATACTGGGGTGTACACATGGCCAATGTTCACAAGTGATGTGTACAGGACACTGAGGGTCACTTGATTTCACATGCATGTATTGAGTGCATGTCCCTACTGACACACACACTTACACAATGCTCCACCACACATACAACCACCCTTCCATGCACACACGTGCACACAGATTGCCTTCTCTGGCATGCTGTGTCCCTGCATCGCATGATCACTTACCATTTGGTGATCGTGTACATGCGTCAATAGGTTATTTTTGTTGCTTGTCCTTTTTATATGATGCTCAAGGTGTATCTCCAACACGATGGCTGCTCACTGTGCTGTGCAGTGTGTTGCAGGAGAAACACACAGCACACAGGTTAGGGATTTGCGGATTTGGCTTGGCCAATGTGCATGCCAACAGACATTCTGTCTTTTGTTGATGGTACTGCTGGTGGCATGCATTTGTGTATGACTTTGTATGAGTGGGAGGTTGTTGGTCAGTCATTTCATCTGATTCCATGTCAGGTCTGATTGTGTCAGGCCTCTTTCCATTTATCACGTGTCATTTTGTATATAATTGGTCATGTGTTGTGCTTTTGGTTTCCTCTTTTGCTGTTGCATACCATGTCATGGAGTGGCGGATAAGGGTGATGTGGGTTGGGAGGGTTTGGGTGACATACCAGTGATTGTCATGGCCTGTTTTGCAGGGGGTGGTGTGATATACACCTTGCATGTGTTCCTTTTGGTCACACAGGATTGGTTATGTTTAAGTAGCTAGGTATGCACACAATGTAGCACTTTCGTGGCTACATTCTCAGGGTGGTAAGGTTGTGACAGTTGACTGTCTCTTTGTCATCATCGATTGTCACCTGGTATGTGCCAGGCCTGTGTGCACTCCGCAGGGGTGGAAGTTTAGGTGAAAAATGTGGCCACAAGCTGGGTCCAGGCTGCCTCGCCATGTGCTCTTTCCCTCCCATGGGCAGCGCCTTTGCCTGTGATTAGGGATGTGGGGGCACCACCGTGACCACCGGTACGCCCTGCCGTGTGGCAACATTGTGAAGGACGCATGCGGCCACAATGATCCTGCACACTACTGTGGGTGCATATAGTAGCTGCCCGCCAGAGCGGTCAAGGGAGCAGAAGCGTGACTTGAGCACTCCGAATGTGCACTCCACTATGCCCCTCGTTGCAATATGGGCAGCGTTGTATCTTACCTGGGGTGGTGTGGTGGGGTTCTGTAATGGCTTCATCATGTGGTTGCTCAGAGGGTAGGCACTGTCCCCTGGGGAGGTGAGGGTGGTTGTCATTAGTTGGGTTTGTGTATTTGTCTGTGTGTGACATGCATGCATGTGCACAGGCGTTTGTACTCACCAATGAGCTATGTGTCGCCATGCTTCCCAGCTGCCAGGTTCCGGCTCAGGGTGGACAATCTGTATATGAAACTGTCATGGGTAGACACAGGATAGTTTGCATAGACAGAGGCGATGATTCCATGGGCATACAACCTGTGCGTTGATGGAATGCCAGTGCTTGTGGTTTCGATAGATGTGCTCAGTGGCCTTAGGTGGACGTAGGGCCACATGGGTGGGTGCAATCTATGGCACTGAGCACTTTGGGGAAGTGTGCCACCCTGTAAAAGTCCTGGACCACGGCCTCGCTTTCTGCGGGTGTTCTGGGCATGTATATGTGCCTGCGGACTGGGGGGCGCGCAGTCATGATTGCCAACACCTGGTGTAGGCAGTCTGACTGCGTGGCCTGTGAGACACCCCCAACTATGGCAGTTGTCTGCTGAAATGACCCAGTGGCCAAAAAATGCAGGACATTCCGAGGGGATCAGTGCTTGGGAGCACAAGGTGGGTGATGTGAGATCACCCTCCCACTCAGTGACCAGGTCTAGGATGATACGAGGTGGAAACCTATACCTGCCATAGACCTCGTCATCAGGCATCCCAAAAAGGCTGGTCCTGGGCAAAAAAATGTGGGGCCTGGCTATTCTCCTCCTCCTGCGGTGTCCCAGGATCAGTGCTGCGAGAAATGGGATATTCATTGTAGCTGTATATACGTGTTTGTTGTTTGCGCGCACTTTTATACCACGTGGGGACGCTTCTGCCTGCCTTCTTGTGGCGGTGTTTATGACTGTGTGTGTCTTTTGGCGTGCGCGGGTTTCCCGTATTCGAATCCATGAATACGTGTTGTTTGCGTGCGTGTGGGCGTTCCGTCTATTTCCCAGCAGTACTTCCGCAGTTACGCCTTCATTTTCACACGTTGTTCCCCATTCCGCGTGTTCCGCCCCCTTTTTGGTGTGTATGCTACACGTTGTGCGTATTTGCTGTGCACATCGCGCACTGCGTTTGGGATGTTGAAGTGACATGTGCGCCTGTGTGCGCCACCCACGGATTTGGCGCTCATCCCTGGGAAAACACGCGCAGGGCCTTCCATGAATCTCACGCGTGCGCTTGCTTTTTCAATCTTGCGCCTGCTTGCGCCACGAATTGAGGGGCACATTTGTTAATTGAATCGGCCCCATAGTTTCACTATACATGCACATAGAAATCACATTAAAAAAGGTTTAGCAGTTACAATCAATACCATTTAAAAAACGAACAAGTGCAATAATTAATGATATAAAGGAATAAAAAGAACATTACTGCTGACAAACTGATTCCTCTGATCATCCCTACCTTGAACTCTCTTACCTACTCTGCAGACCCACTCACCTTGGTTGAAGAATACAATACATTAATGTTATCCGCTCTGGATACAATAGCACCTTTGAAAATCAGAAAATGCAAACAGAAAAAACACCTTAAATCATGGTTCTCTCAACACCTAAAAACCATTAGACTTGAGAAACGTAAATGTGAACAGACATCGACATAAAACCCTTCTGATACCAAGAAAAACAACCTCACAATATTAGCCTCTTCATACAAAAATGAAATAATCTTAGCCAAACAGGAATCCTATAATTTGCGCATCTCCCAACTTAACTCTAATACAAAAGAACTCTTCACAATCCTCAAAAAATTGGAAACACCTATCCAAGCCCCGGACACTTGCCCCAAGGACAAAGCTTGGTGCACCAGTATTCAGAGTGCACTAGCTAATAAAATAACGACCCTGCAGGATAAAATTAGCAACACAAAAGTATCTCTTCTCCTTGATTCTAATTCTAACAATACCACGGCCTTTGTTCCCTTGAACACCTCACCTCCTAATCATCCCGAACTACCGAAACCCGTTTTCAATTTCAAGAAAGTATCCTCTCTTGAAGTTGAAAAAGTCATCTTAACTCTTAAACCCTCGAACTGCCACGGTGATCCTTGCCCTGCACAAATCATAAAGGATGCTGCAAGGGACCTCTCACCTTTCATTACCAAACTTATAAATGCTTCATTCGCTACCAGCACCATTCTCAACAATTTGAAACAGTCATGGGTCCTCCCACTACTAAAGAAACAATCACTTGACCCGTCCGTGCCTACCAATGATCGTCCCATTACGACAGTGCCTTTTTTGCTTAAAACTTTAGATAAGGTAGCATACCTCCAAATTCAACAATACTTGGAATGCAACCACCTCCTAGGTGTACGTCAGTCAGGCTTTAGACAGCAACACGGAACTGAAACGGCTCTGATTGACCTCAAAGCACAAATAGACACCCTGAGAGACAATGGAAACACAGCACTACTTTTGCTGTTTGACCTCTCAGCGGCGTTTGATTTTGTGGATCATAAGACCCTCTGCCACCACCTAGACTCGGCCACCCACTTCTCACAAGAAGTCATAGGATGCATCCAATCTTTCTTAGATAACAGAACCATGCGGGTCTTCGCACCTACATTAGCTGCAGACCATATTCCATCACACGTGGTGTGCCTCAGGGCTCATGTGTTTTGCCCACTTTGTACAACATCTTCACAGTGCCCCTTTTTGATGATCTAGATGGCCTGTGTATCACCTACACTAATTATGCAGATGATACACAGATCCTCATCCCGTTGACGGGAGATACCCACAAGGATTTGGCCTTTGTGAACAGAGTATATCTCATCATCCAGGCATGGATGGCCTCTCATGGACTATGCCTGAATGATGACAAAATGGAACCCCTCATTCTGGGCACTACGGCTAATCTCAACAAATTAGGTCATCTATACTCTAACTTCACCATAGATAATAACAACATCCCAGTAGCCAAGGAAGTGAAAACCCTTGGTTTTTACGTAGACTCCACCCTCACTTTCAAAAAACAAGTCAACTCCATGGCCTCGGCCACTGCTTATACGTGCAAGCTAATTAGAGCAGCCAACTGCATTCCCAAGAAAGTCCACATATCTGACTTGAGAAGATCTAACAACTGGCTCTCTATTAAAGACAAAATTCTCCTCAAATCAGCCTCCCTTACTCATAAATGCCTACATATTGCCGCCCCTCAATACCTGACCTCCAGAATCCAGGAGACAATCTTCCAACCACCCCTCCAGAATAGCTCATTGCTAACCTACTTCAAGTACCTAGATACAAACGGATAAAGTCTGGCGGTAGCAGCTTCCCGGTCAAAGCTGCACAAAACTGGAACTCACTCCCACCTTCCTTAAGAGAAGACATGCCTTTCCTTCGCTTCAGATCTAACCTCCTTCAATGGATCAAGGAGCATGATGTTTAACTCTCCATCACATTGCCTACTATTGTGTATAATTGTATATATTGTATATAACTGTTGCATTATGCTTTAATATTTGTTTATCTATACAATATAGCTTGCAAAGTTCACCCATATTTTGTATTATAATGCACAGCAATGTAACTGAAGCTGAACAATCCTCTTTTCCTTCTTCTGCGCCTGAATACCCATGTGTCTGGTGCGCAATATAAATAAATAAACAAACAATATATATAAATAAATATGTTCACTCCCCACATCAATCTAGACCAAAATTATTCTTTGGAGTAATCAGTTGGAAACTATCCTGTTCCTTATTAAAGCTTTACATTCCAAAATCCAATGTCTGAGAGTATCGATGGTATTAGGGCATTTACAAAAATTACATTCCACTGAAGTGGCAGCTGCCCCATTAGGCATAGTCCAATCCCTTATTCTTTTCTTTGTATCGAACTGATTTAACTTAAAGTGCAAGAAAACCTGTCTGATCTTATTACAAGGAAAGCACTAATGATATATTGGCATGTCCCCCCCTTTTGAGAACCTTTTGTGTAATCTCAATAAGAAGAGTATTTGTTCAAGGACTTGATGGTCAGCCTCCAGTCATCTTGAAAAAGTTTCAAATTTGACTTTGTCAGGATTAACCATAAATTCCATATCAGACGATCCAATTTTTGCCAATAGATCACTCATACGAGACCTAAGCAAATTGACTGAGGGAACCATACCAAGTTTTAGCATCTGGTGAAAGTCAACAAAAAGAGAATTAGCAGGCGGCCTCAGGAACTGCAAATAGATCACTAATTGTCTCCACTGTTGTCTAGTGTGTAAAGAGGCAAGATTCAGTTTGTGATGTATCACTGAGTTCGAGATAGATGTAGCCAGTCCCAATATATTCTTCCACAAAAGCCCTTGCATGGTATCTAGACATGGACCTAAATCAACAGATGCCATATCCAGCCCTTACAATAGGACTGGTTCCACCCTCCCCAGGTAGTAGTTAATTGCTGTAAAAGGGAAACACCACACACTTTTCTTACAATGTGCTTCATATGGGACTTCAAAGGCACCAGTCTGTCCTTCAGCATTTCTTTCCACATCTTTAAGGATGAGGATAGGTCAAATTGTATCCCAGGTAGCGAATAGAGGTCACCCTCTCAACAAGTCCTGCAACCCTGTGACCATTGCATAACTTTAGGCTTTTTCCCATTAGGGAATACAACTTTGGACTTATCGCAATTAGCCACCAAGTTCTTTCTCATGGTGTACTCAAAGAAGATATTTAGCTTCCGTTGGAGGCCACACAGAGTCCTGTCAAAAATGACAACATCCTCCGTGGTGGCCAACCAATGGATTTTAAGGTGGCCCAACTTAACAGGTATCAAATCATAAGCCAGAGCTCCTCAATATCATACAGCTACATTTTGAAAAGTGTTGATAATACAACCCTGGTTGAGCCTATATTTGCCTAGAAACAGCTCCATCCTTACTGAGTTGAATTTGTATCTTAGAATCTTGATGTAAGAATGTAATGAGCTGAAAAAGCTTACGTGGAACCTTACATCTGAGAGGTTTATCCCACAAACATTCACACACTACACAATCAAAAGCCGAGGATAGATCAAGGGAGGCCATATATATTTCCACCCCCTGGGATACTTTCACTTTGTGCAGTAAATATTGGAGTACTGTTGCTTTGAGGGAAGTGCCGATTTCCTGTCAAAACACCACCTGAAAGCGTGAAAGAATATTATGTTTACTCAGGGAGATGTTCAAATCCCTTAAGAGCAAAATAGAGAACACTTTGCTAGTGGTGTCAGATGGGAATTAAAATGGACTCAATGCAGGATAAAGGCACCCTGTTTGTATAATAGACCTCATCAAAATAGGGTTTAAGAAAGAGGGCCCAAGCTACCATATCCCTTTTCAAAAGAAACGGGGGGAGACTATCCGGACCCAGTGCCCTAAAAGGTTTGAGTCTATCTTTGGCCCACACAATGTCCTCTATGTCCCAAAGGCGAGACTCATCTAACACAGGATTATCAAATAAATCAGGATATCGGGCAGCCTTGAAGGGGAGAATGCCGCCGTTTCTGGAGTAAAAACAAACCCATGTGCTTTTTTTAATAACATCCACCCTGGATACGTGAGCAAGATCATGAATTTATTTAATACACAAGCAAAATTGTCTAGAATTGGATTGGAGAAGGGTCTTCATGATGAACTTATTATCTTTCAAAAGGAGTTCATATTTAAGGGCGCTAACAAAATTCCTATGTCTTTGACCCTCCAATTTTTTTAGTTTTTGTAATTCACCATCCAAGAGTCTCAAGCACCTTAGTTTCTTAATAGCCCATCTTTTGAGTCTTTTAGAATCCTTAATTCTAGAGTCAAAGTGATGAGAATGTAAGGCCAATGTATGAGGTCCCCTGCTATTTGAAATCATCCTAATGCCCTTAATAATACATCTGTCCTGAGGTCTATCACCTGAAGTTATTGGGATACCATCACCAGTGGATTCCTTGCTCCCTCTCTGGTGGACCCTTGTCAAATGTCTCAAGAGGTGTCTATAGGTGTACTGTCCCATCTACACGATAGTCCACTCCTAGAGGATTTCATAGGAATGAACATGGGGAATACAGCCTGTCTACAGGAAGAAGCCATTATAGTAAAATGTATAATCAAATGGTCACTAGTTCCTGGATCAAAGAGACAGAGGTCAGTACATCTAGATTTAATAAGAGACGATAAAAAGAAATAATTGGTCCAGGAGGTGCAGGGACCCCTGTGCCAAGGGTAAAGAGGTGAACCAGACGTATAAATAGCCTCTATTTGCAAGAGATTCCAAGAGGTCATAAAGGAGTCCCAAACTAGTCCCCTCATAATGAGGTACACAAAATTTCTCATTTAAGACCTGCCCTTCGGCACAATGAGCGTTAGAGTCTTCACCCACGATCATAGCATGCTGGTGTCCCTCAGTCAGCCACACGTCAAATATCCCAGTCAGTATAGCTAGAAAGCAATGAAAAGGCTATTTTGCAGGATTCCAGTATACATTGACCAGTAACACATCACCAATAATGCCCAGAAAACACGCATACACAGCAAAGTTACCTTTGCAAGCATACCACAGCATCGAAGAACAGGCATAGAAGTTGATATCAATTGCAATAGAAGTAGCTGGACAGGAAAAGATCAAATAACCATCCAAATCAAAACTTCCCAAACACATAGTTTCCTGAATAAACAGGACATTGAATTTGCACAGATGAGACATATTATGGCATTTCCACAGCATGTTAGCCATACCACATATGTTACAGGACAAAAGCATAATATTACCTATGCTAGGATTGTGTTGTTCTTGCACATAATGTCACAAAGGTCTAAATTGTAGCTTCAATCTAGATCCAATCTTAATTTACTTTAGTACTATTAGATGTAAGTAGTTCAGATTGCATCGTAGCCAACACACGTGAGGCAGGACCCTCCAGAATAGATAGAGGTTTCAAGACAGTTTCCGGGTGGGGTGGATAAGAATAATTTGGCCACCTCATTACTCTTAAGTGGACATATGTCGTATCCAAGGGATTTAAATAGAGATTGCAGATCCCACCCCAGATTAGATACTATATCTGAGAACAAACGAGAAACCATCCGGTTATTGACATTTACCAAGAGGGAAATTAATTAAGTATCCCCAGAATGAAGAGATCTGAAAGGGGGCATTTGTGTAAATAACTCTAGCATACTTGAATTATTCAACCGCTTGGAACCATGTTTCTGTTTATCAACTTCCCACCTGATGATCCTATGTGATGTAGACACTGCGTAATTCGACCCCGGCTCCTGTTTCTCCACAGATACACACCCTCTCACTTGCTCAGAGAGAGAGTTTTCACTGTTGGGGCCAGTTGTAGAACACACCCGTAATAGTTGCACATTTGTCCCCGTCCCTTTTAGCAGCATGGAACGCAGTGCTTCAGCACTGTTATTCATGCCTATCAACACCACAGGAAGGGATACCTCCAATTGCACTATGGGCAAAGAAAAATTGCTGCCCTTGGTGGTAGTAGAGTTCAGGTTCTAAAACAATGTTATCTTGGACTGAGCACCTCTACCCAAAGCTTCAATCCGATTGGGAGATAAGATAGTCCTTTCTCTCTGATCCGCAAGAACACCAGATCCTAGTTGTATAATATTAAATGGGAATACTTGGCAGCTAATATCTGAACTCACCTTGTGACGCTGAACCATTGGGCTAGTAGGCTGATCAACCATTATCAGAGCAGAATTCCCCCATTTTCTGTTACCACATTTTTGTTGTGTCGTAGAACCACCCACTTGTAAGTCCCCAGGAGCAGCTGGTTCCTTTATCATAGACATACAGACATTATCTTGAACATTCAGATCAATAATAGTATCAACCAATGATATCTGATCTACATGCTTTTTGGAGGCATTAGCATTTCTATGTTTGCTAGTAGGGGATTTTTTGGTCGTTTTACCCTAATTTGAATTCTTCTTTTTCTTTTTTTAATTAGGATAATTATGGGCATGCGGAGGAGAATGAACCACATCAGTAATTTGGGAGGAGCACCCCACATTGGTACTGTACGGTCCAGTCCCTCCTGAAATGTGCAGGTCACCTTTCAGAAAAAGATGCCTGTGCATTTCTAAAAGTAGCACAAAAGAAATGAGTGCATTCTCTGCGTTCCTTAGATTTGCATTACTTTTGGACAATAATGACTATTGTACACGAAAGAATTGCTCAAAGTGGGTGGAAAGCATCCAAATACAGCAAATTAATCATGCAAAGGGGGAGTGACCACAGAAAGCGAGCAAAGAGCACTAAATGCTGATTCACAAAACACTTCATTTGCTCAACAAAAATGCCCTTCTACATTTGCTCATTTTGCAATATGGAGCAAGTGGCCAACCAAAGAAGCAGACAGTGCACTGCGATCACAACCGCCATCCCAGTGCAAAAGATCAGCACAAAAAGGCAGTTCCACATTTCCAAAATGGCCAGACCAGTAGGCATCATTTTTCTGCATCGACTGATGAGGAGGTGTGACAAATGTACTTCTGTCGGGCAGGAGTAAAATGGTGAGAAAAGGCTAAAGCGCATACACAGAACCTGATACTTCTACAAACAAGAGTGAACCCAATCATAATGGTAAAACAAACACAGTTAAGAGATATACCTTTTTCGCCATTTGTGATAATGTCAGCCGAGAAGGTTATACTCTCAAGAGGGGTGTGAATGTGATCTAGTAGCATCCCAAACAACAAGGTATAACAGTCAAAAATAAAGAGAATGTCCAATAACGATCACGGGCACAATTACCAAAGGGGTTAAGGGTGTTCTGACCACCTCATAATTTGGGACATTAGCTTTGGTCCACACCAAATATTCCACCCGACCCTTTGCATTCTGGTTCCAACTAATGTTGTAGTGCTTTCATTGGACGTCTATCGTTTAAGCAGGATAGCCGAATCCTCACATCCAATAGCAAAGTCTGTCCAAAAGACTATATATGTCCCAGGATTTGCATTTTATTATCAGGGTGACAGTTGTGACACATGAAATGTGCAACAAATACAATGTACATTAGATGCTCAGAAGGATTTCAGCTTCAATTGCCATCAGAGACATATATTTGAAACATCAAAACCTATGGTCATTCTGATGTTCCCAAAATGCTCTTCGATTTTATGCGAAGGATCAATGTGGTATTTGTCCCTCTCACCTTACTCATGTGTGATTTTCTCACAGATGAGAGCAATGTACTTATTGGGATTACTTTTAAAACTCATAGGGCCAGATTCTCCAAAAATAGCGCAAATTAAATGAGTACAGACAATGCGCTTGTTTCATTGTGCTATTTTTAGAAGTGCTCAGGTCACCTTATTCACAAAGAAGGGGCTGGACATTGGTGCAAAGATGCGCTGTCCAGCCCCCTTGTGCTCGCACCACTAATGTATGACAGGCTGGGAGTGTATTTCACAGAGATGGCACAGTGAGCTAAGCGCTTGCCCCTGATATTCCAGCAGGGTCAACTAAGTCTTTCATCCTTCCGGGGTCGATAAATAGAGTACCACTCTGTGGAATAATAATGTCCTCAGTTATTTCAGCGCTCTGGGATCTATGGGTGTGTAGCGCTATATGAGTAATACATTATTATTATTCTTATTAGAAGGGCACATAAAGGGCCCTTCTCTGAAAAATGATAAAAAAAATCCTTTCCATCCCTTTTTGGGAAATGCTAGTGTGATAGCCATGGTTTAAATCACGGCTGCCACACTTCAAAAACAAATCATGACAGGGGCAGAAATGACCTTTCCATAATTTTCCCTTTCCCCTGTGCCTCTTTCAGAAAGCGCAGGGGGATTACTGTCATTTCGGAGCCTTTAGAAGGGTATTCTGTTTTGAATTGGGGATGCGCATTTGATACTCTAATGCCCTGAATGCCCTGTAGTGCCCGAAATAAGTGTACAAATAATGCGTAAAAGGCGTACCCCAGTTTTATGCATGATTTAACATTTTGGGGTATTTGAAAAAAAATGTTTGCAGGCTGATTGGGAGACAGGAGGTTGAAATACATTTCCTCCTCCTCATGCCCACTCTGCCTGCCAAACCACAACGTTTTAAACCTACCTGAGGAGATTGCAGACTCCCTCCGCAGGGCTTCCACACCCTCCCTCATGTTGTGTTACTGCACTGAAACAAAGGGGGTCGTTATAGGTTTGCCAGTCGGAGAAAAAATGCATGTAAATGTGCTGGTAATTCCATGACTAGCACTTGTCCCGGACTGGCAAACTACAGCCAAGAGCTTGAGGTAAAGCAGGACCCCACCTGCAAAAAACAGCCAGTATTTCCATGGAATGTGGGTTTGCTGCTCTTCCTGCCACCTATAATATCCCAGTAATTCCGGGATATTGGGTGGCAGAAACAGTAGGTCAGTTTACCGGTATCCTGCCGGAATTAGCAGTGGGATAGCTTCAAACTTGTAATGAGGGTTTAGCAGTGGGATAGCTTCAAACTTGTAATGAGGGCATATGCTATAATCATAATTGGAGTCCTGTGCAGGCCTGACAATAATACTGTCATGATAATCAGACAGTCCAAATCTGCTCCTCTTCCTTTCATCATGCTGCCTATATTTCACTGTTGATGAATGTATTTATTAGGCTTCTACTGCTGCAGTTCACTGTTACTGTACAAAGTAAACACATAGCATGCTGCGCAGGGTCTGGTAAAATGGCTGCAAATGGGTGTGAGCTGGCCAGGTGCACGATGCTGGCCTCTGCCACAGTGTCAGGCCACCAAACCACAGAGCGATAGCCTGTGTCAGTCACGCACGAGTATGAGACAGAAGAGAGCCAAGCCATCCAGATCCCCAGCCCACCTAACATCCACTCATCCATGAGTTGAAAGAAAGTAATCTCCAATTGTAAACCCTACTAAGCACTGCCTAAGAGGAGCAGCCCTCTCACTGTGTGTGTTCAGGGAAAGGATGTGATAAAAACAAATACCCTACGGCTCCTCACAAGGCCTCGTTCTTTTCTGCAGTATGTGTTTCCCTGTTTCAACTTAACGTGTTTCTCCCAGCGTCCAATCAGCAAGACTGGTAGGATAACAAAGTGTTGTTCTAACTTGACCATAACCGTTCACTGAGACAGATGTTGGGAAAAGCAAAGGGGAGGATAGAGGTGTCCCACTGATGGATGATGGAGAACAGATTGATACTAGGGAATATATATCAGGGAACAGAGTGTGCACCTCGCCTTTGAATTAAATGACTCCTTGGAGGGAGGAAAAAATGAATGTGCATGAATACAAAACTCCTTATCTGTAGAGAAATGTTTGCAGTATTAGGCAAAGTACTACATTGGCCTAGCTTCCAAAATCACTCAGACAGTGCACGCCTATCAAGAGAGACCAAAGAATGGATGATCAGGTACACGCAACAACCTCAATCCATTGCCTCCAGACAGAGACCAAGAGCACATGACTGATCAATCCCTGTCTTGAACTTTTCCATGGGTGGGGTGTTGAGTTAGCTATCCCCATGCAATTCCCATGAATGCATCCAGTTTTAATTAAGGTTGTGTTGATATGTGTCTCAGTCCATCAGCCAATTTCCTAGGTTGCATTCAGGTGACTCTATAAACTGAGAGAGAGAAAGTTCTATTTTTTTGTTAAAACCTTTGTCCCTTACAAGTCTTATTGACCAATTTACTATTTGAAATGACCTACTTTGTTTACCTGCTCTGATCCACTGAGCTCATCCTGCTCTGCAGGCGAAAGGCTCTGCATTGCTGGGCTAACCACTTAAGCCCGTCCTGTCTTGGAGAGGGGGCATTTATATCCCTGTGACAGTACTGTGGACCTTCCAATCTAGGACAACACAGGCTACGCACCTATGTGTTCATTCCAGAGGACTATTTTGCTTTCAGAGGTTCTCTGCTACTGGATTAAAAATGCTGCTTTCATGTAGCACATCGAGCTGGTTTTCTCCCACATCTAAGTCCTGTGATAATAGATTTTCTTTTTAGCCTCTGTAATAATATTCAATTAATAGACCTCAAATTGGCAAAGAGCTGGGTTGGATTTGCTTGGCTTCAAGCTTGCGTTCTCTAAACTAAAAACAAATGTCTGAAATTGGCAAAGAGCTGGGTTGGATTTGCTTGGCTTCAAGCTTGTGTTCTCTAAGCTAAAAACAAATGTCTGATGCAAGTGCTTAACTCACAAAGCTATTTTATAGGCTTAATAACCAAAAAACATCCATTCTGCATATGACAAGTTCTATTTCCCCTAATTGAATCCTTAAATGTCCACGTGACATGTTGTCTGTCCTTGGCTGAAGACACAGAACAGGTTGTTCTTCTGCGGGACATGTTTTATATCCCTGGTTGATGAATCTCAAAATCCATCCCTCCTGAAGGTGACAGGATGTATTGCCTGTGTTAATCACATTAATACAATATTTTATTTTACATCTTGATTCCATTGTAATTGTGGGTAATTATTGTAATGGCACATCTGTCAGAGGTCCTCGGCTTGGCCTATGCTACCCATGTGTAAGCTAGGTGTGCTTTGTAGAGGTATTTGGCCGGTCTCTCGCTGAGGTTGGTTGACAAGAGTGCCACAGGTTTTGTCACTAAGCTTACAGCCTTTCTCCAAGTTTGCTCCTCAGAGGCTCTCGATCTCTGTCTAAATTCCCAGAAGCCATCCATCTTGCAATTGGCAAATTCCTTTGACTCTGGTGAATCAGAGACACCGAAACCCATCCCTCCCACACTTAAATAGCTGATTATCCATGGACAAATCCCTAGAACCAATCCTTTCTAGAAGTCACTTGTGTTTGTATAGCTTTTACTGGAACAGTTTCACATTTCAATTACAAGTTCCTTGTCCTTTTGCTGAACCCAACAGCCCATTCTTTTCACAGGTCGAATATATTTTAGCCACCTGCCAAAACCACAAACCCACCCTTCCTACAGTTGACAGGTTTGTTGTCCATAGGGGAATCACAGTAAATAGTTTTTGTCCCTGAACAAATTCCAGGAATCCTCCCTTCCCACAGGGGACATATGCTCTATCCCGCAATGAATCAGAGGAAGTAAGGAAGACTTTGTGCCAACCTGGGAAAAAGGTGCCTCAACAGCAACACTAGATCATATTTTTGCCACCCAGGAATTGTACCCACCAAAAATAGTGATCACAACTTGTTGGAATTTATGTGGACATCTTTTCAGGAGAAAAGAAGGCGGATGCAGTCTGCTATCGAAGAATCTGGTGGAAGAATAAAATGTGAAGTCAACACAGGAGATGTGGGTGATTTGATCAAAAAATATATTGAGGTTGACACAAATAAAACGCAAACTGTTCCGGATTTCGCACAACACATAAATATGTATCGGTACACGGCTAAGAACTCAAAGTCAAATTCGACTGGCTTTAGCCATATATATGACAAGGTTCTGGTCGGAGAGAGGAAGAAACTGAGGAAAGAAAACTAAGTTCATAAAGGACATACAGTCGGCAGCTTTAGCGGAGAAGGCTTATAAAAACTGGCTAAAAGCGCATAAAGCATCAATGTACCAAGCAGACGCCGAAATGTTTTTATGGCTGTTAAATAGGTGTCATTCAAGGGATTTCTGGCAAATAATAAAATCATCAACAAACGGCACGGCAAATAGATTACACAATTACGTCGGTGAACAGAATTGGATGTCCCACTTCACAGAACTCTTTAAAAACCCTAATTTAGGGAACCAACATCCCCAGACTAAATCTGAAGTGGAGTGGATGATACCCATTGATGTAACATCTATTGCAATGAAAATTCAAAAATTGAAAAACTCCAGAGCACCGGGGCCGAACGATTTAACAAATGCGCACTTGAAACAAGCTCCGGAACAATGTGCTGTGTTTATTAGAGATGTCTTTGACAGAATTGCAAGAACAAAAACAATACCCTTATCCTGGAAAAAAGCAACTATAGTGTCAATCTACAAGGCTGGTCCAAGAGATAACCCTAAGAACTATAGACCAATAGCCTTGCTTGATGTTGTTGGCAAGCTCTATGGATCTACGCTACTGGACCTTTTTCAATCTTGGGCCGTCGACACAAAAGCCATTGACCCATTCCAGGCGGGTTTTGTCAAAAACCTCGAACCCTGGTGAACATCCTTTTAATGAACACCTTAAAGGGGAAAACAAAAGAAGGAGGGCCCCCAATCTATGTGGCCTTTGTTGACCTAGTCCAGGCCTTCGACTAGGTCAACAGGGAGCTCCTCTGGAAAAAGCTAAAAAAAAATCGAATGTCCAGATTACATCGTGGAACAAATCCAGACTATCCATACAGAAACATCAATATCTGTTAGACTGGATCAACAAGGAACCATCTCTAAACCCATTCGAACATCGAGAGGTGTCAAGCAGGGTTGTCCATTGGTGCCTACCCTCTTTAGCACGTATCTATGGGACTTCAAAGATTCAGAGTCACAGGTTAATCCTTCCTGCCAAAGCTAGGGGGGGGGGATTAAGATTTCGCGTCTTCTATACGCAGACGATCTAATCATCTTAGATCAACTCCAATTGGCCTTCAGAGGCAGCTCAACAACTTGAGAGCATATATAAGAAATAACAATCTGGAAATCAATATGTCTAAAACACAGATAATGATATTCCAAAAAGCAGTCAAAGCAAATGCAAAATTTATATGGGTTTTGGAGGGAGAAAAAAAACAGACGGTGGAAGAATTTAAGTATCTGGGTGTCACTTTAAGCAACAACCCCACAGACAAGAACATGCAACAATAACTGTGGGACAACATGAAATGCCTGACTGCCCAGGCAAAGAGAATCGAAAGAAAATTCTGTAAATTTTCATTACAACCAATTATTCAGTTCTACGAAACGAAAGCTGATCCCGCAATTCTTTACAGTGTAGAGGCTTTCTTAAACCTTCTGGACGATCTATGGCAGAAACTTGAAAGCCTATTCTGGAGGAACTTGCTGAATCTACCACCGTCAACTCCAATGGCCCTGATCAGAAGGGAGCTCAGTATTTCATCATTAAGTGCCATTCTAGACAGAAACCATCTAATGCTCTTCAGAAATGTGATTATCCCCAACGCCCATATATCATCAATTGCATCCATAATGAACTGTATGCTTTGAATTTAAGTCTTTTGAAACCATTGGCACAGAAATTCAATGATACCCTTACTGATATAAGATCAATGGAACTTGATCTTATAAAGAATCCAACAAAAGTGATTGCAAAATTAGAAACGTGGGATTGGATGAGATCCCAAGACTCTGCTTCAGCATACAAATTAGTAATGCACCTTCTATTAGTAAGCAGAAAAGTGAACAATATAAGATCTTATCTGAGGAAATTTCTAAACCGTCAGTCCCGACAAACTTTCATGAGAGCTCGTTTGAATATCATCTCAACAAATGAAATCAGAGCTATTAGAGGAATTTCGACCTCAAACTTATGCCGGTTTTGTGAGACGACGGACCAAAAGGAAACTATCAGACATCTCCTTTTGAACTGTAAAGGTCTGGAGAAAGAGAGATCGAACAAATGAAATCAGAGCTATTAGAGGAATTTCGACCTCAAACTTATGCCGGTTTTGTGAGACGACGGACCAAAAGGAAACTATCAGACATCTCCTTTTGAACTGTAAAGGTCTGGAGAAAGAGACATCTACTCATATGATACATCTGTTCAAGGACATATCTTACTATGACGAGGAGATCTGGTGGAACCATTTAATGGAGGGAGAGAGAATGTCAGTGACCCAATTCCTGCAGAACATTGATATCATGAAACCTTAGAAATAGTTAATTCTCATTTTCATTTTCATTCTCATCTTCTTCTCTCCCTCTCCCTTCTTAGAAACTTTCAGGTTTGTCTGTTTTTCTTTTAATGAAGGGTGTAAGAATGTTTGTAAAAGAATGTGCAAACATTTAAAAAGAAATGTGGTAATAGAATATGCTTTGTTCTTTGGAAAGGAAACTCTGCAGAGCCCATTATTTCAGCAGATAATCATGTTATACATCCTTCCTTCCTCTGAGTGAGACAATGATCAGAATCTAACACATGAAATACAGTGATTTGTTCATGGGTTGATTGACAGAAGATTTACTTCTTAGAGAAAATGTTCTGGCCGTATACTCGAAAAATGAAAATTCTCTTTCCATAGGAGAAGTCACTGAGCCCCTCAATCTTTTGGGTGCAAGTCCAATGTGCTCGATGAAACCCCTTTGCTCATGCTTTTAAAACATTCTTAACTCAAAAACACATCCTTCTTAAGTGAAAAGCTGTCCTCCCTGTATTCATCCTTCATACAGGATGCAGGTTCTTTGTTTCTTCTTGCAGCCATGTTGTCACTGTGCACAACGAATTTACTTTGCAACAATGACTATACAGCAGTTTTGCATGGTAATGCATCTATACCACTCAAACACTGCAATCCTAAAACTACATCTGACAATATTGTTCTTCCCCAACATTTCAATGGTGGTTGTTCCCCTGATCAAGTTTCTATAAAAATATTTTTACTTTAATTAAACAAACGATCTGCAATAATAACTAAATAGAAAAACACTGTACAAAACCCAACCCTGTGGAAATGGAATGACCCAAAAAGTCAGAAAAAAAGACCAAATGGGAGATTTGGCCGAATTTCAGCTGTTCAAAAATTCTGAACGGCTGAAAAGTTAAACGAAATCCCCCATTCGCCTGCATGGGCTGCAGGGGGTGTCCCTCACACCCTTGCCAACTATATTGTGAGTGGGGTTTGTTAGGGTGTCCACTGCAGCCGGTTGTGAAAAGAATAAAAAGAAAAAAAAAAGGAAAGGACCCTGCGGCACCGGTTCCCGATCACAGAAGTGAAAGGGAACAGGCGTCTCAGGGACACAGCGAGTGGGCAGCACACAATGAAGTGTGCCGCCACAAGGTAAGTAGGGTGGTGGGGGTGGGATTGTGGGTGGGGGCAGGGGCCAAGTTGGAAATGTTCAGGGGAGAAACGTCAAAGGTTATTTTGAAAAAATATTCTTCAGTCTTTTCTCCCTCGAACATTTTCATCATGGGCTTTCAACCCTGATCCATGGAAATGATGGAGGATATGCACAGATAGAAAGATGCAGCACCTAGATAATGGAGCAGGTGGACTGAAGGTAATATTTGACCACAATGAGTTAAAAAGGGACATGTTCTGGTAGCAAAGGGATGAATTATGTATGACCTATTCAGTCTCTAGGGCCAACAAGGGCACAAAGGGGGCTCCAGTCAACATTACCTTTCATGGGTCTTGAAGGTTCAACAACGGCAACCCAGGCTTCTAGGTGCTGTTTGTGTGGTTCAAATTGGCGTTAATTCAGCAGTCACATTTTTCAGATGGGGAGCAGTGTCAAGCAGGGGTCAAGCTAAAGATCATTGTGGTTTAAAGCACTGCTTGAAGAAGGGCCACCAGTGTTGATTTGACTATTAGATTGATGGCAAAGATGCCAATGACTGAATCACAGTTAAGTCACATGGTATGATGCACCGTTCCATGGTTGCCGTTAAGTGAGTACACCAGAGTCAGTTCTTATATCAATGTAGATTGTCAGTGAAGATGTTGGTGGTTTGAACGGTAGTTTGAACGTGTTGGAGGCAATGATGGAGGCAAGAGCCAAGGCAATGGTGTGCTCAGCTGGTATGGTACAGTGGCAAACTGGTTTGTGCATATGATATAGCGGCTTGAAAGTCAGTTGTGTGCTAAAAGCAGCTTCGGAGGGTCCTGCTGGTTCAAACTGGCTGCAGTGGGCTCAAATCAACGTTTGCATTGGTTCAATGGTAAAAAGTACAGGATTCATGGCTATCCTGGCTCTCAGGTGCTGTGAATCCCACTGTGGGGACTCAAAGACATGTGATGTCCTTGTTCATGGGCTTCCAATGCAAGGGAGAGTGGTGCACACTACCAGGATTCCCTCACCAAAATGCAGTCCTGGGCAGAAGAGTGACTGACAAAGATGTTGGTCTTGTTTCAGCAGCAGGTCACCTCCAATGTGCTCTGGGGATGAGTAGGGAACAGAGTTCTCCTATGTCTTGGAGATTTAGGGCCTCATTATGACCCTGGCAGTAGGGGGTTCACGGGGCCGGTAGAGCTGCCGGCCTTTTAACCCCTATCGCCTTATTACGAGGTCTCCTTGTGGGACCCGGTAAGGACGCCTGGTATAACCAGGCGTCCTTAGTGGGTCCCGCGAGCAGACCAGGATGCAAACAAAGGGCCCGTCATTAACAGGCCCGTTGTTTGCATCCTCCCCATTCCCATTGAGCCCTATGGGGTCCTGAGCCCTATGGGGTCCTCAAATGGGAATGGGGATGTACCAGGTCTGGGTTCGCTGAATGGGGAAATACCGGGCCCTCCAAGTTCGGAATGGCCCAGTATTTCTCCATTCAGGGAACCCGGACCCGGTACCTGGTACGGGGGTAGCCATGCCGCAAATAGCGGCAGGGCTACCTCCATTGTCGTAATGAGGCCCTTAGTCTTTACCTCATCCTCATTGGTGGAGGGCTTTGGAAAGTCAACTCTCCCAAAAGAGGTCCAATTAATTCTTTCTCAGGTGTTTGTTCCAAAATGAATCTGTCAAGGAGTGGAAGACTCCTTCCTTTAATGGCAAAGGTCTACAGGTGATTGGACTAAAGCAGGTCTGCTTTAGGTGTCTAATCCCTGTTCCCTGGTACACGTGGACTTTGCCTCTGCCATATCCAAAGTGCTTTGTCTTAAAGAAAGTGGAGGGGACAGGAAGGACGAGAGATAGCGAGAAAGCAAGATAGTCAATCTGGCTCCAGTTGGTCTGACCTGCCCCTGTCTACGCTAACTATGCCCCCTTCCCTTGTCTGTAGCATCAATGGCGCCTTTCGTATGAAGCACCCTAGTGTAAGACTCATCCTTTTGGGATGGGTGTGAACTTTGATTCCTATTTCTGAGCAAAGCTCCTGCTGGCAGGCTGGATCACTGGAGAGAGGTGTTACCCAAGCTCAAAAAGGACCAAAGGAGAGGCATAGCAATCCATTATCCAGCTCTGTCAGTTGGCAGGGCCAGGCTGTCTAGCCATGATACACATAACCCTCCACAGCTGAGCTGGGCTCACCGTGCTGGCAGTTATAATATCAAATTGATGTGGCTGTGATAAGCATGAGAGATGCTAGTCAACATATTCTAGCTCAAGTATGGCTTATATTTACAGTTTGAAACTGACGCCATGATAGCAAGTCTCATAGTTATGTGGTTTTGGGAACAGGGGTGCAAATCTTAAATGCAATGACTTAGTTGTTATTGCACTGTTATTCCACTGAGCCTGCTCTGTGCCACAAGCCTCCGGGCACTGCAGATCAGGACACTGATTCTGCAAGATACAAGTGTACACTATGCTTTTGGCATGGAGTTTGTATAGAGTGGGGTCTAGGCAGCAGACCATTCTCTCTGAGAGAGAATTCCCTGGATCATTTCATATTTCATAAAAAGAAAATTCAGGTCTAGTACACCCTTGCAGATGGCATCCCTTCACATGGCTTCCGGACATAAAGTTTGAGACTTACCATTCTAAGGGTCTGGCTCATCATCCTCGTGAGAATAACTCTTGAGGCCATCTGCACTGGGGTGTTGTGACCCCTTTTTGTGTTGGATGTCCATGTCCAATCCCTGTAGGTATATGGACCAATACAATAACTTGGGATTTTCTCTCTGCATTGCTATAGGCCACCCAAGAGTCATGTGGTCTATGTGTACAATAAAGTGAGATCCACAAATGTAGAGTTTCAGCTGGTATACCGACCAAACAACTGCATATGTTTCTTTTTCAATTGTGGCCCAGTTGTGCTTGCATTTGATCAAGCGCCTACTTAGGTGTGCACACGTTTGTTCTACCCTGTCAGACTTCAGCTGTGCCAACATTGTACCAATACCAAATTCACAGGCGTCTGTCTGGATAATGAATGCTCTAGAACTGGGACATGGCACAGACCATCCTTCAAGTTCTGAAAGAATGTCTGACAGGCAGGGGTCCATCAACCTTTTGGAGGTGATGTTTGAGTGTCCCATACAGCTTGATACAAGCTCAGTAATAATACATGTGGCCCAGGAAGGCTCTCACTTGCGTCTGGGTGAAGAGGATGTCCCAATCTATCTCTGGGTGGACTTTGGCTGTTTCTTACCTTTAGACACGTAGTGCCCTAATTAAGTCGCAGTTCTTTGTGTTATCAGGCACATGGATGCCTTGATAGTCAAGCCAGCATTCTGCCAGGCAGAAATAACCTGCTTCAGGTGGGATAGATGGTCTTCTGAGGTGTGTCAGCAGCATCATCTAAGTAGGCAACTCTGAAGTCTTCTACTCCTGATAGAACCTGATTCACCATCCTCTGAAAGGGCATAACAACAAACATATAGTGCCTTTCTGAAGTGAAAAATGTGGACCTCTCCTTTGTGTCGTTTAGACCAACCTGTCTGTATCCTGCCATGCGATCAAAGGTACTCATGAACTTGACCTGTTCTAATTAAGCAATTAGGTAATAGTAGGAGCCGCAACTTCTCGAATTGTTTCAAATTCATGCAAATATAGTAGAAGCTTGGGTTATCTGTTTTTGCCAACTCTTTACAGAACCCCACAGTAACATATATTGTGTTCAATTTATTCTATTGGCCCTCTTGCATTGATTGTGATTGTACAAATCATCTTATATGGTTTCAAGCAGACAAGTATCTTGAGCTCTGCACTCTTGGGAATCGTTCGTAGCAGGAGGGTCAGACATATGTCCTTACTTAGCTTTAATTAAGCTTTATAGGTCTAGCCAGAGGGTCGTACTGAGATTTATGGGCCCCAAACAACAAGTTAAAGACCTAAAAGCAGCAAGGGGGTTTAACAAGGTCTCAGAGCCCATAACTCCCGGTACGGCCTGAGGGTGTGGTCTAAAAAGCTATTATTTCCTATTAAAATAATGTTTAAAAATACGTTTTAAAACACAGCAATCTGCGTGGAGGAGGTAGGGGCAAGGCTTATAAAAATCTGGATCGCGTTTGCCAGGTGCAGCCCGGCGAAGACTTGAGGTTGGATGATACCCTCCCTATCCCCACCAAGAAGGTAAGGAGTGGGGAAGGAGTGGGGAAGGGAGGTGGGTACTCTTATGTGCCTGGGCCTCGTCTGTCAGATGTGGCATAACATTTCCCAGCATCCATCAGTGCTTCTAGATTGGAAGTCTGCTGCTCGATATCACAAAGAACCATAACCATTCAACTGTCCGACACTTGAAATTTATCATGGATGTTGTCGGCTAGGTCTGAGCAAATGTGCCAATATCACAGCAGGGTGCCCTTGAGAAAAATGAAATATATTATGAATCCTTCAATTTGGACACCGATTTAGGAGTTGCTGCCTGGCAAAGCACAAGCTGAAAGAAACTGTAAAGAAAAACTGTTAGATGTGGGCTCTTGAGTCCTTTGGTTCATTCCTCAGCATCACTGTGCCAATTTGTGAATTGGCTAATGGATTAGAGGTGTTTTTTGGGCTGACAAACTGCAAACACAAAAATTCCCCCGCTGACCAGTGTCTGTGGGAAAACAACCGATTAGTGTTTATAATTCTGAAGGAATCCAACCATATCTGTTGAATCAAGGAGCACATGTGAAGAAGAAGATTGATGGTACTTTCGCAGAGGCCTATGTTATGTAACCCAGAAGGCAGGAAGGGTGTTTGCCATCAACATTCTTGGCTTGTGATCTCGAAAGAAAGTAACTGCAAAGAAAGGAAGGTTGAGGTGTGTCATGATATTAGGACATTTGATATCGATGCTCATTATGTTTGTGGAGTTTTCCTGGTAATGCTACTGTTTTTCTGTAGTTACTTGCAAACAAGGAAGCAATGTTACTAAGTGAGCTGTCATTATGAAACCTTTTTCATTTCAAAGTCCATTTTGTTATTATAAGAATGTACTACTTGGCTTGTTTGGTCACAGTTTAATCATACAAGTCAACATCTACATGTGTTGTGTGCAAAGGCATTTCTTTGAAAATTGCACAAGAAAGGGACGGGCAGGTTTTGACGGGCCTATAGGGAAATAGAGCAATGCCCAAAGTGCAGGCCCTAAACGCTAGTGAAGCCCTTTTTTCTCAGTCACAGTGGGTAACTTTTTGGGCGAAGTGGAAGAGCTTGTGCAGCTAGCAGTTTTTACTAGTGCTGTTGAACAAATATTCTTTCAAATGTGCGATGGGGGAACTTGCATGCCAAACTGTGTGCGTAATCCAGTTTGTCGATTCATGGAATTGAATGCACAGGATTTACCTTGGATTTACAAGGATTTTGAGATGGCCTGGCATGTCCCAGCGATCGTTCGACTGCCTTGCATGAGACACCAGGCAGAGCATGGGCGTGGCTTGCGCACAGGTCAGAGAAGGGGCAGAACACAGAAAATGGGGAAGAAAATATGAAAAAGTGAGCATTACGAGGGACAGCCCGAAGGTAATCCATTGCACACCCACTATTGCATGGAAAAATTCGTATTCAGGTATCCGACTGCGTAAACTCCCCACAGGGAAATGGCAATGCAAAGCCCTCATGCTATCCACCACCCGATGGCAGGCATACAGACACTTCTGCATAGGATTCACTATGCAGAGGTGATATAGGATGTCGGATTTAGGGGTGCATGCACCCAGCCAGGGTTCTGATCTAATTTAGGGGTGCTTGTACACAGTGTAGCGGGGAGCAGGAACAGTTGACGGCAGTGTGCACGCAGATTTTCCAAGTTTCACCCGATTTACGATAAATTGTACACATGTTGTCGGGGTGCCATTGACAGTTATGGAGACTCTGCACAAGATCCCTGAGAAGCAGGCCTGCTTGCAGGGGACATTGAGGGTGATGGATTCACACCCGAGGAGCATGCTGAGCTTAAGGCCCTTTAGGAATGTGCATATGTAATGTTTGCGATCACGCCAGAGAAATTCTGGATCCAAATAATGGTACCAACTCAGGAAGATGGCAAAGTACTGTCTTATTAACAATTATCTAAAACAGGGAGGTTTACAACGAACATCAACAGACATACGCTCAGTCTACCAATTATCTCCACAAAAACGACAATTCTTATAGTGATAATGTGTCAGAGTGACGTCATACTACATGGCAATAGTGAGAAAACCTGTCAAGGGTCGGTATTGGTTAAGGGAGACATCTAAGTATACTTTTCTATAGGAGATAGGATTGTTATTGGCTGTCTGTTATCAGGTGGACAACTTATGCTTACCTCTAAAAAACATGTAATTTCAGAAATATTAGATACACAGTTTCTCATTGGTCTTAAAACTATAAGGTCCTTCATTATATGGACTAATATAATTGGTTGGCACACTTGTGCCATGTCTCGAACATTTGGTTCATTTTAGCTGCGCCTAAGCCAAGACCCAGGTGCAGGGAGGTAGGTTATGAAGCTACCTCACCACCCAATTAGCCAACCATCTCTCATTGCCCAAGCCTTCTGTCATGAAATGTCTTTGTACTTGGCCTTGCAGAATATCCTTGTCTTTGGGAAAGCACTGGAGTGACGGCACTCACTATCGTGTCTGGGACTTCAAGTTCAAGCTCTATTTCCATCCTTAGCTCAAGTTTGGTCCATTTTGCAGCTTTTAAATGCTCTAAATGAATTCAAATTTGCCATCCTTTGTGTTCTTTCTTGCACCTTAATGTGAGACGGTTCATCCTCCGGATACTCATTCTTCTTCAGAACAGATAGCTTACCTTGCTTCTTGAATCTTGACTCTAGGCCAAGTAGCCTTGCCCTTCAGCTTCACAAGCCTATTATTCTTGCTGCAACACAGTTTTCTATTCCAACTTCATAGGTTGTGGCCTAATGAATTTGTGATACCAATGTGCATGTTCTATACAATGGCGGCTTCTCCTGCATTCGATTCACTATTCATAGCCAGCTTCTATGATGACTTAATGTATCTTGCGTTTCAGCAACTGTACATTTATTGAACAGTTGTTTTTCTACAGAACTTTGTGCACATGCAACCTTCCTTTTCTATATTGGGAAACTCACTTGATTCTTTACTTCATCATTAGTTTCTTCAGTATCTATACATCATCTTTAGCCAGTATCTCAAGACATCTTGCACACTTCTTATGACATCATTAATTTGTTGGTTAGCTTCTTTTCACACTCCATCATGTTTTGCCTCCTGCAGGTTATCATCACGTTGTGGGTACATTCAGTAGGGTTGTCTCAATGGATATCTTCTTTCAGATAAACGCTGCTGTTTTGGTATTATGGCTGGTGTTAGGCACGGCACGATTTAATGTCTCCAATAAACGGGAGGTAGGGTGGCAGGATCTCCTGCAGAGGCACACAGCTGCTCCTATACAACGCCAAGGTGTCAGTTTCTGGCTGTTTATGATTTGCACGGGGGCGTTCCGGCTACATCTTGCATATATGGTTACTTTGCACAAACAATTCCATGGATACGCAGAGTACGCAGAAAATCAGTGATGTTCTCGGCACATGGACACTGCAGGATTTCTGCACACTTTTCCATCAATCCGTCCCTAAATATGTTGTAGTTAAAATATATATTTATTATATTAATACATTACCTCACGCCACACCATCCAACATGGCCCTGGCATCTCTCCCCAAAGAGTTCCTGGTGTGCAGAAAGCCAGAGCTGCACACCATCTGCCCCCCTGGTTGCCACTCAGAGGACTGCATGCCAAAACCGTCACTGCCGAAAACACGCCGCAAGCTCCCGGACCCCTAAAGTCCTGCCGGGGCACCCCACCCAACCTATAAAGCCCACCTAAAACTGGGTCCATAAAAAATGGAACAGAGTGCTAATACACAGGTGCAAGCCCTTGCATTAGCACTCCAGAGCCCAGCCTGCTCCAAACACCCACCAATGTAGGACCGGAGCAGAAGGAGGCACTGCTCCCAGCGGCCACACAGCCCCACCAGAGGTAAAGAGGGCGGTGTATCTACAACTCCTCCTTATAATAAGTATTCACCCGCAATTTATTTTTAATTATTATTATTTACTTTTTAAAATATTATTATTATTGTTTAAACGTCCAGCCCCCACCGCCACAAACCACAACTGACCTTGCCCCACGCATCTCAAACTGACAGAGACACCAGGCCCAGCAAGGCAGGGAAGGTTTAGGAGCAGCGATTGAACAAACGTAACTCTGTCAACCGTCACTTGGCTCCCAAACCTTGCTAGCCCCTTATATATCCTAGGAAGAGGGACACACTACCCGCACGAGCTGGCCTGTACATCACCCAAAACTACCCCGGGGGGAAACGCTTGCCCATTATCCCACGTGACCCCCCTTTTCTTACCTACTCCTTATGCTCAAACTATGGACCTACAAATAGTCAAGGTGAGTTTCCCAGAAAGGAACATGATTTACAAAATAAATCTGATGTTGCCCAGATTTACCTAAAATTGGACCTTTGTGAAACAAATAGGCTATCCTAACAACAACAGATGGATTTCACACTTAATCACTTCCCTTCCTTTTTTTGCAGATAATTAAAAGGCTGTAATAATCTTACAAGGAAAACACTGCACATAGTGTGCATGCCTGTGTGCATATATCAAAAATGCATGTCCGTACTTTGTCTTGCAGAACAAACACACAAACATAGAATGCAGCAACTGGTCTTTCCCACCAATAGAACTATAATTTACAAATGGATAATAGGCCTGCACAAGCGCACAAGCTTACCGTTTTTCTACAACATTCACTTTCTTACCTAAAGATCACAGAACACTGACCCACCTGTTCCCACCTATGCCATCCTCAGACATGAATCTGAGCATCTGAAAAGCGACTCCATGGAGGATGCGATGCAATGGATTGCTACACCAGGCCCATCTCATGTACTCAGGGAAAAAGGGCAAACCACCACCAGGGTGTGCCTTGGGCTTCCATAGCAATCATGATGCTAAACTTTATAGTTCCATGCTCCCTACTTTTAGCCTCCAAAGCCACAGGGTTATCAGGAAACTTTTTCTAAAGCACTGCAACAAGTCATAAGAATGAACAAAGAAAGTAGATTCCCTTGACCTATTGTTATTTGTTTAGGCCTTCCAATTAACCAGATACCACAATTAGCATAAAACACTCATGCATCACAGATCCCAGAAACAATATATTGCTGCTTGCATCCAACTGACACAGGAGCTAGAGGTTTGTGAGTATGATCAAATGATCACATTAAACTGCCTTCTCTTGCCCAAAGTGAAAAACTGTTTTGAACGTTCACTTCCAATTCTTAGGCAAGCACAGGGAGAGAACAACATGGCTGACAATCAAATCCACCAAAACAGACAATAACAAAGCAGTGACAGCTTAACTGGGTAAAAACATGGAGGTAAATTAGGTGACCAGACTTTTAACAGTGTATTTAATTGTTACATCTATAGGGTGTAATGGCGATGCACAGGGCCCTGTGCACAAAGCCAAATGTTCCTCATCACCAATAGTAAACTGTGTCCTGAAGACGGGTCCTGAAGATACACCGATATCAATAGTTAACCCATTTCGGTGTAATCCTCCGTACCCAGAAACACGAATCAGTGCTGACACTCCATGTTTTATAGAAATTTTATCGTGGTTCCAAAATAATCACTTGTGTTACTAACATCACACATAATAGAATGAACAGTTACATTGATTTGGGATATATGTACTGTTTGCCTATACAGTAATGCTTATTTTCTCTTCAAAATGCAACTCACAAGATTTATTACAAATGACTTTTATTTGACTCTGTTTTCAATAATCTTTTGAACATGTATACCTATTAAAATATGTTGCTTTATATCTGGTCTATGGTCATACACAAGGTTGGTTGATAGCCTTGAACTATCATGAGGGGAGTGATCTACCTACAATCTGTGTGGTGGGACGGTGGGTAGCTGGTGGTGGAATTGCTGTTTTCTTATAGGTAAATTAGGTGCAGACAACCACAGTTAACCTTACATGGAATTTGAAGGAATAGACTTCGTAATGGATGTGTCAATCTCCTCCTAAACGTTTGAGACATTTGTAGAGGTCTCATATGTTTCTTGGCAGCTGGTACTAGCTGCAGTGGAAAGATAGTATAAGTTAAACCTGCCGTTGATATGATAGGGTATTTTTTATTATTTTGGTGCCTACCAAAAGACTAAAGAACAGAAACACATGATTATCAGCTTGCACAAACTAATTGTTTACAAGCTCTGCCACCAGTAACAATGCCTTCCAAATAATTTCAGTGGCATTTATAGAACAACCTAAATGCTGCCCTGATACCAGCTTTCTCTCTCTCTGTTTGACCATTGGTTTGAGGGTGATATGCAGAAGAAACAGCACATTCCAATATTTGGGCCTTACAAACAGCTTCTCAAAAATATTAAGATATACTGTGACCATCAATCAGAAACAATCTTTCCCCCAGTTCCCGCCAGTCTTTCTAGATCACCTTCATGCCATTTCACACATGAAGGATAGGACAATGGTGACAAGGAAGGGATGCCAGTAAATGCAACTCTGATGCCTGAAAATTTCTGACACCAGAGCTTCCGAGGCCTTCATAGGTACCACCCCATTCCACAATGTTAGAAGGTGAGCTGAATGAAGAAGATACGCCTGGTGCAGCAGCTTTTAACCGACCTGGACCATTTGACATGACTGATCAGCAAGCCTTTGGGCCTGGCTGGAAGAAGTGGATAAGAGGATTTGAAAACTACCTGCATGCACATGAAGAAACTGTGCCTGACAAATTCGCCAGAAGGTTGCTAGTAAATTTAGTCGGAGTTGAGGTAAAAGACCTCATACCCACGTTCCCACCAGAAGAGGTTAAGACTTATCCAGGCCTCAAGAAAGCGCTGAGCGCATATTTTGACCCTCAATGCACCATCAACCATGAAATACACCTTTTCAACACGACGTGTCAACTGGTGGGTGAATCAATGGACACCTTTGCAACTCATCTTTGCAATCAGTGGCGCACTCACATATTCTCGAATGAAGAAGCCAGTGAAGAAGCCAGTCGACTTCGAATTATAGGACGATATCTGTCATCATTGTTTAGGAAAAAGTTGCTCTGAGAACCTCTCCAGCTGGCTGCCATATTTGAAATGACCAGGACAGAGTCCAGTGCGGACTCACAAGCTTTGCAAATTGAAACTTCTCAGGTGCCTGGGAAAGTACAAATCTTTCAAACATTGTCATCGGCCAGAGGGGGCCCCACCGGCAACCACGTGTCCAGAGGACTTGCCTTGTCGGGAAGATGTTATCAATGTGGTCTTTTGTTTCCCCATCAAGAAGGAGTGAAATGTCACGCATTTGGTTGTGTGTGCACCAAGTGCAGCCGGGAAAACCATCTAGGTGTCGTCTGCAATGCTCTGCCTGGATGATCGCGGGGTACGGCTGTACATCATCCAAGCAAAAGTTCTGTGTGCACAGCAGTGTTCCAAGGGGAGACAGCAGCAAGACCTTGTGCGTTATGTGAGGCAAGTGATGGGAAGGTCTCCTTCGCACTCACCTCCAAGAGACCCAAGAGAACCAACTCAGCGCAATTACGCCTACATGATGAACGATGTGACAACCCCGCCTGAAGGCGACCTCAACCTACCGGTAGGAGATCATCATGCCAAATTCCTCATCGACACCAGCACCACCCTGAACATTATTTGTGTGTCAGAATACCACAAAGTGACATCCCCGCCACGGCTATGTCCGTCTGACCTGAAGGTTTTCGAGTGGGCAGCAAGAGGGCCGGTGCAAAATCACAGGAAATTTTCCACATCATTATGATACTGTAACGCTCAGCTGATTCCCGCAGAGGCGCCGGTCTTGACTGGGTGAATGCCGTATCTTCAAAGGTGATGTGTAACACACGGTTGGCTCTTTGGGCTGGACCTCTGTGCACTGTATGTCTGACTCGAAGAGTAAGATGTCTGCAGATAGGAAATATGGGATTAATGAACTGGGGTTATTGGGTGCCTCTCTCCTCTTCCCTTTCTCTTCTCCTGTAGAACCCCAAAGGTTAACGCCCTCACCTTAGGTAAGTGAACGCCGAGCTCTCCATCTGCCTCGGGGCAGGGTGCCGTAACCAGTTTCTTCACTGGATAAGGGTGCAGGCCTCTTGACCTCAGAGGACTGCTGTCCGTCGTTAACTGCACGAACGGTAAGTTCTGGGCACTTCAAATGTCTTAAAAGTCTTTTGTAATGATATCTCTTGTTTTGCAGGGTTCCGGCGATGGCGGATGGCGGGCTGATGAGAGTTGAGGATCGAACCCGCGTGAGGAATAGAAGCGCCTGGAAGCAGGTAAGTAAGCGCTTGTAGCCTGCTTCACGACGCGCACTAACTGTCCCTTTTATCTTGCAGGTACAAGTTCGGAGCTTTAGAGAAGCTGAAGGGTGCTGGAATACCCACTGGATTCGGCGTGGGAAGGAGTAATGGCACGTGAGTAATAAAGTTGCCCAATGTCTTTAAACGCACCTACTTTTGTCTTTCAGATGCGGGATGCAACGCCGAAGGCCTCCGGAGCGTGCGAAGAGCTGGTAAGCTTTTGTCTTTCAGATGCCGGAATGCAGTGCGAAGACCTCCGGAGCATGCGAAGAGTAGGTAAGCCTTTGTCTTTCAGATGCCAGAATGCAGCGCGAGGCGTTGGTGACAGCCGATGGACCAGGTAAGAGATGCGCTGCCACTGAGACCGTAGTGCTAACCTGTTCTTTCTTTGTCTTTACAGGTGCTGCTGGAGACTGGATTCCAGGATGGTAAGCCTTTGTTCCCTTAGGCCCAGGATCAGAAGCAGAAGACACGATGAGCGTTCTGCTGCAGAGAATGCAGAATAACACAAAGCAAGATTCATCCAACGGGTGTGGTTTAAATAGCCTCCTGTAGTGCTTAGGTGTCTCCTTCCACAGCCACGCCTAGGTAAGAAAAGAGTTCCTGCTTTCCAGAAGAGTTCCAGTGTTCTGAACCTAGGGAGTGGCTCCTGCCCCACCCAACAGGAAAAGTAGTCCCAAACAGAAGAGGATCAGGGGTTCAACTGGCAGGTAAGTAAGCAGCATGGTCTGCTGCAGGTAAGTCCACCCAAGCATTATGAGCCCGGCGCTTCCAGCGCTGGGACTGGGCATCTTTATGAGCCTGGTGCCACTGGCGCCAGGACAGGGTCCAAAAGGTCCCAATTGGGACTGGCTGGCACTCGGAACCAGGGTTATGGGTCTGCTTCCAAGGGAGTCGGGCAAGTCCTGATCTTTTGGAAGCAGAGATCATGACAGCACACCCCCTCAAGGCCCCTCCCAAACCGGGCTTCTCCGGGGGTTTGGGCTTGTTAGGAAATGTTCGATGAAATCTTTTGATTAGACGAGGCGCGTGGACATATTCTGCAGGTTCCCAGGATCTTTCTTGGGGACCGTAGCCTTTCCAGTCAATTAGGTAAAATAGTTTAGATCTGGAGATCTTGGAATCCAGGATGCTTTTGACTTCAAACTCGAGTTCTCCATCAACTAGAATAGGTTTTGGAGATGTAGTTAGTCGGGTTTGAGGTTGCACAGGTTTTAATAGAGAGACGTGGAAGACCGGATGTATCTTCATGTGAGGGGGCAAGTCCAACTTGACCGCTACTGGATTTACTATGGTAGTGATGGAATAGGGACCAAGGTATCTTGGGTTGAATGTGCGTGGTCCTTTTAGAGGTAGATATTTGGTGGATAACCAGACTTGATCTCCTACTTGATATTGGGGGGCTTCCTTCCGATGTTGGTCTGCTCCTTTCTTGTATTGTTCTTTAGCCCTTTGAAGGTGAGAAACGGCTTCCTTAAAGGCTTGGGTGATTGTAGAATGCAGGTGGTCTACTGCTGGTGTTCCAAGATCTTGGAGTGGATCCAACTCCGAGGTTCGAGGGTGACTACCGTATAAAAGAAAAAACGGGGTTTTCCCAGTTCCCGAGTGGACAGAGTTATTGTAGGCATATTCGGCTATCCAAAGGATATCTTTCCAAGTTTTTTCAGTTTGTTGTAGCATGCAGCGCAAATACTGTTCCAGAGTTTGATTGGTCCTCTCGGTTTGTCCGTCGGTTTGAGGGTGGTGGCTGGTCGAAAGTCTCACATCAATTTGAGCCGACCGACAGCAACTTCGCCAAAAATGAGAAATAAATTGACTACCTCGATCCGAAATTAGAACTGAAGGAAAACCGTGCAGTTGGACGATGTTTTCGAGAAATTCTCGGGCCAGAGTTGCTGCTGTTGGTAAGCCTTTGAGTGGAATGAAATGCGCCATCTTGGAGAATAGGTCCACGATTACTAGGATCGTATTGTATCCGGAGCATGGAGGTAGATCGGTGATGAAGTCCATAGAAAGCGTATGCCAAGGGCGAGGCGGGATGTCAATAGGGCGTAAGAGGCCGGCTGGTTTTTCCTTTTGACTCTTGTTTTGGGCACATACTCCACAGGACATTATAAAGTCTCTGATATCTTTTTTCCAAGACGGCCACCAGAAGTAGCGCTTGATCTTTTCCGAGGTCCTGGTCATACCGGGATGTCCTTCCATTAAAGAATCGTGATAACAAGAGATTACCTTTTTCTGTAAATCTGTGCTGGGCAGGTATAACCGTTCTTGGAAATATAATAGGTTGTCCTTCACCGTAAAGTCCTTTCCCTGCAGATGCCAATTCTGTATGTCTGCTGGAGTTACCAGTAGCCTGGCTTTATCCTCAACTTCCTCTATGGATTGTGTGGCGATTACACCTAGAATTCTTTGTTCGGGAATGATAGGTACAGGTTTAGGATTGATCAAATGTTCTTCCACTCCCATCCGAGAAAGGGCATCAGCTTTACCGTTTTTTTGTACCAGGTCGATAGGTAATTATGAAGTCAAACTCGGCAAAGAATAGTGCCCAACGGAGTTGCCTAGAGGATTGAGCTTTTGCGGTTTTCAAATATTGCAGGTTTCGGTGATCTGTAATCACAGTAACGGTGTGTCGGGCCCCCAGAAGATAATGCCGCCAAGCCTTAAAGGCGGACTTGATAGCTAGAAGTTCCTTATCAGTAATAGTGTAATTGATTTCAGGAGGCTAGAATTTGCGGGACCAAAATGCCACGGGATGCAACTGATTGGTTACTGGGTCCTTTTGTGATAGAACTGCCCCCATGGCAAGGCTCGAAGCATCAGTTTCAACGATGTAGGGGAGTTCTGGGCGAGGATGTTTTAAGATCGGTGCAGAGATAAATCTAGTCTTCAAATTCTGGAAAGCTTGTTCCGCCTCGGTAGACCATTCAAAACGTTTGTTTTTCTTTAACAAGGTGGTGATGGGCTGGACTATTCGAGAGAATTCGGGGATAAACCTGCAGTAAAAGTTAGCGAAGCCTAACATGCTTTGAACACCTTTTACGGAGGATGGCAATGGCCATTTGAGAATTGCATCAACCTTCTTTGAATCCATACGCACTCCGCTAGGTGATGATATGAATCCCAAGAATTCAACTTCAGTCACGTTGAAAACACATTTTTCCAACTTAGCGAAAAGTTTGTGTTGACGCAATCTCTCGTGGACCATTTTCACGTGTTTCCGATGTTCAGTTTCCGATGAAGAATAAACGAGGATGTCGTCAATGTAAACAACAACACACACATCTATGAGCTCTCTGAGGACATCGTTCATAAAATATTGAAAGGCGGCCAGGGCATTGCAAAGTCCAAAGGGCATGACCTGATATTCAAATAGCCCATACTTGGTGCGGAAGGCGTCTTCCATTCATCGCCCTCTTTTACTCGTACCAAGTGGTAGGCTCCTCTAAGATCCAGCTTTGTATATATGCATGCTTTTCTGACTTGGTCCAGGAGTTCAGGGATCAAAGGTAACGGATATCTATTCTTAACGGTGACCTGGTTCAGGGCGCGATAATCTATACAAGTTCTAAGGTCCCCTTCTTTTTTTGGAACGAAGAACAAAGCTGAGGAAGCAGGGGACTTGGAAGGACGAATAAACCCATTCGCTAGGTATTGATCCAGGTATTGTCGGAGGTGAAGATTCTCAGGCTCGGTGAGGGCATAAATTCTACTACAAGGAGGAGTAGATCCAGGTATCAGGTCTATCTGGCAGTCATAAGACCTATGAGGAGGTAGAGAGTTAGCCTGATCCTTCCGGAAAACATCTTGGAATTCTAGGTATTCAGGAGGTAACTGGGGAGCCTCCGAGGAAATTGCTGCCAGTGGAACACCAGGTCGAGGGTGACAAGTAGAGACACATTCTGGAAACTGAACTGTTCTTGCTCGCCAATCGATCTGAGGATTGTGCTTCGTTAACCAAGGAATTCCTAGAATAATCTGGAACTGAGGGGCCTTGATCACATCGAACACAATCTTCTCATGGTGTCCATCTTGACTTACTAGCGTCACTTCTTGGGTGGTATGCGTTACTGGTCCGGAGGCTATCTCCGTACCATCCACCATAGTAATGACGTCCTTTACAGCCTTTGGACAAAGAGTCAGATTCATCCTCAAAACCATTTCATGATCCACATAATTTCCGATGGCACCGCTGTCGACGAAAGCTTCAATCGCATGTAATCGATCCGGATGTTCTGGGCTAATGAGGACCATAGGTATCACGAAATGCGAGGTCACGGAATTGGTTTTAACGCTCGGCAAGAGGACCTCTATTCTTGTCGGGCGAGGTCGTTTCCCTGCTCAGAGTTTGTGACCCTGGTAACTGCAGCTCCTACTGCCTTCTTGGCTGGTTTCACCGGACAGTCTCGAAGAAAGTGCCCCGAGTTTCCGCAATAGAGGCATAATTGCAGCTGTTTTCTCCTTTCCCGCTCCTTTTGTGTTAGTGGTCCTTTCAGGCCCCCTATTTGCATGGGTTCCCCGGAGTCTACTCCTTTGGTGGGAGTTGGTGGTTTGGGAAAATACTAGAGCATCAAACTTGGAACGATCGGCCTTCCTGTTCTGCAGTCTGTGGTCAATTTGAACGACTAAGTCAATATAGTCCGAACAGTCTTGCGGGGGATTCACTACTTGGGCTAACACATCTTTGAGCTCTCCACGTAGACCTCTATAAAACAGCGTAATCCTTTTGTTCTCAGGCCATCGAGTTTCCACTATCAGTCTGTTGAAAGACGCAATATAAGCCAAAAGGTCTTGATTACCTTGTCGCAATGAAAGGAGCTCATTGTCCAAGGCCTGCCCCTGTGAATGTCTTGCAAACAGTTTTTCCATACTGAGCTGAAAAGCTTGAAAATCATGGAGAACCGGATCATCTTGATTAACTAGAGGGATCGACCAGTCTGCCGCATTGCCACTAAGGTACGAAAGCACGAAAGCTACCTTAGCTTGATCAGTTGGAAAGGCTGCTGGTCGGCATAAGAAGTGCAACCGGCACTGATTAATAAATACTGCAAACCTCTTTGGGTCACCAGAAAATCGTTTGGGCAGAGCCAGAGGTACATTCCCAGGTAGGTTGATCTGCACTGGGTTCGTAGAGGATGTTGAAGGAAGATTTGCCCCTGATGCGGGTAACGGAGTTTGTCCGGCTTGTGACTGTAGCAATTGTCTAGCGAGATTGTCTGTTCGCTCCTTGGAAATAATCAGTTCCCTTCTTAGAGCATTCGTTTCCTGACGGGCTGCATGCACTTCTGCTCTTAGTTCCCCAAGTAACTGGGCTAGCTGGTCGGTATCCAAGGTTTCCATAGCGCCTGGGTGGGAGTTTTGCGGTAGGCTTTGTGTTCTGTAACGCTCACCTGATTCCCGCAGAGGCGCCGGTCTTGACTGGGTGAATGCCGTATCTTAAAAGGTGATGTGTAACACACGGTTGGCTCTTTGGGCTGGACCTCTGTGCACTGTATGTCTGACTCGAAGAGTAAGATGTCTGCAGATAGGAAATATGGGATTAATGAACTGGGGTTATTGGGTGCCTCTCTCCTCTTCCCTTTCTCTTCTCCTGTAGAACCCCAAAGGTTAACGCCCTCACCTTAGGTAAGTGAACGCTGTGCTCTCCATCTGCCTCGGGGCAGGGTGCCGTAACCAGTTTCTTCACTGGATAAGGGTGCAGGCCTCTTGACCTCAGAGGACTGCTGTCCGTCGTTAACTGCACGAACGGTAAGTTCTGGGCACTTCAAATGTCTTAAAAGTCTTTTGTAATGATATCTCTTGTTTTGCAGAGTTCCGGCGATGGCGGATGACGGGCTGATGAGAGTTGAGGATCGAACCCGCGTGAGGAATAGAAGCGCCTGGAAGCACGTAAGTAAGCGCTTGTAGCCTGCTTCACGATGCACACTAACTGTCCCTTTTATCTTGCAGGTACAAGTTCGGAGCTTTAGAGAAGCTGAAGGGTGCTGGAATACCCACTGGATTCGGCGTGGGAAGGAGTAATGGCACGTGAGTAATA
This sequence comes from Ambystoma mexicanum, assembly GCF_040938575.1. Classification (NCBI taxonomy): domain Eukaryota; kingdom Metazoa; phylum Chordata; class Amphibia; order Caudata; family Ambystomatidae; genus Ambystoma; species Ambystoma mexicanum. The sequence goes on from NC_090928.1 coordinate 743,029,503, forward strand.
AAGTTGCCCAATGTCTTTAAACGCACCTTCTTTTGTCTTTCAGATGCGGGATGCAGCGCCGAAGGCCTCCGGAGTGTGCGAAGAGCTGGTAAGCCTTTGTCTTTCAGATGCCAGAATGCAGCGCGAGGCGTTGGTGACAGCCGATGGACCAGGTAAGAGATGCGCTGCCACTGAAGACCGTAGTGCTAACCTGTTCTTTCTTTGTCTTTACAGGTGCTGCTGAAGACTGGATTCCAGGATGGTAAGCCTTTGTTCCCTTAGGCCCAGGATCAGAAGCAGAAGACACGATGAGCGTTCTGCTGCAGAGAATGCAGAATAACACAAAGCAAGATTCATCCATCGGGTGTGGTTTAAATAGCCTCCTGTAATGCTTAGATGTCTCCTTCCACAGCCACGCCTAGGTAAGAAAAGAGTTCCTGCTTTCCAGAAGAGTTCCAGTGTTCTGAACCTAGGGAGTGGCTCCCGCCCCACCCAACAGGAAAAGTAGTCCCAAACACAAGAGGATCAGGGGTTCAACTGGCAGGTAAGTAAGCAGCATGGTCTGCTGCAGGTAAGTCCACCCAAGCATTATGAGCCCGGCGCTTCCAGCGCTGGGACTGGGCATCTTTATGAGCCTGGTGCCACTGGCGCCAGGACAGGGTCCAAAAGGTCCCAATTGGGACTGGCTGGCACTCGGAACCCGGGTTATGGGTCTGCTTCCAAGGGAGTCGGGCAAGTCCTGATCTTTTGGAAGCAGAGATCATGACAGCTACAAGCAGAAGTCCACCAAGCTTATTTTCAGGTACTTTAAGTATCCCTGTCCGGGGTGCTAATAGGAAAGTGAGTGGTTTTTTTTTTTTATTTAGTGAGCGCAATCTGCTAAAGAGGATTCAATATTTTTCGCACAACCATTGATCAGCTGCCTTGCTAAGCAATCCTTAGAAAAGATGGCCAAGATGAGGCAGCAGTGATGTCCGTTTTTGTGTGAATGTAATACCCACGTGTAAGTGACATGATACCGTCACCCCATTTCAAGCGGGCTAATGAGCAAAACTTGGGAAGGAAATGACGTCGGAAACCTGGTAACCCTGATCATCTTTATATACTGGAGACACAGGTGAGCATTTAGCTAAATTATAAAACAGTTCTGCTGCAGCACTAAATGTCTGCATATATTTTTGGAAAACATAAATCTAAAACAAGACCCGAGATAGGGGTGGAAGCCTTTACTCGCTCCCTGAGGTCAAGTTATGTCAAAAAATGTAAGCCACGACCACCAAGCTTGCCAAAAAGAGATGAGATCTGACATAGTTCCTGTATAGGTTTTGGCTTCAAAACATTGATACAGCAGAAAAATAGAAAATTAGCAGGGTTGGGGGAAAAAAATGAAATTTAATGTAATTTTTAGGTGTTTTATACTAACAATTTTGTATTATTTTTGTAAAGGCCTAAGCCAAAACAAATTAAAAAAAAAATAGGTTTTGGCTTGCAGCCTATGAGATCAACAGAAATAAAATGTGCCCCTTCTTCCACAAACCTACTTCTGAGGGATCACTGGACATCTATACATCCTGGGGTGCACACCCGGGCGCATCATGGCCATGCACGTGTTCTACAGTTGAATATGTGCGTGAGGGAATTGCATCTTCGGCACACTAAATACAGCACTCAAAACTGCATTACATAAGCCAACATTTACTACTTTGCTCCCAGATCATGTCAATGTATTTAATATACCATCGGCAATTACTTCAAAAGAGGAATCATCTGTCTTCAGGGCACAAGTAAAGAGAAAAAGAGCATGCGAGCTAAATTCTGACCATATGGACAGATGATAAATCACAGAAATAGGTGACCATGTCGCGGGGACGTCTCAGGGGAGGAATGTTGATGGTAGATCTTCCTCCATCGCCGCCAAGCCTCTACCACGTTATCACTTAGTTACACAGTTCATTAAATCCCCCGCTCAGGGTTAGTAAAATCAGATCACGTGAAAAACTGTTAACCGTTTTGTCAAGTCAGATCGGAGACAAGATGCCTCATGCATTATGGAATGAATCACTGCGATAACACAGAAGATGAGACAGAAGGAGACGGCATTTCAAACTCTAAAAAATGTATGTGTTTCAGAAGTGATAATGATATGCAAATGACATTCCGAGTTTCTTTCTGCGTTCTGTGTCTTGCATTTTCTCTTTATATGAATTGGTAATTGGATTATTATCATTTTTGAAACACTGCACGTATATTTCTTTGCAAATGTGTCTTCAAATTCCCAGTGGCCAGAAAATAAATGATGGATCATTAAAGCGCAATGCCTTTATTTCATTGCAGTGAAGCAGGAAATACATTGGGTGATCTCTCATGCTTATCAATCCGTTTGGACAGACTTGATCTGCGTCTATGTTGGTTGATTGCAATACTGTTTGATTGGGAAATAATGAGGCGATATGCACTGAGGCAGTGTTAGATAGGTTTGATCTACCCTGCCAGATTGAGGTGCACGGCGAGAGTATGGATAAGGCTTGCCAATAAGATTTGACTGCTATGCAGGCATGCTCTCCTATGCCGGCTACCTGGTCCAGCCGGTTTCGATGGATTGTGATAGTGTGATAATTGGTGATACTGAAAATAATAAACATCAATCAACAGTGACGTGACCAGCTGCCACTGTCGTTATGGTGGCTGCCCTGGAATTTCAGTGTCTGTGGTTGCTCCATCTGTGCACACTCCTACTTATCTGAAGGCCTCTGGGGATAACATGGCTGACTTTCCTTTTGAAAAAGATATTCTCATTTAAAAATCTTAAATGCCTGAGATTTCTGATTGCTAGGAACGATTCTCTTTACTGCACCTTTCCTTCCATCTTTATGGAACCCCCAAACTTTTTGCTTTTATTTTTCAATCTGACCTGTACTTTTTGCAGTGTAGTGAAGCCTTAAGCTTCACTGTCCCAGCCTTTGCTCACATGTTATGGGAAAATGGATATGTCCTTAAGGCTATCAGTACTGGGAAACAGTGTTTCCCTTAGTCTTGTGATTATGTTGCTACTTGTGGTTACTTTTGTATCACATATGGTAACTTTTTATCATTGCACCCAGCAGTTTACACTGCAGTGCAATGGGGTTCATTTTTGTTTTGCCCTAGACTAACACTCAAAGGATTTTTTGGTTATTCTGAGGTGCTTAAAAGATGGGCTGGTGACAGCAGTGACTTTTCCCCACTTTTTGGGTAATTTCGTTTTAGGTTAACCGAGTTTACCGCGTTTGGCTACTTACTGTGGCTATTGGCCAAACATGGCCGTGCCACAAGGTTTTTCGTCCATTCTTTTTTGCACCTTGTTGTTTAACCTTCTTCCTGGCCTCAGAAGCCAGAAAGATCCTTATAAGGACTTCCAGTGCCTGGGAAAGCAGGAGCTTTTGGCGGGCTACCAGAGGGCTTTGTGTGTTTGCAGGCAGGATGTGGGCTGGGTCAGTCTGACCCCATGTCATGATCCCTGCTTCCAAGGGGTCAGGACTTGCCCCACGACCTTGGAAGCAGGCCCATGACTCTGATCCCAGGAACCAGCCAGTCCCTATAGGGACCCTCTGGACCTTGTCCTGGCGCCAGTGGCGCCAGGCTCATGATGGTGACTGGTCCCGGCACAGGAAGCGCCGGGCTCATATTAGATAAGAGTGCTTGGTGGACCTACCTGTAGCAGACCATGCTGCTTACTTACCAGCTAACTGGTCTTCTGATCCTTCTCTGCCTGGAACTACTTTTTCTGTCTGGGTGGAGCAGGAGCCACTCCCTGGAAGCAGAACACAGGAACTCTTCTAGAAATCTGGAACTCTTTTCTTACCTGGGTGGGGCCATGGAAGGAGACGCCTAAGCACTACAGAAGGCTATTTAAACCACACCCGATTGGTTTCACGTGCTTCGCGTTATTCTGCATCTGCAGCAGGACGCTCACCGTGTCAGCTCCAGGAAACCTCCAGCTCCAGATCCTGTGAACACGAAATAACCTGCTGGAATCCAATCTTCAGTCTTCTTCAGTCTTCTGCAGCTCCTGCAAAACAAAGGCACAGGTTAGGCTAAAGTAAAGGCAGCATCCAAGGCGCCTTTTTCTGCCTTTCTCTTCCGGCATCCGACATCTGCAAAGAGAGAGAACATCGGTCAGTAATATTCAACTGCAAGTTCTGCTTACCTGTGTTACGCCCGTTCCAACTCAGCTCGCGCTGCATTCCGGCACCTGCAAGGCAAGATACATCGGTTAGTAACGCTTAGTTACAAGACTGCTTACCCGTCGCTTTCAATCTGTTCGCGCTGCACCTCAGCACCTGCAAAGACAAAAGAGACATTACGGAGCATTCTCCAGCGCTAGTGCAGTCTTTCTACTTACGTGCCATTAGAAGGATAATCTTCATCGTCACAGCATCTGAAAAGGGAAAGACATAGACTTTACAGACTTAAGACTTTTGAAAGAGAAGAGAACAATGCAAAAGGAACTTTAATACTTACAAGGCACGCTCGTGCATTAACGGCGTCTTCACTCTCAGCAAATCCTCTGCTATCAAGAGGCAGAGCTCGCATCCAGTGAAGCAACTGGATCCAGCGCCCCTGCACAAGACGCAGGATGGAGAGCCCGGCATTTACCTATATAAGGTAAGCGCAATATCAACCCAGTTCCACGGGGAAAGAAAGGGCGAGAGGGGCTAGGAACTTTCCGCAACCTTCCAAACACTAATACCTTGGTTTACCCTTGCAGACATCTCACTCTTCAGCTTAAACTGTCGGTGGGAAGGGGGCCCAGTCTGGGAGCAAAACGAACCCTGCGCCTAACACTGAAGACAGTATCCTCACCAGATCAACACCTGCGCCTCCGGGCGAACCAGGTGAGCGTTACAGAACGCGAAGCCTTACCACAAAATTCCCGCCCAGGCGCAATGGAAACCTCAGACACAGACCAGTTTGCCCAATTACTCGGGGAATTGAGGGCGGAAGTACACGCTGCACGTCAGGAAACAAATGCCCTAAGGAGGGAGTTAGTGGTCTCCAAAGAGCGAACAGACGATTTGGCTAGACAATTGCTGCAAGCCCAAGCTGGACAAACTCCTCTACCAACCCCAAGTGGGGGCCACGCTCCTCCAGCTTCCTCGAATCCGGTACAAATCAATCTACCAGGAAATATACCTTTGGCTCCGCCCGAACGCTTTTCAGGTGATTCAAAAAGTTTGCTGTGTTCTTCAATCAATGTCGCTTGCACTTTTTGTGCAGACCCGCCGCTTTTCCAACGGACCAGGCTAAAGTGGCCTTCGTGCTCTCTTATCTCAGTGGCAGTGCCGCAGATTGGTCTGTTCCTTTAGTGTCTCAAGATGACCCCATTCTCCATAACTTCCAGGACTTCCGAGCCAGTATGGAGAAACTGTTCGCAAGGCACTATCAGGGACAGGCCTTGGACAATGAACTTCTTTCACTACGACAGGGCAATCAAGATCTTCTGACTTATATTGCATCATTTAACAGACTAGTGGTGGAAACCGGATGGCCAGAGGATAAGAGGATCACACTGTTTTACAGAGGTCTGCGTGGGGAATTAAAAGACGTTCTGGCTCAAGTGGTAAATCCTCCACAAGACTGTTCCGAATATATCGATCTGGTAGTGCAATTGGATCATCGACTACAGAATCGGAAAGCCGATCGATCCAGATTTGAAACCCGACTTTTTTCAAGGCCACAAAGTTCTACGAAAGGAACTGATTCCGTGGAACCCATGCAAATAGGGGGTGTAAAAGGACCTTTAACCCAAAAGGAGAGGGAAAGGAGGAGACAACTGCAATTATGCCTCTATTGCGGAAACTCAGGGCACTTTCTTCGAGATTGTCCAGTGAAGCCCAAGAAGAAGATAGTAGGGGCGTCTGATAAAGGTACCGAGAATTCTGAGCCGGGAAACGACCTCGCCCGGCAAGTGTAGAGGTCCGCTTGCCGAGCGTTAAAACCAGTTCTTTGACCTCGCATTTCATCATGCCCATGGTCCTCGTGAGTCCTGAACAACCTAATCGTATGCATGCCATTAAAGCATACATTGATAGTGGCGCAATCGGGAATTACTTGGACTGTGAGCTGGCCGCCAGGATGAATCTGTCTCTTTGTCCAAAGACGGTGAAAGACGTCATTACCACCGTGGATGGGACGGAAATAGCTTCCGGACCCGTAACTCACACCACCATGGAAGTAACGTTAGTAAGCCAAGATGGGCATCAAGAGAAGATCGTGTTTGATGTGATCAAGGCCCCTCAGTTTCAAGTCATCTTGGGAGTTCCTTGGTTAGAGAAACACAATCCTCAAATTGATTGGCGAGCAAAGACAATCCGGTTTCCAGAATGCGCTTCTACCTGCTACCCTCAGCTCTCCACCAAACTAGCTGCAACTGTTTCTGAGAGTCCGCAGCTGCCTCCTGAATACCAGGAATTCCAAGATGTCTTTCGGAAAGACCAAGCTAATTCTTTGCCTCCTCACAGATCATACGACTGTCAGATAGACCTGATTCCCGGATCCACTCCTCCGTGCAGTCGGATTTATGCCCTTCCTGAACCTGAAAATCTCCACCTAAGGCAATATTTGGACCAGTACCTGGCTAACGGATTCATCCGTCCTTCGAAGTCCCCGGCCTCCTCAGCTCTGTTCTTCGTGCCAAAAAAGGAGGGAGACTTAAGAACATGTATAGACTACCGTGCCCTGAACCAGATTACAATTAAGAACAGGTATCCATTACCATTGATCCCAGAACTACTTGACCAAGTCAAAAACGCCTGCATATATACTAAGTTAGACCTCAGAGGAGCCTACCATTTGGTGCGAATAAAGGAGGGCGATGAATGGAAGACGGCCTTTCGTACCAAGTATGGACTGTTCGAATATCAAGTGATGCCCTTCAGGTTGTGTAACGCACCGGCCGCATTCCAGTTCTTTATGAATGACGTGCTCCGTGAACTCATTGATGTGTGTGTAGTTGTATACATTGACGACATTCTGGTTTATTCGTCCTCTGAGGCAGAACACCGAAAACATGTAACCGCAGTACTGGAGAGGCTCCGCAAACACAAACTTTTTGCAAAATTAGAGAAGTGCGTCTTTCATGTTACTGAGGTCGAATTTCTGGGATTTATTTTGTCACCTAACGGAGTTCACATGGACTCCAGGAAAGTAAATGCAATAATCAAGTGGCCCTCACCATCATCTGTAAAAGGGGTTCAAAGTATGTTGGGCTTCGCCAACTTCTATCGCAGGTTTATTCCAGACTTTTCTCGGGTAGTCCAACCCATTACAGCTCTCCTCAGAAAAAACAAACGTTTTGAATGGTCTACCGAGGCAGAACAAGCCTTTCAGGAGCTAAAGACTAAATTTACCTCCGCCCCGATTTTAAAACATCCCCGCCCGGAACTACCTTACATCGTCGAGACCGATGCCTCCAGCCTTGCTATGGGAGCAGTGCTTTCACAAAGAGATCCAGAAACCAACCAGTTGCACCCCGTGGCGTTTTGGTCTTGTAAATTATCAACTCCAGAAATCAATTACACCATTACCGATAAGGAACTGTTGGCTATTAAGTCCGCCTTTAAGGCCTGGCGGCATTATCTCTTAGGAGCCCGACACACAGTCACTGTCATTACTGACCATCGTAATCTACAGTATCTTAAATCAGCCAAAGCTCAATCCTCCAGACAACTTCGCTGGGCATTATTTTTTGCCGAATTTGATTTTATAATCACCTACCGACCAGGCAATAAGAATGGTAAAGCGGATGCCCTCTCTCGAATCGGAGTAGAGGAACACATGGTTAACCCTGAGCTCGTACCTATTATTCCTGAACAAAGAATCCTGGGTTTGATCAGCATGCAATCCATTGAAGGAATTGAAACCCAGGTTAAACAACTTGTAACTCCAACGGACATACAAAAATGGCAGCTTCGGGGGGAAGACTTCACAGTAAAGAACGACTTATTATACTTCAAGGAACGACTTTATCTACCCTGTACCAGCTTACAAAATCAAGTCATCTCTTGTTATCACGACTCCTTAATGGAAGGACACCCGGGTATGTCCAAGACCTCGGAAAAGGTCAAGCGTCACTTTTGGTGGCCATCTTGGAGAAAAGACATCAGAAACTTTGTCATGTCCTGTGGAGTGTGCGCCCAGAACAAGAGTCCTAAGGAAAAACCAGCAGGCCTCTTACAACCACTTGAAATCCCACCTCATCCCTGGCATACCCTTTCCATGGACTTTATCACCGACTTACCTCCCTGTTCCGGATACAATACAATCCTGGTAATCGTAGACTTATTTTCAAAAATGGCACATTTCATCCCACTAAAGGGGTTACCGTCAGCAGCAATCCTGGCTCGAGAATTTCTTGAAAACATCGTTCGGTTGCACGGCTTTCCTTCAGTTTTAATCTCAGACAGAGGAAGTCAATTCATCTCCCACTTCTGGCGGAGTTGCTGTCGGTTAGCTCAAATTGATGTGAGGCTTTCCACCAGTCACCACCCACAAACCGATGGTCAGACCGAAAGGACCAATCAGACTTTGGAACAGTACCTACGCTGCATGCTGCAACAGACAGGAGGAACTTGGAAGGACATCCTTTGGATAGCCGAGTACGCTTACAATAACTCAGTCCACTCTGGAACCGGAAAGACCCCGTTTTTTCTTTTGTATGGTAATCATCCTCGAACCTCTAACCTGGATCCACCTCAGGATCTTGGAACACCAGCAGTTGACCACCTACATTCAACCATCACCCAAGCCTTCAAGGAAGCTACTACCCACCTTCAAAGGGCCAAGGAACAATACAAGAAAGGAGCAGATCAACATCGAAAGGAAGCCCCTCAATACCAAATAGGAGATCAAGTCTGGTTATCCACCAAATATTTACCCCTAAAGGGACCACGCACCTTTAACCCAAGATACCTGGGACCCTACTCTGTTACTGCCATAATATATCCAGTAGCGGTCAAGTTGGATTTACCCCCTCGCATGAAAATGCACCCAGTCTTCCATGTTTCACTACTAAAACCAGTTCAACCAGAAACCCGATTGACTAAATCTCCTGAACCTATCCTAGTTGACGGAGAACTTGAGTTTGAAATCAAAAATATCCTGGATTCCAAGATCTCCAAATCAAAACTACACTACCTGATTGACTGGAAAGGCTACGGCCCCCAAGAAAGATCTTGGGAACCTGCAGAACATGTACACGCACCCCGACTAATCAAGAAATTTCATCGGACATTTCCTAACAAACCAAGACCTCCGGAGAAGTCAACCTTGGGAGGGGCCTTGAGGGGGGGTGCTGTCATGATCCCTGCTTCCAAGGGGTCAGGACTTGCCCCACGACCTTGGAAGCAGGCCCATGACTCTGATCCCAGGAACCAGCCAGTCCCTATAGGGACCCTCTGGACCTTGTCCTGGCGCCAGTGGTGCCAGGCTCATGATGGTGACTGGTCCCGGCACAGGAAGCGCCGGGCTCATATTAGATAAGAGTGCTTGGTGGACCTACCTGTAGCAGACCATGCTGCTTACTTACCAGCTAACTGGTCTCCTGATCCTTCTCTGCCTGGAACTACTTTTTCTGTCTGGGTGGAGCAGGAGCCACTCCCTGGAAGCAGAACACAGGAACTCTTCTAGAAATCTGGAACTCTTTTCTTACCTGGGTGGGGCCATGGAAGGAGACGCCTAAGCACTACAGAAGGCTATTTAAACCACACCGGATTGGTTTCACGTGCTTCGCGTTATTCTGCATCTGCAGCAGGACGCTCACCGTGTCAGCTCCAGGAAACCTCCAGCTCCAGATCCTGTGAACACGAAATAACCTGCTGGAATCCAATCTTCAGTCTTCTTCAGTCTTCTGCAGCTCCTGCAAAACAAAGGCACAGGTTAGGCTAAAGTAAAGGCAGCATCCAAGGCGCCTTTTTCTGCCTTTCTCTTCCGGCATCCGACATCTGCAAAGAGAGAGAACATCGGTCAGTAATATTGAACTGCAAGTTCTGCTTACCTGTGTTACGCCCGTTCCAACTCAGCTCGCGCTGCATTCCGGCACCTGCAAGGCAAGATACATCGGTTAGTAACGCTTAGTTACAAGACTGCTTACCCGTCGCTTTCAATCTGTTCGCGCTGCACCTCAGCACCTGCAAAGACAAAAGAGACATTACGGAGCATTCTCCAGCGCTAGTGCAGTCTTTCTACTTACGTGCCATTAGAAGGATAATCTTCATCGTCACAGCATCTGAAAAGGGAAAGACATAGACTTTACAGACTTAAGACTTTTGAAAGAGAAGAGAACAATGCAAAAGGAACTTTAATACTTACAAGGCACGCTCGTGCATTAACGGCGTCTTCGCTCTCAGCAAATCCTCTGCTATCAAGAGGCAGAGCTCGCATCCAGTGAAGCAACTGGATCCAGCGCCCCTGCACAAGACGCAGGATGGAGAGCCCGGCATTTACCTATATAAGGTAAGCGCAATATCAACCCAGTTCCACGGGGAAAGAAAGGGCGAGAGGGGCTAGGAACTTTCCGAACCTTCCAAACACTAATACCTTGGTTTACCCTTGCAGACATCTCACTCTTCAGCTTAAACTGTCGGTGGGAAGGGGGCCCAGTCTGGGAGCAAAACGAACCCTGCGCCTAACACTGAAGACAGTATCCTCACCAGATCAACACCTGCGCCTCCGGGGGAACCAGGTGAGCGTTACACCCCAATACACATCCTGGTTTCTGTGTGTCTGAGTGGTATGCATGAGTATTCCCGCCAGTGGCCCTGATTGGACCACTGTGGGGTGTGTGTGTGGGCTAGTTCTGCCATTGGCTAGTGGGAGTTTTGACTCCTACCTGGCTTTTAGGATAAGAAGATGGCCCCTGTATGCATTTCTCAGAGATCCTGGAAGAACCTGAAGGAGCCAAGAATCTGTCCAGCTGAGAAGACCCACAAAGAAACCTGTAACCTGTCTGAAGGTGGCCTGGCAACCAACTTCTGCTGCAGTCATGGTGGATCCCTGTCTGTCTCGTGATCTCCAGTAGGCATATCGAAGGTGCTACGACCCCAGGAGTGGAGGGACCATCCGTTCCTGAAACCTACTCGGTCCCCAGCACAATAAACCGCCTTCGGAATTGCCCGGGAATCGTCCTGTGGATGAGCAGCTTAGTTTTTGTGCTACTGGGTTATCTTCATTGCCGATCTGAGTTTCTGCCTGAAACTTGGCACAACCTCAGCGGCCCCTGCAACAACACCATCTGCAACATTTCAGCATCCTAGCCCCAAGGGGACCCGAGAAAAACTAGAAAGTCCAACCGCGGCTACTGAGTCCTGCTGCATCGCTGTGCGCAGCATGCAAAGTCCGAAACCTGCTTTTCTGACCTGCTTCCAGTCCTGAGAAGGGTGCTGCATCATTTGTTTCTGCATTTCTTCATCAAGAGTGCTTGCACGAGCAAAAGATCCTAACCGGAGAATCAATCGAACCTGCAACCTGTGAAAATCGAGGCCCGCTGAATTCAGCGGGAAAAGCAAGCCAGGACACCCTTCCTTTGTTCTGGAAAGTCTTGGGAAGATTCGGAGTGAGGGGGTAAGTTACTGAGCTTTTAACATACCCCTACACTCCCATTGTAAGTCAATGGACTTATAATATCCTTTATCCTAAACCTATAGGCTTTGCCAGTACTTGCCTTGGCAAGACTTCTGACTGTTGGGGGTAATTCTGGACACTTGTCTGTATTGAACCCTGGCTCTAAGAATCCATCACTGGACCCCACAGACCCTATCTACATTTTCTCCTGTATCCCGAGTGCTGTGTCTTTGTTTCCTGAACAATAGGGCACAAGGCCCCAGGAAACTTAGGGTTGGACAATATTAGTTAGGGACCACCTCTCTGGACCTTTTTGTGTGTGATACTCACCTATTCATTCCCTTGCAGGAGTATTTTGATTTGTATTATGCACTTGAACCTGTGACTCTATATATGTACTTTAGTTTGATGGTAAGTCAAACTGCTTGTAGTCATTTTTCTTATAGCGTATTTGGCCATAATTAAATAACTGTATTTTTATACATCCTGTCTAAGTGTAATTTGGTGACTCCTATTGTGTGACTTCATTGTGGACCCTTTACATTCTCACCCCTCTGAAGTTCTTAGCCTAGACCACCTGTCATTGCTACCTTAAAGTGGTTTGGCTACAGCTTCCCAGAGCTGTCCCTGTCACAATATAGGTTGGCCTTCTATACATCTGTCCACTAGGCCAGAGTATAGGAAATCAGTCTTAACAATGATCTTAACTTAAGAAAGCTGGTTAGAGATCATAGAAACCTTATAATTGCAAAGCCTGATAGACCGGAGAAGCCCTTAGAAACAAGGTCTTCTTGCATAGTAGAGTGGGCTCTGGTTGTGTCCGAGCCCAAGAACCTCAGATTCTTGCATAGGGTTCAAGTTAAGGACTGGTGCCAAGGGGTTAACAGAGATTGCATTGTCATTGGTTGCTGCCAGACTAATCTCCCCTGCTTTTTGAGACTGTGCAAAAATGTTTATTTTACATTATCTCTGATTCGTTTTTTAGCAATGTTTTAATTCTGTAATGTTTGTGGCATTAATCTCATGTTTCCCTGGGATATGTTTGATCACAATATTTGCATTTGTAGTCTGTTTGTTTGCGTTTTTGTGTTTGTAACATGCCTATGACTTTGTGCCGGTACTGTGATGCTAAAAAATAAATAAAATAAACTAAACCAAAGTAAAATTTGCTAATTAAAGTGTGGATAATCTGGTCTTCTATAAATACAAATAGATTACAGTGCGCTCGCAGCCAAGGTTCTAAATACATATCACAGAGGTCAGGAGTTGTGTCCTAGAATCCAAAACATATAATCAACTTAGATGTTAAAATATATCTTCACACTGCCACTAGCATGTGTTGCATTATTCTCCAGCCAACATCCCATTGATGAATACATTTGGCCCTGTTTTGGTTCCAATATGCTGTCATTGGGCAGCCTCGGGAACTGAAGGCAATATTTTAAATTATATATAAATATATAGTAGAATGTTCCTTTCTGTTCTACTTATTGTCAATACCTCCCATGTCATTTAATTTAGTTTGGGCATGCAACACCTATAATCTGAAACTATTCCATTAGAGTACAGATAGGGAGAAATGGCATTTGAGGCGTTGTTTGGTTATTTGCCCACCCATTGACTGCACATGGCCATACTAATCCCTATGGCCCTTCCCACCCAGTTCCTGCGACTCTTCCCGCAAAACACTTTGTCATGGGAACTCTTTGAGCTTGCCTTACCATCAAACTGTGCACATGAAGTGTCTGCTTGTTTTTTTTTCAAAGCAATCTTCTGAACTTTAACAACTTAATTGGAGTTGGAGTTGTAAATCTGCTGCTGGTGTAATAAAAATGTCTTAACCTGATTTGTCTTCAGCCACATGATTCATAAGCACTCTACGTGTCCTTCACTGAAGTCCCATTAAAACAATAATTGGCAAAGCCAACAGTTTTGGCTTGTGTATACTTAAGTATTTATTTATTTATTTATTTATTTAAAGAAAGAAATAAGTATTAGGCACTTGCCAGGCCCTGCTATTAGATGCCCAGGTAGTAGATCTATTAATCTTTGTTGCAATTATTTCACTGAATGCATTTTTGCAGAATCGTGCACTTTGCTGAAAAATGAGGGAGGAGACCCCAGCATCCACATTACTATCCCCACCCCCATAATACCATACACCCACTTACCCTATGCATTTTGCTGCAAAACAAACAGTTAAAATACATTCAGCGAAAGTGGGCTAGACCTAGGTACTCGCACATTGTATTTTGTGTATTGGTTTATACAAGAAAACCTTTCACAATCCGTACAAATAATTAACTTAATACAATAAATTAATAACAGTCAAACAAATAAATTCATCACATTGAATACATTTTAGAATCCTATCAATATCAAATCTTAAAAGAAGTCATATTCAGGATACAGTGCCAACAATTTCTTTTTTTTAAACCTGCAAAGTCTGTAGAAGTCTGTTCCACAGACTTTCACGAGCATCATCATCAAAGTTCATGTATGTACACTCAAGTGCATAATGTGTTCACCATTGAAGTGGGGGCAGTAAACTATTAACTGTTTTAGGGTTTCTATTTTCGAATTGTCACCACACCATCCACACGTTCCAAATTTGCTCGAAATGTACATCCTTGGACCCTCACTTTCTCAAGTTGGTGAAAGTTTCCATTTTAATTTTCAATATGAATATCTCAATTGCTGACAGGGGAAGAGAACCAGATATTTAGGTACAACCCCGCTTCTCCTCGTGATGATTACATATACTGTATACAGGGAGTAAGCATGTAACGCATATACGGTTGACCACCAATTGTTTCCACATAACAAACTTTTTGTTGCATTAGCGAGCAATTCAGTAATGTCACTATCAATACTCTTTATCACAATTTTCAGTTGGACGACAGATTCAAAGAGCAATGCCGCCTTAGTCCCTTTATTCAAGTTAATATTGATGTCAACAGAAAGATACATAGGCTTAGGGTCCAACATGTTTGCCAGAAAGCCTACCTTCCTGGGCAATAAAATTGACTTAAGTGAAGTAAAACCTAATTCATGCCCTATAATGGAATTTGGCACACGTAGGGGCACACCTAGGACTCTTTTCCAGATGGTTCCTTCGATGGAGCTAAAAAAAATGGCCTTAAATTATCAAGACTAGTCTCTATACCATAAAGTAGAGACAGGACGACTTTTTCACAATAATACTTTCTCAATGGTATTATTGAAAATCTGCAATAGACCCCATACTCTCAGTGTTACTGTGCTATTAAAGGTGCCACTCTGGCACCTATCATCTCTTTTATGCCTAATAAAGTTAGTTTTAATGTTTTTCAAATCCCAAATATTGTAGGCATTTTACCGATTCTAGTTTTTGTTCACCCACTGCTTAAAACATTTGCCTCTGGGATCTTTTGTTTCAAAGAAAGCACCATTTACAACCAGGTTGTTTTCCAGAGCATGCATATAAAATTAAGTTAACTTCCTTTGAAGACCTGGGGATGGGGTCAAATAAAAAACACGTCATTGGCACACACAACCAATACAAAGTCAAGTTGCCCCATCTCACTGACAGGGCCCTTGGCTTGGCCCATAACGTATCAATGAAGGCAGGGGTGAATGTGGCGTCACCAGATATTAGCATATCTAGGTGCCCTCTGAAAAAGGGGGGAAGGGACTCTGTCCTCCCTCGTGTACCGTCGACTTCATCCCTGGATATCGGAGAGCTACAAGTTGAAGAGCATTGGGGTGAGAGTGCAGCCCTGCCTCAGGCCCTGTAGTCATTGTGTGAGTTAAATGCCCTGCTGACGATATTTGCACCCTGATTTGTGTGTAAGAATGTAGTAATATAATAAGACCAATCATTTTCTCAGGAAGTCCCTTGAATGTAATTTCTCGATCTACCCTATTGAATGCACTGGTCAGATCTCATCTGCATATGTAAACTGGCAGTGCTCCTAGGCGTTTGTTTGGCCTGTGCATTTAAGTGACTCAATAACATGCCTTTTAATGTCCTTCCAAGACCCTTACGAACATCCACTTGGCATTTCAGTAGCAGTATTAATTTCGGAACCCAGATTTCCAATTAATCTAAAATTAGAGAAGCTAAAACTTTGGTAGTGGCATCAAGATTGGCGATGGGACGATAATTAGCAGGAACCGTTCTGTCACACTTTTTTTGTAGATGGGCATAATGAATGGTTCGTGCCAGGTAGGTAGTTGTTCATTATTTCCATAAATAACTTGTGCAGTAAGACCATAACATTGGAACTTATTTTAATGTAATGGGAGCCAATTTGGCCGGACATGGGGCCTTGGAAGGATTTCTTCTAAGAATTGCATCATGAACATTTGAAATAGCAAAAACCTTTACCCAATCTAAATCAAAATTGCGACCACGAACTTGTCCAACCAAACGTAATTCATTTGGCCTGAATATTTCTGAAAAATAATGAACCCACATATATTCAGAATCCATCTTCATATGAGCCTTGGCTGAATCCCCAAACCTTGCCATAGTGTTACTGTTTAAGGCTTTAAGCATATTCTGACTATAAGCTTGATAAAGCTCAGCTTTCATGCGTTTGGATCATCTGTTATATCTTTTTCCTTTCCAGTCTAATCTGAACCATTAGGAGGTGCCAGAATTCTTATGGAGATTCTCTTTTCTTTCTTTGTAAGGGCTATCATTTCATTATATGGGGAAAAATAATTGTTCCTTTCTTACTGACCAATGATAGCGTCTGCCACCATTTTGTACCTGCTACTATTAAAGGCCAGTTAATACCACTAGGGCTATGCCTATCAAGATCCTTTCTCATGCCTACACAAACCTTTGCCATTTCCTATGCTTGCCTTTTTGGTTGTCTGCAGAAATATTTTTCACAGCAGGAATGCCTGTTCAAGCTTGTTCACAGAAATGTTGGTTTTTCAGGGCTGCAAATTCAGTGAAGAAAATCGTTTTGAGAAAATGGAAATGTGATGAGAGGCCGACCTGTTCAGAATGGGTGGAGGACTTAAGGCAGGTTTCCAGGATTGAGAAGGTTATTCTTCACAGAAACAAAAAAATGGAATTGTTTGATCAAATGTGGGGTAGATTTTTGGGAGACATGTAATGATAGGTTGGTCTGTTTTACATTTTTTTCTGTTAAGGTTGGGGATGTAGTGGGTGTGTAGATTATTTGCGATGAATTCTACAGTTACAATACTGATAAACTTGTTGTTCTGTTAAGTTTTATGTAAACTTCAATAAACTTAATAATTAAAAAAAAAGAATGTGAAAACTAAAAAAGAAAAGAAAAAAAAAGCTTGTTCAATTCATCAGTGCCTGATTTTTACCATAGGTGGCCGCCACTTGTTCACTCTGGCATTTATTTTTTTCTGTGGGTGCTTTTTCACCGAAAAAGTTACTTTTTCTAAATTGCATCCTGATACATTTCTGACCTTGCATAGATGTCACGACTGAGTACCCTCTGCAATGTTAGTAGAGTTTGGTGCATTTCTGCAGACCTATCGGAAACTTAATTCACTGGGCCTGAATCGAAAACGTGTTTCATAATGGTGCAATCCCATTGGAAAACGCTCTGTGATTTAGGCCCACTGAGTTCACTTTAGGCCTACAGCACCTGCTAAAGAGCTTTACTGTTGAGGGACAGGACATTTTCTGATGTTCTCTCTAAATGTAAGCTGCCCATCAGAAGTCGCCATGTGCTGGTTACACTGCAGGTTGATGGCCGAGGCCAGATGAGCTAAGCTACGTGAAAAGGAATGTGACTGCTGCTTTCTATTGCAAGAGTTTAAGGGCCCGATTTACAAAAAATAGTTTAACATGGGAGAGCCCCATTGAAAACATTTTTCAAAACGTTTTAACATGAGAAAGTCCGTTTGAAAATATGTTTGTAATTCAGACCCTAAGTATGCATGTTCGGTTGAATGGGAGAGCAGAAATGTATCTCAGTGAATGTTCCTATAGCAAATGCATGGCACATCGTACCATGCTTTTGCAAAACATAAAGCACACACACATCATTCAGTTAACCTACACTCAAGGTGTGTAATGCTGGAGCTGTTATGTCCATTTGCGAAGCACCAAGTTATCTTCCAATCCATGTCCATGTTGGAATGCGTATGCATCTTTATTCTAAAGACTAGAGTCGCAGGCATGCCTTGTACTCAGTTTATTGGCACACTTGGAGGGAAAGGTCGGGTGGAGCATAGTGTCTGTGGCTGGCGAGTGCTGGCAATGACCACTCCTGAGGCAGGTGATCCATAATGAACTTTACACGGCTCGGTTTGCTTCGGACCAGCATTGTTCACTGATGCAGAGCTCCTCTGGTTTTAGTTCTTGGTTCCAGATTTTACTGAATCCGTCAAATGTGGGTTTTCCGTGCGTTTCATAACTCTGGCGTTTGCAGAGTTAACTAGGGCTCTTGTTGCCTAAGCACATTATGTTTTTCAGTACATCTGTCTTTCTTTTTATGATTTTCAGTGACACCTGTCCATTTAGCTTGTTTTGCATGTACATTGTTCCTCTTTCCAGGTGCAGTTCCTTCTCCATTGCCTGAGAGGGGGCGATGATGGAGGAGTTTCCTTTTGGCTGGTTGGTAGGTTGTTTCGTGGTTAGTAGGTTGGAGCTTCTGATTAGTTTGCTTGCTTGTGATTGTGTAGCCTCCTCTCTTGTACCTCTTGCCCTGTAATGCATTCGCTCATCATCTTGAATCGTCATTTGTTTATTTCCTCACCCTCGGCTGTTACAGCCTATTATGATAATGGTGTGTTATTCATATAACCCTTTCGTGAAAGAAAGCACTTATACATCGCTTGAAAAGTGTTTACATAGAACATACTTACAGACAACATCACCCATTCGAAGTTGATACTCATTTATCGACCTTGGAAGGAAGAAAAGCTGAGTTGGCCTTGCTGGGATTCAAAGCTGCAACCTGCAGATCGCAACGGCAAGTGCTCAACCCGCTGAACTATCTAAATGAAATCATTTGTTTACCTGTGCGAGTGGCAGGATCTGTGTGCACTTCTGTCTTCATCATTGTACAAACCCTCCAGCTGGTAGAACAAGGGTCTCTCTCTCAATGCAGCGCATCAGCTGGCCCTGACAGTGCCATGGAATACGCAGACATGGAGGTATTGGCACACATCTTTATTTCTCTACAACATAAAGGCCAACTGCCGAAACCACGACCCCACATGACCCGCTGTGCCCACCCCCTTCCCTAGCCCACAGTTCCTTTCACAGCTCTAGGTCTGAGCTGAGAGCCACCCACATAACGATGTGGGGTGGCTGCAAGAGTCACAGTGCACCATGACAATCATAGTTGCTACTTCTTGTCTTTACGCCGTCACCTTGTATGAACCACTGGATTTGTCAGCTACACTATTACTGTTATTGCGTATACTCGGCATGGGCTTAGTGTAGGCAGTAGTTGTAACATCAATTGTGGGTGAGGATCTTGCTGAGCTTGAGTATAAGTATTTGAAACTTTTGTGTGTTTACCTCACAAATCTACTACTTGTATCTTGCACACTATGACCATACAAATGTGGTATTGATTTTTTGGTGCATCCGTTGATATGTGCTAATTTCCTGTATGATGTTGGACACATTTCTCTTGCCAATATCTTATTGGGTGTCTTCCCAGTCACATCCCTAAAATGACACACCCCACTCTGTCGCATACCCCTGCGCCTAACCCCCACTTCAACTTCCATAAAGTATCTACCAAAGAGGTTGAAAATGTCATTCTCACCCTGAAACCCTCAAATTGCCACGGGGACCTATGCCCAGCAAAATTGATAAAAGATGCGGCTCGTGATCTTGCACAATTTATTACCAAACTAATAAATGCGTCATTCACATCAGGCACCGTACCCAATAACCTGAAACAATCCTGGGTCCTCCACCTTCTCAAAAAACCTAATCTAGACCCGGCCACTCCTACCAACTACCGCCCCATCACCACAGTACCATTCCTACTCAAAATCCTCTATAAAATAGCATATCAACAAATCCAACATTACCTTGAACACTTCCATCTCCTTGGAGTCCGACAATCTGGCTTCAGGCCTCAACACGGTACCGAAACTGCACTCATAGATCTCAAGGCACAGATAGATGAGCTGAGATATGAGGGTAAGACTGCTTTATTGCTACTCCTTGATCTCTCAGCCGCCTTCAAGCTGGTCGACCATGAGATTCTATGCAACCACCTACAAAAAGCAGCCCATTTCTCTCAAGAGGCAACCGGTTGGATGCAATCCTTCCTTAACAACCGCACGATGAGAGTCTTCTCCCCATTAGCAGCAGCCGACCCATCACTTGTGGCGTGCCCCACGGATCCTGCATCTTCCCGACCCTGTACAACATTTTCACGAAGACCCTTTTTGATGATCTAGATGGTCTGGGTATCACCTACACTAATTATACCGATGATACCCAGATCCTCATCCCATTGACGGGGGATTATGACAAGGATTTGGCCTTCGTCAACAAAGTGTACCTCATCATCCAGGCATGGATGTCCTTACATGGTCTATGCCTTAATGATGACAAAACAGAACTCCTCATTCTAGGATCTCCACATAACCTTAACAAATTAGATCTAAACTACTTCTCTTTCGTAATTGATAATAATAAGATCGTTGTAGCCAAGGAGGTCAAAACCCTTGGCTTCTCCCTAGATTCCACTCTCACATTCAAAAAGCAAGTTAATGCCATGGCATCCGCCACATCCTACACTTGCAAACTAATCAGAGCAGCCAAACCATTCCTCTAACCTTCTTACTGCATCACCCTAGCCAGGGCTCTGATCCTGTCCAAACTGGATTATTGCAATGCGCTTTATGTAGGTTGCAACAAATATATCACAAATAAAATTCAAATCCTACAGAATAATGCCCTAAGAGCAGCCCTTAGCATCCCAAAGAAAGCCCACATTTCTGAGACTAGAAGATCTGTCAATTGGCTTTCTACGAAAGACAAAATATTCCTCAAATCTGTCGCTCTGACTCACAAATGCCTCTACCAAGCAGCCCCTCAATACCTAATAACTAAATTCACCAGACCAGCTTCTTCCCGCCCCACTAGAATGGTCAATTCCAATCTCCTCCTTGTGCCCAGATTTAAACGCACGATGTCTGGAGGGAATAGCTTTCCTGTAAAAGCCACGCAATTTTGGAATTGCCTTCCACCTACTTGCAGGGAGGACCTCACCTACCGCCAATTCAGATCAAAGACCATCCAGTGGCTTAAGAACCATGATATATAACGCCTGCCTGCTGCGCCACACTACTATGACTGTTAATCTGTACACATAGGTGGTGGTCAACTGATCTGCGCAGATACAACTCATGATATATTCTGCATTTTGTATCTGTATACTCTTGTAAGTTATGTCTCTCCGGCTTCCACTGTCTATGATGCTCCAGTAATGTAACCCCAACTGGACTTCGTCACTATGTATGTAACAAGCTTCGCAATCCTCTTATTGCCTCTGCGGCCTGCTACCCCCGGGTTAGGCGCGCACTATAAATAAATAAATACTAAATACTAAATACATCATGCCAAAAACCCTGTTCAGAGGAAACCTAAAGTTATAATATTAGTATTAACGTAACAGAATGCATTCACAGATAATTAGGGCAACAAATACTGAGATCATCATTAGATACAAAAATGTGAACATATCTCAAAAATTCTTCGTTAGTCAATTAACAGCTGTATTCACCTAATGTATCGGGAATAATATAAACATATTAATTGGGTACAGTCATTTCAAATATTCAAGAAATGAATGACGATTGGAACTCCAACATTTCTTGAGCTATTGCTGCTGTAAAATAATTCCAATACTAGAAACAGCCCCAAATGTCTGCAACCTACAGGCCAGAGGTGTTAGACTTCGTTTCCCATGATCCCTCGCCATTGATTTTTCTTCTTAGGGCTGATGGGAATTGTTGTCTAAAACATATGGAGAGCCAAAGGTTGCAGACACCACCACTATATGATTGACAGCTATGCACTACACTTTGGACACTAAATAAGAGGTAGCATGTATAAATGTAATCATCTGAGATAATGTAATCTTATTACATTAGTCACATTATAGATACTGTGTTAAATATAGGCGTTTATAAAAAGACAAAGTAGACATATTTCCCGACATCGTAGGATTCTCACAATATTTGCTGATATGTCATGATAAAAATAATGGGGGCAAATGAAAGAAGAAAAGACAGCTCGAAGTTATATAAAAAATGTGTTGAAGTTACATTCCTTTCTCTTAAAATTGGCAAAGCAATTAAAGCTTAAGCTTGTTTCAATATGGACAACACTACTCCTATTTTTACAAATAAAGTTAGCATCCTAGATTCAGAGAAAATCGAATCGATTCGACAGCATCTAATTACCTCACACGCATCTAATTACCTCACACGCATCTAATTACCTCACACATTAGGCCTGATTCACTGAAAGATAGGAGAGCAGAATGTGGGGCACAAAATGGCGCTTGCATTTATCTACCTGGTTCTCCCTTCATGCTGATAGGTGATTAACAAGACAGATTTGTGTGTAATAGGAAGAGCTGGTTATGAACACAGAGGCCCACTCCCCATGGCAAGCTAATTGTTGGGTGCATGGGTGGGTGCTGGGGTCCACCACCGTACTACGAGGGCTCAGTGAGTGCCTTTGCAGTGATGGGTGTTGAAGAACTCATCAATGGAAATGCTATTTTCCAATGCCCACATCTGTTTGCGAGGTTACAATATGAAAACAAATAGAAATGCTCATGCAAAGCATTGGTCTTTCTATGTTTAGATGTAAAGGACACACGTGAAATCGGCACTCACCATATCTCGTGAGGGTTTATGTGTGCTGCAGTATTAGTCTGTCATAGGACCCTTCACCTATAACATCATAAACTCACTGCTAACATGTGCGCAGTTGCAGTGTCGGAGTGGATATTATGAGTATGAAAGTATGAAATGTACCTTTAGTTTTGAAAATCTTCCAGAAACTCATTACAATTCCAACTGAAAGGTTATATTGAAGATGTTTAATGTTAATTGAAACAAGTAATTACTCTGCTCACAAGAGCGTATGCATTTCGAGGTAAGATATTAGTTTACATTTACGCTACAACACAATAATTAACAGTCTTCACTGTATCTTATTTCATATAATTCTTTACTGTATTAATTTGTATTTATAGATTTCGATGATAATACCAATGTTTTAAAATAATTCTCATAGATACCCACCCCAAACACCTTGAGAAAGCCCCTGGGGTGCAAAACACGTGATGGCAAAATTGCAATGGAGTTGAAGAGTGTTCTAGTGCAATTTCAACAACTAGCAAATATAAGCTATCAATAAATCAATTGCGAAACACCTTCAATTGCTTAAGAGATTTAATTAACGAGCATGAAAACCATAGCATTTTGAAAAACTTTTAAAAGTCTTGAGCATTTCTATTTTGGGATCAAAGCGGCCCCTTGTCAGCCGCCGCTTTTGAGAATTGCTTCTTGCTCTGTGCATGGTGTCTGACAGGTGAGACCCGGCACGAGCTGTAAAGACTGCCGTTTTCAAAGCATATTGCTATGTGAATCAAGTTTGGGATCTCCAGTGCAGCAGCCACTCACCTCTCATTCCCGTTTGTGATGACTGGCCACTGGCCAGGATGGGAAAGCCCTAGCTTTTTGATTTGTATTAAATAATAAAATGATGCAGATAGTTACATCAAGGGTAATCTGCTGATCAGATTCCCCTTTCATAAGCTCCATGCTGAAAGCATAGTGTGTATCTGTGTCCTTTTGCATCAGTATTCACATTTCCAGTGCCTGCTCTACCATTGGTACAGAGCAGGTTTGGAGGTCACTGCTGCCCAAATAACAGCGGTTGTATACAAATTGACCGAATTACAATTGACCGAATTTAAAATGTCAATTAGGATATATTTGTGGTGGGAACAGCCCGCAACCCCCACCCAATCCAAACCCCCCCCCCCGCAAACCCCTACCCAATCCCCTTATATTATTAAAAAACCAAAACAACCCACTATATATTTATAAATATATACAAATATGGAAACGGTCAGTTGTACAAAAGGTCAATTAGGACCACTGTAATTCAGTCAATTGTGTCATCCGGAAAATTGTTTTCAGTCCATTTGGGCAATATCCATAAGAGCTGCAGTGACAGCCAAGTCTCTGCACTTCATGGGCTGCATTTGAGATATGCACCACTGTGCTAAAACTATGATGATCATAAATAACCTTTGATGGTTGTAAGGTAACATTTTAAGTACATATACATCTGAGTTAAGGCATGGTGCACTACTTATGTTTATTGCAGCCACAATTTCCTATCACACTTGCATCAGCTCCTGTGAGCCAGCTCAAGCTATGGATGGTGATGTGTATTAGGGCCAGACAGGCTGAGCCTGCCAAATGGCAGGCCAGGAACATGAATCGCCATGCCACTTCTTTGATCTCTTTGTACGGGTAGGTAATGCCCTCCACCAGAGTCAGCCACCCACCAGGCAGATGCCCTGAGCCCAGGCATCAAAGGACCACATATATTCAAAGGCAATAGCTCACACCAGGGTGCTGCATTTCTAAATGCCTTTGTTCCTAGTGAGAAAGGAGTGGTGGGGTTAGAATAGTCAAGAGGGCTCTGTACAGCGGAGGAAGACTTCCACCATTTTGTTTCTCTCTAAATTGCTATCTCCTTCCTCTGCCCTCCACTACCTCTGGAGTGAAGCACTTTGAGTGTGATGTCAGAAGGGCGAAGTCCATTCTTTCAAGAACAGGGATTGGACTGCTGAGGTAGTCTATCAATATTCCAATTACCTCTGTGCTTTTAACTTTAAAGAAGGGGTCTCTAACCACTTCTTGGATTCACCCTGGACCAAAATCTGAGAAAGATTCATTAGACCTCTTTTGGGAGAGTTGCGCGTTCCAAGGCCCTCAACCACTTAGGTGAAGAAGGTGAAATCCAAAGCAGAGTAAAGTTCTGTCCCCTACTCACTCCCAGGGCACAATGGGGCTGACACTTGCTGTGGACCAGGACCTGCCATTCTGCACCGGAATCTCTCAAGACTGGGAGAGCTGACCCTGAAAGGATTTACCCTGTCCTCGAGTCCCTGAATTTGGCCTCAAAGCATCTGGAGGACCAGGTCTGCTCAGGATCCCAGTTCCGCCACCTCAAAACCGGTCAGGGTGCTGTCGAAGCAGAACTCGGCACCATTGAGGCTGAGCTTGACGCCTTCGACAATGAAGGATTCTGCTGATGCTACCTTCTGGCACTCCTCCTAACCTTCAAATAATTGCTTGTACATTGAGCAGCTCGACATAGCATTGTGCCCTTTTTGACCCTGTCTCTTACTAGGCTCAAATTAACTTTTCGACACCGGAGAGTCACTTGCCGTCTCTCCAGGGATGACACCACGATTTGACCCGACTCAACCACTAACTGCTGATTTGCCGAACCACACATCGGAACAAGAGGATCACCATTTCGACAACTGCCACCTGCCGACTAAAACCTTTGGAGCATCACTCATCGAACCTTCCCAGTAGTTACAACCTGACTCAACCCCAGCTGACCTCGAGATCCTGGTGAGCACCCTGACTTGCACCAACGAAAACCACCTTTGAGCCATACAGAGATACCCCATTCTAAACTGCTCAACACTTGCTTGCCATTTGGACACCCATGATCCACAATACCAAAACTGAGCTTGATCCGCTCGTACCATTGCTTGAAGCTGAGGCTTTATGCTGTTGAACCAAAAAAAGGTAGTATTGACAAATAACTGTCTGCTTCGTCCATTTGGCCCTACAGTCTGGCTAGGTCATTTTTTGTCCTTTTTTCATACTGTTGCATCTCCCCTATTCTATGCCCATGGCTGGAATTTGTGCATTGTTTCTAGATAGTTCTACTGCAGATGGTGTGTTTGATTAGAGTAAACATATATGCTTGTATAGAACCTTGATTGGACATTCCCTTTATTTTGACTGTATTATTGTGTTGTGTGGGTCACTACTGGATCACATTCACACCCCTCATAAGAGCATAGCCCTTCCTCTGCCCACGTGACCACAAAAAGCAAAGGAGGTATATCTCTTAATTGTGCATGTTTCACGTTTATAATTGTGTTTTCTATCAGCTTGCAGAAGTATTAGGGGCGAGTGGATATGTTTGCCCCTACTCATCCTTGTACTCCTGCAGTGCAAAATCCAATTGATCACACCATTACTCAAAAAGTCTGCGGGTATGATGAATCTAACACTACAAAGTAATGTATGCATCAACATTTTCTTCAATAAGTCACCCCAAATCCAGAAGTCAGCAAATTCTTATCATGTTCATGTACGAATGGCTCAGGCATGTGAACAAAATCTTGCTTGAATCATCCCCTCAGTGACACTGCATTATAAAATGATGACACAGAATGCAGATGTATAGAAGGTAGTATAGGTTGAGGCAGATTGAAGGAGTGAATCAATAACTAATATTCATAGAACATTCAAATATAGTGCTTAATGCCAAATCCCTCCCACGCATCGAAAAGATGGGTGTTTTTAATAGCAATTTAACAGCACTCTTGTTATCACCTTTGGAAAGATGATTGTTGAATCACCTCTGAAAGACTCATACCAGTGACAGCAGGCTGTACACATATCATTATCTTTTTTGATGTGTTCGTCAATAAAGGTTTCAATGGGAAAGAAGGGTTTGCCTGGCACACGCCATATTGGTGTCTGGGGTGACGGCGATGTTAACATGATGTTGCTAGTTTGCATGTATCTAGTGTAGTTAATGAGAATGGGATGAGTGCTACTATTAGAGTTACTTTGTGTATAGTTGATACAGTTTAGATTCACACATGCATAGCAACATCATGACAAGTCTGCTGATAAACAAGGATTTTTTTATGCGCACGTGAGATGGGAGTTTCACGGATTGGGAAGCCACTGTGAGGGGACGTGGTAGTCTTGAATATACATGTACAGACATACATATATGGGGATTTTAAGGGACATGTGTTTGGGACAGTTGGGGAACAAGGAGTACACAGCAAATACACACATATGTATACCTCAGGTTCCTCATAGTTGGGGTTTGTGTAGTCCGCAGAAACATGGGGTGGAGAGATAAACTCTGTGTGACCTGGCAAGCTGGTTGTTCAAAGTTGAAGGCTGGGGGAAAACAGCTAACTGCGTTTGGGTAGTTGTGAAACCATCAAATGGTAAATTGCAGCCAGGCAATGGTTATTTACTGACCAGGGAAATCCATCCACCTGGTAGGGTCCACTTGGGGCCAGGTAATAAAGCCGGTGCAAGGGGTGCTTAAGGGCAGAGTTGGTCAATGGTTTACGGGTGGCAATCAGGTTCTCAGAAATGACCAGGATGTGGCCAGAGGCTATGCGTGCTGAAATAGTAGTCATTATAGATTAGTGTGAAATGGGAGATCCCAGTACTTGACCAGGATCAATGGGATCAAGGGGAGGTCATTCAAGGGTTCTAAGAGCAAGGAAGGTATGTTCTAGCAAGGAGGTGAATTGTGGTGTTCGGTGATGAGCTTTGTTCTAAAGATTATAATCATTAACCAGGAGTTGGAAGGCAGCAATGCTCCCTGCCCATTTTATTTTGATTTATGTACTGTTCATTTGTTAGGTGCTTTTACAGCAAGTAAATTGTTTTTTAAAGTGCCAACATGGAAACAGAGAGGGAACATGGGATGGAAAACAATGAAAACACTGGAGGATAAAGACAAAACTACTAAGCCTTCTGAGCAGACAGACCGTGCAAGTGCAGAGAGAGGTGGGAACAAGAGGGACAGGGGGATAAGTGCTGGACTGCCCATGCTCGCGAGTGAGCAGCAGGTGAAAGTGTCCAATGTACGAAATGCTAGGTAACTTTCAGTTGTAATAAATAAATGGGTCAGTTCAGGCCTACAGTGGTGAAAGGCAGTAAGTGCCAAGGTAAGTGCTGTATGTAGGCAGAGGCTGAGACGATTGGGTTGGGGTGGCAAGGCAGAGAAGGACAAATAAGAGCCCTGGGCACCAACCACAGTGAGTGTCAGATTAGCAGAGGAGGGAAGAAGGAAAGGAGGAGGTGAAAAGGAAAATCTTCAGGAGCTTCCAGAATTTGAGGAGGTCCGGCTCAAGGCAAAAATGAAGGGAGAGGCTGTTCCATAAGAGGAAGCCAGCCGAAGAGAGAGAGTGGCCACCGGCCCTCTGTTTAGCAAAATGCATGACACAGAGAGTTGGTAACAGAGGAATGTAGAGTTCTAGAGGGAGAGTATTTAGTAGGAACAAGATACAGATGATGTGGTCCCTGGCCCCAGAGAGCCTTATTGGTGATGCAGAGGGATTTGATCTTGATCCTTGCAGCAACTATGAGCCAGTGAAGAATTTGTAGGGCAGGTGAACTGGATGGACCCCAGCCGGCCCATAAGAATGGGGATTTCCAAACAGCCCTTTAAGATGAGTAGCAGCACCCTCGAGATAGATGGGGATGCAGATTCGTACTCTTGCATCAAATAACTATGACAACTCAATAGTTTGGCAAAGGGAGTCCGTTTAATGACAAGTACAAAAAACGGGGAGAACAATGAACTCAACTTAATTTCAGAAAAAACACAGTATTTATATCAAATACTCGTCATCACTGACGCGCAATCTTAAAAATCGAACATTGGTTATAGGAAGGTAACTTAACATAGGTACTATAACTGTATGTGGTAACGGGGAGAGGGTATTTAACGGGGAGAGGGTATTGGAAAATTAATGTCAGGTGGGGCAACTAAGCCCTTCCTTCAAAATGGCCACTATAAACATCACTAAAAGTATGATGTCCCATTGGTTCTACTCACTATAGGACCCTAGATTACACAATCCACTATGATTGGGTTGGCATCAACCCCACTCATGCTTTTCCACTTATGTCTAGCAGCATGCCGAACAACCTACCAGGTGCCGGGAGTTTGTCTGAACCCCAGCTTCCCTCCTATTATGTTACACTCAGTCATCACCTCAGTGGTCATGTGTCAATTACTGTTTTGTAGTTTGGCCTTGAGTCTGCTTCTCTGTCTGAGAAGCATGGGTATGGCAGGGATCCATGAATAGGTGTGAAAGTCTCATCCCTTCCTGCCTGACTTGTCATGTGACTAGAACACCGTGAAATCGGCCTCTTTTCCATGCAATTTCATGTATTTTATTTAATTCTGCCAGTCTTCTACCATCTGTGGCTTATCTTAACCTTTCTGAATAGGATACTCTGTTCTTTTCTCCTTAATTTTTTTATCCACTGTCGGCCTTGTCCTGCCAGATACGACCTTGGCTTCTTGGCATGGTTATTCCTAGCTGGGTTGCTTTCCGTCTTAATTCTCGATTTGTTTGCTGTAACACTCTCCCCATGAGACCTTTAGTAACTTTTGTTCAATTCTGCTTATGTGCGTAGTGGATTTACACTCATCTATAAAGTGCTTTTGAGGTATATATTTGTACATGTTGGCGCTTGCCGCAATCTATTTACTACTAAACATAGGCAAGCTTAACGATTTCTTTGCTTCTTGCAGTTTCTTGCATCTGTACACGTTTAAACTAACTGAATATCTTCATCGGGCATATGGCATACTTTTCTGCGTCTTGACATCAACTGCTATGGTATTTCGTCTCTTTGTCAGCATTTTTAGGTTATTATATCTTCTATATGTGCGTCAGTCTGATTTCTTATGATGTCACCATACGTCTTCCTTTATCATCTTCTTGTCTTCTTCGGGTATTCCATTCTAACAAACGTCATTTTGTCTTGCCTGTAGATATGGTTTTCTCAATGGGTACCATACTGTCCAGGTTTTCTTAGGCGTCGGTACTTCAATATGTTCTGTTACTCTGATTGGTACTGGGCAGAGCCCAAGAGCTGCTCTCTGGTACTTTATTTGTCCATCATACATATCATGTATTTTGGCGTGAAAGTACCGGGAATTACGAAGGGGGCGGCTGGAGTGGAGACAATGCTTTGTACTTCATGTTCACTCCAACCTCTGGGCCATTCATCGACAACTCTCACTTCTTTCATTGCATTCACTTATATTTCATCCTCCGGATCTCGACATCTAGTTTGAAGAAATGCTTCTTTGGGGTCCATATCTTTATGACTCCCTTCAAGCATCCTGCTGTTCTTACATGCTATTCTTTGTTCCATGTCATCAGTTGACATTCTCCACTTGGATTGCAATAGATCCATTTCCCCACATATTTTGTATGTTTCTTCGGATACTGGAACTTTGTTCCTTCTGGTGCATAAATGCTGGCCTTCACAAAGTCTCTTATTTCTTTGTCAGTCAGGTCCTTTAGCTTCCATCCTGACTTGACATCAATCATGATTTTCATCCCTATTGCCTATTTTTCAGTTTTCTGGCACTGAGAGATTATTAGCTTGATAACACAGAATCCAAGCAATATCATTACCAACAGAGCTCCTAGGAACTTGAATGTATCTGCCATCCATTGTGGAACCCATGAAAACAGTGATCCAAACCAACAGTCATCATCAACTTCGTCAACTTCATCTACCATCTGATTCTGTAGTTGTGTCAGCATACCAATAGCGTCTGTTAAGGTTCCATTTTCTTCACCCTGTGATGTATAAATGTGCAACATGATTCTTTTGCACAAACACCTCCATCCATAGCTGTGATCATGTCTAGTACATATCTGTTCTGGAGCGTCATTAGTCAAATCGCTCTTAACTCTTCCTTGATTGCATTAAATCCTTTTATTGTTGTATTGATGGTCTACAGTAACTCCCATCTAGTTATCTGCAACCATTTAGTATTTGCTCCAACCTGAACTCTTGACATCAGGATTGTCGTGAACACTGATGAGGTTAAGCTGAACAACCTATGTTCATATGGGATTGCATCAAAGGCTTCTATTGATTTGGCAGATAAGTAGTTTTCTCTCTTCATTCTGTTTAACAGTTTCATAGATCTCTTCTTCCTCAGGTGGGCATCTGCTTTTGGGAAACTGTCAATATTCAGATCACTTTTTGGAATCACCAATGCTAGAACATGGAAATTCTCCAACGTATATATACCTCCCAAATTCTTTGGCAATCTGATGTATGCTTTAGATCCACACGCCCAATAATGATCCATGATCGCTGCTGTTCCATGCCTCATTCCTGTAGCATTGAAGATTCGTCCACAGTTCTGATTTTCTCCCATCTTTATTATACC
Organism: Ambystoma mexicanum; assembly: GCF_040938575.1. Taxonomy (NCBI): domain Eukaryota; kingdom Metazoa; phylum Chordata; class Amphibia; order Caudata; family Ambystomatidae; genus Ambystoma; species Ambystoma mexicanum. The sequence continues at coordinate 743,060,341 of NC_090928.1, forward strand.
ATTGTTTCTAAAGCACAGTTTGGAATTCTCCAATGGCACTATCTGTAGGGGTCCTCCTCTATCTTCGACCCATGTTAGCAGTCTTGGAAGTCTTGGCCATAATGGTTTGCATATCATTTGTGCATTTCCAATTGTTTCTTTATAGTATCAAATGTTCATCCATGCTCTGAAGGTCACTACTCCTTTCTCCCATCCTTCTGGAGAAAGCACTGTTCCCCAAATTTACATTTGACCTCTGTCCTTCCATCTTCGAGCTTCTGCCGTAGTTTTCCCTTTGACGTTCAGTTTTTTGTTTGTTACTCTTCTGATCTCTGTTCCTTTAACTCCAGGCTTCTCATATCAGATGACAATGTTCTTTGTTTTGCCATTGTTTCTCGTCTTTATGTCTTGGACATAATCATCTTCATTTGGGTCAATTGCCCATTTCAGTGAAGTATCACTTCCCATGAACTGGCCACTGGTCCTGCACATTGCTAAAAGTGATGAGCAGTGTGCTGTTATGACATCTATCTCAACAGCTACGAAGATTTTTGACTTTCTCATGCTGTAAGGTAGGAGTGCAAAAACAAAGCATTCTTCCTCTGAAGTTCGACTTCCAACTTCCTTCATATGATGGTACAATATGTTGTTTCCCAAGTGTGCTGTGATGTCCAAGTAATCGTTCAATTCGTTATTGTCTTCTTGTGTGCTTCTTCTAATTCTTAAGGTCTTTCTGTAGTTTTCTAAAACCACATCTTTGAACATATCCGTATAGCTTCTTCTTGCTGGACGATTCTCAGGTATCTCCATCAATGGTCCGGGCGTGTGCATATGTATTATTCTTGTAGGATAAAGTCTGGTAAGTCTTTGCTTGTGCTCCTGTCTCTTTTTGGCTTTGTTTATGAACATCCGCATTGATTCTGCTATCATCTCAACATGTGATTGTATTGTAGGACTTAAGCTTGACCCTTCCATCACTGGATCAGGCGTGCTCGTCGGTGCTGTCTCTGTTCGTTCATCCTCTAGAGTCTTTTGTCTCCTTAACAGTTCCTTTTCCATGTGTCTTACAACACCCTTTGGGAAAAAACTTCTTGTTGAGCTCTGTCCCAACTCTGCCCATTTTCTGGAATGTGATTCTGCAGTCATTCCACTAGACCAGGTGTGTATGTACTCATTATTTGTGTACGTGTACCTTTCATAAACCCCTTCTCGGGTTTAACTTGCCGACCCTGTCTCCGGCGTTTGAAATAATTTGTTACCACAAGTGTCTTGCGTGTGTCATTGTTTATCACATCCATCACAAGTTCAGTCACTCTATCATTCTTTCTAGGAACTGGAATGATTATGTAACTCTGGGCACCTTTGTAGGTTTCATGCGTACATCATTAGGTGGGTGCTCCGGAATCTGAACGCTTTGTGCACCGATGAAAAACACAGTTCTAATTGTTAATGACAGTAATATGATAATGAACACACTGCATGTGTAAATCATACATGTATGCGTCAATTTGCAGCATTTGTTCCTGGGCCATTATGAATATCTCACCTCATGAGGGAGGACAACGTTGCTGTTCTGGTTCCGCATCTCGATCATCTAAGGAAGCAAAATGAATTCTTTAATACATGCAAACATTGCCACTTTATCTGGATTCTGCTGCCTCTGCTTGCAGGTCAGGAGTGTGTGACTGATTATCCTCTTTGTCCAAATAATAGACTGTCTCTGGACTCTGGAAACAGTTATTTTTCTTTTAACGAAAGTTCCAAATGAGGCAATGGGCCTCATTATGACCCATGCGCTAAGTGTTTAACGGCGCCGTAAAAGGCTGCGGTGCCGTTAAACACTTAGCGCCTAATTACGAGGTCCCTTTGCGGGACCCAACCTTAACGGCTGGTTTTACCAGCCGTTAAAGTAGGGACCCACAAAGGGACCTTGGTGCTAATCACGGTACCGCAATTTGCGGTACCGTAATTAGCGCCTTCCCCATTCCCATTGAGCCCTATGGGGCAAAAATGGGAATGGGCCATGGCGGCATGGGGAATTACCGCCCCACCAACCTCGGAATGGGGTGGTAATTTCCCATTCCGCCATGGCGGACTCCGGCATGGACCATGGTGCTAATAGCACCATGGTTTAGCGCCGGAGTCCTAATGAGGCCCAATAAGTTCAATATGTCTTAATTTGCATGTTCCATGTAAATCAATTCCCAGTATATGCTTCTAATCTCTTTCACTCCAGATGACATGTTGGTTCTTTGTCAGCATAAACAAAAGTGAAGTCCTTGGCAATACCTTCACGATCTGTCCCTCGAGGGAAAGTTTACACTCTTCTCCTGTGGTTCTGATGCTGACTAGAAAGTTTGACCTACATTATGATACCATGCAGGAGCATACTCAGATGTGTAGTGTTCACCGGGTCTCTGATGAAACTGAGGATGTCAACATTGGAATGTCTCCCCACAAGCTCTGGAAAGTCTTCAATTAAGTAACAAAATAGAGTACTGGCTAATCTGCTATTCTCTAGTGATAGGGACATTTGTCTTGTGCTGACTGTACTCCAGGAGTAAAAGAAACTGCTTGGCAATCACTGTGAGCAGCCTCGTTATTCTCTTTTCGTTTTCAGGATCTTGAAGAAACTCTGTTATGTTTGTGAGCCTTCCCACCAATGATGGGTATGACCTCAATACTAACCCGAAATAGATCAGAATGTCTTTGGTGAGGTCACTATTGCGTGACACCATAAGTGAGTCCAAACAGGGATTCTGTGTTGAAAGACTCAGGATACTGTATTCTTTTCCAATTGATGTATCCTGGATCGAAATTTGGCATATCTTTTCTTATCAAGACTTCAGTGCCTCAGTCCAAAGTTCAAAGTAAACAAGCTATTTTGTGGCTTATATGTGGAATTCTTCTCCTTCACCCTGCAACAAGGATGCACTGAGGGTCCATATTCTATGTCCTTCTTTCCTTATTTTGCTCAAAGGAAGTGTCCAGAACTAAACCACAACTTTGCATAAAAGTTAATTTCCTTTGCTTGACTGGTCATGCGTCATTCTTCCTCGTCATGGATCTTGTCTGCACGTGCTGTGGTTCTTCACCATCGTCTGTATTCTCTTTGCGGTGGGGTGCTGGCAGAGGGACTTTTCTCATGTATGGCTTGATGTCGCCCAAGAAGATCTAAGATCTTCTTCCCTGTAGCTTGACTGCAGAGGGTGTGATGACCTCCACACTAAATGGGCCGTTGAACCTTGGCTCGTCCCTCTTTTTTCTTGTGTGATTTCTCACCAGAACCGTGTCCCCAGGAAATATTGGAGGAACATGTAATTCTGAAACTTTGGCTGTTGCAGCATCTCCTTCTGTGTTCTGTACTGCCATACACCCTTCTTGTCGCTGCTGCAGCTGTCCTGAAATTACAGTAAGACAAGATGTCATGCAATTCAAGTAGTTTTGTATTTCCAATCCTAATACTTCTCCTGTTGGCTGAGCATCACATCTAGCTCTATTTCGAGGTGTTAATGGGGTTTGCATCCTCCTGCCCATTGCAATTTTGTGTGGCGTGAGATGGTGGTCAGAACCAGGCACGTGTTGAAAAGGCCCATTAGGCCTTGGGATGACTCCTCTATCACACGTAGTGTATTCCCAGCCATGAACTGCTGACAGATTATAAAGTTTACCATAAAAAATGCAATGTGTTCTGCCAAGTTTGGTATGAACAAGTCTTCGGCATTTGTTGCTGCTAGATTCTCCTTCGTTATGTGCGCTGGATAGTGTAACTGTTCCATTGCTATTTTCAATAAGGCTATATGCATCACCGGTTCACCAGTGCTGTCTTGTCACCACAAGCTCTCAGAGGGGTTTAAAGAAGACCCTTGTCGCTTCCATAGGTTCTTCTCTTCCTGTGGTGCTTCTCCTTTTAGCTCCATTAAGTGAGTTTTTTTCCATATTGCTACAGCCTTCCAGCTCACTTCGTGCAACAATCATTCTCTCATGCACATCAGATATTTCCACATTCATTATTATTTCGTCTTTGGTTTCCACACGCTTGGCTTCAGGGTCTGCTGCTTGATTTCCACATGAGATAAAATATGTCCCTTTTGTGTGGGTGGCACATTTCACGACCGCTATGCCTACTGGGAGTTGTAGTGCCTTAATGAATCTGTCCAATAAAGCTGTGTGCTTCACTGGTGTGCCGTCCTCTCGAAGGAAGCCCCTCCTTTTCCAGCACGCTAGGCCTGCATGAACTGACGGCATCACATAGGCAGAGTCACTGTACACCGTCACTTCCTGGTCTGCGTGATTCTCGAGCGCGAGTATCAACGCTAATAATTCTACAGCTTGTGCTGAATAATGTGAGGGTAATCGTGCACTAATGAGTACTTGAAATTCCCCATTTGCTGCGTGTTTTACCACAGCGGCGCCTGTATAGCGTTGCCCATCATTTTGATTGATCCTCGAAGAACCATCAACAAAGATGATTTCTCCTTCAGCCAGTGCATTTTCTTTCACTCTGAGAATCTCATCATTTTGTCTGCAAGGCCTGGTAGCCATGACATTGATATACACACTCCATATGCAAATATTTCTGGTTCTAATGGACTAGCTCTCATAGCCATTCATCCTGCGTATGCTCAAATCATTTTGCACATGTTCAAATAATGCATTCCTGGAGTTGAACATACTATGCCCTTCTCCATGTGTCAGTCCAGAAAAACCAAACACCCCTTGAGGGTCCGGAAATGAATGATAATTGGTTGGCCGAAGACCAACAGCCTCATTTACAGTGTTAAGAATATATATTCATTAGTTATTACATAGCTATTAGTTCAACTAGTTCAACTAGAGTGGGGCCATTTAAAGATGACCAGAATTGCCATTTTGTTTTCTCTCTCTGCTCTCTCTAATGTTGCCATTTTGCCTCATGTAAAACTGCTTTGCTGTAGATATTATTTTGCTTCAATGGTCCAAGGCTAAGAAACATATTGAAACATTACACTGGAGAGCCAGACAGAAATGCCTGATTCCCTCCGTCACATATCCTTGAAGACAGGGAGTAAGGCATTTAATCAGTACACGAATGCCAGCGAGTCTCCTGAAAGAATAGCAATGTACGAAACTAGCATTTAAAGAGTTGAATTATGCTCTTCTTTATGGCCCCCCCTTTCTTAGCCCAGTGAGGCGCCGGAGAGTGGGCTGACCTCTAGAGTGAGAATCGAAACTAGGAGATAGTGAGGTCTGGTATGTGCCAGTCTCCTACGCACAGCTTGCCCATGAAAAACAGAAATGCTGTGTTCTCACAAATAAAGAATGATGTCTGTAAAATTGAAGATTGCAAACCGTTACTAAATATGGTGGTCTAAGGTGTCATATTTATCACGCTGGTCAATCATCGCCTCTAATTCAAAGGGAAATTAATTGGGGGCAGCATCAAATGTGTCAGACTGTGTCATTGCTGATTGTAAGGTGCTCTGTTTGTATATATGTAACTGATGTATGTTTCATTCTCTCGTGCGTCCCCCGAGGTCTGTTAGTAACACGTCGCGGGTGTGGGACCATTTGGCCAACTGGGACCTCTTTCTATTGCAATAAACCCTAGATTTTGGGAACAGAACCTCATGTCTGGCGTATCTATTCAAGTGTGGTGACTGTGCCTTGTTTCCACGTCCGAGGGTCCCTCAGGGGCCCCTTCAAGATGGCGCCTGAATAGGGACCCTCCCCCACTTGTTCCATCGTGTACATTGCAAAATAAGGAAGGCGGTAAGAACGGCGAGGACGGGAGTGATCGAGCCGGGATCAAGAGGTGTACGGGGCGCCCCTGCGAAAAGCGATGAGAGACTCCTGTGCAGATCTGCAGACCACTGATCCCTGATCGACGTCCCTGGCCAGTGAACAAGGAGGCGAGGGTCCCGAAATGAGGCAGAGCCGAGATACACAGACACGGCTGTTAGGCAGAAATCTGTGCAGTTCCCTTAGGGACCACTGCAAAAAGTTTAGGACTACAGGAGTTAGCAGTAAACCCAATTGGTAGCAGTCCGCACCACCCAGATTTACCTGGTAGCTGTGGCTGAGCAGTCAGACTTCTCCCAAGAAGAGTTAGGCAGTATACAGAGCATACACAATAGGGCAGGTAAACACAGTAGAACAAGCAAACACTGACCAGAACTTTGGTGTAAAAGATATATAGTTATTTATTTAAAAACACATCTATGAAAACACACTGGCACTAATATCAAGCAGGTTGAAAAACACAGTCACTAAAGTATATACACTCCCTTAAAAGAATATTAGACAAGTCTTAAGTAAAGCACCACTTATTTTCAGACAGCGGTGAGTGCTTAACGCAGATGGCACTCTAATAATTCGGTTTAAAAGGGAGAGAAAGGCAGAGCATAAATTGAAACAGATCCCAACACTTTCAAAAGAACACAGCAAGAGAGGAAGGCAGAATCAAACCGTGAAGTTAGAGTTCAGAAAGCTGGATCCACTTTAAGAGGATCAGAACGAAATGTGTCCAAGGTCACATGGTTGGAAAGTGCACAAAAGTCTCGAAAAGGTTCAGAAAGAAGTTGGACCAAAAGAAAGGGACCAGTTAGATGGTCAAGAGGCCAGCCCAGTCTAGAAGGTTAAGGATTTACTGTCACCTTGTAGCAATCTATAGAAAGGGAGGCCAGGCGGACACAGTACCTTGAAATGGTGAGAACACTCCAGTGGGGGCAGTTGTTCCTGGCAGCGGTTGCAAGTCGGTGCTTCCTCTGGCAGAAGAGAAGATATCGTCAGGGAGGAAAGCAGGAGGTCGTTGTGCTGCCAGGGAAGAAACCAGCCGCGGAGTTTCTCGCTTCAAAGGAGTGGTCCTTTCTTTCGCGGTTCAGTGGTAAGTGGCTATCCGGTTGCTGGGGTGCTTGGCATGGGCAATTCAACCACTAGACGTCCTGGAAGGCAAAAAGGAAAGCGAACTGGTTGTCCCCACTAGCTCAAGGGGAAGAGACTCTCTGGCAAGAAGATCTCCTCTGTCGTCGAGAAGTGGTGAGACGGTTTAGCAGGGCTCCACCGTTGGTGTCGTCGTTGCAGGTCGGCTCAGCTTCTCCCTCTTTGGATTCTCAGGTCCTGTGGCGACTTCTGAAGTTCCAGTCCCAAAAGCCCTGCTTTTATGCAAGAAACCCCCATTCATTCAGCCTAGCTGTCAGTCAAACATGCTAAGTGGTGAGCCGGCCGGCTCACCACTTGGGCCAATCACACAAGAGTGCGACTTGAGTTGCCAAGGTAACTCAGTCCAGGGTGCCTAAACCCCTCCCACACTCCCTGTGGTACCCAGAAAGAGTGGCACCACTTTTGGAGGCTTCTGTGGAGAAGCCCGCCAAAAAGTGGAACAAATGGCTCGACTTTTTAGAATCGAGTTCTGGCAAAAAATACCAACCAGTGAATTACTATTAAATAAATAACCCGGCGGTATGTGCGGGGCTATAGGAATTAAAATAATTAAAGTTGGTAGCCTCGTACAATGGGAAAATCCCATAGAGATATATTTGCGGTCGAATATAAAAAGTAGTATCCACTGCCACCAGCCAAAACTTGATCAGGGGGGACGGAGACGTGCCCCCTCGAATAACAGACCCCGGGGCAATCGAATTGCCCCAACAAGTACAACCACAATATGATGGTTTGTACTGGTTTCTGTTCGTAATTTGGGACTAGTAAAGCCAATGGTGACTTTACATGCCCTGGGAGACAGTAGTCAGTCCCAGGGTATGGAGTCTATGGTGGGGTGTCACTATGACACCCCTGTGTCACTGCACTGAGGGTGCTGTGTAACACACATAGTAAAAACACATGAGACCCTATGGAGTAAAAGACCCCATAGCCCGTAAAACACATTAACAGTCAAATGAACCCCTCAAATCATGTCCAAGAGTGTGAGGAAAGGAGTCTCACTCTTGGCAGGAGAAAAAAAACAAACTCCAGAAATCCAGGAAAGCTGCTGGGGGACTCACTAGGTTAGGAAATTCAGCCTAAACAGAGAATTCTCCCTAACACTAACCCCCACCCCCACAGACTAAGGGACAGCAGGATTTAATCCACTCCTGGATGAATCTCGTACCTCTAGTCGATGACATACATCCTAGAGAGACCATCAGCATTTTGATGGTGACACCCTGACCTGTGCTCAATGGTGAAATCAAACCCTTGCAGGCAGATTGACCATCTCAATAGTTTTTGGTTTTCCCCTTTCATTTGCATTAACCATCTCAAGGGTTGGTGGTCAGTCTGAATGACAAAAGTAGAACCATACAAGTATGGCCTTAATTTCTTCGGAGCCCACACAATAGCAAAACACTCTCGTTCAATGGTTGCCCACCTTGTTTCAGGATCCTTCAGCTTTCTACTGATGAAGCAAACGGGGTGCTCCCTACCTTTCCCATCCAGTTGACGGAGGACTGCACCTATTCCTACATTTGAAGCATCTGTCTGCACAATGAAGGTTTGGTGGTAATCAGGAGCTCTGAGTACTGGGGCTTGGCAAAGAGCCTTTTTCAGGTTTTCAAAGGCCTGATTGCACTCCTCATTCCATGTAACCTTTTTAGGGAATTTCGGAGAGGAGATGACATTCAGTGGAGAAGCTATGGTCCCATAGTTCTCTATGAAATTCCTGTAGTACCCAGTGAGACCTAAGAAGGCTCTCACCTGGATCTGAGTAGTAGGTGTTGTCCAATTTTGCATCGCTTCAATCTTACTGAACAAAGGCCTTATTTCTCCACCTCCTACCTCATGTCCAAGGTAGACCACTTTACTCTGTCCAATCTGGCATTTACTTGCCTTTATGGTCAGATTGGCCTTCCCGAGAGCCTGCAAAACATAGCTCAGGTGGTCCACATGTTCTTCCCAGGTTTGGCTGAAGACTGCAATGTCACCCAAGTATGCCATGCAGAAGTCCTCCATCCCTTTCACAACCTGATTTACCATCCTTTGAAATGTAGTGTCGGAATTGAAACAATATTATGCCTCCTATCTCAGCAATTGTATGTGTATTGGCCTACGCCAAGTTGTCTAAAACATCATATGTGAATAAACTCCGCGGCAAGGTCTTGACCTCAGAGAAAGTAATGTAAGTCGCCATCTTGGATTAAACCGCCATTTTAGGTTCTCTTGTAATGTGGAAGTCATCCTGAACATCAAAATGGAGGCCGAATGGCATTCTGAGTAAGATTCTGGCCGTTTTGACCTCCGCACACACGAATAATTAATATGCCTGCGGGCCACTTGTTGGGGTCGCAAACTGAGAACTTGTCCTATTGCTGACCTATGTGTAAATATACAACTATATCAGCGAAACTAATCAAAATGCATAAATTATAGGATTGACCTGGCTAGGAACCCTTAGACCCGATCCCTAGAATGGTTAACCCGTGAGGGGGTTGGCCAAGGGCTGGACAAATCATATAAAAGACCCAAGTTTTCCAATGTACGCTCTCTCTTTCTAATGCATCGAACCTTCGTTGAAGTTCGTTACGTTACTCTGAGAGCCGAATAGCTATCCGTTTGTCAATTGACTTTGGTAACTGTTGTAGCTTTTAAATAAAGCACTTGTATGTTCTTTGTAACCTGTGTTGGTGTGTTTCTTTTGGGCTTGCCGGCCTCATATTATTTTTATGTTTTCACAGTTGGCGCCCGAATAGGGACCCTCAAGATTGATGCCGGATCATTGAAGGTTGACGCAGACTATCGAACCAGGATCGGACGGTGTGATACTGCGGGCCCGACCGAACGAGGCGCGATACCTCGCCAGCGTTGCACGATCCGATCCTCGGACGATAGTCGTGTGGTCTGACATGGCATCTTGACGAGGGTCCATTTTTGAGGTGGGCAGATTTGTCGAAACCACCAAACACAAGGTAAAATTCGTTAGGTACATTCTTTGGTAAACCGTACGGTCCTCCATAGGTTTGGTCAGGTGCAGTCATGACCCGGCTCTTAATTTAGCCCTGACAATTTGAATTTGGTGTATTGTATCTGCAGACACAATTATTGACCAGGTAACACCAATTTTTTGTGAAATGCCTGGGAAATTGTCTAGCTGTTTTAGGGCTCTGTTCCGCAGCGATCGACAATCTTTGGAATTTAGCCGCCCGGCACCACAGGAGGGGTCGCCGGCATGTACTATGTACTGTAAGTATGGCATTGGAAGTATAGTATTTAATGATATTTGGCACAGACAAACCAGACATGCCTCCGAATTTCAGTGGCCAATCAATGGTAGTTTTGAGATCCCCGTATTGAATACCTAGAATCGGTCTTGCTAAAAAAGAAGGCCAGACCTGCAGCCTTTGATGTTTTGCAGAATTGGAAAAAAGAAGCATTGCAGCAGCTTAAAAGTAGGGATAAACATGCACGCCGTCATAAAACAAATGCCGAAAAGGCGTTGTTATATGATAAGGAAAAACATTCAGAGTCAGTTAAAAATATGGATAGGGCTTTTTCACTCGGAATCCAGAAAATGTATCCCTCTAAAGATTTCCATGTTTCTGAAGAATTTATTGAAAAATTGTTAAACGAACGCAGGCCTGGTGCCTCTGCGCCACCTCCGTATGATCCTCTCCCGGGTGCTCTGCCCATTCCTGCTGTTGTTCCTGCTGTTATTCCTGTTCCCCCTGTACAACCTATTGTTCCTATTCCTCTAGTTGTTGTTCCTCCACCTATTGTACCACCCCTTTCTCTTGCGCCGATAGTTGCACCTTTATTGAATTTGCCTGCACCTCCGGTCCCGAGTGGTTCCGTATTGACTGAAGTTGATCAGGGTGCGGGGTCAAAGATTGTCACTCGTAATACTGTTTCTGAAGACAAGAAACAGGAATTGTTTGCATGGGCTAAGCACTGTATGGAGAAAGGTGATCAAGTTAATGTTTTTTCCACATTATCAAATTTGAACAGTTTTCCCCAGAAAAATGTTTTTTATCAAAGGTTTGGGGACACATTTATGTGTGATGTGGGGTAGATTACAAAATCCGGATCTCCCACAAGGGGTGAGGGATCTAAATGCTTTAGCACTTTCGAGGGACACAGAGGAGAAAGTACATGGCCATGTTGAAAGATTGTTTGAATATAGGAGGGACTTTGAAAAATCACGAGATGAGGATGATGACGAAGACAGTATGCATGTGCAGAAACGGTTCCTTCCGTGTCGTAGATCGGCACCTGAGGAAGTATGAATTTGTACCAAAGATGCGATTCGATGGATCTCGGATTTATCGATATCCCCAGATGAAGTATATGACACGTATAGTCAATATACAGTGGAAATGCAAAGGAAGGTGATCCAGGTAATGGTACAGTACCTGCAGGAAGAATGTGTAAGGAAGTAGGTTAGTTGTCCTATAGAGTTATTGGGGATTTGTAAAAGGGCTTTTTCGCCCGACACTTCTTTGACTGCCTTAGCGCTCGACCTGGCTCTGTTGCTTAGTAAACGGTCGGAGTTACCTATATCTCAGTTGCCTATGAGAGAGGTTCCTCCGACATTTGTCCCAAAGGTTGAGATTCCTGCTAACGCTGGGACTGGTGCACCCTCTGTGGATATCCCTGCGCATTATGTATGGCAATTTGTTCACGTCCCGTTTTCACGACAGGAAGTGAACACTATTAGACAATCAATTCCCGATATCAGGAAAAACCCGACAGGGTTTTACAAAGAGATAGAGTCCGTTTTGCAGTCCTCTGTGTTCACCTTAAGTGATATTGACTTGATATTCCCTGTACTCCTACCCGTAGATTTATGGAAGTAGGTTCGGACAATAGACGATGTGCCAGGGTTGGGAGATACGTGGGCTAACATGACTAGATTTGATGGGGAAAGACCAGCTGGTGAGAAACCACCTCAGGTAATACTCACTTTGCCTGATAGAATTGTCGCAAAATTAAAAACTATAATTCCAGAGAAAAGAATTATTTGGGACAAGTTTACGGGCTGTGTTCAAGGAAAAACTGAAGGCGCCACCGAATTCTTTAATAGATTCGAACAGGTATTTTCTGACTTCAGTGGACAGGACTTGGGTACAGAGTCTGGGAAAAGGTTGTTCGTGGACAAATTTGTATGTGGATTGTTGCCCGACATCCAGTCACAGATTATCTCCTCTGAGAGCGCTTGGCAGGCGAAATCTCAATCTGAAGTTTTGCACATGGCTCAGTATTATGAGAACCGTGTTAATAATGAAAAGGAGAAAATAGAGAAGAGGAAAAGAGATCTGAAGACTAAAGTATTGTTACAACAAATTGTTAGAAACCCCAGAGGAGGTACGACTCAGACCAGAGGTCAGTATGTCCCAAAAAAACGCTCCTTTGGGTTCTGTGAATATTAATCAATGTGCCTATTGCCGCCCGGAAGGTCATTGGCGAGCACAGTGCCCCGTCCTTCGACAAAGGTCAAACAATGCGTTTGGGAGTATGGGTAGACGACCTAGAAGTCGCCCTGGAGCAGGGGGCCCTGATAGAGGTCAGTTTTCACAAGATCCTCAGAAACCTTTTTCACGGGAAAATCAGACCTCGAGTGTGGACGCAAGAAACATATTTGATCACCCTTCTGCTGCCTACCTTTCTGAAGAGCTTCCTTCCGACGACATTTTATTTTGTTAGGACTGCCCGAAGCAGGATTTGGAACCTTCACCTATTCCCGTTAATCAGAAAGGCCCCTACGTTGAATTGTTAGTAGGGAATAGGAAACACCAGTTTTTGATAGACACTGGAGCACAGAATACTGAAAGTCCAAGCATTTATAGTAGAGCTTTGAAAGAGCAGCTCGACACCCTTGAATTGCCACTTATTTGTACACTGCTTCAGTATGTCGATGATTTGCTTTTGGCTGCAGAATCTGAAAGTGCTTGTAAAGAAGGCACTGTACTGTTGCTTGTTCATCTAGCTAAAAATGGTCATAAAGCTTCACTCAAAAAATGTCAATATTGTTGTCAGGAGGTCGTCTATTTAGGCTACCTCCTGTCAAAGGAGGGGAGAAGATTGACACCTGAAAGAATAAAACACATTTCTGGCATGTCTGTTCCAAATACACAGAAGGAAGTCAGAGCCTTAATAGGTATGGCTTCTTACTGTAGGTTGTGGATCCCGAACTTTTCACTAGTGATAAAACCGATGTTGGCTTTGACGAAGAAGGGCATTTCTCTGCCACTGCCATGGAAGTCGGAACATCAACGATCATTTGAGCTTCTCAAAACCGCGTTATGCTCTGCACCGGTTCTGGGTACTCCAAATTATGATAAGGCATTGTGCTTTGGCTGTGTTAAAACAGGGACATGGAGGGAAGAACAGGCCGTGTGGCTACTACTCCTCCGCCCTTGATCCTGTCGCATGCGCTTTGCCAAGATGTTTGCGAGCTGTCGCTGCTGCTGCCGCGTCTGTAAAACAGAGTGAGGGAAAGGTCCTAGGCCATGATTTAATTTTGATGTTACCTCACTCTGTAGATATCCTATTGAATAAAACCCAAATGCAACACCTCACCTCTGCACGGCTAACAAGGTATGAATTAATTCTGTTTGCCCCTCACATTCAAATTAAGAGGTGTTGTGTTCTTAATCCGGCTGAACTTCTACCTTTCCCGCAAAATACTGTTTGCGGTGACGAAGAATTACATGACTGCCTGTATACCACTGATTAGGAAACGAAGGGCAGGATAGATCTTATAGATACTCCTTTGGACAATGCAGAAGGGGAGCTGTTTTGTGATGGCTCCTGCTTCAAACTTCCAGATGGTACATCTACAGCTGCTTACGCAGTTACTATGTTGAGTACGGTTGTTGAAAATAAGAGAATTTTGTATAACTCTGCGCAGGCCGCAGAGATTATAACGTTGACCCGAGCTTGTGAACTCTCCGAAGGGCGTATAGTAAACATATATACTGATAGCCAGTATGCCTTTGGGGTGGCTCACAACTTTGGGAGGCTCTGGTCGGAAAGAGGGTTCCTAACCTCACATGGGACCAAGATCCAGCATCGTCCCCTCATAGTGCAATTGCTCTTGGCACTCTCACTCCCTAGGCAGTTAGCGGTCATGAAATGTGCAGCACATCATAAGGTCATAGATGATGTGGGAAAAGGGAATGCTTTCGCTGACCAGATAGCCAGGCAAACGGCTACAGACCTTAGCGCAGACATGTATGCTCTAAGGGAAACAAAAGATGCCTATGTAATGGATGAGGGTATTGGGTCTGTGCGAGATATTCAAACTGATGCCACAATAGAAGAGTCTAAAAGGTGGGCCGAAGGAATGGGGAAACTGGATGATGATGGGTGTTGGGTGGATGCATCTGAAGGAAAATGGTTGCTCCCTGATTCATATGTGCTGGCAATGGTTACGATGGCACACGGCCCTACGCATGTGTGTGCTCAGCAGATCACGAAAATGTTAGAACAAGTCTGGGTGAATGATAAAATTTTGAAGACTGCACAGCGACATGTTCATAATTGTATGATTTGCTTACAGCACAATGTGGGGAAGGGGACAGTAACTCCAAGGGGAAGCTTTGGGCCCCCCTCTGTTCCCTTCGAGGTCATCCACTTTGATTTTATTGAGATGGAACGGTGTAACAATCTAAAATATGTTCTTGTGATTATTTGTGCTTTTAGTAAATGGGTCGAGGCTTTCCCCGTTAAAGATGCTACTGCCATGACCACTGCAAAGACTATGGTAAAAGAATTCTTTCCACGATTTGGGCTTCCAAGGGTAATTTGGTCGGACAATGGTCCCCATTTTGTTGCAGCAGTAATTTTGCAGATATGCACAGCGTTACACATTGAAAAACGATTTCACTCAGCTAGATATCCTCAAAGTGCTGGGTTGGTAGAGAGACATAACGGTATCTTAAAGAATAAACTTGCAAAAACATGTGCCGACACCAAATTGAAATAGCAGATGCCTTACCTATTGTATTATTAGCCATGCGTACCACACCTCAAAATAAGACCGGGCTTTCTCCATTTGAGGTAGTGACGGGGAGACCTGCTAACATTTGGGGTCTTCCAAAGCCTAAAGCCCTGAGGGAGGTGGAAAATGTATTGCTTGTAGACTACTGCAACCAGTTGACTAAAAACCTGTATTTCATTTATCATCAGGTTCAATCAGCTTTACCTGTACGGTTCACGGGCCCAGGACACGATATTCAGCCTGGAAGTTGGGTCCTAGTGAAGGCCTACGAAAGGTCTTCCTGTCTCGCTCCTCGCTGGAGGGGACCCTACCAGGTGCTGTTGGTCACTCGGACAGCAGTGCGGGTGGCTGGAAAAAAACACTGGATCCAAGCGACGCATGTCAAGAAACTTCCTCACCCGACGCCACACGTTACAGAAGAAGCAGAACCCCTCGCTGATGTTACAATCTCTGATCTTGGAGTAGCAAATAGCGCTGTGAGTGCGTCGGAGAATTTCTCTGAGCCCGTGGAGCTTGGGGAACAGTTCATTTCGTCTCCGCACTCTTTGGAAAAGTCACTTCCGGAAAACACTGTTTCAAGTTCTGCGACTTCCGTCGCCTCTGATACGTCGCTTCCCTCAGGAAGTGACAACGCCTTGTTTCCGGAACAGTTTTGGGTACCACCAGGTACGACCTTAGACGGAGAAAATAGAACTGCGGCACGGGTCTTTCCGTGCATTTGGAAAGAAGAAGTGATTGAAAGTTTTCTCTTGTAAAAGAAAGTTCCTTTCGAACATAAGGGAAAAAAGGGGATTCTGCTGGCTAGGGTTGGGAAGGACTAAGAAGTCACGCGACCGTAGTGTCGCCAGCAACGAACATTGGGGTCGTCGATTGAGAAACTGCAATGCCTGCCTACTCCACCGCTGCTCCCCGCACTGGACTTGTAAATAGGGGGGTGACCAACTCGGACAACGAACAATGTGCCTGGGCCCCGAAAACGTATTGCTGTGTTGTGTTAATAATGGTTGGAATTTGTGTAATTACTGGTGTAGGACTTTGGTACTTCGAAGAAATTTACCCTCTAAAACCTCTACTGCCAATTGAGATTGTACCTACTGCTTTGACTCCCTCTGTACACCTTCACACTCTGTCACCTAGAGACTCCCAGCATAGACGAAAGTATCATAATAACACTTTAATGATAGTAATGAATGCAACGCATGCCATTTTTAATAAGAGTGATTGTTGGATTTGCACTCATTTACCGCAACATGGGAACAAGGGGCTAGGATGGCATATTCACCCTTTACCTTTAACGACTGCTTGCTATGCCTCTCTTAGAGCACTATTCTTTGGCCGTTGGAATGATAGCATCTCAGGGAACTTTGATGGAACTAATTTAAATGACTTTGAGAAACGTGAATTAACTCCCCTGGGATGCTCGCTTTTTGCAAATAGAAGTAAACCTAATGTTGCTTCTATTAGGCTGTCTGATAAACTATCTCTTCCCTTTCAAACTCTAATTTCCTTTAAAATGGCTCCGATAGGCAATAAGGACGCCGTGCCTCCTTCCTACTCTATAAATCATAGCCCTGATTCAGTCCCCTTTTGTGTACAAAGAAATGGCACTTGGCCAATGGGAGATTTTGAAGGTTGTATGAACATTGTAAATTTGACTGGAGAGAACAGGCCTCTGTATGTAGGGGGGCCTGTTTATTTAGTTTGTGGTAGTTCAGCATTTACCTGGTTGCCCAAGGGTTGGCAGGGAACCTGTTGTTTAGGAATCCTGTTACCTGGGGTGTTTGTAGCTAGTACATTGGAGGTTTCTAAGGCTCGCCCATGGCGGGACGAGAACGGAGATACCCCTGGGCAAGTATTGGGAGATATAGCAAAATCAGTTGTGCCCTTTTGGGGACAGATAGCAAACTCTGAAAACATTAGGGGACTAGCAAGATTACTGGAGAGAACCAGCAACCGGACCACGGATATACTCTACAATATGACACTAGAACAAAAGGCAATAAGATTGGTAGCACTCCAAAATCGGATGGCATTAGATGTCATTTTGGCTGAACGTGGTGGAGTATGCAAATTAGTGGGGGCCGCTTGTTGTGTTTTCGTACCAGATTCCTCGCCGCCAATTTTCAAAGCAATACAGAACTTGCACATCCTTAGTTCTGAGGTGCATGTTCCTGTGGGAGATTGGAATATTAGCGCCTGGTTCTGGGATTCTCTACGATCTTGGGGTTGGAAGGTGTTTTCTGTCATTCTGGTTATTTTGGGGATCCTGCTATTCCTTTGTTGCTGTTTTCAGTGTCTACCTAGTATATGTGTAATGCTAGGGGGATGTTGTACTCAAGCAGTGAGCACAGTAGGGCACAAAATGTATGCCCCAGATACAGCATCTAAAGAGTTTGTGTTACAAGAGGTTCTGATGAACGACCTAATGGCTATAGACATTACAGATAATGATTCAGGATGTATGGACGACAATGCATGGAGTTATTTGCAAAAGTATTAGAAATGATATTAGCACTTGGCATAGGCCAAAAGGAGGGTCTGTCGGAATTGAAACAATATTATGCCTCCTATCGCAGCAATTGTATGTGTATTGGCCTACACCAAGTTGTCTAAAACATCATATGCGAATAAACTCCGCGGCAAGGTCTTGACCTCAGAGAAAGTAATGTAAGTCGCCATCTTTGATTAAACCGCCATTTTAGGTTCTCTTGTAATGTGGAAGTCACCCTGAACATCAAAATGGAGGCCGAATGACATTCTGAGTAAGATTCTGGCCGTTGTGATCTCCGCACACACGAATAATTAATATGCCTGCAGGCCACTTGTTGGGGTCGTGAACTGAGAACTTGTCCTATTACTGACCTATGTGTAAATATACAACTATATCAGCAAAACTAATCAAAATGCATAAATTATAGGATTGACCTGGGTAGGAACCCTTAGACCCGATCCCTAAAATGGTTAACCCGCGAGGGGGTTGGCCAAGGGCTGGACAAATCATATAAAAGACCCAAGTATTCCAATGTACGCTCTCTCTAACTAATGCATCGAACCTTCATTGAAGTTCGTTACGTTACTCTGAGAGCCAAATAGCTATCCGTTTGTCAATTGACTTTGGTAACTGTTGTAGCTTTTAAATAAAGTACTTGTATGTTCTTTGTAACCTGTGTTGGTGTGTTTCTTTTGGGATTCCCGGCCTCATATTATTTTTATGTTTTCACAGTAGCAGGTGCATTTTTCAATCCAAAAGGCATAACCTTAAACTGGTATAAACCAACGGGGGTAGAACATGCAGTTTTCTCCTTGGCATGGTCTGTCAGGGCTATTTGCCAATAGCCTGACATCAAGTCAAATGTGCTGAGGAACTTGGCTGCACCAAGTCTATCCACCAACTCATCTGTCCTTGGCAAAGGGTGGGCATCAGTCTTTGTGCCTGCATTAATAGCTCTATAATCCACACAGAATCTAAGTTCCTTAGACCCTGCCTTTGGTACTAACACAACTGGGCTAGACCATGGACTAGTAGAGGGCTCTATTACCCCGAGATCAAGCATCTTGCTGACCTCACCTTTGATGTGGGTTCTTACATTCTAGGACATCTGGTATCCTCTGCTTTCGACTGGTAGACAGTCACCAATGAGTATGTCATGCTGTCCCCAAGGGGTCAAGCCTGGTGAAAGTGAGAACAGAGAGGCAAACTGATTCAACATAGATCTGCACTCTTCTTGTTGCTCAGGTGTCAGATTTTAAGAGAGATTTACTCCTTCAATCTTTTCATCCAAAGGTAAGCCTCTGAGGAGATCAGGAAGAGCTTCACTCTCTTCTTCTTCCTCTGACGATGCTAGAAGCAAAGCTCCTACATCAGGTCTGGAGACATACGATTTTAGTCGGTTGATGTGGAAGACTATGGGAGCCTCCTTGGGATTGCCCAAGTCCACCAGATAGTTGACCTCTCCAAGTTTACCCACAACTTTGAAGGGTCCCATCCATTTGTCTTGCAAGGCCCTCTGCTTTGTTGGAATCATACCTAGAACTAGCTGGTCTTGAGTAAACTCAACCTTGTTAGCCTTTTGATCATGCCAGTGCTTGACCAAAGCTTGACCAGCTTTCAGGTTATCACTAGCTTCTGCCATCATGTGTGGCATTCTCCTCCGGAGACCTATCACATAGTCAGTCACTCTGGCTGGCTTGGGGGAAGGAGCACTCTCCAACCCCTCCTTAATCAGGGCTAAGGGGCCTCTGACAGGATGGCCATAAAGAAGTTTGAAGGGAGAATAACCTACTGTCATGATGCCTACCTCTAAGGAGCCAGGCCGGGCCCAGCAACCCCAGAGGCAGAAATCATTTTCCCCAGGGAAGTCTCAGCGGGCCCAAGTCGGGGCCCTTTGGACTCAGTCCTGGCGCCTTAGGCGCCAGGCTCATAGCGGACCCCAGTCCTGGCGCCTTAGGCGCCAGGCTCATAGAAGAGGATATGTGTTTAAGTGCTTGGGTGCACACTTACCTGATGCAGACCTTGCTGCTTCATCCAGGCCCTCTTGAGGCCTGAATGGGACTACTTTACCTGTAGGACTACTTCACCACCCGGGTGTGGTCGGGGAAGGATACATACCTGATTGGTGGAAGGATACATACCAGGAACTTCTTCCAAGGCTATTTAAACCCCACCCGAACAGCCACACGTGCTTAGCGTTGTTCTGCACCTAGCAGCTGGACGCTCACCGTGTCAGCTCCTGCATCCTGACTTCAGCCACGCCTGCCAGCACCCTGGGACACCTGCAAGGGGAGAAAGGAAGAGAATAGGAGAAGAAAAGCCCTTACCAGGGAAGCCAGAATAGAGGGGCCCTTCCTGTCCATCTTCAGACTTCTGCGCCTTCGACGCCGCGCCTCCAGGTGAGCGTTACAGAACGTTACAGAACGCGACCAGGTGAGCGTTACAGAACGCGAAGCCTTACCACAATTTCCCACCTGGGCGCTATGGAGACTTCCGAGACAGATCAGCTGGCCCATCTTTTAGGGGAATTACGGGTTGAAGTGTACTCAGCCCGCCAGGAGACTAATGCTCTCAGAAGGGAACTAATCCTATCCAAGGAAAGAACTGATGATCTGGCCAAAAGGTTATTGCAGGGCCAGGCAGAGCACACTCCTTTACCTGTTTCCGGAGATATTTCTACAACAATGGGTTCGAATAACCCGGTACAAATCACTCTGGTGGGTCAGGACGGACATCAGGAAGCAATCGTGTTTGATGTGATCAAGGCCCCACAATTTCAAGTACTTCTTGGTATCCCTTGGTTAGAAACACATAATCCGAGAATAGACTGGCGAGCAAAGAAGATAACTTTTCCTGATTGTGAACCAACCTGTTACCCAAGGAATCCAGCTATGGGTCTAGCCTCTGTAACTTCCACCCCTGTACAGCTACCATCTGAATACCAAGAATTCCATGACGTTTTTCAGAAAGAGCAGGCTAACACCTTACCTCCCCATCGATCTTACGATTGCCAAATCGACTTGGTACCCAATGCACAACTACCTTGTAGTAGGATTTATGCTCTTACTGAACCTGAGAACCTGCATTTGCGCCAGTATTTGGATCAATACCTGGCCAATGGCTTCATTCGCTCATCAAAGTCACCAGTCTCTTCCGCTTTGTTCCTCGTACCTAAAAAGGAAGGAGACCTTAGGGCCTGTATTGACTACCGCGCCCTAAATCAGATAACGATTAAGAATCGTTACCCTTTGCCCATGATACCTGAGCTTATCGACCAAGTAAAAGATGCTCGTGTGTACACCAAGCTAGATCTCCGAGGAGCTTACCACCTGGTACGTATAAAAGAGGGCGACGAGTGGAAGACTGCATTCCGCACCAAATTTGGGCTCTTCGAATATCAAGTAATGCCCTTCGGTTTGTGCAACGCACCTGCCGCCTTTCAGTACTTCATGAATGATGTTCTTCGGGAACTTATCGATGTTTGTGTCATCGTTTATATTGACGACATCCTGGTGTATTCCTCCTCAGAATCTGATCACAGAAACCATGTTAGGGCAGTTCTTGAGAAATTGCGCCAGCACAAATTATTTGCCAAGCTCGAAAAATGCGTTTTTCATACCACAGAAGTGGAGTTTCTCGGATTCATCCTGACACCTCAAGGAATCCGAATGGACTCGCGGAAAGTGGACGCCGTTCTCAAATGGCCATCTCCTAGCTCTGTGAAGGGAGTGCAAAGCATGCTTGGCTTTGCCAATTTCTATCGAAGGTTCATCCCGGAATTTTCTCGAACTGTTCAACCCATCACAGCTCTCCTAAAGAAAAATAAACGCTTTGAATGGACTCTTGAGGCTGAACAAGCCTTTCAGGACCTGAAAACCAAATTCACCTCTGCACCTGTATTGAAGCACCCGCGCCAAGATCTCCCTTACATCGTGGAAACCGATGCATCCAGTTCGGCCATGGGAGCTGTCCTGTCGCAAAGAGACCCAGAAACTAACCAACTACACCCTGTAGCCTTTTGGTCCAGAAAATTCTCTCCACCTGAACTCAATTACGCAATTTCCGACAAAGAACTACTGGCTATTAAATCAGCTTTCAAGGCTTGGCGTCACTATCTTCTCGGTGCAAGACACACCATCACCGTAATTACGGACCACAGAAATTTGCAGTATTTAAAGACGGCCAAAGCTCAATCTTCGCGACAACTCCGATGGGCTTTATTCTTTGCGGAATTTGACTTTGTAATTACCTATCGCCCTGGCTGCAAGAATGGTAAGGCAGATGCCTTATCCCGGATAGGCATGGAAGAACCCAATTCGAGTTTAGAACCTGTGCCAATCATACCCGAACAAAGAATTCTGGGCTTGACTTCATTGCAAACCATTGAGGACATCCAAGCTCAAGTAAAACAACTTTTTGACTCTTCTGCCTTACTGGAATGGAGTCAAAAGGGTTCTCACTACACCGTTAAGGATGATTTACCCTACTTCCAAGAGCGGTTATTTCTGCCAAGTAAATAATTGCAGGAACTTGTGATTACCCGTCATCATGAATCATTAATGGAAGGACACCCCGGTATCGCGAAAACAGAAGAAAAGATCAAACGCCACTTCTGGTGGCCTTCTTGGAGAAAAGACATAAAGTCATTTGTGTTGTCTTGCGGAATCTGTGCCCAAAATAAGAGTCAAAAGAAAAGGCCAGCCGGCCTACTTCAACCTTTGGACATTCCACCAGCACCTTGGCACAACTTGTCAATGGACTTTATAACTGACCTGCCTCCTTGTGGTGGTTACAACACGATTCTCGTAATAGTGGATCTATTCTCCAAAATGGCCCATTTTATCCCTTTAAAAGGATTGCCGTCAGCTTCCACCTTGGCCAAGGAATTTATGGAAAATATAGTGCGGTTACATGGTTTCCCTTCCATATTAGTCTCAGACCGTGGAAGTCAATTTATCTCCCACTTTTGGAAGAAATGTTGCCAACTAGCACAGATAGACGTGCGGTTATCCACCAGCCACCACCCCCAGACCGACGGACAAACCGAGAGAACCAATCAGACTCTCGAGCAATATCTGCGGTGCATGTTACACCAATCCGAGTTAAATTGGAAAGACATCCTTTGGATTGCAGAATATGCATACAACAATTCAGTGCATTCTGGAACCGGACAGACTCCTTTTTATACCCTGTATGGTCACCATCCTCGGACCTCTGACCTAGATCCACCTCTGACCCTGGAGATGCCTGCAGTAAATCACCTACATTCCACAATAACCCAAGCCTTCAAAGAAGCTACAACCCACTTACAGCAAGCCAAGAAAAAGTATAAAGAAAACGCTGATTTGCACCGAAGTAAAACTCCTCCTTACCAAGTAGGAGATCAGGTATGGCTAGCAACTAAACATCTACCCCTCAAGGGTCAGCGAACTTTTAATCCCAGATTCATTGGGCCTTACCCGATCAAAGCTATTATCAACCCAGTGGCCTTTAAACTCGATTTACCATCCAACATGCGGATTCATCCCGTTTTTCACGCATCTCTTCTAAAACCAGTACAACCTGGAACCAGACTGTCTGAGCCCCCAGGCCCTGTCCAAATTGATGGAGAATTAGAATTCGAAGTGAAAGACATTTTAGATTCCAAGATAGTTAAGTCGAAACTCTTCTATCTTGTTGATTGGAAAGGATATGGACCTCAGGAAAGATCTTGGGAACCCAGTAACTATGTTCACGCACCACGATTAATTCAAAGATTCCATCGAAGATTCCCGCACAAACCAAAACCCCGGAGGAAAAGACCTTGGGAGGGGCCTTGAGGGGGGGTACTGTCATGATGCCTACCTCTAAGGAGCCAGGCCGGGCCCAGCAACCCCAGAGGCAGACATCATTTTCCCCAGGGAAGTCTCAGCCGGCCCAAGTCGGGGCCCTTTGGACTCAGTCCAGGCGCCTTAGGCGCCAGGCTCATAGCGGACCCCAGTCCTGGCGCCTTAGGCGCCAGGCTCATAGAAGAGGTTATGTGTTTAAGTGCTTGGGTGCACACTTACCTGATGCAGACCTTGCTGCTTCATCCAGGCCCTCTTGAGGCCTGAATGGGACTACTTTACCTGTAGGACTACTTCACCACCCGGGTGTGGTCGGGGAAGGATACATACCTGATTGGTGGAAGGATACATACCAGGAACTTCTTCCAAGGCTATTTAAACCCCACCCAAAAAGCCACACGTGCTTCGCGTTGTTCTGCACCTAGCAGCTGGACGCTCACCGTGTCAGCTCCTGCATCCTGACTTCAGCCACGCCTGCCAGCACCCTGGGACACCTGCAAGGGGAGAAAGGAAGAGAATAGGAGAAGAAAAGCCCTTACCTGCTAAATCTGCATCCCGGAGTCATTTCTCCAACGGCCCTGAGAAGGAAGACATCATTTTAAAGGCATTTCGTTTCGAATGCTGCAGCGCTGCATTTTACTCACCTTTGCAAGGCGCTTCCATCTTCAGCAGCAATCTTCCGGATTCAGCTACGTCCCGGCGCCTAGAGGAAAAAAGACAAGAACAAAGGTGAGAGGGAGAAAAGGAATAAGGAAAGCTCAGTTTCCTTTTAAGTCTTACCTGTTGGATTATTCCCACTGTATTTCGGGTCCTGCCGCTTCCTGGCATCTCCGGACCCCGGCCCCTATGGGAAAAAAGACAAAGACATTGAATGAGCGAATGCAAAGACATTACCTGAGCGCTCATCCAGAACTGTTTCACTTCGGGTCGGCGCCATATCTCCGTCACTCCGAACCCCGGCCCCTAAGGGGAAAAAGACATAAGCATTAGCGCTTGCTGCAATTAGACAACGAACATTATTATTAAGCTTGAACTTTTGAACAGAACTTTTACAGCGCCTTACCTGAACAGTCAAGCTTACCTGAACTCCCATCAATCCTCAATCCAGTGAAGTAACTGGGTTTCAACGCGCCCCTGCATCAGAAGCAGGATGGAGAGCTCATCCTTCCAAACCCTAAGGTGAGGCTTCACGGGGAATCGTGGAGGAGGTATTGTGGAGGGTTGGAAGGGAGTGGGAGGCTTGAGCATTGTTCCACAGTTGGTAATACTCCCTTTTCACGCACAGGAGGGTATCCAACGAGCCAGGGAAGCCAGAATAGAGGGGCCCTTCCTGTCCATCTTCAGAGTTCTGCGCCTTCGACGCCGCGCCTCCGTGGGAACCAGGTGAGCGTTACACGTACTCCCTCCTGAGGGACTTCTCTATAAGCAAAGAGAAGGCATGGCAGATGAAGATCCCACTTTCTTTTAAGGGGGTCCTCTAAAGCACCTATCATGCTCTTCATGGTTCTGTTGAACCTTTCAACCAACCCATTTGTCTGAGGGTGGTATGGGGTTGAGAACTTGTAAGTAACTCTGCAGGTTTTCCACATGGCTTTCATGTAGTGGGACATAAAATTTGACCCCCTGTCAGAGATTACTTCCTTAGGAAACCCAACCCTGGTAAAAATGCCAAGGCGGGCCTTAGCCACAGCCGGAGCTGTAACAGTCCTCGTAGGAATTGCCTCAGGATACCTATTAGCATGGTCTTCTACAACAAGAATAAACCTGTTGCCTGAGGAGGTTGGAGGATCAAGGGGACCAACAATGTCAATCCCTACTCTCTTAAATGGGACTTCCACAACTGGGAGAGGCACTAAGGGTGCCACATTCTTGGAGCCAACCTTACCAGAAGTCTGGCAGGTGTGGAAGCTCCTGCAGTACTTATCTACTTCAGCCCCCATCTTTGGCCAATAAAAGTAGAGTGAGAGCCTTTCCTTAGTCTTCTTGAAACTCAAGTGACCAGCCAAAGGAATCTCATGGGCTAACTGCAAGAACTGTTGTCTGTTCTCTTGGGGGACTACAAGTCGCGTTGTAGTCCCCACGGGCAGACTCTGTTGGTTCACTGTAGAAGAGGCCATCTTCCCAGTGCAACCTATATTTCCCAGGCTCTTGCCCTTCAGCCTGAGCATCTGCCTGGTGGCGAAGACCTTCCAGAGTTGGACATTCTTTCTGTCCCTTACTGAAGTCAGCCCTATTGGGTCCACCTTCTGCGAGTAAAGACTGCAGCTCAAGATGGTCAACAGGATCCAGATCTCCATGCGTTCCTGGCCTTCCACTAGCTCTTCCTCAGAGTCTGCTTCAACAACACAGGGTTGTACCACCCTCTCTGCCTCAGCTGGAGGGGGAGTTACAGGTGTAACTTTGGACAACCTCGGGGACGTCCTTGTGGGCTGCACTGGAGTGTTGACTGCAGGTTTCTTTTTAGAAGTTTTAGGTTTCCCCTTTTCTTGTTGTTTATTGGATACAGCAGCTGACAGCTCCAGTGGAGTAGGAGTGATCTCTTTCTTCATCATCTCCTTGGGAGTACCCCTCATGGTTCTCTCCCTTGCAGGTCTGGTGAGCTCCTGTAACCTTTTACTAGGAGGTCTGGGGGTATGTGACACTACTCCAAGAGATTTCAAGTCATTACCCAATAGAACCCTTCCTGGCACCTCACTTTGTATGCTGACAAGTATCTTCACAGTCATGTCATTACACTGGATGAGAACTGGTAATTGTGGAAGCATCTGCACAGGCCCTCCAGCTAACTTGGTGAGGTGTTTGGGTGCCTTAGCAACATCCTCAGCCTGAAAAAAACGATTTGTCCACCACAGTTATGCTGGCCCCAGTGTCCCTAATGGGAGGAGTCTCCTGACCATTCACCTGGACACTGTCCTTATAATACTCTTTAGTATTATCTGGGATAGAATTATAGACATCTAAATTCTGTTGTTCCCACAAACCCATAGACACTAAAGAAACACTGGCTGAGACTCCAATGGGTTAGTTAGCCTGTAATAGAAAGTTTCCACTTGCCATTTGTACTTCCTCCTCTGGAGCGAAGGCTAAGGAGACAAGCTGGACCTTTGAAGGTTTACCCTTACATCTGGGATCTCCTTTCACATGGTCAGTAGAGGCCCAAACAAAGCATTCACCAAATGCTTTTTGGAATGGTGGCTTGTTCTGACCTCCTTCTGGTTTGGCACCAGAAGGTACACTAGCCTGATTTGGTTTCCCTTGTGGTTTACCCTTATGGTTTTGTTTGGGGCCCTCTTTGGGATTGGAATTATTAGAATTCTCTTTAGAGTCCTTTTTTGGCTGTTTTCCCTCATCCTTCTTCTGAGTAGCCCCAGAATCATTGTGAGTAGCCCTGTTGGCAACCCACAAGTCAGCAGCCTTAGCTAGCTTCCTGGAATCCAATTCCTTTGAATCAGCCAAGTGCTGTCTAAGCTCAGGAGAGCAGGCATCATAAATTGACTCCAACATTACAAGATTCTTCATTCCGTCATAAGTGTTAACCCTGTAACCCTTAATCCATCCCTCTAAGTTTTTCAAACTTTCACTCACCTAGGTAGCCCAAGGGGTACCATCCTGCTTTTTGAGGGTCCTAAACCTCTTAAGGTACCGGGAAGGGGTCTTCCAAAATCAAGCTATTAAAGCTAGCTTCACACACTCATAATCCTTCTTATCCACCTCCCCCAACTCTATTACCACATCAGTTGCAGCAGGGGGCAGCCTAGAGAACAACCAAGGAAGTAGCTCATTCCCTGTGATGTCCTGGAGCCCATGATTATATTCAAACATTTTCAACCAATCCAACACATCCAACTTAGGTTCATACATACCCACTAATTCCTTAGACATGCGGGGTCTTTTGGGACTGGGACCCCTAGAGGAACCAGAAGAGAGAAAAGCAGTTTCCACAGACAACATTTTCATTTCAAGTTCATGATTAAGCTCTATTTCTCTGAGCTTCAACTCAGCTTGCTTCTGCTCAGCTTGGGTGTTGATTCTCCTGAACTCTAACTCTTGATTCAGTTCAGATTGAGCAATAAAATGTTTGTATTCTAATTCCAGCTTCATTTTTTCAAGTTCAAAATATTCAGGATTACATGTGGGACCTGGTATAGGTCCAGTAGGTACAATTGGTAAAGCAGACAGAGGTTCCGGGTGGCTAACTGCATTGGGCTCACTTTCCTCTTCTGACTCACTATCAAGATTATCAATACTTTGATTCAGATCAATACCATCACTGTTATCTACATTTGCTGGGGGGTAGATTCCTCTGTACCACCCAGACTTTGATTTTCTAACAATCTTTCTATGAGTTCGATTTTCTTGCCCTTCCCAGAGAGGTTCTTGTGTCTACACAATACTTTCAAGCAATCAGCAGTTTTGGCAGACAATGATTCTAGGGTATAACTCTCCATAGTAGACATGTTTAGAAAATCAGCTTTTTAGTGCTAAGCTTTGTAGTTAGTTGTCCTAAAGCATCCACAAGCACACTAAAGTGTATACTCAATACAAATCCCACCGCTGTACACCAGTGTTAGGCAGAAACCTGTGCTGTTCCCTTAGGGACCACTGCAAAATGTTTAGGACTACAGGAGTTAGCAGTAAACCCAATTGGTAGCAGCCCGCACCACACAGATTTACCGGGTAGCTGTGGCTGAGCAGTCAGACTTCTCTCAAGAAGAGTTAGGCAGTATACAGAGCATATACAATAGGGCAGGTAAACACAGTAGAACAAGCAAACACTGACCAGAGCTTTGGTGTAAAAGATATATAGTTATTTATTTAAAAACACATTTAAAAACACATCTATGAAAACACACTGGCACTAATATCAAGCAAGTTCAAAAACACTGTCACTAAAGTATGTACACTCCCTTAAAAGAATATTAGACAAGTCTTAAGTAAAGCACCACTTATTTTCAGACAGCGGTGAGCGCTTAACACAGATGGCACTCTAATAATTCGGTTTAAAAGGGAGGGAAAGGCAGAGCATAAATTGAAACAGATCCCAACACTTTCAAAAGAACACAGCAAGAGAGGGAGGCAGAATCCAACCGTGAAGTTAGAGTTCAGAAAGCCGGATCCACTTTAAGAGGATCAGAACGATATGTGTCCAAGGACACACGGTTGAAAAGTGCACAAAAGTCTTGAAAAGGTTCAGAAAGAAGTTGGACCAAAAGAAAGGGGCCAGTTAGATGGTCAAGAGGCCAGCCCAGTCTAGAAGGTTAAGGATTTACTGTCACCTTGTAGAAATCTATAGAAAGGGAGGCCAGGCGGACACAGTACCTTGAAATGGTGAGAACACTCCAGCGAGGGCAGTTGTTCCTGGCAGCGGTTGCGAGTCGGTGCTTCCTCAGGCAGAAGAGAAGATCTCGTCGGGGAGGAAAGCAGGAGGT
Source organism: Ambystoma mexicanum (assembly GCF_040938575.1). Classification (NCBI taxonomy): domain Eukaryota; kingdom Metazoa; phylum Chordata; class Amphibia; order Caudata; family Ambystomatidae; genus Ambystoma; species Ambystoma mexicanum. The sequence goes on from NC_090928.1 coordinate 743,088,976, forward strand.
TGTTGTGCTGCCAGGGAAGAAACCAGCCGCGAAGTTTCTCGCTTCAAAGGAGCAGTCCTTTCTTTTGCGGTTCAGTGGTAAGTGGCTATCCGGTTGCCGGGGTGTGGGGAAGAGACTCTCCGGCAAGAAGATCTCCTCTGTCGTCGGGAAGTGGTGAGACGGTTCAGCAGGGCTCCACCAGTGGTGCCGTCGTTGCAGGTCGGCTCAGCTTCTCCCTCTTTGGATTCTCAGGTCCTGTGGCGACTTCTGAAGTTCCAGTCCCAAAAGCCCTGCTTTTATGCAAGAAACCCCCATTCATTCAGCCTAGCTGTCAATCAAACATGCTAAGTGGTGAGCCGGCCGGCTCACCACTTGGGCCAATCACACAAGAGTGCAACTTGAGTTGCCAAGGCAACTCAGTCCAGGGTGCCTAAACCCCCTCCCACACCCTCTGTGGTACCCAGACAGAGTGGCACCACTTTTGGAGGCTTCTGTGGAGAAGCCCGCCAAAATGTAGAACAAAGGGCTCGACTTGGGTTGGAGTCACAGAAGAGAACACAAACGCCATTTTAGAATCGAGTTCTGGCAAAAAATACCAACCGGTGAATTAATATTAAATAAATAACCCGGGGGTATGTTCGAGGCTATAGGAATTAAAATAATTAAAGTTGGTAGCCTCGAACAATGGGAAAATCCCATAGAGATATATTCGCGGTCGAATATAAAAAGTAGTATGCACTGCCACCAGCCAAAACTCGATCAGGATGGACGGAGATGTGCCCCCTCGAATAACAGACTCCAGGGCAATCGAATTGCCCCGACCAGTACGTCCACAATATGATGGTTTGTACTGGTTTCTGTTCGTAATTTGGGACTAGTAAAGCCAAGGGTGGCTTTACATGCCCTGGGAGACAATAGTCAGTCCCAGGGTATGGAGTCTATGGTGGGGTGTCACTATGACACCCCTGTGTCACTGCACTGAGGGTGCTGTGTAACACACATAGTAAAAACACATGAGACCCTATGGAGTAAAAGACCCCATAGCCCATAAAACACATTAACAGTCAAAGGAACCCCTCAAATCATGTCCAAGAGTGTGAGGAAAAGAGTCTCACTCTTGGCAGGAGAAAAAAATCAAACTCCAGAAATCCAGCAAAGCTGCTGGGGGACTCACTAGGTTAGGAAATTCAGCCTAAACAGAGAATTCTCCCTGATACGACGTCATTGGTTGCATCAGTATAGGGACGAATTGCGTTTTGAAAAGACAAATTGACTAATTTGGTGAGTCGTGCCCCAATTCCTGATATTGGTTGAGAGTTGATTTTGCAAAATCAAACACCCAGAGTAAGTTTGATTTGCCAAGGGAAAGGTTAAAACATGCCTGGGGTGTTGTCCACCTTAGCAGATTTTTCCGCTGCGGCGAACAATCTTTGGAAACTGGCCAGGAAGCACCACCGGGAGGAAGGCCGGCTTATGATATGTACATAAAGTATGGTATGGGAGCGATAATGTTTTGTGAAATTTGGCATAAGCAAACCAGAAAACAGGAAAATCTTCAGTGGTCGAGGGATGGGAGTTTTGAGATGGAATGTATAGATAACCTGGAAAAGGTGTTGATAAGTAAGAGAGCACACCCTTGTGCACTTGATATCCTTAGGGACTGGAGGAGGGAAGCAATGCTCTGATTTAGAGGTAGAGAGAAACTTGCACGCAGGCATAAGTCAAAAGCGGAGAAAGCTGAGGAGAAGGAGGAGGAGGAGTGGAGTAATAGCTTGAGAAAGACAAGACGGCGTGATGAATTAAACATAGGAAAAATATATCTACAAAGAGAGCTACACTCATCGGACGAATTAATAAACAAAATTTTAACTGAAACAAAACAGGGCCCGAGGAGTGAAACTAAACAGACTACATCAGTAGCTGCCGCTCAACCCCCTCCTGTTGCTCAGCCCCTCCCAATCCCAGCACAGCCGCAGGCTACATCAGACATTGCACTGCCCACTAGCCAGCCAGCCCCGAGTGTTTCGCAATTACCACAGCCCGAGCAGACGTATCCCACTCTCACTGCCCCCTCCGCACCTCCCGATCAAGAGGGTGCCACTGTTCTGACCTCCCCTCCCATGAGTGGAATTGAGCAGAATGAATGTATGAGAGTAACTCGCAGCGCAATCAGTAAGGAGAGAAAGCGTGAGCTGCAAGAACTGGCGGAAATGTATATAGACGATACTGATGAGGCATCCACGCTAGTGTCTCTATATGACTTCAGAAGGAACAACGAAAGACAGGTATTGTTGGAATGCATGGGGGAATATTTGTCGGGACAATGGAAAAGTTAATTGGGCAGTTGCCACCGCAACAATTGTTGGATTTGAATGCATTAGCCCGTTGTAGAGGGAGAGATGAAGAAATATAAGAGCATGTGAAGCGACTGTTTGAAATAAAGAATGCATTGGATGAAGAGTATTCTGAAGTACTTGCCACACTGGGGAATAAGAGAAAGAATATTGAGAGGGGTAGACAGCAGCGATTTTCATCACCAGCAGCGCAAATTTGTGCAGAGATAAAAGTATGTATGCGGGAGGCACAAAAATGGATTTCAGATCCCAGTATTCCCACAATGGAAATACATGGAATATTTGATGAATATACATTAGCAATGAAAAGGAGAGCGTTACAAACGATGGTTGAATATTTGATAAACAAAGATATAGGCGAGGAAAAGGTAAGCCCTCCTGAATTGTTGGCAGTATATAAGATAGCAATGGAACGAGGAACAGGAGAGACAGCCTTATACCTCGACTTGGGAATATTGTTGCATATGAGGGAGGGTGGAGGACTAGTGACTGTGGCTTTCCCCATGAGAGAAGTGCCTCATACTTTTGTACCGAAGGTAGAGACTCCCGCAGTAGGCAGTGCGCCACCTGTGGTAATCCCAGCACATTATACAGCCCAATACGTGCATGTTCCCTTCTCTAGGCAGGAAGTGAATAATATAAAACAGACAATCCCTGACAGATGAAAAAATCCATCGGGTTTTTATAAAGAAGTAGAGTCTTTATTGGAATCCTCAGTGTTCACTATGGGTGATATAGACTTAATATTCCCCGTAATTCTGCCAGCGGACATGTGTAAATGAATAAGAAAGGTAGATGATGAGACGGCCTATGGTGCCACGTGGGCAAATTTAATACTGGAAGATAACAATAAAGCAGTGGGTGCACAGCCAGAGGCGAATATGTTAGCATTACCAGCACGAATAGTACAGAAGTTAAAATAATTGGTCCCAGAGAAAAGAATTCAATGGGACAAGATGATGGCGTGTGTTCAAGGTAAAGATGAGTTGTCCACAGATTATTTCAATAGATTCGAAGAAGTATTTACAGATTTCAGTGGACTGGATGTGTGTATGGAAGCAGAGAAAAGGTTATTTGTGGATAAATATGTGAGGGGATTAATACTTCCGATTCAAAATTTGATAATGACTTCAGAAAGTGCATGTCAAGCAAAAACGCTAGGAGAAGTATTACACAAGGTCCAATATTATGAGAACAGGGTAAATACCGAAAAGGAATAGAAGCAAAGGATAGAACAAACTTGAAAACACGAGTGTTACTCCAGCAGGTAGCAGGACACAACAGGGGAAGGGGAAATGCACAGAGTAGGGGAAATTCGAATATGCATGGAGGGCCTTTGGGATTAAACCAATGTGCATACCGCAGAGAGGAAGGACACAAGCGGGCACAATGTCTGCATTTGCAAAATAGAGGCGGATATAGTCAGAGAAGGCCTCACAGAGGGCACATGGGAACAAATGGTCACAACAGAAATCATATGCAGCAGCACCAAAATAATTATGGGAATGGTGCACAGAATCAAGGCCAGGCTCCGCATCAAAGTACTCAAAGTCAAAATAAGCAGGGTGTACAAACGGGAAGTAGAGGAAGAGGGGGGATCAACATTTTTGATAACCAGACAGGTGCATACTATAATAACAGTGTAGACTACACATCGGATGATGTGTTGTTACCTCAATAGGACAGCCCAGGACAGGGGTCGGAACCAGTGTCAATTCCCATGAATCAGAAAGTACCCTACGTAGAGATGAAAATCAGGAATGAAGAGCATCGATTCCTCGTAGACACGGGGCACAAAAGTGCTCGATAGATCATCACTTGGTTCCAGACATACCTCTGTCAGGGTGACAGAATATTTCAGTAGGGTTCGCAGGTACCCCAGTAATAAACCCTGAGTCCAAATCAGTAGCAGTGACAATAGGGCCTTTTACTGAACATTGTCCATTTCTTTTAACAGAGCACTGTGGGGAAAATCTTTTAGGATTGAATCAATTGAAAAAACTAAGCGCAGTTATTCATTGTACACCAGATGGGGTATTTTTGACTATTTCTCCCCAGACTATGCCGACTTCTGAATTTGTGACAGAACCTTTATCAGGGGAATCGAGTAAGGTACCAACTTGCATTTGGGCCGTGAATGACAATGATGTGGGATGCTTGAAAATAGAGCCAGTAAAAATTACATTAAAAGAAGGAATAACGCTACCACGTATTCTGCAGTATAAAATTTCAGCAGAAAGAGAAAAAAGATTGAAAAGCATTGTTTCTGATTTGGTGAAATTGGGAGTGATTGAAGAGATCACAGATAGTGTATGTAACAGTCCCATTCTTCCCGTGTACAAGAAAGGGAGTAATGAGGTACCGTACCGTTTCATAATTGATCTCTGTGCACTGAACAAAGTGGTAGACCCCAATTCCCGTTAGTGCCAGATGTAACTACGATTTTGACAATGATCCCTGTGTCAGCAGAATACTTTAGTGTTATTGATTTAAAAAAACACTTTCTTCAGCATTCCAGTACACAAAGAAAGCAGGTATTTATTTGCTTTCACTCTAGGAGGATGATCATTCACATTTACATGCATTCCACAAGGCTATGTTGAAAGTCCGAGTATATACAGTAGAGCATTGAAAGAACAGCTAGACATGTTAGAATTACCAGCAGACTGTGTATTGCTACAATACATTGACAATTTACTAATCGCTGCTGACACGGAGGAGATATGTAAAGAAGGGACTGTTCTATTATTGACTCATCTATCTATGCATGGCCATAAAACGAGCTTAAAGAAATTCCAGTACTGTCAGAAAGAAGTAGCCTACTTTCAAAGGAAGGGAGAAGATTAACACCAGAGAGGATAAAGAGAATTTCTGGTATGCCTATTCCAACAACACAGAAAGGTGTGAGAGCGATAATAGGGATGGCCTCTTATTGCCGTCAATGGATTATGAACTTCGCCTTAATTGTGAAATCAATGGTGGAATTGACAAAAAAGGATGCTGTGATCCCTTTGCAGTGGAATGAAGAATGTCAGAAAGCATTTGATTTGCTAAAAACCATTTTGAGTTCTGCTCCAGTTTTGGGCAGACCAAATTATGAAAAGGTTTTTAGGCTATTTGTGCATGAGAATGAAGGATGTGCGTTGTCTGTCTCAACACAGGAACAAGGTGGAAGAAATAGGCTGTGCGGCTATTTTTCTTCTGCGCTGGACCCGGTAGCGCGCGCACTACCACGATGTTTGCGAGCTGTTGCAGCGGCTGCTGCATCAGTGAAACAAACAGAAGGGATGGTTTTGGGGCACACCTTAATTTTGATGGTGCCAAATGCCATAGATGTTCTACTCAATAGAACGCAGACGCAACACCTCACCTCTGCTAGATTGACTAGATATGAAATTGTATTGTCTGCGCCCCACACCCAAATTATGAGGTGTAGCACTTTGAATCCAGCAGAATTAATGCCAATGCCCGAGGAAAAGAGTGGTGGGACTGAATTGCCTCCCCATTATTGCCTAATGGTTACTGAAGAAGAAACAAAAGGGAGAATTGATCTGAGTGACACACCACTAAAAGAACCAGAAGGGGAACTGCTTTGTGACGGCTCCTGTTTTAAACTACCTGACGGCACATCAACTGCCGCATGCGCTGTTACGACATTAAAAAGTGTTGTGGACAGTTAAAGAATTCCTTATAACTCTGCCCAGGCAGCAGAGATAATTGCCTTGACAAGAGCTTGTGAAATTTCAGAGAACTTGAGCGTGAATATCTTTACTGATAGCCAGTACGCCTTTGGCGTAGTCCATAACTTTGGCCGATTATGAGCCAAGAGAGGTTTTTTAACATCCCATGGGGCTAGAATTCAACATGGTCCTCTGATTGTATGATGACTATCTGCACTTACGTGTCCAAAGCACCTGGCAATAGTGAAATGTGAGGCGCATAAAAAGGTGACATGTAAAGTGTGAGAAGGAAACGCATTTGCAGACAAGATTGCGAAACAGACTGCCACGGATTTGAATACAAAAATGTTGACAGTACAATCGGAGGAAGTGCCCTGCATGATAGAAAATGGAATTGTGACTGTTAAAGGAATGCAGGTGGAAGCCACCGCCGACGAAATACAGGGATGGGCCAAGGGCTCTGCAGAATTGGATTTGGAGGGTTGCTGGGTGGATAAGAAAAGAGGGAATTGGATGTTGCCAAATGCTAATGTAAACGCAATGGTTACAATGGCTCACAGTCCAACACACATCTGTGTGAATAAAATAGTCCAACATTTAGCCACAGTCTGGGAAAATCCACTCATAAAAAAGAATGCCGAAAGGCTGGTACAAAACTGCATTACATGCCTACAGCACAATGTGGGAAAGGGAACGGTGACTGCAACAGGAAGTTTTGGACCTCCCTCTATGCCATTCGAAGTGATTCACTTTGACTTCAAAGAAATGGAGAGATGCCAAAATCTGAAGTATGTTTTGGTGATCATATGTGCATTCAGCAAATGGGTGGAAGCATATCCATTGAAAGACTGCACAGCCATGAGCACAGCGAAAGTAATGCTGAAAGAGTATTTCTCTCGCTTTGGTCTGCCCTGTGTCATATGGTCGGAAAATGGTCCGCACTTTGTAGGTGCAGTAATACTGCAGATTTGTGCAGGATTACAGATCGATAAAAGATTCCATTGTTCGAGACATCCAAGTTCGGCCGGTCTTATTGAACGGCATAACGGAATCTTGAAGTCAAAATCAGTAAGATCTGTGCAGGCAGCAAACTAAGTTGGGTAGATGCATTACCAATAGCGTTACTGTGTGTGCGAACATCAGTGCAGGCCAGAACTGGGCTCGCCCCCTATGAAATCATAATGGGGAGACCGGCGAATGTGTGGTGCGCACCCCAGCCTAGGAGAATGAGAGAGGTAGAATACCCTGTACTCAGCATTTATTGTAATCTGTTAGTAAAAAAACTGTGTTTAATTCATCAGCAGGTGCAGGAGGCATTACCGGTGCGGTATACTGGCCCAGGACATGCATTGGAGCCAGGTACTAGTCGGAAACTATGAACAGAAAACATCACTAGCACCCAGGTGGCATGGGCCGTATCAAATACTCCTGACCACGCAGACAGCGATACGCGTGGATGGACGCAAGGCGTGGATTCATGCCACGCACGCCAAGAAAGTCCCATCGCCATTCGACACGTCAACTGATCGGGACAAAGACCAGAAGGAGACAGCAGCGGTTCCAGAAACGAAAAAGGTCATTGCCAGTCCTTTGCCACAGAAGTTGCCTGATCGTGAAACAGAGCCTGATGAGATTGCCATAAAAACGGAAGAGCAAAGAGTGCCTCAATGTTGTCCAGCAGATTCTGCATCTCTGCTGGCCGACATCAGGCGCATACCTCTGTGGTGCCCACCATCTTCTGTTGCGCCATAGCCTGCATTGTCGCCTGGGCACCCATCATCATGTGCCATTGTGCCCCAAGCTGACTCCAAGCTCGAGACCGGAAGTGCACCCGCACTATTTGTTGATCACACGGTACCAGGAGCAAATTGGTACAACCTGCGGAGCAGAAAGAAGGAGTGATCACATTTTCATCTCCTGGTGAATTTTTTGCCTCTGTTTCCTATTTTCGGATGAAGTGGGAACCAGAGGCCTAGAGGAGGGTGGCGTAAGAGTTGTGCAAGTTAGACAGCTCACGAAACGCAACTCCTCGGTGCTAAATCCATGTGTCAGGAACCCGAGTGAACAAGCGGGGCACACGTGGTACAAAGGCAGCTGCTCTGAAACTATAGGGCAATGTGAAAATGCACGAAGGCCTTGCCAAATGAAAAAGCAATCCAGGCAGATAGCAAACTGGCATAAAAAGATTGTAGACATTGATTGAACTCTGTCAACATCCTGGGAAGCACATGGACAAGAGATATTCACGACAAGCACAGCAGAAGAAGAAGGAAGAGAAGAAATGTCAGAACCAGCAAATGCCTCCTCCTGCACCAATGCTGATAGAGAATTAAACGTAGTATATAGAAAGGCGGAAAAAGGACATGGTAAAAAGAATTGTATGCTGGGTCTAACCATAGTAATGTGCATAATGAGCATATTAGCCCCAATGTTGACCATATCAGTATTATGGTACCTAGAGGAAATGCACCCTTTTGAAGTACTTTTGCCCATTATGAACATTTCCACAACAGAAAGCCCAGTCCATGTGATTTCCTATACCCTGTCATCAATGGAAGAAAGACATAGGGAAGGATATGGGAACAACACATTGCTATTAATAATGAATATGACACACTCAATCTTAAGAAAAAACAATTTCTGGGTTTGTGCCCATTTGCCTCAACATGGTGGCAAAGGAATAGGATGGTATGTACAGCCCCTGCCATTGACTTCCGCATGTTATGCCCCTCTGAGTGCCCTATATTATGGGAAATGGAACAAAAGTGAAACTGGTGAACTAGATAAAACAAATATGAATAAATTTGAGGAAGTGATTATGAAACCGGTGGGTTGCTCCATGTTCCATAAAATACGGTTAATTACACCAGCAATAATGCCACAGGATAGATTGTCCGTACCCTATAAATCATCTGTGATCACATTCCATATGAAGCCACAGGGGAATAAGGATGCGGAACCCCCTTCCTATACAGTAAATTATAATCCACGTTCTGTCCCTTTTTGTTTAAAAAAGATGGGCTCCTTTCAGGTAGGGACATTCACAAGATGCAAGAACATAGCATTCCTTGATAAAGAAGTGGAACCAATATATGTGGGAGATCCTTTGTATTTCATATGTGGAGAAAAAGAATATCCTTGGTTACCTAGGAACTGGGGAGGCACGTGTTATTTAGGTTTCCTTTTTCCTGGGGTGTTCCTTTCAAAAACAGCGGATATAGCCAAGCTGACCAGGTCACGACCTCGCCGGAATAGTGGGGACGGGTTGATTGCAGAAGACATAGTGAAATCATTTGTACCATTTTGGGGCCAGGCGATAAACTCTTATAACATAAGACGACTGCCTAGGATATTAGAAGAAACAATAAATGGAACAACTGACATATTATATGATATGACTCTCGAGGAAAAAGGAATTAGATTAATGTCACTGCAAAATAGAATGGCCCTTGATATAATCTTAGTTGATCGCGACGGTGTTTGCAAAATCGTGGGATCAGCGTGTTGCCTATTTGTAAGTGACTCCTCCCCCACAATTTTTGAGGCGATAAGAAAATTGCATATGTTAAGCTCTGACTCCACCCTCCTGAACGTGGCTGGGAATTGAACATAAGAACCTGCTTCTGGGAAGTGTCGCGGTCCTGGGGATCGAAACTATTTGCAATCCTAGTAGCAATCCTAGGACTATTCGTGACATGTTGTTGTTGCATACATTGTCTCCCCATAGTATGTACTGAAATTAGCAAAGAGTGTGTACAAAAGATGAAACGAAAAAACATTACTAAATCAAGCACTCGCCATAGTAACAAATCTGAAACCATTAAAGAATTCATGGCAATTGATATTGATAATAATAACGAGGAGGCAACAAGTGTACATGGGTCCGAATTTGAATCAGATTCTGAATCTAATCCAAATACATGGTCGGAGGAGGATGCAATGTATGGATGAGACGTTTGGCTTACGGCCAAGAGGACGGTTTGTCAGTCCAGAAAAACCAAACACCCCTTGAGGGTCCAGAAATGAATGATAATTGGTTGGCCGAAGACCAACCACCTCATTTACAGTGTTAAGAATATATATTCATTAGTTATTACATAGCTATTAGTTCAACTAGTTCAACTAGAGTGAGGCCAATTTAAGATGACCAGAATCGCCATTTTGTTTTCTCTCTCTGCTCTCTCTAACATTGCCATTTTGCCTCATGTAAAACTGCTTTGTTGTAGATATTATTTTGCTTCAATGCTCCAAGGCTAAGAAACATGTTGAAATAGTACACTGGAGAGCCAGACAAAAATGCCCGATTCCCTCCCTCACATATCCTTGAAGACAGGGAGTAAGGCATTTAATGAGTACACGAATGCCAGCGAGTCTCCTGAAAGAATAGCAATGTACGAAACTAGCATTTAAAGAGTTGAATTATGCTCTTCTTTATGGCCCCCCCTTTCTGAGCCCAGTGAGGCCCCGATGAGCGGGCTGACCTCTAGAGCGAGAATCGAAACTAAGAGATAGTGAGGTCTGGTATGTACCAGTCTCCTACGCGCAGCTTTCCCATGAAAAAGAGAAACGCTGTGTTCTTGCAAATAAAGAATGGTGTCAATAAAATTGAAGAATGCAAACCGTTACTAAATATGGTGGTTTAAGGTGTCATATTTATCACACTGGTCAATCATAGCCTCTAATTCAAAGGGAAATAAATTGGGGGCGGCATCAAATGTGTCATACTGTGTCATTGCTGATTGTAAGGGGCTTGGTTTGTATATATGTAACTGATGTACGTTTAATTCTCTCTTGCATCCCCCGAGGTCTGTTAGACACATGTTGCGGGTGTGGGACCATTTGGCCAACTGGGACTTCTTTGTATTGCAATAAACTCTAGATTTTAGGAACGGAACCTCGTGTCTGGCGTATCTATTTGAGTGTGGTGACTGTGCCTTGTTTCCACATCCGAGGGTCCCTCAGGGGCCCCTTCACATGAAAGAGATTGTCATGCTTAACCTTGTCATTAGGTCTCGTCCCAATATATTCACCGGGGTCTGCCTTGAATATAGTAGTGACACTTTCATGTCACATTCTCCTATGGAAACTGGAAGTTCTTTTGTAACAGGAATACAACTCGTTGCTCCTTTGAAGCCTTGAGTATTTATGGCATCGCCGGACAAAGAAAACATGACTTCACATATACACAAGCGTGTTGCACCTGGTTCAACTAAGAAAGAATATTCTTTATCCCCTATAAAGATATCTACCCTTGGTTCCTCATGAGGGTTTAGTGTCACTTATATGATCGAACAAATAGGGTCACCCAGTGAGCTGTCCTAGTCCATATATAATCTTGTCCCACTCTGAGTGAATGGATTTTCCCAGTCACTTGTGGCATCTCCTATTCTAGAATTCAGTACCGGTCCTGTGCCTGGTGTTTTTAACAGTTGGATTGGAGACTGTTGAGACTGTACCTGTGGAAATGTTGCCACTGTCTGCTGTTGTTGCAAGCCTTGCTGTACTCTTGGCGCTTGCTGTTGCACCATGTGATTCTGTACAAATCCATTTCCACACTGCTGTGAAAACGCAGATGGATTCACCATCCCTCCTTTTGTGAATCAGTCATTTTGCACCATTCCTTGACTTCTGCACGTGTTTGCTAGATGCCCTGTCATCCCACACTTCTAACATGTTGGTGGTGATCTCTCTTTATTGCTTGGCCACCCTCGAGTCAATGTTTTCCCTTTATATATACATTATACTCTTACTCTGATGTTATTTTTGTCCCACCTCCCTCCGTTACCTTCCCTTTACTTGTTTTTAAGGCATGCAACTTTTTGCCAAAGCATTCAGTCTTTTTCACTCACCGTTCGCATGTTTTTCTTCTCCGGACGCTCGGGATCACCGCCTTCGTTACTGCCTTTCCATGCCACTCATTCGATGAGCTGCTTGTAGAAGTGGGAAGGGGTTCTTGGGGGAAAGCAAAGGTCCCTTCACACCTAATCTGCAGGGTTTTCAATTAAACTAACCACTATCTACGGGGAGGTTCTCGTTCTATCAGCCGGATGGCAAAAGACTTGTGATATTGCCGAGGACCCAAAGTTACTTATGTCGATGGCCAATGGGTATCTTTCCTAATCAAACCATCTAATCTCTGCTACCAAGTGAACTGGATGGACCCCAGGCGGCCCATAAGACTGGGTGTCTCCAAACAGCCCTTTAAGATGAGTAGCAGCACCCTCAAGAAAGATAGGGATGCAGATTCATACTCTTGCATCAAATAACTATGGCAACTCAATAGTTTGGCAAAGGGAGTCCCTTTAATGACAAGTACAAACAACAGGGAGTACAATGAACTTCAGCAACCGCTCGATCTTCCTTCTCGCTTCAACTCCACTTAATTTCAAAACAAACACAGTATTTATATCAAAAACTCATCATCACTGATGCAAAATCTTAAAAACCTAACATGCAATGTGATTGGTTATAGGAAGGTAACTTTAACATAGGTACTATAACTGTATGTAGTAACAGGGAGAGGGAATTAGATAATCAATGTCAGGTGGGGCAACTAAGCCCTTCCTTCAAAATGGCCACTATGAACGTCACTAAAAGTATGACGTCCCATTGGTTCTACTCACTATAGGACCCTAGATTACACACTCCACTATGATTGGGTTGGCATCAACCCCACTTATGCTTTTCCACTTACGTCTAGCAGCATGCAGAACAACCAGCCAGGTGCAGGGAGTTTGTCTGCACCCCAGCTTCCATCCAATTATGTTACAATCAATCATCACCTCAGTGGTGTGTCAATTACTGTTTTGTAGTTTGGCCTTGAGTCTGCTTCTCTGTCTGAGAAAGTTTAAGGAGTATGGGTATGGCAGGGATCCATGCGTAGGTGTGAAAGTATCATCCCTTCCTGCCTGCCTTGTCACGTGACTAGGACACTGTGAAATGTGCCTCTTCTTCATGCATTTTTGTGTATTTGATTTAATTCTGCCAGTCTTCTACCATCTGGAGCTTATCTTGACCTTTCTGAACAGGATGCTCTGTTCTTTTCCCCTTAATTGTATCCACTGTCAGCCTTTTCCAGCCAGATACGACCTTGGCTTCTTGGCATGGTTCTTCCTAGTTAGGTTTCATTCCGCCTTAATTCTCGATTTGTTTGCTGTAACACTCTCCTCTTGAGACCTTTAGTAACATTTGTTAAATTCTGCTCATGGGCGTAGTGGATTTACACTCATCTATAAAGTGCTTTGAGGTATATATTTCTACATGTTGGCGCTTGACACAATCTATTAGCTACTAAGCATACGCAAGCTTTAACGATTTATTTGCTTCTTACGGTTTCTTGCATCTGTACACGTTTAAACTAAATGAATATCTTCATCGTGCATATGGCATATGTTTTTGTGTCTTGACATCAACTGTTTCACCTTAGGCGCAAGATGTCACTTATCCATAGTATTTCGTCTCTCTCAGCATTCTTAGGTCATTATATCTTCTATATGTACGTCAGTCCGATTTCTTATGACGTCACCATTCGTCTTCCTTTATTATCTTCTTGGCTTCTTTGAATATTCCATTCTGACAAACGTCATTTTGTCTTGCCTGAAAATATATGTTTTTCTCAATGGTACCTTACTGTCCAGGTTTTCTTAGGTGTCGATACTTCAATAGGTTCTGTTACTCTGATAGGTACTGAAGTGTACTGCTCTCTGCTGGTTTATTCGTTCATCATACGTCACATATTTTGGTGTGAAAGTACCAGGCACTACGAAGGGGGCGGCTGGAGTGGGCACAATGATTGGCACTTCCTCTTCACAGGAGAGATGTGGTCCCTGGGCCTGAGGCCAGGGATAAGTCTTGCTGCCCTATTCTGGATTTGCTGGAGGGGTCGTATGGAGGAGGAAGGTATTTACAAAAGTCTAGCCTTGGGAGAACCAAAGCTCTGGTAACATTAAGATTCTGGTGGAAAGTGATAAAAGGGAGAATTTCTTTGAGAAGGAAGAGTTGAAAGTTGGACTTCTTGGCAATGTCCTGGATGTGAGGGAGTGAGGCGAGAGAGGATTTTGAATATGACTCCCAGGTTTCTGGCTACAGATGAAGGAGATGGGGGAGAGCCCATAGAGGATGGTAGGATAAGTTATGTTATATGGTGCCATTCTGCCAATAATGTTGGCTTTGCTGCACATCGCTCTATCTGAAAAAAAATCCTGTGGTTGTCAGTCAGATAGCAGGATGGCAGATGCAGAAATCTGTGGTGTTGAGTGCAGCTTGGAAGTAAACATTACCTGTGCGCCAATATGAAACATATATTCTTTGGAGCAAGGGTGTACATGGTTGCATATTAGCAGGAAGGGTTGCTCCTGCTTGCAAAGTAGCAGTTGAGTTGATTTAAGTGATTGAATTGGTTGTTGATAGAAAATGTGCCGGGTCTGAGTCTGTTAGGTAGACTAGATATCTAAATCTTGTGGCTCATCAGATGGGATGAGTTAAATTGCTATATTTTAGTAGTGACAAGTTAGTAGTGCGAGAAGAGCGTAGGGGAAGTTGGTGAGGTTAAGTTTTGTCATTTCCTGAGTATTTATTGTGTATTTCCTTGGGAGACTGAGATTTGGTCCACAAAGAATATTACCAGGAAAGCAGGGAGAAAGCACACATTGTGAGTCTACTCCCGTGTAGGGATGTTTGGAATATGTGGGTACTGCCACCTTCTACCGTATAAAGTACAATGCTGTTACAATGCTGTTACACCAAACTGCGCTTCAGCGACTTTAGAAGCTTCGGACACACAGGCAGACGCATTTAATGACTACTTTGTAAAAAAATAGAACTAATTAGGTAAAATATAGCTCAATCTTTACCCACGGAATCTGAGGAGCAATCGGATGACAGTGATGTCATCAATTCAGATGGCATATTAATTCAAAAACCATTTTCAAGAATTGCGGAGGAGACTGTATATTCCCTCCTCTCTAATTTGAAACCCACCAGTGAGACTTTTTTTGTGATTCCATCATCGGTAGCAAAACAATTGGCATCAGATATCTCTCCCTTCATTACGGATTTCATAAATACATCTATAACTACAGGTATTGTACTGGCAAACCTGAAAAAGACAGTAGCCATTCCACTTTTGAAGAAAGCAAAATTAGATCCCAAAAACCTGCAGAACTACAGGCCAGTGGCAGAACTGCCATGGGCTGTAAACATTCTAGACAAAATAGTTATGTCACAGTAACAGGAGTATGTGGAAAAGGAAGAACTACTGGACCCTTTACAATCAGGTTTTCAACCTAGATTTGGTACAGAGACTGCGTTACTAACTGTCTGGGATGATCTTCTTGAGACTACAGATCAGGGGGATATATCTCTTTTGATTATGTTGGACCTATCTTCCGAATTTCTTTCTGACTCCCTTATGCAGATTTGTGGTGTTCCACAAGTCTCTTCACTCTCCCCTCTAATTTTCTATTTATACGTAAAACCTATTATGGATATCTTGAGGAGACATCAAGTTAAATTCCACTCATATGCTATGATATGATATGATAGGTTATTTATAACACACTTAATACATAGAGGTTTCTAAGCGAACCTGTGTTTCTCCGTGTCCTCTTCCTTCCAAGGCGAGCATGTTGCCTGTGAGCTATCCTCCCAAGAATGATTCTGATGACACTCAAGTATTTTGGAGAGTAGAGAGATCAGAGGAGAAGTTCAAACTACTAGTGGGACACTGTTTAAAAGAGGTGCAAGCATGGATATGTGCAAATCAGCTGTTGTTAAATGCTAATACGACAGAGGTAGCATTGTTTGGTTCCAAACACCAATTGCAACATAACAAGTGGTCACTGTCACCGTGCTTCTTGGGATCACAAATTAATTTCTCTCCTAAGATAAAAAATGCAGGGTGTATCTGGGAAGATGACATGGGGAGTAAGACACAGGTTAGTGCAAAAGTACAATCTGTTTTTTTCACCCTGTGGATGCTAAGACAGATCCTGCCGTTCATAGCCGACAAGGACCGGGCAACAGTTTTAGGGAGTCTCATTAACTCACAACTAGACTATGGGAATGCTTTGCTGACAGGAATTCCAGCAACCCAAATTTGGAGACTGCAAGTAGCCCAAAAATGCAGTAGTGAGACTGGTGTTACGCTCTTGGGTTAAGATGCTGTTGCAAGTGCCACGATCAAGATACTTGTATAAAGGAGATCGACGGTTTGGAGTTTACAGTCCAAAACTGTGGAATTGCCTCCCGAGAGTAATTTGAGAACAGAAAACTCTCATTGCATTCCGAAAGGCTAAGAAGACCTATCTATTTTGTTAACTGGAATACTGATGTTTAGTTATTTGTCTGCTAAACGTCTGAACTAATAACATTCTCATAGACTGTAGATTTGGTTACCGCGTGATACATCTGCGCCCAGATATGATCAATTCTGTCAGGAACACGCTTACAAATAAATCAAATCAAATCAAACATGGTACAATATTCAATACAACGTTTACTCTTAATTCTCCTCTTTTGTTGGTGCACTTTCCCAAGTGTTTGCTGGTAGATAGCAGACCATGTGAAGAAAACCCAAGAGTGAGCCATTGCTGGTGTTCTGTAATAGAATACCCTGTGTAAAAAAGCTTCCTCAGCTTGGTGTGCATTCATGGACTGAAGATTTTAGGAATTGCAGATATAATAGGTAACACATGCAAGGTAGATCATGAGTTGCAATGCACAACACATAATTGTTTAGTTGCCTTCAAAATTGAGGTACTTTAAATGGTTTAGGATGAACGAGAAAGGGTTCACAAGCTGTGTAGATGTCTTCTATTTAATATTTTCGTATAGGACTGTCCTGAGAATAGCCATCCACACTTGAAGTCCTAATCATGGCAAATGGACAAATTCCATCTCATGTAGACAGACATTAGCCACTTGAAAATGTGTGAACATCTTACAATAAGCTTGAGGAGGAAATTGGCACTATGCAGGAGATTGACATATTCACATCAGTAGGGTGCCCTCACCACACAGCAAGCCAAACCACAACTCAAATGAAATAAATTAGAAAATACGGCCCAACGAGTGGCACACATTTCAATGAAGAGAT
Source organism: Ambystoma mexicanum (assembly GCF_040938575.1). Lineage (NCBI taxonomy): Eukaryota > Metazoa > Chordata > Amphibia > Caudata > Ambystomatidae > Ambystoma > Ambystoma mexicanum. Next base: position 743,106,084 of record NC_090928.1, read on the forward strand.
AATATTCTGAAATGTAATGTGCTAAGCGGTATCCAGTGGATCCACCAAGCTAATTTTCATAGTGGTTTGGTAGTTGAGTTAGTTGGATTGTTAACATATTACAGGGCGGTGAGTCGAACTCCCATTGGAACCCTTAAAAATCCTATTGTTAATAACTTGATTTGAGGAGCGGATTTTACAAAAATATCAGAAGAGATTAGAGACACGTGGGCCCCCCAGACTGCAAAGTTTCATAAAGATCTGTTAAAAAAAACATTATTATTAAGATGACAAAAGTTTCAGCCTACTTCCCATTCATTTTCCCACAGGCAAACAAGGTCAAGTTTTGCCAAACTGCAGAGGCCAAACAACTGGATGGATTTGGACCAGGTCCGAAACAACTCGAGCACAAATCGTCAACTTGCGATCCGTGCTTGGTTTTGGGGTTATTCTGTTCAGTTGTTATGTAAATATTTGATGGAGAAGGGGGTGTTTTTAGAAATGAAACATCTGTAACTCTTTTTTCTCTAAATGCGAGAGATTGCTGCGGCTATTTCTGAGGAGGACAGAAAATTAAACATAGGAACAAAGCTGCATGGAACCTATTTACAGGTCAAACAATGCAAATTGCATCAGGCTGGTGGTGGGGTAGGGTGGCTAGAGGGCACCAGAAGAAATATGGGAGTTAGAGGGGTCCTAGGGACTAAGTTTACAAAACAAAGCTTTCTATAGCAGCAGCTATAGCCTCGAATAGCTGACATCTCAAAGCAAACTGTGTCATAGAAACAGCGTGTGTTGTGGGGGGAAGGGAGAAGTCAGGGGAGATGAGCAGGCCATCTGGGAAGTGTGGGGAGCTGGCACAGATGAGGGGGGCACTGGCCAGTGAAAAATCACTGACCATGGCCAAATATACATCCAGGTCTCCCATCCATGCAGTTACCAGGACAGACGCTGCTTAGCTTCGAAGGAGGGAAATTCCAGCCCCATCCGGCCATGTTGCCTGATAAATGAGCCACACTTACAAGACCAACTAGAGAAACAGGCCGGCCCTTTCCTTGCTTTGAAGCTAAGCAGGGTCAGTCCTGCTTTGATGACATCATTGTGCTCTTAAGCTGCGCAACAGGAGGTGCAAAGTTAAGGTGGCTTTAGGTGATTTTCAGAGGTTTTGTTGCGTTAAATTCTCACCTTAACGCCCATGCAACTGAAGTTTTTTCCTTGAATTTCAAGGTTTATTTTACAATGTATTTCTCACCTTAACATCCCTGCAACTTTTTCTTTTTTCCTTGAATATATAAATATGTATAAAGGAATGCAGGGGTGGGGTAAGTCGGTGGAGATGGGCAAGGAGTAGGGTGGGAGGTATAATAAAACAAAAACAATGGTTCAATATGTCACATTCTAAGTAACTTAACTGAACCTACCATTACTAGTGGACCCACATGGAACTGTGCTTAGCAAGTGAAAAGGGAGTTGCTGAGACCAAAGCCCAACCAAAAAGATAAAGATAAGAAATGAAACAATGGATCCCAAGCAGTGGATTGGGAACTAAAAAACAATGTTGGCTGCCCAGGGGTTCTGAACCTCTGCCTTTTGATCCATGGGTGGAAAACATGTGCATGCGTTCTGACCCACGCTGGAGCACATTAGGGGTCTCCAACTACCAGCTCTCCATATGTTTCAGATAATGACACCCATGATCCTTTGCCATTTCATAAACTGGCAATGGTTAATGGGAATGTGGTCAAAAACGTCTGGAGATGCAGAGGTTAAAGAACCCTGACCTAAACCGGAGACCATTCAGCTAGTTATTGCACCAACTGCCCATAGGCTTCACTCTAATAGGCAAACCAACACAGGAAGAAAGGAGTTAACACTTTCAAGAAGAATGTGCAGACTGCTCCATCCCTTGACACACCAAGTGACACACACATTCAAATGTGCTAAGCAAGTATTCGGGTAATTACTGTGATCCAATACCAATCCAAAATTCAAAGGCAATACGTTAAACAGGCTGGCCCAGACAGTAGCACACATTTCAATAAAAAGTGTTTTTTTTTTTACTTTTAATTCTGTAGTAATTAAAGTATGATTGTTTTCAGAGAGGGAAATTAAAACCAACATGAGCTATCAAAGGGTTCCAAGCCTCGGGACTTTGATCCATGGAGGAATTAGCTAAACCTCCATTGTGCCGTGGCAAAGGTTGTGTGACATATCCCCTTGGATCCAACCCATCGGGCTAACTGCTGCCCCATCTGTAAATAAGCATGGCCACGACATTGCCTACAAAAGGATTCGGCTATTTATCAATATTTTGTTTGTCCCACATATTGTCTAGCTCTGTTTTCTAATTTTCCTATTTGCTGACATGAAAACAAAAGCAGCACAATAAAAACAAAGCAAGAGAAATAACAAAATTAGAGCAGAAAGGAGATTCTGAATTAGCTTCAGGAGTCTCACCCATTTCGGAAGCAAGATCCCTGATTGGTTCTCAATGAAAGATGTATCTATGAAGCCTGTAAAGCATAGGTAAGCATCAACACATTACGCAAAGTCACCACTCACTGAGACAACACTTTGCTCGTGAGCAGGTGGTTTCGCTCTAACACCACATCGTTGACAGAATGGAGGTGTGTGATTCGTTTTTCTTTAGGATTATCACCGATTTGAAAAACAAAATCGATAAAAGGTCACTCACCAAGACAAAGGCTTTGTGTCAGGGCAAAGCGTGCATTATGTGTAGTTAATGTGTTGATGATAAGTATGTAAGTACTGGAGGTCTAAAGAAATTCACAACTGCATGCCATTGCTCTCCCACAGCAACATCTGAAAGACATGTTCTTCAATGAGTTGGGCCATTTTTGCATTATTAGTTTGCATATTCTATGTTTTTTAAATGTCTTAGTTTTGACGTTTTTTTCTTTAACTTTTTGATATTGTTGATTTTTGTAGAACTGATTCTCAAACCCTCCACCTTTTGCAATGATAGAATTGAGCTTTACAATGCTACCCAATACGTAAAGCAAGACTATAGACCTCAGGAACCGGAGGCAAGAATATAGACCTCTGCTTTGTCAAGGATTAGGCAGTTGAAAGGCTCCCAGAGTTGCCCCTTCTGAACATTTACAGGCCTTGCAATTCGATATGATTTTTGGCTGAATTCATATACTATTCCACTTATGGACAGACACTAGCCATGCAATTCCATTTGATTGTTCTACTAAATTCGTATACTATGCCCCTTCTGGACAGACACAACACCTGCAGTTCCATTTGATTGTTTTATTGTGTTCGTACACTATGCCCCTTCTGGACAGACACAACACCTGCAGTTCCATTTGATTGTTTTATTGTGTTCGTACACTATGCCCCTTCTGGACAGATACAAAACTTGCAATTCTATTTGATTGTTCTACTGAATTCTTATACTATGCCGCTTCTGGACAGACATTAGCCGTGCAATTCCATTAGATTTTTCTGCTGAATTCATATACAATTTTCTTCATTTTCTTCTTCGCCCGCCCCTTAGTTACCGCCAGGTACCACAGTGTTGTGGGATTGTCGAGATATTGGCAATCACCACAATACCTCAGATGTTGACATTGGCAGGTGCACTGGCCATAGGAGTATGAAGAGGGGACAGGGGGGGCTATGAGAGAGCATGATAGAGGTGGGGGCCAGAGGAGTAAGGAACCTTGTATGCAAGACGGACCCAGACCAGGACAGAGGTGCATCAGGGCAGACTATGCAAGCCGAGCGCCTCAATTCAGGACAGAGATGCAAACTAACCAACCCCACTAACAATTTCCCCTTCTGCATACACCTCACAAACTCCAAACCAAACACAACCAAAACCTACAGCACAACAAACCGCACAAACTTCACTACATTGCAACAACAAAACATAAACACACATATACTCGCACAACAGTACACAATGACTACCGGCCGCAAACTACCCAGGCCCAGCCAACGGACCCACCGGGCTGAGGCTGCCAACAACACATCACTGCTCTCTTGCACTTTTCCTGCTTCCTCCCACTAACTCAACCTCCCTCCTCTTTTAGAGCTGCCGGAGCGCCAGGGGACCACTCCGGTGGTGATAGTGCGCGATACAAATGTCCTTTAATATTAACATTAACATTATTTGCACACGTGTGCATCTGTTTTCCTAACATGTTCTATAATTTATCCACTGTGTGTTTGTGAAATGTAAGGTTTTTGATCAGGATTATTCCAATGGGTCTGGTTACTTATCCTTACTTAGGGAGGCTGGACTCCTGTAGCCGTCCTTGCAGATCCTGTAGTTATGTATAGCTGTGAGGAATGGAGTGCAGTACTTTGGAATGCTCTTTAACCTCTATTCACATTGAAGAAAGGAATGCCCCGGCAGGACTGTGTGTTAAATACTGTACTTAGGTCAAATGCACTTAGAAATTAAATCTACTGAGACAGGTAATGCAAAGCAATCAAAACATTAAATGGCCGATTCATAGAAAAAGCGCAAACACCCCGTAAATTTGTACCTAAAACGAATCTGCACCTCCTTGCGTGCAAAAGTGTCTGTGCACGTTCTGCGTATTCATGACATTCAAAGCGCAAAGTAACCTGGTGCGCAAAGAAAACTGAATTTTGCCCAGAACACCCACACGCAAACATAAATAATTGCCAAATAAAAACATTTGCGCCTACCTGCCCTGCCATCCAGCACCTCAGCGAAATAGCATGCATAAATCAAGGCAGCACCCTGGCAAAACTGCGAACCGTCAGGCCGTAGATCAAGGCACCCAAACTAATGGCCTACACCACTAAGGCACAGCAGAACCCTCAAGTCCTGACACCACCACCACCCAACTCTGTCCCAAGCCCCAGGAATCCCCCTGACAGTGCGGCCCCCTCTCCACAACCCCTTGACTTCTGCCCCAAGTCCGAGGCATCCCGCTTACAGTGCAGCCCCTTCCCCACACCCCCTTGATCTATGCCCCGAGCCCCAGGCATCCCCCTGACAGCGGAATCCCTTCCCAAACTCCTTTGACCTCTGCCCTAAGCCCCAGGCATCCCTTTGACAGCACAGCCCCATCCCCACAACCACTTGACCTCTGTCACTGCCCCAGGCATCCCCCTGAGAGTGCAGCACCCTCCCCACATCCCCATGACCTCCACCACCACCCCCAGGTACCCCTCTGACAGTGCAGCCTCCTCCCCACACCCCCTGATCTCTGCTCCAAGCCCTAGGCACCCGCCTGAAAGCGCATCCCCATCCCCTCTCTGCCTTGACCTCCGCCCCAAGCCCCAGGCATCCCCCTGAAAGCGCAGGCCCCTTCTCACACCCGCTTGACCTCCACCCCAAGCCCCAGGAAACCCCTTGATAGTGCAGCCACCTCTCCACACCCCCTTGACCTCTGCCACTACCCCAGGCATCCTACTGACGCCACAGCCCCCTTACTAGTCCAATTTGGATCTTCAACTTACCTCAACCCGTCAGGCATGCCAGCACCACGAAGTATACTTACCACATATCCCCATCCAAAACGATCAACTGGGAGCACTGCTGTTGAATCCTGGCCTGTATTATATGCCATTACTCCCTGACGGACCACCCTCATCTGCACATCAACAGGATAGCACACTGTTGCACCACTACTGTGACCACACAATGTACATGTGACATGGTACTGCAATGAAAAGTTGCACATTCAATAATGTCTCTGTGCCATTGCAATGAATGCTCCTACAGGACAGAAGTTCAGGGAATCCCAGAAGGTGTCTAATCATGAAGAAAGGCTGGGGGCATTCCAACCTGTGCTAAAGAAGACAGCTAGGTAGGGGTGGCAAAGTCCAGGCAAGCAACCAAATCAGAACAGGCTTGTCACAGAGTGGTGTGAAGCATGGCAGACAGTGGGTGACTCAGGGATGATACAATGTTCATCAACTACACTGAACAATGAATCATGGGACTCATCTGCATTCCAGTGGCAGAGGTGAAGAATGAAATGAGAGCAAGTAGTGGCTGATTGCAGATGTGGGTAGGGGGTTGGCTGAACCTTGTGAGGGATTCAGCGATCTCACATTGACTGCACATGTGACGAGAGTATACCAACAAAACACATTCAGAACACACACAATGTAAAATACCTACTACAGTTAAATAAGTGTCTGCACTTCCACATTCACAAGCATGTGTCAAAGGAACCCAAAACATAAGTGGACATGAAATTCACCCAAAATACAATAAACCATAACTCCAGTCGCCAATGTGCAGAGGTGAATGACCCATCACTAGACACAACACACACAGAAACAGAGTGGAACATGTGCCAAAACACATGAACCAGTGTGTATACATCCCAAATGAGAGAGCACAAACGCAGAGATCACACATCACATTCATCAACACAACCAACCCTGAATGCACACCAGTACAAACACATCACAGAAAAAATATTCCAAACAACACCAACACAATACCATTGAACACACAGTGATGGGATGGTGACAGATAAACAGCAATGGCCACCTCAAGCTGTTTGATGGACACATTCCTACATGTGAACTGCATGTGCACATGTCCATGTCAATCCAAGTAATTCAAACATGTCAGGCACTGACAAAACATCAACAAACAAATAAACACATTCTCTAATGTAGTACGAACACAAACATTCCATACCAATAACAAATACACATTTACACCATGTACCCAGAAGAACACCATGCATGTACACCAACGTACTAATGTATTCAAGGGACACGTGCATGACAAACTGGATAGAAAATTGATAATGAAAATCACAGCACCACCCCACATCACCAGGAAGCCACCCATTTATACTGGGCATGGATGGCACATTCATCACATACCAGGAGCATACCACCAACCAACATAACATTTACCAGTACACACACACAAACAATGAGGATCCACCCACCACACATCACATCCATTGGATCCATGCACTCTGAGAATATAGTAAAAGGTGCACATGGACAAAGGCACTTCTACAAGTGTGATTTCGATGACATAAAACCTGCATTCAAACTATGTACAGATATGAAATGGGAAGGGGAAAATGTCCAAGGATTAAATGAAAGTCAAAAATGAAACTAACTGATTAGATGTCAGACAGGGCTTCTGCCAAGGCCGACTCCACCTCAACACCCCCTTCCTGCAGGCAGGCCTCTTTATGTTCCTGGAGGATCTGCAGGGTGTCCAGAAAGTAGTCCTCTGCTGCCGTACAAGACTCCACCAGGATGGCTGCCACCCCCTTGCCCATTGCTCATCTGCCTTGGCCCTCCCAATGGCTGCATCCCATGCCCGCTGCCTCTCCAACTCCAGCTGCCTTGTATAACACACCCTGGCAGACACCAGTTTAGCCAGGTTGACCTGAACCCCCTGCCTCAGTTGTCACACCTGGGCACCACTTTGCCTCCTCTGGGTGAAAATGCCCTGTAGAATTTGTCTCTGCACAACCCCCATCTGCTGCCTTGGGGTAAGTGCCCTATGTATTGACTCCCTCTGACCAGATATCCATTGTCATCGGGGTAGTATGGCATCTGCCCTGCCCTCAATTGCCTGCTGCCCCACAGTTACCTTTTCCTGTATTGGCTCCTGTGTAGGCACCTGGGCTGGCTCGGTGACCACTTCTGTTGCTGATGTTGGGACTTCCACTTCAACTAGGGACAGGGGCACATCCAGATTGAGTGGTGGTGGGACTGGTGCACAGGGCCATGGTGGGAGTTGGCAAAGAAGCTGCAGTGTAGGGCAACAGGGACACAGATGCATAAGCGGTGGAGGGGGCCAGTCGACAGAGACCACCTGAGAGTAGTGCAGTCACCAACTGTGCCAGGTAGACCGGTATCTGTTTGTGATGCTGTTGCAGGTCTGCACACGTAACTTGAACAGCATCACAAATGGTAGCCGTCCATCTGGCAATACTTGCCAGCTGGAGCTGCACTATGTCTTGGATGGCCTCATCAGTCTGAGCACTGAACACCCTCCACGATGTCCCCACCTGACCCCGTGAGCTGGCCTGCAATGGCCTCCTCCACTACATGCACCCCATCACCCCTGAAGCCCACAAAGAGCACTCCTCCCTGGATGGCCCCTGCATGTCATCACTGTGTCCCACTGGTGCTGAGGAGCCACCCATGATAACATCCTCTGACTTACACTCAGCACCCACACCCAAGGAATAGGCCCTTGCACAGCCACTGCGTCCTTGGAAGAAGATGACTCGATCTTATGTGGCTTTGGTTTGCGTCTGTGTCTGTATGCCCTGCCCCTGCTCTGATGCACCACAGCACTGCTAGTGCCCTCTCCACCAGCTGCAGCAACTGTGGACAAGGGGACAAAGTACATAGACATCAGTCAACATTGTCAATGCATGTGTCACATACACAGCAGAAATAGTAGCATGGACTCAGCATGAGTCAACAATCAACTGCCTACACACACACACATACACACACACACACACACACACACATGCAAATAGCAGCAACAGTGAGACACAAGTGAAAGTACAAAGATTATTCCCAATCATGACACAAGCACATGCCCACCCAGCACACTAACATGTGCCCACATGCAACCAATACAGCAGGTGTCACTACACCAAGGCTAAAGTGGCCCAAGTTGGACATAAATGCATGTCCATGGGAAATGCACCTGGCCACATGTCTCTTTCCACCATAGTATGTCTCGCAACAACACCTGCTATGCTTCCATAGAGCTGCATTGTACGAAAGGACACAGACAGGACGAACACGAGGAGTCATGGATGGGACTGGTAAATGTGACAGTCATGGATTCAACATGCACACTATAGCCATGCAAGTGAGTGAAGTTGTCACATGCCACCTGCATGCTCACTCCTACATCCCATTCCATTTTACATTGCAAACTGTATACTTGTCATATTGAGCACAAAGCTTGCAACATGACATGCACCTATTGGTGACCTCCAAGCCCCTATGATGATGCCCCAGCAATAACAAATGTCATGATCACATGTCATTTTTGGTCACTTATGCATTGGTCTGACCGAACACACTGCAGTCCCTGAGAGGGCGATTCTCCCATATGTCAATTCCAGACAAACACACTGCTGAGTGTGGATGAACCAATGTTCAATAGATGATGTGTGACACATACAATTCATGTGCATGTCTGTCCTTCACATGCACCCAGCATCGCTATCTGTCCTCCATACCCATATGTTCACATGTAATCATCACCTCAATTTGAATATGCACCAGTGCACACAATCACACAAACTGTCAGTCCACACACTCACGCCTGGCCACAAAGCCACATGTCTGGCATCACATACACATAGAAATGGCATGATGCTGCATATTGATACAGAGCAGTGGAACACATCCATTCCCATGCAGAACACACACACAATGTAATGCAGTGTAAAGATGGCTACACACCAGCATCGTCCAGAGGTGACTTCCAATGAAGTATCTAGGAGTGGAGCACTGGGTAGAATGTCTCCAGTACACAGAGCTGAAGGCGTGACAACCAATGGCCACCGAACAGTGCTACGGCACGATGGCACCTGCTTCGAGAGCAGCATTCGCCTTCACCTAACTCTGGTGGTTCAGGTTCTCCCATTGCTTTTTTTGACAGCATTGATGGTCTGGGCTGCCACCCCCGCCACATTGATGGCAGCCTTGATGTCCTCCCAGAACCTCATACGTCTGCCCTTCGCAAGCTGTGTTGCTGGGTTGAAGAGGGCATTGAAGTACATCAGGACCTTATCCATCAACATGCCAACTTCATTGGAGGTGAAGTTGGCAGCTGTCTGCCTCGCCTTGCATGTGCTGCTCGATGGAGGGGAGGATGGGCCAGACATGGCAACCCCCACAGCAGGTGTGGGGCAGCTGGGTCCTGACTTAGTGTGGAGCAAGAGTGGTGGAGGTACAGCAAGGTGGAAGTCCCTTGTCGACAATAGAAGTGGACACAGAGCCTCACAGGTAAACCAAAGGCAAACAGGCAATAGTGGTTCATCAGGCACTCAGAGACAGTGCTGGTGGGCAGCAGACACTCACAAAACATAGGCAGCAGCAGATGGTGGGGTTTGGAGGCAATACAAGACTGGAGAAGGCAAATGAAATGGCATGGAGGCAGGAGGAATTCTGATACGTGGCATCAAATGACAAGGCATCATGGAGATGAGAGGAAAGGCCCTCATCATGTAACTTACGTGCTATGCACTGCACGCTGCATACCTACGCATAGTGACAGCGAAATTTAAGAGGTCCAAGGTGCTTCACTGGTTGTGCATGCAAAGGTACAGAGATGGATGAGTTTGGCAGACACGCATTTGGGTATGCTACTCAAGCACCGTTTCCTTCAAGTAAAACGTACAGCATTTTTTTTTTGTTAGGGGGTTGCCTCTGCTCATACATGCAGGTATTTTTGTCAATTTTGAGGTCTATGGTTTATCACGTATGCAATATGTTTTGTTTAGGGTTGCTACTGCGTATCAAGTACTGGCTTTTTTTTCACCTTTTGGAAACTTTCAACGCATCACATAAGCATTTTCTTGTTTTTGTGATGCCTCTGCGTATCGCGTACTGCATTTTTTACATTCAGCGATGCCTTTCAGCCTTACTGGACCACGCATCTAAGTAGTACATCATGTAGACAATTCCCTTTCTCATTTTTCTTTGACCAATATATTGGTGTGTTTTTCATTCATTCCTTTTGCCTGCACCATGAATGGTGAGGCTCCAAAAGGGAAAGGGAGAGTACAGGGACGTGCTGAGGAAACATCTGCCCCAGCCACACGAGGTCATGGTGGGCCTCAGCCCACAGGTGACCTGTGAGTGGAAGGAGGGGATGTTTTGAACCCCCTCCCCTATTCCTGCACTTCCTAGGTAGGCCCAGTCACAGCTGCTTTGGGTTCAGGGCCCCGGCCCCGGAGCACTCGTGCAGGAATACCCCTGGAACTGTGACCCCCCTTGTGACGCCCCTCATAACAGTATAAAACCAGAGGTGGATAAGACTCCATTTTGCAAAGCAGCAACTCCATTTTGTAATACTAAGACAACCATGAGATTCCAACGCGGGCCTGCAACTGTGAGAATCTGTCTCTATAAACCTGCCCAACACCCCCACAGACCCTGGCCATAAAAAACATGATGCCCCCTAGGATAGAGTCAACAGCTAAGAATGGCCCTTGAGTTAGTTTTTGATCATTTCTTGCTCTAACATAGACAGAGCCAACATACCTCTTGCCTACAGGACCATGTAAACCTAATGTGGGCCAATGTGCATACGAGTGAACAATATAATATGTACGTGTAACCAGAAATCCTTATGTTAAACCTTAACGATGAACGTATGATGTATGTTAACGCGGGACATAAGAATGCTCATGGAAGTAATTGCAACAATGTAATGCATAACCAATATAACACTGTACACACCAGCACTGAGCTACCGCAAAAGGTCTCGATTCTCCCATGCCACCATGGTGTCAAAATAGGTCAGCAGAAGAGTTAATGATGTTTGGACATTTGATCACTGAACCTCCACCATGAAATGCATACCTATAATGATATGTGCCTTTGCGACCCAGTCATTTCAGCCACATATTTAGAAACCCCTTTGTTGTTACCAGGTGGACACTCCAGACCATACAATGACCCCATGAGCTCTACCCCTTAGTCAATGTATCCTGAATTGTCCAAACAGGTCAAGCGCAGTATTTAACAGATGAAGCCTGATCTATGACCAGTAATACATAACGTACCTTTGAACTATGCTTTTGCAAGTATTAAGATACAGGTCTCTGAGGTCACCGAACGAACAAATTATGGTAGTGAATGAATGAGAATGTGTGGCCACAAGGGCAAATGTATCTACGCGGCATACCAACCCGATGAGCCCAGCTGACCGATTGACCCGGGACACCACGTCATCTCACCACGCGCCTTTGAGCCAACCGATCGCCGCCGACCCTATGGCATCTATAAGCAACCTCCCTTAGTACCCAATCCCGACTATTTTTGTGCCCCTTAGGCCATCCCCCTGTTTGCTGATGATATTGTTGTATAAAGACAATTTGTAACATGTTTTCTGCAGAGCGCTTTCAGCGTGAGCAGAGTAGATTCTGCTTGCCCTATTTTAGATAAAGCTTTTGTTACCTCCAGCACTTGTTCTTGGTCTCCTTCCCTCTTGGGATGCGTCATTATTGACTCCATTGGGAGATTTAACTGTATTTATGGGGGTCTCTCACTTACATTGGTGACCCCGATGCGATAGTGTTCTTTTCCGTCCTTCTGACACGAGACGTACCCCTGCTTTGAACCAGAGCGCGCTCCCTCAAGAGCTACCCGCCAACGGCAACTGGTACACCTAGACGTGTGCACGCAGTAGGGCGAGAGGGTACGGGATCCCCCTTTACAAAACCCACTGTATCACTTGCCGGAGCCAGGCGTGGTCTTTGAGTGAGGAGTAGCGCACTGATCGATCGGGTCCAGAGGGTATCGGATCAAGACGAACACGTGAGTATCAAGTGCGGGTGGTCCTGAAAGGTGGGTGTGAGTCAGATTAGAGGGTCTTGGGGCAAACGGTATATTTTGGCTGAAAAGGAGTGGAAAATTTGGAGCAGTAGGGGTAAAAAGTGGTTAAGAGGTCTAGGCTATTTCATTTTTCCTCTGTATTCCATCCTACTCTCATTCTATCGCATATGGCCATTAGGACAGCAGTGTACAAGGTGAAAAGAGGTTAAGGGATCCTATCTCCATTGGGGGGGTGGAAGGCGGTGCTGCATAGTGCTATCTTGACTAGTACAGGATATATGAGTGTGGGAAAATTGAGGAAAAAGAGGATAACGTAGGGGTCTCAAGGGAAGACTCAGAGTACTATTTAGAAACGCTTTTTTCCAACTTTGTCTTATCTTTCCCTTTTTCTCTCGCTTTCGGGTGGGTTGGAACAAGTGAAGGGGGAGAGTGATTTGGAGGGTGTATAATTAAGTAGGGGCAGAGGGGGCATTAGGGATGTGTAGGACAGTACACATTGTCTATGTTTTTTGTTGTATGTGAAATTTGTTAAGTGCTGGTCTTTTATGGAAAGCAGTGTCGTGTTTGTGTATGGGTATTAATGAAGAGGTTTGACACTGTATGAAACGTGATGTATCAATAGTGATGCTGTCTAGAAGTATCGAAAAGTAAGTAAACAGTTTAATTTGTTTAAAACGGTTGCATAAGTGTATTGAGTTGAACATATAAAAGGTTTACGAGTACATGTAAGAATTGGCAATTGAATTACATTGACAGTAGCTTACAATGGGTGCAGAGACTCCCCTTGCTCATATTTGTAAGACCCTTCCAGGGTATACAGAAAAGATCAATAAGTACCATGACTAGTGGGTCGTGGAACTGAAAGGAGAAGGATTACCCCAGGTTTGGCTAGAGGGAGGGTCCTTTGATAAAACGGTACTAAACATGGTCGCCACTTGTTTGTTCATTAAATATAAGGGGAAACAGTTGCAAAACAGAAGAGAAATGTTGGACTTGTGTTGTAATTTGAGGAAGTGCCCCTAGAAAAATTCAGTGAGAACAATACATCTCCTCTGACAAAAACTGGCAGTGAAGGGCCGATCAAACAGAGTAAGCAAATGGTAGAGGTGACACGTGTCTACCCCTTATTGTCAAAACCGTTGCCTGCAGAAGGATACAGTGACCCCAAATATGTAGCTCAACCTACAGCGCCTCCCGCCGTAAAACCATCTAGCATGGCACCACCCCCTTATGAGAGCCAAGGGGTAACTAGACAGGTAAGTACCCCCGCATTTGATAATGAAAAGCTCACACAGGATCACGCGACTGACGATGGCTCGAACAGAGTTATCCCATCTAAGAGCTATGGGAGAACAAGGGGGGTCACTCACCCCCCCGGGTAGAACGTGATGAGATGCCCCAGCCAAGCGCAGGGACGGGGGAAGATGGATGGAAGAAGGGAGAGATATTATTCCGAATAAGTGACACCCCCACATGAATCATAGAAATAAACACAGCTGACAGTGAACGCGAGGGAGAAGAGGGAGAAGTGGTGTCAGATCGAGAGGAAGAATATTGGAGTGACTTAGAGGAGCAGGAGGAAGAAGGATGGGAATTGCCACCGGTGGGGCTTCTTTGGGAGGAGGGTTGTCTCCCATGGAAGAATGGAAGGGGAGGTTAAGGGACAGAACCGGGTGCATGGCTGTGATTGTGAAAAAAGGGAAGAAGGTGAGTACTATAAAGGGAGGGAAAGGTTTACAGCTGCCACTAATACACAGGGAGGCCAAATTACATACCATGGGCTCAAATGGACAAGGCCAACTTACTCAAACAGCTACCCCCACTGTCAGGAGGCGCCAGCAAGTGGATATATGCATTTGAGAAACATACAGCGGGAGTTCCCTTGGCGGTGGGGGATGTTAAAAGCCTGCTGGTATCTGCAGTGGGAGACCAAGCCAACAGGGTCTGGGAGAAGGCAGGGTTCCCGGAATAACATTAGACTGTGACCGCCACAATGGTGCCTCGTTCACCACAGTGCGAGCACGTGCGTGGGATGCATTGAGAGAAACACTCCCAGACACTCCAGATTTACAGTCAGTGATGCAATGTACAATGAATGACGAGGAAGACGCAATGTCTTTCATTCTCCGGGTGCAGGTCATGTGGAGGGCGGAAATGGATATGGCCTGGGACCAATCAACATCCCTGTTCTACTTCATTATAAAGAGGGGGCTCCCAAAGGAAGTGCACAAGGCCCTTGATAAAATAGCTGGGAAAGAAGCCAAGGGGTTGCCTGAAATTCAAAGCATCATAGTGCACCACTGTAAAAGGATCAAAGAGAAGGAAAAGGAGATAGCCCTGCGGCGGTTGTCAGACGAAGCTAAAATAGTGCGAAGTAAACTACTGAAGGTCAGTGCAGTGGCGGCAACCAGCGGGGCAGGAAGGGAACGGGAGGAGGAAGACTGCCAGATGGGAATACCAATGCAAATGGTGGCAAATTCGACAGGTAACGGCCAGGATCAATGTTTCGGGGAAAATCAGTATGAGGGACCACAGTGGCCATGGAGAGTAGGGTGGGGCAATAGAGGTGGGTTCAGGGGATCAAGAGGAGGAGGTGAGGGTATGGAGGGCCCTGAAGGGGAATGCAAGGACAGTGTTGGAATTGTGGGAGGTGGGGACATTTTATGAGAGAATGTCGAAGCAGGCCCAGTAACCCCTACCCAAACGAACACCAGATCAGACACCCCCACCCAGGAAGCCCCTACAAGCTACCGATGGGCGGGAATAAGCCCGACCCAAGATACATGAACGAGCACCCAATGCCCATGCAAACTACGTCTCCACATCCCCAGTGCCATGACAGTACTACCCCCATGCGCAATAACGCTTATGCCACTACAGCAAATGGTGCACCAACAACACCATGTAGAGGGACAGCAAGGGTACCAGGAAATGTTTTTGATGCGGATGAACTCCCATGGCATTCAGCATAGGACAGCCCACAGAGAGCACTTGCGTGTCCAATGCTGTTGACGACCCGTAACGCAGCAGAGGAACCACTAGTGGGGGCGGCGATAGGAAACAAACAATTCATTTTTATGGTGGATTCAGGAGCTGAAAAATCATGCCTCAAGGATGGCATGTTCCCGCTTTCTAATCAGACCTTGGAAACGCAGGGGTTCTCTAGGGCGGTGGTCGTGGTTCCATACACTGAAGAGCTAGACATAACGGTGAGGGGAAAAACTGTACGTGCGCCCCTGCTGTATTACAAAAAGTCACCCATTAATTCACTGGGGATGGATCTTCTCAGCAAACTCAACATGACCATCTCCTTCACCAACAGAGGGATTGTGTGCTCTACACCAGGCATATGTGCAATCCATGCCATGTTAGTGATACACACACAAGCAAATTTCCCTCAAACACTTGTCATACTTGTGAACCCAGACATGTTCATGCAAGGATTGAGAGTTCTTGCAAGGGTAGTGCCAGGATTGAAAAGTGAAAAATGGAGGGTGCCTTTGGAATTCGTTTTCCGGCCGATCACAGACCCAGAAATAGTGCCAGGGTCCATAGTATCCCTAGACATACATGCAGTACAAGTGTCATCTCAAAGAATAATGGTAATAGCAATGGATATGCAGGGATGCCAGTGGAGAACAGTGCTGTGCATCAATGCCAATACGGCCCTGTGAGAGCTGACAGATGAGGAACTCTTTTATGACACAGAGGATGAAGGGGAAGTTGTGATGGAAATTGCAATCCCCTGTGATGTTATGATACAAAGAAGAGAAGTACCACTACCCCTCTTAGCAGTGCTCAAAGCTCCACCAGCATACTTCGAGGAAGATATGTCCCGAGTACCACAGCAGCTGTGGACCACAGGCCCACATGATGTAGGGTTACTGCACAAAGTGACCCCAGTGAAAATCAAGCTCAAACACTGGGCCATTTTACCTCCAGTAAAGCAATATCCCCTATCTAGGGAAGCTGAGGATGGATGAAAATACACAATTTATGCACTAATGACACAAGGAATAATAGTGCCATCTTGCTCGCCCTGTAACACTTGCATTTACCCGATCAAACAAGCTAAGGGAGGGGCATGGAGAATGATCCAGGACCTACGCCCCCTTAATGACATAGTACAGAAGGAGTTCCCTCTTGTCCCGAATCCTGCTTCAATGTTATGTAGTATCCCAACAGAGGCCATTAATTTCTCGGTAGTGGACCTAAAAACGCCGCCTTCTCCATTCCACTTGATCAACGTCATGGTTCCTGACGGCATTCACGCTAGGAGGGAAGAGATATGAGCACTGCAGACTGCCACAAGGCTACCGTGAAAGCCCCAGTATTTTCAACAGAATATTGCAAGAAGACCTTGGAAACATACACACAACGAGTCCCATAATTCAACACGTAGACGATTTGTTAGTCTGCGGTAAGGATGAAAACGAGTGCAGAAAAGACTCTATCACTCTGCTAACACACCTTGCAGAGAGAGGGTACAAGGTAGACAGACAAAAGCTGCAATACTGCTTGACTGAGGTGCTATACTTAGGTCAATTGATATCCAAATAGGGTAAAAGAATAATACCTGACAGAGCAGCAGCAATAAAAGCAGTAAAAGAACCCAACACAGTAAAAGAGATGCAAAAGTTTCTCGGCATGTGTAATTACTGCTATGAGTGGATATTGTATTATGCAGCATACACAAAGCCCCTTTTGCGGCCGCTCAAGGAAGCACAGCGGGAAAACACAAATTTACAATGGACACAGGAAATGCACACCGCTTTTAACAATCTCAAAGAACTGATATCCACTGCCCCAGTTCTTGCGACCCCCAATTACAAGCATGAGTTTTATATATTCTCACATTGTAATGGCACACTCATGACAGCTGTACTGACACAAAAGACATCCCTGGGTCACAAGCCTCTAGCATTCTACAGTGGAGCACTAGATGCAGTAATGCAAGGACACTTCGCATGCGAACAGGTTCTCGCAGCTGCCACGTTTGCAATAGAAAAAAGCTCTACCATTGTGATGGGATGTTCTGTCACGTTGTACGTGGAACACTCCCTGTTTGCCATCCTTGAGAGATCAAAGAGTTCACTAACCACTCAAAGACCCACGGCATATGAATTGATTATTGCTAGGTCAAACATTCATATCGTATGTGCAAAAGTGTAAACCCAGCCACATTTATCACAGAAGCATGCACAGAAGAAGATTTGCAACAGCACGACTGCGCCACATACACAGGAGATGATGATGATGACACACCCAAAGCACACGAAAATGCACTGTCAGAAGGAGAAATATACTTTGTGGATGGGTCAGACTCTATAGATTGTGAGACGGGAGAAAAACATGTGGGAGCAGCAGTAGTGAGAGTGGAGGACGGGGAGTTTGAAGTAATTGGGCCTCATTACAACCTTCGTGCTAAGTGCACCAACTTTACCACCATGGTGTAAACTCCGTTTACACCACGGTGGATAGCGGATTTACCGCCCCATTCCAAGGTGAGTGGGGCGGTAAATCCCCATTTCCCATTTTCCCTTCCCCATTCCCATTTTTGCCCCATAGGGCATAATGGGAGTGGGGAAGGCGCTAATTACGCTGCCGTAAATTACGGCGGCGTAATTAGCACCATGGCATGTTAGCGCCATGGATTTTAACGCCTGCTAAAAGCAGGCGTTAAAATCAGAATCAGGCGTTAAGGGTTAACGGTGGCGTTAACCCTTAACGCCTGAGTTGTAATGAGGCCCATTGTGCAAAAAAGATTACCGCCATATTTTTCCGCCCAAGCAGCAGAACTGGTAGCACTCATAGAAGCATTGCACACTGCAAAGGGGTGCATAGTAACAATCTATACAGACTCTGCCTACATGGCAACAACAGTACATGGAGGGTTAGCAAGATGGGGGAGAAGAGGGTTCCAAAGGGCAGATGTGTCCCCAGTTCAGCATGCAGCACTACTAGGGGAATTAATTGATGCATTAAAGGAACCTGCACTTGTAGCAGTTGTGAAATGTCAGGCCCATATGCGAGGTGATGACGTCATCTCATTGGGGAACGTGGCAGCAGACGCTGCCACAAAGGATGCCTCCTATTTGCCAAAACCCCTGACAGGTGAGTACATATTACAGAAGACAGTGGAAGATGCACAACCAGACAGGTTCAACTCATTACCAGTTTCTCAAATCATTGAGCTCCAGCAAGATGTACCTAACGAAGAAGAGGAAATGTGCGTAAAAAGGGGATGCAGTCAGTCATCCACTGACCTATTCTGGAGACAGAATAACACTGCCAAGGTAGTCATGCCCGCAAAATTATTAGAGGTTGTATTTAAACAGTTACACTTCCCAGCTCACAATGCAAAGCAGCACATCATTGCAGACATACAGGAAAATTGGTTTGCCCCCGGAGTACAGGAACATGTAACCAAGCTGATATTAGAATGTATCACCTGCCAAACGTACAACTCTGGCATGACATTGCGAACCCTTAGAGGAACATTGCCAAAACCTGAAGGGCACTTCAGAGAACTACATAGACTATGCAGATATGGGAGAGCGCTGTAATGGGGCTCGATATTTGATTGTTGTTTCATGTCTCATTTCCCGGTGGGTGGAAGCTGGCCCCTGTGCTCATCCAGAAGCACGATGTGCCTCCAAATTTTTTGTGAGAGAAGTGTTTCCCCGCTGGGGCATCTGTGACGTCATACGTTCCGACAACGGAACAAACTTTGTGAATGACATGTTTAAGCATATTACTGCGATGCTAGGCATAAGCCACAAGCTCTGTACGATTTATCATTTGCAATCAAACTGAGTTGTGGAGAAAATGAACGGACTGCTCAAGAGTAGATTGTCAAAATTGTGCCATACACTCAAGAAGAACTGGGTGTATTGTTTACCACTGGCACTTTTTGAGATGAGAAACCAACCCAGCAAGGACCACCACCTGTCACCCCACGAGATCGTGACAGGAAGAAGGATGCACACAGCAAACTCTCCCTTACGCAGGCAATCAGACACACACCAAAGCGCCAAAGTTCTATTAGAAGAATTTCATGAGTATCTCAGAAACTTGACAAGAGCAGCAAAAGCCATAGCCAAACAACTAGCACCCCCGTTCACACAGGATAGCGCTACTGACACAGTAACCCCAGCCACAGATAGCCCAGATTGCCAGTTGATGACAGGCGACGTAGTATACGTGAGGAGTTTTGTGCAAAGATGCAACGGGCCATGGTTCCACGGTCCATACAAAGTAATATACTGCACGCCTACCGCAGTAAAGGTTCAGGGCTTGAAGTACCGGGTGCATTTGACAGATGTTCGTAGAGCCCATGGGAGCATGGGCTGCACGGATCACAAAGGTAACAGGGAGCATAGTACCCAAACGTAGAAAATGGGAACTGTGGGAATCTAAGAAGAGGTGTCAGGGATGACACAAGAGAATAGAACGTATAAATGAAAAAGTGTAAATAAATGTATAATTTTTCTAAGCATTGGTGGTATGCGCGACAAAATGAAATAAGAACAAAATTATTTCTCTCTTTCTCTCTCTCCTTTCAACTCTTTCTTTCTTGATTTCATGGTTGAAATGTCTATAATAATGGATTTTCCTTCCTCAGCAGTAAAGTGAATCAACAGGAACTTGCCTCCCTCGGTTCCCCTCCCCAGACTTGAGCTGTGGGAGAGGAAAACGGAAGGACGCAGAATAGAGAAATAATGATGTCCCTGAAGCTCACCTATGAAAGATAAAGAAAAGAAAAATGAGAGTAGAAAGAGCTAGGTTTAAGCGGCCAAATGTATGATATCTAAATTACGAAAAGGTGATATGCATGATTGACAAATTATCATATTTCATTTATAAGGAGCTACAATGGGCATGGCGAGACCCCAACCGCAACAACTAATGGTGTAGATAGAAATAGAAGAAGGAAATATGTTTATCCTAGTTATTCATTTGAGTGTATGTTGTTTGTGTGTGCAGTATTAATTATTTTCCACATTGTTTGGCCTGTTCTTGCATTGGGTCATCGCATATATTTCAATTAATACTGGCCAGGGGGGTGTGGGTATAGATACTATCAAAAAGGGGACCCATATAATTTGGGATGGTACAAAGTTGATATGGGCATACGGGGACCAAGAAAATTAGTACAATAGTACCCCAGGTATTACACCTAGTACAGCGATGCAAACCACCCCCAAGCCCCCATATGTGAATAAATCAAATTTCAGTGTATATACAATGAATGATCGAACTCCTTCAGAACTCACGTGGGTGCAAAATCACCCTTACCCAACAACCATACCAGTTCCTGAAATAGCAACGTCAAAAGATCCAACCACTAAGGAAAGGAGTAACAATGACAAATAAATGGCCATCACTTATTACAACATATATACACAATGGGTGAAACAGGAGGGTGACAAGCAGGCCCAAGAAAATGAGAGGGGTGGGCCTAGAAGGAAGAAGAGGGAACCGCAACAGGAAAAGTGGAAAAGTGGGAAGAGTATTATAAATTCAGCTTATACACAGTTGATGACCCCCAACACACCCACCAGACGAACAAATGGTATGCAGACATGTACAACACAGCAAAGCAAACAACTAACGAAAGTTGTTATGTGTGCTCATTAATACCCCATGCCTCAGGAGCACCTAAGGTGTCGCTGCCACAAGAAATTCCATTTGCAGAGGCCCAATGTCTCCTACACCTCGTGCTATGCTGTATAAAAAATACTTTTCAAAAACACACAGTTTCATTTGAACTTTTGCAGAACGAGCGGACATGTTACTGCCGGCCGCAAGGAGTAATTTGTGTGAAAGAGCCTTTCCTGGTGATCAAGGGAAATGTGCACGTGGACAACAAGTGGCAAAGGGAAGAAATACTATGCAAGGCAGAAGCGCTGCGAGGGCTGTCTGAAGAAAAACTATCATGGGTACAAAAGACGTGTGCTCCCATATGCACTGAACATGTAACTAAACTCACTTAGGTTACCGCCATCGAGAAACCCTTCAAATTGCAAAAAGACATTAGTTATGAACTCTGTTTTCATGGAGAAGGGAAAAGGGACATGGGGAAAACAAAAACTGCAGCAAAACTCTTATAATACCTGACATAAAAAAGGGAATGGCCGAAATGATGGATACGTACTGGGTTTGCGGCAACATGGCGTACCTGCATCTCCGCAATCATGGAGAGGTACGTGCTCCCTGGCAACGCTGCATTCTGCATTGATGATGATCCCAGCAAGCCATATCCATCATGGAAAGACACGTGCGGTGGCCCCGAAAGGACCATCCCCAATGTCGCCCGAAGCGATTCCTGTGTACACCATAGACGAGGAAGGTGTACAGAATCCGCCCCAAAGGAATAAACGATCCTCAAACTACATTGCAGCCAACTCATCAGAGCTCCTGGCCCAAATACCGGATTGATTCCGGTTGTTCAGCTCCGTAGAGACATTCTTTGCGTCCCTTGTTCCGAGCATTCAGTCGAGAGCAAATGCCAAATGGTTTCAAATTACAAGGTGGGAGCTCATCCAGTTGGCCAACGACACTGAAGAAGGGTTTAATGTCATCAAGGTGGAGCTCAGAGCCCTACAACTAATGACGATGCAAAACAGATATGTGCTAGATTTGTTAACAGTAAACGAAGGAGGTATTTGCTGGAGAATCAGGAGCGGATGTTGCACATTTGTACCTTCTGCAGACACTGAGAACGGTTCCCTCTCACACATGATAGCAGCAGTGCACAACCTCAGAGAACGGATGAAGGACGAAGGAGTGGCACAGCTCAGCACTTGGTTTGACAATATTTTTTCCTGGGTACCTTCTTGGCTAGGAATAACGATAAAGCTCCTCATGCCACTCATTGTCTTTTTGCTTCTCATTTTTTGTGTGTGCCAGTTTGGACTCCGATGCTGCGCAAATGCGGTGCCAAATGGTGCGATGATGATGGTAACAATGGGTCGTGCAAATGGTGTGGCACAAATCAAACATGAGGCAGAGGTGCAAGCCGGAGATAGTTCATAGCCCAAATATAGAATGACTGCCACATACAACACAGGGAACACAGTGGACAGTCTATATCACACGACCACAAAGGAACCCAGAGAATTACAATGGTACAAAGAAGTATGGGTGGACCTGGAAGGTGAGGGAGGGTGCATTTATATGTGCTGCACCCCGGATAAATATGCTAGAAGGGGACATAGCATCAGAGCGGTATGTAGGGCATGGATGCCAATAAAGGGGACACCTGCATGGGATGAAGCAATAGCTGAAGAGGAGGAACGTAAGAGATTGGGACAGTTACAGTATTTGTTACTTAAGTAATAAAAGGGGGGAATGAGTGGAAGGAGGGAATGTTTTGAACCCCCCCTCCCCTATTCCTGCACTTCCTAAGTAGGCCCAGTCACGGCGGCTTTGGGTTCAGGGCCCCGGAGCACTCATGCGGGAATATCCCTGGAACTGTGACTCCCCTTGTGAGGCCTCTCATAACAGTACAAACCAGAGGTAGATAAGACTCCATTTTGCAAAGCACCAACTCAATTTTGTAATACTAAGACAACCATGAGATTCTAGCGCGGGCCTGCAGCTCTCCCAGCCAGGCGTGCACAGCGAGCGAGTTCCTACCCCCACCTCCTCCCCCATTTTGCCATCTCTGCAGCTGTTTGGGTCCCAGGATAAGACGGGCTGCGAGAATGCAACAGAATCCACACTGTGTCTTCTGTTTTCCGTCTTACTTCATTGATCCAGATACAGCCCTGAGCAGAGGCCATAGCAAAAGCTATCTGTCCCTATAAACCTGCCCAACACCCCCACAGACCCTGGCCATAAAAAAACATGATGCCCCCTAGGATAGAGTCAACAGCTAAGAATGGCCCTTGAGTTCGTTTTTGATCATTTCTTGCTCTAACATAGACAGAGCCAACATACCTCTTGCCTACAGGACCATGTAAATGTAAACCTAATGTGGGCCAATGTGTATACGAGTGAACAATATAATATGTATGTGTAGCCAGAAATCCTTATGTTAAACCTCAATGATGAATTATGATGTATATTAACACAGGACATAAGAATGCTCATGGAAGTAATTACAACAATGTAATGCATAATTAATATAACACTGTACACACCAGCACTGAGCTACCTCATATCGATTAGTCTATAAGTTTAAGTGTAGATATATGCGTAATACGGTGTAAACATAATGCAGCCGCTAATCACTCTCAACAAGCCATAATCTCTGCTAAAGTTGCACATTCAGGTTGCAAGTCATGAGCTGCCTCTATCCCTTATATATGTAAAAGATGAACACCGATCCAAGTATATGTTTTATTTCTTGAATGAACTCTGTTATTTCTCTTTGTTATAATACGAGTATCGAATCAAATGGAAAATAGAGTATGTTTTAACCTAGCATGATTTAAGTGCAACTCAGCAAGCCACATGTAAAAAGTCTGTATGTAAGAGTGTGGTCTAAAAGCCCTGTTTCATTATGAGGAACAGTACCGCAAAAGGTCTCGGTTCTCCCATGCCACCATGGTGTCAAAATAGGTCAGCAGAAGAGTTAATGATGTTTGGACATTCGATCACTGAACCTACACCATGAAATGCATACCTATAATGATATGTGCCTTTGCGACCCAGTCATTACAGCCATATATTTAGAATCCCCTTTGTTGTTAACAGGTGGACATCCCAGACCATACAATGACCCCATGAGCTCTACCACAGTATTTAACAGATGAAGTCTGATCTATGACCGGCAATAAATAACATACCTTTGAACTATGCTTTTACAAGTATGAAGATACAGGTCTCAGAGGTGACCGAACTAACAAATTATGGTAGTGAATGTATGAGAATGTGTGGCCACAAGGGCAAATGTCACATGGTCAGGGCAACCAAAGAAACATAAGTATCTACACGGCATACCAACCCGATGAGCCCAGCTGACCGATTGACCCGGGACACCACGTCCTCTCACCACGCGCCTTTGAGCCAACCGATCGCCGCCGACCTTATGGCATCTATAAGCAACCTCCCTTATTAGCCAATCCTGACTATTTTTGTGCCCCTTATGCCGTCCCCCTGTTTGCTTATGATATTGTTGTATAAAAACAGTTTGTAACATGTTTTCTGCCGAGCGCTCTCGGCGTGAGCAGAGTAGATTCTGCTTGCCCTATTTTAGATAAAGCTTTCGTTACCTCCAGCACTTGGTCTTAGTCTCATTCCCTCTTGGGATGCGTCATTATTGACTCCATTGGAAGATTTTACTGTATTTTTGGGAGTCTTTCACTTCCACATGGCATTTGTACGTGGAAATGGTGGGGGCTGACAGTTGAACCAGCAACGGCAAGGCCCACTAGGCCCAAGAAGGGTCGTCCTGCTGAACAGGATGCGGCTCCACCCCAAGATATGGCACAGGATAAGTATCTGCAGAGGAATAAGCACTTCATTGATGAGGAGCTTCAGATCCTCGTAGGCTATGTGACAGATCACCATCATGAGATGTACTACTTTGCGGGCAACACCCATACTCCTGCACAACGAAAGGCATGTTGGCAGCATGTGATGGGACTCATCAATGGCTGTGGTATGGAGAGGCGCACTGTAAAATAGGTCCAGAAGCTCACTGGCCACCGGAGGGGGGCCAGCAGAGGAGGGGCAACTGACTGCAATTGAGGAGTTAACTCATTAGTAATGAGCAGTTGCAAGTGTGGGAGGCATGGAGATGTGGCGTACATTGACCAGCCCAGCAGAACTCCCCTACCTCATCAAACTACATCTCAGCAGTCACCAGCAGAATGGCTTTGCTGGCTCTGTTGAGCACTAACGCCTTGCATTAAAACTTTGCTTTGCAGTCTCCAAAATGATGGCTGTGCCATATTACCAGCCACAAATGGGGCAAGATGAAACACAGAACACCCTAAGATTTGCTGCCAGTAATTTCTTCATTTGCACCAGCGAAAAGAATTGAGGGAAGCACTGCTAGGCTGCCAGCTTAAATGTCTGCCTTTTAAAATGACTGCGCCCTGATGCTCTTTTTCATCTGATCAACAGTACACAGTTCTGATCAAATGATACCAGGGTAGGTCCCTCCACATCCAGTGTGTGCTCCAGTAAAGAAAGGGGGCATTTCTCATTGAATGACAGGCTGTGTCAGGCAAGATCTGTGAAATAACAAAGAAGCTTTACCTCAAGCCGTACGCAAAACGCGTTCCTTTTTGCAACCCAATGACACAGATAAACACTTCATACGAAACGTTCTCTCTCTTTGCTCATGTCAGTTTCATTGGGTCCTTGCTTTGGACAGATTACTGTGCAGTACAAATTGACTATGGCCATGGAAATGCTCAGAATAAAGATACCAGAAAAAAACGCATTTGAAAGTGACAGCAAAGGAAAATTAACCACATGTAAAATGGTGCTTTTTACAAACAAGGAAATGTCTGTTTAAAAGTAAATTGTTGAAATAAAGCCCTGTCCTTGCATTGACATGTGATTGGGGTTTGTTTTAAAACATATATAGGATGTTTCATCCCAGCAGTCTTGCTTTCTGGTTCAGGAAAGAAAATAAATAAATAAATAAAGTTACTGTGAAACCAGCAGTACAGGTTTTTAGGCCCTGGCTTCAAAGGACTGACTACAGGATCTACCTTTCCCCAAGTGGACCAGCATTTGGGGCATATGAATAGGCAAGGGTGATGCGTCTCACACCATCATCAGACTCTGTGCACTGCTCCAGCTGGGTACAATGGATTTCTGGGACACATAGGTGTGACTTTTTTAGCAGCACCTCCTCTCCACTCAAACTGAGGAGCTTCAAAGACAAATCCATGACAACAGGGCTAGTACCTGACAGTTGTCTGTGGGTTGAAAAAAATGCCCTTCTTTGGAAGACAATGCTGGCCCACTTGGGGCAAATGACTGTTCTGAATTAATAAACTTTAGGACTTTTATGTCTGCAACCAGGAAACGCAGGAATGCAAAAGCTTAACAGTTTAAATGTAAATTTTGTGGCATTAAAACAAGATATTGTGGCATTCAATAGCATATAGGAGACGCAAACAGCAGAAACATGTAAATCGTGGTAAAAGTATACTTGGTGCAACTTTAAAATGTAATGCAAACATGCTCTGTGATAATAGGTACACATATATAAAATTGTAGAATTTTAGGTGAAATATTTCCCACTGAAAAGTGCGAAAGATTATTAGGAGGGCCAAATGACAAAGTGCAGACTTGGTAGTCAGAATGCCATGCTCTGTATGAAATGTATCATTTGCCTATGTGATTTTAAAAAATGCCACAACTACAAAAATGTGCAATTTATGTCATAACTGGTGTTTGGCCAAAATGACTGTGGGAGGGCATGGGTAATTTAAGCTCACACCATAAAACTGATGTCATGTCCTTGAAGCCCAACCGGTTGACAGGAAGGTGGTAACAGTAAACCCTGACCAATTCAGTTGTTAGAGGCATGTCAAGCCAAAGGCCTGCCCCCATGGTAAATCCTGTGATGTCACCCACCTTATAAAAGGGGGAGACTCAGAGAGACAGAGAACATTCTGTTCTGAATTTTCCAGCTCCTGCGCATCCAGAGATTCTATCTTCACTCTGCAAGATTCCAGATTCCACTGCCAGGCCAGAGCATAGCTGACCCTGTCCAGGCAGGACCATTGATCCAGAAGAAACCACACTAAAAAATCTCAATAACTCAGGGAGATAGGGGAAAGGTGGCTGAATCCTCATTGGGTTATCCAGTGCTGCCTGCTTGCCCTGCCACCCGCTCTATCCAGCTGAGGTGGCACTGCACTGTGACCAGACCTTTGCCCAGCTGTTTTCCTCTGGGATAGCTTGCTGCTGTGACCAGTGACCAGATATTGCCTTTCTGTCCAGAAACGTGGTTCGCTGTCCAAAATACCCCATTCAAGTGCTTGTTGTGAGCATTTCCTTTCCCCAACCACCACAACTGCATCCCTTGCTCTGTACCTTGTACCAGGTTCCACCCGATAGAAATCCCATAACTGCCATAGCCAAAATCCTTAAAACTGTCAGAGTTCTCTGTGCATCCTGTCCTTGATCTCCAAGTGTTAGCACCATTCTTCTACTCATTTCTGTCTTGTGTAAGCCCTTAGAACGATTTTGATTAAATAATTAATTCCCACCTAAAGAGCCACACAGCGCGAACGGGTTACACTTGCAAAGTAACCTCTGGCGTCGGCGGCATCTCTCTTTTCGAGCCACTAAAATCTAGTTTAAGGGAAACTTCCCCTTTCCTTTCCAAAACGATTTTCCAAAACGATTTTCTCTGTCAACTGCTTTTATTTTTAAAACCGAATTTCCTTTCCCATTGAGAATCTCATCCTGTCATTAATTTCGAGCCACTCTTTCACTTGCATATTATCCCTGTGATGTGCATCTGTGCATCTGTCATTCAGCATAAAAACCGCATTCCGATTCTGTCTATTTCACCCATTTTTTTGAACTGTATGCCTGTTGCTGGTACCTTGCCTTGTAGTTGCTAGTGTTCTTACATCCCTGATACTGTTATAACTCATATTTACCTCATTCATTAATTTAAATTAAATATTTAGGAACTCCGGGTGCTATTTTATGCAATTGCAAAGGTTTTAAAATCCAATTTTACCTCCCATTTCGTGGGGGAAGGTCGGCTGACCCTTTCTACCCACTCAAAATTCAATTGATAGGGGTTTGAGGCAGCATTGCAGGGGGAAATCTTAACTCAGGTGCTATCTACCTGAACAGTAAAATTGCTCCCATTCATTTGTGCATTGCTATGTTATAGTAGAAGGTCAAACTAAGTGTATTTAATAAATTTACCTTGCATTTATCACCCCATTGGTGCCCAATATTAAATTTGTGTGATTTTCTTTGAATTTAAAATAAATAAATATTGTATTACCACCCACCGGGCTGGTTCATGGACCATTGGGACCTGGGGTATTTGTAAAAGGGTGTGTGAGACGGGTTGGGTGCCAGCTCAATCTGATTTCTAGAAAATTAAGTAAAATTGCTTTAGTTGTGCGCTGCATCCTAGGCTAGTGGCAAGAGTTCTGGTCTTGTGTGTGAAGCCCGATTAGAATCCTTAACAGAGACCAATGAGGACACATCTGGTGAGTGGCATTTGTGAGCATCGTATGTGTGAACAATAATGGTTCACGAACCCATATATGTGTACTAGTTCAGCTGGCTGGAGTTGTCAGCCATCCATGGCCAGTGCATGTTTGCTTCCCTGTACACTTCTGTCACATGGTCTGCATTAGGGGTGGTGGCTCTCTGGTTCCCATGCGTGGCACATATTTGTGTGACAGTACACTTCACCCCCAAGGCACACCTCTTTGTCACGCAAAAAACATATCTCCTCAACATCAATGTACCATTGCCACACTAATGGGCACAGTCAATTTCCATTGTACATCAGGCACATGCAATATATGATATTGAAACACAGCAATTGTTGCTGAGGTGCATGTTTGTTCTGTCACCTGCCCCTACAGAAAGCCTTGTCAGGATACATTTCCAAGCTCCTTGTACTGACACACTGTGTTGTGACCAGCCTGCTGGGGCCGGAGTGCTCACAGACCACTGACCTGTGTTGTAAGCCTTATGTTGAATGCACTTTAATTGTATACTGCAAGGGGCGACACTTGTCAAAACATAGGTTGAATGATCTGATGGTGTGTCATTATTTAAAGATGGACAGTCATGCACTCTCCTATTGAACTGTCTGAAGACAACCCATAAGAAAGGTTTTTTTGAATTAATAACTATGTGTGTATATGTCTGCTTTGCATGTCATGAATGTGCATGTTGTAATTGACACTTTGTTGTGATCTGCATTGAAATCATCAGTCTGACATGAAAGACACGTATGTGGGGATCAGTGAATACATGGCTTCAAATATCAGCTAATACCGTTAATCTGTGATACACGGCTCAGTGTGCAAAGTCACTATGTATGATGCATATGTGTCCAGCAATTGTGTGTCTTTTTGCATTGTAATGCACACGTGCATGTTTGTCAAGGTGCTCATGACTCAATATGTTGGTGCCTGTCCCTGTACAGGTGATGATGCATCAGAGGCAGAGGAGGAGGAGGAGGAAGAGGAGGAATTCATATGTCAGTACACCAGTGGAGAATATGGTGTCATACGCCATGAACATCCACAGGTGCTACAATCATCAGTCGTGATTCTGACTCTTTGTACTCTTCTGACTTGGCAAGTGGCATTGCAGAGCCAGCTGTGGATGACTCATGGAGGGACCATGAGGCTGCCCCAATGGGCAGGTTGGATGGGGCCATTAAGACTGCAGAGCTGCCCCAGGCTACCTGGGTCCAGTCAGTGGTGTGCCCCAAGTCTGTGGTTATGGTTCCAAGATTGCAGTCCCCTGAGTTGGGGTCTGATTCTGGGATTGCTGCCCAATGGCACGTTGCAGACCTGCAGCCAATGGCAGGGCTCCACTGCGATGGGCCTGCACCACAGCATCCCACCGCCATTGGCCATGCACACATGGTGGACTTGTACATGCTGTTGAGACAGTGTGGGAGCAGAACATGTTGCATGCAGCCATCCAGCATGGTGACAAGTTGCAGTACATTTCCAGGGAAATGCATTGCACAAATGTGGAGGAACAGTTTCCGGTGGAAGTATTGAGAGAATCACATCAAGGCACCTCTGTCAGCAGGTAAGGTTGAGCACTGTCGATCATGTACATGTCTGTTTTGGTGTGCACCACAATCTTTGCATACATACCCACTCATTTGATTTTCAGCTGGTGCAGTCATTTTGTCACAATGAATGTCAGTGCAGATGTGTGTTTGTCCACATGCATGTGTGTGCATGTCCCCTTGAACATCCATGCTTATGCATTGGTTTTCAGGTTGCACTTCCACAAAGGACAGGCGACTCATGGGATTGTGCAGCACTTATCACACTTGAGCCATTGTCAGTATTTGACACATTCTACAACAACATTGTCATACCTCAATTCTCTGTACATCATGACTCTGCATTTTAATTGTTCACCTCTTTCCTCAGAGACCATTTTGATGTCTTCTTCCTACCACCCTTTGCGGTCCCCTGTCCCATGTGTCCTACAGGTCGCTGCAGGTGTATTACCTGTCCACACTACACTTTGACCTGTGCCAGAGCCCAGTCCACGTCCTTATCCGCTCACATGACCTGCCCTGCTACAACTACACATCTTACACACACACACACATCCATTCACAGATCACTAAGACCTCAGCTGCTCCCCTTCATGACCTTGCCTTTGGAAATGCAGGCCTGTTGTCTCCATGCACTGGACAGGACAGGCATGGTACACTTGGTGCACCTAGGTGTGTTTTGGTTTGCACATGTGGACCCCTGACGGCCTTTACATGTGCTTCCCATTCAAGTCACTTGTTGTTCATTGTTTTCTCTATGTTCTCTCCTCCAGAATGTATTGCATGAATTTATTTTCCATGTCTTGTTCTAATCCAGCACTGTGAGGCACAGCATGGCATGTGTGTGTACATTGTGAACACATACATGTGGTACATCATCCCCTTCACCCGGCTACTGTTCATCTGTTGTCCCTCTAGGTGTTACCAATTCACCCTATGATCCCCACCCCCTTCCTGGGAATGTCTTATCCAGGTTGTGTTGTCTGTTTGAGGGGTGTGGCAAAAGCTGGAGATTGATGTCATGTCCATGAACTGTGGTGTCCATCAGGTGGGGTTGGCGGGTGGTGCAGAGTATGGAGTTGTGCAGGGGTGTTGCTAGGTCTGGAAAAGATCCGGGGCTACGCTAATTATGTGACTGTCGGGACTGGGGGCTAGCTTGCTTTTTTGGTTGTAACCCCTGAGCTTCTATCCGGGGCTACAACCAAAAGACCCGGGGCTATAGCCCCCTGAGCCCTCCCTAGCAACGCCTCTGGAGTTGTGGTTGAACTGACTTATTTGCGTGAATGTTGCAAACATGGGTCTCTTTCTGGTGTGCATCCCATGAAATGTTCAGCATGTTGTTTTTGTGATGAGAAGCTGAGGATTGCCTTTTTACAGATGGGCATTGTTTCCCAGTCTGCCTTTCACCCTCACCCCCTATTGTCCTTCTTTGCCCCCAACATGTGCTATTTGTCCATCAATGTGCCTTCCAGGCTCGCAGACCATGCAGCTTTCTTTCTGTCTTTCGGGTGCTATCTACCTGAACAGTAACATTGCTCCCATTCATTTGTGCTTTTGCTATGTTATAGTAGAAGGTCAAACTAAGTGTATTTAATAAATTTACCTTGCCATTATCACCCCATTGGTGATTGCTGCCCAATATTAAATTTGTGTGATTTTCTTTCAATTTAAAATAAATAAATATTGTATTACCACCCACCGGGGTGGTTCATGGACCATTGGGACCTGGGGTATTTGTAAAAGGCGGTGTGAGACGGGTTGGGTGCCAGCTCAATCTGATTTCTAGAAAATTAAGTAAAAGTGCTTTAGTTGTGCGCTGCATCCTAGGCTAGTGGCAAGAGTTCTGGTCTGGTGTGTGACACCCGATTAGAATCCTTAACAGAGACCAATTAGGACACATCTGGTGAGTGGCATTTGTGAGCATCGTATGTGTGAACAATAATGGTTGATCAACCCATATATGTGTACTAGTTCAGCTGGCTGGAGTTGTCAGCCATCCATGGCCAGTGCATGTTTGCTTCCCTGTACACTTCTGTCACATGGTCTGCATTATGGGTGGTGGCTCTCTGGTTCCCATGCGTGGCACATATTTGTGTGACAGTACACGTCACCCCCAAGGCACACCTCTGTGTTACGCAAAAAACATATCTCCTCAACATCAATGTACCATTGCCACACTAATGGGCACAGTCAATTTCCATTGTACATCAGGCACATGCAAAATATGATATTGAAACACAGCAATTGTTGCTGAGGTGCATGTTTGTTCTGTCACCTGCTCCTACAGAAAGCCTTGTCAGGATACATTTCCAAGCTCCTTGTACTGACACGCTGTGTTGTGACCAGCCTGCTGGGGCCGGAGTGCTCACAGACCACTGACCTGTGTTGTAAGCCTTATGTTGAATGCACTTTAATTGTATACTGCATGGGGCGACACTTGTCAAAACATAGGTTGAATGATCTGATGGTGTGTCATTATTTAAAGATGGACAGTCATGCACTCTCCTATTGAACTGTCTGAAGACAACCCATAAGAAAGGTTTTTTTGAATTAATAACTATGTGTGTATATGTCTGCTTTGCATGTCATGAATGTGCATGTTGTAATTGACACTTTGTTGTGATCTGCATTGAAATCATCAGTCTGACATGAAAGACACGTATGTGGGGATCAGTGAATACATGGCTTCAAATATCAGCTAATACCGTTAATCTGTGATACACGGCTCAGTGTGCAAAGTCACTATGTATGATGCATATGTGTCCAGCAATTGTGTGTCTTTTTGCATTGTAATGCACAGGTGCATGTTTGTCAAGGTACTCATGAATCATTATGTTGGTGCCTGTCCCTGTACAGGTGATGATGCATCAGAGGCAGAGAAGGAGGAGGAGGAAGAGGAGGAATTCATATGTCAGTACACCAGTGGAGAATATGGTGTCATACGCCATGAACATCCACAGGTGCTACAATCATCAGTCGTGATTCTGACTCTTTGTACTCTTCTGACTTGGCAAGTGGCATTGCAGAGCCAGCTGTGGATGACTCATGGAGGGACCATGAGGCTGCCCCAATGGGCAGGTTGGATGGGGCCATTAAGACTGCAGAGCTGCCCCAGGCTGCATGGGTCCAGTCAGTGGTGTGCCCCAAGTCTGTGGTTATGGTTGCAAGATTGCAGTCCCCTGAGTTGGGGTCTGATTCTGGGATTGCTGCCCAATGGCACGTTGCAGACCTGCAGCCAATGGCAGGGCTCCACTGCGATGGGCCTGCACCACAGCATCCCACCGCCATTGGCCATGCACACATGGTGGACTTGTACATGCTGTTGAGACAGTGTGGGAGTAGAACATGTTGCATGCAGCCATCCAGCATGGTGACAAGTTGCAGTACATTTCCAGGGAAATGCATTGCACAAATGTGGAGGAACAGTTTCCGGTGGAAGTATTGAGAGAATCACATCAAGGCACCTCTGTCAGCAGGTAAGGTTGAGCACTGTCGATCATGTACATGTCTGTTTTGGTGTGCACCACAATCTTTGCATACATACCCACTCATTTGATTTTCAGCTGGTGCAGTCATTTTGTCACAATGAATGTCAGTGCAGATGTGTGTTTGTCCACATGCATGTGTGTGCATGTCCCCTTGAACATCCATGCTTATGCATTGGTTTTCAGGTTGCACTTCCACAAAGGACAGGCGACTCATGGGATTGTGCAGCACTTATCACACTTGAGCCATTGTCAGTATTTGACACATTCTACAACAACATTGTCATACCTCAATTCTCTGTACATCATGACTCTGCATTTTAATTGTTCACCTCTTTCCTCAGAGACCATTTTGATGTCTTCTTCCTACCACCCTTTGCGGTCCCCTGTCCCATGTGTCCTACAGGTCGCTGCAGGTGTATTACCTGTCCACACTACACTTTGACCTGTGCCAGAGCCCAGTCCACGTCCTTATCCGCTCACATGACCTGCCCTGCTACAACTACACATCTTACACACACACACACATCCATTCACAGATCACCAAGACCTCAGCTGCTCCCCTTCATGACCTTGCCTTTGGAAATGCAGGCCTGTTGTCTCCATGCACTGGACAGGACAGGCATGGTACACTTGGTGCACCTAGGTGTGTTTTGGTTTGCACATGTGGACCCCTGACGGCCTTTACATGTGCTCCCCATTCAAGTCACTTGTTGTTCATTGTTTTCTCTATGTTCTCTCCTTCAGAATGTATTGCATGAATTTATTTTCCATGTCTTGTTCTAATCCAGCACTGTGAGGCACAGCATGGCATGTGTGTGTACATTGTGAACACATCCATGTTGTACATCATCCCCTTCACCCGGCTACTGTTCATCTGTTTTCCCTGTAGGTGTTACCAATTCACCCTATGATCCCCACCCCCTTCCTGGGAATGTCTTATCCAGGTTGTGTTGTCTGTTTGAGGGGTGTGGCAAAAGCTGGAGATTGATGTCATGTCCATGAACTGTGGTGTCCATCAGGTGGGGTTGGCGGGTGGTGCAGAGTATGGAGTTGTGCAGGGGTGTTGCTAGGTCTGGAAAAGATCCGGGGCTATGCTAATTATGTGACTGTCGGGACTGGGGGCTAGCTTGCTTTTTTGGTTGTAACCCCTGAGCTTCTATCCGGGGCTACAACCAAAAGACCCGGGGCTATAGCCCCCTGAGCCCTCCCTAGCAACGCCTCTGGAGTTGTGGTTGAACTGACTTATTTGCGTGAATGTTGCAAACATGGGTCTCTTTCTGGTGTGCATCCCATGAAATGTTCAGCATGTTGTTTTTGTGATGAGAAGCTGAGGATTGCCTTTTTACAGATGGGCATTGTTTCCCAGTCTGCCTTTCTCCCTCACCCCCTATTGTCCTTCTTTGCCCCCAAAATGTGCTATTTGTCCATCAATGTGCCTTCCAGTCTCGCAGACCATGCAGCTTTTTTCTGTCTTTCTTTCCCTGCCTTCCTCTCTTCACCCCCTTCTATCTGCCCTCAAGCCACTGTAACAGCCCCATCTATCTCCTCATCTCCCCACCAGCAAGACTTCTCCATGCTCCACAATTCTCTCTCTCTCTCTCTCTCTCTCTCTCTCTCTCTTCACTCTGCAGCTACACATGCATCACTCTGTGTCCTCTTACCCTCTGTCATCCTTTACATCAACTCCCACACTTGTACTTTCACTCCCCAGACCGCTGCCTCCTCACTTGCTGTCCCTTTCCCTCTCCTGCATCCATGGATGACCCAAAGGCACATGTGACACATGACGGTGGGTGTACAGTACTTATATACCTGCAATCAATGTCCCGACTTGTGCAAGCAGATGACTAACAACTATTTTCAGTGTGCATATCATGCTGTGTTTGACATTTGTTTGCTTCACTGGCAGTGATTTCTCTGTCAATCACTTTTAATATTGTTGGATTGGTAGTTGCTCACGCTCTGTTATTTGGTCTTTTCGTCGTTGACACTGGGAGGTCCATGGAATTTATGTTACCTTCTTCCATACAGAAGTTGTGAAAGCCTGCTTACTTTCATGCAGTGCATGTCTTTGGAAGCTTACAATGTTGTTTCAGGTGGAATGCTGTGCATGCGAGACAGGTTGGTACCTTTTGCAGGTAAATTCAAGCCACTCATGGGGGCACATGCTGTGGCGTTGGTGGCAGGGAGGATTTCACTGTGTGTTTTTTGTTTCATTGCATTGGCATGAGGTGAGCAGGTTCAGATGCATAGGTGCGGGAACACATGGGATTTCGAGGCTGGAAGGTCATTGCTTGCATGTTTGTTTTTGTCATGCCTACCACATGGTGTCCCAATCATTCACCTTTTCATGGTGTGTCTACCCACGCTGGAAGTCCAATCCTGATGCTTTGGATCTGTATGGGTTTGCACTCCCCAGACTACTCCACACCCAGCACAGCATGTCAGGACATGTGGGGGCTGACCTGTATGTCCAACTGCAACAGGGTGGATACCCCACCCCTGGACACTAGGCACAGATCATAGGCCTGACATTGTTTTTTGCCATGGCAATGTGTACCGTACCCCTGCAGCTATATTATGTTGCTGCTCCCTTTAGTTCCATGCTCATTGTTGCCCGTTCAGTCCAGTCCCTCTAGGCTCTGCCTTCCCTTTTTCTTGCCTGTTGTCTGCTCCCTTTTGTGTGCCAGTATCCTTGCCCTCTGTTTCTCATTACTTTCTGTGTCTGCTTGTCTATTTTCTGCCTGTTGCCTCTGTGGCCTGCCTTCCTCTATGACTGCTGCATTTATGCCCAGCTGCCTTCTGCAGGATTGTGTCTGCAGTGCAATTTCTGAGGACTTCACCTACCGTCATTTTGGACATTCCATCTTCGACTTCCCTGCCAGTGTTTCCTGCACTGACATGATATCACATTAATCAGAGGATGCCTATCATAGCATTGGGAAGGCATACGAGGGGATTCAACCTCTCAGGAATCTTTTTACAGAGGTTTTCTCAGTGTCATTCTGTCTTCAGCCTGATCTGATGTATCACAGTGACCCCTCGCCGGGACAAGGGGTAAATGGACCCTCGTCCTTCACAGTTCGGCACTCACAGGGGCAGGCAGTGGAGTGGGTGCTGATGGTGTCACTGTATGGGGTGTTTTACATTGCATTGGCTTGAGGTGAGCTGGCCCAGCTGCATATGTGTGGGTGTGGCATGGTGATGGTGGGCTGCCACCTCTTCGTTTGCAGTCATTGCATGTCATCCAGGTGACTATAGGGTACATTGCCATTGGGTGCATTTTGTGTTCCATGCTTTAACCTTGTATTATCTTTCAGGACTGAGGCATTCTGCAAAGGGCAGCTGTTTGCTGATATTGCTGATATTGTATGGAACAATGCTGTGTGATGCCTGCACACAACACCTCATCAGTGCTGGCTGGTTTTGAGACATAGAAAGTGGAGCGATTTCTGGTTAATGCTGGTGGAGGCACACAAGGGAACAGATGTGAGGTGAGATGTGCATCTTTCTTGTAGTGAGCTTGCTATTTTATCAGTTCATAAGACTATTTTGATGTAGATCTGTATTGTGTAAATGATTTTTGTCAGAGAATGGGGGGGGAAGTCCACCTGTATGTTGGTGGCCAGGGCCGTGCTTACATGTGTTTGGTTCAGGCTGATTTTTGCACTTTGCCTTCTCATTTGTATTTTTCTGTGTGTTGGTGAGGGTCTGCATGCACATTATTGTTGTAGGGCATGTGTAAGTGGTATGGGATTTTGTGGTGTGTGTTTTATTCTTTTTTATGTGTGACATGTATACTGTTGTTTCAACATCCTATGACTGTGTCAGTGGTTGGTGCAGTTAATTTTTTTGACATGGACACACACATTTTGGCTCTCCCAGACACATATTCTCAGGGTATTGTTATGGGCACAGTGGATTTGCCCCAATTCATCACTGGATAGCACCAGGGATGTGGTGTCACTGTGTGTGCTCCGCAGGGGCTGATATTTATGTGAAGTTCGATTGTACAAGCTGATTGTATGCAGCGTCTCCCTGTGCCCTTTGTCCAACCAAGGGCATGGGTGGTGTCTGTGGCTGAGGGTGATGTCTCTCCTGCATCTCTACTGGTATGACACGCCATGTGGTGACAGGGTGCAGGAGAAAAAGCTGCCACAATGTTTTGCAAACTACTGGTTGGGCATATAGCAGTACCCCGCCAGAGTGGTCAAGGGAGCGAAAACGTGATTTGAGCACCCCAAATGTGTGCTCCACTACGCCCACGGTGGCTATATGTGCTGCATTGTACCTTACCTCAGCTGGTGTGGCAGGATTCCTGAATGGCGTGAGCAAGAATGGTGAAAGCAGGTAGGCACGGTCCCCTGCATATGTGTAGACGGTTGTTATTGGCATTGATTGTCATGGTCAGTTGTTCAGTGTGTCACATGACTGCATGCATGTGCATGACAGTTGATACTCAAGTAGGAGCCAGCTGTTGCCGAATGTTCCCGATGCTAGGGCCTAGTAGAGTGGTGGCCAGTGGTACATGTAACTGTCATGTGTGTTTCCAGGAACATTGGGGTTGATTTGGATGATGACATCACAGATGACCTGCACATTCATGGAATGGCAATGCTTTCGGGTTGCAGTAAATGCGCTCTGTCATTCGGGGTGACCGTAACGCTACATGTGTGCAAACAATGGCTCAGAGTACACGTGGGAATTGTCCTACTGGATAGAATACCTAGCAAAATTGCCTGTCGTTGCTGCAGTGTGGCATGTATATCTGCCTACGCAGGCACGTATGTTATTTAATGCAGCCCAGGATTGCGTGGCCTGAGAAATGCCCACTACAATGGTAGTGGTGCTCTGCAAGGATCCTGTGGCTATGAAAAGTAGGGCTGTCAGCGCCTTCTCCAATGGGCTGAGTGAATGAGAGCAGATGGTGGGTGATGCAAGATCGTCCTCCCACTCCCTGGCTGCCCGATGTTGGAATGGTGTGCATTGCGTGCTTTATACGTGTTGTACTGTGTCTCATATCATGTGAGTGTGACTTTTTCCGATGTGATGTTGCATGTAGAAATCTATGAATTTGGTTGCGTTTGATATGGTATGATATTTTATTTATATTGCACTCATACACAAGTGTTTCAGAGGGCGACCAGACAAAGGGAGGGGAACAAGGGAGAAACAAAAAAACAATCTTACTAGGCTCAGTGGCATTGAGAATGCATAAGTGCATGGAAAAGGGAAAAGGGGGAAAATGCATGGAAGGGGGATAAGTGGAAAGTGCAGAACAGATGAGAGTACAGAATAAATAATAAGTAAAACAAATAAATAAATACAGGTGATAAGCAGTGGTAGTGCTGCCAGCAAAGTGGCAAGTGCTATATTAGTCAAATAGGGTATATCTGATAAGTGCAGAAGAAAAGTGGGAGGGGGACTGTATGGGTACAGATACAGTCCCCACTGCAATGGGTGGCCCGGAGGTAGTGCAGGAGGGTGGCAGGTACCTGGGCCTGAATAACAGAGGGTGGCCAGGTGCACAGTGCTGAGAGAGAAAACAGATAAGCAGGGGAGAAAAGTGGCAAAGGCGGAAGCGAAGAGGAAGGTCATGAGGTGCTTCCAGAACCAGAGACGGTTATCCTCAAGTTTCAAGGTGGCCAGGAGGCTGTTCCAAAGGGAGGCCCCAGCAGAGGACAGAGATCTACCCCAGCTCATTTCTTTGAAAAACAATTTACCCCGAGGGAGTTAGAGGTAGAGGAGCGAAGGGCTCGAGAGTGGAGGTATTAATGGAGGGATAGTTGAAGGTATTTTGGACCCGGGCCCCAGAAAGCCCTGTGGACAATGCATAGGGCTTTAAATGTAATCCTTGCGTCCACTGGGAGCCATTGATGGGATTTCAGAGCTGGAGAGATACGATGCCAGGGCTTGAGGCCAAGGACAAGTCTTGCAGTCCTGTTCTGGATTAGTTGTAAAGGGCGGAGAGTGGAGGCAGGTAGATTTGGAAAGAAGCTGTTACAGTAGTCCAAATCTTGGGAGACAGTGAGCTTCTGCGGGAAGGAGAGGAAAGGCAGAATACCTCTAAGGAGGTGTAGTAAAAAGTTTGACTTTTTAGAGACGTCAGAGATGTGTGCAGAGAAGGAAAGTGTGGAGTCAAAGATGACCTTGAGGTTCTTAGCCTCACAGGTAGGGGTAGGAGGAGGGGCAAGGGAGGCTGGCCAGAGAGTGAGGGGAAAGGATGGCGAAGGAGTACCAATGGGGAGGATCTCAGTCTTGTTGGCATTTGCACAAAGATCATTGGCGGCCCACCAATTTTGAATGGCGATTAGGCAATCAGAGATGAGGGAAGGAGAGGAGGTGGCTGAAGGAAGCCTGAAAATGATTTGGGTGTCATCAGCATAGCACTGGAAGTTCCAGCAGAAAATGGAAATGCATTAGTCGAGAGTTGCCAGGTATTGGTTACAAAGCCAGGGTGAGAGATTAGACCCCTGGGGAACAGCGCAGGTAGAGAGGGAGATGGAGCATAGGAAGCAACCAAGTTGTATCTGGGAGGGTTTATCAGAAAGGAAAGGTGTCAGCTAGGCCAGAGCCTGATCGTTGATAACCAGGTTGTCACGGAGATGATTGAGCAGGGTAGTATGGTTGGCCATATCAAAAGCAGAAGGATAAGGACAGATGAGGACAGAGGGAATGTTGGAGTCAAGGTTGGAGAGCATGTCTTCACGGATGTTCAGGAGAGCAGTTTCAGCTCTGAAATCAGAATGGTGGTCATGGAGAGAGCGTCAGAGTGAAGGTTAAGCTGAGAGATGTCACTATACAGAAGTAACAGGGGAAACCAGGGGAATCTGATTACTATGACCTGGCCTGGATAGAACACAGAAAAAGCTCAACATAGAAGGTCAGAGTAAAGTTGTGTTTATGTGGTGAGTACCAAAGTAGTCTACTCCATAGAGTGAAACAAATAGCTCAGTAACACAACAATGATATAAACGTGTCTAATCATGAAACATTCACTGGGTTGAAATAATTTAATTCAATCCATCGACACAAAATCTCAATTCAATATTATTTATTAATATATTTAGAATTTGTAAAAAATACACAATATCATGAATGTTAATATCAATCAATTTATGCACCAGTCCACTCGATTCATCTATGGGCTGGTACAATATAA
The DNA here is from genome assembly GCF_040938575.1 of Ambystoma mexicanum. Taxonomy (NCBI): domain Eukaryota; kingdom Metazoa; phylum Chordata; class Amphibia; order Caudata; family Ambystomatidae; genus Ambystoma; species Ambystoma mexicanum. The sequence goes on from NC_090928.1 coordinate 743,146,960, forward strand.
CATTTCCATCTAAAACCACAACCGACCCCACTACAACCATACCTCACTCACACTCAAACCATTCATCAAAACATAAAACTATAACAAATATTTCATAGTCATCAAACCTATCATGCTAAAATACAACATTACAAATTTTGTCCATTGTAAATATGGACTCTATATTGTCACTGCTGAGTCAATCTTTTCTAATACACATTGTACTGACTCAAGCTAGTTGACCTTAAAACTGTTTATAATTAACAGTGTATTCCCCAACCCGACATGTTTCTTTCCGTATAACACATTATTAGACAGAAATTCTTCAGGGGTACTATGGTCCCACGTGGTCAGGTGAAATGTAGATGGAGAAACGAGGGAGATGTAGACTACACCGGAAAAAACTCACCTAAATATAAACATAAAAATGAATATAAATAACACAACATCAATCTAGCTACATTGCTCACATTATTAGATTGATCATTACAACCGCCGTACCAATGAATCAACGGGGTGTAGAGAGGGGTTTTAAATACCCCGACATTACCTTCACCATAAAAAGACAAGGTCACCGGAATACGGAACCATGCAGGGATCGTTGCCAAAATTGGTGTATCCCCAGTAACATCACCTATACCAGCACCATGTGACAACGTAGGACAATCTAGAACTAGTACTCAGGCACCCGACAGTAGATGGTTCGGAAGACCAATACCGAAATATGAGTCATGCATATTAAAATAAAAGTGAGAGTCAAAAAATGATCCATTACAGACCCAACACTTACAGTCACTCTACTGTAAATATCTCCTCTATTGATAACTGTCGGACACGATACCTAAGCGCCCAATGGCACCATTAAGATCGGCAGACCCATAAGAAGAAAAGGTCAGCAGACCAATTATTGAAGAAGGGAGCGTGTGTATAAGGCTGATTCCATGGGACCTCTGTATACACCTCAGTCAATGAGCTGAGAGATGGCCAGCTTTTCAAGGAGCTTAGCCAATAAGGGAGTAATGGAAATAGGGCGATAGTTAGCCGGACAAGAGGGATCAGCTGTGGGCTTCTTGAGGAGTGCTTCAGAGGGAAGGGGAAAGATCCAGAGGCAAATGAGAGGTTGCAGAAATCGGCAAGGGCCAGAGCAAAGGTATCGATTTGCACTCGGATGGGCATGTAGATTCTTTGCGTGGCCCATTTCTCAACACACCTACGTTATTCCTTGTTCTTCCTCAGTTTTCCACGGGAATGGGGAAAATGCATGTTCCAGCCAGTATTTATCTTGTTGCGTAGGCCCGTCCCACACTTTGAGGGTAGTGTCACACACAGAGTTTGACTGCACGCAAAAACGTGATGGGTCCGCGCAAAGCCACGGAAATGCACACAAAGTGCATTCCATGAATTGCTGAAAGCAGTTTTGCACGCTAAGTGCGCAAAATAACTTTTCAGCGCATAAACATTTTTATAAAACAGCCCCTAAATTCTTAGGTGCAGGTGTTCAGAGGCCTCTCAATGCTAGTGTTGGGATGGGCCACAGGATCACTGTGATTCTGTAACTCATTTAAAGTTTTCAAATGCCATACACACACTCACAAGAAGATCTCACTTGCTGGAATTGGGTTAAAACTGCAAGACTAAGCTAACGTTTGGACAATGGTTATATCCAAGAGTTGTCTGACTGCCTCAGCAGGATCATGACCTCACAATGTGCATGACTGCAATGGGCATCACTGGTAGGGTAGGGTACTGTCTTCTGTAGGCCAGCTCCTTCAGATACACAATGAGGATCAAATAATGCATGGTGTGTAATGTGAAAAAGATGCCGATTCCCTACCAAAACAAAATGCAGAGGTACACAACGCTACCTCGTAGTGGGGTCCCCATGCATGTTATCAGGTCCCAACTGTTAAATGGCTACGTCCCCGTTTTGTGTGCTCAATGGATTTAAGCCTAGCATTGGCCTCAAGATTTGGTGTTGTAGCCAAGCTACAGAGTTTATATTAGCAGTAAGAAAACACACTGGTATAATTTCCTGAAATAGGTTCTGAACGCATCAGGCAGGCAAAGAAACGAATCTGATGATGCTGGTCTAGGTAGAGTCATAGACCAGGTGCATCGATGAGGAGAATTTAAGGAGCAAGCTTAGCAGGGTCTGGGCCACACGCTCTGTGTACGTTACCAACTGCTGGACCATGACCTGCATCTGCAAATAGGGTAGGGGTTCACTTGTTGCAACACAGAGCACATCACTAAAATGGAAGACCTTCTTTTCATCTTTTTTTTCTGCTCAGAAGTGCTCACTAGTTGTAAAGTAGTATTCTGCTTAAAAAGAATAATATGGAATACTAAAAAAGTCTAGCTATAGTCTTCAAATATTATAAAAAGACGAGTTAAATACTATATGTAGCATTCGACTTTGGTAAGGATGCCTGTGCTGTGTTTTCTGAAATGGTTTGAAAGGGCTTTCACCATCTTCATAGTCAGCAAAGTCGGGTGCACATGAGAATCTGCTTGCTTGCTAACCTCTGCGGTCAGAGGTCACAGCGGAAACTCATGAACCAGGACGAACAGAATGAAAAATATGCAGGTACTTTGAAACAGGATCGCAGTGAAGGACTTTCAGCCGCACAAATGGGCACATTTAAACTGCAGTGGAAACATGTGGACATGTCACTAATTATTCTGTATAGATCATCTTTCCCCATCTATATTTTATAGAATGTTGGTCGATATTTAAAAATAAAAAGTATTTTTACTCCTTGATTTAACTGGGACACCAAAACACAAAAATGGAATATGTGCAGATGATTTGCCAGATTGACGTCCAGCCAATTAGGCCCATTGGTGGACCTATGAGAAAGTCTCATATTACAAAACATCCCGGACACTTATGAAAGATGATCTTTGTTCAAAGAATGCCGTTTTGTTTGGAAGAGAACAGCATGTGTGCTATTTTTTGCCGGATTAATTTTTCAACAATGGCTCGCAGAATCATATGGGAAAAAATGTTGCCTCCCTGTGAAGTGCCCCTCAGGGAGGAATGGGCACAGTGCCTGGGTCCAAACCCGAGCAGCAGTACACATTGCTCTCTATTAATCAAAAAATATTCACAATTCAATCGATTCTCTACAAGTTTGTGGGTCGGCCAACAAGGACTAAAATGGCAACAGAAAAAGTAAATTATCTGCAAGGCCGCTATGCTGACTTTAGTGTGCAGTCTGAGAAGCGCGAATTAATTGATATGCTTATAACCCCAACGACTTGAGATGTGGTTTGGAAATGTGTTCCTTTTTTTGTTGTCCTCAGAAGCAAATCACGTGAAAATGTAAGCCTTGTGAAATGTCGCTTTTGCTTTTATTTTATGATCGTCTGTGTCTCTGCAGCACGCATTGGACTAAATGCAATATTTTCATCAAACAAAGGTCCAAAGGTTTTTATTCATGTTTTGGTTTTCAGCATTGCTCCCGCGCACGAGGCAGCGATAAAGAAAGAGGACATCCAGGTCATCTTATATAGTCTTACTTAGGAAATTGCATTCCAGTTATCAAGATCTTGCTTGCGGCTCACCTTTGAAAACCATAGACATTTTTTGGACGCGCATCAGATTTTCCTATACCTTTTCGATCACTACATGTATCATGTGTAATCCTTGCTGAAAGAGTTAACAAGGCCACGCTAAGCGTCCCGAGGCTTACTTAATGCCTGCTTCTACACATGCCTGCTCCTTCAGGCATCTCTCCCTATTTTCTTGATATTGTATAGATTAGGGGCCTGGTTTACAGAGACTTTTTTAATGGGATTTTCCCTTTGAAAAACGCGTTTGTAAATCAGGCCTCATGACTGTTTATAGGTAATGTGTCTTTTCATCTTGTAATGCCCCCCTCCCCACCTGTTACAGCTAATAGTGCAATGGAAATAAAATGATTTTTGGGGAATTGCCTATTCTCGTGCATTCACGGAGGCTGCTAATAGGTTCAATTTGTTTTGCTTCTATGCTGCATCTACAATCCAGTCAACACACTGAATTAATAATATCAATAATAAGACTAATAGCAATAATTACATTGTTGCATTATCTAGTGCTATGTGCACACCTCCTCGGGCTGCTCAGCACTCTGAATCACACCATCTTTCTCAATCATTTGAAGAACTGCATGGGCATTGTTGGCCTCATTCTAACGTGAATCATGTTGTGAGTGACTAAAGGGCTGAGGCCCTTTAAGGAGAAGAGTGGGAAGAAAGAGGAAGGGGAGGGGCAATAGAGGAAAAGGGCAGTTTGAAGATGGAGGAATAAAGAGGAGGTTGCAATGGAGACTGACTCCCGCGTGGTTATTCAGCGGGCGCCGTGCTGCCTTGAAAGGGGCTAACAACTGGCAACGAGACCGATGAGGCCCCACGCCTGCAGGTGGAATTGAAGGGGCGAGGAGCAACCAGCAGTACAGCGGGCTAGCAGAGCCCTGCAGACAGAAGGTAGCGGTCGGACCCGACCCAACAGTGACAGCAGAGGATAACTGAAGCCCTGGATGCGCACCAGCAGCAAGGATTGTAGCCGAGGGGAAGACGGATGAACCCAGCAGTACATGGGCAGCGTCTGTGCCCAGAGGTCGCCCAGCAGGATGGGGGCCAAGCATCCTGCAACTGTGCCAAAGTGAGAGCACACAGGGAATAAAACAAAGAGGTTCCGCCACACTCAGCAGCCCGTGCGGCAACGGAGAAAGAAATGGTCAGAGGAGGAGCCCAGCGGCCGACCAACGAGCAGCGGTGAAGGAAAGCACAGCAGAGCCCGGCCCCTGGAGAACGAAGCAGTGGCTGAAGAGGAGGCATCAGGCGCCAAACTCCGGTAAGAGTCCCACACCCCTCCCCAACCGCTGCATCCCCAACAATAGGTAGCCGCAGCAAGCAGCCCACAAAGAGCAAAAAAGAAAAAAAAACAAGCAGTCCACCAAGCGTGCCAAAGGACCTGGTGACCATAGAAAAACAAAAGAAAATATAAAGGGCAGCCCGCCAGATGTGCCAAAACACTTGCACGAGCGCGAGGACAGGAGAAAGACAATAGTAACAAACAGCCTACAAAGAGCCCCAGTTTAGTGGTGCAAGTGTGAAGAGAGAGAAAATAATATATTTCTGTGCAAAACTACAGAATACGAACACCATTGGGACACCAACATCCCACCAGCCAAGAGATACCAACCCCACGGGGTCACTTAATTGGAACTCCCCATGAAGTAAAAACAAGAACTAATGGAAATGTGAATGGACTACACCACACAGGCCACTGGTGCTGCACACTGCCAGACCCACAGCACAATAAGAAACAAACCGCAAACAGCACCCCATTCGGCCCGACACCACACAGCTACCCACAAGGTGGAAAGACCGGGCGGCCAACACGCCTCTCACATCACTGCAGTGCCCTGGTGTGATATTGATTACCGCCATCAGCCCCAAAAGAGTTACAGCCTTGCTTGAGCCGGCACTATCCACCATGAGTAACGATGCCTCAAGCCAACTGACTGCCCATCACCACCCAGGACAACCAAAGGAGGAACTCCAGCCCAGAAAGCCGTGACCACCAACCAAGGACCGACTTCCACGCAAAGCACCACCACGCGCCCCTTGCACCATGTCTGAAGAAGCACAAGTCGCTGCCGACACAGGAACACAATCCCTAGCAAATATGGGTCGCACACCCCATGCCAGCCTCATGAGGTGCTCGAACCCATTTTCTCTTCACCCGCACCATGATCAAGGTCATAGGTGGGAGGAGTGGATAGAGGAATTTGAAGACTTTTTAGGAGCGATAGGGAACCAGGACCCCACAAACAAGATCAATGTATTTATGAATGTAGCAGGAAAAGAAATAAAGAGAATAGCCAAGACGATTCCAGCGCCAGAAAGGACCGCCTACCAACGTCTTCTCAATGCAATCAATGATAAGCTGATCGTACCAACCACCAAGGACTATGAACGCTATGCATTCAATCAACGTGTAGAGCTTCCGCAGCATCAGTCCATGGACAAGTTTGTCATCCGTCTCCAACAGACAATTAGCAGCTGTGACTTCAACAACTTCAATGAGGAGGAGGCAATACGACTGAGGATCATAGAATGGAGTACTTCGTCAACACTCAGGAAACTTCTTCTCAAGAGGCCCCTCTCCCTACAAAAGATACTAAACCTGGCAAGAACAAATGAGCGAGTGAACGCACAGTCAGCCACAATTGAAAATAACAATCAAAGAGCCTAGATCGCAACACTAACAGTAAGACAGCCGGGATACTGTGGGCCTACCAGACCACAGAGAAGGGGAGGACGCAGAAGGCCACACCACCAGACCTGGAACGAGGAGCAATGTCACAGGTGCGGCTTGAAGATCCTACACAGATGACCATGCCTAGCCATCGGAAGGAGATGCTGGCGATGTGGCCAAGAAAGCCACCTTCAGGTGATGTGCAGAGAGAGACCGCCTCCAACCCCTGCATGCTGACCTATGTCACCACCTAGCCTGCCCAGAGGTCAACACCTACCAAGAGGGCCCGACACCCGGTCAATGCACAGAAGAATCCAGGCACCGCCACTGCAAGAAAGATACATGGTACCACAGGTGACACAGAATGCCATCATGAGAGCCATCCCACCCAGGAACGAGCACCCACACCACCACGAGGTAAAACACTGAGAACACTACGAGATACTGAGACGGGGGGCGGCGCAGAAGCCACAACCAACGTCAACCATGAGCAACATCATCAAACTAGAGAGGAAGCATACCCCCTGGCCAGGTCCCAAGCACACACCGTGCAATGGGGAATAACACAGCCGGCACAACCAAAAGGACGCCTGTGTTGTGACCCAACCCAGAGACACCGCAGAGTACCCACCACCATCCACATGACACCGAGTCCTGCCATAGGACGCAGCTGCCTCAGCCATCGGACGGCACTACAGAGTGCCCTCTTCAACATCTACTACAGATCATTTGGAATCACCCAGGTGAAGGACTATATGCCTGAACAAGAGACTGGAGGGACAAAGAAATACAAAGATAGGACGGACCACTCAGATCCCATCCCAGCGACAAGGGACAAAGAACAAGCGACAACCACGACAAAGGACCACAGTGAAATGACGCCAAAGGATTATCTCTTCCATGAGTTATACCCAGAGGAAGGGGAACCAACAAAAGAGCCTGCGACCGAAATGGAGGAAACAGAGAGTGAAGAGAAACATGGTAAACTGCAACAAGAAAATGCAGAGGAGACCCGCGACCAACCGAGCAGGCCTCATCGAACCGCAAAGAAACCTCAACGGCTTATTGAGCAAATGTAGAATGGGAAGTATCATGTTAAGTGGGAGGGAGGTGTTGTGAGTGACTAAAGGGCTGCGCCCCTTTAAGGAGAGGAGCGGGAAGAAGGAGGAAGGGGGGAAAAGGGCAGTTCGAAGATGGAGGAATAAAGAGGAGGTTGCAATGGAGACTGACTCCCGCGTGGTTATTCAGCAGGCGCCGTGTTGCCTTGAAAGGGGCTAACAAATCACAAGTCAGATCAGGGCCTTTTCTCTGAAAAACTAATGTCGCCCACTGCAGTGTCCCCACGGCTCTGTCCTCTTTCCACGGATGATTGATACTTACCTGAAGCCCGCAGCAGACCAGATGATTGCCAGAAGCCTTTGTTGTAAAAGCTCAAAAGCACAGATCATATGAATGGGTGTGGGAGATGTGTTTTCTTGCAGGCACGGCTGATAGGGCACCGTGGGTATTCTGGGGAGGGACTGCCGACCGTCTCCCACAGCTGCTGGCGGATACTGAATAAGGGAACCTCTGCATTGTGTTTGGTTTCTAGCAGAGTTCCTCAGTGGCCCACAGGTGTTACCTCAGTGGTCCTCATGTGTTACTGTTTCCTTTGGTGATGTGGTTTCCTTCCCTACCTCTCCCCGGGTCAGAAAAGGAGTCCTCACATACACAGTGTTGTTGCCAGTAGACTTTATTAGTCTCTGTGCACCCACAAGATATCACTGCAGTTCTGGTAGAGGGCACAGGAGTCGGAAGCACGATAGAGAACAGAAGGGTGAGTATATGCTTCGTGTCCAGTGATCACTGGGCTGAGGGCTGAACAGGAATATAGAGTGGGCCAGCAGAGTCCAGCTCAGCAGCATGCTTCACCAGAGTTGTGGGGTGGTTGGCAAGTAAAAACCCCAAGCCTTGTTGTATTCACCTTCTTGTACTGTTAGAACGCCCCTTCACCCCAGCACCCCAGGCAAACAGCTGTCCCACGCTGGAAAGCGGATGCTGGGAGAGGCAGGAAGTTCACAGGACCCTGTCATATCTTCTGGTCAGGGGTCATAAACTACATAAAAGAAAGGGCTCAGTGGAAAGTGCAATGAACATTTAGGTCCCTTACCCTTCTGGGGTCATGGAAAAAGGGGCTTGTTGAGGACAAAATAACAGGAATTACCCTCCAAGAGTGGGAGTTGCAATGAACCAACAGGTCCCTTCCCCTTCTGGTGGGGGGAGTAGGCCATCCTGACAGATGTTCAGGAGCACTAAACAGTGACTCAAGGTTCTTGACATTGGCCAGGTGGGATGCAGGGGTGCTGTAAGGTTACACATGGCCACTGTGAGAGGCCATCTTGGAAAATGCCAGGCATGCTTGTGTCAGAGGTGACATCAGTGACCATAGTCGCTAATTAAAGTTAAAGTTTTTGGCAGTTCCAATAGCAGATTGTGGGAGAGGCAGACAAAAGTTGTTCATAGTTCTTGTATATATTAACTTCTGATGGGTGCTCAGGGGAGGCTTTGAGTGGTCTGGGCAGGCCATGGGGTGTGCAGGGCAGTGTGGGTGCAGGTTGGCATGGGGATAGGGAAACAGGGAATGCATGGCACATAATTGTCTATGGTGTAATATTACAGTTCACAGATAAATGCTTATAGTACTGCTATAAACCAGTGGCACTGTATTAGAGCATAGTGCCATACAGTTCATTGAGCGATCCAATGGTACAGTGTCACACAAGTGTCTATAGTGTAGTATCACATTACCCATGTACATGTTTATAGTAATACAGCAAACTGGTGGCACACATTACAGCTTAGTGCCATATAGTTACAGTGAGAAATCCAATGGTACCTTGTCAGGTTTAGGAAAGGCACGTGTAATACAGTAGTGCAGCAATGTCCGGCACACAGTTCATAGTTGGTGCGCCTGTGGTATGGCACCAAAAGGCGTGGAGCAATGGTAACATTGGCACAGTGCAGTTGTGATTTCTGTCCGTGACAGTTGGTTGTGGTGCATGCAGAGTGTGGCAGTCCCAGATTTTGCAGTGCAGGAGAGGGTGGGGGTCAGTGATACCAAAAGGTCTGGGTGTGGGAATTCCACAACCACATGGGTGTGCCTGTCCCTTCTTCCCTCAATTTCTTGCATAGCTACAATGGGATCCTCACATCTATTTTGAATGCTAATTGAATGTCCTTCCTCTTACTACATCCTTTTGATTGGGCGGGGTGGGGGCTCATTTTTCATTTTCAGTGCAAGACCTTATTGTACTGAATGTGTCCGCTTTTACGTATTCACCTTTCTACCAAGATGCTGGAAGGCGAGGACGTGATGGAAGCAGGCTCAGCTCCAGGATTTTGTATCTGGGTTGGCCAGGTTTGTGATCAGGGGGGCCCAACTTCCATTATTTGTGAGTGTAGGATTACCCCTAAAAAGTGCTGCTGTTAAGCCAGATTTCTCAGATCCATGATCCAGCAAAAAATGTTTTCCTGGATCTGGAAAAATCCATTTGCACCCTTAAATTAGTTTAGTCTGCTAGACTGCTTTATAAGGTGCAGAAGCCTGGATTCAAACCAAGGTTGTTAGAACCAGAAACAGCATTTTCACCTCACCAGGTTTTGCTGACAAAGTGATTTGCCCTGGTTCGCTCAATTTGGACAAATGGTAAATCTGCTCTTGCCTTCCACCTGCTCATCCCTTCCAAAATCACAGGCTCTCCAGTACCCTTTTTAAAGTCTTCTGCTTTCCTCCTATATTTGCTTCTTTGTTTCCTTTCATAAGCTCCCTCACTACTTTGACCTTCCATTCGCTACTCACTTCATCTTCCATATGCTCCCCCATTTCCATAAGGAAAACTATGCCCCCAACAAGAGTCTGAGAGATGAATCCCAATTAATCATTCCCTAAGACAAATATTGTGTACCTTTTTCAACATAATCTTATAACTATAACTGAGCTATACAAAACAGTACAGAGCAAACAAAGAAGCAGATAAAATAGTGTGGCACTATCAATCTACCTTCTTCCTTTTCCCACCGGCCCTCCCCTTTCAATTCTATCCACTCCATGTTCAACTTTCACCCCTGTCACATTCCATCAGCTCCCATAACCCCCATTCCTGTTTACAACCACTCCCAATTACCCCACCCTACCCCCACCATGTCTTCTTGGCCTGACTGGGAAGAATTAAGGATGATGCCACCTCCTCCTCTGCAGGAGCTGAGCAACAAAGCCCCCTGTCTTTATTCCATCTACAATGGTGTGCTCTCAACAATACCTGCCTGAATACTATGGCTACTCGAAACAGGCCACGGAGGAGGCGCTCGTGGTCCAGTCATCTTGTTGTGAAAGACAGCCACCCTCCTCGTCGATAAAAATTGAAACACATAATATCACATTTTATTTCTCACAAAATTCCTTTTTGAAACACATTTTTGTTGCAATTTTGCAGCACATTTTAATTGAGTTGAGGGTGTGTGGGAGTGCTAGCATGCAGGAAAGAGTGGATCTGGAGTGCAGTTTGAGGGGTTTCCGGTCTCCTGGTACCGCTCTTGGCTTTAGTATGGAGTAGGGGCAGGAGCTCCCCTGCAACCTCTACACATCATTATCTGGTACATACCGTTTGCATACTGTTTATAATTTGCAATTGTCCACGATGACTTTTTGTTTGACATTTTTACTTTGATTCACTATTGAACGACACAATTTCGTTCAATACATGTGGCCTTATTCTTTCCAAAGAAAGATGCATGTGTGTCTTTTTGGTGGGCCCTGACCCCTGCACTGCCCATCTCTTAAACCATGAGTGAGGCTTTTTTTGAATAGCTCATACTGAAAACTGAATCACCTGCAGGGGCATCTAATTGTGGCAGGAAACACACAGTGAGATTTAGTGATTTGCCCAGGATTACACACTTTGGTTAAATGGTAAAACCAGAATTTGAGCAAAGCCTGAAATTTAGGTACTTGACCACACACCTTCCCAGCTCAAGTTGGTACAAACATGTATTGAAGTTTGCTTTTAAATACCTATAATAATACAATGCTCAGTCTTTGCAAACAAATCACTTTTTGTACAGAATATTAACTGGTATCTCTACCCTGCTGCTACTCTGTATATACAAGAATTGTTAATTGATAAGCATGATTAATAGGAAAAAAATAATGTTATTGTTATGAATTGTATACTTTTATACCATTGATTGTAAACCATGAAAATGAAATGGCATGTTGTTTATTAGTGTAAGTTTATTTAATCAATGTTTTTCTTTACTTTCCCTTTTCCATTTATTTATTTTTTCTTACTTCGCTAATTTCTTTTGTAAAGGTTTGTAATAAACCAGAAACAATAAAAAAAAGAATACTCAATGTTATACAGATTACTTTAAAAATAAAAAAGTTACTTGGTAAAGCAACCTGACAATGTGTACATCATTGTAGAAAGGGGTTGATGAAAAAAAGTATGGGATAATTTTGTTTCGAATCCTAAATTGCATGGAGGGGACTACTCCTGTTTTCATTTCTTTGCAAAAGCCCCCCTATACGCAATTTGAATTGTTTCCACTAAGTACTGGAAAAATAGAAGGCAACACGTAGGCAAAATTACCTTTTTTCTTCACTTTTACACTACGTTTCTGGAAAAGTGTAAATCTCTCCCACAATTAACAATTTGGAATCTGCTTGCTTTTACCAATAATGCTACAATCATAGTTGGTATTTTCATGTCATGTGGAGTTTACAAAGTGGCGGTAAAATCCTTTGATTGTAGCTTTACTTGCCCCATCCTGAAGCCTACAAGCTCCAGAATGCAAATTAATGAGAATTTACAAAAAAAATCATACAGACACAAAGCGAAATGGAATGCATAAAAACGCCATTGTTTCACACAACTTGTTCTGTACCCCATAATTCCTTAAATAGCTTATTAAAAGCTTATATAAATTTTAAGAAAAAATGGGCAGTTACATTTTCCCATCACTAATCACTTCCTGTTTAAAATAATCTGCTGCAGAGACATGTTAAAAGGATAAGGCCTCATTGGGAGGGCTGACTTTGAGAGGCGAAAGGTCGAGCAAGGGTGCCCCATGGGCATTTGTCGCTTGTCCGACTGTTAAATTCACCTCCGATTGCACTCTGCAACACATATTTCAATACCCTTTTGTGCACTGTTTATACTTTTCTGGCAACATAATAGGAAATGTGTGTTATTTTCAAGGTTTCATGATCAGTCTTCTGAGAGGCAAACATTTACTTGGGGGGTGTGCACAATCTTTCAGCCCCGCTTCCCCCTTTGTCACTGGTGGGATTCCACAGTAAATAACTTTCATTTCAGGGACTGCCTAAACACACAGCAGTTATAAAATACTTTTCAAATAAGACCCACCTCACACATGATGTATTCTGTTTGCATACAAACATTGTTTATGGTTACTACAACAGCATGATGTTAACAAGTCAGTACTCATCTATTCACATCATGTAAACGTCTGACCGGGGTAAGTTACGCTTCCACACAGACAAAGATTCATACTATTTAGGTCACAACCCCACTGATAAGTATGCATCAGAACATCGGAAGCTGATCTATACTTGCCATCCTAATCTTGATATGTTCAGGTAGTTTTTTTTTGGACCAACTCAGTGAGGTGTAGTTTGATTCCTTAGGTGTGGCAAATAGGGCACCAACATCTGGGCATATATGGGAGACATACTGAAACCAACTTGAATTGGTAAATCCAACATTTTGGGCGTTTGTGTACACATAGGATAGGCATTTACCAGGCACTGCCATAAGGGTACCACCTGGCAATAATGTGGGACCATCAGGAAAATGGTGGGAGTATCTAGGCATATGATGTAATTGTCTGGGAAATGCCTGTGTAATACCTGTACACAAGTCAAAATGGTTGGCTTTATGGTTGCTAGTGCAAGGAATAGACGCAAAGACACCCACATTGCATTTAAATCTTATGGCTGAAAACACACAAAGTTAAGAGATTTGTTTATTACAACAGGAGCTCATGTAAAAGTCAATTAAGTAATTAAACACTAAGAAGAATGCTTAGATATAACACAAGCAGGCCCAATACATCACAAAGCGTGACGTTACTTTGTGACAGAGCTAGCTGAAAGAGTACCCAAGAGGGTATGTTTCAGCAAGGAGGGGGCAGGTAGTTGATGGGAATACCATAGGGATTAACATGGCAATGGATGGTCAAACGACCAAATGTGTCCATAGAATGTGTGTCCCTTCTAACATCTTTTCTCCGTCCTATATGTGGTCCAATGCAATCTGGTTTACACCTAATAGTCTAATTCAAAGCCTAACATCAAATCACTTTTTGATTTTACTACACTCTCCCCTCCAGAATGACATTTTTCTTATTGCCAAACATTTTGTTTCACTTATACTCCGGTAGTTCATGCAGCAGAATATATATTTTGAATCTAATTTGTAAGGGCCCTCAGTCTGATGGATGTGAATCATTCAGAGCATTTAAGAACAACAAGAAGGTTTACGTAGCATTTGTTAACTTGGCTTGCGCCTTCGACAGTGTGGATAGACAGATCATATGGAGAAAACTTCAGCCCCAAAATTGCCCAGGCAATCTTCAAACACTGATACATGAATTATATTCAGAAACATCAATACGTATAAGGCTAAACCAGGCTGGTTTGCTTTCCTCTTCAATCTTAACATCACGAGGGGTCAAGCAGGGCTGCCCGTTGGGGGCAACTCTGTTCAATTTTTTAATTTCCGACGTAGACGAAGCATTGTCAGAAGTCCGATCCTTTCCTCCTAAGATAAATGAAAGAGATTTACATCATATGGCCTATGCTGACAATATGGTTATCTTAGACCAAACACCGATCGGACTACAGCGAAAGCTAACAGCATTAGAAACCTACATGGAAAGAAACGGACTAACAATTAATCCAACTAAAACCAAGATCTTGACCTTCCAAAATCTAAGGACAAAGAAGAGGAAAAAATAACCTAAATAGTATATTGGAAACAAGCTAATAGTCTGAGCAACCCAGGTACAGTACTTGGGAGCAACAATCAGCTCAAACATAAATGACGATCCAATGACTCAAAAGATCAGGCGAAAATGTAGAATGCTAACAGCCCAAGGAGCTGCCATTAACAACAAATATGGGAAGTTCAGTCTGAAACCTGTCATGGACTTTTATCGAGCCAAAGTGATACCGTCGCTAATATTTGGAGCCGAAACCATGCTTGGATGCTCGCACACAATCTGGCCATGGTGTGAGAATACTTTCTGTTCCAGGATTTTGAGATTACCGAAAGGGGCACCGATTGCGTGCCTTCGGTATGAACTTGGCATGATTTCAATAAATGCCCAAAATCAATGGAGTACTCTAACCTTATACCAAAAAATGATGGGAGCGGATAACTATCCCCAGTTCCGAATTCTAAACTCAGGAGGTTTGGAGCAGAGAAAGTCTATTCTTAGTATGTGGAAGGATTCATGTGCAAAAATTCTAAGTGATTTGGCATCAGATCTGCACACACTAATCCATAACCCAGACAACATAAAAAAAAAGCTATGGGACCAGGACTGGTTCGAATCATCAGGACAGCGAAGATCTCATCGATTCATGAAGAACGCTCCTATAAAAGCACGAGAATGCCAATAACTTCCTAAATATCTTGAAATCTTCCCTTCCAACTATAAAAGAAGATCATTTAAGATGTTCCTCTTAAATCTGTACCGAACTAAGGAAAAAGTAAACATCTGGAACAAATCTGCAATAATTGATGATGAGTGCCGTTTCTGCAAAAAAGACAAAGAAACACTAAAACATCTCGTTCTGACATGTCCTAAGTTTAACGAAATAAGACAATCCATCCTTAAAAGAGTAAACGTTATAACAACATGTCGAAGCATAGAGAAAGAATGGAGTTTACTCCATGAAGGAGACCTTAAACAAGTGACTTTTGCCTTAACATTTTTTGGAGGCTATGGAAAAATCTCTAATCAAGGAAGAAAATAATATGTGAAACTGGAAGGAGGGTTCTGGAAGGAAACTGGAAGGAGGGTTCCCTTTCCATTTCCCATCCGTTTACTCTACTCTTTCCTTTTCTATCTTATTCCTTTATTAGCTCTATCTCCTTATATGGACAGGAAGAGACTGATGTCTGAGAAAAAGTGTTGATTCCTTTTATCCTTTTTCTTTTTTTCATTCATGTTGATTTGTTTTCTTTGTCTTTGTTCTTGGAAAAACTGTATTTTAAAAGTTTGTAATGAACTACTAAAAATTAAAAAAAAAAAAAATTGCTTTGGTCAGACGTCCACTGCATTGTTTTCAAATCAGCTGTGGCCTCCCTGCCACTAATGTGAGCAGCCCTGCCCAAACTGCTGGACCACAACGCCTAAAAATGCTTGTGGTGGCTTGTGTTCCATTGAATGTAATTTGTCAGGGTCGTCAGCTGTTTATGCACCTGCTACAGAAATCAGTGTCCAAGCATCATCACATGCAAGTTATTGAAATGTAAGATGAACAGTACTCTTGGCAACTTTTCATGCCCAAAATGATTATGGAAAAATCTTTGCATTGTATTGCAATTTCTATGTAGGTTAAAAATGACTATTTTGATAACCATATTTAAAATGTGTCCCCTTTCATTTTGAAGATTTTTCATGCAAAGTAACCCTTATACAGATATCGTGTATGCCAAAACATTCCATAAATAGGGTGTGGCCAACTTGAGACATTCACTTTTTAAGCAGAGAGAAGTATTGGTCTTTCTATAGATGTGAAGTAAGCACAGAGGCCAAGATGGAACACACACACCCACAAACAGGTCCACAAAACACACACACACACACACACACATATACACACACACACACACCTATTTAATCAAGCAGTAGAGTTGGAGTAACAAGACACAATGAAAACTATACCAGGAAATAAAAAATGTTCTGCAAACATGTTCCCAGACAAGTTTAAGACAATCAATTGAATATTGCTTGCCATTTTAGATCTTCCTCCTCCCTAAGTCTGGATCTGAGAGTCAAGTTCCCCTTTCACCACCTTCAGACCACCTTCAGACCAGTATACCAGACAGAAGTTACTACAATAGAGTCAAGAGTGGAGGATTCCTCTGAGCTCGTTTTTACATGTCCAGGCACCACTACCAAGCACATCATTACCTCCCTTGTCCTTATATTGGTTTACTTGTTCAATAGCTCTTTTGAGTCCGGAGGCTTCCCTCTACTTAAGACTCACATTTCTCCTCTCCTTTCTCTAAAATTTTACAGATGATTAATACGTACCTAAAACTCTTAGCAGATCTAATTACACCTCTCATGGTTTCCTGCCAAACATTCCCTGATGACATCTAGATATAATTTAGACTAGTGGAGGAGGGCTCTCCACAGGGTCTGCAATATATCTCAACATGCCTTTTCAACAAGTAAGAAACGATGACTTATAATTGCCTTTCTCATAGGAGCTCTAGAAAATCCTTTTGTTCTCTGTCAAACACCTTGGCATAATTTTTGCTGTGCCCCTCACCTTCGAATTACAAGTCCAAGAGTTCACACAGTAGAATCCTTCTTCCAATGTACATGCTGGCATATATCCTCCCTCTCCTAACATGTAACAAAATGCAGAACTGAAAAGGGCCATGGTTAACTCCTTTTTGAACTACTGTGACAATCTTTCCTTGGGCCTCCTAAAATGCCTTGCACGTCAACTTCAAACACTTCAGAATAAGACTTCTGGGCTTGTACCGCAAAGATGCAGCTCATCACCTAGTAATCCAATAGGGAAACAGTCAGAAAGGCATTAACAGGTTTTATTCCATACAGCTGTGAAGAAATGGGTTTGCGATGGGAAACCGACATAATGTTACCGGCCCAAAATGAGGGCCCAGAGCACAGATATCAGTCACATTAACAGTGGACTTCATAACAGTACATTCTTGGGGCATGTTTGTAGGGTGGCATCTGACTTTGATTTAATATTGATCAACCCACCTACTTTACATGAAACTCCCCCTTTGTAGTAGTTTTCAATTGCACCTAATGGTTCCAAACTGCAGTCTCTGTAGTCACATGATCAGAATTCTGATTCTTATACAGCTAAACCTGGCTTTGCAGTCTAATCCGGGGTGTGCAAGAGTGGGTAGCCATATCTGAGCATTGGACACTGGCTTTCTTCATCTTTGCTTAGCCTAACAGGCTCATGTGTTTGCCACCCAATCAGATATTGGTCTGTACCCTCACATTTAATATGGATGGGTCTTCTATGTCACAGCCACAATTATGGCTGCTGTTCTGCACCACCTGGAGCATTTTCATGTCTACAGACCACCCATTTTGACACTGGACCTTCTCCCTTGGATACCATTATGCAAGCTCTGAAATCCCTTCACTTGTTCCCTGCAGATTAAGAAGTACTTCCTCACAAGACATATAAGGTCTGCTAGTACAGGGTCACGCTCTGTAGTGCCATTAAGAATAAGAATAACACATGCTTTGTGCATGTATGATAAGAAAGTTAGGACAGATAAAGACCTGATACAATGCATTGCCCAATCTTTTAGCATGTTAAATTGGTTTGTTATAAAAGTTTGAAATCTTATTTTAAGACAGCTTCATTAAAGATCTTACTCAAGTGGTGTTTTCATATGAGAAGAGGAAGGTCTATATCTCTAACAAGGAAAAGATATTGTATGTAAGCATGTTTGAAAAGAATGGGCATGGGCGTTTAGGACAGTATTTATAACTAATTTGCAGAAGTACCCGTTCTCCAAACAGGGTTCTGTATACAGACATGATATGATATGATATGATATGGTATTTGTAACGCGCCTATACACAGGTGTTTCAAGGCGCGACGAGGCAGGGAGGGGAGGGACAAGGGGAGACAGACAACGATCCTACTAGGCAAGGTGTCATTCAGATCGCGCAGGTGCAGGGGTGGGGGAGGGGGAAAAGTGCAAGGGGAAGGGGAGGGGGGAAGTGCAGTACAAGGTAAGTGGCGTAAAGTAGTAAATAAATAAATAGGGCCAGCTGGTGGCAAGTGCGAGGTAAGTGCAGAGCAAGTGCTGGGGAAGGGGGGGGGGGGGGGCTGTAGGGATACAGAGACAGTCCCGCAGTGCAAAGGGGTTCCAGGGCATCAGTGCAAGTGGAGAGTGGCTGGGCCCAGGACCTAGGCCGTTTAGAGTGGTCCAGTTGCAGGATCAGTGCAGTTTCAGTGAAGAATTAATTAGCTGTTCAGCAGGGGAGAGGGAGAGAGAAAGCAGAAGCAAAGAGGAAGGTTTTGAGGTGCTTCCGGAACCGGAGATGGTTCTCCTCAAGTTTCAGGAAGGCAGGAAGGCTGTTCCAGAGGGAGGCCCCTGCCGCGGAGAGAGATCTACCCCCAGCTCGATGCTTCGAGAAGCGGCTAACCCTGAGGGAATTGGAGGCGGATGAGCGAAGGGCTCGGGAAGGAAGATATTTGGGAAGAGAGAGTTGAAGGTATTTAGGACCCAGGCCCCAGAAGGCCTTGTGGACAATGCAGAGGGTTTTGAACTTTATCCTCGCAGCCACTGGGAGCCAGTGTAGAGATTTCAGTCCTGGAGAGATACGGTCCCTGGGCTTGAGGCCAAGGACAAGTCTCGCAGTTCTGTTCTGGATGAGTTGGAGAGGGCGGAGAGTGGAGGCAGGCAGGTTAAGATAGAGGCTGTTACAGTAGTCCAGCTTCGAGAGAACCAGGGCTCGGGAGACAGTGAGCTTCTGGGGGAAGGAGAGGAAGGGAAGAATACCTCTGAGGAGGTGCAGCTGGTAGTGTGACCTCTTGGCGACGTCAGAAATATGAGGAGAGAAGGAGAGTGTGGAGTCGAAGATGACCCCAAGGTTTTTTGCCTTGCCGGTAGGAGCAGGGAGGGGGCCAAGGGAGGCAGGCCAGAGAGCTGCAGGGAAGGAGGGAGTGGGAGTACCGATGAGTAGAATCTCAGTCTTACTGGCATTAAGGCAGAGGTCATTGGCGGCACACCATTCTTGGATAGCAGACAGACAGTCAGAGATGAGGGAAGGAGAGGGGGAGGCTGAGAGTAGCCTGAAAATGAGCTGGGTATCGTCCGCATAGCACTGGAAATTAGGGCAGAGAGCGGCGATGCGGTGGGCAAGGAGTGCCAGATACTGGTTGAACAGCCAGGGAGAGAGATTAGATCCCTGGGGGACACCACAGGTGGAGAAAAAGATGTCGGAGAGGAAGGACCCCAGTTGGACCTGGGAGGGTCGATTTGAAAGGAAAGAGGTCAGCCACGCCAGAGCCTGACCAGTGATACCCAGGTTTTCCCGGAGACGGTTGAGCAGGATGGCATGGTTGACAGTGTCAAAGGCAGAGGAGAGATCGAGCAGAATGAGAACACACGGAGTGTTGGAATCGAGGTTCAAGAGCAGGTCTTCACGTATGTTCAGGAGAGCAGTTTCCGTGCTTCTGGCAGCTCTGAAGCCAGATTGATGGTCATGACGACTACCAACAGATTCAGAATGGAGGTTAAGCTGGGAGATGGCCAGTTTCTCCAGGAGCTTGCCCAGGAACGGAGTGATGGAGATAGGGCAATAGTTAGCCGGGCAGGAGGGGTCGGAGGAGGGTTTCTTGAGAAGAGGGTGCACAAGGGAGTGCTTGAGGGGGGAAGGGAAGACTCCAGAGGCGAAGGAGTGGTTGCAGAAGTCAGCCAGGGCAGGAGCCAGGGAGTCGATGTGGTCCTTGATAGTTTTGGAGGAACAGGGGTGAACCTGTTTAGACGAGACTTTCATTGATCGGACTTGTCTGGAAACCTCGTCAGCAGAGAAAGGTGGAAAGGCAGAGAAAGAGGGAGGAGGGGTGACCGCAGAAGGGCCAGAGGAAGGGCCGGGTAGGGAGGGAGGGAGGTGAAAGGAGGAGAGCGAGGACAGGATGTCCTGAGTTTTAGAGATGAAGTGAGAGGCCAGTGCAGTGCAGAGGGCCTGGGAGGGGACAGGAGAGGTAGAGATTGCAACAGGGTTGGCCAGCTCCTTGCAGATTTTAAAGAGTTCGGCGGAGTTGTTTGATGCCGCAGAGATGCGGGCTTGGATAAGGGCTCTCTTCTTGGTGAGAACGGAGAGCCGGTACTGCCTTTGGAGCAGGCGGCAGGCCAGTTTGTCAGAGGATGAACATGAAGCACGCCATTTCCTCTCTGCAACCCTGCACTTGCGTTTTAGGGTGGCGAGATCCGAGTCATACCAGGAGTTACATTTGGCTTTGGGCTTCAGGCAGATTCTCATGACGGGGGAAGGATATCAAGAGTAACAGATATAGCAGAGTGGAGCATGGAGAGGGCTGTGTCAGGGTGGGAGTCAGCCAAAGGGGCAGGGGAGGGCGAGAAGGTAGCAGCGAAAGCCTCAACTGACACACGCTTCATGGGTCGGATGACCGAGAAGGTGGGTGGCAGTGAAGAGGGTGGCTTTGCCTGTGGGGTAGGCAGGGTGAGGTGGGAGGATAGGAGAAAGTGATCACTCCAGGAGAGAGGAGTGGAGAGAGGGACGGAGAGGGGAAGGTCAGAAGAGATCAGAGCATCAAGAGTGTGCCCAGCAGAGTGAGTAGGCCCAGATGGGAGAATAGAGAGTGAGAGAGAGTCGCAGAGGTCACGAAAAAGACCAGTGGGGGGACTGGAGGCATCAAGGTGGATGTTAAAGTCGCCAAGAAAGAGGAGTTGAGTGGTTGAGGACAGGAGTGCGGAGGAGAGGTCAGCCCACTCAGAGAGGAAGGAGGAAATTTGACCAGGTGGCCGATAGATAGTAGCCACGGTAAGGGAATGGCTAGGAGAGAGAGAGAGTCGGCAGACAAGACATTAAAAAGAGGAGTAGGTCTGCGTAGGAGTGACAGTGGCAGGAATCCACTCAGGGAAGATAAGGGCAACACCCCCCCCTGCACGGTTGGGCCTGGGCATGGAGAGGATCTTGTAACCGTCAGGTAGGAGTGTGTCAAAGCAGGTGGCAGAGCTGGCTGTGAACCATGTCTCAGTGAGACAAAGGACGTCGAGGTCCAGTTCCTCAAGAAGGTGACAGATATTGGAGGAGTGCTTGATGGCAGAGAGAGTGTTTAGTGTGGCAATGTGGAGAAGGCTGCCATCCTTGAAGAACTTCCGGGGAGGGGTACAGATCAGAGGTACGCCCTGCGGAGGTATTAAAGAAGGAGGTGAAGAAGGAGCACGAGAGGGGGCAGGGAGGGAGGGTAGAGGCAAGGTAGCCAAGGATAGAGGAGGGGGGACAGCAGGAGAGGAGAGGAAGTTGATGAGGTGTGGGAAGCGTCTATCGAAGAGGTGAAGGTTGGCCTGAGGGCCTTGGACCAAGACGGTCCCATTAGCGTAGACATTAATGATGGCCTTAGAGGAGCGGAAGGGGGCCAAGAGGACATCCCAACGGGTGCCACCATTGATGGGAGAGGAGGAGAAAGGAGAGAGCACAGAGACCATATGAAGGGTCCATAGGTCAGGCGAAGGCACGAAAAAGAGGATGTCAGTGAGAGTTTCCTTAGAGCAGGCATTAGTGTAGGTGTCAGCGATAGGGAGGCCTGGGTTGGAGACCAGGAAGTCCTTTTTAAACTTTTTCCTACCAGATTTAGTGAGGAGAGCAGGATAGTCAATGGAGAAGCAGTTAGAGAAGATAGGCGAGACGGAGAGCACCATGGAGTAGGAGGGAGGGGGGGGAGACAGACGAAACGAGAGCACGCAGACAGGAAGTGAGCGGCAAGCACAAGTTACCACAATTAGAGCAAACAAACAGTAATGCGTATTAGGTACCGGGCCACCTAAGTTTGAGAATCCTGCGAGGGGAGAAAAAGCACCCTAGTATACCACAAATCAGAGTAAACAGTAATGCGTATTAGGTACCGGGCCAACTAAGTTTGACAATCCTGCGAGGGGAGAAAAAGCACCCTAGTATACCACAAATCAGAGTAAACAGTAATGCGTATTGGGTACCGGGCCACCTAAGTTTGAGAATCCTGCGAGGGGAGAAAAAGCACCCTAGTATACCACAAATCAGAGCAAACAGTAATGCGTGTTAGGTACCGGGCCACCTAAGTTTGAGAATCCTGCGAGGGGAGAAAAAGCACCCTAGTATACCTCAACTGTGAATACAGTGCGGCAGGCCACATGCGGATGTAACCAGGAGTAGGAGGGGTGGGCCGGGGAACGGAGAACAGGTGGAAACTGGCGCCTGGCGTCCCCTGCGGACACCTGCAGAAACACAGGGAGCCGCACTGTAGGAGTCGCCCTTGGCCTGGGGCCCTTAGCCGCGGGGGCTGCCGGGCAGAGGGCTGCCCAGGAGGGGGGAGGTTATAGGCAGAGGGAGAGGGGGGGGGGGTGGGCGGGCAGGGAGGCGGGGAGGGAGAGGAAGTCCAGGAAGTGGGAGGGGGGAGCAGGAGCAGGCCAAACACCGCGCTAGGAGCGCGAGGAACAATTCAACTTTTCTTTTTTTTAAAAAACGAAACAAAAACACATACAAAAACAAAACAAAAACACATGATAAGAATGATCCTGTAGGTCGTTGTTCCGATTCGCTTATCGCTTGATGTGCTTTGCACACTGAAGTAAACTGCACAGAGAATGGGGCGTGTGTGGCTGGCTGACATATCCTGAAACAGACGTTGGCAGAGGCAAGAGTTAGTGTGCTGCTGCATATTGGGACCTTCTGTACTCGCTTCCCGCCTGTCCCCTCCCCATGGCGTGGTGCAGTTTGTTGCAATGTATTGCAGTGCAAATATCTTGGAAACCGTGTATCTTAGGTCCTGGACCTCGAGTTTTCTTCCTCATGCGAGACCGGTTCTTCTACGACCACATTGATTTTTTGCTGATTTCAGGCAACCATCTTATGGTGAAGGTGCTGAAATCCAGGGAACGGGGTGGGGTGTCCAAATGTCATGTTGCCGGTAATGTCCGCAAGGTCCTCACAGGTAACTATGCAAAATTTGGTGCAGCTTGGTGAAACAGTGTGGAATTATACAAGGGACAACGTTTCACCAAGCTACAAATCCACAAAACCACAAACAAATTTTGACTTGTGCTGAAATCTGGGGAATTGGGTAGGGTGTCCAAATGTCATGTAGCCAGTGATGTCTGGAGGTTCATAACAGGTAACTATGCAAAATTTGGTGCAGATTGGTGAAACAGTGTGGAATTGTATTAGGAACAACGCTTCTCCAAGCCATAAACCCACAAACAAATTCTGACTTGTGCTGAAATCTGGGGAACCGGGTGGGATGTCCAAATGTCATGTAGCCAGTAATTATGCACAATTTGTTGCAGCTTTGTGAAACAGTGTGGAATTGTATACAGATCAACGCTTTGCCACAAACCCACAAACACATTTTTACTTTGGCTGAAATCCAGGGAAAGGGGTGGGGTGTCCAAATGTAATGTAGCCAGTAATGTCAGAATGTCTTAACAGGCAACTATGCAATATTTGGTGCAGATTGGTGAAACAGTGTGGAATTGTATAAGGAACAACGCTGCGCCATAAACAAGCACATTTTGACTTATATATATATATGAAATGAATGCTTTTCAAAGGAAAGGCAGCAAGTGGAATGCACTCCAGAGAGCAGCTGCAACAGGAGAAAAATATCCTTGCGGCAAGTAAGTGGAGAAAACACCTCGGTATTTCCTGGCAGCACGTTTTCTTTATTGATATAAATGCATCAGGAAAGGGAACCAAAAAAGAATGACGCTTGATCACGTAGGTTTATATATATATATATTGTATTTGTATTTATTACATTTATAGATATGATCATGATGTTTTATATGATTTGTTATATTTAGTAAGGTTTCATGCAATATTTCCAAAAGAGCATTTTCATCAATGTAGTATGCAGGTGGAACTCTGGCTACACAACAAGCTACCTCCTGGAAGGACCTCCAGATAACCATAAAATCTGAAGAATACCACTTGTCTTTCAGAAAAAAAAAACTAGAGACTCTCTTGTTTAAAAATAACTTTTCATATGAAATGCAACCAAGATTTGAGTTTAACATTTACTTACAGGCAAAGGGATGAAGGATGCAACACCTTGTTGAACATAGCCCATTCTTCTGCTGTTCTGATGTGGCTGTATTAATCACAGATGAATAATGTAATCCAGTCTTTTTATGTATTTATTTATATATTTATGTTGCGCCGGAGCCCACAGCCATCAGGGTGCGACAAAAACAAAACAGAAAACATAAAATTATACAGTGCAGCGGGCATGCAATACATAAAACCATTTAGTCCATATAGGAGAAACAGTGGAGTCACAGCAGTAGTGATCACATCCAGTTATTAAAAAGGAAATTCAAATAGCAGCCCTACTAACATACCACATCCCCCACCAATTTCATGTCAGGAGATGCTTTGTAAAGATCCACACACAGTGCCACAAAAGAAGGCATGTTACTTACCAAAATATATTTACTGCAGTATTTCTTACTGCATTTTTTATTTTTTTATTTGCATTCATTGAAATGTTTAAAGACATGAAAAGGGGCATTACAGAACAGTATTCAAAAACAGATCCAGTGGATCATGTATGTGTGAAACAATCCCCCCACCCCCAAATCAGAAAGCATGTACTATTATTCAAAATAACCTTTCCTACCACCCACCCCCCTCATCTCCGGAACATTCCCCCCCCATTCTTAATATATTGACATATGTATTCGAGAAGTAGAAAGTAGAGACTTGTTTGGTGCACATTATAACACATCTGATAAATACACTGGCACGGGCTGTTGGACATAAAATCCTCTGGGTCATTATTGAAGTGGGAGAATGGGAGAAAAGACTCCCCCCAATCTCCTCGCGATCCTGGCCCAGAGGATCGCGGCCCAGACACCGGCCACAAGATGAATTCATCTATCTACCAGACAACCAAATACCCTGGTTCAAGAACATACCGATGTGCCCACCCGCCTGCCCACCAGCCTGCCCTATTCAAGCCGACACCTGCGGCATGGATGAACTCGACTAAGCCCTCAACAACAAGCACCTACATCGTTAGAGATGCCATGATGACCTAGCCAACTGTCAAGAACACACGTGCCACCATGCACACTGGGCACTCCCACACCAACCCACACGAAGAATATACTCAGTGCTATGACGTAGGTGACGGATACACCCACTGAGGCGCATCTTTATTATTTTTCACATAGGTTTTCCGAAATGCAGAAACGCAAGACGCACAAAGCACTCGCTTACATGCTTGCTGACGCTTCTCCCGACCCTTGCATCGTGATGAAAATACAACGAAGGCATGATACTGCCTATGAAGCCATGTGACACCGCAACACAAGTGCCGTGCATTACACATCCCCACCTATGAACCAGGCCCAAGTAGGCCGCAAGCTTGAGCCGCCATGAACACTGAACGAGCAAGAGTACAAGTGCTGACCCTGCAGAACGGGCCCAGCGAGAGCTGACAGCCAAGGGAGCGAATTTGCAACTCGTATGCTACCAGCCGACGCCAAGGTCACACCTGTAAGCAAAACCAGGCACGCAGAAGCAAATACAACTTTAAATGTGCAGAATTCTGCCTCAGCCACGGTCTCTCCTCACGTGACCAAGCTAAACCTGACAAGGTGCCAGACCCACGAGGGAGAAGTCGCCTGGGTCCCACGTCTGGAACACAGGCTGCAACAATGAAATGACCCAATGGACACCTACAGTGATGGGAATGGTCTGCTCTCAGGCCTATGAGCAAATCCACACATTGTCTGCACGAACACATAGTTACATATTGTTGCAAATGACAGGTACACCGCAAGCTGGGAACAACGATGGTCCCAGGCTGGGGGGCTCACGAGTGAACCAATCAGAACATGGGGGCACTCATCACTGACGCCACTAACATTAGCCAATCATAAGGGGTCTTTGTGTAACAATTTTCAAGTATCTAATAGAAGGGACAGCCCAAGTATACCACCTGGCTGACCCTTAACCACTTACAATGTTCTCTATATGTATGCTATACTAACCCTACCACTCGGGGAACCAATCCAGAGTGGCGATAGGTTTTTCGCTAACTTTCCCAGGTGACGCAAGTAGCGCGTCATACTGAGGCAAAAAGGGGCCTGCGAGCCCCACGATTTTCGAGAGTCTGGACGGACGCGTACGATCCTAGACCCATCCCTGCCGTTGTTCAATAAACAGCAGAACCACCTTGCTTCTTGCGTGTGTCTCATACTCATTTTTGGGAAACACGGGAGGGGTTGGGGCCTCCCAGCCTGGAGGTCCGTGGACGGCCCAGCCGACCCCGGGAGAAGCTCCCCGAAAAGTTGGAGGCACTGCTCAGATCTGGTTACGATTTACCTTTTTATTTTTCCGAGTACTCTCGTTGCGAGGAGGCCCGGTGGCATGCCCCCCTCTGCCTCTGCCCCCTTTTTGAGGACTACAGGACCATCGCGGAACTGCGAGAAGACCGGACAGCGCAATCTGGATATTGGCCCTCGGGAGCCGGTTGAGAAGTATCCCGCCCGCGGTTGGCGAGTGTCCAGACGTGGTCCGGACGAGGGGAGGTGGTGAGCCGCTTGGAGGGGTGCACGCAGTCGAGTGGCCCCGCATCAAGAGAACTTGGTGAGTATGCCACACCCAACAAGCAATGTGAAATTGTGAGGGAGGGGGGAGGAAAGAAATAAGGGCGGTGGGAGGTGTTACTAAGGTGTGCGGCGAAGATTTGATAAATTAGTGTCGGCGGTGAAGTGAATGGTAGCTGGACAAGTGCGAGAGCAGTCCGCTACGTTACGGAGAAGAGTGGGCGGAGCACGAAAATATCATGCGCAGCTGCTCGTAGACACTGATTGGCCTAGGTCGTGACCACCTGTAAGGGTGTGTGTGTGTGTGTGGCTTCCTACGAATTGGCGGTTATTGATCAATGAGTAGATGAGGATCCCTATTGATCGAGCAGCGAAACTCGATAGATAGATGACGTTTTCCTGTAGGCGGTAGATAACTGGTTGCCTAACACGGAAGATAATTGGCTGATTAAGCCCTCCTGTTGAGGGGCGTATCACACGCAATGCGACGCAGCGTGCGCAGTCTGATTATCTTATTGGTTACCTTGTTCCAGGCGTGACAAGAGGACAGCTGTAGGGTTAACAGGGACAAATAGAAAAACTTAATTCGAGCTTTCTGAAATGTGAAAGATCTTACCGATAGTTTCGGAAGAGGTCGGTGACGTCACCCATAGGGCTTTCATAGGATACCTCAACCACACAGAATTGTTGAAGAGTGGTGGGGAAGTGAATAGTGGTAAGGGGGTGGGCACGGAGGTTAGCGGCCACGTTAAATCCGGGACAGGTGGAGAGAGGAAAGTGACCGTGCACGGAGAACGCCGGACACGACGAGTGAGGAAGGGGGAGAAGGAGTGAAGAAAAGTGGGATGGCTGTATAAGCACGTCACACAGGGCACGCAGCCGCAGGGGGCTACGTGCGCCTTGGCCGTAGGGGGCCGTAACAGTATTAAGGAAGAGAAACAAAGACAGAGAAAAGACTACATACTGGCAAGCGTTATATTTGACTGTTTTTTTCTTTTTAGCGGACAGTCGCAAGTCCCCAAACTACGGGGCCAGGTGACACATTTGCAATTGTCATATTTGATTGAGTTTATTTTAGCCAGGTAATGACTACTATATTGAAGGGAGCTAACAACACAGTGCAACCATGTCATACGGGATAGGATCGGGAGGGTGGGGGAACACCCTCACTACCCCGCTACAGCATATATGTAAAACACTGTCACCCCATAGGGAGAAACTGATTAAATACAGCATAGAATGGACACAAGGGACGGACAACAAAATGACGACACCCTGGCCGCCTAACGGCAGTTTCGACCCATACGTCCGACACTCGCTACTGACACATCTACATAACACATACAAGGGGAAGAAGTTGACGCACCATGTGGAGGTGTTTAACTTATGGAGGATGTTTCAGGGGTCCCGACCAGGACCGACCGGAATGTTCACTGTGGGGGAAATAAAGGAGGAGAAGAAGATTAAGGAGGAAGAAGAGAATGGGGAAAAGGAGGTTGAAAGCACACAGTGCGCGGGAAGAGGACAAGAGGGGGGGAGAAGCTTAGCAATGTAAATGAAACAGAAATAAAAAAGGAACGGACCGACGACATGCCCTTAGCGAAAGTAGTGAAAAAGGAGGAAGGGGGCTTACATCCTGTAACGGAACTACGAGAAGTGGTAAGGCAACAACTAACGGCGGCTGAGGGGTATTCGAACCCAGCATACAGCCCACCACCATATACAGCTACAGGTGGCTACACGGGGGGAGGTGACAAGTGCGGTAGGCCCAACTTATACGAAGATGCACGCAAGAGAAGGGAAGACTAGTGAAGAGCAAATCCCAGCCATAGGACACGACGAGTGGGTAGCTGCACAGGTATTATTAAAATTGCGAGGGACATTAACGGGAGAAGAGAAGGAGGTAGTAAGGAAAATGAACGAGGACGATGAGAGTAGCAGTGAGATAAAAGGGGAAGGAAGAAAAAGGAAGGAAGGGGAGCTGTTACGAGAGGAGGAGGTGATTTTGGAGGAACGATTGGCGGAGTTAAGGAATGAGCAAAATGCCCTGATCAAACAGCTTGAGAGGGAGGAAAGAGAGAGAAGGAGGGAAAGGGAGGAAAGTAAGGATGAGTTAGAAAAAATGAGGGAACGAACTGAAGAACGGAAGAGGGAAGCTGAAAGGATGAAGGCGGTAGCACAAAGGGTATCTCGAGCCGCGCAGCGTGACAGGAAAAGGGAGGAAGAAGAGAAAGAAAAGGAAATGGAAATATGGAAGAGAAAAATACTATCAGAAACCACCAAGAAATACGAGGAAGGGAGGGTAATAGAAAGCATATTAGAAAGGGAAAGAGAGAGATGGGAAAGGAGGAGAGAGGAAGAAAGGATATTAGAAAAGGTGAGTAGTGAGGTGATGGAGGAATTAAAGAAGAAAAGAGAGGAGATAGGTGCTGAAATAGTAGAGAAAAGGGAAGGGGAAAGAGGAGATAGGAAAGGAGAGAGTGGGGTAAGGAAATATGTATGCAGGGACACAGAAGTAGCAACAACATCAGCACAAAGGGGAGCAATTGGTAAAGAAGGAGTGGGAGGAACAGATTGAATAGATTTAAAAACAGTGACGATTCGGGGGAAAAAGACAGATTGGGGGTTGTCGCTCCTGGATGATTTTTGCAGCGAGGAAGAAGAAGGAATGGGGGGAGAAGGAAGAAATGGCGAAAGGGAAAGCTTAGACAAATTGTACATGAACCGTACCAACAGGGAATCACCATGGGCATGCAGAAGGAAGGAAGAGCTGGGGGGAAGTGAGGAAAGAGAACAAGGAATGGCGGAAAGACAAACACGTGCAGCTACACCCACGTCTTCCCGTCCAGCATGTCCACCCACACCCGCCCCTGAACACACACCCTACGCCGGCAGGCTTAGAGATGTCCCCGGACGCAGGCAGGAAGAACGGACACACACACCCACATCAAATAAAGGAAATAATAAAAGAAGGGGAAGAGATGAAGGGGAAACAGCTATGAGCGGGGGAAATATGGACATAACAGATGACGTAGACGACACAGAAGAAGAGGAGGGGTATACGGATTCAACACCGCGACACCCGGGGGGGCAGATAGGACACAATCTAATGCCACTTTTGGAGAGAGGGGGGATTAGACCACAATATGTCCCTTGGAAGCATGCAGATAAGGAAAATATAAAGTGTAGGCTCCCATCACTAAGTGGAGGGGCGGGGAAATGGATATATGAGATGGAAAAACACACTGCAGGACAGAAACTAGCAGTAGGAGACATGAAGGGCCTACTAATATTAATATTAGGGGATGCGGCAGATGATATATGGAAGAGAGTGGGCTTCCCCGGGGTCACAATAACGAACACATCACATGACGGGGCGCCATTCGCGAATTGCAGGCATGCATTATGGCAAGCACTGAGGTTACAATACCCAGACACCTCAGACATAGGAGCAATTACGTCACGCAAGATGCGTGAGAACGAAGATCCTGTTGATTATATCCAGGAGATTCAGGAGAAGTGGCGTATGGAAACTAGAGAGCAATGGGACAAGACACCGGCAATATTTTATCACATACTAATACAAGGGCTCCCAGAGGCAGAACAAAAACAATTGAAGAAAGTAGTGGGGATGGAAGCAAAGGCGTGGCCGGAAATACAACTGACAATAGTACACCATTGTAGGACGTGGCAAGAAAAAATGAAACAAAAGAAAGAAGATAGAAAAGCGGAAGAGGCTAAATTAGTGCAGAAAAAACTGACTAAGTACACAATGGAAGGTGCACTAATAACTACACCAACAACAATGACACCAAACCCCACGCAAGTAGTGGCCGCACAGGATCCCTCCCAACTACAATCACCACAAATTATAACACAACAGCTGCCACCACCCCCACCATACACGGCTAACATGGGAGGAGGATACATGACATCAGGAACTGGATATTATAATAACATCAGGGGAAGTGGAGGAATGGTGAGGGGGAGGGGATATGGCTATCCTGCACAACAGCAACGGGGAGGATTCCGAAGCTTCTACCCCACTGGGCAACCAGTGTACCAGGATAATTCAGGAAGTTTCCCGTGGCAGACCAGGGAACCACCTGTATGTTGGATTTGTGGAATGTTAGGACACATGTCACGTACATGTAGAATGAGACCCTCCACACCAGCATGGGGGGAACAAGGACAACAAGGGCCTACAAGGGAGCAGCAGGGATACCAACTGCAGGGGCCGCCACAGAGCAGCACACAGCAACAGTTAATAACACAACAACAGCCACAGGCATATTCACTACCGCAACAACAGGTAGCAATAACACAACAACACCAAGTGCAGCCAGTGCAGCAGCCCACTCAAATACAGGACCATAAGGTAACCTCCACCGATACACAGCTACAACAAACACAACTGGGAAGGGTGCCTGTCCTGGGACACAACCCTTACACAGGAAGTGGTCAATCATTATACCCACAATAAGACAGCCCACAGATGTCCTTGGTGTGTCCCATCCTGTCGATAACACCTAATAGTGCGGAGGAACCACGCATTGAGGTAACGATAGGTGACAAAAAATGATCATTCCTTGTTGATACTGGGGCAACCCGGTCTTGCATAAGGGAAGGTAGATTTAAGATGTCAGGTGAAGCCATGAACACCCAAGGATTCTCTGGGGCTAGGGGGTTGGTTCCCTTTACTGATAACATCTCCTTATCTATTGAAGATTATGACATGTCTGTCCCGCTCCTGCATTCAAGGGAGCCACCAGTAAACATACTTGGGAGAGACATAATGAGCAGGCTAAATATGACAATCTCCTTCACGGAGGATTGCATAATTTGTTCCACTCCAGGAATAAACATTCCGGCAAATTCTGCAAGCATACTGTGGACAGACAGTAACTTGGGCTGAGCCGGTGGATGGCGAACTGTTCCAGTACGGAACAGACATGGCATTTGCATGGATGCCAGGAATAGAAGGGAAGATCTGGAGGAGGCCAGCAGCATATTTGTTCAGACCCGAGACACCAGCCAATGAACCAAAAGGGAAGGCGATTTCAGTGAGCATTGAGAGTATCATAGCAACTGCTGATTATATCGCGGTACATGCTCAAGACCGGGAAGGGAGAGCATGGAGGTCAGTGATAGCTCTGGCTGAGGGATGCAGGCTGACCCAGGTGTCCGATGAGGAGCTCTTTTCAGAAGACAAAGAAGAGGGCGAAATGGTATTCATGATGAGTGTAGATATATGGCTAAGAGTGACATATAAGCAAGTGGCACAGAAAATGGCCATGGCACTCGAAGCACCCACATCTACCCCAGTTCCCTTTTACGAGGAAGATATGGCAAAAGTTCCAACATCACTGTGGACCACCAGTCCCTATGACGTGGGCTGCATAAAGAGTATCGGGGGAGTAAGAATAAAGCTGAAAAAGGGTGCAATACTCCCTAGAGTGAAGCAATACCCACTATCAAAAGAGGCAGATGAGGGCATATACGAAACAATAACGGCCCTAATAAATAATGGCATATTGGTACCATCAGAATCACCATGTAACACGGCCGTGTACCCAGTGCGCAAAGCTAAAGGAGGCTCTTGGCGTTTTATCCAGGACCTCAGACCCTTGAACAACATTGTGGAAGCAGAATACCCCATAGCAGCAAACCCGGCCACAATATTATGTGGAATTCCAGCAGAGGCCTCACAGTTCACAGTGATTGACCTCAAAAATGCCGTTTTCTCAATACCCCTGCATCCAGATTCACAAGACTTGACAAGCTTCACGTACAGAAACACAAAATGGAAACACACCAGGTTACCACAAGGGTACTGCGAGTCACCCTCAATTTTCAACAGAGTAATACAGATGGACTTGGGAAACATTGAATTGGAAAGTACGGTACTGCAATATGTTGACAACATAATAATTTGCAGCACAAGTGAGAAAAGGTGCAGGGAAGACTCATTGAAAATAGTGACAGTATTGGCTGAAAAAGGTTACAAGGTAGACAAAGAAAAGTTACAGTACTGTCAGGAACAGGTATTATACATTGGTCAACTAATATCCCAACACGGAAGAAAGATTGCACCACAAAGAGCACAAGCTATATCACACATGCCACTACCGCAAACAGTGAGGAAGCTGCAGCAGTTCCTGGGATTGTGCAACTACTGTAGAGCATGGGTTTTTGATTACAGCTCATACATAGGACCCCTACTTGAAGCATTGAGAGAAGCACACAAAGGGGACAAAACATTGGGGTGGACAAGGGAAATGAAGGAAGCATTTGACGACTTGAAGAACGCAATATCAACTGCTCCGGTACTGGCCACCCCAGATTATGAACGGCAGTTCTTTATCTTTTCACACTGTGACTCAGCAGTAATGAAAGCAGTATTGGCTCAGAAAACAAGCATGGGACACAAGCCAATAGCGTTCTACAGCGGTCACTTGGACCCTGTTATGTTAGGTCATTTCCCTTGCGAACAGAGTCTCGCCGCAGCTGCATTTGCGGTAGAGAAATCATCGTCTATTACAATGTGGTGCCCAACCACACTATTTGTGGAGCATGCACTGTTTGCAATTTTGAATAAGCCAAAGTCCACACTAACCACGCAGAGGGCGTCAGGTTATGAGATCATTTTGTCTAGACCTGAACTGTCAATTGTCAGATGTAGTACCGTTAACCCAGCAAGGTTTATATCGGAAGTTATTGAGGAAGGTGATTATGCTCACGATTGTACGCAGACTATCGAAATGTATTCATGCACTAGGAAAGTTGAAGAGGATGCACTCAATGGTGGAGAGATCTTGTCCATTGATGGGTCATCAACAATAGACCAGAGTGATGGGATAAGGAGAACTGGGGCAGCAGTTGTAAAAATGACAGAAGATTTGATGTGTGTCCCGGTAAAATGTGTACAGTTACCACAGCATTATTCGGCTCAAGCAGCAGAATTGGTTGCACTGATCTTGGCGTTGAAGGAAAGCATTGACAAAAGAGTTACTATATATTCTGATAGCGCATATGTCACGTCAACTGTCCACTCAGGGTTGATAAAATGGCAGGGAAGGGGGTTTAGGAGAGCTGATGGCACCCCAGTGCAACATGCTCTCTTGTTAGCTGAATTAATTGAAGTAATTAATGATCCCCAAGAAATAGCTTTGGTCAAATGTCCGGCACACACTAATGGAGAAGATAATATCTCAAAATGGAATGAAACGGCAGACGCACATGCCAAACATGAGGCGTACTTTGGTGAAATATGGAACCGCCCAGAGTCAGAGAGAGGGAGAGGGAGGGAGATAGCCAAACAGATGTTGATGAAAGAAGGGTACACCCATCTCCCAGCCACACAGATAATGGAATTACAGGCGGCCGCACCAATGGCAGAAAAGGAACTATGAGTAAAAAGAGGATTCATGATGTCCACAACTGACGCACTGTGGCGTCAAGGTAACACTGGAAAGGTGGTCATGCCGTTGGCACTGTTGAACACCGCCCTGGCCCAGCTCCATCACCCAGCTCGTACAGGAAAGGAAGTAATTGCAGCACGAATTAGGGAAGACTGGTTCTGCCCCGATTTAAATTCTCATGTAACAAATTTTATCAGCAATTGCGTTACATGTCAACTGTTTACGCCGGTCACACGCTACAAGTGATAAAAGGTACTATACCCCGGCCAGAGGGACCCATCCAGCACATTCATATTGACTACGTTGATATGATCAATGTATGTCAAGGAAATAGGTATATGATTGTAGTGGTATGCCCATTCTCCAGGTGGATCGAGGCCGGACCCTGCTCACATGCAGATGCGTTCAGAGCAGCTAAATTTCTAATGAGAGAGGTTTTCCCCAGGTGGGGTGTGTGTGAAGTGTTGCGGTCAGATTACGGCCCACACTTTGCTAATGAAATGTTTCAGCACATCACGTCTTTGCTGGGCATTAAGCATAAATTTGCGTGTGCGTATCACCAGCAGGCTAACGGTGTATGTGAACGCCTGAATGGCCTATTGAAAGAAGAAATAGCAAAGATACAGCAAACAACAAAGAAGAGCTGGTTGTACTGTCTTCCGCTAGCTCTATTTGAGCTAAGGAATAGGCCAGGGTCTGATCACCACCTCACTCCTCACGAGGTGGTGACAGGACGTCAAATGCGCCTTCCTCTAACGCCTACATCAAGAGACAACACTGCAACTGTTCTTGGTGAT
Organism: Ambystoma mexicanum; assembly: GCF_040938575.1. Classification (NCBI taxonomy): domain Eukaryota; kingdom Metazoa; phylum Chordata; class Amphibia; order Caudata; family Ambystomatidae; genus Ambystoma; species Ambystoma mexicanum. Next base: position 743,181,986 of record NC_090928.1, read on the forward strand.
GAAATGTATCAATATGTGTCTTCCTTGATTACTAGTGTAGCGTTTGTATCTCAACAGCTCGGGCACACGCGGGGCGGATCGAAGAGTTCTCAACAAGAAGACACTGACAAGGAATTGGAAAAAGGAAGGACTAAGCTAAATTGCTAAAGGTGACCATGTGCTACTCCGCAACTTCAATAGAAAGTGGAACGGCCCACGCTTTACTGGTCCTCATTTGGTAGAAGAGGTAGCTATCAGAGCGGTGAAATTGCAGGATAAGCGTGCCTGGAATCACTTACACGATGTGAAGATCTACAAACTCCAGACCCGCCCTAGCGTTACCGACAGGGTCATTGGAAGAACAATGACAGCATCGGCTACAGAGAAGGAGACGTCGACCACAGCTGACGACATTAGTGTCACTACACCCGATCACCCCCCAGAGTCCCCGGAGACAAGTACTGAAATAGACACTGGACACTTGCCCACAGCCCATCCCATGGTCACGAGATCGAAAAGTAAACAGACTTCCGCCAATTGAGCCCCAAACCCCCTCCCCGCTAAGGTCACCCCAAATTGAAGGACATTGTTTTGTGCGCACACACATGTAAACACTTGTATGTTTTCTCTTTTTCTTCTCTCGCACATGCAGGTACCGTTTGTAATTGCATTGTCAAGAAAATAAGTAACTAACAGTATAGATTGCCCAGGAGTAGATGTTACCCACGGATGACAACAACCCTGAAGCCCTATCACACCAATTTGAATATCATATAAGAAGGCCAAAGTACCTAAAAAGAAGGAGGGTACGCGTATATTGCACCGCATTTGTTTTGGCCATAGAACAATAATTTCCCCATCTTCACCAGCACTTACCTGCTCTAAGAGATAGATCACCAAGATTGGCGTGGGAACAGCTCTTCGCCTGGGCACTGAACGATTACTTGATAGGGAGAGCTTGATAACAACTAACAATAATAACAAGCGTATTGAGAATTTTCAGGCGAGCAACTTTAACGTCGCAAGAATAAGCTGCCGGACTGCAGCAAGGTAAGAGCAAATGCCGGTAAGACTAGCTTTTGTAATAAAAATGATAGGAGTATTGGTCATCACTGGTCTATTGGCTGCCTCTGTATGGCAGAAAAGTTATGCTATCAATATTATGGCTGCATCCAAACCTAACATACCCCCTCCCACGGCTGCAACAGGTGTGATGTCAGGTGGTACTAGCAACCCTCCGCATAAGGGAAGTAGAGTTAAACGCAGCACATATTCAGATAACAAGGGTATTGATAATTACATAACAGATTCAGCACACGTCTCGAACAACATGTGGTACCAGCACATGACCCAAATAGGTAAGCAGACAACAGAAGACAGCTGTTATGTTTGCTCATTGATCCCATACGCCATGAGCGCTTCTCAAACATTCGTCACCACTGAAATAGAAGAAAAGACGGCACAATGTATCGTATATCTGGCACTATTCCAAACGAGAGGGCGATTTCAAGGGACAGTGATGAGAATGGAGTGGAAAACAAGAGACACATACCAATACGAAAACAATTTCCTCAAGTCATATTTGAGATACCACAAGAGCAGTTTGCATGCTAAAGCGTTCAGATACGTTTCAGATAGTGGCCCTGAAAAGGGAGAAACAAAGAAAGTAACACTACAATACCTAGCATGTGATTGGTATGCCACTGAAGTTCCTGGTACACAAGGCTGTTGGGAAAGGCCACTGGTAACAATAACAGGGAAGGTATACATGAACAATGAATGGGACATAGGAGTGGTCGTTAGCAACATGGTAACAAGAGAAAATATTACCACCATAAAGGAACACAATGACAGATGTTGGACGACATGGGGCAAGTACGTACCCATGCTGACATGGATGGAGAAAGATGAAGACCCAATAAGCATACTACCGCTGACCGTGCCCAAGTTATGCTACCAACACAGAGGAGATGTGGAGGTGGGATACAACACCAACTGTGGAAGCGTGTTAAAATTACCAGAGGGGGGTGCAGGAACGGCAGTGATAATGGATCACTACTGGGCCTGTGGAAATAAGGCATATCACACCCTGCCCCCGTTGTGGAATGGTATATGCACAATGGTACACATCAATGTACCATCGCTAGTGGTGCCCCAAAAACATGTGAATATGGCCAACTTCCCCAAAATGGATGAAGGGAACAAGAGGAAGAAGTGATCGGTGTAATTACAGGGGAGAGAGAACAACAACAACAACAATAATGTCCTGAACAGGAAAAAGAGACAAGGAGAACCCCTGACAGGAAACTACCTGTGGGGAAGGTCGGAAACAGCACTCACTTCTATCCCACTAGAACAGAGGTTATTTAGCAGAGCTGCTATGTTCTTCTCGTCAATAATACACCCTGGACTACAAGCTTATGCAAACGCTAAATGGCTCCAGATAACCCGATGGGAACTAATGATGACCATTAATTCAACAGTAAACGGATTCAATGCAATAAAAGAGGAACTGCGAGCGGTGAGAATGGTAGCACTACAGAACAGATATGTATTGGATCTCCTCACAGCGATGGAGGGAGGAGTTTGCGCAAAGATAGGACAATCATGCTGCACATTTATTCCTGCTAATGATGCCGATAATGGTACACTTACCGAAGCAGTATCACAACTGGCCCAGATGCACTCCAAGATGATGGAAGAAAGTAAAGGAGTGAAGAAGGATGATAGCTGGTTTTCATTGTTATGATCATGGATGCCATCATGGCTGTCGGACGGGCTGAAGATTATAGTTGGATGCATAATACTGGCTGGAGCTGCATTGATTATAATAAGGTTTTGGAAGGCCAGGAAGGCACGCACTACAGACAAAATGATCGAAATGGTTGGGGGACTGAAGTGGGAGAATGGGAGAAAAGACTCCCCCCAATCTCCTCGCGACCCTGACCCAGAAGATCGCGGCCCAGACACCCGCCACGAGATGAATTCGTCTATCTACCAGACGACCAAATACCCTGGTTCAAGAACATACGGATGTGCCCATCAGCCTGCCCACCAGCCTGCCCTACTCAAGCCGACATCTGCGGCATGGATGAACTCGACTAGGCCCTCAACAACAAGCACCTACATCGTTAGAGATGCCATGACGACCTAGCCAACTGTCAAGAACACACGTGCCACCATGCACACTGGACACTCCCACACCAACCCACATGAAGAATATACTCAGTGCTATGACGTAGGTGACGGATACACCCACTGACGCGCATCTTTATAATTTTTCACATAGGTTTTCCGAAATGCAGAAACGCAAGACACACAAAGCACTCGCTTACATGCTTGCTGACGCTTCTCCCGACCCTTGCATCGTGATGAAAATACAACGAAGACATGATACTGCCTATGAAGCCATGTGACACCGCAACACAAGTGCTGTGCATTACACATCCCCACCTATGAACCAGGCCCAAGTAGGCCGCAAGCAAGAGCCGCCATGAACACTGAACGAGCAAGAGTACAAGTGCTGACCCTGCAGAACTTGCCCAGCGAGAGCTGACAGCCAAGGGAGCGATGTTGCAACTCGTATGCTACCAGCCAACGCCAAGGTCACACCTGTAAGCAAAACCAGGCACGCAGAAGCAAATACAACTTTAAATGTGCAGAATTCTGCCTCAGCCACGGTCTCTCCTCACGTGACCAAGCCAAACCTGACAAGGTGCCAGACCCACGAGGGAGAAGTCACCTGGGTCCCACGTCTGGGACAAAGGCTGCAACAATGAAATGACCCAATGGACACCTACAGCGATAGGAATGGTCTGCTCTCAGGCCTATGAGCAAATCCACGCATTGTCTGCACAAACACATAGTTACATATTGCTGCAAATGACAGGTACACCGCGAGCTGGGAATAACGATGGTCCCAGGCTGGGGGGGCTCGCGGATGGACCAATCAGAACATGGGGGCACTCATCACTGACGCCACTAACATTAGCCAATCATTAGGGGTCTTCGTGTAACAATTTTCAAGTATCTAATAGAAGGGACAGCCCAAGTATACCACCTGACTGACCCTTAACCACTAACAATGTTCTCTATATGTATGCTATACTAACCCTACCACTCAGGGAACCAATCCAGAGTGGCGATAGGTTTTTCGCTAACTTTCCCAGGTGACGCAAGTAGCGTGTCATACTGAGGCAAAAAGGGGCCTGCGAGCCCCACGAATTTCGAGAGTCTGGACGGACGCGTATGATCCTAGACCCATCCCTGCCGTTGTTCAATAAACAGCAGAACCACCTTGCTTCTTGCGTGTGTCTCATACTCATTTTTGGGAAACACGGGAGGAGTTGGGGCCTCGACATTATGTATGTCTTTTCTGACAAAACAGATTGGAATGTTCTCCTCAGGGGGGAGGGTACAACTTTTCAATTTCACTTCACAGTTTACTGATTAGTTCCTGGCATGTACTTACAGACAAATTCTTCCCACAACATGTCCCATTGGGATGATTTTCCATGTAGACTTGCAGTGATTTTTTCCATAACACATATGTTTCATGCTACATTTATCCATTCGCCCTTGCCTGGCGTTTGTTCGGACTTCCATTTAATGACTAAAGTGGCACTGGCCGCTAGCAAAAGGTGGGCTGCTAGGCCCTTCATTTTCGCTCTTTCGTCCTCGCATTGTTCGAATCCAAAGAGAACCAACAAGGGATCTGCAGACCCCGAGACTCCATCAAGGTCTTTGATCCACACCAAGACTTCATTCAAGTAGACCTTGATTCTGGGGCAGGCCACCACATGTGCCAGTAGTCAGCTATTTCACCACACTTACGCCAACATAGTGGGCTTTGTGACCGAAACATTCTAGAGAGTCTGAGGGGGTCGTATTGCCACCTGTGTAGCAATTTGATCCCATGAAGTTTATATTGGCTAGCTACAGAGACTTGAGGTGCAGCTCTACACATCCTTGCCCACATATTTGGCTCAATCTCCTCCCCAAGATCCCTCTCCCACCTATTCTTCAGGTGCAACGTGGAACCCCTCCCTGCTTCATCCAATTCTCTATACATGGCGGATATCAAGACTTCCATTTCTGTTCAGCAGCTTCTCAAAGGGGGTGAGTTCTCGATCCACCTTATCATTTGATTCAACCCTTGACAGAGCTCCCTTAATCTGCAGGAAGTGGAAAGCAGGGAGGAGCCCAGCCCAGCCCAAGGTTCTTACCCAGTTCCGAAATTGTTATAAAGGTCCCATTCTTCCAGAGCTCACCCACCCTCTTCAGGCCCACTTCAAACCAGGATTGAAATCTGTCTACGTTACGAATATTCTCTCTAATGCCTGGGGCCCATAGATGACTCAAGGGGGATGGCCATGAAGTTATTCCCTGCATAGCCCTTCTCTCCCTCCATGCCTCCCAAATGGTTCCCATTATCGGGTGATCTCTTAGCCTCTGTACTAATTTGTTTCTCGGGACCGATAGCCACTCAGAGACCGTTGCCAGGGACAGGTAGTGATTGTCCATCATGACCCATTGAGGATCTTTGCAATTTCGTAGGTGGGGAATCAGAATTCGGAGCTGGGCGGCTTCATAATATTTCTTCAAGGTCTAGTAGCCCCATCCCTCCCTTATCTTTGGGCAATGTTAAAGTGTCATGGGCTACTCTCGCTCTTTTACCCTCCCAAAGGAACTTTACGACAGCTCTTTTGGCCTCATCAAAAAAGGTACTTGGCATTCGTATGGGGAGCATCTGGAAGGGATAAAGAAAGCGTGGTAGGCATACCATTTTGATCGCATTAAGTCTACCCATGCATGATATCGTAGGTTATTTCCATTTGGCTAGATCTGCATAAAATTTTAGGAGGAGGGGTGGGTAATTAGTTTCATAGAGTTTGGTAATGTCTCTCGTGACCTGTATACCTAGGTATTTAAACTTGACCTTTTCCAGGATAAGGCCCAGAGGGGAGAGCCTATCTACATCTGCGTGCGTGGTCTCATACAAGGGAAATAAAATGGATTTGGCCTCATTGATTTTGAAACCTGAAAGGGTCCCATACTCTTTAATCAGCTGGATTGCTCTGGAAATGGAGGATGTCGGATTCAGAGTAGGTTGTCTGTGTAGAAAGCTACTTTATATTATGTGGCTCCCAGTCTGAGTCCTTCAACCCGGGGGTCGTCTCTCAGTTTCTGGGCTGGAGGTTCCACCGAGAGCGCAAAGAGTATTGCAGAGAGACAGCACCCCTGTCCCATTCCTCTACCCAATTTAAACCAGCGGGAGTATTCACTGTTGACAAAAACTGAGGCCGTGGGTGATGTGTATACTGCTTGGACCCCTCCCCTGAATTCCAGACCTATCCTGACTTTGCAAAGGACTGCCTTCAGAAAGCCCCATTCAACCCTGTCGAAAGCCTTTTCTGCGTCGACTGAGAGGAGAGCTGGTTCATTCCTCATGGTTTGAGATGCATTAATTAAGTGTCGAGTATTCCTCATGGTGTCAGCTCCTTGTCTGCCCAATATGAAGCCGGCTTGATCAGTGTGTATTAGACGCGGCATTTACATCTCCAGTCGGGCTGCCAGGATTCTGGTATATATTTTTGCATCAATGTTTAGTAGGGATATGGGGCGATACAACCCGCATTGCTTAGGATCCCAACCTCCTTTTGGGATCACTGAGAGAAGGGCTCAGACACAGGAGTCAGGGGCTCTCCAAGTGTCTAAGATCTCATTAAAGAGTTCTACCATAAAAGGGAGTAGGGAGGAGAGAAAGGATGTATAGAATCCATCTGTGTAGCCATCCTCCCCGGGGGATTTACCTAATGACAGTCTCTTAACCGCATTCTCAACCTCATCTTCCGTTATCAGACCCTCTAGCATGCAGCTTTCATAGTATGTTATCTGCAGAATATTTACAGAGGACAGGTATTGATCAGTATCCGACTCCCCGGGTTGGGTTTCTGACCCATAAAGGGTCTCACAATAAGTGACAAATGCCTTGTGGATGTCTGCATTGGTTACAATGTGGGAGGTGTCTTGGTTTTCTATTTCCAGTACTTTCCGCTCCACCCATTGGGAACGTAGCCTGGCAGCCAATAAGGAGTCCGCCTTGTCCCCTTTCTCATAAAACTTCTGTCTTTGGAGTTGCAATTTACGGGCAATCAGTCTGTGTTCAAGAAGGCAAAGTTCTTCCCTCTTTTTCTTTGCCTCCAAAATCTTGTCTGCTCTCTCAGTTTCGTCTCTCCTCGCTTCCCCATCTAGAGGACATATCTCATTTCTGAGTTTGTTTTCGATCAAGTTTCTTTCCCTTTTCTTGCCAGCCCCTTCTCCCATCAGAACTCCTCGCCAGGTCGCTTTCCCCGCTTCCCACACTATTAGCTTGGAAACTTCCCCAGTGTTATTGCTCTTATTGTATTCAGTGATCTAATTTTCCATCTCCGCTTTGAAAACTGGATCTTTCCAGAGTGTTTCATTACACCGCCAGTGGCCTCCTTTCCTGGGAAAAATGTCCTAGTCAATGTCAGCCGTGACTATATTCTGATCTGACCAGGTGATCGGGACGATATCTGACCTGATTGTAGCATTATGCATTTCCTCCGTTAGGTATCTATAATCAATCCTGGTAAAGGTGTTATCTGGGGCGGAGTAGAAGGTGTACCACTGATCTTTGGGGCGGAGTTGCCGCCATATATCTCTCAGGCTTATCCCTCGTTTCAATTTTTCCCGCTTTCCTGTCCAAGTTGGGATCCGCCCACAGATTGAAGTCACCCCTAAGTATGACGTGTCCAGTGGCCTCTAACATAATTTTGGGAACTGTCTTTGCTAGGAATTTGGCTTGATATGATATGATATGATATTTTATTTGTAACGCGCACGTACACAAGTGTTTCAGAGCGCGACTAGGCAAGAGAGGGGAACAAGGGAGAACACAGCACAACATAAAAACGATCTTACTAGGCCCAGTCACATTGAGAACGCGCAAGTGCATGGGAAAGGGAAAAGGGAAAAAGTGCATGAAAGGGGGAGAGTGGAAAGTGCAGAAGGCGAGGAGCGTAGATAAATAAAATAAATAGAAAATTGAGGCAAACTGTGGTAGTGCAGTCAGCAAGTGGCAAGCGCGGTGTTTAAGGCAGCAGACTGGGTAAGTCTGAATAAGTGCAGAAAAAGAAGAAAAATGGGTGGGGGCTGTATGATAGATTCAGATACAGTCCCCAGTGCAAGGGGTGGCCAGGAGGCAGTGCAGGAAGGTGGCAGAGTGAGCAGGTACCTGGGCCCAGGGGACAGATGGTGGCCAGGTGCACAGTGCCAAGAGAGCAGATCAGCAGGGGAGAAGGGGAGCGAAGGCAGAAGCAAAGAGGAAGGTTTTGAGATGCTTCCTGAACCAGAGATGGTTCTCCTCAGGTTTTAGAGTGGCAGGGAGGCTGTACCAGAAAGGGAGGCCCCAGCCGAAGATAGAGATCTACCCCCAGCTCGTTTCTTTGAAAAACGACTGACCCTGAGGGAGTTAGAGGTAGAGGATTGATTGAAAAGCCAGGGTGAGAGGTTAGACCCCTTGGGAACCCCATAGTTGGAGAGGAGGATAGATGATAGGAAAGACCCCAGTTGGACCTGGGAGGGTTGACCAGAGAGGAAAGAGGTCAGCCAGGCCAGAGCCTGATCAGTGATACCCAGATTATCACGGAGACGGTTGAGCAGGATGGTGTGGTTGACCGTGTCGAAGGCAGAAGAGAGATCAAGAAGGATGAGGACAGAGGGAATGTTAGAATCAAGTTTGGAGAGCAGATCTTCACGGATATTGAGGAGAGCAGTTTCTGTGCTTCTGGCCGCTCTGAAGCCAGACTGGTGGTCATGGAGTCAACCAACAGAATCTGAATGAAGGTTAAGCTGAGAGATGGCCAGCTTTTCCAGGAGTTTGCCCAGAAAGGGGGTAATGGAAATTGGGTGATTGTTTGCTGGACAGGAAGGATCAGCTGTGGGTTTCTTCAGAAGAGGATGCACAAGGGAGTGCTTCAGAGGGGAGGGGAAGGATCCTGAGGCAAACGAGTGGTTGCAAAAATCAGCAAGGGCAGGAGTGAGGATGTCAATGTGGTCCTTGATGGTTTTGGGGGGATGAACCTGTTTTGACGAGGCTTTCATAGATCGGACTTGTCTAGCGACCTCGTCAGGGGAGAAAATAGGAAAGGAAGAGAAGTATGGTGGGGATATGCTTAAAGGGGGGTCTCCAAGCACAGACTGAGAGGGAATAGGAGGGGGAGGGGAGGAGAGGGTGGACAGGATGTCCTGGGTTTTAGAGATAAAGTGCAAGGCAAGGGCATTGCAGAGAGCCTGGGAGGCAAGAGAAGGGGAGGAGACTGCGGCAGGGTTGGCAAGCTCCTTGCATATTTTAAAGAGTTTGGCTGAGTTGTTGGATGCCGCAGAGACACGGCTTGAATGTGGGCTTTCTTCTTAGTGCGTACAGAGAGTCGGTATTGCCTTTGGAGCAAGCGACAGGCCAGTTTGTCAGAGGATGAGCAAGAAGACCTCCATTTCCTCTCAGCCGCCCTACACTTACGTTTAAGTGTAGCTAGGTCGGAATCATATCAGGAATTCCACTTGGCTTTGGACTTCGAGCGGATCCTCATGAAAGGGGCAAGAGCATCAAGAGTATCAGAGATGGAAGAGTAGAGAAGGGACAGGGTTGTGTCAGGGTGTGAGTCAGCCAGGGGAGGAGGTGGCAGCGAAAGCCTCAGCTGACACACGCTTCATAGGTCGGATGTCCGAGAAGGTAAGTGGAAGTGTTGGGGTGTGGTTGGCTTGGGAAGAAGAGAGTGAGAGATGGGAGGAGAGGAGGCAGTGGTCACTCCAGGAGAGAGGAGTGGTCAGAGGAATAGAGAGGGGGGGCCAAGGGGAGATCAAGACATCAAGTGTGTGTCCTGCAGAGTGCGTCAGGCCAGAGGGGAGGATAGAGAGGGAGAGGGTATCGCAGAGGTTGCGAAAGAGCAGCGATGAGGGACAGTGAGAATCGAGGTGAATGTTGAGGTCACCAAGGAGGAGGAGTTGAGTGGTTGAGGCCAGGAGGGAGGAGGAGAGGTCGGCCCTCTTAGAGAGAAAAGAGGTGATTTGCCCGGGGGGCCAGTAGAGAGTAGCAACAGCAAGAGAGTGGTTAGGAGAGAGTGAGAGCCTGCAGACAAGGCATTCAAAAGAGGAGTAAATCTGAATGGGAACTATAGTGGCAGGAATCTACTCAGGAAAGATCAGGGCTACGCCCCCTCCAGGTCGAGTGGATCTGGGTGCGGAGAGGATCTTGTAGCCCTCAGGGAGTAGAGTGTCAAAGCTTGTGACAGAGCTAGCCGTGAACCATGTCTCTGTAAGACCGAGGACATCAAGGTCCAGTTCTTCAAGGAGGTGGCAGATGTCAGAGGCGTGTTTGACAGCAGAGCGAGAGTTGAGAGTGGCAAGATGAAGAAGGTTGCCGGCCTTAAAGACCTTCCGGGGAGGGGTACAAATCAGAGGTACGCTCTGCGGAGTTGTGGAGGTAGCCTGAAGAGTGGCAGAGGAGGAGGAAAAAGTGGGTAAGGTAGCCAGGGAGTGAGAGGAGGGGACAGCTGGAGATGAGAGGAAGTTGATGAGGTGAGGGAAACGCCTATCAAAGAGGAGGAGATTGGCCTGAGGACCTTGGACCATGACAGTGCCATTTAGGTAGACATTAAGGATGACTCTGGAGGAATCGAAAGAAGCCATGAGGACATCCCAGTGAGTGCCACCATTAATGGGAGAGGAGGAGACAGGGCAAAGCACAGAGATCATATGGGGGATCCATAGATCCGGTGAAGGAACAACAAAGAGGGTGTCGGTGAGGGTCTGTCTGGAAGAGGCGCTCATATAGGTATCAGCGATGGGGAGTCCAGGGGTGGAGACCAAGATATCCTTTTAAATGTCTTTTTTCCAGACTTAGTGAGAAGGGAAGAGTAGTTGATAGAGAAGCAGTTGGAATAGATGGGAGAAACAGAAAGCACCATGAGCGGAAATGAGAAGAGGCACAGGGAGGAGTAAGCAAGTAAAGCAGTGTTGAACAGTCGCTGGGCTAGCAGGTTACAATCAATGGCCAAAAGTTAAATGCAGAAATACACTGAAGTTGAACTTTCAAGTAAATGCAAAGATACACCCAAGTTTGACTTTCAAGTAAATGCAGAAATACACTGAAGTTGAACTTTCAAGTAAATGCAAAAATACACCTAAGTTTGACTTTCAAGTAAATGCAGAAATACACCGAAGTTTGACTTTCAAGTAAATGCAAAAATACACCCAAGTTTGACTTTTCAAGTAAATGCAAGAATACACCCAAGTTTGACTTTCAAGTAAATGCAAGAATACACCGAAGTTTGACTTTCAAGTAAATGCAAGAATACACCCAAGTTTGACTTAAAAGTTAAATGGGAGACCAGTAGTTAAGGAATTTAGAGTGGTAGTCAGATGGTAGAGGTGAGTATAGATAAGCTTCACATGAGAGCATGACAGGAAGAGTTGCGTACCCTCTGAGAAGGGAGTACAGGTAAATCAAGGAGGGAACTAACCCAAACAGAATATGGTAAGAGAGTCATGGCAGTCCAATAGTCCAGGGAAGCAGCCTCAGTGACAATGAGGGTTTGGCTGTTGCAAATTGTCCCGTATTGGGGGCGTATATGGTTGCGAGTGTGATGTTTACCTTTCCCACAGTGCCTGCAACAAGTAGAGCTCACCCTTCAACATCCCCCCATGTCTTGGAGATTGCGAAGCCTAGCCCAATTCTAATGAGTATCCCCACTCCTCCCCTTCTCAATGGGCCGTATCCCCGGAATTATATCCCTGTTCGTGATCTCAGGAGTTTCCGTTCCTCTCCCTTAGCATATTTCGTTTCCTGATGAAAGAGGATATCCAGTTTCCCCCTGCGAAATTTCCGACATAATGAGGATCTCTTTGTCGGGGAATGAAAGCCTTTAACATTTAATGTTTCCACCCTGAGGAGGTCTCCTAACCGTTGGCCTGTAATAACCGGCAATCGTCATCATGCATTTTAGAAGACCCTTCAGCCATAAGTGACACCTTCTTGAGATGTCGATCAGCCGTGTGTGCACCCTTACACGTCTCAGTGAGGATTCTGTTCCCGACCCACCCCCTTCTGTACTGCTTCCTCCTGTTCTCCACCTTCTGGGTGCTTTTCCAAAAGGTCAGCGGTGCAGTCGCAAATCTCCATTTTGGATTTCAATCTTATCTTCCTACCTCCATATTCAAAAGAGAGGGAGAAAGGGTAGCCCCACCTGTATCAAGTTCCTTGTTCCTTGAGCCATTTCGTGAGGGGGCCGCACATTCACCTTAGGGCCAAGGTCAATGACGATAGGTCCTGGAAGATAGTGATCTGCGCTCCTCTAAAAGTAAGTGAGCCTCCAGACCTGGCTTTCTCGAGAATCCTAGCTTTATCCTGGTACCTGTGAAGCCTGGCAAGGATGGATCTTGGACCACCCACAGGCCCTCCAGCTCCATGTATCTGCTCCATTTTGGGCTCATCAATCTCTTTGTCCGCAACCAGTATTTTGATGTCATGGATCGTTTTCCTGAGGTCCCCTTTTGTTCCGCCCTCATGCTCGAGGATGCCAAAAAAGCGTAAGTTATATCTTCTCTCTCGATTTTCCAAATCGTCCATCTTTAATTGAAATTCCTGCTCCCTTTGCTCTATCTCCCTTATTCACAGGTCCATCTGGGTTTCAAGGGTGTCTATGGAGGCCTGGTTGTTTTCTACACCGTCAAGTCTCTCTTCAATCTTGTCCATTCGTTGTGTTATCTTATCTATTTTTCCACCAATGTTGGCTTCCATGGTCCTTATTTCATTTAGGAGAGCAGCAATGTCTCCTTTTGTCGCCGCTGCTTCTGTCCCAGAGGTATCCATGATCACTGTATTTGTGCCGTCAGAGGCGAGCGATGGTGGGGAGTAAGCGTACTTGGCTAATTTTAATTTAGCTTCAATATAATGTCTGTTGTACCAGAGGAGGTACATGCCCCATTGTCAGGGGCCCTACCCTCCGTATCAATAACCCGGTACTGATGGCCCCAAATGATTTCAGGAGTAATTAGGTGTTCTGAGTGTCTATGTGGATCCAAGGTTGATTTACAGTGTATAAGCCTCTTTGATTCACTCTCGGCATCCCCCCACTTCACAGGGAGTGCAGGGCTGCAGTCGTGGTCCTCTCTACTGCCGTCCCCCACCACGTGTTCTTTTTCTGCTGAGGAGCACAGGAGAGGGGGTCCCATGACTCCATAATGTGCAAGAACCTTGGGATCAGACCTCCTGTTTTATGCTTTCCCTCTGAGTGTCGTACGCCGGCGTCGAGAAGTCGTGTGGATGGAACGTGTGATGCAGGGGTGGGGCTTGGGCCACAATCTGGTGTACTGGTTGGTATTTGTGTGTTGGGAGAATTTGGAGGCACCTCCTTTTACCTATGGGTGGTTCCATCTGTTGGTACAGGGTCTCCGATCCATTTAATGTTAGTCCTTATGAAGTAAGCCGGGTCCGAGTCAGCCAGGCGGTTTTGTAGTCAGGTGATGACGGGGCTGATCACTTACAACCTCTTTGATGAGGTGTGCCCGGGCCCCCTGTCTTCCGAAAGACGTTTCCCCAATAGTACAATGTGCTTCTCTAGGTGGGGAGTACCTTCTCCACTGAAGTCGCGTGGCGCAGGACCGCCAGATCGGCGTAGGTCGCTTGGAGATAGCTGGGCTTGCGGGTATTTCAGGCTCTTCCCCTCTTTGGGTTGTTGGTGCTGGGCCTCTAGTACCACAGTTTGAGGCTCCACTCAAGTCTGTGTATGGCTGAGGGTATGCATCCCCCTTGCCCCGGCCTCGCTGAATGGTGTGGTATAGCGCTTTTTATATGGCAGGGGTCTCTGGGGGGCTGATAGCATGTGGTCGTTTGTGTTAGGGATCTCTACATAGCTCTGTGCGCTACTGAGGGTGTCTCTCCCCTTCATCCAGGCAGTCCTGTCAACCCTTGCGGCCCAACTGCTGTTCTGTGAGAAGGGAACCTATGGGGTGCTATTTCACAGCTGTCAGGGTTATATACTGGCTGGTGAGGGCTAGCGGTGGTCACTTACAGTTTGCTCTGTGGACAGCGCTCAAGCCAAGCTACTGTTTATTTTCACAGGGATGCGCCCGCAGTCCAGTGTAGTCCCTCAGCGATTTGTTCCCCATGCGTCATCGTATGATCCCCTCACTTGCTTTATTCCGCCGGCTACAATGACGGTGTTGTGTCGGCCGCCCAATGTGCTCTCCAGGTAGTGGGTACTTTGTATGGCTCATCAGGTCTGCTCAGGGAGCATGGCACAAGGCAGCGAGAGCCGCGTGGTCCACCTGGGGTTGGCCGGGCTCGTCGGACGTCCCCCATGCGTCCCCTCATTATAACAGGTGGTCCAACGAATGACTGGAGCTCGCAGTCTTTCAGGCGGTCCAAAGCCATAATCCACCATGACTGGAGGACGCACCAAGCGGGCCACTCAGCCCACGTGAGGCGGCGCAGGGCCAGGGATCTTTGTGGGGTTCGCCTCCACAGTCTCCGGGACGCTGCAGCTCCCCAGCACACCGCACTTGCCTCCTTATCTGCAGAAGCCGTCTCTTTCTGTGCTTCAATTACGAAGAACGGGCCATGAGGACAGGCTCCCCAGATCTCCCCAGTGAGGTGCCAAAGTTTGATTATGAGATGCACTGGTTGGTCTTCAGGCAGCAATGTGCGCCAACATCGGTTGCACTTTTTGTTCGGCTACAGTTCCTGGGGCCTTCGTGTTCACACACAATGATTTCTCTAGGAATTTCAGTCTGATTTTCTCTGGGTTTTTTGTAGTGTGGGGGGGGGCGCCTTCATGCAACTCTGACTCACTTTTCTGCCATGGGGGGGTCCAGAAGCGGGAGCTGAAGACCACTTTACGGACCACGGAGGCAGAGTTTACACGGAGGAAGAGCTCCTCCATGCGCACCCTGGTAGCCAGTCCTTACTGCATTTTTAACCACATTTTTGTTTGACTGAGGGGGTAAAGTATGGGTAGAGGGTAGGGAGTTAGAGTGGGTGGAATGAAGAAATATGTGAGCTGTGTCCCACCACATTTTCACAAAAAATTGTAACAAAATGACAGTAAAAAAATACCGGGGTGAAAAATCAGCAGTCATGGTATGTTGCAGCACATGTGTGCCACTTGTCTTCAGATTGCACCATGATTGGCATATGCAATTTAAAACGATAAAACAAATTACAAACATCATTGAAGACTTTCCCCCAATACCTTGTGTATCCTCATTGTGACATGCCTATGTCTCTAAATATCATGTTATCCACTTTGGCTAGTCTCTTCCTAACTCCTATCCCTAAAAGTGGCATAAATATGGGGATCAAGCAGACCTATTCCGACCTGTTAAACCAACTGGAATGCGTGGCAGTCCATAGTAGTGAAAGCTATGCAAAACTCTCCCAGACGACTCTGAGCTACACGCCCATCACTGCATTTATTGGTCAGGATAGGACCATGTGAATTGCCATTTAAAAGAATAATACAGGAGGATTCCTTTCTTAACTACAGGAGTAGTTGTGCAACTGGTGAAGGGCCAAACCTTTAGCTGCTTGGGCCCATGTATATTCTCTCCATGTTTGAAGACCCATCCTGAATGACACCCGAATTGCTACCCTTATGTTTCCAAGAGGTCTGGACCAGCAGAGTAACCTTACAAAGCAGTCCTACACCTAAAACACTATGGAAACAGTATTTGTGTTGTCCTTTCTGCACAAGCATCATCGGGATGAAGTAGGGCCAGACCTCCATCTGCTGGGACATATGTATTGTAGAAATCCCATCTAAAGGCACCCCTGCCCTCTTCCAGAACCCCTTAAGTCATGCCAGTGTTGACATGCAGATGAATACCTCATTCTTAGCGATTGCCCATCTCCCACCCCAATATCACAAAGGTGAGAAACGTTACTAAGGCGACCATACCAGCCTTATCCCAGGCAGGTATAAGAGGAAATGGACCTAATGTAACTAACGATGGAGAGAATAAGCAAACTTACTGTTAACTGACACACACGCATGCAATAGACTTGAAGGAAATATGCACTCACCATAAAAAACATGGACAGTAGATCAAATATGTATTTACACACAAAGAACATTGCTTGCAACCATAAAGACACAAAGACCATAACATAAGCAATGTATAACCTGGAATGCAAGACGAACGATCCACTTATAAAGCTCATTAAAATAAAAACGTGACTGTAATGGGTAGCCATCTTTTCAAAAGGGACGCAGCAGCATGCACTTATATTAATGAAAGGCCACAAGGCTTCATGGAGCTCAAACTGCTGAAATCACTGAAATACAGACCCATGCAGGGCACAGACAGTAGCTGCGTTGACCCATCCAAGGTTAGTGAGAAATTAAGGAGGGTCTGGACAAGTTGGAGAGAACACAAGATAATAATTACCATGGCACAAGACATATTTTTCTTAGATTAATTAAAGAACAACTGGCCTATGAACACCAGGTGCAGAATAATTATAAGCTAAAACCATCAAAAAGAATGCATCAACTAAGTCCCTAGTGTCCAGGAAAGTAATAACACTTGCACTTACATTAGTTAAAATCTCAGTAAATGCAGAGTGAAATAAGTCAAAACACACTCCTCTCGCACGTGACCCATAATTCAAAAACACTGTCTATTCTTTAGCCCCGGACACAGATAGGCATCTCCCTCGACTCCCCACATATTCTCAGAAGTGAGGCGCGTTGCTAGGTTAACTACAAAGAGGTTGGTTTGGCTCAAGGCCTAGGAATAAGGGATAGTATATTTTTTCATTGAAAGGAAAGCAGCTTGTTGGCCTCTCTCCACTACTCATGTCTGACTAATGTGTTGATGACCTGTCAGTTGCCCAAGGTTAGTCAGTAAGATGCCAACCAATGAAAAAAACCCAATTTTAGATCACCCATTACATATTATGCTAACCAATAGCTTATTGTAGAGATGACATGCATTCGCTATTATCATTTTAGAGGTGGTCGCAGGTGGAGCCTTCATATAGGCAACATCCAATTAGAAGACTAACACCTATACAATATATACATAGTCAATTCCCTTAACCCCGTATATTTTTGTAACCAAGATCGTAGGATGTCAGTATTGATGTATTTTTGATTCATAAGTTGTTGCTTTGAATGAGAACCTCTGAGAGCAGCAACATTAATGCTTGTATGCTGTCCCTGCTTTATGTTGGATCGTTAATAAAGCAGGTTCTGCCTTTCCCTTTGACCATTTCCATTATTGAGTGCAGGATTTCTTGACCTCCCGTTTCTACTTAAAATAGGGTTTTCCAGGCCATGTTATCATATGGTAGTGGATCGGATTGTGGCCAGAGCAGTTGGATGGTCGAAGTTTCCTTGCTGCAGCCCAAAGACTCCGAGGTGACCTGTGGAGACTGGTATCATGCATGAACTCAGAGAGATTGACAGGTGCCCCCTTGGAGAAATTCCTGTCTAATCCCTTTGAGGCGACCCGTAGGGTGAAGGGTGTCTGGCAGATTGGTGGAAGCACAGTACTGAAGCCTTCGGCTGATCCATGGATCTAAGCATATAGCATTGTGTTGGCAAAATGGGGTAGGGTATTGTTTGTATATTGGAGAATTGTGGTAAAATAAAAGTAGAGGAGCAGCTGTGTACATCTGCAGGAGATCCCTCCCCCTGTTAGGGAGAATTCTCATATATGGCTAGTGTCACTTACCTAGTGAGTCCCTCAGCAGCTTTGCTGGATTTCTAGGATTTTATTTTTCACCTGGTAAGAGTGTGAGCCCTTTTTCCCACTCTTACATGTGTTTTGCTGTGTGTGTTTAACATGTTTGTGTTCATAGACTGTGGAGCCTCACCTAATCCACAGGCATCATCTTTTCACTGTGTGTTACACAGTACCCTCAGTGCAGTGACACAGGGTTGTCTTTTAGACTTCCCAACTCAGACTCCATTTTCTGGGTCTGACTAGTGTCCCCCAGAAAATGTAAAGTTGCCATTAACTTTACTAGTCTCTTTTAAATCCACAGACCCAATGCAAACCATTTTACATGGAGTACTGGAAAGGGTTACTACTTATCCCTTTTTGTCTGTCTCTCTTGGAGCATTGTTTTGCTCTCTTTCCATTAAGACTTGGCTGGTGGCAGTTCTAAGTACCCTATTTTTGCTACAGCGGTTATCTTAAATAACCATGGCTTGTTTTAGGCTATCTTGGTAGCCTCAAACTTAAACCCGCTTGACCATATTGTTTTTAATATTGTTCCGGCTGGGTTTAGTCACCATTTCTTTTTGGAAAAGTCTTTCTTGTGTACGTCTCTACGCGCCAAACCAGGTTTGGTTCCTTTGTTCACCATCTTCTTTAGGTGCCTGAAAGTCTGGGTAGGCAGGATGTGAGGGAGGGGTTTTAGGACCACTGCCATGGGTTCCCTTGGTAACCGGAGTCGCACTCCTGTTTGATTGGCTGGGTGACTGACCCCGCCAGGACAGCCACCCTGATGTGCGATTGACAGCCAGGCTGTGTGAATGGGGGAAAACTGCATAAAAAGCAGGTCTCTGGGTCTGGAAGAGCAGAGTCGCCACTGGAACGAGAGAACCGAAGAGGAGTTTAGGGAAGAGGACCCCTGCCACGACTGAACCACCCAGTGAAGCCCTGCTGCAGGTCCGAATCTTCAGCCTCCAATGACAGAGAGGATCTTCCAAGAATCTTCTTACTTTGAACTGGTGGGGCCAACCAGTTCACCCAAACTCCAAGCCAGAACCCCATCCTCTGGTCGAATTCGCTGTACAGAGCTACTGTGGGTCGCACCCTGCTTGGGTTTTAAGAAGCGCACCTTTTATTAATTGTTTTGCTCTGCTGCTGGTTTCTTCCCTGGGTGGTGCAGTACTTTCTGTCAGTCTTCCTACTTCCTACCCTGTCAACTTCCTACTTTCTGTCAGTCTGACAGTCGCTTCAGGAACCGTGAGCCTGCAGGAACTACCAGGAATGTCTGCCTCAGCTACAGATTCTTCTCCATTCTCCAAGGTACTGTTCAACATCCGGTTGTTCGTTTCGTCCAGCCGCGGTGAAAGGGTGTGAAACCTTTCACCAATCCGAGGGCTTGCCCTTCTCTTCTCTTTTAAACTAACTTTTCTGCTGACCAACTTCTTTCTGAACTCTTGGCAAAGACTTAACCGCAAACTCCCCTGAACTGTGTGATCTTGAGCAAAAGACTTTTGTCCTATTGACTTTGGCCCTAAGCCTTTTGCATCTGATTTCCTCACTGTAGTTCCTCTTTATAGATTGCCCTGCTTACTTACTTGTTGGTACTGTTCCATTTCTACCCAATTTTGTCTTTCCCTCCCTTTTAAATTAACAGTGCCATTTTGCTCCCACTTCATTTTGTGAGCTTAACTTGTCTGGAAACTATTGGGAGTGGTGTATTAAGAGTGTGAGTTTTGAACTGCTTTCCTTTAGTGAAATGTTAGACAACTGAAGAGTAAATAAATGTATATTCTTTTACTTGAAAACCTTGACTCAGTGCTTGTTTCAATCATAGTGATTGCTGTCCTTTGGGTAACTATTTGATACTGCTCACTTGAGATAAGTCTGGCTGCTCAGCCATTGCTACCACTTTACTGTGTGGTACATGCTTGTACCAAAGGTGAATTTATGCTGCCACTTGTAGTCCTAATTTTGTGTAGTGTTCCCAAAGGATACTGCATATAATTCTGCCTAACA
The DNA here is from genome assembly GCF_040938575.1 of Ambystoma mexicanum. Classification (NCBI taxonomy): domain Eukaryota; kingdom Metazoa; phylum Chordata; class Amphibia; order Caudata; family Ambystomatidae; genus Ambystoma; species Ambystoma mexicanum. The sequence goes on from NC_090928.1 coordinate 743,201,726, forward strand.
CCACCCCCCTACCTCTAGTGTATTGGGGACATGAGATTGTGCCATGCCTAACACCAGCCATAATACCAATACCATAGCGAGTGTTTGAAAGAAGATACCCATTGAGACAACCCTACCGAATGTACCCTCGATTTGATGATAACCTGCACGAGGAAACACCTGAAGGAGTATGAAAACAAGCTAACTAACAAATTGATTACATCATAAAGGAGTGTGCACGACATCCCGAGATACCGGCTGAAGATAATGTATAGATCCTGAAGAAACTAATGACGAAGTGAAGAATCAAGTGTGCTTTCCAGTATAAAGAAAGACGATTACACGTGCACGAAGTGCTGCAGAAAAACAATTGTTCAACAAATGTACAGACGCTGAAATGCAAGGAAGATTAAGTCACCATAGAAGCTAGCTATGAGTAGCGAATAGAATGTAGGTGAAGCTGCCATTGTATAGAAACTGGACATTGGTATCTTGAAATCAGTATGCCAGAACCCATGGAGCTGGAATGGAAAACTGTGTCACAGCAAGAATAATAGGCTCTTGCAGCTGCATGGCAAAGCTGCCTGGCCTGGAGTCAAGATTCAAGAAGCAAGGTCAGTTATCTACTCTGAAGAAGAACGAGTATGCAGAGGATGAACCTTCTCGCATTAAGGTGCATGATAGACCACAGAGGATGCCAAACTTTAATTCATTTACAGCATTTAAAAGCTGGAAAATGGACCAAATCATGGTCTCCTGTCGCGTGAGCCAAGGATGGAAATAGAGATTGAACTTGAAGTCCCAGACATAATAGCGATTGCCCTTACTCCTGTGCGTTCTCAAAGAGAAGGATACTCTGCAAAGCCAAGTGCAGAGACAATTTCATGCAGTGGTCGAAGTGTACGAAAACAGGTAGTAGAACTATGTTCCCTGTTGACCTGCCCCCACTACCTACAAATCCCATTGGCAAGTCCCTCTCAGGCACAATCCACACCCCAAAACAAGCACACCTACTGTTTAAGGGAGTGTTCAGTGCAGTGCACTGAAGTACACATTTCCACTTCTTCTGACACTTTTAAAGGCATAGGAACAGTCAAAAGTAATTTCTCCCACCCTCTTTGACAACTGATTTCATGGCAGAAGACATGGGCGATGAGAGATGCTGGGCTAATTAGGTTGTGAGGTAGTTTCATATCCTATCTCACTGCACCTGGGTCTGGGCTTACGTGCTGCTAGATTAACTGAATGTTCCAGACTTGGCACAAGCATGCCAACCAATTATATCAGTCCATATAACAAAGGACCTTATAGTATGAAAACCAATGAGAAAATCAATGAGAAATAGTGTACCCAATGTTTCAGAAATTAAATGTTTTTGGAGATAGGCATAAGTTGTCCACCTGATGACGGAAGCAAATAAAAATCCTTGGTCGTATAGAAATGTATACTTAGCTGTTTCCCTTAACCATACCCAACCCTTGATAGGTTTTTCACTATTGCCACGTAGTCGGATGTCATTCTGACGCATTATCTAGTATAAGGACTGTATTTTGTGTGAAGATCTTTGAGAGACTGAGCGTACATCCGTCGATATCCGTTGTAACCACCCTGTTTTAGATAATTGTTAATAAAACAGTACTTTGGGCCTCATTACGACCCTGGCGTTGGACCATGGTGCTATTAGCACCATGGTCCATGCCGGATTCCGCCATGGTGGATGGCGGAATTACCGCCCCATTACAAGGTTGGCGGGGCGGTAATTCCCCATTCACCATGTCCCCTTCCCCATTCCCATTTTTGGCCCATAGGGCACAATTGGAATGGGGAAGGCGCTAATTACGGCACTGTAAATTACGGTGCCGTAATTAGCACCAAGGTCGCTTAGCGCCTTGGACTTTAACACCTGCAAAAAGCAGGCGTTAAAGTGTGAATCTGGCGTTAAGGGTTTAACGGCGCCGCAGCCTTTTATGGTGCAGTTAACCCCTTAACGCCAGGGTTGTAATGAGGCCCTTTGTCATCCTCCTGAGTTGGTTCTGTTATTTGGACTCAAAATGACTCTGGTGTGAGTACGTGGTAGCAGTTTGGATGGTTTCAGGATCCAAACCACTTTGTCTCCAGTATTTTGGACAATCGGGCATCCTCCGTCATTAGCTGGAAGATCGCAGTGTTTCCTGTGGAGTACGGCGATAGAAATAAACTTGCAAGAAGCATCGAGACAATGGGCAGGTCCCTATTTGAAGAAATCGATGCTTTGTTTCCACGGGTGCTCTGCAGACAGAAGGCAAAGTGGTCAGATTGAAGGAGGAGTCAATACCGTAGGCCTCGAGTCGATCAACTAATGCAAATAGACTAAGGGAAATGGCAATATAAATTTTATTTATTTATTTATTTATTGCTCATTTATATAGCACCTATACACTTAGAACAAAGTGCTTCAAAGTACTCCAATGTGGGGAAGGGAGAGCAAATTACATTCATAATAGGCATTTGGACTTTCAGAATGTGCAAGTGCAATGTATTAGAGGTACAACATAGAACCAAATACAGAACAGATTACAAAAAATTAATATAATTATTGTACGTGCCTGACAGCCGTTTTAACAATGCAAGAACTTTTTACATAAAGAAAGGAGAGAGGGGTAGGGGCATAGAGTGAGGACAAAAAAGAACAATGGGCCTCATTACGACCCAGGCGGTAAGTTACCGCCTGGGCCGTGACTTTACCACCATGGCGTAAACTACGTTTACGCCATGGTGGTTGGCGGACTTACCGCCCCATTCCGACCTTGGCGGGGCGGTAAGTCCCCAATCCCCATTTACCCTTCCCCATTCCCATTTTTGCCCCATAGGGCATAATGGGAGTGGGGAAGGCGTTAATTACGCCACCGTAAATTACGGTGGCGTAATTAACTCCATGGTCCCTTAGCGCCATGGATTTTAACACCTGCTAAAAGCAGGTGTTAAAAGCGCCATGGCGCTAAGGGACCTCGTACTCAGGCGGTAAGGGTCGGCGCTGTTAACGCTGCCGTAAACCCCTTACCGCCTGGGTCGTAATGAGGCCCAATGAGACTATCTTCCTGCGTGATAGCAGGTCTGATATTGTAAGTACTTGAAACCAAAGTGTAGAGGGGCTGGGGGATGGCAGGTGGATGAAGCACACACACAGCAACACAATACAAAAGTGGCAACAGGAGTATAGTCATGAAATCAGAATAGGTGAGAAGCCAGCTCCCAGTAGCGATGTAGGGGTGCCAGAGGAAACATGTGGCTAGGATCTGCCTTCAGAGTCCAGAAGGAGATTGTTGTGGTGTGCTGGTGAGGTGAAGAAATTAAGAGGGGGGCCCCCAGTGCCCTCGAGGCCCAGAAAGGCCCATACATGGTCTGCAGTGACCCTTTTATGAGGCCCTTGCATAAAGGGGCAGGATATGATATTTTGAGCAACAGGAAATGTTGTGTAGACAAAGATAGCGCCTAGAAGTCCTAGTTCAAGGAAATTGGAAGAAGCCATTTCAAAATCCAACAGGGGTAGAGATAATAAGAGAAAATGCACGGTCAAGACCATAAAAGGTGATGTCTTAAACCCTCTATAGGGTAAAATAAGTAGAGGCGAGAGAAGTATACCCCTTATTATAAATGGTGAATAATTAAGGGAATATGATCACGGTGGTGTTAATGCATAGTGTGTGATTAGTTTAAAATATTATTTGTTGTATAAAGTATCAAGTAGCAATAGAACTGTGAAAGGTTGAAAGCAACATTGTTTTGAAGTTAAGGTGTAGTGAACGATTGGCGCCAATCAAAAGATAGATAGGTCACTGAGGTAAAAATGGATTGAGCAGCGATTGGTGGTGCTTGCTCATATTTGTTGTTTTAAAAGATAAGTGTGGTGATTTGAGTTGAATTCAAAAGTCTATTTTATTGATCCGGTATAGTATCGACAGTCAATTGAAACTTGTCATTATGAAGGACACTCCTCTCATGCATCTTTGTAAGACACTGCCAAAACATGCACCCAAGCTCCAATAGTACAGTGCAGAATGGGTGAAGGGCACAGCGGATAAAATGTTCACCCCATGGCCACAAGGGGGATCATTGTCAAAAGTGGCATTGCAACACATGACCACGTACGTGCACGCTGCGTACACAGGAAAGAAATTAGAGAAAATACTGGAAAAAGAGCACCTGTCACCGGAGGCGTGGATGCTTAATCAGCATAAGGGAAATGGCGTTGAGCAATCAACCCCTCCTACCTTGCCCAAAAGCAAAGGTATAAATCTAGAAGAGATAGGAGTTTATCCTTTAAAGGAGGTAAAGGCAGCAGGGGGCTTTAGTAACCCGATATATGAACCCCCTGTTTACAGTAATGACGACAGTCCAGAAGAGAGTAAAAGAAAGGAAGACGCTTGTAAGTTCATACGAGATAAGGAAGAAAGAGGTCACAGATCAAATTTATTGACAGACAGATCGAGAAATCAAGCGATGAAGGGAGAAAAGGACAGGGCTGATGAGGTAATGCTCGTACAGAACGAATGGATGGGGGATAGATACTACTCAAGTTAGATGGGAAAATCAGAGTTGGGCAAAGAATGAGCAATAAAATCCCCGGTATCACAACCACAAATTGAAACATGTTTAGTGATAAACGCAGAACATTATCTTTGAGCAGATTAAATCTAGATAAGGACATTGGAGATGATAGTCACACTAGTTGGGGTCTGGAATTGTCAGAGGAGGAAAGAGACTCAAGTCATGAGGCAGAAGGAGAGGGTGCATGCGCCCCCCCCGTGGGAAGCCAACAGATGGATGAAGAAGTAAGATGGTCAGATCTTGAACATCCTAAAGAAAGAATGCCAGATTCCGTAGCATATCCTGAGCTCCCCCAAAGATGATCATATAGTGAGAAGAGAGATTCTCCACCATGTGTAAGCAGGTTAAAGTCGCTACCAGCAAGTAGGCAGATAGTGATCATTACCCCTACCATAGATAGATTAACAGTGGGATCCGACTATGGGATAGGATTCACACAGTTCCCTCTGCTAGAGAACGGGGGAGCAAGACTGCAATACATTCCATGGCCACAGATGGATAAGGGTAACTTAAAATGTAAGCTCCCTAGTTTGACTTCGGGGCTGGGAAATGGATATACGAGCTAGAAAAAATGGCAAGAGGAAACATGCTAGCCATAGGAGACAAAAAAGGTCTCCTGGCAGCCATTCTTGAGAGAGGGCTAATGACATATGGAGGATAGTGGGATACTCAAGTGTGACTGCACACATCAAATTACATGATGGAGCTCATTTTAATAATTGTAGGGCAGATGTTTGGAGGGCTCTTAGGGTACAGTATCCCAACACATCAGATATGGGTGCAATTATGACACGTAAAATGAAAGAAAATGAAGACCCTATTGCTTATATTCATGATATTCAGGAGAAATGGCAGCTGAAAACTCACGAGCCATGGGAAAAGACAGTGGCACTATTTTACAATATTTTATTTCTGGGGTTACCAGATCCAGCGCAAAGAGAGATGAAAAAACAAGTGGGGATGGAAGCGAAGCCGTGGACTGAGATAGAGTTGACTATAGTACATCACTGTTGATTATTACAAGAGAGGAACAAAAAGAAAGATGAAAATAGAAAAATTGAGGAAGCCAAATTAGTTCAGAAAGAATTGTCAAACTTTGCCATAGAAGGGGCGCTATTGAGAAGCAGAGAATGACTGGGAATGCAGGAAGCAACAGGTACATAACAGGTGAATAATTCACACCTGATGGATCAAGGTGGGTACGGGTTTGTTCCACGAGGCAGAGGTATGAGTTTTAGGGGAAGAGGAGGTGGCTTTCAGAACAACCAAGGTACATTTCAAAATACTCAGAATGAGAGCCTGAGTGTGCACGGAGGATATAACCAAGGAAGGTTTGCCAGAGGGCCACCCCCAGTGTGTTGGAATTGTGTGAACACAGGGCATATTGTGCAAGTATGCGGGAGCCGAGGAAGTGTACAAAATGGGAAATTTTCAAGAGGGGGGGATAGCTTATCCACCGCACTACAGCACACAAACAAGAGAGGGCATTGCCCAGGATCACACATCCTATCAGGCACAGGCACCACAAGTACAGCAGGCACAACAGCAGGGACAAGTACAATTGTGCAGTCACAACCAGCACCTATGCAGGCATAACAATATGCAAACACAGGGCAATTATTTAAGTTCAGAATAGGAGGTCTCACTGTGGTAGGAGGAAATCCTTTCACTGGGACAGGGATGTGTTTGTGCCCGCAATAGGAGAGCTAACAGGGTGACTTGATGTGTTCAGTACTATCTGTGACACCAGACCCCCAGGAGGAACCAAGGGTCGATGGAACAATAGGGGGCAAATCCTTTTCTTTTCTTGTAGACACTAGGGCAACTTGTCTGGGTATATGGGAGAGAAAATACCCAATGTTAGGTATTGCCATGAATGCTCAACGGTTCTCTGGAGCGACAAATCTAATTCCTTTTACTGATAAATTACCGGTCTCCATAGGGGAATGTGACATGTTCACAACAGACACCAGTTAATTTTTTGGGAAGAGATTTAATGACAAAATTTAACATGACAGTGTTCTCCACTCCAGGAATACACTATTTAAATGTGGGAGACTCCATACTGGCATTCACAGAGCAAGTGGCGTTGCGAGGCATCCCAGTAGATCCAGAAGTCTTCAGTATGGAGTGAGCATTTTGTTGGCAGGGCTCCCTGGGTTGGTGGGGAAGATTGTGAGGATGCCTGATGAGTTTTTATTCAGACCATGAACACCTATGGATGAGGAAGACGGACAGACTATTCCTATAGAGTTAGAAACAGCTATAGTACGAGGAGAGATAGCAATGCTCAAAAGGGTAGATGACGAAGGTATATCATGTAGAACAGTGATAGCTCTTCAAGAGGGTCACAGATTGACGGACATAACTGATGAAGACATGTTCAGAGAAGAACATACTATTGACGAAGTGGTGTTCTTTATGAGCATTACATACTGGATAATGACCGAGAAAAGAGAAATCTCACAGTGAATGGCTATAGTGCAGCAACGACCAGCATTTTTTCAGGAGGATCTAGAAAAGGTGCCAAGTGCCCTGTGGATCATGTGCCCCTATGACACAGGTCTATTGAAGGGGAGGTTAAAATAAAGCTTTAGCCAGGAGCAATTTTACCCCAAGCGAAACAGTACCCCATGTCCCGAGAAGCTAATGAGGGCTTATTCCAGACTATTTCAGTACTGATGAATCAAGGTATCCTAGTGCCATCAGAGTCATCTTGTAATACCATGGTGTATCCAATTAATCATGGAGATTTATCCAGAATTTGTGACCCCTTTACCAGATTGTAGAGGCAGAGTTTCCTTTAGTTCCTAACCCTGCGTCAATATTGTGCAGCATCCCAGTCGAAGCACATTATTTCACGGTGACCGATTTGAAAAATGAACTTTTTTCAATCCTGTTGCATAAGGACTCACAGGTCCTGACTTCCTTTACGTTAGACAAAAGAGACTAAAACATACTCATCTTCCTCAAGGATAGTGAGAGTCCCCATCGATCCTTAGCAGGGTCCTACAGAAGGATCTAGGCAATATTGATCTTAAGAGTGTGGTGATACAGTACGTAGATGACATATTGATTTGTAGTGCAACAGAGGATGAGTGTAGGCAGGACTCTGTCAAACTAATGACTATTTTAGAAGGAGAAGGATATAAGGTGGACACAGAGAAATTACAGTATTGCCAGGTATAGGTGTTGTACATAGGTCAGAAGAAGGTGACACCTAAAAGTGCTGAAGCAATTATGAAAACACTGAAACCAAACACAGTAATACAGATGCAGCAATTACTGCAGAGCCTGGGTGTTTGATTACAGCACATAGACCAAGCCACCCTTGCAAGCGTTAAAGAAAGCACAAGTTGGTAAGGAAAAGAGGAAAAGATAGAATGGACTGAATAAATGGAGGAAGGATTTGAGGAGATGAAAAGAAAAATTTGTACAGCTCCAGTTTTAGGGATTCCCAACTATGGTGAGGAATTGTATCTATTCCTGAGGGCTCTGTCGACTTTTTGGTTAAACATAGCTGTATTTGTTTACAAGCGACTTGGGAAATGGATCCTCTGGTATTGGATGGTTTTGTGTTGTATCAAACATTAGCAAAAAGGGGCATAAGGGGTCGTCCACTTGGGGGATTACTCATGGGGGTGGTAAACACTTTGGTCTCCAGAAGGATTAACTGTAACCAAGAGGACTCATGGCAGTGGAGGTGGAGTATGGAGAGGAATGTAGTCCCCAAAGATTCCTCCTTTTAAGCCTATATAATCCACCAGGAGCAGTAGTCAGAGAATCCTTCAAGAAGCATTCCAGGATTTTATGTCATCTTGGTCAATAAAACCTGGTAATGCAGCAGAAGTAGTAATGGGTGACTTTAAATGCCACATGACAGGCGAGGGGGTCATTTCATCTAACCCTAAACTAAATCTAAAGTGTTTAATGTCCCACAAGAAAAAGGAGGTTCAGGGTTTAGGTTGGATACAACTGCTTTAATCCTGGGAATTAGAGATGATTAATGGCCATACGCCCAGTGATAGGCCGGGGAAACATACCTCGACAAATGGGATAGCCTCCAGTACGGCTATCCCATTACATATTCATGTGCCCCAAAATGCAGTTGAAAGTTATTGACATGAAAGTGATTCACAACAACAGGAGTGACCATGCGATACTCCAATGTTCTCTTCACTTACCTAGGTCTGACACTGCGACAATAAATATTGGCAGAATAAGCACTAATTGTGCAGGGTCAAGAATATCTGGTCAGAGAAGAATATGAGATCAGCAATGGAAGCTCTCGAACCCATGTTTACTTCTAGCTTCTCGGATTTTAATGCCATGTTCATTAATGCTATCGGATTGGATTGGATTTTGGCATTCTTGGTTAAAATGGGTTATATGGTAAGAACTGAGGGCAATAAACCTCCATTCAATAAAGAAATTAGAGATGCCAAGAGAGGGTTGAGAATTGAACTCCGTATAACTAAGGCCATGAACCTGCCAGTAGTACAATACTGCGACAAAGCAAGAAAAGCCAAAAATAGATACAGAGCCACTATTAAGAATATAAAAAAGGCAGATAGAAAAAGCGCCTATTGCAGACTATTTGCTCAAAAAATTCACATAGTATTTGGACACTCTTGAATGAGTCAAGGGTTAATGGTAAAGGGCAATTAGCCAACCCTATTAGTGCGGGGAACTGGGTACAATTCTTAGAAGGACAAAATTCAGGGGACGATGAGTCTTTCAATATATCACTGTGTAAAGCTCCAACTTATCCACCATTTGAGGTATCCTCTGAGGCAATGCTGAATAAAATAAAAGATCTTAAGACCTTGAGAGTCCCAAGCCCTAATTGGCTGGCTAATGTGGTAATTAAGAACTGTCCACAATTCTGGGCTAGTTTACTCTCTGTATTGTTTGAAAAGATCCTAACACAGGGAAGAATCCCGCACTCTTGGCAAACAGCAATCCTCATACCCATTTTTAAAAAGGGCAACTGATTAGATCCCACTAATTACAGGCTTCTGTCTATGTTGGATATAACAGGAAAGCTTTTTGCCTCATTACTGCTAAATGAAGTACAGAAATGGATAAATGATGTCAACATATTAAACAAATTTCATTGTGGGTTCCGGTGGGACTACGCTACTTCCCACAACCTTATGGTGATGGATATATTACGCACGAGAGCAATTAGTAGGTGGAAGCCTCCGCTCTGTGCCCTATTCATCGATTTTAAGGCTGCCTTCGACTCCATCCCAAGAGACAGATTGTGGCTAAAACTAGAAGCTATGGGTTTCCCGGTGGGACTCCTGTACTGCCATAGACTCTTGCATCAGAATACCACGGTCCGACTTAAATCAAAGAAGGCAACATGACTGAAAAGGTACTCCAAAATAGGGGGGTTAAACAGGGATGTGTCACCGCGCCCCTCATCTATAACCTGTATGTCGACGATATACCAGCAGCAATAGCACAAGCCCATAACTGCCCGCCCAAAATGGTGTGGCGCCTTGTGCAGTGCTAGCATATGCCGATGATTTGGTATTATTAGACAACACTATTAGCAGATTACAACGATCCACCACTGCTCTATGGGAATATGCTAGCACAAATGGCTTGACCATTAACTTGGATAAGACTAAAGTGTTGAGATTCACCGGTAAAAGAGCCTCCCGAGTTAATTTGATGGTGGGTAAAATAAACATACCAAATGCGCCCTCCTACCGCTATCTGGGAGTAGAGAATGAGCCTAATGGTGAATCAGAGCGGCGCAAGTCACTGCATTGATTTTCACATTTTTGAGCAAGCAGGGTGGCTTCACACTTTGGGGGATATGACACTTATATATTCAAGTGTTTAGCCCTATGATCATTTACGGCCTTGAGACCCTCCTCTCTTTTGATTTAACTTGGCTCTAGGTGATGGAAGGAACATTTTGGCGTCGGATAATGGGGTTGCCCCCAGGGGTTCAGATGGCACTTATAAGATTAGGACTGGGACTCCCATCACTAAAAGCGATAGTATTAAAAAAGAGGGCTGGGTTCTTCCGAAAGATGATTAGTGGCAGCACTAATCCACTATTGTCAGTGATATATCAGGAAGTGGCCAAAAAACATACTACCTCCCCGCTACTCAATCAATGACAAAGTACCTAGCAGATATAGGTTGGACACATAGAGGTGTTGCCTACTCGAAGGAAGTCCAAAATGCATTTGGAAAACACGTGGACCTTTGGGACTGGCTAGAGAAATTTGGCCATTTGAATACGTTGAAGAACTACCAGTTTATCAAATATAGGCAATATACATGAAGCCTCAAACGTATTTGAATATTTTTCCTGCCAAAAGACTCAGGCGCTTCATCATCCTAGTCAGAATGGAACAATTAACTACAAGGATGAATCTGGGAACTGGAGAAAATATTCCTGTCCAAGAGCGAGTCTGTCGCCTTTGTAATACATCTGAATCTGGAGACAGCCAAACATTTATTAACCGAATGCCAAACATTCACCAGTACAATTTTGTTACATCTTGGTAAATATGTGTATAATCCAGAAACCATCGGTGAAATTTCATTCTGGTTATATTGCACCAACACCTGTAACATGCGCCTGTTTATCGCTCTTTATAACATATGGCTAAAAATTGAATCCAAGTTGGGTCCTTTGATATGAGAAACATAAGAACGGCAATGTTAAGAAAGTTAGATTCCGCTATGGGGACAATTATTTGTATATTGCAATTCGTAATCAACTCACAAATCCGATGAGGAAAGTTTTAATATGCATGTATAGTTTGTAGAATATAATTGGACTCATGAATCTTTTTTTAAGTCAAAGTTGCAATGGAATTTGAAAGATACTATTGCAGGTTTTTTTAGGTTTATTCTATCCTTAATTGAAATGTTTTTATTGCAAAAGATTTTATGTATAGTATTACTTTGGTATATTATTTTATTTATCTTTTCTTATCTCTTCGTTTTATCTGTTTTTTTTCTTTTTAGTTACTTTGTAGTGTATATTTATATGTTATGTGTAAAGTTTGAATTTTTCATACTAAATCACATTAAAGAATAAATAAATAAGTTATATATTCTCACACACAAATGGGGCAGTCATGACAGCAGTGCACACACAAAGGACTACATTGGGGTACAAAACTTTGGCATACTATAGCAGTCATGAGAGGGCATTTTCCTTGCAAACAATCTTTGCCGGCTGCCGCATTTGCAATTGAGAAGTATTGTCATTGGCTGTTCTATGACTCTTTACATGGAGCATGCCTTATTTGCCATTTTAGGGAAACCCAAGGGTACGTTAACATCCCAAAGAACTTCCGCTTACAAAGTAATGATTTCCAAAGCAGCTATTAAAATTGTAAGATGTAAAATTGTGAACCCAGCCACGTTTGTAGCTGAACCCATAGAAGAAGGTGATCATGTGGAAATTATGTTGAATTCTATGATGACATGCCCCATGTGAAAGAAAATGCTTTGGCGAGGGGGGAATTCTTTTTATTGCGGTTCTTGAAAAATTGACCCAACTAGTGGGGAGAGGAATTCAGGCTCTGCAGTAGTAAGACACAGATTAAATGGTGAATTTGAGGTAGTGATGAGTGCAAGACTACTGTCTCACTTTTTAGCGCAAGCAGCAGAATGAGTACTGCTTATTGTCATGCTCGAGAAACATGAAGGACAGGATGTAACGGTGTACAGTGACAATGCCTATGTGACATCAACTGTACACGCTACGGCTATTGCGCTGGCAATAAGGGCTATCTCTGTGCAGGTGGCTCTCCAGTGCAACATGCGTCCTTATTGGACAGGCTCATAAAGGCACTACAACACCCAGTGGCCATAGCGTTTGTAAAATGTGCAGCACATACTAAACAAACTGATTTTATCTCTCGCAGAATCGAAGCTGCAGACATAGAAGCCAAAAGAGTTGCATGTTATATTTCAAGTTTCGATACAGAAGATGTTAAAGAAGGTTTAACTAGAACCATGTCAGTATGAGAAGGGTTTAATATGCTGTCAATAACTCAATTATTAGAAATTCAGGGAAGAGCACCACAGGATGAGCAAGAGCTATGAAAGTGAAGGGGGTGTTCTTTATCCCCCAAGGAAGCTTTATGGTGACAGGAAAGCACTGCAAAGCCAGTAATGCTGACAGCATTATTGAAAGTCGCACTTGAATAACTGCATTACCCCTTGCATATAACCAGAGAAAGTCTTGCCGCCACTATTGCAGAAGACTGGTTTGTTCCCAATTTACTGGAACACGTTGCACAGTTCATGATGAATTGCATTGTGCCAAAGGTTTACTGTTGGGCATACACTGAGAACAATTAGAGGAGTAATACCTCGACCGAATGGTCCATTTTAGCATTTGCATATCGACCACGTTGATGTTCTGCAGACATGTAATGGATTCAGGTATCTATTATTGATGGTGTGTCCCTTCTCTAGGTGGATCAAAGCCGGTCCATGTACACATCCTAATGCCACTTGCACAGCAAAGTTTTTAATGCACAAAGTCTTCCCATGGTGGGGTGTGTACAAAGTTCTAGGATCCGGTAATGGGCCACATTTAGTCAATTAACTATTCAACAGAAAGGGCTTTTATTTAGCATAAAACACAAGTTTTATTGTGCATATCACCCGCGAGCAAACAGGTACCATAAGATACTCAGCGGCCTCCTAAAAGAGAGGATTGCCAAGATCAAATTGACTTTAAAGAAGGGATAGTTATATTGCCTTCCGCTAGCCTTATATGCCCTTCAGAATCAGCCAGGGTGAGACCACCACCTCACCCCACAAGAACTAGTAACAGGGTGTGGAATGAGGGCACCTCTTCACCTCCATCTTGAGTAAGGAGTGATGCCCAGAGTGTAGCCAAGACTCTAGGTGATGAAATGCACGATTATTTGACATTTATGACTACCAGTATTTCTTTCATTTCAGAACAAGTCAAGCATCGGGGGAGAGGTCAAGTAACATGGATGAGAACGATACAGTAATAAACCCAAATTAACTATTGCTGCCGCCAAAATTATATGTTGGGGAACTGATCTTAATAAAGAATTTCACCCAAAAGTGGCACAAACCTAGGTTTAATTACCGCTTTATTGTTGAGAAAATCTCCCCTCCAGCAGTTAAGGTATTGGGAAGACGAGCTTAGCTGCATCTAGGTGACGTGAAGGTTTATAAAGGTGAGACCCTCCCTCCAATGGTTGTTGACCTACACGCAAGACAAGAAGAAGAATTCAGACTAGATAGATGACCAAGAAGACGGAGGATAAAGCAGCACGTGATTTGCACATATTTCTTTTGTACTATAATATAATGGACACTTCTTATATATTTTAGCAGGGATTGCAAAGACTGGCAGAGAAATTCCAGAGGCTTAAAATTAACTTTTAGAAATTCTTTGAAGAAATAAATATTGCATCAGGATTATGCCTAAACACAGTTCCTGATTAGAAATTGGAAAGAGATCAATATCCAGAGTCATTTTGTGGATAATATCTGTTTAATTAATAAGATACTTGATACCTGTTGGCACTAACACAAACAGTCTCGTGTTTGCTATTGTTGTGTTCATACTCCAATCTTACCATGCACTTTTTAGGAGAGACGTTGATATTCACACTTTTTTTCATGATCCCAAGAATGGTCTAGTGATAAGGAGACTATTGACAGCGATTATTGAGCAAATGGTACAATTACAGATGTGAAATTGAATACTTACAGTAAAAATGATTTGAGAAGAGTGTAATGTGTTTATAATGAAAGCACTAGCCCTGCAAGCATTGGGATGGCACAACCAATGGTCACCTAGACTATTATGCGTAATATACATATGCATGTGTATTCTCTTTATCTTTCTCTATCTCACATTTCTGATAATCTATTTTCCTGCTGCCAAAATAGAAATATGATCGTCTATGATTCTGCCGGTACAAATGATGATCACGTTATTAATCTCAATGAGAATGTTAAAAGATGCAAGAGAGGGGCAGAAGACGATAATCAGGGGATAAATACTTACTTTGATAATGCAACTCACCTGGGAAATAATATGTGGCATCCGCAAATGAAAAAGGTGGTGGAAACAGCATCTGATGAGAATTGCTAAGTCTGTTCTCTCATCCCCTATGCCATGAATATAGTCAAAACTTTCATTTCAAAAGTGATGCCAGCTTAAGATGCCTGTCATGACCACTGTGAGGGGGCACACGTTATGCCACAAGCAGGCTCCCACCAGAACCCTGAGGGCCTTAAAACCACTGCAAAAGGGCTCCTGGAGCCAGTCCTGGCACCTTTGGCACCAGGCTCATATGTAGGAAGGAAGGGCTGTTCAAACTAGGTCCCATTTATGTACATGGGCCTTTAACTCCAACATGGAAGCACCTACACAGTCTAGTTCTAAGAACCAAGCCATGCGGTCTAGTGTTTTGGGTGTGGCAGGCCTGGAACTACTTTCCCTGGTACTACTTTCCCTGGCTATATAAACCACAGCCTGACTGCAGAACATGCTTCGTGTTATTCTGCAACCAGCAGCGTGACGCTCGCTGTGTCCAGCTCCTGGTCTTCAGCATCTTCCAGTAATACTGCAAGAACAAGAACAAGATTATTCTGTTTTACCTTAATAAACACCATCCAGCACTCAGCATCTCAACTGGGCTGCAATCTGTGGAAACCAAGAGAAGAAACATCACTCACCTGTGAGTACTAGCTTAAGGACTTCCGGCGAACTGCTACCACAGCTGCTGTTCGAACATTGCGACCTGCAATAACAAGAAAAGGAAAAACAATATTAGAACGCACGCTTCCAAAACATCGAATTCCATCAGTCTTACCTGAATTCCATCGCGCTACACCACACTTCATCCGGAGAACCTCAGCAACATCTGCAAAGGAAAAGAGACATATTCAGGTTTGCTTTCAATATTAAACAACCGCACAGCGCTGTACTTACCATAACGTATTCCAGGGGCCTGTTTTTCATTGCGCTCTCATCCACAGTGGCCTGTGAGGGGAAGAAGAAGAAAACACAGGTTAGCTTTAAAAGACAATGGGCCTCATTATGACTCAGGAGGTAAGGGGTTTACGGCGGCGTAAACAGCGCCGACCCTTACCGCCTGATTCCGAGGTCCCTTAGCGCCATGGCGCTAAGGGACCTTGATGTTAATTACGCCACCGTAATTTACGGTGGCGTAATTAACGCCTTCCCCACTCCCATTATGCCCTATGGGGCAAAAATGGGAATGGGGAAGGGTAAATGGGGATTGGGGACTTACCGCCCGCCAACCTCGGAATGGGGTGGTAAGTCCGCCAACCACCATGGCGTAAACATAGTTTACGCCATGGTGGTAAAGGTACGACCCAGGCGGTAACTTACCGCCTGGGTCGTAATGAGGCCCAATAAAGGTGCTGCGCTTCGCGCTTTCTCTTACCTAGGAACGTGCCTCTCCATCCAGCACGCCAGCATCAAGACCTTTGCACCTGAAAAGAAGGAGATAAAGACATTAACGAATTCCCACCATAAACAGAACAAAGACTAACAATTAACAAACCTACCTGCCTACCATCAGATTCGGGGTCACAGCAGGTCTGGGCCCAAGGAAGGCATACTGCACCAGTAAAGCAACTCGGGCAGCTCGCCAACAAACATCAAGCGCCCCTGCACAAGAAACGCAGGACGGATAGCCCACCCTACAAATAACTAAGGTGAAAAAAGAACCCAGTGGGAAGGGAATCGGTCAGAGGGAGGTGGGAGATTCACCCATTAGAGACAGTTATCACAAATCCTCCCTTCTGTAATTGCAGATTCATTATTCAGCACTGGGCAACTACGCATCCATGGTTCTAGATCTCAGAGCCTTACAGACGCCCCCGGGGATATCAGGTGAGCATAACAGAACACAAAGCCTTTAAACCTTATCCGCCTGGGCGTCATGGAGACATCTGAAACTGCTCAGTTAGCCCAGCTTTTGGGACAATTACGCGCCAAGGTACACGCAGCCCAGCAGGAAACCAATGCCTTAAAATGAGAGTTAATAGTCACAAAAGACCGTACTGATGAACTAATCAAACAGCTACTACAAACAAAGGCGGGGCAGGCTCCATTGCCCCGATTCGCCCCATCCATCTCTAGACCATCATCAGTCAATCCAGTACAGATCACGTTACTGGGAGCAGCACCCCTGGCACCACCAGAATGTTTTAATGGAGACCCCAGAAGGTACGCAACATTCATGAACCAGTGCCGCCTCCATTTTCTTTGTAGGCCTGGGGCTTTCCCAAACGACGAGGCGAGGCTGGGCTTCATGTTATCATATTTGAGTGGAAGTGCCGCAGACTGGTCAGAACCTTTAGTGAGCTGGGATGACCCATTGCTGCAGAACTTCAGGGGTTTTCAACAGGAGATGGAAAAGTTATTTGCTCGACACTTGCATGGACAAGCTCTTGATAACGAACTCCTGTCTCTCCGCCAAGGGAATCAAGATTTGCTGACTTATATTGCCACCTTTAATAGACTGGTTATAGAAGCGGGGTGGCCAGAAGATAAAAGAACCACGTTCTGGCAACACAAATGGGACTTCACTTATGCACAAAGCCAACAACTGAAAAGGTAACTACTGTTGACGGCACAGAAATTGCTTTGGGACCAGTAACACAATGCACAACAGAATTAACCCTTCTGTGTCAGGATGGACATCAAGAAGCAATCACGTTTGACCTCATCAAAGCTCCTCAGTTCCGGTTGATCTTAGGGATGCCATGGTTAGTAACTCACAATCCCCACATAGACTGGCGTGCAAAGAGACTGACCTTTTCCGACGAATGCACCCACGCTTGCTACCCGAAATCTATACCACAGGCAAACCTGAAATCTGTTCAAGGAATAGCATTGGAGATCACGAAACCAATCGACACCTGACCAAAAGAATATCAGGATTATCAAGATGTTTTTCAGAAGGAACAGGCTAACACATTATCGCCAAATAGGCCCTATGACTGTCAGATTGACCTGATACCTGGCCCACAGGTTCCTTGTGGTCGAATTTATGCACTTACAGAAACCGAAAATCTCCACTTGAAGTCCTATCTGCATCAATACCTGGCTAATGGGTTTATCTGCCCGTCAAAGTCACCGGCAGCCTCTGCCTTATTCTTCGTACCTAAGAAGGAAGGAGATTTGAGGCCTTACATCGATTACCGCGCACTTAATCAAATCACAATAAAAAACCGCTACCCTTTGCCCCTTATCCCGGAACTGTTGGACCAAGTCAAGGATGCCCGAATCTACACCAAACTAGATCTCAGAGGAGCATATCACCTTGCACGTGTTAAGAAAGGGGATGAATGGAAAACCGCATTTCGCACCAAGTATGGCCTGTACGAATATCAGGTAATGCCTTTCGGGCTGTGCAACGATCCTGCAGAATTCCAATACTTCATGAATAATGTATTACGGGAATTAATCGATGTCTGTGCCCTGGTCTATATTGACGAAATCCTGGTGTATTCCCCCTCTGAAAGAGATCATGTGGAACATGTTCGCTCAGTCCTTGCAAAACTTCGCCAGCACAAACTGTACGCTAAACTCGAGAAATGCTCCTTCCATGTCAACGAAGTTGAGTTCCTCGGTTTTGTTCTCTTGCCAAAGGGAGTCAAGATGGATTTACACAAAGAAGATGCCATCCTTAATTGGCCGTCACCTTCTTCACTTAAAGGAACCCAAAGCATGCTCGGCTTTGCGAATTTTCATCACCGATTTATTCCAGATTTCTCACGGATAGTCCACCCAATCACATTGTTACTGAGAAAAAACAACAAAAAATTCCAATGGACTGGAGAGACGGAACCGGCCTTTCAAGAACTCAAGAAAACATTCACCTACACGCCAATTTTTTAAGACATCCTCACCCTGATCTCACCTATGTAGTGTAAACTGATGCTTCCAGCGTAGCTATGGGAGCAGTTCTCTCTCAAAGAGATCCAGAGACAGGCCAATTACACCCTGTGGCCTTTTGGTCACGTAAATTCTCACCACCAGAACTTAACTATGCAATTACAGACAAAGAATTGTTGGCAATAAAATCAGCCTTGAAAGCCTGGCAGCAGTATCTATTAGGTGCCAGACATATCATCATAGTAATCACAGATCACCAAAACTTTCAATACCTAAAGTCAGCAAAAGCCCAATCGTCACGACGTTACGGTGGGCTCTATTCTTCGTAGAATACGATTACGTAATAGCATACCGACAGGAAGTTCGGAATGGGAAGGCCGATGCCTTGTCTCGTATGGGTGTTGAAGAGAAAACGAACAGTACCCTGGAACCTGTTGCCATCATCCCAATTGATAAACTACTAGGACACACCACCACATTGACTCTGAGGGAACTTCAAGATAAGATTTGAACCTTAATGAACCCCGAGATCTTGCAGAAATGCAATTCCCAAAATGAGCATCACACGGTTCTGGATGGATTATCCGACTTCAGGGAACCACTATATCTACCAAGTAAAGATCTGCAAGAATTGGTCATGTCTGGTTATCACGATTCCCTGATAGAAGGCCATCCCGGAATTGCTAAGACTCTAGACAAGGTTAAACGGAATTATTGGTGGCCAACCTGGCGTAAGGACATTACTCGATTTGTTCTATCCTGTGGGATATGTGCACAGAATAAATCACAAAAACAGAAACCAACTGGCCTCCTACAACCACTGGATATTCCAGCATCTCCCTGGCATACTCTTTCTCTTGATTTTATTAAGGACTTACCTCCCTGTCAAGGTTTTAATACCATTCTGGTAGTTGTAGACCTGTTCTCTAAAATGGCACATTTCATTCCATTCAAAGGATTTCCTAAGGCTACCGGTCTGGCAAAAGCATTTCTTGAACATATTATAAAACTGCATGGTTTCCCCTCAGTCCTAATCTCAGATCGTGGAAGCCAATTTGTATCCAACTTTTGGAGGAAATGTTGTACCATGGCACAAATTGATGTTCGATTATCCACTAGCCATCATCCCCAAATGGATGGACAAACAGATAGAACAAACCAGACATTAGAACAGTATCTACGTTGCATGCTGCATCAAGTGGAAGAGAATTGGAAAGACTTGTTATGGATAGTGGAAAACGCATACAACAACTCCATACACACCAGCACAGGACAAAGCCCGTTCTACACAATATACGGAAGACATCCACGTACCTCTGAACTAGACTCCCCCACAACCTTGGAAATGCCAGCGTTAAAGACTCTACACACAAGCATAACCCAAGCCTTTAAAAGGGCAAATTAACATTTACTGCAAGCCAAAGACAGACAAAAAAAATTCTCAGACCGGCATCGTAACAAAGCTCCCGATTACCAAGTTGGAGACGAAGTCTGGTTGGCATCAAAACATGTCCCCATAAAAGGTACCAGGACCTTTCGTCCAAGATATCTAGGACCCTATACCATCGAATCGGTGATACATTTGGTGGCTCTCAAGTTAGCCTTAACACCAAGCATGCAAATTCATCCGGTGTTCCATGTGTCACTTGCAAAACCTGTACAACCAGGAACCCGAGTCTTAACACCACCAAAACCTGTGCTAGTTGATGGAGAGCCTGAATTTGAAGTTAAAAACATCCTGGATCCGAAACGTACCAGATCTAAGCTATTCTATTTAGTGGACTGGAAAGGGTACGGGCCTCAAGACAGAACTTGGGATCCAAGTGAACTTATTCACGCACCACATCTGATTAAGAGGTTTCACCTGGATAACCGCACCAAACCCGGACCGGACAGGAAGGATACCATGATAGGGGCCTTGGGGGGGGAGTACTGTCATGACCACTGTGAGGGGGCACAAGTTGTGCCACAAGCAGGCTCCCACCAGAACCCTGAGGGCCTTAAAACCACTGCAAACGGGCTCCTGGAGCCAGACCTGGCGCCTTTGGCACCAGGCTCATATGTAGGAAGGAAGGGCTGTTCAAACTAGGTCCCATTTATGTACATGGGCCTTTAAACCCAACATGGAAGCACCCACACAGTCTAGTTCTAAGAACCAAGCCATGCGGTCTAGTGTTTTGGGTGTGGCAGGCCTGGAACTACTTTCCCTGGTACTACTTTACCGGGGCTATATAAACTACACCCTGACTGCAGAACATGCTTCGTGTTATTCTGCAACCAGCAGCGTGACGCTCACTGTGTCCAGTTCCTGGTCTTCAGCATCTTCCTGTAATCCTGCAAGAACAAGAACAAGATTATTCTGTTTTACCTTAAAAAACACCATCCAGCACTCAGCATCTCAACTGGGCTGCAATCTGTGGAAACCGAGAGAAGAAGAAACATCACTCACCTGTGAGTACTAGCTTAAGGACTTCCGGCGAACCTCTACCACAGCTGCTGTTCGAACATTGCGACCTGCAATAATGAGAAAGGGAAAAACAATATTAGAACGTGCGCTTCCAAACCATCAAATTCCATCAGTCTTACCTGAATTCCATCGTGCTACACCACGCTTCCATCCGGAGCACCACAGCAACATCTGCAAAGGAAAAGAGACATATTCAGGTTCGCTTTCAATATTAAACAACCGCACAGCACTGTACTTACCATAATGGATTCCGGGGGCCTGTTTTTCATCATGCTCTCATCCACTCGCAGCACCACAGTGGCCTGTGAGGAGAAGAAGAAGAAAACACAGGTTAGCACCTGAAAAGAAGGAGATAAAGACATTAACGAATTTGCACCATAAACAGAACAAAGACTTACATTTAACAAACCTACCTGCCTACCAGCAGATTCGGGGACACAGCAGGTCTGGGCCCAAGGAAGGCATATTGCACCAGTGAAGCAACTCGGGCAGCTCGCCAACAAATGTCAAGCGCCCCTGCACAAGAAACGCAGGACGGGTAGCTCACCGTACAAATAACTTACATGAGAAAAGAACCCAGTGGGAAGGGAATCGGTCAGAGGGAGGTGGGAGATTCACCCATTAGAGACAGTTATCACAAATCGTCCCTTCTGTAATTGCAGATTCATTATTCAGCACTGGGCAACAACGCATCCAGGGTTCCAGAACTCGGTGCCTTCCAGATGCCCCAGGGGATATCAGGTGAGCGTAACAATGCCAGCGCAAGATGTGAAATGTCTCAGTCATCTAGCAGCATGTAGTACTAGAGGACAGTTTCAGGGAAGTTGGGTTACATTGCGATAGAGATCAAGGCAATTGTTTACATACCAGGACGATTATTTTAAAACAACTCAAATGGAGAAGGAACCTGGATGGACAGACAACATGCTTGTGTTTCCTGCTGCAGGCCAGGATGAGATGATTGTTAAAGAAATGAAGAGAATGAACTGTTCTGACTTGACAGAGAAGACTGGGATGCCTGGATGCTGGGAACAGTCACAGCTGCTGATCTATGGGTGAGTGCATACCAGTAAAGGATGGAAGAAGGAATTATGTCATGTGCAGCTCATCTACTGAGGAAAAAAAGCAGTACAAGGAGCGCAGAAGGTGAATAATGAGTGCTTGAAGTCATGGTTGAAATATTCTAAACAACTGACGTGGGTAGCAGATGAAGCTGGGCCAGGATCTGTAGTCTCACTGATAAATACAACCATGTGCTTTCAAAGCAAGGGAAAGAGCTTTGTCGGACATAATAAGGGGTGTAAAAACACCATGTACGTCCCAAGAATGAGGAGAGGGACAGCTGTTCTAATGGATCGGTATTGGGCCTGGTGATCTAGAGCATATATGAAGTTACCAAGAAATAGGGGAGGAGTGTGCTCTCTTGTATAAATCCATGTTCCAGCATTGGTGACGTCACAAAGTGACCTGATGATTGAAGAGTTTCCAAAAGTAGATGATCCCCTCAGAAGAAGAAGACCAATACAACTCCAGCGAAGAAATAGATCAAATTATTTCTCTGCAAAATCTAAAGCAGCTTTTGATGACATTACTGATGAGCACAAATTGTTCAGTAAAACTGCAGTGTTGTTCACATCCATGTTCATGCCTCGGGTTCAGACACCTGTAAATGCCAGGTGGTTACAAATCACCAGATGGGAGCTTCTCCAGACAACCAATACCACCATACAAGGATTTAACACAATAAAAGAAGAATTAAGTGTCATTCTCTGATGACTCTCCTGAACAGGTATGTCCTCGATATGATCACAGCTCTGGAAGGAGGTGTTTGCGCCTGGATCGGGCCATCATGTTGCACATTCACACCATCTCATGATGGAGAGAATGGGACAATGACAGAAGCCAAATCGATGTTGACAGATTGACACATAAAAATGATGGCCGAGACATCAGCTATTGAAGATGTCAGTTGGTTTGCCTTCCTGTTCTCATGGATTCCTTATTGGATGGCAAACTTATTCCAGTTCCTTGGAGCAATACTTGTGATAATCTGTATGATGTGGATAAAAATCACACAATGTAAGAAGTCTGCCAAGAAAGCAGTTGGAATGAAGATCATGATTGATGCTAAGGATGAACCAGAAGCAAATGAGTTGACTGATGACACAATCAGAGATTATGTAAAGGCCAGCATTGTAGCACCTGAGGGAACAAAGTTTTGGTATCCAAAGGATCACAAGAAATATGTGGGACGGTGGGTCTACTGTACCCAAAATGAACAGTGTAATTACATGACCTGGAGTGTGGATGAACACATCAAAACAGCAGGTACCCTGAAGGGGGTGATGAAGATATGGACACAGAAGAGACATTTCTTCAGGAAAAAATACAAAAAATACACTGAGAGAATTGAGGAGGTGGTTGAGGACTCGACCAGAGGGGGGAATGTAAAGGAGCAGCTGTGTGCATCTGCAGGAGATCCCACCCCTACCTCCTGTGTATTGGGGACAATACACAGGAGACATGAGATTGTGATGAGCCTTACACCAGCCATAATACCAATACTGCAGCAAGTGCTTTGGAAGAAGATACACATTGAGACAACCCTACCCATGTACTCTTGACGTGATGAGGAAAAACCCGAAGGAGTATGAAAAGAAACTAACCAACGAATTGATGACATCATAAATAAGTGTACACAACGTCCCAAGATACCGGCTGAAGATGATGTATAGATCCTGAAGAAACTAATGGCGAAGTGAAGAATCGAGTGAGCTTTCCAATATAAACATTGATGATTCCATGTGCAAGAAGTGCCACAGAAAAACAACCATTCCACAAATATACAGACGCTGAAATGCAAGGTAGATTAAGTCACCATAGAAACCAGCTCTGAATGTGAATAGAATGCAGGCAAAGCCACCATTGTATAGAAACTGGACATTGGTATCATGAATTTAGTAGGTCAGAACGCATGGGGCTGGAATAGAAAACTGTGTTGCAGCAAGAATAATCGGCTCTTGAGGCTGCCTGGCAAGGCTGCCTGGCCTGGAGTCAACATTCAAGAAGCAAGGTCAGCTATCTACTCTGAAGAGGAACAAGTATGCAGAGGATGAACCTTCTCACATTAAGGTGCAATATAGAACACAAAGGAAATGATGTGTAGAGAAAGATAGCGCCTAGTCGGATTACCTCAACAGGAGTGGAGGGACGGCCGTATTATATTTGAAGTGTATTCATTTTTGTAGCAATTGCTGGCACCAGCTGTAGGTTGTCAGATGGTTTCGTTTTGTGAAAAGTACATTTTTGTTCATATTGTGGAAAATGTGAAGCTTTGGTTTGCACCCAAGCGTGTAGTCTGGAGTGTGAGCAGTATTTGTGGTGCTTGCCTGTGTAGTTGTTGTGATGTTAAAGGTGTGGTGTTGCGGAGACGTAGAAGTGTTGGCAGTAAAGGGAAATATTGGTAGGGAAGAGTGTGAAGGAGGGGTGAATAAGGAGTATGCCAAACTGAAATAGAGGTTTGGTAAGTATCGGCAGACTAAACTGTGACATGCTATCATGGGAGACACTCCCCTTTTTTTTATGTGTAAAGAATAACCCAGGTACAATGACAACATTACCAAGTACCACACCCAGTGGGTGAAAGGCACAGTGGGCAAGAGGTTCATGCCTTGGCTGCAGGAAGGCACTCTTTTGAGAGCAGTACTCCATTACATAACAACATTATTGCATGCCACACACAAAGGGAAGAAGTTAGAAATATGATTAGCCATTCTAGAACTGTGGAAAACCTATTGTTAGAGACGGAAAAGCCACCCGTGAAAGAGTGGATGCTTAATCGGTATGAAGGGGAGGGCACAGTGCCCTTTTCTCATCTTCCTCCTTCCCATAGCATTGATCTATCTCCCAAAAAAAAGGGATTATATCCAGAACAATAATTAAAAGAAGCAGTTGAAGGATATACTAAAACCACATGAGCACCCCTCACCTATAGCAGAGAAGATGTTATAAACAGAGTACAAATAAACAACATTCAGTGTCCACACTCAATGACTATGGTGAACGTTGTAAGTTAAAGCCAAAACCTAGACAGCTGAGGAGGAGATTTGGAGACAGAGAAGCAGGTAGGGCAATAGGGAGGAGACAACGAACTAATGGGTGGGAGGACAAATAATGCTTAGGTGTAAAGAATATGAATGACTTTAAAGAAAAGGAAAGGGAAGTTAGAGAAAGACAGGATAAGGAAGAGGAAGAGAAAAGAGAACAAGAGAAAGGAGAATGAGAGAAAAGAGAACAGGATAAGAGAGAAATAGAATGGGAAAGAAGATATGAAGAAGAGAAGGAAAATAAGTGAGAAGCAGACAGAGCGAAGGAGAGAAATGAAAAGAGGCAAGGGAAAGAGAAAGGTGAAAAGATGCAGAAATGGGAAAGAAAAAGAGAGGAAGAAAGAGATAGGGAGAGACAATTAGAAATAGAAAGAAGCAAGTAAAAATGAGTCAAAACAAGATAGAACATATTATATGGGGATTTACAGACCTAGATAAAGAGAGACAAAATTCAGGAATTGAGAGAGAAAGACAAAGGAATAGGTAAAGATGCAGCAAAGAAGTGGATGATATTCTTGAAAGGCATATTCTTCCAGATGAAGATGAGGGAGAAGCCATGCGAAGAAGGTTTGTTAATGTGTATAGAAGCAGAAGGGATGGGGCAAATAATATAGCAAAGACGATCCTGATTCATCAGACATGAGCACAATCATGACACGTAAGATGCGTGATGACGAGGACCCGGTTGCTTGTATACAGGAGACTCAGGAAAAATGGTGCCTCGTAACGAGAGAGCCACGGGACAAAACTATATATATTTTTCAGCACAAATTGTGCCAGGGGCTGCCTGAGCTAGTGCAGTGGACTGGCCTACAGGGAACTCTGGAGATTTCCCGGTGTGCCTCTGCACCCTGGGCCTTTTTTGTATTTTATTTTTACTTTTCCTCATAGGAAAAGGGTTGTGCTTGCTTGAAATGTGTAACATTGGGCTACTTTGAAAATGATGTCCAGGGCCTCTTTGGTTTCCCAGTCCACCCTTGACTACAATTCCCTAAAAAGAAAACTATTAAACGTATCCTCCAGGAAGTCAAGTTCTTTAACAAAGCTTATGTGTAGCATGAACGATTTAATTAAAGACAGGGCCTTTGACATCTTACTTATTACTGAATTTTGGTTCGAGGACAGCCCATGCACCTCATCAAAGCACATCATACTATCAGACTACTTACTTGTTCGCAAAAACCAATCCATTTGACAAACACAATCACACAATATTCAATCTACTCCAATACTTCATTCAAGCAAATAACTGAGGCAACCCATGCCAGGTTCATTATAAATGGCACATGCAGGTGTTCTTGCTGGCCCCTTGGGACATTATCAACAGCTCACTTCAAGCAAGAGCAGCCGCTAATGATCTGAAATGGTCCTCGATAATCCAACATTGAATAGAGGTATCACTAGAAAGGGATACACTAGGCAATTAAAGGCCCAAAGTAGGCCCACCAGGGATAGAAAATACATGAATTTATTTATTTGTATTGAGCCAAAAATGCCATGGATGAAGATTCAGGGTGCTTGACGAGAGTTTTTGAGTTGTGGCAGAAGAGAGATAGTTAGTAGGCAGAGGAGAAAAGATGGGTTTTCCTGAGTTTTATGAAGGACAGGAGGTGGGAGGTGAAGTGAAGATTGGCAAGTAGATGGTTCCAAAGGGAAGAATCCAGTTACATCGGGGCTCGAGTTCCAAGGCTGAACGAGTGAAAGGTCTGTCAGAAATACGAGTATCAAAGAATGGAAGTTGTAAAGAGGGTGGTAGATGGTCCATTTGCCATTGCCAAATGTTTTGTGAACATGGCATAAGAGTTTAAAATGTAGTAGTTCTTTGATGGGTAACCAATAAAGAAACTTCAGAACATGTTTGATGTGATAGTTTTTAGCCAGTTGGGGATGAATTTGGGTAAATTGTTTCAGACAACTTGGAGTTTGTGTAGTGCTGAGGTGGGAAGCCTGGCCAACAAATCCAGATCTGACAGGACAGTACTTAACACAATCCAATTTTTTTTGCTGGGGGTGTGGGGTAGTGGTTTTCAGTTTGTCGATGGCAGAATAAGAGAATGTTTTGAGATATGGGCATATAGACAGAGTTTGTTATCCATGGTGACTGTGAGGTTCTGATCAGTTCAATTATGTTGAGGAGCAACACCCAGACTGTTACAGAGGGTTCATAGTCATTTTTTCGAAATGAAAAATGTTCGGACCCCAAAATAAATATATAATTTAATAAAAGGAATTCGACTTTTTTTTTCGACATTTATTTTTCGACATTATTGTCTTTCGACATTTTGTTTCCGAAAAAATTACTGCACACCGTTACAGAGGAATGGGATAGTGTGGGAGAAGATGATAATTTCAGATATGGTGCTATTGACGCAGAGTCATTTGAAGTTCATCCAAGAGTTGTTGCCTTTACGGCCTTCAGAGGCTTCATTGGATCCAACTGCATCTTGAGCTTGTTGAAAGTAAATGTAGATGTTGTCTGCATATAAGTGGAAGCGAAGATTGAAACGTTTAATCAAGTCAGCAAGAGGTCTAACATAGATGTTTAAGATGAAGGGTGAAAGCGAGGAGCCTTCGGGGATCCCCCTAGGTGAGGGAGCAGGTAGGAGAAGAGAAGGGACCTAGTCTGATGGAAAAAAGAGAAAGGATAGATGAAGCATTTAAACCAGAGCTGAGCTTAATTTCAGAGTGGGGTGAATAATGTTGGTTTGTTTGTTTGATGAGGTTACATGTGCACCGATAAAAGTTTGTAGTCGTCAAGTGTGGTCGCGGTTACGTTAAACTTGACGATGGAACCAGATGGAGTCTCAGGCGTGTGGTAGTGGTGAACAATGCTGGAGTGATTCCAGCTGGTGATGAGTCAGGGGGTGGTGAGTCGAGAGAGCCTGGTTATGGCAGGGATGATGCAATGGCTTTGGATGTCCCGGGGAGTTAGGTGCCTGCTATTCCGGTGCCTGCTATTCCGCTTGTTCCTCATGGCCTTGGCACCACCGATGGGGTTGTTGATTGTGAGGAAGGGGTAGCTGCCAATGGGAGCCATTGTTCAGTAGTATAGCAGCCATTATACAGTAGAATTGTTTTTTCCTCCATCCAATTGTGGGAGATTTCATTCTTGACCCTTTTATCTTATTCCTTCCTTTCCGCTCTTCCTTTCCTCATTGGGTTTTTGTGTGTGCTCGTGTGTATGTTCTGCCTGCGTGTCCTTGTGTGTGCCGCTGTGTTTGGGATCAGTGTGCATGGATCTTTTCTTGTGTCTGTTGCAGATAAAGGGGGGAGAAGCGTTGTAATGGCTGTCTTGCCCCTGAGTGGAATTCTACCAGGTAGAATTCCACTCTTGCTCTGATGTCATGTTTACATCCATGTATGCTTCTACATTCTAGAGGTGGTGGTTGAGAACTTCAAGTGAAGAAGTGTTGTGTAGGTTGAGCGCTGCTGGGCTCAGGCTGGTTACCATTAAAGGATCTTCACTTACCTGCAGTGTATGGCTCCTTATTACACTGGAACACCCACCTTATATTTGCTGTTTGACCGTGAGACTACTAGCCTTCAAGATACCCATCACCTCAAGAACTCTAGCATCATGCTCAACTCGAGAACTACCCCACTCTAGAATGTCGTCCTGGAAAAATTCCACCCCCCGAATGTCCATCGACAGGGAACGAGGGGGAACCAAACTCAAACCTCAGTTACGCACATCCTCATGCCCCCATCACCTTTGCGTGCCAGAACCACTGGGGCCAACCATTCCGAACACTCCACTTCCTCTGCTGCTGTGTAGTGTAGGTTGAGCGCTGCTGGGCTCAGGCTGGTTACCATTAAAGGATCTTCACTTACCTGCAGTGTGTGGCTCCTTATTACACGGTGCTGCCAAACGAAGTTTAAAAGGTAAGCTCCTTTTAATCGCGGTCCGGGTCAATAGCTGCTTGGCTATGCGGCCTCCAAGTACAGGGCACTGGCGATTCGACCACAGCAGGTTCGGGAAGGCGATTGGCAAACTAGTTGGCCCCACCAGCTCAAGGGAAGGAGGCTCTTTCAGATGAAGATCTCCTCTCGTCGTGAGGAGAAAAGTGGTGAGACTCTGCAGCAGGGCTTCACCGGTGGTGGTAGTCGTCGCAGGTGTCTTTGGCTTCTCTCCTCTTCGGTTCCGTAGTTCCAGTGGCGACGTCTTGCTCTTCCAGTCCTCAGGACCCTGCTTTTATGCAGAAAGAGACCCATTCATACAGCCTAGCTGTCACTCACACAGTGGAGTGGTCTTCTTTGCGGGAGACCCTCCACCCTAACAGGATAGAGTGCGACCTGAGTTGCTGCGGCAACTCTGTCCAGGGGTCCTACTCCCAGTCCCACACAATGGACCCACCCCACTCCGTGGTGCCGGAAGGAGGGCTTCTGGTCAGAAGCCCGCCAACCGGATGAATAAAGGATCCCCGACCTGGGTTAGGATCATAGAGAAAGACACGAGAAAGAAGTTATATTAAAGTTCTGGCAAATAAAACCTACCGGAGCAAAGTTAATATTAAAATGCACCGGCGGTATGTTAGAGGCTGTCAGAAAAAGTGGTAGCCTCAAACAATGGGAAAATCCCATAGTGAAATATTTGCGGTCAAATATTTATGGTAGTAACCACTGTCACCAGCCAGAAACTTTAGAGAGAAGGACTTTAAGGCACCCCCTCGAAAATGAACATAGGGGAAAAACTATTAACCCCTTCCAGTACTTCCATAGTAAGACGGGTTGTACTGGTTAAGTTCATAAAAATCGACTAGTAAAGTCAATGGGGACTTTACAAGCCCTGGGAGACAATAGTCTGTCCCAGGGTATGGAGTCTATGTTTGGGGGTCGCTATGACCCCCCTGTGTCACTACGCTGAGGGTGCTGTGTAGCACATGTGAATAAAGATGGTTCCTATGGGGGAGAGAAAATCCCATAGGCATTAAACACAAATATAGCCTAGAACACACATAGCAACAAAAAAAAGTCTCACTCTTAGCAAGTAAAAAGAAACAAACCCTTCAAATCCAGCAAAGCTGCTGGGGGAATCTATAGTTAAGGGAAATTAGCCATAGTATGAGAATTCTCCCTAACAGCAACATGCAGAGAAACATACGGAATGCACACATGAATGCATGCCTGTCTCTGTTGTTGGACATGGAAGGGGTGTGAGAGATGGGTGCTGCTGTCAAGGACATGTATGGTGTACATGTCTATGTGTCTGAGTAGTGTGTGTGTGTGACTTGTAAACGCCATGGATGCATGACACATGTCCGTGACAATGTTCTGATTCACTGATGCAGCCTAGTCATTCTTGTATCCGCTGTGTCAGGGGTGTACGAGGCCAGATATATGATACTACAGTGATGTGTGTGCATGTGATCAGTATGACCCATGATGCATGTGTGTTTCAAACCACTATTGTATGTTTCAACAGTTCCTTGGACATGTATGCAAATGTTCTTCGCATGCGCCATGCCTGTTTCTGCATGTGTGTTGCCTGCACTGACCCATGTGTTGTGGAGGGACATGATGGAAGTGACGTTTGACAGTGTCACTCATGTGCTATTGCTTCCTGTCTAGGGGACTATTGTACAGTACCCTGATGCTTGTGTTCTATGTCTCCCTCTACACAGCAGCGACTGAAGAAGAGGTCGGAGATGGCGCTGTGGAGCAAAGAGGGGGGGATGCCTTTACCGGCCGGCGACGCAAGGCCCAGTCACCCTCCCAGGAATTACCATCATCCGAGAGTGATGGGACTGGTGCCGCGTCTGCCACTACGGCTGCAGAGGAAGGGGTGGGTGAGCCCCCACAGGGGCTTGCAACAGCGGAAGACGGTGTGGAGCCATCCAGGTTGGTGGTTTGCACAGAGGAGGAGGCTGCTACTGAGCCACACATGGGGCCTGGTGGGGGTGGTATCACTGGTGCAAGTGGTGTAATCCAGGGGCAGGGGCAGGAGGCAGCACAGGTCGCCATGGAGGGGCCTGTGCATGTCACTGTCCCTGACACTGTGACTGCACCACCATGCACCAGCAGGGATGCCCCATCCCAGGCCCGTCTGCAGTTAGGGGAGAGGTCCATGTCATCTGACACTCCTCTACCTGGCGGACGAGGGGACCGTGACTGTATGGAGACCGCCCTGATTGGTGTTGTGTTGCGCACGTGTGACATTCGTGATGACATGCATGCTTCCTGGGGGGAGCATGCACGTCATCACAAAGAGCTGCGTGCCAACTTGTCCCAGTTGGGAGGGGCCATGGTCGGGGATTTCGTACATGTGTCGGGCACTCTGGCGGCCCTCTCCTCCTCTGTGGAGACTATGCGCCAGTCGTTCTCCATGCCGTCTTCTGGCCCAGATGCCACCAAGGCCCCCTGTGGAACTGCCCCGACCAATGCAGCCAGCTCGGTGGAGACCCCATCCCTGCCACAGTCGGGAGTCGGAGGTCCAGCAGGGGTGGACACCCCAGCAACTGGACCCCAGCCGATGGAGGATGTGCCGGCATCATCGGGCAGGGCACGTGCACAATGGCGCCGGTGGATTCCATCACCCTGGATGCCGTCGTGCTGGCAGAGGCAGTTGTGTCGGAGGCAGCGACAGGCTCAACGTGGGAGGCATCATGGCTCAGGGCCATCAACATCAGAGGGGCAGGCATCGGCCCGAAGGCAGGAGGACCCTGGAATGGAAATGTCTTCTGTGTGGCAGCGGTTGGGCCAGCAGATAGATGCGGAGCGGCGACGGGTGGAGGAGGCACGGCTCACTATGGTCAGGGCGGAGAACTCCATGCACAGGGCAATGAGGCAGGCTGAGTGCCTCGACGGAATTCACAGGTAGTTGGAGGTGGACAGGGCGTTATCCCTGCGAGACCTCAGGGCCAGGGAACAGGCCCACCTCCAGGACGTTGAACAGGAGTTCGATGATGCCCTGGCCCGGGAAATCAACTAGCGAGCCGTAGGACTTGCCGACTACCATTGTATATAGTTCATTAGTGTTAGGTTTCCTTTGTTTTTTTTTTTTATTTTGAAGTTCATGGCTTTGCTCCACTTTATGTACAGAGTTATTTTTATAGGGTTTTTTGGTAGGTTTCCTTTTGTTTGGCCATCATGGACCCTTCAAACTTTCAGTGTATATAATTCAAGACTTGTACATACTTTGGTTATTCTGTCATCACCATGGATCAATGTTTTATTTTTTATTTATTCAAGTACTTTATTTGGACTTTTGAAATGGACCACTTCCCTTTTTCCTCTTGTGTTTTTTTGGTTTACATTGGATTCATCTTCATTTTTTGATTTTGTCTTTTCTTCATTTACTAGTTTGATTTTTCTTTGTGTTTTTTAATTACGTATTTTAATACACATCATATTTCTTCAATATTGGTTTTGTGTTCTCTCATTGGTGTTGGGCATTGCTCAATGAGCATTGCCTCTGTCATGTTTTGCCACTTTGTGGCTGTGTTGTACATTTATGCATGCCCATGGTGGTTCTTTTGAGGCTTGCATGTGTAATTTGTGAGTGGGGGCAGTGGATGCTTGCGTGCTTGGACTGGGGGTCAGGGGTGATTTGTGTAGGCATTAGGCCCATGGGTCTGTTTTGAGAGAACATGGTGTTTGGTGAGCCACCTATCGGGGCCTGCTGGCAGGTGCCCCTCACTGGGGGTGGGGGGACATGAGTCGGGGGTCTGCTGGCAGGTACCCATCACGGGTGGTGGGGTTTGGGGGACATGAGTCGGGGCCTGCTGGCAGGTACCCGTCACTGGGGGTGGGGGGACATGAGTCAGGGCTGCTGGCAGGTACCCGTCACTGGGGGTGGGGGTGAGGGGACATGAGTCAGGGCCTGCTGGCAGGTACCCGTCAATGGTGGG
The DNA here is from genome assembly GCF_040938575.1 of Ambystoma mexicanum. NCBI lineage: Eukaryota > Metazoa > Chordata > Amphibia > Caudata > Ambystomatidae > Ambystoma > Ambystoma mexicanum. The sequence goes on from NC_090928.1 coordinate 743,234,627, forward strand.
TGGGGTGGGGGACATGTGTCAAGGCTCCCAGGTGCATGGTGACATGCGGGCTGCCTGCGGGGCATGCCCAGGGGTGATGGGCTGCCTGCGGGGCATGGCCAGGGTTGATGGGCTGCCTGCGGGGCATGCCCAGGGGTGTAGGGTGCTTTCCTGTAGTGTGGGTTGCCTGCAGGGCATGGGGAGGGGGTTAGGGACACACCAGGTAGGCCCTCACTGCCAAAATGCGTGTGGAACTTTCTGCGCACCCCTCTGAATACATGTACCCCACTCGCGCCAGCAAAAACGTGTGTAAAACTAGCCACGCACCCCTCTGAATACACGTAACCCGCTCGCGCCAGCAAAAAAAAGCATAAAACTCCCTGCGCACCCCTCTGAATACACGTACCCTACTCGCGCCAGCGAAAATACGTGTAAAATTCCTGCGCACCCCTCTGAATACACGTACCCCGCTTGCGCTAGCAAAAACGCATGTAAAACAACCCGCACACCCTAGTAATACACGTACCCCGCTCACACAAGGCCTATCGCGTATGAAACTTCCCGCGCAACCCCCAAATACACATACCCTGCTCGCACTAGTGAAAACGCGTGTAAAACTCCCTGCGCACCCCAGTAATACACGTACCCCGCTCACACAAGGCCTTTCGCGTGTGAAACTTCACGCGCATCCCCCAAATACACATACTCTGCTCGCACTAGTGAAAACACGTGTAAAACTCCCTGCGCATCCCCCAAATACACGTACCCCGCTCACACAGGGCCTATCGCGTTTGAAACTTACCGTGCACCCCCCAAATACACGTACCCCACTCACACAATGCCTATCGTGTGTGAAACTCCCCACGCACCCCCCAAATATACGTACCCCGCTCACACAAGGCCTATCGCGTTTGAAACGTCCTGCACACCCCCCAAATACACGCAGGCACCCCATCCAACCTGGGCATGGCACACAGGCAGCCCACGCCACAGGGGGGTGCTTTTTCCATGCAATTTACCCGGCGCGACCGGGGTACATGTATTCTGGGGCATGCGCGGGGAGTTTTACACATGTTTTCGCTGGCACGATCGGGGTACGTGTATTCTGGGACGTGCGCGGGGAGTTTTACACGCGTTTTCGTGGTTGGGGGGCTGTATGCTGGTCCACTGGCCTTTGCGCCATGTACTGGATTTGTGCGCTGTTCATGGCGCACGGGACGGGGTTGGGGGCGTAACTGGCGCTGCTGCAGGGTTGCTGCGCCACTCTGCGCCACGGCTGGCTATGGATATTGAAATCCATGAATACGCTGTGCGCTGAAATGGATTTTGGCGCACGCGCACACTGTGCGCCAGCCGCGTGCACGACTTGTTCGCTGATTTCTATGAATTACCCCCCAAATCTTATCGATTGCACCTACAAATTCATCAAGAGTCCATGGAGAGACTCTAGGTCTTGCTATTTTTGGATCAATACACTTGACTGATGAAAACCTACAAGGCAGGCAGTATTTTTCCATTACGTACGAGGTCCACTCCTCCGCTGAAATAGCAGGTTCCATAGGGCTATAGGAAGCAGTGGTTATTGTGTGCAATGTAGACCAGACCTGCCAAGTATCATGTTTTAAGAGATGATGTATCATCTGTTGGTTGTCTGCAATGTAAAACGCTCTTTTTAGAAACTTAATTTAGTTTTTTATGCTTGTTTAGTGACTCTTTCTTTGTTCAAAGCCACAAAAGGAAGGTTTAGCCTCTTTAAATAACTTATGTTTGTTCTTATCTTTTTTTGATTGCTGAAGACTAAGATTAAAATAGTGTTTATGAGCGTTTCATAGCCGCCAAGGCCCGTTACACTCATTGGCAAGGGAGTTCATATGGAATCGAATACGTCTCACGTTCCTTGTCTCCACATCTGCTAATATTTGACCCTCATGACTCACACAAGTTCTGATATTAGGGTCAAGTCCAATGCACCTAAGAAACCTTCACAGACCTCAGGGTTCCATCTAACCGATAAGAGATGGCGATCAGTTTCTACCAAGTTCAAGGTGACTTCCTCAATAAATCTAGAATGAGGTAATTTAAGCACCAGTTTAAAACCATATGATCGCTATAAGCGGGATCTATAATAGTCACTGGCTCTAGATACTGGTACAAAGCTGTAGACACAACAAAATAGTCGATAAGAGAACTACAATTTCCCTGACTCCAAGTATATTTGTACAAATTCTGGACTACGTTTATCATTTGAGTATCCCACTCAAGAAAGAAGTCAATCCATTTTCACCCATTTTGTATAGTGAACACAGTATAACTCCTCACATATCTTGCATTAAAGACTGCAGAGACATAACACAAAGCATTAAAATCCCCTCCAACCTCAATTTTTATGAGGGGGTTAAGAACAAGGGCTTCTTTAAATATTGAGTTCAGTTGATCGTGTATATTAGCCAGGTCTATGGACACCTTATTCCAGTATATACAAACAAGTAACAAGCAATTCTTAGGCTCTTCATCAATAGTCAGTTGAACAATGAGTAAATCATCAGAATTATATATCCTGGTTGGAAACACTTTACAGGAAGCGTTTATCAGACGAGCAAGGCTGCCAGACGGTCGACCCAATATGCCTCGATTACCCAACTGTGTATATGATTGATAGCCTTCCACATCAAAGTGAGACAATTGCATTGTCTGCTGGAGGATAATAACATCAGGTTTCCCTTGTTTCTCCAGTTCTGTAAACCATTGCTGGACAAGTTTTAAACCACAGGAGTTCCAGAAGACAATAGTTACGATCGCATTGCTACGCTTCCGATGGCAAATTGTTCTGGGTTACAGATTTGTTCATAAATGGTTCTAACCAAGTGAGCCCCTTGATTGCTGAGGCAAAAGAAGTTAGCTGTTTCAGAATATCCTCATTGATATTAGGAGGCACAGCAATCATAGAAGAACAAGCTGTGACCTGCATAGATGGCAGCGGTGTTTCTACAAAAACAGTTGCATCATCAATGGATTTAAATATATAACGGGTCAAACCAGTATATATAAAATCCTCTCTTTGCATCCAGATTAATTTCATGACAATTTGAAATTTATGATTGCAAATCATGTGGTTATTATTAATAGCAGTGATTCTGATCCAATCAATATCGTCAGATGTTAATGTTCTGAGAGAAGGTATGGCCTGAAAGGCATTAAGCATAAAAGCCCTATTTATCCAGGCATTCCCATTGCAAGCCGAATCACTTTCCCATCCCGTAACGGTTGGAGTATCTGCTGTAAGAGTCAGTGACATAGAGTCACTCGAGGAAGTCTTTCCCCCACTATCCTGACACCTCGATGAAGAGGAGTCGGATGAAGGAGAGACATTCATCGCACTAGAAGATGGTATGATATGTTTAGTTTGCTCCTCAAGCGGGGGAGCCACTGTGGAAAATTGGGGCAAGACTACTTGCTTATGCCCACTGGGTTTTGTTTCCAAGTTCATACCCGTAACACCATGACTCTGTCCTGTCAAGGCACCGATAATTACATTAGTCGTTCTCTTTAATCCAATTAAAGGATACACTTTGGATAACACTGTCTGTTTAGGCATGCCCTTAGATGGGGAAGCAGGCCCATCGAGGAACTATTGCTCTCCAATTGTTGACTCTAAAGCCATGCCTAATTCAAGTGTTGGCATTTTTTCATTTCTTCTTTTTTTTGTTTTTCCTTTATTTAGCTCTTCCTTGCTTGAGCCAGGTCTTGGACCTAGCCCATTAGGTTCATTGAGGTCAAGTAAAGCTTTCGACTCCTCGTTAAGTTGGTGGAGGTTTATGATCGCGTCACTGTCTGAAATGTTACATATACCTTTCATACAGGTGTTATGTTTGTCAATCTTGAAATCTGCTTGATTATTTAGCTTTTTTTCAGTCTTAGCATGCATTCTCTGATCAAGGGCCTTACATTTTTCTGCTCTAACCATTAGTCTTTTCTGTTTACGTGTGAGCACCACCACAGGGGCTGCAACTCAACCTCCTTAGTTAAGTCGATGAGGTCCGTAATGGCAGAAGGACTGTCTGGAGCTTTGTTACCATTTTGAATACTTGGACCCATCACCCTCTCCTCACTGGGTTCGATGCCCAGTGCAGGCATTTGAGTCGAACTGAGCTCCTTGACTTTATTGATTAATTCTTCAATTTTTACTGTATTGTGGGCAACTGCTTACGGTAGAAGCGCATCAGCCCCTAGCGATGTAGGAGAGCATTGTTTAGGCATTTATGTGTAATGGAAACTATTTTAAGCTGAATCCTGTCATTAATGGATAGGCATTTGTTATTTCTTCTAGCCTGAGAGATGTGTTGTCTCCTAGGGATGCTTAATGTGGTTCTCAGTGCATTATTTTGTAAGGTCTGAAGTTTGTTCAAGATTCTTTTCTTGGCTCCTGCATAGAGGGCGTTACAATAATCCAGTTTGGAATGATTAGAGCTCTCGCAAGGGTGATGCAGCTATTGGTGGATAAAAAAGGTTTACATGCATGTATCAGTTTGCATGTATACGCTGTTGTAGAGGCTGTGGCATTAACTTGTTCTATCAGGTTTAATTCTGAATCCAAGTAGAATCCTAGGGTTTTAGTTTCCTTGGAAACATTGATGTTGATGCCATCAATGTTGAAGCAGGTATATTGGCTGCCAAGTTTGTTGAGGTTGGCCGGTACTCCTAAAATCAGGATTTCAGTTTTGTCATCATTCAGGCATAAGCCATGGGCTGCCATCCATAGCTGAATGATTGCCTATATTTTATTGACTTGAGCAAGATCTGTCTCATAATCACCTGAAAGGGGTAGAAGTATCTGGGTGTCATCTGCATAATTCATGTATGTGACACCCAGATGATCCAAATCGTCGAACAGCGGCTTTGTAAATATATAATACATAGTGGGTGAGACGCACAAGCCTTGCGGTACGCCACACGTGATAGGAGAGGTATCGGCTGCAGCTGACAGGGAGAAGACTCTCATTGACCTATTGTTAAGAAAGGATTGGATCCAATTAATGGCTTCTTGGGAGAAGTTAGCATCAGTAGACAGATGTTTGCAGAGCACTCTGTGATCTACCAAATCGAAAGCAGCCGGTAAGCCTAGTAGTAGTAATAGGGCACATTGTCTATTATCTTTCAGTTGGGCATTTTGCATTTTCAAATCTTTTAAGGCGGTTTCTGTACCATGAAGTGGTCTGAAACCTGATTGTCTTAGTACTAGGATGTTGTTAATCTCAAGATACCGCTGAATCTGGAGATATGCCACTTTGTCAATGATTTTAAGTAAAAATTGGACAGTTGTGATTGGCCTACAGTTAGTTGTATCAAAAGCGGTGAAGAGGATGAGAGCCACAATGTTTCCCAAGTCATTGATTCTTAGTAAGAGATCAAAAACATAGCTATGAGAAATCGTGATGCCTCTCGAATGTCTGAAGCCACATTGTCTATTGTCAAGGATATTATAAGATTATAAGTGGTGTTGAAGGTGGATGATGGGGAATTTCTCAGTTATTCTAGATACTGCAGAGATATTGACAATGCAGCAGCAGATGGCATTTTTTTGACCCCAGAGGAAGCTTTTTTTTTTAAACATATTTTTATTGAGAGAGTAGGTCATCAGCACGACACACCATAGACATATCATAGCATAGCTTAACTTATCTTACAGCTTTCAAATTAAAGGAGGAAGGGAAGAGGAAGATACATTAGTTTTCGGAGATGAGAGCAACCAGTACAAGAGTAGTAGACATTGCAAATCAAGGCGAGGACCTGGGTGTTGCATCAAAATCTGAGTCCAGGTCACACAGGTAAAAGCGTAACAATGACCAAATATCTTTGGGGCGACATGGTGACGGAACCGACAGTACAAATAGTTCCTCATCGTCATTTACCATACAAAGGTCTTTTAAGAAAGTGGCTCCAGTTGGGGTGGTGGAGGACCTCCAACATTTAGGAATACAGTGTTTGGCAATAATGCAAGAGATGTTAAATATTCGTCTTGTAGTTTCCTTTACCTTGCCTATATCGCCCAATAGGTATTTCAGGGGGGAGAGAGTCGCCGGAATGGCCGTGATGTCTTCAAGTAGCCTCACGACTTCCTTCCAGAACTCCACAATTAGCGGACATGACCAGTACATATTTTAAGGCCCCGCATCGGGGGCGTCACATTTGGGGCAGGCACCTGTGCAATTTTCCACAAATTTAGCCAATCTAGCAGGGGAATAGTGTAGTCGGTTTAAAACCTTGAACTGAATCAGCCGAAGCCCAGCATTCATGGTCACTGATCGAGTAAGTTGACAATACCGGGCCCAGCGGACCTCATCTATCTGAGTGCCCACGTCTCGCTCCCAGACTTCTCTCATCGTGATGCGCGATGGGGAATGGGTCTGCACCAATGAATATAGCATAGAGACCCCCTTGCCGTGACTGTCAACAGACATTATTGACCTAATGCATGCATGGGACTGGGGTTCTTGCGGAAATGTCGGCCACTTCGCCGAAAAAGCAGCCCTCATCCTGTAGTATTGAAGGCGTTTAAGCTGGCCCCTCCCCACCGCTTCAATAAAGCCTGTGAGGTCACAGAACTCACCATCTGGGAACATGTCGTGCAGAATGAAAAGCTTGTTAGGGTCCCAGGACTGCTGGAGGGCTCGATCAAATGTGGGGGAAATGCTGGAGAAGTCACATAGGGGGACTTCCGGGTCGTAGGGGGATTCCAGACCTAGTCTCTTGTAAATTCTGGCCCAAGCATGAGTGGTCGTATACACCGGATCGAACGGGCATATGTCCCCATAGCTTGGGTTAAGAAGGACTGAGCGTATGTCATTTGGGCGAGCAGTGTGCTTTTCAATCAATATGTGGGGGGCAGTGTCCTTTGGGTCGAACCAATGCTTTGCAAATTGAGCTTGCACACATAAGTAATAGAGCTCGAAGTCTGGTGCCACGATGCCTCCCTGCACAAAAGGCTCAACCATCTTATCCCAACCCATCCTGGCAGTCTTCCCATTCCAGATAAACGAGGAGGCGAGTGATTTAAGTTTCGAGAAGAAGGGTTTACCAGGCCAAACTGGGATGTTATTGAAGTAATATAGGAGCTTGGGAAGGACCACCATTTTGAGTAGCGCAACTCTGCCATAGAGGGATAGTGGAAGGCTAGCCCACATCTGAAATTTGGTCGAAAGGGTTGACAACAGTTCCCCATGATTGTGCGTATATAGCAGGTTTTTATCTCTGGCAACCATTATCTCTAGGTAGTATACCTTGGTGGGGGCAGGTCTAAATCCCTCTATTTCAGCTAGGTCTCCCGTGCCGTCAGTACGGGGAAATATTTCTGACTTCGGTACATTCATTCTATATCCCGAGTATTCTGAGAATTCATGTATGACCGACATAATGTGTTGCACATTTTCTTTGGGATCACGGACATATAGTAAAGTGTCGTCCACGTAAAGCGATATTATCTGAGGGGGGCCGGCCTTCCTAAGACCTCTGTGTGAGTGGTTCTGACATATGAATTCCGCCATTGGTTCAATGGTCATAGCGAAAAGTATGGGCGAAAAGGGACATCCCTGCCTAGTCCCCCTGTGTAGGTGGAATGACGGGGAGAGAGTGGTGTTAGTAAGGACCTTAGCTGTCGGCTGTGTGTATAGTAGTCGGACACAGTTAATATAGTACTGGCCGAGACCAAACTGCTCCAGCACCAGAAAGAGGTATGCCCAGGATACAGAGTCAAAAGCCTTCTTCGCGTCTAATGCGACCACAGCCGCCTTGGCATCTGGATCTATCTGTGCCATAACATTAAATAGGCGTCTCAGGTTGAGAGCCGTGGATCAGGCTGGTATAAAGCCGGCCTGGTCAGGATGAACCAGGATCGGCATATATGGCAGGAGTCTGGTGGCCAGCACTTTTGCAAACATTTTTGCGTCAGTGTTGATTAAAGACAGGGGTCTATAGGACGCCATGTCTTGTGGCCGTCTATAGGGTTTCAAAAGGACAGTGATGATTGCTTCCCGCATCGATTCGATCCCACAGGAAGCTTTTTGATAGAGAGGTGATTGAGGCCTACTTGATAGGGGATGGGATAAATCTAGTGATTAGGGAAGAGTTAGTGAGGGCAATGATGTAAGGCAGAAGTGTGGAGGATTAGGACTTAATGAAGGCAGACTAATAAGAGTTGAGATGCGAGAGGGAAGGTTTAAGTGCGTGTATTGCATTGGAGATGCCTTGCTCATCCACCTTTGCGAAGGAGAACATATGGATGTGGGAGGGTCTGCAGAGGGTCCGAAGCTGAGTGGGTGGGTTTTGTTAAGATGTGGTGTCTGATGTGGATCTTGTAATCAAAAGCCTTGTGAATGCCATCAAAAGGGTTATGGGAGTGGTGATAAAGTTGCATGGGGAGAGGTCTGAGGATTTTGAAATTCTAGAGAAGTATTACAGCTTTTTGGCACATCACTCTGAGTTGTAGGTCCTAGTATGAATGAGGCAACCAATGTGTCTTCATCTGACAAATGTTCTCTATTGTACTTTGATTTTCCAACTATTTTGTTTCAGGACAAGGGTTGGTAGATTCCTTTAGTTGTTGTTAGTTTTCTGGAAGGAGGTGACAATGTTCAGGGCTGTTGTGAGGCTGTTTTTACAATAGCACGTTGGGAAGAAGTGGGAAGAAGGTTCGATGCAAGGGGATGGGGTTTGAAGTCTTTGTTGAAGGGAGGTTGAATACTTATGGAGATGTTGTGGGTGGGAGAGGAAGATATTAAGTATTTTGTTGGGATTAGTCTCCAAGATAGAGGAATAGGATCTTAGAAGAAATGCTGTGGTGGTCAGACCAGAAAAGGGTATTGGTGCCTGTTTTGGAACAATGGATATTATGACTGAAAAGCAGGTCTAGGGTGTTACCTATCTGATGAGTGATAATGATTTGTTATGTCAATAGCACTTTCACCAAAGTGTTGTACATAAAACATTTACATACACTTATCACCCAACAGAAGTTGGTACTCATTTATCAACCATGGAACAATGAAAGGTAGAGTTGTGCCTTGCCGGGATTCAAACCTGCAACCTGCAGATCACATAAAGATCACAGTAGTGAGTGCATAAACAACTGAGCTATCATATCGGAGTGGGGCCATGGATCAATTAAGTAAATCTGAGGAGGGACATGGAGTGAATGAGAATTCAAGGTTGGATGTAGAAGGGATTGTTGTTCCAGGCATTGAGTTCACCGACAATGATTACTTTAATGGCAGAATGTAGTATTGAGGAAATAAAGTTTGTGAAGTTGGCTAGGAAGGTGGGAATTAGACAATCCCAATGAGGACAGAGGTAATACATAACCTGGCCTTTGACTTACGGAGTGACGTTTTCAAAGATACAAAGCTGGAGAGTTTGGAGGAGAGATACAGGAGGTCCTTGTAAGGTGATGGCCACACCAATAAAAGAACTGAGTGCATGTAATCATCGGTGGAAGGAGTAAATATGGTTATGTTATGTTAAGTTACTTTGATTTATATCGCACACCGCTACCACCCAGGGGCAGTCTCCAGGCACTCACGTGGCTCTGCAAGAAAGAGGACAGAGTTGGTTACTGAGGGTAGGGGGATAAGATAGGTCCAGAACCAGGAGAAACTAGTGTCTGTGTGTGCTGGGTTGCAGATGGGTTGATTGCGTGCACTGGCTTGGTGTATCCGTAAGGTTGAGGCCCGATGCCTATGTTGTTGGTTGTATGTGAATGCGTGTTATGTTGGGTGTGTGTTTTATGTGTAAATTGGCTGGTAATAAGATTGTGGTTAAGCGCACTGGGTTGTCTATCCATAAGGGTGAGGCCCAATGCCTAGGCTGTTTGTTGTATGTGAATGTCTGTTATGTATCTCTCTAGCCCTGAAGTCTCTACACTGGCTCCCGGTGGCTGCAAGGAACAAGGTCAAAACCCTCTGCATTATCCACAAGGCTTTCTGGGGCCGGGGCCCACACAACATTCAACTCTCTCTTCCAAAACACCTTCCTTCTCGAGCCCTTTGCTCAGCCATTTCAAACTCTCTGAGGGTCAGATGCTTCTCCAGGCAGAGAGGGGGGGGGTAGAAATCTCTCCTCTGCAGGTACCTCCATCTGGAATGACTTCCCTGCCCCTGAAGTTACGGAAGTAGCTCAAGACCTTCCTTTTCGCTTCTGCTGTCTGCTGCGCTGACTGGTTGCCTGGCTACCCTCAGAGTCTCACTGACTAACAGGCTCCTCCATGACCAGTCGCTCCTATACTGCCTCCTGGCCTACCACGCACTCAGGGGCTATAACTGTAACCCTACAGTCCCCTGCCTCCTTGCACTTATCCAGCACCATGCTGCCATGGCTGAACATACCCAGAGCAATGCGGCCCTGATTGCACTTCCCCTTCCCTCTCCCCTGCACTTCCCCTCTCTCTCCCTCTGCACTTTGCGTTATTGCACTTGGACGATCTGAATGAGACAAGGCCTAGTAAGAGTTTTTGTTTTTTCCACCCCCTGTCTTCCCTCTCTTGTCTTGTCGCACGTAGAAACACTTGTGTTCAGGCACGTCATAAATGACTTATCATACTGTGTCATATCATATCATGTTGGGTGTGTGATTGTGTGTTTTATGTGTAAATTGGCTGGTATTTAAGGTTATGGTTGTGCTCACTGGCTTGTTGTGCCCATACGGGTAAGGTCCAGTGCCTGGGATTGCTGTTGAATGCGAGTGTTAGTTACATTGGGTGTCTGTTTGTGTGTAGTTTGGCTAGCTCATAGGCATGTACAGTACAAGGGAGATGTGTAGGAAAGGAGCAGGAGCCGGCTGGTGAGTACATTGTGTGCTCTCAAAGTTCTTCTGTGAGAGAATCAGGGGTTTCAGAGAGAAAAGCCAAATCAGGATGGGTTTTGGTGATAAGGTCACAGATTCGGACAGCATTTTTTATCACCAATGTGGCATTTAGTTATAGGCCACAAGGGGCCTTTTTCAGGGCTGATCCGGTGTTTAGTTAAACGACTTGGTTGCCAAGAGTTTGGGTGTAATTTTAGGAGATAGCAATGCCTATGTAACAAAGTCAAAGTGGGTAAAGATAAAGGGGTGGAATTGTAATTTAGATCATTGGTGAGAACAGCTGCAAGTGTGCATAGTGTGCATCATGGAGCCATGTCTGGACACCTTATCCGGATGGGGGCAAACTGTGTGAAGCAATCAGTGGCCTATCAGGAAATACAATTGCAGGCAAGAGAAGTTGGAAAAGTAGGTACTTTGTAGGTGGTAAGAGCTGGTTACAGGCTTGCGTGGTGAAGTGAAAAATGAAATACTAGAATGTGAATAAAAAATGCTTATACACATGGAAATTAAATATATAAATGAAAAATGAAATACAATAAAAGAAACCACAGAATTAAAAATGAAAGAAACCTCCAATGGCAAACAGAATGCCTCAACAAACGCTACAATGCCAGTATAGATTCCGATATTAAACTGCGCCAAAACAGCTCTGAATTCAGGGCATTCTCAAAACAGCAGATGACGTAACTTGGGCCTGATTCATGGAAGTGTTTTATAATGGCGCAATCCCATAGGAAAATGTTCCATGAATCAGGCCCTTTTTCTCTAGTAACGAGTTGTATCACTGCGTCAAAAAATGCAGTAGGTTGCGGCAAGTATCGGAGGTCAGGCAGTGGGCCGGGGTAGCAATACAGTATGAGACTGGCTCCCTAATTTCATTAGGTGCTGTGGTGCACAGGGGGATTACACACAAATAAGAACCAGTGCCCTGCCTGCGACTTCACACAGCTTCTAAGCAATATAATGTCGTCTTCACCTTTGGTCACAGCCACCAGGAGTCGAAATGGAAATTGGATATGCAGCAGGATATCTCGTACCGCCCTAAATCGAATGTAATTGTCACAGTTACACGAGGCAATCATAGCACCAGCGCAGGAATAGCTAAACAGGTTTTTGATGAAAATCATCTCGTATTATGTTCAACCAATGTCAAATAAGCCAACTTCCATCCAAAAATAGCCATTGAACCTCATTATAAACTTTTAAAGGTTAGGAACTTTGTAAAGATGAAATAAAGAGATATTGCTCTTACTCTGCACATTTTGGCATTGCGCTTAAGGCCTGTGCAAGTGAAGACGTTTTCATTCCGTGAAAATGGCAGTTCCAGGAGTCTAGAGCTTTCCATGCCAGTAGAGAGTGCCTCGATTCCCAATTTCATGTTCACGTGCAACAACTCGACAATAAATAAGGGGCTGGGTAGAGTGCTTAACACAATATCCCTCAGTGTCCTCTCAAAATTCACTTATCCACATTGATGAGGAGACGGCAGGTATATGTTCCAATCAAACAATGTTAATTTGGCTAAAAGTTCATAAAACATATATATCGAATACGAAATATTGTTCAGATTTACAAGTAACAATTAAAATGCAACAGTTGATAGAATAAAAACACACATCATGTAACTCCTTATTGTCTGCTCTTTCTTCTGGTTTTACCTCCATGCCCTGCTCTACTGGAACTCCTTTCCTCTCCAAAGGTAAGCGCTCTTTTACTATCCAATCTGCAGTAAAGCTTCACCTCTTTAATCACGAAGGAGCACCCTCCATTCACTCCTTCATCTCTCACCTCCTCTACATATGCCATTCTCGGACCACATTGTATGCTCTACTGGGTACATTGTCTGGCCCCTCTGGCCACTGTCCATTATCTGTTCGTCTTGTCCCTCGTTTCTGTAGCATGTGTTCCTCAGCAGTGGCCATTTGCTGACTAAATCCTCTGCTATTGTACTGCACCTTTTTCAGGATTGCCTGGGCAGCTGTTCATTTCCTTGTGTAAGTATCTCTGGGAGAAATGCCATGGACCCAGTGCCTATCCCCAATACATTAAATGGGACTCAGCTGTATACTTAGAAATGCGTTTATAGTAGCAGACACCTGAACCTCCACTCTTCCTTAATATCATTCTACTCAGCAGAAGCATATTTACCTCGCCTTTGGGTGAAGGCTCTGTTCTTGAGTCCAAATAGTATTCCAAGCCATTTTGTCTTCATAGGGAAAGGCCATATAGGCTTCGATTTTATCAGACAGAAATACACTTGTAATCACTCATTGATTAGCCCCATTCCACACAGTGGAGGGGCTTCCAGAACATTCCTCAGGTGATCCTGTCAGGCACATTTTAAGATACAATAACCAAGGATCTGACAGTCACGGTCAGACAACAAAATATCCTTCAGAAATCTTCTAGGCAAGGAATAATCTGCATTTTCCGTAGGCAATCAAAAAGAGAAGAGGAGTCAATGGTGTTATTTGTATTTGTTTGGATAGTCAAATACATCTTCCTCAAATGCCATACAGAGAGAACACATACAGACACACGGGGCATTATTCACAGAGCGTTTTACAATTAGGCCCACCATCTCTTGCCAAGAAGCCTTTACAGACAGAATTGCAATGGTTATATTGGTGCAGGTGGGCCATGTATTGGAGTGAGAGGCCATTGTCCTAAAATAACGGGAACTTTTGATGACACTGAGACATACATCAATGTAGTCTACATTTTGGCCAATATTAACATGACAGCCATTTACATATTTACAACTGGTTAGCATTTGGTAAGGGCAGGCGGGATGGTGGGGAGGGACGCAGGGAGAATAGGTGTCCCCTTCACCAGCTAGCATGTGCGTCTTGAGCCTGGTCTTAAATAGTTCCACTAATAACATTTCTTTGAATCCAGAGCATTGAAGTGATAAGGGGCCAAGAAGGACGCTGCATAACGGGCCTGGGGAGAAAGAGGCTGTTAAGAGTTGAAGAGGTTAAGAAGTGAGCAATACATTTTTCTCTGAAAGGAGGGGCTAGGCCATGGAAATATTTAAACACAAGAAGTATACATTTGAAGAGGGACCAACTATGTATCTACAGTCACCCAATAGGGCAAAGTTGAGTACTGTGTTTAGTGAGTGAAAGAATAGCAGGCAAGGACCAAGAGCGCTGTGGATCAGTAGTTGAGTTTGCTGAAGTCAGGGGGAGTTAATGATGTATTACTATTTCTAAAGATACCTACGTCCTGATCAAGGCCCCGTTTCAATGCTGTGAAGAACGTCTCAGCATGGACGTATCAAAAATGTGGGGCCAAAACACAGTGGGCTTCATTATAAGTGAGGCGGTAAGGGGTTAACGGCGCCGGTAAAAATGCCAGCGCCGTTAACCACGTACCGCCTCATTACGAGGTCCCCTCGCAGGACCCGCTCTGGATGTCTAGTCAGACCAGACATCCTTTGCGGGTCCCGCGAGTGGACCAGCATGCTAACAACGGGCCTGTCATTGACGGGCCCATTGTTAGCATGCTCCCCATTCCCATTGAGCCCTATGGGGGCTCAAATGGAAATGGGGATGGTCTGGGTTCCCTGAATGGGGAAATACCGGGCCCTCCAAAGTCGGAATGGCCCGGTATATCCTCATTCAGGGACCACGGACCCGGACCCGAGTTTGGAGGCAGCCATGCCCTTATTAAGGTCATGGCTACCTCCAAACTCGTAATGAAGCCCAGTGTGTTTACCTGCCCTTGATTAACCATTACATCCCTATCAGTTATTTTCTTAAGAGAGCCGATCCTTGAGTAATAGGAGCCACCCTGCTGTACATTGGCCTTAGCCTCTGTTGGGACAGACTTTCAATAATTGTATAATTCGAAGATAGTTTTCTCTCTGTCAGGTACACTAGGTTGTGGATTGTGTAACTCGTTACAGGAGCTTTAGACGAGATGTAGTAATTTTTAATTTATACTTGCACATGGTATGGTGTACTAAGCCCTTTTGTGGGGTTGTTAAAGAAATCGTGCGCTCAAAAATATTATTGTCCTGAGCATTCGGGCATGTGGTTTTAAGCATACGTTGATTGATTATAAAAACATTTCCTATGCACCATACCTTAGTTTTCCTCACTTTTACACATGTGAAATCAGACAGCCGGGCGCGGCCATTTTATGCTAATCTTATCCGTTTATCCATCGCCCTAAATTCAAGTGCCCCTGCAGCACTAAATCATATCCCCCGACCCTGAAGCTGACATCACCATTCCTAGCAACATTCTCTGCCTGTCTGCATGACATTACTGGGCAACGTAGCCAAATGGATCCAGTGATCACCTACGTCTTGACGTCAATTGACGCAGAACCCAGAATATCAACACACATCCTCTCACAGCACAACATGTCCCAATTCTGAATAAAAATCTATTTTTTTTAAAAGGAAACCTCAATACTCTGTAATTTATAAAGTGCTTTTATTTCACAATAAACGCTCTGAGAACATCCGCTGAATTCCATATTCAACCAAATTTGAAATATCTTAATTTGTTTCGATCCACAAACACGGTCTTCCTTTGGGTAGAAGAAGTGCATGGACGCGCCGTGAATCGCAAGGCTTTGGCATCAGCTTATTGCTAGACCACTGTAAACAATGTCAGGTCTCTCCTTGTCGCTGGTACCGCGAAAGGGCATATCAGCCCGGGACGATCATCTCACAACAGCGTGATCGATATTCAGCCATTTAGGTGTAACTGCAGCTGTCTGCTGAAGAAGCCATCAATTGGTATCTGTAAACTATGACATTTGCAGAATGGCAAGATGTAGCTGTATAGAAAACATAACAGAAATGTGTCTCAGTAGCCTTTCTTTATTCTAATTTATCAATTCACCCATTAATTCTGCACTGTGTGAAAACTAATGATGAACACAAACATGAAACAATGGAAACACAAAGAAAACATTGTGGAAAGTTGGAGTCTACAATGTGCTTGAGAGGTTGGTGCTATGGAGTATGTTTAGCTCGCAATGGGATGTGGATGCGGAAGCTGACGGATGAATTTGAAGAGCACATAGACGGTATTTTAACGGAATATTAGCGTAGAATTTGGCATTGGTGGAACCCAGATGTGGACTACATGCATTTCGGTGCTGGACTGCCCATGTGCCCGGACAAAGACAAGTACACACAGGTTGTTTTTGCATGTCGTTGCAAAATGCCACAAACAACAACCCATTACAATGTTAGCCAGTAATACCGGTCATAAAATGAAACCTTGACTCAATCATCTATAAGCTCTTCTAGAATAAAACGTACATAATATTCAGCCTTTCCATTCTCTCAGCGTAACGCAGAGTGTCCGTTCAGATCAACAAATTTTCATAAAATGAAATTACATGTTCCTTTGTCCAGTTTTGGAATGGTGAATCTTATCATATTTGAGGGTATTCCACACCACCCTTCATTCATTCCATTCCGAATCCTCCCTTTCTTCCAAGGACAAAAAAACAATCGAATGGGTGTGCACAGCTCACAAGCAAAAATCAAACATTGTGACCTTCACTCCCACCAATGCTGGGTGAACATTTTAGTGATTTACTTATTTTATGAAAACAGTACCAGTTAGTGTCCTCCCCATTGTCACATCTGCGTGTACCCTGTTTTCGAGGAGGAATGTTCTCTGCGGATAACGTGAGACACTCACAAGTCATAAATACAAGTGCCCTTCTATCTCCACTGAAATTTGCACGCACAAACAAATGTTGGCGGAGAGACGGGATATCCTGCCCGCCCTGAACCATTCTTGTACCGGTCAAATGACGTCTAAGTGAAGGTGGGAGACACCTCCACCTCTCCTGTACCTATTTGCATCACCATTGTTTCATAAAAGTGTATTAACGCTGTGCTAATGTGTATGCTTTGAAACTCATTTGGGTTACTTCCAAATGCCTTATTTTTAGAGTCCCTCTGCCCCTCTGGCGAACTGCTCACTCTCCCCGCACCATGCACAGCCACCCCCACCAACTGTCAGCTCAGCCCATCTCCTGTTCTCACAGCAATGCAGCTATTAATTTTTGCAAGTAGCGAGTCTTGAGCCCTGACAAAATGTGCTTGTACGAGAATGTCAGACCAAGCCCTGCTCCAACCTTAGTGCACAATCCGTCTCTGCTGACTGACTCATGCCATCTCCAACCCCCTCCTGCCATGCCACTCCCCTGAAGCCATGACCCCTGTTCCCTCTGAACGCATCTGTTCCCCAGACTATCCCCCGCACTACCTCAAATTCACCTGCCATATACCTAATCAGGAGTGGTCATATATTTTGGTAACACTAACACCTATCCCCACTGTGTTTGAAATCCTAAGACTCCAAAGGCCGCAAATCAAAGATCAGCCCTTCTGATAAAGCATCTGATAGCAACGACCCCTAACACATGCCCCCATAAAAATATAGGTCAGAATGCACCTATTTCACACCAACAGCCCCTTTTCATGCGTTGTTTGGCTTGCAGTCAGTAGTTCTTGCATGTCAAGTTTGTTATCTATCCTAGGTCTCATTCCTTAGTGGGACACATATTTATTCAGCTATTTGGACTTGTGCTTGCTAAGGCAACTGTAGATCCCACATTTGCTTTCATGCTGATGTTCATCTGACCCTCCCCCGATCAGTGAAGGACCCACAAGAGCTTGTCGAAAGGGGGAAGCGTGAAAGCACAGAGTTACACTGTATGGCATCCTCTAAGAGGTACTTATTGCAAAAAAAATGGACAAAAGAGGATACATTTGAAAAGACAATTTGGACGCTTTATTTTGACAATTTGTACTTTTAATAGCTTTGAAATTCAAGTTAAATAGATTTGCATTGGTCATGTACAATGTATAAACAGTGTTAAACATATAAATAGCTGCTAATCATTTGAACCGGGAAGTGAACTGTCCCACGAGGTCTGCTTTGGGTGGACAGGGCACATTTGCAATGTTTTCTGGCAATGTATGTGTCCTAGGAACAAAATCATGAGTGATTCCATGAGTATGCATGTCCAACACAGTCAAAGTGAGATCTTTCACAAAATCAAATTCCATTTCCTGGTATATTGGCTTGACAACCAATTTTTTGCTTCTTTTTGCAAAGGCCATTGTGTAACGAAGCATACCAAAGTTTCCCACAGTTCTCGATTGTTGTCTTCTATGTTCTTGTTATGGGCTAATACCGCTAGTAATTTTAGATATTTCATCCCGTCTATGCCAAAATGCAAACTTTTGGGCATGTACTTTAGGCACTTATTGTGGACCACCTCGAAATCTCCGGTGTGACAGAATTCTGTGAAAGAGGCCTCTTGAAAGAGTTTTATCAAACATGATCTTCTCAAGAGATTTGTGTGGAGGTGAAGATGGAACCAACCACTTCTTCTTGTGTTCCTGTTCCTCCGATAAAGGTCCATGTGCACATTGGTGAAAATGTAGGTTTTCTGTCCATGAGTGAATGTTGGAACAGTGGTGCATCAATGAGCGCCATTTTTCAAGTAGAATTTCCACAGACCCATCACAAGTTTTGAAGCTCTACCAAAGATGGTTGCTGAAAGACTGGGACCACTGTAAAATATTTTCAAAACCCTTTTTTTTTACCAGCAGCTGTGATTTTTTTATTGATTGATTTGGCAACGTGCCATACATCAAATTGATGGCAAATGTTTGGAAACTGCTCTCGCATGGCCTTGAATAGTGAAACATGTATGTTGGTGTCTATGAGGTCTATTTGCATTCCCCTCAATTGGAGATCTTCCAGGGATTGTATAAAACCACATTTCTCCATGCCCACTGAGAATTTACATTGGGACACCTGCACAACCACAGAATTTCACAATTCTTTTAGTTTCCATGTCCTGAAACTGGTATGTGCAGTACTTTGCTGAAAATCTGCGGCTGTCACACTATCCATCATCAGATAGCCTGAACCGTTTGCCAGAGAATGTCCTTTCAATAGACATTTGTTCAATTTTCCAGGCTTGACTAATAGCGGGGAATAAAAATTCTCTTTAATATTTGTAGTACTGCATTTCAGAAAGGAACTGAAGTCCAACAAATTGACAGAAACTGGACAACTTACTCAAAGTATAGCCACTGAAAAGTAAAGCTGCTGCACACAGTAGATTTCCAGCTAGCACTTTGCACAGCATCGGTTGAGCAGACTATGAAAATGTACCATGGAGCTGGGCACAGGTGGCTTGGAGTTTCAGGTTAGTGCCTTGTAATACATGAGTCACATTCACCAATGGCTCCACACATATTTTTCCCCTCACCGGATGGACACATTTCAGCATCAGTATAAGCTCTACCAGGCAGCTGTTGAACACAATGTATTTGCGCTCCTTTATTGGACTATCGTCCTGCATGAATGTGATTTGTGAATCAACTAATGTGGACAATTCGGCCCAACTGGACACACTGAAGTCGAGATCTTTTGCAAGTTCCACAGTCACTTGCGTAGAACCTTTGGTCTCTGTTAGTTCCGGTTGTGTTATTTGCACACAAATTGGAGAAACCATCAATGTCGATTGTTTATTGGGTGGCCCTTTTTACTTGGGTGTAGATTGTGTGAAGTGGTCAGTGAGTCACTCTAAAGCATCTTCCTTATATTCAGTTTCATCTTCATCTTGTCGAGTTCTCATATTGTAGAAATGGTCCAAGAACACTTTGCGTGCTTCGCCAGTCACATTCATATAATTTTCTGCCCATTGGGTATAAGCATCTCTAGTCTGCTTATAGACTGGACCACGCTGCACCTCAAATAATAGTTGGTCCATTGTGAAATCTGTTTGGCAAGCAGCATCTTTGGTTTCATTTGCTGTCTGTGTTTTTATACTTCTTTTCCTTCTGGGCCTCTAGGAGATGGGTTGTAAAAACATGTTAAATGTAAATCCAACATGCAGTATATAGCACTTTAGATAAAAAAAAACATGTTATGAAGACAATACCTGCCCAAAACACTTTTATTAAACAAAATTGTTTGTAAGTTACCCTTGTTTTCTTGATTTTCTATGAAAAAGTGTTCTTCACTATAACGACTGCACCAGCAAGCTGGTCCACCACCTCTGATCCATGTGCCTTCTCTTCTAATTCCCGACCTTGTATACATTCCTTGAATAGAATATTCATTAAAAAAACCAAAAGTCAATCATATTTGAACTGAAAGTCTTTCATCGCACACATTGCTTACATACATACCCTTGTAAACAGTGTACATCATTTTGTCAATATAGACATTTCGAATTTCACCTGATTGATGGCAAGTCTACTCAATCAGAGATCACCGTGCAAAACCTACTGATTGTAATGTTCCACTCATGCATTTTGCATTTTATTCTGCATTAGGGTAGAAATTGTAACGTTAGAACTGAAATGATAGGAGTTTGAAACACTGCACGTTCATATGAATGTCACTTTCTAACAGCATCCAATGTAGGATTTACTTCCTTTCATTCAAGGGAACTGTCAATAC
This sequence comes from Ambystoma mexicanum, assembly GCF_040938575.1. Lineage (NCBI taxonomy): Eukaryota > Metazoa > Chordata > Amphibia > Caudata > Ambystomatidae > Ambystoma > Ambystoma mexicanum. The sequence goes on from NC_090928.1 coordinate 743,254,924, forward strand.
GCATACCTCAAACTCTGGGCCATCTCAAAAGGGTGGTGTAATTGTAGTCGAAGTACCAGCATCCCCCTACAACCCATTACTTGTTTTAATATAGATGAAAACAGTGAAAATGATAGACACAATAGGATGCAGACAATGCTACATATAAATAGAAACCCATAAATGAAACATTATGTAAACAAACGACAGGATACGTAAACTATTTCACATCATTTAAAATTCCATGCATAATACATTTGCGTAATAGAAATGCAAAATAAACTACCTGATAGGTGCTCAAAGTTGTTGCTGACTCTGAAAAAGAAATGGATGAAGAATCTTGCGCCTTCATTTTCAGTGCATTGACATTGGTAAAAGGGAAAATTAGTTTTGCATTAGATATGTGGGAAGATCCAACTCTCAATAATATGAACTTCTGCAAGTCTGTATGGCTCACCATAGGCATACTGGACATGTCTGTGATGTTTTCACTAGCGAGGGTCTGTGCTTCCGTCAGTATGCTCTCCTAAAACAATTGACATGTGAAGCAACTGATTACGTAAAGATTATGCTTATTATGAAGGGCATAGTTTTTTATGGTCATAATTACTTTCTATGATGCTCCTAAAACCATGGACAGATGTCTAGCAAAATGTGGTATATTTATAAAGTAATACCATCTGATAAATATGCAAAGTTTAGTAAGAAACATTTACACCAAAAGCACAAATCGGTTCATGTAGTTACCTGTTCAGTATCTCAAGGCCTACAGCTAATTCACCATCCGGGACTCACCTGGTCCAGCGGGTGCATGAATAGAGTTGGAATTGCATTTGCAAGCAATTTAGGAGACATTCTGAGTCAATGCTTTTTTGTGTACTGCGATTGGTCGTACACATCCGGGGTAAAGTGCAGGCTGCAGATGCAGAATCGATTGGCCCTCAAGTCTCCCAACACATCCTGGGCTCTACTTTCAAGCTCCTCCACAGGCATTCTTGAAACATTTGTAAAAAAAGTAAACATAGTTACAAAAATGTTTCACATTAATGCGTGAGAAAGAGGGAATGTATTGCTCTCCCCCGAAAAGTGCACGAAACAACCATAAATCATCAATGCAATTATAGAGCAAATACTTTGAACCATAGACAGACAGACACAATAACTCACAGCCACGTACTCTTAGAAGATAATCAGCTCTTTACGGCTATTTATTCAAAGCTTACAAATACATAGAAATAACTAATAAAATAATATGGACAATGATCACAGAAGAAGTAAAGAGGTCAAAAAGAAATACATCACTGTGAGCGTAACAGAATTCCTCATCTCGTCCAGAAGCGGCTGGGAGACCCCAGGAACAGCCAGGCCGAGAGCACCACAGTTCACGGGAAGGCCGGATGTAAGCGTCCTTCTCCGGCTGAAGTCTCACCTGACCACCCCCGGGCTTCCGCATATATACACACTCCACAAAAGGGAGTTAATTCTCGAACATTCTGGAAATTGCACTTGCGCAGTTGAGGAACAGCTGTCGGTTGCCAGCTGGGTCAATCGAGAGCTCCCCCCAAGGAACGCAGTGCCTCCCTTCTCTAAAAACATGCTCCACGGAGAACAGTAGCAAGCCATAACAACGTTAGCTTTCCCAGCAAAAATGGCCTTGACCGCATACCAGGTTTGGAAAAGCATGTTTGTCTCAGCACTGTGAATCAAACACTTCAGCAAAATGTGTGCAGCGTTTCACTGCAGTATGAAGTAAATATCCAACATGGCTCCGAGCGCTCCCAGAATGCATTGCGCACCAGCCCCATTTTGAATCAAACCTAAATCAAGCATACATGGAATTACATGAACCTTTTGTATACTATGTTTGTTTTGGTCACAGAAGCAAAAACTGTGTAGCATAGACAAATATACACTAGGATAACTTTCATACAGAATTGATTGATGTGACACAAATCGTAACGTGTTACTCGTCTGTTGAATGTACTTTCATGCATCAAAAGGAAACATGCTTATAGACATGGTCCGCGAAGGATGCAATTCTATCCCAATTGACACTGATGACATTTGCTATATATTGAGAACAGAACAAATTAAACAGAAGACAATGGTAATAGCAATGAGATTAATGAACATTACACTACTGTTTACATTTGTTCGAAATAGATAGAAAATTATTGATCCAAAACAGATTTGGTGACCTGCCCTTACCTTTGACTAAGAAACAATTAGATTCAGGAAGCAGGGAGTTAGTAGCAGGAGAACAGGTAACGCGATCAAGAGTTGACTTCCCCAGTGCTCACAGATGTTCTGAGATAGCACGATCACGAGTTGACCTCCGGTGCTTACAGATGTCCACAGGTAGCACGATCACGAGCTGACTTGCAGTGCTCACAGATGTTCTCAGGATAAATAGCAAGGAGTTTAAAAAGAATTAGAAAAGTGGGTGTGTATGTGAATGAGTGACGTCTTTATGGTGTTGTCTTATGCATATTGCATGGGCGCGGCCTGCTTCAGGGGTGCATGCCAGGAGACACGGGGTCTGGGGAAGCCATGTGTGCAATGGCCCCTGCGCGTAAAATACCTTTGAAGTGTACATGGTGTTTGGCACCATGGCCATTCCCATCCTGCAGCCCCCTCGGGAGAGCATGGCCACAGGTGCAAACTGCCATTGATAGTGGAGGTGGGATGGATGGGCATGAAGCGTGCAGAAAATGGCCGGAACACTGCTGAATGGAGACACAATTATGTTGATTGCAGGGGCATGGTCTGCTTCAGGGGAGCATGCCTGGTGACACAGGGTCTGGGGAGGCCTTGTGTACAATGTCCCCTGCGTGTAAGATACCTTTGAAGTGCACACAGTGTTTGCCACCTTGGCTGTTCCCATTCTGCCAGCCCCCTCGGGAGGGTATGGCCACAGGTGTGAACTGCCATTGATAGTGAAGCGGGGATGGATGGGCATGAGGCGTGCAGAAAAGGGCTGGAACACTGCTGAATAGAGACATACTTATGTGGATTGCAGGGGCACCGTCTGCTTCAGGGGAGCATGCCTGGAGACACTGGGTCTGGGGCGGCCATGTGTACAATGGCCTATGCGCGTAAGATACCGTTGAATTGTACATGGTGTTTGGCACCTTGGCAGTTCCCACCATGCCAGCCCCCTTGGGAGGGCACGGCCACAAGTGCGAACTGCCATTGATAGTGGAGGGGATGGATGGGCAAGAGGCGTGCAGAAAAGGCCCGGAACACTGCTGAAGGAAGAGACACACTTGTGTTGATTGCAGAGGCGCGGCATGCTTCAGGGGAGCATGCCTGGCGACACAGGGTCTGGAGAGGCCATGTGTACAATGGCCCCTACATGTAAGATACCATTGAAGTGTACACAGTGTTTGCCACCATGGCCATTCCCATCCTGCCAGCGCCCTCGGGAGGGCACAGCCACATGTGCAAACTGCCATTGATAGTGGAGGGGGGATGGATGGGCAAATGGTGTGCAGAAAAGGGCCGGAAAACTGCTGAAGGGAGAGACACACTTGTGTGGATTGCAGGGGCGCAGCGTGCTTCAGGGGAGCATGCCTGGAGACACAGGGTCTGGAGAGGCCATGTGTACAATGGCCCCTACATGTAAGATACCATTGAAGTGTACACAGTGTTTGCCACCTTGGCCGTTCCCATCCTGCCAGCCCCCTCGGGAGGGCATGGCCACAGGTGCTAACTGCCATTGATAGTGGAGGGGGGATGGATGGGCATGAGGCATTCAGAAAAGGGCCGGAACACTGCTGAATGGAGACACACTTATGTGGATTGCAGGGGCACAGCCTGATTCAGGGCAGCATGCCTGGAGACACGGGGTCTGGGAAGGGCATGTGTTCAATGTCCCCTGAGTTTAAGATACCTTTGAAGTGTACATGGTGTTTGGCACCTTCGCCGTTCCGACCCTGCCAGGACAAGAGAACATTCTCATGATTCACTGAAACATTTAAACAACTATTCAGTAAATATCTGTTGTATTTTATTTTGTTGCTGATAATGACGACACAACTACACATCGTATACTTCAGGTTGCAGCACAGTGTGGGAAAATCCCCTGTACTGACCGCTGTCACTGGAGAATTCAGCTCCAATTGCACCAACGGCATCCAAGCCTCCCATGAAGCCACCATGTAAACGCACGATAGGCCTCCAGCCTGTACCACCTGTGGAAGAGAAACATACAAACTGTATTTAAATGAAAATGACAAGTGTACAAACCTTGTTTGAAAATGCAATCTTGTATCCTACGGCATAGTTGCCAGTGCAAATTTTACTTCATGGATCAATCAACTTGGGATTTAAAGTGTAGACACATTACAAACGTGAACAACTATGCATTCCATAATGTTTGGGGCACAGAGAAATATTGTTTCTTGGTTGTACTTAAAAGACACATAAGAATACCACTATGATTTCCCCACATCGCGAGCGATGTATAGAATTGCAAGACTATATCCTTTTGGCAGTGATAGATCAAAGTTACAACAATATAGGAGACACACTTGTAGAGGAGGTCCCAGATACGACCTGCACCCCTGCCCCCCATTGCGAGTTGCCAGTAAGGTACTCGCCAAGGTATGTGACGTACGAGGAGCAACTGAACCAACAAGGGGCTGCAATGGGCCTCTGCCCTGTGTACATTAGAAGTTCAATACCTGTTGAAATGCCCAGAACCAGGCAACCCTGGGCAGCACGGTACCCAATCAGACAACCGTACCTCCCATTGGTACAAAACGACGAGTATTTACAGACTGTCCACGAGGAAACCCCGAAGGCCTTAATGGAAGGCCAATGGATATAGACTAAGGGCCTGGGCAGCCCCGAGAACAACCAGAAGTGGCTACTGAAAGCTATGCATGCCAGTACCGACAACTGCGAGGATAATTGTAATGGACGAAGGGGAAAGACAATGTGAAAAATATATGAGAATGGTGCCATGAGACAAGATGGAAGCAACCGCCTTATTGAACGTGTGTAAATAAGCTTGAAACGCAAGATGCTAAGTAATCGAGTCTGCTTGCAATGCTTAGTAGAAGTTAGAGCGGCAAGCGCGTACTGTATACATCTACCTCAATACAGCACAATGTACACGTGCGACTCCATTTTGTAAAAACAGAAGTACTCCAAGGCGGCCAAGGCCTGACTGGCCAAGTTTCATATCCAGGCCCAAGCTGAGGAAAAGAGCGGGATCGAAACTTAACAAAGGATGGCTCATGCCGGGGAAATCGACTTCAACCAGAGAAGGGGCGGTGAGCATGAGCTCACGAGGCTCCAACTTCAGAGCATTCCGGCCCACTTGTGAAGGTCAAGATACGAGAGGCCCATGCAGGTGGCCAAGCGCATACAGAATTAAATGCACAAAAGGTTGGAAACTGAAGCAGATTCATGGTGGACCAACACGTGACCAGACAGGCGCGAAGATGTACCACCGCCTGATGTCATCCAGAACCAGAGGGTGCCATAACCTTTCCTGATAAGAGACTACAGATCCGAGGCCATACCCAGCCAACTAATTGACACATAGCCCTAAACCACTGATTGATGGACGGGAGTCAGAGTGAATCTTGGGACACCAGGCACCAGGGTGTCTATTCTGCATGTTGCTAATTAAAGTGGAGATTTATGTTTAGTGGTGTAACTTGCCCATTCACAATGGACCATGTAATCTAGGGTCCTATAAAGACTGTAACCAATAAGACGTCATACTTTTAGTGACATCAATCACGTGTGTTGTTGAGGGATGGGCGTAGATGCCCACCCGATAAGAGTTATCCAATCCGTATGCTTTATTTTCATATACATATATAACACCTATACTTAAGTTACCTTTCCCAACCAATTATATTGCATGATGGTTTTTTATGGAAGTGTACAACAATGATGACGGAATTTGCCAATAAAAGAAGCTGTTTGACTGAAGTTCGAGGAAGTCGGGGCGACACAGGTGTTCGCGATGCTGCTGATATCCATAAACTGATGTATGTATTATTAAACGGACTTCCCTTTGCCAACTTACTGAGTCCCTATTATTGATTTGTGCTGGAATATGTAAGTCCTGCACCCTGTCCTCACACGGTGCAGCTATCTTGTATTATAAGTTTTCGAGGGTGAGTGCTGACCAATGGGCCAGTCAGTAATTACCTCTCCTCGTCAACACTTGGTAGCATGAGGATGGTTTCGGCCATCGATTATTGATAATCAATTAATATAGTTAAAAGACACCTTTAAACCGACGGCACAAAGTAACTCTGGGCCTCCGGTTACATTGCGAGTCCTTTCGCTATTCCGGCTGTGTAGGCCAAGAAGCTTCCCGTGGACAGTGATAGTGTATTTACTCCCAAAAATCTGCAGTGGGTCTGAAGGAACCCACTTTTCCAAGCATAACCCTTTTCATTCCCACGGGAAGCGGATCGGACGAAAACCATAAAGCGGGAAGAGGAAGGGACGGGGATCCCAGAGATCCAGAGAGGAAAAGAGACGATTGGTGAGTGAAACAACGAAACTCATTACCTTGGCAAATGACTTATAGGCATTAGAGCAAGTGGGGGAAAGGTAACGGAGGGTGGCGGACAAAGATAAATTAGTTAGAGGTAGAAAAGACGGTGTATATATAGTGGATTAATGACTCAAGTATAAAAGGAAGACATACATAATAGAATTCCAGGGGGGCACCTGAGCCAAAACGTAATAGAATTCCAGGGGGGCACCTGAGATAAAACGTAATAGAATACCAGGGGGGGCACCTGGGAAAATTAAAAATGTAAAAGTAATACCGGGGGGGCACCCGCGATTAAAAACTGTAAGGGATACCGGGGGGGGGGGCACCCAAGAGAAAACTGTAAATTCGCCTTGTTCCTGCGCTTTAAAGAGTGGTCAGAAGGAACTTGAACCCAGAGCCCACAGAGAGGGGGACACTAGGCTACGATGACGTTTAAATCATCATAAAGGGGTAGTTCAAATACCATGGCGGGGTAATAATTAGAAGGCAGGTATACGTTGACCAGCTGGTGTCTGTCTAGTCTGTCAAGCGTCTGTCCTACATGTTCTGTGTATGCTGAATGTGGAATTATTGTGATATTAAATGATGGCAATGCATTTTGGTTTTCGCGATTCTGTGAATGAGAGGGAATCGCCACTAAATTGTGTCTCGAATAAAACTGTTGGTGTAAAAAGTTTGCGGAAAAGTTGGATTGGAGCTTGCGTATGTGGTGCTCACTCATAATAGTGTAAAAAATTGAAACACTGTGTGATTATTGTTGGTGAGAAAATTAAGAATGGAAGAAGTTACCCCACTTGCACACTTGTGCAAGCAATTGCCAAAACATGCAGCAAGAAATACAGCCAGGAGTGGGTTAAGGGCACCGCAAATAAAATGTTTATGCCGTGGCACCAGAATGGGTCATTGTCTAAGGCTGTCTTACAGCACATGACCACGTTCCTACATGCCACATATAGCGGGAACAAACTCGAGAAACGCCTTGCCGTTCTCGAGCTTTGGAAAATGTTTGAACACGTAAAGGAAGAAGAACCTCCCGCAGACTGGATATTAAATGTATGTACGGAGAGGGGTGAGACGCCTACCACGCCACCTGCCCCGCCGGAACCAGTTGTTGAGGGAAGTAAGTCGGAAGGCCTTTACCCACTACAAGAACTTAAGGCAGCCACAGGCTATAGCAACCCTGCATATGAGTCACCTGCGTGTCACCTACGTGTAGCAGTGACGAGACAAAAGAGAAGGAACAGGAAATTGACTCGGCCTCCACGATCCCGTGGGACAAAGAGAGGCGAGATGAGGAAAGGAAGGACCAGGCACAAACGAGTGCACCTCTCGATAGAGAGAGAGAGGGAAAGAAGCGGAAAGGAACCGATGAGGTAACATTTGCGAAGGACGAATGGATCGGAAGGGCAGGTACTATTGAAATTAGATGGAAAAGGAAGTGATGACGCAAGGCCGAGTGAACGGTCTTTTGAGGCTCAAAGTAAGGAAAAGAAGAAAGAAATGGCTATGAGATTCGAGAGGGCAAGAAAAAAGGATAGGTTGAGGCGAGATCAACTATATCGCGAAGAGCAGAGTATAACGCTCAGTCGCGCGCATTATGCAGCCTATAAAAAGTGCAGGCAGAACATGCTAAAGTTGGAGGAAGAAAGGAGGGTGCACGAAAGGAAAGTGAAGAAGAGAGAAGATGAGGAAAGTAGAAGGGCATAAGAAAGTAGAAACAAACGGATGAGGGAAGTAGATAAGGCTAGAGAGGAGGCAAAGAGGTGAAGAGAAATGGATGAGGAAGCAGAGCGTAAGCAGCGGGAAGTGAAAAAACCCAATCCTGTTGTAGACTGGGAAGACATAGAAGAGTTCTTTCCAGCAAGTGATGCAGTACCAGGTACAAGCGGGACAATTATTGATGATGACTTCGACACCAGAAGCATCGGGGAAGCGATTGATAAAATATATGATGAAAGGGGACTGGAACGAATCTCCCAAGAGGGAAGGGAAGATTAGCGCTTAGAGAGCACTCAGTTATATGACACTGAAGATGTCACCCAAAGTAGTGGGAGTAGGGGACGTTCCCTAGATAGAGTCGAAGTCGAGCAGAATGAAGATGATATAAGAAGCTGTGTGAACTGGGAGTATTCAGAGTCTGACTCCGAAGGGGAAATGGAAGAAACTGTGTATGACGAAGGGAGACGGTGCAAAAAGCAGTAACCAGGGAACCAAGAGGTACGATGGTCAGATGCTAGAGGTCCACAAGTAGGACACTGAAGTCCACTGGACAGTCCAGCCGACACAAAGAAACACCCCATGGTCAGAGGGGGGCATCAGCCCCTGCCTATGCGGACAAGCTAAGAGCATTACCAGGCAGGTGGAAACGCCACCCTGGCAAAAGACCAGAAAGATAGAGAGGACTGCACATTCCAATTCCCGCTATTAGAAAAGGGGGGAGCAAGACCGCAATATATTCCATGGCCTCACATGGACCGAGAAAACTTAAAAAATAAGCTCCCAATGCTGACATCGGGGGCTGGAAAGTGGATACCCGAATTAGAAAAGATGACTGGGGGAGTCACTTTGGCAATAGGGGATATAAGGGACTCTTGATTGCCATAATTGGTGAAAGGGCTGATGATGTGTGGAAACGGGCAGGGTACCCAAGGGTAACCATTACCAACACAACCCATGATGGAGCCCCGTTTAATAATTGTAGAGCCGCAGTGTGGAAAGCGCTGCGAACACTATACCCTGACACATCAGACATGGGAGCCATTATGACTCGGAAAATGAAGGAGTCGGAGGATACGTTGCTTTATATCCAGAATTTTCAAGACACGTGGGTGCTCGAAACGCATGAGTCTTGGGTGAAATATATCCCTGTATTCTATCATATATTGTGCCAAGGGTTACCAGAACCGGTGCAAAAACAACTAAAATAATTGGTAGGAATAGAAGCTAAACCGTGGGCCGAAATCCAGTTGACAATTGCCCATTATTGTAGGCTGTTGCAAGAAAACAATCGAAAGAAAGAGGCAACGCGTAAGGGAGAAGAGACTAAGCTAGTGCAAAGGAAGCTCTCGAAGTATGCGCTCGAGGGAGCCATGCTAACAAGCCCAGCTGATTCGAGTGCGCAATGTGCCACTAACACGCCGCAGAACAATCTGGGTAACGCGGGATATTATCCGAGAGGAAGGGGATTTGGAGGAAGAGAATGGCAGGGTAATCAGGGAGGCTTTAGAGGTAACCAAGGAGGTTTTCAAAATGTTCAAGGTGTATCCAGAGCGCACCAATGGGCAGTCCAGCTATGCCAGATGGACAGATGGCCCGACCACCACCAGTGTGTTGGCTGTGTGGAGTGACAGGACATGTGGCACGCATGTGCAGAAGCCAAGGCATGTGCAGAACAATCAAGGGATGGGGGCAGGCGCGGTGAATCAACCGGCTACCCCACAACAGGGCAATGCACAAAACTATACCGTGCAGCAACAGGCAGCTGGCTTGCAGCAAGGTGCACAGCAAGTGGTCCAGCCACAGAACATGGGGAATGTACCACAGGAACAAACCCAGCAGGCACTGCCGCAAGTGGCTCAGGGCACTAATTCCGGTGGGGGAAACCCACAGGCATACAGTGGACCGAACCTATATATGAAATAGGATGGCTCACAGGGATCTCTGATGTGCTCTATCCTATCGGTGACAGCAGACCCTAATAGGGAACCGAGGGTAAATGTCACCATAGGGGGAAAAGAGTATTCCTTCTTAGATGGCACATGTGTGACGCGATCGTGCATAAGAGAAGGCAAGTTTTCCTTGTCCGGTGAGGCAATAAACATGCAGAGTTTCACTGGAGCTCATAGTAGAGTTCCCTTTACAGACACTCTCCCGGTCTCAGTGGGAGAGCATGAAATGAACGTACCTTTACTGTACTCCCGTCAGTCCCCAGTAAACATCATGGGTCGAGATCTAATGACAAAACTGAATATGTCAATCTCATTTACTGAGGATGGCATAGTGTGCTCCACACCCGGAACGCCTTATTCCAATGTATGCGAAATGATCAGAGCATACTCGGGATGTGCAGCTATGAGAGCTTTACCGCTGGAGCCAGAGGTCTTCGAGGCGGGCGAGTACTTATGTTGGGATTGCCAGGCCTCGCAGGCAAAACTATGAGGACCCCTGACGAGTTTCTTTTTAGACCAAGGATACCCATGCATGAAGAAAAGGGACAAATATTTCCTTTGGAGATACAGTTTGCCGCAGTAAAGGGGAAGGTGGTTTTAGTAGAAGGATACGATGACGAAGGAAGGCAATGGTGCACAGTTATCGCCATTGAAGAAGGGTATCGAGTGACTGACATCACAGATAATGATTTGTTCGAAGAGCACCCTGACTTAGAGGAGACACGGGTGGAAGTAAGTCTCATATTCTGGGTCAAAATGGTCAGACGAGAAGTGCCACAGCGAATGATGATAGTGATGGCACGCCCAGAATACTTTGAGGAGGACATGGCCCAGGTGCCAGTCATGGTATGGACAAAAGGGCCTTATGACGTAGGACTCCTGAAGGGGGCAGGAGAGGTGAAGATTAAACTCAAGCCTGGAGTGATCCTACCAAAAGCGCGACAATATCCCATGTCCAGAGAGCGGATGAGGGGATTGCAAAGACAATCTCTGCCATGATGGAACAGGGCATTCTGGTAACGTCAGAATCACCTTGTAACACGGTGATCTATCCTGTCAAGAAATCGAAGGGAGGATCTTGCCGTTTAATCCAGGATTTACGAGCATTGAATGACATAGTCGAAGCCGAGTTCCCTCTAGTCCCTAATCCATCCACCATTTTGTGCAACATACCCATGGAGGCAAAATATTTCACAGTAATCGATTTGAAGAATACATTTTTCTCGATTCCATTGTACCGTGACTCACAAGACCTGACCTCATTTACTTTCAGACAAATGCGCCTGAAAAGTACAAGGCTGCCACAGGGGTATTGTGAATTTCCGTCCATTTTTAACAGAGTCCTGCAAATGGACCTAAGCAACATTGCGGTAGACATTGTTGTATTGCAGTATGTAGATGACATTCTGATCTGCAGCACCACTGAAGAGCAATGCCGACACGACTCTGTTCAGCTATTGACAATATTAGCTGAGAAGGGATTCAAGGTGGACAAGGACAAGTTGCAGTACTGCCAGCAGGAGGTGTTATACATAGGGCAACTAATCTCACATGAGGGGAAAAGGTAACACCAGAAAGGGCTGAAGCTATCATGAACACGATAAACCACTCACAGTAAAACAAATGCAGAGCTTCTTAGGCCTATGCAATTATGTCAGAGCATGGATCTTCAATTACAGCTAGTACACCAAGCCCTTGCTCCAGGCCTTAAAGAAAGCCTAGGCAACAGAGGGAAAAATTGAATGGACTGAAGAAATGGAAAAGGGGTTTGCAGAGCTAAAGGGGGCAATTTGTAAGGCCCCAGTTCTCAGGATCCCCAATTATGCAGAGGAATTCTATCTCTTCTCTCATACCGATGGCAATTTCATGACGGCAGTGCTTGCCCAGCGAACATCGCTGGGGTACAAGCCCCTAGCGTACTACAGTGGCCACTTCCCAAGCAGCAAAACTTAGCAGCCGCCGCGTTTGCCATCGAGAAAGCATCATCCATTGTGATGGGATGCTCGATGACATTATATTTTGAGCACTCATTATTTGACGTATTGGAGAAGCCAAAAGGCACCTTGACTTCCGCATATGAGGTGATTATCTCAAATCCATCGATCAAAATAGTGCGATGCAAAACTTTGAACCCAGCTATGTTTATTGCTGAACCAGTCACAGAGGGAGAACCTGTGCATGACTGTGCCAACTATGAAGAGTTTTAGGATGAAATCCCCAGAGTAAGAAAGAATGCTCTGCCAGGCGGAGAAGTCGTCTTCAATTGACGGGTCATCGAGAATTGACCAAGAAGATGGGAAACGGTATACAGGCATGGCCGTGATCAAACACATGGCAAATGGAGAGTTCCAAGTACTTGTCAGTGCACAAATACATCCCGCTATTCTGCACAGGCTGCAGAACTTGTGGCATTGATACTCGCCATTGAGAATCATGCAGACCAGGAAGTAACAGTGCACAGTGACTCCGCCTATGTGACGTCCACCGTGCACGCAGGCCTGGCACGATGGAAAAGGAGGGGCTACCTCCGAGCGGACGGCATGCCAGTGCAACATGCAGCCTTGTTGGACAGGCTGATAAAAGCACTACAGCTCCCAATGTGCATAACGGTCGTTAAGTGCGCCGCTCACACCAAGGGAACAGATTTCGTGTCACGTGGAAACCATGAAGCGGACACGGAAGCCAAACGCATGGCATCCAAGGGTGAGACAATCATGGACGTGAAGCTGGCAAGTACCCATGAACGAATGATGATAGCCCGAGCCACTTCAGAAGCCTATAGCAATATGGGGCAGACACAGTTAATGGAACTCCAGGGGGAGGCACCTCAGGATGAGAAGAATTTATGGAAGCGTCAAGGGTGTTCTTTAAACCCCTCTTATGGGTTATGGAGGCAGGACAGCACTGGTAAACCAGTAATGCCTGTCACCCTTCTAAAGGTAGTGTTAGAACAGCTCCACTACCCTGTCCATATGTCAAAAGAAAATCTTGCGGCAACGCTCTCAGAAGACTGGTTCACGGCGAATCTAGCGGAGCATGTTGCATTCTTTATGGTCAATTGCATAATTTGCCAGCAATTCACCTCCGGGCACACATTGAAGGTGATAAGAGGAATCATTCCCAGACCTGAACGGCCTTTCCAGCACCTGCATATCGACTATGTCGATATGATTCAGGTTTGTAATGGGTACAGGTTTTTAATTGTCGTGGTGTGTCCATTCTCTAGATGGATAGAAGCAGGGCCCTGTACACACCCTGACGCTGCCTGTGCTGCAAAATTCCTGGTGAGGGAGGTTTTCCCCAGGTGGGGGGTATGTGAGGTTATGAGGTCAGACAACGGGCCCCATTTTGTAAACTCAGTATTTGAGCAGATTAGCTTGTTGCTTGGTATAAAGCACGAGTTCTCGTCGGCATATCACCCAGAAGGAAATGGCATATGTGAACTGCTCAACGGCCTGTTGAGAGAAAGGATAGCCAAATTGAAGCTCACATTAAAGAAGGAAGGGCTGCACTGCCTACCACTGGCATTATATGCGCTACGGAACCAGCCAGGCTCCGATCACCTCACGCCGCACAAAATTATCACTGGTAGAAGAATGAGAACCCCTCTTACCTTCCCGAGATAGGGCTAGATGTGATGCCCACCCTGCTAGGGAGGTTCTGGGAGAAGAAATGAAGAATTACCTTGACTGCATTACCTCTAGTACATCTGTCATTTCAGGCCAGCTGCAGCGACGGCGTAAAGGGAACAGCACATCACAAACCGAAACAGACGGTGCTGAGACAGGCGCAGTACATAGTTTTTGTGCACCACTCATCTTACCTGGTGACAGCGTTTTGGTGAGGCTCCAACCATCACCTCACGCCGCACGAAATTATCACTGGTAGAAGAATAAGAACCCCTCTTACCCCTCGAGAAAGGGCTAGATGTGATGCCCAGCCTGCTATGGAGGTTCTGGGAGAATAAATTAAGAATTACCTTGACTGCCTTACCTCCAGTACATCTGTCATTTCAGGCCAGCTGCAGCGACGGTGTAAAGGGAACAGCACATCACAACCGAAACAGACGGTGTTGAGACAGGCGCAGCACATAGCCTTTGTGCGCCAATCATCTTCCCTGGTGACAGCGTTTTGGTGAGGAACTTTACGAAGCAGAAATGGGACGAACCACAATTTAATGGCCCTTTCATTGTAGAGGACTGCACCCCGTCCGCTGTCAAGCTCCAAGGAAGAAGAGCCTGGATCTTCCTGAATGACGTCAAAGGGAACTTCCTGAGTGACGGTATAAAGGGAACAGCACATCACAACCGAAACAGACAGTGTTGAGACAGGCGCAGCACATAGCCTTTGTGCGCCACTCATCTTCCCTGGTGACAGCGTTTTGGTGAGGAACTTTACGAAGCAGAAATGGGACGAACCACCATTTAATGGCCCTTTCATTGTAGAGGACTGCACCCCGTCCGCTGTCAAGCTCCAAGGAAGAAGAGCCTGGATCTTCCTGAATGACGTCAAGCCCTTTATAGGAGAAGGCACTTCTACTACATCTACTGCCGAGGAATCCGCAGACAACGGAGAAGAACATCAGCACGTGCAGACAAGATCTATGGCAAGGAAGAAGGAAGCATGAGCAGACAAGTTACAAGAGCGAGAAAAAAAATATAAAAGTGAGACTCTCAAAACAAGACAGTTCTTCAAACCAGTGAAAGGTGATAAAGGGACAATTAAATGAACATTCAATGCAGCCAGCAAAGAAATTTTGTGACAATCCTGTCCACACTGAACCTTTTCTATAGGCATAAAAAAGACAATAAGAAGCAAGCAAACAACCTGTGCAGCCAAAGATGCAGGGTAAATGAAGAAAAACACGTATTCACATCAGCAAAAGCGTTAAGCCCATGAACATTTAAAAGCCACACAAAGCATTGAAAAACCTAAGACTCTGGTAGGCAACAGAACCGGACATTCCTGAGAACCAAAACTGTTATTCTGAAGGACCCAGCATAAAGACTTTGTCCACGAATTTATGGTGCACCCCAGCAGAAGCCTTAAGTGGGATATACTCACCTACTTCCAATTAGTGACATTGACTTATCCATCACTCATAGGGAGAGACAAGTGTCACAGAATTCATCCAAGATCTAGAAAATAAGAAGGTAATCAGGCAACTATTGACTGTCATCACAGAGGTCCTCGCTGAATTGCCCGTGCACGAGGAGCAAAAGACTGATGCTACCACCACAAGCAGTCATTGACGAAGTGACCTACACGTTATTCTTTCGAATCATTGAGGAGTGCCCAGAACTTGTCGGGAGGACCAAAGATACACTGACGTTCATCAGAGATCACCGAAACAATAATTTTCTAAACCAGATATGGAGTAAACTAAATATCATGGTAGCCATCCACGCAGCAGGCAAGTGCAAAGACTGCTCAAAGCAAAAGCAAGGCGTGTGATTGGGACCCTGCAAAAAAAATAAATGTCCCTGTCCACTGAAGACAGCCTACTCGCCCACAATGTCCTCTTCGGCTTAGTAAATGACTTTCTGGAAATGGTAGGGAGACCTCAGAGACCCTGCCAACGCGAGAAAGATAGGAACTCTCTTCTATAGCATACAGCTACAATTGGAACTGTCCAGCTTTCAGAGGGAGTTTCTGAGAGAATTCCAGTGAAATTATTCAGCGAGGGACAGATCGAGAAGGCAAGGACTGATCACACTGCAAAAAAGACAGGGGACCTAAGAGCCAAAGAGACAGAGCAAATGTTGTTAACACACGAAGACAGCAGAATTGCCTTCACAGTCTTCTTTCACCTCATCGAGAACTTTCCAGAACTAGTGGGTAGACCCATCACTGTCGATGTGCCCACTTTTCTTAATAATCCAGCAAAGAATGCCCAACTTAACAGGCTCCTAAGAGCTATTGCATCACAATTAAGAAGCAATTATGGACATCTGCTGCTTTTGGCGAACCTTAGAAAGGAGAGATCCAAGATAAAACCCTTTAGAAGACCCAGCCGGGGGCAGAGCAAGGAAACAAAGACACAGTTCTTCATGCTTCCAACGTAGAACGAATCGAAAGGGGGTAACTACATCATGAACTTCTTTCCTATTTTCTTATTTTTCTCTGTTTTTCATCATCATCCCGCAGTGGAGTAAATGGGGGAGAGAGAGACTTTGCAGCAACTCGACCTCGAAGAACCAAGCGAAAGGAGCAGAGCAACGAACTTCAATGCCGTGTTCACTTTTTTCAACCTTTTTCTTATTTTTTCCTACCTTCCCATATATTCACTTTTATTTTATTTTTGTTTTTATTTGTTCAACTGTTTATCTATGCGTGATGTGCAGCGAAGCCACCCTTTTATGGTGTCACTGTGAACAAATTCCTGCATGTCCTCAGGGCCAAGACGAATTGGGAAGGTGCCCTGGGAATGCGTTGTATACACAAATGCAAGAAGAATGTGATGTGCAAAAAATGGTAGTCTAACCTTTTTTCATAGTCTAGCAAAGGATCTGTACTCCATAGCTAGAGACTTCCATCATCACCCGCAAGAGGGGGGACATTAAGCTGCACCCATCACTTTAGTGTTTGCTGAACTTTTAAGTTACGAAATCAAGATAAGAGAAGTAATAAACTATTGACTATGGACATGTTCGAGATGGGGGCCCAAAACAGTAATTTAGTTATGCCACCAGTGGATGGGCGTCCCTGCTTTCCTGGAAGGAGGTGCTGAAAACTGTCCTTCAAGGCAATCATATGTATATGTATAGTGATTATTGTTGTATTTTTGTCGTTAACGATCAGAACTGCATTTTTTATTGGTGCACGAAGCATCCCAATGTCCGTGCATCCTCCAGGTAATGAGTGTCTGGGCCCCACAAAGGCACCCAGACCTTATATTGTCATCCCTGTTCCAAGAAAAACTGATGATAAAGCAAACGATTACAGTTAAATGTAATTAGCAGTAATACGTGCACACTTGAAGTAATGAATGGTGAGAAAAGCTGGAGACAGGGTCAGCACGGAATCAATGACAACATAGCACTGTCCACGGCACACACCCATACACTGAATGCACACAAGCAAGGGCAAGTGTTAATGGCTGTGAGACCCCAGGCCAAACCGACAGAAAACAAAAAGATACCTGTGAAACGAACAGCTCCAGAGAACAGAGAACCAAGAGAGCAACAAGACAGAAATGGCATGACAAAATCCCTCGAGAGAACAGAGGAAGCCACAAAAGAACTCATGGGGAAGACACATGCGGTAGTCAAGTATGTGTTTCTGCTCATACTAAGAGCAAAGAAGCTACATGAGGAGCTGAGCAAGAAAACTGCAGCAACTGTGATAACGAGCACACCTGCTCCAACACCAGAAGTAACTACCGAACCCAAGACAATGCCACGTGTTGGAAGGATGATTAGCCAATGGTGGTGGGAGGAGGTCTGCAAGAGAATGCATGAGGGAAGGAAAAGAAACGCAAGACCTCCCCCTATTAATGCAGGGCAGGAATTGGAACCTGCCTCACCGAGGATAATACCTGAGAAGCTACCTGAGTGGAAAAGCAGCACAGACACATTCAAAGACATAATGATAGCTAATTACAGGAAAACATTGAGAATCAAGAGAAGCCCATATGAAGCCGACAATGAACTTAATGACTATTTGGACAGCACAGCCCATCTTGGAAACAATATCTGGTACCAACACATGAAGGAAGTTGGAAGAAGACAATCAGAAGGAGAATGTTTCCTCTGTGCACTCCTGCCATACAGCATGGGAAAGTCCAAGCTCTTCGTGGCTGTAGAAGAAGATGTCCCCACCGCACACTTTATGTCACAAGTAGCTATGTGCAACATCAGAGGACAATTCATGGGAAGAGATGCCTGATTGATATGGGCCAACGAAAAGGACTACCCTGATGAAGACGGGTTTGTCCAGGACATCAAAACAAGAAACAGGACACCAAGAATCACGTTATTAGATATGAAAACCCTGACGTCAAAGGATCAGGAATAAGGTGGGAAATAAACTCAAGACTGAACTTCCAAGGAAAAACGGCAGAAGAAGCTCAAATATGGAGGAACCGGGGACAAATGTAGATCTGGGGATCAGTAGTTTCGTCTAACGGATGGGCGGAAGGAGTAATCTGCCGAGCTTGGATGGTCCTTGGAGCTTGCAAGGAAGCAGTAGAAAACTCACAGAGGTTATGTAAACCTCTATGGCCAAAGTTGGTGAAGCTGTTAACATGGGTCGAAGACAGGGGAGGGCCCCTGCAAATAGTACCGTTGGAGAACCCAAAACTGTGCTTCAGAAGTAATGGCAAACGGAAAATGGGTGAAAAGCAAAACTGTGGACGAATATATGAGGCACCAGGAATGGCACAAGGAACCGCAGTCCTGATGGACTGCTATTGGGTGTGTGGATCCAAAGCATACATAAGACTGCCAAGAAATTGGGGGGGCATATGTACATTGGTCACTGTTCATGTTCCCGCACTGGTGATTCCAAAAAACGATCTGAATCTGGACAGCTTCCCGAAAGCAGATGCTCATCTGAGAAGGAGGAGTTCCGCAGAACTGATATCCAGAATGAAGAGAGAAAACTACTTTCTGCCAAATCAGAAGAAGCATTCTATGCGATTCCATACGAACACAGGCTGTTCAGCATCACTTCAACAGTATTCACCACAATGCTCCTGCCACACATCCAAATTGGAGTGAATGCTAAATGGTTGCAGATAACCAGATGGGAGTTACTGCAGACCATCAACACCACAATAAAAGGATTCAATGCGATCAAAGAAGAGCTGAGAGTGGTTAGACTGATGACCATCCAGAACAGATACGTGTTGGACATGATCACCCCAATGGATGGAGGTGTTTGCGCAAAGATTGGAGAATCATGTTGCACGTTCATACCATCACACGATGAAGAAAATGGGACCCTCACAGAGGCCATAAGCATGTTGACAACTTTAAAAAACCAGATGACTGATGAAACGGACGAAGTGGATGATGATAGCTGGTTCAGAAACCTATTCTCATGGGTCCCGCAATGGATGGCAGACATATTCAAGTTTCTGGGAGCATTGCTAGCAATGGTGCTGCTAGGATTCTGTGTTATCAAGATAATCATCACACAGTGCCATAAAACTGCAAAGAAGGCCATTGGGATGAAAATTATGGTCGATGTCGAACCAGGCTGGAAGCCCAGAGACCTGACAGATGAGGAGATAAAGGACTTCATGATGGCCAGTGAATTTGCACCAGAGGGAACAAAATTCACTTATCCCAAGAAACGAAGAAGGTATGAAGGCAAATGGATTTACTGCAGTCCAAATGGACAATGCCAATTGATGACCTGGAACAAGGATGACCATGTGAAAACAGCAGGAAGCTTGAAAGGGGTGATAAAGATATGGACACCAAAATTGCATACTTTCACGCCTTCTTGTGTAAACCCAGGAGACGATGAGCAAGAAGCTGAGGAATCAAAGAAACTGAATATAAAGGAGGAAGTAGGAGTGGTCGATGAACCGACCAGAGGGGGGAGTGTAGAGGAGGTCCCAGATACGACCTGAACCCCTGCCCCCCATTGTGAGTTGCCAGTAAGGTACTCGCCAAGGTATGTGACGTACGAGGAGCAACTGAACCAACAAAGGGCTGCAATGGGCCCCTGCCCTGTGCACATTAGAAGATCAATATCTGTTGAAATGCCCATAACCAGGCAACCCTGGGCAGCACTGTACCCAATCAGACAACCGTACCTGCCATTGGTACGAAACGACGAGTATTTACAGACTGTCCACAAGGAAACCCCGAAGGCCTTAATGGAAGGCCAATGGAAATAGACTAAGGGCCTGGGCAGCCCCGAGAACAACCAGAAGTGGCTACTGAAAGCTATGCATGCCAGTACCGACAACTGTGAGGATAATTGTAATGGATGAAGGGGAAAGACACTGTGAAAACGTATGATAATGGTGCCATGAGACAAGATGGAAGCAACCGCCTTATTGAACGTGTGTAAATAAGCTTGAAACGAAAGATGCTAAGTAATTGAGTCTGCTTGCAATGCTTAGTAGAAGTTAGAGCGGCAAGTGTCGACTGTATACATCTACCTCAATACAGCACAATGTACACGTGCGACTCCATTTTGTATAAACAGAAGTACTCCAAGGCGGCCAAGGCCTGACTGGCCAAGTTTCATATCCAGGCCCAAGCTGAGGAAAAGAACGGGATCGAAACTTAACAAAGGATGGCTCATGCCGGGGAAATCAAGGTCAACCAGAGAAGGGGAGGTGAGCATGAGCTTCAGAGCATGCCAGCCCGCCCGTGAAGGTTAAGATACGAGAGGCCCATGCAGGTGGCCAAGCGCATACAGAATTAAATGCACAAAAGGTTGGAAACTGAAGCAGATTCACGGTGGACGAACACGTGACAAGACAGGCGCGAAGATGTACCACCGCCTGATGTCATCCAGAACCAGAGGGTGCCATAACTTTTCCTGATTAGAGACTACAGATCTGAGGCCATACCCAGCCAACTAATTGACACATAGCCCTAAACCACTGATTGATGAAAGGGAGGCAGGGTGAATCTTGGGAACCAGGCACCAAGGTGTCTATTCTGCATGCTGCTAATTAAAGTGGAGATTTATGTTTAGGGGTGTAACTTGCCCAATCACAAAGGACCATGTAATCTAGGGTCCTATAGAGACTGTAACCAATAGGATGTCGTACTTTTAGTGACATCAATCACGTGTGTTGTAGAGGGATGCCGTAGATGCCCACCTAATAAGAGTTATTCAATCCATATGCTTTATTTTCATATACAGATATAACACATATACTTAAATTACCTTTCCCAACCAATTATATTGCATGATGGTTTTTTATAGAAGTGTACATCAATGATGACTGAATTTGCCAAAAAAAGAGGCTGTTTGACTGAAGTTCGAGGAAGTCTGGGCGAGACAGGTGTGCGCGATGCTGCTGATATCCATAAGCTGATGTATGTATTATTAAACGGACTTCCCTTTGCCAACTTACTGAGTCCCTAGTATTGATTTGTGCTGGAGTATGTAAGTCCTGCAGCCTGTCCTCACACGGTGCAGCTATCTTGTATTACAAGTTTTCGAGGGTGAGTGCTGACCAATGGGCCCGTCAGTAATTACCTCTCGTCGTCAACACTCATGAAATTTCAGTGGCCTAAGTGACATCACACCTAGAGTACACACTGCTTCCTTGGATTGCGAGGGTGAACTGTTGCGCGAAGTTTGTGCATAAGCACCATCATAATCCTCAACACGGACCCTCTGAGGCAGGCTGCCCTGAAGTCATGCAGCTCAGTAACGCATTGCGGCCGTATCTCGTCTTCCGATATGTAAGCCAAGCATCCAGAGTTTTCTCTGCAGCAGCATTTCTCCTCCTCGGTTGGCATGACCTTGCACCGATTGCCGGTACACCAGGTGTAATCATCTTCCATGCGAATAGGCTCAAGCACTTGATCCGGTGATTCGCCCTCCCAACTGTCGTCCGAAGCCCCATCATTTCCGCATCTTGCACTTTCAATTAATTTGGCCTTGTAAATACTCCGGGTCGTACTGGTGGGGCTGTATTGTTGCCATTATACGACAACATTAAAATAGATAGTAATGACATGACTAGTATCTTTTCAAATGGGCTACGAGCAATGAAGATAGCTGAACAGAGCAGAAACGAGCCAAAGGATACACAAAAAAAGACAGTGAAACGATTGAAAAAGCAACTCTGATGTTGTCTGATGAGAAGCGGTATGTTTATACTTATTGAGAAAAGAAGCGTCCTACCATTTCAATGGAGACACATCATTTGCTGGCGCACAGAGAACGTTGACACGAGACGTGAATTTGCATTGTGAAATGGGCTCTACGTGTCTAGTGATGTCAGCTTCAAGGGCAGTGGATATGATTTAGTGCCGTGAGGGCAGTTCACCTTAGGGCAATGCAGCAACGGATAAGATTAGCACAAGATGCTTAAAACCACATGCCCGAACGCTCGGAACAATAATATTCATGAGCACACTATTCCTTTAATGACAGTGACTTCTCATTTAAAACACAAATTGTCAAGATATATAAAATTGGTATCACTGTATATTAATGTTCTCAATCCCTTTTCTTTCTCATTTCTTGTTTTCCATATGAATGTTCACTACCTTTTAAAATCTAGGCTTCACCAAAATTAAACATAAATTCTAATGTCTTTGTTTTAGTGTTATCACAGGTTGCAATATACAAGGTGTTTTTGGTTGGGGATCTTTTTCTGTCACTCCCATACATGTGATAGCATAGTTTACATGTGTGACAACCAGGCCATTTACTGTTAAAGGTCCCTCTAATTTTGAACTGCTAAAGTAGAGTTAATTACTCCACTTGCATGATCTGAATGACACAAGGCACAGTAAGATTGTTTGTTCTGTCCTCCCTTTGTCTCCCCTTCCTTCTCTTGTCGCGCCTAGAAACACTTGTGTACAGGCACGTTTTAAATGACTTATCATATCATATATCATTAATGACCCAGTCTCCTAACCAACTAAGCCATTAATGCTATTTGCACCTGTCACTTTTCTGGGAGATAATAGTAGGTTAAGCTATTTGAAATATAAAATGGGAAGTGAATTAAAATAGGAGCTTTGCAGAAACCCTATTACAATTTAATGATCTCTGTGGGCGTTGTCAGCAAGACAGAGCCAAGCCTGAGTAAGACTGAGAGAGCGTGCAGTAAGTCAGGGCAGGTAAATGAAGGCACTGATGCCGTAGGGGAGGGCGGGGCAAGTAGTGAGAGGAGTGGGGAGTGGCAGAGGAGCATGGGAGGCAGGGCGTGGCCAATGTGGAGAGCGGAAGAAGCCAGCTGACAGGAGTGAATGTGTACATCACACATGAATGTTTCATGGCTCCTGGTCGACTGGCACCTTAGCTGAGGGTGCTAATCTCACATCCTATATAGCTGCCAACCTCTCACAGAAGTGAATTGAAAGTCAGGCCCATGTCTGTTGGCAGGGTAAAATTATCCAGATGTGTCTGTTCTATAATTCCACAGTCCATACACAGTCATTTTCTGACTACAGAATTATCATCCATTGACAGTGATTTATGCACACGGGCTGCTTAATCTCTGTTTTCTCGTCCACTGCTGCAATGTTTATATGTCTCTGTTCGTGTAACTCTGCTGCTTAGCCATATCAAGATGGCTGTTTTCATCGCAAGCACCGGAGTGCTATATGCGAAGTTGCAGCTGGGCTGGGATTGGCCTAGGCCTTCTTCAAATGGGCCTATCAGAAGGCTGGCAGGCTTGGCTGGCCCTCCCACCAAAGGCCCTCTCCTAATGCCCCTGTGAGCTACCTGTCCGCTACAGGTACGCCTTGGTATCCTGTGATGCTGTTTGCCCCCAACGCTCCCTTTGTCGCCTGTGATGCTGTGTGCCCCCACCCACCCCGTGGTTGCCTGTGATGCTGTGTGCCCCCACCAACCCTTGGTCGCCTGTAATGCAGTGTGCCCCCATCCCCCTTTGGTCACCTGTGATGCTGTGTGCCCTCCCTTAGTTGCCTGTGATGCTGTGTGCCCCCCCTTCGTCACCTGAGATGCTGTGTGCACCCCCTTTGTCGCCTGAGATGCTATGTACCCCCACACCCCCTTGGTCACCTGTGATGCTGTGTGCCCCCACACTCCATTGGTCGCCTGTGATGCTTGTTACCCAGCACTCCACGAGTTAAGGGCACTTGGCCCCCTCCGTTGGGGAGGCGGAGTGCTAGTGTGACGTGGGAGTGGGGAAGTGAGGGTTTGTTGGGAAAGGCGCGTAGGGCGCCAGTTACTGCGTAGATAGGGAAGAATAAAGAAGCTTCCTCTACGTCTCCGTGTGTGCGTCCTTTCCTTGTGCCGCGACACCGGCAACATTGGCGACGAGGCTGTTCCTCGCACACCGGAGCCCTCCAGCGGCAGTCCGCCGCGTCCCAGCTCGCGTGCAGGGAATCACGCGGAGCCTCCTCCTCCTGCTCCTCCTTCCGTGGCGCTGGGCACAGAAACCCGCCAGTGCTCGCGCGGGCGGCCGCTGACCCGCCGCGCCTCCTCCTCCGCCTCCTCCAAGAACACGGCCGATCCTGCTCCGCATGCAAGGCCGCATCTGAAAAAAAAAAAAAACGTTTTTTTTTTTTTCGTTTATTTAATACGACGCGTGTAAACTGCATCCTCCACGCCAGGCGGTCGCTACTGTTCACGCATGCCGGCAACCTCGCCCTCACATAAAGCGGCTGCTCCAGTCCCCTGTCACGGACCACGCCAGCGACGACATCTGTGAGCCACCTCTCACCGTTAAAGGTCCATAGCCGGACCTGCCTTCGCACGTTTGGGTGAGTGCGCGGGTACACGCCAGTGTCTCCATAACCACACACCGCCCGAAGATCGCAGAGGTCTCATCTCCTGACGCCATGAGCGTCCAGGGATCCAATCCTGGGTCCCCGCAGCCTGTGCGCGCAGCAAAATCAATACAGCTGAGGCTGCCCCCGCCATTCACCATGACGCCACAAGCGACAAAAGGGCCCAGGTGGACTGACTGGATGGAAGACTTCCACCATTTTGTGCGGGGGTCCGGCGATGGTGACTCCCCCAACATCAGGGACATCTTTCTCAACCTCGTGGGGGGTGAAATCAAGACTGTAATAAAAACAATCCCGACGGCAGAACAAAACACCTTCCCCAACCTGATTAAGGCCCTGGACAAGCTACTCATCATCGAAGTCAACCGAGACTATGAGAGGTATCTATTCAACAAATGCACCCAGCTGCCACACGAGACTGTTGATGAGTTTATAACTCGCCTAAGAGTGAAAGGTGCTAACTGCCAGTTCGACGCTTTCTCCCTAGAAGAAGCAATACGGCTGAGAGTGATAGAAGGTTGTCTCTCTCCTGCACTCAAGAAACAACTTTTGAAAAAGCCTCTCACCATCCCCGAAGTGAGCGAACTCGCTCGCATACACGAGAGAGTTGATGCACAAGCCTCGTCCATGAGCAACACAAATAACCCCAAACAAGACACCAATGAACTCATAGGCGCCATACAGCCGCCTCGACAAGGCGACAGAGGACCACAACAATATAGAGCACCAGGGGCACCAACCCCGCGCCAGCAAAGACAATGCTATCGGTGCGGGATGTCCTTCCCACACTCCGGGTCGTGCCCAGCATTATCCCAACGGTGCACGAACTGCGGAAGAGAGGGGCATTTCCACTCTGTATGTAGGGAGGGCATACCATTTCCCCTGATGCGTCCACAAGCACCTGCCAGAACGCCGTTTCGGCCGCCACCCTCACAATACAATCAACCGAGGCAGTACCAACAAGGGCAAAACCAGAGACGATATGTCAGAGCAATTGATGAGTACCAAATGCAGGGATACTACGTGCAACCAGACCAGGTGGACCAGCCCAGGCATCTCATGGATGAATACGAAAACCCCCCCATGGAACAAAGGCCTGAGGCATTCTATCATGAAGACCAAGAGGCGACCTACAATGCGCCGTATGATCCATATGACCAGGACGAGTTTGTCAATCTCATTCTTGATAACGAAGAGGCGAGGGAAGCCCCAAAAATCCCGATCAAGATGGGAAATTACCAATTCCAGTTCATGATCGACTCAGGCGCCACTGTGAACATCATGGGCGAGCAGGACTACGGCAGGATGTCAGACCCACCGCAGCTTGCCCCGTCACATTCAAGAATCTTCCAGTGGGGCGCTGCAACCCCTTTGCAGACGGTGGGACAATTCGCTCAACGGTTTCTCCTGAATGGACGACAGGTGGACACCACCATCCACGTCATTCGCTCGCTCACCAGGAGTAGATGCCTAATCAGCTACCACACAGCATCCCGCCTGGGTCTGATCGAGATCCACGTGAAAGCAGGTGATACCATTACCGCAACCTCAAACAACCCAAAGGACTCAATCAGCACAATAGCGTGTTTTCAAAACCAGAACCTAATCACACAAGACAAAGTAATGGAAAGATTCCCAAAGCTGTGCACCGGATTGGGAAAACTCATAGACCCTCCCATCAAGCTACACATTGACCCGCTAGTACGCCCAGTGCCGCAACACCCCAGACGGGTCGGGTTTCACCTCCAAGAGGCAGTGTCTGAGGCTCTCCAGCAATTACTCTCCGACGGCATTATTGAGCCAGCGACGGGCCCAACCCCATGGGTCTCCCCCCTGGTGGTCGTACCCAAAGAAGGTGGAAAAATCCGTCTATGTGTGGACATGAGGGTGGCCAACACGGCTATCCAGCGGGAGAGGCACCCGGGTCCATGCATAGAAGACATGATTGTGCAGTTGAACAACGCCCAGATGTTTTCCAAGCTCGACCTGGTTCAGGGCTATCATCAGCTGGAGCTACACCCTGACTCTCGAGTCATCACAACATTTGCAACACACGATGGCCTATTCCGGTATCGCAGACTGAATTTCGGTATCTCGTCCGCTGCGGAGATTTTTCAGGAAGCCATACGTCAAATTATCAGACCCATTAAGGGCGCTCTGAATTACAGCGACGACATACTTGTGTTCGGCGCTTCCAGGGAGTCCCATGACACAGCGCTGCACGCCACGTGTGAAGCCCTTCAAGCTGCTGGTCTCACGCTCAACATCTCCAAGTGCAGATTCAGCAAGACGAAACTTAAATTTTTCGGCCACATCTTCTCCAGGGAAGGGATGATGCCGGATCCCGACAAAGTTGCCACAATCACTGGCCTTGGCGAACCGCTGCAGGTTGCAGACGTCCGCTCCTTCCTTGGCATGGCGGGGTACTGTGCGAGATACATTCCTCACTTTGCCTCCCTCACCGACCCGTTGAGGAGGCTCCTGCAGAAGGAGACAGCGTTCGAGTGGACTCCCGCATGCCAGCAGGCATTCACTGCCATCAAGCAGGCCCTCACGGAGGCTCACCGCCTTGCCTACTTCAACCCCGCGTGGCACACCGAGGTGGTGGTGGACGCAAGCCCAGTCGGCCTCAGGGCCATACTAGCTCAAACCAGTGGGGCAGACCTCAACCCTAGACATGTGGTCGCTTATGCGAGCAGAGCGCTATCCACGCCGGAGCTGGCTTATTCGCAAGCCGAGAAGGAGAGTTTGGCCGCAGTATGGGCATGTGAACACTTTCACAATTTCCTCATCGGGAAGAAGTTCACGCTGATCACCGACCACCAGGCACTCCTATCCCTGTTCGGGAACCCGCACACCAAGATGCCGCCAAGGATTGAGCGGTGGGGCATCCGGCTTCAAGAGTACAACTACGACATCATCCATCGCCCCGGAGGTGAGCTGAACCCAGCCGATTATCTGTCACGACACCCTGTGGGGCCCCCGCTGACGCAGAAAGGAGATGTGGCCTATGTGCAATATGTAGCAGATCGATCGCTACCACCAGCGTTGTCCCTCAAAAGGGTGGCCGCCGCATCTGCCGCCGACCCGACGACAGCCCTTGCAATCAGTTTGACTTTAACCAACAAATGGAAGGACCACCACAGGGCAATGTTAGCCCATCCGGGCGTCAACAAACAGGAAATCGCGAGACTGGCCAGAGTGCAGGGTGAACTGGCTGCGAAGGACAACAACATTCTTCTACGAGGCTGCAGGATTGTTATTCCCGCCACACTACGAAACGAGGTGGTCCGCACGGCCCATGAAGGTCACCGAGGGGCTGAGAACACCAAGAAACAGTTGAGATGCTACGTCTGGTTTCCCTTCCTAGATGTGGCGGTCGATGAATGGGTGAAAAACTGCCATGCGTGCCAGTGCACCGCCTCAATGGAACGTCCACCTCCGCTGCAACACACACAGATACCAGATCGCCCCTGGGAACGAGTAGCCGTGGACTTCTACGGACCGACCGAAGCTGGCGACTACCTCCTGCTGCTAATAGATGAACATTCAAGGTTCCCCATAGTCAAATCGGTCTCCACCACAGCGTTTCCCCAGGTGGCAAAGGTGCTAGAGGAAGTATTCAGCGAGTGGGGGGTTCCCAAGACCATCAAGTCTGACAATGGACCACCATTCTGCGGGCACGAGTTTGGAGAACTAGCGATGCATTTGGGTTTCAAGCACATGAAAATAACCCCTCGACACCCGCAAGCGAATGGGATGGCGGAACGCTTCATGGCCTCCATCAAGAAAGCGATACAAAGAGCCAAGGTGGAGGCAGTCCACCCGCATCAAGCACTGTGCCGCCTCCTGAGAGCTTACAGGAATACCCCGCATGAAGTTACGAACAAGACTCCTGCTGAACTAATGTTTCGCTATGAGGTGCGAACCCGCATCCCACGCAACCCGTCAAGTGAAGAACCGCTTGACACTGACACTCTCCAACGTGATGCTGAAGCAAAGGAGAAGGCAAGACGTGACACTGATGCGAGGCGCCACGCTGAAACAAAAGATTTCCAGGTAGGAGATGACGTCCTTGTGCAACAACCAATAACCAGGAAGACAGATCCGCGGTTTGCCCCAAGTCCCATGAGGGTAGTCGCAGTAAAAGGTACTATGGTGACGGCTGAAGATCAGAATAGAGCCGTCACCAGGAACTGTCAACAATTTAGACACTATTTCAAGAGAGAAGGCTCGGAAGAGCCGAGGAGGTCTGTCTCCCCAGAACCTCGCATGCAGAGAGATGACCTGTGGACCCCTCCGGTCGGGGATCCGGGCGGGACAAGACAGGGAGTGAACAATCCACTTGTCCTAGAGGCGACAGCTCAAGATGAGAGGCCCCGACGAGTGATCAAGAAACCAATGAGACTGGTTGAGGAGTGTTGAGCTGATGTCAGGATATAATGTTCGGGGGTAGTGTTACCCAGCACTCCACGAGTTAAGGGCACTTGGCCCCCTCCGTTGGGGAGGCGGAGTGCTAGTGTGACGTGGGAGTGGGGAAGTGAGGGTTTGTTGGGAAAGGCGCGTAGGGCGCCAGTTACTGCGTAGATAGGGAAGAATAAAGAAGCTTCCTCTACGTCTCCGTGTGTGCGTCCTTTCCTTGTGCCGCGACACCGGCAACAATGCTGTGTGCCCCCACCCCCACCACTTGGTTGCCTGTGATGCTGTCTGCCCCAGGCCCCCACCACTTGGTCACCTGTGATGCTGAGTGATCCCGCACCCCCCTCCTTGGTCGCCTGTGATGCTGTGTCTCCCCACCTTGGTCGCCTGTGATGCTGTGTGCCCCAACCGCCCCATGTCCTTCCCGCTGCTCCTTTACCTCTCCTCTAAGCCACACCCTCTTAAACTGACTCTCTACACTTGTATACTGCTGCCGCCTTGCAACATGGTGTTCGACAACATGTTTGTGCCACTTATATTGACTTTATGCATTTTGTATGCTGCTGCCGCCCTGAAACATGGGGTTGGGCAGCATGTTTGTGCCACCTATACTGACTTTATGCATTTATATGGTGCTGCCGCCCTGCAACAGTGGGTTGGGCAGCAAGTTTGTGCCACCCAAAATGACTCTGCATTGTATGCTGCTGCCGCCCTGCAACATGGGGTTGGGCAGCATGTTTGTGGCACCTATACTGACTTTATGCATGTATATGCTGCTGCAGCCCAGCAACATGGGGTTGGGCAGAATGTTTGTGCCACCCAAAATGACTCTGCATTGTCTGCTGCTGCCACCCTGCAACATGGGGTTGGGCAGCATGTTTGTGCCACCCAAAATGATTCTGCATATGCTGTTGCCGCCCTGCAACATGGGGTTGGGAAGCATGTTTGTGCCATCCAAAATGACTCTGCATGGTATGCTTCTGCCACCCTGCAACATGGGTTTAGGAAATCTGTATGTCTTTGCAAGCACTTATGCAACTAAGTAAGCCGCCCTGTAACTTGGGGCTAGGGAACATGTATGTATGTATGTTTGTGCAAGCACTTATGAAACTAAGTAAGCTTTCTGTAACAGTGCTGCAATGCCTGAGGGCTGTTGTGCACTTTATAAATGCAAATAAATAAATGATAACAGATTTCCAATCAAGTACTGATTTAGGCCTAACAATGATGAGGTGGCATGTTTCAGCACTTTGGGGCCTAACATTCAGAGTGGGGACAAAAACAGATGAAATCGAATAAGACAAGTCTTGCACAATTTACTGAGCCCTCTCATTTTTCTCTGTGATTTTCAGTTGCTAATAAATCTTAGCTACTATGGCACATTCTTCGGAAATCCGTGTTCAATTTGCATTGACAAATTTAAATCCATGTAGGTCAAAGTAAGGCATATAGCCTTCGGAGGCCGATACATTCACTTCAATGATTTCCTATGTAAATTAGGAGGGTTACATTTAAACCAAATGTCCCTAAAAGGGTTAACAATAATTAAGTCTTATAGAGAACCAAGATCATTTTCATTGCTGCTATAGCTTAACCTGAGGCAAAGCCAAGGGCAGCTGCCAAACACCTTTACTCCAGTCGATAATGGCCACTTGCCCACCAGCTCTGTAAGGCTATTAGCACTCCTTATTTGTACCCTCCTTTCACTCTCTCTGGAATGCTTGGAAGTAAAGAAACAGGCAAAGT
Source organism: Ambystoma mexicanum (assembly GCF_040938575.1). Taxonomy (NCBI): domain Eukaryota; kingdom Metazoa; phylum Chordata; class Amphibia; order Caudata; family Ambystomatidae; genus Ambystoma; species Ambystoma mexicanum. Next base: position 743,285,676 of record NC_090928.1, read on the forward strand.
GAAAGTCGTCATAACTGTTCAGGTAAGAGCACAGTGGGGTTAGAGATGGTGGGGTGCCACTACAAAATGGTGTTCAGCATCAATAGTGAGGAACAAAGCGAATGCTGGATAATTGTCTATACTGGAGATTTCTGATTGCACTCCAACCATTCTGATTGGCAGCAGACTGTGTATAACAGGTTCTGGCTGTTAGCCCATTACAGTCCTTGGAGGTAGGTGTAATCTGTCATGACATTTTCTGGTTTCCTTGCCACTTTGTGCTCCATTGTTTTGTAACCAAACAGACTGAAAATCTTCCACATTCTGGCAGCTAAATTCTGGCTCATAGGTACTGATTGCAAAGATAAGATCATAGTATTTGTGGATTAATACACAATCACCAGTGTTTCCCAATACAAATATCCCGCTTAACATTTTCTAACGCTCATTGTTGCTGTTATTTGTTTGTTTGTTTATTTATTTGTATTGCGCACCAGACCCAGAGGTATTCGGGCGCGAACGCATTAAGAGGGTTGTTAAGCTTAGTTACCCATGGACAGAAATAAGTACAGCTGGGGTTACAATGATGTATGCATGAAACAACAGTAAGGCAAATAAATATATAAAGTAAATCACATGAATAAAGAAGTGGAGCACATAAAAATAACAAAGCATTGAGGGTTCATATATACACTAGGTATGCGGGTGGATGCAGGTAAGGTGGGGCCAGGCATCATGTTCCTTTAGCCAATGGATGAGACTGGATCTAAATTGTGGATAAAGTAGGTCTTCCCTTAAGGCAGGGGGCAGGGAGTTCCAATATTGTGCTGCTTTAACAGGGAAGCTGCTCCCACCGGACTTAGTCAGCTTGAATCTCGGTTTGGAAGGAGGTTAGAGTTGGCTTTTCTTAGTGGGCGAGAAGCTGTTTGTCTAGTGAATCTATCTGTGAGGTATTGTGGGGCTGCGTGGTTGAGGCATTTATGCGTCAAGGATTCAGTTTAAAGGAGAATTTGATCTTTTGTGGAAAGCCAATTGATGGATCTCCTAAGGTCAGATATATGGGCAGTTTTCGGGAAACTTAAGGCAGCTCTCAAGGCATTGTTCTGAAGAGTCTGAATTTTGTATATGATGTATTTGTTACTGCCTAGGTATAAGGCGTTACATTAATCCAATTTGGATAGGATTAGGGCTTGTGCTAATGTGATGCAATTGTTTGATGAGAGGAAGGGCTTGGCTGCTCTGATTAGCTTGCAGGCATTCTTTGATTAACATAGTTTATGTCAACATAAAATACGAAAAGAAAATGATCAAGGGCTCTGCAGGATGCACCCTCTTGGGTTCATGCTTGATGTATGCCGCCAGGGAACAGCTGCTTTGTACTGACTAGACAGACAAAAGTTACCACTGTCCACCTGACCAGCCCAAATTAGTCAAAAGCACAAAAGGCCCTGTCACGCAAAATCAACCTCTATTTTGTTTGGGCCGAGCCAAATCAGTTCCATTCTGGAATAACAAATCAGTGCGCACTGGACTCAGCCTCCAACAAACTGTATACAATCAGACCAGCAATAGCTATTCTGGACAGGTCTTTAAAAGCAAAGTGTACTTGTGAACATGCAATCTTTTTTTTATGTCTATGCACATGAAGCAACTGAAAATTCATGTTTATGAGTGCATTTAAAATTATTTAGAGATATCTACTGTGGAGGCAAGGTCCTGGTGGATTATTAAGATTTTCTTTAAAGTCCATGGGCCTCATTACGAGGTAGGAGGTAGCCATGGTGCTATTAGCACCATGGCTACCCCCTTACCGCATTCCGGGTCCGGGTTCCCCGAAATAGGGACTTACCGGGTCATTCCAACATTGGAGGGCCCGGTAAATCCCCATTCCAGGAACCATTCCCCATTCCCATTCGAGCCCCCATAGGGCTCAATGAGGATGGAGCTAATAACGGTACCGCAATTTGCGGTACCGTTATTAGCTCTAACGTCCCTTAACGGGTCCCATCCTTAACACCTGGTCAGACCAGGCGTTAAGGAAGGGACCGGCTGAGGGACCTCAGAATAGGGTGGTAAGGGATTACCGGCACCGGTGTCCTTACCGGTACCGGTAATCCCTTACCACCTACCTCGTAATGAGATAAAATTATTAGATAATACAATACTCTGGGCCTCATTAAAGATAGGCGGTAGCCATGGCGCTATTAGTGCCATGGCTACCCCCTACCGCCGTCGGAGTATGGGTTCCCGGAATAGGGACTTACCGGTCTATTCCGACCTTTGCGAGACTAGTAAATCCCCATTGCGGAAACCATTCCCCATTCCCATTTGAGCCCCTGTAGGGCTCAAAGTGAATGGGGAAGGAGCTAATAACGGTACCACAATTTGCAGTACCGTTATTAGCTCCGAGGTCCCTCAGAGGGAACCGTCCATAACGCCTGGGCAGACCACACGTTAAGGACGGGACCCGCTGAGGGACCTCGTAGTAGGGCGGTAGGGGATTACCGGCACACGGTAGGGAATCTCCTACCCCCTACCGTGTAATGAGACCCTATGCATATTCAACATGTTAGGGCCTTTAAACAAAATGGGCCTCATTACACGGAAGGCGGTAATCCAGGGTGCTATTAGCACCCTGGACCATGCCGGTAAATTACCGGCACCGCCTTGGCGGAAAGGGGATTTACCGCCCCATTCCAAGGTTGGAGGGGCGGTAAATCCCCCTTCCGCCATTGCCCTTCCCCATTCCCATTTCTGCCCCATAGGGCTCTATGGGAATGGGGAAGGCGCTAATTACGGCACCGCAATATTGCGGTGCCGTAATTAGCTCCGAGGTCCCTTAGCGGGTTGGTACTTAACGCCTGCAAGAAGCAGGCGTTGATTCCTCCAACCCGCAAAGGGACCTCGTAGTACGGCGGTAAGGGTTAACGGTCACCGTTGCCATTAACGGTGACCGTTAACCCTTACCGCCGTCCGTGTAATGAGGCCCAATGTCTAGAGCACAACAGGCCCCTCATTCCACTGCAGAAGGTTAAAAAGAAGGTTAAAATGTTCATAAGCACTTTCTTAAAATGGTGTTTGTGTGCCTACAAATAGGGCCTCATTACAAGTCTGGCGGTAACCCTGCCGGTGCTACCGGCTGGTTGCCACCGGACTCGTAATATTTTACCGGCGTCTCACTTCCCAGTGCCACCGGGAGATTACAAATGCGGTGGCCCAGGAAGTAAGGAGCCGATAAAATGTAAGTCTCCATTCCCAAAGGACTCTATAGGAGTGGGGACATGGAACCACCGGCACCGTTGCTAATGGTGCTGATGCTTTTGTGACGGCACTGCCTACTGTGGCCACTGCACCTGGCAGAGTCAGACCTGTTGGCCGCAGCAGCTCCGGCAGGCAAACATGTAGTTTGCCGGTCCGGTGACAAGGGTGCTGGTGAGCTTACGAGCACCCTTGTTTCCGGACCGACAAACCTATAATGAGGCCCATAGTCTTTTTCTATTTTATTGTGTACGAGCACATTTAAAATAACTGAATATCTAAATGATTTTGAGCCTCCTATAGGGGTTGAAACCATAGGGTTTATATTCCTTGATATGAGGCCCCTCCTTCACCCAGTAGGCAGTAATTGTTCTATGTGTAGCAAGTTCAACAAAATATTTCACAAAAAAGAAAAATGCACGAAGGCACAAGAAGGCCTTCCTTTCTCAACAGGATGATGAAAAACATTTTAAAAGTTTTCACCATGAAGGAACAAAAGCACTCTGTTGTCTGTGATGCCTTTCATCTTTGCTTTGGGGTATACATCTGGCTACGATGTGAGTTATCAACCATGTACAGTTTGCACTTGACATATGATGGCAGCACCTGTGAATGCAGGCAGGGGTGTTGCTAGGTCTGCAAAAGACACTAATGTCGGGCTGTTGGAACTCGGTGCTAACTAGCTTTTTGGTTGTAGCCTCTATTGCTTTGCATGTGGTGACTGGAATTCCAGTTAAATTATGGAATTATTGGACAGTTGTCTCAACTTGATACATGACAAACAACAGGTTTTGGCTTTACCAGTGTTTTTAAGTGGGCTAATGAGGAGAAAGTGTGGCACAGATTGGCACAGGTCTTTGCCAGACTTGGATCTTACCTTTGTGTTGGTGCTGCGATTGCTTTCCACACTCTGCGATTGATTGATCTGGTCCGCTTGGGACCTCTGTGCGTGGCTGACCTGGACACTGTTTCCTGTTCAAAACTCTCTGCTAGCATGAATGCGTGTGGGCAAGTGAGGGGAAAGTGTGGCACAGTTTGGCAGTTTGGTGAGTACGGGGAGCCCCCATTGTGCTAAAGTAACAGCAGCCTAATTGATCTGCCTCTCTGTGTTTGTGACTTTGAACCCACCATCCCGCTTTATTCTTTTGTCTGTGCCTCTTATTTTGACTTGTTCACTGCCCTTGGTTGAACGTGATGGAGGTATCTGCACCTGTGAAAATTGCACTTGAGGACACCTATGCCTCTGGTATATTGGGAGGCCAGGTCACATCTACAAGTGCTGGCTTTTCAGTAAAAAATACCTGCTGTATAAAATGTGCTTGTCCCCAATGCATGCTGAAACTTCCAAAAAGTGCACCTTTGGCTTCCAGGATCAGAGCATATATCTTATGTGCAATAAGGTGAGAGTTGACATTGACATTGCATCTTATTCCCATGTAGTGACAGATGACTTGATTACGGAAACGTTCTGTTCCTTTTCAGTGCTTGGGTTCTATGACTATTGAAAAACTGGCAAAGGCGCTTTCTACAACTCCAGCAAATCTGGAAGAACTGCTTTCCTCCACTGAATTTCTTTCCACTACTTCCACTACTTTGTTTTCCACTGAAGGAAGTTCCAACACAGTTCCAGCTGAGCCGACTGCTCCGTCTTAAGCTCCGCTAGAGGGCGAGTTACCATGTGTTAGGCCCATGGGGGAAACAGTCTGTATGGTGCACTCGTTACCTGCGAGTGCCCCTTTCATTGATGACAATATTCGAGCGCCCTCCTTCGAACTATCCTCTGCTCTATGCCAATCTGAGGGTACACCTGATTTGCTCGTTGCTGTATCGGCTCTACCTGAGACTGCCCTTGTGATTCTTGTGAATCCCCCAATGTTTACTTTGATGACTTGCATCTGGTATTCTTTCGCCTGCGCTGAATTGTTCTTCTGATATTACTAACTTTGCTGATGATAGTAACAGCTCGCCGGCCATTTTTAATTCCTTGAATTATTTGCTCGCTGATCTTTCTAGCAAGTATAATGTGACTAATGCAAAATTGGATATGCAGACTTCACAATTTTCAAACATTTTGGCTATAGTGGAGGGTTTGACCCGCACTTTAACCAAACATGAACTTTATTGGACAGAACAGCGGTCTCATCACGCTATACTGGTGCCTGCTCCTATTACTGCTTCCGCTAGTTCAATGCCACCGTCTCTGCCTGAGTCGATTCAATCTTTGGTACCTGGCGATGGTAAAAGTCCTGAAGCTTCCTGCTCCCCTGCTTGAACCAAAGATCTATTCAAAGAAAGCGGCAGTAAGGGAAATTAAGTAATGCATTTATGTATGAAATCTTAGCGGATAAGAAAAAAAGAAGGTTACGGCTACTATGGGGCCTATTAGTGTGACATCCAGAGCTCCATGGGAGAAATGCTGCGCTCTTTCTTTCCCTATTTTTAACCCTTCCTTACACTTAAACACAAATAGTGTGGTCGCCGGGAAGGCTGCTTTTCCATCCAACTGTGTGATTTCTGGGGATGCCAATAAGGGATTATCGTGGATTGAGGACAATCCAGTTGTTCAACAAACAATACCCTGCACTAGTGGCTTGTCTAGGAGTGTTTCTAATACTAGCAATGATGTAATGTGTAATCACTTGAATGGAAACTCTGAGCCTGTAGTGTTAGATAAGACACTCATAGATGATGAGAGGGTAACTTCTAAATTTTTGGATAAGACAACAACACTTCTCATGGCCCGGCGGTGGCCTGCCTGTCACAGTTTTAACTGAGGCATCTTCGGTGAATCCTGGCGGAGGGGGCACCAGTGATGTGTCCGCTAGCTTTTCCTGAAAGGTTGCAGGGTGATGTCTTTGGCTTGCTGGTTCATACAGCCAACACTAGAGCTCTTTAAATCCAGTGTATTTTTGATGATGTAAATGGACAATTTTTAAACCGTTCATGGCTGCTTGATTTGTTTCACTCCTCCCCGATTTCTACGGAGTGATGATATTAAGACAGTTGATATTTGTGAACATTGTACTAAGGCAACAGCAGTGGTTTATTTTTATTCTAGGGAAACATTAGATTATATTTTAGAATATGTTGCCTCTTTTTGTGGGCTTGGATACGAGTTCACGCAAATTGACTCAAAATACGGTAGAAGATACTGCCCTGCAGATTTGATTTTTGGCACTATGGCCAATTTGACTTATAATCGCCCGCCCATCTCAGCTCCTCGCTTTCATTCTGGGGCAGGAGCAGGGGTTATACAGATGGGGCAGGAATGCCAGTGGGCATGGCTGACCAAGCTGGCCACCCAAAGAGGGCACTGGACCTTTAGTCCTAACTGAACATGGACAAGTGCAGCTTATTAGTAGGCACACGCGTGGACACACTCATCTATTTGAAGAGGGTGGATTGTTTGATGACCTGGAGCCTTATTCTATATTGGCACTTCAGGAAATTGGCTATTGGAATCAATTGTGGTTGATGGGTGGCATTTCATCCACAAACCAGCCGTTAAGGGCCCCCATGGGCGACCTAAGGGAGGCTTGTTAATTGGCATTAGGAACTCTCTAAGAATGGTGGAAATACCAACTTGTTCTCCGAACATCTTAATGGCCGGATTACTGCCCCCCTTGGGGAGGTAACAGGGAAGTAGCCATTGTTAATATTTATGACCCTCCCTATAGATATCCTCATGGCTTGCTTTTGTCTGAGATTGATACTATAATTGGCAACATGAGTTCTTGTTTTGCTTGTAAAATTTTATGGGATTTTAACTCCAAGTGCTTCAAATTCTGAGGGCCAATTGTTGTCCTCGCCTGCTGATAATAGCCCACTTGCACGCCCTTGAGGCAGGGGTTTGGAGTGGGCTACTCTTCTCTATTCTTTTGGTTTTTCGATAATTAATGGTGCTACTCCATCAGACTGTTCACCCAAATGTCCTTGTTTTGGTCCCAACTCTTTTAGTATTATAGACTATGGTTTTTTGGACCATGACATTAGTACTGTAGTTGACATGGAAATGTTCCCTCGGTTAGAGAGTGACCACTTTTGCCTAGCGATGTCTTTAAATCTTGCAGATTCTGCTTTGGTTACAGAGGCTACTGGTGACTTAATGGTGAACTCCTCTTTAAACCGTATCTCCTGGAATGAGAAGAGACTGGAGGAGGCCTCTGTACATCCTTGTGTTGCACTGAACTCCTTCGGTAGTCCCTCTTCATTTGAGGGCATAGATGGCCATAGAATTAGTGCCCCGATGTGATCCAGGACTTTGGTGAAGTCATTTGCACTGTTGTCTATCTTGCCATTAAAAGGAGAGTTTGCAGGAAAAGGAGACCCACTGGCCTGTCGCGCAAGCACAAGCACTGCTATGATGGCACTTTTGTTTAAGGGAGGAGGGATCTGCAAAGAGAACTGCGCAATATTGTGAACAAGCAACTTTTGCCTAGTGTGCATGTGTCGTGTTTGAACTAAGCCAAACTGGCATATTGAAAATGGCTGAAACAGCACTGATATGGACTTGAATGCTTTTGTTGGAACTGTTTGGTGGGTGCAGCTCTCAAGAAGGATGTACATTCATTTTTGGAAATTGATCAATGGTGATCATCCTGAGGGTGACCGCCTGGGGGCCTCTGAATCTCCTTGGGTTGAATATGCAGAAAAAACATTGGGAGGAGAGGAAAGAAAAGCTGAGGGAGGTGGATTTTTGTTGGATAGATGGCATTACAGCTCCTCTGCAGCAGACATCATGAGGATTATTACCAGCTCTAATTTCTCACGCGCCCTGGATACAGATGGCATTTTCAGTGATAGTGTAAAAAAAGATGGGCATCAGCTCTTGACTGCCTGTTCCGGTGGATGGGGGAATCCCATCTTATTCCCTCCTTATGGAGAGATAGCATCATTGTTGCCATCTGGAAGAAGGGTGATCGCAGTGCTCCTAGTAACTATCGCCTCCTCGCAATGCTTGATGTTTCCTCAAAGATTTTTGCCCGTATACTCCTTGACAATCTCTGGACTTGGGCCATTGGGGCTAAACCTATTCCACTTAACCAGTCTGAATTCCAACGGGGTCTAAGCATGACGACCAACTGTCCAGCACTTTACACTGTCATTCAGCAGACATGGCTGATTCAACAGTGCCTTGATTATGTGGCTTTTATAGATTACAGTGCAGCGTTTGACACTGTAAATCGAAATAGGCTCTGGTAAAAGTTATCCACGTGAAATGTTCGTGCTGGTCTTTTGTCTATGATCACCCAATTACACTCTGAACCAGGGTTAAGGTCATATTGGACCAATCTGGGTCAATCTCTTAGTGAATCCCGATGGTGCGGGCCTAAAACAGGGCTGCAATCTTGCTCCCCTTCTTTTTATTTGATATTGTGCAGATATGGGCCCCACAATAGCAAACCCCTCTTTCGATTCCCTCCCAAATTGGGTGATGTTCCCCTTCAATGGTTCGGATATGCTGGCAATATCATTCTCCCTGACCTCACTCCTGGGGGCTTACAGACATCTCTTGATTCCTTGAAGAGAATTTCAGACGCCTTGGACTGTGTGGTCAATATTCCGAAAACCAAGGTTATGGTAATCCATCCACCTGGCCACTGCAGGAATACAGCACTTTGGCATTTGAGGGGAGTCCCCCTTGAGGTAATGATAATGATGTGTTATTTATATAGCGCCTTTATCCAAAGCACTTTACAGAGCACATATTTACATACAATATCACCCAACCGAAATTTGTATACATTTATCGACCTCGGAAGGATGAAAGGCTGAGTTGGCGTTGCTGAGATTCGAACCTGCAACCTGCAATTCACGCTCAGATCGCAGCAGCGAGCGCTCAACCCGCTGAGCTATCTTACTGGTAAAGGAATATAAATATTTGGGGATTAACCTTGAGGAAGGTCTGCGTGGCACCTATCGTTTTGCTCATGTCAAGGTCAGATGCTCACAGGCCATTCGATCTGTGGGAAAATTGGCCCGCATTGAGGGGGACCCACTCTCCAGAGAATTACAGGACTTTGGGGTTGTTTCCGATTTCAAAATGAATCAGTCCAAATCTGAAATACTGACCCTCAACATACTTCTGAAATTGAAGCAAAAGCTAACCTCTCGGATCCCTTTCAAATGAGTCAAACAGTACATTAGATATCTAGGAGTCAATGTCCTGGCCCCTCTGGATCAACTACATAACATCAATTACCCAGAACTCTTTAACAATATGAAAATAAAGGACATGCTTAGATGGCACGTTCTCTCCCTTTCCTGGGTGGGTTTTATGAAGTCCATGCAAATGATTACATTGCGCTGACTTTTTTAGGCAATCCCAGTTGGGTCCACAAAAAGTGTTATATACTAAAAAAAAAAAACACATTCATTTTATATGTAATGGAAAACGTGGCATTGTCCTGCAGATAAAAAGGGGAGTTAGGTTTCCCAGACTTGCAGAAATATTTCCAGGCCTCGCAACTTATGGAATTGGCTGAGGTGTGCAAATTAGATTCTGACAAACAGTGGCGGGGGATGGAGGAAGCAGTCGGGGGCTACACATTTAATATGTAGAAGTGCATTTGGCAGTCCAAAAGAAACATACCCATCTTTCATCTAAATCAACCTGATAGCCAGACTGAGTTTTCACATCTGGGATGAAGTGGCAGAGAGAGATGGCTTGATGTCCTTCCCGTTCCCCTTCACGGAAACCCGGACCTCTCACCAGTGGAAAGCATGGGGCCCATTACCTGATGGAGAGAAAACAGGGCTGGTATATAAGTGATATATTTCTTGTGGGTCAAATGAAATCCTTCCAGTACTGTAAAGAAGAGTTCAATCGTGTAGAAGAGGATATATTCAATATGTGCAATTATGTTGTTGGGTGATGCAATGGGAAATGAACAAGGCAGCAGTTAGTAGATGATTTCCATTGAAAAGGCTCATAGCCACTAACTTGTCCCCAAAAAGCTAATTTCAGATTTTTACAAAATACTTACGACAGTAGGAGACAGACCATATTGGCACTATATGAAGCTGTGGGAGACAGTCCTCAATGGCAGGATATCGTCCCAACATATCGGCGGAGGAAGGATAGCTCAGGGGCAACGCATTTGTCTTGGAAGCAAGCAAACGCAGGGCAACACAAATCGAATCCAGATACCGCGCTCAGAAACCACACGCTGGTATTAATCGCGTTATAAACAAATTATATTTGATTTATTTTATTTTTGCATTTATAAAGCGCACAAAGTAGCCCAGGGACATTGTGGCGCTATTACAGAAAGCTTACTTGGTTACATGAGAACAGCTGTATCCTCTGTCTGTGGTTCTTGGTTACAGTGAGCCAGATAATAGACAGTTGATTGTTACATTGACATTGAAGTAGTGGGCAGAGTTACATTGCATAAGAAAACACAGAGGTCTGCAGGGTTCTTTTGTTACAGAAGAGCACCGAGATACCTCCAGATTCCTGTAACCAGCTGTTTGCATGGGGCATTGTGAGGTGGGGTGAGCTAATTGAAGAGATTTGTTTTGAGTACTTTGCAGAAGGATAAGTGAGAGGTCTCATTCCTTATGGTCATAGGAAGGGTATTCCAATGTTTGGGAGCTAGGAATAGGCAGTTGGAACCTCCGGCTTTGCCCCTCTTGAAGGTGGGGACATTAAGCTGCTTGGAGTGGTGCGAACGTTTGGGTCTGGATGAAGTGTTTTCGGATTATTCTTTCTGAGAGGTAGGAGGGGGCTGTGAGTGAGAGGCATGTATGGGTTATGGCTAGGGTCTTGGACAAAATACATTCCTTGACCAGAAACCAGTGGGCATCATGCCTAGCCTGGGAGATGTGCTCCCTTTTGGGAATGCTCAGCGCTGCCCTGAGAGCATTATTTTGAATGATCTGTAGTCTGTTCATATTTTTCCCTGAGGTGCCAGCAAAGAGGACTTTACAGAGGTCCAGTTTTGCCCCAATGGTGGCTCTGGCTATAGAGAGGTAGCTTTGCGTGGATAGGAGGTAGGGTTTGACTGCATTGATCGATTTGGTTTTGAATGCAGCTGAGGATGCAATGGCGCTGACTTGGCAAATCATGATGATGGTGGAGTCAATGTATACCTCCAAGGTTTTGACTGCTGATGAGACAGTGATTTGGGTGTTGTCTATGTTAAAGGTAATGTATTGTTTTCAAGTTTGTTGAGCGTTTCCTTGGGGCCTATAATGAGGATTTCGCTCTTGTGCCCGTTGAGGCAGAGTCCATTTGCTGGCATTCATGCTTGGATGGTGGCATAGGTTTTGCACAGTGTTTCTGTGTCTTTTTTGTAAGAATCCGAGAGTGGTAGGAGGACCTGGGTGTCACCGACATAGTGTGTGTATGCTATGCTGACATTGTCCAGTTTGTTGAAATGGGGTAGGGTGAAAATATTGTATAAGGTGGGTGAGGTGCAAGAGCCCTGTGGGACTCAACAGTGGATGGTGATAGGTGCCACACATAACTGGTCTGAGAACACCTTCATGGCTCTCCCTTCAAGGCAGGAGGTGATCCAAGTGGTGGCTTCAGGAGTGAATTGGGCTGAGATCATGAGTTGTCTGCAGAGTATCTTGTGGTCCACCAGATGAAAAGCTGCAGACAGGTCGAGGAGGAGTAGCAAATCTGGCTTACCTTGGTCCATTATTGGTCCATTATTTCCCCTGGATTGGATTGGATTGGCCCTTCTGGTTACTGGACATTGTAGATCAGCGGGATGGCGAGTTTCAGCAGGCCAACATGAATGGTTGCAAGACAGACTGGATCAGAATTATTTTTAGTTTTGCGATTGTTTCAGGATTTGGGCCTGGCTGAAGAAGAGTTCAGCAATGTTGAGGCTTTGGCTTGGTAAAGAAATCTGGATCAGGAACAAGATGGAGAATTCTGGAACAGAGTGTCACGTGGAAATCAGGATGGAGTCAGGAATCAGTCTGTGTGTGGTGAAGTTCCCTTATTTATCCTGCCAAATGACATCCCTAAGTTTATGTTAGTGGCAGACTTACAATCGACACCCACAAGGCCATGATTGGTCAAAGGCACAGTTCCCTCCTAGGTCTTTGCTGGTTGGATGACAGAAAGGGTTGTCATATTTTATGATGTGACTTGGAAACTCCCACAACTATTTGAACCAAAATGAACTTTCCCATAAATAGATATTTATATAATTATGCCTTCTAATAAAATCGGACACATACATTACATATTTTGTGGGTCATATTTACATACAACTCCCACATCAGTGAGACCTGGATTTGTCTTTCTGTGGAATTATGTCAACATTTCCTAAGTCAGTACATATATGTGCAATCACCCCTAGAACCTGGTTACACAATATTAGGTTTGCAGCATTAATAGTTTTTGCGCAGTTAGTCTTTTTGCATAACTTTTGTTCCTTACGTGGTAAGAACTCCTACCAAGTTTTCAAATGTGTAGCTTAAATTCAGATTCATAGGTATGTATTTTTCACTCGTTTACTTATTTTGTCAAGTTAAATGTCATGAAGTTCTTAGGCAAAATAAGCATTTGAATCCAAAAATAGCAAGTCAGTTTTGTTTTTCTTCCTTCACAAGTGGGAACAAATGGTCAGTCCTTTGAAGTTCAATGAAAAGGCTCCTCCCAGAGAATGCAACATCCTGCCCCTCCCTGTCATGATGCCTACCCCCAGGCATCCGGACCAAGCCCATCAGCCCCGGGAGCAGGCATCTAGACATTTAATAAAACCTCAGCAGCCCCGGCTTGGGGCTATCTGGGTTCAGTCCTGGCGCCTTCCAGGCTCATAGTAGCAATCAGTCCTGGCGCCTAAGGTGCCAGGCTCATAGTCATTACTTACCTCAGGCAGACCATGCTGCAAATGACTCCAATCCAACATGAAGCCTGAAAGGGACTATTTTTCTACAGGGACTATTTTTTACTCGTTTGTGGTTCTAGGGACTCCTTACCTGGGACTACTTTTGAGGCTATTTAAACCACACCCAACCAGCAACACACGCTTCGCGTTATTCTGCATCCAGCAGCGTAACACTCACCATGCCTGCAGCCTGCATCCAGTCTTCTGCCACGCCCGCCTCAAATCCGGAGCTCCTAAAACAAAGAGGAAAGAAAGGGACAAGGTTAGAAAACTAACTTATCTCTATTCCACACCTGATTCTGGATCCATCTTGTCTCCGGACCTGTAAAGAACATCATTACTGCACGCGCCGCACCTCCAGCTGCAGCGCCGCGCCGTACTCACCAGTCTTCACAGCATCCTTCGGGTCGGGCTGCCTCCATCATTTCTTCGCCGAACTTCGACACCTAGGAGACAAAAGAAAACCACAAGGTGAGCCGAGGGAACCAACAAATATAATTCTTACCACCATAGACTTACCTGATTTACCACCGGAGGCATCCTTTTGTGAGTCTCCATATTTTCATGTGCTGCATCTGTAAAGAGAGACAAAACAACACGTTTTCCTCGTGCAACATTTACCCGACAGCGCCGGGTAATACAGACTCTTACCTGAGCGCCACCAGCTGCCACAAGAGCATCTTTTCACAAGCCAGCTGCAAGACAAGAAAGGAAGGGGGGAACAAGTGTGAACATCAGACATATTGAACTCTATGAACTTAATACTTACTGGTTCTCACCAGGAACCTTAGAGTGAATACTCTCCGTAACTCTCCCGAGCCTTCAAACCAGTGAAGTAACTGGAATCGACGCGCCCCTACAAACTCCACGCAGGATGGAGAGCTCATCTTTCAAGAATATAAGGTGAGATTGCTGTGAGGGCATTTCGGAGGTGTTTTGTTGGGGAGGACTGTGGGGGTGCCATCACTTGAATCCACAAGTGGCTAAATCCATCTTTCCACTTGCAGGAGAATATTTCTATGGGTTAAGCAGACAAGATTAGGAGGGCAGATCCAGTCAGTCATCGCTGCACTACGCATCACGTGGGTGGAGACCACAGCTGTCTGGGTCCGACCAACGCCCCTGTGGGAGCCAGGTGAGCGTAACACTCCCCTGTAGGGATGAGTGTTCAAGTCTGCCATTGTCTTTGCTTGAGCCACAGATGAAAGTCTGATGGCGTCCTTTGTTCTGAGTATGCAAAACCTCGCCACAGTAATTAAGCCTTCCTGCCAGCAATGGAGTGTCACCCTGAAGTATCAACCTTTCCCAGGCTGAGGACAGTCAAGCAGAATTGTAATTAACTCCAAAACTGGGTTACTTTAAGTTTCACCTACATCTTTCATTAAACATATCAAATTAACACAGTTTATCAGTGTATTTTGACATTAGCAATACTTTGTCATTTCTTAAAAGAATTATGCCTTTCAACAAAAACATGCTTTTAAAAGGCAATTTTACACTTTCTTCATAGAAAAACACATTAAACTGAGTTATTTTAAATCTGATTTTCTTATGCAGTACATTCACATTTAATTCAGCATTATATCTTTCCTTGAGTGCTGGGATTGTTGGCAATCTGGATACATGTATCCAGCCTTTGTTTAAAGTTTCTGTCTGCACAGATGATTTTGTTACATGTTGTCATTTTAGCCGCATTTTTCCTGTGGAACTGAAAACAAATGCTCCTGGACTCTCTTTTCCTTAGATACATTTCAGAACTGCTGTCAGTCAATGAGGCCCGGTTCCTCTGGCCATACTGGATAATCCTGCCATTTCAGTACCCTTTTAATCTCAATGATTCAATGGAAAATAAACGGATCTAGTGCCAAAAACAGCACTTTTGTAGTTTGCAAAACTAACATTTTAAAAAGCATTTTCAGTTTTCAGAACACTTCTGCTGCTTTGCTCCATGTTGAATTTAACAGAACCCACTGGCATGCTCCTGCAGTGAAGAATCTTTTTTCACTCCCCCCTTGACTGTGTGTGGCAGGGCGTGCAGCTTTTTCCTGGTTGTGACCCAAACACAGTTTTGCAGATTTTGGTTCACACAGGAGTCAGCGCATCCATTTTGGGCTGTTTCTTTCCCCCATGTTTAAAGCGATGCAGTGGGGCACATTGGAATGGGTAGAAATATCCCACAACATGGCAGGATTGCAATTTCTTGACTTTTACAGGTTTAAAATAGCAAAATGGCTCAGAAAATTAGCTAAACAGACAAAATCGGAATGTGGTTTTAATGGCAAGATACAAAGACACATAACAGGTATGATAGGAAGGTGAAAGGGTAACTCTGGATTGATGACAGTATGGGATTCTTAAAGGGATAGGAAAAATCAGCTTTTTAAAATGAAAGCAGTTGCACAGGGAAAATCGATTTTTCAAAGAAAATGACAAGTTTTACTGAGACTATATTTTAGTGGCTAGAAAAGGGGAACACTGCCCGCGAAAAAAGGTTAATTTGCAATTCTAACCCCTCATGCCGTGCGTCTCTTTATATGGGAATTAATAAATTTATTCCAACTAGTACTAAGGACTTATATAGCAGACTGAAATGATTTGGGAAGAATGGCGCTAAAACACTAAAATGAACACAGATATTCCTAAGGACAGGATATACAGAGGATTCTGTCACACTCACCTGGTCTCCACGGGGGCGTGCTCGTGTGCATAGGGTGTTGTCTGTCCTGATGCTGCTCTGCTTGGCTGGTGATGCTAGTTTGCGTCTCCCCTTAGTCCTTGCTTCAGGAGATGTTAGCCTGCAAGTCGAAACAATATATTAGCTTCCGAAGGGAGCTGGTCAGTGGTTTCACCTCCTTCCAGTCTATCCTTCACTTCTTCTGGCTCACCTCTGTTTTTTAATGGGTGAGCTCTCCGTCCTGCACACTCTGGCAGGGGCGTGGTTCACAGTCTTTCCTGGATCGAGTTACATCACTGATCCGAAGGAAGTTGCTGAAGTAGAAGGCCCGGGAGTAAGCAGGTAAGTCTCTATTCCAATAACTGCTTGGAATGACTACCTTTAAGTCTTTCTGTTCAAGATAACTAATGTCCGTTATTGTCTTACAGGTGTTGCGTTAAGTGACATTCGGATGATGGATGACCCTCCTGACAATGATGCTCAGGATTCCTGCCGGTAAGTATAGCGCTGTGCTGGGCACGTTAATGTTCACCTCTGTAGCTTTCCTTTGCTACGTGCGACTAACCTGTTTGTCCTTTTCTGTTCAGCAGGTACAGCGCAAGTCCAGGAAGAAGAATAGAAGATCTGTGTGGCGGTGTTGAGTTGCGGCGCGCTGCTGAGTGAAGAACTGTCCGATGAAGTTCCTGGAGCGGGCCGATCAGGTGAGTAGCTACCCGAGAGGGTGCTTTTCGTTCTGTTCTGCAGATGCGGCGGTCCGTGGGAAAGCAGGAGATGAGATCTGGATGTACTGCAGGTAAGGCCTTCGATGCTTAAATAACTCCTGTTATTCTCTGTTCGCAGGTGCTGATGGACGGAAGACTCTGGATGGCCATGGCAGAAGAAAGCAAGAACTGATCTGACACAGTGAGCGGTACGCTGCAGGAGTGCAGAATAACGCAAAGCGTGTTCAGATTGTTGGGTGCAGTTTAAATAACCTTGCAAGTAGTTCCAAGAAAATAGTCATCTTCTCTGTATCCCTTCTCTCAGGTAAAGTAGTTCCAGGCCACACCCTGAACTGAATGGCTCAGCCTCTCAGAGCCAAGTCAATGGACCATGTAACTAACACCTCCATGAGCCTGGCGCCAGCGACGCCAGGACTGAGTCCAGGTGAGCCTGGTGGGGGCCTGATAATCCCCCAAGGGGGCTAAAGTCCGGAATGGCCCCACCAGTTTCAGGGTTTTGGGTGCCTGCACCATGACAGCAATCCCACCCAACCCCCCTAATGGTTGAACCACTCATTGGTCGTGGTTTGTTTGGGTGATTACGGTCGTTACCCGTGGAGCATGTACATTCTCGCTAGGTTCCCATGACCTTTCATGCGGTCCGTACCCTTTCCAGTCTATCAAGTAAAAGAGTTTTGATTTGGTGATTATTGAGTCCAGAATCTCTTTAACCTCGAACTCGGGTTCTCCGTTCACTGTGACCGGTATCGGTGCTTTCACAACTCGTGTTCCAGGTTGCACCGGTTTCAAAAGTAAGACGTGGAACACTGGATGAATTTTCATGTGCGGGGGTAAGTCCAATTTCATAGCCACTGGATTGATTATGGCCTTGATGGTATATGAACCCAAATATCTGGGATTGAAGGTACGAGGTACTTTAATGGGTATGTGCTTTAACGCCAACCAGACCAGACTCCATCCCCAACCTGATAACTTGGAGCTTCACTTCTATGTGGGTCGGCTGATTTCTTGTATCTTTCCTTAGCCTGCCTTAGATGATCTGTTGCTTGTTTGAAGGCTTGGGAGATGGTAGAGTACAAACTTTTCACAGCTGGCATTTCCAGATGTTGTGGCGGGTCAAGGTTGGAAGTTTGTCGGTGTAACCCATAGATTGTATAGAAGGGACTTTGACCTGTGCTGGAATGGAGTGAGTTGTTATAGGCATACTCAGTGATCCATAAAACATCATTCCAGCTGCCTTCAGTTTGATATAACATGCACCTGATATATTGCTCCAAGGTCTGGTATTTTCTCTCTGTTTGAACATCGGTTTGGGGGTGGTGACTGGTGAAAAGTCTTAGGTCGATTTGAGCTAACTCGCACACTTCTTCCAGAAGCGTGAGATAAACTGGCTGCCATGGTCTGAGATCAGAATGGAAGGGAATCCATGAATTCGGACAATCTGTTCCAGAAATTCTTTAGTCAGAATTGAAGCTGAGGGTAGTCCTTTTAACGGGATGAAGTGGGCCATTTTTTAAAACAACTCCACCACTACTAAAATTGTGTTGAATCCGTTACTCGCAGGAAGGTCTGTTATAAAATCAAGAGATAGTATATGCCAAGGCGTTGGTGGAATGCCTATTGGCCGAAGCAGGCCTGGTGATTTTTTCTTTTGGACCTCGTTTTGAGCGCAAACTCCACAGGATAGCACAAACTGCTTGATGTCCTTATGCCATGTTGGCCACCAAAATTGTCGTTTGACCTTGGACTCAATTTTGTAATTCCAGTATGACCTTCTACTAATGAGTCGTGGTAATGTGAGATGACTTTTTCCTAAAGTTCTCTGCTGGGTAGATAGAGACGTCCTCGAAAATAGGGTAGTTGGTTAGTGACCGAATGGTGAGGACTTTTGGTCGGCCAATCCTTTAGGGTGTTGGAATCCATGAGATGAGAGATACTCTCTTGAACGTCTTCTAATGTTAGAGACCTAGTAATCCCAAGAATCTTCTCACCAGGAATGATAGGCACTTGGTCGGGATTGGCGTTTTCCTCGTCTACTCCTATACGGGACAGTGCGTCTGCCTTGCCATTTCAACAGCCAGGTTGGTAGGAAATTACAAAGTCAAACTCCGCAAAAAATAATGCCCATCGGAGTTGACGAGATGATTGGGCTTTTGCCACCTTCAAGTACTGTAAATTGCGATGATCGGTAATTACTGTGATGGTGTGTCTAGCTTCGAGGAGGTAATGTCGCCAGGCTTTGAAGGCCGCCTTGATGGCTAACAGATCCTTGTCCATAATCGCATAGTTCAGCTTGGGAGCCGTAAATTTCCTTGACCAAAAGGCTACCGGGTGCAGTTGACCCCTTACGGGATCCCTTTGTGAAAAGACTGCGCCCATTGCCAAACTGGAAGCATCCGTTTCGACCACGTACGGTAGATCTGGACGAGGGTGTTTCAAGATCGGGGCTGAGATGAATCTTTGTTTTAGTTCCTGGAAGTCTTTCTCATCTTCTTCGGACCATTGAAAATGCTTGTTTTTGCGCAACAGAGTGGTGATGGGGTGCACTAGTTGCGAGAATCCTGGAATGAAGCGCCGATAGAAGTTTGCAAATTCGAGCATACTTTGAACTCCTTTAATCGAGGTTGGCGACGGCCAGTTGAGAATGGCATCCACCTTTTGTGAATCCATGCACACACCATCAGGAGTTAGAACAAATCCGAGGAACTTAACCTCAGTCACATGGAAAAAACATTTCTCCAACTTTGCAAATAGCTTGTGTTGTCGAAGTTTGTCCAAAACTGCTGGGACATGTTTCACATGTTCTTGCTCTGAACGGGAGTATACACATCAATCATTTCTCGCAAAACATTGCTAATGAAATATTGGAAGCCGCTGGGGCGTTGCAAAGGCCAAAAGGCATCCCCTGGTATTCAAATAGCCCGTATTTGGTGCGGAAAGTGGTCTTCCATTCATCCCCTTTCCTGATCTGCACCAGGTGGTAAGCTCCATGGAGGTCTAACTTGGTGTAAATCCGGGCATCTTTAACTTGATCCAATAAGTCAGGAATCAGAGGCAACTGGTAACGGTTTTTAACAGTGACCTGATTCAATGCGCGGTAGTCGATACAAGTCCTAAGGTCACCTCCTTTTTAGGCATGAAGAATAACGGTGAGGCCGCCGGGGACTTGGATGGGCGGATGAAACCGTCAGCCAGATACTGGTCTAAATATTTTCTCAAATGCAGGTTCTCGGGTTCTGTGAGAGCATAGATTCGACCGCACGGAATCAGTGCTCCTGGTACTAGGTCGATCTGACAGTCATACGACCTGTGAGGGGGCAGTATGTTGGCTTGATCCTTTTGGAATACATCCTGATAGTCTTGATATACCAGAGGTAGCGAGTTGGTTGGTTTCATGATCGTTGTCGCTCCAGTGACCAAAGGTCCTTTAGTTGGATAACAAGTCTGAACGCAGTCGACTGAGAAGGTCAGCCTCTTGGCACGCCAATCTATGCAAGGATTGTGTGATTCCAACTATGGCATAGCCAGAATTATTTGAAATTGTGGGGCCTTGATTATATCAAACACTGTGGTTTCCCGATGACCGTCTTGGCACAAAAGAGTCATCTCAGCCGTAGAGTGTGTTACCGGACCCAAAGCTATTTCAGTTCTGTTGACTGTGGTGACTAAGTCTGTTGTTGCCTTTTCGCAAAGGGAAAGGTTCATCCTTAAAGCCAATTCATGATCCATATCATTTCCAATGGCTCCACTGTCGATGTATGCTCTGACTCCATGCATTCGAGATGGTTGCTGGTGGTTTATAAGGACCATAGGCAAAACTAGGTGCAAAGTCTGGGAGTCCTTCTTTTCGGTTGGTAAGCAGACCTCTACGCCTGCCTGGGTGGAGAAGTTTTCTGGCTCAGACTCTGTTTCAACCTTACCGGCAACTCCTACTGCCTTTTTGGGTGGCTTCACTGGGCATTCTCTGAGAAAATGGCTGGCTGAACCACAATATAAACACAACTGTTGTTGTCTTCTCCTATGCCTTTCGGCCTTGGTTAACGGCCCGCGTACACTCCCGATTTGCATAGGTTCTGACACATCGGTGGTCCTGTAGGCATTTTCCTTGGGGCGCACGAATACTCTAGAATCAATTCTAGCACGATCTGCCTTACGGTTCTGCAGTCCAAGATCTAGCCCAACTACCAAGTCTATGTACTCAGCACAGTCCCTGGGCGGGTTCACCACTTGAGCTAAAATGTCCTTTAACTCCCCTCTCAGACCACAGTAAAAAAGCATTGTTCTCTTGTCGGCCGGCCAATCAGTTTCCACAACCAGTCTGTTGAAGGTCGTGATGTATGTTATCAAATCCTGATTGCCTTGACGCAAAGACAGGAGCTCATTATCTAATGCCTGACCTTGACAACGGCGGGCAAACAGCTTCTCCATATCCAATTGGAATCTTTGGAAGTCTCGCAAAATGGGATCATCCCGACTGACCAGCGGTACAGACCAGTCAGCAGCACTGCCGCTAAGATATGAAAGTACAAAAGCCACTTTGGACTGGTCGTTTGGAAAGGCTCCTGGCCTGCATAGAAAATGTAGACGGCACTGGTTCATAAACACTGCATACCTTTTCGGGTCCCCAGCGAATCGTTCTGGGGGTGCCAAGGGTACAGCTCCTGGGAGGACCCCGTGAACCCGATTGCTCGATGCGGGAGGTACTGCTGACCCCACCCTGGGTAGCGGCGTCTGCCCCGCCTGTGACTGGAGCAGCTGTCTGGCGAGATCGTCGGTGTGCTCCTTGGCTACAATCAGTTCTCTTTGTAAGGCATTGGTTTCCTGCCTAGCCGAATGGACCTCTGCCCTGAGTTCCCCCAAAAGCTGAGCTAGCTGATCAGTTTCCGAGGTTCGCATGATGCCCAGGTAGAGAATTTTGTGTAGGCTTCGCATTCTGTCACGCTCACCTGGTCTCCAAAGGGGCGCGCTCGTGTGCGTTAGGTGTTGTCTGTCCTGATTCTGCTCTGCTTGGCTGGTGATGCTAGCTTGCGTCTCTCCTTTGTCCTTGCTTCAGGAGATGTTAGCCTGCAAGTTGAAACAAGATATTAGCTACCAAAGGGAGCTGGTCAGTGGTTTCACCTCCTTCCGGTCTATCCTTCACTTCTTCTGGCTCACCTCTGTTTTTTAATGGGCAAGCTCTCCATCCTGCACACTCTGGCAGGGGCGTGGTTCACAGTCTTTCCTGGATCGAGTTACATCACTTTTCCCGAAGGAAGTTGCTGAAGTAGAAGGCCTGGGAGTTAGCAGGTAAGTCTCTATTCCAATAACTGCTTGGGATGACTGCCTTTAAGTCTTTCTGTTCAAGATAACTAATGTCCATTATTGTCTTACAGGTGCAGCGTTAAGCGACCTTCAGATGATGGATGACCCTCCTGACAATGATGCTCAGGATTCCTGCCGGTAAGTATAGAGCTGTGCTGGGCGCGCAAATGTTCACCTCTGTAGCTTTCCTTTGCTACGTGCGACTAACCTGTTTGTCCTTTTCTGTTCAGCAGGTAGGGCACGAGTCCAAGAAGAAGAATAGAAGATCCGTGTGGCGGTGTCGAGCTGCGGATTGCTGCTGAGTGGAGAACTGTCCGATGAAGTTCCTGGAGCGGGCCGATCAGGTGAGTAGCTACCCGAGAGGGTGCTTTTCGTTCTGTTCTGCAGATGCAGCGGTCCGTGGGAAAGCAGGAGATGAGATCTGGATGTACTGCAGGTAAGGCCTTCGATACTTAAATAACTCCTGTTATTCTCTGTTCGCAGGTGCCGATGGATGGAAGACTATGGACGGGCGTGGCAGAAGGAAGCAAGAACTGATCAGACACGGTGAGCGTTACGCTGCAAGAGTGCAGAATAACGCAAAGCGTGTTCAGATTGTTGGGTGTGGTTTAAATAGCCTTGCAAGTAGTTCCAAGAAAATAGTCCTCTTCTCTGTTTCCCTTCTCTCAGGTAAAGTAGTTCCAGGCCACACCCTGAACCGAATCGCTCAGCCTCTCAGAGCCAAGTCAATGGACCATGTAACTAACACCTCCACTAACACCTCCATGAGCCTGGCACCAGTAGCGCCAGGACTGAGTCCAGGTGAGCCTGGCTGGGGCCTGATAAGCCCCCAATGGGGCCAAAGTCCGGGATGGCCCCACCAGTTTCAGCATTTTTAGTGCCTGCACCATGACAGATTCTGACAATCTTAAGGATTTTGCTAAGGTATTTATGGGATTTCTATAGGATTGGACATAATACCAGGTAACAAAGCAAGGGATGCAGTTGTTGGTTACTGTGTAAGGGAAATACTTGCAACAAGCCTTGAATGGGATAGTTTGGACATCCAGCCGGGCCTCGGACACAGGACAAAGATCTGGTCACTTCGGCAACAGCTGGGCTCTCCTCTAGGGACACAGCGGGGCAACCGGGGTCTGGTCTCTTGGACAGCAGGGTTCATCAGCTGGGCAAATCAGGTAGCTGGGCAAAGCAGGTCTGGTCGCTAGATAGTCCCAAAAGGGTTCAGCAGCCTGTCCCCCTTTTCCCCTGAATTATTGGGATTTTTGTAGGGTTTCATTCTGGATTAGAGGTTCCCCCTGGGCAAGAGGTTCTGGTATTGCTCTGGTGTCTGGAATATTGCAGGGTGAATGTTGGATGTCTGTATCTCTGGATGTTGAGTTGGATTTTTGAATCTTGGATTTTTTTGAATGTCCTGACTGTCTGTATGTCTCCACCTTATATATACCGGATGATATCAGAAAATGTTTACTATGTGGGCAGAACTAAGCAAGGCCTACCTCTAAGAAGGGATAGGTCAGCCTGAGGATGTCACTGCCTCCCTGTAAGCAGATTGGACTGAAGGAAGTTACAATGTGCTTTTGGCAAAGTTACTTTTGCCAAAATCAGTTATGGAGCAAAACACTTATATTTACAAAGGTAATCATCAGGAAAATTAGATAGGCAGATTCCATATTTCACAAGGGACATTTCTGTCCAAATGCCAAGTTTGTGGGATATTGTTTAGTCATTTGGGGTATCTTTCGCCATTTCCATGGAACGTATCTCACCCAAAATTCTACAATTGTTTACATATACATATTATCACTGGGCATATTTTCATTAAGTTGCAAAATTGTACCATGTACACTTTCCCCAGAAATGACATTTTGCTGGCGTTTGCATCAACCACATGTCGGAAGAATCTACAATGTCTTATTTTACTGGTACAAAATTACATTTAAATTGTCATAATTTCACATTACTTTTTCTTTAGATTACTGACATAAATGGCATGATGTGGACAGTCTTTGAAATCAAATGGGCTGGCTTTGTTTCCAAATATGGGCAATCTTCCCCACCCCCAGCCAAATGTCATACAATGGTCAGCTTAGCTCAGGGTTGCCATGGATTTGCCTTTGACCCTAGGCAGTTGAAGCTGAGGAGAGGTGTCAGAGCATTTCACACATCTGTACCAGGGCAGTCCATTGTCTTGTGCTGCAGCAGTAGGATCACCTTTCTGTTTTGCTAAAGTCACCCCGAGTGGGACGGGTATGCCCAGACGTGGGTCCCGAGTCTGCCGGGCCTAGAGACCCAAGCTACTCCTCACTGATGACGCCCAACAAGGCTGAAACATGTCTGGGGATGCTTGTGGTCTCGTGCAGAATGGATGTGACCTAGCAGTTCGGGTGGAGTGCCCCTATTGGGGTAGGACCAAGCCTGATTTGCATATGGTTTTTCCCCTTCTGTAATGGCTTGGCAGGCTGAAAAAAATATGGTCTGGAGGGTTGCCCAGAGCTTTGCCCGTGGTTATGATTAATTCAAAACCTTCCAGCCATCACCTTTCTGTTTTGCTTGTGCTGCAGCAGTGCCAATCCATCTGATGAGGGCGCCACATCCCACACCTTGGCCCCTTTCATGTGCCCAGGGGGATGGTCCATTTGAGGAAGGTAATTTTGTTCCATGGGGAGTCAGGGCCCTTTGAAGTCAGTCCCTGCCAAACCTGTTCTGCTGGTCTCAAAGTCATTTCATTTATTTATTTATTTTTTCCCTTACTTTAAAAAGAAACCAAGTCTTTTTTGGGAGTAAATATCATGTATATTTTAGAGCAAACCCCCATCTTCCATCACATTCCTGTTCAAGCACTGGGCATCATTTTAACATTTCACTTTCCAAAGGCATTGTCCTGCTTGGAAAAATGTGTGTGGTCACACATGGCAGATAGACAGCAAAAATCAAGAGAATTATACAGAAATACTGGCACATTGCCAAACTGAACCTACCAGAGGACCCACCGCCTAGATTTACTTTCAAGAGAGCTGAAAACCTCAATGAACATTTAGTATATTACCTCTTTCAAGCAGGATCTACACATAAAGGACAAAGAACGTTACGTCCAATACAAGGTCATCATCCATGTGGCACCTGCGTGGCATGTCGATTTACAAAGAAAATGAAATTATTTAAGATTGGCCAGAGGGAATGGACTCTTAAAGACTTTACTAATTGCAAAAGTTCCCACGTTGTTTACTGCATTGAATGCTCGTGCGGCTTGAGATACGTAGGACAAACAATGAGATCGGTTCATCTAAGGATCTCTGAACACAGATTGAAGAGCTGGTGCAAAACATTGACAGCACCCTTGGTGGCACACTTTGTTGAGGCCAAACACTCCCCCAACGATATCATGTGGTGGGTGTTGGGAAAAAGTGAATGGCAGAGCTGATCCATCACACAGCCTACTACACATGGAATCCAGGTGGATTAATCGATAAGCTTCATACCACTAGGGACTTAATGAGATTTTCCAACCAGTGGTACACTGAGTCGGCTTGAGGTGACCCAGGAGCACTCATCATGGGTTCCACGGCCCACCCTTTGATCATCCATCCATTGGCCCCTCAAGAGCATACATATACATGGGGCCCACCGTGGCCCTCCGCAGATGAACCACTAACCTCCACTTGCCTCCCTGATCCCCAGTCCAACACTACCAACCACTCCACAATTTTGCCTTTGAGTGTATTCACCTTTGCCAAATCAGGTGAATCCACTCTAGCTCAACCGTCTAATGCACGATGCACAGGCACTCATACTGAAGTTTAGGCTCATCATCCCGGCCACATGAGGCATGGCATTCTTTGTTCTAGCCTTTGTCCACACAGTCACTGGATGGGCTCTACACAGAGTGACCACCACACATCTAATCCAGCTAACAGGAATACATAAATATACATACACACACCATACACACTCCGTATTACCCACGATCGAGGTTTGATGCCATTCAGGAGAAACAGCCACGTCCCCATGACAACCTCCCAACAACAAAACTCGTAGTCCTATCCGCTACGCGACTTCCGGTGTCACGTGGACGAATCACCGAGCAGGCTGCAGTCTGCCTCTCCTTGACTACCAGTTTGGAGTCTGTAGACACGGACATGGATGTGCGGCCCTTTCTAAGATGCATTAGCGCTGTGCAGGTGACTCGCGACTACTGCACCTCACTACGCAGAGGACCCGTATTCCTGACTGCCCTCCACAAGGGACTGCAGGTAAGCCCGGCACTCGCAGGGCACGCACCCCGCGCACACCATGCTCTCACCAAGAAGCCCCATACAGAGTGCACTCCGCCATATATCCGTCTATACAGCTGGAGTCACTCGTAGACATTAGACAGCCCCCTCTGCCCCCAGCAAGAATAGAATCACACAGCTGGTAATTATTCCTTTACCCTTTGCAGGGACCGGAGACCGCAGGGGACCACAGGGGATGAAACAGGCACGGCCACCATGCTACAGGAGCTCCCACTCCGCATTCCATCTTGACCAGGTAGTTATGCCATACCACCACAAACCTTTTTGCACACAGTACAACTACGAGTAGTTCTAGTGAGCACATTGCTCTGCATTATATTTTCCAGTTGCAACTGAGCACTGCAGGAACCACAGAGGTTGCCCAATACCTCTCCACCCCCTGGTACACCTACCAGCATTCTATGCACCTCTTCAGGAAGCAAGCACCCAGGAGCAGGACCAAGGAACACATGTTGGGGCCCCTCAGAAATATGAATATGGCGCCCCCCCCTCTAAGACTAAGCATGTGTGCATGCACACTACCTGTTAACAACAAATTGATGTCCCCACCATTTTGTTTTCATCCCAACAGGTAGCTTGACTACACAATAAGGTACACTCCCAGGAAGGGCTCTACTGGCAGGTATACCCCTACTGCTGCAATCGAGAAACACATTAAGCCACCATTCTTGAGTTTAGGAATTACTCTGTGCTCGAGATTTGACATGACCCAAGACTTGGGAACACAGTATCGGCAGGTAAAACCACAGCTGATCTAACTGAGGCTCTATTTTAGTTTACAGAGGTCAGATTTAGCCTGACCAATATTGAGACTGGAAACTAAAATGTTTGTTTTTTACATATCTATACAGGGTCTTCAAACAAGATGCCCTGATGAAGGCGGACTAAATAGTGTCATATGACCGCCGAAACGTGAAGAGCTTGGTTGAAGACCGAGCCCCATGTAGGTTAAGAATTCTTTAACTTTTAAGAACCAGATACAGGCTTCATTTGAGTTTTGGGACATTTATTGATCCTTCAAATCCCTGCCTTTCACCACATAGAATAACAGATGGGGAAAGTCCCAGGATTTGCCTTAGAACACCCAAGTCAGGGTGTGCATTAGGGAACTGAATTTAAGTCTTCCTAAATATTTTTTTTCTATTGTGAATGTTATGTATTTAGAAAAGTTTAAAAAAAATCTTTTTTTCTTTTGTTTGTTTTTCTATGTTGATCAATGCTTTTGTCATGATGCACCAAGATTAAGTTTGTTTATCACCATGTATATAATTTTTTTTAAACTGTAAAAATGTCATTGTTGAGTGCTAATATACTTTGTATAAACACACTTCAGTAATGTGAATTAAAGATCACATGTTTGAAAAAGAAAGACATTTTCTCCCTCTCCAATATGCTCAATTAAACGAAGACTCTTACAAATAATTTACTTGAACGATTGAGATAACACAAGAATCACCCGGTAAGCAACCATCGAGTGACCACCAGAATTTTCCTTTAGATTTTTCATTTACAGGGTGGGATACATCTATATTTGCAGGTTTTGCTGCTTGGAAAAAGCAGCATTTTACACTGTTGTTAATTTTTCTTGGATGTCACTTTACAAATGAGGTTTTCCTCGCATTTTTATTCTGAACATTTCCATAGCCTTAGTCAATTTCTAATACACAGGAATCTGTTCAACACAAGGGTTCTTTGAAACTGACATAAGCAAAGAGAGAGAGAGAGCTTCTTGTGAAGTGTTTGCCTGTGTTATTTTGTTGCAAAAGTAAAACGCTTACCGTACGGACTGGAGTGAATTTCTTTGCTATTTCCCAGATTTTACTTGACACATAATGCCTTTCAGGGAGGACTGCCCTCCTTTGCTGGTGTATAACCTGAAGATAGATGGGCATTAATGTGTCTTGTCAGCAAATAAACTGTGTAATGTTGAGAAGATGAAAATAGCCCAGTACAAAGCCAATTTAAATGCAGAACATTTTCTTTTTCAGTGGAAAGTTTTGAGCTGGCAGCATAGAAGCGCTGCCTTTTAATTGTTTTCTTTGGTGCACATGAAGAAAATACATGCAGCCATTCTCGGGGTGTCCATGTTCCATCTCACACCATATGTGCCCAACAGAGACAGCACAGCCATTATTTGTGTAACTGCAAAAGGCAGTTTTGGTGCAAGGGAATAGTGTTCAGTCGCCATTCTTCTTGTAACTGCTGAAAATTCAGTTTGATGGTGCAGGGGAGTTCTGCTGGGCTGGTAAATGTACCCCACAGATTCCCCCTGCTTTCCAGAGACTTCTTGTTGAGGGAGGGTAGGGCAAAGTGGGTTTCATCCAGTGGAGTTTGTCTTTCCTCAGAGAGCGGCTCGCCAACATCTTCCGTCGGTCTTTCGTTGGAGAGTGTAGAGGGACACACCCTTTCCTCGCTGCCCTTTCCAGGTCCCCGCGGAAGTCCTCATCCATCTAAGAAGGAATGGAATTAGTAATTTAACAGGAGATAGATAAAGACAGGTTTTAGAAGCTTTCACTGACTGTCTTCCCGAACGGTTGACATCAGTGGCATAAAACATATATTTACATTTATTAAAGTGCTTGAACAGTATCAGCAAACAATTACTTAACAATGCCAAGACATGATTGAACTTTTACACCACACTTTCATTACATATGTTTGCAATAACACTGAACAAAAGTACTCCCTGTTAGACAGATATACCTATAGGCCTACCTATTCCCTTCTGCCTTTTCTTTTTCTTCCTTGTTATTCTCCAGGTGGCTCCTCTATTTGACTCTCTTTTGGCTCCTCAATTAGCTGGAAAGTGTGTCTGGGGTGATAACCTTTTAACTGGTTAATGTGGGCCCATTTCTCTTCTGACATCTCTGCTTTGGGGATGCAGATTCTGTAGGCGTCAGGTGATATTTTGTCTACAATTTCAAAAGGACTGCGCCTGGAGGGGAGACATTTTCTCTCCTTAGTCTGGTTCCTCTGAAAATTTGACAAGTAGACCCTGTCTCCTACTTGGTATTTCTTTTTGGTTGTTTTTAAATCATATTGAGTTCATATGAGTTGATTCATCCCCTCTGCCAATTTCTCCTGATTCCACTGAGCATATGCAAAAGCATGCTGAAGGTGTTTTCTTAGATTCTCAACATATTCATGAGTTGTGGAGGTGTTTATCAGCGTCTGTTCTTGTGTTCTATAGAGCAGATGCTGAGGTAGCACCATTTTTTGCCCAGTCATTTACTCAAATGGAGAGATTTTGGTCACAGAAGATGGTGTAGATCTGATGGCCATCAGGACAAGCGGTAATCGGATGTCCCAACTTGGCCCAGAATCTTCCACAAACTTTTTAAGAATCCTCACACTGGTTTTATTGTACCTCTCAACTCCCCCACTAGAGGGGGAGGTATACAATCTGAAGTTTCCTTTTTACCCCAAGTATCTCCCACATCTTTGTATCACTTTGCTAGTTAAGTGACTTCCTCGGTCTAACTCAATCCTTTGGGGTAGGCCAAAACACAAGAAGATGTGGTTGATCATTAGGGCAGCTTCTGTTTCTGCCTTGCAATTCGGGGTCCAGAGACATTCCACCCATTTGGTCAACAAGCAAGTTACGGTTAACATGTACTTTTTTGCCCTAGAGGAGCGAATCACCAGTCCCGGGAAATCTACTTGTAAATCTGATGTAAGCAGTGTCATCCCCCTCTTCTGGATGGGAGCCCAGTGTGTGAACTTGGCTGAAATTGTGCACACACAAGACACCCCTTCAAATATTGGTGGAGGTCCTGCCGCATGTGTGGCCAGTATGCAACCTCCCACAAGATTTCTAGAGTAGTATGAAACCCCCGATAACTGGCTGTGGCCGCATCATGGGCGTGACTTAGCATCAGGCTTTGGAATGAGGTAGGTACCACCCACTGGTAACATCCACGGATGGATTTCCTTACCAACGAACCGTCTTGGATTCGGAACATTTTGGGACACTTCATCAACACCCTAAGGTTCTCTTTCCCAATGTAAACAGTTTCCATCTGAGGAAAGTTCTCAGGGTCCTCAATGTGTTGATAAAATATCCCAATAATCGGATCCCCTTTTTGTGCTGTGATTAAATCAGCAACTGGGTCTCCTTACTCCAATGGCCAGTTGAGAGTTCATTGTGAGCATTCGTCTGGGACCTGGTGACAGCAGTGACCTGGATTTCCCCCAACAGGGACTCAATCTCAAGGGGAACCCCCTGGATGGCTCCGGTTTTGGCCAACTGATCAGCCAGGTCATTTCCAGTTTTGTATGGCCCCTCTATCCTGGAATGACCCTTAATCTTTTTCCAATAGATGGTCATCCCTTTAGAGGTGACCAGATCACCAATATTTTGTATGAGCTTGCCATGTTTAAGTGGTTTGTTATTAGCACACAGCATGCCTCTGGTTCTCCAATTGATCAGGTGCTCCACAAACCCGTTCCGGACATAATCTAAATTAGGGATTATGACCCGTTCATGGAGTCGGTGTTGCATGGCGGTGAAGACGGCCTGGTGGACTGCCATCAATTCTGCCACCTGACTACTACGGGGACCGATTTTGTACCCAGTGGAGGGTTCTGAGGCATCATTTACCCAGGCATTCCCAACGCCGGCCACCAGTTCCTTTTCCGCATTGTTGTCAACATGATAGGATCACCCGTCCACATAAACTGTGGGCATCCCCTGGCATGTGTCTTCTTCAGAGACTTGCTTTCCTGGGTTTTGAGACTTTTGTCCTCATTGGCACAATCATGCAAGTCAGCCAGACCTTGCGCGAGGCGACTCTTCTTGTTTTGGCCATATCTGACCTCCACAGGAAAACTTTGCGTTGACAGAATCCAGGAGGTAATTCTGGAATTTCTTACATTTCCTGCCCGGATTCTGTCACTTTGGAGGGATTGCAAAGGCTGGTGTGGAGTCTCTACTATGATGAGCTCCACTTGGATGAACGGGCGGTAATTTTTCACAATGCCTTCGCACAATCGTTGAATTTTATCCTCCACAGAGGATAAAGTATTGCTTGCATAGGAGATGACTTTATTGACCTTGTCATGCTTTTGGTATAATACTGCTGTCAAGCATGTATTTGAGAACCCTGTCTCTAAGAAGAACTCTGTGTTTTTGACAGGGTAAGCTAGACAAGGTGCTTGCGAGAGACTTCTTTTGAGTTGTTTTACTGCCTCAGCTTGTTCTGGACGCCACTCCCACTTGACCCTCCCTTCAACAGATGGACCAGGGGTCTTGAGATCTCTGCGTAATCCTCAATGAACTTCCCACTGTAATTGGTCAGTCCAAGAAGGCTTGTGGGGTCTTTCAGTTTTAGTAGTGCTTACACTTTCTTCTCATGGAGACAGTGACCCTCAGGGTTTATTTTGTGTCCAAAGAAGTTGACACGGGTCCTACACCACTGTGCCTTCTGGAAGGACAGTTTTGCTCCAGCAACCCTCAACTGGGTCAGAACATAGCGGAATTCCGCAATGTGTTCCTCCAAAGTTGAGCTTTTAATCAAGACGTCATCCACATATGCCAGGTTACCCTTTTCTCCCAAGTCGGCATGGCCTTGTGTAAGAAGATGTTGAATTCGTTGGTGGAGTTTATGTATCCGAAGGGAGTCCAAGTCCATGTGTACTGCTTCCCCCCGAAGGTAAAGGCCAGCTTGTACTGGTCCTCCTTACTGACAGGCACGGTTCAGTATCCAATTGTCAGGTCAATGGCGGTGTACACCTTTGACTCCTGGATCTGGGCGTGCCCTTGATCAATGTAAGGAAGAGGCCTTGTGGACCCGTTTGTTCAGCTCCCTACGGTCTGCACAAATTCTCCATTGGCCATTTGGTTTTAAAATCCCCAGCACCGGATTATTAAAGGTGCTTTGGACTGGACGAATTATCCCACAGGACTCTAGATTTTTGATAATTTCTGTCAGGGACTCCATAGATGCGAGAGGCAAGTGATGGAGCTTCACAAGCACAGGAGTCATTCCAGGGTCTATGGGAATTTGATGTAGTATGTATCTCGGAGCGACCACAGTCATACGAGTCCACAGCAAAGATATCTTGGAAATCTAAGAGCACCTGTTTCAACTTTTGCTTTTGCTCCTCAGTCTCACAGGCATCAGTGAGGTTGACCCGCTCTTCAACCATCTGCCTGTAGCCTGGGAAGGCCATGGAGTTTAGCGATTTCACCAGCCTCCTCCAATTGGGTGGAGAGGTCTCTGGTTAAAGTGTTGACCTGGACAGAGGGTTTCAGGTAGGAGAGGCAGTCTTTGTGGGCCTGGAATATCACTGCATTCTCCCTGATGTCACCCATCACCTCTTCCTCCCCGTAAGGGCAGGAAGAGTACACCAGGAAATTCCCCCCCCCCTTGGCGGGTGAAGATCCTGTCCAGTGGAATGTCATTATCATTGTTATAGCAGTCACAAGGGATTGGTCCTATCAGTTAATTTCCTAGATCCATGGAAAAATGTTGGTCATCAACCGCCATTCCAATAATGGTGAATGCGCCCAGAGTGATACTCCTGAGGTTGCTGTTATCCACCACTATTTGAATGGTGTTGTGTTCTACATTGATTAATGGTGTTGGGTTTAAGCCCAACCCGTGCTGTTTGAGATGGGCATTGAGGTATGTATATGCGTCTGGATTTTGTATTTTATGTCCTCTTTTCATTTTTAAATCAAGTGGGAATTGTTGGATCCGTCCTGGGATGGTGACCTCCTCTCCAATTTGAACTTTGACCGCATACTGCAGCAATTGGGCTGACTGAAAGGCTTTTTCAGAATCATCAAAGCCCATTGGATTGCCCACCAGTCAGGAACAGGCCTTGTAATGTATAAGCTCCAAATTAATTGCAAACCTATTGAGAATGTCACTGCCTAAATACAATGCAGCAGGGACATCTGGCACGACCCAACAATTATTCTCTATGCTTTTGTCACCTATGGAAATTTTGAGCATACACCTGCTAGTCAGGAGAAATTTGGAATTGGGAGTTTCCAGGCCCATTTCCCACTTATCGCTCAATTTAAATCTGGGAATGGTTGGATCTTTTGGAGATTCCTGAACATGGCTTTGTTGATGAAGCTCTTTCTGTTGTTCAAGCACACTTTGGCGAGAACAGGCTCCTTCGCCTCATTTAACTGAATAGGATAGAAAAGCTGTTTTCTTATTTTCTGAATGCCAGATAAACTTTGAGCTGGTTTTTCATCACTTTTGACTATAGGATTTGGATTTTCAGATTTGCAGGAATGGAGAGGAGTTTTCCATCACCAGTTTGTTGTCCTACAGCAATTACAGCAATTACTGTAATTTCAGGTATTTGATTATTTTGGAAATGAAACTCAATTTGATCAGATTTTTGTTCAACCATGTGGCATGTGCCATTTAAACTAACATGGTTGACACTTCATTTTAATTTTATTGGCTGGTTAGTCTGAGCCCAGAGGACCTTGTTCACATAGTCTATTAGGGGAGACAACCTGCGAAGGATGTCATTCTCTAATAGACAAGGGGTTCTCTCTGGAGTCATGACTATGAACGGGTGTTTCCCCCTTGTGTCGCCCAATTTTAATTTCCAGATCTGCAGTCCCCTCGACAGGAATTTAATTCTTGTCGAAGTTCTGGAGTTGTCCAGGAAGAGGGGTATCTGGTGTCTCTTCCCCCTTCCTGAATTGAGCTGCTCAACGGCCCTGTTTGACAGATGAGTGGCTTGGGATCCAGTGTCCACCAGTGCTGAAAAAGCACATTGCCCTTGCACTTGGACAGTGGCGTAGAACCTCGCTTTTTTCTCCTCCAAGGGGGAAAGGTAATGGGTATTTTGGATAAGCTGGGTGGTCAATTTCTTTATGTTGGACTCCGTTACAGTGGGGTTTTGTACAGTTTTCTGTGCCGAGTCTGGGAATCTGTAACAAAAATGTTGCATCCTGAAATATGTGGGATTTCAAAATCCCCTTTTTCCCTTAGCTCTGTGCTGCCCCCTCTTACCTGGTGGCAGTCACTACTACCAGTTTGTAGGGAGGATCCCTCAATCAATATTTTGTTTTCTGGGTGACAATTCTCGGGTTCAGGGATGGGTGATTCTGTATCAGTCCCCACACCTACCCAGTCTAGATTCTGGTCTCTTGAGACCCATTTTTCTTTGCGAGGAATTCCCTGGTCCTTGAAGGAGAAGATTTTCTTCCAAGAATCCTCCAAGGATTCTTCCCCTTCAAACTGGAGAACACTGATTTTCTCCACAAAATGGGTCTTTTTGATTTCTTTGTTTCTCCTACCCACCCTCTGTTCCCTGGGTTGCAGATTTACGAGGGCAATAGATTTTAATTCCGGTTTCAGGGTGTTCAGGGGCTTTTCACTGGTGAGGAAGTAAGCTTCCTCTAGGGCTTTGCACCCCCCTTCCTCCTGTGTCTCCTCCTCTGGAACCGGTGGGTTGTCGGGGTTCTCTCCCCATCATTGTTCCAGGATGCCAGACCCTTGGTTTAGGGGTTCTGAGCCGCCATGTTCATCTGAGGTTCCTGCTGATCCCTCAACATGCGACTCGGATCCTGAGTTAGGTTCTGGACCTGGCACTCCAGTTGGGTCCCCTGTTCCGGCTTGTATGGGGGTCTTTGCTCAAACCTAGGTTGTTCTTGGGAAGGGTAACTATCCCTTCTCCTGGAGTACCCTGGGTACTGGGGATTCCCTTGGTAACCCTCCACCCTTGGACTCGCCTACCCCGGATTGGAAGGTCTGGATTCCTGAAAGCGGGGAGAATAAGGAAGGTTGTCCTGCAGGTAGGGGTTTGGAAGGTACCGGGAGAAGAAACTTAACCCAGGATTTGGCGGATTACTGCCCTCCTGAGGGAAGTTAGGAGGGAAGTTTCCTGGGGCAGTACTTACTTGGTTGCATCCCCCCCTTGGGCTGGGGGAGTCCACACATACCCCAAAATAGGTATATTGCCCTTATATCTAGGACTGATATAATTTGCAGAGTTAGAGGTCACACTGGTGGGGTTACCTACCTGACTACCACCAGCTGCTGATTGATCAGATGGCCTTCTTTGCCTCTGATTTGGCTGGTTTTGAGAAGGTGTGTTTTTAGCCCCCCCCATTTCTAGGTCCTAAATGGGGGCAACCTTCACCTCTGCCACATTAGCAGCAGCGGGAGTGTTAGTTGGTTTGGGTTTTTTTGTTGGATGTTTGCTTTCTGCAGGTTTTTGGACCACATAGATCCGGGTAGCCTGCTCCACTAACCAGTCCAGGGTCCTGTTGTCATGAAAATCCCTTACCAGCTGTATCATTATATATTTTGGGAGCGCATGAAAATAGGTGGTTATAAATTCTCTACTATTCGTGCGCACCCGCTGGGTAGTTTGCGCAAAGGCGCATTTTAGCTCTGGCACAAATTCTCTTGGGGCCTGATGCTCTCCGCACTGCAGATTGTAGGCTGCTTTGCGAGCCTCCTGCGGGTTTCTGTGGGCAGAAAAGTGCTTCAAGATGGACGCCTTATAGGTGGAACACCTTGAATGGTTTTGTTCTTGCAGTCCAGCAAAGAAGCTGGAGTACTCCGGAGTGAACATCCATTTGGCATAGTTTATACAATTCTGGCTATTTTTGATGTTAAAAGAGTTCATCATATGTTCATATAGCTCCAGATGCTCCCAGACAAGAATATATTGCATATTTATGATATAGGGTTATAAAATTCCTAATAGCCTTAATCTGCCTAATGGGGTCTTTCACTAGAGCTCCCTTTTGTTTATTTGCCTTCTATCACCGCTTCACCTGAGTCCTTAGACTCAGAGCTGCTACTATTTGAGGTCCCCTCGTAATCTTCTAGGTGAATGGTGGGGTCTAGTTCCTTCTCCACTGTGGCGCACAGGAGAGTAGTCTTCTGACTCCTCTCTGCTTCCAGGATTAGTGGAGGATCCCCCCACTGCCCAGATTGGGTGGAGGTTTTTAAAATGCTCTTTTGGGTCCTCAGTTCACACTCTTTTTGTTCTGCAAAGCGAACCAAATGGTCCCTTTGGAGATGATGCTTCTGCAGGTCTAACTTCCTGACTTTCTCCTCATAGGAGGCTTCCTGGTCACAGACATCAGCCATAATATTTTTGAATCGGTACAGGGATGCCCATCCATCAATCTCTGATGGGCGGTGGCCTGACTGTTCAATCATGCAAGGCCTACTTAATTCTGACTGCCTCAACGTGTCAGGCTCAAGTGAACCTGTAAACGTAAAGTGAGCAGTGTCTTGAGTAAACAAGGGGGGGTCAATGGGTTTGAGGCCCTTAGTACAGAGGGCATCACACTGTGTTCAGGGGTGGCCCTGTCCCTCTCTACTTGTTCGGGCTCCCTCAAGTTTTGATTTAATCTAGCACACTCTTTTTCTGACCTCCCTAATTTCTCCTTCTCAGCCCCTACCTCTTGATAGTAAGAAAAGGTCTGAACCTTTGCTCTGCTTTCAAAGCTTGACTGGCCTCTATTTCCTGCTCTTGAGCTGCCACCTGCTTGTGGAGTCCATGGGCCTCATTACAAATCAGGCGGTCCGGAAATAACGGTGGCGGTAAACCCGCCGCCACCGTTGTTTCCGGACCGCCTGATCACAACTCCTGCAGGTGGGAGGTGATGCACCTTGCAGGTCTGACCTGGCGGGTTTAACACCGCCCGCCTGCAGGCGGACGAGGAAACACCGGCAGCATTACGAGATGCTGCCGGCGTTTCCATGATCCCCATTCCCATTGAGTCCCATAGGACTCAATGGGAATGGAGATTAACACCATTCCACCTCCGTGATTCCTGGAAAACCGGGGTTGTAATGCCCCGGTAATTCCGGGAATCACGGAGGCGGAATGGTTATACGAGTCCGGCGGTAACCAGGTGGTTTTACCGCCTCAGTTACCGCCGGACTCGTAATGAGGCCCCATTTCTCTCCTCACAGAGGGCCTCATTTGGCCTCATTACGAGTTTGCCGGTACAGTAACAACGGTACCGGTAAGCTTGCCTGTACCGTTGTTACTGTACCAGCAAACTATGAGTTCTGCTTGTGGGTGCCTTTGCAGCCACCAGGTCTGAACTGGTGGTCGTACCGGCACCCGCGAGCAGAGCATGACGGTAGCACCGGAACCTTTATTAACAGTACCGGTGCTACCACCTTCCCCATTCCCATTGAGCCCTATGGGGCTCAATGGGAATGGGGAAGAATTTTGTCCGGCGGACAGAAAAGGGCAATTACTGGGTACAACAAGGTCATACTGACCCGGTAATTGTCCTTTACTGTGCGGCGGTAGCCGTGCCTGTAATACTGGCACAGCTACCGCCAGCCTTGTAATGAGGCCCATTGTCTTTTTATGCTGCCTGTATGGCCTGGGAACACTGAGACAATTTCTGTTGTAGGAGGTAACCTCCTTTCTCTGCAAATGTTGAGCCTCTACGGCCTGTTCTAACTCCAGTTCCAGTTGTCTCCTATGTCCCATACATTTTTTGCATTCTTCTTTTATGCCAGTCAGTCCCTGAAGGTCTGACTCCCTTCTCTCTAGATCAGTTTTTAATTTGCACGCTTCCTGGTGTAGGGCATGTTTTTCCTGATACAGGGTGCCAACTTGTTCTGTCAGTTCATCCCTTTGTTGCTTGATAGCATTTAATTTCTGGAATTCTTCATCAAATTCTGTCTGAGAGTGGAGTTCTTTAATAATTAATTTATTATTTTCCTCTTCCAATTTCTGAATCTGCTTCTGTAAAGTAGTTATCTGCTCTGAGCAAGCTTTGTTATATGGGATCTGTTGATTCAATTTCTGTTGACTCTCCTCTACCTTTTCCTGACACTCCACTTTTAATGCATCTAATTTGACCCCTTGCTCTGAATTGCATTTATGTTGTAGAGCCAAGTCCTCTTTTAGCTGTTTGATGTAGTCTCCAAATTCTACCTCAGAATCTTGGCTCTTTTGCAATTTCTCTCCTACTAGTTTTAGTTCAGACTGGATTTGGGTTAAGAGCTCAGACTGGTTTTGTGCAAGGGTCCTGATTTTCTTCATATTTTTCCTCCATAACTCCCATGTGGAGATATAGGTAGGCTGTGATTCTGACCATTTTAATCTGCCTGTCATATACAATTCGCTCAAGGCTTGATGTAATAGGCCATCGTCTTGCTACGTATCCAAGTTCATGGCGGTGACCTGCTGCATCATTTCTCCAGGGACGTGGCGCATAATAAAACACTTTTAAGTGTATGAATTTGGATTCAACTTTGAGAAGGCAGCCAACTCGTCTCACACCCCCTTAACGTATACTCTGTGTCGTAATAGGCCATGAACCAGGCCGGTGTGTGATAATAGAATATTTATTTATTTATAATTATGAATGAAATCAAACACATTCAATATAGGGCAGCAATCACCAGGGTGATGATGATTACACACAAAAAATGATAGCATGCACTTAGTTTAACCTTCTAATATGAGATATGCAATGCACACTTGAAAGATTCTGTCTGGGTAGTGCTTTTAAATGGCACCATAGTTAAGCATTCCCCTACAACACTCCCTCACACTCCTGTTAACCACATTTTGTGGGTGGAGAGGAGTATCAAAGAGTCAGGTATACTATGAAAAAATCGGATTGAAAATCCGACCCACCACCCCTGAATGGGAGGCACAAATCAGATTGAGCTCCCTTGAAAAATTAGCAAAATGGCACTCAGAATTACTAAACAGTTGTTGTACATGTGCGGTTAAAGGAATAAGGCAAGAATGTCTGTGGCTGTACTAACGAGGCAAGACAACCATACAGTGCATAAAATCAACTTTGGAAGGAAAAACACAGTGCAGCAAAATCACACGTGGCAGGATTGCAATTTCTTGACTTTTATGGGTTTAAAATAGCAAAATGGCTTGTAAAATGAACTAAACAGACAAAATCGCAATGTGGTTTTAATGCTAAGGTAAATAGACACATAACAGGTATGATAGGAAAGTGAAAGGGGAACTCTGGATGGATGACAGTATGGCTTTCTTAAAGGGAAAGGAAAACTCATCTTTTTAAAATGCAAGCAGTTGCACAGGGAAAATCGGTTTTTCAAGGAAAATAACAAGTTTTACTGAGACTATATTTCAGTGGCTAGAAAAAAGGAACGCTGCCCGCGAAAAAGGTTAATTTGAAATTTCAACCCTCTCACGCCGTGTGTCTCTTTATATGGGAATTAATTAATTTATTCCAAATAGTACTAAGGACTTATATAGCTGACTGAAACTATTTGGGAAGAATGGCGATAACACATGGAAATTAACACAGATTTTCCCAAAGACAGGATACACAGAGGATTCTGATAATTTTAAGGATTTTGCTAGGGTATTTATGGGATTTCTATGTGATTGGACTTAATACCAGGTAACAAAGCAAGGGATGCAGTTTTTGGTTACTGGGGAAGGGAAATACTTACAAGAAGCCTTGAATGGGGTAGTTTGGACAGCCAGCCAGGCCTCAGGACACGGGACAAAGATCTGGTCATTTGGGCAACAGTTGAGCTCTCCTCTAGGGACACAGCGGAGCAACCAGGGTCTGGTCTCTTGGACAGCAAGGTGCATCAGCTGGGCATAGCAGGTAGCTGGGCAAAGCAGGTCTGGTCGCTGGATAGTCCCAAAAGGGTTCAGCAGCCTTCCCCCTTTTTCCCTGAATTATTGGGATTTTTGTAGGGTTTCATTCTGGATTAGAGGTTCAGCCTGGGTAAGAGGTTCTGGCCTTGCTCAGAGTCTGGAATATTGCAGGGTGAATGTTGGATGTCTGGATCTCTGGATGTTGAGTTGGATTTCTGAACCTTGGATTATTTAAAATGTCCTGACTGTCTGTATGTCTCCACCTTATATAGACCGGATGACATCAGATAATTTTGACTATCTGGGCAGAACTAAGCAATGCCTACCTCTAAGAAGGGATAGGTCAGCCTGAGGATGTCGATGCCTCCCTGTAAGCAGATTGGACTGAAGGAAGTGACTCAGTTTTAGTGTGGGTGTTTTTTAAATGTGCTTTGTTCTACCAAAGTTACTTTTGCCAAAATCAGTTATGGAGCAAAACACTTATATTTACAAATGTCATCATCAGGAAAATTAGATAGGCAGATTCCATATTTCACAAGGGACATTTCTGTCCAAACGCCAAGTTTGTGCAACATTGTTTATTCATTCGGGCAATCTTTCACCATTTCCATGGAAAGCATCTCACCTAAAATTCTACAATTGGCTACATATATACATATTATCACTGGGCACATTTTCATTAAGTTGCAAAACTGTGCCATGTAGGCTTTCCCCAGAAATGAAAATGTCCTGGAGTTTGCATCCACCACATGTCAGAAAAACCTAAAATGTCTTATTTTAATGGCGCAAACATGACATTTAAACAGTCATAATTTCACATTATTGTTTCTTTAGATTACTGAAAAAAATGTGTGATCTGAACAGTCTTCAAATAGACTGGCTTTTTTCCAAATATGGGCAGTCTTTCCCACCCCCAGCCAAATGTCATGCTCTGGTCAGCTTAGCCCAGGTTTGCCATGGATTCACCTTTGATCCAAGGCAGTTGAAGCTGAGGAGAGGTGTCAGAGCATTTCACACCTCTGTGCCAGGGCATTCCATTGTCTTATGCTACAGCAATGCCGCTGCGTCTGACGAAGTCACCCCATCCCACACCTTGGCCCCTTTCATGTGCCCAGGGGGCTGGTCCACTTGGGGAAGGTAATTCGGTTCCCATGGAGGTAGAGCCCTTTGAAGTCAGTGCCTGCCAAACCTGTTCTGCTGGTCTCAAAGTAATTTTATTTATTTATTTATTTCCCTTGCTTTAAACAGAAACCAGGTCCTTTTTATTATGGGAGTAAATGTCATGTATATTTTAGAGCAGACACCCAACTTCCATCACATTCCTGTGCAAGCACAGGGCATCATATTAACATTTCACTTTCCAAAGGCTCTTTAAGCAACTGTGGTGGGGCTGAGCGGAAATCTATTTTTAGACTTATATGCAGTTTTGAATGATTTGAAAATAAATCCAACCAAAAACACCATGGTGAGATGTGCTCACAACAGTAGGAAGCCCTGTGAGTATACATGCACGATCAGTTAGACAATCATAAGACCATCTTCACAGATAATTTACCTGGACTTCAGTCTGTGTCGTGCAAATCTGATGAATGTCAACAAGAAAGACTGATGGCTAGAGATGGCAAACCTGTAACCCAAATGAAAGCGATTCATTTGAAATATTGCTGTTTCTCAATTACACCACTATAATTTTATAGGGCAAAGGTTTAACATTTTGGGTATTTTCAAATGGGACGTCATTGAGTCCGGTATTTGGAAGAAAGTGCTGGGCTGGCCTCAATCATTGTCAATGGTGGCACTGAGATTCAAATTGGGGCTGATATCCATGAGAGACTGGCTGGAGTGGACCATTCTGTCTTTTTACAAAGACATTGTGGTCCCAACAGTGAAATCCATCTACACAGATCTTAAAGAAGACATGTCACCTACCCCAACCCCAGTGATTAATACCCTTCGAGTAAGAGCTAAACAGATTTTGGAAAAGTTAGAACAAGTGAAATGTCTGTTAAAAAAGGAATGGGCCGACACCCTTACAGCTATGCAGAGCCTAAAAATCCATTCCAGCGTGTCAATATTAGACAAACGTCTAGGCATAAGGCCTTGCTAACATTTCCTAACTTATATGTCAGGGCCCTATTCATCAGATCAAGATTAAATCTCTTGGCCACTGGCCAAACAAGTTATATAAGAGACTAAGTCAAGTTTACTCCCCAATTCTGTACGCTGTGTGTCGGCAACCATACACAGACTATACAACACCTACTAATAGAATGCCCAGCACTTCAATCATTGAGGGAATACTGTTTGGGGAGTTATGTTCATGATACCAATATGATCACGACCAAAGAATTTTGGTAGGGATTGTCGAATGGTGACGAGAATTCACTGACTATCAGGGTTTTAGGGTACCTGGACATACTTGGTTTAGTCAACTTGAAAATATGATTGATGACAAAACTCCCAACACTCACTCAACACACTTGCAAGCCTAGTACAGTAATGGTCCAAACGTATGACTGACCTGTTAAAGCCAGGAGGCTTCACTACTCTTAAAATGTTGTTGCCAGATGAGTCAAATTTGTATGAGTCACTTTTGAATATTGTAATGCAAAGTGTGTTTACCTCCAATGGTGGCGAATTCTGACGTCTGTATGGGTTCTTTTTAAGTACTGTAACGCATTAATGACTTGCTTCATTTTAATCTTGATGGATTGTTTGAATTAGCTGTTTTAGACTTGTATGTTGGATTCTGTGTAAGGTTAGTAGGATAGCCAATGCACAATAAAAGAACAATATATATATGTATATATATATTGTTAAAGTTAGAGGTTTGTTTGGCTTTTCTCAACACAGACAGAAATTATCAGCTTGGAGCCCAGCACAGGATGCAGGTCTCACCAAAACACCTCTACTCAACTTTGGCTTTCCTAGTCATCCCCACTCTTAACCACAGCAGGCTGCAGTCTCTGATCTGGCCAAAGCCTTTCAATTCCCTTCTTGCATTCTGCAAGTGAAAGTTTACAAGGATTATTAAGCCTTTGTAAACATGCTTCTGCTGAAATTCGAACTATAAAAGCATAACAATACCAGAAAGTATGTATTGTAGCACTATTTTTTATCATCTGCTGGGCTTTCTTGCATCTTTTCTGATGGCGTTGCGTCCATGCTTTCCTTTTTCTTCCTCTTGACTGTCATTTTATTCTAATTGTTGACTTAAATGCTCACCTTCTCACCACTCATTCCTCTTGTTCTTTTCTTCCCGTTGCAGGGTCGTCTCACCTTATACATTTTTTCAATCTACTACAACTAATTTTTAACCTTTCTCTCTTCACCTATTTTTTTCCAATGGGACTTATACATGCTTTTTTCTGCCTTTCTTTTTCATCCTGCTCATTATAAAGTTTTATCTTTTGAATTTGTATTTCCTACTTCATCTGCTTCACACCTTCTCCTTCCTTTCTGCACCATGGCCTTTGCGTTTTGATATTTCTTCATTTGTTACATTTGTTTCTCATTCTCTTTTTTCACTTGTTGATGTTTATGCCCTTCCTCCAGAAAACTCTTCTGCGCCTCTGTCCTCTATTTTGGAATTTTCTCTTAAAGATCACTATCATCTTTGTTCCTTCAAGAAAATCCCCCCAACCCAGGCTATCACCTTCTCTCCAGGCTTCTCGGACCTTACTTCGTAAACCTAGACATCCTTGGTACACATCTCATTTCCAGCCAATCTGGGTGTTCTTCTCTTTACTCATCATATGATTGTGATCTTTTCGTGCTAAAAACAATCCAAGCAATTGTTAGTCACTTCCCTCTCTCCTGATGTTCTAAATAAGTTGACCTGCTTGCTCCTTGTGCTTCTGATTTGTCCTTAACTCGCCCATTACTGCTGCTGAATTTGCTTGATTAATTGAGAACGTACACTCTTCAGTTTCCTCTAAATCCTCATTTCCTCCATCCTCTTCCCCTTCTCTTCTTACTTTTTCTTCTGTTTCATATGCTTCTCTTTAACTCTTGGTAAAATGAACTCACCCATCATTAGCCTTATTGGATCCCCTGCCTTCCATCTATATAAAAATTGTGTAGGGATATCGTCTTACATATTTGACTTCATTATTTATTTCTCTTTCTTTTGGAATCTGTTCTCACTCTATCAAGCATGTGGCTAATCTGTCTATTCTCAAAAACCCCTCTCTTGATTCTTCTCTTCCTTTTAACTTTCATCTGATCTCTCCTGTTAATTCTTATCCAATGTTTTGGAACATGTGTTGTATTATTAACTCTACCTTCACCTAGACTACAAATCTCTCTCCTTCCAACTCGTCAATCTGTTTTTGTCTTTCTCATTGGACCAAAATGTCTCTTCTTTGTGTCACTAACGTCCTTACTTCCCAGATAAAAAACCCATTAGGATTTAATGCGGCAGCTGGCTTGAGTATACTTCAATCCCATCAAGCAGCCAAATACTATGTGTTATTAACTAGATGTTTCTCCTCTAAGGTGCTTCAAATACACAATCCATTTGATGCCAAACAGTAGCAGGGCAAACCGTCCTATCTACAATACAGATACATAATCCACCTTAATGGACCCAGACACATTCCAACTATCACAAATCATTCCTTTCCCCCATTTTCATCACCTGTTTGTTATGACTGAGGAATTGTACCCATGTTCCTGTCCTCTTATCTTTGCACCTACTGCTTTTTTTCCAAAGACTGAGGACTGCATATCCCTCGCTTGGGGAACAATATGCCAACCTCCAGCAAGCCAGGCATTGTGAGACTACTATGATAGTGATTTGGAACCATATCAAAGCCTTATAATGTAACATAACATGCATGTTTAACATGCTCCCCCTGTATGCTACCCCTCCTCTGCTGCTTTTGTCTATTCTCTTGCAGACCAGGGTCTGGATACCCAAGGAGGTGTCATAGTATGCCGGATAAGGCTCAGTGATGTTACACCACTGTTGTTGTCACTGGCACAGTATAAAATAAATCAGTCTATACATATATAGGTATTACACGGCCCATGGTAGTGGCCATGTAGTTATGATTAAGTTGCTAAACCCATAGGAAGAGCACTTTTTGGGCAGCTTATAACTTCGCTCCCCCTGGATGAATCCACACCAAACTTTGCAAAAAAGTATATGGCCCACTCTGAATTTTTTGATCCAGGGGGGGCAAAGTTATAGCGGGGTCCCAAAATTTATTTTTTTCCCATAGACTGGGAAAAAACTTTGCTCATGCCTACAGCCTAAACCCTGAACAGATTT
Organism: Ambystoma mexicanum; assembly: GCF_040938575.1. Taxonomy (NCBI): domain Eukaryota; kingdom Metazoa; phylum Chordata; class Amphibia; order Caudata; family Ambystomatidae; genus Ambystoma; species Ambystoma mexicanum. Next base: position 743,330,591 of record NC_090928.1, read on the forward strand.
TCACCAAATTTGCGTCAGGAGCAGCGGCTTGGTCCCGAAAGCGTGCTTTTGTAAATTTGGTGAAAATCCACCCAGTAGTTTTTTTTTAAATGACCAAAAAGTAGGTCACAAAAAATGCGTAATATCTATGTCCGGTCCGCGGACAGGACACCGATTGGTTAATCGGCTTGCGTCATGTCCGCGGACATGCAACATGTTCACTGATTGGATGGTGAAGAGTGTGAAGTGCATAAGATTTTTGGAAACGCCCGCCATCTTGGATTCGCGGACAGCGGCCGGTGTCTGCGGACATCGCGGTAAAAACATATTACAAAACACAACATTGCACTTGTTAAACTTATCAAATAAATCAAATAATCCCTGAGGAGGTGAGGATGGGATGGGATATGGCTGCAAGAAGCAAAAAAAAGGGTATTTTTTTTGCAACGAAAGTCCGCGAACAGTCCTGAAAAGTTTGCGAACACCTCAGCATTTCAGAGTTGGTGATATGCAGTTCTTGGATGGCTTATAACTTTGGCTCCACTTAATGGAACTGCATGAAATTTTGCATGTATATTTCTGACCTGATTCTGAGTGAGTATGCAAAGTAAGTTTGGTGGGATTATGTCATGAGGGGGTAAAAGTAGAGGGGAGGTCCTAAAATAATGTAAAGGCTTATAAATGAGGTGCCATTTGACGAATCTACACTGATAATACATTTAGATATGAATGTTTGTGATAAGATTGGTGTGATTTTGTGATTTTGTGAAGAGGGGGCAAAATTAGAGAGGGGGTCCCAAAATAATGTAAAGGCTTACAAATGAGGTGCCATTTGATGAATCTAAACTTAATTTGGCAAACTGATAATAGATCAATATATACATGTTTTTGCAAAGTTTGGTGGGATTCTGTCAGGAGGGAGCAAAATTAGAGGGGGGCTCCCAAAAAATTGTAAAGGCTTATAAATGTGGTGCCATTTGACAAATCTACACAAAGGTTTGCAAAAAGATTATAGATCTAGATATAGATGTTTTCGTAAAGTCTGAATGGAATTTGTCAAGTGGGGGCTAGGTTGTATGACGATTGTAGGTGCAAACATTTGACACTTTCGAAAAAATAAAACATGGGTGGATTTCCAGCAAACTTGCGTAAGGAGCATTGGCAAGGAACTACAACCATGGTTTTGCAAATGTGCCAGTGTTTTATTATTTGACAAGTGTCATAATGTAGCTACAAAAAATAGCGGTATACCTTTAGTGACTGAGGGGTAACCTGTGGCCATGGGCAGTGGCCAGATTGTCCGGGTCATGGAATAAAGTCATGATCTGGACAATCTGGCTACTGGCCATGACCACAAGGGACAAAACATAGGATTGAAGTGGCCATGTCCACCTGGGACTGGCTTTGTGGTAAAGTTATTCGAAATTAGGATAAAAATGTGCTTGTGGTAATATGGTCATACAGTTCTCTTTTTGCCTTCGGCAGGCTGCCATGGAAAGCGAAGAGGGGCCCTTTATGGAACCCTCGCATTCCCTTTCCATGGTGGCCATCTTGGAAAAGGATCGGCGTCCCGGTGTAGGAAGAAAAATCCTCTTTTTTAGCACCATGGGTTCCTCCTTTGGGAACCTAGGGTGCTAATGGCCTTAATCACCCATTTCAGGGGTTGGAATGGGGGATAATGGTCCAGAGACCTTGTTATCCACCTCGCTTCGCTTTTGTGAGTGACATTTGTGATGTCATCTTTGATGTCCTGGGTGTTAGTTTTAGCAGTGCACGGTGGTGGCGCGAGTTATGGTTGTTTAGCTTAACATAACTGGCAACATTTTTTACTTAACCATAAACCATAGCGTCCCTTTAACAAAGTTTTTTCTTTGAATTTCATAGGTTTTTATTAGTCCAACATAACCATAATCGTCCCTTTAACAAAGTTTGTTCAGTGAATTTCATAGGTTTTTATTAGTCCAACATAACCATAACGTCCCCTTAACAAAGTTTTTTCATTGAATTTCATAGGTTTTTATTAGTGCAACTTAACCATAACGTCCCTTTAACAACGTTTTTTCATTGAATATATATATATATTCACTCACAAAAACGTTGTTAAAGGGACGTTATGGTTAAGTTAACTAGCAAAAACCTGTGCAGTTCAATGGAAAAACATTGTTACACGACGTTGTGGTTACAGGTAAAACCGAAAAAACCCTGAAACTCAACAGTTATGGTAAGCTAAGCAACCATAACTTGTGCCACCACTGTGCACTGCAAGGACTAAAACCCATGACATCAAAGATGCCATCACAAATCTCATCCATGACATCACTGTTGACATCACTGGTGAATATAGTTTTGATAGGAAGCCACCACAAGGGATTGTTATGGTAATGGTGGCAGACAACTGTGAAAGATTATTGGACGAACTATTATGAGATAAACAAGTAATGGAGGAATGCATTGCTACACACACCATGGTATTACACACGTCTTCACTGTACATGAAGGAACGTATGTGCAAACGTAGCCGTTGTCTGCACCATGCATCATGGAAGTGTAACCTTCAAAATCTTTCCATGTTACATAGTGAAATCATGAATGCATTCATTTTAGAGTGTTGGGTAATGTGAAAAATTTAAGAAGTAGCTACCATTGCCTTTACAAATACATAATTGCACTACTGCACAAAAACCATGAAGACACCACAATGCATATACACATGTTATACAAAGGAATTAAAGTAAGCTAAAAAGGAGCAGGATTACCAGAAATTGTTCATAACATAACTGATTATCTTCATGCACAGAAACCAGTGCTGTGTTTTACGCTATCCTCTTCCCGTGTATGTATATGTATCTTATGATGTGAGTGAACCGTAAGGAAAGTAGTGTAAGAACATTCGAGAAGGGTGCCGTACACAAATGTAGAACCTTTTGAATTGTTTGTTCCTGATTCTTAGCGAAAAAAAAGCACCTGGCCTACTTATGGTAGTGAACACAACAGAGGGAGCCACACATGTGATGTCATCAGTGATGTCATGAATGAGATTTGTGTTGGCATCTTTGATGTCACGGGTGTTAGTCCTTGCAGTGCACACTGGTGGCACGATTTATGATTGCTTAGCTTTCCATAACTTTCAAATTTCTGAGGTTTTCGGTTTTACCTGTAACCATAATGTCCCTTTAACAACGTTTTTGTTAGTGAATTTCATAGGTTTTTAGTAGGGAAGAGTAAGCAGAATTTTGCTTTAGCATAGTGTATTTATAAATGATGCTATGTTTGTAGTACGGCAGCTGCACCATAACATCCCTTTAGCATTATTTTTTGTGGCTGAATATGATATAAAGCTCCTTGTACAGTGTCACAGTGTAAGTGCCAAAGAAGGGAGGCAGTGCGACGCGCATCGTATACCTTCCACTCAATTGTGTGCTAAATAGAAGGAACTGTGGTACTGTGGAAAACACTGCAGTGCAAACAGGTAGAAATGGGTGACTGTTGAAACAGATGGTTGTGCTTGTTGCAGTGCATTTTCAAGAGTGCAAAGGCGCTACAGCAAGCACAAACACTATTCCTATACTTCCAAAAGGGGCAGCAAAGCAATGTTTATAGAGCGTGCAGAATACGGAAATGCAGTAATATAAACAAGAATGCTATTTGTGGGGGAAACTGCTTGTGCTGTGAAACAATAGATTCCCATTTCTACAGTACAACAATTGTAAAAAGACACAAATACAGTTCTTCACAATGTACCGCGCTTTCTCAATTTCTTGACCAAATAAAAAATAACCCGCCTACATGGGTATCTGCATATTGGGATACAGAAATATGCAGGAGATCGGAAATAGAAGCATTACCTGGCCTATTACCTCCCTCAGCAAAATCTCCACTGAAAATCATGTTACATGGTCTGCATTTGTCCCTCAACAATCAACAACAATATTATAGTCGGGATCGAGCATCACCAAAGTCTCACACACACAAATGAAAAGCAATCACTGCAGTGTAGGTGCTCCATACGCGTAGAAACCCACATGATACACTCCACACAACTCCCACCAGCCTCTGTTTTCCATTCACTGTCAAGTAATGTACATACAATTCACCCACAAAGCATACACAGTGGTCGGTACAACACATAGCCATAAGCTCACCCTCTGCATGTAGGTCGACATATATACCATATACCACAGTCTGTGCATGCACTCCACATCCAGAAAGCCTAAAGCGCAATCCTGTGTTCCTCACAATCCCAAATACAAGATGGCCATATGCAAAAGGAGTGACCGTTAGACTACAACCCTCCAACTGTTGCAATGTCCGCTGACTTTTGCAGGTGTGCACGTGCAGGAGTACGGGAATAAATGTCAACCAGGGTAGGGGATGTCCTTTGTAGTTGTGGCTCTTAAAAATGCCTTTTTTGAATTTTTTAAACCAGCTTCCACAGTAACAACACTTTGTTCGGTCTTTTATAAATGTTTTTATTTGTTGCACAGCTCCTCACATTCTTACAATAGCCTCTTCAGTGCCGCCTGTAGATTGGAAAATCAAATGTCATTGCCACTGGGCGACAATGAAACACCGTTTCCATTGAGAAGGTGCACATATCGATAACCAATGTTGTCATTCTCACAGGAGTAAATTCCAGCAGCATGCAAAAAGTTACAGATGCTTCTGTTGATTCATTGGAATAGTTATATACTGGACTTGGTGGTATACATGAGAATAGCACCTTCGCACTGGCAAAAATGCTTTGCACTTCTTTGATCATCTTTTTGAGTTGATGGTACACATTTGCACAAGCTATGGAACACGAAAGCAATGCTCCATAGTGCACTACCACAACATGTAGAGTACCTAAAGTGGCCAATCGTCGACATTCTGCAAGCAAATGGTTGAAAGTATGGACAGGAACTGCGCACCACAAAACGTCCACTTCGTCCAAATTCAAATTGCGATTAAGGCCTCTTTCCATGGCATAATGGAGCAGATCTAGCACAAAAAGTTTACCCACTCTGAAAACTGTGCATCTCGCCATATCTGCCAGCCTCACTATACACAGTAATGAAACCAAATATGGCCGCCCTTTCCTGTGACGCACACTCTAACCACCTGATTGGACAATTGCAACAATCGCATTTCCATTGGCCAGCATGTTCAAAAGCATAGAGTCTAGCACGTCTGGCTCGCAAAGTATCCTGAGTGCTGCGCGCCAGTAAATCATGAACAGTCCTTCTTCCCTTTCCACTATCCTCTTCCCACCACACCCTTATTAGATATTGGTAAGTACCCACACACGCATCCTCCAATGCCCTGCAAGACTTCACCATCTTACAATGACAGTTCTCCACAATACTTAATATGTATCATTACAAAATCAGCCTGCACGTGTGCTGTTATTGGGAAGCACGTCCAATGGAAAGTTCAGTGAAACATTCCAGGAGCTATACATGCACATTCATCTACATAAGCCCCCATCAGCACAAAACAAAGGTATGAATATTTTTTTAGCAGTATGGTCAGAACTCTGTTATAAGTGCCTCTGCGCATGATATCTGTCTCTAAGCGTCCACTACGTGTTTAAAACACATACTGATGTTCCTCCCATCTCCTACCATAAAGTGGCAATTTGTTGGTATGTACTTGCAATGTCTTCATTTACCTATATCATACAATTTATTAGCAAAACAGGAACTCTGTTCTTTCCTTCCCACAAGGGTACACAAATTGTTCCCCACTAACCCACCTACTACATAACTCGTAAAAAGAAGTCACTAAAGCCACCACTGAATATATCTTAGCAATCCGCAGTTACTTTCCAAAAGGGCAGTGTCTGCACGGGTGTGGTGCTTTGTATATTGCACTGTTGCCACAGGCTATTTTTAAATCTGCCAGCTTCCACTCTGTGCCCTCAGCAAGTCATCCATAAGAGGAGAGTGCAACTTGTCCTTCGCCTCAACAGCAGGGATCGTATCTCTGCTCGACTAAAATGGCTCATTAGCTCCCCACTGGCTGCGAACAAGAAAATAAAAGCCCTGTGCATTATGCAGAAGGCTTTCTAGTCCCTGGGACCTCAATACCTTGCACTCCCACTTCCTAAATATCTGCTTGCTCCAGCTCTTCCCTCATCTGCCTCCTACTGCCTCCGGGTCAGTTGCTTCTACACACAACCAGATGGTGGTAGATGTGTTTCTTCTGGGGGGGCCTCCCTGTGCAACATGCTCTCAGTCTCCCTGGACCTTGAGGAGAAGCATTGTAGGCTCTGAAAGCACCCGAAAACCTTCCCATGTGCATCTTCTTTTCCCCCTCCTCTCCCCTGCTCACATCCTGACTAAAAAGTATTCTGCACTGGTTTCCTATCCACCCTATAATCTGTGCCCAAGGCCACCTCCCTCCCTACAGTTCCACTCCTGCACTGGCTTTCTTCCAACCCTCACACTTTGGGACTGTTTTCTAGAACCCTAACAGTCCAGCCACCACTTGATGTCTACACTTGCCGGCACCGGGCATAGTTGAATGTATTTCTATTTTTTATTGTTCCCATGTACTGCACTTTGCCCTCCACCTTCTCATTCTCTTGCACACTCGCAATGTCAGCTGGCCTAGAGGAATCAATGTCTCTGTGTGGCCACCGTTCCGCCTCCCTTTCCTCGGCACGCTTTCACACACTTACATGGTGGTGTGATACAAATGGCACAAAATACCATAGCACATAATATCATATGATGCACACACTGCCCTCATAGCAACATGATGCCTGCAACATACTTTGAACACTTCACAATACGGTCTTCCCATTGTAATGCATGTACTACAAAAGTCGCAAAAGGGATCCCACAAAAGCAGCAGTGAATGTACATTAGCAACATTAAGCATGTGTGTGCAGTGCATGCATACAAACAGGATGCATGTCCCTTACCTTGCACACTTTCACCATAGCCTCCTACATGTATCTGTACAAACAGACCTTCTGTCACAGTGTTTGTGTATACACCACAAGCAGAATTCACATGGCTTAGCCTTCACAGTGCCAATGCTACAGGTGCCATCCTAAAAACAGCCGGATCTGCCACATCTAATCCTCAAAGTCTGAGGAATCTGCAGCATTACCGAACCAGAAACTTGAGGGGGGTTCAGGAGGTGTTGGGGGGGAATGTAAGACAGGGATGGGGATTGTGTCTTTAGGATTGTCTCTAAAAACACATATATTTTTGGGGGGGGTTTTGTCTTGTGTTTTTTTGGTACGTGCATTCAAACACTTTTTTTCTTGTTTTTCTCTCTGTTGCTCACTGTCTGTTTGCTTCTCCTCCTGACATTTTTCTCAACTGAAGATGAACGGTTATCTTACATTCCTACTGGATTCTCTGCAAAGCTTTGTGCAGAGTGGCAAACACAAAAGCATTGCCAATAGAAGTAAAAAAAATGACATTTCCTTGGAAAGACTGGAAATCTTGCTTATTATTAATCCTTTCATAGTCGGTGCAGAACATCCCAGCACTGCACATGCTTCTGTTTATCCAACGTCTCCCAACCTCTAACTGTGGACAAATTACACCGGCATGCTCCCAATATCCTCTTGGTATCATCAATGAGAAAATCACCATTGCAGTAGGAAATATCTGCATCACAACTGTCATCAACTTTTTTAAGTAAGCAAGCAAACGTGAGCACGTCATGCACCCCAAATATAGTCCTCCAAAATTCACAACCACCATATCTACAGTACCAACAGAGGCCACACATTTGCAAAGGAGAACCAAGCACCTGAAACCCCACTCATAAACTGTGCCCCAAAAAGCCTGCACTCCTTCCAACTGAAAGTCAGTATCGAAGCCTCTTTCCACGGCATGCCTGTGCAGATCGAGCACAAAGGTATTACCGACTATAAGCACTCGCCGTCTGTCCATCTCTGCCAATCTCACTGCATTGAACTTTGGGTAAATATGTCACCGTCCTTTCTGGTGAACCACACCCTCAAATCCTCATTGGAGAATACCCACAGTTCCATTTGCAAAGGCTTCATTCTCAGAAGGCCATGATGTGGCATGTGCACTTTCCCAGCTACAGCTAGGGCCACGCCCCAGTAAAGCAGACACAATACTTCTTCCATTTGCATTCGAATTTTCGTACACTCCCTTACTGGCGGCTATTGGTGACTATGAAATTTGCAAAAACGCCTGCACCAATTACTCACTGAACCTCAGCATTGCACACTATCATTTCTGTACACAACTCCATATTTCCCATTAAGCACTCTGAGAACATGTTCCCTTTGCTTTCAAAGCCCCTCCACCAGAAACCTTTCCTAGAGGATGCCCCATTTCAGCATTCACAATGATCCTGCAGAAGTGATCCAAGCACACCTTCCGCCATGCACACAACAGTCCACCCTTGCTTAAACCCAGAACAACACTATGAATCCATGCATGCGACCCTGTGGGCAGCTAGCATTGTGCATAAATGTAACATACATGATGGCACTTCAACCCAACTCCCTCACACCAGAAAGCACCCATCAGGAAAACAGGTCACAATTGGCAGCATCCACAAACATACCACAGCCTCCATCACCCCTACCCACAACCTTTTCACAACATTGGCCCTACTTCAACTAATCAGCACACGGCAAATTAACCAAGCACATCTAAGGTGCACTTCTACCATATCCTCTTCCATCTCGACAGTATGCAACCCAGCACCCAGTGCCCACACTGCATGACTTTTCAAACCACCGTCGCCAACTATACATCAAAAACTTTACCATGTTGTAACAGTGTCCTCACCTGCAAAACCAAACATGCACGCATAGCACCTCACTTCTCCTCCTCTATTGCGTCTGAAATGTGCTCCACACCCATTCTTTACAGGTCACCACCCTCTAACTCCTGCAGAATCCAATGCCTGCACCAATCACTTACTGAACCGCTGCATTGCACACTATCATTTCTCTACACAACTCCATATTTCACGTTAAACACTCTGAGAGCACGTTCCCTTTGCTTCCAAAGCCCCTCCACCAGAAATGTTTCCTACTGGATGCTCTATTTCAGCATCCACAATGATCCTGCAGCGCAGCCACCACACCTTTCACCATACATACAACAGTCCATGCTTGCCCACAACCAGAACAACACTATGAATCCAGACATGCGACCATGTGGGCAGCTAACATTGTGCACAAACGTAACATATATAGTGGCACTTCAACCCAACTCCCTCACACCATAAACCACTCGTTCACGAAAACAGATCGCAATTAGCAGCATTCACAAACATACCACAGCCTCCATCACCCCTACTCACTGCCATTAACAAAGTATTGTGTCACTACCAACCTACCCACAACCTTTTCACAACATTAGCCCTACTTCAACAAATCAGCACACCGCATAGTAACCAAGCACATTTAAGGTGCACTTCTACCATATCCTCTTTCATCTCGACAGTATGCAAACCCAGCACCCAGTGCCCACACTGCATGACTTTTCACACCACCGTCGCCAACTACACATCAAAAACTTTGCCATGTTGTGACAGTGTCCTCACCTGCAAAAGCAAACGTGCATGCATGGCACCTCATTTCTCCTGCTCTATTGCATCAGGGCACCACCCTCTAACTTCTGCATAATCCAAAATTAATTACTGCTGTGTGTGTCCTAAACTCCTAGCCTCTTGAGTGCATGGCCTATGGCCTACGGCCTTCGGCCAAGCACCCAACACTCTACGCCTTCAACACTTTCACTGCTATATTATGGCACCTTCCATTTCACCATGTCACCAACTACGACAATCCACATACACAGCACTGCCACCAGCACTCGTACCTAACCTGCACACTGCCATACAGCTATACAGGACAAATTGCTACACTTACCACAATGTAGAAGCACAACACTGTCTCATACACCCCTGTGCACTTTCATTCACATAGTACCTACGTACCCACTTCCATTCACAAAGTAATGTGTCACTGTAAACCTACCCACATACTGTTTGCAACATTGCTCCTTCTCCAACCAATCTGCACACACCAGACTATGCAAGCACCCCCCTCTACCGGATACAGAGTCACAGATGCATTGCATCGGTGTGTGAGCTGAAGCCCTAGGATCTTGAGAGCATGGCCTCTGGCCTACAGCCTTCAGCCATGCACTCAATAGTGTAATCATTCACCAAACCCATCCCCAACTGCATGCCACCATGTCCCCAACCACTGCTTCCATCCGCATAGCACAGGCACCCATGCTCCCACCCACCGTATGCCATAACCAATTCACTCCACTTCTGAAATTCACTTGCCACCACTCACCACGGAAAGAGGTTGCCGCAGAAAGCAAGCCAATACAGAACCAAAACACAGTCTTCTGCCCCCCTGTGCACTTTCATTCACATACTACGGACATACCCACTTCCATTCACAATGTATGCTATCACTGCCAATCTACCCACACAGTGTTCGCTACAGTAGCCCCACTATAACCAATCTGCACACACCACACTATGCAAGCACCCCCCTTTACCAGATACAGAGTAATACATGCATAGTTGCGGTAGGTGAGCTGAAACCGAGTGCCCACACTGCATGACTTTTCACACCACCATCGCTAAGTACACATCACAAACTTTAACATGTTGCGACCCGTGCATGCCATGTCCTCACCTGGAAAACCAAACATGCACGCATGGCACCTCACTTCTCGTGCTCTATTATGAAATGTGCTCCACACCCATTCTTTACAGCTCACAACCCTCTAACTGCTGTAGCATCCAAAATTCATTACTGCCGGCTGTGTCCTACCCACAAACCTTTCACAACATTGGCCCTACTTCAACAAATCAGCACACTGCATAGTAACCAAGCACATTTAAGGTGTTCTTCTACCATATCCCCTTCCAGGCTGACAGTATGCAAACCTAGCACCCAGTGCTCAGACTGCATACCTTTTCACACCACCATCGTCAAGTACACATCAAAAACGTTACCATGTTGTAACAGTGTCCTCACCTGCAAAACCTAACATGCATGCATGGCACCTCTCTTGTCCTGCTGTATTGCGTCAGGGCACCACCCTCTAACTGCTACAAAATCCAAAACGCATTACTTCTGTGTGTGTCCTAAACTCCTAGCCTCTTGAGTGCATGGCCTACGGCCTACGGCCTTCGGCCATGCACCCAACAGTCTAGACCTTCAACACTCTCACTGCTACATAATGGCACCGTCCATTTCACCATGTCACCAACTACGACAATCCACACACAGCACACTGCCACCAGCACCCCTTCCCAACCTGCACACCGCCATACAGCTATATAGGAAAAATGTGCTACACTTACCACAATGTAGAAATACAACACTGTCTCCTGCACCCCTGTGCACTTTCCTTCACATAGTACGTACCCACTTCCATTCACAAAGTAATGTGTCACTGTAAACCTACCCACATACTGTTCACAACATTGCTCCTACTCTAAACAATTTGCACACACCACACTAAGCAAGCATCCCCCTGTAACAGATACAAAGTAACACATGCATTGCTGCTGTGTGTGAGCTGAAAAGTATGGCCTCCGGCCTACAGCCTTCGGCTTGCACCAAATAGTGTAATCCTTCACCAAACCCACCCCAACTGCATGAACCCATGCATGCCACCATGTCCCCAAACACCGCTTCCAGCCTCATAGCACAGGCACCCATGCCCCCACCCACCCTGTGGCATACCCAATTCACTCCCCTTCTGAAATTCACCTGCCACCACTCACCACAGAAAGAGGTCGCTGCAGACAGGTCACCAATATAGAACCAAAACACTGTCTCCTGCACCCCTGTGCACTTTCATTCACATGCTACGGACGTACCCACTTCCATTCACAAAGTATGGTATCACTGCCAACCTACCCACATAGTGTTTGCTACAGTAGCCCTAATCCAACCAATTTGCACACACCACACTATTCAAGCACCCCCCTCTACCGGATACAGAGTAACACATGCATAGTAGCGGTGGTTGAGCTGAAGCCCTAGGCTCTTCAAAGCATGGGTTCCGGCCTTGGGCCTTCGGCCATGCACCCAATAGTCTAATCTTTCAACAGACCCACTGCAACTACATGCACCCATGCATTCCACCATGTCCCCAACTATCGCTATCCATCCGCATAGTACAGGCATCCGCGCTCCCACCCACCCTATGCCATGTGCAAATCACTCCCCTTGTTAAAATCACCTGCCACCACTCACCACAGAAAGAGGTCACTGCAAACCGCTCTCAGCAGAAGCCTGTGTGCAGTTACGACAGCTGCCTGAAATCACCACACAAAAGAGTCTGCTGTCTAGTTACCCGGGAAATCGCGCTATATGCACCAATACTGCAGCCACTCCTCCGTCTTCACATTGACCACTTGTCACTCCCCCACCATTTCCCTCCCTTGCTGCGTCCAACACATGGCACACGGTACACTTTGCAGACCCTTCCGCCGGTGCACTGTCCTCCGAGACACCCTGGTGGCATTTTGCAAACATTGTTGACAGACAGCACGCTTCCCTCCAGCCAACCACAGGCCAATGACACTTCGGTCCACGGAGCAAACAGGTAAATGGGTCCGCGGAGTGGACTCAGATATCACAATTTTTTAGAGATGTACATTTCAATCGCTTCCAACAAAGTACTGGTCCGATTCCCACCAAAGAGACAAAAGCACGATTTCTGACCCAAACCACCGCTCCCGCCGCAAATTTGGTGAGAATCCGTTCAGCCGTTCTGTCTGTAACTCAGCAGCACTCCAGCAAATACACATAAAATGTTGACCAAGGAAATCCAATCCAACTACCAGCCACTGTTGCTGTGCAAAAATAGTCCTTTAATAATTCATATTTGTAGACAATGAGAAAAGGCAGCAGCATAACACACAAAAAAACGATGCATCGTTACTTGGAACCATAACGTCCCTTTAACAACGTTTTTTTTAACTGAATTTGATAGGTTTTTAGTAGCACAACTTAACCATAACATCCCTTTAACAAAGTTTTTTTACTGAAGTTCATAGGTTTCTAGTAGTGGCACGTAACCATAATGTAAACGAACATCTGACTTCATTGCACACCTTCCGGAGAATACCACATGACCATATGCTGGCGCACAGCATTGTGACGTGTCCAAGAACCCGTACACAATGAAGAATAAGATCTATGCCTCGTGGACAGTGTGGAACTACATTTTCTTATTGATGTAGGAACTTGCAACTTCAACATTTCCCTTGCACAGCTCCAACACCTATTCGTACTCAGCCATTAACAATCTAGTACACAGTAAATACTTTTAGCAAAAGTACTATTTATCTGAAAACGACATGAGCTAAGGCCATCCCTCCTCCCCAAGAAACAGCACCACTGCTGTAATGAAGGAGCATGAGAAACACTGCCCCTACCTTACAAATAACACACGCACAACATTTTCCCCCATCCACCTACTCCTCCATATTACTGTTTGGTGCCTCTTTGCTCATTTCCGTCCGCAACATTCGTTCTTAGCTGTCCTCCCAAAGAAAAGCCATCCGTAAACAAAATAAATGTTCCTTTAAGAACCACGTTTCTCAGTTAAAAAATACAACTAAAATAAAATCGCGTAGACTCCATCTACTTTATATTTCTCAGTAAAGTACATAGACGCAATAAGATTTTCCAACATTTCTATTTGCAGTGTGTGTTATGCTAATGGAAATATTGTAGCATTCATCCTCCATTCCAGGGACTAGAACGTTGAATAAAGGGCCAGCAGGCCAAGTTATCAGCCCAATCGAAGCGAGAGTGCATAACGAGATCTCTGGATCACTACCCCCCTTCGACCCTTAAAATGCGGGATGAATGCCATTAACAATCTAGATTTCCAAAGCAGTAACCTGTGCTACTAAAAAAGAGGATTTTTTCAACCAAATCCTTTTCCAAGATGGCCACCATAGAAAGGGAAGGCGGGTGTTCCATACAGGGCCCCTCTTCGCTTTCCATGGCAGCCTGCAAAAAGCAAAAAGGAAACCCTGTTAACATATTGCCACAAGCACTTTTTTGTTCACTTTTAAATGTACCCTAATGTCGAACAACTGTACCACAAAGCCAGTCCCAGGTGGACATGTCCACTTTATTCCTATCATTTCTCCCTTCTGGTCATGCCCAGTAGCCACATTGTGAGGATCATGACCTTATACCATGACCCCGAGATTCTGCCCACTCCCCATGGCTACAACCTACCCCTCAGTCAGTAAAGGTGTACCACTATTTTTTTTTTAACTACATTATGACACTCGTCAAATACGAAAACACTCCCACATCTCCAACACCATGCTTTTCGGTCGTCGCCAATCAGTCTTACGCACATTTACTGTAAATCCACCCACATTTTTTTTTCAAAACTATCAAAAGAATACAGAAATAATTTGTCATATTAGGTGTGCACAAAATTCCTACAAACTTTGAAAATCATTCGCAATCACTAGTCTTGTCCATTGCTGCATCTGCCTAACATAAATTGCCCTGACATCACTAAATCATATGGGCCGCCCCTGACTGTCACATAACCAACCCTATTGATATTCTACACCTTTTTTGGATGACATTCCTCTCCAGCGTAGCCAAATGCGCCCATAAGCACCTACGTGCCATGACGCAGAACATGAAAATGAACACACAGCGACTTACAACGTAGCACGTCACATTTTGAAATAATAAACTGGTTTTTAAAAGAAAGCATTAACACTTTACAATTTGTAAAGCACTTTTATTTCACAATAAACTGTCCGAGACCATCAGACTATTCCCATGTTCAATAAAATTGTAACTTTGTTTCTTCGGTCGTCATCGAAAATGTTAATCGTGAGGCATACGTTGTTCTTTTCCCATACACAAATATTCGTTTTCGATAAAGCAACGCTTCGGTCGCACAGTGAATTCCAGGATGTCGGCATGAAGTTGGGCCTAGACCACCATAAAGGATGTTATGTTACTCTTAATTGCCATTGCAGCGTACAGACAAATGGGTCCTGTGCGATCGTCCCACAAAACAGTCACGGTTAGGCAGCCGGTCACGAGTACGTGCATCTGGCATGCGAAAAATCTATCACTTGGCATCTCGAATTAATGGCAGTCGCAGTAAGGCAGGATGTAGCTATTTGGAAAACATAACAGAAAATACATATCAATACCCAACCTTTAGCAAGCAATTTAAAAAAAGACAAAAAGAACGTGGAAACTGATACACAAATCAATGTGGTCATACATGACATTTTAAAGAAATATTAGCGTTGAACATGGGTGAATCTAGTGATAGCCTACAAACGCCGAGAATCTGCACTCTCCATAAAAAAAAAAAATGACAACTACACAGAAAGATAATACTTCAGTTACATTGCCAAAATTAATGTTCAGGTAATAAAAAATTAAATCTTGTTCCGGTTGTTAGGGAGAATTCTCTGGTAAGGCTAATTTCCCAAACCTAGTGAGTCCCCCAGCAGCTTTGCTGGATTTTTGGGGTTTATTTTTTTCTCCTGCTAAGAGTGAGACTCTTTTTCTCCCACTGTTAGGCATGATTTGAGTATTTCCTTTGACTGTGAATGTGTTTTATGGACCATGGGGTCTTTTACTCCATAGGGCTTCATGTGTTTTTGGTATGTGTTTTACACAGCACCCTCAGTGCTGTAACACAGGGGTGTCATAGTGACCACCAAACATAAACTCCATATCCTGGGACTAACTACTGTCTCCCCGGGCATGTAAAGTCACCATTGGCTTTACTAGTCTCAAATTGTGAACAGAACCAGTACAAACCATCATATTGTGGCAGTACTGGTAGGGGTAATTTGATTGCCTCTGGGTCTGTTTTCCAAGGGGGCACTGTCCAGTCCCCCCTTGTCGAGTTTCTGGCTGGTGGCAGCGGATACCACGCAAAATATTCCACCGGAATATTTCCTATGGGATTTTCCCAATGATTTTAAACGCACAACTTTTTGGTGCAATGTTAAAGATACCGCCGGGTTATTTATTTAATATTTATTCCCCGGTTGGTTCTTTTTGCCAGGACTCGGTTTTAAAATGGCGTTTGTGTTTGCCTCTGAAACTCTAACCCAAGTCGAGCCCTTTGTTCCACTTTTTGGCGGGCTTCTCCACAGAAGCCCTCCAAATGGTGCCACTCTGTCTGGGGTCTACAGGATGTGTGGGAGGGGGATTAGGCACCCTGGTCTGAGTTGCCTTGGCAACTCAAGTCACACTCTTGTGTCATTGGCCCAGTGGTGAGCCGCCCGGCTCACCACTTAGCATGTTTGAGTGACGGCTAGGCTGTTGAATGGGGGTCTTGCTGCATAAAAGCAGGGCTTTGGGGACTGGAACTTCAGAAGTCGCCACAGGACCTAAAGAATCCGAAGAGGGGAGAAGCTGAGCCATCTACAACGATGACACCACCGGTGGAGACCTGCTGTACGAACTCACCACTTCCCCGATGACAGGGGAGATCTTCTTCCAGGAGAGTCTTCTTCCCTTTTAGCTGGTGGGACCAACCAATTCGCCTTTTTTGCCTTCCTGGAACGTCTCGTGGTTGAATCGCCCGTGCCAAGCACCCCAGCGGCCGGATAGCCACGCTTCACCACTACCGCGAATAAAAGGGTTGTACCTTTTAATCGGGAACTCCGCGGCTGGTTTCTTCCCTGGCAGTGCAACGACCTCCAGCTTTCTTCCTCGTCGAGATCATCTCTTCCTCTGGTCGAAGCCATGACTTGCACCCGCTACCATGAACAACTGCCACCGCTGGCGCTTTCTCACCATTTCAGGTACTGTGTCCTGCCTGGTCTCCTTTGCAACAGATCGTACAAGGTGTCCCATAAATCCTTGACTTTCTAACTGGGTTGACCTCGGACCTGTTAACTTTGCCTTTCTGAACTGATCCAACCTCTTCTTGACTTTTCTGCAAACACTTTGAGTGCATTTCCACTGTGTGATCTTGGGCACATTCCGCCTTGCTCTCTCCAAGAGTGGGCCTGGCCTATGAACTTTTGGCTCTACAGTGGACCCTGCCTTTCTTGACTTGCTGTGGTTTCTTAAAAGTGTTAGTTCTGTGTTATTTTTCCTACTCTGCCTTTTCTCTCCCTTTTTAAACAAATTATTGGAGTGCCATCTACGGTTACGCGCTCACCTCTGTTCTGCTAAATAAGTGGTGTCTTAACCTAGACTTGTTGAATAATTAATTAGGGAGGTGTATATACTTATAGTGACTGTGTTTGAACTTGATTGATATATTAGTGCCAGTTTATTTTCATAACTGTGTTTTTAAATAAATAATTATATACTTTTATACCAAAGCTCTGGTTAGTGTTTGCTTGTCCTACTGTATTTTTAGCCCTATTGTGTATACTCTATATACTGCCTAACTCTTCTTGATAGAAGTCTGACTGCTCAGCCACAGCTACCAGGTAAATCTGGGTGGTGCAGACTGCTACCAATTGGGTTACCTGCTTACTCCTGTAGTCTTAAACTTTTTGCAGTGGTCCCTTAGGGAACTGCACAGGTTTCTGACTAACACCGGTATACAGTCGTCAAAAGCAAACTTACACGATATTGACCGTCTCCATTGTCTTTGTGAAACTCAGACAGCAATGTGCTTGCACCAAAGAATTTTCATGAACTGATATTACATGTGCCTTACAAACGTTTTGAATGCATAACCTTATCAAATGGTCTTTTTTGCAAACTTTCACTCCCTGCATTCTTACTGAATTTTCCGTTTCGCTCAAGGTCAAAAAACAATTTACCCCTACGGGTTCAGTCGGATGCGTGGGCCTGCTGAGCTTGCAACCAAAAAAGCAAAGCAAGTGACCTTCACTCAGAATACAAATCCATTCTGACTTTGCAACAACATGTCTCAATGCATTCATGAGAACTGATACTCCCATACACTTGCAGACCCGCTTTTTCCATGAAACATTGCAGGTGGCTGCCTCAGATTTCAAACTCTAGGCGCCAGTCTGACTGCAAGATTATTTTAAATACATTGTAACACAGACACAGTAATTCCTCACCTGTATTTTATGGACATTATATTGAGCAACATCTTCCAATTTACCGTATGACTTTGGTGACAAAAAAAAAACACCTTTTGACTTCCTGCTGCCACATCCCATCCCAGCCCCAATAACACTCACCTTCCGAGACAGTATTTCATAAGTTTAACAAGTGCAATGTTGTGTTGTTTTATATGTTTTAGCGGCGATGGCCGCGTACACCAAAACACGAATGAAAGATGGCGGGCGCATCCAAACAATCTGACGCACTTCACTCTCTTCAACATCCAATCAGTGAATGCGTCACATGTCCGTGGACATGACGCTACAGATTAGCCAATCGGTATCTTGTCCGCGGAGCGAACAGGGAAGTGTAGATATCACTAATTATTTTAGACATATTTTTTGGTCGTTTTAAAGAAAACTACTGGACGGAATCTCACCAAATTTACAAAAACATGCTTTCGGGACCAAGCTCCTTCCGCAAATTTGGGGAAAATCCATCCAGTGGTTTGGGCTGTGGGCATGCACAAACTTTTCCCCCCATTCAGTCTATGGGAAAAAAAGATGTTTTGGGACCCCCCTATATCTCCCCCCCCAGACCAAACCTCACCAAACTTTGCAAAAGAATTCAGGGTGGGCCATATACTTTTTTTGCAAAGTTTGGTGAGGATTCGTCCACGGGGAGCAGAGTTATAAGCCACCCAAAAAGTGTTCTTCCTATGGAAACAGCAACTTAACCATAACTAGAGTCTTGGGTGCATTTGTTGGTTGTGGTGAGGGCCTAGAGTCTTGGGTGCATGTGGTGGTTGTGGTCAGGGCCTAGAGTCTTGGGTGTATGTAGTGGTTGTGGCCAGGGCCTACGCAAGTCCAACATTATAAGTACCGAAGTTATAAGCTTTCATGGGTGTGATATGCTGTAGTGGTTGTGGCCAGGTCCTAGAGTCTTGGGTGCATGAGCCATGCATTCAAGACTGAAGTTATATGCACTGTTTGTTTCAGTTGTTGTGTTATGGAGCAGTATTTATGAGTTGTATTTATTGTAATATACTTACTGTTTGGTTTGGTAACTGCAGTACATATATTCTTTGTCAATTTCTGTGATAAAAGAAAATATCATATTAGTATTGGTAGTTTGTAAGGACTTATAGCATTGAATAATAGACATTCTTTTTTCATTTTGATCCTCATAGTTGGTAGATTAAAAAACAGTGTACTGTGCTATTTGCTCAGTTTCTGTGTTTGATTTTCAAATCATTGGGTCTGTGGAAAAAAAAAAACCCATGTCGGATTAAAAAACACCTTTTCTTTTGTGTGTTTGAAAACTTGGATTCATCAAAATGTAATGCAAAATAGGTGACTAGAAATCCCAAAAAGCTCGCAATGCATTTTGTACATTTCGAAGAAAAATCTGATTGCCAGCATATACAAGATGGACTCCATCTCTGCGAAAAATGAATGTGCTACGAAACATAATATTTTCATTGTGGAAAGAGGACATGCCAACATCTCTTAGAAAGGCACAAACAGCCTTATTGACATTGCACCTCGCTTTCTCCATTTGTGGACCAAATAAAGCAGAACGCAGCCACATTTGTCTTTGTGCAATACGAGAAAATATTACTTGGCAATTTGGAAACATGTCCATGACCTTCTCAAGTCCTTCCTTCATTGCAAATTGCAAAGCAATTCCAGAGACATGCCCTAAACTGTTTCCTCCACAATGAATGATAATTATATCAGGATGATGTAAAGTAGCACAGAGAGGTACCAAGTCCAGCCACTTCATTCCACGCACTGCATGCCAGTGCATTTCCACATGAGGGAATCCAAGATCTGCAGATATACCGCAACGTTCTGCATGCACCTTCAACCAATGTATCCATGAGTCTCCCAAAATCCAGATAATCTGTTTTCGAGCACACACAGCCATAGCTCTCTGTTCTCCTCTTGGGAAAAAGACGTTCTCACTAAATCTCACCGTTCACAACACACCCACTGAACTTTACAGACCAATCCCTAGCTTCACTCATTGTCATTTGCATGCCTCTCCACCCCAGAATCCCCCTATCTAATATGCACTGCCTGCAGACTACTGCCATGTCAGCGGACATGTAGAGGATCTGAGCGTGACGACTGTACATTTAAATAGTATTCCCCTTTTCCCCTTTAAGGTGGTCTCTGAAAAGAGCTGTTTTTTTTGTCTTTTTTGCAGATGCCTGACAGACACCTGTTATTTTGTATTATTTTTTTTTTCTTCTTAGTTTACTCCTACAATCATCACATAACCTTCTCCAAAGCAAGCCTTACATTCAAAAAGAACAAGGCATTTCCCCAAAAAAGATAAAGAAACACCATCTGTTCAAAATAAGCCGCATTACTGGAAACAATGTTCTTGTGGCTGCAGAAAAACATACCAGCTCTTAACATGAAAGCACACTTGCTGCGATTGATGGCACACCTACCAATACTTTGATCAGGACAAAAAGCAGAACTGTTGTCCCATTTTGCTCTAGGGAGTAAGCCAGAAGAAAATACTTTTGCAGTGTGAAAGATGTTAATGACTGCTTGAACCAACTGTTACAAATCTCCCAACAAAGAAGGTGAACTCACGTAGCCCAAATGGCAAGCACCATAGTGCAAAACTACCACATGGGGACTGGTCATCCTACGCATATCTCTGCAAACTTGCAGAATTGCCTCTACATTGCAATCAGTCGCAGCGCTCCACACCACCTCCACTCCTCTTACATCGAAATTGGTTGCCACATGCCTACATTCTGAATAGTGCTGTAAACCATGGACAAAAATATCTCCGAGCATCAACACCCTGACTGTCTCCACCTCTGCCATCTTCACTACACACACTCTCTTTCTACACAAATCAACAATGTCAACATCTGATTGGCTGACGCCTACAGTCCCCTTTCCATGATGGATTTGCTGTAAAACCCCATATATGGCATGCCCTACCAGCGGACAAGCGCAGTGTCCGTGCGGCACGTAACTCTTAGCCAGCCCTTCTACCCTTTCCACATCACTCGCGGATCCATTCCCTCATTGGACACACCTTAGCAGTCACACAACCATCCACCAATCACATCCAAGACCTCTACATCTAACTCTGTCATCAGAGTTCCGTACTTCAAATGTACTGTTGATCACTCTGAATACAAGTCTCATATCATTGCAAAGCAGCTACTACAAAAACTATGGTGCAAGTGTCCAGGATTTCTACTTACAGCTCCATGCATACCCACATGCATGATTACAAAGTACAGGTATGCATATTTTATTCAGAGTACATGTGCAACTCTTATGATTCCATTTAAACAAATTAATGCCACTAAATCTGCATAGCCAATACATACATACCAACGCCCGCGCTTTAAGCGCAAGACTTCCGATTTTTCATTGAAAAATAGCACTACTTCTTACTATCTCCTGCATAACCTATACATACGTACCAACCCTTCCGATTTACACACGAAACTCAATTTTCCATTAAAAAATGGCACAATGTTTTACTGTCTTCCGCCTAAATTAATGCTACTTCCAATGCAATCGTATGAGAAAAATAAACATTCCTGATTGCTGTGGTGACATCTCCCTCTCAGGTGCTCCCGATTTTTCGCATTCCTACTTATAACATGAAAGTATTCAAATTTTTCCCATCTACTATAATGACCTAACAGCTGGTAAGCTGCAACGAAGGCCTGCCTGGCCTTGTCCAACTTCCTGCCTGACCCCCGCATGCCGGGCGCATCGCGGCGCCACATCGAGGCTAAGCCTCGCTTATCCCGCCCATTACATCCGCCGGCAGGCGGATGCGCCGGCGGCCCTACGAAGGCCATACAAAGGCCTGTTGAGAGCCTGTTGGGCCTCACTACATCACCCCATCCAAGGGAAGAGGGCAGGAGCCCTTTCCCCATCGCTGCAACGCCATAACAGCTGGTAAGCTGCAACGAAGGCCTGCCTGGCCTTGTCCAACTTCCTGCCTGACCCCCGCATGCCGGGCGCATCGCGGCGCCACATCGAGGCTAAGCCTCGCTTATCCCGCCCATTACATCCGCCGGCAGGCGGATGCGCCGGCGGCCCTACGAAGGCCATACAAAGGCCTGTTGAGAGCCTGTTGGGAGCATCAGGAGCCAGGGGCCACGGACCTTTAATCTTTTGTGAGTAGTGGGAATACCCTCAGTCTATACTATTGTGCTTTCTGGTATGCCCTCTGCTACTCCGCACCCATAAACATTTGAACTCGGTTTCTTTAACTGTTTGCTACATACGCTCATGCTTCCAACTCCGCCGCCTCTATGCATTACTGCTGCCACCTCTTTAATAGCACAGGCATCCTTAGCCCTTAGTGCTCCATGCCTCATGACTGCTATTGGCCGTGCCCTATGGTCGCTAACGTACCACTGCAACTGTGTTGTGCCCTATGGTCGCTAAGACCTCATTCGCATTGTGTTGTGCCCTATGGTCGCCCAGACCCCACTTGCATTGTGTTGTGCCCTATGGTCGCCCAGACCCCACTTGCATTGTGTTGTGCCCTATGGTCGCTTAGACCTCATTCGCATTGTGTTGTGCCCTATGGTCGCCTAGACCCCACTTACATTGTGTTGTGCCCTATGGTCGCCCAGACCCCACTTGCATTGTGTTGTGCCCTATGGTCACCTAGACCCCACTTGCATTGTGTTGTGCCCTATGGTCGCCTAGACCCCACTTGCATTGTGTTGTGCCCTATGGTCGCCTAGACCCCACTTGCATTGTGTTGTGCCCTATGGTCGCCTAGACCCCACTTGCATTGTGTTGTGCCCTATGGTCGCTTAGACCTCATTCGCATTGTGTTGTGCCCTATGGTCGCTTAGACCTCATTCGCATTGTGTTGTGCCCTATGGTCGCTTAGACCTCATTCGCATTGTGTTGTGCCCTATGGTCGCCTAGACCCCACTTACATTGTGTTGTGCCCTATGGTCGCCCAGACCCCACTTGCATTGTGTTGTGCCCTATGGTCGCCTAGACCCCACTTGCATTGTGTTGTGCCCTATGGTCGCCTAGACCCCACTTGCATTGTGTTGTGCCCTATGGTCGCCTAGACCCCACTTGCATTGTGTTGTGCCCTATGGTCGCCTAGACCCCACTTGCATTGTGTTGTGCCCTATGGTCGCTTAGACCTCATTCGCATTGTGTTGTGCCCTATGGTCGCTTAGACCTCATTCGCATTGTGTTGTGCCCTATGGTCGCTTAGACCTCATTCGCATTGTGTTGTGCCCTATGGTCGCCTAGACCCCACTTGCATTGTGTTGTGCCCTATGGTCGCCTAGACCCCACTTGCATTGTGTTGTGCCCTATGGTCGCCTAGACCCCACTTGCATTGTGTTGTGCCCTATGGTCGCCTAGACCTCATTCGCTTTGTGTTGTGCCCTACCTATAACACCTATGCCCCCTTCACGCCACTCCCCTGTACATTACCTTAGCCCCAGCATGCTACTCTGCCTGACTGCGATCATGTTCCCTTTCTGTGTCATGCAAAGTAACATACCCTGCACTGGCAACAGTTACCTAGCCTATAATAATGGTTTAGTCAGACCCGCCTGCCCAAGACACCACCCGATCACCTGCCCTACACCATTCCTGCCCACCACACCAGCCTTCCCCCCGGATACCAAGTCCGCCCTTCCCACCCATAGACATGCACACGTTCCGCATGTCGCAGCTAACACACACCTAGCTGTCTATAAGCAGAACCCCATCAACACGAGAGCATCTTGCCCTACCATTGACTACAACACCTCTACATTAGCTAACCCAACCAACTCCCGTAACACTACCCTCATCCCCTCCGATCGGAATTCTAGACTTGGCGCCAGAACCCACCACAGACCTAGCAAAGGCCCTACCAAATCACTCAATAAGATCAACCCTCACACTGTAACACCCATCAACACTATCCATCCCAGTCTTAAAGGAGCTCTCCTAAATGTCAGATCATTAGTCGCCCATGCCACAGAAGTCGCTGACATTATTCTAACAAACAACCTGGACTTCCTTGCGGTAACCGAAACATGGCTGCACGATGCTGCAGGTCCATCTCTTACCCTAGCCATACCTGATAACTACACCATCCTTAGAGCAGATAGACCGAACGCTCGAGGTGGCGGTGTAGCTATCATCTTTAAGTCCACGCTTGACATCAGACTATCCTCTGCTCCCCCACTCAAATCCTGTGAACACATTACAGTCAAATTTCAAACCTCCCCTAAAAGTACTATTACGCTGCACTTAATTTACCGACCCCCGGGCCCTCCTGGCTCATTTGAGGAAGACATCACTTCACTAGTTGCTGAAAGCTCCAAACCATCAGCACAATTGATTATACTCGGAGACTTTAACCTTGGGTTTAACGACCCCCTAGACACCCCAGCCACTGCCCTGGCCATGGCATTAGAGGAGCATGGCCTCCAACAACTTTGCTCCAAACCCACCCACTCGAAAGGCAGAATCCTTGACTGGATAACTACCCTTAACTGCAACATTACTACGAAAGATCCCACACAACTTATCTGGACTGACCACCACCTCCTCCCGTTTGACATTCTTACCAGCAACTCAGCACATAAAAGGCCTATCATTGCACCTGCCTGCCCTACTAGGAAAAAGAGCAATATCACAGCGGAAGCCCTAATACCTCTGGTGATCCCTACTTTAAACGCACTACCCGCCACAACGGACTTGAACCAACTGGTCAACGCCTACAATGAGTCCATGGCCAAAGCCATTGACATCATTGCCCCACTGAAACTGCGCAAAGGAATACCCAAAGTGCACCTGAACACATGGTTCACCCCGGAGCTCAAAACCCTGCGTCAACAAAAAAACAAACTTGAAGCACTCTGGAAATCAGTGCCTTCTATAAATAACAGAACCAATCTCACCAACATCTCCACCCTCTACAAAAATGAGATTATACGGGCCAAGAAAGAATCTCTCAATACTAGGATCTCCCAGGCAAGCTCCAGTACTAAGGAGCTCTTTAACATACTAAAGGAATTAGAAAACCCCATTACCCCCACTGACTCTTGCACTAAGGATAAACCCTGGTGCACAGGGATCCAGAATGCCCTAGCTAACAAAATCTCAGGGCTCCAAACTAAAATCAACAACAAACGACAACAACTCACTCTCGATCCTACCTCCTTCCCCACGCCCCCTCCACCTACTGCCACTAGTTCAGGCTTCACCTTCAAAAAGGTATCCATATTGGAGGTTCAGAAAATTATAGCATCCCTTAAACCATCGAATTGCAAGGGGGACAGCTGCCCCGCACAGATCATAAAAGATGCAGCTAGGGATCTCTCCCCATTTATCACCAAATTAATAAACCTGTCCTTCGCCAACAACATGGTCCCCAGCAATCTGAAACAGTCCTGGGTCCTACCGCTACTAAAAAAAACTACTCTCAACCCGGACATCCCCACAAATTACAGACCCATTACCACCGTCCCATTCCTACTAAAAATCTTGGATAGAGTGGCTTATTTACAAATCCAGGACTACCTTGAGGCCAATCACCTACTAGGAACTCGCCAATCTGGCTTTCGACCACAACACGGGACAGAAACGGCCCTTGTTGATCTCAAATGCCAGATAGACGAACTCAAAGACAAAAACAAGGCTGCCATCCTTCTACTCCTTGACCTCTCCGCTGCCTTTGACCTGGTCGACCATAAAATCCTGTGCAACCATTTGTCTCTGGCAGCACACTTCTCCCACTCTGCAGTCACATGGATCCAATCTTTCCTGGACAACAGAACCATGCGGGTCTTCTCCCCCCTAGCAGCGGCTGACCCCATCCCCATCACCTGCGGTGTCCCACAAGGATCCTGTGTCTCACCTACCCTTTACAATATTTTCACCAAGCCCTTATTCGACAAGCTGGACAATCTGGGTGTCACCTATACTAACTACGCAGATGACACCCAGATACTCCTCACCCTATCAGGCAACTACAACAAGGACGCCAAATGGATCAATGAAGTCTTTTCCATCATTCAGGCATGGATGGCCACACATGGCCTATGCCTGAATGATGACAAGACTGAATTGCTTCTTGTCGGCTCACCGAACACTATCAGTAAACTCTGTCCCGGCTACACTAGCTTCACTATTGACGGTAACACCATACCCATTGCCAAGAGCGTAAAAACCCTTGGTTTCTACCTAGACACGAACATCAACCTAGCTAAACAAATCAATATGACCGCCTCAGCCACTGCCTACACCGGTAAACTAATCAGGGCCTGCAGACCACTGATCTCCCCTAGCAACTGTCTCATCCTAGCCAGAGCACTCATTCAATCTAAACTGGATTACTGTAATAGCCTCTATGTAGGTGCCAACAAAACAGTAATCAATAAATTGCAAGTTTTACAAAATAACGCACTCCGTGCCGCCCTCAATATTCCTAGAAGGGAACACATCTCCGCCACCAGAACTGCCTGCAAATGGTTGTCCATCCAACAGAAAATTGACTTGAAAACCATATGCCTTACTTACAAAGCCCTCAATCATCTTGCCCCACCCTACCTCTCGAACAAATTTACACTAAGACAGAACACTAGAACCACCAGATCGTCCAACTCATTACAACTAACAGTTCCCAAATACTCCCTCAAAAGAGCTGGAGGATCCAGCTTCCCAACTTTGGCATCACAACTCTGGAATTCCATCCCACTGGATATTAAATCTACACCTACTTTCCAACCCTTCAGAACCAAGGTCATTTCCTGGTTAACCAACAAATAACTGTCCTACCACATATGTATGCACTCCGAATGTCCAATTTTATGTATATTGTTTGAATACTATTATCTATGCCCTATCAATACTGTACTATTGTCTTTTACCTGTAACCTGATGTTCAAAGCGCATATATACCCCCGGGTCAAGAGCGCTATATAAATAAATAAACAAACAAACAAACAAACCTAGCACTTCCAAACCTCTCTGCTATGTACAACACAGATGAAAAAAA
This sequence comes from Ambystoma mexicanum, assembly GCF_040938575.1. Taxonomy (NCBI): domain Eukaryota; kingdom Metazoa; phylum Chordata; class Amphibia; order Caudata; family Ambystomatidae; genus Ambystoma; species Ambystoma mexicanum. Next base: position 743,357,625 of record NC_090928.1, read on the forward strand.
ACAAGGGAATGTAATGAACTTAAAATTGTACTCATTTGCGAAGCACGTTCAACTAACATACTGCAAATAACATATAAAGGCTGCACATAGTCAAATGAAATGCATGCATACACTGTGTTGAGATATCAAATGAGAATACTCTCACGAAAGCTGAAAAATGAACGTGTACATTAACATCACTGCTTTAAACACACAAAATTACTAACTTCTTCCTTTTACAATTGCAGTGAAGACCAAATCAACAGCATCTACACTACAAACAACATATCCAAAGAAACCTGGTCATTCCACCAAAAAAGTAAATATGGTACTACCTTTATATTCTTACTGTTCCTCAAAGAGACTGTGTGGGTTATTTATGTAATTTGCGCACCAAAAAAAACATCAATTTCTGAACCATTCTGCCCACAAATCCCAATTTATTAAACAAAGATTAACAGGCAGAATGGCACACAAATCACTGTGTTTTTGGAACACAAATAACATACACAAGCCTTAGAATGTTAGTACTACAAAACAAATAGCTGTTTTAATTTATACCATTACGTTTACTATTAATGCTTCTCCTCACCAATAGCTCTCTTTCTACTCTCATCTGAAGCACAGTGTAGTAACATACAAACAGAAAAATAGCCTTCCACACTCATTGTAACTGCCCAATGCACATTCACACACCACCACAAACATCTTCCCCATCAAACTCATAAACGAATGCACACAGCACACATACATTGTAAAACAGACCAACCCATACCTTCTTTTTTTCAACAGACCCCAAAGAATGAATACCAAAAAGCAAGTCCGTAGAAAGGAACGCAGAAATAGAGCAAATGAAGATAGAAGTGTCCAAAGTAAGCACCCATCTCTACCAGAGTTTGAACAAAACGTTGAAACAAAACAGCTAATGCAGTCATTTAGCGAAACAAAGGAAGCTTCAACTACAGAAACTTTGCCTCCTCTATCAAAATGTGGCACGAAACAGAAAATGCTTTACAAGAATTCGGCTACCACTACTGCTAACACTGCTCCTATACATCCTGATATACTAGCAAGAAACCGTAGTAAAAAAAGTATTTTAGCAAAAATGTTCCACCACAGAGTCCTTCAGAATCTAATAAGAAGAGGAGCGATATCATCATCAAACCTTAAAACCTACCGTAGAAAATTGATCCTAGAACGTCTCGTAGACAGTGCAATCCTTCTGAAAAGGAAGTTATTTATTTTAGTGTTAAACAGGATGAAACCACTAACAAAACTAAGTACTAAACTACAAAAGAAACTTCTCAATAAATGGAACGTCAACAAAAATAACTTCTTAAATATTTGTTGAGGTGAATGGAGGCACACAACGACCACATAACCATATTTTAATGAAGAAGCATACAAACAAAATCAAACAAACCCAATTGCCATCCATATTAGTGGACGAGGATATGAAAAAATCAATAATACCATCATTGAACAAGAAACACTGCTTACAAAAGTATCCCCAGAAAACTCAGAATTACTTCTCAATTCCACTTAACCAGACTGTCCAGTATACAAATGTCCATGCACGTCAATGTGTAACATTCCTAACAAATCTTTCAAATCTTTACGCCAGTTCCTCAATCAGAATGTGAAAGGTAAAGACAAAATGAAATTGAAAGTGCTGCAAAATATGGATACCTGTCCAGTGCGCAAATACACAGGACTACAAGGACATTCATTAGCCTGCATTTCAGGAGCTATTTGCAAAAGCACCTTCCACGATATCAAAATGATATCAACACATCATTAAAATGTAAGACATCTAGTGTATAAAGTGTACTATGCTAAAAGTCCAGCTTTAGAACTAGCCAATTTAAATAACACTCTTCTGCATGGTGCACCCAAATACCTACAAGAAGATATCGACCGTATCCAGAGAAAACATTTTGGAAGTGAAAGCCACTTACAAAATGCAATAGTTTTAGAATAGACTAGCAACAATTATGCACATGGCAACCTTCTATTACACACATACAAAAAAGAAATACTAAAATGTAAAAGTACATCTGCTGAAGTACCAAGCCATGTGTGTGTGTGTTGCCGCAGAACTTTTTACAAAAGTAACACAAAAGCTATAGACATAACATACAAAATAGAAGACAATGAAGATTCAAAATGGTTTGAATTAGCTCTCTACCTTTTAGCAGAAAACAAATACCAAATAAGTGAACCCCAAATATGTTGCAGTTACTGCACTACAAAACTTGACAACAACCAAACTCCTTCACGTGCTATCACACATAATTTGGAATTATTCCCACTACCAAAACCCCTGCAACAACTCAATTTGTATGAGAGCATCATAATTCAAACAGTACACCCATTTCAAGCAATAACACACCTTGAACCAAAAATAGCAAAATTTGCTCCCTCTGAATTGGTGAAAGGAACTCGTGGCAAAGTCGTTTATTTGCCATTAGATCTGACAGAAAATGTGCACACTCTAGGAGTGAACTCCAATAGAGTATTCTTTAATTGTTTTAGTAAATGGTGTACCAACAAAAGACAAAAAAAAAATGGCAACAACTTGTGGACTTACATAAAGTTAGACAAGCCTTGCAATATCTGAAAGACAATAATGAATACTACAAAGAAATAAATATTGAAGAAAGCTTAAGGGAAACAACTGAAATAATTCAAGAGTCATCAGAAACTGGTCAATTTGAACTTCTGGATCCTGCTGCAGCATCCACTCTTTTGGACCATTATACAATTCATCCATTGCACTCTAATGAGAGCATAGATGATGCACTAGAAACCTACCAAATGCAACAAACCAAAGGGTCACCAATGAGCATATGGGAAAAAAGTATAGAAGCATGTGCTTTTCCACTGCTATTTCCTACTGGCAAAGGAGGAAGATACGATGATAGACCCACTCAGATAACAGCATCAGAATACCGCTCATTACGAATGTATTCTGAAGATCCCAGATTTAGACAAAATGTGGAATACATCTTCCACCTTTGAAAGTGAACTAGCAACCCTATTTTACGGAGTTTCACACATATTGAAATCTGGAACCCACTTTCAAAATATGTCAGCTACGCAATTAATACAAAAAGTGCAAGAAAAAGATGAGGTTTTACAATCATGCATAACAGATCTGTTTGCAAACATGCGTGTTAAGAAAGAATACTGGTTCCGACGGCACGGAGATGTACGTTGTATGATCAGAAACCTTGGACCACCCACTTGCTTTGTTACATTAATTTGTGCAGAATATGCATGGGAAGATTTACATGATTTCCTACGCATATCAAACAACAACAAAAGCAACATAGATATACTAACACCTGGAGAAATTTGCTCTTTAGATCCTGTTAATGTTTCAAGATATTTCCACCATCGTTTCATTGCTATGCTACACTTTATTTGTAATAAAACTGTTCCTCCCCTCAGAGATGTGCAACACTTCTTTTGGAGAAAAGAATACCAAGCCAGAGGAGCACCACATATCCACATGCTTTTATGGTTTAAAGGTCCACCGAAATTTGGTCAGGACAGTGATGCCACTGTTTTTCAGTTCATCCAAAAATACGTCACTTGTGAAATCCCTTCACAAAGGACACATAGTGACCTTCATGGACAAATTGTACAATTTCAAAGACACAAATGTGGAAAATATTGTTGTCGCAAATACAAATGCTGCTTTGGTTTCCCTAGACCAGTTACAGAAACAGGTGAAGTAAACAACTTCATGTCTTCAGTTAGACATAGTGTTGAAGGGAAATCACCTAAGAACACGTATTACATAAAAAGAACAGAAGAATCAAAATATATCAATGATTACAATGCAATCATTGCCCTCTTATGGAATGCAAACATAGACCTGCAGTACATTGCAGACAATTCCACTGCAGTTGCACAATATGTTACAGCCTACTTAACAAAAGTAGAAAAACAGAGCTGCAAGACGTCTGGAATGACCTATCATCAGATAAAACACTATGCTCTCTCATAGAGAATGTGGCGCCTATGAAGGTGCAGATCGTTTAACCGGTACTGATTTGTATGGAAAATCTGAAAATATAGTATGGCTAGGTCTTGGTCCTGCTAATTCTAGAAAAAGAGTTCTCAAATCATATGAGGACATAGAAACAATAGCCAAAAATGAGCCCAACAGCCAAGACATTTAAAATAAACAATTTACTAGACATATACTACCCGAACAGGAGTACCACTTTGGAAACCATGTGTCTATACCACATAGCCCAAAACTTTGCATACAAAAATAATATAAAACCCGATTAAAGCAAAGGTAGATATTGAGTGACAGATTGTGAAGGCAGCTTAGTGAAACTTAACAAACGAAGCTTAATTAATCATGTCAAATTGTCATTAAAAACTCCTCAACAGAAAGAACTATATTACATGTCCCTGCTACAACTTTTTAAACCATGGAGAAAAGAGGAAGAGATACTAGATAACTATGACTGCAATGAAGACGCTTTCAAAGCAAATGAAAGCGCTATCACTGATGTGAACTTTACGCAGTACAAAACAATGTTGCACAATGAACAGCAACACGAAGAAGAACTCCAGGCCCAACTTGATAATGACACTTCTGATAGTAGTCAACCTTCTGTAACAGGAAGTCAAGAACCACTAGGACAGCCACTAATAGCAAATGAGGCCGAATTAGCTATGACAGAAGTGGAAAACCCCATGTGTCACTATGAAGAAGATACAGAAGACTTAACTGTACTGCAATCAAAACCTAACAATGACCAGCACACCATTTTTGAAGAAGTAACAAAAGAAATTGCACATGGTGTACAACACGAAAATAAAGAATGTACCTGCCAAAATTACAAACCTATACTGCTGTACGTCGGTGGTGAAGCTGGTTCAGGCAAAACATTCTTAATCAAAATCATCAGCAAGTTCCTTCAACAATTGACAAACAACAAACTGTCAGCTTTTGTCACTTCCCCCACAGGTTTAGCTGCATACAACACAGGCGGTGTCACTGTACACCGATTACTACTCCTTCCAGTAGAACACCAAAACAAATTAGACTATTACAAACTTTCTACAGAGGCTGCAATGGAACTATGCAGAGTATTAAAACAAATGAAAATGCTGCTAATAGATGAAGTGAGCATGGTCTCCAACCTAATGTTGGCTTTGATTCGCCTCAGATTACAGGAAGTACTTAAAACAAACTACGAAGAACTCTTTGCAGGAAAACACATTATCGTTTTCGGAGATCTTCTACAATTGACACCAGTGAAAGGTGAACCTATTTTTAAAACCTTAGGACACAAACTCTGCCGTAAAACTGTTGGCAGCATAGGAAATGTCAACCTTTGGCAACATTTCCAATACAGAGAATTAACAGAAAACATGCGTCAATCTGCAGACCTCACTTACGCCAACATTTTTAAAAGTATTAGAATTGGTGTACTATCTCAAGAAGCACAAGCAATATTGAAAAACCGGCACATCCATGCACTTTATGGTGATAACGCATGTGTGTTACTGATGTTATGAAACAATTAGCGCACAAAAAATGTCAATTGTATGGCCTTAATGCTAACTCTTGCAAGCTGTTCCAAATTCAATGAAACAATTTAAAAAAAGAAATGCAACCAATAATTGACATTTTCTCCACAGACAAACTGGACGTACATGGTATGACACTACCCATGTGTCAGCAAGCCACAACACGACTAAATACCTTACAATATTCAATCTCCAACACAGCTGGGTTGGAAAAAATATTAAAGTTATCCTTAAATTGTAGAGTAATGCTTAAACGTAACCTTGACGTGGAGCAAGGACTAGTTAATGCGGCACTGGGTACAGTTGTTGGCTTTCAAACATACTCACGAGACAACAACATTCAGTTTGTCAATATTCTCTTTGACAAACTTTCAGAAGTAAAAAGGATAGGGCGCTCAACGGCTCGATTCCTTCTCTTCAAAGTAATGTATGTACATAGAGAACAGTTTTCTCTAACTCTTGCATATGCAGTCACCATTCATAAATCCCAAGGTCTTACCCTAGACAAAGCATTGATAGATATTCGAAACACAGTCTTTAAACAAGGCATGAGCTATGTAGCACTATCACGCTTACGTACACTTGACAGTCTATTTCTAATCAACTTTGATGCAAGTAAAGTGAACGCTGACATTCCCTGCATTTTAGAATACAATAGACTGCGTTCACTGTGCACCCCCCATCTGAAATCATATCCTGTTCCAGAAAAAGGAAAACTTTGCAAAAGAAAACTAATTAAAACAGAAATGTAACAAAATCTGACTGCAAATCCTTCAAAGAAAGCAAAAGAAGCTAATACTTCATCAATTGCCACAAGCAAATAAGACCCTAATAGTGAAAGTAAATGAGGTACTTCTTCAAAGAAGTAACAGAAACTCTGAAAAAATCACTCGGACACAGAACTATCTGGTCAATTCAAATTTTCAAATGAAACTGGTGTAAGTTGCTATGCAAATGTAGCAATGAATATTCTATTTCCGTTGGCACCAATTGTTAACAACATTTACTTACACAGTACAGACCAATTGTGTTTGCAAATGTTAGTCCTTCATAGAAACGCAACAAACAATCCTGACAACACGTATAGTGTTCACGGAATAAGACAAGAATTGGACTACTGTGCTGGAATGGTGAGATTCACTATAAACTCAAAAGAAGATCCACAAGAATTTCGAATATACTTACTACAAGTACTCGAAAACAAAAACATACCTATAAATGAAATCTTCCAGATTTCATACATGTGGAAACATACATGCACTCTCTGTAACTATGTGACACAGGAACAAATCCCTAATGAGCGATGTGTGTATGTATCCATACCTAATTGTGAGTCCATTCCATTTCAGCAACTTCAACTAAAATGTAAACCATGGCAGATTATGTACTATCTGCAATTCAGATAATCGCTCCACCTTACTGATACAAACATATAGTAACTACATAATGCTAATGCTTCTACGTTACAATGCAAATGGTACCAAAAACAACTGCAAGTGGACTGGATTCACACACGGTCAAGTGTCACTTGGTAAGAAAACCTTCACAACAATAGGTATAATCTACCACGCAGGAGCCACAACCAATGCAGGTCACTGCACTGCATATATTAAAAAGAAATGTGGATGGTTTGAATGTAATGATAGTAGCATTACACTAAAGCAGAGATTACCAGCAAATCTTACAAACGCGTATTTAATCTTCTTAAAGCCAAAATTTTATAACTAATCTGTACGTCAACATTAACAAAAATTCAATTAAAAGACTATAAACAGTTAGAATACGCCAACAGGTACCGAACTGCCCAAGATAGTATAACAACCACGCAGATAAATGAATACCACTGATTTGTAACAAAAAATACACAGTTAAAATATGCCAACAGGTATCTTACTGTTTAAAAAATTTGCAACAAGCCAACATACAGAACATTAATCAGAAACAACAAGTGAACACTCAAAGGAAACAAATAAATAGTTTGTAGCATAGCAAAGAAAGGGTATTTTTAATCCGACAAGGATTCTTTTTCTCCCAGGCCCAATGATTTGAAAAACAAACACAGAAACTTAGCAAGGAGCAAAATGCACAGTACACTGGTTTGTAAACTAAATATGAGGGTAAAAAAAAAGCTAACATGTCTATTATACAATGTAATAAGTCTCTATAAAATACAAATATAAAATACAAACACTAACATTCTCCCTTTTCTTTTATCACAGAAATTGAAAAAAGAAGATTTCCTCCAAGTACTAAAGTCATGTAAGAAATATATTGAATCTCAACAAATTAAACAGTAAGTATAATTTCACACATTTCATACATATTCAAATCTATACGTGTGATCTATGGCTGTAATATGGTGCAGTGGCTGTGGACAGGGCCTAGAGTCTTGGATGTATAACCTATGGCCTACACCCTGCGGCCATGCACCCAAGACTCTAGGTCCTGGCCACAACCACTGCAGCATATCACACCCATTGTGGCTTATAACTGCAGTACTTATGATATGGTGTGGTGGTTGTAGCACAGGAGTTATAAGCCACCATGTGTTTTATATACTGCACACCCATACATTCCAATATCTATGGCCATACACCCAAGACTCTAGGCCCTGGCCACAACCACCGCAGAATATCACAGCTATAGATACACCCGTAGTATCGAACATCGATCAGGTGGTTATGGGTGGGGCCTAGAGTCTTGGGTGCATGGCTGAAAGCCATGCACCCAAGACCGAATGTATATGTAGTGAAGTTATAAGCCACAATGGGTGTGATATTCTGTGGTGGTTGTGGCCAGGACCTAGAGTCTTGGGTGCATGGCCGAAAGTTATAAGCACTGGAGTTATAAGCCACCATGGGTTTTATATACTGCACACCCATAGATTTGAATATCTATGGCCATACATCCAAGACTCTAGGCCCTGGCCTCAACCACCGCAGCATATCACAGCAATAGATACAGCCGTAGTATTGAACATCGATCAGGTGGTTGTGGGGAGGGCCTAGAGTCTTGGGTGCATGGCCAAAGGCCATGCACCCAAGACCAAATTTATGTGTAGTGAAGTTATAAGCCACAATGGGTGTGATATGCTGTGGTGGTTGTGGCCAGGACCTAGAGTCTTGCACCCAAGAACAAAGTTATAAGCACTGAAGTTATAAGCCAACATGGGTTTTATATACTGCACGCCCATAGATTTGATTATCTATGGCCATACACCCAAGACTCTAGGCCCTGGCTACAACCACCGTAGCATATCAAACCCATACATCACACCCAAAGGCCATGCACCCAAGACCAATTTTATACATAGTGAAGGTATAAGCCACAATGGGTGTGATATGCTGTGGTGGTTGTGGGCAGGACCTGGAGTCTTGGGTGCATGGCAAAAACCATGTTCTAATGGATCAAAACACACTCCTTACCACATGGATAAGACTGGTAGTATATATAAAAGAAGGTGTAAACACAACACAATATATCCACAGGAATGACAAACACACGAAAATCCGTATATTGCCAACTTTACTGCTTAAAACATATATTTATTTAATTATAACACTCTTAAAATGATCATGTTACATAAAATTCATAATCCAACAAACAAGATATAAAACATATAAAACGACTGTACTTCACAAAACACATGAAAATCCCAAAAATTGGGTTGATTCTACTAATTTTTACATTAGCTCCACACTGGAGGAATTTCTTTTTTATATAGGTATTATTGGTACTTTCTCAATAACCCAACTTGTACAAGTTTCTGTCCTAAAGGCACATATTAATGTGGGACGTTCATCAGGGGTAAAATGATATGTGTTTGTATCTCAAAGGTGATGGTATTTCCTTCCTATCACTTTCTTGTAGCCATGGAATTTCTAAAAATTGACACCTGTGGAATAAAAACAACGTATATTACTAGATTGTATGGATGTTTTGTGTCTTGTTAAATAGACTACAAGAGAGCCATATGAGGAAGGTGCCAACAAATTGATTACGAAGCTGACAAATCGAGGATATCCTAAACGTCTAGTTAAAGACGCAGCCGAGAGGACATTCAATAACAACAGAGAAGCCCTATTTGACCACCAACTACACCAGAATAGGACACGTAAGGAGAGTCCCTTAGTGTTCATAAATACTTTCAGTAATATATCCTATAAGATCAAAGGCATCATTAACAAAAATTGGAAGAAGGTGATGTCAAAGGAGAGTGTGAAACCACTAGTGGCGTTCAAGAAAAGCACTTCGATACGCAATTTAGTGATGAGGAACGACATTGGAAACAATGGAAACAGAGAAACCCAACAGACAAGACTGTGGAACTTACCGCCAGTAGTAGGACACCATCCATGCGGCAAATGCAGCATGTGTGCACAGACTACAAAAACAGTCCAAGTAGATTTAGGTCTCAAAAAAGAATGGAATATTGAGCATACAAACTGCAATACAGAGAATGTTGTATATGTTATTAAATGCTGTGCCAATACATCTATATTGGTAAAACTAGTCGGAAATGTAAAATAAGAATGACTGAGCATAAGAGTTGCATTAAGAACAAGGTAGAACAAGCACCACTCGTCAAGCATTTCTTGGAAAAAAATCATAAAAGTACAGACTTTAATTGGACAATTTTGAAACATATAAAAGGCAAAACACAAGATTTGATCAACAAGAAGCTTTTAAGTCTGGAGCAAAAATTAATTTTCCAAACTAAGAGCCATATTCGTGTCTAAACGAAAACATAGAGTGGCATAATGCATAATGGATATTGTCTTCATACAGTCACTCTTGTTATTAGTTTTTATTCACAATTGTACATATAGATGTATTGGTGGAAGGAGGTCCTCTAATCCCTAAGGGTGTATGATCTATGTTTCCTGATTCTCACATTGATGATACAAGATTCGATTTAATATTGCAGTAACATCACCACTGTGTAAAACAATGTATGTTGTCCATCATTATTAGATGCTGAAACAAAGGGTTTGAAGAGATGTTTAGGCTGCACCTTTGAAAAAGTCATGGCTATTTTGCTATTTTTTACAAACTTGATCATAGCGTACCGTGATAATACTTTATCATTTTTTTTGGCCTCCACGGGTCTTTGATAGTGAGACTTTCCCGTTTGCCGCACATCATCATTAGATGTTGAAATAAGGGGTTGAAGAGATGTTTAGGCTGCACCTTTGTAAAAGTCATGGCTATTTTGCTATTTTTTATAAACTTGACCATAGCGTACCGTGATAATACTTTGTCATTTTTCTTGGCTCCCACGGGTCTTCGTTAGTGAGATTTTCCCGTTTGCCGTACGACCCGTCTCATTCCAGACTACATATCCCAGTAGGCATGGGTAGTAGAGGGTGAGTTTCACCCCGCCCCCCTCCAATGCCTCTGGCTTTTTGTTTTATTTACGATGTCGGACGCGGTTCTGACGCCGCGCGACACGTGATGACGTCATCACGCGATTTCTTGACGCGTGACGTCATTACGTCCCGTGTAATGCGACCGGGTCACATGAATGATTTAAAAAGTGCCTTTGCTGCTTGTGCAATTGGCACACACGTACCTGGAACCTGTTTAGTGGCCATATCCGGTCTCTCTCTTAAGGTAAGAGGGAGTGTATATACTTGCTTGCAGCATAGATATACAATTAACTTTTTTAGTACTCTCTTTGTAAGAAAATCTGTATTCTAATTATTTGCCCCAACCCTAGAGCTTTGAGGGTCTGGGTGAAATTTTACTCTCGAATGAAGTACCCTTATATAGTGGGATTTGGGTAAAAAAGTTTTCAGAAACAAGTGGTTATGGCATTGGGTAGAAAGTGGAGTCCATTGATTTCAAGACCGAAAACCCATTGTTTTGACTCCACAGGGAGAATTGTCCTCGCCGCTTCAATCTATCATCTATCAAGTTGGAGGCATATCCTAACCCGGAGCCCGAGCTTATATGAAAGTTCAGCAAGTAAGGTTTGGGTGCTGAAAGATATAGGACCATGTAAGGGCCTCACTTTAGTTGTAAATGAGATCATGTATTCTATCTATGTGTTTCTTTTTATAGAACTCGAGAAGTAGTTTGTGAGCGACCTTCTGTAATCATTTGGAAGTCGCTTGTTACCAAAATCAAAGATTTGGTGATGTGTTGTGTAAGTTATTACCACAGTCTAGAAGGTATGTAAATAAAGATATATACCAAACACCCTATTTTGGATCAGGGTGATTATGTTTGTAGTCTATTTAACAAGACACAAAACATCCATACAATCTAGTAATATACGTTGTTTTTATTCCACAGGTGTCAATTTTTAGAAATTCCATGGCTACAAGAAAGTGATAGGAAGGAAATACCATCACCTTTGAGATACAAACACATATCATTTTACCCCTGATGAATGTCCCACATTAATATGTGCCTTTAGGACAGAAACTTGTACAAGTTGGGTTATTGAGAAAGTACCAATAATACCTATATAAAAAAGAAATTCCTCCAGTGTGGAGCTCCACACGGAGCTAATGTAAAAATTAGTAGAATCAACCCAATTTTTGGGATTTTCATGTGTTTCGTGAAGTATAGTCGTTTTATGTTTTATAGCTTGTGTGTTGGATTATGAATTTTATGTAACATGATCATTTTAAGAGTGTTATAATTAAATAAATATATGTTTTAAGCAGTAAAGTTGGCAATATACGGATTTTCGTGTTTGTCATTCCTGTGATTATATTGTGTGGTGTTTACACCTTCTTTTATATATACTACCAGTCTTATCCATGTGGTAAGGAGTGTGTTTTGATCCATTAGAACATGGTTTTTGCCGTTTGAGAAGAATATATTTAGAGACCAATTGGTCTCGGTGGTTTGTTTAGCCATAACATTCCTCTCAGAAAGTTTTTTTAAGAATCATATAGTGAATACTTTAACTGTGGAATACGGTAGTAAACGATGGCGTCTCAATCAGAAAAATGTCTGGCATATAATGATGAATATGTACGTAAATTGATAGAATACCTACCAATAATGGGTTTGGACAAAGACCTAGACATCCTTACTAAAGATGATCAATGGGATGAACTTGCAAAATTAAGAAAAAGACTCAAAAGAACTGAGTTACATGCCATCATTATGTTAGAATACGTCAAGAATCAGGCGTTACCACAAGGATTGATTGTTAAGAATGAACCTAGATTATTCTTTGATAATCAAGATTTCAAATTAAAATGGAGTTACATTTCTAATAAATGTGGCCGAGATTGGCTCATTTTAATAATAGAAACAGCCCAGGAAACTGCTAAAAAAATAGAAGTGGATTTAAAATCATTGGAAGAAGAGATTAAGAAGAAATTTGAAGTTGAGGCTTGCAAGACTAGTCTAGAAAAACATCTGAAAGAAATGCAGGATTTTAAAACGGAAACAATCACAGAACGAGTGAAACGTATTAAGAAAGATGTACAGAATTTCTCTCATGAGAAAGCTTTCATTTACACCAATAAAGATTATAAGTTTGGAGACCCAAAACCTGGGCAAAATGACAATCAACAGCAAAATCGTAGAGTGTGTTTTAGAAATACTGCAGATAGCTCGAGCGCAGGTTCTGATGATAATGATGAGTATAGCAGAACAGGATCGAGTGGTAATAGCAAGGAAAGCGAGAATAGATCTAACAGAGGAAGAGGTACAAGGGGAAAAAATCAAGGTAGAAATGGTCAACGGCAGCCTTTTTTAGAAAGAGGCAATGGACAAAGACAATGGGCTCCAGACCGGATGCAGACCCGGAGTCACAGGGGTTGGTAGTTAATCTCTCTGCTGCCATTTTAACTGAAAATGAAAAATTTGTGTTGAATAAAGGTTTAAATTATGTGATATCGAAACATCACAATCCTTTTGAGTTTAGAGTGGAGTTTCAACAATTTATGAGAAAAATGCACCTCAAAGAATTTTTTGAAAATAACTCTTTTAATGGTTCAAAGAATTGTAGTGGCCTTAGAAACCCTTCTATTTTCTGTGCCTCTCCTTCTTCTTATTCCCCTGAATCTATTGTATTTGAAAAAAAGGTATTGGAAGATTTAAGAGCACTTGAATCCATGGGCATTCCCAGCCATTCCAACCTTAGCAAAAATGAACAGAGTACTTTAAAATCTTTAGGGTCTAATCCTAATATCATCATTCGACAAGCTGACAAAGGTGGTGCAATAGTAGTTCTGGATAGAACCCAATATGTGGAAGAATGTTTGAATCTACTATCCAATACCAATCACTACAAGAAAATAGATAAGGATCCTAGCAACGAGTTACTTATGAACATTAGAGATAAAGTGACCAAAGCAGTGGACTTAAAACTCATTAGCAAACAATAAGGAGAATATCTTGTGAGAGAGAATGGTAGAATTCCGATCTTCTATATACTCCCCAAGATCCATAAAAATGTAAGAAACCCCCCCGGAAGACCTATAGTCTCTGGAATCGATTCGCTGTTGGAACCATTGTCCAAATACGTAGATTGCTATCTCCGCCCGTTCATACCCAGCATGAAAAGCTATGTGAAAGATACCACTGACGCCATAATGCGAATTGAGGGTAGCCATTTTGATCCAGATATTAATCTATTATTATGTATGGACATACAGGCTCTATATACCAACATACCCCAACGGGCAACCCTTGAGGTTGTAGAAGAAACCCTCCTCAAAAGAGAAGATGACCACCCAGTCTCCAATTCTTTTATAAAATGGTGTACGGAGATGGCTCTGACGAACAATTTTTTTCAATTCATGGGACAGTTTTATGTCCAAATTGAAGGGACGGCCATGGGTGCAGCCATGGCACCTAACTTAGCAAATCTATACGTCAATATGTTTGAAGAAACTATCATATATCGCAGTCTTAACCCGTTCCAAGACAACATAGTGTGTTGGCTGCGGTATATAGATGACATCTTCGTCATTTGGAAGGGCAGTGTAGAAGAGGCCAATGAATTCAACAAATGGCTCAACACACAAAATAGGTACCTTAAATTTACAATGAATATGAGTAATGACATGATAAATTTTCTAGACATTTCGATATACCATCATCAGGGTACCCTATTGATAAAACCTTATAACAAAGAAACAGATAGAAATGCACTCCTTCATTTTTCTAGTCACCATGCCCAACATGTGAAGAATAATCTACCTTTTGGTCAATTTCTTCGTATCAAGAGAAACAGTAGTACAAGAGAGTCATATGAGGAAGGTGCCAACAAATTGATTACGAAGCTGACAAATCGAGGATATCCTAAACGTCTAGTTAAAGACGAAGCCAAGAGGGCATTCAATAACAACAGAGAAGCCCTATTTGACCACCAACTACACCAGAATAGGACACGTAAGGAGAGTCCCTTAGTGTTCGTAAATACTTTCAGTAATTTATCCTATAAGATCAAAGGCATCATTAACAAAAATTGGAAGAAGGTGATGTCAAAGGAGAGTGTGAAACCACTAGTGGCGTTCAAGAAAAGCACTACGATACGCAATTTAGTGATGAGGAATGACATTGGAAACAATGGAAACAGAGAAACCCAACAGACAAGACTGTGGAACTTACCTCCAGTAGTAGGACACCATCCATGCGGCAAATGCAGCATGTGTGCACAGACTACAAAAACAGTCCAAGTAGATTTAGGTCTCAAAAAAGAATGGAATATTACTGATGTAAGAGGATTCAATTCAGCACTACAGCCAAATTAACACCTAGTCTATAATACTGAATGAAAACCCTTATTGATATATCTTTAGGTCCAGTTCATGCGTTCTGGATGACTACCCTTGTATGACACCCCTCTCTTGGAATCCCCCTGACCCCACTGAGCCAAGAAGTAGTTCTGTTTTGCAAGTTTAAAAGGTTTATTTGATAAATTAAAATATAGATATCACACTTTATAATAAATTAATAATTGAATATCAGGTATGGTAAATATTAACAACGGAGAATCTGGCACTAGCACACTTCTTTATAATGACTAATGAGTTAACATGAAATGGATAAGGTAGCACACTGGGAAATAGGAACAAAAGTATACTGTGGTAGCTCAGGTGGATGCAATATTCACTGAATGCAATACAGAAAATACTCAATGTGATTTCAACCAAACAATGTAATCACTTTTCTCTGGCAATCCCCTCCCCCCCTTGATGCAAGGCAAGGAAATGGAAGGAAAACACACAGTTCTCAGAAATGCAATCAAACGTGATTAAGTTCACCCCAGCAAGCTTAGACTACAGAAGTTTGAAAACACAGGCCCAAATTGCTTTGATATGTGCTGGCAATGAATTAAAAAATATGCTGGAAACGCTTTTAATTCCCTTTCAGAGGTTCAGGGTGAGTGGTATCTAGTTAATATTAGTCCAGGCTCACACTAGCAATGATGCAGGGATAGTTAGCAGGTTAAACGAATTTCTGGCAAATGAAATCAGGCAGCAGCAGTTTTTACATGTGAAGAAATTGCAAATCGCGGTAAAATTCGCGGATGCGTGTTCCGCGATTGCGGTAAAACTATAAGGGCTAGGAATGCGGTTCTAGGTTCGTAGGAAAGCCACGATTCTAACCTTTCAGATGAAAGTTATTGCAAGTCTCTAGCACAAACGGTCGCGGAGATATGAGCGATTTAGTAAAGGTCGTTTTTGGTTTTGTAAATTTTAAACGCACACTTTTTCAAAATGACAAGTGACAAATTTTTGCAGCTAGAATGACAGGTGACAGCTAGGAGGCAGTTCTACTTAGGTTAAATAGATTGAATTAGATGAATTTAAACTAAAAGCTTGGTTCTACACAGTTTGCTATGTACTCACACTATATTCTTGAGTGAAATGGGCCTCGCCATGGATCTGGTCAGGGTTTTGGACTGGGCTCTGGTCTGGTCTGGTCTGGCCTCTGCACTTCACAGTGATCTGGGTCACTCTCTCTGCTGGTCTGGGTCTCTCTGGTCTGGATAGATTGAAGTCTCTAGTTTGGCTCTCTGGAGGTTGATGGAGGTAAGTATGGATTTTTCCGGCAGGGCTTCCAGCGGCAGATGGATTTTGAAGGTCTCTATGTGTCCTGACTGTCTGCTTTTATGTGTTTAGAATGTGGGTGTGTTCTAGCATCACTGACCCTACCTCTCTCTCAGCTTCTAATTGGTCAAACTTCCATTTCTTACTTGATTGGGGGAATGAAATGAAGTGTCATCATGATGAGGTCTGTTTATGATACAGAGAACCCACCCCTGTCAACTTTACACACAATCTATATCTGACCTAAAAACATATTTGCACAGGTACACATTTGTTTAAAATTACATATACATGGTGTGGCTGAATTTAGCCATGTCTCTGTCCAAATGTGCTTTTCCTAGGAGCTTGCATTCAAAAACGGCCACTTCTAGCACTTTTTAATGTGCTAAACAACATTGGATCTTCATTAAATTTTATACAACTGTTCCTCACATATCTACCCACATACCAATGCATTTTCGTTTGTCTAGCTGAAACAGGGAGTTTGTAATATTAATAAACAATGGGGTTTTGCCCCAGAACATCACACAAATTCGAGTTTAGTCTTGAATTAAAGGTACATTTTTTAAATTAAAGCTCTCAAATTTATACATTTCTGTCATTTGATTACAAAGAGTTATCAGTGTTTTTGTAAAATATATATTTTACTTCCAATTCAATCCTCAGAGTGTTGAGGTCCGCCTCCAAGACTTGGGTGGGTCAGTCCTCTGGGCAGGCAGGGCTTTGTTGACATTAAACAGACAAAATTAACATCTTCCTTTCAGAGGAAAGGGTCCTTTGTGTGGTCTCTGGGAAGCTCCCAGCCAGTCTGCCTTCTATCAATCAAGAGGTCATGTGAGATTCTAACTCCTGGTGTGAAGCTCTTGAGGTGATAGGGTTTCCCAGGCTTCAGGCCTCTGGGAACAGCATGTGGCTAATTTTTAATTAAAATGCAGCCTTTGAAGTCAGCTAAGTCAAATCCCTTTGTACAGCAACTGCACTCAGTTCTCCAGTCAGAGTTTAGACCGCTAGTGCCGCCTAGAGGATTTTGTTGGCACTGCATGCAACTTTGGGATTTTCTTGGATTAATGCATTCTAAACAGGAATGGTTCTTACATGGTAGTAAATCCTTGCTTAACATTGTTTTGATGGGGCTCCTTACAGTAAGATGGTTATGTGGAACCCCACAAAAAGGGTTGAATCTTTAAAGTCGTCCAATAAGTCACGATTTCAGCAACTTTTTGACATCAGTAAAAGTGGATTTTGTCAACAAAGACCTTTCTTTACACTGGTGGGTGGCAAGTTAGGTAACCATTTTGGTGTGCGCACAACTGCGCAGCTGTCCTGGATTCTGGGATGAAATGATGGGCGGCGACAGCGCATCCCCATCTTTACCCACTCCAATTATTTATTTTTGTTCTGGGGCAAAATGATGGGCAGCGACAGCTTAATCCCCATATTTACCCCGTCTAATGATTCCACATGGGTCAAAACAATGGTTTCAGACTACTGTGCGGGTAGTCCAATGGTGGTTTTAGGCAGCGTCCTTCTGTGCCCATAACATCGGCAAAAATGGGTGGCAGCCTATTCTTCCTGCATTTCCCGGTGCATTTTCTGGGAAGCTCTGGTCATCATGATGTTTTCATGTCAGTACTGCACAGTTTTGAGGTAGGGCTAGGATGCATGGGTAAATACATCCCACAAGCCCCCCTCTTGCGATGGCCATCCTATTTCACGAATGGGACTCGCAAGATCTGGGATGTTTCCTCATCTTCTTCCAATAGATGGCATAGTTCAGCATCTTTTCCTCCATCCGGTACTGATCGATCGGTTCTCCTCGCCGGTCCTGATGGGAATATTGGGCGGTACCCCGAGCCCGTTGCGTCTCAGCTCCCGGTCTCCGGATCGTCCTCCTTGGCCCGTCTCAAGGTTTTCTTTCTCCTAGGACGACAAAGGAAGAGCGGCAATACCTACTCATAGACGTTTTTCCACCACTGTTGAGATGGTGGGACAGTATATGCATTTCATCATGACAAAACATTACATTCTTATTTTGATAAAGAAAACAGTATAACTAAGAGACAGTTTCATGCAAATCACAATATTTTAGAGACTAGATGTGGTATGTTTTATGATTGGAACTGAATTAGTCTGATACAGTACCCGCTAGGATTCCAGAGGATTCCTCCAGTTGTTGCAGAGTGTGCCTGGGATGGCAACACTTCAACTGGTTTATGTGGACCCACTTGTCTTCCCCCTCTGCCGAACCACCTTTGGGGATGCGGATCTTGTAGGCCACAGGGGAGATCTTATCGACGATCTCAAAGGGTCCCTTCCATGTAGGCAAAAATTTGCGCTGCTTGGCCTGGTTCCTTTGGAAGTTGTATAGATAGACCCGGTCTCCCACCTGATATTCCTTCCTGGAAGTTTTCAGGTCATAATGGGTCTTCATGCTATCAGTCGATCTTTCTAGATTCCGCTGAGCATAAGCAAAAGCATGTTGGAGGTGTTTCCTTAAATTCTCTACATACTCATGAGTAGTGGAGGCATTTATCAGTGTCTGCTCTTGGGTCCTGTAGAGCAAATGCTGCGGAAGCACCATCTTGCGCCCAGTCATCAACTCAAATGGTGACATTTTGGTTGCAGATGAAGGGGTAGATCTGATAGCCATTAGGACCAGAGGTAATCGGATATCCCAACTTGGCCCAGAATCTGCCACAAACTTCTTTAATATGCTCACAATTGTCCGGTTATATCTCTCTACTGCCCCAGAAGAAGCTGGTCTATAAGCAATATGCAGCTTTCTCTTGACCCCCAGTATCTCCCACATCTTTGTCATTACTTCACTGGTGAAGTGGCTACCTCTGTCTGACTCAATCCTTTGAGGTAGACCAAAACGGGAAAAGATGTGGTTAATCATCAAGGCAGCTGCCGTTTCTGCCTTGCAGTTTGGGGCTGGGAGACATTCCACCCACTTGGTAAACAAGCATGTCACAGTCAACATGTACTTATTCCCCCTAGCCGAGCGAATCACAGGGCCTACAAAGTCGATTTGTAAATCTGACCATGGGAGTGTCATTCCCCTCTTTTGTAAAGGCGCCCGGTGTGTGAGGGATGTCGGCTGAAATTGTGCACACACAAGACAACCCTTCAAATATTGGTTGAGGTCCTGGCCCATGTGTGGCCAGTATGCAACCTCTCTTAAGATTTCCAAGGTTGTGTGAAACCCCCTATGACCGGCGGTGGCCGCATCATGGGCGTGACTTAACATCAGGCTTCGGAATGAGGTAGGAACCACCCACTGATCGTGGCCAGCTTTGGATTTCCTTACCAACAAACCGTCTTGGATCCGGAACATTTTTGGACATTTCATCAACACTCTTAGGTCCTCTTTCCCAATGTAATCGGTATCCGTCAGGGGAAAGTTCTCAGGGTCCTCAAGGTGCTGGTAAAATTTACCAATAATTGGATCCCCCTTCTGAGCGGTAATCAAATCAGCATCAGGGGTCTCCTTACTCCATTGTGCAATTGAAAGGTCGTTGTGAGCATTTGTCTGGGACCTAGTGATAGCAGTGACCTGGATTTCCCCCAACAGGGACTCAATCTCAATTAAATCCCCTTGGATGGCCCCGGTTTTGGCCAGCTGATCAGCTAAGTCATTTCCAGTTTTGTCTGGTCCCTCTACTTTGGAATGACCCTTGATCTTCTTCCAATAGATGGTCATCTCATTCGAGGTGACCAGATCATCAATTTTTTGGATCAACTTCCCATGTTTCAAGGGTTTGTTGTTAGCACATAACATGCCTCTGGTTTTCCAATTAACCAGGTGCTCCACGAACCCGTTCCGTACATAATCCGAATCTGTGATTATGACCAGTTCGTGGAGGTGATGCTGGACAGCAGAGCGGATGGCCTGATGCACAGCCATCAATTCTGCCACCTGACTACTTCGGGGACCAATTTTGTATCCAGCGGAGGGTTCTGGGGACTCATTCACCCATGCATTCCCTACGCCGGCCACCAGTTCTTTCTCCCCGTTGTTGTCAACATGGTAAGAGCATCCATCCACATACACAGTGGGCATTCCCTCACACTTGTCTTCTTCAAAGACTTTGTGTGGGGAATTAAGGTATGCCTCCATGTTGTCCTTGATTTTTAGACTTTCGTCCTCGAGACAGTTTTCTCTGGCACAATCATGCAAGTCAGCCAGACCTTGCGCGAGGGGACTCTTCTTGTTTTGGCCATATCTGACCTCCACAGGAAAGCCTTGCATTGACAGAATCCAGGAAGTAATTCGGGAATTACTCACATTTCCGGCCCGGATTCTGTCACTTTGGAGATATTGCAGAGGCTGGTGTGGAGTCTCCACTATGATGTGTTCCCCCTGGATAAACGGGCGGTAATTCTTCAATGCCCACACCGTTGCCAGGAGTGCCTTCTCACAATCGTTGAATTTTTCCTCCACAGAGGATAAAGTTTTGCTCGCATAGGAGATTACTTTATTGACCTTGTCATGCTTTTGATATAATACTGCCGTCAAGCACGTATTAGAGAACCCTGTCTCCAGGAAGAACTCCTTGTTTCTGACCGGGTAAGCTAGGCAAGGCGCTTGTGAGAGGCTTCTTTTGAGTTGTTTTACTGCCTCGGCTTGTTCTGGACCCCATTCCCACTTGACCCCCCCCTTCAGGAGATGAATCAGGGGTCTGGTGATCTCTGCGTAGCCCTCAATGAACTTTCTGCTGTAATTAGTCAGTCCAAGGAGGCTCCTTAGTTCCCGCAGAGTTGTGGGGTCTTTCAGTTTCTGAAGTGCTTCCACTTTCTTTTCTTGGGGACAGAGGCCCTGAGGAGTAATCTCATGCCCCAAGAAATTAACACGGGTTCTACACCACTGTGCTTTCTGAAAGGAAAGTTTTGCTCCGGCGGCCCTCAACTGTGTCAGAACATAACGGATCTCCGCTATGTGTTCCTCCACAGATGAACTTTTGATGAGGACATCATCTACATAAGCCAAGTTACCCCTTGCACCCAAGTCAGGCATGGCCTTGTGTAGAAAAATGTTGAATTCATTGCCGGAGTTGAGGTATCCGAAGGGAGTCCGGGTCCAGGTGTACTGCTGGCCCCCAAAGGTAAAAGCCAGCTTGTATTGGTCCTCCCTACTGACAGGCACGGTCCAGTATCCATTGGTCAGGTCTATTGCAGTGAATACCTGTGACCCCTGGATCTGGGCCAGCCCTTGGTCAATGTAGGGCAGAGGCCATCGGGAAGTATGGACCCGTTTGTTGAGCTCCCTAAGGTCGGCGCAGAGTCTCCACTGGCCGTTCGGCTTCAATATTCCCAGCACCGGATTATTGAAGGTGCTGTGGACTGGACGGATTATTCCCCGGGACTCAAGGTTCTTAATTATTTCAGTAAGGGACTCCATTGATGCGAGAGGCAAGCGATATTGCTTCACAAACACAGGAGTCATGCCAGGGTCCGTGGGGATTGTTGTTGTGTGGATGTCAGTGCGACCACAGTCATATGAGTCTACCGCAAAGAGATCTTGGAAATCCAAGAAAACTTGTTTCAACTTTTGCTTTTGTTCCAGAGTCACACAGGCATCAGCTAGGTTGACTCTCTCTTCCACCATCTGCCTGAAGCCTGGAAAGACTTCTGGTTTGGCTATCTCCGCGGCCTCCTCCAGCTGGGTGGAGAAGTCCCTGGTCAGAGTGCTGATTTGGACCGGAGGCTTCAGGTGGGAAAGGCAGCCCTCATGGACCTGGAAAATCACCTCATCCCTCCTGAAGTCACAGGTCACATCTTCCTTACCATAGGGGCAGGAAGTGTACACCAGGAAGTTCCCCCCATGCCGGGTAAAAATCCTGTCTGGTGTTGCGTTGTCATCACTGTCACTGTCAAAACAGTCCTTGGGGATGGGTCCTAACAGTTCATTTACAAGATCAATGGAGAAATGTCGGTCATCAACCGCCATTCCAATAATGGTGCCTGCGGCTAGAGTAATACTCTTTAAGTCGCTGTTATCCACCTCTATTAGAATGGGGTCATGTTCTATGTTGACTAATGGAGTCGGGTTTACCCCCAACCCTTGCTGTTGGAGAGAAGCATTTAGATGTATGTAAGCATCAGGGTTTTTCAACTCTTGTCCCCTTTTAACTTTCACTTCCAGGGAGAATTGTCGGGTCCTTTCTGGGATGGTGACTTCCTCTTTAACCTGAATTTCAACTGCATAAGGTAGCAATTGAGCTGACCTAAATGCTTTTTCTGGATCATCAAAGCCCATGGGATTATCCGCTAATCGGGACCAAGCTTTGAAGTTTATTAGGTCCAAACTAATGGCAAAGCGATTGAGAATGTCACTGCCTAAGTAAAAGGCGGCAGTGACGTCTCGCACGACCCAACAATTATGGACTATGCTCTTGTTGCCAATGGAGATTTTGAGCATACACCTGCTTGGCAGGAGATGTTTGGAGTCAGGTGCTTCCAGGTCCATTTCCCATTTGTCTATCAGTTTGAAGGTGGGAATGGCTGGATCTTTTGGGAGTTGGCGGAACATGGCTTCGCTGATGAAGCTCTTACCGTTGTTCACACACACTCGAGCGAGAACAGAGTCCTTCCCATCATTTAACTGAACAGGGATGAACAACTGCTCTCCAATTTGCTGAATATCAGCCAGGCTTTGAGCTGATTTCACATCTTTCTGGACTATAGGAGTGGGGGTTTCTGATTGTGGATTAGTATAGAATTTCAGAGTGTTTCCTTCCAGCGTGGAATACCACTTTAGACTGGAAGGAAGGTTGATTTTCAGAAATAGAGAGGACCCCCCATCACCAGTCTGTTGTCCAACTGCTATTACCGTCACGTCTGGAATTTGGTTGTTCTGGAAGTGAAATTCTACTTGGTCAGATTTTTGTTCAACCATGTGGCATGTGCCGTTTAAACTAACATGGTTGACACTCTGTTTTAATTTTATGGGTCGGCTAGTCTGGGTCCAGAGGACCTTGTTTACACAATCTATTAGGGGTGACAACCTTCTCAGGAGGTCATTCCCTAGTAAACAAGGGGTGCCCTCTGGGGTCACAACTATGACCGGGTGTTTCAACTTATGTCGCCCAATTTTAATGTCCAAGTCTGCAGTCCCCTCAACGGGAATTTCCTTCCCGTCAAAGTTCTGTAGTTGTCCCGGAAGAGAGGTGAGAGGAATTTGGTAATTCTCTCCCCTTCCTGCATTCAGTTCATCAAAGGCCCTTCTGGACAGAAGGGTAGCTTGAGATCCAGTGTCCACCAGTGCCAAAATTGTACCCTGTCCCTGTACTTGTACCGGGGCATAATATCTTCCCTCCTTCTCCTCAAGGGGGCACAGATAATGTACATTTTTGGACAACTGGTGGGCTAATTTTCTGGTTTTGGACATCGCTAGCGAAGAGATTTGGGCAGAATTCTGTGGAGAGTCTTGGGAATCTGAAAGAAAAATTTTGCAACTGGAGATCAGAGCCATTGTGGGTTCCCCTGGCTCTGTTTCTGGGCCGCCCCCCCCTTTTTGGAGGCAGTCCCCAGGATGGGTTTGAACCAGGGGATTTTCTTGCTGTTGGTTCTGGGATGAGATGGTGGGCGGCGGTAGCTCAGTCTCCACATCTCCCCAGTCTGGATTTGCATCCCTAGGGACCCATTTTTCTTTGGGAGGAGTTCCCCCCTCTCTGAAGGAGAAGATCCTTTTCCCAGGATCCTCTGAGGATCCCTCTCCCTCAAATTGGAAGATCTGTACCTCCTCCTCAAACTGAGTCTGTTTGGGTCTTTTGTTTCTCCTACCCCCCCTCTGCTCCTTAGGAGGCAGACTTTCCGGGGCAAGAGATTTTGTTTCCGGTTCCTGGGTTTCCAGTGGCTGTTTACAAGTGAGGAAGGAAGCTTCCTCCAAGGCTTTACACCCCCCTTCCCTTTGTGCCTCCTCCCTGGGAACCGGTGAGTTATCGGGGTGCTGCCCCCGTCATTGTTCTGGAGCACCAGGTCCAGAGTTGGGTGCGTTCTGCGCCGGCATGCTGATCTGAGGGTTCTGCTGAGCCCTCAGTATGTGACCCATATCCCGCGCCAGGTTTTGGACCTGGCGCTCTAACTGGGAAACCCGCTCAGGCTGATACGGGGCCCTGTTTTCTCCCCTGGGCTGATCCCGGGAAGGGTAGCTGTCCCTCCTCTGGTAGTACCCCGGGTTGGGAAGATTTGGGTACCCCTCCACCCTTGGCCTCCCCTCTCCCGGATTCAGTGGTCTGGGCTCAGGGAATTGAGGAAAGAAGGATGGATGGTTTTGGGGCTGAAAGTCGGGAGGATATCTGGGGAAAAAGTTCTGCCCAGGGTTTGGTAAATTTCTGCCCTCCGGTGGGAAGTTTGGAGGGAAGTTCCCAGGGTTAGGTGCTTGTCTGGATCCCCCCCCTTGGGCTGGAGGAGTCCACACATAACCCAGGATGGGTCGATTTCCCTTGTAGCGAGGACTTACATAGTCAGGAGAGCGAGGGACCCCATTTGTGGGGCTGCCTCCCTGGCTCCCTGTCTGTGACTGGCCCGAGGACCTTCTGGGCCTAGCATTATTAGGTGCAGGTAGGTTTTTAGGCCCCCCCATCTCCAAATCCAAAACGGGGGTGACCTTTACCTCTGCCACCTTGGCAGCAGCAGGGGTGCTGTTGGCTTTGGGGTTTTTCTGGGCATTGCTTTTATTTTCTATGGGCTTCTGCACCTCATAGATGCGGGTAGCCTGTTCAATGACCCAGTCTAAAGATCTTTTCTCGTGAAAATCCCTCACGAGCTGGGTCATGATATATTTGGGCAAGGCATGGAAAAACGTGTTGATGAATTCACGGCTATCCGTGCGCACCCTTCTTGTGGTCTGTGCAAAAGCCCGCTTTAACTCCTGCACGAATTCTCGTGGGGCCTGATCCTCCCCACATTGCAAATTGTAGGCTGCCTTGCGAGCCTCTTGAGGATTTCTGTGAACAGAAAAATGTTTCAGGATGGCCGCCTTATAGGTGGACCATCTTAAATGATTTTGGTCCTCCAGCCCCGCAAAGAAACTGGAGTATTCCGGGGAGAAGGTCCACTTTACATATTGAATGCAGCTTTGGCTGTCCTTCAAATGGAAAGTCTCCATCATTTGTTCAAACAACTCTAAGTGCTCCCAAACAGAATACTTAGCGTTCTTATGGTAAGGCGTGATGACGCTCCTGATCGCCTTAATCTGCTTTAAGGGGTCCTTGAGCAAGGCCCTTTTTGCCTTATTGGCCTTTTTGGTTCGGGTAACCCTTGTCCATTCTTCGTCGGACTCAGAGGCACTGCTCCCAGAGGTTCCCGTCTTTTCTTCCAGGTTTTCCCGGATTCTGCGAGCCTGGGAATGGCTGGCAGAATGTGGGGACCTGGTCTCCTGTGTCCTGCGCAGTTCAGAGGAGTCTTCAGATTCCTCCTTGCTGTCAGGATTTGATGGGTACCCCCTCCACTGACCTAACTGGGCAGAGGTTTTCAGGATGCCCTTAATGGGCCTACTCTCCTGGGGTTCCCCACTGAACTGTATTGTACTTGGGTGCCCATACCCGGATGCCCACCCCTCCATTCCTGGATGGTACTGGCCTATGAGCCCCATACTCTTAGCTGGATAGTAATCTGCCATCCCTGTGGCCCTGTGCTCATGTGCGCCAGGGGACACGGGGGTGGTAGAGTCCAGGGACTGGGGAAGATGAAGGCCCCTGGTGTTAGGGCTCCTGCGGTTATGGTCAGGAGTCTCTCTTTCCCAGCGGACCTCATCTCTATCCGCCCCTGCTCCCTGTTGCAATGCAAGAGCCTGCATTTGTGCTTTCAGTTCCTCTGTTAAGGCCTTACTCGACTCTATCAGTTTCTCCTGCATCGCTACCTGCTGTTGGAGCCTATCATTGTGCTGGCAGAGGGCCTCATTTTGCCTCTGTGCTTCCTGGTTGGTCCTGGAGAACTGGGCCAGTCTTTGCTGCAGGAGGGTTACCTCCTGGGCAATGTCCCTATTGGCCTGCTCCTTTCTTGCTAGAGCATCCTCCACCCTTCTGGTGTGCTCTACCAAGTTCTGGTTTTCTTTTTGGAGGTCACCCAGTCCCTGGTGGGCCAGGTGATTTTCTTCCATTTTTCTTTTTAAATGGCAGACTTCCTGGCCTAAGGCGTCTCTTTCCTGACTAAGAGCCTGCATTTGTGCCGCCAGGTCGTCCCTTTGCCTTTGGAAGGCACCAGCATTCTGGCGCTCCTGATCAAACTCCGCCTGGGTATCCAGGTCTTTCAGAATTAGTTTGTTGCTCTCTGCCTTCACTCTATCTAGGTGGCCTTGCAGGGTGACTACCTGCTCAGCACATACCCTGTTGAAGTCCAGTTGTTGCTCCAGCTTTTTCTGGCTTTGCAGTAGGGAGTCCAAACCTTCTTGGTGTTCCTTCTGCAAGGCCAGAAATCTGGTATCCTGTTCTGACTTTTCCTTTTGCAGCACATCCATATCCTCCTTTATTTTAGTGATGTACAGTCTGCTGTCATTTTCTGACTCCTGGCTCCTCTGCAGCATCTGCTCAGAAGAGGCCAGGTCAGATTGGACCTTCTCTAACACCATCTGTTGCCTATTTGCCAGATTTTGGCTTTCAGCACATCTATCCTGCATGTCTCCCATATATAGGTACAGGTATGCTGCTATCCTGGCAATCTTATTGTGTTCCTCTTTGGCTTTAGGAGCCATATATAGTTCACTCAGGGCCACATGTAATGGACCCTGATCTCTCCATAAGTCTGACCCTGTTTCCGTGACCTGTTGCATGATGGCCTGCAACCAGACTGTTTGGTCCTGGTGAGTCCACTCACCTCTCACAAATAACTTATGTAAGAAGTGCTCTCTGGCTATTTTCATGTCTACTAAGGCCGTCATTCTAGAGATTGGTCTCTGTCCTGACTTACAGAAGTTAGTAATTTATTTTTGCAGAACAGAACTTTTCTTGGAGTGTCCCTTTTGAGGAATGCTTCACAGCGTAATGCAGCGTGGTGATCCGACCGGATGTATGTATCCCGTCAGTTAGCACACTGTATTAAGCTGCACAACTGGTAAATCTAACCCAACGTCTCGGCTCGAGCCCCCACTTTGTAAGAGGATTCAATTCAGCACTACAGCCAAATTAACACCTAGTCTATAATACTGAATGAAAACCCTTATTGATATATCTTTAGGTCCAGTTCATGCGTTCTGGATGACTACCCTTGTATGACACCCCTCTCTTGGAATCCCCCTGACCCCACTGAGCCAAGAAGTAGTTCTGTTTTGCAAGTTTAAAAGGTTTATTTGATAAATTAAAATATAGATATCACACTTTATAATAAATTAATAATTGAATATCACACTTAATCTGATATGGTAAATATTAACAACGGAGAATCTGGCACTAGCACACTTCTTTATAATGACTAATGAGTTAACATGAAATGGATAAGGTAGCACACTGGGAAATAGGAACAAAAGTATACTGTGGTAGAGGATGCTTTATGTAGCTCAGGTGGATGCAATATTCACTGAATGCAATACAGAAAATACTCAATGTGATTTCAACCAAACAATGTAATCACTTTTCTCTGGCAATCCCCTCCCCCCCTTGATGCAAGGCAAGGAAATGGAAGGAAAACACACAGTTCTCAGAAATGCAATCAAACGTGATTAAGTTCACCCCAGCAAGCTTAGACTACAGAAGTTTGAAAACACAGGCCCAAATTGCTTTGATATGTGCTGGCAATGAATTAAAAAATATGCTGGAAACGCTTTTAATTCCCTTTCAGAGGTTCAGGGTGAGTGGTATCTAGTTAATATTAGTCCAGGCTCACACTAGCAATGATGCAGGGATAGTTAGCAGGTTAAACGAATTTCTGGCAAATGAAATCAGGCAGCAGCAGTTTTTACATGTGAAGAAATTGCAAATCGCGGTAAAATTCGCGGATGCGTGTTCCGCGATTGCGGTAAAACTATAAGGGCTAGGAATGCGGTTCTAGGTTCGTAGGAAAGCCACGATTCTAACCTTTCAGATGAAAGTTATTGCAAGTCTCTAGCACAAACGGTCGCGGAGATATGAGCGATTTAGTAAAGGTCGTTTTTGGTTTTGTAAATTTTAAACGCACACTTTTTCAAAATGACAAGTGACAAATTTTTGCAGCTAGAATGACAGGTGACAGCTAGGAGGCAGTTCTACTTAGGTTAAATAGATTGAATTAGATGAATTTAAACTAAAAGCTTGGTTCTACACAGTTTGCTATGTACTCACACTATATTCTTGAGTGAAATGGGCCTCGCCATGGATCTGGTCAGGGTTTTGGACTGGGCTCTGGTCTGGTCTGGTCTGGCCTCTGCACTTCACAGTGATCTGGGTCACTCTCTCTGCTGGTCTGGGTCTCTCTGGTCTGGATAGATTGAAGTCTCTAGTTTGGCTCTCTGGAGGTTGATGGAGGTAAGTATGGATTTTTCCGGCAGGGCTTCCAGCGGCAGATGGATTTTGAAGGTCTCTATGTGTCCTGACTGTCTGCTTTTATGTGTTTAGAATGTGGGTGTGTTCTAGCATCACTGACCCTACCTCTCTCTCAGCTTCTAATTGGTCAAACTTCCATTTCTTACTTGATTGGGGGAATGAAATGAAGTGTCATCATGATGAGGTCTGTTTATGATACAGAGAACCCACCCCTGTCAACTTTACACACAATCTATATCTGACCTAAAAACATATTTGCACAGGTACACATTTGTTTAAAATTACATATACATGGTGTGGCTGAATTTAGCCATGTCTCTGTCCAAATGTGCTTTTCCTAGGAGCTTGCATTCAAAAACGGCCACTTCTAGCACTTTTTAATGTGCTAAACAACATTGGATCTTCATTAAATTTTATACAACTGTTCCTCACATATCTACCCACATACCAATGCATTTTCGTTTGTCTAGCTGAAACAGGGAGTTTGTAATATTAATAAACAATGGGGTTTTGCCCCAGAACATCACACAAATTCGAGTTTAGTCTTGAATTAAAGGTACATTTTTTAAATTAAAGCTCTCAAATTTATACATTTCTGTCATTTGATTACAAAGAGTTATCAGTGTTTTTGTAAAATATATATTTTACTTCCAATTCAATCCTCAGAGTGTTGAGGTCCGCCTCCAAGACTTGGGTGGGTCAGTCCTCTGGGCAGGCAGGGCTTTGTTGACATTAAACAGACAAAATTAACATCTTCCTTTCAGAGGAAAGGGTCCTTTGTGTGGTCTCTGGGAAGCTCCCAGCCAGTCTGCCTTCTATCAATCAAGAGGTCATGTGAGATTCTAACTCCTGGTGTGAAGCTCTTGAGGTGATAGGGTTTCCCAGGCTTCAGGCCTCTGGGAACAGCATGTGGCTAATTTTTAATTAAAATGCAGCCTTTGAAGTCAGCTAAGTCAAATCCCTTTGTACAGCAACTGCACTCAGTTCTCCAGTCAGAGTTTAGACCGCTAGTGCCGCCTAGAGGATCTTGTTGGCACTGCATGCAACTTTGGGATTTTCTTGGATTAATGCATTCTAAACAGGAATGGTTCTTACATGGTAGTAAATCCTTGCTTAACATTGTTTTGATGGGGCTCCTTACAGTAAGATGGTTATGTGGAACCCCACAAAAAGGGTTGAATCTTTAAAGTCGTCCAATAAGTCACGATTTCAGCAACTTTTTGACATCAGTAAAAGTGGATTTTGTCAACAAAGACCTTTCTTTACACTGGTGGGTGGCAAGTTAGGTAACCATTTTGGTGTGCGCACAACTGCGCAGCTGTCCTGGATTCTGGGATGAAATGATGGGCGGCGACAGCGCATCCCCATCTTTACCCACTCCAATTATTTATTTTTGTTCTGGGGCAAAATGATGGGCAGCGACAGCTTAATCCCCATATTTACCCCGTCTAATGATTCCACATGGGTCAAAACAATGGTTTCAGACTACTGTGCGGGTAGTCCAATGGTGGTTTTAGGCAGCGTCCTTCTGTGCCCATAACATCGGCAAAAATGGGTGGCAGCCTATTCTTCCTGCATTTCCCGGTGCATTTTCTGGGAAGCTCTGGTCATCATGATGTTTTCATGTCAGTACTGCACAGTTTTGAGGTAGGGCTAGGATGCATGGGTAAATACATCCCACACTGAGCATACAAAATGCAATGCAGAGAATGTTGTATATGTTATTAAATGCCCGTGCCAATACATCTATATTGGTAAAACTAGTCGGAAATGTAAAATAAGAATGACTGAGCATAAGAGTTGCATTAAGAACAAGGTAGAACAAGCACCACTCATCAAGCATTTCTTGGAAAAAAATCATAAAAGTACAGACTTTAATTGGACAATTTTGAAACATATAAAAGGCAAAACACAAGATTTGATCAACAAGAAGCTTTTAAGTCTGGAGCAAAAATTAATTTTCCAAACTAAGAGCCATATTCGGGGTCTAAACGAAAACATAGAGTGGCATAATGCATAATGGATATTGTCTTCATACAGTCACTCTTGTTATTAGTTTTTATTCACAATTGTACATATAGATGTATTGGTGGAAGGAAGTCCTCTAATCCCTAAGGGTGTATGATCTATGTTTCCTGATTCTCACATTGATGATACAAGATTCGATTTAATATTGCAGTAACATCACCACTGTGTAAAACAATGTATGTTGTCCATCATTATTAGATGCTGAAACAAAGGGTTTGAAGAGATGTTTAGGCTGCACCTTTGAAAAAGTCATGGCTATTTTGCTATTTTTTACAAACTTGATCATAGCGTACCGTGATAATACTTTATCATTTTTTTTGGCCTCCACGGGTCTTTGATAGTGAGACTTTCCCGTTTGCCGCACATCATCATTAGATGCTGAAATAAGGGGTTGAAGAGATGTTTAGGCTGCACCTTTGTAAAAGTCATGGCTATTTTGCTATTTTTTATAAACTTGACCATAGCGTACCGTGATAATACTTTGTGATTTTTCTTGGCTCCCACGGGTCTTCGTTAGTGAGATTTTCCCGTTTACCGTACGACCCGTCACATTCCAGACTACATATCCCAGTGGGCTTGGGTAGTAGAGGGTGAGTTTCACCCCGCCCCGCTCCAATGCCTCTGGCTTTTTGTTTTATGTACGATGTCGGACGCGGTTCTGATGCCGCGCGACACGTGATGACGTCATCACGCGATTTCTTGACGCGAGACGTCATTACGTCCCGTGTAATGCGACCGGGTCACATGAATGATTTAAAAAGCGCCTTTGCTGCTTGTGCAATTGGCACACACGTACCTGGAACCTGTTTAGTGGACATATCCGGTCTCTCTCTTAAGGTAAGAGGGAGTGTATATACTTGCTTGCAGCATAGATATACAATTAACTTTTTTAGTACTCTCTTTGTAAGAAAATCTGTATTCTAATTATTTGCCGCAACCCTAGAGGTTTGAGGGTCTGGGTGAAATTTCACTCTCTAATGAAGTACCCTTATATAGTGGGATTTGGGTAAAAAAGTTTTCAGAAACAAGTGGTTATGGCATTGGGTAGAAAGTGGAGTCCATTGATTTCAAGACCGAAAACCCATTGTTTTGACTCCACAGGGAGAATTGTCCTCGCCGCTTCAATCTATCATCTATCAAGTTGGAGGCATATCCTAACCCGGAGCCCGAGCGTATATGAAAGTTCAGCAAGTAAGGTTTGGGTGCTGAAAGATATAGGACCATGTAAGGGCCTCACTTTAGTTGTAAATGAGATCATGTATTCTATCTATGTGTTTCTTTTTATAGAACTCGAGAGGAAGTTTGTGAGCGACCTTCTGTAATCATTTGGAAGTCGCTTGTTACCAAAATCAAAGATTTGGTGATGTGTTGTGGAAGTTATTACCACAGTCTAGAAGGTATGTAAATAAAGATATATACCAAACACCCTATTTTGGATCAAGGTGATTATGTTTGTAGTCTATTTAACAAGACACAAAACATCCATACAATCTAGTAATATACGTTGTTTTTATTCCACAGGTGTCAATTTTTAGAAATTCCATGGCCACAAGAAAGTGATAGGAAGGAAATACCATCACCTTTGAAATACAAACACATATCATTTTACTCCTGATGAATGTCCCACATTAATATGTGCCTTTAGGACAGAAACTTGTACAAGTTGGGTTATTGAGAAAGTACCAATAATACCTATATAAAAAAGAAATTCCTCCAGTGTGGAGCTCCACACGGAGCTAATGTAAAAATTAGTAACCCCATTTTTGGGATTTTCATGTGTTTTGTGAAGTATAGTCGTTTTATATGTTTTATGTTTATATGTTGTATATCTTGTGTGTTGGATTATGAATTTTATGTAACATGATCATTTTAAGAGTGTTATAATTAAATACATATATGTTTTAAGCAGTAAAGTTGGCAATATATGGATTTTCGTGTGTTTGTCATTCCTGTGGATATATTGTGTGGTGTTTACACCTTCTTTTATATATACTACCAGAATACATCATTAGCACCTGCCGCCTAAAAAAATACAGTATTTCACCCTTCTCTTACTCTCTGAACCTCCCCAAGCACTCTGACACACCAAAACACCAAAACACTCCCTGAAACAGCATTTCGCCTCTGCTCGGCGCTGTGCTGTCGGCGGATCCAAGATGTGGGGCGCATCCAAACAATCTGACGCACATCACGCCTCACTCCAGCCAATCGGAGGACACATTGCGTGTCTGTGGTCATGATGCGAGCCCCTTAGCCAATCGGTATCTTGTCCGCGGAGCGAACCGGGAAGTGTGTCCGCGGAACGGACATAGATATCACACATTTTTTCAGACATACTTTTTGGTCGTTTTAAAGAAACTACTGGACGGATTGGCACCAAATTTACAAAAGCACGCTTTCGGGACCAAGCTCCTGCTCTTGCCGCAAATTTGGTGAAAATCCGTCCAGCGGTTTGGGCTGTAGACGTGCGCATTCATTCTATGGGAAAAAAAGACGTTTTGGGACCCCCCCTATAACTTTTCCCCCCCTGGACCAAACATCAACAAAATGTGCAAATTCACAGTGGCCCATGCACTTTTTTTGCAAAGTTTGGTGTGGATTCGTCCAGGGGGAGAGGAGTTATAAGCCGCCCAAAAAGTGCTCTTCCTATGGAAACAGAAACTTAACCATAACTACACGGCCACTTCCATGGCCGTGTAATATATATATATATACAGAGCACCTCTAGAGTGTACATTCTCTGTTCTCTTATTCACCCTCAAATTCAGTCTTTTACACTGCTTTCAGACAGCCTAAGAGCATGTAGAGAACATGCAAGTATTCCACATAATTGTGTCTGCTGCTTTTTCCCATTATGGTTAAATCTTTCTACTCCTCCCCTTATCATGTTGAATTGGCCTGCCTCATGGTCGTTTAGCAGTTAGAAATCCTCACCTTTGCAGTGCAAATTGACTTTGCAATTGTTACACCTATGGTCAGGGCACATCATCTTGAAGTGAACATGTTAGCCTCTCCTGCTGAGTTGGAGGCAAATGTTGCATTTTGGGCGTGGGGTGGAAGCATGTGGGTTTGTGGGTGGTATTTAAAACTCTGCCTGACTAATCCCTTCAAAAAACACACCAAAGACTGCATGCTCACCCTACCCTGACTGCCTATGTAGAGCTTTTGAAGGAAAGAGGTATTTAGAAATATGTTGACTGAATGAACTAAAAGCACGTCTCCATGCTGCTAAAAAAAATCTGCTAAAAAAATGCCTATTCTGGAGGTCAGAGTTGGTGCAAAATGAGGGCTTGCACAGGTTTTAAAGTAATCCTGTTGGGTTTTAAAAGGGACTGCAAATGATCTACTTTCCTAGGTACTGCTCGATTCCTCCTTTATCCTGTTGCTGGTAAAGTACCACATTCCGAGAGTCTGCTTTGGAGGAAATTAATTTGCAAATCAACAATGAAATTCATCTGACCTGCAGTGATCAATCCTAAAAAGAGTAACAACCCTATGTGTTTACCCTATGTGCCCCATAGACACGCTGTTAGGGAGAATTCTCAAAAATGTGCTAATTCCCTTCACCTTAGAGACCCCCAGCAACTTTGCTGGATTTTGAGGACTTGATTATTTTAACTGGAGAGAGGGTGAGCCTTTTTCCCACTCTCATGTATTTTGATGTGTGTTTTACTCTTGTGTGTTCTTTGGTTATGGAGTTTAAACAACTCCATAGGCATCATCGTTTCATTTGTGTCACACAGCACCCTCAGTGCAGTGGCACAGGGAAGCCTTTCAGGCTGTCCCACGGTTTAAATACCTTCTCTGAGATAAACTACTGTTTCCCAGAGTAAGTAAAGTGAAATTGACTTTACTAGTCTTTTAAATTCCTAGACCCAGCACACCCTATCTTACAATTGAGTGCTGGAGGGGTAACTTAGTATCCCCTGTGTCTAGATACTCATGTAGCAGTTAAATACTACCCTTTCCTCTCCGAATGGCTGGTGGCAGTGATTTTACAACGAACTACCATGATTTTTCCAGACCGCAAACTATTCGTAGCTCTGGTAATGATAAATCGCAGGAGCCATGTTTTTCAAGATGGCGTCTGAGCCACCTCTGTAAAAACAAGTCCCAGTCTTCTTTTTTCGCCATTTCTTTTTGGAAAGGTCCTTCTAGAGTTTGTCTCTGCGCGCCAAACCTAGTTTGGTCCCTTTGGTACATCGCATTTTGCGGGCATCAGGAGTGAAGACCGCCTCTGGCGCCCGAGTGTCTGGGGTGGCCAGGAAGTGAGGGAGGTGACCAAAACTCCCTGTGCTTAGTCTCCTAGGAGACCCAAATGCACTCTGTGGTGATTGGCTGGCTGACTGTCCGGTAAGGACAGCCACCTTGCTGGGTGAGTGACAGCTAGGCAGAGAACTGAATAAAAGGCAAGTCTCTTGGCTTCGAAGGCAGAGTCGACCACTGGAACGAAAGAACCAATGACGAGCTTGAAGGGGATGGCTGCTGCAACTCTTGGACCATTGGTTTGCCTGGTGAAGCCCTGCTGCAGGTCCAAATCACCAAGTTCACTTCGGCAGAGAAGCCCCTTCAAGGACGACTTCTCCCTTTGAGTTGGTGGCACCAATCAACTTGACACTAAGCCACCTGGATACCAATCTTGGAGCTGGTTGTATTTTCCTCAGATTGCTGCAGGAAACCGAATAACCAGGCAGAGGGACACCAGTTTGTTTGCTTTACTACAGCTACCGGAATTGAAGATTTGTCAAGTGTGAGCTTTTCGACCAGTTCCAGTGCAGTGCAGGAGTACCCCGACGTCCTCCCTCTTGTCCCCATAACTGAGGCTCAGGAAAGCGAGATCTGCAGGAACTGCCAGGAACAGAAGTCTTCAGCTGCATCTTTTTCTTCATTGTAAGGTACTTTGAAACGAGACTGAGAGTACTTACCTCTCGCGTTGAAAGTACTTGAAACTTTTGCAACTCGCAGTCCTAATCAGCTTGTGACCCAACATATAATTCTTCTTTTAACAAACTACTTCTGAGAACCTCTACAGAGACTTTACTGTTTACTTACCAGAACCGTTTTATCCTATCCAAGACTTTAGCCCATTGACTTTGGCCTAGCCTATTGAATTGAATTGACTCTTCTGGTGAACACAAAGTATCTGCACTGTCTAAATAATTGTAATACTTTTATGTTCTGAACCTATTCCTGTTTGCTCCTCCTTCAAAGTATTCTGAATGCCATTTTGCTCCTCCTTCAGAGTAGTCTGAATGCCTTAGAAACTTAACGAGCAGTGATAAGGTGCCATGTAGCACGCCCACACACACACACCCACGTAATTAGGTTAAATACATTAGTGGCACTCAGCTAAGAAAACGTGTCATTTCACCCAATGTAGACAAGCAAAAGCAGATTCTACAACCCTTCTGAACGTAAGATTGCCCTGCTGCCCTCTATTAACAAGGCGAGGTAACTGCAGTCCAGGTCAAGAAGGATAGAGAGGGCTAAATTATGCATACTAACTACCTGAAGAGCTCATCCTCAGGCCAGAAGAAATCCAACCTCCCACACCGCCATTACCATCCCCATAAAGCTCCTAGTAGGCCTCTAAAACTTTCAGGCAGCCCTGTCTAGAGTCTTGCATCTCCCAGATAAGCCGCAGATAAAAGCCCACCATCATTTAGGAGTGTGTTTAGATCCTCCAAGAATTTCTGTGTATGGCATCTGACAATTTCTCACCTAAAAAATAATTAGATGAGTGTGTGCTCTCCTGTTCCCTTGGCCATCGGTTGAACACAACTAGGCAGTGCAGGAAGACCTTAACGCATGTGCAAAAGGTGCCAGTCAGTCTCTGCATCTAGACGTTATAATGGACAGTTGCCCTCTTAACGTGTTGTCCTCAATGTGAGTGTCTCCTTTGACCTAGTAAGCCTTCTGTGCATTATTTGACAAACGTACCTCTAAATGAATTCTACTATACTGTGTTCCATTGGTTTGATCAAACCAGGCCAGTCTTGTATGACATAGGTTTGTGGGTTTGTGGAGAACCTCTCCTTTTTATCCCCTAGCACTCATTCTGCTCAGAGACAATTCCAGGTTTTGACACCTCCAACAGTGAGCTTGGTTTTACCAGAATCACCTCTGGCTAACGGCAGGAAAGAGTCCAATATGATCATCTGGTTAGTGGCCCTCCCAGCTTCCAGGAACGCTTTAGCACATCCGAATTCCATGACGTATTCACAACAAGACATCATGTAATATCACCACCCTGCTATTTACTGACTATAAAGGTTCGGCTGGCAATAAGGGAAGCTCTTGTCCCTTATTTTATTCACATTTTCTCATAGTCAAAACAAAAACACTATACATTTATCCCAACAATCACTATTACCCTAATATGTTTATTTCCCAACATGCATTTTGGAGTTAGGTCTGTGGGGGTCATGTTCCAGGTGAAGTGAATCACATAAAATGGTGGTAAATGTGTTTTCTACCATTCTTTGCAACCCTTCTCAATGCCCTCATTTTGCACGGTGGAGTTGGGGAGGCAGGCAGACATAACTCGTATGCTGCTGTTTTCCGTTGCAGTTTGTATTAGTACCTGCATTTTCATCCTGGTGGTAATGCAATGAATTTCTGTGGTAACCACCTTAAAGTACGACCTGGTTAAAACAATTAAAACAAAGGTGAATTCTATAAGAATACATTATAAAGGCTCCCTGCGACCCATACTTTGCAGGTGGCATTTACATATCTCCACCACAAAGTGGAAAAGTGAAGAGAAAACACGGAAATCGGCTTTGTTTACTTCGCACTTTTCTACGAAATGGCGGGAAGGAGGGGTATCTTTTAAACAAAAGTGAACACAGGTGCAGTACCCACCATGATAATATCCTGGGGGTCGTTTGACCCCCACCTTTAGCACCATTTTTGCGATCTGCTTAACCTGGATCATGACTTTCCACACTCCCCCCCCCTTTAGCATACTTCTTGAACCCATTTTCTTTTCACTCCAAAGAACTCAGTCTAGCTTCTTCCATGGCCGGGTCACATTTACCCTCTTGAAGAGGGAAAATCGAGATCAAACCCCTGCCCCCTCACCCCAGGCGCATATACAGAAGAACAGCAGGAAGAACAAGGAGCTCACTTATCATTTGAACCAGGCCCTAGCGCACCCATGGGTGACACATATGCTGAAAGACACCCATTTCACCAACAGTGCAACTTCCATGCTACATTAGAATCAATGCAGCAATATCAGAATCTACAAACACAAGAATCCCTGTTTAAAGGCTAGCAAATGCCTATATGAATTAACATGGTCTAATTGCACAGTGTAAAGCCATGTTTAAGGAAAATTACAGCCAAGTTAATTTCTCTCACTGAACACTAGCTGCAGATGCCTTCACCAATACTCCTCGCAAACCCACGAGCAGCCAAGTTCGACTAAGCCACGGCAAAGCACCAAAGCCCATTGTGTTTTTTTTTTCTTTCTGGGAACAAAAGACATTTTCGCAAAGACTCGCACACCATTTGAAACATAATTGTAACAAGAATGGCTCAGCTCTGGCCAATGAACACAGAGCCCAGGGGCGAAAAAACCTGTTTCAGATAAAAACTGATGGGAACAGATTCATACTGCAACAATTTCAGAGTTAGGTAATGGTGGGTGGCACAGCTAAACCAACCCACTGACGCAAAACTCTAATGCCCAATAATCAGGCTCTCTATAAGGGCTACATAGGTAACCTATTACCTAGCAGCCAATAGCAGGATGAGATAGGTTTCTGGGAGCTGGTCCAATTCTGGGAGGTCAGCCTGCAGTGTGTTACAAAGCTGCCTTTCAAGCCAGCTCCGGGAGAGACGGCGCCTGGACTTTCGATGTGCACGAAGCTGTGCATGTTTGTTTTTTCTTTTTTGCTGCCCAGGAATAAACGCAGTTTGGAACTTGTGGCTGCCTGCTTGGTTCTCTGTTGCATTTCTGTGGGCCAAATGGGAGGTGTTGGGGTCTCCCATGGCTGCTGGCCCCCCACAGCCCTGGTAGGGGTCCAGCTTCTCCCCAACACTCTACAAGGGTAAGGCTTGGTGGTTCAAGAGCACTTCGGCAGTGGCAGTGACGTGTGCAATATAAAAGATGATTAACATAGCATAAGATAAGTCCTTCTCAACACTATAAGACGTGCTCATTTTTTATTGTATTGGACTTGCCTCTGTTTTTTACATAATGGATAATTCTATTCTTGGTTCTTCTATTTTGTCTCCCCTTTTGTCACTCTTGAGCTCTTTTGTCTCTTTCCTCTGCCAGGAACTCTGGCATGACTATACCCTTGTTCTTATTCAATCACACTGATATTCTTACTGTGCGTCTTGGGAAAATGTTCACTCTTCTTCCTCCTTTCTATTCTCTCTAAGGCTCTGCTCTTGCCCCCCTCCACATATTTCTTAGGTCATTTGGGTTGGAGTGTCATTTTTATGCTGATGCCATACAGACCTTTCTTTCTTTCCAAAACAAACGCATTTCCCCTGAGTTCTCCTCCCGAGACCCAAGTCTTCCACATCCCCTTTGGCTCAATTAATTCAAGACGGGGCTTCTTTTTTCCCTGCCCCTTCCCCTGTGGCTGCTCTCCTCAGCCC
Source organism: Ambystoma mexicanum (assembly GCF_040938575.1). Classification (NCBI taxonomy): domain Eukaryota; kingdom Metazoa; phylum Chordata; class Amphibia; order Caudata; family Ambystomatidae; genus Ambystoma; species Ambystoma mexicanum. The sequence continues at coordinate 743,397,292 of NC_090928.1, forward strand.
TTCATTCATTTCCCCCCAGACTCGCTCAGCTCATCCAATCTTGCAATCTCTGTGCCACTCTCAATCGGGCTGCCTTTTTTACTTTTCATATGAATTCTTTGGCATATTCTTGCCTATACCACGTTTTAATATTCTTCAGATATGACATGTTCTCACCTTTTCTGCCACTAAGACTCCGATCCTTTTTTTTTTTTACATTGAGATGTAAGTACTCTGGCAGTTCAATGAGAGACAGGGTTAGGTGCATCAACGAGGATCTGAGACTCGGATTCCTATTCTCTTTTGGACAGGGCTTAGGCTCGAGTGCTTCATAAGGCCAAATAAATACATGTAAGGGCAGCAGTTTGAGGACACACGGCATCTGAGACGGCAATTGTGGCGAGCAAGTGTTGGATCCTGTACTGCGTGTTGCTTTGCATTCTGGTTCTGCGAGTGGAATTCATGTATTTACATTCCAAAACACAGCCCTGCTCTTATTTTGTAAATGCAGGGCTGCAGGTGGCAGAATGTCTAGCGAGGAAGCAGGGACAGATTTGCTATTTACATTTGACATGGTATAACTTGAGAAATCTGTTAACTCTTCTCAGTACTGTACTAGCAAGGAAATGTTATCGTTGTGTGTATAAAATGGGCCCCACTGAATAAAGCGAATCTTCGTTGTGCTTGTTATTAAAGCAAGCAGGATGGTGCATTTAGAAAAGCATTTCGTGTATAATCATGGCCGTTTTGTACGAGGCTTTAATTGCTCTGTATGCAATGCTCAACTTTTACAAACCGTGTGCAAAGGAAATCGCCTTTACTTTTTTGTTTTACTTTCGTTTTGTAAAAATATGTAAATGCTGCCTGCAAATGATGCTTCTCAGACAATATTAACAATGGATTCTTAACCCGCCAGCTTTCAGTGCTAAGACAGGCGGAGTCCATGGTTATCCATCCCTCTTAGGTCTGCATGAAAATCTCTCACAGCCTTAAAAGTGTGTAAGTCTGCCAAGGAATGCACGTTGGAAATGTGCATTCTGCTTTGTGCTCCTTCTTTAGACTGCAGACTGGATTCAGTGAACCAGCAACCTTGCACACCCTTGCTGTTGGGCCCTTGCATGCACTATTCTGTAAAAGATGTGCATGCTACCTGCAAATTGTGCTCTGCGGACTGCATTTACATTGGATCGTCCCACAATGCGTACGTGAGGCAAATGGCTTACGCCTTCCTTTTACTGCTCACTTGTGTACTTTCAAGACTTTGAAAAGGAGCCTGTATGTGTCAATCATGCTAAAGTCCAGTGCCAAAATTCCGATACCTAAAATTGGCCACGTATTGGTGAAATTATGCTAATGAAACCAGAAATGGGCAATGCTGCATCGGCATCCCACAAGCGAGGCAGGGTAACTGCTGTTACCATCGGCAGCTGGGAGAGGGGCAGCCCAAACCTTCTTTGTGCCTGCTCCTCTCCTCCCCCCAGCTACAGAGACACGCAATCTCGGCAGCACAGAGCCACGGAAGGGTGAGGTGTGAACAGTCACCTCACCCTTCCTCCAAACAGCAAGGCGCTAAGCACCATAAGGAAACCAACCTTCAGGCAGGGCCCAGGTTCAAAAGACCTGCCCCACCAGGGGGTCAGACAGTCGGCTATCCGCCGGTGGCTGCGACAACAGCAGCCCCCACCACATACATAACAAAGACCCAGGGCCTCCCTGGGTCCTATAAATGAGAGCAGCATGCTCAGAGTAAACACAATCTGTTTGTGGACCCTGAACGGGGCCCAAGCAAACAGGAGGTTCACTGTTTACTCAGTGTCTTCCAAATCTTCTTGCTTCTTTACCGCAGAACCCGCCCACCCTACAAAAAAGGGAGAAGAACAAAAAGAAGTACAAGGCACTGTACGGTGCCCACAACAAGTTGTGGGACACAAGATGGCGGCACGGGCCAGAGGGGGTAACCTCTGGACCCAGTGCCCAAAAGTATGATACCATTATGATATGTGAAATTATGTATTTGCCATAACCCATATCTGTACAATAAAATCCCACGGCCTTTTATTGCCAATACTTGACACAAATTGTGAGCCTATCATTACGGGAGAGGGTTTGGGGTCCGGCCAACACTAATGGATGCATATGGGTTCAGCAGTTATGAAGAAAGCAGGGGGTACTAAGCTCATGCAGCATCCCTGAAGACCTGCGTCAGTCTGCATACTTTAATGAAGATGTTCAGAGGATGCACGCCTCCGCACTCCTGTGCGCCTGTGTGATTTGTGAACTTGTGAAAAAGGAATATGCATGAGTGACAAGTGGCAAGTGTGCTTCTCCTCGTGGCATTGTGTGTCAGTGACAAGCAGGTGCTCTAACGAGCCTTTGCCGATTGCACGCGAATCATGAGAAAAACCAGCTCCAGTACTGCAAATGCAGGGCAACATCAAAGTTGTGAGGAGTTGGGCTGCGACCTGTCTTATACAATGTGGAGTAGTGCTGCCACTTGAAAGCACACTGTTCTGGCAGGAACAGAAATGAGTTCGAAAATGAAAAATTAAGACGTCCATCAATTTTGAGAACTGGCAGTCCTGACATTTAGCTCATGCTGCTGGAGTATTTTCTGTATCCTGGCAGTACCCCTCGCCATCCCTGAGCGGAATTAAACAGGATAATCATCAGCTTTGACATTAACATGAGGAATTGGGGAAGCAAGATGGTGGATGCGAGCCAGGGTGCACCCTTGTACATTTAATAACCCATAAGTGCCAATTAGATGCTCATGTACTATTCTCTCCGTTTGGAAGTGTGTGTTTCATCTGAATGTAAGATCATTCACAGCGAGGCAAGGGTGTGCTCTCTGGCAAGAAGAGCTGCTTCTGATCAAGCCGCTTATAGAGCCACAGTAATTATGGGAGAAATGCCTGACAAGGCCCCTACCATTAAAATCTGTCCAGGTCATTGATTCTCTGCGTGAGACTTTCTGCTAACCAGACCTGCACGGTCACAAATCGATCTATGGGCAACTAATCATTAACACGAGCAATCACAGCCATGGTCTAAGACAAGCAGGAGATTAATGGGTTCACTGCACAAAGTGAGATAGATTTCTCTGGACACCATCATGGCGCATGCGTGTGCAACCGTGCAGGATCTAGGTGCCATCAACGCGATTAGCGGGTATATGCTTCTCTGTGAGATATCTGCAATTCACTGATTTTACATCAGGCACACCATTGCTCAGAGATCGAACAAACCCGTATGGGTTCGCTTAGGGATGGCAAAGCGACACATTCTGCTACTAGCTATAATTAATAGCGTAGCTATAAAAAAGTAATCTTGGTCTGTACAATATTTTTAAATATCATTGTAGGCACAATGTTTAACCAGTCACCTACAAGCATTAAATTGCAGCAGACATACACGCTGGTTTTGTGTTTTTGACTTTTATTTTAAATTAGCAAAAGTACCTGTTCTCCGAACAGGTTCTGTAGACAAACATGATAACACTCTCATTAATTGTTGAAAATGAATGATCGTGTAGGTCGCTGTTCCGCCTTACCCAGGCATGGTGCAGTTCATTGTGGTGCATTGCAGTGCTATTATCTCGGAAATCATGCATCCTGGGCATGAAACATGGTTTTTGCGGTCTGTAGGGACACCAAGTTTTGTTCCTCGTGTCGGGACCAGTTGAGAAATATTTTTTCATTCCCTTCCCGGTAAACATGTTTTATGCTTCGTTGGCAGGCACCATCTCGCAGAAATCCTCTGGAAAAGTAATTTCACCTGATGCAGAAAAAACGTGGAAACTTTTGGAATACTAACTGCCTTCACCATAGCCTCTCATATCCATTTGCCTCTCATACATTTTTTGTTTCCCTTCCTGGAGAACATGGTTTACGGCTTTGGCGGCAGGCCACAAACCCATACATTTGAACTTCTGCTGAAATCCAGGGAAAAGGGTGAGGTGTCCAAATGTCATGTAGCCAGTAATGTCCACAGGGTCCTAACTGGTATCTATGCAAAATGTGGTGCAGATTGGTGAAACCGTGTGGAATTCTAGAAGGAACAATGCTTCTTTAAGCCACAAACCCACAACCAAATTTGGACTTTTGCTGAAATTCAGGGAAAGGGGTAGGGTGTCCATATGTCATGCAGCGAGTAATGTCTGGAGGGTCCAAACCGGTAACTATACAAAATGGGGTGCAAATTGGTGGAATGGTGAGGAATTGTATCAGGAACAATGCTGTGTGCCTCAAACCCACACACAACTTTTGACTTTTATATATATAGATGGGAATTCCGATTATGTTTCAATTATTTCTTTCCTGCTTCAGATATGATATGATATGGCATTTATAACACGCCTATACACAAGTGTTTCAAGGCGCGACGAGGCATGGGAGGGGAAACAAAGGGAAGACAGAGACAACGATCCTACTAGGCCAGGTGGCATTGAGATTGTGCAAGTGCAGGGAAGGGGGAAGGGGAAAAGTGCCAGGGGAAAGGGGAGGGGACAGTGCAGTACATAGGATAATAGTAAGATAAATAAACACAATAAATAAAAGTGAGGCTAGCTGCTGGCAAGTGCAGGGTAAGTGCAGACATCGAGTGTCAAGTGCTAGTAGGGGCTGTAGGGATACAGAACAGCCCCTGAGTGCAAGGGTTGCCAGGGGGGTAGTGCAGGTGTGCAACTGGCGGTGAGGGGACCTCGCCTGAGATCAGAGGGTAGCCAGGTAACCAGTGCAGTTTCAGATTCAGCCAGGAGATCAGCAGGGGAGAGGAGGAGAGAATTCAGAAGCAAAGAGGAAGGTCTTGAGGTGCTTCCGGAAGCGGAGATGGTTCTCCTCAAGTTTCAGAAAGACTGGGAGGATGTTCCAGAGGCAGGCCCCAGCAGAAGAAAGATATCTACCACCAACTCGCTGTATGGAGCTCGAGAGGGAAGATATTTAGGAAGAGAGAGTTGAAGGTATTGAGGTCCAAGGCCCCAAAAGGCCTTGTGGACAATGTAGAGGGTGTAGAACCTAATCCATGCCGCCACTGTGAGCCAGTGCAGAGATTTCAGTCCTGGAGAGATACGATCCCTGGGCTTGAGGCCAAGGACAAGTCTCACAGTCTTGTTTTGGATGAGTTGCAGAGGGCGGAGTGTAGATACAGGCAGATTTAGAAAGAGGATGTTGCATTAGTCCAGCCTAGAGAGAACCAGAGCTCTGGAGTCAATGAGCTTTTGGGGGGAGGAGATCCATCTATGACGTTTTTCAGAAAATAAGAAATACCTTTTCCATGAGGACTGAAACATAAAGTAAATGAATTAACATTGTATTAGTACATGTTTATAAAAAAATAAAAAAGGCATCTCTGTTTTGTTTAACTGATGGCTTTGGCCTTAACTAGCTTTGTCAGAGCTAACCCTCTGCATTACACAACGGGAGTCATTTTCAAGTTAAGTCAAGCGGAGCTTTATTTCAACAAACGTCATAAAAGCATTAAAACAAATGACAGCATTGTATACAGACACACAATTCATATTTCAAATTCAAAATGACAATGTAAACCGTAAGTCTAAAGTCCTTATTTCATAATATAAATAACATAGTTCCTATCTACTCACTTTCATCCATATGTCTCTCCCATGCCAAGTGTACGAAAGAGACATCGATACTGCTGAGATGCTTTCTTTGGTTTTCAAGGATCTACATTAATGCAAAGCTGATGTTAAATTGACAACATCATTATTCCTCAGCAATAGCATGATATATCATTTTTGTGGATGTCATTAAACACAGGACATAGGAAAAGAAAAGTGCGTAAGATTTTCCAATGTCATCACACAAGCAGGACATACGTCCAAACAAGTTGGGGGTCACTTCTTCTTGAGGCTGGCAACAGGAAATAATGCCCAGCTAGAGTTTTATTATAAGCCTACTATTCAAATGGTGTTCTAGATCTAAATACTTTTCATAAACAATTGAGCTTTTGATTGCCAAATAGCAGATGAAAAGACTACCAGTCGAACAGCAAGAAAAAGATACTTCCTGATACCATTGCACACATTTCTGTTTGATCAACAGTATAGTTCTACAATTTACATGAATTTACAGGAAAAGTATTTTCCCACAAGTATGACATTCGTTTTTTAAAATGTTTTTATTTGTTTGGGTCAAAAAAAAAGCTAAATTAGTTTAAAAAAAAACACAAAATGATAACATGGGAGCAGACAATAACCGCACAGAGGAAAAGAGTACAGGGGATAGATATAAAGAAAAAAAAAGAATGCAAAATAGAAAAAGAAAGAAGGAGGAGAAAATAGAAAAAGATAACCAGGCGGCCAGACCATGCCTTGATGACTACAGCAGCCGTCCCTTGGCTATTCTCTGTTCTGTCCATTTAATCATGTCGAGAAAACATAAATAATTATCAGACCTCAGAACCCCTGTGACTCTTTTACTTCCACGTCCGGTTTATGTCTACATTGTGTCGATCTCCTGTTGGAACAGTACAATTTTTACTAGAACCTGGCTGACTGCTATAGTTAGGGCAGTACCATGTCCCAAAATCAGCAGATTCCAAAACATTTCTGAAGACAGACATTCTACTTTGTCCACAAATTTAGAGAAATGGCTTACTCTTACATCCCAGGCCCCTTTGCAGTCTCAAAGCAAATGACTTAGGCTTTGTTTGGTTGGTTCTGCGCAAGTGTCGCACAAAGTGATGGCTTTATGTTGTAGTCCCTAGATGTTTAGAATTTCTCCTGTATGGATTAGGTTTAAGCGTGCCCTGAGAAATCTATTTTGTGACTCCCCATTCAGATGTTTTTGTAAATATTTTGGCAGCTGTCTCAACTTTTTCTCCACTATGAGAAAGCTTTTTGTAGTTTTTATATGCCTCATTGTTGTCCCTGTGCTAATCCAGTCCAGTGTTTCTGTTTCTTTTTTTGCTTTCAAAGGATTAGCCATCAGGACTTCTATTGATGTATCAGCTTCCAACAGAATTCTAAGAGCTTTTGTTTCTAGATGTTTAAGTATCTTTGACTTATTCATTTGCATCTGAAGTTTTATATCCTCATATAGAGAGTTTTCTTGTGGTTCTTTTATCAACTTATAGCGTGAAAGCAATCTCCAGTCTACTTGTTGCTCCAGGGATTTCAGCCCGAGTTCGAACCTTAGGGCTGACATGGGCAGACAGTTTGGCAGGCGTAATGATCTTTTCCATATCTGACCTTCTACTTTTGCCAATCTATCTCCCAGAGTGTTGGATTGGCCTCCAGGCTGTATAGTATCACAGGGGTTATTTTTGCAATGTAGAACTTTACCATCGGTATGATAGAAAATTTACAAAGTTCCCGTAGAATTTTTTTCATCTGTGGTACCGCTTTCTCCACTTTTATCCTTATTTCTTCTTCAATGTTATTGATTGATGGAGAAGTGCGTATCACATACCCCAAGTACATTAGCTCTTCTGTTCTTGGGATCACTTCACCTTCGAGAAACCAACTTGTGTAATTTATGCGCTTTTTGGGTGCTTTAGTACTAGAATTTTTTGTTTCTTTGCGTTTACTAGGAGTCCATTTGCTTTGGTATACTTGCTTAGGCCATTCAGCAAATGTTGCAGTCCTACCGCTGTTTTGACAATCAGGACTATATCGTCCGCATAGGCGAGCCAGTAAACCTGTTTAGAGTTTAGAGCTACAGTTTAGAGCTCACCATTGTCCATGATTGCAAAAAAGACCCTAGGTCTGACAGATACAGGTGGAAAAAGAATGGTGCTCCCAAGCAGCATTGTTTCACTCCTTGTTCAACGTTAATTGTGTTACTTAGATGCCAGCCTCATCTAGTCAAACCATCAGAGAGGTATCCTTATACAGTTCAATTAATATTGACAACAAACCCCTTGGTGCTCCCCAATTTCTCATTTTCAACTACAAGCGTTCTCAATTGACTAGGTCAAATGCCCTGGAGAAATCTACCCACGCCCTATACACGGGGCCTTCTCCAAACTCTTTTGAGTGTTCTACCAGCAGGCACAGTGTTAGGCCATTTAATGTAGTGGCCATAACCTTTCTGAACCTATTTTGAAATTCAGAGACTATCTTTGTTTGCTTTGCCCAATCCTCTAGCTCTATCATGATCATTCTCATGAAAATGTTGCTTTCGATATCGAGGATGGCGATTGGCCTGTAATTCTCTGGTAGAGACTGTTCTCCCCCCCTTATAGAATGGTATAATCACAGCTTGTTTCCAGGAGGAGGGGAAGGTTTGGTTCTCTAATATTCATTATAAAGGTTGAATAAAAGGTTCCCCCAGGTTTTTACGTTGTTTTTAAAAACCTGGTAGGTTAGCCCATTTGGGCCCACTGCCTTTGAAGATGAAGCATTTTGGATTAGATTTTCTATTACTTTGATATCAAATTGAAGCTCCCATTGTGCTTCTTCCTTCTTCTCTCCTGGGATCTCTGATGTATTTCTAAAATTATTTGTAAGGTAGTCTACCCAGTTCCTTTCCGAGACTAAATTACATTGATTGCTGTTACAGTTTGGTTTCTTGTCCAAGTTGTTTATAATGGACCAAAAATTGTGTGTGTTGTCTTTGCAAAGAACTTTGAGCATCTGCTCATTATCTTGTTGATGACGCAGGTCATTTCTTGCTCGTAACCACTCTTTATAGGCTCTTGAAAGTTTCTGCAACTCTCTGTGCAGTGTTGTTCGGTTTGTTATAAACTTTTTCAGTCATCTACTTTCTCTTCTTAGTCCTTTTTTGTGCTCCCAGGTTTCTTCATCAAATGCATGCTGATGATGAATTATTTTCCGAGGTCCACTTGTACTTGGTGGATGTACAGCCCAGATAAATTTCTTAAAGCATTCAGGTTTGCAATTTTCCTTTAGTTCCATAGGGGGGAAGCATGTAAGTTTATCATTTAGCTTCTTCCCCTCTCTCTTATATAAGTATGACATTCTTTTTGCAGAAAGGGTTTCTTTACCATGGTACATCTAATACTCCCCTTTGTTTTTGGACGTCAATTGTGGCATGTTTGTAGTGGCACAATTCCAACGAGGAACGGAATACAACACTCCTCTCATAGATACTACGCATTCAATGGCAGATCGTTCTAATTCATAATCCGCTGCCAAATAGGAGGCCGCAAAGGAAGTCCTAATAGCTGTTTTAAGAACTTATTTTCTTTTCAAGTTACTAAACTACAGTCAACTTTTCCTAAATGTCTGAGAAATATAATTTATAGATCCCTCTTTTGCTTTGGCCTTGATGACTGTTGGTGCTGGTTTAATCATTCTTTGTCCCTGCTCACGGACAAACCGCAGCACTGCTCCAGAGTTTTTAGCCAAAGTTAGGTTGGATTTCATCAGTTGGTCTTCCCAAGAATCTTTTTTGTTGATTCTTATGCCTAAATAATCAGAAAATGCGAGCTCTTCAATCTTGTTCCTTCCACAGCACACTCTGATAATTTTTCAGTGAGTAGAGTGCAAAATGAAAGCAGACCTATTGCTTGTATGCTTCCGTTTTGCATTCCAACTCATTTTCTGGCCTTTCCAACGCATATGTGGAAGCATAAAACAGAGTTTGCATCGCTGCTTTGCTTTCCTCATAATTCTTGGAAAAACACCATATGTTATGCCTGCAATAGATTGTTTCATGCAGGTATAAAAACCAATAGATTCTTATTACCTGTTTATTTGCAGGCATAGGAATCCATTAAATAAATGCTTGCTACAAAGTGTAGTTTGCATGCAGCCTTTACGTTTGTGGACAATGTATCATAAAAGTAAATAATAAAGGTGATTTTGCCTTGTTTTATTCTTCACAATCACACTGCTTCTTACAAATGGTAAAATTGCATGCAGTGAAACTAATGGGACATAAGTGCTAACGTTGACAGCCACCTGCATGCAATATGGAATTGAAATGACTGCCCAAATGTTCACGAAACCAAATCCCAACATGCTCATTGCAATGACTTCACAGAATCACACATGAATGTAGGAAACCTCTGTATTTGCATACTATGGTTTGATCATCTTCTCCATTTGAGACTTTTTCACTTTCCCAAATATTCATAACTGTTGTTTAAAGGCGACAATGGAGGCAGGCTTCTTGCCCACTTGCATTGGAGACTCTGTAAATCACTGACACACTATTAATGGTACTGCAACTTAATACTGTGGTTCACATGACTTTTTGTCATAGCAGAATGAAGGCATATGTAGAGCTCATGCAATGTCAAATTTCTTACAAGGTTTTGTTTTTATCAAAGAATCAATATGGGAAATATATTTTCATTGTTATTTTGTTTACGATTGTGTCTCGGAATCTGCCCATTTAATGAGAAAGGGGGGCTCTTGTTCCATATGATGTACGATAAAATCCATGCACAAAATGTATGTGTAAATATTTCATGCATTCATTTTACTCCACACCATATTTTTCTTGATTTGTATGGCTGAGATGAGACACGGATTGTAATGTATTATTCTTCCAGCCATGTACTCTCCACCAAACAACTGCTATAGTATTTACACCAGCATGACACTTTTGGTATGCAGTAATAAAATCATGGCAAAAAATAATCTGTACAAAAAATCACAGAAAAAATGCTGTGGTTTGACCCAGTAAAGGCGTACTCCATTATACCATTTAAGGGCAGAGGAGGTTGCAGGGGTGTCCCCAACTCCACTTAAATGATATAATGGGTCTGGGGGTGGAAGGGGTATCCCTCCCATCCATTACATGGATTGCAGCAGCAAAACCATTGCCTTTTTGCCACGATTCTTTGTGTAAACAGCAATTTGTGCCATGATTCTAACACATGGAACCACACTTTCATGCTGGCATAAATACTGTGATGCCTATGGAATTATGCCTGATTTTTATTCCAGCAAAAACCAGACAGATGCCATAGGAATCTATTGTAACATTGCCTGTCATAGGAAAATGGCAGGCATTGTTCAGTTATTTTTCACAACAGAATGAAAAATGGAGGCGTAAAGGGAGGGGTGCCTCCACTTTTCTTTAGAACTCTGAGGTGCAAACAGTTACAGGGAACTTATACGTGAGCCCTAGTGTGTCTATGTCAGAAATAGAGTACACAAATATTGCAAATATATTATTATTTTTTGTTTAGTTTATTTTGTTTTATTGGTCAAAAATAAATTAACCTTTATCAACATAAATAGCACATTGGGCAAGAAGGAATTTTAAAATAGTAAAAATTGGAACTAAAAAAGAAAGAAAAAAAAATCACAATATCAAATCATTGTCCATCTTTAAAGCCCTAAAGAAAGTAGCAGCCGCCACAACAACAGAGGTAGTGGATCCACACAAATAGTAATTCAACATGAACTCAGTACCTCAGTTATTTAACATATACACATGCTTTCTGAAATCATTCAATCTTAATCCTTGAACCGCACTACAATATAGCAACAAATGTTTTATTGTTTCTCGCTGCTCCCTATGTTGGTAAAACCTGCATAATTACAACTCCTCATTCACCACGCCATTCCGTACCAGAATCTATTTTGTGTTGAATAATTTCCACCAAAACCTTAGAAAGAAGTGGCAAATACTCTTGTCAGGATATATCGACAAGAAAGGCGCCAACATGCCTCGCTTTTTGTGGTCCCGCCTAAGATGACACATGGTGGCATACTTATGGATTTTGTCCACTGTATGGACCCAATTAAGGTCGTAAAGTGCTTGTTTTACTGTACGTGGATGTATACTCAGATCTCCAAACTCACAGCAACATTCAGCCATTACAACAGAGCATACCTCCTCTAAGTCTTCCAAGACACCGAGACCTTTTTCACGACAGATTACTCTGAGATCCTCAAATACTGTTTTTTCACTAGGTATAAGGATTTTCCAATTTATTGAGAGGTATCACCAGTGAGCCCTAGCTGTCAAGGAAATTAATCCCAATTCATAGTGTATTACAGCGTGTTGGACTGAGCAAGAGAGAGGACGTACTTTCCTCCAAATCCAAACCTGCAAAAAAGGCAAGTAGTCGACTGTTCGCAAATCATATACTTTGATCCCATAAAGGATGTTGGGGGCAATTTTCCCTTTGCAAAAATGAATTGCTGGTAAAAGAGAACATCCTATGTATCTAGAGTCTACTCTACACAGCTGATTTGATAGTTTGATTGCACGTGCATGGAGCCAAGACTGAAATAGTTTTTTGTTGTTTTTCGAAGTAATCCCAAATCCCAAATAGAGAAGGGAATCAATAGTCTCCGTTTTCTCGGCCTGAATCCCCCACCTAAAGGACACTTTTCTTCTGGAGCAGGATAACTGCATCACTTTAGTCTTGGTGGGATTGATAGAAATAGAATGAGCCTCCACAAAGCGGAAAAAACTGTCAAGCAGGTGCTGCAGACCTATCGGCATACTATCTAAAATTAAGAAGTCATCTGCGTAACCTAGCCATAATGATTTTACATTTAGGATTTTTGGAATTACCAGGGCATATGGCATTAGATGTTTTCCTATATCTGCCATATACAAGTTAAAAAGGCAGGGGGCCAAAATGCACCGCTGCCTTACCCCCTAGAGGTAGAGATTGAGCAGGATAGCAGGCCCTGATGGTTTGAACACACTTCAATAGTTGAATGGTCATATAGGCCAACCATCAATCTCAACAGACCGGACGGAATACTCCACTTGTGTAACTTATGCCACAGAAAGCCCTGATCAATGGCGTTAAAAGCATCTGTGAGATTCACAAAGGCAAAATAAACGGGGTGACTTCCCTTTGCCCAAGATCGATGTTGAATACATTTGATCATTAGACCATTGAGCAATGTCCCCATGTTCTTTCTAAAGTCTACTTGCCACTTCGAAATTCTCCCAGATTGTTCGGGCCAGGATTCTAGATGCTGCAGCAAAATTAAAGTAAAAACCTTGCTGTCAGCATCTAGAATCACAATGGGCCTATAGTTACACGGGTTCGATCTAACCCCTTCTTTTTAATGGGAATAGCGTGGGCTTGTGACCATGTAGGGAGAAAGTGCCCCAACCGTAACACCTGAGTAAACAAAGTCGACAGGACATTTGCCTAGGTCATCGGGTCAGAGTTGAATAGATTTTTCTACAGCCTATTTGGCCATGGTGCCTCAGAAGTGCTAATGACTTTCATTATTTTCAAGGCCACCTCCTTGCTAATATTGAAGTTGTATGGCTTGTTACCTAAAGAAGGAATACTCAGTTGCTCAACAGAGGACCTCACGGGCTGAGCAAAGACATTGAAAATGAGCTACCCTGTCGTCCTCTGGGACGGCGTTCACCCTCCTGTCAGCTTGTAGGGTGTCTATGTCGTTAAGAAGTGTCCAGAATGCCTGGGAATGTTTATTATATAGAGCTGTCAGCGTAGTCTTGCCATCCAAATGCAACCTGCTAGCATGAGATGTGTGCAACTAGTTGGTGCTCCTTAAGTGAGCGCTTTTCTCGGGGGCAGTTAGAAATCAATTGCCTTGAATGTTCCTAACCAGCCGTCTCAGCTCTCTTTTCCTAAGGACAAAATCTTCACTATATGAACGGCAATGTTTCCTGAGACTGGGCATGTGGTTGTTTTTCCTCAGTAAACTGGCCTCAATTGTGTCAAACACAAAGCATTAAAAACGATCGACCGAAAAGGCATCAAATTGCCAGTCACACGATGATACAGAAATACTTCTAGTAAGAATTTCATTGAATCGTCAGGCCAATGTTGCTGGCCACGCAATTCATTTGCCCTTACTGTTCAGAGAAATTGCAGCCAAGCCGTTAAGGTAGAAATCCCCTGCGGTCGTCTGCCCCGAAGATGTAAAAATAAGACGTGAACAGTTAATGATCGTTTAGATCTGTACTTATTACTTTGAATCGTGAGCAATTCTGAAATAGACAGCTTCCCATGAACATATAGTCGATGGCAGAACTAGAGAGCCCATTGGTCCAGGTAGTCTGGGAGGGTATGTCGCTGGGTGCCGTCTGATTTAAAGGAACCGTCCCAGTCCAAAAAAACTTTCCAACCACCCGTTCCCATTTACCAACTTTGCACCTTGCTGGCTGTTTCCCTCCCGCTTGTCAGACTATATATGCTGTGAATAAAATCGGAGTTCAAATCGCCTACCAAGCCGACATACCCCCTTGGAGATCCATTGAAACACTCATTTATGAATGATGTTATAGATGCAAGTACATCGCCCATTGAGCACATGCCTGGATGCCAATATACGTTCATAATCAGGATATTTATCGGCACCCTCCTCTTACACTTTATGTATTTAGCCATAATTCCAAAGGAGATCTCCCAACTGACCAACATCCTAACTTCAGGGCATGATCCATACGGGTGTCCATAGTCTCCCTTCTTGAGCTCCCTGGAAGGACACTTTATATCCGTCCAAGGAGGGAGGAGACCTAAGCCCGGATTCCTGGAGAGTAATTATGGTATAATTCCCAAGCTCTTGACACAGCTGATCATTGTTAAATGAATTACTATGCCCAGGTGTGTTCCAAGAAATCACTGAGGACCCTTTTAAGCCAGGGGGGTCAAGGTTCCTGGGCTGCTGATATGTGGTCTAATTTGATAGAATACCCAGCAACCGACTTTCTTCTGCTGCCATCATTATTCTTTTCAATGAGAAAAATGTATCTTCCAAAGGTCCACCTCCCCCACTAGGAGTGGCAGGCCTTGCATTTATCCGATGTCTGCTGTCCACAATGGCCCCCTCCCCAGGGAGAATCTTGCCACTAAAAGGCACCAGATCAAAACCCAGACTTCTCAGATTGTCTCGTTCATTCAGAAGGATATGTCATACACTATTCTTGACTTCACATAAATCACAGCCCGATCGTCCTTAGTGTTCTATAAAATAGATCCTTTCCAGGTCCTTGGAATTAATATTAGACAGTGCTGGAATCTCTATTAATAACGATAGTATAGTCGTGCAATTCAACACCATGGGTTGAGTGTCAGGAATTACACTTTCAAAAAGGATCGCAAGAGGATTTATTGGAGAGCAATCTTTCTGCCGCATATTCTGGTTCTATGTGCCGAGTGTAACTGAACCACTCAACCCCTTTGGATATCGGTCATACCATCCACCCTGATGCAGATTTTTATTCTGAGGAGGGTTGAAAACCTCCAGCTTTGAAAGGTGGGTCCCTAACTCGGCAGCGATGGATTGCTGCAAGAAGCTTATTGTTGAAAAGCTGAGGAAGTCGCTTATGAGAACCCATGGTGCTAATTAAAGGTGCCAAAGATTGCCCATGGAAAGTCGCCGAATCTCGAGTGATAAGTGAGGCCCAAATCGAGATGTGCTCCTGAGGAGGCATTAAGAGGGACGTAGCCTCCCTATACCGACGGGATTCAATGAGTTGACTCATGCAATCACAGAGGGCATTGTTAATTTGTGCACAGCATGAATTACTGCACAGGTATATTTGCCCCTGCATCCTTCGCCAGGCTTAAAGCAGTGTCAATAGGGTGCATACTTAAGCTAGACCTCGAAGAAGATATGCTGGATAATGTAGGCGTGGGATAAGCCAATGCCGCCTTCACTGCTGGTTGAGAAAAAAGGGAGCGTAGAAAGTTGTTCACCACCTGCTTTTATGATTGGTTATAGGTGCAGTTTTTAGTTTTTCTACCATTCTCATCACCATTCCTTTGGCGTTTAGGAGACTTCGAGGACACCCGAACCTCGACATTCGTAGCCGAGATTGAGACTTCCTCTATTTAATCATTGTCCACAGAGATGACGTCTGCAGTGCATGTAGGGCCCCAATTGGGTGTAGACTAAAAGTCTGCTTGAATAGCTTGTCCACTTCTCAGTCCTGGTGGAGTTTTAACTCCCCCTAAAAAAGAGGGGCTTGACGATAACTGTGCCACTTGCATTACAGAGTGTGCCCGTTGCTTCAAAGTAGTTATAGCTTTTTATGTAGGATCATATGTCAAATGATGGCAGTAGTTTCCACTTGTTCCTGGGGCCTTGTGCCTTTCATAGGCATGAGTCAAACAGTGGAAAAGTGTTTGCTGTTGTTTTGTTAGGTTCTGTTGGCTCTTTCTTGTGGGCAAAAAGAAATTCCTTTGCTGCAACATGTAGTTTAACATGTTAAAATTTAAATAATAATGCTTCTAAATGCACTGTATTAGATTTAGTTTCTCTCTGTATGCCCTCATTTAATGAGACCGTTATACATAAGACTTCATTTATTTTGGCAGAGAGCCCATCTCGATCTTCCCTGGATCCATTCTCCATTCTTCGCATCACTGCGCACATCCACCTTGGCGGTAAAAGGGTCGGCGAGCGGGCTGGGGAAGATGAAAATAAATCTGACCCAGAAAGCTGGTGCCCATTTTGTGGAGGTACATTGGACAGCAAGCTCAAATCGGGAGGTGTATTTTCCGGGATTCAATCAATGACAGCCGTATGACTAGTTGGAAGAGGAGGCCAGAGGTTCTGTGTGGATAAAGATTTACCTGTCTCCGTAGCAATACGTTCCAAGGAGCTAGGTACTATTTCTCCCTCCCCTCCCTCTGCCTCGACTGTTGTAGTAGGAGAATTAAAAGTCTGTCGAGCCGAGAAAAATAATGAGGTTCTACTGGAGGGTGGAGCGACCTCTGAACAGGCCCATTGAGATTCAGAGCTCGCCCTCCGGCACATTAAAATGAGATAGCTGCACCTTGAGGAGGATGGGGTGCAGGATTCTCTTACTCCGACACAATTCAATAAGGACAACTCAATGGTTTGGCAAAGGGAAGTCTGTTTAATGACAAGTACAAAAAACGGGGAAACAAATGGAAATCAGCAGCGTTGCGATCGCCTGTCTTGCTTCAACTTCCAAATTCTTCATTCAGACAGCAATAGTTATACCCAAAAATCATCATCATTGACGTGCAACACACATAAGTTTATCATACAATTCTATTGGTTGGAAAAGGTAACTTAAGTATAGGTTCTATATCTGTATATAGTAACAAAGTGTAAGGATTGGATAATTCTTATCAAGTGGGCATCTACGCCCATCCCTCTACATCACTTGTGATAGACGTCACTACAATTACGACGTCTTATTGGTTATACTAGCTATAGGACTCAAGATTATTAGGTCCATTGTGATTGGGTGGGTTACATCCCTAGGCATACATCTCTACTTTAATTAGCAGCATGCAGAATAGACACCCAGGTGCCTTGTGCCCCACGATTCACCCTGCCTCCCTTCCATCAATCAGTACTTTAGGGCTATGTGTCAATTAGTTGTCTGAGGATGGCCTCGAAACTGTAGCTTCTTATCAGGAAAAGTTATGGCATCCTCGGTTTCTGGGTGGCATGAAACGTTGGTACCTCTTCGCCCTTGGGTGGTCACTTGTCTGTCCACCGTGAATCTGCTTCATTCTCCTTCTTTTCGTGTATTTGTTTCTTCCGTAGCCTCGCCACCTTCCTGGGGCCTCCTTATCTCGACCTTCACTGGCTGGCGGCTATGCTCTGAACTTTCGATTCTCCGAGGCTGTCGCTCTCCTCCCTTCCTTAGGTTGACCTCGAATTCCCAGGAATTGAGCTGCTTCTTACTGAATTTAGATTCTGCTCCATCCTTTGGCTTTGGATGGAATATGAATCTGGGCCTTGTTAGCCCTTTGCTGCCTGGGCTTAATTCTGCTTTTACAAAATTAGTCGCACTTGTATACTGTGCTTCATTGAGGTAGATATATAATTGGCGCATGTCGCTCTATTCTTCTACTAAGCTTCTTGCATTCCAAGCATATTTACAGGCATTTTAGTCAGTTACGTGTGTTCATCTCAATTATTGGTTACGTTTCTTTATATTAACATCTTTTCTCTTACATGTCCATTACAACCTTATTCCTAGCATTTGTCCCTTGTATGTCAACTTTCGTTCGTCGTTTATGTTCATCTGTATGACTGTTCAGGTTTTTATGTCGTCACCATTTACCTTCCGTTAGGGCTCTTTGGGGACGGCATGTATGTAGTTTTCATTTCATGTCAGCTGCTGGTACGGTTGTCTCAGTGGGTACAAAGCTGCTCATGGCTGTCTGGTTATAGGCACTTCGATGGGTATTGCATTTCTGATGGGCACTGGGTAGGGACCTAGAATTGCTCTCTGTTGGTTAATTTGTTCCTCATACGTCACATATCTCGGCGAGTATGTCCCTGGTACCTTGAAATGGGGGGCTGGGGTGCAGGCCATGTCTGGGACCTCCTCTACACTCCCCCCTCTGGTCGGTTATTCGACCAATTCTGCATCCTCCTTTGTGTTTGTCTTATTTGGCTCTTCTGCTTCTCGTTCATCATCTTCTGGGGTTGTACACGATGGTGTGAACGTATGTATCTTTGGTGTCCATATTTTTATCACTGCTTTCAAACTTCCTGCTGTCTTTACATGTTCGTCTTTGTTCCAGGTCTTGAGCTGACATTGTCCAGTTGGGCTGCAATAGATCCACTTTCCTTCATACCTTCGTCGTTTTCTGGGATACACAAACTTTGTTCCTTCTGGTGCAAATTCACCCGCCCTCACACAGTCTCTTATTTCTTCATCAGTCAGGTCTCTGGGCTTCCATCCTGGTTTGACATCGACCATGATCTTCATCCCAAAGGCTTTCTTCGCAGTTTTCTGGCATTGTGTGATGATTAACTTGATAACACAAAATCCTAGTAGTATCATTACTAGCAGGGCTCCCAGAATTTTGAATATGTCTTCCATCCATTGTGGGACCCATAGAAATAGTGTTCTAAACCAGTTGTCGGCATCAACCTCGTCGGTTTCATTGATCATCTGTTCTGCAGGTTTGTCAGCATACTTATGGCTTCTGTTAAAGTTCCATTTTCTTCGTCATGCGAAGGTATAAACATGCAACATGATTCTCTGATTTTTGTGCAAACACCTTCGCAGTGATCATGTCGAGTACATATCTGTTCTGGAGAGTCATCAATCGGATTGCTCTCAATTCTTCTTTGATTGTGTTGAATCCTTTTATGGCTTGTTGATGGTCTGCAATAACTCCCATCTGGTTATCTGCAACCATTTTGTATTTACTCCAACTTGGATGTGTGGCAAGAGTATTGTTGTGAATACTGATGAGGTGAGGCTAAACAGCCTGTGTTCATATGGGATTGCATAAAATGCTTCTTCCGATTTGGCAGAAAAGTAATTTTCCCTCTTCATTCGGGATACCAGTTCCGCAGACCTCCTCTTCTTTAGGTGAGCATCTGCTTTTGGGAAACTGTCCATAGTCAGGTCACTTTTCGGGATTACTAGTGCAGGAATGTGGACGTTCACTATCGTGCATATGCCTCCCCAGTTTTTCGGCAGCCTTATGTACGCTTTGGATCCACATGCCCAGTAATGGTCCATAATGACTGCGGTTCCCTTAGTCATTCCTGGAGCTTCATAGATTCATCCGCATTTTTGATTCTCTCCCATCTTCCTCATGCCATTGTTCCTGAAGCACAATTTTGGGCTTTCCAGTGGCATTATCTGCAGGGGTCCTCCTCTGTCTTCGACTCACGTTAGCAACTTCACCACTTTGGCCATCGAGGTTTGCACAGTTTTTGTGAGTTTTCTATTGCTTCCTTGCAGGCTCCAAGGACCATCCATGCTTGGCATATCACTACTCCTTTCTCCCATCCATTTGGAGAAAGCACTGTTCCCTAAATCTGCATCTGTCCTCTATTCTTCCAAATTCAGGCTTCTTCTGGAGTTTTTCCTTGGACGTTTAGTCTGGGGTTTCTCTCCCATCTTGTTCCTGCTAGTTGCGCTTCTGGCTTTGCATACCTGATCACATGATTCCTGTTATGGGCTCTGTTTCTTGTGTTAATGTCCTGGACATAGTCATCTTCATCGGGATATGCTGTTTCTGTTGCCCATATCAGTGAGGCATCTCTTCCCATAAATTGTCCGCTGGTGTTTCACATTGCTACTTGTGACAGACAGTGTGCTGTCGGACATCAATTTCTACAGCTACAAAGATCTTTGATTTTCCCATGCTGTACGGTAGGAGTGCACAGACGTAGCATTCTCCCCCAGCCTTTCTTCTTCTGACCTTATTTTCTAGATGTGCTGTGCTGTCCAGGTAATCGTTCAGTTCATTGTTATCTTCATGCAGGCTTCTCAGTGTCTTTCTGCAGTTAGCCATAACTACATCTGTAAATGCGTTGGTGTGACTTTTCCTCACTAGAGGACTCTCAGGCATACTTGTCGGTGAAGCAGGTTCCATTGCCTGTATCGCTGTGAAAGGAGGCGGTTTTGCAATTCTCTTCCTCTCCTCTCGTATTCCTTCATGGAGTGCCTTTATCCACCATCTGCTTGGCATCTGCCCAACGTTAGGTCGTATCGTGGGCCTGGTGTTTAACATTTTTGTTGGAACTGGTATGCTTGTCATTCTAGTCTCTGTAGTTTTATTTTTCAGCTCCTCGTGTAGTTTCTTTGCTTTAGCTATAAACGGGAATAAATGATCTATTAGCATCTGTGTCTTTGCAGTGAATTCTCTCATAGTCGTTTCTGTCTTCTCTAGGGCTTTTGCTATATCTTCTTTAGTTGGTCTTTCATTTGCTTCTTTTCAGTCACCTTTATTATTTTCAGGGACTGGTTGTTTGGTGGGCAGTCCCATAATTTTTGTTGCCATCGTTCTAGGTTCTGGAGCCATTGACACTTGCCCCTGTTCCTGTGCATTCAGTGTGTGTGTGTGCGTGTAGTGGTCAGTGCTACATTTGCATTCGTTTCGCGCTGACCCTGTCTCCAGCTTTTCTCTTCATTCGTTACCTCAAGTGTGTATAAATCACTGCTAATTATATTCAATTTTAGGTCGTTTACTTTACCATCAGATTTTCTTGGGACTGGGATTACTATATAGGGTCTAGGTGCTTTTGTGGGACTCATGGGCACCTTATCCAGTGGGTGCACTGAAATTGGGACATTTCGTGCACCAATAAAAAATGCAGTTCTGATTGTTAAGGACAGAAAAACAATTATAATTACTATGCATATGCTCATGATTGATCGGTATGACAGCTTGCAGCATTTTCTTCCAGGAAAGTGGGGGTGCCCCTCTGATTAACGGGAGGACCAAGTTACTGTTCTGGGCCCCCATTTCAATCATGAGTCAATTGTCAGTGTTTATTTTTTTTTCTTACTTCGTTCTTGGTTCTTAAGAGATTTGTATAATAAGGTGTCAAGTGCTTCTCGAGTGTCCCCCTCTTGTGGTGGACGATTGTCTCTGGTTATGTGAAATAGTTCTCATACTGGATTGTGGAAAAAGATTGACTAACACCTTTGGTAAATCACATTCATTATGCAAATTCAAAATAGGTAAGTTCCCAATGCACTCCCCAAATCTGCTTCTGTCCTGAGGACATGGTGGTACCTGTTCAAATGCGGAACACTAGAAAGAATGGTATCACTTAAAATAAACAAAAATAAAACAAACAGTGAAGTTCTTTTCTCTGCTCTTCTCGATCTGTCCCACGGCGGAAAGATGAAGAACTTTGTCTCTGTCCTCTCGATCTGTCCCTCGGCGGAAAGATGAAGAACTGTGTCTCTGTCCCCTCTATCTGTCCCTCGGTGCAAAGATAAAGAACTGTGTCTCTGTCCCTTGGATCTGTCCCTCGGCGGAAGGTTTCACTGGAATCTTCGTAGATATTCTTGTTGAAAGCTGCACAGCTTCTCCTGGAGCATGATCCCATGGAGGAGTGTTCCCATGTGTGCAACATTAGCTGGATCTCTGATGAAGGTGATGACGTCAACCTCGGCAGGTCTCCCCACCATTTCTGGATAGTCAGTGACTAGGCAGAATAGGACATTGTGGGCCAGCCGGGAGACAGGGGCATTGTCCTTATTTGCTGGTTTCGAGATCACAGGCCTTTCTATTGACGTGAACAGTCTTTACACTTTCCTGCTGCATGGATTGCCACTACGTAGTTGAGCTTGGTCCACAGTTGTTTCAAATGTTCAGTGTTTCTGGGTCTCTAATGTAGGTTAGTGTGTCCGTGGTTCTCCCGACTAGTCCTGGGCACTCCTCTATGATGTTTCTTCAACAATGCCTAAGTGTGGCTTAGTTCAAAAGTTCGTATTGTCAATGCATTGTGACTTAGATGCGTGATTCTCTTCTTCACCCTGCAGCTAAGATGCACAGAGTGTCTATTATGTCCTTATCCCCTTTTTGCTCAGAGGAAATGTCCAGTTTAAAGCAACAATTTTCAGAGTTCTTTGTCTTGGCTTTTCTGCTCATGCGTCCTTCTTCCTCGTCATGGATCTCGTCTGTACATGCTGAGGTTCTTCCCCGTTGTCTGTAGTTTCTTCGCGGTGGGGTGCAGCTAGAGGGATCTCACTGATGAAGGGTTCAATGTCATTAAGGAATATCCATGATCGCCTGCCTTGCAATTTGATTGCTGACGGAGTGCAGTCCTTGACGATGAAACGGCCGTTGTATCTTCGCTCGTCCCACCTTTTCCTTGTGTGGTTCTTTACCAACACTGCATCACCAGGGAAGATGATTGGCACACATAGACCTTGAACTGTGTCTGTTTCGGCACCTCCTGCTGTGTCTCATGTTGTGCTGCACCCTTTTCGTTGTCGCTGTACTTGGTCTGTAACGATGAGAAGGCTTGATGGCATGCAGTTCAGGTATTCCGACAATTCGCTTCCCAGGACCTCTCGGGTTGACTGGGCATTACATCTAGCTCTATTTTGTGGGGTAAGGAGGGTGTTCATTCTTCTTCCTGTGACTATCTCGTGCAACCATCCCCTCTTTAGAGTAAGCTTCAATTTGGCTATCCTTTCCTTTAGCAAGCCGTTGAGCCTCTCACAAAAACCATTACCTTCCAGATGATTAAATGCCGACGTGAACTTGTGCTTTATACCAAGCAGCAAGCTATTCTGCTCAAAGACAGAGTTTACAAAATGATCTCATCACCTCACACACCCCCCATCTAGGGAACACTTCCCTCACCAGGAATTTGGCAGCACAGGTTGAGTCTGGGTGTGTACAGGGACCTGCTTCTATCCATCTTGAGAATGGACACACCACTACAATTAAATACCTGTACCCGTGACACGCTTGAATCATGTCAGCATAATCGATATGTAAGTGCTGAAAAGGCCCATTTTGCCGGGGGGTGACTCCTCTCATTCCTTTTAATGTATGCCCAGCGGTGAATTGCTGGCAGATTATGCAGTTCACCATGAAGAATGCAACATGCTCTGCTAAATTTGGTATAAACCAGTCGTCTGCAAGAGTTGTAGCAAGATTTTCCTTTGTCATAAATGATGAGTAGTGCAGTTGTTCCAATGTTATTTTCAATAGGGCTACCGGTATGACTGGTTTACCCGTGCTGACTTGCCGCCACAATCCGTCAGAAGGGTTTAAGGAACACCCTCCATGCTTCCACAGGTTCTTTTCATCCTGTGGTGCTTCCCCTTGAATCTCCATCAGTTGAGTCTGCCTCATATTACTATAGGCTTCTGGTGTGGCTCAAGCTACCATCATTCGTTCATGGGTGCGTGTCTCTTCTACTTCCATGATCGTTTCACTCCTGGATGCCACACGCTTGGATTCTGTGTCTGCTGCGTGATTTCCGCGTGACACAAAATCTGTCCCATGAGTATGGGCGGAGCATTTCACGACCGCTATGCCAACTGAGAGCTGCAGTGCTTTTAACAGCCTGTCCAATAAGGCTGCATGCTGCACTGGCGTGCCGTCCGCTCTGAGGTAACCCCTCCTTTTCCAGCACGCTAAACATGCGTGCAATGTTGACGTGACATAGGCGGAGTCGCTGTACCCTGGTCTTCCTGATCTGTGTGATTCTCAATGGCGAGTATCAATGCCAATGGTTCTGCCACCTGTGCTGAATAATGAGATGGTATTTGTGCACTAACGCGTATTTGAAATTCTCTGTTTGCTATGTGTTTTATTACGGCAATGCCTTTGTATCTTTGCCCGTCTTCTTGGTCGATTCTCGAAGAACCGTCAATGAAAACGATCTCACCACCCGCCAGGGCATTTTACTTCACACTGGGGCTTTCATCATAGAATTCTTTATAGTTTGCGCAATCATGTATTGGTTCTCCTTCAGTGACTGGCTCAGCTATGAACGTAGCTGGCTTTACAGTTTTACATCAAACTATTTTGATCGATGGATTAGATATAATTACTTCATAGGCAGAAGCTCTCTGTGAAGTCAATGTGCCTTTTGGTTTCTCCAAGATGGCGAATAATGAGTGCTCGACGTATAACGTCATGGAGCATCCCTTTACAATGGTTGTCGCCTTCTCTATGGCGAACGCTGCGGCAGCTAAACTTTGTTCACACGGGAACTGGCCTCTCATCACTGAGTCCAGTACCCCAACAAGGTTTTCTGAGCGAGCACTGCCATCATAACTCTGCCATCTGTGTGCGAGAACAGGTAAAATTCCTCTGCATAATTAGGAATCCCGAGAACTGGATCCATGCAAATCGCTCTCTTGAGTTCTGTGAACCCTTTGTCCATCGCCTCAGTCCATTCGATCTGTTCCTTTGTTGCTTGGGCCTTCTTTAGGGCCTGGAGTAAAGGCTTGGTATATGACATGTAGTCGAAGACCCATGCTCTAACATGATTGCACAGGCCTAAGAAGCTCTGCATTTGTTTCATCGTGAGTGGCTTAGCCGTGTTCATGATGGCTTCAGCCCTTTCTGGTGTCACCTTTTTCCCTTCAGGCGAAATTAACTGGCCTATGTACTGCACCTCTTGTTGACAGTATTGCAGCTTCTCCTTGTCAACCTTATATCCTTTCTCAGCCAGTATAGTCAGTAACTGGATAGAATTGCATCTGCATTGCTCTTCAGTGATGCTGCAGAACAGAATTTCATCCACATTCTGCAAAACAACACTGTTTACTGCAATATTGCTTAGGTCCATTTGCAGGACTCTGTTGAAAATGGACGGGGACTCACAATGCCCTTATGGCAATCTCGTGCTCTTCAGACGCATTTGTCTGAATGTAAATGACGTCAGATCTTGCGAATCACGGTGTAACGGGATTGAGAAAAAAGCATTTTTCAAATCAATCACAGTGAAGTTTTTCGCCTCGATCGGTATGTTACACAAGATCGCAGATGGATTAGGGACTATAGGGAACTCGTCTTCAACAATATGGTTTGATGCTCTTAAATCTTGGATTAAATGCCAAGATCCTCTCTTTGATTTCTTGACGGGATAAAACACCATATTACAGGGTGATTCTGACGTCACTAGGATGCCCTGGTCCATCATGGCGGCAATTGTCTTCGCAATCCCTTCATCCGCTTCTCTGGACATGGGATATTGTCGTGCTCTTGGTAAAATCGCTCCTGGTTTTAGTTTAATTTTCACTTCCCCTGCCCCTTTCAGAAGGCCTACATCATAGGGCCCTGTAGTCCATACTGAGACAGGCACCTGGGCCATATCGTCATCAGAGTATGAGGGACGGATCGAAGCTAACATCATTCTCTGTGGCACTTCTCGTTTGATCATTTTGACCCAGAATATGAGACTTACTTCCACCCTCGTCTCTTCTAAGTCAGGGTGTTCTTCGAACAGATCGTCATCAGTGACTTCAGTCACTCAATACCCTTCTTCAATGGCGATAATTGCACACCATTGTCTGCCTTCGTCGTCGAACCCCTCGACCATTGCTACCTCCCTCTGTACTGCTGCACTATGTATCATTAAGGGAAATACTTGTCCCCTTGTCCCCCTTCTTCAAGCATGGGTATTCTTGGTCTGAATAGAAACTCGTCCGGGGTTCTCATGGTCCTAGCTGCAAGACCCGGCAACCCCGCCATAAGCAAACGTATGCCATATGCGAAGACTTCTGGTTCTAATGGTATAGCTCGCATGGCTATATGTCCGGAGTATGCTCTAATCATTTCACACACATTTCAATAATGCATTCCTGGAGTGGAGCATACTATGCCCTTCTCCGTGAACAATATAGTTATATTCAACTTTGCCATTAAGTCTCAACCCAAGATGTTTACTCGGGTCTGACCTGAATATAATAAAGGTACATTCATCTCACAATCTCCTACAGAGACTGGGAGATTGTCCGTAAAGGGAACTCTGCTGTGAGCGCCTGTAAAACTCTGAGTATCTATGGCCTGGCCGGACAAGGAAAACTTGCCTTCTCGTATGCACAAACGTGTTTCACCCGTGTCAAGTAAGAAGGAATTTTCTTTCCCCCCTATGATGACATTTACCAGTGGTTCCCTGTTAGGGTCTGGTGTCACTGATAGGATAGAACACATCAGGGTTCCCAGCGAGCTGTCCTATTTCATGTACAAGTTCGGTTCACTGTATGCTTGCGTATTTTCTCCATTCCCAGGGTTGCCTCCCCTTCCCGAGTTTGTGCCCTGAGACATTTGCGGTGGTGCCTGTTGGGATTGCCCTTGTGGCGGGTTCCCCATGTTCGATGGTTGGATCCCTTGTTGCCCATTTGCTGCATGTCTGGTGCTTGCTGCAGTGCTGTGTGATTCGGTGCACTGCCCTGTTGTGGGATAGCAGGTGGATTTACCGTGCCTGCTCCCATTCCTTGTCCATTTTGCCATATGCCTTGGCTTCTGCACGTGCATGCCACATGCCCTGTTGTAGCACACAGCCAACAAACTGGCGGTGGTCGGGCTATCGGTCCATATGACATATCTGGATTGCCCATCTGCATGTTTTGAAAGCCTCCTTGATTATTCTGGAAACCTCGCTGATTACTCTGCCATCCTCTTCCTCTGAATCCCCTTCCCCTCGGGTAAAATCCTGTGTTACCCTGGTTATTCTGCGACGGGTTAGGCGCCTGTTGTACGTTTGATTCAGCTGGGCTGGTCAGCATGGCTCCTTCGAGAGTATACTTTAAGAGCTTCTTTTGCACCAGCTTCGCTTCCTCACCTTTCGAGTTGCCTTCTTTTTTCGATTCTTTTCTTGCAACAATCTACAGTAATGTGCAATAGTAAAGTGTATTTCGACCCTTGGTTTAGCTTCTACTCCTACCAATTTCTTGAGCTGTTTTTGCACCGGTTCTGGTAACCCTTGGCACAATATATGGTAGAATACAGGGATGGACTTTGTCCAAGATTCATGCATTTCGAGCACCCACGCGTCCTGAAAATTCTGGATATAAATCACCGGATCTTCTGACTCTTTCATTTTTTGGGTCTTTATAGCTCCCATATCGGAAGTGTCTGGGTACAGCACCCGCAGTGCTTTCCACACTGCTGCTCTACAGTTATTAAATGGTGCTCTGTCATGGGTAGTGTTAATTATGGTTACCCCAGGGTACCCTGCTCATTTCCACACATCGTCTGCTCTCTCACCAAGTATAGCGATTAGTAGGCCCTTAATGTCCCCTATAGCTAAAGTGACACCCCCTGTCATTTTCTCTAACTCGTGTATCCACTTCCCAGCTCCCGATGTCAACATTCAAAGCTTGTGTTTCTGGTTTTCTCTGTCCATGTATGGCCATGGAATATATTGTGGTCTTAGCCCCCCCTTTTCTAGTAGCGGGAATTGGAATGTGCAGTCCTCCTTCTCTTTCCCCATAGCTCTCCTGTCTATTTCTGGAGTAGCATTCCTGCATCGCCGTCTACCTGGCAGTGTCCTCAATCTGTCTAAATAGGCAGGCGCTGACACCCCCCTCTGACCGTGGGGTGTTCCTTCATGTCGGCCAGCTGTGCGGCAGATTCTGATGCCCTATATGCAGACTCAACTGCATCTGACTATCGTACCCCTTTGTCCCTTGGGAGCCACTTCTCGCACTGTCTACCTTCTTCATTTATCTCGTCCTCCGTTTCCCCTCCGGAGTCGGACATTGATTGTTCCGAATTCACACAATTCCATGCATCATCATTGTTCTTACTAATTTCTAGCTTGTCCAGGGACAGTCTCCCGCTCCCACTACTTCGGGCGACCTCTACTGTGTCATATAACTGAGTACTCTCCAAGCGCTCGTCTTCCCTTTCCCTGTGGGATGTTGGCTCCAACCCCATTTCATCATATATTTTATCGATCGTTTCCCCGATGCTTCTGGTGTGAAGTTATCTTCAATATTTGCCCCACTCGTGCCCGGTACTGAGTCGTACGTGGGAAAGAATTCTTTGATATTTTCCCATTCTACAACAGGATTGGCTTTTTTAACTTCCCACTCCAAATATTCAAGATCGTGTGCCCTCTGTCTATACTTACGTTCTATATCATCGTCAACTTCCTTGCGTCTCCTCGCGTCTTCCCTAGTCCTTTCTTCTTCCCTTTTTTTCATTCCTACATTCATTTACCCTTCTAACTTCCTCATCCTTTCACCTCTTTATCCTTTTTTCACATACTCTTTGCTCTTCTTCCATACTTTGCTGATTCTGTCTGTACTGGTCATAGGCTGCCTTCTGTTTGCGATGAGCTGTTTATCTTGCTCTTCGCGATATAGCTGTTCTCACCTCAGCCTATCTTTCCTTTTTACCCTTTTGTCCCTTATTTCCTTCTCCTTTTCTCTCTCCCTTCTTTGCGTCCCAACAGACTTCTCTCTCGGTCTCACATCATCACTTCCCTTGCCATCGAGTTTCAACAATATCTGTCCTCCCATCCATTCGTCTTTTGTGAATGCTATCTCATCGGTTCTGTCTTCACTTCCTTTCCACTTTTTTCATTCTCTCTCTTTATCGAGGGGTGCACCAATCTGTGCCTGGTCCTTTCTTTCATCATTGCGTCTCTCCTTGTCCCTCGGGACTGCGGAGGTAAGATTAATTTCCTGATCCTTCCCCTTGATTTCGCCACTACTGTACGTAGGTGACTCATATTTGGGGTTGCTATACCGCATGGCTGCCTTAAGCTCTCTTAACGGGTAGAGTCCCTCTGACTTACTTCCCTCGATCCCTGGCTCAGGCAGGGCTGGTGGCGTTGTAGGCATCTCACCCCCCTCCGTGTATACGTTTAATATCCAGTCTGCGGGAGGCTTTTCCTCCTTTGGCTGTTCGAACATTTTCCAAAGTTCTAGAACAGCGAAGCGTTTTTCTAGTTTCTTGCCGGTATATGTGGCATGCAAATAAGTAATCATATGTTGTAAGACGGCTCTCGATAAGGACACGTTCTGTGGCCACGGCATAAACATTTTGTGAGCGGTACCCTTAACCCACTCAGCACTAAATTTCTTAAGTTTGGGTGCATGTTTAGGCAATTGCTTACATAAGTGGGCGAGTGGTGTAATATCCTCCATGCTTGAATTCTGTTTTCAACAATGTTTTCATGTACTTTCAATACTCCCAACAATATGAGCGAGCACCAAATACCGCAAACTCCAATCCAATCTTTTTCCTCCAAAATTTAATATCATCAGTTTATTCAAGAATGTCAATCCATTGGCGATTCCCTCTTAGTTACAGAATCGCGTAAAACCCAAACTTTATTTCAACCAATCAATGATACAGTTCTTTACATTTGACATATAACAGAACACGCACGACATACACTTGACAGACTAGACGGACACCAGCTGGACACACATATCCCTGCCTTCTAATGAATACCCCGACATTGAGTTTAAACGAACCCCTTTTGTGACGTCTTTAATCGTCACAGTAGCCTAATCGTCCCCTATTATACGGGTTCTGAGTTCACGTTTCTTCTGACCGCTATATTAAAGCGCAGGAACAAGGCAAATCCTCTTACTTTTTTATCTCAGGTGTCCTTCCTGGTATCCTCAGTTTTCTCTCGGGTGTCCTCCCGGTAACCTGTTTTCTCTCGGGTGCCCTCCCGGTAACCACTGTTTTTTTTTCTCGGGTATCTATCTATCAAAAAATGGGGAAACAAATGGAAATCAGCAGTGTTGCGATCGCCTGTCTCGCTTCAACTTCCAAATTCTTCATTCAGAAAGCAATAGTTATACCCAAAAATCGTCATCATTGACGTGCAACACTCATAAGTTTATCATACAATTCTATTGGTTGTAAACGGTAACTTAAGTATAGGTGCTATATCTGTATATAGTAACAAAGCATAAGGATTGGATAATTCTTATCGGGTGAGTGTCTACGCCCATCCCTCTACATCGTATTGGTTATACTAGCTATAGGACCCAAGATTATTAGGTCCATTGTGATTGGGTGGGTTACACCCCTAGGCATACATCTCTACTTTAATTAGCAGCATGCAGAATAGACACCCAGGTGTCTTGTGCCCCACGATGAACCCTGCCTCCCTTCCATCAATCAGTACTTTAGGGCTATGTGTCAATTAGTTGGCTGAGGATGGCCTCGAAACTGTAGCTTCTTATCAGGAAAAGTTATGGCATCCTCGGGTTCTGGGTGACATCAGACGTTGGTACCTCTTCGCCCTTGGCTGGTCACGTGTCTGTCCACCATGAATCTGCTTAATTCTCCTTCTTTTCGTGCATTTGTTTCTTCCGTAGCCTCGCCACCTGCCTGGGGCCTCCTTATCTCGACCTTCACTCGCTGGCTGCTATGCTCTGAAGTTTTGATTCTCCGAGGCTGCCACTCACCTCCCTTCCTTAGGTTGACCTCGAATTCCCAGGCATTTAGCTGCTTCTTACTGAGTTTCGATTCTGTTCCTTCCTTTGGCTTTGGATGGAATATGAATCTGGGCCTTGTTAGCCCTTTGCTGCCTGGGCTTAATTCTGCTTTTACAAAATGGAGTCGCACTTGTATACTGTGCTTCATTAAGGTAGATATATAATTGGTGCATGCTGCTCTATTCTTCTACTAAGCATTGCAAGCAGTACCGTTCTCTTAGCTTCTTGCGTTCCAAGCCTATTTACAGGCATTTTAGTCAGTTACGTCTGTTCATCTCACTCATTGGTTACGTTTCTTTATTTTAACATCTTTTCTCTTACACGTCTATTACAACATTATTCCTAGCATTTCGCCCTTGTATGTCAACTTTCGTTCATCGTTTATGTTCATCTGTGCGACTGTTCAGGTTCTTATGTCGTCACCATTTACCCTCCATTAGGGCTCTTTGGGTCTCTTCGGGGATGGCCTGTAAGTAGTCTTCATTTCGTGTCAGCTGCTGGTAGGGTTGGCTGTCTGGTTATAGGCACTTCGATGGGTATTGCATTTCTGATGAGCACTGGGCAGGGGCCTAGAATTGCTCTCTGTTGGTTAATTTGTTCCTCATACGTCACATATCTCGATGAGTATGTCCCTGGTACCTTGAAATGGGGGGCAGGGGTGCAGGCCATGTCTGGGACCTATTCTACAATGTAATCAAGGTATTTCTTTGCTTTTTGACCTGTAAGGCTCTGGCTGGCGAAGAGTCCAATAAGTTCCCTTGAGCCAATAGAGATCATCCTTCCCCCGGAGAGCGGGGGAGAGGCGGGCTTATGGCAGCTAACATGTCAGCATCCAAGGTCAGTTGGGCAGAGAATTACATAATTTCCCCTCCACATCTCAGGTCATACATCCACAACCTCTAGGACTCTCCCGTAGCAACCTGATGTGTAGCGTAATTTAGAGTCGGCCACCAGCAGGTACCCTTTTTCCTAGGGCCTGCCACTCACATGAAAGACTTGCAGCAATTCAAGTGAGCAGGGTATCCCTCTCATCCACTCAGTTCAGAAGAAATACAGTCAAAAGCAACAAAAGATGAACGAGGCTGGGGGGGCTAGCTTTGTGGGGCGATTCAGTCAGACACTCGCCCACAGTTGTTTCTGTAGATCGTGTAACTTCCCCAGTGGCCAGCACGAACTGGTGGCTAAATTCAACAATCCAAACACTCCAAACATTCCCAACATACAGCGTTGCAAACCACACGTGCTCCGTGCCTGTGATGATCTTTTGATGTAAAGGCTCCTCCTCTGGTGAATAGAAACTGTAGAAAGACTGTATCAAGACTCCAGATAGATCGCTCTTAGTGCTGTGCAAGAATTGCTTAGTCCCAACATACAGGATTGCACACCATGTGCGCTCCGCGCCGGTAATGATCTTTTCATATAAAGGCTCCTCTTATGGTGAATAGAAACTGTAGCTAGACTCCAGATAGAGCACTTGTAGTGCCGTGCAAGTGATGCTTATTCCCAACAAACAGCGTTGCACACCGCAAATATATTTGACTTGGTGTATAAATGTATATCACAGCATCTGTATTATTATAGTCTATGTTCCTCCTTCTAGAGTTATACAGATTTGCCATTTGTTGTAGTTTTTCGTCTTATGTTTGCTTAGCCTGTGTGGTGCATGCAAAATGCCAAACTTTATTTGACTTTGAAAATAAACAGACAATTAGAGAGGAAGATAGTGAATCTTAAGACAGTTGTTTCTGTATACCCACTTACATTAGGGCTGATCAATCGAGCAAATCAAATTGGATTCTGTGGGTATTGTTTGGGTTTAGTTTTAAGGCATTTAATGGCTCTTTTCATGACGAAAGAGACTTGATTTCAGATTAGACACCCTCGGTCACCAGTTTCCCTTAGCTTTTTTCTTGATCTGGGTGTCATCCTTGTCCGTTAGGAAGCACAATCTACTAAAGAATATTAAGGCTGTTAAATGTTATAGGTCAAAATGACCACAAGAAAGTCCCTCAGTGACTCCAATGTCCATTGGTTTTTGCAGTTCACTGTAGTGGTAGGAGAGTTCAGTTCAACAGGGACTAACAATACTTCTGTAGACATATTTGAGGAAGTCGAAATTCCTAATGAGATATACTCTTTTCTTCATCAATGATCAATCCGGTCACTGATGCTCACTGATGAAGTACGGTTTTAGCTGTCTTTGCAGCGCAAGTTGTCACCCTGACTGGAGGGAATTCTCAATTTACTTTCCAGCTGTTTGTGTTGCTTAATGCTTTAGTTCTTGCGCGAACCATTTCTTTTGGTGTGTTAGTTTGCTGTATACATTTGAGGTGGGGTTAAACCTACATTTCGAGTAGGTTTAATCCGAAAATGAACAAGAAAAGCACAATTAGATTGTCACATTGATGGGAAATCCACCTTCTGCCATCCAGTACTGTGTTTTTTAAGGGTTGATTCACACACCAGAGGTGAAAATCCCATGGGATTTCATTGCCATAAATTTACGAAATCCGCAAATCCACAAAATATAATGCAGGCGCATGAATTGCATGTGAATATTTCAGTTTTCACTGTGACAATTTTGCCTTGCAAAAATACAATTTCCGTGATGAAGACATACGTGAAACATGAGGCAAATGTTGCTCCACTTGCCATAATGTGCCCCTCTGCTACTCTTGCGTGTTTCTCCGATGAGGCTGCTAGGGAATTTGGTTGCGTGTCTGTGACATACAGTAATCACGCAGTGACACATTGGGAAGAGTTTTATTTATGAGACCTAGGGTGACTGAGTTTCAGGTTCCTTTTGTTATATGTTTTCTGCAGTGGTGACCTATCCATAATGGGTGATGTGGCATCCAAAAATAAAGTTTTTAAAATGGAGGATATTTGGGTGGAATCCCCATGGCTACATTGAAGGACCACTGCATGACTGTAATGGTATAAACTTAGTGAAACATACCATGAAGTGCAATCTTATTGAAACAAACCATAGAGCGGAAACATAGGTGTGTTAGCAGCAGGGTAAAATCAGATATCCCAGGAAACTAGACTTTCTACGTGCAAAAGGGTCAAATACCATTGACTATATTGTTATCTCCATGCCAAAATGGCATTGAGTAAATAATATGAAGGTGGTGATTAGTGCAGATAGCAATCATACAATGTTGAAACTTTCTTTATGGGGAGGTGACCCTAGAAATCGGAGAGATAGCAGTGATTCACTTTTGGTCAAAAGCAGGTCTTAAATGGGAGCAAGCGCTCAGTAAACATATAATATCAAAAATAGAAAAAGATCATTTGCATTGACTAATATATGTCAAAATGGAGGATTGACCAACCCACACTTTACACTAGATTGTCCTGGCAATTTGTTAAGGAATAGATTTAAAAGTCAATATCAGTTTGTTTGTGGAGGATTTGTGATGAAACGTTGTTCCTTATACAATTCCACACCGTTTCACCAATCTGCACCAAATATTGCATAGTTGCCTGTTAGGACCTTCTGGATATTACTGGCTACATGACATTTGGACACCCCACTCCTTTCCCTGAATTTCAACAAAAGTCAAAATGTGTTTGTGGGTTTGTGACAAAGAGTTGTTCCTCATAAAATTCCACCACATTTCACCAAACTGCACCAAATTTGCATAGTTACCTGTTAGGACCATCTGGACAATACTGGCTACATGACATTTGGACACCCCACCCCCTTCCCCGGATTTCAGCACAAGTCAAAATGTGTTGGTTGTTTTGTGGCTTGGCAAATCATTGTTGCTTTTACAATTCCACACCTTTTCACCAACCTACACCACATTTTTCATAATTACCTGTTAGGACCCTTTGGACATTACTGGCTACATGACATTTGGACACCCCACCCTGTTCCCTGGATTTCAGCACAGGTCAACATTTGTTTGTGGTTTTGTGGCTTGGCGAAGCGTTGTTGTTCCTTATACAATTCCACACTGTTTTTTGAACCTGCACCACATTTTGCATATTTACCTGTTCAGACCCTCTGGACATTACTGACTACATGACATTTGGACACTCCACCCCATTTCTTGGATTTCAGCACACATCAAAATGTGTTTGTGACTTGGCGAAGCATTGATCCTTTTACAATTCCACACCGTTTCACCAATCTGCACAAAGGTTTGCATGGTCACATGTTAGGACTCTCTGGACATTACTAGCTACATGAAATTTGGACTCCAACCTCTTTCCCTGGATTTAAGCACCTTTGACATGAGATGGTTGCCAGAAATTGGCGAAACATCAATGTGGTCGTAGAAGGCCCTGTCCCGACACGAGAAACAAAACTTGAGGTCCAGGCCCTAGAATGCACGTTTCTAAGGTATTTGCCCTGCAACGCACCACAATGAACTGCACCATGCCAGGGTGAAGCGACAGGTGGGGAGAGAGTACAGAAGGTCCCACTATGCAGCAGCGCACCAACAATCGCCTCCCCCCAATGTCTGCTCCTGCATTTGTCAGCGTGCCACATGCGCCCATTCTCGGTGCAGTTTACTTCAGGGTGCAAAGCACATCAAGCGATAAGCAAATTGGAACAGTGATCTACTGGATCAATTTTACCATGTCTGTCTACAGAACCCTTTCAGAGAACGGGTACATCTGCTAGTTTGTGATAAAATTCCCACAGAGGTTAAACCCTCACACTTCGGCAATAAGGTAGACAAACCCTGAATGCTGGCAAAGAAAGGCTTGCTTAGAGCTTTAACATGTCCTAATGCATCCAGTCCCTTATTACAGTTAAACAATTACATATCAAATCAAATTTGAGACCCAAAGGAAGGACTTGGCTGCGCGTACCTGGGAAGAGCTAGTTACCTTTTAAGTGACCACAAAGAGTCGGCACTTCTGGGATATGGTTACCAATTGCGCAAGAAGGGGATGAAATCAGATGATAGAGAACAATATTCCAGCAGTGACCTGAGAGGAACATTTTGCATCACTATATGAAGAGAGCAAAAGTGAGGTTATCACCCTCGATATTTCCCTTCGGCCTAATTTAATGAATAGTCCCCAAATGGAAAGTAATGTATGTTTTAACTTAAGTGTTTTAACAGAGTGGGTCGGTGAGCGGAGCTGCTGGTCTGCAGTGGATGCTGTGCAGTAACTTTACCATTTGTACTATTGGAGGCAGATCCCTGGCTGCAGAAACCTTGCATTGCTATAAGTGACCCCTTTCTGCGCAGTGGGATGGTGAGTGGAGCTGCTGGTCTGCGGTGAATGCTGTGCAGTAACTTAACCATTTTTACTATTGGAGGCAAAAAACGTGCAATGATGTCAGTGATCCCTTCCTGTATGCAGCGCAGCGTAAATGGGTCAGTGAGTAGAGCTTCTGGTCTGCACCATTTCTACTTTTGTAGGCAGAGCCCTTGATGCAGAAACCTTGCATTGCTATAAATGACCCCTTTCTGCGCGCAGCGCGGCATGAAGTGAGTTGGTGAGTGGAGCTGCTGGTCTGCGGTGGTTGCTGTGCAGTAACCTCACAATTTTTACTATTGGAGGCGGAGCCCTGCCTGCATAAACCTTGCATTGCTATAAGTGACCCTTTTCGGAAGAGGGCACAGCACAGAGTGGTACGGTGAGTGGAGCTGCTGGTCTGCGGTGGTACGTGGAAGTTTGCTGAGGAGCCGACTTGATTATTGCCCAGACATGGATAACATGGAAAAACCTGTGCTGGTAGAGAAAACGGTAAGTGCGTTTTTGGTTTTCGTTTTCCCCTTATGTGGAAATTTGATTATACACACCCAGTTGCTCTGTGATTCTTGCAGTGAACAAGACGTAGTCATCAGAATTTGTTGATGTTTTATCAGACTTTATCAGACTTCAATACCGTGACCAAGACACGGTTATTTCTTGCAGAGCGGTCATTAGTGGCAGAAGTGGTGCAGCGGGAGATTGCCGCGGTCTGACGGCTATTTTGATGTGGACTGCTTTATACTAAACTGGATTCATAGTGGGGAAGAGTACGCTATCGGTTCAGTTTACTTATTTAGATACTCATTTGAAACTGGACACTTCTGTGTTCTTAATTTGCACCAAATGAACTCTTACTCCTTGTAGAGCAAAGAAAGGTATTGCGACATGCAAAGTGGTCTTTATTAAAAGGAATCAGCCATAATGTAAGGAGTAGCCATCAGCCAACCTATGCAGTTCGAGGCTCCGCCTTGTGCAAGTGCACAGGGGGGTTGGTCTTCTGAGCTCTCCATTGCATCCCCAAACTTTGCAGAGGGACAAAAACTCTTTAACGGATAGAACTATTCTAAATATACTCACATCACACAGTAACTCTTTTGATTCGTTATTTCAGGGTTTACCTCCAAAAGGGGTGTTGGACAACTTGCAACTGTTGATCACAGAATATCGTTTTCTTCAGAAGCATGTGTCCTTTTTGATACAAATATGCCTTGTTCATCGCCTCTGTTCTTTGGCGATACATCCAATTTAGGCTCTTCCGATGGAGTCTCACCTTTGGCTCCACCTCCTGTTAGCCCATAGCTTCTTCTTTTTTGGGATCCTTGTCTAAAGACCCTCCATCTACCCCAGGATCCCCTTTGCATGCCTCACATTTTACTGTCTCGCATCTATGAAAACATTTTGGACGAGTTTTGGGAGCAGCGATCTACACTCAACTCTATGGCTGCAAAATTAGCGTTTCTGGAGAGGTTCATCTATGGTTCTGTGCACAAGCCATCTGGTATTATTCGGATGTACAAGAAGATGTACAGGTTAGTACTGCTGAAGCTACTGAAGTGCTTTAGGTAGAAATGGGAGCCACAAAGTTGTGTCTATTACAACCATTCCACACTTTCGACTGTTGCAGAACATTAGTTGATGCACCTGTAGCCCTCAGTCCTGAAAATGACAAAAGCACTGAGGCAACGGCAGCATGCTATTTAACTAACAAAAAACATTAAAATCCTACAAAACAGTCACGTACATTTTTAAGGAATATGAAAATCTCAGAGCCTGGTGCAGTCTCCTCCTGATGTGGTGGTTTTAGAAACAGATGGTGTATTTCCTTTATTTGCACCTGTGTCTGTGCATATGGGTAAAGAAATAGTGAGCCAGACATCCTTTTTACTCCCAAGAAATGCCACCTGTAAATCAAAGCACTTTTTGCAATGTCTCTCTCCCGTAAAAAAGGGCTCCATCAACGCGTTTCTGAAACCCATTGTTGAAGTCCCAGAAGAGTGAAACATAAGTGACTTCTCAACCAACTCATATACTGATGTTACAGATCTGCCCGCAGGAACAGTTGCCAGTCTCTCATTCCAAGAGCTAGTGGAAGTAATTGATGCTGCTGAGGCTCCTGATGTGCAGAGGTCGATGGGCCTATATCCTCATGTTTGACACTAGGCCACCATTCCCAGGCTTTGCTTGAAGCTTCTGTAGCTTCAAAGCCTCTTGCCTTGAAACCTCTGGCTCCAATCTTCCTTCCACATGTAAAGCCTCACCAACCTATTCAGGTCCCCCTGGCAGGTATGTCCACTGCAGTAGACAGTGGTGCAGGAAGTTGCAGCTTCAAAACGAGCAAGGAACTGAAGGCCTAGCAGACTATGTTATTCCAACTGTGTCTTTGGAGGCAGGCTCCTCTATGAGGTCTGTTGATCCCGTCTCCCCTTTTCTAACATTGGAG
The DNA here is from genome assembly GCF_040938575.1 of Ambystoma mexicanum. Taxonomy (NCBI): domain Eukaryota; kingdom Metazoa; phylum Chordata; class Amphibia; order Caudata; family Ambystomatidae; genus Ambystoma; species Ambystoma mexicanum. Next base: position 743,435,449 of record NC_090928.1, read on the forward strand.
GAAAGAAGAGAGAAAGCGTCCCTCTTGAACCAGATTAGGTCTCAGCCTTCTAGGGTCGGTGACTCTGTCTCCCCTTATCTAACTTTGGTGGAGAGATGAGAGAAAGCATCCCTTTTGAATCAAATTAGTGTCCAACCTTCATCATCCCACTTAGACTCTCTTGTGGACCCTCCATGCCCCACTGTGTAGTTTCTCGGCGTGGGGGGGAATTCTAAAACTTAAAAAAATATATTAATACAAAGAAGATGTAATGGCTGCTACAGTAACCCTGGAAGATGGGCCCTACACTTATGGGTCCTGATGAATGCAATTACCTTTCTTGTTTGCAGAAATAGTCGACCTACATATAAGAGACCATGGGAGAAAAATGTGACACGTTATAATATGGCATTAATAATGTGCCTATACACAGGTGTTTCAAGGCATGACGAGGCAAAGGAGTGGAAACAGAGGGAAGACAAGAGACAGTGATCCCAATAGGCCAGGTGTGAATGAGATCGCGCAAGTGCAGGTGAGGCTGGGAACGGAAAAAGTGCGAAGGGAAAGGAGAGGGGATTGTGCGGCACATAGGATAACAGTAAGCAAATGAATAAATAAAGACAATAATTAAAAGTGCGGCCAGCAGGTGGCAAGTGCAAGGGTAAGTGCAGACATCAGGGGCCAACTGCTAGTCGGGGCTGTAGGGATACAGAACAGTCCACAGGTGCAAGGCTTGCCAGGGGGGCAGTGCAGGTGTGCAACTGGCAGGGAGGGGAAATGGGCCTGATATCAGGGGGGTAGACAGGTAACCAGTGCAGTTACAGATTCAGCCAGGAGATCAGCAGGGGAGAGGAGGAGAGAAGGCAGAAGCAAAGAGGAAAATCTTGAGGTGCTTCCGGAACCGGATATGGTTCTCCTCAAGTTTCAGAGAGGCCAGGAGGCTGTTCCAGAGGGCGGCCCAAGCAAAGGAAAGAGATCTACCACCAACTTGCTGCTTGGAGAAGCGACTGGCCCTGTGGGAGTTGGAGGTGGATGAGCAAAGAGCTCGAGAGGGAAGATATTTAGGAAAAGAAAGTTGAAGGTACTGAGGTCCCAGACCCCAGAAAGCCTTGTGGACAATGCAGAGGGTTTTGAACGTAATCCTCGCCACCAACGGGAGCCAATGCAGAGATTTCAGTCCTGGAGAGACATGATCCCTGGGCTTGAGGCCAAGGACAAATCTTGCAGTCCTGTTTTGGATGAGTTGCAGAGGGCGGAGAGTAGAGGCAGGCAGATTTAGAAAGAGGCTTTTGCAGTAGAGAGAACCAGAGCTCTAGAGACAGTGAGCTTCTGAAGGAAGGAAAGGAAAGGAAGAATACCTTGCAGGAGGTGCCACTGGTAGTGTGACTTCTTAGAGACATCAGATGACCCCAAGATTTTTAGGCTCACAGGTGGAAACAGGAGGCGGGCCAAGGGAGGCCGGCCAGAGAGTGACAGGAAAAGAGGGAGCAGGTGTGCTGATGAGGAGACTCTCGGTCTTACTGGCATTAAGGCAGAGATCATTGGTGACACACCCCTCCTGGATAGCAGACAGACGGTCAGAGATGAGAGAAGGAGAAGAAGTGGCGGAAGAGAGCCTGAAAATGAGTTGAGTGTTAGCTGCATTGCAGTGGAGGTTGGGCAGAGAGCTGCAATGCAGTGGGTGAGAAGTGCCAAGTATTGGTTGAAAACACCACAGGTAGAGATAGAGATAGAGGGGAGGAAGGACCCAATTTGGACCTGGGAGGGTTGATTGGAGAGAAAAGAGGTCAGCCACGGCAGGGCCTGATTGGTGATGCCCAGGTTCTCTTTGAGACGGCTGAGCAGGATGGCATGGTTGACCGTGTCAAAGGCAGAGGAAAGATGAGGTAAGATGAGAACACAGGGGGTGTTGGAGTCGAGGTTGAAGAGCAGGTCTTCACGGATGTTCAGGAGATAAGAGTACATGCTTCTGGCAGCTCCGAAGCCAGACCGATGGTCATGGAGACAACCAACGGATTCAGTGTGAAAATTAAGCTGGGAGATGACCAACTTTTCCAGGAGTTTTCCCAGGAAGGGAGTGATGGAGATCAGACGATAGTTAGCCGGGCATGAAGGGTCGGCAGAGGGTTTCTTAAGAAGAGGATGCACAAGGGAGTGCTTCAGGGGGAGGGGAAGACTCCAGTGGCGAAATAGTGGTTGCAGAAATCAGCGAGAGCATGAGCCAGGGTGTCAATGTGGTCCACAATGGTTTTGGAGGAACAGGGGTGAACCTGTTTTGATGAGACATTTATAGATCAGACTTGTCTGGAAACCTCATCTGAGGAGAACGGGGGAAAGGAAGAAGAAGGAGGGAGGAGAAGTGGCCGTAGAAGGGCCAGAGGAAGAGCCAGGGGTAAGGGGGTAGGGGGGGGGAAGAGAGAGAGGACAGGATGTCCTGAGTTTTAGAAATGAAATGAGAAGCCAGGGCTGTCCAGAGGGCCTGGGAAGGGACAGGTGAGGTAGAGACTGCAGCAGGATTGGCCAGCTCCTTGCATATTTTAAAGAGTTCGGCCGAGATGCCATGGAGACACAGGCTTGTATTTGGGCTCTTTTCTTTGTGTGGACAGAGAGCCGATATTGCCTTTGGAGCAGGCAGCAGGCCAGTTTGTCAGAGGATGTACCGGAAGCACGCCATTTCCTCTCAGCGATCCTGCACATGCTTTTGAGGGTGACGAGGTCTGAGTCGTACCAGGAGTTGCACTTGGCTTTGGGCTTCAAGCGGATCCTCATGACAGTGGCAAGAACATCAAGAGTATCAGATATAGCAGAGTGGAGCATGGGCTGTGTCAGGGTGTGAGTCAGCCAAGGGGGGAGGAGGGGATGCAAAAGTGGTGGCAAAGGCCTCAACGGACTCACGCTTCATGGGTCGGATAACCGTGAAGGTAGGTGGCAGTGCTGGAGTTGGCTTGGCCTGAGGGGTAGAGAGGGTGAGATGGGAGGAAAGGAGAAAGTGATCACTCCAGGAGAGAGGAGTGGTAAGAGGGATCGAAAGGGGGAGGTCAGAGGAGATAAGAACATCAAGAGTGTGCCCTGCAGAGTGATTCTGGCCAGAGGGGAGAATAGCGAGTGAGAGAGAGTCCCAGAGGTCCTGAAAGAGTCCAGTGGAAGGACAACAAGCATCCAGGTTGGTGTTGAAGTCTTCAAGAAGGAGGAGTTGAGTGGTTGAGACCAGGAGGGAAGATGAGAGGTCTAACCACTCAGAGAGCAAGTCTGAGATCTGACCAGGTGGCTGATAGATGGTAGCCACAGTAAGGGAATAATCAGGAGAGAGAGAGAGTCTGCAGACGAGGCATTCGAAAGAAGAATAGGCCTGCGTAGGAATGACAGAGGCAGGGATCCACTCAGGGAAGATCAGGGCTACACCCCCTCTGGAACGGATGGAACTGGGAGCAGAGAGGATTTTTGAGCCATCAGGGAGGAGAGTGTCATAGTTTGTGACAGAGCTGGCCGTGAACCATGTCTCAGTGGGACCGAGGATATCGAGGTGAAGTTCCTCCAGGAGGTGACAGATGTCAGAGGAGTGTTTGACAGCAGAGCGAGAGTTTAGAGTGGCAATGTGGAGACGATTGCCGTCCTTGAAAGACTTCCGTGGAGGGGTACAAATCAGAGATATGCCCTGCGGAGGTGTCGAAGAAGCCCGAGGGGGCGCAGAAGAGGAAAGAGGGGAGGGCAAGTTAGCCAAGGAGGAGACAGCATGGGGAGGCAAGGAAGCCATAGAGGGGAGAGAGGGAACAGCAGGAGAAGAACGGAAACTGATGAGGCGCGGGAAGCATCTATGAAAGAGGAGAAGGTTGGCTTGAGGGACTTGGACCAAGATTGTGCCATTTAAGTAGACATTAATGATTACCTTAGAGGAGTGGACGAAGGCTAGGAGGGCCTCCCACCAGGTGCCACCATTAATGGGAGAGGACGAGAAGGGAGAGAGCATAGCCACCATATGTAGTGTCCATAGGTCTGGTGAGGGAACGACAAAGAGGATGTCCACTTTAGAAGGATCATTATTCTACACACAGTAATAGGCTAAGAGAACACTATGTTCGAATCTCCCTAGAAATATGTAGGGTTTCTAAAAAAAAAAAAGGTTGTTTATATTGTTTGTGTTGTTTAGTCTCTGTTGGGCACTGTTGACCTTGTCTGTAATGAACAGTTTGGTAGGGCTCTCTTATTATCCCTTTTAGGAAGGCATTTCACACATCCTCCAGTTAAGATGAGAGATACCAACTAGAGACACTTGAGTTCTTCTTGACGAGTCTCTGTGTGTCAGTATGATTTGAAGAAACTGGATACAACCCCTTGTTTGTGAATCATGATTTTGAACTAAAATAGGAGGTGCATGCATGTTCGGTAAGGCCCTGCTAGATGGGGGGGTTAGGTCTACCTTTTTATTAAATGCATGGAATAGTTGTATAAAACAAAAGGAAAAGAGCACTGGCCAGTTAATGTTTCATGATCATGAGGCCACCTTCTCGTGCCATCGCAAGTTCGCTGTAGAATACCAAATCCATATTTTTTATTTGTTCCTCAGATTTCAACTACCTAGATTACTGTGTGGAAAATATACTGTAGAAAATTGGTAAAATTGAAGAGGGCTCATAAACTGAAATTTGAATTTTACATAAGCATGTCACCTTTTATTTTATATATCGTTAAATGGCTGGACTAAAATTCAAAAGGGTAAAACATTTTTAACTCATGGTTGCTCCCTCCCCTAAGTGCTTATATGCTTGTATGTATGCTATCTACATATTCTTTCTTATTCTAAAGGCTTCAGGAGTCACTCATGTTTTAGGTAGGATAACAAAGGAAAAAAATGTATACCCTTAGGCTTTTGTGAGGGCTTGAAAAGGTAGAGGTGGTTAACCACTGTTTCCGGTCAACTCAGGTGGCAGCACCATATTAAATAGAATTGTGGATCCTTTTGACTTGCCTTGTTTTAGGCTTGCCTACACCCAACATCTAGGGTCCAGTTCTAGTGGCTGCCTGTAAAAGCCATGGTACTGACATGGCATGCTTGGCTAGCCACTGAACACATGGTGTGTCTTGACCGCCTTACCAAGGAGTGCTAAATTTCAACAGGCCAGCTTTGGGATTTCCCAGCTGAGTTGTCCCTCTCATTCCTGCATCTTGCTTCGAGACACTATCACCCTCGTTCCAAAAGGGGCACGTGCATTACGTGCCTTCCGCCTTCTGAGCACCATTCTACGGAGGCAGGTGAAGATCCTGCATGGCGCAAGAATTATGCGATGGATCTAAGAACCAGAGTTCTTGTGTAGGGTTCAAAGGGTGTGCAGGGAATCCTCACGCCGATCCATGGGATTCAAAGTTCTAATCCCAGTGGGTTGGTTTAATTTCTGCTGGAAGTGCCAGCTTTTTGTGTGATTAAAAAAGAATCAAGAGCATTCCATAAAAATTAAAAGGCATTAAAGACTTCAAGGGATACAGGAGGTGAAAGACATATAACATTTGGTTACCATAGAAAATGGGCTTCCTGTGTAAGCAAAACCCTATGTGTGAAAATGTTCTATTGTTCCTTCTTCAAACCTCTCCAGTCAACAGGCTATGGGAATTCTGGAATTTGCATGTCCATTTTGCCTTATCAGTCTCCATAATTGCCACTTGGTTTAGAAATCTATCATTAAAACATTTGACAGATGTCTCGAAATGTAAGACTTAACCTGATAGTTACCTATCATTATGATGACAAACTTTTACGCAATTGAGTATTTGACAATTTTACTCTGCTTTTTTTTTCTCGCAGAGAAAACAAGTTGAAACACCCATTGGGATATTATTAAAAAACACAACTCTGCCAAGTCTCTTCTCTACTATCTTCATGTCATATGTAATGTTATGTTGTCCTATGTGGACTTACTCCTCCTACCATATGCAGACATGGCTAATGTGGAGGCATTTGAAGCCAAAGAGTGGATAGGGAAGAGGCAAATACTGTATTGACAGCGCCCAGTTACCTCAGGGTTAGGTGTGCGATGCAAATAATGAACTAAACTAAACTAAATTAAACTATATGACAGCTGGACCACATTTGTTTTCTTGGGACTCAGCTGCAAAGGTATGGGGCACAGTACTAAAAGATGAAAGTAGCAGGAATGACAAGTGTATAACTCATAGGACAACCATGTACAGTTGACGGCTCTGCTATACTTTGTACATTTTCATGGGGCTCAGCTGTGTGCTATGGGGCACAGTGCTACATGAATTGTTTGTGCACAGTGAAGGATATGCAGTCACATGCAATCGCTATTTAGCTCATCTCTTACTTTAACTCTGCATCCCTGCAGCTGGATACTTCACCTGAGAGGTCCTTCAGATTTAAGGTCACATATCCATCTTCCATCACTAGGCATCCAAAACTGAAAGGCAGGCAAGATCTCCTGCCACACCTATCAGGTCACTCCATCGCTCTCCTGGAAGCTGATGTCTGCGAAAGACATACCTGTAGACAGTGGAGCCCACTGGGATGAGGCTGGTGTTGCACTCAACAGCTGACACACTGTCTTGTTGAGCTCCTGCTGTAAGAAGTCAGCTTTTCCTGACATCTTGAGCAGCTGCAGTGGGGATAGGCTCCACTGCACCGCTGCCAGGTCTCATGGGCGGCCACGCAAATCAGCTCCTTCTCTGCCTATAGACATAGGGACGAGCCCAAGAGCTGATAAACTACAGTGCTTTGGGTCTGGTTAGCTGCTGATGTAAGAGAGTGTGACATGGACAAAGTAGTGGCGAGCTCAGTCGTGTCTCTCTCTCCTTAACATTTTAGGACTGTAGTCACCCAGTTCACCTTTCTAGGGGGTTGAGAGATGGCATAAACCTCAGTCTAGCATGGTCCGGTGTTATGCTAAGTGCCCTCCTGGTACTTTTGTCCATCGAAGACAGGGACCTTTGCCCATCGAAGGCAGGGATGGCGAGGTTGAGGACTGCCTTGCTTTTTCCCCCACAAGCCCCGAAATCTTCTCACAGAGTCCGAAATGAACCCCTTAGCCTCTCAACAACAGCCACAAATCACCAGGTTGTGATTCAGCACCAGGCCTTCTGTATCAGTTTGTTGCTGGACCCTGCAAGGGGGGATTCATGATGAAACAAGGAGGAGAATAGATGGAAGGTATAGTGCAGAGTCCTCAATTAATGGAAGTACCTTGGCCTAACGAAGGGGACAGGGTTGTGACAGCTGCAGGATGGTGAAAAGAAGTGTGTTGGCAGGGAAGGCTCCACTTCACCCCCTAACAGCTATTACTCTACAGAAGAGAGGAAGATAGGCTGTCTGGCTGTCTCTAAAGTACATGGGGTGTTGACTAAATGGTGCTCTTTATATTTATCACTTTTATGCAAATTGCTGAGATGTCTTTTGGAGGAATATCAAAGAAGGCAGTACAAGTACCCCACAAGGATCTACGATGCTGTTCCGCAGGCTGAATTCATTTTAGCCCAATTGTCTGGGGCCAAATTCAGCGCTGCAGGGAAACCTCTTTCCATTTATGTAGCCCCCTCCCTGTGTGTTCCCAATGTGGGGGACACCACTGCAACCCTAGTTCCCTCCCCCGCCCTCTTGCCCCCTGCTCCTGACCCGCTCTTGAATCACAACATTCAAATACACACACACAGGTACCCCACACACACATAAATACATACACATGCACAACTAAAACTGCTCCTTACCTGACAGTCAGCTGATGCCGCAATGTCATCTTCCTCTATTTGCAGTAAATGCATGCGCAGTTCCCCTAAAGGCCGCCTTGTGACGAAAGTGGCCTTTTGGGGAGTTTGCAATGAGGAAAGAGGCAGATCGCCCCACATTTGCTCTTAAACTGTGCACCTACTGTCTGTGCTCTCTTTGACAAGAAAAGCAATGGCACACCCTCCCTCAGGCTCATGCTAAACCAACTGAGAAATTTGAACAGATGATGTTGAACACAAAGAAGCTTCTAAGTCCCTGAAAAATGAGCAAAACAGCCGCTGTCAGGATATGATCAGCCATTTATTATATGCCTGGGCTACTGTTTAAGCTGGTACTAGAGTTGTTGAATACTACCTGTATGGTATACTTTAGTCTACCCGTCCCCTTGTATATGGATAGTTTCACATAAACCCACAATTAGTTTAATCAAATCAAAGAACATCAGATATAAATATGTCTATAATAGGGCCTAATTATCCGGTAGGCGGTGAGCCATGGCGCTATTAGCGCCATGGCTCATGCCGGTAAAATACCGGCACCGCCTTGGCGGAAAGGGGATTTACCGCCCCATTCCAAGGTTGGAGGGGCAGTAAATCGCCCTTCCGCCATTGCCCTTCCCCATTCCCATTTCTGCCCCATAGGGCTCTATGGGAATGGGGAAGGCGCTAATTACGGCACCGCAATTTTGCGGTGCCGTAATTAGCTCCGAGGTCCCTTAGCGGGTTGGATTTTAACGCCTGCAAAAAGCAGGCGTTAAATCCCCCAACCCGCAAAGGGACCTCGTAGTAAGGCGGTAGGGATTTACCGGTACCGGTATTTTACCGGTACCAGTAAATCCCTACCGCCATCCGTGTAATGAGGCCATCCTTCTGTAAATTACAGAAATTCAGCTTTCACTTGTTAGGCACTACCTTCTATCTCCAGTTATATTGCCAGTCTTACATAAATCTTAATAACATCTCAATATTGTGTGCGTTCATGTTAGATGTTCTGTGTTGGTATTTGAAGATATAGGTGCATTCCAATATGTTTCAGGCTTATAAACAAACACTTCTTCAGGGATAGTGGGATCGAACTACCTTTTGATAAAACTAATTTTGTGTTTGTGAAAATATCCGCATAGTGTACAAGTTACTGCACTCATTATGAAACAGTGAAATATTTGAAATGATTATTACATGATACAAATCTAATTTTTGTATATAAAATATTTGAATTATTTAGAAATTTGTTTGACCTTTTTTGGGAGTTCCCATGGAGAGAGCAACCATAATTCACATTCAAGGCTCTCACCATACACCTCTATCCTATTCTAATTTTGAATTCCCTAATTTAAACTCTGGAAGTTGATAGAAGGTATAAATAGGTTCCTTCTCCATCAATACCTTGGGTCCTTGGCCCTCTCCAGAAGGCAACGCTCTAGCATGAGATGACCGCACCCTTGCTGACAGCTGTTGTAGTGTAGAAAACATCTAAGGCAAAATGCCTAAAGATGAATGCTTATTTTGAACATAATCATTTGTGCTATTACTTTACTAGTAATGAAGAATCATTTATTATACGTACAGGCAGACAACAAAGGCCAATGTATTTCAGGCCTACAATGGTACTTCCTTAGGGTCAGAGCTGCACAGTACAACAGACAATCAAACAAGAGAATTGTTTAAACTTTTTAGATCCTGGCAAAAGCCTAAAGCTTTCAGTCATACTATTAAACCCACAAAGGACGACTGTAGCTGGGTCCAAAAAGCCTTTTTCGACAAACTCCAGTGTGAGCAAAAAAAGATCAAGGAAGCGTTGGATAGAAAGAAATCTACCCCTACTGATGCTGACCGTAAATGGGAACAAGAAAACCTAACAGATGACAGTGTGATAAACAATTTAGGAGATCAAAGCCAGAGACCACCTATTGAGGGGTACGGTTTTTCCATGATGACTATTGTAGAAATCCAAAATATACTAAAAATAATGCACCCTACAAGCTGCCTAGGAGACCTCCTTCCTCCCAAGTTGATTTTAGAGGATAAATAAATCTTTGTACCATTTTCATGCAGATACCACAAGTTATTAAAGATGTGGCAGTGACCACACTTTAAAAAAAAGAAGTTTAGATCCTAAAGACACAGCAAACATACGCTCTATTACGAACACGCTGTTTTTAATAAAATTAGTTGATAAATTTGCAACCACACAGCTACAATCCCATATGGCAACAGCTGGTATTTTACATAAGAAGCAGTCAGGCTTCTGACGCTTTCACGGCACTGAAAGTGCTTTATTGGACCTCCAGACTCAGATGCTGTCCATGCTGGAAAAGAGAAGATCGGGCCTGCTGGTTTTACTCAACTTATCGGCAGCGTTCAATCTGCTTGATCATGGAATCCTGTTGGAAAGACTGGTCTCTGTGGGTGGCCTCTCTGATAACGCGGTCAGATGGCTTAAATCCTTTCTGGAAGGTCGCAAATGAAGGGTTTATTGGAGGGATTAATCATCTGAATCAGAAACTATCACCTGTGGAGTCCATCAGGGGGGAATGTTTGTCCCCTCTGCTTTTTAATATATATATTGTGCCTGTGTATATGAAGTTGGAAAAACCTGGTCTCTTTTTTACGAATTATGCAGACGACTTCCAGCTGCTGGTAGAGATTAGCGAAAATCATGCAGCAGACCAGGAAAAGCTAAACCAGACTATCGGACCATAAAAGGTTGGCTGTCAAACAACTGGTTGTGTTTAAACGCCACAAAGACAGAATTGATGATATATGGATTACAACATGCTAGGGACAGTTTGGATCAAGCTGTTGATAACTTTGAGGATGAAGGTAGCCGGATAATAGAGGCGCCTAAAGTAAAAACCCTCAGTACCTAGATGGAGGCCAGCTTGATTGCAGGGGCCAATGTGGAAGCCATTGTAAAAAGTACCAACTACCATCTAAAAGTACTAAGGCAGGTAGCTCCCTTAATCTCGAGCTAAACTAGTTAGGGCACTGATAATCTCACACCTCGACTATTGCAATGCTCTAATGAGTGGTGCAAGCAAAGAAAACATTAAAAAAAAAAATGCAGAAGGTCCAAAGCGCCACACTTTGTGTGGTCTATCAAATGGGTCGGAATTAACCTACATCTATAGCCCGGAGGGGGCTGCATTGGCTACCAATCTCTGCAAGTATTTCCTTCAAACTATGCATTTTTCGGCCTGCCCCCAAATACCTTAAAGAAAAGGTTGTTATTTATCACCCTAAAAAAAATGTTCGATCTGCACAGGCTTGTTGTCTTAAAGTAGACCACATAAAAAGGGCTCGGGGAAATGGCCGTGCATTCCCAGATCTGGCGGCAAGGACCTGGAACGAGCTACCGGAGGTTCTCCGAATGGGGGAGGATCACTTAGTCTTCAGCAAATTGCTGAAGACCAGATTGAGTTAACTTTTGTGCTCTGGCTTGTCGCTCTGTTCTTCTATCTGTGACAACGCCTGGATGCCTATGGGCTTTGGCGCTATAGAAATGTAATAACATAATATTACATAACAAAAGAAAGGAAAAAAGGAAAAAAACATAAAAATGCTATGAAACAATAAAGTCTTATATAAAACAGGCTTAAGTAATATGGAGCACAGTACCTGGCCTGTACTATTGGGAGGAACACATCCACCAAAACAATGTACATAAATAGAATAATCTGTCATGAAGAGAAGAAAGACAAAGAAAAATACACGTGGATAAATGAGGTCGTTCAGTGCGTGGCGAAGAGGGTGTGGAAAAGTGAGATTACAGAAGTAAATGTTCGTACCTGCTGAGAAATGTCAGAACGCTGATGCAAACTCATCAGCATTGACCCCATTGTAAACTGTAGAAATAGTCTGCTAAAAAAGAAACATGTGAATCAGTCAAGTACAAGTATAGAACTTCCAGACAATCGAAGAGCTTGTGGCTCACAGCAACAGCTAATAGATGCGCAACTGTCTGCTTACCTTGTGTAGGAGTAGCGCTGCGTGTCCCCCGCTATAGAGTTCAGTTAGATACTGAGTAAGAAGACCACGAGGGAGAGGATATATTTAAATATGATGAGAACGTTATGGAAAATGAAGAGCGGGAACGTGTCATGATGATGTGATGACATCATCACAGTCGCTAGATGGCGCAGGTGGGATCGGAGAATGTGTAATGTAAGCAATGACATAACACAAATGGCAAGGGGAGGTGCTGTGGGCGTGGGCAGAACTACCAGCAGGGATCTGGTAATGAAAATAAATGAAAGGCATAAGCACAAGCTGCACGTTCATCAGAATGAACGTACACCAGGAGACAGAAAAGTGAAGTGTTAGCTGATGACAGGGATGCTGTTATAGAGAGTAAATACAAGTGTGGCTGCTCGCATAGGAGTACAAAACAGATACATATACAAGTTCAGAGGAAAAGATGAGTCAAGACAAGTTCATAAACATCCAGAACTGAGCTTTTGGAGTTACCATAAATAGGCAATAGTAGCATCTGAAATGAGACTGGAAATCATATCTAGGAGAGAAAATCCAAAATGCATCACTTTCTGAAACTGGCAATGACCAGTGAATGTATTTGTACGCCTGATGCAATATTAGTACACTCAGGGCCTGTGGCCTAACACATCTAGGCCACTCCATACACCCCTATACCAAGTGTTAGTGACCAATGCCAACCCCTTTGTCCCCAATACTAAATGTTAGTAACCCATGTACTACACTACACAGAATATGCTGCAGAAATTCTTCAGCTCATAATCTCTGCTACACATTGATGTCTTCCATTAGTACACATGGCCATAAGGGCCACATAAGATGATAATTGTCAGGAAAATGATGTCACTCCAACACCTATTATACACTTATCACACAGGACAAAAGCGCAGATGGTGTTAAATACTTCCCTAACTCATCTGCACACCTCAGAAAACACTAACACTGCTCCATTTGCATTTGAACAAAGAAACACCGAAAGGGCAGCTGAAAGCACAGACATTTTATGATAAGAAAGCAATAGCAAAACAATATAAAATGTGGGCTGGGAATATACATTTTAATTCGACTTACTTGGCGTTGCCCATTTACAACTGCAGACAGAGACTTCCCAGTGGTGTATACAATGTTGGTCAAGGAGGATAATCGAATGTGGGAACAGTTTATCTATGGGAATCAGCTGACGCCATGTCACCCTAAGCATGCAATTAAGAGAATCAGGCGTCGGGCGCCATCAGTGTGAGTGAAGAAGTAATGTTTAGTGTCCTGAATAAGCAAATATAACACCAATGATCAAACAGTACGTACAATTGGAAGAAGATCAAATGCATGCATATAGCCATGCAGTGATTCACTGTTACAGGTAAGTAGGTAGAGTTAGTTGTGAAAGGAAGAATAAAAGGAATAATGATAACCAAGTTGATATTTACAAAATGTGCCCATGGTGTGAAAAAAGAATGTTGTGTCATGGCTGTATGATGGTTAACTTGTTTGTCTATGCCGTCTACTCACGATGCTTAACCTGTTTGCCTTTCTCATCTTGTAAGCCTCATCTCTTCTAGATACAGTCAATAACTTGCTTCCCACCATAAAGATTCCTGGTGACCTGATGCCCAAGGGGGGATCCTGTGGAAATGGATGAAAGGAGGGGAGTAAGAAGATGATGGGTCATTTTGACTGGTGCCAGATGGCGGCTCCTACATAGAGGGAGAATGAGGCAGTCCACGTGATAGAACATGGCAGTAACAGCTAGGCAGATCAGTTGGCACATTCTGGAAAAGGTGTGGATCCTGCTAATATATAGGGAACATGACGCATACTAATCAAGATGTACTAACCACCATAACCGTAAGTGCATTGACTGTACATCTATCGCAATGACAAAAATGGTGATGCAGCAAACAAGATTTTCAGCCTATGCTATAAAGCAAAGCAATGTGCCCAGAACATCTGACAGATGTCCATCCATCAGTAGAGTATTCCCCGGAGGATAGCTCAGCGGCAACGTGCGCGCCTTGGAAGCAAGACAACACGAGGCAACACAGGTTGGATCCCCGGGTCCGCGCTTAGAAACTACTGGGTATTTAAGTGCATTATAAATACGCAACTAAGACAACAACAAAAAAAACAACCAATATGCAACTGAAAAAACGATTCCTCTGACAGTGCCTCGATGCCCGTGGGCTGTGTGAGCGCTTTAAACATGCAAATAAATAAATAGTTGAATGCAAGGTGATAACTTAAAGTGAAATGAATGGAGCTATATAAAATAATTGGAAAACTAATTCTGTGAATAGGGTTAGCGGCAGAGCAATATGATTCGACAGAATGCTCCAGGGAAATACACTAAATGCAGTGGCATTTAAAGAGCATGTATGTTCATGCATATTTGTTTAATATTAAATGAGGTGAAGAAATCAAGTGTTTCACTGGGGCCAGCTGTGGCATGGCCTGCTGGAGTGATCGAACCTCTTACAGCTAAGAACAGGTCCCTCTTCTACATATGGTTGTCAGCAGAGGGAAGGCAATATTGCATCATACATTTGTCCTGTCTTTCAGGAAAAAGAGGGTTGCTCTGGCGGAGGGCAGTTGCACAAGAGTGGTTCATGTTTTCATAGAGGCAATATTCCTGTATTACAATGAAGGAGAAGGCTTTGAGGGGAAATCCGATGCTCTTGAATTCTTAACAGGCTTTTTAAAAAAGTGTAATTTGTAAATAAGTGGTTTATAGGCTTAAATGGAGGGAAGTCCCAAGAATTAAAGTGCCTTGCATGATGTGAAAAGTTTCATCAGCATTGTAATGTAGGGCAATGCAAGTAACAATGGCATGGTGTGAGTGTAAGGATGTTGTAATGAAACATGAATTCCTTCTGAGGCCAGAGGAAGAGGTCGTTGGCCAGAGGAAGAGGTCATTGGCAGGTTTCCATTATTCAGTCTGTTATAACGTGAGAAGTGCCTGTTAGCAAACCAGGAGAAATTGATCCTTGGTGTTGTGTTCCGCAACACATAGCTAAGAGGTAGGTCATGTTGGGTTATGAACTACGTATGCGGATTAAACATATAGGAACGCGTATGTAACATACTGAAAGGCATAACGTGTGAGCAAGGCTTCAAAAGGAAAGAAAATAGACGAGAGGACTGGCTCATGGAGGGTTGGAGTTGAACCTGTGGTCTCTGAGTGGCTGGGGCTGTTGCTCTGGTGATTTTAGTGCCATGAAGTTAAGCAGAGTCTCTGTGTGGTCATTCCTGTATGTACCTACAGCTAATAAAGTAAATATTACTCACAGCTTCACAACATGAATAGCCATCAACTCATTTTAACTTGGTTTGTAATCAGTCATGTTTGACTGAACAGAGCACCAGCTTTATCTTGGCTGTGTGTTCCGTACTTGTGTATAGACTCTGCTGTATACGTATAGTTTATGAGAGTAACCTGTCGAATTTCCCCTCGGAAAAGATCTTGGCAACACATGATAGAAACAGTCCAAGCATTACCATTAGTTGCATCTAGACCCCCAATGATGCATAACTTTAATGCCTTGGTGCCCTGATAACGCAAAGGTATAGTCCCAGTCTTCAGTTTACTAAAACTATTAATCAAGCACCGGGGATGATGTTACTCCTAGACAAGGAGATATGAGACTGCATAGCCACCATTAGGCTTCTCCCAATCTTTAGCTGTCAAAACATAGTCAGCCCTAGTCATCGGAAGCACCTGGCACTACCTCATTCATTTTAGCTACAAAACCACAAAGTTTCCAACAATGTGGCAGCTGTCATATGTTATGTTATATTATATTATTTTTTCTTATACCGCGCCAAAGCCCGTAGGCATCCAGGCGCCGAGAGACAGAAGACGGCGGCTACCAGTGAAGAGAAATGTGCTAATAGAAGAGGTACGTCTTCAAGAGTTTCCGAAACATAAATAAGACTGCGGTTTTACGCAAAGTAACTGGCAATGCATTCCAGGCCTTGGCGCCTTGGATATGAAATGCTCTGCCAATCCTGCGGGTTCGTTTCACGCAGTGATTGGCTAGTAAGAGATCCTCCGCTGATCTGAGTCTTCTTGTGGGTTGGTAGACATTTATAACATCTTTAGATAGCTTGGTGTAGTCCCATAGATACATTTATGGCAGATGGTAACTTAAATCGAATGCGAGCCTCAACAGGTAGCCAGTGTCGTTTTTTTCTGGCAGCAGTAATCGGTTCAGAACTTTTCATCCGAAAGATGATGCGGATGGCTTTATTCTGTACTTTCTGGAGTTCATAAAGATCGGCTTTACTTGCCCCACATAGGAGTGCATTACAATAATCCACACATGGTAAAATAACAGCTCTCACAAGTTTGGTGCGGTTTTCAATGGAAACAAGTGGGGCAACCTGTCTGAGCACTTTGAGATGGTAATTGGTGCTCTTTGAGATAGCTGTAACGTGGGCATCACAATCTAAACTACTCTCCATGAATGTGCCTAGCGTTTTAACTTTCTGCATGACTTTTATGTCACTGCCATCAATCCTAAAGCCTGAGTAAGCCTGGTCCAGTTTAGTTAAGGCCTGGCGGGGTCCAAAAAGCATAAGCTCAGTCTTTGATGCATTTAGGCAGAGCCAATTGGTGGACATCCACTTTTTTATTAATTGATACACCATGTCCACCAAGTTTTGGTCAGTATCATGATTACCAGTGATGTCAAGGACCAATTGAAAATCATCTGCATAATTACAAAAGAAAATCTGAAAGAGTTCCAAATCATTACAGAGGGGGAGGATATAAATATTAAACAATAAATGGGAGAGACATGCCCCCTGTGGGACTCCACAAGTCAGTAGTTGTGGTTCAGAGGCACAGTCCCCCCAATATACCTGGGATCGTCGACCCTCTAAAAAAGATCTCAACCAAGCTATGGCATTTGCAGAGAGGCCCCCGACTGACTGCATTCTGTCAAGAAGGATGTTATGATCAAGCAGGTCAAAGGCTGCTGATAAATCCAGCAACATCAGCAGCCCTGACCTACTTTCTTCCAGCTTAGAAAGCATAAAGGTATGTAGGTCTAGAAGGGCATTCTCAGTGCCATGGTAACTTCTAAAACCTGACTGCTTAGTATGAAGTATATCAGCCACTTGTATATGGTCCTGCAGTTGGATGGTTGCTATCTTGTCTATAGGTTTGAGTAGAAACAAAGTATTCGTAATTAGCCTGAGGTTTGCAGCATCAGAAGGATCTAATCCAACTTTTTTTTAATAATGGTGAAACCGCAACATTTTTTAATGGCTGGTGAATTTTGCCTAACCGAAAAGAGGCATTGGCAAATCGACATAGAAAAGGTGCAAACTGCTCTTTGTGCTCCAAAATAATTTAGGATGGGAGAAGTTCACCAGGACAATTAGTAGGATGCATAGATTTCAGTATATTTATCATTTCCACTACGGTGGTTTCCTTAAAAATAAAGCCGGAGGCGGATTCAGTTTTAATGGCAGTGTTAGACATGAAGTCTTGTTTCGTATCAGTCAATTTTGTGTCAGATGATAGCGTCTTATTAGGTAGCAATGTGGACTTGACTGTAGAAAATGAAGAGGTCAAGGTTTCCTGCTTAATTTTATCCTGGGCTTTACGTAATTTATCCGCAAATGCTTTCTGTACTCGATCGCAGTCCTCAACAGTGTGTTTAATAGAGGAACCACAAGCGGTAGGTTTTTCCCAAGATCTAAAAAGGCAGAAGAGTTCCTTAGAATGGTCCCCTGCGGAACTAATTTGAGTATTATATGGGTTTTCTTGGCCTCAAAAATTTCTGGTTTGTACTGCTTTTCTTTACTTTCCAGTCCAGTAGATTGGTCGTAGAACTATCTTTGCGCCAAGTGTGTTGGGCCTGCCTTTTACTTGCTCTCAGATCTACCAGGGAAGGGGAGAACCATCTATGACGATTTGGTAAGTCTCTGACCAATTTGTCTTTCAAAGGGGCGAATTTATCGAGCATATCAGTGGTCAGTTTATTGTAGTTATCTTGGTTAATGTCATTAGAGAAGACAGATAGACAGCCAAAATGGGTGTAGTTATGTTCTTCAAATTTCGAACTCTAACTGGGTGTGCAGGAACATCCCTCCCTTTCCCCCTCTTGCCCTCCTCCTCCTTCCCTCCACCCCCAACCTGTCCCTTCTACCTTTCCCCATCCCCTTTCAGTTAATTGCTCTTTCCATTGTTTTGTTGTTTGATTGATTCATATTGTTATGCTTCAACAGTTTATCGTTCATGTTTTATGTATCATATTGTTCTTTGTACAGCGCTTTGGCGTAAGGCGCTTTATAAATCAATAAAATACAAATACAAAATACAAACATGCACTCTAAGTGCGAGGGCAGGAAGCTGCAAGACACAGGTGACAAAAAAGTGTTCAGACCAAATATATGGTGTGGTCAGGATATCTTTGACAGGTATATTACTACTACCGACCCAATCCAAAGTGTGGCCCTTGTTGTGCTTTGGGTCAACATTATGGATTATGATCTGATGGGTTGCCAACATTTTGTCTAATGATAAGACTTTCTTATCTCTCTTGTCACCTTTCCAATGGTTAAAGTCCCCCAAGATGACCAGACCAGTATTGGAAGTCAACATAGGGGAAACAAGGTTGACTAAATCCTCATTAAATCTATCAGAATCCTCTGGGGTCTGTAAAGAAGAACCAGGTTCAAGGTAAAGTTGGGGTTTGAGGTCATCTTGACATGTATCATGTCAGTCCCACAACATTAAATTTGAGCTTCATAAAATCCTAGTGATTTATTGCATATAATGGCCACTCCTCCTCCCACTGGCCCTTCTCTATGTTTCCCAAAGAAAACATAGTCTGGGGGATCACTTGCTCAATAGTAGGTCCATGGGAGTCAGTAAGCCATGTCTCAGTGAGGCACATGATATCTAATTTGTGTTCTAATATGTAATCCTGTATATCCAGGAAATGTTTAGCTACAGAGCGAGTATTAAGTAAAGCTACCTTCAGTAGGGGCTCAGACTCCTGATTGAGGGGAGCGCATGGGGTATGTTTATCAATATTATGTTTCTGTATAGGACACAAGTCCTTACCTGGGGGTTCCATACGTATACGAGCACCAGGAAGTAAATTCTGTGGCACGTCTGCGCGTCCCAGCACGGACCCGCACAGACCCGCTAGTTCCGTGCATAAACGCCATAAATAAAACCAAAGTTGTAGAAATTGTCAATGACCAGAAATACACCACTCAATCTCACATGAATGTAAGATTACACACTCCATATATGGTATGCACTGCACTGGCAATGGAAGGTATGTGAGGTGTACCAGCCATCCTATCAAAAAAAGTATTCAAGAACAAGTTCAGACTATCATACTCAAATCCTATATGCTGCCCGCAGGTGACTCATCAGAGAGAAGTGCATTCATCGAAGAGCATGTCCAACATTAAATTCATTGGCTAAGAGCACATCCAAAGCAGTGAACAGGTTGATAGTCATGAATGAACAGACATTGAGGCAAAGTGAGGGGAAATGGATATACTGGTTGCAGGCAATTGAACATGTGAATGTGACGTCTATTTTTCTGTAATATAATCATGAATGTCTACATAAATGACTCTTTCGATAATATGTAACCATAGATAATTCTATCATATACTCCTGCCACCCTAATGTGATTTAAGATATTATGTTTTCAAGTACCAGGATTATCCTTTTCCCTGGCAAACAGCTGAAATGGCAAACATCACCCTAAAACAGAAGCATCAGACCTAAATTAGACCGCACAGACTGTCATCTTACTTAGCAATATCATTATTATTTCCTCAATAAGGAATGGCCACAATGTAAATCATCATTGCCCTGCTCCCGCCTTATCCAAGTATCAAAACCCATACACTAGTCTGATAAGATTGACCTCCATGGCCCATATTTCAGATCCCCCCTCCTCATTGCCAAGAATGCCATTTATCACCAGTGTTTAATCAGATATGGGTATTCCTATGTCCTTTCCAATATAGCAATACTGTTACCCTATGGCATGCCATAATTCCTAGGCAATCCCTGTTCAGAGCAGTTTAGAAACACAGATATTTTCCTTGTCTACAGGTACTCATTGCAGGTTAAAAAAGCACTTTTTTCTTTTGATTCCAAAACCCATATGCCCGTATAGCCCTGATACGCTAGAAGGTCAGACACACATCGCTTTTCTAGTCCAATATAGCTGTTCTACTGCTTCATTTTCAGGCACATCTAAATGGCACACATCCTCACAAATACTCTTTCGATCACACACATATCGCTCGTCCCACACCGTCGACCACCGCCACTCGTTACTCAGGTAAACTAATCTATAGGTGTAGGTGTAAAATTAATTTATTTTAAACAATCGAGGATTTTCTCTTGCTTTTGGACCTCATACACTGGAGTATAATATCAACTCGGTCTCTCGCACGTGTTTTTCTGTTTCATTATAGATGTCGCTTTGATATACAAGTGTACACAGACAACACGTCTTTCTCAATCACACAACTGCAGGCCCATGCCACTGGCATCGTATGGCAAAACTGGCAAACCCATCAATGAGTTCACTACAGTGAAACCCTCCTTCAAATCCCCTTTCTCCCAGTTTAGTTCAATTCCACCAGCTCTTCAAAAGAAGAGTCCACGTTCAGCGATTAATGAGCGTAGGATTCCATGGGTACGAATTCAGAATTGTGTGTCTCTTTCTAGCACTATAATAAGATACATTGGTCTGAAGCTGTGTGACCACGCTGTAGTCAATCTCACACTCATCAAAGAAAATGTATATACCTACCACCTAACTGTGTTAGCTTACATTTAGTAATATAGGTGTCCCAACTGAAAAGAACCCCGAGCAGCATTTCATCTCCCATTACTTGTCTCCCAAGTGTTTTTTAATGATAGCTACCTATCCCAAAATTGTTTCCTTGGCACATGAAAATGCATACATGCTCAATAGAACCTTAACATAAAGTAAAACCTTTAAAACATAATGCTCAAGTAGCAACCAGCAGCTACACATGCACAGACAGAATTTTATACATCACCAGTCCAATATTGATATCTGCGATATGTATGTGAAGAAGTGAATATAGTGACTTTATGAAGTGACACAAGGTCAGAATGATACTTCACACTGAAATATGAAATACCGAATGCTGGACAGAGAAAGCAAAGACATTCTTCTCTAAAGAAAGCATGCCGTGTGCAGGCTTTATTAGAAAGAAACTGTGAGTTCAATACATTCTGCATTGTTGCTGCCTTGTAAAAGAGAACATTGGAAACTGTGCACCTTGAATTTTAATGTTCCATAAGGGATAGACCGGAAAGCAAAGTCATTTATAATAAAGTTAGAACTAGTTTTCTAGATGGCCCTCATTATGAGTATGGCAGAGTGGTAAAAAAAAGTGGTTGTAATGTACCGCCACTTTTACCGATCCGCCATATTCTGAGGTTTGTCCTTAGAGTGGAGGATCTACTGCCAGCATCATGCTGGAGGTAAATCTTTCAATTTTCTGCCACAAAATCAGCAAAACCTGCAGAAATACTGCTGGTGGTAAATCCACCAAAATGCCCAAAACATGGGGACTAACTCCTCCTACCACCACTTGTAATCCATCAGGAAATCAGCCTGGCCAAGAGGTGGTACCGGTAAATCCCCAAACTCACAATGAGGGCCAATGAACCTTATTTCAAAACTACAAGAAATGAATCTAAATGTGAATTGTATGCTCAGAAAGGACCAATACTGTGGTCTTATTTTCAGCCAGTAAGTGCAAATTTAAAATCAGATGGCTAGGGTATGTCAATGACCTGAACCTCAAAGAGCATTATGTTTCACAAATCGTGTGTGTTAGTTCCATTTGCACCCGGGGAAGGGTGCCCGGATGTCTGGAAATGCAGACCAGAACACACTGCCCATGTTTTCCAGCCACCCGAGGCACATCCCTGGCTGCCGCCATGTTGGTTGTGGGGATTATCTCCCTACTGCCTCCCCATGCCGCCACCCTCTGCAAACCCCTCCAAGTAATCCTACACCCCCCCCACTCCTACCCACTTACCTGCTGAACATAGCCCGTGTGCACAGGCCCTGCGTAGGCTCAGCGTTTGGTCAGTTACCGGACATGTATGCCCACTGATGAGGGGGTGAGATTAAACTGCTTCTGAAAGTAATCGTTTGTTTAACAGAATGTCTCTCTGACAGCACAAGGTTTCTGTTGCTACAGGGGTACACCACGCACAATTGAAATGCACCTTAAAATGTGTAGAACAATAGATGCATTCAAAGTGACCATTGGAAATGTATTATCATTTGTAATCTCTGCACCTTGTATTCAATCTTGCAACCGGATACAGATCTTGATTCATCAGAAAAACACAGCTCATATGCATGTAAAAGTGATATATTAAAATGTATGATCATGCACAACTTGCATATTTTCGAATTATACCATGAAGGGACAGAAAAGTAAATGATATCTTTAGGTTCATAGTATTCTTATAAACCTGAATATACCATTCTCACCAGCGGTACATGTTCATGTGGAGAATTATATGACATATTAATATTGCAGTTCAAAACTCATTTCACTCAGAACCCAGATAAATTAGACAAATGTCCCAAGAATTATTTAAATCCCAGATCGCATTTAAAAGTAGTTAGCAGTGCCTTTTTTAAGAGCTGTATCACTGAAAGGGGTAATATAGTGGAAGGCATCTGTTCTTTGTGTTTTATAATTAAAATGTAAAACCTGTGTAACATCTTCATAATAGGGCCATTAACTGCAATTTGAGAACCCTGGTGTCTTAGACATTTCAAATTGACTTGTGGAATGGCTAGTCTTTTAATTAGTGCCTGCAATAGTCAATAACATAAATTAAATAAATTCCTTAATGAATATATTGAACAGGGGTATTGTGAGGATGACCCAAATTGACTGCGAAGAGTGAGGGAGTTAGGCTATGCAGTCTTAGCATTCCAAAAGAAAGAGAAACCGTAGCCTTTATAATCATTTGCATCTAATCCAACATCACAGAAGATCTCAAATTGTATTCATGCCCAGACTAACAACGAATAGTTTGTCATGGATAATTCAAAATATTCTAGATTTTAATCAGTCCAAGAATTGGTAAATGCGTGACATCATATTTCTCCAATAGCAATACTTGCTAATGGTTTCAGAGAAAGCTAAGTACTGTGTTTCATTTCACACTTTTTTCTGAGAACTGCTTCACTTTTGATCTTAGAAGAGGTGGGTCTCAGAATACATAATTCAGTACTGTATACTAATGGTTCGACAAAAGTTAATTCAAACAATGTGAATTTGTGACACATTCAGAAAACCAGTTTCTTGTCCCATATTGTGCAGTGGCATTGTTGCAGTGGGGTATGACGTTGGTGCCATTTCTCCATCCTATACAAACCAACAAAACCGTAAATATGCACAACATTGATAAATCTCATTATGATATATAAATGACGAGTATCACCACGTTAGCTGAAACCCTCAAGATAAATATCACCAGTTTAGCTGAAACCCCCAAAACAAGTAATCAATCAAAGGGTTCCTAAACAGCAATTAACACCTGACAAAGCTGACAAAATATGTATAACATCTGCGCAGATAAATTAGTGATATTGATGTGAACATATACCTAATATCTATTCCTCTCTCCTCTCATAGCTCACATCCTTCTGTTTCCCATGCACATTTGATTTTCACTAAATTAATATTTTACCTTCATGGTAGTGTAATACAATTTGTATTATGATTAATTTATTAGTCAATGACATTTGTGATGTCATCTTTGATGTCCTGGGTGTTAGTGTTATCCGTGTACGGTGGTGGCACGAGTAATGGTTGCTTAGCTTACCATAACTAGCAAATTTTTAGGGGCATTGGGTTTTACTTGTAATCATATAGTCCCTTTAACAAATTTGTTTCATCGAATTTCATGGGTTTTACCAGTGGACCCTAATTGCTACAACCTCCTAATATCATACGTACCCCCAATATAGCAGCATTTATGTACAGAGTCACGTGAAGACGCATGCGTGGCATGATGACGTGTTTGCGAACAGGTCTGTGCTTCGCGAACAGTTAGAAACTGCATTTTCTGCTGATCTAGGATGTTTCAAGATGAAAACCTACCCTTGCACAATCTCCTAGACCTATTCTTACTGATTTTCGATCTGCTATCCAGGAGAGGGCACATGCTTGTAAGAATATTAGCACAACTGTTATTTATCTTCAAAAATGGCATCAGCCTTGGCCATCCCTCCTCCCAGGAGCCACTACCACCAACAGCACCAGCTGGAGGGCCTAGACAACGGGAAAAGCGCAATGATGCAGAAAAGAATCGACAGGACCAGGAAGATGAGATAGAGGAAATGCCTGCCTCCAGCACCCAGAGAGAATCATGGGTGTGGTGGTTCTTTACCACCATTGGGGGTTTACTCAAAGCTAAGGCTACCAAGGTGAAATGCCTTTGAGGGCCCGGTATTTTCCCATTCAGGGGACCCGCACCCGGTCCATCCCCATTCCCACTGAGCCACCGTAGGGCGCAATGGGAATGGGGAGCATGCTAACAACGGGCCCGTTAATGATGGGCCCGTTGTTAGCATGCTGGGCCGCTCACGGGACTCGCTAAGGATGTCTGGTAAAACCAGGCATCCTGAGCGGGTCCCGCGAGCGGACCTCGTGATTGGGTGGTAAGGGGTTAACGGCTCTGGCACCTTTACCGGCACCATTAACCCCTTACCGCCTTCCTCGTAATGAGGCCCGTAGTGTTTAATGAGAGCATCTGCCCATTTCTTGGCAATACCTACTACCTGATGTAAGCACAGTCATTCTCATTGACATTGGTAAGATTGCTGGCAAGCAACGTGTTCTTTTTCAGTGATAAACTAACTTGCTTCTCAGCAACCCGCCTCCCACAAATGTATTAAGTTTATCCCCATTGTCGATACAACTTAAAGAAAACAAACTGTACCTCTTGCCATAGTGTGGCGTTAGATGCAAACTGCAATCCCCATGCGCAGAATTTTAGCCATAACCAGCATATGGCATTATCTACTTTGCGGCTTTGTAGGCAATTATTACCATCTCAATACTGGCATTCGATACAAAGTGATACAACATGCTGTGTTCAGCCATATGTACATTTGCATGGCAATAATAACCTTGACATTGGTAGTGTAGAGGAATAGACAGAGAATTTGCAGATAAAGGGATCATCTTTATAAGCCGAGCTTGAATCACGTCGCAAGTGTTCTGCTTTATTTTATTTATTTTGACATCCTGCAATCAAAACAAACTCATTGATTGAAAAGCAAACACGTGTTTTGTAGAGCATACTGTCTGAGTACAACAAAAAACAAGATATTTCCATCAAGGTATCCGTTACAGTGAAGCACTGAAACGGACCAATCAAGGGAGCTGGGTTTCAACATCTGCATCATTCACTACTTTTGTTTCTTTGTTGAAAACAAACCTATCAACTGAAAGGTAGCATCTATTATACAAATTCATCATTGAAGACTCACCAGCCAGGGTGGCAATGGCTCTTCCCCTGACTACTTTGGTCAGTCCACACACTGCACTCAAGAACCCTCAGCAACAACATTTTTTGGATACAATGCCAAAGGTGATTTGAAAAGTACAAAAGGAAAAGAGGAAAACAACAAAAAGTAGAAGAGCATTTGTTATCTGGGGTCACTGGTCTCCAGTAGCACTCCGGGTGGCAGGCCCCTTAGGCAACCAAACTTACATAAGTCCTCCTGTCAGATTCTTAGAAAGTGGATTAGCCCTAAATAAGCACATTATTAATTAATGAAAACACATTTCATGACTAGAATCAGAGTATTGATGGAGCCCAGAACATGCTGACACACCATGCTGTGTTGCAGCTTAGATTTGCATGTGCCTTCTTCTCAATCAGAGAACATAGGACACTTGACTTTCAAAATGGGAACAGCCTTTAGAGCTGGGCTCAGACCTTTCTACTGGTGCTCAACCTTCATTTTCATGTCATCTGTAAAGGCCTAGAAATAAGACACACTGTTAGATTGCTTGAACCGAGCTGTATGGAAGCCACTAATGCAGCTCCTTTCAAAAGCTGGGCAGTGCATCTGGTGTAGTTTGAGGTAGGAGTAGAGGAAGGGGAGTACAAGGTGAGAAAGCATTGATGCAAGATGCCTGTCACTTTTGTTAGCTATCAGGGATTAGCTACCAAAAGTGAAAAGCATCTTTCATCATTATCATTGTCACTACGCTATAAGCCAATGTTTATATTTGTCAGAAAATATATTTATGTATTTATAGTTCACTTGCTGGGCGCGTATACAGGAAGTAAATACTGTTTAAAAGCACCCACAGGGCAACAGGGAGGGGACAAAGGATGAGAAATAAATTACAATACATAACAAATAAATATAAGTACAGTGGGGAGGGAAAACAAACCTACTATGCCTTGTGATTGTTTAGACTGTGCAAGTGCAGAGGGGAGAGGGCATTAGATAGGTGCTGGGGTGAACAAAAACGGAAGGTACAGATGCACACCTGTCTATCTTGTAAAATAGGTAGAATTAACTAAATAAGTGAGGTGCAGAGGAGAGTAACGCAACCCCGGCACTGGATTGTGATGAACAAAGTACAACAAAAGGAAAGTGTCCACAGTCAGTGGATCGCCCGCGTCCCTTGCACACTCCGGAGATTGTATGGTATCAAATAATAAATAAGTATAGTTCAAGTGGCTATTCTTGGATTGGTAATCAATATAATGAAAAGATAAATCATATTAAAGTAGAGGTATTTGCAGTTAAGAGTCCCTAAGAGAACCTTGTTAGCTTTAAACTTCGTAATTGTCAGGTCCTATAAAAAATCACTTTAGTAGAATAGGGTTCAACTTGAAAATATTGTATTTATTTTCACTCAAAAGAGTGGAGCGAACAACCTTCCAAATGTGCAAACAAAGTTACAATATTACTGTAAAGACTTGGTAGAGTCTCTCCCAGGGGTTATTCACCCAAGAACAGGTCATTGGGCTGTTTTCGTGCTGGTAGAGAGATTCCCAGACCCCCCTTTGTTTTTCATAAATTAACTTTGGGTCTCACCCTAAGTTATCAGGGTGATCCAGATCTGAAGACTGACCGCTAAAGATTGTCTATCCAAAAAGTGGAGACTACTGGTGTGTAGGCTATGGTGAGTTGTATGAGGGAGACATTAGTACTTGCTCCTTTTAATTGTGCCCTTGGTTTTGTACTGCTGATCAGTGTAAGTATATCTGATGATTTTTAAGGTTAGATTTCTTCCTGATGTCATGCAGTCTCTTTGGGAGGGGCAGTCAGGCCCCCATAAGTTCCAATGTATTATGGTAGGCCCCATAAGTTCCAATGTATAATGGTTAAGTTTCTTATAGAAAGACACCTAGGTGGAAATCTTCATTCATTCATGGGGACTCATGCTGTCTAACTTATCAATCCAGTAGAGTTCTCATTGATCAATTATTTTGGCATGATTGCCGCCCCGTGGGGCTTACGAGACCACCTCAAAGATTTGGAATCGAAGCTGAGCCACTGTATGTCGTTTTTCTGTAAAGTGTCTAGTGACTGAGGAACAAAGGTTTTTGGTTCTGATATTGATTTTGTGTTCATTTAGCCTTTCCTTAATTTTACTTGATGTTTGGCCTACATAGTAGATGCCACAGGGGCAGTTGAGGGCGTATACAATGGATTTGGTGTCACAAGTGGTATAATGTTTCAGTTTAATCTTGGCGCCTGTGCATGGATGTTTTATGTAGTCTCCCTTTGTGATGTTATTGCAATTCGAGCAATGTAGACATGCAAATGTTCATAGTTTTTTGGTGCACAGTATTGCTTAGCATTGATCTTGAATGCGTTCAGCTTTCACTAATTGGTCTCTGAAGTTACGGCCTCATTTGTACGCTATCAATGGAGGTTCTGGGAAAAGTTGCTGGAGGTATGGATCCATCTGAATGATCCTCCAGTTTTGCTTACAAGCCTGGTGATATGGTGACTCTGGCTTGAATATTTGAGGGCATATAGAAAAGGTATTTCTTTGGGCTCTGGTATTTTCCTGAAACGTTCTGTTCATGTGTTGAGAGCAGCTCTGTCTTTGGCTGCCGTGATGATCTCCTCAGGGTAGCCTCGCCTTGAATATTTTTCAGCCATTTTTTCTATCTCCATAGTTAATGTAGATTCCACTGACGTGATCCTTTTGGCTCGAAGAAATTGACTATAAGGCAGATTATTGCGTAAGTGTCTAGGATGATAGCTCCGATAGTGTAGAGTATTGTTCACATCCGTTGGTTTCGAGAATATATTCGTAATTACCACGCCATCTTTAATCTCCAATTCTACATCTAAGAAGTGGATTGTTGGTGTGCCTGTTTCCATAGTGAACTTAATTCTGTCATTGACTGAATTGATGTGTGTGAGGAAGCTTAGTAATAGATCTTTATCGCATCGCCATATCAAAAAAACGTTGTCAATTTATCTCATCCAACAGATTAGATTTGTGCTCCATCTTGGGTGGGTAATGATTTGTTCCATTTCCAGATGATACATAACAAGATTGCCATATGCTGGAGCCATTACTGAACCCATTGACGTCCCAGATGCTTGCAAATAGAATTGATTATTAAACCTGAAGTAGTTATTGTGTAGAATTATCTTAGATAGTTCTGTGATGAAGGTCTTGTCAGCTGTACAGTTTGGTTCTTGTAACAAAGCCCACTCTAGGGCTTCATTGCCTTTGTCGTGCAGGATAGATGTGTATAGACTTTGGACATCTAGTGTAACAAGTACATCATTAGAGTCCAGGTCTTGAATATTCTGTAGGATGTTGATAAAGTGGGTGGTGTCACGTAGAAAGGTACTGGTGTTTTGGACAATTGGTTGTAGAAGACGGTCTACATATATTGCCAATGGGTGGAAAGCACTGTCTGTGCCGGCTACAATTGGTCTAAGTGGAGGTCTTGGTAACTGTTTATGGATCTTAGGAAGACCGTAGAACACCAGTGTTATGGGGTTCACTTTGTATAAAAATCTTCTTGTTTTTTCCGTGATCCAGTGATTCTCTAAAGCTTTCTCCAGTACAGTTTCAATTAGTGATGATATTCTCCGGGTTGTATCCTCATTGATAGGTATGTATGTGTCTCTACCATCCAAGAGTAACATGCATTGTTTGTTGCAAGATATTATTGCACCACCTTTATCAGCTAGTTTCAAAGTTAGTTTGCTGTCATCAGCCAGTTCTTTGATGAGTTTACTCTGATGTTTTCTGATATTGTATTTCCTGATCTTGTTGTAATCAATGGTTTTAAGTTGGTTTAGCATTTGTGTTTCAAATAACTTCAATGCTGTGTTGTGGATTGGTGGATCAAAGGTACTTTTGGGTTTGATCTCAAGAAATCCTATATCCGAAGGGGTACTGCTTGGTGGTTGTACGTCAAAGAACACTTTCAGATGCATTTTTATCATTAATCGATATAGGTTGACTCTTTCTTCCAAGTGGGTCGTGTTCTGAGTCGGGGTAAACAAAAGATCAAGGTTCAATACATCCAATTGTGTCTTGGTCATTTGTTTTGACAATAAATTCACCACTAGGTGGTGTTGAGTTTGTTCTTTGATCTTAGATTTCTTTGTCCCTCTTCATTTGATCTTTTGTCTAAAAAAGCGTGTGGTGTGGTGTATGAAGTAGTTGCCGTTTGGAAGGTGTGGAGTACACCGCTTGTGGGGTGTACAGATGCTGATAGATTCTCTGTTGTATCCTCTGTGCATCTATTATCTTCACCGCTCGAAGGAATATCAACACTTATGTCGATGGTGCCTTGTTTGGGGGTTCCTGTATAGGGTCTATTCAGACGACGAGGTCTGGTGTTTTGGTAATATTCTTGCCAAGAATACACGATGTCCTGTGAATAATCAAGGGTATCCCGCCTGAATTTGCGGACTTTATGGTGTTCAATTTCTTTCTTGTATTGTTCTAATGATGAGTTGATATCGTCTAAAATGGTTTCCAATTCCTCACTGGCTTTGAAGGCACTTAATTGTTCGCTCAATTCACTAATTTCTGTGTCCAGCATTAGGGCTGATTTAGATAATTCTTCTATTGTTAATAATATTAAATCAAGTGAACATTTGTTAAGTATCTGTTCCCACTTTTTGACGAAATCCGGGACTTCCCTACCGAGTGTGGGTTTAAGATAGACACTCAGACCTCTAGGTATCCGCTGTGCTCTGTAATATTGAGCTAAGGTGGTAGCGTGTAGTTTTTGGGAAATTTCTCTTTGTATCAGTTTTTCTAATCGGAAGAATATTTGCTCCTGGTTGGTTGTTGCTGGTGTAGTCGTTTCAATATCTTTGATTAATCCTAGGATGCGTGTAGCTTCCTCTTCATTAAAGGCAAATGTCGTAGCGTGTTTATCTGTAATTGCGTTCATTTTTGAGAAAGACATATTCTCATACGTCAGTTGTGTTATCATATAGGTGCTGGGGTGCTCATGGGTGAGCAGCATCTGAGGTACAATGAAAGGTAGGTGCGATCCTCTGAGGATGGAGGGTCAGCCGAGGCAAATGCTGAGGATAGACGGAAGCTGGGGTGATTTGGTGTGGGAGGTCAGGGCCCAGAGGATGCAAAAGGGCCATGAACACCAATCAAGCAACTGTGAGATTAGCAGAGGAGAGAGTGAGGGAACTAAGATAAGAAGAGGAAGGTCTTGAGGATGTTCCAGAATTGAAGAAAGTCCTGATCAAGATGAAGAGGGAGGGGGAGGCGGTTCCAGAGAAGGGAGCCAGCTGAGGACAGAGATCGACAATCCACCCTCTGTTTAGCAAAATGCTTAACACACAGAGTTTTGGTGCCAGAGGAGTGCAGAGGTCTAGAGGGGGAATATTTAGTAAGAAAGAGTTGCAGTCCCTGGCCCCAGACAACCATTTGGATGATACAGAGGGATTTGAATGTAATCCGTGAAGCAACCAGGAGCCATTGTAGGGCAGGAGAGATGCAGTCCCTGACCTTGAGGCCAAGGATAAATCTTGCTGCCCTATTGTGGATTAGCTGGAAGGGTTGCAGAGTGGAAGAAGATAGATCCAGGAGGAGGCTATTGCAATAGTCGAGTCTATAGAGAACCAGAGCCTGGGTAACATTGAGCATCTGGGGGAAGGTGAGAAAAGGTAGAATTCCTTTGAGAAGGAAGAGCTGTGGGACTTTTTGGCAATGTCCTGAGTGTGAGGGAGGAAGGAGAGAGAGGAGTCAAAGATTACTCAGAGATTTCTGGCTTCCGAAGAGGGAGCAGGGGAAGAACCCATGAAAGGAGACCAGAGTGAACGGAAGAAGTCGGGTGCAAGGGTCCCAATCGGCAGGATCTCTGTTTTGCTGCCATTGAGGCAGAGATCATTGGAAGGTCACTAGGCCTGGATGGCAGAAAGCATAGGCCTGGATGGCAATAAGCATACCACTGGAAGTTGGAGAAGGAGGAGATGAGGCGTGTCAGCTGAGTAAGGTAGATGTTAACAAGCCAAGGTGAGATAATAGAGCTCTAGGGGACACCATAGGTGGAGAAGGAGGAAGGAGAGGAGACGGTACCCAGGATGACGTGAGAGGAGCAGTAAATCAGGAAGGAGGTCAGCCAGTCCAGTGGCCGCTCTGAGATACCAAGGCTGTCATGGAGCCTTTGTATGAGGATGGAGTGGTTGACCGTGTCAAATGCAGAGGAGTCATTTGGGGGTTTCAGACCGGTGGCAACTACTGTGTGACCCCTGGCACTGCCTCTGCAACCCCTGATTAGTGGTTGCAGACAGGCTTGGATAGGGCATTAAGGCTTTCTGCCAATTCCTGAAATCAATTCCAAGTTGTATGGGTTGGTCTCATTAGCATTTGCTTGAGCCGATTACTTTAACCAACAAATAAAAAATATATGGTGTTTTTGCACTGCATGGGTAAGGGCTGACCTTGGATCGCTGGACTCTAAAATTGCCCACCTATCAAGAAGTGAATGCATGTTATCATTAAACTAAGCTTGTTTCACAACGGCTCCTGGGAGAGAGGCTAGACAACTCCTTGGAGATTGAACTAACCTGAGTCTCCCCGAGCCACAGAACAGATACAGCATGTACTCATTTCCAGAACAGTTAACACACTCCCACATTTTCCTCATGTTCCTTTCAAAGTAATCACCCAAAATACAAATGGGCTGGCCCTTTACAAGGACATCTAATGTCATTGGCTGCCTTCACTATGGCACCATCCCCTTAAACATACCATTTTCATGACAATGCACATACAAGCCCAACCCTCTTGATGGGTTTCTTTCTGCAAGACACACAACCTAACAAATGATTCATTCCATTTGGTCACAAGCCTGCAATGCTAAATGGTTTATGTATGGGCACTTTATGAGGCTATAAATAGCTAACAAAAGGCTCCTTTGATCTGGCACTAACTCTTCATTTCTCCAAACACTCTGACAGTCTGGATATTTATTTTTGGCGTCCTCTCATGCCCTTTCATTATGTGACCACCAGTTCAATCCATCTGCCTCTGTTCCCATTATAACCTTTTTCCAGCTAATGTATTTGACCTTCTCATCCCCGCTCCCAGTCACCCTTTACAGTTCTAGTCACTAACCCTAGATTGACAGTGCCAGGTGGCAGATGATTCTTTGGCTTCTCGAACAACAAGCTCTAAGCTAAAACATCCTGGGCCCATGCCCTCATTCTATTGCATCTCCAAATAACTGCTTCCATGTTTTCACAGTTGTTCCTCTGCCAATCAGAGTTCTATGCAAGAAGTCTGGACAGTAATCAATAAAATTGAAAAGTACATACCAGTCCAGACATACTTTTTTACATTCTTGTTTTACCAGTTCTTGTTTTAATAACATAATTAGTTGATAAATGACTAGGGTGAGTCACCCACACATTTGTAGGAACAGATACCTAGGCTAGAGCTGATATACATTTTAACTTATCCTCTCTTCTTTTGTGGTTCACACAATTTGATTGGGCATCAGATAGGAACTACATGGCTTGCCCAATAGGTCTTTAGTGTTAAGGTGTTCCTCTGCTAATTAATGCATTTCTCCTTGGCCAGCCAGTCTTCCAAACAACCTAGAAATATATTTCACAAATCCAGGCCTCAGCTTATGT
Organism: Ambystoma mexicanum; assembly: GCF_040938575.1. Classification (NCBI taxonomy): domain Eukaryota; kingdom Metazoa; phylum Chordata; class Amphibia; order Caudata; family Ambystomatidae; genus Ambystoma; species Ambystoma mexicanum. Next base: position 743,468,325 of record NC_090928.1, read on the forward strand.
GTTTTCGAAACTACTGCATCCCCTCATAATGGGTTTCCTATTCAAGAGCCTATTTGCACTTTGTATGAAGCTCTGCGCTTTAAATCTCATGTCGCTAAAGTGCACAATGTAATCCCATATCATGTTTACACAATCCTCATTATGTTGCTACATGTATGCAGATCTACATAAATCATGCTTGACACAAAATAACACAAAGTAACTTTAACAACCCTTTATTAACTATTCTAGATACCTGCAAAACTACAACATTGTAGCAATATCACATCCATTTGTAACAGTAATATGCTGTGCGCAACGTGAATCCCTTCTTTCTATTGAGATGAAATCCATCTACCCCAACACCTCCCTCAGCTTCTGTGGTCTGCAGTAGGTGAGCTAAACAGAGGGTCAAGACCTCAGCCCACATCCACAGCCGTGTTCAAGTTGAGTAAAGTGAAGCATTGCGCCTCATTACGAGGACAGTGGTAATCCTCTGGTGCTACCGGCGGGTTTGCCACATTCTTGTAACACCAAATCTGCTCTCTAACTTCCTGGTGCCACTGGGAGATTACAAGTCCTGGCGGAGTGGGAAGTCAAGCGGCAGATTTGGTAAATCCTCATTTTCGTGGAGTCCCATAGGTCTCCATGGAAATTGACTCATGGAAACACTGGCACCGTTGTTAATGGTGCTGGTGCTTCCGTGACAACTCTGCTTTCGGTGCCATTGCACCTGGCAGGTCATGCCTGCCGGGTGCAATGACCCCAGAAGTCAGAGTTGTAGCATGGCGGTCCGGAAAGGGTGCCGGCACCCTTATTTCCAAACAGCCACACTTGTAATGAGGACCAATGTTTGAACTTTCTGAGCAAGGAACTGCAAGCTCTGAGCATTTTTAAACTGCCGGCTATGTCAAGGCTAATACAGAGCTTGTCACTTCTTCCACACTCTGGAATGTCTTCTTAAAGCTGAGTCAAGTGGAGATGAATGTGGCACAGGGCATCTGCATTTTCCGGCATGAAGGCTGTGACTGCCAGTGAAGATTCTTGATGTAACTCATGTAACAGTAAAAGACTTGTATTTTAACCTCTGTTTGAATACTAGTGATTTTACATTTGCATGTATTAATGTATTTTTGTAGCAACTGTCGATTTTGTACTGATCACATAGGAGGGTGTAGGAGAAGCTTCAATCTGGAACAGCAGCAAATCTAAATAAAATTAGGCTGGTCAGGCGGGACATGAGATAGCAAATAACACGGGCACAGCACCACGGAAGCACCCTGCATTAGTAAACCTTAATAGGGGTGTGGCTTGGGGCTGATGAAAGCGGTCGACTAGTGTTAGCGCTCTGCTCCAGCAAAGCTTAATAACTTAATTATATTCCATACGTACCTTTGATATTGCCCTTTGTGTGCCCCATTATGCTCCCCTGAACCTCATATTTTTGTGGCTGCCCTTGAGTTGATACGCGCTGCTGCAGTTCCGTGTTTGAAGATCTCCTGAGGTTGGGCCTGAAGCTGCGTCATCCCGCTGAACAGGCGGCCGGCGTTCCTGTCAGCTGCTCGGCTGCTATGACACGGGTGGCACTCTCTCAGGGGAAGAGCGGCTCTCTCCACAACAAAGGTTTTCTTTTCGATTTTTTCCTTTTCCTCACATTTAAAGCCAAGATAACACGATTGGGCACATTTGTATATGGCCTGAAGCATTTTTGAAGTAATTTTTTATTCGTTTTATCACCTCTTTGAATGGCTTCTAACTATTCCTGACGAAGAATAGCAGTACTATATGTTTTACACGTGTCTCACATATAATTTCTGCTCATTCCCTCCACATATATATATATATATATATAAATATTATGGCTGCAAAGAAAGGACAAAGACAGAAAAGTGAATCTCCGACACCCAAAGAAGATACAGTGGACCCTATCATGCAAATTATTTTATTAGCAATCAGGGCCCTCAAGCCCTTCATGAGGACACTAATGCTAAACTGCAGCAATTTGGCACCAAAGGGTCTGTATTTGAATCCAGGATGTGTGAGATGGAAAGGAGAGTCAGTGACACAGAAGATATCTCTAATAAAGTAATTAGTTTAGAAACCACTATAGTCTCCTAACAACAACAAGCTGAGAATCTTGAAAACGGGAATAGGAGGAACAATCTTCGCATTGTTGGTGTTCCGGAAAAAATTGAAAAAGATAATCCTATGGCCTTATTATATTTGCTTCTTCCTCACATTTTTAGCCTGCCGGCATCTGTGCAGCCTAATATTCAGAGAGTGCGCAGTGTGTTTCTCGTGTTTCTGGCCAGGATACTTTCAAGCTGACAGAGGAGCTGCAGTCTGTCTACTGTGCCTATTTTTCCCTCTGGAGAGGGCGCACCTGCCTTCAAATAGGTATTTCAATGCAGAGCGCACAGTGTGTGCAGTGTGTTTCTCGTGTTCCTCGAGGAGCGAGGAAGGAGCGAGGAAGAAGTTGAATAAACTCGAAAACAGGTACTGTGTACAAACTGCTCCAACCCACATGGTCATGGACATAGACAGTGTATTTTGACCACTGCCATTATTTACTGATCCAGATAGCCTGCCCAGTTGGGAAAGGAAAGGGAATCTCGGGAGTATGACAGTGGCTAACTGCCATAGCCCTTGAACCATTGCAGACCCCTGTACAGACCCTGGGAGTGTAATAGGCATGCTGCCATAGCCCACAGTCTACCCCAATCCCGGGTACAGGTGGTCTATTGTGTCCAGTGGATATTGGGGAACCCTAAATCACTGGTTAAATCTTGCCAATAAAGACATTAAAAGTGCCGGGAAAGGTGGCAAATCGCAATAAAACTGCTGCAACACGGGGGAAGAAACCCTAAGGCCCAACAAAGGGGCCACTGACACGAGCAGTAAGACGGACTCGGAATGTGGGGGATCAAAAGAAACTAGAGACAAGCTTGTAGGCCCTCATAAGGGACTATTAGATGCCAACCTCTCAAGTAAATCAGTGGAAGGAGAGGTATTGACTGGCTCTAATAAAAACAAGGCATCACAACTAGAGGGAGAAGGTAGTTACTTCCCCCTAGACCTAGACACTGGGCCTCATTACAGGTCGGGTGGTCCGGAAATAAAAGTGGCGGTAAACCCGCCGCCACTGTTAATTCCGGACCACCCGATCCCGAGTCCTGCAGGCGGGAGGTGGTGTTCCCGCCAGGTCGTCTGACCTGGCGGGTTTACCACCGCCCGGCTGCAGGTGGACGAGGAAACACCGGCACCATCACAAGATGGTGCCAGTGTTTCCGTGATCCCCATTCCCATTGAGTCCCTTAGGACTCAATGGGAATGGGGATTTACACCATTCCGACTCTGGAATTCCCAGGACACCGGGGTTGTAATGCCCCGGTAATTTTGGGAATCACGGAGGTGCAATGGTAATACGAGTCCGGAGGTAACCAGGCAGTTTTACCGCCTCGGTTACCGCCGGACTCGTAATGAGGCCCACTGATTCCCTATCACAACTATGCTATGCATTACTAGAATGTGTGGGAACACAAGAGGGGAAATCAGCAGGAGAAGAGCCCCCGTTGTATCCAACAACCAGTGATAATATATTAGATACGCAGGTGGGGAAAGGAGGCTTTGCACTTACACTGGAGGAACCAGTGGATATCCCTATACCAGGGGAAAAGGACTCCCCCATCCTGGTATCCTCAGCATCCCAAACTGAGGCTGGTCCTATCACCTCCACCTCTGTCTCCACACCTGCCTCAGTGCCCAAAGCACCACGCCTATCAGCCACTGCTAACATGGCGTTTGACTCAGGAAATTCGATATGTGAACCTATGCAATCGGAATTCAGCACACATGATACCACACAATCTGGAAATGCCACACTTAATTTTGCCATCAAAATATTATTAAGGATTTAAAAGCACAGGGGAGGGTGATTCTTGGACTCCATAAACACCTGAGACCGATCAACAAAGCACTCAAAATCCCCTGTATTGACTTGAGGAAAATACCAGCAACAGATGTCCCATACAACAGACAGGACAGGGCAAATCCTCCATAGACTTTGGATAAGGAGACTACGACCAAGAAGGAGAAGGGTACTTCTGGGGAAAGTGAGAAGGAGCCTGAAATTGGGGGACACCCATCCAGGAAACAGAGAAGACAGGCTAATAAACGTGCTGAGAAAACAAATAATCTTCCTCCTCGGAATTCCACCCCATGTCCCCTTGGTAAAAATATATCCGAGAAGCAGCGTAAACGAGCAGCACGAAGGAAAAGAAGATCGGTTCAAACAGTGGGTACCCTGACGAGCTGGCTTATAGATGAACAGCTGGCTCAGACAAGCCAGCAAACCGCTGACTAGTCGGTTTCTTATCCCAACTGGCCCAGCTCCATCCCATCCGGTGACAGTACCTGTGCAGGAGCCGGTAGCCTTGCCTGGCCCAGCCCCTGAATTATCTACCGTGGGGGGGGGGCGGGAGAGTGGTGGCGACCAAGGTTGACATAAAAAATGTGACCATAACGCCGGTGGAGAATGGTAACCCTGGCATACAATTGAATCGACCCACACTCTTCTCCTTATTTTCCCAAAATACCATCGCTAATAATCCTAAATTCTAGTGATGTTGACTTTGTTGAACCCTCACGAATAAATGGAGGGAAACTTACAACTATTCACCGCTGCCTCCCTGAAACTGCAGCTATGATAAGGGCAAACCGAGCATCGCTGGAATATTTGGGATATGTGTTGGATGTGCCCATATCGATAGAGCAGAAAGTGGAAAATTGTCAAAAATGTAATTGTGTATGCTCAACTAGCCTTGTAGCAACAAAATCAGCAAACACTGCACAAAGGCTCAGTGATGAGCAAGGATGGGAATGGCTACAAGGAATGTTTGCACAGAAAAAAAGAGGATGAACCTCGACTATCACTAGTTGGAATACGAGGGGCTTTAGTCATTGGACGAGTGAGGGGGCCTCACGTGACTTACTCTTGACCAATGACTTATTTCTATTGCAGGAAATGTGGGTAACTTTTGATTTGGAATTTGACGGCTATACAACCTATCAAACCATGGCTATTAGGGGAGAACGGGGTAGACGAAAAGTGGGCCTGTTAGTAAGTGCTAAATCTATATATAACCCTAAACTGATCTACCAGGATAGCCCGGGAGGTAATATCCTAGAGATCCAGATAAGCCCACTGGAAGGTTGGGCAGGATGTAACGAAGTCTTGATCATTAACATCTATGATCCACCTGGGGAGCTGACTACGGAATCCCTGTGGGATAAACTGGATGCATTGCTAACCACCTGGTGCATGGGGAAGAAGCGACTGCCATAAAATTTGGCGGAGATTTGAATGCCAAATGCCTCTATCCCAAGGGATGTGGGAACTACCCCTTTGTGCAGAATCTCTGCGAAATACCCCTACATCAGAGTAACTGTAAAGGGAGACTATGGCTTGACATTCTTAAGGAATGGAACCTGACCATTTTAAATGGTCGTATAAGGGGGGATATGCCGGGTAAAGAAACATGGGCAGCAGGAAAAAAGCGTTCCGTACTTGATTACGTGGGCGTCTCTGAGTGTCTACTGAACTATGTTGTGCATCTAAATGTCATGTTGAACAACTATAGTGATCATGGTACTCTAATATTGAGTATGGAGGGAGGAGGGGAAATCGCAGAGGGGGGTATATGGAGATAGATAATACCTAACCACGCTGGAAACAAGATTAGGTGGACCCAGCGAAATATTGAAAAGATGACCAGTATAACATTCCCCAATCACACCAACATCAAACAGCTAATGTGGGGAAAGAGCCCTGAAGAAATTGAATGTTGGATAACACACCTAAACCATTCACTGTTTAAAGGTAGCCCTTACCCGGGGCTGAGTTTGAAGAAGCAGGGTCTCCCAACCTTTGATGCTAACATAAGAGACCAGAAACGCATGATGCGACGGACCCTAAGAAGTATAAGAGTGCAAAAAACTTCCCAAATAGATAAGGGTGTGGCAAAGTCTGAGATTGCAGTAATAAAACGAAAATACTGTAGGTGGCTAAGTGGGTATCGCCAAACGTTAAAAAACAAACAATGGCAGAAGTTTGCTGAAGCACTATGTAGTAAAAATAGTCATAGAATTTGGCAGATTCTGGCCCAGGCGGCAGGAGATCGGAAGCTGAGGGTCCTTAATCCCATTCCGGGGGATACATGTGTAGAATACATATGCAATACATTTTACAAAGAGAACATGAGTACCACCAGTAGTTTGGTGGGTGTTAGGACTTGGCCCCTCGCCCTGAGATATAAGATCATACAACAGTCCATTATGAATTTAAAACCGTCCAATGTCCCTGGCCCAAATGGTTTAGCCAATGCAGTACTCAAAAAAGATCCCCATAATTGGGCCCGGTTAATACTTACTCTGTACTCCAGAATATGAGAATATGCAGAACCTGCCAGATTCCGTGATCCTGGAAGAAGTATGTACTAATCCCAGTGTACAAAAAGGGGGAGCGGACAAAAGCAGCCAACTATCGACAACTCTCAATGCTGGATGTCACTAGAAAAATGTTCAACACACTGGTACTTAAAGAAATAGAAAAATGGGTCATGGAAAATCATATCCTTAATTATGCACAAACGGGATTCAGACCAGGGACAAGTACTACCTATAATATCAGGGTCTTTGAGCAACTAATAAACAATGCTACGAGCAGCAAGGAGGCCACACTGCACATCGCCTTTGCAGATTTTAGTAGCGCCTTTGACCTAGTGGGGAAGAAAATCCTATGGGCTAAATTAAAGGCTATGGATTGCCTGAAGTGGATCTTAAACATACTAATAGCCTTACACAGTAATACCTCCACCAGGATCCGACTAAATGACCAAGGCGATGTAACTGACAAAATTACCATCAACATGGGGTAAAGCAGGGTTGCGTTACTGCACCCATGCTATACAACCTGTATATAGCTGACCTGCTGGCCTGTATGTCTTTAAAGTCAAACTGCCCTCCCAAATTAAGAAAAGATCCCTATAATAGGAATGCTTTATGCAGATGACCTGATCCTTTTGGATCGTACAATGACCGGAAATAAAGAACATGTTGAATGAATTATCACACTATTCAACACAGCTGGGTCTCGTAATCAATGTGGAGAAAATGAAAATAATGACTGTAGCACGTAAGGGACCCTGTCACACTGGGATAGATACCAAAGTGGGAAGAATTGAGGTGGTAGAGCAATATCCCTATTTGGGATTGGAACTTCGGAGCACCTACAGATTATGAAGCCATAAAAAGACATAAGATACGGAGAGCAAAATTACTCACCCTCCAGGCTTGCAAATTTGCTAAGGGCTCGGCAGGATTCAGTATGGTTGGAATACTGAAATTGTACCAACAATGTTTTGTACCTGCAATTTTGTATGGCCTGAAGGCATTGGCTATGCAAGATCTTACATGGCTAAACATCCTGGAAGGCCATTATTGGCATATGGTGCTTGGACTGGGACCCTCCTCTTTAATCCAATATCTTCGCTTAGAACTGGGTCTCATCTCACTGAGAGGTAGGGCACTTCGCTTGCGGGGTGACTTCAATCTGAAATCTCGGACAGAGCCCAGCTGCAAATTACTGACATTGGCAAGGAATAACTTTGATATAGAAAAACATCCACGGGGCCTTACGTATAAGAGTTGAATGAATCACTTTTCAGTCAGTTTGATTGGCCCTATGAAAAACTGATGCATTTACCTTATATCCACCAATAAAAGGCTTTTGAAAACAAACTGAACAAGTGGGACTGGTGTGCGAACTTAGACCACTTGTCCAAGCTGAAGGGATATGAGATGGTCACACACGTTATACATAGATACTTAAAACCGCAGCCCTACTTGTTCCTAAAACCGGCTCCTGAAGTAAGACATTTCAAACTGAGATTGAGAACCAATTCTTAACATCATAGGCCCTCGACTGAAGATCCCACTGGAGGGTAGGCTCTGTCGTATCTGCAAAGGGGTAGGAGCACTAGAAACCACCAGACATTTACTATCACTTTGCCCCAAAATTGGCCCTATATACATGAATGCATATGAAAAATGGGTCCATAATTATGAGGCGATTAAGGAGGAAAAATTCTGGCATGTTTGTCTGAATACCAATTCACTTGGCCTTCAGCTTGCGCTCTTTAGGGTATGGTAACATGTCATGCCCCTACCTCAGGTATTATAACAAAAACTATATTATATCGCTGTTCTCGACCTAGCCCAAATTGTAAATTGCCAAGTCAATATATGCCAAGATCTTATGGAGCTTTTAGAGTTTATATATACTTTTGTACTGTACTGAATTATTCATTGTACTATATATACTTTTATAGTTTTGTACTATGCTCATAAATATATATATATACCCCTATGTTTTATGTGTTTATGAAATGTATGAAATGTATGTTTTGAGTAAAATCCTATTCTTGGATTGTATCACAATAAAGTATTTATATTAATATTCAGAGAGCACATCTAATTGGTCCTAGCAATTCGCTGCTAAGCACTATCCGTCCACCCAGAACCCTTATACTGGCCCTACTTGACTTCACCCATATCACACTTATTATGGAAAAAGTCAGGCAAATCAAGCAACTAAGTTGGGAAGGAAACAAAATCCTCATCACACAAGATGTTTCCAAGGCAACAGCGGAAAGAAGAAAACAACTCTTGGCACTTATACATGCCCTGAGGCAATTAAATGCCAGATATGGCATTATTCATCCAGCTATCCCAAAAGTTATCCTAAATGGGCAGCCCTCAACTGTCCAAAACGCAGCGGATTTTAGACAATATATCCAGTCTTACAAAAGGAATGACATGGATACATCTAACCCCATAACTTGAATGAATTTTTGACTTTGTACGTTCTACAGTCTGAATTTTGACTTTCTTCGCCGGGGCAGGGTTTGGCAGGCATTTCTTTTTCAGATCTCCTCCCGCCACCATATTACTTTTTACAACATGGACTGGTGTAGCTGGTTCCAGTTTGCCACTTTTTTTCCTATAATTCTTAAATATATTTTACTCTTACCAAGTTCCATGTTTTTACATGTTGTCGTATCCCCTCCCTTATGTCTTTTTCCTTTTATGTCTTCATCTGTCATGCTGGGTACATTGTTATATCCCTTGCTAATGCGTTCTGTTGTCTTATTCAATTGGTATCACAAATCATGTAGCATTGTAACCATTTCTTTTTACTTATGTTCCATAATTTATGATCTCATTCCCTATACTCATGCCACTTAATATAGTTTCTTGGAATATTAAAGGACTACATAATCCAATCAAGAGACAAAAAGCACTATCTCACCTTAATAGACTGAAACCCTAAACAGCATGTATTCAAGAACCACATCTCTCTAATGAAGAAGCAACAAAACGTAACAGACAGTGGGTAGGTCAGGTCTTCTCCAGTGCCATAAATGGTAAAAAAAAACAGAGTCATTGCACTAATTTATAAATCTCTCAAATGTAAAGTACTATCTAATGAATCTGATGACCTGGGAAGATGGATTTTGCTCAAATTGTTAATTGACTCTACAGAATACTCTGTACTTAACATCTATGGCCCAACATCCCTAGACTCTACCTTTTGGCTGCAACTCAGGAATCATATGCTTCAGTGTAATCCCCATAATTTAATTGTCTGTGGCGACTGTAACCAAATTATAGACCCTTTTTAGACAGAAAATCTAGTGTGTGATACACTAATACTACCTCTAACAAGCAATTGTTCTCTTTATATCGGAATTATGTCTTAGTGATACTTGGCGCTTGACTCACCCTACTGATTCTTATTTCACCTTTTATTCTACACTCTATAACTCCTTCTCAAGACTTGATTCCATTTTCATTCCCAGCTCCATGGTTAATCTTCTTCTCACAGCCCAAATAGAATCCATCACAATTTCTGATCATGCCCCAGTATATATCCAGCTTGCTTCCCCCATTAACTTTAAATACTCAAATAGATGGTGTTTCAATGCCAGCTTGCTGAATGATGTATCCTTCGCACCTTTTATTACTCTACAACATAATAACTACTTTGCCGAGAATAAAAGTCAAGACACATCTATTACGAACAATTGGGATTGCTATAAAGCTGTCCTCAGAGGCCATATAATATCAATTCTTGCCAACAAGAAGAACAAACTTAAACAAGAGTTGGAATCCATTATCAAACAGCTGAAACCCTTGGAAATCCAATTTACTAGCACAAACTCCCCCTCTATTCTTAAAAATATTCTAAAGTTAATATCAATTTAATAAGATCATCACGCAATGCTCCTGTGCAAACATGCTAAACGATAAGGCAAAAATCTATCAGCTTTCCAATAAAGCTAATAAATCTTTGGCATTTTACCTCAATTTCAAGAAAGAAAGATCTAACTTGTTGTCTGTAAGGACCACCTAGGTAATGGAAAATGCTCGGACAAAGACATTATTCAAATGTTCTCAAAATTCGACTCTAAGTGTATACCTCTGAATTCCCTCCTAATAATGCTTTTGTTGACGACTTTTTACATAATATACACAGGAACTCCTATCCCTCGCCAGATCTTCCACCACTTAATGCTCCAATTACCCCTTCTGAAATACTTCTAGCTATTAAACATCTCAAAAAAGGTAAAGTTCCAGGTCCAGATGGCTTTCTCATTGACTTTTCTGACAGTTTTTCCAATCTATTAGTCCCTAAACTCAGCAAACTCTACTCTCATTTCATATCAGAAGAAAAAGCTCAAGGTCCTTTTCTCAAGGCTATGCTTATTGTTTTCCCTAAACCCAATAAAGACCCTGAACTCCCTCAAAATGAGATGGGACTGGTGTGCAAACTTAGACCACTTGTCCAAGCTGAAGGGATATGAGGCGGTCACACACGTTATACATAGATACTTAAAGCCGCAGCCCTACTTGTTCCTAAAACCGGCTCCTGAAGTAAGACATTTCTTACTGAGATTGAGAACCCATCAGCTACCGGTCCTTACCATCATAGGCCCTCGACTGAAGATCCCACGGGAGGGCAGGCTCTGTTGTATCTGCAAAGGGGTTGGAGCACTAAAAAACACCAGACATTTACTATCACTTTGCCCCAAAATTGGCCCTATATACATGAATGCATATGAAAAATGGGTCCATAATTATGCGGCGATTAAGGAGGATGAATTCTGGCATGTTTGTCTGAATACCGATTCACTTGGCCTTCAGCTTGCGCTCTTTAGGGTATGGTCACATATCACACCACTACCTCAGGTATTATAACAAAAACTATATTATATCTCCATTCTCGACCTAGCCCAAATTGCAAATTGCCAAGTCAATATATGCCAAGACCTTTGGATCTTTTAGAGTTTATACATGCTTTTGTACTGTACTGAATTATTCATTGTACTATATATAATTTTATATTTTTGTACTATGCTCACATATATAGCAATTTGCTGCTAAGCACTATCCGTCCACCCAGAATGCTTATATTGGCCCTGCTTGACTTCACCCATATCACTCTTATTATGGAAAAAATCTGGCAAATCAAGCAACTAAGTTGGGAAGGAAACACAATCCTCATCACACAAGATTTTCCAAGGCAACGGTGGCGATTAGAAAATAACTCTTGGCACTTATACATGCCCCGAGGCAATTAAATGCCAAATATGGCATTATTCATCCAGCTATTCCAAAAGTTATCCTAAATGGGCAGTCCTCAACCTTCCAAAATGCAGCGGATTTAAGACATGGATACTTCTAACCCCATAACTTGAATGACATTTTGACTTTGTACGTTCTACATTCTGAATTTTGACTTTCTTCGCCGGGGCGGGGTTTGGCGGACATTTCTTTTTCGGCTCCCCTCCCGCCACCATATTACTTTTTACAACATGGACTGGTGTAGCTGGTACCTGTTTGCCACTTTTTTCCTATAATTCTTAGATATATTTTACTCTTACCAAGTTCCATGTTTTTACATGTTGTCATACCCCTCCCTTATGTCTTTTTTCTTTTATGTCTTCATCTGTTATGCTGGGTACATTGTTATATCCCTTGCTAATACGCTCTGTTGTCTTATTCAATTGGTATCACAAATCAAGTAGCATTGTAACCATTTCTTTTTACTTATGTTCCATAAATTATGATCTCATCCCCTATACTCATGCCACTTAATATAGTTTCTTGGAATATTAAAGGAATACATAATCCAATCAAGAGACAAAAAGCACTATCTCACCATAATACACTGAACCCCTAAACAGCATGTATTCAAGAAGCACATCTCTCTAATGAAGAAGCAACAAAATGTAACATATATTGGGTAGGTCAGGTCTTCTCCAGTGCCACAAATGGTTAAAAAAACAGAGTTATTATACTAATTAATAAAGCTCTAAATGTAAACTACTATCTAATGAATTTGATGACCTGGGAAGATGGATTTTGCTCAAATTGTTAATTGACTCTACAGAACACTCTGTACTTAACATCTATGGGCCAACATCCCCAGACTCTACCTTTTGGCTGCAACTCAGGAATCATATGCTTCAGTGTAATCCCCATAATGTCATTGTTTGTGGTGACTGTAACCAAATTATAGGCCCTTTTTTAGATAGAAAATCTAGTGTGTGATACACTAATACTACCTCGAACAAGCAATTGTTCTCTTTATATTGGATTTAGGTCTTAGTGATACTTGGCGCTTGACTCACCCTACTGATTCTTATTTCACCTTTTATTCTACACCCCATAACTACTTCTCACAACTTGATTATATTTTCATTCCCAGCTCCATGGTTAATCTTCTTCTCACAGCCCAAATAGAATCCATCACAATTTCTGATCATACCCCAGTGTATATCCAGCTTGCTTCCCCCAATAACTTTAAACACTCAAATAGATGGTGTTTCAATGCCAGCTTGCTGAATGATGTATCCTTCGCACCTTTTATTACTCTACAACATAATAACTACTTTGCCGAGAATAAAAGTCAAGAAACATCTATTACGAACAATTGAGATTGCTATAAAGCTGTCCTCAGAGGCCATATAATATCATTTGTTGCCAACAAAAAGAACAAACTTAAACAAGCGTTGGAATCCATTCTCAAACATTCTAAAACCCTTGGAAATCCAATTTGCTAGCACAAACTCCCCCTCTATTCTTAAAAATATTCTAAAGTTAAGATTTCAATATAATAAGATCGTCAGGCAACGCTCCTGTGCAAACATGCTCAAATATAAGGCAAAAATCTATTAACTTTCCAATAAAGCTAATAAATCTCTGGCATTTTACCTCAAATTCAAGAAACAAAGATCTAGGATTGTTGTCCGTAAGGACCATCTAGGTATTAGAAAATGCTCGGACAAAGACATTATTCAAATTTTCTCAGAATTCTACTCTAAACTGTATACCTCTCAATCCCCTCCTAATAATGCTTTTGTTGATGACTTTTTACATAATATACACAGGAACTCCTATCCCTCGATAGATCTTCCACCACTTAATGCTCCAATTACCCCTTCTGAAATACTTCTAGCTATTAAACATCTCAAAAAAGTTAAAGTTCCAGGTCCAGATGGTTTTCCCACTGACTTTTTTTCCCAGTTTTTCCAATCTATTAGTCCCTAAACTCAGCAAACTCTACTCTCATTTCATATCAGAAGAAAAAGCTCAAGGTCCTTTTCTCAAGGCTATGCTTATTGTTTTCCCTAAACCCAATAAAGACCCTGAACTCCTTCAAAATTATCATCCTATCTGCCTTATTAATTAAAACTCTTAAATGGCATGGTTCCCCCCCCTCTATCTATGATATGATATGATATGATATGATATGGCATTTGTATACACAGGTGTTTCAAGGCGCGACGAGGCAGGGAGGGGAGGAACAAGGGGAGACAGACAACGATCCTACTAGGCCAGGTGTCATTCAGATCGCGCAAGTGCAGGGGTGGGGGAGGGGGAAAAGTGCAAGGGGAAGGGGAGGGGGGAAGTGCAGTACAAGGTAAGTGGCGTAAAGTAATAAATAAATAGGGCCAGCTGGTGGCAAGTGCAAGGTAAGTGCAGAACAAGTGCTGGAAAAGGGGGGGGCTGTAGGGATACAGAGACAGTCCCGCAGTGCAGAGGGGTTCCAGGGCATCAGTGCAAGTGGAGAGTGGCTGGGCCCAGGACCGAGGCCGTTAAGAGTGGTCCAGTTGCAGAATCAGTGCAGTTTCAGTGAAGAATATTAGCTGTTCAGCAGGGGAGAGGGAGAGAGAAAGCAGAAGCAAAGAGGAAGGTTTTGAGGTGCTTCCGGAACCGGAGATGGTTCTCCTCAAGTTTCAGGGAGGCAGGAAGGCTGTTCCAGAGGGAGGCCCCTGCCGCGGAGAGAGATCTACCCCCAGCTCGTTGCTTCGAGAAGCGGCTGACCCTGAGGGAGTTGGAGGCGGATGAGCGAAGGGCTCGGGAAGGAAGATATTTGGGAAGAGAGAGTTGAAGGTATTTAGGACCAAGGCCCCAGAAGGCCTTGTGGACAATGCAGAGGGTTTTGAACTTTATCCTCGCAGCCACTGGGAGCCAGTGTAGAGATTTCAGTCCTGGAGAGATACGGTCCCTGGGCTTGAGGCCAAGGACAAGTCTCGCAGTTCTGTTCTGGATGAGTTGCAGAGGGCGGAGAGTGGAGGCAGGCAGATTAAGATAGAGGCTGTTACAGTAATCCAGCTTCGAGAGAACCAGGGCTCGGGAGACAGTGAGCTTCTGGGGGAAGGAGAGGAAGGGAAGAATACCTCTGAGGAGGTGCAGCTGGTAGTGTGACTTCTTAGCGACGTCAGAAATATGAGGAGAGAAGGAGAGTGTGGAGTCGAAGATGACCCCAAGGTTTTTTGCATTGCAGGTAGGAGCAGGGAGGGGGCCAAGGGAGGCAAGCCAGAGAGCTGCAGGGAAGGAGGGAGTGGGTGTACCGATGAGTAGAATCTCAGTCTTACTGGCATTAAGGCAGAGGTAATTGGACAGACAGACAGTCAGAGATGAGGGAAGAAGAGGGGGAGGGTGAGGGTAGCCTGAAAATGAGCTGGGTATCGTCCGCATAGCACTGGAAATTAGGGCAGAGAGCGGCGATGCAGTGGGCAAGGAGTGCCAGATACTGGTTGAACAGCCAGGGAGAGAGATTAGATCCCTGGGGGACACCACAGGTAGAGAAAAAGATGTCGGAGAGGAAGGACCCCAGTAGGACCTGGGAGGGTCGATTTGAAAGGAAAGAGGTCAGCCACACCAGAGCCTGACCAGTGATACCCAGGTTTTCACGGAGACGGTTGAGCAGGATGGCATGGTTGACAGTGTCAAAGGCAGAGGAGAGATCGAGCAGAATGAGAACACACGGAGTGTTGGAATCGAGGTTCAAGAGCAGGTCTTCACGGATGTTCAGGAGAGCAGTTTCCGCGCTTCTGGCAGCTCTGAAACCAGATTGATGGTCATGAAGACTACCAACAGATTCAGCATGGAGGTTAAGCTGGGAGCTCCCAGGAAGGGAGTGATGGAGATAGGGCGATAGTTAGCCGGGCAGGAGGGGTCGGAAGAGGATTTCTTGAGAAGAGGGTGCACAAGGGAGTGCTTGAGGGGGGAAGGGAAGACTCCAGAGGCGAAGGAGTGGTTGCAAAAGTCAGCCAGGGCAGGAGCCAGGGAGTCGATGTGGTCCTTGATAGTTTTGGAGGAACAGGGGTGAACCTGTTTAGACGAGACTTTCATAGATCGGACTTGTCTGGAAACCTCGTCAGCAGAGAAAAGTGGAAAGGCAGAGAAAGAGGGAGGAGGGGTGACTGCAGAAGGGCCAGAGGAAGAGCCGGGAAGGGAGGGAGGGAGGTGAGAGGAGGAGAGCGAGGACAGGATGTCCTGAGTTTTAGAGATGAAGTGAGAGGCCAATGCAGTGCAGAGGGCCTGGGAGGGGACAGGAGAGGTAGAGACTGCAACAGGGTTGGCCAGCTCCTTGCAGATTTTAAAGAGTTCGGCGGAGTTGTTAGATGCCGCAGAGATGCGGGCTTGGATAAGGGCTCTCTTCTTGGTGAGAACGGAGAGCCGATAATGCCTTTGGAGCAGGCGGCAGGCCAGTTTGTCAGAGGATGAACATGAAGCACGCCATTTCCTCTCTGCAACCCTGCACTTGCGTTTTAGGGTGGCGAGATCCGAGTCATACCAGGAGTTACATTTGGCTTTGGGCTTCAGGCGGATTCTCATGACGGGGGCAAGGATATCAAGAGTAACAGATATAGCAGAGTGGAGCATGGAGAGGGCTGTGTCAGGGTGGGAGTCAGCCGAAGGGGCAGGGGGGGGCGAGAAGGTAGCAGCGAAAGCCTCAACTGACACACGCTTCATGGGTCGGATAACCGAGAAGGTGGGTGGCAGTGAAGAGGGTGGCTTTGCCTGTGGGGTAGGGAGGGTGAGGTGGGAGGATAGGAGAAAGTGATCACTCCAGGAGAGAGGAGTGGAGAGAGGGACGGAAGGGAAGGTCAGAAGAGATCAGAGCATCAAGAGTGTGCCCAGCAGAGTGAGTAGGCCCAGACGGGAGAATAGAGAGTGAGAGAGAGTCGCAGAGGTCACGAAAGAGAGCAGTGGGGGGACTGGAGGCATCAAGGTGGATGTTGAAGTCGCCAAGAAAGAGGAGTTGAGTGGTTGAGGACAGGAGTGAGGAGGAGAGGTCAGCCCACTCAGAGAGGAAGGAGGAAATTTGACCAGGTGGCCGATAGATAGTAGCCACGGTAAGGGTATGGCAAGGAGAGAGAGAGAGTCGGCAGACAAGACATTCAAAAGAGGAGTAGGTCTGCGTAGGAGTGACAGTGGCAGGAATCCACTCAGGGAAGATAAGGGACACACCACCCTCTGCACTGTTAGGCCTGGGCATGGAGAGGATCTTGTAACCGTCAGGTAGGAGTGTGTCAAAGCTGGTGGCAGAGCTGGCTGTGAACCATGTCTCAGTGAGACAGAGGACGTCGAGGTCCAGTTCCTCAAGAAGGTGACAGATATCAGAGGAGTGCTTGATGGCAGAGCGAGAATTTAGAGTGGCAATGTGGAGAAGGTTGCCCTCCTTGAAGAACTTCCGGGGAGGGGTACAGATCAGAGGTACGCCCTGCGGAGGTGTTGAAGAAGGAGGTGAAGAAGGAGCACGAGAGGGGGCAGGGAGGGAGGGTAGAGGCAAGGTAACCAAGGATAGAGGAGGGGGACAGCAGGAGAGGAGAGGAAGTTGATGAGGTGTGGGAAGCGTCTATCAAAGAGGAGAAGGTTGGCCTGAGGGCCTTGGACCAAGATGGTCCCATTAGCGTTGACATTAATGATGGCCTTAGAGGAGCGGAAGGGGGCCAAGAGGACATCCCAACGGGTGCCACCATTAATGGGAGAGGAGGAGAAAGGAGAGAGCACAGAGACCATATGAAGGGTCCATAGGTCAGGCGAAGGCACGAAAAAGAGGATGTCAGTGAGAGTTTCCTTAGAGCAGGCACTAGTGTAGGTGTCAGCGATAGGGAGGCCTGGGTTGGAGACCAGGATGTCCTTTTTAAACTTTTTCCTACCAGATTTAGTGAGGAGAGCAGGATAGTCAATGGAGAAGCAGTTAGAGAAGATAGGCGAGACAGAGAGCACCATGGAGTAGGAGGGAGGGGGGGAGACAGACGAAAAGAGAGCACGCAGACAGGAAGTGAGCGGCAAGCACAAGTTACCACAATTAGAGCAAACAAACAGTAAAGCGTATTAGGTACCGGGCCACCTAAGTTTGAGAATCCTGCGAGGGGAGGGGAGTCCTCTACTCCATGCCTAAAACTGCAATCTTTGCAAATGGACAACTATCCTCCTTTTTCCCGCTATCAAGAGGAACACGTCAAGGCTGCCCCCTTTCTCCAATCCTTTTTATTTTAGTGCTCTTTTTCCATTTCCTACCTTGTACTCTTTGCCATTAGTTGCAATGAAAATATATGAAGCAGCAGTTTGAAATAGTTGTTTCGCTAGAGCATTTTCTGCTCTGCTTTCCTCCTGATTTAAAACACATTTAACAGACGTGCAGCATTACAAAAATGCTTTTCAATGGGAAAGTCCAATTTAAAAACGCTTTGTAAATCAGGCCTATTGACGTAATTTGTGGGTAACTAGGTGTTGCAGCTGTGACCCCCGCAATCTCCCTTGCTACCCCTGCTGTCTCCCTTGCTACCCCAGGCCAAAAAAAGTAATGTTTTTTTCTTTTTTAACTTGCTGCAATCAGTAGCCATTGGGTATTTGTCAAGGTCCATTGGGCAGGAGAACATGGTACCATTCCATTCCCATTTGGTGATCACACAACTAAATATCTTGGTAGTATGGACCTGTACACACTGATATTAACACTACATATGGTGATTAAATGTATATCATATTTCAGTGATATTGTAACCATATTTTCTGAGTGTACTGGGAAACAATGCATTATGATGCCACTGCCTGTTTTGTTAAGGGGAGAAAGGTTGTGTGCTGCACTTCCCATGATGTCACTTGGGGTGGGTCAAATTACATCACTTCCTGGGATGTCATCAGAGGTCCAGGTTTATGTAATGTCACTTACTCTTCCCCTGGCATTTTGGTGAAATGATATCCCTGATCAGACCCCTGATGTGTTAGATGGGTAGGCATTTTACTAGGGTCTCTCATGTAACAGATGTCCTCAGCAGTTGATTTTTGTAGTGACTTTTTTTTGTTGCTGAATAGGTGGAGGTGTTTCTGTAGTTTTAAAGCAGTGTTTCTGAAAGAGTATTTCCAGCACATAAGATGATTACCGGTTATGCAGCTTTACCTCCCCTTGATTATAAACGTTTCCTTGTTATATAATTCTTCATGCCTGAGTATTCCAGATTCCAACCACTGTACTTATAAGTTTATTATTATTCACCAAGTCAAGGTTGCTCAGTTTATCAACCGTGAAAGGATAAAGAGCTGAGTCAGCTCTGCTGGAATTGAAAAGGGAGACTGCAGGTTGCACAAAAATATATGAGAAGTGGGTTCTTAACTCACTGAGCTATGCTACTGTGTATTTTAGAGAGACAGCGAGTGAGAGAAAGAGGGAGAGAGAATGAATTACGGAATGTGTGTGAATAAGTATGTGCATGATGTATGGGTGGTTGGGTGTGTATGAGCGAATGGTGATTTGGTACATGTGTAAATGGGCATTATTTTGAAGTATTAGTATTTTGTTTAGTTTTTTTTTTGTTAGCGCCTATGTAGAGGGCATTACAGTAGTCTAGTTAGACATTATTAATGCATTAGCGAGCGTGATGCAGCTGGCTTTAGATAAAAAGTGTCTGCAGGCCCTAATCAGTTTACAAGTATAGGCTGTAGATGAGGCCATGGAGCTAACTTGTTTTTTTAGTGTGAGTGTAGAGTCCAGTTAAAAGCCTAGAGTTTTTACCTCAGTTACTACTTTGTTTATTTTGCCATCAACATTGAATGCAGCGTTATCGGGGCTGAGTTTCTTTAGGTTGGAGTCAGAACCCAGAATCAGGATGTCAGTTTTGTCGTCATTCAAGCAGAGATCATGTGAGGTCATCCATGCCTGAATGAGGAGGTATATCCTATTTACCAGAGCTGTGTCTTCAAAGTTGCCCAATAAGGGTATGAGGATCTGGGTGTTATCAGCATAGTTGGTATATGAGACACCTAGCCTGTCAAGTTTGTCGAAGAGTGGCTTGGTAAATATATTATACATTGTCGGTGAGATGCATGAGCCTTGTGTGACACCACAGGTAATTTGGATTTGGGTCTGCTAAGGCTGACAGGGAGAACACTCATCTGTCTGTTAGGTAGGAAGGATTGTATCCAGTCTATAGCATCACTTGAGAAATGTGCAGCTGACGCTAGGTGTTCGCATAACACTGCATGATCCACCAGGTCAAAAGCTGATGATAGGTCAAGGAGGAGTAGCATAGCTGTTTTACCTTTGTCCTTCAACTCGTCGATTTGTGTCTTGAGATCAATTAGGGCCGTTTCAGTCCTGTGTTGTGGTCTGAAGCCGGATTGGCGCGAGCCTAGTAGGAGGTTGGCCTCAAGGTAGCTTTGGATTTGGAGGCAGGCTACCCTGTCAATGATTTTGAGGAGGAATGGGACCGTTGTGATGGGTCTGTAATTAGTGGGGATGGCCGGATCTAGGATCAGTTTTTTAAGGAGTGGTAGCACCCAAAACTGGTTGAGGTTGATTGGGACAAAGCACGAATTGAAGGAGGCGTTAATTAGCTTAGAGATAAAGGGTGCTGAGTCTCTAGCTGCATCTTTAATTATTTGTGCTGAGCAGCTGTTGCCCTGGCAGTTAGAGGGCTTTAGAAATAGTATGACCTATTCAGTTTCCAGTATGGAGATATTGGTCAATCTGAAAGGTGTTCCACTGTTTGGGATTGAGATGGGTGGGGTCGGATGCGTCTCGGTGGAACACAGGGATGCTTTTTTTTATTGGCTATTTTAGTCTGCAGGGTAGTTATTTTGTTAGATAAGGCATTTAGGACGTTAGTGCAACTGGTGGGACTTCATAAGACTTATCTCTTGGTATTATGTTATGGTATGTTTATTTACATAGCACCTATACACAGGCCAGTGTTTCAAAGTGCTCAAGGAGGGTGGGAACAAGGGAGAAAAACAACATTTGCTCAGAGCCCTTGAATTTCTGAGGCGATAACAGTCTGCATAGGCAGATTAAGTGAATATGATACATTTAACAGTTTACATACAGCAAATAGGGCTAACAGCGATTTTGCATTTTTTATTTTCTTCAAGTGCACATTAAGAGGTGAAGACAAGGGAGAGCAGACAGAATGAGCTTCCGGCTGTGCTATATACAGATAGTGCGGGAAGGGCAGGGGACCAAGTGCACCCAGTTGGTAGAGACTGGTGAAGTGCAGAGAGAGAACTCTCAGGGATTTATTTCAAGTGCAGTGAGGGGGTGAGGGGCCCTGAGGCAAGTGCAGAAGGACTGGCAGGGGTGCCTGGGACCTGTGAGACTGAGGTGCACCAGGCGACCAGTCGGTGAGCTGTATGGGAAGGAAGGAGAGAAGGAAGGGCAGAGAGCTAGGTTAGCAGGGTAGGGTGAGAGAGTAGGAAGAGGAGAAGTGGGATGGTCTTGAGGAGTTTCAGGAATTTAAGAATATCAGGCTCAAGACGTAATTAGAACGAAGGAAGTATGGAAGTATGGGGTTGGAACATGTGTAGTATGTGAGTGGAACAAATAAACTGGGTGGAACCGATAAACCGAGTGAAACGGGTGACCCAGGAGAAACGAGAACGAATGGAGTACATGGAACTATCGTAGTGGGCCCGATTTCAAACACTTAATGTAAACCACCATACCGCATCTCCACACCTACTCTCTTCATTACACCACCACTCAACTAGAATACAGCAATACTATGACACCATTCGGTATAGCTGTTCTCATACCATCATCTGCCTCATATTCCCCATCACTCTAACTAAACACTGCTGGTTACACACCCTCCAGCCTAGGCGTTCTCTTCAGGCCTAACGCAGCCAGAATCGGTCTGGATAAAAACCTACCAGAACGAACACATACTCCTGATCTCTCAACCACCACACCTACGGCTAAGAAGCAGCTATAACACAAATAACACACCAGCTGCACAAATACCCGGTGCTCGCACGCACCTTTGACTCTCTCTACTCTCTCTACTGACTTGAACTTCGGTTCCCGAGGGCGTTCAACCTACCAGCGCCTTGAGACCATACCAATGGTAGATAAGGCGCTATATAAATGCAAAGTAACATAACATAACATAACATAAGTGAGCAAGCGAATGGTCCATGAATTTGTGTGTGCTTGTTTTCGATGCCTGGATTACTGACCAGTAATCTTCAATCAGACTTGTCCTCATCCCAGTACTTGCCTATGAAGCACCTTGCCTTATACGTCAGTACTGGGATGAGGACGATAGACATGTAGGGAATGCTGATCCGAGGAGCTGATTTTGGGGGTTGGAGGAAGAGAGTGGGAGATCGAGGCGATGAGTGGAAGGGTGTGGCATGAGGGGAGTGCATAAACAATGAATGGGCATCCATGATAAAGCAGACATGATATGTGTTATTAGTGGCTACTCTGGCATTTTAGTACAGCCAGTTTAGTGATTTCTTACTGTGGCATGACTTTGTTACCGGGTATCTATAATAAAGTAAGCATGATAAGTATTATTACCTGTCTAGACAGGCATTTGGGTGCAGCCAGTCTAGCATTTCCTTGCTGTTTCATTGTATATTTTTCTGGGCATCTATGATAAGTAAGCATTATAAATGTTAGTATGTGGCTAGATTGGCATTTAGGTGCAGCCAGTCTAGGTATGTCTTTCTGTGGCATGGCATTTTTTACAGTGCATCATCAAGGCTCTAGCAAACATGATAAGTGTTATTAAATGTCTGGCCTACTTTGTGGAGCCAGTTTTGACAGGTTGTATTATTGTGACATCACATTTTTAATAGAAAAGCGGTAAGATAGCTCAGCTGATGTGACACAAGTTATTCCTCCTCACATAGGAGAGAGAGACATGATCATTCCCTAATCTTTTCTCATTGTGATCAGCAGGGCAACATACATTAAGTAGTTGAACTGCACACGTTCTGACATGTACATTATTTTCATTTTCCAGTAATCACATGCTAAGGTTTTTTTTAAATTTGTTTTTTGTGGTCAAACCTGACTTTTACACTATACTCTTCAAAAAATTACACATATACATTTTTTTAGAAATTAAAAAAATTAAACTTAAAATCAAGACAATTTATTTATAACAATTACAACAACCCATTTCATCTGTGCATACCACTCTTTAACAGGTGTAAGCACAAGGTTTTGTTTGGCAAAGAGCAAGTGTGACAAGTCCAGTTTTCCCTCCACGTGTGCAATTCCACAGTGGGCAGAGTATCTCACAAAGCGACCAAACATTTGTCAACCTTCTTCCAACCGAAGGCAGCCACAGTCATGACTAGGGATTTTGCTCTGTAAATGAGGCTACAAGACTGGTCTGAAGTATTGCCCACAAACTTATGATATCCCCCTCATAGAGGGGTACTAGCGTACTGCATTGTGTAAGCAGGTGTCTAGCTGATTCCACTGTTGCCTTTACCATATGACAGTCGGTCACTTCTTTCCAACCCAATCGATGCCCCTGTATTTTCATAAACAGGTAGGGTTTCCAGACGCAAGGAGAGAATGAAATGCACCATTTGGGGAGAATACATTTTTACCAGGTAATCACGTGGGGCATTTACATTCATTCCCTGTGTAGAGACAGGTTATATTTATGTTTATCGGTGAGGTAATCAATGGAAAAAATGCGATCATGGTCTTTTGACTTCCTTTCAAAGTCCAGCGCATATACATCATCAAGTGAGTCTGGTAGGCCCTTCATGCCAACTGCCACACAATGGTTTGAGTCAAGTTTTTGCATTACAGAAAACAAAACACTGCCCCCACAGTGTTGGTCATGGCACTTGATTATATTTGAGGGACTACCATTTCCACAGAAGTATATAGTACCCCACCACTTACTGACAGCCAGCTGCCAGAGAACGTAAGGAGATAGTAATCCTAGTTCTAAGCGCATAACTTCAACAGGTACTGATTTTGAGAGGCCCTATGATGATCTCAGTAACCTGCCCTCCAGTTTCATCAGCCAGTGAACTGAGCCGAGGGGCAAGGTTTTCAGTGCATATAGTATCCCTGGTACTACAGATGTCTTATATGCAGTGATTTTTGACTCCATGGATCTGCCCCCTTGCCTAACAATCAGATTTTTTAATGAGAGCCATTTAGTCCATGCTGAGGAGGAGATGACCTTTGCTTGATAAGTGCTATTGAGATCATGTGTAATTTGCATACCTAACTATTTGTAGCTCTCAACCTCCTCTAGAATTTGCCCTCCTAATCGCCACATGAACGTCTTTGCCCAGTAGGCTCCCTTACCTATGGACATACTCTGTGTCTTCCCTATGTTTATGTGGAGACCCTGTGATAGAGCATCAAGCGAATGCTGCAGGCCCATAGTGGTACAGTCAATATGATAGTGTCGTCGGCGTAGGTGATGCTGCTTATCTTTATGTCCTCATAGGTTGGTTGTTGATTATGCACAGCTTCAAGGTTTAAGGCAAAGACTGCTACGTAAAGATTGTATAACAATGGGGCGAGTATGCATCCCTGCTTCAGGCCAACGTTGGTATATAATGGTCTTTTGAGGGAACCGTCCTGAGCTAGGCGCACCCTTACTACAGTAACGTCATGCAGCTGATTGATAAAATAAAGCAATGAGGCATCCAGTCCCCAGCCTGACAGTTTATTCCAGATTCTGCCCCTGTCTACGAAGTCAAACGCTGAACTATAATCCACAAAGCACAAGTAAAGACTTGTGCCTGGGTTGTGTAGCATATCTGAAATCAGTGTGAGGAGCATACAAATGGCTTGTTTAGTGCTATACCCCTTCCCGAAGCCCATCTGGGTAGGGTTCAAGATATTATTTGCACATGAATGAGAAAACCTATTCCAGCAACAATCGAGAGAAGATCTTAGAGTGGAGTCCAGCATAACTAATAGACGATAGGTATTAGGGTCCATTCCCGGGCCCTTTTTATATACTCTAATCAAAATTGATTCCAGCCATGTATGTTATGTTATGTTCTGTTACCTAGCATTTATATAGCGGCTCATGTATCATTGGTATGACCTGAAAGTGCTGGTAGGTTGAACGTCCTTGGGAACCGCAGTTCAAGTCAGTAGATAGAGAAAGAGTGTAGTATGGTGCGTGGGCACACCGGGTATGTGTGCAGCTGGTGTGGTTGTTGCATGATAGCCGCTACTTAGCAGTAGGTGTGGTGCTACGGAAATCAGTTGGATGTGTTCAGTCTGGAGGGTGGAAACCCAGACTGAGTTGTGGCTGCGATAGGCCTGAGAAGACGCCTAAGCTAGCCGGTATGCGCTCAGCTAGCTGTGTTTTATTAGGATGATGAGGTGTTCATGGGCTCATGTTAGTATGAGAACAGCTAGGCCGAATGTGTCATAGCATAGCTGTTTTCTAGTTGAATGATGATGTATAGGAAAGAGTAAGCATAGTAGTGTGATATGGTGGTTATCAGTAAAGCGCCTGCGACGAAGCACGAGAGCAGGACCGGGGGCGTACATAGCGGCATACGTATATAAAGCGATACGGTAGGAGGATAGTAACCAGTCTCGCAAACACAGAGGAATAGAAACTGCAGTAATTCTGCCCAGTACACAGGATAGTTCTTCAGGACCATGTTGCAAAGTCCATCAGGACCTACAGCTCTTGATGATTTAGACCTCGCAATTATTGAGGCTATATCAGCCTCCTTCACATGGTGCCAGACCATTTAGCCTATCTGTAGACCTTATAGTACGGGGGACTTAAGCTCAAGTGCCTTCAAGTGGTTTTTGCTAATGTGTGTCCCAAGTATTTTCGGAAATGCCTCAAACCATTTGTTCAGTTTTTGCAAGGCTAATGTTTTGCAGCATGAACCAACATTTCTTGGTGTCATTAGTCTTAATGAATGGGTCTATTATACTCCAGTTTCGAGCATTTTCATTGCATTTATGTGATATGATAAATTATGATAGGTTATTTATAACATACTTAATGCCCAGAGGTTTCTAATCGGCGGACCTGGGGAACGCACCAGTGTTGCTCCGTGTTGTCTTGCTTCCAAGGTGAGCATGTTGCCGCTGAGCTATCCTTCCGAGATGTGCACACAACCAGCACTTATACTTGTCATCTTAAGCTTGCGTTTATCACTGAACTGGGTTTATTTGTTTTTTATTATTTCTCAGATGGTGGCTTTTAGTAATCTCTTCCTATTTACAATTTCGGGGTCGTACAAGAGCCCTGGACTGGTTACGTTATTTGGTCACGAGACTAGCTTCCTTCCATGGACATTGTATCTGTCCAGCATGGATTTCAAGTCCCAGTCGTAACTACTAAGTATAATCGTCTAGGTCTTCGTGCAAGTTCTCAAGTTCGTATTAAAATGACTAATGTTGGAGGTTGACCAGCAAAGCCTATTCCCCTGTGTATTTAAGATTGAATGTGTGCCCAGACGCATCCCATGCTGCTTGATTATTGGTTGGCATTTTATGCCCAATGCAGCATGGTCACTTATATCTATAGAGCCAGCTTGCAATTGTGATGAGTGCTTAGAAATTACTGAATTTATAAAGATAAAATGAATGCAACTATTGTAAGTTCCATTTCACCAGGTCACCATGAAATGCCCTGAGTTGTCCACGAGCATCTCCAGGTCATGTTCTAGGAAGACTGCTCACCAGAGTGAATCCCTAGTCTGGGCCTCACAACCATGCTTGCCCCTTTTGCTTTTAATTGCAGAATCTGTGCAGTCCACATTAAAATCACCAGTTAATACGATTCCCGCTCTGGGGTATCTACCATACCAAGACTGCAATGTCTCTGTGACTGCAGTGGATCTTACAGTGTCAACACCAGAAGTGGTTTGGGGCCCCATGGGGAATCGGCAAGGGATAGAGCCAAGAGGTTGTTATGTGTGGGCCCGTCAGCAAACTCCATTAAGTTATAACCTAACATTGCACCTATACAGAGTCCCCCTTTGGGGTGACACATTTTGACCGGAGCTGCAAGACTATGGGGCATACTATAACTATCGAGTTGGAATGAAGAGGTTAGCCTAGTTTCCTGCAGAGTAAAAACCTCTGCTCCATTCAAATTAGCTAATCCTTGTGGATTACTGAGTTCCAGTACACAACCTTTACCAGGGACGCATCCTGTAAAGTGGGGATTTTAACAAGCAGTATGCACTTTAGACCAGCAACCCTCAAGTCTCTTAGAAGTTTCCTTAGTTGCCTTATTCTTGTGGCCAACAGTATGGCAAGCAGCTATGCCCGAGGCCCCTTGCCCCCATGGCTGGTTATTGAGAAACAGTGGTCGCACAACAGTATGTTCAAGGCCCATGGCCAGTAGTGCTTGAGAATGCCTACATATACGTTCAATAACTATGGGCGAATGGAAAGATGCAATGACCCAATTTGTTGCAATTGAATATCTCGGAAGTTCAAGTGATGCTATATCACTACTCAATATTGTGCAGAGATCGGGGATGTTATACAGAAGTCTCAGAAACCATTTCCTATTTAGAAATAGGCTCCTTAATGTCAATGTAGGTTCAACCAGTTTTATATGACATACATATGTATACCAGGTAGGGTCAGGGTGGAGAAGGGCATTTGAGCTGTGTGATTTTCTGGCACAATTGTACCAGGGAGCTGAAAGAATCAGTATGAAAAAAGGGTCAGGCAGAGGATTCTGTTAAATTTCAAAGTGGGCCGTCGGTTGTTTGCTGCGTATGTCCCGAGGTTTTAAAGGTGAACCTGGTAAAGCAGAAGACATAGTGGCGATGGAAGATTGCCCCAGGGAGGATAGTGCTGAGGCATGGGCCGATTGTCCAGCTTTTGATACCACCCAATTATCCAAAGGGCCTTGGAGCATGACTCGCCTCACATTGCCATTCGTTAGCTCATTGATGACCAGATACGGCCCGAAGATATGGATGCATGGGAAGTTAGATTGTTTTTTGCATCGAGCTGGAACATGCCCTCCTCTAACTGTGGTTTTTGCTTTGCTAAAGTCAGTTTACCCCTAACATCTGCCTTAGAATTCAATTGTTTTGCAGGCTCTGAAGGTGCTCCTAAGTTCAGAATGGACTGTTCAATGCGCAGGGCCGATAGTGCGTGTTCCCCAGAGGCAGCAGTCACAGAGTCTGTCACAACCGCAGCATGAACCTTGGCCTTAGGTGGGCCTGGATTCAACACAAAGTTTGCAGAGATTGAGCTGAGTGTGCCACCCTCCCCTGAAGTGATGGTAATGACTTCAGCTTCAGGAGTGGCGGGTTGGTGGTGTGTCATAGTTTTGCCAGGAGGCTGATTTTTCTCCACCTTCTGCTGTCTGTTGTGACCTGTGTTGTCCATTTGACAGTGCTTCAGGCTGGCCTCGTGTATTTTACCCAGTAGCGTTTTGGAGGCCCGTTGTTCATCTGCTATGCTAGAGCAGAGATGGAATAGGTCCTCTATTTTGGATTCAGTTTGTCCAATGTACTCATTTTTCGGGCACGCCTTGTTTCGCAGGGGTAGATTTTCCCCTGTTCGCGGGATGATACTTGTCCTCTTCGTTCTCCATTTCACTGTCACTGAATGAGAAGTCTGAAGTGGAGAGAAAGTCTTCCAAATTAAGAGTATCGGACAGAGTACAACCATTCACGTTGTAATCTGGTTTTGAGCGTCCCAGGGAATTGCGCCCTAGAGTCAGACAATGTTTTAATAATGATTAATTGTTGTCAATGTTGGAGAACCCAGAGGAAAGGTCTATTGCAGTGTGGATTCCAGCACGGAATCCTTATGGCTACAAGAAACCACTGGGTTTTCATCAGCCTCAGATCGTGCTGCACCCATTAAGATGGTTATTTTGGCTGTAATTAACCCTTTGTGCCTGTAGGGTCCTTTTTGTCCTTCTTGGTCAGGCAGGTCCTCCTGGGTCCCGCTTCCCTGGAGCTTTGGCTCTTTGGTGTTTACCCTTATGCTGTGCAGTCCTGCGTAGGCCATACGTACGGAAATTGGGTTTTGGCATTGCAGCGATTATTAATACCAGAAGTGAAAATAGTAACTTAAGTGAGGTAGTAGTAGAGCAGAATTATGATACTCACAAGGTCAGTCCTTGGAGTCCACAGAGCCACACAGATGTAAAGCTTTGGCCACCGACACTTGCCGCCTTCACTTTCTGCTTTCCACTTAGGTTATGTAGACAGTGGTTTTCGTTTCCAGAGTGATCTTTCCTGCTAGGTAGTGCAGATCCTTGTGTAGTTCATTTAATTTCCTCCGTGATTACGCAAAGGTCAACTACCACTCCTTACTCCGGACGCCCAACTCCAGACACCCTTACACACTCCACCACACTCCACTTACAATGCTGGTTATGTAGGCAAGCGTAGGCAGGAGTGGTGTTTGTTAGGAAGAATTCTCCAGAATGGCTAATTTCCCTTACCTACTGAGTCCTTCATCAGCTTTGATGGATTTCTAGGATCTATATTTTTCACCTGGTAAGAGTGTGAGCCTTTTTTCCCACTCTTACATGTATTTTGCTGTGTGTGTTTTAACATTCGTGTGTTCATAGACTGTGGAACCTCGCCTACTCCATAGGCATCATCTTTTTACTGTGTGTTACACAGCACTTCAGTGCAGTGACACAAGGGTTGTCTTTTAGACTTCCCAACTCAGACTCCATTTTCTTGGACTGACTACTGTCTCCCAGAACATGTAAAGTTGCCATTGACTTTATTAGTCTCTTTAAAAAAAAACACATACCCAGTGCAAACAATCTTACATAGAGTACTCGAAAGGGCTAATACTTATCCCTTTTTGTCTGTTTCTCTTGGAGCATTGTTTCACTCCCTTTTCATCAAGACTTGGCTG
Source organism: Ambystoma mexicanum (assembly GCF_040938575.1). Taxonomy (NCBI): domain Eukaryota; kingdom Metazoa; phylum Chordata; class Amphibia; order Caudata; family Ambystomatidae; genus Ambystoma; species Ambystoma mexicanum. The sequence continues at coordinate 743,497,822 of NC_090928.1, forward strand.
GTGGCAGTGGTAACTACCCTATTTTTCCTACCGCGGTAAACTTAAATAACCTTGGTATTGTTTTAGGCTATCTTGGTAGCCTCAAACTTAAACCCGCTGGACCTTGTACATTTTTATATGGTTCCGGCTGAGTTTCTTCGCCATTTCTTTTTGAAAATGTCTTTCTCGTGTTTTACTCCACGCGCCAAACCAGGTTTGGTTCCTTTGTTCACCGTCTTTTTGCGGGTTTCTCCATAGAAGCCCTCCTTACGTGCCTGAAAGTCTGGGTAGGGAGGATGTGAGGGAGGGGTTTTAGGAACCCTGCCATGGGTTCCCTTGGTAACCCAAGTCGCACTCCTGTTTGATTGGCTAGGTGACAGCCACCCTGCTGCGTTATTGACAGCCAGGCTGTGTGAATGGGGGAAACTGCATAAAAAGCAGGTCTCTGGGATTGGAAAGGCAGAGTTGCCACTGGAACGAAAGAACCGATTAGGAGCTGACAGAAGAGGACTGCTACAATGACTGAACTGCCCGGTGAAGCCATGCTGCAGGTCCAAATCTTCAGACTCCAACGACAGAGAAGATCTACCAGGAATCTTCTTCCCTTGAGCTGGTGGGACCAACCAGGTCACCCAAACTGGAAGCCAGGACTCCCTCCTCTGGTCGAATTTGCTGTACAGAGCTACAGTGAACTGGATAGCCAGGAAGGTCGGACCCTGCTTGGGTTTTAAGGAGTGCACCTTTTATTCTTTGCTTTGCTCTGCTGCTGGTTTCTTCCCTGGGTAGTGCAGGACCCTCCAGTCTTCCTACTTCATGTCATTCCGACAGTTGCTTCAGGAACCATGAGCCTGCAGGACCTGCCAGTAACGTCCGCCTCAGCTACAGCTTCTTCTCCATTTAAAGGTACTGTGCAAATCTGGTTGTTCGTTTCGTCCAGCCGCGGTGAACGTGTGTGAAACCTTTCGCCAATCCGAGGGCGTGTCCTTCTCTACTCTGTAAACTAACTTTTCTGCTGACCAACTTCGTCCGGAATTCTTGGCAAAGACTTAACCGCAAACTACCCTGAACTGTGTGATCTTGAGCAAAAGACTTTTGTCCTATTTGACTTTGGCCCTAAGCCTTTTTGATTTGATTCCATCATTGTAGTTCCTCTTTCTAGATTGCCCTGCTTACTTACCTGTTGGTGTGGCTCAGTTTGTATATAACTTTGTCTTTCCCTCCCTTTTAAAATTATTGGAGTGCCATTTTGCTCACACTTCATTTTTTAGCTTAACTTGTCCAGAATCTATTGGGAGTGGTGTGGTGTATTAAGAGTGTGTTTTTTCAACCGCTTTACTTTAGTGAGATGTTATACAACTGATGTGTGAATTAATGTATATTTTCTTACTCAGAAACCTTGAGTCAGTGTTTGTTTGAATCATAGTAATTGCTGTCCTTTGTGTAACTATTGATACCGCTCACTTGCTCTTGAGATAGGTCTGGCTGCTCAGCCATCGCTACCACTTTACTGTGTAGTACAGGCTTGTACCAAAGGTGAATTTGTACTATCAATTGTAGTCTTAATTGTGTGTAGTGTTCTCAAAGGGTACTGCATATAATTCTGCCTAACAGTGTTTGTCAAGGAAATGAAAGGCAGACTGTTCCGCTTGCCTCTGCTGCCAGGTACTGCAATGTTCTCCTCGGATATAAAAAGTAGACTGCTCTGCTTGCCTCTGCTGCCAAATGCTGCCAATTAGTCCACGATACTCGGAAGAATAGAGCAGCCACACCAGACACTCCTCCATGCTCCGCCACGCTCTGCTTACAATGCTGGTTATGTAGGCTGGCGTAGGCAGGAGTGGTGTGTCAAGGAAATAAAAGGCAGACTGCTCGGCTTGCCTCTGCTGCCTGGTACTGCAATGTTCTACTCGGAAATAAAAAGCAGACTGCTCCGCTTGCCTCTGCTGTCAAATGCTGCCAATTAGTCCACGATACTTGGAAAAATAGAGCAGCCACACCAGACACTCCTCCACGCTCCGCTTACAATGCTGGTTGTGTAGGCGGGCGTAGGCAGGAGTGGTGTGTGTCAAGGAAATAAAAGGCAGACTGCTCGGGTTGCCTCTGCTGCCTGGTATTGCAATGTTCTGCTCGGAAATAAAAAGCAGACTCCTCCGCTTGCCTCTGCTGCCAAATGCTGCCAATTAGTCCACGATACTCAGAAGAGTATAGCAGCCAGACCAGACACTCTTACAAAGTATTGATGATGGAGGGCAGAATAGAAGCATATGGACATATTATTGATTGGTGCCGCTGGAGATCAGATAGTAGGGGTTGACAACAATGAAATCAGGAGATTGGTGAGTTACTGTAAAAAAGTCAGCAGAACGTCTTCTCACCACTTTACAACTTAGTGTCACATAAATACTAACATGCCCAATACACAAAGACGTATTATTCTCAAAAATAAGCAGCTTGCTCGAGTTGCACAAACAGAACGGAAATGGGCATCGGCCAATTGGAAGGGGCACATTTTAAAAGGTGTAATCAATTTTGTGGCTATGCTACAAACATGGGACACCTCGGCGGAAACATACATGGTATTCGGTAAATGTGCCGGTTTAGACCCTGCCAGTTCCCCTAATCTGCCTAAACTCTGGCTGAATCTGTGCATTCATTTTAAGTAGCTACTTTATGTAATGAGGGCCTGCTATATGTGTTTTGGGGTTTTCACGGCCAATCATCTCCCAAAAAAAGAATTGGGACCTACTGGAAATTGAAATAGCTGTTTATATTGCATAAAGAATTAGAACATGTCATAAAGGAGGGAGTAAAATATGAGATAATTATTGGATCAAACCCACAGCTCTTTCAGCTGCACCCTCTCGCAAGCAGGTGCTGCAACCTCTGGTCCACCAGTGCTCTGGCAATGATGCAGGTATGAGCACATATGAGCTTACTTTCAGCTCAAGATGCCTGCGTTCATTGTGGAGAGTGTGCGTACATACAGGCCCTGTTGAATTACAAGAACACAATAGTGTTAACAACAATAGACATTGCCTTGCATGGCTGTATCATGCATTTATGAGTGATATTTTGGGCCGAAATAGTGGCATTATGTGTTGATAAAAAGGAGCGAAATGCCCAAATGATGCTCTCAACTACAGCAGCACCCTTCTTTTTAGGTGAGATTGTGGGTTTTTGATGACACTATGCATCATTTGAAGGCGATGCCTCCCTTTTTTGGAGAGTACGAGTGCATTTGATGTCAAAACCTGGTGCATAATGTAACTACTATATACCTGTCATAAAATAAAAATACCTGGGCATCCAACAGAAAGATCAGGAAATAGCAAACACTGTGTTATATAGAAGCACTCCTCGTTTTGCCAGTGCTTCTTTGCAAATGCTCCTAATCATTGAATGCTTTTCCCATGGGATGGACAGCCCAGCAGGAGACTCGATGATATGTTGCAGGAATCAGCCTCGCGGATGCACGTGCTGGGAGTGTTTTGGATGTGCATCTGTTCTTGTGGAGGCTGAATCGCCTCAGAGCTTCCAATGAATCTTGGCAGCTGGCGTGTGTCCCATATTTGGCCGCGGGGCTATAACAGCGCAGAGCGGCGGAAACTCTAGCGTGACTGGGCAGATTGTCATCTGGTACACACTCTATATTCAAGGTAATGTCAGACTGTTAATACATTGTGTGGAAGGCGGTGAATAATATGGGGTATAGCTTCAGTCAGGAAATGTCCTTTGTGCCTACAATTCTATCTGTGAGAACAACAGGACCGGCCTTAACAGTTTTAGCGCTGGAGCAGCAAAAACAAAATGGACACCCACTCTCCCCCCAGCACATCCCTTATACTGTGGGGGGTGGGGCAGGGTGCCATATCTTTCAATAGGCGCCGATGCGAATTGTGCAACATTTAATATAGGGTTCTAGCAAATACCATATTTTGTTGAGCAGTGGCAGACACCACATAACTCATGTAGGCTGTGAGGTAATGTGCAAATCTATAATTAACTTGGTGTCAGTCAGATATACCGAGGGAAGGTAGTGATCATAGTGCTCAGGAGCTATGAGCAGAGTTGGTCATGTGATCTTTAATTAGCGTTGGAAGTGGTGGTGCCCTTGCGAAGCAGTTATGTACAGTTATTGGTGCACGCTTGATCTCACTTTGTTCTCCCATTATATCATAAAGCTGAAGACACTCTTTGGCATGCGTATGTACCACAGAAACATATTTCCAGTACTGCATGTATTTGTATTTATTTGAAGAACATGGATGTCAATTTCGAACGGAAATGACTTACAATAACACATTTACGTCAATATATGGTACAGAGCATAATATGTTAATATATTTTCAAAAACAATACCTCCAGTTCCAAATTTAGAAGATAGATAAGAGATGTTGGGACTGATTCACAAAAAATGTTTTCAATTGGACTTTTTGTAAATCAAGCCTGTTATGTTTAAGAATGTGTAAATACAATATTGTATCCCCCTGTGTGTTTGGGTACTACTGATGCCATCTGTCCCGATGTCCATTGACTTGCGCTACTGTCTGCGGATTTCTACCTAGTATATGGTGGAAAGGATGATTGCTTGGTGCATAGTTTGTAATAAGAAGTTTTTTAGAGGATGGAAAATTAAGTTGCTCTGTTAAAAACATATGAACTGCATGGTTAAAACACATTGTTAAACGGACATTATGGTTATGTTGCACTAACACACCTATGAAAAGCCGTGAAAACACCTGTTTAAAGGCACCTTAGGTTTGCAGTGCCAAATCAAAAATTTCAAAGAAATATGGCAGTTATGGTAAGATATGCACCCTCACCATGCACTGCTCAAACTAAGGCACAGGACATCAAACATGATACGATATGATATTAAATTGTATTTCTATTGCGCCCATACACAAGTGTTTCAGGGCGCGACAAGACAAGGGAGAAGTACAAGAGGACAAAAACAAAACGATCTTACTAGCCCCAGTGACATTGAGAATGTGCAAGTGCAGGGGAGATGGAAGGGGGAAGTGCAGAGGGAAGGGGAGGAGTGGGAAGTGCTGAACACGAGATCAAAACAACAAGTAGTTCGGTCAGCAGGAGGCAAGTGCAAGAGTTACGCAAAGACAAAGGGTGAAGATAAATGCGGGTAAGGGGACTGTAGGGTTGTAGATACAGACCCAAATGCAGAGGGTTGCCAAGAGGCAGTGCAGGAAAGCAGCTGGGTGGGCAGGGATCTGGACCCAAATTCAGAGGGTACCCAGGTGCCCAGTGCATAAACAGAAGAGATCTGCAGAGGAGAGAAAGAGAGAAGACATAAGCAAAGAGGAAGGTCTTGAGGTGCTTCTGGAACCACAGGTGGTGCTCCGCCAGTTTCAGAGATATGATTTCCCAGGATATGACATTGCATATCCTGGAAAATTATTTTTGCGTTGTGTCGGGAAGAACTTTAAGCTCCACCCAGATGCACTATGTTGAAAACATGACAATCATACTCTGCAGGTGCTCGATTTGAAAACCTTTACATTTCAGGATGTTTTTAAGTTATGTGCTTCAATAATAAAACAATAAGAAGGACCCAGACAGATAATACAATATGGGCCTCATTACACGGTAGGCGGTAAGCCATGGCCATGGCTCATGCCGGTAAAATACCGGCACCGCCTTGGCGGAAAGGGGATTTACTGCCCCATTCCAAGGTTGGAGGGGCGGTAAATCCCCTTTCCGCCATTGCCCTTCCCCATTCCCATTTCTGCCCCATAGGGCTCTATGGGAATGGGGAAGGCGCTAATTACGGCACCGCAATTTTGCGGTGCCGTAATTAGCTCCGAGGTCCCTTAGCGGGTTGGATTTTAACGCCTGCAAAAAGCAGGCGTTAAATCCCCCAACCCGCAAAGGGACCTCGTAGTAAGGCGGTAAGGATTTACCGGTACCGGTATTTTACCGGTACCAGTAAATCCTTACCGCCATCCGTGTAATGAGGCCCTATGTATTTTTTATATGCAAGATGACTGACTGTTATTTCTATTTCATTCTCTGGTCATAGTATTATTTTCACACTTATTAGGTGTTATGTGTCTGTGCCTATCCAGCGATGTGTCTAGTCATTATCGTAGTGTTAAAGAAAAAAATCAGGATGGGAGATCAAGACTGCAAAATTATGGATTAATTTATTTAATCTCAAAAGAGTAACCAAATACTAAGGTTTTATTTATTCACAAAACAACAGTGAATGGACAGGTTTTTTACTTTAACAATGGGGGTACCGCTGCATACCATCCTCTTCAATATTGAGGGTATTTGCCTCACATTAGTGCACAATCCCTAATAAACATTTAGACATTTCAATACAAAAAGGAGTAAGTGCTGCCCAGGACTATTGGTGGTCCATGGGTTTCGTAAAACATAACACACAACAACATGTATAAACAGAAAGGTAGGACAAGGCGTTGTGTCACAGATCGACACTGTAGTGTTTCGGCCAACTGTAGCAGTTGGTAGGAGCTAGTTGTTGGCGTTGCTTTCTTCAGGATGGGGTGAAGGGTAACTCTGTCCGTATGGTATCTGTCAGAGTATAATAAAAATGTGAAAAGCTGTTATGATGGTGTTTGATCTCTGTAACATGTTATATATACTTTATGAGACTTGTTAGTGGCTGCTTGGTGCCAACAAATACACTAAAAAGTGCATTCATATTGAGCTTACCATCTAAGGAACGATGCAGTGGTAACGCTTCTATACAGTTTCAGCATTTCATGATGGAGACTGATGGGGTGGTGTTGTTAATACACTGCTTAGCAGAAACAAGAGTGTGAAGTTCACTCTGGAAGACCTGGGCACCATTAGGTGGCCAGGGTGTTGTGGTGCCCACAAGTGGCGTGTTAGATCCACGGGTCTGAGAAAAAAAATGGAAGAGTGATGTATAATCCATTGTGGTAAAATAATGGAGTTGAAAGTGGATGCCAACTAATACTAAACATAGTGGGTTCCAAGTGGTGGCAAGCGGAGACTAATATGTAGTGCACGTGGCCGTCACTATGGACTTGGTGACACATAAGGAGGTCCACATGCATGGAATCAGAGCACTGGGGTAAACTATGTACGGCTACAGATTGTTGCACAAGGCAGTGAAAGCACCCGTGTAGAGGGCAAAATAGGCCGTGATTAATGTGACTTATTAGTTTCTGCTCGAGGAGTCTGGATATCACTGCTAGCACGGCAGTGTGTGCCATATTTAATCCTGGAGAACATTCCAAACGCAGTATTCGGATGTCCGCCCAGAGACCAATAGGAAGGGGGGTGTGCGCATAGCGGTGCGCTCGATGTTAGTGTGCATGGTGGACGCATGGATCCATTGTCATGGTAGGGGCAACATCAGCCAAATATAATCGTACTTACTTGGTGTAGCTGCAAAAGTCTGGAACTCACTGCATGAACATCAGTGAGTACTGTGTGTGACCAGAGGAATAAGTCAAAGGCAGTTTTTGAAGTGGCCAATGGGGGGGAAGGACCAATAATCACAGCCTATTTTGCCCCAGTGCTCTGATTCCATGCATGTGGACCTCCTTACGTGTCACCCAGTCCATAGTGATGGCCACATGCACTCCATATTAGTGTAACGCTCACCTGGTATCCACGGGGATGTCACTCAGGCTGTTCTGACATCTTATGACCTTGAACCCTTCCATGGAGGCTATTCGACTGGAAACTGGGCCTGAAACATAGGATTGGTAGAGTTTAACTCCCTATTGTCTCTGTGTGCTTGAACCCCTTCTTCCCCGGGGTCCAACCCTTCCCTTTGATCCACAGCTCACCTTGTTTTCTTGGATAGTGTGCTCTCCTTCCTGCCTTCAGTGCAGGGGTGTGTTTATTGATGCAGGCTTGTTGCTGCCTAGTTACTTCACTGGCAAGAGTCCGACAGGTAAATATAATGAGTCTTTTGAACAATTCTCTAACTTTGTTCCTTTCCTTCCTTAGATGATGGCTGGGGTCCGGGGATGGCGGGGTGCTGCTGAGATGAGTAGCGCTGAAGGTGAGTGAGAGCGCGATGCGCGATGCACCCCTTTCGTATTTGCATTGAACTGAGTTCTTTTTCTGTGTCTTTTAGGTGCCGCTGCATTTTCAGCATGGATGCTGGTTATGAAGAACAAATGTGGTGGGTAAGCACGGTATGTGGCACCTCTAGATGTTTCCACGCTAACCTGGAGTGTCTTTTCCCTCTTGCAGATGGATGAAAAGTTCCGGAGACAGAGTTCCCCCAGAGCGGCCGGGATTCACATAAGCGATTGAAGCTCGTACAGTATTTAAAAATAAGCGAAGATTTGCAGAATGCTTACTAATGCCTTTTTTCTGTTCTTTTCCCTTTTCCTTAGGAAGCGGTGTGCCGGGATGGAATGACACTGCCGAAGATGCCCGCAGAGCAGAAGGAGCGATGACTGATGGGCAGAAGCACCGCAAGGTATGGCTGTTCCTAACGGTGTTCTTGTTCTTGCAGGAGCTGAGCGCAGAAGAAAGATGCAGGCCTACTGGAGACCGATCCGAACACGGTGACTGTCACGCTGCAGGTGCAGAAAATGCAAAGCATGTTTCTCAGCCTGGGTGTGACTTAAATAGTCTCTAGGTTTCCCAGGTGCCTCTGGGCTGAACCACACCCAAAAGACTAGACCGCACATGCAGTTCTGGTAACCGAAATATGTGGGGGCATCCATCTTGTCCCCATCAATGCACTACAAGTCCAATCCCCAATGTTATCCTACAGGAGTGAGTGAGTCTGGTCCCACAAGCGCCAAGTCTGGCTCCAAGTGGGTCTTTGGAGGGATGGAGAGGCCCTTGAGTGCCATGTAGATGATCATGGCCTGGCTCCAGCCTGACATTTTGGAGGGCTGGGGACATGAGGGGCAGGAATCATGACAATTAGTCTCTGCTTGCCACCACTTGGAACCCACTATGTTTAGTATCAGTTGGCATCCACTTTCAACTCCATTATTTTACCACAACGGATTATACATCACTCTTCTGTTTTTTTTTCTCAGACCCGTGGATCTAACACGCCACTTGTGGGCACCGCCACACCCTGGCCAACTAATGGTGCCCAGGTCTTCCAGAGTGAACTTCAGACTCTTGTTTCTGCTAAGCAGTGTATTAACTACACCACCCCATCAGTCTCCATCATGAAATGCTGAGAGAAACTGTATAGAAGCGTTACCGCCGCATCGTTCCTCAGACGGTAAACTCAATACGAATGCACTGTTTAGTGTATTTGTTGGCACCAAGCAGCCGCTAAAATGTATTGTAAATCATAAATAACACATTACAGAGATCAACCACCATCATAACAGCTTTTCACATTTTTATTATACTCTGACAGATACCATATGGACAGAGTTACCCTTCACCCCCATCCTGAAGAAGGCGACGCCAACAACTAGCTCCTACCAACTGCTACAGTTGGCTGAAACACTACAGTGTCGATCTGTGACACAACGCCTTGTCCTACCTTTCTGTTTATACATGTTGTGTGTTATGTTTTACGAAACCCATGGACCACCAATAGTCCTGGGCAGCACTTACTCCTTTTTGTATTGAAATGTCTAATTGTTTATTAGGGATTGTGCACTAATGTGAGGCAAATACCCTCAATATTGAAGAGGATGGTACTCAGCGGTACCCCCATTGTTAAAGTAAAAAACCTGTCCATTCTCTGTTGCTTTGTGAATAAGTAAGACCTTAGTATTTGGTTACTATTTTGAGATTAAATAAATTAATCCGTAATCTTGCTGTCTTGATCTCCCATCCTGATTTTCTTCTTTAACACTAATTACCCCCGTGGGCATATCAGGACATAGCCAGGCGCCCTTTATTATATTTTAGTAATTATCGCATATTTAGCACTTTGCTCCAAGTGTGACATTACTAAAGGTCCTTTTAGGCTTGCACGTATGATTTAACTAGCCAAACCTAGCAGTGAAAGAATACTGTTATTTTAAATCCCATTCTGCAGCCGTTGCCTATTTTAACGTATTTTTAGATTGCTACATTCTCACAAAGACTTAATTAGACAGTTTTTGTTTGAATAAGTACATATTGTAATACATGCCCTAGTTCAGGAGAGATCTACTTAACACTCTATATATGTTGGTAGGAATAACCTAGGCATAACACTTTGTAAGGATTTTCTTTCAGGATTCTTACAAAAAAGTAATGTTTTGTTAAAGGGACGTTATGGTTAAGCTGCACTAATAAAAACCTATGAAATTCAGTGAAAAAACTTTGTTAAAGGGACACTATGTTTACAAGTAAAACCCCCCAAAAAACAGAAATTTGCCATTTATAGTAAGCTAAGCAACCATAACTCGCGTCACCACCATGCACTGCTAAGACTAACACCCAGGACTTGAAAGATGTTCTGACTTTTGATTTTGTACTTATTCAATAATCAGGAACTATGGCAACAATACAGCCATATCAGTAGGAGCATGAATATTCAGATGATGAATTAATTGAAAGAGAAAGAAGCGGAAACAATGGGGAATCGGATTAGAGTCATGATGATCAATTACTGAAGCCTGAACCAAGGCCCATGAAAGACGTTTTCACCTGGTGTACCTGCAACGGTTGCAAGTGTATGCCAACCGAGGTGGAGAACTGCTGCTGCTGAGAAAACTCTGGAAGCTTGACCTACATAGCGGAAGAAGACACACCACTGCTATGCTTTACCAAGCTGCATGTCATCGGGGCAGCCTGCTTCACAAGATCTGTGTTGTGGATGATGATGGTCGTTATGCATGAACTTCGAGCAACAGTTTGCCCTTGTATCCAGGTAATGATTACCTTTACTCTAGAGCTGATGTATGTTTGATGATTGAGACGGATAACATTTGATGTTGTTCTCCTACATCATTGTAACTTCCATTGATCACTGACAAATGTTGTTTTTCTGTAATTTAAATACATTTCTTATACTAATGTAAGAGTATTTATCACTAAATGTAAAGTCCCAACAATTATGTTTCTTTCACTTTGAACTTAAAAACAATATTTCCGTATGTCCCAAACTGTTCTTGCTTCAATGGGCGTTCACATTTGTAATTTTCTGATACTTCAAATGGTGTTTCAAACTAAGTCAGTACAGTTATCTGTTTCAATCTAGAAACATATTTCTCTTTCTCTTTTCACAGGTGGTACAGGCTTGTGGCCTATCGTGTATTTACATGGTGGATTCATGGAAGGCTTAGATTCCGCTTTCAACAAGTAATACCTGCCTTTGTTGTTGGAGCCATTTGCGTGAAATTCCCCATTGACAGCAGATATTACAAGATATTTTTACACGCAGTACCGCAACCGCATCAACACAAATTGTAGTTTTTTTGTTTTATCTACATTACCAAGGTAAATTAAAAAATAGTTAATATGAATAGTTGTATGAATTCTTCAGTAAGTCAACAAAACGTCCAATCCGTCTAGGAGGTTCATGAAAGAAGTTTGGTGGTATTTTGCACTTGACTCATGCCCACCCTTCCTCCTCCAGTATCAATGGAAGTTCCCACCTATGAATGTGCACTCCCGAGGGGGCTGGGTGCATGGGTATGAGGATGTCAAACATTGGCATTGAGATTTGTTGGGTGTCACCAAACACGTTACACATTCACTTACGCACCCACTTTTCTAAGCCTTTTAAACACCTTGTTACTTCACTAGGGAACATATCTGCAATCCACAAGGTATATCACCATTGATCTACTTGTTACCAGGCTAGCTCAATCGGCTCATCTGTGTGTCCAAGTAAGGGTTGGTCAACTATTTCATTCTGTAGTTTCATGGATCGCTGCTCGGAAAGTTTGTATTGTTTTATACCCAATGTACACATCATTCTCATTTCAATTTATCTCAAAGTGTTCACCATTATCAAACCTTTTATGTATTTCTATCTCTGGAATTAGCACATTTCATTCCAGAGCATTGTATCAGAATGTAATCTTGCGTAGTCCATGTTTTCAAAGCACGCTGGCTCCGATGAGTAGTGGACGAAGAATTTGTTATGTATGTTGCTATATAAAAACAGTGCTCTCTATACATATGTCTTCTAAATGATCTCACAATCAAATGAATTAGTGTGACAAAAAGGTAACATGATGATAGTTTTGACTTTTTAGGGAATATTTACATCGATATTATATTACACTTGCACTTGTGACTCAAAGCACTGTATGTTTAAATGTTTTTTCACTTTACACTGCTTTGTCTATCCCCACTTTCTCTTAATTTGTTGGTTAACATGACTTACTTTGCATAGCGCTCACTGATGGAAGTACAGACCTTCACCAATGAGGAAAACACAGACATCTCGATTATCCCAATTGTGAGGCCAAGCAAATTCACATAGTAATGTTTTTGAGCATTGGATGTGGTCAAATTCATAATACTAATGTACCTTTTCAATTGGACTCTTTTCTGATTACATACATAAAATAATGGAGCAAGATTCCTCATTGATCACTATTCAGGAGTCAACAGCATCATCACTCACCTATAAAGTAATTCTTTTATACTAATCCTTTATATGCAACTGAACAGTAGATGCATGTGGCCTACTTCGATTTGAAACATATTGAAATTATTATGTAAAATATTAATTATTGACACAAAGTGTTGTGTAGGAGTGTCTCTCAATATGGACGATTGTCTGCATTTGATGTTTTCTTTTTAATTGTGCTTTTACATCCATATTAAAACAATTCATATGTTATAGGGGGATGCTGGAACTACAATCTCTTCCTCATTTGAAACCAGTCCGGAATATCTGGTATGCAGAGTTAGAATTCGTGTTACATTGGTAGTTGTGGATCTACTTTATTTGGTTTGAAATAAACAATAGTGTTTTATTTTTTCAAAAAATGTACAATACTGTTAGAAAAGTGCAAACAATTCAATCAACAACCTTTTTGTATTGATCTCCCATAGACATGCAATACGAAAGTAAAACCTCCCCAAAACATACTATAAAACTTAAATGTATGTAACCTTTCACGGTATGAAAGTTTTCTGTTTGTGTTGTTAACATTTAACTTCCTGCCCAAAGCAGAAAACATTAAAAGATAACATTACAGCGCAAACTAATTTAGGAGGGAACATTTTCATCACTATGTTTTGCAGGATGATATCACATCAACTCCATGTGACATCTCAGAAGGTTATCCGGTGAAATTTAAAATATATATGTTGAATATATCACACATTTCAGGCGTTGGACGCTATCTTGCTAAGAATTTTCTAATAGTTTTACAACAACTAACCTTATCATTTTCAGTCGACAATTATGTAAAAATACTTTGTGGAGAAGTACTTTGTTAGATTAAAGATTGTACAATTAAATGTGCTTGACAATTTCTTTTTTTAATGAATGTTTTGTCCAAGGAATATACCACTGAAGTGGTCGAAATTGAAGAGACACATAGACCAGAGGTATACATAACATACTCTGACATGTAGCCACACATCTGATTGGCATTGCAATATTTAATATGTTGCAATGTTTAATGTACGTAAAGTAGGCTCTATTTGTAGATATGTACATATGTTTCTTTGAGTGGAAAAGACATTTGCTGAGTTTATACATTGTAAGAATGCTTTTTATCAGTTTGGTCTTGTGATCGGCACATCGAAGTCCACAGTTTCAAAGCAAATAAAGAAAACAAGGGTAAAGAACAAACCAGTTTGTTTATGAGAAGTTTTTAAGTTTAAGCAGATATTTTTCTGATATTACATTTTTAGTTGGTAAATCCTATCTTCTTTATGTGTGCTATAAACTGAGCATGTCTTTATTTTAATCTGTTAGAGACCCAGGAAGAAGAGGAGCATAAAGATGCAGACAACAACAGAAACTAATGATGTTGCTTGCCAAACAGATGTCACTATGGATCAACTACTTTTTGAGGCACCGCATGGTCCAGTCAAGGTTCAGAGTGTGATGCAGATCTCCGGTGGCTGGATTATGTATGTAATGTCACCAGCAAGCCATGGAAAGTAACCATGGATCATTGCTAGATTGCAAAACGTCGCCTAGATGAAACTGAATACACAGAATGTATATCAGAATTGTTTGCAGACCCGATGAAACCATCTAAAACCTCAATAAAAAAATGTCCACCGATGAAACATTCAATTATCCCCGTTTCTCCAATTCATTCAGAAATATCACAGCCTAAAATAATGGAAGCATCTTTGCAATTCATTGAGTATTCTGCTCATGATCTTGACTTAAGTATTCCAACTTTGGAGGAGTTTTCCACCACCATCGAATAGCAAAGCACAGTACTGCAGGACAATTGGCCTTTATAGGAGCAAAAATACAGTCTATTTGACTGCTGCCTGCTAGAGATTATACAAATAATTAAATGTGATAAATTACATAGAAGGATGTGTGGGGAGCCATTGGTGAATTGTGTTTGTGTAGTTACAGGCACCAACCTGAAAATCCAGGCCAGCTGTGTCCACCGCCATAACACATTTTCATGGTCAGCACGTGCCTGCTGGCAATTTACTTTGTTCATTTGATTTGCTGTTCATTGGATCAACGTTCAGTTAAATTTCACATTTCTGTCAACTTGGGGAACTTGAATTCCTTGCTTAAACACAGTACTACAAATATCCAAAGGATATCTAGTTCTCCGCTACTAGCCAGGCCTCGAAACACGAACAGATATCAATTGGCAGAACAATTGCTGGCACAAAGTGCTTTAATATGGATGGCACTTAGCCATGCCTTCTTAATACAATGATTTGCTTGTCCACAGTATTGAAAGCAAGTTGTCCTTGCAGAATATATGGCGAAATGCCATACTGTATTAAGAAGGCATGGCTAAGTGCCATCCATATTCAAGCACTTTGTGTTCAGCTTGGAACAGAGTGACAACTCGTTGCAACAATACTCCATTTTTGTTGCTCTTTTTGAGCAAATTAACATGTGCAAATAACCACATGCAGGCAAAATTACAAGAAACCTTGTGAGCTCTTCTGAATTCTGATTTGTGCCTTGATAAAGACCCAACAGGTCGAAACACATGTTGGCACCATTGCTCAAACACAACTCATCATCATTAAATTTGTTTTGGCACCAATGCTCAAACATAACTCATTATCATTAAATTGGTTTTGTACTAAAGAGAAAGTAATTTGTCAGCAGATGTACAGTGATTCATTTACTTTTTCTTCAATTTCTTACTAGGCTGGGGTAGCCTAGGAACTCACCATCTGTAGCAGACACTGATACATCTTACTAATCTTAACTTTACAGACACAGTGCCCAAATACCTGGTAACCCCAACCCTTGACTAAGGAGCAGCTGCGTAAGAAGAAGAGGTTGGTGTCAGGTTCCCCCCCTCAGCCAGCACTGGAGAAAATTATGTACGTCGAAACCATTTCAAGAGACCTGAAGGGACTCACAAAAATCTGCCACACTGGAGATTTAGAGATGTTCCATAACATGGGCCTAAAGTACAGGCCAAAAAGGTTGCATTTCTGCATAGACAATATGGGGCCAGAACAAGACTGGCTGTACTTACGCACACCGAGAACATTGGTAGAGAACAAGCAAGAACTGCAGGAACTTTTGGGATGCTTGGTTACCATATGGCATTTACAAAACAAAGCAAACAGCGGGTGGCCAAGCCAATATTCCAGGAAATGGATTTTGAATTTGCAAAAGATCTGACGTTGACTGTGTTGGCCCTGCATATGCATGGAATGGCTCCAGAGTTTGTTTCCAGTGCCCTGACTATGCCAGACAACATTGCAAAAGAAACTTGTCCTCCAAAACTTGAACTTGTTTAGAGGTTGTCTTCCAGATTTAAATGATTTGTAGCTGTCTTGACAAATGTTGTCACAGGCAAGTTTCAATATGTTACCCAATGTTTGGCCAATTAATTGATTAAAAAAAATAATGTAATGGTATAACAATTGCAATGTTAATGTTCAATAATGTATTTTTATTTATTTATTTTTGCAGATGTAATCAAGTTAAATAGGCATAAATGGTTTCATTTTACCTTTCCTTTCTTTATATTGCTTTTCCATTGTCATTGTACATATATTAAAACCTAAATGTCAATGTGATTATTTGAAGTATGTGCCTTTATTTCAAAATCATAAACAAGTTTTTGGGAATTGAAATTCTTGAGATATATGCTTTTCGATTCTCTATTTTTTAAAAGTCTGTAAAATGTGCATTGCGACAATTCCAAAATCTGCAAATAATGCCATCACGTCTTTGAATATTTACAACTCAAAGGAAGCAAGATGTAATACTGACATTGTTCGAATTTATTGTGAATACAGAATAATTGCTGCCCAGCCTGCCCATCGCTGACATCAACGTCAATGCTGCTTCCAGGCAGACTGTCACAGACATCCTCTTTGTCGCTCCCCCTACGGGCATATGGACTACCCACAAGGTATCTGTCCTCTCCCATTTTTCTTCATCGCCCATTAATCGTAGCACCAGATAGGAAGTACTCTTGTCTAACAGAATGGGCACTTCTGGTTCACCCTCACCCCATGCAACCCATACAATCCCTGGCACTTGCGCTCAAGGCCTCCCCTCAGTCACCTAGCCCCAGTTGCTGTCTTTACCCCCCTGCTACACCCTCCCACCACTTTCACCTGCATGCTCTCCTCTTTACCCTGCACTTCCCTTCCCACACTAGTACTCCACATGTAGCCAACCAGCACTCACACCCACACCTCTTCCTCACAATTCTTATTAATGCACTTGCACTATATAAAGTTTGAATGAACTAGTAGTTAGGACCGCTATTGTTATCTTCATTCCATGTGATCTGGGTGTTGCCCATTCGTTTTAATCTGGTACTGAATTATAACGTAACTTGTTAGCTAGCATAGTTTAATGTGTATATTCTATTATAAAACACCTACTGAAATATATTATTTTATTCTGTCATTTACATAGCTATAGTCTACCGTTCTGCGCATGCCATATTTTCCAGCTCCCGTCTGATGGATTCTTCAATCAGCATTGGATGATAATAATCAACGATGCTTCATTGTTCTAAACTTTGATGCATATTTCCAATCATGGAAGCATAGGTAACTGGATGGAATGTCATCGGTGAAAATAGCGATGCAGAGGGAATAAGTATGACCAATGAAAGATATTTCTTTTCTGTACAAAGTGGAGGTACATTCCTTATAAAGTAAACATTTTCTGAAAGGGCCATGGAAAGTGGTGAAAAGGATTGCATCCCAGATGCACACATTCAGATTGTAATCAAACAAAGGCCTTTGTTCCTAATTGCCTCATTGGGACACCTGTGCCCTCTTTTCCTCCTACCCTCTGCCCACTCTCTTTGGGCCCTCTAATACAACCATCTTGTGAGGCAGAAAAACTTGGGGTGATCTTCGACTCTGCTCGCTCCCTCACCCCACACATCATGGACCCTACCAAGAAATTCCTCTTCCATCTCCATCTCCTCAAAGGTATTCTTCCTTTTCTCACCTTCCCCCAGAAGCTTAATGTCTCCGGAGCTCCAGGCTGGACTACTGTCAACAGCCTCTTTCTCAATCTCCCTCTTTACGCCCTTCGCCCCCCCAAGCTAATCCAGAATGGGGCTCCATGCCTTGTCCTTGACCTCAAGCCCAGGTACTGCATCTGTCCTGCCCTAAAATCTCTGCACTACCTCCCAGTGGCTGCAAGGATTGAATTCAAGACCCTCTTCAGCATCCACAAGGCCCTCTTTTGCTTTCACATCATCCTTCTTTCACTTCACCACTAATCACCCCGCTGCCGCTGTTACCGGTGACCTGATCATCATGAATCTCACAGGATCCCAGGACCATCCTCCCAGTCATTACCAGCAACCCTCCACCCACTTAACTGAACTGCGGTCCCCTGTTTGATGGCTCTCTTACCACCCTTGAGAGCTGCCTGTACTAGCACTGAGTCTGGGATTCTCGTCTTTGGCTCCCCTTAGCACTTCCCTTCTGTGCCTTCCTCCAGAGCTTGGCCACCCCTCTGCTCCTCCTTCCATCCCCTTCACCAGCGACTCTCCACAATGCACTGGTCAAATGCCACAAGGCCTAGAAGGACAACAACAGTATATTACTGTTTTGCCATTGTTATTATTTCCCATGTTCTGTTCCCATTGAGCATTGTGGCTCTTTGAAACATAATTCTGTTGTGTAAAGTGCCTTATAAATGCTCAATGAAATAAAATTAAAACTAGATAAATACATGGCATGATTTTATGAGAAGTGTTGTGAAAATTCCATGTAACAACTGTCTAGGAATAAATTAGATATGTGTACATCAGTACCACGTAAAAAGTATTCCAAGTAAGGATGTCAAAGAGTGTGCCTAAAGCAAACACTTACCTGCATAATCTGTGCAGCCGAGTCGAGTCAAACAAACATACACACAGGCTCAGACAGCGTTATAAATGTCTCACAGAGAGACTGATTGAAGGTTCTGAAAAAAATGTAATAATGGATATAGACCACTGTTAGGGAGAATTCTCCAGAATGGCTTATTTACCTTACCTACTGAGGCCCTCAGCAGCTTTGCTGGATTTCTAGTATTTATTTTTTTTACCTGGTAAGAGTGTGAGCCTTTTTTCCCACTCTTACATGTGTTTTGCTGTGTGTGTTTAACATTTTCTTGTGTTCCTAGACTGTGGAGTCTCACCTACTCCACAGGCATCATCTTTTTACTGTGTGTTACACAGCACCTTCAGTGCAGTGGCACAGGGTTGTCTTTTAGACTTTACAACTCAGACTCCTTTTTCTGGGACTGACTACTGTCTCCCAGAACATGTAAAGTTGCCATTGACTTTATTAGTCTCTTTAAATCCACAGACCCAGTACAAACTATCTTACATAGAGTACTGGAAAGGGTTAATACCTATCCCTTTTTGCCTGTTTCTCTTTGAGCACTGTTTCGCTCCCTTTTCATTAAGACTTAGCTGGTGGCAGTGGTAACTACCGTATTCTCTCTACCTCGGTTATCTTAAATAACCCTGGTTTTGTTTTAGGCTATCTTGGTAGCCTCAAACCTAAACCCGCTAGACCATATATGTTTTTATACGGTTCAAGCTGGGTTTATTCGCCATTTCTTTTTGAAAATGTCTTTCTCGTGTTTTACTCTGCGCACCAAACCAGGTTTGGTTCCTTTGTTCACTGTCTTTTTGCAGGCTTCTACACAGAATCCCTCCTTAGGCGCCTGTATGTCTGTGGGGGACAGGATGTGAGGGAGGGGTTTAGGACTCCCCGCACAGGGTCTCCTTGGAGACCTATGTTGCACTCTGATCTGATTGGCTGTGGTGACTGTCCCGGTGGGACAGCCAGCCACCCTGCTGTGTGATTGACAGTCAGGCTGTGTGAATGGGGGACAACTGTATAAAAAGCAGGTCTCTGGAAAGGCAGAGTTGCCACTGGAATGAGAGAACTGAAGAGGAGCTGACAGAAGAGGACCCCTACCATGACTGAACCGCTCGGTGAAGCCCTGCTCCAGGTCTGAATCTTCAGACGCCAATGACAGAGAAGATCTACCCGGAATCTTCTTCCCCTGAGCTGGTGGGACCAACCAGTTCACCCAAACTCCAAACCAGGCCTCCCTTCTCTGGTTGAATTTGTTCTGCAGAGCTACAGTGAACCGGATAGCCGGGAAGGTCAGACCCTGCTTGGGTTTTAAGGAGCGCACCTTTTATTCGTCGCTTTGCTCTGCTGCTGGTTTCTTCCCTGGGCAGTGCAGGACCCTCCAGTCTTCCTACTTCATGTCAGTCCGACAGTCGCTTCAGGAACCATGAGCCTGCAGGACCTGCCAGGAACGTCCGCATCAGGTACAGCTGCTTCTACATTTTAAGGTACTGTTAGAATCCGGTTGTTCGTTTCGTCCAGCCGCGGTGATGGTGTGTGAAAACATTCGGCAATCTGAGGGCTTGTCCTTCTCTACTCTTTAAACTAACTTTTCTGCTGACAAACTCTGTCCGGAACTCTTGGCAAAGACTTAACCGCAAACTACCCTGAACTGTGTGATCTTGAGCAAAAGACTTTTGTCCTATTGACTTTGGCCCTAAGTCTTTTTGATTTGATTCCCTCACTGTACTTCCTTTTTCTAGATTGCCCTGCTTACTTGCCTGTTGGTGCGGCTCAATGTGTGTGTAACTTTGTCTTTCCTTCCCTTTTAAATTATTGGAGTGCCATTTTGCTCACACTTCATTTTTGAGCTTAACTTGTCCAGAATCTATTGGGAGTGGTGTGGTGTATTAAGAGTGTGATTTTTCAACTGCTTTACTTTAGTGAAATGTTATACAACTGATGTATAAATAAATGTATATTCTTTTACTCAGAAACCTTGAGTCAGTGTTTGTTTGAATCATAGTAATTGCTGTCCTTTGTGTAACTATTGATACTGCTCACTTGCACTTGAGATAAGTCTGGCTGCTCAGCCATCGCTACCACTTTACTGTGTAGTACAGGCTTGTACCAAAGGTGAATTTGTACTGTCACTTGTAGTCTTAATTATGTGTCGTGTTCCCAAAGGGTACTGCATATAATTCTGCCTAGCAATCACTATCTCTAAAAGTCAAAAGGAGTATAATTTCCTCTGAGTGTTATGTGAAGTCACTGCTTACCTCTCGTCCATAAAGTTCCAATACAAAAATAGCAAACATGCACGAGGGTGCGCTAAAAGCAGGTTATAAACCGTTGCCATGGCGCCTGCAAGGACACCCAGGCTCGGCACACCAGTGGGCATGTCCCAGCCACAGACGCCTCACGTCTGCATAATTAGAAAACTCCAATATACTCGTGTCTAATGTATACATGAGCATGGACGCTATAACCTAGTGTCCAATGGGCTGTGTATAACTCGGTGATCCTCCAAAGGAGACAAGGCCTACTCAGATGCTAATACAAGTGTGTCCATGACACAGCTGTCCAACGCCAAGGTAACTAATGTTTAGAGCCAACCGGCAATTAAAACAGTTCAACAAAATGAGGAAATGAATCCACAGTGTTAATGCCTGACTGAAAAAATGGATAGCGTTTGTGTGAAAAAGAGTGAAACAATATAGTTAAGGTCTGTCTGATGTAAAGGAAAATATGTGTGCGTGTGAGGGTATGGATAATTAACTTATCTAAGTGTGATCCAACAGATAAATAGTGAATATGGTGCTACATTGTGAAATTGTAAGCGACAACTAGCGGATACCAACAGCTATAAACAGTTAGATGAGGATCCGTCTGAGAAGCTCAAATTACGTCTTTCTTCCGAGGTACAAAAAAGCAGTGTCAAGACAGTGGATCACAAAGCAGCAATGATATTTTCTAATGAATAGCACTCCAGGTATGCCATACTTTTACTGCCTGCCTAAAATTCATATAAATGTGCAACAACCACCAGGACGTCCGATTATATCGGGCATTGATTCTGTAGTAGAACCACTTTCAAAATTTGCCAACCACTATCTCAATCCGTTGGTCAAGAACATGAGGTCCTATGTTAAGGACACTTGACATGCAATAGCTCTTTTTGAAAATCTGGGGTTTACTCCCCCAGGAAGACCTGTTAATGGGGCTAGACATTGTGTCATTTTATTCATGATACCTACTGCAACATGCTACTTTGAAGGTTTTTGAGCAGGTGCTTTTAAATAGGACAAACAGTGACCCTGTACCCAATTGATTTCTGTTATGATGTTTTGAATTGGCTTTAACATATAATTACTTTGAGTCTATGGGAAGCTTTTTCCAACCAATATAGAGCTACCCAGAGACTAATCCATTTGGCCATTACAACACCATTTGGAAACAATGATATCACAATACAGTGGAAATGAGCTACCATGGAAAACAAAGCCTTCATTGACTATGTAACAGACAAAATAGATGACTCAAGTTCACTCAGAGCTTTAGCAATAGTGAATTCCACTTACTTAATCTACCATCAAAATGGCAAACTTTTGATTAAACCATTCCATAAGAGCACAGATACAAACTTGATGCTCCACTATTCCAGCCATCACGTGAAACATCTCTGTGACAATCTTGGAAACTAGACTACAAAATACAAATTGTGTCCCAACTGGTGTTTGTGACCACCTTTACGAATTTAAGTTGGTGGACAAAAACTATCATCTGAAAAAATGGGCGTATTTTTTATTATGAACAGGCAGAGGTACCAAGACCAATGTTTGCATACAAGAGAAGCTTATCAATTCAAGACATGATAAGTAAGAACAAAATGAAGAAAAAAAACAACTGTGCCCCATCCCTGACCCAATTATGGGGCTTACCACTGATCAAGGGGCACCACCGGTGTGTAAGTTATTTAATTCGGCACACACCCAAGTCACGCCCAGCATGTAGTGCACAAATGAAACCCTTATTTATTTTATCTATAAGTTCAATATTCTGAACGATATACCACTCATATCACAACCTTCTCCTGAGTCCCCCCCGGTCACACTGAACCAGGAATCAGGCTGGTTTGCAACGGTAAATATTTTTTATGTATTTAGAATATAGATCACAATATATTTTAATAGGTAAACAACAATCACCAATGGGGTGACAAAACACTGAATAATGTCTTTAATGCACTAGGAGTCAAATAATGAACACAAAAACAAATGCAGCACAGAAAAGAATACTGTTGTGTTGGTTTGGAGCAAATAGTACTATGGTTAGAGGTTTCCCCTGCAACACCCCTCAACCCCCGAATAGGCAAATTAAATAGATGTGAGGAGAGAACAGGTATTCAGGAATAACACAAATCAAACAGAATGTCACTCCCACCTTCCCCCTTAAAACACAAGAGAAACACGGAATTGACTTTTCAACTGTCAGGATGGCTTTGAAATTGTCTTTGGAATTGGCTGAGCAAAAACACCAAATGTGGTCAAACATACTTAAATTGTTATAAATTCCTATGGGAGCCGCTTTGAACAGATGCAAACAATCACAAGCAATCATTTAGTCAGAAGAAAATATTTCAGATCTCAAAGCCCAAGTAGGAAATAATTTAAAGCTAATTCACACATGTAAAATTTCTCTGAATTTCAAATCGCAGCAAACCTTTCCTTATGCAATTTGTTCTATAACGGCCAATCACACTGTTTCGGTTTAGGGTTCTATGTATAGCTAAGGATGTTAGGTACAAGTAGGAGGTCAAATGCTGCTTCTATCATAAAAACTGAGGGAGTAATAGAGGTTTTAGTAAAAGTTGTTTTTGAAAAATACGCGCAAGAATGGAAAACAGAAATTCAGATTTAGAAATGACATATAGGTTTTCTTATACTATATCAAGGACTACAGAAAAGAGAATGGCACACAGGAATCAGTCATTCATGGCCGCTCATAAAAATTCATGTGTGATACTCTATTTTCTGTTTGGTTTGGGAATTACTTTTCTTAATCAGATCAATAAGAAGTTAGGGTTTAGTAACACAGATGAGAGAAAAGTCAGCACAAAGATAGTTCTAGCAATACTATGGTTCTGAATAAAAGATGAGATGGGTTTGAGATTGGGATCATACAATGCAGATATATTATGGGTCACAGTTCTTCCTATTACTACTTACAGAATAAGTTATTAAATTGGACCGTCAGTTCTGGTCATGGATTGGGTATGTCAAGGAAGGGCAGCACATCAGGCACGGGACTGGATCAGCTAGCGGGTCACCGGATTTGGACAAGATCTGACCTTCTTGTTTGTGGGTATTTCAAATCAGCTGGATAGCGAGTTCCTCAGGCCAGCCTTGTGGTAGCAAGCCAGATAGTTTTAGGATACTAGCTCAGAAGGCCTTCCCACACCACAGCGCTACACTGGGTTGTGAGAATAAGTTTGAGGATTTAGGGCCTGATGAAAGTCAATAGTTCTCTCCTGCTTGGCAAGAGTCTTGGCATCTGGATCTGGTAGGATGATAAAGGCTGGATGTAGAATGCTGGATCAGAGTGCTTCGCCGGATTCAGGAAAGTGAGTGAATCAGTGAGTCCCTTTGTGTTGTCAGCTGTCTCTATTTATCCTTTCAAATGACATCACAAAATAGGTGTATGGGCTGATTTAGCTAAGTTGCCCCTGTGAACTGGGATTGGGTCAGGGCCTAATCTCCGCCTTGCATCTGAGTGATTGGATCAAGGCTGGATGATGTCACAGTTATGGTTCAGCTTTACAGTCCTTAGAAACCTCCCCTTAGCGACTAGTGCCAAAATAAGATTGTATCCTAAATACATATTTCTGCACTGGTCACCTCTACACAAATCACACACAAACAGTCCATATTTTATTGTAGCATCTGCTCATCCAAATCCCGCAACTGTGGGATCTTGTTTCACCTTTCTACATAATTTTGTCCTTTTCGCCATGAACACATTTTCCAAATTTTCTGCAACTTACCACAAATGTGTGTGTAACATAGGGATCAGTGTGTACATTTTCACAATTCTAGCATTAACACAGTTCACATAAACTCACATATATTGCCATTCCTGTACAGAATATGTTACACAATTCTACCACCTCTTAAAACGTGCAGCCAAATATTAAACTAACAGATCTATTCTTTGTATATTTTTCACCACTTTGAATCACAAGTTATGAGTCTCTAAAAAATGTTCATTGTTCATTATTAACAGCAAATGGTCCGCCCATTTGTCTCTCCCTGGAGTCCAGGAACAGCCCCCTCCTTTGGGGAAGTCCTTCCAGGAGCAGTTTACGACCCTTTCATACCTTCATTTCCTGGGCTGAAGGATCTGCCATTGTTCATTCTCTTTCTGTAGACAAGAGTCTGGCTTGACCCACAATTATCATCTATCAGTGAGTTTCTGCTGAGAGGATTTCCCTACCCTTGGGGGAAACCTGTTTTTCCACTTCTTGCAGCTCAGCCAGGCTAATTAATTCTTAACGTCTTCAATCCAGCAGAAACCACACTTGTTACATCAAATATAAATACATTACTTTCTTAGCTTTAAATCTGTGGGATCAAAAACACAACTGAGATCTGTATTCCTTTTAGCAACAATCCTTTTATGTTTGCTAACCCGGCAGACTTTTAGTTTAGATACTTTGACGTTTCATCAGGAGCTCATCTGACAGCTGTCATCCACAGGTAGCCCAGTGTACTGCACAGAGATTTTGACAGGAGCTGTCAGTTTACAGACAATCCAGTTTGTCTGAGGAAATTATTTTGCTCTTTACACTTTAGGACTTTTTATATTCGACAAGCTTCATTATATTACATGAATTTTAGTGCCAAGCAAGATTTTGAATGTTCAGAAGTGTTGTGTATAGGCATTTCGGAGTTTTTAGCAACAAAGCAAATGTTATTTATAGGCACATTTTTCAGTTTAATTTGCAAAGCACTGCTTCTCTCTCTGCACTCTGTTTGCTGGTCATGGAGCCCACTGGCCCATTTCCTGCAGTGTGTGCTCTATCCCACCATGCATGCACCGTGGGTGGCAGGTTGTGCATCCATCGTTTTGTGCATTTAAACACGTGGCTTTGGAGGTTTTTGACTCACACAAGAGTTTTGCCACCATTGTTGCTGTCTCTTGCACCATACTATCAGAGTGATGCCGCATAAGATAGCAGAGTGCGTCAATACACCCCACAGATCCCCCCTCCTGACTTGGCTTTGACCTCCCGTCAAGGGGAAGTTTGGAGATTGGGATGTTCCTTTCTGTCTATATAGGAAAAATCAGCTGCTTCTCCCGTCAGTGATCGAGGCGACCCGCTCTCCTTGCTGGTTCTGGTTGGGAGTATGGAGCGACACTCCAGGCTCCTTGGGTTTTTCCTCCCGGTCCCCGAGTGGTCCTCCTTGGTGATTCTTGGGATGATTCTTAGTACATTGCTAGAAAATAGAACATAGTATGGTTATGGAAATGTTCCCACTACTGTGTCCACACATCTTTAGGGGATGTCAGCAGTGGGAAAGAAAGACACTTGCATTCTTTAACAATTGGCAATATTCCCCATCTATGTTTACTAATGGTCTTAACAGGTGAATTCTGTAGGTGAGGTATTGGATGGTCACCTCTCCTCCATTTGTGAAATTCCATTTCCTACCTTAGCACTAGTGCTGACCGGAAGGCTTCCTTTAGTTTTGCCAGGACCCTGAGATTTACTCTCCAGTTGGGACCGGGCTTGGCAATAACTAGGGTCCAAATTAATCTCAAGTTGGTTGAGGAGGTCACGGCTCATATAAAAGGTGGAAGGAACACCTTGCACAACCCAATAAGTATGTATTATGCTTTTGTCATCCCTAGAAATTTTGATCATACAACTGATAAGCAGAGGATGTTTGGAGCGGGGCGTTTCCAGTTCCCGTACCCATTGCTGCACCGACTCTACGGCGGGTAGGGTCTGGTCTTTTAGGAGTTTTTTTAATAATGCTTCGCTGATGAAGCTTTCTTCGCTATTCAAGTCAACTCGGGCGAGGTCAGACTCCTTCCCGTCATTTAATTGAATCGAGATAAAGAGCTGTTTGCCCTTTTTCAGAATGCCAGCTAAGTTTTGTGCTGGTTTGATATCAATTTTGGCTATGGACTTGGGATTTTTGGATTGTACATTAGTATAAAATGTCAATGTATCTCCCTCCAGGATGGCATGCCACTTGAGACTGGGAGAGAGGCTGATTTGCAGAAATGGAGAGGAGCTCTCATCACAGTTTGGTGGTCCCACAGCTATGACGGTGACATTGGGTATGTCATTGTTTTGAAAGTAGAACCTAATTTGGTCCAGTTTTTGTTCAACCATGTGGCATGTGCCATTTAGACTAACATGGTTGACGCTTGTTTTAATTTAATTGGCCTGTGAGTCTGGGTCCAGAGGACCTTGTTTACACAATCTATGAGGGGAGACAGCCTGCGGAGGATGACATTCCCTAATAGACAGGGGGTTCCCTCTGGCAACACAACTAGGACCGGGTGCTTCATTTTGTGTCACCCAATTTTAATTTCTAGCTCTGCAGACCCTTCAACAGGAATTTCCTTCCCGTCAAAGTTCTGAAGTTGTCCAGGAAGAGGGGTGACAGGGATTTGGTATTTCTCCCCCCTTCCCAAATTTAGCTGCTCAAAGATCCTCTTTGACAGCAAAGATGCTTGGGGTCCGGTGTCCACCAGTGCTGGAATTGCACATTGCCCTTGCACTTGGATGGAGGCGTAGAATCTACCTCTTTTCTCCTCCAAGGGGCAAAGGTAATGGGTGCTCTTGGCAAGCTTGATGGTCAATTTGCTGATTTCTGACTCTGACCCCAAAATAGTTGGGTCAAGAGACGGTGTCGGAGTTGAAGAATCTAGCATCTATTACAGAATTTTGACACACCGCTATTTGGGGAGTCTCGGGCTCCCCTTGTTCTGTTTCTGGGCAGCCCCCCTTTCTGCAGGCAGTCAACAGAAGTGGTTGGTGAGGTTTGAGATTCCTCTTGTGATGGTTCTGAGTTGTTCCCCCCTTCTAGGAGGCGGTCCCCAAAATGGGGTTGGATGCTTTGGGAATCTGAGTACACAGTTTCATATTCAGTGATTTGAGGAGTCTCAGGCTCCTCCCTTTCTGATTCGGGGCTGCCCCCCCTTTTTGGAGACAGTCCTCAGAATGGCTTTGGGGAGCTATGGACTCTTCTTTCTCTGGTTCTGGGCTGCCCCCCTCCCCCTTTTTGGAGGCAATCCCCAGAATAGGTTTGGGCATGAACCTGTGTGGGAGCTTGGGGATCTCCCAAAAAACAGGACAATTGGATATGGGGGGAGTTTTGGGCTCCCCTGGTTCTGATTCTGGGCTGCCCCACCCTTTTCGGAGGCAGTCACCAGAATTGGTTTGGGAACAGTGATTTTCTTGTTGGTCATTCTGGGGTTCAATGATGGGCAGTTTTAATTCAGTCCCCACAATTACCCAGTCTTGATCAGGTTCTCTTAGGACTCATTTTTCTTTGGGAGGAGTTCCCCCATGCCTGAAGGAGAAGATCATTTTCCCAGAATCCTCTGAGGACCCCTCTCCTTCAAACGGAAAGATTCGAACCTCCTCCACAAAATGGGTCTTTTAGGCTCTTTATTTCTCCTACCCTCCCTCTGCTCCTTAGGTTGCAGACTTTCGGGGGCAGGAGATCCTGGTTCCGGTTCCTGGGTTTCCAGGGGCTTTTCACAAGTGGGGAAGGAAGCTTCCTTTAAGGCTTTATACCCTCTTTCCCCCTGTGCCTCCTCCCTGGGAACCGATGGGTTGTCAGGGTTCTCTCCCCGGCATTGCTCTGGAGTACCAGACCCCTGATTTGAGGAGTTCTGGGCCGCTGTGCTCATCTGAGTGTTCTGCTGAGCCCTCAACATGTGACCCAGATCCTGTGCCAGATTCTGGATCTGGCGCTCCAGTTGGGACACCCGCTCTGGCTGGTATGGGGTTCGCTGGTCTACCCTGGGTTGATCACGGGAAGGGTAACTGTCTCTTCTCCCATAATACCCTGGGTTGGGATAGTTTTGGTACCCCTCCACCCTTGGCCTCCCCTCTCCCGTATTGGGCTGTCTGGGCTCAGGAAAGTGGGGAAAGAAAGAAGGGTTGTTTTGGGGGTTGGTGTTTGGCGGGTACCGGGGAAAGAAACTCAAGCCAGCATTTGGGAGATTACTGCCCTCCTGGGGAAAGTTAGGAGGGCAGTTTCCTGGGTTGGTTGCTGCCTGGTTGGATCCCCCCCTTGGGCTGGGGGAGTCCACACATAGCCCAGGATGGGTCTACTGCCATTGTAACGGGGGCTGATGTAATCAGGGGACTTAGGGGTCCCATATGTGGGGTTACCTCCCTGACTCCCTGTTTGGGATTGGCCCGAGGGCCTTCTTGGTCTTTGGTTGGTAGGATTTTGCACAGGAATGTTTTTAGGCCCCCTGATCTACAGATCTAAAATGGGGGCAACCTTCACCTCCGCCACCTTAGCAGCATCAGGGGTGTTGGTTGGTTTTGGGTTTTTTTTTGGCACTTTTATTTTCTACTTGTTTCTGTACTTCAGAAATGCGAGTTGCTTGTTCAATGACCCAGTCTAGTGATCGTCCCTCACCAGCTGGGTCAAAATGTATTTAGGGAATGCATGAAAGAAGGTATTGATGAATTCCTTACTGTCCGTGCGCACCCTCCTGGTGGTCTGCGCAAAGGCATGTTTCAGCTCTTGGACAAATTCTTGTGGGGGCTTGGTCTTCCCCACATTGCAGATTGTAGGCCACCTTGCGGACCTCTTGAGGGTTTCTGTGTATTGATAAATGCTTTAGGATGGCCGCCCTATAGGTGGACCATCTTGAATGGTTCTGATCCTCCAGCCCCGCAAAGAAGCTGTATTCAAGGGAAAATGTCCACTTGACATACTGAATACAACTTTGGCTGTCCTTCAGGTGGAAAGCCTCCATCATTTGCTCATACAATTCGAGGTGCTCCCAAACTGAATATTTGCCCTTTTTGTGGTAGGGTGCTATGATGCTCCTAATAGCCTTGATTTACTTCAAGGGATCTTTCAGTATGGCCCCCTTAATTTTGTTGGCCTTTTTAGTTTTGGTCACCCTTGTCCACTCATCCTCTGACTCAGAGGCACTGCTACATGAGGTGGCTGTCTGATCCTCTAGGCTCTCCCTGATTCTGCGGGCTTGGGAATGGCTGGCAGAATGTGCAGGCCTAGTATCTTGCGACGTGTGGTGCTCAGAAGAGTCTTCTGAGTCTCCCTTACTCCTAGGATTGGCTGAGTCCCACCCCCACTGTCCTTGCTGGGAAGAGATTTTTAAGATGCTCTTTGTGGGCCTATTTTCATGGAATTCCCCACCAAATTTGACTGACTGATCCCTTGGTACGTGATGTCTCTGAGGATCCAGCTCTCTGATTCTCCGCTCACCGGAGTCTCCCTGATCAGAGAGGCTGGCCCTAATATTTGGGAACCTGTACATAGATGCCCGCCCATCCATTTCTGGGAGGCGCTGATCTGTCAGTCCCATATCTCCCATTGTGTTGAAGTCTACCATCCTGTGGCCCTTGGTTCATATGAGCCAGTGGACATGAGGGTAGCAGAGTCCATGGAATGGAAAAGATTAACGTCCCTGATGACAGGGGTCCTGAGGTTATGCTCAGGAGTTTCTCTCTCCCATTTTACCTCATCTCTTTCAACCCCTATTCCCTGATGACATGCCAAAATCTGAACCTTTTTCTCCTCTATTAAGGCCTTACTGGTCTCTATGATTTGTTCTTGCATGGCTCTCTGTTTGTGAAGCCTGTCATTCTTTTCACAGAGAGCCTCATTGTCTCTCTGTGCTTCCTGCCTGGTTTGGGAATACTGGGTCAATTTTTGCTGCAGGAGACTCACTTCCTGAGTTTGGTCCTTACTGATCTGATCGTTCTTTGCCAGAGAATCCTCCACCTGCCTGTTGTGCTCTAACAGCTTTTCATAATCCGTTTTGATTTCGCCAAACTCCTGAAGGGCCAGCTTTTTTTCCTCCAACTTTGTTTTTAAAGGCTGACTTCCTGGCCTAAGGTGTCCCTCTCCTGACTTAGAGTGCCCCTCTGCTCAGCAAGGTTGTCCCTCTGCTTTTTAAATGCACCAGCTTTCTGGCGCTTCTCATCAAACTCTGCTTGGGATTCTAGGTCTTTAATAATTAATGTATTATTTTCCTCTTTCAAGGATTCTAGACGGTTTTGTAGGGTGACTACCTGCTCTGCGCAGGCTCTGTTAAAGGCTTATTGCTGGTCCAACTTTTGTTGACTCTGTTGTAGAGAGTCCATCCTTTCCTGACACTCTTTTTGCAGTGTCTGTACCTGGGCGTCTTGCTCTGCATTCTTTTGCAGTAAGAGCCCCAGATCTTCTTGGAGTTTGGTGGTATACTGCCTAGCCTCTGTTTCATATTTTTGCTCTCCTGGAGCCTTTGCTCTGCAGAGTCCAGCTTGCTCTGGATTTTCTGCAATGCTTGCCCTTGCCTCTTTGTCATATCTATATTGTCTGCATGCTTTACCTGTATGACTCCTATGTGGAGGTACACGTAGGCTGCTTTTTTGGCAATTTTACACTGCTCCTCTTTTATTTTTGAGGCCATGTACAGATTGCTAAGCACTTGATGTAATGGACCCGTGTCCTGCCAGTTATCAAAGTTTATTTCAGTGATTTGTTGTTTTATTCACTGCAACCATACCTGTTCGTCCTGTTCTGGTCATTCACCCCTGACAAACAATTTGTGCAGGCAGTGTTCCCTAGCAATATTAATTTCCACTGGGGTCGCCATTCCAGAAATATTATTTTCCTTCTGATTTATCTCAGGGTTACTTTACTTTAGCAAACAGGTCCAATTGCTTTGAGTATTTCTTTTGAGGGGTGCTTGTACAGTGTAGCACAGTATGGTAACCCAACAAGGTGTATGTACCCCGCCGGCTAGCACACTGTGTTAGATTGTCACGAGTGGTATGTCAAATTCAGGATCCCAGCACCGAGCCCCCAAGCTGTAAGTGAGTTCAGTCTGGCACACACCCAAGTCACGCCCAGCAGGTAGTGCACAAATGAAACCCTTATTTATTTTATCTATAAATTCAATATTCTGAACGATATACCACTCATATCACACCATTCTCCTGAGAGCCCCCGGTTATACTGAACCAGGAGACAGGCTGGTTTGCAAAGGTAAATATGTATTTATGTATTTCGAATTGAGATCACAATATATTTTAATAAGTAAACAACAATCACCAATGGGGTGACAGAACACTGAATAATGTCTTTAATGCACTAGGAGTCAAATAATGAACACAAAAACAAATGCAGCACAGAAAAGAATACTGTTTTGTTGGTTTGGAACAGATAGCACTATGGTTAGAGGTTCCCCCTGCAACACCCCTCAACCCCCCAATAGGCAAATTAAATAGATGTGAGGAGAGAGCAGGTATTCAGGAATAACACAAATCAAACAGAATGTCACCCGCACCTTATCCCTTCAAACACAAGAGAAAAACGGAATTGACTTTTCAACTGTCAGGATGGCTTTGAAATTGTCTGTGGAATTGGCTGCGCAAAAACACCAAATGTGGTCAAAAATACTTAAATTGTTATAAATTCAAACAATCACAAGCAATGATTTAGTCAGAAGAAAACATTTGAAATCTCAAATTCCAAGTAGGAAATAATTTAACGCTATTTCACATGTGTAAAATTCCTCAGAATGTCAAATCGCGCCAAACTTTTCCTTATGCGATTTTTGCTTTAAAGGGCCAAATACACTGTTTCGGTTTAGGGTTCTACGGATAGCTAAGGATGTTAGGTACAAGTAGGAGTTGATATTGTGCTTCTATCATAACAACTGAGGGAGTTATAGTGGTTTTAGTAAAAGTTGTTTTTGCAAAAAAGGCGCGAGAATGGAAAACAGAAATTCAGATTTAGAAATGACAGATAGGTTTTCTTATACGACATCAAGGACTACAGAAAAGAGAATGCCACACAGGAATCATTCATTCACGGCCGCTCATAACAATTCATGTGTGATACTCTATTTTCCGTTTGGTTTGGGATTTACTTTTCTTAATCAGATCAATAAGAAGTTAGGGTTTAGTAACACAGATGAGAGAAAGGTCAGTGCAAAGATAGTTCTAGCAATACTGAATAAGAGATGGGATGGGTTTGAGATTGGGATCATACAATGCAGATATATTATTGGTCACAGTTCTTCCTATTAATACTTACAAAATAAGTTATTAAATTGGACCATCAGTTCTGGTCATGGATTGGGTCTGTCAAGGAAGGACAGCACATAAGGCACCGGACTGTATCAGCTAGGCCGGTCACCGGATTTGCACAAGATATGCCCTTCTTGTTTGTGGGTATTTCTAATCAGCTGTATAGCGAGTTCCTCAGGCCAGCCTTGTGGTAGCAAGCCAGTTAGTTTCAGGATACTAGCTCAAAAGGCCTTCCCACACCACAGCGCTACACTGGGTTGTGAGAATAAGTTTGAGGATTTAGGCCCTGATGAAAGTCAATAGTTCTCTCCTGCTTGGGAAGAGTCTTGGCATCTGGATCTGGAAGGATGTTAAAGGATGGATGTAGAAGGCTGGATCAGAGTGCTTCACCGGAATCAGGAATGTGAGTGAATCAGTGAGTCCCTTTGTGTTGTCAGCTGTCTCTATTTATCCTTTCAAATGACATCACAAAATGGGTGTATGTGCCAGCTTAGCTAAGCTTGCCCCTGTGAACTGGGATTGGGTCAGGGCCGCATCTATGCCTTGCTTCTGAGTGATTGGATCAAGGCTGGAAGATGTCACATTTATGGTTTAGTTTTACAGTCCTTAGAAACCTCCCCTTAGCCACTAGTACCAAAATCAGATTTGATCCTAAATACACATTTCTACATTGGTCACCTCTACACAAATCACACACAAAGACTGCATATTTTATGTAGCATCTGCTTATCAAAATCCCGCAACTGTGGGATCTTGTTTCACCTTTTTACAGAATTTTGTTCTTTTCGCCATGAACACATTTTCAAAATCCTCTGCAAATTACCACAAATTTGTGCATTCAACATAGGGATGTGTGTGTAAATGTTCACAATGCTAGCATTAACACAGTTTGCATAAAACTACATATATTGCCATTCCTGTCCAGAATAAGTTACAGAGTTCTACTGCCTCTTAAAACGTGCAGCCAAAAATTAAACTAACAGATCTGTTCTTTGTATATTTTTTACCACTTTGAATCACAAGTTATGAGTCTCTAAAAATTGTTCATTGTTCATTCTTAACAGCAAATGGTCCGCCCATTTGTCTCTCACTTGAGTCCAGGAACAGCCCCCTCCTTTGGTGAAGTCCGTCCAGGAGCAGTTTACAACCATTTCACACCTCCGTTTCCTGGGCTGAAGGATCTGCCATTGTTCATTCTCTTTCTGTAGACAAGAGTCTGGCCTAACCCACAATTATCATCTATCAGTGAGTTTATGCTGAGAGGATTTCCCTCCCCTTGGGAGAAACCTGTTTTTCCACTTCTTGCAGCTCAGCCAGGCTAATTAATTCTTAACTTCTTCAATCCAGCAGAAACCAAACTTGTTGCATCAAACATAAATACATTACTTTCTTAGCTTTAAATCTGTGGGATCAAAAACCTCACTGAGATCTGTATTCCTTTTAGCAACAATCATTTTATGTTTGCTAACCCGGCAGACTTTTAGTTTAGATACTTTGAAACTTCATCATGAGCTCATCCGACAGCTGTCATCCACAGTTAGCCCAGTGTACTGCACACAGATTTTGACAGGAGCTGTCAGTTTACGGACAATCCAGTTTGTCTGAGGAAATGTTTTGCTCTTTACACTTTAGGACTTTGTATATTCACCATGCTTCATTAGATTACATTAATTTTAGCGCCAAGCAAGATTTTGAATGTTGAGAAGTGTTATGTATAGGCATTTTGGACTTTTTAGCAACAAAGCAAATGTCATTTATAGGCACATTTTTTGGAGTTTCATTTGCAAAGTGCTGCTTCTCTCTCTGGACTCTGTTAGTTGGTCATGGAGCTCACTGGCACATTTTCTGCAGTATGTGCTCTATCCCACCACGCATGCACCATGGGTGGCAGGTTGTGGATCCATCTTTGTGTGCGTTTAAACAGGGGGTTTTGGAGGATTTTGACGCACACAAGAGTTTTTCCGCCATTGTTGCTGTCTCTTGCAGCATACTATCAGAGTGATGCCGCATAAGATAGCGGAGTGGGTCAATACATCCAACAGGTGTGGGGCTTGCAGTGTTTGTGAACTAACAGTTAAGTCTACAGAGATAGATCTGGTTTGGGGTTGTCCAAATTGTGGTCCCAATCTGAGTTTACAAACTGCAACATTGAGTGTGTTCTATACCGTATTGTATGTACCTGCAAGCATCAATACATCGGAAAAACTGTTTGTAAGATCAAGACTTGTATTATCTGGCATAGTCTTAAACAGAAGATAGAAAAGGCCTTTTGTTTGGAAAGGCAGCATGACTTCAAGGACTTCCAATGGATGGTGCTACTGAGATTGTCTTGTTATAACTAAAAGGAGAGGGAGAATAAGCTGATGAAAGCTGAGCAAAAGACTATCTTTCTCACAGACAGCCATGCAAAGGGTCTTAATGAGGAGGTTTCATGGCAAAAAGTGTGGGACTAGCTAGGGTCCATGTGGTTTGATTTACTGGCCTAGTCTTCATTGGCATTTGATTACGTGTGGTTACATAGGTTCTTTGGTGGACTATGCTAGCAGCAAGTTTTAAATACAATCAACTGATTTCAGCCTGCATACTAGGCAGGAGGGTTTCTTTAGTGAGCCCATCATTGCTTGAGGACTCCAGATGGGAATTACTGTGGTGGGGTCACATGTTTTCAGACACGCCTGTACAGTGTGGACAGCATGGACCACGTGTGGTGTAGATGCATGGTTGTGTCCATCGGTACATGTTGTACAGGATATGTAGCTTTGCATACCAAGAGTAAGGGGTAGAAAGACAGACGTCCTGTTTGCCATCACTTAGCCACCAGATATCCATGTGTTCCTATAGTTTTGCAGCTAACTAGCAGCTTCTTTCGCATATCTATTGCATTTGAACCCACTTCAATGTGGGCATAAGGTCAGGCCAAGATGGCCACCAAGTTAGTGCCAGGTGCTCACTCGCATATGCAAGTGAAAATTGAAAAGGGCTTCACATTTATTGCTGTTC
Organism: Ambystoma mexicanum; assembly: GCF_040938575.1. Lineage (NCBI taxonomy): Eukaryota > Metazoa > Chordata > Amphibia > Caudata > Ambystomatidae > Ambystoma > Ambystoma mexicanum. The sequence continues at coordinate 743,533,460 of NC_090928.1, forward strand.
ACTGCAGAGAGTAGCTCAACATGGAGGTTGGAAACACCAGTTCAGCTCCTATTCAAGCATGATACGGCCGTGATAGATCAATCACGGTCAGTATTCTATTTTGAGAGTAGATTTACAAGAACGGAAGGAGCTTGCTTAAAATGTTGAATTTAGTAGTGAGGTTGTTTTTTTATCTATTGTCCACAGCTCCTTGCCCAGTTTTACCTGAGTTCAATACTGACACTGTCTGGGACTTCCGTGGGCTTTGACCCGTTAGCTCAGATGTAAGCCTGAGATGAGCTGTTCAAAATGCATTGTTAATTAACTAAGTGTAGAAGAATGGCAACATAGGGGGCCTTTCTAGTTTGTTTGATTGAGCAGCACAGGGTTTTCTCCTATTGTTATCCACAGTTTCTCATTGATGGTTGCGTAAGAAGAATTCAACCTATAATTGGTATTTTCTTTGACACATGTAGAGCTAGTAAGTTTTATTGCTGGGCTACGTAAGATAGGTGTAGTTGGACTAATTGGTGGTAGAGTGGTTATGCTAACCCCAGAAGTGAGCAGCATTTGCACATACAGCATCAGCCAATTTCAACGTGCATGGCATGAATTCACATGTTGTTTCCCCCGTCTCAACCAATAAGGTTCTTCAAGGTTTGGGGTTATTACTAAACCATATATTGGAAGCGTCGGCATGAATTGAATTGCATGTGTTGGTTTTGTGTTGCAGATTGGAACAGCACTATACCGCAGATCTCTCCTGAAACACATGAAAGTATGTTTTCCTTCACGCGATTTGAGCACTTTATTTCAGCCCCTGATGAATGTTGACCAATAAGAGCATATTGAACAGAAACATTAAATGTTTTGTCGGGCATTGATGCAAACAACTAAGTTTGCTTGTATTTCTTGTATTTTCTTGCGTACATTGTTAACATCAGGATGTGTTCATGTTGTTATGAAATCTAAACCTTGGTGTATTTAAGGGTATATCAATAGGAAGGAAGACATGGGTTGTTTCAGGTTTTAGCTATTTGTTTTGTTGAATATTGTGAGTATGTGAATGTTTAAAGGAGTGTGTGTGAAAAGATGAGTTCATTGATACATTTCAGTGTCACACTCTTAAGAGATTTGTGTGCAGGTTTTTGGTTTTGCAAATGTTTAAATAAAGATTTGTTTATATTGTGATTCTTGATTCAAGTAGGATTGTTCCTTCTGCACACATCATCACAAATCCAGTTCTTTTGTTGGATGTTTAGTGCTTTTGAGTTGAGGGTGAGATTGGATCCTAAACACTTTATTTCGAGTGTTGTTTTTCTCAGGTGTCCCCCTCTTGCTCAGAGTAACGCTGTAGTCACTGCTTTAGAAATTTGCAAAGCTAACACATGCGGTCAAGCACATCATAGTGCTGGGGTATGGGCCCTAATTAGGCAAGATGGTATAGCAAAGTTAGAATGTGACTTTTGAAATCCCCATTGGCTTAAGGAAATGTACAGCTAATTAACTTGTGTACTTACAATTGCAAAATACCCCAAGTGATGTATTTCTGGAATCAGCACCTTCCTATCTATGGCTACCGGTATGGTTGAATGAGTAAGCCAATTTGACACGAGCTCCGATTGAGGATATCATTATGATGAATGATGTAAATTAAGTCAATTAGCTGGCTTGTGTTCTGAAGCATTTATCTTGTGTAGATTTGCTAAAGTTATAGAACAACAAATGGGATATAAGAAAGAATTGTTTTGACACATCAAACTACAAAGATGTATGATCTGGGATTTGCAAGTTCCATTCAATGCCAAATTTCATTCTGCTAGATTCCGCGATGTGAATGCTGTATTGATGTGCCTGGAAGATGCAAACTTCAATGTTATATCAAATGTAGAGGCAGGAGAATTGATGACAATATTTTAATCAACTACCAGCTCACTGAGTGAGGACAAAATATGATCAAGAATATTAACTCAAAGCCCATTGTGATGGTGTAACTCAGATAACTAGTCTACATATATCTTTTTCTCACTAAATACAAAATTAAGGATGAGATACATTGTTCTACTACTAACACGTTTTAAGTCAGTGAACTGTAGATTGGCATATGAATTCTAGATGGGCTTTACAAATGTTTATATTATTTCTAGCTTCAAACAATTTTAAAGGACATTTCTAGTTTTAAATGACCTATTATGATTTTAATGGATATACTGATTATAAAGCTCACTTCATGATTGTATTGAATTCCTTCCTTCTATGTATATTAGTTGTATAAATGTGTTGTGTATAGTTTCATAAATTTTCATTCAAATAAACGTATATTGTTAATGATGGTGGAGTCGGCACATTGCATGAAGAGGACCCTTTACATGAAGAATTATTAAGTTTAAACAGTCTTCTCTGTGTATTGATGCTTGCATGTTGAGGTGTAAATAATGCACAGAAATCTGGGTAGTCTCTGATTTCCATGCATGTTACACTTTCCAAAGTACAAATAATCACAAATAATGCTTACCATGTCTGTTAATGACACAGGCATGTACACTGATTCGACAGGATTGCAACAGCTTTTTTTCTGGTTCAAGAATATCTACCCACATCAAAATCAAATGTCTGCGCTGATGCTGTCAGATTTGGCACACAGTGTTGATGGAAGTTACAGAATTGGTCCTTTGTATCAGTGCCCCCAATTTATGTCCCCAAATCCTCAAAATCACGCAGTGCATTAACACCATGGCAAAAGCTTTTTATGCATGGTATTAACACACTGTACATACCTGTTGACGCACAAATTAGGCTCTCGGGTAAAATGGATTCTGCTTCGCAGGAGTAGGATGAGTAGAGGTACAATGGACCACTAAGCCCTCACACTTCTACAAACCAAAACACAACGCAATCATAAAGGTAAAACAGGGCCAATTGTGAGATATACCTCCATTGTCTTTTGTGTGTAACACAGGCTGAAGGAAGGCTATACTCTTAAGAGGGGTGTGGAGGTGAACCATTAGTGACCCAAACAACACAGTATTACTGTCCAAAATCAAGGCAATGTCCAATCAAGGTTCTATAAAAAAAGAAACGCTTTAATTAAACACACCATCTGCACGTAGAACTAAAAGATTACTATGAAAAAAAAACAAAGTCAAGAACAGAGAAGATGCAACAGACTGGAAAAAGTAGCACTCTGGTTATAGTTCCAGCAGTGGTAGGTAAGGTACTATCATAAAAGGATATTGGGTTGAAAACAGGAGCAATTGTAAAATAACCTGTACCTGGGATCCAAATGGACCGTTGGGGCACTTCAGTGTCAACAATGCCTGGATTAGGTTCTTCATGGGCTGACACATCAGACCTGCTGTTGAACGATGATGTGAGTGGAACAGGCTCAGTTCGGACACGTAGGATTGTGAGGCCTTGGCAGCAAGCGGGCATTGAGTAGGGGTGAATAAAGGTGCTCTGTGCAGTCGAACAGTGAAGTTCAATGATGTAGATTGGAGTTGTACCAAGAATGCTTTGCAGCTGGCCATAATGGGAAAGGTCAGCGAGTGAGGTTCCAATGGTTGGAATCAGCGAGTGACGGTCATTGAAGTGGTGATTGAGGGTGCATCGATGTGCAACCAATGAGGTGGCAGTCTCAGGCTAGATGGACTGAGCTGTGGTTGTAACCCCTGGTTAGAGTTGGCGGGTGACCCTCACGTGATTTGGTTTGGTTTCCGGCATTTAGCAGGCTCAGACCTAGCAGGTGATGTGTTTTGCTAAGATACGAAACAGTGTTGAGCTTCTTTAGATGCAGTGCAATAGTTCAGCTGTTTGTTGAAATGCAGACACCAGCACCATCCCCTTCCCTATTGTTCAGGATTTGGAGAGCACAGAGCCACTGGTTCAGTGTGACAGAACAGGGAGCTTCAGCTGGTCTGGCCCTCGGGTTGCTATGAGGACTTTGCAAAGGACTCGAGGAAAGGATGCTTTCATTGAGGGCTGTTTCCCTAGCTGTATGAGATCAGTTGTAGAATGGTTGTTCCTGGTTCACAACACTGGTCACTCCCAATATGCTCTGGGAGTGGTTAGGGGACAGATAGTCCTTCTGTCTTGGATGGCTCCTTCTTCAACTCAGGCTGAGGGCTTTGGAGAGTGCAACTGTCCAAAGGAAGTCCAATGAGAATCTTCAGAACGTCTCTTCAGCCTTTAAGGATCCTCGAGGAACTGAGGGAATTCTGCTGAAGGGGTGTGAAACACCTTCTTTAAAGGGCAGAAGTCCCCAGGTAATTGGTCTAAAGCTAGCATGCATTAATGGGCCAATCCTTGAACCCGTCTGGAGTGGACCTTGCCCTGTTGATGTCACACCCAAAGTGCTTTGATCCAGAGGAAGTGGAGGAGACAGGAAAGGGAAAAAGAGACAGTGAGAAACAAGATGGTGAAGGCTTCTTCCATGTCCAGAGTACTCCTGCCTATCCTACTCCTATCCCCTTCCCTTGGCAACAAAGTCTGTAAACATGCTGCACCTTGGTGTGAGGCTACTCCTCCTGAATGGGTGTGCTCTTTGATACAAGTGCCCAGGACAGCTGCCTGCTGGACGGCTGTCTCTGGGGTAGGGGTTACTGGCCCTCACAAAGTGAATTAAAGAGAGACTGTGTCCTCTGGGTTTCTGTGCTGCTGTGTGGCAGTATCAGCCCATCTGACCCTAATACACATTCTTATGCACAGCAGAGCTGACTCACATGAGCTGACACATGTGCAATATCAATTATGATGTGGCGGCCAAGATCCTAAGTAGAGCCATGTACTATGCCTAAACTCACGCATAGCTTATTCTTAGAGATGACACCACTACCAGCATGGGGTACTCATAATCATCGTAGTTCGGGTAGAGGGGGCATATCTTAAATGTCGCCCCTGGCTGCAGTGTCTTTGCTGTAGCTGTGGCAGTCAAGTGGGCTTCTTGTGAGCCTGATCTGTGCCACAAAAAGAGCTGGTGCTGCAGATCAGGCTACTGATGCAGCATGGCACATGTACACTATGCTTTTGGCATGGAGTTGCGACAAAGGAAGGAATCACCCGCATCATTGTACGTACTAATAAACATTTTGAAAGACAGGGCTTTACCCCGTTGCCAGATGGCAATTCCTTTTAGGCCATTTGAATATTCCGACATCATTTCATACGCAGTAAGTCAAGTGCAGTAAACCCAGTAATGCATTTTTAAATTGCAGCAAGCAATGTAATCCAGAGCATAGTTGTGTAGTCTTTTTCTGAGTGAGGAAATTCCGTGGTTCAGTAAAAAAAAAACGTACATCTCCGGCAATGACAGGGAAAGTGAAGTGAAAGTGAAGTGAAGCACCTCAAATCATGAATAGAGGCATAGGCATGTGACCCTTTTAAACCTTAAAAACTAGCAAAAAAATAAATGCAGTACATTTAATCTTAATCTTAGATGGACATATATTTTCCCTCATCATAAGAGCAGACCAGTTTTGAGGAATGCAGCCTGATGTCATAGACGGATTACTTTGAACGGTCATAAAAAACAATGGATCACATTTGCTGAATGCCATGGTGGCCATGGGCAAGTGGATCCATGACATGGGCGGTGCTCATTATGAGCGTGTGTATTGCAGCAGACGGGTTATAAATCAGCAGCAAGCAAATGCATGAATGATTGGGGCCTATGAGCTCACTGCTCAGTAACACGACTCCCATAATAATGGACATCTTAAACCGGAGCAACACCCATTACATCTGTATGGGCTGTTTTCATATCTATGATCGCTCGCTTATTTTGAATATTACATCTTTGCAGAGTAAAGCTTTAGGGTAATCTCCATACTGGCCGAGGTGCACATGTGTGTTTGTTGCATTGGAATCCAGCTCCTCTATCACTGAACATCTGGTCCAATGAATAAGTGTTTATTGGCAGAGAAATGCAGAGCCTGACATGTTATTTTAACATAGCTAATTTAGATAGCTTAGTTATGTTAATTTATGCCACAAGCAAATAATCTCATTAAACAAATACAATCATTTAGGCTGTAACAATTCTGATATGTGTTTCTCTGTTTCAACAGCTGAGTAATGAATGGGTGCATTCATTCATTATGAACAACGTTTGCTGTTTGGTAGTCTTACTTTAAGCATTGTGCTTTCCTTTTTTTGTAAATCATAATTTGCGTTCTGCTGGTATTGGTATCATTTAGCAGCTAATGGTGTGGCTTGAAGAGATAATCTTACAGGCATAACAGACTTGTTTGTTTACTGTAGATGCCTTTGTGATGGGAGATCTCCAGGAGACTGAAATTGCGTATGTCAGCAAAATACAAAGTATTACTTTCTACAATTGTATTAAGGAATAAGGGTTTAGTGAACCACTGGTTACTCATGGTAGGGCACTTTGCATGGCTTAATCAAATCATCTGGAACCACTTAATTATATTATAATATATTGTATAATATATTATATTATATTATACTATATTATATGTGATGGTATATGTATTTCTGCCTATTTTCAGTTTATTCCCATAATAGCATGTTATCATTAGCATTACCAATTATATCAGTGGATATGTCTTTTGGGGTAGTCGTGCTTCATAATTGATGAAATGGCACAACAGTGATTGAGTGACTGGCCCACTTTATATATATGTTTAAGTCAAGAATCGTTAAAATGAGCAAAACTAGGCGGTGTAAACGCTGCAATGCCATACCAATACTTTAAACTGTGCTGCAGAAAAAAACATGGGGTTGATGAAAAACGTGTCCCTAAGTGTCTTGTAAACTTGTGTTTACAAGACTGGGAACAAGAGGCATGGTTTCAAATACTCGTCAGCAGGTAAAAGCGTCAGGGCTCGCAATATCTACTATCCCACTTGCATTAGCAAAGAGACGTTATGATGGGCTAGTACCATTTTGAGTATGATGATGTTTGAAACTTTTATTTGAAATGTACGGCAAACAAGCTTTGTTTGCAATACATGTCAAATTAAAGTTTCACTGAGCATGGTTGGCTATTGGATGGCGGCATTGCAACCAAAATGCAGTGTGCTTATGGTGACATGCAACAATTTATAGAAAGCACTGGTAAATATTTTGCTACCCGTCACCATGGGGCGAGTACATTTTTCTGAGGGAGAGTATGTAAAGTAAGGAACTCGTCCTGCATGTCTAGAGACATTTTTAAGAAGGTGCACTCCTCACATCCCTGCTCCACTTAAGTCACACTTCCTGGCTAATGTAGGTGCAGGCTTTCATGTGCCTAAAAATATGTAAGTAAAGGTGGAAGTCTACTTGTATTGCAGGGCATGCTGGTATAACTCTCTGGCTTGCTTGCTCCACCCCGCCCCACCTTCTCCTCTACAGTTCAGAGTCTGAGTTACGTTTCCTCGGTCTGAGGTAGTTTTAAACAGTACCTTCGGAAATTCCAGCTGTGGAAAGTTAGTTTCGCTCTAACACAGATTTGCTGAGGTGGGTGGGTTATGGCGGGTGATGGAGCCAGTGAGATAGAGGCAGCAGTACACTTTTATTGGTGAGGTTACAAGTAGATCTAGTTTCAGAAGCAACTGCTATCGGACCGTTGCAGAGTTACTAAGCAGTGCGGCTTGACTCATTCCTACCATGCTGATACAGCCTTTCCTCTAATGTATCAGTGTCAGCGGTCGGTGAGGAAGTTGAAAGCTCTAATTCATTGTCCATTTGGCGTTCGTCGCCCGATGGAGTGTTCCTAGTACATTAATTGGAACTGAGAGAACAAGACACGGTGGTAGTGAGCTGTTCCCTAATGTGTCCTGCAGACTCACCATCTTACATTTTTAGGTAACATTTTAACCATGTCAGCATTGATAGTGCTGTTGTGCTATGCTGTGCAGCCCACACCTGTGATTGCTGTTGTGACCTTTTGCCATGGACACGTCCATTAGCCCGGGTTACAACAGTGAGTGCATCCTGCTCCCTGTCGGGGGCCAAGACCAGCAAGCGGGATTAGGCTCCACTCCAAGATTCTGGGCCCATTTTAGGGCACAAGTTAAGTCCAGGGGACCTGCCAGTTTGGGAGTTTTTCTGGACTATTACTCCTGGATGCAGTTAGTCTACCCACTAGTTTTGGGTGGGAACTCTGGAGCGGCCAGGGGTTGTCTGGTATGGTGGCTCCTGTGGCATATAGGGGCCATTGTTTGTGGGTTAGTGGTGACTACACCACGGCAAACATAGCACTTATTGCTTTTATGTATTTATTTATTTATTACAAATTCTGGGCCTCATCAAAACAGGTCAACGGGTTGATAATTCCAGGCCTTTGCATAGCCAAGTGGATTGCCACTGGATTACTGGAAGAAGAAGCCAGGCTATGCATGAATCAGGTTCCACACAGGGAGCTGCACAACCCATCATTGATATGGTGACCATTAATCCTGGTGACCAAATATTGTGTAAAGTGTGAGATGTGGGCACCATCAACTGAGGTCCCTCAACATACCAGGGGACAGGGGGGTTTTCACTATGCTAGGTTAACACGATCAGTCGATAGACTGCCACGGGAGTAAGAGAAGATAACCAAGTATTTTCCTACCCTATCCATAGCAAGACCTGGACGATCTCTTGTAATAGCGAGTTCACCTAATTCACTGACCAATATTGACAATAACAACTCATTGTAAAACATATGTTTGACCTGGAGCAGTGCATCCTTCTCAGCAAATGTTTCCAACACTGAAGTTCCTACATCACTCCATGCATCAATCCCTCTAACTACCTTGTCAATAACGCCTGATCTTGAAAGAAAAGTGAACACACACGTGTCTACTGTGGCAGACTTCAGTCTGGACACTTCAGAAAGTACGATGCAAGATGATGTTAATTTCATGACTCTACCTTTATGCCAAGCCTGAAAACTATTGCTGTCACGATGGATGCAATTGTTGGCCCATGTTCTACAGTGACCAATAAACAGAGAACTATAAAGAGGTTTTTGGCCAGGGTAGTGGACGTGATATTGCCGGATAGCATAGCTTAAAGGGGTCCAGAAAGAATAGAGATGGATCTTGCAGAAGGTGTGGGTGAAGATTCACTAACTACATTCAGGAACAGCCAACTATAAAACTTTCCACAGTCAGTCCTTTATTTTCTAATAGTCATTTGAAAACAACAAGAGAAAGAATAAAACTATGCAGTCATCCAACTAGAAAAAACAAATTACAACAGAAGCTCCCAATAATGCATCATCATTGGCAGCTATCCCAAATGTAATTAAGAGTGTGACATCTGTGAATATCAAGAGAGTTAAGTCTCGGAACACTGCTGGTGAAACCAAACTTCTTGCATGCCGATTGGGCACACTAGACAAATGGCTACAATTTCCTCAAGAGAGTCCTGAACCTAGGCTAATAATGAACAACGTTAAAACATATATACAAAGAGATAAAGATCTGATAATTAAGGTGCCACAGGCAAAAACCAATAGGGGCAAATAATGTTGATAGAATACGGCCTGGGAAGTTTCCAAAAATGCAGCAGAGCCTACAGATTTGAGAGCAACGCTTAAGCCCACATCTGATAATGTGTTGGCCCACGTACCTACTTATATGTTGGCGATAGCCGAGGACCAGCATGGCCCCATACAAGCTTTGCATGAAGAAAGACATTCAGAGTGGATTTACCCTTTTGAACAGCTTTATAATAAGCCATTAAACACTTTAACATACTATCCAAGATGCATATGTATTGAGGAAATCGAACCTACCAGCCATAGCACCTTTTTAAATAGAGGAAATCTGATTTTACTGTTCCAACAAATTGAAGACCTATTCATTATATATTGCAAGGGTAGAATTGCCCGCTTTCCACAGTCAACCTAATTGGATGGTGATAAAGTTTGTCAGCAGCATGGTTGTGGAAAGGCTCATGCTATTTGCCAACAACATTTATACTATGGGCTATTGTATGCAATTATACTACGGCCCAATTAATGAGGAGCGATTTAAGTCCCCCGTGTATATCATGGAAGGAAAATCAGCAATTAAACCGGCATAGACGAAAAAGAGGTTGCGTCACCAAAGCCAACAATTTAAATCAACACAGGGTACTTTGCCCAACGAGTTGTGGGTGCCCTCAATCGAAGAGTCATTGCTTTGACCGTTGACCAGTTCTGATTAAGGACTGGTCCTATCCTGGAACACAAGGTGATTTAGATAATTTACTACACAACCAATTGGCTATGCTGCTCTTGCCACGACTGATAATTTCATGCTACTAGAAACCGGTCTGAAGTTGACTTTTTCAATGGATGGCTATCAAATCAACATTTGTCCAACCAGCTATCAGTGCTTGGATGGGGAGACGTAAGGGTGGCCTGTGTATAGGCCTCAGGTAAGGCTACGAGTCAGTCAGGTATAATATTGGAGCAGTTTGTGACAATGGTTATCAGTCAAAACTAAGAACGTGCTTGATTGGAACACCAGTACCTTAACATTAAATGTATATGATCCCCCAGATGGAATGCATACTGTTTCACTCTTGCAATGGGTGGTGGAGCTATTGACAACATGGATGGTAAAGAAACCTAAGGGAAGCATAATGATTGCTGATGATTTTAATGCGTTGTGTATTAACTGGCAAGTGATGACATAATGGATGACCAAAGGAGGCTGCTCTCTGAATATGCTTGAGTACTAATACAGAAGTGCTGGAGGTGGTCGGAAGTATTGTTGCAATTTAATCTCATACCATTGCTGCAAAGGAATAATGAAACTCTGTTGGAGGATGTTACATTGAACCCTTAGGTCCTTTAAAACGAGGTAAAACTCTACAGGGTGGGTGGGGATGCAGACATTATTCAAACATCAATAATAAAACCAACTCTGGAAGTTGGCAAAGATGTTAGCTGTTTTAATAACTATTATATAAAAAAGGGAGTACAACGCACATCATCGGATGTCATGCAGTAAGATCTCAACATATTTTATAAATAACACACTTCTATACTAAAAACTGATCATCATTGACATCATACTATGTGGCAAACTAAGAAAACCTATCTGGCACTGTGATTGGGTAACGGGAAACATCTACTTATACTTTCTATGGGGGTTGGTGTTGTAATTGGATCTCTACTGTCAGGTGAAGAACTCTGCCCACCCCTAGTGCAAGTCATTGTGAGCATCATCAAATACACAACCTCTTATTGGATCTCTAAACTATAGGGCTCTTTGGTACATGGCCCTTTATAATTGGTCGGCACACGTGCACTCTTGTGGAATATTCCACTCGTTGCAGCATGCAAGCTGGTACCCGAGGTGCCGGTGGGTCGGACTTGACCATGCCTCCTCACCCAATTAGCCCATCATCTATCATCACTCAAGCTGTCTGCCATGAGAATAGTCTTGTCAACTTGGCCTTGTAAGTATCACTGCTCCTGGGAATAAAAGGGAGTTTGAGCATGGCTTTATCTTCCGGTCTCGGGTTAGCTTGCCCAAAGTCTATTTTCATCTGACCATGTGACTGGAGACCACGTTTTGAGCTCCTTTGTTGTATTTAATACCATTTAATGAATATAACTTATTGTCATTATGCCGCACCTTAAAAGGAGCTCGGCTCTCGCATTCTCGTTCATGGTATCTTTCCACGATAGATAACCAGTTTCTTGTCTGCCACAATCCTTGACACTGGGTCAGGTAGACCTTCTCAATTCACCTTCCATCTCCAGTCAGGCTTATTCTGCTGTACCACAATTAAAGTTGTTCTATTCACAGTGTTTTTAGTTTGCTAAAGTACGATGTGGCACTTCCAGATTCCTATGCATATACATACCTTGGCGACACCGCTTGAACTATTCATTATGTATAGTCAGCCTTATGATTACTTCGTCTACTTGCGTTACTGCGTCTGTACAATTATAAAATGGTTTTAATTTTTTTTCGGGCTTTACACGTGCAATGTTCATTCTGCATATGAAAGTTTACTCGATTCTTAACTTCGTCATCAGATTGTATATGGTCTATCCATCTTCTCTGTTGTCATCTCTTCTGAGGTGTGTCACTTTGTTCCAGTGACATCACCAGTCTCTTCTTTCATCCGCCTTCACATGCTTTTCAGGGATCCTTCCCACTAGGCTGTCAGCTTTTCTTGAATACATAAAGAATGGTTTCCTTAATGGATACTTTGCTTCAAATGCTGCTTGTGTTATAGGCATCATTACAGGTGTTGCCTTTGTCACTATTTTTGGTTCTCAACAGATAGGCAAGTTAGGGGCAGGACTTCTGGTAGAGGCTTTTGGCTCCTCCTCTACAACATGGACAAATGGGCGCAGTACTTCATGTTTGCACAGAATATATTTTATGGATACTTTGCACAGTAAAACATTGAAGTATGAAATTGTAGTGATCACTCAATGATGAAAGCTACCTTTTAAGTATATTCTCACAAGAACAGGAAGGTAGAATTAGGCAAGACGTTGGTCAATGCCCAGGGTAATAGAATTGTGTGGTCTCACACTAATTTGAATATTGAAATCAGTGACATTGTTGACATCTTGGCAAGATTAAAACCATCCAGGGCCTCAGGGTTCGGGTGAGATAGCCAATGTTGTACTGACTTCTGCATGAAATGTAGACCAAAATATGTACACTGGGAGAGCTCCCTCAGAGTTGGATTGAGTTCAATACTGGTCCCGATACACAAATGTGGCCACCGCACAGACCCTACCAACTATAGACTAGTTGCCGTGCTCGATACGAGCAGCAACATTTTTGCTACAATTCTATTACAATTGTTGAACAAATGTATTAGTGATAATAAGTAGCTTAAACCCCATTAGTTCTACCAAAAAGGCTGTGTGAGTTTCACGTTTGTTAGCAGCGGATGTGCTAAGTGGGAGTGATTGCAACCTTTTTCGATGTTTTGGCGATTATATGACAGCATTTGATTGTGCTGACGGCTACATCTTATGGTCTTAACTAGAAAAATGGGGCATTGATAGATATCTTCTGCACTTCATCAAGACCCTATATACTGGCACATCTGTCACATCCCGTCTAGCGCAAGACAGGGATGTTTCTGCCCTATGCCAACCAATAGGGGATGGAAGCAAGGTTGCGTTCTTGTGGCTCTGTTATTCAACCTCTATGTGGCTGACATGGGGGAGAAACAAATCACGACACAGACCTTTCTACCACATATTTGTGGGGTTGCAGATGATACGGATGATACGGTCTTGCTTGACCAAAACTCCACTTAGCCTACACAAAGCTATAGATATCCGTGCTCATTTTGCGGATGCTAACAGTTTGAAGATCAACTATGTAAAGACCAAGATTAGGCACATTCAGAGTAAAGTTTGTGAGGCTACCAGGTTTAGCTGGTATATTAAAGATATACAATTTGAGCAGGTTATGTTTATCTTGGACTACCTTTCTACAGTTTTCCTACATCCTCTCATTACTATGCCTATGTCAAAGCCAAAGTGATTCAACGTTGGTTGGTATTGAAGGGATTTATTAAGAGAGTAGGTTGAGATTCTGTAGAGAAATTACTGGACGTGTATACCAAAGCAGTCATAACATGTATTCTATATGGCTTAGGAACGGTTCCTGAAAAACATGTGGGTTGGCTAGATAAACTAGAAGGACAAATACTCAAGTCACTTTTGAGCTTACCTGCGACTGTTCCTGTGGCTTCCTTGAGAATGGAACTTGGGGCTTCCTCCTTATTCAACCCCTGGGAAACTAATAACATAGATTGGTTTCTATTTACATGAACTAAAGCCCAAGCCTCAGGAATGGGACAGAGTGAGAACTATTGGCATATTAGAGGCAAAACAGCATTATGTAGAGTATGTTAAACATGGATTTGAACATCATAAGCCACACAGATACCTGAGATACATTCACACACATTAAGACGTTTTATCATGTATCTGCCCTTTAACATTTTTCCGGTAATGGAACACATTGGTGCATGGCAGAACAATCAATGTAAAAAAAGATGATGGGCCTCTTTACGGGTCCGGGGGTAATCCTGCCGGTGCTACCGCCGGGTTTCCGCCGGACCCGTAAAAAATGACCAGCGCCTGACTTCCCGGTGCCACCGGGATATTCTGAGTCCGGTGGCCGGGAAATCAGGCGCCAGTAATTTTGTTAGTCCCCATTCCCATGGAGTCCTGTAGGACTCCATGGGAATCTGCCGGTGCAAGCGGGTGCCATTCCGTCCGGCAGGTCTGACCCTGGCGGGTGGGACAGCACCCACCTGCAGAGTTGTAGTGTGCCGACCCGGAAACAACGGTGCCGGTAAGCTTACCGGCACAGTTTTTCCAGACTGGCACTATTGTAATGAGGCCCTATGTTGCGTGTGCACCAATGCTATAGAAACTAGCAGGCACATTTTGATGGAATGTGAGAAGGCTATCACCTTTATCTAAAGGGTTTTGAGCGTTTCTGTACATGCCTAGGCAGCATGGTAACAGACCAGTGTTGGTCTACAATTGTGGCGGCAGAGTCCCTTGTGATTACTGCAGCCACAATACGTGCCTGGGAGAGCATCCAAGGCACACTGTTTGAGCAAACTCATAAAAGACACAATTGCATAGAACGGACACGATACTGAGGTGGCCAACTAAACTAATCTGAAGGGTTGTTTTTATTTGTTTTAATAATGCAATTTGTATAGGGATTTATTAGTGATTAGTACAATATGAATTAGTAGTACATGAATTAATCGATGATTTTAAATGCTCTTTTTTTGTTTTGTTTTCGTTCTTGATTTTATAAGCAATTGATAATTAGTTGTTTTAGCTTTATTGTATTTAGTGTTATTTGTGTGCAAAAGGCTTAATTGTATTAGACATAAGCATTAATAAAACAATAAAATGAAACGTGTATTGCACCATTTAAAAGTATGCTTAAATCAGCATAGTAATGAATGGAATTCCAAACAAAAGGAACCATTGGCTCTATCCAGAGTTAAGAAGCATCCTTGGGATGGATGCATATGTATGCATTTTCCACCTGTTGAGACAGTGCATAGTGGGAATAACAAAGTAGTTAAATCTAGCAACATGCTTTCTTTCGTTTATTGCTGTATGCACGTCTATGTTAAAGCATTTGACTGCACCACTTGGTTAGTTAACCGAGATAAATAAGAGGAGATATCTACATAAAGCGCAGAGCAGCCGCGCTACCGTACTATTCACCGAATCCTGGCAGTTCTATCATTAAAGCTGTGATGTAGCAGATGCAAGATGGGTCTTTAAGAAGAGTGAACATTGAAATCAGATAAGAGCTAATACCCTTGATACAGCACATCAACTGGGGTGCAGCATTTGGAAACCGTAAATAACAAAATTCAGTATATGGCATTTAATATTGAGAGCAGCTGCCAAATGATTGCATCAATTAAAGTCAATAGAAATTAATTATTTCAGTGGTGGCGAAATGGGAACAGTTCAGATCAAATCAATTGTTCTCATGAAGATGAAATACATTATTCAGGCACAGACCTCTTTTAGTTGGTATTAAAATGCGATAGATTGAAATAATTATGCTTCCTTGGATTCAAGTTATTAAACTGTTTTCAGCAGAAATGCATTGAAAAATGAGTATGCCGCTGGCTGTAGGGACGGGAAAAAAGTCCCATACAAGGGTCGATATAAATCTCGAATAGCAGCTTGTTACTCAGCATCACTTCCTAAAGAGTGGAGTGACTGGGCAACGTGCCCAATGGACTGGCATAATGCCATCAACATGTTGCAAAGATACTATTGCACCGCTTGGCAGTGAGCTACAATCCATGCTTATCAAACTTTCGACTGAATGATATTTCGGGGAGTTTGTTCAAGAAACCCAATTATCAACCTATTCACTTTTCTCTGTTCGTCATCTGAACCTGTGGCCATTTTCACAAGAAATTGATATGTGAGTTCGTTTAAATAGAATTTACTGAAAACCATTTGAAATTCACATGTCCAACCAAGGAAGAGGCAAGCACAAAGAAATCTGTCCTTCGTCCATAAAGTCAAGCCAAGAGAAACGGTTTGTAACATGAAAACACAGGAGCAAACTCTACACACCAATTTTGCAGTGAACTGTTCTTTTAGGAGACTTTTGGTGCGACATATGAAGCCCAGCTGCTGGCTCACTGATGGACCACCGCATCAGAAGCAGCTCATCCAGAATTAACAGTGGGACCAAGACTCCCCAATCCTTCCACACAAGGGCCCTCATTACAACACTGGCGGAAACCAATGGCGCTATTAGCACTATGGTTGCTGCTGTATTGTAACAAGTCCGCCAATGTTAAATGGGGAAATACCACCCCATTCCAAGGTTGGAAGGGCGGTAATTCCCCATTTAACATTGGCCCTTCCCCATTCCCATTTTTGCCCCACAGGGCTCAATGGGACTGGGGAAGGCAGTAATTACGGTACCGCAAATTGTGGTACCGTAATTACCTCGAAAGTCCCTTTGTGGGTCCCTACTTTAACGGCTGGTCCACACTAGCCGTTAAGGTCGGGACCCGCAAAGGGACCTCGTAATTAGGTGCTAAGGGGTTAACGGCGCTGCAGCCTTTGATGGCGCCGTTAACGCCTTAGCGCCAGTGTCGTAATGACCCCCCAAGGTGTACAGAGCAGGCTCAAACTCAAGGCAGCTCTGAGACTCAACTTGTTCCCAGTGCTGTATGGACTGTGTGGCATAAGCATAGTTGCCTGTAGACACTCTAGAAGCATGTAAAGCACATGTGAATGTGGGGTGGGGAGAATTCGATATAGCCACATTGTAACACATGTGGAGAAACTGTGCAGGGGCACACCTGGAATTTCGTCTTGCGTAGATGGGATGAATGCCTCGGTAGGTAGACAGTAGGGTATTTCACACTGTCGTCAAAGAACGTGGAGTAAGATCCAGGGCCCAAGTGGAACCAACATAATACTGTTGCCAATTCAGTAGTTGCCCTCTCGCCCAGGCTCAACCAGATGTTGCCAAAGCCCAAGGTATGTATCTGATAGGATGATGTTTGATGATTGAGCCCAGATGGATGTGTGCACCTGTGCGCATGTCTATGAGTATGTGTCTGTCTGGTGCTTGTAAATCTGCATATGAACGTGTGTGTTGGGGCTGTTTGTTTTGGGTCATCTGTATGAACGTGTGTACTTGTGTCTGCGTGTGTGTGTATGTGTGTTAAGAATCTACTTCCAATTGTGCAGCCTCTGAAGTATTCTTTAACATGTTGGTTGTGTTTTTATTTTCCGTGAATATGGGCCTCATTACGACCCTGGTGTTAACCATGGCGCTGTTAGCGCCATAGTTGACGCCGGTATTTTACCAACTCCGCCATGGTGAATGGCGCAATTACCGCCCCATTCCAAGGTTGGCGGGGCGGTAATTCCCCATTCACCATTGGCCCTTCCCCATTCCCATTTTTGCCCCCATAGGGCTCAATGGGAATGGGGAAGGCGGTAATTACGGTACTGCAAATGCGGTACTGTAATTACCTCGAAAGTCCCTTTGCGGCTTCCTTCCTTAATGGCTGGTAAAACCAGCCTTTAAGCACGGGACCCGCAAAGGGACCTTGTAATTAGGCGGTAAGGGTTTAACGGCGCCAACACCTTTTACGGCGCCGTTAACCCCTTACCGCCTGGGTCGTAATGAGGCCCTATATCTCTAAAAGTCTCTCCCACCATTCCCTGTGAGCCGACAGGGACGTCTACAAATATAATTGCAATTGGTCTTCTGTTTTATACTCAGACGTGACAAATATAAGGCATGTGTGGTAGTGACATCGTATCTCATTCGGCTATGATATGACATATCTAAAGTTTTGACGACATAAACTCTGCCATCTAAGGCGTGAGGTTGGAAAAGACGTGTAAACTAAGGGGGTGTCTATTGTAGGAACCTGTAAGATCTCTGTAACCTGGGTCATAGCCCTGCAATCTAATATGTACCCGGAAGCATAACTCTTCTGTCTAGACCTGGAGATTGCAAAATCTCGGTGACATGTTTATTTTGTTTATTGCTCAACCCAGGTCTAATCTCAATCTTATCACATGTTAGATGGGAGGCTGTTTCTTGGGCATATCGATTTGCAAGCATGACTTATTTGCATTTAAACTGCCAGCATAGCTTAAGTTCATAGCTAGTTTCCTGCCTAAAGTATGTTGCAAAATGCACAGTTTGATTGTTTTTTTTTTTTCTATAATTTTCCCTAGGCTGATCCTATTATAGAGGGAGTGGGTGGAAGGGGAGTGTAAGGGAGGTATGGCATCAAGATAAGACAGACCAAAGTGATCACAGTTCAAGGGTGTTTATTAAACTGTAAAAATGGGTGAGACAAATGCCTAATCTAAACCTAAATCTAAAATGGGAGCAAGCTACGACCATCAAATAATAATAATACAATCCTAGTGGAGTCTAATAAAAAGAAAGGCCTATACTGCAAAAAAAACGATTGCAAATCCTTACCACTATGCTACAAAATAGTGTGGGATAATGCTCACAAGAAAATAAAGAGTGTTCACAAAAAGATAAGTTAGGATGTTATGGCCGGGGTCTCCCTTCCCCATGTTTTTAGCATGGGACAACAAGGGACTCTTGAGCACAGCTCACTCCATGGCTTCACCCGCACAAGCTTGCAGTTCCTTTCCAATATCAGGGCCTTCTGCGCCCAAGTCTCTTTGCTACTAAGTCTCTTGCTTCAGAGGGCCTGATGTATCAAAATTAACACAACAATAAAAATGTTCCTTCAGTTAATCTTCATGACGGGCCATTACTCCACGCTCCTGGATCCCCCTAAGCAAGGCTCTGATCCTTTCTCAACAATCACCTCCCTTGGTCGGGTTCATGTCAACCATTCACTGTGGACATCCCTCAGTCAGGTTCACGCTTGTCAACACAATGTTCACGGGTGGGTCACTGTCCACCACAATTCGTAGGCATCCCTCGGTCGGGTTCACATTTGTCCAAAATAACACAGTTCACCTCGGTTTCACAGTGTGTCAAAGACATTGGGCCTCATTACGAGTTTGGAGGTAGGCATGCCGCCATTTGCGGCATTGGCTGCCTCCAAACTTGGGTCCGGGTTCCTTGAATGAGGAATTACTGCGCCATTCCAACCTTGGAGGACCCTGTAATTCCTCATACAATTTACCCATCCCCATTCGCATTTGAGCCCCCAGAGGGCTCAATGGGAATGGGGAGAGAGCTAACAATGGGCCCTTTAATAACGGGCCTGTTGTTAGCTCCCTGGTGCCCTTGCGGGACCTGCAAAGAACTTCTGGTCTGACCAGACGTCCAGAGCAGGTCCCGCAAGGGAACCTCGTAATAGGGCGCAATGGGTTTAACGGCGCCAGCACCTTTACCGGCACCGTTAAACCCATTCCGCCTGGGTCATAATGAGGCCCATTGCTTGTACAAGGGGTTTGGCTTGACCCTCGTATGTCCACTTTGACACTTCGTGCGGGCCTCCACTAGACCTTTGGTAGTTGTAGATTCTCAATTCAAAACCTTCTGTTTCTGCAGGAGAGTTACCAGTTAGAGACATTTGAATGGACACCCTGTCATGAGCACTGCTCCCGAGAAGCGAAGCCAAGCCCAGCATCCCCAGAAGCAGGCTCACGACCCTCGTCCCCGGCTCCAGCAAACCCCTATTGGGGCCCTTTGGACCATGTCCTGGCGCCTCTGGCACCAGGCTCATAAGGAACCTCAGTCCCGGCGCCAGGGGCGCCGGGCTCATAATTCTTGCAAAGGTGCTTGGGTGGGCCTACCTGTAGCAGACCATGCTGCATACTCACCTTTACAAATGCTGGCAGGATGAAGTCCCCAGCCTTCTGCTGGGAGGAACTATTCCCTGAACTGGGACTACTTTCTTACCTGGGTGGGGCTGGTGCCACTCCTTAGCTCTGGAACACAGGAACTCTTTTACCTGGGCGAGGCTGAGGAAGAAGACACCCAATCACTACAACACTATTTAAACCACACCCGATTGGGAAAAACGTGCTTCGCGTTATTCTGCATCTGCAGCAGGACGCTCACCGAGTCAGCTTCAGCATTCCAGTGACATCTCCAGCTTCAGCTCAGCAACCTGTGGAAAAAAGACACGAGAACTATACTTACCATCCAAGAATCCAGACACCGGCAGAACCTGCAAGCAAAAGAAACATAAGGTTAGCAAGTTGCAACACGTTCGCAGCCGCGCTCGCTTACCTGATCCATCTGTGCTTTCACGGATTCTTCGTGGCCTTCTCTTCAGCAGCCTAACGGCACCTGTAAAGACAAAGAACATTGTTAAGTAGGAATCGGGTGAAGGCGGCCGCATTTACTTTTCTTACCTGCTTTTGTGCGCGTATTACGATCTCTTCAACCGCAGCAGCCCGGCACCTGAAATCAAGAAAAGACATTATTAAGTGCCATAAAAGACTGCAAGAAAGCCTAACACTTACGTGTTTCCCCACGTGCATCCGCGACTGGGAAAACGCCCGCAAGGTCCCGACACCTGCAAATAAGAAAAGAACATTGTTAGAGGTGCTATAATAAGGTCACAGATCATTATACTCACGTACTTCGCACGTGCAACGGCAACGGACGAACAACGCCCGCAACATTTTAAGACCTGAAAACAGAAAACAAGGGACATTATTGAGGTGTCATTGAAATTCCCATACCTACGAACAACCGCACGTGTCGCGCTCTCAGTGACCACGCCCTCAGCATCCAGGCACCTGAAAAAGACAAT
The DNA here is from genome assembly GCF_040938575.1 of Ambystoma mexicanum. Lineage (NCBI taxonomy): Eukaryota > Metazoa > Chordata > Amphibia > Caudata > Ambystomatidae > Ambystoma > Ambystoma mexicanum. The sequence goes on from NC_090928.1 coordinate 743,554,145, forward strand.
GCAAAGACTTCATTAAAGGTGCCCATCTCTTCAAGACTATAAACTCTTTATACCTACTGGCATCCGCTCGTGCAGTAACGGCGGCATCACCTTTTGGCATCTCAGCACCTGTGCCACTTCTAAGGCCACAAAAGACTTTGAGGACCTCCAGTGACGTAACTGGAACCCACGCACCCCTGCATAAGTCGCAGGATGGAGAGCCCAGCATTTATACGCCTAAGGTGAGAGCTCGCCGAGACAAGTAGAAAGCTAGGCTGTGGGAGAAACTGGCGATTGGTGGGAGAAGGAATCCCATCAAACGGTGATTAACCCTTTTTCTTCCACCTGCAGAAAACTTACCCTGCAAGTCAGACATTCGATAAGAGGAATTCCAGTCCTGAGAGTCGTCCGAGCTCTACGCTTCTCAATTGAAGAAACGATAGCAGCCCAGCCGGGATCAGCGCCTCCGAGGGAATCAGGTGAGCGTTACAGAACGCGAAGCCTACCAATAACCTCCTACCCAGGCGCTATGGAAACTTCCGACACAGACCAACTGGCCCAGTTATTAGGGGAACTAAGAGCTGAAGTTCATGCTGCCCGCCAGGAAACGAATGCCCTTAGGAGGGAATTGATAATATCAAAAGAACGAACTGATGATCTCGCCAGACAGTTATTACAGACACAAGCGGGGCAAACCCTGCTACCTAATTCAGGAGGGAGCTATATCCCAGCGGCTTCAGCCAATCCTGTTCAAATCAACCTACCCGGAAATGTGCCATTGGCACCGCCTGAACGCTTCTCTGGTGACCCTAAAAGGTTTGCAGTGTTTATAAATAAATGCCGATTGCACTTTCTTTGTAGACCTGCAGCCTTTCCGACTGACCAGACTAAGGTAGCCTTTGTGCTTTCGTATCTTAGCGGCAGTGCCGCTGATTGGTCGATCCCTCTGGTTACACAGGATGACCCGATCCTTTGTGATTTCCCGACCTTCCAGGCAAATATGGAAAGACTTTTTGCAAGGCATTCCCAGGGGCAGGCCCTGGACAACGAACTCCTTTCCCTACGACAGGGCAATCAAGATCTTTTGGCCTACATTGCATCATTCAATAGGCTAATCATGGAAACCAGATGGCCTGAGGACAAAAGAATCACGCTTTTTCACAGGGGTTTGCGTGGCGAACTCAAAGACGTCCTTGCCCAGGTAGTGAATCCTCCTCAGGATTGTTCAGAGTACATTGATTTGGTGGTCCAATTGGATCACAGACTACAAAACAGAAAGGCGGATCGATCCAGGTTTGAAACACGAGTGTTCCCTAAGCCTCAAAGTCACACCAAAGGAGTTGAAGCCGTCGAACCTATGCAAATTGGGGTTGTAAAGGGTCCCCTAACCCAGAAAGAACGCGACAGGAGACGACAAATGCAACTATGTCTCTATTGTGGAAATTCAGGACATTTTCTTCGAGATTGCCCGGTGAAACCACCTAAGAAGACAGTGGGAGCTTCTGATAAGAGTTCTGAAAAGCCTGAGCCGGGAAACGACCTCGCCCGACAAGTGTAGAGGTCCGCTTGCCGAGCGTAAAAACCAGTTCTTTGACCTCGCCCTTCATAATGCCAATGGTCCTCGTAAACCCAGAGCAACCGGATCGTTTGCATGCAATTAAGGCATACATTGATAGCCGCGCAGTTGGAAATTATGTGGACCGCGAATTGGCTTCCAGGATGAACTTACCTCTTTGTCCAAAGGTGGTTAAAGACGTCATTACCACGGTGGATGGGACGGAAATCGCCTCCGGACCAGTGACCCATACCACTACTGAAGTGACGATACTAGGCCAAGACGGGCATCAGGAGGTAATTGTGTTCGACGTGATCAAGGCCCTTCAATTCCAAGTAATTCTAGGGATTCCTTGGTTGGAGAAACACAATCCTCAAATTGATTGGCGAGCAAAGACGATACAGTTCCCAGTGTGTGCACCTACTTGTTATCCTCGACCCAGTATTGGCCTAGCGGTAGCAACATCCGAAGGACCGCAATTGCCTTCAGAGTATCAAGAATTCCAAGATGTCTTTCAGAAGGAACAGGCTAATACCCTGCCTCCCCACAGATCTTACGACTGTCAAATAGACCTGATACCCGGAGCCACTCCCCCTTGTAGTAGAATTTACGCCCTTACCGAGCCTGAAAATCTTCATTTGCGACAGTATCTGGACCAGTACCTGGTCAATGGATTTATCCGCCCATCAAAGTCTCCTGCATCCTCGGCTCTGTTCTTCGTACCTAAAAAAGAAGGTGACCTTAGAACCTGTATTGATTATCGTGCCCTGAACCAGATAACGGTAAAGAACAGATACCCCCTACCTCTGATTCCGGAACTCCTTGACCAAGTTAAGAACGCCTGCATTTATACAAAGCTAGATCTCCGGGGAGCCTACCACTTGGTACGGATTAAAGAAGGCGACAAATGGAAGACGGCATTTCGCACCAAGTATGGACTATTTGAATACCAAGTGATGCCCTTCGGACTATGCAATGCACCAGCCGCGTTTCAGTATTTTATGAATGATGTCCTCAGAGAACTCATAGATGTTTGCGTAGTCGTCTACATAGATGACATCCTTGTGTACTCATCTTCAGAAGCAGATCATCGGAAACATGTTAGAGCCGTCCTTGAAAAACTCTTTATTCTGACACCCAAAGGAGTCCACATGGACTCGAGAAAGGTGGACGCTATCATCAAGTGGCCATCACCTACTTCCGTGAAAGGTGTCCAAAGCATGTTAGGTTTCGCCAACTTTTACCGCAGGTTTATTCCAGAGTTTTCACGAGTGGTGCAGTCCATCACCGCCCTCTTAAGAAAAAACAAATGTTTCGAGTGGTCAACAGAAGCAGAACAGGCCTTTCAAGAGCTAAAAGCCAAGTTCACCTCAGCACCCATACTGAAACACCCACGCCCAGACCTCCCTTACATCGTTGAGACCGACGCCTCCAGCTTAGCAATGGGGGCGGTTCTATCACAGAGAGATCCGGAAACTAACCAATTGCACCCCGTGGCATTCTGGTCTCGCATTCTGGTCTTGCAAGTTCTCGGCACCTGAAATTAACTACACCATCACAGATAAAGAGCTTTTAGCAATTAAGTCCGCTTTCAAGGCCTGGCGGCACTATTTCCTTGGAGCCAAACACACTGTCACGGTAATCACCGACCATTGAAACCTACAATACCTGAAAACCGCCAAAGCTCAGTCCTCCAGACAGCTTCGCTGGGCACTTTTCTTTGCCGAATTTGACTTTGTGATTACTTATCGCCCCGGCAACAAAAATGGCAAAGCGGATGCCCTTTCCCGGATTGCAATGGGAGATAATATTGTCAATCCTGAACCTGTGCCAATAATTCCAGAACAGAGAATCCTGGGCCTGATTTCTTCACAATCCATCGAAGATATCGACGCAAAAGTTAAACAACTTGTGACCCCTTCGGACTTACAAAACTGGCAACTGAAGGGAAAGGACTTCATCATAAAAAAAGACCTGCCTTATTTTCAGGGACGACTATTCCTACCACATGCCGATTTACAAAAACAGGTAATCTCTTGCTACCATGATTCCTTGATGGAGGGCCACCCAGGCATTGCCAAAACCTCGGAAAAAGTCAAGAGACACTTCTGGTGGCCGTCATGGAGAAAAGACATAAAGGAGTTTGTGATGTCCTGTGGTGTGTGTGCCCAAAACAAAGGTCAGAAGGAAAGACCAGCGGGTCTCCTGCATCCGCTAGACATCCCGCCACATCCCTGGCATACCCTCTCCATGGACTTCATCACCGATTTACCCTCCTGTTCCGGATACAACACTATTCTAGTAATTGTAGATTTGTTTTCTAAAATGGCCCACTTCGTTCCACTAAAGGGCTTACCTTCAGCTTCAGTTCTAGCACGGGAATTCCTTGAAAATATTGTAAGATTGCACGGCTTCCCTTCGGTTTTGATCTCAGATAGGGGGAGCCAGTTTATCTCTCACTTTTGGCGAAGTTGCTGTCGTTTAGCTCAAATCGATGTGAGACTTTCAACCAGCCATCATCCCCAGACCGACGGACAAACTGAGAGGACAAACCAAACTCTGGAACAATATTTACGTTGTATGCTACAGCAGTCGGAAAGTAATTGGAAAGATATCCTTTGGATAGCCGAATATGCTTACAACAACTCGATCCATTCAGGAACCGGAAAAAGTCCCTTTTACATTTTATATGGGATTCATCCTCGAACCTCCAATCTCGACCCGCCCCAACTTCACAATGCTATCACTCAAGCTTTCAAAGAAGCGACAATCCACCTACAACAGGCTAAAGAACGGTACAAAAGGGGAGCAGACCAACACCGAAGAGACGCCCCTCAATACCAGGTTGGAGATCAAGTTTGGTTATCCACCAAACATTTATCACTTAAAGGACCTCACACCTTCAACCCAAAATATCTGGGACCATATCCAATTACAGCATATTGGGTTTGCCATCCCACATGAAAATACATCCGGTGTTTCACGTATCTCTACTAAAACCTATGCAACCTGGAACCAGACTGAATAAACCTCCAGAGCCTATTCAAGTAAATGGAGAACCTGAATTTGAGGTTAAAAACATCCTGGACTCCAAGATCATCAAGTCAAAATTATACTATCTGATCGACTGGAAGGGTTACGGACCTCAAGAACGATCATGGGAACCCTCTGACCACGTCCATGCTCCTCGTCTAGTCAGAAAATTCCACCAAACTTTGCCCAATAGGCAAAAACCTTCGGGGAAGACAAGTTTGGGAGGGGCCTTGAGGAGGGGTGCTGTCATGAGCACTGCTCCCGAGAAGCCAGGTCAAGCCCAGCATCCCCAGAAGCAGGCTCACGACCCTAGTCCCCGGCTCCAGCAAACCCCTATTGGGGCCCTTTGGACCATGTCCTGGCGCTGGCGCCAGGCTCATAAGGAACCTCAGTCCCGGCGCCAGGGGCGCCGGGCTCATAATTCTTGCAAAGGTGCTTGGGTGGACCTACCTGTAGCAGACCATGCTGCATACTCACCTTTGCAAATGCTAGCAGGATGAAGTCCCCAGCCTTCTGCTGGGAGGAACTATTCCCTGAACTGGGACTACTTTCTTACCTGGGTGGGGCTGGTGCCACTCCTTAGCTCTGGAACACAGGAACTCTTTTACCTGGGCGAGGCTGAGGAAGAAGACACCCAATCACTCCAACACTATTTAAACCACACCCGATTGGGAAAAACGTGCTTCGCGTTATTCTGCATCTGCAGCAGGACGCTCACCGAGTCAGCTCCAGCATTTCAGTGACATCTCCAGCTTCAGCTCAGCAACCTGTGGAAGAAAGACACGAGAACTATACTTACCATCCAGGAATCCAGACACCGGCAGAACCTGCAAGCAAAAGAAACATAAGGTTAGCAAGTTGCAACACGTTCGCAGCCGCGCTCGCTTACCTGATCCATCTGTGCTTTCACGGATTCTTCGCGGCCTTCTCTTCAGCAGCCTAACGGCACCTGTAAAGACAAAGAACATTGTTAAGTAGGAATCGGGTGAAGGCGGCTGCATTTACTTTTCTTACCTGCTTTTGTGCGCGTATTACGATCTCTTCAACCGCAGCAGCCCGGCACCTGAAAACATGAAAAGACATTATTAAGTGCCATTACAGACTGCAAGAAAGCCTAACACTTACGTGTTTCCCCACGTGCATCTGCGACTGGGAAAACGCCCGCAAGGTCCCGACACCTGCAAATAAGAAAAGAACATTGTTAGAGGTGCTATAATAAGGTCACAGATCATTATACTCACGTACTTCGCACGTGCAACGGCAACGGACGAACAACGCCCGCAACATCTTAAGACCTGAAAACAGAAAACAAGGTACATTATTGAGGTGTCATTGAAATTCCCATACCTACGAACAACCGCACGTGTCGCGCTCTCAGTGACCACGCCCTCAGCATCCAGGCACCTGAAAAAGACAATGCAAAGACTTCATTAAAGGTGCCCATCTCTTCAAGACTATAAACTCTTTATACCTACTGGCATCCGCTCGTGCAGTAACGGCGGCATCACCTTTTGGCATCTCAGCACCTGTGCCACTTCTAAGGCCACAAAAGACTTTGAGGACCTCCAGTGACGTAACTGGAACCCAAGCACCCCTGCATAAGTCGCAGGATGGAGAGCCCAGCATTTATACGCCTAAGGTGAGAGCTCGCCGAGACAAGTAGAAAGCTAGGCTGTGGGAGAAACTGGCGATTGGTGGGAGAAGGAATCCCATCAAACGGTGATTAACCCTTTTTCTTCCACCTGCAAAAAACTTACCCTGCAAGTCAGACATTCGATAAGAGGAAGTCCAGTCCTGAGAGTCGTCCGAGCTCTACGTTTCTCAATCGAAGAAACTATAGCAGCCCAGCTGGGATCAGCACCTCCGTGGGAATCAGGTGAGCGTTACACACCCACATGGCGCCGCACCACTCTAACTCTGGCACCCAGTCCGTTCACTAAAGACTACTGTCTATTATCTTCTCTCCTGTATAACATTTTGCCACTGCAACTTTGAGTCTGACACAGCCCAGTTCCCTATCAGTTCCTTCCGACTCACCGGCTGTGCTGAACTCATTGGCTTTTCTTCAGTTTTGGGAGTCAAGGACGGTACCACGGCAGCAAGCACTTCTCCCCGCTCTGGCTATCTGTGGGGGAGGGCCCTGTGTACCGTTGATATCTGGCACATCACTCAGCAGTTGCGATTCCTGGTCTTACATTTCGTTCTTTAGAGTCTTTGTGGGTATGGGTTTTTAAGAGCAAGGGCAATTCTCTCCTGGTTGTCCTCTCCAGTCCCACCGCCTTTCTCCTGTATTTAAAAAACTGCAATCAGGAATGGCTGCTTCCTTGTGCGTTCAGCCTTGCTCAAAGTGTGCTCTCCTGCTCCATCTTTTATCCCTGTGGGGAAGGTAAAGGGCCGTCAGGTGTGTGTAGTTATCAGCAATTGCCTGACTCTACCTAACCCTTGTGTCGGGACATGTCAGGTATACAGCTCTGTTGTTAGTCTGTCTTGTGTCAAAACTGGGACACTCTGGCAGACTTTCATATGGAATTATATCCCTCATATTCCTCTGGGGATTCTTTCTACCTCCTAGTTCAATAAACCTCGCCCTAAAGGGGTTGGTCAATTTGGAAGGGGAAGATTAGTAGGGTTTGTGAAATGAATGGGATAAATCCATAAAATAATACTTGTGCAGTTTGTCGAGGGAAGGACTGGGGTTGTGAGAATGGTGGTGTTTGGTTAAAGCAGACTGGGAGTTTGGGAAATAATAATCAGAAGGACGGTGAGAAGAATGACTGGGAGTACTCGGGAAGGCAGCAGAAAAACAGGGATTCTGGGAGTTGTAGTTTCCCACGGCAGCAGGGTTTGGATTCCTAATAGGTTTACCAGATGCAGAGGGGTTGTTGGATTTTGGCAAAGGAGATTCATTGGGTGGAAGTGAGGTTAATCTAGAACAGCCTATAAAAGGCTCAAGGACTTGGTCTTCCTCATCTTCTTCCCCTATGCCATTCCATATCTCACCTGGGGCATTCCCCCGGGCATAACCCCGAGTTTTCCTACTCAGGTGATGCCCCCACACTGGTCCACCACCAGGAACTGGATCCAACAGTGATGGCTGGGTCCTGGTCACCTAGATAAGGGATTCCTAATCTCTACTCCGGAGAACACCTTAGGTTTCTCACAGGAGGGATTGTCAGGCAGACTGAATTTGCTGGCTCAGTTTGTGCAGTCCTTGGCAGAGATATAAAAACACCTTTTTTTTGAAGTTCATCAACCACCATTATGCATGTGTTATGATTCAGAGTCCCTGACTAACATATAATAAGGCAGAATCTGTGACTACTATAGAAACAAGGTCTTCCTTCAATCTAATAGCAGGTCATCCTCCCAACAGACTCTTTAGTTACACACAGTAAATGAAAACCTGTAGCTTTTAGGCAATATTCCAAACCAATAACAACAATGTAGTACCCTGCCATAGCTACAGGAATTTCATACACCAAGTTTCCCACATCATGATAAGAATGGCATGCTGCAGCAGCACACCTGGCAGTGTCAAAGGAAAAAGATGCAGCTGGAAGCAAGAAATGACAACCATGTTCCAGTTTTACTTTACTCAACCTCACAAGCTTTGACAATCTCCTCCCTGATGGCTACAATATCCTCTCTGTGCCCAGATCAAACCGTTCTGGAGTGGGTGTAGCCTTGATCTTCCCGCAGTGGATTCCTGCCTCTGTCATTCCTATGCAGGCCTACTCCTCTTTCGATTGCCTTGTCTGCAGGCTCGCTCTCTCCTGGCCACTCTCTTACCGTGGCTAATATCTATCGGCCACCCGGTCAGATCACTTCCTTCCTCTCTGAGTGGGCAGACCACTCCTCCTCCTTTCTGGCCTCAACCACTCAACTCCTCCTTCTTGGAGACTTTAACATCCACCTGGATGCTTCCTGTCCCTCCTCTGGACTCATTCACGACCTATGCAACTCTTTCTCTCTTTCTATTCTCCCCTTTGGCCCGACTCACTTTGCAGGGCACACTCTGGATGTTCTGATCTCCTCATACCTCCACCTCTCTACCCCCTCACCACTCCTCTCTCCTAGAGTGATCCCTTTTTCCTTTCCTCCCCTCTCTCCCTCTCTACCCCTCAAGCCAAGCCAACTCCAGCACCACCACCTAACTTCTCAGTCATCCGACCCATGAAGCGTGTGCCAGTTGAGGCTTTCACTGCAACTTTCTCTCCCCCTGTTCCTCCTCTAGCTGACTCACATCCTGACACAGCCCTTTCCATGCTTTACTCTTCTATTTCCAATACACTTGATGTTCTTCCCCTATCATGAAGATATGCTTGAAGTCCAAAGCCAAGTGCAACTCCTGGTATGACTCTGACCTCATCACCCTTCAATGCAAGTCCAGGGTGGCTGAGAGGAAATGGCTAGCTTCTTGCACATCCTCTGATAAACTGGCCTGCCACCTGCTCCAAAGGCAATACCGGCCCTCTGTCCGCACTAAGAAGAGAGCGACCATCCAAGCCTGCGTCTCTGCGGCATCTAACAACTCAGCCAAACTCTTTAAAATCTGCAAACAGCTGGCCAATCCTGCTGCAGTCTCTACCTCTCCTATCCCCTCCCACACCAGCTGCACAACCCTGGCTTTTCATTTCATCTCTAAAACCCGGACGTCCTGTCCACCCTCTCGTCCTCTCATCCTCCCTCTACTCTCTCTACCTCTGGCTCCCCTGTGGCCACCTCTCCTCCCTCTTTCTCTTCCTTTCCTCGATTCTTCCTTTTCTTCCAAAACCATCAATGACCACATTGACACCCTCGCTCCTGCCCTGGCTGACTTCTGTAACCACTCCTTCACCACTGGAGCCTTCCCTTCCCCCATGAAGCACTCTCTTGTGCACCCTCCTCTCAAGAAAACCTCAGCCGACCCCTCCTGCCTGGGCTAACTATTACCTATCTCCATTACTCCTTTCCTGGACAAACTCCTGGAAAAACTGCCCATCTCCTAGCTTAATCTTCACAGTGAATCTGTTGGTTGTCTACATGACCATCAGTCTGGCTTCAGAGCATCCAGAAGCATGGAAACTGCTCTCCTGGACATCCGTGAAGACCTGCTCTCTAACCTTGATTCTAATCTCCCCTCTGTCCTCATCTTACTCGATCTCTCTTCTGCCTTTTGCCTTTGACACGGTCAACCATGCCATCCTGCTCAATCGTCTCCATGATAACCTGGGTATCACCGATCAGGCCCTGATTTGGCTGACCTTGTTCCTCCATCCTCTCTGATCGACCCTCGCAGGTCCAACTTGGATCCTTCCTTTAATCTATATCACTCTATCTCACTCTCCACCTGTCGTGTTCCCCAGGTGTCTAACCTCTCTCCCTGGCTGTTCAACCAATACTTGGCACCTCTCGCCCATTGCATTGCCGTTCGCTGCTCCAACTTTCAGTGCTATGCAGATGACGCTTGTTTTCAGACTCCCCTCTGCCACCTCTTCTCCTTCTCTCATCTCTGACTGTCTGCTTTCCAGGAGTGGTGTGCCGCCAACAATCTCTGCCTTAATGCCAGTAAGACAGAGATTCACATGGACCCTCCTTTCCTGTCACTCTCTGGCCCGCCTCCCTTGGCCTTCTTCCTGCTCCCACCTGTGAGGCTAAGAACCTCAGGGTCATCTTCAACTCCACACTCTCCTTTTCTCCTCACATCTCTGACATCTGTAAGAAGTCAAACTACCAACTGCACCTCCTCAGAGGTATTCTTCCTTTCCTCTCCTTCCCCCAGAAGCTCACTGTCTATAGAGCTCTGGTTCTCTCTAGGCTGGACTACTGCAACAGACTCTTTCTAAATCTGCCTAATTTTACTCTCCACCCTCTGCAACTCATCCATTACAGGACTGCGAAACTTGTTCTTGGCCTCAAACCCAGGGATCGTATCTCTGCAGCACTGAAATCTCTGCATTGGCTCCCAGTGGCTGCAAGGATTAAGTTCAAGACCCTCTGCATTGTCCACAAGGCCCTCTGGGGCTTGAGTCCTCAATACCTCCAATTCTCTCCTCTTAAATAACTTCCTACTCAAGCTCTTTGCTCCTCCACCAGGCAGATGGGGAGCAGGTGCAAGTGGATCTAGGTCACCTGGCCTAAGCCCCACCCACCTGGTGCCTTCCTGCCTGCCACTCTTTTTGACCACTTAGCAAGCCCCGTCCACCTGGTGCCTTCCTGCTTGCCGCTCTTTTTCACCACTTAGCAAGCCCCGCCCAACTGGTGCCTTCCTGCTTCCCACTCTTTTTCACGACTTAGCAAGCCATGCCCACCTTTTGCTTTCCTGCTTGCCGCTCTGTTTCCCTACTTAAGGAGCCTTCCAGCTTCTTTTCCTTTGCAGATGGGGAGCAGGTGCAAGTGGATCTAGGCCGCCTGGCCTAAGCCCCGCCCACCTGGTACCTTCCTGCCTGTTGCTCTTTTTCACTACTTATCAAGCCCCGCCCACCTGGTGCCTTCCTTCACCATCACTGTCTTGTGGCCAATGCTGGATTTGACTTTTATGGACTTCATTCATTCACGGTGTGTCACTCTTTCTCAACTCTCATGCTGGACTTCCTTTGCATCTTGTACTCATGGGGGCCCTGAATCATGGTGTTCCCATCTTCTTCTTGTATCCTGGCTTGCAACATTATGTGTTACTACTGACTTCTGCAATTGTATTCGCTCTCCACTCTTGCTTCTCCACTCTTTTTGACTGCTTACTCTCTTTTCTCTCCTCCTTTCCCTTCTCCCTTTTCCTATCTCCTCCCCTTACTTTCTCTATGCACTTACTCTATCAGAATTGTCCCTGGACCTAATATGATAGCAACCTCGTCTATTTCCTCCACCCTCCCATTACTGTTTTTTTTCCTCCCCACCATCCCTCCAGCATTATCTGAAATGTCGTCAGGCCTAGTATGATAGTCGCTTGTTTTGTTCCTCCCCTCCCTTTCTGCACCCCTCTCCCTCACCTTTTGTTTTTCTCCGGCTCTACCAGAAATGTCGTCAGGCCTAGTATGGTAGTCACCTGTCTGTTTCCATTTCCTTCCTTATCTATGTCTTAGCTCTTGCACTATCTGAAATGTCGTCAGGCCGAGTACGATAGTTAATTTCACATCCTTACTGTTCATGGCCTGTAAGAATGTGGTTGTATTTTCCCTTGTTCCCTCCCTTGACTTGAAGCACTTTGAAACACATTGTGTATAGGCGCTATATAAATAAATGATCATATCATATCATAACTCTGTCAGGGTCACTCTTTCTTCGGCTCGGGCCTCCCTCTGGAACAGCCTCTCTGCCTCTCTGAAACTTGAGATGAACCATCTCTGGTTCCGGGAGCACCTCAAGACCTTCCTCTTTGATTCTGCCTTCTCTCTTCTTCTCCCCTGTGGATTTCCTGTCTGATACTGCACTGGTCACCTGGCTACCCTGTGATTTTGGACCCAGGCCCCTGCCCGCCCAGTTGCACACATGCACTGCCTTCCGGCAACCCTTGCACTTGGGTCTGTATCTGTAACCCTACAGTCCCCCTATCTGCACTTTTGGACACCTGCTGTCTGCACTTACCCTTGCACCTGCCACCTGATGGCCACTCTTCTTGTTATTGTTTTTTTGATCCCATGTACATCACTGCCCCCTCCCCTTTTCCCTGGCACTTTTTCTCCCCCCCTGCACTTGCGCGATCTCAATTTCACTTGGCCTAGTAAGATCGTTGTCTCTGTCCTCCCTCTGTTCCCCCTTCCTTGCTTCGTCATGCCTTGAAACACTTGCGTATAGGCGCGTTCCAAATGCCGTATCATATCATTATCATTATCAACCCACAAAAAAACGAATCATGGGAGCCTAACCATTTGAGTGAAAGGACTCTTACTTTTCAACAAGGCTATTCATATAATCTTTTAAGGTCCAATCAAATCGGCCATTTACTAGCTCAAATCTTTATAATTTGTTGTCTTTATAGCCATTATTATGGTATAGGTCCACTCCAGCACACTGCTTGCAGTGCCTGTGCGTTTATGCTTGTGTTCCTTCAATGGTACAACTGCAGCATACAGAGTGCATGCAAAAACAAGATTACCACAAGATTTCTGCTGCAGTGTAACATAAAGTCTTTCATGGCACCGTTTTCTTGGAACCCTATTGCATTACAAAAGCTGACGTCTGGCTACACTAGGTTTATGAATGACCTGGATTTGAGGATTAATGCCTCAAAGTCAGCTGTGGTGATGGTGTCTGCAAGCGGGAGCAATTCGGTGAAGATGAACCCAATGATTTGTAATGGAGCGGTCATTCCCAGGGTTAAGCAATCTGAGAATGATCTTTTCTGCTGCTGTAACTGGTCGAGCACACCTTTGTAAACAAACACTTAAGATGAGTCAGCATCTAGGGGGCTTTTTTGCTTTATGGCCATGTGCCAGGGTCAACCCTTAGATCTGATTTTGAAAGTTTACATGGCCCAGACTAAGGCCGCCGTTTTGTATGGTGCCCCTCTTCGGTACTATATGAAAATGCTGAATATACAGACAAAAGAAAATACATTTACTAAACGATGATTTCAGCTACTAGGGTCTTCTCCTAATTTTGCTTTCCAGATTGAACTGGGATTGGTTTTATGGGAAAATCAGTGGACGCTTGCTCCAATTTATTTATTGGCTACGTTTGTGGTCAAATGTCAATGCAGGTCTAACTCATTTTATTGTTAAATCTTTTTTGGTGAGAGAAGAGCGTAACATCCCCTGGCTTTCTTTTATAGGTAGGTCTCTCTGACAATCGCATGCATCTGCACTTTTCCCCCTACTATGCTGCTGTCATCTGAACAACAAAAATCTTACAAACATTTGTCTGCTTCGTCTTCTAATGAGAGGCGCGAGTATAAGGTGCTGCGTGTTAGCTCTAAAAGACAGCGCACAGCCATTAGCAGGGTTAATTTTATTGAGTTGTATCTTACTTTGAGTCATTATAAAACTGAGCATTGGCCCATCATCGGTGCATGATTTAATTGTATTTTATTAAGGATGGACACTCAAAGTTGGAAAAGCTATCCTGATATATCGACTTGCCCTATGTGCAGAGTTGCTGAGGGAGATCTTTTGCATTTGGTTTTGTTTTGCTCTGCATATAGGTCCATTAGGAAAGCAACTATCCTTAGATAGTTGCTTAGGCATTTTAATTTTAGACAATGTCGTCCAGCTTTATTTGTTATCCTTTTAGTTGATTCTCTATATGATGTATGGGCATTTTTAAGCTGTGTCTTTAAGAAAGGCTGTTATAAGTGTTTTTGATTCATTATATTAGGTTCTTTGCATCTCTTTCAGATCATACATGTATGATGGATCGACTTTTTATTTAAGAGTGCATTTAATGCTTGGATTTTGTTTGTTGAGTTTTTTTTAAGTGTGTAATGTGCTAGTTTGATGTATTTTATCCAAATAAACTTATGTCTGATGATATGAAAATATAATACCACTGTAACTACATTTACTTTTATTATTTGTGTAGTGACAACTATTCCTTTACACATTCTGAAAAAAATAAGAAACATAAATAGATAAAATGTACATTCCCGAATTACCAGAGCTTTCATAGAGGAACACCCTAGTAAAATCCTTGGGAAAAAGAGTACTATTTAAATTTGACAACAAAAATTCCAGGGGAGCATAATTTATGCCATCTAATCGAAATGGTATCTCCTTATCAGGGCGGGATCTTCTTCCCTCCATGGGAGCAGAACTCACCACACCACCCCCTGCCAAGGACTGCTAACTTCACTTGCTATTGGACAGAGCCTTGAACAACCCACCTGGCTAAGGAGGGCTAATGAAAGGTTGTGGACAGGAAGGGGCAAGTAGGAAAACTGGAAGCAGGGTTATGAAGCCTGTAGAAATAGATAGGGGACTTCTAGGGAAGGTTTAATGCATGTGATACACCTCACAGACCGTTCAATCATAGCCAATTCCTGCACACTCAAACGTGCATATTCGGGTGAATACTCTCACCTCATTCATGCATCAATTACTCTTCTACAGCACTACTGTTAACTATTTAGAACCATTTGTACATGTGATTACTTCTACACGTTAACTTAGCACAGAATTCTTGTATGAGTTTTTCTAAGTCAGTTTTCTAATGATCCAACTAAAAGTGAGCGTAGGTAGGCACCATGTTCGGTGTTGCTAAATTCAATCTTAATGTTTTCCTGGTTAAAGTGTTGTGAGGGCCTCTGGACCTTATCTCCCGACAATAAGTAGTTCAGATTAAACTCCATTTACATTTATGAGTAGCTACAAATGTTGTATGCACTCAGGCTTCACTTCTTTGTGTGGAGAAGGGTCCTCTGACTGTCTCCCCCAATGCACAGATGCAGTCTTTCATGCTAGAAGTGGCCCAGGAGTTCACAAGAGAAGCCCAAATTCCAGGTCAGGAGCAGAAGAGTGCCTCCAATTCTTGATCTCGAGCGACGTTGCAGGCATGGCTTTCAGATGGAAGTTTTAATTCCAAAGCTCAGTACGCAGGCATGGCTTTCAGATGGAAGTTTTAATTCCAAAGCTCAGTACGCCTCCCAATGATGTCTCGTGGTGCTTGAGAGAAAACAATAGTCTGGGATCTGATATTAGACTTTAAGAAAGCGTATAACATGGTGGGGTACAACTGGCTATTGTCAAACTCCTGGAGAACAATTTTACCCAACCTCTGTTATGGCTTGATATGCCTAATGTCTGCCTGTAATGAATAAGCCACCATAGAGTTGTGTTGCCACTCATACACAATCATGCACTTACACTCTATATTCCAAATTGAATTAATTGTAATTTCTGAAGTGTATTTAATTTAGTGAATAACTTTTGGGAACAGGGGAGATCAAACTGTTGACAACAATATTGAGAATTCTTAACTCCTGCTAACATTAAATAATAGATTTAAATGATTTGCAAATTGCATACCTAACACCAGAAGTGAAATAATGTTTGCTAGTTCAGGAGATACAAAAAAGTAGTCGGCCAAGGGAGAAACATATACATTCAATAATCAGTTAACAGCACAGAACAAAAAAGGGGCTTTTAAATGAATGCAGTCCTTCTGTGTCACCCAAAGGAGCCACGTGTAATTGAAATGCCCACATAGAGATTTTTGAGCACAGTACCAAGAGAAAAATACCTTCACTGTCATATAGCTCATCAAAACAACCAACACATTTTGGCCCTGTTAGAGGCATTCTTCAGGACACAAAAAATATGTAATCATAATTTGCTACAAAAAAGAAAATCCCAATATCGCCGGTTTTATAGCACGATTTCAAAATGTTTTATGGGTAAGTAAAAGATAATGGTTGTGACGTTTCCAAGTTAAAAAAATGTGTTAAGTCAAGTGTTTGCATGACTGTAGGTGAATATGAAATAGAAAACAGTTTTGTGACATATATGTGTTAACCAATACAGTCATGGATTTGAATGACCTGTTTAAAACAATGATACATTGTGCCTCCTATATATGAGGTGTTCAAAGAAAATATATAAACCAAGTCATGTTATTAAAAAAGGCTAATAGAGCATATTTCATCAATGACATTAAAATCCCATTCAAGTTTACCACTAATGCTCAGGAACTGATAGGCAACTCCAGTGCTAAACACCTCAATACTGAGCCAAGGAAAACAGAGATATTGGTGGTAGGTGCATCTCCCTCTGTTAAACAGTTAAACAATCCTGTCTGAAAAGCCTGTAAGTTTATCTCTTCTAGTCACACTAGTGGCCAGGTATCTGTGCGGTGTAATGTTTGTTTGTTTGTTTATTTGATAAAGCGCAACCAAACCCTTAGGTAGCTGGGTGTGAGCATTACAAGTATACCTAGAGCTTAGTTACAGAGATAAATGATATTACAGGTATACTTAGAGCTTAGTTACAGAAGATCGTTAAAAAGCGAACATAACGGGCACGTAAAAACAAGTTGCTGCCACCCACTTTACAACAAGACTAGTGGTCATATACATATGTTGCAGGATTACATTAGATAGGACATATGTGGCAGGTACATTACAAACGATAGGCGTGGTGGCATAATGTGGCAAGACTGTGTTATGGTGATATGATATGATATGATATGATTGTTTATTTATATAGCGCCTATACACAATGTGTTTCAAAGCGCTTCAAGGCATGGGAGGGAACAAGGGAAAATACAACCACATTCTTACAGGCCATGAACAGTAAGGATGAGAAATTAACTATCGTACTCGGCCTGACGACATTTCAGATAGTGCAAGAGCTAAAACATAGATAAGGAAGGGAGGGGGAGAGTGGGAAGGAAATGGAAACAGACAGGCGACTACCGTACTAGGCCTGACGACATTTCTGGCCTGACGTTGCATTCACAAGAACTCTTTCTAGGATAATAGTTTGTGAGAGAAATACTCAAACTGGCTTCCATCATTAGCTTGTAAAGGAGAATGAATACCAGTAGAATTTGAAAGATAATTTACAAGAAAAACCAAACCCAACTCAGATATATAGTGCAGATGAGAAAAAATGAATGCCTAAACGAACATTGATGGGGGATGTAATTGTAAGTGAATTTTAAGTAAGTGTACAATGTATACTGGTTTAAGAAATACTATGCCACTATATTCATTCCTTTGCCTAATGCAGCATAGAGTGACTCAATTTTGATTCATTTGCTTGTAGTCAGAATCGAGAGATGGAACTTGGCAACCAATGCTGAGTTTACTCATATGTTTGTATTCTGCTGGCTTACCAAAGTTATTTAGAAATATGCGTACATAGCCAAAACAAATCTATGTTTCACAACTAAATGTTGCTTCAAACAAATGCTGATAGAGGACTGTGATTCTTAATGGTTCTAAAGGTAAACATCTGTGTTACTTATCACTTGAACATTTCTAGGTTTTCTTGTTTCCTCATAGATGACCATTCTACTAATTGGAAAGGCTTGAAACCTCCTTAGTGAGATAATAGAATCTTATTTTCATTGCATTGATGTCAATGTACTTAGAAGAATGTTATAATGTCTGCTTTTAAGTGGGCATGGTACCAACGTTTTTATTTGCTGAGGGTTTGTGTGCTATCCATTCCTTTGTTCAGGCTGAAATTAAAGATTTACTGAACTAACGTCACCCAATATTTGAGTCCAACATATGTTTTTCATGACAGACTGTCTGACACACGTTTGACCTTTAGTATTGGGAGACTTCCCCTGACCTTCTAGCACTGTGAAAAATCTAGGGGCATTGTTTCCGAAGCTCTGCACATCTCATCAGTGGTAAAACAAAAGAATTCTTCCAATTGTAAAATATAAAATGCATCATTCCTTTCTCATTGTTTTCCCAATGTATTCTCTCTGTTGGCACAATAGTGTATTCCAACAGTGTATGCATGGACCTTCTAAACTCCTTGATCATTATTCTACAAAATGTCCAACATGATGCAGCTCACCTGCTATGAGCTATGGTTAGTGTTGTACGTATCCTGCCTTAGTCTCAATTCATTTGATTCAAATTAACTATTGTATTGAGTTGAAAGCAGAGTGTGCAGTTTGTCAAGGCTTTTGGGGCCAGTGATCTCCCTTTATGATTTAAATATGCTCACCCCAGATCAGGAATTGAAATCCTTTTTCTCTCTACTATTATGGATTTCATAGTTTAAGAGAAATTGATTGAGAATCAGTGCCTTTTCAATTTAGGAGGATGTGTGTTTCAATTATCTTCCTGTGGATCACACATCCCATCCTTTGAGGAACAGTGCTTATTTAAGGGGCATTCAAATCTGTGTTTGCCCTACAGTAAAACCAAACTTTAAAATGTATCAGTATTTTCAAACTTCATCATCAGAGAAGTTTTTTTGGCTATGGCTGGGTGTCTTGTCATGACCAATCACACTGTAGTGCTCATTCATCTTAACGCATGTCATTTTTTAACATACGGTAATGAGGGACCTTTCCTTCAGTCAGATACAACAGCAATAAAGCCTTCTTAGACTGTGCACATATATAGGGGCAGTTTAGGGATTAAATAGTTACTCTCGCAAGTGCTGCTGACCAGATGGAGTGCTAAATATATCAGTACTGTAGGGGATCATCAACTCTATCCAAACAGGAATCATCAGCTGAATATTCTGGCAGACCCATCCATATTGAAAATGCAAACCCCATTTGAGAGTATGTGCCCTGGACTGTTCATCCTATCAGTCCTGTGTTCATAGAAGATGGACCAGGTGCTGTTCTGTCTTATTTTTTGGTCCACGCACCATTCTTTACAAGCATGGCATCAGTGCACCTGGGCAGAATGTATTTGTGTCTCACGCTGCTAAGTGTGGGTTTTCTGAGTTCCAGCCCACCTCAATTGTCTCAATAGCAGACACAGCATGTCGGTGGAGAGATGTTACTATTCTTTGTATTGTATGAAATACATTCCATATTTTGGATTTTCATTGAGGGATAAGTTGTGTGCTATGCTCACCTGGCTGTGGCAGTTGCGTTGGTGTTTGATGTTTTGAACTTTTGCAATCTGCACTTCATATTTCCCTCTCTGAGTTGTGAGAGGAGAAGAACAAGTGGGTTCCAGGGGCCAAAGAGCAAGAAACTATTTGGCAAGAACCAAATAGCTTTTTAAAATCAGAATCTGACAAATACTCATAGCCAAACTTCGATACTCACTTGCTTTGCAACCAGTGAATGGCTGTAGTCTTTAGATTATAACTGAAAAATGAAGAGAAAGATGCTAGTATTATATCAAAATAACAAGGGTGTATGCTGGAAATTGCTTATCATTTGCTATTCTGTTTTGAATAGTCATATACTATTTATCTAAGGCTATATGTTATTTATTTATGTGTTTCTATTGTATTGATATAAATGGGCATGATATTGCAAGTGTAAATGCATTTTCCTTTAGTAATGAAATGTGTAGGGAAGTTGGATGGCATTTAATGATAATCATTTACACACGTGTAATACACATTGGTTCCTACATGTTCTGGTGGTAGAGCCCCAATTCTGCTGGCTAATAGTGAACCTGTCAGGTTGTCAAGAGTAAAGTGTCATCTTGCCATAAACATAGACTTCTAAGTGTCTCTGGAACACTGCATCGGCTATAGCACTATTCTCTTTTACAAGCACTCCCACAGTCCTAGTAGGGCATTCTGATTGCCTCTGGGATGGAGGGTAGGCTCTGACAAGCAGGGTATGATGGGAAACACGTCTTCTCACAACTTCATATACCTATTTTCCAGTCACATTCCAACAGCATCCATTCACTAGGACACAAGGAGTATCCTAAATGACGTGTCTCAGATCCTGGAGATCAATGCTGTCATTTACTAGGGTAATTGTTTAACTGACTGTGACATCTCAACATAATGTATTCAAATAAATCAAACAAGGAGAATTAAAAACGCATCCTTCTGTAGAACCACGAATAGGCCAGTGAAAGAAGGTCAAACAAAAAGCACTACTAGGGGGAACATTAGGCCATAAAACATTTTGAAACAGATCAGATCTGTCAAAGTAAACACCGTCTTCTTAAGAAGGTTGATCTATCTACTGATTACTGAAACGGAATAAATAGTTAATGACTGTAGCTGAAGGTGTCCTAATACCCAGTCTGCCTTTGTTTCCCAGAACTGATGTGCTGTATTTGTACAACTGAGTCATTGTCACAAATGGGGGAGGGGGGGCAAAGTCTAATGCAAGCGGAAGATAATACATTTCATCTCAGACATGTGGATCAGTGGATTGGGGACAATTACCTCGTCATCACTGCTCACTGGTTACATTTTGAACAAGCATTTAACAGGACACAGTACAGCATCAGAATAGGTACACCATTCATCAACATGCAACTTTGGTGCATGTAATGGTTTGATCTAAAATGCCTCCCATCAGGGATTTGACCTATTGGAGAAAGGAAAAGAGGCACTGGCTCGCTCGCTGCCTTACTCTCTGATGATGAGACGTGTTATTTGCGGCAGCTTGAAATGAGCCAAACAACTTTGCTGCGCTGTGGAATGTCAAAAGCATGCGTCCGCTGTGTTTTCCCAATGCCTCCATCTTGTGATGACACATGCCATGAGCCACTGCAAGTCTATAGAAGCCATGATTTATGCGGCACAGGGGATCTGCCCCATTTCAAGAACGTACAGAGATAAAGAAATACATTGAGTAAAGTGCAGGTGTGAAGAGTTTGCCATAACACCAGATAAAGACTGTCAGACTAACTTAATAGGGCACACTCTAACCTGCTAGAGAATCAACATGAGCAGAGCAATGCAGTGGCAGATGTTGAGTATTGCCTGTCCTTTGTTGTAGCTGTTTGTGCTGATCAAAGTCTCTAGAAGGTGACTCTCAAACCCAGACATACAAACAGTACATCAGGGTTTAAGGGACCTGCCTGGGGGACCAGAATAACTAAGTAGTGGAGGTAGGAGTAGCGTGGCAGTGGGGCTGCACAGTGGGAGTGTGGATGTGGGGGGACCACCCTGAAATGGGCAGTCGGAATGGGAGAGGTAAGTATAAGACTGCTGCCTTTTATGAAGTCAGTCTTATGCTAGTGGTTTTTAGGCATAGATCCATTTGTGGAGACAACCCAACAAGTTAGCATGAACATTTCTTTGCTAAGGCAGGTGCCGCTGCTCGTGTAAATACTGGCCCAAATTGGACATGTCCAAGACAGTGAAACAGCAGGGCCTGCCTTATAAGAGCGCTTTACAAATGAAATGCAAATAAATAAACACATAAAATAAAATAAATAAATATGAGTATGCAAGAGAATTCCTCTGATCTGTAGGTGGCCATCCACACTGTGCTGGAATGAAGGAGGATGTGGAATTCCTGTGGGTGTAATTCCTAGAGCCACACACAAAGACAAAGTGTCCACATTTCAGCAACATCTTGATGAATGTGGGGAAAGATACTCAAATAATGCATGCTAAATGTGGGCAGATATGCAATATGCATGTATTTGGAAGAGTATTTACATCAGGGACTGCAGAATCTAGGCCATGCACCACTCGCGAGGTTGCACATTTCTTCATAAATTTCGATATTATTAGACAACATCCTCACGGATTGCTTACATCTGAGCCAAGTCCATGCACCACCACTGTTACACTGGATACATGCTGAACAGACTGTGACAAAGAATCCTCTTGGTGATACTGGTCTAATACAACATGGAGCAGCAGGCGTGCGGCAACACATATGATGGACACATATTGGAAGGTAATGTTATCCTACTCTGTTCTGTTTTGTATGAGTAAGACGCCTTTCTGCCCAGCAGCAATTGTTCATTTAGCCCTTTACAGCCCAAGCCCCCCCCTGCTAATGTCCAGTATAAATGGTTAGTGCTTCCAGGTCTTTCATGTCTGACCACAGCAGATGGCTCTCTGAGTCATATATCAAATAATTGGCAACTATTAAAATATGCCAGTGTCACATCCTGGCAAAAGATAACAAAAAACATTTGTTTGAAGTCCAATGTCAAGATGATGATAACACAAAGAATTATTTTGAGTTGTGCAGTGCATCTTAAACATAGAAGGCTGGGGCCTCCCTCTGGAACAGCCTCCCTGCCACTCTAAAACTTGAGGAGAACCATCTCTGGTTCCGGAAGCACCTCAAGACCTTCCTCTTTGCTTCTGCCATCACTCTCCCTCCCCCCTGCTGATCTGTTCTCTCTTGGCACCGTGCACCTGCCACCCTCTGGCCTCGGAGCCCAGGTACCTGCTCACCCTGCCACCCTCCCACACTGCCTCCGGGCTATCCCCTTGCAATGGGGTCTGTATCTGTACCCATACAGTCCCCGCCCCCTGTTTTTTCCTGCACTTATCAGACCTACCCTTTCTACTGCCTTAACCCCAGCACTTTCCAATTGCTGGCTGCACTAGCACCGTTTGTTGCCTTTATTATTTATTTATTATTATTTATCTGTTTCTCCTTTGCTCCGCACTCTCCACTTCTCCCCCTTCTATGCACTTTTCCCCTCCCCTCTCCCATGCACTTGCGCGTTCTCAATGTCACTGGGCCTAGTAAGATCGTTGTTTTGTTCTCCCCTGTTCCCCTCCCTCGCCTTGTCGCTCTCTGAAACATTTGTGTACGAGCACATTAGAAATAAAATATCAATATCAGAAAATAAATATCAATAGAAAATGGAGTAGAGATGATGGGTGAGGATTGTGAAGCACACACTGACAGCAAAAGTGGAAATGATTTAAAAAACAAAACACATGATGTTGGTTCCTACGAGGGATAGTAGCGTGGTGTGTTTTACTATTCTGCACTTGGACCTTTGCATTTCGTCCCTCTGCCCCCCAGCCCCTCCATCGCGCCTGGACTTGCAACACGATGCGGGTAGCTGGGGGTAAGGATCTTGAACAATTTGCGTGCATCATCTCCGTTTTGGCATGCAATCGTCTGTTATGCCTGGAATTAGTTCATTTAATTGTGCTGCGCCTGCGTTGGATGTTGTGACCAGCGTGGTGTGTTTTACTATTCTGCACTTGGACTTTTGCATTTAAAAATGTAAAATTGTGCTGTGCCACCATTGCTGTTAGGCCACTCCAAGATGGCCGTGTTCCGAGTTGCCTTGCCAAATGTTTTGTTCTTGGTGTGGGCCAGCCCCTGCCTCCTCTCCCATTGGTTGCCTTGGCCCCTTAAGCCAATGGCAGCAACCGGGAGGCGGGAGGCGGCCACACCATCGAAGGCCCACTTCTAAGGCCTTGTCTACCACTGTCCACCACGGTAGGCCGGATCGCCGACCCCCCTGAGTGTCTGTGTGCCCCCATGTCCCTGTGAGTATCTGTGTGTCCCCATGCCCTCCCGTGAGTGTCTGTGTGCCCCCATGCCCCCCTGTGAGTGTCTGTGTGCCCCCACCCTGCCTTGCTCCCCCCCTTTTTTGGCTCTGTGTCCCCCTCTTACCTGCCTTCTACCCCTTTCGCCCCTCCAAAATTCCCTCCTCTTCTACTATCTTCCTACTCCCCATCCTACTTATTTCTTCCTCCTCTCAGCCTTCCCCCTCCTAGCACTTACTCCTATCATCTGTTCCCTTGACTTTTGATAGCAGCTTGTCTGTCTCCCCTCCTCCGCCCCTTGTTCTTCTCCCTCCTCCCCCCACCCCCGCTTTTTAAATTTGTCACTGATAAATTTGCTCAGTAGCGTGCCTTGTTCATCTCCTTCTCCCCACCCATATCCCCCCGCTCCCCCACCCCTCCTCTTGTATACCACCTGCACTACATCAATTGTCGTCAGACATAGTAATGTTACTGCTTGCTTTTTTCTCCTTCTTTTCCATTACCTCTTGCCTTACTTGTTCTATGCACTTGCACTATCAGAAATGTCGACAGGCCTTATATGATAGTTATTGTTCACATTCTGTATTGTTAAAGGACTTTTACTGAATGTAACTGTATTTTCCTATGTTCCCTCCCTCCTTGAAGCGCTTTGAAACACATTGTGTATAGGCGCTATATAAATAAACAATCAATCAATCAATATATTGTTACTTGAGTAGAACCCCAAGAATTCACAGGGCACTTTCCATATTCCTTCAATGTTTCCTACTCACACAGAAAGAAGAGCCAATCCTTCAGTTTTCTAGGTTCCCCACAGAGTGGAGCAAGTCCTGTGTGGACTCACTCATGCAGCTGTGCCATTTCCTCACCTATACCAGCTCTCGGACTGAGCGCTGCCACTCTATTCAATATTTCAGGCTCTCCCACATGGCAGATCCATGTTCTCAATTGAGAAGGTTCAACCACACAGTGGAGCTATTTCCTTCATTTGTCATGCTCAGACACTGAGCCTCTTCCTCAAAATTCAAATCCCCCCCTTTGAAGACATTTCATCAACACATTATGCTCTTCCATAGAGTGAATATATTTTCTGATTGTTCATACCCCCCATAAAGCATAGTCATCCCCACAAATGTTCTGCCCCACCCTCCCATCTTAGAGCTGCACCACTCACACAGTTTCTCGGGCTCTCCATTTAGAAAAGAGACGCTTTCATTGTTTCAGACTCTTACACAAATCAAAGCCGTTGCCTCAATTGTCAGTCTGTTCCACAGAGCTGAGTCATTGCCTTAATGTTTCATGTTTTGCAAAAATGTCTAAGAATGTCCCACAGATTACAGCAATTTCTTCAATGTCTCATGTACCTCTAAAATGCAGAGCCATTCCCTTTGTTTTCCAGGCTCTCCCATAAACCAGAGCCACTCATATACCTATGCAGGCTGTCCCACAGAGATGAGACACTTTAACAGTTTTCAGCCGCTTTACAGAGGACAGTCAATTCCCCATGGTTACATCTTTCTTATTCCATTTCCTTCACTCTCTCTTATTCACAAAGAGTGAAGTAGGACACTGGAGAATGTGTCCCGCCATGGCATCCTCTATGTCTGTATTATTCAGCCCTCCCCAACTTACAATCTGTAGATAAGGCATGCAGTGGGTGTCCGCATGCTGCATCAGATGGTCCTGCTGGTTCCTCCCATTGGAATTGCATCCATAACCCCTAAAAGGTGCTGGGTAGGGGAAAGACAACACTGCTCATGACTGGCTCAGGTTATCCATGAGTGGATTTAGGGCATGGGGACTGAGGGTTCTTTGTGGCAGCATGCCCAATGCGGTGGTGCACATCCAGTGTCACACAACACGTCATCAGCTTTATCTTCACCACCACTGAATGATGCTTTGGAGGTGGGTCAGCCGCATAGGCAGCACTGTGGACATGCCACAAGCCACTTCATCAAAACTGCTTGAGGGTGCTGTGAAACAGATCATCAGTGAGCTCATATTTAGCATGTGGCATGCAAGTGTCATAGATTTATGTTGTAATACGCACGGGCTCGTGCATAGGCATCGTGTGGAATGTTGATCTACGTTCAGAATCAACATTCCGCAGGAGCCGTTGAGCGAGGGGAGCCGTAGCTTGAGGCTGCGGGGTCTTGCCAATAAAGAAACGTAAATACAATTACCTGTGTCTATGTAATTGTGTCATTGGCGACGAGGACCGGGATTGTGGTCGAGACCCTGTTCCACGCGTGTGCTAGCCTGCTGTCTGGCTCCCCATCGTCTGTGGCGCAGTCGGGGCGGACGGGGGCCGACTGGCGCTGGACCGTCTGGAGCTGCTGCTGCGGGCTTGAAGGCCGGGCGGGTGGTTGCCCATGAGGTGTGGTGGTCTAGGAGCAGTTCGGGCGGGGAGCTGATGCCCCGGATCGGAGGCCGGTGAGCGTGCCTGCATTGGCTGTCCTGCGGGCGGTGCGCCCCGCATTCGTCAGTTGCGGGTCCAGCCCCGGTGGAGGTTGTGGAGCCGCTCGAGCGCCCAGGCGGGGTGCGGCCGGGCTGCCGCTGGTTGCCGGCAGGCGCGGAGGTCCAGGAACAGTCGCTGCAGGTTGGTCGGGGGCAGTTGGTGTGGTGCCCTGGATTGGAGTCCGTCGGCAGCTGGTCCGGCACTCGCTGTCCGCCGGCAGCTGGTTCCGGCGTTGGAGGCCCAGCGGGAGCACAGGCAGTTGATGGTCCAGCCCCGGTGGAGATTGAGGAGCCGCTCGAGTGCCCAGGCGGGGTGCGGCCGGGCTGCCGCTGGTTGCCGTCAGGCGCGGAGGTCGAGGAACTGTCGCTGCCGGTTGGCCAGGGGCAGTGGGTGTGGTGCCCTGGAGCGGAGGCCGGGGGGCGAGCGCACCTGAAGTCCGCCGGCAGCTGGCCCGGTACTCGTTGTCCGCCGGCAGCTGATTCCGGCGTTGGAGGCTCAGCGGGAGCACAGGCATTGGCGGGCACCAGCAGTTCGCCCGGCAGAGGGCGCCGACCTGATTGGTCCGCCGGCAGATGGTCCCGCCCCGGTGGCGTGCCTGAGTGGGGGCCCGGCGGGAGCACAGGCACCAGCAGTTCTTCCGGCAGTGGGCTCCGCCTCGATAGTGTCTTTGTAGATACGAGGCGGGGCTAAGGTGACGTCTGCGGGATCAGAGCTGCCTGCGGTCGCTCCAGGGAAGCAGGAGGGGCTGCAGGAGCAGGTGCAGTGTGATTCAGGAAGCAGCCGTCTGTCGGGTTGGTGGTTTGAACAATAATAAACAGGAGGAGATTAACATCTGCTACGTGGCCGGGGGGGCTGCTGGTAAGGTTGGGATATCCCACATCGTGGATTTGGTTGTGACTCACCCTGTGCCAGGATTTTGGTTGTACTGCATATGCGTGGGGGTGCACGCTCACAAGGCCACAAGGGAAGACATCCGGGTGCCGTCATCGGGGTTGATGTGGAGCCTACTGGCTTGAAGTGTCTCTGATTTTAGGGGCACTTAAAAGTGGATATAAGTATTTTTGGGTGGGCACAAGTTCTTAGCCAGCAAAGTTGACAATGTTGCATACAGCAGCTAGGCCTCCACCAGCATTTCTGCCTAGCCCGGGAGAACCAGTGGTGCCTTGGGAGCAGTGGGTAGATGCTTTTAAAGTATATTTGCGGGCTGCTGGTGGGGCAAAGTTTAACGATGATGAAAAGGAGGCTGCTTTGCTTAATTGTATTGGTACGGAGGGCTTGAGAGTCTTTCGTCACCTGCCTGCAGAGAATGTAATGATTCAAGGGGGTGGTGAAGGGGAAATGGTTGTAAGTGCCTATGAGACAGCTTTGAAGAAATTGCAAGTACGCTTTGGAAAAAGAGTAAATGTGGTTTTAGAACGCTATAAGTTCTTTTCTAGGGCACAAGGTTCCACTGAAAGCATAGATTCATATGTTACTGCCTTACGTGCGCTCATGGCTACTTGTGGGTTCCCGGGTAACGGTGAGGAACAGATTAGGGATCAGATAATGATGAAAACCTCAAATCAAAAAATCAGAGAGAGATTGTGGATTGAGAGCGATCCGTCACTGGATAAGGTTTTGGAGATTGCTAGAGCTATTGAAGCCTCCAAGGCGAGTGTACAAATGGTTACCGAAAGGGATGGAAATAGGGAGACGGTGCATGCGGTGGTGTCAAAGTGCAAGAAGGCTCTGGACAAAGGGGTTGCACAAGGGAATAGAGCACAAAAAAGTAAAGAAGTGTGCAAAAAATTGTGGTTGGGCAAGTCATACAGTGGATTCGAAATTCTGTCCGGCTAGCAATGTAGAGTGCAGGAAATGTAAAAGGATGGGCCATTTTGCACGTATGTGTAAAGGGCAGGTGGTCGCAAATGTATCTGCAGAAGAGTTGACTAGGGGCCTGGAGGGAGTGTCAGGTGGGGGTCCCAAACAGACAGTCATATTACATGTGGAAGGTGATGGGCGGAAGGGTCCATGGGTGTCAGTATTGGTCGACCAGCACCAGGTGGAGATGTTGGTGGATTCTGGATCACCTTATACACTTGTGTCTCCGGAAATGTATCAAGAGGTTTTGGGTAAGCCGATTTCTAATTTGTTGACTCCAGATATCAGACCGTATGCATATGGGCAAAATGCCATTGAGCTACTGGGTTATGATTGGTCAAACTTTTCATTCAAAGGAAGGCAGACTTTAGGTAAATTGTATGTGGCTAAAAAAGGGATAAGTGTGTTGGGTTGGGACGAGCAGGCAGCACTTAAAATACAAATTCATCCTGGTGAAAAAGAACCGGTTCTCAGTGTCGGGGAGAGAAGTGAAGAGAAGCATGTAAGAGTAACGCCTACAGTGCTTATGAGCGAGTTTCCGGAAGTATTTTCTGACATCCTGGGAAAGCTTAAGGACTTTACGCATCGCATTGTGTTGAAGAAGGGTGCAGTGCCTAGAGTTCATAAGGTGAGGGGTGTGCCAGTTTCAGTGAGGGAGGCATTTAAGGCGGAATTGTCTAGGTTGCAGGTGGCAGGAATAATAGAACCCATTGAGGCTTCGGAGTGGTTGTTTCCTGTGGTTTTGGTGAAGAAGGGTGATGGCAGCATCAGAATGTGTGTGGATCTCCGGGAGTTGAATGCCAACATATGGGTGGATCGGCATCCTTTGCCAAATATTAATGAGTTGCTCTTGACGTTGGGTGAGGCTAATTATTTTTCGACTTTTGATTTGTCAACGGCGTATCACCAAATTGACTTACATGTTGAGTCGAGACATCTTACTTCATTTGTGACTCCATTCGGGGCGTTCAGATTTTGTCGTATGCCGTTTGGTTTGGCTTCGGCCTCGGCAGTATTTCAGAGGCTAATGCAGCATATGTTTGAAGGGGTGGAGGGTGTCAGCTATTTTCAAGATGACATTTTGGTTTGGGGCAGCAGCAAGGAGCAACATGATGAAAGGGTAAGGAAGGTCATGCAAATTCTTAAAGAGAGTGGCCTAACAGTAAAATTAACAAAGTGTCAGGTGGGGGTGGAGGAGGTCACATATCTGGGACACACTTTGAGTTCACGAGGTGTAAGTCCAAAAAGGGAGTTGGTACAAGTGTTGAGGGATACGCCAGCTCCGGTTAATAAGGATCAGCTGAGGGCTTTCCTGGGTCTTGCAGAGTATTATGTTAAATTTGTGTCAAATTACGCGGAAAAAACTGTGGCCATGAGAGCTCTTATGAGGAAGTGCGTAAGATTTGTATGGTCTGCGGAGTGTGTGGCAGAATTTGAGCTGGTTAAGAGGGAGGTGGAGAAGGCTCCATGTCTGAAATCATTTGACCCAAAAAATAGAACTGCGTTGACGGTGGATGCAAGTGAGGTGGGCCTAGGGGCAGTGTTGGAGCAATGCATCAAAGGGGAATGGGTCCCGGTGGCTTTTGCTTCGAGGACCTTGAGAGATGTGGAAACCAGGTACTCGGTAATAGAGAAAGAGACTCTGGCAGTGTTGTGGGCATCAAAACATTTCAGGACATTTGTGTGGGGTATACCTTATGTAGTTAGAACGAACCATAAACCGTTGGTACAGGTATTTTCTTCCAAGGGAGTCATGGCAGTATCCCCGAGGATTGCGAGGTGGTCTGTACAGTTACAAGATTACAACTTTTCTTTGCAGTATGTTCCGGGGAAATTGAATGTGGTAGCGGATTGTTGTCCCGGTTGCCAGTTGTAGAGCAGGATAATGAAGGGGAAGTAGGGAAGGAGGATGATGTGCAGGAGTGTCAGGTTGCTTTGGTTACCTCGGCTGTGGAGAGGTCGGTGTGGGATCAGGAGTCTGAGGGTGACATTGAGTTAAAGTGGATTAAGGAAGGTTTGGTGAAGGGGTGGCACACTGTGAAGGAGAGGCCGGAAGGGAAAGGCTATGGTCAGGTTCTCCAGGAATTAGCAGAGGGTCCTTGGGGTGTCTCGAGGGGTAGTAGATTGATACCCCCGATAAGTTTGAGGGGGAGAATGGTGGAGTTGGCACATGAAGGTCATTTGGGCCGATCATTGACTAAAAGGAGACTGAGAGAGGAGTATTGGTGGCCGTCAATGGACAGGGATGTGGAACAGGTGGTGAAGGAGTGTCAAGCGTGTTCTGTCAGTGATAAGAGTAAGGTACTGCATCCACAACCGGTACATCCTGTTGAGGTTCCAGAGCAGGTATGGTCGAAATTGGCGTTGGACATTATGGGTCCATTCGACTGTCTGGAGCCTGAATCAAGGTACATGTTGGTGTTGGTGGACTATACGTCCAGGTGGATTGAGGTGGCGGCGTGTTCAGATATCACGACCAGTACGGTAATTGATTTTCTGAGAAGAGTGTTTGACCGTGAGGGTTTACCGGCAAGTTTAGTTACGGATAATGGTGTGCAGTTCACTTCTAGTGCCATGAGAGAATTCTTGGAAAGGCATGCCATTTCGCATTATAGGACAGCTTTGTATAATCCGTCGGCAAATGGGCTGGTTGAAAGGGCTAATGGCACGATTAAGTCAGCCATACAATTGGCGTTGGCCAATGGTTGGAAGTGGCAAGAAGTGGTGACACAATATTTGGCTGCATATAGGAGGACTCCGGCCGTGCTAACGGGAAGATCTCCATTTGAACTAATGAGGGGCAGGAAGGCAGGTACAAGGTTGAGGACATTGGCTATGGGGGGCGGTGGCCCATGCGAGATGGATTTGCAAGCAATACATCGTAGCATTATAGAGCGCCAGCAGACTATGGAATCCTCACAAAGGAGTAGGAAGGAGTTGAATGTAAAGCCTGGGGATCAGGTGTACATAAAGAATCCTAGATTAGTTCATAAAGGGTACAGCACTTTTATGCCCTCGAGGAAGGTTATTAAAGTGGGAAAAGGATATGTGCATTTGGAGGATGGCTCTGTGTGGAGTAAGAGGCGTGTGGCGGTGGATGGACGTGGAAGTGAGGATAAGGATGGTGTGGAGTGGGAGGAGGAAACACAGGAAACAGCGATGGATTATAATCCTGTGGTGTCTCAATCCATTGGGAGTGAACAGCAAGAGGGGGTACCAAGCCAAGGTCCTGTGGATCCACAAGTAAATGTGGAAGCTCAGAATGCTATGTCTCAGGAACCTGAGCTAGTTCAAAATAGGGATCGCATGGGTAGGAGCTGTGGACGTCCCATAAGATTTAGGGATTATGTTTGTAAGAGTGGAGGACATTAAATATTATCCATGATTCTTGAATGGTTATATGGTTAAAGGAGGTGGCATTTATGACATGTCATGTTATGTTGTTTCATCTTCCATTACTAAGAAAATTGTAAATATTTTTATCCAAGGGAAGAGGATATGTTGTAATACGCACGGGCTCGTGCATAGGCATCGTGTGGAATGTTGATCTACGTTCAGAATCAACATTCCGCAGGAGCCGTTGAGCGAGGGGAGCCGTAGCTTGAGGCTGCGGGGTCTCGCCAATAAAGAAACGTAAATACAATTACCTGTGTCTATGTAATTGTGTCAATTACACTCTGCCACAGATGAATATGGTTGTACACTATCAAAATGGTGTGCAGTCATAAAGTCAAATTAATAAAGTCGAATTACAATAAAATCGAAAAAACAAAATGTTGAAAAAAAATTTTTTTTTTGGGTTCCGCGATAAAAAAAAGGGGTAAAATAAAAAAAGGGGGCGTTGGGGGAAACCCCCCCATTTCGAATAAAAACATAGTAAAAAAGAAATTTGATTTTTTTTTCCGACATTTTTTTTCGATTTTATGAACTTCGACTTCATGACATTCGACGTAATGACTATAAACCATCAAAATACCATGTAGTCGGTGGTGTAATTAAAGGAGACATCTCTTGACCCAAATGGAATTTGGCAGAGGCGTTGCTAGGGTTGGGGGGGTATCAGGGGCTACAGCCCCAGATATTTTGATTCGTAGCCCCGGATAGATGCTCAGGGATTACAGCCAAAAAGGCTAGCTAGCCCCCAGTCCCGACAGTCCCAAAATTCGCACATCCCCAGATCTTTTCCAGATCTAGCAACCCCCCTGGAATTTGGCTAGGGACTCTAGCACTTGTCTGGCTTTCTTCCCAATAGCAGGCGAATGCTGAATCTGTCCCATTGCATGGCAGGGTGCCTCCACCACAAGGGCTGATCCTACTGCTGAACATCATGCTTCTGGGCACCACCTCCTGCTCCTCCTGTTAAGATTGCTCCTTCAAAACTATCGTACCAGAAGAATAGAGATGTACAGGGAGTTATGGGATGAGCATAGATGAATTTTGTGGGATTAGATAACAAGGATAACAGGGTGCAGCATTCAGATGCAAATGAATACAGCTCAGATGATATGATATGATATGACGTGGCATTTATAACGTGCCATACACAAGTGTTTCAAGGCGTGACGAGGCAAGGGAGGGGGAATAGAGGGAAGATATACAACGATCTGACTAGGCCAGGTGTCATTCATATCGTGCAAGTGCAAGGGAAGGGGGAAAAGGAGAGGGAGGGAAAAGTGCAGTACATGGGATAATAAATTAAAATATAAATAAAAGAACAGCCAGCAGGTGGACAAGTGCAGGGTGAGTGCAGACATAAGTGCTGGTGGGGGGACTGTAGGCATACAGAAAACAGTCCCCAGGTGCAGGGGTTTCCAGGGAGGCAGGGCAGGCGTGCAACTGGCAGGGCTTGGGCCCGAGATCAGATGGGTGGCCAGGTAACCAGTGCAGTATCGGGACTTAGCAGATGCAGAATTATTTCGCCCACCAAGGTGTCGCCCACCAGCAATCCCCTCCCAGATCAAAGGAGGACAGTGCAATTGAAGATATTTGTGGTGGCAACATTTTTTATGATTATGAATGTCTTTGGGCATGAACTCATGCAAGGTGGCTAATAAGAGGCTGCCAGTATGTCAGGATCTTTAAGGCACACTCGTGTTTCTGTTTTATTGCAGCTTAGATTCAATATATTCATGCAGATCCATTTGTAAGTATATAGTAGAGAGACACATTAAATATGTCTGCACCAACAGATACATTGTTTTCGAGCTACCGAACGAATGCACGTATTGCGAGCATGCGTGCAAACAAGACATGACCAAGACAAACACTGGATGGTGAAAACATTTTCCGAGTTCATGCAAACCAACACATGAAGGGGAAAGCAGACAGAACATGCAGAGAAGGTGGGTGGCGGAATGAATACAAAGGTGAGGATGAATGGCTCTGCGAGGGAGAGGAGTTATGTGTGAATGAATGATTATGAGGAAAGGTAAATGCTGTGGGCATCACAAAGCAACTCTGCATTTCTTTTGCACCATACAAACCAACAATGACTTAATGAATACATCAATGCATTAATAAACGGGTAATAGAATGTTGCGGTAGGGATGAATGCAAGATTTTGATGATGGATGAATGAATCCGAGTTTCATGGCACACAGCAGTGTAAGAATGTATAGATCGTGAGCATGTAGGGATGGGTGAATGAATGTGAGGCTGAGTGAATGAGAATGTGAGGATGGGTGAATGAGTCAGTGTGATGGCAGCAGTGTGAAGCGCACAGCAGTGCTTTGTGAGGTGTCCCACCTGTTTAGCATGCACAGGAAGCATGTAAGCATATGTGACACAGGGTGGGAATCTACACGATTGATGGTGCAGGTGTCAACTTAATGAAAGGCTGAAATGTGACAGGAGGCATGAAGGTCTTCCAGCAGAAGCCCACCATTCTAGTTCCCACAGTTTTAATGTGTGGACATATTGAAGGCCGTGTTTCAGCTCCTCATTCCAGAAACTGTCCTGTCCTACCCAGTATGTACGCAGTTGGGTACTAACCACACATTGGTGGAGGCAGCTTTTGGTTCCAAGGTGGTAGGCTGGCTCCGAAGGATGCCCCATTAGTCTGATAAAGTCTGTATTAGTAGTGGCGGACACATTCAATGGAGAGGGGCATTGATGGTTCCCTGAACAACCTTGAGAGACTGTGGGTAGCGAGAGGGTACTATGTAAGGTGGTTTCAAATGGTGCATTTCGAGCTTAACTTTTGAGACAAATGGGGTATAAAGGCATGCAATATATAGTGGTTGTCAGCAGGGTAACAATGAAAGATAACAATACACTCCAGGTCACCAACAGTGCGCAGGAGTATTTTACAACATTTTAATGATGCCAGTACCGACACTATACGTCAACATTTTCTCTGTAGAACATGTTCATGATGTCAAAGCCTCAATATGTGGTTGCATTGCCAATGTAAAATGTCCGTAATACTGCAATCACAATATATGCTTTACATCTTTCATTATGATGTGCCAAAAACATGAGCCGGAATCCCCATTCTAAAGAACTTTATGATGCCTATCCTCACAATGCTTGCCAGAATTCCCACTGTAAAACACTTTCATGATGCACGTGCCCAGTGTATACATCGTCATCAGTGCCACACTACACAGACACCAGCATGAAGGCCTGCCTACTGAGAAGTAGTACTTTAGAAAAAAAGAAACTTTCACAAACCCCTGGTAAAAGGTCTGAGTCACAAAAGTAATGATACCAGGCAGTGAGGCAGCCCAAAATTAGCATGAGAAACCATGGAAGCTATGATGCAGCAGGTCAGCTCACTCTTTTAATTGGCCAATCTGCTTACTCCACCCCCCTTCCGCTGAACCTCCACCAACCGTACAGTTCAACTGCATGTCACCAACCTTCTCCAACTTCCACAGCACATGTTTTTAGGGATATTTGTTCGACAAATGGATGCAAATCTATAAATAGCACATTGATGATTACTTATGACAAATGTGTACTTTTATTTTAAGTATGCGGCTGTGATGGGGAGGAGGCACCAGGTGAAGTGTTATGAATGGAGTGACATGAGCATTCATCCAATTTGGGTCTGCTGTTACATTAGGATTACCAACAAAAAAAACCTGATTGGATGAATGCTACAGAGGAAGGGAATAGCAAACTGAAATTATGTTTATATTTACAGGCATCCGAAGGCTGCATCACACACTAGTCATATTTTGGCCAAGATCACATTGCCAACTTTCAGCCTAAACTAAAAATTTGAGGTGAATGCTTCATTATTCACACATGAGGGAGGGCACTCAGTCAATCAGGTGGCTGGAACAGCGGGTGAGAATACATAGTGTTCCACCAACCGTTTCCAGACACCTGTGCCCTTCTTCAGGTGTTGCCTTCTTTGTTTTTATGTGGGCAGGCAACAAGGTGCCTTTCCCTGTTGCCTCCCCACCCTCCGGCCCAAAAGAAAACATACCCTTTCCCACCCCACAACATCCCCCACTTTCCTGCTGGACCAGAGCTTTGTGATCCATGGTCATAGAAAAAGGACTAGGTCCCTTGTCCAATGGTGGCAGACATATTTTTTTCTCAAGAGATTGGTTCACACAATACCATCGAGCCCATCTCCTGTGAAAAAAAAACTATTTGCATCCGGGCAAACCCCAGGGTGGAAATAGCAATCACACCCCATCTGGGGGCATACAGACTGGTAATGACCCGCAGCACTGACAAGGACTTTGCTTCACTCGGACCTCCTTGGGGTGTGATTACTACGATCATAGTCAGGGGTTGTGTGTCAATTGAACAGAAAGTGTGGGAAGGCAGAGCACTGGAGTATACGACCTTGTAATGGATGCGACTTGAAGTTCTGCAATGCAATGGATAGGTAGTGACTAATTAGAAATGACTTGATCAAAAAAGTACTTTGACAGCTCATACTCCTGTGATTCTCAACAAGATGTTAATGATCCCAACACTGAATACCACCAAGATGTCAGGCAAGACTAAGGAAGCAGTATTTCCATTATCAACCACTCTGCCATGGTTATCTAAGACACAACCCAGCAAAGTTTCTGTGTCCATGCCAGGTTGAGCTCTGCCTTGTTGGATTTAAAGTAGACTTTAGGATTACACAAGTACTGGTCAAAACATGTCGCTCAAATGTTCAGCCATAAATGGGAGCTGTGAGACTGACGAAAAATGTGCTGGGAAGATAGGATCGTGTTACATTGTTTTCTTTTTAAGAATGGAATGGCCATTGTTCCTTCACTAAACCAGAATTGAGTGAGGAGTTTATAATGAAACAAATATCCTTCCTGATTTCCAGGGAAAGCTGGGAGGGCGAGCATCATGTGGGTATCTAAATGGACAGCTAAATACCTTTCTAAATGTGATGAATTGATAAGTTTGAGCGATTTTCAAGGGTTTAAAAAGTGTAAGTGAGGTTCCTTAGATCTTGTCAGAGCAAGTAATTGATGATGAGTTCAGAGAGGCTCTGATCCTGGTGTCGCCTCGGAATGCCCCCACAATTCTTCAATTTCACAAATCTCTCAAAACACAGCTCTTTCAACAACACCTGACCACGGACAAATTCCAGTGGACGCACATACCAAAGCACAGACCTCACAGTAATGAGCTACTGTTAAAAGGGGCCAGCCCAAATGCAGGCTGCCCACGTTCTGTACAGAGCTCTGTTACTCTCGAAATAGGTCCATGATTTAAACAAAAAAATAAAATGTTAATTGCATGGCAAAGATTACTATTTAGTCTCATAAAAATGATGATAAAATAGCCCCTTAATTCAGCTCAGAGTTTTACGTAAGTGGATGATGACGTGGTACAGTCAGAGAGCCCCTTTTCAATGATGAGCATCTCCTATGAGGTGTTATGTATGGGATTCCGCAATGTATGAGGACAGGCATACATTTTCTGCCTTAAACAGAGTTTTATTTACATGCAGGAGCCTAAAGTATTCATGTATTTATTTATTCCAAAGAGTAATGTGTACTTCAATGGTTTTAAAGATGTTAAGCACCAATAGTACAAAATTATTTGGTGAAATTTCATCTAATGCAACTGTAACGTCTAGCCCACTGGGGTTGTTTGGAGAATGGGATACGTTTTTTTTTTTCAATGACAAGTTTTCAATTTCTTATTATTATTTGTTAAGTCTTCGGTCCCTGGGCTGCTCCTTTCGAGAATTTGGTAGAAGCAGAGCATGCGGGTTCCAAAATAGTCAGATTAACGAAGAGAAAAAGGAGGCTCTATAGAAATAGATTCTGAGAAAAATCTTTGATCCATTGTATGCCCTGAGTCTTGGTTGTTTGCAAGGCCAATGGGATTAATCCAAGAGAGGGAAACATTTGTCAATTAAATATGAACATCTTCAATTAGAATACATCAGTGGCTGTTGAGAAAAACCTGAGATACAAGGTCACTAAAAGTATCTGGAGATTTAGAATCCTGCTTATGTGGTCTATCTTTTAATCCTGATAATATCAATTACTGAGCTGCCAGGCACAGTGTACAGGTACCTACGCTGAGGAAGAAGGCAGGCAGTCATAAGTCACAGCTGTCACAGCTGTCCGGGTGATCAGAGCAAAGATGCCACAAGGGTTATTAAGTCATTTGGCAGATAACGTTTTGTAGCTGGAGGTTCCATCAGATCACGTTCTGTGTTATGGAGAAGGTCTAGTCTGTAATGCAGAGCGAGGTTGTGAATAAAATGAGCATTTTATTGTGCTAAACTCAGTTCAGAAATACAGGAAGTACAATGAGGTATGTTTTGCATTTAGGGCTATGTCAAGGAACAATAGCTGCTCTCCAACATTGGAGCCGAGAAGCTACAAGGGAATTACACCATTACTACGACTCTAAAATGCTGACTGCGCTTTTACTGCGCTGTCAGCATTTTAGAGAACGCGGACTCCCATTAATGTGCCCAAGTGGAGCAGGGTTTGCGGGGTTTCTCCCGCACTTTTTGCTCACAGTAATTGGAGTCAGGGGTTGCGGGAAAACATAAAAAAGCAGATTCTTTTTTAAAAGGACCCTGCGTTTTCTGCACCGCCCCACGTAAGTTGGAGGAACTGGTGCTGCAGGGGTACAAGGGTGTCGGCAGCGCACACAGAAGTGCGCTGCAGTAAAGGTAAGTGGGGTGGCGGTAGGGGATGGATTATGGGGGGTGATGTATCTGATCACTGCGCTGTGCCGTAATTGGTGTCAACATTTTCATTGGCGCAGTTACGAGTGGCGCAGTGAGGATATAGATTTGCTACACAATATCACAATACCATCCATGCTCAGCACATGCCAACCACCTGCCTAAACCAAGATGATGGGAGGCAGTTATTCAATGAAATGCTCCCAGGTTACTTGCCCCGCCTGATGTCTTTCAGGGCAAACCCCAAGTCAAAAATTTTAAAGAGTAATTAGGTTATGCAGTGCACGCTCTGTAAATATGTCGAGATAAACATAAACATTGGTTGTCATTTCATTGGTTATATAATCAGGTGAAATGATCATTTCATGATTTACATTCGTGTTCTTACTATTCGAGGATGCTGGAAGGTTCCCATGGTCACCCCAGGTCCAATGAGGTGCAGGTAGACTCTCCTGGGCATGGCTCCAACTCTACAGCAGCACCTGCACGAGAAGGTTCCCGGAAACTGGCATTATCCTCTCATGATCGGAAACCCTGCCGACCGTGAATCATATAAAAGGTTATAGGTAACATGGAATCTGCAAGCACGCTCTATACTTTACAAGTGAAAGAAAGAAAGCAAACATTTAAATAAATGTGCAGTACATTGGGGGAAGGATGACATGTTGCACACCTTGTTCAAGAAACCCAAAAACAACAGAACAATAAATACGTAACAAAAGAAGCACATATTATTGACAACACCAACCAGAAGGTGCACAGACAGTAAAATATGCGCAGCCATGCTGCACATGATACCCAAATCCTTTATGGACATTTGCATGTAAAACATGCACACACATATGCACATAAAACACGTCATGAACCTCAAAATGCATTTGCAAGACACAAGTGAGGGCCCTGGGTGTAGAGGCACTGTCAGGGGTGGACTTCAAAGTAGATCTGATGCCTCACGGTGGGACTGTCAAGTGACTTTTTCTGTGACGTGTTGTCAGATTGCAGAGGCAAGAGTAAGTGCAATGCTGTCAGGGATATATTGGCGCCCTGACAGAATTCCCCTCTAATTAATAGAAACCCCCATGCTTTGCATGAAGCATACTATTCATGTTTCCCACCCACACTCCCGAACAAAGCTCAGAATTTAAGAAAAAATGAATTAATTTACAGGGATGGGTTCTTTAAGGTCCTTCACTATTAAAAAGCGGTTGGTGCCAGGAAGAACATTCAGGGCATATCCCAAAGTTGCACTAATACAGATGGCTGCAACCAATGACTACATCAGTGATGGGTACACCTGTATCACTAATGCATTCACAAGAGAGCTGGCTGCAAGCACAATGCACCCGCAGACCGCTCGGTGCAGCGAGGTTCACGAACCTTTGAGAAGCAGGTTATTGCAGCAAGCAATCGGACCACACATAGTGCAAAGATGCACATCACACAGTCTGTGCAACAATACTTAAGAATCTGTGACTCCTGTCAGATCAAGCTTCAAATGTTAACCCTTGTTCAGACATGTCTTCAAAACTATTGCCTGAACTAGTTAGGAAACTTTTGAAAAAAACAGACAGCAAATAGTTTAGTGATATTTGAAACCTTAACTTTTTTTGCCATTTTCTAAAACAAGACTCCATATTAGAGGAGGCAGACAACCTTCTATTATATTGAGGCGATATCCACTTCATAGTCTCTAGTATCGGTTTATAAATATGAATACAATCATGGCCATTTGATTGACCCTGACTTTATGCAACAATAACTCGATGGTTTTGAAAGTGATTTCGAGTAATTCAGATTCATTGGTATAACGACCTTGTTTTTTTCCCTTACTAATAACTAACAGTCCGAACACTCCAATTTATCCAAAATAAAACTGTAAGATGCATACTAGACCCGAAAGCTTAAGACCATATCATTCCAGGTCTAAAAACCCGTAACTGATTACACATCAAAACTCATCAAAACTAAAATAGAACTCAAAATCCTAAACATTATCCACAAGTCCATCCACTCTTCTAGGCCCTCATGCCACCAATCAATGCTTAAGTGTGCCATCCCACACATATATCTATGGCCATCTAATAAGGCTAAAGTTACTCCTGTCAAGCCCTGGCTAAACAAACATGGAGGCAACTCATTCTCTTCCATTTCCGCCACCCTATGTAACAAACCACAAGACTACATCTCCCAAGAACCCAAATTCAACACCTTCAAAAAAGTATACAAAGACTGGTACACTGCCAACCTTCAATGACAAGCCTAATATACCATCTGCTTCAACCTTCATATACATAACAATACCCACATGACACCATCCCTCTTTCTTCCGGACACCCACCTTTTTTAACTGTATAAGCGCAAAGACACAGAGGCTCCCCATCCCTACTTCCTCTCCTTCCACCTTGGTTAACACTTTCCCTACTACCATTTATCTGCCTCCTTCCATTGCACAGCAGCACCTTTGCCTTTTCAGTAAACTGCACTCACTTTAATTCCAAACCTACCTTCCCTCCATTACTGATGTCCCTGCCCACCCATTCCCTGTGCTCCTGCTACGTCTCCTAAGCATTTCTGGAACATACTCTCGTGTGACTTCCAAGTATTTGCTTGCTTAATCCAATAAAATGTCAGTGGTCCATATGTGCATTTTCAGCCTTGCTGCAACCAGAGGTCTTCAGCACCTTGAAGCTTTCCTGCTGTAGTATACATTTTGGGATTCTATCTATTACTTCATGGTAGGTTTTATTATGGTGGTATTTGATGTTATTTTATAATCCATATTATTACCCGGCGAGGGTGCAATCAGAATGAAAGAGCCATTCTGATTGGCCCTCGCCGAGTGGTTACCAGGCCAGGAATCCCTCCGTCGGCCTTTGTCCCCGGCGGGGGTGTGGCAGCCCCTCAGCCAATGAGGAGGCTCGAAGCAGGGCCATCCCCGCTCCGAGCCTCCCCAAGGCTGAGAGGCTACCTTCGCCCCCCGCCGGGGACAGAGGTAAGGCTTTTTTTTCCTTCCCTCCATCCTCCCACCTCCCTGCCCTCCCCACCCCACTTACCTTCTATGCCTTGGTCCCCGGCGGGGGACGATGAAAGCCTCCAGCCGTGTGAAGACTCGGAGTGGGCCATCCCCACTCCGAGCCTCCACACGGCTGGAGACTTCCATCGTCCCCTGCCGGGGACCCAGGTACGTTTTATTTCTTCGTTTTTTTTCCCTTTCCCCTCCCTTCCGCCTTCCCAACCCCACTTACCTTCTCTTTTTTCGGGAGCGGAAGCGGAAGCGCTGGGAACACTTCAGTCCTCAGCGCGTCTGCTCCCGATGGCCGCCATGGAAAGGGAAAACGGACTCCATTTTTCCTTTCCATGGTGGCCATTTTCTATGACGTCTTTTCTTTTTTCCCGAAACGCTGCAGTGTTTTGGGAAAAAAATAAAGCTTTTCGTGCCCCGGTCACGCAGTTTTTGCAGGCTGGGGTACTAATAGCTATATGCCCCTCACGGCGGGGGCACTACCGACTCTGGTAATGCCCCAGGGCCTTCGTTAAGGCCCTCGCTTTGCTCAGGACCTATAACTACGGGCCCCAGTGCATTACCTGAGTCTGTAATGCCCCTGCCGCTCGGGGCATATTGCTTAAGTAATATTGTGGTAACTTGTTGGGGTATTTTTATAGGGGTGAGACTAATTTCAGCATACTGCCTGATAATTATTTTTACAAGGGTCACTGACAACAAACAAAATACTGGACTTGATACACTCTTAATAGATGGCTCAGGCCCTACTGTGGTACCTTATGTACAATAGCACACTATGCTTTTTTGGCTGAGCTTCAAAAATGGTAAAGTATGAAATTGAAATACTGAACATTCATTCAATCTCTCTAAACAAACAGCGCACAGTGGCTACTTTACTTTGAGATATTTCTTACCACACATCTGTCTCTCTAAACATGTCAAATGAAATGGACTGAATGCGGAATAAATGTAATGCACCTAAGTTACTTTTGAATCTGTTTTTCAGGGCCAGTCCATTCAATCTAACCTCTGCTCTGATCCACACCCTGTACTGGCTAGACAGGGACACCATCACCACTATAGTGGACATCATACATAATGACCTGGTGAGCCTAATGAATATCCGGACAGGCATCCCCCTTGCTGAAGGTAATGTGTGTGCTGCACTTCCTTGCCACAGGTACCTATTAGCACACAGTGGGGCAGCTGCATGGAACCTCCCAACCCTGTTTCTCCTGTGTGCTCACCCAGGTGCTAGATGCACTCCTGTCCCACGTACGCGACCACATTATCCTACCACGGACAATCGAGGAGGTGAATGCAACCAAAATAGCATTCCATTAACTTGCAGGCATTGCTACTATAATAGGTGTGCTCAACTGTACACATGTGGAGCTGGTTGTCCGGCATGCTGTGGAGGTACTGTACCGCAACAGGAAGCTTTACCATTCCCTCAATGTATAGATGATGTGCGATGCCCGCAAAATAATCACACATTGCTGTGCAAGATTCCCTGGCTCCACACATGACTCCATGGTGCTGCGCAACTCCACGCTGCCCCACTACATGGCATGACATGCTGGAAATTGTACCTGGATGTTGGATGAGTGAAACCACAGCGCCACGAGGGGTATTGAATTATTGGGGGGTGGGGGGGCAGTTAACAGCATAGGCAACCTGTCTGCTGGGTGAGTGAAACCACAGGGCCATGAGGGTTGTCCAAACATAGCATAGCATGCATGAGGAGCACATGTGCACACTGCATGCATTAATCCATCATCACTCCTGCAAAATACGTGTAACCATTGCCAGGTATCTACTGAAGTGCACAGAGATTTGGTAGGCCAATAGAAGGCTAAGTAAGATGAGGAATTACACCAATGAACCTCATCATACCCAACCTGCACAACATAAAACCTCACACATTGAATGGAAGAAGACCAGGCACAGTGTAATGGGTGCCTTATACTGTGACTTATGTCATTTAACAGAATGTGCAAAACAGCAAATGCATGCAGAAGTGCAAGACCTTCACAGCCGTGTTTCCATGCATTTAATAGACAAAGTGCCCACATCAGCACATGTATTAGGAACATCACAAAACATAAACCACATGTAGCACAATGCACCACTCTGTAGAGACAATGCATGAAATACTTGAACCATGCAAAGCAATTCACAAGTTATGATGCTCAGCCAGAGAGAAAACCATCTGCCACACTCAATAAATACTCACTGCACTCACAGTCCATAGGTACAATGCAGGTCAGTACGCCTGTCATGTCACCTCAAGGGACACCTTCAAATAGAATGTGTCAAGGCCTACCACCAATATTTGATTGAGAGGTGTGGGACTCCTCCAATGTAGCTTCATTCCAACACGCTAACACCCACCCAGACATATTCTTGCAAAGTAGCCCCTCACCCGTGACACGTACTAACAATGGGTATCTGACATAGTCATATGGGTGCAGGTGCTGATGTATATGCACATTTAGACCTGTATTAAATGCATACCGGGGATACCACTATATCACAAAAAACGAATTAGGCAAATGTATTTGTTGCCACTGTATATGCACAGTCCATTTCCATTGGTAACACAATAATGCAAATTGAGTGAATTGTGGTCTGTTGCGGTTGAGTTGTGAGAGTGCAGGTTCACATTGATTGGGCCATGTGACAGCAACTGCCCCATCCCCACTCCAACCCTGGATGAGCCCTAAGTTCACTTACTGAGGTTCATAGACAATGACACATGCCATTTACAGTTATGATTTCTTGTGTTTAGTTGCATTTTCCAATGAACACTGTACAGCCAGTGCTAACATGGAATGACCAAATTAGTCACAAGTACCCTTTCTCTCACTCCCATGCAGGTGATGCTGGGTATCCCCTGATGGGCTGGCTCATGACCCCCATCAGGCACCCACACAACAGGCACACAGAGGCCTACAACCATGCACATGTACGCAGGCGCGTCACCATCGAGCAGACATTTGGCCTGTTGAAGGGCCAGTTCGGCTGCCTCAGCAGGTTGGGGGGAGCCCTCATTTACGGGCCAGAGAAGGTTGGCAACATTGTGCTGGTATGTGCCATGCTACACAACATGTGCATCCGGCGCAACGTTCCCCTGCCCCCTGACATG
The DNA here is from genome assembly GCF_040938575.1 of Ambystoma mexicanum. NCBI lineage: Eukaryota > Metazoa > Chordata > Amphibia > Caudata > Ambystomatidae > Ambystoma > Ambystoma mexicanum. The sequence goes on from NC_090928.1 coordinate 743,598,093, forward strand.
GACATGATGCCACCAGAGGATGAGGATGACGATGAAGAAGATGGGGGAAATCCTCTGCGCCACAATGGCAATGATGGATGTGCGACACAAAGAATTAATTGACCACTACTTTTGATGGACTGTTAAAGACACTGCACTGGGCATGGGTCACACCGAAGAAGCAATGTTCAGTCATGTTTGTTTGGAACACCAGGTGGATTGCATAAAGATGAACTATGTACAGGTGTGAATTATTGCCTAACACTACCATCCCATTTTATTTACCACGCGCACCATCCCCCACTACCCTTTCCCCCACTACCCTCTCCCCCACTACCTCTTACACCACTATCCCCTCCACCACTTCCCCCTCCTCCACCACCCCAAATACCACTAACCCCTCCCCAAAACTCCCTGACCCTCTACCCCTACAGCCCCTTCCCCACCACCCCCACACCCAACAACCCCACACCCGCTACCCCCTCCCCCATTACCCCAACAACCCCTTCCCAACTACTCCCTCCCCACATGCACTAGTAACATGGCCTATTTACGCCTCCTTGTTGGAGTATGGGGGTGAGCTTCTGGCAGGTGATTGAGTCGCTGTGACCAATGCACAGGGCTACGCTGAATGGAACTGGTCAGTGTTGTGCTAGAGGATGGCTGAGTGGGGTGGTGATGTGCCATTGTTCAGCTATTGCATTCACCAACATGTTAATTGACTCAGCAATAGCAGACATCACTCCATTTCCCTCCTGCACATGCCTCGCCAGGTGGTACACACCCTCTGTGGCTCTGCCAAGCATTCCTCCTTTGTTACGTGAGGTGTCCTGCATAGTCTGCCGTGTCAGTTGTGCCTCAGTGAGGTACTGGTTGACCAGGGCATGCATTGCCTGCTGACGCTCTTCCATTCTAGTGAGGCACCCCTCAATGTTTCGAATGAGCCGGAGTCCAGGTAGTGGCAAGGGAGGTGGACTCTGAGGGCCTGCAGGAGTAAACACAGCTTCGTCCTCATGGCCACCATCGCTCTGTGTGTCGGGCCCACTGGCCTCCACAGTGCTGTGTGCTCCAGGGCCTTCTGTTGGTGTTGCAGGTTCGGTCACCTGGCTGGGTGGTGGGGATTCAGGCTGTTCCTGCAGCCGGTGGTCTGGGGATTCAGGCTCTTCCTGCAGTGTGTGGTCTAAGGATTCAGGCTCTTCCTGCAGGCTGTGGTCTGGGGATTCAGACTCTTTCTGCTGATGGGCCTGCTTGGCTGCAGGTATTGTTGGCTGATGGACCTGCTTGGCTGCAGGTGTTGTTTCCTGTCGGGACTGCTTGGCGACAGTTGTTGTTGCCTGCCAGGGCTGCTTGGCCGCAGGTGTTGTTTTCTGCTGGGGCTGCTTGACGGCAAGTGTTGGTGGCTGCTGTGGCTACGGGGGAACAGGTGTTTCCTGGTGGCGGGGGGGCTGTGCGGAACATAGCATGCTCTAGTCTTGCCGTGGAGGTGCTTGGCTCCTGGCTAGAGCGGGTGGATTTGCTGCACCGGCAAAGTGCACCATTGGACCTGGGTGTGGTGGAATGTTCACCCTCGCTGTCAGATGATGTGCCTGTGGGGGACAGTGAGGCAGGGCATCAGTAATGGGTGTGAATCCATCTGACAGCCATCAATGCTAGTACATTCAGAGTCATGTGCCTTGTCATGGACATGGTGGAGGAGTTGACATGATTCACACATGAATGTGTGGTGGATGCAGTGTAGGAGCACCTTTGTGGTGCGGTCATGGAGTGTGCAGTGTCTGTTGGCTGGGGTACTGGTTTCTAGTGGGTTAGGTGTTGTGGCAATGCCACAGAGACTGTGTGACATGTAGAGTTTGATTTTGAAATGGATGTGTTTCACTTGTGCACATTGCTGTGTTGATGGTGGGTTTGACAAGTGTGTGACTGGTGTCATTGATGTGTGCATCCACACATGAGGTGGCTTTGGCCATGTGTTGGCACGGCAGTGACGCCAACAGTTGGACAGTGATGTGTGTCTGTGTGCATGCATATGGTACTTTTGTGGGCAATACAGGGGACATGTGGGGTGTGTCAGTGGGGTTTGTTTCTTGTCTTCCTGCCAGGTAGATTACACTTGTGTGGAAGGAGGTTGTTGGTGAGTGGAATGGCATCAGGGATCTGGTGCCACTTACTTGATATTTGGACTTGACCATTGGCATTGGGGATACACGGTGTGTAATGTGACTATGGGATTATGGTTACGAATATTCAACAGCATCATCGGAAGTCACTGCTCCCGTCGCTGCATCTCCAACTCCCTCTATGCTCTCCATGTGGAGAACTGTGCTGCAGATCTCCTCCCACACCTGCAGTTTGATGGGGGATGGAGCACCACCTCTTGTGGTCAGCCCCAGCTGCGCTCTACGACGAGGAGGTTGCAGACACAGAGATGGAGGTCGTCCCACCTCTTCCTACAATCTCGGACTGTCCGGGGTGTTGTCCTCACTGCCGAGACTTTGCGGCCACATCCTCCCAAATGCCCTTTTTTCTTAGTTGTGCTGGGTGCCGCAGATCAGCACAGAACACCACATCAGTATGCTCCACAAGTGTGTCTGCCAGCATGTTCAGTTCCTGTTCACTAAACCGTGGTTTACAGTGATAGATGGCAGCTTGCCTAGCTGACATGTTCCTCAGCATCGGTATGTACTTGGTTTTCGAGTACAATGAGGATTGCAATGGATTATTTTTTATAATGGCCACCGGTGCATTTCCCGTTCCAGCAAGATTACATTATTTCTGGTGCCGGTAATTCTGGCACCGGTAATTACAGTGTCATCGGTGCCGGAGTCAGTGTCTGCAGCATCGACGATGCCGGTATCGGGGGTTCTAGGGGCGTTACAGGCATACCTGTGCTACCATTTCCGGCATGATGGAATGTGCGTACACGCTGGCTCAGAATCTACTGTAGATTCTGGCAACAGTGCTGCACAGAGGGTAGCACCGGCATGACAGTCATTTTCTTTTTTTACCGGCAAACTCTTAATGAGGCCCACTTTCTTTTTGGATTCCATAAAAGTATGCAGCCTTAAATTCTACAGAGTTAGGGTTAAAGGCCACATCGAAGTGTGAAAATGCTCTTTTCAAATGTTGAAGGCATTGGCGAGGGGACATATCTGGCTTTGCCATCATAGTATAAGCTGTTTTTTCGGCATCCTGTAAAGACTGACAAGCTGAGAATTGATGTCTAACCTCATTCTCAAAGTCTGCCCATGACACATGTTCCTGTTCATTGAGACCGCGAATGACCGAATGACACTAGCAGATGCTGAATCTAAGGCCAAGTGAGAGTACTGTCTATATTGTTCCCTAGGTATCTGGAGGGCTTTGAATATATTGCAAATGGTTTCTAAATGGTCTTCCATGTAACACTTGCCTCCCTTTTTGAATGGTGTAATTAAAGTCTTGATAGATTTCATAATTTTTATAGAATTACATGGTGCATTCTTGCGTGTGTCATTTTGTCACTCATTCCTGTTCTCTCGTGGGGAAGAATACGTGTGAGTATTTGACAGTGATTCAGACCCCACCATTGAGTTATAACCAGGTCTGGCCACAGTACCAGTTGTTGGTACATTGTTTTCTTTGCCATAGCTGTGACTGAGTTCAGTTCCATTGAATGTAGTGCCTTGTCGCCTTTCCTGAGACTTGAGACTAAATATCTGCTGTTCTAAGTTCTTGCACTGTCCATGAAGCTGTTATGCCTCATGACAGAGATCAGAATTCTCATCCCTGACCTTACTGATTATTGCTTGCAAGATTTGTGTCTGATACTGATTAATTACCTTGGCCTTTTTGTCATTTTCTTCCATTAATTTAAATATCTCCCGTTCCATAGCATGGAATTCTCTATCTTTCTCCTCAGTATCTTCTCTAAGGGTTTGCATTTCCCAAATAGCGGCATCTTTGTCTTGTCTTATTTCATCTAAAATTGATTTTGAGTGGGTTAATTCTTTCTCACTCTCATTAAATTGTTTCTCTTTCTGAGCCAATTAAGTAGCCATATTGCTGCATTTAGATTGCAATTCCGTATCTAACAGGCTCTGTTTTAATTCTGCTTTAAACTGATCACATTCATTGTCCAAACTGCATTGTAACTTGCCAGAGGTTTCTAAGCGCTGACCCAGGTTTTGAACCTGCGTTGCCCCGTATTGTCTTGCTTTCAAGGCGAGCGCTTTGCCCCTGAGCTAACCTCCGGCCCAGCTATCATCCACTGTTATTCCCTTGCATCTTTATGGACCTGTATAGCAAGAACCAAAATTTTGCCCATAATCTGATGATGCAGTTTTTCTCCTCCTTGCGCTCTGGTGCTTAGAATAGCCTAAAGAGGCAATGCTTCCTTCATAAAAAAAAAATAATCAAATGCCTCCTGTTTTACCTCTGTGGTAATTCTGTCTTTCCATATTGTTGCATTTTCTGCATGGGCATAAATCTTTACCTCAAGATAGTTTGCCAGTTCAGAAAACTCAGTCTGGATTTTGGGACATGGTAACACTCTTGCCAGTGACACTATACTGAGAGTCAAATTAGCACACATTACTGAACTACCTCACAGCACTAATTCAATGAATGAGTGCACAATATGGCTGTGCTTTAGAATGCAAAGCCACGATCATTAACTGCTTTAAAGTCTCCCAATGGCCAACGCACCAAATATGTCAGATATATGTTGGGGTTCTATCTATTACTTCGGGTTTTTTTTTATTATTATGGTGGTTTTTATAATCCTTGGTAATATTATGGTAACCTGTTGGGGTATTTTTGTAGTGGTGAGAGTCATTTCAGCATTCTGCCTAATAATTATTTTTACCCGGGTCACTAACAACAAACAAAATACTGGACCTGATACACTCTGAATAGATGGCTCATGCCCCCCTCTGGTACCTGATATACAATAGCACACTATGCCCTTTTTGCTGAGTTTCAACAATTGTTAAGTATGCAATTGAAATATTGCACATTCATTCAATCGCTCTAAATAAACAGCTCTTGGCATTTACATTACTTTGAGATATTTCTTACCACACATCTGTCTCCCTAAACATGTCAAAAGAAATGGAGTGAATATGGAATAAATGTAATGCGACTAAGTGACTTTTGAATATGTTTTTCTTATATTGTAAAATAGAAATATGCATGTTACACAGAATGACACTTATGCCCACATTGTATTTCACAGTGAAATAGCTTTTAGCACTCTATCTGTGCAGAGTCCTCGGCATTGTGAAATTTGGCAAGAGAATATACTTTTTTTTTTTATAACAGTACAACTTTTAGAAATATAAACACAGGATTACATGCACGTTAAAAATAGACAGCACCTAAAATGAAGTGAGCAATTTAACATAGAGTACCTTGTCTTATTCACAACAGCAGCCCCTCACTTAACTTCATATTTGCCTAGATTTGCTGGCAGTATTTCTGATTAATTCTGCCATAGAAATCTTCCCCAATCTTTCTGTCTGCCCTGCACAGGTCAACCCAGATAAGGACAGGTTCAGCATCAGACAGCTTGCCAGCATTGAATTCTGACTGCCTAGCCAGACCTCTTCTGTTCCTTTGTTTCCCAGTGCCCGAAGATGAATGAATCTCCCACTCTGCCTCAAAACACTTTTTAACAAACCCCCTTGTCACTCAAGGAAAACACCTCCCCTTGAGCATATCATTCAAATGAAATGGCATGTGATTTCATTGTTGGAGAACAAAAGATACATCTTTCTTGCACTTCCTGATCTAATACAATGACCTGTTTTCAGTAGAACAGATCATCACATTTTTTAGTTTATTACCCAGCGCAGATTCAGCCTGCATGCTTAAATTCCCATTTCCAGGGCATGTTTTTTCCCAATCTGCATTCAGCTTGTTTCATCATGGACTCATTTGCACTATATGTTATTAAGGGATTCAATTACATGTTAACTGGAGTTGGGTTAAATTAGTATGTTCATTTATGTTAGTATTATATTCAGTGCAGCTCAGTTCATTGAAATATCATCCTGAAGCAAAGAACAATTTCAGTCATGTGCTCTGTGCATTGGCATCTATGTAATTCTGCCTGAGACACACACTCTTGAGTCCAGTAATGCGTTTCACACCTTGGGCCCCAGTTGCAGTTCAAACACACGCTAACATGTGCGTGCTGAAATGATTAACCTAACTGTTAAAATTCAGAGCCCCTACTCCTACACTGTGAACTGATGCCTGTATACAAGACACCAATAAAATAAATTCTATGTGCATTATTACCTTGTAAGCATTTCCTTTAAGACCATTTATGATGAACGGTGTTCACATCATAAAACACTTTTACCACAGTATTTTAAACAAAATGTATTCACGATATCATGAAAATGCAAGTTTTGTGACAAATCAATTTATTTCAATGCTGACACATGCCACACCAAACCGGTGCATTAGCGTGACATGTTTTGTGAATACCTTGAACAATTGCAAATAAACCAAACTAAACAAAGCACGACAAAATAAATTATATGAGAAATGGATTATTATATAATTGCCTCATTATGCTGATGAACATAAAAGAGTCTGATTCTCTTAAAAAAAAGTTCGACTAGAGTTTTATTTTACCAGTCGTATAGCTTAAAAACAAAATAATAAAGGGGGGGCAGGGAGAGTAAAAGGAATCCTAAGCAAATATGAATCAGTACTTTCAACATGTGTGTCAAATACCAATTAAGCAAGCTTTTGCTAACTCTAAAATGATAAAAAACGAATTTTCCATGCCTTTTTTAAGTGTTGTCATCCTGCGGTGTAAGACAGTGTTGTGCTTCTTGTAACAAAGCACCACTGCTGCTGTGATAGCTCAATATTTATTGTTTGTCTGTGTGTGTTGCTAATTTGAATTGCTTAAAGAAAACGGAAGTGATCTCATCAAGATAAGTGTCTGTAACACTTTTTGTGTTGTTAGCCAGGATTTCTATTGAGGTTATCTCATCCTAACAAATATTTATAGCACTGTTATGACAAACTGGCCTGCCGCCTGCTCCAAAGGCAATACAGACTCGCCATCCATAAAAAGAAAAGTGCCTACATTCAGGCACGGGTCTCCGGCGCATCCAATAACTCGGCTGAACTGTTAAAAATCTGCAGGTAACTAGCCAACACCTATGCAGTCTCCTCCTCCCCTTCTCCTTTCCAGGCCCTCTGCAATGCACTGGCCTCACACTTTGTCACCAAAACTCAGGACATTCTGACCACCATTTCTACACTCCCTCACAACCCATCCCACAGCCCCATCCACATCCCAACCCCTCCCCCCTACTTCCTCCTTTTCCTGCTTCTCTCCTGTCACACCAGAGGAAGTTACCAGAGTTGTCAGTTCCATGATGGTCTCTTCTAAACAGGTCTCCGCTTGCTCATCCAGGACCATCAAGGATAACATTGACTCTCTTACCCCTGCTCTCGCTGATTTCTGCAATCACTCTTTTATCATTGGATCTTTTCCCACCCCCATTAAGCACTTTCTTGTGTGCCCACTCCTGAAAAACACCTTCCTCTGACCCTACCTGCCATACCAGCTATTGCCCTGTCTCCATCACACCCTTCCTGGGGAAGTTACTTGAGAAGGTGGCCTTGCCCAAACGTAACTCTCCCACTGAACTTGTTGGTGGTCTCCAAGACCATCAATCTGGATTCCGAGCATCCAGAGGCACGGAAACTGCTCTTCTTAAAACCCGTGAAGAACTACTCGCATCTCTTGACTCCAACTGCCAAGTTGTCCTTATCCTTCTCAATCTCTCCTCTTCATTTGACACAGTTAACCATTCCATCCTCTTACAAAGGCTTCATGATACACTTGGTATCTTGAAACAGGAACTGGATTGGCTGTCCTCTTTCCTCACTAAATGCTCTTCCCAAGTCATCCTGGGCCTCTTCTCCTCTCCTCTCCTACTGCCATCTCCACCTGTGTTGTACCCCAGGGCTCTATATTTTTCCCTTGGCTCTTTAACATCTGCCTTGCTCTCCTTGCATGCCTTATCTGCTTCTTCTCCTCCAACTTGCAGTGTTATGCAGATGAAACAACAGCTCTTCTTCATACTCCTTGCTGACCTTCTTGAACCCTTCATTATCCCTGTCTGCCTATCTGCCATCCAGTTCTTGTGCGCCTCCATTGATCTCTGCCTCAATGCCTGTAAAACTGAGATCCTTCCAATTGGGTCCCCTGCTCCCTCCTTCTTCCTCTCTCTCTGGCCTCCCTCCTTGGGCTCTCCCCCTGTGACTTCAACTGAAGCCAGAAATCTTGGAGTCATATTTGACTCCTCACTCTCATTCCTCCCTCACACTCAGGACATTGCCAAGAAGTCCAACTATCAGCTCTTCCTTCTCAAAACAATTGTACCATTTCTTACTTTCCCTGAGAGGCTCAATATGACTCCATCCCTGGTTCTTTCTAGACTTGACTACTGTAACAGCCTCCTCCTGAATCTTCCTTCATCCACTCTGTGAACCCTTCAGCTCATCCAGAATAGGGCAGCAAGACTTATCCTTTGCCTTAAGCCCAGGGACTGTATCTCTCCTGCACTAAAAAGTCTTCACTCGCTGCTGCTTGCTGCACAGATTAAATTCAAATCCCTCTGCATCATCCACAAGGCTGTCTGAGCCCTGGGACCACACCATCTTCACCTTTATCCCACTAAATATTTTCCCTCTAGACTACTTCGATCCTCTGGCACCAACTCTTTGAGTGCACATTGTTTTGCTAAACAGAGGGTAGGGGGCTGCTCACTTTCCTCTGCGGGCTCCCTCCTTTGGAATAACCTCCCCCTCCTCCTGTGCCTTGAACAAGATCTTCTCAAATTCTGGAAGCTCCTTAAGACTTTCCTCTTTTCCTCCTCTTTTCCTCCTCCTTCCCTCCTTCTCCCCTCTGCTAATCCCACAGTTCCTGAATCAATATCCTTGGCCGTTATGCATTTTTGGGGCCTTGATCTCCCTCACTAATTCTTCCCAGCTCCTGTCACTTTGCATCTGCACACCCTCCACTCTGGAGACTCGCACTTACACCTCCCATGGCCCTACACCGTTTTGCCCTCAACATTTCTTGCACTTCATTCATGGCCCACCAACAAGCTCAGATTCCCCAGCCCTTGCCCCCTCTTCCTTTTCCCTCGTTGCACTTGAATGGTCTGAATACTCAAAAGGCTTAGTAGGTTCATCCCTCTCCCTCTCCCCCCTCTGCTCTTAACATTGTGTTTTAATGTATTTTCCACCCTCTCTCCCTCCCTGCTGTGTGGACGCTTTGAAACAGTGTATTCTTATTGTATAAGCGCCTAACAAGCAAACAATAAATAGATAAATAAATAAATGCCTTATGTAGCCATTCACTATTGAAGGTATGTTCATGTTTAAGTGGCAATGTGAAAAAAAGAAAAATCAATGGCTGTATACCATAAGCTAATATGCATTTTATGGAGTCCTACATACATTTTTGCATGTTATGCAAACCTTTGCTAGCACTAACTATGCAGAAAAATATGACAGGTGGCAGTTAAAGTTCAAACGTACTGCCCATGATGATTCCTATGGTAATGTACAGAATCCAATGATGATGAATGGAAGCTCAACAGAATAAAAACACAATATAAGAAGACTTTTATATAAATGGTATATTGCTGGGCACTTTTTCAATCACTGTAAGTCAGTCTATGAATATGAAATATCTGACATTTTTGTTAAGCATGAAAACACTTCCTGTTCCCCTTAATGGAAGGTATTGGCATATTTCTTAATCTGAATTAAATCCAGTATCAGTTCACATCACAGTACACGTCCATTTAATTTTAGTTCAACTTAGTTTAAGTTCCTGATTGCCACCACTGTGATTTCCTCAATCCTAAAGATGTGGATGAGAATCAGGAATAGGACGAAATGTGTGTTTAGGTGTGGTCGGTATGGGGCTGGGGGGGTGTCCCCCGCAGCACTCCGCTCCGCTCACTACAGTGAGCGGCAGTTGCAGGGGACCGCCCCCGCCAGAAAAAAGAAAAAAAAAGTTTGGCCACGCCCCTGCAACACCTTCTATAGTGAACGGGGTGTTGCGTGGGACACCCCAGCAGCTCACCCTAGTCAAAAACAAACAAAAAAATGAAAAAAATGAAGAAAAAAAAAAGCTGGGGGCTGCAGGGGTGTCCCCGCAACACCCCGCTCACTATACTATAGAGTGGGTGGGAGTTGCAGGGGACACTCCTGCAGCTCACCCGAGCAAAAGTAAAAAAAAAAAAGAAACAAGAACTCTGCGGTGCCGGTTCCCGATCACGGAAGTGAAAGGGAACGGTGCTGCAGGGACACAGTGCGTCTAAAGGAAATGTAAGTAGGCGGTGCGGGTGTGGTGGGGGTGTGAGTGAAGGTGTGAGTGAGTAAATCTGTGTGATTTGTAATGGAAATGTTTGCATGGGAAATGTACGAACATTTTGTAATGCGTACATTTCCCATGCAAACATTTCCGTCACGAGATAATCAGCTGCGGATAAATCACACAGATCCGAGAATCATTTCTTCTTGCAGATAGTCATTCAACCAATCAATCCCAAGGCATAGCAGATGACCATATTTCAGATAATGTGTGTTTAATTTTAAAATCTCTTAATGTTTTTGCCCTATTTTCGGAATATTGTGAATTGTTTTATGGGTATTATGGTAAGTCAGAAGAAGGACATGGACTTTCTGAGGACATGGTGTCTGATATTTTATTAAAGTAAAATGATAAAGGGGCTGATTCAGGGAATTATTTGTGCCAAAAAACTGAGATTTCGGCCCCATTCTGTCCGCAAATCCCTGTTTAACAAATGGGGATTTGCAGCCAGAATGGCGCACAAATCCCTGTTTTTCGGCGCAAAACTTCCATGAATTAGCCACAAAGTCTAGCTTTCCCTATCACTATTGGGGAACCCTACCTACTAAGGTGCTTGTCAGTCAGTTGTGAACATGCAAAGAAATAAGGCTGCTGTCCAAAACTACCTTTACTGACCCTACCAGTATGCAAACTAACTTAGGTCAGGAGAATGACTCCCTTCTCCTGAAGGTACTTATAGTACCAGTCTCTAATACACAATTCGCAAATAGACTCTTGTGACTTCTTGGATCAGTCAGAGCTAAAGATCTTTAAATGGGTTATTCAGTTTTCTCTTCTCTTTGGGATCCCCTTTGGGGATCTCTTATTAGATCTATACTTGTGGCTTTTGATCTCAGCATATCCTTGTATGGTAATACTGCTTTGATGGGCTTTCCCTCTAGGGCCGTAGCAATTCAGCTTGTTTTGCTCTGCTTGACTTTGGATGTGGCTCAATTGCTTAGATCCTCTAAGTTCTGACTCATATCTTTCTGTCAAGTTACTTTCCCCTTTTCCCAGGGTATTAGCCACTGATCTTCTCTCTTATTGTTCTGCTTTCCAATCATTATTTCTCTTGAATCACAATATTTGGCGTTTATTTGTTTCCAGGTTAACTCTGTTACATCGATTCTTCTGAGACAAGTTAATTGTGTGGTATAATGATTTCCTTGGGTCCTCCTCTGCTTCCTATAGTCCCTGTTACCTTCATTCTTGAAGGAGAATATCTTCTAGTGCCTTCTTCCTCAGGGACCCTCTCTCTTCTCATGAATCACTGTCACCTTCTCATCTTTGGCATCTCTTTGATTGTGCACTCCCATTTCCTCTCAGTGTCCGGTGCTCCGCTTGTGACTGGACACCCTGTTTTCTGTTGCCAGTGGTATCGGCAATGGTTTGTGGACCAGCTGTCTACCACAGATTCTTCTTCATGATCCACCCACCACCATCTCCTGGGCTCCTGCCCTGTCAGCTTCTTGTGCTTCAGGTTCACCTTAGCTTAGGTGTCCCACTCTGCAATATCGAGCAAGTTTGTAACTCGCAAGCTTCCTACTTTCTGTTTTCTCCAGTAGTTACGCAGCTTGGGGCCTTCTCCGGCTCGCGTATGCATTCCTCTCTCTCCTCTCTCTCTTCTCCCTCGTCTCTCTCTGGATGCATGTTCATCAACATAATCGTCTCAGTGGATAGGGTATTCTGATTTAAAGGGACATGATCCTTTCTAAATAGATAACGGTATCTATTAGGAGTTTCTGCATCCCAGTCTTGATACTTCAGAGTTCCTGGTATTTTAAAACATCCCATGTGGGCCACAGTATGCACAGCTTGAGGAAGTCCTTACAGGAGCAGGAGTCCTTGTCCCCTAAGGGGAGTCTCTCCTGGTGAGGTCCCACTTGCTTCTACTCCTTGAAGGGTATTGGGGAGCAAGCTCACCTCGCTAGCCTCACAGGGGGTTTTACCCTTGGGTAGAAGGGATGATATTCTCTCGATTCATCACAGTATTCAATGCTTAAATTAATGAGGCCATTGCTTTTTGATATTTTTTTAAAATAAGCAACATTTTTCTTGCAATTTCCCATACCGTACTGACTGCTGAGTCAAGCAATTGTTGTATGCATCCTCTTTTTCTAAATCTGATGCACGCATTATATTTTTTCAAATTAGGTATTTTCGAGTCACTAAAGTTTCTCTTAAATCTGATTATATCACCTCTTGGAATGTAAATCTCGATATCCGTGAAACAATTGATTGTTTGTCACTTTTCATAGAGAATAGCAGAGATTGTTCACTATGGCATTTAGCCTTGATGGTTTTTTTTTTAAAGTGTTGTGTGTAGTGCCAATGTTCAAAATATGATCAATGTATCTTAGTCACTGTCTTACATGTGTCATCACTTTAACTTTCTATATATATGTGAATTTGAAGTATCCTAATTGTAGGTTGGCAAGAGTACATTTGAAAACCTCTAGCATTCTGCAATTGAGGCACTTTGCGGAGGCAGATTTAGTTTTTATAAAAAATGTAACAAAGAAACAATTAAGAAGCACCCTCTGATGTCCATCACATGTGTAAAGAGATTTGACATCCAATCCAAAGTTGCCAATAAGTAATTGGGCCTCATTACGGGTCCAGCAGTAACCCTGCAGCTGCTACCCGCAGGTTGCCACCGGACCCAGCAAATAATTACCAGGAAGTCAGCCACCAGCATTTTTGTTAGTCCCCATCTCCATGGTGTCCCATAGGACTCCATGGAATGGGGAATGGGGAAATGGGAGCAACAGTGCCGTTGCTCCTGTGAGAACTCTCCCAGCAGGTGCCGTCCCGCCCGGCAGGTCTGACCCTGGGGGCGGGATGGCACCCAACCGCAAGAGTTGTAGTGTGCCGGACTTGAAAAACAAAAGTGCCGGTAGGCTTACCGGCACCGTTGTTTCTGGACCGGCACACTTGTACTGAGGCCCTTTGTCTTGCCATTGTACTAGATTTAATAACTTGACCATGTTCATGCTGTCACTATTAATATATTTTAATGTATAATACATTTAAAAAAACAGGATAAGCTATCAGTTTAATTAAAATTCAGACCAATATATAGCCATATAACTAACAGGATGAATGCAGTATACAGCATGGAACACACCAAACCAGTTCATAAATAGCATTCAACGAAACATGCTAACAAGGATCATGAAACAAAGTTATGCTTATGTTAATGAAGATAATTAAAAAAGGCATATTAGCATCTTTCATACTGCCACTATTAATACATCTTATAAGGGAATGACAAGAGACACAAGGGTCCCACAAAAGGGATGGAGCATGCATGGAAGCATTGCACGTCATGAGGATTAGGCAAATTACAATCACAACTGAGATGGAATTGTGAAAATGTAAAAAAAAAGAGGCAAGAAGAACATTTCATGTGTTATTTCTTTTTAAATCCTTCACACTTGTCACTATATACAATTGATAATCGTATGAAGTGAGCATATGAGGTTCTACAACACATTCAAGTCATGTTTCATAAATCTCCAGTTTTTCATATTTATTTGAAAGGTGAGAGCAATAAACAGATTTAGTAAATTAGGGGATTGAATGCACATCACATTAGAATTGAATTATCCAGAGAGTTTAGGATGACATTTTCGAGTTAGAAAGGGGCAGAGAATTTGAAGATTTTCTGTAGTAAATCCTGTGCTTGTACCCAAGACATATTCATGAATAGGCATTCAAATATTATTTGTTCGAAATCAGCATTTGGGTCTTGGTAGGACCTACAAATGACAGGTTGCTAAGATGCAAATATAGAAATTCACTGAGGTGCAAAAAGAGTTAAATATATTTTGAAAAGTATGGACTGGGTCATGTTAGACCCAATATTAGTACTGGATACCTGAGCCCAGATCTTCTCCCAATGATCTAAGGAACTAGTAAAAGAGCCATCCAATGTCCATAAAAATTCACAAGGATTTGTGTTTATTGATTAACATGGCTCTTACAGAGGTAAAAGCCAATAGTAGAATAGTACTGTTAGCTGTTGTAGTGGACATTTAGTATTTTAGTTAGGCCAATTCTCATTTAAAATGTCAGCCAGATTGAGGTATTCAGTGAGTTATCCATTATCAAGTTTGGAAGAGATTTGCAAGTGAGAAAATAGAATACATTTTTGAATCTAAGTACACTATTTTGAGTATCAACCGTATGAGTCATTTTAAGGAAATGCTTCCTTCCACACTTCACTCAGGCTAGGGCAGATAATGCCTTTTTAAGTATTCCCTCTGACAAATTAAACAAAAGGGCACCACAAAGCCAGGCAGCCAGTTTTGTTCGATACACTATAAATCAAAAATATCTGCCTCAGTACAAATTCATGTCAGTATTTATGAAAAACAGGGAAAGTAGCTCCTCCCCTATAACAGGGTTGTTTCAGTTGACTGAGAGAAATATGAAGGGTCTTCCATTGCATAACAAAAATCAGAAGTATAAAATCAATAAGATCAGAAGCATAGATAAGTGGTAGAGGATAATAGGAACAAGTATAATTTTAATAGAACCGTGGCAACCTCACCAAGGAAGAAATAAGGGAGTCAATTTACCAATCAAATCGTCAATTTTATTGATAGATGTTTTAGAATTAAGGCAAATTATTGAATGAATACCTTTAGAAACAAAAGTTCCAAGGGATAATAGAGCTTATCTTATCTTAGTAACATTTATATAGTGCATCGTACACCCACGGGCATCATGGCACTGCAGCAAGCCAGGACAGTCAACTGGGACAAGATTAGTTAAACAGAAGAGTCTTCAAAAGACAGTGAAACGAAAAATGGTCCGTAGTGGCACGTAATGGCCGTGGGAGTGCATTCCACAGCTTAGCTGTGACCACAGAGATAGCACGGCCTCCCACACGGGTAAGCCGGACCTAAGGTATTTGGATAGTGAGAGGCTCTTGAGAACGCAGGAGAAATGTACGTAAAAAAGGAGGTCAGGGTTACCAGCCTAGCTGCAGCATTTTGCATGAGCTGGAGGTGGTGCATTAGGTACATTGGCTGAGCTAAATAGAGAGTGTTGCAGTAGTCGATTGTGCTGAGCACAAGCAATCCTCCTGCAGGAGCATGCAGTTTTTGAACGAAGAAAGGGCAGCACCTTACAGAGAACCATGAGCTTATACTGCCCCAATAGGCATACTAATACAATGTACACCTCCAGAGACAAAGAAGATGACAACTTGACACCTAAATCCTACACAGATGCCACTCGTGTGGGAAACAGACCCAGCTGTGGAGGCCAGAAGGAGGGACTCCATAAAGAAAAGGCAGATGGGGGACCCACCACCAGAACCTGTGTCATGTCCACATTCAACTTCAGCCAGTTGTCACTCATCCACTGACCCACAACCTCAAGGCACCCCTGCAGTTATGAAGCAGGACCGGGACCAGACAGGCCAAGCCAAAAGATTTTCTGAGTATTATCAGCATATGAGTAGCACCAGAGGCCGTGCGAGTGGACTAGATCACCCAGCGGCTGGAAGTATATGTTGAATAAAGTGGGGGACAAGGCAGACCCCTGAGGAACACTGCATGATAATGGGAGAGAGGAAGAGTGAAAAGGAAGGAGTGAGAGAGATAGGGTGTGGTCCGATAAGAAGGACTTGAACCAGCAGAGCACCGGCCTGGCAATCCCTGCCCCAGCCAGACAATCAATAGATGTTTATTATTCCATGTCATATCAGATTAATCAACATCAAGACACATATTAGTAAGGGGAGGACTTCCAATGTATTAATAGTAAGGTTATAGTCACAAAATTAGGAGTGTTTTTTGTCAGGTTAAAGTAATTTTTCACTAGAAGATTTAGGGTTTGAAAGGTACAAAATAATATCATCCACATACATTAGAAATGTCAACCTACACACCAGAGATGTCTATGTCATGGATATAAAAAACATGTGAATTGTAGCAAAGGTTCTAATGCTCAGACTAAAAGTCATGCGATATTAAGGACATCCTTTTCTGGTGCCTCTACAGAGAGATATGAAACCAGCAAACAATATTATTTACAGATATTTAAGACTTTGTTGAATGGCACAAATAAAATATGTACGCTTGGGACTAAATCCATGCCATTTGAGGGATGCAAAAATGAAGTCCCAAAAAAGACAATCAAATGCCTTCTCATCAAGGGAACCGAGGGCTATTGGATCAGAAGATGCTGTGGGTGTCATGCCCGCGCCGCTGACGCACGCATTGGCAACCATCATGGACTACTTGGTACTCATTTATCCTCCTAATACTCCTTGAACAACTCCTTTTCACGCCTTGGTCTTTTATTTCCATTTGCTCAACTTTGGTTCTTTCTTATTTTATTCAATTAACTACATTTACCATAATGCACCTGGCTGCAGTCCTCAATTCCTGGCTATTCTCATTAATCGTTATTGGGACCACAATCCCCAGAAGCCCTAGCGGCCAGTGCTGCTTCCACCTGCTCAGGACCAGAGAGGGAGGAGGCAGATTGTCTTCAGGTGTGCTGCTACAGGTGCTGTCAATTAGCCTGCCTCAGAACAGGGCAGGGCTGTATATAAGCAGCTGCCTGCAGGAGCACAGGGTCTTGCATCTTGAGATCCCCCCGCTCCTGTTTGCCTCGAACCTCAACTTTGTTTGCTGTTCCTGTTGCTGCATTTCCCTGTTTTGGATCCAGTGCTCTGCCGGGCTCTCTACTTTGCAGCTGATCACGCTCTGCTGCCTTCCAGCCTCCGCCCTTGCCCTGCCGCGCTCTCTACATTGCAGCTGATCACGCTCTGCTGTTTTTCCAGCCCCCGCCTGTGCCCTTCGGGGTTTCCTACCTTGCAGTCGATCACGCTCCGCTGCTTGCTACCTACCTTTTTCTGCTGGGTTCTCAGTCTGGCAGCCTACTACAGTCCTCTGCAGCCCTCTACAGTCAGTGTCCCTGCTCCTCTGGGATCACTCCCTGCGGCCCTGCTCTTCAGGGCTCCCTGCCTTGCAGCCGATCACGCTCTGCTGCCTTCTACCTACAGCCCTTGTCCTCTGGGCTTCCTGCCTTGCAGCCTACTACAGTCCTCTGCAGCCCTCTACAGTCAGCGGCCCTGCTCCTCTGGGCTCACTCCCTGCTGCCCTGCTATTCTGGGCTCCTTGTCTTGCAGCCTGCCTCACTCCGGCTGCCTACAGTCCTTGTCCTCTGGGCTCCCTGCCCTGCAGCCTGCACCTCTCCGCAGCCTACAGCCCTTGTCCTCTGGGCTCCCTGCCTTGCGGCTTGCTACACTCCTCTGCCTTACAGCCTGATTTACACTTATCCGTCTAGAGCCCTGCTCCTCTGGGCTCCCTACCTTGCTACCCTATTCTTTTGGGCTCTCTGTCTGTCGCCTACTACTAATCTCTCTCTGTCCTGTTCTTCTGGACTCCCTGCCTTGCAGCCTACTACAGTCCTCCTCAGTCCACTACAGTTTGCCTGTACCTAGTGCCACTCTTGACTGCAGACCTGCCTCCTACTTTGCAGCCCTTCTGTTTTCCTGACTGCTGCTCCCTTGTTCTCTTCCTTGAGTCCTCTGTACTCCACCTTAGGTTATCTACTTCAGTCTAACTGCCTTTCCTTCATTTCCTTCTGCTAGATTGCTCATTGTCTTCCTTTTCGCTGGATATTTCTGTTCTTGTCTTCTTATGTGTCTTATGTAATCCCTTTGTACAGAGCTTGCCCGTTGGTTTCCGGCAGGCAACCTCTGCCCCTTCCCTTGTCGCGTTTTCAGTGTTAAAGACACCCACTGCTGTTGTTCCCAGCCATGAGCATACAGCGTGGGCCTCTGTTATAGCAATCTGTGCAGAAGGCTGGAGTTTCCTAAGGTTCGTGGAACACTCTTTCCCATTTCAGCATACACCCCAAGAGGGAATCCAGTTTGTTTGTACATTTGTATCTTTTGCCCCTTTTGGCTCCCAGCTACAGTTTCCTACTCTTCTTTCTTGTTGAACTTCCTGCTGTGTGTGCTTATCTGCTACCTTACTTCAGCACAGCCACCAAAACCCTACCGGGGTGCCCTGTGCCACTCTTGACAGAGTGCCATTCCTGACAGAATGCAAGACCCAAAAGATTCCTGTTCCATAGGCAGGAAAGGCACACACAGACCAAAGATGCCTTCTTTTCGGTTCAAGAAACCTCTACAAAGATCTAAAGTTTTTCTAAGGACAGCAAACAAGAACCCTAGTTTAAAAGACAGACTCGTCCTAGTAAACAAAGGTTTACAAGCACAGTACTACACTCACTGGCTCTCTGACGCTTCTATGCATAACTACTATGACATTTGCAACTATGATCCACAGTCTCTATCTGTAGAAGAACTACAGCTAGATAACGAACTCTTGCAGATTTTGTTAGCCCAACCAGTGGAAGACACTCACGCGCTTTCTGGCATTTCTTTTGACACTGCTTCAACCAAAGATGTTGCACTCATTGTGGCAAACTCTCAACCAGAGTACGTTTTTGCCAAAGTGACATCCTCAAGATCAGCTTGGCAAGCTACACAACCTCCCCAGACTACCGATACCACTCATTTTACAGGACGAGACATTCAGTATCCTGAAGTTAGAGCTGCTAGTCCTGGGTACAAAAGACCAATACTGACCATCGGTTGTCCGAATGCTTCCCCTGTAACTAGTAACCACAATAACTCTAAGGTCAGTCTTCAGATGGTAACACCTGGCTTTTCTGCTACACCAGATTCCGAAGTTGTAGAACTGGCTAATGGAACATACCAGTTTCAAGAACAGCTCTTGCGCCTTAAAAGACAAATCCAAGACCTCTATGATGAATTTGTCTATCTGCATTATAAGAATCTAGCAAAGGGACACAATTTACCAGACAATCTGACAGTATGTCCAACACCCGACATTCTGTCTTTAGAGTTTAACACATTAAGGCCTGTACTGGTAACACAGAAGAGGATACAGACTTATACAGAGCAGTTGGAAGACCTGAACTTGGCATATACATACCAGTTAAAGCTTGACACCGCTCATTCACTTACTAGCCACAGTAACACAGGCTGTCGTTCAGATAGTGAAGAATGGACTCCTCCAATGGGCCAGATCGCTCACACTGCCATTACACCAAAGATCAAGTGTAATCATCTGACTGGACATTCCGCTGAGTCAAAGGATTGTTCCATTCTTGCCCTTGATGTCAGTCCTTTACTCCCACTTACAGCCTCTACTGAACTGAAGTGATCAGATCTGAGATGTATTCTGCTTCTATGAACATTGGCACTCCTGACCAGGAGTCAGATCCTGAAACATACCCAGTACCTGTCTGGAATCCAACTTTGCCTACTGTCAATACCCCAGATCCATGTATCAACTTGGGCACACAAGACTTTGCAGGCCAGCCTTCGGAAGGCTTACCCTTTCCTGGTCCTACATCCACCATGCTACTTGTTACAAGATCTGCAAGCCCAATCTCTGCTGCTCCCCCTGCTAGTACTCCTGAATCTGCTACTGATGCCTCATCTCAGATCACTTCTACTGCAGTCGAAGCACCCCCTTCCTCTCTGCCTGCAAGGACAGTACCTGTTGAAAAGCCAGTTAAAAGTTCTCCTATTAAGGCTACAGCTCCGGTAGATCCTGTTGGTGCCTCTGCAGCACCTAAACTACCAGTCACGACACCATCAGTCTCAGTTGCGTCCCTGTCGGCTGGTGCTCCTGTGACACCTATACTTCCAGCTGTTACAGCATCTGAACTTCCTACTGCCATTCCTGATCCTCCTGCAGCTCATGGTGTTCCTGCAACATTTGTTACTCCCGAAGTCTCTGTCGCAAATCTTCATGTTGCCATTGCTGCTTCTGAATATTTGGACGACCGTCCTAGAGCAACCAATTCAGCTGAATCTCTGGTTCCACCTTTCAGCACTGTACCATTGCCAGTCCTAAGGAAGACCACTTCTTTCAAAGCAATATATGCCATGGAGTCTGCAGCACATCTCCACAGTTCCTCAGTTCATGAAGGCACTGTTGGGTTTTTGGTTCCTAAGAAGGTGTCTTTTCTGAATTATACCTCAAAGGTTCGAAACATTGGTAATATCTCCTCCCTTCAAGACTCTCACCTTGCAGCATTAAACAGTTTTTGGTGCTTCATGATGTGCCTTTTTGGTATAAGACTCTCTCGCGGTGTGACAGGCCTTGGACGTGCTCTTCTTGTTGGTCAGTCTTCAGGGGGCCTGGAGAGGGGCATGGAGAGGGGCATACTGTCATGCCCGCGACGCTGACGCACGCATTGGCAACCATCATGGACTACTTGGTACTCATTTATCCTCCTAATACTCCTTGAACAACTCCTTTTCACGCCTTGGTCTTTTATTTCCATTTGCTCAACTTTGGTTCTTTCTTATTTTATTCAATTAACTACATTTACCATAATCCACCTGGCTGCAGTCCTCAATTCCTGGCTATTCTCATTAATCGTTATTGGTACCACAATCCCCAGAAGCCCTAGCGGCCAGTGCTGCTTCCACCTGCTCAGGACCAGAGAGGGAGGAGGCAGATTGTCTTCAGGTGTGCTGCTACAGGTGCTGTCAATTAGCCTGCCTCAGAACAGGGCAGGGCAGTATATAAGCAGCTGCCTGCAGGAGCACAGGGTCTTGCATCTTGAGATCCCCCCGCTCCTGTTTGCCTTGACCCTCTACTTTGTTTGCTGTTCCTGTTGCTGCATTTCCCTGTTTTGGATCCAGTGCTCTGCCGGGCTCTCTACTTTGCAGCTGATCACGCTCTGCTGCCTTCCAGCCTCCGCCCTTGCCCTGCCGCGCTCTCTACATTGCAGCCTATCACGCTCTGCTGTTTTTCCAGCCCCCGCCTGTGCCCTTCGGGGTTTCCTACCTTGCAGTCGATCACGCTCCGCTGCTTGCTACCTACCTTTTTCTGCTGGGTTCTCAGCCTGGCAGCCTACTACAGTCCTCTGCAGCCCTCTACAGTCAGTGATCCTGCTCCTCTGGGATCACTCCCTGCGGCCCTGCTCTTCAGGGCTCCCTGCCTTGCAGCCGATCACGCTCTGCTGCCTTCTACCTACAGCCCTTGTCCTCTGGGCTTCCTGCCTTGCAGCCTACGACAGTCCTCTGCAGCCCTCTACAGTCAGCGGCCCTGCTCCTCTGGGCTCACTCCCTGCTGCCCTGCTCTTCTGGGCTCCTTGTCTTGCAGCCTGCCTCACTCCGGCTGCCCACAGTCCTTGTCCTCTGGGCTCCCTGCCCTGCAGCCTGCACCTCTCCGCAGCCTACAGCCCTTGTCCTCTGGGCTCCCTGCCTTGCGGCTTGCTACACTCCTCTGCCTTACAGCCTGATTTACACTTAGCTGTCTACAGCCCTGCACCTCTGGGCTCCCTACCTCGCTGCCCTATTCTTTTGGGCTCTCTGTCTGTCGCCTACTACTAATCTCTCTCTCTGTCCTGTTCTTCTGGACTCCCTGCCTTGCAGCCTACTACAGTCCTCCGCAGTCCACTACAGTTTGCCTGTACCTAGTGCCACTCTTGACTGCAGACCTGCCTCCTACTTTGCAGCCCTTCTGTTTTCCTGACTGCTGCTCCCTTGTTCTCTTCCTTGAGTCCTCTGTACTCCACCTTAGGTTATCTACTTCAGTCTAACTACCTTTCCTTCATTTCCTTCTGCTAGATTGCTCATTGACTTCCTTTTCGATGGATATTTCTGTTCTTGTCTTCTTATTTGTCTTATGTAATCCCTTTGTACAGAGCTTGCCCGTTGGTTTCCGGCAGGCAACCTCTGCCCCTTCCCTTGTCGCGTTTTCAGTGTTACAGACACCCACTGCTGTTGTTCCCAGCCATGAGCATACAGCGCGGGCCTCTGTTATAGCAATCTGTGCAGAAGGCTGGAGTTTCCTAAGGTTCGTGGAACACTCTTTACCATTTCAGCATACACCCCAAGAGGGAATACAGTTTGTTTGTACCTTTGTATCTTTTGCCCCTTTTGGCTCCCAGCTACAGTTTCCTACTCTTCTTTCTTGTTGAACTTCCTGCTTTGTGTGCTTATCTGCTACCTTACTTCAGCACAGCCACCTAAACCCTACCGGGGTGACCTGTGCCACTCTTGACAGAGTGCCATTCCTGACAGTGGGACACTGGACAGCATTACAAAGAGTATTGGAGGTGACAAGGTGTCTTTTAATGAAACCCGTTTGGTCACTGTTGATTGAGGATGACATCACCTAATCCAGTCTATTAGATAGTACGATGTAAGATTTTACATTCAGTATTGTTTTGGGAGATTGGATGATAGTTTTTGATACAGTGAAGGTCTTAATCAGATATAGCAAATAAAACAATGGCAGTGTCTGAAAGGGTGCCATTGGGATGTTGATTATTAATAAAGCTAGTGAATATATCAAGAACAGGGGGGCCATTAAATATAAAGAAATAGGCATACCCGTCTTTTTTTTGTTTTTCTTTATTTGTAAATGGTTCAATAGAAACAGGAAAAAAACAATTATGAATATACTGTGAACTTTCACAAAAGAAGAAGCATTAACAAATTAATTCATCAATATTATCCAAAAGTTAAAACAATTCTCCACTCTCATCTATACACATTTAAAATTCATCCTGTATTTTACAAACAACATAATTTTAGGGAATATTACTTTCTCACTTAAGATTCATGTCTTTAAAGAAACCTGCAACCACAATTCCCATTGCTGTTGTTTGCGGGAACACATTTTTTTTCGATAGTTCGTCAACATTCACCCAGTCTGTATTGTGCCATTTCCCAAAAAACCTTGCTCTTAAGGCCGACAACGACTCACATTCCATTAACAAATGGCTGGTATTTTCACAGCCCTCAACTTTTTTTAGAGAACCTACAGCCATTTACATCGTCCTCCACTAGTTTCCTTCTGCTTAACACCTCCGTAGTAGAAAGGTGGTTCCATCGAAATCACATGATTAGTTGACTGTATATTTTATTTGGAAACTGCAGCATGTAAGGATTCACTACCCCTCTTATTTTATGTCCGTGTTTCAAGTGTGTTAGAGACTTGTAACTGTGAAAGCTTTCCTGTGTGCTGACCCAAACAAGATCATACAATGCTTTTTTAACTTCCGTGGGATTTGTTTTCAGAGTCTCTATATCGAGGCTGACACCTTCCAAAAGCGTGTTTCCATACTCAAACAGTTTGCCCAGGAAACTTTTTTAATATTCATCTGGACCAACCATTCTATGTACTCGGACAAATCCCTGTACAACAATCCCTCAAGTCCAGTTAATATCTTAAAGAGCAGTGTTAAAATGTTCCACTGTACTCTTGCTCTCAAAGACAGGAGACCCAGCTCAAAAACGAATTGGGGTCAGTGGCATGCAGTTTGGGACCTTCAATATCTTTCTCCATAACACATCTTTGATCTTATCTATTTGCACAAAAGTGTTCTTCCCCCATAGCTCAAGGCCATACATTAAATTGGGCACTATCTTGCCTGAATAGTACGTAATTGCTGGTTTTATGGAGAATCACCCAAACTCACTGTCCACTCTTCACAATTGGTTTAGGAGAGCTAAAGCCTTTTGCTTTAAGACAAGACACATATTTCCATAGCCTCTATTTGCAGCTATTGCAGCTATTGGAAAGCCCAGGTATGTGACACTCTGTTATGCTTGGCTCTGAATGTATGTCAAGAGACCACCAACATTTAGTCATCCAACTGTCATGACACTAAAAGCCACCTACCTGTTCCCACAGATGGTATTGTCGTAATGAAACTCTACCTGGTGGCCTCTCTGTGCCCCGGCACAGAGGCTAGACCAGAGAGAGACCCCCAGGGAAAACCTATTGGGGGAGAAAACCCTGTGCTGTGCTGCAAGGGACCACAGGTTCCAGTCTTTCAGAAGGAGCGGATGGGTGTATGGAGATGGAGTCAGGATCCCAGAATAGCTCCTGCACTATCCTGGCTGTTGACAAGTTAGAGGTGAGACAGGTTATTGGAGCAGTATCCAGGCTCATATAACCCCACAAGAGACATGTAACTAACCCCAAAAGAGCGTACCCTAGATAGGAACTCATGACGACTCCGCCGTGGTAGGAACAGCAAAGGAGAGAGAGAAGCGTTCCTTACAGAGCATGATGAGTGGGCTCTGATATACATATTGTGAAAGTGGAGATATAAGATCAGAGAGACACAGGATAGATGGATGAAAGAAACAGCCTCTGAACCCTTCCCTCAACCGTACGTACCATGGTATGAAAGCTTCTGTGTAGTACGCCTAACAACGGACTGCTGTGAGTTGTGGTCCCGAGAGACCAATGCAGCGGATCCTCCCGCCACCTAAGGGAATGGGTTTGTGTTAAACCAAAGTAGATAGAAGTTTACCAGGCCTGTCACCCCTAATCTGCCCAGCCTACCTGGTGATGTAAATGGGATTTCCGCTTGTGTATATAGGAGGAAGATAAGACGGACAAAGGTTTGCCCTCATGGAACGATGAGTGTGGAAAGGGATGTACTAGTGAAAAAGAAAACAAAGAATGTCAGAGGGCAAGGCAAAAAGACAGAGTATAACACACAAGGACCTGAAGGCTTTGAGAAGCAAAGGAGCACAGACTTACAGAGCGTGTAGATACTCTGTGGAGAGTAGCAACACGACGCAGTGCAGCTGGCCAGCCGGGAAATACTGTTTCCTGCAATCGATGGAAAGCAGAGCTGTGGAAGGCTAGACTGCTACAGATTTCTCTGGGGGGTGCCCCATTGACGTCAGCACCCCCCAGAGAAATGGGAACTTGAGCTGGAGGCTCAGTACTGATACTGCCCTCCTGGGAATCCTACAGCATGGAGGCTTTTTAACAGTCCGGCTTTCTTAACCTAACTGCTATAGGGGAGTCTCCTTGACAGTGCTCCGGCAGCTCACCTACTGGCAAGGTGGCTACAGAGCTCATGTCAAGTTCCATTGCAGCACTTACAAAATATGCCTTAGCATAGAAACTAATCTTAAATGTGCAGTCTTATTTTGTCCAACAAAGCTTTAGGCATAGTCTGTTCAAAACCCACTGCTGCCACCAATCACAAATTGATTCCTGGCATGCAGCAGTACAAGGACGAGAAGAGGCTAAAACATCCACTCAGCCCTCACACTTCTACAAACCATTAGAGAACACTGTCATAAAGGTAAAACATATAACTCCTTTGCTTTTTGTGGTAACATGGGCTGGGTGAGCACTATGCTTTTCAGAGTTATGTGAATGTTGTTCAGTAGCAACCAAAACAGCAAAGTATAACAGTCCAAAATAAAGGAATGCCCAACCAAGGTTTTATAACAAAATCTATAATTTAATCAAACATACCATGTACAATAATAACTAAATAGAAAACACAGTAAAAAGCACCCCTGTAAATAAAACACAGAATATACAAAGATAGAATAGGTGCAGCACTCTCCGTGAAGAGACAGGCGAGAAAAGGCAGTCAAAAGAATATGTTCTGAGTTAGTAAAAAGGGATTCAAATGACATAGCCAGTCTCTAGGTCCCAAGGTTAGACCATTGGGCAGATACTAGTCAGTAATACCTTTGCAAATGCCTTTGGGCTCAACACCATCAAACTCGGTTTCTCTGCGTCGTTCCCTGGTTCTCTCTGGTTCAAGGATTTGGTAGTGGTGATGGTCCAGTGGCAAGCTGGCGTCGAGACGTGGTCCAACAGCAAGTAGCTGCAGTCCTAAATCTTCTACTTGTGCGTGTGATATTAATTTAATGTGGCTGGGATAACTGTGAGATCTGCTGGCCACCATACCCTAACTCAGGTATGGCTTATTCTTACAGTTTATCGTCCCACTAGAACAGAAACATAGGAGTTATGTAATTTTTTTTTAACAGAGGTGCATATCTTAAATACAACCAATGCGCTGCAGAGACTTGGCTGCCACTGCAGCTGTCAAGAGGGCAACTGTGACCAGAACCTGCTTGGTGCCACTGGTAGAGCAGGCACTGCAAATGAGGATACATTCAGAAGCACACAGATACACAGTATGCTTTTTGCATGGAGTTTATGAAATGGGAGTCTGATCAGCAGATTACCGTTTTAGAGATGGAATTGCACGTACCATTTTATTATTTATTTTATTAATAAAAAGCCAGGGCTTTCACACCCTTGCCAGATGACAATTCATCACACTCAGTATAAACTCCCTTAAATATTCCCAGAGACAAGTTCTATGATTTTTTTATTGTTGAGTAAACCATGCAAGCGCACAGCCAATGTCCCTTTACAAAACACCCAGTAACACTCCAGATTTTGTCTTGAGGTGCCAATAGCCTTTATGTCCAGGGGTGCACGCTTACCATGCTCAAAGTGGCAACAGGCACTTGGTCACTGCCAAGGTCTGGTGTGTTACCTTGAGCTAGTCTAACATTACCAGGCTGGTAATCGTTTGCCCAGCCAGTGATACATCTATGTAGTGGAACAATGCACTAGAATCAATATATTTCACAGGGTTGTTCCTGTATATTACGTTATTGTTGCTTATGGTCATTCGAATGCCGCATATGTATTCATGTTTATATGGTGCTATGCTGTCAGATAACATTACCAAAAGCAACACAGTTTAAACATGTAATTACACGGCAGGTGTGTTTAATAGAAAGTGAGAGACAAGCTAAATGACAAAAGTCCTACATGATCATAGCTTCTCAGCAGCAGGCGGGGGCGAAAATCCCTAACAGAGCAAAGCCTAACACAGTCACTCCTCTGACTGACTCGCATGACCCAGGAAGGAGGATGCCCTGTTTCAGAAGATTTGCAGGTACTGGCAGAGTTATTATTTTCGAGACACCTTTTCACAGAGACGATTGATTGCCTCGTACTACCTAAACGATGCCGCATATGGATCCAATCAGCTGGCAGAGGTTCCACTGCTTTTTCAATAAGCTCAGATTGATTTCTGCGCAAGGTGAAGTGTAGAAAAATTGGTTTCCAGCCTTGAAAACGTTACTCTTTATACACAATGTAGGTTGTTTTTTTATGTGCAGTGTTGTAAAGAACAGGAGCAGTGACAACGTGGATTGATGGGTCCGTTTTAAGTAAGATAACCTAATTGAAGAATTCCTGCATTTTCTCAAACACGTGCATTGTCATTAATCAACAGCCGAATGCTGTCGCGAGACTTAACAAACAGAAGTCAAAGTTACGTGTCCAGGTGCTGAAACTGAACAGGGAGAAGAGGCAGGATGCATTTTAAACACTGCATGATAAGGTAGGATGTCGTGACTTGATGGATATGCTGAAATCATGAGTACAACGTGGCAAGAAGTATGTGAAAGGCAAAAACAAATCGCTTAGAGTTTGTTAATCAGAGATTTCAAGTTGCTTAACAGCAGGTGCACGTTTTTCCTTACAATCTGCTCCCATTTTAGATGTTTGTGAGTTGTATATAGGACCACAAATGTATAAAGGTAAGAACAAAATACATTTACAAACTCAGGATGACAGTGCCACATAGAAGATAAGGCTTGGTAGGGTAAGTGGTCTTTCTTCTGCAAATAATGTAGGCAATGATGGGCGTGGCACTGTAAGCGAAACAAGAGAAAGAGGGGGACTGAGGGACCATCGTTACGGGATCTTATGCCTTTGAGGCCAAAAAACATTGAGACATTAACACTCAGAGTATCTGTCATTGCGTAACCTTGCCATCACAAGCTTCTAACACTATGAGGCCTCGGCCACAGGAAAGCCACACCAACAAAACAAACACCTCACATAAGGGGACACATTTACCCCACATTTTTCCCGGTGAATGTTTGTCCTAAGATAGTTTACCATGGGATAGTTATGCCACTGCGATAGCTGCCCACTAGGATAAGTATGCTTGTGGAATAAATCTGTCCCCGGGACAGTTTGTCCCCTGGAATAGCTTGGCCACTGGCGTAGTTAGTCCCTTGCCATAGTTTGGCCCCTGGGCTCGTTTGACAATGGGGCTAGTTTGCCCCTTGGCTATTCCACCCTTTAATATCATCCTACACACTACACCCACTGGTCTATGCTGGAATAGTGTGAACAAACACAGCTCAAGCTAATATTGTCACTGAAATGCCAAACAAGGAACATTGACCAAGGAAAAGTAGCCACAACCTAAACATCCAAAAAGCAACCTTCTAGATCTACTCAACGAAGAATCAGAAGCAACAAGGTTGAATGCAGAATCTAAAGGAAAAATGAATCAAAACCAACTTAAATTACCAATGCCAAACCCTTAAAAGGCAAGCAAAACCCAGAAACAAAGGATACACTGCAACATAGTCAACGTTAGATCAATGTCAAGACACACCGCAGAGATATACAAACTCTTAAGTGATGAAGGAAAGGACATTCTTTTCCGCACAGAAACCTGGCAAACTCAAAACTTCAAGGAAGTCACACACAAATCCCTTCCCAACAACTTCAAATTGAAACAAGCCAACAGACAAGGAAAAAGAAGAGAAGGTCTTGTTGTTGCATACATAGATCATCTAATGAAGACAACAGCACCATCACTAAACATCCCAAACTGTGAATCACTCCTTCTGCACTTAGCTCTAGACCACCAAACAAACCTGTCATTCCCACTCATCTACAGACCCCCAACATACAACCCTACTTTCACGGACACAATTGTGGACACCATCACCAGCATCACCATAAAATATGATCACCTGATTATACTAGGAGATTTCAACATCTGGTTTGAAGAAGAAAATACCAGCTCATCTAAAACACTAACAAATTAACTAGCAACAATGCATCTACAGCAATTGGTCAAGGGAGCAACGCACACAGCAGGGCACACCCTAGATGCAATCTTTTGCAAAGAAAACCCTGCTACAACTGCACCCCCAATGTAGATCCAGTGACTACCTCATGATACCCCACCAATGCGATTACTAACTAACCTCCCAAAAACTCATCCAATTCATAAAAGAAACTGGAAATCCCTAAACTTTGCAGAATTAAACATCAAACTGGAATCCACAAACAAAACCATCAATCACCAACTTGGACTCATCAAAGAAAGAACTGAGACAATCCAAAAATGGATCACAAAAACACTAGATGACATTGCACTAGAAAAATCATTCACCCCTTCACTTAAAACGATGGCAAGATTGTTTCCACTCCACCTCAGAGCACTGAAGGAAACTAATAGGAAAACAGAACATGAATGGAGGAAAAACTATGATCAACAGAAATGAAAATAACATACCAGATAGCACAGTGGGTCGAGCCCTCTTTTTGACATCAGTGCAGAGCCTGCCGATGCATGGCCAAACTCAGCCTTTCATCCTTCTGAGGTCGATAAATGAGCACCACACACCATGGTTAATAATAAGCAGTACTCAGATGCCTGAGGGTTCGTAGCACTAATTTAGTGAACAAGAGCAGAAGAGCCAGCTCACCAACAAATACTCACCACCAGATATTTACAACACTATGCTCACCCAAAAAACACCTTCAGAATACTTCTGCAACCTTTTCAACCATTTACTAGCAACAGAAAATGTGCCACAAGCCTTCAAATCGGCATACATTAAGCCACTCAACAAAAACCCATCTTGAAACACGGAAGACCTAACCAACTAACAACCAATTTCAAAAATACTGTAAGCGGCAAAACTCCTAGAAAGCTTTGTTTACGAATAAATCCCAGAAAATGTTGAAAACAATTGGATACTAGACCAGGCAAAAGTCAATTTCAGACCATGAGAGGAACGGAAACAGCATTACTATCTAAACAGGATGATCTAAAAACAACGCAGACTCCAACGTCAAATCAGCACTAATACTATTAGGTCTATCAGCAGCCTTCGACACAGTCCACCACGAAACACTCATCAAAAGGCTCGAAGAAGAAGAAATCAGCAACAAGGCGTGACTGGGGTTAAAATCCTTCCTAGCAGCAGAACAAAAACCACATGGCTAAACCCCTTCAACTAAGCATCTCACAAAAACAACCTGCAGAGTTCGACAAGGCTCATTACTCTCACCACTACTCTTCAACATCTACATGACCCCTCTCATCAATCTCATCAAAAGACTTGGTCTCTCTTGCTACAACTATGCATATGAGACACGCATCATCTACAAATTCAACACTAGTGGAGAACAAGAGCCAACCCTTATCAACTGCCTCACAGAAATACACTATTGGATGAGTATCAACAGCCTTAAACTCAAACCGTACAAAACAGAAATCATGATCACGGCCTACAACTCGTCAAATCAAAAGCACATTCCATGGCCTACCAAAATGAGAAATCAACCAGCACCTTCCAAAGTGGTTAAAAACCTCTGAATATTAATGGACAACGAATTAACGCTAAAACTGCAAGTCAGTGCAGTACAGAGTGTCAGTTGGTTCTCTTCTTTATGTGAATGTTAGGTGGGGTGTTCCAGAGTTTGGTAGCCAGAAAGCAGAACGAGGAACCTCCTTGCTATTCCCTGTTGTAGCTAAGTACTGAGACTATTACAGCATTTCTGGATCTAGTGTCCTGTAAGGAGTGTAGTGCTGGAACTTCCCTGAGAAGCATACTAGATGCTTTCCTTTGTAGGTGCAATGGGCATTGTAGAGTTTTCTTTTACAGGAATCCAATAAAATGTACTTAATGCTGGGGTAATATTCTCACACCTTTTTATCCCTACAAGTCTGGATGATGCATTTTAGACTTTTGTAGTTTTCCAATGAGATATTCCCAGAGTAAGAGATAGAGATTGTTTGCGTAGTACAGACTTGATGTCTGGAGAGTTTTTTCTTTAGCATATTCTTCTTAGGTTTGTAGATGATTTGTGTGTCATCTGTGTGATTGTAACAGGTGATACCAGAATGTTTTTCAAGGTCCAGTAGTAGTGTCATGCAAATGTGGAAAGAAGGGGTATTAGTGTTGACTCCACAGAACAGCAAGTGTGGCTGAAGTTTTAAGGGACCATCATGGTGGTTTGGGCTCTATTTATGAGGAAGGAGACAATTCAACAAAGTGCTATTACTTTAATTACAAGATCTCCCAGTCGCTTCAAAAGAATCATGTGGCTGATAGTGTGAAAATCAGCCTAAATGTCCACAAGGATGAATACACTCTCTCTATTTTCATCTATGTTGTTCTTAAGAGTTTCCCAGCTGGAGCAGATAGCAGGTGACATAGGTAAGTCGCGGTGGTAGTGATATTCACATAAATGTTATGTATTATGACATGGTTTTGAATAGTGCAGCAGCGCCACTTTGGTAGCCTCATGGGGTGTGTCCCTTCAGGAAAAGAGGGGAGGGGGAATGTTATTGGAATGGTGGGATAGCGAGTATGGCAAGTGGCTATCCTGCACTGTTGATGCATGCAGGCCTTTAGAACCCGTGTCCTAAATGTTGCCATGAGGCTTTATGCTTGGTGTGTGTTTCATCCTAAGGGAGAGCCCAAGGTCAAACAATTTGGAAGTCAACGCTGTGAGACCAGATTATTCCTGGCATGGTGCAATGTGCTATACAATTAGAGTAGCGAGCATTAGCATAGTTATCTTAGTAAGATGTTATTGTACATAACTAGCTGCCATATGTGAGGGTAAATTGTGTGAGTACTGTAATGTAACAAGAAATGGAGGAGTGAGCATTCTTTTAGGGAAGGGGGTTGATTTAGTGAAAATGAGACCCTTGGTTCTGTATTTATGGACACAACTAGATGAAAAATGTTGACTTGTCTCCAGGTGAAGGTCTTTTTTGTTCTGATTCAGTTTAAGCAGTACAGTGAGACAGACCCAAAGAACTCTGGTGTCCCAAATTCCTTAGTTGCATTTTGTGTGCCACAGGGGTTCAAGGTGACCAACCCAAAGAAGTACCATCTTCCAAATTCCTTGGTTAAAGCATTTTGTGCAGTTCAGGGGAGCACAGTGACCAACTAAAAAGAGTCCAGCCCACAAATTACTTGGTTGAGGTGGTGTGTTTGGCTGTACGTAGCAGAGAGTAACAGAAGGTTTGTCAGAAACAAGCCTCTGCACACAAAAAGTCTGTTTGTTGTTATTAGTCCAAGGTGCCAGGGTTGGTAGCATTTATAATGGTTCTCTGCTCCTCTGTCATTTGAATAGCTAGGTTTTGGAATGGAATGGAATTTATACAGCGCAAACTATGGCCCAAAGGCATCTAGGTGCTAAGAACCTGGAGTAACCGGAAAGACCACTCAAGCTAGGTTGCACGAAAAAATACAGATCTCGGAATAAGTGTCCCTTCAGCACCTTATGAAAGCCCTGGAGATCAGCAGGCTCCCGAAGCTGAACTAGAGGTGCTTTCCCCAAAGGAGGGGCAAGGACAGAAATGGACCTCCCTACGGCCCAAACTAGCAATATCTGGGGACCAGCAGCAAATTAAAGGAGGTGGAGTGGACTGTCTAGCAGGAATATATCTCTTGTGGAATTGTGGAATTTGTTTTCCAGTTTCATTGTTGGTGGAGGACGAGCGTCTACTGACTGTTCCCAGCAAGGTTAAAACCTAATTTCCAGTGCAGAGCACCGCGCGTTGCAATAAGTGGTTGCAAAAGTGGTGTAGTGGGCCGTAGGTGGACCATAGTAGACCACATTAGAAGAGTCACAATGGAGGAATAGACTCTTGGAAAAGACTCCAGGACCGTGCACCGCTTCTTTCACTGAACTGCAGCAGTCATATTCCTAAACCAAAAGCTCCCTGTTGGTGGACTTCGAGATTACGGGAATGTTGAGAAGATGATAAAAAGGTGATCTGCCTACTAATCTCCCTGCATGCTATATATGCAACCTCCATGAAATAAATTGTCCTGGAAGTGACTGTGGGGCCTAGAAGACTGATAGCTAATCATTTGCGAAATAATTGGAGAGTAGTAAAACAGTGATTTTGGTTCCAGTATAATTATTAAAAGGACACTGTTAATAAGACTGTACTTTGCCTAGGGCACTCTGTACTAGTCTGTGCACTAGACAAGACAAGACGGAAAGCTAGCGTGTGCGGACAAGCACAAGCTTTTGAGCTCCTGAGTTTAGGAGCTTCATTGCGGCCCCTACTGCGGTAAGTGCCGATAGAGCTGCGATTCTGCGATGCTTTGCACCATGACAGCTCAGTTGCTACGAGCTGCTTGACAGCTTGACCATCAATAAGTGCAAATAAAAATAAATAAAAATAAAGATGGAGAATTAAGTACAAGGATGCCGCCAGCCCAAACAAGGAAGAAACAGTTCACACAATCTACACTGACTGTGGCAGTTCTTCAAAAACAAACTAATGACCGGAAAGTAAGAAATTTCACAGGTACCACCAGTAACACTGGATGGGACATCAGGGGACTTGATTAGCCTAACGGATACAGTGAATGACATTCCACAACAAAAACAACAAGAACTTCTTAATGCCATATGTGCTAGTTTGGGTATAGCTGATGCTAAACAATCAATGGTCATCACAAGTAATGAAAAAGCTCCTAACACCCTGCTCAAAGCTACACCAATAGCACAAGTAACACAATCAGTATATTGTAGTGTGGGGGTGAGTATGGGCACTCTGGGTACCTCACAGAGGATACATAACTTTTTTAAACCTGTGGATGCCAGCACTGTCGCCAAGATCTCACAACTGCACTCCATAAGGAATGACCCAGGAAATGATGTTCAGAGTAATATGAGTGATATTAGTTTCTTGGAAGGCGTTGGAGATCTAGGCTGTGCAGAAGAGATGGTGATAGAGAATACGAACATGCATCCAGAGGAATCTGCTAGTAAGGGATATCCAGCTATGAGCCTCTCAAGTCCCCAAGGACAGACCTATAGCAATCTCATGGCAGGATCACCCTCAGAACTGGTTGAATTAGTGTCCCTAAGTAACTTAGCACAAGGTCCAGAAGTGAGCAGAACATACTCCACCATACTCTACAGAAAGCAGACAAATGTATAAAACTATCACCCCCTCCATATCAGCACCCAACTCCATACTGAGTGCACAAATAGTTCTGTAATATCAGGGATGAACTAAGAGCCCACATGCTGATTCTATTGGAGCTGAATGTAAACATGGATATATTAAGCTCCAGTTATTTTGACATGAAAAGAACTGTGAAAATCTCCATGGAGATAGAAGTGGGAACCAGTGATGGTATAGAAGAAAACAAATAGACCCAATCCCAACAAAAGAACCTACAAAGAATAAGCTGCCATCTCCAAAGATCTCTAAAAAAATAAAAAAAGCAAACAATGGCAGAAGGAATCAGTAAAAGAAAGATTCAAGAAAGTACCTAAAAGATGTACTACTGCATTCAGAGATCAAAGATTTAGGAAATATGGAAAAAGAGCAGAATGAAACAGGTGAAGGTATGACTAAAACAAACAAAGGAAAAGCAAGGGTGTTCAGAATAAAGAATGAGTCGACATTGGACATGGAATCAGTAAAATGCTTGAAGAGTCTGAGTGAAGTGGGTGAATATTTCATGGTAGACACTGATAGCCCTAATCAGTCATGTAATTTGAAATCTGGGACTAGGGAAAGGCCTATGTCCAAGGACCAGTTCTCAACAAAGATGTATGAGGTAGGAGTAAGGATTGCGAGGTCGGCCCTGTTGGGCAAAGAGAGAGAGCACAAGGCTTGGATGACATCTAGCAAGCCTGATGAAGAATTGCAGGAAATGACTGCTACAAGAACAGCCAAGGAACGATGGACATTACTGTAGTTGTAAATCTACAAAAAGTCACATCTATGGCCCAACAGTGACTGTCAATAAACCATACCACCCAGGATATAGCCATGGATGCCTTGCCTAGACCAGAGGAAGGTCATACATCAATTACGCAGTGCCTAATTATGGAGGGCCCTATGGACCGACTGAGAGACCTGTTCGGTCCTGTTAAAGTGACGATTAAAGAAGAACACCAACCCAACAGACACTCTAAGTTGGGACTGATGCATTCAACCAGGAAAATGGAGAACTTTAACAGGAGGACCCAATCGACTCAAGACCAGAATATTATGTATCTGGAAATGTGTCCCTATGTCAATCTTAATATTGTGCTTAATAAATCTACTATATTGACATTATTGAGGGAGTCCAGCAGTCTGGCAAAAATGTGCTCACGGGATATATTCTATGTTGGTTGCCCTTTTGAAGACAGGTGTGACCTCGCGGAAGTGGGCTGGAGGTCTGCATTTGTGAATCGCATGATATTAGAAGAAAGGGAGGAAATAATGAAGTTTGGTTGCGTGGTCTACAAAGAATGACAAGAAGTGAGACATTTCCTATGTGAACCAAATGATGGAATGAGGCATTGTGATATTATGATGATGAAAGCTGATGTAGAGAATACGATGGATGTCAGAGGTGTAAGTGTGAGCAAATTGACATCTAACACCCCTTTACCTGAACAACATGGATTGGTACAAACAGTGTTACAGCTGTTAAAAAATTAATTAATGGGAACAAGCGGGCCAAGCTAATCTCTGACACAGGGGAATTTGCACTGCCTAGATTAGAATACGAGAGGCTTTAATAGCTTTTTGAGGTTTGAGGACACTAATCACATTTTTGAAGTGTACGATATTATAACTTTCCAGGATACCTGGTTAACTACCAATCTATGCTGGGATGGGTTCACCATAATGCAGCAAGCAGCTAAAAGACATAATAAAGGTAGACCAGTGGGCAGACTACTGGTGGCTACAAGGAACTCAAAAATAGTATTCTCTCACATAGTTTTTAATGATATACAAGGGACACTTGCTGTTGAAATGGAGATAGCCTGTGTGGGGAAAAGAAGGAAGCCACTGGTGATGAACCTATATTGGAATAACCGGTTGGAAACCATGGATAGTTAGATCCACCATATTTTTCAACTGATTGATGAGTGGCAGATGGAGGGTGATTAATTGATCATGATTGTGGTGGACCTTAATACAGATTGTGTAAATTATGATATGCGACCGAAACAACGTGATCAATTAAATGGAAAAATATGGGATAATCTGTGTAATACCTGGGATCTCCAAAAAGTGAGACCCATTACGACCCAGGCGCTAAGTGGTTAACGGTGCTGTAAAAGGCTGCGGCGCCATTAGCCACTAGCGCCTTACTACGAGGTCCCTTTGCGGGACCCGACCTGAACGGCTGGTCTGGACCAGCCGTTAAAGTAGAGACCCGCAAAGGGACCTCGCAGAGAATTACGGTACCGCAATTTGCGGTACCGTAATTGCCGCCTTCCCCATTCCCATTGAGCCCTATGGGGCAAAAATGGGAATGGGGAAGGGCCATGGTGAAATGGGAAAATACTGCCCCGTCAACCTTGGAATGGGGCGGTATTTCCCCATTTCACCCTGGCAGACTCGTTACAACACCGGCACTGACCATGGTGCTCATAGCGCCATGGTATAGCACCGGTTTTAGAATGAGGGCCAATGGCTGTTAATGAAAAAAATTGCCTCCACATGGAAACAGGTAAAATCTCATTCTATAATTGACTATGTCATTCTGTCTAGGCTGTTATTAGATCTCTGTGATCAATTCTTAGTGAAAAAGTCAATTCTAAGTGATCACTATATGTTGGTTACCAGTCTAGCAATCAAGGTGAAGAACTCTGTAAATCTAGATCTGATGGTTAATTCAGCCAGTAACCGGATTCGGAAATACATATGCAGGGGTACAACATTGAACCTTAAATTACAAAACCACGCAGAATGGGTAACTGAGAGGGCCTTGATTGATGACTGTTCAGTGGAGAATTTTAATGATTTTCTCCTGTCTCAAGAAACACCAAATATATTACACATACCAACTACCTGTCATAGATATGCCTTTGATAAAGACGTTTAGTTAAATAAGAAAACAAGGAATTATTATTTGAGAAAGCTTAAAATAAATGAGTATGGTATAGAAAATTATCAATAAAAAAAGGAAGTCCAGTTACCCTATAAACGTTGGCTGAGGGGTCATAGACAATTGCTGAATAACAAACATTGACCACTCTTGATGTGTATTGCAATCAACAAGTGTATCTGAGGACGCTTTGATTGCTCATTGGAACACAATAAATGCAGAAGGGCTTGATGGGTCTAAACAAGTGGGGGATAGTAGAATACCCTGGCTTCTGGATTTTGATCCCTCAGACACAGAAAGATTCATTTTAAACACTTCGATGTCAGCTGCAAATGGCCCAAATAGCCTATCCAATGCAGTCTTTAAGAATGCCGTATATTTATGGGCAGGTATGCTGAATCTACTCTTCAAGGAAATCCAAATGAACCAAAAAATTCCACAATCATGTACCGATCCATAAAAAAAGGGGGATGGTTCAGATCCACGAAACTACCACCCAGTTGCTTTGTTGGATACCAACAGCAACATATTTGCAACTATAGTGCTCGAGAAACTGAATGATTGGGTTAAGGAGAAATGTATTCTACCGAGAGCACAAACAGGGTTCCGAAAAGGAATGGGGACAACTCTCAATGGACAAAATTGCCAAGATCAAAGAGGAAGTCAGACAGGGGTCTTTGTTGCCCTAAAAGACTTTCCCAAAGCCTTTGAATTTGTTGACCGTGAACATCTATGGACGAAACTTAAGACATGGGGTATTCCTCCATCACTATTGGCAATATTACAGCACATACCCACCAAGCCGGTCAAGTGGCACAGCGAGTAGAGCGCTCGCTTTGACATCAGTGCAGAGCCTGCAAATGCAGGTTCGAATCCCGGCAGCGCCAAACTCAGCGTTTCATCCTTCCGAGGTCGATAAATGAGCACCACACACCGTGGGTAATAATAAGCAGCGCTCAGATACCTGAGGGTTCGTAGCGCTATATAAATGCCAAATTATTATTATTATTATTAAGAGACCTGGATCAGTATAAGATTAAATCTAGAGGGAGTATTAACATCACCAATTAGGACCCATAGAGGCCTACGAAAGGGATGTATATTTGCACCATGTCTATTTAATCTCTTCATGGCAGATTTTAAGAGGGCAATGGAGGGAGTTGGTCTGGTTTCACCTAAACCAGGAGGAGAAAATAAATTGGTTGGCATATGCAGAAGACCTTGCACTCATAGATTACACCCGGTAGGGTTACGTCTGCCCATAAAAACTAGTGGATATGCTAAAATCAAAGTACTAGTAATTAACCAGAAAAGGTGCCAGGTGATGCAGCTGTCTCACCCCAAGGAGACTAGAGAAAAATATACCTGGCAAGTTAGATAACATTAAGATAGTATCTGAAAGAGAAATAATCTATTTAGGTTTCCAGCTATCAGATAAAACATCAGGCAAGGATAGTGTGAATCAAATGATGTATACAAGTGGCCAAATGATATACCAAATGAAGAAGATCTTTTGTAAATACTGTAAATTCACAATAAAGCCCTCTATTTTTGCCCATGGTATTGTTAGAATTATTGGGTTAACTTCCACCCTGTATGTGGTTCTGGGTACTACGTTCCCCACGTAATATGTGAGCAAGGGCTTTATATGGAAAAAGGTTTTGAACCAGCCAATGGGGACACCAATGCCATCTATCCGTTATGAACTTGGTTTGCTATCATTGGAATATTGGGTCCAATGGAAACATCTGATTTTAGTGACAAAAATCCTCTATCCTACTACAAACACACTCTTTGTAAATGTAGCGAAAGAACTGGAGACGAATGTGTCGTCTTTTTTTTACTGTAATGGCAAATAAAACTGAGACCATTTTTGTTGAATGTAGTAAGGATCAGAGAGAGATGGTTGAAAATCCAGATGCAATAAAAACGATTGAAGGAGATAGACTGGAATAAGACAATTACCACAGAAACTGTAAAACCCACTCTACATTTACCATGATTGAAAAGCATTTGGGATTGATACCAACCTATTTGAAGCAATTCCCATGCCCAAGAATACAGAGCCAATTCCTGGGATTCTGTTTGAATCTCTTGCCCATGGGGGAAATCTTGGCCAAAAGAAGAACAGGTGTAAATATAGACATGTGCCACTATTCTAAAATGATACAAGAGACCCTATACCATTTGATGGTGGAATGTGTACTGCTAAAAGACATGAGAACGAGATTCCTGAGTAGATTTTCACATTAAGTAATGAAGATCTGACACAAGTAGTCTGGGAGGGCCTAAGTGCAGACAATTAAGAATTTTTTACTTCGGGGGACATTCGAATGTTGGATGAGCTAGGTTTCACTAGAAAATATTAAAAATGCATTTGTAAATGCTGTTATTAATTGTATGTAGCATTGGATAACAAAGGATTAGTGTTTTGCTTCTGTGGCGTGCTTTTGTCTCATGAATAGAATGAAATGTAATTTATTTCAGTGTTATAATGGTATATTATATAATACTGTGAATGAGTGTTGAATGTCTGAAATCATTACTTATATATATTGAAGTGAATGTGTTGGAAGAATGTATTATTTTAGAATTGGTAAATTTAATTTGTTACCAAACGGATTATGTAAGTATTGTGTTTGGTAAAAGTTATAATTTTGAACATAAACTCAATAAAAAAAAATAATTACAAAACATATCTCTTCAACTTTACTTGCACTATTCTGCGCTGATGTTATGAATTGCACGGTGTACAATACAGAGAACTTTAAAAGTAAAATGTTTTTTTTACAGGCAGCCAATGGAGCTGTTGCAGGAGGCTAGAGGAATGAGACATTCTAGAAACTCCTAGTGCCAAGTGTGCAGTAGCATTTTGCAAAATCTTCAAACAATAAATCAATAAATCTGGTTGGCCAAGGTAGATACAAGGCCATTAATGATGTCGTTACCAGCCTGGATCATAATTCCAAAGGAAGAAAAGGCAAAGTCTTCTTCAAGATTTTCAATTTCAGAAACCTCAAGCTACATACTGCAGCTGCCTGTGCCTCCCTGGCTCCCTTTCAGAGATTGAAGAATAATTGGCCTTCCTTTATGTGCAGTTATCTCGGCATAGAGTTCCAGAGCTTGATTGTGAGGAAAGAGAAGGGCCACTCTGTGGCATTTACAGTTGAGGCTTGTAACTGTTACAAAAACATTTCTACTGGATCGTAGCTGTTAAAGGGCAAATGTAATCACTATCACTTCACTCTTCTACCACAAAAGGTGTGGGTTGAATCGGGTGATAACATTCATAGGGCTAGGTTGATGTATTTGCGCCCTTGAAGTCTCAAAGAGTCTCGCAGCAGTAATTCAGATTCTTTGAAGTATGTTCAACAGTTAATCAGGGACCCATGGTCAATGCTCCCTCTAATTATTTGTCTTTGTGTGTGGAACTAGTTGGCTGTTGTGCACACATTATTGTCTATGTGCGCAACTGACTAATGAGGTAAGTCACTTTGTGAGCTACCATCACAAATGAGAGCTTGGAAAGGAATTTTCTCTTCCCGGGCCACTTTAATTCTTTACAAATCTTACAACACTTTTTCAAACACATAGGCTAAAATAAATGATGTCATATGTGATTATACAGAAAACACATTTGCCAGTCCAAGACTTCAACACCTCCCACAGTACCTTGCAAACATACTTCTGTGCAGAGAAAAATGTCAGCCTCATTACGAGTTTGGTAGTAAGTACGAAAGTTGGCAGTAATAAGTTACTGCCAACATTACCACTAAGCCAAATTACAATTTTGGGCCTGGAGTGGAGAATTTGCCTCCAGGAAAATCCTGGAGGTAAATCCTCCAACTCACTGCCGATAAATTGGCAGAATCGGCCAAAAAAACCCCATTGAGTGCAATGGACTCAATATGAATGGGGAATTACACCGCCACCATCAATTGTAATCCAGCGGAAATTCCACAAGAACAAGTGACAATAACCGTAATTCATTTGGACGGTATTCCTGTGGATTTACCACCGGAATACCGCCCAACTCGTAATGAGTCCTTATGCCACTGGAAAATCTCTCATGTGTATTACAAAACACAAATATCTCTTGTCATAACTGATGTGGCTGTCAAGAAATTCAGACAGAATACATTTGCTGATGGATTAATGGCAATTAAAAGCAATGTGTCAAAAATCATGCTGATAGGAGTTCAAGTGCCACTTTAATGAAGTAATTCAGAGGCCATGAGAACATGCTCCTAATAATTTGTGGAAGGATGATAATTGCATCAGAACAGTGGTCAAAGTGTACGAAAAGAAGTAGTGGAGCTATGTTCTCTGCTGGTCTGCCCCACACCCCACAAACCCTATCCCTGCGCCCCCTCCCACACACAATACAAACACCCAAACAAACACACCTGCTGTTTATGGGAATGTGCAGTGCAGTGCACTGAAGTGCAAGCTTCAACTTCTTTCTACACTTTTATTTTAAAACTAAACCCTTCCAGAATGGTTTATTTTTAAAATAAAAGTATAGGAACTGTGAGACTTAAAAATAAAAAGTATGGGAGCACTGCTCCGGACCGCTCCCGCCCACTTCGACCTCTGCATCAGAATAACTGCACCTCAGAATAGGATGATCAAAGATTCCTGTGCCTGTGCTTACTATCCACATTACGTTCTCCAGTGGGTAGTGATAACACCAGCATTACAGCCAAGAGACATATGCACCATCCATTTTTTACTCCCTAAAAAAGAAAATGTGCCTCACCAAAATGAGAAACAATGAACATATTGCTTCAACCCTCAACCCACAAAGCTCCACTGATATTTCTTCGAATTAGTGACCAGTAGAGCAGTGGCATGGGAAGGAACACTAATAACATTAATGTCGATCTCAAGAGGAATTTTAAGGGGAAA
Organism: Ambystoma mexicanum; assembly: GCF_040938575.1. Lineage (NCBI taxonomy): Eukaryota > Metazoa > Chordata > Amphibia > Caudata > Ambystomatidae > Ambystoma > Ambystoma mexicanum. Next base: position 743,640,149 of record NC_090928.1, read on the forward strand.
GAACATCTTTTAATAAGCAGAAAGTATCCCTATTGGCAAAGCTAAATACTTTTTTACTCCCATAAAAATCATTTGACACAAATTAGGGAGCAAAATCTGATTAGAGCTCTGCTTGTACCCCTGACATAGGAAGTGAAATGACAGGGCACATAATAAAGTGTGTAGTTTTACCCACCCTTCTGCACCACAGCCCAGAGACAATTAAACAAGAGCCTTATTGAGGTTTATTATGGAGCCCTGTTGAAGTAAATCACACATGTATGCCTTTTAAGTTAATAGCATCAATTCATCATAGATACAACTGATTGAGTGCCTCTTCTGTAATTTAGTGATCAGTTAAATAAGAGGCAGGGTGATGCTAGAGACTATACACACAGAACACATGGTTACATTGAAAAGCCCTTAGCTGATCATAGAAAGAAAAAGAAGATGCTGTAGTCTAGAAGGGTACTAGAATGTCCTATCCTTTAGCAAACAAGCAATACATTTCCTTCAATGTACTGTCAAAACCTCTGACTTGGTTTTTGAAATGTACTGCTTTGTTCACCACCCGCAAAGAGTGATGACCTGTGCTCTTCCACCCTTACCCTTAGTTGATTGTAGCAGTAAACACTCACTTCAATATTTGCAGACCCACAATATTTTGCAGGCAAGGCATGTTTAATACCTCAACATACAAAGTGCATTGTAAGAATGTCATGCATGTACACAATTATTTTGCAGTACACACAATTATTTTGCAGTACACACAAGATTGTTTGCAACATATCCCACCATTGTATCATTGTGAAGGATTACACAAGTGCTCAGTGAAACCGTTTTTGTATAGAAGCGATTTACCATGAATGTGTGAAGGTCTATGCCCAAAGGAAATCTGAACACTTGGAAACAATGCAGATTGTGTGAAAAGCTTTCTCCTGTCTGAATATCCGGTGCCCTGATACTATGGACGGGTAATCCCAGGCATAGTCCATATCCATTATCCCTTGTAGGCTAAGCAAATGATATTGCAATGTTGCTCTCCACTCATAGGGCAATGTTAGTAATGCTAAAGTAGGAGATACTGAGCATCGCATTTGTCTTCTCAAGATCTTTAGAGGGCAAATTAATGTTTGAGTTTTGTGCTCACTTGCAAAGGGGCCGCGTCAAAGCACTTGCATGACATATTTACAAAGATAAGTAAGTATGGTATAAGGTTACACATCCAAGTAGCTTGCTTACGTACAGTTAGTATCCGATATTTGAGCTTGTAGATCAATTATATAGTGTGGGTGACACTTTTGGTATTGCACAATGAGTAACAGAAATGTAGGCCCGTGAACGTTGTTCATGATACAACAAACATAAAACAAGTGGGTGTAGGTTCATGTCTGCTAACCTTTCGCAGAGCGAAGAGAGGAAGAGTCAAGGTTGTCCAGTAGTATCTTAATGTGTTTTGGGGCAGAAGTTAAGAGTCACAAGTTAAAAATGTGGTAGAGTCAGTTTTAGGAGTCATGGGTGGGGAGGGAACATTATTTGGTTAATGTGTACAGGCATATCTTGGTTAGATTCTTCTAATCATGGAGCTAGTTTTTCATATTAGTTTTTAACCTCTTGTGTGGGATTTTAGGTGTTTTTATGGTCACCCTTGCATAGTAGTGTAATGCAAACGAGCACACTATCAAGACTAGTTTATTTTAAGAGAAAGCAATTTTCAGCTAATTTCTTTGTCTTTTGCCTTATTAAATCTTTTTTAATAGGTGAGAATTGTCTGTGTGCGCTGCTAAAAATCTTCTGAGCGGTACCCAGAGGGAAGCTGGGCAAGTGGACATGCGCACAGCGTAGAAGGAACATTGCCCATGGTATAGTCTGGCTTTGAGTGTACTAGTGCAATGACTGGCATAATCTTTGCATGAAAGCCAAATAAGTCATGATGCACCACATACATGTAAAAACCAACTCCACTCAATGACTATAATATGCAGGTCCAATGCGATGGATTAATCTATGAACTAACCAGGAGAGAGATGTCATTGGCACTGGGCAAAGTTGTATTCAATGCGTCTATGGAGTTTGTGGTGGAGCCTGTGGTGCTACAAATCATAAGCTCAATTTTGGTTAGATTGATTCTTATTGTGTTTAAGGTCATCCATGTAAAATGTATTATTAAACATGTGAAACCATATGTGGAATCTATGTTTCCATTAGGAGTGACTGTGTATCTCAACAAGTGATTTGATGGGCTATTGTTAAACATGTTACTTCTATCCTTGTAGCTAGCACTGTACCCGGGGCACCTGAAGAGCATTAAGATATTTACCTAAATGAATCGAAACAATATTATTCTTTATAAAGTTGATTGTTAAGCAATTGTAGTGCGCTTCAGCAGACATCAGCTGTTTTAGTGATAATTATGAGCTACACCACATCTGAGGCTGGCACACAGCATTTAAATACTGATTTTTAGATTCTTCATAAAAAAATGTCATTTTCGAAAATTGATTCCCTAACCACCAAACGGGAAGAAACGTACACATACAGAAGGAGTATATATTAATGCCAAAAAAACCTGAGGAACTGATTAGTCAATTGGAGAGATTAATAAGCAGAGAAATGAACCAGAAACTACATGCTTGGACCTTAGCCCAATATATTAAAGCACAACGAATTCCAAGGGATGTCAGAGTTGACATAGAACCCACTTTATATAGAGAAAGTCAACATTTAGTCAAACGTTGGAGGCAAAGCCCGAATAAGTGTTCTTTAGACCTGATCCTCTTGAAAATTGAGGAGTTGGCAAATTTGTTAACTAAGTTTATGGGGGAAATTGAACAAATTGAGATATTTGTATCTACTTTGTTGACCAAAGAAGAAATGTCTACAACTTTGAAATTAAGGCAAAGAAGATACACAAATTCAGACATGACACCTTATTTATAAATTAGATATAGTGTATAGGTGAAAGGATTATTATAATTCATGCAATATCTATCAGAATCAGCAAAGGCCCAGACCTAATTCAACTTCTACAGCAGCATCTTCCGAAGCATCCAGCACAGAAATAGAAGAGGGCTGAGTGACTTGACATTTATCACAAGAACAGTACCAGACCGGTAGAAGTGGAGAAACAGGAAGCTCTAGTTCCATGGCTTTTTTTTGGAAGCAGAAAACAATTCGAGGAAAGGCCCTTAGCGCGTAAGCGCGTCAGCACGCATACGCGATTCCATTGGACCAAAGGCCCTTAGCGCGTAAGCGCGTCTGTGACGTATCGCGCACGGGCGTTGCCCTGGCAGGGCTTGAAGATCCCACGTGGATTTCCATTGCTCTGTAAGTGCTTTTCGTGGGGTGCGGTGCGTGTGTTTTGCAGGCGTTGGGGTTCACACGCTATTACTTCACAGCGGGTGGGTGTTGGCCACGCGTTCTTCTACACGCAAGCCAGACGGTGAGTGGTACCCTGCTCCCCCAGGCCCGATCGCGTGTAAAACCACCCGCGAGCCCCTGAAATACACGTACCCCGCTCCCCCACGCCCGATTGCGTGTGAAAACACCTGCGCACCCCTGAAATACACGTACCCCGCTCCCCCAGGCCCGATCGTGTGTAAAACCACCTGCGAGCCCCTGAAATACACGTACCCGCTCCCCCAGGCCAATCACGTGTAAAACCACCAGCGAGTCCCTGAAATACACGTACCCGCTCCCCAAGGCCAATCGCGTGTAAAAATTCTTGCGCACCCCTGAAATACACGTACCCAGGACAATCGCGTGTAAAACTTCTCGTGCACCCCTGAAATACACGTACCCAGGCCAATCGCGTGTGAAACTTCACACGTACCCACGGAATACACGCACACGCTATTATTCACACAGCGGGTGTCCGTGTTTGTCGCGTACCCCTTTGCACGTCATTTGTCCTAGAGGGCCACAGTATGGGACTTTCATCAGAGCTGTGTATACGTGCTTTTTGTTAGCGCACATTTTGGCGCACATTTTTTTCATGCGCAGGGACGCTACCGCCTGCTTTCGTGTGGCAGACGTGTATGGGCCTGTGCGCGTCTTTGCCCGTGCGCTGGTTTGCCCTATTCGATTCCATGAATACGTGTTGTAGGCGAGCGTGTGGGCGTTCCGCGCACTTGCCTCCTGTACTTCCCCCGTGACGCCCATATTTTCACGAGTTGTTCCCCATTCCGCGTGTCACGCCCCGTGTTCTGCCTACTTTTGTTATGTGCGCCGCGCTATGTGCGATTTCGCTGTGGCCGTGGCGCACGCCATTAGATGACCTGTGCGCCGGCGTGCACCGCGCACTTTTTCAGTGCACATCCAATATTTTTCTCGCGCACGGACTTCCATGAATCGATGTGCACTGGTTTCCCTGCGATTTTCGCACTTGCACTGCGATTTCCGCTCTTTCACTGCGAATCGCACGTTTTCGCACGCTTGCGCCGAAATTTTCGGCGCACATTAATTCCATGAATCGGCCTGCAAATCCATTCTTACTAAACTACATCCAATAATGCCAGTGATATACATTTTACCAAAGATTCATCAAAACCTGAGTTAACCGCCTGGGAGACCAATAATAGCTACTACAAGGAGCCTATTGGAACCGTTGGCGCAGTATGTGGCTAAAGGTATCCAACCACTGATACGGACATGAAGAAGCTACATAAAGGACACTACTGATTTTTTACTCAAAATCCAAGAAATAACATTTGAAGAAAAACATGATATATTATTCACGATGGATGTCTGTAACTTATCTACTAATATAATGCATGCTGCTGGCTTGGGGATGTGGAATGGCTGTTGTTAGCTTCTGAACATTGTGCAGCTAATTACAACTTCACATTGAGTCTATTAAAGTTGGAGCTGTCTAACAATTTCTTTCGCTTTGAGGATACATATTATATTCAAGACTACAGTCTATAATAAATTGACAGATCGAAACAGTCTTTTGCTTGCCTCAAGTTTTCATCCACAACAAACAATTGAAAGTATACTGTACAGTTAATTTTTACGGTTCAAAAGAATTATTTCTGAAGATCAAGAATTTATAGCGAGATCAACTTTGTTGCATAACAAATTTTCAGAAAGAGGTGACTCTGAGACTACTATGTCTGGAGCAGGAAAAAAGGCAAAATCAGTACAAAGGAAAGATGCACTAAATACCACACAAAGGTCAAAGAGAGATAAGTTGGTGTATGTAACTACCTATTCCCAACAAAGTTATAAAATTAAGAAAATCTTGAAAAAGAACTGGGAAATGTTGAAAGTTCATCTGACTCTTGCCCAGTTATTTGTACAGTTGCCTACTTTTGATTACAGAAAAAGCAAGTCATTAAGAGATTATCTTGTTCGGGGGAATATATGGAACAGAAATTGGATGAAAGAGCTTTCAAAGGAATCTTGTCCTGTAATAACTGTCGTTACTGTCATAATGTTATAAAGGGGTGTTGTATTAACCACCTTTATGAGGTGAAGAAAATAGCATTAAGAAATACCACTACATGTGATTCCTCTGATGTCATATATGGCATCAGATGCCCTTGTGGAATCTTCTATGTTGGCTTAACTACACGAAAAGTGAAACTGAGATGGACTGAGCACAAGTAGAACGTCCGAACACATCAAACATATCGACCAGTAGCACAACATGTTGATGCTTCACACCACGCAATAGCACAGATGAGATTTATTATTCTAGAAGAAGTACATTTACCAAGATGAGGTGGAGATTTAACTAACTTATTTCACCAAAAAGTGATTTTTTAGATAGAGCGGCTAGATGTCTTAAATCCAAAAGGAATGAACCAGGAATTCGATCTTACATGTTTCTTGTAAAGTGTAGTGTGAAGTATTTAAGGCACGTAGATTAACCACATATATGGTTGGTGAACATTGATCCAGAATATCTTGAAAATGTATCTGCAGATGGATTTTGTCAGACATGAGTCTAATTGTAAACAAAATTGATTTGATGAAATGTAAATGGTTAAAAATACCATTCACTAAATTCACTAATATTTGTGGTGATCGTGTTGAGATCATCATGTATTCGAGTATGATTATTTGATTTCTGAATGTATTTTTAAAGTTGCTCTGTTATAGCTCAGCCCATATTTCATGTATTTAGCAAAGAAATGTGTATACAAGTGAAATCTCGATACATTTGACTATGATAGGAGCATATTAGCCCATTGTATTTAACCAAAAAATGGTACCAGGGCTAGCTTTTTAAATCTGTAATGTCTTTGAATCACCTAAATAATAGAGCACATTGCTAATTAAGCGATGGTTAGGAATTGGTATTTAGCTAAAAATTGTGATGAGGAATCACATGTAGTGCAGTGGCACTAATATCAACAGTGCGCTTTTAAGTGCACAATATTATATGAGGACATTGTGAATTAACATTTTTGTTACTTTAGAGTATTGTTGTCCTGACAAGAATGACCTTTTGTTAACCAAATTTGAGTCCTTTACAAGATGTCTGCTGTGTTTTCATCAATAGTTGTTTTAGGTGAGATTCACCATGTGACTGGCCACACGATGCGTCATAGTTACGTGACTTAATGGCTGTGTATAACTGCTGGTACAGGACGAGAGGTGGTTTTCACAGCCATCTCGCTTTTCCTATAGCAAGCGGATTTTGAGGTAAGTGTGAGTGGCCCGTACAGCATGTACGCAGTGGACTACTAGGTTGAGAAAGTGTGTTGTGGTGGAATATAAAGATTCCAGGATATATATATGTGCTTTTTTGAATTTGTAGGTAAAGGCATTGTGAATATTACTGAGTCACGACAGTTGCTGGTTACAACATTCTTAACTACAATGGGCCGGAGAGAAACAAGCTTTCCATTTGTTGTGAATCGGATAGTATAAGAAAACTCAGGTTAGTGTGAGATTGAGGGATTCATTATTTTTTGTTGAGTATGTATGCTTACATTTGAAATATGTTGAAGAACATCACTCTAAAACTGATATTTCTTTTACTTGATTAGATTTGTTGGAAAGATAACATTCACACCTGATGATGGGACTTTGAGTTCCGAAACGTGTAGTGGGAATATTCAAATGAGAGACCATCTTCATTGAAGTTCGACTTATATTCAAGAGTGTTATCTGGGACAGTTAGATAAAAAAGATATATTGTTACTTGTCAGAATTACGTTTTTTCTGAAACACGAATTGTGTTCTTCCTTGATTTAAAAGAGGTTTGAATTAAATGTATTATTTTCTTTGAATTTTAATGAAAAAGAATGTTAGATTTAGATCAAGTATCATTATTTTGAACTACACATTTCATGTAGTAATTTGTTATATTAAAATAAATGTATTATTAAACACATGAAAGCATATGTGGAATCTATGTTTCCATTAGGAGTGACTGGGTACCTCGTCAAGTGATTTGATGGGCTGTTGTTAAACATGAGGTCATCCATGTATCAGCATGTGTGTGAAATGAGGTGGTGAATGATTTAAGTTCCTCTGCCTCTGGAGTAAAGCCCAGGATTGTGCAGTGCACAGCCCCCCTTCTCTCCTTCTCTCATCTATCCTCTGCCACTGAGATGGAACTCACCATCTTTTATATCTTCTCAACGACTACACTATCACCTATCCTCCCTCTCCAACAAAGTCTGGATGAAAAAAGCACAAAAAATACATTCTGGGTGCAAATCGTGGCCTTCCCATTGCAAAGACCTGTGTCAGAGCATCCTCTAGAGAGATCTTCCTTGATAGCCTTTTCTCTGTCCCCTCTCCAGACCTATGGACTTCTCATCTCACCTCTATGTTCTCCCCTTTCACATCCACTCCCATTAATGGTAGCGCCAAGTGGGAAGTCCTCTTGGAGGGCTTCTTCTCATCATGCTGTATCGTTAATATCTACGACACTGGCACTATTCTGGTTCAAGTTCCTCAAGCCAACCTCCTCTTTGACCGGATCCGGCTGACCCTCATTAACTTTCTTCCTTCTCCTGCCTATCCCCCTACCACTCTCCCGGCGCCCCCCCTATGAGTAGAGTACCACACCCCTGTACTCCACTTCAGAAAAGCTTCAAAGGCATAGATCTTCTCCAGCTGCCGGCGCTTAACGCCCGCTCAGCTAACAATCTGCTGACATCTGCCTCTTCTTGAAGACACTGACCTCAACATTCTCGCTCTTACTGAGAAATGGTTCAATGCCAGTGCAGTCACTTCTTTTGACTCCCTCCAGATCATTTCCATGTTTTGACCTCACTGTGCTTGCGATTGGGTTGCCTTAATCTTCCCTGAGTGGGTTCCTTCCTCCATTTTACCCACCCAGCTTTACTCTTCCTTTGAGAACCTGATATGCAAGTTGGTCATCTCTCACTCCTCCTCCCTGACCATTACTACCATTTACAAGCCTCCAGGTGTTACCTCCCTGTTCCTCTGTGCATGGGTTTATTTATGTACCACCTTACTTTTAACCTCCTCCAATCTGCTCCTCTTGGGGGACTTCAACATCCAATTGGACTCCCCTGGCACAGCATCCACTCTTTTCATTGACCTCTGCACCACTCTATCCCTCTCCGTTCACTTTTCTGGACCAATCCACTCTGCTGCACACACTCTGAATGCCCTCATCCACTCAGGCATCCCCCTCTCATCTCCTCTGTTCTCCCCTCTCTCTTGGTCAGACCACTCTCCACTCTTCTCTCACCTGGGTCCCTTTGGCCCCCTGACTGCACCCCCAAAAGCCCTGCCAACCTTGTCCTTGAACATCCGCCTGATGAAACAAGTGCCAGCTGTTCACTTCCGTCTTTATCCCCCCTTGTCTCCCTAATTTAGACTCTATCACCGACACTGCTCTCAGCAACTTCCACTTGGCCATCACCAACACTCTTGAGATTCTAGCCCCTATAATGAGGTTCTGCCTGAAACCCGCCTCCAAGCGTAACTCCTTGTACGAATCCGAACTTGCAGCCCAGTGCAGAGCGGCGAAATGGAAGTGTCAAACTTCAAGCTCACCCTCAGACAAACTGGCCTGCCGCCTGCTCCAAAGGCAATACAAACTCTCCATCTGTGCCATGAAAAGGGCTGACAACGGGTTTCATCCAACAACACAGCAGAACTATTCAAAAACTGCCAGGAACTACTGAACCCTACCACAGTCGCCTCATCCCCTCTACCTTCCTATGGCCTCTGCAATGCACTGACCACTCACTTCACCACCAAAACTCAGGATATCCTGAACAGCCTTGTTACTCACCACCCATCCCACACCCCCTTTCCTCCCTTGGCCCCAAGCCCGCCTACTTCCCCCTTCTCCACCTTGGCCCTTGTCACACCTGAATAAGTCACCAGAGTTGTCTGCTCAATGAAGATCTCTTCCAAAGAGGTTTCCCCTTACTCTTCCAGAACCATCAAGGACACCATTGGCTCTCTTGCCCCGCACTTGCTGATCTCTGCAACCACTCTTTTGCCACTGGATCTTTCCCCTCCTTCCTCAAGCATGCCCTTGTGCACCCCCTCCTTAAAAAACACCAGTCCTGCTAACTACTGCCCTATTTCCATCACCCCTTTCCAGTGGAAACATCTGGAGGAGTTGGCCTTGCCCCAACTCAACTCTCACACTGAATTTGTTGGTGGACTCCATGGACATCAATCTGGATTCCGAGCATCCAGAGGCATGGAAATTGCTCTTCTGAACACCAGTGAAGAACTGCTTTCTTCTCTGGATTACAACTCCCCAGCTGTCCTCATCCTACTTGATCACTCCTCTGCCTTTGACACAGCCAACCACTCCATCCCCATACAAAGACTCCACGATACCCTTGGTATCTTGGAATGGGCACTGGACTGGCTGACCTCTTTCCTATCTGATTGCTCTTCCCAAATCATCCTGGGCACCTTCCCTCTCCTACTTCCTTCTCCACCTGTGGTGTCCCACAGGTTTCTATCCTCTCCCCCTGGCTCTTTAACATCTACCTCACACAGCTGGCACTCCTCATCGCCTCCTTCTCCCCAACTTCCGTTATTACGCAGATGACACACAACTCTTTTTCAAACTTCCTGCTGACCCTCTTGCACCTTCCATCATCCCTGACTGCCTATCAGCCATCCAGGCCTGGAGCACATCCTCTGCCTCAATGCCAGCAAAACTGAGATCCTTCCCTTTGGGACCCTGCTCCCGCCTTCTTCCCTTCACCATGGCATTCCTTCATGGGCTCTCCCCCTGCTCCTTCTACTGAAGCCAGAAACCTTGGTGTCATCTTCAACACCTCTCTCTCCTTTCTCTCTCACTTAGGACATTGCGAAGAAGTTCCACTTTCAGCTCTTCCTTCTAAAAGGAATTCTACATTTGCTCACTTTCCCCCAGAAGCTCACGGTTACACGAGCCCTGGTTTGACAATAGCCTCCTCCTGAATCTACCTTCTGCCACTTTGTGACCCCTCAAGCTAAGCCAGCATAGGGCAGCAAGACGTATCCTTGGCTTCAAGTCCAGGTACTGCATCTCTCCTGCCCTAAAAAGTCTTCACTGGCTCCAGGTTGCTTCACAGATCAAATTAAAATCCCTGTATATGATCTACAAGGCTTTCTGGGGCTTGGGACCACACTATCTGCAACTCTTTCTAAAAACATTCCCCTTTTAGACCTCTGCGCTCCGCTGGCACCAACTCTTTGCGTGTAAAGCGTTTAGCTAAACAGAGGGCAGGAGGTCGATCACTTTCCTCCGCTGGTTCCCTTCTATGGTACAGCCTCCTCCTGCCTCTGCGCCTTGAGCAGGACTTTAAATTCCATAACCTCCTCAAGACTTTCCTTATTAGCTTCTCCTTCCCCCTTCTCTCCTCTGCTAATCTCACAGTTGCCTTAATTGGGTCCCAGGGCCCTTATGCATCAATCACCCCCAGCTTCAATCTTTCCTCATCACTTGCCTCGGCACACCCTCTGTCCTGGAGGCTCGCACTTATTTTACCATGCACTTCATCTGCTGCTCAACCACGAGGACGGGCACCAACCCCCACTGCCCCTTCCTTTCTGCACTTGTACATTCTGAATACTCACAGGCAATAGTAGGTTTGTCATTTATTTTCCCCTCCACTGTATTTAATATGTATATTAATGTGTCTCATTCCCATGTCCCCTCGCTGTTGCCCTGTGGGCGCTTTGAAACAGAATGTACTTGCTGTATGAGCGCCTAACAAGCGAGCAATAAATAAATAAATAAATAAACCGACATGTTTGAAATCTGTGATTCCTGAGTAATTAATGAGCTACAATTGCGAAGGCTCATGTACATATTGAAGAGAAGGGGGACAGGCTGGATCTTGGATTGGCTCCATAGGTGAGGCAGCATCAGTACGACCTGAAAAGGGCCACACATGTTAACAATTGACACTGGCCCTCATTACGACCCTGGCGGAGGACCATGGTGCAATTTGCACCATGGTCCATGGCGCAGAGCTGCCAACTCCGCCATGGGGGTTGGCGGACTTACCGCCCCATTCCGACCTTGGCGGGGCGGAAAGTCCCCAATCCCCATTTACCCTTCCCCATTCCCATTTTTGCCCCATAGGGTATAATGGGAGTGGGGAAGGCGTTAATTACGCCACCGTAAATTACGGTGGCGTAATTAACAACAGGTCCCGTAGCGCCATGGATTTTTCCGCCCGGAAAAACCAGGCGAAAAAACCACCATGGCGCTACGGGAACTCGTAGTAAGGCGGAAAGGTACGCCATGCATTATGCTGGCGTAAAACCCTTTCCGCCAGGGTCGTAATGAGGGCCACTGTGTTCACTTGGCTTGTTAACATGTTAACACGTTTTTGCGGTGATGCAAGCTATTCATGAGTCCTGCCAGGTTGGCTTTACTCGGTCACCACACATGATGATTCTCCCTTAGTCAAATGCCGTCTTCAAACATGTTTGTGTTTTCTTTTTTTACTGCAAGCAGTTCACTGCATTTTCTAGAGTCTGGTTTCGAACATTCCACAGGGTTTGTCCGTATTCTACAACTGCTATTCGCCTTGCCTTTTAAACTTACTTTTTTCTGTTTTTTTGTGGTTGGCAGAGCACAGGCATCATGTCAGACCATTGCACCAGGTTCATATCTGCAGATAGTCTGGAACATTGATCAGCAATGGTAATTTTCATGTTCATTCTTGAGTCCACCATTTTCCTGGTTTGAGGCCAATGCTGCTGCCTGATTCTGCACTCCGCAGTCTGTGTCAGTTTTTTGAGGGTACTGGAGTTGTTGTGCAAGGCTGTAGCATGCACCATTGCAACAGTCCAGCTGTGCCATAACGGGACACTTAGTTGTTACAAGCCGGGGCCCCCTTTATTGCCGGTTGGTAGGAATGGCACGTTTTGTGAAGCAGGGGAAGCCAGAACGTGTGTCCTTTGACCACTGAATTGACCTGTTCTAGAGAAGATGTTATGTAAGTCCAGAACAAATTCGAGATTGCTGACCTTCTGATTCAGATGGTGTTACACGAATGTAGTCATGCAAAAGCAATTAAGTTACTGGACAGACTAACCAGCACTAACATTTCTGATTTGTTAATATTGAGACCATGGTTGAACTGGAGCACAAATTAGGTCCAGAGACAAAGCAATTGCAGTCCGTATTTGTGAATTTTATCTGTGACCTTTCTCGACACGTTTTTTAAATAGTAGCAAGGACCTACTTTGTGAAATAATTTTCGGTAAATGCAGGTTTGCTTTTTTTCTTAAACCCACCATTTCCTTGTATTATTTCTACCATGATATTCAGATAAATTGGTTTTATTTTTAGCTTTAAATATCAATTTCAAAGAAGCAATATATAAATGACATCCAGGCACGATTGGGACAATGTTTCAACCCCGTTGCCTACCAAATAAAGGGTTTAAAGTAGGGGGTCGTGGGAAGAGAAAGGGGCAGAATGATAGGAGCAGTAACAAACAACTATGTAGAAAGGAGAAAAGGAAGGAGGGTGAACAAATCATTCAGGGACAGAACTCCTAACTTAATAAATGATCAGATGTATAATTCTCGAAATGCAATCCCCATTTTGTCATATTTCCTTTCTTCTAAATTGCGATTTCTCAATTTTAAATGTGGGTAATAATAACTGCATCCTCATTAACTGTGTTGCTGCGGACAAGTGGGAGACCTACGTGACTAAAATTTATTATGACTCTCTTGAATCCATATTTGTAATACCCAGGGATAGATTTTCCTTGGAGAATTATGCCATTGAAGACATAGGGGGTCATTACAAGTTTGCCAGTCTGGGAACTACGGTACTGGTAAGCTTGACTGTACCATAGTTCCCAGACCGACTACGAGTTCTGCCCGCGGGTGCCATTACGGCAGCCAGGGCTGTCTTGGCGGTTGTACTGGAACCCACGAGCAGAGCATGTCGGATGCACCGGCACCATTCTCAATGGTGCCGGTACATCGGGCCTCCCCATTCCCATTGAGCCCTATGGGCTCAATGGGAATGGGGAGCATTTCATTCCGGTGCCTGCGAATGGGCAATTACCGGGTCCGGCAGGGCCGTAATGACCCGGTAATCGGCCATTCACGGGCGCCGGAAATTTTGGGAAGTTTGGCGGCAGCCTGCCGGATTTACCAACAAGGCTACTGCAAAACTTATAATGAGGCACATAGAGACACTGATAAAAGCCCTAAAGAATTCTGGTGCCCCGGACTGGATGGTCCTACAAACATTACAGTCAAAGCGGCCCATCTAATTTGGACCAGGAATCTTTACGCTTATTTTTCATGTACTGCAGAAGTTAATAGGATTCCCCTCTCCTGGGGACACTCCTTAATAATACTGTTTTTAAATCCGGACATAGAGTGAATACAGATAATTACTGTTTTCTGGCAATGCTGGATGTGTCCAGCACAATATTTACCAACATTCTTTTAAGGTCGCTTAAGGAGTGGGCTCAGAAGATAGGAATCTTTCAAGTCTCTCAGTTGGGATTCTGCAGTAGCTGTTCAACAGTTCATAACTCGCTCTTACTAAGGCGCATGGTTAAAAGTGCTAAAATAGGAAAGGGCCTGCCATTATATGTGGTCTATGTGGATTACAGTCGCGTGTTCGACTGTGTCAATATAGTTCAGCTTTGGAACAAACAATTGACTTGGGGAATCAACACCGGTCTACTTAATATGCTTTGTAAACTTTACACTGATACAGCGGTACAGGTCCACCTGGACGTTACAGGCACTGTTAGCAATCCAATAGAGGCTTAAATACATATCACCCCTACTTTTTAACTTCTACATAGCTGACTTGCTAGAGGCCCTACCTAGATCTAGGACCTTTGCACCTAAATGGGGTCCTGTCCACTTGCCTATATCATATCCAAATGATATCAGTATCATGGACCACAACTTTGTGGGAATAAAAAGGACTATGATGGCCTTAATGGAATATTTTGTAGACAATCATTTGACAATGAATGCGAAATAGACTCGCCTAAGGTATTTTGGAACTAAAAAGTGTCCCAAACATACCGGCCTTCAGGTGGGCCATGATACTAGTGAGTTAGTGTCATCTGACATGTATTTAGAATCCCTGATATCTGACAAAAATTATGACAAAGCACTGATGGCATAAATTGAACTGAAAGTTTTCCGAAAACTGTGGACCATTATGCGATGTGTCTACAGCCACCACGGATTCAGTATCAAGGGGCTAATTACTGTGTACAAACAAACCTTGCTCCTAATGGTTTTATATGGACGGGAGTCATGGGACAGCCTTGACAATGGACGCATACGAGGATTACCAAATTGTGTCCCTATTCAACATGATTGGAACTGGGTCTAGTTTCTATGATCACAATGTTAAATATTAGGAAAGTGATTTTGTGGTTGAAGGTGATAAAACAAGAGTCAGTACAGAAATGAGTACAGAGGCTAATAAGAAGAGAATGATTCAGGGGGAATTTTATACATTTTTTAGACAAAATAATATTGGACTCCTGATTGGTTGTTGAGCTATATGCTATGATTAAATTACCATGCAAAAAGCCTAGGAATGGGATTATTGCTACCACGTGAATGACTGAAGGGATATTGTTCCATCCAAGAAGATATTGTAGAAATCTTTATTCCTGGCTTACCCCAACCACACTTACTCAAATGCCCGGAAGGAAACGCATGCCATGGGCAAAGTTGTTGACACATTTGCACATGAATTGGGTACCCAGTGGGTGGGGGCAGATGATTCCCCACAATTTAGAGGTGTTCTGACTATAATTCACAAAAACACTGGGTTCCAAATACTCATATCCAAGGTAGATACTATCGGGAGGTGTGTGATCATCTGGAGGTCCCTGGTGGGTCGACAAGTCATACTGATCAACTCTTATGGGGCAAATCTGGATTACCCCAAATTCGACTTGTACACAATTGAGCTCATAACACCTCTCAGTTTTATTTTTTATGGGGTTATGGGGAGGCGATTTCAATACTATCCTTAACATCCAAATGGATAGGTCTACAAGGGCTCAGCAGAAGCTTACTAGGGCACATTATTACAAGGAATGGCATACCTACCCCGATTTGATGCCTTGCGTGAGATTCATCCATGTGGGGAGGAAGTCACCTTCCATTCAACCGTGCACGACTCCAGCTCCTATGTAGACATATGGCTGTGCTCACCTGAGTATGTTCCCCACACGATAAGCTGCACCATTTTACCACTTACGATTTCGGACCATTCTCCGGTGTTGCTGGAAGTCGCTGTTGCGCGCCCCAATCATGACCCTAGGCACTCGAGTGTGCTGCCTGCTCTTCTACAAGATGCAACAATACTGGAACCCCTAAGAGTCGACATCTCTGAATTTTTGGTCCATAATGAAGGCCCTCTGGGTTCCACGGCCATAGTGTGGGAATCGTTTAAGGTCTGGATTCGGGGTCATCTATTGTCAACGACTCACGGTGCTCTACAGGCTATACGATCTGAGCTACAGCAAGCCAAACTTAAGTTGAGATCCCTGGAAAATATACACCCAGAAACACCAGGGAAATACACCTAAGCACCCTTACAGGCGCAACTAGATGAGTACAGGAAGCAGGGAGACTGGGAAATACTCTAAATCGCACACTCCACGCGGGCCCAGAGATATGGGGAGGCAGACTAGGCCAGCAGGACCCTTGCCAAATAGATAAAAACAGAACACAATGTCAAACATATGCTTAGTATCACTGGGCTGGACAGGGTAACATACAGAGAGGTACAGGCGATCAATTATGGGTTTCTTGAGTTCTACTCATCCCTGTACCAAAACACCCATAGAGTGATGGTGCAAGACATGGCCCAGTGTATTAATGCAATCCCGCTCACAACACTAACACAAGAGAGTAGAGAGGAATTAGATCTCCCTCTAACACTGGAGGAGATAGAAAAGGCGATAAAGGATCTCACAGCGGGCAAGGCTCCGGGACTCGACGGTCTCCCGATCAATCTATACAAGTGCTACATAAAAGATTTGGCCCCCAAAGTCCTTGAGGTGTGGGGGGAAGCCCTGACCTCTGAAACACTTCCCCCTCTCTCTTTGAAGTGGTTATTTCTGTCCTATTCAAATCTTACAAACCCCCACATAAGGCCGCATCATACCGTCCTCTATCATTGATTAATGAGGACACTAAAGTATTTGCCAACGCCATAGCCAACAGGCTAGTACCATATATGAACCAACTAGTGCACCCCGACCAGTCTGGGTTCATCCCAACTAGATCCACTTAATTAAACCTACGCTGACTCTTCGCCATCATTTCTCAACTAGACTCTAAGGCCAAAGTGGTTGCGCTCTCCCTTGACGCTGAAAAAGCATTTGATGTTGTGTGCTGGAAGTATATGTTCGCAGTGCTAAGGCACTTGGGATTTGGACCTCAATTCCTTGATTATGTCCGACTGTTATACAAAGACCCATGCGCCAGAGTCAGGACCAACCACACACTCTCATCCAATTTCATGTTACATAAGGGCACAAGACAGGGTTGCCCACTGTCACCTCTTATATTTGACCTTACTATAGAAGGCCTGGCAGCGCTAATACGCCACAAGCACTCCAACTGAGCGGCTTGGATAAGAGACCCCCCACAATTAATATCATTATATGCAGATGACACTCTTCTATACATTAGAGATCCAGAGGTTAACCTGACCCCCATTATGGCAGACATACATGAATTCTCTAAATATTCTGGATACCCAGACAAATCCGAAATTATTCCACTGAAACAAGGGACCACACAGACAGCAGTGATGAAGGAGTTTTGTTGGTTTCCTGGTACTGCCCTGTATTTGGGGTTCATAGTGGCGACCGACAGGCACACTCTATATTAAGCCAATTATGAACCCTACATCTCCAAGCTAGAAATTAAATTACAAATGTGGACCAAACTACTGATCTTGATCTTCAGTTGTGTAGCCCTACTGAAGATGACGGTGGGCCCCAAATTAATGTATCTTTCCGTAACATTCCAATTTAGCCTGAGTACTTGTTTTTTACCAAATTGCGCTCTATGGCATCTAACTTTGTCTGAGGGGTGGCAACCAGAATGAGCTGGACCAAGCTGTGTGAAAGGTACGATACTAGTGGCCGTGCTGCTCCTGACTTTTCCCTATACTATAACACTGCCAGGCACAATTTGCTAGGCACTGGTTCAGTGACACAGAAAAGTATGCCCATATACTGGTGGAAAAGTACACAGCCTCACTGATAGACATACGGTCAGTGATGTTTGCTAGGGCATATGGCAAGATTGATGAGACCCCGTGACCAGCACAGTGAAGGAATGGTCCAGGTTATTCAATAATATAGGTACAACAGAACCATACAGCAGCACATCTCCCCTCTGTGACTACCCTAATATTGGTCCCCCACTCGATGCAACTATACAAAGAATATGGGAACCACAGAAGCAATTGACAATCAGAGATATGTTCCCAAATGGGAGGTTTGCCACATAAGAGGAGACCCAAGAGAACATAGGCCATGGTCTCATTATTACATTGCAATACCATCAAATGAAAGGCACAATTTGCTAGGCACTGGTTCAATGACACAGAAAAGTATGCCCATATACTGGTGGAAAAGTACACAGCCTCACTGATAGACATACGGTCAGTGATGTTTGCTAGGGCATATGGCAAGATTGATGCGACCCCGTGACCAGCACAGTGAAGGAATGGTGCAGGTTATTCAATAAGATAGGTACAACAGAGCCATACAGCAGCACATCTCCCCTCTGTGACTACCCTAATATTGCTCCCCCATTCGATGCAACTATGGGACCCACAGAAGCAATTGACAATCAGAGATATGTTCCCAAATGGGAGGTTTGCCACATAAGAGGAGGTCCAAGAGAAAATAGTCCATGGTCTCATTATTGCATTGCAATACCATCAGATGAAAGCGGCGTTTAGACAGAGATGACCCTCCTTCCCTGCTGAGCCTGAATCCCATTCATTCTTGGCGGTTATTATGTGCCAAGATGGGTGCAAGATGGCATCTCCACGCTCTAGAGGTATGGCAAACCCATTCCCCCTCTGAGAATGTGACGAAAGCAAAATGGGAGAGGGATTTGGGGGTGATGATGGACGATACTCAATGGTCCCGATATTGTTGACTCACGGGTACTGTTTCCCTTAACGCGAATCTGAGACTGCTACAATTCAAAACCCTAAACCATGTAAATTTTACCCCTAAAAAATTGGCAAAATGTAACCAATCCCCAATGACATGCTGCCCAAAATGTGGAGCCCCGGAAGCCGACTCGTTCCAAATGTACTGGGATAGTCAGCCTATATTCCAGTTTTGGGTTAGTGTGTCAGACACTTTAAGCAACATACTGGCCATCCCCATTCCCCCGACTTCACTGAAATACCTACTAGGGGACATAGGTAAGGTACACATAAAGGTCTGCCGACTGTTTACAGTGGCGGGGGCAGTAGCTAAGCGCAATATCCGCAGAAACAGGCAAAAACAGCCCCTATGCTGCAGATGTGGATTATAGATTTATCGTATCTTAATGAATGCAAAGAAGGCTACATATTGACAAAGGCGGCTTCTAGCAGACCCAAAGATATATGGGCCCCATTTTGATGCTACTTATCGGATAACCAAACTGCGCCCGAGGCAGTTGAGGATACGCCTGACCTTGTGGAAATGGAATAATGTGAAAAGCATGAAATGTCCTTGTACTGTTCACTGAAAAATGAGATTATTCATTAAACGTCAAACTAAATAAAGTTTAAACCAAAAGAAAAAATAGCATTGTTTTTACTGATGAGTAAAGGAAAACTGTGAGCGGGTGGAATACAAGAAGAGTAAAGAGACAAGGAAACGAGTACTAACCCACTGGAGGATGGAGCATCTGCACATAATTCGAGCAATTAAGACTGTATTCAAGTGGAACACCAAAGGATAGTCTGCCAGTGATTTATCAAGGACTTGTTAAAGCTTGAAGAAGATAGTACATTTACTGCAATATGTTGCATCAAATTGCTAATAAAGAACGAAGTTCTTTCTTTAAGAACCTTGAACAACTTTGAAGTCGAAGGGCCTGATTGACAGAAGCTTTTTATAATGGTGCAATGCCATTGGAAAATGTTCTCTGAATCAGGGCCCAAATGTCACAGTGAATTACTCAGCATAGCATTCTACACCATCTCCGGTGCCAGTAACACTGAAAGGTCTGCATCTAGTTTTACAATTACTTGTTAGAATAATCAACCAACTAGCTCTTGAAGTAGAAGAACATTTTGAAATTCTTCAAATAATGTACAGAAATGTGTGTAACTTTGTAGAGCTACCGTGCTTAAATTATACAGTTATAGAGATGTGGACTAGACAGGGGATGCAAGATGTGATATTGGCTAACTACCGAAATCCTAGAGCGATGATGGGGCATAATGGGATGCTACTGAGTCAGCTTCAATTATATACAAGCGACAAAACAGGGATGTTCACTTTCCCAGCTTCTGGCATTCTCTGATCTTTCAGGCTTTAAGGTTAAGAAAACCAAATCAGAGATGTTACAAGCAAATCTGATGACGCAAGAAACCAGGGTATTTCAAATTGGCACATTGGTCATTAAGATGTTTGGGGACGCATGTTATTACGGACTAATTTAAAGAGAAAATACGACCAAATCAGGCAAAACACTTCTGAATCCAATGCCCAAGAAAGACCTTCGTAAAGAAATGACAAAACTCCTTTTCTCCTTTTATTTGACTAGGTAGAAATGCTTGGATTAATAAGAAAATACTGATGCAACCCAGCACAGAGGGAGATCTGCTTGTCCACACCTGACCGAATAATATAAGGCTTCTCAACGCTGAGCCCTAGGGAAGTGGGTGCTGGGATATTCAGAAGACATTGGTCTTCTTAGAACAGGCGGTAGTGGAAATCCACATACAGAAGGTACCCAGGCTGCCTAAAAAAGATAGACCTGGAAATACTATGCAATACATTAGGAATCTCATTGTTCCCATCACCATTCAAACCACTGTTTAATAACCCAGATTTCACTCCTGGGCTTCTGCATTTAGAAATTGGGAAGCAACTGGATACATCAAGTTAGGGGGCTAATTTAAAAACAGGGAAATGCAAACATTACTGGGACTTACGGGACAGGAAAGATTTAGGTACATTCAATTACAACACTGGGCTTTACAGAAGCAAAACAGAGTGTGAACTGAATCTACTGGGAGCTCAGTCATCCAAACTTTACAAAATATTGACAGCCAAGAAACATACATACCCGGGGAAATACAGGGAGGCATGGCAAAAGGACCTCGGAGATGAGATTCCTCAGAAGGGATGGGAGTCCATCTTGGCAAATAACACAAAGACTACAACCTCAGGCCAGACCCAAGATATACAATTTAAGCAAATATATGGATATGATATATGATATGGCATTTATAACGCGCCTATACACAAGTATTTCAAGGTGCAACGTGGCAAGGGAGGAGGGAACAGAGGGAAGACAGAGACAACAATCTTACTAGGCACAGTGATCTTGAGATCGCGCAGGTGCATGGGAAGGGGGAAGGGGAAAAGTACAGGGGGAAGCTGAAGGGGCACGGCAGTGCATGGGAACAACAGTAAAATAAATAGAATAAATAAGCGATAAGTAATAGTGCGGCCAGCTGGTGGAAAGTGCATGGGTAAGTGCAGACATCAGGTGTCAAGTGCTGGTAAGGGGCTGTAGCGATACAGCAAATAGTCCCCAAGTGCGGGGGATGTCAGGGAGGCAGTGCAGGGGTGCAAATGGCAGGGCAGGAGACCTAGTCCCGAGATCAGAAGATAGCCAGGTGACCAGTGAAGTTTCAACCAGGAGTTAAGCAGGGGAGAGGAGGAGAGAAAGCAGAAGCAAAGAGGAATGTTTTGAGGTGCTTCCGGAACCAGAGATGGTTCTCCTCAAGTTTCAGGGAGGCAGGGAGGCTGTTCCAGATGGAGGCCCAAGGCCAAGAAAGAGATCTACCACCAACTTGTTGCTTGGAGAAGTGGCTGACCCTGAGGGAGTTGGAGGTGGATGAGCGAAGAGCTCGAGAAGGAAGATATTTAGGAAGAGACAGTTGAAGGTATTTGGGCCCCAGAAAGCCTTGTGGACAATGCAGAGGGTTTTAAACTTAATCCTCGCAGCCACTGGGAGCCAGTGCAGAGATTTCTGTCCTGGAGACATACAATCCCTGGGCTTGAGGCCAATGATAGGTCTCGCAGTCCTGTTCTGGGTGAGTTGCAGAGGGTGGAGAGTAGAAGCAGGCAGATTTAGAAAGAGGCTGTTGCAGTAGTCCAGCCTAGAGAGAACCAGAGCTCTGGAGACAGTGAGTTTATGGGGGAAGGTGAGGAAAGAAAGAATACCGCTGAGGAGGTGCAGCTGGGACTGTGACTTCTTAGGCACCTCAGAGATGTGAGGAGAGAAGGAGAGTGTGGAGTTGAAAATGACCCTGAGGTTTTTAGCCTCACAGGTGGGAGCAGGAAGAGGGACAAGAGAGACTGGCCAGAGAATGACAGGAAAGGAGTTAGCAGGTGTGCCGATGAGGAGAATCTCGGTCCTACTGGCATCAAGGCAGAGATCGTTGGCGGCACACCACTCCAGACAGACAGTCAGAGATGAGCGAAGGAGAAGAAGTGGTGGAAGGGAGCCTGGAAATGAGTCGAGGTTCATCCACATAGCACTGAAAGTTGGGGCAGAAAGAGGAAATGCAGCGGGCTAGAAGTGCCAGGTATTGGTTGAGCAGATGATACTGCCCCCCACACCCAGCCCCACTACACAAAATGAATCTCTTTAGGACAAAGCGATGATGAAGAAACTGTGGGGGTAAAGGCTACTATTACCATATCTGATGGGAATGTCCAGCTCTTTGGGGATTCTGCTTGGAAATACGTTTTGCCATCAATACTATTATTGTTTGTAATATACATGACAACCCATCTTTGTTCCTGGTGAGTTGCTGGCCAGAGGAGAATGAGGATTCTCTCCCACTGAGTTTTTGACTGCTTTTAAAATGACTAGGTACTGCCAGATGGTGTATCCCTAATGTTTGGTACAATAAGAAACCACCATAAAAGCTTTTATGGTTGTGTAGAACCTGGCCTTTGCTGACCTTCGAGAACCTAACATAGGCACTTCATAATGAGGTGTTATGGTTCTATTCGATATGGAGAAAATTCAAATACATGCAGCCACTTACTACAGAAGGCTGTTTTGTCCCGAAAACATTAGAGTGCTGGGGTGATTTGATCTCTGAATCTGCAAGGTAAAAGGTTGTAGTCCTTTGCAACAGATGGGCTGATTCCGATATCTGCTATGTTTTGCTGTTTTGTTTGGGAAGGGGTGGGCAAGACTGGGAGAAGGTTGTTGGTTATGCGATTCATTAAGTGGACAATGAAATCATGCTCATTGGTAAAATAATGCTTAATGAATTTTGGTTGCAAAAAAAAATAATGATTGTGGCATGGGAGACATAGGAAAATGATTATTGTGGTAGGTCAGAAAAGGACACTGACTCTGACTTTTCATCTGACTGATGATTTTTATTTAATAAAAGGAATATATATCTATGTTCCCCTATGATAAGGGTTTTCCGTAACTAACAAAACAAGTCCCAAATCAGAATCGGTCTATTGTCCCAACTGCTCTTCTCTAACCCTACCACTATTACAATAATCAAAAAACAGGAGAATTACTTTTGTCTCCTTATTTATTGACTTAGCACAGAGGAAGCGCCATTTTGGATGAAGATGGAAGGCAAGATCATGCAACCATTCGTTATTAAAGGAATGTCATTTTTGGTGTCATTGAATAAAGATATAACTCAGAGAATGGGTTTTATGGGATCTGACATATAGCTGGTAGTGTATTTCGGAGGGTGTAGACCAGAAGAAAGAACTATGTACGCATTTTTAATATTTGGAACAACTCGATAATTAAATATAATTAGAGGAAATGTTGCTGGAAGTCATGTATTCTAGTTAGAATGCTTTCCTAAAACCAGATGTGGGTGAGGGGTTCTATGTTGAACATTGAGTTCTTGAGATTAAAACATCAACATGTCCAGGGAGAAACAAATAGTTATGCAAGGATTATGGAGGTGTTGGTCATACTTTTGGCAAACCAGCTACTATCTAAAAATCACACACCTGATCTCCTAAATGTGCCAGAAGGGTAATGTCTGCACTTTCACAATTTATAAGGTTGTGGTAAATTTCACCGTGTTGACTTTAGGAAGCATTGTAACAAGTGGTCGGAGGAGTTAAATGGTGAGTTTAATTCAGTCATAGAGAAAGCGTCATAAAACATCAGAATTGTGTAATAGTGGGGTTTTAGTGCTATGACAAATTACGAGCAACATCAATGAAACTCATGAGTCGACCTGCTTTGTGGTAGAGAAAACTGCCTGTACAAAGTGTTACTGTCCGTGGTATTACCCAAAAGGTAATATTGCAGTTTCCCTATGGATTTTGGTGGGTCTCCAAAACAGTAAAGTATATGATATGATATGGCATTTATAACGCACCTATACACAAGTGTTTCATAACTAAAGGGTCTGCATGATTCATACAGAGCCTCCCATTCCAGTAAATGAGTTTGTTAGTATTTCTGCAAAAACGATTGCGAAACTTCTTAATTTACATTCAACAAAGTGTTTTTCTTTGTTTGAATTGGCCCCAGGTTATGCTGTTTTGGTTTGGTGAGCTTAATTAGGAGAAATCCTGGACATGCAGTGCACTCATCTTGTTCCTTGCCAAAATCATATCACATTCATGTGCCTTTCCTATGGATATCTCTTCCTCATGCCCAGCAACTTTGCTGCAGTGGAATTAGGACAGGTTCAAAGGTAACATGGGCATTTCTGACAGCTGCTATAACACAAAGTACCAACAGGCAGAGATGGTGTTTTTAATCATCTGCACCTCTGATTTTAAACATGGCCCAGTCAGGTTTGAGGCATGTTAAACTGTTTTACATCTGGATAAACTACATCTAAATAAGTTGCTAGTATATGTCAATATGGTTTAGCAGTTTGAATGATTTGTGAGTAACTAAATTGAGATACCATAATTCTGCTTTTTCAGAATCATGGATCAAGATACTTTTGTACTCGAACCCAATGTATATGTGGTAAGAAGGAATGCTTATGAGCCCCAGCAAGAAGCATCCATGAGTATACCACGCTTAAATCAAGAGGACCATCCTGAAGAAAGTCGGTATGGTTTGATTATTAACCACTGAAACCAGCTGACAACCTAACTGTAGTGATGGCACTGAGTTAACTGCCACTAACTACGGATCACTTTGATCTCCAGGAGACAATTGAACCACTCTCTCTGCTGTTGATCATGTTGGTCTTCACATTTTTATCATGTTTGGTTCTTCTAAGGTATGGGAACCCAGCCTATCAGCCAAATAAAGTTATTCAGTTGCCAAAGATATTGTTCTTGGGACTTCACATTTTTTTATAATGAGATGTGGGATAGAGGCAAGTACGAAGTGAAGTGATTATGTGCTAATCAGGACAAGGCTATATTGTTCCTCCCGCTGTCATATATGATGCAGGTATAGCCAAAAATGAAAAGAAGGTAAGGACAATTAAGAAAATTAAGAAAAGTCTGATGCTTTTGGGGCAGGAGAAAAAGATTAAAATGGCGAGAGCAAGGCCAAGCTTAAGGGATATAACTACTCCCAGTAGAATGCTGGCTGTACATTTATAAATGTTCTGATTAAGAAATATGTCACAAAAATGTTTTGGCATTATATTTGCATGCACGGGCGGGGCATTGACCAAATGAGATTGTGGCAGTATCAGAGGAAAAATGGGGGCAGTTCATAAAGAAGGTGTACTGGTTGGAGTAGGAGGACTGTGCAATAGTAGAACCTAGGCCAATGAGTGACACATTGGTGAGCTTGTTCATCTGGAAGATGGACCTGGTGACATACATAGTTATATCCAAGGCCTCCAGAGCCACCGGCCCAGACGGGTTGTGTAACATGGTATTAAATGGTGACCTGGATCTATGGGCTATCCTTTTGCAGTACTCATATTTGTTGGTTTGTGAAACAGGGACTATCCCTCGATCCTGGAAGAGCTACATCCTGATTCCAGTATCCAGTATACAAGAAAGGCACCCGCACACTCGCTTCCAATTATAGGCTTTTAGCAATGCTGGATTGCAAATCAAACATAGTTGCAACCTGGTTGGAGCAAAAGGGACTGCTGGACGCATTGCAGACCAGTTTCAGATGGGGTTGTGGGATTACACACTTGATCTGGACTTTGATGACCCTGATCTCGGATATTTCATATTACCCAAGAAATACACAATATTTGTGCTTTGTTGATTATTCAGGTGCCTTTGACAGTGCTATTAGATCAAAACTGTTGGGCAAGCTGACTAGCTGGGGCATTGACCTGTCACTTCTTTATTTAATCAAGGCACTATACAGTGACACCCGTGTCAGGGTAAGATTGTCCCAGAAGGGGGAGTTTGCAGATGCATTTCCAATCAATCGTGGGCTGAAGTAGGGCTACCCCCTAGCTCCCCTCATGTACAATCTGTATAATATTGAATTATCCAGATTCTTGATGGGAGTGAAGAACCATCCCCCTAGGTATGGCGGTCTAAGTACCACGTGTTTGACATATGCGGATGATATAGTGATACTGGACCATACGCCAATGGGATTACAACGATCCCTGGGTGCTTTACATCTGTTTGCCAAGGACCATGGGTTGATCCCTAATGCATACACCCCCACCTTTGCATGGAATTTAGGAGGAGTTAAACTCAAATGGTTACAGGAATATAGATACTTAGGAGAGGTAAGAATATGCACACAGTCTGAGGAAAATGGGTGGAAATTAAAATAATAATAGACACCCAAGGTGGGTGCTTATTGAAGGCAAAGCTACTGGCATACAGGACTGCGATAATTCCCTGCGCTCAGTATGCCTTAGAAGTTTCCCCAGCTAGAGCCACTGCCAGGCTTCCCAGGTTCGAAGGGAAAATCCCACATTCTCTACTTGGATTACCAAGAAGGGTACTGGCAGAAGCAATTCGACTTGAATTGGGAGTCCAGTCCCTAACCTCCCTTTGGAAGATAGCAGCCTTCAAATTCTTGGCCAAAAAGCATTATGGGTGTTCTGGTGAAGAGTCTCTACTGAGCTGAACAACCACACACGCAATTGGGGCCTGCAAAAGCAGATGGTTTAGGGACTTGAAGGTAATAGTAAATGGCCACTTTAGTGAAATATGCACACACAGTACCCTGGTTTCTTGACTGGATTTTTATCTAGAAAAGTTAGAGATAAAAAACAGATATAATGGCATAATCCAAGCACGGAACCGTTTAAGTGGAATACGTAGATACAGGTCCTATGGACAACAGGGGTTCGGCCTAGACCTCCCAAAAACATTTTTGACAAAGCTGCATCAGTCGGCATTGATTAGATTTAATCTGGTACTACGTTTACAAACACTAACAGTATTGGAGAGCACAGGGGCATGGATAGGTTTGTCATGGGCTGAACGTCACTGCAGACTATGTGCTAAGCAGGTAGAAAGATCACGCCACATTTTTACAAAATGTGTTGAGCCTAACTTGGCCTACACAAGGACATACAGCCAATTTACTTCTGGCTCCTAAGACCAATTTTGGAGCACGATCTTCGGTGCAGAGTCCCTAGTAATCACTGGAGCTGATTTCTTTGTATGGAGACAGGCGTTTAATAGATTATCCTTAGAAGCAAGAGCAGGGGACCGTCTTCTATTGGGTGCCTGGTGAAGGTTTAAAGGGACCTAGCTTAGTCTCTCTCTTCCCAGTCTCCACCTCTTCCTTTTATTATGTTGCCATGGGCCTTCCCTGGACCATTCTTGCAGTCCTTTATCTCTGTTTGTTTTTCACTCTGTATCCCTCCACAGACCTTTTCTCCTCATCTCAGTACAAGGTAGCTTTTACTTCAAAGGGATAATCAGAGTTTCTTGATGACAACATATTTTGGTATGTTCTCTATATCTTTCTTCACTGGATGTTTTAGGAGGTGTATTATTGGTTTGCTTCTCAGGCACAAAATCTGGGTGACATCTTCGACTCCTCTCTCTCCTTCTCACCAGACATCGCTGACCTTGCCAAGAAGGCTCACTTTCAGCTTCACCTCCTCATAGGTGTCCTCCCTTTCCTCACCTTCCCACAGAAATGCAATGGGCCTCATTACAAGTTTGGCAGTAGCCTTGCCGGTAAAACCTGCA
This sequence comes from Ambystoma mexicanum, assembly GCF_040938575.1. Taxonomy (NCBI): domain Eukaryota; kingdom Metazoa; phylum Chordata; class Amphibia; order Caudata; family Ambystomatidae; genus Ambystoma; species Ambystoma mexicanum. The sequence continues at coordinate 743,667,859 of NC_090928.1, forward strand.
GGCTGCCGCCAAACTTGCAAATTTTTCCGGCGCCTGGCAGTGAGGAAACACAGGGCTATTACATTCCAGGTGGACTCTGTATTTCCCCATTGCCTGGCACCAGAATTTTGTACTCCCCATTCCCATTTGAGTACGATCGGACTCAAATGGGAATGGGGAGGACGGTAGCACTGGCACCATTCAGAATGGTTCCAGTGCTACCTTCAGTGTCAGCTCACGGGTGCCGGTACGCCAGCCAAGTCCGACCTGGTGGGCAGGAAGGCACCCGCAAGCAGAACTTGTAGTTTGCTGGTCTAGTAACAATGGTACCGGAAAGTTTACTGGTTACCAGACCAGCAAACTTGTAATGAGGCCCAATGTCTATAGAGCTCTGGTTCTCTCCAAGCTGGACTACTGCAACAGCCTCTTCCTCAATCTACCTCTCTCCTCACTTTGCCCTCTTCAACAAATCCAGAATAGGACTGCAAGATGTATCCTTGGCCTCAAACCCATGAAGCACATCTCTCCAGCACTAAAATTTCTCCACTGGCTCCCAGTGGCTGCAATGATCAAATTTAAGACCCTCTGCATCATCCACAAGGCATTCTGGGGCCTGGGACAATGTTATATTAGAGTGGGGCTAGATCTCTTTCTTTGGCTGGAGCCTCCCTCTGTATTGGCCTCCCCACCTCTCTCAGACTTGAGACGGATCTCCTTAAATTCCAGAAGCTTCTCAAGACCTTCCTTTTCCCCTCCACCTTCCCTCCTTCCCTTCCTTGCTTGTCAGCCCTTGCTGCTGTGGTCCATTCTGAGTCATACAGGGGTTAGGCCCTCCCTCAACCAGTCTGCCTCAGTACCCCCTTCCAGCACGTGCCTTCGGGCATCCTCCCCTGACTAGACTACTGAGTATGGTCCAGCCGCCTCCTTGCACTATTTACCCTTATCCATTCCCATGTGCACCTTCCCTTCAGGCTCCTCCCTGCACTTATACCCACAGCACTTACCCATACCGTGGGGACCTCTGTCTCCTACTCCCTCGTCCTCCTACATTTCCCCTCACCCCCACCCACCCCTTGACCCCCTTTAACTACCTGTTTGCTCCACTTGCACGATACGAATGTCACAAGGCCTAGTAGGATCAGTTTTATTATTGTTTGTCCTCCTCTGCCACCCCTCCCCTCCCCCATTGGCCTTGTGGCACCTGGAAACACTTTCTGATGTACAGGCACCAGAAAAATGTTCAATGAAATAAAATGAACGGGAGTCCCCAAAGGGGGAGTCTCTCCCGATGAGTTACCGCTTGATGATACCCCTAGGGAGGGTGTTGCAGAGTGGGCTCCCCTCCATAGCCTCACAGGGAAAGGCTCCCCTTCTGGAAAAGTGACAGATCCCTGTGATTCATCACCCTATGCACACTGTCTGTTGAAAGAAGAATCAGAAAATCGGGAATCGAGGCAGAAGAGATTGACACAGCTGAAATTATTGCTCTAACGATATCACAACTACCATCAGAGCCTTCGGTTCATCCATTAACATCTGTACCCTTGGAAGGAAATCAGATAAAGGGGACTTTTCAAAACATTGTAGGCATGAGAGGTAGAGTAGGAAACAAAAGAGGCCTCTCGGAGGTGAAAAAACAAGAGCAAAGAAAAACAAAACCTGCTAGTTGCTAATGGGTTACCATAAAACAATGCTGTCATAATTCCCGTATGAAAGAAGAAAATAACTATAAGTCGGTAGAACAACATAGAAGGGACTGAAACTGATGAAGACGTGTGTTCCTAGTCATCTGAAACAATAGTTAAGGATAAGCCAAGAAAGAGGAAAGGAAGTGAAGACGTGTTCTCATTGTCATCTGATAAAATAGTTAAGGAGAGACCACGAAAGAGGAAAAGGTGTTTTTATTATTACCCACTCAAGATATTAGATATTGGATAATAACCAAAAAGAAAAGAAGTGCTTGTTTAGATCTAGGGTCAGAGTCATTATGTAGCATGGAAGAGGGTCAGAAGAATAAAATTGCCCCTATAAAAGCTCCACCTTCAACAAGCATAATCAGAGAGATCAGTGGAATAACAAGGTCTTGAACACAGTGATTAATGGGGAACAGGAGAAGGTATCTTAACCAGTAAGCAGAATTCATGGAATGGAAATTGTGGTGACAACATAATTCTCTAAAACATAATTTTGTTCACCTCCCTTGGCAGAAGGTTAGGGCTGTATAAACTGTAATTAGTACATAGGAGCTATTTGTCAGGTAAAACATTTACAAGGAAGAATGTTGTCATTGTCTGAAGTACTTCTCTTATTAATGGCAGTGCAATGTAGTGATTTTATGCAGGTGGCATTCCCTTTGCCAAATCTGTTTCTAATGTGATGCTTCGTGTGCAATCACTTAAAATAAGTAAACTCATTTGAGCCACATCTAATGACCTGAGAATACTGAGGATTGGTTTCTGACCATTACTGAACCAATTAGTACTAACTGATTGCAAGCAAAGTAACACAGTGGAGCCAGAAGGTTCTGCAAGGCCGAATGAGAGTAGGCTCCCAAACGGTCATGGGTATGTACTGTGACTAGATGGAAATGTTTGCTATCTGTGTCCTATTATAGAGGGTGCCCAGTGTGGGCCATAAAGGGGGTTACTGGTGGCTATTAGAAATAATATAGGTAGTGAGATTGAAGACAATATTTAATGACCAATAATGTTCTGACTATCTGATCAACTTTAAACATGATTCAGGAGGCTTCAAATTGTTTAATACTTAAAGTTGTTCACACTCCCAACAAAAAGGATACTGAGGGTAGTAAATAGTAGTAAATGTCTCGGGAGCATAGCTCAGCGGCAAAGTGCTCGCCTTGGAAGCAAGACAACATGGAGCAGCATAGGTTTGATCCCTGGGTCCGTGCTTATAAACCTCTGGGTATTAAGCGTGTTATAAATAACCTATCATATCAAATACAGTACTTGTAGCTTGGATGTCCAACATTTGCTAACATGATTACAATAATGGGAGGTGACTTGAATTCCAGATTGCCAATATTTGTAAAGTTGTACCTTTTAAAGATAGCTTGATCATTGAAAACATACCGAAAGAAGAACTGGGCAAAAACAGAAGTGGTCTTCAGGTTCAGGAGTGGGTTCAAATAATGTATTGACTTGACAACTGTCTTCGATAGTGTCAATAGACACAGAGTAGGGTCCAAAGTGTTGAGTGCCTAGAGTTTGGATGCTGGATTAATAAAATATGTTGAACTCCGCCAAGAAAATTCAAAGGTTTTTATAGATTGTTGGGTTCTTAGTGAGAATGATCTGACAATGTTTGCAAAAAGAGAGGGGGGGGGCTGGCACAAACTGTGTATTGGCTCTTTGCATTTATTATCTGTATTTGGCAGATTTAGTCATAACTTTTCAAAAATTAACAATGTGCTGCCCGAGATTAACACCACACGTTTGACCTGGCTAGCCTTCCCACACGATGTAGTGACATTTGATCATACCATACCCAATTGCGCTTACAACGCAGTTCAACTGCTCTCCACAACTACGTGGTAAATAATGAATTAGAAATTAATGAAAGTAAAATGAAATGTATGTCCATAACTAATAAAAAGATGTCCAGCAATGTATAGTTGGAATGTTGAAGGAAGCTCAATGTACCTAGTGGATGAATACCACTACCTGGTATTTCAAATAACACACAAATTATCTGAAAAAAACTAATCAGGCCCCTCAAAAACAAATAATAGTAGCAGAAAACCTGAGGTATTTTGATAGACAAAACAGTGGCTTTTTATTGACCCTGGTGATACTTGCTTACTGTAAAAAAGTGACTCTTGTGTTACTTTATGAAATAGATTGAAAGTGGTTCTCAATGTAACGCTGAGAGCAGAACATAGAAGAACATTTACCAACAGTAGCTATAGTATTAGAATTGAATCAAACAACTTTGCTCTCTTAAGCACTAGTTAGGAAGGTGGGTGTAATAGTCAAGATTCAGGTGATGTCCATGAGCAGCATTTACTATCTACTACAAGAGATTATGACACTGTAGTTGTATGTTACTGCAGTTAAATGCTCTGTATTATTTTGAAAAGTAAGTCGCTGAAATGGGAATTGTCAAAGAAAAAAATAATTTGTCAATTTTGAAAATCTTTGGAACAAATTGAAACCATGCGATGGTTGTACATAGAATGTAATGCATTAAGTGAAGAACATGTAGACATGTTTACAAGATGTGTAACTGATGTAGTGGAACAAAGTAAAGATTTCCTCTGGAATAGAATATTGGGGGGGGTCACATTTCCTTTATTCTGGCTGCTGTCCAGTATTGACGAAAAACCTTGTTAAGCAGAATAATTATGTATAAATACATTAGCCTTTCTCCAAGGTTGTCACATTCACAGCATGGAAACATAAGCATTTAGTGAAAAACGATTGGCACCCCCAAGTTTTTAGTATATGCACAATAACACCATCTGACTTCCACAACTCATGTATGTTTACTTACATGTAGTCAAACCAGGTCAAACTACCAAAACGTGTGCCCATTCCTCAGCCTACTGAGCCTGACAAAACCCCACTGAATACAAATCTTTACCTCATCACGAGTTTGGCGGTAACCCTTAAATCCGGCGGTCACGCTATTACCGCCGGATTTAAGGGTCTGCCAAATCAGGGCTTCGGCGGATTTCTCCCCAGCTCTGAGCTGAGGGGAAATCTGCCGAAAATTCGCAGTATTACCGCCGGCGGGAAATCCGCCGGTGGTAAGAGCACAAAAATTCCCCATTGAGCCCAATGGGGAATGGGACGTTCCCGAATGGGCTCAGTGGGGAATGGGGAATTCCATTACTGCCAAACCCGTGATCCGGTGCTAATTGCGCCAGGGGGTTTGGCGGTAGGGCTAATACCGCAAGCAGTAATACCGCCGGCGTTACAGCCCAACTCGTGATGAGGCCCTATGTGTTCCCAATCCACCAATGATACATTCAACCAACCAGAGCAAACACAACTGAACAACTCCCAAGTCCTGTGACTACCAAAACAGTGTTTAATTTAGCAGACAAAAGCTACTGTAAACACAAAGTTTGCCGCAAAGACTTCCTCACTATGACTCATTGTAATTCCGCAAGCATATGACAACCACATACGTAAATAGCAATTCACATTCCCAGCCCAAGAAAACATGCACCCCTTACTCCAAAATGAAAGTGACTACCTGTAGTTAATGGGGTCACATTCTATATAGGTAAGATGCAGTGAAGACGCTGGAGCTGCTAAGTACAAATGTAGACATACTTTATCAGTGTTACAGGGTATGAAGTGAGAAGGAGGGAGAGAGATCAGGTAATAATATCCTTCTAGATTGTGGCTCCCCTCCTGAACGCCTAACTGACATTCCTGGAACCACAAGGGAACCCCTGGTTCCACCACTGCTGTACATTCGATAGCTTGCATTGCTAAATGCAATGCAAGCACCACCCTACACATCCCTGTTCCTTATAAAGCTACAGGAAGGGGTCAACACACACACACAGTCTTTCCATACAGAATCCTATGCACAAATACACACGACCAAACTCTCAATAAACATTGCCACATTTGTAACCACCAAAGTGTATTCAACTAACCGTGTAACTAACAATCATAACCATCACAGGAAACCATCTCACCATATATCCGGGACTGCCAACCCAAGATCGCAAAGCTGCCACCTTCAAGCACAAATCATACTATACAACATCTGCATCCTTCTCATCGTATTCACCTTTCACCACACCTGCCACACAGGGTCCCGGGCCTGCCACACCGAGCACATTTGCTTCCACCAAAAGAAACAAAACAGTGCCTGTGACCTGAGCCCATTCGCAACCACCTAACTACAACAAAACCATAACCTAACACACCACCACACTCTCACATTGAGATACTGTGACATGCCAAATTCACAATCTCCTGCACACTCACATGGCAATGAAAATCTTATAAGAACTGTCAATGTCAGCTTCCTAAATTAAATAATTAGAGACACACCTAATAAGCATCTGCTATACTGCTCAATGTATGAGATAAAATGACACTGTACTTCAGTGTCAATTATTTCCTCAGGGGCTGGCCTTACCTGTGTGTAATGGCCTGCCAGATCAAGGTAATGGACTGAGGGGAGAGATGGCTATTGCAAGGGCAGAGGCACCGTTACCAGCTGCCGCAGCTAGCCCTTGAGAAAATTTATGGTATTAGCACAAGCTGCAAAGTGTCCATAGTGATAATATCTTTATTTTGTTGTTTTTAATAAAAGTTCACAAAGACTTTTGGTCAGGACAGCGACCACGCAGACCGCCCCTTTCTGGTCCACCCCAGCAACATCACCTATGTAGTACCCCGAAGATCCATACTTTTCAACATCTTCATGACCCCTTGTCGTAAATCTTCAGCAATTTACTCCTCACGCACTTAAACTATTCCATGATACTCAAGTATCATACATAGAGTTCGACCACTAATCACCCTGATCGTAGCTCTTGCCCCTCACATATTGACTTAAGGATGACAACAAGTAAACTAAAGACAAATCCAGCCAAGAGGGAACGTATGATTTGCAACACCACCACAATCGACTGCACATTGATCGCTTGAACTTCCCAGAGCCCACCAGGATGATACAAAATCTAATTTCTTCATGGGCAGGATGCTCACAGTCGAGCCCCAAGTTAAACCCATAAAAAAAAGATATTTCTTCCAACCTTGAAACCATATGGCTCATCATGCCGTACCTAACTTTCCAACACAGAATAATGTCCCTCATTACCCAAGAACTCGCATGACTTGACTATAAAAACAGCCACTATCTGTTCCCTTAGATGTATTTATTTATTTGCAATATTTATATAGTGCTTTTACCCACAGATTATTTGTTAAACCTCCAACAAAGAGCCCAAATGCTGCAGGTAAGCTCCACCTAAGTGTTCAAAGGTGAATGCACATCACCTCAGCTCTCAAAACACTCCAATGGCTCCTGGTCAAATGCAGGATACAGTTCAGAAACCTATATATCTGCCACCATACCTTGAATGGCCTGGGCCCTGAAATCACCAAGAACAAATTCACCTACTGCAAGTTAGTCAGCCACCAACACATCCTCTGTAGCACTACCAACTGGAAATTCCAAGGTGGATGTTCCTTCCCATTCCTGTTAACCAAGTCTTGGAACTCAGTGCCCAAGTGACTCTGCACCTTGGCATTGAGTTCAACTAGTATTTCAGGAAATCTTTCAAAGTCTGCCTGTTCACAACACTTCAGCAGACAGAAAGGAAAAGCACATTCAGGATTGAACCCATGCAAGGCTGGCCTCTTCAACCCACCAACAACACTCATACAAATGAGCATGGGCTTGAAACTTCCAAAGGCCAAACCACTCAAAGCCTAAAAACATAATAGCCATCAAAGATTGGGACTCAAAGGCTGATCAGAGCATCAACTTTACAAACCAAAAAAAAAGAGACGAGGCACATGTGGGTCAGCCTAACAACCAACATTCCTTACACAAAGCATGGAGTCTCTACATTGACAACAAAAATAACTGAATAATAACACGACACCTCTGATTTCAACAGGGTGGAAACCTACAGGTGCATTGAACCTTAATTGTCAATAACAGGATTCATAAAGACTGCACAACCATGTCCCTCCCAACTGCTGAACAATAGACATCTCAGCTTACTAGCATCTGTGCACTAAACCCACATACCTCACTTGGATGGCAGCTTTATGCCTATCTTCACGCTGAAAGCATAAACCACAACAGAGCTGCTTAGAACTCACTGAATGGCTGCTACCTCTTTGACCAAACCGTCCCCCACCCACACCCTGAGGCAAGCATATCACAAGGTGTCCAAGCACTGTCATCTGATAGATCAAAGGTTTTCCCCTGCAGATAAACATATACCCAAGTATCACTGCCACAACCACCCGCTCACCAATGGCACAGACGTTTTACCACCCGTCCGTTCTATACCAGTAGCCTCCATGTAACTTCCCTGTCTACCTATTTGTCACTCACCATGAGGCCACCACAAAATTGAAAAAGTGTGCTCTACTGGATCACTTTAAATTATATTATAACACATACACATATAATTATGTTATAAAAAATACAAAAATAATGATCTTTTCTATTTCCATGCCAGACTGCAAAGGAAGGAATAGGCACAGATTGGGCAAGGAGCAGAAGCATAGTGCATCAATATCTCAAGGGTTTCATACTTATTACTTGAGGTATTGGTGGAAACAAGAAGCAGGGGGTGAGAGTGAGACTAGACATCAGCTTTTTCAGAACTCAGCCTCATAGTGTAACATGTTGTTCATGTTTCAAGCAACCTGGTTGGTTGCTTTCCATCCAGGGTCAAGGTATTAACAATAATAATAATAATAATAATAATAATAATAATAATAATAATAATAGACCAAAATTCATTTTGAAGCACATCTCACATTACCCATATGACAAAAGGTGAAATAGTGAGCTCAGGAGTACATGTGCACACCTGCTCAATCCAATGGGGCCACAAACACTTCTAACATAAATGTTATGGTGAAACATTGAAAGTGAGAAAAATGAGCCATCATTTCCGGACACAAAGGTATCTCTTCATCAATTCAGGGATGTCATTTCATCAAAGTGCCAGGGATAGCGAAACTGACATCGCATGACCCTTGACCTCCGATGACATCACAATAGATGCAAGTCACCAAAGGGCACACGTGCATTTCCCAATAAATTGTCATGCGGGTCCCTCCAATATATGCCAGTATAAAAAACATTTTTGTGCTTGCTGTGGCCATACATATCCGAGATGGCTCCACCAACATATTCTAGTATTCCCATATGAGAACATAATCATGTTCGCTTTTAGATGTTTTTTATAGTATCATTACTGAAACTAGGCACAAAGCTGGATCTGCCAATATATGCCAGTATTCCTATGTAAGGAAATACTCCCATTGGTTAGGCCATTAAAAGTGACATGTCACAATAAGAAAGCATGTCCAAACTAGTTCCAATGTAAGCCAGTCTAGATCCATAAGAGCACTTATCATCCTTGCTTCATCATAGATGCCCAATTAATAAAAAGTTGTGCGACAGTAAGAAATATACAGGCCGCTACACCAAAACGTCAGTCTACTGAGGTAATACTACTTATCATGCTTGCTTTATCAAAGATGATGAGTAATAAATGTCATACCACAGTAAGCAATGGCTACACTGGTTGTAACAACATGCCAATCTAGCCAGGTAATGACAAACATGAACTTGGCTGTGCCTGAAAATACCAGTAAAACATGCAGTCAATAAAAGATGTGTTAAAAATACTGTAATTATCCAATGTCTTCCAGGGCCTTATACACACACACATTCAGGCATCCCCTCTCTCCGACCCATATATCTCCTCTCACATTTATTCACACTGCATTCACCACACAGGCATGCACCCACCCACCCAGAACATTCAGACACACAATCACATTCATACCCATTCACCCACCAGTCATTCACCCATATACCTTCTCTCACATACATGTACACTGGGACGCACCTGCATAGAACATTTACAGACACACACACACACACACACACACACACACACTCACATTCTTACTCACCCACCATTCACTCCCCCATAAACCTCTCACGTCCACTTGCACTGCATTCTTCACAAAGGAACGCACCCACAAACCCACCCAAAAACATTCAAACACACACTATTACATTCCTACTCATTCACCCACCACTCACTGACCCATACACCTTCTCTTGCGTCCACTTAGACTGCATTCTCCAACACAAACACATACCCATCCAAAACATTGAAACACACTATCACATTCATACTCATTTACTCACCAGTCACTCACTCATACACCTTCTCTTACATTCACTCTCACTACATTCTCTACACAGCCACACACGATTCAAGAGAACAAACACACCCAGAACATTCAAACACACACTACCACATTCATACTCATTTACCCAGCAATCGCTGACCCCTGGCAGATACATACATCTGACACGCACTTCACACATGCAAACATATCACGTTTTTTTTTTTAAAAAGTCTTCCTACCTGTTTTTTTAGCTTTGGTTCGTCACTTCAGGCCACCCTTGGCTCCTCTGTGCTGTTCACAAACAGAGTCCACGAAGCTGGTTCCTATATATGAGCCATGAGGATGCCGGAGGAGATGGGGTGGGAGATTAACGTGGCATGTGACACATTCCACATGTCATGGTCAGCTCCAACCCCTACTGAGCGATTCATTCTCGTGCTGCAAGCCTCGGACCAGCCTTCATCCTGATGACCTGGTTCGGCGGACTCCTGGAGCTACAGTTTTTTTTTAAAATCATTCTTTTTTTTTCTTCTTTTTTTACAGGTATAGCAAGGGAGACAACGTGGGTCTATTGAGGTGTAGTTCAACCCACAGCGATACGGAGATGTGTCATACGGCTTCATCAGAGATGCATTTAACAAAGCATTCTTACAAGGCTCTCCGTGCTGGAATGTGAGTGTGCTGTCACTGTGATGCAAATCCTTTCACTGAGCTTCGGCATGCTGAAGCCTGAATTCCCATGTTATGAATTACATTAAAAATGTAGACATATTCTTCTAGCAAAGGTAATAGAAAACCATAGGCTCATTCCCCTGTGATAAAAACACACATTCACACAAACTGAGTTCTATTCACGGATACAGCAGTGCTTACATGACAGGTGTGTAGCCATTGTAAAAAGGTTAAATGCTGTATGAATTCAGCCTTCTAGACTCGAGAGGCTAGACTGTTATATTGCCATGCTCTCACTATATAATCAGATATTCATCATGTATTTCTAAGGACCATGTTACAGTGCACCTGCTTTAGATTGTTTGTATAGAGTTTAAACATCGTTTACAGGATACGAAAACAACATTATGGGGGTAATTCATAGAATCCAGCGCACAAGTGGCGCATTGGCTGGCGCACAGTGTGCGCGTGCGACAGGCCGCGTGCACTAAAATCCATTTCTGCGCACAGCGTATTCATGGATTTTAACATCCAAAACCAGCCGTGGCGCAGAGTGGCGCATCGACCCTGCACAGGCCCCCAAACAGGAAAACGCCTGTAAAACTCCTCGCGCACCCCTCCGAATACATGTACACCCCGGCGCGGGGAGTTTCACACGCGATTGGCCCTGTGCGAGTGGGGTACGTGTATTACTGGGGTTCGCGGGAAGTTTCACATGCGATTGGCCCTGTGCGAGCAGAGTACGTGTATTACTGGGGTTCGCTGGAAGTTTCAAATGCGATTGGCCCTGTGCGAGCGGGGTACGTGTATTACTGGGGTGCAAGGGAAGTTTCACACGCAATTGGCTCTGTGCGAGCGGGGTATGTGTATTACTGGGGTTCGCTGGAAGTTCCATACGCGATTGGCCCTGTGCGAGTGGGGTACGTGTATTACTGGGGTTCGCAGGAAGTTCCACACGCGATTGGCCCTGTGCGAGCGGGGCACGTGTATTACTGGGGTTCGCAGGAAGTTTCACACACGATTGGCCCTGTGCGAGTGGGGTACGTGTATTACTGGGGTTTGCGGGAAGTTTCACACGCGATTGGCCCTGTGCGAGCGGGGTACGTGTATTACTGGGGTGCAAGGGAAGTTTCACACGCAATTGGCTCTGTGCGAGCGGGGTATGTGTATTACTGGGGTTCGCTGGAAGTTCCACACGCGATTGGCCCTGTGCGAGCGGGGTACGTGTATTACTGGGGTTCGCAGGAAGTTTCACACACGATTGGCCCTGTGCGAGTGGGGTACGTGTATTACTGGGGTTTGCAGGAAGTTTCACACGCGATTGGCCCTGTGCGAGCGGGGTACGTGTATTACTGGGGTTTGCGGGAAGTGTCACACGCGATTGGCCCTGTGCAAGTGGGGTACGTGTATTTCTGGGGTGCGCGTGAAGTTTCACACGCGATTTTGCTGTCATAGCGGGGTACGTGTATTTCGGGGGTGCGCGTGAAGTTTCACACGCGATTTCATTGTCAGAGCGGGGTACGTGTATCCAGTGTGGTACGCGGGGAGTCCTACACGTGAATTGGCAGTGTGGGTCCTCCCAGGTGTCCCCTCTACCCCCTCCACGGCCCCTGCAGGCAGCCCACACCACACGGGATTACCCTGCACCCCTGGTCATGTCCCGCAGGCAGCCCATCCACCATGGGCATGCCCCCCAGCCAAGCCACATGTCACGTTGCAATATGATAACCAACTCATGTCCCCCAGCACCCCCACCCCCCAGCAGTGAGGGGCACCTGCCAGCAGGCCCCCACTCATGTCCCACTCATGTCTCCCAGCACCCCCATGCCCCAGCAGTGAGGGGCACCTGCCAGCAGGCCCCCACTCATGTCCCCCTGCACCCCCACCCCCCAGCAGTGAGGGGCAGCTGCCAGCAGGGCCCCACTCATGTCCCACTCATGTCCCCCTGCACCCCCACCCCCCAGCAGTGAGAGGCACCTGCCAGCAAGCCCCCACTCATGTCCCCCTGCACCGCCACCCCCCAGCAGTGAGGGGCACCTGCCAGAAGGCCCCCACTATGTCCCACTCATGTCCCCCAGCACCCCCACACCCCAGCAGTGAGGGGCCCCTGCCAGCAGGGCCCCATCATGTCCCCCTGAACCCGACCCCCCAGCAGTGAGGGGCACCTGCCAGCAGGGCCCCACTCATGTCCCACTCATGTCCCCCTGCATCCCCACCCCTAGCAGTGAGGGGCACCTGCCAGCAGGCCCCTACTCATGTCCCACTCATGTCTCCCAGCACCCCCATGCCCCAGCAGTGAGGGGCACCTGCCAGCAGGCCCCCACTCATGTCCCCCTGCACTCCCACCCCCCAGCAGTGAGGGGCAGCTGCCAGCAGGGCCCCACTCATGTCCAACTCATGTCCCCCTGCACCCCCACCCCCCAGCAGTGAGAGGCACCTGCCAGCAGGCCCCCACTCATGTCCCCCTGCACCGCCACCCCCCAGCAGTGAGGGGCACCTGCCAGAAGGCCCCCACTATGTCCCCCTGAACCCGACCCCCCAGCAGTGAGGGGCACCTGCCAGCAGGGCCCCACTCATGTCCCACTCATGTCCCCCTGCATCCCCACCCCTAGCAGTGAGGGGCACCTGCCAGCAGGCCCCCACTCATGTCCCCCAGCACCCCCACACCCCAGCAGTGAGGGGCCCCTGCCAGCAGGGCCCCATCATGTCCCCCTGAACCCGACCCCCCAGCAGTGAGGGGCACCTGCCAGCAGGGCCCCACTCATGTCCCACTCATGTCCCCCTGCATCCCCACCCCTAGCAGTGAGGGGCACCTGCCAGCAGGCCCCCACTCATGTCACCCTACACCCCCACCCACCAGCAGTGAGGGGCACCTGACAGCAGGGCCCCACTCATGTCCTACTCATGTCCCCCTGCACCCCCACCCCCCAGCAGTGAGGGGCACCTGCCAGCAGGGCCCCACTCATGTCCCCCTGCACCCCCACCCCCAGCAGTGAGGGGCACCTGCCAGCAGGGCCCCACTCATGTCCCCCTGCACCCCCACCCCCAGCAGTGAGGGGCACCTGCCAGCAGGCTCCCACTCATGTCCCACTCATGTCCCCCTGCACCCCCACCCCCCAGCAGTGAGGGGTACCTGCCAGCAGGCCCCCTCTCATGTCCCCCAGCACCCACACACCCCAGCGGTGAGGGGCACCTGCCAGCAGGCCCCCACTCATGTCCCACTCATGTCCCCGAGCACCCTACCCCCCAGCAGGGCCCCACTCATGTCCCACTCATATCCCCCTGCACCCCCACCCTCCAGCAGTGAGGGGCACCTGCCAGCAGGCCCCCAATCATTTCCTCCTGCACCCCCACCCCCCAGCAATGAGGGGCACCTGCCAGCAGGCCCCCTCTCATGTCCACCCCCTACATGAAATAAAGATGCACAATCATGGCCCACTTCTACACCAAAATACCACAGCACGCCACCCCATTCTTGAGACGCAATGATTTCCCAATCCACCCCACACTGACATGCCTATCTCAAGACACAAACCAAAAGTCCACTATGTACATCAACACATGTCTGTCACACACACTGGTTGGCATTGATTGTGTAAAGCCACATTTTCACATGCATTAACCCAATGAGCGAATCCCACACATGGAACTAAAATATGAAAATGTATTATGTACAAAAATACAGCAATGCAATGAAAGCATAACAAAATAGCAAACATGAAATGAAAAGCATGTGCAAAAGATGAGTAAATGAAAAGTATAACCGATCCAAAGAAAAAATAGTCCAAACTCTCCCTCCACCGACGCAAATCCAAAGGAAACGTAAAAAGAAAAATCCATTGATCCATGGTGAAATCAAAAGAAAAAGTTCAAAATAATCCATTGTCCAACTATGTTCAATCCATTGTCCAAAAGAAAAATCCATTAATCCATGTTCAAAATCACAAATATAGTTCAAATAAATCCATTGTCCAACTATGTACAATCCATTGTCAAGGGTCCATGAGCCCAACGAAAGAAATGAAACCTACCTAAGAAACTACCTAATAAAAAAACTATATACAAATGTGTGTGGCATAGTCCATTCACCACAAACCAAAGGAAAAGGAAAAGGAAACCTAACTCTAAAACTATTTACAATGGCAGCAGGCTAGTCCGACGGCTCACTTCCTGATTTCCCGGGCCAGGGCATCATCAAACTCCTGCTCGAGGTCCCGGAGGCGGTCCTCTTCAATGGCCCTGAGGGTTCACAGGGACGGTGACATGTGGACCTCCAACTCCCTGCGAATTGCCTCAAGGCACTCGGCCCGCCTCAGAGCCCTCCGCATGGAGTTCACCAACCATACCATTGTGAGCCGTGCCTCTTCGGAACGCTGCCGCTCCGCATCTATGGCCTGGCCCAACCACTGCCACATGGAAGACACTTCCAATCCTGGGTCCTCCTGCCCTCTGGCCGATGCCTGCCCCTCCGATGTTGAAGGCCCTGAGCCATCATGGCTCCCACCTTGTTGTTGCTGCTGCTGTGCCTGTGCCCTGGCTCTTGCTGCCTGCACGTCCTCCTCCGGCTGGGGTGCAGTTGTTGAGGTGGCCACCCCTGCTGGACGTCCGACTTCCGACTGTGGCAGGGATGTGTCCTCCACCAGCCTGGCCGCAGGGTCAGAGGCAGCTCCACAGGGTACCCAGGTGATACATGGGTGGAAAGCTGGCATGGAGGATGACTGATGCATAGGGGTTTAGGTGAGGAGGGGGTCGGAACAAGGTCCAGCAAACGGAGGAATCCAGCCCTGGTGACCCATCCCAGTAGGTCAACACGGTCAACGAGGCATTCGAGATGATGTGCAGTGTCCTCACAAAAACACTGCAGGTCACCTTGCATGCCCCGTTGACGCAACGCCATCCCACTCAGGACAGGCTCAACCTGGTCCCGGATAGCCATGTCAGCAGGGAGAGGAAGGCCAGTTGTTGTAAGCGGATCCCCTCCCTGAAAACGGGTCTGGATGTAGGCATCCCTGCTGGTGCAGGATGATGCAGTCACAGGATCGGGGACAGGATTACACACAGGCACCTCCGTGGCGGCCTGTGCTGCCTCCTGTCCCTGCCCCTGCACTGCACCACTAGCACCAGTGGAATCCCCACCTCCAGACCCCCGTGTCTGTCCCTTCCATGGCCTCCTCCTCCACCAAACCCCCCACCAACCTGGATGACTCCGTGCCATCTTCCTCCGTCAGACCCTGTGGGGTCTCAGCAGCCCCTTCTGCTGGCGAGGAGTCCAACTCCTACCTCCGCCTCTTGGACCTACCCTCGGCAGCTGCGGCCTGGGACCCGGCAATGGACTCTTCACTCCCTGACAAGATGACAACCTGGGAGGGGAGCCGGGCCTTGCGTCTCCGGCTGGCGGTGCGATCCCTGCCGCCTTGCTCCACAGCACCCTCTCTGCCCTCTTCATCAGTTGACGCTGCAGACAAGGAGAGATAGGACACAGGCATCAGGGCATTGTACAATGGACTGATACACACATGACAGTTGCACAGACAGTTGCACATGAGTGGCGGTGTCAAACTTCAGACATGGCATCGCAATCCCCAACACACATGCCATTTCAACTCACACATGAGCAATTCCACAGCAATATCGCACCAGGCAGCACCATCCATATACATACAACAGCATGAGCAGCCGAAGGTGAGCCTGACATCACATGAAACACAGGGAGTGCACAAGACATGCACACACACCACCACACTTACATGCATGTGTACATCTCCACCAACTGTCGCAGTGATGAGATCGCCATCCATCTCACATCTGGCATTCAGCCTTCTACATATCAGTGTCACATGCATCCATGTTGCATCACAGTTGCACACTTGTCAAATATACACACATGCACATGTACACAGTGCAGATACATGCAGCTGGAACCAACATCCATGTGTGACACCACAACCATGCCAACGTGCATATACAGTAATTCAAACATGTGTGCTCCCACATCTGCATTTGGCCTGCATGCTTACCCACACATACACCATCCATGTGTCTCACACATGAGAGGACTCGCATGTGTCAGCCTCACGCCCCTGTACATACACATCCATAAATGGCCCTACAAAAACACATGTGCAACCTGCACACAACTGGCACACCACGACACGCACAGCGTCCAATCAGTACGCATGTACACTTACCGCTCGACTCCAGACGGGTCTGCCTCTGAAGGACCTGGACGTGGAGCGCTGGGCATATGCGTTCCAGGACCCTCATTTGGTGGTCAGACAGGTGGCCCCAGCGCCCCTTGGCATCCGCTGCCTTCAAGAGGCACCGGGCCTTGTCAAGGGTCCTGGACCTGAAGTCCTCCCAGCGCTTCTTGACATGTTTGATGTCGCAGACTGCCACCCCCTCCTCGTTGATGGCAGTCACGATGTCCATCCAGATCCTGGTCCGTCCTACATAGTCGGCGCGAGAACTTCCAAAGAGGGCATCATACTGCCCCAGGACTTGCTCCACCAGGACACCAACTTCCCTGGCACTGGCTGGGGGTTGCCAGTGCTGCCAGATGGTGATGTGATCGACATGGCAACCCCCGAGGCAGGTGTGGGTGGGCAACTGGGTCCTGGGGCTGGGCTGTGGAGCGATGGTATCCCAGTCGGGAGTCTTCAGTTCCAGCCGGGGTGGTCACAACAACTGCACCCCTGCAGATGGGTGATATGCAGGCAGCAAATAGCAGGGCACGTAGGCAGCAGGCAGGCAGGCAGCAGCAGATGGCAGGTGGGAGCGTGCTCGGGGCTCTGGGGGGCAGTAATTCGGCCTTCTGGGCAGGAGCGTGGTCTTCCGTGTGTTGTTGCGTGGCCAGCTTGATATGGAGTGATTTGGCACGTGAAAATCTTGCACGTCTGCGTGTAATTCGAGGAAAGGCCCTCAGCGCGTAAGCGCGTCTGTGACGTTACGTGCGTGGGCCTTTCCCTCGTGACGTGGGCATAGTGGTTCAGAGCGCGTGAAAAAACTGCACCTCCACGTGTGAATGCATGTAATCCGAGGAAAGGTCCTACGCGTCTGTGACGTGACGCGCAAGGGCGTTTCCCTCAACACGGGTGCATGTTCATTGTACATGTGCAAAAACTGCACGTCCGAGTGTCAGCTCGTGTAATTGGAGGAAAGGGCCTTAGCGCATACACGCGTAAGTGACATTGTACGTGTGGGACGGTTTAAAAGGTACGTCTAGGACACCATTTCCTTGTACGTGCTTTTCGTGGAGAGCAAGTGGGTGAATTTTGTACTTCTTGTCGGTTCACACGCGATTACTTCACAGCGTTTCAAGTTCGTACTCCCTGTTACCTCTGACAGCGTTCATTTTTTTTGTTGGGCCTGTTTCCTCAAACAGCGTTCACTTCTTCTTTTGTCCTGTCTCCTCATCTTTTGGCGGGGGTGTTGCCAACACGCTCACGTGGGTCTTTTTCACGTTCCTTTTCCAGGCAGACGGTGAGTCGCGCACGTATTTACCAACTGTGCTTGCCCTGTGTGTCGCGGACCCCTTCAGAGGTCATTGTAGGCTGCGTGTAACATGCGTACGCTTATTTTTGTGTTTCTGGGTGCCACAGCATAGTGCAGGTTCATTTTTCCACGCACTTGGTCTACGAGGGGTTGCGTGCATGTTATTTTTTGTTTTTGGGGTGCCTGTGCGTTGCGTGACCCGTCATCTTCCCCCAGGGGTCACAGACAGCCTTGCTAGAGCACTAGGGTACGAATTCCATCTAGTGCCCTACCCCTTTCACCCCAATTGCCCAGGACAATCGTTTACTGCTACTCCCATACGCACAACAACATCAGTGCCATGGTTGGGAGGCGACCAAGCGGTAAGGGAGGCAAAGGTGGCCGACCTCCAAAAGGTGGGCGTGGTGGGCGCAGTAGGGGACGTGGCCAGGATTTGCAGGGTGCCCCTAGACCCCCATGTGTGGAGGAGCAATCAGGGACACCCATGCCCCCCATGGTTGTGGGAAATGAAGCTGACACCATCCAAGCTCAGCCCTTGTTGGACCAGCCCATTGTGGCACCTGAACCGGCACAGGATGACTCCCAGGCTGACTTCCAGGTCAGCAAGTCTACGCCACGTGTGGCGGTGCAAGTTGGTGTCACCAGGCCACGTGGATCTGGGACAGCTATGTCATCTGCTGCCCCAAGTAGGCAGGGTGGGGAGGCTGCAGGGGCAGCTGCAGCTCGATCCACCCCAGCTCTGAGTCTCCCAGCTGGGACAGTGTTGGTCCCGGTCCATCAAACAGACATTGCCCCTGCCAACATCACCCTTCAGCCAATGCCTGCACCAAGACCTATGGTCATTGTGCATTCGCACATTCCTAGTGCCCAGTCTACCAGCGCTTCTGCCCCTACTGACCAGAGCGGTGTAAGCCACTCAGGATCTGCACCACCTTTGAAAAAGATGAAGAAGGGCGCTCTGACACTACAGGCTGAGACCCCAGACACGGCTACACACTCCGGCACGTCAAGGAAGCCTAGCTTTAATGACGCCGAACTTGATGCACTCGTGGCCTATGTGTCGGCACATAGCCGCGAAATGGTGGTGACTGCAGGGTCACGTAAGGCACACTGGCAGACCATCGCGGACATCATTAGTGCTCTTAGATTTGTGAGGGGCTCAGCTGATGATTGCTACAAGTTGTGGAATGACCTGAAACACAGAGCAAAGAACAAGCTGGCCTCAAATCATGCTTCTACTCTGGTGACTGGCGGTGGGTCTCCACAAGAGGACAACCAACTCACTGAACATGAGTCTGTTGCTGGAACCTTCATCACAGAGGAACAGATCCAAGGCATGGGAGACCTACCAGATTATGACGCATTGTCCGGTGAGTGCTCATGCATGTGTGTGTAATCCATGTGTATGTTGTGTGGGTGACGGGTTCTGATTGAGTGCCAGGTGAGGGTGTGTGCACCTGAGTGGTATGGGTCACCCATGTGCTTCCTCCAAAACATTCACCGGCCTTGGATTTGGGTATGACAGCATCCCTTCTGCCCACAGAAGCCATTTAGCGCCACATTACTGCAGTTCCCCTTGAACTGTCATCTTGCAACAACATTGTTCAGAATTTTTCAGTGTTCATTCAGGCTGATTGTTTCAATTCTCCCACTTCTGCATCGCATTTTTCAGCCCTATTGTCACATATGTGACATGCTTCTGTCATTGATTACACCCCACATTGGCCCGCATTTGTTACCTTGTTATGTGAATGATTAGACCATTCAGGCTGATTGAGTATTGGCCTGTTCACATTGATTTTTGGTGCCTGTTTGTATGTGGTACATGACAGTTGTTTCCTGTCAGGTTTAAGTGACCAACCATTGATGTGTACATCTGCCTGCAATCACTGTATTCTGGTACACTGGATGTGTTGCAGTGAGTGGCACATGCGTATTTTGTCACACTATGTAGCATTTTTCATCTCATCATGTCCATCTCACATGGATGGCTGACAGTACTCATTCACTGACATATGGCTGTACTTGTCAAATGTACCATGGCTATGCTACATGCCATCTGTGTGCTGGCATATGTCATGTATGTGTATTGGACATGCCACTCACAGGCTAATGTGTGATGCCAGTGCTACCCAGCATGCAGCAAATGTGTTGCTTTTGCATCTTGGTGTCATCAGTGTCTGCTTTTTGCCTCCCCTTCCAACTCAGTGACAGTGCATGTATGCCAGGGTTATAGTCATGTGGGACATGTGTAAATCATGTACTGGATCTCTGGCTTGTCAGGCCTATGTGTGTGCTATGGTGCTAATGCCTGTTTCCATTTTTTGTCTTTCATGTTTTTGCAGGTGATGACGCACTTGATGCTGTTGAGGTTGAGGAGATGGTGCATACCCAGGAGGAATCTCAGGCACGACCAGGTACCAGTGGGGGGACTTGGTGTAGTGGTGGGTGAAAACCCAATATTACTGCAGACCATACTGTCCAGGGGTGTCTCTGGTGCTGAATGGGATGATGAGACGTATTTGCCGTCGCAGGTGAGTGTTATTGGCAGGGATTCTGTCCTGTCCAACGCACCTACACCAGGGGTAGAACCCTCTATGGGGATGTCAGTGTAGGTAAGTCTGCCTGTGGCGGTTACGGATGCAGGGTCACACTCCACAACATCTTATCCTGTTCCTGGGCCAGCAGATCAGAGGGGGAATGCAGCCCTGCAGCCTCAGGCAGTGCCAGCACAGCAAGGTGCAGATTGCCTTGCCCCGAACAGGTGTGGTGCCCGCCGACGCAGTGGCCATACGCCATCAGGCAATACTGTATGGGAAAACTCCATGTACGGTATGGCAACCCAACAGGCAGCATCAGTTGAAATTATTGCTCAGGAAATGGAGAGGGTGGCCACTTCCATTATCCCCCCTGAAAGGCAGATGGAGCAACAACAGCAGGCAACAGACTCCATTTGCCAATCACACAGGGAAGACATGTTGGCGTCCAACAGGGACCGACGGGTGGCACTGGAGACTCTGCGGGAAGCCATTTCTATAGAGTCACAGGGCCACAGGGAAGCCCTGAGGGTAGAACTCCATAACCTCAGGGAGACTCTTGTTGAACTTGAGGCTTCCACAAATTTGAGGACAGAACAGCAGCTGGAGTGGCTCACAAGTTTGCTCTCAGCTGAGCTGCAGGCAACTCGGGAGGAGATCCGGGCATCACGGGAGGCCATGCGTGCAGAAATGCAGGCAACCCGTCAGGTGCTTCATGGGGATCTCCGTACTATCATCCTCCAGAACGAGACCTTCCACACCCGCATGCTTGCTGCCATGGAGGACCATACCAGGGCTTTGCGTGGGCTGCCTCCCATAGCACCACCACCTCCTGATGCAGCAGCAGAGGGTGATGAGAGCGACAGCAGCACTTCTCCCACAGTAGCGTAGCCGTGCAGGCCATGAGCCCATGGAGGTGTTTTCTTTTTTTGCAACATCCACACAGGTGGGTGTTGGTGTGCACCCTGTCCTGAGACCTCCTGGCTGGCCTCCCCCCCTGACCCCCACATGGCCATTTTTGTTTTTTTTTGTTTTTACAGTGTGTTGCCTTGTGTGGCTCCCGTGGGCATCACTGTGTATTCCGGCTGGGCACATGCAGGCTTGTCCTGTGTTTGGGTTAGATGCTTGGGTTCCTGACACACACACCCCTCCTGCTTCCCGTTTCTATGGGCTTGCAAAGGGTTTGACCAAGTGACATTGACTTACACAGTGACATTGGGCTCCCATGAGCTGTGTGGGCAGTCTGTAGTCATAACTGTGTGGACATCCCAAGTGGGGCTTGTTTTTGTATTGAACACTGCATGGTGTACTGATATGTGCTTGTGCATCCATGTCTTCCTCCTTATCTGCATGTACCTTCTTCATGTCTTCACAAGGCCGTCTCCTTTGCAGATGCAGTTCATGTTGTATGCAGTATACTGACACATTTGCCTGACAGCAACACTCTGGAGTTAGAAGGGGTCGATGTGCTGGCTTATTGAGGTTGTATGAATTACATTACTTTGAGTTTGTACTGTCATATTTTGGCAATGTTTCATGCTGTGTTGCTGTATTGTGTTGCTGGTAAGTATTTGGTCATGTGTGCTGTTTGTTATTGATTACTGGGAGCATATTGTCTGTGGGCTGTTTCCATTTGGGACAGTGCACTTTGTGACACTTGTGTCATGTGTTGTGCATTCCTTTGTTTGCTTTCACATTGCAGGACATGCCATGGTGTGTTGGGTGGCGGAGATGGGGAGGGGTTGGGTGACATGGCGCTATTTCTATGTTGTATTTTGCAAGGGGGTAGTCATTCATGCAGCATAATGTGTGTCTTTTTGTGACACAGCATTGGTTGTCTTTGGGTAGGTAGGGATGCACACAATGTAACACTTCCAGGTGACCAATCTCAGGATGGTATGGTTATGACAGTTGACTGTCCCTTATGTCATCATCATTGATTGTCAGCTGGTATGTGCCAGGGCTGTGTGCAATCCACAGGGGTGTGATTTTAAGTGAAGTAATTAGCCACCAGCTGCGTACGGGCTACCTCACTACGTGCCCTCTCCCCTACCATGCGCAGCGGCCGTGCATGTGGTTGGGGATGTGGGGGCACCACCATGTCCACCGGCAGGCCCCGGCGTTGTGCTGGGCACATGCTTCCACTATGATCCTGCACACTACTGGGGGTGCGTATAGCAGCTGCCCACCAGAGCGGTCAAGGGAGCAAAAGCGTGACTTGAGCACTCCGAAATGTGCGCTTCACTATGCTCCGGGTTGCAATATGGGCTGTGTTGTATCTTACCTCGGGTAGTGTGGTAGGGTTCCGAATTGGCGTCATCATGTGGGTGCTCAGAGGGTAGGCACTGTCCCCTGGGGAGGTAATGATAGGTATCATTAGTGGGGTTGTGACATTACTCAGTATCTGGCATGCATGCATGTGCAGGGGCATTTATACTCACCAAGCAGCCATGTATCGCCATGCCGCCCAGCTTCTAGGTCCCGGTTTAGGGTTGACATTCTGTAAATGAAACTGTCATGGGTGGACCCTGGATAGTTGGCATATACTGAGGTGATGATTCCCTTGGCATCACATACTACCTGCACGTTGATGGAATGCCAGTGCTTGCGGTTTCTGTAGATGTGCTCAGTTGCCCTGGGAGGACGTAGAGCCACATGGGTGCAGTCAATGGCACCTAGCACTTTGGTGAAGTGTGCCACCCCGTAAACATCCTGGACGACAGCCTGCCTTTCTGCAGGTGTTCTGGGCAGGTATATGTGCCTGCAGACTGTTGGGCGTGCAGTCATGATGGCCAAAACCTGATGCAGGCAGCGTGACTGCGTGGCCTGTGACACCCCCCCCCCCACTATGGCACTTGACCGCTGAAATGAACCAGTGGCCAAGAAGTGCAGTACATTGAGCACCTTTTCCAAGGGGCTCAGTGCTTGGGAGCACAGGGTGGGTGATGTGAGGTCATCCATCCACTCACTCACCAGGTCGAGTATTATGTGAGGTGGAAACCTGTACCTCCCATACACCTGGTCATCAGGCATCCCAAAAAGGCTGGTTCTGGGTGTAAAAATTCTGGCCCTGACTATCCTCCTCCTCCTCCTGCGGTATCCCATGACCACTGCTGCGAGGAACGGTATATTCATCTTAGCGTCTGAGCTTGTTTGTTGTTTGCGTGCATTTTTATGCTGCGCGGGTCCACGTACGCCTACTTCCTGCTGGTGTACGTGTTTCCGGATTAGCGCGTCTTTTTTGGCACATGCGTTAGCCCTGTTCAATTCCATGAATACGTGTTGTAGGCGCTCGTGTGGGCGTTCCGCGCATTTGCCTCCCGTACTTCCCCTGTGATGCCCACATTTTCACGCGTTGTTCCCCATTCCGCGTATTACGTCCCGTGTTACGCCTACTTTTGTTGTGTGCGCTGCGCTATGTGCGCTTTTGCTGTGCGCGTAGCGCAAGCTGTTTGAAGAAGTGTGCGCCAGCGTGCGCCACGCAGGATTTTAGCGCACATCCATGGATTTACACGCCTTGAATCGCTGTGTGTGGGTTTCGCTGCGATTTTCGCACTTGCGCTGCGATTCCCACGCCTTTGCACGCTTGCGCGGAAATTTTCAGCGCACATTAATTCCATGAATCGGCCTATCAATCTCTATTGTTTAGAAGATACCTATGCTTTAAACGTCGCAATAGAGGTCTCAGTTCCGCAAGATCATTTTGAAAGCTATCAAGGTCGCTTCTCCTGCTAAAAGCGAGGAAGCATGAAGAACATGGCCTTAAGCCATGGCATGACTGCTTTCACGGTAGCATTCTCCTAAATGACAAGCATGTAACCAAATCATCAGAATGACAGTCTGAAAGTAACTTAAAATAATTAGAGTACAGAATGAATAGTGAAAGAAAGGTGAACCCTATTGGTTGAGATTAGCTACCCTCAAATTACCCTTTTACATTACAGGTTAAATATGCAAATGGAGCAGGATTGCTGCATGCCTGTTTGAACAAGTCAGTAACCAACAGGTGCAGTGGACGGGAGTTTTGGCTCAATTGAGAACCTGATGCTTTTTACTTTTCAATTTTATGCAATAATGCGTCCATATGAGTAAAAATGACAGATCACATGGAGAAAGCTCTCTTCTCATAAAGAGCAGTCGGGTACATCACTATCCTCTGCTGCAACCCATACCCCCGTGGATAATAAACTGCCTCTAGCAGTGGCGGGAAGTCTCTGGCAAACAGGCTTTGATGGAAATCATGTCAGCCACCAGCATATTTGAGAGAGAGAAAAAAAAGAGAGAGAGCGGGGTGGGTGTGTGTTTGTGTGTGTGTGTGTGTGTGTGTGTGTGTGTGTGTGTGTGTGTGCGCATGCACGCACTGTTGGCTTGAAAGCAAAGGTGGAATACAATAGAAAATGTGCGACACATGGCCTGCAATGAAGATTTTCTAAACCTATGCAGCAGCATGAATGGGTAAGCAGTGAAGTAGACACAGTACCAGCTAGTGGCAATCTAGACCCATTTGACTATGTGCAGCATCATGACTATCATATACATGAAAGTGGACTCAATTCCACAAACAGACGGCTGCCAGAATCTGCTATCCTTAAGAAAGATACACATTACAGTGTGTAATGTGCTTGTGATCCATGTTCCTCCCTCCCCATAGATCCCTGGCCCTATTGTAGCATCTTTTCATGATCGGTAACTCTGTGTGTAACTTCCCCAATTTTGATCTTTAACATGAAAGGGCAGGACATGAAATAAGTTATTGTTTTCCCTCTAGGTACAACTAGCTGGCCCCAAGTGTTTTCTTCTGTCAACTGACTCCTTATTTTTACTGTTGAACACCATATACATGTTTGCCTTGCCATATATCAGCTTTAATTGCTGCTGCTGCTGCTGCATTTATCACTACCTCTTTCACATGTGATGAAAGCCCTCGGTCACCAACCTGGAGAAGGTTTAAAGGCCAATCATCTAAGTGCACTTTTTTATTCCAGGCATTACCCTTAAGGAATATTCAGTAAAGTTGGTAGCAATTGTTTTAAGAATGTAAATATAGGGGGCATGGCTTGGCTCCATAACGAGATGGTGGGCTAAAACGATTCCCCCACTACTTTTGTTTATGATCATTCTCTTGAGGGGCTTTAATGATTTTTTTCCATTTTATTGCCACTTACTTTATCTCTACAGTTTTATGTCATGACACAGAGCAGCTCTCACCTCCCTTCGGTATCCTTCTTTGATGCGGCTGAGAGGCCAGGCACAGCGGCGTTGAGTAAATAATGAAGCTGCAATTCCTGTCACCAACATCGGCTCACGTCTGAAATTTTAACTCAGGCCTAGGCTTGGAGGTGCAATTTTCTCCACAACACCGTCAATCTGCTGGTCATTGAGCCTTTCAGCTGAATTTAACCTCGTAAGGCACTTTATTTCATATTTTAATGTCACTTTCAGGAATTTACAATATCACCTTGCAATATTGCTGATTTTGTCAATGTATTTCCTGCTAAAGATGATATTATACAAAGAACAATTCAATGTGATATGACCAAATAATAACAGGGCTACACATAAGAAAGAAAAGATTTATTTCAGCATTCTGCAACTGGTGAATGGAATTTCCTGGAAAGTGCTGAGGTAATGAACATTTCTTGTAACTGTATGCCTCTATTTTCAAGCATTTTATTGTGGGGAAGCAGTGCTTTTTAATAATCTATTCAAAATAACTAGCGGGAAGTGTTGGAGAAGCCGTTCAGTGGAGCAACAGTGTTCCCTAGTTACTCTGATCTGCCTCTCACTTGTGCTTCCCTAAAAAGGCCAAGCCAAAGGCTCTGGGAATAAAGAAGCTTCTGTGTCAGTGGCGGCCACCTTAAAAAGGCCCAAAAGTGACTCTCCTCCTCCTGCTCAAGCACTGTGGGAATCTAGTATGCTAGATATAAGAGCACTTAAACCCTTGATGGAAACAACACACATTAAACTCCGGCAATTGGATGAGTGATGGGTGAATTTTGAAAAGAGAATTGAGGAGGTAGAGAGAAGAATTAGCGTGGTGGAAGATGTTGGCACTCGAGTTGTCCATCATCAAAAATCTATGCACACCCTGTAGACGCTAAGTGAGGATTTGGAAAATCAGAATTGTAGAAACAACGTCTGTTTATTCGGCTTTCCAGAGGGTGATGATGTTGCTCTTTTCCACACAAAAAACCTGCCTAGCATTCTTAATCTACACTCGTCTACTGTCCTTAATATACAAAAGGCACAAAGAGTGGGGTTTAAAAAAGAAGAAACTCACAAGAAAGCTGTGCCAAGAATGATCATTTTTCTGCTTCTTCAGTATGCACAGCTTCAGCTGATTTTGCAGAAGGCTAAAGGAATCAAACATCTGGTATGGAATGGTCACAGAATCTTTATTTCACGAGATGTGTCCAAGGCTAAGGCCCAGTGGAGGAAAGAACGGCTTTATTATCATCCTCGCTTAAGCACTTGAATGCAGGATATAGGGCCTCATTACGAGTATGGAGGTAGCCATGCCGCTTATAGCGGCATGGCTACCCCCATACCGGGTAACAGGTCCGGGTCCCACAAAAGGGGGCTTACTGGGCCATTCCAACCTTGGAGGGCCCGGTAAATCCCTTTCGCGGGACCCGGATCCGGTACATCCCCATTCCCATTTGAGCCCACATAGGGCTCAATGGGAATGGGGAGGATGCTAACAACAGGCCCGTCAATGACGGGCCCATTGTTAGCATCCTGGTCTGCCAGCTGGACCCGCTAAGTATGCCTGGTCTGACTAGGCGTTCCTTAGTGGGACCCACTGCAGACCTCGTAATAGGGCGGCCCGGAATGAATGGTGCCGGTCACCTACCAGCACCGTTCATTCTGGTGCCGCCTAGGTTGTAATGAGGCCCATAGTCTGGTTCATCCCTGCACTTTTAGAGTTGCAATCAATGGCAAAACGTGTTCCTTTGAGGATCCAGCTGATCTAAATCATTTTATAAGAGTACAAAATTTGAAGGCAATGGGCACCGAAATACCAGTCTTGTGTAATTGTTCTTTTTCTCTACCACTTGATCCACTATATTATGAAATTTCTTTGAAATTAATTTCCCCTCTGGAACAGTTATATTAATTAACTATGGGGAGTGGACAACTACTTGTTTTACTTGTTGTCTCGTCGGATGCACCCATACTCCTTCTTGACTTTCATATTTTTTTATTTTTGTTTTTTCTCACCTTTATATGAGATTTGTGTGGGGTTTTCTTGAACACCGTATTGCCATATATTGCATTGCTTGCTCTCTCTTCCTCTTCTTTTATATTGGTTTTTCTTCCCATTGTTACAATATTTTGACAAGCTAAGTAAAACATGTTTTCCTTTGGTTTATGCTCCTTATTGGCTGTACAGGAATTACCTTGATTGGAGACAGGTCCTTAAGTTGTTAGTCACTGTTGAGATTTTTTTTCTGTTTTCTCTTAGATTACAACCTTAGGGTGCATGACTTGGAATGTTAAAGGCCTTAACAATACAATAAAGAGGCAAAAGGTTCTAGCTCACATTAATAGATTTAAGCCAACTATTGCTTGCTTACAGGAATCCCACCTATCATTACAAGAATCTATGAACTTGAAAAGGTTTTGGGTGAGTGATGTATTGGCCAGTCAAGCAGATGATAAACATAATGGTAAGGTAATACAAACTAGAAAGGGCGTTAACCACCAAATCCTCCATAAAGATACAGATACTAAAGGTAGATGGATTTTAGCACAAGTAGATTATTTAGATTTTTACTGTTTATGTACCCACTAACCCCGACCCCAGCTTCTTGATTGATCTGAAACAAAAGATATTATAATCAGACCACCCTAATTTGGTACTCTGTGGGTACTTTAATGACATTACAGACCCAATATTAGACAGAAGGTCCTCCAATCAATTTAAAAACAGCAAATCACATACTGAATTTACAAAATGTCTATCTGAAATTGGTGTTGTTGATTCATGGAGGTTTTCAGACTTGGATTGCAGCTTTCACTCCCTTTGACATATTACATTATCTCGTATTGATTTAATTGGTGTTGCCAAATCTCTAGTACCGCCAGTCGTGACTCTACCATACAAAGTTCGCTATTTTCAGATCATTCTCCTGTAATAATTAACTTGGATTTGGGATGCATTAAAAAGGGCATAAATAGATGGAGAGTCAATAACTTATTACTTTAAGACATTCATTTTGAAAAATCCTATCTTTCTTTCAAACGAATAGAGATGAAGATACCTCTCCAATCAACAACTGGGATACCTATAAGGCTGCCTTGTGGGGACATATTATTTCATATGTATCCAAGAAAAAGAAGGAGATTAAAAAAGAGTTGGATACTCTTTACTGTCAACTGCAAGACTTATAGAAAAAATACAACGCAAAAGCGAATGATACTCTTCTTAGACAGATCCTTGCTCTTTGCTTCACTATTAACAAAAAATTGATGGCGCAAGCTTGTAGTGTTGTACTAAAGTTCAAGTCCAGAATCTATTAATCATCTAACAAAGCAAGTAAAGCTCTAGCCTCATATCTCAATGTCAAAAAGGAGAGATCTAGAATATCTGCTATTAAGAATGAATTAGGAAATGTATCCTCTGATATTGATATTCTGAAGGTTTTTATCAACATCTATGAGAAATTACATACGCCAGTCCACGTACACTCTAATATTAATTTTAGTAGTCTCTTTGATCGTTTAAAACACAGTCATTCAGTGGACACTGATTTAAGTAGCCTTACTGAGCCTATTCATGTAAATGATATCTCCAAAGCCATTAAAGACCTTAAGAAAGGTAAAACCCAGGCCTGATGGGTTATCTGTAGTGTTCTTTGCACATTTTACATCAACCATCACACCAGAGCTAGATTCTTTATACAATTATTTTTCAAGAATTGGTAGGTCATCGGGCCTTTATTTAAGCTCTTCTGATCCGTTTTCCCAAACACAATAAAGACAATGAACTACCCAAAAACTGTAGTTCAATTTCGTTAATTCTGATTGTAAAATTTTTGCAAAGATTATGGCCAATAGATTAGAATTCTTCACTCATAAATGAATTAAACCCGATCAGGTAGGATTTGTTAAAGAAACATTATTTCAGCAAAGGTTAGGCTATTCATGAATTTTCTTGAATGTATAAATAGAAAGAATTATCCGACTAACAGCTACATGGCAGTAGCACGCAATGCTGAAAAAGCATTTGACCGTGTAGAATGGGATTTTTTGTTTTAAGTTTTAAATTGGCATGGTCTTGAAAATGATTTTATTCAACTGGTTAATTTTTTATATTCTGATCCAAAGGTGTCTATATTTATCAGTGGTCAATTTCCCCTTGATTTTCCCATGCATAGAGGTACAAGGCAAGGTTGTCCCCTGTCCCCTATTTTATTTGTTTTTGGCCCTCAACCCCTATTGGAATTAATAGAAACAAATAAAGATAGTCTAGATATTCACAGGCCGATTCATGGAATAATTAGCGCGGCGCAAGTGGCCAAAAACGTGCGATTCGCAGTGGAATAGCGAAAATCGCAGTGCAAGTGCAAAAATCGCACGAAAAGCAGTGCACATCGATTCATGGAAGGCCGTGCGCGAGAAAACCATCGGATGTGCGCTAAAAAAGTGTGTGCCGCACGTTGGCGCACAGGCCATCTAACAGTGTGCGCCAGGTCACAGCGAAAATCGCACAGGCCACAGCGAAAATCGCACATAGCGCGGCGCACACAACAAAAGTAGGCGGAACACGGGGCGTAACACTCGGAATGGGGGAACAACTTGCCAAAATGTGGGCGTCACGGGGGAAGTACAGGGTGCAAGTGCGCGGAACGCCCACACGCTCGCCTACAACACGTATTCATGGAATCGAATAGGGCAAAAAAGCGCACGGTCAAACCAGCGCACAGGCACAAACACGACCGCCACAAGAAAGCAGGCGGTAGCGTCTCTGCGCCTGTAATAAATGTGCGCCAAAAGGTGCGCCAACAAATAGCACCTATATACAGCCATGATGAATGTCCTATACTGTGGCCCTCCAGGACAAATGACATGCAAAGGGGAACCCACAAACACGGACACCCGCTGACTGAAAAATAACGTGTGCGCGTATTCCGGGGTGCGCGAGAACTTTCACATGCGATTTGGCTGGGTACGTGGATCGCAGGGGTGCGCGGGAAGACTCACACGCGATTTGGCAGGGTAGTGGATTTCAGGTGTGCACGGGAAGTTCCACACGCGATTTGGCCGGGTACGTGCGCGGGAATTTCCACATGCGACTTGGCTGGGTACGTGGATCTCAGGGGTGCGCGGGAAGTCTCACACGCGATTTGGCAGGGTACGTGGATTTCAGGGGTGCGCGGGAAGTTCCACACGCGATTTGGCCGGGTACGTGCGCAGGAATTTCCACACGCGATTTGGCTGGGTACGTGGATCTCAGGGGTGCGCGGGAAGTCTCACACGCGATTTGGCAGGGTACGTGGATTTCAGGGGTGCGCGGGAAGTTCCACACGCGATTCGGCCGGGTATGTGCGTGGGAATTTCCACACGCGACTTGGCTGGGTACGTGGATCTCAAGGGTTCGCGGGAAGTCCCACACGCGATTTGGCAGGGTACGTGGATTTCAGGGGTGCACGGGAAGTTGCACACGCGATTTGGCCGGGTACGTGCGCGGGAATTTCCACACGCGACTTGGCTGGGTACGTGGATCTCAGGGGTGCGCGGGAAGTCCCACACGCGATTTGGCAGGGTACGTGGACTTCAGGGGTGCGCGGGAAGTTCCACATGCGATTTGGCCGGGTACGTGCGCGTGAATTTCCACACGCGATTTGGCTGGGTACGTGTATTTCAGGGGTATGCGGGAAATTCTACACGCAATTTGGCTGTGTGCTCCCAGGTATTCCCTGTACACCCTCCACGGCCCCTGCAGGCAGCCGACACCACAGGGGACTACCCTGCACACCTGCTCATGTCACCCAGCAACCCCACCACCCAGCATCCAGGGGCACCCTCCACCAGGCCCCCACTCATGGCCCCTATCACCCCCACCCCCCAGCAGTGCAGGGGCAGCACCACCAGGCCCCCACTCATGTCCCCCTGCACCCCCACTCCCCAGCATCCAGGGGCACCCTCCACCAGGCCCCCACTCATGTCCCCCTCCACCCCCACCCCCCAGCATCCAGGGGCACCCTCCACCAGGCCCACACTCATGGCCCCTATCACCCCCACCCCCCAGCATCCAGGGGCACCCTCCACCAGGCCCCCACTCATGTCTCCCACCACCCCACCCCCCAGCAGTGTGGGGCACCCTCCACCAGGCCCCCACCCATGTCTCCCACCACCCCCACCCACCAGCCACCATGGGCATCCCCCACCAGGCCCCCACTCATGTCTCCCACCACCCCCACCCCCCCAGCAGTGTGGGGCACCCTCCACCAGGCCCCACTCATGTCCAACTCATGTCTCCCACCACCCCCATCCCCCAGCCACCATGGCCAGCCCCCACCAGGCCCCCACTCATGTCCAACTCATGTCTCCCACCACCCCCACCCCCCCAGCAGTGTGGGGCAGCCTCCACCAGGCCCCCACCCATGTCTCCCACCACCCCCACCCCCCAGCCACCATGGGCAGCCCCCACCAGGCCCCCGCTCATGTCTCCCACCCAACCCCCACCCCCCAGCCACCATGGCCAGCCCCCACCAGGCCCCCACTCATGTCTCCCACCCACCCCCACCCCCCAGCCTCCATGGGCACCCTCCACCAGGCCCCCACTCATGTCCACCTGCACCCCCACCCCCCAGCATCCAGGGGCACCCTCCACCAGGCCCCCACTCATGTCCCCCTGCACCCCCACCCACCAGCATCCAGGGGCACCCTCCACCAGGCCCCCACTCATGTCCAACTCATGTCTCCCACCACCCCCACCCCCCAGCAGTGTGGGGCACCCTCCACCAGGCCCCGACCCATGTCTCCCACCACCCCCACCCCCAGCCACCATGGGCAGCCCCCACCAGGCCCCCACTCATGTCTCCCACACACCCCCACCCCCCAGCCACCATGGCCAGCCCCCACCAGGCCCCCACTCATGTCTGCCACCCACCACAACCCCCCAGCCACCATGGGCACCCTCCACCAGGCCCCCACTCATGTCCCCCTGCACCCCCACCCCCCAGCATCCAGGGGCACCCTCCACCAGGCCCCCACTCATGGCCCCTATCACCCCCAACCCCCAGCAGTGCAGGGGCAGCACCACCAGGCCCCCACTCATGTCCAACTCATGTCTCCCACCACCCCCACCCCCCAGCAGTGCAGGGGCACCCTCCACCAGGCCCCCACTCATGTCCAACTCATGTCTCCCACCACCCCCACCCCCAGCAGTGTGGGGCACCCTCCACCAGGCCCCCACCCATGTCTCCCACCACCCCCACCACCCAGCCACCATGGGCATCCCCCACCAGGCCCCCATTCATGTCTCCCACCACCCCTACCCCCCCAGCAGTGTGGGGCACCCTCCACCAGGCCCCCACCCATGTCTATCACCACCCCACCCCCCAGCCACCATGGGCAGCCCCCACCAGGCCCCCACTCATGTCTCCCACCCACCCCCACCCCCCAGCCACCATGGCCAGCCCCCACCAGGCCCCCACTCATGTCCCCCACCCACCCCCACCCCCCAGCCACCATGGGCAGCCCCCACCAGGCCCCCACTCATGTCTCCCACCCACCCCCACCCCCCAGCCACCATGGGCACCCTCCACCAGGCCTCCACTCATGTCCCCCTGTACTCCCACACCCCAGCATCCAGGGGCACTCTCCACCAGGCCCCCACTCATGTCCCCCTGCACCCCCACCCCCCCAGCATCCAGGAGCACCCTCCACCAGGCCCCCACTCATGTCCAACTCATGTCTCCCACCACCCCCACCCCCCAGCAGTGCAGGGGCACCCTCCACCACACCCCCACTCATGTCCCCCTGCACCCCCACCCCCCAGCATCCAGGGGCACCCTCCACCAGGCCCCCACTCATGGCCCCTATCACCCCCACCCCCCAGCATCCAGGGGCACCCTCCACCAGGCCCCCACTCATGTCTCCCACCACCCCCACCCCCCAGCAGTGTGGGGCACCCTCCACCAGGCCCCCACCCATGTCTCCCACCACCCCCACCACCCAGCCACCATGGGCAGCCCCCACCAGGCCCCCACTCATGTCTCCCATCCACCCCCACCCCCCAGCCACCATGGCCAGCCCCCACCAGGCCCCCACTCATGTCCAACTCATGTCTCCCACCACCCCCACCCCCCAGCAGTGTGGGGCAGCCTCCACCAGGCCCCCACCCATGTCTCCCACCACCCCCACCCCCCAGCCACCATGGGCAGCCCCCACCAGGCCCCCGCTCATGTCTCCCACCCACCCCCCAGCCACCATGGCCAGCCCCCACCAGGCCCTCACTCATGTCTCCCACCCACCCCCACCCCCCAGCCACCATGGGCACCCTCCACCAGGCCCCCACTCATGTCCCCCTGCACCCCCACCCCCCAGCATCCAGGGGCACCCTCCACCAGGCCCCCACTCATGTCCCCCTGCACTCCCACCCCCCAGCATCCAGGGGCACCCTCCACCAGGCCCCCACTCATGTCCAACTCATGTCTCCCACCACCCCCACCCCCCAGCAGTGTGGGGCACCCTCCACCAGGCCCCCACCCATGTCTCCCACCACCCCCACCCCCCAGCCACCATGGGCAGCCCCCACCAGGCCCCCACTCATGGCCCCTATCACCCCCACCCCCCAGCATCCAGGGGCACCCTCCACCAGGCCCCCACTCATGTCTCCCACCACCCCACCCCCCAGCAATGTGGGGCACCCTCCACCAGGCCCCCACCCATGTCTCCCACCACCCCCACCACCCAGCCACCATGGGCAGCCCCCACCAGGCCCCCGCTCATGTCTCCCACCCACCCCCCAGCCACCATGGCCAGCCCCCACCAGGCCCCCACTCATGTCTCCCACCCACCCCCACCCCCCAGCCACCATGGGCACCCTCCACCAGGCCCCCACTCATGTCCCCCTGCACCCCCACCCCCCAGCATCCAGGGGCACCCTCCACCAGGCCCCCACTCATGTCCCCCTGCACTCCCACCCCCCAGCATCCAGGGGCACCCTCCACCAGGCCCCCACTCATGTCTCCCACCACCCCACCCCCCAGCAATGTGGGGCACCCTCCACCAGGCCCCCACCCATGTCTCCCACCACCCCCACCACCCAGCCACCATGGGCAGCCCCCACCAGGCCCCCGCTCATGTCTCCCACCCACCCCCCAGCCACCATGGCCAGCCCCCACCAGGCCCACACTCATGTCTCCCACCCACCCCCACCCCCCAGCCACCATGGGCACCCTCCACCAGGCCCCCACTCATGTCCCCCTGCACCCCCACCCCCCAGCATCCAGGGGCACCCTCCACCAGGCCCCCACTCATGTCCCCCTGCACTCCCACCCCCCAGCATCCAGGGGCACCCTCCACCAGGCCCCCACTCATGTCCAACTCATGTCTCCCACCACCCCCACCCCCCAGCAGTGTGGGGCACCCTCCACCAGGCCCCCACCCATGTCTCCCACCACCCCCACCCCCCAGCCACCATGGGCATCCCCCACCAGGCCCCCACTCATGGCCCCTATCACCCCCACCCCCCAGCATCCAGGGGCACCCTCCACCAGGCCCCCACTCATGTCTCCCACCACCCCACCCCCCAGCAATGTGGGGCACCCTCCACCAGGCCCCCACCCATGTCTCCCACCACCCCCACCACGCAGCCACCATGGGCAGCCCCCACCAGGCCCCCACTCATGTCTCCCATCCACCCCCATCCCCACCCCCACCCCCCCAGCAGTGTGGGGCAGCCTCCACCAGGCCCCCACCCATGTCTCCCACCACCCCCACCCCCCAGCCACCATGGGCAGCCCCCACCAGGCCCCCGCTCATGTCTCCCACCCACCCCCACCCCCCAGCCTCCATGGGCACCCTCCACCAGGCCCCCACTCATGTCCACCTGCACCCCCACCCCCCAGCATCCAGGGGCAGCCTCCACCAGGCCCCCACTCATGTCCCCCTGCACCCCCACCCCCCAGCATCCAGGGGCACCCTCCACCAGGCCCCCACTCATGTCCAACTCATGTCTCCCACCACCCCCACCCCCCAGCAGTGTGGGGCACCCTCCACCAGGCCCCCACCCATGTCTCCCACCACCCCCACCCCCAGCCACCATGGGCAGCCCCCACCAGGCCCCCACTCATGTCTCCCACACACCCCCACCCCCCAGCCACCATGGCCAGCCCCCACCAGGCCCCCACTCATGTCTGCCACCCACCACAACCCCCCAGCCACCATGGGCACCCTCCACCAGGCCCCCACTCATGTCCCCCTGCACCCCCACCCCCCAGAATCCAGGGGCACCCTCCACCAGGCCCCCACTCATGGCCCCTATCACCCCCACCCCCCAGCATCCATGGGCACCCTCCACCAGGCCCCCACTCATGGCCCCTATCACCCCCAACCCCCAGCAGTGCAGGGGCAGCACCACCAGGCCCCCACTCATGTCCAACTCATGTCTCCCACCACCCCCACCCCCCAGCAGTGCAGGGGCACCCTCCACCAGGCCCCCACTCATGTCCAACTCATGTCTCCCACCACCCCCACCCCCAGCAGTGTGGGGCACCCTCCACCAGGCCCCCACCCATGTCTCCCACCACCCCCACCACCCAGCCACCATGGGCATCCCCCACCAGGCCCCCATTCATGTCTCCCACCACCCCTACCCCCCCAGCAGTGTGGGGCACCCTCCACCAGGCCCCCACCCATGTCTCCCACCACCCCCACCCCCCAGCCACCATGGGCAGCCCCCACCAGGCCCCCACTCATGTCTCCCACCCACCCCCACCCCCCAGCCACCATGGCCAGCCCCCACCAGGCCCCCACTCATGTCTCCCACCCACCCCCACCCCCACCCCCCAGCCACCATGGGCAGTCCCCACCAGGCCCCCACTCATGTCTCCCACCCACCCCCACCCCCAGCCACCATGGGCACCCTCCACCAGGCCTCCACTCATGTCCCCCTGTACCCCCACCCCCCAGCATCCAGGGGCACCCTCCACCAGGCCCCCACTCATGTCCCCCTGCACCCCCACCCCCCCAGCATCCAGGGGCACCCTCCACCAGGCCCCCACTCATGTCCAACTCATGTCTCCCACCACCCCCACCCCCCAGCAGTGCAGGGGCACCCTCCACCACACCCCCACTCATGTCCCCCTGCACCCCCACCCCCCAGCATCCAGGGGCACCCTCCACCAGGCCCCCACTCATGGCCCCTATCACCCCCACCCCCCAGCATCCAGGGGCACCCTCCACCAGGCCCCCACTCATGTCTCCCACCACCCCCACCCCCCAGCAGTGTGGGGCACCCTCCACCAGGCCCCCACCCATGTCTCCCACCACCCCCACCACCCAGCCACCATGGGCAGCCCCCACCAGGCCCCCACTCATGTCTCCCATCCACCCCCACCCCCCAGCCACCATGGCCAGCCCCCACCAGGCCCCCACTCATGTCCAACTCATGTCTCCCACCACCCCCACCCCCCCAGCAGTGTGGGGCAGCCTCCACCAGGCCCCCACCCATGTCTCCCACCACTGCCACCCCCCAGCCACCATGGGCAGCCCCCACCAGGCCCCCGCTCATGTCTCCCACCCACCCCCCAGCCACCATGGCCAGCCCCCACCAGGCACCAACTCATGTCTCCCACCCACCCCCACCCCCCAGCCACCATGGGCACCCTCCACCAGGCCCCCACTCATGTCCCCCTGCACCCCCACCCCCCAGCATCCAGGGGCACCCTCCACCAGGCCCCCACTCATGTCCCCCTGCACTCCCACCCCCCAGCATCCAGGGGCACCCTCCACCAGGCCCCCACTCATGTCCAACTCATGTCTCCCACCACCCCCACCCCCCAGCAGTGTGGGGCACCCTCCACCAGGCCCCCACCCATGTCTCCCACCACCCCAACCCCCCAGCCACCATGGGCAGCCCCCACCAGGCCCCCACTCATGTCTCCCACACACCCCCACCCCCCAGCCACCATGGCCAGCCCCCACCAGGCCCCCACTCATGTCTCCCACCCACCCCCACCCCCCAGCCACCATGGGCAGCCCCCACCAGGCCCCCACTCATGTCTCCCACCCACCCTCACCCCCCAGCCACCATGAGCACCCTCCACCAGGCCCCCACTCATGTCCCCTGCACCCCGACCCCCCAGCATCCAGGGGCACCCTCCACCAGGCCCCCACTGATGTCCCCCTGCACCCCCACCCCCCAGCATCCAGGGGCACCCTCCACCAGGCCCCCACTCATGGCCCCTATCACCCCCACCCCCCAGCATCCAGGGGCACCCTCCACCAGGCCCCCGCTCATGTCTCCCACCCACCTCCACCCCCCAGCAACAGTAGCCAGCCCCCACCAGGCCCCCACTCATGTCTCCCACCCACCCCCACCCCCCAGCCACCATGGGCACCCTCCACCAGGCCCCCACTCATGTCCCCCTGCACCCCCACCCCCCAGCATCCAGGGGCACCCTCCACCAGGCCCCCACTCATGTCCCCCTGCACCCCCACCCCCCAGCATCCAGGGGCACCCTCCACCAGGCCCCCACTCATGTCCCCCTGCACCCCCACCCCCCAGCCACCATGGGCACCCTCCACCAGGCCCCCACTCATGTCCCCCTGCACCCCCACCCCCCAGCATCCAGGGGCACCCTCCACCAGGCCCCCACTCATGTCCCCCTGCACCCCCACCCCCCAGCATCCAGGGGCACCCTCCACCAGGCCCCCACTCATGTCTCCCACACACCCCCACCCCCCAGCCACCATGGCCAGCCCCCACCAGGCCCTCACTCATGTCTCCCACCCATCCCCACCCCCCAGCCACCATGGGCAGCCCCCACCAGGCCCCCACTCATGTCTCCCACCCACCCCCACCCCCCAGCCACCATGGGCAGTCCCCACCAGGCCCCCACTCATGTCTCCCACCCACCCCCACCCCCAACCACCATGGGCACCCTCCACCAGGCCTCCACTCATGTCCCCCTGTACCCCCACCCCCCAGCATCCAGGGGCACCCTCCACCAGGCCCCCACTCATGTCCCCCTGCACCCCCACCCCCCCAGCATCCAGGGGCACCCTCCACCAGGCCCCCACTCATGTCCAACTCATGTCTCCCACCACCCCCACCCCCCAGCAGTGCAGGGGCACCCTCCACCAGGCCCCTACTCATGTCCAACTCATGTCTCCCACCACCCCCACCCCCAGCAGTGTGGGGCACCCTCCACCAGGCCCCCACCCATGTCTCCCACCACCCCCACCACCCAGCCACCATGGGCATCCCCCACCAGGCCCCCATTCATGTCTCCCACCACCCCTACCCCCCCAGCAGTGTGGGGAACCCTCCACCAGGCCCCCACCCATGTCTCCCACCACCCCCACCCCCCAGCCACCATGGGCAGCCCCCACCAGGCCCCCACTCATGTCTCCCACCCACCCCACCCCCCAGCCACCATGGCCAGCCCCCACCAGGCCCCCACTCATGTCTCCCACCCACCCCCACCCCCCAGCCACCATGGGCAGTCCCCACCAGGCCCCCACTCATGTCTCCCACCCACCCCCACCCCCAGCCACCATGGGCACCCTCCACCAGGCCCCCACTCATGTCCCCCTGTACCCCCACCCCCCAGCATCCAGGGGCACCCTCCACCAGGCCCCCACTCATGTCCCCCTGCACCCCCACCCCCCCAGCATCCAGGGGCACCCTCCACCAGGCCCCCACTCATGTCCAACTCATGTCTCCCACCACCCCCACCCCCCAGCAGTGCAGGGGCACCCTCCACCACACCCCCACTCATGTCCCCCTGCACCCCCACCCCCCAGCATCCAGGGGCACCCTCCACCAGGCCCCCACTCATGGCCCCTATCACCCCCACCCCCCAGCATCCAGGGGCACCCTCCACCAGGCCCCCACTCATGCCTCCCACCACCCCCACCCCCCAGCAGTGTGGGGCACCCTCCACCAGGCCCCCACCCATGTCTCCCACCACCCCCACCACCCAGCCACCATGGGCAGCCCCCACCAGGCCCCCACTCATGTCTCCCATCCACCCCCACCCCCCAGCCACCATGGCCAGCCCCCACCAGGCCCCCACTCATGTCCAACTCATGTCTCCCACCACCCCCACCCCCCCAGCAGTGTGGGCCAGCCTCCACCAGGCCCCCACCCATGTCTCCCACCACTGCCACCCCCCAGCCACCATGGGCAGCCCCCACCAGGCCCCCGCTCATGTCTCCCACCCACCCCCCAGCCACCATGGCCAGCCCCCACCAGGCCCCCACTCATGTCTCCCACCCACCCCCACCCCCAGCCACCATGGGCAGCCCCCACCAGGCCCCCACTCATGTCTCCCACCCACCCTCACCCCCCAGCCACCATGAGCACCCTCCACCAGGCCCCCACTCATGTCCCCTGCACCCCGACCCCCCAGCATCCAGGGGCACCCTCCACCAGGCCCCCACTCATGTTCCCCTGCACCCCCACCCCCCAGCATCCAGGGGCACCCTCCACCAGGCCCCCACTCATGGCCCCTATCACCCCCACCCCCCAGCATCCAGGGGCACCCTCCACCAGGCCCCCGCTCATGTCTCCCACCCACCTCCACCCCCCAGCCACCATGGGCACCCTCCACCAGGCCCCCACTCATGTCCCCCTGCACCCCCACCCCCCAGCATCCAGGGGCACCCTCCACCAGGCCCCCACTCATGTCCCCCTGCACCCCCACCCCCCAGCATCCAGGGGCACCCTCCACCAGGCCCCCACTCATGTCCAACTCATGTCTCCCACCACCCCCACCCCCCAGCAGTGTGGGGCACCCTCCACCAGGCCCCCACCCATGTCTCCCACCACCCCCACCCCCCAGCCACCATGGGCAGCCCCCACCAGGCCCCCACTCATGTCTCCCACACACCCCCACCCCCCAGCCACCATGGCCAGCCCCCACCAGGCCCTCACTCATGTCTCCCACCCATCCCCACCCCCCAGACACCATGGGCAGCCCCCACCAGGCCCCCACTCATGTCTCCCACCCACCCTCACCCCCCAGCCACCATGAGCACCCTCCACCAGGCCCCCACTCATGTCCCCTGCACCCCCACCCCCCAGCATCCAGGGGCACCCTCCACCAGGCCCCCACTCATGTCCCCCTGCACCCCCACCCCCCAGCATCCAGGGGCACCCTCCACCAGGCCCCCACTCATGTCCAACTCATGTCTCCCACCACCCCTACCCCCCAGCAGTGCAGGGGCACCCTCCACCAGGCCCCCACTCATGTCCCCCTGAACCCCCACCCCCCAGCATCCAGGGGCACCCTCCACCAGGCCCCCACTCATGGCCCCTATCACCCCCACCCCCCAGCATCCAGGGGCACCCTCCACCAGGCCCCCACTCATGTCTCCCACCACCCCCACCCCCCAGCAGTGTGGGGCACCCTCCACCAGGCCCCCACCCATGTCTGAAACCACCCCCACCCCCCAGCCACCATGGGCAGCCCCCACCAGGCCCCCACTCATGTCTCCCACCCACCCCCACCCCCCAGCCACCATGGCCAGCCCCCACCAGGCCCCCACTCATGTCTCCCACCCACCCCCACCCCCCAGCCACCATGGGCATCCCCCACCAGGCCCCCACTCATGTCTCCCACCCACCCCACACCCCAGCCACCATGGGCACCCTCCACCAGGCCCCCACTCATGTCCCCCTGCACCCCCACCCCCCAGCATCCAGGGGCACCCGCCACCAGGCCCCCACTCATGTCCCCCTGCACCCCCACCCCCCAGCATCCAGGGGCACCCTCCACCAGGCCCCCACTCATGGCCCCTATCACCCCCACCCCCCAGCAGTGCAGGGGCAGCACCACCAGGCCCCCACTCATGTCTCCCACCACCCCCACCCCCCAGCAGTGCAGGGGCACCCTCCACCAGGCCCCCACTCATGTCCAACTCATGTCTCCCACCACACCCACCCCCCCAGCAGTGTGGGGCACCCTCCACCAGGCCCCCACCCATGTCTCCCACCACCCCCACCCCCCAGCCACCATGTGCATCCCCCACCAGACCCCCACTCATGTCTCCCACCACCCCCACCCCCCAGCAGTGTGGGGCACCCTCCACCAGGCCCCCACTCATGTCTCCCACCACCCCCATCCCCCAGCATCCAGGGGCACCCTCCACCAGGCCCCCACTCATGTCCCCCTGCACCCCCACCCCCCAGCATCCAGGGGCACCCTCCACCAGGCCCCCACTCATGTCCCCCTGCACCCCCACCCCCCAGCATCCAGGGGCACCCTCCACCAGGCCCCCACTCATGGCCCCCTGCACCCCCACCCCCCAGCATCCAGGGACACCCTCCACCAGGCCCCCACTCATGGCCCCCTGCACCCCCACCCCCCAGCAGTGCAGAGGCACCCTCCACCAGGCCCCCACTCATGTCCCCCTGCACCCAGGTCCTCACAATCCCCAATCATGTGTGTTATGGTCAGCCTCCACAGCCAAAAGGCCCTACCAAGTAACCCATTCACCCACATGGAAATGGAAATTACATGTTACACCCCCTATGTTCATAAAACAAATGAACCCATGTCCGTCACACTCAATGGTTGCAATTGAATGGGAAAACACCCAACATGACATGCATGAAACCAATGAGATGATACCACACAGTGAAGTATGAAAACAAAATTGCATTAAAAAAATTGAATGCAAATGAAATGAAACAAACTACAATGGCAATGAAAAAAAGATAAGCTGCATGTCCGTCCAAAAAAATCAAAACTACAAATCCAAATCCAAAAAAATGATGTCCAAAGTCACATTACAAAAAAAATCAATCCGAGAGAGAAAAATAAATGCAAAGACCATTGCTCCATGGTGAATAAATAAAAAAAAATAAAATAAAACAATCCAATGAAGAACTATGTACAAAACATCCAAGGGTCCATGAGCCCAACTGAACAAAGGAAACCTACAAAAAACCCTAACTAAAATGCAACTATATACAAAAAGTGGAGCAGTGTTCGTCGACTGCAAATCATAAGAAGAAACAAAGGAAACCTAAAACTAAAGAACTATATACAAAGGCGGCGGGCAAGTCCAGCGGCTCACTCCGTGGTGTTCCGGGCCAGGGCATCATCAAACTCCTCGTCTATGTCCCGGAGGCGGTCCTGTTCCATGGCCCCAAGGGTCCGCAGAGACGACGCCATCTGCTCCTCCAACCCCCTGCGGATTGCCTCGAGGCACTCGGCCCGCCTCAGGGCCCTCCGCATGGAGTTCTCCGCCCTGACCATCGTGAGCTGCGCCTCTTCCGCCCGCCGCCGCTCCGCACCTATCTGCTGGCCCAACAGCAGCCACACGGAAGACACTTCCTGTCCTGGGTCCTCCTGCACTCCGGCCGATGCCTGCCCCTCCGATGTTGATGGCCCCGAGCCATGATGCCTCCCACGTTGACTCTGCTGCTGCCTCAGACGCAACTGCCTCTGCCAGCACGACGGCATCCAGGCTGATGGAATCCACCGACGCCGTCGTGCACGTGCCCTGTCTGATGATGCCGGCACATCCTCCATCTGCTGGGGTACAGTTGCTGTGGTGTCCACCCCTGCTGGACCTCCGACTCCGGACTGTGGCAGGGATGGGATCCCC
Source organism: Ambystoma mexicanum (assembly GCF_040938575.1). Taxonomy (NCBI): domain Eukaryota; kingdom Metazoa; phylum Chordata; class Amphibia; order Caudata; family Ambystomatidae; genus Ambystoma; species Ambystoma mexicanum. The sequence goes on from NC_090928.1 coordinate 743,711,222, forward strand.
ACCGAGCTGGCTGCATTGGTCAGGGCAGGTCCACAGGGGGCCCTGGTGGCATCTGGTCCAGAAGACGGCAAGGAGAACGACCGGTTTATAGCCTCCACAGAGGAGGAGAGGGCTGCCAGATTGGCCGACACATGCAGGAAACCCCCGTACATGGAAGATCCCAATTGGGCCACGTCGGCACGGTGCTCTTCGTGATGACGTGCGTGCTCCTCCCGGGAAGCATGCACGTCATCATGAATTGCACCCGCGCGCATCGCGACCCCAATCAGGACCTTCTCCATACAGCCACGGGTCCCCTCGTCCGCAGGTGGAGGGGAGTCAGGTGACATGGACATCCCCTCTACCTGCGGACGGGCCTGGGACGGGGCATCCCTGCTGGTGCATGGTGGTGCACTCACAGGGTCAGGGACAGCGACATGCACAGGCCCCTCCACGGTGACCTGTGCTGCCTCCTGCCCCTGCCCCTGGACTGCACCACTTGCACCAGCAGGGATGCCCCCACCAGGCCCCATGTGTGCCTCAGTGGTGGCCTCCTCCTCCTCTGTGGAAACCACTAACCTGGATGGCTCCTCACCGTCTTCTGCCGTAGCAGGCCCCTGTGGGGGCTCACCCACCCCTTCCGCTGCAGCCGTGGGGGCAACCCCGCTGCCTTGCTCCACAGCACCGTCTCCGCCCTCTTCTTCACTAGCCGCTGCGTAGAGGGAGACATAGAACACAAGCATCAGGGTACTGTTCAATGGTCCCCTAGACAGGAAGCAATAGCAGATGAGTACCACTGTCAAAGTACACTTCCATCATGTCCCTCCACAACACATGGGTCAGTCCAGGCAAAACACACACAGTAACAGGCATGGTGCATGCCATGGACATTTCCATACATGTCCAATGGACTCTTGAAACATACAATGATATGGAACTCACATGCATCATGGGTCATGCCTATCACATGCACACACTTCACCTCAGTCACATCCATCTGGCCTCATACACCCCAAACACAGCGGATACAAGGATAACTAGGCTGCATCAGTGAATCTGTGCATTGTCACACACATGTGTCATGCATCCATGGCATTCACAAGTCACAGACACGCAGGTCAGGCACACAGACATGGCTACCATATATGTACCTGGCATCAGCACCCATCCCTCACCCCCACCCATGTCCAGGAACAGAGACTGGCATGCTCTCATGTGTAAAATCTGCATAGGGCTCCCCATGTCGCATTTAAACACATGAAACAACCATGTGGTTCACACATCACTGGTCGCACATGCATTACCATGATGTCCCTGCACACATAAATGCATATATGGCCTATGTCACACATACAGGCAAGTATCAGACAACAAGCACACCGCAACATGCCCTGTCTCACACAGCAATGCTTGGCCACTTACCGCTCAACTCCAGACGGGTCTCCCTCTCAAGGATCTGGGCGTGGAGCACTGGGCGTACGCGTTCCAGGACCCTCATCTGGATGGAACTCATGCGGCCCCGGCCCCCCTCCACGAGGCGCCGGGCCTTCACGAGGGTCCTGGACCTCAAGTCCTCCCAGCGCTTCTTGATCTTCTGGACGTCGCGGGTTGCCACCCCCTCCACGTTGATGGCAACCACACAGTCGGCCCAGATCCTCTCCCGTCCTTCCTTGCTGGCGCGGGACGATCCAAAGAGGGCATCATACTGCCCCAGGACATGCTCCACCAGGACACCAACTTCGGTAGCAGTGAAGCTGGTGCCCCTCTGCCCCTCTGGCCTGGGGTTGCCACTGGTGCCAGATGTGGAAGTGCCCGACATGGCAACCCCAGAGGCAGGAGTGGGTGGGAAACTGGGTCCTGGGGCTGGGCTGTGGAGCGATGTTATCCCAGTCGGGAGTCTTCTGTTCCAGCAGGGGTGGACACAGCAACTGGACCCCTGCAGATAGCTGATGTGCAGGCACCAAATGGCAGGGCACGGTGGCAGCAGGCAGACAGGCAGGCAGGCAGGCAGCAGCAGCAGATGGCACGTGGGAGGCTGCTCGGGGCACTGGGGGGCAGTAATTCGGCCTTCTGGGCAGGAGCGTGGTCTTCCGTGTGTTTTCGCGTGGCCAGCTTGATACGGAGTGATTTGGCACGTGAAAATCATGCACGTCAGCGTGAAATTCGAGGAAAGGCCCTTAGCGCGTAAGCGCGTCAGCACGCATACGCGATTCTATTGGACCAGAGGCCCTCAGCGCGTAAGCGCGTCTGTGACGTGACCCGCACAGGTGTTTCCCTCATAGCACGTGATGACGGAGCACACGTGGAAAGACTGCACGTCAGAGTGTCATCGCGTGTAATTGGACAAAAGTGCACGTACATGCAATTGGCCTATGTACGTGTATTTCAGGGGTGCGCGGGCACTTACACACGCGAGTACATCAGCGCACGTGTATTCCGGGGTGCGCAGAAATTTCCACACGCTATTGGCCTGGGTACTGGATTTCGGGGGTGCGCGGGAAGTTTCACACGCGAGTACATCAGCGCGCGTGTATTCCGCGGTGTGTGGGAATTTCCACACGCTATTGGCCTGGGTCCTGGATTTAAGGGGTGCGCGGGAAGTTTCACACGCGAGTACATCAGCGCACGTGTATTCCGGGGTGCGCGGGAATTTCCACACGCTATTGGCCTGGGTACTGGATTTCAGGGGTGCGCGGGAAGTTTCACACACTCGCCTACAACACGCGCAAAGAAACACGTACGCCAGTAGGAAGCAAGCATACGTCGACCCACGATGCATAAATTTGCGCGCAAAAAAATAACAAGCTCAGACGCCAGGATGAATATACCGTTCCTAGCAGCAGTGGCCGTGGGCTACCAAAGGAGGAGGAGGAGGATAGTCAGGGCCAGAATATTCACACCCAGAACCAGCCTTTTCGGGATGCCTGATGACCAGGTGTATGGGAGGTACAGGTTTCCACCACACATAATACTGGACTTGGTGAGTGAGTGGGAGGATGACCTCACATCACCCACCCTGTGCTCCCAAGCACTCAGCCCCCTGGAGAAGGTCCTCAATGTACTGCACTTCTTAGCCACTGGATCATTTCAGCGGACAAGTGCCATAGTGGGTGGGGTGTCACAGTCCACGCAGTCACGCTGCCTACACCAGGTCTTGAACATCATCACTGCACGCCCAACAGTCCGCAGGCACATATACCTGCCCAGAACACCTGCAGAAAGGCATGCTGCCGCCCTGGATTTTTACGGTGTGGCACGATTCCCCAAAGTGCTAGCTGCCATCGACTGCACCCATGTGGCTCTACGTCCCCCCAGGGCATCTGAGCACATCTATAGGAACCGCAAGCACTGGCATTCCATCAACGTGCAGGTAGTATGTAATGGCAAGGGAATCATCACCTCAGTATATGCCAACTATCCCGGGTCCACCCACGACAGCTTCATTTACCGAATGTCCACCCTAAACCGGGACCTAGAAGCTGGGCGGCATGGCGATACATGGCTGCTTGGTGAGTATGAATGCCACTGCACATGCATGCATGTCAGATACTGAGCAAAGTCACAACCCCACCAATGATACCAATCACCACCTCCACAGGGGACAGTGCCTACCCTCTCAGTCCCCACATGATGACGCCAATTCGGAACCCCACCACGCCAACCGAGGTAAGACATAACACAGCCCACATTGCAACCCGGGGCATAGTGTAGCGCACATTCGGAGTGCTTAAGTCACGCTTTCGCTCCCTTGACCGTTCTGGCGGGCAGCTGTTATACGCTCCCCCAGTAGTGTGCAGGATCATAGTGGCAGCATGTGTCCTGCACAACGTTGCAACACGCCGGGGCCTGGCCGTGGACATGGTGGTGCCCCCACATCCCCAACCACATGCACGCCCGCTGCGCATGGGAAGGGAAAGGGCACGGGGGGAGGTAGCCCGTACACAGCTAGTGGCTAATTACTTCACATAGAAATCACACCCCTGTGGAGTGCACACTGCCCTGGCACATACCATCTGACAATCAATGATGACTCAACCTGACACTGATCCTGAATGTCTGGAGAATCAACCGTCAAAACCATATCAGCCTGAGATTGTTCACCTGGAAGTGTTACAATGTGTGCATCCCTACCTACACAGACACCACCAATGCAGTTTCGTGAAAAAACAAATTCATGCAGCTAAAATGAATACCCACTTGCAAAATGCAACATGAGGACAGTGCCATGTCACCCAACCCATCCCCAGCACCGCCACACGACACACCGTGCCATGTCATGCTATGTGCAGGTAAACAAAGTAATCCCCACAACATGACACAAGTGTCACAATGTACAGTGTCCCTAATTGAAACTCGCGACACCTGAAATGCTCACAGTAATGCAGGATCAACAACACACTTGAGCAGGTATTTTAGCTACTGACCCTCAAAACTACCATTAACATGACATTACGAATGTAAGGAATTAGTAGTCTCACCACCTGGAAATGCCTGCACTCCCACCACTTCCAACTGTACAGTGTTGCCGCCATGTAGAGTTGTAGGTGCACTGCTGCCAACATGGACCCCATCTCCAAAGTAGAGGGCCTTGTGTAGACATGAGGAAAGGACCTGCAAATTAGGAGGTAGACACGGATGATGAGTTACACATCAATGAAACATGCAGTGTACAACACAACAGCAATATGCACTAGGAATGTATACACAGTATTGACTAGACTACCCACACATGGAGTGGGAGTCCAATGTCACCATGTACGTCAATGTCACTTGGGCACACCCTTTGCAAGCCCATGGAAACGGGAAGAAGGAGGGGTGTGTGTGACAAAAACCCAAGCATCCGAACCAAATACATGACAAGCCTGCATGTGCCCAGCCACAATGCAGCGTATGCCCACGGGAGCCACACAAGGCAACGCATTGTCCCAAAAAAAAAAAAAGAAAAGAAAAAAAAAATCAAAAGTGGCCCCCCACCCGGGGGGGTTGGGGAGGCCACCCAGGAGGTCCGAGGACAGGGTGCACACCAAAACCCACCTGTGTGGATCTTGCGAAAAAAAAACACCTCCATGGGCTCATGGCCCACACGGCTACCCTATTGTGGGAGTATCACTGCTGTCGCTATTATCACCCTGTGCAGCTGCATCCGGAGGTGGTGGCACTATGGGAGGCAGCCCACGCAAGGCCCTAGTCTGTTCCTCCATGGCTGCAAGCATGCGGGTGTGGTAGGTCTCGTTCTGGAGGATGAGTGAGCGGAGGTCCCCATGCAACAACTCACGGGATGCCCGGACCTCCGCCCTAGTTGCCTGCATCTCAGCTGAGAGCATACGGGTGAGATGCTCCAGCTGCTATTCTGTCCTTCGGGTTGTTGAAGCCTCAAGCTCAACAAGAGTCGTCCTGAGGTGAAGGAGTTCCAGCCTCAGGGCTTCCCTGTGGCCCTGGGACTCTATGGAGATGGCTTCCTGCAGAGTCGCCAGTGCCGCCCGCCTGTCCCTGTTGGACGCCAACATGTCCTCCCTGTGTGACTGGCAGATGGAGTCGGTTGCCTGCTGTAGTCGCTCCATCAGCCTTTCGGGGGGGACAATGGAAGTGGCCACCCTATCCATGGCCTGAGCCATCATCTCTGATGATGCTGCCTGTTTGGTTGCCATACCGTAAATGGATTGCTCCCATGCGGTATTGCCAGGTGGCGTACGGCCACCACGTCGGCGGGCACCACACCTGTCTGGGGCAAGGCGAACTGCACCTTGCTGTGCCGGCACTGCCTGAGGCTGTAGGACTGCATTCCCCCTCTGATCTGCTGGCCCAGGAACAGGATCAGATGTCGCGGAGTGTGACCCTGCATCCGTAGCCACCAAAGGCGTAGCTGCCAACACTGACATCCCCATTGAGGGTTCTGACCCTGGTGCAGGTGGGTGGGACAGAACAGAATCCCTCCCAGGAACACTCACCTGCGACGGCACGTAGGTCTCATCATCCGAATGAACACCTGAGTACAGCTCGGGGGAGGTGCAGCCGAAGACACCCCTTGAGAGCACGACCTGCAGCAGTTGTGGGTTCTCACCCACCACCACACCACGTCCCTCACTGGTGGTCGGTCGGCCTTCGGACCCCTCCTGGGTCTGCACCATCTCCACAACCCCAGCAGTATCAGGTGCGTCTTCCCCTGCAAAGACATAAAAGCAAACAAATGGAAACAGGCATTAGCACCATGGCACACAATGAGGGCTGAGAAGCAACAGAACCAGTACTTGATTGACACATGTCCCACATGACTAAAACGCTCCCATGCATGCACCCTCACTGCTTATGAAGGGCAGGCAAATGGCACACACTGATGACACCAAGATGGAAGATGAACACATTTTCTGCATGCTGCCTGGCAGTGGCATCACACATTGGCCTGTGATTGCCAGGTGAAATACACATGCCATCACACAGATGGCATGTACCATTGCTATTGAGTGAAGATGGAGAGGAGGGCAGCACTTATTCATTCGGTCCAGTTCCCTCATGTAATAGCTTTTCTAATTCAAACAGGTCTGATTTTTCACCTGGAGCTGCCAGTCGAAAATGGTCTGATTGCACAGGGACATGTCTAAACAAATGATATCCAGGTAACAAAGTCACTCCACTTTACCATAGCCATGTCAGACATGTGACTAGAGGACTGAGAAATGCCTAGTAAAAGTGGTGGAATGCAAACAATCTGCCTGAATGAACAGAGAAAAATAAGCAACTATGTTGTGGCAAGGTGACACTTCAAGGGCAACTGGCGTGCTGTTGGGCTAGATGTCTACTGTTGGCAGAAGGGATACTGCTATGGCCAAATGCTGCTGCGCATAATGTATTGCATGAAGCACATGGGTGACCCAAACGACTCAGGCGCACACACCCTCACCTGGCACACAAACAGAAGCCCTCACACACACACCATGCACATGGATGACACACACATGCATGTGCACTCACTGGACAATGCCTCATAATCAGGCAGATCTCCCACGCCTTGGATCTGTTCCTCCGTGACGTAGGTCCCAGCGACTGACTCATGTGGAGTGAGTTCCATGTCTTCTACTGGAGACCCACCTCCAGTCACTAGAGTTGCGGCATGACTTGAGGCCAGCTTATTCTTTGCTCTGCGCTTTAGGTCATTCCAGCCCTTCTGCAATCATTGGCTGTGCGCCTCACGATTCCAAGGGCACTTACGATGTCCGCAACGGTCTGCCAGTGTGCCTGGCGTTGCGCAGGTGTGGTCTTGGATCCTGCAACAATGACCATCTCGTTATCATGTGCGGACACATACTCGACAAGTGCATTCAGTTCGGCATCCGTGAAGCTGGGCTTCCTCGACGGGCTGGACTGTGTAGCTGTGTCTGGGGCATCAGCCTGTGCCGGACGAGCACTCTTCCTCTTCCGCTTGGTAGGTGGTGGTGATCCTGAGTGTCCTACGCCGCTCTGGACACTAGGGGCAGGAGCCCTGGTGGACTCTGTATCAGGAGTGTGGGATTGCACACTCAGCATGGGAGTTGGTGCAGGCATTGGCTCAAGTGTAATGGTGTCAGGGGGAATGTCAGCAGGATGGACTAGGACCGACACTGTCCTGGCTGGGTGTGTGAGAGCTGGGGTGGATGGAGCCGCAGCTGCCTCTGCAGCCTCTCCACCCTGCCTACTTGGGGCAGCAGATGACCTTGCTGCCCCTGATCCACGTGGCCTGATGACATCAACGTGCACCAGCGCACGTGTCATAGGCCTGCTGACCTGGAAGTCAGCCATGGAGTCAGCCAGGTCTGGTGCCACAATGGGCTGGTCCAACAAGGGCTGAGCATGGATGGTGTCAGCCACATCAGCCTCAACCAGGGGGGGTGGCGGGGGGATTATGGGTGCCCTTGACTGGTCCTCCACACATGGGGGGACAGGGTCACCCTGCAAGTAAAGACCACGTCCCCTACCGGATCCACCACGGCCACCACTTGTGGCTCGTCCACCTTTGCCACCCTTACGGATTCCTCGCCTCCCAACCATGGCACTGATGTTAATGTGCGCATGGGAGTGGCTGTAAACTATTGTCCTGGGCAAATTGGGGGTCAAAGGGGTTGGGTACCAGATGGTAATTGTACCCTAGTGCTCTAGGCTGAATGTGACCCCTGGGGAAAGATGACGGGTCAAGCAACGCACAGGAAGCCCAAAAAAGGGAGATGACGTGCACGCAACCCCTCCTAGACCACGTGTGTGGAAAAAAAAACCTGCACTACGCTGTGGCACCCAGTAAAACAAGAATGAACGTATGCGTGTCACACGCAGCCTAGAATGACCTCTGAAGGGGTAGGCTACACACGGGGCAAGCGCAGATGTTAGATACGTGCATGACTCACCGTCTGCCAGGAAAAAGAGTGTGAAAAAGAAGCGTGTTTGCGCGTTGGCAACACCCCCGCCAAAAGAAGAATTGTACGCTGTCTGAGGAGACAGGACAACAGTAGAAGGGAACGCTGTTTGAGGGAACAGGCCCAGGAAAACCAGAAAAAGAAAAAAAAGAGAAAAAGCTGTCAGAGGTAACAGGGAGTACGAACTTGAAACGCCGTGAAGTAAATCGCGTGTGAAACGACAAGAAGTACAGATTTCACTCACTCGCTCTCCACGAAAAGCACGTACAAGGAAATGGTGTTCTACACGTACCTTTTATGCAGGCCCACACGTCCAGCGTCACTTCCGCGTGTACGCGCTAGGGCCATTTCCACCAATTACACGCTTTGTCACTTCCGCGTGTAGGGCCATTTCCACCAATTACACGCTTTGTCACTTCCGCGTGTACGCGCTAAGGCCATTTCCACCAATTGCACGCTTTGACACTCGGACATGTCTTTCATTTTTTTAACACGCAACATTTCAAACGTGTGCCATATTCAACGTGCACGTGACTTCATAGACGCGCATACGATGGTGGCCTTTGGGCCAATGAATGTACAGACGTGTGCTGACGCGCTTACGCGCTAAGGGCCTTTCCTCGAATTACACGCAGACGTGCTGGATTTTCACGTGCAAAATCACTCCGTATCAAGCTGGCCACGCGTTCACACACGGAAGACCACGCTCCTGCCCAGAAGGCCGAATTACTGCCCCCCAGAGCCCTGAGCACGCTCCCACCTGCCATCTGCTGCTGCCTGACTGCCTGCTGCCCATGTGCCCTGCCATTTGCTGCCTGCACATCAGCCAGGGGTGCTGTTGCGGTGACCACCCCTGCTGGAACCGAAGACTCCCGACTGCTTTTCCATCGCCCCACAGCCCAGCCCCAGGACCCAGTTGCCCACCCACTCCTGCCTCTGGGGTTGCCATGTCGGGCACTGCAACATCTGGCACCAGTGGCAACCCCCAGCCAAGGAGGCAGAGGGGCACCAGCTTCACTGCCACCGAAGTTGGTGTCCTGGTGGAGCATGTCCTGGGGCAGTGCGATGCCCTCTTCGGAAGGTTGCGCACCGACAAGGAAGGACGGACTCGGATCTGGATGACATCGTGACTGCCATCAACGCGGAGGAGGTGGCAGTCCACGACTATGAACGTGTCAGGAAGCGCTGGGAGGACTTCAGGTCCAGGACCCTCAACAAGGCCCGGTGCCTCCTGAAGGCAGCGGATGCTAAGGGGCACCGGGGCCACTTGTCGGAAGATCAGATGAGGGTCCTGGAACGCATATCCCCAGCGCTCCACGTCCAGGTCCTTGAGATGCAGACCCGTCTGGAGTCGAGCGGTAAGTGTACATGCATACTGATTGTAAGCTGTGCGTGTGGTGTGCCAGGAGTGTGCAGGTTGAACATGTATTTTTATGTGGGCAAGTAGGGGGGGTGTACAGGGCCGTGAGGGTGACACATGCGAGGGGTCTCATGTGTGACACATGGATGGTGCTTGTGTGTGTGGGCTTGCATGGCACAGGATGTGGAGGAATGATTGTCAGGTGTGACATGGATGTCGATCAGAACACTGCGACAGTTGGTGGAGGTGTACACATGCATGCAAGTTTGGTGGTGTGTGTGCATGTGTAGTGTACTCCCTATGTTGCATGTGATGTGTGGATGACCTTTGGCTGCTCATGCTGTTGTATGTGAATGGATGGTGCTGGCTGTTGCAATATGGCTGTGGTATGGCTCATGTGTGCAGGTTGAAATGACATGTGTGTTGTGGATTGTGATGCCATGTCTGAGGTTTACCAATGCCACTCATGTATGACTGTCATGTGTGTATGAGTCCATTGGACAGTGCCCTGATGCCTGTGTTTTCTTTCTCCCTGTCTGCAGCGTCAACTGATGAAGAGGGCGGAGAAGGTGCTGTGGAGCACAGCGGCAGGGGTCGCACCACCAGCCGGAGACGCAAGGCCCGGATCCCCTCCCAGGTTCTGATCTCGTCGGGGAGTGAGGAGTCCAGTGCCGTGTCCTAGGCCGCAGGTGCCGAGTGGAGGTCCAAGAGGCGGAGGTTGGAGTTGGACTCCTCGGCAGCAGAAGGGGCAGCTGGGACCCCACAGGGCCCAACGGAGGAAGATGGCACGGAGTCATCCAGGTTGGTGGGGGGTTTGGAGGAGGAGGAGGCCGTGCAAGCGACAGAGGCGGGGTCTGGAGGTGGGGATTCCACTGGTGCTAGTGGTGCAGTGCAGGATCTGGGACAGGAGGCAGCACAGGCCGCCGCAGAGGTGCCTGTGTGCAATCCTGTCCCTGCTCCTGTCACTGCATCATCTTGCACCAGCGGGGATGCCTACCTCCAGACTCGTTCTCAGGGAGGGGATTGGCTTACAACACCTGGCCTTCCTCTCCTTGTGGATGTGGCTATCCGGGACCAGGTTGAGCCTGTCCAGGGTGGGGTGGCGTTGCGTCAACGGGCCATGCGAGCTGACCTGCAGTCTTTTCATGATGAGTCTGCACGTCTTCTTGCATGGCTCGTTGACTGCGTTGACCCAGTGGGACAGCTCACCAGGGCTGGATTCCTCCGTTTCCTGGACCTTGTTCCGACCCCCTCCTCCACGGAACCCCATATGCCCCAGTCGTCCTCCATGCCATCTTCCCACCCATGTGTCACCTGGGTGCCCTGTGGAGCTGCCTCCGACCGTGCTGCCAGGCTGGTGGACAACAGATCCCTGCCACAGTCGGGAGTCGGACGTCCAGCAGGGGTGGCCACATCAACGACTGCACCCCAGCTGGAGGAGGATGTGCAGGCACCATCGGACAGGGCACATGGACAGCAGCAGCTGCAGCAGCAGGAGGCTGTAGGTGGGAGCCACGATAGCTCGGGGCCTTCAACATCGGAGGGGCAGGCATCGGCCGGAGGGCAGGAGGACCCTGGACGGGAAGTGTCTTCCGTGTGGCAGCGGTTGGGCCACGCCATAGATGCGGAGCGGCGGCGGGCGGAAGAGGCGTGGCTCACGATGGTCAGGGCGGAGAACTCCATGCGGAGGGCCCTGAGGCGGGCCGAGTGCCTCGAGGCAATCCGCAGGGAGTTGGAGGTGAACATGTCGGCGTCCCTGCGGACCCTCGGGGCCATGGAACAGGACCGCCTCCGGGACATAGACGAGGAGTTCGATGATGCCCTGGCCTGGAACACCACTAAGTGAGCCGCTATACTGGCCCGCCGCCATTGTATATAGTTATTTAGTGATAGGTTTCCTTTATAGTTTATTTTTATTTGGAGTCGACGGACACTGCTCCACCTTTTGTATATAGTCCCATTTTAGATAGGATTTTTGGTAGGTTTCATTTCTTCTGTTGGGATGATGGACCCTGAATACTTTGTACATAGTTGGACTTTGGATTTGGACATTTTTTTTACTATGAATATTTTTTCCCATGGAGCAATGGTTTTCTATTTCTTTTTTCCCTTCATTTCCTTTTTATGGAGTTGAACTTTGGAAGTAATTTTTTGGGATTATCATTTATTGATTTTAATTTGAAAAGGGACAGCCAGCTTAATTTTTTTTTTTTTTTACTTGTGTATTTTGTTTAATTTTGTTTGCCATTACTGTTGTTATTAATACATTATTTGGATTTTTTCATTCTTCAATGTGTGGTTTCATCTCATTGTTTTCATGCATGTCATGATATGGGTTTTCAGGTTCACTTGCAACCATTGTGTGTGTGTGAGACACATGTGTTGATTTACATTGTTTCCAATGGAGTAGTATCATGGGCGCATGTAATTCTTGGTTGTGTCTTTGGGCTGTGGTGGCTGGCCATGAGGCCCATGCTTGAGGATTGTCAGGGCCTGTGGGCAGGGGGACATGAGTGGGGGCCTGGTGGGGGCTGCCCATGGTGGCTGGGGGGGTGGTAGGGAGACATGAGTGGGGGCCTGGTGGGGGCTGCCCATGGTGGCTGGGGGGTGGGGGTGATAGGGGACAGGAGTGGGGGCCTGGTGGGGGCTGCCCATGGTGGCTGGCGGGGGGTGGGTGGCAGACATGAGTGGGGGCCTGTTGGGTCTGCCCATGGTGGCTGGTGGGTGGGGGTGGTGGGAGACATGAGTGGGGGCCTGGTGGGGGCTGCCCATGGTGGCTGGGGGGTGGGGGTGATAGGGGACATGAGTGGGGGCCTGGTGGGGGCTGCCCATGGTGGCTGGGGGGTGGGGGTGATAGGGGGCATTAGTGGGGGCCTGGTGGAGGCTGCCCATGGTGGCTGGGGGGTGGGGGTGGTGGGAGACATGAGTGGGGGCCTGGTGGGGGCTGCCCATGGTGGCTGGGGGGTGGGGGTGATAGGAGACATGAGTGGGGGCCTGGTGGAGGCTGCCCATGGTGGCTGGGGGGTGGGGGTGATAGGGGACATGAGTGGGGGCCTGGTGGGGGCTGCCCATGGTGGCTGGTGGGTGGGGGTGATAGGGGACATGAGTGGGGGCCTGGTGGGGGCTGCCCATGGTGGCTGGTGGGTGGGGGTGGACGGAGACATGAGTGGGGGCCTGGTGGGGGCTGCCCATGGTGGCTGGGGGGTGGGGGTGGTGGGAGACATGGGTGGGGGCCTGGTGGAGGGTGCCCCACACTGCTGGGGGGGTGGGGGTGATAGGAGACATGAGTGGGGGCCTGGTGGGGGCTGCCCATGGTGGCTGGGGGGTGGGGGTGATAGGGGACATGAGTGGGGGCCTGGTGGAGGCTGCCCATGGTGCCTGGGGGTGGGGGTGGTGGGAGACATGAGTGGGGGCCTGGTGGAGGCTGCCCCTGCACTGCTGGGGGGTGGGGGTGATAGGGGACATGGGTGGGAGCCTGGTGGGGGCTGCCCATGGTGGCTGGGGGGGTGGGTGGGAGACATGAGTGGGGGCCTGGTGGGGGCTGCCCATGGTGGCTGGGGGGTGAGGGTGATAGGGGACATGAGTGGGGGCCTGGTGGGGGCTGCCCATGGTGGCTGGGGGGTAGGGGTGGTGGGAGACATGGGTGGGGGCCTGGTGGAGGGTGCCCCACACTGCTGGGGGGGTGGGGGCCGGGAGACATGAGCAGGTGTGCAGGGTAGTCCCCTGTTTTGTGGGCTGCCTGCATGGGCCGTGGAGGGTGTACAGGGAACAGCTGTGAGGACCCACCCAGCCTAATCGCGTGTGATTATTCCCGCGCACCCCTGTAATACACGTACCCAGCCAAATCGCGTGTGATAATTCCCATGCACCCCTGTAATACACGTACCCAGCCAAATCGCGTGTGATTATTCCCACGCACCCCTGTAATACACGTACCCTGGCTAATCGCGCGTAAAACTTCACATGTACCCCTGTCATACACGTAACCAGCCAAATCGCGTGTGAAAATTCCCGCGTACCCCTGTAATACACGTACCCTGGCTAATCGCGTGTTTAGCTTCACGCGTACCCCTGTCATACACGTACCCTGGCTAATCGCATGTAAAACTTCCCGCGTACCCCTGATATGAACGTTACCCGCTTTGCGTTCCTTGTTTGGCAGCCCTGTAAACTGGTCCAGGGTTAGCGCAGCCCTTTGCGATGATTTAGTGATTTTGATGGCTTTTCCTTGCGCGAGGGCCTTCTTGGGGGCGTTACTGGCGCTGCTGCAGGGTCGCTGCGATACTCTGCGCCAGGGCTGGTTTGGGAGCCTGAAATCCATGAATACACTGTGCGCGGAAATCGGTTTTGGCGCACGCGCCTGGCGCAGACAATCGCACACGGACACTCTGCGCCAGCCGCTTGCGACACTTTTCTGCAAAATTCTATGAATTACCCTGTCAATGTGGCAACCCTGAATTCAAACTTGCTGCATATGAAAATCTGAGGACAGAACTCCCTCATTTATAAGATACTATTGATTTTTTCTCCCCTTTTTCAGGGTATAAATTAAATAAAGACAGGTCTGAGATGCTTCCACTGAATGTCTTTTGTATAAAGCAAGATTGGAGGTCATCAAAATGATGTTCACACTAGTAATGTTATACTATTTACAAATGCTCCATATCCCTTTACCATCGTCTTTTTTTAAGTCTATTAACGAGATACTTATTGATTTGCTAGGGGGTCTTAAGAAAAGGACATTAATTGCATGTACTAAACTTAAGAACTCATATGCGTGCGGTGGTGTAAGTTTCCCAGATTTTAAGAATTAACCTAGAGCCTTTGTTCTAAAGCAAGCCAAACATTGTGTTTTTCCCTAGTGGAAACATATATGTACCTGCTTGGTTGATGTTTGAAAAGTATCTAGGTGTTACCATTTGACATCAAGGACGCAGTCTATCTCTTTGATGAATGTAAGACAGTTTTTATTTCCCAAAACAATATATCTTAGTAATGCTTATTTGAAGGATTTCCTCTTTCATCAAAATATTAAACCTACAAGGCATGTTCTCCTTTCATATGATGCAATAAAAACATAACTACCCATAACAGACCTATATTCTTGAAAACTCTGATTAAAGGAGTTGAATTTATTAATCAGATGATCACAGGAGGAGATATCCTCACTGCAGAAGGATTTAAAAACACATTTTCATTGCAAATATTTCCCTGTAGTCAATATCTTAACTTAAAAATATGTATGTGGATACTATGAGCAGGAATGATACCCATGAGCTGGTTGTTGATCCTATTATATTGTGCTTCCTGGAATCCCTTGATGACTTTAAAGCTTCTAATTTCTACAAAATCTTAAATGGGAAAAGACCTCTTAATGTTAAATGGCCATCTGAATTACAGTGGGAAAACGTTTGTTGAACACATTTTGATGATGAAATGTGGTATATGATTTGGACTTCGATTAAGATGTTATCTGTTTCTGCGAACCTAACCCCAACTCTGTATTTCTTCACACCTAGGGCCTTTATTACTCCTAAGAAATGTTTTATTTCCAAGATGTCTAATGATGACTTATGCTGGTCTTGTCATTCAGCCACTAGCTCTTTTAGTCATATGTTTCTTTAATTATCTTTGGTGGCTACTTCTTGGAACCAAGTATGGATTTTTGGAACAATTGTATTGTATTTCATTACGCAGATGCTTTTCCCTTTCTAAGTGAGGAATTTAGAATATTTGTAACTTCAGGGACCAAAAGCTGGTCCATAAAGCATTCATTTGGAATGGTTCTGCTTGCATATTGGACATTTAGAGGCCATTTCATTAAGCTTTGCTTGCAATATTCAGAAGTAATATGGGCAATGTACATACACAATATTGGGAATAATCAGGAAATTAAGTGGGCCAGGGTTATCTTAAAATGGTTCCTTATGCTGGGCTTTGCCGGGGCTTGCCTCTGCCCCCTACTGAAGGGGTTAAGAAGGCTATGCGCCGGCAGCACATTAGGGTGTCTTTGAGGCAAGCCCTCACTCTGCTGTTTCAGGACTGCTTGTACATCAGCTCCCATTTCTGTTTTTGTGTCCTGCAACGGGTGTGACATTATCATTGACATGTGGTGCAGGGCACAAAAACGATAACAGAAGCCTGTACACTGGCTCACCAATTCTGACAGCACCATGATTGTGTGTATGGTTTTAGTTTTTACGGTGCCATAATGTTACACACTCTGCTGGTTGGCTGTAGGTAGATGTCGTATTTTAGAAATTAATAGAAGAGTAGAATGTTGTCAATCTATTCAACTACATCATTGCACATATTGGCAAGTTTATACTGTTTGACTATAGTATTTCTTATGCTTATATATAATCTCTACAAGAGAATACATATACATAATATATACATAAACATTAAAGAATACTAGTTGGCTTGACTGTGTAGGGAAAATATTGTTTATCATGCACACATGGGTAATAGGCATTTGTTCCAGTATACTCTAGAAGTAGACCCACAACAACATTGCTGTACAATGATAAGCCTGATAAGCCTGTCAGGTGTTCAGTGATAGCAGTGTCTCTCCGGCTCTAAACACAGAGATCCAACTCTCTCCAGAACCGTGCATCAGGTACAGCACTATTCCCTACCACAAAACATGGTGCAGCCTCATGTGGGCACTTAGGCTGCCATTAGGGTGGTGATTCATGTTAGGGAAGATTTCTCTTTACAGCACCTTTCCCTCCATTTCTATGGACCCCCAAACAAGTTGGTAATATATTTTAATGTGACCTGAACTTTCCGCAATGCAGTGAAGCCACCAGCTTCACTACACTGAGATCTGCTCATTTGGCATGGGGAAACTGACATGTCCTTCAGGCTGTTGTTAGTACTGAGAACCATTGTTGTCCTTAGTCTTGTTCCATTGTTATCACTTTTGGTAACTTTTTATCATTGCAATTATTATTATTATTATTATAATAATTATTATTATCATCAAATTTGTGTTCCACGCAACACGCCCATAGGCCTAAGTGCGCTCACAGAGTAAAAAACAATACACGTAACATGGGCTAAGTGTCAGAGTAGGTCAAGTAAAAAGTCCAGGTTGATAAGTAATATCATTGATATCACTGTGAAGGGAATTCCAAAGAGTGGGTGCACTGACATCAAAGCAGGTACCCCTAAAATGTTTCAGTTTAATCTGGTGAACAAAATGCTAGACCGTAAATGATAGCAGGACAGGGATCTTTTGAAGCCGCAGTGTCAAATAGGCTTGGTTCGCCATACATTTATGGGTAAGAGATAAAATCTTATGAGAGTTTCGATGGTGAAACGGTAGCCAATGCAGTGATCTCCTTGCCTGCTTAACATGCTCTGATCTTGCCAGACCACACACAGCTCTTACTACCCATTTTGGGCCACTTGTAGAGTCTTAATGTTACCCTTCAAGGTGCCCACCAGAAGACTACTACAATAGTCAATCCTGGAGTTCACCAAAGCTGTAGCCAGCAAAGAAATGTTCACTGTAGACAGATAAGGCTTGATCTGCCTAATCAACTTAGTTGTGTAAGCACATGTGGCCGTGGTATGTAGGACATGTTGCTTCATGGAGAGGCTAGAATTCCTAATGGACCGCAAGGGTCTTAACACAATGGCTGATCTGAATCCTACTATTAACAATTGTAAACTGTGTACACTCTGCATCAAGCCTCTTAATACACTGGTAGGAGCCCAAAAACATAAGTCCAGTTCTGCTATCATTAAGGGCCAGTGAATTAGATGCCATCCAAGCCTGAATCATCATAAAAAATGTGGTTAATCCTGGCTGTTTTGTCCTTATGTTCACCTCTAAGTGCCAACAACACCCGAGTGTTGTCGGCATAATTGGTATAACCAAAGCCAGTGTCATCCAGGAGATCAAAGAATGGGTGCATATAAACATTAAACAAGATAGAAGAAAGGCAAGCTCCTTGGGGTACACCACAAGTCAGCAGCTCAGGAGGTGACTGAAATTTTTCAATAGCCACTCTAGATTGGCGTGGACCTAAAAATGTGGCCAGCAAGTAATTTCTGCCTAAGAACAATTTACATAACTTCTTAATCTTTCAAGCAAGAGTTTGTGGTTCGCCAAATCAAATTCTGCTAAAAGATCCAACAACATAAGTAACTTGACAATTATCAGCTATTTTAGCAAGATTAGCTCCCAAATCCAGCATGGCAGTCTCTGTTATAATGGCGAGTCCGAAAGCCCGATTGACAGGCACTGAAAAGTTCATATCTCTCTATGTGCTCTTGAAACTGTCGATAAGCTACCCTATCAAGAATGTTCAGTAAGGATGGCACCTTAGTGATGGGGTGATAATTGCTAACCACCACTGGGTCAAGAGATTCTTTTTACAAGATGGGTGATATCCAGACCTCTTTGAGTGACAAGAGAACCTTGGCTGTCACCAAATAGGAGTTCACAGTTCTAGTGAGTGGAGTTGCAATCTTACAATGCAGTACAATAGGGTACACTTTTTGTTTTACCCTGGGCCTAGACTAAGAATCAGAGGATTTTTGGCTACCTTAGATGTGCCTAAGGGACGAACTGGAAGTATCAGTTGCTTTTTGCTATTTTTTAGGGTATTTTACTTTAGCCTTACCACCTTTACCACGTTTGGCAACCTACTGTGTCCAAACATGGCTGTGCAAAAGGCTTTTCATTGGCCATCTTTTCACTAACCCTTCTGCCTGACCTGTTAGGACAGGAAAATCCTTATATGGATTTCAAGTCAGGGACGTCATTTGGGGGTCACCAGGGGTTGCAACTGCGACCCCTGAGGTCTCCCTTGCTAACCCTGTGGTCTCCCTTGCTACCGCAAAAACAGATTTCTTTTAAAAACATTCCTTTTGGTTTAAATTTTTTTTTTATTGGAAGCTCCTGGGCTATGGCCAGAGGCATGTGGTTCTTTGTTTCTGGAGTGGCAGGCTTTCTTGAGCAGGCCTCTTAAAAAAACAGGGAGTTGCACAAGTTTAACACTTTGAGCAGTGACACTAAATAAGAAAGAATAGGAATAACAAATAGTCTTTTTGGAATTCGATACAATAATTGTTAGACTCATTAAAAGTTCATTTTAGGCACACTTCAGGGGTGCGTCACTGATTTTGTCAGATTTAGTCTGTTCTTAAACACCTCAAATTCACAATGCAAACAAAACTAAATGTATTTCGCTTTTAGCAAATTGGAGTTATACCATGTTTTTTTCTGCGTTGTCTCTGTTACGATCATCACAAGACATTCCATCTCGCTGTCCCCGGTCACTTGACAAAATCCTTGTATCTAAAAGCTTGTGCACAATGTAGAAATGTTTGACCATGGCACATGCGTTGGCCCTTGATTTCATTGTGCCACAATGAATGCTTTGTTGTGATGTGTCTATCATTCCTATCTCCCTGGCATGCTGTTCAGGATGTTTGTTTGCATGTAGCGAGGTAGCAAGTGCCCAGAGTATGGGGCGCAGTGTGAGTGCACTGCTTTTATTGCACTACTCTAAATTCTTAGTACATAGTTATGAACCTTCCCAATGGTATGTATTTTGCCAACTTCTGAAGCCTGAAAAGTAGATCCACGCAGGCTTGACATGTGGCCAACTTTCCACCAGACCTGGAGATGAACTGCCCTGCTGGTAAATCTCTGTTAACAGTGTATTGGTATCCACTACAGAGTGTAATTTTCTTTCTGACTTTGAGAACATTCAGACATGTAATTGTTCATTTTACTATAGACGGTAAGATAGCTATAGCTGGTAAGATAGCTCAGTGGGTTGAGCGCTTGCTACTATGACGTGTGTGTGTGTGTGTGTGTGTGTGTGTGTGTGATCTGCAGGTTGGAGGTTTGAATCCTTCTGAGGTCTATAAATGAGTACCAACACAGGTTGGATGATCCTGTATGTATATTCGTTCTATATAAAGTGCTTAAGCATAAGGGTTATATAATAACACATCATTATCATTTGGCCTTGGATGTCTGCTTGCATTCACAGTAATTTGGTAATATGAGCCTATACAAACTGATATTAATTATACATATGGTGATTCATTCTTCATT
The DNA here is from genome assembly GCF_040938575.1 of Ambystoma mexicanum. Classification (NCBI taxonomy): domain Eukaryota; kingdom Metazoa; phylum Chordata; class Amphibia; order Caudata; family Ambystomatidae; genus Ambystoma; species Ambystoma mexicanum. The sequence goes on from NC_090928.1 coordinate 743,731,023, forward strand.
AGTAATATTGTAACCATATTTATTGTAGTGTACTTAGGAACAATGCTATGAGATGATACATTCTGTTTTGTTAAGGGGTGAAATGTCATGCTCCATCGCTTCCCGTGATGTCACTTCGGGGTGGGTCAAATGGCATCACTTCATGTGATATCATCAGAGGCCAAGGGTCTTGTGATGTCTCTTCCGCTACCCTTGGTATTTTGATGAAATGACGTCCCTGCTTCCAGTGCCCGGGAAAGCTGAGGCTTTCAGTGGGCTACTGCAGGGCCATGTGTGTTTGCTGCTAGGAAGTGGGTTGGGACTGTTTGGTCCATTCTTCAGAGATCATGAGAAACCGGAAGGAGCCAAGTGACCGGTCCAGCTGCAAGACATGTAAGACATGTAAACAGACCATGGATCCATTGGAAGAAGGCCTGGCAACCCACTTCTGCCGCTGTCTTGGACGAGCCATGTCATGTAGGTGATCTTCAGAAGTCCTGCAAAGGAGCTTCGACCCCTGGAGTGGAGGAAACCTCAATTCTCAACCTCAATTCAGAGTCATGTGAAGATGAGCTCTCAGAAATGCCCCTGGATCACCCAGTGGCTGCTCAGATCAGAGTTTGCGCTACCATGCTGCAGATGTTGCTGTTCCATGTTGAAGGCCGGAACTTTGGTGATCTACAGCTTGTGCTACAAGACACATCTCTGCCACATTTCATGGCTGCAGCATCAGGGGGACCTGAGATAAGAGGCAAAGTCTGACCACGGCAAGTGTGCCCCCCTGCATCACCGTGCATTAGTGGACGTCTTCCAAAACAGGGTTCCTGCATCCAATCCTGTGCTGAGAGAGGCCTTGCATTGAGTTGTCTGCATTCTCCAACCTGAAGAACTTGCACCAGCATTTGTCACCAACCGGAAAGGTGCTCGAACCTGCAACCCCTGGGCATCAAGAACCGTAGCTGAAGGTGGGAAAAGTTACCTTGGACCCTCTTCAGACAAGCTGCAAAGTCCAAAGAAGAATCAGAGTATCAGGGTGAGTTGTAACAGTACTTACCAGAACCCCTTACTCCTGTTTAAAAGTCTGGAAACATTTAGTTATTTTTATAAGAGTTTGACTTTGTCACTGCTTGTTCCTGAAAGAATTTCGAAAGAAGGGGACACTTTTCTTAGATAGAATAGCTTGTACTCTACCCCTTGGAACTCTTCATTGGACCCCAGAAGTCCTCCACTAACATGTTTCCATCTCACAAAACGGTGTGGAAACTTCGGTGAACTTTTGGCCACAACTATAATCGGTTATAATTATAATTGGTTATTTATAATGTGCTTTACAACCAGCGGTTTCTAAGCATGGACCCAGGGATCGAACCTGTGTTGCTCCGTGTCGTCCTGCTTCCGAGACGAGCGTGTTGCCCTTGAACTATCCTTCCGAGAGGCTCCATACATCTTAGGCCCCATACATCTTACAGATGGACTGTTAAAGTTAGTGTTGTATCTCTGTGGACCTGTACTGCTGAATAGTAATATTTACCTTCCTTTGCAGGGGTTTGTTATGTATTTTGCTATACTCCAGTGATTGTATATATGTATCTTTTATTTAGTCGTGTATGATAATATTACATGTTAATAGTTATTTTTCATAGTGTTACGTGGCCATAAATAAATACAATTTTTTATAACTGATTGTCTAAGTGTGTTCCTTGATTTTTCACTGTGTGTGCTCACTGAGGACCCCTTACAGACTCACTGCCTCTTGAGAATTAGCCTTGACTACTCACCTTGATACCTTGAAATTGTTTGGCTACAGCTCCCATATTTGTCCCTGTCACTAAACTAGCTTGGCTTTCTATACATCTATCCACCAGGCCAGAGTATAGAAAATCAGTCCTAACAGTTAATTTCTGCCATGCAGGAATAGTGAAAATCATGACAGGCGCATACATAGCTTTTTACTTTTTAATGTGCTGCTGGTCACAAATGGCTAGAAGGATGCTTTTGGATTGTTTGGACTTTCAGTTGTGATGCAATTTTTTCATCCTATCCTCTCATTGTGTTTCGTGTCGCTATTGTGACTCACCTACTTGCCCCCTCACTCTGTAACATGAAGCTTGCCATCCAATGCCTTTGGTTCATATTGCCATTGCACATGTTCTGGCATTAAACATTGGATCCATCTTTTTTTTTAATACACACAATTCATGTGATGATGCAGGCTTTTTATGTGTGTGTTGTTGGATGACAGTAGTGTGGTGAATGAAAGTGTTGATAACATTGTTTTGTAGGTACATTATTGGTAAAGGTATCATGGGCTGCTATGTTTCAATGCATGCAACTGAGCTTGGAATATAGCATTGAGACATTTCAACCTACACCGGAGTCTTACAATGAATATCTGTTAACATGTTTCCTTATTTACAGGACTATGCAGAGAATGATGAATGATAGATTTGGGAGTCTACATAGTTTCTGCTTTCCTTTGAGTGTGTGCATGGAGGTATGTAGTCCTGATTCTTTCTCCTGGGTGTCGCTGGATATGGGTGGTGTGGTCAAATCAATTGGGTGTCGTGGCATTTTTAGTGTGATTGTTGATTGTTAGCGTTGTTTTTTTTGTCTATGTGGAACTACCAACTAGGATGCCTTTTTCTTATTTGGAAGGTACATTTTGGCTCTACTCTGGGTGTGCCCTGACCGGCCATGCCTGTGCTATGTGCACCTTACTTAAAATGCATGTGACATTTCTATTGTGTGAGTAATGTGTATTTAAGGGGTTGTATTGCCAATGAGCCGCCTTTAAAATACTATAAAGAGAATATAACTCTACCATTGAAAGGAAAAGGAATGTTTGTTTTTTTCAAAATTGCATCTCCATAGACATAAATCATCAGAGGTTTTCAATATATCCAAGGAACCAAGCATCCCAAAACCATTCTCTGTCCAAAATCTGACAAATAACCTAGCTGTAGACTTCCAAAAACAAATCATCTCAACCCAATCAAACAGAGAGGTCCAAAACATATTCTCAGAGCTCCGTTTTAAGCACAGTCCGGGATCCATGCACTTGTCAGACCTTCTTGTGACATCTGTAAGCAACATCAGGAAAGCAGGTGGACCCTTGAAAGTGTCAGCGGACAATGTTTCCCATGCCCAGCAACTCACATGAAGGTATCAATAAGTACCTTAGCCACACTAATAACCACTATATATAATACCTCCCTCACATCAGGTAAGATCCCTGTCACACTTGGAAGCCCATATAATTCCACTTCTAAGAACAAGAAGACAAATAAAATAGATGCCGTGGACCCAAACACCTATAACCCAATCTCCAACATTCCTTTTGTGGCAAAAATCATGGAAAAAATATAACACAAAATATCTATCCAAACACCGCGTGACAAATGATACACTATATGACACTGACCTATGCTTAAACCACGTATAAACGACCTCAGTTTACAACCATATAACTCCAACTCCAGAAAACACAAATCTGGTTACCCATCAAACTAAAATAGAACATTAACCAAATGAACAACCACTCCTCTAGCCCCTCATGCCTCCTATCAGTCCTCAAGCTTGTCATCCAATGCAGATACCTACGGTCATCAAATAAGACTGCACTAGCACCTCTCAAATTTCGGCACCAAAAAAAGGCAAATCATTCTCTTCCATTACCCCCACCCTATGAAACAAACTGCCGGACTACACCTCAGCAGGACCCAAATTCAACACCTTAAAAAAACTATCCAACACTGGTATACTGCCATCTTCAATCACAAATATAACACACCACCTGCTTTAACTGCCATACACCTAACACTTCATCGCATGACATCACTCCCTCGTTCATCCAGGAACATCTGTTAAGACACTTAATTCACCCCTCTGTACGTCCCCTCATTCCACCTTCCACCTTGTTTAATACTTTCCCCGTCACCCCTTCTTTCCTTTCTTCTATCTCCCTTTTACCACAATAACACTTACTTGGTATGCACTTTCAGACCCCATAGCACTTTTACCTCTTCAGTAACCTGCACTTACTTTCATCCAACCCTAACCTCCCTTTTTCACTCCTCTCCCTACCCACCGTTTACAATGCCCCCCGCCCCCGTTGCCTTAGCAATTCTGGAATGTGTGATATGCTCTTGTGCCTTGAAAGTATTTGCTTACTAACCATAATTAAATATCAATGGTCTCTACAAGCTTTTACATTCTTGCTGTGACCATATGACTTTGGCGCCTTGAAGCACTTGTGCGATCTGGCACCTTTATATAAGGACACCAATAAAATGAAATTTGAAAGTATCTATGAAAATCAATCTGCACGCACAATGAGTTCACTGTGGTTCTGATAAGAGACGGGACTCATTACGAGTTGCCCGGTAATAGCGGGTCCATTGTCGGCATGCCGGAATGAGCGTGTCCGTGCACGTATGAACCCGCTAACAGCGGGTGATTACGAGTGCGCGAGCACGCGCGTTCCCCCATGACGGTAGTTGCAATCCCGCCAATGCCGGTAAAGTGCCACCAACCCCCTTATACCGGCATTGTGCGGCCCGCCCATAGCGTTACCGCTTCATACCAACACCTGAATACCGGCACGGTGATACGGGCATGGTATCACCGTGTACGTAAAAACCGGATCCGGAAATTACGTCATCGCGCAGGAACGGGAAATGGGTCGCCGGCCATCTTTAAAAACACAATCCATTGCCATCCTCCATAACCACCACTACACCCGTGTTGTTGAGTGCCACAACTCAATCAGGATGTCGAAGGCCACCAGAAAAAGCACCCAAAGGAAGAGGAAGCAGCGTTTTTGTGATGCTGAACTGACAATGCTGGCAAACACCCTCGAACAGCATACTGACATCATCAGAAGCACAGACCTTAAGCATGCGGCCCAAACCTGAAAAAAAGAGGTGTGGCAGGAGGTTGCCACGAGGGTGTTGGCAGTGGGGAGCACCCCAAGGAGCGTACGGGATTGCCGAAAGCACTGGGACGACCTCCGCCTCCGGGTCTGGAAGATCCTGGCAGAGAACCGGAGGGCCGCATTGGCGACAGGCGGTGGCACACACTCCCCTGTAAAGCTCACCGCATGGGAGGAGACCGCAAGTGGATTTATTGACCCGGAATCCATAGAGGGAATAGGAGACCAGGAGTTTGGCGCAGCAACTACAACAGAGGAAGGTGAGTGAACCATCACATCCACGTACAACAAAACATGATGTGACACAAGTGATGTTGAAGTCAGATTATGCACGCCAATGCATGTCCCAAAGCGACATCAACACATCAATAGAATAATGAGTGCCACCCCCTGCACCACACGCATGATGAGTGAAAATTCCAATCCAAACAGAGGTGCAACATGACCCAACCATGCCCATGGCCCCCCCCACAGACACCAAAACAATCCAATGCCACCAGCCATGCAATGATTGCCAAAATGTCCCCTTAGTACACCAAATGCCACACAACAGAAATTAAATTGTGCCTGAATGTATGAAAATATCACACCGCAAAACATCACAGTTGCCATTTGGCAACATCACTGATGACCTGCAACTCTTCTATCTCCCAGGCACCGATGAGGAAGGTGGAACACAGGACAGGGGTGCAAGCATATCCAGTGCACGCAAGGGGACCAGGACCACCGCCCCCCCTCGTCCAAGAAATTGCCTGCAGCCACACCCAGTGTGCCACGGAAGGCATCAACCCTGCAGGGGGCACCTGCTGCGACAGTGGTAGCTGTTCCACCGGCCACCACGGACGTCGTGTCCACAGAGGTGGCTGAAGAGGCAGAGGTAATGTCCGGAACGCCCAGCCCAACGCCCATTGCCAGCACCCCCCCACCTGCGGAGACTGAGAGCCAGGATGACCCATGTGTGCATGACTCCGACCTTGGAGATTCGGACATTGGCATCTTCGAGGAGGACAGTGCCCAGGACGAGGACCCCGCGCAGGTGCCTTCCACCACCCTGCCTTCCACCACCCTGCCTTGCACTACCCCACCAGCCACCACTCTGCCTTCCACCACCCCGCCAGCCACCACCCTGCCTTCCACCACCCTGCCTTCCACCACCCCGCCAGCCACCAGTACACCTGCGGCTGAAACCCCCTTCAAGGCAAGGGTAGAGGCCCGCCAAGAAGAAATGCTCCAGATAATGCGACAACAGGTTGTCGCTGGTGATGAGGCCATGAAGGCCATAGCCACGGCCATTGCTGCCAATACAGCTGCCGTGGAGGCGTCCACGTGTGCATTCAGGGAGTGCATGGGATCACTGACCCAGGCCTTTCTTGCGAACATCACGCAAGTGCAGCAGCCATACCATGGCCCAGCCAGGGGACTGAAAATAGACACCTCCACCACGTCAACCCCTTCCACCTCGGTGCAATCAAGCCCTGTGCGCTTAACGCGCAGGAGCGCACAGCGCTCGGCCATGGCACCCCCAGACCCAAAAGTCGCAAAGAAATTACATTATGGGAAATGACAAAATGTGAGGAACTACAATGGTGAAGGCAACACTGTTTGTTGCACACATGGGGACATTTGGGATCTCTGGGGTGGGTGAGGGAGTTTGTTGGCCTATTCATTGGGGTATGTGGGGTGGGTGAGGGAGTTTGTTGGGGGGTTCTGGGAGGGGGGAGTGGGCATAGTTTTGCTGTTACAAATAATACACAACTTGTGATGAGAAAAATCCATGGTTGGACATTGTTATTTTTCGTGTTCATCCATTTAATGTGTTACGGTGTTCAGTGCCCAACTACCAACATTCCCTTTGTGCATGTTCACATTGGCCCAGTGTCTGACTGACACAAGTCATTCATCGTCCCTGTGTTTCAAAAGTATTCGTCAATTAGTGCTTGGCGAACAGCATGGCTGTCCCGTGCATCACGTACTGGCAGGGGGGCTCCTTCGCCTCCGTCTCCATCCCCTTCATCCTCACCCGGCCCATGCATGTCAATGTCAGGTGGCAGTGGTACATTCCTTCCGACGCACATGTTGTGCAGCATGACACAGGCCATGGTGATCTTTGCCACCTTCTCAGGCCTATATAGGAGTGCCCCACCAGACCTGCTTAGGCAGCGGAACCACGCCTTCAAAAGGCCAAAGGTCTGCTCAATCACAACACGGGTAATAGTGTGCCCACGATTGTACTCCTCTTCATGGTTGTTCTGTGGGTTCCGCAAAGGGGTAAGTAGCCACGGCCTCAAGGGATATCCTCCATCACCTGCAGGCAGATACAAATAGGTGTGTGTCACTCTGAACTGCCACCTTCAGGGAGCACGGTCATGGCAGCAGCTATTTGGTGTGGGCATGCACATGTCCCTGTACGTGTACCAAATTGTCACCTATATGGAATGTATGCTGTAAAGAGGTGTGGGACACTGGATGAGGTTGAATAGATGATGCAGGGTGTAATCGTGCATGCTGAGACAGATGTGCTGTGGCAGTGCGACAATGTTTAGCCTCCAATTCATGCTGTATACTCTTCACTGTGCATGGTCACACTAGCCGCATTGCCACAGTTGCCATCCTACTCAGTCATGCATTGCTTGCCATCACCATGGTGCCCCGGTTGTGCCTCTTACTTGTTGTCATCCATATGCATTATTTGTGATATGTGGCCCAGTGATGTGTCATTTTCCGTTTGGCTGGGTCAGGTGAGGAGTGTTTAGCTCTGCATTCATTCTCCACTCACTGGCTATTGCCACCCAGGTGTACTATTGACACCCCCCTTTCCCACCCTGGTGAAGTATCCCCCCCTTTCCCACCCTGGTGAAGTACCCCCCCCTTTTCCCACCAGGTTCAGTAGTCCCCCCCTTCTGCATCCGCACACATGAGTACCCCACAGCATGGCCATGGGCCTGTTGTGCAACTCACCGAGCAGCCAGGCACGTGGTTCAGCATGTCGCTCCATGTGACGGGGTAGCGTGGAGTTGCGCAGTACCATGGCATCATGTGTTGATCCAGGAAATCGGGCGCAGCAATGGGTGATGATCTTGCTGGAGTCACATACCATTTGCACATTGATGGAGTGGTATTGCGATTGCGGTACACCGCCTCTATGGCATGGGGGACTACCAATTCCACATGGGTGCAGTCGATGGCACCAACACAATTGGGCATGCCTGCCAGTGCATGGAAGCCTACTTTGGTTTTGGCTATCTCCTGGGCAGTCCGTGGTAGGGATATGTGGGTGCTTGCGTGCTTCAGGAGGGCATCCAGCACTTGGTTCAGCATGCGTGAGAATAGTGGTTGTGAAATGCCATGCAGCTGGCCCACTGTGTGTTGGTATGTGCCTGTGGCCAGGAAGTGTAGCACAGACACCACCGTTAGTAGTGGGGGGATGGCAGTGCGTATTTCTATGTGGCTGGCAATGTCGTTCTGTATCATGTCCACTATGGTGGTGATGGTGTCACGGTCCAACGGGTACAGGGTGTGGATCTGCTCAGGGGTTAGGTTGAATGGGATGGGTCTGGTGCGAGGGATTGGTGGCTGCCTACGAGGCGCTGGTGGATGCACTGGTGGTAATTGCTGGGCCTATCTCACCCTCCTTCTCCTCCTGCGTCTCCTCTGTGCAGCCTGTTCTTGCTGCTGTAGTTGTTGTTGTTGTTGCTGTTGTTGCTGTAGTTGTAGCAGTATAGGCATGTCCTCCTGTGCCATGATTGCAAATGCTAGTGGTAGCATTTTGGTGTAGGAAGGGGTGTGGTGCGTAGGTGTGCTACTTTTGTACTGGGCCACTCTACATTGCCTACACCTGTGGGGGGGTTGTGGTGTGTGGGTGTGCTCAGTTCATACTGGCACAGCCTCCTTTGACTCCAGCTGTGGGGATTGTGTGCACCTGTGGCAGCTGCCTTGTATCTTGGTTGCTGTTTGCGGGTGGTCCGCGATGCCTGTTTTGCCGGCATCATGCAGCCTGTTATTACCGGGTTTGCGATGCCGGTATTTGCATGTTTGCGTGGGTTGTAATTGGCACCTATTACCGGCATGCCGGTATTTCCTGCCTGAAGAGGCGCGTGTATGCGCCTATGCCACTATTTGCGGCACAGTAAATAACGGTGCCGTTAATACCGGGTTTGTGGGTCAGAATGCTACGGAACGTTAAATGATGCCGGTATATACATACCAGCATCATTTTTCCCTTACCGGCATACCTCGTAATGAGGCCCATAATGCCTCATTACGAGTTTGGCGGTAAGTGGTCAAGTTGGCCGTAACTCTCCTGCACTAAATCCACCAAGAATCAGCAGAAACAGTGCTTGGGCTAATTCCTCCAATGGAATTACTACCAAATATATAAAACCCATTAGTTAAAGATTGCAATTTCAAAAACATCAGAATTACCTCCACAAATTGGAGGTAATACCTCTAAAAACACAGCACAATTACTGCCACAAAAAAGGTGGAGGTAAATGCATAAGGGTGTTGCAATTCAAGGTCCAGGTGCACCTGGTCCACTCAGGTGGAGTATAAGAGGCCCACATCCACCCCCACCTTCAACACACATCCAAGCAACATGCAGCCACAAGCAGATGTAGATTACGGACTCCACAACCTGCTTCTCTACATTGAGCTACAGCAGCAAGTTGGACCACAGCATGGAAGGAAACAGGTGCAACCTAGGCGTAGTAGACGCAAGCAGCAGAGGGCACCAATACCACGTGTCCGACCATCCCCATGGACGCTCACGGACAGCCAATTAGTCACCTTGTACAGACTGGACCGTCCAACCATTGTCGACTGGCTCACCATGACACAGACACAACTTCAGAGTGCCATTTCCATCCAGACATCCACCCTCCGCCTGCTGAAGCTTGTGGCTGTCCTACATTTCTGTAGCACATGTTCCTTCCAACACACAGTAGGGGCACTGCATGGCATGTCTCATCAGACATTTTCAAAGGTGCTGGACCAAGTTTTGGATGCCCTAATGATGCACGCACATTTGCACATCTCCATGCTCATCAGCCAGGCACAGTTACATGCTGCCAAGGCAAGGTTCTACAGCATAGCACATTTACCCAACACCATTGCAGCATTGGACTGAACCCATGTGGCGTAGGTACCACCCCAGGCAACAAAACAGGCATACCTCAAACGGAAACAATATCACTCGATGAACATGCAGATGACCTGTAATACTGATCTCACATCAGTCACTTCTGTGCCTGAAATACTGGTTGCATGGTGGCTATGTTGACTGTGCATGGGTGTCGTGGGCATTAATTGAGGTCATTGGGGCCTGGTGCCTCACATGGATGGTGATTGCTTGCTGAAGGTCACATAATTTGCCTGCATGCATGGCATTGTGGGTTGTCCATTCATCATTGGATGGGTCAATGTGCTACTCACCAGATTCAGCTTGTGTGTTGGCTGCTAGCTCTGCCGTGCTCATGCCCTCGATCCCGAACACGTGCAGTATCACACTGACCATCTCCTCCGACGGTGTCAGTTGCATGGGTTCCACTGTACCACCTCCAGTGGCAGCTGTCCCTCGGCAGTGGATGGAGAATTTGCTACTGACCCTGGCCTTGAGGTCATTCCTCCTCTTCATGTCCTCAACATCATGTTGGACATGCCCTACGGCCACCACCTTATCCCTGATTTCAGCCCAAATGTGGTTTTTGCACTGTTTGCTGGTCTTCCCGTGAGATGCCCCATATAGCTCATCTGAGTTGGCAACCACTTGCTCCTGCTCACTGAAAAATGGCCGCTGTGGAGCTTCCATTCATAGCGATGGAGAATTTCAGACGGTGGAATTTCCACTGATCGCCATGGCGGTAATGGTAATTCTGGCATTTTTTTAATGGAATTTCATCATACCACAGGTTGTTCAGCGGTAACTCCATGGGGCAGAATTACTGCTACCGCCATTGGTGTGTGTACACACCTGCCAGGTTGTAATTCAGTGGTAATTCCGCTGAGACGCCCAGTGGTAATTCTAAATCTGCTCATTGGAATTACCGCTGAATTACCGCCAAACTCGAAATGAGGCCCATAAAGTCCCAATAACTTTTATTCTACTGGAATACTGCTAATAATATGCTCAATCAAGCACTACTTATTAAAAGTCAGAAGAACATGATGTAAATAAGTAAAATAGCTTTGAATTGGTTAGAGTCTATCCTTAATAAAAGGTAATCTCAAGTCAGACTTCACAATTATAAACCCCTCCCCCTTAAACTGTTGTAACAAATTCCACAACAATCCCCTCTCTACCCCATGTCTCTTTAACGCTTTCAATTAAAACTTGGCATCCCTCATAAAATCCTTTTTTACCAAATCCAAGCTTATCTAGACAAATCCCAGATCACCTTAAATTGCAATTTTACTTAATTGCCACAACCCCACCATTTCCAACTGCCTCCATGCAGTCCAGGATTAAATAATTGGCAATAACATATGCCACCATGCTGGAAAAAATTAAAACATCTTCTTTGAATGCCCACCTCTACATTCCTAACCCTCCTGTGCTTTAGAGTTACATGCAGTGCCAGCCACGACCAAAGAGTCTGAAGTGCCTGATTGTCCTCCTACCGGTTGGCCAGTGTGATTTTCCCAAGGTGCATTTTAAGTGTGATGCATTGCCCACCCTCCAAGCCCATATGAGTGAAATACCTGGCCCACTGTCAGGATTCGTTCCTGGTTCAAGTTGCTGGAGTTACTACATGGGCCCTCCATGTGTGCTTGGCTTCCAACAAGGAAAGCTGGGTGGCAGAAGAAAACAGTTGAAAGGAAAGAAGAGGCTAGTATCTGACAGAAGGGCAGGTGGGAGGAGTGTGCGATGGTAAGGGCTGGGGCACTGCAGGCTGAAAGATATGTGCGAGAGATGAGTAAAGGGTGAGGGGAAGTGGGGGATCAGGAAGTCAGGGGGAACAGCCAGATTTGGGGGCTGTGCTCTAAGCCAGGTAATCCTCTGTGAGGCGGATCACGAGGGGAAAGAAGTTCCAGAAAGTGGGTTCAAGGAAAGAGAAACAGACATCTCTTAATCTGGAGAAATTGAAAGGAGGGACCACCAGGAGGTGTGCAGAGTCTGATCTGAGGATTCTGGTGGGGCAGTAGCAAGTGAGCTTGTTTTGGAGGAATTCTGGGACTTTCTGTGAATTGTGCGGTGGGTAATTCACATGGCTTTGACGGAGGCCTGTTGGCTGATTTGCATCCAGTGGAGTGGTCTGAGTGCAGGGAGATGTGTTCTTTGGGGGAGAGTGTAAGGAAGAGCCTTGCTGTGGAGCTTTGAATTAATTGGAGCTTTCTCAATTGGTATGTAGGTGTGCCAAGGTAGAGGGAGTTAGAGTAGTCTAGGCTCAAGGGGCTGGCTGACTAACGCAAATGGGCTGAAATCAAGGTAAAGTTACCTTACACAGTAAGGCTAGTTGCAAAATATGTCTGGATAACACAAAAGGGCTAAAAGCATTGTAAGGCTACCTTAGACAATTAGGCTAAATGAGAGATATGGCTACCTTACACAATTAGGCTAATTGCAAGGTAAGGATACCTTATATAATTAGGCTAAATGCGAGATATGGCTGACTAACACAGGGCTAAAAGCAAGGTAAGGATACCTTAAACAAATGGGCTGTTTTCTAATAAGTAATACGAGTGGCAGGGTTTTAATGGAGTACAGTAATGGCTGTACTCCCTGCCCACACCATGCTTATCTTATACATTGCTGTAGGTTGTCTCTTTCATGTGACCAAGGCGAACATGGGCAACCACGGAGTGGAACTGCTTGGTAGGGAGCTGCCCTTTGCCTCTGGCCCTTAGCCAATGGCTGCCCGGGCAAGGCTGCCCTGTGTTCATCTGTCAAGAGGACAGAGTATGTAAATCACTGCTCAGGAGGGTGTGAGGTGGGTGGGACGAGGACAGGGGAGGGAAGCTGGGCAGGCTACAGACACGAGAAAGGAGAACATCAAAAATCATATTTACATCACACCAAAATGGAGGGGTCAACGAGCATGGGGCAGGAGGACTGTCATCTCATCAGAGGGTGCTCACCGGCGGTACAATCTGCTCAGGTGGGATTTCAGAGGGAAAAGACACTCTGTTGTCATGATGTTTCAGGCAATCTGTCTTCCTGTTCAGTCCAAGAAAAGGTGTCAAAACGTGCATCTTGTGTGATTACACCTCTTTACAAATTACACATTTTCATCATTTTCTCTAGATATTTCGGAAATGTAAGTTGTTGTGTCACACTGATCATGGAAATATTATAAAATAATGAGATGATAATCAATACCATTATACATCATACTTCAAATTAGAAGACAAACATTGTGGTGACTATATCTAAATCCAAGAATGTGTCCAAATAATTACAGCTGATAAATCAAACAACATTTTCTGATCCCTCAACACATAGTTAAAGTTTCAACAATTTAAGCATGACATGCTTGAAAAGCATGAAGGTTCCTGGTCTTCTTTGCATGAAACAAACCTAGAAATTGAACTTGTATGAATGATATCAGTTTAATCTGTTTATCTGCCATATATATTGCTCTTTTATAAGCATAAAGTGGTAATTTTTAAGTGAATGTTGACACTTTCTGATCATGTAACACAATTTCCCATTGAGCAAGAATAATATTGTTGATGCTATTGCAAGCTGGACTAAACATTGAAGAACATATGATTTGAGCTGGATCAGATTTCTTCTGGGAGGGTGTGACGGAGGGGGGAGGAGAAGAAGGACATTTTTTCTGTTGGGAAATTTTTATCAAATACCAATAAAAATATTTAAAAAAAAATATATTATCTGTAGAGAAAGTGGAGAAATGTGCAGTCTTATTGAGACTGTACAGGAGGGCAGAGCATCCTCTGACGGGCCCATAGGTCAGAACTCACCCTCTAGTACCTGTAAAACAAGATAGCTGCACCTTGAGGAGGTTAGGGTGCAGGATTCACTTACTCTGACACACTTCAATAAGGACAACTCAATGGTTTGGCAAAGGGAAGTCTGTTTAATTGCAAGTACAAAAAACAGGGAAACAAATGGTAATCATCAATGACGCGATCGCCTGTCTCGCTTCAACTCCCCACTTCTTTATTCAGACAGTAACTTTTATGGGCAAAATTCATCATCATTTGACGTGCAAAACTCATAAGTTTGTCATGCAATTTCTATTGGTTGGAAAGGTAACTTAAGTATAGGTGCTATATCTGTATATGGTAACAGAGCATGCAGACTGGATAACTCTTATCGGGTGGGCGTCTACGCCCATCCCACTACATCACTTGTGATAGACGTCACTACAACTACAACATCTCATTGGTTCTACAAGCTATAGGACCCTAGATTATTTGGTCCATTGTGATTGGGTGGGTTACACCCCTAGACATAAATCTCCACTTTAATTAGCAGCATGCAGAATGGACACCCAGATGCGGAGTGCCCCAAGATTCACCCTGCCTCCCTTCCATCAAACAGTACCTTTAGGGCTATGTGTCAATTAGTTGGCTGAGGATGGCCTCGAAAATGTAGTTCTTATCAGGAAAAGTTATGGCATCCTCGGGTTCTGGGTGACATCAGACGTTGGTACCTCTTTGCCCTTGGCTGGTCACGTGTCTGTTCACCGTGAATCTGCTTAATTTTCCTTCTTTTCGTATATTTGATTCTTTGTTCAGCCCAGCCACCTGCCTGGGGCCTCTTATCTCGACCTTCACTGTCTGGCAGTCATGCTCTGACGTGTTGTGTTGAGTCTTCAGAGTAGCCGCTCTCTCCTCCCTTCCTGGAGTTGACCTCGAATTCTCAAGCATGAGCTACTTCTTGCTGAGTTTCGATTCCGCTCTTCCCTCCTGGCTTTTCGCTGGAATATGAATCTCACCCTTGGTGGCCCCCTTGCAGCCTGGGCTTAGTTCTGCTTTACAAAATGGAGTCACACTCGTATAGCGTGCTTCTTTGAGGTAGAGATATAATTGGCACATGCCGCTCTATTCTTCTACTAAGCATTGCAAGCAGTACCGCTTTCTTAGCTTCTTGCGTTCCAAGCCTATTTACATATATTCAGTTAGTTGTATATTTTCATCTTACTTCATGGTTACCTCTCTGTTTACTAACATTGTTTCTTCTTATAGGTCCATTACATCATTACTCTTTGTTTTTAGTCCTCGTGTGTCAGTTTTTTGTTTGTTGTTTGTGTTCATTTGTTGGCACCATTTGCCTTCCATTAGGGCTCTCTGGTACTCTTCAGGGACTGTTTGCAAGTAATCTTCATTTCGTATCAGCCTAGTTATTGGTGCTTCAATAGTTATACATGTCCCTCTGATGGGTACTTGACAGATCCCCACCGTGGCTCTCTGTTGGTTCATTTGCTCCTTATGTGTCACATATTTTGGCGAATATGCTTCTGGCATTTCGACATGAGTGGCTGGAGTGCAGGCCATATTTGGGACCTCCTCTACACACCCCCCTCTGGTCAGTTTATCGACCACTTCTTCTTCTTCCTTTTGATTATTCTTGCTTGGTTCTTCTATATCCAATTCTTCGTCATCTGGTTTTGTACATGACGGTGTGAACGTGTGCATCTTTGGAGTCCATATTTTTATCACTCCTTTCAAACTTCCTGTTGTTTTTACGTGTTCGTCTTTGTTCCAGGTCATTAGCTGGCATTGCCCATTTGGGCTGCAGTAAATCCATTTCCCTTCATACCTTCTTCGTTTTCTGGGGTATGCAAACTTTGTTCCTTCTGGCGCAAATTCGCTGGCCTTCACAAAGTTTATTATTTCCTCATCTGTTAGGTCTCTGGGCTTCCATCTGTCAAGGAGTTCCCCCCTTCTCACCCGAGTTCGATCTTTGCTGGATTTCTTGATCGATGCCTTCTTGCGTACTGCTCGAGTCTTGAATAAGGCTGCACGAGTCTCTTCCGACTCCAGCGTGCGCTCAAGTACCGGGAAGCAAGGGTCCAGGAATCCAGGAAATAACAGGGTGCGCAACTAGCACACGAGTCCAGGAATCAAGAAAGGAAGGAAAGGGACTAGAATTGGGTTAGAGTGGAAGAAGCAAGGGAATAATACCGCGAGCTACGGAGCACATGTCTGGTCGCTACTTTGCAATAGCATTGAGACGTGCGGGCTGTCAAGGGTTTTGACCCATGTTGAATCAATAGACTGGGTAGATGTGGGGATGAGCTGTCGCCGCCCATTATTCTATCCCAGAACAAACTAAATCAATAGACTGTGTTGATGTGGGGATGAGCTATCGCCGCCCACATTCACGCCAGAATAGGAGAACTGCGCAGTTGGCACGAGACCACTCAAAAGATACAACCTTCTTGTGGGGGGTTCCACATCACCACTCTACTGTAAGGATGCCATCAAAACAATGTTAAGCAAGGGGTCTATACTATCAAGCAAAAGACCACTCTATTGAAATGCAGTAATTCAAGACAACTCAAAAATGGATACAGTACCGACAAATTCCCCAAGGCGGCGCTAGCGGTCTAAACTCTGACAGGGAAACTGTATTTAGGAGTTGCAAGAGGGGCAGGGACTTCAAAGCTTGTTGGTTAATTGAAAATCTTAGCCACCTGCTGTTCCCAGAGGCCAAGAGGCTGAGACCTCTTAACACCCCAGAGACTCACCACAGGAGGCAGGATATCACATGGCCCTTCTGAGTGAGAGGGAGGGGGTTTCCCCTTCAGCCTGGAGGAGAGAGACAATAGCCCCTTTCTGTTGAATGGGGTATGTTAATTTTGAGTGTTTCTGTCAACAGCCCTCTGCCAGCAAGGAGAGACATGTGATCACTGACCCACCCAGACTTCTGGAGGCGGACCCAAACACTTTGGGGAGTTGAATTGCAACAAATATATATTTTATAGAAACCGTGATAACTTATTGTAACCAAATGACAGGAATGTACAACTTTGAGAGTCTTAGTTTGAAAAATGCCCTCACGATTTGAGTCCAAACTCCAATTTGTACCATGTTCTGGGGCAAAACCCTGCTAATTATGAATATTGTAGACAATGTGTTTAAGCTAGAGACATGGAAAGTTACTGGGATATATGTGGAAGGGAAAGGTACCTTTGTATAATTTTTGATGAAAAACCAATGTTGCAAAACCCACTAAAATCGAAAATAAGTTGCCATTTTTGAATGCAAGCTCCTAGAAACGCCAAAGTCGGGACAGGGACTATCTTTAGTAATATATGATGTGTGTATGTGATGTCAAACAACTGTGTACCTGGGAAATATGTATTTGGATCAGGAATAGATTTGTGTGCACATTGACCAGGGGAGTGTCATTTCTGCAGGTCATAAAAACGACATCACTCTGACACACTATCCCTTCCCAAATCAGGGACCAAAGAATCTATTGACCTATCAAATCAAGAGAGGGGCAGGCTCAGTTATGCCACGCACACACCCACTTCCAAAACACATAAAAAGAGACTGCTGGGACAGGTAGAGAGATTCAATTCCATTTTCTGCGGGACGCTCTGCTGGGAGACTCCAGACTTCACATCCATCAATCTCCAAAGACCAGAACTTTACTTCAGAACATAAGGCAAGGGCCTAAACCCACGACTGAGAACTCTTCTCAGCAGGCCTCAGCATCCTTATTCATAAGTTACCTCTTGCTGATTACTGCTCATATTCACAAGAAGTGTGATATATATATATATATATATATATACTTTACATTTTCAAATAAACCTTTTAATTTGCAAAACAAACCTACTTCTAGGCTCAGTGGGGTCAGGGGGATTCTAAGAGGGGGGTGTTATACAAGGGTTGTCATCCAGAGTACTGAACTGGACATAAAAATACATCAATAAGGGTTTTCCTCAGCATCCCAGACTAGGCATTGACTTAGCTGTAGTGTTGATTGAATATCGCTTACAAAGTGGGGGCTCGGAGCCGGGATATTCTGGGTTAGATTTACCACTTGTGCAGATTAATACAGTGTGCCAACTGACCAGATACACATATCCGGTTAGATCACCACACTCTTTTACACTGTGAAAGCACCCCTCAAAGGAACGCTCTAAGGAAACGGTCTGTTTTGCAAAATAAAATACAAACTTCTGTAAGTCAGGAACCAACTCAAATTCCAGAATGACGACCTTGGTAGATATGAAAATAGCCAGAGAGCACTTCTTACATAAGCTATTTGTGAGAGGTGAGTGGACTCATCAGGACCAAAAGGTCTGGTTGCAGGCAATCGCGCAACAGGTCACTGAAACAGGGTCAGATATATGGAGAGATCAGGGTCCATTACATGTGGCCCTGAGTGAATTATATATGGCTTCTAAGGCCAAAGATGAACACAATAAGATTGCCAGGATAGCGGCATATTTGTATCTATATATGGGAGCCATGCAGGACAAATGTGCTGAAGGCCAAGATCTGGCAAATAGGCAACAGATGGCGTTAGAAAAGGCGCAATCTGACCTGGTCATTCTGAGCAGAGGCTGCAGAGGAGCCAGGAGTCAGAAAATGATAGTAGGCAGTATATCATTAAAATAAAAGAGGACATGGATATGTAAAGTGGACCTTCTCACCAGAATACTCCAGTTTCTTTGCAGGGCTGGAGGATCAAAACCATTCAAGATGGTCCACATACAGGGCGGCCATCTTGAAAAAATGTTCTGTGCACAGAAATCCTCAAGAGGCTCGCAAGGCAGCATACAATTTGCAATGTGGGGAGGATCAGGCCCCACAAGAGTTTGTGCAAGAATTAAAGCGTGCTTTTGCGCAGACCACGAGAAGGGTGCGCACGGATAGCAGAGAATTTATCAATACGTTCTTCCATGCCTTACCCAAATACATAATGACCCAGCTCGTGAGAGATTTTCATGAGAAAAGATCTTTAGACTGGGTCATTGAACAGACTACCCAGATCTATGAGGTGCAGAAGCCCATCGAAAATAAAAATAATGCGCCGAAAAACCCCAAAACCAACAGCTCCCCTGCTGCTGCCAAGGTGGCGGAGGTAAAGGTTGCCCCCGTTTTAGATTTGGAGATGGGGGGGCCTAAAAACCTGCCTGCACCAAATAATTCACAGCCCAGAAGGCCCTCGGGCCAGTCACAGACAGGGAGTTGAGGAGGTAGTCCCACAAATGGGGTCCCCCGCTCCTCTGACTATGTAAGTCCCCGCTACAAGGGAAACAGACCCATCCTGGGTTATGTGTGGACTCCTCCAGCCCAAGGGGGGATCCAGCCAAGCACCTGACCCAGGGAACTTCCCTCCTAACGTCCCCCAGGGGGGCAGAAATTCACCAAATCCTGGGCAGAACTTTTTCCTCAGGTATCCACCCAATTTCCAGCCCCAAAATCATCCATCCTTCTTTCCCCAATTCCCTGAGCCCAGACAACCTAATCCGGGAGAGGGGGGGGCCAAGGGTGGAGGGGTACCCAAATCTTCCCAATCCGGGGTATTGCCAGAGAAGGGATAGCGACCCTTCCCGGGATCAGCCCAGGGGAGAAAATAGAGCCCCGTATCAGCCTGAGTGGGTTTCACAACTTGAGCGCCAGGTCCAAAATATGGCACGAGATCTTGGTCACATAATGAGGGCTCAACAGAACTCTCAGATGAGTATGCCACTGCAGAATGCCCCAAACTCTGGACCTTGTGCTCCAGAACAATGACGGGGGCAGAACCCCGATAACCCACCGGTTCCCAAGGAGGAGGCACAAGGGGAAGGGGGGTGTAAAGCCTTGGAGGAAGCTTCCTTCCCAACTTGTAAACAGCCCCTGGAAAACCAGGAACCGGAAACAAAATCTCCTGCCCCTGAAAGCCTGCCTCCCAAGGAGCAGAGGGGGGTAGGAGAAACAAAGGACCCAAACAGACCCACTTTATGGAGGAGGTACAGGTCTTCCAATTTGAGGGAGAGGGATCCTCAGAAGATCCTGGGAAAAGGATCTTCTCCTTCAGAGATGGGGGAACTCCTCCCAAGGAAAAATGGGTCCCAAGGGATGTCAATTCAGACTGGGGAGATGTGGAGACTGAGCTACCGCCGCCCATCATCTCAACCCAGAACCCACAATACCGAAACCCCCTGGTTCAAACCCATCCTGGTGACTGCCTCCAAAAAGGGGGGGGCGGCCCAGAACCGGAACCAGGGGAACCCACAATGGCTCTGATCTCCAGTTGCCAACTTTTTCTTTCAGATTCCCCAGGCTCTGCACAGAATTCTGCCCAAATCTCTTCGCTAGCAATGTCCAAAACCAGAAAGTTAGCCCACCAGTTGTCCAAAAATGTGCATTATCTGTGCCCCCTTGAGGAGAAGGAGGGAAGATACTGTGCCCCGGTACAAGTACAGGGGCAGGGTACAATTTTGGCACTGGTGGACACTGGATCCCAAGCTACCCTTCTGTCCAAAAAGGCCTTTGATGAACTAAATGCAGGAAGGGGGAGAATTACCGTATTCATCTCACCTCTCTTCCTGGACAACTGCAGAACTTTGACGGGAAGGAAATTCCTGTCGAGGGGACTGCAGATTTGGACATCAAAATTGGGCGACACAAGGTGAAACACCCGGTCATAGTAGTGACTCCAGAGGGCACCCCTTGTTTACTAGGGAACGACCTCCTGAGAAGGTTGTCACCCCTAATAGATTGTGTAAACAAGGTCCTCTGGACCCAGACTAGCCGACCAATAAAATTAAAACAGAGTGTCAACCATGTTAGATTAAATGGCACCTGCCACATGGTTGAACAAAAATCTGACCAAGTAGAATTTCACTTCCAGAACAACCAAATTCCAGACGTGACAGTAATAGCAGTAGGACAACAGACTGGTGATGGGGGGTCCTCTCTATTTCTGAAAATCAACCTTCCTTCCAGTTTAAGGTGGCATTCCACACCGGAAGGAAACACTCTGACATTCTTTACCAATCCACAATCACACACTCCCACTCCTATAGTCCAGAAAGATGTGAAATCAGCTCAGAGCCTAGCTGATATTCAGCAAATTGGAGATCAGTTGTTCATCCCTGTTCAGTTAAATGATGGGAAGGACTCTGTTCTCGCTCAAGTGTGTGTGAACAACGGTAAGAGCTTCATCAGCGAAGACATGTTCCGCCAACTCCCAAAAGATCCAGCCATTCCCACAATCAAACTGATAGACAAATGGGAAATGGACCTGGAAGCACCCAATTCCAAACATCTCCTGCCAAACAGCTGTATGCTCAAAATCTCCATCGGCAACAAGAGCATAGTCCATGATTGTTGGGTCGTGCGAGACGTCACTGCCGCCTTTTACTTAGGCAGTGACATTCACAATCGCTTTGCCATTAGTTTGGACCGAATAAACTTCAAAGCTTGGTCCCGATTAGCGGATAATCCCATGGGCTCTGATGATCCAGAAAAAGCATTTAGGTCAGCTCAATTGCTACCATATGCAGTTGAAATTCAGATTAAAGAGGAAGTCACCATCCCAGAAAGGACCCGACAATTCTCCCTGGAAGTGAAAGTTAAAAGAGGACAAACATTGAAAAACCCTGATTCATCTAAATGCTTCTCTCCAACAGCAAGAGTTGGGGGTAAACCCAACTCCATTAGTCAACATAGAACATGACACCATTCCAATAGAGGTAGATAACAGCGACTTAAAGAGCATTACTCTAGCCGCAGGCACCATTATTGGAATGGCGGTTGATGACCGACATTTTTCCATTGATCTTGGAAATGAACTGTTAGGACCGATCCCCAAGGACTGTTTTGACAGTGACAGTGATGACAATGCAACACCAGACAGGATTTTCACCCGGCATGGGGGGAACTTCCTGGTGCACACTTCTTGCCCTTATGGTAAGGAAGATGTGACTTGTGACTTCAGAGGGGACGAGGTGATTTTTCAGGTCCATGAGGGCTGAGATAGCCAAACCAGAAGTCTTTCCAGGCTTCAGGCAGATGGTGGAAGAGAGAGTCAACCTAGCTGATGCCTGCGTGACTCTGGAACAGAAGCAAAAGTTGAAACAAGTTTTCTTGGATTTCCAAGATCTCTTTGCGGTAGACTCATATGACTGTGGTCGCACCGACATCCACACCACAACAATTCCCACGGACTCTGGAATGACTCCAGTGTTTGTGAAGCAATATCGTTTGCCTCTCGCATCCATGGAGTCCCTTACTGAAAAAATTAAGAACCTTGAGTCCCGGGGAATAATCCGTCCAGTACACAGCACCTTCAATAATCCAGTGCTGGGAATATTGAAGCCAAACGGCCAATGGAGACTCTGCGTCGACCTTAGGGAGCTCAACAAACGGGTCCATACTTCCAGATGGCCTCTGCCCTACATTGACCAAGGGCTGGCCCAGATTCAAGGGTCACAGGTATTCACTGCAATAGACCTGACCAATGGATACTGGACTGTGCCTGTCAGTAGGGAGGACCAATACAAACTGGCTTTTACCTTTGGGGGCCAGCAGTACACCTGGTCCGGACTCCCTTCGGATACCTCAACTCCGGCAATGAATTCAACAATTTCCTACATAAGGCCATGCCCGACCTGGGAGCGAGGGGTACCCTGGCTTATGTAGATGATGTCCTCATCAAAAGTTCATCTGTGGAGGAACACATAGCGGAGATCTGTTATGTTCTGACACAGTTGAGGGCCGCCGGAGCGAAACTTTCCTTTCAGAAAGCACAGTGGTGTAGAACCCGTGTTAATTTATTAGGGCATGAGATTACTCCTCAGGGTCTCTGTCCCCAGGAAAAGAAAGTGGAAGCACTTCAGAAACTGAAAGATCCCACAACTCTGCGGGAACTAAGGAGCCTCCTTGGACTGACTAATTACAGCAGAAAGTTCATTGACGTCTAGGCAGAGATCACTAGACCCCTGATTCATCTTTTGAAGGGGGGTCAAGTGGGAATGGGGTCCAGAGCAATCCGAGGCAGTAAGACAACTCAAAAGAAGCCTCTCACAAGCGCCTTGCCTAGCTTACCCTGTCATAAACAAGGAGTTCTTCCTGGAGACAGGGTTTTCTAATACGTGCCTGATGGCAGTATTATACCAAAAGCATGACAAGGTCAATAAAGTAATCTCCTATGCGAGCAAAACTTTATCCTCTGTGGAGGAAAAATTCAATGATTGTGAGAAGGCACTCCTGGCAACGGTGTGGGCATTGAAGAATTACCGCCCGTTTATCCAGGGGGAACACATCATAGTGGAGACTCCACACCAGCCTCTGCAATATCTCCAAAGTGACAGAATCCGGGTCGGAAATGTGAGTAATTCCCGAATTACTTCCTGGATTCTGTCAATGCAAGGCTTTCCTGTGGAGGTCAGATATGGCCAAAACAAGAAGAGTCCCCTCGCGCAAGGTCTGGCTGACTTGCATGATTGTGCCAGAGAAAACTGTCTCGAGGACGAAAGTCTAAAAATCAAGGACAACATGGAGGCATACCTTAATTCCCCACACAAAGTCTTTGAAGAAGACAAGTGTGAGGGAATGCCCACTGTCTATGTGGATGGATGCTCTTACCATGTTGACAACAACAGGGAAAAAGAACTCGTGGCCGGCGTAGGGAACGCATGGGTGAAGGAGTTTCCAGAACCCTCCGCTGGATACAAAATTGGTCCCCGAAGTAGTCAGGTGCCGGAATTGATGGCTGTGCATCAGGCCATCCTCACTGCTGTCCAACATCAACTCCACGAACTGGTCATAATCACAGATTCGGATTATGTACGGAACGGGTTCGTGGAGCACCTGGTTAACTGGAAAACCAGAGGCATGTTATGTGCTAATAACAAACCCCTGAAACATGGGAAGCTAATCCAAAATATTGATGATCTGGTCACCTCGAATGGGATGACCATCTACTGGAAAAAATTCAAGGGTCATTCCAAAGTAGAGGGACCAGACAAAACTGGAAATGAGTTAGCTGATCAGCTGGCCAAAACCGGGGCCATCCAAGGGGATCTAATAGAAAAAGAGTCCCTGTTGGGAGAACTCCAGGTCACTGCTATCACTAGGTCCCAGACCAATGCTCACAATGATCTTTCAACTGCACAATGGAGTAAGGAGACCCCTGATGCTGATTTGATTACAGCTCAGAAGGGGGATCCAATAATTGGTAAGTTTTACCAACACATTGAGGACCCTGAGAACTTTCCCCTGACGGATACCGATTACATTGGGAAAGAGGACCTAAGAGTGTTGATGAAATGTCCAAAAATGTTCCGAATCCAAGGCGGTTTGTTGGTAAGGAAATCCCAAGCTGGCCATGAGCAGTGGGTTGTCCCTACCTCATTCCGAAGCCTGATGTTAAGTCACGCCCATGATGCGGCCACCGCCGGTCATAGGGGGTTTCACACAACACTGGAAATCTTAAGAGAGGTTGCATACTGGCCACACATGGGGCAGGACCTCGACCAATACTTGAAGGGGTGTCTTGTGTGTGCACAATTTCAGCCATCATCCCTCACACACCGTGCGCCTCCCCAAAAGAGGGGGATGACACTGCCGTGGTCAGATTTACAAATCGACTTTGTAAGGCCTGTAATTCGCTCGTCTAGAGGAAACAAGTACATGTTGACCGTTACATGCTTGTTTACCAAGTGGGTGGAATGTCTCCCGGCCCCAAACTGCAAGGCAGAAACAGCAGCTGCCCTAATGATTAACCACATCTTCTCTCGGTTTGGTCTACCTCAAAGGATTGAGTCAGACAGGGGTAGCCACTTCACCAGTGAAGTAATGACAAAGATGTGGGAGATACTGGGGGTCAAAAGGAAGCTACATATTGCTTACAGGCCAGCTTCTTCTGGAGCAGTGGAGAGATACAAACGAACCATTGTGAGCATCCTAAAAAAGTTTGTGGCAGATTCTGGGCCAAGTTGGGATATCCGACTACCTCTGGTCCTAATGGCCATCAGATCTACCCCTTCATCTGCAACTAAAATGTCACCATTTGAGTTGATGACTGGACGCAAGATGGTGCTTCCCCAGCATTTGCTCTACAGAACCCAAGAGCAAAAGTTGATAAATGCCTCCACAACTCATGAGTATGTGGAGAATTTAAGGAAACACCTCCAACATGCTTTTGCCTATGCTCAGCGGAATCTAGAAAGATCAGCTGATAGCATGAAAACCCACTACGACCTGAAGACCACCAGGAAGGAATATACTGTGGGGGACTGGATCTATCTATACAATTTCCAAAGGAACCAGGCCAAACAGCGAAAATGTTTGCCTATATGGAAGGGACCCTTTGAAATTATAGACAAAATCTCCCCTGTTGCATACAAGATCCGCATCCCCAAAGGCAGTTTGGCAGAAGGGGAAGACAAGTGGGTACATATAAATCAGCTAAAGTGTTGCCATCCCAGGCACACGCTGCAGCAACTGGAGGAGTCCTCTGCAATACCAGAGGGGGCCGCTCCAGAGTAAGTCAGTTCAAACTCTAAAATATTCCACATATCAAAAATATAGTAACGTAATGCAAATGTTCCCTGTTATATATTGTTTTTAAAATCAGACTGCAAAATGCATTCGGATGTATAAAATGTACATGTTCGCCACACCATTAATAGTGGTGGAAAAATGTCTAGGAATGTGTATTGCTGCTTTTGCTTTATCATCCTAGGAGAGAGGAAACCATGGAGACTGACCAAGGAGGACGACCGGGGACCGGGAGCAGAGACCCGAGGGGCCCGGGGTACCGCCCAATAATCCCATCAGGACCGGCGAGGAGAACCGATCGATCCAACTGGGTGGAGGAAAAGATGCTGAACTGTGCCATCTACAGAATTGGAAGAAGATAATGGGGACATAGCAGCGCAAGGGCTCAAAACCTCCCTTGCACCCGACTTCCCCACGACTTGAATCAAAGCGTAGTCGGGCGGGGGGGTTTGTCAAGGGTTTTGACCCATGTTGAATCAATAGACTGGGTAGATGTGGGGATGAGCTGTCGCCGCCCATTATTCTATCCCAGAACAAACTAAATCAATAGACTGGGTGGATGTGGGGATGAGCTATCGCCGCCCACATTCACGCCAGAATAGGAGAACTGTGCAGTTGGCACGAGGCCACTCCAAAGATACAACCTTCTTGTGGGGGGTTCCACATCACCACTCTACTGTAAGGATGCCATCAAAACAATGTTAAGCAAGGGGTCTATACTATCAAGCAAAAGACCACTCTATTGAAATGCAGTAATTCAAGACAACTCAAAAATGGATGCAGTACCGACAAATTCCCCAAGGCGGCACTAGCGGTCTAAACTCTGACAGGGAAACTGTATTTAGGAGTTGCAAGAGGGGCAGGGACTTCAAAGCTTGTTGGGTAATTGAAAATCTTAGCCACCTGCTGTTCCCAGAGGTCAAGAGGCTGAGAACTCTTAACACCCCAGAGACTTACCACAGGAGGCAGGATATCACATGGCCCTTCTGAGTGAGAGGGAGGGGGTTTCCCCTTCAGCCTGGAGGCGAGAGACAATAGCCCCTTTCTGTTGAATGGGGTATGTTAATTTTGAGTGTTTCCTGTCAACACCCCTCTGCCAGCAAGGAGAGACATGTGATCACTGACCCACCCAGACTTCTGGAGGCAGACCCAAACACTTTGGGGAGTTGAATTGCAACAAATATATATTTTATAGAAACTGTGATAACTTATTATAACCAAATGACAGGAATGTACCACTTTGAGAGTCTTAGTTTGAAAAATGCCCTCACGATTTGAGTCCAAACTCCAATTTGTACCATGTTCTGGGGAAAACCCCCACTAATTATGAATATTGTAGACAATGTGTTTAAGCTAGAGACATGAAAAGTTACTGGGATCTATGTGGAAGGGAAAGGTACCTTTGTATAATTTTTGATTAAAAACCAATGTTGCAAAACCCACTAAAATCGAAAATAAGTTGCCATTTTTGAAAGCAAGCTCCTAGAAACGCCAGAGTCGGGACAGGGACTATCTTTAGTAATATATGATGTGTGTATGTGATGTCAAACAACTGTGTACCTGGGAAATATGTATTTGGATCAGGAATAGATTTGTGTGCACATTGACCAGGGGAGTGTCATTTCTGCAGGTCATAAAAATGACATCACTCTGACACACTATCCCTTCCCAAATCAGGGACCAAAGAATCTATTGACCTATCAAATCAAGAGAGGGGCAGTCTCAGTTATGCCACACACACACCCACTTCCAAAACACATAAAAAGAGACTTCTGGGACAGGTAGAGAGATTCAATTCCATTTTCTGCGGGATGCTCTGCCGGGAGACTCCAGACTTCACATCCATCAATCTCCAAAGACCAGAACTTTACTTCAGAACTTAAAGCAAGGGCCACAAACTGAGAACGCTTCTCAGCAGGCCTCAGCATCCTTAAAATCATCTGCAAACTATTCCACAGCCGGGCGAGCTGTTTGAATTCGTTGCCAAGAACATTTGCCGGAACCGCAGACCAGACCCAGACCGCTGTGAGCAGAACCAGAGATCCGGATCGCTGTGAGCAGAACCGGTGCCTGATTGACCCGCCGAGCAGAGAGAACCGTCGCCGGACGTGTTGACCAGATCCGTGACGAGGCCTATTTCAAATTTATATTGTGAGTACCACGCAGAACTGTGCAGAACCAATCTCGTAGTTAAAATAATCTAATCCAAACTATTTTAACCTAATTAGAACAGCCTCCTAGAAATCGTGTCATCTGTCATTTGTAAAGCTGCACAACTGTCACCTGTCAATTCTGAAGCTGCAAGCTGTCACCTGTCATTTTGAGTTTTACTTTAAATCCGAAAATCTACCTTTATTAAATCGTCTGTATCTCCGGAACCGTTTGTCCTAGGAATGTGGTTTAACTTTCATTTTAAAGCTGGCTTTCCAACGAACCTAGAACCTACTCCCTATACTTTTTCTACAATCGCGATTTACGCACTCGCAAAATTTACCGCAATTTGCGATTTGGCTCAATTTCTCCACTTGTCAAAATAGCAGCTCTATTCTTTCCTTTGTTAAAATCCGTTTGCAACCTGGTAGTTACACAGAGAACATTGCTAAAGTGAGCCTGAACTAATATAAAGTATCTCTCCCTCACCCTGAATCTCTAGAGGGAATTAAAATCAGTTAGCACATTTTCCCATCCATTGCCATCACATTTAAAAGCATTTTGGGCCTGTGTTTCAAACCTCCACCTGTTTTCCTCTAAGCTTGCTGGGGGAACTGCATTTCGTATTGCATTTTGTTGGGATTCTTGAAGACTGTGTGCTCTCCTTCCATTTCTTACATTGCATAGGGGGGGAGTGAATTGTCAAGGAAAAGTGATTACATTGTCTTTTGTTGAAGCCATATCAAGTTATCTTCTGTACTGCATTTCATTCATCATTGCGTTTCCTTGAACCATATAAAGCATTCTTTCCCACCTTATTCTTCTGTTCCTATTCATAAGTTACCTTTTGCTGATTACTGCTCATATTCACAAGTGTAATATCCATTATCAATTTATTTATAGAAGTGTGATATATATATATATATATTGTTTAAATTTTCAAATAAACCTTTTAATTTGCAAAACAAACCTACTTCTTGGCTCAGTGGGGTCAGGGGGATTCTAAGAGGGGGGTGTTATACAAGGGTTGTCATCCAGAGTACTGAACTGGACATAAAATACATCAATAAGGGTTTTCCTCAGCATCCCAGACTAGGCATTGACTTAGCTGTAGTGTTGATTGAATATCGCTTACAGGGTCCGCGGGGGCGTGGCATATTTATGGAACGTACTACGTGCGCCGTGACGGCTGGTGCGAGGCGTGTCACGTGATACAGCCATGTTGGGAGAAACAATGATTGCAAACCCCGCCGTGACAAGGACCAGGAAGTCCAGAAGGGGCGCGTTCTGTGGGTCATGACACCATCCTGGTTAGACATTGACCATAATTTTCATCCCAATGGCTTTTTTTGCCGTTTTCTGGCATTGTGTTACGATTATCTTGATAACACAAAATCCTAGTAGTATCGTTACTAGCAGGGCTCCCAGAATTTTGAATATGTCTGCCATCCATTGCGGGACCCATAGAAACAGTGTTCCAAACCAGCTGTCATCATCCACTATGTCAGTTTCCTTGATCATCTGATTCTGCAGATCTGTCAGCATACTTATGGCTTCTGTTAAGGTTCCATTTTCTTCATCATGTGAAGTTATAAACGTGCAGCATGATTCTTCGATTTTTGTGCAAACACCTCCATCCATTGCTGTGATCATGTCAAGTACATATCTGTTTTGGAGGGTCATCAATCGTATTGCTCTCAGTTCTTCTTTGATTGCGTTGAATCCTTTTATGGTAGTGTTGATAGTCTGCAATAACTCCCATCTGGTTATCTGCAACCATTTCATTTGTACTCCAACTTGGACGTGGGGCAAGAGCAATGTTGTGAATACTGTTGAGGTGAGGCTGAACAGCCTGTGCTCATAAGGGATTGCATGGAATGCTTTTTCTGATTTGGCAGAAAAGTAATTCTCTCTCTTCATCCGGGATACCAATTCTACAGATCTCCGCTTCCTTAGATGAGCATCTGCTTTTGGGAAACTGTCAATACTCAGGTAATTTTTCGGGATCACTAGTGCAGGAACGTGGATGTTCACTAGTGTGCATATGCCTCCCCAGTTTTTTGCTAGTCCTATGTATGCCTTGGATCCACACGTCCAGTAATGGTCCATGATTACTGCAGTCCCTTGCGTCATTCCCGGGGCTTCAAAGATTTGTCCACAGTTTTGATTCTCTCCCATATTCCTTGTGCCATTGTTCCTAAAGCAGAATTTCCGGCTTTCTAGTGGCACTATCTGCAGGGGTCCCCCTCTATCTTCGACCCATGTTAGTAACTTCACCAATTTTGGACATAGGGGTTTGCACAGTTTTTGAGAGTTTTCTATTGTGAAACTCTCTTCATCCGGGATACCAATTCTACAGATCTCCGCTTCCTTAGATGAGCATCTGCTTTTGGGAAACTGTCAATACTCAGGTAATTTTTCGGGATCACTAGTGCAGGAACGTGGATGTTCACTAGTGTGCATATGCCTCCCCAGTTTTTTGCTAGTCCTATGTATGCCTTGGATCCACACGTCCAGTAATGGTCCATGATTACTGCAGTCCCTTGCGTCATTCCCGGGGCTTCAAAGATTTGTCCACAGTTTTGATTCTCTCCCATATTCCTTGTGCCATTGTTCCTAAAGCAGAATTTCGGGCTTTCTAGTGGCACTACCTGCAGGGGTCCCCCTCTATCTTCGACCCATGTTAGTAACTTCACCAATTTTGGCCATAGGGGTTTGCACAGTTTTTGAGAGTTTTCTATTGCTTCCTTGCAGGCTCCAAGGACCATCCATGCTCGGCATATCACTAATCCTGCTTCCCGTCCGTCTGGGGAAAGCACTGTTCCCCAAATCTGCATCTGGCCTCTATTTTTTCATATTTGCATTTCTTTTGGAGTTTTCCCTTGGATGTTCAGTCTTGGGTTTATCTCCCATCTTGTTCCTGTTCCTTGTGCTTCTGGCTTTGCATACCTAATCACGTAATTCCTGGTGTGAGCTCTGTTTCTTGTCTTGATGTCTCGGATATAGTCGTCTTCATCAGGGTATGCTGTTTCAGTTGCCCATATCAGTGAGGCATCTCTCCCCATGAATTGTCCTCTAGTGTTGCATATAGCTACGTGTGACAAACAGTGTGCTGTCAGGACATCGATTTCTACAGCCACGAAGATCTGGGACTTTCCCATGCTGTACGGTAGGAGTGGGCAGACGTAGCATTCTCCTTCAGCTTTTCTCCTTCCGACCTCTTTCATGTGTTGGTACCTAGATGTGCTGTCTAGGTAATCGTTGAGTTCATTGTTGTCTTCATGTGGGTTTCTCTTGATTCTTAATGTCTTTGTGTAGTTAGCTATAACTACGTCTCTAAATGCATCTATGTGACTTTTTCTTGCTGGAGGATTCTCAGGCATGCTTGTAGGAGGAGCAGGCTTCATTACCTGTATCGCTGTGGTAGGAGAAGGTTTTGTGTGTTTCTTCTCCTCTTGCATTCTCCAGTAGGGCTCCTTTAACCACCATCTGTGTATCGTCCGTCCAACGTGTGGCCTCATCGTGGCCTGGTACTCGTGGGAACTTATGTGCTTGCTGCGATAGTCACTGTGGTTCTATGTTTCAGTTCCTTATGCACTTTCTTTGCTCTGGCTATAAACGGGAACAAATGGTCTATCAGCATTTGTGTCTTTGCAGAGAATTCTTTTGTAACAGTCTCTGTCTTCTTGAGTGCTTTGGTTATATCCTTTTCAGTTGGCCTTTCGCTTGCTTCCTCTTGGTTGCTGCCACTATTTTCTGGAACTGGTTGTTCGGTAGGCAGTCTCTTATTTTCTGTTGCCATCATTTGAGGTTCTGTAGCCATTGACACTTGGCCTTGTTCGTGTGCATTCAGTGTGCGTATACGTGTAGTGGTCATTGCTACGTTTTCATTCATTCCGTGCTGACCCTGTCTCCAGCTTTTCTCCTAATTTGTTAATGAGCAGTGTATGAATCACTGCTAATTATATTTAATTCTAGTTTGTTTACTTTATCGTCAGATTTTCTAGGAATCGGAATGACTATATAGGGTCTGGGTGCTTTCGTGGGATTCGTACGTACATTATATGGTGGGTGCACTGAAATTGGAGTGCTTCGTGCACCAATGAAGAATGCAGTTCTGATTGTCAATGACAGAAAAACAATAATAATAACTATACATATGCACATTAGTTCGATAAGACAATTTGCAGCATTTTCTTCCAGGGAATTGGGGGCGCCCCCCCCCCACTTGTGGGAGGACTAGGTTACTGTTCTGGGCCCCCATTTCAATCATATCAATAGTTAAAATTCTATAACAATCTCTTCTTCTCATTTAATCCATTATGGTCTTTCAGGAGGTCTTAGACGTAAGGTGTCTTGTGCTTCATAAAAGTCCCCCCTCTCGAGGGTGACGATTATCTCTGGTTGTGGGTTGTAAATCATTGCTAGACTATGGAAATAGATTAGACTAGCCTCTTTGGTGAGTCACACTCATTGAGCATATTCAAAATAGGTCAATTCCCAGTCCACCCCCCGAATTTGCCTCAGTCCGGAAGACATGTTGGAATCTTCTTTAAATGTGACAAAGATAGAAAAATTGGAAACAATAGAAAACTGAAAAAAATGGTAAAAGATGGAAAATGTAAAACGGAAAAATGATACCATTCAAAATCAAATCAAAAGATAAAAAATAAACATAAAAATGAAAAATAAAAATAACCAAAACAGTGACGTTCTCTTCTCTGCTCTTTTCGATCTGTCCCACGGCAGAAAGTTTCATGGGAATCTCCTCAGGTATTCTTGCTGAACATTGGATAGCTTCAACTGGAGCATGATTCCATGGAGGAGTGTGCCCATATGTGCGACATTAGCTGGGTCTCTGAGGAAGGTGATGATGTCAACATCTGCAGGCCTTCCCACCATTTCTGGATAGTCAGTGACTAGACGGAACAGGACATTGTGCGCCAGGCGTCTGTCCTCAGGTGACAGGGACATTTGTCCTGCTTGGCTGGGTTCTGGATTACAGGCCTTTCTTTTGGCGAGAACAGTCTCTGCACTTTCCTGCTGCGTGGATTGCGACCACGTAATTTAGCTTGATCCACACTTGGTTCAGGTATTCATTGTTCTTGGATCTCTGATGAATGTTAGGGTATCCGTGGTTCTCCCTAAGAGTCCTGGGCATTCCTCTATGATGCGAAAGAAAAGCGTGTATGTCAGCTCATCAATGATCACTTGTGGTGGAAGCATCTGTGTCCTTATCACTGTACTCGGGCAGTACAATGAAGGCTTCCGCGATGACAGTCAGTAGTTGCCAGATTATTTTCTTGTTGGCTGGATCTTGGACAAAGTCTGTGATACTGGTAACTCTCCCTGCAAGTGATGGATATGTCTCTAGTATTAACTGAAAACAGGACAGCACATCCCTTGTGATATTTCTGTTGGGGATGTCATACGTTCTGCAAAGCAAAGTCTGGGTGTTGGTTGATTCAGGTGACTGTGTAATGTTCTTAACTTTTGCTCTTAGTTCATCAAAGTCTTGTTTGCTGACAATGCTTGGATATGGCTTGATTCAAAAGTTTGTATCATCAGTGTGATGTGGTTTAGATGTGCGATTATCTTCTTTACCCTGCAACTAGAATGCACAGAGTGTTCGTTATGTCCTTATCCCCCATTGCTTGGAGGAACTGTCCAGTTTTAAGCCACAATTTGCATCTGGGTTCTTTGTCTTGATTTTCCTGTTCATGCATCCTTCTTCTTTGTCATAGGTCTCGTCTGCATGTGCTGAGGTTCTTCCCCGTTGTCTGTAAGTTCTTTGCGGTGGGGTGCAGCTAAGGGGATCTCACCGATATAAGGTTTAATGTCATTTAGGAAGATCCAAGCTCTCCTACCTTGCAGTTTCACAGCTGAGGGAGTGCAGTCCTACACGATGAACGGGCCATTGAAACTTAGCTCGTCCCACCTTTTCCTTGTGTAGTTTCTCACAAGAACTGTGTCACCAGGGAAGATGATTGGCGTACGTAGTCCTTGAGCTGTGACTGTTTCAGCATCTCCCCCTGGGTCTGGTGTTCTGCACCCTTTTCATCGCCACTGCACTTGGTCTGAAACGATAGTAAGTCTTGATGTCATGCAGTTCAAGCACTCCTGCAGTTCGGTTCCTAAGACCTCTCGGGTTGGCATGGCATCACATCTAGCTCTATCTCGAGGGATAAGGGGGGTCCTCATTCTCCTTCCCGTGACTATCTCGTGCGGCGTGAGATGATGGTCGGAGCCTGGTTGGTTCCAAAGTGCATACAATGCCAGTGGTAGACAGTGCAGCCATCCTTTCTTCAGAGTAAGCTTCAACTTGGCTATCCTCTCCTTTAACAAGCCGTTGAGCCTCTCGCATACATCATTTCCCTCTGGATGATACGCCAACAAGAACTTGTGCTTTATACCAAGTAACAAGCTAATCTGTTCAAAAACTATATTTACAAAATGAGCCCCATTATCTGATCTCATCACCTCACACACTCCCCATCTAGGGAATACTTCCCTTACCAGGAATTTGGCAGCACAGGTTGAGCCTGGGTTTGTACAGGGACCTGCTTCTATCCATCTAGAGAATGGACACACCACTACAATTAAGTACCTGGACCCGTTGCATACTTGAATCATGTCGACATAATCGACGTATAAGTACTGAAATGGCCTATTTGGCCGGGGGATGACTGCTCTCACTACTTTTAATGTGTGCCCAGCTGTGAACTGTTGGAAAATGATGCAGTTCACTATAAAAAATGCAACCTGCTCTGCTAAATTTGGTATGAACCAGTCTTCTGCGAGCGTTGCGGCTAGAGTTTCTTTTGTCATATGGAACGGGTAGTGTAATTGTTCTAATGATATCTTTAGTAGGGCTACAGGCATTACTGGTTTACCAGTGCTGTCTTGTCTCCACAATCCGCCCGAGGGGTGTAAAGAACACCCTCGACGTTTCCACAGCTTCTTTTCGTCCTGTGGTGCCTCCCCTTGAAGCTCCATCAATGGAGTTTGCCCCTTATTACTATAAGCCTCTGGAGTGGCTCGAGCTATCATCATACGCTCATGGGTACGTGCCACTTCTACTTCCATGATTTTCTCATTTTTGGATGCCACACGCTTGGCTTCCATGTCTGCTGCGTGATTTCCGCATGATACGAAATCTGTCCCGTGAGTATGGGTGGCGCATTTCACGACCGCTATGCCCACTGGGAGTTGTAGTGCCTTGATCAGCCTGTCCAATAAGGCTGCGTGCTGCAATGGCATGCCGTCTGCTCGGAGGTAGCCCCTCGTCTTCCAGCGCGCTAGTCCTGCGTGCACTGTGGACGTCACATAGGCAGAGTCACTGTACACCGTTACTTCCTGGTCTGCATGATTCTCTATGGAGAGTATCAACGTCAATAATTCTGCAGCCTGTGCTGAATAATGAGATGGTATTCGTGCACTAATGAGTACTTGAAATTCTCCATTTGCCATATGTTTTATTACGGCAACGCCCATATATCTTTGTCTCGAAGAACCGTCAATGAAAGCGACCTCACCTCCCGCCAGGACATTTTCTTTTACCCTGGGGATTTCATCATAGAATTCTTCGTAGTTTACACAGTCATGTATCGGTGACTGGTTCAGCTATGAACGAGTCTGGATTCACTGTTTTACATCACATTATTTTGATTGATGGATTCGATATGATCACCTCATAGGCAGAAGCCCTTTGAGATGTCGATGTACCTTTTGGTTTCCCTAATATGGCAAATAATGAGTGTTCAACATATAATGTCATGGAGCATCCCATTACAATGGTTGTTGCCTTCTGTATGGCGAACGCTGCAGCAGCTAAGCTTTGTTCGCATGGGAACTAGCCTCAAATTACTGGATCCAGATTCCCACTGTAATACGCCAGGGGCTTGTACCCCAACAAGGTTTTTTGAGCGAGTACTGCCGTCATAACATTGCCATTCGTGTGCGAGAACAGGTAGAATTCCTCTGCATAATTAGGAATCCCGAGAACTGGAGCTACGCAAATTGCTCTCTTTAGCTCTGCGAACCCCTCTTCCATCACTTTAGTCCATTCAATTTGTTCTTGTGTCGCACGGGCCTTCTTCAGGGCCTGGAGCAAGGGCTTGGTATATGAGCTGCAATCGAAGACCCATCTAACATAATTGCAAAGGCCTAGGAAGCTCTGCATTTGTTTTATCGTGAGTGGCCTAGCCGTGTTGATGATAACTTCAGCCCTTTCTGGGGTGATCCTTTTCCCCTCATGCAAGATTAACTGGCCTATGTACAGCACCTCTTGTAGACAATATTGTAACTTTTCTTTGTCAACCTTATATCCTTTCTCAGCCAGTATGGCTGCATTGCATTGTTCTTCAGTGGTGCTGCAGATCAGAATGTCATCCACATACTGCAAAACAACACTGTCTACTGTAATGTTGCCTAGGTCCATTTGCAAGACTCTGTTGAAATTGGATGGGGACTCACATTACCCCTGCGGCAGCCTCGTACTTTTTAGGTGCATTTGTCTGAACATGAAGGACGTCAGATCTTGTGAGTCACGGTGCAGCGGGATTGAGAAAAAAGCATCTTTCAAATCAATCACTGTGAAGTATTTCGCCACGATCGGTATGTCACACAAGATCGTAGATGGTTTAGGGGCTATAGGGAACTCGGCTTCAACAATATTGTTTAATGCTCTTAAATCTTGGATTAAACGCCACAACCCTCCCTTTGATTTCTTGATGGGGTAAATCACTGTATTGCATGGTGATTCTGACGTCACAAGGATGCCCTGCTCCATCATGGCGGAAATCATCTTCGCAATCCCTTCATCCGCTTCTCTGGACATGGGATATTGTCGTGCCCTTGGTAAAATTGCTCCTGGTTTCAATTTAATTTTCACTTCTCCTGCTCCTTTCAGGAGTTCTACGTCATAGGGTCCTGTAGTCCATACTGAGACAGGCACCTGAGCCATGTCGTCATCAAAGTATGCAGGGCGGATCAGCGCCAACATCATCCTCTGTGGCACTTCTCGTTTGATCATTTTGACCCAAAATATGAGACTTATTTCCACCCTTGTCTATTCTGAGTCAGGGTGTTCTTCGAACCGATCATCATCGGTGACGTCAGTCACTCGGTTCCTTTCTTCAATGGCGATAATTGCACACCATTGTCAGCCTTCATCATCGTACCCTTCGACCATTACTACCTTCCCTCGTACTGTTGCAATATGTATCAATAAGGGAAATACTTGTCCTTCTTCTTCATATATAGGTATCCTTGGTCTGAATAGAAACTCATCAGGGGTTCTCATAGTTCTATCTGCGAGGCCTGGCAATCCCGCCATAAGCACACGCCATATGCGAAGACTTCCGGTTCTAATGGTGTAGCTCTCATGTGTCTGGAGTACGCTCTGATCATTTTGCACAGGTTAGAATAATGCATTCCTGGAGTGGAGCATACTATGCCCTCCTCTTTGAATGATATAGTCATATTCAACTTTGTCATTAAATATCGACCCAAAATGTTTATTGGGGTCTGGCATGAATATAACAAGGGCACATTCATCTCACATTCCCCCACAGAGACTGGGAGATTGTCCGTAAAGGGAACTCTGCTGTGAGCTCCTGTAAAAATCTGAGTGTCTATGGCCTGGCCGGACAAGGAAAACTTGCCTTCTCGTATGCACGAGCGTGTTGCATCCGTGTCAAATAAGAAGGAATATTCTTTCCCCCCTATGACGGCATTTACCCTAAGTTCCCTGTTAGGGTCTGGTGTCACTGATAGGACAGAGCACATCAGAGTTTCCCTTGAGCTGTCCTATTGTATATATACGTTTGGTCCACTATATACTTTTGGATTTCCCCCATTTCCAGGGTTGACTGCCCCTCCGGAGTTAGTTCCCTGTGACATTTGCGGTGGTGCCTGTTGGGATTGCCCCTGTGGCAAATTCCCCATATTCGAGGGTTGAACCCCTTGCGGAGTACCTTGCTGCAAGCCAGGCGCCAGCTGTTGCACTGCGTGATTCTGTGCACCGTCTTGTTGTGGGATGGCAGGCTGATTCACCATGCCTGTTCCCATCCCTTGGCCTTTTTACCACATGCATTGGCTTCTGCACATGCGTGCCACATGTCCTGTCATTCCACACAGCCAGCACACTGTCTCTGGTCGGGCCATCTGTCCATCTGGCGTAGCTAGACTGCCCATCTGCGCGTTCTGAAAGCCACCTTGAATATTCTGAAAACCTCCCTAATTACTTTGAAATCCTCCCTGATTACTCTGCCATCCTCTTCCTTTGAATCCCCTACCCCTCGGGTAAAAACCTGTGCTACCCTGGTTATTCTGCAATGGGTTAGTCACTTGTTGCACGCTTGGCTCAGCTGGGTTTGTCAGCATAGCTCCCTTGAGAGCATACTTTGAGAGTTTCTTTTGCACCAGCTTTGCTTCCTCACTTTTACGAGTTGCATCCTTTTTCCGATTCTTTTCTTGCAACAATCTACAGTAGTGTGCAATTGTCAATTGTATTTCGGCCCATGGTTTAGCTTCTACTCCTACCAATTTCTTGAGCTGTTTTTGCACTGGTTCAGGCTACCCTTGGCACAATATATGGTAGAATACAGGGATAGATTTCGTACAAGATTCATGCGTTTCGAGCACCCATGCGTCTTGAAAATTCTGGATATAAATCAAAGAATCCTCTGACTCTTTCCTTTTTTGGGTCATTATAGCTCCCATATCGGAAGTGTCTGGGTACAGCACTCGTAGCGCTTTCCACACTGCTGCTCTACAATTATTGAATGGTGCTCCGTCATGGGTAGTGTTAATTATGGTTACCCCAGGGTACCCAGCCCGCTTCCATACATCGTCTGCTCTCTCACTCAGTATGGTGATCAGGAGACCTTTAATGTCCCCTATAGCCAACGTCACACCCCCTGTCATTTTTTCTAACTCGTGTATCCATTTCCCAGCTCCGGAAGTCAGTATTGGAAGCATGTTTTTCAAGTTCTCTCGATCCATGTGTGGCCATGGAATATATTGTGGTATTGTGCCTCCCTTTTCTAGTAGCAGGAACTGAAATGCGCAGTCTTCCTTCTCTTTCCCCATAGCTCTCCTGTCTATCACTGGGCTAACATTCCCGCATCGCCGTCTACCTGGCAATGTCCTCAATCTGTCTACATAGGCAGGTGCTGGCTCCCCCCTCTGACCGCGGGGCATTTCCTCATGTCGGCCAGGCTGCGTGGCGAACCCAGATACCCTAGGTGCGGACTCGCTAGTGCCTGACCATCGTACCCCTTGGTCCCTTGGGAGCCGCTTCTCGCGTTGTCTCCCTTCTTCGTGTGTCTCGTCCTCCGTTTACCCACCGCAGTCAGACGCTGATTGTTCCC
The DNA here is from genome assembly GCF_040938575.1 of Ambystoma mexicanum. Taxonomy (NCBI): domain Eukaryota; kingdom Metazoa; phylum Chordata; class Amphibia; order Caudata; family Ambystomatidae; genus Ambystoma; species Ambystoma mexicanum. Next base: position 743,769,879 of record NC_090928.1, read on the forward strand.
AGTTCATGCAACTCCTTGCATCTTCTTCATTCTTACTAATTTCTAGCCTATCCAGGGACAGTCCCCTGCTCCCACTACTTCGGGTGACATCCTCAGTGTCATACAGCTGAGTGCTTTCCAAGCGCTCGTCTTCCCTTTCCCCTTGGGAAATCTGTTCCAGCCCCATTTCATTGTATATTTTATCGATTGTTTCCCCAATGCTTCTGGTGTTGAAGTCAGCCTCAATATTTGTCCCACTCATGCCTTGTATTGAGTCATTTGCAGGAAGGAATTCTTCTATGTCGTCCCATTCTACAACAGGATTGGGTTTTTTAACTTCCCGCTCCAAATATTCCAGATCTCGTGCCCTCTGTCTGCGTTTATGTTCTTTTTCCTCATCTACTTCCTTCCGCTTCCTCGCTTCTTATTTAGCCTTATCTACTTCCCTCATCCTTTTGTTTCTACGTTCTTTTGCCCTTCTAACTTCCTCCTCTTTTCTTCTCTTCACCCTCTTCTCACATACTCTTTGCTCTTCTTCCAACCTTTGCTCATTCTGTCTGTACTGGTCATAGGCTGCCTAATGTTTGCGATCGAGCTGTTTCTCTTGCTCTTATATAGTAGTTCTCACTTCAGCCTATCCTTTCTTCTTATTCTTTCGTCCCTCATTTTCTTCTCCTTTCCTCACTCCCTTCTTTGCGTCTCATCAGACTTCTCTCTCGGTCTCACATCATCACTTCCTTTTCCATCAAGTTTCAACAATATCTGGTCTCCCATCCATTCGTCTTTTGTGAATGCCATCTCATCTGTTCTGTCTTCACTCCCTTTCCATTTCTTTCCCTCTCTCTCCTTAACAAGAGGTGCACAACTCTGTGCCTGGTCCTTCCTTTCATCATCGCGACTCTCCTTGTCCCTCGGGACTGCGGAGGCAAGTTTAATTTCCTGGTCCTTCTCTTTGATTTCGTCAATACTGTACGTAGGTGACTCATATGCAAGGTTGCTATACCCTGTGGCTGCCTTCAGTTCTCTTAGCGGGTAGAGTCCCTCTGACTTACTTCCCTCGATGACTGGGTCAGGCGGGGCTGGTGGCGCAGTAGGCGTCTCACCCCCTCTGTGCATACGTTTAGTATCCAGTCTGAGGGTGGTTCTTCCTCCTTTGCCTGTTTGAACATCTTCCAAAGTTCTAAAACAGCGAGGCATTTCTCTAGCTTTTTGCCTGTGTATGTGGCATGTACGTAAGTCGTCATGTGTTGTAAGACGACTTTAGATAAGGACCCATTTTGTGGTCACGGCATAAACATCTTGTGGGCGGTACCCGTAACCCACTCAGGTGCATGCTTGGGTAACTGCTTACACAGATGTGCAAGTGGGGTAACCTCCTCCATTCTCGATTTCGTTACCAACAATACTGATGCAGTTTTTTATTCTTCCAATAGTATGAGCGAGCACCAATACGCAAGCTCCAATCCAGGCTTTCCCGCCAAAATTTTATACTACCAGTTTACTCAAGAACATCAATTCATTGGCGATTCCCTCTTAGATACGGAATCGTGTAAAACCCAAACTTCATTTCAAACAATCAATGACACAGTTATTTACATTTGTCATATAACAGGACACGTATGACAGAACTTTGACAGACTAGACGGACACCAGCTGGACACACATAAACCTGCCTTCTAATCAATACCCCGACATGGGGTTTAAACAAACTCCATTTGTGCCGTCTTTAATCGTCACCGTAGCCTAATCGTCCCCTAATATGTGGGCTCTGAGTTCACGTTTCTTCTGACCGCTGTATTAAAGCGCAGGAACAAGGCAAATCCTTACTTTTTTCTCTCGGGTGCCCTGCCGGTAACCTTAATATTTCTCTCGGGTGTCCTCCCAGTAACCTTACTTTTTCTCTCGGGTGTCCTCCTGGTAACCTTACTTTTTCTCTCGGGTTTCCTCCCGGTAACCTTACTTTTTCTCTAGGTGTCTATCCCGTTAACCACTTTTTTATCTTGGGTGTCTATCCCAGTAACCACTTTTTTATCTCGGGTGTCTTATCCCGGTAACCACTTTTTTTTTTATCTCGGGTGGCCTGAAACTGTAGTTCTTATCAGGAAAAGTTATGGCATCCTCGGGTTCTGGGTGACATCAGACGTTGGTACCTCTTTGCCCTTGGCTGGTCACGTGTCTGTTCACTGTGAATCGGCTTCATTTTCCTTCTTTTCGTATATTTGATTCTTTGCTCAGCCCAGCCACCTGCCTGGGGCTTCTTATCTCAACCTTCACTGGCTGGCAGTCATGCTCTGACGTTTTTTGAGTCTTCAAAGTAGCCGCTCTCCTCCCTTCCTGGAGTTGACCTTGAATTCTCAAGCATGAGCTACTTCTTGCTGAGTTTCGATTCCGCTCTTCCCTCCTGGCTTTTAGCTGGAATATGAATCTCGGCCTTGGTGGCCCCCTTGCAGCCTGGGCTTAGTTCTGCTTTACAAAATGGAGTCGCATTCGTATAGCATGCTTCTTTGAGGTAGAGATATAATTGGCGCATGCCGCTCTATTCTTCTACTAAGCATTGCAAGCAGTACCGCTTTCTTAGCTTCTTGCGTTCCGAGCCTATTTACATGTATTCAGTTAGTTGCATATTTTCATCTTACTTCATGGTTGCGTCTCTGTTTACTAACATTGTTTCTTCTTATAGGTCCATTACATCATTACTCTTTGTTTTTAGTCCTCGTGTGTAGGTTTTTCGTTCGTCGTTTGTGTTCATTTGTTGTCACCATCTGCATTCCATTAGGGATTTCTGGGACTCTTCACGGACTGTTTGCAAGTTAACTTCATTTCGTATCAGATGCTGGTATGGTTGCCTCAGTGGGTACCTTGCAGCCCACAGTTGCCTGGTTATTGCCGCTTCAATAGGTATACATGTCCCTCTGATGGGTACTTGACAGATCCTCACCGTGGCTCTGTTGGTTCATTCACTCCTTATGTGTCACATATTTTGGCGAATATGCTTCTGGCATTTCGACATGAGTGGCTGGAGTGCAGGCCATATTTGGGACCTCCTCTACAAGACCATGCACATGTCTCCTCTTGAATTCCTGCTGGTGAAAGAATTCTTGGTGGCTCTGTGTGGAGAGTTGGAGGAAAAGCTACAGACACGACCTGTGTGCTGGAAAGAAAAGACCCACTTCCTCCACAAAGCAAAGTGAAGTGGAGGAAAGTGGAGTTTGACAGAGAACTGGAATGTGTCTCCTCGTGATTTCCTGCTGGAGTACAACAGGAAATTGGAGTCTTTTGGAGACTGCTAGTCCATTTGGTAACTGTGGTTTAAGCTGCCAGATTCCTGATAAAATGGCTTTCCTGCCCTCTAATCCTCATTTGAGTAAACAGTGTATGCTTGATATAAGCAACCTTTAGTAGACTACAGAGTTTGTATAACAAAAACAGAGCAGAGCAGCCTGTCCCTTGTTATGCAGCTACTGCAGTAGTACAGGACTTCATATTAGGGCAGACTCAAATACCTCTATATATAATATACAGAGTAAGAGTTTGAATAATGGTACTGATAGCAACACACCGATTGACAATTTAGTACTGTACTTCATGGCCTCATCTCAAAGAAATTCTCTGTTAAGCACAAATGAATGTCCTACAAGAACAAAAATAAAAGAGAAAACTACCACCTGATAAAACCGTTGGCATAAACGAGATGATACATATATAATCTGAATGAGTGGCTAAGACTATGTTTTCTGCACACCAAGATCAAGCATTTTTGCTACAAGTACAAAATCTGAAGCATTGACAGAAACACTTTTCGTTAAAACAAGTCTATTGCTGCTTAAACAGAGAATTACATCATGGAGAGCAGCCCCACAGCACCAATGGCAGGAAATTAACCAGCTCCTTTTAAACAGATTTCTGAACAGAGCAAGTACCAGGAAAGTGCCACTGTTAACCATGTCATATTTGGGAACACACTGGAACATGGTTCCCCAATACCAATTAATAAATCAACACATAGGAAACATGGCCGTCAGAGATCCTCTTTAAAAGCACTAGATGTTGTGTTAAATGTGCAACCTTTTTGGTAGAACAAATTTCTTCTGATCTCAAGCAGACGTTTAATTCAATCGAGAAAATGGGAAAGACATATTTTAGGACTGAGCAAAGATGAATTGCACATACTATTGGGTTGTGTGATGAATCCTACCGAGTCCTCACAAAAACCCTACCTAAAGTCTACTCCCAGGTGGTCAGGGAAAGGCAGTGATTCCTGATCCTAACCCTGGAGGAGGTGCTAGCCCGGAGGATCACCTGGGAGGAGAAGGGCCCCAGGGAAATAAGAGGACTTCATGGGATGAGACGCAGTATTTGTCTTCTTCAGGCAAAGGAATATCTGTAATGCCAGACTATGTAATGGCTTACTGTCAGAGAGTTTTTTTTTCCCTCCAAAATGACTGTCAGAATATAAAGATAACTACAAGCAGTTATATTCTGACAGTCAGAAACACCCTTGTAAAATCCCTAACATTTATAAATATAAAAGCCCCTATGAGTCCCAGAGAAATAAGTAACAGGAGTCTTTAAATGTTACCAATTTATTTCCTGAAAAATCGTGCTCTTCTGCAAAGTCAAATAATAATTGGAATCCTCCCAGTACTTTGGGGAATACTTATAAAATGAAAAGTGAACGTGATAATGATAATTTCACTAAGAAATCTGAATTCTATATTAGGGACCACAAGTCCCATAAATCCCTAAATACTGGGACAAAGAAGAGGACTGCAGAGGTACAGGACTGCAGGTCGCAGTCAATTAGGGATAATGACCCACACCTGAGGAGGACTGTTAGGCATAAAATGCCCTCTCAGGTGCAGGCCATAGGAAGGAGTAGGAGTAGAAGGTGAGATAGTTATCCTACCACCGCGTGGCAACAGCAGAAGCAGAGGTTGTGTTGGAGCAGATATGCAGGGACCACAATGCTGTGTGAGGTTGATGCCAGTCCTGAAAGGGTCCTGATTGCTCCAGACTGCATTTGCAGAGCTGGTGCACTGGGAAGCATCAGGAGAGACAACTCGCTCTCTAAGGAATGCAACTGCAGAGGTTGCGCAGTAGAAAATGTCACTTTTTATAACTTTGCCCCTTCTTTTCCAAGCACTGCTGGCAGGCGAGCACCAACGTGTAGCTGGAGCCAGGAAAGCCCTGCTGGCGGTGGAATATGCTAAATGAGGGTCATGAAACTTGTAATACCAACAAACACCTAGCAGATTCCCCTAAGAATATACCCAATGGCATAAATGTGGTCTTGTAAATTGCCAGACGACTGAGTAGTAAATGGGAACATTCTGCAGAAAACCAACACGAGTACTAAAATGACCAACATATCAATGACCATATATGTAATTGAGGAAATATTTAAAGAACCATTTAATGTGTCAGGAATAAGTCATGGATTATGAATATAATGTTTCTTATACCAAAATTACGGATCACCAGTTCCCCAGAACTAGAATTAATGAAATGTCCAGATTTTAGCAACATGAATCAGGCAATGTTGCTTTGTAAATCTAACATAATTTGTAGAAAATGTTTAGAAAAAGCACAAAATTATTTGTTTCTGGAAATTGATGTACTACACGTGGAGGAGTAATGTCAAAGAGTAGTTTAAGGAAAAATAGGAGTGATAACGTATGAGAAAGAGAAACCTCATTTAACATGTATTTGGAAGATTCATTGAGAATTGAGTTTTGTAGAAGTACAGATTGTTCACGAGCCATTATCATTGAGAAATTGACACACTAATGCAACACCTGAAAACAAAGAACAGGATTGTCTACCAGTTGCATTGCAGTCTAAGGCGCTATTGTGTCCATAAAATAGGCTATGCCCCTTGTACTCTATTATTCTGTAACACGCAAGTCTATAAAAGGTATTAGGTGAAACAACAAAATGATGAAAAACGAAATGCCTTGAAATGATGCCTTGCCTAATTTCAACATAAGTTGGCTGGATGTGACACTCCGAGCATCCAAAATGGGCCCTATGAAAATGGATCCCATGTTGGATTCAAGCTACCTTGCTGATGTGAAGCAGGCACTCCGCCCGCCTCCAGCAGCAGCTGCTAGGCTAGTCGATGATGTTGTCCCCTAGTTCCCCGGGAGCCGACAGGTGATGCCGGCCCCCTGCAAAGGCCAACTGCTAAGGCCTCACATTACTTCTGTCTGGCCCCGTCAGACCATGGATGGCCTACGGACTATGAACTGTAACCTAGGGTATATCTGTGTTAGTATGCGTGCTGTAAAATGCTTGCACGCTCTATCTATATGGCCTCTGATATCACCTTACAAAGGCACACCCCAGCCACAATCTTTTCTCTGCTGCTGCTCACCCCTATGTCACCTCCCCACCTCCCGCAACACTGCTCGCTGGACTGCCAGCTCTTGTCTAGGTGCTGCCAGGACAAGGCACCTCTCTGCACGAACTACATGCAGCCAGGCTCATGTAAACAAGCCTTTGCTAGAAACATGCAACTCCAGTCCCATACCAGCAATATTCTTCATGCTTGCAAGAAACAGCGTGCCACTAGCTCTGAATACCATCCCTCTCAATTGACCCTCTCTATACCTATTCCCCACGACATGCTGCACCGGCATCCTGGACTGTCTCCCCATGTCTAGGTGATACTAGAACACAGCGCCTCTCAGCACGGATGACTCGTTACATTATATGTACCTGCAACCCCATGCAGTTTTATGATAGAAACAAGTGATTACAATCACGTACGCATAGGCTGCTAGATTTTTTTAAGTCAGCTCACCTAGCTAGTCAAATTACTCTGATTGTAGGGCATGATTTCAATCAACCAACCCTCCTGGTCCCCATCAGGCCGCCTCAGACCTGCACCTCACTGTCATCTAAAGACAATTTAAGCCTGTCCAAAGACAGTAAACAGGTTACACGTCCTTGGCCCACTATATCGGTCCTGACTGTAGCTACTCTTCTAGGCAGATTCGTGCCCCACTATACACCACCTTCCTGTGCTTTGCACAACTCCAGCATAACCCAAAACATCACATTGACTCTAAACAGGCCTCTCCTATAGATCCTAACATGTTGGCTGAGAGTGACCCAGCTAACACAGATCCTACTGCGACTGTTGAGAGCAATTCTGCTCACACAGGCTCACATATGCTAAAAGCTCACCACCCACCAGCAACACATCGAACTCTTGTGACCCACCTATACATTGCAGCACCATAAACACTGGTAACAAACCTGCCTCTGCATCAGAGACGCACAATGCACCACCAGTGACTTTGTGGCAATCAATCAAACCTAGCTAACTCTCAGACATACCTATCAAAGGAGCATTATCAATGCTAGATTCCCCATGACCCACGCTCTTGACATCAGTGATTTGATCAGTACTAAAGATCCTGATGTACTTGCTATAACAGAAACCTGCTTACATCTAGCATCAGGTCCAAGACAGAAAAACACTAGAGGGGGTGGAGTGACTATTATTGCTAAAAACTCCCTAAGCATTAGGAAAATTAGTAATCAAGACTTTCTATTAAGAAAAATACTATCCCTCCAATGGTATCCTTCACATACCATGTCAATAACACTACACTTGTTATATCGACCACCTGGTCCAATACTATCCTTAGAGGATGACATTGTATACCTTCTGTCTGTGGACACCAAGCCAACCTCCTGAACTATCCTCATGGGCGATGTAAACGTAGGCTTTAATGACAGTACGGACACCAACGTCCTTGCTATAGCGAATGACATTGAAGCCCTAGGTTTCCCTCAATGCATCACCAGACCTACACATAACAAAGGCAGTATCTTAGACTGGTTAGCCAACCTCAATTGCAATGTCACAATCAGAAATTCCAAGAACATCAGCCTGTCCCGCATCCTACCCTCGCTAAAGGCACTGACTACCAAGACACTGTTACTGATCCATTCAAGATGGTGGCTAGCTATAACCAGTCTTTACGTTGCATCATCGATATGGTCGCTCCACTGCAGAAACGTAAGGCCAAACCCATCGCCCACCTCAACACTTGGTTCACCCCAAACCTCAAAGTGCTCCGTTTAAATAAACATGCAGCAGAAACCACATGGAGGAATGACCCTTGAGCCTCCAACAAGTTACGTTTATCCTCCCTCTCCAAAGCCTACAAGCAGGCTACATTCCAAGCAAAAATAACTACTTACAATGACCGAATCAACAAAGCCTTCTCCTCCAATCGCAAACTCTTTGAAATACTATGAGAACTAGAGTCTCCAATAGCCCTTACCGACAACTGCATCAAAGAAACCCTCTGGTGCACTAATATACAAAATGCATTACTTGACAAAATATCATGCCTCCAAAAGAAGATCTCACTAAAGAAAAGTTAATTGACTCTATCAGCTGCCTCAACTGATGCAAAACCCTCACCCCTGCAATACAACATTCTCCTCTTCGGCTTCAAGCCAGTCTCGGAAACGGAGGTGATCAAAATTATAAAATTTCAGCACGCCAAAGGGACATCTGCCCCACCACTGCAATAAAAGACTGCATTGAACCATTTGCACCCTTCATCTGTTCGCTAATCAATTAATCTTTCCCCTCTAGCTCAGTTCCAGCTAACCTGAAAGATGCTTGGGTCCTACCCCTGTTAAAATAAATGACACTAGACCCTAATAAGCCTACAAACTACTGCATATTACTACTGTGCCATTCCTCCTTAAAATCCTGGACAGCGCAGCATATCTACAAATCCACTTTTATTTGGAGACCAACAATTTCTTGTGTCTTCGTCATTCTGGATTCCGGCATGGACATGGCACAGAATCTGCACTTCTTGACTTAAAGAATCGAATGAACGAAATTCAAAGACGCTGATAAAATTGCTCTCCTTCTCCTGCTAGACCTCTCAGCTGCCTTCGATGTGGTTGATCACCAAATCCTCTGCCAAAATTTGTCTTCAGCAGCTCACTTTTCTTCAGAAGCAACTGCCTGGATTTAATCTTTCCTCTCTAACAGATCTATGAGAGTGTTCTCCTCTCTTGCCTCGCCCTTCCTTCTCCAGTCTCGTGTGGCATACCGCAGGGCTCTTGTGTCTCACTTACACTATACACTATCTTCACAAAACTGCTCTTCGATCTTCATGACTGTCAGGTATCTCCTACACAAACTATGCAGACTATACCCAGATCATTCTACCCATCTTGGGAGACTATAGCTGTGACTCTAAGCTACTGGGAGCCATCTACCCAACAATCCAAGCATGGATGGCACTTCACTCTCTGTCTCTCAATGATGAGAAGATCAAGATGCTCCTAGTCGGCTTTCAATCCCTGCTGAATAAACTGGATGGAGCATACAAATCCTTCATCATTGATGGTCTCTCCATCCCAGTCTCACAGCAAGTCCTAACCCTTCGGCTATACCTTGACTCCAGTTTGTCACTGTCGAAGCAACTAAATGCAATCGTTTCATCGGCGGCTTACACCATGAAATGAATCAATGCCTGTAGGCCTTTCCTTTCCCTTGACAGTTGCATTACCATCGCCAGAGCACTTATCATGTCTAGACTTCATTATTGCAACTCCTTATTTGCTGGCACCAGTGCCCGCAGCATTAACAAGTTGCAGGTTATACAGAATAATGCACTGTGAGCCACCCTGAACATACTAAAAAAGGACCATATCTCCTCAGCCAGAAAAAAAGGTGCATTGGCTTCGCATCCGTGAATGTATATTATTCAAACCAGGCGCCATTACACAAAAATGCATTGCCAACACTGCACCAAGATACTGGTCTAACACATTTAACAAAGTTCAATCAACCAGACCTACCCAATCCATCTACACGCATCATCTCAATGTACTGCAACTATCATGAGGTTGCAGTTTCCCTGTCATTGTGGCAGAGAACTGGAATACTCTCCCACCATCACTGAGATCAGAGCAGTCATACTGGGCATTCCGAAAGCAACTAAAAATGTGCCTCTCTGAATGGGACTTGCAGTCCAGAGGCATCATCAAAACACGCTGCTGCCAATTACCACTGCAATCTTTTACCTAATATCTGCCACACTACAAGTATCATTTTATATATCAATGTAACAAGTTTATGCATCTACTGTAAGCTTTACTTAGCAACCTATTAAAATGTCTGTAACCTGTGTCAGCGCTTTGAGGTTTAGTGTGCTCTACAAATGGCAAAATAAATAAATTGCTATTTGCTTATGTACTGAGATCTGGTGTTATTTGACTTCAAGAGGTATGGCTATGAGACTCTCGCCCCTAGCCCAGCAACTGATGCACTAAAACATTTTCTAAAACCTGCCTCAACAATGAATTGCAGACATCAATTTGGTGGATTAATTGCAAGTGTATAGAATACCACGTGAACAGTAGAGTGCAAAGTGTTCTTGAGATCTACAAACATTACAGGAGTATGACTTACTGATTTTAGTATGAATTTAGATAAAGATGCTTGAATGATGAATGTATAAGTACAGCCTTTTCAGACAAAACTAGATGAATTATTATCTGAGATTACTTGTCCACTTGAATGGTGGGCTGAATGGCAGTGTGTCACACTATGTGTTCCATGCAGCAGAACCAACAGGCTACTTAGGGTGATTGCAGACTCTCATCACTGTCTATCCAGAAGGAGGAGTGAGACACTACAAAAACCTGAGCATTTCACGGAGCGCACATGGTGTGTCATGCTGTGCGTTCTTTGCAGCAGAACCAGCATGCTACTTTGTGTGATTGCAGTCTCTCGTCACTGTCTATCCAGAAGGAGGAGGGATTTGCTACAAAATCCCCAGTATTGCATGGAGCGCATGTGGTGTGTCATGCTGCGTGTCCTGTGTTCCATGCACTGGGTAGCAGGCTAAGACAATTTGGCTTTGGACACAGAGCAGCCCACTTCCTTATGCTTGGGTGGTGGACTTTTGATTGCCACGCCTGATGCCTTTATTGACTGCTAGCTAGAATCGGGACCATATGCAAATCAGGCTTGGCCCCACCCCAAAAGGGGCAGTGCAGCCCGAACTGCTAGGCCACATCCCTTCTGCACGAGACCACAATCATCCCCAAACATGTTTCGCCCTTGTAGGGGCTCATCAGTGAGGAGTAGCTTGGGTCTCTAGGCCCAGCAGGCACGGGACCCACGTCTGGGCATACCCGTCCCACTCGGGGTGACATAGCAAAAACAAAGAGGTGATGGCTGGAAGGTTTAGAATTAATCTTAACCACTGGCAATGCTCTGGGAAGGGATGTGGCCTAGCAGTTCGGGCTGGACTGCCCCTTTTGGGGTGGGGCCAAGCCTGATTTGCATATGGTCTTTCCCTTCTGTAATGGCTTGGCAGGCGAAGAACGGTGGTCTGGAGGGTTGCCCAGAGCATTGCCAGTGGTTAAGATTAATTCTAAACCTTCCAGCCATCACCTCTTTGTTTTTGCTATGTCACCCCGAGTGGGACGGGTATGCCCAGACGTGGGTCCCGTGCCTGCTGGGCCTAGAGACCCAAGCTACTCCTCACTGATGAGCCCCAACAAGGGCGAAACATGTTTGGGGATGCTTGTGGTCTCGTGCAGAAGGGATGTGGCCTAGCAGTTCGGGCTGGACTGCCCCTTTTGGGGTGGGGCCAAGCCTGATTTGCATATGGTCTTTCCCTTCTGTAATGGCTTGGCAGGCGAAGAACGGTGGTCTGGAGGGTTGCCCAGAGCATTGCCAGTGGTTAAGATTAATTCTAAACCTTCCAGCCATCACCTCTTTGTTTTTGCTATGTCACCCCGAGTGGGACGGGTATGCCAAGACGTGGGTCCCGTGCCTGCTGGGCCTAGAGACCCAAGCTACTCCTCACTGATGAGCCCCAACAAGGGCGAAACATGTTTGGGGATGCTTGTGGTCTCGTGCAGAAGGGATGTGGCCTAGCAGTTCGGGCTGCACTGCCCCTTTTGGGGTGGGGCCAAGCCTGATTTGCATATGGTCTTTCCCTTCTGTAATGGCTTGGCAGGCGAAGAACGGTGGTCTGGAGGGTTGCCCAGAGCATTGCCAGTGGTTAAGATGAATTCTAAACCTTCCAGCCATCACCTCTTTGTTTTTGCTATGTCACCCCGAGTGGGACGGGTATGCCCAGACGTGGGTCCCGTGCCTGCTGGGCCTAGAGACCCAAGCTACTCCTCACTGATGAGCCCCAACAAGGGCGAAACATGTTTGGGGATGCTTGTGGTCTCGTGCAGAAGGGATGTGGCCTAGCAGTTCGGGCTGGACTGCCCCTTTTGGGGTGGGGCCAAGCCTGATTTGCATATGGTCTTTCCCTTCTGTAATGGCTTGGCAGGCGAAGAACGGTGGTCTGGAGGGTTGCCCAGAGCATTGCCAGTGATTAAGATTAATTCTAAACCTTCCAGCCATCACCTCTTTGTTTTTGCTATTTTTTTATATATACTTTATTTAAAACAAGGGTTTTTAAAAGATTTTGTGTTAAGTTCCTTCAAGTTTGCAGTCTGTTTGCCTACTTTTCTTTATCTATAGTTAAAAGAATTGCATCCAAGATATTTGCTGTAGCGGTGACCAGGTTGGACGGCCGCCTCCGATTAACCTAGACCACCAGGTCTCCTTGTCAAAGCTAACATCGCCTTCAGATAGGGTCTTCTTATAGCCTCCACTCCTGGGCACACTAAAAGCAGATGTCTCGTCGTTTCCACTACCAACGGGTCTTTACAAAATCTGCATTTGTTTGTTGTGGCCAGGCCTCGTATCTTCAGAATTTCATTGGTGTGGAGTAAGTTGAGGCGGGCTCTTAAAAAGGTATTCCTCAGCTTGCGATTAGGGTATTTTTTCCCGAACGGTTGTAGTTCATGTAATTTATAGGTCATGAGAGGCAGGTGTGACACCAGTTTGTATGAAGCGGCCTGATCCAAAGTATTAATCCAATCGAGCTCGTTTAGTTTTTTTGGGATTTTCATAGGATTCTCCATAAACTCTTTTTTGGAACATTGAATTAAGTCCAGTTTCATTTCTTGATCCTTGTACATTTGATTCATGACAGCAGAACGACCTCCTTCTGCCTCGTTGTTTATAGCTTCTAGTAACGTCAGAAACGTCCCTGCCTCGTTGTTTATAGCTTCTAGTAACGTGGGACGTTTCTCCAACAATAGTTTTCTGAACATCATGATGATGTTCCTTTCTACTATCGAGACCATTGAGATCTGACTCATTTTGCGTCTTATCAGGACCAGTGGCGTTGAGTTTGGTAAGTTCAAAACTCCAGTATTGGCTTTCAAGTGTGGTCCAGATTTTTTTAGGTAGCCCGGGCATGGCTTCAGCTCAGTACACAAGTGTTGGGATGACCTTTGCTTTGTAAAAGTCCACAATTGGTATGAGGGAAAAGCGACCAAATTTCTTATCTATCGCCTTTGCCTGGGATATTAAGCTCTTTGTTTTTGCCAGCAGCTGTTTTTGCATTGCGTTTTCCTTTGGCGAGTTTTCCACCATAATACCCAGATATTTGAATTCTGTGACCTTCTCACTATGCTCTCCTTCCATGGACCATGTAAAGAAGTCTCTTTTTTGTCTCCCTTTTCCGAAGAACAAAATTTTGGTCTTGGGCTTGTTTATTTCAAGACCATTTGCAGCGATATATTCCGCAAAGCTAGTAAGTTGTCTCTGCAGCCCTATTGCTGTTTGGTCTGCGATGATGATATCATCCGCATACAGAATTCTTGAGATTTTCATGTTTCCAATTTGCGGCGGAAATGATCTGACCTTGTGCTCTGTTTCTTTATAGTCTCTTATGAAACTCAGGAAGAGCCCCGGGGCCAACGGACATCCTTGCTTAACCCCCTGGTTTGTTAGGATCTCCTCAGAAAGTGCACCTTGATGATCGAGCCTCACTTGGATCCTTGTAGCCGTGTGGAGTGCTATAATAGGATGTAATATAGCCGCTGGACACTTCCAAGCCCTTAGCTTTTCCCTGAGCCTCCATCTGTTGACTTGACTTGGCTTATCACTATTGGAGTTGTGTTATTTGCTCCAAAGAAGTGCAGCTGCTGGCGGGTGATAAGGTACTAATAAAGCCACACAAACACAGGTCGATGCATTGAAACCCCTGAGTTGGCATCTGTTTCTTTTGTTAATCAGAGATTATCGGCGTCGCCTAATCTATATGTAGAAAATGAGCAGAATGAAAGCTATGCTAATAGCAATGATACCATCACAGAGATGTTCATATATATGCCCACAATACAATTTTCATTGAAAATCTTATTGATACTTTGTGGAAAATAGGTGACAAGATCAAGGTATTGTGGTATCGTATTACCATTGCTGATCACCAGATGGATGGCACCTCTGGTGCAATGGATGATTCAGGAGCAGGGGAAACCTATCAAGTACCTCATACTAACAACGTAATGCAACCAGATGGAACCCCGACCATTAATATGGTACATATTGACCCTAATAAATCATGTGAAAGCTCTAATGCTGAGCTATTTCTGAAGGAGCAACATCAAATGAGACAGTAGAATATGTAAAAATCTAAAAGTAAAGAACAGAATGAGACTGAGATCAATCCCTTAGAAAGTACTGTCACATCTGAACCATAAATAAAGCTTCTAAGAAGTCACAAAAAAGAGTGGCACGTAGGATAAAAAGGGCATCTAGAGCAAAAGGTATTCTGACTAGTTTGGTACTTATAGAGAAGCGACTGGTGCCTGAAAATATAGCTGACAAAAGAACAACTTTTGTGGCTGATGAAACAATTGTTGGAAGTGATTTCAACTTTGTGGATAGATGCTCTACTCCTGAACGGAATGAAACTCTATTAGAACGTACTGCAGATGGTAACGAAGGCAGAGATTAAACTAAATTGTTTGCCTAGAAGCTGGAATGCGAGCCTAAGAGCTTTGCATTCACGGTTAAGTACTTGAGAGTGGGAAATGGTAAGAAACGGGTGAATTGCTCAGACATTTTGCGCAGACTACAGCAAGTACTGCATCTCAGAGTGCTGGATACTACAGACTTTAATTTTGTCGAGCCAGTGGACAGTGAAAATAGCATAACGCAAATTCACTGTTTTAACACAGATATGGTTGCTATGATTCGAGCCAATAAAAATATGTTTGGAACCTTGTGTTACGAGCTGGATGCTAAGGTGGTAACGATGTCTGATCCCATAAGTGGTAAGGCATTGGAAGCCCTCCAAATTGTGAAAAATATTGGGGGAAAGGGTTAAAAAGGAGGCTTCTAGTGGGGACACCCCAGAAGTACTTAAATGGCTCCTGGGGCCTATGCCTGCAAAACCATTAAATGAACCATGATGGTATAGAATTATGACCTGGAACACACAAGGGTTTAGCCACCTGTTGATCTCCACATGCTCCTTAGGGAGACTTTTAGTGAATGCTATATTTCTGTGGCAAGAATGCTGATTCGTCACACAAATTCATGCAGATGGGTTTCAGATGTATCAAGTCTATGCAAAAAAAGGAGTGATGGGAAGACCAAGCGGAGGCTTAATTATTGGGGTCAAAAGCAGTATGAAATCTAGTAGGATTATTATAGCAAAAGAAATGGATACTGTATTGGCTGTTGACATCCTACTTGAGAAATCTGCAAAACACAGTAGACTGCTAATAATAAATACATGTGAAACCCCCTCACCCCAGGTCAGGAACACACAGATGAAATATTCGCAAATATATATGAAATGATGAGTGATTGGTCTAAGGGCGATGAAGATGAATTGATAATGGTGGCAGAAGACCTGAATGCTAGGTTTATCTTTAAAGATGTAATCTCTGAGACACATTGCGTACAAGGGAAAAGTACAATGATTCGAACAAAGGGTGAAAAGCAGGTTAGACTTTGGCGCTAGTTCCTTGGGGAATGGCAGTTTGTCGTGCTAAATGGTAGAACAAAACGGGATCAACCTGGAAAGTACACATGGGCAAGTGGGAAAAAGAAAGCTACCCTGGATTATGTCTATGTTAGTATGGCGCTTCTGCCCATGGTCCACCGGGTTGACATAAATCCAAACAGTGATCATTCTTTGTTAACCATACACACTGAGCTGCTTGGTGACATCAAGGGTGCTGGGAAGATTGGCAATGTACAGGCTAATGGAAATGGGAATGGCATTAGTGGGACACCTAACTGTATCAGTAAGGTGACTGAATATATGAATAATTTTAGAGACGCTGATTTACAGTTACTAGAGGAAATGTCACCTAACGAAATTGAGGAATGACTGACCAAAGTTCAGCCCGGTAAAAAAGCGCAAACATTTCAGCTGCGGGAATATCCCACTAAAATGGGGAGGGCTTTAGTGATGGCTGCACAGAGTTATGCATTAGGCTGGAGAATTCCCCTATTAATGGTTTTCTAAATAAATAACCTACGGGTAATAAGGCTTGAATTACAGGTGAGTATGTGGGATGTGACATTGCACTTAAGCATTGCAACCAGGCCTGGGAGCTCACTCTCACTAGAAAATAAATTCAAATATTATTAATGGTAGAAGCAGTGGTAGAAGCTGGCAGCACATTGCAAACTACACATTCCCACGCTCTTGCAGAAATAAATACACAGCTCTCAATACATTTGAGGACAGGAAGCTCAGCCAGGGGAAGGCAGCAAATGTACAATCATTTTATAAATCAGCAACTTAGTTCTGAAAACTGGTCTACTGACAGTTTCAAAATGCCCCATGGTGGTTTCAAATCACCCCTTAGAGAATCTCAGCCTGGCACATGGCTCAAAGAGTTCCTAGGCTGCTACATTAAGTCCATAACTTGTTAACAGTTTAAGGCTCTTGTAGTGTCAAGATCGGTTGGTCTCTCATGGGAAACAGGTGGAAATGTCTGGCGGCAGATGAATAAAGATCTGCTGATCATCTCAAATGTCTAAATGTTTTGGCACCATGATGTGAGAACTGTGGGTTGGACTGTGACGTCACCGCGGGGGTCATGGGTGGTGTGGTAAGATTTTTGGGACCCAATCCTTTCTGGATAACATATGTACCGCTATAAGGGAATAACACAGCTCTGACAATTAGCTTCGCCTGGGGATTCTAATGTTGCAATGTGTTTTAATGCTAATTAGTTTGTACTATTATAAAAGTTTTCATTTTTAGGGCGTAATTTCGACAGCGCTTTTCATGCAGTTCTGTTATGCATTCTGTTATGCATTCTGTTTGAATTTCACGTTCCCAGTTGTAACTGATGCCTGGAATAAATTGCATTACTTCTTGCCTGGCGTACACTCCTTTTTTAGACTACTTTTATCAACCTGCAGTACACTGTCATCCTTAATGGCACTGAATAAAGGTAGTTATGCCATTCACAAGGGAAGGCAGGGGTACACATGTTTTGATAAAGAGATAAGGGATGCGATGAGCGTAATTGCAGAGGGAAATAAGACAAGCATGGCATTGTGCCCTGGACACTGAACTCAAGGTGGCACAAGTAAGGGCATTTAAAAATAAATATCGCAATTGGACAAAATGGTGGAGGAGGTCTAGGCTTAATGTCAGGTAGCAAAGTATGATGGGTGGGGTCCTCGATACCTTTACAAGCTATTGGGCACCACTAAAGGGCCAAGGCTAGTCAGGTGATAAATCCAATAGGTGGAAAGATTTGGGATAAACATATTAAGGAATGCTTCACTAATGATGGTTGCATTTTAGGAAAAGTTGGGCCTTGCTGCGATGTTCTTGACCTTGACCTGGATAAAGATAATATTGAAACTAAGACGGGGACAAAAAGGGTCACAAGCTCCAGGGCCAAATGGCTTGGCTAATTTGGTCCTGAAAAATAACCTTGAGATGTGGCCCAAAATATTGCAAGTTTTGTTTCAGAAAATCTGTAATGAGGGGGTGATACCTACGACTTGGCAGCATGCAATATTGGTACCAATATATAGAAATTATAAGCTTTTATCCATGTTAAGTGTGACTGGTAAGATCTTTGCCACTTTACTCTTACGAAAGCTGGAAGGTTGCGTAAATACCGCACAACTACTCAACCCCTTTTTAACAGGCTTCAGCGCAGGATCCTCCACCATGCACAATCTACGGTTAATGCTTGATGGATACCTTGATTGAAAGGGCAAAGAGTAGGGGCAAGCCAGTATTGTATGCTGTGTTTGTAGACGTCAGGGACACCTTAGACTCAGTGTGGGCAAAACTGAAGAACTATGGCTGCCCTGAGGGTCTATTGTAGATGAAATGCCAGTTGCTTGAAAACACCTGTGTCCAAATGAAGTTGGATGCAGGGGTGACCACTACCACTCTGCTACCCACAAATAAGGGTGCAAAGCACGGTGGTGTATTGGTCCCCTGCTCTTTAACTTGTACCTGGCAGCCCTCCCTATTCACCTGAAGAAAATCCAAAATTGCTCTCGAGAATCGGGTAAACATCTATAGTTTGTATGTCTTAAGCTGACAACCTAGTCATTTTTTAACATATATAATCAGGAATGGCTTGTAACATTAGTGAACAATATGGGCATAGGCAAAGGACAATTCATTGGTAATCAGCATCGACAAAACTAAATCAATACAATTTACGAGAAAAACTACAAGTTGTACAAACTACAATCCTTCACACCATTGGGTGCCAGTCCCAGACTCACAGCTCTCGGTGCCTGGTACACTCTCCTGCCAGGACTTGCTTGATTACAATTTGCCGACTCCAGTCCTTTTCCTCGTCTCAGTGTTCTGTTTTAAAAGATTGGAGGAAGCCATGCCGTTTTTACCGGCATGGCTACCCCCAAACTCAGGTCCGGTTCCGGTTTCCGAAAAATGGGAATTACTGGGCCATTCTGACCTTTTTGGGCCCAGTAATTCCCATTCGCGGGACCCGGACCCGATACGTCCCCATTCCCAATGGGGAGGATGCTCACAATGGTCTCATTAATGACGGGACCGTTGTTAGCATCCTGTTCTGCTAGCGGGTGCCGATCTGCACGTCTGGTCTGACCAGGCGTACAGTGTGGCCCCGCTTGCAGAACTCGTAATGTGGCAGTAGAGTGATAACGGCACCGGCAGCATTACCACCGCCGTTATCACTCTACGGCCAAGGTCGTAACGAGGCCCAATGTCACTAACAGTTGAATATTCATTTGGAACAAGTGGGTTGGTTAACAGGCTTTTGCAACATAGTGTATTATCCCTGATAGGATATTCTTGTTTGATTTGCCAACATGCCATGGAGGATTGGGGAGTCCAGAATGAGCTATGAGGCTCAATTGGAGAACAGTGATATCATGTTTTATCTAGTGAGTCTACTCCATTCCCCTGTGGGTTGTCTCCCCTCATGTGGTTCTCCCACAGTCACCTACGCCCAGGGTCAGAGTCATGAAGCTTCTGCCTTTCCTGGCTACATAATGAAAGGGTGGTTTTCCATGGGAAAACATTGATGACTTCCCTAGATTCATCACACTTCACAGTCCTGTCATTCAATATCACCTGCTTTGGCAATTAAATGTGAGAAAGGACAAGATACATACTTTGGTTGTGTCTGCCTGTTGTGTCATTCTTTAAATGGAGCACAGGAGCAGACCGGTATTGCTAAAAAATAACAGAAACAAATAGCTGAATGCGCTTTCACTGCACATGTGGTCAAAACGAAAATGCTGAACAAAGGGAGCAGGGGTTGCAGGGATGTCCCCCACCCCCCTTCAATGTTATAATGGGTTTGGGAGTTGCAGGGGTGTTACCTGCTTCCTACACGGAATTGGGCAGACAACAAAGTTTAAAAGGAAAGAAATAACAAAAAAGGTACCCTGCGGCAGAAATGCCAACCCACTGTAGGACTAGAGAACTGCTGGTGCGAGGAGAGGGGCGAGATGCGGCACGGGAAGAAGCTAAGTGCCCCACCAGAATGTATATGTAGATACAGGTATAGCAGGCATGGGGGAACGCATGAAAGAGTGATCTATGAGATCACTGGGTGCCTCCATTTTCATATTCAACATTATCGGAGACAATATTACAGGATGCACAGCGATCACAAAGATCGCTAAGAGCACCATTTTTGGTATTCATGCGGGTTAAAAGTTATATCTGATGCAAGATGTGGCGCTCCGAGCATGCACACTCCAGTTTCTATATTTCTGAATTTGACCGCCTTTGTTAAATTTTGGGAAAGCCTTTTCCTGTTTAACAGTTTATGATGAATACTAAAAAGACAGTGTATCCCCCATCTGAAAGCCAGAAACTAAGATGATCCTAATTGAAGAGTCAGCAATGTTCTGTCAAACTGTGACAGAATGGCCATCTGTAAGGGTGGTATAGCCTAAGCTTTTTGATTTTAACTTCTTAAAATGTTGTGAGTGTTTCTGTTTCTAGAGGTGAGGTATGCGTATCAGACCTCACCCCCTTAATTGTCCATGCCAGCAAAAGCATACTGCACAAATGTGACTCTGCTCTGGCTGCTTCATGACTGCCCCTGCAACTGCTTTGAAGTGGCAGCACAGCAGATTCAAGGATCATATGTGCATTCCTGAATGCAGTCTGCTGGATCCCAAGGTCCCAAACATGTGGGGATATTACACTTGTAATCAAAGGCACCTCATTACGACTGTCCCGGTCTGGTAACAATGGTGCCGGTAAGCCTACCGGCACTGTTGTTACGGGACCGGCACAGTATGACTCCGCAGAGTTTCACGGAGGTACTGGCACCGTTATTAATGGTGCCGATGCTTCCGTGGTCCCCATTCCCATTGAGTCCCATGAGACTCAAATGGGAATGGGGATTTACACTTTACCGGCACCTGACTTCCCAACGCCAGGCGCCAGTAAATATTGCAAGTCTGGAGGCAACCCGCCGGTAGCACCAGCAGGGTTACCCCCGGACTTGTAATGAGACCCATTGTGTCTTTACGGCCTGGTGGCACTGTGACCTTAACCCCTTAATTGGCCAGGCCAGTAAAAGCATAGTTATTATTATAATTGGTTATTTATAACGCGCTTAAAACCCAGAGGTCTCAAAGCGCGGAACCGGGGATCGAAGCTGTGTTGCTCAGAGTCATCTTACTTTCAAGGCGAGCGCGTAGCCCCTGAGCTATCCTCCCGATGACCAAATGGACTTTACTGGGGCTGTTTCCGGACAGTCCCCTGCAACTGCTTTGCAGTGACGGCAAAACAGGTGCAAGGAATGCAGCCTGCTGTATCCCAACGTCCCAAGCAGGTTGGGGTATTAACTTTGTAATTAAAGACACCACAATCCTAAAGCTATAACGTTGTCTGTTAAGGACCCAGTGGCACTGCAAATGTTAACAATAAGTCCTGTCTGGCTTGTCAGGGTGGCACCTAAGATTACACAGTTGTACAGTCACACACAATTTTATGCCATATAAATTTCAACCTGACCAGTGGCAGAGGGATGCTTTTCTGCCCATGCATCTCTAGATCACATTTTGGGTGACTCTGCTGTGGACCAAGGCATTTCTGCCTGTCCATTCGAAACAGGTTCCTGTTGGGGGTCAAGTCCTAAAGATAAAAGTGGGGGGAACACATTTACATACCAATTGAATGTGGAATCACCATCAAGGCGCCCTCTGAAAAAGGTGGGGGGACTCCATCCATCTGTGTGTACCCTTGACTTGAGCCCTGCTGTCTACCGAAGACAAAGGACCCCAGAAGGTGCCAGAACATCTTCCTGGGGTGTATGTGTGGAACAAAGGACTCATCTTGTCCATGGAGACTTGCTACAGTAACTCCCAGCAACTCAGGAGCCCCAAAGCAGCTCATAACACTTTATCATGCCTAGAGACATCTGTGAGGAATACTCACCTCACTTCACTTTAGCTGCTACAGGAGCACTAGTGCTGCTTTTGGCACTCTAAGAACTTCAAGCCACTTGCCAACTTCTTCACGTTGTCTCTACGCCGACTCGACACAGTGAAGCGTATCACCTCTGCAACTTAACTGCCGGCGTGCTGCTATTGAAGCACCAGACTCACTGTATCCTGAGTTCCAATTCAGCCCAACAGTAGCATCATCTCAACCCAACCAGACCCACTGGAAGCCCTTGACTCACCCATCTTGAATGCCAAATTAAAACAGCAAAAGCATTGTCTCTACCCAACTCGACTGCTGACTTGTCCTGGTGGGAGCCATCAATTCTACCCCTCTTGAACACAAACTTAATCCACAGAGACCCCCATCTCGAAGCTGCCATGATGCTGACTCACCACTGGAGCAACGCATCTCTGTCTGGCCACTGGCTTGACTGCTGAAAAGCACCGGGAGGCATAGCTTAACACTGTCACACCACCAAGGCAAGCAAGAAAGGTTTTGCAGTAGTTGTGGCCCCCCTGGTCTGCCTGAAAGGGCCCTAATGACTTATAAGATCCCCTCTCTTCGTTTTTTGACATTTTCCTGCATAAATAAACTGCCTGCACCTTTTTGCTCCCAAAATATTCATTTGTGAGAGATTTCCCCTACAGGGTTGTGTCTTTAGGGTTTTTAATTAGTTTTTAGTTTTTTTTTTTTTCATTTGATTAATGATTTTAGCCCGGTGAGTGTGTATGCCTTTTTCACCTGCCTGCAGCCCATTCCAGGCCTTTCCATCTCTGTTCAGGCCCCTTGGTGCCTTGGTTGCCGCCCCGCTCCCACGCGCACCCTCTTCCGTGTTCCCCTGCCTTCCGCCTCCCGACCCACCCACTCCCGCTCTGATTGGTCCCGTGGACCGTGTGTGCCAGGCCTAGCGGCCATGTAGCTGCACCAGGCTCCATTTGCCGTAAGGAAGCCCGGTGATTGTGTGTGCCTTTTTCACCTGCCTGCAGCCCATTCTGGGCCTTTCCATCTCTGTTCAGGGCCCTTAGTGCCTTGGTTGCTACCTGGCTCCCACCCTGCACCCTCTTCCGTGTTCCCCTGCCTCCCGGCTCCCGACCCGCCCACCCCCGCTCTGATTGGTCCTGAGGACCGTGTGTGCCAGGCCTAGCGGCCGTGTTGCTGCACCAGGCTCTATTTGCCGTAAGGAAGCCCGGTGAGTGTGTGTGCCTTTTTCACGTGCCTGCAGCCCATTCCGGGCCTTTCCATCTCTGATCAGGCCCCTTGGTGCCTTGGTTGCCACCCCGCTCCCACTCTGCACCCTCTTCCGTGTTTCCCTGCCTCCCGCCTCCCAACCCGCCCACCCCAGCTCTGATTGGACCTCGAGCCCTTCATCACTGATCCTCCCAGGGCAGCCTCTGCCCGTGCAGCCCTGCGGCTAAGGGCCCCAAGGCCAAGGGCAGCTCCAACAGAGGCGGTCCCAGGAAGTGTCAGCAGGTGTCCGCAGGGGAAGCCAGTGGCCAGCCGTCAACCAGCAACTAAAAGGACCAGTACGGTAGGGTGGCTTGGGTTGGGGAGAGGTACAGCTCCACCCTAGATACCTGTCCACTAGGCAAAACCAATGTTTATCATTGTGATCACCCCCATTGCCCCAAACTGCATTGATAGCAGGGCCTCTGTGCCCAAATTGCATTATGTGATATCCAAACTGCATTGATCGGCCTCTCTCCCACTATACAGGTGTCTCAAACTTAGCCGGGACTCTGTACCCAAATAGCATTGTCTGATCTCCAAACTGTATTGATATGCCTCTCTCCCACTATACAGGTGTCTCAAACTTAGCAGGGCCTCTGTACCCAAATTGCATTGTGTGATCCCAAACTGCATTGATAGCAGGGCCTCTGTGCCCAAATCACATTGTGTGATACCCAAACTGAATTGATAGCAGGGCCTCTGTGCCCAAATTTCATTGTGTGATCCCAAACTGCATTGATAGCAGGGCCTCTGTGCCCAGATTGCATTGTGTGATCCCCAAACTGCATTGATAGCAGGGCCTCTGTGCCCAAATCACATTGTGTGATACCCAAACTGAATTGATAGCAGGGCCTCTGTGCCCAAATTGCATTGTGTGATCTCCAAACTGCATTGATAGGCCTCTCTCCCACTATACAGGTGTCCCAAACTTAGCAGGGCATCTGTGCCCAAATTGCATTATCTGTTCTCCAAAGTGCATTGATAGCAGGGCCCCTGTGCCCAACTTACATATTGTGATCTCCAAACTGCATTGATAGGGCTCTCTCCCACTATACAGGTGTCTCAAACTTAGCAGGGCCTCTGTGCCCAACTTGCATTGTGTGATCCCCAAACTGAATTGATAGCAGGGCCTCTATGCCCAAATTGCATTGTGTGATCCCCAAACTGCATTGATAGCAGGGCCTCTGTGCCCAAATTGCATTGTGTGATCTCCAAACTGCATTGATAGGCCTCTCTCCCACTATACAGGTGTCTCAAACTTAGCAGGGTCTCTTTGCCCAAACTGCATTGTCTGTTCTCCAAACTGCCTTGATAGCAGGGCCTCTGTGCCCAATTGCATTGTGTGATCTCCGGACTGCATTGATAGACCTCTCTCCCACTATACAGGTGTCTCAAACTTAGCGGGGGCTCTGTGCCCAAATTGCATGGTCTGATCCCCAAACTGCATTGATAGGCCTCTCTCCCACTATACGGGTGTCTCAAACTTAGCAGGGCCTCTGTGCCTAATTTACATTGTGTGATCTCCAAACTGCATTGATAGGCCTCTCTCCCACTATACAGCTGTCTCAAACTTAGCAGGGCCTCTGTGACCAAATTGCATTGTCTGATCCCCAAACTGCATTGATAGGCCTCTCTCCCACTATACAGGTGTCTCAAACTTAGCAGGGCCTCTGTGACCAAATTGCACTGGTGATCTCCAAACTGCAGTGATATGCTTCTCTCCCACTATGCAGGTGTCTCAAACTTAGCAGGGCTTCTGTGCCCAAACTGCACTGTCTGATCTCCAAATCGCATTGATAGGCCTCTCTCCCACTGTACAGGTGTCTCAAATTTGATAAGCCTCTCTCCCATTATATAGGTATCTCAAATTTTGTTCACTCTCAAATCTAGCTCACTCGCAAATTTAGATAACTCTCAAGTGAGACAGAAGCCACCAGTGAATTACGGTGGTGGGTCACTCTGACTAGGGCCCCTCGCATCACAAGGTGAAAGTCCAAGCTGCGCCCATCCAAGCCACCCTCCAACCAACAAATACCCTTCCCAACCCACACAGCCTGCTCACCACAGCAAACCGGGCTCAGGGAGACAGACAGTAAAGAGAGCTACTGATAACACCCAACTTAATAACCCTTACCACCCCCTTCCCCTAGGACAGCGACTGCACGAGTCGCCAACTTCAGCCGGAACAACACCTACAGACGGAGCCCAAACTAGTAGCGGACACCCCCTCACCCGCCACTACACCACAAGACCACAAGACAACAAAACCAGAGCAGCACCAACTAGACGTCACAAAACAAAGACTAAACAACTCTCAATCGTACAATGCCGCGCAAACGACCGATCCCAAGGAAGAGACGAAGAGATGAAAGAACAAACACTCCAGAACAGCAACTTAGAACAACAACCATAGACTGGACCCCCACAAACAGAAGCACAAACGGAAGCAACTCTGAGAGAAGAGAAAAATCCCTCTACCTAACTCCATACCTCGCAGACAACTGGCCACCACGGCAATCTGACCCAACATTAGAAGCAGCAACATCAAACAACCTAACACAAGCAAGTAGAAGGATGAACAACAAACAGACGACCGACGCAATAACCCCCTACATCACCAAAGCAAGAGGAACCTCCGATCAACAACCACAACTCCCGGAAGATGAACCCTATGAAAACACAAAAAACCCAAGACAAAACCTAGAAGAACTCTTCGAAGATGCTAACACCCCAAATCCCACAGCCCAACAAGTGACCAACCAGGAAGGAAACCTCAACACCGAGCAGAAGACGACCTCGACAAAGCCCAAACCAAACAACACCTCCAAACTTCACTGCAATCTAATAAATGCAAGATCCAAGTCAAAGCACTCAACAGAGATCTTTGACCTACTCGACGACAACAGCATTGACATCCTGTTCATCACTGAAACATGGCTGGATGACAACTACAAAATCACACTCCAAAGCTGCCTTCCGACCCATTTCAAATGCCTACAAATAAACAGAAAAAACAAAAAAGGAGGAGGCATCACTATAGCATTCAAAGAACACCTGAAAATAAAAACTGACAAACCACTCAACATCCTCAACTGCGAAACCATGGTAATACACCTAACAGCGAGCCCAAAATCCAACATCACATTCATCCTGGTATACAGACCACTGACATATAATGCAACATTCGTCTATAACTTCATAGAAGCCATCACCAATTTAGCCATCAACCACGAACACCTAGTCATCCTGGGGGACTTCAGCATCTGGTTTGAAGACAGCCACGCCAACTCCCAAAACTCAGTAATTGAACAACTCAACACCATGAAACTACAGCAACTAGTCAAAGGAGCAACGCACTCGGCAGGACACACCCTAGACGCAATTTTCACCAAAGAAAAACTCATCACCACGGCACCTCCATTACAAATACTGTGGAGCGACCATCACATCATCCCATTCGTGGTCACTCTGCCTACCCAAGCCTACATCCAACATCCGAAACTCACAACCACCACCAAAAGAAACTGGAAACAAGTCAAAGAAAGCAACCTATTCGAACAACTGGAATTAACGAAACCCTCAACTACAGAACTGGAGCTAGCTGACCTAGACGGGAAAGCAGAGATACTGCACAAATGGATCGCAGATACAATAGACAAGATCGCCCCAGAAAAACTGTTCACCCCATCAAAAAAAAGAGCAATGGCAAAATGGTTCACCCACTATTAAACTCCAAGAAAAAGGAAAACAAAAAGATGGAATTGGAATGGAGGAAAGAATACAACCCAGGGAAAAAAACACTGTACCAGAAACAAATCCGCGCATACAAGAAGGAAATTCAAAAGGCAAAGAGAAGACATTATGATGACAGAATCAACAATGCCACCAAAACACAAAAAGAAATGTTTAGCATCATTGAAGAAATGAGAAACCCACCAGGCTGCGATAAGACCCCAACCCCATCAGAAAAACTATGCAACGACCTGGCGGACCACTTAAAAAAAAAATCAATGCCATCGACAAACCATACAAGAGCAACCAACCAACCACAACATACAACCCAACGAACCTAACAAGGAACCACAGCACAAACTCCAAAGCTTTCCTGAAATAGCAGAGGCATTCACAATGCTGGTAAAACGAAGCAAGAAAGCGGGATCACCCATCGACCCCTGTCCCCCAGACATCTACCAATCAATCCTTGTGCAAGGATCGCCAACAGAACATTACAGAAACCTTCTAAATCTATCACTATCAACAGGGACTGTACCGAAGATCTTCAAATCAGCATACATCAAGCCACTCTTGAAAAACACAAGTGGTGACGTAGATGACCTTTCCAACTACTGGCCGATCTCTAACATCCCCTACCCAGCAAAACATCTAGAAACCTTTGTATATAAACTAACCCAAGAACACGTAGAAAAAAGCCACCTGCTGGACCAAGCTCAAATCGGTTTCAGACCAGCGAGAGGAACGGAAACAGCACTACTATCCATCTGGGAGGACCTCAAAACTAACGCAGACTCAAACACTACCTCAGCCCTTATTCTGCTCGACCTCTCTGCAGCCTTTGACACAGTTAGCCACGACACACTGACCAAAAGACTAGAAGACATAGGCATAACAGCTCAGCACTACGCTGGACCAAATCATTCCTAGCAGACAGAACAGAAACCGTATGGATCAAACCTTTCAAATCCACTCCACGAGTTAACGACTGTGGAGTGCCACAAGGATCCTCACTATCTCCACCATATTTCAACATCTATCAGACCCCGGTCATCAGAATCTTCAAAAAATACAACATTACATGTTACAACTACACAGATGACACTCAGGTCATCTACAAAATCAAAGACACCGACGCCGACCATTCAACCCTAATCGACTGTCTAAAAGAAGTCTTCAACTGGATGGATGCCAACAACCTGAAAATCAACCCAGGAAAGACAGAAATCATGATTGTATCCAAAGACCAAGAGAACGAAACCACCATCCCATGGCCTACGGAAATGGGATACACACGGACACCATCGAAGGTAGTAAGAAATCTGGGAGTCGTAATGGACAACACCCTAACCCTGGAACCACAAATAAATGCAACAGTGAAGAAATGTTTTTTTCTCCTCCACACGGCAAGAAGAATTCTACCCTTCCTCTCCTTCACGCACAAAACACTCACTATCGTCGCCCTAATCATGTCAAAAATCGACTATGCAAACAGCCTCTACCTCGGAATACCAGAATACCTCCTGAAGAAACTGCAACGGATCCAAAATGCAGCAGCAAGACTACTCCTCAAACTATCCAGAAGAGACCACATCACTCCAGCCCTAAAAACACTACACTGGCTCCCAGTAAAACAACGCATCACCTTCAAAACAATGTGCATAACGCACAGGGCAATCAGCGGACAAGAAGCAGAATTCCTACAAAAGAAAATAACAGTCTACAAACCAACGAGACCCCTACGATCAAGCAACGAAATCCGCCTGGAACTCAAACCATATCTTAAGAAAAAACTTGGAGGCACCTCCTTCTACCACTTAGCCGCAAAAACCTGGAACTTCCCAAAAGAAATAAGAAACACTGAAGATCACCGAAAATTCAGGAAATCACTAAAAACCTGGCTCTTCAACACCACAGACTAAATCTGGAAACCAAAACCGGAAAAAATTATGACTAAGCCGGAAAGGACACGGACATCCCCGACCCGAGAGGGTAGCTCCCACGGCACCTGGACAGGTGACACCGGATAGACTGGAACACAGGCGGCATGCACAGAGGCTGAGTCAACTATCCCAGACAATCCGACCAACACTTTTGCCCGCCCCTTCGTTACCTCCAGGTACCACAGTAGTGTGGAATTGTCGAGACATTGGCAATCACCACACTACCTGAGAGGTTGACATTGCCAGGTGTACTGGCCACAGGAGTATGAAGGGAGGATAAGGGGAGCTATGAGAGAGCATGTTAAAAGTGGGGGCCAGAGGAGTAAGGAACCTTGTATACCAGTCGGACCCAGATCAGGACAGAGCCGCATCAGGGGAGACTATGCAAGCCGAGCACCTCAATTCAGGAAAGAGACGCAAACTAACCAACCCTACTAACAATTTCCCTTTCTGCATACACCGCTCAAACTCCAAACCAAACACAGCCAAAACCTACAGCACAACAAACCGCACAAACTTCTCTACATTGCAACAACAAAACAAAAACACACATAGGGCCTCATTACACGGATGGCGTTAGGGATTTACCGGTACCGGTAAAATACCGGTACCGGTAAATCCCTACCACCTTACTATGAGGTCCCTTTGGGGGTTAGGGGATTTAACGCCTGCTTTTTGCAGGCGTTAAAATCCAACCCGCTAAGGGACCTCGGAGCTAATTACGGCACCGCAAAATTGCGGTGCCATAATTAGCGCCTTCCCCATTCCCATAGAGCCCTATGGGGCAGAAATGGGAATGGGGAAGGGCAATGGCGGAAGGGGGATTTACCGCCCCTCCAACCTTGGAATGGGGCGGTAAATCCCCTTTCCGCCAAGGCGGTGCCGGTATTTTACCGGCATGAGCCATGGCGCTAATAGCGCCATGGCTCACCGCCTTCCGTGTAATGAGGCCCATAGTCTTGCACAACAGTACACGATGACTACCGGCCGCAAACACCCCAGGCCCAGCCAACGGACCCACCGAGCTGAGGACGCCAACAGCACATAACTGCTCTCTTGCACTTTTCCTGCTTCCTCCCATTAACTCAACCTCCCCTCCTCTTTCAGAGCCGCCAGACTGCCAGGGGACCACTCCGGTGGTGATAGTGCACGGTACAAATGGCCTTTAACATTAACATTAACATTTTATTTTTATAAAACTTTGATTGGACATTCTTTTATTTTGAATTCATTGTTCTAATGTTGTTTGGTTTGCTTGTGTTACCAAGTCCCCTCCCCTTTTGTAGAGTATAGCTTGCCGTCAGCCTACAGTGTCAAAACCAGCCAAGGAGGTATACTGCTCATGTTCTGATTTGTTCACCTTTGTGATTGGGATCACTGTTTGTTTAGTAGTAGTGTGGATGAGTGTGTGTTTAGCCACTACCCATCCCTGTACTTCTGCATAACAGCAGTAATTGTGTCACACTGACGAAATTCAAATATGTAGTGGAGCAAAACATGCATGCCTTCTGTCCCATCTTGTATTTGATCTCATACTAGCTTTTGGTCTTAGAAACAATGATGACTACATAATGATCACCATCAGAATAACGGAAGTTGCAAACCCTCCTATTTGCAGACGGCATGCTCTTGTGTCTAAGTAATTATGATTGTGATCTATCCTGCGTCATTTAGATGATCAAAAATGGGATTAATGTACAGGCGACAAAATATTTAGGGATGCATTAATGATCATGCACTCACAAGGTAACAACAACATCTTGAGGTTTATCACTTTAAACTATGAGCTGCAACAGACAACATAAAAAATTCAGCAATGATTTTCCCAAAATAAACATAGCAGTTGTTTTATTCTAAGTCTAGACCCCACTATTTCTAGCCATCACCATACATCTGGAGTTATGGTCTTGCCTGAAGGTGAGCATGTGCCATAATATCAGCACAGTCAAGATGACGGTCTTTGCAAAACGTCTGTAAACCATCTGAACCACACTCTGACCCCAAAGGCCAAATTTAAGACAATAAACAAATTAATCTGTGGCTTTGTGTGGGATGAGAAAAAAACGAGATTGTCATTGTCTAAGAAATCACAATGTTCCCCGGTATGTATTAATCCCAACATGTGAGTAAATTAGTGAATATTGAACTGTTGGTCATGAAGGATGAGCACCACAGACAGGATTGAAGACCTGAAAAACGAAAATGGCAAATTAAAATCATTCAGAGCGCTGAACAAGGAGCGCATCCTCCAGAACTCAGAAATATGTAATTTCTTCCACATGCCGCCCCAGTCACTCCCTTCAATGCTCAATTGCACATGACTGCAGAAGAGCCACCCGCTCTCTGCTGACCATGCACAGGTATAGAAAGAACACTCAGGCTTTCAATTCTCACTGATGTGCCACCCATTCCCTACTCCATCCCACCTATACCAAGTGCTTGTAACAAGCACCTCTGAACGCTCAGCTCTGCATCATCTTTCAGCTCAGAAACTCCACGTCCCCATTCCCTCACCCCCTCATCTCACCTGTGTGCTCATCAACATGCGATCAGTAACTGTCCATGCCACAGACATCCAAGACCTGATCATCAACTTAAACCTTTACATACTAGCCATTACAAAATCATGGCTCCACCTTGCCATTGGCCCGGCACTCTCCATCACCATTCCTCATGGGAATACCATCCATCGCTGTGATCGCCCCTTTATACACCCTCCACATTGCCTATCGCACTCCAGGGCGTAAGACCTCTTACAGCACATTCACGCCAACATCAAACCCACCTCCAAAATACTTATCATGGGGGACCTCAACCTGGGCTACAATGGCCCTGCAGACAGTGACGCCCTCAATCTTGCCAACTCTCTGAATGCCCAAGGCTTCACAAAACATGTCTCCAGCCCGACACATTGGGCCTCATTACGAGTCCAGAGGTATCTGTGCCGGAAAAACTGGCAGGCTGCCGCCGGACCCGGAATGAATTACCGCCTCTGGACTTGCCGGATTTACCGGGGCATTAAAGCCCAGGTTGTCCGGTAATTCCGGAGGTGGAATAACGTTACTCCCCATTCCAATGGAGTCCCATACTCCATGGGATGGGGACCATGGAAACACCGGCACCGTCATTAACGGTGCTGGTGTTTCCATTTCCGTCTGCAGACGGGTGGCGTTACTCTCCCCAGGTCAGACCTGGTGGGACTAACACCACCCACCTGCAGAACTCGTAGTTTGCCAGTCCGGAAACAATGGTGGCGGCGGGTTTACCGCCACCGTTGTTTCTGGACCGGCAGGGTCATAATGAGGCCCATTGGCTAGGGAGAACTTTAGATTGGATCGCCAACCTCAACTGCCCCACCACTGTCATAGCCAACTGCCCTGACCTCGGGACTAACCACCACACTATCATCTTCAATGCACTGATATGCTACTCACAGACCACCTTCAACACCCCTCTCCAGCCAGCAATCACACGCTGCTCCCGTAAACTCACCAAGGAGTGCCTCCTCCCCCTCCTGCTTACAGATCACACACTCGCACGTGAATCGCTGCCCTCGGATCCCACTGCACTCCTCAACATATATAACTGTCATTTCCACAGCAGTTGACACCATTGCCCTGCTCAAACTGTGTAATGCCAAACCCACTACTCGTAGGAACGCTTGGTACACCCCTAACTTCAAACCATGAGGACCATGAAACGCATGCTGGAAGCAAGCTGATGCAACTCCCACACAGTAACTAACAAACCATGTCTCACTAACTTGTCCAAAGATTGCAAGCAGGCCATCCTCACAGCCAATCTCCAACAGAATTTCCCAAGCCCAGTCCCAACCATGTGAGCTATTCTCTATCTTATATGATATAGAGACCCATGTCCCACCCACCATCAACTTTAACAAGGATGCAGCCTTTACCAACAAAATCCCCATCGTTCAACAAAAGATGTGAGTGAAGCAAGAAGCCTCCCAGCTGATGCCCCACACCTGAACCGCACACCTAACTCTGCCTCACCAACCACTCCCACCCCAATTGGCTATCCCCATCTCTGAAGATGTCACCAAAATCATTGCAAGCCTCAAACCCTTTCATTTTCAAGCAGACACTTGTTCTGCACCACTCATCAAAGACTGTGCAGCAGCCCTCACACATTCCTACCTCATAAACAAGAACATCTGAAGCCCACATCAATCAGGTTTCTGCTCAAGGCACGGCACGGAATCTGTGCTCCTTGGCATAAAAAAACAATTAGATGACATCCATGGTTCCGGCAAACCTAGTCCTTTTACTTCTGCTCGACCTATCAGCAGCATTTGGCTTGGTTAGCCACCACACGCTCTGCCACCACCTCACGATCGCCACTAAGTTATCCCCTGAAGCAACCAGCTGGGTCACCTCATTTCTAGCAGACAGGACTGCTTGAGTCTATGCAGGGAATGCATCTGCCATCCCCACACCAGTTCTTTGTGGGGTTCCCCAAGGCTCCTGCGCCTTCCCCTCCCCTTACAACATATACATCAAGCCCCTTTTACGGCCATCTAGATGCCCCCAGTATTTCCTATGCCAACTAGGCCGATGATACCCAGATCCTCCTCCCACTTACAGGTGGCCACACACAAGACACAATCTACATCAACAAAATGTATAACACCATGCAAGCCTGTATGGCCACACACCAACTGTGTCTCAATACAGACAAACCTGAGTTCCTCTTAGTGGGCCCCCCTCAAAACTAGCCAAACTAGACCCAGCCTTTCAGTCCTTCACAATTGACACCATCACTATCCCAGTCTCTCCCCATGTCAAAACTCTGGGAGTCTTCCTGGACTCGAATCTCAACATGACCCAACATGTACACACTATCGCCTCGTCAGCTGCCCACACCACCAAGCACTTGAATGCAGCTAAACCTTTCCTCACCACTCAAAACTGACTAACCATAGCTAAAGCAGTAATCGGCTCCCCACTAAACTACTGCAACTCCCTCCTAGTAGTCACCTCTAAGTGCAACCTCAATAAATTCCAGACTATACAAAAGAATGCTATCCGTGCAGCCATGAACCTGACCAAACGGGACCATGATGACAGACCATAGAAAAGCTGCCCACTGGTTACCCATAAGAGAGCGAATTAACTTCAAAATTCTTTCCATCACCCAGTGCTGCCTCTCAAATTCTGCATCGTCTACCTCTCGCACAGCCTCATCAGACATACCTCCTCAAGATCAATCAGAGCAGCCTACAGCGACCGCCTGACCATCCCACAATGTATGCACTCGAAAGCTGGAGGTTCTAGCTTCCCATTCATTGCTGCACATCTCTGGAACACCCTGCCCCATCTGAGGGCCGAAACTGCATACTGGCCATTTAGGAAGCAACTCAAAACCAGACTTTTTAAAAGAATCCAGTGTACTCCTTTCTGCTGCTACCCTTACCCTCTTCCCTTCCTTCTGTAGCCAGCACCTGGATGCCTGCAGGCTTTGCACACTCTACTTAAATAAAGAAATGTTTCTTAGGGATGTAATAACCTTAGTCGTGCTTGGTCCAAATGTGAGTGGCAAAGTATGTTTATTTAATGTTTTATCTTGATGTTGTTTTCATGTCAATAGTTCTGAACGAATTTTAGGTTGTGCCTTCTCTATTGCCATCTTAATTACCTTGTCTGGATAACCGCGCTGTAATAACTTCATCTGTAACAAAGTGGCTTCTTCGTCAAAGTCTTGTTCTTTCATGCTAATATTCTGCAATCTTAAGAATTGTGAATATGGTAAATTCTGAACCAGCATTCTCGTATGGTTAGACTTACAATGTAACACATAATTGCGATAAGTACTCTGATGAAAGAGAGCAAAACTGATTTTGTGATCATCCTGTAATATAGCATTGCTATCCAAAAACTTAACCATGTGTTGAGACCAAGTGGAAGTGAATTTTATAGTGTCATGTATTGAGTTAATGTTAGTCAAAAAATCAGATAGGTCTACCGGTGATACCTCCCACAGATAAAAAAAGTCATCAATAAATCACATTGGAACACTGCCAGTATAACATTATGCTAGCACGATACTATGTCGCATACGGCCCTTAATAGGAAGAAACCAGCTTCTAGAAGGTTTCACCGTTTGTGGCTGATCATCTCCAGCTCTTGCAGGAAGACTGAAGGAACTCAGTCTAAGAGAAGGACCGCTCATAAAGGGTAAAATACCATATGTGGTTGGTGGGCCCTCACAACAGCCAGTTTAATCTACATTAAAAAACCTAAAAAACAGCAGACCACTCAACATTATTGTTCTAGCCATGATGAAAGTGGTTTCAACACCTGGATACCACTGAAACCGGTTGGTTCATCTTTACACTGTGTCTGTGCATGAAATAGATTAAAAATTGAAGAACCGGTGCGAGACTACAGTTTGATCTCTCCATAAAACAAAAGGATAGACCAATATCTTTTTGACATTCTCGCGTTTGAGGTTCAGGAGAAGCACGAGGACAGAGGGGAATTCACATTAGAACTCTGGTCCACCTATTTAAATTTTAAATTTAAATTTTAACTATATCCAGCTACACACACCATGGTTTTGTGGTTCAAATGTCATAGTACCAACCAGGGACCTGTTGGACTTTTAAGAATATCTGTCCTCCATAGAAACTGAATAAAGTTGAAAAAATGTTTCACTTGGAAGACAGTCTTGATATATGGTAAAAAGACAACAAAAAATTGCAACCAAATAATGGTCTCTTTGAAAATGATCTAAAAACAAGATTACCTGAATCACATTGTCCGACATCAATAAATCTCAGCCACCGTTTTCCACCTCTTTTCCATTCCACTGAGTCCAAAGTGTTTGTATATTCAAATTGTTGCATGATCAAATTGGCATATGCCGGTGCATATCTGGCCCACATGGAGGTGCCTTTCAATTGTTGAAAACATTATTTCCCAAACTTGAAATAACTATTGGACAAGACAAATCGTAAAAGATCACACAGAAAACAATGATTTAAATCCATTACTTGCTGTCTTTGGAAAGTCACTGCTCCGCCTCAATCCCTTACTCATGTGGAATATTAGGGTAAAGGCTGGCTACATAAATTGTTTTTGCTGTTGTTGTTTTTTCTATAATCTTTATTGTGCATTTGGTAATTCAACCTTTTGCACATCAACATATGGAGTCCACAGGAAACATATCACTTAAAGAGCAAAATACAAAAATTTCACAAGGCCATGGCATTCAGTAAATAAAAACAGGACGTCCAGTGAAGGCGATTTCCCTGTAGATTAACCACTGGGTTAGTAGTCAATTTAGCCTTAGGCTTGATAGTGCAGGCTAAATCAATGGAAACAATTGCATGATCACTGAGTTTGGTGGTGCATATATCAAGGCTCGGGCTACAGTTATGCATGGCATTGTTGATAAAAACAAAATCAATTCTGCTTTTAAAAGTGCCATTCAACCATGTGGGTCTATATCCACCATCCTTGGTGGGCAGAGTGGCCGTATCCAATTCAGCAAGGATGTAGCACCAGTTCCCTCCCTGTTTGCCCGGTTATGCCACGGAGACCCTCACCGGGTACTGGGCTGTGTCAGCCACACAATCCACATTGAAGTCTCCTGCCAGAATTATGGGACCCTTGTGGTTGGTGGCACACCACTCCCGTAGGGTATTTGTGACTGGTATTTGTGACTGTACTTTAAGGGAGGCGGTGGAATCACCGCCCAGGGAGTCATAGATGGTCATCAATAATGAGGGGCATATGTGGAAAGGAGAACTGTGCATGCCCCTGCAAATAACGTAGCTGTGTGTCCACCTGGCCTTATGGGGTTTCAAGATGTATGCACCCTTAGTGCCCACGCATAAGCCGTCTTTAGGTTGCCCTGAAAGCGGGATCTTTGACAGACTAAAGAGCAATGTAAAGCCATTTAGATCTAAAGTGCTTGTCAGAGGGCGTGGCTTCGCACTGAAGTGAGTGGTATGGCATTGTAGGAGCTCCTGCTGCATCTCCGCCAACAATGACAGTTTCACTGGAGCAGCTCCATGTAAAAGCTCCATAAATAACGATTGGAGCGAGGAAGGGTCGGGTCCTGAATGCCCAGAACCTTAGGGTTCGTGCACCCTTTCCACATCGTTGTTGAAGGTCGTCTGTGTGCACCCTGGCAGGAAGGAAAATGGCGGCGCTCCGTCCTGGAGCTTCGGAGAGAGAGTGCGAGCTATGTGGAGCTACAAATGAGGGGGCGAATATGTGCTCCTTACAAACTGAGGGATAACAGCGAACAGAGAATATTGAAGGCATTGAAGGCATGCTGCTGCTGTTAATTCAACACAGACTCTATCTTACAGTCTAATTGCCCAGCAAACCCAGGGCACACAGATCCACCCCTGACAAGCCGAGCTGCGGCTCCGGAAAACAACAGAAGCGGTTGGGACTTTGTAAGGATGAATCAGAGCATACTAAGGCTGAAGTGCAGCTCTGGACCTGATGTGCTCCGCACCCGAGCAACGCTGCAGGGGACAGACTATCTGAGCACCTTGCACGGCACTACGGCAGGGCTACACCCAGCCTGGGTGACTCATTCTAAAGGCTGACTGGAGTCGTATGCAAATCACTTGGGTTCTGGGTGCGCCCAGTCACACTCCCAACGACCACCATCACGTTGCTGCGGGCAAGCAAGTGGATCCTTAAGGGCTGGAGCCCATGACTCATAAGGTAGGTGGTGGGAGCCCGGGAGTGGGGATACGACCCCCGTTCTCTCCTCCCGCATCCCTTCTGGGTGGATGGCAGTGCGGGCCAGGCGAGGGTCTGCGCTCAAAATAGCAGAGGATGCTGGAGTCGCCGGGATTGGGCCCAAGGATCATGGGAAGATTACTCCCACTGCACTCTACCTCATCAACTACCATTCTGGCAGCATCCCAACTTAATAGCCGCTCATCTCCAGACCCGCTGGATGGTGGGGGTCCTTGACTGTCTATGTTTATCTCTGGATCCTCTCTTGGAGTTGTGTGCTGCCTGAAGCGGCCTTATACTCTATGGGGCCCCAATATCACACACCCAGATCCATTCCTGAGGCTCAAGACAGTGAGGTCTGCCACCTATTGCATCTATCCTCCAAATATTCCTGCAGTGGGGCAGAATCCCACACACACTCCTTGGATCCTCCCATTTGGTGCTGCTGAGACTATGGCTGCTTCTTTAGCACAGTGGGAGGGGGCCCTTGTCTGCTGACCCTGGAACACTCACACAACTAGTGCAGCAGGGGGCCTAGGTGAACTCAGGAGCCTGGAGTCCCATTTGGCCATTCTTCATCCGCCCGGCCACCCTGCCCTAAGGCGGGTCTAGAGGATCCACTCGTCGCACTCAGCGGGACCTGGTCCTGTCTGTCCCCTGGAGGCTTTGGAGGGGAGGGGCACTCTGTGGATATCCTTGCTCTAACGCTGAGGAGTTGGGGCGGTTCGCTCCCCTGCTTGGAATCCACTCTAAGGATCTGAAATCTGGTCCCCAGCGTGGGTCCCTGTGGTGGGGCCTGGGCCCCATGTGACTCCTGACTACCTTCTTGGCTGCTGAGATTAAATGCTTAGGGATATCAGGGAACTTGTTGAATAAGGGGAAACCTGGTCTGCCAACCCCGTATTGAACTGGGGCTCTCTCCCCTACCCCCTCCTCTCTGATAGCGCAGTACATTAGAGGAATCAAACAAGGGAGGTTTGGACTCTCGGGATAAAGGGGGAAAGATGGTGAAAGGTGGTAAAAACATTAAGCAGCTGGACATCTCGACGTTAATGAATCAACCCACCTCTGAGAGAATGAAGAAGGGCGACCAAACTGACCCGCAATCAGGGGAGCCACCAGCGGCAACAGGCGGCACCTCTCCCACTCAACCTGTTACAAAATTAGATTTGCAGGAGCTCCTGGCAGCCATGACGAGGGAATTCCATAAAGGAACCAAACAAGTCATGAGCAAAATATCCACGTTGGACAAGCATGTGGCATCAATTGTAGGCAGAAGAGCTGATGTTGAGAACACTCTCTGTGAACTCTTATTCAAAGCTGAAGAAATTAATGATAGAGTCGATGCCCTCGAGGCTAAATGCGAGGCTTTGGAAGCTAAACAGGAGGATGGTGAGAATCGCTCAAGGCGTAATAACATACACCTAAGGGGAATCCCTAACTCGGTCTCAGACGCAGACTTGGAAAGCTACACCAAGGACCTATTCCGATTCATAATCACGCTGCCCAATGACTACCAGCTTGAAATAGATTGAGTTCACCGAACAAGAGTCAGGCAATCCTTCTCTGCCCCCCTGGACATCCTAGCCAGGATTAATTTCTTCAAGGTTAAGGAGGAAATCATGCGGGAGTCCAGGAACACCAGACCCATCCAATTCATGGGAGTGGCCATTCTACTGTTCCAAGACCTCACTAATGTTACCCTCCTCAAGTGAAAAGCATTGTAGCATTTAGCTGAATGGCTGATGGATAAGAAGGTTACAAACCACTTGGGCTTTCTGACCTCCCTGATCTTCACCTGGGAAGGCAAACAAAAACAGATTCACTCCCCAAAGGAAGCTGAGAAGTTCATAGGGTCTGGAGTGGAGAGCAAAGGCTCGTAAATAATCTCTGCCTCCCGAGACCCAGCAGAGAAACCAACCACGAGCACCTGGACAAGAGTGAGCAGGAGGCGCTATATACAGAGCCCGATTCTGGAAACATAATAAGGACCCGGACTGAATGGAGCATCTTGCCCGGAATCACCAATCAGGAATCTTCTTTTCTAATCTTCCCATGGGTTGGTGACCACTGATAGTCTACCGGGAGGAAAACAAATGGTGAACCCCCATGCCGCTGTGACTGCAATTGAAGTGCTATCTCTTCCCAGTAACCTTTAAGAAGGGGGTTTTTAACCCCAGGCACGACAATGAGGCATACTTATGGTATTGTTGGGTGTGTACTGTTTTAGCATATTGGAGAATTCCTCCTTTTCCATCTTGAAATTATGCTGTTTATCCTACATTAGGCGCAGTTGGCCATTAGTTGTTGGTGGTGGGATTGAGCCGGAAACCCCGTTGGTGTAGGGCTGTTCCCGACCACTTTTAGGGGGCGAGGAGAGGAGGGAAGTGGGGGGGTTGGGTTGGGGTTTGAGTTAAGGGGGGAAATGTTACTCAGGGAAATTCATAAAACTAAAGGCAACAAGACATCTACAGGCAACATCCATCTGGCCACACTCAGGCAGGTAATTCATACTTCACACACAAGCAAGGGCATCTCAACTAACACAATTAGTAGCATTCACACCAGTAGAGACCATGGGCTCTAGCATTGAACGGGAAATTAGAATGCTACCGTGGAATGTGCAGGGGCTCAAATTCCCAGGTAAAAGGAAATCAATACAGCGTAGATTAAGACAACTCGCAGGCGACATTGTATGTCTGCAGGATGCCCATTTGCTTCAAGCAGATGGGTACAGAATTAAATTCCAAAGATTTAAGAAAACATACTTTGCCGCCTCAGGGGAAAAAAAGGCAGAGGTGGCTATGATGCCAAGTGAAAATGTGCCACTAACCCAAATCACAGTAAAAAGGGATCCCAGGGGTAGATTCCTGCTGCTTAAGGGCCTGTTCCTGGAAGAGCCTATTACCATAGCTGCTATCTACTCTCTGAACACTGAACAGGATAAATTCCTGCGCATCTTATTTCACCAATCGTGGTATTCACTGAGGGTCATCTCCTGATTGAAGGGGACTTCAACATTGTACTGGACCCCCAAGTCGCTAAAACCCTGCCCCCCCCAATAGGGCAGATTTCTCCCAGGCACTGGGGCTGGCGAAATTCATCAGGGAAATGTAAACAGTCAACGTTTGGCAGTTACCTAACATGGGAGTGGCTGACTTTAATTTCTACTCTAATGCTCATAAAGTCTTCTGCAGGATAAATCTGCTTCTTATGCCAGGTTGTCTATTCCCCTGTCTGGAAAAGGTACAAATTCACATGAGGCTCCTTTCAGACCATACCCCTGTCACAGCGGATCTACGGATTCAGGGTTCTCCAGCCCCTCCCCAAAAATGTGGGAAATAACAAGATGCCAACCTTCTTGATGCCATTATAAAAAGAGAACTGGGCGAGACCCTTGTTCACTACTTCAATGAGAACACGACTAGGGATTCCCCTATTGCAATGATCTGGGACGCAATGAAGTCGGTGGTGCGGGAGGCGCTGATTAGTGCAGGTGCAGAACAAAGAAGGATCTCTCGACTCCAAGGCACTAAACTAGAAGCTGTAGTCGCTGACCTGGAAAGTAATTCTAAAAAATGGCATACGAGGAAAGGGGAGAGGGTACTCAAAAAAGCCAAAGTAGCCCTATAAATGCACTGGGCAGACAGATCAGCTAAGGCCCTTGCAAATACGAAACAATTCTACTTCATCAATGGCAATAAAGCAAACCGTGTTCTGGCACATAAATTAAAAAAGGTACATAATAGAAATAATATCTTAAAGCTGAAGGGGGGTGATGGTAAGATGCCATTTACTGAACAAGAAAAAAGGGATCTGATGGTTGAGCACCATAGTCAAATCATGGCGGGGCCCCCTATTACACCGGAAACCCACATGGAGCATTTAAGCCCCAGTAATCCCTTTCTTTTCTGGCACTTTTGGACCCCCTAGAGTGGCCAATCTCAACGGAAGAAACGACTGAAGCAATTAAATCCCTGAAAAACCGTGCTCCGGGCCCTGATGGGCTCACTGCCAAATTCTTTAGGTTATACTCACATATCCTGGCCCGGAGCTCTGAGCCTTATTCAATTCCTTCCTCACAACAAAAACTATCACCCCATCAATGGCTGAATCACTCACCATTCTCACTCCCAAACCAGGTAAAGATCCAGAGCTCTGCTCCACCTATAGACCGATCACATTAATCAATAATGATGGAAAAATGTTCTCCAAAATTCTCGCTACTAGGCTGGGCAACGTTCGCCCGAAATTGATAGACCC
The DNA here is from genome assembly GCF_040938575.1 of Ambystoma mexicanum. Taxonomy (NCBI): domain Eukaryota; kingdom Metazoa; phylum Chordata; class Amphibia; order Caudata; family Ambystomatidae; genus Ambystoma; species Ambystoma mexicanum. The sequence continues at coordinate 743,811,555 of NC_090928.1, forward strand.
TTACCAAACAGCATTAATTCCTGGTAGAAGCACCCATGATAATATCAGGCACACAATAAATCTGATAGAAACTGCAACCAGAAAGGGGGATAAATTGGCAGTCATCTCTCTAGATGCCCATAAAGCGTTTGACCTGATGGATTGGGGATACATAAGGGCAACGCTCTCTCATTTTGGGTTTGGCCCAATTTTGTAGCCTGGACTATGTCTAATTATCAAAGCCCCTCCACCCAACTAAGAATGAATGGGACAAAAACAGATAGGATTTGCATAACCAGAAGCACCAGGCAAGGATGCCCACTATCTCCACTTATTATCGCCCTATTAATGGAGCCGTTTGCTTGCAAGCTGCGACAAAACAGTAACATAAAGGGACTTACTGTGGGTGGGAGGGAATTCAAAAAGGCCATGTATGCTGACGATGTCCTCCTTATAATTACACAGATATATAAATGAGCTGGGGCCCTTTGGGAAGAAATAGCGGCCTTTGGGTGAGTCTCTGGATTTAAAGTGAATTATGCTAAATCATCTGCACTGGCAGTTAACATCCCGCGCAAGGAAATAGAAGCGCATGCCCCACTCATCCCCATCCCCTGGGCTTCACCAGCATGGGGTATTAAGGAGACCAAATTCCCCCAAAAAATAGAACGGATATACCAATACAATTTTCCACCTCTATTCAGAGAATTACAAAAGACCTATTATGATGGGAAAAGCAGGAAATCTCTTGGCTAGGGAGAATAACCACGGTTAAAATTAATATTGTCCAGAGGATTATCTACCACTGCACAGCCCTCCCAGTTAATATACCAGAATCAGACCTGAGGAAATTACAGAAAAGCGTAATTAATTTATATGGGCAGGGGAAAAAACGCGTATTGCCATACAAATCATGATCCGTTCTATGGTCCTGGGTGGCATGGGTGCCACGGATCTAGCCAGATACTGCCGGGCAGCTCAGCTCTCTCACGCAATCAAGTGGAAATTCCTGACAAGTCAGCCTCACCTGAAGCGAATCGAGGAGGCATGGTGCCTGGGTCCTCTCTCCACTCTTGGCCACATAGCTCCCACCAGGACTCTGGCAGACTCAAACCCCCCACGAGCACAAGAAATACTATAACAAACTGGCAACAAGCAGCACGCAAATGGGGGTGTACGGGCACAATTGGTCCCCTGACTCCGATTTGGGGTAATCCAGATTTCACCTCTGGCATCCCCCCCAATAGCTTTACAAATTGTAGGAGGGGAGGCCTGAAGAGACTTGGGGACTTCCTCCGAGATGGCTCCCCCCTCACATTCATAGAATGTAAATCAAAGTTCAATGTCCCAGAACCAGAGAGTTTCCACTGGGCACAAATCAGGCACTGGACATCGCAGGGCGAAATCAAAGAAAAAAGGAGGGGGAGACTTGACCGCGTTGGAAAGGACCCTAACAGCATCCGCTCTCAAGGGCAAAATATCCACTTTATATCGACTGTTAGATAACACAGATCCTTCCAGGAAGGAGAAATACATGCTCAGTTGGGAGAAAGACCTGGGATGTACATTAGAAATTGAGGACTGGGGCAGAATTTGTGGAAGACTATATAGCACCACCAAATGCATCACGAACAGGGAAGGGGGATACAAGGTGTGCTACCTGTATCACGTGACTCCTGAACTGTAACACAAAAGTGACCTCACTATTCCCACGGGCTGTTTGAGAGGCTGTTAAAATACTGGAACCCTGTTTCACTTGCTATGGGTCTGCCCAAAATCAATGGGATCTGGAAAGCAGTTTTGGAACATATCAAGCTGATCACAGGGCTGGAGATCGCCTGGGACCCGGGGGTAGTTCTGCTGGGGGACACCAAGGAGGGAGCATTCCCATTAACAGGTCAGATTGCCAAATTAATCATGCACCTACTCACTACTGCTAAGATTTCCATCATTCGTCTTTGGAAACACCCGGAAGTCCCATTGTTGGCTATCTGGTGGTCAAAATGCTGGGACATTGTGGTGTCGGAGAAGATTACTGCCATACTATTGGGGGACAGCACAAGTTTCCAGAACACTTGGGCTCCCTTCATGGAATATGCAGAGAAGTACTCAGGACTGACCTACCTGTCGCCCTCCCATGACCCGTTGGCTCACATAGTACCTCAAGCTGTAAAGAGCTAATGTTCCTCTTATCAACTCTTGCATTAACAACAAGGGAAGTCTATTTCTGATCCCCCATGTGGTGGTTCACTTGCGATAATATTCCTATTTGTGATGATCATACTATGGTAATTACCTGCTTACTTGCTCTGATGTACTTGTTGTCTACCTTCAATAAAACTCCTAATAAAAATGTTTTGTTGAAAAAACAAAAAAAAGTGCTTGTTAGCAAGGTGTCCTGTAGGAATTGTTTTTAGCATTTGGCAGTAGAACTAGGCCCTCTCTGTCCAGCAAAAAGTAGCAATGACCACGTGAATTCCAGGATATGAGTCTGGTTGTGGCAGGGGAAGACGTATATCAGTGGGAATTAGGAGATATGTTTAGCCATGTGCTGGCTACTCGATTGCCATTCCTTATATGTGTCTTTTTTGAGGAGGCTGTGTGGGGGGCACTGCCTAGGCCCTTTGGTCTCAGGTCATATTCAGTGTCCAATACTTTAAAAGGTCTGAAAATAGCCACCTCGAAAGCCAGTTTGGTAAAGTCTGCAGCATGCTGGCAAATCATCTCTGCTGTGTAGCTAGAGGCCATCGTCGCCAGGACCCAGTTGGTAGGGCTGCCGGCTCTGGGCAGTTCGAGGGATGAAATATCATCTTTGATCAGGTTGCAGAATGCCGGGATTAAGCTGAAGAGTTAGAACAGCCACGTTCTGTTAAGAAAGGGGCTGGAGTCAGTGGGGCTTTTTTCAACAATTTTGATATATTATGCTCCAAAGACTGAGACCCATCAGCCTGCCCATACCGAGCCTGGTTTCTACGTTGTTGTGCTTATTCGACCAAGCTCAGCCAGGTGGACTGTGGATTCTTCCCACCTCTGTGGTTGGGTTTTTGAATGTTTTTCAGCTTAGCTGTTTCCGACCCCGGGCGGGTCAAGTCGATTCAAGCAGTACTCTTTTAGCCTTTGCCACGTTTCAGCAAACTCCAATGTGCCAATGATTCTGCTCATGGGCTGATGTCAGATTCTCACCAATTCTTATTTCCATTGCCCCACTGCTGCTGCCCTTATCAGGCAGTTTTGCCGTTGGTGCAATGGAGGATGCAGTAGAATACGGCTGGGGAGTACGATTATGATCGGCATTGGTCTGAGTCCCCCGTCCAAGCTCCTTACAGACTCCAGCCCCAGCCTCAGGCTCTCCAGCATCCTCGAGTACCGCAGGGTGGTAGCCCAACCATCTTGGGGGCCTTGTAAGTGTACCCCCCTTACCACGCCATCACCCAGCTCTTTATTAATAGTATAGAGTCCTTGATTAGGCTCGGGGTTAACTTTAGGTTCGGGTGGACCATGGCCAGCTTTCTGGTCCCCCCTAGGTTTAGGTACGGTACTTGGTTGGAGACTTATGTCCACTTTGTCTGGCCTCACTGCAGGGCTATTCAGCATGGACAATTCAGCACAAAACACTTCCAATGTGTGATGCTCACGATAAGTGACAATGCTATCCGTGTCTTGTTCTGAGACTGGTTCTTTGGTTGGTGTCTTTGCCCCCGATATCTGGAGGTTAGGTGAGGAAGTAGTGGCAGTATCCCATTTGCTGCTAGGAGGTTTGGGACCCAGGGTTGTAGCGCTGCCTATTTTATTTCAGAAGCTGGGCTTTTTCCCTTGAGAGGGGACCCCAAAAAGCCAGGTGCTGTAGGACCTTGCCAAGGAGCAAAGTGGTGTTAGTTTAGTTTTCAGTGAGTTTTGGGACCAGCATAAGTAGGGCTTCCAATTTGGCCTCAATAGACAGGATAGTTTGAGATGGGCCATATACTTCCTCCCCAAAAGTTGCAGTGGTGTTTGCTGTGCTGTCCTCTGTCTCCCCATTCAGGACAGTATCGTCATTGTCCGAGAGGGGCATTATGTCAGCAAGTTTGGTCAGATCAGGAGAGGGTGAAAGTTTGGTCGCTGGAATCTCCATCCCTGCAGCGCTATTGGGACCCAATGATTTTTGCTTAATCTTTTCACACAGATTTAGGAGGTACCCATTGTTGTTGATAGTGAAGGAGTCAAAGTGGGTAGGTCTAAAGGCTCCTGTACTTCAGCCTCTATGATGGTAGAACAGTCGGTGGCTTGTTTATGATTGGGCAATGTTGCCAAAGTTTTATTGAAGAAGCCTACAATGTTTGACTGCCGGGCTGTGCCAATATGGTCTCTTTTCCCTCTTTTTGCATGCGGGTACATGTTCATTTTTTCTGGCTAGGGTAGACGGGCTATGCCCCCGCTTCCTTCTCGAAGCACGTGGAGCTTCCTAAGCCATATCTGGCTTTTCTGGAGTCCATCATTTTTGTGGGCTGTGGGGCAGATGTAGACGATAATGTGAGTGTAGCCGCCAATAAGTAGTGAAGAATTAGGGAAAAGACTGCAGCTACATAGGGCAGGTGAGACAAGAAGAATGGCCAGCCTAATATAAAAGGCAAACGGCAGAAAGTGTCCTGCCCAAGACTTTCTTCAATTGTGTGCATGGGAAGTCCGGGGGCCCCATGTGGCTCAGAGGGATAAGAGCCCAGCAGTCGCTGTCAATGAAAAGAGCCTGAGACCACTGCAATTTCCAACCCCCCACTGCACCGTGAATGTATCTCTGTGAGCACCCAGAGACAGCTTACCCCTCTCTCGCAAATAAACACTGGCCTCAAAACATACCCCCTATGACAGTAGTGCAGAGTCATCGGCCGTATCTGACTTTAGAGCAGGGGGCGGAATGCACTCACTGCTGAGTTCAGAGTATGGTCGGGACCAATAATAGGGGCTCTTGTCAAATAGAGAAGGATAGACCGGAGCTCGAGCGTAGAAATCCAGGGGGTCAGAGCTGGCCCAGGTGGGAAGGCAAAAACCAAAGGTACAAGGCTGTGTGCCAAGGAAAAATGTACAGCACCTGGTCCAATGCGTTTTCCTTTCATCGCACCCACTGGTTGCAGGCACCTCATGTTTCCTCGTTCTAGTTCGTGGACAGTAGCAGCACCGTGCTGCTGCTGGCTGCTGCTGCGTGCTGCTGCGAGCAGGGGTCAAGATCCAGGCAACCCACTGCCTCAGGAGGGCTGCAAGAAGACTCTGACGCTGTGTCGTGAAACAGCCGAGGGAGATGCTAGAGGAAAGTACCTAACGATGACCAGCATCAACGTATCAACGTGTCAAGCCGCACCGGAGCTCAATCATTTGAAACAAGCCCACAGTGATTTAATGGTTCAGTTAGAAATGGATCACACTTAAACTACAACAATTTAAGGAAGAGTATTTCTCAAATGTGTGGAATAAATATCTTGACTGCTACTCTGATTAAACCTTTAATTCGTGGACAGGAAATTAACTCAGCCTTACAGAACCTTCACTGAGGTGACCAATCTTATCTTTCCCATCAACCAATTGAAGAAATCTGACTTTGTTTAATGTTTACTGTTTGCTTATGATTCTACTGCATGCCACCAAAATTAATCTCAATACAATAATAAATAAAAAAATGTTTAAAAAGGAAATGCGTGGGTCACCCTATTGACAAAGGTGACCAATGCATTTCTTGGTGGCTGTGCAAGCGTGCACATTATGTGCAGTTTAGCCCACTTGCATATATCACTCTAGGGCCCCTATGATTTTACTTCATATGCCCCCAAAGGACCCATCATGATGAAATGCATGGCAGAGAAAAAAGCATTTCTATCCCTGTTTGAGTGATAGAAATGCAAGTGTGACAGCAGTGGTTCACAACCATGCTGTTCCACTTGAAAATAGATGCACAAAAGAGTCAGGAATTAACCTTTCTTTCATTGCACATTCCACTATTCCTGGTCGAAACAGGCATAAGGGTCTATGTTTGTTTTTAAGCACTTTTTTATTGTGCTTTTGAAAGGCGCTTTCCATTTGCAAATGTGCACGTTAAAATTAACAGAGCCACCCCTGATTTGTGCAAATAATGGCCAAATGTCCTTTGTGAAGTGGAAACATTTTCTGCACAAGTGATACGATGCTCTAATAGTGCTCATCAATTGTACCAAAAGACTCTGGAGAGTCTGCCCCTGATGTTATGTTTTAAGCTGAGATGCCTTACTGCTTCAACTCTTTCTCGCCCCTTTCTCTGTGATTTTGTTGGTGGCTTTTGTATGTCTCATGTCTTTGATCCATGGTACAAGCATTCAATCTGTGAATCAAAATAAAACATATTTAAAATAGCAATTCGTATAAAATGCATAATCGCCACAGAAGGTATATTTTCCATTTCAATTTAATATGAATAAAGAAAACAACCTATTGGCAGGAGTTTGTGAAGGGTATCTAAAGATTTAGAGGTAGCCGGGTCATTATATTTCATCCTTTCAGGGAGTTTGTTTTCGTTTGGGACACAATATAACCAGTAATGCAAGAACCAAATTACTGTTCCTGGAATTTGATGTGAAGGGGTTCAGGTGAAGACAGAGGGGCAAAGGCCCCTGATCCCACATATGATGATGACATGGATGGATTTAAATTGGAAAGTAACCATTAGAATAGATATGAAAGGGAGATTGTAGTACTTCGTGTTGGGCAACTGTTGACATTTTACTAGATTATAGGGGGGTTTCCCGGGATACCTTGCGGTTTGGTGGTTTTGAAAAAAGTAGAATTTCCATGCTGTTTGCGTTTCTAGTGAAAGGTGCAGGTTTTATTCAGAAATTGTGGTGTGGGCTCATGGTCCCATTTGTGGTCAGCTGACCAACAAACCGTGAGGTATCCAGGAAAAAAAACCCTATCGTACTATAAGGAGGTATGGGATTCACCTCAAAACACATCCTGTGACCTTGCACTAACAACAAGGGCATCACAATAATAGACAGAGCTTAGCAAGGACGGTTCCAATCCCAGGGCCCAGTTTTCGTTCTTATTTTATTAGATTGTAATAGCCCCTTAATCTCTAAAATGGCAGGCAGCTCTCTGTTCAGCTAAGAGGGGGATAAATAAGAAACTCTTAAGAGTGTCACGCAAGTCATTCAGTAATACTTCATTTGGCTTCGGCAATTTACAACAATAAATACAATAAATACAAGATAAATACGATAAATTACAACTACATGAAATGTGCGCCAGTTAAAATTGTACAGATAGCTGAGGGTCATTACATTTTTATCACGCATAGAAGACGGCATTATAAATCCTTACCCACACGTTTAAAAGAGGCACTAACATATTCACCCCGATCAGATCAAAAACAGCTCTATGTACACAAGACAAACTTCATAGCCTCCACGACTGATCGACAACGCAACCACCGTTTCCTTAAATCCAACAGCGTCTTACAAATTAGCCTTAAATCCTTGATGGCCCCACTCTAGCAAGAGCAGTGCTTGTTCTTGAAAAGGCAAGACATTCGCCCTTGAATGGTAAAATATTTAGTCACACCATGCCAACTACACGCCCATGGGCTGGGGATCGAATTTGCTAATATGCTCAAATTCCAAAACCCTGGCTTTCTTTTTGAGCTGTTGTTTGTGAATTGCGCATGTCTTGAGCTGCGTGATTTATAGACCACATTTTTTGCACATGGAGGCCCTAATATTGAACCAGGGATGGACTGCCAGGGTAGCTTTTAACATCATTTCCCACATAGCATTGCTAATGTTTGGGTTTTCCAATGAACCTGAGAATCATTTCTGGCAGTATTCCAGGACCCTTAACTCTTCCTGCACACTAATACATGGGCCACTGATTTCCAGATGTAAAGCCGCCCTGGGAGCACTCGGACCCAAGCCCAGTAGCTTCCTGAAGAACACATGTACAGTCCAGGGCACCACAGTTCACACTTCCCCAAATGTCACTGCTATAAAGGACAGCTGAATACACAAGAGTGTGGAACATGTCTAGCTATAGAGCTTAGCGTGCTCCGGTGTCGATCAAGAACTCAGTGAATGACCACCCGGCAGGGCTGTCAGAAGATGTAGTGAGGCCCGGGGCAAAACATTTGGTGAGGCCCCCTTACAATTTTTTGCACTCGGCCAGCGGCGGCACATCTGCAAACAGGAGTCTCGAGAAATCTAACCTTGAGTTTGTGTGCAGGATCCCAAATATGGTTTATTACTACAACTCCAAATCAACTACAGCAAATTTAGATTTCTCTACTGATGAAAGATTCATGCCAGACTAACTTTTTTATCATATGAATATATATATATATAAGATGGCATCAGCTCTCCACTGCGCCACCTCCAATTCTCTGAGGGTCAGTCACTTTTCCAAGCAAAGAGTTGAGGGCAGATCTTTCTTCGGCTGGGGCCTCCCTCTGGAAACAGCCTCCCTGCCTCGCTGAAACTTGAGGAGTACCATCTCCGGTTCCGGAAGCACCTCAAGACCTGTCTCTTTGCTTCTGCTTTCTCTCTTCCTCTCCCTTGCTGATCACCTGCCTGATCCATACACTGGTCACCTGGTCAAGCTCTGAATTCTGGGCCCAGGTCCCTGCCTGTCCTGTTGCAATCCTGCACTGCCGCTTGGCTCCCCTGTACTTGTGGTCTGTATCTGTATCCCTACAGTCCCTCTCTTGCTCTTATTCTCCACCCGTTTGGCTGCACTTATGAGTACCCACACTTGCCACCCGTTGGCTGCACTCTTGTTTCTCCTTTGTTACTGCACTTCTGCATCCTATCCCACCCTCGGCACTTCTCCCCCCCCCCCTGCTCTTGTGCGATCTGAATGACACAGGGCCTAGTAAGGTCTGTGTTTGTCCTACTCCTTTGTTTCCCCCTCCTTGCCTTGTTGCGCCTAGAAACACTTGTGTACAGACATGTTATAAATGCCATATGATATCATTAAGGAGCACCCTGCCCCAGTGTGCGCATTAAAACACACATCATACATAGTGACAATTGATGTACAGTGGAGGCTGGTACATATCTGAACTTAAGAGGCTTAAATGTTTGTGCCAATTAGGCAGGATCAACAGAGCACAGTGAGGGAGCCCAAACCAAACAAGGGTTGCTTGAGGGGGGTTCTCATTCCCAAGAAAATGTTTGAAACATTGGGTTAAAAATTATGCATTTTACAGCACTTTCTTTGCAAAATTGGGTAGAAATCCATACAGTTTGCAATTGGTTTTGTATTGAAGCACATGGAAATTCCCAATAGTTGCAAATCACAAATTGTGCATAGGAACATTTTCCAATACATTTCATGCCGCCTTTCCATGCGAGATATGCTAGTATAAAAATATATTCATGCTGGTTGTTCTAATTATGTCGATGCAGGCTGCATCAATATATGCCATTATTACCATGTACGGACTCCCAGCCAGTAAAAATGCCATGCCACAGAAAGTATATCCAGGCTGACTGTGTACCATAAGTGTTATTACTGGCTAGATTGGCCTACATTCAATGTGGGCCAATTTAGCCAAGTAGTATGTTTACTTTACCCTTGATGCAAAGTCCTGTGCATCAAGGGTAAAGCATAAAGAGCACTGGCAATGCTAACAGTTTGGGCATTCGTGTAGGCATGGGAAAGGCACTTCTGTATTGGTATTAGCTGGTCATTGATAGTGCCAGTGCAAAATAGTTTGAGTACCTGAGCAGCTAATAGCAGTGCCTGGTAAATGCCTAATACTTATACACAAGCCAAAACTGTTGGCGTTGCCAATGCTTTTTAAAAAAAGAACTTCAGTGAAAGGCACACAGAGTGTTTTCAAATTGAGTGGCCAAAGGCAGACCTGACATTTTTATTACACCAGTTACGTGTTTACAACTCCAGTGAAGTCATGAATTCTCAGAAGACTCCGTTGAGGAAACACTTGCAGGCACATTGAGAGCAACGTTTGATGGCAAGGCATGTTTAAAGCTAGCTCAAAGAGTTCCAGTGAGAAGGTGTTTTGGGTGGGCAGGAACTGGGTGAGAATTACCATAGGGATTAGCATGGCCATGAGGAGTCATTTCACTGTTAGCAACTGCATTCATATGCATACATATTTAGGTAATTGAAATCGTGATGTGGGGTTAGCACTTGCATGCTAGGCGAGTGATTAGAAGGGAAGTGGTGACATGAGATATCTCATTCTCACAGCAGTCCTTAAGTGTGACGTTTCAGAAATGAAGGCAAGAGGCTTGTAACATTGAAACTTTACCAGAATAGTCTCATTCGAAATGTGGAAAGATGTTAGGTGCCCCCACACAAGGAAGTTTGCCCCTTTCTCACAGCCTCGGACATTAGTTAGCGCCTCTCCCAACATTTGAAGTGTTAGTCCCCTTTCCCCCCTGACATTTTAGCCTAGGTGCACCTCTGATGCCATGAACCCACCCCTTAATGAAGTGGCCCCCAGGGCGGCTACATTTAGGGGTGGTGCTGAACACACACTCACAAAAAAAAGACTTTCACCCATGCATTCATCCACCAGTTACACAACTCCATACATGCATGTATACATAAAACCAAACACAGCATTGACACAAACACCAACATGGGCACATCCATTCATACATATATACATACTGATTTAATTGAAATACACATACACTTTTAATTTAAAATAAAAAACTCTTACCTTACCTCCATGCACCCTTAAAAAGCATCCACACAGCCGACACGTAGACATGCTGCCTGACAAGAGAGAACTCCTCTCCCATCAGTCAGCATAATCACGCTGAGCAACGTGAACACACTGACCGACAAGAGAGAACTCCTCTCCCATCAGTCAGCGTGATCACGCTGAGCAACGTGAACACACTGACTGACTGACAAGAGAGAACTCCTCTCCAATCAGTCAGTGTGATCACACTGACAACATGAACACACTGACAGGAGAGGAGCCCTCTCCTGTCAGTCAGTGTGGTCATGCTGAGCAATGTGAACACACTGACTGACAAGAGAGAACTCCTCTCCCATCAGTCACTGACTGACGAGAGAGAACTCCTCTCCCATCAGTCAGTGTGGTCACGCTAAGCAACGTGAACACACTGACTGACAAGAGAGAACTCCTCTCCCATCAGTCAGCGTGATCACGGTGACAGCGTGAACACACTGACTGACAAGAGAGTACTCCTCCCCTGTCAGTCAGCGTGGTCATGCTGAGCAACGTGAACACACTGACTGACAAGAGAGAACTCCTCTCCCATCAGTCAGCATGATCACGCTGACAACATGAACACACTGACTGACAGGAGAGGCGACCTCTCCTGTCAGTCAGTGTGGTCATGCTGAGCAATGTGAACACACTGACTGACAAGAGAGAACTCCTCTCCCATCAGTCAGCGTGATCACGCTGACAACATGAACACACTGACTGACAGGAGAGGAGTCCTCTCCTGTCAGTCAGTGTGGTCATGCTGAGCAATGTGAACACACTGACTGACGAGAGAACTCTCCCATCAGTCAGCGTGGTCACACTGAGCAACGTGAACACATGACTGACAGGCGATGAGTCCTCTCCTGTCAGTCAGCGTGGTCATGCTGAGCAACGTGAACACACTGACTGACAAGAGAGAACTCCTCTCCTGTCAGTCAGCGTGATCACGCTGACATTATGAACACACTGACTGACAGGAGAGGAGTCCTCTCCTGTCAGTCAGCGTGGTCATGCTGAGCAACGTGAACACACTGACTGACAAGAGAGAATTCCTCTCCCATCAGTCACTGACTGACAAGAGAGAACTCCTCTCCCATCAGTCAGTGTGGTCATGCTGAGCAACGTGAACACACTGACTGACAAGAGAGAACTCCTCTCCTGTCAGTCAGTATGCTCACTTCTGAGCCCTGTCGTCTCCCATTATTTTGCTGTTTGTTGCGGAGCCAAACGGCTTCACAACAAACAGCAAAATCATTGCAGCGGCAGCACAGTCCCCCGTGTGAATAAAGGACACGGGAGACGGTGCTGCCTTCCACTTAGGAGAGGGGGCCGCGAGGCCCCCAGCAAGCGCGAGGCCCGGGGCACTTTGCCCCCCCTGCACCCCCCTTGTGACGGCCCTGAACACACACTCACAAAAAAAAGACTTTCACCCATGCATTCATCCACCAGTTACACAACTCCATACATGCATGTATACATAAAACCAAACACAGCATTGACACAAACACCAACATGGGCACATCCATTCATACATATATACATACTGATTTAATTGAAATACACATACACTTTTAATTTAAAATAAAAAACTCTTACCTTACCTCCATGCACCCTTAAAAAGCATCCACACAGCCGACACGTAGACATGCTGCCTGACAAGAGAGAACTCCTCTCCCATCAGTCAGCATAATCACGCTGAGCAACGTGAACACACTGACCGACAAGAGAGAACTCCTCTCCCATCAGTCAGCGTGATCACGCTGAGCAACGTGAACACACTGACTGACTGACAAGAGAGAACTCCTCTCCAATCAGTCAGTGTGATCACACTGACAACATGAACACACTGACAGGAGAGGAGCCCTCTCCTGTCAGTCAGTGTGGTCATGCTGAGCAATGTGAACACACTGACTGACAAGAGAGAACTCCTCTCCCATCAGTCACTGACTGACGAGAGAGAACTCCTCTCCCATCAGTCAGTGTGGTCACGCTAAGCAACGTGAACACACTGACTGACAAGAGAGAACTCCTCTCCCATCAGTCAGCGTGATCACGGTGACAGCGTGAACACACTGACTGACAAGAGAGTACTCCTCCCCTGTCAGTCAGCGTGGTCATGCTGAGCAACGTGAACACACTGACTGACAAGAGAGAACTCCTCTCCCATCAGTCAGCATGATCACGCTGACAACATGAACACACTGACTGACAGGAGAGGCGACCTCTCCTGTCAGTCAGTGTGGTCATGCTGAGCAATGTGAACACACTGACTGACAAGAGAGAACTCCTCTCCCATCAGTCAGTGTGATCACGCTGACAACATGAACACACTGATTGACAAGAGAGAACTCCTCTCCTGTCAGTCAGTGTGGTCATGTTGAGCAATGTGAACACACTGACTGACAAGAGGGACCTCCTCTGCCATCAGTCAGCGTGGTCACGCTGAGCAACATGAACAGACTGGCTGACAGGAGATGAGTCCTCTCCTGTCAGTCAGCGTGGTCATGCTGAGCAACGTGAACACACTGACTGACAAGAGAGAACTCCTCTCCTGTCAGTCAGCGTGATCACGCTGACAACATGAACACACTGACTGACAGGAGAGGAGTCCTCTCCTGTCAGTCAGTGTGGTCATGCTGAGCAATATGAACACACTGACTGACGAGAGAACTCTCCCATCAGTCAGCGTGGTCACACTGAGCAACGTGAACACATGACTGACAAGAGAGAACTCTACTATCAGTCAGCGTGATCACGCTGACAACATGAACACACTGACTGACAGGAGATGAGTCCTCTCCTGTCAGTCAGCGTAGTCATGCTGAGCAACGTGAACACACTGACTGACAAGAGAGAACTCCTCTCCTGTCAGTCAGCGTGATCACGCTGACAACATGAACACACTGACTGACAGGAGAGGAGTCCTCTCCTGTCAGTCAGCGTGGTCATGCTGAGCAACGTGAACACACTGACTGACAAGAGAGAATTCCTCTCCCATCAGTCACTGACTGACAAGAGAGAACTCCTCTCCCATCAGTCAGTGTGGTCATGCTGAGCAACGTGAACACACTGACTGACAAGAGAGAACTCCTCTCCTGTCAGTCAGTATGCTCACTTCTGAGCCCTGTCGTCTCCCATTATTTTGCTGTTTGTTGCGGAGCCAAACGGCTTCACAACAAACAGCAAAATCATTGCAGCGGCAGCACAGTCCCCCGTGTGAATAAAGGACACGGGAGACGGTGCTGCCTTCCACTTAGGAGAGGGGGCCGCGAGGCCCCCAGCAAGCGCGAGGCCCGGGGCACTTTGCCCCCCCTGCACCCCCCTTGTGACGGCATTCATAATCGAAGTGCTCCAAGTGTGCAAGTGTTTCCACATGCTTCCATGCAAAGCAACTGTCTTAAAGCTGGAAAGATTTCAAGATAACGGCCTCCATTAGAATGAAAAAAGTAAAAGAAAAATTGAAGCACCAAGTTTATCTTAAAGAATACATTTCGGCATACAGCTAAGATTACATTTGTCTGATTAGAACAATGTGCATCTTTCATTTTTACAAATTCAAATATAAGCAACTAAAAGAGTACATGTGCGTTAAATGAAAAAGTGGTAGACTGCAGTTAAAAACAGAGCAATTAAACAGAGCTAGACCTGCACAATACATTTTAGAAGACCAAGAAATAATGATAAGTAGGTAGGTGTGTTTGCATCTTAATCGTTGGGACGTTTTGTCAATGCAGTATTATTCAACCTCTCCTCTCTTCTCTCATTTTACACCCCCTCTCTCGCTCCCTTCAGTCTGCTGATCTCTTCTTACTTTCAGATCCCCCACCCCCTTGTGCCTCTTCTCGTTTCCGTTCCTTTCAGCTCCTTGCCCCCTTACACTGGAACTCCCTACCTTTCTCTATCCGTTCCTCCCCTTCCTATTCTTCCTTCCGCTCCTCATTGAAAACTCTTCTTTTTCATTCCCCTCCCTGATCTTCTTCCCCCTCTTCCTCTGCTTTCCCTCTTTCTCCTACCCTTCTCTGTTTCTTTATCTTCCCCTTCTCTTCTAAATCTCCCTTTTTCCTACTATTCACTTTACTCACAACTCTCTCTCCCCCCTTCTTTCTCCATCCCGCCTCTTCTTTCTCATATGTAAATTGTTCTACATGCTGATTTTCCGGTTTGATTCATGTTTACCGTTATTGCTTCTACTGTTCCATGTTTAATGTATATTTTCTGTTCATTGTAAAGCGCCTTGGATTAAGGTGCTATATAAAACAATAAATACACATACAAATACAAAACTAATGCCCCCGACCCTCATCACAAGGTGTTCATATTTGCAAAACAGTCACTCACAGATATTGGGATTGTTGCATGGCCTATGTTCTCTTACAAATGACTACAAACAATTGACACAATAACTAACAAAACAGAATAAACTATGAAAGGGCAAATGATGGAATTAAACATGTTGACACACTCTGACACCTGTATCTCCAGCATGTGCATTACTGACTGAGGTGTCATTCCATCCCAGGGCACAGTCTAATGACGTCACGTTGCCAAAGTCCTAGATTTCTACGCATACCCCTGCAAAAATGGTGTGTTAATAAGCACTTATCATCCTCTTGTGTTGAAATGAAATATGAATGCAAATTTTGAGAAAAATATGTGTGTGTGACCGACACACCCAAAGCTTGTCTGTGGTATTCAAGTATGTAGTCACCTCTTCGTTTGGAAGGATGCTGAAACATTATATGGGTAGAGTTTATGCGATGACTCTTTGGCAGAGTTTAAAACGACGAGTTGCAGGCTTTTCTTGGCTTTTTTTATGTCATCACATCCAGTGTTTTCAAATGCATAAAAAGACCTCATCATATCAGGTCAAATAGCACTGAATTGAAAATTGTTGCACAGTGGGCTGTTGTCAAAAATGATTGTTCTGAAACACTCTAAGTTCCTGTACTTTCAAATGAAATAATAAAAAGCAATAATGGAATCTATAAATTCTTTATAAGTACTAACGCTCGAGAGAGGACAGAAACCACTGAACTGAGAAGCGGAACTGGGAGGCGAACAAAGGATAGCACACGGTGCAGAAAGGAGCGATCAGAAAGCCACTCACTGTGCTCAAGGAATAATTGCATACACTCTTTAAGCGTGCATGTTTACTGGAGGAAATGTAGGCCAAGCACATTTTTGCAAATCATCTGCACTAAGAGCGGTCATTAAGGTAGCTCTGAAATACACAGCTATCTAAAATGTGCATGTCTAAGTGTCATTTGCTTACCAAGGTCAAGCAGCTAGGACAATCTTTTTTCCACTTCACCATAGAGGTCAACAAAGGTCAATGAAGCATCCTAAATGAACCCTATCTTTTAAAGAAAAATAATCATGAAGGAAGCCAACAGCATTTGGTGTACTATGACAATGGCAGCTGTGAATTCCCGAATAATATGCATAGATATAGGAGTTCATCACGAGTATGGCGGTTTAGTCAAAACGGTGGTAATGTCACGGTAATTTCATTACTGCCGTACTACCGCAAAGCCATACTATGAGTTTGGTGGTAAGGTGGAGGATAAATGTCTGGCAAAAAGCTGGCGGTAAATCCTGCACCCTAACCCTTCAAAAGTCTACACAATTGACGGAATTACTGCCAGAGGAATTACCGCCAATTGTAACTTCACTGAAATCACCATGGAGTCCTATGGACTCCAAAAATGGGGCTTACACCGCCCTACCAACACTGGTAATCCCGCAGGACCAGGTGGCGGTAACAGTAATTCCATTTGCTGGTATTTTGGCAGATTGACCACCGGAATACCGCCAAACTAATAATGAAGCCTCAGTTTCCCTATAGTAAGGGATTACCAGCATGAGCAGATGCTGCCATATAACATGCACATTTTCACAAGACACAATAACATGCTACACGCATAAGTACATTGTTAGGCACACGACTGCCCATTTCTGGTGAAGTCTACTAACCACAACATGTGACAAAAAATACTATTTTTTTAAGTCAGCATTTACATATTCATCTTTAATAAACTGTATTTTAACACGAGAAAGCCAGTGGAAAATGGAAATGTACCTACTGCTCACTAACCTTCCAACAAAATTGCTTGGGTGACTTAAACAATTTCGGTAATCGCAGTATGACTGCACTGATACGATATGATATGATATGGCATTTATAACGCGCCTATACACAAGTGTTTCAAGGCGTGATGAGGCAAGGGAGGGGGAACAGTGGGAAGACAGACAGCGATCCTACTAAGCCAGGTGTTATTCAGATCACGCAAGTGCGTGGGAAGGGGGAAAGGGAAAAGTGCAAGGGGGAAGGGAGAGGGGAAAGTGCAGTACATGGGATGGTAGAATAAATACAATAAATAAAAGCGGCCAGATGGTGGCAAGTGCAAGTTAAGAGCAGACATAAGTGCTGGTAGGGGGGACTGTAAGGATACAGAAAACAGTCCCCAGGTGCGGGGGTTGCCAGGGCGGCAGTGCAGGTGTGCAATTGGTGGGGCCTGGGCCAGAGATCAGAAAGGGTGGCCAGGTAACCAGTGCAGTTTCAACCAGGAGTTTCAGCAGGGGAGAGAGGGAGAGAAAGCAGAAGCAAAGAGGAAGGTTTTGAGGTGTTTCCAGAACTGGAGATGGTTCTCCTCAAGTTTCAGGGAGGCAGGAAGGCTGTTCCAGAGGGAGTCCCCTGCTGACGAGAAGTGACTGACCCTGAGGGCATTGGAGGCGGATTAGCAAAGAGCTCGAGAAGGAAGATATTTGGGAAGAGAGAGCTGAAGGTATTGTGGCCCAGGCCCCAGAAGGCCTTGTGGAGGGTTTTGAACTTAATCCTCACAGCCACTGGAAGCCAGTGCAGAGATTTCAGTCCAGGAGAGATATGATCCCTGTGCTTGAGGCCAAGGACAAGTCTCGCAGTCCTGTTTTGGATAAGTTGCAATGCCACAGAGCACTTTGTAGCAGCCCAAACCAGAGTAGCAGGCTGACAAGTGTGGAGGAGCGCTGGAAGGGTGGTGTTTTCAGGATACTGTGCACAGGTGTACAGTAAACCTGAATGGTCATATATAGCAATCTCCTGAATCACCCAACCAATGGATGTTTCAGCTTCACTAAAATTTACTTTTCCGAAACTTTATCCAGGTTCTGGCAGAGCATTTCAGGAATCTGGGCTTACAGGGTATACATAGGGAATGTGTGGTTCATTTGCAGGATCTGACATATAGGCAGATGATAAGGCAAGAGGTGGCAAGAGAAGTTGACAGAAGAGGCTTTAGTTGAGCTCTGATCATGTCCAGAGTAGACTATGCCAGTAGCCTATACCTGGGCATGCCCGAACGACTTCTAAAAAAACTGCAACGCATACAAAATGCAGCAGCCAGACTCCTCCTCAAGCTACCCAGAAGAGAACACATCACACCCGCGTTAAAAATACTACACTGGCTACCACTGAAACAACAAATAAAGTTCAAGGCCATGTGCATCACACACAGAGCAATACACAAACAAGGCGCAGAATTCCTAAACGACAAACTACGCCTACACCAACCGACAAGAACACTAAGATCAAGCACCGACATACGCCTGGAACCAAAACCCTACAACAGAAAAAAACTCGGAGGATCGTCCTTCTCTCACCAGGCACCCAAAACCTGGAATGACCTACCTAAGAATATACAGAATACAACAAACCACCTAGCATTCAGGAAACTCCTCAAATCATTGCTCTTCAAAGCGTAACCACAGCGGAGACGCACCAGAATGCCCAGACATTAAAACAATGACGAAAATAACTCCAACCTCGACCACTCTCAAATTGGACAAACACCCAAACCAAATAACCAACCACTTGACAGAGCATAAGACACCATGGAAAATAGCCACAAAGGAAGGCTGCAGAAACTGACCACATACCTAGACCCAGACGAAAGCCCCAAGTAACTCCCCCACTCGTACGTACCGGACAAATATATCCAGACCGGCAGACGCATCTGGATAGACGTTGGCCTGCGTCGCATCTAGATAGGATCGATTGAAGGACAACATGCCCACGCCCAGAAAACGTGAATGCTAACGTGCCACACCTAGAATTGTGTGGCGCTCAGATGGAGTTGTGAATGTTAGCATGCCCACACCTGGACGGGTCTCTAGACACTAGCCTGCGCTGCATCTGGATGGGGGTGTGAGGGTTGGCATGACCACATCTGGATGGAGTCCTAATCATTGGCTGGCACCACGTCTAGATGGGAATATGAAGGGCCAACAGGTGTCACACTCAGAACTACGAATGTTAGCATGGTAAAGGTCAGGTAACCCACTAACCAATATAAGCTCAAACTCTGCATACTTATCTAACTCAAAAACTCACACAACCATCTCTCGCACAACAAGCCGCATGCACTTCATAACACTGCAACAACACATAAGCCGGAACAACAGCACACACGGACTGACTCCGATCCGATACCCGCACCAAAGCTCAGCACCCGGTGTATACTGAGTTGAAGCTGCCAACAGAACTCCACTCCTCTCACTATCCTACTCCCTTCTTTACCTTACTAACCCATCCCACCTTTATCGTTTACAGATCCGCCTGAGCGCCTGGGGACCAATTACGTTGGTGACGGTGCGCAGTACAAATACCTTTAACATTTAACATTTATCATTTAACATTTAACATTTGTAGAAAAAGAATATGGTTAAGTTGATAGAGAGGTACACAATTATAACTGTGTTTAATTGAGAAATATGTGCAACATTAAAACTGGAATTATTTGAGCAGGGGAAGGCTTTTAAATAGTATTTAGTCGCGTGAGAGGTAGAAAAATCAAAATTATTACATTGTTTTTACTACTACTGCCTAACCGGGGAGGAGAGAATCCCACTGAGCACCATGATTGACATGTACACACATGGCATACCTTTTCAGTGAATATGGAATAAGAAGAAATACTATTGCGTAGAGGCAGGCAGGAGATTGCAATTCAGAATCTTGTCTTTTTCTGATGAAACAATCTACTATATGAAAAAAGAGTCAGCATTCTTTGGTTGCAGGAAGATATTCTATTTAGTGACTGGTGGTCAATGCATCATAGCTTTGTGATGAGACAACATTGCAGCTGCTATGAACATTCTTTAGAATTGTTTGTGGTCAAGAAAGGATTGGTAATTTGTGAAGGAAGGGTGGGGGAACTAGTTGCTGAGATTTGTGAAAAGGCAAAATAGTATTTTCACAGACACATTCTTAGAATTGTTTGGAAGCCGTAGAGTATATATACTTGTATTGGTTCTTCCAACTAGTTCAGAAGGTGGAAGTACTATTTGCTACGATTTGTGAGGAAACAAAATAGTAGTTGCAAAAATGCAAAGCTTAGAATAGTTTAGGCAGCAGTGTACATTCTGTGGCTTTTACTGACTGCACTGTCTTGTTACTAAGAGACAAAGTATTCATTTTGAAGACAGTTCTTAGAGTTGTTAGAAGTCAGGTGAATATATTCTTTAGTTCTACTGAGTGTGACCATTTATTGTGACAGATGAGAGAATATGTTATTTTACCAAGATTTGTGATAAGATAAAATAGTAGTTTTGGAGAAAAAGCTCTGTTATCGTTCAGAGTACATTCCGTGGCTGTAATGGAAATTGCAAACGATTTGTGTTGAGACAAAATAGAAGCTGTGAAATAAAGCTCCACATTATTTGGAGGAAGGAAGTACATTCATTGGTTATTTTGCAAGTGCCATCTTATTGTGAAGCACAAAAGAAAGTACCGGTGGTCATGATTTGAAAAAGGAATGCATATTAGCGGCAAATACATAATCTCACAATTGTTTAGATGCAGTACCGTACAAGCGGTTGTTGTAGCTGAGTATGCCATCTCATTGAGACGACAGAAAACAGTAGTTGTAAAGAAAGATTCTTACAATTGTTTGGGCATATGCAAATTCATGTAGTAGTTGTATTGTGTGTGTTTCCCCAACAACAGTGTCCTGAAATGCGAAGCCACTCAGGGCTTCAAGACATGGGAATCGTACAAAAATGTCGCCCTCATTTCTGCGCCCCCGCAGTTACTGCGTCTTTGGGGGCGCACAAAATGAGGGAGACATTTACTGCACCCAAGCAGTGCGGGGGTTGCAGGGGTGTCCCCCGCTTACCATTTTGGTAAGCGGGGGACACTAAAGAAAAAAAAAAGAAAAGCACCCTGCGGCGTCAGCTCTAACCCACGTCAGTGGAAGGAGCTGGCGCCGCAGGGTTAGCAGGGTGCAGGTGGCACACACAGAAGTGTGCTGTGTGTGCCGCCGTGAACGGTAAATTGGGGGGTGAGTGTGGGGGGTAGGAAGGGAAAAATCAGGCCGGGGAGCGGGTGCGCTGCACCGTAACTGGAGTCGGCATTTCGGACGTCGCAGTTATGGGCGCCGCAGTGATCACATAGATCCCAAGACATGAGAGTATAGCAGGAGCCCACTGATAGATGTTTTGTGGAAACTATGGCAATTAGTCAACTTGCTTTTTCTCCAACATCCAGGTCTTCACATACTGTGAGTCCACAGCATAAAAAGGCAAAGGTAGGGATTGCAAGAGCCGAGAGGCTATGCTAATAGAGGTGCTGCAGGGATTACATCCCTGAGGACAACTTGCGTTTCTTCAAATGTATGGCCCTGAAATGGTAGCCCCCACAATGCTTAAAGAAAGCTGGGGAAGGTCGGAAATGGGATACCCTTCTGCTAGCGGTTCAATAGGCATTTAGACCACGTGATAACTTGTTGACCACTATATTTGGGTTCTGAAATGCTGATCCACCAGGGCTTAAGGAAATGAGTATACAGCATAAGCTGCAAGACCCTGTTTACAGAGGTACTTGGGGCACTGTGCTGCTGAGGACAACTTGCTTTTCCCACCATAACCAAATTCCACAAACACTAAACCACCTAGGGTTTAAATGATTTGACTTGGCAGGGCACATGTAGCGCATAGCACAAAGCTTGTAACAAAAGATGAGTCCGCCGGCAGCAGTTTGTGAAGGAACATATTGGAGGTGTAGTATTTTCACCTACTGGCTGTGATCACCTTTTTGCATTGTGGTGACCGGATGCTTGGGGCCCTGGAGCTGCTCTATGGATGGTATTATCCTGCTGAAGTAATCGGCTTGCAGTGTGTTTCCTAATGACCTGCAGTCTAAGGCAGTGTAGATGCAGGACTGGGGTCCTCATCTATTTATCGCTCCATGAATCCCCTAGTTATGCTGCCTTGTATAGAGGTAGACGTGTGTACAGCCCCTTTTCCCTACTAATATATGTGTTCAATGTTGCAGATGAATTCACACTTATGTCACTTTAACTGTGAATCAAGAGTATGAGGAGCATGGCTTTGGGACAATGCTGTGCATGTTATTATTTGTGATTACTCTTGTTTGATAATAGGTAATTTGTCAAAGAAAGAGAACCATTTCTGCTGATGTGACCACTTTGTAAAAGGTTTGTTTTATTTCGGTAGGCGTTTTCTTTTTTACTTTTGAAACAGTATTACATGTAATATCACCTGTATGCTGGATTCGTTTTCTGGGAGATGCTACGGCTAAACATAGGGCAGTTATTGCACTTTTTCCAACCAATGTGATAAAAAAAAACATTAGTTATTGAAGTACCTATAGAATTATGTATTGTTGAAACAAGAAACATGACAGTCCCTTGCCCTTGACTAAAAATTCAGTAGCCCTACAAAAGGGTGCAACACACTAAAACCATCTATGAGTAGAAAAGACAGTTTCCTGGCATGTTAGTAACCAAATTAACTAAAGGGGCGTGTTCTCTAATTTCAATGCTAAAAAGAAAATCATAAAACAAGTAGATATATCACAGAGAACTCTGTAGAATTTGAACCCTGACTGGTCCTAATAGAGGTTAGCGTTCTTTGCATTGATTGCATTGCGTTGATCACAGGGTTTTAAGTCAATGTACTGTAAATGATGGACCAATTAAGGGGATGACAGGAGAGATAATAACTACATACTGTCCATGTACAAGATATCCTTTTAGACAAAATACAATATCGCAGCATACAACTATCATTTTGCATGAAAGAACAGATACACACAGAAAATGTGGCTTTCTGTGAGCACAGCTGGCCAAATTGTCTGATAGAGGGAGCACAGATGGTGGGAGTGATCCTGATAAAAGTTCAAGAACTGTTGGTATTGATGTATATGTTTTGAGTGGGGGATCACCTGGACCACCTAATCAGTATATTTCTGTAGCCCCGCTTACACTGCAGACGCATGTGTATAATTAGAGACATGCTTGTTCTTTTGGGGATAGTGTAGAATTAGGTAAAGCCAATAAAATTTGGCTATTCTGCATGTGCATTGTAAACTACCCCTTCCTGTATATATACCAATAATGAAGCTAGTTCTCATGGAACCAGATCTCAAAGCCCACTCTCACAAAGCTGACACTTGATATCCCAGACCTTTTAGAACATCTCCATGCTCATGGTGTATGGGCATGTTTGAGCAAAGCCAATTCCAAACGAATAGCTCACATTTACATATTGTGCCCCCCACCCCCTTTTGCATAGGTCTATGAGAGCATCATCAAAGATCCTGATTATCATGGTCATACATTGGCTTCATGGCTTGAAACCTTACTCAGCGGTAATACAGAATGGTCCGGATACAGCACGTATTGTGTGTGTAGTAACTACTGGAGACTGGAAGGTCTATTGTGGTTAAACTCTTCTTTAGAAGGGGACTTTAGTTGGTAGTCTTGTTGTATTAGAATTTCAAACTGTTCCTGAAATCAGATGCATAGCTACATTTATAGGGAGTGTGCCATTGGGTAGATATGCTGCACTAATTGCCTGCAACACAAGATTAGGGGGTGGAGTGAAGTAAGTGCAATTAAATACTTTAAGTACAACTAAGAAAGTAGTCAAGTTCCCATGCCATGTAACAATCGATTTCTTCTGCTTTACTAATGTCTGACTAGCATTTTGATTAGTGATCTACAGCGAAATGTTGTAAATGTAATGCAGATTGAATTTGTCAGTAGTGCATATAAAATTGGACTGGTTTGTGCTGCAAGCTCTATCAATGGGGCATATCAGCTGGCTTATTAAAAATGATAATTGCCTTACACAAGAACACCAAGGCGAGATTCAGGTACTCACTGAATGGGAAAATAAGTGATAAAGATAACACCACTACTCAACTGAAACAGGGGTGCCTTCTCACCCCCGCTCCCTTCAATCTATATCTGACTGACTTGAAAGAAGTATTTAATTGCACAGGTATATATCCACCAAGGTTGGGATTGAAGAGGGTGGGGTGGTTGGGATATGTAGATGATCTTACACTGCTAGACACCAATCCAAATGAATTACAAAGACAACTAGACCTCCTTGCTAATTATGCAGCAGAAAATCATCTCACAATCAATCCAACTAAAACTAAGACCATGTGCTTCATGGCTCCGAAAAAGAAAAGGGTACATAGAACAGCACTGTGGACATGGTCGACCACTACAAGTACTTAGGTATTATGGTTGAGTGTCACTTAACTTGGACAAAGCAGATTGAGAAAACAAACATGGAGCACATAAAGACACTTATCTGTGGGCATTTTGACATTCTCTATGCGACATGCAGGATTCACAATGGAAGCTATCAGAGAAATCTACATGCTAAAAATAAAGCTGACTGTACTATACGGCTTGGAAATGTGGTCGATTGGAAAGGAGCGTACCCAAAATAAAATAGAAAACAATAGCTTGCGTACCATTCACTGGCTAGCAAAGAACATACCTGTGGAATGCCTGAGGGTGTAGTTGTTGAACATATCGATCAATTCCTCGGAGACACAACATCAATACATGCAAATTAAAAAATTTGAAATTGACGAAATAGATACACCTTGAAACAGATAATTAGTGAAGCACTGTACTGGAAACAATATCTAGAACCTATTGACTCCAGCATAGAGGTTGCTGAGAACTCCAAATAATCAAAAAAATCAAAGAAATTCTAAGATGATTAACTACGACCAACACAAAGTACATCTAGACAATGGAACTTGCCTATGATTATTATAAACACATACCTACCCCGTAGGAAATTGCCAATGTATATACAAGAGTTTCCCAATCCCACTATTAGAAGGGACTATCTACACATAAAATTAAATATGGTTGGATCTGGGAAGGTTACTGGAACTTGGCAAATGTTTGCTAGAAACAGGAGAAGATGTATATGTTGTGGTACATGAGCCATGGAAAGCACTAGACACCTTTTGGCCGAGTGCTTTATATTAAATTATAAATGAAGAAAGCATCTAATGGAATATGGTGGTATTGAACAATCGAACTTCATCGATTTGCTTTTTGGAATAAATATAATGCAGGCAACGACCAATCAATCGGGTACCATCTGACCCGATTAGATCTATGCTGCAATATGTACACCTTTTGCGCATGTCTACTGATCTGTGATCTGCATATATACTATGGCCTGCATGTCTTAATTTGCGTACTGTTTCCAGTGGCTATAAATAGACCCATATGTCGCTCTTGAAATACCACTTTTAATTCTCATTCCAGCATCGAAGAAGGTAGTCGATGGAGATCAAGGGAGTTCACATGTTTATTTAAATTGCTGCCAGGGCCAAATAACAAGCTATGGGTAGCAATGGGCAGCATCCATGACAAAGGAAGGGGCGTCACAATGGGAAATTCTCAGGTGCATTAATATTCTTGGTCGGAGAGGGGGCCCCACAATTGCTTGTGCCCTGAGACCCACAAATTCCTAAAGATGGCCATGGTCTTAAGGTCACAGGTTAAAATCCCAGCAAAGCCTTTCATCCTTCCGAGGTCGATAAATGAGTACCAGCTTTAGTTGTGTGAAAATTGAATGTAAAATGTTCTATGTAAAGCACTTCGGTTAAAGTGCTATACAAATGGCAAACCATTATCATGATTAATGTCTAAGCCGCCTACTAGGCCTTCACACTTCTGCAAACTACCAGTGATCCCAATGATAAAGTAGGACGGGCATATCCAGGAATGATGCCCCTTTCACGTTTTGTGGTAACGTTCGCTAAAGGATGGCTAGACTCTTAGAAGCGGTGTGAATGCGATTCAGTAGCAACTCAAACAGCAATAGTAAAAAGGTTCCCAAATAAAGGAAAATCCAATCAAGGTTCTGTAAAACATAATACTTAAATTAAACAAATAAATCATACAACTATTAAAAACATTATTAAAAAGGGACCCACTATGAAAGAGCACAGCAATTGGAAACCTACTCGGGATACTTCAGCAGGGAGGAGCATTGCAAGAATTGCCACAATATTACTTAAAGGATATACTCTTCAGGAACAATGTGCAAAAACGGCTTTACCCAGTCACCAGGGCCCTGAGATGGACCAAGGAGACAGAGTCTCTCAATAGAACCTGATTGCAATTCTTAGGCTGTTCGGCAGGGTCAAACCGGGTTTGAAGGTGTCGAGTTGTGTTGTTTGCAGGTGGCGAGTCAGCGCAGAGTCTGGTTCAAAGCAGTGCTCTATGCATTACAAAAGTGATATCAAGTGATGCAGCTCAATGGATCGCAAGGGGTGGTTCAATGATCGAGCATGTTTCAAAATTATTAATACTGCTGGTTTGGATCAATGAGTGATGCGATGCTCCAGTGATTTGAGTCAATGCTCAATGTTTGGTTCGAAGACGTCGTGGTTCAAAGTCATTCTCAGAGTAGCTGGACACGTTATGGGATTTTCTGGGGTGATGATGGTTCAAACTGGTTTGAAGAATGCAAACAGTGTTTTGAAGTTTGAAGGTGAGTGGCAATGGCAGCACCATGGGTCCTGGTGGTTCAAAAGTATCGGACACATTTCAAAATGTGCTTCAAAGTCGTTTGAGCGATGAAAACAGGAGATCGGACTGCTCAGGCTGCTCTGGATGCTGTCAGACGCACTGCAAAGGACTCCAGAATTAGGTAAGTTCGTTTCAGTAGCTCTCTTCCACCAAACGCCTTGGTCTTTGTCAGTATGGACTACTGGAATCAATAGCGCACTTTCTTTTCATCTGCAATGAATGTATGTCATTGAGAAGGATGGCTGATCACGGCAATCACGCGTGCTTAGGGGGGCTAATAACTGCTCACCAGCCTGTGAGGGCCTTGGGGGGGGTCAAGATCTTAACCCCCCTGTAAACCCTCCTAAGCAGGGGTAATTTCTATTTGCACCCTGCAATTCATCATTTGTCTATGTCTATGGCGGCTATGGGAGGGCTGGAGCACCAGGACTGGAGGACAAAGCTCTGGTCCAGAGGGTAAGTGGAGAGGATGAGGGTTGGGGGAAGGGTGCAGTATTTCTTGAAGGGGGTTGTGATATGGGGAGGCAACAGGGAAAGACTCTCTTGTGCCTTCCCTCAATCAAGATGGTGCTACCTAGGGAAGGGCCTAAGGTGGCTGGAAAACGCAGGCAGTACATTGGGTCTCATCACAGGTTTGGTGGTATCTCAGTGGATTTATTGCCGAGATACCACCAAACTGTATTACTATTAGCGCCAAGTGGCAGTAGGCAGTGTTAGTCCTCATTAATTGGAGTCCATAGGACTCCATGCGGGATTTTGGCAGTATTTCCGCCAGCAGTAATTCTGCCAGTGGAAACACAGCATAATTGGCATATTTGGGGCAGTAAAATGGAGGAAATTGCTCCAGCTTCTTGCTCGAGGTTTTTCCTTCCACCTTACCCCCAAACTCGTAGTTGGGCGGTGCAGTGATGCGGTAGTATATAGTATTACCACCGCATTTTACCGCACCACCCAATTTCTAATGCGGCCCATTGTGTGTTCTGATGAGCGGAGCACCTTTTACCAGATGCAAATAAAATTTTAAGCAGACTGTCATTAGCACTGTAAAATGAACCTCAAAGTAGAAATACAGATGATCATCCAGTGTCATAATATGGATCAACTTGTTATAATCATCCTATGCAGAAATGACATTCTAAAATTGTAATTAGCCTCACTAAGTAGGACATGTGTTATTGTGTTCTTTTGGTCAAGTGTTATGTGCAGGTAAACAAGTTTTTGGGAAGGACAAGTTGTAACTATGGACCTTCCCATTAAACTGTGCCCCCCTGTTGGTCCAGAAAGGTAGAACAATGTTTGAGATAAAACATGTTTATGGCCTGTAGTGGGTCAGAAAAAGGTCAGAGACACTGGGTTGACATTTCACTTCGTAATTTATTAAATGATGAGAAAAAGACCTATCTTTCCCTATCACTATTGGGTATTCCCTGCCTATATACACAAATTAAGGTGCTCATCAGTTGTCAGGATGTCACACAAAAGAAAAGATTATGTCTGCTGTCCAAAAAAGAAAGCTAACTGACCTTACCACTATTCCAATAAAAGATAAGTCTAGGAGATTGTCTCTCTTCTCCTACAGGTTTGTTCTTGACTTGTGTTCCCTCTAATGTAGCGATCTTGGTAGAGGTTTATTCTTAAATAGTCTATAGCCACCTTCTGAACAAGTTCTTGTAACTCTTTCATAAGATCCTTGAGGTTACGCTCTCCTTTCATAATTATTTAATAAGGATCCTTATAATAATATGTTTATCATTTTCTTCAAACTGAAATTTCTTCTGGATCTCTATAACAAGTCAATCTTATGTGGGGTATTCTTTCTTGCCAATATATGTTCCCCCTTTCTTGGGTTGTCTTGCTTTGTGTGTCTTTTCTTTAACAGACTTCCCTTGCCTTTACTTCATGGAATTCTCTTTCTCGTTGTATAGTACTATTTCTCTTGTGTCTGTACGACTCTTCACTACTTAATGTATGGGATGTTTTTGCCTTTCTCCAGGGTTTTTGCATCCCAGTTTTAATAATCTCTATCTCATATTCAACTGTGATTCTCTTTCTCACAATATTCTAAATCCACTTGATCGGCTTTACATCCACTCTCTCGTCAATTCCACTTGGACAAGTTTCCCATGTTGAGTAAGGATTACCCGGTTGCGTCCGGAGTCTCCGGTTCTCCCCGTTACCTCAATAGCTTTAGGGGAACATCCTGGGGGCCAACGCTTGCTCGGTTCTTGTGGTTCACTCTGCTTCTTTGGGTTTCTGCCTTGGTTCGAATCCCGCTTTTCGTCAGCTTTTTGTCAGCAGTCAAGTATTTCTGTTTGCAACCAGCCAGCTAGCTGCTTCCTCCCCATTGTGGTTTCCACGTCGTTTACTGGGCACACTATTCACCATGAGGCAGGTGTCGTCACCCCACTATCAGGGTTTGAGTTCTCATCTCCTCGGTTTTCCCGTCTGCATACACATGGACCTCCAGCATCTTGTTCTTAGATTCAGAGCACTTCTGAAGGTTGTAGGCTCTGTGGCACTCCTCGACTCTGCCTCTGTCAGGTGTGACTCTCTATGGGGTCTTTCCCTGCATGCATATGCCTCTCTCTGACTTGGCTCGCCTCAGCTTGTCATTCTCTTTCAGCTTCTTTGTCTAAGTAATTTGGAAGTCTCTCTTTAAAGAGACAAATCCTCTTTCTTGTCAGTTACTATGTATATTACCTTCAGCAACATCTTTGGCTTCTATATTCTTCTTCACCTCTGAGCTTCCCATGTATGTCATCATGGGGAATGAGTTAGGGATGTCTTCAACAGGAACGGGTGTCCTTATCCCCAAAAAGGGGAGTCTCTCTCGGTGAGGTCCCACTTGCCTTGACACTTAGGGAGGGTGTTGCAAGCAGGTTTACCTCCATAACTTCACATTTCCTGCATTCATCACAAGCCACTTGCAATTGATTGTGAGATCTTAACGAAAGGAATGGGAGTATGTGAATGACACAATGTAGTCTTTAATTTTTATTGAGTACTATTATGAAATCCAGATAATTGTTACTTTTACTTTTGTAAACCCTGAGTCATTAAAGTTTGTGATGTAGGCAAAGTTTCAAAAACTTGCCAAATATTGAATACATTATAACTTTAGAACTATAATAATTTATAATGTATAATTTTCAACTTTGAATGTTTCAAATTGACCATTGAAAAAGGGATAAATGCCTCTTTTTTTATTTTTTTATTTTTATTTCAAACAGTTTATACAAACTTTTGAAATCTAAAAATCTGACACAATTAATCACAGTAAAACATATCCTAAAACTAAATGTAATAAACTTAGAAAAATTAAAGTGGAGAAAAAAGAGAACAACACAAGGACCAGCACTCTCAACGTCAATTCTCAATTGCTACAAGGAAAGATTTCTTTCATTTCTGGTCAGCTGGCACCAACTCCATCATCTTCTGTAGCTGATCTAAGAACCTCAGTAGTGCTAGCGAGAGTTTATTTGCACTCGCTGTTATGCATTTGCCTCCACCAATCGTTCATGTCGTAAATCAGGTATTTTTCCAGCTCTTTCCTTAGGAATTTCTCACGTTGGTCCCTTAGATTATGGCAAAAAGGACTAGATGTTTTAAATTTTCCTCCTCAGTTAAGCAGAATCTGCAGTTTGTGTTTCAGGGCTGAATCTTGCCTTAAAATTTCTTTTGTTTCAAAAATGTTTAGATGAAATTACAGGTAGAGTCTTCTTAGACGCTTACATGGTGAGATGATCATATATTTAGGAAGAATATTGAGTCTTTTAGGTTCAAATGGTGAATGTTTCATGCATTGGTGGTTTGCTCTTTGCTCTCCAGTTTTAATCCAATCAAGTTCGAGCAACTTTTTCTTTCCTGCATTTGGGTTGTTCCACAGTGTTCTTTCATCTGAGTCCAACTGCTTAAGGATGTCTTTACATTGTTGCATCCATTCTGACAATGCTGTTCTCCTTGGTGATTTCTGCTCGATTAGAATTTCAAAGGGTGGTACATTTGCTTCTTTGTTGGTCTTTCTGAATAATGTTAGCTTGTTACAGATCAATCTAGCATTTAATGTAGAGACCCCCACTTCATACAATATGCATGCAGTTGGAAAACTTGTAGAGAATTGTACGATTCACTTATAAAAGGAATCCTCTTACATCTTGCCTGTATCTTTGCCGTCACACCCAAACATATTCTCAGCTCCATGTGTTAGTATAGGAGTAACCTTGCTCTGGTAGAATTTCCTTTTTGGAACATGAGAGAGTTTTCCAAATTTCTTTTGCAGAATTATTCCTTGTGATGTTACATGTTTACAGTTGCTTAGGAGTTTTTTCTTCATTGGTTCATCATTTATACTGGAGTTAACTACTGTTCCTAGATATCGCGTATATGGAACTTTATTCAGATTCTTTGTTCCAAGAGCCCACTTTGACTTATTTTTACCTGATGGCCTACCTCGTTTGTTTTCAAGCACTAAAATTTCAGATTTGTCCACATTTATCTCCAACCCTAGATCTTCTATGTAGGTTTTTAGTGCGGTTAATTTTCTTTGGAGGCCAATGGGTGTGAGATCTAGAATTACCATGTCATCTGCATAGAGGATATGGTTTATATGAATTCCATTCACCATTGGAGGAAATGACACACCACTCTCTAATGCTGAACCAACTTCTGATATATAAAAGTTAAAAAGAGTGCCTCCGAGGGGGCATCCTTGCTTCACCCCCCTTTTTGTAGGTATCAGGTTTGTTAGGTTTCCCGAGCTATCCAACCGAACTTTTATAAAGGTATCCGAGTACAGCTCTTTGATTGCTTGAATTAGGCTAACAGCACACCCTCTTTCCTTGACTTTTGCCCATAGCATTTCTCGATCTACACCATTGAATGCATTTGCCATATCGATGAACGCTAGGTAAATTTTCTGGCCTGTTCTGATGGCATCTATTTTCATCAGGTTTTATATCAGGAGGTTTAGGCTGCAACCTACTCCTTTTATAAAGCTGGATTGTCGTTCATGAAAGATCTTCTGTTGTATAATCCATTTCATTAATTGAGCAAGCATGAAGCTTGCAAAGACTTTCCCCACCACATCCCGAAGGGCTATTGGCTGATAGTCGCAGAATTCTGTCCACTCATCAAGTCGGTATTTGAGAGGCCATCTGGTCCAGCTGCTCTGGAGGAGCTACTTTTTTGGATGCATGATCGAATATCGTCTCGATCAATGCTGAGCTCCCACTGTTGACTTGTTTGTGAGAATGGGTCTGTTGATTTCTTTACTTTTTTAAATAGTTGAGTATAATGTCTCTCCCATTCTTTCTCATTTATCTTGTTCTTTAGTACTGCATTTTCTGGATTCGTTGACTCATTTATTGTTGTCCAGAAGCCTCTTGAGTTTCTTTGATTTAACATGGTCAGCATTATCTCTGCCTCTCTCTGTTCGAGCGTCGCTATGTGCACTTTAAACCAGTTATTGTATTTGTTTTTACTTTACTTATCGCACACTTACAGTCAGGCTCATTTGATGGATGAATTCTTCTTAGGTCCTTGCTGAGTTGTAATTTTTTTAGTGCCACTTGAGGATCATACTTGTGCTTTCGGTAGTTAGGTTTATTTTGGGCATTCTTCTTTTTTGTTTTTTAGATTTCAAACAGAAGATGGTATTCTTTCAAATCTATTTGACTTTTCTCATACTTTGGTTTCATAATTTCTGTTACTGTTATGATGTCGTTATTTCTTAATCGTAATCTGTTGTGTCCAGGTTCAACAGCAATTTGTTGGTTCGATTGTTTGCGTTGTTGGAATTTTTTCTTCTGGCACTCCATGGAAACTACATTGTGGTCTCTTTGTTTAGTCTTTGTGACTTTGAAAAGTGTAATTTCTTTTGCCATCGCTTCAGATGCGAAAATATAGTCTATTATAGATTTTTGGGGGCCTCTTTCCCAAGTCGGCTTTGGAGGAATGTCTCCCATTATCGATCCATTCAGCAGTTCTAGATTCCTATTCATCATTTCCTCTAGCCATCTTTCACTTTTCGACCTCTCCTTATGATTTACCACTGCTTTCAATTGCTCCACTTCTATCAGCTTCATATTGAAGTCTCTGCATAATATAATCTGAGCGTTTGGCTCTCCTATTAAGATGTTATCGATCACGTCTAGGAGATCATCCTCCAATTTCTGGTAGGTTGCTTGAGATTTATTCCAGTAGACATTTATCACGTGAAGAGCTTCCAGAGTGGTTGTCAATGGTTCTGATGGTTCGAGACATGCCATCTGGAGATATGGTGAGACAATCTGAGAGATGACTTAATTCGTAATCCACAGTTTCTTTTGACGAGGATTAGTTGGCCTGACATTGGGTGACCTTTTTTTTGCTTACAGCTGGATTTATTGCGACCTCAAAACCTTCAAACATGGTGTTTTGGCTAACCATGTTTCTTGCAAGCATATTATGTCGGCCGTCACTACGATTTCAGGGAGGGGCATGAGGAGATGTGAAAACCCCCTCGTGTTCCAAGTGGCGAGCACAACATTATTCGGTTGAACTTGGCTTTAACTCTTTATTGATGCATTTAGCGATTTTGCTATCCATGCCCAGCTGTTTGTTTCATCTTCTGTTTTTGCACTTTCTCTTGCATGGTTGAATTCGTTTTCCTGTGAAATGGGTTCTCTACAGTTATTTTGATTTTCCTTTGTCTCATTTCCTCAGTTGAAATCGAGGGCTTGAGGGACCGCTTCCTCTGCGATAGCATTTACAATCGCCTGGTCTTCTGGTCGTTCTTCCCTCAATTGTTATTTGTTGTGCGGATTTGCTTTCTCATTATTATTTGGAGGGTTTGGTTCTGTGGATTTAGGAAGCTCCTTCTTCGCTAGGGCGTTATCCACTTCATACACTTGATATCCTGCATCCAGCAACTGTCTCTCGCACATCATCACTGCTTGAACATCTTTCTTGTCCCCAATATGTAGCAGAACACATTTTCAGTTCACGTCAGCGATAATCTCGACACGGTCGATTCGCAAGCTTTTTAATGCTCTCAGAACAGGAATCGATTGAAATAACTGTAATATAGTATATCTGTTCAGTGCTGCATCATTTTTCCTGCACTCAATTCTCTCCACCAAGATTCTGTATGGCTGTAATGACTGTGAGGTAATCGGAGTTGGGGGAAGGTTAATGGACATCTGTCGGTCTACCTCCTTGATCTTTTTCACATGCACATCTTTTCCCGTTTCTGGGACCTTCAACCTATCTTTTCGGGGCTTGTCGCCGATGTTTATATGGGGTTGGACTTCATTATGCACTTGTGAACTCTCTTTGTCTTTGCAAATCTTAAGTTCCATGTTCAGCAGGCTTAGGCCATGTTTTTCTTCTAATGTGAGGAAGGGCTGGTTTACCACCGCCTTCTCTCGATCACTCACGCTTTTGTCATAGTTATTTTTTGGCGTCAAGAGCCACGAGATCATTCTTTTCATGGAGAGGTTCTCCTCTTTTCCAGTCTCTCTCTTTTGTGGTGACGGCGGTGTACAGTTCTGGCCGCAATCAAAATTAGGATAGCTGGACTTTGGCTCCTTTTCCTGCTCTAGAACGGCTGGATTAACCTTGTCATCATCCTCATCTGTGGAACTGCTGTAGGTCGACATAATCAGCAGTTCCTCAGTCTCGTCTTCTTCATCTTCGATCACTAAGGTGCCTATGCTCTCTTTCGTTGATCCACCAGCCTTTGCTCCACTACTAGTTGGATATTTATTGGTCGATTCTGCTGTAGCACCTATGTCTTTGTTTTTCAAATGCTCTGTGTTATTAACTGTGATGTTCAAGGCTTTTATATTTCTAAAGAAGTTAGCAGAATTTCGAGAGTTTTTGTTTTTTTTGTGCTTGCAGCTTTCTTTTTTTTTTGCATTTACCTTGCTTTAAATCGATGACCAAGCTATTGTTTGATTTCAGAGGTTCTGTCAACGTTTTAGGCTTTTCAAATATATCAAACCATTCTCCAGCCTTCTTATTCATCACAGACGCAGTGGGCTTATTTTTTGGTAATTCCTTTTGGGCGTCCGTGCATTCTGGTTCTACCACATGAACGATTCCCAAGAGATGTTCTGCTTCTTGGTTTTTTGAGTTTACCGGCTCAACAGTTGTGGGCAAATTTTGCTCTTCACTGGTGCCAGCCGATCTCTCTCTCAGTACCTCATCTTCTTTATCGATCTTCTTCTGTGGGCTGTTCTTTTGAACAGGACTGATCATTAGTTCTTTCTCATAGCAGCAGTTCTGCTGCAAATTTTCCTTTGTTGACTCAGCCATCTCGACAGCGTGATATTTTTTTGTTTGGTGACTTTTTGTGTTGTCGGGCACTTCCAGATCGATCACCATTTCCGTGGGAAGCCCATTGTCAACTATACTTTGCTTTGAGTCGGCTATAACCTTTCCATCTCGTTCTTTTTGCAGTAGAAGGAGAGCTTGTCTCGTGACTTCAGCTAAGAGTCTTTTGTCTTCTGAATTATTTTTTAGTGACTCTTTCAATGCTATTAAGGAGATGTCATTACCTCTTCTAGTTATCACGATTTGTGACATCATCTCGACAAAGTCAGCTTCCAGCTTTACTATTTTGGAGTTAAGTAGAGCGATCACAGTCGTTTGGTCACGAAAGTTTTCATTTAGATTCTCATACAGTTTTGTCAGTGGCACCACAGCTGTTGTAGTAGCAGACATCAAGATTGGGCTTAATTCAGAGATTATCTTCTTTAATAAACCAGGTATTATTTGACGACTTCTTACGCCTTTCATCCGTGAGTTATTTTTTTCTAGTTGGCTCCTATTTCTTTTCACTGGGGAGCTATTTTCATCGGATGAGTCGGTGGAAGAGGACGACTCAATCACTTCTTGATCTTTCTGGGGTATTGAATGACCACACTCTTTTTCACTAGCATTTTGGTTCATTTTTTCCCAGCTTTTAAAACGTTTGTTGGGGCCGCTAGCCTCGTTGTCTGAACTTACCGCCCGTTTTATTCTTTTTTGTGAGGATAAAATATCATCATTTCGGGCCTCGAAGGGTGGCGTGTTCAGTTCAAGTTCATCACTTCACTAATGCTTTTATTTCTGTGAAGTGACCACACAGATGGTGGCACAGTTCTCCTGCAAGAAATTTGGAGTGGTGCTCTTGTAGGTTGCATTAGTTTAACATTAAGAGCTGCTAGATCTTTAAACACTTGGTCAGCGATTACTAGCGAATCACGGCGACCGGGGGGCTGAATATGGAAAGATGCCTCTTGTCCGTCATTCCAGGAGTCTACGGATTTCCAGACGTCATCTGGTCCATCTGTCGCAGAGGATGATCTTGTAACCTCTGATTTCAGCACTTTCTGTTGGATAGCCACCTACACCTCACCATCCTTTGGGATCTGTTCTACGTTTCTTACATTCTTGTTCGTTTTTTTTTCTGATTTGGCTTGTGCATTGCAGCGACCCTTAATCATGCCAATAACTTTAATGGAGGGACTGGCCTTCCCGTTTCTGCAGTATTCCATGGATGACTCTGGAGTGTTGTGTTCACTGTCAAACTCATACCCAATTTTATTCGTCTCTATATTGGGGGTGCAGCAGTTATTCGATTTTGCGATGTTTTGTAATGTCAACTCTTCTGAGCCCACCTCCTTATTGGAGACCGGGGACATGTTCTCTGGTTGATGGCTATGATGGCTTTGATCTCCGTAAAATGTTTGGATTTGGGAAGGTGCTTGTTTTTGATGGAAATCAGACGCCGTGTTTCCGCTGACCTCTGTGCTGCAAGGTTCGTTATTCCCCAGCATGCTCCACGGCAATGGCGGTATTTTTCCTCGCGCTTGTTCTTTCCTGTTAGGAGGTGGCACATTGCCGCCGAGTGTCGGGGGACAGTGAATCACGGCAAAACACGTGATTTCTGGGGGACATGCAGTATGGCTTGGCAACACAATGAACACAATGATTTCTCTTCTGGTGCAGAGGGCGGGAGCCCTGACTGTTCGAGTGTACTCCTCCCTCCCCTTGCCCCCCTCCTGCACCTCTCTTTCTCCCTCTACCTCTCTTTCACCACTGAACTCTCCAGTCTCTCCAGTCTCTTGTTCAGATGAGTCCTCACTCACCTGTGGTATTCGGTGTGCGCAGAGTACAGCAGAGGCATAGTTCTGACTCGCGGCACGATTGTCTGCGAGGGGGATTGTCCGACCTTCTCCACCTCGCAACACAGCGTCCGCTCGGCCACTCGAGGATTGATTGAGGGGTGTGGCTTTAGACAACACACGTTTCAACTGCGCGCAAGTCTTTGCAGGGATTCCGGTCCTCATGCTTGCCACTTTTACAGGTTCGTGTTTCCCAGGCAAAATCAGGGCAAAGTCACGAGACAAAGGCACTCCACGCCCCACACAGCCACAGGGAACACAGGAAACACACTCCTGCACACTCCGCTACACTCCGCGTAGTGCAGGGGTTTTAATGGTTACGCTCCACATTCCAGCAGCAGCAGAAATGGCAAACAGACTGCTCCACAGGTAACATGAAACACACTCCTGCACACTCCGCCCAAATGCCTCTACAGTAGTAACAATAGAAGAGTGCCTGCTATTTCCTTTCTTTTTTGTATAGGGTATACTGTTCAATTCATTTTTCTACAATATTTTTTGGGTGCCATTACGTTACTCTACACATAATATTTAAGTATGTAACTGTTCATTTTGGCTTGACACAAACGGATGGCACTCTCGGTTACAGCCACAGAGTATCATCTCTTCCTGAATAATGTGAAGGCATTTTCTTCACAACTAGTATTTTCTGTTCTTAGTAACTTGTATTTTCTCTTGTCCATGACAAAGCAATGGTACACTGAGTTCAAGCCACTGAACATAATCTGCTCCTACCCCCAAGTCAATCTATGGCTTTTTCTTCATAACTTGTATTTGACTAATCACAAAAAGATGGCATATTCATTTACGGTCACTAAATAACATCTCCTCCTGCCGACACTGAATTTTAAGTCATCTCTGCAACCCGTATTTTCTCTTGTCCATCTCAAACAAATGGCAGACCCAGCTCAGCCACTGAATGCTCTGTCCTACCTCAGAAGCATCTGATAGCTACATTTCCAGATGCATCATCCTCTCCAAGAACATGCCAACAGTCCTTGAAATTAGGCAATTAGGCAATTCTTTCAACATCCATAACGTCTCAACCTACATCAGTGTAATCATTCTTAAATGAAAGAGAAGCTAATAATCTCTTCCCTTTTGGTAAAACATAATAGCACCAAAGATGACCAAACACCCACCTGCATCCATTATATAGAAAGTGATGGTCACTCCAATACTGATGCTGAAGGTCAATTTTTATGCCCAAACTTAATAATTCCTTTTTGGTTTTATATGTAGGCAAGCAGAAGTACAGTTCTCTGAACAGATTTTCCAAAGAGCCATGATAACACTGATCCAGAAGGTTGCTGTTCTGAATCGCTTATCGATTCATGTGCTTTTGACCCTGAAGTAAACTGCTCTGAGAATGGGCGTGTGTGGCTGACTGACATATCCCAGACCAGACATTGGGCGGAGGGGAGAGTTGGTGTGCTGCTGCATACTGGGACCTTCTGTACTCTCCCCCCACCTGTTGCCTCACCCTGGTGTGGTGCAGTTTGTTGCAGTGCATTGTAGTGCAAATATCTTGGAAGTTGTGCATGCTAGGGCCGGGACATCGAGTTATCTTCCTCGTGTCCGAACCAGTCCTTTTACGATCACATTGATGTTAGACCGATTTCAGGCAACCGTTTCATGTGTGAAGGTGCTGAAATCCAGGGAAATGGTTTGGGTGTCCAAATGTCATTTAGCTAGTAATGTCCAGAGGGTCCTAACAGGTAACTATGCAACAGTTGGTGCAGATTGGTGAAATGGTGTGGAATCAAATAAGGAACATATCTTTGCCACAAACACACACATTTTGACTTTTGCTTTAATCCAGGGAAAGGTCTGGATTGTCCAAATGTCATGTTGCCAGTATTGTCCGGAGGGCCCTAAGAGGCAACTATGCACAATTTGGTGCAGATAGGTGAAACAGTTTGGAAATGTATATGGAAAAACACTTCACCACAAATCCCGCCCCAAAAACATTTTCACTTTTATATTCATAGATTGCATAGGGTATAGTAGTGGTTCTTTTTGGGTCTCACCAGATTAAATCAGTGCATTGTTCTGGTTGACAGATTAAACTATTGAAGTCTCCTCTTTCTGAAGCATTTCCTCCTTCATCTTATTCACTTTGTCTACCATCAAAAACTTATGAAAATCTTGAGGTTTGGTTTGTACGGTGATCTCCCTCGTGAAACATCATTTCAAGACCTATGGTTCTCGAAAAAAACATCCTCACAGACAATTTCCTTAAACTGATATTGCAGATGGTAATATTTATCATTAGTCAATTCCCTAATGCAACATGTGATTTTGAGCCATGAGTGTTGAACAGAGCATATAGTTCTGAGGGTCCAATTACTTTCTATTGAGCAAATAAGCTGTCAGTGAATACCTGTCTTAAACCAGTAATATCCATATCACCAAATAGTTTTAAAAATATGGGCTCTTCAAAGTTTCTTTTTAATTTGTTACCAAATGTATCAGGAATTTAGCATCATATTCTTTTCAATTACCAAATGTGTATCATATGAATAGGTTGGCACTTGATGAAACTTGTGTCGATTGTTTAAGGATTCATAGAAAAGGAATGCTCTGCATCTTATGATTCGTGTCAGCCAATTGAGCAGCCACCAGCCAGCCTTTTATTTAGAGGTCTGCTCTGTTTCTTTCAGCAAATGAAATGATTTTAAAGCCCAAATCAAGCTTGAAATCATCACTTGGTCTCTCTTGAAGTGGACTGATGACAAATACAGAATGTACAAATCTAACAGGAAGTGTAGTCTCTTCCGAATCCCGATCTTTATATTGTTTACTCTGCCTGTTATAGTTAGATGTAGGGATAGCTATGCCTTAAGTGGGGAATTATTTTCCTTTTAACAGATTCCATGCATTCTCTTTAAACCTCTCCCTAGGTGCTTTTTCCATATTATAAGACTGTTTTGTTATTATACGCTATTAGATACTTCATTAATATGCCCACTTTTTGGACTCACATACTCCTTTAGTAAACAGAGGTCATTGAAGAGAAATGATAACTACTGAGTGTACAACATGGTAATTGATTGTTATTTGTGTAACTGGTGTATAATATTTTTCTATATATATTTTCTTTGTGTAATTGCCATCTGAAAATAAGGTATATTTACTTTAATGTTTTCATCTTGATGAACAGTTACATCAAGGCTGTAGGATGTTTTATCCAGGCAATACCTTATTTGGGGACATTTTCCACCTACACAAAACCAGGTACGTACAATTCTCCAATTCCCCTTTATTGAATACAGTTCTTTTAATGAGTTTGGGACCCCCAATTTAAAAGAATTGATTCATTACAGCAACTCCCTGGCCACTTTTTCAGGACAAGAAACACACAGGGTTGCACAGAAGGTATATTTATTAACCCAATAGAAATCATTGAAACGGATTACAGATAAACAAATTGTTTCTTCATAAAAGGCCAATGGTAAATTATCAAGACACTCTTCATCTTCAGTTTCAATGACACAATTATGGAAATAGAGAATGTTGTAACACACACTTTATCATAAGTATCTATTCACCCTGAGCATGCAGGCACAATGGATTGACTGCATGAGGTTCCAGGAGGAATCTTTCATTTGTGAATACAATAAATTAGTTATAATATCCCTGCCTATCCGATTCTCACTATTCCCCCTTTAGTCAAAATACTGCCAGCTTACCCGATAGACCGGTCAGAATGTCAACAGCATTTCAAACTGAATTGCAACAGACGACTGGGCCATCAGGTATGTGACTGGCTTGTAGAAAAGAAAATGTATGTTCAGCTGTATGTTGGCAAAATGTCCTGTCTCTATTCAATTACCGGGTAAAATGTACCTTTCTCCCTTGAAATGGGCACCCTGATCAGCGGAAAGAAATGAACCATGAAGCATCACCCTCTCTCATTTATCTTCTCAGTGTCCAGTCAAAGTTACGAATACAAAGTTTCGAAATGCAATATGTTCGAAAATAAGGATTGAAAAAATGTTTTGGAATGCCTTTTTGTTAATGTATTTGTGTTTTTTTTTTGTTTTTTTATAGGAAAAATTAGTGGTATTTCCCGACCCCCCCCC
This sequence comes from Ambystoma mexicanum, assembly GCF_040938575.1. Taxonomy (NCBI): domain Eukaryota; kingdom Metazoa; phylum Chordata; class Amphibia; order Caudata; family Ambystomatidae; genus Ambystoma; species Ambystoma mexicanum. The sequence continues at coordinate 743,852,323 of NC_090928.1, forward strand.
CAAAAAAAAAAAAACGGGCATTAGAATTTTTTTTTTTTAGATCCTTTTGGTTCAAAAGTATTGCATTCGATCCTTTTGTATTCAAACCTTTGACTATAAACCGTTCTTCTCTGCTAGACGAAATTGGCAGGTGACTCTCACTGTTTACACACCATGGAAACCAATCTATCAATAGATGTATTTTCCAGAAGGACATATACTTCTGAAATGTTCCCTAACTTCACAGGATGCACAATGAATTCATCTATTCTGGCCCCTTAATTCTAACACATTATAGGGTACAGGATTTACTCTAATTCCCTTTATAGGATCACTCCCCACAAGATGACTTCCCTTTTATATAATTCTCACATCCCAATTTCTTTGGGCTGAATCAAAGACAGGTGGATGCCACCTCTTAATGACTGCTTCAATTCTCTCCTTCCAGGAACAGGTGGGCATCAGCCAGTAAGCCATGATCAGCTTTTCTCCACAGCCTGTCTGCTTTCTCTTCAACTGAAGAAGGCCTGGGACTGTAACCCCTTTTAGGCCTTGCTTTCAGTACTGTGGTGATAATCCAAAATGGTCCTAAAAGAGAGAAATCTATTCAATCTGCTTCTGATTGTTATCAACCCTCCTTTCTCTCCTTCTTCCCCATCACTCAGTGAGTGAATGAGTGAGTCTGTCAGTGTCTCCCCTCAGCGAGAGTGTGCTGAATTTTATGAGGTGTGTATACTTTCCCAAATCTAACTGGTCAATATATGTGATTGGACTTTGTTTGAAAAGTGACAACATAGTCGACATACCCCATGCAGTCACTGGGCATATTAATGAAGAAGGCAGTCTGATGGGAGTAACTTCTAAACCCAATTTCCCTCCCATTTAATGTTATGTAATTTCAGGGAGTTCTTGGATTGAAATGTGTACCATTCTGAAACAGTAAATTCTGGTTGTATATGATTTTAACAAAAACATTTTTAACAAGGTAAGTTTTACCAAAACCAAAATACCAACTGTATTTTTTTAGCTGGGGGGTCGCTCCCAAACCCCTGTTTCCCCTTTTTTTCAAACCATGTCAACCCCCTCCCCACCCGTTTTAACGTCTTACCCCCACTATACATACATATATATTACAGGGCCTGTGGTAGCAGCCCTCTAGTTAGGGTTAACTTGCTCAACTCATTGGAAGAACACTTTTTGGGCAGCTTATAGCTTTGCTCCCCCCAGATGAATCCTTACCAAACTTTGCAAAAAAAATATATGGCCCCCTCTGAATTTCTTTCACACGTTTGGTGAGGTTTCATTAAAGGGGGGCAAAGTTGAGGTGGTCCTCATTTTTTTCTCCATAGACGCAATGAAAAACATTTTGGTCACGTCTTGGTCTCAAAAGCGTGCTTTTGTAAATTTGGTGTAAATCCATCGAGTCATTCTTTTTAAAACAGCCCAAAAGTAGGTAAAAAAAATTGTGTTATCTGGGTTCGGCCCGTGGACTCACTTCCTGTTCTGTCTGAGGATGGGCCTCTGATTGGTTCAGAAGGCGATGTGCGGTCCGTGGTCATCAGGTGCATTCACTGATTAGATGGTGAAAAGCGTGAAATGAGTCAGATTTTTGGAAAAAGCCCACCATGTCGGATTCACAGACATTTTTAGATGGCTTATAACTTTGTTGCCGTTTGACGAATGTGAACAAAAGTTTTCAGAAAGATGATAGACCCACCCTTGAATGTTTGTGTAAACTTTGAATGGATTTTGTCAAGTGGCGGCTAAGTTATATGACTATTGCATGTACATACATTTTGACACTTTTGAAAAAATAAAACATGGGCGGATTTCCAGCAAACACGTGTAAGGAGCATTGGCAAGGACCTTAAAGCATGGTTTTGCAAATGTGCCTGTGTTCTATTATTTGACAAGTGTCATAATGTAGGTACAAAAAATTGTAATAAACCTTTGGCGACTGAAGTATAGCATGTGGCCATGGGCAGTGGCAAGATTGTCTGGGTCATGGCATAAGGTCATGACCCAGACAATCTGGCTACTGGCCATGACCACAAGGGATGACGAATGGGGTTAAAGTGGCCATGTTCACCTGGGACAGGCTATGTGGTAAAGTTATTCGAAAGTGGGATAGGTTTGAAAGGGAAAAGAAAATGTGCTTGTGGCAATATGGTCATAGGGTTCTCTCTTCGCCTTCTGCAGGCTGCCATGGAAAGGGAAGAGAAGCTCTGTATGGAGCCCTGCCTTCCCTTTCCATGGCGGCCATTTTTTTTTAGCACCCCGGGTTTCCGCCTTGGGAACCGAGGGTGCTAATATCTTTCATCCCCATTGCAGGGGCTGGAATGTGGGATAATGGTCTGGTGCCCTCGTTATCCACCCTTGCTTCGCTTGGGCCGATAACTTGGGCTGCCTGGCCATTATCCCCCGTTCCAGTACCTGGAACATGGGATGAATGCCACATTATTCCCATTAACATAATACAAAATGCTAATGGAAATGTTGGAAAATCTTATTGAGTCTATGTGCTTTACTGAGAAATGTAAAGTAGATGGACTATATAAGATTTTTTGTTTTATTTTATTTTTTAACTGTTAAAGGTGTTTCCTAAAGGAACCTTTCTTTTGTTGTTTTTTGATGTATTCTTTTTTGCAGGAGAGGTTAGGATGTAAGGTGGAGAGGGAAATGAAGGAAGAGGCACCAAGCACTAATATGGAGCCGCAGGTGGACAGGGGAAGATGGTGTGCGTGTGTTACTGCTAAGGTAGAGGGCAGTGTGACTTATGCTCCTTGATTTGCAGCTTCAAAAGCACTTTGAAATTGCTTCCTCCTGCGGAGTCGTGTGTTGCAGTATGTGCAGAGGACTGTTGTCTTCGAAAGATATGGATCAACAGCCTCTTTTATTTCTTGCAAGGTAGCTGGTGGGGTTTTGTGTCCCACAGAAGTAGGCTGTGTGGTTACAGTATTGGTTGAGGAAGATGAGGTGGAGGAAGAAAGCCTACTACTTGCTAAGAAAGGAACAACCTTTCTGAGAGCATTGCAGTGGTTGGATTTGGTGTGGTGGTGCATGGAGGTGGTCCTGTCGGAGTACTGTCCAGGTAGTCCATGACTGATTACAAAATTGCACTCAGTGCATTTCACTTTGTAGCATTAGCCTTTGGTACATTCCCAACAGTGATAAAGAACTGTCCCACCTATGATTATCTCTGGGTGCTAGAGGTAGACACTTCCTCTATCTCATCTTCTTGGTCCTCTTCATTGTCTTTAGAAGTACTGCACTTGTTTGTTGTGTAGGTCCTCCAGCTGGTGGTGCTGGTGGCTCTTGGGGAGTAGGGATGGAAATAGCTGATGCAATTTTTAAGATAAATAGCAGTTTTGCTAATATTCTTTGATGTATATGCTTTGTCTTAGATTGTTAATGGATAATGTGTAAGAATAGGTGTAGGAGCTGTGTAAGTGTGAATTTTGAGCGTGAAAGCTCTTAGATCAGTAGAAAATGAAGTTCTGAACTGTCCTCAAAGCACAGACCCAATCGCGAAGTGCGGACGCGTTCGTGGACACATCATCATGTCGCGCGTGGGCCATGGTCACATGGCACTGTCTAGAAGGTCTGCAATGACATCAGACGTTCACGGATGTCGACGGATACAAAAACAGTGGAAACAGTTGCAAAAATTGTACAGAACTGTTAAAAATGATGCTCGATTGTGGGAAATGGCATTTTAAGGTGAAACTTTGTAAATTGGATAAAGATTTTGCTATATTGGGGTAAGTATAATATTTGTAAGTTGTTGGAAAATAGCATGCACTGGTAAAAAAAAACATTACATTCACAGAAAAAAGATTGTTAAAGGGAGGACATCTCGCTACCAACATTATAAACACAACCCTGTGTAGGGAATTTTCATCAAAATTAATTTCACATATGATGTCATCAGTGATGTCATCAATGACATTTGTGATGTCATTGTTGATGTCCTGGGTGTTAGTCTTGGCAGTGCATGGTGGTTGTGTGAGTTATGGTTGCTTAGCTTAACATTACAAGCACATTTCTGAGGTTTTTTGGTTTTACTTGTAACCATAACGTCCCTTCAACAAAGTTTTTTCATTGAATTTCATAGGTTTTTATTAGTGCAACTTAACCATAACATCCCTTTAACAAAGTTTTTTCAGTGAATTTCATAGGTTTTATTAGTGCAACTTAACCATAACGTACCTTTAACAAAGTTTTTTCAGTGAATATTTATGTATATGTATGTATATTCATTGGCCACGGTAGTCATGGTTAAGTTGCTGTTTCCATAGGAAGAACACTTTTTGGGCGGCGTATAACTTCTCTCCCCCTGGACGAATCCTCACCAAACTTTGCAAAAAAAGTATATGGCCCACTCTGAATTCCAAAGTTTGGTGAGGATTCGTCCAGGGGGGGCAAAGTTATAGGGGGGGTCCCAAAACTTTTTTTCCCCCTAGACTGAATGGGGAAAAAACTTTGCTCGGGCCAACAGCCCAAACCGCTGGACAGATTTTCACCAAATTCGGACCAGGAGTAGCGGCTTGGTTCCGAAAGCATGCTTTTGCAGATTTGGTGAAAATCCATCCAGTAGTTTTTTAAAAAATGACCAAAAAGTAGGTCATAAAAAATTAGTGATATCTGTGTTCGGTCTGCAGACACACTCCCTGTTCGCTCCGCGGACAGTGTCCTGATTGGCCAATCGGCTTGCGTGATGTCTGCGGACATGCGACGTGTTCGCTGATTGGAGCGTGAAGCGTGTCAGATTTTCGCTAGCGCCCGCCGTCTTGGACAACGCAGTGAAACTTGGTTTAAAATTTGTATTTAGTAGAGTGTGTTGGTGTGTAAGAGTGTTTGGGGAGGGTGGGAGAGTATGAAATGTTGTGTTTTTTTATGTGGTGGACGCTCTTGTTGTGTTCAATTTGTCTGCGGACAACACGGCTGTTCTGAAATGTTCTAAATAAACTAAATGGGGGGGTGTTCAGAGGACGCAATATGTGTCAGTTTTGTTCGCAAGCAAGCTGAAACTGTTCTAAGAACACTTGCGGTGTCCTGAAATATTCGCAAATAAACAAAATGGGGGTGTCCTGAGGACGCAGTCCGTATTGTTCTCTGGCAATTTGAATGTGTTCTAAGAACACTCGTGATGTCCTGAAATGTTCGTAAATAAACAAAATGGGGGAGTTCTGAGGACGCTGTCCGTTTTGTTCGTTGTCAAGTTGAATGTGTTCTAAGAACACTCGCGCTGTCCTGAAATGTTCATAGGGGGTGCCCTGAAGACGCTGTCTGTATTGTTCACTGGCAAGTTGAATGTGTTCTAAGAACACTCGCGGTGTCCTGAAATGTTCGCAAATAAAAAAAAGGGGGTGTTCTGAGGACGCTGTCTGTATTGTTCTCTTGCAAGTTGAATGTGTTCTAAGAACACTTGTGGTGTCCTGAAATGTTCGTAAATAAACAAAATGGGGGAGTTCTGAGGACGCTGTCCGTTTTGTTCGTTGTCAAGTTTAAAGTGTTCTAAGAACACTCGCAGTGTCCTGAAATGTTCATAGCTGGTGTCCTGAAGACGCTGTCCGTATTGTTCTCTGGCAAGTTGAATGTTTTCTAAGAACACTCGTGGTGTTCTGAAATGTTCGTAAATAAACAAAATGGGGGTGTCCTGAGGACGCTTTCCGTATTGTTCGATGGCAAGTTGAATGTGTTCTAAGAACACTTGCAGTGTCCTGAAATGTTCGCAAATAAACAAAATGGGGGTGTCCTGAGAACGCTGTCCGTATTGTTCTCTGGCAAGTTGAATGTGTTCTAAGAACACTCGTGGTGTCCTGAAATGTTCGTAAATAAACAAAATGGGGGTGTCCTGAGGACGCTGTCCGTATTGTTCGGTGGCAAGTTGAATGTGTTCTAAGAACACTCGCGGTGTCCTGAAATGTTCGCAAATAAACAAAATGGGGGTGTCCTGAGGACACTGTCCGTATTGTTCTCTGGCAATTTGAATGTGTTCTAAGAACACTCGTGGTGTCCTGAAATGTTCGTAAATAAACAAAATGGGGGTGTCCTGAGGACACTGTCCATATTGTTCTCTGGTAAGTTGAATGCGTTCTAAGAACACTTGTGGTGTCCTGAAATGTTCGTAAAAAAACAAAATGGGGGTGTTCTCAGGACGCTGTCCGTATTGTTCGTTGTGAAGTTTAAAGTGTTCTAAGAACACTTGCGGTGTCCTGAAATGTTCTTAGGGGGTGTACTGAGGACGCTGTCCATATTGTTCGATGGGAAGTTGAATGTGTTCTAAGAACACTCACGGTGTTCTGAAATGTTCGTAAATAAACAAAAAGCGGGTGTCCTGAGGACGCTGTCCGTATTGTTCTCTGGAAAGTTGAATGTGTTCTAAGAACACTCGTGGTGTCCTGAAATGTTCGTAAATAAACAAAATGGGGGTGTCCTGAGGACGCTGTCCGTATTGTTCGATGGCAAGTTGAATGTGTTCTAAGAACACTCGTGGTGTCCTGAAATGTTCGCAAATAAACAAAATGGGGGTGTCCTCAGGACGCTGTCCATATTGTTCTCTGGCAATTTGAATGTCTTCTAAGAACACTTGTGGTGTCCTGAAATGTTCGTAAATAAACAAAATGGGGGTGTCCTGAGGATGCTGTCTGTATTGTTCGATGGCAAGTTGAATGTGTTCTAAGACAACTCGCCGTGTCCAGAAATGTTCGCAAATAAACAAAATGGGGGTGTCCTGAGGACGCTGTCCGTATTGTTCGTTGTCAAGTTGAAAGTGTTCTAAGAACACTCACGGTGTCCTAAAATGTTCGTAGGGGGTGTCCTGAAGACGCTGTCCGTATTGTTCACTGGCAAGTTGAATATGTTCTAAGAACACTCGCGGTGTCCTGAAATGTTCGCAAATAAACAAAATGGGTGTGTCCTGAGGACGCTGTCCGTATTGTTCTCTGGCAATTTGGATGAGTTCTAAGAACACTTGTGGTGTCCTGAAATGTTCGTAAATAAACAAAATGGGGGTGTCCTGAGCACGCTGTCCGCATTGTTCTCTGGTAAGTTGAATGTGTTCTAAGAAAACTTGTGGTGTCCTGAACTGTTCGTAAAAAAACTAAATGGGGGTGTTCTCAAGACGCTGTCCGTATTGTTCTCTGGCAAGTTGAATGTGTTCTAAGAACACTCGTGGTGTCCTGAAATGTTCGTAAATAAACAAAATGAGGGTGTCCTGAAGACGCTGTCCGTATTGTTCGATGGCAAGTTGAATGTGTTCTAAGAACACTTGCGGTGTCCTGAAATGTTCGCAAATAAACAAAATGGGGGTGTCCTGAGGTCGCTGTCGGTATTGTTCTCTGGCAAGTTGAATGTGTTCTAAGAACACTCGTGGTGTCCTGAAATGTTCATAAATAAACAAAATGGGGGTGTGCTGAGGACGCTGTCCATATTTTTCGATGGCAAGTTGAATGTGTTCTAAGAACACTCGCGGTGTCCTGAAATGTTCGCAAATAAACAAAATGGGGGTGTCCTGAGGACACTGTCCGTATTGTTCTCTGGCAATTTGAATGTGTTCTAAGAACACTCGTGGTGTCCTGAAATGTTCGTAAAAAAACAAAATGGGGGTGCTCTCAGGACGCTGTCCGTATTGTTTGTTGTGAAGTTTAAAGTGTTCTAAGAACACTCGCGGTGTCCTGAAATGTTCTTAGGGGGTGTACTGAGGACGCTGTCCATATTGTTCGATGGGAAGTTGAATGTGTTTTAAGAACACTTGCGGTGTCCTGAAATGTTTGCAAATAAACAAAATGGGGGTGTCCTGAGGACGTTGTCCGTATTGTTCTCTGGCAAGTTGAATGTGTTCTAAGAACACTCGTGGTGTCCTGAAATGTTCGTAAATAAACAAAATGGGGGTGTCCTGAGGACGCTGTCCGAATTGTTCGATGGCAAGTTGAATGTGTTCTAAGAACACTCGTGGTGTCCTGAAATGTTCGTAAATAAACAAAATGGGGGTGTCCTGAGGACGCTGTCCGTATTGTTCTCTGGCAATTTGAATGTGTTCTAAGAACACTCGTGGTGTCCTGAAATGTTCGTAAATAAACAAAATGGGGGTGTCCTGAGGACGCTGTCCGTATTGTTCTCTGGCAAGTTGAATGTGTTCTAAGAACACTCGTGGTGTCCTGAAATGTTCGTAAATAAACAAAATGGGGGTGTCCTGAGGACACTGTCCGTATTGTTCTCTGGTAAGTTGAATGCGTTCTAAGAACACTTGTGGTGTCCTGAAATGTTCGTAAAAAAACAAAATGGGTGTGTTCTCAGGACGCTGTCCGTATTGTTCGTTGTGAAGTTTAAAGTGTTCTAAGAACACTTGCGGTGTCCTGAAATGTTCTTAGGGGGTGTACTGAGGACGCTGTCCATATTGTTCGATGGGAAGTTGAATGTGTTCTAAGAACACTCACGGTGTTCTGAAATGTTCGTAAATAAACAAAATGGGGGTGTCCTGAGGACGCTGTCTGTATTGTTCTCTGGAAAGTTGAATGTGTTCTAAGAATACTCGTGGTGTCCTGAAATGTTCGTAAATAAACAAAATGGGGGTGTCCTGAGGACGCTGTCCGTATTGTTCGATTGCAAGTTGAATGTGTTCTAAGAACACTCGTGGTGTCCTGAAATGTTCGCAAATAAACAAAATGGGGTGTCCTGAGGACGCTGTCCGTATTGTTCTCTGGCAATTTGAATGTGTTCTAAGAACACTCGTGGTGTCCTGAAATGTTCGTAAATAAACAAAATGGGGGTGTCCTGAGGACGCTGTCTGTATTGTTCTCTGGCAAGTTGAATGTGTTCTAAGAACACTCGTGGTGTCCTGAAATGTTCGTAAATAAACAAAATGGGGGTGTCCTGAGGACACTGTCCGTATTGTTCTCTGGTAAGTTGAATGCGTTCTAAGAACACTTGTGGTGTCCTGAAATGTTCGTAAAAAAACAAAATGGGTGTGTTCTCAGGACGCTGTCCGTATTGTTCGTTGTGAAGTTTAAAGTGTTCTAAGAACACTTGCGGTGTCCTGAAATGTTCTTAGGGGGTGTACTGAGGACGCTGTCCATATTGTTCGATGGGAAGTTGAATGTGTTCTAAGAACACTCACGGTGTTCTGAAATGTTCGTAAATAAACAAAATGGGGGTGTCCTGAGGACGCTGTCTGTATTGTTCTCTGGAAAGTTGAATGTGTTCTAAGAATACTCGTGGTGTCCTGAAATGTTCGTAAATAAACAAAATGGGGGTGTCCTGAGGATGCTGTCCGTATTGTTCGATTGCAAATTGAATGTGTTCTAAGAACACTCGTGGTGTCCTGAATTGTTCGCAAATAAACAAAATGGGGTGTCCTGAGGTCGCTGTCCATATTGTTCTCTGGCAATTTGAATGTGTTCTAAGAACACTCGTGGTGTCCTGAAATGTTCGTAAATAAACAAAATGGGGGTGTCCTGAGGATGCTGTCTGTATTGTTCGATGGCAAGTTGAATGTGTTCTAAGAAAACTAGCTGTGTCCAGAAATGTTTGCAAATAAACAAAATGGGGTGTCCTGAGGACGCTGTCCGTATTGTTCGTTGTCAAGTTGAAAGTGTTCTAAGAACACTCACGGTGTCCTAAAATGTTCGTAGGGGGTGTCCTGAAGAAGCTGTCCGTATTGTTCACTGGCAAGTTGAATGTGTTCTAAGAACACTCGCGGTGTCCTGAAATGTTCGCAAATAAACAAAATGGGTGTGTCCTGAGGACGCTGTCCATATTGTTCTCTGGCAATTTGAATGAGTTCTAAGAACACTTGTGGTGTCCTGAAATGTTCGTAAATAAACAAAATGGGGGTGTCCTGAGCACGCTGTCCGCATTGTTCTCTGGTAAGTTGAATGTGTTCTAAGAAAACTTGTGGTGTCCTGAACTGTTCGTAAAAAAACTAAATGGGGGTATTCTCAAGACGCTGTCCGTATTGTTCTCTGGCAAGTTGAATGTGTTCTAAGAACACTCGTGGTGTCCTGAAATGTTCGTAAATAAACAAAATGAGTGTGTCCTGAAGACGCTGTCCGTATTGTTCGATGGCAAGTTGAATGTGTTCTAAGAACACTTGCGGTGTCCTGAAATGTTCGCAAATAAACAAAATGGGGGTGTCCTGAGGTCGCTGTCGGTATTGTTCTCTGGCAAGTTGAATGTGTTCTAAGAACACTCGTGGTGTCCTGAAATGTTCATAAATAAACAAAATGGGGGTGTGCTGAGGACGCTGTCCATATTTTTCGATGGCAAGTTGAATGTGTTCTAAGAACACTCGCAGTGTCCTGAAATGTTCGCAAATAAACAAAATGGGGGTGTCCTGAGGACACTGTCCGTATTGTTCTCTGGCAATTTGAATGTGTTCTAAGAACACTCGTGGTGTCCTGAAATGTTCGTAAAAAAACAAAATGGGGGTGCTCTCAGGACGCTGTCCGTATTGTTTGTTGTGAAGTTTAAAGTGTTCTAAGAACACTCGCGGTGTCCTGAAATGTTCTTAGGGGGTGTACTGAGGACGCTGTCCATATTGTTCGATGGGAAGTTTAATGTGTTCTAAGAACACTTGCGGTGTCCTGAAATGTTTGCAAATAAACAAAATGGGGGTGTCCTGAGGACGTTGTCCGTATTGTTCTCTGGCAAGTTGAATGTGTTCTAAGAACACTCGTGGTGTCCTGAAATGTTCGTAAATAAACAAAATGGGGGTGTCCTGAGGACGCTGTCCGAATTGTTCGATGGCAAGTTGAATGTGTTCTAAGAACACTCGTGGTGTCCTGAAATGTTCGTAAATAAACAAAATGGGGGTGTCCTGAGGACGCTGTCCGTATTGTTCTCTGGCAATTTGAATGTGTTCTAAGAACACTCGTGGTGTCCTGAAATGTTCGTAAATAAACAAAATGGGGGTGTCCTGAGGACGCTGTCCGTATTGTTCTCTGGCAAGTTGAATGTGTTCTAAGAACACTCGTGGTGTCCTGAAATGTTCGTAAATAAACAAAATGGGGGTGTCCTGAGGACACTGTCCGTATTGTTCTCTAGTAAGTTGAATGCGTTCTAAGAACACTTGTGGTGTCCTGAAATGTTCGTAAAAAAACAAAATGGGTGTGTTCTCAGGACGCTGTCCGTATTGTTCGTTGTGAAGTTTAAAGTGTTCTAAGAACACTTGCGGTGTCCTGAAATGTTCTTAGGGGGTGTACTGAGGACGCTGTCCATATTGTTCGATGGGAAGTTGAATGTGTTCTAAGAACACTCACGGTGTTCTGAAATGTTCGTAAATAAACAAAAAGCGGGTGTCCTGAGGACGCTGTCCGTATTGTTCTCTGGAAAGTTGAATGTGTTCTAAGAACACTCGTGGTGTCCTGAAATGTTCGTAAATAAACAAAATGGGGGTGTCCTGAGGACGCTGTCCGTATTGTTCGATGGCAAGTTGAATGTGTTCTAAGAACACTCGTGGTGTCCTGAAATGTTCGCAAATAAACACAATGGGGGTGTCCTGAGGACGCTGTCTGTATTGTTCTCTGGAAAGTTGAATGTGTTCTAAGAATACTCGTGGTGTCCTGAAATGTTCGTAAATAAACAAAATGGGGGTGTCCTGAGGACGCTGTCCGTATTGTTCGATTGCAAGTTGAATGTGTTCTAAGAACACTCGTGGTGTCCTGAAATGTTCGCAAATAAACAAAATGGGGGTGTCCTGAGGACGCTGTCCGTATTGTTCTCTGGCAATTTGAATGTGTTCTAAGAACACTCGTGGTGTCCTGAAATGTTCGTAAATAAACAAAATGGGGGTGTCCTGAGGACGCTGTCTGTATTGTTCTCTGGCAAGTTGAATGTGTTCTAAGAACACTCGTGGTGTCCTGAAATGTTCGTAAATAAACAAAATGGGGGTGTCCTGAGGACACTGTCCGAATTGTTCTCTGGTAAGTTGAATGCGTTCTAAGAACACTTGTGGTGTCCTGAAATGTTCGTAAAAAAACAAAATGGGTGTGTTCTCAGGACGCTGTCCGTATTGTTCGTTGTGAAGTTTAAAGTGTTCTAAGAACACTTGCGGTGTCCTGAAATGTTCGTAAATAAACAAAATGGGGGTGTCCTGAGGACGCTGTCCGTATTGTTCGATTGCAAGTTGAATGTGTTCTAAGAACACTCGTGGTGTCCTGAAATGTTCGCAAATAAACAAAATGGGGGTGTACTGAGGACGCTGTCCATATTGTTCGATGGGAAGTTGAATGTGTTCTAAGAACACTCACGGTGTTCTGAAATGTTCGTAAATAAACAAAATGGGGGTGTCCTGAGGACGCTGTCTGTATTGTTCTCTGGAAAGTTGAATGTGTTCTAAGAATACTCGTGGTGTCCTGAAATGTTCGTAAATAAACAAAATGGGGGTGTCCTGAGGATGCTGTCCGTATTGTTCGATTGCAAGTTGAATGTGTTCTAAGAACACTCGTGGTGTCCTGAATTGTTCGCAAATAAACAAAATGGGGTGTCCTGAGGTCGCTGTCCATATTGTTCTCTGGCAATTTGAATGTGTTCTAAGAACACTCGTGGTGTCCTGAAATGTTCGTAAATAAACAAAATGGGGGTGTCCTGAGGATGCTGTCTGTATTGTTCGATGGCAAGTTGAATGTGTTCTAAGAAAACTCGCTGTGTCCAGAAATGTTCGCAAATAAACAAAATGGGGTGTCCTGAAGACGCTGTCCGTATTGTTCGTTGTCAAGTTGAAAGTGTTCTAAGAACACTCACGGTGTCCTAAAATGTTCGTAGGGGGTGTCCTGAAGAAGCTGTCCGTATTGTTCACTGGCAAGTTGAATGTGTTCTAAGAACACTCGCGGTGTCCTGAAATGTTCGCAAATAAACAAAATGGGTGTGTCCTGAGGACGCTGTCCGTATTGTTCTCTGGCAATTTGAATGAGTTCTAAGAACACTCGTGGTGTCCTGAAATGTTCGTAAATAAACAAAATGGGGGTGTCCTGAGCACGCTGTCCGCATTGTTCTCTGGTAAGTTGAATGTGTTCTAAGAAAACTTGTGGTGTCCTGAACTGTTCGTAAAAAAACTAAATGGGGGTGTTCTCAGGACGCTGTCCGTATTGTTCTCTGGCAAGTTGAATGTGTTCTAAGAACACTCGTGGTGTCCTGAAATGTTTGCAAATAAACAAAATGAGGGTGTCCTGAAGACGCTGTCCGTATTGTTCGATGGCAAGTTGAATGTGTTCTAGAACACTCGCAGTGTCCTGAAATGTTCGCAAATAAACAAAATGGGGGTGCCCTGAGGACGCTGTCCGTATTGTTCGTTGTCAAGTTGAAAGTGTTCTAAGAACACTCACGGTGTCCTAAAATGTTCGTAGGGGGTGTCCTGAAGACGCTGTCCGTATTGTTCACTGGCAAGTTGAATGTGTTCTAAGAACACTCGCGGTGTCCTGAAATGTTCGCAAATAAACAAAATGGGTGTGTCCTGAGGACGCTGTCCGTATTGTTCTCTGGCAATTTGAATGAGTTCTAAGAACACTCGTGGTGTCCTGAAATGTTCGTAAATAAACAAAATGGGGGTGTCCTGAGGACGCTGTCCGTATTGTTCGATGGCAAGTTGAATGTGTTCTAAGAACACTCGCGGTGTCCTGAAATGTTCGCAAATAAACAAAATGGGGGTGTCCTGAGGACACTGTCCGGATTGTTCTCTGTCAAGTTGAATGAGTTCTAAGAACACTCGTGGTGTCCTGAAATGTTCGTAAATAAACAAAATGGGGGTGTCCTGAGGACGCTGTCCGTATTGTTCGATGGCAAGTTGAAAGTGTTCTAAGAACACTCACGGTGTCCTAAAATGTTCGTAGGGGGTGTCCTGAAGACGCTGTCCGTATTGTTCACTGGCAAGTTGAATGTGTTCTAAGAACACTCACGGTGTCCTGAAATGTTCGCAAATAAACAAAATGGGTGTGTCCTGAGGACGCTGTCCATATTGTTCTCTGGCAATTTGAATGAGTTCTAAGAACACTTGTGGTGTCCTGAAATGTTCGTAAATAAACAAAATGGGGGTGTCCTGAGCACGCTGTCCGCATTGTTCTCTGGTAAGTTGAATGTGTTCTAAGAAAACTTGTGGTGTCCTGAACTGTTCGTAAAAAAACTAAATGGGGGTGTTCTCAAGACGCTGTTTGTATTGTTCTCTGGCAAGTTGAATGTGTTCTAAGAACACTCGTGGTGTCCTGAAATGTTCGTAAATAAACAAAATGAGGGTGTCCTGAAGACGCTGTCCGTATTGTTCGATGGCAAGTTGAATGTGTTCTAAGAACACTCGTGGTGTCCTGAAATGTTCGCAAATAAACAAAATGGGGGTGTCCTGAGGACACTGTCGGTATTGTTCTCTGGCAAGTTGAATGTGTTCTAAGAACACTCGTGGTGTCCTGAAATGTTCGTAAAAAAACAAAATGGGGGTGCTCTCAGGACACTGTCCGTATTGTTTGTTGTGAAGTTTAAAGTGTTCTAAGAACACTCGCGGTGTCCTGAAATGTTCTTAGGGGGTGTACTGAGGACGCTGTCCATATTGTTCGATGGGAAGTTGAATGTGTTCTAAGAACACTTGCGGTGTCCTGAAATGTTTGCAAATAAACAAAATGGGGGTGTCCTGAGGACGTTGTCCGTATTGTTCTCTGGCAAGTTGAATGTGTTCTAAGAACACTCGTGGTGTCCTGAAATGTTCGTAAATAAACAAAATGGGGGTGTCCTGAGGACGCTGTCCGAATTGTTCGATGGCAAGTTGAATGTGTTCTAAGAACACTCGTGGTGTCCTGAAATGTTCGTAAATAAACAAAATGGGGGTGTCCTGAGGACGATGTCTGTATTGTTCTCTGGAAAGTTGAATGTGTTCTAAGAATACTCGTGGTGTCCTGAAATGTTCGTAAATAAACAAAATGGGGGTGTCCTGAGGACGCTGTCCGTATTGTTCGATTGCAAGTTGAATGTGTTCTAAGAACACTCGTGGTGTCCTGAAATGTTCGCAAATAAACAAAATGGGGGTGTCCTGAGGACGCTGTCCGTATTGTTCTCTGGCAATTTGAATGTGTTCTAAGAACACTCGTGGTGTCCTGAAATGTTCGTAAATAAACAAAATGGGGGTGTCCTGAGGACGCTGTCTGTATTGTTCTCTGGCAAGTTGAATGTGTTCTAAGAACACTCGTGGTGTCCTGAAATGTTCGTAAATAAACAAAATGGGGGTGTCCTGAGGACACTGTCCGTATTGTTCTCTGGTAAGTTGAATGCGTTCTAAGAACACTTGTGGTGTCCTGAAATGTTCGTAAAAAAACAAAATGGGTGTGTTCTCAGGACGCTGTCCGTATTGTTCGTTGTGAAGTTTAAAGTGTTCTAAGAACACTTGCGGTGTCCTGAAATGTTCTTAGGGGGTGTACTGAGGACGCTGTCCATATTGTTCGATGGGAAGTTGAATGTGTTCTAAGAACACTCACGGTGTTCTGAAATGTTCGTAAATAAACAAAATGGGGGTGTCCTGAGGATGCTGTCTGTATTGTTCTCTGGAAAGTTGAATGTGTTCTAAGAATACTCGTGGTGTCCTGAAATGTTCGTAAATAAACAAAATGGGGGTGTCCTGAGGATGCTGTCCGTATTGTTCAATTGCAAGTTGAATGTGTTCTAAGAACACTCGTGGTGTCCTGAAATGTTCGCAAATAAACAAAATGGGGTGTCCTGAGGACGCTGTCCATATTGTTCTCTGGCAATTTGAATGTGTTCTAAGAACACTCGTGGTGTCCTGAAATGTTCGTAAATAAACAAAATGGGGGTGTCCTGAGGATGCTGTCTGTATTGTTCGATGGCAAGATGAATGTGTTCTAAGAAAACTCGCTGTGTCCAGAAATGTTCGCAAATAAACAAAATGGGGGTGTCCTGAGGACGCTGTCCGTATTGTTCGTTGTCAAGTTGAAAGTGTTCTAAGAACACTCACGTGTCCTAAAATGTTCGTAGGGGGTGTCCTGAAGACGCTGTCCGTATTGTTCACTGGCAAGTTGAATGTGTTCTAAGAACACTCGCGGTGTCCTGAAATGTTTGCAAATAAACAAAATGGGTGTGTCCTGAGGACGCTGTCCGTATTGTTCTCTGGCAATTTGAATGAGTTCTAAGAACACTCGTGGTGTCCTGAAATGTTCGTAAATAAACAAAATGGGGGTGTCCTGAGCACGCTGTCCGCATTGTTCTCTGGTAAGTTGAATGTGTTCTAAGAAAACTTGTGGTGTCCTGAACTGTTCGTAAAAAAACTAAATGGGGGTGTTCTCAGGACGCTGTCCGTATTGTTCTCTGGCAAGTTGAATGTGTTCTAAGAACACTCGTGGTGTCCTGAAATGTTTGTAAATAAACAAAATGAGGGTGTCCTGAAGACGCTGTCCGTATTGTTCGATGGCAAGTTGAATGTGTTCTAAGAACACTCGCAGTGTCCTGAAATGTTCGCAAATAAACAAAATGGGGGTGTCCTGAGGACGCTGTCCGTATTGTTCGATGGCAAGTTGAATGTGTTCTAAGAACACTCGCGGTGTCCTGAAATGTTCGCAAATAAACAAAATGGGGGTGTCCTGAGGACACTGTCCGTATTGTTCTCTGGCAAGTTGAATGAGTTCTAAGAACACTCGTGGTGTCCTGAAATGTTCGTAAATAAACAAAATGGGGGTGTCCTGAGGACGCTGTCCGTATTGTTCGATGGCAAGTTGAAAGTGTTGTAAGAACCCTCACGGTGTCCTAAAATGTTCGTAGGGGGTGTCCTGAAGACGCTGTCCGTATTGTTCACTGGCAAGTTGAATGTGTTCTAAGAACACTCGCGGTGTCCTGAAATGTTCGCAAATAAACAAAATGGGTGTGTCCTGAGGACGCTGTCCGTATTGTTCTCTGGCAATTTGAATGAGTTCTAAGAACACTCGTGGTGTCCTGAAATGTTCGTAAATAAACAAAATGGGGGTGTCCTGAGGACGCTGTCCGTATTGTTCGATGGCAAGTTGAATGTGTTCTAAGAACACTCGCGGTGTCCTGAAATGTTCGCAAATAAACAAAATGGAGGTGTCCTGAGGACACTGTCCGTATTGTTCTCTGGCAATTTGAATGTGTTCTAAGAACACTCGTGGTGTCCTGAAATGTTCGTAAATAAACAAAATGGGGGTGTTCTGAGGACGCTGTCCGTATTGTTCTCTGGTAAGTTGAATGCGTTCTAAGAACACTTGTCGTGTCCTGAAATGTTCGTAAAAAACAAAATGGGGGTGCTCTCAGGACGCTATCCGTATTGTTTGTTGTGAAGTTTAAAGTGTTCTAAGAACACTTGCGGTGTCCTGAAATGTTCTTAGGGGGTGTACTGAGGACGCTGTCCATATTGTTCGATGGCAAGTTGAATGTGTTCTAAGAACACTTGCGGTGTCCTGAAATGTTTGCAAATAAACAAAATGGGGGTGTCCTGAGGACGTTGTCTGTATTGTTCTCTGGCAAGTTGAATGTGTTCTAAGAACACTCGTGGTGTCCTGAAATGTTCGTAAATAAACAAAATGGGGGTGTTCTGAGGACGCTGTCCGTATTGTTCTCTGGTAAGTTGAATGCGTTCTAAGAACACTTGTTGTGTCCTGAAATGTTCGTAAAAAACAAAATGGGGGTGCTCTCAGGACGCTATCCGTATTGTTTGTTGTGAAGTTTAAAGTGTTCTAAGAACACTTGCGGTGTCCTGAAATGTTCTTAGGGGGTGTACTGAGGACGCTGTCCATATTGTTCGATGGCAAGTTGAATGTGTTCTAAGAACACTCGTGGTGTCCTGAAATGTTCGTAAATAAACAAAATGGGGGTGTCCTGAGGACGCTGTCCAAATTGTTCGATGGCAATTTGAATGTGTTCTAAGAACACTCGTGGTGTCCTGAAATGTTTGTAAATAAACAAAATGGGGGTGTCCTGAGGACGCTGTCCGTATTGCTCTCTGGCAAGTTGAATGTGTTCTAAGAACACTCGTGGTGTCCAGAAATGTTCGCAAATAAACAAAATGGGGGTGTCCTGAGGACGCTGTCCATATTGTTCTCTGGCAATTTGAATGTGTTCTAAGAACACTCGTGGTGTCCTGAAATGTTCGTAAATAAACAAAATGGGGGTGTCCTGAGGACGCTGTCTGTATTTTCCGATGGCAAGTTGAATGTGTTCTAAGAAAGCTCGCGGTGTCCAGAAATGTTCGCAAATAAACAAAATGGGGGTGTCCTGAGGACGCTGTCCGTATTGTTCGTTGTCAAGTTGATAGTGTTTTAAGAACACTCTCGGTGTCCTAAAATGTTCGCAAATAAACAAAATGGGGGTGTCCTGAGGACACTGTCCGGATTGTTCTCTGGCAATTTGAATGTGTTCTAAGAACACTCGTGGTGTCCTGAAATGTTCGTAAATAAACAAAATGGGGGTGTCCTGAGGACACTGTCCGTATTGTTCTCTGGTAATTTGAATGCGTTCTAAGAACACTTGTGGTGTCCTGAAATGTTTGTAAAAAAACAAAATGGGGGTGTTCTCAGGACGCTGTCCGTATTGTTCGTTGTGAAGTTTAAAGTGTTCTAAGAACACTTGCAGTGTCCTGAAATGTTCTTAGGGGGTGTACTGAGGATGCTGTCCATATTGTTCGATGGGAAGTTGAATGTGTTCTAAGAACACTCACGGTGTTCTGAAATGTTCGTAAATAAACAAAATGGGGGTGTCCTGAGGACGCTGTCCGTATTGTTCTCTGGCAAGTTGAATGTGTTCTAAGAACACTCGTGGTGTCCTGAAATGTTCGTAAATAAACAAAATGGGGGTGTCCTGAGGACGCTGTCCGTATTGTTCGATGGCAAGTTGAATGTGTTCTAAGAACACTCGTGGTGTCCTGAAATGTTCGCAAATAAACAAAATGGGGGTGTCCTGAGGACGCTGTCCATATTGTTCTCTGGCAATTTGAATGTGTTCTAAGAACACTCGTGGTGTCCTGAAATGTTCGTAAATAAACAAAATGGGGGTGTCCTGAGGACGCTGTCTGTATTGTTCGATGGCAAGTTGAATGTGTTCTAAGAAAACTCGCCGTGTCCAGAAATGTTCGCAAATAAACAAAATGGTGGTGTCCTGAGGACGCTGTCCGTATTGTTCGTTGTCAAGTTGAAAGTGTTCTAAGAACACTCACGGTGTCCTAAAATGTTCATAGGTGGTGTCCTGAAGACGCTGTCCGTATTGTTCACTGGCAAGTTGAATGTGTTCTAAGAACACTCGCGGTGTCCTGAAATGTTCGCAAATAAACAAAATGGGTGTGTCCTGAGGACGCTGTCCGTATTGTTCTCTGGCAATTTGAATGAGTTCTAAGAACACTCGTGGTGTCCTGAAATGTTCGTAAATAAACAAAATGGGGGTGTCCTGAGGACGCTGTCCGCATTGTTCTCTGGTAAGTTGAATGTGTTCTAAGAGAACTTGTGGTGTCCTGAACTGTTCGTAAAAAAACTAAATGGGGGTGTTCTCAGGACGCTGTCCGTATTGTTCTCTGGCAAGTTGAATGTGTTCTAAGAACACTCGTGGTGTCCTGAAATGTTCATAAATAAACAAAATGAGGGTGTCCTGAAGACGCTGTCCGTATTGTTCGATGGCAAGTTGAATGTGTTCTAAGAACACTCGCGGTGTCCTGAAATGTTCGCAAATAAACAAAATGGGGGTGTCCTGAGGACGCTTTCGGTATTGTTCTCTGGCAAGTTGAATGTGTTCTAAGAACACTCGTGGTGTCCTGAAATGTTCGTAAATAAACAAAATGGGGGTGTGCTGAGGACGCTGTCCGTATTGTTCGATGGCAAGTTGAATGTGTTCTAAGAACACTCGCGGTGTCCTGAAATGTTCGCAAATAAACAAAATGGGGGTGTCCTGAGAACACTGTCCGTATTGTTCTCTGGCAATTTGAATGTGTTCTAAGAACACTCGTGGTGTCCTGAAATGTTCGTAAATAAACAAAATGGGGGTGTTCTGAGGACGCTGTCCGTATTGTTCTCCGGTAAGTTGAATGCGTTCTAAGAACACTTGTGGTGTCCTGAAATGTTCGTAAAAAAACAAAATGGGGGTGCTCTCAGGACGCTGTCCGTATTGTTTGTTGTGAAGTTTAAAGTGTTCTAAGAACACTCGCGGTGTCCTGAAATGTTCTTAGGGGGTGTACTGAGGACGCTGTCCATATTGTTCGATGGGAAGTTGAATGTGTTCTAAGAACACTCGCAGTGTTCTGAAATGTTCGTAAATGGACGAAATGGGGGTGTCCTGATGACGCTGTCCGTATTGTTCTCTGGCAAGTTGAATGTGTTCTAAGAACACTCGTGGTGTCCTGAAATGTTCGTAAATAAACCAAATGGGGGTGTCCTGGGGACGCTGTCCGTATTGTTCTCTGGCAATTTGAATGTGTTCTAAGAACACTCGTGGTGTCCTGAAATGTTCGTAAATAAACAAAATGGGGGTGTCTTGAGGACGCTGTCCGTATTGTTCTGTGGCAAGTTGAATGTGTTCTAAGAACACTCGTGGTGTCCTGAAATGTTCGCCAATAAACAAAATGGGGGTGTCCTGAGGACGCTGTCCATATTGTTCTCTGGCAATTTGAATGTGTTCTAAGAACACTCGTGGTGTCCTGAAATGTTCGTAAATAAAAAAAAATGGGGGTGTCCTGAGGACGCTGTCTGTATTGTTCGATGGCAAGTTGAATGTGTTCTAAGAAAGCTCGCGGTGTCCAGAAATGTTAGCAAATAAACAAAATGGGGGGGTCCTGAGGACGCTGTCCGTATTGTTCGTTGTCAAGTTGATAGTGTTTTAAGAACACTCACGGTGTCCTAAAATGTTCGTAGGGGGTGTCCTGAAGACGCTGTCCGTATTGTTCACTGGCAAGTTGAATGTGTTCTAAGAACACTCAGGGTGTCCTGAAATGTTCGCAAATAAACAAAATGGGTGTGTCCTGAGGACGCTGTCCGTATTGTTCTCTGGCAATTTGAATGTGTTCTAAGAACACTCGTGGTGTCCTGAAATGTTCGTAAATAAACAAAATGGGGGTGTCCTGAGGACGCTGTCCGTATTGTTCGATGGCAAGTTGAATGTGTTCTAAGAACACTCGCGGTGTCCTGAAATGTTCATAGGGGGTGTCCTGAAGACGCTGTCTGTATTGTTCACTGGCAAGTTGAATGTGTTCTAAGAACACTTGCGATGTCCTGAAATGTTTGCAAATAAAAAAAAGGGGGTGTTCTGAGGACGCTGTCTGTATTGTTCTCTTGCAAGTTGAATGTGTTCTAAGAACACTTGTGGTGTCCTTAAATGTTCGTAAATAAACAAAATGCGGCAGTTCTGAGGACGCTGTCCGTTTTGTTCGTTGTCAAGTTTAAAGTGTTCTAAGAACACTCGCAGTGTCCTGACATGTTCATAGGGGGTTTTCTGAAGACGCTGTCCGCATTGTTCTCTGGCAAGTTGAATGTGTTCTAAGAACACTCGTGGTGTCCTGAAATGTTCGTAAATAAACAAAATGGGGGTTTCCTGAGGACGCTGTCCGTATTGTTCGATGGCAAGTTGAATGTGTTCTAAAAACACTTGCGGTGTCCTGAAATGTTTGCAAATAAACAAAATGGGGGTGTCCTGAGGACGCTGTCCGTATTGTTCTCTGGCAAGTTGAATGTGTTCTAAGAACACTCGTGGTGTCCTGAAATGTTCGTAAATAAACAAAATGGGGGTGTCCTAAGGGCGCTGTCCGAATTGTTCGATGGCAAGTTGAATGTGTTCTAAGAACACTCGTGGTGTCCTCAAATGTTCGTAAATAAACAAAATGGGGTTGTCCTGAGGACGCTGTCCGTATTGTTCCTTGGCAATTTGAATGTGTTCTAAGAACACTCGTGGTGTCCTGAAATGTTCGTAAATAAACAAAATGGGGGTGTCCTGAGGACGCTGCCCGTATTGTTCTCTGGCAAGTTGAATGTGTTCTAAGAACACTCGTGGTGTCCTGAAATGTTCGCAAATAAACAAAATGGGGGTCTCCTGAGGACACTGTCCATATTGTTCTCTGGCAATTTGAATGTGTTCTAAGAACACTCGTGGTGTCCCGAAATGTTTGTAAATAAACAAAATGGGGGTGTCCTGAGGACGCTGTCTGTATTGTTCGATGGCAAGTTGAATGTGTTCTAAGAAAGCTCGCGGTGTCCAGAAATGTTCGCAAATAAACAAAATGGGGGTGTCCTGAGGACGCTGTCCGTATTCTTTGTTGTCAAGTTGATAGTGTTTTAAGAACACTTACGGTGTCCTAAAATGTTTGTAGGGGGTGTCCTGAAGACGCTGTCCGTATTGTTCACTGGCACGTTGAATGTGTTCTAAGAACACTCGCGGTGTCCTGAAATGTTCGCAAATAAACAAAATGGGTGTGTCCTGAGGACGCTGTCCGTATTGTTCTCTGGCAATTTGAATGTGTTCTAAGAACACTCGTGGTGTCCTGAAATGTTCGTAAATAAACAAAATGTGGGTGTCCTGAGGACGCTGTCCGTATTGTTCGATGGCAAGTTGAATGTGTTCTAAGAACACTCGCGGTGTCCTGAAATGTTCATAGGGGGTGTCCTGAAGACGCTGTCTGTATTGTTCACTGGCAAGTTGAATGTGCTCTAAGAACACTCGCGGTGTCCTGAAATGTTCGCAAATAAAAAAAAGGGGGTGTTCTGAGGACGCTGTCTGTATTGTTCTCTTGCAAGTTGAATGTGTACTAAGAACACTTGTGGTGTCCTGAAATGTTCGTAAATAAACAAAATGGGGGAGTTCTGAGGACGCTGTCCGTTTTGTTCGTTGTCAAGTTTAAAGTGTTCTAAAAACACTTGCAGTGTCCTGAAATGTTCATAGAGGGTGTCCTGAAGACCCTGTCCGTATTGTTCTCTGGCAAGTTGAATGTGTTCTAAGAACACTCGTGGTGTCCTGAAATGTTCGTAAATAAACAAAATGGGGGTGTCCTGTGGACGCTGTCCGTATTGTTCGATGGCAAATTGAATGTGTTCTAAGAACACTTGCGGTGTCCTGAAATGTTCGCAAATAAAAAAAATGGGGGTGTCCTGAGGACGCTGTCCGTATTGTTCTCTGGCAAGTTGAATGTGTTCTAAGAACACTTGTGGTGTCCTGAAATGTTCGTAAATAAACAAAATGGGGGTGTCCTGAGGACGCTGTCTGTATTGTCCGATGGCAAGTTGAATGTGTTCTAAGAAAACTCGCCGTGTCCAGAAATGTTCGCAAATAAACAAAATGGGGGTGTCCTGAGGACGCTGTTCGTATTGTTCGTTGTCAAGTTGAAAGTGTTCTAAGAACGCTCACGGTGTCCTAAAATGTTCATAGGTGGTGTCCTGAAGACGCTGTCCGTATTGTTCACTGGCAAGTTGAATGTGTTCTAAGAACACTCGTGGTGTCCTGAAATGTTCGTAAATAAACAAAATGGGGGTGTCCTGAGGACACTGTCCGTATTGTTCTCTGGTAATTTGAATGCGTTCTAAGAACACTTGTGGTGTCCTGAAATGTTTGTAAAAAAACAAAATGGGGGTGTTCTTAGGACGCTGTCCGTATTGTTCGTTGTGAAGTTTAAAGTGTTCTAAGAACACTTGAGGTGTCCTGAATTGTTCTTAGGGGGTGTACTGAGGATGCTGTCCATATTGTTCGATGGGAAGTTGAATGTGTTCTAAGAACACTCACGGTGTTCTGAAATGTTCGTAAATAAACAAAATGGGGGTGTCCTGAGGACGCTGTCTGTATTGTTCTCTGGCAAGTTGAATGTGTTCTAAGAACACTCGTGGTGTCCTGAAATGTTCGTAAATAAACAAAATGGGGGTGTCCTGAGGACGCTGTCCGTATTGTTCGATGGCAAGTTGAATGTGTTCTAAGAACACTCGTGGTGTCCTGAAATGTTCGCAAATAAACAAAGCGGGGGTGTCCTGAGGACCCTGTCCATATTGTTCTCTGGCAATTTGAATGTGTTCTAAGAACACTCGTGGTGTCCTGAAATGTTCGTAAATAAACAAAATGGGGGTGTCCTGAGGACGCTGTCTGTATTGTTCGATGGCAAGTTGAATGTGTTCTAAGAAAACTCGCCGTGTCCAGAAATGTTCGCAAATAAACAAAATGGTGGTGTCCTGAGGACGCTGTCCGTATTGTTCGTTGTCAAGTTGAAAGTGTTCTAAGAACACTCACGGTGTCCTAAAATGTTCATAGGTGGTGTCCTGAAGACGCTGTCCGTATTGTTCACTGGCAAGTTGAATGTGTTCTAAGAACACTCGCGGTGTCCTGAAATGTTCGCAAATAAACAAAATGGGTGTGTCCTGAGGACGCTGTCCGTATTGTTCTCTGGCAATTTGAATGAGTTCTAAGAACACTCGTGGGTCCTGAAATGTTCGTAAATAAACAAAATGGGGGTGTCCTGAGGACGCTGTCCGCATTGTTCTCTGGTAAGTTGAATGTGTTCTAAGAGAACTTGTGGTGTCCTGAACTGTTCGTAAAAAAACTAAATGGGGGTGTTCTCAGGACGCTGTCCGTATTGTTCTCTGGCAAGTTGAATGTGTTCTAAGAACACTCGTGGTGTCCTGAAATGTTCGTAAATAAACAAAATGAGTGTGTCCTGAAGACGCTGTCCGTATTGTTCGATGGCAAGTTGAATGTGTTGTAAGAACACTCGCGGTGTCCTGAAATGTTCGCAAATAAACAAAATGGGGGTGTCCTGAGGACGCTTTCGGTATTGTTCTCTGGCAAGTTGAATGTGTTCTAAGAACACTCGTGGTGTCCTGAAATGTTCGTAAATAAACAAAATGGGGGTGTGCTGAGGACGCTGTCCGTATTGTTCGATGGCAAGTTGAATGTGTTCTAAGAACACTCGCGGTGTCCTGAAATGTTCGCAAATAAACAAAATGGGGGTGTCCTGAGAACACTGTCCGTATTGTTCTCTGGCAATTTGAATGTGTTCTAAGAACACTCGTGGTGTCCTGAAATGTTCGTAAATAAACAAAATGGGGGTGTTCTGAGGACGCTGTCCGTATTGTTCTCCGGTAAGTTGAATGCGTTCTAAGAACACTTGTGGTGTCCTGAAATGTTCGTAAAAAAACAAAATGGGGGTGCTCTCAGGACGCTGTCCGTATTGTTTGTTGTGAAGTTTAAAGTGTTCTAAGAACACTTGCGGTGTCCTGAAATGTTCTTAGGGGGTGTCCTGATGACGCTGTCCGTATTGTTCTCTGGCAAGTTGAATGTGTTCTAAGAACACTCGTGGTGTCCTGAAATGTTCGTAAATAAACCAAATGGGGGTGTCCTGGGGACGCTGTCCGTATTGTTCTCTGGCAATTTGAATGTGTTCTAAGAACACTCGTGGTGTCCTGAAATGTTCGTAAATAAACAAAATGGGGGTGTCTTGAGGACGCTGTCCGTATTGTTCTGTGGCAAGTTGAATGTGTTCTAAGAACACTCGTGGTGTCCTGAAATGTTCGCCAATAAACAAAATGGGGGTGTCCTGAGGACGCTGTCCATATTGTTCTCTGGCAATTTGAATGTGTTCTAAGAACACTCGTGGTGTCCTGAAATGTTCGTAAATAAAAAAAAATGGGGGTGTCCTGAGGACGCTGTCTGTATTGTTCGATGGCAAGTTGAATGTGTTCTAAGAAAGCTCGCGGTGTCCAGAAATGTTTGCAAATAAACAAAATGGGGGTGTCCTGAGGACGCTGTCCGTATTGTTCGTTGTCAAGTTGATAGTGTTTTAAGAACACTCACGGTGTCCTAAAATGTTCGTAGGGGGTGTCCTGAAGACGCTGTCCGTATTGTTCACTGGCAAGTTGAATGTGTTCTAAGAACACTCAGGGTGTCCTGAAATGTTCGCAAATAAACAAAATGGGTGTGTCCTAAGGACGCTGTCCGTATTGTTCTCTGGCAATTTGAATGTGTTCTAAGAACACTCGTGGTGTCCTGAAATGTTCGTAAATAAACAAAATGGGGGTGTCCTGAGGACGCTGTCCGTATTGTTCGATGGCAAGTTGAATGTGTTCTAAGAACACTCGCGGTGTCCTGAAATGTTCATAGGGGGTGTCCTGAAGACGCTGTCTGTATTGTTCACTGGCAAGTTGAATGTGTTCTAAGAACACTTGCGATGTCCTGAAATGTTTGCAAATAAAAAAAAGGGGGTGTTCTGAGGACGCTGTCTGTATTGTTCTCTTGCAAGTTGAATGTGTTCTAAGAACACTTGTGGTGTCCTTAAATGTTCGTAAATAAACAAAATGCGGCAGTTCTGAGGACGCTGTCCGTTTTGTTCGTTGTCAAGTTTAAAGTGTTCTAAGAACACTCGCAGTGTCCTGACATGTTCATAGGGGGTTTTCTGAAGACGCTGTCCGCATTGTTCTCTGGCAAGTTGAATGTGTTCTAAGAACACTCGTGGTGTCCTGAAATGTTCGTAAATAAACAAAATGGGGGTTTCCTGAGGACGCTGTCCGTATTGTTCGATGGCAAGTTGAATGTGTTCTAAGAACACTTGCGGTGTCCTGAAATGTTTGCAAATAAACAAAATGGGGGTGTCCTGAGGACGCTGTCCGTATTGTTCTCTGGCAAGTTGAATGTGTTCTAAGAACACTCGTGGTGTTCTGAAATGTTCGTAAATAAACAAAATGGGGGTGTCCTGAGGACGCTGTCCGAATTGTTCGATGGCAAGTTGAATGTGTTCTAAGAACACTCGTGGTGTCCTCAAATGTTCGTAAATAAACAAAATGGGGGTGTCCTGAGGACGCTGTCCGTATTGTTCCTTGGCAATTTGAATGTGTTGTAAGAACACTCGTGGTGTCCTGAAATGTTCGTAAATAAACAAAATGGGGGTGTCCTGAGGACGCTGTCCGTATTGTTCTCTGGCAAGTTGAATGTGTTCTAAGAACACTCGTGGTGTCCTGAAATGTTCGCAAATAAACAAAATGGGGGTGTCCTGAGGACACTGTCCATATTGTTCTCTGGCAATTTGAATGTGTTCTAAGAACACTCGTGGTGTCCCGAAATGTTTGTAAATAAACAAAATGGGGGTGTCCTGAGGACGCTGTCTGTATTGTTCGATGGCAAGTTGAATGTGTTCTAAGAAAGCTTGCGGTGTCCAGAAATGTTCGCAAATAAACAAAATGGGGGTGTCCTGAGGACGCTGTCCGTATTGTTTGTTGTCAAGTTGATAGTGTTTTAAGAACACTTACGGTGTCCTAAAATGTTTGTAGGGGGTGTCCTGAAGACGCTGTCCGTATTGTTCACTGGCACGTTGAATGTGTTCTAAGAAGACTCGCGGTGTCCTGAAATGTTCGCAAATAAACAAAATGGGTGTGTCCTGAGGACGCTGTCCGTATTGTTCTCTGGCAATTTGAATGTGTTCTAAGAACACTCGTGGTGTCCTGAAATGTTCGTAAATAAACAAAATGTGGGTGTCCTGAGGACGCTGTCCGTATTGTTCGATGGCAAGTTGAATGTGTTCTAAGAACACTCGCGGTGTCCTGAAATGTTCATAGGGGGTGTCCTGAAGACGCTGTCTGTATTGTTCACTGGCAAGTTGAATGTGCTCTAAGAACACTCGCGGTGTCCTGAAATGTTCGCAAATAAAAAAAAGGGGGTGTTCTGAGGACGCTGTCTGTATTGTTCTCTTGCAAGTTGAATGTGTACTAAGAACACTTGTGGTGTCCTGAAATGTTCGTAAATAAACAAAATGGGGGAGTTCTGAGGACGCTGTCCGTTTTGTTCGTTGTCAAGTTTAAAGTGTTCTAAAAACACTTGCAGTGTCCTGAAATGTTCATAGAGGGTGTCCTGAAGACCCTGTCCGTATTGTTCTCTGGCAAGTTGAATGTGTTCTAAGAACACTCGTGGTGTCCTGAAATGTTCGTAAATAAACAAAATGGGGGTGTCCTGTGGACGCTGTCCGTATTGTTCGATGGCAAGTTGAATGTGTTCTAAGAACACTTGCGGTGTCCTGAAATGTTCGCAAATAAAAAAAATGGGGGTGTCCTGAGGACACTGTCCGTATTGTTCTCTGGCAAGGTGAATGTGTTCTAAGAACACTCGTGGTGTCCTGAAATGTTCGTAAATAAACAAAATGGGGGTGTCCTGAGGACACTGTCTGTATTGTTCGATGGCAAGTTGAATGTGTTCTAAGAAAACTCGCCGTGTCCAGAAATGTTCGCAAATAAACAAAATGGGGGTGCCCTGAGGACGCTGTTCGTATTGTTCGTTGTCAAGTTGAAAGTGTTCTAAGAACGCTCACTGTGTCCTAAAATGTTCATAGGTGGTGTCCTGAAGACGCTGTCCGAATTGTTCACTGGCAAGTTGAATGTGTTCTAAGAACACTCGCGGTGTCCTGAAATGTTCGCAAATAAACAAAATGGGTGTGTCCTGAGGACGCTGTCCGTATTGTTCTCTGGCAATTTGAATGAGTTCTAAGAACACTCGTGGTGTCCTGAAATGTTCGTAAATAAACAAAATGGGGGTGTCCTGAGCACGCTGTCCGCATTGTTCTCTGGTAAGTTGAATGTGTTCTAAGAAAACTTGTGGTGTCCTGAACTGTTCGTAAAAAAACTAAATGGGGGTGTTCTCAGGACGCTGTCCGTATTGTTCTCTGGCAAGTTGAATTTGTTCTAAGAACACTCGCGGTGTCCTGAAATGTTCGTAAATAAACAAAATGGGGGTGTCCTGAGCACGCTGTCCGCATTGTTCTCTGGTAAGTTGAATGTGTTCTAAGAACACTTGTGGTGTCCTGAAATGTTCGTAAATAAACAAAATGGGGGTGTTCTGAGGACGCTGTCCGTATTGTTCTCTGGTAAGTTGAATGCGTTCTAAGAACACTTGTGGTGTCCTGAAATGTTCGTAAAAAAACAAAATGGGGGTGTTCTCAGGACGCTGTCCGTATTGTTTGTTGTGAAGTTTAAAGTGTTCTAAGAACACTCGCGGTGTACTGAAATGTTCTTAGGGGGTGTACTGAGGACGCTGTCCATATTGTTCGATGGGAAGTTGAATGTGTTCTAAGAACACTCGCAGTGTTCTGAAATGTTCGTGAATGGACAAAATGGGGGTGTCCTGATGACGCTGTCTGTATTGTTCTCTGACAAGTTGAATGTGTTCTAAGAACACTCGTGGTGTCCTGAAATGTTCGTAAATAAACAAAATGGGGGTGTCCTGAGGCCGCTGTCTGTATTTTTCAATGGCAAGTTGAATGTGTTCTAAGAAAGCTCGCGGTGTCCAGAAATGTTCGCAAATAAACAAAATGGGGGTGTCCTGAGGACGCTGTCCGTATTGTTCGTTGTCAAGTTGATAGTGTTTTAAGAACACTCTCGGTGTCCTAAAATGTTCGCAAATAAACAAAATGGGGGTGTCCTGAGGACACTGTCCGTATTGTTCTCTGGCAATTTGAATGTGTTCTAAGAACACTCGTGGTGTCCTGAAATGTTCGTAAATAAACAAAATGGGGGTGTCCTGAAGACACTGTCCGTATTGTTCTCTGGTAAGTTGAATGCGTTCTAAGAACACTTGTGGTGTCCTGAAATGTTCGTAAAAAAACAAAATGGTGGTGTTCTCAGGACGCTGTCCGTATTGTTCGTTGTGAAGTTTAAAGTGTTCTAAGAACACTTGCGGTGTCCTGAAACGTTCTTAGGGGGTGTACTGAGGACGCTGTCCATATTGTTCGATGGGAAGTTGAATGTGTTCTAAGAACACTCACGGTGTTCTGAAATGTTCGTAAATAAACAAAATGGGGGTGTCCTGAGGACGCTGTCCGTATTGTTCTCTGGCAAGTTGAATGTGTTCTAAGAACACTCGTGGTGTCCTGAAATGTTCGTAAATAAACAAAATGGGGGTGTCCTGAGGACGCTGTCCGTATTGTTCGATGGCAAGTTGAATTTGTTCTAAGAACACTCATGGTGTCCTGAAATGTTCGCAAATAAACAAAATGGGGGTGTCCTGAGGACGCTGTCCATATTGTTCTCTGGCAATTTGAATGTGTTCTAAGAACACTCGTGGTGTCCTGAAATGTTCGTAAATAAACAAAATGAGGGTGTCCTGAGGACGCTGTCTGTATTGTTCGATGGCAAGTTGAATGTGTTCTAAGAAAACTCGCCGTGTCCAGAAATGTTCGCAAATAAACAAAATGGGGGTGTCCTGAGGTCGCTGTCCGTATTGTTCGTTGTCAAGTTGAAAGTGTTCTAAGAACACTCACGGTGTCCTAAAATGTTCATAGGTGGTGTCCTGAAGACGCTGTTCGTATTGTTCACTGGCAAGTTGAATGTGTTCTAAGAACACTCGCGGTGTCCTGAAATGTTCGCAAATAAACAAAATGGGTGTGTCCTGAGGACGCTGTCCGTATTGTTCTCTGGCAATTTGAATGAGTTCTAAGAACACTCGTGGTGTCCTGAAATGTTCGTAAATAAACAAAATGGGGGTGTCCTGAGCACGCTGTCCGCATTGTTCTCTGGTAAGTTGAATGTGTTCTAAGAAAACTTGTGGTGTCCTGAACTGTTCGGAAAAAAACTAAATGGGGGTGTTCTCAGGACGCTGTCCGTATTGTTCTCTGGCAAGTTGAATGTGTTCTAAGAACACTCGTGGTGTCCTGAAATGTTCGTAAATAAACAAAATGAGGGTGTCCTGAAGACGCTGTCCGTATTGTTCGATGGCAAGTTGAATGTGTTCTAAGAACACTCGCGGTGTCCTGAAATGTTCGCAAATAAACAAAATGGGGTGTCCTGAGGACGCTTTCGGTATTGTTCTTTGGCAAGTTGAATGTGATCTAAGAACACTCGTGGTGTCCTGAAATGTTCGTAAATAAACAAAATGGGGGTGTCCTGAGGACGCTGTCCGTATTGTTCGATGGCAAGTTTAATGTGTTCTAAGAACACTCGCGGTGTCCTGAAATGTTCGCAAATAAACAAAATGGGGGTGTCCTGAGGACGCTGTCCGTATTGTTCTCTGGCAATTTGAATGTGTTCTAAGAACACTCGTGGTGTCCTGAAATGTTCGTAAATAAACAAAATGGGGGTGTTCTGAGGACGCTGTCCGTATTGTTCTCTGGTAAGTTGAATGCGTTCTAAGAACACTTGTGGTGTCCTGAAATGTTCGTAAAAAAACAAAATGGGGGTGCTCTCAGGACGATGTCCGTATTGTTTGTTGTGAAGTTTAAAGTGTTCTAAGAACACTCGCGGTGTCCTGAAATGTTCTTAGGGGGTGTTCTGAGGACGCTGTCCATATTGTTCGATGGGAAGTTGAATGTGTTCTAAGAACACTTGCAGTGTTCTGAAATGTTTGTAAATGGACAAAATGGGGGTGTCCTGATGACGCTGTCCGTATTGTTCTCTGGCAAGTTGAATGTGTTCTAAGAACACTCGTGGTGTCCTGAAATGTTCGTAAATAAACAAAATGGGGGTGTCCTGAGGACGCTGTCCGTATTGTTCTCTGGCAATTTGAATGTGTTCTAAGAACACTCGTGGTGTCCTGAAATGTTCGTAAATAAACAAAATGGGGGTGTCCTGAGGACGCTGTCCGTATTGTTCTCTGGCAAGTTGAATGTGTTCTAAGAAAGCTCGCGGTGTCCAGAAATGTTCGCCAATAAACAAAATGGGGGTGTCCTGAGGACGCTGTCCATATTGTTCTCTGGCAATTTTAATGTGTTCTAAGAACACTCGTGGTGTCCTGAAATGTTTGTAAATAAAAAAAAAATGGGGGTGTCCTGAAGACGCTGTCTGTAATGTTCGATGGCAAGTTGAATGTGTTCTAAGAAAGCTCGCGGTGTCCAGAAATGTTTGCAAATAAACAAAATGGGGGTGTCCTGAGGACGCTGTCCGTATTGTTCGTTGTCAAGTTGATAGTGTTTAAAGAACACTCACGGTGTCCTAAAATGTTTGTAGGGGGTGTCCTGAAGACGCTGTCCGTATTGTTCACTGGCAAGTTGAATGTGTTCTAAGAACACTCGCGGTGTCCTGGAATGTTCGCAAATAAACAAAATGGGTGTGTCCTGAGGACGCTGTCCGTATTGTTCTCTGGCAATTTGAATGTGTTCTAAGAACACTCGTGGTGTCCTGAAATGTTCGTAAATAAACAAAATGGGGGTGTCCTGAGGACGCTGTCCGTATTGTTCGATGGCAAGTTGAATGTGTTCTAAGAACACTCGCGGTGTCCTGAAATGTTCATAGGGGGTGTCCTGAAGACGCTGTCTGTATTGTTCACTGGCAAGTTGAATGTGTTCTAAGAACACTTGCGATGTCCTGAAATGTTCGCAAATAAACAAAATGCGGCAGTTCTGAGGACGCTGTCCGTTTTGTTCGTTGTCAAGTTTAAAGTGTTCTAAGAACACTCGCAGTGTCCTGACATGTTCATAGGGGGTGTCCTGAAGACGCTGTCCGTATTGTTCTCTGGCAAGTTGAATGTGTTCTAAGAACACTCGTGGTGTCCTGAAATGTTCGTAAATAAACAAAATGGGGGGTCCTGAGGACGCTGTCCGTATTGTTCGATGGCAAGTTGAATGTGTTCTAAAAACACTTGCGGTGTCCTGAAATGTTTGCAAATAAACAAAATGGGGGTGTCTTGAGGACGCTGTCCGTATTGTCCTCTGGCAAGTTGAATGTGTTCTAAGAACACTCGTGGTGTCCTGAAATGTTCGTAAATAAACAAAATGGGGGTGTCCTGAGGACGCTGTCCGAATTGTTCGATGGCAAGTTGAATGTGTTCTACGAACACTCGTGGTGTCCTGAAATGTTCATAAATAAACAAAATGGGGGTGTCCTGAGGACACTGTCCGTATTGTTCTCTGGCAATTTGAATGTGTTCTAAGAACACTCGTGGTGTCCTGAAAAGTTCGTAAATAAACAAAATGGGGGGGTCTTGAGGACGCTGTCCGTATTGTTCTCTGGCAAGTTAAATGTGTTCTAAGAACACTCGTGGTGTCCTGAAATGTTCGCAAATAAACAAAATGGGTGTGTCCTGAGGACACTGTACATATTGTTCTCTGGCAATTTGAATGTGTTCTAAGAACACTCGTGGTGTCCTGAAATGTTTGTAAATAAACAAAATGGGGATGTCCTGAGGACGCTGTCTGTATTGTTCGATGGCAAGTTGAATGTGTTCTAAGAAAGCTCGTGGTGTCCAGAAATGTTCGCAAATAAACAAAATGGGGGTGTCCTGAGGACGCTGTCCGTATTGTTCGTTGTCAAGTTGATAGTGTTTTAAGAACACTCACGGTGTCCTAAAATGTTCGTAGGGGGTGTCCTGAAGACGCTGTCCGTATTGTTCACTGGCAAGTTGAATATGTTCTAAGAACACTCGCGGTGTCCTGAAATGTTCGCAAATAAACAAAATGGGTGTGTCCTGAGGACGCTGTCCGTATTGTTCTCTGGCAATTTGAATGTGTTCTAAGAACACTTGTGGTGTCCAGAAATGTTCGTAAATAAACAAAATGGGGGTGTCCTGAGGACGCTGTCCGTATTGTTCGATGGCAAGTTGAATGTGTTCTAAGAACACTCGCGGTGTCCTGAAATGTTCATAGGGGGTGTCCTGAAGACGCTGTCTGTATTGTTCACTGGCAAGTTGAATGTGTTCTAAGAACACTCGCGGTGTCCTGAAATGTTCGCAAATAAAAAAAAGGGGGTGTTCTGAGGACGCTGTCTGTATTGTTCTCTTGCAAGTTGAATGTGTACTAAGAACACTTGTGGTGTCCTGAAATGTTCGTAAATAAACAAAATGGGGGAGTTCTGAGGACGCTGTCCGTTTTGTTCGTTGTCAAGTTTCAAGTGTTCTAAGTACACTTGCAGTGTCCTGAAATGTTCATAGAGGGTGTCCTGAAGACTCTGTCCGTATTGTTCTCTGGCAAGTTGAATGTGTTCTAAGAACACTCGTGGTGTCCTAAAATGTTCGTAAATAAACAAAATGGGGGTGTCCTGAGGACGCTGTCCGTATTGTTCGATGGCAAGTTGAATGTGTTCTAAGAACACTTGCGGTGTCCTGAAATGTTCGCAAATAAACAAAATGGGGTGTCCTGAGTACGCTGTCCGTTTTGTTCTCTGGCAAGTTGAATGTGTTCTAAGAACACTCGTGGTGTCCTGAAATGTTCGTAAATAAACAAAATGGGGGTGTCCTGAGGACGCTGTCTGTATTGTTCAATGGCAAGTTGAATGTGTTCTAAGAAAACTCGCCGTGTCCAGAAATGTTCGCAAATAAACAAAATGGGGGTGTCCTGAGGACGCTGTCCGTATTGTTCGTTGTCAAGTTGAAAGTGTTCTAAGAACGCTCACGG
Organism: Ambystoma mexicanum; assembly: GCF_040938575.1. NCBI lineage: Eukaryota > Metazoa > Chordata > Amphibia > Caudata > Ambystomatidae > Ambystoma > Ambystoma mexicanum. Next base: position 743,886,548 of record NC_090928.1, read on the forward strand.
TGTCCTAAAATGTTCATAGGTGGTGTCCTGAAGACGCTGTCCGTATTGTTCACTGGCAAGTTGAATGTGTTATAAGAACACTCGCGGTGTCCTGAAATGTTCATAGGGGGTGTCCTGAAGACGCTGTCTGTATTGTTCACTGGCAAGTTGAATGTGTTCTAAGAACACTTGCGATGTCCTGAAATGTTCGCAAATAAAAAAAAGGGGGTGTTCTGAGGACGCTGTCTGTATTGTTCTCTTGCAAGTTGAATGTGTTCTAAGAACACTTGTGGTGTCCTGAAATGTTCGTAAATAAACAAAATACGGCAGTTCTGAGGACGCTGTCCGTTTTGTTCGTTGTCAAGTTTAAAGTGTTCTAAGAACACTCGCAGTGTCCTGACATGTTCATAGGGGGTGTCCTGAAGACGCTGTCCGTATTGTTCTCTGGCAAGTTGAATGTGTTCTAAGAACACTCGTGGTGTCCTGAAATGTTCGTAAATAAACAAAATGGGGGTGTCCTGAGGACGCTGTCCGTATTGTTCGATGGCAAGTTGAATGTGTTCTAAGAACACTTGCGGTGTCCTGAAATGTTTGCAAATAAACAAAATGGGGTGTCCTGAGGACGCTGTCCGTATTGTTCGATGGGAAGTTGAATGTGTTCTAAGAACACTTGCAGTGTCCTGAAATGTTCGCAAATAAACAAAATGGGGGTGTCCTTAGAATGATGTCCGTATTGTTCGTTGTGAAGTTGAAAGTGTTCTAAGAACCCTCCCGGTGTCCTGAAATGTTCGTAGGGGGTGTCCTGAAGACGCTGTCCATATTGTTCGCTGGCAAGTTGAATGTGTTCTAAGAACACTCGCGGTATTCTGAAATGTTCGCAAATAAAAAAATGGGGGTGTTCTGAGGACGCTGTACTTATTGTTCTCTTGCACGTTGAATGTGTTCTAAGAACACTTGTGGTGTCCTGAAAGGTTCGTAAATAATCAAAATCGGGGTGTTGTCAGGACGCTATCCGTTTTGTTCGTTGTCAAGTTTAAAGTGTTCTAAGAACACTCGCGGTGTCCTGAAATGTTCGTAGGGGGTGTCCTGAAGACGCTGTCCATATTGTTTGCTGGCAAGTTGAATGTGTTATAAGAACAATCGCAGTGTCCTGAAATGTTCGCAAATAAACGAAATGGGGGTGTTCTGAGGACGCTGTCCATATTGTTCGTTGTCAAGTTGAAAGTGTTCTAAGAACTGTCGCAGTGTCCTGAAATGTTCGTACGGGGTGTCCTGAAGACGCTGTCCGTATTGTTCGCTGGCAAGTTGAATGTGTTCTAAGCACACTCGCGGTGTCCTGAAATGTTCGCAAATAAGAAAATGGGGGTGTTCTGAGGACGCTGTCCGTATTGTTCTCTTGCAAGTTGAATGTGTTCTAAGAACACTCATGGAGTCCTGAAATGTTTGTAAATAAACAAAATGGGGGTGTCCAGAGGACGCTGTCCATATTGTTCGATGGGAAGTTGAATGTGTTCTAAGAACACTTGCAGTGTCCTGAAATGTTCGTAAATAAACAAAATGGGGTGTCCTGAGGACGCTGTCCGTATTGTTCGATGGGAAGTTGAATGTGTTCTAAGAACACTTGCAGTGTCCTGAAATTTTCGCAAATAAACAAAATGGGGGTGTCCTCAGAACGCTGTCCGTATTGTTCGTTGTGAAGTTGAAAGTGTTCTAAGAACCCTCCCGGTGTCCTGAAATGTTCCTAGGGGGTGTCCTGAAGACGCTGTCCATATTGTTTGCTGGCAAGTTGAATGTGTTCTAAGAACACTCGCAGTGTCCTGAAATGTTTGCAAATAAACGAAATGGGGGTGTTCTGAGGACGCTGTCCATATTGTTCGTTGTCAAGTTGAAAGTGTTCTAAGAACTGTCGAGGTGTCCTGAAATGTTCGTACGGGGTGTCCTGAAGACGCTGTCCGTATTGTTCGCTGGCAAGTTGAATGTGTTCTAAGCACACTCGCGGTGTCCTGAAATGTTCGCAAATAAAAAATGGGGGTGTTCTGAGGACGCTGTCCATATTGTTCGCTGGCAAGTTGCAAGTGTTCTAAGAACACTTGCGGTGTCCTGAAATGTTCGTAGGGGGTGTCCTGAAGACGCTGTCCGTATTGTTCACTGGCAAGTTGAATGTGTTCTAAGAACACTTGAGGTGTCCTGAAATGTTCGCAAATAAAAAAAAGAGGCTGTTCTGAGGACGCTGTCCGTATAGTTCTCTTGCAAGTTGAATGTGTTCTAAGAACACTTGTGGTGTCCTGAAATGTTCGTAAATAAACAAAATGGGGGTGTTCTGAGGACATTGTCCGTTTTGTTCGTTGTCAGGTTTAAAGTGTTCTAAGAACACTCGTGGTGTCCTGAAATGTTCATAGGGGGTGTCCTGAAGAAGCTGTCCGTATTGTTCTCTGTCAAGTTGAATGCGTTCTAAGAACACTCGTGGTGTCCTGAAATGTTTGTAAATAAACAAAATGGGGGTGTCCTGAGGACGCTGTCCGTATTGTTCGCTGGCAAGTTGAATGTGTTCTAAGAACACTCGTGGTGTCCTGAAATGTTTTTAAATAAACAAAATGGGGGTGTCCTGAGGACGCTGTGCGTATTGTTCTCTGGCAAGTTGAATGTTTTCTAAGAACACTTGTGGTGTCCTGAAATGTTCGTAAATAAACAAAATGGGGGTGTCCTGAGGACACTGTCCATATTGTTCAATGGGAAGTTGAATGTGTTCTAAGAACACTGGTGGTGTCCTGAAATGTTCGCAAATAAACAAAATGGGGGTGTCCTGAGGACGCTGTCCGTATTGTTCTCTGGCAATTTGAAGGTGTTCTAAGAACACTCGTGGTGTCCTGAAATGTTCGTAAATAAACAAAAAGGGGGGGTCCTGAGGACACTCTCCGTATTATTCGATGGTAAGTTGAATGTGTTCTAAGAACACTCGCGGTGTCCTGAAATGTTCACAAATAAACGAAATGGGGGTGTTCTGAGGACGCTGTCCATATTGTTCGTTGTCAAGTTGAAAGTGTTCTAAGAACTGTCGAGGTGTCCTGAAATGTTCGTACGGGGTGTCCTGAAGACGCTGTCCGTATTGTTCGCTGGCAAGTTGAATGTGTTCTAAGAAGACTCGTGGTGTCCTGAAAGGTTCGTAAATAAACAAAATCGGGGTGTTCTGAGGACGCTATCCGTTTTGTTCGTTGTCAAGTTTTAAGTGTTCTAAGAACACTCGCGGTGTCCTGACATGTTCGTAGGGGGTGTCCTGAAGTCGCTGTCCATATTGTTCTCTGGCAAGTTGAATGTGTTCTAAGAACACTCATGGAGTCCTGAAATGTTTGTAAATAACCAAAATGGGGGTGTCATGAGGACGCTGTCTGTATTGTTCGATGGGAAGTTGAATGTGTTCTAAGAACACTCGCAGTCCCTGAAATGTTCATAAATAAACAAAATGGGGTGTCCTGAGGACGCTGTCCGTATTGTTCGATGGGAAGTTGAATGTGTTCTAAGAACACTTGCAGTGTCCTGAAATGTTCGCAAATAAACAAAATGGGGGTGTCCTCAGAACGCTGTCCGTATTGTTCGTTGTGAAGTTGAAAGTGTCCTAAGAACCCTCCCGGTCTCCTGAAATGTTCGTAGGGGGTGTCCAAAAGACGCTGTCCATATTGTTCGCTGGCAAGTTGAATGTGTTCTAAGAACACTCGCAGTGTCCTGAAATGTTTGCAAATAAACGAAATGGGGGTGTTCTGAGGACGCTGTCCATATTGTTCGTTGTCAAGTTGAAAGTGTTCTAATAACTGTCGAGGTGTCCTGAAATGTTCGTACGGGGTGTCCTGAAGACGCTGTCCGTATTGTTCGCTGGCAAGTTGAATGTGTTCTAAGCACACTCGCGGTGTCCTGAAATGTTCGCAAATAAAAAATGGGGGTGTTCGGAGGACGCTGTCCATATTGTTCGGTGTCAAGTTGAAAGTGTTCTAAGAACTGTCGCGGTGTCCTGAAATGTTCGTACGGGGTGTCCTGAAGACGCTGTCCGTATTGTTCGCTGGCAAGTTGAATGTGTTCTAAGAACACTTGTGGTGTCCTGAAATGTTCGTAAATAAACAACATGGGGTGTCCTGGGGACACTGTCCATATTGTTCAATGGGAAGTTGAATGTGTTCTAAGAACACTCGTGGTGTCCTGAAATGTTCGTAAATAAACAACATGGGGGTGTCCTGAGGACGCTGTCCGTATTGTTCGATGGCAAGTTGAATGTGTTCTAAGAACACTCGCGGTGTCCTGAAATGTTCGCAAATAAACAAAATGGGGGTGTCCTGAGGACGCTGTCCGTATTGTTCTCTGGCAATTTGAATGTGTTCTAAGAACACTCGTGGTGTCCTGAAATGTTTGTAAATAAACAAAATGGGGGTGTCCTGAGGACGCTGTCCGTATTGTTCGATGGCAAGTTGAATGTGTTCTAAGAACACTCGCGGTATTCTGAAATGTTCGCAAATAAAAAAATGGGGGTGTTCTGAGGACGCTGTCCTTATTGTTCCTTGCAAGTTGAATGTGTTCTAAGAACACTTGTGGTGTCCTGAAATGTTCGTAAATAAACAACATGGGGGTGTCCTGAGGACGCTGTCCGTATTGTTCGATGGCAAGTTGAATGTGTTCTAAGAACACTCGCGGTGTCCTGAAATGTTCACAAATAAACAAAATGGGGGTGTCCTGAAGGCGCTGTCCATATTGTTCTCTGGCAAGTTGAATGTGTTCTAAGAACACTTATGGAGTCCTGAAATGTTTGTAAATAAACACAATGGGGGTGTCCTGAGAACGCTGTCCATATTGTTCGATGGGAAGTTGAATGTGTTCTAAGAACACTTGCAATGTCCTGAAATGTTCGCAAATAAACAAAATGGGGGTGTCCTCAGAACGCTGTCCATATTGTTCGTTGTGAAGTTGAAAGTGTTCTAAGAACCCTCCCGGTGTCCTGAAATGTTCGTAGGGGGTGTCCTGAAGACGCTGTCCATATTGTTTGCTGGCAAGTTGAATGTGTTGTAAGAACACTCGCAGTGTCCTGAAATGTTCGCAAACAAACGAAATGGGGGTGTTCTGAGGACGCTGTCCATATTGCTCGTTGTCAAGTTGAATGTGTTCTAAGCACACTTGCTGTGTCCTGAAATGTTCGCAAATAAGAAAATGGGGGTGTTCTGAGGACGCTGTCCGTATTGTTCTCTTGCAAGTTGAATGTGTTCTAAGAACACTTGCGGTGTCCTGAAATGTTCGCAAATAAATGAAATGGGGGTTTTCTGAGGACGCTGTCCGTATTGTTCGTTGTCAAGTTGAAAGTGTTCTAAGAACTTTCGCGGTGTCCTGAAATGTTCGTACTGGGCGTCCTGAAGACGCTGTCCTTATTGTTCGCTGGCAAGTTGAACGTGTTTTAAGCACACTCGCGGTGTCCTGAAATGTTCGAAAATAAAAAATGGGTGTGTTCTGAGGACGCTGTCCGTATTGTTCGCTGGCAAGTTGCAAGTGTTCTAAGAACACTCGCGGTGTCCTGAAATGTTCGTTGGGGGTGTCCTGAAGACGCTGTCCGTATTGTTCACTGGCAAGTTGAATGTGTTCTAAGACATTTGCGGTGTCCTGAAATGTTCGCAAATAAAAAAAAGGGGGTGTTCTGAGGACGCTGTCCGTATTGTCCTCTTGCAAGTTGAATGTGTTCTAAGAACACTTGTGGTATCTTGAAATGTTCGTAAATAAACAAAATGGGGGTGTTCTGAGGACATTGTCCGTTTTGTTCGTTGTCAAGTTTAAAGTGTTCTAAGAACACTCGTGGTGTCCTGAAATGTTCATAGGGGGTGTCCTGAAGACGCTCTCCGTATTGTTCTCTGGCAAGTTGAATGTGTTCTAAGAACACTCGTGCTGTCCTGAAATGTTTGTAAATAAACAAAATGGGGGTGTCCTGAGGACGCTGTTCGTATTGTTCGATGGGAAGTTGAATGTGTTCTAAGAACACTCGCAGTGTCCTGAAATGTTCGCAAATAAACAAAATGGGGGTGTCCTGAGGACGCTTTCCGTATTGTTCGCTGGCAAGTTGAATGTGTTCTAAGAACACTCGTGGTGTCCTGAAATGTTTGTAAATAAACAAAATGGGGGTGTCCTGAAGACGCTGTGCGTATTGTTCTCTGGCAAGTTGAATGTGTTCTAAGAACACTCGTGGTGTCCTGAAATGTTCGTAAATAAACAAAATGGGGGTGTCTAGAGGACACTGTCCATATTGTTCAATGGGAAGTTGAATGTGTTCTAAGAACACTCGTGGTGTCCTGAAATGTTTGTAAATAAACAAAATGGGGGTGTCCTGAGGACGCTGTCCATATTGTTCGATGGCAAGTTGAATGTGTTCTAAGAACACTCGCGGTGTTCTGAAATGTTCGCAAATAAAAAAATGGGGGTGTTCTGAGGACGCTGTCCTTATTGTTCTCTTGCAAGTTGAATGTGTTCTAAGAGCACTTGTGGTGTCCTGAAAGGTTCGTAAATAAACAAAATCGGGTTGTTCTGAGGACGCTATTCGTTTTGTTCGTTGTCAAGTTTAAAGTGTGCTAAGAACACTCGCGGTGTCCTGAAATGTTCGTAGGGGGTGTCCTGAAGGCGCTGTCCATATTGTTCTCTGGCAAGTTGAATGTGTTCTAAGAACACTCATGGAGTCCTGTAATGTTTGTAAATAAACAAAATGGGGGTGTCCTGAGGACGCTGTCCATATTGTTCGATGGGAAGTTGAATGTGTTCTAAGAACACTCGCAGTGTCCTGAAATGTTCGTAAATAAACAAAATGGGGTGTCCTGAGGACGCTGTCCGTATTGTTCGATGGGAAGTTGAATGTGTTCTAAGAACACTTGCAGTGTCCTGAAATGTTCGCAAATAAACAAAATGGGGGTGTCCTCAGAACGCTGTCCGTATTGTTCATTGTGAAGTTGAAAGTGTTCTAAGAACCCTCCCGGTGTCCTGAAATGTTCGTAGGAGGTGTCCTGAAGACGCTGTCCATATTGTTTGCTGGCAAGTTGAATGTGTTCTAAGAACACTCGCAGTGTCCTGAAATGTTTGCAAATAAACGAAATGGGGGTGTTCTGAGGACGCTGTCCATATTGTTCGTTGTCAAGTTGAAAGTGTTCTAAGAACTGTCGAGGTGTCCTGAAATGTTCGTACGGGGTGTCCTGAAGACGCTGTCCGTATTGTTCGCTGGCAAGTTGAATGTGTTCTAAGCACACTCGCGGTGTCCTGAAATGTTCGCAAATAAAAAATGGGGGTGTTCTGAGGACGCTGTCCATATTGTTCGCTGGCAAGTTGCAAGTGTTCTAAGAACACTCGCGGTGTCCTGAAATGTTCGTAGGGGGTATCCTGAAGACGCTGTCCGTATTGTTCACTGGCAAGTTGAATGTGTTCTAAGACATTTGCGGTGTCCTGAAATGTTCGCAAATAAAAAAAAGGGGGTGTTCTGAGGACGCTGTCCGTATTGTCCTCTTGCAAGTTGAATGTGTTCTAAGAACACTTGTGGTATCTTGAAATGTTCGTAAATAAACAAAATGGGGGTGTTCTGAGGACATTGTCCGTTGTGTTCGTTGCCAAGTTTAAAGTGTTCTAAGAACACTCGTGGTGTCCTGAAATGTTCATAGGGGGTGTCCTGAAGACGCTGTCCGTATTGTTCTCTGGCAAGTTGAATGTGTTCTAAGAACACTCGTGGTGTCCTGAAATGTTTGTAAATAAACAAAATGGGGGTGTCCTGAGGACGCTGTCCGTATTGTTCGATGGGAAGTTGAATGTATTCTAAGAACACTCACAGTGTCCTGAAATGTTCGCAAATAAACAAAATGGGGGTGTCCTGAGGACGCTTTCCGTATTGTTCGCTGGCAAGTTGAATGTGTTCTAAGAACACTCGTGGTGTCCTGAAATGTTTGTAAATAAACAAAATGGGGGTGTCCTGAGGACGCTGTGCGTATTGTTCTCTGGCAAGTTGAATGTGTTCTAAGAACACTCGTGGTGTCCTGAAATGTTTGTAAATAAACAAAATGGGGGTGTCTAGAGGACACTGTCCATATTGTTCAATGGGAAGTTGAATGTGCTCTAAGAACACTCGTGGTGTCCTGAAATGTTTGTAAATAAACAAAATGGGGGTGTCCTGAGGACGCTGTGCGTATTGTTCTCTGGCAAGTTGAATGTGTTGTAAGAACACTCATGGTGTCCTGAAATGTTCGTAAATAAACAAAATGGGGGTGTCTAGAGGACACTGTCCATATTGTTCAATGGGAAGTTGAATGTGTTCTAAGAACACTCGTGGTGTCCTGAAATGTTTGTAAATAAACAAAATGGGGGTGTCCTGAGGACGCTGTCCATATTGTTCGATGGCAAGTTGAATGTGTTCTAAGAACACTCGCGGTGTTCTGAAATGTTCGCAAATAAAAAAATGGGGGTGTTCTGAGGACGCTGTCCGTATTGTCCTCTTGCAAGTTGAATGTGTTCTAAGAACACTTGTGGTATCTTGAAATGTTCGTAAATAAACAAAATGGGGGTGTTCTGAGGACATTGGCCCTCATTACGACCCTGGCGGAAAGTGACTGACCGGACCGCCACAGCGTAAATAGCGTTTCCGCCATTGCACGAAGGAGCAAAGTGCGGCCCATTCCGACCCATCGGGCACGAGCACCACGGCATGGCGGAAGTGCAAAGTCCGCGATGGCGGAAATGACCCCAAAACGGCCCACACCGCCGCCGTACGGCGCCCTAGGTGCAATACCGCCACCCATCACAGCGGACACCGCAGTGTGCGCCTACCGGAAAGTACGGTGACCGTAAATATACGGAAACGGAAGTAAAAACATGGGCCCGGAACGGGAAACATCCCGCCGTACACCTATAAAACCACTAAAACCACACAACCACTAAAAACACTACCCTGAGACACACCCCAACCCGTCATCCACCCTAGCGAAACCAAGAAAAATGGGAAAAGTAGCGAAGAAAGCGTGCGACCGCAAGCGGCAGGTCCACTTCTCCCGTGAGGAACTCACCGTGCTAACAGAGAGCCTCCAGGAGAATGCTGCCGTCGTCTTCTCCACGCAAATGACCAGGACGGCACTTGCAAACAAGAAGGCCATATGGGCTCTGGTGGCACAGCGGGTAAGTGCGGTGGGGACCGCACCCCGCACCCCACAGCAATGCCGAAAGCGATGGGACGACCTGCGGATACGCGTCCGCAGCATACTCTCTGCCAACCGCAACATTGCCACAGCCACCGGGGGAGGTCCTGAATCACCCATCAAGTTGACCCCCTGGGAAGAAATCTGTGCCTCCACCATCGGAATGGAGAGCATAGAGGGAGTTGGAGGGATGGAGAAAGGAGTGCAGACATCCGAAGATTCAGGTAGGTGGGCCAGATAAAACAATGCCAAATCCACAAAGTCCATCCATGTGAAGTACCATGTGTCCACATAGTGCAACAGAAACACATGTCAGGAGAACGTCCACACACATCGGCCTGATAGCGCACGTTAAAACCCACAATAAATACATAAATAATTAAAAACCCCTAAAACACGCACTACACGTGCAGCAGGCACACCCTAACTGCAGGCTGCCAAACAACTGCACCCTCACTCCACACACAAATGAAAGCACCTCCAAGGCCCCGACCCAAATCACCCTCAGGTACCACCCCAATGCATGTGATACAATGCCATTCCAATTCCCACAGACCCATCAATAACCCTCGCCCTCCTTTACTCCACCACAGGGTCCGATCCAAACGACGAGCATCAGGACACCCCTACCAGCACACCTGCAAAGAGGGCCAAGACCAACGGCCAAAGACCCTCCACCTCAGCTGCACGCATCAAGACACGGCAGCAGCACAAATCAGGTGGCAGCACAGAGGAGGGAACATCAACAGGCACCCCAGCAGCCAGCGTGCCCACACCACCACCACCACCACCACAGGTCCCCCCAACGGATGCCACAGAAGGCACTGCCTCTGGTGGCAGCAGCACCATAGGTGACACCCCATTGATGGCAGCATGCTCCGACACAGAAGACGGGGATGTCGAAGTCAGATCCATCCATGACCTGTCCCAATCCCCCTGTCTGTCCCATCCCGTACAACATGAGGATACCACGCAGGGGCACCCACAAGACGACGACTGGCCATCCCCCACAAGCCCTGTGGCAAGGCAACATGAGGTCAACAGCCCCTCTGTGACACCCCCGCAAATGGCCATGGCCCAGCAGAGGCAACAGTCCCTCGACCAGTTAATCGTGCAACAGCAGCAACTGGCCACGCTCCTCAAGGACCATGCCGATGAATGTGGGGGCACTAAGGCAGACATAGAAACATCAACTGAGACACTTAGGGCAGAAATGGAGAGAGGTACAGAGACACTAAGGGCACAAATGGAGAGTAGCACCGAGAGCCTGGGAGTCCAAATGGAGAGAAGCACCGAGAGCCTGAGGGGGGAACTGCATGCGACGTCCAAGGACGTATGTGCCGAACTTGCCGCAGTGCGCCGTGTGCTCACTGAGCTCTCGCAAACCCTTAGGGACATGCATGGACGTGAGCAGGCAGAGACATCATCCGTTGCAAGTTCCGTCCAGGGCAGCCCCCAACGTAGATCTGGGAGGAACCTGCGCTCCACAGGCAGGGGTGCCCCTGATACCCGCAGAGGGGGCTTGCAATAGCGACTGCCCACTGACAATGAGCATCTTTGGACACTGGTGTTCGGGGTGGAGGTAGGAGGGTGGAGGGGGTGTGTTGGGCTCACTTGGGTGGCGGGTCGATAGGGTGTACAACATGATATCACATATGCCATAAACAGTGCACGATCAACCAATGAGATGTGTGGACATTGATCTTTGTGTACTAGGCCATCATAGGCGTACAGTCCATATTGTGCATGTCCCAGACACACACAGTGCCACGAGTCCCGTGTCCATGTATCAGCCACCAGGCGTGAGTGCTAGAAGCATACATCAATGAGATGCTGACGAATGTCACGGCCCTCCGGTGCCTCGCAGACTCCTTGAGGTGCTGCCACATCCCCATCCTCATCATGACCATCATCAGGTGCTTGCAGTTCTGCGTCAGGGGGCATGGGCACATTTCTACGTACGCACATGTTGTGGAGCATGACACATGCCATCACCATCTTTGCAACCTTCTCATGGCGGTACAGGAGTGCCCCGCCAGACCTGCTGAGGCAGCGGAAACGACCCTTCAGTAGGCCGAATGCCTGTTCAATGACTACACGGGTACGTGAGTGGGCATGGTTGTAGTCCTCCTCATGCTGGTCCCGTGGGTTCCGGACTGGTGTGAGGAGCCATCTCTTCAGTGGATATCCAGCATCACCTGTATGTGGACGATAAACGTATGATGTGGAATGCCATTGCTACGTACGCACACCCCCCCCCCCTTCCTGCCAGGTCATTGCCGAATCACATACCCCACATTATCATGCATGTAATGAGACTCACCGAGTAGCCAGGATCTGTTCCCTGCGTGTCGCTCCATGTAGCGTGGTATTGTAGAGTTCCTCAAGACCATAGAATCATGGGTTGATCCAGGGAATCTGGCACAACAATGTGTAATGATCCTGTTGGAGTCACACACCATTTGTACATTCAGAGAATGAAATTGTTTTCGGTTGCGGTACTGGGCCTCCATGGCATGTGGGACGACCAATTCCACATGGGTGCAGTCGATGGCACCAATGCAACCCGGTATGCCGGCAAGTGCATGGAATCCCACTTTTGTGTTGGTAATTTCCTGCTCCGAGCGTGGTAGAGAGATGTAGTCGTCTGCGTGCTGCAGGAGGGCATCGAGCACTTGCAATAGTGTCCGTGAGAACAGTGGCTGAGAAATGCCATGCAACTGTCCGACTGTGTGCTGGTAGGTGCCTGTGGCCAGGAAGTGGAGTACAGACACCACCTTCAGTAGGGGTGGGATGGCGGTTGGGCTATCTATCATGCTGACAAGGTCAGCCTGTGTCATGTCCACAATGGCGGCTATGGTGTCCCGGTCCAGACGGTAGAGGGTGTGGATCTGCTCATCAGTGAGGTTGAACGGATGTGCTCGGAGGCGTGGGATTGCGGGCTGCCTGCGTGGTGGTAGTGGCTGTGCTGGCGGCCCTTGCTGGCCCTGCCTTGCCCTCCTCCTCCTCCTGCGTCTCCTCCGTGCGGCCGGTTGTAGTTGGTGTTCGTCTTCTTCTTGGAGTTGGAGTACTTGGAGTGCTATCAGGTCCCCCAGGACCAACATCGCGAGTCCTGCCGGTAGCATTTCGGTGTGGTTGTGGGAGGAGACTGGGTGTGCAATTTATGTGTTTTCAGGCTGTATGGCCTCCACCTGTGGTGATTCATTCCACCTGTGCAAACTGCTCTCCCCTTTGGCCGAGCACGTCCCGCACACAACGCTGCAATTCGGGGAATGGCATCTTGCTATTGCAATCATGTATTTGTACCCGATGGCCGTGTAACATTGGTTGACATGTTCATTCTGCTGTGGTCCCATTGTTTCACATACTATCTGTGCAGTCGCGAACAGACTTGTGAAGGGTCAGTGGAACGTAGTACTCGAGTAACGGTGGGCCCTCATGCATCACTGTACCGAGTTGCAACGACGGGCGGGGCGTCCCATTTGTGGGTGAAGGCAGTTGCCATTTTCACACACAGCCGCACTCGATGGATTAATTAGTGATTTCAAACGGCCACAGATGCCTCTTCGACGTGATGTTGCAAATGAGGAATTCGAAGGGCGGCGCTTTCGGTTTTCAGCTAGCGGCGAGGAAATGCCCACAGGTCTGACTGCAAATATAACGTACTATTGTTCAATGTCCTTGGGACAGGGGCCATGGCGAGGATGCAATGATTGATATGAATGGTTTGGGATGCGCAATAGCGACGTGGGCGATGAGGCCGGACGTTCCCAAATACATGTTACTTCACTACACTGGAATTACGGGCTGGGGCACTGTGGATTTTGCAGGCTGCATAACGCACAGACTCAATGGATATTTCTAATGTTATGTGAGTAAATATTCATGCTTTTTAATCCCGGGATGAGGGAATGATGAATGGATGCATGGGCAGGTGATTTGATACAGAGTTTGCCATGTACAGGGCTTCTTGGAATCTATCCGCCTCCCCTACGCTATGTGATGCAGGGCTGCCATAGTGGGACCATCGTCTATCTGGCCTTGTTGAGCCCTCCCTGTCTCGACGCGCCCTCAGACACTTGTGTCCATGCACGTTACCAATCCCATCTGATGGATTCTGTTTTGACAGACGCATGCACAGGTACACTCGTTTGTGATGGTGTTTACACCTCGATATAGATAGTTATGAGTCGCAAGTGGTTTTTGGGTGGTGATGAACCTTTGGAGTGGGCTAGCATGCATATGGCTGTGGATTTAGTGTGATCATTGAAGTGAGTTGTTCGAATGTAGTTCTGATGGCCATTCTGTTCTTTTTCTTTTCTTTTGGTTGACAGGTATCTCCTCCCCTTTTGCCACTGCCATCTGTATGCCACTCCTGCAGATGGCTTTTACTCCCGACACCTGCTGCTTCGTGTTAATCAGTGGAGCTGCATTACGATCTTATGGGACGATCGCCAATGGGCCACATGCCCTTACGCAGTACTGGTGGCTCGGAGCAACATTTCGGCCTTTCAGCTGGACTAGTGCCTCCCCATTGGGACGGCCCTGCGGTTCTGTGCGCTTCCATGTTGCCTTTTCGTACGTGAATGTGGCTCTGTGTACCATGATGGAACAGGGCGTCACACAAGTAGTGGCTGGTCATTTCTTGCGGATGCAGCCCACAATGGTGAAATGTGTTTTGGAGTTCATGGCCTGATGGCTGTATGGGCTTGGTGATTTTGTTGTGCATTAAATTTCTATTCTGATTTGGCCCGTGTAGCGTTCTTCTTTGCAAGTGATGTGGCATATTCCTATTTGGGGAGCGATGTATTGTGAGGAGATCTGCATTGGGTTCCAGCTTCGGAGTTTAGTTGCGTGGTACTGTACTGGGCGCGTTTGCCTACGAAGCCCGTGAGGTCAGGGATGGGGGCTGCCAATATGACTGTTTGAATGTTGTCATGCTCAGGGGCGGGGGATTGGGTTTTGTGTAACAGATGCCGGTCAGCCAGGTGGACTGGTGGAATGATGTGATTTTCGGAATATTGCTGGTCACAGGTGCCTGTGTTTGCGTGCGTTTCTTGGTGGGGGACTGTGGTCATGTCCATTGGGATGGCTTCTGTATTCGTGCCATCTGTGCCCTGCAGCTCCCATTGGCCCCTGTTGTGTTTCTTTTGTTCGTTGGCATGCATGGGTGACTTGTACATTTCAATGGTTGCATTGTGACTTCATTGCACCTACGGGGAGTTGTACTTTGTGGGCAGGGAGCGGTGTACAGGCACTCAGTGGGGCCGTTTACGGTTGATTCGCGATGCCGTACTTCTCACCATGGCGGAATGGTACATTCCGCCATGCTTGATGGCGTTAGGTACATGTCCGCTAGGGTCGGAATTAGCGTACCCTTGCGCCATGGTGGTGTTTACGGTTTGGCATGGCGCGCGCGCGCGTGCTTGGTGCAGTTAGCGTTGGCGTTCACTACGGTGTCGCTAATGGCTTCGTACTTTGCGGTGACGGGTCATAGTCGCACCGAGCGCTATTCGATGGCGGTATTGCATTTCCGCCATCGTTTTCCGAATTCCGCCAGGGTCGTAATGAGGGCCATTGTCCGTTTTGTTCGTTGTCAAGTTTAAAGTGTTCTAAGAACACTCGTGGTGTCCTGAAATGTTCATAGGGGGTGTCCTGAAGACGCTGTCCGTATTGTTCTCTGGCAAGTTGAATGTGTTCTAAGAACACTCGTGGTGTCCTGAAATGTTTGTAAATAAACAAAATGGGGGTGTCCTGAGGACGCTGTCCGTATTGTTCGATGGGAAGTTGAATGTGTTCTAAGAACACTCACAGTGTCCTGAAATGTTCGCAAATAAACAAAATGGGGGTGTCCTGAGGACGCTTTCCGTATTGTTCGCTGGCAAGTTGAATGTGTTCTAAGAACACTCGTGGTGTCCTGAAATGTTTGTAAATAAACAAAATGGGGGTGTCCTGAGGACGCTGTGCGTATTGTTCTCTGGCAAGTTGAATGTGTTCTAAGAACACTCGTGGTGTCCTGAAATGTTCGTAAATAAACAAAATGGGGGTGTCTAGAGGACACTGTCCATATTGTTCAATGGGAAGTTGAATGTGTTCTAAGAACACTCGTGGTGTCCTGAAATGTTCGTAAATAAACAACATGGGGGTGTCCTGAGGACGCTGTCCGTATTGTTCGATGGCAAGTTGAATGTGTTCTAAGAACACTCGTGGTGTCCTGAAATGTTCGCAAATAAACAAAATGGGGGTGTCCTGAGGACGCTGTCCGTATTGTTCTCTGGCAATTTGAATGTGTTCTAAGAACACTCGTGGTGTCCTGAAATGTTTGTAAATAAACAAAATGGGGGTGTTCTGAGGACGCTATTCGTTTTGTTCGTTGTCAAGTTTAAAGTGTGCTAAGAACACTCGCGGTGTCCTGAAATTTTCGTAGGGGGTGTCCTGAAGGCGCTGTCCATATTGTTCTCTGGCAAGTTGAATGTGTTCTAAGAACACTCATGGAGTCCTGAAATGTTTGTAAATAAACAAAATGGGGGTGTCCTGAGGACGCTGTCCATATTGTTCGATGGGAAGTTGACTGTGTTCTAAGAACACTCGCAGTGTCCTGAAATGTTCGTAAATAAACAAAATGGGGTGTCCTGAGGACGCTGTCCGTATTGTTCGATGGGAAGTTGAATGTGTTCTAAGAACACTTGCAGTGTCCTGAAATGTTCGCAAATAAACAAAATGGGGGTGTCCTCAGAACGCTGTCCGTATTGTTCGTTGTGAAGTTGAAAGTGTTCTAAGAACCCTCCCGGTGTCCTGAAATGTTCGTAGGGGGTGTCCTGAAGACGCTGTCCATATTGTTTGCTGGCAAGTTGAATGTGTTCTAAGAACACTCGCAGTGTCCTGAAATGTTTGCAAATAAACGAAATGGGGGTGTTCTGAGGACGCTGTCCATATTGTTCGTTGTCAAGTTGAAAGTGTTCTAAGAACTGTCGAGGAGTCCTGAAATGTTCGTACGGGGTGTCCTGAAGACGCTGTCCGTATTGTTCGCTGGCAAGTTGAATGTGTTCTAAGCACACTCGCGGTTGTCATGATCTCTGCTTCCAAAAGGTCAGGGTTTTCCCAACTCCCTTGGAAGCAGATCCATAACCCAGGTTCCGAGTGCCAACCAGTCCCAATTGGGACCTTTTGGACCCAGTCCTGGCGCCAGTGGCACCAGGCTCATAAATATGCCCAGTCCCAGCGCTGGAAGCGCCGGGCTCATAATGCTTGGGTGGACTTACCTTCAGCAGACCATGCTGCTTACTTGCCTGCCAGTTGAGCCTCTGATCCTCTTCTGTTTGTAACTACTTTTCCTGTTGGGTGGGGCTGGAGCCACTCCCTAGATTCAGAACACTGGAACTCTTCTGGAAGGCAGGAACTCTTTTCTTACCAGGAACTCTTTTCTTACTTAGGCGTGGCTGTGGAAGGAGGCACCTAAGCACTACAGGAGGCTATTTAAACCACACCCGGTGGATGAATCTTGCTTTGCGTTATTCTGCAACCTCTGCAGCAGAACGCTCATCGTGTCTGCTGCATCCGGTCCTGGGCCTAAGGAAAAAGGCTTACCATCCTGAATCCAGTCTTCAGCAACACCTAGAAAGACAAGAAAGAACAGGTTAGCATTCCGGCATCTGAAAGGCAAAGGCTTACCATCCTGAATCCAGTCTTCAGCAACACCTATAAAGACAAGAAAGAACAGGTTAGCATTCCGGCATCTGAAAGGCAAAGGCTTACCTACTCTTCGCACGCTCCGGAGGCCTTGGGCGCTGCATCGCGCATCTGAAAGACAAAACAAGGTGCGTTTAAAGACATTGGGGAACTTTAATACTCACGTGCCATTACTCCTTTCCACATCTAATCCAGTGGGTATTCCGGCACCCTGCAGCCGCTCCGAACTCGTACCTGCAAAATAAAAAGACAGTTAGAGCGCATAGTGAAGCAGGCAACAAGCGCTTACTTACGTGCTTCCAGGCGCTTCTATTCATCACACGGGCTCCATCTTCAACTCACTTCAGCCCGTCATCCGCCATCGCCGGAACCCTGCAAAACAAGAGACATCATTACTAAAGACTTTAAAGACATTTGAATGACTCGAAACTTACCGTTCGTGCAGTAAACGACGGACAGCAGTCCTCTGAAGTCAAGAGGCCTGCGCTACCTATCCAGTGAAGAAACTGGTTACAGCACCCTGCCCCGAGGCAGATGGAGAGCTCGGCATTCACTTACCTAAGGTGAGAGCGTTAACCTTTGGGGGTCTACAGGAGAGGAGAAGAGGGAAGAGATAGGGACACCCCAATAACCCCAGTTCATTAACCCCATATTTTCTATCTGCAGACATCTTACTCTACACGTCAGGCATACAGTGCACAGAGGTCCAGCCCAAAGAGCCAACCGGGTGCTACACATCACCTTTGAAGATACGGTAGTCGCCCAGTCAAGACCGGCGCCTCTGCGAGAATCAGGTGAGCGTTACAGCGGTGTCCTGAAATGTTCGCAAATAAAAAATGGGGGTGTTCTGAGGACGCTGTCCATATTGTTCGCTGGCAAGTTGCAAGTGTTCTAAGAACACTCGCGGTGTCCTGAAATGTTCGTAGGGGGTGTCCTGAAGACGCTGTCCGTATTGTTCACTGGCAAGTTGAATGTGTTCTAAGAACACTTGCGGTGTCCTGAAATGTTCGCAAATAAAAAAAAGAGGCTGTTCTGAGGACGCTGTCCGTATTGTTCTCTTGCAAGTTGAATGTGTTCTAAGAACACTTGTGGTGTCCTGAAATGTTCGTAAATAAAAAATGGGCGTGTTCTGAGGACATTGTCCGTTTTGTTCGTTGTCAGGTTTAAAGTGTTCTAAGAACACTCGTGGTGTCCTGAAATGTTCATAGGGGGTGTCCTGAAGACGCTGTCCGTATTGTTCTCTGGCAAGTTGAATGTGTTCTAAGAACACTCGTGGTGTCCTGAAATGTTTGTAAATAAACAAAATGGGGGTGTCCTGAGGACGCTGTCCGTATTGTTCGCTGGCAAGTTGAATGTGTTCTAAGAACCCTCGTGGTGTCCTGAAATGTTTGTAAATAAACAAAATGGGGGTGTCCTGAGGACGCTGTGCGTATTGTTCTCTGGCAAGTTGAATGTGTTGTAAGAACACTCGTGGTGTCCTGAAATGTTCGTAAATAAACAAAATGGGGGTGTCCTGAGGACACTGTCCATATTGTTCAATGGGAAGTTGAATGTGTTCTAAGAACACTCGTGGTGTCCTGAAATGTTCGCAAATAAACAAAATGGGGGTGTCCTGAGGATGCTGTCCGTATTGTTCTCTGGCAATTTGAAGGTGTTCTAAGAACACTCGTGGTGTCCTGAAATGTTCGTAAATAAACAAAAAGGGGGTGTCCTGAGGACACTCTCCGTATTATTCAATGGTAATTTGAATGTGTTCTAAGAACACTCGCGGTGTTCTGAAATTTTCGCAAATAAAAAAACGGGGGTGTTCTGAGGACGCTGTCCTTATTGTTCTCTTGCAAGTTGAATGTGTTCTAAGAACACTTGTAGTGTCCTGAAAGGTTCGTAAATAAAGAAAATCGGGGTGTTCTGAGGACGCTATCCGTTTTGTTCGTTGTCAAGTTTTAAGTGTTCTAAGAACACTCGCGGTGTCCTGAAATGTTCGTAGGGGGTGTCCTGAAGGCGCTGTCCATATTGTTCTCTGGCAAGTTGAATGTGTTCTAAGAACACTCATGGAGTCCTGAAATGTTTGTAAATAAACAAAATGGGGGTGTCCTGAGGATGCTGTCCGTATTGTTCGATGGGAAGTTGAATGTGTTCTAAGAACACTCGCAGTCCCTAAAATGTTCGTAAATAAACAAAATGGAGTGTCCTGAGGACGCTGTCCGTATTGTTCGATGGGAAGTTGAATGTGTTCTAAGAACACTTGCAGTGTCCTGAAATGTTCGCAAATAAACAAAATGGGGGTGTCCTCAGAACGCTGTCCGTATTGTTCGTTCTGAAGTTGAAAGTGTCCTAAGAACCCTCCCGGTCTCCTGAAATGTTCGTATGGGGTGTCCTGAAGACGCTGTCCATATTGTTCGCTGGCAAGTTGAATGTGTTCTAAGAACACTCGCGGTATTCTGAAATGTTCGCAAATAAAAAAATGGGGGTGTTCTGAGGACGCTGTCCTTATTGTTCTCTTGCAAGTTGAATGTGTTCTAAGAACACTTGTGGTGTCCTGAAAGGTTCGTAAATAATCAAAATCGGGGTGTTGTCAGGACGCTATCCATTTTGTTCGTTGTCAAGTTTAAAGTGTTCTAAGAACACTCGCGGTGCCCTGAAATGTTCGTAGGGGGTGTCCTGAAGACGCTGTCCATATTGTTTGCTGGCAAGTTGAATGTGTTGTAAGAACAATCGCAGTGTCCTGAAATGTTCGCAAATAAACGAAATGGGGGTGTTCTGAGGACGCTGTCCATATTGTTCGTTGTCAAGTTGAAAGTGTTCTAAGAACTGTCGCAGTGTCCTGAAATGTTCGTACGGGGTGTCCTGAAGACGCTGTCCGTATTGTTCGCTGGCAAGTTGAATGTGTTCTAAGCACACTCGCGGTGTCCTGAAATGTTCGCAAATAAGAAAATGGGGGTGTTCTGAGGACGCTGTCCGTATTGTTCTCTTGCAAGTTGAATGTGTTCTAAGAACACTCATGGAGTCCTGAAATGTTTGTAAATAAACAAAATGGGGGTGTCCTGAGGACGCTGTCCATATTGTTCGATGGGAAGTTGAATGTGTTCTAAGAACACTCGCAGTGTCCTGAAATGTTCGTAAATAAACAAAATGGGGTGTCCTGAGGACGCTGTCCGTATTGTTCGATGGGAAGTTGAATGTGTTCTAAGAACACTTGCAGTGTCCTGAAATGTTCGCAAATTAACAAAATGGGGGTGTCCTCAGAACGCTGTCCGTATTGTTCGTTGTGAAGTTGAAAGTGTTCTAAGAACCCTCCCGGTGTCCTGAAATGTTCGTAGGGGGTGTCCTGAAGACGCTGTCCATATTGTTTGCTGGCAAGTTGAATGTGTTCTAAGAACACTCGCAGTGTCCTGAAATATTTGCAAATAAACGAAATGGGGGTGTTCTGAGGACGCTGTCCATATTGTTCGTTGTCAAGTTGAAAGTGTTCTAAGAACTGTCGAGGTGTCCTGAAATGTTCGTACGGGGTATCCTGAAGACGCTGTCCGTATTGTTCGCTGGCAAGTTGAATGTGTTCTAAGCACACTCGCGGTGTCCTGAAATGTTCGCAAATAAAAAATGGGGGTGTTCTGAGGACGCTGTCCATATTGTTCGCTGGCAAGTTGCAAGTGTTCTAAGAACACTCGCGGTGTCCTGAAATGTTCGTAGGGGGTGTCCTGAAGACGCTGTCCATATTGTTCACTGGTAAGTTGAATGTGTTCTAAGAACACTTGCGGTGTCCTGAAATGTTCGCAAATAAAAAAAAGAGGCTGTTCTGAGGACGCTGTCCGTATTGTTCTCTTGCAAGTTGAATGTGTTCTAAGAACACTTGTGGTGTCCTGAAATGTTCGTAAATAAACAAAATGGGGGTGTTCTGAGGACATTGTCGTTTTGTTCGTTGTCAGGTTTAAAGTGTTCTAAGAACACTCGTGGTGTCCTGAAATGTTCATAGGGGGTGTCCTGAAGACGCTGTCCGTATTGTTCTCTGGCAAGTTGAATGTGTTCTAAGAACACTCGTGGTGTCCTGAAATGTTTGTAAATAAACAAAATGGGGGTGTCCTGAGGACGCTGTCCGTATTGTTCGCTGGCAAGTTGAATGTGTCCTGAAATGTTTGTAAATAAACAAAATGGGGGTGTCCTGAGGACGCTGTGCGTATTGTTCTCTGGCAAGTTGAATGTGTTGTAAGAACACTCGTGGTGTCCTGAAATGTTCGTAAATAAACAAAATGGGGGTGTCTTGAGGACACTGTCCATATTGTTCAATGGGAAGTTGAATGTGTTCTAAGAACACTGGTGGTGTCCTGAAATGTTTGCAAATAAACAAAATGGGGGTGTCCTGAGGACGCTGTCCGTATTGTTCTCTGGCAATTTGAAGGTGTTCTAAGAACACTCGTGGTGTCCTGAAATGTTCGTAAATAAACAAAAAGGGGGTGTCCTGAGGACACTCTCCGTATTATTCGATGGTAAGTTGAATGTGTTGTAAGAACACTCGCGGTGTCCTGAAATGTTCGCAAATAAAAAAATGGGGGTGTTCTGAGGACGCTGTCCTTATTGTTCTCTTGCAAGTTGAAAGTGTTCTAAGAACACTTGTAGTGTCCTGAAAGGTTTGTAAATAAAGAAAATCGGGGTGTTCTGAGGACGCTATCCGTTTTGTTCGTTGTCAAGTTTAAAGTGTTCTAAGAACACTCGCGGTGTCCTGAAATGTTCATAGGGGGTGTCCTGAAGGCGCTGTCCATATTGTTCTGTGG
Source organism: Ambystoma mexicanum (assembly GCF_040938575.1). Classification (NCBI taxonomy): domain Eukaryota; kingdom Metazoa; phylum Chordata; class Amphibia; order Caudata; family Ambystomatidae; genus Ambystoma; species Ambystoma mexicanum. The sequence continues at coordinate 743,908,164 of NC_090928.1, forward strand.
CAAGTTGAATGTGTTCTAAGAACACTCATGGAGTCCTGAAATGTTTGTAAATAAACAAAATGGGGGTGTCCTGAGGAAGCTGTCCGTATTGTTCGATGGGAAGTTGAATGTGTTCTAAGAACACTTGCAGTGTCCTGAAATGTTCGCAAATAAACAAAATGGGGGTGTCCTCAGAACGCTGTCCGTATTGTTCGTTGTGAAGTTGAAAGTGTCCTAAGAACCCTCCCGGTCTCCTGAAATGTTCGTATGGGGTGTCCTGAAGACGCTGTCCATATTGTTCGCTGGCAAGTTGAATGTGTTCTAAGAACAGTCGCGGTATTCTGAAATGTTCGCAAATAAAAAAATGGGGGTGTTCTGAGGACGCTGTCCTTATTGTTCTCTTGCAAGTTGAATGTGTTCTAAGAACACTTGTGGTGTCCTGAAAGGTTCGTAAATAATCAAAATCGGGGTGTTGTCAGGACGCTATCCGTTTTGTTCGTTGTCAAGTTTAAAGTGTTCTAAGAACACTCGCGGTGTCCTGAAATGTTCGTAGGGGGTGTCCTGAAGACGCTGTCCATATTGTTTGCTGGCAAGTTGAATGTGTTCTAAGAACAATCGCAGTGTCCTGAAATGTTCGCATATAAACGAAATGGGGGTGTTCTGAGGACGCTGTCCATATTGTTCGTTGTCAAGTTGAAAGTGTTCTAAGAACAGTCGCAATGTCCTGAAATGTCCGTACGGGGTGTCCTGAAGACGCTGTCCTTATTGTTCGCTGGCAAGTTGAATGTGTTCTAAGCACACTCGCGGTGTCCTGAAATGTTCACAAATAAGAAAATGGGGGTGTTCTGTTGACGCTGTCCGTATTGTTCTCTTGCAAGTTGAATGTGTTCTAAGAACACTCATGGAGTCCTGAAATGTTTGTAAATAAACAAAATGGGGGTGTCCTGAGGACGCTGTCCATATTGTTCAATGGGAAGTTGAATGTGTTCTAAGAACACTCGCAGTGTCCTGAAATGTTCGCAAATAAACAAAATGGGGGTGTTCTCAGAACGCTGTCCGTATTGTTCGTTGTGAAGTTGAAAGTGTTCTAAGAACCCTCCCGGTGTCCTGAAATGTTCGTAGGGGGTGTCCTGAAGACGCTGTCCATATTGTTTGCTGGCAAGTTGAATGTGTTCTAAGAACACTCGCAGTGTCCTGAAATGTTCGCAAATAAACGAAATGGGGGTGTTCTGAGGACGCTGTCCATATTGTTCGTTGTCAAGTTGAAAGTGTTCTAAGAACTGTCGCAGTGTCCTGAAATGTTCGTACGGGGTGTCCTGAAGACGCTGTCCGTATTGTTCGCTGGCAAGTTGAATGTGTTCTAAGCACACTCGCGGTGTCCTGAAATGTTCGCAAATAAGAAAATGGGGGTGTTCTGAGGACGCTGTCCGTATTGTTCTCTTGCAAGTTGAATGTGTTCTAAGAACACCCGCAGTGTCCTGAAATGTTCGCAAATAAACGAAATGGGGGTGTTCTGAGGACGCTGTCCGTATTGTTCGTTGTCAAGTTGAAAGTGTTCTAAGAACTTTCGCGGTGCCCTGAAATGTTCGTACTGGTTGTCCTGAAGACGCTGTCCGTATTGTTCGCTGGCAAGTTGAACGTGTTTTAAGCACACTCGCAGTGTCCTGAAATGTTCGCAAATAAAAAATGGGGGTGTTCTGAGGACGCTGTCCGTATTGTTCGCTGGCAAGTTGCAAGTGTTCTAAGAACACTTGCGGTGTCCTGAAATGTTCGTAGGGGGTGTCCTGAAGACGCTGTCCATATTGATCACTGGCAAGTTGAATGTGTTCTAAGAACATTTGCGGTGTCCTGAAATGTTCGCAAATAAAAAAAGGGGGTGTTCTGAGGAAGCTGTCCGTATTGTTCTCTTGCAAGTTGAATGTGTTCTAAGAACACCCGCGGTGTCCTGAAATATTCGTAAATAAACAAAATGGGGGTGTTCTGAGGACATTGTCCGTTTTGTTCGTTGTCAGGTTTAAAGTGTTCTAAGAACACTCGTGGTGTCCTGAAATGTTCATAGGGGGTGTCCTGAAGACGCTGTCCGTATTGTTCTCTGGCAAGTTGAATGTGTTCTAAGAACACTTGTGGTGTCCTGAAATGTTTGTAAATAAACAAAATGGGGGTGTCCTGAGGACGCTGTCCGTATTGTTCGCTGGCAAGTTGAATGTGTTCTAAGAACACTCGTGGTGTCCTGAAATGTTTGTAAATAAACAAAATGGGGGTGTCCTGAGGACGCTGTGCGTATTGTTCTCTGGCAAGTTGAATGTGTTGTAAGAACACTCGTGGTGTCCTGAAATGTTCGTAAATAAACAAAATGGGGGTGTCCTGAGGACACTGTCCATATTGTTCAATGGGAAGTTGAATGTGTTCTAAGAACACTCGTGGTGTCCTGAAATGTTCGCAAATAAACAAAATGGGGGTGTCCTGAGGACGCTGTCCGTATTGTTCTCTGGCAATTTGAAGGTGTTCTAAGAACACTCGTGGTGTCCTGAAATGTTCGTAAATAAACAAAAAGGGGGTGTCCTGAGGACACTCTCCGTATTATTCAATGGTAAGTTGAATGTGTTCTAAGAACACTCGCGGTGTCCTGAAATGTTCGCAAATAAAAAAATGGGGGTGTTCTGAGGACGCTGTCCTTATTGTTCTCTTGCAAGTTGAATGTGTTCTAAGAACACTTGTAGTGTCCTGAAAGGTTCGTAAATAAAGAAAATTGGGGTGTTCTGAGGACGCTATCCGTTTTGTTCGTTGTCAAGTTTAAAGTGTTCTAAGAACACTTGCGGTGTCCTGAAATGTTCGTAGGGGGTGTCCTGAAGGCGCTGTCCATATTGTTTGATGGGAAGTTGAATGTGTTCTAAGAACACTCGCAGTCCCTGAAATGTTCGTAAATAAACAAAATGGGGTGTCCTGAGGACGCTGTCCGTATTGTTCGATGGGAAGTTGAATGTGTTCTAAGAACACTTGCAGTGTCCTGAAATGTTCGCAAATAAACAAAATGGGGGTGTCCTCAGAACACTGTCCGTATTGTTCGTTGTGAAGTTGAAAGTGTCCTAAGAACCCTCCCGGTCTCCTGAAATGTTCGTATGGGGTGTCCTGAAGACGCTGTCCATATTGTTCGCTGGCAAGTTGAATGTGTTCTAAGAACACTCGCGGTATTCTGAAATGTTCGCAAATAAAAAAATTGTGGTGTTCTGAGGACGCTGTCCTTATTGTTCTCTTGCAAGTTGAATGTGTTCTAAGAACACTTGTGGTGTCCTGAAAGGTTCGTAAATAATCAAAATCGTGGTGTTGTCAGGACGCTATCCATTTTGTTCGTTGTCAAGTTTAAAGTGTTCTAAGAACACTCGCGGTGTCCTGAAATGTTCGTAGGGGGTGTCCTGAAGACGCTGTCCATATTGTTTGCTGGCAAGTTGAATGTGTTCTAAGAACAATCGCAGTGTCCTGAAATGTTCGCAAATAAACGAAATGGGGGTGTTCTGAGGACGCTGTCCATATTGTTCGTTGTCAAGTTGAAAGTGTTCTAAGAACAGTCGCAGTGTCCTGAAATGTTGGTACGCGGTGTCCTGAAGACGCTGTCCGTATTGTTCGCTGGCAAGTTGAATGTGTTCTAAGCACACTCGCGGTGTCCTGAAATGTTCGCAAATAAGAAAATGGGGGTGTTCTGAGGACGCTGTCCGTATTGTTCTCTTGCAAGTTGAATGTGTTCTAAGAACACTCATGGAGTCCTGAAATGTTTGTAAATAAACAAAATGGGGGTGTCCTGAGGACGCTGTCCATATTGTTCGATGGGAAGTTGAATGTGTTCTAAGAACACTCGCAGTGTCCTGAAATGTTCGTAAATAAACAAAATGGGGTGTCCTGAGGACGCTGTCCGTATTGTTCGATGGGAAGTTGAATGTGTTCTAAGAACACTTGCAATGTCCTGAAATGTTCGCAAATAAACAAAATGGGGGTGTCCTCAGAACGCTGTCCGTATTGTTCGTTGTGAAGTTGAAAGTGTTCTAAGAACCCTCCCGGTGTCCTGAAATGTTCGTAGGGGGTGTCCTGAAGACGCTGTCCATATTGTTTGCTGGCAAGTTGAATGTGTTCTAAGAACACTCGCAGTGTCCTGAAATGTTCGCAAATAAACGAAATGGGGTGTTCTGAGGACGCTGTCCATATTGTTTGTTGTCAAGTTGAAAGTGTTCTAAGAACTGTCGCAGTGTCCTGAAATGTTCGTACAGGGTGTCCTGAAGACACTGTCCGTATTGTTCGCTGGCAAGTTGAATGTGTTCTAAGCACACTCACGGTGTCCTGAAATGTTCGCAAATAAGAAAATGGGGGTGTTCTGAGGACGCTGTCCGTATTGTTCGTTGTCAAGTTGAAAGTGTTCTAAGAACTTTCGCGGTGCCCTGAAATGTTCGTACTGGTTGTCCTGAAGACGCTGTCCGTATTGTTCGCTGGCAAGTTGAACGTGTTTTAAGCACACTCGCAGTGTCCTGAAATGTTCGCAAATAAAAAATGGGGGTGTTCTGAGGACGCTGTCCGTATTGTTCGCTGGCAAGTTGCAAGTGTTCTAAGAACACTTGTGGTGTCCTGAAATGTTCGTAGGGGGTGTCCTGAAGACGCTGTCCGTATTGATCACTGGCAAGTTGAATGTGTTCTAAGAACATTTGCGGTGTCCTGAAATGTTCGCAAATAAAAAAAAGGGGGTGTTCTGAGGAAGCTGTCCGTATTGTTCTCTTGCAAGTTGAATGTGTTCTAAGAACACTTGTGGTATCTTGAAATGTTCGTAAATAAACAAAATGGGGGTGTTCTGAGGACATTGTCCGTTTTGTTCGTTGTCAGGTTTAAAGTGTTCTAAGAACACTCGTGGTGTCCTGAAATGTTCATAGGGGGTGTCCTGAAGACGCTGTCCGTATTGTTCTCTGGCAAGTTGAATGTGTTCTAAGAACACTTGTGGTGTCCTGAAATGTTTGTAAATAAACAAAATGGGGGTGTCCTGAGGACGCTGTCCGTATTGTTCGCTGGCAAGTTGAATGTGTTCTAAGAACACTCGTGGTGTCCTGAAATGTTTGTAAATAAACAAAATGGGGGTGTCCTGAGGACGCTGTGCGTATTGTTCTCTGACAAGTTGAATGTGTTGGAAGAACACTCGTGGTGTCCTGAAATGTTCGTAAATAAACAAAATGGGGGTGTCCTGAGGACACTGTCCATATTGTTCAATGGGAAGTTGAATGTGTTCTAAGAACACTCGTGGTGTCCTGAAATGTTCGCAAATAAACAAAATGGGGGTGTCCTGAGGACGCTGTCCGTATTGTTCTCTGGCAATTTGAAGGTGTTCTAAGAACACTCGTGGTGTCCTGAAATGTTCGTAAATAAACAAAAAGGGGGTGTCCTGAGGACACTCTCCGTATTATTCAATGGTAAGTTGAATGTGTTCTAAGAACACTCGCGGTGTCCTGAAATGTTCGCAAATAAAAAAATGGGGGTGTTCTGAGGACGCTGTCCTTATTGTTCTCTTGCAAGTTGAATGTGTTCTAAGAACACTTGTAGTGTCCTGAAAGGTTCGTAAATAAAGAAAATTGGGGTGTTCTGAGGACGCTATCCGTTTTGTTCGTTGTCAAGTTTAAAGTGTTCTAAGAACACTTGCGGTGTCCTGAAATGTTCGTAGGGGGTGTCCTGAAGGCGCTGTCCATATTGTTTGATGGGAAGTTGAATGTGTTCTAAGAACACTCGCAGTCCCTGAAATGTTCGTAAATAAACAAAATGGGGTGTCCTGAGGACGCTGTCCGTATTGTTCGATGGGAAGTTGAATGTGTTCTAAGAACACTTGCAGTGTCCTGAAATGTTCGCAAATAAACAAAATGGGGGTGTCCTCAGAACACTGTCCGTATTGTTCGTTGTGAAGTTGAAAGTGTCCTAAGAACCCTCCCGGTCTCCTGAAATGTTCGTATGGGGTGTCCTGAAGACGCTGTCCATATTGTTCGCTGGCAAGTTGAATGTGTTCTAAGAACACTCGCGGTATTCTGAAATGTTCGCAAATAAAAAAATTGTGGTGTTCTGAGGACGCTGTCCTTATTGTTCTCTTGCAAGTTGAATGTGTTCTAAGAACACTTGTGGTGTCCTGAAAGGTTCGTAAATAATCAAAATCGTGGTGTTGTCAGGACGCTATCCATTTTGTTCGTTGTCAAGTTTAAAGTGTTCTAAGAACACTCGCGGTGTCCTGAAATGTTCGTAGGGGGTGTCCTGAAGACGCTGTCCATATTGTTTGCTGGCAAGTTGAATGTGTTCTAAGAACAATCGCAGTGTCCTGAAATGTTCGCAAATAAACGAAATGGGGGTGTTCTGAGGACGCTGTCCATATTGTTCGTTGTCAAGTTGAAAGTGTTCTAAGAACAGTCGCAGTGTCCTGAAATGTTGGTACGCGGTGTCCTGAAGACGCTGTCCGTATTGTTCGCTGGCAAGTTGAATGTGTTCTAAGCACACTCGCGGTGTCCTGAAATGTTCGCAAATAAGAAAATGGGGGTGTTCTGAGGACGCTGTCCGTATTGTTCTCTTGCAAGTTGAATGTGTTCTAAGAACACTCATGGAGTCCTGAAATGTTTGTAAATAAACAAAATGGGGGTGTCCTGAGGACGCTGTCCATATTGTTCGATGGGAAGTTGAATGTGTTCTAAGAACACTCGCAGTGTCCTGAAATGTTCGTAAATAAACAAAATGGGGTGTCCTGAGGACGCTGTCCGTATTGTTCGATGGGAAGTTGAATGTGTTCTAAGAACACTTGCAATGTCCTGAAATGTTCGCAAATAAACAAAATGGGGGTGTCCTCAGAACGCTGTCCGTATTGTTCGTTGTGAAGTTGAAAGTGTTCTAAGAACCCTCCCGGTGTCCTGAAATGTTCGTAGGGGGTGTCCTGAAGACGCTGTCCATATTGTTTGCTGGCAAGTTGAATGTGTTCTAAGAACACTCGCAGTGTCCTGAAATGTTCGCAAATAAACGAAATGGGGTGTTCTGAGGACGCTGTCCATATTGTTTGTTGTCAAGTTGAAAGTGTTCTAAGAACTGTCGCAGTGTCCTGAAATGTTCGTACAGGGTGTCCTGAAGACACTGTCCGTATTGTTCGCTGGCAAGTTGAATGTGTTCTAAGCACACTCACGGTGTCCTGAAATGTTCGCAAATAAGAAAATGGGGGTGTTCTGAGGACGCTGTCCGTATTGTTCGTTGTCAAGTTGAAAGTGTTCTAAGAACTTTCGCGGTGCCCTGAAATGTTCGTACTGGTTGTCCTGAAGACGCTGTCCGTATTGTTCGCTGGCAAGTTGAACGTGTTTTAAGCACACTCGCAGTGTCCTGAAATGTTTGCAAATAAAAAATGGGGGTGTTCTGAGGACGCTGTCCGTATTGTTCGCTGGCAAGTTGCAAGTGTTCTAAGAACACTTGCGGTGTCCTGAAATGTTCGTAGGGGGTGTCCTGAAGACGCTGTCCGTATTGATCACTGGCAAGTTGAATGTGTTCTAAGAACATTTGCGGTGTCCTGAAATGTTCGCAAATAAAAAAAAGGGGGTGTTCTGAGGAAGCTGTCCGTATTGTTCTCTTGCAAGTTGAATGTGTTCTAAGAACACTTGTGGTATCTTGAAATGTTCGTAAATAAACAAAATGGGGGTGTTCTGAGGACATTGTCCGTTTTGTTCGTTGTCAAGTTTAAAGTGTTCTAATAACACTCATGGTGTCCTGAAATGTTCATAGGGGGTGTCCTGAAGACGCTGTCCGTATTGTTCTCTGGCAAGTTGAATGTGTTCTAAGAACACTCGTGGTGTCCTGAAATGTTTGTAAGTAAACAAAATGGGGGTGTCCTGAGGACGCTGTCCGTATTGTTCGATGGGAAGTTGAATGTGTTCTAAGAACACTCGCAGTGTCCTGAAATGTTCGCAAATAAACAAAATGGGGGTGTCCTGAGGACGCTGTCCGTATTGTTCGCTGGCAAGTTGAATGTGTTCTAAGAACACTCGTGGTGTCCTGAAATGTTTTTAAATAAACAAAATGTGGGGGTCCTGAGGACGCTGTGTGTAATGTTCTCTGGCAAGTTGAATGTGTTCTAAGAACACTTGTGGTGTCCTGAAATGTTTGTAAATAAACAAAATGGGGGTGTCCTGAGGACACTGTCCATATTGTTCAATGGGAAGTTCAATGTGTTCTAAGAACACTCGTGGTGTCCTGAAATGTTCGTAAATAAACAACATCGGGGTGTCCTGAGGACGCTGTCCGTATTGTTTGATGGCAAGTTGAATGTGTTCTAAGAACACTCGTGGTGTCCTGAAATGTTTGCAAATAAACAAAATGGGGGTGTCCTGAGTACACTGTCCATATTGTTCGATGGCAAGTTGAATGTGTTCTAAGAACACTCGCGGTGTTCTGAAAGGTTCGCAAATAAAAAAATGGGGATGTTCTGAGGACGCTGTCCTTATTGTTCTCTTGCAAGTTGAATGTGTTCTAAGAACACTTGTGGTGTCCTGAAAGGTTCGTAAATAAACAAAATCGGGGTGTTCTGAGGACGCTATCTGTTTTGTTCGTTGTCAAGTTTAAAGTGTTCTAAGAACACTCGCGGTGTCCTGAAATGTTCGTAGGGGGTGTCCTGAAGGCACTGTCCATATTGTTCTCTGGCAAGTTGAATGTGTTCTAAGAACACTCATGGAGTCCTGAAATGTTTGTAAATAAACAAAATGGGGGTTTCCTGAGGACGCTGTCCATATTGTACGATGGGAAGTTGAATGTGTCCTAAGAACACTAGAAGTGTCCTGAAATGTTCGTAAATAAACAAAATGGGGTGTCTTGAGGACGCTGTCCGTATTGTTCGATGGGAAGTTGAATGTGTTCTAAGAACACTTGCAGTGTCCTGAAATGTTCGCAAATAAACAAAATGGGGGTGTCCTCAGAACGCTGTCCGTATTGTTCGTTGTGAAGTTGAAAGTGTTCTAAGAACCCTCCCGGTGTCCTCAAATGTTCGTAGGGGGTGTCCTGAAGACACTGTCCATATTGTTTGCTGGCAAGTTGAATGTGTTCTAAGAACACTCGCAGTGTCCTGAAATGTTCGCAAATAAACGAAATGGGGGTGTTCTGAGGACGCTGTCCATATTGTTCCTTGTCAAGTTGAAAGTGTTCTAAGAACTGTCGCGGTGTCCTGAAATGTTCGTACGGGGTGTCCTGAAGACGCTGTCCATATTGTTCAATGGCAAGTTGAATGTGTTCTAAGCACACTCACGGTGTCCTGAAATGTTCGCAAATAAAAAATGGGGCTGTTCTGAGGACGCTGTCCATATTGTTCGTTGTCAAGTTGAAAGTGTTCTAAGAACTGTCGCGGTGTCCTGAAATGTTCGTAGGGGGTGTCCTGAAGATGCTGTCCGTATTGTTCACTGGCAAGTTGAATGTGTTCTAAGAACACTTGCGGTGTCCTGAAATGTTCGCAAATAAAAAAAAGGGGTGCTCTGAGGACGCTGTCCGTATTGTTCTCTTGCAAGTTGAATGTGTTCTAAGAACACTTGTGGTGTTCTGAAATGTTCGTAAATAAACAAAATGGGGGTGTTCTGAGGACATTGTCCGTTTTGTTCGTTGTCAGGTTTAAAGTGTTCTAAGAACACTCGTGGTGTCCTGAAATGTTCATAGGGGGTGTCCTGAAGACGCTGTCCGTATTGTTCTCTGGCAAGTTGAATGTGTTCTAAGAACACTCGTGGTGTCCTGAAATGTTTGTAAATAAACAAAATGGGGGTGTCCTGAGGACGCTGTCCGTATTGTTCGCTGGCAAGTTGAATGTGTTCTAAGAACACTTGTGGTGTCCTGAAATGTTTGTAAATAAACAAAATGGGGGTGTCCTGAGGACGCTGTGCGTATTGTTCTCTAGCAAGTTGAATGTGTTGTAAGAACACTCGTGGTGTCCTGAAATGTTCGTAAATAAACAAAATGGGGGTGTCCTGAGGACACTGTCCATATTGTTCAATGGGAAGTTGAATGTGTTCTAAGAACACTCGTGGTGTCCTGAAATGTTCGCAAATAAACAAAATGGGGGTGTCCTGAGGACGCTGTCCGTATTGTTCTCTGGCAATTTGAAGGTGTTCTAAGAACACTCGTGGTGTCCTGAAATGTTCGTAAATAAACAAAAAGGGGTGTTCCTGAGGACACTCTCCGTATTATTCGATGGTAAGTTGAATGTGTTCTAAGAACACTCGCGGTGTCCTGAAATGTTCGCAAATAAAAAAATGGGGGTGTTCTGAGGACGCTGTCCTTATTGTTCTCTTGCAAGTTGAATGTGTTCTAAGAACACTTGTAGTGTCCTGAAAGGTTCGTAAATAAAGAAAATCGGGGTGTTCTGAGGACGCTATCCGTTTTGTTCGTTGTCAAGTTTAAAGTGTTCTAAGAACACTTGCGGTGTCCTGAAATGTTCGTAGGGGGTGTCCTGAAGGCACTGTCCATATTGTTCTCTGGCAAGTTGAATGTGTTCTAAGAACACTCATGGAGTCCTGAAATGTTTGTAAATTAACAAAATGGGGGTGTCCTGAGGACGCTGGCCGTATTGTTCGATGGGAAGTTGAATGTGTTCTAAGAACACTCGCAGTCCCTGAAATGTTCGTAAATAAACAAAATGGGGTGTCCTGAGGACGCTGTCCGTATTGTTCGATGGGAAGTTGAATGTGTTCTAAGAAAACTTGCAGTGTCCTGAAATGTTCGCAAATAAACAAAATGGGGGTGTCCTCAGAACGCTGTCCGTATTGTTCGTTGTGAAGTTGAAAGTGTCCTAAGAACCCTCCCGGTCTCCTGAAATGTTCGTATGGGGTGTCCTGAAGACGCTGTCCATATTGTTCGCTGGCAAGTTGAATGTGTTCTAAGAACACTCGCGGTATTCTGAAATGTTCGCAAATAAAAAAATGGGGGTGTTCTGAGGACGCTGTCCTTATTGTTCTCTTGCAAGTTGAATGTGTTCTAAGAACACTTGTGGTGTCCTGAAAGGTTCGTAAATAATCAAAATCGGGGTGTTGTCAGGACACTATCCGTTTTGTTCGTTGTCAAGTTTAAAGTGTTCTAAGAACACTCGCGGTGTCCTGAAATGTTCGTAGGGGGTGTCCTGAAGACGCTGTCCATATTGTTTGCTGGCAAGTTGAATGTGTTCTAAGAACAATCGCAGTGTCCTGAAATGTTCGCAAATAAACGAAATGGGGGTGTTCTGAGGACGCTGTCCATATTGTTCGTTGTCAAGTTGTAAGTGTTCTAAGAACAGTCGCAGTGTCCTGAAATGTTCGTACGGGGTGTCCTGAAGACGCTGTCCGTATTGTTCGCTGGCAAGTTGAATGTGTTCTAAGCACATTCGCGGTGTCCTGAAATGTTCGCAAATAAGAAAATGGGGGTGTTCTGAGGACGCTGTCCGTATTGTTCTCTTGCAAGTTGAATGTGTTCTAAGAACACTCATGGAGTCCTGAAATGTTTGTAAATAAACAAAATGGGGGTGTCCTGAGGACGCTGTCCATATTGTTCGATGGGAAGTTGAATGTGTTCTAAGAACACTCGCAGTGTCCTGAAATGTTCGTAAATAAACAAAATGGGGTGTCCTGAGGACGCTGTCCATATTGTTCGATGGGAATTTGAATGTGTTCTAAGAACACTTGCAATGTCCTGAAATGTTCGCAAATAAACAAAATGGGGGTGTCCTCAGAACGCTGTCCGTATTGTTTGTTGTGAAGTTGAAAGTGTTCTAAGAACCCTCCCGGTGTCCTGAAATGTTCATAGGGGGTGTCCTGAAGACGCTGTCCATATTGTTTGCTGGCAAGTTGAATGTGTTCTAAGAACACTCGCAGTGTCCTGAAATGTTCGCAAATAAACGAAATGGGGGTGTTCTGAGGACGCTGTCCATATTGTTCGTTGTCAAGTTGAAAGTGTTCTAAGAACTGTCTCAGTGTCCTGAAATGTTCGTACGGGGTGTCGTGAAGACGCTGTCCGTATTGTTCGCTGGCAAGTTGAATGTGTTCTAAGCACACTCGCTGTGTCCTGAAATGTTCTCAAATAAGAAAATGGGGGTGTTCTGAGGACGCTGTCCATATTGTTCTCTTGCAAGTTGAATGTGTTCTAAGAAAACCCGTGGTGTCCTGAAATGTTTGTAAATAAACAAAATGGGGGTGTCCTGAGGACACTGTCCATATTGTTCAATGGGAAGTTCAATGTGTTCTAAGAACACTCGTGGTTTCCTGAAATGTTCGTAAATAAACAACAAGGGGGTGTCCTGAGGACGCTGTCCGTATTGTTCGATGGCAAGTTGAATGTGTTCTAAGAACACTCGCGGTGTCCTGAAATGTTCGCAAATAAACAAAATGGGGGTGTCCTGAGGACGCTGTCCGTATTGTTCTCTGGCAATTTGAATGTGTTCAAGAACACTCGTGGTGTCCTGAAATGTTTGTAAATAAACAAAATGGGGGTGTCCTGAGGACGCTGTCCATATTGTACGATGGGAAGTTGAATGTGTCCTAAGAACACTCGCGGTGTTCTGAAAGGTTCGCAAATAAAAAAATGGGGTGTCCTGAGGACGCTGTCCGTATTGTTCGATGGGAAGTTGAATGTGTTCTAAGAACACTTGCAGTGTCCTGAAATGTTCGCAAATAAACAAAATGGGGGTGTCCTCAGAACGCTGTCCATATTGTTCGTTGTGAAGTTGAAAGTGTTCTAAGAACCCTCCCGGTGTCCTGAAATGTTCGTAGGGGGTGTCCTGAGGACGCTGTCCGTATTGTTCGCTGGCAAGTTGAATGTGTTCTAAGAACACTCGTGGTGTCCTGAAATGTTCGTAGGGGGTGTCCTGAGGACGCTGTCCGTATTGTTCGCTGGCAAGTTGAATGTGTTCTAAGAACACTCGTGGTGTCCTGAAATGTTTTTAAATAAACAAAATGGGGGTGTCCTGAGGACGCTGTGCGTATTGTTCACTGGCAAGTTGAATGTGTTCTAAGAACACTCGTGGTGTCCTGAAATGTTTGTAAATAAACAAAATGGGGGTGTCCTGAGGACACTGTCCATATTGTTCAATGGGAAGTTCAATGTGTTCTAAGAACACTCCTGGTGTCCTGAAATGTTTGTAAATAAACAACATGGGGGTGTCCTGAGGACGCTGTCCGTATTGTTCGATGGCAAGTTGAATGTGTTCTAAGAACACTCGCAGTGTCCTGAAATGTTCGCAAATAAACAAAATGGGGGTGTCCTGAGGACGCTGTCCGTATTGTTCTCTGGCAATTTGAATGTGTTCTAAGAACACTCGTGGTGTCCTGAAATGTTTGTAAATAAACAAAAAGGGGGTGTCCTGAGGACGCTGTCCATATTGTTCGATGGCAAGTTGAATGTGTTCTAAGAACACTCGCGGTGTTCTGAAAGGTTTGCAAATAAAAAAATGGGGGTGTTCTGAGGACGCTGTCCTTATTGTTCTCTTGCAAGTTGAATGTGTTCTAAGAACACTTGTGGTGTCCTGAAAGGTTCGTAAATAAACAAAATCGGGGTGTTCTGAGGACGCTATCTGTTTTGTTCGTTGTCAAGTTTAAAGTGTTCTAAGAACACTCGCGGTGTCCTGAAATGTTCGTAGGGGGTGTCCTGAAGGCACTGTCCATATTGTTCTCTGGCTAGTTGAATGTGTTCTAAGAACACTCATGGAGTCCTGAAATGTTTGTAAATAAACAAAATGGGGGTGTCCTGAGGACGCTGTCCATATTGTATGATGGGAAGTTGAATGTGTCCTAAGAACACTAGAAGTGTCCTGAAATGTTCGTAAATAAACAAAATGGGGTGTCCTGAGGACGCTGTCCGTATTGTTCGATGGGAAGTTGAATGTGTTCTAAGAACACTTGTAGTGTCCTGAAATGTTCGCAAATAAACAAAATGGGGGTGTCCTCAGAACGCTGTCCGTATTGTTCGTTGTGAAGTTGAAAGTGTTCTAAGAACCCTCCCGGTGTCCTGAAATGTTCGTAGGGGGTGTCCTGAAGACGCTGTCCATATTGTTTGCTGGCAAGTTGAATGTGTTCTAAGAACACTCGCAGTGTCCTGAAATGTTCGCAAATAAACGAAATGGAGGTGTTCTGAGGACGCTGTCCATATTGTTCGTTGTCAAGTTGAAAGTGTTCTAAGAACTGTCGCGGTGTCCTGAAATGTTCGTACGGGGTGTCCTGAAGACGCTGTCCATATTGTTCGCTGGCAAGTTGAATGTGTTCTAAGCACACTCGCGGTGTCCTGAAATATTCGCAAATAAAAAATGGGGCTGTTCTGAGTTCGCTGTCCATATTGTTCGTTGTCAAGTTGAAAGTGTTCTAAGAACTGTCGCGGTGTCCTGAAATGTTCGTACGGGGTGTCCTGAAGACGCTATCCGTATTGTTCGCTGGCAAGTTGCAAGTGTTCTAAGAACACTTGCGGTGTCCTGAAATGTTCGTAGGGGGTGTCCTGAAGACGCTGTCCGTATTGTTCACTGGCATGTTGAATGTGTCCTAAGAACACTTGCGGTGTCCTGAAAAGTTCGCAAATAAATTAAAGGGGTGTTCTGAGGACGCTGTCCGTATTGTTCTCTTGCAAGTTGAATGTGTTCTAAGAACACTTGTGGTGTCCTGAAATGTTCGTAAATAAACAAAATGGGGGTGTTCTGAGGACATTGTCCGTTTTGTTCGTTGTCATGTTTAAAGTGTTCTAAGAACACTCGTCGTGTTCTGAAATGTTCATAGGGGGTGTCCTGAAGACGCTGTCCGTATTGTTCTCTGGCAAGTTGAATGTGTTCTAAGAACACTCGTGGTGTCCTGAAATGTTTGTAAATAAACAAAATGGGGGTGTCCTGAGGACGCTGTCCGTATTGTTCGATGGGAAGTTGAATGTGTTCTAAGAACACTCCAGTGTCCTGAAATGGTCGCAAATAAACAAAATGGGGGTGTCCTGAGGACGCTGACCGTATTGTTCGCTGGCAAGTTGAATGTGTTCTAAGAACACTCGTGGTGTCCTGAAATGTTTGTAAATAAACAAAATGGGGTGTCCTGAGGACGCTGTGCGTATTGTTCTCTGGCAAGTTGAATGTGTTGTAAGAACACTCGTGGTGTCTTGAAATGTTCGTAAATAAACAAAATGGGGGTGTCCTGAGGACACTGTCCATATTGTTCGATGGCAAGTTGAACGTGTTCTAAGAACACTCGTGGTGTCCTGAAATGTTCGTAAATAAACAAAATGGGGGTGTCCTGAGGACACTCTCCGTATTATTCGATGGTAAATTGAATGTGTTCTAAGAACACTCGCGGTGTTCTGAAATGTTCGCAAATAAAAAAATGGGGGTGTTCTGAGGACGCTGTCCTTATTGTTCTCTTGCAAGTTGAATGTGTTCTAAGAACACTTGTGGTGTCCTGAAAGGTTCGTAAATAAACAAAATCGGGGTGTTCTGAGGACGCTATCCGTTTTGTTCGTTGTCAAGTTTAAAGTGTTCTAAGAACACTCGCGGTGTCCTGAAATGTTCGTAGTGGGTGTCCTGAAGGCGCTGTCCATATTGTTCTCTGGCAAGTTGAATGTGTTCTAAGAACACTCATGGAGTCCTGAAATGTTTGTAAATAAACAAAATGGGGGTGTCCTGAGGACGCTATCCATATTGTTCGATGGGAAGTTGAATGTGTTCTAAGAACACTCGCAGTGTCCTGAAATGTTCACAAATAAACGAAATGGGGGTGTTCTGAGGACGCTGTCCATATTGTTCGTTGTCAAGTTGAAAGTGTTCTAAGAACTGTCGCGGTGTCCTGAAATGTTCGTACGGGGTGTCCTGAAGACGCTGTCCGTATTGTTCACTGGCAAGTTGAATGTGTTCTAAGAACACTCGCAGTGTCCTGAAATGTTCACAAATAAACGAAATGGGGGTGTTCTGAGGACGCTGTCCATATTGTTCGTTGTCAAGTTGAAAGTGTTCTAAGAACTGTCGCGGTGTCCTGAAATGTTCGTACGGGGTGTCCTGAAGACGCTGTCCGTATTGTTCGCTGGCAAGTTGAATGTGTTCTAAGAACACTCGTGGTGTCCTGAAATGTTCGTAAATAAACAACATGGGGGTGTCCTGAGGACACTGTCCATATTGTTCAATGGGAAGTTGAATGTGTTCTAAGAACACTCGTGGTGTCCTGAAATGTTCGTAAATAAACAACATGGGGGTGTCCTGAGGACGCTGTCCGTATTGTTCGATGGCAAGTTGAATGTGTTCTAAGAACACTCGCGGTGTTCTGAAATGTTCGCAAATAAACAAAATGGGGGTGTCCTGAGGACGCTGTCCGTATTGTTCTCTGGCAATTTGAATGTGTTCTAAGAACACTCGTGGTGTCCTGAAATGTTTGTAAATAAACAAAATGGGGGTGTCCTGAGGACGCTGTCCGTATTGTTCGATGGCAAGTTGAATGTGTTCTAAGAACACTCGCGGTATTCTGAAATGTTCGCAAATAAAAAAATGGGGGTGTTCTGAGGACGCTGTCCTTATTGTACTCTTGCAAGTTGAATGTGTTCTAAGAACACTTGTGGTGTCCTGAAATGTTCGTAAATAAACAACATGGGGGTGTCCTGAGGACGCTGTCCGTATTGTTCGATGGCAAGTTGAATGTGTTCTAAGAACACTCGGGGTGTCCTGAAATGTTCGCAAATAAACAAAATGGGGGTGTCCTGAAGGCGCTGTCCATATTGTTCTCTGGCAAGTTGAATGTGTTCTAAGAACACTCATGGAGTCCTGAAATGTTTGTAAATAAACACAATGGGGGAGTCCTGAGGACGCTGTCCATATTGTTCGATGGGAAGTTGAATGTGTTCTAAGAACACTTGCAATGTCCTGAAATGTTCGCAAATAAACAAAATGGGGGTGTCCTCAGAACGCTGTCCGTATTGTCGTTGTGAAGTTGAAAGTGTTCTAAGAACCCTCCCGGTGTCCTGAAATGTTCGTAGGGGGTGTCCTGAAGACGCTGTCCATATTGTTTGCTGGCAAGTTGAATGTGTTCTAAGATCACTCACAGTGTCCTGAAATGTTCGCAAACAAACGAAATGGGGGTGTTCTGAGGACGCTGTCGATATTGTTCGTTGTCAAGCTGAATGTGTTCTAAGCACACTCGCTGTGTCCTGAAATGTTCGCAAATAAGAAAATGGGGGTTTTCTGATATATGCTGTCCGTATTGTTCTCTTGCAAGTTGAATGTGTTCTAAGAACACTCGCGGTGTCCTGAAATGTTCGCAAATAAATGAAATGGGGGAGTTCTGAGGACGCTGTCCGTATTGTTCGTTGTCAAGTTGAAAGTGTTCTAAGAACTTTCGCGGTGTCCTGAAATGTTCGTACTGGGTGTCCTGAAGACGCTGTCCGTATTGTTCGCTGGCAAGTTGAACGTGTTTTAAGCACACTCGCGGTGTCCTGAAATGTTCGAAAATAAAAAATGGGCGTGTTCTGAGGACGCTGTCCGTATTGTTCGCTGGCAAGTTGAATGTGTTCTAAGAACATTTGCGGTGTCCTGAAATGTTCGTAGGGGGTGTCCTGAAGACGCTGTCCGTATTGTTCACTGGCATGTTGAATGTGTCCTAAGAACACTTGCGGTGTCCTGAAAAGTTCGCAAATAAATTAAAGGGGTGTTCTGAGGACGCTGTCCGTATTGTTCTCTTGCAAGTTGAATGTGTTCTAAGAACACTTGTGGTGTCCTGAAATGTTCGTAAATAAACAAAATGGGGGTGTTCTGAGGACATTGTCCGTTTTGTTCGTTGTCATGTTTAAAGTGTTCTAAGAACACTCGTCGTGTTCTGAAATGTTCATAGGGGGTGTCCTGAAGACGCTGTCCGTATTGTTCTCTGGCAAGTTGAATGTGTTCTAAGAACACTCGTGGTGTCCTGAAATGTTTGTAAATAAACAAAATGGGGGTGTCCTGAGGACGCTGTCCGTATTGTTCGATGGGAAGTTGAATGTGTTCTAAGAACACTCCAGTGTCCTGAAATGGTCGCAAATAAACAAAATGGGGGTGTCCTGAGGACGCTGACCGTATTGTTCGCTGGCAAGTTGAATGTGTTCTAAGAACACTCGTGGTGTCCTGAAATGTTTGTAAATAAACAAAATGGGGTGTCCTGAGGACGCTGTGCGTATTGTTCTCTGGCAAGTTGAATGTGTTGTAAGAACACTCGTGGTGTCTTGAAATGTTCGTAAATAAACAAAATGGGGGTGTCCTGAGGACACTGTCCATATTGTTCGATGGCAAGTTGAACGTGTTCTAAGAACACTCGTGGTGTCCTGAAATGTTCGTAAATAAACAAAATGGGGGTGTCCTGAGGACACTCTCCGTATTATTCGATGGTAAATTGAATGTGTTCTAAGAACACTCGCGGTGTTCTGAAATGTTCGCAAATAAAAAAATGGGGGTGTTCTGAGGACGCTGTCCTTATTGTTCTCTTGCAAGTTGAATGTGTTCTAAGAACACTTGTGGTGTCCTGAAAGGTTCGTAAATAAACAAAATCGGGGTGTTCTGAGGACGCTATCCGTTTTGTTCGTTGTCAAGTTTAAAGTGTTCTAAGAACACTCGCGGTGTCCTGAAATGTTCGTAGTGGGTGTCCTGAAGGCGCTGTCCATATTGTTCTCTGGCAAGTTGAATGTGTTCTAAGAACACTCATGGAGTCCTGAAATGTTTGTAAATAAACAAAATGGGGGTGTCCTGAGGACGCTATCCATATTGTTCGATGGGAAGTTGAATGTGTTCTAAGAACACTCGCAGTGTCCTGAAATGTTCACAAATAAACGAAATGGGGGTGTTCTGAGGACGCTGTCCATATTGTTCGTTGTCAAGTTGAAAGTGTTCTAAGAACTGTCGCGGTGTCCTGAAATGTTCGTACGGGGTGTCCTGAAGACGCTGTCCGTATTGTTCACTGGCAAGTTGAATGTGTTCTAAGAACACTCGCAGTGTCCTGAAATGTTCACAAATAAACGAAATGGGGGTGTTCTGAGGACGCTGTCCATATTGTTCGTTGTCAAGTTGAAAGTGTTCTAAGAACTGTCGCGGTGTCCTGAAATGTTCGTACGGGGTGTCCTGAAGACGCTGTCCGTATTGTTCGCTGGCAAGTTGAATGTGTTCTAAGAACACTCGTGGTGTCCTGAAATGTTCGTAAATAAACAACATGGGGGTGTCCTGAGGACACTGTCCATATTGTTCAATGGGAAGTTGAATGTGTTCTAAGAACACTCGTGGTGTCCTGAAATGTTCGTAAATAAACAACATGGGGGTGTCCTGAGGACGCTGTCCGTATTGTTCGATGGCAAGTTGAATGTGTTCTAAGAACACTCGCGGTGTTCTGAAATGTTCGCAAATAAACAAAATGGGGGTGTCCTGAGGACGCTGTCCGTATTGTTCTCTGGCAATTTGAATGTGTTCTAAGAACACTCGTGGTGTCCTGAAATGTTTGTAAATAAACAAAATGGGGGTGTCCTGAGGACGCTGTCCGTATTGTTCGATGGCAAGTTGAATGTGTTCTAAGAACACTCGCGGTATTCTGAAATGTTCGCAAATAAAAAAATGGGGGTGTTCTGAGGACGCTGTCCTTATTGTACTCTTGCAAGTTGAATGTGTTCTAAGAACACTTGTGGTGTCCTGAAATGTTCGTAAATAAACAACATGGGGGTGTCCTGAGGACGCTGTCCGTATTGTTCGATGGCAAGTTGAATGTGTTCTAAGAACACTCGGGGTGTCCTGAAATGTTCGCAAATAAACAAAATGGGGGTGTCCTGAAGGCGCTGTCCATATTGTTCTCTGGCAAGTTGAATGTGTTCTAAGAACACTCATGGAGTCCTGAAATGTTTGTAAATAAACACAATGGGGGAGTCCTGAGGACGCTGTCCATATTGTTCGATGGGAAGTTGAATGTGTTCTAAGAACACTTGCAATGTCCTGAAATGTTCGCAAATAAACAAAATGGGGGTGTCCTCAGAACGCTGTCCGTATTGTCGTTGTGAAGTTGAAAGTGTTCTAAGAACCCTCCCGGTGTCCTGAAATGTTCGTAGGGGGTGTCCTGAAGACGCTGTCCATATTGTTTGCTGGCAAGTTGAATGTGTTCTAAGATCACTCACAGTGTCCTGAAATGTTCGCAAACAAACGAAATGGGGGTGTTCTGAGGACGCTGTCGATATTGTTCGTTGTCAAGCTGAATGTGTTCTAAGCACACTCGCTGTGTCCTGAAATGTTCGCAAATAAGAAAATGGGGGTGTTCTGATATATGCTGTCCGTATTGTTCTCTTGCAAGTTGAATGTGTTCTAAGAACACTCGCGGTGTCCTGAAATGTTCGCAAATAAATGAAATGGGGGAGTTCTGAGGACGCTGTCCGTATTGTTCGTTGTCAAGTTGAAAGTGTTCTAAGAACTTTCGCGGTGTCCTGAAATGTTCGTACTGGGTGTCCTGAAGACGCTGTCCGTATTGTTCGCTGGCAAGTTGAACGTGTTTTAAGCACACTCGCGGTGTCCTGAAATGTTCGAAAATAAAAAATGGGCGTGTTCTGAGGACGCTGTCCGTATTGTTCGCTGGCAAGTTGAATGTGTTCTAAGAACATTTGCGGTGTCCTGAAATGTTCTCAAATAAAAAAAAGGGGGTGTTCTGAGGACGCTGTCTGTATTGTTCTCTTGCAAGTTGAATGTGTTCTAAGAACACTTGTGGTATCTTGAAATGTTCGTAAATAAACAAAATAGGGGTGTTCTGAGGACGCTGTCCGTATTGTTCTCTTGCAAGTTGAAGGTGTTCTAAGAACACTTGTGGTGTCCTGAAATGTTCGTAAATAAACAAAATGGGGGTGTTCTGAGGACATTGTCCGTTTTGTTCGTTGTCAGGTTTAAAGTGTTCTAAGAACACTCGTGGTGTCCTGAAATGTTCATAGGGGGTGTCCTGAAGACGCTGTCGGTATTGTTCTCTGGCAAGTTGAATGTGTTCTAAGAACACTCGTGGTGTCCTGAAATGTTTGTAAATAAACAAAATGGGGGTGTCCTGAGGACGCTGTCCGTATTGTTTGATGGGAAGTTGAATGTGTTCTAAGAACACTCCAGTGTCCTGAAATGTTCGCAAATAAACAAAATGGGGGTGTCCTGAGGACGCTGTCCGTATTGTTCGCTGGCAAGTTGAATGTGTTCTAAGAACACTCGTGGTGTCCTGAAATGTTTGTAAATAAACAAAATGGGGGTGTCCTGAGGACGCTGTGCGTATTGTTCTCTGGCAAGTTGAATGTGTTGTAAGAACACTCGTGGTGTCCTGAAATGTTCGTAAATAAACAAAATGGGGGTGTCCTGAGGACACTGTCCATATTGTTCGATGGCAAGTTGAACGTGTTCTAAGAACACTCGTGGTGTCCTGAAATGTTCGTAAATAAACAAAATGGGGGTGTCCTGAGGACGCTGTCCTTATTGTTCTCTTGCAAGTTGAATGTGTTCTAAGAACACTTGTGGTGTCCTGAAAGGTTCGTAAATAAACAAAATCGGTGTGTTCTGAGGACGCTATCCGTTTTGTTCGTTGTCAAGTTTAAAGTGTTCTAAGAACACTCGCGGTGTCCTGAAATGTTCGTAGGGGGTGTCCTGAAGGCGCTGTCCATATTGTTCTCTGGCAAGTTGAATGTGTTGTAAGAACACTCATGGAGTCCTGAAATGTTTGTAAATTAACAAAATGGGGGTGTCCTGAGGACGCTGTCCGTATTGTTCGATGCGAAGTTGAATGTGTTCTAAGAACACTCGCAGTCCCTGAAATGTTCGTAAATAAACAAAATGGGGTGTCCTGAGGACGCTGTCCGTATTGTTCGATGGGAAGTTGAATGTGTTCTAAGAACACTCGCAGTCCCTGAAATGTTCGTAAATAAACAAAATGGGGTGTCCTCAGAACGCTGTCCGTATTGTTCGTTGTGAAGGTGAAAGTGTCCTAAGAACCCTACCGGTCTCATGAAATGTTCGTAGGGGGTGTCCTGAAGACGCTGTCCATATTGTTCGCTGGCAAGTTGAATGTGTTCTAAGAACACTCGCAGTGTCCTGAAATGTTCACAAATAAACGAAATGGGGGTGTTCTGAGGACGCTGTCCATATTGTTCGTTGTCAAGTTGAAAGTGTTCTAAGAACTGTCGCGGTGTCCTGAAATGTTCGTACGGGGTGTCCTGAAGACGCTGTCCGTATTGTTCTCTGGCAAGTTGAATGTGTTCTAAGAACACTCGCAGTGTCCTGAAATGTTCACAAATAAACGAAATGGGGGTGTTCTGAGGACGCTGTCCATATTGTTCGTTGTCAAGTTGAAAGTGTTCTAAGAACACTCGTGGTGTCCTGAAATGTTCGTAAATAAACAACATGGGGGTGTCCTGAGGACACTGTCCATATTGTTCAATGGGAAGTTGAATGTGTTCTAAGAACACTCGTGGTGTCCTGAAATGTTCGTAAATAAACAACATGGGGGTGTCCTGAGGACGCTGTCCGTATTGTTCGATGGCAAGTTGAATGTGTTCTAAGAACACTCGCGGTGTTCTGAAATGTTCGCAAATAAACAAAATGGGGGTGTCCTGAGGACGCTGTCCGTATTGTTCTCTGGCAATTTGAATGTGTTCTAAGAACACTCGTGGTGTCCTGAAATGTTTGTAAATAAACAAAATGGGGGTGTCCTGAGGACGCTGTCCGCATTGTTCGATGGCAAGTTGAATGTGTTCTAAGAACACTCGCGGTACTCTGAAATGTTCGCAAATTAAAAAAATGAGGGTGTTCTGAGGACGCTGTCCTTATTGTACTCTTGCAAGTTGAATGTGTTCTAAGAACACTTGTGGTGTCCTGAAATGTTCGTAAATAAACAACATGGGGGTGTCCTGAGGACGCTGTCCGTATTGTTCGATGGCAAGTTGAATGTGTTCTAAGAACACTCGGGGTGTCCTGAAATGTTCGCAAATAAACAAAATGGGGGTGTCCTGAAGGCGCTGTCCATATTGTTCTCTGGCAAGTTGAATGTGTTCTAAGAACGCTCATGGAGTCCTGAAATGTTTGTAAATAAACACAATGGGGGTGTCCTGAGGACGCTGTCCATATTGTTCGATGGGAAGTTGAATGTGTTCTAAGAACACTTGCAATGTCCTGAAATGTTCGCAAATAAACAAAATGGGGGTGTCCTCAGAACGCTGTCCGTATTGTCGTTGTGAAGTTGAAAGTGTTCTAAGAACCCTCCCGGTGTCCTGAAATGTTCGTAGGGGGTGTCCTGAAGACGCTGTCCATATTGTTTGCTGGCAAGTTGAATGTGTTCTAAGAACACTCACAGTGTCCTGAAATGTTCGCAAACAAACGAAATGGGGGTGTTCTGAGGACGCTGTCCATATTGTTTGTTGTCAAGTTGAATGTGTTCTAAGCACACTCGCTGTGTCCTGAAATGTTCGCAAATAAGAAAATGGGGGTGTTCTGAGGATGCTGTCCGTATTGTTCTCTTGCAAGTTGAAGGTGTTCTAAGAACACTCGCGGTGTCCTGAAATGTTCGCAAATAAATGAAATGGGGGTGTTCTGAGGACGCTGTCTGTATTGTTCGTTGTCAAGTTGAAAGTATTGTAAGAACTTTCGTGGTGTCCTGAAATGTTCGTACTGGGTGTCCTGAAGACGCTGTCCGTATTGTTCGCTGGCAAGTTGAACGTGTTTTAAGAACATTTGCGGTGTCCTGAAATGTTCTCAAATAAAAAAAAGGGGGTGTTCTGAGGACTCTGTCCGTATTGTTCTCTTGCAAGTTGAATGTGTTCTAAGAACACTTGTGGTATCTTGAAATGTTCGTAAATAAACAAAATAGGGGTGTTCTGAGGACGCTGTCCGTATTGTTCGCTGGCAAGTTGCAAGTGTTCTAAGAACACTCGCGGTGTCCTGAAATGTTCGTAGGGGGTGTCCTGAAGACGCTGTCCGTATTGTTCACTGGCAAGTTGAATGTGTTCTAAGAACATTTGCGGTGTCCTGAAATGTTCTCAAATAAAAAAAAGGGGGTGTTCTGAGGACTCTGTCGTATTGTTCTCTTGCAAGTTGAATGTGTTCTAAGAACACTTGTGGTATCTTGAAATGTTCGTAAATAAACAAAATAGGGGTGTTCTGAGGACATTGTCCGTTTTGTTCGTTGTCCAGTTTAAAGTGTTCTAAGAACACTCGTGGTGTCCTGAAATGTTCATAGGGGGTGTCCTGAAGACGCTGTCCGTATTGTTCTCTGGCAAGTTGAATGTGTTCTAAGAACACTCGTGGTGTCCTGAAATGTTTGTAAATAAACAAAATGGGGGTGTCCTGAGGACGCTGTCCGTATTGTTTGATGGGAAGTTGAATGTGTTCTAAGAACACTCGCAGTGTCCTGAAATGTTTGCAAATAAACAAAATGGGGGTGTCCTGAGGACGCTTTCCGTATTGTCACTGGCAAGTTGAATGTGTTCTAAGAACACTGGTGGTGTCCTGAAATGCTTGTAAATAAACAAAATGGGGGTGTCCTGAGAACGCTGTGCGTATTGTTCTCTGGCAAGTTGAATGTGTTCTAAGAACACTCGTGGTGTCCTGAAATGTTCGTAAATAAACAAAATGGGGGTGTCTAGAGGACACTGTCCATATTGTTCAATGGGAAGTTGAATGTGTTCTAAGAACACTTGTGGTGTCCTGAAATGTTCGTAAATAAACAACATGGGGGTGTCCTGAGGACGCTGTCCATATTGTTCGATGGCAAGTTGAATGTGTTCTAAGAACACTCGCGGTGTTCTGAAATGTTCGCAAATAAAAAAATGGGGGTGTTCTGAGGACGCTGTCCTTATTGTTCTCTTGCAAGTTGAATGTGTTCTAAGAGCACTTGTGGTGTCCTGAAAGGTTCGTAAATAAACAAAATCGGGTTGTTCTGAGGACGCTATTCGTTTTGTTCGTTGTCAAGTTTAAAGTGTTCTAAGAACACTCGGGGTGTCCTGAAATGTTCGCAAATAAACAAAATGGGGGTGTCCTGAAGGCGCTGTCCATATTGTTCTCTGGCAAGTTGAATGTGTTCTAAGAACGCTCATGGAGTCCTGAAATGTTTGTAAATAAACACAATGGGGGTGTCCTGAGGACGCTGTCCATATTGTTCGATGGGAAGTTGAATGTGTTCTAAGAACACTTGCAATGTCCTGAAATGTTCGCAAATAAACAAAATGGGGGTGTCCTCAGAACGCTGTCCGTATTGTCGTTGTGAAGTTGAAAGTGTTCTAAGAACCCTCCCGGTGTCCTGAAATGTTCGTAGGGGGTGTCCTGAAGACGCTGTCCATATTGTTTGCTGGCAAGTTGAATGTGTTCTAAGAACACTCACAGTGTCCTGAAATGTTCGCAAACAAACGAAATGGGGGTGTTCTGAGGACGCTGTCCATATTGTTTGTTGTCAAGTTGAATGTGTTCTAAGCACACTCGCTGTGTCCTGAAATGTTCGCAAATAAGAAAATGGGGGTGTTCTGAGGATGCTGTCCGTATTGTTCTCTTGCAAGTTGAAGGTGTTCTAAGAACACTCGCGGTGTCCTGAAATGTTCGCAAATAAATGAAATGGGGGTGTTCTGAGGACGCTGTCTGTATTGTTCGTTGTCAAGTTGAAAGTATTGTAAGAACTTTCGTGGTGTCCTGAAATGTTCGTACTGGGTGTCCTGAAGACGCTGTCCGTATTGTTCGCTGGCAAGTTGAACGTGTTTTAAGAACATTTGCGGTGTCCTGAAATGTTCTCAAATAAAAAAAAGGGGGTGTTCTGAGGACTCTGTCCGTATTGTTCTCTTGCAAGTTGAATGTGTTCTAAGAACACTTGTGGTATCTTGAAATGTTCGTAAATAAACAAAATAGGGGTGTTCTGAGGACGCTGTCCGTATTGTTCGCTGGCAAGTTGCAAGTGTTCTAAGAACACTCGCGGTGTCCTGAAATGTTCGTAGGGGGTGTCCTGAAGACGCTGTCCGTATTGTTCACTGGCAAGTTGAATGTGTTCTAAGAACATTTGCGGTGTCCTGAAATGTTCTCAAATAAAAAAAAGGGGGTGTTCTGAGGACTCTGTCCGTATTGTTCTCTTGCAAGTTGAATGTGTTCTAAGAACACTTGTGGTATCTTGAAATGTTCGTAAATAAACAAAATAGGGGTGTTCTGAGGACATTGTCCGTTTTGTTCGTTGTCCAGTTTAAAGTGTTCTAAGAACACTCGTGGTGTCCTGAAATGTTCATAGGGGGTGTCCTGAAGACGCTGTCCGTATTGTTCTCTGGCAAGTTGAATGTGTTCTAAGAACACTCGTGGTGTCCTGAAATGTTTGTAAATAAACAAAATGGGGGTGTCCTGAGGACGCTGTCCGTATTGTTTGATGGGAAGTTGAATGTGTTCTAAGAACACTCGCAGTGTCCTGAAATGTTCGCAAATAAACAAAATGGGGGTGTCCTGAGGACGCTTTCCGTATTGTCACTGGCAAGTTGAATGTGTTCTAAGAACACTGGTGGTGTCCTGAAATGTTTGTAAATAAACACAATGGGGGTGTCCTGAGAACGCTGTGCGTATTGTTCTCTGGCAAGTTGAATGTGTTCTAAGAACACTCGTGGTGTCCTGAAATGTTCGTAAATAAACAAAATGGGGGTGTCTAGAGGACACTGTCCATATTGTTCAATGGGAAGTTGAATGTGTTCTAAGAACACTTGTGGTGTCCTGAAATGTTCGTAAATAAACAACATGGGGGTGTCCTGAGGACGCTGTCCATATTGTTCGATGGCAAGTTGAATGTGTTCTAAGAACACTCGCGGTGTTCTGAAATGTTCGCAAATAAAAAAATGGGGGTGTTCTGAGGACGCTGTCCTTATAGTTCTCTTGCAAGTTGAATGTGTTCTAAGAGCACTTGTGGTGTCCTGAAAGGTTCGTAAATAAACAAAATCGGGTTGTTCTGAGGACGCTATTCGTTTTGTTCGTTGTCAAGTTTAAAGTGTTCTAAGAACACTCGCGGTGTCCTGAAATGTTCGTAGGGGGTGTCCTGAAGGCGCTGTCCATATTGTTCTCTGGCAAGTTGAATGTTTTCTAAGAACAATCATGGAGTCCTGAAATGTTTGTAAATAAACAAAATGGGGGTGTCCTGAGGACGCTCTCCATATTGTTCGATGGGAAGTTGAATGTGTTCTAAGAACACTCGCAGTGTCCTGAAATGTTCTTAAATAAACAAAATGGGGTGTCCTGAGGACGCTGTCCGTATTGTTCGATGGGAAGTTGAATGTGTTCTAAGAACACTTGCAGTGTCCTGAAATATTCGCAAATAAACAAAATGGGGGTGTCTTCAGAACGCTGTCCGTATTGCTCGTTGTGAAGTTGAAAGTGTTCTAAGAACCCTCCCGGTGTCCTGAAATGTTCGTAGGGGGTGTCCTGAAGACGTTGTCCATATTGTTTGCTGGCAAGTTGAATGTGTTCTAAGAACACTCACAGTGTCCTGAAATGTTCGCAAATAAACAAAATGGGAGTGTTCTGAGGACGCTGTCCATATTGTTCGTTGTCAAGTTGAAAGTGTTCTAAGAACTGTCGCGGTGTCCTGAAATGTTCGTACGGGGTGTCCTGAAGACCCTGTCCGTATTGTTCGCTGGCAAGTTGAATGTGTTCTAAGCACACTCGCAGTGTCCTGAAATGTTCGCAAATAAAAAATGGGGATGTTCTGAGGACACTGTCCATATTGTTCGCTGGCAAGTTGCAAGTGTTCTAAGAACAATCGCGGTGTCCTGAAATGTTCGTAGGGGGTGTCCTGAAGACGCTGTCCGTATTGTTCACTGGCAAGTTGAATGTGTTCTAAGAACACGTGCGGTGTCCTGAAATGTTCGCAAATAAAAAAAAGGGGGTGTTCTGAGGACGCTGTCCGTATTGTTCTCTTGCAAGTTGAATGTGTTCTAAGAACACTTGTGGTGTCCTGAAATGTTCGTAAATAAACAAAATGGGGGTGTTCTGAGGACATTGTCCGTTTTGTTCGTTGTCAAGTTTAAAGTGTTCTAAGAACACTCGTGGTGTCCTGAAATGTTCGTAAATAAACAAAATGGGGGTGTCTAGAGGACACTGTCCATATTGTTCAATGGGAAGTTGAATGTGTTCTAAGAACACTCGTGGTGTCCTGAAATGTTCGTAAATAAACAACATGGGGGTGTCCTGAGGACGCTGTCCGTATTGTTCGATGGCAAGTTGAATGTGTTCTAAGAACACTCGTGGTGTCCTGAAATGTTCGCAAATAAACAAAATGGGGGTGTCCTGAGGACGCTGTCCGTATTGTTCTCTGGCAATTTGAATGTGTTCTAAGAACACTCGTGGTGTCCTGAAATGTTTGTAAATAAACAAAATGGGGGTGTTCTGAGGACGCTATTCGTTTTGTTCGTTGTCAAGTTTAAAGTGTGCTAAGAACACTCGCGGTGTCCTGAAATTTTCGTAGGGGGTGTCCTGAAGGCGCTGTCCATATTGTTCTCTGGCAAGTTGAATGTGTTCTAAGAACACTCATGGAGTCCTGAAATGTTTGTAAATAAACAAAATGGGGGTGTCCTGAGGACGCTGTCCATATTGTTCGATGGGAAGTTGACTGTGTTCTAAGAACACTCGCAGTGTCCTGAAATGTTCGTAAATAAACAAAATGGGGTGTCCTGAGGACGCTGTCCGTATTGTTCGATGGGAAGTTGAATGTGTTCTAAGAACACTTGCAGTGTCCTGAAATGTTCGCAAATAAACAAAATGGGGGTGTCCTCAGAACGCTGTCCGTATTGTTCGTTGTGAAGTTGAAAGTGTTCTAAGAACCCTCCCGGTGTCCTGAAATGTTCGTAGGGGGTGTCCTGAAGACGCTGTCCATATTGTTTGCTGGCAAGTTGAATGTGTTCTAAGAACACTCGCAGTGTCCTGAAATGTTTGCAAATAAACGAAATGGGGGTGTTCTGAGGACGCTGTCCATATTGTTCGTTGTCAAGTTGAAAGTGTTCTAAGAACTGTCGAGGTGTCCTGAAATGTTCGTACGGGGTGTCCTGAAGACGCTGTCCGTATTGTTCGCTGGCAAGTTGAATGTGTTCTAAGCACACTCGCGGTTGTCATGATCTCTGCTTCCAAAAGGTCAGGGTTTTCCCAACTCCCTTGGAAGCAGATCCATAACCCAGGTTCCGAGTGCCAACCAGTCCCAATTGGGACCTTTTGGACCCAGTCCTGGCGCCAGTGGCACCAGGCTCATAAATATGCCCAGTCCCAGCGCTGGAAGCGCCGGGCTCATAATGCTTGGGTGGACTTACCTTCAGCAGACCATGCTGCTTACTTGCCTGCCAGTTGAGCCTCTGATCCTCTTCTGTTTGGAACTACTTTTCCTGTTGGGTGGGGCTGGAGCCACTCCCTAGATTCAGAACACTGGAACTCTTCTGGAAGGCAGGAACTCTTTTCTTACCAGGAACTCTTTTCTTACTTAGGCGTGGCTGTGGAAGGAGGCACCTAAGCACTACAGGAGGCTATTTAAACCACACCCGGTGGATGAATCTTGCTTTGCGTTATTCTGCAACCTCTGCAGCAGAACGCTCATCGTGTCTTCTGCATCCGGTCCTGGGCCTAAGGAAAAAGGCTTACCATCCTGAATCCAGTCTTCAGCAACACCTAGAAAGACAAGAAAGAACAGGTTAGCATTCCGGCATCTGAAAGGCAAAGGCTTACCATCCTGAATCCAGTCTTCAGCAACACCTATAAAGACAAGAAAGAACAGGTTAGCATTCCGGCATCTGAAAGGCAAAGGCTTACCTACTCTTCGCACGCTCCGGAGGCCTTGGGCGCTGCATCGCGCATCTGAAAGACAAAACAAGGTGCGTTTAAAGACATTGGGGAACTTTAATACTCACGTGCCATTACTCCTTTCCACATCTAATCCAGTGGGTATTCCGGCACCCTGCAGCCGCTCCGAACTCGTACCTGCAAAATAAAAAGACAGTTAGAGCGCATAGTGAAGCAGGCAACAAGCGCTTACTTACGTGCTTCCAGGCGCTTCTATTCATCACACGGGCTCCATCTTCAACTCACTTCAGCCCGTCATCCGCCATCGCCGGAACCCTGCAAAACAAGAGACATCATTACTAAAGACTTTAAAGACATTTGAATGACTCGAAACTTACCGTTCGTGCAGTAAACGACGGACAGCAGTCCTCTGAAGTCAAG
The DNA here is from genome assembly GCF_040938575.1 of Ambystoma mexicanum. Lineage (NCBI taxonomy): Eukaryota > Metazoa > Chordata > Amphibia > Caudata > Ambystomatidae > Ambystoma > Ambystoma mexicanum. The sequence continues at coordinate 743,938,291 of NC_090928.1, forward strand.
AGGCCTGCGCTACCTATCCAGTGAAGAAACTGGTTACAGCACCCTGCCCCGAGGCAGATGGAGAGCTCGGCATTCACTTACCTAAGGTGAGAGCGTTAACCTTTGGGGGTCTACAGGAGAGGAGAAGAGGGAAGAGATAGGGACACCCCAATAACCCCAGTTCATTAACCCCATATTTTCTATCTGCAGACATCTTACTCTACACGTCAGGCATACAGTGCACAGAGGTCCAGCCCAAAGAGCCAACCGGGTGCTACACATCACCTTTGAAGATACGGTAGTCGCCCAGTCAAGACCGGCGCCTCTGCGAGAATCAGGTGAGCGTTACAGCGGTGTCCTGAAATGTTCGCAAATAAAAAATGGGGGTGTTCTGAGGACGCTGTCCATATTGTTCGCTGGCAAGTTGCAAGTGTTCTAAGAACACTCGCAGTGTCCTGAAATGTTCGTAGGGGGTGTCCTGAAGACGCTGTCCGTATTGTTCACTGGCAAGTTGAATGTGTTCTAAGAACACTTGCGGTGTCCTGAAATGTTCGCAAATAAAAAAAAGAGGCTGTTCTGAGGACGCTGTCCGTATTGTTCTCTTGCAAGTTGAATGTGTTCTAAGAACACTTGTGGTGTCCTGAAATGTTCGTAAATAAAAAATGGGCGTGTTCTGAGGACATTGTCCGTTTTGTTCGTTGTCAGGTTTAAAGTGTTCTAAGAACACTCGTGGTGTCCTGAAATGTTCATAGGGGGTGTCCTGAAGACGCTGTCCGTATTGTTCTCTGGCAAGTTGAATGTGTTCTAAGAACACTCGTGGTGTCCTGAAATGTTTGTAAATAAACAAAATGGGGGTGTCCTGAGGACGCTGTCCGTATTGTTCGCTGGCAAGTTGAATGTGTTCTAAGAACCCTCGTGGTGTCCTGAAATGTTTGTAAATAAACAAAATGGGGGTGTCCTGAGGACGCTGTGCGTATTGTTCTCTGGCAAGTTGAATGTGTTGTAAGAACACTCGTGGTGTCCTGAAATGTTCGTAAATAAACAAAATGGGGGTGTCCTGAGGACACTGTCCATATTGTTCAATGGGAAGTTGAATGTGTTCTAAGAACACTCGTGGTGTCCTGAAATGTTCGCAAATAAACAAAATGGGGGTGTCCTGAGGATGCTGTCCGTATTGTTCTCTGGCAATTTGAAGGTGTTCTAAGAACACTCGTGGTGTCCTGAAATGTTCGTAAATAAACAAAAAGGGGGTGTCCTGAGGACACTCTCCGTATTATTCGATGGTAATTTGAATGTGTTCTAAGAACACTCGCGGTGTTCTGAAATTTTCGCAAATAAAAAAACGGGGGTGTTCTGAGGACGCTGTCCTTATTGTTCTCTTGCAAGTTGAATGTGTTCTAAGAACACTTGTAGTGTCCTGAAAGGTTCGTAAATAAAGAAAATCGGGGTGTTCTGAGGACGCTATCCGTTTTGTTCGTTGTCAAGTTTTAAGTGTTCTAAGAACACTTGCGGTGTCCTGAAATGTTCGTAGGGGGTGTCCTGAAGGCGCTGTCCATATTGTTCTCTGGCAAGTTGAATGTGTTCTAAGAACACTCATGGAGTCCTGAAATGTTTGTAAATAAACAAAATGGGGGTGTCCTGAGGATGCTGTCCGTATTGTTCGATGGGAAGTTGAATGTGTTCTAAGAACACTCGCAGTCCCTAAAATGTTCGTAAATAAACAAAATGGAGTGTCCTGAGGACGCTGTCCGTATTGTTCGATGGGAAGTTGAATGTGTTCTAAGAACACTTGCAGTGTCCTGAAATGTTCGCAAATAAACAAAATGGGGGTGTCCTCAGAACGCTGTCCGTATTGTTCGTTCTGAAGTTGAAAGTGTCCTAAGAACCCTCCCGGTCTCCTGAAATGTTCGTATGGGGTGTCCTGAAGACGCTGTCCATATTGTTCGCTGGCAAGTTGAATGTGTTCTAAGAACACTCGCGGTATTCTGAAATGTTCGCAAATAAAAAAATGGGGGTGTTCTGAGGACGCTGTCCTTATTGTTCTCTTGCAAGTTGAATGTGTTCTAAGAACACTTGTGGTGTCCTGAAAGGTTCGTAAATAATCAAAATCGGGGTGTTGTCAGGACGCTATCCATTTTGTTCGTTGTCAAGTTTAAAGTGTTCTAAGAACACTCGCGGTGCCCTGAAATGTTCGTAGGGGGTGTCCTGAAGACGCTGTCCATATTGTTTGCTGGCAAGTTGAATGTGTTGTAAGAACAATCGCAGTGTCCTGAAATGTTCGCAAATAAACGAAATGGGGGTGTTCTGAGGACGCTGTCCATATTGTTCGTTGTCAAGTTGAAAGTGTTCTAAGAACTGTCGCAGTGTCCTGAAATGTTCGTACGGGGTGTCCTGAAGACGCTGTCCGTATTGTTCGCTGGCAAGTTGAATGTGTTCTAAGCACACTCGCGGTGTCCTGAAATGTTCGCAAATAAGAAAATGGGGGTGTTCTGAGGACGCTGTCCGTATTGTTCTCTTGCAAGTTGAATGTGTTCTAAGAACACTCATGGAGTCCTGAAATGTTTGTAAATAAACAAAATGGGGGTGTCCTGAGGACGCTGTCCATATTGTTCGATGGGAAGTTGAATGTGTTCTAAGAACACTCGCAGTGTCCTGAAATGTTCGTAAATAAACAAAATGGGGTGTCCTGAGGACGCTGTCCGTATTGTTCGATGGGAAGTTGAATGTGTTCTAAGAACACTTGCAGTGTCCTGAAATGTTCGCAAATTAACAAAATGGGGGTGTCCTCAGAACGCTGTCCGTATTGTTCGTTGTGAAGTTGAAAGTGTTCTAAGAACCCTCCCGGTGTCCTGAAATGTTCGTAGGGGGTGTCCTGAAGACGCTGTCCATATTGTTTGCTGGCAAGTTGAATGTGTTCTAAGAACACTCGCAGTGTCCTGAAATATTTGCAAATAAACGAAATGGGGGTGTTCTGAGGACGCTGTCCATATTGTTCGTTGTCAAGTTGAAAGTGTTCTAAGAACTGTCGAGGTGTCCTGAAATGTTCGTACGGGGTATCCTGAAGACGCTGTCCGTATTGTTCGCTGGCAAGTTGAATGTGTTCTAAGCACACTCGCGGTGTCCTGAAATGTTCGCAAATAAAAAATGGGGGTGTTCTGAGGACGCTGTCCATATTGTTCGCTGGCAAGTTGCAAGTGTTCTAAGAACACTCGCGGTGTCCTGAAATGTTCGTAGGGGGTGTCCTGAAGACGCTGTCCGTATTGTTCACTGGTAAGTTGAATGTGTTCTAAGAACACTTGCGGTGTCCTGAAATGTTCGCAAATAAAAAAAAGAGGCTGTTCTGAGGACGCTGTCCGTATTGTTCTCTTGCAAGTTGAATGTGTTCTAAGAACACTTGTGGTGTCCTGAAATGTTCGTAAATAAACAAAATGGGGGTGTTCTGAGGACATTGTCCGTTTTGTTCGTTGTCAGGTTTAAAGTATTCTAAGAGCACTCGTGGTGTCCTGAAATGTTCATAGGGGGTGTCCTGAAGACGCTGTCCGTATTGTTCTCTGGCAAGTTGAATGTGTTCTAAGAACACTCGTGGTGTCCTGAAATGTTTGTAAATAAACAAAATGGGGGTGTCCTGAGGACGCTGTCCGTATTGTTCGCTGGCAAGTTGAATGTGTCCTGAAATGTTTGTAAATAAACAAAATGGGGGTGTCCTGAGGACGCTGTGCGTATTGTTCTCTGGCAAGTTGAATGTGTTGTAAGAACACTCGTGGTGTCCTGAAATGTTCGTAAATAAACAAAATGGGGGTGTCTTGAGGACACTGTCCATATTGTTCAATGGGAAGTTGAATGTGTTCTAAGAACACTGGTGGTGTCCTGAAATGTTTGCAAATAAACAAAATGGGGGTGTCCTAAGGACGCTGTCCGTATTGTTCTCTGGCAATTTGAAGGTGTTCTAAGAACACTCGTGGTGTCCTGAAATGTTCGTAAATAAACAAAAAGGGGGTGTCCTGAGGACACTCTCCGTATTATTCGATGGTAAGTTGAATGTGTTGTAAGAACACTCGCGGTGTCCTGAAATGTTCGCAAATAAAAAAATGGGGGTGTTCTGAGGACGCTGTCCTTATTGTTCTCTTGCAAGTTGAAAGTGTTCTAAGAACACTTGTAGTGTCCTGAAAGGTTTGTAAATAAAGAAAATCGGGGTGTTCTGAGGACGCTATCCGTTTTGTTCGTTGTCAAGTTTAAAGTGTTCTAAGAACACTCGCGGTGTCCTGAAATGTTCATAGGGGGTGTCCTGAAGGCGCTGTCCATATTGTTCTGTGGCAAGTTGAAAGTGTTCTAAGAACACTCATGGAGTCCTGAAATGTTTGTAAATAAACAAAATGGGGGTGTCCTGAGGACGCTGTCCGTATTGTTCGATGGGAAGTTGAATGTGTTCTAAGAACACTTGCAGTGTCCTGAAATGTTCGCAAATAAACAAAATGGGGGTGTCCTCAGAACGCTGTCCGTATTGTTCGTTGTGAAGTTGAAAGTGTCCTAAGAACCCTCCCGGTCTCCTGAAATGTTCGTATGGGGTGTCCTGAAGACGCTGTCCATATTGTTCGCTGGCAAGTTGAATGTGTTCTAAGAACAGTCGCGGTATTCTGAAATGTTCGCAAATAAAAAAATGGGGGTGTTCTGAGGACGCTGTCCTTATTGTTCTCTTGCAAGTTGAATGTGTTCTAAGAACACTTGTGGTGTCCTGAAAGGTTCGTAAATAATCAAAATCGGGGTGTTGTCAGGACGCTATCCGTTTTGTTCGTTGTCAAGTTTAAAGTGTTCTAAGAACACTCGCGGTGTCCTGAAATGTTCGTAGGGGGTGTCCTGAAGACGCTGTCCATATTGTTTGCTGGCAAGTTGAATGTGTTCTAAGAACAATCGCAGTGTCCTGAAATGTTCGCAAATAAACGAAATGGGGGTGTTCTGAGGACGCTGTCCATATTGTTCGTTGTCAAGTTGAAAGTGTTCTAAGAACAGTCGCAGTGTCCTGAAATGTCCGTACGGGGTGTCCTGAAGACGCTGTCCGTATTGTTCGCTGGCAAGTTGAATGTGTTCTAAGCACACTCGCGGTGTCCTGAAATGTTCACAAATAAGAAAATGGGGGTGTTCTGAGGACGCTGTCCGTATTGTTCTCTTGCAAGTTGAATGTGTTCTAAGAACACTCATGGAGTCCTGAAATGTTTGTAAATAAACAAAATGGGGGTGTTCTCAGAACGCTGTCCGTATTGTTCGTTGTGAAGTTGAAAGTGTTCTAAGAACCCTCCCGGTGTCCTGAAATGTTCGTAGGGGGTGTCCTGAAGACGCTGTCCATATTGTTTGCTGGCAAGTTGAATGTGTTCTAAGAACACTCGCAGTGTCCTGAAATGTTCGCAAATAAACGAAATGGGGGTGTTCTGAGGACGCTGTCCATATTGTTCGTTGTCAAGTTGAAAGTGTTCTAAGAACTGTCGCAGTGTCCTGAAATGTTCGTACGGGGTGTCCTGAAGACGCTGTCCGTATTGTTCGCTGGCAAGTTGAATGTGTTCTAAGCACACTCGCGGTGTCCTGAAATGTTCGCAAATAAGAAAATGGGGGTGTTCTGAGGACGCTGTCCGTATTGTTCTCTTGCAAGTTGAATGTGTTCTAAGAACACCCGCAGTGTCCTGAAATGTTCGCAAATAAACGAAATGGGGGTGTTCTGAGGACGCTGTCCGTATTGTTCGTTGTCAAGTTGAAAGTGTTCTAAGAACTTTCGCGGTGCCCTGAAATGTTCGTACTGGTTGTCCTGAAGACGCTGTCCGTATTGTTCGCTGGCAAGTTGAACGTGTTTTAAGCACACTCGCAGTGTCCTGAAATGTTCGCAAATAAAAAATGGGGGTGTTCTGAGGACGCTGTCCGTATTGTTCGCTGGCAAGTTGCAAGTGTTCTAAGAACACTTGCGGTGTCCTGAAATGTTCGTAGGGGGTGTCCTGAAGACGCTGTCCGTATTGATCACTGGCAAGTTGAATGTGTTCTAAGAACATTTGCGGTGTCCTGAAATGTTCGCAAATAAAAAAAGGGGGTGTTCTGAGGAAGCTGTCCGTATTGTTGTCTTGCAAGTTGAATGTGTTCTAAGAACACCCGCGGTGTCCTGAAATATTCGTAAATAAACAAAATGGGGGTGTTCTGAGGACATTGTCCGTTTTGTTCGTTGTCAGGTTTAAAGTGTTCTAAGAACACTCGTATTGTCCTGAAATGTTCATAGGGGGTGTCCTGAAGATGCTGTCCGTATTGTTCTCTGGCAAGTTGAATGTGTTCTAAGAACACTTGTGGTGTCCTGAAATGTTTGTAAATAAACAAAATGGGGGTGTCCTGAGGACGCTGTCCGTATTGTTCGCTGGCAAGTTGAATGTGTTCTAAGAACACTCGTGGTGTCCTGAAATGTTTGTAAATAAACAAAATGGGGGTGTCCTGAGGACGCTGTGCGTATTGTTCTCTGGCAAGTTGAATGTGTTGTAAGAACACTCGTGGTGTCCTGAAATGTTCGTAAATAAACAAAATGGGGGTGTCCTGAGGACACTGTCCATATTGTTCAATGGGAAGTTGAATGTGTTCTAAGAACACTCATGGTGTCCTGAAATGTTCGCAAATAAACAAAATGGGGGTGTCCTGAGGACGCTGTCCGTATTGTTCTCTGGCAATTTGAAGGTGTTCTAAGAACACTCGTGGTGTCCTGAAATGTTCGTAAATAAACAAAAAGGGGGTGTCCTGAGGACACTCTCCGTATTATTCAATGGTAAGTTGAATGTGTTCTAAGAACACTCGCGGTGTCCTGAAATGTTCGCAAATAAAAAAATGGGGGTGTTCTGAGGACGCTGTCCTTATTGTTCTCTTGCAAGTTGAATGTGTTCTAAGAACACTTGTAGTGTCCTGAAAGGTTCGTAAATAAAGAAAATTGGGGTGTTCTGAGGACGCTATCCGTTTTGTTCGTTGTCAAGTTTAAAGTGTTCTAAGAACACTTGCGGTGTCCTGAAATGTTCGTAGGGGGTGTCCTGAAGGCGCTGTCCATATTGTTTGATGGGAAGTTGAATGTGTTCTAAGAACACTCGCAGTCCCTGAAATGTTCGTAAATAAACAAAATGGGGTGTCCTGAGGACGCTGTCCGTATTGTTCGATGGGAAGTTGAATGTGTTCTAAGAACACTTGCAGTGTCCTGAAATGTTCGCAAATAAACAAAATGGGGGTGTCCTCAGAACGCTGTCCGTATTGTTCGTTGTGAAGTTGAAAGTGTCCTAAGAACCCTCCCGGTCTCCTGAAATGTTCGTATGGGGTGTCCTGAAGACGCTGTCCATATTGTTCGCTGGCAAGTTGAATGTGTTCTAAGAACACTCGCGGTATTCTGAAATGTTCGCAAATAAAAAAATTGTGGTGTTCTGAGGACGCTGTCCTTATTGTTCTCTTGCAAGTTGAATGTGTTCTAAGAACACTCGCGGTGTCCTGAAATGTTCGTAGGGGGTGTCCTGAAGACGCTGTCCATATTGTTTGCTGGCAAGTTGAATGTGTTCTAAGAACAATCGCAGTGTCCTGAAATGTTCGCAAATAAACGAAATGGGGGTGTTCTGAGGACGCTGTCCATATTGTTCGTTGTCAAGTTGAAAGTGTTCTAAGAACAGTCGCAGTGTCCTGAAATGTTGGTACGCGGTGTCCTGAAGACGCTGTCCGTATTGTTCGCTGGCAAGTTGAATGTGTTCTAAGCACACTCGCGGTGTCCTGAAATGTTCGCAAATAAGAAAATGGGGGTGTTCTGAGGACGCTGTCCGTATTGTTCTCTTGCAAGTTGAATGTGTTCTAAGAACACTCATGGAGTCCTGAAATGTTTGTAAATAAACAAAATGGGGGTGTCCTGAGGACGCTGTCCATATTGTTCGATGGGAAGTTGAATGTGTTCTAAGAACACTCGCAGTGTCCTGAAATGTTCGTAAATAAACAAAATGGGGTGTCCTGAGGACGCTGTCCGTATTGTTCGATGGGAAGTTGAATGTGTTCTAAGAACACTTGCAATGTCCTGAAATGTTCGCAAATAAACAAAATGGGGGTGTCCTCAGAACGCTGTCCGTATTGTTCGTTGTGAAGTTGAAAGTGTTCTAAGAACCCTCCCGGTGTCCTGAAATGTTCGTAGGGGGTGTCCTGAAGACGCTGTCCATATTGTTTGCTGGCAAGTTGAATGTGTTCTAAGAACACTCGCAGTGTCCTGAAATGTTCGCAAATAAACGAAATGGGGTGTTCTGAGGACGCTGTCCATATTGTTTGTTGTCAAGTTGAAAGTGTTCTAAGAACTGTCGCAGTGTCCTGAAATGTTCGTACAGGGTGTCCTGAAGACGCTGTCCGTATTGTTCGCTGGCAAGTTGAATGTGTTCTAAGCACACTCACGGTGTCCTGAAATGTTCGCAAATAAGAAAATGGGGGTGTTCTGAGGACGCTGTCCGTATTGTTCGTTGTCAAGTTGAAAGTGTTCTAAGAACTTTCGCGGTGCCCTGAAATGTTCGTACTGGTTGTCCTGAAGACGCTGTCCGTATTGTTCGCTGGCAAGTTGAACGTGTTTTAAGCACACTCGCAGTGTCCTGAAATGTTCGCAAATAAAAAATGGGGGTGTTCTGAGGACGCTGTCCGTATTGTTCGCTGGCAAGTTGCAAGTGTTCTAAGAACACTTGCGGTGTCCTGAAATGTTCGTAGGGGGTGTCCTGAAGACGCTGTCCGTATTGATCACTGGCAAGTTGAATGTGTTCTAAGAACATTTGCGGTGTCCTGAAATGTTCGCAAATAAAAAAAAGGGGGTGTTCTGAGGAAGCTGTCCGTATTGTTCTCTTGCAAGTTGAATGTGTTCTAAGAACACTTGTGGTATCTTGAAATGTTCGTAAATAAACAAAATGGGGGTGTTCTGAGGACATTGTCCGTTTTGTTCGTTGTCAAGTTTAAAGTGTTCTAATAACACTCATGGTGTCCTGAAATGTTCATAGGGGGTGTCCTGAAGACGCTGTCCGTATTGTTCTCTGGCAAGCTGAATGTGTTCTAAGAACACTCGTGGTGTCCTGAAATGTTTGTAAGTAAACAAAATGGGGGTGTCCTGAGGACGCTGTCCGTATTGTTCGATGGGAAGTTGAATGTGTTCTAAGAACACTCGCAGTGTCCTGAAATGTTCGCAAATAAACAAAATGGGGGTGTCCTGAGGACGCTGTCCGTATTGTTCGCTGGCAAGTTGAATGTGTTCTAAGAACACTCGTGGTGTCCTGAAATGTTTTTAAATAAACAAAATGTGGGGGTCCTGAGGACGCTGTGTGTAATGTTCTCTGGCAAGTTGAATGTGTTCTAAGAACACTTGTGGTGTCCTGAAATGTTTGTAAATAAATAAAATGGGGGTGTCCTGAGGACACTGTCCATATTGTTCAATGGGAAGTTCAATGTGTTCTAAGAACACTCGTGGTGTCCTGAAATGTTCGTAAATAAACAACATCGGGGTGTCCTGAGGACGCTGTCCGTATTGTTTGATGGCAAGTTGAATGTGTTCTAAGAACACTCGTGGTGTCCTGAAATGTTTGCAAATAAACAAAATGGGGGTGTCCTGAGTACACTGTCCATATTGTTCGATGGCAAGTTGAATGTGTTCTAAGAACACTCGCGGTGTTCTGAAAGGTTCGCAAATAAAAAAATGGGGATGTTCTGAGGACGCTGTCCTTATTGTTCTCTTGCAAGTTGAATGTGTTCTAAGAACACTTGTGGTGTCCTGAAAGGTTCGTAAATAAACAAAATCGGGGTGTTCTGAGGACGCTATCTGTTTTGTTCGTTGTCAAGTTTAAAGTGTTCTAAGAACACTCGCGGTGTCCTGAAATGTTCGTAGGGGGTGTCCTGAAGGCACTGTCCATATTGTTCTCTGGCAAGTTGAATGTGTTCTAAGAACACTCATGGAGTCCTGAAATGTTTGTAAATAAACAAAATGGGGGTGTCCTGAGGACGCTGTCCATATTGTACGATGGGAAGTTGAATGTGTCCTAAGAACACTAGAAGTGTCCTGAAATGTTCGTAAATAAACAAAATGGGGTGTCTTGAGGACGCTGTCCGTATTGTTCGATGGGAAGTTGAATGTGTTCTAAGAACACTTGCAGTGTCCTGAAATGTTCGCAAATAAACAAAATGGGGGTGTCCTCAGAACGCTGTCCGTATTGTTCGTTGTGAAGTTGAAAGTGTTCTAAGAACCCTCCCGGTGTCCTCAAATGTTCGTAGGGGGTGTCCTGAAGACACTGTCCATATTGTTTGCTGGCAAGTTGAATGTGTTCTAAGAACACTCGCAGTGTCCTGAAATGTTCGCAAATAAACGAAATGGGGGTGTTCTGAGGACGCTGTCCATATTGTTCCTTGTCAAGTTGAAAGTGTTCTAAGAACTGTCGCGGTGTCCTGAAATGTTCGTACGGGGTGTCCTGAAGACGCTGTCCATATTGTTCAATGGCAAGTTCAATGTGTTCTAAGCACACTCGCGGTGTCCTGAAATGTTCGCAAATAAAAAATGGGGCTGTTCTGAGGACGCTGTCCATATTGTTCGTTGTCAAGTTGAAAGTGTTCTAAGAACTGTCGCGGTGTCCTGAAATGTTCGTAGGGGGTGTCCTGAAGACGCTGTCCGTATTGTTCACTGGCAAGTTGAATGTGTTCTAAGAACACTTGCGGTGTCCTGAAATGTTCGCAAATAAAAAAAAGGGGTGCTCTGAGGACGCTGTCCGTATTGTTCTCTTGCAAGTTGAATGTGTTCTAAGAACACTTGTGGTGTTTTGAAATGTTCGTAAATAAACAAAATGGGGGTGTTCTGAGGACATTGTCCGTTTTGTTCGTTGTCAGGTTTAAAGTGTTCTAAGAACACTCGTGGTGTCCTGAAATGTTCATAGGGGGTGTCCTGAAGACGCTGTCCGTATTGTTCTCTGGCAAGTTGAATGTGTTCTAAGAACACTCGTGGTGTCCTGAAATGTTTGTAAATAAACAAAATGGGGGTGTCCTGAGGACGCTGTCCGTATTGTTCGCTGGCAAGTTGAATGTGTTCTAAGAACACTTGTGGTGTCCTGAAATGTTTGTAAATAAACAAAATGGGGGTGTCCTGAGGACGCTGTGCGTATTGTTCTCTGGCAAGTTGAATGTGTTGTAAGAACACTCGTGGTGTCCTGAAATGTTCGTAAATAAACAAAATGGGGGTGTCCTGAGGACACTGTCCATATTGTTCAATGGGAAGTTGAATGTGTTCTAAGAACACTCGTGGTGTCCTGAAATGTTCGCAAATAAACAAAATGGGGGTGTCCTGAGGACGCTGTCCGTATTGTTCTCTGGCAATTTGAAGGTGTTCTAAGAACACTCGTGGTGTCCTGAAATGTTCGTAAATAAACAAAAAGGGGTGTTCCTGAGGACACTCTCCGTATTATTCGATGGTAAGTTGAATGTGTTCTAAGAACACTCGCGGTGTCCTGAAATGTTCGCAAATAAAAAAATGGGGGTGTTCTGAGGACGCTGTCCTTATTGTTCTCTTGCAAGTTGAATGTGTTCTAAGAACACTTGTAGTGTCCTGAAAGGTTCGTAAATAAAGAAAATCGGGGTGTTCTGAGGACGCTATCCGTTTTGTTCGTTGTCAAGTTTAAAGTGTTCTAAGAACACTTGCGGTGTCCTGAAATGTTCGTAGGGGGTGTCCTGAAGGCGCTGTCCATATTGTTCTCTGGCAAGTTGAATGTGTTCTAAGAACACTCATGGAGTCCTGAAATGTTTGTAAATTAACAAAATGGGGGTGTCCTGAGGACGCTGGCCGTATTGTTCGATGGGAAGTTGAATGTGTTCTAAGAACACTCGCAGTCCCTGAAATGTTCGTAAATAAACAAAATGGGGTGTCCTGAGGACGCTGTCCGTATTGTTCGATGGGAAGTTGAATGTGTTCTAAGAAAACTTGCAGTGTCCTGAAATGTTCGCAAATAAACAAAATGGGGGTGTCCTCAGAACGCTGTCCGTATTGTTCGTTGTGAAGTTGAAAGTGTCCTAAGAACCCTCCCGGTCTCCTGAAATGTTCGTATGGGGTGTCCTGAAGACGCTGTCCATATTGTTCGCTGGCAAGTTGAATGTGTTCTAAGAACACTCGCGGTATTCTGAAATGTTCGCAAATAAAAAAATGGGGGTGTTCTGAGGACGCTGTCCTTATTGTTCTCTTGCAAGTTGAATGTGTTCTAAGAACACTTGTGGTGTCCTGAAAGGTTCGTAAATAATCAAAATCGGGGTGTTGTCAGGACACTATCCGTTTTGTTCGTTGTCAAGTTTAAAGTGTTCTAAGAACACTCGCGGTGTCCTGAAATGTTCGTAGGGGGTGTCCTGAAGACGCTGTCCATATTGTTTGCTGGCAAGTTGAATGTGTTCTAAGAACAATCGCAGTGTCCTGAAATGTTCGCAAATAAACGAAATGGGGGTGTTCTGAGGACGCTGTCCATATTGTTCGTTGTCAAGTTGTAAGTGTTCTAAGAACAGTCGCAGTGTCCTGAAATGTTCGTACGGGGTGTCCTGAAGACGCTGTCCGTATTGTTCGCTGGCAAGTTGAATGTGTTCTAAGCACATTCGCGGTGTCCTGAAATGTTCGCAAATAAGAAAATGGGGGTGTTCTGAGGACGCTGTCCGTATTGTTCTCTTGCAAGTTGAATGTGTTCTAAGAACACTCATGGAGTCCTGAAATGTTTGTAAATAAACAAAATGGGGGTGTCCTGAGGACGCTGTCCATATTGTTCGATGGGAAGTTGAATGTGTTCTAAGAACACTCGCAGTGTCCTGAAATGTTCGTAAATAAACAAAATGGGGTGTCCTGAGGACGCTGTCCATATTGTTCGATGGGAATTTGAATGTGTTCTAAGAACACTTGCAATGTCCTGAAATGTTCGCAAATAAACAAAATGGGGGTGTCCTCAGAACGCTGTCCGTATTGTTCGTTGTGAAGTTGAAAGTGTTCTAAGAACCCTCCCGGTGTCCTGAAATGTTCATAGGGGGTGTCCTGAAGACGCTGTCCATATTGTTTGCTGGCAAGTTGAATGTGTTCTAAGAACACTCGCAGTGTCCTGAAATGTTCGCAAATAAACGAAATGGGGGTGTTCTGAGGACGCTGTCCATATTGTTCGTTGTCAAGTTGAAAGTGTTCTAAGAACTGTCTCAGTGTCCTGAAATGTTCGTACGGGGTGTCGTGAAGACGCTGTCCGTATTGTTCGCTGGCAAGTTGAATGTGTTCTAAGCACACTCGCTGTGTCCTGAAATGTTCTCAAATAAGAAAATGGGGGTGTTCTGAGGACGCTGTCCATATTGTTCTCTTGCAAGTTGAATGTGTTCTAAGAACACCCGTGGTGTCCTGAAATGTTTGTAAATAAACAAAATGGGGGTGTCCTGAGGACACTGTCCATATTGTTCAATGGGAAGTTCAATGTGTTCTAAGAACACTCGTGGTGTCCTGAAATGTTCGTAAATAAACAACATGGGGGTGTCCTGAGGACGCTGTCCGTATTGTTCGATGGCAAGTTGAATGTGTTCTAAGAACACTCGCGGTGTCCTGAAATGTTCGCAAATAAACAAAATGGGGGTGTCCTGAGGACGCTGTCCGTATTGTTCTCTGGCAATTTGAATGTGTTCAAGAACACTCGTGGTGTCCTGAAATGTTTGTAAATAAACAAAATGGGGGTGTCCTGAGGACGCTGTCCATATTGTACGATGGGAAGTTGAATGTGTCCTAAGAACACTCGCGGTGTTCTGAAAGGTTCGCAAATTAAAAAATGGGGTGTCCTGAGGACACTGTCCGTATTGTTCGATGGGAAGTTGAATGTGTTCTAAGAACACTTGCAGTGTCCTGAAATGTTCGCAAATAAACAAAATGGGGGTGTCCTCAGAACGCTGTCCATATTGTTCGTTGTGAAGTTGAAAGTGTTCTAAGAACCCTCCCGGTGTCCTGAAATGTTCGTAGGGGGTGTCCTGAGGACGCTGTCCGTATTGTTCGCTGGCAAGTTGAATGTGTTCTAAGAACACTCGTGGTGTCCTGAAATGTTCGTAGGGGGTGTCCTGAGGACGCTGTCCGTATTGTTCGCTGGCAAGTTGAATGTGTTCTAAGAACACTCGTGGTGTCCTGAAATGTTTTTAAATAAACAAAATGGGGGTGTCCTGAGGACGCTGTGCGTATTGTTCACTGGCAAGTTGAATGTGTTCTAAGAACACTCGTGGTGTCCTGAAATGTTTGTAAATAAACAAAATGGGGGTGTCCTGAGGACACTGTCCATATTGTTCAATGGGAAGTTCAATGTGTTCTAAGAACACTCCTGGTGTCCTGAAATGTTTGTAAATAAACAACATGGGGGTGTCCTGAGGACGCTGTCCGTATTGTTCGATGGCAAGTTGAATGTGTTCTAAGAACACTCGCGGTGTCCTGAAATGTTCGCAAATAAACAAAATGGGGGTGTCCTGAGGACGCTGTCCGTATTGTTCTCTGGCAATTTGAATGTGTTCTAAGAACACTCGTGGTGTCCTGAAATGTTTGTAAATAAACAAAAAGGGGGTGTCCTGAGGACGCTGTCCATATTGTTCGATGGCAAGTTGAATGTGTTCTAAGAACACTCGCGGTGTTCTGAAAGGTTCGCAAATAAAAAAATGGGGGTGTTCTGAGGACGCTGTCCTTATTGTTCTCTTGCAAGTTGAATGTGTTCTAAGAACACTTGTGGTGTCCTGAAAGGTTCGTAAATAAACAAAATCGGGGTGTTCTGAGGACGCTATCTGTTTTGTTCGTTGTCAAGTTTAAAGTGTTCTAAGAACACTCGCGGTGTCCTGAAATGTTCGTAGGGGGTGTCCTGAAGGCACTGTCCATATTGTTCTCTGGCAAGTTGAATGTGTTCTAAGAACACTCATGGAGTCCTGAAATGTTTGTAAATAAACAAAATGGGGGTGTCCTGAGGACGCTGTCCATATTGTATGATGGGAAGTTGAATGTGTCCTAAGAACACTAGAAGTGTCCTGAAATGTTCGTAAATAAACAAAATGGGGTGTCCTGAGGACGCTGTCCGTATTGTTCGATGGGAAGTTGAATGTGTTCTAAGAACACTTGTAGTGTCCTGAAATTTTCGCAAATAAACAAAATGGGGGTGTCCTCAGAACGCTGTCCGTATTGTTCGTTGTGAAGTTGAAAGTGTTCTAAGAACCCTCCCGGTGTCCTGAAATGTTCGTAGGGGGTGTCCTGAAGACGCTGTCCATATTGTTTGCTGGCAAGTTGAATGTGTTCTAAGAACACTCGCAGTGTCCTGAAATGTTCGCAAATAAACGAAATGGGGGTGTTCTGAGGACGCTGTCCATATTGTTCGTTGTCAAGTTGAAAGTGTTCTAAGAACTGTCGCGGTGTCCTGAAATGTTCGTACGGGGTGTCCTGAAGACGCTGTCCATATTGTTCGCTGGCAAGTTGAATGTGTTCTAAGCACACTCGCGGTGTCCTGAAATATTCGCAAATAAAAAATGGGGCTGTTCTGAGTTCGCTGTCCATATTGTTCGTTGTCAAGTTGAAAGTGTTCAAAGAACTGTCGCGGTGTCCTGAAATGTTCGTACGGGGTGTCCTGAAGACGCTGTCCGTATTGTTCGCTGGCAAGTTGCAAGTGTTCTAAGAACACTTGCGGTGTCCTGAAATGTTCGTAGGGGGTGTCCTGAAGACGCTATCCGTATTGTTCACTGGCATGTTGAATGTGTCCTAAGAACACTTGCGGTGTCCTGAAAAGTTCGCAAATAAATTAAAGGGGTGTTCTGAGGACGCTGTCCGTATTGTTCTCTTGCAAGTTGAATGTGTTCTAAGAACACTTGTGGTGTCCTGAAATGTTCATAAATAAACAAAATGGGGGTGTTCTGAGGACATTGTCCGTTTTGTTCGTTGTCATGTTTAACGTGTTCTAAGAACACTCGTCGTGTTCTGAAATGTTCATAGGGGGTGTCCTGAAGACGCTGTCCGTATTGTTCTCTGGCAAGTTGAATGTGTTCTAAGAACACTCGTGGTGTCCTGAAATGTTTGTAAATAAACAAAATGGGGGTGTCCTGAGGACGCTGTCCGTATTGTTCGATGGGAAGTTGAATGTGTTCTAAGAACACTCCAGTGTCCTGAAATGGTCGCAAATAAACAAAATGGGGGTGTCCTGAGGACGCTGACCGTATTGTTCGCTGGCAAGTTGAATGTGTTCTAAGAACACTCGTGGTGTCCTGAAATGTTTGTAAATAAACAAAATGGGGTGTCCTGAGGACGCTGTGCGTATTGTTCTCTGGCAAGTTGAATGTGTTGTAAGAACACTCGTGGTGTCTTGAAATGTTCGTAAATAAACAAAATGGGGGTGTCCTGAGGACACTGTCCATATTGTTCGATGGCAAGTTGAACGTGTTCTAAGAACACTCGTGGTGCCCTGAAATGTTCGTAAATAAACAAAATGGGGGTGTCCTGAGGACACTCTCCGTATTATTCGATGGTAAATTGAATGTGTTCTAAGAACACTCGCGGTGTTCTGAAATGTTCGCAAATAAAAAAATGGGGGTGTTCTGAGGACGCTGTCCTTATTGTTCTCTTGCAAGTTGAATGTGTTCTAAGAACACTTGTGGTGTCCTGAAAGGTTCGTAAATAAACAAAATCGGGGTGTTCTGAGGACGCTATCCGTTTTGTTCGTTGTCAAGTTTAAAGTGTTCTAAGAACACTCGCGGTGTCCTGAAATGTTCGTAGTGGGTGTCCTGAAGGCGCTGTCCATATTGTTCTCTGGCAAGTTGAATGTGTTCTAAGAACACTCATGGAGTCCTGAAATGTTTGTAAATAAACAAAATGGGGGTGTCCTGAGGACGCTCTCCATATTGTTCGATGGGAAGTTGAATGTGTTCTAAGAACACTCGCAGTGTCCTGAAATGTTCACAAATAAACGAAATGGGGGTGTTCTGAGGACGCTGTCCATATTGTTCGTTGTCAAGTTGAAAGTGTTCTAAGAACTGTCGCGGTGTCCTGAAATGTTCGTACGGGGTGTCCTGAAGACGCTGTCCGTATTGTTCACTGGCAAGTTGAATGTGTTCTAAGAACACTCGCAGTGTCCTGAAATGTTCACAAATAAACGAAATGGGGGTGTTCTGAGGACGCTGTCCATATTGTTCGTTGTCAAGTTGAAAGTGTTCTAAGAACTGTCGCGGTGTCCTGAAATGTTCGTACGGGGTGTCCTGAAGACGCTGTCCGTATTGTTCGCTGGCAAGTTGAATGTGTTCTAAGAACACTCGTGGTGTCCTGAAATGTTCGTAAATAAACAACATGGGGGTGTCCTGAGGACACTGTCCATATTGTTCAATGGGAAGTTGAATGTGTTCTAAGAACACTCGTGGTGTCCTGAAATGTTCGTAAATAAACAACATGGGGGTGTCCTGAGGACGCTGTCCGTATTGTTCGATGGCAAGTTGAATGTGTTCTAAGAACACTCGCGGTGTTCTGAAATGTTCGCAAATAAACAAAATGGGGGTGTCCTGAGGACGCTGTCCGTATTGTTCTCTGGCAATTTGAATGTGTTCTAAGAACACTCGTGGTGTCCTGAAATGTTTGTAAATAAACAAAATGGGGGTGTCCTGAGGACGCTGTCCGTATTGTTCGATGGCAAGTTGAATGTGTTCTAAGAACACTCGCGGTATTCTGAAATGTTCGCAAATAAAAAAATGGGGGTGTTCTGAGGACGCTGTCCTTATTGTACTCTTGCAAGTTGAATGTGTTCTAAGAACACTTGTGGTGTCCTGAAATGTTCGTAAATAAACAACATGGGGGTGTCCTGAGGACGCTGTCCGTATTGTTCGATGGCAAGTTGAATGTGTTCTAAGAACACTCGGGGTGTCCTGAAATGTTCGCAAATAAACAAAATGGGGGTGTCCTGAAGGCGCTGTCCATATTGTTCTCTGGCAAGTTGAATGTGTTCTAAGAACACTCATGGAGTCCTGAAATGTTTGTAAATAAACACAATGGGGGAGTCCTGAGGACGCTGTCCATATTGTTCGATGGGAAGTTGAATGTGTTCTAAGAACACTTGCAATGTCCTGAAATGTTCGCAAATAAACAAAATGGGGGTGTCCTCAGAACGCTGTCCGTATTGTCGTTGTGAAGTTGAAAGTGTTCTAAGAACCCTCCCGGTGTCCTGAAATGTTCGTAGGGGGTGTCCTGAAGACGCTGTCCATATTGTTTGCTGGCAAGTTGAATGTGTTCTAAGATCACTCACAGTGTCCTGAAATGTTCGCAAACAAACGAAATGGGGGTGTTCTGAGGACGCTGTCGATATTGTTCGTTGTCAAGCTGAATGTGTTCTAAGCACACTCGCTGTGTCCTGAAATGTTCGCAAATAAGAAAATGGGGGTGTTCTGAATATGCTGTCCGTATTGTTCTCTTGCAAGTTGAATGTGTTCTAAGAACACTCGCGGTGTCCTGAAATGTTTGCAAATAAATGAAATGGGGGAGTTCTGAGGACGCTGTCCGTATTGTTCGTTGTCAAGTTGAAAGTGTTCTAAGAACTTTCGCGGTGTCCTGAAATGTTCGTACTGGGTGTCCTGAAGACGCTGTCCGTATTGTTCGCTGGCAAGTTGAACGTGTTTTAAGCACACTCGCGGTGTCCTGAAATGTTCGAAAATAAAAAATGGGCGTGTTCTGAGGACGCTGTCCGTATTGTTCGCTGGCAAGTTGCAAGTGTTCTAAGAACGCTCGCGGTGTCCTGAAATGTTCGTAGGGGGTGTCCTGAAGACGCTGTCCGTATTGTTCACTGGCAAGTTGAATGTGTTCTAAGAACATTTGCGGTGTCCTGAAATGTTCTCAAATAAAAAAAAGGGGGTGTTCTGAGGACGCTGTCTGTATTGTTCTCTTGCAAGTTGAATGTGTTCTAAGAACACTTGTGGTATCTTGAAATGTTCGTAAATAAACAAAATAGGGGTGTTCTGAGGACGCTGTCCGTATTGTTCTCTTGCAAGTTGAAGGTGTTCTAAGAACACTTGTGGTGTCCTGAAATGTTCGTAAATAAACAAAATGGGGGTGTTCTGAGGACATTGTCCGTTTTGTTCGTTGTCAGGTTTAAAGTGTTCTAAGAACACTCATGGTGTCCTGAAATGTTCATAGGGGGTGTCCTGAAGACGCTGTCGGTATTGTTCTCTGGCAAGTTGAATGTGTTCTAAGAACACTCGTGGTGTCCTGAAATGTTTGTAAATAAACAAAATGGGGGTGTCCTGAGGACGCTGTCCGTATTGTTTGATGGGAAGTTGAATGTGTTCTAAGAACACTCCAGTGTCCTGAAATGTTCGCAAATAAACAAAATGGGGGTGTCCTGAGGACGCTGTCCGTATTGTTCGCTGGCAAGTTGAATGTGTTCTAAGAACACTCGTGGTGTCCTGAAATGTTTGTAAATAAACAAAATGGGGGTGTCCTGAGGACGCTGTGCGTATTGTTCTCTGGCAAGTTGAATGTGTTGTAAGAACACTCGTGGTGTCCTGAAATGTTCGTAAATAAACAAAATGGGGGTGTCCTGAGGACACTGTCCATATTGTTCGATGGCAAGTTGAACGTGTTCTAAGAACACTCGTGGTGTCCTGAAATGTTCGTAAATAAACAAAATGGGGGTGTCCTGAGGACGCTGTCCTTATTGTTCTCTTGCAAGTTGAATGTGTTCTAAGAACACTTGTGGTGTCCTGAAAGGTTCGTAAATAAACAAAATCGGTGTGTTCTGAGGACGCTATCCGTTTTGTTCGTTGTCAAGTTTAAAGTGTTCTAAGAACACTCGCGGTGTCCTGAAATGTTCGTAGGGGGTGTCCTGAAGGCGCTGTCCATATTGTTCTCTGGCAAGTTGAATGTGTTGTAAGAACACTCATGGAGTCCTGAAATGTTTGTAAATTAACAAAATGGGGGTGTCCTGAGGACGCTGTCCGTATTGTTCGATGCGAAGTTGAATGTGTTCTAAGAACACTCGCAGTCCCTGAAATGTTCGTAAATAAACAAAATGGGGTGTCCTGAGGACGCTGTCCGTATTGTTCGATGGGAAGTTGAATGTGTTCTAAGAACACTCGCAGTCCCTGAAATGTTCGTAAATAAACAAAATGGGGTGTCCTCAGAACGCTGTCCGTATTGTTCGTTGTGAAGGTGAAAGTGTCCTAAGAACCCTACCGGTCTCATGAAATGTTCGTAGGGGGTGTCCTGAAGACGCTGTCCATATTGTTCGCTGGCAAGTTGAATGTGTTCTAAGAACACTCGCAGTGTCCTGAAATGTTCACAAATAAACGAAATGGGGGTGTTCTGAGGACGCTGTCCATATTGTTCGTTGTCAAGTTGAAAGTGTTCTAAGAACTGTCGCGGTGTCCTGAAATGTTCGTACGGGGTGTCCTGAAGACGCTGTCCGTATTGTTCGCTGGCAAGTTGAATGTGTTCTAAGAACACTCGCAGTGTCCTGAAATGTTCACAAATAAACGAAATGGGGGTGTTCTGAGGACGCTGTCCATATTGTTCGTTGTCAAGTTGAAAGTGTTCTAAGAACACTCGTGGTGTCCTGAAATGTTCGTAAATAAACAACATGGGGGTGTCCTGAGGACACTGTCCATATTGTTCAATGGGAAGTTGAATGTGTTCTAAGAACACTCGTGGTGTCCTGAAATGTTCGTAAATAAACAACATGGGGGTGTCCTGAGGACGCTGTCCGTATTGTTCGATGGCAAGTTGAATGTGTTCTAAGAACACTCGCGGTGTTCTGAAATGTTCGCAAATAAACAAAATGGGGGTGTCCTGAGGACGCTGTCCGTATTGTTCTCTGGCAATTTGAATGTGTTCTAAGAACACTCGTGGTGTCCTGAAATGTTTGTAAATAAACAAAATGGGGGTGTCCTGAGGACGCTGTCCGCATTGTTCGATGGCAAGTTGAATGTGTTCTAAGAACACTCGCGGTACTCTGAAATGTTCGCAAATAAAAAAATGAGGGTGTTCTGAGGACGCTGTCCTTATTGTACTCTTGCAAGTTGAATGTGTTCTAAGAACACTTGTGGTGTCCTGAAATGTTCGTAAATAAACAACATGGGGGTGTCCTGAGGACGCTGTCCGTATTGTTCGATGGCAAGTTGAATGTGTTCTAAGAACACTCGGGGTGTCCTGAAATGTTCGCAAATAAACAAAATGGGGGTGTCCTGAAGGCGCTGTCCATATTGTTCTCTGGCAAGATGAATGTGTTCTAAGAACGCTCATGGAGTCCTGAAATGTTTGTAAATAAACACAATGGGGGTGTCCTGAGGACGCTGTCCATATTGTTCGATGGGAAGTTGAATGTGTTCTAAGAACACTTGCAATGTCCTGAAATGTTCGCAAATAAACAAAATGGGGGTGTCCTCAGAACGCTGTCCGTATTGTCGTTGTGAAGTTGAAAGTGTTCTAAGAACCCTCCCGGTGTCCTGAAATGTTCGTAGGGGGTGTCCTGAAGACGCTGTCCATATTGTTTGCTGGCAAGTTGAATGTGTTCTAAGAACACTCACAGTGTCCTGAAATGTTCGCAAACAAACGAAATGGGGGTGTTCTGAGGACGCTGTCCATATTGTTTGTTGTCAAGTTGAATGTGTTCTAAGCACACTCGCTGTGTCCTGAAATGTTCGCAAATAAGAAAATGGGGGTGTTCTGAGGATGCTGTCCGTATTGTTCTCTTGCAAGTTGAAGGTGTTCTAAGAACACTCGCGGTGTCCTGAAATGTTCGCAAATAAATGAAATGGGGGTGTTCTGAGGACGCTGTCTGTATTGTTCGTTGTCAAGTTGAAAGTATTGTAAGAACTTTCGTGGTGTCCTGAAATGTTCGTACTGGGTGTCCTGAAGATGCTGTCCGTATTGTTTGCTGGCAAGTTGAACGTGTTTTAAGAACATTTGCGGTGTCCTGAAATGTTCTCAAATAAAAAAAAGGGGGTGTTCTGAGGACTCTGTCCGTATTGTTCTCTTGCAAGTTGAATGTGTTCTAAGAACACTTGTGGTATCTTGAAATGTTCGTAAATAAACAAAATAGGGGTGTTCTGAGGACGCTGTCCGTATTGTTCGCTGGCAAGTTGCAAGTGTTCTAAGAACACTCGCGGTGTCCTGAAATGTTCGTAGGGGGTGTCCTGAAGACGCTGTCCGTATTGTTCACTGGCAAGTTGAATGTGTTCTAAGAACATTTGCGGTGTCCTGAAATGTTCTCAAATAAAAAAAAGGGGGTGTTCTGAGGACTCTGTCCGTATTGTTCTCTTGCAAGTTGAATGTGTTCTAAGAACACTTGTGGTATCTTGAAATGTTCGTAAATAAACAAAATAGGGGTGTTCTGAGGACATTGTCCGTTTTGTTCGTTGTCCAGTTTAAAGTGTTCTAAGAACACTCGTGGTGTCCTGAAATGTTCATAGGGGGTGTCCTGAAGACGCTGTCCGTATTGTTCTCTGGCAAGTTGAATGTGTTCTAAGAACACTCGTGGTGTCCTGAAATGTTTGTAAATAAACAAAATGGGGGTGTCCTGAGGACGCTGTCCGTATTGTTTGATGGGAAGTTGAATGTGTTCTAAGAACACTCGCAGTGTCCTGAAATGTTCGCAAATAAACAAAATGGGGGTGTCCTGAGGACGCTTTCCGTATTGTCACTGGCAAGTTGAATGTGTTCTAAGAACACTGGTGGTGTCCTGAAATGTTTGTAAATAAACAAAATGGGGGTGTCCTGAGAACGCTGTGCGTATTGTTCTCTGGCAAGTTGAATGTGTTCTAAGAACACTCGTGGTGTCCTGAAATGTTCGTAAATAAACAAAATGGGGGTGTCTAGAGGACACTGTCCATATTGTTCAATGGGAAGTTGAATGTGTTCTAAGAACACTTGTGGTGTCCTGAAATGTTCGTAAATAAACAACATGGGGGTGTCCTGAGGACGCTGTCCATATTTTTCGATGGCAAGTTGAATGTGTTCTAAGAACACTCGCGGTGTTCTGAAATGTTCGCAAATAAAAAAATGGGGGTGTTCTGAGGACGCTGTCCTTATTGTTCTCTTGCAAGTTGAATGTGTTCTAAGAGCACTTGTGGTGTCCTGAAAGGTTCGTAAATAAACAAAATCGGGTTGTTCTGAGGACGCTATTCGTTTTGTTCGTTGTCAAGTTTAAAGTGTTCTAAGAACACTCGCGGTGTCCTGAAATGTTCGTAGGGGGTGTCCTGAAGGCGCTTTCCATATTGTTCTCTGGCAAGTTGAATGTTTTCTAAGAACAATCATGGAGTCCTGAAATGTTTGTAAATAAACAAAATGGGGGTGTCCTGAGGACGCTCTCCATATTGTTCGATGGGAAGTTGAATGTGTTCTAAGAACACTCGCAGTGTCCTGAAATGTTCTTAAATAAACAAAATGGGGTGTCCTGAGGACGCTGTCCGTATTGTTCGATGGGAAGTTGAATGTGTTCTAAGAACACTTGCAGTGTCCTGAAATATTCGCAAATAAACAAAATGGGGGTGTCTTCAGAACGCTGTCCGTATTGCTCGTTGTGAAGTTGAAAGTGTTCTAAGAACCCTCCCGGTGTCCTGAAATGTTCGTAGGGGGTGTCCTGAAGACGTTGTCCATATTGTTTGCTGGCAAGTTGAATGTGTTCTAAGAACACTCACAGTGTCCTGAAATGTTCGCAAATAAACAAAATGGGAGTGTTCTGAGGACGCTGTCCATATTGTTCGTTGTCAAGTTGAAAGTGTTCTAAGAACTGTCGCGGTGTCCTGAAATGTTCGTACGGGGTGTCCTGAAGACCCTGTCCGTATTGTTCGCTGGCAAGTTGAATGTGTTCTAAGCACACTCGCAGTGTCCTGAAATGTTCGCAAATAAAAAATGGGGATGTTCTGAGGACACTGTCCATATTGTTCGCTGGCAAGTTGCAAGTGTTCTAAGAACAATCGCGGTGTCCTGAAATGTTCGTAGGGGGTGTCCTGAAGACGCTGTCCGTATTGTTCACTGGCAAGTTGAATGTGTTCTAAGAACACTTGCGGTGTCCTGAAATGTTCGCAAATAAAAAAAAGGGGGTGTTCTGAGGACGCTGTCCGTATTGTTCTCTTGCAAGTTGAATGTGTTCTAAGAACACTTGTGGTGTCCTGAAATGTTCGTAAATAAAAAAATGGGGGTGTTCTGAGGACATTGTCCGTTTTGTTCGTTGTCAAGTTTAAAGTGTTCTAAGAACACTCGTGGTGTCCTGAAATGTTCACAGGGGGTGTCCTGAAGACGCTGTCCGTATTGATCTCTGGCAAGTTGAATGTGTTCTAAGAACACTCGTGGTGTCCTGAAATGTTTGAAATAAACAAAATGGGGGTGTCCTGAGGACGCTGTCCGTATTGTTCGATGGGAAGTTGAATGTGTTCTAAGAACACTCGCAGTGTCCTGAAATGTTCGCAAATAAACAAAATGGGGGTGTCCTGAGGACGCTGTCCGTATTGTTCGCTGGCAAGTTGAATGTGTTCTAAGAACACTTGTGGTGTCCTGAAATGTTCGCAAATAAACAAAATGGGTGTGTCCTGAGGACGCTGTCCGTATTGTTCTCTGGCAATTTGAATGTGTTCTAAGAACACTCGTGGTGTCCTGAAATGTTCGCAAATAAACAAAATGGGGGTGTCCTGAGGACGCTGTCCGTATTGTTCTCTGGCAATTTGAATGTGTTCTAAGAACACTCGTGGTGTCCTGAAATGTTTGTAAATAAACAAAATGGGGGTGTCCTGAGGACGCTGTCCATATTGTTCAATGGCAAGTTGAATGTGTTCTAAGAACACTCGCGGTGTTCTGAAATGTTCACAAATAAAACAATGGGGGTGTTCTGAGGACGCTGTCCTTATTGTTCTCTTGCAAGTTGAATGTGTTCTAAGAGCACTTGTGGTGTCCTGAAAGGTTCGTAAATAAACAAAATCGCGTTGTTCTGAGGACGCTATTCGTTTTGTTCGTTGTCCAGTTTAAAGTGTTCTAAGAACACTCGCGGTGTCCTGAAATGTTCGTAGGGGGTGTCCTGAAGGCGCTGTCCATATTGTTCTCTGGCAATTTGAATGTTTTCTAAGAACACTCATGGAGTCCTGAAATGTTTGTAAATAAACAAAATGGGGGTGTCCTGAGGACGCTGTCCATATTGTTCGATGGGAAGTTGAATGTGTTCTATGAACACTCGCAGTGTCCTGAAATGTTCGTAAATAAACAAAATGGGGTGTCCTGAGGACGCTGTCCGTATTGTTCCATGGGAAGTTGAATGTGTTCTAAGAACACTTGCAGTGTCCTGAAATGTTCGCAAATAAACAAAATGGGGGTGTCCTCAGAACGCTGTCCGTATTGTTCGTTGTGAAGTTGAAAGTGTTCTAAGAACCCTCCCGGTGTCCTGAAATGTTCGTAGGGGGTGTCCTGAAGAAGCTGTCCATATTGTTTGCTGGCAAGTTGAATGTGTTCTAAGAACACTCGCAGTGTCCTGAAATGTTCGCAAATAAACGAAATGGGGGTGTTCTGAGGACGCTGTCCATATTGTTCGTTGTCAAGTTGAAAGTGTTCTAAGAACTGTCGCGGTGTCCTGAAATGTTCGTACGGGGTGTCCTGAAGACGCTGTCCGTATTGTTCGCTGGCAAGTTGAATGTGTTCTAAGCACACTCGCGGTGTCCTGAAATGGTCGCAAATAAAAAATGGGGGTGTTCTGAGGACGCTGTCCATATTGTTCGCTGGCAAGTTGCAAGTGTTCTAAGAACACTCGCGGTGTCCTGAAATGTTCGTAGGGGGTGTCCTGAAGACGCTGTCTGTATTGTTCACAGGCAAGTTGAATGTGTTCTAAGAACACTTGCGGTGTCCTGAAATGTTCGCAAATAAAAAAAAGGGGGTGTTCTGAGGACGCTGTCCGTATTGTTCTCTTGCAAGTTGAATGTGTTCTAAGAACACTTGTGGTGTCCTGAAATGTTCGTAAATAAACAAAATGGGGGTGTTCTGAGGACATTGTCCGTTTTGTTCGTTGTCAGGTTTAAAGTGTTCTAAGAACACTCGTGGTGTCCTGAAATGTTCATAGGGGGTGTCCTGAAGACGCTGTCCGTATTGTTCTCTGGCAAGTTGAATGTGTTCTAAGAACACTCGTGGTGTCCTGAAATGTTTGAAATAAACAAAATGGGGGTGTCCTGAGGACGCTGTCCGTATTGTTCGATGGGAAGTTGAATGTGTTCTAAGAACACTCGCATTGTCCTGAAATGTTCGCAAATAAACAAAATGGGGGTGTCCTGAGGACGCTGTCCGTATTGTTCGCTGGCAAGTTGAATGTGTTCTAAGAACAATTGTGGTGTCCTGAAATGTTTGTAAATAAACAAAATGGGGTGTCCTGAGGACGCTGTCCATATTGTTCTCTGGCAAGTTGAATGTGTTGTAAGAACACTCGTGGTGTCCTGAAATGTTCGTAAATAAACAAAATGGGGGTGTCCTGAGGACACTGTCCATATTGTTCAATGGGAAGTTGAATGTGTTCTAACAACACTAGTGGTGTCCTGAAATGTTCGTAAATAAACAAAATGGGGGTGTCCTGAGGACGCTGTCCGTATTGTTCGATGGCAAGTTGAACGTGTTCTAAGAACACTCGCGGTGTCCTGAAATGTTCGCAAATAAACAAAATGGGGGTGTCCTGAGGACCCTGTCCGTATTGTTCTCTGGCAATTTGAAGGTGTTCTAAGAACACTCGTGGTGTCCTGAAATATTTGTAAATAAACAAAATGGGGGTGTCCTGAGGACACTCTCCGTATTATTCGATGGTAAGTTGAATGTGTTCTAAGAACACTCGCGGTGTTCTGAAATGTTCGCAAATAAAAAAATGGGGGTGTTCTGAGGACGCTGTCCTTATTGTTCTCTTGCAAGTTGAATGTGTTCTAAGAACACTTGTGGTGTCCTGAAAGGTTCGTAAATAAACAAAATCGGGGTGTTCTGAGGACGCTATCCGTTTTGTTTGTTGTCAAGTTTAAAGTGTTCTAAGAACACTCGCGGTGTCCTGAAATGTTCGTAGGGGATGTCCTGAAGGCGCTGTCCATATTGTTCTCTAGCAAGTTGAGTGTGTTCTAAGAACACTCATGGAGTCCTGAAATGTTTGTAAATAAACAAAATAGGGGTGTCCTGAGGAAGCTGTCCGTATTGTTCGATGGGAAGTTGAATGTGTTCTAAGAACACTCGCAGTCCCTGAAATGTTCGTAAATAAACAAAATGGGGTGTCCTGAGGACGCTGTCCGTATTGTTCGATGGGAAGTTGAATGTGTTCTAAGAACACTTGCAGTGTCCTGAAATGTTCGCAAATAAACAAAATGGGGGTGTCCTCAGAACGCTGTCCGTATTGTTCGTTGTGAAGTTGAAAGTGTCCTAAGAACCCTCCCGGTCTCCTGAAATGTTCGTAGGGGGTGTCCTGAAGATGCTGTCCATATTGTTCGCTGGCAAGTTGAATGTGTTCTAAGAACACTCGCGGTAATCTGAAATGTTCGCAAATAAAAAAATGGGGGTGTTCTGAGGACGCTGTCCTTATTGTTCTCTTGCAAGTTGAATGTGTTCTAAGAACACTTGTGGTGGCCTGAAACGTTCATAAATAATCAAAATCGGGGTGTTCTGAGGACGCTATCCGTTTTGTTCGTTGTCAAGTTTAAAGTGTTCTAAGAACACTTGCGGTGTCCTGAAATGTTCGTAGGCGGTGTCCTGAAGACGCTGTCCATATTGTTTGCTGGCAAGTTGAATGTGTTCTAAGAACACTCGCAGTGTCCTGAAACGTTCGCAAATAAACAAAATGGGGGTGTTCTGAGGACGCTGTCCATATTGTTCATTGTCAAGTTGAAAGTGTTCTAAGAACTGTCGCAGTGTCCTGAAATGTTCGTACGGGGTGTCCTGAAGACGCTGTCCGTATTGTTCGCTGGCAAGTTGAATGTGTTCTAAACACACTTGCGGTCTCCTGATATGTTCGCAAATAAGAAAATGGGGGTGTTCTGAGGACGCTGTCCGTATTGTTTTCTCACAAGTTGAATGTCTTCTAAGAACACTCATGGAGTCCTGAAATGTTTGTAAATAAACAAAATGGGGGTGTCCTGAGGACGCTGTCCATATTGTTCGATGGGAAGTTGAATGTGTTCTAAGAACACTAGCAGTGTCCTGAAATGTTTCTTAAATAAACAAAATGGGGTGTCCTGAGGACACTGTCCGTATTGTTCGATGGGAAGTTGAATGTGTTCTAAGAACACTTGTAATGTCCTGAAATGTTCGCAAATAAACAAAATGGGGGTGTCCTCAGAACGCTGTCCGTATTGTTCGTTGTGAAGTTGAAAGTGTTCTAAGAACCCTCCCGGTGTCCTGAAATGTTCGTAGGGGGTGTCCTGAAGACGCTGTCCATATTGTTTGCTGGCAAGTTGAATGTGTTCTAAGAACACTCGCAGTGTCCTGAAATGTTCGCAAATAAGAAAATGGGGGTGTTCTGAGGACGCTGTCCGTATTGTTCTCTTGCAAGTTGAATGTGTTCTAAGAACACTCGCGGTGTCCTGAAATGTTCACAAATAAAAGAAATGGGGGTGTTCTGAGGACGCTCTGTCCGTATTGTTCGTTGTCAAGTTGAAAGTGTTCTAAGAACTTTCGCGGTGTCCTGAAATGTTCGTACTGGGTGTCCTGAAGACACTGTCCGTATTGTTCGCTGGCAAGTTGAACGTGTTTTAGGCACACTCGCGGTGTCCTGAAATGTTCGCAAATAAAAAATGGGGGTGTTCTGAGGACGCTGTCCGTATTGTTCGCTGGCAAGTTGCAAGTGTTCTAAGAACACTTGCGGTGTCCTGAAATGTTCGTAGGGGGTGTCCTGAAGACGCTGTCCGCATTGTTCACTGGCAAGTTGAATGTGTTCTAAGAACATTTGCGGTGTCCTGAAATGTTCGCAAATAAAAAAAAGGGGGTGTTCTGAGGACGCTGTCCGTATTGTTCTCTTGCAAGTTGAATGTGTTCTAAGAACACTTGTGGTATCTTGAAATGTTCGTAAATAAACAAAATGGGGGTGTTCTGAGGACATTGTCCGTTTTGTTCGTTGTCAAGTTTAAAGTGTTCTAAGAACACTCGTGGTGCCCCGAAATGTTCATAGGGGGTGTCCTGAAGACGCTGTCCGTATTGTTCTCTGGCAAGTTGAATGTGTTCTAAGAACACTTGTGGTGTCCTGAAATGTTTGTAAATAAACAAAATGGGGGTGTCCTGAGGACGCTGTCCGTATTGTTCGATGGGAAGTTGAATGTGTTCTAAGAACACTTGTGGTGTCCTGAAATGTTCGTAAATAAACAAAATGGGGGTGTTCTGAGGACATTGTCCGTTTTGTTCGTTGTCAGGTTTAAAGTGTTCTAAGAACACTCGTGGTTTCCTGAAATGTTCACAGGGGGTGTCCTGAAGACGCTGTCCGGCTTGTTCTCTGGCAAGTTGAATGTGTTCTAAGAACACTCGTGGTGTCCTGAAATGTTTGAAAATAAACAAAATGGGGTGTCCTGAGGACGCTGTCCATATTGTTCTCTGGCAAGTTGAATGTGTTGTAAGAACACTCGTGGTGTCCTGAAATGTTCGTAAATAAACAAAATGGGGGTGTCCTGAGGACACTGTCCATATTGTTCAATGGGAAGTTGAATGTGTTCTAACAACACTAGTGGTGTCCTGAAATGTTCGTAAATAAACAAAATGGGGGTGTCCTGAGGACGCTGTCCGTATTGTTCGATGGCAAGTTGAACGTGTTCTAAGAACACTCGCGGTGTCCTGAAATGTTCGCAAATAAACAAAATGGGGGTGTCCTGAGGACCCTGTCCGTATTGTTCTCTGGCAATTTGAAGGTGTTCTAAGAACACTCGTGGTGTCCTGAAATGTTTGTAAATAAACAAAATGGGGGTGTCCTGAGGACACTCTCCGTATTATTCGATGGTAAGTTGAATGTGTTCTAAGAACACTCGCGGTGTACTGAAATGTTCGCAAATAAAAAAATGGGGGTGTTCTGAGGACGCTGTCCTTATTGTTCTCTTGCAAGTTGAATGTGTTCTAAGAACACTTGTGGTGTCCTGAAAGGTTCGTAAATAAACAAAATCGGGGTGTTCTGAGGACGCTATCCGTTTTGTTCGTTGTCAAGTTTAAAGTGTTCTAAGAACACTCGCAGTCCCTGAAATGTTCGTAAATAAACAAAATGGGGTGTCCTGAGGACGCTGTCCGTATTGTTCGATGGGAAGTTGAATGTGTTCTAAGAACACTTGCAGTGTCCTGAAATGTTCGCAAATAAACAAAATGGGGGTGTCCTCAGAACGCTGTCCGTATTGTTCGTTGTGAAGTTGAAAGTGTCCTAAGAACCCTCCTGGTCTCCTGAAATGTTCGTAGGGGGTGTCCTGAAGATGCTGTCCATATTGTTCGCTGGCAAGTTGAATGTGTTCTAAGAACACTCGCGGTAATCTGAAATGTTCGCAAATAAAAAAATGGGGGTGTTCTGAGGACGCTGTCCTTATTGTTCTCTTGCAAGTTGAATGTGTTCTAAGAACACTTGTGGTGGCCTGAAACGTTCATAAATAATCAAAATCGGGGTGTTCTGAGGACGCTATCCGTTTTGTTCGTTGTCAAGTTTAAAGTGTTCTAAGAACACTCGCAGTGTCCTGAAATGTTCGCAAATAAACAAAATGGGGGTGTCCTGAGGACGCTGTCCGAATTGTTCGATGGCAAGTTGAATGTGTTCTAAGAACACTCGCGGTGTCCTGAAATGTTCGCAAATAAACAAAATGGGTGTGTCCTGAGGACGCTGTCCGTATTGTTCGATGGCAAGTTGAACCTGTTCTAAGAACACTCGCGGTGTCCTGAAATGTTCGCAAATAAACAAAATGGGGGTGTCCTGAGGACCCTGTCCGTATTGTTCTCTGGCAATTTGAAGGTGTTCTAAGAACACTCGTGGTGTCCTGAAATGTTTGTAAATAAACGAAATGGGGGTGTCCTGAGGACACTCTCCGTATTATTCGATGGTAAGTTGAATGTGTTCTAAGAACACTCGCGGTGTTCTGAAATGTTCGCAAATAAAAAAATGGGGGTGTTCTGAGGACGCTGCCCTTATTGTTCTCTTGCAAGTTGAATGTGTTCTAAGAACACTTGTGGTGTCCTGAAAGGTTCGTAAATAAACAAAATCGGGGTGTTCTGAGGACGCTATCCGTTTTGTTCGTTGTCAAGTTTAAAGTGTTCTAAGAACACTCGCGGTGTCCTGAAATGTTCGTAGGGGATGTCCTGAAGGCGCTGTCCATATTGTTCTCTAGCAAGTTGAGTTTGTTCTAAGAACACTCATGGAGTCCTGAAATGTTTGTAAATAAACAAAATAGGGGTGTCCTGAGGAAGCTGTCCGTATTGTTCGATGGGAAGTTGAATGTGTTCTAAGAACACTCGCAGTCCCTGAAATGTTCGTAAATAAACAAAATGGGGTGTCCTGAGGACGCTGTCCGTATTGTTCGATGGGAAGTTGAATGTGTTCTAAGAACACTTGCAGTGTCCTGAAATGTTCGCAAATAAACAAAATGGGGGTGTCCTCAGAACGCTGTCCGTATTGTTCGTTGTGAAGTTGAAAGTGTCCTAAGAACCCTCCCGGTCTCCTGAAATGTTCGTAGGGGGTGTCCTGAAGATGCTGTCCATATTGTTCGCTGGCAAGTTGAATGTGTTCTAAGAACACTCGCGGTAATCTGAAATGTTCGCAAATAAAAAAATGGGGGTGTTCTGAGGACGCTGTCCTTATTGTTCTCTTGCAAGTTGAATGTGTTCTAAGAACACTTGTGGTGGCCTGAAACGTTCATAAATAATCAAAATCGGGGTGTTCTGAGGAAGCTATCCGTTTTGTTCGTTGTCAAGTTTAAAGTGTTCTAAGAACACTCGCAGTGTCCTGAAATGTTCGCAAATAAACAAAATGGGGGTGTCCTGAGGACGCTGTCCGAATTGTTCGATGGCAAGTTGAATGTGTTCTAAGAACACTCGCGGTGTCCTGAAATGTTCGCAAATAAACAAAATGGGTGTGTCCTGAGGACGCTGTCCGTATTGTTCTCTGGCAATTTGAATGTGTTCTAAGAACACTCGTGGTGTCCTGAAATGTTCGCAAATAAACAAAATGGGGGTGTCCTGAGGACGATGTCCGTATTGTTCTCTGGCAATTTGAAGGTGTTCTAAGAACACTCGTGGTGTCCTGAAATGTTTGTAAATAAACAAAATGGGGGTGTCCTGAGGACGCTGTCCATATTGTTCGATGGCAAGTTGAATGTGTTCTAAGAACACTCGCGGTGTTCTGAAATGTTCGCAAATAAAAAAATGGGGGTGTTCTGAGGACTCTGTCCTTATTGTTCTCTTGCAAGTTGAATGTGTTCTAAGAACACTTGTGGTGTCCTGAAAGGTTCGTAAATAAACAAAATCGGGGTGTTCTGAGGACGCTATCCGTTTTGTTCGTTGTCAAGTTTAAAGTGTTCTAAGAACACTCGCGGTGTCCTGAAATGTTCGTAGGGGATGTCCTGAAGGCGCTGTCCATATTGTTCTCTAGCAAGTTGAGTGTGTTCTAAGAACACTCATGGAGTCCTGAAATGTTTGTAAATAAACAAAATAGGGGTGTCCTGAGGAAGCTGTCCGTATTGTTCGATGGGAAGTTGAATGTGTTCTAAGAACACTTGCAGTGTCCTGAAATGTTCGCAAATAAACAAAATGGGGGTGTCCTCAGAACGCTGTCCGTATTGTTCGTTGTGAAGTTGAAAGTGTCCTAAGAACCCTCCCGGTCTCCTGAAATGTTCGTAGGGGGTGTCCTGAAGATGCTGTCCATATTGTTCGCTGGCAAGTTGAATGTGTTCTAAGAACACTCGCGGTATTCTGAAATGTTCGCAAATAAAAAAATGGGGGTGTTCTGAGGACGCTGTCCTTATTGTTCTCTTGCAAGTTGAATGTGTTCTAAGAACACTTGTGGTGGCCTGAAAGGTTCGTAAATAATCAAAATCGGGGTGTTCTGAGGACACTATCCGTTTTGTTCGTTGTCAAGTTTAAAGTGTTCTAAGAACACTTGCGGTGTCCTGAAATGTTCGTAGGCGGTGTCCTGAAGACGCTGTCCATATTGTTTGCTAGCAAGTTGAATGTGTTCTAAGAACACTCGCAGTGTCCTGAAATGTTCGCAAATAAACGAAATGGGGGTGTTCTGAGGACGCTGTCCATATTGTTCATTGTCAAGTTGAAAGTGTTCTAAGAACTGTCGCAGTGTCCTGAAATGTTTGTACGGGGTGTCCAGAATACGCTGTCCGTATTGTTCGCTGGCAAGTTGAATGTGTTCTAAACACACTTGCGGTCTCCTGATATGTTCGCAAATAAGAAAATGGGGGTGTTCTGAGGACGCTGTCCGTATTGTTCTCTTGCAAGTGGAATGTGTTCTAAGAACACTCATGGAGTCCTGAAATGTTTGTAAATAAACAAAATGGGGGTGTCCTGAGGACGCTGTCCATATTGTTCGATGGGAAGTTGAATGTGTTCTAAGAACACTCGCAGTGTCCTGAAATGTTCGTAAATAAACAAAATGGGGTGTCCTGAGGACACTGTCCGTATTGTTCGATGGGAAGTTGAATGTGTTCTAAGAACACTTGTAATGTCCTGAAATGTTCGCAAATAAACAAAATGGGGGTGTCCTCAGAACGCTGTCCGTATTGTTCGTTGTGAAGTTGAAAGTGTTCTAAGAACCCTCCCGGTGTCCTGAAATGTTCGTAGGGGGTGTCCTGAAGACGCTGTCCATATTGTTTGCTGGCAAGTTGAATGTGTTCTAAGAACACTCGCAGTGTCCTGAAATGTTCGCAAATAAACGAAATGGGGGTGTTCTGAGGACGCTGTCCATATTGTTCGTTGTCAAGTTGAAAGTGTTCTAAGAACTGTCGCAGTGTCTTGAAATGTTCGTACGGGGTGTCCTGAAGACGCTATCCGTATTGTTCGCTGGCAAGTTGAATGTGTTCTAAGCACACTCGCGGTGTCCTGAAATGTTCGCAAATAAGAAAATGGGGGTGTTCTGAGGACGCTGTCCGTATTGTTATCTTGCAAGTTGAATGTGTTCTAAGAACACTTGCGGTGTCCTGAAATGTTCACAAATAAAAGAAATGGGGGTGTTCTGAGGACGCTGTCAGTATTGTTCGTTGTCAAGTTGAAAGTGTTCTAAGAACTTTCGCGGTGTCCTGAAATGTTCGTACTGGGTGTCCTGAAGACGCTGTCCGTATTGTTCGCTGGCAAGTTGAACGTGTTTTAGGCACACTCGCGGTGTCCTGAAATGTTCGCAAATAAAAAAAAGGGGGTGTTCTGGGGACGCTGTCCGTATTGTTCTCTTGCAAGTTGAATGTGTTCTAAGAAAACTTGTGGTGTCCTGAAA
Organism: Ambystoma mexicanum; assembly: GCF_040938575.1. NCBI lineage: Eukaryota > Metazoa > Chordata > Amphibia > Caudata > Ambystomatidae > Ambystoma > Ambystoma mexicanum. The sequence continues at coordinate 743,972,667 of NC_090928.1, forward strand.
TGTTCGTAAATAAACAAAATGGGGGTGTTCTGAGGACATTGTCCGTTTTGTTCGTTGTCAGGTTTAAAGTGTTCTAAGAACACTCGTGGTGTCCTGAAATGTTCATAGCGGGTGTCCTGAAGACGCTGTCCGTATTGTTCTCTGGCAAGTTGAATGTGTTCTAAGAACACTCGTGGTGTCCTGAAATGTTTGTAAATAAACAAAATGGGGGTGTCCTGAGGACGCTGTCCATATTGTTCGATGGGAAGTTGAATGTGTTCTAAGAACACTCGCAGTGTCCTGAAATGTTCGTAAATAAACAAAATGGGGTGTCCTGAGGACACTGTCCGTATTGTTCGATGGGAAGTTGAATGTGTTCTAAGAACACTTGTAATGTCCTGAAATGTTCGCAAATAAACAAAATGGGGGTGTCCTCAGAACGCTGTCCGTATTGTTCGTTGTGAAGTTGAAAGTGTTCTAAGAACCCTCCCGGTGTCCTGAAATGTTCGTAGGGGGTGTCCTGAAGACGCTGTCCATATTGTTTGCTGGCAAGTTGAATGTGTTCTAAGAACACTCGCAGTGTCCTGAAATGTTCGCAAATAAACGAAATGGGGGTGTTCTGAGGACGCTGTCCATATTGTTCGTTGTCAAGTTGAAAGTGTTCTAAGAACTGTCGCAGTGTCTTGAAATGTTCGTACGGGGTGTCCTGAAGACGCTATCCGTATTGTTCGCTGGCAAGTTGAATGTGTTCTAAGCACACTCGCGGTGTCCTGAAATGTTCGCAAATAAGAAAATGGGGGTGTTCTGAGGACGCTGTCCGTATTGTTATCTTGCAAGTTGAATGTGTTCTAAGAACACTTGCGGTGTCCTGAAATGTTCACAAATAAAAGAAATGGGGGTGTTCTGAGGACGCTGTCAGTATTGTTCGTTGTCAAGTTGAAAGTGTTCTAAGAACTTTCGCGGTGTCCTGAAATGTTCGTACTGGGTGTCCTGAAGACGCTGTCCGTATTGTTCGCTGGCAAGTTGAACGTGTTTTAGGCACACTCGCGGTGTCCTGAAATGTTCGCAAATAAAAAAAAGGGGGTGTTCTGGGGACGCTGTCCGTATTGTTCTCTTGCAAGTTGAATGTGTTCTAAGAAAACTTGTGGTGTCCTGAAATGTTCGTAAATAAACAAAATGGGGGTGTTCTGAGGACATTGTCCGTTTTGTTCGTTGTCAGGTTTAAAGTGTTCTAAGAACACTCGTGGTGTCCTGAAATGTTCATAGCGGGTGTCCTGAAGACGCTGTCCGTATTGTTCTCTGGCAAGTTGAATGTGTTCTAAGAACACTCGTGGTGTCCTGAAATGTTTGAAATAAACAAAATGGGGGTGTCCTGAGGACGCTGTCCGTATTGTTCGATGGGAAGTTGAATGTGTTCTAAGAACACTCGCATTGTCCTGAAATGTTCGCAAATAAACAAAATGGGGGTGTCCTGAGGACGCTGTCCGTATTGTTCGCTGGCAAGTTGAATGTGTTCTAAGAACAATTGTGGTGTCCTGAAATGTTTGTAAATAAACAAAATGGGGGTGTCCTGAGGACGCTGTCCATATTGTTCTCTGGCAAGTTGAATGTGTTGTAAGAACACTCGTGGTGTCCTGAAATGTTCGTAAATAAACAAAATGGGGGTGTCCTGAGGACACTGTCCATATTGTTCAATGGGAAGTTGAATGTGTTCTAACAACACTAGTGGTGTCCTGAAATGTTCGTAAATAAACAAAATGGGGGTGTCCTGAGGACGCTGTCCGTAATGTTCGATGGCAAGTTGAACCTGTTCTAAGAACACTCGCGGTGTCCTGAAATGTTCGCAAATAAACAAAATGGGGGTGTCCTGAGGACCCTGTCCGTATTGTTCTCTGGCAATTTGAAGGTGTTCTAAGAACACTCGTGGTGTCCTGAAATGTTTGTAAATAAACGAAATGGGGGTGTCCTGAGGACACTCTCCGTATTATTCGATGGTAAGTTGAATGTGTTCTAAGAACACTCGCGGTGTCCTGAAAGGTTCGTAAATAAACAAAATCGGGGTGTTCTGAGGACGCTATCCGTTTTGTTCGTTGTCAAGTTTAAAGTGTTCTAAGAACACTCGCGATGTCCTGAAATGTTCGTAGGGGATGTCCTGAAGGCGCTGTCCATATTGTTCTCTAGCAAGTTGAGTTTGTTCTAAGAACACTCATGGAGTCCTGAAATGTTTGTAAATAAACAAAATAGGGGTGTCCTGAGGAAGCTGTCCGTATTGTTCGATGGGAAGTTGAATGTGTTCTAAGAACACTCGCAGTCCCTGAAATGTTCGTAAATAAACAAAATGGGGTGTCCTGAGGACGCTGTCCGTATTGTTCGATGGGAAGTTGAATGTGTTCTAAGAACACTTGCAGTGTCCTGAAATGTTCGCAAATAAACAAAATGGGGGTGTCCTCAGAACGCTGTCCGTATTGTTCGTTGTGAAGTTGAAAGTGTCCTAAGAACCCTCCCGGTCTCCTGAAATGTTCGTAGGGGGTGTCCTGAAGATGCTGTCCATATTGTTCGCTGGCAAGTTGAATGTGTTCTAAGAACACTCGCGGTAATCTGAAATGTTCGCAAATAAAAAAATGGGGGTGTTCTGAGGACGCTGTCCTTATTGTTCTCTTGCAAGTTGAATGTGTTCTAAGAACACTTGTGGTGGCCTGAAACGTTCATAAATAATCAAAATCGGGGTGTTCTGAGGACGCTATCCGTTTTGTTCGTTGTCAAGTTTAAAGTGTTCTAAGAACACTCGCAGTGTCCTGAAATGTTCGCAAATAAACAAAATGGGGGTGTCCTCAGAACGCTGTCCGTATTGTTCGTTGTGAAGTTGAAAGTGTTCTAAGAACCCTCCCGGTGTCCTGAAATGTTCGCAAATAAACAAAATGGGGGTGTCCTGAGGACCCTGTCCGTATTGTTCTCTGGCAATTTGAAGGTGTTCTAAGAACACTCGTGGTGTCCTGAAATGTTTGTAAATAAACGAAATGGGGGTGTCCTGAGGACACTCTCCGTATTATTCGATGGTAAGTTGAATGTGTTCTAAGAACACTCGCGGTGTCCTGAAATGTTCGCAAATAAACAAAATGGGGGTGTCCTGAGGACCCTGTCCGTATTGTTCTCTGGCAATTTGAAGGTGTTCTAAGAACACTCGTGGTGTCCTGAAATGTTTGTAAATAAACGAAATGGGGGTGTCCTGAGGACACTCTCCGTATTATTCGATGGTAAGTTGAATGTGTTCTAAGAACACTCGCGGTGTCCTGAAAGGTTCGTAAATAAACAAAATCGGGGTGTTCTGAGGACGCTATCCGTTTTGTTCGTTGTCAAGTTTAAAGTGTTCTAAGAACACTCGCGATGTCCTGAAATGTTCGTAGGGGATGTCCTGAAGGCGCTGTCCATATTGTTCTCTAGCAAGTTGAGTTTGTTCTAAGAACACTCATGGAGTCCTGAAATGTTTGTAAATAAACAAAATAGGGGTGTCCTGAGGAAGCTGTCCGTATTGTTCGATGGGAAGTTGAATGTGTTCTAAGAACACTCGCAGTCCCTGAAATGTTCGTAAATAAACAAAATGGGGTGTCCTGAGGACGCTGTCCGTATTGTTCGATGGGAAGTTGAATGTGTTCTAAGAACACTTGCAGTGTCCTGAAATGTTCGCAAATAAACAAAATGGGGGTGTCCTCAGAACGCTGTCCGTATTGTTCGTTGTGAAGTTGAAAGTGTCCTAAGAACCCTCCCGGTCTCCTGAAATGTTCGTAGGGGGTGTCCTGAAGATGCTGTCCATATTGTTCGCTGGCAAGTTGAATGTGTTCTAAGAACACTCGCGGTAATCTGAAATGTTCGCAAATAAAAAAATGGGGGTGTTCTGAGGACGCTGTCCTTATTGTTCTCTTGCAAGTTGAATGTGTTCTAAGAACACTTGTGGTGGCCTGAAACGTTCATAAATAATCAAAATCGGGGTGTTCTGAGGACGCTATCCGTTTTGTTCGTTGTCAAGTTTAAAGTGTTCTAAGAACACTCGCAGTGTCCTGAAATGTTCGCAAATAAACAAAATGGGGGTGTCCTCAGAACGCTGTCCGTATTGTTCGTTGTGAAGTTGAAAGTGTTCTAAGAACCCTCCCGGTGTCCTGAAATGTTCGTAGGGGGTGTCCTGAAGACGCTGTCCATATTGTTTGCTGGCAAGTTGAATGTGTTCTAAGAACACTTGTGGTGGCCTGAAACGTTCATAAATAATCAAAATCGGGGTGTTCTGAGGACGCTATCCGTTTTGTTCGTTGTCAAGTTTAAAGTGTTCTAAGAACACTCGCAGTGTCCTGAAATGTTCGCAAATAAACGAAATGGGGGTGTTCTGAGGACGCTGTCCATATTGTTCGTTGTCAAGTTGAAAGTGTTCTAAGAACTGTCGCAGTGTCCTGAAATGTTCGTACGGGGTGTCCTGAAGACGCTATCCGTATTGTTCGCTGGCAAGTTGAATGTGTTCTAAGCACACTCGCGGTGTCCTGAAATGTTCGCAAATAAGAAAATGGGGGTGTTCTGAGGACGCTGTCCGTATTGTTCTCTTGCAAGTTGAATGTGTTCTAAGAACACTTGCGGTGTCCTGAAATGTTCACAAATAAAAGAAATGGGGGTGTTCTGAGGACGCTGTCAGTATTGTTCGTTGTCAAGTTGAAAGTGTTCTAAGAACTTTCGCGGTGTCCTGAAATGTTCGTACTGGGTGTCCTGAAGACGCTGTCCGTATTGTTCGCTGGCAAGTTGAACGTGTTTTAGGCACACTCGCGGTGTCCTGAAATGTTCGCAAATAAAAAAAAGGGGGTGTTCTGGGGACGCTGTCCGTATTGTTCTCTTGCAAGTTGAATGTGTTCTAAGAAAACTTGTGGTGTCCTGAAATGTTCGTAAATAAACAAAATGGGGGTGTTCTGAGGACATTGTCCGTTTTGTTCGTTGTCAGGTTTAAAGTGTTCTAAGAACACTCGTGGTGTCCTGAAATGTTCATAGGGGGTGTCCTGAAGACGCTGTCCGTATTGTTCTCTGGCAAGTTGAATGTGTTCTAAGAACAATCGTGGTGTCCTGAAATGTTTGAAATAGACAAAATGGGGGTGTCCTGAGGACGCTGTCCGTATTGTTCGATGGGAAGTTGAATGTGTTCTAAGAACACTCGCATTGTCCTGAAATGTTCGCAAATAAACAAAATGGGGGTGTCCTGAGGACGCTGTCCGTATTGTTCGCTGGCAAGTTGAATGTGTTCTAAGAACAATTGTGGTGTCCTGAAATGTTTGTAAATAAACAAAATGGGGGTGTCCTGAGGACGCTGTCCATATTGTTCTCTGGCAAGTTGAATGTGTTGTAAGAACACTCGTGGTGTCCTGAAATGTTCGTAAATAAACAAAATGGGGGTGTCCTGAGGACACTGTCCATATTGTTCAATGGGAAGTTGAATGTGTTCTAACAACACTAGTGGTGTCCTGAAATGTTCGTAAATAAACAAAATGGGGGTGTCCTGAGGACGCTGTCCGTATTGTTCGATGGCAAGTTGAACCTGTTCTAAGAACACTCGCGGTGTCCTGAAATGTTCGCAAATAAACAAAATGGGGGTGTCCTGAGGACCCTGTCCGTATTGTTCTCTGGCAATTTGAAGGTGTTCTAAGAACACTCGTGGTGTCCTGAAATGTTTGTAAATAAACAAAATGGGGGTGTCCTGAGGACACTCTCCGTATTATTCGATGGTAAGTTGAATGTGTTCTAAGAACACTCGCGGTGTTCTGAAATGTTCGCAAATAAAAAAATGGGGGTGTTCTGAGGACGCTGTCCTTATTGTTCTCTTGCAAGTTGAATGTGTTCTAAGAACACTTGTGGTGTCCTGAAAGGTCCGTAAATAAACAAAATCGGGGTGTTCTGAGGACGCTATCCGTTTTGTTCGTTGTCAAGTTTAAAGTGTTCTAAGAACACTCGCGGTGTCCTGAAATGTTCGTAGGGGATGTCCTGAAGGCGCTGTCCATATTGTTCTCTAGCAAGTTGAGTGTGTTCTAAGAACACTCATGGAGTCCTGAAATGTTTGTAAATAAACAAAATAGGGGTGTCCTGAGGAAGCTGTCCGTATTGTTCGATGGGAAGTTGAATGTGTTCTAAGAACACTCGCAGTCCCTGAAATGTTCGTAAATAAACAAAATGGGGTGTCCTGAGGACGCTGTCCGTATTGTTCGATGGGAAGTTGAATGTGTTCTAAGAACACTTGCAGTGTCCTGAAATGTTCGCAAATAAACAAAATGGGGGTGTCCTCAGAACGCTGTCCGTATTGTTCGTTGTGAAGTTGAAAGTGTCCTAAGAACCCTCCCGGTCTCCTGAAATGTTCGTAGGGGGTGTCCTGAAGATGCTGTCCATATTGTTCGCTGGCAAGTTGAATGTGTTCTAAGAACACTCGCGGTAATCTGAAATGTTCGCAAATAAAAAAATGGGGGTTTTCTGAGGACGCTGTCCTTATTGTTCTCTTGCAAGTTGAATGTGTTCTAAGAACACTTGTGGAGGCCTGAAACGTTCATAAATAATCAAAATCGGGGTGTTCTGAGGACGCTATCCGTTTTGTTCGTTGTCAAGTTTAAAGTGTTCTAAGAACACTTGCGGTGTCCTGAAATGTTCGTAGGCGGTGTCCTGAAGACGCTGTCCATATTGTTTGCTGGCAAGTTGAATGTGTTCTAAGAACACTCGCAGTGTCCTGAAATGTTCGCAAATAAACGAAATGGGGGTGTTCTGAGGACGCTGTCCATATTGTTCATTGTCAAGTTGAAAGTGTTCTAAGAACTGTCGCAGTGTCCTGAAATGTTCGTACGGGGTGTCCTGAAGACGCTGTCCGTATTGTTCGCTGGCAAGTTGAATGTGTTCTAAACACACTTGCGGTCTCCTGATATGTTCGCAAATAAGAAAATGGGGGTGTTCTGAGGACGCTGTCTGTATTGTTCTCTTGCAAGTTGAATGTGTTCTAAGAACACTCATGGAGTCCTGAAATGTTTGTAAATAAACAAAATGGGGGTGTCCTGAGGACGCTGTCCATATTGTTCGATGGGAAGTTGAATGTGTTCTAAGAACACTCGCAGTGTATTGAAATGTTCGCAAATAAACAAAATGGGGGTGTCCTCAGAACGCTGTCCGTATTGTTCGTTGTGAAGTTGAAAGTGTTCTAAGAACCCTCCCGGTGTCCTGAAATGTTCGTAGGGTGTGTCCTGAAGACACTGTCCATATTGTTTGCTGGCAAGTTAAATGTGTTCTAAGAACACTCGCAGTGTCCTGAAATGTTCGCAAATAAACGAAATGGGGGTGTTCTGAGGACGCTGTCCATATTGTTCGTTGTCAAGTTGAAAGTGTTCTAAGAACTGTCGCAGTGTCCTGAAATGTTCGTACGGGGTGTCCTGAAGACGCTATCCGTATTGTTCGCTGGCAAGTTGAATGTGTTCTAAGCACACTTGCGGTGTCCTGAAATGTTCGCAAATAAGAAAATGGGGGTGTTCTGAGGACGCTGTCCGTATTGTTCTCTTGCAAGTTGAATGTGTTCTAAGAACACTCGCGGTGTCCTGAAATGTTCACAAATAAAAGAAATGGGGGTGTTCTGAGGACGCTCTGTCCGTATTGTTCGTTGTCAAGTTGAAAGTGTTCTAAGAACTTTCGCGGTGTCCTGAAATGTTCGTACTGGGTGTCCTGAAGACGCTGTCCGTATTGTTCGCTGGCAAGTTGAACGTGTTTTAGGCACACTCGCGGTGTCCTGAAATGTTCGCAAATAAAAAATAGGGGTGTTCTGAGGACGCTGTCCGTATTGTTCTCTTGCAAGTTGAATGTGTTCTAAGAACACTTGTGGTATCTTGAAATGTTCGTAAATAAACAAAATGCGGGTGTTCTGAGGACATTGTCCGTTTTGTTCGTTGTCAAGTTTAAAGTGTTCTAAGAACACTCGTGGTGTCCTGAAATGTTCTTAGGGGGTGTCCTGAAGACGCTGTCCATATTGTTCTCTGGCAAGTTGAATGTGTTCTAAGAACACTTGTGGTGTCCTGAAATGTTTGTAAATAAACAAAATGGGGGTGTCCTGAGGACGCTGTCCGTATTGTTCGATGGGAAGTTGAATGTGTTCTAAGAACACTTGTGGTGTCCTGAAATGTTCGTAAATAAACAAAATGGGGGTGTTCTGAGGACGCTGTCCGTATTGTTCGATGGGAAGTTGAATGTGTTCTAAGAACACTCGCAGTGTCCTGAAATGTTCGCAAATAAACAAAATGGGGGTGTCCTGAAGACGCTGTCCGTATTGTTCGCTGGCAAGTTGAATGTGTTCTAAGAACACTTGTGGTGTCCTGAAATGTTTGTAAATAAACAAAATGGGGGTGTCCTGAGGACGCTGTCCGAATTGTTCGATGGCAAGTTGAATGTGTTCTAAGAACACTCGCGGTGTCCTGAAATGTTCGCAAATAAACAAAATGGGTGTGTCCTGAGGACGCTGTCCGTATTGTTCTCTGGCAATTTGAATGTGTTCTAAGAACACTCGTGGTGTCCTGAAATGTTCGCAAATAAACAAAATGGGGGTGTCCTGAGGACGCTGTCCGTATTGTTCTCTGGCAATTTGAAGGTGTTCTAAGAACACTCGTGGTGTCCTGAAATGTTTGTAAATAAACAAAATGGGGGTGTCCTGAGGACGCTGTCCATATTGTTCGATGGCAAGTTGAATGTGTTCTAAGAACACTCGCGGTGTTCTGAAATGTTCGCAAATAAAAAAATGGGGGTGTTCTGAGGACGCTGTCCTTATTGTTCTCTTGCAAGTTGAATGTGTTCTAAGAACACTTGTGGTGTTCTGAAATGTTCGTAAATAAACAAAATCGGGGTGTTCTGAGGACGCTATCCGTTTTGTTCGTTGTCAAGTTTAAAGTGTTCTAAGAACACTCGCGGTGTCCTGAAATGTTCGTAGGGGATGTCCTGAAGGCGCTGTCCATATTGTTCTCTAGCAAGTTGAGTGTGTTCTAAGAACACTCATGGAGTCCTGAAATGTTTGTAAATAAACAAAATAGAGGTGTTCTGAAGAAGCTGTCCGTATTGTTCGATGGGAAGTTGAATGTGTTCTAAGAACACTTGCAGTGTCCTGAAATGTTCGCAAATAAAACAATGGATGTGTTCTGAGGACGCTGTCCTTATTGTTCTCTTGCAAGTTGAATGTGTTCTAAGAACACTTGTGGTGGCCTGAAAGGTTCGTAAATAATCAAAATCGGGGTGTTCTGAGGACGCTATCCGTTTTGTTCGTTGTCAAGTTTAAAGTGTTCTAAGAACACTTGCGGTGTCCTGAAATGTTCGTAGGCGGTGTCCTGAAGACGCTGTCCATATTGTTTGCTGGCAAGTTGAATGTGTTCTAAGAACACTCGCAGTGTCCTGAAATGTTCGCAAATAAAAGAAATGGGGGTGTTCTGAGGACGCTGCCATATTGTTCATTGTCAAGTTGAAAGTGTTCTAAGAACTGTCGCAGTGTCCTGAAATGTTCGTAGGCGGTGTCCTGAAGACGCTGTCCATATTGTTTGCTGGCAAGTTGAATGTGTTCTAAGAACACTCGCAGTGTCCTGAAATGTTCGCAAATAAAAGAAATGGGGGTGTTCTGAGGACGCTGTCAGTATTGTTCGTTGTCAAGTTGAAAGTGTTCTAAGAACTTTCGCGATGTCCTGAAATGTTCGTACTGGGTGTCCTGAAGACGCTGTCCGTATTGTTCGCTGGCAAGTTGAACGTGTTTTAGGCACACTCGCGGTGTCCTGAAATGTTCGCAAATAAAAAATGGGGGTGTTCTGAGGGCGCTGTCCGTATTGTTCGCTGGCAAGTTGCAAGTGTTCTAAGAACATTTGTGGTGTCCTGAAATGTTCGCAAATAAAAAAAAGGGGGTGTTCTGAGGACGCTGTCCGTATTGTTCTCTTGCAAGTTGAATGTGTTCTAAGAACACTTGTGGTATCTTGAAATGTTCGTAAATAAACAAAATGGGGGTGTTCTGAGGACATTGTCCGTTTTGTTCGTTGTCAAGTTTAAAGTGTTCTAAGAACACTCGTGGTGTCCTGAAATGTTCATAGGGGGTGTCCTGAAGACGCTGTCCGTATTGTTCTCTGGCAAGTTGAATGTGTTCTAAGAACACTTGTGGTGTCCTGAAATGTTTGTAAATAAACAAAATGGGGGTGTCCTGAGGACGCTGTCCGTATTGTTCGATGGGAAGTTGAATGTGTTCTAAGAACACTCGCAGTGTCCTGAAATGTTCGCAAATAAACAAAATGGGGGTGTCCTGAGGACGCTGTCCGTATTGTTCGCTGGCAAGTTGAATGTGTTCTAAGAACACTCGTGGTGTCCTGAAATGTTTGTAAATAAACAAAATGGGGGTGTCCTGAGGACGCTGTGCGTATTGTTCTCTGGCAAGTTGAATGTGTTCTAAGAACACTCGTGGTGTCCTGAAATGTTCGTAAATAAACAAAATGGGGGTGTCCTGAGGACACTATCCATATTGTTCAATGGGAAGTTGAATGTGTTCTAAGAACACTCGTGGTGTCCTGAAATGTTCGTAAATAAACAACATGCGGGTGTCCTGAGGACGCTGTCCGTATTGTTCGATGGCAAGTTGAATGTGTTCTAAGAACACTCGCGGTGTCCTGAAATGTTCGCAAATAAACAAAATGGGGGTGTCCTGAGGACGCTGTCTGTATTGTTCTCTGGCAATTTGAACACTCGTGGTGTCCTGAAATGTTTGTAAATAAACAAAATGGGGGTGTCCTGAGGACACTGTCCATATTGTTCGATGGCAAGTTGAATGTGTTCTAAGAACACTCGGGGTGTTCTGAAATGTTCGCAAATAAAGAAATGGGGGTGTTCTGAGGACGCTGTCCGTATTGTTCTCTTGCAAGTGGAATGTGTTCTAAGAACACTCATGGAGTCCTGAAATGTTTGTAAATAAACAAAATGGGGGTGTCCTGAGGACGCTGTCCATATTGTTCGATGGGAAGTTGAATGTGTTCTAAGAACACTCGCAGTGTCCTGAAATGTTCGTAAATAAACAAAATGGGGTGTCCTGAGGACACTGTCCGTATTGTTCGATGGGAAGTTGAATGTGTTCTAAGAACACTTGTAATGTCCTGAAATGTTCGCAAATAAACAAAATGGGGGTGTCCTCAGAACGCTGTCCGTATTGTTCGTTGTGAAGTTGAAAGTGTTCTAAGAACCCTCCCGGTGTCCTGAAATGTTCGTAGGGGGTGTCCTGAAGACGCTGTCCATATTGTTTGCTGGCAAGTTGAATGTGTTCTAAGAACACTCGCAGTGTCCTGAAATGTTCGCAAATAAACGAAATGGGGGTGTTCTGAGGACGCTGTCCATATTGTTCGTTGTCAAGTTGAAAGTGTTCTAAGAACTGTCGCAGTGTCCTGAAATGTTCGTACGGGGTGTCCTGAAGACGCTATCCGTATTGTTCGCTGGCAAGTTGAATGTGTTCTAAGCACACTCGCGGTGTCCTGAAATGTTCGCAAATAAGAAAATGGGGGTGTTCTGAGGACGCTGTCCGTATTGTTCTCTTGCAAGTTGAATGTGTTCTAAGAACACTTGCGGTGTCCTGAAATGTTCACAAATAAAAGAAATGGGGGTGTTCTGAGGACGCTGTCAGTATTGTTCGTTGTCAAGTTGAAAGTGTTCTAAGAACTTTCGCGGTGTCCTGAAATGTTCGTACTGGGTGTCCTGAAGACGCTGTCCGTATTGTTCGCTGGCAAGTTGAACGTGTTTTAGGCACACTCGCGGTGTCCTGAAATGTTCGCAAATAAAAAAAAGGGGGTGTTCTGAGGACGCTGTCCGTATTGTTCTCTTGCAAGTTGAATGTGTTCTAAGAAAACTTGTGGTGTCCTGAAATGTTCGTAAATAAACAAAATGGGGGTGTTCTGAGGACATTGTCCGTTTTGTTCGTTGTCAGGTTTAAAGTGTTCTAAGAACACTCGTGGTGTCCTGAAATGTTCATAGGGGGTGTCCTGAAGACGCTGTCCGTATTGTTCTCTGGCAAGTTGAATGTGTTCTAAGAACACTCGTGGTGTCCTGAAATGTTTGAAATAAACAAAATGGGGGTGTCCTGAGGACGCTGTCCGTATTGTTCGCTGGCAAGTTGAATGTGTTCTAAGAACAATTGTGGTGTCCTGAAATGTTTGTAAATAAACAAAATGGGGGTGTCCTGAGGACGCTGTCCATATTGTTCTCTGGCAAGTTGAATGTGTTGTAAGAACACTCGTGGTGTCCTGAAATGTTCGTAAATAAACAAAATGGGGGTGTCCTGAGGACACTGTCCATATAGTTCAATGGGAAGTTGAATGTGTTCTAACAACACTAGTGGTGTCCTGAAATGTTCGTAAATAAACAAAATGGGGGTGTCCTGAGGACGCTGTCCGTATTGTTCGATGGCAAGTTGAACCTGTTCTAAGAACACTCGCGGTGTCCTGAAATGTTCGCAAATAAACAAAATGGGGGTGTCCTGAGGACCCTGTCCGTATTGTTCTCTGGCAATTTGAAGGTGTTCTAAGAACACTCGTGGTGTCCTGAAATGTTTGTAAATAAACAAAATGGGGGTGTCCTGAGGACACTCTCCGTATTATTCGATGGTAAGTTGAATGTGTTCTAAGAACACTCGCGGTGTTCTGAAATGTTCGCAAATAAAAAAATGGGGGTGTTCTGAGGACGCTGTCCTTATTGTTCTCTTGCAAGTTGAATGTGTTCTAAGAACACTTGTGGTGTCCTGAAAGGTTCGTAAATAAACAAAATCGGGGTGTTCTGAGGACGCTATCCGTTTTGTTCGTTGTCAAGTTTAAAGTGTTCTAAGAACACTCGCGGTGTCCTGAAATGTTTGTAGGGGATGTCCTGAAGGCGCTGTCCATATTGTTCTCTAGCAAGTTGAGTGTGTTCTAAGAACACTCATGGAGTCCTGAAATGTTTATAAATAAACAAAATAGGGGTGTCCTGAGGAAGCTGTCCGTATTGTTCGATGGGAAGTTGAATGTGTTCTAAGAACACTCGCAGTCCCTGAAATGTTCGTAAATAAACAAAATGGGGTGTCCTGAGGACGCTGTCCGTATTGTTCGATGGGAAGTTGAATGTGTTCTAAGAACACTTGCAGTGTCCTGAAATGTTCGCAAATAAACAAAATGGGGGTGTCCTCAGAACGCTGTCCGTATTGTTCGTTGTGAAGTTGAAAGTGTCCTAAGAACCCTCCCGGTCTCCTGAAATGTTCGTAGGGGGTGTCCTGAAGATGCTGTCCATATTGTTCGCTGGCAAGTTGAATGTGTTCTAAGAACACTCGCGGTAATCTGAAATGTTCGCAAATAAAAAAATGGGGGTGTTCTGAGGACGCTGTCCTTATTGTTCTCTTGCAAGTTGAATGTGTTCTAAGAACACTTGTGGTGGCCTGAAACGTTCATAAATAATCAAAATCGGGGTGTTCTGAGGACGCTATCCGTTTTGTTCGTTGTCAAGTTTAAAGTGTTCTAAGAACACTTGCAGTGTCCTGAAATGTTCGTAGGCGGTGTCCTGAAGACGCTGTCCATATTGTTTGCTGGCAAGTTGAATGTGTTCTAAGAACACTCGCAGTGTCCTGAAATGTTCGCAAATAAACGAAATGGGGGTGTTCTGAGGACGCTGTCCATATTGTTCATTGTCAAGTTGAAAGTGTTCTAAGAACTGTCGCAGTGTCCTGAAATGTTCGTACGGGGTGTCCTGAAGACGCTGTCCGTATTGTTCGCTGGCAAGTTGAATGTGTTCTAAACACACTTGCGGTCTCCTGATATGTTCGCAAATAAGAAAATGGGGGTGTTCTGAGGACGCTGTCTGTATTGTTCTCTTGCAAATTGAATGTGTTCTAAGAACACTCATGGAGTCCTGAAATGTTTGTAAATAAACAAAATGGGGGTGTCCTGAGGACGCTGTCCATATTGTTCGATGGGAAGTTGAATGTGTTCTAAGAACACTCGCAGTGTCCTGAAATGTTCGTAAATAAACAAAATGGGGTGTCCTGAGGACACTGTCCGTATTGTTCGATGGGAAGTTGAATGTGTTCTAAGAACACTTGTAATGTCCTGAAATGTTCGCAAATAAACAAAATGGGGGTGTCCTCAGAACGCTGTCCGTATTGTTCGTTGTGAAGTTGAAAGTGTTCTAAGAACCCTCCCGGTGTCCTGAAATGTTCGTAGGGTGTGTCCTGAAGACGCTGTCCATATTGTTTGCTGGCAAGTTGAATGTGTTCTAAGAACACTCGCAATGTCCTGAAATGTTCGCAAATAAACGAAATGGGGGTGTTCTGAGGACGCTGTCCATATTGTTCGTTGTCAAGTTGAAAGTGTTCTAAGAACTGTCGCAGTGTCCTGAAATGTTCGTACGGGGTGTCCTGAAGACGCTATCCGTATTGTTCGCTGGCAAGTTGAATGTGTTCTAAGCACACTCGCGGTGTCCTGAAATGTTCGCAAATAAGAAAATGGGGGTGTTCTGAGGACGCTGTCCGTATTGTTCTCTTGCAAGTTGAATGTGTTCTAAGAACACTCGCGGTGTCCTGAAATGTTCACAAATAAAAGAAATGGGGGTGTTCTGAGGACGCTCTGTCCGTATTGTTCGTTGTCAAGTTGAAAGTGTTCTAAGAACTTTCGCGGTGTCCTGAAATGTTCGTACTGGGTGTCCTGGAGACGCTGTCCGTATTGTTCGCTGGCAAGTTGAACGTGTTTTAGGCACACTCGCGGTGTCCTGAAATGTTCGCAAATAAAAAATAGGGGTGTTCTGAGGACGCTGTCCGTATTGTTCTCTTGCAAGTTGAATGTGTTCTAAGAACACTTGTGGTATCTTGAAATGTTCGTAAATAAACAAAATGCGGGTGTTCTGAGGACATTGTCCGTTTTGTTCGTTGTCAAGTTTAAAGTGTTCTAAGAACACTCGTGGTGTCCTGAAATGTTCTTAGGGGGTGTCCTGAAGACGCTGTCCATATTGTTCTCTGGCAAGTTGAATGTGTTCTAAGAACACTTGTGGTGTCCTGAAATGTTTGTAAATAAACAAAATGGGGGTGTCCTGAGGACGCTGTCCGTATTGTTCGATGGGAAGTTGAATGTGTTCTAAGAACACTTGTGGTGTCCTGAAATGTTCGTAAATAAACAAAATGGGGGTGTTCTGAGGACGCTGTCCGTATTGTTCAATGGGAAGTTGAATGTGTTCTAAGAACACTCGCAGTGTCCTGAAATGTTCGCAAATAAACAAAATGGGGGTGTCCTGAGGACGCTGTCCGTATTGTTCGCTGGCAAGTTGAATGTGTTCTAAGAACACTTGTGGTGTCCTGAAATGTTTGTAAATAAACAAAATGGGGGTGTCCTGAGGACGCTGTCCGAATTGTTCGATGGCAAGTTGAATGTGTTCTAAGAACACTCGCGGTGTCCTGAAATGTTCGCAAATAAACAAAATGGGTGTGTCCTGAGGACGCTGTCCGTATTGTTCTCTGGCAATTTGAATGTGTTCTAAGAACACTCGTGGTGTCCTGAAATGTTCGCAAATAAACAAAATGGGGGTGTCCTGAGGACGCTGTCCGTATTGTTCTCTGGCAATTTGAAGGTGTTCTAAGAACACTCGTGGTGTCCTGAAATGTTTGTAAATAAACAAAATGGGGGTGTCCTGAGGACGCTGTCCATATTGTTCGATGGCAAGTTGAATGTGTTCTAAGAACACTCGCGGTGTTCTGAAATGTTCGCAAATAAAAAAATGGGGGTGTTCTGAGGACGCTGTCCTTATTGTTCTCTTGCAAGTTGAATGTGTTCTAAGAACACTTGTGGTGTCCTGAAAGGTTCGTAAATAAACAAAATCGGGGTGTTCTGAGGACGCTATCCGTTTTGTTCGTTGTCAAGTTTAAAGTGTTCTAAGAACACTCGCGGTGTCCTGAAATGTTCGTAGGGGATGTCCTGAAGGCGCTGTCCATATTGTTCTCTAGCAAGTTGAGTGTGTTCTAAGAACACTCATGGAGTCCTGAAATGTTTGTAAATAAACAAAATAGAGGTGTTCTGAGGAAGCTGTCCGTATTGTTCGATGGGAAGTTGAATGTGTTCTAAGAACACTTGCAGTGTCCTGAAATGTTCGCAAATAAACAAAATGGGGGTGTCCTCAGAACGCTGTCCGTATTGTTCGTTGTGAAGTTGAAAGTGTCCTAAGAACCCTCCCGGTCTCCTGAAATGTTCGTAGGGGGTGTCCTGAAGATGCTGTCCATATTGTTCGCTGGCAAGTTGAATGTGTTCTAAGAACACTCGCGGTATTCTGAAATGTTCGCAAATAAAACAATGGATGTGTTCTGAGGACGCTGTCCTTATTGTTCTCTTGCAAGTTGAATGTGTTCTAAGAACACTTGTGGTGGCCTGAAAGGTTCGTAAATAATCAAAATCGGGGTGTTCTGAGGACGCTATCCGTTTTGTTCGTTGTCAAGTTTAAAGTGTTCTAAGAACACTTGCGGTGTCCTGAAATGTTCGTAGGCGGTGTCCTGAAGACGCTGTCCATATTGTTTGCTGGCAAGTTGAATGTGTTCTAAGAACACTCGCAGTGTCCTGAAATGTTCGCAAATAAAAGAAATGGGGGTGTTCTGAGGACGCTGCCATATTGTTCATTGTCAAGTTGAAAGTGTTCTAAGAACTGTCGCAGTGTCCTGAAATGTTCGTACGGGGTGTCCAGAATACGCTGTCCGTATTGTTCGCTGGCAAGTTCAACGTGTTCTAAGCACACTCGCGGTGTCCTGAAATGTTCGCAAATAAAAAATGGGGGTGTTCTGAGGACGCTGTCCATATTCTTCGTTGTCAAGTTGAAAGTGTTCTAAGAACTGTCGCGGTGTCCTGAAATGTTCGCAAATAAAAAAAGGGGTGTTCTGAGGACGCTGTCCGTATTGTTCTCTTGCAAGTTGAATGTGTTCTAAGAACACTTGTGGTGTCCTGAAATGTTCGTAAATAAACAAAATGGGGGTGTTCTGAGGACATTGTCCGTTTTGTTCGTTGTCAGGTTTAAAGTGTTCTAAGAACACTCGTGGTGTCCTGAAATGTTCATAGGGGGTGTCCTGAAGACGCTGTCCGTATTGTTCTCTGGCAAGTTGAATGTGTTCTAAACACACTTGCGGTCTCCTGATATGTTCGCAAATAAGAAAATGGGGGTGTTCTGAGGACGCTGTCCGTATTGTTCTCTTGCAAGTTGAATGTGTTCTAAGAACACTCATGGAGTCCTGAAATGTTTGTAAATAAACAAAATGGGGGTGTCCTGAGGACGCTGTCCATATTGTTCGATGGGAAGTTGAATGTGTTCTAAGAACACTCGCAGTGTCCTGAAATGTTCGTAAATAAACAAAATGGGGTGTCCTGAGGACACTGTCCGTATTGTTCGATGGGAAGTTGAATGTGTTCTAAGAACACTTGTAATGTCCTGAAATGTTCGCAAATAAACAAAATGGGGGTGTCCTCAGAACGCTGTCCGTATTGTTCGTTGTGAAGTTGAAAGTGTTCTAAGAACCCTCCCGGTGTCCTGAAATGTTCGTAGGGGGTGTCCTGAAGACGCTGTCCATATTGTTTGCTGGCAAGTTGAATGTGTTCTAAGAACACTCGCAGTGTCCTGAAAGGTTCGCAAATAAATGAAATGGGGGTGTTCTGAGGACGCTGTCCATATTGTTCGTTGTCAAGTTGAAAGTGTTCTAAGAACTGTCGCAGTGTCCTGAAATGTTCGTACGGGGTGTCCTGAAGACGCTATCCGTATTGTTCGCTGGCAAGTTGAATGTGTTCTAAGCACACTCGCGGTGTCCTGAAATGTTCGCAAATAAGAAAATGGGGGTGTTCTGAGGACGCTGTCCGTATTGTTCTCTTGCAAGTTGAATGTGTTCTAAGAACAATTGCGGTGTCCTGAAATGTTCACAAATAAAAGAAATGGGGGTGTTCTGAGGACGCTGTCAGTATTGTTCGTTGTCAAGTTGAAAGTGTTCTAAGAACTTTCGCGGTGTCCTGAAATGTTCGTACTGGGTGTCCTGAAGACGCTGTCCGTATTGTTCGCTGGCAAGTTGAACGTGTTTTAGGCACACTCGCGGTGTCCTGAAATGTTCGCAAATAAAAAATGGGGGTGTTCTGAGGGCGCTGTCCGTATTGTTCGCTGGCAAGTTGCAAGTGTTCTAAGAACATTTGCGGTGTCCTGAAATGTTCGCAAATAAAAAAAAGGGGGTGTTCTGAGGACGCTGTCCGTATTGTTCTCTTGCAAGTTGAATGTGTTCTAAGAATACTTGTGGTATCTTGAAATGTTCGTAAATAAACAAAATGGGGGTGTTCTGAGGACATTGTCCGTTTTGTTCGTTGTCAAGTTTAAAGTGTTCTAAGAACACTCGTGGTGTCCTGAAATGTTCATAGGGGGTGTCCTGAAGACGCTGTCCGTATTGTTCTCTGGCAAGTTGAATGTGTTCTAAGAACACTTGTGGTGTCCTGAAATGTTTGTAAATAAACAAAATGGGGGTGTCCTGAGGACGCTGTCCGTATTGTTCGATGGGAAGTTGAATGTGTTCTAAGAACACTCGCAGTGTCCTGAAATGTTCGCAAATAAACAAAATGGGGGTGTCCTGAGGACGCTGTCCGTATTGTTCGCTGGCAAGTTGAATGTGTTCTAAGAACACTCGTGGTGTCCTGAAATGTTTGTAAATAAACAAAATGGGGGTGTCCTGAGGACGCTGTGCGTATTGTTCTCTGGCAAGTTGAATGTGTTCTAAGAACACTCGTGGTGTCCTGAAATGTTCGTAAATAAACAAAATGGGGGTGTCCTGAGGACACTATCCATATTGTTCAATGGGAAGTTGAATGTGTTCTAAGAACACTCGTGGTGTCCTGAAATGTTCGTAAATAAACAACATGCGGGTGTCCTGAGGACGCTGTCCGTATTGTTCGATGGCAAGTTGAATGTGTTCTAAGAACACTCGCGGTGTCCTGAAATGTTCGCAAATAAACAAAATGGGGGTGTCCTGAGGACGCTGTCTGTATTGTTCTCTGGCAATTTGAACACTCGTGGTGTCCTGAAATGTTTGTAAATAAACAAAATGGGGGTGTCCTGAGGACACTGTCCATATTGTTCGATGGCAAGTTGAATGTGTTCTAAGAACACTCGGGGTGTTCTGAAATGTTCGCAAATAAAGAAATGGGGGTGTTCTGAGGATGCTGTCCTTATTGTTCTCTTGCAAGTTGAATGTGTTCTAAGAACACTTGTGGTGCCCTGAAAGGTTCGTAAATAAACGAAATCGGGGTGTTCTGAGGACGCTATCCGTTTTGTTCGTTGTCAAGTTTAAAGTGTTCTAAGAACACTTGCGGTGTCCTGAAATGTTCGTAGGGGGTGTCCTGAAGGCGCTGTCCATATTGTTCTCTGGCAAGTTGAATGTGTTCTAAGAACACTCATGGAGTCCTGAAATGTTTGTAAATAAACAAAATGGGGGTGTCCTGAGGACGCTGTCCATATTGTTCGATGGGAAGTTGAATGTGTTCTAAGAACACTCGCAGTGTCCTGAAATGTTCGTAAATAAACAAAATGGGGTGTCCTGAGGACGCTGTCCGTATTGTTCGATGCGAAGTTGAATGTGTTCTAAGAACACTTGCAGTGTCCTGAAATGTTCGCAAATAAACAAAATGGGGGTGTCCTCAGAACACTGTCCGTATTGTTCGTTGTGAAGTTGAAAGTGTTCTAAGAACCCTCCCGGTGTCCTGAAATGTTCGTAGGGGGTGTCCTGAAGACGCTGTCCATATTGTTTGCTGGCAAGTTGAATGTGTTCTAAGATCACTCGCAGTGTCCTGAAATGTTCGCAAATAAACAAAATGGGGGTGTTCTGAGGACGCTGTCCATATTGTTCGTTGTCAAGTTGAAAGTGTTCTAAGAACTGTTGCGGTGTCCTGAAATGTTCGTACGGGGTGTCCTGAAGACGCTGTCCGTATTGTTCGCTGGCAAGTTCAACGTGTTCTAAGCACACTCGCGGTGTCCTGAAATGTTCGCAAATAAAAAATGGGGGTGTTCTGAGGACGCTGTCCATATTCTTCGTTGTCAAGTTGAAAGTGTTCTAAGAACTGTCGCGGTGTCCTGAAATGTTCGTACGGGGTGTCCTGAAGACGCTGTCCGTATTGTTCGCTGGCAAGTTGAAAGTGTTCTAAGAACACTGGCGGTGTCTGAAATGTTCGTAGGGGGTGTCCTGAAGACGCTGTCCGTATTGTTCACTGGCAAGCTGAATGTGTTCTAAGAACACTTGCGGTGTCCTGAAATGTTCGCAAATAAAAAAAAGGGGGTGTTCTGAGGACGCTGTCCGTATTGTTCTCTTGCAAGTTGAATGTGTTCTAAGAACACTTGTGGTGTCCTGAAATGTTCGTAAATAAACAAAATGGGGGTGTTCTGAGGACATTGTCCGTTTTGTTCGTTGTCAGGTTTAAAGTGTTCTAAGAACACTCGTGGTGTCCTGAAATGTTCATAGGGGGTGTCCTGAAGACGCTGTCCGTATTGTTCTCTGGCAAGTTGAATGTGTTCTAAGAACACTTGTGGTGTCCTGAAATGTTTGTAAATAAACAAAATGGGGGTGTCCTGAGGACGCTGTCCGTATTGTTCGATGGGAAGTTGAATGTGTTCTAAGAACACTCGCAGTGTCCTGAAATGTTCGCAAATAAACAAAATGGGGGTGTCCTGAGGACGCTGTCCGTATTGTTCGCTGGCAAGTTGAATGTGTTCTAAGAACACTCGTGGTGTCCTGAAATGTTTGTAAATAAACAAAATGGGGGTGTCCTGAGGACGCTGTGCGTATTGTTCTCTGGCAAGTTGAATGTGTTGTAAGAACACTCGTGGTGTCCTGAAATGTTCGTAAATAAACAAAATGGGGGTGTCCTGAGGACACTGTCCATATTGTTCAATGGGAAGTTGAATGTGTTCTAAGAACACTCGTGGTGTCCTGAAATGTTCGTAAATAAACAAAATGGGGGTGTCCTGAGGACGCTGTCCGTATTGTTCGATGGCAAGTTGAACGTGTTCTAAGAACACTCGCGGTGTCCTGAAATGTTCGCAAATAAACAAAATGGGGGTGTCCTGAGGACGCTGTCCGTATTGTTCTCTGGCAATTTGAATGTGTTCTAAGAACACTCGTGGTGTCCTGAAATGTTCGTAAATAAACAAAATGGGGGTGTCCTGAGGACACTCTCCGTATTATTCGATGGTAAGTTGAATGTGTTCTAAGAACACACGCGGTGTTCTGAAATGTTCGCAAATAAAAAAATGGGGGTGTTCTGAGGACGCTGTCCTTATTGTTCTCTTGCAAGTTGAATGTGTTCTAAGAACACTTGTGGTGTCCTGAAAGCGTAAATAAACAAAATCGGGGTGTTCTGAGGACGCTATCCGTTTTGTTCGTTGTCAAGTTTAAAGTGTTCTAAGAACACTCGCGGTGTCCTGAAATGTTCGTAGGGGGTGTCCTGAAGGCGCTGTCCATATTGTTCTCTGGCAAGTTGAATGTGTTCTAAGAACACGCATGGAGTCCTGAAATGTTTGTAAATAAACAAAATGGGGGTGTCCTGAGGACGCTGTCCGTATTGTTCGATGGGAAGTTGAATGTGTTCTAAGAACACTTGCAGTGTCCTGAAATGTTCGCAAATAAACAAAATGGGGGTGTCCTCAGAACGCTGTCCGTATTGTTCGTTGTGAAGTTGAAAGTGTCCTAAGAACCCTCCCGGTCTCCTGAAATGTTCGTAGGGGGTGTCCTGAAGACGCTGTCCATATTGTTCGCTGGCAAGTTGAATGTGTTCTAAGAACACTCGCAGTGTCCTGAAATGTTCACAAATAAACGAAATGGGGGTGTTCTGAGGACGCTGTCCCTATTGTTCGTTGTCAAGTTGAAAGTGTTCTAAGAACTGTCGCGGTGTCCTGAAATGTTCGTACGGGGTGTCCTGAAGACGCTGTCCGTATTGTTCGCTGGCAAGTTGAATGTGTTTTAAGCACACTCGCGGTGTCCTGAAATGTTCGCAAATAAAAAATGGGGGTGTTCTGAGGACGCTGTCCATATTGTTCGCTGGCAAGTTGAAAGTGTTCTAAGAACACTGATAATGTCCGCGGACATTAAATGTTTCCATAGGCCATAGTTGAAATGGTTAACTCTATGGGTGTGATATGCGGCGGTGGTTGTGGCCAGGGCATAGAGTTTTGGGTGCATGGCCATTTGTCCATGCACCCAAAACTCTATGCCCTGGCCACAACCACCGCATCAGATCACACTCATAGTTGCTTATAACTTTGAGTCAAAAACAAATTTATAAGGAACAAAGTTATAAGCCACTATGGGTGTGATATGCTGCGCTGGTTGTACTTATTATAATATACTTTATGTTTGGTTTAGTAACTGGAGTACATGTATTTCTTGTTTATTTCTGTGATAAAAGAAAATAGCATTTTAGTATTAGTATTTTGTAATGACTTATTACATTGTATAATCAACAATTATTTTTTTTGGACCCTCCTATTTAGTAGATTACAAACCAGAGTACTGTGCAATTTGCTCAGTTTCTGTGTTTGTTGTTAAAATCATTGGGTCTGTGGGAGAAAAGAAAATTCCATGTTGGATTTTAAAAAAAAACTTTTTCTGTTATGCTACAGTTTATTTGTTTGTTTGCTTTCAGTGTTCACTTGTTTCTGGCCAATGATTTATACATTGGCTTGTTGCAGTTTTTTGGAGCAGTAACATATTTATTTGTTTGGATATCGTAAAATTTTGGAGCAGTTAGATACTAGTGGGCGTATTCTAACTGTCTATTTTTTTATATATATTTTAGTGGTATTGATTTATCTGTTTGGATATTGTTAAATTTCGGGACAGTTAGATACCAATTGGCGTATTCTATCTTTCTAGTTTTTGCTCTAATTTAGTGGTATTCATTTATCTGATTAGTTGTTGTAGAATCTTTGAGCAGTTAGGTAGCTTTTGGAATATTCTAACAGTTTATATTTTTTTAATATAAGTTTACTTAAACTTTAAGTACAGTTAAGTTATCCAATTTTGGTTTTAAGAACATTAAATAAGCGTTTGTAAGCTTTGCTGGTAATCTCTGCTTTAGAGTAATGGTACTATTATTACATTCAAACCATCCACATTTCTTTTTTATATATGCAGTGTAGTGCCCTGAATTGGTTGTGGCTCCTGCGTGGTAGATTATACCTATTGTTGGGAAGGTTTTCTTACCAGTGATATTTGACCATGTGTGAATCCAGTCAGCTTGCAGTTGTTTTTGGTACCATCTGCATTGTAACGTAGAAGCATTAGTATTACGTATTTACTATGTGTTTGTATTACTAACGTGGAGCGATTATCCGAATTGCAGGTAGTACATAATCTACCATGGTTTGCATTTTGTACAAGTTGCTGAAATGGAATGGATTCACAATTAGGTATTGATATATATATGAAGCGTTCATTGGGGATTTCTTCTTGTGTCACATTGTTGCAGAGAGTGCATGTATGTTTCCACATGTATGAAATCTGGAAGATTTCATTTATCGGTATGTTTTTATTT
The DNA here is from genome assembly GCF_040938575.1 of Ambystoma mexicanum. Taxonomy (NCBI): domain Eukaryota; kingdom Metazoa; phylum Chordata; class Amphibia; order Caudata; family Ambystomatidae; genus Ambystoma; species Ambystoma mexicanum. The sequence continues at coordinate 743,996,225 of NC_090928.1, forward strand.
TCCAGTACTTGTAGTAAGTACATTAGAAATTTCTGTGGATCTTCCTGTGAGTTTATAGTGAATTTAACCATTCCAGCACAGTAGTCATTCCATAAACACTATACGTGTTATCAGGATTGTTTGTTGCATTTCTGTGAAGTACTAACATTTGCAAACACAATTGGTCTGCACTGTGTAAGTAAATGTTGTCAACAATTGATGGCAATTGAAATAGAATATTCATTGCTACATTTGCGTAGCAACTTACTGCAACTATATTTGAGAGTTTAAATGGACCAGATAGTTCGGTATCTGATTGATTATTTTTTTAGTTTGTCTTCCTTCTTTGATGAAGTACCTGGTTTACTTTCCCGAATGGGTTCTTTTATGTTTGTGGTACTTGATGAAGTTTTAGTTTCTTTATACTCTCTTTGGAGGAGTTGTAGTGACATCCTCTTGCATTTCTGTTTGATTTAGTTTTCTTTTACAACATTTTACTTTTTGTGGTACAGAATATGTGTTTAGATGGGGGTGCGTAGTGAGCGAAGTCTATTGTATTCTGAAATGCAAGGAATATCAGCGTTTACTTTACTTGCATCAAAGTTGATTAGAAATAGACCGTCAAGTGTACGTAAGCGTGATGGTGCTACGTAGCTCATGCCTTCTTTAAAGACTGTGTAACCAATGTCTATCATTGCTTTGTCTAGGGTAAGACCTTGTGATTTATGAATGGTGACTGCGTATGTAAGAGTTAGAGAAAATTGTTCTCTGCGTATATACATGTCTTTGAAGAGAAGGAATCGAGCTGTTGAGCGTCCTATCCTTTTTACTTCTGAAAGTTTGTCAAAGATATATAGACAAACTGAATTGTGTTGTCACGTGGATATGTTTGAAAGCCAACAACTGTACCCAGTGCTCCATTAACTAGTCCTTGGTCCACGTCAAGGTTACGTTTAAGCATTACTCTGCAATTTAAGGATAATTTTACTATCTTTTCCAATCCTGCTGTGTTTGAGATTGATTTTTCTAAACTACTTAGTCTTGTTGTGGCTTGGTCACACATGGGTAGTGTCATATCATGTACATCTAGTTTATCTGTGGCGCTAATTTTCATCATTGGTTGCATTTCTTTACTTAACATTATTTAATTGAATTTGAAACAGCTTGCAAGAGTTGGCATTAAGGTCATACAATTGACATTTTTGTGGGCTAATTGTTCCATAACATCTGTAGCACATGCATTATCACCATAAAGTGCATGAATGTGCGGGGTTTTCAATATTGCTTCTGCTTCTTTAGAAAGTATACCAACTCTGATACTTTTTAAGATGTTGGCATAAGTGAGATCAGCAGATTGCTGCATGTTTTCTGTTAATTCTCTGTATTGGAAATGTTGCCAAAGGTTGACATTTCCAATGCTGCCAACAGTTTTACGGCAGAGTTTGTGTCCTAATGTTTTAAAAATAGGCTCACATTTTACTGGTGTCAATTGAAGAAGATCTCCGAAAACAATAATGTGTTTTCCTGCAAAGAGCTCTTCATAGTTTGTTTTGAGTACTTCTTGTAATCTGAGATGAATCAAAGCCAACATTAGGTTGGACACCATGCTCATTTCATCTATTAGAAGCATTTTCATTTGTTTCAATACTCTGCGTAGTTCCATTGCAGCTTCTGTAGAAAGTTTGTAATAGTCTAATTTGTTTTGGTGTTCTACTGGCAGGAGTAGTAATCCGTGTAAAGTGACACCACCTATGTTGTAGGCAGCTAAACCTGTGGGGGCAGTGACAACAGCTGACAGTTTGTTGTTTGTCAATTGTTGAAGGAACTTACTGATGATTTTGATTAGGAATGTTTTGCCAGAACCAGCTTCACCACTGACATACAATAGTATAGGTTTGTAATTTTGGCATGTGCATTCTTTGTTTTCATGTTGTACACCATGTGCAATTTCTTTTGTTACTTCTTGAAAAATGCTGCGTTGCTCATTGTTTAGTTTTGATTGTAGTATAGTTAAGTCTTCTTTATCTTCATACTGACAAATGGTGTTTTCTACTTCTATCATAGCTAATTCTGCCTCATTCGTTATTAGTGGCTCTCCCAGTGGTTCTTGGCTTCCTGTTACAGAAGGTTGACTACTGTCAGGAGTGTCCTTATCTAGTTGGGCCTGGAGTTCTTCTTCGTGTTGCTGTTCATTGTGCAACATTGTTTTGTACTGTGTAAAGTTTACATCAGTTATAGTGCTTTCATTTGCTTTGAAAGCGTCTTCAAATGAGTCAAAGTTATCTAGTATGTCTTCTTCTTTTCTCCATGGTTTAAGGAGTTGTAGCAGGGACATGTAATATACTTCTTTATGTTGAGGATTCTTTAATGACAATTTGATATGATTATTTAAATTTGGTTTGGTGAGTTTTGCTAAGCTGCCTTCACAGTTTGTCACTCTGTATTTACCGTTTTTTTCATCCGTTTTTATATTATCTTTGTATGTGTAGTTTTGGGCTATGTGGTATAGACACATGGTTTCCAAAGTGGTACTCCTGTTTGGGTAGTATGAGTCCAATAAATTGTTTTTTAAAATGTCTTGGCTGTTGGGATCATGTTTGGCTATTGTTTCTATATCTTCGTATGATTTTAGAACTCTTTTTCTACATTTAGCTGGACCAAGACTTAGCCATACTATATTTTCAGATTTACCATACAGTGCAGTACCAGTTAAACGATCAGCTGCTTAGGATCCACATTCTCTATGGGAAAACATTTGTATGCCCAAGCTGTATCATTTTTAAGACACTGTTTTATCTGATGACAGGTCATTCCAGAAGTCTTGCAGCTCTGTCTTTTCTGCTTTGGTTAAGTATGCTGTGACATATCGTGCAACTGCAGAAGAATTGTCTGCAATGTACTGCACGTCTATGTTTGCATTCCATAAGTGGGCAATGATTGCATTGTAATCATTGATATATTTTTACTTCTTCTTTTCTTTTTATGTAATATGTATTTTTAGGTGACTTACCTTTAACACTATGTCTAACTGAAGACATGAGGTTGTTCACTTGACCTGTATTTGTAACTGGTCTAGGGAAACCAATTTGGCATTTGGTGTAGTATTTCCCTTTGTTTTTGTATTTGCAATGACAATATTTGCCACATTTGTGTCTTTGAAATTGTAAATTTTGTGCATGAAGATCAATATTTTTGGATTCCGATGGAATTTCACAACTGACATATTTTTCAATAAACTGTAAAACAGTGGCATCACCTTCTTGACCCAATTTAGGAGCATCTTTAATCCATAAAAGCATGTGGATATGTGGTGCTAATCTGGCTTGGTATTCTTTTCTCCAAAAGAAGTGTTGCACTTCTCCGAGGGGAGGAACAGTTTTATTACAAATAAAATGTAGCATAGCAATGAAGCGATGGTGAAAATATCTTGAAACATTAACAGGATGCAGAGAACAAAGTTCTCCAGGTATTAGTATATCTATGTTTGTTTTGTTTTTGTTTGATATGCGTTGGAAATCATGTAAATCTTCCCATGCATATTCTGCACAACTTAATGTAACAAACCAAGTGGGTGGGCCAAGGTTTCTGATCATACAGCGTACATCTCCGTGACGTCGAAACCAGTACTCTTTAGTACCATGCATATTTGCTAATAGATTTGTAATATTTGATTTTAAAACCTCATCTTTTTGTTGCACCTTTTGTAATAATTGTGTAGCTGTCATATTTTGAAAGTGTGATCCTGATTTTAATATGTGTGCAACTCCATAACATAAAGTTGCTAGTTCACTTTCAAAGAGTAGGTGGAATATGTATTCCACATTTTGTCTAAATCTGGAATCTTCAGAATACATCCGTAATGAGCGGTATTCTGATGCTGATATTTGAATAGGTCTATCATCGTACCTTCTTCCTTTGCCAGTAGGAAAGAGTAGAGGAAAAGCACATGCTTCTATACTTTTTTCCCATATGCTGATTGGTGATCCTTTTGTTTGACGCTTTGGTACGTGTCCAGTGCTTCTTCTATGGTGTCATTAGAGTGCAATGGATGAATTGCATAATGGTCTAAAGTGTTTGATATTGTAGCAGGATCTAGGAGCTCAAATTGACCAGCTTCTTGTGTCTCTTGTATTATTTCAGTTGTATCCTTCAAGTTTTCTTCAATATTAATTTCTTTGTAATATTCATTATTCTCTTTAAGATATTGCAAGGCTTCTCTAACTTTATGTAAATCTACCAGCTGTGGCCATTTTTTTTGTCTTTTGTAGGTACTACATTTACCAAGATGATTAAAGATTGTTGCATTGGACATTGCACTTCTAGAGTGTGCACATTTTCTTTTAGATCTAATGGTAAATACAATACTTTTCCACAAATACCTTTCACAAATTTATAGGGAGGTAATTTTGCAGTTTTTGGTTGAAGGCGTATTATTACTTGAACTGGGTGCACTGTTTGAATTATGATGCTCTCATATAAATTAAGTTGTTGAAGGTGTTTTGGTAGTGGATATAATTCCAAATTATTTGTGATAGCACGTGAAGGAGTTTGGTTGTTGTCAAGTTTTGTAGTGCAGTAACTACAAAGTATTACGGGGTCAGTTATTTCGTATTTGTTTTCTGCTATAAGGTAGAGAGCTAATTCAAACCATTTAGAATCTTCATTGTCTTCTATTTTGTATGATAGGTCTACAGTTTTTGTGTTACTTTTATAAAAAGTTCTGCGGCAACATACACACACATGGTTTGGTACTTCTGATGTACTTTTAAATTTTAGTATTTTTTTTTTGTATGTGTGTAGTAAAAAGTTGCCATGTGTAGAATTGTTACTAATTTGGTTTACAGCTATTTCATTCTGTAAGTGGGTTTCATTTCCAAAATATGTTTTCTGGATATAGTCGATTTCTTCTAGTAGGTCTTTTGCTGTACCATGTAGAAGAATGTTATTTAAATTGGCTAGTGCTAAAGCAGGACTTTTAGCATAGTACAGTTTATAAACTAGATTTCTTATAGTTGAATGATGTGTTGATATCCTTTTGATATCATGGAAGGTGGCTTTGCAAGTAGGTCCTGTAATGCAGGCCAATGAATGTCCTTGTAGTCCTGTGTACTTGCGTACTAGACAGGTATCCATATTTTGCAGTAGTTTAATTTTGATTTTGTATTTGCTTTTCACATATTGATAGAGGAATTGGCATAAAGACTTGAAAAATTGTTTGGGAATGTTACACATTGGCGTGCATGGCCATTTGTACACTAGACGTTCTAATTCAGTTGAATGGAGGGGTAATTCTAAGTTTTCAGGACATATTTGTACTTCTTGTTCCATTATGGTATTATTAACTTTTTCATAACCTCAACCACTGCTATGTATGGCAATTGTATTTGTTTGCCTTTGTTTGTACGCTTCTTCATTAAAGTATGGTTCTGTGCTTTTAGTGTGACTCCATTCACCTCCGCAGATACTTAAGAAGTTCTTTCTGTTGACATTTTGTTTATTTAGAAGTCTTTTTTGTAATTTAGTTATTAGTTTTGTTAGTGGTTTCATTTTCTTTAACACTAAAATAAATAACTTTCTTTTGAGAAGAATTGCACTGTCTATCAACGCTTCTAAGATTAATGTCCTATGATAGGTTTTCAGCGTTGAACCTGGTTTCTCTCCTGTTTTTATAAGATTTTGAAGGACTTTGTCTAAAATACTTTTCTTGGTATGCTTACTTTGAACTATCTGAAGATTTAAAGAAGCAGTTTTATCTGTAGTGATAGCTGATTTTCTACTAATTGTTTTTTGGTTTGGTTTACATTTTGATAGAGGAGGCAACGTTTTTGTACTTGAAACTTCTTTTGTTTCACTAAATGACTGTATTAGCTGTTTTGTTTCAACTTTTTTTTACAAATTGTGCTAGAGATGGATGCTTATGTTGGACAGTTTTATTTTCATTTGCTCTACTTCTGCATTGCTTTCTACAGACTTGATTTTTGGTAGGCATTATTTAGGGTCTGTTGAACAAAATAAAGAAGGTAAGGGTTGTGGTGTTCTGCAATGTATGTGTGCTGTGTGCATGGGTGTTTGAGTAAGATGATAAAGAGGTATGTAATGGTGTGTGATTGTGCATTGGGAACTACAACTAGTAGGGATGGGTATTCTTGAATTAATGTGTTACTAAACTGGGGTTCAGATGACAGAAACAAGTAAGCTAGTGGTGTGGAGAAGTATAAATAGTATATCTAATGCTATACAATTAAAACAGTTGTTTGTTCTATAACATCTAAATTCTAGCGGTTGAGTTGGGTAATTTGTGTGTCAAAAAATAGGAATTTGTGGGCCATTCTGGCTGTAAATCGCTGTTTAAGACATGGGGATGTTTGGACAGAATGGTGCAGAATCTCTATTTTTAGGCACAGAAATAGCATGAATTAACCTTACAGTGTGTTTGAGTAATAATACAAATATTATGGTGATATTCTACTTACTTTTTTTCTAAAATGAACAGGTTACGTCTTAGTTGTTCTTTGTACTTCAAATTCGGTTGCTTCTTTTCAGGAGAATGATCTTCATTGCAATTGTAAAAGAAATAAATTAGTAATTTTGTTTGTATATAGCACTGTTTTTAATTTAGACATTGATTTTTTCAATTGAAATCCTCAGCGCCTTCCTCAAAACTATTAAAACTATCTTATTTACGTAAGATACATCACACCAGTTGAATACATATGATATGTTCTTAATGAACAAATTGTATTGCAATGACTAACTGTAGCAAACTTAGAGGCCGATTCATGGAATTAATGTGTGAAATTTTCAGCGCAAGCGTGCAAAAGCGTGCGAATCGCAGTGCCAGTGCGAAAATTGCAGCGAAACCCGCGCACAGCGATTCATGGAAGTCCGTGCATGTGGAAATCCATGGATGTGTGCTGAAATCCTGTTCGGCGCACGCTGGCGCACACGCCTTCAAACAGCGTGCGCTAAGAGCACAGCAAAAGCGCACATAGCGCGGCGCACACAACAAAAGTAGGTGTAGCACGGGGCATGACACGGGGAATGGGGAACAATGTTTAAAAATGTGGGCGTCACGGGGGAAGTACAGGAGGCAAGTACACGGAACGCCCACACGCTCGCCTACAACACGTATTCATGGAATTGAATAGGGCAAACCACTGCATGGGCAAAGACGCGCACAGGCCTAAAGACGTCCGCCACACGAAGGCAGGCGGTAGCGTCCGTGCGCATGAAAAAAATGTGCGCTAACAAAAAGCACGTACATACAGCTTTGATGAATGTCCCATGCTGTGTCCCTCTAGGACAAATGACGTGCAATGGGGTACGCGACAAACACAGACACCCGCTGTGTGAAAAATAGCGTGTGCGTGTATTTCGGGGGTGCACAGGAAGTTTCAAACGCAATAGGCCTTGGCCGAGCGGGGTACTTGTATAACTGGGGTTCGCGTGAAGTCTCACACGCGATTGGATCCGGGTACGTGTATTTCTGGGGTTTGTGTGAAGTTTCACACGCGATTGGCCCTGTGCAAGTAGGGAACGTGTATTTCTGGGGTTCGCGTGAAGTTTCACACGCGATAGGTCTTGGGCGAGCGGGGTACTTGTATAACTGGGGTTCGCGTGAAGTGTCACACGCGATTGGATCCGGGTATGTGTATTTCGGGGGTGCGCAGGAAGTTTCACACGCAAAAGGGCCTGTGCGAGTGGGGTACGTGTATTTCTGGGGTACGCGTGGAGTTTCACACGCGATAGGCCCTGTGCGAGTGGGCTACGTGTATGACTGGCGTTCGCGTGGAGTTTCATATGTGATTGGCCCTGTGCGAGTGGGGTACGTGTATTCCTGGGGTTCGTGGGAAGTCTCACATGCGATTTCAGCAGGGTACGTGTATTTTGGGTGTGCCGGGGAGTCCTACACGTAAATTGGCAGTGTGGGTCCACCCAGGTGTTCCCTCTACACCCTCCAAGGCCCCTGCAGGCAGCCCACACCACAGGGGACTACCCTGCACCCCTGGTCATGTCCCGCAGGCAGCCCATCCACCATGGGCATGCCCCCAGCTAAGCCACATGTCAGCTTGCACTACTGATCACCAACGCATGACCCCCTGCACCCCACCCCCCAGCAGTGCAGGGCACCTGCCAGCAGCCCCCCACACATGTCCCCCAGCAACTCCACCCCCCAGCAATGCAGGGCACCCGCCAGCAGGCCCCCACTCATGTCCCACTCATGTCCCCCTGCACCCTCACCCCCCAGCAATGCCGGGCACCTGCCAGCAGGCCCCCACTCATGTCCCACACATGTCCCCGGCACCCCCCCTCCCAGCTGTGCAGGGCACCTGCCAGCAGGCCCCCACTCATGTCCCACTCATGTCCCCCTGCATCCCCACCCCCCAGCAGTGCAGGGCACCTGCCAGAGGCCCCCACTCATGTCCCACACATGTCCCCTTGCACCCCCAACCCCCAGAAGTGCAGGGCACCTGCCAGCAGGCCCCCACTCATGTCCCACACTTGTCCCCTTGCACCCCCACCCCCCAGCAGTGCAGGGCACCTGGCAGCAGACCCCCACTCATGTCCCCCTGAGCCCCCACCCCCCAGCAGTGCAGGGCACCTGCCAGCAGGCCCCCACTCATGTCCTCCTCATGTCCCCCTGCACCCCCACCCCCCAGCAGTGCAGGGCACCTGCCAGCAGGCCCCCACTCATGTCCCACTCATGTCCCACTCATGTCCCCCTGCATCCCCACCCCCCAGCAGTGCAGGGCATCTGCCAGCAGGCCCCCACTCATGTCTCCCTGCACCCCCACCCCCCAGCAGTGCAGGGCACCTGCCAGAAGGCCCCCACACATGTCCCCCAACACCCCCACTCCCCAGCAGTGCAGGGCACCTGCCAGCAGGTCCCCACTCATGTCCCACACATATCCCCTTGCACCCCCACCCCCCAGCAGTGAGGGGCACCTGCCAGCAGGCCCCGACACATGTCCCCCAGCCAACACGTCATCATAATCCAGATCCCTGGCTCTTATGGCCACCCAAATCCCACCCCACGCCACCCCAGTCCAAACACCCAACCAAGCTTTACATCCACTCCAAATTGAAATCCCCATTACTTGATAGATCACAAATAAGCAGTATGTGCATGAGTACAAGTCTGTCAGACCCACACAATGGCAACACATGACTGAGAAAACCCACATTGTGACATGCATGAAACCAATGAGAGAAGACTGCACATTGAAGTAAGAAACAAAAATGTATTCAAGTCAAAATGAAGGGAATGAAATCAAAACACACAATAATGCCAATAATAATAAAAATGCAGCATGTCCCATAAAATGGTAAATAAATAAAATGAGAATCCAAATTAATCCAAATGAAAATGTGTCCAAAGTCACCGTCCAACAAAGCAAATCCAAAGGGAAAGAAAAGCGTAATATCCATTGCTCCATGATAAAAAAAAAAGATGAAGGAGAAAAATCCACTGTAAAACTATGTACAAATAGCAAATCCAGGGTCCATGAGCCCAACCACATAAATGAAACCTACAATAAAACCTACCTAATTACTAACTTTATACAAAAATGTGGGGCATAGTCCATGTGCCCCAAATGAAAGAAAAAAGAAATGAAACTTAACACTAATGAACTATATACAATGGCGGCGGGCAAGTCCAATGGCTCACTTGTTGATGTCATGGGCCAGGGCATCATCGAACTCCTGTTCAATGTCTTGGAGACGGGCCTGTTCACTGGCCCTGAGGTCTCGCAGGGATAACGCCATGGCCACCTCCAACTCCCTGCGAATTCCCTCGAGGCACTCAGCCCGCCTCAGCGCCCTGCGCATGGAGTTCTCCGCCCTGACCATTGTGAACCATGCCTCCTCTGCCCGCTGCCGCTCCGCACCTATCCGCTGGCCTAACCGCTGCCACACGGAAGACACTCCCATTCCAGGGTCCTCCTGCCCTCCGGCCGATGCCTGCCCTTCTGATGTAGATGGCCCCGAGCCATGATGCCTCCCACATTGAGCCTGCCGCTGCCTCCGATGCAACTGCTTCTGCCAGCACGATGGCATCCAGGCTGATGGAATCCACCGACGCTGCCGATGATGCCGGCACATCCTCCATCTGCTGGGGTCCAGTTGCTGGGGTGTCCTCCCCTGCTGGACCTCCCACTCCTGACTGTGGCAGGGATAGGATCCCCACCGAGCTGGCTGTGTTGGTCAGGGCAGGTCCACAGGGGCCCTTGGTGGCATCTGTGCCGGAAGACGGCATGGAGAACGACTGGCGCATAGTCTCCACAGAGGAGGAGAGGGCCGCCAGAGTGGCCGACACATGTACAAAACCCCCGACCATGGACACTCCCAACTGGGCCACGTTGGCACGCTGCTCTTCGTGAAGACGTGCGTGCTCCCCCCGGGAAGCATGCACGTCATCACGAATGTCACGCGTGCGCAACGCGACACCAATCAGGACCTTCTCCATACAGCCAGGGGTCCCCTCGTCCGCAGGTAGAGGAGGTAGAGGAGTGTCAGATGACATGGACATACCCCCTACCTGCGGACGGGCCTGTGATGGGGCATCCCTGCTGGTGCATGGTGGTGCAGTCACAGTGTCAGGGACAGTGACATGCACAGGCCCCTCCACGGCGACCTGTGCTGCTGGGGGACATGAGTGGGTGCCTGCTGGCAGGTGCCTGTCAATGCTGGGGGGTGGTGGGGGTGCAGGGGGACATGAGTGGGGGCCTGCTGGCAGGTGCCTGTCAATGCTGGGGGATAGGGGTGCAGGGGGACATGAGTGGGGGCCTGCTGGCAGGTGCCCCTCACTGCTGGGGGTGGGGTGGGGGTGCTGGGGGACATGAATGGGACATGAGTGGGGGCCTGCTGGCAGGTGCCCTGCACTGCTGGGGGGTGGGCGTGCAGGGGGACATGAGTGGGACATGAGTGGGGGCCTGCTGGCAGGTGCCCTGCACTGCTGGGGGGGTGGGGGTGCTGGGGGACACGATTGGGACATGTGTGGGGGCCTGCTGGCAGGTGCCCTGCACTGCTGGGGGATGGGGGTGCAGGGGGACATGAGTGAGACATGAGTGGGGGCCTGCTGGCAGGTACCCTGCACTGCTGGGGGGTGGGGGTGCTGGGGTACATGTGTGGGGGCCTGCTGGTAGGTGCCCTGCACTGCTGGGGGGTGGGGGTGCTGGGGGACATGTGTGGGGGCCTGTTGGCAGGTGCTCTGCACTGCTGGGGGGTGGGGGTGCAGGGGGACATGTGTCGGGGCCTGCTGGCAGGTACCCTGCACTGCTGGGGGGTGGGGGTGCTGGGGGACATGTGTGGGGGCCTGGGGGGTGGGGGTGCTGGGGGGAATGTGTGGGGGACTGCTGGCAGGTGCTCTGCACTGCTGGGGGGTGGGGGTGCAGGGGGACATGTGTCGGGGCCTGCTGGCAGGTGCTGTCAATGCTGGGGGGGTGAGGGGGCTGCGGGACATGTGTCGGGGCCTGCTGGCAGGTGCTCCTCACTGCTGGGGGGGTGGGGGTGCAGGGGGACATGAGTGGGGGCCTGCTGGCAGGTGCCCTGCACTGCTGGGGGCTGGGGGTGCTGGGGGACATGAGTGGGACATGTGTGGGCCCTGCTGGCAGGTGCCCTGCACTGCTGGGGGGTGGGGGTGCAGAGGGACATGAGTGGGGGCCTGCTGGCAGGTGCCCCTCATTGCTGGGGGGTGGGGGTGCTGGGGGACATGAGTGGATCATGAGTGGGGGCCTGTTGGCAGGTGCCCTGCACTGCTGGGGGGTAAGGGTGCAGGGGGACATGAGTGGGACATGAGTGGGGGCCTGCCGGCAGGTGCCCTGCACTGTTGACGGGTGGGGGTGCTGGGGGACATGATTGGGACATGTGTGGGGGCCTGCCGGCAGGTGCCCTGCACTGCTGGGGGGTAGGGGTGCAGGGGTACATGAGTGGGACATGTGTGGGGGCTTGCTGGCAGGTGCCCTGCACTGCTGGGGGGTGGGGGTGCAGAGGGACATGAGTGAGACATGAGTGGGGGCCTGCTGGCAGGTGCCCTGCACTGCTGGGGGGTGGGATGCAGGGGGACATGAGTGGGACATGAGTGGGGGCCTGCTGGCAATTGCCATGCACTGCTGGGGGGTGGGGGTGCTGGGGGACATGTGTGGGGGCCTGCTGGCAGGTGCCCTGCACTGCTGGGGGGTGGGGGCGCTGGGGGACATGTGTGGGGGCCTGCTGGCATGTGCCCTGCACTGCTGGGGATTGGGGGTGCAGGGGGACATGTGTCGGGGTCTGCTGGCAGGTGCCTGTCAATACTGGGGGGTTGAGGGGGCTGTGGGACATGTGTCGGGGCCTGCTGGCAGGTGCCCCTCACTGCTGGGGGGGTGGAGGTGCAGGGGGACATGGGTGGGGGCCTGCTGGCAGGTGCCCTGCACGGCTGGGGGCTGGGGGTGCTGGGGGACATGAGTGGTACATGTGTGGGGGCCTGCTGGCGGGTGCCCTGGACTGCTGGGGGGTGGGGGTGCTGGGGGACATGTGTGGGGGCCAGCTGCGTGCGCCACTTTTGTGCGAAATTCTATAAATACCCTGAAAATATCTTTACTATGTCTTGTGAAATTCATAATGTACCACTGAATACCATTATTTCTGTAACTAAGCTGTTCCAAGTAATAGTGCCTCAATGTCATGGGCTGTTTGTCCTATATAAATGTAAGTAATTAATGAATAAAGAAATTTAAAAAAAATTATGTAATTGTACAAGTATTATTGTTTGAGATTTGAACATAGAGTGTGCATGCAATTTTGTTTGACTATATGTAGTCAATATATTTCATTTAAAAATGTTAGTTTAACCTGATTTGAGTGTGTGTGTGTGTGTATAAAGAAATTAAATAGTATACAGATTTGTAAGTGACAGTTGATTTTAGGAGATTGAAAAAAAGACAGCAGATTCATTTTACCAATTATACAAGCTAAAAGTCAGTTAGAAAATGTGCTCATGTACTGTACAGAAAATATGCATACTCTAGTTTGCGTTCATGCATATGGATATGCATGGAGCTGCAAGTAGAAATCTTGGAGACTTGTACAGTATTTCTTGTAGATGGTGCTTGCCAATGATATGACACTTGTACTCAGAGAGATTCACAGTACATTTGCAGTGCTGATCTATGATGATGCAGTTAGATGTAGAGGTCTTGAATGTGATTGGTGGATGGTCATGTGACTTCTTAGCTACATCCAATGAGGGAATGGCACAGAGAGTGAACTGGAAATGGTAGAAGGGCTGTTCATGTTACGATATGTCTGCGGACATGGCGGTAGTTCGTGTTACATCCGGGATTTTTGGGTTCAGAAGTCATGCAAATGAGAATGAGCACTGAAAGGGATTGGTCAAGAAAGATTAGTGGGTGTGTTGTGCCAGGAGAGAGTTTCTCAGATACTCTTTTTGCTGAGAGAAGAACAGATAGCTGTGGCTGTGTGTTTCAGAAAACGGATTGTTTGGATTTTGGGAGACTCGTGGATACATTGGTTGAAGGTGCATGCAGAAACCTGTGGAGTAGCTTTAGATCTTGGATTCCGACATGTGGAAGTACACTGGCATGGAGTACGTGGAATGAAGTGGTTGGACTTGTTACCTCTCTGTGCTACTTTGGAGACAGAGCAACATCCAGATATAATTATAATTAATTGTGGAGTAAACAGTTTAGGAGATGTGTCTGGAATTTCTTTGCAATTTGCAATGAAAGAAGGACTTGGGAAGGTCATGGACATGTTTCCAAATTCTTAAAGTAATTTTTTCATGGATTGCGCAGAGACAAATGTGGCTTCGTTCTTCTTCATATGGTCCACAAATGGAAAAAGCAAGGCGCAATGTCAATAAGGCTGTTTGTGCCTTTCCAAGAGATTTTGTCATGTCCTCTTTTCACAATGAAAATATTATGTTTCGTAGTACATACATTTTTCGCAGAGATGGAGTACACCTAACTTATGCTGACAATCAGATTTTTCTAAGAAACATACAAAATGCATTGCAACCTTTTTTAGAATGACAGCATCCATTTTGAAGTAGGTGTTGAGTATTTATAATTTTTGAAACACAAACACCTCCCAAAGGCTCTTTTCAGAGCCACCACTTCCTCCCAGAGAAAATTGCAATGGTTTTGATAGGGTAGCACTCCAAACTTTTAGATGTCTGCGGACTGTCCGCAGACTTCTAAAAAATACAAAGGGCCCTGCTTCATTTATTTTCACTTCTATTTTTTAACTGTGAAAGGCGGCTCTGAAAAGAGCCTTATTTTTTTGGGATTTTTGTTATTTTATATTTTTTTTGTTTTTTATACACAACACACTAGGAGAGAAGGTGAAAGCAGGGTAAAGGGGGGACACCAACCACAGGGATAAGAAAGGGCGAGCTGAGAGAGGAAGATGTAGAGTGGGTTTTATTTGGGTAGTGAGCAGGTCTTCTCGTGCTCTGATACGATAGTCTCAAAAGCACTACGAAGTACTACAGAGTACTGTGTCGCAGTACATACACACAACTGTGACCCTCGAAAGGTAAGGGTCATTAGCATAATGTATGGCCTATGAGGCAGCTTGAGGAAGACGCTGTCCCATAGAGGTGTTCCTTGTGGTGACAGGATCAGAAATGGAGGATGAAGTAGAGGAAATCAACCTACTACGCTCCTCGCAAGGTACAACCTTGCGAATGGCCCCAGAGTAAAATGACCTTAGGTGTCGCTTCATGGTAGTGGTCCCAAAGCTGTACGAACCATGCCTCCCGCGACTGAGTACCATTTTGCACTCATTGCTGGTAACTCGGTTTGCACGAGCCTTAGGACCATCCCCATGAATGGTAAATAACCGCCACACCCAAGACTCACGCCGAGTGCGGGGAGTAGGGATTTCCACTACCTCATTCTCGTCATCCTCTTCTTCCTCCTCTGCATCCTCACTCCTGTTCCCCTCTTCAGGCCCTTGGGGAGGTGGTGGTGGTGGAGGGGGTGGGGGTGGTTCTGAAGCAGGTCCAGCACAAGGTGGCAGTAGTGCAGCCATGGATGCCATCTCGATGATGGTATAATCTGCAAGTTGCAGGAAAAATAGCTGTGCTTTGATGAATAGCCAGAAACACAATGAGAGTAAGCTCTAGGGCGTGGTCTTTTATGTCTTTGATGTCCTGGGTGTTAGGCTTAGCAGTGCACGGTGGTGGCGCGATTTATGGTTGCTTAGCTTACCATAACTGGCGAATTTCAGTTTTACTTGGAACCATAAAGTCCCTTTAACAAAGTTTTTTCATTGAATTTCATAGGTTTTTAGTAGCGCAACTTAACCATAACGTCCCTTTAACAAAGTTTTTTCACTGAATATATATATGTATATATTTTTAAACTTATTTTCAGTATTTTCTCTGTATTTTGGTTTCAGTAAAACTTACCTTGTTAAAAAATGTTTCGTTACAATTACATACAACCAGAATTTACTGTTTCAGAATGGTATACATTTCAATCCAAGAAATTCTACCTATGTAACTACTTTAATAATCAGCCCCCCAGAGTTCTCTCTCTGGCAGAAATTGTTTGATGCAATTCTCATCATAATAGTATGAATAATTACTGAGTTAGAGATTTTTCCCTTTAACTCACTTCTACTTTCATATTCAACTTATTTTCCAATCTTCTAGTAATGGTCTCGTTCCTGCAGTTGCTAGAATATATAATTCCCTGGCGGCTCAAAATACGAATTTGCCTAATTTACATAATTAAAACTTTCATCAGCAAAATCATGCTGGTAGCCCTGAATAGATCATCTCAAACTGAGCAGTTGACAAAAAGAATTACGTTTCTACAAGTTTCTGTACAAGAATTACAGGCAAAACAATTTAATCACATGTGGCATCATTTTATTAATATACAAAATATCACATAGCATCTTTTCTTTTTCTGCATGTTAGCTGTTGCCCATGCTGTTAATGCAGAACAGCAAGGTATTTATTGTGGGGTCCTGGACATGGTAACATCCCTCATAGTTTGCTGTTTCTGGAGGTTTTAAGACTTCTGTCCTGCCCCCTTGGACAGTTCTGTCTGTTAGATATTCAGATGAACTTTATTTTTCCAAGAAGCAAGATTTCTTCTTTAAAGAGAGGTCTGAGATTTCATATTAGGCACCACAGATCTGCAGCACCCCCTTTAGTTCATTATCTTAAACCTACCAGACATAGATGCAACCCATAAACGCTGGTTTAGCATTTACTGTCAGGTCTCACACACTATTTAATCTCTGTGAGAAAGCATGGTATCTGTTTTCACATCACATTTTGGGGGAGGTGGTATGAGCAGAATGCACATGTCAAGAGTTCAGTTCTGGCTTCCTTTAATGTGGTCCCATTCATAGTTTCAGCTTTTAAAATGTACATTTTCCTGTTCCCACCTGATTTAAAATTTTCCCAAAAAACACAGCAGCATAAAATATGTTTTTTGATCCATCCTTGAAACTGCCTTTCTCTTTCTCCTCGGGTTAAGCAGTATTTTCTGGTACTTGAAATGTTCATCTCAGGCCTTGTCAGTTAGAGTTTTGAGTGGCTGCAAAACATTGCACATTTTGTGTGTGTGTGTGTTCCCCAACTCATGTGTGCAGGCTGCAGCTTAAATATTGTTTTTAAAATGACCGCATGCTCTGCATCTTTTCTCATGAATCAGACTTCAATACAAATCCTCCCCTCGTTGATCTTACTCCTTGTGGCAGCAAAAGGGGATGGACAAGGGAGTTGACCTAAATGTTTTGATAATTTTTTTGGTTCAAGTTAATTCTAGAGTTGTCTTCTCAGGCATCATCACCTTCTGCTCGAGGGATGATAAAAGCTTTCTTTTTTAACCGGCTCTTCTACACTCTCCATCGTTCCCCCCACTCCCCAGTTATGATCCCCTTCTGTAATGCTCACCTGGCTCCCACGGAGGCGCTGGTCTTGTCTAGGTTGCTGTGGCCTCTTCAAGCGGGATGCGCAGAACTCGGACCACCGATTGAACAGGACCACCAAATCTTGCTTGTCTGGCCCGTAGGAATATCCTTCTGCAGATGAGAAAGGGGATTAACTGTCTGCAGAATAGTGTGCTTGCTCCCCCCTTTCCCCCTTTGTTCTTCTCTGACTTCCTCCAAAAACCCCGGTTTAAGCTCACCTTATGGTTTGGAAGGATGAACTCTCCATCCTGCTTCTGGTGCAGGGGCGCGCGTTCATCCAGTTACTTCACTGGTTTTCAGAATGGCGCTGGCAAAATCCACTTGACTTTTCTGAGCGATACACCGTAAGTATGAAGATTCGAAAGTTCAAGTGTGAGCCTCTTTTATGCTGTTTTCATAACCTGTGATCTTTCCTTTATTTCAGTTGCAGAACGAAGGCGATGCGTTGAGGGGTTAAATTGCCGATGGTTAAATCAGGTGAGTTAGTGATGAGGGCGACCCCTCTAAATGTCTTTATAATTCCCCAGTAATGTCTTTTGTCCTTTCCCCATAGGGGCCGGGGTGCGGTACCTGCCAGCGAAGCGGCGCCGACCCGAAATGTGGAATGGTTCACCAAGAAAAGACGGTAAGTATTATGGCTGAAAATTCGGCTTTCCTCCTGTGTTCCCTCTGCTCACCTTTTGTCTCTTCTTCTCTCCCCTAGGTGCAGAGATGTGGCGACCGGTGCTGACAGCCGCGATGGAGCCGGGAGATGTCTCGAGGACAGGTGAGTGAAGCGCGGTGCTGCAGCGAGCAACGCAATGCTTTTAAATGGAAGTCTTTCTTCAAGAATGCTGGCGTGAAGATTCCGGATGCAGGTAAGAAGTTTGAATAAGTTCTTGGTTTTCACCTTTCTCTTCTCTTCTTTCCTTACAGGTGTTCCAGGTTCGAGGCGGGCGTGGCTGGAGTCCAGGGGCAGGAGCAGACACAGTGAGCGTTCAGCTGCTGGGATGCAGAACAACACGAAGCACGTGTGGCTGTCCGGGCATGGCTTAAATAGCCTTGGAAGAAGTCCTAGGTAAGTATTCTTCCACAGCCCCACCCAAGTAACAAAATAGTCCCTTCAGTAAAATAGTCCCTCCCTAGCCTCATTTGGCTTGGGTCTTCATGCAGCATGGTCTGCATCAGGTGAGTATGCAGCATGGTCTGCATCAGGTAAGTGCACCAAACACTTTCCTTTATGAGCCTGGCGCCTATGGCGCCAGGACTGATGTCCAACATGAGCCTGGCGCCAAAGGCGCCAGGACAGAGTCCAAAGAGCCCCTATAAGGGGCCGCTGGGCTTTTACCCGGGGGCATGATGCCTGCTCCTCGTGGTGCTGGGCCTGGCCTGGTGCTCCGGGGGTAAGCATCATGACAGCACTCCCCCCAAGGCCCCTCCCAAGGTCGTTTTCTATGGAGGTTTTGGTTTGTTTGGGAAATTCCGATGGAACCTTTTTACTAGCCGAGGTGCATGTACGTGGTCGCTGGGTTCCCAAGACCTTTCCTGAGGCCCGTACCCCTTCCAATCAATTAGATAGAAAAGTTTTGATTTTGAGATCTTAGAATCCAAAATGTTCTTCACCTCGAATTCAGGCTCCCCATCTATCTGGATTAGTTCTGGTGGCTTTATTAATCTGGTTCCTGGTTGCACTGGTTTCAAAAGTGACACATGAAAAACGGGGTGAATCCGCATGTTAGCTGGTAGATCTAGCTTGACTGCCACTGGGTTAATTATAGCTTTGATCGAGTAAGGGCCTAAATACCTTGGATTAAAATTCTGAGGTCCCTTGAGCGATAAGTGTTTGGTAGCCAACCATACTTGATCCCCTATTTGGTATGGAGGCACCTCTCTTCGATGCAGATCCGCATTCTGTTTGTATTTCCCTTTCGCATGTTGTAAGTGTGCAGTTGCATCCTTGAAGGCTTGAGTAATCGTAGAATGCAAATGGTCCACTGCGGGAATTTCAAGGCTCAAAGTTGAGTCCAAGTCTGAAGTACGAGGGTGATGTCCATATAGGGTATAAAAGGGGCTCTGACCAGTTCCAGAGTGTATAGAGTTATTGTATGCATATTCAGCCACCCATAAAATATCCTTCCAATTACCCTCCGATTGGTGCAACATACATCGTAGATATTGTTCAAGGGTCTGGTTCGTTCTCTCCGTCTGACCATCGGTCTGTGGGTGGTGGCTGGTTGAGAGTCTTACGTCGATTTGTGCCAGTTGACAATACTTTTTCCAAAAATGAGAAATAAACTGGCTTCCCCGATCGGAGACTAGTATGGACGGGAATCCATGCAAACGGATGATATTTTCGAGGAATTCCTTGGCAAGAACAAAAGCTGAAGGTAATCCTTTCAACGGAAAAAATGGGCCATCTTGGAAAATAAATCCACCACAACCAGAATAGTATTGTATCCATTACAAGAGGGCAGGTCCGTGATAAAATCTAGTGACAAGGTGTGCCAAGGTGCTGGTGGAATGTCTAAGGGTTGCACCACACGTGAAAATTCCGGGATAAACCTGCGATAAAAATTGGCAAAACCAAGCATGCTTTGGACACCTTTCACCGAACTAGGTGATGGCCATTTGAGGATGGCATCCACTTTCCGTGAGTCCATTCGGACCCCTTTAGGTGTCAGGATGAATCCAAGAAACTTAACCTCGGTGGTATGGAAAATGCATTTTTCCAGCTTTGCAAACAGTTTGTGCTGGCGCAATTTCTCTAGGACGGCCCTGACATGTTTTCTGTGATCTGATTCCGAAGAGGAGTACACCAGAATGTCATCGATATACACGACAACACAGACATCGATGAGTTCCCGAAGGACATCGTTCATGAAGAATTGGAAGGCAGCAGGCGCGTTGCACAACCCGAAAGGCATCACCTGGTATTCGAATAGTCCATATTTTGTACGGAAGGCCGTTTTCCATTCGTCGCCTTCTTTTACTCGTACCAGATGATAAGCCCCCCGGAGATCTAACTTGGTGTATAAGCAAGTGACCTTCACCTGGTCAAGGAGTTCAGGGATCAAAGGCAGAGGGTAACGATTTTTAACAGTTATCTGGTTCAATGCGCGGTAATCGATACAAGTTCTAAGGTTGCCTTCCTTTTTTGGCACGAAGAACAAAGCCGAGGATGCCGGAGACTTTGACGGGCGAAATAAACCATTGGCTAGGTATTGATCTAAATATTGTCTCCGGTTCAGTAAGGGCATAAATCCTGCTACAAGGGGGTTGTGCACCGGCCACCAGATCGATTTGGCAATCGTACGATCTGTGAGGAGGTAACGTGTTGGCCTGTTCCTTTTGGAAGACGTCCTGAAAGTCTTGGTATTCCGGAGGTAGCTGCATGGAGACAAAGGTCACTGATGCTAGACTGATCTTCAGATTTTCTGGGTAGCAGGTTTGTGCACAATCCGGGAAGGTTATTCTCTTTGCTCGCCAATCAATTCGAGGATTATGTGTCTCTAACCAAGGGATTCCGAGAATAACCTGAAACTGTGGAGCCTTGATTACATCAAACACAACTGCCTCCCGATGGCCGTCCGGACCTACAAGTGTCACCTCAGCTGTGGAATGTGTTACCGGTCCAGAGGCAATTTCGGTTCCATCAACTGTGGTGATGACATCTTTGCTGGTTTTAGGACGCAGAGGGAGGTTAATCCTGGAGACCAATTCACGATCCACATAGTTTCCTATAGCCCCACTATCGATGTATGCCTTTATTGCATGCAACCGCTTAGGCTGTTCCGGATCTACGAGGACCATTGGCACAATGAAATGCGAGGTCTGAGAGTTAGTTTTCAAGCTCGGCAAGCGGACCCCTACGCTTGTCGGGCGTGGTCGTTTCCCGATACAGAGTTCTCATGGATTTTATCAGCGGCTCCTACCACCTTCTTGGGCGGCTTTGCCGGGCAATCTCATAGAAAGTGTCCAGAGGACCCACAATAAAGACATAATTGCATCTGCTGTCTTCTTTCACGTTCCTTTTGAGTTGGAGGTCCTTTAACCCCTCCGATTTGCATTGGCTCAGAGGCTTCAGCCCCCTTGAGGTTAGCGTGGGTCTTGACCAACACCCCGGTCTCAAACTTGGACCGATCTGCTTTTCTGTTTTGCAGTCTGTGATCCAATTGGACCACTAAGTCTATATATTCTGAGCATTCTTGGGACGGATTTACAACTTGGGCCAGGACATCTTTAAGTTCTCCACGTAGACCTCGATAAAATAACGTGATTCTTTTATCCTCTGGCCACCCAGTTTCCACAATTAGTCTATTAAAGGTTGCAATGTAGGATAGGAGGTCTTGATTGCCCTGTCGCAGAGACAGAAGTTCGTCATCCAGAGCCTGCCCCTGGGAGTGACGAGCAAATAACCTTTCCATGCTTGCTTGAAATCCTTGTAAATCACGAAGAATCGGGTCATCTTGAGTTACCAGTGGAACTGACCAATCGGCAGCACTGCTGCTGAGATATGACAATACAAAGGCTACCTTGGTCTGGTCATTAGGGAAGGCCCCAGGTCTGCATAGGAAATGCAAACGACACTGATTCATGAATACGGCGAATCGTTTGGGGTCCCCAGCAAAGCGTTCGGGTGGGGCCAGCGGCATGTTTCCAGGTAGATTAATCTGCACCGGGTTACTGGAAAGCACAGGAGCGGGGTTCCCCCCGGAACCGGGTAAAGGAGTTTGTCCAGCTTGACCTTGTAAAAGCTGTCTAGCCAGGTCATCAGCTCTTTCTTTTGTTACAATCACTTCCCTCCTGAGAGCATTAGTCTCTTGACGAGCGGCGTGTACTTCGGCCCGTAATTCCCCCAGTAGTTGGGCCAACTGGTCAGTCTCAGAAGTTTCCATACCGCCTGGGTGGGAATTTGTAGGAAGGCTTTGCGTTCTGTAACGCTCACCTGGCTCCCACGGAGGCGCTGGTCTTGTCTGGGTTGCTGTGGCCTCTTCAAGCGTGATGCGCAGAACTCGGACCACCGATTGAACAGGACCCCCAAATCTTGCTTGTCTGGCCCGTAGGAATATCCTTCTGCAGATGAGAAAGGGGATTAACTGTCTGCAGAATAGTGTGCTTGCTCCCCCCTTACCCCCTTTGTCCTTCTCTGACTTCCTCCAAAACCCCCGGTTTAAGCTCACCTTATGGTTTGGAGGAATGAACTCTCCATCCTGCTTCTGGTGCAGGGGCGCGCGTTCGTCCAGTTACTTCACTGGTTTTCAGAATGGCGCTGGCAAAATCCACTTGACTTTTCTGAGCGATACGCCGTAAGTATGAAGATTCAAAAGTTCAAGTGTGATCCTCTATTATACTGTCTTCCTAACCTGTGATCTGTCCTTTATTTCAGGTGCAGAACGAAGGCGATACTTTGAGGGGTTAAATTGCCGATGGTTAAATCAGGTGAGTTAGTGATGAGGGCGACCCCTCTAAATGTCTCTATAATTCCCCAGTAATGTCTTTTGTCCTTTCCCCATAGGGGCCGGGGTGCGGTACCTGCCAACGAAGCGGCGCCGACCCGAAATGTGGAATGGTTCACCAAGAAAAGACGGTAAGTATTATGGCTGAAAATTCGGCTTTCCTCCTGTGTTCCCTCTGCTCACCTTTTGTCTCTTCTTCTCTCCCCTAGGTGCAGAGATGTGGCGACTGGTGCTGACAGCCGCGATGGAGCCGGGAGATGTCTCGAGGACAGGTGAGTGAAGCGCGGTGCTGCAGCGAGCAACGCAATGCTTTTAAATGGAAGTCTTTCTTCAAGAATGCTGGCTTGAAGATTCCGGATGCAGATAAGAAGTTTGAATAAGTTCTTGGTTTTCACCTTTCTCTTCTCTTCTTTCCTTACAGGTGTTCCAGGTTCGAGGCGGGCGTGGCTGGAGTCCAGGTGCAGGAGCAGACACGGTGAGCGTTCAGCTGCTGGGATGCAAAATAACACGAAGCACGTGTGGCTGTCCGGGCGTGGCTTAAATAGCCTTGGAAGAAGTCCTAGGTAAGTATTCTTCCACAGCCCCACCCAAGTAACAAAATAGTCCCTTCAGTAAAATAGTCCCTCCCTAGCCTCATTTGGCTTGGGTCTTCATGCAGCATGGTCTGCATCAGGTGAGTATGCAGCATGGTCTGCATCAGGTAAGTGCACCAAACACTTTCCTTTATGAGCCTGGCGCCTATGGCGCCAGGACTGATGTCCAACATGAGCCTGGCGCCAAAGGCGCCAGGACAGAGTCCAAAGAGCCCCTATAAGGGGCCGCTGGGCTTTTACCCGGGGGCATGATGCCTGCTCCCCATGGTGCTGGGCCTGGCCTGGTGCTCCGGGGGTAGGCATCATGACACCTTCCCTGGTCCACAGTACCTGGAAATAATTATTCATTAGTTATATACCAAGAGGGGTAGAAAAGCTGGTTTACTGACAGATAGGGACAGATAGGGACACATATTTTTACAGAGCACAATACCTCTTATCATGCAATTTTTACATTACTTATTAAGTAATACTAATATTATCATCCATTCATTCTCTCGCACTCTAAGTTGATTAATTACCAGTTAATTTTCCTGAATACTCCTTTTCCTTTTTCTGGTCTATGGATTTCAGTCTTCATAATTTTCTTCAGGCCTAACTTCAGATAGCTCCTCAATCATTCTCAAAGCTGATCTAGGGTGCCAGCTTTTCAGTTAGTTGATGTGGACCAATTTCTCCTCAACCAGATCTCCTTTTGGGAGTTAGATCTTATAGGCGACATGAGAAATGTTGTTGATTATTGCAAAATGTCCTCACCAAGAAGGTAAAAACTTCTTGTCTTTTACTTGGATTCGCTGCAAAATTATATAGGTAAACCCAGTAACCTATCGCATGCTCCTGTTTTGTCATTTTGATGCCGTAATATGCCCTCATTTCATTAGCAGACTTCTCCAGTTGGGCATATGCAAAAGCATGCTGTAGAAGCTTCCTCAAGTTCTCAATGCATTCATGTGTAGTTGAGGCACTTGCCATTGTCTGCTCCTGAGTTCAGTAAAGCAGATGTTGAGGCAATACTATTTTTCATCCAGTCATCGATTCAAATGGAGACATCTTGGTGGCAGAAGAAGGTGTAGATCGAATAGTCATCAGGAGCAGTAATCGGTTGTCACAACTAGGTCCAGAATCCACCACAAACTTCTTCAATGTACTCACAGTTGTTTTGTTGTATCCCTCCACACCCCCGCTTGAAGCTAGGTGGTATGCGGCATAGAGTCTGGACAGATCTTTGCCATCGCCTCATTGGTAAAATGACTACCTCTATCAGACACAATCCTTTGCAGAAGACCGAATCAAGAAAAGATGCGGTTGATCATCAGTGGCAGCTGTCTCTGCATTACAATTTGGGGCAGGAAGGCACTCAATCCACTTAGTGAATAGGCATGTCACTGTCAACATGTAATTGTTTCTTCTGGAAGAACGGGTTAATGGTCCAATGAAGTCTACTTGCAAATAAAACCATGGTAAAGTCATTCCTCTTTTCTATAAAGGAGCACTGTGTGTGGGAGAACTCGGTTGGAACTGAGCACACATGAGCCATCCTTTTAAATATGTGATGAGATTCTGGCAAGTGTATGGCCAGTAACCGAATAATCACAGTATCCAAAGCATATTTTCAAGTCCACTATGACCAGCAGTGGCTGCGTCATGGTCATGATTCAGCATCAGACTTCGGAAAGAGGTGGGGACCACCCACTGGTCCTAACCAGATTGGGGTTTACTCCACTGCATCCCTTCTCAAATCTTAAACCGGTATCCAGTGATTTTACCACAACACTTTTTTCAATGGATTTTTTACTGAAGAAAATACTGATTTCAAAAAAATATATATGGTTAAGGGGTACAAATGGGTGGGAAGGGGGTTGGGTGGGGTTTAAACGTGGGGTGTGGGGAGCCGATGGATTTATTTCAGGAAACACATTTTCAGTAAAATCACAGGTAACCTCTTAAACATATTCTGAAATTTCATCAGAATGCAAAGATCTTCCTTTCCTTTATAGTCTGATTCTGAGTAAATCTAACTGGATTTTCCGGGATTTATAGAATTTCCAAATAATAGGATCCTCTTTTTCAGCACTAATCAAGCCTGGATCACGACCATTTCTACTGCACTGAACAGCTGTAAGTTCAATGTCAGTGTGAATTTCTGATTTGGTCACTGCCCTGACATGGATTTCTCCCAGCAGGTATTCCATAGCTCTGAGATACACCTGTAGAGCTCCTATTTTGGCCAATGGATCAGCCAAGTCATGTTCAGTCTTCTCAAGACCCTGTATCTTGGAATGACCTTTGATCTTTTTCCAAAACGATCATTTCGTTAGACGTTATTAGATCATCAATAGTCTGGATCAATCTACCATGTTTAAATGGTTTATTATTTGCACAAAGAGTGCCTCTGTTCTTCAAATTTATCAGTTGTTCCACAACCCCATTTTGCAAATATTCAGAATCATTGATAATCACCAGTCCTGTGAGTTGGTGGTGTTCTGCAGTATGGACAGCTTTACTATTTCAGGGACAAATTTTTATACTGGCAGAGGGTTTGAGAATATAATTGACCCACAAGTTCCCAATGCCAGCAACCAATTCTTTCTCTCTGTCTTTTGTAATGTGGTAGGAACACCCATACACATAAACTGTGGATATCCCGTGACATGTTTATCTTCATATATCTTGTGCAGGGCCGCTAGTTATACTTCCATATAACTAATTATGATTAAACTTTCGGCCCTGAGGCAGTGCTCTTCAGCTCAATCATGTAAGCCTGCCAATCCTTGATCTAGAGGGCTGTTCTTATTTTGGCTGTACCTAATGTTGCTCACCTAGGAGATTACCTTATCGACGTTGTCATATTTTTTGGTATAAATCTGCTGTCAAACAGGTATCTGAAAACCCAGTCTCTAAGAAAAACTATTTATTCTTGATGGGGTAATTCAGACAAGGAGCTTGTGACAGACTTCTTTTCAATTCCTTCACTGGTTCAGATTGTGCTTCCCCCCACTCCCAATTCACCCCACCCTTCAATAAGTGGACCAAAGGTTGAATGATCTCTGCATTATCCTCAATGAATTTAGGTCTAAAATTCATCCATTCAAGGAGGCTTTGCAACTCATGCAGAGTTGTGGGGTTAATTTTAGTAAGGCTACTACCTTCTTTTTCCGGGGACTGAGACTCTCAGCTGTATTTTCATATCCCAGAAAGTTCAAAGTTGCAACTGGTAGCAAGAACATATCCAATTTTGCCAGATGTTCTTCCACAGTTGACCCTTTTATGAACAGATCGTCCACAAAGGCCTGAGTTCTGCTTTCAATGAGATCAGGAATGGCCTTGTGAAGGAAAATGTTGAACTAATTTCCTGAATTGATGGACCCGAAGGGAGTATGGCCAAGTATATTGTTGCATCCGAAGGTAAAGACAAGCTTTTACTGATTTTCCCTATTCACAGGTACTGTGCAATAACCATTTCTTAAGTCCAGGGATGAGAACACTTTTGATACTTGGCTCTGTGCCAGTCCTTGCCCGACATAGGGAAAAGGCCACTTTGACATGTGAACCTGTTTATTCAACTGCCTCAAGTCAGCACAAAATCTCCATTATCCATTGGGTTCTGTGATCCTCTGTACCATGTTGTTAAAGGTCCTGGCGATAGGATGAATTATGCCACGTGATTCCAGGTTTCTGATAATCTCTGTGAATTCCATAGACACGAGATAACTGGTATTGTCTTACAAGCACGGGAGCCATATCAGGGTCTGTTTGTATAGCTGTTGCATGAATAGTCTGCTAGTCCGCTCCCTACCTGCACATGACCTAGAGATAAATGACCTCCTATCCACACTCAATCTGGACCTACTATGCATCATCAAAACTTGGCTCCATGATGCCTCCTGCCCAGCCATCGCACTAGCCCTACCCACAGGCTACTCCATCCTTAGACAAGATAGATGTGATAAGATTGGAGGGGCCCTTATCCACATAGACTCACTGTCCATCAGACCAGCAGACCCTACCAGATGGGGTGGAAATGCTGATATCCTATCAGCCAAGCTTACGCTCTCCCCCAATAATCTAATCAGTATCCATATCCTATGCAGACCTCCCGGACTCCCAGCAGACTTCCAAGAGCACCTCTCCCAGCTAGTCAGCAACAACTTTAAAAAGTCCTCTAAAATCCTTCTACTAGGAGACCTCAACCTAGGATATAATGATCGCAAGGATAAATCCACCAAAATCCTAGTGAAAGAACTTGCAGATTTAGGATTCACCCAAGGAGTCCTCACCCCCACTCATTCCAAAGGCCACACCCTTGACTGGGTCATGGACCACAACTGTGCATCCCACATTACCTCAAATACTCTCCTCCCATGAACGGACACGTGCATCGAATTCCTTATCCCCACCAACCCTAAACCTAAAAATCTCACCTATGCACCACCTGCCACAACAAGAAGTTCCAAAAAACTCAACACAGACAACTTGTGTCCTCACCTCAAAAACCCCTGCCTAGCACCACCTTTCTCTCAGGACCCAAACATACTATCCGCTATCTTTAATGATACTCTCACCAACGCCATAAATTCGATAGCCCCTCTTGAAAACAAAAAAGAAAATAAATCCTTCCACTGAAACTCTTGGTTCTCAGATGAACTCCAAACCCTCCGATCTCAAAAGCGTCAGTCACAAAAAAATTGGCAAACGGATCCCAGTGATATAAATAAGAGCTTTTCAAACAAATAGCCCTTCAATATTAAAAAAAAGCTATCTTAGCAGCAAAATCTAACTCCTTCTATGATAGGATCTCAAAGGCCAACTCCCAAGCTAAAGAATTATTTTCAATCTTTGATGAATTAGTCACTGCTCCAGCTACCGCTGACTAGATAACTAAAGACAAAGCCTGGTGCGCTTGCATTCAGTCCGCCATGCTCAACAAAATAAAACTCCTCCAGAACAAAATCCAAAACCACTGCAAAGCCCTCCCTAATCAAAAACCAACCACCCTTCACAAGACAAGTGTAGTAATTTCAATCACGCCCAATTCACTTTCAGAGACGTCACTGAACCGGAGGTCCTTAATCTCATCAAAAATATCAAACCGTCTCTTTGCAAAGCAGACATCTGCCCTCCCAAACTCATCAAGGAATGCGCTAATGACCTAGCACCACTGATTTCTGCCTTCATTAACGCATCCTTCCAAACAGGAACCGTCCCAGACAATCTCAAGAAAGCCTGGGTATGGCCACTCCTAAAAAAGGCCACGATTGACCCAACGCAACCCAACAACTACAGACCGATAACGACAGTCCCGTTCCTCTTAAAAATCCTGGACAAAGCAGCTCACAACCAGATCCAATCATACATAGAAACTAACTCCATACTAGGCAAAATACAATCTGGCTTCCGTGTCGGGCACGGGACAGAATCCGCCTTATTAGACCTCAAAAATCAAATCTCACACATCATGGACAAAGGCAAACCTGCACTGCTCCTGCTACTCGATCTATCAGCTGCATTTGACATGGTAGATCAGCAAGCACTTACCACTCACCTCACCCATGCAGATCATTTCTCTAAACAAGCAGCATCCTGGATCACATCCTTCCTTGAAGGTAGAGCCATGAAGGTCTACTCGGACACAGCAAACACAGACCCTACCACCATCAACTGCGGTGTCCCCCAAGGATCTTTTACAGCCCCCACCCCATATAACCTCTTTACAAAACTCCTCTTCGACCTACTGGACTCTATAGGTGTTGCATTAACCAACTATGCAGACAACACTCAAGTACTTATACCCCTATCTGGACTCTATCACCAAGACGCCACGGCCCTTCACAACATCTATGCCACTATCCAAGCTTGGATGGCAATCAATGGCCTATGTCTTAATGGTGAGAAGACTGAAACCCTCATCCTTGGCCTAACTAATACAATAACGAAGCTAAGCCCCCAATACGCTGACTTCAACATAGACAACACTACCATCTCTGTATCATCCTCTATCAAGACTCTAGGAGTTCACATTGATGCAAATCTATCGATGAACAAACAAGTCAGCGCCATAGCCTCTGCATCTGCATTCAGCACCAAACTCATCAATGTCATTAAACCTTACCTATCCACCCCCAACCGCCTGGCCATAGCTAGAGCAACTATAGGCGCCAAACCCGACTACTGCAATGCTCTCCTAGCTGGCACCTCAGCCAAGAACATTCACAGACTGCAAACCACACAAAACAATGAACTCAGAGCTGCGATGAGCATCCCTAGAAGAGACCACATATCCCTCACCAGACGTGAAGCACGTTGGCTCCAGGTCAGAGACGATATAACTTTGAAAATCCTCACCATCACAAAGAGATGTATCTACAAAACTGCCCAACATGCCTATCTGAAGCATTTTCCAGGACCACATCCATATGCCCCACCAGAGCTCAGTACACCAACCAGCTACACACATAAAGAGAGCTACAGCTGGAGGTCTAGGCTTCTCCTTCATTGCACCAAAACATTGGAACTCTCTCCCGACCACCCTTAGAGCTGAAACTTCCATCTCTGTCTTCCGCAACAACCTCAAGGCCACCTTCATCAATTAGCATTCCACATCCTCCCCCACTGCGGCCTTCCTTATTGTAATATAATACAAATGTAATACAACTATATTGTAACCTGTACATATACTGCTAATGTCTCTATAACTATATTGTACCCTGTATATATATTGCTAATGACTATGTAACTAAGCTTTGTACTGTAACAAGTGCCACAATGTCCTTGGACTGTTGTGTGCTATATAAATACGAATAAAACAAACAAACAAACAGATAGTTGTAGGCCCACAATCATAGGAGTCAACTGAGAAGATACTCTGGAAATCCAGGAATACCTGTCTCAGTGTTGTCTCTGGTCATCAGTTTCACAGGCATCGGACAGACTGATCTCTTCTTCAACCATCTGCCAGAAACTCAGAAACACCTCTAGTTTCCATATTTCCAAAGTATCCTCCAGTTGGATGGAGAGATCTCTTTTAGTGGTATTTACCTGGACAGGAAGTTCACTGGATTCGAGTTATTATGAACTCTAAATACTACCCCATCTTCCAAGATGTCAAAGGTAACATCTTCTACCCAGAAGAGCATGAGGAATACACCATGAAATGTCCCTCATTTTGGGTGTGGATCTTTTCTGGTTTCATATTCTCTGTCTTGTTGTAGGAACCTTCCGGAATTGGGCCTATGATTTCATTTTCTAAACCCATCGAATAGTATTAGGAATTGACTGCCAATCCAATAGAGGTGTCTGCACCAAAAGTGATATTTTGAGGGCTTCTGTTTTCCACCAAGATTGGAATGGTGTCGTATATTAGATCGACCGGTGGCGTTGGATGGAGGGACAATCCTTGTTGTTGTAGGGTATGACTCAAATTCATGAATGCTTCCTGATTATTCTGGTTTGTCCTCTTCTTATTTTGATTGGTACTGTAAACTGTTGCAATTGTCCAGGGATAGCGGCCTCCTCTTTTGCTTGGACTTCAACAGCATAAGGCAACAACTGAGCTGCCGAAAATGCTTTCTCAACATTGTCAAAGACCATTGGGTGACCCACCAGTCTTGAGCAAACTTTATCTTTAAGAAAATCGAAATTAATTGCAAATCAATGGAGAATATCACTATCACGTAAAAATTCAGAAACAAAATCTCTATTGATCCAACAATTCTGGTCAATAGTTTTATTGCCAATTGAAATTTTGAACATGCACCTTCTATGTAGTAAATGTTTTAATTTTGAGTTTTCAAACCATCTTGCCATTTATTTGCCAAATTAAAAGAAGGAATGGCCTGATCCTTTTGGAGTCTCAGAAGCAGTTATTTGCTTATGAAACCTTTCCATTTGTTTAGACAGGGTGAGCACAAGATCTTTACCTCCATTTATCTGGATGGGGAAGAAAGTGCATTCACCTTTGCTCTGAATGTCGGTCAAATTAAGAATATGCTTTGCAGGACTCTTTTCAAGAGTACTTTCAATTTCTTTGGGGTCCTCCTTAATATAAAACTTCAAGGTAACCCTATCCAATGTGTAAGACCAGTTGTTGTTGCGAGGGAGATTAATTCTTAGTAGTTGGGATGAGGTCCCCTCACTACTCTGATCTCATATTTAGATGATGGTGATCTTGGCAAACTTTTTATTTTGAAAATAAAATTCAATTTGATTGGGTTGTCATTCAATCAAGTGACAAGTACTATTCATCTTGATGAGATGGTTTCTTTGGGTACAGAGAACCTGGCTCATGCAATCAATCAGAGAGGACAGCCAGCAAAGGCAATCATTCCCCAGTAAACAGGGTGTGCCCTGTGGAGATACAATGATCACTGGATGTTTCAGACAGTGTGCTCCAATTTACCAATTTATATTTCCAGATGCACAATCCATTTGACAGAAATGTCCTTTCCATTAACATGTTGAAGTTCTCCTAGAAGAGGTTTGAGAGGAATTTAATGGATGCTCCCTATTCCCAGCTTGATATTTTGAAATGTTTGCTTTGAAATCAAGGCTGCCTTTGACCCAGTGTCTACCAGTGCTGATAAATCATACTGGGCCTCATTTCGAGTTTGGTTGTATCCTGGGCAGTAAATCCACCCAGATGCCACCAAACTTTAAATCCATTACTGCCACTTGGTTCAGCAGAATTACCACCAGATTACAAGTGGCAGTGGCAGAGTTAATCCCCATTTTTCCAGAGTCTTTATTGTCTTCTATTTTCAGAGGACAATCCTCAGAATCTTTTATGAGAGAAGGTATCACTATTGTTTCTGGACATTCAGGGTTTATAATATCTGTGTTATCAGATTGGCAAGGTTGTTTTTCAAACTTCTCTATCTCATTGTTTACATTCTCAGATTCTGGGTTTTCTATTCTTACCCACTTTTCTTTAGGAGGTTTCACTCTATTGCTTAAAGAGAAGACTTCATTTTGTGGGTTTTCTGTGCACTCCTCTGTCTCAGTGGTGAATATTTCTTGGAGGTTTGCTCTCTTTTTCTCTATTCTGTTGGTTCTAGTTACCAGTGGGTAAAGGTGTTGCTACTATTTTCTGGCATTTCTTTATTCAATTCAGGGGTCATTGTATGGGCCAGAAAGGAAGCTTCATTTAAGGTTTGGCATATATTTTCATCCATATCCAATTTCTCTTCTTCCAATACGATACTGTTACTTGGATTGTTTGCCTCTTGTCATTGTCCCTCTGGGGCACCTGACCCAGATGTTGGGGCTTTTTAGGGAACACTGGCAGTCTGAAGGTTCTGTTGGGGTCTCAATATCTGTCCAATGTACTCAGTCAATTGCTTGACCTGTCACTCAATCTGAGAGATATGTTCTCCTACCTCAACCATAGAGAGTTCTGTGGTCATACTTTTGTTGATCCTTGGAAGAGTTACTATCCCTCCTAACAAATGAACTTGAGTATGGTTGAAAGTTACTTTAACCTTCAGTGGTCGGTCTCCACTCCCCTTGATTGTGGGCTTTATCGTTTTAGAATCTAGGTGGAGGAGAAGGAAAATTGTTTTGAACATTTTGATTTGGAGGGGCATCGGATTTCTTTCCCACAAGAAATTCTGAGTAGGATTTCCCAGGGGAACAGCACCTTCATTTGGATTCTCCCGTTTTGTGGGGGAGCGTATCTGTAGCCCACTATGAGACTAGAGCCCAGGTACCATGGACTTATGTACGCACAAGTGTCAGAAGGGTCAGTACTTTGGAACACTGTTTGAGTGTAGCACGACTGGGCAGGACAGAGGGACACCTCGGTTGGTCATTCTGTTTGTTGGTAGGAACAGCATTCTTATAACCCCAGAGCCAAAAGAGATGCACTCTTCACTTTCGTGGTGGTAGGTGTTGAATTTGATTTGGGAGTTTGTTTTTTTTGGTTTTCCGTAGGTTTTTGGACCTCATAAATTCAAGTAGCCTGTGATATCACCCATTTGAGAGTTCATGAATCGCCATATCATATCATATCATATATCAAAGTCCTGCACTAATTGGGTGACTGTGTATTTTGAGAGTGAATGGAAAAAGGGGCTAGTAAACTCTGTACCGTTAATATTTAGACGTAGAAAGGTCTGTATATATGCATGCTCCAACTCTGGGCAAACTCTCTCAGAGATTGGTCCTCGCCACACACCATATTGAATGCAGTTTTGCTTGCCTCTTGTGGGTTTCTATGGGAAGAATTTTCTTTTAAATGGCTGTTTTATAGGTAGCCCATTTCTGGTGATGTTGGTCTTACAGCCCTGCGAAGAAGCTAGAAAAGTAAGGAGAACATGTACATTTGACATACGCCATATTATTAAAATAATTCCAGATTCCAAATGAGGACACCATTTGCTCATAAAGCTCTAGATTTTACCACACTGAATATTTACTGTTTTTATGATAAAGGGGTCATACAATGTTTGATTGTTTTTATTTGTATTATACAGTCTTTGATGAAACCCTTTTGGGATTGCCCCTTCTTGCATCTATGAACCACTGTTCTTCTGAGTCAGAGCTACTTCTAGAACCCCATACTGTCTTGTCACCTGGGCCCCCCATAGTGTTCTGATTTCTGGAATTCCTTCTAGATGCACAGGACACAGGCATTGTCCTTTCCGCTGGGGTTTCTCAGGGTTATTGTCACAGGATCCCTTGTTAGAGGTTGGGTAAAAGAAGGTTTCTTCATCTGAGGGCTGAAAATAAGCAATGTTTCTTCCCCTAGATAGTCTAGGAGAATTCTCCCAGTCTCCCTGATGAGAAGAGACTTTCCTTGGCTGAAGCCTTTGTTTTCCATGTCAGCTAAGTTGGCTGAATGATTTCTCTGCAGGATAATTTTCTACAGTTCCAGATCTCTCAACCATTTATGATATGTTTCCTCAGTCCCAGATGTATCTTCATGTCCAGTCCTGTCCTCTCCTGACCTGATGAATAGGACACCCTGCACCCTTCTCACTGGTAAATTTTGGAATGTACTCTCCTTCCTGGACAGAAATATTTGGGAGAGGGGATGTTAGACCCCTCCCAACTCCTTGTTCTCTAGAGGAGTCAGACACATTAAGTTCTCAGCCAGCTTATAAGAGGCTTTAGGTTGGTGAAATGGGGCCTTTGGTAAAAGGGATTGATCCCCCATCTAAAGTACTTTCCTCTGGTGGTTGTCTGTTGAGTGATTGGAGGAACATAGTATAGTCCTGTACTTCCTGATATCATTTTACATTGTTTTCCATTTCAAGAATCAGTTTCTGCTTCCACCGGACTAAATGCTATCTCATGTCAGAAAATGCTGGCCTGATTAGCTTCCAGGGTATTTGCTATGAGAAGTTAACAAGTCATTTTTATTTGTCAATTCCTGCTGTAAACATTCATTCTCGATCTGGCAATTTTGAATGGTACTGCACCTTTCCTGACTTTTCTCTTACGCGTGCAGCATTTCTTGTTCAAAATATCATTTTAGTTGAACTGTCTGTTTCAAGTAAGTCTCCATTTGTCCGAGTTTGTCCTGTAGATGCAAATTTACATTTTTCACCTTGTCTAATTCTTGGGAAGAGACTTGTTTCAACCCCTCATTTTCCTGCACCCGAGGAAGTTTCAACTGCAATTGCTGTTTCTCATGGATTAGAGCATCACACTCTTGTGCGAACTGATCTCTCTGCCATGTTGTGACACTTAAACTATGGTTAACTTGTTCTAATTCATTTTGGGACTCAACTTCTTTGAGAATTAATTTATTATTTCCTTGTTTTAATTCCCCTCGGTGTAGGTTCAGTGTCATAATGTTGTCTAAAAAGACTATTATATACATGTTGTTCATTAGCACCCGGGGTGGTGGGAGCAGCCAATCAGGTTCCCCGGATCGCTGCCTGAAACCGCTGATCTCAGCCTGCATTCCATGGAACCTGCAGGCTGCCTACCCGGCCCTGGCCCGTCATCTTCTCCCCACTCTCCGTTCACATTTTTTTTTTTAATGTTCCCAATCCCCCTTCCAAGCCCGATTAACCTGATTGTGGTGGCAGCGATACCTGCTGCCACTGCTGCTTCTCTCCATCTCCCTTTGCTGGCCGCAATGGAAACGGAAGAAGAGCTCTGTGGCACCAACTTGGTACAGTCTTTTCTATGAATGAACAGATGCCACAAAGCGTCATGTTGATTCATAGAAAAGACCCTGCTTTCAGCACCTCGGGTTACTGCTTTGGTAACCCTTTGTGCTAATGATGTTAGTAACCCATTCCACATACTACAGGGTGTACCATCCCGGTGCCATTACCCCCTGGTGTAGCCTGTGGAATGAGTTACTAACACCTTATTACATTGTCATTGAAACATATTTTGGGCTTCCATACACTGAATATAAGTGTCCTGGAGATTCAAAAACTGTGTCACTTGGTGCTCCTGCTCATCACATAATGTCTTAATCATGGCTTGCATTTGTTCCATGACATTTTATGCTGTTGTAACATGGAAACCTGATTTTCTTTCAGTGGTTCTTGTAGCTGCACAATGTCTTGAAGTTTGTCGCTACACGATTGCTTGGCGCTCAGCCGCTCATCAGAATATTTATCGGCTCCTTCTTGACACGGTTTAATCTGAGCATTTCTGTCTGCTAACCTGCCCTCCACCAGTTTAAGGTGAAAATACAAGTCTGCAAAGAGCGAGATCAGCTCAGAGTTCTCTGCTTTGACAGTGGAAGTAATATATAAACTTTATAGTGATTGGTTTAATGGGCCACATTCAATTCAAATGTCCACACCCACAGAGGTCATTCTGTTTAACATCTCGGTCTTCCAAAGGTTAATATCTGTGGCTGTCCAGTCCCCCTTGAAATATAACGTTGAAAGAGTATGGTCCTTGACCACAGACACTGCTATGTTATATATCTCTTTGATTAATAAATAGCAATCTAACTCCTAAGTTCTTACTTGCCAAAGACGCACATTTGTCTTACTCCTACTTTACCACTTTCAATCATGTATAACTCCAATTGAAACCTGTAAAAATGTTCTAGGAAACCATTTCAACTTCTGTGCACACCTGAGCATTTCCTCATGAGGCTGTGTGATCTATATCATATACTTCAATGCAAAACAAATCTTTCACGCACATTTTTTAGCTCTGCACAATTTGGGTAAAAAGGGTCAAGATTGCAATGACACTAGTAATCCCAGAAATCATATCTCGTTGGGACCTCCAGTTCTGTATGATGTTTAACCCGGCGATATCTAATTGTGGGTAATTTTCCACTCACCCCAAAACAGTTATGCACAATTATCCTTTAATTATCCTTTACGTTCTTTTCATACATTTGGAACGCCCAATTTAATAGAATTTAATCCTTACAGTTTCACTCCCCTTTTGGAACAAGAAACACACAGGGTTTCATATTAAGTATATTTATTAATCAAATAGAAATAATTGAAACAGGTTAAAGATAAAAATATTTTCTTCATAAAAGGCCAATGATAAGAAATAATCAACACACTAGTTCTTACAGTTTTCAATGCCACTATTATGGAAATCTAGAATTTTGTAACACACACTTCGCCATAAGTATCTATGCATTTAATTCATCCTGAGCTTGCAGACAACATGGATTGAATGCATGAGAGTCCCGGAGTAATCTTTCATTTGTGAAAACAACAAATTAGTTACAACATTGCTCCCTATCTGTGATGTTGAAAATGCCTTATGAAGGGACAGGGCCTCCTAGTCCTTGTCCTACCATTTCTGTGTGTGTGTGTTACCTCTATGTTTTCTCCCACTTGAGTACAGCCTGGACCTCTGCCAGTGCAGCTCTTCATGTTTATCTTTCGGTGAACAACACTCATGGGATACCCTAATGACATCCATGGGTGGTGGTACACCCTTTTAACCCTTATGTGTATTTTTGGGCACCTGTGTGTTGCCCACAGAGCAGAGTATGGGCTGGTGGCAGCTACATGCAGACTTTGCAGTGGCTCTGAGTGTCCTCCATTTTGGGACACCCATGCCCTGCCATAGGAATCAATGTGGCCTCTTGGTTTATATTGCCTTTTACCTTGTTCCCCAAAGACTCAGAAGCCCTGACTCGGTTGCTTCCTCCTGAGTGGCTGTTGGGTGGAAACCCCATATATGTCTCTGTTCCCTTTACTCCAGACTGGCTTTTGGGTGGAAATACAATATGTGGCACTGGGGCTGCCTCCTGTCAGACTGACTGGAGCCTTCACAGGGGCTGTGTGTTGTGGGTACACATGAGACGTGTATGAAGGGAGTCAGAAGTAAACTCACATTCCATGTTATCAGTGTCCCATTTCTGTGTGTGTGTGTGTGTGTGTCACAATGAATGAGACAGCCGTGACTGAAACTGTCATGAATGCAGTGTAGTGTGCAGTGTAGTGTTCTGAAAGGTTGGGTACTTACCCCAATCCACATTCTTTTTTATGGGTGTCTGGGTGGAGAGAATGGCCTAAATGCTTGTTCGCCTGATTGGCTGCATGCCTACATGAATGCCCTTCTGTATGATGGGCTGACTGAGTCTGACTCAGCCAGGTCGAATGGGGAACAGGTGTGTTTATCTTGGGACCTCTCGCATACCAATTATTTTGAGAAGGGAAGATAAAGCTGAATCACAAAGAAGCTGTTCCTTGAAGCCCAGCTGGAGGTGATGTCTGCTGCTGCATTTTCTTTGTGTAATCCAAAAGCTGCTGTGTTCTTCCAAGGACTGATCCAGAGAGGACCTGTAAAGGGGACCTCCTCTCAGACTACAAAGGATCATCGTGCAACCTGCTACTCTTCATCAGAAGTACCCTAGAAGCCAGTCCTGTGTACCTGCCATCCAGAGAAGGGGAATTTGTGAGTCCCGAAGAGGAGTACACAGACATATCGAGTTGAACAAGTCCTTTGGTGTTGCGCAAAGCTCTAGAGGTGCATTTCATGACAGCTGGACACCATTGCAGTCTACCGCCCAGAATTGGGGGTACACTGGCATAGTGCTGCTGGACACCCAGAGCTGCAAATGTTCCAAACTGCCTAAGAACATTTCAAAGGGCATCTGTGCCATCATCTCTGACCACTTTTTACCCTCCAGAGAGATTCTAGAGTTGCTGAATGCAGAGAAAGGTCCATCAGTGGGTTTCCCACCACCAGAAGCTAACAAAGATGTCCCGAGGGTCCACACTTGGTGACAGTCCGTGATCCACTCCAGTGGTTGAGTGCAGGTCACCTAAAGCCGTCCAGAGGTCCGTGCTACGAGTGCAGCACCGAAGGACCAAAAGTCTGAAGACCGTGATATTCCGAAACCCGACACCAAAAGTGACCTTTGCACCGCCATCACCAGAACTCATTGAAGAGTCCCTGGTTCTTACTATCATCTGCCAAGGCTCTAAAGAGCACAAAGCAAGTTTCACCTTCACAGGACTACAGTCTGAGAAATCGTCGATCAAAGGAGAGCACTGCGAAGAGTAACATTTTTGCACTTCAGAAAGACTTTGGTTCCATTTTTCTTATTGGACTCAGCGACCCAGTAGCTCCTTCTTCCAAGGGCAGGTCCAGCCTCAGAGAAAATCATTGAGTGAAACTGAGAAACTCTGCCACTTTGTCTGCCAAGGTACCAAAGGTACTGTGACGATGAAGAGCATCTTCTAGCATCAGGAGTTGTCCAGGGGTCCCAGTTTCATCTTGGATCCTGTTCTCCTGTGGCCTCTCAGGTACTTTGGGGGTAGTAGAACCTTTTAAAGAAAGCAGAAGGTTATTGAACATTATTGGACTGGGCTGTAAAAGACAAGATAAGGTACTCCCTAACTCTTCTATTACAGGTTGCCCAGGTGGGGGATCTTCACACAGAACCAAGCCTGATTTGCATATTGTCTTTCCCCTCCTGTAATGGCTTAGTGGACGAAGAACGATGGTCTCAAGGCTTCCCAGAGCAATGCCAGAAGTTAAGATTAATTCTAAACCTTCCAGCAATCACCTCTTTGTATTTGCTTATCCTTATATAGAAGAGTTACTCAAGCTTCTTGAGGTGTGTATACTTTCCCCAATCTAATTGGTCAATGTGTGTGATTGGACAGTGTTCCAGAGGTGACATCACAGTAGACATACCCCTCCACAGTCATTGGCGTATTAATGAAGTAGGCAGTCTGATGGGAGTAACTTCTACACCTAATTTCCCTTCCATTTAATGTAATGTCATCTCACCGATTTCTTGCATTAAAATGTATCCCATTCTGTTTTTTTTCCTCTGGCACTAATCAATTGATGCAATTCTTATCATAATAGCATGAGTAAATACGGAGTTATAGATTTTCCCATTTAACCAGGGTCAACAAATGGAACATTTAAAATGTCTTCTTTATTAAAGGATAAAACATGGTTAAAAATCGTTCCCTTAAGCTCCAAATAACGGTCAGGGGAGGCAGTGGCAAAAAAATCACACATTTTGCAACACGTAGTTGCTTGGTCACATGATCTTGTGCTTGATTGTCCACACTGTTTAATAAGAGCACATGATTTCAGAATGGTAAGCAGAGAAGAAGGTTTGGCTTTCATTGTGGGCAGTCATAGTCCTATGTTTATATCTATTGTGCTCCTGCCTTTATCTATGGGTTATAGTGCTGGTGAATGGATGTGTGCATAATAGTATAAGCTAAATGTTTCTGCCATTTTAAACTTTCAAGATGAAAGTGAAAAAGATCAGCCAGCCCGTTTCTGTTGATAGCAGCGTTAAGACTCCTAATCTTTTATGCAATTAGAAATCACACAGTATGTAATGTCATTACCTGCACACGGTTGTGCATTTCTGGCTATCTATATAGCACAAGGTTAGAATTTCCTAATTGTGGACTTGCTTAATGTTTTGAGTGCCTTGTGCATAATAAGTCATTTCATAGTTCTAGATGGCATATTTCCATGGATTTAAACAAGTTAACCCCACATGTGGCTCATTCAATTTTACTTTCTACAAATCAAGAAATTAATACTTTAAAGTGCATAGTGCTCATCGAGGCGTCATTATCTATGTTGCCCTGCCATGTAGATCTCTGCATCCTGCTTACCTGATCTGATCGAGATTGTATTCCGAAGTGCATGGCACCCCAATGCATTGCATGTGGGTATCTAAACAATTGAGTTTAGGCTCACTTTGTTTTCTACATCATGTTTTGAATCGATATGCACTCCTAGGTGCTATATGCATCATAGCAGATGTTAACTACCAAAAGCTTTGCGTGTTATCGTACAAGATGCCTCTTTGTGGGCCTAATTCACAAAGTGCTTATAGTCTTACTGTATATCTATGCTCTACAGTGCGTAGTGCTGCTCTCTGGATAGTGCTTAGTGCCCCATACTTTCGCGTATCAATGTCATGACCAGTACATTTAACTGGATGTCATGCATGCATTGAGTCTTATATCAAGCACACTCTAAAATGTGTAATACATTATAACAAATGGAGGCTCCTAAGTGCATTGCATCCAATGTACATGGTGTATCCCGTTGGATTCATTAGAAAGTACTTAGTACTTTATTTCATATCTGTGCTATCAAAGTGCATAGTGCATTATGTTATGATTTTTCATTTAGGTAAGAGCCAGTAAGTTAGTTATACTGTCCCAGTGTTGTCACAAGCCTATTTGTTTAGCCAGAGCTGAAATGATAACTGCTATTGCGCTATCCACAAGAGCTTTCACTAAAATACAGCGAAAAAAGGATTTCTTTCCTGTTCTTTCAGTAATCTGATGCTAATTACTCAATCCTACACTATCTGTTGTTTGAACACTAAACCCATGGGCTCCATATAGATCTCATAGAGGTCCTCTCCATGTGCTGACTCTTTCCTCTTCTACATGTGGATACAATTAATTATACTTATGGGCGGACAGTTTATACAATGTATTAAATGAACTTCCAATAAGAAAATAGTAAAGAAAAAACA
The DNA here is from genome assembly GCF_040938575.1 of Ambystoma mexicanum. Lineage (NCBI taxonomy): Eukaryota > Metazoa > Chordata > Amphibia > Caudata > Ambystomatidae > Ambystoma > Ambystoma mexicanum. The sequence goes on from NC_090928.1 coordinate 744,037,084, forward strand.
CTCCCAGTACCATTATTACAAAAATGCACTAACAATTATGTATCAATTATTTTTCAAAATACTGTCTTTTCAAAATTTAAAGAGCACATCCTGTCAGATTGTCTAATACGTGGTGGAAACAAGATATTCTTATACACTGGAGAAGAGTAAAATGTGTTAAGTGATATGTGGTTAGCAATCAAAGTAGAGGGATCTCTAACCCATTGTTGATCTGGGACACCCTCACAAATAATTATACTCCTAGAAAGGTGTATAACTCTTCATCCACATTGTGTTTTACAGGGTTCTTTGTTTCAAAATCGGATGATATATCTGGTTTCTTGTTGCTATAGCAACCATTCCATGTCACCACCTCTGGGACCTAGGACAATTCTGTGCAGTCCAAAGAAGGAAAGGTCCTCCAATTTTCCATCATGCTTTTCTCCAAAGTGATTTGTCATGGTATATGTAGCATCCTTGATTTGATTGCCCTAACATGCTGTAAAATCCATACCTTAATCTTGCATTTTGTGCTTCCAATGTACCATTTCTTACAAGTACAAATTAGTACATAGACCATGAAGTCTGTGTCACATGTAATATTGCTGTTAATTTGCATGGTAGTCTTCATGATCAGATGTTGATATGAGGGACGATGGGCAAATTTGCAAATTTTGCATCTTGCGCATTTATGGAATCCCATAGTCACTTTATCCAACAATGTGTTTCTCACATTTTTGTTTTCTTTTGCCATGAAACTACTAACTAATGTGTCTTTTATAGATCTGCATTTTCAGAAGCTGATGTCGGGACGGCTCCCAGAGCTTGATTTAGATCTGCGTCCACCATTAGAACCTTCCAATGTGTCTTGAGGATGTTCCTAACTGGTACCGCCGATGCTCCGTATGTTAATATGAGACGAGTTGCATCTTTATCTTTTGTGGTATCTTTCTCACATTTCTTCTCTGACAGGAGTGTTGTTCTGTCACATATGTGTGCTTTTACGTATGCTCGCTCAGTAACTCATTTTGGATGGGCTTGCTGTTGGAAGCCCCACACTGTGATCTGAGTTTCCCTGTCATAGGCCTCTATGCTCGAACAATTTCTCCGTAGCCTGACAAACTCTCCATAGGGGATACTTCAGATCATATTCTATGAGTGGCCTCTTGCGTCATGCAGAGGAGTGTTTACCCCCGTGGGCTTTCGAAAGAGCTCACTTTTGAGCTGGTCTCCTGCCACAAAGACTGTGACCTGAAGAAAAACGACCATCTTGGGACTATGTGTCTCTGTAAATTTTAAATTGTGATCGTTATTGTTCAAATGTTTAACAAAGTCCATCCATTCCTCTTGACTTCCTCTCCATATTATGAAGAGATTGTCAATGTAGTGTAACCACATTACAAGCTTACTTGTGTAGACTTCATTTTCTTCTCTCCAAACCTCAATTTATTCCAAGTGTCCCATCAGCAAGTTGGCATAGGAAGGGGCAAATGTAGTGCCCATAGATGTGATCTTGTTTTTGTCTATAATATTCATTGTTGAATAGAAATACATTGTTGGTAAGACATAGCATAATCATTGCCAAGATCATTTCAGTGTGTCTGAAGTAGTTCAGGGACATTGTATTAAGCATGCCTTTATTCCACAATTGTGTTGTATTGATATGTATAACGATACTACATCCATGGTAGCCAACATGTATTCTTAGTTCCAATATAAATCGTCTATCTTAGATAAGAAATCCTTTGTATCTCTACGATAGGACGGTAGCGAAGACACAAAAGGGAACAACGTCTCATCAATATATTTTGACACGTTTTCAAGCAACGACCCTACCAAGGTGACAAGGGGTATGCCGAGAGGTTTAATAATGTTCTTATGTAGTTTCAGCAGAAAGTATACAGTGGGGATAGTGGAGTGGTATTTGAAAAGGAATTTCGGATCATCCTCTTCTCGCATGTCTTTAATTTCCCAGTCCAGTCGAAATACTTGAACCTTGGTTTCCAATTATTTCATAGGATTACACATAGGTTTTTCATGCCAAATCCTATCATTCAGTTGCCTACATGCTTCTCGGATATAATTACCCTTGTTTATTATCACAACGTTACGTCTCTTGTCTGAGGGTTTAATTATGCACTTTGAAAGTTGGCTTAGTTCCTTAAAGGCCTTTCTGCGTTTGTTAGACAGATTAGCTTTGAAATTCCTGTCTTCCTTCCTCCTGTTTGCTTTCAAATCTTCAATTACCTACCCTTTGGAAGGCTTCAATAGTTGTCATGACTGCTGCCTCCAAAGAGTCAGACCCAGCCCAACATCCTTGGAAGCAGGGTCACCACTTCCATTCCAGGCACCAGTCGGTCACCATAGGGGCCTTTTGGACCTTGTCCTGGCGCCAGTGGCGCCAGGCTCATAAGGGAACCCAGTCCCGGCACAGGAAGCGCCGGGCTCATATTGAGAGGAATGGTGCTTGGGTGGACCTACCTGCTGCAGACCATGCTGCTCACTTACCTGTAGGATGATATCCTCATCCATTCCTGGCTGGAACTACTTTACCTTCTGGATGTGGCCAGCACCACTCCCTGGAACTGGATACTGGAACTGTTCTGGAAGCTGGAACTTCTTTCTTACCTGGGCGAGGCCGTGGAAGGAGACACCTAAGCACTCCAGTGGCCTATTTAAACCACACCCGATCAGTGCAACGTGCTTCGCGTTATTCTGCACTAGCAGCAGGACGCTCACCGTGTCAGCTCCAGAGAATCTTCAGCTTCTGCATCCGTGAACAAGAAATCTTCAGTCTTACCTCCCGGAAAACCAGTCTTCAGTCTTCAGCAGCGTCTGAAAGAGAACAAGGACACCATGTTAGGACAAGGCAAAACCAGCGCTGCACTTGCCTCGTCCATCGGTGCATTCCGAGGCCGCGTACCGCACTCTTCATACTCCGGCAACCCTGCGGAAACAAAGAACATTGGTTAGTGAACCCCCGTGATAATTTTGCTTACCTGTGCCACGTATGCCTCGATCTCCGCCAAGCGCTGTTTAACCGCACCTGCAAAAACAAGAAGGACATCATTAAGGGCACTGTACGCCATCACTACTCACGTGCCTTCTAGCTGTAATCTGCTTGCCCATACTCCGGCACGTACCTCAGCGTCCATCTCCAACGCCGGCTGCTACGGCTACCTGAAAAAGGGACAAGAGACATTAAGAAGTGCATTTAACTTCGAATAACATTCTTTTGCTTACGTGCCTTCACGAGCTCCGGCATTCTTCTCGCTTACCTTATCTGCATACCGGACCTGCAAAGGCAAGAGACATTTAAGGGAACATACAAATAAAACTCCATAGTCAAGCAATTACCGTTCGTGCGGCTAACGACGGCCTTGCTCCCCGACTTCATCCTCTGCAATCAAGAGGCTGAGCTATTAACCAGTGAAGCAAATGGCATTAGCGCCCCTGCACAGACGCAGGATGGAGAGCTCCGCTTTCACCTATCTAAGGTGAGCATATTCAGTCTACAAGTAACGTGGGGAGTCCAGAAAGGGGAAGGTCAGATTGGCCAACCAGACATACATTAACCCCTTGTTCTCCTACTTGCAGACACCTCACCCTCCAGGTCAAAATTACAGTGAGGAGAGGGCCCATCCAGGGTGTTACCAGAGGTCTGCGCGTGACCCTAGAAGACACTGAAATCTCCCAGCCAGGACCTGCACCTCCGAGGGATTCAAGTGAGCGTTACAATAGTTTTTCCAGGCAAGGAAGGAAGATTTAATTTTAGATTTTAATTTGTTTTTTTTACACCATTCGACATTGATGCCCATTTCAGCCATATCAGCCTCTGTTTCTTCAGCAGTTGTTTCACAATCTTTCTGTAGACGTACTAAAGTGGTCAGTGTGCTGAAATCTCCAATGGTTACGTCATTTCTGCCTTTTTATTCCAGAGATGAGGGTTTCAATGGGTAATTTTTGCAAAAAAGTTTTCAGTCGTATTTTGCAAACATAATGGTCAATTTCGATGCGTGTTTGCACGAAATTAATTCAGGCTGTCAGGCAGAAATTTAGACCAAGGCTGAGTAGCTGTTGCTCGTCATCTGTTAGTATGTCATCAGATAGATTGATCAATCACATTTTTGTGCTCTCTTGTCATTTATTTTCCAGAGCACAGAGACCTCCCTGAGGTATCCTTGGTTGCATTTCCTGCCCCTCTACCCAATCCTCTTATTTTTCTGCCTTCTTTTCCTTGTCCACGAGTGTAGTTGCCGCATCTCGACTGCTTGCCGGTTCTTCCGTCTTGACATATCAGACGCATCTCTTCTGAAACATTGAGTCGGACTGTGGTTTCATCGTTTTCACTATCAGTTATGTCTGACTCTGTAGTGGAAGGTCCTTCACTTATAACACTTTCATTGTTTTTGGATAGTGAGGAGTGTGCCCTTTTAGTTTGTGCTCTTAAGTAGTCAAAACGCCAAGCAAAAGTATACACTATTCCATTTTCATAGTCTTCCTTGTCCCTCAGAAACTTTGGCTGCATTCTCTGTTTTATTTCTTCTTCAAAAGCGTTTAAGTTAGTCTCTATAATGCTTTTTAATTTTTGGCCTTCCTCACTTAAATTCAGCTGTATCAATTTCTGTTTGATCTTGGTCATCTTTGTTAGTATTTTTCTTCGATCACTGACAGCAAATTTGATGAGTATCTTCAGGAAAGTGTTGGAGCAACTATTAGTGGCTGCTCTCCATTCTTCCAACATTTCCGTGTCTTTTTCATCAAAGGAAGGTGTTGTTTAAAATTTGTAAGCCTCTGGGGATTCTTCTTACATCAATGTAGTTCTGTGGGGAGTGCTCCTCCCACCAATTACTAACTTGCCTTTGCTGTAATTTTTCTAATTCTTTTAATAGCGTAATTTCATTTTTTTCTGTTGTCGGTGTAATATTTGATTTATTAGTACTAGTATTGGTCTTCAATGTTTCGTTGAATCGAGTGTGAACTTGTTCTTTCCCTGCTACCTCCCTGCTGGCCTGTGAGCTCATTCTTAATAGAATGTATGTTTATTTGTGTTTCTGGTGATAAAGAGTTTTGTACAATACAATTTCCTCCTATGCTCAAATGGACTGTTCGCTATTTGATTCCTCATATGATTTCTGACTGACTGCTAATGTTGACACATATTGTCTCAGCATGCAGGACTTATTTAGAAAGGTAAATACTATCATAATAAGCAAACACAATACAAAACCAATACAATACTTCTTGTTAGTATACCACAGTGTAAAAGGCTTACTGAATGACAGTATGCTGCAATTCTAGGTAAGTAAAACCATTGTTATAGTACGCTTTGGGAGTTATTCGGTTAAAGGAATAACATGGAGGTACAAGATCAGCACAAGTAGGTAAATGGTTTACAGAGACTGCAATTAATTGCTAGGCAGGATACAGCATACATATCCCATCAAGACTCCAACAGGTTTCCAAAAAGCAAAACATTTTCCCCCTCATATATGCTTTTCACTTGGCTCAGCTACCTATTTATGATGCAGTTCACTCTCATGCATATAGGCACTCCAAGACAAGCCCCTTCCCCTTCTAGGGTTGGTTATCTGAACTGTCATTCACCAAATCCCCATGTTATACGTACGCATGCAACTAATTAAAATTGTGTGTGATACACTCAACCTTTACAGTGAATCCTTTCAAGTATCAGGAGAGAACATTTCTGACGTTGATCCTGAGATATTTTTAGCAAGCAGTATCATGTCTCTCTGTCACAGAAGCCCAAGTATGGGCATCAGCTCTGTGCCTCATGTGCTAACCCAACATTATTACTAGTTTGAAACAGCTGCATGCAATAATTATTATCTTTCCGTGAATGCTACATGGCTCCCCCTGCCCGTCACTGTCAAGATTATAGACGAGAAGTCCAGACATTGTGTCCTTGGCTACTGAACTCTCACTTAACTGCCATGAGGTAATTACATCATTATTTATGACAAGACTTGCAAAAGTCCACCATTTTTAATCTAGCTTCCATTTTAGAGCTTGTCTGAGAGTTTGCCTGACTTCGTCCCACTCAAAATGGCTGATCAAATTACAAAATGCCTGACCAACCTATTTTTACTCATAGCTTAGTTCGTGCTCAGTTTCGAATCGAGATTGTTTGATAATTTATCATAAACATGTACTACTTGACATATTATTTACTGTGCACGGCATTCTGACCCCGCAAAATAGATCGCCCTTCAAAGCACTTTTCTGAAAAGTACTACATTTCTGATTTTCGCAGTATCAGAGTCATTGATCAACCCGACAAGTTATTTACATTTGGTTTGAGGGGGCTGGGGGGATACCCCCTGTACAAGAGGACAGGAGGGGGCAGCCAGAGAGAGAGGAAAGGAGGGACCATGTGTCCCAAGGAGGATATCAGTCTTACTGGCATTAAGGGAGAGCTCATTGGCGGCACACCATTCCTGAATTGCGGCCAGACAGTCTGGTATGAGAGAAGAAGCTGAGGTGGCTGAGGGGAGCCTGAAAGAGAGCTGAGTTTCATCCATATAACATTCAAAATTGGAGCAGAAAGAAGCAATGCCATGGGCAAGAAGTGCCAGGTAGTGGTTGAAGAGCCAGGGAGAGAGGTTAGACCCATGGGGAACACCCCAAGTAGAGAGAGAGATAGGAGAGAGGAAAGACTCCAGTTGGACCTGAGAGTGTCGGTCAGTGAGAAAGGAGGTCAACCAGGCCCGGGCCTGATCAGTAATACCAAGGTTGTTGTGAAGGCAATTGAGCAGGATGGCATGGTTGAACATGTCAAAAGCAGAGATAGATCAAGGAGACTGAAGACAAAATGGAGCTTAGAGTCAAGATTGGAGAGTAAGTCTTCAAAGGTGTTCAGGAGAGCAGTTTCTGTGCTTCTGGCAGCTCTCAAGTCAGACTGGTGGTCATGGAGGCAACCAACAGATTCAGTATGTAGATTAAGCTGGGAGATGGACATCTTTACCAAATGTTTTCCCATGAAAGGAGTGATGGAGATCAGGTGCTTGTTAGCATGGGAGGGAAAATCGGCCGAGGATTTTTTAAGAAGGGGGTGCACAAGGGAATGGTTAAGGGTGGAGGGGAAAGTTACAGTGGCAAAGGAGTGATTGCAAAAATTGGCCAAGGCTGGAGCAAGGGTGTTGATGTGGTCCTTGATCGTTCTGGATGAGCAGGGGAGAACCTGCTATGACGAGACTTATATAGATCAGACTTTTCCAGAAACATCATCAGGGGTGAACAGGGGAAAGGGGGAGAAAGGAGGAGGAGAGATGGCCTCAGAAAGGGCCAAGAGTGGTAAAGGAGGAGGTAGAGTAAGAGGAGGTGGATAGGATGTCCTGAATTTAAAATGGTGAAATGAGAGGCCAAGGTCATGCAGAGAGTCTGGGAGGGAACAGGAGAGGGGGAACATAGGGTTGGTCACCCTGAGTTACCTGGGGGCAACCAGACATGAACTCCCTGCTCACTGTGCTTAGAGAGGCACAGCTTCACCTCACTGATGAGGCTCAACAAGGCTGAAACACGTGTATGGGGTTGCTGTTGGTACTCTTGTTCAGAGAGGAATTGCCATAGAATTTCAGTGCTTGACTGCCCATGTGGGCGGGACAAAGACTGATATGCAAATGAATATTTCCCATCTGTGAAAAGTACAGTGATCAAAAAGCGTGTGCTGCAAACTCTCATCTCAGAGCAGGTTATTATGCAGTGTTCTTTCTGGAGAGGAGCGCCTGCTACCTTTTTTGAGAACTTGGGGTTGGTCACCCTGAGTTACCAGGGGGAAACCAGATGTGGACTCCCTGCTCACTGTGCTCAGAGAGGCACAGCTTCACCTCACTGATGAGGCCCAACAAGGCTGAAACACATGTATGGGGTTGCTGTTGGTACTCTTGTTCAGAGGGGAATTGCCATAGCATTTTGGTGCTGGACTGCCCATGTGGGTGGGACAAAGACTGATATGCAAATGGATATTTCCCACCTGTGAAAAGTACAATGAGCAAAAAGTGTGTGCTGCAATCTCTCATCTCAGAGCAGGTTATCATGCCGTGCTCTTTCTGGAGAGGAGCGCCTGCTACCATTTTTGAAACAGGAGAGGTAGAGACTGCAGCAGGATTGGCCAGCTCCTTGCAGATTTTTAAAAGTTTGGCCGAGTTGTTAGATGCTTCAGAGATGTCAGTTTGGATGTAGGATCTCTTCTTAGAGGGAACAGAGAGTCAGTACTGCCTTTGGAGAAGGCGGCATGACAGTTTGTCCGGGGGTGCACCCGAGGCCCTCCACTTCTCCTCCGCCACCCTACACTTGCATTGAAGGGTGGCAGGGTCAGAATTGTAACAAGAATTGGACATCCAGAGTGTTAGTGATAGAGAGATGAAGGTTAGAGAAGGCTGTGTAGGGGTGTGACTCAGCCAAAGGTGCAGGAGGAGAGAAAGTAGCAGTGAAAGCCTCAACTGACACATGCTACATGGGTCGGAGGATGACCGAGAAGGTAGGTGGAAGTGCTGGAGTTGGCTTGATCTGCAGGGAAGAGAGAGAGAGAGGTGGGAAGAAAGGAGAAAGTGTTCACTCCAAGAGAGAGGAGTGGTGAGAGGGATAGAGAAGGGGAGGTCTGTGGAGATCAGAACATCCAGGTTGTGCCCTGCAGAGTGAATCAGGCCAGGGGGAAGAATAGCGAGAGAGAGAGAGAGAGAGAGAGAGAGAGAGAGAGAGAGGGAGAGAGAGAGAGAATTGCAGAGGTTGCAAACGAGTCCTGAAGAATGGCTGCTAGCATCCTGCTGGATGTTCCAGTCTCTGAGGAGGAGAAGTTGAGAGGAAGAGGCAAGGAGAGAGGACTAGAGGTCAGGCCACTCAGAGAAGAAGAGGGTGCCCTGGCCAAGCAGCCTGTAGATAGTGGCTATAGTGAGAGAGAGCAGCCAGGAGAGATAGAGAGCCTGCAGACCAGGCATTCCTGCATTGGAATGATAAAAGCAGGGATCCACACCAGGAAAATAAAGGCTAAACCCCCAACGGGAAGGTTGGTTCTAGGTTCGGAGAGGATTTTGTAGCCATTGGAAAGGAAAGTGTCAAAACACGTGACAGAGCTGGCCATGAACCAAATCTCTGTGAGACCCAGTACATCCAAATCAAGTTCTTCCAGGAGATGTCAGATGTCAGAGGAGTGTGTGACAGCTGCAGAAGAGTTGTGAGAAGCTATGTAAAGCAGGTTGCCACATTTGAAGGACTTCCTGGGAGGTGTACAGGGAGGTGTACACCTGCGGAGGTGTTGGAGTGGCCTGAGGGTGGGCAGAGGAGGAAGGAAGACAAGGCAGGTTAGTCAGAGAGGGAGAAGAGAGTGCCAGAGGGGTGGCGGAGGAGGGAGGCAACAGGGTGGCCAAAGAAGCAGCAAGGGGTACCAAAGAGGTGGCAGAGGAAGAAGGTGGCAGAGGAGCAAGAGAGGGATAGGAAGGGATAGTCGGGGAGGAAAGGAAGATAATAAGGCGTGGGAAGCTTCTGTCAAAGAGGAGGAGATGGGCTTGATGGCCCTGGACCAAAATGGTGCCATTTAAGTAAACATTAATGATGGTCTTAGAGAAGGGGATGTGAGCCAGGAGTGCCTCCTGCTGGGTAGCACCATTAATGGGAGAAGAAGACCATATGGGTGGCCCATAGGCCTGGACAGGGAATGACAAACAGTATGTCAGTAAGGGTCAGTAAGGGTCTGTCTTGAGGAAGCACTGTTATAGGTATTAGCGATAGGGAGGCCTGGGTTGAGCTTATTCCTGCCAGACTTAGTGAGAGGGATAGGAAAGTCAATAGAAAAGCAGTTAGAAAAGATAGGTGAGACAGAGAGCACCAAGGGTGGTCCAGGGAGGAAAGAGGGGGGTAGGGAGAGGGAGCCCAGGCACGGGAGCAGTAGGGAGAATATATAGGGAGGAACAGACAGGGGGGAGTCAAAGGGGACATGAAAGGGAGGGGGCACAACAAAGAACAACGCACCCACAAATCAGATTCAGTAGAGAACCGTCAGCAAAGAACAGAGCACAACAGGGAACCTAGAAGTAGATAAGGCAGATCTAGTACGGAACCAAGGCAAAGCACCAAGCACCTCAGGGAACCTAGAAGTGAAGAATGCAGGCAATTACAATGTGATGCGACAGCCGTGGATAGCAACACAATATCAAGAACCGTAGAGAGCAATCACAAAGTCAATACAGTCAACAAGTCACAGAACACAACAGCAACCTAGAAGAAGAATGCAGGCAATGCAAAGTAATGGCAGAAAGACAATGGAAAATGACACAGTGTCAGAAAAGTACACAATAGATCGAAGAGGGAAGAGCTGAGTTGCGAGGTAGGAAGGGAAACGCGGGGAAGGGATCAGGATGCGGGGACCTACGATGCGAGTGAGCACACACGGCTAGGGAAGCAAGGGAGTGCATACCATGCGGGGGGATCAAGGGTGGGAGGGAACATAAAGAGACCCAGTGCCAGTGCCAGAGTTACCAGGTTGCACAACACCCAGATTCACCTTTCCTAGCAGGGGGGAAAAGGCTCAGTTTTTTTAAACGCAGCACAATGGAACCACCCAGAATCAGTTTAAGTGGAAGGTTGTTGCAGATCTTGCGCTATCTACACTACCACTGCAGACACATGCAGAAACCAAATGGAGCTGCTACTGCTGGAGCTGTCCTTTGCCTTGGGGTCCTTTTCTGCAGGGGGGCTACAACGAGCAGTGGAGCTGCCATGGGAGCAGGAGCTAAGTACGGTCAAGTGCCCAACCAGGGAATGGAGGGAACAGGAGGAGAAACAAGGGGAGGGGAAAGGAAGGAATAGGAACGAGGCTGCAAGGCCGCAGAGGTTAAACACACACGTCAGCAAGCCAAGAAAACAGTTTTTGTTGCAGATGCAAGCAGATACTCACTCACATTTGGCAGATCAATACAAGTAATATATTTCAGATGGGAGCACAAATTATGGTCAACACAAGCAAAGCACTCGAAAACAACATCACTGTGTGGCTCAGGCCAGCAGAAAATGTGTGGCATGGCTCAAACTGAAGGTTGTCTTGGAACTGATTATGCCCACCAGTCAATGGGAGAAAGTCATCTTCTTCAGTGCTTCCCTGTTGATTGGAAAACTGGGTCAGGTCAGCAGCAATCACTTCAGCATGCTTCACTGGTTACTGGCTGCAGGCATCTCTGGTTATCTTCCTCTTTGGTCCTCCTGTTCCAGTGGTCAACTTGTTTTCAGCTTCAAGATCCAGGCCATTTATCCACAAATCCAGGTAATACGCATTCATGTTGCAATCAATCTTTGGGGGTCAGCCAGCCTCCCAGTTGGAACTGGCTCCAGGCAGGCATGAAAAAAGAATACAGCCACCATTTTGGGTCAGTACCTGTGGCTTAGAACACAGCCTGTGAGTAAAAATCACACCAAAGTCAGTAGAACATGTCCACTGCCACCAGCCATTCGGGTATGCTTGTCAGTTAACAGAAATGATACTGGAGGAGTGAGAAAGGGACTACTATGTAACCCCTCAGCACTCCACATAAGGTGAGGTGTGCTGATCTCACAATATAAAATGTATAAAGTATCCCTCTATCTTTGGTAACACAAGGAAAATAAAAGAAAATGCAAAGTGAAGCCCAAATGGCTTCCAGTAGCACTGAACAGAAAGTACTATGTGCTTTAAAAGTAAATAACAGATGCCTTACATAATATAGAGGAAAACATTACTCCATAAAATAAAGTACAAAATTAATTGATATCGATATTGAAATTGCTAGTTTATTTGTATAGCGCCTATACACAATGTGTTTTAAAGTGCTTCAAGGCAAGAGAGGGAGCAAGGGAAAATACAATGACATTCTTACAAGGCCTTGAGACAGTAAGAATGTGAAAAATTACTGTCGTACTAGGCCTGGTGATATTTCAGGTAGTGCAAGAGCTATGACAATGATAAGGAGGGAAGGGGAAAAGGAGGTGAGACAGACAAGCAACAATCATACTAGTCCTGACAGCACAAGAGGTGCAGGGTGGGGGCGGGGGGAGGGAGAAGGAGAGGAACCAAACAAGCGATTATCGTACTAGGCCTGACGATAGGTAGTGCTGGAGGTGATTGGGAGGAACATATAAGGAGGGAAGGGGAGGAAAACAATCAAGCTGCTATCGTTCTCGGTCAGATGACATTTCGGACAGAGTAAGAGCTATGACAAAGATAAGGAGGAGAGGGGGAAAGGAGATGAGACAGACAAGCAACTATCGTACTAGGCCTGACAACATTTCTGATAGAGCCGAAGAGTAGACAATAGGTGCGGACGGGGGAGGATGGAGGAGGAGAGTAACAAACAAGTGACTATCGTACTAGGCCTGACAACATTTCTGGTGGTACTGGAGATGATTGGGAGTAACAAATAAGGGGGAGGGGGAAGAAAACAAACAAGCTATTATTGTACTAGGTCAGAGGGCATTTCGGATAGAGTAAGTTCAAAGCATATAGTAAGGGAGAAGGGGGAGAGGGAAAAAGATAGGCAGAGGAAGAGAAGACTGAGAAACGGCGGATGTGGTGAAAGAGAAGAATAGGCAAGCAGGAGGGGGGATGGGAGCGAAGTAAAAAAGGCAGGCAAACAGGCAGGCAGACAGATGTTACAAGCATACAGCCGGGTGTGAGCGTAGTGCAGCAGGCGGGCAAACAGACATTGCAAGCATAAAGGAGGAGGGGGCCTGCGCAAAGGGCACAGCAAATTTGCATAAAAGCACAGCCAGATTTGAAACTTAAGTTAAATGTATAAACACAGCTAGATTTGAAACTAAGTTCAGTGCATAAACACAGCCAGATTTTAAACTAAGTTCAGTACATAAACATAGCCAGGATTGAAACTTAAGTTAAATGCATAAACACAGCCAGATTTGAATAGCAACTAGAATCAGGAGCTAGGATCAGAACCGCAGTGCATTCAGTGGTGCACACATGGGAGACAAGTAGAGAAGGAAAGCGAGAGTCCCAATAGGGTAGAAGTGTGCACGGAAGGAGGGAATAAACTCATAGTTATGGAGGTGTGCTATGGAAGTCCAGATTTCTTAGTAGATGAGGAAGCAGCATCATGGAGGTCCAAGTGCAGGGGTGTCAAGACAATACCGCATACAGCGTTCTGGTAGCAGACAGGGAGCAGGCAGGGGCCTTGGAAATGGGCTTTTGGAGAGGTGGCTTGCTAAAGCCTGCCAGTCCCCCATAGGCCAGGATGTGCAACGGACATCCCAATCCTAGTGCAGGCAGTAGGAGGAGGGCTCCAGGGCCATTTCGGAATGTAGGCAAAAAGTCTGCCATCTTAAAACACCCACACCAAAAATGCAGCAGAAAGGCCCTAGTGTGCAGCCTCAAGCAACCAAGACACATGCATCCCATTCTGGCACGGCCCAAGTGAATATTATGTTTCCTTTTTTTAAAAGAAATTGCCAAAACTTCATGTAAAATGCACAGCCTACCTCGGCAAGCCATGAGGGATGGTGGGAAAGGCCTCCGACATCAGAGAAGGCGGGAGCGATCTCCGTGTGATGGATCCCAGGTAGGGGATGCAGGGAGGAACTTCCTCATATCTCCAGGAGAAAGAAGAAAGAAGGAATTTACAAGGAATTAACAAGGGTTACTATATAAAGAGTTAACGAATGAGTGAGTGGGAAAAAGACTCCCACTCAATCAGAAGACAGATACAAAATAGTGCTGGGGTATCACAGGTGAATGAGATTTGGCAAATAAATGAAAAATCTATCTAATACATGTGCATTGCATTACTTATTCTTTAAGACCTGTCTATACAGTTCCTGCACGTCATGACCATGACACATTGGGCCTCATTACGACCCAGGCGGTAAGTTACCGCCTGGGTCGTACCTTTACCACCATGGCGTAAACTATGTTTACGCCATGGTGGTTGGCGGATTTACCGCCCCATTCCGAGGTTGGCGGGGCGGTAAGTCCCCAATCCCCATTTACCCTTCCCCATTCCAATTTTTGCCCCATAGGGCATAATGGGAGTGGGGAAGGCGTTAATTACGCCATCGTAAATTACGGTTGCGTAATTAACAACAAGGTCCCTTAGCGCCATGGATTTTAACACCTGCTAAAAGCAGGTGTTAAAAGCTCCATGGCGCTAAGGGACCTCGGAATCAGGCGGTAAGGGTCGGCGCTGTTTACGCTGCCGTAAACCCCTTACCGCCTGGGTCGTAATGAGGCCCATTTTCTTCTGTTTTTTTAACTCTTAATGGAGAGAAAAGCCTCACAACATTGTGATGTCACCACATTTGCTGATGTCACACATAGTGGCTATGTTAGGGAGAATTCTCTGTTTAGGCTGAATTTCCTAACCTAGTGAGTCCCCCAGCAGCTTTGCTGGATTTCTGGAGTTTGTTTTTTCCATTCTGCAAAGAGTGAGACTCTTTTTCTCCCACTCTTGGACATAAATGTGTGTAATTCCTTTGAATGTCAATGTGTTCTATGGGCTATGGGGTCTTTTACTCCATAGGGTCTCATATGTTTTACTATGTGTGTTACAACGCACCCTCTGTGCGTAGCACTGGGGCGTCCTAGCGGACCTCCATCGTAGACTCCATACCCGGGTACTGACTACTGTCTCCCCGGGCATGTAAAGTCACCATTGGCTTTACTAGACCTAAATTTACTAACAGAACTAGTACAAACCACCGTATTGTGGACATACTAGTAGGGGTAATTCGATTACTCCTGGGTCTGTAATTCGAGGGGGCACTGTCCCGTCCCCCCTCGTCGAGTTTTGGCTGGTGGCAGTGGAAACTACTTGTTATATTCGACCCCGAATATAACCCTATGGGATTCTTCCCATTGTTGGAGATTGATACTTTTCCTCATTAACCTCTAACATACCACCGGTTTACTTATCTTAAATAAGTCTATCGGATGGTATTTTCTGCCAGAACTCGGTTTTTAAAAATGGCGTCTGTGTTCGTCTGTGTGACTCCTAAACCAAAGGTTGAGCCCTTTGTTCCACTTTTGGCGGGCTTCTGTACAGAGACCCTCCAAAGTGGTGCCATTCTGTCTGGGTTACCAAAGGGGTGTGGGAGGGGGTTTAGGCACCCTGGACTGAGTTGCCTTGCCAACTCCAGTCGCACTCTGGTGTGATTGGCCCAAGTGGTGAGCCACCCCGCTCACCACTTAGCGTGTTTTGATTGACAGCTAGGCTGAATGAATGGGGGTTTTCTGCATAAAAGCAAGGCTTTTGGGACTGGATCTTCAGAAGTCGCCACAGGACCTAAGAATCCGACGAGGGTAAAGCTGAGCCGACCTGCAACGACGACACCTCCGGTGGAGCCCTGCGGAACTGACTCACCACTTCCCGACGACAGAGGAGATCTCCCTGCCGGAGAGTCTCTTCCCCTGACTGGTGGGAACAACCAGTCCCCTTTGCTTTTTCTTCGCTCCAGGACGCAGTGGTCGAATTGCCCGTGCAGAGCACCTCGGCAACCGGGAGCCACTACCCCTTTACCGCGACCAAAAGGTGGTGCCTTGTGACGGAGCACTCCGCGGCTGGTCTCTTCCCTGGTGGTGCACTGGACTTCACTTTTCTTCGACGACGAGATCATCTCTACTCTTGGCAAAGACCCGACGTTCATCCACCACCAGGAACAACTGCCCCCGCCGGAGCTGTCTCTCCACAAACAAGGTACCGTGTCCGCCTGGCTTCCCTTTCTGCCGGATAGAGTGAGGTGTCTTAATCCTCGCCTTTCCATTGGGCCGCCTCCAAGCTTTCTTTAACTTGTTGTTCTGAACTGGTCCAATCTTTCCATAACAATTTGCGATAAAGACTCAAAGCACATTTCTACTGAGACACTTTTTGGGACATATCGCCTTGCCTCTCTCCGAGTGGGCCTGGCCTCTGAACTTTGTGATCTGCAGTAGACCCTGCCTTATTTGCCTTGCATTTGTCCGTAAAGTATTGGTACCGAGTTGATTTCATACCTGCCTTATTTTTCTCTCCCGTCCTAACAAATACTAGAGTGTCATCTAGGTTAAGCATACACCTCTGTCTGCAAATAAGTGATGCCGGTGAACCTAGACTATTGTTAGGGGGATTGATCTTTTTCTTCGCATAGTAATTGTGATTGAAGTTGTTTGCCGTATTAGTGCCAGAGTGTTTTCTATAGATGTGTTGTTATAAATAAATACCTTTATATCTTTACACCAAAGCCTTGTTCTGTGTTTGCTTGTCCTACTGTGTAGATTGCCCTATTTTGTATACTCCACATACTGCCTAACTCTTCTTGAGGGAAGTCTGACTGTTCAGCCACAGCTACCAAGTGAATCTGTGTGGTACAGACTGCTACCAAGTGGGTTTACTGCCAAACACCTGTAGTCCTAAATCTTTTGCAGTAGTCCCAGAGGGAACTGCACAGGTTTCCGCCTAACACTGGTGGCAGCTGTGGGATTTGTATCGAGTATACAGTTTAGAGTGCTTTTCGACACTTTAGGATAACTAACCACAAAGCTTAGCACTAAAAAAGCAACTTTCAAAAACATGTCTACTATGGAAGCTTACAGTCAAGAATCCTTGTCAGGTGAAAATACTGAGAGTTTACGAGCTCTCTGTAGGCAAGAGAATCTTTCTGTAAGAGGCAAGAAGTTAGAACTGATAGCGAGATTGCTGGAAAACCAAAGTCTGGGTACTGGTTCAGAGGAACCAACTTCTCCAGCAGATGTAGATAACAGTGATGGTGTTTTTCTAAATCGTAATTCTGACGATAGTGATGAAGGGGCTGAAGAGGAAGGAGATGTTAACGAAACTGTCTCCCCTGCTCCTCTACCTGCCTTACCAGCTGTACCTACGGGGCCCATACCAGGTCCCACATGTAACCCTGCTTATTTTGAACTTGAAAAAATGAAGCTCGAATTAGAATACAAACAGTTCTTGGCTCAATCTGAAAGAAACCAAGAGCTCGAGTTCAGACGGATAAATGCCCAGGCTGAGCAGAAGCAAGCTGAATTAAGGCTCAGGGAAATAGAACTTAATCACGAGTTAGGGATGAAAAAGTTTTCTGTGGAAAATGCTTCTCTCTCCTCTGGTTCCTCTAGGAGTTCCAGTCCCAAAAGACCCTGGATGCCGAAGGAATTAGTGGGTATGTATGAACCGAGATTGGATGTGTTGGATTGGTTAAAACTGTTTGAGTACAATCATGGGCTCCAGGACATCACCAGGAATGATTTACTTCCCTGGTTGTTCTCTAGGCTACCCCCTGTTGCGAATGATGTGGTAATGGAGTTGGGGGAGGCGGATAAGACGGATTACGAAAGTGTGAAACTAGCTTTGATAGCTAGATTTGGGAAGACCCCTTCCCAGTATCTTAAGAGGTTTAGAACCCTCAAAAAGCATGATGGTACCCCTTGGGCTACCTGGGTGGGTGAAGGGTTGAAAAACTTAAAGGGATTGATTAAGGGTTACAAAGTGAACACTTATGAGGGTATGAAGAATATTTTTATGTTGAAGTCGATTTATGATGCCTGTTCTCATGAGCTAAGACAGCACTTGGCTGATTCGAAGGAATTGGATTCCCAGAAGCTGGCTAAGGCTGCTGACTTATGGGTTGCCAACAGGGCTACTCATAAGGATTCTGGGGCAACTCAGAAGAAGAATGAGGGAAAACAGCCAAAAAAAGATTTAAAAGAGAATTTGAATAACTCAAAGTCCAAAGAGGGCCCCAAACAAAACCAGAAGGGTAAGCCACAAGGAAAACCACAGCAGAATAGTGTGTCTTCTGGTGCCAAACCGGAAGGGGGCCAGAACAAGCCACCATTCCAGAAAGCATTCGGTAAATGCTTTGTTTGTGGCTCGACTGACCACGTGAAAGGAGATCCCAGATGTAAGGGTAAACCTTCAGGGGTCCAGCTTGTCTCCTTAGCCTTCGCTCCAGAGGAGGAAGTCCAAATGGCAAGTGGAAACTTTCTACTGCTAGCTGATGAACCCATTGGAGTCTCAGCCAGCGTTTCTTTAGTATCTCTGGGGTTGTGGGAACAACAGAATTTAGATGTCTATAATTCTATCCCCGATAATACTAAAGAGTATTATAAGGACAGTGTCCAGGTGAATGGTCAGGAGACTCCTGCCATTAGGGACACTGGGGCCAGCATAACTGTGGTGGATACATTGTTTTTTCAGGCTGAGGATGTTGCTAAGGCACCCAAACGTCTCACCAAGTTAGCTGGAGGGCCTGTGCAGATGCTTCCCCAATTACCAGTTCTCATCCAGTGTAACGACATGACTGTGAAGATACCTGTCAGCATACAGAGTGAGGTACCAGGACGCGTACTGTTGGGTAACGATTTGAAAACTCTCGGAGTTGTATCGCATACTCCCAGACCTCCTAGTAAACGGTTACAGGAGCTAACCAGACCTGCAAGAGAGAGAACCATGCGCGGTACTCTCCAGGAGATGATGAAGAAAGAAATCACTCCTGCTCCACTGGAATTGTCGGCCGCTGTCTCGAAGAAACCAGAAGCGAAAGGGAAACCTAAGACTTCTACCCCGAAACCAGCAGCCAGCATTTCAGTGCAGCCAACCAGGACTTCCCCGCATTTGTCCAAAAATACACCCGTAACTCCACCTCCATCTGAGGCCGAGAGGGAGGTACAACCCTGTGTGGTAGAATTAGACTCTGAAGAGGAGCTAATGGAAGGCCAGGAACTCATTGGAGATCTGGATCCTGTTGACCAGCCTGAGCTGCAGTCTTTACTGGCAGAAGGTGGACCCAGCAGGGCAGACTTCAGTAAGGGACAGAGAGAATGTCCAACTCTGGAAGGTCTTCGCCACCAGGCAGAAGCTCAGGCTGAAGGGCAAGAGCCTGGGAAATACAGGTTGCACTGGGAAGATGGCCTCTTCTACAGTGAACCGACCGAGTCTGCACCTGGAGACTACAAGCGGCTTGTAGTAACCCAAGAGAACAGACCACAGTTCTTGCAGTTAGCCCACGAGATTCCTTTGGCTGGTCACTTGAGTTTCAAGAAGACTAAGGAAAGGCTCTCCCTATACTTCTATTGGCCAAAGATGGGGGCCAAAGTAGAAAAACACTGCAGGAGCTGCCACACCTGCGAGACCTCTGGTAAGGTTGGCTCCAAGAATGTGGCACCTTTAGTGCCTCTCCCAGTTGTGGGAGTCCCGTTTGAGAGAGTAGGGATTGACATTGTTGGTCCCCTTGATCCTCCAACCTCCTCAGGCAACAGGTTTATACTTGTTGTAGTAGACCATGCTACTAGGTATCCTGCGGCAATTCCTATGAGGACTGTTACAGCTCCGGCTGTGGCTAAGGCCCTCCTTGGTATTTTTACTAGGGTCGGGTTTCCTAAGGAAGTAATCTCTGACAGGGGTTTCAAACTTTATGTCCCACTACATGAAAGCCATGTGGAAAACCTGTGGAGTTACTTACAAGTTCTCAACAGCTTACCACCCACAAACCAATGGGTTGGTAGAACGGTTCAACCGAACCATGAAGAGCATGATAGGTGCTTTAGAGGAACCCCTTAAGCGTAAGTGGGACCTTCTACTGCCATGCCTTCTCTTTGCTTATAGAGAAGTCCCTCAGGAGGGAGTAGGTTATTCTCCCTTCAAGCTTCTCTATGGGCATCCTGTCAGAGGTCCATTGGCCCTGATTAAGGAGGGGTTGGAGAGTGCTCCTTCCCCCAAGCCAGTCAGAGTAACTGACTACGTGATAGGTCTCCGGAGGAGAATGTCACACATGATGACAGAAGCAAGCAGTAACTTGAAAGCTGGACAAGCATTGGTCAAGCACTGGCACGATCAAAAGGCTAACATGGTTGAGTTTGCTCAAGACCAGCTCGTTCTCGTTATGATCCCAACAAGGCAGAGGGCCTTGCACGACAAATGGATGGGACCCTTCAGAGTTGTGGGTAAACTCGGGGAGGTTAACTATCTGGTGGACTTGGGCAATCCCAAGGAGGCTCCGACCGTCTTCCACATCAACCGACTCAAAGCGTATGTCTCCCGACCTGATGTAGGAGCGTTGCTTCTAGCATCATCCGAGGAAGAAGAAGAGAGTAAAGCTCTTCCGGATCTCCTCAGAGGCTTACCTTTGGACGGAAAAATTGAAGGAGTAAATCTCTCTTCAAATCTGACACCCGAGCAACAAGAAGAGTGCAAATCTATGTTAAATCAGTTTGCCTCTCTGTTCTCACTCTCACCAGGCTTGACCCCTTGGGGCCAGCATGACATACTCACTGGTGACTGTCTGCCAGTCAAAAGCAGAGGATACCGAATGTCAGAAAACGTACGAACCCACATCAAAGGTGAGGTCAGCAAGATGCTTGATCTCGGGGTAATAGAGCCCTCTACTAGTCCATGGTCTAGCCCAGTTGTGTTAGTACCAAAGGCCGGATCTAAGGAGCTTAGATTCTGCATGTATTATAGAGCTCTTAATGCAGTCACCAAGACTGATGCCCACCCTTTGCCAAGAACAGATGATTTGGTGGATAAACTTGGCGCCGCCAAGTTCCTCAGCACATTTGACTTGACGTCAGGCTATTGGCAAATAGCCCTGACAGACCATGCCAAGGAGAAAACTGCATGTTCTATCCCCGTTGGCTTATACCAGTTTAAGGTAATGCCTTTCGGATTGAAGAATGCACCTGCTACGTTTCAACGGATGGTAAACCAGGTTCTGAATGGGATGGAGGACTTCTGCATGGCATACTTGGATGACATAGCAGTGTTCAGCAATTCCTGGGAAGAACATGTAACCCACGTGAGAGATGTTTTGCAGGCTCTTGGATGAGCCAATCTGACCATAAAGGCGAGTAAATGCCAAATTGGACAGAGTAAGGTAGTCTATCTTGGACATGAGGTAGGCGGTGGAGAAATAAGGCATTTGCTCAGTAAGATTGAAGCTGTGCAAAATTGGACAACACCTACTACTCAAACCCAAGTGAGAGCCTTCATAGGCCTCAGTGGGTATTACAGGAATTTCATCGAGAACTATGGGACCATAGCCTCTCCACTGAATGTCATCTCCTCGCCCAAATTTCCTAAAAAGGTTAGATGGAACGAGTAGTGCAATCAGGCTTTTGAAAACCTGAAAAAGGCTCTTTGCCAAGCCCCAGTACTCAGAGCCCCTGATTACCGCCAACACTTCATTGTGCAGACAGATGCTTCAAATGTAGGAATAGGTGCCGCACTCAGTCAACTGGATGGGAAAGGTAGGGATCACCCCGTTTGCTTCATCAGCCGCAAGCTGAAGGATCCTGAAACAAGATGGGCAACAATCGAAAGAGAGTGCTTTGCTATCGTGTGGGCTCTGAAGAGGTTTAGGCCGTACTTGTATGGTTCTACTTTTGTCATTCAGACTGACCACCAACCCTTGAGATGGCTAATGCAAATGAAAGGGGAAAACCCAAAACTATTGAGATGGTCGATCTGCCTGCAAGGGTTTGATTTCACCATTGAGCACAGGTCAGGGTGTCACCACCAAAATGCTGATGGTCTCTCTAGGATGTATGTCATCGACTAGAGGTATGAGATTCATCCAGGAGTGGATTAAATCCTCCTGTCCCTTAGTCTGGGGGGGGCGAGTGTTAGGGAGAATTCTCTGTTTAGGCTGAATTTCCTACCTAGTGAGTCCCCCAGCAGCTTTGCTGGATTTCTGGAGTTTGTTTTTTCCATCCTGCCGAGAGTGAGACTCTTTTTCTCCCACTCTTGGACATGTATGTGTGTAATTCCTTTGAATGTCAATGTGTTCTATGGGCTATGGGGTCTTTTACTCCATAGGGTCTCATATGTTTTACTATGTGTGTTACAACGCACCCTCCATCATACACTCCATACCCGGGGACTGACTACTGTCTCCCCGGGCATGTAAAGTCATCATTGGCTTTACTAGACCTAAATTTACTAACAGAACTAGTACAAACCACCCTATTGTGGACGTACTAGTAGGGGTAATTCAATAACTCCTGGGTCTGTTATTCGAGGGGGCACTGTCCCGTCCCCCCTTCCCCCCTCGTCGACTTTTGGCTGGTGGCAGTGGAAACTACTTGTTATATTCGACCCCGAATATAACCCTATGGGATTCTTCCCATTGTTGGAGATTGATACTTTTCCTCGTTAACCTCTAACATACCACCGGTTTACTTATCTAAATAAGTCTATCGGATGGTATTTTCTGCCAGAACTTGGTTTTTAAAAATGGCGTCTGTGTTCGTCTCTGTGACTCCTAAACCAAAGGTTGAGCCCTTTGTTCCACTTTTGGCGGGCTTCTGTACAGAGACCCTCCAAAGTGGTGCCATTCTGTCTGGGTTACCAAAGGGGTGTGGGAGGGGGTTTAGGCACCCTGGACTGAGTTGCCTTGCCAACTCCAGTCGCACTCTGGTGTGATTGGCCCAAGTGGTGAGCCACCCCGCTCACCACTTGTTTTGATTGACAGCTAGGCTGAATGAATGGGGGTTTTCTGCATAAAAGCAGGGCTTTTGGGACTGGATCTTCAGAAGTCGCCACAGGACCTAAGAATCCGACGAGGGTAAAGCTGAGCCGACCTGCAAAGACGACACTTCCGTTGGAGCCCTGCGGAACCGACTCACCACTTCCCGACGACAGAGGAGATCTCCCTGCCGGAGAGTCTCTTCCCCTGACTGGTGGGAACAACCAGTCCCCTTTGCTTTTTCTTTGCTCCAGGACGCAGGGGTCGAATTGCCTGTGCAGAGCACCTCGGCAACCGGATAGCCACTACCCCTTTACCGCGACCAAAAGGTGGTGCCTTGTGACGGAGCACTCCGCGGCTGGTCTCTTCCCTGTTGGTGCACCGGACTTCACTTTTCTTCGACGACGAGATCATCTCTACTCTTGGCAAAGACCCGACGTGCATCCACCACCAGGAACAACTGCCCCCGCCGGAGCTGTCTCTCCACAAACAAGGTACCGTGTCCGCCTGACTTCCCTTTCTGCCGGATAGAGTGAGGGGTCTTAATCCTCGCCTTTCCATTGGGCCGCCTCCAAGCTTTCTTTAACTTGTTGTTCTGAACTGGTCCAATCTTTCCATAACAATTTGCGATAAAGACTCGAAGCGCATTTCTACTGAGACACTTTTTGGGACATATCGCCTTGCCTCTCTCCGAGTGGGCCTGGCCTCTGAACTTTGTGATCTGCAGTAGACCCTGCCTTATTTGCCTTGCATTTGTCCGTAAAGTATTGGTACCGAGTTGATTTCATACTTGCCTTATTTTTCTCTCCCGTCCTAATGAATACTAGAGTGTCATCTAGGTTAAAGCATACACCTCTGTCTGCAAATAAGTGATGACGGTGAACCTAGACTTGTCGAACTATTGTTAGGGGGATTGATCTTTTTCTTCGCATAGTAATTGTGATTGAAGTTGTTTGCCGTCCTACTGTGTAGATTGCCCTATTTTGTATACTCCACATACTGCCTAACTCTTCTTGAGGGAAGTCTGACTGTTCAGCCACAGCTACCAAGTGAATCTGTGTGGTACAGACTGCTACCAAGTGGGTTTACTGCCAAACCCCTGTAGTCCTAAATCTTTTGCAGTAGTCACAGAGGGAACTGCACAGGTTTCCGCCTAACAGGCTACACCCGCGATTTCCAAAGAGTTTTAGTAGGGGATATCACGGCCATCCACAAAGGTGTGCTGTCAGTCTTTAGTGACATGAAACTACGTACCAACGCATGGTGTGTTGATTATGCATCCTAATGTTTTGTATTTATGTACAACTACTTTGATTAACTGTGTGTTTCAGGACTATATGAGACAACATCATTCTGCACTTTTTTTTACAGCACCTGTCTACTAATGAGAGGTCTTGCCTGCGATAACATTCGGTTTTAGAAGACAAGGTAGTCAGATACAGTAATTTTCCTTTTGCTTTTTGTACTTGTTAACAATGTGATATTGAACAAGTGTTTCCATTAACGCGTACCTTGTTTCTGATTAGCATATATGCCATTTTCTCACATAGGTCTTGTGGGTCAATTGTTTGCTTGAACTGTATGCAGGTATGCACTGTTTTACAATATTGACGGAAAAGACAGTGTTGAATAATGGGTTAGTCTACCTATTGATGCTTAATTTTGTATTATTCATTGTCACCCTGATGATGGACAAGCTGTCCGACATGCATTGGCCACACATTCTGCCTCTGAAATACTCGTTATGAAGCATTGAGAAAAAAAGAAACAAGGCCATTTTACTGAGTAATTTAACCTGTGTCGTTTGCTGTGCTCTCAGTACCATTATAGGCATGTTATGTAGTATTTACTAATAAAACACAGCCACACATCGGAGGGGATGACCCAGTTTCTTTTTGTGAACTTTATCATTTTCCACATTTGATCACACACTCCTCTTATTTCCTTTTATCCACACCTGTAGCCATCACATTTATCAAGCTCTTGAGAACCAGTGTTAATACTGAACCAATACCCGCATAAGACATTCATATGTAAATCAAACTAATTCTTTGGAATACATTTTCTTCATAGACTATTAGCAAAACAGGATACTTCTTCAAACTGTGCTTTATCTCTACTTTAAAAGGTAGAACTGATCTATTGTTATGTTTGGTAACTTTACAATGGGTAGCCATTCTTTAAATTATTCTGCCTTGTCAATGAGTTCTCCTTATAGAGATTAGAATGGAGGGCGGAAGTCATTTTTTCCATGACACAAATATTCATTGCAACATTAACCCACTCACCCTTGTTTGGCACATATTCAGACTTCCACTTTATTGTTAGGGCTGCATGGGCTGCCAGTAAAAGGTGGGCTGCGAGACCCTTGATTCTATGCCGTTCATCTTCATCTTGTTCAAACCCAAACAGAATAAGAAAAGGGTCTGCAGTTTGTAATAACTAAGAAGCTGATGAACACCCAGACCAGCAGGTAAGTTATTAAGTAAGTTTATTGTAGATCAATTGCCAGGAACAAACATTTCCAAGTCGGCATACTTCCAACTGCCAAGCATAGAATCCCTTTCAGACAACAACACACCAGACAACAACACACCAACACTCCACTCACACTGACCTCACCACATTCCATGTACAGTGATGTCATCACCTCAGCTAGCAATGTACATTGCAACACTTCTCCCTCCTTTCCTTTGTAGAAAACAGAGAAATTCCACACCAAAACCACCACCAGACCAAACCCCTGTATATACGTGTGGCCAGCACGTAATGCACCAACTAGTAACCACACTGGCGACAAGAAACTGCCTCCAGAGAACACCATAACTCCGGACACTCCAAGAAAGATCTAGGAAACAGGAAGGTGCACCACCGAAAGAATAGGAACCCAACAATACCTACATGGCACCCTAGAATACTAACAACTGTGCCAAAACAAAATGGGCAACATGACACCCCGTGTCAATCACCCAACACCCAACTACAGTGTCAATCACACCCAACACCCAACTACAACAGCAATTCCACTCCTCCCTCTATACACAAAACCCTGTGGAACCCAACGCAATCTGCTAAGGGCTAACTCCTCCCATGAACAGAACTGGACAACCTTCGAGAAACAAAAATAAAAAACTAAGCACCTCCACCTGTTCCAAGCTGCCCCTTGGAACCTAGGTCCTGCCATGACCCAGCGTCCACACGGATAAACTACCTAACACTCCTACACTCTGTGCACAAACATCCTTCAATCCTAGTCTGCCCCCTAGGACACCAGGGCTGCCACCCCCGGGCACGAACCACAAAGCTCAGCAGAGCAACAACAAGCACAACAACGTAGACAGTTCACCACAGCACCCCAAAAGGGTACCACAACACCACAAGAACCAAGAACAACCGAGAACACAAGCCGCAAGTATTGCGGAAACACAACCACCTAAATCCGACACACACCAACCACCACGGACCCCTGGTCCAGCCTACTGCACCACACAACACACCTACCACTACCTTGGACCCCAGGTCCAGCCTACTGCACAACTGCAGAGCACCTACCACTTACCTCGGACCCCAGGTCCAGCCTACTGCACAACGCAGCACACCTACCAAAAACCTTGGACCCCAGGTCCAGCCTACTGCACAACACAGCACACCCACCACTTACCTTGGACCCCAGATCCAGCCTGCTGCACCACCACGGCAAAACCACTTGCATGATGGACCCCAGGACTTAGACAATGCCCTGTACCTCACGCACCTTGTGCACACTCGCAGACACACACTGGCGAGCATACACTCACAACATTGCTAAATATTCAAATGTAGTTACTGAAAAAGCAGATTCAAAACATGGAAATCTTTTCTTTTTGCACAAAAACAAAAATGCAATTGCCGTACTTCGTCCGACCCATGAGTCTGTCCAAACCCAATAGTGGAAACCAGACCTGCAAGAAAGATGGTTAAACATTAACACACTTCCTTTGAACTAATAAGTAGTGTCAAGTAGAGTTCGATGTATACCCGAATCCCCAAGTCCAGAGTCCCCAAAAGTTCAGTCCCGCCTGAAAGTAATGCAATTTTTTTGCACATTAATGCAAGATAATACTCATAGACATGTCCATAGCACATGAATTCCACTTAAAGACCCAACACAAACCTCACATCCAACACATTCATACACGACATTCAGCACGCGCGTCCACTCACTCACATGGGCCCATGACACACTATCAACCACACCAACACAATTGGGGCAATCATATACGGTTGAGGCCATCACATAAAAAAACACAATCCACACACACTGGCCTCAATGCACACAAATAATGCTCACTGATAATCCTGAAGACGCCCAACGTCTTCCTTGTCCCTTAGAGCAGAACTCCTAGGATCCCTACACATCCAGAGTCTCGACAATGCCGCACAACACTGGTGACTCCATGACACACCCCTCCACTTGGGGTGCCCCCCCACATCAATCCTCCACAACAGATGTCCGCGCGCATATTACCAGTCGGCCTGGCCTTCGCCCTCATACAGCACCGCTCAAGATTAACAAGCGAGTGTCCGAGGCTGCTTTTCTCCAAATCCAAATTTTCTCCTGTATTACGTGCCCCGCTCTGCACCATGTACAGGACGCATTCCAGGGCCTGCGTGGTACACACAGCACGCACATAATCACTTCTGCGTTCCAGCACTACACGCTGGAACGCACCATGATGACCGACAGACGTCATCATCCTGCTGCAGACGACGCAGGCTCTTCTCCTCTCTCTTCTGCATTCCAGCTCCGAATGCTGGAACGCCCCACGACGAAGCCACAACGTCATCATTCCGCCATGAACGCCGTGGAAGGCACATCTCCGGCCGGCGCCCGTAACTGCAGAGGCAACGGGAGCCAGCACTACCAGCTGCCCGGGACACACCTCCCGCTGGCGGACCGCCAGCATCCACGGAAACAAAGGCATCCGCACAGCCCACTGCCAGGGACTCACTTCCCAGACAGAGTCTCCAGACAGTCTCTCGGGGGCAAGCACCTTGAGAGCATAGGGCTCCCTCCAGCCCACGGAGCCCATCACTCTCTGGCTCCCAAACTCCGTCAGCAGCGACTCCTGCGCTCTGGAGCTGGCCGCAACAGGAACTGCCCCTGCCAGCACCACCCGGCCTGCTGTGAACAGAAACAGGTCCTCACACTGCACACCGACCTGTGTGCCGCTCAAAACCCTCAGCACCAAGCATCTGCTGGGGTCTGGCGGTTCCCAGAGTTGCTGTGTCAACCTGCATCGCACACCGACCTGTGTGCCGATTGGGCTCCTCATCTCAGCACCACCAGTCCTGCTGAAAGGATACACAGCCCAATTGAGACAACTCTGGGCCCAAAGCCTGCTGACAACTTGTTCATGGACATGGATTAAATGGAGGGCAATGTTTCCTGGATCTGGACTGTCCCCTCCTCAACAGGATCCCAGCCTCATCGCCAGTGTAATAACTAAGATGCTGATGAACACCCGGACCAGCAGGTAAGTTATTAAGTAAGTTTATTGTAGATCAATTGACAGGAAAAAACATTGGCATGTTCTTTCCAAGTCACCATACTTCCAACTGCCAAGCATAGAATCCCCTTCAGACAACAACACACCAACACTCCACTCACACTGACCTCACCACATTCCATGTACAGTGATGTCATCACCTTAGCTACCAAGATACATTACAACACAGTTCTCTGAATCCCGTCTAGATCCCCGATCCATCCCAGGACCTCATCCCAATAGACTCTGATCTGGGTGCAGTCCCACCACATATGCCAGTAGTCAGCAGTATCACCACATTTCCTCCAGCATCCCAGGGACAGTGTTTGGAACATTCTGGAGAGCCTAAGGGGGTCATTCTGCATACTGTAAGAGTTTGATTGCATGGAGATTATACTGGCTAGAAATAGAAACCTAAGGGGTGGCCCTACACATCTTTCCCTACATTCCCCGGTCAACCTCTTCACCAAGATCTTTCCCCCCCATCTACTCTGCAGTGATAGTGTTGGAGCCCCGTCCAGCCTGAATCAATTCTCTTTACATGGCCGATATCAAACCCTTCATCTCTGTCATAGGGTTCAGCAACTTCTCAAAAGGAGTGAGGTCTCTGCTCACTTTATCCCTCCATTCATCCTTTGTAATAAAACCTTTGATCTGCAAGAACTGAAAGACAGACAGGGGCCCTAATCCCAAGGCCTCTCCCAATTCCCAGATTGCTATGAAGGAGCCATTTTTCCATAGCTGACACAACCCTCTCTAATCCTGCCTCAAACCAGGGCTGGAACCGTTCAACATTGGGAATGCCCTCGCTGATACTGGGGGGCCCATAAATGGCTCAGGGGAAACGGCCATGAGGTAACAATACCATTTAGATTGCAATTCGTCTACTCAACCAGGATATCGTCAGTTTTTTCCACTTGGCGAGATCAGCATGAAACCTTGAAAGAAGGTGGGGAAAATTGGCATTGTGAAGTGTGTTTATGTCCCTTGTGACTTGTATGCCCAAGTATTTTAACTTGACTTTTTCCACTATGAGTCCTAGCGGCAAAAATCTATCTAAACATTCCTGTGTGGAGACATGTAAGGGAAATAGGATTGATTTGGCCTTGTTAATTTTGGAACCCGAATGTTCTCTGTATTCTTTGATTAATTGAATTGCCCTGGGTATGGATGATGTGGGGTTGGAGACATGGAGAAGTAGATCATTGGCATATAGGGGCACTTTGTTCTCAGACCCACCTAGCTGAAGGCCGGTTACCTGTTGGTCATCTCTCAGCTTCTGGGCCAGGGGTTCCAGTGAGAGTGCAAAGAGTATGGCTGAGAGGGGGCATTCCAGCCTGAGTTCCCCTCCCCAATTCAAACCAACAGGAGTATTCTCTGTTTACGAAGACGGACGCTCTGGGGGATGTGTACACTGCTTGGATGGCTCCTCTGAATTTTGGGCCTATTCCTATTTTGCGGAGGACTGCCATCAGAAAGTCCCATTCGACTCTGTCGAAGGCCTTCTCGGCATTGATTTATAGAAGAGCGGGATCATTAATCATGTTTTGGGAAGCATTGATCAGATGTAATGTCTTCCTCATAGTGTCTGCTCCCTGTCTTCCCAGTATGAAACCTACTTGCGTGTATCAGGCGTGGCATGGATGTTTCCAAACAGGCCGCAAGGATTCTAGTATATATCTTGGCATCCAAATTTAACAGGGATATGGCACGGTATGAGCTACATAGTATAGGGTCCTTTCCTTCTTTGGGAATAACTGGAATAAGCGCCCAGACAAAGGAGTCCAGGGCTTTCCCAGTATTGAGGATCTTATTGAAAAGTTCCACCATAAAGGGGAGAAGGGAGGGGAGAAAGGATTGATAGAATCCAGCCGTGTAGCCGTCCTCTCCCGGAGCCTTGCCCAAAGATAGCCTCTTAACAGCATTCTTAACCTCTTCCTCAGTTATCGGGACTTCTATTTTTAGAGTTTTGGCATTTGCACCGAGGACAGATATAGGTCGGTCGGCGCCAGCCCAGGCTGCACGTCTGGTCTGTACAGGGCCTCAAAGAATGAGGCGAAGACCTCAGGGATTCCAGCATTTGCTGCGGTCTGGGAATTGTAATGGTCCACTATCTTTAATACTTTCCGTTCAGCTCACTGGTCGTGCAGCCTGGCTGCCAACAGTGCACCCGCCTTGTGTCCCTTCTCATAGAACTTCTGTCTTACAAGCTGTAATTTATGTACTAACAGTCTGTGTTCCTGGAGGCGAGGTTCTTCTCTCTTTCTTTTTGCCTCCAGTATCCTGTCTGCTCTCCCACTCTCGTCTCCTTGCCGCCTCATCTAATAGACATATATCATTCCTAAGTTTATTTTCCACCAGGGCCATTTCCCTTTTTTTGCATGAACCCTCTCTGATGAGAACCCCACGCCAGGTTGCCTTCGCCGCTTCCCACACCATTAATTTTGGAACCTCCCCAGTATTGTTCACCTTGAAATATTCACTAATTTCATTTTCCAACTCTGCTTTAAAGACAGAGTCCATCGAGAGGGTTTCATTGCATCTCCATCGACTTCCCCGGTAGGTAAGATGTCCCAATTCACCTCAACCATGACCATATCGTGATCAGACCAGGTTATCGGAACAACCTCTGATCCGGCCACAGTGTTATAAATTACTTCTGATAAGTATATATAATCAATCCGGCTGAACGTATTATGGGGGGCCGAGTAGAAAGTGTAGCCCTGTTCATTGGGGTGGAGTTCCCTCCACACGTCTCATAATTTGTATATACTAAACATATTTCTGACTTCGGTGCATCCACCCTCAACCGGTCCTTTCGTGTCCAGATTGCCAGCTTTCCTATCTAGCTCGGGATCGGCCCACAAGTTAAGATCACCTCCAAAGAAGACATGCCCTATGGCCTCCAGCATGATCTTGGGAACTGTTTTAGCCAGGAATCGGGATTGTCATGTATTAGGGGAGTACACTTGGGCAAATGTAACATTTGTTTTGCGTATAGAGCCTGCTACCAGCAGAGTACGCCCTTCCACATCAGACCATGATTTAGTGGCCATGAAGCCCAGCCCTTTCCTAATGAGTATGCCCACTCCTCCCTTCCTTAGAGACCCAGAATTCCAGACCCATTCGTGTCCCGAGAAGCCTTCGCTCTTCAACCTTGACATATTTCGTCTCTTGTAAGAAGAGGACGTCAAGTTTGGCCTGTGGAATTCCCGGCATACTAGTGATCTCTTGGTTGGAGAGTTGAGACCGTTAACATTTAGAGGCCGATTCATGGAATTAAAGTGCGCTGAAATTTTCGGCGAAAGCGTGCGAATCGCAGTGCAAGTGCGAAAATCACAGAGAAATCCGCACACAGCGATTCATGGAAGTCCGTACGTGTGTAAATCCCTGGATGTGCGCTAAAATTCTGCGTGGCGCACGCTGGCACACACGTCTCCAAACAGCGTGCGCTGAGCGCACAGCGAAAGCGCACATAGTGCAGTGCACACAACAAAAGTAGGCAGAACAGGGGGGTAACACGTGGAATGGGGAACAACGCTTGAAAATGTGGGCATCACGGGGGAAGTACAGGAGGCAAATGCGCGCAACGCCCACACGCGCGTCTACAACATGTATTCATGAAATCGAACGGGGCTAATGCGTGTGCCAAAAAAGACGCGCTAATCCGGAAACACGTACGCCAGCAGGAAGCAGGCATACGTGGACCCGCGCAGCATAAAACTGCGCACAAACAACAAACAAGCTCAGACGCCAAGATGAATATACCGTTCCTAGCAGCAGTGGTCATGGGATACCGCAGGAGGAGGAGGAGGATAGTCAGGCCCAGAATTTTTTCACCCAGAACCAGCTTTTTTGGGATGCCTGATGACCAGGTGTATGGGAGGTACAGGTTTCCACCTCACATAATACTCAACCTGGTGAGTGAGTGGGAGGATGACCTCACATCACCCACCCTGTGCTCCCAAGCACTCAGCCCCCTGGAGAAGGTCCTCAATGTACTGCACTTCTTGGCCACTGGATCATTTCAGCGGACAAGTGCGATAGTGGGGGGGTGTCACAGGCCACGCAGTCACGCTGCCTACACCAGGTGTTGGCCATCATGACTGCACGCCCATCATTCCGCAGGCACATAAACCTGCCCAGAACACCTGCAGAAAGGCAGGCTGCCATCCAGGATTTCTACGAGGTGGCACACTTCCCCAAAGTGCTAGGTGCCATTGATTGCACCCATGTGGCTCTACGTCCCCCCAGGGCATCTGAGCACATCTATAGAAACCGCAAGCACCGGCATTCCATCAACGTGCAGGTAGTATGTGATGCCAAGGGAATCATCACCTCAGTATATGCCAACTATCCAGGGTCCACCCACGACAGATTCATTTACAGAATGTCAACCCTAAACCGGGACCTAGAAGCTGGGCGGCATGGCGATACATGGCTGCTTGGTGAGTATAAATGCCACTGCACATGCATGCATGTCAGATACTGAGTAATGTCACAACCCCAATAATGATACCCATCACCACCTCCCCAGGGGACAGTGCCTACCCTCTGAGCACCCACATGATGACGCCAATTCAGAACCCCACCACGCCACCCGAGGTAAGATACAACACAGCCCATATTGCAACCCGGGGCATAGTGGAGCGCACATTCGGATTGCTCAAGTCACGCTTTCGCTCCCTTGACCACTCGGGTGGGCAGCTGTTATACGCTCCCCCAGTAGTGTGCAGGATCATAGAGGCAGCATGTGTCCTGCACAACGTTGCAACACTCCGGGGCCTGCCGGTGGACATGGTGGTGCCCCCACATCCCCAACCACATGCACGCCCGCTGCGCATGGGAGGGGAAAGGGCACATGGTGAGGCAGCCCGTACGCAGCTGGTGGCTAATTACTTCACATAAAATCACACCCCTGTGGAGTGCACACAGCCCTGGCACATACCAACTGACAATCAATGATGATGACCTAAGGGACACTCAACTGTCACAACCATACCATCCTGAGATTGGTCACCTGGAAGTGTTACATGGTGTGCATCCCTACGTACCCAAACACCACCAATGCTGTGTCATCAAAAGACATACATCCATGCTGCTAAATTCATTACCCCCTTGCTAAATACAACATGAGAACAGCGCCATGTCGCCCAACCCCTCCCCAGCTCCGCCACCAAACACACCATGGCATGTCATGCAATGTGAAAGCAAACAAAGCAATGCACAAGACCTGACACAAGTGTCACAAAGTACACTGTCCCTAATGGAAACTGCCCACACACAATATGCTCCCAAAAATGTATAACTAACAGCACACATTACCAAATACCACCAACACAATGCTGCAACACACCATGGAAAAATGAAAAAACATGACAGTACTTAGTTCAAGTAGTGGTAGTCTTGCAACCTGAATACGCCAGCACATCGACCCCTTCTAACTGTAGAGTGTTGCTGCCACGCAAATGTCTCAGTGTACTGCATACAAAATGAACTGCATCTGGAAAGGAGACGGCCTTGTGAAGACATGAGGAAGGAACCTGCAGATTAGGAAGAAGACATGGATGCACAAGCACATATCAATACACCATGCAATGTACTATACAGCAATATCCACTAGGGATGTCTACTCAGTATTGACCACAGACTGCCCACACAGCTCATGGGAGCCCAACGTCACTGTGTAATTCCCTGTCACTTGGTCACACCCTTTGCAAGCCCATGGAAACGGGAAGCAGGAGGGGTGTGTGTCTCATGAACACAAGCATCTAAACCAAACTCAGGACAAGCCTGCATGTGCCCAACCGGAATACAGTGGATGCCCACGGGAGCCACACAAGGCAACACACTGTAAAAGAAAAAATCAAAAATCAAAAATGGCCATGTGGGGGCCAGGGAGAGTGGGGGAGGCCACCCAGGAGGTTCGAGGACAGGGTGCACACCAACACTCACCTGCGTGGATGTTGCAAAAAAAAAAATACCTCCTTGGGCTCATGGCCTGCATGGCTATGCCATTGTGGGAGAACTGCTGTCGCTCTGCTCATCATCTGCTGCTGCATCAGGAGGCAGTGGCACTATGGGAGGCAGCCCATGCAAAGCCCTGGTATGGTCCTCCATGGCAGCAAGCATGCGGGTCTGGAAGGTCTGATTTTGGAGGATTAAAGCGCGGAGATCCCCATGCAGCACGTCACGGGTGGTTCCATGTAATAATGTCGCCACAAAAATCTCGCCATGCAAAAATATCGCCGAAAAATGGCTGTTTTTTGTGGCGACATTATTGCATGGAACATGCCGGGGACACCCCCGCAACCCCCATATATATGGTCACCCAAATAATATCGCCACAACATTCTCGCGGCAATATTATTTACGGCGACCATATATATGGCGATATTATTACCTGATACCGTCACGGGTTGCCTGCATTTCTGCACGCATGGCCTCGCGTGATGCCCGGATCTCCTCACGTGTTGCATGCAGCTCAGCTGAGAGCGAACGTGTGAGCTGCTCCAGCTGCTGTTCTGCCCTAACATTTCGGGAAGCCTCAAGTTCAAGCAGACTCTGCCTGAGGTTATGGAGTTCCACCCTCAGGGCTTCCCTGTGGCCCTGTGACTCTATTGATATGGATTCGCGCAGAGTCTCCAGTGCCGCCCGTCGGTCCCTGTTGGACGCCAACATGTCTTCCCTGTGTGATTGGCAAATGGAGTCTGTTGCCTGCTGTTGTTGCTCCTTCTGCCTTTCAGGGGGGATAATGGAAGTGGCCACCCTCCCCATCCATTGCCTGAGCCATCATTTCTACTGATGCTGCCTGTTGGGTTGCCATACCGTACATGGAGTTTTCCCATAGAGTATTGCCTGGTGGTGCACGGCCACCGCGTCGACGGGCACCACAACTGTTTGGCGCAAGGCGATCTGCACCTTGCTGTGCTGGCACTGCCTGAGGCTGCAGGACTGCATTCCCCCTCTGATCTGCTGGCCCAGGAACTGGATCAGATGCTGTGGAGTGTGACCCTGCATCCGTAACCCCCAAAGGCGGACCTACCAACACTGACATCCCCATAGAAGGTTCTACCCCTGGTCCAGGTGGGTTGGACAGAACAGAATCCCTGCCAGAAACACTTACCTGCGACGGCACATAAGTCTCATCATCCGACTCAGCATCTGAATAGAGGTCTGGGGAGGTGCACCCAGAGGTACCCCTGGACAGTATGGTCTGCAGTAACATTGGGTTTTCACCCACCACCACACCACGTCCCCCACTGGTGCCCGGTCATGCCTGAGATTCCTCCTGGGTCTGCACCATCTCCTCAACCTCAACAGCACCAAGTGCGTCATCACCTGCAAAAACATGAAAGACAACAAATGGAAACAGGCATGAGCACCAGAGCACACACATAGGTTGTGACAAGCCAGAGATCCAGTACATGATTTACACATGTCCCACATGACTATAACCCTGCCATGCATGCACTGTCAAAGGGTTGGAAGTGGAGTCAAAAAGGCAGACACTGGGGAGAGCAAGATGGAAAAGCAACACATTTGCAGCATGTTGGGTAGCACTGGCATCACACATCAGGCTGTGAGTGGCATGTCCAATACACATACATGACACATGCCACCACACAGATGTCATGTAGCATAGCCACGGTAAATTACAAAACTACAGCAATATGTCAGTGAGTGAGTACTGTCACACATCCATGTCACATCGACATGATGCGAAGATTGATGCTGAATAGTGTTGCAAAATATACATGTGCCACTCACTGAAACACATCCAGTGTCCAATAACACAGTCATTGTGGGCTGATCAATGGTTGGTCACTTTAACATTACAGGAAACATCTGTCATCTTCCACATGCAAACAGGCCCTAAAAAAATATGTCTGCAGCCCAATACTCCATCGGCCTGAATGGTGTAATCATTAACATAACCAGGTAAAAATAGTGGCCCAGTGTGAGCTGTAAACAATGACCGAAGCATATCACATATGTTGCAATAGGGCAGAATAATGCGTAGCAAAAATGGGAGAGTGGAAACAATCAGCCTGAATGAACACTTACAAAATCTGAACAATGTAGTTGCAAGATGACAGTTCAGGGTAAAGTGCACTAATGTGGGCCTAATTGGCAACTGTGGGCAGAAGGGATACAGTCATACCCAAATCCAAGGCACATGAATGTATGGGAGGAAGCAAATGGGTGACCCATAACACTCAGGAGTACACACCCTCACCTGGAACTCAATCAGAACCCGTCACCCAAACAACATACCCATGGATTACACACACACGCATGGGCACTCACCGGACAATGCGTCATAATCAGGTAGTTCTCCCACACCTTGGATCTGTTGCTCTGTGACGAAGGTCCCTGCAACAGGCTCATGTACAGTAAGTTTGTTGTCCACTTGTGGAGACCCACCGCCAGTCACCAGAGTAGCGGCATGATTTGAGGCCAGCTTGTTCTTTGCTCTGCGTTTCAGGTCATTCCACCGCTTGTAGCAATCATCAGCTGTGCGCCTCACAAATCCAAGGGCACTTATGCGGTCCGCGATGGTCTGCCAGTGTGCCCTACATTGACCAGGTGTGGTCTTGCACCCTGCAGTCACCAACATTTCGCGGCTATGTGCCGACACATAGGTCACAAGTGCATCAAGTTCGGGGTCATTAAAGCTAGGCTTCCTTGACGTGCCGGACTGTGTAGCCATGTCTGGGGTCTCAGCCTGTAGTGCCAGAGCACCCTTCTTCCTCTTCTTCAAAGGTGGAGCAGAGCCTGAGTGGCTTGCGCCGCTCTGGTCAGTAGGGGCAGAAGCGCAGGTGGACTGGGTACTGGGAGTGTGCGAAGGCACAATGACCATAGGTCTTGGTGCAGGCATTGACTGAAGTGTGATGTTGGCAGGGGAAACATCAGTTTGATGGACCAGGACCGACACTGTCCCAGCTGGGAGACTCAGAGCTGGGGTGGATAGAGCTGCAGCTGCCCCTGCAGCCTCCCCACCCTGCCTGCTTGGAGCAGCAGATGACATCGCTGCCCCAGATCCACGTGGCCTGGTGACACCAACTTGCACCAACACACGTGGCTTAGACTTGCTGACCTGGAAGTCAGCCTGGGAATCATCAGCTCAGGTGCCACAATGGGCTGGTCCAACAAGGGCTGAGCTGGGATGTGTCAGCCACATTTCCCTCAACCATGGGGGAGAGGCATAGGTGTCCCTGATTGGTCCTCCACACATGGGGGTCTAGGGCCAGCCTGCAAATCCTGGCCACGTCTCCTACCGTGCCCACCACGCCGACCTTTTGGAGGTCGGCCACCTTTGCCTCCCTTACCGCTAGGTCGCCTCCCAACCATGGCACTGATGTGGTTGTGCGTATGGGAGTTGCAGTAAACAATTGTCCTGGGCAATTGGGGGTGAAAAGGGTAGGGTACTAGATGGAATTCATACCCTAGTGCACTAGCAAGGCTGTCTGTGACCCCTGGGGGAAGATGACGGGTCACGAAACGCACAGGCACCCCAAAAACAAAATGTAACGTGCACGCAACCTCTCGTAGACCACATGTGTGGAAAAATGAACCCGCACTATGCTGTGGCACCCAAAAACACAAAAACAAGTGTACGCGTGTTACACGCAGCCTACAATGACCTCTGAAGGGGTACACGACACACGGGGCAAGCACAGTTGGTAAATGCATGCACGACTCACCGTCTGCCTGGAAAAAGAACGTGAAAAAAACACGCATGGGCGCGTAGGCAACACCCCCGCCAAAAGAAGAACTGTACGCTGTCTGAGGAGACAGGACAAAAGAAGTGAACGCTATTTGAGGAAACAGGCCCAAAATAAAATAAAGAACGCTTTCAGAGGTAACAGGGAGTACGAACTTGAAACGCTGTGAAGTAATCGCGTGTGCACCGACAAGAAGTACAGAATTCACCCACTCGCTCTCCACGAAAAGCACGAACAAGGGAATGGGGTCCTACACGTACCTTTTAAAGCACCCCACACGTACAGCGTCACTTACGCGTGTACGCGCCCAGGCCCTTTCCTCCAATTACATGAGCTGACACTCGCACGTGCAATTTTTGGACGTGTACAATGAACATGCACCCGTGTTGATGGAAATGCCCACGCGTGTCATGTCACTTACGCGCGTAGGCCCTGTCCTCGGATTACACGCATCCACACGCGGACGTGCAGTTTTTCCACGCCCGCTGATCCACTATGCCCATGTCACGAGGGAAACGCCCGCGCGAGTCACGTCACAGAAGCACTTACGCGCTAAGGACCTTTGGTCCAATTAAACCACGTACGTGTGCTGACGCGCTTACGCACGAAGGGCCTTTCCTCGAATTACACGTTGACGTGCAAGATTTTCACGTGCAAAATCACTCTGTATCAAGCTGGCCACACAACAATACACAGAAGACCACGCTCCTGCCCAGAAGGCCGAATTACTGCCCCCCAGAGCCCTGAGCACGCTCCCACCTGCCATCTGCTGCTGCCTGACTTCCTGCTGCCCACGTGCCCTGCTATTTGCTGCCTGCACATCAGCCGGGGGTGCAGTTGCTGTGACCACCCCTACTGGAACCGAAGACTCCCGACTGGGATACCATCGCTCCACAGCCCAGCCCCAGGACCCAGTTGCCCACCCACTCCTGCCTCTGGGGTTGCCATGTCGGGTACAACACCATCTGGCACCACTGGCAACCCCCAGCTAGAGAGGCAGAGGGCCACCAGCTTCAGTGCCAGGGAAGTTGGTGTCCCGGTGGAGCAAGTCCTGGGGCAGTATGATGCCTTCTTTGGACGTAAGCGCGCCGACAAAGAAGGACGGACCAGGATCTGGATGGAGATCGTGACTGCCATCAACGCGGAGGGGGTGGCAGTCCGCGACTTGCACCATGTCAAGAAGCGCTGGGAGGACTTCAGGTCCAGGACCCTCAACAAGGCCTGGTGCCTCTTGAAGGCAGCGGATGCCAAGGGCCACCAGGGCCACCTGTCCGACCACCAGATGAGGGTCCTGGAACACATATGCCCAGCGCTCCACGTCCAGGTCCTTGAGAGGCAGACCCATCTGGAGTTGAGCAGTAAGTATACATGCATACTGATTGGACACTGTGCGTGTGGTGGTGTGCCAGTAGTGTGCAGGTTGCACATGTGTTTTCGTAGGGCCATGCAGGGATGTGTATGAACAGGGGCGTGAGGCTGCCACATGTGAGTCCTCTTAGGTGTGAGACACATCGATGGTGTATGTGTTGGTTGCTGTGCAAATGCGGTGTGGTAGCACACATGTTTGAATTTCTGTGTATGTACGTTGGCATGGTTGTGGTGTCACACATGGATGGTGGTTCCTACTGCATGTATCTACACTGTGTACATGTGCATATGTGTGTATTTGACAAGTGTGCAACTATGATGCAACATGGATGCACGTGACACTGATATGTAGAAGGCTGAATGCCAGATGTGACATGTATGGCGATCGCATCACTGCGACAGTTGGAGGAGATGTAGACATGCATGTAAGTGTGGTGGCGTGTGTGCGTGTCTAGTGCACTCCCTGTGTTTCATGTGATGTCAGGCTCACCTTCGGCTGTTCATGCTGTCGTATGTGTATGGATGTTGCTGCCTGGTGCAATATTGCTGTGGAAATGCTCATGTGTGTGAGTTGAAATGACATGTGTGTCGTGGAGTGTGATGCCATGTCTGAAGTTTGACACTGCCACTCATGTGCAACTGTCATGTGTGTATCAGTCCATTGTACAGTGCCCTCTTGTCTGTGTTTTATCTCTCCCTGTCTGCAGCGTCAACTGATGAAGAGGGCGGAGAGGGTGCTGTGGAGCACAGCGGCAGGGATTGCACCACCAGCCGGAGACGCAAGGCCCGGCTCCCCTCCCAGATTGTCATCTCGTCGGGGAGTGAGGAGTCTGGTGCCGCGTCCCAGGCCGCAGCTGCCGAGGGTAGGTCCAAGAGGCAGAGGTCAGAGGTGGACTCCTCGGCAGCAGAAGGGGCAGCTGAGACCCCACAGGGTCCAACGGAGGAAGATGGCACAGAGTCATCCAGGTTGGTGGGGGGTTTGGTGGAGGAGGAGGCCGCGGAAGGGACTCACACGGGGTCTGGAGGTGGGAATTCCACTGGTGCTAGTGGTGCAGTGCAGGGGCAGGAACAGGGGGCAGCACAGGCTGCCGCGGAGGTGCCTGTGTGTAATCCTGTCCCTGATCCTGTCACTGCATCATCTGGCATCATCAGCAGGGATGCCTACGTCCAGACCCGTTTTCAGGAAGGGGATGAGCGCACAACAACTGGCCTTCCTCTCCCTGTGGACATGGCTATCCGGGACCATGTTGAGCCTGTCCTGAGTGGGATAGCGTTGCGTCAACGGGGCATGCGAGGTGACCTGCAGTCTTTTCGTGGAGAGACTGCACATCGTCTCACATGCCTCTTTGACCACGTTGACCTACTGGGACGGGTCACCGGTGCTGGATTCCTCCGTGTGCTGGACCTTCTTGCGACCCCCTCCTCACCTGAACCCCCTACGCACCAGTCGTCCTCCATGCCATCTTCCCACCCATGTGTCACCTGGGTACCCTGTGGAGCTGCCCCTGACCCAGCGGCCAGGCTGGTGGAGGACACATCCCTGCCACAGTCGGGAGTCGGACGTCCAGCAGGGGTGGCCACCATGACAACTGCACCCCAGCCGGAGGAGGACGTGTAGGCAGCAAGAGCCAGGGCGCAGGCACAGGCACAGCAGCAGCAACATGGTGGGAGCAATGATGGCTTGGGGCCTTCAACATTGGAGGGGCAGGCATCGGCCATAGGGCAGGAGGACCCCAGATTTCAAGTGTCTTCCGTGTGGCAGCGGTTGGGCCACGCCATAGATGCGGAGCGGCAGCGGGCGGAAGAGGCACGGCTCACAATGGTCAGGGCGGAGAACTCCATGCGGAGGGCCCTGAGGCGGGCCAAGTGCCTCGAAGCAATTCGCAGGGAGTTGAAGGTGAACATATCATCGTCCTTGCGAAACCTCGGGGCGATGGAAGAGGACCGCCTCCAGGACATTGAGTGGGAGTTCGATGATGCCCTGGCCCGGACATCAATAAGTGAGCCTTCGGACTAGCACGCTGCCATTGTACATAGTTAGATAGTGTTAGGTTTCCTTTCTGTTTTTGTTTATTTTGGGCCGCTTGGACAGTGCACCACATTTTTGTATATAGTTCATTATTAGGTAGGGTTTTTTGTAGGTTTCATTCATTTGTTGGGCTCATGGACCCTGGATTGGTGATTTGCATATAGTTGAACAGTGGATGTTTCTCGTTTTTATTTTAATTTCACCATGGCGCAATGGATTTCATATATTTTTTTTCCCTTGGATTTGCTTTGTTGGACTGAGACTTTGGACACATTTTCATTTGGAGTTCTTTGGATTCTGATTTCATGTTTTTTATTTTTTTCTGGACATGCTGAATTTTATTTCTTATTCCCATTATTGAATTATTTTTTCATTACATTCATGTTGTGTTTAATACATTTTTGTTTCATAATTCGATGTGTGGTATTCTCTCATTGGTTTCATGCATGTCATGATATGGGTTTTCACATTCACTTGCACCCATTGTGTGTGTGTGGCGGACATGTGTTCATGTACATACTTGCCATTCGGGTTGTATCATGTAATGGCCATTTCTCTGTGGGTGGATGCAATACTTGTTTGGGTCTTTGGGCTGGGGTGGCGTGGGGTGTGGTGTGGGTGGCCATGAGGCCCATGATTGAGGATCGTCATGACGTGGGTACTGGGGGACATGTGTGGGACATGTGTGGGGGCCTGCTGGCAGGTGCCCCTGACTGCTGGAGGGTGGCGGTGCTGGGGGACATGTGTGGGACATAAGTGGGGGCCTGCTGGCAGGTGTCCCTGCCTGCTGGGGGGTGGTGGTGCTGGGGGACATGAGTGGGACATGAGTGGGGCCCTGCTGGCAGGTGCTCCTGACTGCTGGGGGGTGGGGGTGCTGGGGGACATGAGTGGGGGCCTGCTGGCAGTTGCCCCTGACTGCTGGGGGGTGGGGGTGCTGGGGGACATGAGTGGGGGTCTGCTGGCAGGTGCCCCTGACTGCTGGGGTGTGGGGGTGCTGGGTGACATGAGTGGGGGCCTGCGGGCAGGTGCCCCTGACTGCTGGGGGTGGGGGTGCTGGGGGACATGAGTTTGACATGAGTGGGGGCCTGCTGGCAGGTGCCCCTGACTGCTGGGGGGTGGGGTTACTGGGGGACATGAGTGGGGGCCTGCTGGCAGGTGCCCCTCACTGCTGGGGGGTGGGGGTGCTGGGGAACATGAGTTGGTGATCACTAGTGCAAGGTGACATGTGGCTTGGCTGGGGGGCATGCCCATGGTGGATGGGCTGCCTGCAGGGGCCGTGGAGGGTGCAGAGGGAACATCTGGGAGGACCCACACTGCCGATTCACGTGTAGGACTCCCCGTGCACCCCCGAAATACACGTTCCCCGCTCCAATCGCGTGTGAAACTTCCTGTGCACCTCAGGAATACACGTACCCCACTCGCACAGGGCCTATCACATGTCAAACTTCCCGCGCACCCCAGGAATACACGTACCCCGCTCCAATCGCATGTGAAACTTCCCGCGCACCCCAGGAATACACGTACCCCACTCGCACAGGGCATTTCGCGTGTGAAACTTCCCCCGCACCCCCGAAATACATGTTCCCCTCTCCAATCGCGTGTGAAACTTCCCGCGCACCTCAGGAATACACGTACCCCACTCGCACAGGGCCTGTCGCGTGTGAAACTTCCCGCGCACCCCAGGAATACACGTACCCCACTCGCACAGGGCATTTCGCGTGTGAAACTTCCCCCGCACCCCCGAAATACATGTTCCCCTCTACAATCGCGTGTGAAACTTCCTGCGCACCTCAGGAATACACGTACCTCACTCACACAGGGCATTTTGCGTGTGAAACTTCCCGCGCACGCCCGAAATACATGTTCCCCTCTCCAATCTTGTGTGAAACTTCCCGCGCACCCCAGGAATACATGTACCCCACTCGCACAGGGCCGTTCGCGTGTGAAACTTCCCGCGCACCCCAGGAATACACGTACCCCACTCTAAAATCCATGAATACGCTGTGCGCGGAAATGGATTTTAGCGCACACGGCTTGCACAGAATTTCGCATGCGCACACTGTGCACCAGCCGCGTGTGCCACTTGTGCGCTCAATTCTTTGAATTACCCTTATAGTGTTGCTACCCTGAGGAGACCATTCATCCATGAGCCCTTGTCAACTGCCATTTGTGATTGCCTGTGTAAAATGACCCCTCCACAGAGATCCACGCTCCAATGAAGTATCAACCAGCCATGTGTGAACCAAATCATGTTTCAATGAAGATCCTGTTCCGAACCCACCCCCTCCCGCTTCACCTCTCCCCTTCCCCTCCTCCCGCTCCATAAACCACTCCCAGTTGACTGCGCCCGACCAAGATCAGTTAAGGACACTGTTTCGGAATCGGATCACCAGTGGAGACCGTTACCTCACAGCCACATCTCAGAGAACATCAACAATAACGTTTGAGCCCCCTCCCACCTTCCCCCCCAATACAAATCAAAACATGAACTCCTAAATGAATATTTGAAAACTCGAACTCTGGCTGGCACGCTCCTCATAAAAAAAAAAACTCTTTTCCTCAATGAGAGGCGGTCAGGCAAATGAGGTTCTCCCCACGCCAGACCGGGCGGGCTCTTGGGCCAATAATGGTCCATCAGATATCTCTTAATGTCGCAACACACTTCTAGTGTGAGCGGTGGTAGACCCCCCACCAGTCCGACTCGCGGGGAGATCTTGTTCATAAATGTCTTGGGTAGCCTACTAACAGGCGTTGGTAAACTTCAGGAGTCAATGTAGGTGCCAATCAGATTCAATAACATTTGGGTCCCCATTCCGTGCACCCCCCATCCAAAAACCAGCAATTTCTCCTAATATAAATTGAAAACTTGTTTCTCACTTAAGTTCGCCCACAGTAGGGTTCATATCTTCCTCAAACGGAGAGTGTCCGGGTGAGTAAAATACGCTATATGCTCAGCCCCGGCGTAGTCTGGGCCATGAAGGGCCCATCGACTGTGGCGAACAGCAGAATATCCACTTAGTTGATCTCACTCAGCCTTCTCCCTCAGGTGAAACTTTACCTCTCCGGAATTTCCTTGATCCCCTGACTCTTCTCCTTCTCAGTCCTTAGAGATGCCATTGTCTTCCTGATTTCCACAATCTTCACGTGACCCCAAAAGTTCCGATATACAGGTGCGGATCTCTTTTTTCTGAACCCTGCTGGACTTTCTTTCCTTCATGTTCAAAGGAAAGGGAGAAGGGGTAACCCCATCTGTATCAAATCCCTCTTTCCTTAAGCCATCTCGTGAGGGGACCACACATGCACCTCAGGGCCAGGGTCAAAGACGACAGGTCTGGATAGTAATTTGTGCTCCTCCGAGGGTAATTGATCCACCTGCCCTGGCCTTCTCCAAGAACCTAGCTTTGTCCTGGTATCTGTGAAAGTGGGCAAGAACCGATCTCAGTCCACCCGTTGGACCTCCTGCCCTGATATCCTCCCCGTCTTCATCTCATCGATCTCCTCGTCGGCCATCAATAGTTTTATTATATCATGGATCATCTTCTTCAAATCTCCCTCTGTTTCACCTTCGTGTTTGGGGATACAGAAAATGCGCAAATTATTCCTCCACTTCCGGTTTTCC
This sequence comes from Ambystoma mexicanum, assembly GCF_040938575.1. NCBI lineage: Eukaryota > Metazoa > Chordata > Amphibia > Caudata > Ambystomatidae > Ambystoma > Ambystoma mexicanum. The sequence goes on from NC_090928.1 coordinate 744,081,772, forward strand.
AAGCCATCAACCTTGAGACAAAATTCTTCTTCCCTCTGCTCTATTTTGGCTATTCGAAAGTTCCAGTTGAGTTTCAAGAGTGTCTATGGAGGCCTGGTTGCTCTCAACTCCCTCGAGTCTCTCTTCGATATTGTCCATGCGCTGCGTGATCTTATCAGTTTTTCCGCCTATATTGGCCCCCCATGTTTTTAATCTCGCTCAAGAGGGCAGCAATCTCTCTTTTGGTGGCTGCCGATTCAGTGCCTGAGGTCTCCATGTTCGGGGTGCTGTAACCTCGGACAGCTGGGGGGGATGAGGAGTAAGCAAAATTGGCTAGCTTCAGTTTTATGTCCATATGCCAAGAGACTGTCCCCTCGCTACTTTCTAAGTTACACCAGTCTGTGATGAGAGGAGGTGATTCAATCTCTCCTAATGAGGCATGAATAGGGACAGCCAACTGAGAACCTCCGGAGAGTAATGATCAGAGTCCATCAACGTAACCTGGGGGAGTTGATATTAGATCCACTGAATGATCTTGGAGACAGGGAAGGAGTTCCTGAGTGCAGTGAGGACAACCAAGAGGTTTGCAGCACACCTGTTGGAGGAAGGAGGACACACTCTCCCGTGTGGTTCCATGTACTATTCACTTAGTGAACCAGCTGATTGGACACTGCCGCTAGCGGGACATCCAAGTGCACTGACGTTGTCGAAGCCTGGGGATGTGTTAAGTCTATCCCTCTAAGGGGGGAGGTTTTAGCTTTCCAAGTGGGGAGCTGCCGTAGTTACCTTCTCCTAGGATCCAGGCCCCTTAATCTGTGTATTCCCGGATCGAGTGTGGGGATAGGCCGTGTCACAGTATTGTGGGAATAGGCAGGGTGTAACTTTATGCTGTCCTATTATATATGTCTGTTATCTATTGCGAGGCAAGCCCCAGTGGACTACTCCTTCCGGTGGTGTGCCAAATACTGCCTGAGGACTACAGTGTTGTGGCTGGAAATGTGGTGGGGCCCAGGCTTCAGGTGGTTCAAGATTGATTCCAGGACAATGTTGGGGTGGGTACCCGAGTTGCTGCGGCTGATCCTAGCTTGCAAGACCTGCCACAAGCCCAGAGAGCCTGCTTGAGGGTGCGCACAGTGTGATCACTTGGATTCAGGAGCTGCCGGCAGAACTCGGGCAGTGTAGAACAGTCAAGATGCCTGAGAGTACGAGTCCGCCCAAGGACCAGGAAGGTGGTGTCACTGTGTCTGATTCCAGCAACAGTTAGGGGATACCAGCTGCGTACTCTCGTATGTTCACAGTTGGATTTCTGGATGCATGCAGGGTCATAGGCTCCCTAATTCCATGAGCCGGGTTCCACCATCAGGCACAGGAACGACACCTGACATGAAAGTCCTCTCATGCTGTGCCGGCAGAAGTCGCGGGCAGAGCTTGCAGGGAGGTGCAGCACAATGACCCCTCCGTATCACAGCATGCAGGGAGTTTGGCGAGTCTAAGCAACGTACGACCACAATGTTCTATTTCGCTAGGGGCTCCTCATGTGGTGGGAGTTAATAGCCCTACCAATCAGGTAAGGAGTCCAGAGTCGAATTCTGCCAGGTCCATTGGGGTTCCCAATGGGGCTCCACAATTCCGCAGCGACAATCCGTGGGGGTGTTCTGACTACGGTGTGCCCATCCGTCCTCACCGTAGGTTTGTCCGATGGCACGGGGGTTGCGGTGTTAGCCATAGGGGCTGGCAATTACTGTTATCGCCATGCCGACTGCAGATCCCTCCAAACGTCTTCTCATGTGTCCTTAAAGGTCCCTGGCTAGGTCCCCCCCTCTGCACCTGCATACAGATATTTGCTTTCACTGTCAAGGTCAGGGAGGCCACAGCGGGACCTCTGCTCCTTCCTTTGGCCGTTTCTAGATGAATTCTTCACCGATTTCCTCCAAGACTTTACTCATCTGACAGAGGGTACCTTCAGACAGCTGCGGCTGGTGTTCTTTCAAGAGGGGTCCCAAAGCGGGGGCTGAAGCAACTTATGGGACCTCTGAGGGAAGAGCTCACACTGAGGTGGTGTTCACCCGTGAGCCCCCTGGTGGCCAGGCTCCACCTTTTCAAGAATTTTGCAGATTTACAGATTCTACTTATTCTACAAATATTGACTTTGTAAAATCAAGTTGTTTTCCATTCTCCAGAAATGCTGATAAACCTTTCACTCAAACCTGATAAATCTCCAGAAGAGTTCTTTTCATAACATATAACATTGAATCTCACTAATACTTTATATTTCGTCAATGAACAATTCTCCACAGTCATCACCCCTCCCTTTAATGCCATAATTGGTCATCTTAAACCAATTAGGCTTTAAACCCAGCATGTATACTGCCAAAAACTTGAGAATGCTCTTTACAATGAGACACCATATCAACAAGATCTTCACGTAGCAGATATATATATATATTTGATGTGTATAAGGTATTCAAATATATCAAATTGCCCTTCTTCTTCACAGGTTGTACAGGACCTATTCAAGCTTCCATCTGCCTACGACTAATTCATCCATAAAACATTTTTCCACATCCTTAGAGCATGGATGAGTATCATCCAAACAAGACTACAAATTGGAAATCATAATGCTAAGCACACTTAACTCAACCATATACGTGAACATGCCTTGAGTTGAGAGGTACCTGCTGCGCCCTGTTGAAAGTGGGCACCGTAAGGATTTTTGGGGAGAAATATGATTCAAAGACAAGATTCCAACCCCACACAAAGCCCACCATGTGGAATATCCATCAACAATTGCATATGTTGCAAACATGCCTACTATTCCACAAGTTCTGTCACAAAGTGGAAGCTACCGGAGCTGTGCTGTTAGCCATACTGCACTACTGAAATGCCCTTTAAACACAGCATCAACTGCCTAAAGCTGGGTGCCATCTTTTCTGACAGAGTTCAAGTATTCTATCTGATACAAATCTTAAATATGGGGTTACCCACCATCACCTCCCTGTCCCCTCTTTTATTGAACATTTCAATATCCCTCTTACTAAGGATCATCCACTCCTTTGGTGTCACAGAGTACAGCTACTCTGATAACACCCACATCTTGTTGAAACCAACCACAGTGCCTGACAACCCCATTCCAGGCTTCCCACAATGTCTGCTTGCTGTTAATATGTCGATGAGTCAAAACTGAACTTCCAAGGCAGAACATTTGGAATTGCAAAATCCATTCTCACTTTGATGGGGCTTCATTCGCTGGGAGTGCCTGCACAGACCTTCTGGTGGTAAAAGGTCTAGTGGTATAACTGGAAAACAAACTGACCCTTATAGCCCATAGACTACAGCAGTGTTCAGGAAAGGTTTGTTACCCTCAAAGTCATCTCTTCCAAACTGAGTTCAAGCGATAATTTGTCTTGTGCTGTCTCACTTGAACTAAACTTAATGAGAGTAATGTTCCAAGTCTATTAGCATAAATGGTATACATAAAAGGAAGGCAGGACCAATCCCATGGCACCCAACCATATGATTGGAGCCCTGGACTGCACGGATGTGGCTTTTTGAAAGAGATAGACACATGCAAAATTCCAGCAATGCACAAATGGCCTGTAATGATGAACTGCACTACATACTGTGAAGAATCCTGAAGATCCCTTACTGAAGCTGTGCCTAAAGTCTCCTCCCAAGTGGCCAGTGGAAGGCAGATGCTTACTGATCCCAACCCTGGGGGTGGTGTACTGGGGGAGGATCACCTGGGATGAGACATGGCCAAGGGTGGTGAAGACATTCCATGGGATGGGACACAGTATATTTCCTCTGACAGGAAGAATCGGTATGCAGTAATACAATTGTGGCAAAAAAGTCGCCTGCACAAAAATAAATTAAAAAAAGGTGTACCCCATTATGCCATTTAAGGGGAGCGGGTGCTGCAGGGGTGTCCCCTGCTCCCCTTAAATGGTATAATGGGTCCAGGGGTTGTGGGGGTTTAAACAGCAATTTTTGCTGCAATTTTAACACATGGAACCGAAGAGTCTTACCACTGTACCTAAATAGGTTAAGGCTTATTTTCATCTTAATGTCTCTCAAACTCATATGAGATCTAAGGTTGTGAACCCTAAGGTTAGGAAATCAGAGCAAATTATACTGAAAGAAAGTTTCTTTTTGGTATCGCATGCTAAGCACCTTCCTCAAATCCAAGGGTACAATGTAAAGGATTATGGATCTGTTGTCTTCACTAAACCATCTTACTCTGTAAAAACGAATTCTCGTAGCCCCTCTGTAGAAAGCCTTAAGGGAATAAAATTGACCCTTATAAATAATACAGAAATTGAAAAATCTAATTTTTGTGGAAGAAACTACTAATCCCAGAATCCTTGAGGAACTGAGACGAGGACGAGTGCTGAAGAGGTATACAGATGTAGTAGTCCGGCAATTAAGTCTAGCAGCCATTCAGTAGTCAGGCAAATAAGGCTAATGACTTACACCTGAAGCCTATGTCAAGCATGTAAGGCATAAAAGGCCCCAGCAGGAAAGGAGTAGTAGAAGGAGCTTGAATGAGGGCTGGAAAGCTATGTGTAGTAGAGGAGAAGCATGAGGTTGGCAAATCAAAAGAAAGTGTAAAAGCAGAAGGGACACTGGAGCATGGAGACAGCAGATTTCACCTGCAATCTCTGAGAGGGTCCTGTTGTCCCAAACTCTTAGTTGCAGATGCTACACAGCAGAAGAAGTGCAGGAGGCTGAGTTTTCCACACTCAATCCGAATTGCAGTGATTGCAGAGCCATGGAAGTGCAGGAAACTAAGGCTAGAAGCAGAAGGCCGGAACAGAGACACCCGTGCTGGAGAAGGGTGTGGGTCCCCTGCGAGACAGAAGTAGTAGAAGAAGCAGAAGGAGTCAGAAAACAGTACAATCCGCAAAACCAGTTTCTTTGAAACTGTGAGTGAAGCACAGTGTTCCAATACACTGTGCAAGTCTTGCCGGTTACTGTAGCCTGCTCCTGATTTGTGTATGATTAAATGCAAGTAAAACTGTTAGTTATATCAGAAGTCTTTCTAACAATAGAATTGTAGCACTCGCTTATAATGTTGAAGGTCACAATTCGCGTGAGAAGATAACGTACTTCAAACCCATTGTTGAAGCCTTGAACTGTTGCTGTATCACAGAGTGGTTGCATGTCCCTAATTAAAAGAGGGAACACTTCCTAAACCATTACCGAATACCGAACTTTGTCGCTATATAAGTTACAAATAACAGAAAGTGAAAACTATTTGAGGTCGTGTGTACCTAATTATAATTCCCAAATAAAGTCAGAATCTCATCCCTTACCGTTACATGGGAATATAATTCATTATTCAACTTTAAACCTTAAAATCTTTTGAAGGAGAGGTTGTGTGAGCCTAATTTTGTTTTCACTCGAGAGAGACTGAACTCTATATTGTATCGAGATGTGGCATTTATTCTATTCAAAGAAGTAAAGAGTCGAACGTATTGGAGAGAAGAACATACATTACCCAAGCCAATATGCATCCTATTTTCATAGTGAAACCAATCTTGCTAAGAGTTAAAGAGCCATCTAACTCACCTTTAAAGTTGTTAACAATCAAGTGGCACATACCCCATTGTTATCTGAAAGTGAGACAGTGGCACATAAGATTCTGGGTAATTACTTGGCTGATAGCTGGAGGAAAGGTGGGAGTAAAGCTCGGGAGGGGGAACCAAATGCTTGTGAAGAATACCCTGAAGTAGAATACAACCTGTGTTGTGAAACACTGCTGAAGTTTGATGGATAGAAGCAGGTTGTTCCTGTGGTAGTTAGACAGAATGTAGAGGCAAAGAGGCTGCCTCTTTTAAGAAAGTAATTAAAAGGAAGAGTGCCTTGCCTACCTGAAGAGGTTGAAGTGTCCGGTCAAAATCAACTAATAATTACAAAGTACTGAAGCAGTAGTAGTAATACTTGAACTGTGGTGGTATATAAAGTAGTGAGCAGATGTCACATTAAAGTGGTTGGAAGCAGTAACGTACTGTGGGACAAAACTGACTATTCTCAAAGTAGCAGTAGAAGTGTGGTTGTTGAAAATAGAAGTAGTTTCAGAGAGAAAGCATCCTGACAAATATACCAATTGTAAAGTTGTAACTGAAGAAGTCTTAATGAATTACGTATTATTGAACTTTGGAGAATATTACACTTTCTTTTGAACTACGAAAAATTATCTTGAAAAAGGGACAATGGCCCTCATAACAAGTTTGGCGGTAGCCTTGGTGGTGAAACCGGCAGGCTGCCGCCAAACTTGCAAATATTTCCGGCACCCACGAATGGGCAATTACTGGGTCATTACGGCCACACCGGACCCAGTAATTGCCCATTTGCGGGTGCCGGAAAATATTCTTCCCCATTCCCCTTGAGCCTCATGGGGCTCAAGGGGAATGGGGAAGCCGGATGCACCGGCACCATTCCTGAATTGTGCCGGTGCATCCGACATGCTCTGCTCGCGGGTGCCGGTATGCCTGCCAGGCCAGTCCTGACAGGCGGGAAGGCACCCGTGAGCAGAACTCGTAGTTTTCCAGTCTGGTATCTACAGTACTGGCAAGCTTACCGGTACCGTATTTACCGGACCGGCAAACTTGTAATGAGGCCCAATTTATCAACATAACCAGGATTACCATTGGTGCTATATCTTTTTCGGGAAGTTAGAAGGGGATCTTTTCATCCAGGAACAAAGAGTTGTTACCAGTGGATTTTTGTTTGTTGAACTTTTACTTTGACTTTGAACTTTCAAGAACTAGTTAAAAACCTTTCTTTTCTTTTGCTTAACATTTTGGAATTGACTTTAAACCGAGTTTGGCGGTAACCCCGTAAATGTGGCAATAAAGCTATTACTGCCGCATTTAAGGGTCTGCTAAATCACGGGCTTGGCGGATTTACCCCCCAGCTCTGGGCGGGGGACAAATCCGCCGCAATGTTGATGATTTTCAGCGCTATTACCGCCAGTGGTATTAGCGCCGAACATTCCCCATTGAGCCCAAAGGGGAATGGGAAATTCCCAAATGGGCCCAATGGGAAAGGGGGACTTACCGTTCCGCCAAACCCATGATCAGGCGGTAATAGCACAGGGGGGTTTGGCAGTAGGGCTAATAACCCCGGCGGTAATACCACCGGGATTAGAGCCCAACTCGTGATGAGGTCTATTGGGCCTCATTACAACACTGGCAGCCGTGATATGAAGGTACCGGCACCATTCATACTGGCCCGCTGCATTACGAGTTTTCACAAGGGTGGCGGTATGCATGTCTGGTCTGGCCAGACGTGCATACCGGCACCCGCGAGCAGACCAGGATGCTAACAACGGACCCGTCATTTATGGGTCCGTTGTTAGCATCCTCCCCATTCCCATTGAGCCCTATAAGGGCTATAAGGGCTCAATGGGAATGGGGACGTACCGAGGCCGTGTCCCGAAAATAGGAATTACCAGGCCCGGTAATTCCCTTTTTTCGGGACCCGTACCCAGACACGAGTTTGGAGGTAGCCATGCCGGTAATGACGGCATGGCTGCCTCCAAACTCGTAATGAGGCCCATTGTTTTGAGATTGTTCATTCTATTGAGTTGCTATATAATTTCTTTTGTATGTTTGTTGTTTAGTGTGATGGTCAGTTTAACCATGCTAGAGAATGTTCTCCTAGCCTTTAGACTAGGTAGAGGATGCCTCTGTAGAGTAGGGCAAGAAAGGTGTTTTCTTATTATAATTTCTTTAATAAAATGGCATATTTTGTGAAATCTGCAAGCAGTTGTCCACCTCACATTTCTGACCCCTCACAACACACAAACACACACACACACGCCTGTGCAAGATTTCTTGGCTCAACACATGATTCCATGTTCTTGGCTCAAAGCAACCTACACCAGATTTCTCGCTATGAACATGCAATCACACTATATTTGCACTGTTTATCATTATGCACACCCAATCCTGCAATTCACCCTCACTCCTCCCACGTTGCGTACATCAACATCAAGGCTACAGCATGTAGAGGAGTTGGGATACACATGACTGCCATGACAAATATGCAACTGGGGCGGACACCACTGGAATTCCCTCCACTGGGAACCTGTGCTTGTAATTTACAAGTTGTTAGGAATAAATCAAGACACACAGAGCAAGTAAGGCATCACCAACTCCAGTGTTCGCCTTTCTTTTCCAAAATAGTGCTCAGCCAGCATCCTCATAATCAGCATAGTGACGAGACCAGTCCTGTATCCCTGTGGAATGGAAGCACAAATGTGTGAATCTTCATTACAGCCTTAGTCCTGGAGGAATTGACTTTTCATTATTGATTTCCATGAAGGTTTGAACGTCTATGAATGCATAAGTGCTAAATGTCACATCTTTGCAATGTGCCACTGTGGCAACACATATTTCAAAATATATTGGCACCCACGTGAGATGGGGTATTTTCAGATTTGAAAACACAACAATGAACCTGTACCACTAATGTCCCACAAAATTGGTGACATCAACCACCACTGTTGCAAGAAAATCCACACAACCGCTGACAGGCATGTGTCTGCCCCCACACTACTCCAGAGAGACTATCATAAGACATGAAATCTATCACATTCATTGACACTATACAGCACTGTCTAAGCAAATACATCCTGTTTTGGCAAATCTGTGCATGTTCAATGCACTTGACATACACATTCACATCTGCAGCCTGACACATACAGGGGTCACCCCTGTACCACATCCACTGGTGTAGAGAAGGGCACTGTCAGGTTGCATGGATACAGTTAGTACATGCCATGTGATATTGTGAGCGCAAGTGTATTTTCATGTTCACACTCTGAATTACAAGAGAGGGCATGCCCACATTTTGTATACTCACCAGCAATGCTGGAAATCCCCTGCACCCTTGGGTCATGACATCACTGCAGAATCCAGTGACCTTCAGGCAGCAACGCTACAACAGTGTCAATATCCACACATGCAACCTCACTGATGAGGCTTTTGGGCTAGTGAAAAATAAATGTAGGTGCCTGCACAGGACTGGTGGTGCATTCATGCTCTGGACGGAAAAGTTGTGATGCCTTCTGGCCATATGTTGAATGTTGTGCAACTACGTCATCCAGTGCAATGTGCCATTGCCTGAGGATCCCAAAGAATATCGAGAATCTGATGAGAGCTGTAATGGCCATGAACGGCATCTACATGTGCAGCAACATCAGCGGGCCAATGAAGGGTCATGAAGACGTACGTCATCAGCAATTTCTTCAGAAAGAGGTGAATAGATCAAAAAAGGAGTGCACAGCCCACCTACCTGACCCACTCCATATTTGTTAATAGAGATAGCAGACATGATCACTCTCCAGTAACATGTATTGAACTGGGAAGGGGATGAAACACACTGCTGCCCCATTAGATGTGAGGACTGAAGTCCAAATCAGAAGTGGTCCAGGAAACAACTGTTAGGGAGAATTCTCACCCAAGTGCTAAATTCCCTCTACCTTAGAGCCCAGCAGCTCTTTTGCTATATTTTGGGACTTTGAACTTTTCATTTTCAATGCGTTTTACTTGTGTGTTCTTTGGATATGGGGTTTTAAAACAACTCCATAGGCATCATCTTTTTCTGTGTGTCACACAGCATCCTCAGTGCAGTGGCACGGGGGTGTCTTTCAGACTCCCCAAGGTTTAAATACCTTCTATGGGACTGACTACTGTCTCCCAGAGCATGTAATGTTCATTTTAATTAACCAGTCTTTTTAAATTTACAGACCCAGCACACACTATCTTCCTATAGAGTGCTGGAGGGGTTGCCTAGCTTCCCCTGAGTCTTAACACTCATGTAACAGTCAAATGTTACCCTTTCCCTCTTGAAATGGCTGGTGGCAGTGGTTTTAAACAAACCACCATGATTTTTCCCGACTGCGAACACCGGTAGCTAAAAATCAGGTCAGCCATGTTTTCCAATATGGCGGCCAAGACGTATATGTAAAAACAGATTCCGGTCAACTTTTTTCACCATTTCTTTTTGGAAAGGTCCTTCTTGTGTTTGTCTCTGTGCACCAAACCAGGGTTGGTCCCTTTGTTTGTTGGCCTTTGGCAGGCTTCAGTGCTGAAGCCCTCCTCTGGCGCCTGAGTGTCTGGGGAGGCCAGATGTGTGGGAGGTGCCTGAAACTCCCTGTGCTTAGTCTCCTAGGAGACCTGAATGCACTATGGTGTGATTGGCAGGCTGGCTGTCCACCAAGGACAGCCACCCTGCTGTGTGAGTGACAGCAAGGCTGGAATGAAGGGGGAAAAACTGTTTAAAAGCATGTCTCTGGGACTTGGAAAGCAGAGTCGACCACTGGAACGAAAGAACCGAAGATGAACTGAAGGAAGATGACTGCTGCAACTCCTGGTCCACCGGTGAAGCCCTGCTGCAGGTCAGAAATTGCCTGAAACTCCTTTGACACAGAAGCCCTTCAAGGTTAACTTCTTCCCTTGAGTTTGGTGGGAACAACCAACTCGTAAGCCACCTAGACACCGTCCCCAACCTGGTCGAAATTTCTTCAGAGTGCTGTTGAAAACCGGATAACCAGGGGGAAGGAAACCAGCTCGTGGACTTTAAGGCACTCACACCTTAAACTGACATTTTGCCAAGCTGTGGCCTCTTCCCTGGGCAGTGCAGGAACCTCCCGACATCCTCCTTCTTGTCCCCACGACTGAAGCTCAGGAATTGCCAGGAACAACTGCCTCAGCTACCGCTTTTCTTCACTTATAAAGTACTGTGCAAGTGCGGTGCAGAACTCAGTTCGGCCGCGGTGAAAGTTTGTGAAACTTTCCCGACTTTGAAGGCTTGTCCTTCCCTAAACCAACATCTAACTTTTCGTCTGACCAAATTCTTCTAAGATCCGTGGCAAAGACTTAACCATTTACTACCAGAACTTTGCTATCCTATACAAGACTCTGAACCATTGACTAGACCTATTGAATTGAATTGCAGGTTGTAGGGAACTAAAACCCTTAGCCCTGCCTATGAAAGTATTTGTAATGTTGATTCTTATAACCTTGTCTTTTTACCCCTTTTTAAAGTAACTGAAGTGCCATTTTGCTCCCACTTCAGGGGAGCTGAACTTGTTCAGAAACTGATTGGTTGTGTATTGTAGTGTATTAGAGTGTTATATTGAGCTGCCTTTGCTAGTGGAATGTTTTCCAAATGACTGTGTAAATATATGTATTTTCTTTTACCAAGAAACCTTGAGTAAGTGTTTGTTTGAATCACTGTATTTGCTAGTCCTTTGTGTAACATGTTGTACTGCTCACTTTACTCTTGAGATTCGTCTGGCTGCTCAGCCACTGCTACATTACTGTGTGGTACAGGCGTGTAACAAAGGTGAAATTGTACTGACACTTGTAGTCTTAATTGTGTATAGTGTTCCCATAGGATACTGCATATGATTCTGCCTAACATCAACCATTAAAAAACAAATGTTTCAATACTTCCAGAAAATCAAATGTTTTAATACTAAATCAGCACAAAGTAAATAAATGTACACACATAGATGAGTGATAGCATTGCCCCCCAACCGCGGACGCTCGCCCATTTGTGTCTGCCTGGATGATATATGTGGCAGACCAAGTCATCGAAGATGGGAGCAGAGGGGTGAAAAGTGGACAGGAGAATGCTTTACAGTGGTACGGGCAGAAGGTGGCAAGGTAGAGGAAGAGGGGTTGGAATATTTTGCCACATAGTGATGCATTAGTGAAATTACATCTCAGCACCCAGTCAAGGCTAGCTGCAACAGGGTATTCTGCAGTCTGCTCTCCACCATCCAGTGGCAGAGGGAAGCATTGCTGCCGTCCAAATGGGGAACAGCAGAAGAGGAGGCCTGGGCAGAACTGCAAGTCACCAGGCTGTGGCTGGAGGTCTGTTCCCAAGCCAGGTGGGGTTACTCCCAGGTCCCAGTGGAGTCCTCTGCAGCAGTCACAGCAGCTGCAGCAGCTGACGCCATGCTCCTATCAGATCTTCCCTCAGCCAGTTGGCTGCCTCCACCTCTTTGGGGATATCCTCAAAGGACTGGTGGATTATATACATGTCAGGGCCCAACAAGGAATAGCAAGTACACCCTCATACTACTTGATCTCTGCCTGGCCTACTTCCAGGACTGTAACTCTCCCTGCAAGACCTCCAAGAAGAGTGCCAATCATGTGTGCAATAGCAGTGGGTACAGGAGAAGGAAGGGGTACAGTTGATGTCTGTTCCTTTGTGGGCCAGGAACCATGGGTCCATGGAGGAGGTACAGCAAACCCCCCTACCTGGAATGGAAAGTAGTAGCAGCAGTAGTAAACACCTTATTAGGATAACGCCCTTCACAAAGTAATAAAAGTAAGCATATCAAACATATGCATTTACAGAATTGAAAATAGTCTAGAATACATACAAATCTGAGAAACAATTTAAATACACTGGTTGCCGAATTAGAATACATAAAACTTGCTGAGTTAGGCTAAGTTAAAATAGTCTTCCGAACTGTTTAAAAGAGGCTTTTACTTATTCATAGAGATCAGAGATAAAACACCTATGATCACAGGGCAAGATGAACAACATTGCCTCAGAGACTGATCTACCATTACCTATGAAATGACAATGTAGGCACTTAAATCCAGTAGTATATTGCAGACTAACAGAAAATTAGGTAAATCCTCGATAGGCCCACACAAACAGTGCTTATTTTCAAAAAGACCGGACATTCAATCCTTTAACGGTAGGGTAGTAAGCCTGACCATTGCCACAATGCGCCTTTGTGTAGGTGATCTAATTGTGCTTATTGGGGTGTTTACTGAAGTTAAGCTACATACAGTCGCTAGATATCTCAATTAACACAGTTTCGTAATACCCTCCATGGCCTGCGTAAATTCCACCTCCTTTGCTTTCGTTTTTATGTGGTGTTTGTTCATGATTTCTGCCATTTCTTCAACAAGACTGTGCAGTCCCTAAACCAGGAGTAATTACCATCAGGGCCCTTTGACACCATCCCCCACATAGCATTCCTAACATTTGGGTTTTCTGGGGGAGTGGCAAATAATTTCCAGAGGAATTCAAGAAATCTCAGTCCAACCTGCAGAGCAATGCTAAGAATACCCACTTCCAAGTACAGGGCCACCCATGGGGTGCTTAGGCCCAGGCCCAGTAGCTTCCTCAAAAATGCATGCTGGATACGATCCAGGAAAACAGTTTGGGTTGCTCCAGATTTCGCTACTGTACAGGACAGCCGAGAAAACTTTCACCTCCAAAACCTCTATGCATTTATCAAACCATAGGCCACTGAAACTGCAATAAAACCTTGCCAGGCCACCCAGGCCTGTCCATAACCTTTTTTCCACCTGCTCTAGATGTGAGGCCCTTCTTAAAAACGGGTAAAGTAATGCTCTTGTCCCAAGTCGATGGAGCAACCAAAGTGCATGCAATTGTGTTGAATAATTCCAACAAGATCGGTGCCCACCAGTCTGGGAACCATTTATAGATATCAGACCTGATACTATACAGGCCTGCGTTTCGCCAAACTTGTTATCCTTAATAGCGCGCATAACCTCGCCCATTGTGAATGTAACTGGTTTATACTTCACATAATATTTATTATATCAAAGCATTAACATTTAATTATTTGCTTATATTTATTGTTACAACACATATATATAAATGTTGCCTTATAAGGAGATAAACATCAGTTATGAGAAATGCATCTTTAGAGAAACCCACAAGCAACTGTAATACATAAAGATGTTTTGGTAGCTGTTAATAGTTTCATAAACATGTTATGGCTTCATGCCACATTTAAATCGTTCTTGCTTATGTTGTTGCCATTCATGTGGCAAGTTATTATGAACAATTTAGTAGGTCTCCTAGGAGACGTAGAACCTTCTAAGGTTCCACATCTGTGTGAATATAAGCAAGCAACCTGTACTGTCACCAGTTCCATCTTGGACAGGATGGCCTTCATTTATGGAAATAAATCCTTACCTTAAACTTACCCGAGTCTGTGGACACCCTTCACTTCAGCAACCCTGCTTTTCGAAAGACATACTTTCCAAGCGTGGTGGGGAGCTTCTGCATCCGCATTAAATAGGATCTCCTTCTGCTTCAGGGCTATTAAGGAACCCCGACCCACAAGGTTCCAGAATCCCTTCACATCCTTTTCCCTAATCGTTTTGTCCAGAAGGTTCCCCTGAATTTCTATGCAGTCCTTTTTCTTACACTTTAAAAGCTTTTTATATGCTTGTTTAAGATGATATAAATTCCCTGCAGTTATAATCTTACTCTTTATTGCAACACACAATTCAAATGTTGCCCTGCAGCACTCCCCTCAAACCATGATGCATCATTATGCTTATATACCCGTTGACTCGAAATGTCCAGCGGTATTTACTGGTGATATAGGAAGTTAGTTCCTCATAAGCCAGGATTGTTGTCCCATGGTCTTTAAGCAACACCTGGGAGGAAAAGACATGCCTAGCAGGTTCTGCTTCAGCCAACATAGAGAGTAATTTATCCTTGGGTAGGTTCATCACATAGGAGGCTTTACCAGACTCTTCAGAACTTAAAGATAAATCAGAATTAGGGCTTTGTGATTTCGGGATCCATAAAAGAACCAACTGGGTATGATCACTTTCCAGGTGTTCATGGACAACGAAATCACTCACCATCTGGTACGAGTAGCAATCCGCCAACCAATAACTTTGGAATGGAAAGGGTCTACAACAGAGGAGTGGTAGTGTCATCCCTCACCACCACCAAGATACCCCCTACCCTTAGCAGCTTCTTGTCAGGTGATGGCGATAGTGATAGTATCCATTGTGGTGGCAGTGGTGGAGGGGCCCAAGCAGTGTTTAATTTGTAATAAAATGTCTGCCAGGGCCCACATTATTTCTAGTATGCTTGTGACACATTGGGGTGGGCAGCATGGGATGAGTATGCTCAGATGTGAGTCGCGAGCCTGCTGGGCCAAGAGACCCAAGTTACTCATCACTGATGATGCCCAATGAGGCCAAAATACGTCTGGGGATGCTTTTGTTTCCATGCAGATGGGATGTGGCCTAGCAGTTTGGGCAGGACTGCTCCCATTTCTGGCAGTACCAGACTGATTTGCATATGGATGGTCCCCTCTTTCAATGCCACAGACTGGCTAAAAAACAGTGGTCTGGAGGGTTGCCCAGAGCATTGTCAGTGGTTGTGATTTATTCAAACCCTTTCACCATCACTTTTGTGGTTATAGTAAGTGTTTCATTAAACATATAATCATCATTATCATTGTGCTGTGCTTCTTTAGAAGGCAGGTGGAACTTATTGACCATCTAACCACCGAAAACAAACAAAGCGTGCATTCCTCCTATGGTGACTTGATGAAAAAATGCCGGCAAAATCATTACTGAACAGAGTAACACTGCAGCAAGATCTTCTTGTGTAGGTTGGCACTCAGGACAGGCACTCCTCCACAGCAATGGTCTTTTCCCTAGCCTTGAGCCATTGTTGGTGCTGCTGGCTGTCCTGCTGTTGCCAGCTGTAAGTGGTTTCAACCCATCACTCCACCTAAGTCAATGCCTAGTGTGAGATGCCCAGCTGCAACCCTTAATTATATAATTTTATGTCTAAAGTTCTTTTATTTCTGAACGATGTACCCTTATATCACTCCCCTCTCTTTGAATCCCCCCGGTCTCACTGAACCAAGAAGAAGGTTGTTTTGCAAAGTTAAAAGTTTTATTTGATGTATTTGAACAGTATATATATATATATATATATATATATATATATATAATCAGTGAAAAAACTTTGTTAAAGGGACGTTATGGTTCAAAGTAAAACCGAAAAACCCCGGAAATTCGGCAGTTATGGTAACATAAGCAACCATAACTCGCGCCACCGTGCACTGCTAACACTAACACCCAGGACATCAAAGATGACATCACAAATGTCATTGATGACATCACTGATGACATCACATGTGCATTTACTTTTCATAAAAACTCTGTACAAGGGATTCTTATAATGCTGACCAAAAACTGTCAAGGATCATTGGGATAAATATCATGAGCTAATTAGTGCATTAAGCAATGCATTGATATAAATAGTATTCTATTATGAAGTTATATCCAGTATACTAAGCTACTCATGCAGAAACATAGGTAATGTGTGCAGCATACATGATGAAGGTGCCATATTCATAATCTTGCCATGTTTAATACTGAAATGTTAACTGCTTTCTTATTAGAGTTGTGCGTACTGTGAAACATGTAATAAGTAGATAATAAAACCCACTTAATACATAATTATTACAGACAAAACACAAAGAGACAACAAGGCATACAAATATGAGTATATACCGGGACAGTGAAGTAAACAAAAAAGCAGAAGTATTAGCAGAAAGAGTTCATAACCTAACTGATTGTCTTTATGCAGAGAAACTATTGCTCTGTTTCAAAGCTGCTACTTACCATATGTATGTGTATCACATGATGTGACTGCACCCAAAGGAAAGGAGAGTGAGTATAATGTATACAAATATGAGCATATACAGGGAAGGTAGAGTAATAAAAATGAAACTATGAGAAAGTGCTGATAACCCTAATGATTATCTTCATGCACAGAAAGGATTGCTCTCTTTCAAGCCTGTGTCTTCCGCTATGTATATGTTTCATATGATGTGACTTGACCCTAAGTCTACAAATATAGTACCTTTTCAATTTTTACTTCCTGACTGTTACTGAAGAATACTATGTGGCTTCGATATGTCAGTAAAGGATAAAAAGGGAGAGCCAGCCATGTGATGTCATCAGTGATATCAACAATGAAATTTGTGATGTCATCTTTGATGTCCTGGGTGTTAGTGTTAGCAGTGCACGGTGGCGCGAGTTATGGTTGCTTATGTTACCATAACTGCCGAATTTCAGGGGTTTTTCGGTTTTACTTTGAACCATAACGTCCCTTTAACAAAGTTTTTTCACTGAATTTCATAGGTTTTTAGTAGCGCAACTTAACCATAATATCCCTGACTTCATATACATGTAACATAGAACATACTAACCCCCTCGTAGTGATTTTCATGTCCGCGGACTACCGCCATGTCCGCGGACACATCGAAAATCTGAGCGCGGTGAATGGAAATTTAAATAGTGTGCCCCATTTCCCCTTTGAAGTTGGCTCTGAAAAGAGCCGTTTTTTGTTTTTTTTACAGATGCTTGACAGACACCTGTTATTTTGTATTTTTGTTCTTTTTTTTTTTCTTACTTTACTCCTAAAATCTTTACATAACCTTCTCCAAAGCAACCCTTACATTCCAAAATAGAAAGGCATTTCCCGTAAAAGATAAAGAAATGCCATCTTCTTTAAAATTAACAGCATTACTGGCATCAATATTCTCATTGTTACAGAAGAACATACCAGCTCTAAGCATGAAGGCACACATGCCTCGGTTGATGACACACCTAGCAATGTTTTGCTGAGGACAAAAAACTGAACTATTGTCCCATATTGCCCTAGGTAGTAATCCAGAAAAAATTACTTTCGCATTTGGAAGGATCTTCATTACGTCTTGAACCAAGTGTTCCAAATCAGCCAACAAAGTAGGGGCACTGACGTTGCCCAAATGGAAAGCACCATTGTGCAAAACTACCAAATGCGGACTGTTCATCGTGGCCATATCCTCACAAACTTGTACAATTCCCTGTACATTGCAATCAGGCACAGTGCTCCACACCACCTCCACTCCTTTCACATCAAAGTTCTTTGCAACATGCCTGCATTCAGCGTACTGCTGTAAACCATGCACAAACATATCTCCGAGCACCAACACCCTGACTTTCTCCGCTTCTGCCATCTTCACCACACACAGTCTCTTTCAACACAAATCCACAACCTCAACATCTGGTTGGCTGATCCGTACAGTCTTCTTTCCATGTTGGATTTCCTGGAAAAACCCGGATGTAGCACGCCCTGTCCACGAACAGCCGCAGTGTCCGCGGACGGCGTCCACTTTTCTCTCTGTGCCATTCCCTCATTGCATACAGCTAAGCAATCACACAATACGAATAACATCCTCAGAACACCCCCATTTTGTGAATTTTCAAACACTTCAGGACAATTATCATTTCATTATTCAACATATTAACATTACAAATATTATACTTTCATCTTGTACTCTGCACACAATGCTATGTTTCTCCATTAGTAGCTCAGTATACTAGATAGAATCCCATAATACAATGCATCGTTCAAAGCACTAATAACGGTATGATGTTTATTGCAATATCCTTGACACTTTTTTCGCAACATTATAATAAAAATCCCTAGTACACAAATTCCAATAAAAGTACATACACATGTGATGTCATCAGTGATTTCATCAATGACATTTGCGATGTCATATTTGATGTCCTGGATGTTAGTCTTAGCAGTGCACGGTGGTGGCGCGAGTTATTTTTCATAGCTTACCATAACTTGCGATTTTCAAGGGTCTTTTGGCTGTACTTAAAACCATAACGTCCTTTAAACAAACTTTTTTTAATATCACGCAAAAAAAATACAAACATGGCGTGCAAAAACCAACTTCTACAGATGGCTTTACACAGAATGTTGCAAAGTAAGAATTTATGCTCGTTCACAGTGAAGGTCAGCTGCTTCCATTTTTTTCTCGGGCCCCGGAGAGGCTCACGAAGCGGACTATAAGGTTGTATTGTGTTTTGACCTTGACAGACAGAGATTGTGATGAAAGACTTCTCTTGAAGGAGTGTTGCTAAAACGTAAGAGAAGATAAGGATGAAAATTATGAAACAAAACCACTTTTATATATTATATCACTATGCGAAAGATCGTTGGCACACGCGGAGTCGTATTTTGGGACTGCACCACTCGTAGACAATGGAAATTGCAATTGTACTGTAAGTAACCCTTTAGATTATTTTATATCAAATATAATTACAATAGCGTAGCATTAAAGACTGCTCAAGTTGAACTTGTTCGTTGAAAGTGGCATAATGTTTTCTACCGCGCACTATCACCGCCGAATTGATCCCCTGTTGTTTAGAGGGCTCTGAAAAAGGCAGACGACACAGGGTGGGTTAATACAAATAATTTAACCGGTCTATAGGCGGTCAAGCGCTCTACTCGCTGTGCCACTTCACTGTAGCCTGTCAAATGGCACAGCGAGTACAACGCTCGCTTTGACATCTGTGCACAGCTTGCTAACGCAAGTTCGAATCCCGGCAAGGCCAAACTCAGCCTTTCATCCTTCCGTGGTCGATAAATAAGCACCACACACCGTGGTTAATAATAAGCACCGCTTAGATACCTCATGGTTCTTAGCGCTATATGAATGGGAAAATATTATTATTTTATTATTAACATACTCCATTGCACTATCTTCGATAGCAAATAGTTTCACGCCCTAATAAATAAAATGATGATGTTTAATGAAGATCGGCTGGTGAGACTAATTTATGTTTTTTAAAACAGGTATGTGGCCCCATTTTGCCTATGTCACGATTTACAGACTCCAGCGGATGGGGTCTTCAACTGCCAGGTGCAGGTCCAAATATGCAACTTCATGACCCTCACCATTTTATGGGACAATCGCCAAGGACCAATATGCCCTTATGCAGTACTAGCGGCTACAAACAACATACCAACTAATAGGGTGGTCTAATGGCTCGTTTTTGGAGCAACCTTCCGATTATCAGAGCGACCATTTACTGCTTTTAGCATAAACCAACAGCCTATCTGCCGCAAAGGAACAACGCGTGGATCCAAATAAACTTTTGCTGATCGACAGCAGAGACAATAGCAAATCGCTGAATATTCACAAAACATTTCATGTGAAATAAATGTACTTTACCAAATGTACAATCCTGCTGTTTACTTTTAAACCACAGTTTCATATTCCGAATTGTGGCGCACTGAGTTGTAAGCTGATCTAATACCCTCTGTACCGCAAAGGAACATCGCGTGCCTCAACATGAACTTTTGCGGATCGACAACAAAGACAAATGCAAATTGCTGAATATTCTCTAAACATTTGATGTCAAATAAATGTACTTTACAAAATTTACAATCTTGCTGTTTGCTTTTAAATCACTGTTTCATATTCCGAATTGTGGCGTGCTGTGTTGTGACATAATATGTGTTGTCTTCCGGGTTCTGTGTAAAGTCACTTAGGACTGGAGAGGACTGGGCGCGTTTGATGACGCACCCTGTAACGTCACGGAGAGAGGCAGGGAATATGAATGCTTTGATAATATCAGGCTTAGGGGCGGGAGATATGATTTAGTGTCGCAAAAGCAAGTCAGCCAGGTCAATAGCGCCAGTCATAGGATTATCACATAATGTCGGCGCACACCAGCCGGATTGATCGTTTCTTTAGTGGACAAAAAGTCGGTTGACGCCCATAGGAAATTGTACTATTAGCGGACAAAAGGAGTGGTCTTAAAACACTTTCACCCTGACAACGAACAATACAAACAACATTCTCAGAACACCCCCATTTTGTGTAATTGCAACCATTTCGGGACACCGCAAGTGTTCTTAGAACACATTCAACTAAACAGATTACAATACGGACAGCGTCCTGAGGACACCCCCAGTTTGTGTATTTACGAACAATTAAGTACACCGCGAGTGTTCATAGCTCATTTTTACCTTTCTTGCGAACATAAATGACACATACTCCGTCCTCTAAACACCCCACCACTTAGTTTATTTACAAAATGTCAGAACAGCCGTGTTCTCCGCGGACAAATCGAACGCAACAAAAACGTCTAGCACATAAAAAAACAAAACATTGAACCTATCTCATACTCCCTCACCCTCCCCAAACACTCTTACACACCAACACAGGGCACTAAATACAATTTTTTATCCACGTTTCACCGCGCTGTACGCGGTCGACAGCGAATACAAGATGAGGGGCGCCACAGAAAATCTGACGCGCTCCACGCCCCTCGCCGTCCAATCAGCGAACACGTCAAATGTCCGCGGACATGACGCAAGGCCATGGGCCAATCGGGGTGCTGTCCACGGAGCGAACAGGGAAGTCCGTCCGCGAAGCGAACACAGATATCACTAATTTTTTTGCCTTACATTTTGATCATTTTTTTAAAATCTACTGGACGGATTTACACCAAATTTGAAAAAGCACGCTTTCGGGACCAGGCCGCCGCTCCTGCCGCAAATGTGGTGTAAATCCGTCCAGCGGTTCGGGCTGTAGCCGTGCGCAAAGTTTTTTCCCATTCAGTCTATGGGAAAAAAAAAAGTTTTGGGACCCTCTTATAACTTTTCCCCCCCTAGACGAATCCTCACCAGACTTTGCAAAAAAAATCGAGTTGGGCCATATACTTTTTTTGCAAAGTTTGGTGAGGATTCGTCCAGGGGGAGCAAAGTTATAAGCCGCCCAAAAAGGGCTCTTACTATGGAAACACCAACTTAACCATAGCTACCGCGGCCATGTAATACCACACTTTTATGAATTATGAACAATATCTGGATATCACATTATTAATATTTATACATTGATCAGCGTTGGGTGATATTGCAGTCAACAATCTCTTTAATCAATAGGAGTATGGATGAAAAGAATAATGTAGCATAGAATAAAACTGGGTGTGGGTTCAATGAAATGCAATGATATGAGAGTAATGCAGCACAGAAATAATACTGTTATGCATTCAATCAAATGCAATGGAATCACTCTTTCCCTCTGATACTTCTCAATCCCCCCCTAATATGCAATATGAAGATGGAAGGAGAGAAAACAGGTTTCAGGAATAAACACTCTACAAATGCAGTTTCAATCCCAGTACCCCCAGCAAGCATAGAGAGGAACAGGAATGATTTTAAAACAGGTCAATTGCTTTTGAATGTGGCTTGTAATGAAGGGGAAAAATGTTAAAAATGTATTTAATTCTCTAAATAGGATTCAGAACTACTGAGAGCCGCTTTGGGTAGGTTCAGGTAAACACTAGCAATGATGTTTGAATAACTAGCAGATATGAAACTGAATCCAGAAGTTAAATGCAAGAAATAGATATTTTATAGGTGGTGAAATTGAGCCAAACGCAGAATGGCAGCAACCTTTTCCGCGCGCGTTAAGCGCGATTGCGGCAAAACTATAAGGATGCGGTTTTGGATTCGTTTGAAAGCTGAGGATGTTCCTCTGTGGGCAGCCAAATGATAGGTTTTGGCAGTGGTCTCCTGTGTTACCACTGACATAGGCAAAATGGATTGGCAGCCTATTTTTCAGGTTTTCCTGTGCACTTTCAGATATTTCTAGCGCATATAAGGCTTTTCGGCGGCCACTCTGTTGTTTCTGATGCAAGCAGCGCACAGTGATGTTGCAGGGCATAGACTAGTGGGTTAAAACATCCCACAAGCCCCCCCTCTTGCGATTTGGCGTTGACGTCCATCAATGGGAAGTCGCAAGACTGGGATGTCAGTCTCTTTTCTCTTGGTTCTAAAATGGCAAAGTTCATCATCTTTTCTTCCATCAGGTGTGGATCGACCAGTTCTCCTCGCCCAGTCCTGATGTGAGTATTGAGCGATACTCCCGGCCCCTTGGATCTTTCTCCCGGTCCCTGGTTAGTCCTCCTTGGTTCGAGTCTCCATGGTTTCCAACTCTAGGATGACAAAGCAAAAGAATATTTGTAGACATTTCCCCACCACTATTAATGTAGTGGGGCGGACGCATACATTTTGATAAATCAGGACACATTTTTATAATTTAATGTATTGTCTATATATGGAATATTTTATAGTTGGAATTCTAGGGAGCTGGATTGACCCCCTCTGGGGCTCCAGAAGACTCCTCCAGTTGCTGGAGAGTGTGCCTAGGATGACAACACTTCAGTTGGATAATATGGACCCAATTATCTTCCCCCTCTGCCAAACTGCCTTTGGGGATGCAGATTTTGTAGGCGACTGGTGAGATTTTGTCTACAATTTCAAAAGGTCCCCTCCAGGTAGGCAAAAATTTGCGCTGTTTGGCCTGGTTCCTTTGGAAATTCTATAAGTAGACCCGGTCTCCTATATTGTATTCTTTTCTGGTAGTCTTTAAGTCATAGTGGGTCTTCATGCTGTCTGCAGATCTCTCTAGATTTGGCTGAGCATAGGCAAACGCATGTTGAAGGTGTTTTCTTAGATGTTCAACATACTCATGAGTTGTGGAGGCATTGATCAATATCTGCTCTTGGGTTCTGTAGAGC
Source organism: Ambystoma mexicanum (assembly GCF_040938575.1). Classification (NCBI taxonomy): domain Eukaryota; kingdom Metazoa; phylum Chordata; class Amphibia; order Caudata; family Ambystomatidae; genus Ambystoma; species Ambystoma mexicanum. The sequence goes on from NC_090928.1 coordinate 744,104,955, forward strand.
AGATGCAGGGGAAGCACCATCCTGGGTACAGACATCAGCTCAAACGGTGACATTTTAATTGCAGGTGAAGGGGTAGATCTGAAGGCCATTAGGACAAGAGGTAATCGAATATCCCAACTTGTCCCAGAATCTGCCACAAACTTTTTTAATATGCTCACAATCGTTTTTGTTGTATCTCTAAACTGCACCACTAGAGGCAGGCCGGTAAGCAATGTGTAGCTTCCTTTTGACTTCAAATATCTCCCACATCTTTGTCATTACTTCGCTGGTGAAATGGCTACCTCGGTCTGACTCGATCCTTTGAGGGAGTTCAAAATGCGAAAAGATGTGGTTGATCATCAGGGCAGCTGCTGTTTCTGCCTTGCAGTTTGGGGCCGGGAGACATTCCACCTATTTAGTAAGCAAGCAGGTCACGGTCATGTACTTGTTTCCCCTAGAGGAGCGAATCATGGGCCCGATATAGTCGACTTGTAAATCTGACCAAGGCAGTGTCATCCCCCTCTTTTGGAGAGGCGCATGGTGTGTGAGGGATGTTGGCTGAAATTGTGCACACACAAGACACCCCTTCAAATATTGGTCGAGGTCCTGCCCCACATGTGGCCAGTATGCAACCTCTCTTAAGATTTCAAGTGTTGTATGAAACCCCCTATGACCGGCGGTGGCCGCATCATGGCCGTGACTTAACTTCAGGCTTCGGAATGAGGTAGGGACCACCCACTGATCACGGCCAGCTTGGGATCTCCTTACCAACCCCGTCTTGGATTCGGAAAATGTGTTGATAGAACTTACCAATTATTGGATCCCCTTTTTGAGCTGTAATCAAATCAGCATCTGGGGTCTCCTTACTCCATTGTGCAGTTGAAAGTTCATTGTGAGCATTTGTCTGGGACCTAGTGATAGCATTGACCTGGATTTCCCCCAACAGGGAATCGATCTCAATTAGATCCCCTTGGATGGCTCCGGTTTTGGCCAGCTGATCAGCTAAGTCATTTACAGTTTTGTCTGGTCCCTCTACTTTGGAATGACCCTTGATATTTTTCCAGTAGATGGTCATCCCATTCGAGGTGACCAGATCATCGACATTTTGAATTAGTTTCCCATGTTTCAAGGGTTTATTATTAGCACATAGCATGCATCTGGTTTTCCAGTTAACCAGGTGCTCCACAAACCCGTTCCATACATAATCCGAATCTGTGATTATGACCAGTTCGTGGAGTTGATGTTGGACAGCAGTGAGGATGGCTTGGTGCACAGCCATCAACTCTGCCACTTGACTACTTTGGGGACCAATCTTGTACCCAGCGGAAGGTTCTGGGGTCTCATTCACCCATGCATTCCCTACGCCGGCCACAAGTTCTTTTTCCCCGTTGTTGTCAACATGGTAAGAGCATTCATCCACATAGACAGTGGGCATTCCCTCACACTTGTCTTCTTCAAAGACTTTGTGTGGGGAATTAAGGTATGCCTCTGTGATTTTTAGACTTTCGTCCTCAAGACAGTTTTCTCTGGCACAATCATGCAAGTCAGCCAGACCTTGCGCGAAGGGACTCTTCTTGTTTTGGCCATATCTTACCTCTACAGGAAAGCCTTGAATTGACAGAATCCAGGAAGTAATTCGGGAATTACTTACATTTCCGGCCCGGATTATGTCACTTCGGAGATATTGCAGAGGCTAGTGTGGAGTCTCTACTATGATGTGTTCCCCCTGGATAAACGGGCGGTAATTCTTCAATGCCCACCCCGTTGCCAGGAATGCCTTCTCACAATCATTGAATTTTTCCTCCACAGAGCATAAAGTTTTACTCGCATAGGAGATTACTTTATTGATCTTGTCATGCTTTTGGTATAATACTGCAGTCAAGCATGTATTAGAGAACCCTGTCTTCAAGAAGAACTCCTTGTTTTTGACAGGGTAAGCTAGGCAAGGCACTTGTGAGAGGCTTCTTTTCAGTTGTCTTACTGCCTCGGCTTGTTCTGGACCCCATTCCCACTTGACCCCCCCCTTCAAAAGATGAATCCGGGGTCTTGTGATCTCTGTGTAGTCCTAAATGAACTTTCTACTGTAATTAGTCAGTCCAAGGAGGCTACTTAGTTCCCGCAGAGTTGTGGGGTCTTTCAATTTCTGAAGGGCTTCCACTTTCTTTTCCTGGGGACAGAGACCCTGAGGAGTAATATCATGCCCCAAGAAATGTACACGGGTTCTACACCACTGTGCCTTTTGAAAGGAAAGTTTTGCTCCGGCGGCCCTCAACTGAGTCAGAACATAACGGATCTCCACTATGTGTTCCTCCACAGTCGAGGTTTTGATGAGAACATCATCTACATAGGCCAGGTTACCCCTCTCACCTAAGTCAGGCATGGCCTTATGTAGAAAAATGTTGAATTCATTGCCGGAGTTGATGTATCCGAAGGGAGTCCGGGTCCATGTGTACTGCTGCCCCCCAAAGGTGAAGGCCAGCTTGTATTGTACCTCCCTACTGACAGGTACAGCCCAGTATCCATTGGTCAGGTCTATTGCAGTGAATACCTGTGACCCCTGGAACTGGGCCAGCCCTTGGTCAATGTAGGGAAGAGGCCATCGGGATGTATGGACCCGTTTGTTGAGCTCCCTATGGTCGGCGGAGAGTCTCCACTGGCCGTTTGGCTTCAATATCCCCAGCACCGGATTATTGAAGGTGCTGTGGACTGGACAGATTATCCCACGGGACTCAAGGTTCTTAATTATTTCAGTAAGGGACTCCATTGATGCGAGAGGCAAGCGATATTGCTTCACAAACACTGGAGTTATGCCAGGGTCCGTGGGAATTGTTGTGTGGATGTCGGTGCGACCACAGTCATATGAGTCCACTGCAAAGAGATCTTGAAAATCCAAGAAAACTTGTTTCAATCTTTGACTTTGCTCCAGAGTCTCACAGGCATCAGCTAGGTTGACCCTCTCTTCAACCATCTGCATGAAGCCTGGAAAGACTTCTGGTTTTGCTATCTCAGCGCCCTCCTCCAGCTGGGTGGAGAAGTCCCTGGTCAGAGTGCTAATTTGGACTGGTGGCTTCAGATGGGGAAGGCAGTCCTAACGGACTTGGAAAATCACCTCATCCCTCCTGAAGTCACAGATCACATCTTCCTTACCATAAGGGCAGGAAGTGTACACTGGAAGTTCCTCCCATGCTGGGTAAAGATCCTGTCTGGTGTTGTGTTTTCATCACTGTCACTGTCAAAATAGTCCTTGGGGATTGGTCCTAACAGTTAATTGCCTAAATCTATGGAAAAATGTTGCTCATCAACCACCATTCCAATAATGGTGCCTGTGGCTAGAGTGATACTCTTTAAATCGCTTTTATCCACCTCTATTGGAATGGTGTCATGATCTATGTTGACTAGTGGTGTTGGGTTTATCCCCAACCCTTGCTGTTGGAGAGAAGCATTTAGATGAATATAGGCATCAGGGTTTTTTCAATTTCTGTCCTTTTTTCACTTTCACTTCCAGGGAGAATTCTTGGGTCCTTTCTGGGATGGTGACTTCCTCTCCAATCTGAATTTCAACTGCATAAGGCAGCAGTTGAGCCGACCTACATGCTTTCTCATGGGATTATCCGCTAATCGGGACCAAGCTTTGAAGTTTATAAGGTCCAAACTAATGGCAAAGCTATTAAGAATGTAACTTCCTAAGTAAAAGGTGGTAGTGACGTCTCGCACAACCCAACAATCATGAACTAAGCTCTTGTTGCCTATGAAGATTTTGAGCATACACCTGCTTGGCAGGAGATGTTCGGAATTGGGGTTTCCAGATCCATTTCCCATTTGTCTATGAGTCTAAATGTGGGAATGGCTGGATCTTTTGGGAGTTGGCGGAACATGGCTTTGCTGATTAAGCTCTTACTGTTGTTCACACACACTCGGGCGAGAACAGAGTCCTTCCCTTCATTTAACTGAATTGGGATGAACAACTGCTCTCCAATTTACTGAATATCAGTCAGGCTCTGAGCTGATTGCTCATCTTTCTGGACTATAGGAGTGGGAATGTCTGATTGTGGATTGGTAAAGAATTTCAGAGTGTTTCCTTCCAGTGTGGAATATCACCTTCAACTGGAAGGAAGGTTGATTTTCAGAAATAGAGAGGACCCCCTATCACCAGTTTGTTGTCCTACTGCTATTACTGTCACGTCTGGGATTTGGTTGTTCTGGAAGTGAAATTCTACTTGGTCAGATTTTTGTTCAACCATGTGACAGGTGCCGTTTAAACTAACATGGTTGACACTCTGTTTCAGTTTGATTGGTCGGTTAGTCTGGGTCCAGAGGACCTTGTTTACACAGTTGATTAGGGGAGACAGACTTCGCAGGAGGTCATTCCCTAGTTAACAAGGGGTGCCCTCTGGAGTTACAACTATGACCGGGTGCTTCACCTTGTGTCGCCCAATTTTAATATCCAAATCGGCAGTCCCCTCGATGGGAATTTCCTTCCCGTCAAAGTTCTGTAGTTGTCCAGGAAGAAGGGTGAGAGGAATTTGGTAATTCTCCCCCCTTCCTGAATTCAGTTTAACAAAGGCCTTTTTGTACAGAAGTTTAGCTTGGGATCCAGTGTCCACCAGTGCCAAAATTGTACCCTGCCCCTGTATTTGTACCGGGGCATAGAATCTTCCCTCCTTCTCCGCAAGAGGGCACAGATAATTTACATTTTTGGACAACTGGTGGGTTAATTCTTTAGTTTTTGACACTGATAAGGAGGTGATTTGGGAAGAATTCTGTGGAGAGTCTAGGGAATCTGAAAAGAAAAGGTTACAACTAGATATGGGAGAAGTTTTGGGTTCCCCTTGTTCTGGGCTGCCCCCCCTTTTTGGAGGCAGTCACCAGGATGGGTTTGAACAGGGGATTTTCATGCTGTTGGTTCCGGAGTAGGATGATGGGCGGCGTTAGCTCAGTCCCCACATCTACCCAGTCTGGATTTGAATCCTTTGGGAACCATGTTTCTTTGGGAGGAGTTCCCCCATCTCTGAAGGAGAATATCCTTTTCCCAGGATCCTCTGAGGGCCCCTGTCCTTCAAATTGGAAGATCTGTACCCCCTCCAAAAAATTGGTCTGTTTGGGTTCTTTGTTTCTCCTACTCCCCCTCTGCTCCTTGGGTGGCAGACTTTCAGGGGCAGGAGATTTTGGTTCCGGTTCCTGGGTTTCCAGGGGCTTTTTACAAGTGGGGAAGGAAGCTTCCTCCAAGGCTTTACACCCCCCTTCCCCTTGTGCCTCCTCCCTGGGAACCAGTGGGTTGTCGGGGTTCTGCCCCCGTCATTGCTCTGGAGTACCAGGTCCGGAGTTTGGGGCATTCTGCGCCAGCTAGCTCATCTGAGGGTTCTGTTGAGCCCTCAGCATGCGACCCAGATCCTGTGCCATGTTTTGGACCTGGCGCCAGCAAGCTCATCTGAGGGTTCTGTTGAGCCCTCAGCATGCGACCCAGATCCTGTGCTATGTTTTGGACCTGGCGCTCTAGCTGTGACACCCGCTCAGGCTGATACAGGGTTCTCATTTCTCCCCTGGGCTGATCCCGGTAAGGGTAGCTATCCCTTCTCTGATAATGCCCCAGGTTTAGAAGATTTGGGTACCTCTCCACCCTTGGCCTCCCCTCTCCCGAAATGGGCTGTCTGGGCTCAGGAAAGTGGGGAAAGAAGGATGGATGATTTTGGGGTTGAAAGTTTTGTGGGTACCTGGGGAAAAAGTTCTGTCCAGGATTTGGGGAATTTCTGCCCTCCTGGGGGACGTGAGGAGGGAAGATCCCTGGGTTAGGTGCTGTTTGGTTGGATCCCCCCTTGGGCCGGAGGGGTCCACACATAACCCAGGATGGGTCTGTTCCCCTTGTAGCGGGGACTTATGTAGTCAGGGGAGTGAGGGATCCCATTTGTGGGAAAACTTCATTGGCTCCCTGTCTGTGGCTGGCCCAAGGGCCTTCTGGGCTTGGGATTGCTCTGATTTTGTGCAGGTGGGTTTTTAGGCCCCCATCTCCAAATCTATAATGGGGGCAACCTTCACCTCTGCCACCTTAGCAGCAGCAGGGGTGTTGGTTGGTTTGGGGCTTTTGGCATTATTTTTGTTTTCTAGGGACTTTTTGCACCTCATAAATTCGGGTGGCCTGTTCAATGACCAAGTCTAGTGAGCTTTTCTTATGAAAATCTCTCACTATCTGGGTCATGATGTACTTTGGCAGAGCGTGGAAAAAAGTATTGACAAATTCTTTGCTGTCCATGCACACCCTTCTAGTGGTCTGTGCAAAGGCACGCTTTAATTCCTGCACAAATTCTTGTGGGACCTGATCCTCCCCACATTGCAAGTTGAATGCTGCCTTCCGAGCCTCCTGAGGATTTCTATGTAGAGAAAAAGGCTTCAAGATGACCGCCCTATAGGTGGACCATCTAGAATGATTTTGGTTGTCCATCCCCTCAAAGAAGCTGGAGTATTCTGGTGAGAAGGTCCATTTCACATACTGAATACAGCTACTGCTGTCCTTCAAATGGAAAGTTTCCATCATCTACTCAAAGAGCTCTAAGTGCTCCCAAACAGAATACATAGCCTTCTTATGATCAGGCATGATGACGCTCCTTATCGCCTTGATTTGCTTTAAGGAGTCCTTAAGCAAGGCCCTTTTTGCCTTATTGGCCTTCTTAGTTCGGGTAACCCATGTCCATTCCTCCTCTGACTCAGAGGCACTGCTTCCAGAGGTGCCCGTCTGGTCTTCTAGGTTCTCCCGGATTCTGCGAGCCTGGGAATGCCTGGCAGAATGTGGGGACCTAGCCTCCTGTGTCCTGGGGCGCTCAGAGGGTCTTCTGATTCCTCCTTGCTCCCAGGATTTGATGGGTACCCCCCACTTTCAGCTGGGCAGTGGTTTTCAGGATGCCCTTAGTGGGCCTACTCTCATGGAGTTCCCCACTAAATTTCACAGTGCTTGGGTACCCATACCCAGATGCCCACCCATCCATTCCTGGGAGGTGCTGTTCTATGAGCCTATATTTCTGATTGGATTGAAATATGCTATCCCCGTGGCCCTGTGCTCATATGCGCCGGTGGACATGGGGGTGGCAGAGTCCAGGGATTGGGAGAGATGAAGGCCTCTGGGACTAGGGTTCCTGAGGTTATACTCAGGTGTTTCCCTTTCCCAGCGTACCTCATCTCTATCAGACCCTGCTCCCTGTTGCCATGCAAGAACCTGAGGTTTCTGTTCCTCAATCAAGGCCTTACTAGTCTCTATCAATCTATCTTGCATGGCTACTTGCCTGTGGAGCCTGTCATTGTTCTCACAGAGAGTCTCATTTTCTCTCTGTGCTTCCTGGCTTGTTTTTGAGTACTGGGCCTGTCTTTGCTGCAGGAGGGTTATCTCCTGAGCCCTGTCTATACTGGCCTAGTCCTTCCTTGCTAGAGCATCTCCAACCCTCCTGATGTGCTCTAACAATTTTTGATGGTCTTTTTGGAGGTCACCCAGTCCCTGGAGGGCCAGGTGATTTTCCTCTACATTTTCTTTTATGTGACAGACTTCCTGACCTAAGGTGTCCCTTTCCTGAACAAGAGCCTGCCTCTGTGCTGCCAGGTCGTCCCTCTGTCTTTGAAGCGCACCAGCTTTCTGGCGCTCTTCATCAAATTCTGCCTGGGTATCCAGGTCTTTAAAAATCAATGTATTGCTCTCCTCTTTCTCTCTGTCTAGTTGGCTTTGCAGGGTGGCTACCTGCTCTGTGCATGCCCTGTTGAAATATATCTGTTGCTCCAGCGTTTTTTGGCTCTGCAGTAGGAAGTCCAAACTTTCTTGGTATTCCTTCTGCAAGGCCAGAATTCTGGTATCATGTTCTACCTTTTCCTGCTGCAGGATACCCAGGTCCTCTTTTATTTTGATATATACTCCATACTTTTATTTTCTGACTCTTGGCTCCTCTGCAGCCTCTGCTCAGCAGAGTCCAGGTCAGTTTGGGCCTTTCCTAATGCCAGCAATCCCTTTCTTGCCAGATCTTGCCTTCAGCATATTTATCCTGTATGGCTCCAATAGATAGATATAGATATGCCGCTATTTTGGCAATCTTGTTTTGCTCTTCCTTTGCCTTAGGGGCCATATATAGTTCACTCAGGGCCATATGTAAGGGAACCTGAACTTTCCATATATCTAACCCTGTTGCAGTGATCTGTTGTGTGATTGCCTGCAACCACACATTCTGATCCTGTTCTGTCCATTCACCTCTCACAAATAATTTATGCAAAAGGTGTTCTCTAGCCAAATTGATCTCTACCAATGTTGCCATTCTGGAAATATTGTTTTCCTTCCTGATTTACAGAAGTGTTCTTTTTGTTTTTCAAAACAGACTGTTTCCCTTTTGAGGGGTGCTTTTCACAGTGTAACACAGTGTGGTAGCCCAACAGGATTTATGTACCCTGTCAGTTAGCACACTGTATTAAGCTGTCACAAGTGGTATATCTAATCCAGAAATCCTGGACGAGCCCCCAATCTGTAAGTGGTTTCAACCCAGCACTCCACCTAAGTCAATGCCTAGTGTGAGACGGCCACCTGTCACCCTTAATTATATATTTTTATGTACCCTTATATCACGACCCTCTCTTTGAATCCCCCCGGTCTCACTGAACCAAGAAGAAGGTTGTTTTGCAAAGTTAAAAGATTTATTTGATGGATTTGAACAGTATATATATATATATATATATATTTTTATATATATATATATATATTTTTATATATATATATATATATATATATGTATATATATATATATACATATATATATATATATATATATACACCACACTTTTATGAATTATGAACAATATCTGGATATCACACTATTAATATTTATACATTGATCAGCGTTGGATGATATTGCAATCAACAATCTCTTTAATCAATAGGCGTATGGATGAAAAGAATAATGTAGCATAGAATAAAACTGGGTGTGGGTTCAATGAAATGCAATGATATGAGATTAATGCAGCACAGAAATAATACTGTTATGACCTCAATCAAATGCAATGGAATCACTCTTTCCCCCTGATACTACTCAATCACCCCCTAATATGCAATATGGAGATGGAAGGAGAGAAAACAGGTTTCAGGAATAAACACTCTACAAATGCAGTTTCAATCCCAGTTCCCCCAGAAAGCAAAGAGAGAAACAGGAATGATTTTAAAACACTAGCAATGATGTTTGAATAACTAGCAGATATGAAACTGAATTCAGACGTTAAATGCAAGAAATAGCTATTTTATAGGTGGTGAAATTGAGCCAAACATAGAATCGCAGGAACTTTTTCTACGCGTGTTAGACACGATTGCGGCAAAACTATAAGGAGTTTGGAGGATGCGGCTGAGGATGTTAGCTTCAATGTGACATTTAAATTTTGTTTCTAGCACATACGGTTCAAAAGTTACAGAGATTTTAGTAAAAGGTCAATTTTTCTCAAAAAGAGTCAAGATTTCAAATGAGAGATGCGCTGTTGAAGATTACAACAAGGATTTCTTAACACTAAGGGAGGCTATGAAGACGCGAGATACCACCGGTACAGCCACCAGTCCAGAGGTGCCTCTGTCTGATTTTTGCCCGCTGTGACACTTGACTTTCTTCAGCAAATATATATTAGCGCAAAGATGATTATCACTACAATTATCACAGGATTATATGGATGAAAGAAGGATTCAGGACAGACAAAAGAGATTCTACAATGCAGTTCTGGATATGATAGAATGGTTGGATAGGATTACTTAAAGATAAGAGATTGGCTATGGACAATTCTATGCTAAATACTCACAACTTTGGTTTTGGAATAGGCCCGTCAAAGATCTGGTCAAGGGTTTGGACTGGAATCTGCTCGCCACCGGACAGGATTCAGGTACTTGTTTCTGCACTCAGCAAGGCACTCTGTCTCTGCACAGTCTCTTGGACTGGATCTGATGGGTTGGGTCTGGGTTACAGCTCTGCTCTACTGGTTTGGCTCTCTGGGTTCTAGCAAGGGTTTTTGGCAGAAGCAGAAAAACAGCACAGCCCGGCTGTTGAATTGGCTATGCCCCTTGGAAGTTTGGGTTTAAAATCAGGTTGCAAGATTTTAAAGGCCAGCTGAGAAGGGTCAGCTTTGGATTGGACCTTCTGCTTCAAAGTTCTGGAGTCTTGATCTGGGTTCTGGAGTCTTGATCTGGGTTCTGTAGTCTTGGTCTGGGTCCTTCCGGCAGAGCGCTTTGCCAGTAAATCAGTTGATGGGTGAATGTGTGTGTGTGTTTCTAGGTCCTCAACAGTCCCTATTTATGTATTTCCCAAAGGGGTGGGTAGGCTGATTATACTAAGCCCAATCCTCTAAGAAACCTATTGGTTAAAGTATTCCCTCTCTCCTGATTTGAGAAGGAAACAGTGTGTCATAATGTGTCATAGTGATGCTGCAATTTACAATTCAGGGAAGAACCTCCCCTTTGTTCCTACACAGAAAATCTGTTTTTCTTATAAAACATATTTCCAATATCACCAACTTGCTAATAATACATATTTATATTACAGATTAAATAAGGCATGTATCTGTCCAAGTCTCATCTTCCTAAGAGTTTTGGTTCACAAATGACAGTATTTCACCCTTTGGTTGGTTACCCAGTGCCAGATCTGTACAGATTTTTCCAGTTACATGCACATAACATATGGGCATACTCCTGTGAAGTTTCATATTTTTAGCATTATCACAACTGCTACAAAGTCAACATTTTCGTGGTTCAGTCTCTGAATATCGCAAACATTCCAGAGTGGTTGTAAAACGTGAGCAAAAATTTCATTTTAACAACACTATATTTACAGATTTTTACTAATTTTGTTCAGTTTTCTATGAGTCTTTTTCAAAAAGATATTTTCTGTGCTCTCCGAATAAACAAAACTGTCTGTCTCTGCCCCCAAGGTTTTGGCTGGGCCAGAGCAGTCCTAGGCTTCTTCCTGCCAGCAGTTGTTTTCTCTCACACCTGAATTTGCATTTCCTTTCATTCAAGGGAGTCTTTTGTTTCTTGTCAGAGCAACAGGCCAAAGTCTGCTCCCATTTCCTTTCACACCTTCCTGCCAGTTGTTCAGCAGAGAGCAGGGGGAAAAATCCCTTTGTTTGGGAGAAACTGTGGAATGTCTTTGAAGCTCAGTGTGGCTGGCTTTAACTTACTTTTAAAACAATGTTTAAAACAGTCTTTCACTAAAATACAATTTACATTTTTACAAATATAGCCACACATCTCTTAATTCCAGCCTTTTTAAAACATATAGATTGAATTGCCACCCTATATTGCTTTTGACGGGAAGTCTCTTCTTTTCCATAATTTGATTTTAATGTACAAGTTTAAATGACAGTATAAGTAAATGCCGGCTTCTGACACAGGCGAGCGGCGGTACTGCGCCCAATTTTTAACATATGTTTCCAAGCAAGCATCTTTGAATGTGGATTTTCTTCTGATAAAAGATGTTTCTGCTGACATTGTGCTTCGGTGAATTCTTTAAATAAAGTGATGTTTAACACCCAACAAGGATGTGGGATCTTTTGTGATGTTTGGAAACCATGATTTTTGCACTTTCCACAGCCAAGGATAAATGGATTATTAAAGGAGTTCTGGGTTTTCCTTTGCAATGCAGCACTGCTTTTTCAAGTAGTTTCATTTTCCTCAGCCAAATGATAGGTTTTGGCAGCGGTCTCCTGTGTTACCACTGACATAGCAAAATGGATTGGCGGCCTATTTTTCAGGTTTTCCTGCGCACTTTCAGAGATTTCTAGTGCATATAAGGCTTTTTGGCGGCCACTCTGTTGTTTCTGATGCCAGAAGCGCACAGTGATGTTGCAGGGCATGGACTAGTGGGTTAAAACATCCCACACAGCCCACTCTGCTGTGGCAATGATTCTGGTTATTGCAGTAGCGGGACTGCACCAATGTCAGGCAAAACGACTGAAGCAGTGTGAGGGCAGGACCAGCACGGGAACCCACTATTGTCATATTCAAACCCATTGGTATGCATGAAAATGCATAACTAGCACTGTCACATCACATCAGTGAGGGTCATCATGTTCATTAATTACAAATAACATTATAAAGTTTCCAAAACACCACATCAATATCAAACTTAGTTTATGACAATAAGTGCCGGGGCTGAGCCCTGGCAAACACCCACACAAATTAAGCACTGGCAAGTTACGGTGGCTGGACTGGCGTCTTATGCTGCTGGAAGGTTGGACCCCAATGTTGCTTCCTGATGGTGGGGTGTTGTCCCGTGGAGCATAAGAGTCATTCTTGAAGTTTCAGCCATGATTCCTTACCCCATCATCCTCATCGTTATCGTCATCCCCATCATCACCATCATCACTGGTGTCATCATGGTCCCCTGTGTGGGAGAGCACAGAGTCAGTGGGTACAGTAACCGGGCATGCATGGGAGAGTTATACATGTATGTCACTTTAATCACCTGCATATTGTCCTATACTATCAATAGTGCACCACTTGTAATGTTGCTTGTACATCAGTATTGACCATGAATGGTGACTACATTTTTTTTGAGCTTTGGATTTTCCTGGAGTCATCGATAAGGGACGGGGAAGTGTTGTGAGGTAAAAGGGCACACAATCATGGGAGCCCATAAATAAAGGGTGTAATCCACAAAATGGAAAAATACAGGACAGCCTCCTGATGTACTTGGGTGGGTGCTGGTAGTCATTGGCCATTCCTGCACTGACTATTACTCCAGCATATGCACCTGTGCTATTGTCACCCAAATTCTACAGTTCACAGACCTACTTTTGTGTCTGGTATGATATGATGATATGGTGTGGCATTTATAATGCACCTGTACAAAAGTGTTTCTAGGTGCGACAATACAAGGAGGGGGAAACAAAGGCAGGACAAAATAACGATCTTACTAGGCCTTGTGTCATTCAGATCGCGTAAGTGTGGGGAAGAGGGAAGGGGAGAAGTACCAAGGGAGGGAAAGGGTAAGAGCAGTTAACTCACAAGTGCAGCCAGCGGGTGGCTCATAAGTGCAGAGAGAAGGGACTGGAGGGTTGCAGATACAGACCCTTAAGGGCTGGGGATCCTGGAGGCAGTGCAAGGGCAACTGGACATGCAGGAGTCTGGGCCTGAGTTCAGTGGGTGACCAGTGCAGGGAGCAGTTAGGTGCATCAACATGGGAGAGGAAGAGAGAAAGGGGAAGCGCAAAGGAAGGTTTTGAGTTGCTTCCAGAACCAGAGGTGGTTCTGCTCAAGTTTGAGAGAGGCAAGCAGGCTGTCTTTCTCAGTCACCTGTGCGGATGTCACTATGCCCCTCTAGTGTCAGATAAATGGTATCTCCATATTAGCAGTTTGTGTGAAGTCATGTCTGGGCAATGTGTCAGATCAATACACAGAGCGGACAACATGGCTCTATGTCTGCCCATGTAACAGACTTTCACTTGCATGCTCATGGGAAGCTGATGTTATCAAATTACCCTTAAGGACCCTTTAGGATGTTACCTAAAACTTTCACTTTGAGGAGTAACTTATAACTGACGTTTGATATGCTTGTACATGAGTTGCCACTATGTCACAGATAGACTTTCCATTAAGAATACAGAGATACAGAGATGGTACAACATGAAAACAAAGATTTTTAGTTTTCTTCCCTCCCTGTGTCTCATCAGGCACGTAGGCAGATTACTGCCAGGCCACCTTTACCTCTCTCTCCCTTTTCCCCTGTTTCCGTTTCAGCAACCATTATATCGAGTTTGTTTTTGGACATGGCATTGAAGGGTTCTGCATGACTGTCTACAATGGCAATGATGTGACTACACTGCTGACTTGTTGCCTGCTTTATACACATCATGGCTACGGCATTCAAGGAGTGTACCAATTGGACAGATAGGCAATGGCATGGTTAAAATATTTGGAAATAATCCTGGTATAGCAGTTCTCCATTAACAACTAATTGTGCATGCACCCGCATGGTTGTGGATTTAGGCGTCAGATTGCATGCATGTCCCTTACTTACATATACTACTAACAGGAGAGGGGGACCAGACACTGGATGTGTCTGAAACAAAACCACACTCAAAGGCAACTTGGTGTCACCACAGACCCACACATATATGAAAATATTCCACCGTCAATACTACAAAACAAAAATCATCATCATCAGATATTCTTTATTCGACAAAAATGTCTTCAGCAAACAGTTCATACATTACAATACAATCACAATAAATGGAATGAATTCATACATTAGCAGCAGTAATAACAAGTCATTCTTATAACAGCAGGGCGATAAAATCATATAACCTAGGCAAATCAAGGGAGATTCATGCATAAGGCCCTGTTTGGTGCCCAGGTCCCCCACTTCAGCCATCCTCGTAGAGGGGTGAGGGCAGGAGCCCCCCAGCCCAGAAGCAGATCTGAGCACTGAAAGTGCTGCAAGGCAAGCTGCCTCGATGGAGAAGGGACTGCCTGACCCTGTCCTCATACTGTGCCTGACTTGCGCATGCCGGGTGCTGCACTGCACGATAACGAGGCTGAGCCTTGTTATAATCTGAAACATCCGCCGGTAGGCGGAGTCACCGGTGACCAGCCACAAAGGCCACACAAAGGCCCTGTTTGGCGCATGAGAGGCCGGCCCAGACGGTGCATAAGGACCCATTCTACCGCCGGAACTGCACCCTTTCCCATGATGGGCCCCCTCCACTACGGTAAGCCCTTGGGCTTTATTTTGCAACATTAGCAGGAAATGTAAAATTTTGCTAAACTGTGATTCATCATTGTCACTATCATTGCTGTAAAAGTGCCATTCTGTAACCCTTTGGCGCCTTGTACCGAGCTGCGCAGATTGCACCTTGCCTACTATCCCGTTGCCTATAAGCACGAGGTTCACCTTTCAAAAATGGCCGCTCTGCTTCGTTGCTCGCCTGCCGTCTGCCACCCAATCCCTGCCACGAGGTGCCTCAGACTACGTGCCCACACTCTAGAGGCCACCCTCAGCTCTCAGCCCCTCCACATGAGCACCCACAATGCACGACTATGCTCCTGTACTATGCCACGCACTTTATGTGCTAACAAGGACAGGCTCATCCGCCCAACTACAAAGCCCACAGCCACTACAGTTACCCACAATATAGCTGCCAATGAAGCATCTTACCCCATCCCAAACTGTACTACTTCTATATTAAATGTGATTCCACATGAGTCCACCACCACCGAAAATGAGCCCCCAGTGCAAAATCTCTGATGTGCAATTCTTCTGCCCCAATTTTGAATGCCAGTGTGCCAAATATGATTCCACATGTGTCCACCACCACCACCGAAAATGAGCCCCCAGTGCAAAATCTGTAAGGTGCAATTCTTCTGCTCCCATTTTGAATGCTATTGTGCCAAATGTGATTCCACATGCGTCCACCACCATCAAAATGAGCCCCCAGTGCAAAATCTGTGATGTGCAATTCTTCTGCCCCCATTGTGAATGCTATTGTGCCAAATGTGATTCCACCTGTGCCCACCACCATTGGAAAATCGGTGCTGTGCAACTCTTCTACCTCCCCAAGCGCAACCACGCCCACCACCACACCCACTCTCCCCATGAACCCCCCCCCCTAGCCATTACAGAACCCCATCTCAAATGCACCATGATCAACGCTAGGTCCATCAATGCCCACGCTCTGGACATCCACGACCTCATAACCACCCATGACCTCGATCTGCTCATGATCTCAGAAACCTGGTTACATGAGGCCTCCGGCCCTGCGCTCTCCCTTGCACTGCCCTCTGGTTACTCCATCACTAGGCAAGATCGACTCTATAAAGGGGGAGGTGTAGAAATCATTGCCAAAGACTGCCTTTCTATTAGGAAGGTAGAGAAATCCTTGCACAACAACAGCGACTACCTCCATGTTAAAATAAACCTCTCTCCCCATTGTACCATCACTGTTCACACTGTCTATCGCCCTCCAGGCCCAACAGGAGACTTTCAAGCCTCTCTCACCCACCTCCTCTCTGATAACCTTAAAAAACATTTGAAAGCCATTCTCCTTGGGGACGTCAACCTAGGCCTCCTGGACAGCAAGGATCCAGTAGCCAAATCCCTTGATTCAGCCCTCAAGGCACTAGGATACAAAAACACAATCTTTAGCCCAACTCACACCCAGGGCAGAACTCTCAACTGGGTTGCACAGCATAACTGTCCACTCATCATCACTGGAAACACTCCCACCCCTTGGTCTGACCACCACATCATCACCTTTAGCATCCTTACCACCAGCCCCTCCACTCCCTCACCCCAACCCCTGCCTCCCTGCCTCGCAAGAAGCTCCGGTCAGCTCACTAAGGAAAGGCTACTGCCCTTCCTCCAAGGCCCAGCCTTCAGACCACCTTTCTCCACAGACCCAAAAACTCTCACAACAACCTATGATGTTGCCATCAAAGCAGATATCAACTCCATTGCCCCACTTACACCCCGGAAATCCAAAACCCCACCCATTCCAACTCTTGGTTCACCCCGGACCTTCTCATACTCCACAATGAAAAAAAGCCTGCACTTGCACAGTGGCAAACTCTGACAAAGATAAGTTGATCTTTAAAGCCCGCTCTACCAAATACAAAAAGGCAATCACCCTAGCAAAGGCCAAATCTTTTGAATCCAGAATCTCGGAAGCCCAATCTAGCTCAAAAGAAATCTTCGCCATCTTCAGGGAGCTATAGACACGCACTCCCGCCCCCCAGAATTTCACCAAAGACAAAGCCTGGTGCGATGAAATACAAACGGCCATGCAAACCAAATTGAGTATTCTCCAAAACAAAATACTAGCCACTAAACAAGCCCTGCCTTATACGCCCATCCCTGTCCCACCACCAGCCTCAGACCCCCCCAACCTTTTTCCTTCAAACCCTTACAGGAAAAAGACATCATCAACATAATGAGGAATATCAAACCCTCTAACTGTAAAGGTGATACATGCCCAGCCACCATCATCAAGGACTGTACTGAAGCGCTAGCTCCCTTCCTGACAGCCTTTGTCAATGCCTCATTTGCCACAGGGAAAGTCCCCGCCTCCCTCAAGGAAGCCTGGGTCCGCCCTCTCTTAAAAAAATCAACTCTCGACCCCACATACCCTAACAACTATAGACCCATCTTCCTCAAAATACTGGACAAAGCTGCCTACCCGCAGGTTCAGCACTTCATTGAAGAGAACAAACTCCTGGGACTCCGTCAATCTGATTTCCGCCCTAGACACGGGACTGAAACCGCCCTACTTGACCTGAAAAACAAGATGGACGATGGCAGAGATATGGGCAAACCAACACTTCTCTTACTTTTTGACCTATCCGCGGCTTTCGATCTTGTAGCTCACGACGCCCTATGCCACCACCTCTCCTCCACTGCCAAGTTATATATATACAATATATACATATACATTTAAGTTCTCCCCTGACGCCACTGCATGGGTCACCTCCTTCCTACAAGACAGAACCATGCAGGTATTCTCTAACCTATCCTCCGCCTCATCCACCTTCATACTCTGGTGTTCCCCAAGGCTCTTGCCTCTCCCCCACGCTTTACAGCATCTTCACATGACCCCTCTTCTTCATCCTCAATGCTATGGGTATTTCCTACACCAACTACGCTGACGATACCCAGATCCTCCTTACCCTCACTGGTAACCACGACACTGACGCCTTGACCCTTAACAACCTCTATAACACCATCCAAGCCTGGATGGCACACAATGGACTATGCCTCAACTCCAAGACCGAACTCCTCCTAATAGGTTCCCCCGACACACTAAAAAATCTAGACTCCCATTTCAGTCACTTCACCATCGACACCATCAAAATACCTGTTTCAGACTCAGTCAAAACTCTTGGAGTCTATTTGGATTCCAACCTATCCATTGACAGACAAGTCAACGCAATAGCCTCCTCAGCTGCATAACATGCTAAACTAATCAACGCAGTTAGGCCATTTCTCTCCAAAGAGAACTGCACAAACGTAGCCAGAGCCATCACTGCCTCCAGGCTAAACTACTGCAATGTACTATTTCTAGGAACTTCCAATAAAAACCTGGAGAGGCTAGAAGTCATACAGAATAGTGCTCTCCGTGCAGCCCAAGGCATTGCTAAAAGAGAACACATCTTGGAGGCTAGAAAATTAGCCCACTGGCTCCCAATAAAGGAAAGAATGGTCTTCAAAGCTCTGACACTGACCCACAAGTGCATTCACCTCACTGCTCCTGTTTACCTCTCACAAAGGATCCACCCGTCTCCTCTACAAGGCCAAAAAGATCCCCCTATACCAACATGCTCTATGTGCCACTAGTAAAAAGAGCCAGAGCGGGTGGTTCCAGCTTCCCATATTTTGCACCCACTCACTGGAATGCCCTACATCCCACAATCCGAGGCGAGGCCTCCCTCATCGCTTTCCGTAAAGCTATGAAAACCATCCTCTTCACATAAGGTCCCTTGTATCAGCATGAATACTATACATATGACCCACTGCATAAGCTGTAATGTAATGACCAATTGCATAAACTGTAAGTATAGAATTATGTCTGTAGTATTTATAATGTACCAACGACTGCTACCATTCCTGTACCTCTCAAGTAACAGTGCATCAATGCCCCTGGGCTGTTTGCGCGCTATATAAATATAAATAAATAAATAAAGAAAAACAGATTAACCTCAACATCAATTACAAAGAGAATAACAGTGGGCATAACAAAACCTAATATAAAATCTAGGGTGAAAGCACGTCTCAACTTCAATTCTTATGCTTGAGCAGATGATTCCTACGAGCCCATGCTCGATATACAAATATTGCCACATAATATGTGTCATTTTCAATAGTAGTAGACTGGCATAGAGAAAGCTTCCGTGGCACGAGTGGCATGAGCTTTCCTAAACAGGGGCAACAGATAAAATCTTCTTAAATCCCTGTAACTGACACAAAATAGCAGGAGATGCATAATAGATTCATGTCCTACATTGCACAGTGGTCAACATAAGAAATCTGGGCCTTTCCAGCCACTAGTAAATTTGGTGGTTTTGATGGCCCTGATTCTAATCCATAAACAGGTTGCGAGCATAGGCCGGTGTTATCAGATCCAAATAGCTCTCAACTCCCTGTTCAGTTTTTAGATGAAGGTAATCCATACCTAACTTTAAGTTCAGGCAGCTATTCCTATGTTTTTCGTAGTTAACCTGCCTTACAGCATGTGTTACCTCTTCTCTCGTACAATTATTTATGTTCTCAGGGTTCTTCCAGATATCATTCCAGTCTAGAACCTCCAATAGTTGTCTATCATATTTCACCCACGGCAGTAAGTTTCCACCTGGCTAGCCAAGCAAATCAGTAAGGGTACCTTCCTAGATCTGGGGAAACCCAGAGTCTGACCCAGTAGAATACATGTGTCCAGGATAACTGTGCATCAATAGGCTCAAGGCCACCCACCATCAACAGGGGAGCACTCAGGAAGCTTCTCTGAAAGGTGCAGTAGCATTTTTAGGAACTTGTTGTCTGTAGTCCCTAACTTCCGACAATTAGTGAATCCCCACATTTCACCTCCATAAGGGGCAGCCGCAACAGATATATAATCTTATAAATACTAAGAGCTGGGGATACTGCCACTTCTCCATGGTTTACAAAAAACTTCCTGACACCCCCACTATTTCATTCGAGGATAACCAGATATTTTTCCACCTGGGCAAGCCATAACCCATCGTCAGTAAATCTTACCCCCAGGTAATCCTAATGTGGTACTTGTTCCAGCTTAACCCTCTCAACTTCCAACCGGCACACACTGGATTTGGGTTTTGGTGGCCTAAATACCATCACTTTGGTTTTACTCTTCTTCAATGTCAGACCCAGTCTGCTGCAATTAGTGATGAAGCACTTGAGGCTACGCCTGATCCCCATAGGAGATGTTGATAACAACATGGCAATGTCAGCAAAAAAAGTGCCGGGATGATGTCGATGCAGCGTTTTGGGGGATCAAGCCTACCCCAGTGCACTCAGATAACAATGCCAAGATTACCTTCTTAATAAAAAAAAGAGAGAATAGGAGCACAGCAAGGACACAGCCTTGCTGCATGCCCCTGTCCACATTAAACTCGTCAGTGCACTCCCCTGCGCCACTCCACCTCACCACTGCTGAATTATTACCATAGAGTAGGCAAATTATAGTTACCAACTCTAACGGAACTCCCCGCTTCGTCATCAGTTGCCACAACTGGTCTTTAGGGACAGAGTTGAAAGCAGTCTGAAGATCCACAAATACAGCATAAACCCAAATGCATTTTAATACTGTATATTCTTGGAGGACAAGGGAGAAGTTAAAGCATTTGTTGATAGTACCCATCCCTGAAGGTGAGAGACAAGATCATTTGAGACCACCCTGTCCTAAAGCTGGTTTAAAATGACCCTTGCAAACATTTTACCAGTGGCTTCAAGTAATGAGATGAGCCTGCAGTTGCTTGGATTTTCTCTGCCACCCTTCTTATAAATCAGAACTATTTGAGCCGATCACCAAGAATTAGGAACATAATTAAGTTTGACAGCTGATACAAACCATTTTAAAAGGACTGGAGCCCAGATTCCTTGCTCATATTTCATCTGGTCAGTCGGGATCCCATCCGGGCCTGGTGGTTTATGGCTTTTAGCACTTTCAATTGCCCCCTTTTCTTCAGCTAAGGTTATATCTATTGCGGCTCATATGCAATCCACCTTTGGTAGACCATCCTCGGCGGTTCTCTCAATAGGTATAACTGTAAAGACTGGAGGGGGGTGTCTGGACTTCTGCTCTCTATATGGTAGAGGAGAGGCACAGAGGACCCCAGCCAAGATGATCTATTATTGGTACGTGGTCGAGCAATCAAGGCCTAGCTTCTCAGGAGGCGATGCAGGCTGGTTCTTAAGTACAGTGTAGTCCTCCCTTAAGTCCCCACAAAGGAATGTCCACACACTGTATTAGTTAAAACACAGTCTTTATATAATGTTCAAGGTTATGTACAATATCACGATAACTCACTTTGTACTCGGTTATCTACAATGGCAAATATACAGTTCTACGTGGCACCACTATTACTATTAGATCTCATTAAAGTGCATCAACTGTACGGTTAAATGTCACACAAATCAGTTCGTAAAGGAAACCAACAATAGATATAAGAAGAAAGCAATTGGTTAGAACAATAAGCAGAATACTGGCCCCGTTTCACCATTTACCTTGACACAGTTCTGTGTGGAGATCCACCCACCTGGGCAACCTGTACAATAAAGATATATCACAAGCCCAATCCATATATTGTTCACAAGAATCTTTCCAATAGTTCAGCAACCCCAAAGTACCTTGTGTTGTAGAGTTCCTCATCGGGAAATCGACGGCCCTTCTTCAGTGCACTCCCTTTAAGGCAGGAGCCACGGGTCGTTGAACGTCCGGCGATGAACACGGTGAACTACCGCGGTGAAGTGGCAGCTTCATTCCTAGCGCTACTCGTCGACGGGGAAGGTAAACGTCCTGCAAGGAAACGGCGTGCTTGGCATCTCAATGTCGATATTTCTGGACCGCAAAGAGTTTGAAGAACTGTGGCCCAGCAATGGCATCAAGTCGTCGGCATCTCTGTGGTCGTGGGGTGGCGGGAAACCCACCGGTGGATACTCCTCTACGTGTTGACGGCCTGGCCTTCTCCGGTGGGATAAGGCGGGCGGCGGTGCATGCAAGAGCATCCTTGGATCAAATTAAGTTCTTAGGCAATGGGGGCACATCGGCTCCGGTCAGGAACGGCGGTCATCGACGGTGGCGGACAAAAGTCTGGGCGCTTCTCTTTGGGATTCTGCGGCAGTCCACATCTCCGGTCGGCAGCCTGTCGTAGGTCTGTCTACCAGGGAGCTTTGGCAAAGATCAGTTGGTGCACGATGGTCCCTCATAGCTCAGGAAGAGGGCGCCTTACCAGGTCCTCTCTGGATCAGTCCTTGGAGACACAGCAGCTTTCAGATTGATGAAGAAGGGCAACCGCAATTCTTCTCTTCCAGCAGGGCTTCAAGGTCAAGCTTCAGTTTCACTCCAGTTACTCTTCGTAGTTTGGACTTCAGCTTCTGAACATGAATTCTAGCAGTGAGAGGCCCCCAGGTATACTAGTTGATCCCCCATTCATTCTGCTGGGTCACACTCAAGGAAACCAATTGGTCAGAAGGGCATTCATGCAGGCAGGCAGCCAATCAGGTGCATAGTGCATTCAGGCCATTCACTTCTCTCCAGACACTCACAAAAGTTATGTGTATTGGGACAAGTACCCAGCCATTCAACACTCCACACTGCATTCATACCAGTTTCGGGCAGGGCTGTCTCAGTCATTGTGTCAAACACCAGATACTAGACATCCACAACACAGAATGCGTATTCGTCACACAGTCCAATCGCCCAGGTCCCACCCACAGGGTGTACCCACAACATAAAGTCACTGGGAAGGCTCCAGCCAGTCTGGCCTGGACGTCACAACAACACCATATATGGAATGTCCACCCAACAGCCAGTCAGGGGGAAGGGACAGAGTCAGGGCTTCCCAGTACTTTGCAAAAACAAGGTAACAGGCAATAGAAAGCAAGAGGCTACAGGGGCCATCTTGTTTCCTATCAGGAATCAACTGATTCCAATGGCAGGGCCAGGTTATCCCAAAATGGAGGATACTCAGAGCACCTGTCAAATTCAGCATGGAGCTGCACCAGCCCATACCCTGCACTGTGGGCCACACACAGGTGCCCAAAAACATACACTAGGGGCACAGGGTTGTACCCCCACCCATGAGTGCCATAAGGGTATGCCATGGGTCTGTACACCAAACCAAAAGAGAGAGCTGCACCGCCAGGAGTCCCACATGAATTCCTGCATGGAAAACACGACAGAACACTTGATAAAAGGCAGTAAAGGACAAGGATACGGAGGCCCTGTCCCTCCGATGCATTTCCAGCATCACAATAACCCCATGGGAAAATATCACATTTTTAAAAATCACATTATTTAAAAAGTAAACCCTACTGGCTTACAGTGCACCCCATATACATGTGAGTGCGCCCGTGCCTATATCCATTATACACCATAAATTGTATACATCTGTTCAATTGATCTCATGTGAATACAAGTAAAACCATTTACAGATGGGAATGGTGGGGTGCATTTCAAAGCAGGGTGGTTGAAGGGTATAGGGTAATTGGTTATGGAGGATGGTTGAACGTAGAAGCACTGAGGTAAATCAGGCTCATGGTCACAAGAAGAGAGTGAGAGTCGGACAGTGTGTGGGTGTAAGAGTGTAGACAATGGTTGAATTTGAGATAAGGTAAGCGTATTCACAGGTCCATGGTTTCCACGGGAGCAAACTTGAGTGTGTCAGTCCATATCGCTGGGGAACATGTACAAATGTATATCAGTTGGTCAGATAACACAGTGAGCTAAGAGGCCGCCCCTAGTATCTGTGAGCAGCCTGCAGTGGCAGGCTCAAATCCCGGAAGGGTCAACTCAGCCTTTCATCCTTCTGAGGTCAATAAATTGAGCACCAGTCTGTGGGATACCAACGTTTTCTGTTATTCCGGCACTCTGAGACCTATTGGTGTGTAGCTCTATATAAGAAATACATCATTAATATTATAGTAGTCTCAGTGTACATGGGTTTCTGTGTCCTTGTTCCCTATGCATTGGACTATATTATAGCTATCAGCCCTAGGTCGGGATGTGTACTTGACATATTATAGCCTGCCAAACCGAGCTTAGGTAGGCAAGAGCAAAATGTGGGCTTTTGTGAGGGCTCAGGCCGTTACTGGCCTTGCACACATCCCGGCGTGACCTGCACTCCAGCTGGGGGTGCAAATAGTTGTAATGTTTTTTTATTCAGTGGGCTTCCCGCGTATTGCGCAAGCACAGACCCCATAAAAAAAGGGGACCACCACCATAGTAAATAGAAAAGGGGCTAAATCGCCTTTCTATTCCTAAGTGAGTTCACAGACAGAGGCTGGGAGCGGCAGCCAGAGAAGGAAGGTCTGGTGGTCAGGGGAATTACGTGCCAGGGGGGGGGGAAGAAAGAAAACAGAGTCAATTGAGGAAAAATTAAGGCAGCACCTGGGCAAGACCCTTGGGTGGCTGGTGGAACATAGAAGGACACTGCCAGTGATTGCACACATTTTTAGCCATCTGATTGGCTTAGTGCCCTTCCCCGGGTGCCAAGGTTTTAATCCCTGCTGCCACACAGTGATATTGGAGAAAGGACGAGCGTTGTCATGGACCTCTTTGCAGAAATATAGGTATCATCTGACCACCTGCAAGTGGCATTTAATTGCATTTATGGTGCCAGTAAGTTTCAGAGTGGCAAGTGATAAATGTCTGTTTTGCCATGACACATATTCTCAACTATGACAACAATGTTTGTTTTCTCTTCAGGGCTTTTCAAAATTAATGCCAGGTGTAGGTGACGCAGCATTAGTGTGTGCAGGGTATTCATCTTTGGCTCCTGTGTCCACTCCTTCAGTTCCCTCTAGGAAACTTACATTAATAACAATTAGTACCTGCTCCTCCCTTGACCTCAGCTCTAGAGGATGAGCTCAGCTTAATGAGGTACAGGTTATCTAGTCTGGAGTTAAGCACAAATAGACTAACAACCGCTGACTGTATCAGGTAGAAGACCCTGTGTGATTTAGGGCTGAAAGTGCAACTCTTACGATCAGAACTATCTGGTCCGATCAGCGAGTGGAATATGCAGCTTGAACACATGGAGGGTAGTCAGTCCGTCACAAGTGATTGATAACAGGAGACAGAGAAGTGAATTCCAGGTAGCTAACAGGCTTTTACCGTAACATAGGGTGGTGAGAGAGTCGAAGTCGCATTCCAGACGACTGGCGACAGTCACTTGAATCCCGGGCATTAAGGAGTTAATTTTTCGAAGACGCGAAGAACATGTGATGTGTTGCACGTGATGAGAACTGAAGCGCTCATGTGATGTTTTCGCACGGGCGTAAATAACACCCGACTAGAACCGATAGTGAGAGCTACGGCTAGCAGGGGAGAGACGGGAATAATAGATACAGTGACTTTGGTAAGTGCATTCTCGTTCGTCTTGTTGACAGTGAATACGCAGTAGATAAAGTGTGGAAACTGCGACTCCCACTTGGGCCTGATGGCGCTTTTGGTTGTTTCCTTTAGACTGCAGGAATTCTGTCTTTGATTAGAAAGGTGCTGTCGGGGGGAAATTCTGCCGGGGTCGGCCGGGCCGTCCGCAGACCTCCCGGCAGGGAGGCCCCAACTCCTCCCGTATATCCCAAAAGAGATAGAATATGAGACACACGCAAGAAGCAAGGTGACTCTGCTGTTTATTAGACAAACGGCAGGGATGGGTCAAGGAGCGTACGCGTCCGTCCTGACACACACACAATCGTGGGGCTCGCAGGCCCTTTTTACCTTAGTGTGACGTGCTACTTGCGTCACTTGGAAAGTTTAGCAAAAAACCTATCTCCACTCTGGATTGGTTACTCGAGTGGTAGGGTTAGTATAGCGCACATATAGAGAACGGTGTTAGTGGTTGAGGGTTAGTCAGGTGGTATACCTGGGCTGTCCCTTTAATTTGATACATGAAAATTGTTACATGAAGACCTCTGAGGATTGGTCAATGTTAATGGCGTCAGTGATAAGAGCCCCATGTTCTGATTGGTCCTCTCGCGAGCCTCCCAGGCTATGACTATCGCTGTTCCCAGCTCGCGGTGCACCTGTGATTTGCAATAATGTTTTAATATGGGTAGGTGTAAACAATGTGAGGATTTATTCATATGTTGGGAGGTCGACTACTCCCACTGCTGCAGATGTTCAATGAGTCTTTTAATTGTATCTGCCTGTGTCTTGAAACGTGGGATTCAGGCGTCTCCTTCCTCCTGGGCTTGGCATCTTGTCAGGTTTGGCTTTGTCACGTGAGGTGGGACCGTGTTTGTGGCAAAATTCAACATAATTAATATTGTTTTTCCTACTGTGTGCCTGGTTTATCTTGCAGGTGCGACCTTGGCCTTGGCTTGCAGCGTGCGAGATTGCAACATCGTGCCCTTGGCGGTGTGCTTTCGCCGGGCTCATTTTGCAGGGTCAGCAACCCAGTTCTTGCTCATTCAATGTTCATGGAAGCTTTTGCTTGCGGCCTACTTGGGCCTGGTGCATAGGTGGAACCGTTTGATGCAGAGCGCTTTAGGTTACGATATCATATTGCTCTATCCTCAGTATCATGTTGTGGGATGTTTTTACCCATACATCCGAGCCCTACCTCAAAACTGTGCAGTACTGACATGGAAAACATCATGATGGCCAGAGATTCCCAGAAAATGCCCAGGGAAGTGCATGAAGAATAGGCTGCCACCCATTTTGCCGATGTTATGGGCACAGAAGGGCACTGCCTAAAACCACCATTGGACTACCCACACAGTAGCCTGAAACCATTGGGAATGGCAATGCTGATTGCCAAAAGCAACCTAGAATTGTGGGGAATTCATTTTCTTAAATCCCAAAAATGGGTGCATTACCAGTACTCACCACTATCAGAAAGCCGGCGTTTTAAAACAACACCAGACTTTTTTTTCTTTTTCGTGTAAAACTGAATAAATGAACCAAAAGCAGGCCAAAGAAAGACTTACTGAGAGGTGGATCCAATGTAAAGTTATATTCTGAAGTGACTTGAAGGTTTATACAAGACTGGCTGAGCTGTGGATTTCAGCAGTTTAAGTAAATTTGGACTGAAAGACACTAAAAACCTAAATGTTTAAATTAACTGAGTGACCTACTTTTGAGTGGCACATAGTTGTCACTGTTGAAATGCCATAGTTTTGAACTTAGAATCAGCATTCTAGCTGCATATGTAAACATTGTCTTGACTTAAACTGGGTAACAAAAAGTGACATTTTATCTGAAACCTGGCTTAATGAAACTGAATTCTGCCCACCAGCTACCCCCGACAGGAGATGAGACTTGCACAACAGCTGTGTTCCCAGGCCTAGCTGCCCTTTTGCTGCTCCCACCAAAAGGGATATGACACTTCTCTGATTGAATTAGAGCATTGCCATTCCCAATGGTTTCAGGCTACTGTGTGGGTAGTCCAATGGTGGTTTTAGGCAGTGCCCTTCTGTGCCCATAACATCAGCAAAATGGGTGGCAGCCTATTCTTCATGCACTTCCCTGGGCATTTTCTGGGAATCTCTGGCCATCATGATGTTTTCCATGTCAGTACTGCACAGTTTTGAGGTAGGGCTCGGATGTATGGGTAAAAACATCCCACAAGCCCCCCTCTTGCGATGGCCATTCTGTTTCACTGATGGAACTCGCAAGACCTGGGATGTTTCCTCATCTTCTTCCAATAGATGGCACAGTTCAGCATCTTTTTCTCCATCCGGTACTGATCGATCGGTTCTCCTCGCCGGTCCTGATGGGAATATTGGGCGGTACACTGGGCCCCTCGCGTCTCTGCTCCCGGTCTCCGGATCGTCCTCCTTGGCCCGTCTCCAGGTTTTCTTTCTCCTAGGACGACAAAGGAAGAGCGGCAATACCTATTCATGGACATTTTTCCCCCACCATTGATATAGTGGGGTGGCATATAAATTTATAGTCAAAACATATGAACATGCACATTTCTTTTTGCATTCAAAAACAAAAACACCCACATTGAGAAACTCAGAATTTGATAGGCGATATGTCGGATATTTTAAGTTAGAACTGAATTAATCTGAGACAGTACCCTCTAGGATTCCAGAGGATTCCTCCAGTTGTTGCAGAGTGTGCCTGGGAGGGCAACACTTCAACTGGTTAATGTGGACCCACTTGTCTTCCCCCTCTGCCAAACCGCCTTTGGGGATGCGGATCTTGTAGGCCACAGGGGAGATTTTGTCTATAATCTCAAAGGGTCCCTTCCATGTAGGCAAAAATTTTCGCTGTTTGGCCTGGTTCCTTTGGAAATTGTATAGATAGACCCGGTCCCCCACCTGATATTCCTTCCTGGAAGTCTTCAGGTCATAGTGGGTCTTCATGCTATCAGCTGATCTTTCTAGATTCCGCTGAGCATAAGCAAAAGCATGTTGAAGGTGTTTCCTTAAATTCTCCACATACTCATGAGTTGTGGAGGCATTTACCAGTGTCTGCTCTTGGGTCCTGTAGAGCAAATGCTGAGGAAGCACCATCTTGCGCCCAGTCATCAACTCAAATGGTGACATTTTGGTTGCAGATGAAGGGGTAGATCTGATGGCCATTAGGACCAGAGGTAATCGGATATCCCAACTTGGCCCAGAATCTGCCACAAACTTCTTTAATATGCTCACAATGGTTCGGTTATATCTCTCTACTGCCCCAGAAGAAGCTGGCCGGTAAGCAATATGCAACTTCCTTTTGACCCCCAGTATCACCCACATCTTTGTCATTACTTCACTGGTGAAGTGGCTACCCCTGTCTGACTCAATCCTTTGAGGTAGACCGAAACGGGAAAAGATTTGGTTAATCATCAGGGCAGCTGCAGTTTCTGCCTTGCAATTTGGGGCTGGGAGACATTCCACCCACTTGGTAAACAAGCATGTCACAGTCAACATGTACTTATTCCCCCTAGCAGAGCGAATCACAGGGCCTACAAAGTCAATTTGTAAATCTGACCATGGCAGTGTCATCCCCCTCTTTTGGAGAGGCGCTCGGTGCGTGAGGGATGATGGCTGAAATTGTGCACACACAAGACACCCCTTCAAGTATTGGTCGAGGTCCTGCCCCATGTGTGGCCAGTATGCAACCTCTCTTAAGATTTCCAATGTTGTGTGAAACCCCCTATGAACGGCGGTGGCCGCATCATGGGCGTGACTTAACATCAGGCTTCGGAATGAGGTAGGAACCACCCACTGATCGTGGCCAGCTTTGGATTTCCTTACCAGCAAACCGTCTTGGATTCGGAACATTTTTGGACATTTCATCAACACTCTTAGGTCCTCTTTCCCAGTGTAATCGGTATCCGTCAGGGGAAAGTTCTCAGGGTCCTCAAGGTGCTGGTAAAATTTACCAATTATTGGATCCCCCTTCTGAGCGGTAATCAAATCAGCATCAGGGGTCTCCTTACTCCATTGTGCAATTGAAAGGTCGTTGTGAGCATTTGTCTGGGAACTAGTGATAGCAGTGACCTGGATTTCCCCCAACAGGGACTCAATCTCAATTAGATCCCCTTGGATGGCCCCGGTTTTGGCCAGCTGATCAGCTAAGTCGTTACCAGTTTTGTCTGGTCCCTCTACTTTGGAATGACCCTTGATCTTTTTCCAATAGATGGTCATCTCATTCAAGGTGACCAGATCATCAATGTTTTGGATCAACTTCCCATATTTCAAGGGTTTGTTGTTAGCACATAACATGCCTCTGGTTTTCCAATTAACCAGGTGCTCCACGAACCCGTTCCGTACATAATCCGAATCTGTGATTATGACCAGTTCGTGGAGTTGATGCTGGACAGCAGTGAGGATGGCCTGATGCACAGCCATCAATTCTGCCACCTGACTACTTCGGGGACCAATTTTGTATCCAGCGGAGGGTCCTGGGCACTCATTCACCCATGCATTCCCTACGCCGACCACCAGTTCTTTCTCCCCGTTGTTGTCAACATGGTAAGAGCATCCATCCACATAGACAGTGGGCATTCCCTCACACTTGTCTTCTTCAAAGACTTTGTGTGGGGAATTAAGGTATGCCTCTGTGTTGTCCTTGATTTTTAGACTTTCGTCCTCGAGACAGTTTTCTCTGGCACAATCATGCAAGTTAGCCAGACCTTGCGCGAGGGGACTCTTCTTGTTTTGGCCATATCGGACCTCCACAGGAAAGCCTTGCATTGACAGAATCCAGGAAGTAATTCGGGAATTACTCACATTTCCGGCCCAGATTCTATCACTTTGGAGATATTGCAGAGGCTGGTGTGGAGTCTCCACTATGATGTGTTCCCCCTGTATAAACGGGCGGTAATTCTTCAATGCCCACACCGTTGCCAGGAGTGCCTTCTCACAATCGTTGAATTTTTCCTCCACAGAGGATAAAGTTTTGCTCGCATAGGAGATTACTTTATTGACCTTGTCATGCTTTTGGTATAATACTGCCGTCAAGCATGTATTAGAGAACCCCGTCTCCTGGAAGAACTCCTTGTTTCTGACAGGGTAAGCTAGGCAGGGCGCTTGTGAGAGGCTTCTTTTGAGTTGTCTTACTGCCTCGGCTTGTTCTGGACCCCATTCCCACTTGACCCCCCCCTTCAGGAGATGAATCAGCGGTCTGGTGATCTCTGCGTAGCCCTCAATGAACTTTCTGCTGTAATTAGTCAGTCCAAGGAGGCTCCTTAGTTCCCGCAGAGTTGTGGGGTCTTTCAGTTTCTGAAGTGCTTCCACTTTCTTTTCCTGGGGACAGAGACCCTGAGGAGTAATCTCATGCCCCAAGAAATTAACACGGGTTCTACACCACTGTGCTTTCTGAAAGGAAAGTTTTGCTCCGGCGGCCCTCAACTGCGTCAGAACATAACGGATCTCCGCTATGTGTTCCTCCACAGATGAACTTTTGATGAGGACATCATCTACATAAGCCAGGTTACCCCTCGCACCCAGGTCGGGCATGGCCTTATGTAGGAAAATATTGAACTCATTACCGGAGTTAAGGTATCCGAAGGGAGTCCGGGTCCATGTATACTGCTGGCCCCCAAAGGTAAAAGCCA
The DNA here is from genome assembly GCF_040938575.1 of Ambystoma mexicanum. Classification (NCBI taxonomy): domain Eukaryota; kingdom Metazoa; phylum Chordata; class Amphibia; order Caudata; family Ambystomatidae; genus Ambystoma; species Ambystoma mexicanum. The sequence goes on from NC_090928.1 coordinate 744,135,645, forward strand.
GCTTGTATTGGTCCTCCCTACTGACCGGCACGGTCCAGTATCCATTGGTCAGGTCTATTGCAGTGAATACCTGTGACCCCTGGATCTGGGCCAGCCCTTGGTCAATGTAGGGCAGAGGCAGAGGCCATCGGGAAGTATGGACCCGTTTGTTGAGCTCCCTGAGGTCGGCGCAGAGTCTCCACTGGCCGTTTGGCTTTAATATTCCCAGCACCGGATTATTGAAGGTGCTGTGGATGGGATGGATTATTCCCCGGGACTCAAGGTTCTTAATTCCCTTCCACCATCTGCCTGGAAAGACTTCTGGTTTGGCTATCTCAGCGGCCTCCTCCAGCTGGGTGGCGAAGTCCCTGGTCAGAGTGCTGATTTGGACTGGAGGCTTCAGGTGGGAAAGGCAGCCCTCATGGACCTAGAAAATCACCTCATCCCTCCTGAAGTCACAAGTCACATCTTCCTTACCATAAGGGCAAGAAGTGTACACCAGGAAGTTCCCCCCATGCCGGGTAAAAATCCTGTCTGGTGTTGTATTGTCATCACTGTCACTGTCAAAGCAGTCCTTGGGGATTGGCCCTAACAGTTCATTACCTAAATCTATGGAAAAATGTCGGTCATCAACCGCCATTCCAATAATGGTGCCTGCGGCTAGAGTAATAATCTTTAAGTCGCTGTTATCCACCTCTATTGGAATGGTGTCATGTTCTATGTTGACTAATGGTGTTGGGTTTACCCCTAACCCTTGCTGTTGGAGAGAAGCATTTAGATGTATGTAAGCATCAGGGTTTTGCAAGTATTGTCCTCTTTTAGCTTTCACTTCCAGGGAGAATTGTCGGGTCCTTTCTGGGATGGTGACTTCCTCTTTGATCTGAATTTCAACTGCATAAGGTAGCAATTGAGCAGACCTAAATGCTTTTTCTGGACCATCAAAGCCCATGGGATTATCCGCTAATCGGGACCAAGCTTTGAAGTTTATTAAGTCCAAACTAATGGCAAAGCGATTGAGAATGTCACTCATAAGTAAAAGGCGGCAGGGACGTCTCGCACGACCCAACAATTGTGGACTATGCTCTTGTTGCCAATGGAGATTTTGAGCATACACCTGCTTGGCAGGAGATGTTTGGAATTAGGTGCTTCCAGGTCCATTTCCCATTTGTCTATCAGTTTGAAGGTGGGAATGGCTGGATCTTTTGGGAGTTAGCGAAACATGGCTTCGCTGATGAAGCTCTTACCGTTGTTCACACACACTCGAGCGAGAACAGAGTCCTTCCCATCATTTAACTGGACAGGGATGAACAACTGCTCTCCAATTTGCTGAATATCAGCCAGGCTCTGAGCTGATTTCACATCTTTCTGGACTATAGGAGTGGGAGTTTCTGATTGTGGATTGGTAAAGAATTTCAGGGTGTTTCCTTCCAGTGTGGAAGACCACCTTAAACTGGAAGGAAGGTTGATTTTCAGAAATAGAGAGGACCCCCCATCACCAGTCTGTTGTCCTACTGCTATTACTGTCACGTCTGGAATTTGCTTGTTCTGGAAGTGAAATTCTACTTGGTCAGATTTTTGTTCAACCATGTGGCAGGTGCCGTTTAAACTAACATGGTTGACACTCTGTTTTAATTTTATTGGTCAGCTAGTCTGGGTCCAGAGGACCTTGTTTACGCAATCTATTAGGGATGACAACCTTCTTAGGAGGTCATTCCCTAGTAAACAAAGGGTGCCCTCTGGAGTCACAACTATGACCGGGTGTTTCAACTTGTGTCGCCCAATTTTAATGTCCAAGTCTGCAGTCCCCTCAACGGGAATTTCCTTCCCGTCAAAGTTCTGCAGTTGTCCAGGAAGAGAGGTGAGAGGAATTTGGTAATTCTCTCCCCTTCCTGCATTCAGTTCATCAAAGGCCCTTCTGGACAGAAGGGTAGCTTGAGATCCCGTGTCCACCAGTGCCAAAATTGTACCCTGTCCCTGTACTTGTACCGGGGCATAGTATCTTCCCTCCTTCTCCTCAAGGGGGCACAGATAATGCACATTTTTGGACAACTGGTGGGCTAACTTTCTGGTTTTGGACATCGCTAGCGAAGACATTTGGGCAGAATTCTGTGGAGAGCCTTGGGAATCTGAAAGAAAAAATTGGCAACTGGAGATCAGAGCCATTGTGGGTTCCCCTGGCTCCGGTTCTGGGCCGCCCCCCCCCCTTTTTGGAGGCAGTCATCAGGATGGGTTTGAACCAGGGGATTTTCTTGCTGTTGGTTCTGGGATGAGATGGTGGGCGGCGGTAGCTCAGTCTCCACATCTCCCCAGTCTGGATTTGCATCCCTAGGGACCCATTTTTCTTTGGGAGGAGTTCCCCCCTCTCTGAAGGAGAAGATCCTTTTCCCAGGATCCTCTGAGGATCCCTCTCCCTCAAATTGGAAGATCTGTACCTCCTCCTCAAACTGTGTCTGTTTGGGTCTTTTGTTTCTCCTACCCCCCCTCTGCTCCTTAGGAGGCAGACTTTCAGGGGCAAGAGATTTTGTTTCCGGTTCCTGGGTTTCCAGGGGCTGTTTACAAGTGAGGAAGGAAGCTTCCTCCAAGGCTTTACACCCCCCTTCCCTTTGTGTCTCCTCCCTGGGAACCAGTGAGTTATCGGGGTGCTGCCCCCGTCATTGTTTAGGGGCACCAGGTCCAGAGTTGGGTGCGTTCTGCACCGGCATGCCGATCTGAGGGTTCTGCTGAGCCCTCAGTATGTGACCCAGATCCCGCGCCATGTTTTGAACCTGGCGCTCTAACTGGGAAACCCGCTCAGGCTGATACGGGGCCCTGTTTTCTCCCCTGGGCTGATCCCGGGAAGGGTAGCTATCCCTTCTTTGGTAGTACCCCTGGTTGGGAAGATTTTGGTACCCCTCCACCCTCGGCTTTGTCTGGGCTCAGGGAATTGGGGAAAGAAGGATGGATGATTTTGGGGTTGGAAGTTGGGTGGATACCTGGGGAAGAAGTTCTGCCCAGGGTTTGGTGAGTTTCTGCCCGCCTGTGAGAAGTTGGGAGGGAAGTTCTCTGGGTTAGGTGCTTGGCTGGATCCCCCCCCTTGGGCTGGAGGAGTCCACACATAACCCAGGATGGGTCTGTTTCCCTTGTAACGGGGGCTTACATAATCAGGAGAGCGAGGGACCCCACTTGTGGGACTACCTCCTTGACTCCCTGTTTGTGACTGGCCTGAGGACCTTCTGGGCCTAGCATTATTAGGTGCAGGTAGGTTTTTAGGCCCCCCATCTCCAATCCAAAACGGGGGCAACCTTTACCTCTGCCACCTTGGCAGCAGCAGGGGTGCTGTTGGTTTTGGGGTTTTTGGGCTGGTTTTTGTTTTCCACCGGTTTCTGCACCTCGTAGATGCGGGTGGCTTGTTCAATGACCCAGTCTAAAGATCTTTTCTCGTGAAAATCCCTCACGAGCTGGGTCATTATGTATTTGGGCAAGGCATGGAAAAACGTATTAATAAATTCTCTGCTATCCGTGCGCACCCTTCTTGTGGTCTGTGCAAAAGCACGCTTTAACTCTTGCACAAACTCTTGTGGGGCCTGATCCTCCCCACATTGTAAATTGTAGTCTGCCTTGCGAGCCTCTTGGGGATTTCTGTGAACAGAAAAATGTTTTAATATGGCCGCCCTATAGGTGGACCACCTTAAACGACGTTGGTCTTCCAGCCCCGCAAAAAAAAACTGGAGTATTCCGGGGAGAATGTCCACTTTACATATTGAATACAGCTTTGGCTGTCCTTCAAATGGAAAGTCTCCATCATTTGCTCCTAGAGCTCCAAGTGTTCCCAAACAGAGTACTTGGCGTTCTTATGATAAGGCGTGATGACACTCCTGATTGCCTTAATATGTTTCAATGGGTCCTTAAGCAAGGCCCTTTTTGCCTTATTGGCCTTTTTGGTTCGGGTAACCCTGGTCCATTCATCTTCTGACTCAGAGGCACTGCTCCCAGAGGTTCCCGTCTGTTCTTCCAGGTTTTCCCGGGTTCTGCGAGCCTGGGAATGGCTGGCAGAATGTGGGGACCTGGTCTCCTGTGTCCTGTACCACTCAGAGGAGTCTTCAGATCCCTCCTTGCTGCCAGGATTTGATGGGTACCCCCCCACTGACCTAACTGGGCAGAGGTTTTCAGGATGCCCTTAATGGGCCTACTCTCCTGGGGTTCCCCATCAAATTGCACTGTGCTTGGGTGCCCACACCCGGATGCCCGCCCCTCCATTCCTGGGTGGTACTGGCCTATGAGCCCCATGCTTCTGGCTGGATAGTAATCTGCCATCCCTGTGGCCCTGTGCTCATGTGCGCCAGGGGACATGGGGGTGGCAGAGTCCAGGGACTGAGAGAGATAAAGGCCTCTGGTGCTAGGGCTCCTGAGGTTATGCTCAGGAGTTTCCCTTTCCCAGCGAACCTGGTCTCTATCCGCCCCTGCTCCCTGTTGCAATGCAAGAGCCTGTGCCTTCAGTTCCTCAGTTAAGGCCTTACTAGACTCTATCAGTCTCCCTTGCATCGCTACCTGTTGTTGGAGCCTATCATTGTGCTGGCAGAGAACCTCATTCTCTCTCTGCGTTTCCTGATTGGTCCTGGAGCACTGGGCCAGTCTTTGCTGCAGGAGGGTTACCTCCTGAGCTGTGTCCCTATTGGCCTGCTCCTTTCTTGCCAGAGCATCCTCCACCTTCCTGGTGTGCTCTAACAAGTTCTGGTGTTCTTTTTGGAGGTCACCCAGTCCCTGCAGGGCCAGGTGATTTTCTTCCATTTTCCTTTTTAAGTGGCAGACTTCCTGGCCTAAGGTATCCCTTTCCTGACTAAGAGCCTGCATCTGTGCTGCCAGGTCGTCCCTTTGCCTTTGGAAGGCACCAGCTTTCTGGCGCTCCTGGTCAAACTCTGCCTGGGTATCCAGGTCTTTCAAAATCAGTTTATTGCTCTCTGCCTTCTCCCTATCTAGGTGGCTTTGCCGGGTGACTACCTGCTCAGCACATGCCCTATTGAAGTCTAACTGTTGCTCCAGCTTTTTCTGGCTCTGCGGTAGGGAGTCCAAACCTTCTTGGTACTCCTTCTGCAAGGCCAGAAATCTGGTATCCTGGTCAGCCTTTTCCTGTTGCAGGATGTCCATATCCCTCTTTATTTTAATGATGTGCTGTCTACTCTCATTTTCTGACTCCTGGCTCCCCTGCAGCCTCTGCTCAGAAGAGACCAGGTCAGATTGGACCTTCTGTAATGCCATCTGTCGCTTGTTCACCAGATCTTGGCTTTCCGTACATTTATCCTGCATGTCTCCCATATATAGGTACAGGTATGCGGCTATCCTAACCATCTTGTCTTGTTCATCCTTAGCTTTAGGAGCCATGTATAGTTCACTCAGGGCCACATGTAGGGGACCCTGATCTCCCCATTTATCTGACCCTGTTTCAGTGACCTGTTGCGTGATGGCCTGCAACCAGACCATGCGGTCCTGGTGAGTCCACTCACCTCTCACAAATAACTTATGTAAGAAGTGCTCTCAGGCTATTTTCATGTCTACTAAGGTCGTCATTCTAGAGATTGGTCTCTGTCCTGATTTACAGAAATTAGTATTTTATTTTTGCAAAACAGACCTTTTTCTTAGAGCGTTCCTTTGAGGAGTGCTTTACAGCGTAACACAGCGTGGTGATCCGACCGGATATGTGTATCTGGTCAGCTGGCACACTGTATTAATCTGCACAAGTGATAGATCTAATCCAAACGTCCGGCACGAGCCCCCAATTTGTAAGAGGATTCAATGCAACACTACAGCTAAGTCAATGCCTAGTCTGGGATACTGAATGGAAACCCTTATTGATATATCTTTATGTCCAGTTCATGCGTTCTGGATGACTACCCCTATATAACACCCCTCTCTTGGAATCCCCCTGACCCCACTGAGCCAAGAAGTAGTTCTGTTTTGCAAGTTTAAAAGGTTTATTTGATCATTTAAACAATAGATATATATATCACACTTTATAATAAATTAATAATTGAATATCACACTTAATCTGAGCAGTAATCAATAATGGATAGTCCGGCACTAGCACACTTCTTTATAATCAATGATGAGTGGTTATAGGATGGATAAGATAGCAACAATACTTTGGTGGTTTCAAATGAATGCAATGTGGAATGAAATGCAGTACAGAAAATAACTTGATAGGATTTCAGCAAAAGACAATGTAATCACTTTCTTGGACAATTCACCCCCCCCTTTGATGCAATGCAAGGAAATGGAAGGAAAGCACACAGTTCTCAGAAATGCAATCAAATGTAATTCAGTTCACCCCAGCAAGCTTAGACTACAACAGTTTGAAACACAGGCCCAAAATGCTTTTATATGTGATAGCACTATATTGGAAAATGTGCTTTTATATGTGCTGGCAATGAAGTGAAAAATATGCTAAAATGCTTTTATATCCCTCTAGAGGTTCAGGGTGTGTGGTATCTAGTTAATATTAGTCCAGGCTCACTCTAGCAATGATTCAGGGATGGTTCTTAAGAGGCAAACAAATTTTTAGCAAGGAAAGCAAGGAAACTGTTGTTTTCACACGTGGAGAAATTTGCAAATCGCGGCAAAATTTGCGAGTGCATTTTTCGCGATTGCGGCAATAGTGTATGGAATAGGAATGCGGTTCTAGGTTCGTTGAAAAGCCAAGATTCCCAGCTTTCAGAGGAAACGGTCACAGAGATATGAGCGATATGGTAAAGGTCGTTTTTCAGATTTGAAATTTTAAAGTTCAAAGTGACAATTGACAGCTAGCAGCTAGAAAATGACAGGCGACAGTTAGGAGGCAATTCTACTTGTATTAAAATAGCTTGGATTATATTATTTTAACTAAGAGATTAGTTCTGCACAGTTCTGCTAGGTACTCACAATATATTTTTGAATTAGAATGGGCCTCGCCACGGATCTGGTCAGGTTTTAGAATGGACTCTGGTCTGGTCTCGGCACTTCACAGTGATCTGGGTCAGCTCTCTGGTTCTGCTAACAGTGGTCTGGGTCAGCTCTGCTCTCTCTCTAGGTACAGCACTGCTTCTGGATCTTTCTCTGGACCCAGCGCTGATCTGCACGCTGTTAGGTTTGCTGGATGCTGAGGCCCACTGAGAAGAGTTCTCAGTTTGTGGGTTTAGGCCCTTGCTCTGAGTTCTTTGGAGTTTTAAAGTCTAAGTGTTGAATCTAGTATCTTCTGGATGTTGTGTGGTCCGGCAGAGCGCGTCGCAGCAAATGGAATTGAATGTCCCTATCTGTCCTGACTGTCTGCTTTTATGTGTTTTGAAAATGGGTGGAGAGGCTGGCTTCCTAGGCCCTACCCCTCTCCACTTGTCATTGGCCACTTCATTCTCTTCCCCTTGATTGGGGGAATGAAATGAAGTATCATCATGATGAGGTCTGTTTATGGTACAGAGAACCCACCCCTGTCAAATTACACACAATCTATATTTTGACCCAAAATACATATTTGCACAGGTACACATTTGTTTAAAATTACATGCACCCATCACATATCACAGGAGGTATACCCTGTCCAAATCTGCTCTTCCTGGGAGCTTGCATTCAAAAATGGCAACATATTTCACTTTTTGGTCAGGTTACCAATATCAGATTCTTACTCAAATTTACCCAAATGTGTGCAAGGCATGCAGGCATTAATTGACGAAGTATCAGACTTTTAACATGCATACATTTTAAGTAATACCCTCTTAACTGCTAGTTTGCCCCAGATCATGCCACCAGTTCTAAAAACCTCTTAAAATGTGGGCAGAAAAATCACAAGAATTATGGTATCATTTAAATAATTATGACAAGTCCGTACTATGAGTTATTCATCTTTTTCTAAAACCATATTCTGGCTACAGGGGTGTGTCTTCCCCCAGCACAAGGTTGAATTTCTGGTTTTTCCAGTTCTGCCAAGCCAGCTTGCTCTCACAGGCAGTGCTCCTCCCCTTTTCTTCCAGGAGGAAGCCACTTTTTACGGCCCCCATAATAAAACATTTGCCTGAGTCAGGACAGGGCTTTGTTCAATTTCCTGCAGAGCCCAGGTAATTCAATCAGAGAAGTGTCATATCCCTTTTGGTGGGAGCAGCAAAAGGGCAGCTAGGCCTGGGAACACAGCTGTTGTGCAAGTCTCATCTCCTGTCGGGGGTAGCTGGTGGGCAGAATTCAGTTTCATTAAGCCAGGTTTCAGATAAAATGTCACTTTTTGTTACCCAGTTTAAGTCAAGACAATGTTTACATATGCAGCTAGAATGCTGATTCTAAGTTCAAAACTATGACATTTCAACAGTGACAACTATGTGCCACTCAAAAGTAGGTCACTTAGTTAATTTAAACATTTAGGTTTTTAGTGTCTTTCAGTCCAAATTTACTTAAACTGCTGAAATCCACAGCTCAGCCAGTCTTGTATAAACCTTCAAGTCACTTCAGAATATAACTTTACATTGGATCCACCTCTCAGTAAGTCTTTCTTTGGCCTGCTTTGGGTTCATTTATTCAGTTTTACACGAAAAAGAAAAAAAAGTCTGGTGTTGTTTTAAAACGCCGGCTTTCTGATAGTGGTGAGTACTGGTAATGCACCCATTTTTGGGATTTGAAAATTGAACAAAGTCCTGTCCTGACTCAGGCAAATGTTTTATTATGGGGGCCGTAAAAAGTGGCTTCCTCCTGGAAGAAAAGGGGAGGAGCACTGCCTGTGAGAGCAAGCTGGCTTGGCAGAACTGGAAAAACCAGAAATTCAACCTTGTGCTGGGGGGAAGACACACCCCTGTAGCCAGAATATGGTTTTAGAAAAAGATGAATAACTCATAGTACGGACTTGTCATAATTATTTAAATGATACCATAATTCTTGTGATTTTTCTGCCCACATTTTAAGAGGTTTTTAGAACCGGTGGCATGATCTGGGGGCAAACTAGCAGTTAAGAGGGTATTACTTAAAATGTATGCATGTTAAAAGTCTGATACTTCATCAATTAATGCCTGCATGCCTTGCACACATTTGGGTAAATTTGAGTAAGAATCTGATATTGGTAACCTGACCAAAAAGTGAAATATGTTGCCATTTCTGAATGCAAGCTCCCAGGAAGAGCAGATTTGGACAGGGTATACCTCCTGTGATATGTGATGGGTGCATGTAATTTTAAACAAATGTGTACTATGCAAATATGTATTTTGGGTCAAAATATAGATTGTGTGTAATTTGACAGGGGTGGGTTCTCTGTACCATAAACAGACCTCATCATGATGACACTTCATTTCATTCCCCCAATCAAGGGGAAGAGAATGAAGTGGCCAATGACAAGTGGAGAGGGGTAGGGCCTAGGAAGCTAGCCTCTCCACCCATTTTCAAAACACATAAAAGCAGACAGTCAGGACAGATAGGAACATTCAATTCCATTTGCTGCAACGCGCTCTGCCGGACCACACAACATCCAGAAGATACTAGATTCAACACTTAGACTTTAAAACTCCAAAGAACTTGATTCAGAACTCAGAGCAAGGGCCTAAACCCACAAACTGAGAACTCTTCTCAGTGGGCCTCAGCATCCAGCAAACCTAACAGCGTGCAGATCAGCGCTGGGTCCAGAGAAAGATCCAGAAGCAGTGCTGTACCTAGAGAGAGAGCAGAGCTGACCCAGACCACTGTTAGCAGAACCAGAGAGCTGACCCAGATCACTGTGAAGTGCCGAGACCAGACCAGAGTCCATTCTAAAACCTGACCAGATCTGTGGCGAGGCCCATTCTAATTCAAAAATATATTGTGAGTACCTAGCAGAACTGTGCAGAACCAATCTCTTAGTTAAAATAATATAATCCAAGCTATTTTAATCTAAGTAGAATTGCCTCCTAACTGTCACCTGTCATTTTCTAGCTGCTAGCTGTCAATTGTCACTTTGAACTTTAAAATTTCAAATCTGAAAAACGACCTTTACCATATCGCTCATATCTCCGTGACCGTTTCCTCTGAAAGCTGGGAATCTTGGCTTTTCAACGAACCTAGAACCGCATTCCTATTCCATACACTATTGCCGCAATCGCGAAAAACGCACTTGCGAATTTTGCCGCGATTTGCAAATTTCTCCACGTGTGAAAACAACAGTTTCCTTGCTTTCCTTGCTAAAAATTCGTTTGCCTCTTACGAACCATCCCTGAATCATTGCTAGAGTGAGCCTGGACTAATATTAACTAGATACCACTCACCCTGAACCTCTAGAGGGATATAAAAGCATTTTAGCATATTTTTCACTTCATTGCCAGCACATATAAAAGCACATTTTCCAATATAGTGCTATCACATATAAACGCATTTTGGGCCTGTGTTTCAAACTGTTGTAGTCTAAGCTTGCTGGGGTGAACTGAATTACATTTGATTGCATTTCTGAGAACTGTGTGCTTTCCTTCCATTTCCTTGCATTGCATAAAAGGGGGCGGGGGGGTGAATTGTCCAAGAAAGTGATTACATTGTCTTTTGCTGAAATCCTATCAAGTTATTTTCTGTACTGCATTTCATTCCACATTGCATCCATTTGAAACCACAAAAGTATTGTTGCTATCTTATCCATCCTATAACCACTCATCATTGATTATAAAGAAGTGTGCTAGTGCCAGACTATCCATTATTGATTACTGCTCAGATTAAGTGTGATATTCAATTATTAATTTATTATAAAGTGTGATATATATATCTATTGTTTAAATTATCAAATAAACCTTTTAAACTTGCAAAACAGAACTACTTCTTGGCTCAGTGGGGTCAGGGGGATTCCAAGAGAGGGGTGTTATATAGGGGTAGTCATCCAGAACGCATGAACTGGACATAAATATATATCAATAAGGGTTTCCATTCAGTAACCCAGACTAGGCATTGACTTAGCTGTAGTGTTGAATTGAATCCTCTTACAGTGTCTCCGTTATATTCTTCATTATGATACATGGTTCTTAGAAGAAGCGTGAGCAAGCCTTTTTAGATAAGTTCATGATGCGTCTTGCGTTTCTGCATTTTGAGAGCCTATGTGGAAAATAATAAAGATGCACGTCCGTGAGTGTGTCTGTCGCCTACGTCATAGCACTGAGTATATTCTTCATGTGGATTGGTGTGGGAGTGTCCGGTGTGTATATTTGCACAGGTGTGCTGACCGTTGGTTAGGTCGTCATGGCATCTCTAACGACGTGTAGGTTTAGTCGAGTTGATCCGTGCCGCAGGTGTCGGCATGGACAGGGCGGGCTGCTGGGCAGGTAGATGGGCACATCCGTATGTTCCTGTACCAGGGTATTTGGTCTTCTGGTAGATAGGCAAACACCTCTCGTGGCGGGTGTCTAGGCCGTGATCCTCTAGGCCAAGCGCGAGAGGGGAAGGGCGGGAGCCTGGTCTTCCATTCTCCCACTTCAGTCCCCCCTCTGGTCGACTTGTCGACCACAAACATATCCTTTTCTTTATCTCCTCTTACACTCCATATTTTAGTTATTCCTCCCAAATGTCCATAGTGGTTAACATGGTCTTCAAATGACCAATACATATATTCACAGGTTCCTCCAGGAGAGCAGTATACCCATTTCCCTATGTAGCTCCTTGGGTTTCTTGGGTTTTCGAGCTTCACAGATGGTGGGTCCAGGTGGTTGGTGATGATCTGGTTGCGCAACTTCTCTCTCTCTTTTATGATTGTGCCTGTGTGTTGGCCGTCATCTGTTGGCATCAAGAGGTGTATACCAACCATTTCGATCATCTCGTCTGTGGTGCGTGCCTTCCGGGCTTTCCAAAATCTTATTATGATCAGTGTAGCTCCAGCCAAAATAGTACATCCAACTATAATCTTCAGTCCATCTGACAGCCAAGATGGCATCCATGACCATAATATTGAAAACCAGATCTCATCCTTTTTCACACCTTTACTTTCATCCATCATTTTTGAGTGCATCTGGGCCAATTGTGATACAGCTTCCGTGAGTGTACCATTGTCAGCATCGTTAGCAGGAATGAATGTGCAGCATGATTGTCCTATCTTTGCGCAAACTCCTCCTTCCATTGGTGTGAGGAGGTCCAGTACATATCTGTTCTGTAGTGCAACCATTCTTACTGCTCGCAATTCCTCTTTTATTGCGTTGAATCCATTTACTGTAGAGTTAATTGTCATCATTAGTTCCCCCCTAGTTATCTGGAGCCATTTCGCGTTTGCGTAGGCCTGCAGTCCAGGATGTATTATTGAGGAGAAGAACATAGCCGCTCTGCTGAATAGTCTGTGTTCCGGCGGAATTGAGGTCAGTGCTGTTTCCGACCTTCCCCACAGGTAATTTCCTGTCAGAGATTCTCCTTGTCTTTTCCTTCTGTTGAGGACAGTGTTGTTGCCGTTGCGCCTGTTCTCTGGCCATTTCCGAGGCTGTGCAGATCTCTTCTTCCTTTTGTTCCCTTCATCCATCTTGGGGAAATTCGCCATATTCACATGCTTCTGGGGTACCACTAGTGATGGTACATTAACGTGTACTATAGTGCATACACCATTCCACAAAGGGGGCAGTGTGTGATACGCCTTGTCTCCACAGGCCCAGTAATGGTCCATTACTACTGCTGTTCCTGCTCCCCCCTCAGGTAACTCCATCACGCTTTCACAGTTGGTATTGTATCCTACATCCACCTCTCCTTTATGTTGGTAGCATACCTTAGGCGCAGTTAGCGGCAGTATTGTTATTGGGTCTTCATCCTTCTCCATCCACGTGAGCATGGGTACGTACTTGATCCAAGTCATCCAACATCTATGGTTATGTCCATCAATAGTTGAAATATTTTCTTTTGTTACCATGTTGCTGCCAACCACTCCTATGTCCCATTTGTTGTCCATGTACACCTTCCCTGTTATTATCATCAGTGGTCTTTCCCAACATCCGTTTTTACCAGGGACTTCAGTGGCGTACCAATCACATGGTAGGTACTGCAGTGTTACCTTCTTTGTTTCTCCTTTTTCAGGACCACTTGTTATGTATTTGAATCCTTCAGCGTGTAAACTGCTCTTGTGGTAACTCAAATAAGTCTTGAGGAAGTTGTTTTCATATGGATATGTATCTCGTGTTTTCCACACCAGATGCACCACTGTCCCTTGAAATCTTCCTTTCGTCTGGAACAGTGCCAGGTATATTATACATCATGCTATTTTTCCATCTATCTCCGTGGCAACAAATGTTCGAGAAGCGCTCATGGCGTATGGGATCAATGAGCAAACGTAGCAGCTGTCTTCTGTTGTCTGCTTACCTATGTGGGTCATGTGTTGATACCATATGTTGTTTGAGATATGTGCTGAATCTTGTACGTAGTTGTCAATGCCTTTATTATCTGAGTATGTGCTGCGTTTAACTCTATTTTCCTTGTGTGGGATTTTACTAGTACCACCTGACATAACACCTGTTGCAGCCGGGGGTGGGGGTGTATTAGGTTTGGGTACAGCAATAATATTGATAGCATAGCTGTACTGCCATACAGAGGCAGCCAAGAACCCGGTGATCATTAAAATCCCTATCAATTTTATTACAAATGCTAATTTCACCGGCATTTTGCTCTTACCTTGCTGCAGTCCGGCAGCTTATTCTTGCGACGTTACAGTTGCCCGCCTGAAAATTCTTAATATGCTTGTTATTGGTGTTAGTTGTCGTTTTTTAAGCTCTCCCTATCAAGTAGTCATTCAGTGCCCAGGCGAAGAGCTGTTCCCACGCCAATCTAAGCGATCTATCTCTCAGGGCAGGCAAGTATGGTTGGAGGTGGGGCATTGAATGTTCTATGGCCAAGAGGAATGCTTTGTAGTAGACACGTACCCTCCTTCTTTTCAGGTACGTTGTCCTTTTTACTTCATATACAAATTGGTGTGACAATTCTCCTAGGTAATTATCGTCTGAGGGTACCATCTACTCCTGGGCAGTGAATTGGTTAGTTATCTACTTTCTTAACAGTACAATAATACGCTGTACCTGCATGTGCGAGAGAAAAGAAAGAGAACATTCAGGTGTTTACATGTGTATATGTGCAAAACAATGTCCTTCAGTTCAATTGTTACTACAGTGGGTAGGGGGTCAATGGGCAGAGGGTTTGGGGCTCAACTGGCGGAAGTCTCTTTACCCTTTGATCGTGTAACCATGGGGTGAGCGGTATGGGGATCACCCCTTTCTTTTCTAATAGTTGTCTCTGGGGAATCTGGGGGGTGGCAGGGTATGGGGACACTTAGGCCGTTATTTGTGGTAGAAGTCTCTTCCTCCGTTGGTGACGCTGTTGTTGTTCTTCCAGTGGCCCTGTCGGTGGCGCTGGGGCAGGTCTGAAGTTTGTAGATCTTTACGTCGTGTAGGTGGTTCCAGGCACGTTTGTCCTGTAGCTTTACTGCTCTCGTTGATACCTCCTCTACCAGATGGGGGCCAGTGAATCGTGGACTGTTCCACTTTCTGTTGAAGTTGCGAAGTAGTACGTGGTCACCTTTAGCAACTTTGCACAGTCTTTCCTTTTCCAATTCTTTATCCACGTCTTCTTGTTGATCGCTGTTAGACCTGCCCCGCGTGCGCTCGAGCTGTTGAGACACAAACACTGCACTAGTAATCAAAGAAGACACATAATGGTACATTTCATCACCAAGGACACTCGCAGTACTCTCGTGGTCGGTAAACGCTCTTGATGTTGGCGTTAGGGGAAGGCGCATTTGACGTCCGGTAACCACCTCGTGAGGGGTGAGGTGGTGGTCGGAACCTGGTCTATTCCTTAGCTCAAATAGGGCTAATGGAAGGCAATACAACCAACTCTTCTTTGTTGTTTGTTGTATTTTTGCAATTGCCTCCTTTAATAGGCCATTCAGGCGTTCACATTTACCGTTGGCCTGTGGGTGGTATGCACATGCAAATTTATGCTTGATGTTCAGCAAGGATGTGATGTGTTGGAACATTTCGTTTGCGAAATGTGGGCCATTGTCTGATCTCAGTACCTCGCACACTCCCCACCTGGGGAAGACCTCCCTCACTAGGAATTTAGCTGCTCTAAATTCATCTGGGTGTGAACAGGGCCCTGCTTCAATCCACCTCGAGAATGGGCATACTACTACAATCATATACCTATTTCCTTGACATACGTTGATCATATCAACATAGTCAATATGGAGTGGCCGGAAAGGTCCCTCTGGCCGGGGTATAGTACCTCTTATCACCTTCAGAGTGTGACCGGCCGTAAACTGTTGACATGTGAGACAATTGCTGATAAAATTTGACACATGAGAATTTAACTCGGGGCAGAACCAGTCTTCCCTAATTCGTGCTGCAATTACTTCCTTGCCTGAGTGGGCTGGGTAATGTAGTTGGCTCAGGGCGGTGTTCAATAGTGCCAGTGGTATTACAATCTTTCCAGTGTCACCCTGGCGCCATAGTGCGTCGGTTGGTGACATTGTGCATCCTCTTTTTAGCCATATTTCTTTTTCGGCCATTGGTGCAGCCGCTTGTAGCTCCATAATCTGTGTGGCTGGGAGATGGGTGTACCCTTCTCTTATCAACATCTCCTTAGCCATTCCCCTCCCTCTCCCTCTCTGTGACTCTGGGGGGTTCCATATCTCACCAAAGTATGCAGCATACTTCGCATGTGCGTCTGCTGCTGCATTCCCTTTTGAGATGTGGTCTTCACCATTGGTGTGTGCGGTGCATTTGACCAAAGCTAATTCTTGGGGGTCATTTATTGCTTCAATTAGTTCAGCCAATAGGAGGGCATGTTGCACTGGAGTGCCATCAGCTCTCCTCCATTTCGACAGCCCTGAGTGGACAGTGGATGTAACATATGCGTTGTCGGAATATATGGTCACTCGTTTGTCAAAGCTTTCCTTCAACGCCAAGATCAGTGCAACTAATTCCGCTGCTTGAGCGGAATAATGCTGTGGTAGTTGTACACATCTCATTGCCACACACACCGGTACCTCCATCATTTTTACCACTGCTGCCCCAGTCCTCCTTATACCATCCCTTTGGTCGATAGTTGATGACCCATCAATGAACAAGAGCTCACCTCCCTCTAGTGCGTTTTCTTCAACCTTTCTAGTACATGAGTACATTTCAGTTATTTGCGTACCGTCATGGGCATAATCTCCCTCCTCAATTACTTCTGCTAGGAACCTTGCAGGGTTGACCGTGCTACATCTAACAATTGATAGTTCAGCTCTGGATAAAATGATCTCATAACCTGATGCCCTTTGCATGGTTAGGGTGGACTTAGGTTTATTCAATATCGCAAATAGTGCATGTTCCACAAACAGTGTAGTTCGGCACCCCATGGTGATTGCTGATGCTTTCTCTACCGCAAAAGCAGCTGCGGCGAGACCTTGTTCGCAAACATCACAGGATCTAAGTGGCCGCTGTAAAATGCTACTGGTTTGTAGCCCATGCTTGTTTTTTGAGCCAACACTGCTTTCATTACTGCTGAGTCGCAATGTGAAAATATAAAAAATTGTCGCTCATAGTCTGGGGATGCCAGTACCAGAGCAGTTGATATCGCATCTTTCAATTCATCAAAAGCCTCTTTCATTTCCATTGTCCACCCCAACTTTTTCTCCCCTTTATTAGCTTCCTTTAACGCCTCAAGCAGGGGTCCTATGTATGAACTGTAATCAAATACCCATGCTCTACAGTAGTTGCACAGACCCAGGAACTGCTGCAGTTCCCTCACTGTTTGTGGCACTGGTGTGTTTGAAATGGCCTGTGCTCTTTGTGGTGCAATCTTTCTTCCATGTTGGGATATGAGCTGACCAATATAAAGTACCTGTTCTTGACAGTACTGTAACTTTTCCATGTCTACCTTGTAACCTTTCTCAGCCAATATTGTCAACATCTTTAATGAGTCCTCTCTGCATGTTCTTTCATTTGTACTGCAAATTATTATGTCATCGACATACTGCAGCACTGTGCTTTCCACTTCAATGTTACCCAAATCCATCTGTATTACTCTGTTGAAAATTAAGGGTGATTCGCAATACCCTTGTGGCAATCTGGTGTGTTTCCACTTTGTGTTTCTGTAAGTGAAGCTTGTCAGATCTTGTGAGTCTGGGTGCAATGGTATTGAGAAGAATGCATTTTTAAGGTCGATCACTGTAAATCGTGATGCTTCTGCTGGAATGCCACACAATATTGTGGCCGGGTTTGCTGCTATGGGGTATTCTGCTTCTACTATGTTGTTCAAGGGCCTGAGATCCTGTATGAAGCGCCAAGACCCCCCTTTAGCCTTGCGCACTGGGTATACAGCCGTGTTACATGGTGATTCTGAGGGGACCAATATGCCATTATTTATAAGGGCCGTTATGGTTTCATATATGCCCTCATCTGCCTCTTTTGATAGTGGGTACTGTTTCACTCTGGGGAGTATTGCACCTTTTTTCAATTTTATCCTTACTCCCCCTATACTTTTTATGCACCCCATGTCATAGGGGCTAGTAGTCCACAATGATGTGGGTACCTTTGTCATATCCTCCTTAAAGAAGGGAACTGGGGTTGATGTGGGTGCCTCAAGTGCCATTGCAATTTTCTGTGCTACTTGTTTGTACGCCACTCTTAGCCATATTTCCACACTCATCATAAACACCATTTCACCTTTGTCCTTTTCTTCTGAGAACAGCTCCTCATCTGACACCTGGGTGAGTCTACATCCTTCTGCTAGTGCTATCACTGCCCTCCATGCTCTTCCTTCTCTGTCTTGGGCATGTACAGCAATGTAATCAGCTGTTGCTATAATGCTCTCAATGTCCACTGGAACCACCTTTCCTTCTGGTTCATTGACTGGTGTTTCTGGTATGAACAAATAGGCTGCTGGCCTCCTCCAGATTTTTCCCTCTATTCCTGGCATCCATGCAAATGCCATGTCTGTCCCGTACTGGAAGAGTTCGCCATCTACTGGCTCCACCCTAATCGCTGTCTGTCTGCAGTATGCTTGCATAATCTGTCATGCTGTGAGCATGTTAATCCCTGGAGTAGAGCAAATTATGCCGTCCTCAGTAAAGGAGATCGTCATATTCAACCTGTTCATTATGTCTCTCCCCAGTATATTTACTGGTGAGGCACTATAATATAAAAGTGGAACTGACATGTCATAATCTCCTATAGATAAGGGAATGTTATCAGTAAAAGGAACCAACCCTCTAGCTCCAGAGAATCCTTGGGTGTTCATGGCTTCACCTGACATCTTAAATTTACCTTCCCTTATGCAAGACCGGGTCGCCCCGGTGTCAACAAGGAATGATAATTTTTTGTCACCTATCGTTACCTCTATGCGTGGTTCCTCCGCACTATTAGGTGTTACTGACAGGATGGGACACACCAAGGCCGTCTGTGGGCTGTCCTATTGAGGGTACAACGATTGACCATTTCCTGTGTAAGGGTTGTGTCCTAGGACCGTCACCCTACCCAGTTGTGTTTGTTGTACTTGGGGTTGTTGTGTTATCGCTACCTGTTGTTGTGGCAGTGAATGTGTCTGTGGCTGTTGTTGTGTTATTAGTTGTTGCTGTTCATTTCCCTGTTGCAACGTCTGCTGTTGCTGTATGCCCTGCTGTTCCTGTGTGGGCCTTGGTTGTCCCTGTTCACTCCATGGTGGTGTTCCTGGTCTTACTCTACAAGTGCGTGACATGTGCCCTAATAATCCACAACTCCAACACACCGGTGGTTCCCTACTCTGCCATGGAAAGCTCCCTGTGTTGTCCTGGTATACTGGTTGCCCTGTGGGGTAGGAATTTCTAAGTCCTCCCACCTGCTGTTGTGTGTTATATCCGTATCCTCTCCCTCACATAATTCCTCCTCTCCCCCTGTTGTAATTATAATACCCAGCTCCTGGCATTGAGTATCCTCCTCCCATGTTGGTCGTGTATGGTTGGAGTGGCGGCACCTGTTGTGTTATAGTCTGTGAAGGTGGTATTTGGGAGGGATCTTGTGCAGCCACTACTTGTGTGGGGCTTTGGGTCATTGTTGCAGGCGTAGTTATTAGTGCCCCTTCCATTGTGTATTTAGTGAGTTTTTTCTGTACTAGTTTAGCCTCTTCCGTTTTCCTGTCCTCTTCCTTTTGTTTGATTTTTCCTTGCATTGTCCTGCAATGATGCACTATTGTCAGTTGTATTTCTGGCCATGCCTTTGCTTCCATTCCCACTACTTTCTTCAGTTGTTTCTGAACTCCTTCTGGGAGCCCTTGTACTAGTATATGATAAAATATTGCTGGTGTTTTGTCCCATTGTTCTCTAGTTTCCATGCGCCACTTCTCTTGGATTTCCTGGATATAATCAACAGGATCTTCGTTCTCACGCATCTTGCGTGAGGTAATTGCTCCTATGTCTGATGTGTCTGGGTACTGTACCCTCAGTGCCTGCCATAGTGCATGTCTGCAGTTTGCAAATGGTGCCCCATCGTGCGATGTGTTTACTATTGTTACCCCAGGGAATCCCACTCTCTTCCAAATGTCATCCGCTGCATCCCCTAATATCGATATTAGAAGGCCCTTTACATCTCCCACTGCCAGTTTCTGTCCTGCGGTGTGTTTTTCCATTTCATATATCCACTTACCCGCACCTCCACTTAATGATGGGAGCCTGCACTTTATATTTTCTTTGTCTGTATGCTTCCAAGGGACGTACTGTGGTCTAACCCCTCCCCTCTCCAGAAGAGGCATTAAGTTATGTCTCGTTTTACCCTTTGTGTTCCATAAAATCGAGTCCTCACACCCTTCCTCTTCTTCCCTCTCTTCTACATCGTCAATTTCGTCCGTATTTCCCCTGCTCGTAACTCTTTCTTCTCCATCCTTTCCCCTTCTTCCATCATTTCCTGTATTTAATGTGGGCGTGTGTATTCGTCCTTCCTGCCTGCGTCTAGGGAGGTCTCTAAGCCGACATGCATAGGGTGTCAGTTCGTCTGTGAAGGGCGCAAGTTTTATTGTACGTAACGAGCGTGAGGTGGTTGAGCATGTAGGGTGGGATGGGAGAGGGCGTGATGGGGATGGTGCGGCCTCATGTGTCTGTCTTTCCGCTATTCCTTGCTCTTCCTTCTGACTTCTCTCCAGTTCATCCTTTCTCCTACGGATCCATGGTGAGTCTGTGTTGGTCCGGGTGATGTATAGTTTATCTAGGCTTTCCCTTTCACTGTTTCTTCCTTCCTTCTCCACTCCTTCCTCTTCTTCACTACAAAAGTCAGTCATAAACGGCACCCCCCACTCGGTCTTTTTCCCCTTGATTGTTACTGTTTTTAAGTCTATTAGGTCCAGTTCCCCTTGTTCTCCTTTATCAACCGCTCCCCTTTGCGCTGATGTTGTTGCTACTTCTGTGTCTCTATATACATCCCCCCATACTTCACTCTCCCTTCTCCTATCTTCTCTTTCTCCTTCATTTCTCTCATCCATCTCCCTACCATTTTCCTCCCTTTTCCTTTTTAATTCCTCCATTACTTTACTACTCACCTGTTCCAATATCCTTTCATCCTCTTTCTTCCTTTCCCATCTCACCCTCTCCCTTTCTAATATACTCTCTATCACCCTCCCTTCTTCGTATTTCTTAGTCGTTTCTGATAGTAATCTCCTCTTCCACATTGCCATTTCTCTTTCTTTCTCTTCTTCTTCCCTTTTCTTTTCTCGCAGCACTGCTCTTGATACCCTTTCTGCTGCTGCTTTTACCCGTTCAGCTTCTCTCCTTTGCTCCTCAGTTCGTTCCCTTATTTTTTCCAATTCGTTCTTACCTTCTTTCCTTTTCCTCGCTCTCTCTCTTTCCTCCCTCTCGAGCTGTTTGAAAAGTTCATTCTGCTCATCCCTTAACTCTGCTAGTCGTTCCTCCAAAATCTCTTCCTTTTGTCGTAACAGCTCTTCCCCTCTCATTCCACTGTCCCTGGTATTATCCTCGTCTGTTTTCCTTATTACCTCCTTCTCTTCTCCTGTTAATGACCCTCGTAATTTTAATAGTATCTGTGCAGCTACCCACTCATCATTTCCTATTTCCACAGTTTGGTCTTCTCCAGTCCTCCCCTCCCCTGCTGGCATCTTCCTATGAGCCACATATGGTGAAGGGCTGTATGCCGGGTTCGAGTACCCCTCAGCCGCCCTTAACTGGCCTCTTTCTATTTCTCCTAATTCTCTTAAAGGGTACAACCCCCCTCCCTCTGTTTTCACTCCCTTTGCTAGGGGTATATCGTTGCTCGGTTCCTTTTTTATTTCATTTGATTTATTATTCTTTTCTCCTCCCTCTTGTCCGTTCCCCGTGTTCTTTGGGTCTTCACTCCCCTTTTTCCCATCCTCTCCTTCCTCCTTAATCTCTTTTTCTTCCGGTATTTCCCCCACAGTGAACATTCCATTTGGTCCTGGTCGGGACCCTTGTAACATCCTCCATATGTTAAACACCTCCACGTGGTTTGCCAACTTTTTCCCTTTGTATGTATTATGCAGATGGTTTAATAGTGAATGTTGGGCATATGGATCGAAGCTACCATTAGGCGGCCATGGTGTTATCATTTTGTTGTCCGTCCCCTGTGTCCATTCTATGCTATACTTAATCAGTTTCTCCCTATGGGGTGACAGTGTGGTACATATGTGTTGTAGTGGGGTAGTGAGGGTGTTCTCCCACCCTCCGGATCCTGTCCCGTGTGACATAGTAGCGCTCCACTTGTTACCCTTCCCCTATTTGGTAGCGGTTATCTCACTAGCAGTTTACAATATACAGCCTTATATCGTTACCTGGCCCCGTAAGTTTGGGGACTTGCGATAGTCCGCTAAGGAAAATTATTAAAATATAGTATTTACATTTGTATATTTTCTTCTTTCTTTCTTCCTTTACACGACACCCTTACGGCCCCCTGCAGCCGAGGCGCACGTAGCCCCCTGTGGCTGCGTACCCCTTATGACGTTCTTATACAGTCGTCCTATTTTCACTTGCTCCTCCTCCTTCTTCTACACTTGCCGTGGCCGGCGTTCTCCGTGCGCCGCCACGTCCCCCGTTTCGCCTTTCCTTGATCAATTCATGACCGTTTATCTCCGTTCCCACTCCCTTACCACAGTTCTCTTCCCCACCACTCTCAGAAGGAAAGATGCCTTGTGCTCGGGATATCCTATGAAAGCCCTACTGGTGACGTCACCGATCTCTTCGAGCTACTGGTAAGTTCTTCATATATTCTTTAAGTTCAAAATACACTTGCAATCTACCCCCGTTAACCTCACAGCTGTCTTCCTGTCACTCCTGGAACAAGGTAATCAATAATATAATCGGACTGCGCACTCTGCGTCACCTCGCGTGTGATACGCCCCTCGACAGGAGGGCTTAACCAGCCAATTATCTTCCGTATTGGGCAACTGACTAGCTACCGCCTACAGGGAAACGTCATCTACCTATCGAGTTTCTTGCTCGAACAATAGGGATCCTCATCTACTCATTGATCAATAAATGCCAAATCGTAGGAAACCACACACACACACCCTTACACGTAGTCGCGACCTAGGCCAATCAGTGTCTACTAGCAGCCGCACATGATGTTTTCGTGCTCCGCCCCCTCTCTCGCGTAATGTAACCGATTGCTCTCACACTCGTTCGGCTACCATTCATTTCATTGCCAACACTAAATTGTCAAAACCTTCGCCGCGCACCTGTGCAACACCTCCCACCTCCCGTATTTAATTCCTCCCCCCTCCCTCACAATTTCACATTGCTTGGTGTGCGTGGCATGCTCACCAAGTTCTCTTGATGCGGGGCCGCTCGACTGCGTGCACCCCTCCAAGCGGCTCGCCACCTCCCCTCGTCTGGACCACGTCTGGACACTCGCCAACCGCGGGCGGGATACTTCTCAACCGGCTCCCGGAGGCCAATATCCGGATTGCGCTGTCCGGTCTTCTCGCAGTTCCGCGATGGTCCTGTAGTCCTCAGAAGGGGGAACGGCAGAGGGGGCCGCGCCGCCGGGCTTCCTCGCAACAGTAGTACCTGGAAAAAAGTAAAAATAAAAAAGCAGATCTTAAACAGATCTCAGCAGTGCCTCCAACTTGTCGGGGGGAAATTCTGCCGGGGTCGGCCGGGCCGTCCGCAGACCTCCGGGCAGGGAGGCCCCAACTCCTCCCGTATATCCCAAAAGAGATAGAGTATGAGACACACGCAAGAAGCAAGGTGACTCTGCTGTTTATTAGACAAACGGCAGGGATGGGTCAAGGAGCGTACGCGTCCGTCCTGACACACACACAATCGTGGGGCTCGCAGGCCCTTTTTACCTTAGTGTGACGCGCTACTTGCGTCACTTGGAAAGTTTAGCAAAAAACCTATCTCCACTCTGGATTGGTTACTCGAGTGGTAGGGTTAGTGTAGCGCACATATAGAGAACTGTGTTAGTGGTTGAGGGTTAGTCAGGTGATATACCTGGGCTGTCCCTTCAATTTGATACATGAAAATTGTTACATGAAGACCTCTGAGGATTGGTCAATGTTAATGGCGTCAGTGATAAGAGCCCCATGTTCTGATTGGTTCGCTCGCGAGCCTCCCAGTCTGGGACTATCGCTGTTCCCAGCTCGCGGTGCACCTGTGATTTGCAAAAATGTTTTAATATGGGTAGGTGTAAACAATGTGAGGATTTATTCATATGTTGGGAGGTCGACTACTCCCACTGCTGCAGATGTTCAATGAGTCTTTTAATTGTCTCTGCCTGTGTCTTGAAACGTGGGATTCAGGCGTCTCCTTCCTCCTGGGCTTGGCATCTTGTCAGGTTTGGCTTTGTCACGTGAGGTGGGACCGTGTTTGAGGCAAAATTCAACATAATTAATATTGTTTTTCCTACTGTGTGCCTGGTTTATCTTGCAGGTGCGACCTTGGCGTTGGCTTGCAGCGTGCGAGATTGCAACATCGTGCCCTTGGCGGTGTGCTTTCGCCGGGCTCATTTTGCAGGGTCAGCAACCCAGTATTTGCTCATTCAATGTTCATGGAAGCTTTTGCTTGCGGCCTACTTGGGCCTGGTGCATAGGTGGAACCGTTTGATGCAGAGCGCTTTAGGTTACAATATCATATTGCTCTATCCTCAGTATTGTGTCTCCGTTATATTCTTCATTATGATACATGGTTCTTAGAAGAAGCGTGAGCAAGCCTTTTTAGATAAGTTCATGATGCGTCTTGCGTTTCTGCATTTTGAGAGCCTATGTGGAAAATAATAAAGATGCACGTCCGTGAGTGTGTCTGTCGCCTACGTCATAGCACTGAGTATATTCTTCGTGTGGATTGGTGTGGGAGTGTCCGGTGTGTATATTTGCACAGGTGTGCTGACCGTTGGCTAGGTCGTCATGGCATCTCTAACGACGTGTAGGTTTAGTCGAGTTGATCCGTGCCGCAGGTGTCGGCATGGACAGGGCGGGCTGCTGGGCAGGAAGATGGGCACATCCGTATGTTCCTGTACCAGGGTATTTGGTCGTCTGGTAGATAGGCAAACTCCTCTCGTGGCGGGTGTCTAGGCTGTGATCCTCTGGGCCAAGCGCGAGAGGGGAAGGGCGGGAGCCTGGTCTTCCATTCTCCTACTTCAGTGCGGCGTGTGTGAACCAATAAATCGGAAAATGGAGGATGTAAACCCCGCACACGGTGACAGGATAGACTTCACCTGAGACATATGAGTGACAAGAAAACCCCCGCAGAGAGGAGGTAAAAGTTGTGTTAAGTGTCAGTATGTTGATCATGGAACACAGCAGAGCAGAGTGTGCACATTAGGTAGATTTATTAGAAGCATAGGGATGCATTGGTGTGTTACTAGTGGTACTTGATACAGAAGACACCGAGTTAGTGCAGACACCGAAATCATGTGTTTGTCTACCGGTTTGTTAAGAGGCAAAAGAAGGTCTTTTTAGAAAACTTGATAGACCTTGTTGTAGGAAGAAGAACTAATATACTGGGATTGTTATGGGATGTTGACTAGTTCCATTTTCGATTGGACACCGTTTGAGTTTCTTTTCCCATTTTGTGTTTTTCAGGAATTGAGTGGTCCGACATAGATGTCGGGACTCTCCCCTAAAAACCGTTGTCAAGTGACTGTGTGGATGTGTTGCACCGTAAGCCTTAGCTTGTCAAACATAGGTGCTGGCTAGGTAAATCAACAGCAATGTATGTATTACTGACTGTTGTTTCTAGTAATTTTCCCTTGTTTTGTTTCCCTAGGTCAAGTATTGTGTGTAGTATAATCAGATTGTACTATTCGAACATCACTCGGAGTTAGGTGATGAGTAGTGTTGAATCAACCGTGGAATAAGAAAGATGGTTTAAGGGTACAGATGGTCCCCCTGATGAAGTTCTAAAGCATTGTGTCGAACTAAATTGTGTTGAACGAAACATGTTGGGCTGTTAAGAGTATTGTGAGTTAGTGACAATACATTAAAAAATGGTAAATTGAGTTGAAATTAACCCCAGGGTAGCATTGAATGGGGAAGAAACGTACTCAGAAGATGGTATGTTTTACATGAGGTATCCTAAACAAAAAGGAACCCGTGAGCTACGGACCATTGTGTTTCCTTAGGTATAGTGATGTCCATTAAGGTACTGTACATCTTCTAGTTTTGTATAGGCAGGGTGTTACAGGGTTGAGCACAACACAGGTTTTTTCATGGTATTGTAATTGAATTTTATGAAAAATTTTGTAAAAGATTTTTAGGAATTTTTGCAATTGTACACCTTTTAGATTGATATATGAGTATTTGTGATTTATATTAAGTACAATTGTAAATGTTCTTTTTGTAGTGATGGTTATTGTGTGGTGACTCAGTACCTATTTGCTCAAAGTACTAAGTTGGAGTGACCTGGGAATTACAGGAAGGGTTTAACAAGTGGACGTGTTTGATCTTTTCTTGAAGGATTGTCCAGAATTTGTTCCTAGGAGCCTAGTCATCATGTCATTAAATGGCTCCACGTCTCTGTGTTGTTGTTTTATGGTAAGTGCGGGTTAGCCCGTGAGACAGTATTAGTAGGGTTATTTACAATAAGTTTGAGAAACACAAAAGGGAATAACGAGAATGGTGAAAATCGAGTGGAGACATTCCAGACAACTTTCAATAAAAATTAAAAAATGTTGGAGTTGATCAGAGTGGTCTTACTAGAATAATAATAACAGTGGCGGCGGACAAAACAAAACGTTATGACGCTAAATACATGGAAGAGCTACTGGCTCAAGCATCGTTCTTCTCTGAGGAAGGAGAAGGACCATTGTCTGTAAACTTGAGTAATTGGGATGAACTGGTGCAAATAAAAAAGAGACTAATACGTACTGAATTACATGGATCTATCATGATTGAGTACCTACGGTCAGGCACCCTACCCACTGGACTAATCGTACGGAACGAACCACGTCTATTTCTGGACAACAAGGAGTTTGTCATTCAATGGAGCTATATAGCCAACAAATGTGGCAGGGATTGGGTAATTCTGATAATCGATACGGCAAGAGAAATGACATTAAAAATCACAGGAGACCTAGAAACAATGGAAGAAGCCATTAAAAAACTGGTACCATTAGACACATACAAAAAACGTCTAGAGGAGATTTCACGTGAAATGATGGATTTTAAAAGTTTCTGCACGAAAGATAGAATTGCACGGATGAAAAAGGATTTGATACTTTTTTCACATGAAGGTGCCTATCAATACACAAAAGATGGCTATATACCTCCAGGAGCCCAACAACAAAGAGGGTACGGCCAACAAAAACATAATAGGAAAGGCTATACATCATATAGCTCGGGTCGTTCAAATGATGGGAGCTTTCAAAGTGGACAAGGCCAGAGACCGTACAGAAGCAGGGGTCGACAACAGAGAGGGAACTATCGTAGCAGGCGTTCACAAAGAAGAGGAATTATGAATAGCCAATATAATTCAGGCCTACAACCCCAACAACAACAACCCTCTGCATCCACAGTGTCTTTTTTGGACGAACGCGGGATAGCGAACCAGTCGGAATCAGAAGAGCGCAGAACTCGGAGCAATCATCCCTATTAGTAAATTTGTCTAGTTACACTCCTAACTCCATGGAAAAGACAGTTTTGAACCATGGACTAGGTTTTGTTCCTACTACACATTACTACAAATTCCGGACAAGAATAGAGATTGAACAACTACTACGTAAGAGTCACCTGAAACAGTATTTTATGGACAAAGAATCTGAGAAAACTGTGAATGAAAGTGGGCTAAAGAAAAAATCAAATTTTGACCCCCCTGTAGCAAGTTACACTCCTGAGGCCATAGTATTTGATAAAAGAGTATGGCATGACCTTTACAGCTTGGAGAAGGTGAGCATTCCTTCCAAATTTCATAATTTCAGTAATGCTGAAAATAAAGCAGTGACGTTGTTGGCAAAAAACCACATTATCATTATACGTAAGCGGATAAAGGCGGGGCAGTGGTCATCCAAGATAGGGAAGCCTATATTGTAGAATGTAAACGACAACTTGGTGATAATTCTTACTACTGCAGGTTAACAGATGACCCGACTGAAAGACTATCCCTTCTTATCAGAGATAAAGTGGAGAAGGCATTTGGAAGAGAATGGATCTGCAAACAAGAATACGAATATCTTATTGTGCCCAGACCTTCGGTTCCGAAGTTTTACACCTTGCCTAAAATTCATAAGTCATTGCTTAATCCTCCAGGACGTCCAATAGTTTCAGGGACAGGGTCGCTGTTGGAACCACTGGCAAAATTTGCTGATAAATTTCTCAAACCGTTTGGCTTGAATATGTTCTTGTACATAAAAGACACAACAGAGGTTATAAATTGCATTGAGCATATGACTTTTGATCCTGAAACCCACCTGTTAGCCAGCTTAGATGTAGTTGCATTATATACTTGTATACCACAACATGACACACTAGAAGTGCTTGAGAATGTATTACTTGCCAAGAGAAACACAGGTGTGACACCTAACAGTTTTATTCTTTGGTGTGCCGAAATGGCCCTTACAGAAAATTATTTCATGTTCAATAATGAATTATACCACCAGATTCTTGGCACGCCCATGGGCTCTCCAGTGGCACCAACGGCAGCCAACCTCTATGTTGAAAACTTTGAGATACAACACATCTATCAAACCACAAACCCATATTTTTCCAAAATCGCTTTATGGCGTAGATTTATTGATGATATCTTGACAATATGGGAAGGAACAGTGAGCTAGTTTTTGGAGTTTTTTGAATGGATCAACCAACGGAACCAATATTTAAAGTTTACCTGCACCCACAGTTCGGAGAAGATTGATTTTTTGGACATCACGATCGGGGTCGACAGAGTACAGAAAATATTGCAGTGAAACCTTTTCACAAAAAGACAGATAAGAACGCCTTGCTGAGTTTCAACAGCTTCCATCCTAGGCATATACGAGAAAACCTACCGTTCGGACAGTTTCTCCGGTTAAAAAGGAACAGTGCATTGAACTCCACTTTTCATGAAGAAGCTGAACAATTGAAAACTAAATTGATAAGAAGGAACTACCCCCGGAAAATTGTCAAAAAAGCATACAAAAGATCGATTAATAATCACCGTGAGCTACTATTGGAATACCATCCCAGAAATCAGAACAAGAAATATATAGTGTTTGTGAGCACTTTTAACGAAAGATCAAATGAAGTTATTAAAATCATTAAAAAGAACTGGCACATACTTACAGGTGGCGAGAGCCCATTAGAAAGTCCATTATGTGCCTACAAGAGAGTGTCTAATTTGAAAGAACTGCTAACTAAAAATGATATTGCTCAGAAATCGAAAGAACAAATCAGCATCACGCAATCATCGGGTCTACCGACATTAGTAGGACACGCCCCGTGCAGCAAATGTGTGAACTGTAAATATACCTGCAGAGCTAAAGAGGTTGATTTGGGACTTCCTAAACTGTGGCAACAAACCAGGTTCACTAATTGTAACTCGACGCATGTAATTTATGCGGTATGGTGTCCATGCCAGAAAATGTATGTAGGCATGACGGAACGGAAAGTGACCACACGGATAGGCGAACACAGAAGTTGTATCCGGAACCAGAATATACAGGACCCTATGGTAAGTCATTTCTCGATGATGGGTCATGATTTAGAAGAATTGAAATGGACAGTCCTGTGGCAATTGGAAAGAACAAGTAACACTGACGCCGGCTTAAGGAAACTACAGTATAAAGAACAATGGTTGATTTTCCTAATTGACTCGGCAACCAAAGGACTTAATGAACTAGGCAATTGGAAGCACTGACAGTGCTTCCACTAATGACAGGACATAAGGACGTGTGGCACCATTGTTGTGTATACAAATACAGTTGGGACATATAACTTGACACTAGGTGACAGATAGTACTGTGTTGGTTTTTCCTATCTGTATGCACCTATAGGCTGATGGTGGTATGTTTAATGAGGTACAGGTTATCTAGTCTGGAGTTAGGCACAAATAGACCAACAACCGCTGACTGTATCAGGTAGAAGATCCCGTGTGATTTAGGGCTGAAAGTGCAACTCATACGATCAGAACTATCTGGTCCGATAAGCGAGTGGAATATGCAGCTTGAACACATGGAGGGTAGTCAGTCCATCACAAGTGACTGATAACAGTAGACAGAGAAGTGAATTCCAGGTAGCTAACAGGCTTTTACCGTAACATAGGGTGGTGAGAGAGTCGAAG
The DNA here is from genome assembly GCF_040938575.1 of Ambystoma mexicanum. Lineage (NCBI taxonomy): Eukaryota > Metazoa > Chordata > Amphibia > Caudata > Ambystomatidae > Ambystoma > Ambystoma mexicanum. The sequence continues at coordinate 744,165,238 of NC_090928.1, forward strand.
TCGCGTTCCAGACGGCTGGCGACAGTCACTCGAATCCCAGGCATTAAGGAGTTAATTTTTCGAAGACGCGAAGAACAAGTGATGTGTTGCACGTGATGAGAACTGAAGCGCTCACGTGACGTTTTCGCACAGGCGTAAATAACACCCGACTAGAACCGATAGTGAGAGCTACGGCTAGCAGGGGAGAGACGGGAATAATAGATACCGGGACTTTGGTAAGTGCATTCTCGTTTGTCTTGTTGACAGTGAATAGGCAGTAGATAAAATGGGGAAACTGCGACTCCCACTTGGGCCTGGTGGAACTTTTGGTAGTTTCCTTTAGACTGCATGAATTCAGTCTTTGATTAGAAAGGTGCGGCATGTGTGAACCAATAAATCGGAAAATGGAGGATGTAAACCCCGAACACGGCGACAGGATAGACTTCACCTGAGACATATGAGTGACAAGAAAACCCCCGCAGAGAGGAGGTAAAGTTGTGTTAAGTGTCAGTATGTTGATCATGGAACACAGCACAGCAGAGTGTGCACATTAGGTAGATTTATTAGATGCATAGGGATGCATTGGTGAGTTACTAGTGGTACAAGGATACAGAAGACACCGAGTTAGTGCAGACACCGAAATCATTTGTTTGCCTACCGGTTTGTTAAGAGGCAAAAGAAGGTCTTTTTAGAAAACGTGATAGACCTTGTTGTAGGAAGAAAAACTAATATACTAGGATTGTTATGGGATGTTGACTAGTTCCATTTTTGATTGGACACCGTTTGAGTTTCTTTTCCCATTTTGTGTTTTTCAGGAATTCAGTGGTCCGCCATAGATGTTGGGACTCTCCCTTAAAAACCGTTGTGAAGTGACTGGGCCTCATTACGACCCAGGCGGTAAGTTACCGCCTGGGCCGTGACTTTACCACCATGGCGTAAACTACGTTTACGCCATGGTGGTTGGCGGACTTACCGCCCCATTCCGAGTTTGGCGGGGCGGTAAGTCCCCAATCCCCATTTACCCTTTCCCATTCCCATTTTTGCCCCATAGGGCATAGTGGGAGTGGGGAAGGCGTTAATTACGCCACCGTAAATTACGGTGGCGTAATTAACTCCATGGTCCCTTAGCGCCATGGATTTTAACACCTGCTAAAAGCAGGTGTTAAATCCGCCATGGCGCTAAGGGACCTCGTACTCAGGCGGTAAGGGTCAGCGCTGTTTACGGCGCCGTAAACCCCTTACCGCCTGAGTTGTAATGAGTCCCACTGTGTGGATGTGTGACACGGTAAGCCTTAGCTTGGCAAACTTAGGTGCTGGCTAGGTAGAACAACAGCAATGTATGTATTACTGACTGTTGTTTCTTGTTATTTTGCCTTGTTTTGTTTACCTAGGTCAAGAATTGTGTGTAGTATAATCAGATTGCACTATTCGAACATCACTCGGAGTTGGGTGATGAGTTGTGTTGAATCAACCGTGGAATAAGAAAGATGGTTTAAGGGTACAGATGGTCCTGCTGATGAAATTCTAAAGCATTGTGTCGAACTAAATTGTGTTGAACAAAACATGTTGGGATGTTAAGAGTATTGTGAGTTAGTGACAATACATTAAAAAATGGTAAATTGAGTTGAAATTAACCCCAGGGTAGCATTGAATGGGGAAGAAACGTACTCGGAAGATGGTATGTTTTACATGAGGTATCCTAAACAAAAAGGAACCCGTGAGCTACGGACCATTGTTTTTCCTTATGTATAGTGATGTCAATTAAGGTACTGCACATCATCTAGTTTTGTATAGGCAGGGTTTTACAGGGTTGAGCACAACACATGTTTTTTCATGGTATTGTAATTGAATTTTATGAAAAATTTTGTAAAAGGTTTTTAGGAATTTTTGCAATTTTACACCTTTTAGATTGATATATGAGTATTTGTGATTTATATTAAATAAAATTGTGAATGTTTTTTTGTAGTGATGGTTATTGTGTGGTGACTCAGTACCTATTTGCTCAAAGTACTAATTTGGAGTGACCTGGGGATTACAGGAAGGGTTTAACAAGTGGACGTGTTTGATCTTTTGTTGAAGGATTGTCCAGAATTTGTTCCTAGGAGCCTGGTCATCATGTCATTACATGGATCCACGTCTCTGTGTTGTTGTTTTATGGTGGTGAACCATCTACCATGGCCAGGCTCTGCTTGTGATGTCTCTTGCTACTAACTTCCAGGTGTCCCCCCACCCATTAGGTCTGCAGGAGGGGCTTCCAGAATGTATTGTGCCAGTACTTTCTGCCTCATCACAAGTGGGCAGTATCCCAGCAGTAACTTCACTGGGATACTGCCCAAAGCAAATAGCATTGCTACAACTCGGTCTGGCACTATTAGCGTGGGGTCTCGAGATGCGGTGGGTCGGTAAGTCTCCATTCATATTGGGTCTAAAGGACCCAATGCAGAATTTTCAGCTCTATTACGGCAGCACGAATAGTGCCGAAAATGGGCAGAAAGTGGCCATTTTACCTCCAGCTCAAAGTTACCGCTGCATTCTTACTGCTCTGCCTAACTTGTGATGACCCCCTCTGTCTCTCTCTGGTCTTAAGAGAGGTGTGGCCTCCTTCTCAAAACCCTCAACCAAGAACTTCAGCTCATCATCCAATAACGTGAGCTACTGGACTGTGTCATGTTCCTGGTGAGTTCCAGTTGATGTGGGACTACACCAGACCCTTAGCAATCACAACTTCTATTTCCACCAATATGCAGATGACACAAAAATACACTTCCAAATCCTCAAAAGCTGTCTCTTCACAATCACCACCTGATGGCCACCCCCGTCCTCAAGCATAACCCTTCCAAAACGGAATACCTTCTGATCTGCTCCTACAGACACAAACCCAAGTTCACCCCTGCAGCCATAAAACTGCTGTTGAGTCACCTCATATATCCCTCTTCAGACCAGTCAAATCTTTTGGCTTCACCGTCTACCCCCACATCCTTCACACACCAGAAAGTTTCTATGAGCAAAACGTGCGATCTGCAGCTACTCCCCCTATGTAAGATCAACCACATCCTTCCTCCTGATGACTTCTGCTATGCATTCCAAGCAGCCCTTGTCTCCAAGCTGGACTATGGCAATGCTCTCCTCACTGTATTCTGCCCCAGCACCATTGCCCCCCAGTAAACCATACAAAGCGCAGCAGCCAGACTCAACCTCCACCTACCTAAACATTCCCACATCACCCGAGCCCTCGCCCACCTCTGCATTCCCCATACCCCTAAGAATGACCTTCAAAGGACTCGACATTGTTTTCAAAACGATTCCCCACAGAACACATCTTACCTTCAATGCAAACTATAACCCAACGCTCATAGAAACACCAGACAAACAAGCCAGAATCTGCTACATATTCCTCTCTGCAAACTAACATGCACACAAAAATAAGAATTTACCCACTGGGCATCCACGGCATGGAACAATCTACCTCTTCACATCCGCACTGTACACTATAGCATCACTTTCAGAAAGAGTCTCAAAACATACCCTTTTCCCCACACATAACCCTTCCCCTCCATCTCCAATGCTAGCAGTCGTCTATCCTAATCTGTCTAACCTATCCTGAAAACCTGTTTCTAACTTCTGTTTCACCTCCCACCTTTAAACATTGTAAGCCAGTCCGAGACACCCTGGGTAGGGCCAGTATTGAACACAAAGGGCCTGATTCACAGAAGCGTTTTATTATGGCGCAATCCCATAGGAAAACGCTCTGTCAATGAGGCCCAACGGCTGATAATTAACTAATACATAAATAAATGCATTAATAAATACATAAATTACTAACTAAATAAATCATACATGCTAGTCTGGCAGGATGTGGTGCTGAGGACTAGCCTGTGGAGAAGTGGGCATTCTGCTGGAAAGTTGAGGATTCGGCTGGTGCACTAGGATTCCATGGGGGCGACTGATGATGGTGAAATGGCAACTAGGGGCAAGCATCTGTGATTGGTGGCAACAGTTGTCAGATTCTGTTTCCAGTGGCGGAGCTGGAGTTCTGGTGCAGGGCTGGGGGGTGGGTGGGGCGTGCAGAGGTGACGGGTGGGGATTGAACCGTGAAGAGGGGCACAAAGGAGGATCAACAGCAGTTGCAGGGCAGGAAGCACAAAGGAGCAACAAATGTCTGGGGTCCGAATAGCAAAAAATAAGGGCCAAAAGCAATCGGGGGAGGACTGGTGCAAAGGGGGGCAACAGAGTGTACGCAAAGGGGCAACAGCTGCCAGAATGTTAGAACAGCACTAAGCGGGTGGGGGGTAACAGAAGTAGGTGGCGGAAGATGGGCACAAATGTAGGACCCAGCAGTTGGGAGGTCAGAATGGCACCAAGGTACGGTAACCACATTCATCAGAGGCAGAAAGGCACAATGGGGCAGCAGCAGTTAGGAGGGAAAAACAGCACCAAGGAGGTCAACAGCACTCAGGAGCAGGAAGGCACATGGGGGGCATGAGCATTTGGAGGGCAGAATGGCCCCAATCTGGGGGAAACAGCAGTCACCGGAGGCAGAAAGGCACACATGAGGTCAACAGCAGTTGGTGGAGTAGAAAAGGATGAAGGAGGGGAAACAGCATTCAGAGGGCACAAAGGGGGACACAGCTCAGAGGGAAGAAGTAAACACAGGGGACAACTTCAGGGGTACAGAAAAGCACGAAGGGGAAGCAGTCAGGGGAACATAAAGGCACAAACAACAATCAGGGGGTTCAGCAGGGCTCTAGGGTGGCAGAAACAGTCAGGGGGGGGCAGCAGGGCCAGGGAGATAGCACAGGATACTAGAGGGAAGCAGAGTACTACGGCACTAAGAAGGTAATCTGAGGTCTTGGTAGCAAATAAATAATTTGTGGGGCAAATCTGCAATTAAGAAGACAGGCAGCGGGTATGGTGGTGTAACTTGCCTATGCCAGGCCCCTTGGGGTACTTTGAGGGGCAAATAGGCAAATGGCATTGCTCGCTGCCTCTGTGGAACAATCAGCTCAGTTTCCACATAGGCATATCTGGCTTTTGCATGAGACTGGGTGCGGAAATGAGGTGGAATGCACTCCCACTGTGGCATTCACCCAAGGCTTCTGTGCCTCACTTAAACATCAGGCACAGCTTTCTAAAGTGGACCCAGCAGTCAGTTTCATAAATATGCCTCAGTCTTTTTTTACTGAAAATGAGGCGTACATGCATCACATGTGACAGACACAGCGGCCTCCTCCAGTGTGCTATGTACATGCTCTGGAAAATGACCCCTCAAAGTGTTTTCAATGGCTCGTTAATTTTCAAGCATGAAGGATTGAGTGATTCCAAAATACAGCTCCATGTCTCTTGCTCCATTTCAAGAAATGTGACCACATCTCGGGTGCACTTTAATCTATACACTGGCTTCTATTTTCAATACTAATTAAGTTCAAGTCCCTCTGTTTGGTCCTTCCCGCCCTACTACGGCCACAGTTCCTGAGAGATTAATTCTGTTACTATTACCTGAGCTGCACACTCCCCTCTGGCTGTACTCTTCAGCTCCACCTACCCCAAAAAACTGAAAATGCAAATCTGGAGCTATTGCCTTTTCCGTACAAGTGGTGAGAATTTGCAATGATATCCAGCCAAAACTTAGAACAGCAACTAACCACTTTAGGTTTAGGAATGGATGAAAAACTGCCCACTTTCTAAACTGAAATCCCAGTTAATGAACTTCTGGAAAAAAACAAGTAGCTTGTCAGCACCAAGAGGCCACTATGTGGGTGACAGCTATAATGTGTTAAAAGTACAACAATGCAGTATCTAGTATGTTCCTGTATTGTGCATGTGTGATTGTGCATATGTGATGTCAGAGTGTTTGATTGATATCATGTGTTTAGAATGGGTTATGGAATGTCCCCACTGAGTGTTCCAACCCTGTTGCACCCGTTACCTGGGCAGGGGGCACCAGTGGGTTCTCCTTTGTATAGTTACTATTGTTGATAAGATATCACTTCAATAAAAGAATTAAATGAATATCTCATGCTTACATGCTTCAAATACACATCTCAAGAATTCCGGAAACCTTTCCAGATAGTCCAAATCATAGAACTAATATTTTTCCTAGGATAGTCCACAACATGCCCAAGCTTAATCCCTTCACTGGCTCCCAACAGAAGGTAGCAAGAAGTTCAAGTTGCTGTGCACTGTCCTCTTTAGACCTGGAACAAGTGTCAGAAATCTGTGACCTCTGAACTCCACCACTATCTGCCCACAAGCAACATCAGGCACTTCAATAGTGACACTTTTAGGTATGTAACCTCACAAAGCCGGTGTCAAGGAAAAAGACTAGAAGCAAGCAGCCCAAACTCTGCAATGGACCTCCTAAAAATGTCACGCTTATTGAAAATCTCATGCAATCAAATCAGAAGGGCCTTAAGAACGCTCCTCTATTTTGAGCCTACCTAACCTAACTTTTGGTTCACATACTAGCCACCATGGATCACTTGTTCAACCCCAGATATGTGCCTGTAGCAGGATTGCCAAAGTGCAGAACTAGTACAGGGCCAGTCCACAAAGTTTCCCTTGGTTCATGCCCTTACATCAATTCAGCACAAGCCTGTCAGGAATGTGCCACAGGTCTGTTGTTAATGATATTTTTCGCTACCCTTTATCTTTCCTCCTGCACTCTGAAGTGATTTCTAACATTATGCAACTCTGTAGAAAACACTAAAATATAAAACATAAATACACATGTTCATCTCATACTGTTGTAGTTGCCTCACCAATAGGCAACAGCTTGTGACGCTGGGTACCACTCTTTGCTGTCTGGACCCCATCACCTGCAGCATACCTTATAGGTACACACTCTTGCCCATCAATGTCATTGTTTACCTGGAGATGTTGGGGGAACCTCTCTAGAACTTCAACATGTAAATCCACCAGTAGGCCACTACAACAGCAACTTCCAAGATAGTTACCACCATGCCTCGGTGCACACCAAGCTTCCAGGCTGCCCTGGGCTTGCAGCACCATGATTGGCTGTTGTCCCCTCTTGAAAGAGCCAACCTCCTGCGCCGGCAGGCAAAGCCAGCCCCGACGGAAGGCCTACACTCAAGGCCTCTTTCTTCAGTCTCTTCCGGTCTCATTGTGAGACAGGTCCCCCTTCCTCACATGGAGATCCACATCCCCAACAGCCCTGCAGCAATAAGAACAGAATTTGCCACTACAACAGCAACTTTCAAGATAGCTGCCACAGTGTCTCGGTGCACACCAGGCTCCCAGGCTGCCCTGGGCCTGCAGCACCATGATTGGCTGGTGTCCCCTGTTGAAGGAGCCACCTCCCTGCGCCGGCAGGCAAAGCCGGCCCCAACTGAAGGCCTACATGCAAGGCCTCTTTCTTCAGTTTCTGCCGGTCTCAGCCACGTTGACTGCGATGTTAGACATACTTTGTGTCAGGTACTGTCCACTCCTGACATTGACTCATGAGCCAACTCCCAAAATGACTATAATATCTATTTATTATTCATATTGCATAACATGGATTTTACAGACCTATTTGCAGCTCCTGCCTTAGCCCAAACATATATTGTTGGTGATAACGTGCTCAATGATTCAGCCTCTGCTAAGCTAACACATTACTCTGCAATAAGTTGAATGGAAAGCTGTAATAAGTCGCAGAAAGAAATGCTGCTTTTCTTACCACTGTACAGTTGTGAACGTTTCTCTGCTAGAGGCTGTCAAAATAACATTATTGCTGCCCTTCATATAAACGTTGGCATTACTAACATTGTTCATGTCTTACCGTCGTGTAATAGACATGCTTCATCATTTGTCCCCTTCGCTGGTGCACACATCGGCACCTGTGGAGGGCCCGCCCTGGATCACCAGGCGGGCCATGAATTGTGTCGGGGCCATCCGACATGGCTTCCGGACGCTGCAGTCACACGGCGTGTTGTACGCGGGGAGCACCCCGCGTGGCCCGGATCACCGGACCACTGGTCCCAGCTGCGGGCACCCAGCACTGAAGGGGCTCGGCCTCGGGGACACCCAGGCTGGGCCACCAGGAGTAGGCCACGATCACGTGGCGATCACAGGTTCCCAATAACGGACACAGACAAAGACAGGGGAGTTGCTAGGCCTGGAAAAGACCCGGGGCTAAGCTGATGTCGGAACTGTTGGGACTGGGGGCTAGCTAGTCTTTTGGCTGTAGCTCCTGAGATTCTATCCGGGGCTACAACCAAAAGATCAGGGGCTATAGCCCCCTTAGCACCCCCCTAGCAACGCCCCTGGACAAAGAGCCTCTTTTATTAAAGGAGCGTCATGCTGCGAGATGGAAAGACACGGCTCCCCAAATGTAAACGGCAAGGCCGGCCTCGGCGAGCCTGTGCCCCCCACTACCCAGCATGTACGCTCCAAAATATGAACCGCGTGCCGCTAAGCCCATGAAAGCTGCAGCCACACTCACCCTTAATATCTCCATGAGACCGTATGCACCGAGACTCTGCTGCTCGCGTATCACCACCATCAACACTACAATCCCCAGGATTCTCCACATGCGCAATGGGCCTCCCCAAACTATCGACCCGCTCCATGGGCAGCAACTACGAAAAACGCACATGCCTCCATAATTAACATGGATTCCCAGATGGCCAACGCGAACTACCCACACTTACACATGACTGCCAACAGCATTCACTCCTTGAAAGGCGTGGATGCCTCACTAGACCCTCTCCTACCCTCCTCCGCACCCCACTACAGGCACACAGCCAGCTGACCATGCTGACAAACAATATTCCCATGCAGCACTTCCACACATACTCCCTGCAAACAGTACACCCCAAAGCCCTGCAATAGCCACCCACACTACCTTCTATCATTCAGCCATCTTTGTTCATGCCCCAGCACAAGCTACATCCAGTAGCTCTGCACTCCCCTCTCAATTCACCAACCCAACCATTTACTGCCCATTCGCCTGCCACAATCCACACTTGTCTCCCAAGCACACACCTCCCTGCTTAACGCAGATTCCTTGAAACAGTAGGGAGTGGTTTTTCGACATAATCAATTACAACACACTCTTGATTGTAGTATGTGTTATTTTCTTGAGCAAATGGCTTACAATTGATTTGCCTCAACAAAGATTCTAAGAACCCTGGCATAGCCCTTGCAAAACCAGGCTGATGGGAAATGAAAGGGTTGTGTGACAAAGTGCAGAAGCAAATGTTCGAAAATGTTATGAAAACCATGCAAACACAAAAAATGTCCTACCATCCCACGTTCCTGTTCAGATTAAAACGGTACCTCACATGTGTGGGTGCACCTATCTGGGCGCAAAGGGAAAGGGCTAAACGACTGCTATCACCCAAAGTGTTTGGGGAGCCAACCTACAGATTTGGGCCTTGGGTGTTGCAGCCACCAAGGAAAACAGGGAATTCCATGCATTTCAGAAAAGAATATACCCGTGTGGATCCACATAGGTCTGACTTGTGTGAATCGCCCCAGAATGTATTACCCACAATCCCTGGCAAAAGTCCAAAATCGGGTGGGAAAAACACAATTTTCCGACATTTCCCTCTACCAACCCAACGAAACATGCCGCCAACAACACATTTCCTACCTTCCCACCTTCCAACAGGTGTCCTGACGAAAACAGTACCTCACATGTTTGGGTGCATCTACCTGGGCGCAAAGGGAAAAGGCTCAACCACTGCTATCCCCCAAAGGGGTTGGTGAGCCAACCTACAGATTTGGGCCTGGGGTGAACCCCATGCATTTCAGAAAAGAAGACACCTGTGGGAATTCACAGAGGTATGACTTGCACGAATTGCCCCAGAATGTATTACCCACAATCCCCAGCAAAGTCTGACATTTGGCAGAAAAAAACACAATTTTCAGACATTTCCCACCTGGAAACTAATCAAACACACCGCCAACAACACATGTCCTACCTTTCCACATTCTCACAGGTGTCTGGATGAAAACAGTATCTCATATGTGTGGGTGCACCTACCTGGGTGGAAAAGAAAAATTGTTGACCGTCCATAAGTCCAAAGCAGTCCCAGGGGTTCCCGGGAGGGTCCCTGTCCATTCCCCGAGGGAAATTCTGTAATACTGCTTAGCCAGAGCTCCAGGATGGTCGGGGGTAATGTCCCTGGCCTTGGGTGGTTGTCCCTCATATGGGTTGACCGTCCACAAGTCCAGCAGCGGTTTCAGGGAGCCTCAGCGGGCTCTCCGTCCGTTCCCCGAGGGGGAAAGTGTAACGCAACCTAGCCAGAGCTCAAGGATGGTCGGGGTGATGTCCCAGGCCTTGGGCACCCGTCACCCATATGGGTCAACCATCTGCAAGCACAGCCTGGAGTTCTGGCTGGGCTGCGTTACAGCTTCTCCCTCCGGGAAAGGATTGGGAATGTTCCGGCCCCCCTGGAACCAACGCTCGGCTTGGGGACGTTGAACCCACATGGGAGTCAGCCGCCCAAGGCCAGGAATATGACCCCCTACGACCCTGGAGCTCTGGCTTGGTTGCGTTGCAGCTTCTCCCTCCGGGAAAGGTTAGGACCCTGCCGGGGCTCTCTGGACCTGCTGCTGGGCTTGGGGATGGTCAAACCACATGGGAGACAGCTGCCCGAGGCCAGAGACATCACCCCCGACTATCCCAGAGCTCTTGCTGGCCTGTGTTATAGCTTGTCCCTCTGGGAAAGGTCGGGAACCCTGCCGGGCCTCCCTGCACCCACTGCTGGGCTTGAGGATGGTGAAAACACATGTGAGACAGCCGCCCAAGGCCGGGGACATCACCCCGACCATCCTGAATCGCTGGCTGGGCTGCGTTACAGAATTTCCCTCGGGAAAGGGCACCTAATGAGGCTTCCTGGAGCTGTCGCTGTGCTTGTGGATGGTACACCCACATGGTAAACGGATGTTCAAGGCATGGCTTACAGCTTCTCCCCACCAGGGAGCCCAGCCGTGGTTCCCGGGAGGCCCAGGACATTCCCTGTCCTTTCCCGGAAGGAGAAGCTGTAACGGAGGCCAGCCAGAATACCAGGATGGTTGGAGATCATGTACCTGGCACTGGGCAACCGTCTCCCATGTGGGTTGACCATCCCCAAGTGCAGCGGCAGTCCCAGGGAGCCCCGGCAGGGTCCCCTTCCCTTCCCGGAGGTAAATTCTGTAACGCATCCCAGCCAGACCTCCAGGATCGTTGGGGGTGATGTCCCTGGTCCTGGGCACCCGTCCTACATGTGGGTCTACCATCCCCAAGCCCAGCCTGGAGCTCTGGCTGGGCTGCGTACCAGCCTTTTCCTCCGGGGAAGAATGGGGACCATGCAGGAACTGCCAATCGACTTGGGGACGGTCGACCCACATGAGAGACAGCCACCCAAGGCCAGGGACATCACCCACGACAAATCCTGGAGCTCTGGCTCGGAAGCGTTACAGAATTTCCCTTTGCGGAGGTATTGTAACACTTTCGGGATGGGTGATGTCCCTGGCCTTGTGCGGCTGTCTCCCATTTGACTTGACCTTCCCAAACCCAGCAGTGTTTCCAGGGAGCGCCAGAAGGGTCCATGACCTTTCCCAGAGGAAGAAGCTGTAACAACTACTAGAAGGGCCGATTGGGAGCGGAGGGAGCAGATGGGGGCGTAATGCACAAATTTAGCTTGCAGATACTTTGCTCCAGTACCACAAAAAGCCCGATGCACAATGCACATGGACTTCAACATAATCTGAGCTGCAATGGGAAGCCAATGCAGTTGCCTTGGCAGAGGGGACATATGTTCTCCAAACGGCAGCCGTAGGATGGATCTGGCCGCTGCATGCTGGAGGAGTTGCAACCACTTAATCAGGTAGCAAGGCTGAACCAAATAAAGCAAGTTGCCATAGTCTAGTACACTCAATACCAAAGCAGCAACCACCGGGGCTTGGCAAACTGTGGGAATGAAAGGGAGAATCTTCTGCAGGACCCAGAGCTTAAAATGGCCCATGTTACAGACCGCTGCCAACTGTTCATCCATGTCCAGCGATGCAGTGATTTTAACCCCCAGGTTTCTGACCGACAAGACAGGCATAGGAAAGGGACCAAGGGAGGAAGGCCAACATTCGATTCGGCGGTCCAAAACAGGTGGGGAGTGGGGAGAAGTGGCCCCTACAACCAAGACCTCTGTTTTACTGGCATTGAGCTTAAGCCAATTAGATGTCATCCATACCCCAAGCTCCTCCAGACATTTCCTCCGTCGAACAGCTAAGTCAGATTGAGTGAGGTCTAAACGGACCATAATCTGGGTATGATCCGCATATGAATAATAGTGGAACCCATGTGTTTGAAGAAGAACCAGGAGGAGTCTAATGGGAGACAATGCAGATCCCTGAGGAACCCCACATACCAAAGAAATAGGGGCATAGCGAAAGGGGGGAAGGGAGACTGACTGAGAACGGTCTGCCAAGAAGGCCAAAAACCAATCAAGAACTTGACCAGATAGGCCGGCTGCGGATAAACGGGAGACCATGGTGGAGTGATCAACCGTGTTGAATGCCGCCGACAGATCTTGTAGCAGGACGGTTCCGACACCACCCTGATCCCCCAGGTGCACCAAATTGTCAAGCACTGAATTCAGAACAGATTCAGTGCCTCTCCCTAGCCGAAAGCCGGATTGAAACACATCAAAGTGCCGAGAAGACTCTAGAAAGTTGGACAAAAGGGGTGGGACCAGAGCTTCCATAACTTTCATCATAAACGGGAGGAGCGAGATGGGCTGGTAATTGGCCAACACTTCGGGATCCAGAGACGATTTTTTCAGCACTGGAATGATGAGGGCATGCTTAAGTGAGGGCCGGAAAACCCCTGTGGTAAATGAAAGGTTAACAGCTGAGGTGATATGCCCAATTAAATCGCCCGATGCTTCCTTTAAGAGGGCCCGTGGTATGGCATATGCAGGGGAGGCAGATTCTAAATGCTGAATGGCCAATACTATATCAGAGTGAGAAAAGAGGGGAAATATTGACCATGGCTCCACCACTGGGGGGGAGGTCAACATGTGCCATATCAGTGGTAGATGCTTCAGCTTCAGCCTTTATGGCATCTCTAGTGGTTGGTATTTTGTTCGCAAAGAAAGATGAGAGGGAATAACACAGATCTTGCGGAAGTGGCACCAAAGGGCGACTTGTGTCAGGAGTAGAAAGCGACTGGACCAAGTCAAATAAGGCCTTTGGTTTGTTCAAAGCCCTTTCTACCATGTGGCTAAAGTAGGCTTTCTTGGCAGTGATAACTGCTTTGTGAGAAGTGGTCAGAACACTGAGAAAAATGATTTTTGCTTCGCATGAGTAAGTGGCGCGCCACTTTCTGTCAGCCTGCCTACACCGTAGTTTACTTACTCAGAATTCCTTAGAGAACAAAGGTTCAGGGGGCAGTTTCTTTGTTTACATGATTTCAGGGGGGGCCTACAAATCGGCCGTCGCTATAAAAGTGGCTTCCAGTGTGGCCAGGGAGCAATTCTCCACCTGACCACAATGTGTTTGAAAAGAGGTGGCCAACTCATGGTTGGATAACCCGAGCTAGCTTTGTTTACGAATAGCAGGTTTAATAAGGGGAGGGGATGGGGCCTTACGCAGAATAGAGAAGCGGACCAGGAAGTGGTCTGACCAGGCCACTGGACTGGGAGAGACTGTATTTGTGATGGTCTCCGGGCCAAAGATAAGGTGCAAAATGTTGCCCTGCTGATGGTTGGGTTAATTAAACCCCTGAGGGAGTCCTACATCCATCATACGAGCCATACAATTAGCAGCTTGCCCTGCAGTGGCAGGATTTGCAGGCAGGTTAAAGTCACCGAGAACTACCAAATCGTGATATTTAATTTATAGCTCCAGTGCCAAAGCAGGGAACTCTGCACAGAAAACGCTGTCTACCCCTGGAGGCCGGTATACAAGTAGAGCAGAGAGAGTAACATTAGGCAAAATTAAAATATGGAGCAAAATGCATTCCATTTTTAAAAAGTACTTAGAAACAGTACTAAGCACCTTATATTTAGTTTTATGCATCATGGTCACCCCACCACCAGGATGGGGGCCATGCGATCCAAATGAACCAGTGCAGAGTTAGCCGGGAGGGCCTGAACAATGGCAGGACCGAGCGTCTCTCTTAGCCATGTTTCTGTTAGAAACAGAAATTCAAAATCACTATTAGTTATGAGGTCATAGCAATCCATAGAATGAGCAACTAGCGAATGTGTGTCCAACAAGACACACTGCAGCGCAGCTAGTTGTTTAATTTTTGGAGTGGCAAAGAATTTCAGAAAGCCACTAGGCCATCTGGTGTTAGGGGGGGCTAGGGATAACAACATGCTGCGTTCCAGCCTACTTGGTACCGTATTGGTACTGGCACCCTACACCTTTCCGTGCACGGAGGGGCACAGACGGGCTTCCCTTAAGTGTGTCTTCGGTGTGCGGTCAGTGCGCCCGCAGTGCCCGTCCACTGCGTGGGTGAGTGGCATAGCACATAAATGCCGGGAGCCACTGACGAAGCGCCAGACGAAGCCCCGGACAAAGTGTCTGTAATCAGTGAGAAAATATGTCAATTTCACAAACCCCGACTGAAAGCAAGTAGCTTCAGCACATAATTTAAACACAATAGCACATTAGCAGTAAAAAATGTAAAACAACCAAACACCGGGCGAGAGGTTTTCAAATTGTAATCCAGTAGGGATAACCTCACCTCTGCAGTAGTGTGAGAACAACGCATACAGATGTGAGCATACTCAGGGAAAGTAAAGAAAGAAAAAAACAGCAGTATTACCAGAAAGTGTTCATAACTTTACTATTTACCTTCATGAAGAGAAATGATTGCTGTGTTTCAAGCCTGCTTATTCTCCTATGCATATGTATCACATGCTCTGAGTGGACCATAAGGAAGGTAGTGTAAGAACATATTTAAAGGGTAAGTTTACAAATATAGTACCTTTTGAATTTTTATTTCCTGAGAGCTACTGAAGAAAACTGTGTGGCGTAAATATGTCAGTAAAGAAAAAAAGAGGCAGCCAGACATGTGATGTCATCAGTGATGTCATTAATGACATTTGAGTTTGAGATGTCATCTTTGATGTCATGGGTGTTAGTCATAGCAGTGCACGGTGATGGCGCAAGTTATGGTTGCTTAGCTTACCATAACTGCTAAATTTCAGGGGGTTTTCAGTTTTATTTGTAACCATAATATGGATAGGTTGTTATGAGTGCAAAGTAACCATAATGTCCCTTTAAAAATGTTTTTGCACTGAATTAGTTTGGTTTTTCTTAGGGCAACTGAACCATAACGTCCCTTTAATAATGATTTTTCACTGAATTGGATAGGTTTTTAGTAGCGCAACTTAACCATAACGTCCCTTTAACAAAGTTTGTTCACTATATATATATATATATATATATATATATATATATATATATATATATATTCAGTAAAAAAACTCTGTTAAAGGAACGTTATGGTTCAAAGTAAAACCGAAAAACCCCTGAAATTCGGCAGGGGTCATAATTGTAATTCATTTTGGAGGGAACAGTTTAGGATATGTGTCTGGAATTTCTTTGCAATTTGCAATGAAAGAAGGACTTGGGAAGGTCATGGACATGCTTCCAAATTCTCAAGTAATTCTTTCTCAGATTGCGCAGAGACAAATGTGGCTACATACTTCTTCATTTGGTCCACAAATGGAGAAAGCAAGGTGCAATGTCAATAAGGCTGTTTGTGCCTTTCTAAGAGATGTTGGCATGTCCTCTTTTCACAATGAAAATATTATGTTTCGTAGCACATACATTTTGCGCAGAGATGGAGTCCATCTTACTTATGCTGGCAATCCGATTTTTCTGAGAAATGTACAAAATGCATTGCAACCTTTTTTGGAATTACAGCATCCATTTTGTAGTAGGTGTTGACCATTTCAAGTTTTCAAACACAAACAAACACCACCAAAAGGCTCTTTCAGAGCCACCACTTCCTCCCAGACAAAACTGCTATGGTTATGATAGGGCAGCACCCCAAAATTTAAGATGTTTTCAAACTGTCCGTGGACTTCAAAAAAATACACAAGGCCCTGCTCCATTTATTTTCCACTTCTATTTTTAAACTGTGAAAGGCGGCTCTGAAAAGAGCCTTTTTTTATATAATTTTTTGGGGTTTTTTACACACAACAAATTAGGAATGGAGGGAAAAAGAGGGTAAGGGGGGACACCAACCACAGGGATAAGAAAGGGTGGGTGGAGAGAGGAAGATGTAGGGTGGGCCTTACTTAGGCAGTGAGCAGGTCTTCTTGTGCTCTGAGACCAGAGTTTCAAAAGCACTTCGAAGTCTCCCCCCCTGCAGAGTACTGCATCACAGTACATACACACAACTGTGACCCTCGAAAGGTAAGGGTCATCAGCATTGCGAATGGTCTGTGAGGCAGCTTGAGGAATACGCTGTCCCACAGGAGTGTTCCTTGTGGTGACAGGATCAGAAACGGAGGATGTAGTTTAGGAAGTCAACCTATTACGCTCTTCGCAAGGTACAGCCTTGCGAATGGCCCCAGCATGGAACGACCTTAGGTGTCGCTTCATAGTAGTCGTACCAAAGCTGTACGAACCAAGCCTCCCGCGACTGAGCACTATTTTGCACTCTTTGCAGGTGACTTGGTTCGCACACACCTTAGGTCCATTACCATGAATGGTAAATAACTGCCACACCCAGTCATGCACACAGCACACATACATTGCAGAACACCCCAACCCATACCTTCTTTATTTTTTTCAACAGACCCTAAAGAATGCCTACCAAAAATCAAGTCCGTAGAAAGCAACGCAGAAGTAGAGCAAATGAAAATAGAAATGTCCAAAATAAGCATACATCTCTAGCAGAATTTGTGAAAAAAAGTTCAAACAAAACAACTAATGCAGTCATTTAGCGAAACAAAACAAGCTTCAAGTACAGAAACTTTGCCTCCTCTATCAAAATGTAAAACGAAACAGAAAACAATTAACAAGAATTCAGCTACCACTACTGATAAAACTGCTCCTGTAAATCTTGATATAGTGCCAAGTAAGCATACCAAAAAAAGTATTTTAGCAAAAATGTTCCGCCACAGAGTCCTTCAAAATCTTATAAAAACAGGAGAGAAATCATGCACAACCCTTAAAACCTACCGTAGGAAATTAATCTTAGAAGATTTGACAGACAGTGCAATCCTTCTCAAAAGTTATTTATTTTAGTGTTAAACAAAATGAAACCACTAACAAAACTAATGACTAAATTACAAAAAAGACTTCTCAATAAACGAAATGTCAACAAAAATAACTTCTTAAATATCTGTGGAGGTGAGTGGAGTCACACTAAATGCACAGAACCATATTTTAATGAAAAAGCATACAAACAAAAGCAAACAAATACAATTGCCATACATAGCAGTGGACGAGGTTATGAAAAAGTTAATAATACCATAATGGAACAAGAAATACTGCTTACAAAAATATCCCCAGAAAACTGAGAATTACCTCTCCATTCAACTGAATCAGAATGTCTAGTATACAAATGGCCATGTACGTCAATGTGTAACATTCCCAAAAAATCTTTCAAGTCTTTACGCCAATTCCTCAATCAGTATGTGAAAGACAAAGACAAAATCAAAATTAAACTACTGCAAAATATGGATACCTGTCCAGTGCGCAAGTACACAGGACTACAAGGACATTCATTGGCCTGAATTTCAGGACCTACTTGCAAAACCACCTTCCATCATATCAAAATAATATCAACACATCATTCAACTATAAGAAATCTAGTCCATAAACTGTACTATGCTAAAAGTCCTGCTTTAGCACTAGCCAATTTAAATAACATTCTTCTACATGGTACAGCAAAAGACTTACTTGCAGAAATCCACTATATCCAGAAAAAATATTTTGGAAGTGAAAGCCACTTACAGAATGAAATAGCTTTAAAATAAATTAGCAACAATTCTATGCATGGCAACCTTCTACTACGCACATACAAAAAAGAAATACTGAAATTTAAAAGTACATCTGCTGAAGTACCAAACCATGTGTGTGTATGTTGCCGCAGAACTTTTTATAAAAGTAACACAAAAACTGTAGACCTAACATACAAAATAGAAGACAATGAAGATTCTAAATGGTTTGAATTAGCTCTGTACCTTATAGGAGAAAACAAATACGAAATAACTGACCCCTTAATACTTTGCAGTTACTGCACTACAAAACTTGACAAAAACCAAACTCCTTCACGTGCTATCACAAATAATTTGGAATTATTCCCACTACCAAAACCCCTACAACTCAATTTATAGGAGAGCATCATATTTCAAACAGTGCACCCCTTTCAAGCAATAATACGCCTTCAACCAAAAACAGCAAAATTACCTCCCTCTGAATTGGTGAAAGGTATTCGTGGAAAAGTAGTGTATTTACCATCAGATCTAAAACAAAATGTGCACACTCTGGGAGTACAACGTCCAATGGAGCAATCTTTAATTATCTTAGTAAATGGTGTACTTACAAAAGACCAAAAAAAATGGCAACAACTGGTAGATTTACATAAAGTTAGACAAGCCTTGCAATATCTAAAAGACAATAATGAATACTACAGTGAAATTAATATTGAAGAAAACTTGAAGGAAACCACTGAAATAATTCAAGAGTCACCAGAAGCTGGTCAATTTGAGCTTCTAGATCCTGCTACAGTATCCAATACTTTAGACCGTTATAAAATTCATCCATTGCACTCTAATGACACAGTAGAAGATGCACTAGACACATACCAAATGCGACAAACAAAAGAATCACCAATCAGCATATGGGAAAAAAAAGTATAGAAGCACGTGCTTCTCCTCTACTCTTTCCTACTGGCAAAGGAGGAAGGTACGATGATAGAACTATTCAAACAACAGCATCAGAATACCGCTTGTTACGGATGTATTCTGAAGATCCCAGATTTAGACAAAATGTGGAATACATATTCCACCTACTCTTTGAAAGTGAACTAGCAACTCTATGTTATGGAGTTGCACACACATTAAAATCAGGAACCCACTTTCAAAATATGTCAGCTACACAATTATTACAAAAAGTGCAACAAAAAGATGAGGTTTTACAATCAAGTATTACAAATCTATTAGCAAACATGCGTGGTACTAAAGAGTACTGGCTCCAAAGTCATGGAGATGTACGTTGTATGATAAGAAACCTTGGACCACCCACTTGGTTTGTTACATTAAGTTGTACAGAATATTCATGGGATGATTTACTCGATTTCCTACTCATAGCAAACAAAAGCAAAACAAAAATAGATATACTAACACCTGGAGAACTTTGTTCTCTAGATCCTGTTAATGTTTCAAGATATTTTCACCATCACTTCATAGCTATGCTACACTTTATTTGTAATAAAACTGTTCCTCCCCTTTGAGAATTGCAACACTTCTTTTGGAGAAAAGAATACCAAGCCAGAGGAGCACCACATATCCACATGCTTTTATGGATTAAAGATGCTCCTAAATTTGCTCAAGACAATGATGCCACTGTGTTACAGTTTATCGAACAATATGTCACTTGTGGAATTCCATTGGAAGCAACAAATGGTGATCTCCATGCATAAATTTTACAATTTCAAAGACACAAATGTGGCAAATAGGGAAATACTACACCAAATGCCGCTTTGGTTTCCCTAGACCAGTTACAAAAACAGGTCAAGTAAACAACTTCATGTCTTCAGTTAGACATAGTGTTAAAGGTAAATCACCTAAAAATGCATATTATATAAAAAGAACAGAAGAAGAAAAATATATCAATGATTACAATGCAATCATTGCCCACTTATGGAATGCAAACATAGATGTGCAGTACATTGCAGACAATTCCACTGCAGTTGCACGATATGTTACAGCATACTTAACCAAAGCAGAAAAAACAGAGCTCCAAGACCTCTGGAATGACCTGTCATCAGACAAAACACTGCCTCAGAAATTATACAGCTTGGGCATAAAAATGCTCTCCCATAGAAAATGTGGCTCCTATGAAGCAGCAGATCGTTTAACTGGTACTGCTTTGTATGGAAAATCTGAGAATATAGTATGGCTAAATCTTGGTCCTGCTAAATCTAGAAAAAGAGTTCTGAAATCATATAACGACATAGAACCAATAGCCAAACATGATCCCAACAGCCAAGACATTTTAAAAAAACAATTTGCTGGACACATACTACCCAAACAGAAGTACCACTTTGGAAACCATGTGTCTATACCACATAGCCCAAAACTTCACATACAAAGATAATATAAAACCTGATGAAAAAAAGGTAGATAGAGAGTGTCAAATTGTGAAGGCAGTTTAGTAAAACTCATCAAACTAAATTTAATTAATCTTATCAAATTGTCATTAAAGACTCCTCAACATAAAGAACTATATTACATGTTCCTTCTACAACTCTTTAAACCATGGAGAAAAGAAGGAGAAATACTAGATAACTGTGACTCCTACGGTGATGTTTTCAAAGCAAATGAAAGCACTGTAACTGATGTAAACTTTGTACACTACAAAACAACGTTGCACAATAAACAGCAACACAAAGAAGAACTCCAGGCCCAACTAGATAAGGACACTCCTGACAGTAGTCAACCTTCTGTAACAGGAAGCCAAGAACCACTGGGACAGCCACTAATTGCAAGTGAGAAAGAATTAGCTATGACGGAAGTAGAAAACACGTTGTGTCAGTATGAAGATAAAGAAGACTTAACTATACTACATTCAAAACTAAACAATGAGCAACTTAACATTTTTCAAGAAGCAACAAAAGAAATTGCACATGGTACACAACATGAAAATAAAGAATGTACCTGCCAAAATCACAAACCTATACTACTATACGTCAGTAGTGTAGCTGGTCCAGGTAAAACATTCTTAATCAAAATCATCAGCAAGTTCCATCAACAATTGACAAACAACAAACGGTCAGCTGTTGTAACTGCCCCCACAGGTTTATCTGGCTACAACATAGGCGGTGTCACTTTACACAGATTACTACTCCTGCCAGTAGAACACCAAAACAAATTAGACTATTACAAACTTTCTACAGAAGCTGCAATAGAACTACGCAGAGTATTAAACAAATGAAAATGCTACTAATAGATGAAGTGAGCATGGTCTCCAACCTAATGTTGGCTTTGACTCACCTCAGTTTACAAGAAGTACTCAAAACAGATTACAAAGAGCTGTTTGGAGGAAAACACATTATTGTTTTCGGAGATCTTCTTCAATTAACACCAGTGAAAGATGAGCCTATTTTTAAAACCTTAGGACACAAACTCTGCCGTAAAACTGTTGGCAGTATTGGAAATGTCAACCTTTGGCAACATTTCCAATACAGAGAATTAACAGAAAACATGCGGCAATCTGCAGATCTCAATTATGCCAACATCTTAAAAAGTATTAGAGTTGGTGTACTATCTCAAGAAGCACAAGCAATATTAAAAACCCAGCACATTCATGCACTTTATGGCGATAATGCATGTGCTATGCATGTTATGGAACAATTAGCACACAAAAATGTCAATTGTATGGCCTTAATGCCAACTCTTGCAAGCTGTTTCAAATTCAATGAAACAATGTTAAAAAAAGAAATGCACCCAATAATTGAAATTAGCGCAACAGACAAACTAGACATACATGGTATTACACTACCCATGTGTTAACAAGCCACAACAAGACTAAATAGTTTAGAAAATTCAATCTCCAACACAGCTGGATTGGAAAAAATATTAAAATTATCCTTAAACTGCAGAGTAATGCTTAAACGTAACCTTGACGTGGATCAAGGACTAGTTATTGGAGCACTGGGTACAGTTGTTGGCTTTCAAACATACCCACGTGACAACAACATTCAGTTTGTCAATATTCTCTTTGACAAAATTTCAGAAGTGAAAAGGATAGGACGCTCAACAGCTCGATTCCTTCTTTTCAAAAACATGTATGTACGCATAGAACAATTTTCTCTAAACCTTGCATACGCAGTCACCATTCATAAATCACAAGGTCTTACCCTAGACAAAGCATTGATAGACATTGGTAACACAGTCTTTAAAGAAGGCTTGAGCTACGTAGCACTATCACTCTTACTTACACTGGACGGTCTATTTCTAATCAACTTTGATGCAAGTAAAGTAAACGCTGAAATTCCTTGCATTTTAGAATACAATAGACTTTGTTCACTATACACCCCCCATCTAAAAACATATCCTCTTCCACAAAAAGTAAAATGTTGTAAAAGAAAACTAAATCAAACAGAAATGCAACAGGATGTCACTGCAAATCCTCCAAAGAGAGTAAAAAAAAAGAATACTTCATCAAGTACCACAAACAAAAAAGAAACTATTACTTAAAGTAAACCAGGTACTTCTTCAAAGAAGGAAGACAAACTCAAAAAAAAGCACTCAGATTCAGAACTACCTGGTCCATTTAAACTTTCAAATATAATTGGTGTAAGTTGCTATGCAAATGTAGCAATGAATATGCTATTTCAATTGCCACCAATTGTTGACAACATTTACTTACACAGTACAGACCAATTGTGTTTGCAAATGTTAGTACTTCATAGAAACGCAACAAACAATCCTGACAACACGTATAGTGTTTATGGAATAAGACAACAATTGGACTACTGTGCTGGAATGGTGAAATTCACTATAAACTCACAGGAAGATCCACAATAATTTCTAATGTACTTACTACAAGTACTGGAAAACAAAAACATACCTATAAATGAAATCTTCCAGATTTCATACATGTGAAAACATACATGCACTCTCTGCAACAATGTGACACAAGAACAAATCCCCAATGAGTGCTTCGTGTATGTATCAATACCTAATTGTGAATCCGTTCGATTTCAGCAACTTGTCAAAAAAGCAAACCATGATATATTATGTACTACCTGCAATTCGGATAATCGCTCTACCTTACTAATACAAACACATAGTAAATACGTAATACTAATGCTTCTACGTTACAATGCAGATGGTACCAAAACCAACTGCAAGCTGACTGAATTCACACATGGTCAAGTATCACTTGGTAAGAAAACCTTCACAACAATAGGTATAATCTACCACACAGGAGCCACAACCACTGCAGGTCATTATACTGCATATATAAAAAAAAATGTGGATGGTTCGAATGTAATGATAGTATCATTACTCTAAAGCAGAGATTACCAGAACATCTTACAAATGCTTATTTAATCTTCTTAAAACCAAAATTTATTAACTAAACTGTACTTAAACATTAACTAAACTTCTATTAAAAAACTATAAACTGTTACAATATGCCAACAGCTATCTAACTGCCCCAAGATTCTACAACAACTAAACAGATAAATGAATACCACTAAATTATATAAAAAAATAAACAGTTAGAATACGCCAACTGGTATCTAACTGCCCCAAGATTTTCAATAACCAAACAGATCGATCAATACCACTACATTATAACAAAAAATAGACAGTTAGAATATGCCAACAGGAATCTAACTGCCCCAAGATTCTACAACAACTAAACAGATAAATCAATACCACTTCATTATAACAAAAAATAGACAGTTACAATATGTCAACAGGTATCTAACTGCTCCAAAAATCTGAAAAAAGCCAATATATAGAACATTAGCCAGGACCAACAAGTGAACACTGAAAACAAACAAACAAATAGATTGTAGCATAACAAAAACGTTTTTTTTTTAATCCAACATGGATTTTTTTTCCACAGACCCAGTGATTTTAGCAACAAACACTGAAACTGAGCAAATTGCACATTACACTGGTTTGTAATGTACTAAATATGAGGGTCAAAAAAATAAATGTTGATTATTCAATGTTATAAGTCTTTACAAAATACCAATACTAACATTATCTTTTCTTTTATCACAGAAATTAACAAGGAATACATGTACTCCAGTTACTAGTATAACCATCACAGCAAATCACACCCATAGTGAGTTATAACTTCAGTGTTTATAAATTTGGTCTTGACCATGCACCCAAGACTCTAGGCCCTGGCCATAACCACAGCAGCATACCACACCCATAATAGCTTATAACTTCGGTGCTTATGAGTTTGGCCTTGTCCATGCACCCAAGACTGGATAAGCCACTATTGGTGTGACACCCCATAGAGTCAAACATTTTAACTGTGCCATATGGGCACTTTTAATGTCCGCGAACATGACGAGTGTTCTTAGAACAGTTTCAACTTGCCCACGAGCAGTACGGACAGGTATAGCATCCTCTGGAAAACCCCATTTCGTTTCCTTACGAACATTTCAGAACACTGCACATGTTCTTAGAACAGATTCAACTTGCCTGCGAAGAATACGGACAGGCATAGCGTCCTCAGGACACACCTATTTCGTTTATTTATGAACATTTCAGGACACTTGATGTGTTCTTAGAACAATTTCAACTTGCCTACGAACAATACGAACAGGCATAGCATCTTCAGGACACCCCGATTTTTTTATTGATGAACATCCCAGGACACTTGATGTGTTCTTAGAACAGTTTCAACTTGCCTACGAACAGTACGGACAGGTATAGCGTCCTCAGGACAGCCCCATTTTGTTTATTTACGAACATCCCAGGTCACATGTTCTTAGAACAATTTCAACTTGCCTACGAACAATACGGACAGCGTCCTCAGGACACCCCCATTTCGTTTATTTACAAACATTTCAGGACATCGTCTGTATTCTTAGAACAGTTTCAACTTGCCTGCGAACAATACGGACAGTCATAGCATCCTCAGGACACACCTATTTTGTTTATTTACGAACATTTCAGGACACCGCGTGTGTTCTTAGGACAGTTTCAGCTTGCTTGCGAACAATTTAGACAGGTCTAGCGTCCTCAGAACACCCTCATTTTGTTTATTTACAAACATCCCAGGACACTTGATGTGTTCTTAGAACAATTTGAACTTGCCTTTGAACAATACGGACAGCGTCCTCAGGACAACCCTATTTCGTTTATTTACGAACATTTCAGGACACCGCGTGTGTTCTTAGAACAGTTTCAACTTGCCGGCAAACAAAATGGACATACCATCCTCAGGACACACCCATTTTGTTTATTTACGAACATCTCAGGACACTTGATGTGTTATTAGAACAATTTCAACTTGCCTACGAGCAGTACGGACAGGTATAGCGTACTCAGGACACCCCCATTTTGTTTATTTACGAACATCCCAGGTCACATGTTCTTAGAACAATTTCAACTTGCCTACGAACAATACGGACAGCGTCCTCAGGACACCCCTATTTCGTTTATTTACAAACATTTCAGGACATCGTCTGTATTCTTAGAACAGTTCCAACTTGCGAACAATACGGACAGTCATAGCATCCTCAGGACACACCCATTTTGTTTATTTACGAACATTTCAGGACACCGCATGTGTTCTTAGGACAGTTTCAGCTTGCTTGCGAACAATTCAGACAGGTCTAGCATCCTCAGAACACCCTCATTTTGTTTATTTGCAAACATCCCAGGACACTTGATGTGTTCTTAGAACAATTTCAACTTGCCTACGAACAGTACGGACAGGTATAGCGTACTCAGGACACCCCCATTTTGTTTATTTACGAACATCCCAGGACACATGTTCTTAGAACAATTTCAACTTGCCTACGAACAATACGGATAACGTCCTCAGGACACCCCATTTCGTTTATTTACGAACATTTATGGACATCGTCTGTATTCTTAGACCAATTTCAACTTGCCTACGAACAATACGGACAACGTCCTCAGGACACACCCATTTAGTTTATTTATGAACATTACAGGACACTGCGTGTGTTCTTAAAACAGTTTCAGCTAGTTTGTGAACAATTTGGACAGTTCTAGTGTCCTCAGAACAACCCCATTTTTTTATTTATGAACATCCCACTACACTTGATGTGTTCTTAGAACAATTTCAACTTGCCTACGAACAGTACGGACAGGTATATCGTCCTCAGGACACCCCCATTTTGTTTATTTACGAACATCCCAGGACACATGATGTGTTCTTAGAACTATTTCAACTTGCCTACGAACCATACGTACAGGAATAGTGTCCTCAGGACACCCCCATTTCGTTTATTTAGAACATCCCAGGATACTTGATTTGTTCTTAGAACAGTTTCAACTTGCCTACGAACCATACGGACAGGCATAGTGTCGTCAGGACACCCCATTTTGTTTATTTACGAACATTTCAGGACACTTGTATTGTCCGCGGTCAGAAGGAACACTACAGGGGTGCCTGCCACCTAAATAAATACAAAATTTAACCCATCTCTTACTCCCCCACCCTCCACAAACGGTCTTACACACAAAACACTTTACTAAATAGTATTTTTCCACCAAGTTTCACTGCGCTGTCCGTGGACGTCCGCAAATCCAAGATGGCGGGTGTTTCCAAAAATCTGACGCACTTCACGTTCTTCACCATCCAATCAGCGAACACGTTGCAAGTCTGCAGACATGACGCAAGCCGATTGGCCAATCAGGACACTGTCCGCGGAGCGAACAGGGAAGTGTGTCAGCGGACCGAACATAGATATCACTAATTTCTAGTGACCTACTTTTTGGTCATTTAAAAAAAAAATACTGGACGGATTTTCACTAATTTGCAAACGCACGCTTTCGGGACCAAGCCGCTGCCCCTGGTCCAAATTTGGTGAAAATCCGTCCAGCGGTTTGGGCTGTAGGCGTGAGCAAAGTTTTTTCCCCATTCAGTCTATGGGAAAAAAATAAGTTTTGGCACCCCCCCTATAACTTTGCCACCCCTGGACCAAGTGACCCATATACTTGTTTTGCAAAGTTTGGTGAGGATTTGTCCAGGGAGAGCTAAGTTATAAGCCGCCCAAAAAGGGCTCTTCCTATGGAAACAGCAACTTAACCATAACTACACATCCACTAAGGTGGCTGTGTAATATATATTACACGGCCTGCGGTAATGGCCGTGTAGTAATGGTTAAGTTTGTAAACCCACAGGATGAGGCACTTTTTGGGAAGCTTATAAATTTGCGAATCCTGGACAAATCCTCACCAAACTTTGCAAAAAAGTATATGGCCCATATAAATGAATTATTTAGGCAAGTTTGGTGATGTTTTGTCTATGGGGGGGGGCAAAGTTATAGGGGGGTCCCAATTTTGTTTTTTTTCCATAGACATAACGGAAAAAAATGTGCTCACACCTACAGCCCAAACCGCTGGACGGATTTTCATCAAATTTGCTCCAGGAGGAGTGGCTTTGTCCCAAAAGCATGCTTTTGTAAATTTGTTGTAAATCTTTTCGAGTAGTTTGACCAAAACGTAAGTCCAAAAAATGAGTGATATCTGGCTTTGCTTTTCTGACCCCTTTCCCTGTTCGGATTGCGGACAGGATCTGATTGGCCTAGAAGGCGAAGTGATGTCCGCGGACATCGGACGTGCCCCCCCTATTGGATGGCAAAAAGCGCAAAGTGCATCAGATTTTTGGAAACTCCCGCCATGTTGGATTTGCTGACATTCTGGCGGTGTCCACAGACACTGCAATAGGAAAATATAAAAAAAAACACAACATTGCACTTATCAAACTTATCAAACAATCTCTGGGCAGGTAAGGGGTGATGAGAATGCGATGGGTTACGGACAAAAGAAGCCAAAAAATAGGTGTTTTTCACCCCACAAGTCTGCAAACAGTCCAGATGTTCGGTGACAGCCCTGTGATGTTCGCAAACACTTTAGATGTTCGGGGACATCTGTGCCTATTTCTGCATTACTTGGATGGCTTATAACTATGGCACCACTCAATGAAATTGCATGGCATTTTTTAATGTTATTCTAGGCTTGATTCTGAAGGGTTTGGAAAGTGTGGAACTGTTTTGTCAAGAGTGAACAAATTTAGAGGGGGGGGGTCCCAAAATATTTTAAAGGCTTATAAATGTGGTGCCATTTGACGAATCTGAACAAAAGTTTGCACAACAATTTTAAATGTAGATATAAATGTTTTTGTAAAGTTTGGTGGGATTTTCTCAAGAGGGGGCTAAATGAGAGGGCGGTCTCAACATTTTTAGATGGCTTATAACTTTGTTGCCATTTGAGGAATGTGCACAAACGTTTTCAGAAAGATTATAGACCCAACCTTCAATGGTTGTGTAAAGACTGAATGGATTTTGTAAAGTGGTGGCTAAGTTATAAAACTATTCTATGTACATACATTTTGACACTTTGGAAAAAATAAAACATGGGCAGATTTCAAGCAAACTCATTTAAGGAGCATTGACAAGTGTCATAATGCAGGTACAAAAAATAGTGATATACCTTTGGAGACTGAGGTATATAGCCTGTGGCCATGGGCAGTGACCAGATTGTCCGGGGGATGGTATAAGGTCATGACCCGGACAATCTGGCTACTGGCCAGGATCGCGAGGGATGAAAAATAGTGTAAAGTGGCCATGTCCACCTGTGACCGGCTATGTGGTAAAGTTATTCAAAAGTAGAATAGGTTTGAAAGGGAAAAATAATGTGCTTGTGGTAATATGGTCATAGGGTTCTGACTTCGCCTTCTGCAGGCAGCCATGGAAAAGGAAGAGGGGCTCTGTACAGAACCCTGCCTTCTCTTTCTATGGTGGCCATCTTGGAAAAGGATTTTTCTTCCTACATCGGACCGGCGCAGGTGTCCCGCTGTAGGAAGAAAAATATATTTTTTAGCACCCTGGGTTCCCGCTTTGAGAACTCGGGGTGCTAATGGTCTTTATCTCCCATTGCAGGGGCGGCAATGGAGGATAATGTTCTGGAGCCCTCGTTATTTATTTATTTATTTCTTCATAATGCACCAAAGCCCGCAGGCATCAGGCCGCACACAGACACACTTGGCTTGGGCCAATAACTTAGGCTGCCGGGCCGTTATACCCTGTTCCGGTCACATTAGCATAACAAAAAATGCTAATGGAAATGTTGAAAAAATGTATTGAGGCAGCTGGGGAGCCGGCGTAAGTGGATCTAGGTCACCTGGCCTAAGCCCCGCCCACCTGGTGCCTTCCTGGTTGCTGCTCTTTTTACCACTTAGCAAGCCCCCCCTGCATGGTGCCTTCCGGCTTGTCGCTCTTTTCCCTACTTAAGGAGCCCTCCAGCCTCTTTTACTTTGCAGCTGAGGAGCCAGTGTAAGAGGATCTAGGTCACCTGGCCTAAGCACCACCCACCTTCTTAGCCCTGTCTCTTCCTTCCTGCTCTTAACTCTTAGATCAAGGGCGTGTCTCGCCAGGGCATCCAAAGCGAAGGGCAGTCAAAGAAAAGGGAAATTCCGATCTAGGACCCAAGACCCTGCTAAGATAGCAGGTAAGTATGCACCAACATGTATTTACACCCTCTATCCCCACAGGTCATCCCCACGCTCTCTGGTCCCCACGTGTTGTTCCCTTGTGCCCCCCCCTTCCCTCACACAGGATTCTGTCCTGCTACATTTTGGTTTCACCATCACTGTCTTGTGGCCAATGCTGGATTTTACTTTTATGGACTTCATTGATTTACGGTGCGTTACCGTTTCTCAACTCTCATGCTGGACTTCCTTTGCATCTTGTACTCATGGTGACCCTGAATCATGCTGTTCCCATCTTCATCTTGTATCATGGCTGGCTTGCAAAATGATGTGTTACTACTGACTTCTGCAGTTGTATTCGCTCTCCCCTCTTGCTTCTCCACTTTTTTTGACTGCTTATTCTCTGTTCTGTCCTCCTGTCTCCCTTTTCCTATCTCCTTCCCTCCTCCCCTTACTTTCTTCTACACACTTACTCTATCAGAATTTTCCCTGGACTTAGTATGATAGCAACCTCGTCTGTCGCTCCCCCATCCCCTTACTGTTCCCGCCCCTCCCTCCAGCACTATCTGAAACGTTATCAGGCCTAGTACGATAGTCGCTTGTTTTGTTCCTCCCCTCCCTGCACCCCTCTCCCTCACCTTTTGTTTTTCTCTGGCTCTACCAGAAATGTCGTCAGGCCTAGTACAGTAGTCGCCTGCCTGTTTCCATTTCCTTCCCACTCTCCCCCTCCCTTCCTTATCTATTTCTTAGCTCGTGCACTATCTGAAATGTCGTCAGGCCATGTACGATAGTTAATTTCACATTCTTACTGTTCATGGCCTGTAAGAATATCATTGTATTTTCCCTTGTTCCCTCCCTTGCCTTGAAGCGCTTTGAAACACATTGTGTATAGGCGCTATATAAATAAACTATCATATCATATCATATCTTATCATATGTACTTTACTGAGAAATCTAAAGTAGATGGAGTATAAGATTTTTTTTCTTCTATTTTTTAACTGTGAAAGGTGGTTCCTAAAGGAACCTTTCTTTTTGTTGTTTTAAAAAAAGAAATTTGCAGGAGAGGTTAGAACGTAAGGTGAGGAGGGAAAAGAGGGAAGAGGTAACAAGCACTAATATGGAGGGCCGCAAGATGTTGCGAATGTGTTACTTCTAAGGTAGTGGGCATTCTTTCTCATGCTCCTTCATTACAGCTTCAAACGCACATCGAAATTGCTTCCCCCTCCAGAGTGGTGTGTTGCAGTATAAAGAGAGGACTGTTGTCCTCCAAAGTTATGGATCAACAGCCTCTTTTATTACTTGCAAGGTAGCTGGTGGAAATTTTTGTCACACAGAAGTAGGCTCTGTGGTTACAGTATTGGTTGAGGAAGATGATGTGGAGGAAGACAGCCTACCACTTGCTAAGAAAGGAACAATCTTTCTGAGAGCATTGCAGTAGTTGGATTTGGTGTGGCGGCGCATGGAGGCGGTCCCATAGGAAAAATGTCCACGTAGTCCACGACTGACTACAAAGTTGCACTCAGTGCATTTCACTTTTGTAGATTTAGCCTTTGGTACATTCCCAACAGTTGTAAAGAACTGACCCACCCATGATTTTCTCTGGGGGGTAGAAGTAGGGACTTCCTCTACCTCATCTTCTTGGTCCTCTTCATTGTCTTTGGCAATACCATGCTTTTTTTGTGTGGATTCTGCAGCTGGTGGTGGTTGTGGCTTTTGGGGAGGAGGGGTGGCAATAGCTGATGCCATTTTATAAGATAAATAGCAGTTTTGCTACTATTCTTCCAAGTATGTGCTTTCTACTAGATTGTTAATGGATAATGAGTAAGAATAGGTGTAGAAGCTGTACAAGGGCACATTTTGAGCTTGAAAGTTCCTAGATCAGCAGAAAATGCAGTTCTGAACTGTTGTCGAAGCAAGGACATGAATGTGAAGTGCAAACGTGTTCATGGACACGACGTCATGTCTCGCGCAAGCGCATGGTCATGTGGCTCTGCCCAGAAGGTCCACAATGACGTTCACGGACTCTGACGGAAGCAAAAACTGTGAAAAAGTATAGAACGTGGGAAATGGCAGAGTTTTAAGGTGAAACATTGTAAATTGGACAACAACATTGCTATAATGGGGTAAGCATGATATTAGTAAGTTGTAGGAAAATAGCATGCACTGGTAAAAACCCATGGAATTATCTGAGAAAAAAGTTTTTAAAGAGACATTATGGTTAAGTTGCACCAATACAAACCTATACAATTCATTGAAAAAACTTTGTTAAAGCGTCATTTTGGTTAAGTTGCACTAATAAAAACCTATAATATTCACTGAAAAACTTTGTTAAAGGGACATTATGGTTAAGTTGCACTACTAAAAACCTATAAAATTCAATGAAAACACTTTGTTAAAGGGACGTTATGGTTAAGTTAAACTATTAAAAACCTATAAAATTCAGTGAAAACTTTTTTAAAGGGACATTATGGTTAAGTTGCACTACTAAAAACCTATGAAATTCAATGAAAACACTTTGTTAAAGGGACGTTATGGTTAAGTTAAACTATTAAAAACCTATAAAATTCAGTGAAAACTTTTTTAAAGGGACATTATGGTTAAGTTGCACTAAGAAAAACCTATGAAATTCAATGAAAAAACGTTGTTAAACGGATGTTATGGTTACAAGTTAAACTGAAAATCCCCAGAAATTTGCCAGTTATGGTAAGCTAAGCAACCATAATGCGTGCCACCACTGCTGTTTCGTTCTTCCTTACTTTAGTTTCCCTGTATGTGCCTCTGATGTGTATGCATTGTGGGTCTTCATACGTATTGTTTGTACTAGCACGAGTGTGTAGTAAGTCTTAAATTGTTAGATAGTTGTTACATGTTTAACATTACACATTTCACAATCACCCCTGACATCTTGTTACCAACATTATTAACACAACCCCTTGTTTGGACTTTACATAAAAATAAATTTCACATGTGATGTCATCCTGGGTGTTAGTCTTAGCAGCACACGGTGATAGCACGAGTTATGGTTGCTTAGCTTACCATAACTGGCAAATTTCTGGGGATTTTCGGTTTTACTTATAACCATAATGTGTCAAGGATCGTTGCAATAAATATCATAAGCTAATTAGTGCATTAAACAATGCATTGATTTAAATAGCATTCTATTATGAGGTTCTATCTAGTATACTAAGCTATCATGCAGAAACATAGCATTGTGTCCAGCATACATGATGAAGGTATAATATTTATAATGTTGATATGTTGAATAATAAAATGATAATTGTTTTCTTATTAGAGTTTTGTGTACTGTGAAATATGTAATAAGTAGCTAATAAAACCCATGTATTACATAATTGCATTACTACAGACAAAACACAAAGAGATAAGAACACATACAAATATGGGTGTATGCAGGGAAAGTGAAGTAAGCAAAAAAGCAGAAGTAGTAGCAGAAACAATTCATAACCTAACTAATTATTTTCATGCAAATAAATGATTGCTCTGTTTCAAAGCTGCTATTTATCCTATTTATATGTATCACATGATGTGACTGGACCATAAGGAAAGTAGTGTGAGTACAATGTATACCAATATGAGCATATACAGGGAAAGTACAGCCATAAAAAAACAACAGAACTATCAGAAAGTGCTGATAACTCTCTTGATTACCTTCATGCACAGAAAGGATTGCTGTCTTTCAAGCTTGTGTCTTCCCCTATGTATATGTTTCATATGATGTGAGAGGACTCTAAGGGAATTACTGTAAGAACCTACTTGAAGGATAAGTCTACAAATATAGTATGTTTAAAATTTTTAGTTCCTGACTGTTACTGAAGAAAACCATGTGGCCTAGATATATCAGTAAAGGAAAAAAGAGGGAGCCAGACATGTGATATCATCAGTGATGTCATCAATGACATTTGTGATGTCATCTTTGATGTTGTGGGTGTTAGTCTTAACAGTGCATGGTGGTGGCGCGAGTTATGGCTGCTTAGCTTACCATAACTGGCGAATTTCAAGGGTTTTTCGGTTTTACTTGGAACCACAACGTCGCTTTAACAATGTTTTTTTTACTGAATTTCATAGGTTTTTAGTAGCGCAACTTAACCATAACGTCCCTTTAACAAAGTTTTTTCACTGAATTTCATAGGTTTTTAGTAGCGCAACTTAACCATAACGTCCCTTTAACAAAGTTGTTTCACTGAATTTCATAGGATTTTAGTAGCACAACTTAACAATAATATCTCTGACTTTATGTACATGTAACATAGAACAAACTGAACCTACGCTACTGAATTTTATGTCCGTGAACTCTTCTAATGTCCGCGGACATATGCGGACAACAGCACCACTATCCAAAAAGTCTGGGGGTATGTTTAATTGTTATATCATAACATGTGAACATTTTACAAATTCACAAACCAACACACATAAACATTAAATGTAGTAATAAATAAGAATTGTAACACATATGAATAACACACTAACCATTCATTTAAATACAATATGTTCTAAAATGGAATATACCAAAAGAAGAAAAATAGGCTTCCAACATGATTACCTCACAGAAACTCCACAACCAAGAACAACAGCAGATCTACAGACCACTCAGAACACACCTTACCAGAAGCTAGTAAGTGTACTGCATTTTACTCATATATTTGTAAACTTTCTGTATTAGATACAAAAAAAATGATATTATAAATGTATAGTACTCTGGAGTGGCTAGAGGAGCATTTCCCACGTGAGGAAATGTCAGAAGATAGTGAATCTAATGGAAGACACTTTACAATATAAACCATTTAATTATTATTATTTTATATACATTTAACATATATATTTCTTTTTTTGTACAGAGCATACCAAAATTGAAAGTACTACAGAAAAAGCTGTAGTGGATAAGACTCTTCACAACATAGAAGAAAAAATGGACCTACTGTTGCCTAATTTTAATAGTTTAAAAAACTTTGTGGAGGATCATTTTAAACAAAAAACTAAGTAGCATTGTCCCACATGTACCTGTCCCCCCTCACCATATCCCAGTCAATTATCCCGAAAACCTCTCCATGAACCAAAACTTTTGATGAGATTTTCATCCCTTCTTCACCTCATATAAATCCTATTGAAACCCCTAATTCTCCTGTTTTTGTTTCAGTTTCTGCCTCACCTTCTTTGTCATAAATTTAAAATCCATATAAAATAAAGTAAAATTATTATATAGTGTCCTAATTCATTTCTTGTCTTTTTCAAGCAGTTCAGGTGTCCGCGGACAGCCCGGGTGTCCGGAATGTTCCTAAAGAAACGAAAATGGGAACGTCCTAAGGACACTATATTTGTCCGTAATGTTTGCATGCAAGTTGAAACTGTTCTAAGAACACACGCAGTGTCCTGAAATTTTCGTAAATAAACAAAATAGGGGTGTCCTGAGGATGCAATGCCTGTCCGTATTGTTCACAAGCAAGTTCAAACTGTATGTTTGTAAATAATCAAAATGGGGGTGTCCTGAGGACGCTATGCCTGTCCGTATTGTTCACAAGCAAGTTCAAACCGTTCTAAGAACACAGGCGGTGTCCTGAAATGTTCGTAAATAAACGAAACGGGGGTGTCCTGAAGACGCTATGCCTGTCCGTTTTCTTCGTAGGCAGGTTGAAACTGTTCTAAGAACACATCATGTGTCCTATAATGTTCGTAAAAAAACGAAATAGGGGTGTCCTTAGAACACTATACCTCTCCGTAATGTTTGCATGCAAGTTGAAACTGTTCTAACAACACACACGGTGTCCTGAAATGGTCATAAATAAACAAAATAGGGGTGTCCTGAGGACGCTATGCCTGTCCGTATTGTTCGCAACCAAGTTGAAACTGTTCTAAGAACACAGGTGGTGTCCTGAAATGTTCGTAAATAAACAAAATGGAGGTGTCCTGAGGACGCTATGCCTGTCCGTATTGTTCGCAAGCAAGTTCAAACTGTTCTAAGAACACAGGCGATGTCCTGAAATGTTCGTAAATAAACGAAATGGGGGTGTCCTGAAGACGCTATGCCTGTCCGTTTGGTTCGTAGGCCGGTTGAAACTGTTCTAAGAACACATCATGTGTCCTATAATGTTCGTAAATAAACAAAATAGGGGTGTCCTTAGAACACTATACCTCTCCGTAATGTTTGCATGCAAGTTGAAACTGTTCTAAGAACACACGCGGTGTCCTGAAATGTTAGTAAATAAACAAATTAGGGGTGTCCTGAGGAAGGCTATGCCTGTCCGTATTGTTCGCAACCAAGTTGAAACTGTTCTAAGAACACAGGTGGTGTCCTGAAATGTTTGTAAATAAACAAAATGGGGGTGTCCTGAGGACGCTATGTCTGTCCGTATTGTTCGCAAGCAACTTGAAACTGCTCTAAGAACAAACGCCTGTCCGTAACTGTTTCGTTTGACGTGTGACGCAGTTTTAATTACTTCAGGACCCGAACAGTGTCCATAGAACACCAACGCGCATGCGCAAAACACTGTCAGTACATTTGATGTCCTGCGGACAGCCGCTCCATTTGCGGACATGTTCGCGAAGCTATCATGTGACCGTGCCCATGCTGATCATGTGTTCTGATTGCGGACACTGTTCGTGTCCCCAAACAATTTAAAAGTACATTTTTAAGTAATCCACAATATTTATCAATAAAAACTCACCATAGCATAAGTCCCATATACTAATCCTGAGTTTCTACATACTTTTTGAAACTTTTTGAACCCTTTTTTGTGTTCGATCTGTCCGCGGACAGTGCGCATGTCCGCAAACTGCGTACAAGCACCCCTATAAAAGACCACACCCTAGAGCTCATTCTCATTGTGTTTCTGGCTATTCTACAGAGCACAGCGAATTTTGCTGCCAACTGCAGATTTCCATCGCGAACCTGATGGCATCCATGGCTCCACTGCTGCCACCTGGTGCTGCATCTGCCTCAGCACCACCCCCACCCCCTCCACCACCACCACCCCCCAAGGGCCTGAAGAGGGGAACAGGAGTGAGGATGCAGAGGAGGAAGAAGAGGATGATGAGGATGAGGGAGTTGAACTCCCTACTACCAGCACTCGGCGTGAGTCTTGGGTGTGGCGGTTATTTACCATTTGTGGTATGGTCCTAAGGTGCGTGTGAACCACGTCACCTGCAACAAGTGCAAAATGGTACTCAGTCGCGGGAGGCCTGGTTTTTACAGTTTTGGGACCACTACCATGAAGCGACACCTAAAGTCATTCCACACTGGGGCCGTTCACAAGGTTGTACCTTGCAAGGAGCGTAGTAGGTTGACTTCCTCTACTTCAACCTCTGTTTCCGATCCTGTCACCACAAGGACCACTCCTGTGGGACAGAGTATTCCTCAAGCTGTCTCACAGGCCATAAACAATGCTGATGACCCTTACCTTTCGAGGGTCACAGTTGTGTGTATGTACTGCGACGCAGTACTCTGCAGGGGGGAGAGCCTTCAAAGTGCTTTTGAGACTCAGAGCACGAGAAGATCTGCTCACTACCCAAGTAAAACCCACTCTACATCTTCCTCTCTGAGCTCGCCCTTTCTTATCCCCGATTTTGGTGTTCACCCCTTACCCTCCTTTCCCCTCCTCTCCTAGTGTGCCTTGTATAAAAAACAGAAAAACATATAAAATAACAAAAATAAAAAAAATAAGGCTTTTTTCAGAGCCGCCTTTCACAGTTAAAAAATAGAAGTAAAATAAATGAAGCAGGGCCCTGTGTATTTTTTAGAAGTCCGTTGACAGTCCGCGGACATCTAAAATTTTGGGGTGCTGCCCTATCATAACCATTGCAGTTTTATCTGGGAGGAAGTGGTGGCTCTGAAAAGAGCCTTTTGGTGGTGTTTGTGTTTGAAAAATTTGAAATACTCAACACCCACTACAAAATGGATGATGTAATTCTAAAAAAGGTCGCAATGCATTTTGTACATTTCTCAGAAAAATCTGATTGGCAGCATAAGTAAGATGGACTCCATCTCTGCGAAAAATGTATGTTCTACGAAACATAATATTTTCATTGTGAAAAGAGGACATGCCAAAATCTCTTAGAAAGGCACAAACAGCCTTATTGACATTGCGCCTTGCTTTCTCCATTTGTGGACCAAATAAAGAAGAACGAAGCCACATTTGTCTCTGCGCAAATTACTTGAGAATTTGGAAACATGTCCATGACCTTCCCAAGTCCTTCTTTCATTGCAAATTGCAAAGAAATTCCAGACACATGTCCTAAACTGTTCCTTCCATAATGAATTATAATCATGTCTGGATGTTGCTCTGTCTCCAAAGTAGCACAGAGAGGTAGCAAGTCCAACCACTTCATTCCACGTACTCTATGCCAATACACTTCCACATGTGGGAATCCAAGATCTACAGCTACTCCACAGCTTTCTGCATGCACCTTCAACCAATCTAACCACGAGACTCCCAAAATCCAAACAATCTGTTTTCAGAAACACACAGCCATAGCTAGCTGTTCTTCTCTCAGCAAAAAGAGTATCTGAAAAACTCTCTCCTGGCACAACACACCCACTAAACTTTCCTGACCAATCCCTTCCTCTGCTCATTCTCATTTGCATGGCTCCCCACCCCAAAATCCCTGGATGTAACACCCGATGTACGCGGACTACCGCCATGTCCGCGGACACATCGTAACATGGACAGCCCTTCTACCATTTCCACTACACTCTCTGTGCCATTCCCTCATTGGATGTAGCTAAGAAGTCACATGACCATCCACCAATCACATCCAAGACCTCTACATCTAACTGCATCACCATAGATCAGCACTGCAAATGTAATGTTAATCTCTCTGAGTACAAGTGTCATTGCATTGTAAAGCACCTTCTACAAGAAATACTGTACAAGTCTCCAAGATTTCTACTTGCAGCTCCATGCATATCCATATGCATGAGCACAAACTACAGGTATGCATATATTCTGTATAATACATGTACAAATCTTCTAGTGTCATATAAACAGATTAACTGACTTTTAGCTTGTATAATCTATAAAATTAATTTACTGTCTTTTTTTCCATCTCCTAAAACCACTGTCACTTACAAACCTATATGCTATTTAATTTCTTTTTACACAAACATTTTCAAAGCATGTTGAACTAACATATTTAAAGCAAAATATAAAGAGTTCACATAGTCAAAGAAAATTGCATGCACACACTATGTTCAAATATCAAACAACAATACTTGTACAAAAACATAACAATCAATGTCTAAATTAACATCAAAAGGTGGATACAGAGTGACAAATTGTGAAGGCAGCTTAGTAAAACTCACCAAACCAAATTTAATTAATCATATCAAATTGTCATTAAAGACTCCTCAACATCAATAACTATATTACATGTCCCTGCTACAACTCTTTAAACCATGGAGAAAAGAAGACGAAATACTAGATAACTATGACTCATATGAAGACACTTTCAAAGTAAATGAAAGCACTATAACTGATGTAAACTTTACACAGTACAAAACAATGTTGCACAATGAACAGAAACACAAAGAAGAACTGCAGGCCCAACTAGATAAGGACACTCCTGACAGTAGTCAACCTTCTGTAACAGAAAGCCAAGAACCACTGGAAGAACCACTAATGACAAATGAGGCAGAATTAGCTATGACAGAAGTAGAAAACACCATGTGTCAGTATGAAGATAAAGAAGACTTAACTATACTACAATCAAAACTAAACAATGAGCAACGTAGCATTTTTCAAGAAGTAACAAAAGAAATTGCACATGGTGCACAACATGAAAACAAATAATGCACCTGCCAAAATTACAAACCTATACTACTGTACATCAGTGGTGAAGCTGGTTCTGGCAAAACATTCCTAATCAAAATCATCAGTAAGTTCCTTCAACAATTGACAAACAACAAACTGTCAGCTGTTGTCACTGCCCCCACAGGTTTAGCTTCCTACAACATAGGCGGTGTCACTTTACACCGATTACTACTCCTGCCAGTAGAACACCAAATCAAATTAGACTATTACAAACTTTCTACAGAAGCTGCAATGGAACTACGCAGAGTATTAAAATAAATGAAAATGCTACTAATAGATGAAGCGAGCATGGTGTCCAACCTAATGTTGGCTTTGATTCATCTCAGATTACAAGAAGTACTCTAAACAAACTACGAAGAGCTCTTTGCAGGAAAACACATTATTTTCTTAGGAGATCTTCTTCAATTGACACCAGTAAAAGGTGAGCCTATTTTTAAAACATTAGGGCACAAACTCTGCCGTAAAACTGTTGGCAGCATTGGAAATGTCAACCTTTGGCAACATTTCCAATACATAGAATTAACAGAAAACATGCAGCAATCTGCAGATCTCACTTATGCCAACATCTTAAACAGTATCAGAGTTGGTATACTTTCTAAAGAAGCAGAAGCAATATTGAAAACCTGGCACATTCATGCACTTTATGGTGATAATGCATGTGCTACAGATGTTATGGAACAATTAGCCCACAAAAATGTCAATTGTATGGCCTTAATGCCAACTCTTGCAAGCTGTTTCAAATTCAATGAAATAGTGTTAAATAAAGAAATGCAACCAATAATGGAAATTAGAGCCACAGACAAACTAGATGTACATGGTATGACACTACCCACTACCCATGTGTGAGCAAGCCACAACAAGACTAAAAGGTTTAGAAAATTCAATCTCCAACACAGCTGGGTTGGAAAAGATATTAAAATTATCCTTAAATTGCAGAGTAATGCTTAAATGTAACCTTGACGTGTACCAAGGACTAGTTAATGGAGCACTGGGTACAGTTGTTGGCTTTCAAACATACCCACGTGACAACAAAATTCAGTTTGTCAATATTCTCTTTGACAAACTTTCAGAAGTAAAAAGGATAGGACGCTCAACAGCTCGATTCTGTCATGATGCCCGCTCCCGGGGAGCCGGTTCAAGCCCTGCGTCCCCGAAAGCAGACATCCAGTCCCCAAAGAAGGACCCAGCAACCCCATATAGGGGCCCTTTGGACAGTGTCCTGGCGCCTATGGCGCCAGGCTCATAAAAGACATCAGTCCTGGCGCCATAGGCGCCAGGCTCATTATGGATGTGCTTGGGTGCACTTACCTGATGCAGACCATGCTGCAGGATCCCGGCCTCCTTGAAGCCTGAAAGGAACTACTTTACCTGTGGGACTAATTTACCATCCGGGCGTGGTCGGGGAAGGATACATACCTGATTGGAGGAAGGATACATACCTGGAACTTCTTCCAAGGCTATTTAAACCCCACCCGAACAGCCACACGTGCTTCGAGTTGTTCTGCATCTAGCAGCTGGACGCTCACCATGTCTGCTCCTGCATCCTGACTTCTGCCACGCCTGCCAGCATCCTGGATCACCTGCAAAGGAAGAGAAGAAGAGAACAGAAGAAGGAAAAGTCCTTACCTGCTAAATCCGCATCCCGGAGACATCTCGCCGACAATCCTGAAAAGGAAGACTTTTATTTAAAAGCTCATCGCGTCGATCGCTGCAGCGCCGCATTCCACTCACCTTTACTGGGCGCCTCCATGTTCAGCAGCGATCATCCGGATTCGCAGTCACGCCCCAGCGCCTAGGGAGAAAAAGACCAGAACAAAAGGTAGGGGAGAGAGAAGGGAATAAGGAAAGCTAAATCTCCATGTTAAGACTTACCTGTTAATTCATTCCCTCTTCATTTCGGGTCCGCGCCACATCCTGGCATTTCCGGACCCCGGCCCCTAAGGGGAAAAAGAGACATCAGCGTTAATGAGCGAATGAAAAGACATTACCAAAAAACGCTCATTAAAGACTTACCTGATTTCTACAAGGATTTCACCTCTCATCTCGGGTCAGTGCCTGTTCCCCGGCATTCCGTACCCCGGCCCCTATGGGGAAAAAGACACTAGCATTAGTAAATTAATGCATGGACACAAGGGGAACCTCTTCTCAAAAAACTTACCTGGAAGCCAAGCAAGTTTGGTTCTCACCAATCCGAAAATCCAGTGAAGTAACTGGATACCAACGCGCCCCTGCATCAGAAGCAGGATGGAGAGCTCGTCCTTCCAGACCCTTAAGTGAGACGCTACGAGGAATCACAGAAGGGTTTCGAGGAGGGTGAAAGGGGAAAGTGGGAGGCTGATTGCATTACCCCGCAGACAGTTAATCCCCTATTTTCGCCTACAGAAGGATACTTCTGCGAGCCAGACAAGCCAGATTTGGGGGCCCGGTCCAGTCTGTCTTCCGAACCCTGCGCATCACCTTAGAAGAGGTCACAGCAGCGCGAACCAGGCCAGCGCCTCCGTGGGAGTCAGGTGAGCGTTACAGATTCCTTCTCTTCTAAAAGACATGTATGTACGCAGAGAACAATTTTTTCTAACTCTTGCATACCCAGTCACCATTCATAAATCACAAGGTCTTACCCTAGACAAAGCAAGGATAGACATTGGTAACACAGTCTTTAAAGAAGGCACGAGCTACGCTTACCTACACTTGACGGTCTATTTCTAATCAACTTTGATGCAAGTAAAGTAAACGCTGATATTCCTTGC
This sequence comes from Ambystoma mexicanum, assembly GCF_040938575.1. Classification (NCBI taxonomy): domain Eukaryota; kingdom Metazoa; phylum Chordata; class Amphibia; order Caudata; family Ambystomatidae; genus Ambystoma; species Ambystoma mexicanum. Next base: position 744,207,116 of record NC_090928.1, read on the forward strand.
ATTTTAGAATACAATAGACTTTGCTCACTATAGACCACCCATCTAAACTCATATTCTGTACCACACAAAGTAAAACGTTATAAAAGAAAACTAAATCAAACAGAAATGCAACAGGATGTCACTGCAAATCCCCCAAAGAGAGTAAAAGAAACTAAAACTTCATCAAGTACCGCAAACATAAAAGAAGCCATTAGGGAAAGTAAACCAGGTACTTCATCAAAGAAGGAAACAAACTAAAAAAAATCAATCAGATACAGAACTACCTGGTCCATTTAAACTCTCAAATATAGTTGGAGTAAGTTGCTACGCAAATGTAGCAATTAATATTCTATTTCAATTGCCACCAATTGTTGACAACATTTACTTAAAAAGTACAGACCAATTGTGTTTGCAAATGTTAGTACTTCACAGAAATGCAACAAACAATCCTGATAACACGTATAGTGTTTATGGAATAAGACAACAATTGGACTACTGTGTTGGAATGGTTAAATTCACTATCAACTCACAGGAAGATCCACAAGAATTTCTAATGTACTTACTACAAGTACTGGAAAATAAAAACATACCTATAAATTAAATCTTCCAGATTTCATACATGTGGAGACATAGATGCACTCTCTGCAACAATGTGACACACGAACAAATCCCCAATGAACGCTTTGTATATATATCAGTACCTAATTGTGAATCCATTCCATTTCAGCAACTTGTACAAAATGCACACCATGGTAGATTATGTGCTACCTGCAATTCGGATAATCGTTCCACCTTATTAATACAAACACATAGTGAATACGTAATTATAATGCTTCTACGCTTCTACGTTACAATGCAGATGGTACCAAAAACAACTGCAAGCTGACTGGATTCACACATGGTCAAGTATCACTTGGTAAGAAAACCTTCCCAACAATAGGTATAATCTACCGCGCAGGAGCCACAACCAATTCAGGTCACTACACTGCATATATAAAAAAGAAATGTGGATGGTTTGAATGTAATGATAGTACCATTACTCTAAAGCAGAGATTACCAGCAAATCTTTGAAACACTTATTTAATGTTCTTAAAACCAACATTTATTAACTAAACTGTACTTAAACCTTAACTAAACTTGTAGTAAACATATATAAACTGTTAGAATATTCGAACAGGTATCTAACTGCCCAAAGATTCTACACCAAGTAATCAGATAAATGAATACCACTAAATTAGAGCAAAAAATAGATAGTTAGAATACACCAACTGGTATCTAACTAAACCAAAGTTTTACAATATCCAAACTAATTTATCAATACCACTAAATTATATAAAAACAATATACACTTAGAATACTCCAATTGGTATCTAACTGCCCCAAAATTTTACAATATCCAAACAGATAAATCAATACCACTAAAATATATAAAAAAAATAGACAGTTAGAATACGCCCACTGGTATCTAACTGCTACAAAATTTTACAATATCCAAACAAATTATTGAGATGTAACTGCTCCAAAAATCTGCAACAAGCCACTATATAGAGCATTAGCCTGAAACAACAAGTGAACACTGAAAACAAACAAACAAATACACTGTAGCATAGATTTTTAATCCAACATGGATTTTTTTCTCCACAGACCCAATGATTTTAGCAACAAACACAGAAACTGAGCAAATTGCACAGTACACTGGTTTGTAATGTACTAAATATGAGGGTAAAAAAAAATGTTGATTATTCAATGTTATAAGTCATTACAAAATACCAATACTAACATGATCTTTTCTTTTATCACAGAAATGAACAAGAAATACATGTACTCCAGTTACTAAACCAAACAGTAAGTATATTATAATAAGTACAACCATCGCAGCATATCATACCCATAGTAGTTAATAACTTTGTTCCTTATAAATTTCTTTTTGGATCCCAAAGTTATAAGCCATTATGAGTGTGATATGCTGCGGTGGTTGTGGCCAGGGCATAGAGTCTTGCCATGCTCTCAAGACTCTATGCCCTGGCCACAACCAACGCAGCATATCACACCCATAAAGTCAAACATTTTAACTATGCCTTATGGGAACTTTTAATGTCCACGGACATAATGAGTGTTCTTAGAGCACTTTCAACTTGCCAGCGAACAATACAGACAGCGTCCTCAGGACACCCCCATTGTGTTAATTTACGAACATTTCAGAACACCGCGAGTGTTCTTAGAACAGTTTCAGCTTGCTTGCGAACAACACGGACAGTGTCCTCAGGACACACCCTTTTTGTTTATTTACGAACATTTCAGGACACCGCGAGTGTTCTTAGAACACTATCAACTTGCCCGCGAACAATACGGACAACGTCCTCAGGACACCCACATTTTGTTTATTTACGAACATTTCAGGACACCGCGATTGTTCTTAGAACACTTTCAACTTGCCAGCGAACAATACGGACAGCGTCCTCAGGACACCCCCATTTTGTTCATTCACGAACATTTCAGGACACCGCAAGTGTTCTTAGAACACTTTCAACTTGCCATCTAACAATACGACAGCGTACTCAGGACACCCCCATTTTGTTTATTTACGAACATTTCAGGACACCGCAAGTGCTCTTAGAACACTTTCAACTTGACAGCGAACAATACGGACAGCGTCCTCAGGACACCCCCATTTTGTTTATTTCCGAACATTTCAGGACACCACAAGTGTTCTTAGAACACTTTCAACTTGCCAGCGAACAATACGGACAGCGTCCTCAGGACGCCCCCATTTTGTTTATTTACGAACATTTCAGGACACCGCGAGTGCTCTTAGAACACTTTCAAGTTGTCATCGAACAATACGGACAGCGTCCTCAGGACACCCACATTTTGTTTATTTATGCACATTTCAGGACACCGCGAGTGTTCTTAGAACACTTTCAACTTGCCAGCTAACAATACGGACAGTAGCCTCAGGACACCCCCATTTTGTTTATTTACAAAAATTTCAGGACACCGCAAGTGTTCTTAGAACACTTTCAACTTGCCAGCGAACAATACGGACAGTAGCCTCAGGACACCCCCATTTTGTTTATTTACGAACATTTTAGGACACAGCGAGTGTTCTTAGAACACTATCATCTTATCTACAAACAAAATGGACAGACATACCATTGTAAGGACACCCCCATTTTATTTATTTACGAACATTTCAGGACACTGCGTTCTCAGGACACCCCCATTTTATTTACTTAACAACATTTCAGAACACCGCGAGTGTTCTTAGAACAATTTCAACTTACCAGTGAACAATACGGACAGCGTCCTCAGGACACCCCCAACTTCTTTACTTAAGGACATTTCAGGACACCGCGAGTGTTCTTAGAACAGTTTCACCTTGCTTGCGAACAACACGCACACATATTGCGTCCCCAGAACACCCACATTTAGTTTATTTAGAACATTTCAGAACAGCTATGTTGTCCGCAGACAAATCGAACACAACAAGAGGGTCTACCACATAAAAAAATACAACATTTAACCCATCTCATACTCTTCCACCCTCCCCAAACACTCTTACACACCAACACACTCTACTAAATACAATTTTTCAACCAAGTTTCACCGCACAGTCCGCGGACGTCCGCGAATCCAAGATGGCGGGCGCTACCGAAAATCTGACATACTTCACGCTCTATGTCAATGCAAGCAAAGGGATAAGGGTCTCGACCCTCTCTCCCGAACCACAGAAGCCGAATAGATTCGACCCTCCCACCTTGGTTAGCACGGGCGCTTGAACTAGTCACACAAGGAGCCACGTGGCAGCCAATGGGGGGAAGAAGGAGTTAGGGAAAGGGGGTGGAATGACAAAGGGAAAGAGGGGAAACACAACATACAACACTATAATAAATCCTGCACCTGACCTGTCCTTCAAACTGTATATTCATATTCATATTATCTTTCCAAGCAAGAACACCTAACCTGACTTTTGAACACACGTAAGTGAGTTTAGAAACTCAAACGTAATGAACACAACATAAAGGAACACTTTGCGCAACACGGACTTAGCACATAAAGCATGTAACATACATTGGAATGAAGCACATTGTACTCATGGCCCCAATTAGCACAATGAAAGAACGAACAAATGGTGCACAGAAAACTACATGCAACAAACAAACACAATGTCCTTATGTCATATGCTTGTACATAAATTCCTGAGTTTGAATGAAACACTTGAGCGATCTGAGATAAGTAATTCGGCCCGCTTTGTATCAACGTGGTTGTGTGTTTCCTTACACGCACACATAACTAATGACTTCAAGAGTTTCGTAACCATTAAACAGAACACCATGGAAAATGCACCTAGCTGATGGCCCGGGCGCCTCACGAGGACACCCGAGCCCTGAAGATCATTGCTTCCAAAACACGTCCAAGCCGCTTGTAAATCACCACTGCGGCCCGGAATGCATGCTTATCTTGATCTGGAATTCGTGCTGACGCCCAACAGTCCTTCGGCGTCCGAGACAATAACCTGGTTCACCAACTCTCCAACCTGCCGCCCGTGCACATAATCATTAATTATCTGCACCGAGTCACGGCCGGTTGGAGATTTATTCCTTCCTTAATTACCAGCTGCTGCATCGCGCGAAAAACCCGGACTACTGAATTCCCTAGACATGCTGGGAAACGTAGTTTAATCCCAGAACAGCCTATTTTCTAACTGTAACGCGCTGTTTCTTGCCCCAAACAAATGTTTTTCTGACACTCTACGCCATCCAATCAGCGAACACGTTGCATGTCCGCGGACATGATGTAAGCCGATTGGCCAATCAGGACACTGTCCGCGGAGCGAACAGGGAAGTGTGTCTGCAGACCGAACACAAATATCACAATAATTTTTTTACCTACTTTTTGTTCATTTAAAAAAAAACTACTGTACGGATTTTCACCAAATTTGCAAAAGCACGCTTCCGGGAACAAGCTGCTACCCCTGATCCAAATTTGGTGAAAATCCGTCCAGCGGTTTGAACCATAGGCGCGAGCAAAGTTTTTTCCCCATTCAGTCTATGGGGAAAAAACAAGTTTTGGGACCCCCCTTATAACTTTGCCCCCCATGGACGAATCCTCACAAAACTTTGCAGTGGACTATATACTTGTTTTGCAAAGTTTGGTGAGGATTCGTCCAGGGGGAGCGAAGTTATAAGCCGCCCAAAAAGTGCTCTTCCTATGGAAACAGCAACTTAACCATAACCACGTAATATACATCATACAGCTGGTAAAAGAGTTTAAATTCAATTCAAACATCACATTGCTGCCAATTGTTAAAGTGTGATACAGTATTGTGCAAATAATCTAATTTTATACTCATACTCTGGTTTCAAATTATTATTATTTTTTTTTTATTTTTCTTTTATTGGTTAAGTATCGTTAAACCTTAAACATTACATCCTTATTCCTTTAGTAAAAACATTGTTCCTTTGTTAAAACTTCCTTAGTTACAATTTTCATCAGGCAATAATTACCAAATCATTGTCCTAGTCTCTCCGTTATCTTATGATCCACTGCTCCATTATACAAGATTTGGGCAATCAAGGTAACTCGATACTTAATTATCTAGGACTACTCGTAACGTTCTCTTACAGATCAGATCCTTACTCCTCCTGATTCAAGTTCAACATTTCAACAAATTTCAATGCATCAAGAGTTTTGCCAATTTTTTCCACAGTGAGGATTCTTTCCCAATAGTTTTCTTCCGTCTCCTCGGTGATATTCATTATGTAGCTTCCCATATAGATCTCTCTTTTGCATTTTAAAGCTGGGCAAATTAACATAACATGTCTTATCGTTTCCAGTTGGTCCTTCCGTTTACATAACCGACAATATGCAGCTGTTCTGTCAATTTGTCTTCTTTTCCATTTCACTTCTCTGCTATTCCAGATGTTGAGTCTGCAACGCAGCAGCAGGTCCCGGTAATGCTTATTTGGAAATTTCAACAGATATGGAGGTAAGATGTTCAAGCCTTTTTTTTCCCAGATGATGTTATAATATAGATTTCTTCTCAATCTTTGTTCCTGGGTTTCCTCCCAATCTTTTTCCCGAATCACTCTTTTTGCTTTATCTGGGTTATTCTTTAGGGTATCCTCCTCGAGATTTACTTGCTCCAACTGAGCCTTACATCTGCTTTTCCAATCATTAAGCATTTTGTCTTCATTCACAATGTTCGTCTGGGCTAGAATTTCAAATGGTTTTGGTGGTATATCCAGAATGCACTTTCTATACAATGATAGGGTTTTCCAAAGTACGACAGAGTTTATTGATTGGAGTCTGAGCTCAGTTCTAATGAGCTCCACTGGTAATGAGGTTGGTAGGCGCAAAATTTTACGCCAAAAATACACTTCACAGAGATTTCAAACCTCCCATCTAAGGGCTAAGAGTGCTTCAGTGCCATAGGTGATGACCGCCACCCCTTTTTGCTTGTAGAAGGTTACAATTGGAGTTAAAGAAAACTTCCCATATCTGCGATGTAAGCAAATCCCTTGGTTTGTCAGAGCCACTAGTTTTTCCCGGATCAGAGAGTAGTGCGCCTGTTCGTTGCAGTTTTTATTTATCATTATCCCCAGGTAGAGTGTCATTTCTACTTCTTCCAAATTCTGGTTTTCTAATGACCACCTTATAGTTTTTCCGGACTGTCTCCTGCCCCGACTAGATTTCATAGTTAAGATCATGGATTTTTTTATGTTCATCTTCATGCTATTTTCTTTTAGGTAGTTGTTAAAAGACTCAATCCGTCGTTGTAGGCCTATTGGTGTTTGATCGATGAATACCGCATCATTAGCGTACAGCATCCAAGGTATTTCTTTTCCATTTATTTTTGGCGGAAATGCACAAATCTTCTCCTGAGCTATGTTCATATCAGCCATATATAGGACAAAGAGGAATGGGGCTACTGCACAGCCCTGCTTGATTCCTCTAAAGGTTCTAATTTTTTCCCGGCTAGTGTCTTTGCCTTCAACAAGTTGATCAAAAATAGATTCAAGGCGGTGCCAACTCCACTTACAAAGGCTGTCTGTCTTTCGTCTAGGATTTTCACCTCGGTGGCCCATTTTTTAGTTCTCTCAATAGCAGTGATGCAAATAGCTTGCCAATTGAGACTAGAAGCGCTATGGGCCTATAGTTCCCAGGGTTTTCACGATCTCCCTTCTTATATATCGGTACTATATAAGCCTCCGTCCATGTAGCTGGTATTTGTTTGGTTTTCATGATTTGTTGAAATAGTATATATATTAGATCCGTCCAGGTCTCACAGTTTTCTTATAGTAATTTGTTCGAAATGCCGTCTGGGCCAGCTGCTCTTGAGGTACTAAGTTTTTTTATCAGGATTCGGATATCATCCTTATCAAAGTTCAAGGCCCAGGGAGTTGAGTCCGAGATCTCTTTTATGGTTTTTCTCCCACTTTCAACTTCATAAAGAGCAGTGTAGTGTTCGAACCATTTGCCTTCTGAGACTTGATTGATACCTACGGCAGATTGATTGTGCTCTCTGTCGTTAAGTAAGTCCCAAGTACTTCTAGCGTTGTTTGTCGATATGGCTGCTATCATTTTTTCGGCATCTCTCTGCAGTCTTAGATATCGAGTTTGTCTCAGGCAGTTTTTATAAGTTTGTTGACATTTTCTCTGGAGTTCCTATCTTTCTGGGCCGTTTTTCTTTTTTATGCATCTCAATTCTGACCTATATTGTTTCCTTCTTAACACAAGTTGTTCATCATATGCATGTTTTTTTTTAATGTTCTTTTTTTTAGTTGGATCATACTTAATCTCATGCGCTTCCAACAGCCATTTGTAGTCAACCAGCTCCTCATTGTTGTTTATCGCTTTTTTATATCCTAGTACTAGATTCGGGATTGCCTGATTTTTAATTCTCAAACGGTTTCTTCCCCCTGTAGCCTCAGTTTCCATTGTTCTTTTGGTTCCTCTATTAGTTCTTATTTCCCAGACGAGTTCCGTTGCTAACAGGCAGTGATCACTACTCGTTTGTTTTGTTATTGTGAAGGAAAGTATCCGCTCCAACGTGTTTCCTCCCAGAAAGCAATAATCTAAGCAAGCACCTGATTTCCCACTGTGCCAGGTATTGGCCCCCTGGAGATCTCCCTTAGTCTGGCCATTTAACATCTTCATCTCACGGATTCTCATTTCTTGCATCCATACTTTTCCCTTTCCTAGCAGATGTTCAGTCGCTTTGATCTTACCATCTTTATCCAGAAGTTTGATATTTAGATTGCCATTTAATATTATCAGCTGGCCATTCCCCTCCATCATGGACTGATCAATTACCTCCATGATTGACGTTATAAAGTTCGTCTGACCCTGCATATTCTTGCTCCAGTAGACATTAATCAGGACCATTTGTTTCGGGATTTTTGGGCATTTCACTTCAGATGTTACTTTCAGGATTTGCACATAGAGGTTTCGTGTCAGATGTTCCATTACTTTTAGTGGACATTTCAGTTTCTTAAGTATCATAAGGCCTCCAAACGGTCTTCCCTTTGGCCCCTTCCTAGCCGGGTTTGTGTAGACCTCATAGCCCTCGCATATAGGGTGTTTACGTAGCCATGATTCTTGTATTGAGATAAAATCATATTGGGTCAGGAAATCGCATTTACTAGAGAGCAGATGTTTGAAACCTCTTGTGTTCCACGATGCACAAAGGATCCGGTTCTGCTCATTCTCCGTACTCTATTGTTTCTTCTTGGAATTCAAAGCATTTGCCATCCAGGCCCATTCCTTTCCCCGATTATCTGCTTTAGTGGGTTTGTTCTTATCCCTCCTTAAGTTTTCCGAGTTATCCACTGTGAACCTCAGGGTTTTCAATATCTCCTTACTCTTTTTAGTTGATAAAGACTCTTCCTCCTGAGACTCTTTCTCTTTTTTACTTTTTTCATTGTTTTTCTTCAAATTTTCCCCCGGAATTATTGATCTAGTTTTTACTGAGATTTCCTTCTTTGTCTCCTTACTTTGTTCTGTTTGGGCTTTTTCTTTTAATTGTCTAGATTCCTCGCCCAAGTCCTCCAGCAGGAACCCTCTTTTTCTTAAAGTGTCTGACACTTCCAAGAGTTTCTGCTTTGTATTTTTAGATGACAAGTGCAAGATAACTTGGTCTAGCCTCTGTTCCTTTGGGAATTCCACTATTTTTATATCTTCCGTTGATATCGTCCTTGGTGACAGGGCTTGCTTGCAGAGCTCCACCACGTATCTTCTATTTAAGATCACCCTTCTTGGTCCATTTGCAGCTGTTTCTAATTTTAGATAACATCCTTTGAGTAAAATGGATTTCTTCGGGGGAAATTTTAGCGATAGCTCTGCGGTAGCTCTTTCCTTTTCTTGGCTTCAATGTCCTTTTTTTTCCCTTATCAGTTAATTCTTTAAGACAAGGGTTGCCCTGGATTTTTTTTTCTATCCTCCCTTCATTCACCATTTCTTTTCTTTTTTTTTCCAGTGTCTTAAATCTAATAGATTCCTGATCAGAATCCAATTCAATTTCATTTGTGTCTGGTCTTCTTTCTTTTTTCCTGATGTTTTCTTGGGCATTTTTCTTGTGGGGCTTTGGCTTCAGATCTTCCTTAGATTTTTGGGTAAGGTCTACTGTTTCCCAATTGTCTAAAGTTTGCCAGTCCGAGATACTTATGCTATCCCAGTCTTCCTTCTCACTATCGGATTCCATCAACTCAATAAGATCACTCAAATTTGCTTGCTGTTCTGGATCCTCCCTGTTTTCTTCCCTTAACACCTTTTCTTGATCTTTTAGTCCCTCGGTCTCTATATGTCCACTCATACTCATCTCTCTTCTAGATTTCTTGGCACAATGTGTGTTCTCTCTTCTTGGTGGAGTTCTTAGATTTCTCAAAAAGGCTCTTGAGCCATTTACTTTACGTTTAAGGGATTCATTTTTGTTTTTTTTCCCTTTTTCATTCAATGCACTTGTAATCTCCTTACCATTTCGATGGGTCGGATCCTTCGGCGTCGCCCCTGCAAATATTGCAAAAGAAGATCGTTCTAAATTTGCAGAGGTCAGCTTGTTAGTCTCCTTTATCCCGGACGGGATCAAGATCACCTCCTCTTGATGTTGCTCCTTTTGATTCGGGAGGTTAGTTGCATCCTTTTTCAATTCCATTGGTCCCTTGCCTTCTTTAAGTTTTGTATCGGGACAATCCTCCTTATTCCTTTGGTTGTTGTGTTTGTGGGTGCTTCTCATCCATTTACTGTCTTCTAGGACTGCTTCCATTAATACAGATTTATCAGTCGCATCTCGCCTAGCTAGATCACTGAGGCGAGATTGCCAAATTTGAGTTAGTTCAGCTTCTTTGTTTGTTCTTTCATTTAAGCTCTGCAGGACCGAGATCATATTAACATGATTCTCTTTTATTTGAGTGTTGCTGATGGTTACCTCTTGAACAGAAACTTTAATTGCCTCATAGAGCTTAAGAAAAGGGGCCAATGTTATAGTTAGCGAGGACATAACCACTTTTTCAATATGGTTCAAGTCTTTTTCTCTTTCAGTTTTACAGGCCTCAGTTATTATCCTTAGAATTTGTTTATTCCATATGTCTCCTGTAGGCCTGTTTTCCTCTTCCAAGTTTAAGCGGCTGGCTAGATTGCTTCCTGTGTGGTCCTTCCTTACTTCTGCATTTTCCATACCTTCATCCACCCTAACCACTGGCAAAGTTTTATTTCTCCCGTCCCAAAGTGGCAAATGAGTTCCTTTCAGGGCTGTCATATTTTCCCGATGGCCAAAAGGAGGTATGGCGGTAGTCTCAAACTGTTCTTTATCCAAGGCAGCCATTTTTTCATTGATCAAGCAGAAACTCCTTCTTTTTTCTCTTCCTATTTTATCCGCCAGTATAGTGATGTCTTGCATGATTTTATCTGCCAGGCATAGATTACTCAAGCTTGCCGGTGCAGTGTCTACTGCACTGTTGTTATTCAATCCTTCTAATGGCCTCCGCCCTCCCAGGCGGGAATTAATGGATCCTGTGTCGTAGTCATCTGTAAGAACTCCTTTATTTACTTCATTTGGGGGATTTGCAGATCGATTCCCCTTCCCCTTTGTGGGGCTAGCTGCTATGGGGTATTTCCTCAATGTGGGACTAATCCTCTCTTCCCTATATGGTTGAAAGATGTCTATAGGGTCTTGCACTATCATTGATGGCCTTCTGAGGTCAGTATTTTCATTCTGATTGATCGAGTCCTGTAGAGCGTCTTCGATAAGTCCCAATTCCAACACGTCCCATTTGTCACCTTGATCCCATGATGTTTCTACTGTTTGCTGGCTATTTACAGTACTAGTCACACCAGAGCTAAACTGTGCCGCTGATGGCCTTGTAGGGTTTTCTAGACTCATGTCCAGTCTTTCTTGAATTATTGATTCACTGAGGTCCACCCCTATCCCATCTTTAGGAACTGTTCCGAGGACCTCATCCTCTGTTTGTAGCGTCTTCTGATCACCTACCATGTCTTCAAATGGATTAGTTGACAATAGGTTTGACTTTGTTGTCTCCTTTTCCTGTGTGGAGATAGAGTCCTTACCTGCTGGCACTTCATCAGGTGGAGCTACTTTCTCCTCGCAAATATCCTCAATTGTTATTTCAGCTACTTCAACGGATTCTAGAATGCTTTGTCCAGCTACTTTCCCCTCACAAATCGCCTCAAATACCGCCTCTACCTGGCCTGGAAATGTTGATGGGGAAAGCATTTTTATGATTTCTCTTTCCGTGGGGATGGTACATGCCATGGGTAGTTCTGGGGAATTAGGTGCCAACCACAGTTTATCACCTTTTTCCGCCAACTCTGAGAGTGATTTTTCCATATTTGATTGAATGTCTCCCACTGATAAGCTTTTCCTTTTATCAGTACAAAATGGTAGTCGGCTTTGTTTTAGCATCGTAGTTCTCAAGGTTTGCTCCGGGCTCCCATTTACTTCTGGGAGTGAAGCGAATCTCTCTCTTACCTGCAGGCGTGTTCTTAATCCTGTTCCTTGCGTACCCTTTGAGACCGGGATTGACTTCATTCTCTCGAAGGGGTCTTCATTATCTCTTGCCTCAGTAGCTTCCCACAGCTGGTAGTCAGGCAGTACCTGTGCCGCCACCGCAAGCAGCCAAACAGCCTAACAGCTCCTTCAATCCACAACAAACGATGCCCTTTGCGCGCCGGGCTTAGCGCCGCAAGGGTGTCCGGGGGCAGGTCTTATTGCACTTCCTGATGTCGTCACAGAGGGTGGGCAGGGGGCGGAGCCAACTAGCGCAACAGCGCTCGAGCCTGCATGGCCCTCTCCTCGCAGGCAGGCACCTCAAATCCTCCAACGGCTGTCAGAGGGCAGGTGAGAGGGGTGAAGAGGGGTCGCAGCCACAGCCTAACAGCTCCTTCAATCCATAACAAACGATGCCCTTTGTGCGCCGGGATTCAAATTCACTCTACAACCATATGGTCCATTGCTACAGTGTAGTGCAGCAGAGTACTTTCTGCCCATTATGGGAAAATCAGCCATTAATTTCCACAACATATTTAGAATCAAAGACCCAATAGCAAGCTGCAATTAGCTACTCATAAAACTATTTCTCCTATGGATAGCAGCAAATAAAAATGTCGAAAACCATGAGAAATAATGAAGGGAAGGGCAGGCTTTCAATAACTTAAGAGCTTCACTTGCGGATCTAAGAACAAACCAGTTCAAAATTGGTTTAAGCCACTTGCACCTCACAGCATCCTATAAGGGGCACATGAATAAAAAATGCAGTTCGTCTTCAACATATATATTGCATTAGGGACAATTTGTCACCTTGCCCTTTCTCCAATGGGCAGTAAATGAAGAGAGTGGCAAATGCCAAGGTGAAATTTAGCATATAAACGTATTTGCCTCAGGGCTGGGGAGCCAAGATATGGTTCTATCACCAGATTCGACTTGACTAGCATACAGTAGCAGACATACAATCTGGCTTTCAACACCCAGTCATAAACCTATTTCCTGAGGTTACTTTTGGACTGTAAATCAAATTTTGTTGGATCCGTCCATAGGACTTCGAGACCAATATTCAGGAGCATAGATTTCACATATTTAAACCACAAAAATGATTTACCACCATTTGAGGAAAATACATCCAAGAGGCCCTCTCAAATTGAGGACAATGCATCTAACAGGCCCTCTCTATAAAGTGTTAGCACATCAGAGTTCCAACCTTTGAGCCAGTAGGAAAGTGATTTCAACATAATTTTATGTTTGTTAGACCTCATTCAAATACTACTAGGGCTGAGGGCGCACTGCATAGAAGTCCGTGGCGACGTTTCATACATTTATTCATGATTACCTGGAGTAAAGGGCAGGGAACGTGGCCCCATAACTTGGCTCCAATTGTAATGGCTGGAATAGCCTTGGCCTTGTGTACCCTTGTAGCAAATGAAAGTGTTTGCACCCCAAAATGGGAAGAGAAACTCACAACCATACTGCTTTGTCTAGCGGCTGTCAGGCCGCTCCTGTCATTTTGTTTGGTGCATTTCAGATTACTAGAAAACATGATTCCCAAATATTCAAAGGAATCAACAGATTCTAGGAGAAGGTTATTCAGATAACATTTCAGGAGGACAGGGCGACCACTGCCTACAGGTAGTCATGGCTTTAGTTTTTGATGTATTTATAGTTAAACCTTTGTTACTACATATAGCAGAAAGCTGATGATGGAAGCCCACTGGGCTTTTGGCTAGGATTACAGCATAGCCAGGAGTACAGAATTGTCTGCAAAGAGTAGACAATGCCATTTGTGGAGGTCTAATCTTGGAACATCCATCGCTGTTGCACTAATCAATGAAACTATGTCATTAATGTATAATAAAAAGTAGCGGGGGCAACACGCAACCCTGCCTTTGTCCAACATTTATAAACACTGTGATAGTACACTCTCCATTTGTTCCCCAGCAAATGTGTGCATAGTTGTTGTGATATAGAAACCTAGTTTAGTTTAGTTTATTATTTACATCGTGCACCTAACCATGGGGTAACTGGGCGCTGCAACTTGTGACAGAGTTACAGGCATAAATTGGAGTACAACGGACAGAAGTGCTGGTCGACCGTGGGTTACAGTTTAGTCGATTTGCAAATAAGTACATGAAAGAGCATAGAGATGTCACCGGTGGTGTCACAACCACAAGGCTAGCTTTGCCACAACCGGAACATTCACTGGCATGCTGCTCTTATCCTTCTAAAGAGCCATCACATATCAAGGCTGTAAGCAGTGCGGGGCCAAGATAAACAAATGGGAAGCGAAGGAAGGGGGCATGGACACTGTCTTGGCGCCATTGGCACCAAGCTCATGATAGGATTGGTCAATGACCCACTTCCTGTTCCCCCAACATAACTGACTAATCAGTTCCAGAGTTTCTGCTCACGCACTCTAGTGTTTTGAGGTGTTTTGGTGTGGCTGCCTACATAAGCCACAGCCTGCACCTGGAGCCTTGCTTCGTGTCATTCTGCAGTTGCAGCGTGATGCTCACTGTGACCTGTGGAAGAAGGAAACATTGTTAAACCTTTAATCCTGAGTATGTGACTTACCTGAATCGAGTCTTCAGTATCCTTGAACAGCTACAAGAAGGCGAACCACCATGAGTAACCAGAATTGGACGCCTGCATCGCGCATCAAGAACAGCACAAGCACACATACCTGGGCAGTTTCAACGCTGCATCAGCGCGAACGGGAACCTGCATAAGGAAGAAGGGAAAGAGACATCAAGCAACAAGCAACAGAAGTAAGCATTAACGCAGCCATATCGCACATTGAGAACAGCGCAAGCATACATACCTGGGCTGTTAGAACGCAACCTCTGTGTGAACGAAAGCCTGCAGAAGGAAAAAGAAAGAGACATTAAATCATTGAATCAAGCATTCAAATCAGCGTGAATCCTTGTGCGCATGGCATTAATCGCGGCACAAGGTAGATACTTACAGTTGCATCGCCGCAGCAGCACGATCCAAATTATGCATCAGGTCCGCATTGCATCATTAACACAGCCGAACCTGGAAGAAAAGAAAACAGAGAGTTAATCAAGAAAAGAAAGAACACTGCGCAGCCAAGGCAGTGCGGAAGTCGTGACAACAACCGCGACAAGAACTCAAACCATCACCAAGTCAGCATTCCGCCAACACCGCAGCGCGACTGGGTCTGGCCATCATTATTGAACCAGAGAAGTAACTGGATTCGAATAAACGGACAAGCACGGACATAGCGCCACTGCCTAAGGAGCAGGACGGAGAGCTCACCTATTAATACCACCAGGTGAGCAACATTCATGGGGGCAAGGAAAGAGGAAGAGGAGAGCCGCTGGAGAGAAGAGACTGGGAGAGGTCCTGCTAAGCTCTAATTCCTGTTCCCTTGTTGTAGGTTTGGTTCCATAGGAAGTGATTCTGGGAGGAGAAGAGACTGGTGCAGCGCGCATCCAAGCGCCCCGGTATTGAGGCTCCGGACATCCCTGCAGAGACAAGGTGAGCATAACAGGACACAAAGCCTCATCAGAACCTCTGTCTGGGCGTTATGGAGACCTCAGATGTAGATCAACTAGCCCAGGTGTTGGGGGAACTACGAGCCAAGGTACATGCTGCACGCCAAGAAACCAATGCTCTGAGGAGGGAGCTGGTGGTAAACAGGGATCACACAGACGAATTAGCAAGACAGTTGCTTCAGACGCAGGCGGGTCAAGCTCCGTTACCCGGAAGTAACCCTCCGGCACAGGTACCACCAACACCACCAGTGTAAATTGTTGTTCGAGGAGCCGTTCATTGGCGCCGCCTGAGCGGTTTATGGGAGAGCCAAGTACATACGCCATATTCATGAACCAGTGTCACCTACACTTCCTTTGTAGACCAGGGGTATTCCCCATGGACCAGGCAAAGGTCGCTTTCGTACTTTCATACTTGGGAGGTAGCGCTGCAGATTGGTCGATTCCCTTAGTGAATCAGGATGATCCGATGTTACGAGATTTCATGTTTTTTCAGCGAGGACTCGAAAAACTATTGGCCCATCATACTCCGGGCAAGCACTGGATATCGAGTTGCTGTCACTCCGGCAAGGCAGCCAAGACCTGCTTACATACATTTCTACCTTCAACAGATTGGTCGCAGAGGCCAATTGGCCTGAGGAGAAAAGGACCACCTTATTCTACCGAGGCTTGCGCAGAGAGCTCAAAGACGTTTTAGCCCAAGTGGTGAATCCCCCAGATGGCTGTGCTGAATATATTGATTTAACCATACAATTAGATCATAGACTGCAGGACAGGAAAACCGACGTGGCTCGGTCGGAAGGAAGAGCTGTTTATGTACATCCCAGAGAAAAACCTGGCAGCCGGAAAACCACCCAGAACCTATGTAGATTGGGGATTGCGGAGTCCCCTTACTAAAGCAGAAAGGGAAAAAGGAGACAACAGCAGCTATGCTTATATTGTGGCAAAGCTGTGCATTTCCTGCGTGACTGTCCGGTTAAGCCACTGCAAAAGGTGGTAGGCGGTATAGACAAGCCAAATGAAGAACAAGTCTCAGAAAACTCCAGCGCCCGGCAAGTGTAGGGGTTTGTTTGCCAAGCAAGGAGAATGACATACATACTTCTCATTTAGTCATTCCAGTAATCTTGATCTGCCAGCAACAGCCCTCTCGAATGCATGCTCTGGGGGCGTATGTGGACAGTGGGGCCACCAGCAATTACTTGGACCAGGATATGGTAAACAGTATTGGACTTCCCATTTGTCTGAAGGCAACAACAGAAAATGTCACGACAGTTCACAGAACCAAGTTATCGCCAGGGCCCATGACCCACTGTACTGAAGCAGTGACTATTCTGTGCCAGGACGGTCACAGGGAGGATCGACCTTATTAGTGCTCCACAATTCCAGATGATCCTGGGGATGCCCTGGTTGGAGGCCCACAATCCTCGTATTGACTGGTGTGCAAGAGTTCTTACCTTCTCCGATGAGTGTACACTTTCCTGCTATGTAAATGGATTTCACCCAGGGACACCGGTGGAAACTATACCAAAGGAAGGAGCAATATTGGGTGTGACGGGTACATTGCCTTCTGAGTACAGTGACTTTCAGGAAGTTTTCAGGAAAGAACAGGCAAACACACTTCCACCCGATCCCCCATACAACTGCCAGATCGATCTTGTACCAGGTGCGCAGAAACCTTGCAGTCAAATTTACGCACTGAATGAACAGGAAAACTATCATTTGAGAGAGTATATCGACCAGTACCTAGCAAACAGTTTCAATTGACTGTCCAAGTCCCCTGCAGCCTCGCCCCTCTTCTTCATGTCCAAGAAGGAGGGGGACCTGAGGACCTGTATTGATTATCGGTCATTGAATCAAGTCACGGTAAAGAACTGATACCTGTTTCCACTCATCCCAGGACTCCTGTACCAGGTGAAAGATGCACGCATCTATACCAAACTGGACCTTAGAGGGGTGTATCACCTGGTAGGTGTAAAAGATGCAGAAAAATGGGAAATAGCCTTTCGTACTAAATATGGTCTCTACGAGTAGCAGGTTATGCCCTTTGGGCTTTGCAACGCCCCAGCCAGATTCCAATTTTTTATGAATGATGTGCTGCGGGAACTTATTGACGTCTGTGCATTGGTTTCGATTGATGACATCTTGATAGATTCCACCACTGAACAAGACCATGTCATCCACGTACGGGCGGTCCTTCAAAAACTCTGACAGCATTGACTCTATGCTAAATTGGAAAAATGTTTGGTCCATGTCTCGGAGGTCGAGTTTCTAGGGTTCATCCTCACCCCTCAAGGAATTAAAATGGACAATCAAAAGTGGATGCTATCCTCCACTGGCCCTCGCCATCACCTGTGAAAGGAGTCCAGAGCTTCCTTGATTTCACAAACTTTTATCGCCGCTTCATCCCTGGTTTTTCACAGATAGTTCATCTGATCACATCCTTGCGTCAAAAAAACAAACCTTTCCACTGGTCTGCAGAAGCGGAGGAAGCCTTTCAAATCCTGAAACTGAAGTTCACTTCAACCCCGATATTACAACACCTGAAACCAGACTTTCTGTATGTGGTCAAAACCGACACTTCCAGTATAGCCATGAGAGCCGTCCTCTCACAGAGGAACCCAGAAACCGTCCAGTTACATCCTGTGGCGCTTTGGTCTCGCAAATTCACAGCACCTGAATTAATGTATGCAATTACAGATAGAGAACCCCTTGCGATCAAGTCAGCATTCAAGGTATGGAGACATTACCTCTTAGGGGCCAGACACAAGAATACTGTAATCACAGACCATCGTAATCTACAATACCTGAAATCAGCCAGGGCCCAGTCATCACGTCAACTTCGATGGGCTCTATTCTTTGCTGTATACAATTACGTCATTACATAGCGTCCGGGAGTATGCAATGGGAAGGCCGACGCCATATCCCATCTAGGTGAAGGTGAAGACACCTATGCAGCACTGGATCCCGTAGCTTTCATTCCGGAAGAGAAACTCATTGGTTTACTCTTAACCACATTTCCCCTAGAAGACCTGAAGACCGAAGTCCGACGACATATGAATATGAACAGGAGGGAACTACAAACATGGTCCACAAGAGATATACAACACACTGTTGAAGATGGGTTGCCGTACTATCATGGACGTCTGTACCTTCCACTAAAGAACATTCAGGAACAAGTCGTCTTGAGCTACCACAACACCTTGGTGGAAGGGCATCCAGGAATATCCAAGACATTGGCAAAAATTGTAAGGAACTACTGGTGGCCAACCTGGCGAAAGGACGTAACCCAATTCATAGCATCATGTGGAATCTGTGCACAGAACAAATCCCAGAAAAAAAAGACCAGCAGGCTTACTACATCCCTTAGGAGTGCCGCCCTCACCATGCACATACAATGTCACTCGACTTTATCAAAGATCTGCCACCCTGTAATCGGTACAACACCATCTTAATCGTAGCAGACTTGTTCTCTAAAATGGCACATTTTATACCACTGAAAGGTCTACCAACAGCAACTACATTGGCAAGTGTCTTACTAGAACAGATCGTCCGTCTACATGGATTCCCATCGATATTAATCTCCGATTGAGGCAGTCAATTTGTCTCAAAGTTCTGGAAAAGAAGTTGTGAGCTTGCACAAATCGACGTTCGGCTATCTACAAGTCACCATCCCCAAACAGATGGCCAAACCAAATGCACTAACCAAACACCCGAGCAGTATTTGAGATGCATGCTACACCAGATGGAAAATACCTGGAAGGACGTGTTATGTATAGCAGAATATGCTTACAACAATTCCAAGTTTACCAGCACCGAACAAAGCCCATTTTACGTTCTGTATGGGCGGCATCCACGAACATCCATCTTTGACCCACCTGAGATATTAGAGATGCTTGCGGTGAAGACTTTGCACACCACAATTACGCAGGTGTTCAAGGATGCAATGAAGCATCTTACAAAAGCAAAAGAACGACACAAGAAATTTGCAGACCAACATCGGGATATATCGCCTACATACCAGGTCGGGGATGCACTTTGGTGGGCCTCGAAACATATTCCCCTAAAAGGGGCCTGGACATTCCACCCCAAATATAGGGGTCCCTACACCATTGAAGCAATCATCAACCCGGTTGCCATGAAACTGTCCCTACCCCCGAACATGAGGATCCATCCGGTATTTCACGTTTCCCTCCTGAAACCAGTCCAACCCGGCACTGAAATTATAAGTCCACCATCTCCCGTTTTGGTAGACGGGGAGCCGGAATACAAAGTCAAGGACATCCTAGACTGTAGGATAATCAAGTCCAGGCTATACTATCTAATCGACTGGAAAGGATACGGACCTCAAGATAGGACATGGGAACCTAGTGACCACCTTCACACTATCTGTTTGATAAAGAGATTTCATCGCAACAACCCAGACAAACCAGGACCAAGTGGGAGCCCATCCTTGAGAGGGACCTTAGGGGGGAGTGCTGTCACAACCACAAGGCCAGCTTCGCCACAAACGGAACATTCACTGGCATGCTGCTCTCATCCTACTAAAGAGCCATCACATAACAAGGCTGTGAGCAGTACGGGCCAAGAGAAACCAATGGGAAGCAAAGGAAGGGGGCATGGACACTGTCTTGGCACCTTTGGCACCAAGCTCATGATGAGATTGGTGAATGACCCACTTCCTGTTCCCCCAACATGGCTGACAAATCAGTTCCAGAGTTTCTGCTCATGCACTCTAGCTCTAGTGTTTTGAGGTGTTTGGGTGTGGCTGCCTATATAAGCCACACCCTGCACCTGTAGCCTTGCTTTGGGTCATTCTGCAGTTGTAGCGTGATGCACACTGTGACATGTGGAAGAAGGAAACATTATTAAACCTGTAATCCTGAGTATGTGACTTATCTGAATTGAGTCTTCAGCATCAGTGAACAGCTACAAGAAGGCGAACCACCGTGAGTAATCAGAATTGGACGCCTGCATCGCGCATCAAGAACAGCACGAGCACACATAACTGGGCAGTTTCAAGGCTGAATCAGCGTGAACGGGAACCTGCAAAAGGAAGAAGAGAAAGAGACGTCAAGCAACAAGCAAAAGAAGTAAGCATTAATGCAGCCATATCGCGCATTGAGAGCAGCGCAAGCATACATACCTGGGCTGTTTTAACTCCACCTCTGCGCGAACGAAAGCCTGCAGAAGGAAAAAGAAAGAGCCATTAAATCATCGAATCAAGCATTCAAAGCAGCACGAATCCTTGCATGCACGGTATTAATTGCGGCACAAGGTAGATACTTACAGTTGCATCGCCGCACCAGCACAATTCAAATTAAGCATCAGGACGGCACTGCATCTTTAACACAGCCGAACCTGCAAGACAAGAAAACAGAGAGTGAACCAAGACAAGAAAGAACACTGCGCAGCCAAGGTGGCACGGACGTCGTGACAACAACCTCAACAAGAACTCAAACCATCACCAAGTCAGCATTCCTCAAGCGCCGTAGCGGGACTGGGTCTGGTCATCATTATCAAACCTGTGAAGTAACTGGTTTCTAATAAACGGACACGCACAGACATAGCACCCCTGCCTAAGAAGCAGGGTGGAGAGCGCACCTATTAATACCACCAGGTGAGCAGCATTCAAGGGGAGAAGGAAAGAGGAAGGGGAGAGCCGCTTGAGAGAAGAGACCAGGAGAGGCCGTGCTAAGCTCTAATTCCTGTTCCCTTGTTGTAGGGTTGGTTCCACGGAAAGTGATTCTGGGAGGAGAAGAGACTGTTGCAGCGCACAGCCAAGCGCCCCAGTATCGATGCTCCGGATGCCCCTGCAGAGACAAGGTGAGCATGACAGGTGGTGACAGTTTGGACGACAGTGCAAGATGGACAATGATACATACAGTGCAGCAGAGTGAGATGTGTGGGGGTGTATACGTTTTGGCAAAGGAGGGTCGTGAATTGTCCAGAGGCCAATTAGATTTTCTTATTGGAGGGCCAGCTCTTTACTTTAGCTCTGAAAGACCAGAAGGAAGGTTCTGCTCTGATAGTGGGAGGGCAAGAGTTCCAACATTTGGCAGCAAGTGCTGGGAATCTGGCTCCTCTTGCCGTTTTTAGTTTGTACCTCGGGATATTGAGGCAATGCGCATGAAAAGATCTAGTAGGTCTGGCTGGTTGGTTTCTAGAGAATTTGTCTGACAGGTATTTAGGGGCCGAGTTTGACAAACATTTATGAGTGATAACTAAGGTGCAGATAGAATTTCTGTCGCACAGGGGGAGCCAGTGGGCATCCCGTCTAAAACTAGAGATATGGTTGGACCTAGGGATGTTTAACGCTGATCTCAGGGTGTTATTCTGTAAGACCTGTAGTCTAATAAGGTTCCATTCAGAGGAGCTTAGGAAAAGAGTCTTACAGTAGTCCAGCTTTGATAATACTAGTGCCCTAGCTAACGTTATGCAGCTGTTGGGGGACAGGTATGATTTGCAGGCATTAATCAGCTTATTGGTATAGGCGGTTGTAGAGGCGGTGGCTCTCACTTGTTTCTTGAGTGAGAGGGTAAAGTCTAGATAGACTCCCAAGGTTTTTATCACCTTTGCAACTTTGACGGAATTCCTGTCAATGTCAAACGACATGTACCGAGGGTCAAGTTTGTTTAGACGTGCGTGGGATTTGATGATCAGGAGCTCTGTCTTCTCATCATTGAGACACAGGCTGTGGGCCACCATCCATGCCTGGATTTCAACCCATGTTATCAAGACGATCGAGGAGAAGCTTTGTGAAGATGTCATAGAGCACCAGAGAGATGCACAAGCCTTGTGGTACACCACAGTAGATGTGGACTGGGTCAGCTGAGGCTGTAGGTACGAAGACCCTGGTAGTCCGGTTGGAGAGAAATTATTGGATCCAATTGGAGACGTTAGTGGAGAAGGCAGCGGCTGTAGTCAGGTGTTCTGTAAGGATCTGGTAATCGACAAGATCAAATGCTGCAGAGAGGTCTAACAGCAGAAGAATTGGCAAGTTGCCTTTATCCTTGGCAACATCCATTTGGATTTTTAAGTCCAAGAAGGCCGTTTTTGTACCGTGTCTTGGTCTAAATCCAGATTGTCAGAGACCAAGTAGATTATTATCCTCCAAATGTTTTTGGATTTGGAGATAGGCCACTCTGTCCAGTATTTTTAAGAGGAAAGGGAAAGTACTAATGTGCCTATAATTGGTCGGTATGTTAGGGTCTAGGTTTTATTTTATTTTTCAAGTGGGGTATAACCCAGGCCTCCTTGAGGTTGTTGGGGACTGAGCTGGCGTTGAACGAGGAATTAATCACAGTGGCGATGAATGGTGCCAAGTCTTTGGCACCTTCCTTAATGATTGGGGCAGGACAGATATCTCCCTGGCATCTTGGTGGTTTTAGACCTCGGTTAATGTTTTCCACTTCTTTCAGTGAGACTGGAGAGAAGAACAAATGAGGACAAGGAGGGGAGTGATGGTCCAGTGAGAAGTTAGTGTTAGAGCTGTTTGCAAGGCTGGTCTTTTTTTACGCTATTTTAGTATGTAGCGTTGTGATTTTGTTGGCTAGAGCTTTCTGTATTTTGGTGCACCAATCTGCATCCTTCACGCATGTTTCTGTTGGTGGAGCTGGAGACTCCATTTCCCTTAAGAGGCTGAAGAGCTCCTTGGTCCCAGATTTAGCATTTAGAATTCTGTTATTGTAAGTCTCTTTTTTGGTTTTGAGGATGGCAGATTTATAAGTGGCAGCAGCAGAGGTGAACACTGCTTTCTTGGGAGTGGTGGGTGATTTTCTCCAAGCGGCTTCAGCAGCTCTTTTGGCATTACAGAGAGTTTTTAGTTCAGTTGTGAACCATTTATTAAGGTGGGCTGTCGGTTTAGCTTTTTTTTAGTTTGATAGGGACAATGTTGTTTATGGCTGATTCTAATGTGCCATTTTATAGGTCAACTAGTTTATCTGAGTCTAGATGCTTGTAGTTAGGTGGGTCCAGGATAACGTGGATCAGGGATCGCAGGCTCTGAAGAGTTATGTTCCGGCTGTCACTGGATGGAGTGTGGGGGGTGATGCTGGAGCTAGTATTAGGGGGTGCATTCTCCAGAATGGAGAAGGAGATGCAGTTATGGTCTGACCATACAGTTGGTTCATTCTGGAGGTTTTTGGTTGATCAGTTGAGATCTGCCAGCCAGTCCAACATTCAGCCCTTGTTGTGCATAGGCCCCATGATACAGTGTTTAAAACGTAGCTGGGATATAGAGTTTTCCACTGACGTAGCATTGGTGTTGTTGGGGTCGTGAAGTCCTAAATTGCAATCTCCAAGCCAGACGATTTGACAGCCTGGTTTAGTGTTATTCGTTAGTAGGTCCGTAATGTCTTCCTCAAAGGAGGAGATGAAGCCTGGGGGTCGGTAGATAAGATGCAGTAGGATCGTTCGGATTGCTAAAAGGTGGAGTTTAGCTGACAGGAGATCAGCCGATGGGAGGAAGTCATGGGAAGTGGCTCTGAGACCAAGGTGGGTTTTAGCTATAAAAGCTACTCCCCCTCCTTTGACAGAATCTCTGTCCGATCTTATGATGGTGTAACCCTCAGATAGAGCTAGAGATAATGCTGGGCCTGCTGCCTGATGTAGCCAGGTTTCGATAATGGCGAGAAAGTCTAGGAAATTCGTTGAGATGAAGTCGACGATATTTAGTGCATGAGCAGCCAATGACTGTGCATTGATGAGGGCTCCTTTGATGGTGGGTGAAGAGCCACTGTATGCTGGGATGTGGGTGGCGATGGGCTGGATTTTTCATCAGGCTCCTTTGTCTCTGCCAGACGGGTGGTGGGCAGAGTGGTAGTGGGTTTGGTGGAAGGAAGCCGAGCAGAGGGCCTTGTGAAGGTCTTGCGGTTTGGGAGGCAAGACCCTAATCTCTTGTTTCAGGAGCTCACTGGGCAAGGTATCATAGCACCTAGTTGCAGAGCTGATGTTAATAGGTACCATGAATTCATCTAGGGTTTCCCATAATAGGGACAGTATCAAATGCTGTCTGCAGGTCTATAAAGTACAAGTAGATCGTTTGAGGGTAGAAAATGATGCAGGCAACTCCTTTTCAGGGAGGGAAATCTCCATCTTTCATTAGCTCCGTGCAAAAAGAATAGTGTACACATGTGCCTTGCTGCATCAGTAGCCTAATCCGTAGATGTGCCTGTACTCTAAAAGATGCCAGGGACTTTTACAGCACTCAAGTTACCCCTAGACTTTCAAACCTCCACAATACTTGAAACCTGAGTGGATTGAGGCAGATAAGGTTGTATAGTCTAACTTGTAATATTTAAACATGTTTTCAATTACTTCATCAGATTATACATGCAAATATATATATATAGCAAAATGTACTAGTGTGTCTATAGGACAGCAGTTTCAGCTATTCATACGTCAATAACAAACAAATCAATCATTAACACAACAATTCATACTAAAACCAATGCTAAAACATGCACAGTGCTATAATCCACTTCAAATGTATATTATTGAAACTACAACCTTTACTTTTCTAATATCATGAGTTCTTTAGTGTAGGTGGTATACATTATTACAACTAGTGTGTGGTCTGGCTATGTACGCCAACAAATTGCCCAACATGTTTCCTTCTTGTGATGTGGGCTTAGATCCAAAGAACTTCATCAGGGGCTACTGAACTGACAGCACCCTCTTACACTTCTATATATCTACACATACATAAAGTTGTGTTATTGACTGTGCTGCAAGCAGCCTTACACTCTTTAAGGTTTCCATTGTAACAGCAATGCAAAGCCTAAATCCTGCATAACTTCTCTGTACAGGATATAATGAATGACCCTTGCTAATGGAAAGACAGTCCTAAATGCTGATACTGGTCTTCCTCTTTGGGGCTTCTTTAATCAGCCTAATAACTTGAGCAGACGCCTTGCATTGCGTGGCCAATCTACTTATCGTCACTGTGGAAACAAAATACCATAATAACCTATTAGCGATCTAAAATTGATTAAGCACTAGCCTCATTACGAAGTGAAAAATGGTGTGAGTGATTACTAGGCCTGAAGATCATGCCGTTACCATGGTTCCCTTCACATGAGACACAGTTAGCAGACCTGGGTCAAATTGGAAATCTGACTTCCTTTCCTGCTTGCGGCAAACAAGAACTGTATCTCCTATTCGCATGACTGACGTTTTGGCATTCCTCTAATGGTCTGTATATCTTTTCATGTCCTGTTTTTTGGAGCTGTCTCTTGCAACACCTCTCGATCCACTTTGTTTTGTGACCGTGATAGGTGAGGGAGCCTTATCTTCACTCTCCTTTCAAATATCAGCTCTGACGGATGTTTCCCTGTAGTCCAGTGTGGTGAGTTTCTATAGTCCCATAGCATGTTACACAGTACTTAATTGAGGAACATGGAGCGCAGTTTGTT
The DNA here is from genome assembly GCF_040938575.1 of Ambystoma mexicanum. Taxonomy (NCBI): domain Eukaryota; kingdom Metazoa; phylum Chordata; class Amphibia; order Caudata; family Ambystomatidae; genus Ambystoma; species Ambystoma mexicanum. The sequence goes on from NC_090928.1 coordinate 744,233,026, forward strand.
TTGTTGGAGCACCTTTTTTAGATTACTCATGAATCTTTCGAACATTCCGTTGGCCTGTGGCCAAAGTGGGGGAATTTTTCTGTGATGGGTCTCCATGTATTGCATGAATCGGGCAACTCCAAAATGCTGAATGATGGCCCGTTGTCAAACGTCAGTATGTAAGGAATCCCTCATGTTGAGAAAATGTTGCAGAGTTCTGGGATAATAGTGCTGGCTCCTGTGGATGAGATAATCTGTATGATGGGAAATCGTGAATATTCATCCATTTGTATTTGTACACTTATAATGCGCCGGAGCCCGCAGACATCAGGGTGCAGAAAAAGGTCAGAAAAGGGACGTGCGACATCAAAGAGATGATGAGGAGAAGAAGAGAGAGAGCTTATTTAAAAACAAATGTTTTCACCCCCTTCCTGAACTTCAAAAGATGTGTTTCAGCGTGCAAAGATTTAGGAAGTTTATTCCACGCAGTAGCGGCCTGAGAGGAAAAGCATCTGCCCATTCCTCTTACCTGCTTGCTCCTAGGGACTGAGAGACAGACCCCATCACGTTATCTAGTAGGTCTAGATGGGTAGTGAGAATTACATATTCTTAAGGTAGCCAGGTGCGTAGCCATATAGACCTTTGTGCACTATTGTCATTGCTTTGAACTGAATACGAGCTTCTATTGGGAAGCAATGAAGGTGCCTCCTGTGAAAGGACATAGGTTAATGTCTAGATATCTTCTTTACAATCCACACAACATTGTTTTGCAAGACCTGGAGCCGTCCATGATGACCAGCCAGTATTTCCTGTCTCCAAATGGTCCAAGAATATCTGACTCCATCACAAATTTGGCATTTCTGACATGCAGAGGGGTTCTGGATTATTCTCTCGTGCCGTACTCGGGAACAGATGACATGCTCTTATTGTGCGCTCCACGAGTGCCTCAATTCCAGCGAACCTCACAGTGTCTCTAATTTGTCTTTTGGTGGCCACTATCCCTCTGTGAGCGTCATGTGCACCACCTGTTGTTATGTTCAAAATTGTTGACCAGTCTGTTGCCTCGGATGGTGAGTCCTTCTGTTGGTATGGACAGTTCAACTTTTACTTTTTTAAGGTGCACAGTTCCACCATAGACATGCCTTTGTCATGGGACCCTTCAGGAAAGATACACCTTCACCTCTGAAATTTGATCAGTTCCTGAACGTTCTTCATTGTGCCATGGCACAGAATGGACTCTCTTATGATCTCTGGTATTATTGAATTAGGTGGACAACTCTGAGTGAGAAAATTGAAATATTCTTCTGCTATGGAAATGTTGGTTGACTGATCTGGGAGTGGGTGACGTGACATACAATCCACTGGGTTGTATTCTTTCTGGGGCTTGTGTACGAACTTGAAGTTGAAATACTGCAGCCGTAATCCCCATATTTCTATCCATGGGGGCATTTTACATTGAAGGTTGCCATATACTTAGACTAGAAATTGATGATCTGTGACTATTGTGAAGGGTTTTACGAGCAGCCACATTTGAAAGTTCTTGCATGCCCATATGACAGCCAGTCTTTCCTTCTCAGGCTGAGAGTATCATTTCTTGCTGTCTGACAGGCTTTTGTTAGCATAAGCTGTTACAGCCCTTGGAGATTCTCGTGCTGGGTTATGTTGAGCCATGATCGCTCCTAACGTGACATGGCTGTTAATTCTGTGCACTTTTACAGGTTGAAATACATCATGTGTTCTGCCGAGGCAATCTCATATTTGATCTGGGTAAATGCTTCCTCACATTCACAGTACCACTGAAATATAATTCCTTGTTTAGTGAGTTCTTTGAGTGGGTCACTGGTGGTGGCGTAATCTTTGAGATACCTACTGGCCATTCCTAGGAATTATCTAATATCACTGACATCTTCGGGAGATGAGATCTCTGAAATGGCTGCCACTTTTCCTGGATCAGGACTCATCCCTTTGTGCGAGAAAACATACACAAAGAAATGAGTACTTTTAAAATACACATTTTTCAGGTTAGAGAGTCAGCCCTGCTTCCATTAGTGCAGTGCACACTTGCATAAATGCCTGCTTATGTTGTTCAACTATGGCACGAAATAATAGAATATTGCAACAGCAATTGAAACAGTTCCTCACATGGCGAATGACTCTTCTGATGTTTTCCTGGAATATTTTTGCTGCTGACGATATACCAAAGCTAAGTCTTTCATATCAAAATAGTCCAATGTGCACATCGAAAGTGGTGATGTATCTGGAATGTAGGTCCATCTTGATTTGGTGGTAGTCCTTATTAAGATCGAGTTTTGAGAATGACTTTGAACCAATGAGCATACTGATCATGTCATCTAGGTGCATTCCGGGTTGCATCTCTCGTTTTATTGGCCTGTCTCATGTCAACGCACATGCGTATTTTGTTGAGTGTCTGTTTCTTGGGCACAACTACAATGTTAGAGACCAGGGTGTTGGGCCACTTCCTGTTTACATAATATCCTCAACTAAAAGACAAGACTACACAATTACCACCACTTTTCCCACACCGCCATACTCTGAGAATGGGCCTGGAATGGGGGATTTACCTACAGCATTGTGCTGGAGGAAAATCCTCACACTTTCCACCAAAAATTGGCAAACATCGTCAGAATTACCATGGCAGGAATTCCACCAGTGGCAATTCCACCAGAAATGTCCCATATAGTCCAAAGGAATCTAAAAAAATTAGTATTAACTAAGCCACCACCACTTGTAATCCTGCTGTAATTATGCTGCATCAAGTGGTAGTAATGGTAATTTTGTTTGCTGTTATTTTTTCAGAATACCGCCCAACTCATAATGAGGACCGCGGCATCTCGTTTCTGACTTGTGGTAGAAGATGGATCAGTATTCTCAGTGGATGCTGTGATATGTTTATTGTTGACTCATCAATGTGGAGGGCTACTAGTTTTCCTTCGAGGCACCCAATGCCTTTGAATACTGCTGGACTCCTCTGTGTCCCTGGAACAGCGTATTGCATGGCATACATCACGTCTGCAATGTTCATCTCAATTGCAGTGGGGCACATTGCGTTCCAGCACCTCTCCATGGAAAACATGGATTTCAGCAAAATGTTGTGTAGAATTTTCCAGGATTTGTCAATGGACCTTTCGCAGCCCATTGAAATACCTTCAGTTCTGATGGCATCATGGTGGTGGGTGAGTCATCTTGTGTAATTTTGACACGTATATAGTGTTTAGACTTACTCCTGTGTCAATTATGAATTTGGCTTGCTGATCACCTACAAGAATGTCAATGCTGCTAGTAGGTGGTGCTGCTTGGTCATCATGTATGCATAGTCGTTCTCATCTCTTTCTCTGAAAACAGGGATGAAGGAGGTATCCCCATCACTTGTCGAACCGGACTTATGATCTCGCTTCTCACACTTGTGCCCCTTCTTGTTGATGCAGAGATGTGCGAGAATCTTGACTGACTGGTCTAACGTTGTTTCCGTGTGATCGAGCATGTGGTAAGTTGCAGATGGCAGCCAAGTGATTTTCTCTACCACATGGTGCATTTTTGTCCCAATTCAGGGCATCTCACTCCCTCTTCACGAGGAACTGGCAGGCTGTATCGATAACATCATCCTGATGATGATTATCTTTTCAGGGAGATGTTACTGGAGTATTTGTTATTTCCCCTTTGTGTTACCTGGTATATATGCTCCTTCACGGATCCTTTAATGGACTCTATTTGTGATGCTTGAGCATCTTCTCTGGCTTCTGTTCTGGCCATCAGCAGTATTGTGGCAAGGGAAAATGGTCCTTAGAGCAATTTCTTTTGAAATGTTGAAAATAAACATCCTCCAATAATTCTGAGTCTAATCACATCTTCATTAGAAAATGTGGGGAAGTTGCAGTGAGATACCGGCTTGCGTAATGGAGTTGCGAACCCGTCCGTGGATTCACCTGCTATCTGACACATGGTGTTAAAAATTTGACGTGCAACATCAATATTACTCTGAGAGTCAAAGTATGTGATCAGCGCTTCTTTGAGTCTTGTGTAGGAGTCAACCTCATCTGGTTTAAAAGTGGGTATGAGATCTTCGTCTTCAACTCTCAGTGTCTGCTGGTCATTCATGTCAAATGGTATGGGTCTCAGAAAACCGGCTGCATTGGATGCATCATCTACATTAGGTCCATTATCTGCCATTGTGGGCAGCTGTTTGTACATTATTGTTTCGTTGGAGATAAATGTCATGTAGTGATCTCAAGCAGCCCTACTATCAGTGTATTGACAGAACTCCTGATGAGAAGCAATATATATGGATGACTTGAGACTTCTTGTGACTTATCCCACCCTCGTCGCATTGTCTTGCTGCCGAGTCTATGTACACTATGACATAGAGGCCCATGAGATTGCACACCTGTAATGTGCGGCATCCCACCCACCAGCGCATTTCGGCACAAACAGGGTAATTCATAGAAGAAATGTGCGCAGAAAAGGGGAGCTCAAGCGTGAAAATCGCAGCGCACGCGTGCCAAAGCCACGCACGCAGCCGTTTATCGATTCATGGAATGCGCTGCGCTAGTAAAACTTGGTATGTGCGCCAAATCTGTGGGTGGCGCACATGGGTGCACACGTCACTAAACGGCATGCGCTACGCGCACAGGGATAGCGCACGTCATGTAGCGCACACAAGAAAAGTGGGCAGAACACGGGGCGTAACACGCGGAATAGGGAACAACACGTGAAAATGTGGGCATTACGGGGGAAGTTCAGGAGGTAAATGCTTGCAGCGTCCACACGCGCGCTAACAACACGTATTCATGAAATCGAACAAAGGAAAGGCGTGTGCCAAAAAAGACGCGCTAATCCGAAAACAAGTACGCCAGCAGGAAGCAGGCGTAAGCGGCCCCGCGCAGCATAAAAGTGTGCGCTAACAACAAACAAGCTCAGACGCTACGATGAAGATACCGTTCCTCGCAGCAGTGATCGTGGGACACCGCAGGAAGAGGAGGATAGCCAGGCCCTGCATTTATTTAGCCAGGACCAGCCTTTTTGGGATGCCTGATGACCAGGTGTATGGGAGGTACAGGTTTCCACCACACATAATCCTAGACCTGGTGAGGGAGTGGGAGGATGACCTCACACACCCACCCTGTGCTCGCAAGCACTGAGCCCCTTGAAAAAGGGGCTCAATCTACTGCACTTCTTGGCTACTGGTTCATTTCAGCGGACAAGTGGCATAGTGGCGGGTGTGTCACAGGCCACTCAGTCATGCTGCCTACACCAGGTGTTGGCCATCATGACTGGATGCCCCTCAGTCCGCAGGCACATATACATGCCCAGAACAGATGCAGAAAGGCAGGCTGTTGTCCAGCAATTTTACAGGGTGGCACACTTCCCCAAAGTCCTAGGTGCCATTGATTGCACCCATGTGGCTCTACGTCCACCCAGGACTACTGAGCATATCTATCGGAACCGCAAGCACTGGCATTCCATCAAAGTGCAGGATGTATGTGATGCCAAGGGAATCATCACCTCAGTATATGCCAACTATCCAGGGTCCAGCCATGATAGTTTCATATTCAGAATGTCACCCCTAAACCGGGACCTGGAAGCTGGCCGGCATGGCGACACATGGCTAATTGGTTAGTATGCCTCTGCACATGCATGATTGTCAAAAACTGACAAATGGGAAAACCCCACTAATGACAACCATTATCACCTCCCTAGGGGACAGTGCCTACCCTCTGAGCACCTACATGATGACGCTTATTCGGAACCCCACCACACCACCCGAGGTAAGATACAACACAGCCCATGTTGTAACCCAGGGCATAGTGGAGCACACATTCAGAGTGCTCAAGTCCCGCTTTCGCTCCCTTGACCTCTCTGGTGGGCAGCTGCTTTATGCGCCCCCAGTAGTGTACAGGAATAATAGTGGCAGCATGTGTCCTGCACAACGTTGCAACCCGGCGGGCATGCCAGTGGATATGGTGGTGCCCCCACATCCCCAACCACATGCACGGCCGCTGCGCATGGGACGTGAAAGGGCACGTGGTGAGTCAGCCCGGACCCAGCAAATTACTTCACCTAAAATCCCACCCCTGCGGAGTGCACAAAGGCCTGGCACATACCAGCTCACAATCAATGATGATGACAAAAGGGACAGTCAACTGTCACAACCATACCAGCCTGAGATTATTCACCTGGAAGTGCTACATTGTGTGAATCCCTAGCTACTCAAATACACCCAATGCTGGGTCAGAAAAAGGCACACATTCATGCAGCATGAATGACTATCCCCTTGCAAAATACCACATCAAAATGTGGCGTCACCCAACACCTCCCCAACACACCATGGCATGGCATGCAATGTGAAAGCAACCAAATGAATGCACAACACATGACACAAGTGTCACAAAGTGCACTGTCCTAAATGGAAACATGCCACAGACAATTTGCTCTCAATAATGAATAAAAAAACAACACACATGAACAAATACTTACCAGCAAGAGAAAACATCAGTACATGTTCAAACAGTGGCAATATATGAGAATTAAAAATCAAAGTAGTGCAAGTGTCCCAACCTCACTAAGGCAGCACATCGACCCCTTCCAACTGCAGAGTGTTGGTGGTAGGCAAATGTTTCAGTGTACTGCATACAACATGAACTGCATCTGCAAAGTAGACAGGCTTGTTAGGACATGAAGAAGGTACATGTATGTAAGGAAAAAGTCATGGATGTAGAACCATACATAAATCCACCATGCAGTGGAGATTTCTACAACAATACCCACTAGGGATGTATACACAGTTTTGACAACATACTGTCCACACAACTTATGGGAGCCCAATGTCACTGTGTAAGTTACTGTCACTTGGTCACACCGTTTGCAAGCCCATGGAAAGGGGAAGCAGGAGGGGTGTGTGTGTCAGGAACCCAAGCATCTAACCCAAAGACAGGACAAGCCTGCATGTGCCCAGCTGGAACACACAGTGGATGCCTACGGGAGCCACACAAAGCAACACACTGTTTAAAAAAAAAAAGAAAAGAAAAATCAAAAATGGCCATGTGTGGACCAGGGGGGTGCACCCAGGAGGGACGAGTTTCAAGGTGCACCCTAACACCCACATGCATGGATGTTGAGAAAAAAAAATACCTCCACTGGCTCATGGCCTGCACGGCTATGCTACAGTGGGAGAACCGCCGTCGATGTCATCACCCTCAGGTGGTACATTAGAAGGTGGGCGTGATATGGTAGGCAGACTACGCAAAGCCCTGGCATGCTCCTCCATGGCAGCAAGCATGCAGGTTTGGTTCTGCAGGATGATGGTACGGAGATCAACATTCAGCACCTCACGGGTAGCACGCATTTCTGCCTGCATGGCCTTGCGTGATGCCTGGATCTCCTGATGGGTTGCCTGGAGCTCAGCTGACAGTGTGCGTGTCAGCTGCTCCAGCTGCTGTTCTGCACTTGTGCTCCGGGACACCTCAAGTTCGCACAGAGTATCTCTGAGGGAGCTGTGTTCCAACTACAGTGCTTCTCTGTGGGCCTGTGACTCTACAGATATGGCTGTGCACAGAGTCTCCAGTCCAGCCCGTTGCTCCCTGTCAGATGCCAACATGTCCTCCCTGTGTGAGTGGCAAATTGACTCTGTTGCCTGCTGCTGGAGCTCCATCTGCCTTTCAGGGGGGATAATGGAAGTGGCCACCCTATCCATTGCCTGAGCCATCATTTCACACAATGCCCCCTGTTGTGCTGCTATAGTGTACATGGAGTTCTCCCACAGAGTATTGCCTGGTTGCGCACGGCCACCGTGTTGGCGGACACCACACCTGTTTGGGGCAAGGTGAAGTGCACCTTGCTGTGCTGGCACTGCCTGAGGCTGCAGGACTGCATTCCTCCTTTGATCTGCTGACCCAGGAACAGGAGCAAATATTGTGGAGTGTGACCCTGCATCCGTAACCGCCACAGGCGGACTTTCCAACACTGAAATCCCCATGGAGGGGTCTACCCTCGGTGCAGGTGGGTTGGACAGAACAGGATCACCTGAGACGGTACATATGTCTCAATGTCCGATTCAGCACCTGATTCATAGAGGTCTCCGTAAGGTGTACCCAGAGACACCCCTGGAGATGATGGACTGTAGGATGATTGGGTTTTCACCCACCACCACCCCACATCCTCCACTGGTGCCCGGTTGTGGCTGTGAGTACTCCTGGTCCTGCGCCATCTCCTCCTCCTCAACAGCATCAAGTGCCTCATAACCTGCAAAAACATGAAAGATTACTAATGGAAACAGGCATGAGCACCATAGCACACACACATAGCCATGACGAGGCAGAGATATAGTACATACATGACACATGTCACACATGACAATAACTCTGGCATGCATGCACTGTCAATGAGTTGGAAGGGGAGGCAAAAAGCAGACACTGATGACTCCAAGATGGAAAACCAACACACGTGCTGCATGCTGGATAGCACTGGCATCAAACATTAGCCTGTGAGTGGCATGGACAATCCACATACATGACACATGCCAGCACACAGACGGCACCTACCATAGCCATGGCAGATTAGACAAGGACACCCAGATAGTAGCAAATCCACACTGTCACCCATCCATGTGAGATGGACATCATGACATAAAACATGGAAAAATGAATGTGAAAACACGCATGTGTCACATGCTGCAACAAAGCCAGTGTTCACTTATGCAGTGATGGCAGGCACATGGATACATCAATGGTTAGTCACTTCGACATGAGAGGATAAAATTGTCATGTTCAACATTCAAAAGGGCCCCAAAATGATTGTGTGCAGGCTGTGTGTAGGTGCACATTACTCAATCAGCCTGACTGTTAAAATCTTTCCCATAATAAGTCAAGAAATGTGGCCCATTGTGCGGTGTAATCTATGACTGAAGTATGTCACATTTGGGACAGTAGGCCACAAACATGTGTGGTAAAAATGCTAAAAATGTAATAAATCAGGCATAATGAACAGGGAAACAGTATGAAGAATGTTGTGGCAAGAGGACAGCTGAAGGCCAAGTGCAGTAATCATGTGCAAAAAGTGAACTGTGGTCAGAAGGGATACTGTGAAACAGAAACCCAAGTCCAGGGAATGGTTTTGAGGGACCACATGGGTGACCCATAGCAGTCATGACTACACAGCCTCACCAGAACACATCACCCAAGCAACATACACATGGATTGCACACACATGCATGGTCACTCACCGGACATTGCTTCAAGATCTGGTAGGTCTCCCACGCCTTGGATCTGATCCTCTGTGATGAATGCTCCAGCGATAGACTCATGTTCAGTGAGTTGTTCCTCCTCTGGTGGAGGCCCACCGCCAGTCACCAGAGTAGAAGCATGATTTGAAGCCAGCTTGTTCTTTGCTCTGTGTTTCAGGTCATTCCACCACTTAGAGAAATCATCAGCTGTTTGCTTCACAAATCCAAGGGAACTAATGTGGTCCACGATGGTCTGCCAGTGGGCTCTACGTTGAGCAGTCGTAGTCTTGCACCCTGCAGTCACCATCATTTCGCGGCCATGGGCCGACACATAGCCCACAAGCGCATCTAGTTCGGCATCATTGAAGCTAGGCTTCCTTGATGTGCCGGAGTGGGTAGCCGTGTCTGGGGTCCCAGCCTGTACCGCAAGAGCACCCTTCTTCCTCTTGGAAGGTGGTGCGGACCATGAGTGGCTTACGCCGCTCTGGTTGGTAGGGGCATAAGGGCAGGTGGACTGGGCACTGGAAGAAGCCAAAGGCACAATGACCAAAGGTCTCACTGCAGGCATTGGCTGCTGGGTGATGTTGGCAGGACCAACCTCGGTGTGATGGACTTGGACCAGCACTGTCCCAGCTGGGAGACTCGCAGCTGGGGTGGATTGAGCTGCAGCTGCCCCTGCAGCCTCCTCACCCTGGCTACTTGGGGCTGCAGATGACATTGCTGGCCCAGATCCATGTGGCCTGGTGACAGCAACTTTCACCGCCACACGTGTCTTAGACTTGGTGACACAGAAGTCAGCCTGGGAGTCATCCTGTGCCGGTTCGGTTGACAATATGGGCCGGTTTAACAAGGCCTGAGCTGGGATGGTGTCTACATCTCCCTGAACCATTGGGGGGGCATAGGTGTCCTGATTGGTCCTCCACACACTGGCCTCTTGGACCACCCTGCACATCCTGGCCACGTCCCCTACCATGCCCACCTCTTTGAGGTCGGCCACCTATGCCTCCCTTACTGCTTGGTCGCCTCCCAACCACTGGGCACTGATGTTGTTGTGCGTATGGGAGTTGCAGTAAACAATTGTCCTGGGCAATTGGGGTGAAAGGGGTGCTCTAGCAAGGCTGTCTGTGACCCCTGGGGGAAGATGACGGGTCACGCAATGCGCAGGCACCCCGAAAACAATATTTAACATGCACGCAATCCCTGGTAGACCACGTGGGTGGAATGAAGAACCTGCACTACCCTGTGGCACCCAGAAACACAAAAATAAGCATACGTGTGGTACACGCAGCCTACCATGACCTCTGAATGGGTACATGACACACGGGGGCAACCGCAGCTGAAAAATACGTGCACGACTCACCGTCTGCCTGGAAAAATAACGTGAAAAAGATGTGCGTGTTCACATTGGCAACACCCCCGCCAAAGGAAGAATTGAACGCTGTCTGAGTATACAGGGAGTACGAACCGTTGTGAAGTAATCACGTGTGAACTGACAAGAAGTACAAGAATCACCCACTCGCTCTCCACAAAAAGCATGTACAAGAAAATGGCATCCTACGCGTACCTTTTAAGCCAGCCTACACATGCAATGTCACTTACGTGCGTACGCGCTAAGGCCCTTTCCTCCAATTGCATGGAGTGACATCCGGACATGCAGTTTTTGCACGTGTACAATTAACATGCACCCGTGTTGAGGGAAACGCCATTGAGCGTCACGTCACAGACGCGCTTACGCGCTAAGGGCCTTTCCTCGAATTACACGCAGACGTGCAGTTTTTTCATGTGCCAAATCACCAACACATGGAAGACCACATTCCTGCCCAGAAGGCCATTTTCCAGCCCCCCAGAGCCCCAAGCACGCTCCCAGCTGCCATCTGCTGCTGTCTGCCTGCCTGCTGCCCATGTGCCCTGCTCTTTGGTGCCTGCACGTCAGCCATTGCTGTGACCACCCCTGCTGGAACAGAAGACTCCCGACTGGTCTACCATCGCTCCACAGACCAGCCCCAGGACCCAGTTGCCCACCCACACCTGCCTCTGGGGTTGCCATGTCGGACACAACACCATCTGGCACCACTGGCAACCCCCAGCCAGAGAGGCAGAGGGCTACAAGCTTCAGTGCCAGTGAAATTGGTATCCTGATGGAGCAAGTCCTGGGGCAGTATGATGCCCTCTTTGGAAGTTTGCGCGCCGACAATGAAGGACGAAAGAGGATCTGGATGGACATTGTGACTGCCATCAACGTGGAGGGGGTGGCAGTCCATGACATTTAACACGTCCGGAAGCGCTGGGAGGACTTCAGGTCCAGGACCCTCAACAAGGCTCAGCGCCTCTTTAAGGCAGCGTATGCCAAGGGGTGCCGGGTCCGCCTAACCAACCACCAGATGAGGGTCCTGGAACGTATACGCCCAGCGCTCCACCTCCAGGTCCTTGAAAGGCAGACCCGTCTGGAGTCGAGCAGTGATTGGACACTGTGCATGTTGAGGTGTGGCAGGAGTGTGCAGGTTGTACTTATATCTGTCTATGGCCAGGTATGCATGTGTATGTACTTGGAAATGAGCCTGCCACATGTGAGTCCTCTCATGTGTGAGACACATCGATGGTGTATGTGTTGGTAAGCATGCTGCCCAAATGCAGGTGTGGGTGCACACATTTTTACACTTCTGTGTATGTACAGTGGCATGGTTGTCGTGTCACTCATGGATGGTGGTTCCACCTGCATGTATCTGCACTATGTACATGTGCATGTGTGTGTATTTGGCAAGTGTGCAACTGTGATACACCATGGATGCATGTGACACTGACATGTAGGAGGCTGATTGCCAGATGTGACATGGATGGCAATGTTATCACTGCGACAGGTGGTGTAGATGTACAGATGCATGTATGTCTGGTGGTGTGTGTGCATGTGTTCTGCACTCCATGTGTTGCATGTGACGTGAGGCTCATCTTCGGCTGCTCATGCTGTTGTTTGTGTATGGATGGTGCTGCCTGGTGCAACATTCCTGTTGATTTGCTCATGTGTGTGAGTTGAAATGACATGTGTGTTGGGGAGTGTGATGCCATGTCTGAAGTTTGACACTGCCACTCATGTACAACTGTCATGTGTTTATCAGACCATTGTACAGTGCCCTGATGCCTGTGTTCTATCTCTCCCTGTCTGCAGCGTCAACTGATGAAGAGGGCATAGATGGTGCTGTGGAGCAAAGTGGCAGGGATCCCACCGCCAGCCGGAGATGCAAGGCCCGGCTCCCCTCCCAGGTTGTCATCTCATCGGGGAGTGAGGAGTCTGGTGCCGCATCCGTGGCCGCAGCTGCGAGGGTAGGTCCCAGAGGCAGAGGTCGGAGGTGGACTCCTCGGCAGCAGAAGGGGCGGCTGAGACCCCACAGGGTCCGATGGAGGAAGATGGCACGGAGTCATCCAGGTTGGTGGGGGGTTTGGTTGAGGAGGAGGCCGTGGAAGGGACAGACACAGGGTCTGGAGGGGGTGATTCCACTGGTGCTAATGGTGTAGTCCGGGAGCAGGGACAGGAGTAAGCACAGGCCGCTGAAGAGGTGCCTGTGTGTAATCCTGTCCCCGATCCTGTGACTGCATCATCCCGCACCAGGATGCCTACGTCCAGACCCGTTCTCAGGGAGGGAATGAGTGCACAACAACTGGCCTTCCTCTCGCTGCGGATGTGGCAATCTGGGACCGTGTTGAGCCTGTCCTGGCTGGGGTGGCATTGCGTCAATGGGGCATGCAAGATGACCTGCAGTGTTTTCATGAAGACACTGCACATCATCTTAGATGCCTCTTTGACCGTGTCGACCTACTGGGACGGGTCACCAGTGCTGGATTCCTCCGTCTGCTGGACCTTCTTCCAACCCCCTCCTCACCTGAATCCCCTATGCGCCAGTCATCCTCTGTGCCATCTTCCGGCCCATGTATCACCTGGGTACCCTGTGGAGCTGCCTCTGACCCAGCGGCCAGGCTGGTGGAGAACACATCCCTGCCACAGTCGGGAGTCGGAGGTCCAGCAGGGGTGGCCACACCAACAACTGCATCCCAGCAGGAGGAGGAGTGCAGGCATCAAGAGCCAGGGCACAGGCACAGCAGCAGCAGGCTCAAGGTGGAAGCAATGATGGCTTGGGGCCATCAACATCAGAGGGGCAGGCATCAGCCAGTGGGCAGGAGGACCCTGGATTGGGAGTGTCTTCTGTGTGGCAGTGGTTGGGCCAGCACATAGATGGAGAGCGTTGGCGGGCGGAAGAGCCACGGCTCCTTATGGTCAGGGTGGAGAACTCCATGCGCAGGGCGCTGAGGCAGGGCGAGTGCCTCGAGGCAATTCGCAGGGAGTTGGAGGTGGACATGGCGTTATCCCTGCAAAACCTCGGGGCCATGGAACAGGCTCGCCTCCAGGACATAGAACAGGAGTTTGATGATGCCCTGGCCCGGGAAATCGATAAGTGAGCTGTAGGACTTGCCCGCCGCCATTGTATATAGTTAGTTAGTGTTAGGTTTCATTTATGTTTTTCTTTCATTTGGGGCGCTTGGACTATGCCCCACCTTTTTGTAGATAGTTCTTTATTAGGTAGTCTTTTTTGTAGGTTTCATTTCAAGATAGTTAGGCTCATGGACCCTGGATTTGTTATTTGTATATAGTTGAACAGTGGATTTTTCATCATTACTTTTTTTATTTGACCATCGAGCAATGGATTTGACTTATTTCTTTCCCTTTGGATTTGCTTTGTTGAACGGAGACTTTGGACACATCTTCATTTGGATTTATTTGGATTATGATTTCATATATTTTATTAATTTTGGGACATGCTGCATTTTATTTCTTATTTCCATTATTGTGTGTTTTCATTTCATTCCCTTCATTTTGTGTTCAATACATTTTTGTTTCGTACTTCAATTTGTGGTATTCGCTCATTGGTTTCATGCATGTCACAATGTGGGTTTTCACATTCACTGCCACCCATTGTGTGTGTGTGTGATCGACATGTGTTGATGTACATACTTGATGTACATACTTGCCATTTGGGTTGTGTCATGTAATGGGCATTTCAATGTGGGGTGGATGGAATACTTGGTTGGCTCTTTGGACAGGGATGGCATCCAGTGAGCTTTGGGTGGCAATAAGGCCCATGATTGTGGATCATGATGACATGTTGGGGGGGGACATGAGTCGGGGCCTGCTGGAAGGTGCCTGTCACTGCTGGGTGGGTGGAGGTGCAGGGGGACATCAGTCGGGGCCTGCTGACAGGTGCCTGTCCCTGCTGGGTGGGTGGGGGTGCAGGGGGACATGTGTGGGTGCTCACTTGTGCATGGTGATATGTGGGCTGGCTGGGGGGCATGGCCATGGGTTCAGGGAAGTCACCTGTGTTGTGGGCTGCCTGCAGGGCCTGGGGAGGGGGGAGAGTGCACACCTGGGAGGACACACACTGCCAATTCGCGTTGGTGCACCCTAGGAATACATGTACCCCGCTCGCCCAGCGTAATCGCGTGTGAAACTCCCAGCACACCCCTCAGAATACATGTACCCCGCTCGCCCAAGCCCTATCGCGTGTGATACTCCCTGTGCACCCCTCAGAATACATGAATCCTGCTCGCCCAAGCCCTATCGCGTGTATAACTTCCCGCGCAGCCCTCAGAATGCACTTACCCCGCTCGGCCAAGGCCTATCGCATGTATAACTTCCCGCGCAGCCCCAAGATACACGTACTAAGCCTCGCGCAAAGGGCTATCACGTTTATAACTTCCCGTGTACCCCCAAGATAAACGTACCCCGCTCAGCCAAGGCCTATCGCGTGTATCACTTCCCGCGCACCCCTCAGAATACACGTACCCCGCTCGCCCAAGCCCTATCGCGTGTATAACTTGGCGCGCACCTCTCAGAATACACTTAACCCGCTCGGCCAAGGCCTATCGCATGTGAAACTTCCCGCGCACCCCGCGAATACACTGTACCGGCCCTGCGAACTGGTGCAGGGTTAGCGCGGCCCTTTGCGCTGCATTGGGGATTTCAATGCCTTATCCTTGCGCAAGGGGCGTTCTTGGGGGCGTAACTGGCGCTGCGTGATGTTCTCTGCGCCAGCCCTCAAAATGGCTATGATATTGCATGAATACGCGGTGCGCCAGAATGCTGTTTAGCGCACACGGCTGGCGCACGCTGGCACACGCTGCCTCTCTGCGCTGCTTGCGTGCGCTGCCTCTCTGCTGAAATCTATGAATTACCCTGTAAGACTGTGTGACAGAGTTTCATTAAATCCTGTGCACCACTAGGATCTGCGGGTGGGTGCACCAATGCCTTCCCCCTGCATTCCCTGCAATCTGTGGCAGAGAAAATTATGCATAACTCTGCCCAAAATCTCAAAGTGGTAAATCGCCTGTGACCATGGACAACATCATGCCGAGAGGGGTGCGGCTTTGCTCTAATGGAACCTCTTATAAGTCCTATACCTGCGTCGTGCCTCCAGTCCTGAATCATACACTTGCATTCTAAAGTTGCATTCCTAAATTCCTCCTTTTCCTTCTCAGCATTCGTCATACGCTTTATGTTTTACAAAATCCTGAGCTATCACTGCAGTTCCAGTCGGCCTGGTCTGTGATTTACAGCAAACCTAATCTGTATAATTATTGCGCTGGAACCATGTCAAGTGTCAAACTCAACCCTTTCCTCGGATGTATCTACAACACGCCACTGCCTAATCACAAATGAAGGCGTTTCTTTTTTGCCGTTTTGTCCATTGTGGGCTGAAGCTAATAAAACTGTCAATTTCCCTTAACTTCAATGAAAGGTCAGAAATGACAGCAGCTACTGCTTTCTAACAGCCATTGCCTACATTAATAATTAAAATGTACGCAGTGGTATTTTCAAAAGGTCAGATGTTTAAGAGGCAGACACTGTCAGCTTTCATCTGCTCGCCTCCCTGTTCCTCGTTCACCCGCAGTGATGGTCTGGTTCAGGTGCTAGCTTATCTAATTGTAATTTGGGCGCTAGGTCTTCAACACGTTGTCTAGAGCCGAATCAACAGGAAAAAAATGAGAACGCTTCGGGATGCAAAGCAGGTTTCAATTCCATGTTTATTTGATTGGGGTGGGCAGACTGGCAAGCAGTGTGATCCATGCTAACGAAATCACGAGAACGCAATAACAGTTCAATGCTATTAGCACAGACGTTTCCCACAGTTTTCCTGTAACTGGGAAGAAATAGGCTGTGAATCACCTCATCCTGGACAGCCGTAGAGATTGGGGAATTCAATTTACTGATATTTAATCATGTTATTCGCAAAGTGGCTTTTTTCACACCTATCTAATTTACTGTGTCGGGCAAGGAAAAAAGAAGTCACATGATTCTATAGTGACATAGAAATTAGAAAAGTATATTTTTAGACTCCCAAATGCAAGAAATGCATGGGTCAGATGGGGCCATGTCCCAGTAGGGGTTTGGGTTATTGGGGCGAAAACAGTGCCAGTGCTACCACTAGGCAAGGTTAGGCGCTTGCCTTTAATGCCTTTTTTTTTTAAAACAATTTTATTGGTTTTATTCAACAACAAATAACAAACCCAACTGGGCATACAGTGGTTACATATCTTGCTCGTAAATACACATACATTTTGCTTTTTCGCCCACCGTCTTCCCCATCCCACCCCCCTCCCAAGCCTACCGTCTCCCATTGTTGGTCTCCCCCATCAGAGGTGGCAGGGGCCTCTCCCGCCACGTTTATCGAGTCATCATCACTTGGTCCATCATATGTGGGCCCAAACAGCTCTGCTATTAGCTGTCTCCAAACCACTAGGGCTCCGGCTTCACCCTCTATGTCACTTTTGCACGCTTCCTGCCATGCTACTCTTTCTGCCTCCGCCCACTTCTGCAAGAGCCTCCACCACGTCTCCACTTTGGGCTTGTGACACGCTTTCCATCCCATCGCAATCCTTCTCTTCGCCAATAGATATGCCAGATCTTTCAATTTGCCCACATGTTTAAGCTTCCACGGTCTGGGGAACCCTCCCAACAAACAAGTCCACGCCGTATCCCCTTGTCTTCCATTTTCTGTGCTATCTCTCTCCAATATTTCGCTATCTGCGGACATGCCCAGAACATATGCACCATCCCTGCATTTTCTTCATTGCATTTGGGACACACCTGGCTTCCAGCATCTTAAATTTGGCCACCTTTAATGGCATCAGGTATGCTCTGTGTGTTATATGTAACAGTATTTGTTGCAGCCTGGCGTTTCTCGACACTTTCTTGTGATACCCCTGAGCTCTTTCCCACATTCCGTCACTCATCACATCTCCCACTTCCTCTTCCCAGGCCAGTCTAAGCTGCACCACTTCCTTGCCTACTTGAGCCATCATCATTTTGTACACTCTGGACGTTTCATGCCCACCTTCCGCTATATCATATATCACATCTAGTGTGGTGTCCGGTTCCTCTGCGAGTTCCACTTTGGACCAGGTGTCTTTAATTCGTTGTACCACCCTGTGATATGTAATATATTGCCCAGTGCTCAGCCCCGTTTGTTCCACCAGATCCTCAAATTCCAGTATTTTCCCCTCTTGCCATATGTCCCCCATTGTTGCAACTCCCACCGGTTCCCAATACTTCCTAATCCTTAACCTAAGTTGCTCTTCTGTTCCCATCATTGTAACCAGTGGGATTTGCGGAGAGCACAGGGCCGGCTTATCCATCAACCGGCAGGCCCTCTGCCACATCCCCCACCCAAGACCCAACATCCCTGGGGCACCTCTCATCTCCCGCTTGGTAACCATATCATTTCTCTTAGAAAGTATGGAGTGCAATCTCCTTGATGCAGCCTATGTTCTAAGGTGGGCTCAGCAGAGAGCCATTTGGCTACATGTTGCAACTGGCTCACTACATAGTATACTTCCCAGTTAGGCAATTTGATGCCTCCTTTCTCATGTGGGTTTTAGAGTTTCCATAGGGCTACCCTGTTCCTCATCCCGTACCATAGGAATTCCCTGCAAATACTGTCTAGTTTAGTAAAGAAATGTCGGTGTATGGAGTATGGGATGTTCACGAAGCAATGCAATAGTCTGGGCAGTGCCACCATCTTGAGCATCGCCCCCTGTCCCATCATTGCTAAGGGGAGTTTTGCCCAGAACTTCATGCTATTTTCCAGTTTCTGAACCGTTCTTACTGTATTATGCCTATGTTCGGCTTCTACTGTATGATGTATATCTATCCCCAGATACCTAAAGGTTGTGGTCTCCCACGGTATCTGGAGTACCGGCAAGTTCCTCAACAAGAGCCCTCTGTTTCTACCCAGCGGAAACACACAGGATTTATTTGGGTTCACAGCTATTTGGGGCAGCCCAATATTTTCCAATACGTCTCTTATTTCCCTTTTCTCGCTTCCCTTCCCATCTCCGTATAAGCGTCTATAGTAGTCTACAAATTCTTGGTTGACCCCCTCCTGCGTATCCACCACGTCGCCATTATCTCTCACCATTGTTCTAATTGGGGGCTTAGGAGTCTCGTTTTTGTAGAGCCATGCCAGGAGTCTTCCATGGTTTGTCACCTCCAGCTTGCTGTCTCTCTATGTACTTTTTATAGTTAAGGTTACATAATCTCTCCCAACATCCTGCACATTTCTGCTGCATTCCCAGGGCCTTTTCCATATCTGCCTTAGTGTTACTGCCTTGTTCTAATACCCTCTCCAATTCCTTCTTTGAGTCCTGTAGCTCGGTCAGAATCCCATCCTGCAGTCCTTTAGACTTGGCTATGGCTATTCCTCTCACCACCACTTTAAAAGCTTCCCAGAGTGTGCCCGCTGTCTTAACACTGCCAGTATTTATCTCAAAATAACGTATTATTTCCTCCTGCATGTCCTCCCTGAATACGCTGTCTTTAAGAGCTGCACGCAATCGCCACGTGGGTATCCTCCCCCTAGGGGGTCGGTATTGCCATGTTAGCAACAGTGGCGAACGGTCCGAAAGGACTCTAGCTTTGCATTCCGCCCACGGTATTTCGGTCAGCAACTCCTGCGTGACAAACACATAGTCCAATCTTGTATGTAGGCCTTGTGGGGCCGCATAATGTGAATAGTGTCTATCCTGCGGATGGCATGTTCTCCATACATCTGTAAGCCCAAACTACGCCAATAGAGCATGCAGTGCCTTTGCTGCCGGGGTGGGTTTAACTATTTTAGTGTCTGATCTATCTATAGTGGGGTTCAACACGCAATTGAAGTCTCCCCCCCACAATATGCCCCCTCCCACGCTGCCACTGAGCTTACTATACACGGTCCTGAAATACGCAGCTGTATCTTGCTTCTGAGCATAAGTATTCACAATGCAGATCTCTCTGTTTTCCACCATCCCTCTCAGAACCACCATCCTACCGTCCACCTCTACCTGCGAGTTCAGCATCTGGAACGGAACATGCAGGGCCACCGATTTTAATACCCCTCTTGCATAGGCGGAGTATGTTGCCCCCACTATCGTCCCTCTACATTTCTTCCCTATCACTTCTAGTTTATCTTTCGTTAAATGAGTTTCCTGTAACAGGGCTATATACACTTTCTGTCTACGCAGGTACATCATTACTTTGTTCCGCTTCAGATAACTGTTGAGCCCCCTGACGTTCCAAGTGACTATCTTAAGGTCTCCAATGGTTCATTTTGTTTCCCGTGAGGTGTAGGCCTACCTCTGAACACTACCCCAACTATAACAAACCACAGCACACAACCCCTTCCCTCCTTCCTTCCCACCCTACCCCAACCCCAACAATAGCCCAGCTCCATCCCTGGATCTCAGGCTCCCCCGCGTTTGGGCCTACCCTGGTTCCCCGGGCAAGACCCCAGCAGGGCGGGTAACCTAACTAAACTATAAATGGGGGATGTACAGGTTGGTCCTGCAAGGACCCTAATTAAAGCCTAAATCGCAATATTCACAGATCATGAATGTATCACATCCCAACAACACCATTCCGCTGGCTACTGCAGTGACTATATTCAAGTCCCTTAGTCTCAAGTTCTGAGATTCCCCGGTGCCCCTCTCGTACATTACTTTTCCGCATCACAGCCTTCTCCTGTCCGAACGTTCGACTCCTGGGGGCAGCCCTGGGTGTCGAGCCATCCCATGGCTTCTTCCGGGGTTTCGAAGAACAAAGTTCTGTGCTTATGAAAAACCTTCAGTTTGGCCGGGTAGAGCAGCATATATTTATGGCCCGCTTCTCGCAACCTCCTTTTGACTGCTCCAAAGTTCATTCTGCTCTTCTGCACCGCCAAAGTATAGTCCGGGTAAGCCGTTATAATTGCCGAGCCTTTCTGTATTGTCCCACCTTTGGGGAAATGTTCCAGGATCCTTTCACGATCCCTGTAATTAAGTATTTTGGCGATCACCGGCCTAGGTGGGCCTCCTGGCGGCGGTCTCCTCGTTAGGGCCCTGTGCGCCCTTTCCACTGCAAACCCCTGGGACAGCATTCCCCCAGTGATTTCCTGTAGCAACATTGTTTCAACAAAATCCGTGGGGTTATGGCCTTCAGCTCCCTCTGGTAGTCTGACAATACGGATATCATTTCTCCGTGCTCGCCCTTCTGCCTCCTCTGCTTTGCTCTCCAGATTGCCCACTCGCTGCACCAGGGCATGAAGCTCCGATCGATTAGAAGCACAGTCCGCCGTGTTAGGGCCCATTTCTTTCTCAAGGTTCGCGGTGCGCTCCGCCAGAGACCGTACGTCTTGTCGTAGCAGATTCACATTCTCCTGCACTGCCCCGACCTGAAGCTCCAGTGCCATTTTTTAATTCTGCCAATGCCAGCTCGAGCTTGGTCTCCCACGCCGCTTTCAAATCGGCGATCGCTTCGAGAACCTCCTGATTCGCGCCCATGGTGGCACTGCTCCTAGCTTGGGCTTTGTCTCTGCTCCTGGCTCCTTCCGGGCCTGTTGGCGTCTTTGTATATTCCTCTAGTGTAGGTTGCTTGCTCTTCGGTCTTGAGGGCTTGTTAGACATGGCGCCACGCCTAAGAGTCGCAAGTCAGCCCCTTCACCCGTGGTCCGTGATTCCAGCAAGGGTGGATTCTCACTGTCCTCATAGGGCCAGTGGTATTTGCTAGCTTCTTCAATCGTCCACGCTCTGTTCGTAGCACTCCACCAGCGTTTCCCATTTCGATTTCCTTCTTCGCAGCCCCCCAGACTGTGCAATGTGATAGTTATTTCGTATCTCTAGCATTCTTCTTCTGCTATTGTCGGACAGAGACACCCCTTCGTTTCAGGGGTGTGCCTCTCAGGATCTCTTTGTTCTCGTCCACGGCCATTTTGGTGCTCTCTCCGCGGCCACCTTCTCAGGACAAAGTAACAATATGGCTGTTTCTCCACTCCAAATTTGCCGTCGACCCGCTCATACTCTGCTCTGTATCTTCCAGTGCCTGTACATGCTTTTGGGCCACCACTGATCCAAAAAATATGCGTTTCTTAGTCGAATCAAGTTATCGGATCACGGAGCTCGCAGGATTTCCAGCCTATTCCATGGCTGCCAAGCCACGCCCCCCCTTTAATGACTTTAATGGGAAAATGTTAGAGTTGTATGCATATATTTAGTATTCTCTCTCTCGTATTGTCTCTGCTAATTGAAGGCGACACTCTCTGCACTGTCTGCAGCAGCAGGCAGCGCAGCAGGCACAGTGAGGTTCAGCTCGGGTGTGGCTGTGGCGCTGTGCTATGCGCAGTGCCTTAGGCCGCACCTGCACATAAGCACCTCACGTGAGGCTCGAGCAAATATTCTTCTTCTCCTGGACTGTCTGTGGCCCGCGATGCACTAGCTGCAGCCTGCCACTGTGGGCCGTGGGTGGTGGCACTGCCTGAGAGAGACTCAGACACATGCACAGGCAGCTGATGTGGCCTTTTGTTTTGTATTTGTTCTTACTCTCAGTCTCGGGGCGGCAATAGCCAAACTGGGATAGAGTAGAGAAAGAAAAATTGGAGCCGGTGGAAGTTTGTGGATTGAAGGCTGGCAGTGCTAATTTCCAGCCTATTCTGTGCTGCTTACATCCAGTTGGCATTAACCAAGTCCAAAACCCCAGAATGCATTTTAGTTTCATTGAATGAGGGTACAGCATGCGGGATTAGAAATACAGTACGGCGCCATGGATTTACTTACTTTGGCCTCCTATCTATGATCGGGTGAGCATGAAGGAGATGTTTACCCTTGTACATTCAACCACCCTCCGCTCCATCCCTCACATGCCTTCAATGACTTCCCTGCAACACACCCAAACAAGGCTGTCAATGTGTACAAGTTTTCTGTGACTGGCACTGGCAGATGGGGTTATAATTGCCACTCAGCTGGGTTACACCGTGGCTGATGTTGAGTTCAGCTTGCCCTGTATCTTGCTCAATAAGGAGTCTGCAATGGAAATGCTTATAACCAAACAACAGGGCAAAATCTACAAAGTTAACAGGGTATTGCCCTTAGTAAATAACGTTCACACAAAAAGAGTGGGCAACACACAACTGTGTTATAGGCTAAAAGCAGCCGAGAAAGACCCAAGAGAGGTCCACTTGGTGAAACCAAACCCAAGAGTAACTGTGGTGTGGACTCTGATTATTAATGAAGTGAGAAACAAGGCTGTGGCAGAAGACAGAAGGATAGAGCAAAAAAGAGGCGCTATCCCTGCCTACTGTGCACTCTCAACTAGGTTGCAGTGTTACAACGCCTGTCTACTAGTGACAGAATAAGAATGAAATTACCATCTTCTATGGTGTGTAGTACATTCAGCCATGTATGTCCAGTACCACTCTCCTCCAGATTAATTGAAATCGGAAGAGACTATGAGTAAGAGAAGAAGCACACCAGGGAGGGAAAAAAGGAATTATTTCTTCCTTTTCAGCAAACTCGTGTGGCATCTAATGGGGTAGACAATCCTTTAATAACCCATTGATTGTCACACTGGCCCTGGGTTGCTAGGGTTAAAAATGACACAAACATACAGGGAAAGGATACATTCCTATTCCGACAACACAAAGACAATACAGACACCACTTCCCATGCAAGGCTTGTTTTTACTAACGGGAAGTAGGACAATATAAAACGGTTTGTTCAAACTAAAAAATTAGGCAAATTGGTGCCTTTTTAGATGTAACAAACACCGTCGACCGGTTTCAGTAGCCTAACCTTGATAAAGCCACATTCATCAGGACAGTCTAAGCTTCCTCAAAGGCTGGTATATTGCGTAACTCGAAGACCAGTTTGTGAGAAATAAAAAACGGTAGATGGAATAGTACGTTACCACCTTGCCATTAGTGTCATAGGACTGGAACAGTCTAGGAAGGAGCCTGTGGGATCAAAACAAAGTAAACCACAGTCACAAGACGGCTACTCGATTCCATGTTGGATTATGGATTGACACTACACTGCGTGTCATCCATGTAATACAGCCAGAGGTTGTCTCTAGGCACCACTTCATCTTTTAATCTTAATATGTAATTCTCATCTCCTTGCTAAATAGCGAAACCCCTATGTTCAATATACACCATACTGTATGTTGGAAATGGGGTGTTGGATTAAAGATGTTCTAACATCCATGCAAGATACTCATTTACGGTTCTCAGAGATCAGACTCACCATCAGTGTTCCTTCCCCTCAGGTACATAAGCAGCCCATAACTACGGTGATTGATTTTGAGACTCTGCTGTTAACAAACTATTAGAACTTCCGATCTAAATGTCGGTAACCGCTGCACTGTCCCTATGTCTCCGTACACTCAGCTACCCTTACCATGCTTTACTTGTGTAATCAATATTTATCCTGCACGGTGTCAATTGTATCCATGTCAGCGGCAAGCGCTAGTTGCCCCTAGTAAGCCTCCTAGCTAACTGCGGCATAATCGCTATTATTACTGGCCCCCCTACTTCTATTGAATACTAACACACCCCTAACCGCGGTCTCCCACTGCCTAATTCCATTGGCTCTAATCAGCCTGCTACCTCCGCTTTGTTTCACCAGCCACCCAATTGCTCTAAGCTCCCACGAGGCTATTACTGATAAAGTGTGTTATCCACTGACTCCACTGCGTTTACATTGCTCCCAGCCGCGTCATAATGGCCTCACATGTTGAACTGTCTGCATATATCAATCTAGCCTAGTTGTGCATTGCATTACCTAGAGTGTACTAGCCTAACAGAGAACTGCATGCATATATCATTCTAGCCTAGTTGTGCATTGCATTACCTAGACTGTACTAGCCTAACTGAGAACTGCCTGCATATATCATTCTAGCCTATTTGTGCATTGCAATACCTATAGTGAATCACCCCATATGTGCACTGCTTGTATATGCTAGACTTACCTAATTTATGATGTGTCTCACGTATAACCATGAACACAAGTAAGACCCAGATGAATCAGCTACTCCTATTTCTACTTGGCCCCTACACTATTATGTCCTTATCAAGTTCGCACCTTGCCCAACTCAGCATAGAAATAACAGACTAAGATCAAGACTTTCCCCTTTCTATGAGCCTAAGACCAATAGTAATATCTGCCAAAAAAAACACCCTAAACCTAATGCCATACCTCAAGTTCAGGAACCAACGCCTAGGCCTGACCAGGAGACCAGGCACAGAATACCGAACCCCAGGCTCGCCCCCTCCAACCATACTCATAAAAGAAATAATCACCCAAAAACAAAATACTCCCCCCCACAATCTAAGTAGCACCTTAACTATTTCAGGAGCTCTTATTAATGCCAGGTCCTTCGTGGCACATGCCACTGATATTGCAGACACCCTCTACAATGGGAACCTGGACGTTCTAGCAACAACCGAATCCTGGCTGCATGACGCAGCAGGCCCCGCCCTTATGCTAGCTATCCCAGATAGTTACCATATAATTAGAATAGACCGACCCAATGCCAGAGGAGGTGGTCTAGCTATTATATCTAAAAATAACCTTGCCATTAGACTTGCCACTCCACCATCATACTACTCATGCAAGGTGCTTACAGCCAAACTCCCCATATCCAGTAATCGGACATTAACCATACATCTGGTATACAGACTCCCTGGTCCACTAGGATCCTTCCAGGAGGACTTATCTAGCCTTCTGGCCAACAACCTGAAAGAATCCTCACAGATCCTATTGATGGGAGTCTTCAATCTGGGCTTTAATGACCTTGAAAATAAACATGCCCAATCAGTAGGTGCCATATTGGTGGATCATGGTCTCACACAAAAAGTTCTTACCCCAACCCACATCAAAGGAAGGACCCTCAACTGGGTGGCCGAGCTGAATTGTAATATTTCCATCACCAACATCGTCCCGCAATCCTGGACTGACCACCACCTAATCAGTTTCTCCTCCACCCTCGAACCTCACTGTCATAAAGCCATTGCCGTGGCACCCCCACTCCCAACCAGAAGCAAGAAGGATATCACAGTAGAAAAACTACTACCTCACCGCCTCCCACCCATTAATGCCCTCGCCAGGAATGCAAACCCTAACCTCCTTGTGGAGGTGTTTAACAACTCTATGACAAAGGCCCTTGACAACATTGCCCCCATTAAACTATGCAAAAGTAGGCAAAAAGCACACCTTAATGCTAGGTTTACACCACACCTCAAAGAACTAAAACTCCAAAAATGTAAACTGCAAGCCACGTGGTGCCACTCTCCAACGGATGAGCACAAAGCCAAGCTAACTAACTTTGCTAACATGTATAAAAAAGCAATAATACTTACAAAAAAAACACGTTCAACGACAGAATATCAAAGGCTAATTCCAATACCAAGGAATTATTCACCATCCTCTGGGAAATGGAAGCCCCCATCCCTCCCACTGATAATGTCCCTAAAGACAAGCAATGGTGTACTGACATCCAAAATACGTTGTCAAATAAAATTGCATCATAGCTAATAAAAAGTCCCTACTGCTTCAGGCTGATCCGCAACCTGCCCTTCCTTCTGAATCGGACAGATCCACCACTCCCTTTAGATTTACTGAAATCTCTATCCGAGAGATTGAGAAAATAATACTTTCCTTGAAGCCTTCGAACTGCCAGGTAAAGGATCCAGCTAGAGACCTAGTCCCATTAATCTCTAAGCTTATTAACGCTTCCTTCAAAACAAACACGGTGCCCAATAACCTTAAAGAATCATGGGTTCTCCCACTGTTGAAAAAACAAACTCTAGACCCTGCCATCCTGACCAACTACAGACCCATCACCACAGTCCCCTTCCTCCTCAAAATAATTGATAGAGTATCTTACCTTCAAATCCAGGATTGCCTAGAAGCTAACCACCTCACAGGATCCCGCCAGTCTGGTTTTCGTCCCCAGCACGGCACGGAAACAGCATTAATAGACCTCAAGACCCAATTTGATGAGCTGAAGGACAATGGGAAGACAGCTATACTACTCCTCCTTGACCAATCGGCAGCCTTCGACCTGGTGGATCACGCAGTCTTATGCAAACACCTCGAGTCGGCTGCCCTTTTCTCAAGTGATGCCATAACCTGGGTCCAGTCCTTTCTAGCTAACCTCACGATGATGGTCTTCTCACCCTCAGCCTCTGCAGACCCCATCCAAATCTCCTGCTGCGTGCCTCAGGGTTCCTGTGTCTCACCTACCATGTATAACATCTTTACCAAGCCCCTCTTCAACATATTGGACAGACTGAGTGTCACCTACACAAACTATGCAGACGACACCCAGATCCTTATTCCCCCTTCGTGCTACTTTGTCAAGGACACGACCTTGGTAAACAAGATATACCTCCTCATTCAGGCATGGATGGCATCCCATGGCCTCTGCCTGAACAACGATAAAACCGAGATCTTGATTCTGGGCACAGAGTCTAACCTTAACAAACTCTTTCACTATTGACGGTAACACAATTAAAGTGATGTCTGTAGTAAAAATGCGAGGCTTTTACCTGGATTCCACCTTAACATTCAAGAAACAGGTCAGCTCCCTAGCATCCACCATTGCCAATACCTGTAAACTTATTAGAGCTTGTTGACCTTCTCTATCCGAAACTAGCTGCATCACACACTAATAATGTATAAATTGGACTATTGCAAAGCCCTGTACTCAGGCGCCAACAAATACATTTTAGATTAAATGCAAAGGCTACAAAACAATGCCCTAAGAGCAGCCCTAAACATTCCTAATATGGAGAACATCTCTAAGTTCAGAAGAAATGTCCACTGGCTAAAAATAAATAACATGATTCTTCTCAAAACAGTATCTCTTACCTCTCTTACCTCCAAGTGTCTGAAGAATATAACACCCCCATACCTTACAGAAAGAATAAATAGGAAAATCTCAACTCATCCAACTAGATCAGCTAATGCCCACCTTCTTGAGATTCTGAGATTCAAATGCACCAAAGCAGGTGGTTCCAGCTTTCCGGTCAAAGTGGCCACATCTCGAAATGCACTTTCCCAGCCTTGAGACTTGAACAACCCTACCGAACATTTTGATGCAATATGCTAAACTGGCTACGATCAAATGACCACTAACACCACTCTAACACCTATACCCATGTCTGACCGCCTCATTATTGTATCCACTGTTTTTATTGTAAACTACTCTTTGTGCCCTCTAGCACCCCTCCAACTCTGTAACCCGCATGTGGTGACGAAAGTCGTTTTCTATGTTTTATTCATTGTATTTGTTGTAACTAAGCTGAAGTATACTTATCTCTGTTGCGCCCAGTTACCTAAGGGTTCAGAGCGCATCATCAAATAAATAAACAAATAAATAATAATCATCATGGAAATAGACCACTAAGAGGGTCGGGGTGGCAGAAGGGTTCCTGTTCTTTGAGTTTTTGGTGAATATTTGTGGCGCTTGCATCACAAAATTGAAATTGATGAAACCATTGTTACAGAAAAGAGTGAGGAAATGGGGGTTCTGAACTGGGAATATCTAGTTGACATATCAACCAGTAATGCCACGGCATGAACATCCCAACTCACTAAAGTTTTTTTTTTTCAAAGCTCCTGCGCCAGACTACCCAATGAGAAGCTGCCTAACAATATTTGCTTTAATTAGCAACTTTGTATGAAGCAAGTTGTGTGCCAGGCTTTCCATTTCTCAACGCACAGTCATTTGCATAGTTGCAATATTAGGCTACGCTGGGCTGTTTTTCATACAATTAAGCTATTTATCAACTACTTTTGACTGCAGATCTGTTTTAGTCCTCCCAAGGTGGCCTTTCTAAGACCACTCACCCACTCTACCCCCACCTCTACTCTCTATACACCCACCCACCACACTCCCACTCGGCCACCCCACCCACAATACATGTGTTAGTTGTGTTTTGTTTGGGCTATTTTAGGCTAGTTTTGACAAGTCCTTCTGAGGATACATTGTTCTTCATGTTTTCTTTCCCAACCAAGGACCACCACCCACCCACTCCTACTTTCTCTACCCCCACTGTTAAGATGGATTTCTGAACTCTGACCTGATGGGCAGAGGTTCAGAAGGCCAGCCTAGTTTCTTGGAACAGGGTAACCTTCTAGACAAGCCAGAGCAATCAAGGTAGCATTGACAGTGTCAGGACTAGGTCTCTCGAGGGGTTATAGTAATTGAAAGCTCACCACGAGCACACACAATAAACAGCACTACAAATTACTCTCAGTCATGTGTATATCAAAAATGCATATACAGTTATTAAAGGCCTTTTAAATCAAACATAAAGCAAATATCAGCAGCAATAACTAAACCAACATAACACTACTATTGAACATATATACAGTTACCAATAGCCTAAGGGAATTGTGCACAGTAAGGGTCCACAACCTGTGAAGAAAGGGAAAAAACTGTGCAAATATTATTAAGGCAGTCCTTCACTTATCAAACCCTAACTAAGAGGCAGTCCTGTCCCTACGATGAGTGGAGCCTTGTGCTCAAAAGTGCTTTCGGAGCTGATGCACGTGATCGTGCAGTGGAGCAGTGGAGCCAAAATGGGGTCTCTTTCAGGGGATGCAGCAGGTCAGGAAAGTGGGTGAGGCAGTGAAGAATAAGTTACCACTATTCGAGGAAGGTCTCCCCAAGAAGGCAGAACAGGATCCAAGAGTTGGGAATAGCTTGGTAGCACAGGCTACCTCGATAAAGGAGAGTGGCCCTCAGGGAACAGTCGTGCGGAAAAACGATGGATGCGCCATAGGCTGCCGGTTAGGGTTGCAAGTACTCACCAACCCTCAGTGCACTCTGGACCAAACTTCGGTAGTCGAGTCCATTTCAGTTGTGGGTTCGAATCCTGCAGTTGTGCAGTTCTGCAGCTTTCAGGGGGCTGCGTTTCAGGGTTGATTACGTTGCGGGACAGTGGCGATTTCTCTGCTCCTGATGAAGGGATCAGGCCAATTCCACTGCAGGAGGTCTGAGGGCACAGGGGGACACAGCAGCAATTCACCACAGTTGGGCAACACAGCGACTGCGTGCACTCAGGTTCAAGTGTACTCTCTGAATTTCAGACATAGGAATGCTAGGTTTTTGAAACTCAGCAGGAGAGTGCCTTATACCCAGAACTTACAGTCTCCAAATGCTCAAGTGTCAACTCGAGAAGGTGACGGTTCCAAGAGCAAAGGACCAGTGCAAGCTGATCTGTTCACTGGGCGGCACAGGAACACTTCCAAAAAGACTTGCGCACAGGTTATGGTGGAGGTTCCGAGAATTGTTAGCGCCACTAATCCATTGGGTCAAAGTGCCTTTGCAGACCTTCTAAGTTCGATCATAAACAGGGGTCCAACGGGCTGAAAGCTGGCTCAGGGTGCCAAACCTTCCAGCGGGTCACCAGTGGTTCCTCAGCTCTGCTTCTTGGTTTCAGGATACTTGGCTCCTATCCTGAGTTTGGTGAGAACTCAACAGATCAACCCGGTATGGGTGTTTGGGGCCTTCTCTTATCTAGAATCTCCTTCATGCCAAAATGAAGAGGACCCAATGAGAGATCTGCTCACATATAGCCATCCCAGACATGGACCAATCACAGACCATAGTGGTCCCAGTTATTCCCAGCACACCAGACATCCTGGTGCCCACGATGTGTATTGGAAATAGACAGTCCAGCCCACATCCTGGAGACACACACACAAAAGTCATGCAGAAGTCTGTGAAAGCTTTGGTTTGTGCGGGCATCTGCATGACCAAATAAGGGGTTTCCTGGGGCCGCTCGACCTGGGGAAGGCAAAGGGACAAGAAAGCCAAAGGACAAAACAAAGGACCTGGTGGAATAGCCAGTTAGGGGCCAAGCCACTGTCCTGCGCCAAACATGCTAAACACGATTTGGACTACAAGAAAGGGTTACAAATATATGAAAAATAACAGCTGCCACCAGCTCTGTCCAAGGCACATTTGGACTTCAACCGAAAAATCCTTTGAGGGTGTCTAGGGCTTAAAAATGAAAGGAAGACCCCAGCACACTGTACTGTAAGGTACTTTGTGCACTGTTAACATGTTGCTAAAAGCTAGCAACAAAGTGAAAGACAAAGGAAAACAAAGGGCCTCATTACGAAGCGGGCGGTAAGGGATTACCAGCACCGGTAAGGGCACCAGTGCCGGTAATCCCTTACCGCCCTACTACGAGTTCCCTTTGCGGATCCTCCCTTAACGCCTGGTTTTTCCAGGCGTCAAGGACGGGACCCGCAAAGGGACTCTGGAGCTAATAAGGGTACCGCAATTTGCGCTACCGTTATTAGCGCCTTCCCCATTCCCATTGAGCCCTGTTGGGGCTCAATGAGAATGGGGAATGGCCCTGGTGAATGGGGAATTACCGGTCCCGCCAACCTTGGAATGGACCGGTAATTGCTCAATTCACCAGGGCGGAGTCGGAACGAGTTTGGAGGCAGCCATGGGGCTAATAGCGCCATGGCTACCTCCAACCTCGTTAATAGGCCCAAAGTCTCCCATTATGGACTGTCTTTAAAGGCATGTCAGTTTCCCCATAACAAAGCGAGCGAAAACCGAGCGTAGTACAGCAGAAGGCTGGGTTCCACTGGCAAAAGTCAGGCTAGGCTGGTCAGACAACAGCAACAAGTTGGGGGGGTTCACAACTGGAGGGAAAATTACCCATACATGGAAATGATTTCTAACACCACCCACTCTATCCCATCAACCCCCCACTATCTCTAACCCCACCCACAACCACACCACTATCTTTACCCCCACTCACTGCCTCTACTCTCTTCTACTTCCACCCACCCTCCACTCTCTCTAACCCCACCCAATCCCCACTCTCTCTACCCCAACTCACCCACACTACTTAACTCTACCTCCATCCACCCCCACTCTCTCTGCGTACCCACCCTTTTTTCTACCCCACCCACCAAACCCCAGTGTCTCTCCCCCTACTCACCCACCAAACCCCCACTCTCTAGCCCCACCCACCCTACGCCCACTTTGTTCCCCAAGCCACCCACCCTTCTCCAACTCTCTCTACCTCAGCCACCCATCATACCCCCAATCTCTACCCCACCCTATCCCCACTCTCTTTACCCCCACCCACCATACCCCCACTTTCTCTACCCCCAACCACACACCACACCCCCACTCTCTACTTCCACCAACCCCAAACCCACTCTCTCTATCCTCACCCACCCTATCCACCCTCCCTCTACTCCCATCTACCCCCACAACTACATCTCTCTCTATCCCCACCTACCCTAAACCCTCTTTCTACCCCCACCCACTCTACCCCACTCTCTACTCAACCCTACTCCCTCTCTCTTTACCCCAACCATGCGCAGTACCCCACTCTCTCTCTAGCCTGACCCATCCAACCCCCTATATTACTGCAACCCTACACCCTTTACTCCCTGACCTACCTACCCTCCCTACTCTCTCACTAGCCCCTCTCATCCTTCCTCACACGCTTGTGTTTTATTTCTTACCCACTCACTCTCACCCTTTCTCAGTCATAACTTTACTTGCCTATCATCGATGGCACCCTCTATAAATGGCTTCCTCCCTTGCTCTATTCCTTTTCTTATTCTCTTGCACACCTGCACCCCTTTAAGTGCTCCTGCAAGATGGACCATGTCAGTAATCTGAGAATTAATCTGCCATCTCTGGTTAGATAGCCACTGCCACAAATAATCTGAGTGCCATGGATGTCATTTGGGGTCAGCAAGGGTTGCAGCTTCGACCCCGGGTGACTTCCTTGCAATCTCTAGCACTGTCTCTGCAACCCCTAGACAAGGATTACAGAGGCAGTCCAAAACGCAAAATAAAGCAGGTGCTTTGAGCTTTGCATTCTCTAGTGGGCAATAAACGCAAAGCTGCAGCTGGAAATTAGTATTTTCCCTATGTAGGCAAGGGTGACTGGCTGACCTACAGAGTATTATTAATTGTCAACTTTAATGTTTTATGTTTCTGAGACCTATCATTTTGTTTAAAAATACTCCACGTTTTGATGTTACTGTAGCCCCGATGTTCTTGTATTTACGTAAAATAGTTAGCATTGTATCATAATTTTGATATGTCAAGCACTTCTGGTCTGACCTCTGCTGCTTCTGAGCACTGTAAAAATAGGTGGGATTACTATGAAATGTGGTAATTCTAATATGGCTACATCAGAAGGATGAAAGGCTGAATCAGCCCTGATGAAATATGAACTTGGAACGTGCACACTCAGAGTTTAGCATTTACCCTACTGAGCTATCCAATCGTCACACAGCATGCTATTTAATTAATTATGCAGTTAAATAGAATCATTTAGTAGGATAGCTACACAAATATAATATTTCTTTTAGCAGGTTTACTACTGGGACATTCCTCCTGCTCCTAAGCACTGTCATAATAAGTGTTCTGTT
Source organism: Ambystoma mexicanum (assembly GCF_040938575.1). Taxonomy (NCBI): domain Eukaryota; kingdom Metazoa; phylum Chordata; class Amphibia; order Caudata; family Ambystomatidae; genus Ambystoma; species Ambystoma mexicanum. Next base: position 744,265,997 of record NC_090928.1, read on the forward strand.
AAGAAATAGAAACCCAAGAGCCAATGCATTACCAAATTATGGTATGCACATTTAAGGATAACTGTCTGGTAAGATAGCTCGGGGGTTAAGTATTCACTGCTGGAATCAATGTTTGCTCTGTAGGGCTCAGGTTAAAATCTTAGCAAGATCTAAGTATCCTTTTGAGGTCGACCAATGAGCATTAATTTCCAGTGGTGGGTAAAATTATTTTATGTCAGTGCTTTGACGGTAGCGTTATATAAATTATTATAAGTGCCTAAAATCAGACATTTCCTCTTAAAAAGTCAATCAAAATAAATGTCTACCCATTCCCTACAATTGTCCAACTTTTATCAGGATGAAATCTGGGACGCGAAAAGGACCGGGAATGCAGAGGGGGTAGAATTTGAAATTAGGGGCACACCTGCTAATACCCTATTTTTCTGTGTTTCCTCATTTATATATCAAATACAAAGTGAGAGATTGTTCTTTTAGGTCCATTCAACTTTGCAATGAAAAACGAAATGCACAACTGAAAACTGTTTCACTTCCACTTTAAAGTGTGATTACTTTTGTAAAGCTAATTTAGCTGATTTTCAAAGGTGGTAATGAGTCACGCTGGGACATAGTGCAGTGCAAGTACCATCACCTGTGTTGATATCATGCTTTTATGCAGCCAACCTAGATTATGGTATAGTCCAAAATGCATGCTGAAAGAATTAATTTGTTTCATTAAGAACTGCGTGAAGTGAAATTCCTCTGCATTCCACTGTCAATGCCTAAGGAGAGTCAGCAGAAGTGGGGAGGCAAGAGAATTTTAACAAAATATCTGTTACTGGTGAATAGTATATCTTCTGCCCCGAAATATAAAGAGACTGAACGCCTTACATGCAGCCCTTTCAAAATTGTGCAGGTTTCTGGATAGAAAGGAATCCAGTAATGTGCAAGGTAAACCACAAAAAACACACACACACACACACACACACACACACATACATAAATACACCAATAAATGAAAGAAGAAATTGTGGTTAACTGAAAGTTACATTTACATGTCTCTAGAAAGGTGCATCCACTCATACAGGAAAACATAGGATAAATGTGGGTTCATATTAGAACACAGAGATTCTCGAGGGCAATCTTTGTGAATGCAAATGTATATGAGCTAATGCAGACACATTGCCTTTTGCATGCATATGGCTTAGCACAAAGCTGTATGTTAGTTGATCATTGCTTGCATGTTAAGTGGCCTGTACATAGCTGATGTATGCACTGCCTTTCATATATACAGGGGAGTTGGTGAATATCTATATTTTGTTTATTTATGTCATTTTTCCCTGGTACAATACTTATCTTGATGCTAGAGAAAAACAAATGTTTAACCTTATTTGCATTGTGTAGAATAATTTGGTGGGACCTTAGTGATATGCAGAAAAGCGATCACTGCTAAGGAACAATGTCAGTAGGTACAGTGGGCCTCATTACGTCTTTGGAGGCAGCCGTGGTGCTATTAGCACCATGGCTGCCTCCAAAATCGTGTCCGGGTTCCCTGAATCGGGAAATACCGGACCATTCCGACTTTTGAGGGCCCAGCATTTCCTCCTTCAGGGAACCCGGGTCCGGTCCTTCCCCATTCCCATTCGAGCCCCCATAGGGCTCAATGGGAATGGGGAGTGTTGGGTATTTTGTGTAGATTTGGGGCCTAGCGGTATTTTCTTACCACCAAAAACAAAAATAGTTTAGTAATAACCATTCCTTGTATTTAGATTGGTATTATAGTGGTATAGTAGCTATGCATTATACATTTTGTTGTGGCATAGTGATGAGCATAATTTCTTTGTTTTATTTGTGGCCCCAACATACAAAACCCCTTTCTTTTGTTTAGACTGTTCTTGTGATCTCTAGAGGCCTCAGGCTTCTACATTATTCAATAACACCAAATTTTCATATGGAGTGCCACTTATGGCTGTTATCACTGATTTATCTACACCAGCGAGCTATGCTTCCATAAAGTATTCACAATAACATGTGGTATTATCAATAATTTATTTACATTAGTGAAACTATTTCCAGAGGCCTCTCTCTCTGATGGTTCATGTACGCCCAGCAGACTATCGGATTGTGTTCCACTCAGAAGCCACACACATATATACACTGAGTGGAACCACGCACACAGCTATTTGTAATTACTCATAACATAACTTTTTCCACATAGGATGCTTGGCATATATTACCTAATAACCTCCCCTTTTATCATGTGAAATGGGCTAACTGCACCAGAGAAAACAGAAGCAAAATGAAGCCTTTACACAGGTTGTCATTTACATCAGTTTCATTTCAAAAATCATACATTACCAGCTTTGCGAGCCAGTCTTTTCTAAAATAAACATAAGAGAAACAATTGCAACATACGTGGCATTTCATTAGATTCTTTGCAACAATAAAGAAAACAATGCATCAGTGGAATTGCATTTAGATGGCAACTTTAGAGTGTAGCATTTAAATACAGTGCTTCTTCAATGGAAGCTATCGCTACGCTGCCTGCCTGAAATAGATTTCATTCACACACTGCACTCTCACTTTGTATCAGATAATTACCAGCAACTTGTAGCTTTTCAGCACGTGAAATCTCTGGGCTGGTCGCTTTCTTTAGATGGCTCAGGGCTTCCCTTTAGAGCACCCCAGCGAGAACATGCAGAAGAACATGCAGTTCCAATCTGCAGTCTTCTATTCTCAAGCCGGTGCTCATCGACTAGAATCCCCAGCCTGTGAAGGTCAACAGTGCACTGGAACGATGCCTCTCAGCCAGGCAACCCCACAGCCACTTCAGCCAAGTCCTCACCAAAGCTATGCAAAATGGACTCTGCCTTTCTTCCTCCCCGAGGTGCACCAAGAAACCTCCGTTACAGCCCCTAACGTGACGCCTGTCCAATAAAAATCCATCATGTCATACCCTCCTTCTTCAAACAATAGCTCACTTTTACAGTAAGCAACTGTAACAAAATTGATTTCCTGCTTATTCGAGTTTTGTTTCCTGAGCAAGGACCGTGAAAAGCACAGAGAAAAAGAGAGAAAACAATCTGAATGCACGTTTAAAGTGAGCCTCAGCCTGCCACATTTTGCACATGGAGAACACATTACAATATTAAGAAGTTAAAATCGTGTTAGTACTTGTTAATTATATTAGTTCATTAATGATCTAATGTGTCTCCTGCAATACAGGCATTTCAGGTGAGAAAAGAAAAAATCGTAGCAATACATTGATCCCATGCAGTGGCGCTGCACTCGAAAAACACGCAAAATAATCCTACATATCCCCTCCTTTTTCTGAGAATTTGGCCATGGTCCAAGCCACAATTGGAAGAAATCCAACTTGCTCCCTTTCTTCTTTTAAAATGTATGCGTGTTGGGATATCTTTCTCTCCCCGTTGTATCCACTAACATGAGCAACATCTTCATTTTTACTGATAAAACAATCAACCATCCTCCCATTATTAGCACCAGGACAGACCCACTATAGCGCATTCCCCCCAGGTTCCCCAATTAAATCTTTACACTTCTATTATACCCAGGTTACTAACCGTAATATTGTTCTTTCTTAGATTCATTTTCACTACATGTTTCTCTTTATGATTCAATAAGAATTCTAGGTCCGGGTCTATTGGAAATGCATCCCTTTGAAAAAATTCAATATTTTCTACTTGGCTTTCCCAAATATCATACGTAACATGAAATAATGTTAACCCTCCAATCGACACAATGGAATCCTTTGGAACTTGTAAGTAAAACACATTATATTTCACCTATCTGACCACATATGTTCCATGATTTAAGTGTACTACTGTCAGGTTTTTTAAACAGGTGCTGATCAACCATTTACCTTTGACCATCTTAGCCTGTGCCAATTCTTCACTCCCCATATTGCTAATGATTACTTCACATCCTTCTGATATACTTGGGTCAGATTTCAAACCACAAATAGCTTCTGTAGCATCAGGAACAAACAGTTTACCTGGGCACATATAATTTTGTTCTTTAAATTTGACACACGTTTCCAAGTTTGGTATCAAGTAAACTTCAGGCTCCCATGACTGAAATGCCACCACTTCTGGAGTCTTAATCTTAATAAATGTGTCCTCTTGCCAAAATCCCACATTGTGTACCCACTTGGTTTAATAAATAAATTCAGGAGATACATAAGGGATGCATAGTAAAAACCCAATTTTCAACCTTTCCAAGTCCACATATAATGGCATTGCATTACCCATTTCAAATGCAATTTTTACATGTACCTCATCAATCTCCCTCCTGGTCAACCTTTCTATCATTTGATGAATAATATCCTGTGAAACAAAGTACAATGGTATATGTCCTTGAATCAATTGTGAAATTGCATTTTTAACTTCTCTCATATAATTCGTCAATAGTCTATCAACAGGACTTATTATAGTCAAGATTTCACTAAGTGTTCTGTCATGGTTAATAATTAGCTTAGTCGCCCGTTGCATCACATCTGCTTGTTCATTCAATATGATCGCAGTTTCATTTATAAACCTTACTTGTTCATCCAATCCCCCTCTAATCCCATCTAATGTTTTTTGTATCATTTCTAGGTCAACACTCAGTTGTTGTGCTTTAGTACTCAGCGTCCCGACTGAAATGGCATTGGCTGTTGATATTGTGGTACCTACTATAGACATTACCAATGAGATCGCAAGCATCACTGCTGCATTCACAAATGTTTTCTCCAATTGCATCAATATATCTCTTATTGACTGCTTAGCGTCCTCTTTTCTTATTTCCAGCCACTATTTAGTTTGCTCAGCTTTAATTCCAGTATTGTTAAAATGTTTTTCTATCAAAATATCAGGATTCAATGGACTATAAATGTTCTGGAAAATCATCCTTCTATCACTCATGATGAATCCTGGTGCTTCTTCTACCGCAATACCAGATGCTGGTCCAGGTTCAATGACAACCTTTGCTTCTGAATTTTTGAAGTTCCCTCCAGAAATATCAACATAATTATCCATATTGTTGGCATCATCTTCAATGCTGATCGCTTTGCAGCCTTGGTCTTCGCCCCCTTCCGGGGCTTCTCCAGAATCCTTCCACGTGGGCTCCAGGACTCCATCGTCTCCCGTGGCCTCCGGTCCCGGAACCAGCAATTAAATGTATGTTAATATTCTAAATCAAAAAGAAAATAAACAAATTAAGTACATAGCACAATACTAACTTCACCCTTTTGCCAAAAATAAAACATGCTTTGTAAAACTTTTCGCCCTTTTTCTCTCGCCTTCTGAAATTAAGCACAGGTTAAAGAGAAAACAAACATACATAAAACAACATTCAATATTTAGTACATTTTCATTTTGCAAACCAATTCCATTAATTTCAGCTTCCATTTTTTTTAATATATATACATATGTTACAGATTTTATGTTCCATTATAATTAACCCTCTTTATTTAACTTCTCTGCCGCTGCTTTCTGACTAGACCCATTTACCTTACCCTTTTATATTCAAGGGACTTTATCTGTTTCTACACGCTCAAGTTGTTTAATCTCATGTCTGGGGTGGCATGGTTTAATTTGATTCACATGAACAAACTGTTCTATTGCTGTTTCACCTTCAGTCTTCAAAATTTTATAAACCACAGGAGATACCTTATCTATAATTCGAAATGGCCCCTGCCAGGCTGCTAGAAATTTAGAATTTTTCTGTTTATCTTTTCCAAAATGAAATTTATACACCTGATCGTCCACACAATATTCCTTTACTGATGTCTTTTTATCATAATATGACTTTGCAGTGTCAGCAGCTCTTTGTAGATTTCTCTGTACAAAAACAAATGCATGTTGTAAATGCTTCCTCAGTTCATCAATGTATTCATGAACTGCCGATGCACTCACAAGTGTCTGTTCATGTGTACTGTATAGCAGGTGTTGTGGTAACACCATTTTCCTACCTGTTAAAATCTCATAGGAACTAATACCTGTTGCTTTGGCAGGAGGTGGTCTGATTGCCATCAAAACTATCCTCTATCTGATTCTATTCTTTGTGGCAACCCAAACCTTGAAAACACATGATTCCCCAGTAATGTGGCTGCCGTTTGTGCACTACAATCTGGTGCAGGAATACACTCAATCCATTTCGACATCAAACACACCACACTTAAAATATAACGGTTCCCCCTGCTCGACCTCTTTACAGGCCCTACATAGTCTGTTTGCAAATCTGACCATGGAAGAGTTAGGCCTCTTTTCATTAATGGAGCTCTATGCATTGGTGAAGCAGGTTTAAATTGGGCACATACTAGACATCCTCTAGTATATAATTCCACATCTTGGGACATATGTGGCCAGTAAGCATAATCCTTTAGTATTTCCAATGTTTTTTGTGAACCTCTGTGGCCTGCAGTTATTGCATCATGTGCATGGTGTAGCATTAGCCCTCTGAATGAAAGGGGTACCACCCACTGTATCTGTCCTGTTATGGACTCTCCCATCATGAGTCCATCCTGTAGTCTAATTCGTTTTTAGTCTTTAATAGCACCCCGACTCTTCTTTTCCTATACAATCATTTTCTGTTAAAGGGTTTTGTTCAGGGTTTATCAAATGATTATAATATATTCCCAAAATTATATCATTCTTTTGTGCCTCAATCAGATCTTGGTCTGGTGTATCATAACTCCATTGGGCTACTGGTTGATCTACCTCCTTTGGTGCTTTAGAACGTGTTACTGCATCAATTTGTATTTTTAGCCAGGTGATCTGCCTTATCATTCCCCTCCTTATCCTCTCCTGGTGTTTTTAAATGCGCACACATTTTTCTCCAGTATATTGTTAAATCATTTTCTGATGCCAATTTGTCTATGGCTTGTATCATTTTTCCATGTTTAAGTGGTTTCTTGTTGTATGTAGTCATGCCTCTCGCTTTCCAGCAAGGTAAATATTCCACAAAGCTATTTCGTGCATAGTCAGAATCAGTCACCAGGACAATTTCACTGAATTTATTATCAACTGCAGTAGCAATTGCCTTATAAATGGCTGCCAGTTCTGCTACTTGACTGCTCCTAGCTCCATTCTCATCCCTATACTAGGGACGCCTTCACATTTCAACCAGACATTTCCTATTCCTGACACTAATTGTTTATTACTGTCATTTTCAATGTGAAAAGCACAACCATCAACATATACAGTTGGCAAGTCCTTGCATGTTTTTTCATCAAAAGCTTTGTGTGGTGATTGTTCAAATTCCTGCAAATTAGGTTCTACTTCCATTTCGTTTGATACTTGTTCAGCTGCACAGTCATGTAAATCTGTTAAAACCTGAGCAATTGGGCTTCTCTTATTTTGGCCATATCTCACTTCTACAGGAAAGTCTTGCAATGCCAGCGTCCATGAAGTGATTCTGGATTGTGCTAGATTGCCTGACCTAATTCTTTTACTCTCTAAAAACTGCAAAGTTTGATGATTTGTCTCAATAATCACCTTTTCTCCCTGAACAATGGGGCGGAAATGTTGTAGCACCCACACAGTGGTTAATAGGGCCTTTTCACATTCATTGAATTTCATTTCAACTTGGGAAAACGCCTTACTTGCATAGGCAATGGTTTTGTGATTCAAATCATGTTTTTGTGATAACACTGCTGACATACAATGTTCAGAGAAACCTATTTCTATAAAGAAATCCCTGTCCTTTATGGGATATGCTAAACATGGTGCCTTTACAAGACATTCCTTTAATTTAGCCACTGCCTCAGACTGCTCTTTCCCCCATTTCCAGGGTGCATTCAGTTTAAGCAGTTTAGTCAATGGTTGAGTGATTTCAGCATAATTTTCAATGAACTTTCTGTTATAACCTGTCATTCCTAATAAACTTTTTACCCCTTTCACATTTTTAGGGTCTTTTAGTTTTTGTATAGTCTCTATTTTTTTCTTTTGTAGATTTAGTCCTTGTTCAGTCACTTCATGGCCTAGAAAGTTCACTTTTTTCTCGCACCATTGTGCTTTTTGTGAAGACACTTTGGCGCCTGCCTTCTGCAATTGGTCAAGCACATGTCTTATTTAATCAAAATGGCTTTTTAAGCTTTCATTTTTTATCAGCACATCATCCACATAAACTATGGTTCCTCTTTCTGCTGCATCAGGCATAGCTTTTCTCAAAAATATGCCAAATTCACTCCCACTATTGACGTACCCGAATGGAGTTCTAACCCATTCGTATTGAGTCTTATTAAATGAAAAGGAAAATAAATTCTGTATCTCCTCTGCCAATGGCACGCACCAATACCCAGAGGTGAGATCTAATGTGGTAAATACTTTTGAACCATGTATCTGAGCTAATCCCTGATCAATGAATGGCAGTGGCCATCTGGATACTGGCAATCTTTTATTTAACTCCCTCAAATCCACACACAGACACCACTGACCATTTGGCTTTAACACACCTAAAATAGGTGTATTAGATTTGCTATGAATGGGCCTGATGATTCCCCACAGCTCCACATTTTTAATAATCTCTGCCAATGACTCTAAACACGCCAATGGTAGTCTATACTGGCGTGCAAATATTGGACTTCTGTTACACCCTTCCCGTAGCGTGGCCACATGTAAATCAGTTAGACCGCAATCATAAACATCTTTTGCAAATACATCTTTAAACTCCATAAATATCCTCCTCAGTTCATTTATATCCTCATCGCTGTCACATGCATCCGCTGATAAAATCCGCTCCTCTACCATTTTGGAGAATTCTGGAAAATGTTCTGGCATGGGAATCTCAGCGCTTTCCTATAATTGTGTGGCTGTGTCTCTTTGTAAAGCTAACACTTTTAAATGTTTTGGCATATCAGCTTCCACTTCAATGGGCTGGTTTTCTATTTCATTTTCATTTAAGTTAAATGTTATGCAATCCTCTTGATGACAGCACACTGTCTCGCTTGAATCATAAGGGTACACAGAATTAATTTTAAATATCCCTTTGGGCAGTCCAGGTATTCTGGCAATTCACCCTTAGCATCTACATACTTTTCAGGGATATTTCCAATCACCATGTTATTTAGATCTGCTGTGTAATGTGATTTTTGTATGGCCATTCCTATTGGGGAGTTTTCCTCTAAATTAATATCCTGACAACCTTTATTATTCACCATAATTTTTACAGACCCTTCACCCACATCTATCAATGGACAGGGTAATTCATAGAAATTCGCACAAAAATGGCGCACGCGGCTGGCGCACAGTGTCCCCGTGCGATACACTGCGCCAGCCGCGTGCAAAAAAATCCTTTACATCGCACAGCGTATTCATGGATTTTAGCCTCCGAAACCAGCCGTGGCGCAGAGCGGCGCAGCGACCCTGCAGCAGCGCCAGTTACGCCCCCAAGAACGCCCTCGCGCAAGGAAAAGCCTTCAAAATCCCCAAATCATCGCAAAGGGCTGCGCTAACCCTGGACCAGTTCACAGGGCTGCCAAACAGCAAACGCCAAGCAGGGAACGTGTATTTCAGTGGTTCGCGGGAAGTTCCACACGCGATTGTCCTGGGTACGTGTACATCAGGGGTGCGTGGGAAGTAACACACGCAATTCCATCAGGGTACGTGTATTCCAGGGGTGCGCGGGAAGTATCACACGCAAAAACAGCAGGGTATGTGTATTCCAGGGGTGCGCAGGAAGTATCACACGCAAAAGCAGCAGGGTACGTGTATTTCAGGGGTGCGCAGGAAGTATCACACGCAAAAGCAGCAGGGTACGTGTAAATCAGGGGTGCGCGGGAAGTATCACACGCGATTCCATCAGGGTACATGCATTCCAGGGGTGCGCGGGAAGAATCACACGCAAAAGCAGCAGGGTACGTGTATTCCAGGGGTGCACAGGAAGTATCACACGCAAAAGCAGCAGGGTACGTGTATTTCAGGGGTGCGCAGGAAGTATCACACGCAATTCCATCAGGGTATGTGTATTCCAGGGGTGCGCGGGGAGCACCACACGTGAATTGCACGTGTGGGTCCTCCCAGGTGTTCCCTCTACACACTCCACGGCCCCTGCAGGTGGCCCACACCACAGGGGCCTACCATGCACATGTCCCGCAGGCACCCCATCCATCATGGCCATGCCACCCAGCCAACCAACATATCACCTTGCACTACTGCCCACCAACGCATGTCCCCCTGCACCCCCAGCCACCAGGGGCACCCTCCACCAGGCCCCCACTCATGTCTACCACCACCCCCACCCCCCAGCAGTGCAGGGGCACCCTCCACCAGGCCCCCACTCATGTCTCCCACCACCCCCACCCTCCAGCAGAGCAGGGGCAGCCTCCACCAGGCCCCCACTTATGTCCCCTATCACCCCCACCCCCCAGCAGTGCAGGGACAGCCTCCACCAGGCCCCCACTCATGTCTACCATCACCCCCACCCCCCAGCAGTGCAGGGGCAGCCTCCACAGGCCCCCACTCATGTCTCCCATCACCCCCACCCCCCAGCAGTGCAGGGGCAGCCTCCACCAGGCCCCCACTCATGTCTACCACCACCCCCACCCCCCAGCCACCAGGGGCAACCTCCACCAGGCCCCCACTCATGTCTACCACCACCCCCCCTCCAGCCACCAGGGGCACCCTCCACCAGGCCCCCACTCATGTCTACCATCACCCCCACCCCCCAGCATCCAGGGGCACCCTCCACCAGGCCCCCACTCATGTCTCCCACTGCCCCCACCCCCCAGCAGTGCAGGGGCAGCCTCCACCAGGCCCCCACTCATTTCTTCCACCACCCCCACCCCCCAGCAGTGCAGGGGCAGCCTCCACCAGGCCCCCACTCATGTCCAACTCATGTCTCCCTGCACCCCCACCCCCCAGCATCCAGGGGCAGCCTCCACCAGGCCCCGACTCATGTCTACCATCACCCCCACCCCCCAGCAGTGCAGGGGCAGCCTCCACTTGGCCCCCACTCATGTCCCCTATCACCCCCACCCCCCAGCAGTGCAGGGGCAGTCTCCAACAGGCCCCCACTCATGTCTACCATCACCCCCATCCCTCAGCAGTGCAGGGGCAGCCTCCACCAGGCCCCCACTCATGTCTCCCATCACCCCAACCTCCCAGCAGTGCAGGGGCAGCCTCCACCAGGCCCCACTCATGTCTCCCACCACCCCCACCCCCCAGCATCCAGGGGCACCCTCCACCAGGCCCCCACTCATGTCTACCATCACCCCCACTCCCCAGCAGTGCAGGGGCAGCCTCCACCAGGCCCCCACTCATGTCTACCACCACCCCACCCCCCAGCATCCAGGGGCACCCTCCACCAGGCCCCCAGTCATGTCTACCATTACCCCCACCCCCCAGCAGTGCAGGAGCAGCCTCCACCAGGCCCCACTCATGTCCCCTATCACCCCCACACCCCAGTAGTGCAGGGGCAGCCTCCACCAGGCCCCCACTCATGTCTACCATCACCCCCACCCCACAGAAGTGCAGGGGCAGCCTCCACCAGGCCCCCACTCATGTCTCCCATCACCCCCACCCCCCAGCAGTGCAGGGGCAGCCTCCACCAGGCCCCCACTCATGTCTCCCACCACCCCACCCCCCAGCAGTGCAGGGGCAGCCTCCACCAGGCCCCCACTCATGTCTACCATCACCCCCACCCCCCAGCAGTGCAGGGGCAGCCTCCACCAGGCCCCCACTCATGTCCCCTATCACCCCCACCCCCCAGCCACCAGGGGCACCCTCCACCAGGCCTCCACTCATGTCTACCACCACCCCCACCCCCAAGCCACCAGGGGCAGCCTCCACCAGGCCCCCACTCATGTCCCCTATCACCCCCACCCCCCAGCAGTGCAGGGGCAGCCTCCACCAGGCCCCCACTCATGTCTCCCATCACCCCCACCCCCCAGCAGTGCAGGGGTAGACTCCACCAGGCCCCCACACGTCTCCCGCCACCCCCACCCCCCAGCATCCAGGGGCACCCTCCACCAGGCCCCTACTCATGTCTACCATCACCCCCCAGCAGTGCAGGGGCAGCCTCCACCAGGCCCCCACTCATGTCTACCACCACCCCCACCCCCCAGCATCCAAGAGCACCCTCCACCAGGCCCACACTCATGTCTACCATCACCCCCACCCCATAGCAGTGTAGGGGCAGCCTCCACCAGGCCCCCACTCATGTCCCCTATCATCCCCACCCCCCAGCAGTGCAGGGGCAGCCTCCACCAGGCCCCCACTCATGTCTACCATCACCTCCACCCCCCAGCAGTGCAGGGGCACCCTCCACCAGGCCCCCACTCATGTCTCCCATCACCCCCACCCCCCAGCAGTGCAGGGGCTGCCTCCACCAGGCCCCACTCATGTCTCCCACCACCCCACCCCCCAGCATCCATGGGCACCATCCACCAGGCCCCCACTCATGTCTACCATCATCCCCACCCCCCAGCAGTGCAGGGGCAGCCTCCACCAGGCCCCCACCCATGTCTACCACCACCCCCACCCCCCGCATCCAGAGGCACCCTCCACCAGGCCCCCACTCATGTCTACCATCACCCCCACCGCCAAGCAGTGCAGGGGCAGCCTCCACCAGGCCCCCACTCATGTCCCCTATCACCCCCACCCCCCAGCCACCAGGGGCACCCTCCACCAGGCCCCCACTCATGTCTACCACCACCCCACCCCCCAGCCACCAGTGGCAGCCTCCACCAGGCCCCCACTCATGTCCCCTATCACCCCCACCCCCCAGCAGTGCAGGGGCAGCCTCCACCAGGCCCCCACTCATGTCCCCTATCACCCCCACCCCCCCAGCCACCAGGGGCACCCTCCACCAGGCCCCCACTCATGTCTACCACCACCCCCACCCCCCAGCCACCAGTGGCAGCCTCCACCAGGCCCCCACTCATGTCCCCTATCACCCCCACCCCCCAGCAGTGCAGGGGCAGCCTCCACCAGGCCCCCACTCATTTCTCCCACCACCCCCACCCCCCAGCATCCAGGGGCACCCTCCACCAGGCCCCCACTCATGTCTACCATCACCCCCACCCCCCAGCAGTGCAGGGGCAGCCTCCACCAGGCCCCACTAATTTCCCCTATCACCCCCACCCCCCAGCAGTGCAGGGGCAGCCTCCACCAGGCCCCCACTCATGTCTACCATCACCCCCACCTCACAGCAGTGCAGGGGCAGCCTCCACCAGGCCCCCACTCATGTCTCCCATCACCCCCACCCCACAGCAGTGCAGGGGCAGCCTCCACCAGGCCCCCACTCATGTCTCCCACCACCCCCACCCCCAGCAGTGCAGGGGCAGCCTCCACCAGGCCCCCACTCATGTCTACCATCACCCCCACCCCCCAGCAGTGCAGGGGCAGCCTCCACCAGGCCCCCACTCATGTCAACCATCACCCCCACCCCCCAGCAGTGCAGGGGCAGACTCCACCAGGCCCCACTCATGTCCCCTATCACCCCCACCCCCCAGCAGTGCAGGGGCAGCCTCCACCAGGCCCCCACTCATGTCTACCATCACCCCCACCCCCCAGCAGTGCAGGGGCAGCCTCCACCAGGCCCCACTCATGTCCCCTATCACCCCCACCCCCCAGCAGTGCAGGGGCAGCCTCCACCAGGCCCCCACTCATGTCTACCATCACCCCCACCTCACAGCAGTGCAGGGGCAGCCTCCACCAGGCCCCCACTCATGTCTCCCATCACCCCCACCCCCCAGCAGTGCAGGGGCAGCCTCCACCAGGCCCCCACTCATGTCAACCATCACCCCCACCCCCCCAGTAGTGCAGGGGCAGACTCCACCAGGCCCCACTCATGTCCCCTATCACCCCCACCCCCCAGCAGTGCAGGGGCAGCCTCCACCAGGCCCCCACTCATGTCTCCCACCACCCCCACCCCCCAGCAGTGCAGGGGCAGCCTCCACCAGGCCCCCACTCATGTCTACCATCACCCCCACCCCCCAGCAGTGCAGGGGCAGCCTCCACCAGGCCCCCACTCATGTCAACCATCACCCCCACCCCCCAGCAGTGCAGGGGCAGCCTCCACCAGGCCCCACTCATGTCCCCTATCACCCCCACCCCCCAGCAGTGCAGGGGCAGCCTCCACCAGGCCCCCACTCATGTCTACCATCACCCCCACTCCCCAGCAGTGCAGGGGCAGCCTCCACCAGGCCCCACTCATGTCCCCTATCACCCCCACCCCCCAGCAGTGCAGGGGCAGCCTCCACCAGGCCCCCACTCATGTCTACCATCACCCCCACCCCACAGCAGTGCAGGGGCAGCCTCCACCAGGCCCCCACTCATGTCTCCCATCACCCCCACCCCCCAGCAGTGCAGGGGCAGCCTCCACCAGGCCCCCACTCATGTCTCCCACCACCCCCACCCCCCAGCAGTGCAGGGGCAGCCTCCACCAGGCCCCCACTCATGTCTACCATCACCCCCACCCCCCAGCAGTGCAGGGGCAGCCTACACCAGGCCCCCACTCATGTCCCCTATCACCCCCACCCCCCAGCCACCAGGGGCACCCTCCACCAGGCCTCAACTCATGTCTACCACCACCCCCACCCCCCAGCCACCAGGGGCAGCCTCCACCAGGCCCCCACTCATGTCCCCTATCACCCCCACCCCCCAGCAGTGCAGGGGCAGCCTCCACCAGGCCCCCACTCATGTCTCCCATCACCCCCACCCCCCAGCAGTGCAGGGGTAGCCTCCACCAGGCCCCCACTCATGTCTCCCACCACCCCCACCACCCAGCATCCAGGGGCACCCTCCACCAGGCCCCCACTCATGTCTACCATCACCCCCCAGCAGTGCAGGGGCAACCTCCACCAGGCCCCCACTCATGTCTACCACCACCCCCACCCCCCAGCATCCAGGTACACCCTCCACCAGGCCCCCACTCATGTCTACCATCACCCCCACCCCCCAGCAGTGCAGGGGCAGCCTCCACCAGGCCCCCACTCATGTCAACCATCACCCCCACCCCCCCAGCAGTGCAGGGGCAGACTCCACCAGGCCCCACTCATGTCCCCTATCACCCCCACCCCCCAGCAGTGCAGGGGCAGCCTCCACCAGGCCCCCACTCATGTCTACCATCACCCCTACCCCCCAGCAGTGCAGGGGCAGCCTCCACCAGGCCCCACTCATGTCCCCTATCACCCCCACCCCCCAGCAGTGCAGGGGCAGCCTCCACCAGGCCCCCACTCATGTCTACCATCACCCCCACCTCACAGCAGTGCAGGGGCAGCCTCCACCAGGCCCCCACTCATGTCTCCCATCACCCCCACCCCCCAGCAGTGCAGGGGCAGCCTCCACCAGGCCCCCACTCATGTCAACCATCACCCCCACCCCCCCAGCAGTGCAGGGGCAGACTCCACCAGGCCCCACTCATGTCCCCTATCACCCCCACCCCCCGCAGTGCAGGGGCAGCCTCCACCAGGCCCCCACTCATGTCTCCCACCACCCCCACCCCCCAGCAGTGCAGGGGCAGCCTCCACCAGGCCCCCACTCATGTCTACCATCACCCCCACCCCCCAGCAGTGCAGGGGCAGCCTCCACCAGGCCCCCACTCATGTCAACCATCACCCCCACCCCCAGCAGTGCAGGGGCAGCCTCCACCAGGCCCCCACTCATGTCTACCATCACCCCCACCCCCCAGCAGTGCAGGGGCAGCCTCCACCAGGCCCCACTCATGTCCCCTATCACCCCCACCCCCCAGCAGTGCAGGGGCAGCCTCCACCAGGCCCCCACTCATGTCTACCATCACCCCCACCCCACAGCAGGGCAGGTGCAGCCTCCACCAGGCCCCCACTCATGTCTCCCATCACCCCCACCCCCCAGCAGTGCAGGGGCAGCCTCCACCAGGCCCCCACTCATGTCTCCCACCACCCCCATCCCCCAGCAGTGCAGGGGCAGCCTCCACCAGGCCCCCACTCATGTCTACCATCACCCCCACCCCCCAGCAGTGCAGGGGCAGCCTACACCAGGCCCCCACTCATGTCCCCTATCACCCCCACCCCCCAGCCACCAGGGGCACCCTCCACCAGGCCTCAACTCATGTCTACCACCACCCCCACCCCTCAGCCACCAGGGGCAGCCTCCACCAGGCCCCCACTCATGTCCCCTATCACCCCCACCCCCCAGCAGTGCAGGGGCAGCCTCCACCAGGCCCCCACTCATGTCTCCCATCACCCCCACCCCCCAGCAGTGCAGGGGTAGCCTCCACCAGGCCCCCACTCATGTCTCCCACCACCCCCACCACCCAGCATCCAGGGGCACCCTCCACCAGGCCCCCACTCATGTCTACCATCACCACCCAGCAGTGCAGGGGCAACCTCCACCAGGCCCCCACTCATGTCTACCACCACCCCCACCCCCCAGCATCCAGGTACACCCTCCACCAGGCCCCCACTCATGTCTACCATCACCCCCACCCCCCAGCAGTGCAGGGGCAGCCTCCACCAGGCCCCCACTCATGTCTACCATCACCCCCACCCCCAGCAGTGCAGGGGCAGCCTCCCCCAGGCCCCCACTCATGTCTCCCATCACCCCACCCCCCAGCAGTGCAGGGGCAGCCTCCACCAGGCCACCACTCATGTCTCCCACCACCCCCACCCCCCAGCATCCATGGGCACCATCCACCAGGCCCCCACTCATGTCTACCATCACCCCCACCCCCCAGCAGTGCAGGGGCAGCCTCCACCAGGCCCCCACTCATGTCTACCACCACCCCCACCCCCCAGTATCCAGGGGCACCCTCCACCAGGCCCCCACTCATGTCTACCATCACCCCCACCCCCCATCAGTGCAGGGGCAGCCTCCACCAGGCCCCCACTATTGTCCCCTATCCCCCCCTACCACCAGCAGTGCAGGGGCAGCCTCCACCAGGCCCCCACTCATGTCCCCTATCACCCCCACCCCCCAGCCACCAGGGGCACCCTCCACCAGGCCCCCGCTCATGTCTACCACCACCCCCACCCCCCAGCCACCAGTGGCAGCCTCCACCAGGCCCCCACTCATGTCCCCTATCACCCCCATCCCCCAGCAGTGCAGGGGCAGCCTCCACCAGGCCCCCACTCATGTCCAACTCATGTCTCCCTGCACCCCCACCCCCCAGCATCCAGGGGCACCCTTCACCAGGCCCCCACTCATGTCTACCATCACCCCCACCCCCAGCAGTGCAGGGGCACCCTCCACCAGGCCCCCACTCATGTCCCCCAGCCAACATGTCACCACAATCTAGATCCTTGGCCCTTATGGTCAGCCTTCAAATGCCAAACACCCACCTGAGTATTGCATCCACCCACTTAGAAATGGCAAAAACATGATATAACCCCAATTGCAGGTTTGGAAATGAACACGTGTCCCTCACATACACCCAATGGGTGTCAGTGAATGTTCAAACCCATATCATGATAAGCATGAAACCAATGAGATGATACTACACATTGAAGTTTGAAGAAAAAATATGTATTAAAAGCAACATAAATTGAATCAAAAATAAACTAACAATAATGGAAATTTAAAAACAAATAAACCAGTAGGTACGTGAAATAATACAAAACCACAAATCATAATGCAAAGGAAAGGTGTCCAAAGTCACAGTCCACAAAAGTAAATCCAATGGAAAAATAAAATCGAAACCATTGCTCCATGGGTAAATCATAAAAAAACATGAAAATCCAAAAGTCAACTATATACAGATAAACAAACCAGGGTCCATGATCCCAACCGAAGAAATGAAACCAATCTAATAACAATACCTAAAAAAAAGAAAATATATACAAAAATGTGGCCCATTGTCCAAAAGGTCCAAAAAAAATGCAAAACCAAAGGAAACCTAACACTAACTACAGAACTATTTACAAGGGCAGCGGGCTAGTCCGACGGCTCACTTCGGGATGTTCCGGGCCTGGGCATCATCGAACTCCTGCTCAATGTCCCAGAGGCGGTCCTCCTCCATGGCCCCGAGGGTCCGCAGGGCCGTCCACATGTTCACCCCAAACTCCCTGCGGATTGCCTCGAGGCACTCGGCCCGCCTCAGGGCCCTCCGCATGGAGTTGTCCACCCTGACCATCGTGACCCGTGCCTCTTCCGCCCGCTGCCGCTCCGCATCTATGGCATGGCCCAACTGCTGCCACACGGAAGACACTTCCCGTCCTGGGTCCTCCTGCCCCCCGGCCGATGCCTGCCCCTCCGATGTCAAAGGCCCCGAGCCATCATGGCTCCCACCATGTTGCTACTGCTGCTGCGCCTCTGCCCGTGCACTGCCTCCTGCTGCCTGCACATCCTCCGCTGGCTGGGGTGCAGTCGTTGATGTGGCCACCTCTGCTGGACGTCCGACTCCCGACTGTGGCAGGGATGCCTCCTCCACCAGCCTGGCCGCACTGTCAGAGGCAGCTCCACAGGGCACCCAGGTGACTGACGGGTGGGAAGATGGCACGGAGGACGACTGGCGCATAGGGGGTTCAATTGAGGAGGGGGTCTGAGCATGCCCCATCAAATGGAGGAATCCGGCCTGGGTGACCTGTCCCAGTAGGCCGACGCGGTCAACGAGCCATTCGAGATGACGTGCAGTCTCCTCATGAAAAGACTGCAGGTCACCTCGCATGGCCCGTTGACACAACGCCACACCAGTCAGGACAGGCTCAACCCGGACCCGGATAGCCACATCCACAGGCAGAGGAAGGCCAGTTGTCGTGAGCTCATCCCCTGCCTGAAAACGGGTCTGGACGTAGGCATCCCTGCTGGTGCAAGATGATGCAGTGACAGGATCAGGGACATGATTGCACACAGGCACCTCCGCGGCGACCTGTGCTGCCTCCTGTCCCTGGTCCTGCACTGCACCACTAGCACCAGTGGAATCCCCACCTCCAGACCCCGTCTCTGTTGCTTGCATGGCCTCCTCCTCCATCAAACCCCCCACCAACCTGGATGACTCCGTGCCATCTTCCCCCGTTGGGCCCTGTGGGGTCCCAGCTGCCCCTTCTGCTGCTGAGGAGTCCAACTCCGACCTCCGCCTCTTGGACCTCCCCCCGGCAGCTGCGGGCTGGGACGCGGCACCGGACTCCTCACTCCCCGACGAGATCACAACCTGGGAGGGGAGCCGGGCCTTGCGTCTCCGGCTGGCGGTGCGATCCCCGCCGCTGTGCTCCACAGCACCTTCTCCGCCCTCTTCATCAGTTGACGCTGCAGACAGGGAGAAATAAAACACAGGCATCAGGGCACTGTACAATGGACACATACACACATGACAGTTGCACATGAGTGGCATTGGCAAACCTCAGACATGGCATCACAATTGGCAACACACTTGTCATTTCAACATGCACACATGAGCCATACCACAGCCACATCGCAACTGCCAGCACCATCCATACACATACAACAGCATGAGCAGGCAAAGGTGAGCCAGACATCACATGCAACACAGGGAGTGCACTACACATGCACGCACACCACCACACTTGCATGCATGTGTACACCTCAGCTAACTGTCGCAGTGTTCCGATGGGCATCCATGTCACATCTGCCAATCATGTTTCCACATCCCGCTGTCACATGCATCCATGTTGTACCCTTGTCAAATACACACACATGCACATGTACACAGTGCTGATACATGCTGCTGAAAACAACATACATGCCTGACATCACGAACATGCCTACTTACATACACATTCATCCAAACATGTGTGCCCACACAACTGCATTTGGCATGCAAGCCTACACACACAAGCACCATCCATGTCTCACACATGACAGCCGTCGCATGTCTTAGCCTCATGGTCCTGTACACCCCCACCCATACTCGGCCCCATACAAACAGATGTGCAACTGGCACATCACCACACGCACTGCTTACAATCATGATGCATGTACACTTACCGCTCGACTCCAGACGGGTCTGCCTCTCAAGGACCTGGACGTGGAGCGCTGGGGATATGCGTTCCAGGACCCTCATCTGATCTTCCGACAAGTGGCCCCGGCGCCCCTTAGTATCTGCTGCCTTCAAGAGGCGCCGGGCCTTGTTCAGGGTCCTGGACCTGAAGTCCTCCCAGCGCTTCTTGACATGTTGGAAGTCGCGGACTGCCACCCCCTCCGCGTTGATGGCAGTCACGATGTCTGTCCAGATCCGAGTCCGTCCTTCCTTGTCGGCGCGCACACTTCCGTAGAGGGCATCATACTGCCCCAGGACTTGCTCCACCAGGAAACCAACTTCCCTGGCACTGAAGCTGGTGCCCCTCTGCCTCTCTGGCTGGGGGTTGTCAGTGGTGCCAGATGTTGCAGTGCCCGACATGACAACCCCAGAGGCAGGAGTGGGTGGGCAACTGGGTCCTGGGCTGGGCTGTGGAGCGATGTAATCCCAGTCGGGAGTCTTCGGTTCCAGCAGGGGTGGTCACAGCAACAGCACCCCTGGCTGATGTGCAGGCAGCAAATGGTAGGGCATGTGGGCAGCAGGCAGTCAGGCAGCAGCAGATGGCAGGTGGGAGCGTGCTCGGGGCTCTGGGGGCAGTAAATCGGCTTTCTGGGCAGGAGCGTGGTCTTCCGTGTGCTTACGCGTGGCCAGCTTGATACGGAGTGATTTGGCATGTAAAAGTCCTGCACGTCTGCGTGTAATTCGAGGAAAGGCCCTTAGCTCGTAAGCGCGTCTGCACGCATACACGATTTCATTGGCCCAAAGGCCCCCATGCACAGCTATGACGTCACGCGCATGGCCATAGAGAATGGCGCGTGTAAAAAAAAAGATACACGTCAGAGTGTCAAAGCGTGTAATTGGTGGAAATGGCCTCATCCGTATGCGCGTCTGTGACGTGTGTATAAATGGTACGTGTAGAACGCCATTTCCTTGCACGTGCTTTTCGTGGAGAGCGAGTGGGTGAAATCTGTACTTCTTGTCGGTTCACACGTGATTTACTTCACAGCGTTTCAAGTTCGTACTCCCTGTTACCTCTGACAGCTTTTTCTCTTTTCCTCTTTTTCCTGGGCCTGTTTCCTCAAACAGCGTTCCCTTCTACTGTTGTCCTGTCTCCTCAGACAGCGTACAATTCTTCTTTTGGCGGGGGTGTTGCCAACGCGCACACGCGCATATTTTTCACGCTTTTGTTCCTGGCAGACGGTGAGTCGCGCACGTATTTAACATCTGTGCTTGCCCCGTGTGTCGCGTACCCCTTCCACCTTACTTCCCTTTTTTGGGGTGCCTGTGCGTTGCGTGACCCATCATCTTTCCCCGGGGGTGACATACAGCCTTGCTAGACCACTAGGGTACGATTACCATCTGGTACCCAACCCCTTTGACCCCCAATTGCCCAGGACAATAGTTCACATCGACTCCCATACGCACAATAACATCAGTGCCATGGCTGGGAGGCGAACAAGCCATAAGGGTGGCAAAGGTGGCCGAGCCCCAAGTGGTGGCCGTGGTGGATCCGGTAGGGGACGTGGCCGTGACTTGCAGGGTGCCCCTAGCCCCCCATGTGTGGAGGAGCAGTCAGGGACACCCATGCCCCCCCCAGGTTGAGGTTAACGTGGCTGACACCATCCATGCTCAGCCCTTGTTGGACCAGCCCACTGTGGAACCAGACCTGGCACAGGGTGGCTCCATGGCTGACTTCCAGGTCAGCAGGTCTAGGCCACGTGCGCCGGTGAACGTTGGTGTCATCAGGCCACGTGGATCAGGGGCAGCTAGGTCATCTGCTGCCCCGCGTAGGCAGGCTTGGGAGGCTGCAGGGGCAGCTGCGGCTCCAACCACCCCACCTCTCACACACCCAGCCAGGACAGTGTCGGTCCAAGTCCATCATGCTGACATTCCCCCTGACACCATCACACTTGAGCTAATGCCTGCACCAACTCCCATGCTGAGTGTGCAATCCCACACTCCTAGTACAGAGTCCACCGGGGCTCCTGCCCCTAGTGTCCAGAGCAGCGTAGGACACTCAGGATCCCCACCACCTTCCAAGCGAAAGAGGAAGAGTGCTCGTCCAGTAGAGGCTGATGCCCCAGACACGGCTACACAGTCCGGCCCGTCAAGGAAGCCCAGCTTCAATGAGGCCGAACTGAATGCACTTGTAGAGTATGTGTCCGCACATGACCGCGAAACGGTGATTTTTGCAGGATCCAAGACCACACCTGCACAACGTCAGGCACACTGGCAGACCATTGCGGACATCATAAGTGCCCTTGGAATCGTGAGGCGCACAGCTACTGAATGCTACAAACGCTGGAATGACCTGAAGCACAGGGCAAAGAATAAGCTGGCCTCAAGTAATGTCGCAACTCTAGTGACTGGAGGTGGGTCTCCAGAAGAGGACATAGAACTCACTCCACATGAGCAGCTTGCTGGGACCTACGTCACGGAGGAACAGATCCAAGGCGTGGGAGAACTGGCAGATTACGAGGCATTGTCCGGTGAGTGGACATGCATGTGTGTGTCATCCATGTGCATGCTGTGTGTGGGAGGGCTTCTGTTTGGGTGCCAGGTGAGGTTGTGTGTGCCTGAGTGGTTTGGGTCGCCCATGTGCCTCATTCTATACATTCTGTGCACCAGCATTTGGGTATAGCAGCATCCCTTCTGCCAACATTAGACATCCAGCGCAACACCACGCCAGTTGCCCTTGAAGTGTCATCTTGCCACAACATTGTTGCTTATTTACCTCTGTTTATTCAGGCAGATTGTTTGCATACCACCACTTCTACTCGGGATTTCTCAGTCCTATTGTCACATGGCTGACATGGCTATGGTACAGTGGACTGGCTTTGTTTCCTGGACATGATTTATTTAGACATGTCTCTGTGCTATAGGACCATATTGGACTGGCAGCTCCAGGTTAAACATTTGAACCATTTCAATGAAAAAATCAATTTCATGAGCAAACTGGACTGAATGAGCAATTGGTGCCCTCCTCTCCCTCTTCACTTTATGGCTAGGGTACATGCCATCTGTGTGATGGCATGTGTATTTGACCTGCCAATCACTGGCCAATGTGTGATGCCACTGCTAGGCAGCACGCAGCAAATGTGTTCATCTTCCATCTTGGTGTCATCAATGTGTGCCATCTGCCTACCCTTTACACGCAGTGACGGTGCATGCATGGGAGGGTTTTAGTCATGTGGGACATGTGTCAATCAAGTACTGTTTCTGTAGCCTCTCAGCCCTAATTGTGTGCCATAGTGCTAATGCCTGTTTCCATTTGATTTCTTTTATGTCTTGGCAGGGGATGACGCACTTGATACTGCTGGGTTGTGGAGATGGTGCAGACCCAGGAGGGGTCTGAGGCCCGACCGACCACCAGTGAGGGACGTGGTGTGGTGGTGGGTGAGAACCCACAACTGCTGCAGGTCGTGCTCTCAAGGGGTGTCTCTGGCTGCACCTCCCCAGAGCTGTATTCAGGTGACGATTCGGATGATGAGACCTATGTGCCGTCACAGGTGAGTGTTCCTGGGAGGGATTCTGTTCGGTCCGACCAACCTGCACCAGGGTTAGAACCCTCAATGGGGATGTCAGTGTTGGCAGGTACGCCTTTGGTGGTTACGGATGCAGGGTCACACTCCGCGACATCTGATCCTGTTCCCGGGCAAGCAGATCAGAGGGGGAATACAGTCCTGCAGCCTCAGGCAGTGCCGGCACAGCAAGGCTCAGTTTGCCTTGCCCCAGACAGGTGTGGTGCCCACCGACGTGGTGGCCGTACGCCACCTGGCAATACCGCATGGGAGCAATCCATATACGGTATGGCAACCCAACAGGCAGCATCATCAGAGATGATGGCTCAGGCCATGGATAGGGTGGCCACTTCCATTGTCCCCCCCGAAAGGCTGATGGAGCGACTACAGCAGGCAACAGACTCCATCTGCCAGTCACACAGGGAGGACATGTTGGTGTCCGACAGGGACAGGTGGGAGGCACTGGCGACTCTGCAGGAAGCCATTTCCATAGAGTCCCAGGGCCACAGGGAAGCCCTGAGGGTGGAACTCCTTCACCTAAGGACGACTCTTGATGAGCTTGAGGCTTCAACAAACAGAAGGACAGAACAGCAGCTGGAGCGTCTCACACGTACGCTCTCAGCTGAGATGCAGGCAACTAGGGCGGAGGTCCGGGCATCCCGTGAGTTGTTGCATGGGGACCTCCGCACAATTATCCTCCAGAACGAGACCTACCACACCCGCATGCTTGCTGCCATGGAGGAACAGACTAGAGCTTTGCGTGGGCTGCCTCCCATAGTGCCACCACCTCCTGATGCAGCTGCAGAGGGTGAGGAGAGCGACAGCAGTGATTCTCCCACAATACGGTAGCCGTGTAGGCCATGAGCCCATGGAGGTGTTTTTTTTTCGCAAGATCCACACAGTTGGGTTTTGGTGTACACCCTGTCCTCGGACCTCCTGGGTGGCCTCCCCCACCCCCCGGGCCCATTAATGGCCATTTTTGATTTTTTTAAAATTTATTTATTTATTTTTTTATTCATTTTTTTGGGACAGTGTGTTGCCTTGTGTGGCTCCCGTGGGCATACGCTGCATTGTGGCTGGGCACATGCAGGCTTGTCATGAATTTGGTTCAGATGCTTGGGTTTTTGTGACACACACCCCTCCTGCTTCCCGTTTCCATGGGCTTACAAAGGGTGTGCCCAAGTGACATTGACGTACATGGTGACATTGGACTCCCATTCAATGTGTGGGCAGTCTGTAGTCAATACTGTGTATACATTCATAGTGCATATTGTTGTATTGTACACTGCATGGTGTATTGATATGTGCCTCTGCATCCATCTCATCCTCCTAATTTGCAGGTCCATTTCTCATGTCTTCACAAGGCGGTCCACCTTGGAACTGGAGTCCATGTTGTAAGCAGTGCACCTACACTCTTGCGTGGCGCTAAAACTGTATACTTGGAAGTGTTCGAAGTGCTGGCATCATCAGGTAGTGAGGCTAGCAAATTTTTAAGTCTGTAATGTCATGTTTAAGGTAGGTTGGAGGTTGTGTAGGTGATTGGTATTCTTGGTAAGTATTTGGTAATGTGGGTTGTAGGTCCTGCATTACTGTGAGCATTTCATGTGTGGCCATGTTTCCATTAGGGACACTGTAGCTGGTGACACTTGGGGCATGTTGTGGGGATCAATTTGTTTGCTCTCACATTGCATGACATGCCATGGTGTGTTGTGTGGCCGTGCCGGGGAGGGGTTGGGTGACATGGCACTGTTTTCATGTAGTATTTTGCAAGTGGGTATTCATTTCTGCAGCATGGAAGTGTGTCTTTTGATGACACTGCATTGGTGGTGTTTGTGTAGGTAGGGATGCACACATTGTGACACTTCCACATGAACAATCTCAGGCTGCTATGGTTCTGACAGTTGACTGTCCCTTTGTTGGTCATAATTGTCAGGTTGAGTCATCATTGCTTATCAGATGGTATGTCCCAGGGCCGTGTGCACTCCACAGGGGTGTGATTTCTGTGTGAAGTAATTAGCCACCAGCTGCGTACGGGTTGCCTCACCCCGTGCCCTCTCCCCTCCCATGCGCAGCGGGCGTGCATGTGGTTGGGTATGTGGGGGCACCACCATGACCACAGCCAGGCCCGGCGTGTTGCAACATTGTGCAGGACACATGCTGCCACTATGATCCTGCACACTACTGGGGGCGCATATAACAGCTGCCCGCCAGAACGGTCAAGGGAGCGAAAGCGTGACTTGAGCTCTCCGAATGTGCGCTCCACTATGCCCCAGGTTGCAATATGGGCTGTGTTGTATCTTACCTCGGGAGGCGTGATGGGGTTCCGAATTGGCGTCATCATGTGGGTGCTCAGAGGGTAGGCACTGTCCCCTGGTGAGGAGGTGATGGGTATCATTAGTGGGGTAGTGACATAACTCTGCATCTGACATGCATGCATGTGCAGTGGCATTCATACTCACCAAGCAGTCATGTATCGCCATGCCGCCCAGCTTCTAGGTCCCGGCTTAGGGTAGACATTCTGTAAATGAAGCTGTCGTGGGTGGACCCTGGATAGTTGGCATATACTGAGGTGATGATTCCCTTGGCATTACATACTACCTGCACATTGATGGAATGCCAGTGCTTGCGGTTCCTATAGATGTGCTCCGATGCCCTGGGGGGACGTAGTGCCACATGGGTGCAGTCAATGGCATCTAGCACTTTGGGGAATTGTGCCACACCGTAGAAATCGAGGGCGGCAGCCAGCCTTTCTGCAGGTGTCCTGGGCAGGTATATGTGCCTACAGACTGATGGGCGTGCAGTGATGATGTTCAAGACCTGGTGTAGGCAGCGTGACTGTGTGGCCTGTGACACCCCACCCACTATGGCACTTGTCCGCTGAAATGATCCAGTGGCCAAGAAGTGCAGTACATTGAGGACCTTCTCCAGGGGGCTGAGTGCTTGGGAGCACAGGGTGGGTGATGTGAGGTCAACCTCCCACTCACTGACCAGGTCCAGTATTATGTGTGGTAGAAACCTGTACCTCCCATACACCTGGTCATCAGGCATCCCAAAAAGGCTGGTTCTGGGAGTGAAAATTCGGGCCCTCACTATCCTCCTCCTCCTCCTTTGGTAACCCATGGCCACTGCTGCTAGGAACGGTATATTCATCCTGGCGTCTGAGCTTGTTTGTTGTTTGCGCGCACTTTTATGCTGCGCGGGTCGACGTACGCATGCTTCATGCTGGCATACGTGTTTCAGGATTGGACCATTTATTTTTCGGCACTTCGTAGGCGAACGTGTGAATCTTCCCGCCCACCCCAGGAATACACGTAACACGCTCTCCCAGGCCCAGTCGTGTGTGGAAGTTCACGCGCACCCCGAAATACACGTACCCAGGGCATTCGCGTGTGGAACTTCCCGTGAACCCCGTAAAACACATAGCCTGCTGGTATCGCGTGTGGAAGTTCACGCGGAACCATAATACACGTACACTGATGGTATCGCATGGGAGACTACCCGCGCACCCCAGGAATACACGTACCCAGGCAAATCGCACGGCTGGGGGGTGGGGGTGGTGGGAGACATGAGTGGGGGCCTGGTGGAGGCTGCCCCTGCACTGCTGGGGGGTGGGGGTGGTGGTAGACATGAATGGGGGCCTGGTGGAGGGTGCCCCTGGTGGCTGGGGGGTGGGGTTGGTGGTAGACATAAGTGGGGGCCTGGTGGAGGCTGCCCCTGCACTGCTGGGGGGTGGGGGTGGTGGTAGACATGAGTGGGGGCCTGGTGGAGGGTGCCCCTGGTGGCTGGGGGGTGGGGTTGGTGGTAGACATGAGTGGGGGCCTGGTGGAGGCTGCCCCTGCACTGCTGGGGGGTGGGGGTGGTGGGAGACATGAGTGGGGGCCTGGTGGAGGGTGCCCCTGGTGGCTGGGGGGTGGGGGTGGTGTTAGACATGAGTGGGGGCCTGGTGGAGGCTGCCCCTGCACTGCTGGGGGGTGGGGGTGGTGGGAGACATGAGTGGGGGCCTGGTGGAGGCTGCCCCTGCACTGCTGGGGGGTGGGGGTGATGGTAGACATGAGTGGGGGCCTGGTGGAGGCTGCCCCTGCACTGCTGGGGGGTGGGGGTGATGGTAGACATGAGTGGGGGCCTGGTGGAGGCTTCCCCTGCACTTCTGGGGGTTGGGGGTGGTGGTAGACATGAGTTGGACATGAGTGGGGGCCTGGTGAAGGATGCCCCTGGATGCTGGGGGGTGAGGTTGGTGGGAGACATGAGTGGGGGCCTGGTGGAGGGTGCCCCTGGTGGCTGGGGGGTGGGGGTGGTGGTAGACATGAGTGGGGGCCCGGTGGAGGGTGCTCCTGGTGGCTGGGGGGTGGGGGTGGTGGTAGACATGAGTGGGGGCCTGGTGGAGGGTGCCCCTGGTGGCTGGGGGGTGGGGGTGGTGGTAGACATGAGTGGGGGCCTGGTGGAGGTTTTCCCTGGATGCTGGGGGGTGAGGGTGATGGTAGACATGAGCGGGGGCCTGGTGGAGGGTGCCCTTGGTGGCTGGGGGGTGGGGGTGGTGGTAGACATGAGTTGGGGCCTGGTGGAGGCTGCCCCTGCACTGCTGGGGGGTGGGGGTGGTGGGAGACATGAGTGGGGGCCTGGTGGAGGGTGCCCCTGGTTGCTGGGGGGTGGGGCTGGTGGGAAACATGAGTGGGGGCCTGGTGGAGGCTGCCCCTGCACTGCTGGGGGGTGGGGGTGATGGTAGACATGAGTGGGGGCCTGGTGGAGACTGACACTGCACTGCTGGGGGGTGGGGGTGATGGTAGACATGAGTGGTGGCCTGGTGGAGGGTGCCCCTGGATGCTGGGGGGTGGGGGTGCTGGGAGACATGTGTTGGTGATCAGTAGTGCAAGGTGACATGTGGGTTGGCTGGTGGGCATGGCCATGGTGGATGGGTTGCCTGTGGGACATGAGCAGGGGTGCAGGGTAGTCCCCTGTGGTGTGGGCTGCCTGCAGGGGCCGAGGAGGGTGTAGAGGGAACACCTGGGAGGACCCAGACGGCCAAATCACGTGTAGCATTCCCCGGCACCACCGAAATACACGTACCCTGCTGAAATTGCGTGTGAATCTTCCCGCGCACCTCGGAATACATGTACCCAGGCCAATCGCGTGTGGAACTTCCTGCGCACCCGAAGTACACGTATCCAGGACAATCACGTGTGGAACTTCACGCGCATCCCGAAGTACACGTACCCAGGCTAATCGCGTGTGGAACTTCCCGCGCACCCAGTAACACACGCACATGCTATTTTTCACACAGAGGGTGTCCGTGTTTGTCGGTACCCCTTTGCACCTCATTTGTCCTAGAGGGCCACTGTATGGACCATTCATCATGGCTGTATATGGGTGCTTTTTGTTAGCGCACATTTTGGTGCACATTTTTTTCAGGGGCAGGGGCGCTACCGCCTGCTTTCTTGTGGCGTACTTGTTTGGCCCTGTGCGCGTCTTTGACCGTGCGCTGGTTTGCCCTATTCGATTCCATGAATACGGGTTGTAGGCGAGCGTGTGGGCATTCCGCGCACTTGCCTTCTGTACTTCCCCCGTGACGCCCATATTTTCACGCGTTGTTCCCCATTCCGAGTGCTACGCTCCGTGTTCCGCCTACTTTTGTGATGTGCGCCGCGCTATGTGCGATTTCACAGTGGCCGTGTCGCACGCTGTTGGATGACCTGTGCGCCGGCGTGCACAGCGCACATTTTTAGCGCACATCCAATTTTTTTCTCGCGCACGGACTTCCATGAATCGATGTGCGCTGGTTTCCCTGCGAGTTTCGCACTTGCACTGCGATTTTCGCACTTTTACTGCAAATCGCACATTTTGGCACCTCTGCGCGGCAATTTTCGGCGCACATTAATTCCATGAATCGACCCCAGAATGTATTCATAATCCAGGCCTTGCTGTTTCATGGATTCATTCAGACACACAAATGCACCAGAATCTTTCATCTGCTGTCCATTTTTGCATTTCATTTTTATTGCAAACTGCTTTGTGAATGCAGGGATAATAGTTTCTTTCCTCATTTGTAATTCAATTGCATAAGGGACCAGCTGTGCGCAATGATAAGCCCTTCTTTTGTCTTTAAATTCAGGTGCCGGCCCACCTATGCGTGACCATATCTTTTGATTAAGGAAATCTAACACCATACACATTCTGTGCATGATGTCATTGCCCATGTAAAAATCATTTTGGGTTCCACTCACTATCCAAACATTATGGTAAATTGTTTTTTGTCCAACGTTAATTTTCAGCATGCATCTACCTGCAATTCGGTTTTCAAAGTCTGGACTGTCCAAACCAGAGACATACTGGTTTTTAATCCTAATTTTCGGCATCCCCTCCCTTTCCATTATTTTTTGCAACAATTTCTCATTAATGAAGCTCCTTTCCTGTTCAAGCGCTAAAGTGGCTTTTATTGTTTTAGAATAGTCATTTATCCCAACATGAACCCATGGTTGTTCATCTTCCATGTGTATTTCAGCAAGAGTGGTAATGTGTTTTTCTGAACCTGCTCTAGGAGCAGTATTCTGTTTGCATGTCTTCTATTTTAAATAACAAAAGGTGTGCTCATCTATGGCAGTTTGCCATTCTTTCCTTGGGTCCAAGTATATTTGTACAGGTAATTTTTCATTTTCACTCTGCATTTTGTGTTGACACATTAATATAACAGTGACGCTAGGTATGCAACTATTCTGGAGATACACCTCCACTGCATCATTTGTTTTTGCAACGGTGTGACATTCATTTATATTGCTGTTTTGTGATTTTAGTTTCTTAGGTCTCAATGGCTTTTTAGTTAAGGACCACAGTACTCCATTCACCCCATCTATTAGAGGAGACAATCTTTTTAGGCAATCTGTTCCCATCACAAATGGTATTTCACAAATGGATGTGACCAATACCTCCTGTTTCATTCTGTGTTTACCTATCTTTATGTCAACCTCAGTGACGCCTATAATAGGCACCTCCTCCC
Source organism: Ambystoma mexicanum (assembly GCF_040938575.1). Classification (NCBI taxonomy): domain Eukaryota; kingdom Metazoa; phylum Chordata; class Amphibia; order Caudata; family Ambystomatidae; genus Ambystoma; species Ambystoma mexicanum. The sequence continues at coordinate 744,296,375 of NC_090928.1, forward strand.
CGTTAAAATGATGCACTGGACCTTGATTTTCCTTCACTGTGATCTGATTCTGCGGGGATCTCTCTTCATTGATACTCTTTACTAATTCTTTAGACATAATTGTGGCATGTGTGCCAGTGTCAATCATTGAAAATGTATGGCATTTTTCTTCCACAATGATGGGAGCATAATACCTGTCTTCAACTTCCTCTAACACACATAAGAAATGCAAATTCTCACTGATTTCAGGGCTCACCTTCCTCAGGCCTTTTTCACTTTTGGCTAAGCACATTGGTAAATGGAAAGACATTTTCCCTCCTTTTTGCTCATTCCTGTGTGAGAGACTTTATTCATTTCCCCATGTTCAGAGGTTTTTTAGAGTGTGGCCACCGTTCGCCCATCCATCCAGGTATCATCAGAGGTCACACTACAATCCTCCAACTGAACATGTGTAACAACATCACTTGGCAATTTGTCATTGTCTAATTCTGTGCATTTGTCATTATTCAGTATGGTACCAGCGCTTTTAACCTCTTCAAAAATATGTGGTTCAAAGAATTCTTCAGGTGATTGACCGGTACCCTCCTTTTGAGCATTTCTTTTTCCTGCCTATGTTTGGTCATTGTTTTGATTGCCCAGGGAAGGAGTTGTAGCATCGCCACTTACTCCCGGTTCACTGGTATTCCCCATGCATGAGTCATTTTTCTTAAACCTGTCTCTTTGTTCTTTTGGATTTTCAGGTTTTCCTATTTCATTTGTACAGATCGCCAATGTTTGATTTAGTTCTAGGTTAAACCGTACCTCTCTTTTAGAAGTATTTGCATTTCCTGTTACATGTTCATGTACTAGTATTTTCACTTTTAAATCATTAGGCATCTCAGAGTCATTATGCAAAATTACATCAGAGCAAACTGTCTTTTTTTTTTTTTTTTTTCTTTATATTTGATTTAATTGTATTACAATTTTTACAAAAAAAGGGAATCCGACCAATGATGGATTATTGAATTGTTCATTCTTAGTTCTGAATGGGGTCTTTTAACAGAAAGGTCAATTTCACAAGTTCAGTTTTTCCAGAAACAGAGAAAGACCGATGGTGCATCTTCTGTTGTTACCGCTAGCCAATAAGGCCCATAGGTTTTCTAAATCGAGGGTGCGATAGTTCTTCAAAGGATCGGCCAAAAATCGGTGTCTGTTCTCTATTAGGCCCGGGCATTCGAGGATCAGATGTTTAGTAGTTTCCACGATGTCCGATGTTTCACAAAACCGACAGTTGTTTGAGCTGGATTGATTTCGAGTCGCTAGGACTTCGTTTGTTTTCAATTGGTTTAGTCTGAACCTTAGAAAAGTTCTGCTTAGCCGTTTGTCTGGGAACTTACATAGATATCCACGTACCCCGTTGAGTTTCATCGGCATGCTGGGTAAGTTGGCTGTCATCGAATAGTTGTTTGCAACTTCCAGGGTATTTATCCAGTCAGCTTCAAGAAGTTTCTTTGATACCTGGTTGGGGTTTTGTATTAATGTTTCCAGATTGAGGTTTAGTTCTTGGAGAATGGAGAGGTTGTGTTGGGCCCATTTGGTCAACATTGTGTTGTTCCCGTAGTGAGTTTCTCTCCTAATAAGGTCCAGAACTTTATTTTTTGGGGAGTCAAAGACTTTGCGATATAGCATGATGGTCGATCTCATCTTTAAGGCCCGGAGAGAGGATAAACACAATTCTCTTCTTATCAGTGTTATCGGTGTCGAAGTGGCCAGGTTTAAGATGCCCCGCCAGAAGAAACCTTCAAGTTTGGAAAAAATTCACTTGGTATGGAGAAGGGAAGATGCTGGAAACTGTCGAGGCCTTTAAATACCTGGGCATTATGATCAGCAACGACAAGGAAGAACAAGTCATGCAGGAGGCCCTTTGGACAAAACTGAAGAAGCTTACGGCGCAGGCCAAAGCAGTGGACAGGAAGCACGGAAGATTTTCCATCATTCCCGTTATAAGATTTTACAAAGCCAAAGTCGTTCCTGTCCTGATTTATGGCATGGATGCAATGCCACTGATCCCTGACTCAATCTGGCAAACTGTCTTTTTGGCGCTGCAGGTATCATAAGTACTTAGTCACTTTTCAGAAGCCCCCCTGTCATTGCTATGGCCTTCTGCCCCCTCCTTTGATGACTGTTTTTGTGCTGTACAGAGCTTTCCTATTTGCTCAGCTAACATTTTCACTTGGGCCTCGAGGCACTGGAATCTTTCTATCTCTCTAGAATCCTCTCTCTGCGGCCTAGATCGATATTGGTTATTTTCTCCCTGATTGGATCTATTCTGATACCTCTCAGGAGAATGATTTCTATTAGGATGGTTCCTGAACTCTTGATTCATTTGCGGAGGGGAGCGGGGTGCACCCATCCTTTGGTTGTAGTCCCCTGGTGGGGAATCATTGTACTGACGTGAAGTGTAGTTCATGTTCTGCCTCATGTCATGTCTCTCAGGTTGTGGGTACTGGCCCCTATGTTGATTCCAATTATCAGCAAATCGATCCACATATCGGGGTCTATCCTGATTACCATATATCATGGTATTGGGATCAAATCTGCTTTGTGTCCCCAATGTCTGATAAGGACCATCATTTCTTTGATCCTGATTTTGTCTCTGGTTATTGTTCATACCTGACATATCAGGTCGATAGCCTGCCCGGGGCCTATCTCCTAAGTACCTGGGGCTGATGTAGCTCTCCCTATTACTAGGATCATGTGATTGGAACATTGGTGCAGGGTGTGATGACCTTTGTTGATTACCCCTCTGTTCAGGTGCCAAATTATTTTTACTTGGACTTTGAGCAGACTCAAGGGACATTTTGGCTGACCTGATTTCCATCACTGTTGCTGAGGGTTCTTTAGATTTAGGTCTAGTATCTTTCATTTTAACACTTTCTCTACCTTGACAATAGAGTACCTCATATAGTTTTGTGCTTTGGTGTACAATCCATTCCAGGGACTTGTCACGGTCAAATTCACGGGCTAATTGGGATATGATGTCTTTCTGTAGCCCATAGAAGTAGGCAGTTTTAAACTCATTGGAATTGGGGTCAAAAGATACATCAAAGCGAGAAAACGCTCTTTTTAAGTCTTGTAAACACTGGCAAGGGGATGTATTAGGCCCAGCAGTGATTGTGTAAGCGACTTTCTTTGCCTTCTGCAAGGACTGGAAAGGAGAAAGATTACACCTAATCTCTTTTTCGAACTCCGCCAATGTCATATTCTGCTGCTCATTCAATCCTCTTATAATACTGGCCGTCGGGGCATCTAAAGTTACATGAAAATACTGCCTGTACTGTTCCTTAGGTATCTGGAGGGCTTTAAAAATGTCATGAACCGCTTCTAAGTGATCCTCTATGCAGCATTCCCTTCCTTTTTTAAATGGTTTGATCAGGGCTTTAATAGACTTCATTATCTTTATGGGCTGCTTGTTGCAATGCATGGAATTGCTTTACTTGGTGACTCAACCCTGGTTCCAGGTGTATGGGATTGGTGGCGGCCCCCAATGGGAGTATCAAATCCCCCAAGGGCGCTGCAACCAAGTTCAGTCACCGGCCCAGTCACTGGGGCACTAGCCCTTTGGGTAGAAATATAATTCACCACCAACTCCATTGAATGTGGTACCTTGCCGCCTCTCCTGGGACCTGGGTATGCACATTTGCTGTTCTAAGTCCTTACACTTTTTAAGGAGCCTGTCTGCTTCGTTTTGCAAATAGTTGTTTTCATCATTCATTTTATTAATTACCTCATGCATGTCACACATTTGCATTTGGCATTCATTAAATTCTTTATTGCTCTTGTCTCTTTCTTGAAGCATTTTAACCATTTCTTGTTCTGCATTTTGGAGGTCACTTTCTTTCTCATAATGTTCTTTTTGTAAAATCTGCATTTCTGACACAATCTCATCTTTATCTTGTCTAATGTGGTCCACCAATGCTTTTAAGTGTACCAATTCTTGTTCACTTTCCTCAAACTGTTTCTTGCTTTTGGACAATCGAACATCAAAACCTCTGCATTTTAACTGAATGTCTTTTTGGCATACATCCAATTCTGCTCTTAACATTTCCTCTTTCTTACTTGCCCCATCTAAGTCAGTCTTTAACCTGTTAATTAGCTGGGTGTCATTTTCTTGCATTCGCAGGGACCTATTCAAAATAAACTAGATTTTGGCGCATAGCCGTATCAAACAGTCTTTCTCTGCATTTTTATCGGCTGCATTTAATAACCTTAGAAGGCAGACCTGAATTATGCTGCCTTCTGCAAAAATACTGTCTAGTTTTTCTTTCTGCACCTCACCATGAATGTGGTCATGCCATTCTAAGGTACTATTCGATGACCATGTCCCACGTGCAAATAACTTTGCCTCTAAATATTGCACTAGGTCTGAGAATGTGGTTTCCCTTTGAGACATTCTGAAATTCGTTTTTTAGTGACACACTGCTATTATGAAATGGGTTCCCTTTAATGTACAGATGGCAGTGTGAGGCACACTTGCCACGCCCAGGAGGTGCTCTCTGATCACTTTCCTGGCCTGCAACAGACCATAAATATGTTGGGTATTTTGTGTAGATTTGGGGCCTAGCGGTATTTTCTTACCACCAAAAACAAAAATAGTTTAGTAATAACCACTCCTTGTATTTAGATTGGGTTTGGTATTATAGTGGTATAGTAGCTATGCATTATTTCAGTGCAGAGATACATTCAGTTGGTATACATTTCATTGTGGTATAGTGATGAGCATAATTTCTTTGTTTTATTTACAACATAGAAAACCCCTTTCTTTTGTTTAGACTGTTCTTGTGATCTCTAGAGGCCTCAGGCTTCTACATTATTCAATAACACCACATTTTCATATGGAGTGCCACTTTTGGCTGTTATCACTGATGTATCTACACCAGCGAGCTATGCTTCCATAAAGTATTCACAATAACATGCAGTATTATCACTAATTTCTTTACATTAGTGAGATTATGTTTCCAAGGAGTATTCACAATAACATGTGGTATTATCTCTAATTTATTTACATTAGTGAAACTATTTCCAGAGGCCTCTCTCTGCTGATTCATGTACGCCCAGCAGACTATCAGATTGTGTTCCACTCAGAAGCCACACACATATATACACTGAGTGGAACCACGCACACAGCTATTTCTAATTACTCATAACATAACTTTTCCCACATAGGATGCTTGGCATATATTACCTAATAACCTCCCCTTTTATCATGTGATATGGGCTAACTGCACCAGAGAAAACAGAAGCAAAAAGAAGCCTTTACACAGGTTGTGATTTACATCAGTTTCATTTAAAAAATCATACATTACCAGCTTTGCGAGGCAGTCTTTTCTAAAATAAACATAAGAGAAACAATTGCAACATACATGGAATTTCATTAGATTCTTTGCAACAATAAAGAAAACAATGCATCAGTGGACTTGCATTTAGATGGCAACTTTAGAGTGGAGCATTTAAATACAGTGCTTCTTCAATGGAAGCTATCGCTACGCTGCCTGCCTGAAATAGATTTCATTCACACACCGCACTCTCACTTTGTATCAGATAATTACCAGCAACTTGTAGCTGTTCAGCACGTGAAATCTCTGGGCTGGTCAGTTTCTTTGGATGGCTCAGGGCTTCCTTTTAGAGCACCCCAGCGAGAAAATGCAGAAGAGCATGCAGTTCCAATCTTCAGTCTTCTATTCTGAAGCCGGTGCTCATCGACTAGAATCCCCAGTCTGTGAAGGTCAACAGTGCACTGGAACAACGCCTCTCAGCCAGGCAACCCCACAGCCACTTTAGCCAAGTCCTCACCGAAGCTATGCAAAATGGACACTGCCTTTCTTCCTCCCCGAGGTGCACCAAGAAACCTCTGTTACAGCCCCTAACGTGACGCCTGTCCAATAAAAATCCATCATGTCATACCCTCCTTCTTCAAACAATAGCTCACTTTTACAGTAAGCAACTGTAACAAAATTGATTTCCTGCTTATTCGAGTTTTGTTTCCTGAGCAAGGACTGTGAAAAGCACAGAGAAAAAGAGAGAAAAAAATCTGAATGCACGTTTAAAGTGAGCCTCAGCCTGCCACATTTTGCACATGGAAAACACATTACAATATTAAGAAGTTAAAATTGTGTTAGTACTTGTTAATTATATTAGTTCATTAATTATCTAATGTGTCTCCTGCAATAGAGGCATTTCAGGTGAGAAAAGAAAAAAAAATGGTGTGCTTTTTAAATGAGAAAATGGTTTGATTTTGACCTGTGTACCCTGTCTTCATTTACATGTCCATATGTTACACCATTAAAAATTATGTGCTTTTACAATGTGTAACCTGTCTTCATTTGCATGTCTATATGTTACACTCGCAACACATGGCTTGCTGTACCGCATTATAGCTATACATTGATCCCATGCAGTGGCGCTGCACTCCAAAAACACGCTAAATAATCCTACAGGAGGGAGCTATCAACGGGCTCGTTAATTACGGGCCCGTTGTTAGCTCCCTGGTCCCCTCGCGGGACCCGCAATGGACGTCTGGAAAAACCAGACGTCCAGAGCGTGTCCCGCGAGGTGACCTCGTAATAATGTGGAGTGGGTTTAATGGTGCCGGCACCATTACTGGCGCTGTTAAACCCATTCCGCACTAGTCGTAATGAGGCCCGTGTCTATTAAAATATAGCATATTTATATGAAGATTGTTGTGATTGAAAGTGGATGCCTTTGTCGACTTGTGATAGTAAGATTCATATAGGAAGGTATTTTGGTTTTGTATGATTAATTATATACCATATTGGAGTGGGCTCTGTGGTAAAGCTGGAGATCCAGTTGTCTAAAATTGATCTAATTCCTTTAAATACATTTCGATTATTGAATATATCACTTGTCTGTTCGGAATTGCAGGGTGCGATTGTATAATGGAAACATTAGGTTGGGCTATCACACGTGCATGAGCTAATATTAAAATGTACCAAAACACTTGACAATGCGTAGTTACCCTTCACAAGAGCACAAAGAACAAAGAATATTAGGCCAGTGTGTGCACATTTTATGAATTTAGAGTCGCAAAGTGGAAGTCAGACTGTAGTTTTCAACTGACTGCAAGTCAGAGGTATGTAAGACAAAACATAATAGTGGATAGGTGAGCGATGCAGAGTAGGGTGTGGTAAGAGTCGGGGTGGGAACACAGCTTTGTCGATCAGTGCAGTGAAAAGTGCAACATACATGAGTGCCCACATTGGTCTTTGATGTGAGAGCAAATGCATTTTTACCATTGTAGCGTCTGGTGTGTCAACATCCCTCGATCAGCATGTCTAGTACAGTGTGACATCAGCACATGTGGAAGTGTTGCATAAACTATGTGACCTGCAGTGTAATATGCCCATGACTTATAGACAATGTATCTAGGGAGGTGTCATCAAGCAGAAATGTGCAGAATACCGATGGGTATAGAACATGGGTGTAGTGCATACGTCTGGGTACATGGAAATAGTGCAAGTCCACAGACAACCATAATCAGACAGGTCTTGCAGAGGGGTAAGACATTTTTCCCACATATTAGAAATGACTCAATGTGTACCATTGGCTGTAGCTGAATCATTTGCAGACAGTCATACTGTTGTAGTTATGGAAAACAAGAGCACTGTGACTGCCAACCCACAAAGCAGCAATGTCACTAACAGACAAAGGCAACATGTGCCCCAAGGACACATTTACGATGAGGAAAAACATTGATATATTCACCCAGATAGGGATATGATGCAGAAGTCAAATGGTGTCCATATTAGTTAGAATTCCAGTCTGAGTTGTCTGTATGGTTGATCAACTGTGAGTCAGTGCATCATCCCACTTATGTTCACACAAATCCACTGTGTGCAAGACACAATGCAATTGCCTAAGGATATTTAACAGGGACATCATTTAGTGTTCGCCAGGGGTCGCAAGTCTCCCTTGCTACCCCTGTGGTCTCCCTTGCTACACCTAAAAACAAATAGAAAAACAAGTTTAATTGTTTTGAGGCTCATCGGCTGTGGCCAGCAGCATGTGGCTCTTTGGTTTTCTGTTAGCTGTAGTTGGTAAAATAGCTCAGTGGGTAAAACACTTGCTGCTGCAATGGTTGTGTGATCTGCAGGTTGCAGGTTCGATTCCCAGCAAGGTCAACTCAGCCTTTCTTCCTGCTGAAATTAATAACTGAGTACCAACACAGGATGGTTGATATTGTATGTATATTTGTTCCATATGAAGCGCTTAAGCATAAGTGCTATATAATAACACGTTATCGTTTGACCTTGGATGTCTTTGCCTTCACAGTTATTTGGTGATATAGGCCTATAAGCACTGATATTGATGATATATATGGTGATCCATTCTTGTATGCAATATATATCACTTTACAGTGATACTGTAATCATATTTTTCATAGTGTACTTAGAAACAATGCTATGTGATGGCACTTCCTGTTTTGTCAAGGGGTGAAAGGTCGTGCTCCATTGCTTCCCGTGATGTAACTTTGGGGTAGAGGTCATATGACATCAGTTCATGTGATGTCATCAGAGGTCAAGGATCAGGTGATGTCACTTCCGCTACCCCTGGCATTTTGGTGAAATGACGTCCCTGACATTGACTGCATCACCTGTGTCACAGCACAGTTTATTTATTTATGTGTGTATGTATTTATTGAGTATTTGTAAAGCGCTTATACAACAAATGGTGTTTCCAGGCACCGCAAGAAAAGTGGTGAGGGGAACAGGGGGAAAAACAGCAATAACGGTCCTACTATGCCTTGTGACATTCGTATTGTGCAAATGCAGTAAGTGCGGGGGGGCAGTAATGGCAGAGGGAATGAGATAGGGAGTGGGCAGTGGGGAAAGTACCGGAGGGGGGCCCAAGGGCTAGACAAGTGCTAAGGAGAGGTCATGAGGGCAAGTGCAAGGGGAAGTCAGGGGTGAGGGTCATAGTTAAGTGCAAGGATGGGGGTGGACCAGACTTAGTAGGGTAGTCAGAAAAGGGTGCCTGAGGACAAGTGCTGGTTGTTGGGGGTGCTAGGTAGACTGGTTAAGGAGGGCCTGGCACTCTTTAGGACTCATGCGGGACCAGGCAGTCAGTCACAGCATCAGAAATTAAGGAGATCTACCTCAAGTCTGAGAGGGACAGGGAGGCCATTCCAGAGGGAGGCTCTTCCCAAAGAAAGAGATATGCTCCCAACTCTCTGCTTGGGAAAATGTCTGATCTGCAGAGAGTTGGAGCCAGAAGACCGAAGGGCTCTAGCAGGGAGGTATTTAGGGAGAGAAAGTTGCATGTGGTGGGGTCCCAGACCACAGAAAGCCTTGTGGATGATGCATAGGGTCTTGAATTTGATAATTTTAGCCTAAGGGAGCCAGTGGAGAGATTTGACAGCTGGAGAGATGTGGTCCCTGGGTTTAAGGCCAAGGATAATTCTGGCAGTTCTATTCTGGATTAGTTGAAGGGGTGGAGGGAGGAGAGAGGTAAATTGAGAAAGAAGTGGTTGCAGTTATCCAGCCCGGAGAGAACCAGAGCTATGGAGACATTGGGCTTCTGGGGGAAGGTGAGGAAAGGAAGAATGCCTCTGAGAAGGTGAAGCTGAACGTGGGCCTTCTTGGCAAGGTCAGCGGTGTGAGGTGAGGAGAGAGGGGTCACCCAAGATTTTAGCCTCACAGGAGGGTGAGTGGAGGGGGCCCAAGGAGAGCAGTCTGATAGTAGGATGGAAGGAGAGGGCAGGAGTCCCAATAAGAAGGATCTTTGTCTTACTGGCATTAAGATTGTTTGATTTCCCTGATACTAGATTGTTTTAATTACAACTGCATTTTAAGGATTTTATTTAATTGCTGTTATTGTATTTTTAAATTGCGTTTTCCATTTTAAGCTGTGGGCATTATATAGCAGGCTGTTATGTTTAATAGCCTTCTTTCATGCTAAATTGATTTTTAAATTTGGTGGTGACTTGAATCAGAGCTAGTTGCTCTGCACATAAACCGTAGTTGGTAGAACTACAGTTCCCGGTGGGGGACGCCACAGGTAGACGCCACAGGTAGAGAGTGAGGTGGAGGAGAGGAAAGGGCCCAGTAATAATGTGGTGTAATGTGCTTTTTCTGGGTCTTAAAAAATTGACACAAAAACAAAATGGAGGGAAAAGATTATTGGCGAAAAATACTACAATTCTGAAATATACCCGTGCATGTAATTAACTATAACATTGCATGCTATTTTCACAAATTTTGGTTATGATCTGGCGTGCACAAAATCCTTAGGCATTCTGGTGCTTGTAGACAATAATGTTTTAGAAATCCAATTATGTATATTATGAAATTTATTTCATAATTGTCTGTAAGACAGAAATGCGCCAATAGTCCCAATAGTATAAACTATGTTTCATTTACCTTCAGAAACAGGTAGATATCGATGGGGTTTAGTGGCATTAAAATCGCAGAGCAAAATAGTATTGCCCTAGGGCAATGTTAGGGAGGTATATCAGTTGCACTTCACGCAGAAATTCCTCAGTTCGGCAAAGGACAGACCCACCCGTATTCTCAATGTTACACAACAATTGCTGAAAAAACAAATTAAAAGAAGGCTCGTCCTGAGTTAGCCTTTAATTCAAATAACAGAAAGGTTACACTTTCCAAAATACTCAGAAATAATAAAGTGGCAGTAACTGCGGCAAAATGGGATGTAGAAAGTATAATAAAGAACACTGACAGTTGTACACCAGCTACCCATCATTGGCGGGGTGTCCTTCAAAGGTATACGCCATGAACAAGTGTTATGGGTTACAAATAAGAAATAGAAAGGGGGCTATGGCATTGACATTACAAGAGACCCGGTCCAGTCTTATCTCCAATGGTAGCACCATTGTAAACTACCCAAGCTGTTTGAAGTTCGTTCAGTAATCTCCTGTGATAATGTAAACCAAACACTTAATAGAAACGTGGTGAGATATACCAGGTATAATATAGTTTTATTGGAATGGTTATTGTGTTGCAAACATTGCTGCATTTCAGTGACAACTTGCTGAAATGTGCTGGTATAATTTATTAGGGGATTTGTGTATTAAACTCCATGAGCTGAATATGAGAAACGAATCTAAAAATGCCATAATACATTTGTCAAGCAGAATCATTGAGAATTGAGCCTTCTCCTCTGCCTTGCTGTCTAGACCAGTAATTCTGAATTAATATCTAACAAAATAGTTTTGCAGGACAGTAAACCAAACACAATTGAAAAAAGACGGCATTGAAAACGTTCTTACTGAGACAGTCACTAAACAAAAAGATAGCGCTCCTTTTTAGAACTCTGTGTTTTGTCCAATCACTCATTTTAATGGCATGTTTAATTTGCAAACTTCTTGGCAAATATCTACGCAATATTTATCACTGACTGTTTAAATAGCATCCTAAAAACTCGTAAAGTTAGTTAAATTAGTAAAAACCCCAAAATGAAGGGGTGAAGTGACCAGGAGTTGCAAAGTCACTTAAAAGTCAACATTTGATAGGGTTTTTTTTGGGTTCCTCCCAGCCCCCAGTTTTTTTTTATTGACACTTTTTTTTTAACTAACTAAACCAAAAAAATATATATAAAATAAAAAATATACATAGATTTTTTCGACATAAAGGCATTCGAAAATGTGCATTCGAAATTTTAACTGGATACCATTTGATAGACAGTACAGGGACTTAGAACACCTTTGTATCCATAATTGAACTGTGAGGTGCATTCTTTTCCAACAGGAGACCCAGAAACCTATTTTGAGGACGAAGGGACCTTCCGCTAAACCTCATGTTGCTGCCAGTGCACCCCATCCAAAACCTCTGTCTCCAGTGCCACCATCATGCCTGCCTCTGTAACAGATGACTCTATTCCCATTGTTACACCTACCAATGTGACAGCTGCCTTCATTGCCCCCACTAGCACCACCACTACAACCACTTCAGCATCCGTGTGGATGTACAAATATAGCAGCCTGTTGGCCAGGAAAAAGGGGCCCAAGAAGATTGCATGGCCACATTGCATCTAGCCAGTGCCTTCTGCTGCGTGGTATGGCCCTATCAGATCAGCCTAGTGATAGGGTGATGGGGGTCAGTCTTCAGATGGTGAGGGAGGTAGAGGTGAAAGGGATATTTTGTCACAGACTGATGAGACAGGGGTTCTGAGTTCAGCAGATATGAGGTTGGCAACATGGTGTTATTGGGGGCAACCTCATACTGGGAAGCTGTTGTTAGGGGGCAACAGCTTCCCATTAAAAGCTGCTTTGTTGTGGAATTCCTTGCCTCCAAACCTCAGAATTGACATGCCCTACCAGAATTTACGCTCACTGGTAATCTCATGGTTAAAACTCGAGACCTACTAAGACTATGAAGTGCCCAGCGCCACCTGCACAACTGAAACCACATGTGCCTTCTTTATTACCTGCTTTGTGCCTTCCTGCTTACCTGTATATAATTGGCCTGCAGGCTTCCTACTGATTTGTATATATCATTGGTGTATCTTATTCTTGTTTTTTTGTATATTCTCTGCAATGTAACCAAGTTTCGAAAATTCTTGTAAAGGCTGCGCCCTGATACCCCCGGGTACACTCGCGCATTATAAATAATAAAAACAAACAAACAATTGGTTTGGGGCATATCACCCGGGGTTCCTGCATGTAAATTGCCACATCATCTGTAAGCCCCAATGTCCATCTGATACATTTCCCAGTATGGTATCACAGGGCGATCAGTAGTTCATTCTTCAGAGACCAGAGACAGAGTGTCTTCCAGGGCACATGGTCAGTCCCATGCACATTCTCAGTGGGGCATGTCTCATGTCACGCTGCCTGTACTGCTGCCTTGCGCCTTTGAACTGTATATGGCTTGCCCACACTTGATGGGTCAGCAATCAGAAAGCATATTAGCATGTGGGGTGATTCAACCTCCTATGGTGCTTTTGTGTCATGTGCAGGGGATGGGCTGCAACTATGGTTGTTCATCATGTATGCTTCATAGGTGTGTACAGGTCCCTTCTGCTGCCCTCTGGCTGTACTTAGCGAGGGGACTGTTCTTTGGCATTGCCTGCTAATTGTTTATAAAGAACATAATGGAGGAGGAGCTGCTTGGGGGCTTCACCCACCCCACATGTACTGTGTGGCTGTATCACATTTGTCCTGCCTGGTACATCATTTGGTGGTCAGCTTAGTAGCTTGTTTGAACTTTTGCTGTCATGATCACCTCTTTTTTAGTTGTGCTTACTTTAAAACACGTTTTCACAATGTTTACAATGGCAAGGATTAAATAGCAATGCATCAAATTCATAAAGAATGCTAATTAATACATTTTAAAAGAATAATCCACCATCCAGGTTTCATTTGTGGAACACATGAAAAGGAAGTTCATCATACAATTGGTTCACCTAATAATTAATGAACAGTAATTAAATAGCATACACATGCCAAAACAGTTCAATTTGTCTTCCCTCCAGCACAGGATACCAAAAGGACTCCGAGTTTAAAAAATACACCATATATGAAAACTTTAAAAATATCTACTCTCAGCAATTACATAGCTTTGCAAATGATTATCACATGTTTTAAGGTTTCTGGTGTAGTTATGCTTTGGCATAATCAACAACCTGTTTTGGTCTTTACCAGACCTCGATAGGTCCACGTCTATCCAAGCATGTTAAAACGAAATTGTATGTGTATACGTCGATATGCCATGTTGGGAAACCTAGCCAGTTATTTGAGCAATTCGTAATATTTTTGCATATTCTTGATAGGATTTTAAACTTTAAATTTGAGTTTGTTGATGGCACCACTCATACAATATGATTTTTTTTCTCCAGAGGTTGGAACCTCACTTTGCTCCAATAGAAATATTTACAGTTTTCGGTGTCTGACTGTACAAGTACAGTGTGTTCAGGTGTTGCAGGTGATCAAACGCATTTGGACCTCATTGCACTTCTGGTGGTATCCCGCCGATAAATCTGCCAGAATACCACAAGACGGTATTACTGTTACTGGCACTTGGATGCCAAGTGCCGGGAAGTACTGGTATTGCCCATTCCGTGGAGTCCCATCGGTACACTTAGCATGTGTACCCTCTCTGCCTGCACCCCATGCAATCCCTTGCACTTGATTCGTCCCTGTAGCCTTTTCCCCCTCCTCTACCCTCCTATTTCACTTGCATTCTCTCCTCTCTACCCTGCGCTTCCCTTCCCACCAGACCACTTTGCATTGGCGCAGACCGGCACTCCCCCCGCTTGCCCTTCTTGTTACTGCACTTGCACGATCTGAATGTCACAAGGCCTACTAGTACCGTTTTGATATCTTTTTCCGTCGCCCAACTTTTTTTGCCTTGTGGCACCTTGAAACCCCATTTGTTGGTTGTATAGGCACTTTATAAATATCCAATATATAAATAAATACAAATAAATAAACATTAACACAAACCATTTGAAAACCGCAAGCCACATCCATCATGCATGACCTACTCTTACTATTAGTAGAAAAGCAAACTAGGAGTCATTTTCCTGGCAACAGAGAAGGACTGCAGACATCATGTCTTGTTTTGAAAATGTGTGACTACTTGGAGAAAATTGGCTGTTTTGGTTAGTGACCTATGTGAAAAACTAAATAATAGCATGTGCCTACGTTTGACTGATTTTAGAATTAAATGGTTTGGATTGCGGGCAATGGGGTGGTTCCAAGTATTTCCTAAGTTGTTCAGTCTGAGAAGTAAAAGGCAGCCAGACGGCATACTGATTCATCGTGGAGGCAATGATTTGGGCAATGGTACGAGGTGTGTCACTTGCTTTAATGATGAAAAAAGACTTGCAAAAACGAATGGAACTTTTTCCTCACTGCATCTTTATCTTTTCCAGAGGCAAAAATGGAAGTGGACCACCAGATGTAATTCTAAAATTGAAAAATCATGGAGAAATGTTATTCAGGTAGTTTCAGTTTTTTTTGAGAGACCAAAAACTATTATGGATATCAAACAACAACATATAGTCCTACATGACTAATTTGTATAGACACTATGGAGTACACCTGTTGGGATGGAAATTAGTTTATCCCACCCCCCTAGGTGCTTTCAATTGAGGTGAATCCCCTATGAAACAGTAGTGTATAAGGGGGAGAGAACTGCACTATGAAACGTGGTGCAAAGGTAATAGATACATAACACTAGGAGACACATAGAAAGAAACACCATTTTGTAGTGATACAAAAGCACAGGCTTGCATGACCACGCTGCACCAGCCGAGTTCCATGGAAAGATTTCACTAAGCTCAACATCATCAAGGCAACATTAACCTGCACTGAGAGTTCTCACGGAAGTTCACTTCCCCATGTCCTTTTACAAACATTTAGTATCTTTCAGAGGAATGCACCCTGCAGTGCCCATTCATCACAACTAAGCTGCCAGCAGGCTTCTAAGCCCCACCCAGCCAGCCCAGAACCAGAGCCCACCCCACTGACCCGACATCCACATCCCTGCATTCCATGACAAGCAAGCGACCCCCCTTGTCCTAGCACACATCAAGTGACCATAAAAGTTCTAAGCATAAATGACTGTTTCACTCCTCAGCATAACATACATCCTTTGTAACACAAGGTACAGGGAAGGATACATTTTAGATGAAAACCAGGGTGGACACCTTGGTTGCGAGAGGAGCATGATCAATGAAGCCCAGAATCTGTGGATTACTATGACTGGATTTCATCCTCCCTTCACTCTGGCACCGATCCCCAAGCCGCCCAGGTGCATGCCACAGTGATGTAGTAGTAGACTTAGTATGCTAGATTAGATTAAACAATGTATCTCATGAGAGACCTGACCTTCACCACACAACGGGATAAGCCTAACTGACCCATGTAGAGCCTGACCGATGGCAGAGGAACTAGCCAATTGTAGCCTGGCATCCCCTATGGAGCAGGACCATGTATATGGTCTCGCCAATTAGTGGCACTAGCTTTTAAATGTATGTGATGATGCCAGCCGCCCTTTTAAGCTCGCTTGTACTATGTTGAAGCAGAACATTCTCGAGCAGCAGAGTCTTTTAATGATATTTTATATTCTGTACAATTAAACCTTGTTATCCTTGCAAGCTATCTCATGGCTTATTCCCCTAGTGGGTTGTATTCACTCTCAAGTGTGCATAATCATGGACTTGCCTTCATTTGGTGACCCCAATGTGATCCCATCGCCCCCATACCTGCAGAGGTATCCAGGCAGCCTCTCCAGAAGGGCCATGCCCACCTACAGTGACCTGTCCCAAAACACATGTGCTGAGTGGTCTTTTGGGAGCCATCTATGCAGAATCCCACCTGCTCTTTCGAGAGGGATGCAGCTCCAAGGAGAGGTGCAGGCCGGTTGTGGAACTCTGTGAATGGAGGTCTTCGGGAGAACATGAACACATGAGTATAGGCTGCAAGGGATAACAAATTAGGGTTGGGTGTATGGAGCAGTATGAATAGTGTGAACACACAGTGACTGACATTTGACAGTGTGATAAGTTTATGGATTGTGTTGGGTTTTTTTGCCTTTTTTTCATTTTGTAAAGATATTGGGAATAAGGAAAATGGAATAAGAGTGCCTCCCCAAGTGAGGGGAGAGGGTGGCGTCACGTGCACTGTCTCAACCAGTGCACGAAAAATGTAAGTAGAAATATAGGAGTTCCATATAAATATAGAGCTTGGGAAAACGTAGTGGTCTTTATTTTAACTTGTTATTTTAGTTTGTTTTGTTGGTGTATTTTAAAGTATACGGAGGAGGCCCAGGAGGGGCATGAGTGACGTATGTGGGCAAATCAGGAGAGTGCAGTGATCTGTGAAGAAGCTCTATTGGGGTATAGCTGGTGGAGAAGAATTGAACTGCTGATTTTTCTGGGCATTCACTGACAGTATTGGCATGTACTAAAGACAAGACTGAGGTCTATGGGCCTCCTTCCGAGTATGGAGGTAATCATGGCGCTATTAGCGCCATGACTACCTCCAATACCATTACCGAGTCCACCCTCGTTCAATGGGGATTTACCGGTCTATTCCGACCTTTGCGGGACCGGTAAGTCCCCATTGAAAAAGCCATTCCCCATTCCCATTTGAGCCCCCATAGGGCTCAATGGGAAGGGGGAAGGCACTAATAACGGTACCGCAAATTGCAGTACCGTTATTAGCTCTAAAGTCCCTTAACGGGTCCCGTCCTTAACGCCTGGTAAAACCAGGCGTTAAGGAAGGGACCTGCCAAGGAAACTCGAAATAGGGCGCAAAGGGATTACCGGCACCTGTGTCCTTACCGGTGCCCGGTATCCCTTTGCGCCCAAATCGTAATGAAGCCCTATATGTTTTAAATTCTTTAAACACATTTCTGTTTTGACTGTGGTGCAGTAGAATAGGCGTACCCCCAATACCAGGCACATGCCAGATATGGCCATGGAGATAGGCACACCCTTAGACCATATATAAAAGGCCTTGGCCTGGCATTGTGAAAAGATTAAGAAATATCACAATCAATGGGTCACTGAGACCAAAGGGGGAGGAATGCCTCACTCCTGGCCAGAACAAGGATCTTATGACCGAGGTGCTCTAGAGCACATGTCCACTTTTTTGACAGCAAGGCATAAAGGGAGATCACTACAAAATAGAACGGAAGTATTGAACCTCTGGAAAATTTTGGAAGAAACAGAGGAACCAAAAGGAGAAGACGTGAAACATGACAGTAACAAGGAGACTGGTGCAGAAGAGGGTGAGATGAATGTGGAAACTAAAAAGGGGATATATCCACTAGCAAAGCACCCTGCAGAAGGTTATACCAACCCTACATATGTGACAGCAGCATTATGGTGGCCATACCAAGCATGGCCCCGCCCCTGCCATATGTCTTGCCTCTGGAGGTTGCTGCCCACAACAGGGTGAGCGCAAGAGATCTAAAGGTAGCACTGGCATAAACACGCACTGAATTGCCAGGTTACCAGCAGCATGTGAAGTGACTGGGGGTGCCCATAAGAACCGTCCATGTAGCACGGGACGGGGAAACAGACAGTCTGGGTTCGGATGCAGAATATTGGAGTGATTTTGATGACACGGAAGAAGATGGAGAGGGAGGGGCCAAAAAGGCACCCTAGGCCGCACCAAGGCTAGAAAGTCAATGGGGTCGGAGATTAAGAGAGAGGTTTGGCAGAATAGCGTTTGAGCATAAAAAGGGAAGTGCAACTAAGGGTGGGAAAGGAAAAAGGAAAATGCAAATGCCACTAATACACGAGGGAAGAGTGCGACCACACTATGTAACCTGGGCACAAATGGACAAAAATAGCCTCCTTAAAGTGCTCTCCCAACTCACGGCGGGGGCTGGGAAAAGGATATATGCATTTGTAAAGAACACAGCAGTGGTACCCTTAGCAATAGGGGACATCAAAAGTTTATTGGTTGCCGCAGTTGGAGACCAAGCAGAGAGTGTGTGGATTAAAGCAGGCAACCCGGGAGTAACATTGAGTAATGATGTCCATAATGGAGCACCATTCAACAAGATTTGAGCATGAGTACGGGATGCGCTGCGGTGAACGTTCCCAAACACCCCATATTTACAGTCAATAATGCAGTGCACAATGGGAGGTGAGGAAGACGCTACACAATATATTATTAAGGTTCAAGAGAAGTGGAGAGCAGAAACAGGTAGTGCCTGGGATCAAGCAACATCATTATTCTATTTTATAGTAAAAAGAGGCCTCCCCAAAGAAGTACAGAAAGCACTTGACAAGATAGCTGGGTTAGAAGCCAAGGGCTGGCCTGAAATTCCAAGCACTATAGTTCACTACTGTAAAAGAATCAAAGTGCGAGAAAAGGAAACTATACAACGGCGACAGGCTGAGGGAGCGAAACTAGTTCAAAATAAACTGGTGAAAGTGGCCGCAGTATCGACAGGGACAAAACTAGAGCAGACGGGAGAGGAAGGATGCGCCTCGAACTTGACCCAGGCAAGAATAGACGCAGTGTGGGATGAAGGAGGACAAGGGCAGTGGGGAGGAAACCAGAAATGTTCAGGACCACAGTGGCAAGGAGGACAGCAACACGGATGAGGTGCTTTCCGAGGGCACAGAGGGGGGATTTGGAGCAGTGATGGACATGCAGGAACTGGGGTAATTTTTTTGAGAGAGGGTTGCAGCAGGAAGGGAGGGAATAACAACTATAACCAGCAGCATTATGACTGTCCCCATCCAGGTATCCCCCAAGGGCCACCTCCCAGAACGACTTTGATACCATACCCGATTTATCAAACTTAGAGACAGCTACCTCCACAAATCCCCGGCCCATATCACCCACAACCCAAGCATCAAGCAGTTCAGCATTACCAGCCCCACCCACACTCACAGCCGACAGAGAATAGAAACGCTTTTGGTACTGCACCTAATGGCGCAGCAGCCCCATTTCAAGGCTCTACAGTGGTAGGGGGAAATCACTTCTTGTTCCCTGGGCCAGACACATACCATTACTAGGACAGCTCACAGAGATCACTTATATTTCTAGTCCTGTCAATGACCCTAAATCCAGAAGAGGATCCGTTGGTGGGGGCAGAGATAGGGAACAAACAATTCATCTTTAGGGTGGACTCAGGAGCAGAGAAGTTGTGCATCAGCAAAGGTTATTTCCCGCTATCAGGAAAGACTCTCGACAGGCAGGGATTCTCTGAGGCTGTGATAATGGTTCCAAACACAAAATATCTAGACATCAAAGTGGGAGGGAAGTTTTTAAGGGCCCCCCTCCTATACTCTGAGAGTTCTCCTGTCAAATTGCTCAGTAGGCATCTGCTTAGCAAGTTGGATATGACAATCTCATTTACAGACACCTGGCATGTGTTCACTAAGAACAATGCTAGTGATACATGCCGTGGAGGTGCTAGGTATCCCTGTCAACCCCGACATGTTCATTTACCGCATCAAAGTGCTGGCACAAGCTGTCCCTCAGATCACAAGAACCTGCTGGAGAGTACCCACTGACTTCATCTTTCGACATGTAGTATTCCCCAAGCTGGTTGCTGTCACAATTCTTTCATTAGATCTAGAAGGCCCGCTAGTGTCTGCAAAAAGGATTGTAGTGCTGGGAACTGACCCCCACAGGTGCCAATAGCGCACTGTGTTATGCATAGATCCCAATATGCCTCTAAGAGAATTGACTGATGAACAACTGAAGAGATGAAGAATACGACAACAATGATGGGGAAATCATTGTAGAGATGTGTATACCTTGTGAGACCATGGTGCAATACAGAAAAATTCAGAGCCCCATCATGGCTGTTGTCGCACCACCCCCATTCAGCCAAGCAGTCATGCAGTATGTCCCCACACATTTATGAATAACAAACCGCACAATGTGGGGATGCTGAAAGAAGTGAGCCCTGTAAAAATCACAATACAAAAGGGGCGGTGCTCCCGCGGGTTAAAAAATACACACTGTCCAGGGATGAGGAAGAAGGGATCAAAGAAACACTACATGCCCTATTACAAAAAGGGTTCTAAGTACCCTATACTTCACCATGCAATACAGCCATATACCTGATTAAAAAGGCAACAGGGGCAGTTGGAGGATGATACAGGATCTCCACTCCCTTAATGAAGTAGTACAGAAGGAGTTTCCACTTGTCCCCAACCCAATGTCCATTTTGTGCAGCATCCCCAAGGAGACAACTAATTTCACTGTTGTGGATTTGAAGAGCGCCTTCTTCTCAGTACCTCTTCACCCAGACACAGAGTACCTCACAGCCTTTACCTTGGGCAGAAAGCCCTATGAGCACACTCCTTTGCCCCAGGGGTACTGCGAAAGCCCCAGCATTTTCAACATGATACTACACGAAGACTTCAAGTATCCAGCATCTAAATTCAATATGTAGATGACCTAATGGTCTGCAGCGACACTGAGCGGGGCAGTTGAAGGGACTCTATTGCAATACTACAGTTGCTAGCAAGGAAATGGTACAAGGTGGACAAGGCAGAACTCCGGTACTGCCAATTGATGGTACTCTACCTGGGGCAACTCATTTCCAAGTACGGAAGAAAAATCATCCCTGACTGTGCGTGTCCCTCCTAAATCACTCACAGTAAAAGACATGCAAAGATTCTTAGGATTGTGCAATTATTGCAGGGCATGGATTCTAGATGTTGCAGCATACACAATGCCACTCATACAGGACCTCAAGGGAGCACAAAAGAAAGCAACAAAATAGAGTGGACCCCAGAGATTATGACAAGTTTCAATAACTTAAAAGAAGTGATCTTGACAGCACCTGTCCTTGCCACCCTAGACTACACTCAGGAGTTTTATATTTTCCCGCACTCATGATGGCAGTACTCACACAAAAGAGCACCATAGGCCACAAACCAGTGGCATATTCCAGTGGCACATTAGACTTTGTGATGCAGGGACAGTTTTTTGTGCGAACAAGCTCTTGCAACTGCAGCCTTTGCCTCTGTAAAAGCTCTGCAATTGTGAGGGGGTGCTCAGTAACACTGTATGTGGAGCACTCACTATTCGTGATCTTGGATCGCTCAAAGTCCACACTCACCACACAGAGAGCATCAGGTTATGAAATCATATTGTCAATCCCCCACATCCATGTTGTAAGATGCAAGACAGTCAACCCAGCCATGTTCCTCACACAACCATGCACCGCCAAAGATTTGCAACAGCATGACTGTGCATCTTATGAAGGCGAAGACGATGATATCCCCAAAGCCAAAGACAGCCCCCTAGAAGAGGGAGAAATCCTCTTTGTTGATGCTTCAGCATCAATTGTTCAAGAGACAGGTGAAAGACATGTTGGGGCAGCAGTGGTACGCCTAGAGGAAGGGGAATATGAAACACTTGTAATGAGGAGATTACCCATACATTATTCAGCCCAAGCAGCTGAACTGATAGCACTCATTGAAGCCCTGCGGGCATATAAGTGGTGCTATGTTACCATCGACTCTGCCTATGCCACCACACCGGTGCACGCAGGTCTGTCGCACTGGCGAAGGAGGGGGGTTTAGGAGAGCAGATGGCTCACCGGTACAGTATGTCACTGTTACGCTCACCTTATATCCCCGGGGGCATCTGGCAGGCTCTGAGATATGGAACCCTGGATTCGTAGTTGCCCAGTGCTGAATAATGAATCTTAGTTATTTGTAGGGTGAGCTATCCGTCCTGCTTTTCTTGTGCAGGGGCGCTTGACGTTTGTTGGCGAGCTGCCCAGGTTGCTTCACTGGAAAGTATGCCTTCCTTGGGCCCAGGCCTGCTGTGAACCCGAATCTGCTGGTAGACAGGTAGGTTTGTTAATTGTAAGTCTTTGTTCTGTTTATGGTGGGAATTCATTAATGTCTTTATCTCCTTCTTTTCAGGTGCGAAGGTCTTGATGCTGGCGTGCACGTTTTCTAGGGAAGAGAAAGCACACAGTTACCTTATTATCTTTTAAAGCTAACCTGTGTTTTCTTGTTCTTCTCCTCACAGGCCGCTGTGGTGCTGCGAGTGGATGAGAACGCGATGAAAAAGAGGCCCCCGGAATCCGTTAAGGTAAGTACAGCACGGTGCGGTTGTTTAATATTGAAAGCGAACCTGAATATGTCTCTTTTCCTTTGCAGATGTTTCTGTGGTGCTCCGGCTGGAAGCGTGGCGTAGCGCAATGGAATTCAGGTAAGACTGATGGAATTCAATGTTTTGGACGCGTGCGTTCTAATATTGTTTTTCCCTTTCTCGTTATTGCAGGTCGCAATGTTCGAACAGCAGCTGTGGTAGCAGTTCGCCAGAAGTCCTTAGGCTAGTACTCACAGGTGAGTGATGTTTCTCCTTCTCTCGGTTTCCACAGATTGCAGCCCAGTTGAGATGCTGAGTGCTGGATGGTGTTTTCTCAGATAAAACAGAATAATCTTGTTCTTGTTCTTGCAGGATTACAGGAAGATGCTGAAGACCAGGATCTGGACACGGTGAGCGTCAAGTGTGTTGCAGAATAACTCGAAGCGTGTTCTGCAGTCAGGGTGTGGTGTATATTTCCCAGGTAAAGTAGTACCAAGGAAAGTAGTTCCAGGCCTGCCACACCCAAAACACTAAACCGCATGGCTTGGTTCTTAGAACTAGAATGTGTGGGTGCTTCCATGTTGGATTTAAAGGCCCATGTACATAAATGGGACCTAGTTTGAACAGCCCTTCCTTCCTACATTTGATCCTGGTGCCAAAGGTGCCAGGACTGGCTCCAGGAGCCATTTTGCAGTGGTTTTAAGGCCCTCAGGGTTCTGGTGGGAGCCTGCTTGTGGTACAACTTGTGACCCGTCACAGTGGTCATGACAGCCGCCCTGCTCAACACACTGATTTCTGCCCTCGCAGAACCCTCTGTGGTGGCAGTCATAAAATGTGCAGCACAAACACACAATACTGCCAAAATATCATTAAGAAATGCAGCCGCCGAAGCAGCAGCAAAAGCTGCAGCATATCTCCCTGTGCTTACATCTGCTGAATACATTGTAACAACAGTAAACTCCAGACATGATACAGACGTATACATAGCTCTCCCTATTGACCAGATAATTGAGCTTCAGCGTAGGGCACCCCCAGAAGAAGAGGACATATGGCTCAAATTTGGGTGTGTGCAATCCCACACACACATAGAGACAACAAAGTACAAGGAAAGTAGTGATGCCCGTGAAGTTATTAGACACGGCTTTTGAGTAATTGCATTACCCTTCTCATAGCTCTAACCTGCACATTGCAGCAGACATTCAAGAATATTGGTTTATCACCTCTCGACTATGGACTTTCAATGTACCACCTGCCAAGTGTTTGGTACACGGGTAACCCTCAGAACATTGCGACAGACTCTCCCCCGCCCCATCGGCCCATTCTGTGAGCTGCACATTGGCTGCAGACATGGGGGAAAATGCAATGGGGCACAATATTTGATTGTGGTGGTATGTCTGTTCTCAAGATGGATTAAGTCTGCTCCATGTGCCCACCCTGATGTCAAGTGTGCCACAGAATTCCTTGTCAGAGAGGTCTTCCTGAGCTGGGGAGTGTGTAACATTTTGAGATGGGATAATGGCACCCATTTTCCATTTTTTCAATGAGATATTCAAAGAAATAACAGCCCATTTAGGGATCAAACATCACATGTGCTCGATTTACCACCCACAGGCAAATGCAGTGGTAGAACGAATAAACTGCCTCCTTCAGAGCGACTCTCCAAGTAATGTAAAACCCTAAAAAAGAACTGGGTGTATTGCCTATCCCTGGCCCTGTTTCATCTGCGCACACAGCCCAGTAAGGACCATCACCTGTCCCCCCCACAAAATACTGACTGGCAGACAAATGTTAACACCTCTATCACCTGCGAGGAGAGAGTTAGATGCTCATAGAGCAGCAGCAATTCTTGGGGAAAAATGTAAGCAGTATCTATCTCAACTAAATGATCAATAAGATGTATTGCAGAACAAATGGCTCCACCAAACACAGAAGATGCACAAAGACTAACAGCCCCACAAACTGACACTGAACAACCAAGCCTCATGGGCCCTACAAGGTCGTTTTCTCCACCCCCCTTGCAGTGAAGGTGAAGGGACTCAGGTATTGGATACACCTCTCAGAAATTGACATGGCCCCACCCAACTCGACAACAAGTGTCCAAAGTAAAGACAACAATATTACCTCAGTTTGTGTAGCTTCATGCTAACCATATGAGTGCATGTGAAACAGTTCAAAGTACACGCATTCCTGCTAGAGCACCAGCTACGTGAATTAAAACTCTCTTTCTCTGTCTGTCTCTCTCTCTCCTCCTTCCCTGGCCTCGCCCCCTCCCCACCTCATTTTTCCCTGCCTTCCCCGATTTTTTCCAAACAACAGTTATAACTGAGATGGAAATGACCATGCCAAGATGTTCTTCCACTGTGGATAGAAACAGTATTAGTAGCACCAGACTGTATAGTTCTGATTGTGGCCTCCACTTTGTGCCATTTTGTTTATAGAATTAATGTTATTATTAGGGATATTTTAGGGAACATCTTTTATCTGGGCTGGCCATGTAAAAGAAGGGGAGAGGGGACCACAGGGACCTGGAACAAAAGTATACCTTCCAATGTCACTGAATTGACTTCTGTACCCTCCAATATAACTGAATTCACCCCTACCCTTATGTCCTCGATTGTAACAACACTCCGGCCCAGACCTAAATTAAAGGACAAATTAAAGTGTACAATTTAATACCACCGAACCAAACAATATAACGAGAACCACAGATAATGTGACCCACGCAAATAGTAGCAACACCCATACAACTGTATGTATGAGTAAAATGTTTGAAATTCTACTCTGGAATGTAAAAAGCAATTTTTGTAATGCCAGCAGTAGTGTAAATATTACAACTAGCAGAAGCAGGGTAGCAAAAAATACACTAACAATATGTGGCAAGACACAACCCTCACATGCAAAGCTGAAGGACTTTTAGGATTGCCTGAGAAAATAACAGCAGTTTTGCAACAGACTTATGCACAGGCATGGACAGAGCACATCACCAAATTGACTTGGATTGCAACCATCGAGAAGCCAGTAAAAGTGCACCAAGAAAAGACTTACGAACTATTTTTTGCTGCGAAGGAACTGTTTCTGTTGGGTCAAACGAATGGTGTAATATCAAAGCAGTACTCCAAATGTCCTAAATTACAACACTCAGTGCACAGCAAAACTGTCTTTTTAAGGACTACTTATTACATGTATATGCAGAAATATAATGAAATAACATCTATTTTAGTATAAATCATTGTTCATTGCCGTGGCTATGCTACCCCTGGCTATAAACAAAACCCCTTATAGCCACGGGTATGCGCTAGCTTATTTCATTCATTCAAAAACATTTGCAAAGGTTTCAAAGTTAAATCACACATGGCTGAAAGTGATGACATCGAATCAGGAAGACATGTAAAGTTCTGTGATGTAACATCCATAAATTAATTTGATTACTGCACAGAAACATATACACATAGCCACAGCTAATTCGGCTATGAACCCACCTCGATGTCCAATTGGAGTGCTAGTAGCCATGGGTATGAATGGTCACTTGCAGCTGTAGGTATATGTACATTTGTTTACATACTCAAAAATGCATATTAACAAGATGTTAAGGTCCAAATGACACAAAGGTACAGTTGAGGGCATGGAACCAGAAAGACTTGTAAAATTGTGTACTGTAAAATCCATGAAATAATATAATTACTGCACAGAAATCTGTATTGCAATAGCCGCGGCTCTGGTGGAAATTAAAGCACGGTTACACAAGCCCACCAAAATGCACGATTTCCCATTGGCTTGCTGATACCTGTGGCTATAAAACTCCCTGGCAACTTAGTAAAAATGGCCATCAAATAACATTTTCATTTTCAATAATATTTAAAACCTTATATAGGTGGCTCCTTTGCTACGTGATAGGAGCCTTTGTGTTTTTCTGCCAATACATAACCCACAAACATATTTTCATTCAGACAAATGTCGCTCTCCTCTATTACAATTCCAAAAATCTCGCAACATTTCTCTATGCTCTTTCATTAAATGACTAACTAATTTTCTTTTACCAAAGAGAAACAATGTTGTGCTCCAAGTCAAAAATATGTGTCCACAACTCAGACATGTACCTCTCATTTCAAATACTTAATCTAAAGTAATATTACAGAACTAGAAAAATGTTCTAAGCCAGTGTTTTTAAAACACATCATCTATGTCCTCAACATCAATATTAGTCCTATTCTCCTAATTCTCTGTTCCGCCACAATCTTCTGAACAATGAGATTCCTCTGTTTTTGAAATTAACTGCACAATCTCCTAAAAACACTCTTCCATCAAAGACAATGCCAACTTACTATAAATAACAATGTATACCATTATGAAGCAATGTAATCTTCAGTTTAATTTGGTACATATAAACATCACTCAAAAAATTACATTGTGGTATAGGTTCAAAAGCTGAAGAGCACCCGAGGTACTTCATGTCCTATTGGCAGCGGCCCACCATAGAAACAATAAACACCCAATCAAAAAATAAATACTGAGTATCCCACCTTCTCTCATCATGTAATCTTCTTCTATTGTTCATTTTAACATGTGAGGTGACAGTGTTTTTTAATATCCGAATACAATGGACATTTATATGGACTGGCTAGAAGAATATTTTCCTACAGAGGAGGAAACACTACATGAAAATACTGAAGAGAAGAGAAGCAGACACAAGAAAGTACAGAACATTCAGGATTTTGTGAGTTTATTCTTGATAGTCTTTATAGTTATATCAAATGTGACACATATCATTCAGCATATAGATATACTTTAGCTTACTGTGTTTAAATGCCTGTGCAACCAGAAAAAATATTTTAAAGTCTATTTTATCTTTAATTGTTTAAAAATAGTTCAAATATTTTCAAACAGATGAAGAAGTGATTCGCGTATCAAGAAGTATTAAGCAACAGCTACCTCAGGAATTCCCTACAAATACAATCAAGGATACTTTAAAAGAAATGAAACAAATGTTAATCAGTCTTCTAAATCATATGGAATCATTGAAAAGGTGCATAAAAGACCTCAGACAAATAATAGACAGTAAAAATCCAGACCATTGAGCTAATGATGAAGATGTATCGTGTGTAAATACTAAACGAAAAAGCAATCATACAAACATATTCCACCCACAATAACCATTTTAACAGAAATCCCTGGTTGCATACTTTGAAGAATATGTACAGTTATATTTATTGTTGATGAATAGAAAGACATTAAAGCATTACAGTAACTTTGCACAAAGACTGCACTCACTATATCACAAAATAGAACTTTACAGGACTACCTACTACACATATGCCTGCATTTGTATTTTTTTAAAAACGTTTTTATAGCAGCAGCTATGAGGGACGCTATGGAATAGACTCCCAGGGCCCATAGGCAATCATTGTAGCTGCGGCTACCGCCATTCTGCCCATGTACAGCCGCATATAGGTGTGCCACAACACAATTAGTTAACTCATAGCTGTGGGTATGATCTTCAGCTGTTGCTGAGATTAAGGGGCCGATTCATGGAAAAAACGTGCGCCGAAAATCTACGCGCAAGCAGGCGCAAGCAGGCGCAAGCGGAAAAAAACAGGCGCACGCGCACGCGTGCGATTCATGGAAGTCCCTGCGCGTGTTTTCCTCGGGATGTGCGCCAAACCCGTGCATGGCGCACACGTCACTGCAACATCCCGAAAGACGTGTGCGACGTGCACAGTGAAAGCGCACAACCTCGGCGCATACACTAGAAAGTGGGCGGAACAAGGGGCGTAACGCGCGGAATGGGGAACAACTCGCGAAAACAAGGGCGTAACTGGGGATGTACTGCAGGGAAGCAGACAGAACGCCCACACGCACCCGAACCACACGTATTCATGGAATCGAATAGGGCAAAGCCACACACAGCGAAAGACACGCACAAGCCGAAACACGTCCGCCGCAAGAAGGCAGGCGGTAGCGTCCCTGCGCATTACAAAAGTGGCAACATACAGCAATTGGGCCTGTGCGAGCGGGGCACGTGTATATCGGGGGTGCGCGGGAAGTAACACACGCGATTGAGCTGGGTACGTGTATTTCCGGGGTGCGCGTGAACTCTTTCATGCGATCGGGCCTGGGGGAGTGGGCTACGTGTATTTCAGGGGTTCGCGTGAACTTTTCCACGCGATCGGGCTTGGGGGAGCGGGCTACGTGTATATCAGGGGTTCGCGTGAACTTTTTCACGCGATCGGGCCTGGGGGAGCGGGCTACGTGTATTTCAGGGGTTCGCGTGAACTTTTTCACGCGATCGGGCTTGGGGGTGCGGGCTACGTGTATTTCAGGGGTTCGCGTGAACTTTTTCACGCGATCGGGCCTGGGGGAGCGGGCTACGTGTATTTCAGGGGTTCGCATGAACTTTTTCACGCGATCGGGCTACGTGTATTTCAGGGGTTCACGTGAACTTTTTCACGCGATCGGGCCTGGGGGAGCGGGGTCTCATTCACGCGATCGGGCCTGGGGGAGCGGGGTACCACTCACCGTCTGCCTTGCGTGTAGAAGAACGCGTAGCCAACACCCGCTGTGAAGTAATAGCGTGTGAACCCCAACGGATGGAAAACACACGCACCGCACGAAAAGCACGTACAGAACATAAAGGCACGCGGGATCTCCAAGCCCTGCCAGGGCAACGCCCGTGCGCAAAAACGTCACAGACGCGCTTACGCTGTAAGGGCCTTTGGTCCAATGAAATCGCATACGCGTGCTGACGCGCTTACGCGCTAAGGGCCTTTCCTCGATTTTCACGCTGACGTGCAGGATTTTCACGTGCCAAATCACTCCGTATCAAGCTGGCCACGCGAAAACACACGGAAGACCACGCTCCTGCCCAGAAGGCCGAATTACTGCCCCCCAGTGCCCCGAGCAGCCTCCCACGTGCCATCTGCTGCTGCCTGCCTGCCTGCTGCCACCGTGCCCTGCCATTTGGTGCCTGCACATCAGCCATCTGCAGGGGTTCAGTTCCTGTGTCCACCCCTGCTGGAACAGAAGACTCCCGACTCGGATAACATTGCTCCACAGCCCAGCCCCAGGACCCAGTTGCCCACCCACTCCTGCCCCTGGGGTTGCCATGTCGGGCACATCCACATCTGGCACCAGTGGCAACCCCCGGCCAGAGGGGCAGAGGGGCACCAGCTTCACTGCCACCGAAGTTGGTGTCCTGGTGGAGCAAGTCCTGGGGCAGTATGATGCCCTCTTCGGATCGTCCCGCGCCAACAAGGAAGGACGGGAGAGGATCTGGGCCGACTGTGTGGTTGCCATCAACGCGGAGGGGGTGGCAACCCGCACCATCCAGAAGGTCAAGAAGCGCTGGGAAGACTTGAGGTCCAGGACCCTCATAAAGGCCCGGCGCCTCGTGGAGGGGGGCCGGGGCCGCATGAGTTCCATCCAGATGAGGGTCCTGGAACGCGTACACCCAGCGCTCCACGCCCAGGTCCTTGAGAGGGAGACCCGTCTGGAGTTGAGCGGTAAGTGGCCAAGCATTGCTGTGTGAGACAGGGCATGTTGCAGTGTGCTGGTTGTCTGATACTTGCCTGTATGTGTGACATAGGCCATGTACGCATGTATGTGTGCAGGGACATCATGGTAATGCATGTGCGACCAGTAATGTGTGAACCGCACGGTCGTTGCATGTGTTTAAATGCGACATGGGGAGCCCTATGCAGATTGTACACATGAGAGCATGGCAGTCTCTGTTCCTGGACATGGGTGGGGGTGAGGGATGGGTGCTGATGCCAGGTACATATATGGTAGCCATGTCTGTGTGCCTGACCTGCATGTCTGTGACTTGTGAATGCCATGGATGCATGACACATGTCTGTGACAATGTACAGATTCACTGATGCAGCCTAGTCATCCTTGTATCCACTGTGATTGGGGTGTACGGGGCCAGATGGATGTGACTGAGGTGAAGTGTGTGCATGTGATAGGCATGACCCATGATGCATGTGAGTACCATTACATTGTATGTTTCGAGAGTCCATTGGACATGTATGGAAATGTCCATGGCATGCACCATGACTGTCACTGTGTGTGTTTTGCCTGGACTGACACATGTGTTGTGGAGGGACATGATGGAAGTGTACTTTGACAGTGGCACTCATCTGCTATTGCTTTCAGTCTAGGGGACCATTGTACAGTACCCTGATGCTTGTTTTCTATGTCTCCCTCTGCGCAGCGGCTAGTGAAGAAGAGGGCGGAGACGGCGTTGTGGAGCAAGGCGGCGGGGATGCCCCCACGGCTGCAGCGGAAGGGGTGGGTGAGCCCCCACAGGGGCCTGCTACGGCGGAAGACGGTGAGGAGCCATCCAGGTTGGTGGTTTCCACAGAGGAGGAGGAGGCCGCCACTGAGGCGCACATGGGGCCTGGTGGGGGCATCCCTGCTGGTGCAAGTGGTGCAGTCCAGGGGCTGGGGCAGGAGGCAGCACAGGTCACCGTGGAGGGGCCTGTGCATGTCGCTGTCCCTGACCCTGTGGGTGCACCACCATGCACCAGCAGGGATGCCCCTTCCCAGGCCCGTCCGCAGGTAGAGGGAATGTCCATGTCATCTGACTCCCCTCCACCTGTGGACGAGGGGACCCCTGGCCGTACGGAGAAGGTCCTGATTGGGGTCGCGATGCGCACGGCTGTGATTCGTGATGCCGTGCGTGCTTCCCAGGAGGAGCACGCACATCATCACGAAGAGCACCGTGCCGACGTGGCCCAATCGGGATCGTCCATGTTCGGGGGTTTCCTGCATGTGTCGGCCAATCTGGCGGCCCTCTCCTCCTCTGTGGAGACTATACGTCAGTCGTTCTCCTTGCTGTCTTCCGGCCCAGATGCCACCAGGGCCCCCTGTGGACCTGCCCTGACCAATGCAGCCAGCTCGGTGGGGATCCCATCCCTGCCACAGTCAGGAGTCAGAGGTCCAGCAGGGCTGGACACACCAGCAACTGGACCCCAGCAGATGGAGGATGTGACGGCATCATCGGGCAGGGCACGTGCACGACGGCGTCGGTGGTTTCCATCAGCCTGGATGCTGTCGTGCTGGCACAGGCAGTTGCGTCGGAGGCAGCAGCAAGCTCAACATGGGAGGCATCATGGCTCGGGGCCATCAACATCAGGGGTGCAGGCATCGGCCGGAGGGCAGGAGAACCCTGGAATGGGAGTGGCTTCCGTGTGGGAGCGGTTGTGCCAGCAGATAGGTGCGGAGCGGCAGCGGGCAGAGGAGGAACGGCTCACAATGGTCAGGGCGGAGGACTCCATGCGGAGGACGCTGAGGCGGGCTGAGTGCCTCGAGGGCCTTCGCAGGGAGTTGGAGCTGGACACTGCATTATCCCTGCGGGACCTCGGGGCCAGGGAACATGCCCGCCTCCAAGCCATTGAACGGGAGTTCGATGATGCCCTGGCCCATGACAACAACCAGTGAGCCGTCGGACTAGCCCGCTGCCTTTGTATATAGTTATATAGTTAGTGGTAGGTTTCCTTTAAATTATTTTTTTTTTATTTGGTTGCGATTGGACAATGCGCCACATTTTTGTATATAGTTCAGTTTTTAGTTAGTTGTCATAGTTAGGTTTCATTTGGTTGGGCTCATGAACCCGGGATTATCTTGTAAATAGTTCTTCAATGGATTTTTTGATTTTTTGGACATTCATCTTCTTTTTGTTGTTTTGCTTTGTGGTTTTTCTCATTTCATTTCCATTCAAGTTGATTTGCAATACATTTTTATTTTCATCCTTCAATGTGTCGTATCATCTCATTACTTTCATGCATGTCATGTTGGGTGTTTTAACATTCACTTGCAGCCATTGTGTGTGACAGACATGTGTTCATTTGCATTATTTACATTGGGTGTGTAACATGTAATTGCCTTTGATATGTGGGTGGATGTGATAGTTGGTTGGGCCTTTTGGCAGGGGAGGATGGCCATTACGGACATGATTGGGGATTGTTGGGACCCAGGTGCAGGGGGGCATGGATGGGACATGGGTGAGGGCCTGGTGGAGGGTGCCCCTGCACTGCTGGGGGGTAGGGGGGTGGGGAACATGAGTTAGACATGGGTGGGGGCCTGCTGGCACGTGCCCCACAGTGCTGGGGGTGGGGGTGCAAGGGGACATGAGTTGGACATGGGTGGGGGCCTGCTGGCAGGTGCCCCACAATGCTGGGGGTGGGGGTGCAAGGGGACATGAGTTGGACATGGGTGGGGGCCTGCTGGCAGGTGCCCCACAGTGCTGGGGGGTGGGGGTGGTGGGGAACATGAGTTGGACATGGGTGGGGGCCTGCTGGCAGGTGCCCCGCAATGCTGGGGGTGGGAGTGCAAGGGGACATGAGTTGGACATGGGTGGGGGCCTGCTGGCAGGTTCCCCACAATGCTGGGGGTGGGGGTGCAAGGGGACATGAGTTGGACATGGGTGGGGGCCTGCTGGCAGGTGCCCCACAGTGCTGGGGGGTGGGGGTGGTGGGGGACATGAGTTGGACATGGGTGGGGGCCTGCTGGCAGGTGCCCCACAGTGCTGGGGGGTGGGGGTGGTGGGGGACATGAGTTGGACATGGGTGGGGGCCTGCTGGCAGGTGCCCCGCAATGCTGGGGGTGGGGGTGCAAGGGGACATGAGTTGGACATGGGTGGGGGCCTGCTGGCAGGTGCCCCGCAATTCTGGGGGTGGGGGTGCAAGGGGACATGAGTTGGTGATCATTAGTGCAAGGAGACATGTGCCTTTGCTGGGGGGCATGCCCATGTTGGGTGGGCTGCCTGCGGGACATGACCAGGGACGCAGGGTAGTCCCCTGTGGTGTGGGCTGCCTGCAGGGGCCGTGGAGGGTGTACAGGGAACACCTGGGAGGACCCACACTGGCAAATCACATGTAGGACTCCCCGGCACCCCTGAAATACGACGTCGCTTTTTGATCCTTCGATGTCGGCTCTTCCTATCATTGTGAAGCAGAATTCACCAAGCGTTGGATTGTTCACCCACTAATAGGGAACGTGAGCTGGGTTTAGACCGTCGTGAGACAGGTTAGTTTTACCCTACTGCTGAAATCGCGTGTAAAACTTTCCGCGCACCCCTGGTATACACGCACACGCTCCCCCAGGCCAGATCGCGTGTGGAACTTCTCGCGCACCTCTGAAATACACGCGCCCAGGCCAATCGTGTGTGGAACTTCCCGCGCACCCCTGAAATACACGTGCCCAGGGCAATCGCGTGTGGAACTTCCCGCGCACCCCTGAAATACACACACCCAGCCCATTCGCGTGTGGAACTTCCCGCGCACCCCTGAAATACACGCACCCAGGCCATTCGCGTGTGGAACTTCCCGCGCACCCCTGAAATACACGCGCCCAGGCCAATCGCGTGTGGAACTTCCCGCGCACCCCTGAAATACACGCACCAGGCCAATCGCGTGTGGAACTTCCCGCGCACCCCTGAAATAACACGCGCCCAGGCCAATCGCGTGTGGAACTTCCCGCGCACCCCTGAAATACACGCGCCCAGGCCAATCGCGTGTGGAACTTCCCGCGCACCCCTGAAATACTCGCGCCCAGGGCAATCGCGTGTGGAACTTCCCGCGCACCCCTGAAATACACGCACCCAGCCCATTCGCGTGTGGAACTTCCCGCGCACCCCTGAAATACACGCGCCCAGGCCAATCGCGTGTGGAACTTCCCACGCACCCCTGAAATACACGCGCCCAGGCCAATCGCGTGTGGAACTTCCCGCGCACCCCTGAAATACACGCGCCCAGGCCAATCGCGTGTGGAACTTCCCGCGCACCCCTGAAATACACGCACCCAGGCCATTCGCGTGTAGAACTTCCCGCACACCCCTGAAATACACGCACCCAGGCCATTCGCGTGTGGAACTTCCCGCACACCCCTGAAATACACGCACCCAGGCCATTCGCGTGTAGAACTTCCTGCGCACCCCTGAAATACACGCACCCAGGCCATTCGCATGTGGAACTTCCCCTGCACCCTGAAATACACGTACCCTGCTGATATCGCGTGTGGAACTTCACGCGCACCCTGAAATACACGTACCCTGATGGAATCGCGTGAGGTACTTCCCGCGCACCCCAGTGATACACGTAGCCCGCTTGCTGTGCTGGTACAGGGTTAGCGCAGCCCTTTGCGCTGGATTGGGTATATTGATGGCTTTTCCCTGCGCGAGAGGCGTTCTTGGGGGCGTAACTGGCGCTGCTGCAGGGTCGCTGTGCCACTGTGCGCCACGGCTGGTTTTGGTGGCTGGAATCCATGAATACGCTGTGCGCGGAAATGGATTTTAGCGCACGCGGCTGGCGCAGGGATTCGCACGCGCACACTGTTCGCCAGCCGCGTGTGCCACTTGTGCGCTGAATTCTATGAATTACCCCCCAACTGTTCCCCAAATATCACCAAACAATTGGCTGATGCAGTCACCACAGCTATTCTGAAAAACAATTAATCAAATGTGATGCTACACTCCTAAACCCTCACCAGGTGACCCCAACCTCAATGCCACCTCCCCCCATTCCCCTAATGTCCTCCTCACCTCCCCTGCCCTCTTCCATTCCCCCTATCACACTTGCTGTTTGTGTAATGCAGTTTAAATCAAAATGTCGGATAGCCGCAGCT
Organism: Ambystoma mexicanum; assembly: GCF_040938575.1. Classification (NCBI taxonomy): domain Eukaryota; kingdom Metazoa; phylum Chordata; class Amphibia; order Caudata; family Ambystomatidae; genus Ambystoma; species Ambystoma mexicanum. The sequence continues at coordinate 744,331,521 of NC_090928.1, forward strand.
ATATCATAGGCCTGTACATAACCGCGATAACACAGGGATCCCAATATAGCCGCAATTACGTGAGCCACACAATGACAGGTTCTGCCATAGCTGCAGAGGTGCAATTAGCCATGACTCAAACATCCCCACCACATTGACTGGTGTGGAAGCCGCGGTTGTGGATTAATCTTTAAAAATATATGTATATTTACATATGTTTGTATGTAGTCAGTACTCCCTGCAAGTACAATTTTAAAATATATAGAGTATAAGAGATGATAGCAGTACTTTGCAGTAGCATGAATACATTCTATGGCAATAGGATGAGAACGGTTCAACAGGGTGGAGATAACCTGCATAGAATCTCAGAAGATGTAGGTAAAAAGTACAGAGTTGGTGGGGATAGTCAGACTTAAGTAAAGTGAGTGCATTTCATATTAGGTATGGACACTTAATACATATGATGAGAATGTATAATTTCCACTCTTCTATCTGAAAAAAAAGAAAACATAATTAGTTAGAGAAAATACTTAAATAAAATAGAATACAATACAGTTATATACAGATTGGACTTCATAACAAGTTTGGCGGTCCAGAAATAAGGGTGCTGGTAGCAAAATACCAGCTCCCTTTCTGGACTGCCAAACTATGAGTCTGCCGGTAGGCGCACGGAACTCCCGGCAGGCCTGATATGCCTGGATTTCATGTCCCTACCAGCAGTGTTTTCACTGAAGCACCAGCACAGTTACCCATGGTGCCGGTACTTCAGTGACCCCATTCCTGTGGAGTCCTATGGGACTCCTTAGGAATGGGGATCCAGCGTTCCGCCTTCTGCCATAGTATCCCGGTGGCTACGGATGTCAGCTGGTGGAAATGGTGTTACAGGATTTTTTCCAGCAACCCTATAATGAGGGTTATTTAATTTATTATACACTCATATGTAGTGCAAATAAAACAATTTGGTGGATTACAAAATATATACACTAGCAAATCAATAAGGTAAATGGGTGGGAGTATAGTGGGTGGGGATACACTGAATGGGTATGGGTACACAGGATGCAGTAAGCTAGGTGAGAATACAGTAGCTGGGGAATCTAAAACTATATATATTACACGGCCACGATAGTGGCCGTGTAGTTATGGTTAAGTTGTTGTTTCCATAGGAAGAGCACTTTTTGGGCGGCTTATAACTCTGCTCCCCCTGGAAGAATCCTCACCAAACTTTGCAAAAAAAAGTATATGGCCCACTCTGAATTTCTCTCCAAAGTTTGGTGATGTTTGGTCCAGGGGGGGGGGCAAAGTTATAGGCCGGTCCCAAAACATTTTTTTCCCCATAGACTGAATGGGGAAAAACTTTGCGCACGGCTACAGGCGAAACCGCTGGACGGATTTGCACCAAATTTGAGGCAGTGACAGGGGCTTGGGCGTGAAAGCATGCTTTTGCAAATTTTGTGCCAATCCATCCAGTAATTCCCTTAAAAACGACCTAAAAGTATGTCTCTAAAAATTTGTGATATCTATGTCCGCTCTGCGGTCACACTTTCCTGTTCGCTCCGTGGAGAACATTAAAATTGGCTATTCGTGGCGTGCTGCCCACGACCATGTTGCGCTTTCACCGATTAGTTGTGGCACAGCGTGAAGTGCGTTGTAATCTTTTGATACGTGCGCAATGTTTACTTCATTTTCTGTTGAATGCGAACATCGGCGCTAACATACGTAAACGAAGAAGGCACCAATGCACTTACAAAACGTATGGAACACTGTTTCAAAAGGTGAGCATTAATGAGACGTGGTAGTAGAAAGTCAAACAGTATTCTTGTTAGCACTGTCATACGGTACAGTGGGACTTGCTACTCATTGTACGACATGAACTTACTTCGTCCATTTTACAATCCATAAACAACATTACTGCGGTCAGAGTGGCAGGAATCTGAGGCCACTGGCATATGGTACAGTGGGACTTGCTACTCATTGTACGACATGAACTTACTTCGTCCATTTTACAATCCATAAAGAACATTACTGCGGTCAGAGTGGCGGGAATCTGAGGCAGCCACCTGCTCTATTTCGTACACACAGCCCTTTTGCACGTGCACGCCAGTAGCGGTTCTCATAAATAGATGCTGATATGTTGTTGCAAAATGAGAATGAATTTGCATTCAGAGTGAAGGCCACTGCATTTTCTCTTTTCAACACAAGCTCAGTACGGCCGCATATTTGTCAACACCCATAAGGGTCCCCTGTTTTTTAACCTTGAAGTACAGGGAAAGAGTAGAAAGAATGTAACAGTTTGAAAAACATATCGTTTGATAAGGTTATGCTTCAAAAACTTTTGCACCGACCATGAGAAATTAGTTCCCGAACAGTCAGTCTTCCAGATACACTAGTGTCTGACTACAGCTAACGCAATCGAGGCGCTCCACATCATATCAGTGTATTTTTGCTGCCTAAATTCCGAAATGACGTTATGTTTTAGTTTGTAAAAATAAATATGTATATTTTCCCTAATGTTTTACAAGTGTTATGTGGCATTGCCATTTTTCCCTATTATGGACATTGCACATTGTCGCCATTTGTAGGGTGCCACTACATTTCCCCAAATTAAAATAATATTTAATAAGAAAGGCATGTGTTACAATTTGGTTTTTTTTCAGAGGTTGTGCAGTGATACACGTTTTATTTCCCCTTCCACCGCGCAGCTACTTCCAAAGAAAAATTGTATTATTAATAACGACGTTCCAGCTTTCTGTGCCGTTCAAGTTATTTTTCCAATTATGGACATTGCACATTGTCGCCGTCCCTAGGGTCCCACTACATTTCCTCCTACTGAATACATTTTTTACTGAAAATGTTATGTAGTAGAACTGTGGTTTATCCAAAGGTTGTGTATCCAAAGGTTGTGTATTCATACATCTTTTCATTGCCATTTCCTCCTCAGATACTTTCTTCCCTATTGTGATTGTCACGGATTACAGATGCCAAGTGACAGGTTTTTTAACCGTCAAATGCAACTGTTTATAACTGGCTGTCTCAGCATTATACTTCACTGGGATGATTGTGTGGGCCCTTTGTGTCCTTATGCTGCTGTCGCTATAAGTGATGTCATCAATGACATTTGTGATGTCATCTTTCTTGTCCTGGGTGTTAGTGTTAGCAGTGCACAGTGGTGCGGGTAGTTATGGTTGCTTATCTTACCATAATGGGGGAATGTGCAGTGTTTTTTGGTTTCACTGTGAAGTATAACATCCCTTTAACAAAGTTTTTTTACTGAATGTACATATATATATATATATATATGGCAGGCAACGAAAACAAATAGGCTAAACATGTGATGTCGTCAGTGATGTCATCAGTGACATTTCAGAGGACAGCTTTCATGTTCTGGGTGTTAGTGGTAGCAGTGCACAGTGGCGATGGCAAGTCTCCCATAACTGGTGAATTTCAGGGGTTTTTCATTTTTTGTTTTTAATTTGAACCACAATGGGGAGGGTGAACATTTTTCTTTAGTGAAGTGCACAGGTTTTCCGTAGGGCAACTTAACCATAATCTCCCCTCAACAAAGTTTTTTTTGTAGTATATATATATTTACATAAGTATATATGTGCATATTCAGTACTCCTTGTACATTTTTCTAAATATATTGAGTGTAAGGGAAATTTCATGGTACAGGAGCACCACTCCCTTAAAGAATCTGAAAATGTACAATGCAAGCTCTGTCGGAAGAAACTACACGGGAGCCATCCGACATCCCATCTCAGAGTTTGGGGACATCCGTTCTCATCCAATATCTGGTAAGAGTGTATTGGAATGATGTTCACAATGTCTTCACTTATGAGAACCATTCAGTTGTTGGGGAAAAAATCATGGTAGATTGAAAAAAAACTAAAAAGTTTGTCACCCTACTCCTTTACTTTTCCTCATTGTTTTCAAAATATATATGTCTGAAGTATGTCCCATGAGCTGTATTATTTGAATCTTATAAGTGATAGTTCACAAAGATAGCAATGTTACATGGATGTACTTGCAAGAAACTATGATGGACCATGAACTGTCCCATACTAGAGAAAAATGTAGACCACTGGAAGTACTTCATGGTGGAGGTGCATGAACATTTACCCCAAGAAACCTGCATACAAAAAGGGAAATAGTTGCATATAAATGCTGTAAAAGTATTTTTTAAGCAACATGTTAGTAAAGTTTAAAAAAATACATCAATAATGAACTGCCACTTAATCTGAGCAGGCGGAAAATAATGGTAATATATGCCATCTGATAGCAGTGGTAAATATAGCTCACACAACACTAAAAATAAATATTTAATGACACTTACTTTGACATCAGCTGCACACCTCGTGTACAGTAGGACTTCTACAATTAAAATGAGAAAAGTGCACAAAATGGTGGCTTTTATACTTTCCAAAATCAATACAACAAAAAGAGAACTACATAATAAGCAAAGTGCTAAAATGGCCAACACATTTTCACTGCAACCTATCACAGACAAGTACACAAGTACAACAGTAACAACAACCAATTGCAAAAACCTGAAACACACAGAATATATATTTTTTTTACCTACCATCTTTGATATCTGCGGCTATTGAAACAAGGCTATAAACGTTGCTTGTAGCCGCGGATACACGCACATTTTTTTACCTACTCAAAGCAAACCTTGGCAACCTTTAAAAATTCTAATAAGATATGGGTAAACGTGAGGACATAAAAAAAGAAACAAAAATCAAATTGGGTGGTCTAACATCCACATAATAATATGATTATTGCAAAGAAAATGTATGGCTCAATATACGCAGCTATAGATATTGTCGCCTGTAGAACAGCAGCCAATGAACAAATGAAACACATTAAAATGTCTACATGTGACTGCCCATACTTCGTATACATGTGGGTATCGAAACAACACCAATAGTGTTGTTTTATTTGTAGCCATGGCTAGTCTGAAAAACGGTGAAAAGAAAGGATTGTCTGCACTCCAAAACCCTCACCATGTGCCCCAAACATCTCTACCAGCTCCCCCACTTTCCTAATGTCCTCCTCACTTCTCCTGCCTTCTCCCATTCCCCCTATAACACTTGTTGTGTCTGTGACACAGTTTCACTCAGAATGCAGGGTAGCCGTGGCTACAAAACATGGGTAAATACACAGCACTCCATTATCCTGCATTTAGCCATGGTAACACAGGATACCCAATATAGCCGTGGGTACCTGTGATACGCAGTGACAGGTACTGCCGTAGCCACAGATATGCACTTCAGTCATTGCTGTGATTAGACGCACCTCAACCATCACAATATCATTGGCTGGTGTGGTAGCCGCGGTTATGGATTTATGTTTTATTTAAAAAAAAGATATATGTATATATGTATGTATTCAGTACTCCTTGTAAGTTACACAGGATACCCAATACAGACAGTAACTGAGTATGGGAGTATGGTGCATTACCATGAATACATTCTATGGCAATAGGATGAATAGGGTTCAAAGAGTGGAGATAACTTGCATAGAAATATAGAAGATGTAGACAGAATAGATGCAGTGCACATAGACTGTAAACAAGCTGAGTGAGTGTATTCAGACTTATGTAATTTAAAGAATTTCACATTATGTATGGACACTTAATTCATGTGATGAAAAAGGTATAGGGCCTCATCACAAGTTGGGGGGGTTTCTCGGCAGTAAATGTGCCGGGATACCGCCCAATGCTATTAGCGTTACCGCAACTCGGGGCAGCGCAATTTGCGCTGTAAGTCCTCATTTATGTATAGGACTCTATGGTGTTTTTTGGTGCTATTACCGCAAGCAGTAATAGCACCAGCGGTAGTAGTGCTGGCAGTAATGGAGCCGAAAATGGGCAGAAAGTGGAGGTTTTTACCTCCAGTAAAAAGCTGGCGGTAAATCTCACACTTTCTGCCCAAATTCGGGATTGGGTGGAATGGTAATGTGGCAGCAATAGCGTTACCACTGTATTTTTACCGATTTGCCCAACCCCTGATGAGGCCCATAATTTGGAGTCTTCTGTCTAAAAAAAAAGAAAACACACTTACTGAATGGATGAGTCCCAAATGCCTACTGCGTGACTGGCCATGGCTTTTGGCCATGGGCAGTGATTTTCCACCTCCAAAGTCACTGTAGTGGTAAAATTATATATATTTTTTTATTATTTTTTAAAATGTATAGCCACAAATACAGCACTACACATACCCTCGGTTATCTGTAGGTCATAACCGCGGTTATCGGGAAAAACAATCATGCAAACAGAATGCCTCTCTTCCTCCTACAAACCCTCACCAAGTGTGCCCCCACTCAGTGTCGGCTCCCCAAACTCCATACATGGCCACCTCACCTCCCCAGCCCTGTCTCATTCCCCCCATATCACACGCACTTTTCAAGACGCAGTTTAATTTCAAATGTCGGCTATTCGCAGCTACAGCCAAGGCTACAGAAAGCTCTGTGTTGCAAACTCAGTCCATAGACCATCTCCAACTCCCACATTTCACTTCAAGTCTAATGACATTTGTAGGTATTTTGACCTGCAAATGTTTTTTTCCTGCTTTTCATTTTCCTATATCCTAGGCTATATCTCTCGCATGGAGGAAAGAAAAATATGGCAGCTGTTTCATTTCTAAAAACCCATGTTTTGGCAATTTACCTGAGATATAGCTATCTATTTTAGAGAAGCGGCACCCCCTACACTGCCAAATATTTTAAAAATGTTTGCACAGAATAACCCCAAACCACAAAGAGGCTTCCAGTAACCGCTTTGTGCCCAAGAGGTTTTGCACCTGATCCAAATGCACCCATCGGATTGGGCTTTGCGGTCTGGCAAAAATTGACCTTTTTTGTGTATGGTGAAATGGATAGGAAGTAGGAAGCAAGTAGGACGCAACTTTGATATTGTTTTTTATTCCTAATAAAAAAATGTTAACACATCTTTACCAAACTTTGCAGTCTGGAGGGCCTACTTGTCCCTGATGAACTTCAAAATGCCAACTAAATATGTCACACAACTCAAACGTTATTAATAATTGAATTTTTCAAGGTTCCTATGGGAGTCTGACTCACCTTAACTATAGGGTGGCGACCGCCGCCCTATAATATCTATCTATATTTATAAAAGTGAACATTTGTGGGTGACTCGGTTTGTGTCAAAGCACTGATCTGTATACAATTTCACACTGTTTCAACAATCTTCACCACATTTTGCACAGTTACCTATGTGGACCCTCTGGACAATACTGACTACACAACATTAAAAATTATACATTTGTTTCTGGGTTTGCAGCTTAGTGAAGTGTTGTTACTTACACAATTGGCTGACATACCCCTTCCTGGATTTCAGCAACTTCACACATGAGACGGTTTCCTAAAATCAGCGAAATACCAACTCTCGCCTCCCCCCAAGTCTTCTCCGGGGTATGTCAGCCAGCCACACGCGCCCATTCTCAGTGCAGTTCACTTCAGGGTGCAATGCACATCAAGCAATAAGCAAATAGGAATAGCACCTCCCCTTCCCTCTCCCATTCTGCACACAAAACCTGAGGTTTCTGTGATGCAGTTTGCTATGAAATGGCGGCTATTCGTGGCTATAGCTGAGGTTACAGAAAAGCGTTGTGTTGCAAACTCAGGCCCTAGACCCCCTCCAACTCTCAAGTTTTACTTGGTGTCCTCTTACCTCACTCCCACCTCCAGATTGATGGCGTTTGCATGTTTTTTACCTGCAAATGGATGTTTTCCTGTGTTTCATTTTCTGATAACCTTGACTATAGCCGCGGCTATCTCTTGCATCGAGAAAAGAAAAGATGGTGGCTATTTCATGTATATACACCCGGTTTCTCTGCAGTTTACCTATCTGTTTTGGAATACGGGGCTCCCCCTTTTCCATCAAATATTTTAAAAACTACTGAATGAAAAAATAACCCCAAACCACAAAAAAAAGCCTCAAGTCAATGCTTTGTGCCCAAGTTCTTTCAGACCTTGTCCAATTTTGTCCAGTGGTTTGGACTGTGCAGGCGGGCAGAATCTTATAAGGAAAAATGAATGGGAAGCAGGCTGCAACTTTTTTTTTTCTTAAGAACTTTTATAATTTTTTAAGAAATCTTAACCAAACTTTGCAATCTGTGGGGCCAACGCGTCCCTACTTGACTTAAAAATGATTGCCAAATCCATCACACGAGTCAAAAGTTATTAGCAATTCATATTTTCGTGGTTCTTATGGGAGTATGACTCACCTTAACTATAGGGCAGGGATATATATATCAGTGATGAACAAACGTTGTTAACTTTATGGTTAAGTTGCACTAGTAAAAACCTATGAAATTCAATGGAAATACGTTGTTACAGGGACATTATGGTTACAGGTAAAACCCAAAAAAACAGAAATTCGCCAGTTATGGTGAACTAAGCAGCCATAACTCGTGCTACCACTGTGCACTGCAAGGACTAACACCCATGACATCAAAGATGACATCACAAATAAATAAAAGAGCATCAGCAATGCTGGACAAGGAAATTCCATTTGCATGGAAACACTTTCGAGAATGAATGCTGTCATGGTTGCAGAACATCCCACGAGCGGACAAAAAATCACACATGCTTCTATTGATGAGACCCCTTCCAGCCTCTGGCTGGGCACAGCACACATTAGGATAGTCCCATACTCTTCTTGGTGTTATGGCAGAGAAAACCAGCTGGACAGTGGGAAAAAGCCTCTTCACTGCCTTCATCAACCTCTTCAGTTGATGGAACTCATGTGAACAAGTCATGTAACCCAAATGCATGCCGCCATAATGCACGACGACAACGTGCACTGTAGCAAAACTGGCCACTTGTCTGCAAAGGTCAAGAATAATGCCAAAACTGCGGACATCGACTGTGCACCACAATGTGTCCACTCCTTCCAAACCAAAATCGTCATCAACGTGCCTTTCCTAGGCATACTTGTGCAGATCTACCACAAAGGCATCTCCGAAAACCAATACGATGTGTTTCTCCATGTCAGCCCTCCTCACTATGCACAGTAATGAAAAATAGTATTACCACCCCTTCCTGTGAACAACACCCTCAGTACCTGATTAGATAATCCCCACAGTCCCATTTCTATTGGCCCGCATGGTGAGAAATGCAGATTGTGGCACGTGCGCTTTCCCAGATACAACGAGGGCTGCGCCCCAGTAAAGTAGGGACAGTACTTCTTCCCTTTGCACTGTTTATTTCCCAGCACTCCCTCATTGGGTACTGTGAAATATTCACACACGCATGCACCAATGACAGCCAAGACCTCTGAATCCAACACTATCATTTCTGTACAGCACTCCTTATTTACCATCACAGACTTCGAATGCCCATCGCCAGTAGAAACTTCTGCAAAAGAATCCACGATTTCAGCATACAAATTCATCCAGAGCGGCACCCATCATGACTTTGGCCATGCATGCAAGGGTCTAGGCCTTGCCCACACCCAGCACAACATAATGGAGCCATGCATGCAAACATTTGGCCAGATACCATAATTCACAAACGTAACATAACCAACAGCCCTTCTATCCAACCCCTGCACAATAATACAGCGATGCATACAAACATGTAACAGTTAGCAGAATCCACAAACATCATACCACAGCCTCTGGCACCCCTACCTGCTTCCATTCACTAAGTATTGTGTCACTATCAACTAAACCACAAAGTCTTCACAACATTGGCCCTACTCCTACCAATCTCCACAAAGCAGAGTATCCAAGGACATAGAAGAGTCACTTCAACCCTACCCTCTACTATACTGACACTATTCCAACACTGCACCCAGTGCCCACACTGCAGGACTTGTCACTGCACCATCTCCAGCCATACACTGAAAACTGTAGGATATTCTAACAATGACCACACACATAGAACCAGCAATGTACGCAGGTCATCTCACTTCTGGTGCTCTATCAAGTCTAAAATGTGCTCCACAAACATTCTTTACAGGTCACCACCCTTTGGCCATGCACCCAAGAGTCTAGGCCTTGGACACACCCACCGCAACATAATGCAACCATGCATGCCAACATGTAACCAAGTACCAGAATCCACAAATGTACCACATCCACTGGCACTCCTACCCAACCTCTGCACCGTGATACAGCTACACATAGAAACATGCAACAGTTTGCAGATTCTACAACCATGACATAGCCTCCAGCACCCCTACCCACTTTTATTGACATACTATGTTGTTACTGCAAACCAACCCAAACAATTGTTCACAACAGTGGCCCTGCTCCCCAACAGCCTATTCAGTCCACAAAACCAATACTTCACAGTGCAGTACAGTAGTCAGCACTCAGCACAATGGACACTACCCAAGCCCATAAAATATGCACTTCAATCCTGTCCACTTCTATGCACACACTATTAGAACATTGCACCCAGTTGACACACTGCAGTATCCAAGCACATACAAGCTGCACTTGAACCCTACCCTCTTCTACACTGACAGTATTTCAACACTGCACTCAGTTTGCACACTGCAGGACTTGGCACTGCACCATCTCCAGCCATTGGACCAACAATGTATGTAATGTTGACAAACCACAAACACACAAGGCAACAATGTCAAACCTACGGTGCAAGGCCTCCAGCCATGCATGGAAGGGGCTACGGGCTTGACACACGCAACACAGCATAGAAGGTGCTACGTTACAATGTTTATGTCATGTGCAATGCACTGCCCGTCTGCAATTCAGCCGTCACCAGTCACCACGGTAAGAGGTTGCTGCACGAGCTATCATGCTGTAACGAAGGCTGCCTGCATGCACCACACATGGTAGTTGCCTGTGCAGGGACTGGCGAATTGGCGCAGTATGCACGGATACTGCAGGCACACCACTGTCTTCGTCCACCTACTAACCACATATCTCAGATGAGCCACTTCTCACTCCCCCACCCTTTCCTTCCTTTCTCACACCACCACATGACGTAAAGTATGTTTGTCAGTCCCTTTCGGTGCCGCACTGTCCTCCGATACACCATGGCGGCGTTTCCCAAAAATGTTGACGCAATGCACGCTTCCCTCCAGCCAACCACCGGCCGCATCCAATGTTCTCTGCGTGCTGCAAGCCAATGCAACTTTTGTCCACGGAGTGAACAGGGAAATGGATGAGCAGAGCCAGATATCACACATTTTTTGCGATGTACATTTCAGTTCTTTGCAACAAAGGTACTGGTCGGATTTCCACCAAACACACAAAAGCATGCTTTCTGAACCAAGCCCCCACTCCTGCCACAAATTTAGTTAAAATCTGTCCAGTCGTTCGGCCTGTAGCCGTGTGCAAAGTTTTTCCCCATTCAGTCTATGGAAAAAAAAATGTGGGACCTCCTTATAACTCCCCCCCCCCCTCCACGAAACCTCACCCAACTTTTCACTAAATTCAGCGTGCCCCCATATACTTTTTTGGCAAAGTTTGGTGAAGATTTGTCAACGGGGAGCAAAGTTATAAGCTGCTGAAAAGTGGTCATCCTATGGGTTTAGCAACTTAACTATAACTACAAAGCCACTATATATTACACGGCCACAGTAGTGGCCATGTATTTATGATTAAGTTGCTGTTTCCATAGGAGGGGGACTTTTTGGGCAGTTTATAACTCTATATCCTCACCAAACTTTGCAAAAAAAAGTATATGACCCTCCGTGGGCAGGACACTGATTGAGTAATCCGGCGCGTCATGTCCGCGGACATGTGACGCGTTCTCTCATTGGATTGCGAAGGATGTCACATGCGTCAGATTGTTCCGATGCGCCCGCCATCTTTGGTCTGTGTTTTGGTGTCCGCGGACATCGCTGCATAAACATATAAAAAACCACAACAGTGCACTTGTTAAACTTATCAAATACTGTCTGGGGAGGAGAGGGTTGATGAGGATGGGACGGGATGTGGCAGCAAGAAGCAAAAAAGTGGTGTTTTTTTGTCACAAAAGTCATACAGTATATTTGGAGGTAGGGTGAGCAACTGTCCCGTAATTTGCGGGATGGTTCCGCAATTGGTGCCTGTGTTGCGCAATTTGCCGAGTGGCTCTGCGGGACGCGGGTTGTCCCGACTTTCTCTGTTCGAGCACAATTTGTGATCCAACAGAGTAAGTTAGGAGTCACAATTAGTCACGCTGGCGGATGGGGCCGAAAGGGGAGGGGTGTCATATACATACATTTCCCGCAAATGGGAATAACAGTGGCTGGCAAGTGGCAGCTAATCTGTAAATAAGAGTCCTATTGTATTGCATTGCAACCGCAGCCACTGACGTGACAGGCTTGCAGGCCGTCATGTCAGTAGCTTCGGGTGCAATGCATTGATTCTGCCAGGTGAATGATGCTGTGACGTCATCACCACCTTTTGTCCCACAAAGGGATGCGACAAAGTTGGCCACCCTATTTGGAGGTATTCCTCAATATATTATGCATAAACTACCGGTGAAGGAGTAATGTGTCTGTGTTACAATGTATGTAAAATAATATTGGAGTCACATTGGTGCCCCCTAGAGTTTGACATCTGAGGCAGCCAACTGCAGTGTTTGATGGAAACTGCGGTCGTGCGCGTGTATGACAATACGAGTCCTCATGGGTGCATTGAGCCGTGTTGTTGCAAAGTGAGAATGTATTTAGATTCTGAGTGACGGTCAGCAACTTTGATTTTTTGGTTGCGAGCTAAAGCTGCCTACGCATGGGACAGAAAGTAGAAGGGTCAATTGTTTTTTTACCTTGGGAGAAAGGGATTTTTTCGTGAGGAGTCAGTGAGAGGAGGTTTGTAATAAAGAACATTTGATAAGGTTATACATTCCAAAAGTGTTTACGGAACATGTGAATTCAGTTCATGAAGATTCTTTGATGCAAGCGGATGGAGCATTACTGACTGATTTTTGCAAATACAATGGAGACAGTGAATATTATGTAAGTTTGCTTTTGACGACTGTATACCGGAACAAGCTTTAACCTATTATTCTCTGAACATTTATTTTGGCAATGTAACTCAAGTACTATTTCTCTGTGTGGTTGTCTTTTTTATGTGGTTATGGGAAGTGCAGAATGTAGGCATTTGTTGACTATAACTAGATGCACCCAGGTTCAACGCTAATATTTCTTTAAAATGTCATGTATGCCTATATGGAATTGTGTATCAGTTTCTAGGTTCTTTTTGTATTTTTTGAGATTGTTTGATGTGTGTGCTAATCGCTAGTTCAAACTATATGCTGAATTAAGAAAATAACATATATATTGCAATAAAGTGTAATAAAGGTCGGGTATTGATAGATATTTTCTGTTATGTTTTCCAAATAGCTACATGCTGCCTTACTGCGATTGCCATGGATTCCAGATGCCAACTGATGCATTTGTCAGGTGCACGTAGTCGTGAACGGGTGGATTACTGTGACTGTTTTGTGGGACAATCAGCCAGGGCCCATGTACATGCACTAGCAATTAGGAGTAACATAACATCTTTTATGGTGGTCTAGGCGTAAGTTGATGCAGACGCCCTGGAATTCACTGTGGGACCCAAGCGATTCCTTCATCAAAAACGAACACTTTGTGTGTGGAAAAAGAAGAATGTGTGTCTCACAATTAACATTTTCGATCACGAGCAAAGAAACAAATTTGCAATTTGATTGAATATGGGAACAGTCGGATGTTCTCAGAGAGTTTATGGTGAAATAAAAGTACTCTACAAATTGTACACTGTTATTGTTTTTTTTTAAAGAGCGGTTTAATTATTTGAATTGTGACGTGGTATGTTGTTAGTCGCTGTGTGTTGATTTTTGGGTTCTGCGTCACGTCATGTAGGTGGTTATGGGCGCATTTGGCTATGCTGAAGTGGAACGTCACCGAGAAAGGTGTTCATTATCACTAGGGTTGGTTATGTGAGGGTCAGGGGCGGAGCATATGATTTAGTGACGCCTGGCCAGTTTATCTTAGGCCGATGCAGCAATGGTTAACAATAGCACAAGATAGACATGCCCTGTTGCCAGATTTCATACGTTTCTCAAAGAGGACAAATGCGTTAAACTGATGTCGAAATGTTTGCGATAAATCAACGTATGTACAATAATACATCGTCAAACCCTCGGGACAATAATATTTTGTGAGCATTGCACTTGTGAAACTTATGCAATGATGTTTGGGGACGTGAGGGGTGATGATCATGGTTGGAATATTTGAGACGTAATTTCGAATGAGTTTACAAAGTTTGTTGGAATTTTGTACACAGTTTATATGACGATTGATTTGTGTATTTTTTTGACAGTTTTGAAAAAATAAAATGTGGGTGGATTTACAGCAAATTTGCGTAAGGCTCATTGGCAAGGATCGAGATGCATGTTTTTTTTTAGTGCCTGAGGGGTAGGCTGTAGTCACGGGCAGTGGCCCAAATGTCGGGGTCATGGTATAAGGTCAAGATCCAGACAATGTGGCTACTGGACATGACCAGAAGGGACAAAACATAGTATTAAAGTGGTCATGCCCACCTGGGACTTGCTTTGTCGTAAAGTTATTCGCAATTAGGATAGATTTGAAAGGGAAGAAAAATGTGCTTATGTTAATATGGTTAGAGGAATTTTTTTGCCTTTTGGAGGCTGCCATGGAAAGGGAAGATGGGCGCTGTATGGAACTGGCGCTTTCCCTTTCCATGATGGCCATCTTGGAAAAGGATTTTATTCCTAAACAGGGACGCCGTGTCCCAATATAGGATGAGAAATGCTATTTTGTAGTAGCACGGGTTACTGCTTTGGAAACCTAGGCTGGTGATGGCGTTCATCCCCCATTTTAGGGACTGAAATGGGGCCAATGGTCCAGAGACCTCATTATCCACCCTCGCTTGGGCTGATTACCAGGACTACTGGGCTGTTATCCTTCGTTCTAGTCCCTGGAACGGCGCATGAACGCTACAATATTCACCTTTCTATAACAAAAAATGCAAATGGAAATATTGGAAAATCTTATTGCATCTATGTATTTTACTGAGAAATACAAAGTAGATGGAGTCTGCGTTTTTTTTTTACTTCTATTTTTTAACTGTGAAAGGTGGTTCCTAAAGGAACATTTATTTTGTTTTTGGATGGATTTTTTTGGGCAGAAGAGCTAAGAACGAAAGGTGGGGACGGAAATGAGGGAAGAGGCACCAAACACTAATATGGAGGGGCAGATGGAAAAGGGGAAAATGTTGTGCGTGTGTTATTTCTAAGGTAGGGGGTGGTAGGGTGGCCAAGTGTCCCCAATTTCGCGGGATTGTCACGCAATTAGGGACTACGTCCCGCGGTTAGCAAAGTGGCTGTGCGGGACGTAGGTTGCCCCGACTTGCGTCGGACAACCTGCCTCCAGCACAGCCACTCTGCAAACTGAAGTGGCCATCTGCTCAGCACGGCGCTGCTGCCTGCTGCTTTCTTTCTCTGGGTGCCTCTGCAGGCCTGGCTCCTTTTGAGCCTACAGGTCGAGCTGTAACGCTCGGACACCTGCCTTAATTCAGATGCTAATGCTTTGTTCCTGGGGTCTTGATGGTCATTTTTGCAGTTAAAAAACGTGACCATCATCTCACCAGGACAAAGCATTTGCATTTAAATTAAGCCAGGAATTAAGAGCCATTAAAAAAAAAAATTCAAAAAGAGGCAGGCCAAACGTGAATGAAGTGACGTCATCACTGCCTGTGGCCAAGTTTCCCGCGACAGACTATCAAAGAGTTGGCCAGCCTAGGGGGAAGTGTTTCTCATGCTGCTTGATTACAGCAGTGGTGGTGTCTCTTGGGGAGGAGGGATGGCATTAGCTGATGTAATTTTAACATAAATAGCCGTTTTGCCAAAAGTATGTACTGTGTACTAGATTGTTAATGGATGAGTACGAATAGGTGTTGGAGCTGTGCAAGGGAAATGTTGAAGTTGCAAGTTCTTACATCAGTAGAAAATGTAGTTCCAAACTGTCCATGAAGCACAGATGTTATTGTGAAGTGCGTATGGGTTCTCGGACACGTCATCATGCTGTGCACAAGCATATGGTCATGTGGCATTCTCCGGAAGGTGTTCAATGAAGTCAGATGTTCGTAGACATTAAGATGGTTAAGTTGCGCTATTAAAAACCTATGAAATTCAGTAAAAAAACTTTGTTAATGGGACGTTATGGTTAAGTTGTGCTACTAAAAACCTATGAAATTCAGTAAAAAAACTTTGTTAAAGGGACGTTATGGTTCAAAGTAAAACCGAAAACCCCCTGAAATTCACTATTTATGGTAAGCAAAGCAACCATAACTCACGCCACCACCGTGCATTGCTAAGATTAACACCCAGGACATCAAAGATGACATCACAAATGTCATTGATGACATCACATGTCTGACTCGCTGTTTTTTCCTGTAGTGATATATCTTGGCCAGTAATAGTTAGGAACAAAAAATTCAAAAAGTACTAAATTTGTACACTTATACTTCTAATATGTTCTTACAATAAATCACTTAGGGTGCACTCACAGCATATGAAACATATACAAAAGGAAAATACACACTTGAAAGACAGCAATACTTTCTGTGTATGAAGAGAATTAATAAGGTTATCAACACTTTCTTATTGTTTTGCTATTTTTTTATTACTGTACTTTCTCTGGATATGGTCATATTTGTATTCAGATTACTTTCTTTAGGGTGCAGTCAGATCATGTGATAGCTGTACATAGGGAAGTAGTAGGTTTGAAGCAGCGCAATCATTTCTGTGCATAAAGATAATCAGTTAGGTTATGAACACTTTCTGTTTTTACTGCTGCTTTTTTGCATACTTCACTTTCCCTTTATATACTCATATTTGTATGTATTGTTCTGTCTTTGGATTTTATATGTAATAATGAAATCATGTAGTAAGTGGGTTTTATTAGATACTTATTACATGTTGCACAGTACGCAAAACTCTAATAAGAAAGCATTTATCATTTCACTATTCAACATGGGAAGATTATGACTATGGCACTTCCATCATGTATGCTGCACACAATGCTTATGATTATACATGAGTAGCTTACTGTACTGTAAAGAACTTCATAATAGAATGTTATTTATATCAATGCATTGCTTAATGCACTACATAGCTCATGATATTTATTCCAATGATCCTTGACCCCTTTTGTCAATATTATAATATGAATCCCTTGTACAGACTTTCATGAAAAGTAAATGAACATGTGATGTCATCAATGACATTTGTGATGTCATCTTTGATGTTCTGGGTGTTAGTCTTAGCAATGCACGGTGGTGGCGTGAGTTATGGTTGCTTAGCTTACCATAACTAGCGAATTTCAGGGGTTTTTTGGTTTTACTTTGAACCATAACGTCCCTTGAACAAAGTTTTTTTTACTGAATATATATGTATATATATACACACACACACACACACACACACACACACACACACACACACACATCTATACCACCCCCATATCTTACTTCCTTAGGCAGAATTACAGGCTGTGCCTAAAACTGGTAGGGGCAGAGGCAGAGGGTGCTCTGACTTGAGCTGTTTGAACTGGAAGCCATTTTGTTTTTTCAGCCATTTAAAAAAAAAAATGTTGCTTGCAAGCTAGCCGCTACTGGCCTTTGTTTTACATTTCAGGAGGATGAGGAAACCTGTGGGAGATGAAATCAAACTACAACATGATTATATTAAATATATAACATATATCACATGTCTAATACATATATATTGCTTAGCTATTTAAACAAAAACAATGTACATCATTTACTTTTTATTTTAATTGTGTGTCGGAAAATGTGTCAAGGATGGCACTCTGTCAAGAGTGGCACCGGGCACCCAGGTAGGGTTTGGGTGGCTGTGCTGATGTAAGGTGACAGAGAAGCACACACAGCAGGAAGCTCAACAAGAAAGAGGAATAGGTAACAGTAGCTGTGAACAAAAAGGGGCAGGGAATACAAAGGCACAAACCAACTCGATTCCCTCTTGGGGTGTATGCAGAAATGGGAAAGAGTGTTCCACGGACCTTTTGAAACTCCAGGCTTCTGCACAGATTGCTATTACAGGAGCCCACTCTGTATGCTCATGGCTGGGAACAACAGCTGTGGATGTCTGTACAGAAACAGTGTAACTGAAATGGATAACATAAGGGGAAGACAGAAGACTCAAGGAAGAGAAGGACAGGGATCAAGAACAGGGGGTTGTAAACAAGGAAGAAAGCAAGGGAGCAGCAGCCAGAAAACAGGGGGGCTGCAAACAAGAAAGCAGGGCTGCAGTAACGGATGGCACAAGGTGCAGGCAGACTGTTGTGGACTGCAGAGGACTGTAGTAGGCTGCAAGGCAGGGAGTCCAGAGGAGCAGGACAGAGAGCTGTAGTAGGCTGCAGACAGAGAGCCCAAAGGAGCAGGGCAGCAAGGAGCGAGCCCAGAGGAGCAGGGCAGCGAGCCAGGGAGCCCAGAGGAGCAGGACAGAGAGCTGTAGTAGGCTGCAGACAGAGAGCCCAGAGGAGCAGGGCAGCAAAGAGCGAGCCCAGAGGAGCAGGGCAGCGAGGCAGGGAGCCCAGAGGAGCAGGGCAGCAAGGCAGAGGAGTGTAGCAGGCTGCAATGCAGGGAGCCCAGAGGAGCAGGGCAGCGAGGCAGGGAGCCCAGAGGACCAGGGCTGCAGGCAGAGGAGTGTAACATGCTGCAAGGCAGGGAGCCCAGAGGAGCAGGGCAGCAAGGCAGGGAGCCCAGAGGACAAGGGCTGCAGGCAGAGGAGTGTAGCAGGCTGCAAGGCAGGGAGCCCAGAGGAGCAGGGGAGCGAGACAGGAAGCCCAGCATACAATTTGTGGCTCAAGGCAAAAAGGTGCTTGGAGAACTCTTAATGCAAGAGACTGTGCTCCTGTAGGCAGCTGCTTAAATACAGCCCTGCCCTGTACTGAGCCAGGCTAATTGGCAGCACCGGGAGATACACACCTGAAGGTAATCTGCCTCCTCCCTCTCTGGTCCTGAGAAGGTGGACGCAGCACTGATCGCTAGGGTTTCTGGGGATTGTGGTCCCAATACTGATGAATGGGAATAGCCAGGAAATGATAACTGTAGCAAGGTGCATTATGGTGTATGTAGTTAGCTGAATTAAATAAGAAAGTTCCAAAGTCGTGCAAATGGAAATTAAGGACAAAAGTGTGAATAGGTGTTGTTCAAAGAGTATCATGAAGATAAATGAGTTCCAAATAGTCCATGATGGTTGCCAATGTGTGCGCCAGTGGCACAGGCATGACTAAATGTGTAAAACTCTCAACATCAACTTTTTCCATGTTTATAATTTGATTGTCAATGAACTTGTGTCTCTTAATGTAAATAAGCCAATATTGTGTTTTTCATTCTTTGAGTATTCTTTATTTATTGGTTTATTTTATCAACAAACATTTTAATAAGTGTTACCTCAATTTAGCATTACCATATTGTATTGTCCATGTATTACTATTATTATGTTTTATTTGTTACTTTTTATTTTGGTATTCATCTTTATTGTTAATATATCTGATCAATATTATATTTATTACTCTATTTTTTTCATGAATTAATATGTTTATTAATCTTGATTAGCAACATTTCTCATCAATATTGCATTGTTTGTCACTGTTGCATTTTTACTAAATGCCTTCATTTATTGTATTAACCTTGATAGTTCTTATTTCTGAACAATATTACTTTTGTCACTTGCATTTTTCATGAATTACGGTATTTTTTTAATGTATCTTGTTTATTATTAGTTATGATTAATGCACAGAGTTATGGCTCTATTGAATGTTTCTTGATTATGTTGTTTTTATTAATCTTACATATGAATTCATTCCGGATCAATATTAATTTATTGTCAATATTCTCACTAATCTATTTTCCATTAATTCCTCTAAATTGTTTTTTCAAATAGCCATTTTTGTCACTATTGTATTTTTGATAAATTACTTATTTACCAAAAATACACAAAGGCATCCTGCCCACACCTGGTCATCCCATTGTCTCAGGAATACAGTCGGTCTTGGAACCTCTCAACCAATATGTAGATTTCTTCATTAATGACGAAATTCCCACAATTAAATCCAACGTCAAAGACTCCACAGCTGTGCTTATCCTCCTTGATTTACTTCAACTCAATCTGGAACTCGACAGGCTAGTTACCATCGATATTGAGTCACTTTACACCAAAATCCCGCAACAGGAAACCCTCATAATGCTCAAAGACCTTCTGGACTCAGAGATCGAGCTACACAAGGTACCATCCTCCTTTATATCCTCTCTGGCCGAGCTAGCCCTCACAAGAAACTACTTCATGTTCAATGACCAGTTCTATCAACAGGACTCAGGCAACGCCATGGGTGCTACCTTTGCACCCAGCCTGGCCAATCTGTACGTCAACTCCTTCGAGCTCCAGCACATCTACCCAGCAAGCAACCCATTTCATGGCAAACTGCTCGTATGGCGCCGCTACATAGATGACATCTTTGTCATCTTCAGAGGAACCAACGAAGAACTCTTGGCATTCCACAAATGGATCAATGCACAAAACATCCACCTCCAATTCACCATGGAAAAAGACAGAAGACAAACTCACTTCCTCGACCTAGCAATCATGGCTTCAGAAGGCGGACTAATCTCTAAGGTTTATCGAAAAGACACTGATAAGTACTCATTATTGACATACTCAAGCTACCATCCACAATCCCTCAAGGATAACCTTCCGTTTGGTCAATTCTTGCGCTACCGACGCCTCTGCAGCAGGACAAACAACGACACTGCTCAGGCCAAAATCCTTAAAAAACAACTTTTTCAGCATGGCTACCCGCAGAGGATCATCCATGACACTTACAAAAGGGCCAGGCATATCCCACAGCCATGCACACTCGAGCAGCATCAAAAGAAAAAAGAGGACAAAACTATCACGGCAGTACTAAGCTATTCTCCTCTACTCAACAAAATAAAGAAGGAAATCAAGTCCTTGTGGCCCATCCTGAATACAGGCACATCCACCATGCCCCACCACGTTTTGCACTCAAAAGAAGAAGCAACTTGAGAGACTCACTGGTCAACACAGTGCGCCCAGATGCAGACATCCCATCAGCCATGCAAAGCACTCAATGGAACCAGACCCACCCTGTGGGCCAGAGTCCCTGTGGACAGTGCTCCATGTGCACACAGACTGCTCGCAGCACCACTGTGGACATTGTATGGATGATACCATGGGTTCAAAAACTTTTTACAAATTGTAATACTAAAGGAGTGGTATATATGATCACCTGTCCGTGTAATCTGCGCTATATTGGGATGACTGCCCGAGAAGTCAAAAAACGAATAATCGAACACATGGCAGAGGCCACACAGCCGAGTCCTTCCAATGGACCATCCTTGAGAAGATTAAGCACCCAAAACGAGGAGGAAACTACCACGCAATGCTCTTTACCCAAGGACAAAAGTGGATTTTCCACCTAGATACGTGCAACCAAGGCCTGAACGAAGCAATGCAGTGGCAGGAGCTCGCTGTTCTACAAAATTGAAGTCCTTCAACATTGCAACCAAACAGCTCCCACCTGCCGACTGCACCTAGCAGAAGATGATGTGCCATCTGATACATTCTGTCTTACTGTGCAGTCCGCTCACAGAATCCTGTCTCTTTCCCCGCACTCTTTTTTTCCCCTTCCTTCTTTTCCCTCTTTTCTCCCTTCTTTCCCTCTCTGCACACTATATTACTAAATCTCTGGTGCCCTCATTTCCTCTGTGCATTCTCTTTGCACCCACACAGCCCTCCGGCACCCGCCTCCCTTCTCTTCAACTCAATCTAATTCTCTTTCAATCCTTCTAATTCATTTTTTCCAATTTTTGTTTTTCTTTGAAAGGTTTTTTTTTATCTTTCTCTTCATCTTTTTGCTCCACCTCGGGCTTACGTTCTGCCACCATGCCAACAATAGGCAGCATGGCAGCCTACATATATATATATTTTTATATATTTTTATATATGTTTTTACATACACTCTGTTGCATAGCCTCTTCACAACCTCTTTGCACCTTTAGGCCCCAGCGGGGCCCCATCCCGCACGCCGCCTGACTAGCCCGCTCCTCCAGTAGCCTTCCATCTGGGTGCACTATGCACCCGCGGGCGCTCCCCGCTGTCCTTCCAGTTCCAGGACTGATCCAGGGCCCCCCCCCGAGGCACACACACACACCCACCAACCAGCGCGCTATGATTGGTACAGTGCAGGGCTCACACCCTCGAGGTGCCCCCACCTGATTGGCCACCGTGCCTGTGATGGGATCAAGTCACGCCCCCCGCAGTGCGTCACACACGGAACTTCACAACCACTGCGGCTGCTCAAAACGCTACCGGTGTCTTGTTTGAGCAGGCTGCAGTGGTTGTGTGCGCACCAGCGAGTTAGGTAAGAGCATTCTCCACCCACTCTTTTCTTCCACCAATCCTGCAGCCTCAATAAGCCTCACTTCATGCTTATCCTCTCCACCCTAGGCACGGACCTGGAGAGCGTCCCCCTCCACCGCCCCGCTGCGGATCCCCTGGACTTTCCACCCCTGCATCCAGGTAGGCACTGCCCGCAGCATTTTTTCACTTCCATGCTCGAGCGCAATCACTATGCTGATCCACACGGCCAAGATGGCTTTGTCCAAGCCTGGACCTCTGCAGGCTCAGCCATTCACGGTCGTTTTCCACCCCTTCTCGCCCCACTTTTTCTTCCGCCCCCTGCTCTTTTCTTTTTTCCTTTTTTTTCCCCTCCCTCCCTCCTTTTGGGCCTAGTTGTCTATAGATTTCAGCCACCACTTAATGGCCATGCTCTAACTTAGCAAGTGAGCAAACGCATCTCTTAAATGCACTAAACAGCTATGTAACATGATTTTGAGCTGTTTTCTGGATACTCCACTCTGCAACATTGCAATTAGAGGTCGACTCATGCCCTCCTTGCAATGTTCCTTTGTATCTCCTAATCCAGGATCCCATGCAGCCCGCCATTGCTGTCCTACTACGAGGACAGACATGATTGATCACCACATGAAGACTTTTTGTGTCCTGAAGAAGATGGTCTACAACCACTCATAACCATCGAAACCGGTCAACCAGACCTGTTGTGACTTCTCCACAACACTACACGATACCCCTAAAACCAAGAGGGGGTATCGACAAACTGAACTCAAAACCCAGAGAAGCATGGGCCTTCAGCACACCCCATAAACCAGTGGGACTGTGCGGTTTTAAGAAAAAAGCAAACTATTTTGTTGAAAAAACCTGATCTCATCTTTCCTTATTTTTGGGCAACCACCCACATGCAAAGAGCTTTGAGCCATCAGGGTGAATAAAGAACAAGCCATAAAATCCTGATGTCTCCGACCTGTATATGTTAACCAAAACTGTTTGGTTTATTACTACGAGATCTAATCCCCCTCTCGTATTAACCCACCACACTGCTGGTTGTCCCCCCACCCCCTTTGTAGGCTGTTGGTGTTAACACTGCATGAGGTATACAGATAACCACATACAGAGAGCAGCAATTAGTTCCTACTCCCTCCCTCCCAGACAGGTATTACACCATCCACTGTCTAAAATCAGACAACCCATCACAACCCCCCCCTCTTTTCACCACTGGTAGGGCTTTGGGTGTCTGACCAGAGGGCCAGTAGAGCTCATCATCTTGTGTCCAACGACTAGGACTACCACTAAAATACCACACTTGCAAACAGACCAATGTTTCCCCATTGAACCGTCCATTGTGTACCAGTATGCCCTTACGGTTTGGGATGGCAGTTGCTAACCTGGCTTATGCAAGCCATAATTGACCCTGTTGTTACTGCCTGACTTATTTTTTGTACATGTGTGAACTCGAGTGGGTGTAGTAAAATCAATCAGAAAGGAGGATGACAGAGAAAATAGTAGAAGATAATGCAGTGAGTGCTACGTCAAATGTGAAAACCAGAAGAAATACAGTGACTGTACCCGATTTTTTTAAAATGTGAAGTAGTGTTCACTCACTCAGAAATTAAACAATCAGAACTTTGTCAAATTCTGCTTTCGTAGGAACTTTGCTCCAGCCAGCTTGAGCAGTTCAGTCAAATTCAAAGGGATATGTAATACATTTATAAACACATTTAAAATATGAATAATGCATGTCTCTGAATAGTTTTTCCTAGCAAACCTTGACTACTGCAAATGCAAACAAGCACATGCATTACGTGCACAGTGCACATCTACTTACATATTTATTCTCTTCCACGAAGGTAGGCCAATAAATCAAAAGGTCTAATATCCTGACAAGCCAAACAGAAAAATAGCTACAATTGGAGCTGGGGAAATCAACAAAGTTCCCACCTCCAAGAAAACCAGCAGTGTACCTTAGTCTTGGATTAAATCATCACAAAGCTTTAGAAGATGTCTAGCGTAACAGTTGTGTGTACCTGGTGCATCCATTAGTACCAGATGTGGCACGAGCCATTATCTAATGAGGCGATATGTACCCGAGGTGGCGGGCCAACCCTGTGGCTAACGGCCCGCCACTCAAGTAAGGGCCAGAGCGAAATGAGGGTGTCTTAATGAGGGTGGCAGCACGTTACCCACAGGGCGGGCACTGCCAGTGAGGGGCATATCGCCTTTAGCACTTGTGTAGCATGCGACACGGGTTCTAATGTTTTTTTTTTTTTTTTAAAAAGGAAAATATTTTCTTTCCATGCACGGACGCCTTGCGGCATTCCGTTCAGGGAGAGAAAATACTATACTAATATGGCCGCAATGGGAAAGGAAGACGAGGTTCCATATGAAGCCCCTCTTCCATTTGCATGGATGTCTGAGTGGGAACGGGAGAAGCAGCAGCTGCACCGGCGGGACTCGCTGATGCAGCCAACAGGTAAGTGAAATTGGGGGGGAGGTTTATTTTTTTTAAAAAGGTGGAAAAGCGAAGTCGGTTGGGGGAAGATGGCGGGTGGGGGAGCCGGCCATCAGGCAGCATAGAACAGAGGCTTTCACTGTAGTGTCAGCCTGCATTCTGAGCCACATGATTGGGTGACTCCCCTGACCAGGGTGCTAATTTGAATTGTGTTGTAAAGAAGGTGACTGGCGCTTTAGTGCTGAAGACAATCTATGGTAGTGAGGTAAAGTCATAGGAGTAGGGGAAAGCATTAGGAAAAAAGGAAAAATTCCAAGTGTGATAGCAGATAAGCAATTCCTTCAGATGAAAGTCGGAATAGTGGTAAAGTGAGGAAAAGCCAACTGGAGCTATTCCTCGCCATGGTTCCCTTTCAGGAAATTAACATGACAGTGACACACTATGGACCTGTTCAGGCATTGGTAAAAGTAAGCATTTAGGGGCTACCGCCCAACTCGTGATGAGGACCTTATTCTCCTTGGACATCAGAAGGTTCAACCAGGTGTTTTATTTGTAGAGGGAGAGTTGTACTTGACAGTTAAAAAAAATGCTTCATATCATTCTGTACATTTCTAAAAGCATATAGCTAAACTAGAACACGTAGTGTATGATTGGTGATTCGTGGGTTCATTGGTTAAACAGATATGTAAAGCATCTTGGTACCTCACTTGACCTTGTTTTTATGATTGGGTCCTGCTGTAGTATGTACTTTGTGCTATGAAGTGGAATCAGGTGTTAGCAATATGTTAGTATATGGTGAATTACAAACACTCACTGATAATTATTGTTTATTGTGAAGGTATTCGTCTACAATGTGTTACTGGAAAACTATAAAGGCTCTTTTGCAACAAACCAAATGTCAATTTTCCAGAATTACTCCAAGAATAGTGTGGAAAAGAAAAAAATGTTTTGGCACAAATTGAAAAAGACAAGTGTAATATGAATAAAGCTGCCTGTGCATTTCTTTTTGGCTAGAGTATAGCATTGTTTCCGAAAATGTGAGCCCCACACCCAAGAATGCCGTTCATGTGTTCTTAATCAATGCCAGGCAACACTGAGCCTACAGTTTCAAAATATACAAATCACATCAATCAGTGCATGATCATTTCCAAAGAGCCTTTAACAGGCCCCAGACCTAATTTTCAAATGCTCGTACACAGCAAACATTGCATCAACAGCACCATGGAAAAGAGGGCACTGGTTGTGACCTGTGGCCAAAAACTGAGCCCACTGTTCCATGCCACTGATTATAAGACAACCCACAGCAGTAAAATGTCCAGAAAAAAGATGATCCACCAGGGCCTAGCCTGTAGTCACGTCACACCCCCGCATTTCTCTGCCACTGATGACAACAAAAACCACAACATCAACAGGGCCAGAGAAAATAGACAAAGGATGCCTGATAGCTCTCAAGTGCTAATTATGGTTTGAGCTCCATTGCTATATGCCTGTTTACATTTTACTGGTGCCTGACTTCCAGGGAATCGCCCTGTGGCACTGGGAAGTCAGGTGCTGGTAAAATGTTACGAATCCAGCAGCGACCCGCCTGTAGCCCCGACAGGGTTACCGCCGGACGCGTAATGATGCCACATGTCATTTTAACTGTGATATTGCTGTTTTAAGACAGATCACAAAATGTTAACTTATCCCTGACATCTTTATCTGGCCCAGAAATCATACACCAGCGCACCCATGTGAACTGAGAGGAGGGCAAATACCACCAATACAACCTACTGGATGATTTGCATCAAATCAAAAAGGACTTTGGGAAGAGATGAGCAAACACACACTTAGTATATGCCCCTTATCTATTATTGTTTTTTATTTCAAACATATGGTTTATCACAAACCTTTGTCTTAACTCTAGCATCCAATATCTTTTAAAAAACCACGCACATTCATTCCATTTGCTCGACATTTCTTTCAATCCTTTAAAACATGTTACATATCTTAGACAGATTCAATCCTGCAACCATTCTGTGCACAGATGTTAAATAAGCAGGAACCCCAGTGTGCATTATAATAAGTCCGACCAGTAAATTGACAGCGAACTACAAGTCGTAGATAGACATGTTGAAGACTAATCTTTTGGACGTCAAGTATTGACTGTCCTGCTTTAGCAGGCATACAGCTTTCCTGCACCACACTTACACGAGTTTTTTCAAATAAATTAGTGCTGGATGCTACTCAGGGTAGAGTGATGGAAGAGAAGGGTCAACCTATCTCGAGTGTCTGGGCCATCTAAAAGGCAAATGTAATGCTGTATTGCACGATGGGCCCAGCATATTTGTTTCTGTGGACAGCAGAATATTCCCCATAACATGTGGGTGTCTGTGAACATTGTAAAAAGAAACATCTTTTTGTTTTTGCCCTCTGCTATACATCTACCATACCATTATCACCTCCTCTCACCTCATCAGAGGTGTTTCATATGTAAAACAAGAGTGATGCAGTATTGTCAAGGCCCAGAGCCTGTTTGTGTACACCAGCATTCCCGTGAGTCCTCAAACATTTTCCTTTCCGCGAACATTGGAAATCAAAGAACATGATTATGTTGGCCTTTACTACGTATAGTTCACCCCATCATCACCATCTTTTACTCCCCCAGAGGATACTTTGTGTGTAAGGCAAGTAAAATGTGGTGTTTTTCAACATTTTCGTACTGCGCTGTTTGTGGTAGTAAATCCAACATGGTCTGTTTCAGAATGAATGATGTTCATCACTTTTCTCTGTTGACCAATCAGAACCTTAGCGTGTTGCCCACATACATACATGTTTTCTGATTGGTCCAGATGAGTCTGTGGACTGTAAGGCAGGCATGGTATCAAAGTAAGACAGACACACGTGATCAAAGTTCAAGGGTGTTTATTAAACTGTACAAACGGGTGAGATAAACGCCTCATCTAAACCTAAATCTAAGATGGGAGCAAGCTACAACCATCAAATAATAATAACACAGCCTCTATGAATTCTAGTCAAATAAACAGAGCCTATACTAAAAACAATGTCCTGCCAATTCTTACCGCTATGTTACAAAAGAGTGTGTGATAATGTTCACAAGAAAAGAAAGAAGTGTTCACAAAATCTCGTCTCGGGAGGATAGCTCAGCGGCAACGTGATCGCCTTGGAAGCAAGACGACATGGAGCCACACAGGTTCGATCCCCCCCATAATCTGCTGACTATCAAAATGATTAGTCAGCAGGTTATGGCCAGGTTCACTTTTACCCATGTTTTTAGCACGGGACAAGGCAGGACTCTTGAGCATAGCACTCTCCTGGGACTCTCTGGCACAAGGTTACAGTTCATTTTCTCAATATCAGAACCTTCTTTGTCCAAGTCTCTTTCATGCAAATGTCTCTTGCTTCAGAAGGCCTCATTTATCATAAACAACAAAAGTTCCTTCTATTTATCTTCATGTCAGGTGATTACTCTTTACGCTTGTATCCCTCTCAGCTGGGCTCCGATCCTTCTCTCAAAGTTAGCCATCCTTGCAGTCGGTCTCAGACGAACCACTCACTGTGGAAATCCCTCGGTCGGGTTCACATTTGTCATTACAATGTTCACGGGTGTATTACTGCTCATCCTAATTCACAGGCATCCCTTAGTCGGGTTCACATTTTCCTCCACAACATGCCAAAGACTTTCGACTGTACAAGGGGTTTGGCTTGACCCTCGTATGACCACTTTGACACCTTATGCCGGTCTCCCCTAGGGCCTCTTCGTACTTGTAATTTCTACAAAAAATGAAGACTTTTGACTGTGCACAGGATTCAACATAACCTGCTGCAGGACCACTTTGCTTTCTCCGTTCAACACATTCTCCTTGTTAAGGAGCGGGCATCGGTCAAAGTCATTTGATTGAGTGCCCACGTGGCGCCAGACCACTTTAACTAATACCTATTTTGCTTACAAAAGACCTTTGTGTTTTAGTTTTCTTTCTTCATACAAAGTTGCTCTTCACAATCTTGAGCCCAACACAGTACAATCTATTATCAGTTATTTCCGACTCACCAGCTGTGCCAAACTCTGTTGGAGTATCCTGCCTCTGGAGACAAGGACAGTACCATGATGGCAACCGCTTCTCCACGCCCTGGGTATCAGCGCGGGAGGGTCCTATGTACCGCTGACATCCTTCGCACCATTCACCAGTGGTGATTCCCGGACTTACGTTTCCCTTGTTGGAGGATCCATGGGTCTGGGTTGAAAAGGACCAGGGCAACTCCCTCCTCGTCGTCCTTTCAAGTCTCACCTCTTTTCTCCTTTGTTTGAACTGCCGTCCTGTAATAGTTGCTTCCTCGTACATTTGGCTTTGCTTAGAGTGGGTGTTTGTGCTCTGCCTTTTATCCCTATGGGGAAAGGGAAGGGAAGTCAGGTGTGAGTAATTATCGGCAATTTCCTGACTGCCTGATCCTTGCGTTTGAACATGTCATGTATACAGCTCTGGTGTAAATCTGTTGTCTTTCATGGTAGTCGGTCTGTGAGAAAGTGTTTGTGTCAAGAAAGGGGGGGTTGAGTGTTTAGATATCCTATGGGGTAGGATGGGGAAAATGAGTCATAAGGAAGGGGTACTGCTTTTCACCCTTCTGTGTCCGACTTCCACTCCCCGAAGACCCCTCGCCCAGGGGATCCTCCGTCACTGGTCCGCTCCCAGGAACTGGATCCAATTGCGATGGCTGTGTCCTGGCCACCTGGATGACAGATCCCCGTGGACTAGCAAGTGAGACACCTTCAGGTTTCTCACAGGATGCTGAATCAGGAAGTGAGTCAACAGTCCGGTCAAAGATATAGCTGATTTGTTTGCCTACTTTTTGGCCAATTTCAAAATAATTGCTGGTCAGATTATCACCAAATACACAAAAGCATGCTTTTGAGGCTGCCACATTTTACGCAAGTTTGGTGAAAATCCATCCAGCGGTGCAGACTGTAGTTGTGATATAAGTCTATGCCCATTTAAGTCAATCAGGTTTTCAAAAATATTGAAATATTGGGCCTAGCTATAACTTTGCCCCACCTCTCCTGACAAAACAGTACCAAACTTCCCTAAAGATTAAGAGTCGGGAAATCACAGAATCCCAGAAACTGCATGGTCATCAAGCTGCATGGACATGCTTTTTGGAACACAAGAAAAATAACTCAACTTAAATTGTACAATTACAAAATATTGAAAATGGAGCCAGAATGTTTTACTACAAAGGACATAGAGAAGGACCTGAATTAAAAACAAGTCAAAAAATTGATCTTGTTTAGACAGCTGTTGAAAGATTTCCCTAACTAGGTATCAGAGATACTTCTCACACAGACCTGTAGAAGCTCAAAGTGAGTCCTTATTGATTGATTGATTGATATTTTATTTCTATCGCGCTCATACACAAGTGTTTCAGAGCGCGACAAGGCAAGGGAGGGGAACATGGGAGAACAAAACAGCGATCTTACTAGGCCCAGTGATATTGAGAACGCGCAAGTGCATGGGAGAGGAGGAGGGGAAAAGTTCATGGAAGGTGGGAGAAGTGGAAAGTGCGAAGCAGAGGAGAAACAGCTAAATAACAATAAATAAATAATAAATAAATAATAAAGGCAACAAACAGTGGTAATGCAGCCAGCAATTTGCAAGTGCTAGGTTTAAGGCAGCAGACAGGGTAGGTCTGATAAGTTCAGGAAGAAAAAGGGGGGTGCTGTATGGGTACAGATACAGACCCCAGTGCAAGGGGTGGCCCGGAGGCAGTGCGGGAGGGTGGCAGGGTGAGCAGGTACCTGGGCCCGAAGGACAGAGCGTGGCCAGGTGCATAGTGCCAAGAGAGAACAGATCAGCAGGGGAGAGGGGGAGCGAAGGCAGAAGAAAAGAGGAAGGTCTTCAGTTGCTTCCGGAACCGGAGATGGTTCTCTTCAAGTTTTAGAGTGGCAGGGAGGCTGTTCCAGAGGGAGGCCCCATCAGAAGACAGAGATCTACCCCAGCTCGTTTCTTTGAAAAACGACTGACCCTGAGGTAGTTGGAGGTAGAGCAGCGTTGAGCTTGAGAGGGGAGGTATTTGCGGAGGGATAGCTGAAGGTATTTTGGATCCAGGTCCCAGAAAGCCTTGTGAACAATGCAGAGGGTTTTGAATGTATTCCTTGCATCCACTGGGAGCCAGTGGAGAGATTTCAGAGCCGGAGAGATACGATCCCAGGGCTTGAGGCCAAGGACAAGTCTTGCAGTCCTGTTCTGGATTAGTTGCAGAGGGCGGAGAGTAGAGGCAGGTAGATTTAGAAAGAGGCTGTTACAATAGTCCAAGCTAGAGAGAACCAAAGCTTGGGATACCATGAGCTTCTGGGGGAAGGAGAGGAAAGGCAGAGTACCTCTGAGGAGGTGCAGTCGGAAATATGACTTTTAGAGACCTCAGAGATGTGGACAGGGAAGGAAAGGGTGGAGTCAAAGATGACCCTGAGGTTCTTAGCCTCGCAGGTGGGGGTAGGAGGAGAGCCAAGGGAGGCCGGCCAGAGAGTGAGGGGAAAGGATGGTGAAGGTGTGCCGATGAGGAGGATCTCCGTCTTGCTGGCATTCAGACAAAGATCATTGGCGGAACACCAATCTTGAATGGCAGTTAGGCAATCAGAGATGAGAGAGGGAGAGGAGGTGACAGAGTGCAGCCTGAAAATGAGTTGAGTGTCGTCAGCGTAGCACTGGAAATTTGAGCAGAAAGTGGCAATGCAGTGGGCGAGAGTTGCCAGGTGTTGGTTGAAAAGCTATGGTGAGAGGTAAGACCCTTGGGGAACACCACAGGTAGAGAGGAAGATAGATGAAAGGAAGGACCCAAGTTGGACCTGGGAGGGTCGATTTGAGAGGAAAGAAGTCAGCCAGGCCAGAGCCTGATCTGTGATACCCAGGTTTTCACAGAGACAGTTGAGAAGGATGGTATGGTTGACCGTGTCGAAGGAAGAAGAGAGAACAAGGAGGATGAGGACAGAGGGAATGTTAGAGTCAAGGTTCGAGAGCAGATCTTCACGGATGTTCAAGAGAGCAGTTTCCATGCTCTGGCAGCTCTGAAGCCAGACTGGAGGTCACGGAGACAGCCAACAGAATTGGAATGAAGGTTAAGCTGAGAGATGGACAACTTTTCCAGGAGTTTGCCAAGAAAGGGAGTAATGGAAATTGGGCGATAGTTAGCTGGACAAGAAGGATCAGCTGTGGGTTTCTTGAGAAGAGGATGCACAAAGGAGTGCTTCAGTGGGGAGGAGAAGGATCCTGAGGCAAAGGAGTGGTTGCAAAAATCAGCAAGGGCCAGAGCAAGGGTGTCAGTGTGGTCCTTGATGGTTTTAGAGGAACAGGGATGAACCTGTTTTGACGAGGCTTTCATAGATCGGACTTGTTTGACGACCTTGTCAGGGGTGAAAAGAAGAAAGGACGAGAAGGATGGTGGGAGGGTGGCTAAAGGAGGGTCAGCAAGCACTGATGGAGAGGGGAGAGGAGGGGTGTGGTGGAGAGGGTGGCAGAATGTCCTGGGTTTTTTAAATGAAGTGAGAGGGGAGGGCATTGCAAAGAGAATGGGAGGCAACAGGAGGGGTGGAGACTGCAGCAGGGTTGGCCAGCTCCTTGCAGATTTTAAAGAGTTCGGCCAAGTTGTTAGATGCCGCAGAGACACGAGCTTTAATGTGGACTCTCTTGTAGGTGAGGAGAGAGAGTCGGTATTGCCTTTGTAGCAGGCGAGAGGCCAGTTTTTCAGACGATGAACAGGATTTCCTCCATTACCTCTCAGCTGCCCTACACTTACAAGATGAATACAAAACTATTTTAAGTGCAAAGAAGGTGTTGTTTGCCTCTTGGTTTGTTATCCTCAGATATAAAGTTTCACTCTAGCACAACAGACCCTATTGGCACCTGTATCCTAGTGAATAGTCTATTCTTTTTTGGAATGTTTCTGCAGATTTGTTGAATGGTGCCAACGTTATAAGCTACCAATAAGTGATTTTCCTATGGGGAATCCAACTTAACCATAACTACTGGATCGCTATCGCCAACCTTGTATACTAGCAAAAACTAACTGTTCTCTGAATGGGTTCTGTGGACAGACATGACAACACTCTCATTAATTTTTGAAAATCAAGTATCCTGTAGGTCGCTGTTCCGATTCACTTATTACTTGATGTGCGTTGAACTCTGAAGTAAACTGCACTGAGAATGGGCACATGGGGCTGGCTTAAATACCCCTGAGCAGACATTGGTTAGAGGTGAGAGTTGGTGTGCTGCTGCATACTGGCACCTTCTGTGCTCTCTCCCTACCTGTGGTCTCACCTTGGCACTGTGCAGTTCATTGCAACGCATTGCAGTGAAAATATCTTGGAAACCGTGCATCGTAGGACCTGGACCTCGAGTTTTGCTTCTCCTGTCGGGACCAGTTGAGGAAGAACCTTTTTGTTTCTCCTCCCGGTGAACATGGTTTGTGGCTTCGTCAGCAGGCACCATCTCACAAACATCCTCTGTTAAAACAAATTGCCTGATGCAGCAAAAATTTTGAAACTTTTGGAATGCTACCTGCCTTCACACTTGCCTCTCCGGTCCATTCGTCCCTTCCCAGTGAACATGGTTTACGACTTTGTTTGCAGGCCACAAACACATTTTGACTTTTGTTGAAAGCTGGGGAAATGGGTGGGGTGTCCACATGTCATGTATCCATTATTGTTCAGAGGGTTCTAACAGGTAACTATGTAAAATGTGGTGCAGATTGGTGAAACGGTGTGGAATTGTATAAAGAATAACACTTCGTCAAGCCGCAAACCCACAAACAAATGTTGACTTTTGCCGAAATCCAGGAAAAGGGGTGGGGTGTTCAAATGTCATGTAGCCAGTATTGTCTTGAGCGTCCTAACAGATAACTATGCAAAATGTGGTGCAGATTGGTGAAACAGTATGGAATTGTGTACGCTTTGCCAAGCCACAACCCCATAAACCCACAAATCCTGCCCCAACTTTGGTTGCAAAGTTTGGAGAGGTTTGGTCCAGGGGGGGGGGCAAAGTTATAGGGGGGTCCCAAAACTTTTGTTTTTTCCCATAGACATAATGGGAAAAAATGTTGTGCACGCCGACAGCCCAAACCGCTGGACGGATTTACACCAAATTTGCAGCAGGAGCGGGGGCTTGGCCCCAAAAGCGTGCTTTTGCAAATTTGGTGTAAATCAGTCCAGTAGTTTTTTTTTAAATGACCAAAATGTAAGGCAAAAAAATTAGTGATATCTCTGTTCGCTTCGCGGATGGACTTCCCTGTTCGGTCCGTGGACAGTGCCCTGATTGCCGAGCGGCTTGCGCGATGTCTGCGGACACCCGACGTGTTCGCTGATTGGACGGCGTGGTGCGTGAAGCGCGTCAGCTTTTCTGTGGCGCCCGCCATCTTGCATTCGCGGACGACCGCGGACAGCGTGGTGAAACTTGGATTAAAAATTGTATTTAGTGGAGTGTGTTGGTGTGTAAGAGTGTTTGGGGAGGGTGGGGGAGTATGAGATAGGTTCAATGTTCTGTTTTTTTTATATGCTAGACACTTTTGTTGTGTTTGATTTGTCTGCGGACAACACGGCTGTTCTGAAATGTTCTATATAAACTAAATGGTGGGGTGTTCTGAGGACGGAGTATGTGTCTGTTTTGTTCGCAAGCAAGCTAAAATTGAGCTAAGAACACTCGCGGTGTCCTTAAATGTTCGTACATAAACAAAATGGGGGTTTCCTGAGGACACTGTCAGTATTGTACTCTGGCAAGTTGAATGTGTTCTAAGAACACTCGGGTTGTCCTGAAATGCTCTGATTACTTACCAGTAATCTTCATTACTCCTAGTCCTACTCTTCCTCGTCACATTCTGACGACCCTCCTCACCCTCCCTCCGCGGAAGGTCCCATGCTCCGGCTTGGTAATATGAAACTGAGTGATGTGGATGTGGGGGAGGAGTTATAGGAATTTAAAGAAATAGAAGAAGGTCATGTGTCGGAGGCAGGGGCCTCATGAAGTAAGTACTGGGACGAGGAAGAGTGGACGTGGAGGTAATGTTTGCAATTAAACAAAATGGGGGTGTTCTGGGAATGCTGTTCGTATTGTTCGTTGTCAGGTTGAAAGTGTTCTAAGAACCCTCCTTATGTCCGTTGACATTACAATTTCCTATGGCCCTTACCCGACTTTTTGTCCACTAAACAAACCATAAATCAGACTGCTGTGCGTCGACATTATGTGATAATCGTATCACTTGCCCCATCGACCTGGCTGACCTGCTTTTGCGACACTAAATCATATCTCCCACCCCTAAGCCTGACATTATCAAAGCATTCATATTCCCCGTCTCTCTCTGTGACGGTACAGGGTGCGTAGCCAAACGCGCCCAGTCGTCTCTAGTCCTACGCGACTTTACACAGAACCCGGAAAACAACACAGATCATCTCAAAACACAGCGCGCCACAATTCGGAATATGAAACTGTGATTTAAAGCAAACAGCAAGATTGTACATTTCGTAAAGTACTTTTATTTGACATCAAATGTTTAGAGAATATTCAGCGATTTGCATTTGTCTTTGCTGTCGATCCGCAAAAGTTCATCTTGAGTCACGCGCTGTTCCTTTGCGGTACACAGGGTGTTGGTTTATGATAAAAGAATAAAAGAAGCACTATGGTGGCACTGATAATCGGAAGGCTGGTCCAACAACCAGGCATTAGACCACCATAATGGTTGGTATGTTGCTTCTAGCTGCTAGTAACATGTAAGGGCATATTGGTCCTTGGCGATTGTCCCATAAAATGGTGAGGGTCATGAAGTTGTTTAGAAGTAGCTGCACCTGGCAGTTAAAAAATCTGTCGGCCGGGGTTTGAAAATCGTGGCATTCACAGTGCGGGAGGACATACCTGTTTTAAAAAACATAAATTAGTCTCACCAGCCGATCTTCATTAAAAATATTAATTTTATTTATTAGGGCGTGAAACTATTTGCTAGCAAGGATAGTGCAACAGAGTATGTTAAATTATTCCCATTAACCCACCCTCTGTCCTCTGCCTTTTTCAGAGCCCTCTAAGCGACAGGGGACCAATTCGGCGGTGATAGTGCGCTGTAGAAAACACTATGCCACATTGAAGGAACAAGTACAACTTAACCGGGCTTTAACGCCACGCTATTGTTATTATATTCCGGTATAAAATAATCTGAAGGGTTACTTACATTATATTGGCATTTTCCATTGTCTAAGAGTAGTGCAGTCCCAAAATATGACTCCGTCTGTGCCAACGATCTTTCTCATAGTGATATAATATATAAAAGTGGTTTCGTTTCAGAAATGTCATCCTTATCGTGTCTTACGTTTTTGCAACACTCCTTCAAAAGAAGTCTTTTAGCACGATCCCTGTCTGTCAAGGTAAAAAAACAATAGAACCTTATAGTGCAAGTCGTGGGACTCTCCAGCACGCGAGCAAAAAATGGAAGCAGCTGACCTTCACTGTAAACTACCATAAATTCTTAGTTTGCAACATTCTGTGTAGAGCCATCTCTGAGAAATTGCTTTTTACACTCCATCTTTGTATATTGTTTGCGTGCTAATAAAAAAACTTTATTAAAGGGACTTTATGGTTCCAAGTAAAACCAAAAAAACCCTGAAATTCGCCAGTTATGGTAAGCTAAGCAACCATTACTTGCGCCAACACCGTGCACTGCTAAGACTAACACCCAGGACATCAAAGATGACATCACAAATGTCATTGATGACATCACTGATGACATCACATATGTATGTACTTTTCATGAAATATGTGTACAAGGGATTCTTATTATAATGTTGCAAAAAAAGTGTCAAGGATCATTGCATTAAATATCATACCCTAATTAGTGCTTTGAACGATGCACTGATATAAATAGCATTCTATTATGGGGTTATATCTAGTATACTAAGCTACTAATGCAGAAACATAGCATTGTGTGCAGCGTACAAGATGAAGGTATAATATTTATAATGTTAATATGTTGAATAATGAAATGATAATTGTTTTCTTAATAGATTTTTGTGTACTGTGAAATATGTAATAAGTAGCTAATAAAACCCATGTATTACATAATTGCATTAATATAGAGAAAACAGAAAGAGACAATAACACATACCAATATACATATACATAGGGTAAATAGCAGCTTTGAAACAGAGAAATCATCATTTATTTGCTTGAAAATAATGCTGTCTTTAAAGCTTGTGTCTTCCCCTATGTATATGTTTCATATGATGTGACTGGACTCTAAGGGAATTACTATAAGAACCTACTTGTAGGATACGTCTACAAATAAAATACAATTTTTAGTTTCTGACTGTTACTGAAGAAAACCATGTGGCCTAGATATTTGTCAGCAAACTGAAAAAAAGAGTGAGCCAGAACAACACTCGTGGTGTCCTGAAATGTTTGTACATAAAGAAAATGGGGGTGTTCTGAGGACGTTGCCCGTATTGTTCGCTGGCAAGTTGCATGTGTTATAAGAACACTTGCAGTGTCCTGAAATGTTTGAAAATAAACAAAATGGGGGTGTTCTGAGGACGTTCTCCGTATTGTGTGACTGCTTAGCTGTATGCAATGAGGGAATGGCACAGAGAGTGAAGTGGAAATGGTAGAAGGGCTGTCCAAGAGTTACGCGGTCCGCGGACACCGCGGCTGTCCGTGGATAGGGTGTGCTACATCTGAGGTTTTCCAGCAAATCTAGCATGGAAAGAAGACTGTAGGGATCAGCCAATCAGATGTTGAGGTTGTGGATTTGTGTTCAAAGAGACTGTGTGTAGTGAAGATGGCAGAAGTGGAGAAAGTCAGGGTGTTGGTGCTCGGAAATATGTTTGTGCATGGTTTCTAACAGAATGCTCAATGCAGGCATGTTGCAAAGAATTTTGATGTTAAAGGAGTGGAGGTGGTGTGGAGCACTGTGCCTGATTGCAATGTACAGGGAATTGTACAAGTCTGTGAAGATATGGGCAGGATCAACAGTCCCCATGTGGTAGTTTTGCACTATGGTGCTTTCTGTTTGGGCTATGTCAGTGCCCCTACTTTGTTGGCAGATTTGGAACACTTGGTTCAAGCAGTAATGAAGATCTTTCCAAATGCCAAAGTAATTTTTTCTGTATTACTACCTAGGGCAATATGGGACAATAGTTCCGTTTTTTGTCCTCAGCAAAACAATGCTAGGTGTGTAATCAACCGAGGCATGTGTGGTCTGTTCTTCTGTAATAATGAGAATATTGATTCCAGTAATGCTGTTTATTTTAAAGAAGATGGCATTTCCTTATCTTTTATGGGAAATGCCATGCTATTTTGGAATGTTAGGGTTGCTTTGGAGAAGGTTATGTGAAGATTTTAGGAGTAAAGTAAGAAAAAAAGAAGAAAAAAAATACAAAATAACAGGTGTCTGTCAAGCATCTGCAAAAAACCCCCCCAAAAATGGCTCTTTTCAGAGCCAACCTCAAAGAAGAAATGGGGCACACTATTTAAATTTACATTCACCACGCTCAGATTTTCGATATGTCTGCGGACATGGCGGTAGTCCGCGGATATCGAAATCACTAGCTAGGGGTTCAGTATGTTCTATGTTACATGTATTTAAAGTGAGGGATATTATGGTTAAGTTGTGCTACTCAAAACCTAGGAAATTCAGTAAAAAAACTTTTTTAAAGGGACGTTATGGTTAAGTTGCGCTACTAAAAACCTATGAAATTCAGTGAAAAAACTTTGTTAAAGGGACGTTATGGTTAAGTATATGGCCCACTCTGGTTTTCTTTGCAAAGTTTGGTGAGGATTCGTCCAGGGGGGGCAAAGTTATAGTCGGGGTCCCAAAACTTTCTTTTCCCCATAGACTGAATAGGAAATAAAATTTGCTTGCGCCTACAGCCCAAACCGCTGGATGGATTGTCACCAAATTTGGACCAGGAGCAGCGGCTTGGTCCCGAAAGCGTGCTTTTGCAAATTTAGTGAAAATCCGTCCAGTAGTTTTTTTTTTAAAATGACCAAAAAGTAGGTAAAAAAAAATTAGTGATATCTGTGTTCGGTCTGCGGACACACTTCCCTGTTCGCTCCGCGGACAGTGTCCTGATTGGCCGAGCGGCTTACGTCATGTCCGCAGACATGCAGCGTGTTCGCTGATTGGACGGTGTGAAGCGTGAAGCGGGTCAGATTTTCGGTAGCACCCGCCATCTTGGATTCGCGGACGTCCGCGGACAGCGCGGTGAAAGGTTGTTCAAAATTTGTATTTAGTAGAGTGTGTTGGTGTGTAGGAGTGTTTGGGGAGGATGGGAGGGTATGAGATAGGTTAAATGTTGTGTTTTTTAATGTGGTAGACGTTCTTTTCGTGTTCGATTTGTCTGCGGACATCACGGGTGTTCTGAAATGTTCTAAATAAACTGAATGGGGAGTGTTCTGAGGACTCAATATGTGTCCGTTTTGTTCGCAAGCAAGCTGAAACTGTTCTAAGAACACTCACGGTGTCCTGAAATGTTCGCAAATAAACAAAATGGGGGTGTTCTGAGGACGCTGTCCGTATTTTTCGTTGTCAAGTTGAAAGTGTTCTAAGAACTCTCGCGTTGTCCTGAAATGTTCGTAGGGGGTGTCCCGAAGACGCTGTTTGTATTGTTCGCTGGCAAGTTGATTGTGTTCTAAGAACACTCGTGGTGTCCTAAAATGTTTGTATGGGGTGTCCTGAAGACGCTGTCCGTATTGTTCGTTGTCAAGTTGAAATGTTCTAAGAACTCTCGCGGTGTCCTGAAATGTTCGTATGGGGTGTCCCGAAGACGCTGTTTGTATTGTTCGCTGGCAAGTTGAATGTGTTCTCAGAACACTTGCGGTGTCCTGAAATGTTCGCAAACAAACAAAATGGGGGTGTTCTGAGGACGCTGTCCGTATTGTTCGTTGTCAAGTGGAAAGTGTTCTAAGAACACACGGGGTGTCCGTATTGTTCTTTGTCAAGGTGAATGTGTTCTAAGAACACTCGCGGTGTCCTAAAATGTTCGCAAATAAACAAAATGGGGGTGTTCTGAGGACGCTGTCTGTATTGTTCTTTGTCAAGTTGAATGTGTTCTAAGAACACTCGCGGTGTCCTAAAATGTTCGTAAATAAACAAAATGGGGGTGTTCTGAGGACGCTGTCTGTATTGTTCTTTGTCAAGTTGAATGTGTTCTAAGAACACTCGTGGTTTCCTGACTGTTTGCAAATAAACAAAATGGGGGTGTTCTGAGGACACTGTCCGTATTGGTCGGTGGTAAGTTCAATGTGTTCTAAGAACACTCGTGGTGTCCTGAAATGTTCGTAGGGGGTGTCATGAAAACGCTGTCCCTATTGTTTGTTGACAAGTTGAAAATGTTCTAAGAACTCTCACAGTGTCCTGCAATGTTCGCAAATAAACAAAATGGGGGTATTTTCTAAGAACTCACGCGTTGTCCTGAAATGTTCGTAGGGGGTGTCCTGAATAGGCTGTCCGTAATGTTCAATGGCAAGTTGAATGTGTTCTAAGAACACTCGTGGTGTCCTGAAATGTTCGAAAATAAACAAAATGGGGGTGTTCTGAGGACGCTGTCCGTATTGTTCTGTGGCAAGCTGAATGTGTTCTGGGAACACTCGTGGTGTCCTGAAATGTTCGCAAATAAACAAAATGGGGGTGTTCTGAGGACGCTGTCCGTATTGTTCGTTGTCAAGTTGAAAGTGTTCTAAGAACTCTCACGTTGTCCTGAAATGTTCGTAGGGGGTGCCTGAAGACGCTGTCCGTATTGTTCTTTGTCAAGTTGATTGTGTTCTAAGAACACTCGTGGTGTCCTAAAATGTTCGTTGAGGGTGTCCTGAAGACGCTGTCCGTATTGTTCGTTGTCAAGTTGAAAATGTTCTAAAAACTCTTGCGGTGTCCTGAAATGTTCGTAGGGGGTGTCCTGAAGACGCTGCTCATATTGTTCACTGGCAAGTTGAATGTGTTCTCAGAACACTCGTGGTGTCCTGAAATGTTCGCAAACAAATAAAATGGGGGTGTTCTGAGGACACTGTCCGTATTGTTCGTTGTCAAGTTGAATGTGTTCTAAGAACACTCGTGGTGTCCTGAAATGTTCGTAGGGGGTGTCATGAAGACGCTGTCCCTATTGTTTGTTGACAAGTTGAAAATGTTCTAAGAACTCTCACAGTGTCCTGCAATGTTCGCAAATAAACAAAATGGGGGTA
Source organism: Ambystoma mexicanum (assembly GCF_040938575.1). Taxonomy (NCBI): domain Eukaryota; kingdom Metazoa; phylum Chordata; class Amphibia; order Caudata; family Ambystomatidae; genus Ambystoma; species Ambystoma mexicanum. Next base: position 744,372,534 of record NC_090928.1, read on the forward strand.
TTTTCTAAGAACTCACGCGTTGTCCTGAAATGTTCGTAGGGGGTGTCCTGAATAGGCTGTCCGTATTGTTCAATGGCAAGTTAAATGTGTTCTAAGAACACTCGTGGTGTCCTGAAATGTTCGAAAATAAACAAAATGGGGGTGTTCTGAGGACGCTGTCCGTATTGTTCTGTGGCAAGCTGAATGTGTTCTGGGAACACTCGTGGTGTCCTGAAATGTTCGCAAATAAACAAAATGGGGGTGTTCTGAGGACGCTGTCCGTATTGTTCGTTGTCAAGTTGAAAGTGTTCTAAGAACTCTCACGTTGTCCTGAAATGTTCGTAGGGGGTGCCTGAAGACGCTGTCCGTATTGTTCTTTGTCAAGTTGATTGTGTTCTAAGAACACTCGTGGTGTCCTAAAATGTTCGTTGAGGGTGTCCTGAAGACGCTGTCCGTATTGTTCGTTGTCAAGTTGAAAATGTTCTAAAAACTCTTGCGGTGTCCTGAAATGTTCGTAGGGGGTGTCCTGAAGACGCTGCTCATATTGTTCACTGGCAAGTTGAATGTGTTCTCAGAACACTCGCGGTGTCCTGAAATGTTCGCAAACAAATAAAATGGGGGTGTTCTGAGGACGCTGTCCGTATTGTACGTTGTCAAGTTGAAAGTGTTCTAAGAACACACGCGGTGTCCGTATTGTTCTTTGTCAAGTTGAATGTGTTCTAAGAACACTCACGGTGTCCTGAAATGTTTGCAAATAAACAAAATGGGGTGTTCTGAGGACGCTGTCCGTATTGTTCGTTGTCAAGTTGAATGTGTTCTAAGCACACTCGCGGTGTCCTGAAATCTTCATTGGGGGTGTCCTGAAGACGCTGTCCGTATTGTTCGATGGCAAGTTGAATGTGTTCTAAGAACACTCGCGGTGTCCTGAAATGTTCGCAAATTAACCAAATGGCGGTGTTCTGAGGACGGTGTCCGTATTGTTCGTTGTCAAGTTGAAAGTGTTCTAAGAACTCTCGCGGTGTCCTGAAAAGTTCGTAGGGGGTGTCCTAAAGACGCTGTCCGTATTGTTCGCTAGCAAATTGAAAGTGTTCTAAGAACACTGGTAATGTCCGCAGACATTAAAAGTTTCCATAGGCCACAGTTGAAATGTTTGACTCTATGGGTGTGATATGCTGCAGTGGTTGTGGCCAGGGCATAGAGTGTTGGGTGCATGACCGTTTGGTCATACTTATAGTTGCTTATAACTTTGGGTCAAAAACAAATTTATAAGGAACAAAGTTATAAGAAATTAGAGGTGTGATATGCTGCGATGGTTGTGGCCATGGTATAGAGTGTATAATATACTTACTGTTTGCTTTAGTAACTGGAGTACATGTATTTCTTGTAAATTTCTGTGATAAAAGAAAATAGCATGTTAGTATTAGATTTTGTAATGACTTATTACATTGTATAATCAACATTTTTTTTTGGACCCTCATATTTAGTAGATTACAAACCAGAGTACTGTGCAATTTGCTCAGTTTCTGTATTTGTTGCTAAAATCATTGGGTCTGTGGGAGAAAAAAAAATCCATGTTGGATTAAAAAAAAAAAAACTTTTTCTGTTATGCTACAGTTTATTTGTTTGTTTGTTTTCAGTATTCACTTGTTGCTTCTGGCTAATGCTTTATACATTGGAATGTTGCATTTTTTTGGAGCACTAACATATTATTTATTTGTTTGGATATTATGAAATTTTGGAGCAGTTAGATATCAGTAGGCGTATTCTAACTGTCTATTTATTGATATATTTTAGTGGTATTGATTTATCTGTTTCAATATTGTTAAATTTTGGGACAGTTAGATACCAATTGGCGTATTCTAACTGTCTATTTTTTGCTCTAATTTAGCGGTATTCATTTATATGATTAGTTGTTGTACAATCTTTGGGCAGTTAGCTTTTGGAATATCCTAACAGTTTATATTTTTTACTACAAGTTTACTTAAGGTTTAAGTACAGTTTAGTTATCAAATTTTGGTTTTAAGATCATTAAATAAGCGTTTGTAAGATTTGCTGGTAATCTCTGCTTTAGAGTAATGGTACTATCATTACATTCAAACCATCCACATTTCTTTTTTATGTATGCAGTGTAGTGCCCTGAATTGGTTGTGGCTCCTGCGTGGTAGATTATACCTATTGTTGTGAAGGTTTTCTTACCAAGTGATATTTGACAATGTATGAATCCAGTCAGCTTGCCGTTGTTTTTGGTACCATCTGCATTGTAACGTAGAAGCATTAGTATTACGTATTTACTATGTGTTTGTATTACTAAGGTGGAGCGATTATCTGAATTTCAGGTAGAACATAATCTACCATGGTTTGCATTTTGTACAAGTTGCTGAAATGGAATGGATTCACAATTACGTATTGATATATATATGAAGCGTTCATTGGGGATTTCTTCTTGTGTCACAATGTTGCAGAGAGTGCATGTATGTTTCCACATGTATGAAATCTGGAAGATTTCATTCATAGGTATGCTTTTGTTTTCCAGTACTTGTAGTAAGTACATTAGAAATTCTTGTGGATCTTCCTGTGAGTTTATAGTGAATTTCACCATTCCAGCACAGTAGTCCAATTGTTGTCTTATTCCATAAACACTATGGGGCCGATTCATGGAACAAACGTGTGCCGAAAATCTTTGCGCAAGCAGGCGCAAGCGCAAAAAAACAGGCGCACGCGCACGCGTGCGATTCATGGAAGTCCCTGCGCATGTTTACCTCGGGATGTGCGCCAAACCCGTGCATGGCGCTCAAGTCACTGCAACATCCCGAAAGGCGTGCGCGATGTGCACAGTGAAAGCGCATAACCTCGGCGCATACACCAGAAAGTGGGCAGAACACGGGGCGTAACGCGCGGAATGGGCAACAACGCGCGAAAATAAGGGCGTAACTGGGGATGTACTGCAGGGAAGCAGACGGAAAGCCCACACGCACTCGAACCACACGTATTCATGGAATCGAATAGGGCAAAGCCACGCACAGCCAAAGATACGCACAAGCCGAAACATGTCCGCCACACGAAGGCAGGCGGTAGCGTCCCTGCGCATTACAAAAGTGGCAACATACAGCAATTGGGCCTGTGCGAGCGGGGCACGTGTATTTCGGGTGTGTGCGGGAAGTTACACACGCGATTGAGCGGGGTACGTTTATTTCGGGGGTGCGCGGGAAGTTACACACGCGATTGAGCGGGGTACGTGTATTTCGGGGGGTGTGCGGGAAGTTACACACGCGATTGAGCGGGGTACGTGTATTTTGGGGTTGCGTGGGAAGTTACACTCGCGATTGAGCGGGGTACGTGTATTTCGGGGGTGCGCGGGAAGTTACACACGCGATTGAGCGGGGTACGTGTATTTCGGGGGGTGTGCGGGAAGTTACACACGCGATTGAGCGGGGTACGTGCATTTCGGGGTTGCGTGGGAAGTTACACTCGCGATTGAGCGGGGTACGTGTATTTCGGGGGTGCGCGGGAAGTTACACACGCGATTGAGCGGTGTACGTGTATGTCGGGGGTGCGCGGGAAGTTACACACGCGATTGAGCGGGGTACGTGTATTTCGGGGGTGCGTGGGAAGTTCCACACGTGATTCCAGCAGGGTATGTGTATTCCAGGGGTGCGCGGGAAGTTCCACACGCGATTCCATCAGGGTACGTGTATTACAGGGGTGCGCGGGAAGTTCCACACGCAATCTCATCAGGATACGTGTATTACAGGGGTGCGCGGGGAGCACCACACGTGAATTGCACGTGTGGGTCCTCCCAGGTGTTCACTCTACACCCTCCACGGCCCCTGCAGGTGGCTCACACCACAGGGGCCTACCCTGCACATGTCCTGCAGGCACCCCATCGACCATGGCCATGCCCCCCAGCCAACCCACATGTTAACTTGCACTTCTGCCCACCAACGCATGTCCCCCTGCACCCCCAGCCACCAGGGGCACCCTCCACCAGGCCCCCACCCATGTCTCCCACCACCCCCACCCCCCAGCAGTGCAGGGTCACCCTCCACCAGGCCCCCACCCATGTCTCCCACCACCCCCACCCCCCAGCAGTGCAGGGTCACCCGCCACCAGGCCCCCACCCATGTCCAACTCATGTTCCCCACCCCCCAACCCCCCAGCATGTGGGGCACCTGCCAGCAGGCCCCTGTTAGGGAGAATTCTCTGTTTAGGCTGAATTTCCAAACCTAGTGAGTCCCCCAGCAGCTCTGTTGGATTTCGGGAGTTTGTTTTTTTCCATCCTGCCAAGAGTGAGACTCTTTTTCTCCCACTCTTGGACATGTATGTGTGTAATTCCTTTGAATGTCAATGTGTTCAATGGGCTATAGGGTCTTTTACTCCATAGGGTCTCATATGTTTTTCTATGTGTGTTACACCGCACCCTATGTGCCGTAGCACTGGGGCATCCTAGCGGACCCCCACCATAGACTCCATACCCGGGGACTGACTACTGTCTCCCCGGGCATGTAAAGTCACCATTGGCTTTACTAGACCTAAATTTACTAACAGAACTAGTACAAACCATCTTATTGTGGGCGTACTAGTAGGGGTAAGTCGATTACTCCTGGATCTGTTACTCGAGGAGGCACTGTCCCGTCCCCCCTCATCGAGTTTTGGCTGGTGGCAGTGGAAACTACTTGTTATGTTCGACCCCGAACCTAACCCTATGGGATTCGCCCCATTGTTGGAGATTGATACTTTTCCTCGTTCATCTCTAACGTACCACCGGTCTACTTATCTTAAATAAGTTATCGGATGGTATATTCTGCCAGAACTCGGTTTTTAAAATGGCGTCTGTGTTCATCTCTGTGACTCCTAAACCAAAGGTTGAGCCCTTTGTTCCACTTTTGGCGGGCTCTGTACAGAGACCCTCCAAAGTGGTGCTATTCTGTCTGGGTTACCACAGGGGTGTGGGAGGGGGTTTAGGCACCCTGGACCGAGTTGCCTTGCCAACTCCGGTCGCACTCTGGAGTGATTGGCCCAAATGGTGAGCCTCCCCGCTCACCACTTAGCATGTGTTGATTGACAGCTAGGCTGAATGAATGGGGGTTTTCTGCATAAAAGCAGGGCTTTTGGGATTGGATCTTCAGAAGTCGCCACAGGACCTAAGAATCCGACGAGGGTAACGCTGAGCCGACCTGCAACGACGACACCTCCAGTGGAGCCCTGCTGAGCCGACTCACCACTTCCCGACGACAGAGGAGATCTCCCTGCCGGAGAGTCTCTTCCCCTGACTGGTGGGAACATACAGTCCCGTTTGCTTTTTATTCGCCTCAGGATGCAGTGGTCGAATTGCCCGTGCAGCGCACCTCGGCAACCGGATAGCCACTACCCCTGTACCGCGACCAAAAGGTGTTGCCTTGTGACGGAGCACTCTGTGGCTGGTCTTTTCCCTGGTGGTGCACCGGACTTCACTTTTCTTCGACGACGAGAACATCTCTACTCTTGGCAAAGACCCGACGTGCATCCACCACCAGGAACAACTGCCCCCGCCGGAGCTGCCCTCCACAACAAGGTACCGTGTCCGCCTGGCTTCCCTTTCGATAGGTTCGAGTGAGGTGTCTTAATCGTCTCCTTTCCGTTGGGTCGCCCCAAGCTTTTCTCAATTATTGTTCTGAACTGGTTCAATCTGCCGATAACAATTTGCTACAAAGACTTGAATGCATCTCCCATAGAGACTTTTTGGGACATATCGCCTTGCCTCTCTCTGAGTGGGCCTGGCCTCTGAACTTTATGATCTATTGTGGTTCTTGCCTTCTTGCCTTGCATTTTACCCGTGAAGTATTGAACTGTGTTGATTTCGTAACCTGCCTATCTTTTTCTCTCCCATCCTAACTAATATTAGAGTGCCATCTAGGTTGAGGTATACACCTCTGTCTGTAAATAAGTGCTGCCGGTAGAACCTAGACTTGTCGAAATATTGCTAGGGGGATTGATCGTTTCTTCTTCGTAGAGTAATTGTGTTTGATTTGTTTGCCGTGAAAGTGCCATAGTGTTTTTAATAGACGTTTCGTTATAAATAAATACCTTAATATCTTTACACTAAGCCTCGTTGCGTGTTTGCTTGTCTTGCTGGGAAGAATTGCCCTATTTTGTATATTCCACATACTGCTCAACTCTTCTTGAGGGAAGTCTGACTGCTCAGCCACAGCTACCAAGTGAATCTGTGTGGTACAGACTGCTACCAAGTGGGTTCCCTGCCAAACACCTGTAGTCCTAAATCTGTTGCAGTGGTCCCAGAGGGAACTGCACAGGTTTCCGCCTAACACCCCCACCCATGTCTCCCACCACCCCCACACCCCAGCCACCAGGGGCAGCCTCCACCAGGCCCCCACTCATGTCCCCTATTACTCCCACCCCCCAGCAGTGCAAGGGCAGCCTCCACCAGGCCCCCACTCATGTCTCCCACCACCCCCACCCCCCAGCAGTGCAGGCGCAGCCTCCACCAGGCCCCCACCCATGTCCCCTATTACCCCCACCCCCCAGCAGTGCAGGGGCAGCCTCCACCAGGCCCCCACTCCTGTCTCCCAGCACCCCCACCCCCCAGCCACCAGGGGCACCCACCAGCAGGCCCCCAGCCATGTCCAACTCATGTTCCTCACCCCCCCGACCCCTCAGCAGTGCAGGGGCACCCTCCACCAGGCCCCCACCCATATCTCCCACCACCCCCACCCCCCAGCAGTACAGGCTCACCCTCCACCAGGCCCCCACCCATGTCTCCCACCACCCCCACCCCCCAGGCAGTGCAGGGTCATCCGCCACCAGGCCCCCACCCATGTCCAACTCATGTTCCCCACCCCCCCACCCCCCATCACTGTGGGGCACCTGCCAGCAGGCCCCCACCCATGTCTCCTACCACCCCCACCCCCCAGCAGTGCAGGGGCACCCGCCACCAGGCCCCCACCCATATCCAACTCATGTTCCCCACCCCCCCACCCCCCAGCACTGTGGGGCACCTGCCAGCAGGCCCCCACCCATGTCTCCCACCACCCCCACCCCCCAGCAGTGCAGGCTCACCCTCCACCAGGCCCCCACCCATGTCTCCCACCACCCCCACCCCCCAGCAGTGCAGGGTCACCCGCCACCAGGCCCCCACCCATGTCCAACTCATATTCCCCACCCCTTCACCCCCCAGCACTGTGGGGCACCTGCCAGCAGGCCCCCACCCATGTCTCCTACCACCCCCACCCCCCAGCAGTGCAGGGGCACCCGCCACCAGGCCCCCACCCATGTCCAACTCATGTTCCCCACCCCCCCACCCCCCAGCACTGTGGGGCACCTGCCAGCAGGCCCCCACCCATGTCTCCCACCACCCCCACCCCCCAGCAGTGCAGGCTCACCCTCCACCAGGCCCCCACCCATGTCTCCTACCACCCCCACCCCCCAGCAGTGCAGGGTCACCCGCCACCAGGCCCCCACCCATGTCCAACTCATGTTCCCCACCCCCCACCCCCCAGCACTGTGGGGCACCTGCCGGCAGGCCCCCACCCATGTCTCCCACCACCCCCACCCCCCAGCCACCAGGGGCAGCCTCCACCAGGCCCCCACTCATGTCCCCTATTATCCCCACCCCCCAGCAGTGCAAGGGCAGCCTCCACCAGGCCCTCACTCATGTCCCCCACCACCCCCACCCCCAAGCAGTGCAGGGGCAGCCTCCACCAGGCCCCCACCCATGTCCCCTATCACCTCCACCCCCAGCAGTGCAGGGGCAGCCTCCACCAGGCCCCCACTCCTGTCTCCCAGCACCCCCACCCCCCAGCCACCAGGGGCACCCGCCAGCAGGCCCCCACCCATGTCCAACTCATGTTCCACACCCCCCCACCCCAAGGCAGTGCAGGGGCACCCTCCACCAGGCCCCCACCCATGTCTCCCACCACCCCCACCCCCCAGCAGTGCAGGGGCACCCGCCACCAGGCCCCCACCCATGTCCAACTCATGTTCCCCACCCCCCCAACCCCCAGCACTGTGGGGCACCTGCCAGCAGGCCCCCACCCATGTCTCCCACCACCCCAACCCCCCAGCAGTGCAGGCTCACCCTTCACCAGGCCCCCGCACATGTCTCCCACCACCCCCACCCCCCAGCAGTGCAGGGTCACCCGCCACCAGGCCCCCACCCATGTCCAACTCATGTTCCCCACCCCCCCACCCTCCAGCACTGTGGGGCACCTGCCAGCAGGCCCCCACCCATGTCTCCCACCACCCCCACCCCCCAGCACTGTGGGGCACCTGCCAGCAGGCCCCCACCCATGTCTCCCACCACCCCCACCCCCCAGCCACCAGGGGCAGCCTCCACCAGGCCCCCACTCATGTCCCCTATTACCCCCACCCCCCAGCAGTGCAAGGGCAGCCTCCACCAGGCCCCCACTCCTGTCTCCCAGCACCCCCACCCCCCAGCCACCAGCGGCACCCTCCACCAGGCCCCCACCCATGTCTCCCACCACCCCCACCCCCCAGCAGTGCAGGGTCACCTGCCACCAGGCCCCCACCCCTCTCCAACTCATGTTCCCCACCCCCCTCACCCCCCAGCACTGTGGGGCACCTGCCAGCAGGCCCCCACCCATACCTCCTACCCCCCACAGCACTGTGGGGCACCTGCCAGCAGGCCCCCACCCATGTCTCCCACCCCCCACCCCCCAGCACTGTGGGGAACCTGCCAGCAGGCCCCCACCCATGTCGACCACCACCCCCACCCCCCAGCACTGTGGGGCACCTGCCAGCAGGCCCCCACCCATGTTTCCCACCACCCCCACCCCCTAGCAGTGCAGGGGCAGCCTCCACCAGGCCCCCACCCATGTCCCCTATTACCCCCACCCCCCAGCAGTGCAGGGGCAGCCTCCACCAGGCCCCCACTCCTGTCTCCCAGCACCCCCACCCCCCAGCCACCAGGGACACCCGCCAGCAGGCCCCCACCCATGTCCAACACATGTTCCCCTGCGCCCCTACACCCCAGCACTGTGGGGCACCTGCCAGCAGGCCCCCACCCATGTCTCCCACCACCCCCACCCCCCAGCAGTGCAGGGTCACCCTCCACCAGGCCCCCACCCATGTCTCCCACCCCCCCACCCCCCAGCACTGTGGGGCACCTGCCAGCAGGCCCCCACCCATGTCTCCAACCACCACCACCACCCAGCACTGTGGGGCACCTGCCAGCAGGCCCCCACCCATGTCTCACACCGCCCCCACCGCCCAGCAGTGCAGGGGCACCCGCCACCAGGCCCCCACCCATGTCGAACTCATGTTCCCCACCCCCCCACCCCCCAGCACTGTGGGGCACCTGCCAGCAGGCCCCCACCCATGTCTCCCACCACCCCCACCCCCCAGCACTGTGGGGCACCTGCCAGCAGGCCCCCACCCATGTTTCCCACCACCCCCACCCCCCAGCACTGTGGGGCACCTGCCAGCAGGCCCCCACCCATGTCTCCCACCACCCCCACCCCCCAGCCACCAGGGGCAGCCTCCACCAGGCCCCCACTCATGTCCCCTATTACCCCCACCCCCCAGCAGTGCAAGGGCAGCCTCCACCAGGCCCCCACTCATGTCTCCCACCACCCCCACCCCCTAGCAGTGCAGGGGCAGCCTCCACCAGGCCCCCACCCATGTCCCCTATTACCCCCACCCCCCAGCAGTGCAGGGGCAGCCTCCACCAGGCCCCCACTCCTGTCTCCCAGCACCCCCACCCCCCAGCCACCAGGGGCACCCGCCAGCAGGCCCCCACCCATGTCCAACTCATGTTCCCCTGCGCCCCTACACCCCAGCACTGTGGGGCAGCTGCCAGCAGGCCCCCACCCATGTCTCCCACCACCCCCACCCCCTAGCAGTGCAGGGGCAGCCTCCACCAGGCCCCCACCCATGTCCCCTATTACCCCCACCCCCCAGCAGTGCAGGGGCAGCCTCCACCAGGCCCCCACTCCTGTCTCCCAGCACCCCCACCCCCCAGCCACCAGGGGCACCCGCCAGCAGGCCCCCACCCATGTCCAACTCATGTTCCCCTGCGCCCCTACACCCCAGCACTGTGGGGCACCTGCCAGCAGGCCCCCACCCATGTCTCCCACCACCCCCACCCCCCAGCAGTGCAGGGTCACCCTCCACCAGGCCCCCACCCATGTCTCCCACCCCCCCACCCCCCAGCACTGTGGGGCACCTGCCAGCAGGCCCCCACCCATGTCTCCAACCACCCCAACCCCCCAGCAGTGCAGGCTCACCCTTCACCAGGCCCCCGCACATGTCTCCCACCACCCCCACCCCCCAGCAGTGCAGGGTCACCCGCCACCAGGCCCCCACCCATGTCCAACTCATGTTCCCCACCCCCCCCCACCCTCCAGCACTGTGGGGCACCTGCCAGCAGGCCCCCACCCATGTCTCCCACCACCCCCACCCCCCAGCACTGTGGGGCACCTGCCAGCAGGCCCCCACCCATGTCTCCCACCACCCCCACCCCCCAGCCACCAGGGGCAGCCTCCACCAGGCCCCCACTCATGTCCCCTATTACCCCCACCCCCCAGCAGTGCAAGGGCAGCCTCCACCAGGCCCCCACTCCTGTCTCCCAGCACCCCCACCCCCCAGCCACCAGCGGCACCCTCCACCAGGCCCCCACCCATGTCTCCCACCACCCCCACCCCCCAGCAGTGCAGGGTCACCCGCCACCAGGCCCCCACCCCTCTCCAACTCATGTTCCCCACCCCCCTCATCCCCCAGCACTGTGGGGCACCTGCCAGCAGGCCCCCACCCATACCTCCTACCCCCCACAGCACTGTGGGGCACCTGCCAGCAGGCCCCCACCCATGTCTCCCACCCCCCCACCCCCCAGAACTGTGGGGCACCTGCCAGCAGGCCCCCACCCATGTCGACCACCACCCCCACCCCCCAGCACTGTGGGGCACCTGCCAGCAGGCCCCCAGCCATGTTTCCCACCACCCCCACCACCTAGCAGTGCAGGGGCAGCCTCCACCAGGCCCCCACCCATGTCCCCTATTACCCCCACCCCCCAGCAGTGCAGGGGCAGCCTCCACCAGGCCCCCACTCCTGTCTCCCAGCACCCCCACCCCCCAGCCACCAGGGGCACCCACCAGCAGGCCCCCACCCATGTCCAACTCATGTTCCCCTGCGCCCCTACACCCCAGCACTGTGGGGCACCTGCCAGCAGGCCCCCACCCATGTCTCCCACCACCCACACCCCCCAGCAGTGCAGGGTCACCCTCCACCATGCCCCCACCCATGTCTCCCACCCCCCCACCCCCCCAGCACTGTGGGGCACCTGCCAGCAGGCCCCCACCCATGTCTCCAACCACCACCACCCCCCAGCACTGTGGGGCACCTGCCAGCAGGCCCCCACCCATGTCTCACACCGCCCCCACCGCCCAGCAGTGCAGGGGCACCCGCCACCAGGCCCCCACCCATGTCGAACTCATGTTCCCCACCCCCCACCCCCCAGCACTGTGGGGCACCTGCCAGCAGGCCCCCACCCATGTCTCCCACCACCCCCACCCCCCAGCACTGTGGGGCACCTGCCAGCAGGCCCCCACCCATGTCTCCCACCACCCCCACCCCCCAGCCACCAGGGGCAGCCTCCACCAGGCCCCCACTCATGTCCCCTATTACCCCCACCCCCCAGCAGTGCAAGGGCAGCCTCCACCAGGCCCCCACTCATGTCTCCCACCACCCCCACCCCCTAGCAGTGCAGGGGCAGCCTCCACCAGGCCCCCACCCATGTCCCCTATTACCCCCACCCCCCAGCAGTGCAGGGGCAGCCTCCACCAGGCCCCCACTCCTGTCTCCCAGCACCCCCACCCCCCAGCCACCGGGGGCACCCGCCAGCAGGCCCCCACCCATGTCCAACTCATGTTCCCCTGCGCCCCTACACCCCAGCACTGTGGGGCACCTGCCAGCAGGCCCCCACCCATGTCTCCCACCACCCCCACCCCCCAGCAGTGCAGGGTCACCCTCCACCAGGCCCCCACCCATGTCTCCCACCCCCCCACCCCCCAGCACTGTGGGGCACCTGCCAGCAGGCCCCCACCCATGTCTCCAACCACCACCACCCCCCAGCACTGTGGGGCACCTGCCAGCAGGCCCTCACCCATGTCTCACACCGCCCCCACCGCCCAGCAGTGCAGGGGCACCCGCCACCAGGCCCCCACCCATGTCGAATTCATGTTCCCCACCCCCCCACCCCCCAGCACTGTGGGGCACCTGCCAGCAGGCCCCCACCCATGTCTCCCACCACCCCCACCGCCCAGCACTGTGGGGCACCTGCCAGCAGGCCCCCACCCATGTCCCCCACTCCCCCCACCCCCCAGCACTGTGGGGCACCTGCCAGCAGGCCCCCACCCATGTCTCCCACCACCCCCACCCCCAGCACTGTGGGGCACCTGCCAGCAGGCCCCCACCCATGTCTCCCACCACCCCCACCCCCCAGCCACCAGGGGCAGCCTCCACCAGGCCCCCACTCATGTCCCCTATTACCCCCACCCCCCAGCAGTGCAAGGGCAGCCTCCACCAGGCCCCCACTCCTGTCTCCCAGCACCCCCACCCCCCAGCCACCAGGGGCACCCTCCACCAGGCCCCCACCCATGTCTCCCACCACCCCCACCCCCCAGCAGTGCAGGGTCACCCGCCACCAGGCCCCCACCCATGTCCAACTCATGTTCCCCACCCCCCCCACCCCCCAGCACTGTGGGGCACCTGCCAGCAGGCCCCCACCCATGTCTCCTACCCCCCAGCACTGTGGGGCACCTGCCAGCAGGCCCCCACCAATGTCTCCCATCCCCCCCACCCCCCAGCACTGTGGGGCACCTGCCAGCAGGCCCCCACCCATGTCTCCCACCACTCCCACCCCCCAGCACTGTGGGGCACCTGCCAGCAGGCCCTCACCCATGTCTCCCACCACCCCCACCCCCCAGCCACCAGGGGCAGCCTCCACCAGGCCCCCACTCATGTCCCCTATTACTCCCACCCCCCAGCAGTGCAAGGGCAGCCTCCACCAGGCCCCCACTCATGTCTCCCACCACCCCCACCCCCCAGCAGTGCAGGGGCAGCCTCCACCAGGCCCCCACCCATGTCCCCTATTACCCCCACCCCCCAGCAGTGCAGGGGCAGCCTCCACCAGGCCCCCACTCCTGACTCCCAGCACCCCCACCCCCCAGCCACCAGGGGCACCCGCCAGCAGGCCCCCACCCATGTCCAACTCATGTTCCCCTGCACCCCCACCCCCCAGCACTGTGGGGCACCTGCCAGCAGGCCCCCACCCATGTCTCCCACACCCCCACCCCCCAGCAGTGCAGGGTCACCCTCCACCAGGCCCCCACCCATGTCTCCCACCCCCCCACCCCACAGCACTGTGGGGCACCTGCCAGCAGGCCCCCACCCATGTCTCCCACCACCCCACCCCCCAACACTTTGGGGCACCTGCCAGCAGGCCCCCACCCATGTCTCCCACCACCCCCACCCCCCAGCAGTGCAGGGGCACCCGCCACCAGGCCCCCACCCATGTCCAACTCATGTTCCCCACCCCCCCCACCCCCCAGCACTGTGGCGCACCTGCCAGCAGGCCCCCACCCATGTCCCCCACCGCCCCACCCCCCAGCAGTGCAGGGGCACCCTCCACCAGGCCCCCACCCATGTCCAACTCATGTTCCCCACCCCCCCACCCCCCAGCACTGTGGGGCACCTGCCAGCAGGCCCCCACCCATGTCCAACTCATGTTCCCCAGCCAACATGTCATCACAATCTAGATCCCTGGTCCCTATAGTCAGCCTCCAAATGCAAAACACCCACCCGAGTATTGCATCCACCCACTCATAATTGGCAATTACATGACAGAACACCAATTGCAAGTTCTGAAACAAACACATTTCCCTCACAAAACCCATATCATGAAATGCATGAAACCAACGAGATACCACACATTGAAGTTCACTAAAAAAAGATATATGTATTAAAGGAAATATAAATAGAATCAAAAATAAAGAAACAGAAATGTGAATGTACAAAAATGAAAAGAAGCATGTCCGTGAAAAAAAGCAAAACCAAAAATCAAATTCCAAAGTAATGGTGTCCAAAGTCACTGTCCACAAAACAAAATCCAATGGGAAATAAAAAAGAAAGCCATTGCTCCATGGTTAAAATGTGAAAGAAAAATACAATCCAACAGTGAACTATGTACATGGGAACAAGCCAGGGTCCATTATCCCAACAAAAGAAAGGAAACCTATCTAACTACACTAACTAATAAAATAAACTATATACAAAAATGTGGCCAATGTCCGAAAGGTCCAAAATAAATCCCCAAAAAAATGAAACCTAACACTACCTACATAACTATGTACAAGGGCAGCGGGCTAGTTTGACGGCTCACTTGTGGATGTCCTGGGCAAGGGCATCATCAAACTCCTGCTCAATGTCCCGGAGGCGGTCCTCCTCCATGGCCCTGAGGGTCCGCAGGGCCGTCGACGTGTCCACCTCCAAACCCCTGCGGATTGCCTCGAGGCACTCGGCCCGCATCAGGGCCCTCCGCATGGAGTTCTCCGCCCTGACCATTGTGAGCCGTGCCTTTTCCACCCGCTGCCACTCTGCATCTATGGCGTGGCCCAACCGCTGCCACACGGAAGACACTCTCTGTCCCGGGTCCTCCTGCCCTCCGGCCGATGCCTGCCCCTCCGATGTTGAAGGCCCCGAGCCTTCATGGCTCCCACCACGTTGCTGCTGCTGCTGTGCCTCTGCCCGTGCACTGCCTCCTGCTGCCTGCACATCCTCTGCTGGCTGGGGTGCAGTTGTTGATGTGGCCACCCCTGCTGGACGTCCGACTCCTGACTGTGGCAGGGATGCCTCCTCCACCAGCCTGGCCGCACCGTCAGAGGCAGCTCCACAGGGCACCCAGGTGACTGATGGGTGGGAAGATGGCACGGAGGACGACTGGCGCGTAGGGGGTTCAGTTGAGGAGGGGGTCGTAGCAAGCCCCATCATACGGAGGGATCCGGCCTGGGTGACCTGTCCCAGCAGGCTGACGTGGTCAACGAGCCATTCGAGATGATGTGCAGTCTCCTCATGAAAAGACTGCAGGTCACCTTGCATGGCCCGTTGACGCAACGCCACATCACTCAGAACAGGCTCAACCCGGACCCGGATAGCCACGTCCGCAGGCAGAGGAAGGCCAGTTGACGTGAGCTCATCCCATGCCTGAAAACGGGTCTGGACGTAGGCATCCCTGCTGGTGCAAGATGATGCAGGGACAGGATCAGGGACAGGATTGCACACAGGCTCCTCCGCGGCGGCCTGTGCTGCCTCCTGTCCCTGGTCCTGCACTGCACCACTAGCACCAGTGGGATCCCCACCTCCAGACCCCGTCTCTGTTGCTTGCACGGCCTCCTCCTCCACCAAACCCCCCACCAACCTGGATGACTCCGTGCCATCTTCCCCTGTTGGGCCCTGTGGGGTCCCAGCTGCCCCTTCTGCTGCTGAGGAGTCCAACTCCAACCTCTGCCTCTTGGACCTCCCCCCGGCATCTGCGGCCTGGGACGCGGCACCGGATTCCTCACTCCCCGACGAGATGACAACATGGGAGGGGAGCCGGGCCTTGCGTCTCCGACTGGCGGTGGGATCCCCGCCGCTGTGCTCCACAGCACCTTCTCCGCCCTCTTCATCAGTTGACGCTGCAGACAGGAAGAAATAAAACACAGGCATCAGGGCACTGTACAATGGACACATACACACATGACAGTTGTACATGAGTGGCATTGGCAAACCTCAGACATGTCATCACAATCCCCAACACACATGTCATTTCAACTCGCACACATGAGCCATACCACAGCCATATCGCAACTGCCAGCACCATTCATACACATACAACAGCATGAGCAGGCAAAGGTGAGCCAGACATCACATGCAACACAGGAAGTGCACCACACATGTACACACACCACCACACTTGCATGCATGTGTACACCTCTGCCAAGTGTCGCAGTGTTCAGATGGGCATCCATGTCACATCTGCCGATCAGGCTTCCACATACCGCTGTCACATGCATCCATGTTGCATCACTGTTGCACCCTTGTCAAATACACACACATGCACATGTACACAGTGCTGATACATGCAGCTGAAAACAACATACATGCGTGACATCACGGACATGTCTATTTACATACACATTCATCCAAACATGTGTGCCCACACAACTGCATTTGGCATGCAAGCCTATACACACAAGCACCATCCATGTCTCACACATTCCAGCCCTCGCATGTGTTAGCCCCACGGCCCTGTACACCCCCACCCATACTCGACCCCATACAAACAGATGTGCAACCTGCACACTACTGAAAAATCACCACACGCACACCTCACAATCAGGATGCATGTACACTTACCGCTCGACTCCAGACGGGTCTGCCTCTCAAGGACCTGGACGTGGTGCGCTGGGGATATGCGTTCCAGGACCCTCATCTGTTCTTCCGACAAGTGGCCCGGCGCCCCTTGGCATCCGCTGCCTTCAAGAGGCGCCGGGCCTTGTTCAGGGTCCTGGACCTGAAGTCCCCCCAGCGCTTCTTGACATGTTGTAAGTCGCGGACTGCCACCCCCTCCGCGTTGATGGCAGTCACGATGTCAGTCCAGATCTGAGTCCGTCCTTCCTTGTCGGCGTGGAAACTTCCGAAGAGGGCATCATACTGCCCCAGGACTTGCTCCACCAGGACACCAACTTCGGTGGCACTGAAGCTGGTGCCCCTCTGCCTCTCTGGCCACGGGTTGTCAATGGTCTCAGATGGTGTTTGCCCCGACATGACAACCCCAGAGGCAGGAGTGGGTGGGGAACTGGGTCCTGGGGCTGGGCTGTGGAGCGATGGAATCCCAGTCGGGAGTCTTCGGTTCCAGCAGGGGTGGTCACAGCAACAGCACCCCTGGCTGATGTGCAGGCAGCAAATGGCAGGGCATGTGGGCCGCAGGCAGTCAGGCAGCTGCAGATGGCAGGTGGGAGCGTGCTCGGGGCTCTGGGGGGCAGTAGTTCGGCCTTCTGGGCAGGAGCGTGGTCTTCCGTGTGCTTGAGCGTGGCCAGCTTGATACGGAGTGATTTGGCACGTGAAAATTCGGCACGTCAGCGTGTAATTCGAGGAAAGGCCCTTAGCGCATAAGCGCGTCTGCACGCATACACATTTTCATTGGACAGAAGACCCTTCAAGCGCAAGCGCCCCTGTGACGTGACGCGTACAGGCGTGCATGGGCATTTCAGCGTGCGTGAAAAACTGCACGTCCGTGTGTTATTCGAGGAAAGGCCCTTAGCGCGTATGGGCGGCAGCACGCATATGCGATATCATTGGACCAAAGGCCCTTAGCGCGTGAGCGCATCTGTGACGTGACGCGCGCGGGTGTTTCCCTCATTACACGTGATGACAGAGCACACGTGGATTTCCACCAATCGCGTGTGAAAGTTCCTGCGCACCCCGAAACACACGTACCCAGGCCAATCGCGTGTTCGCTCACTTCCCTCCAATTACACGCGATGACACTTTGACGTACAGTTTTACCACGTATCCGAATATGGGAAACCCGCGCACGGCAAAAGACGTGCACAGGCATCAACGCGTCCACCACACGAAGGCAGGCGGAAGCGTCCCCGCGCACAGCATAAAAGTGCGCGCAAACAACAAACGCGTTTTCACAGCTACGATGAATGCCCCATTTGTCGCAGCACTGATCGTGGGACACCGCAGGAGGAGGAGAATAGCCAGGGCACGCATTTTTGCACCACGGACAAGCCTTTTTGGGATGCCTGACGACCAGGTCTACGGCAGGTATAGGTTTCCACCCCATATCATCCTAGACCTGGTCAGGGAGTGGGAAGATGACCTTACATCCCCCACCCTTTGCTCCCAAGCACTGAGCCCCTTGTAGAAGCTGCTCAATGTCCTGCATTTTTTGGCCACTGGGTCATTTCAGCGGACCACTGCCATAGTGGGGGGGGTCTCACAGGCCACGCAGTCACGCTGCCTACACCAGCTACTGACAATCATGACAGCGCGCCCCTCAGTCCGCAGGCACATATACATGCCCAGAACACCTGCAGAAAGGCAGGCCGTTGTCCTGGATTTTTTCAGGGTGGCACACTTCCCCAAAGTGCTCTGTGCCATAGATTGCACCTATGTGGCCTTACGTCCACCTAGGGCCACTGAGCACATCTACCGAAACCGCAAGCACTGGCATTCCATCAATGTACAGGTGGTATGCGATGCAAAGGGAATCATCACCTCTGTCTATGCAAACTACCCTGGCTCCACCCATGACAGTTTCATATACAGAATGTCCACCCTGAGCCGGGCCCTGGAAGCTGGGCAGCATGGCGACACATGGCTCCTAGGTTAGTACAAATGCCCTTGCACATGCATGCAAGTCACACACAGACAAATATCCAAACCCTAATAATCTCAACTATTATCACCTCCCCAGGGGACAGTGCCTACCCTCCGAGCAACCACATGATGACCCAATCCGGAAACCCACCACACCACCCCAGGTAAGATACAACGCCGCACATATTGCAACCAGGGGCATAGTGGAGCACACATTCGGAGTGCTCAAGTCACGTTGCCGCTCCCTTGACCGCTCTGGTGGGCAACTACTCTATGCACCACCAGTAGTGTGCAGGATCATTGTGGCAGCATGTGTCCTGCACAATGTTGCAACACGGCAGGGCGTCCCGGTGGACATGGTGGTGCCCCCACATCCCCAACCACAGGCACAGGCGCTGCCCATGGGAGGGGACAGGGCACGTGGCGAGGAAGCCCGGACCCAGCTTGTGGCCACATTTTTCACCTAAACTCCCACCCCTGCGGAGTGCACACAGGCCTGGTACATACCAGGTGACAATTGATGATGACAAAGAGACAGTCAACTGTCACAACCCTACCACCCTGAGATAGTTGCGATGGAAGTGCCACATCATCTGCATCCCTAGCTACTTAAACACAAGCTATCCTGTGTGACCAAAAGGCACACATATGACATATGACATGATATGGCCTATACACAAGTATTTCAAGGTGCGATGAGGCAGGGAGGGGGGAACAAGGGAAGACAGACAACGGTACTACTAGGCCAGGTGTCATTGAGATCGTGCAAGTGCAGGGGTAGGGGGAAGGGAAAAGTGCAAGGGGAAGGGGGGGGTGCAGTACAGGGGAAGTAGCCCAAAAAAAAATACATAGGTCGGCTGGTGGCAACTGCAAAGTTAAGTGGAGACAAGTGCTGGGAAGGGTGGGCTGTAGGGATAGAGAGACAGTACCGCAGTGCAGGGTTGCCAGGGAGGCAGTGCAAGTGGAGAGTGGCTGGGCCAGGGACCGAGGTCGGTGAGAGTGGCCCAGTTGCAGCTCCAGTCCAGTTCCAGTGAAGAGTTCTGCAAGGGAGAGGCAGAGAGAAAGCAGAAGCAAAGAGGAAGGTCTTGAGGTGCTTCCAGAACTGGAGATGGTTCCCCTCAAGTTCAAGTGAGGCAGGAAGTCTGTTCCAGAGGGAGGGCCCTGCCGCGGAGAGAGATCTACCCCCAGATAGTTGCTCTGAGAAGCGGATGACCCTGACATGCAAGGTGTGCATCACACACACCTGCAAAACAGGCCATGGCCATCACTGTCATGTCACTCAAACCCTCCCAAACCACAACATGACATGGCAAGCAATACCCATACACCAACACAGTAACGATAAGGTACACATTGCCATGTCCTAAATGTACAGTGGCATCAGACAATGATGCCTGACCCGGAATCAGATGAAATGACAGACCAACAAAATCTCCCACCCAAAATAAATCATTTCCAAATGCATTACAAGAGACGTAGACGTAACATAACAATCAATGCCTGTCTACATGCACATTGTGCATTGCAAAATCAACACTGCAGCTCATGTGTGCAGTGTCCTACTCCTGCAACACACTGCTCAGCGCACAGCACAGTGAACAGCCATTGTGTGTGATGCACACCCTGAGCATCACATCTAAGTGACAGACCACATCAAACAGCAAATTAGGCATGTACAGGATCCATAATCGGTCACAGAACATGTGCTGCAGGGACACAGTGGGCACCACAAGGCAAACAGTGTACACGTGGATATGCAAGGGTGGGAGTACATGTAGTGCATCAGAGTGCAAGTGTGTGGTTCTGCAAGGACATGCACTCCACATATGCATGTGCACTCAAGTGACCATTAGTGTTCTCTACACATCACATGTGAACATTCACCATGTGTACACCCCAGCATGTCAAACCACAACTATCCCCTCGCACCTGAAAGGAAAACACAACACATGAACAGGCATTGATCAGCAGAACACAACATGTACATAGGATACCACCATTACAATGTCAGAGTTCCCATCACACTGCAGGGCAAGGCAACTGTCAACACCCCCCCTCCCTCACAAATGAGCATGACCCACTGAACGACTGCACCTGGGTCATGGAGCCTTTAAACCTCAATTCTACCTGGCCACAGGATCACCTTTACCCTTCGTCACCATCTCCCACCTTGTGTGTAAAAAGGTGCCTGCACCCTCATAATCAATGTCCAAAATCACAAAATCCAAGCCAGAAAAACGAACCAGAACACCCTCCAGTAGATGACTTGACGTAGCAGTACCTCACAAAGGCCAAGTACTACCACAATGATGCAACAACCAAGGTAGCACAGCAAAACAATGTCACGACAGGATGTGAAACATGTGTGGTGCATGACATAGGATGATGCACCATGAACGGATGTGTACTGTCACAGGTCCCCTGTACAGGTGCGGGAGTGTCACGAAAGAACCACCCACACCATGTCCCGGGTGCCTGCAAGGTCAAACTCAAACAGGCCCCTGAGACCTTGGTGGGGAAGGAGGTTCAGGGATATGCAGTCGGGACAGGTGTTGACACACTGGATGACTGGAATGAGTGGAAGGAGAGGGGAGGAGGAATGACACATGAAACTAGGGAATGCACGAAAATGTACTACCTGCATGAACACATACACAATCCAAACAAACTTGGACATCATTGTCATGGCCTTCTGTAGTCCAGGCTCAGGAGTGGTACGAACCAACCACCCCCTCTAGGGTTTTGGCGCCTGCAAGTTCGGGGCTTACACAGGCATCCGCAACCCCAGCGGGGAAAGAGGGTCAGGGAACGTTGCTTGGATAGGTACGGGAAGCAGGAACACCGGGTAGAGGGTACAGGGTTCAAAATTGCATAGGATCACGGGTGATTAGGGAGAAGAAACATACCAAATTGAACCACACATACATCCATGCATTAGTACACTCCCCAGCAAGCCTATGCAGAGCAGTTCGAAAGAAAAACAACAAGACACTTAGCTCTGGTTTTGAGTGCTGGCCTCCTGCCTGCGCACTCTCAGGTCCGGTTACAGGAGCACTGCAATGCTGCAAAGAGAGCCACAGTCAACAACCTGTACGTGCCAATTACACAAAAACACAACACCAAACATGCCCCATAGCAACAAACTACTCTACAAACAGACAACCTGGTGTCGATGCTTCGTACCCATATATAACATGACCCCTGTGACGGGTCATACACAGTCAATGCAGGAAGTCAGCCGCTGGTGGGTGCGTGGCAAATGGAACACCAATGTGTCACAATTCACACAACATGCAATGTTCCCTGGGTAAGCAGACAGACCCATATAGCAAGCCATGACTTCAGAGCAAGTTGCGTACCACCATGACCGAAACAAAGTTGGCAGTGCATTTATCATAAAGTACATGGAAAAGACATGCACTGCACCCGAGTATGTCCCTTGCTGTATGTCCCTGTGAGCTGCCCCTTTCCATGTCTCGGAAGGCTACATGGTTGATACAAGTGCCTCAATGGACCTTGGTGTACCGGAGGGTATGTGCCAGTGCCCCTGCATGTGTCCCAGACAACCCTACTATCAACAGCCATCAGTCCACCAACACATCTGAGCTGCATTGTGTGCTCCAACACCAATATTCGTCTAAGCTCACCCTCAGTGCTGTGACTAAGCCTGCATGTGCAACTCGCCTGGTGCAAGCTCTGCTGTGTCGTGGCCCCCCTGTGCTGCTCACCTTGCCTGGAGTTCCTTGGAACATGTCAGCAGTTCTAGGATGTGGGTCTGCAATCCCTGTGCCTCTGCTTGTGCACACATGTGCATGTGGGCACCAACTAACGGGTCCAGAATTCCGTCGTCCAATGGGCCATGTCTGCTGGCAAAGGTGCTCTGGAGGCACATCCCCCTGCAGAAAGGGCATGAAACACATGATTAATGCTTCAAAGTCATCTGTGTGTGTCTCCTCAGGCATCTCATTACTTGACCATGTCAGAGAGTCACATCACAAATCACACCATCAGTCCGTCTTTCACATCCAAAGTGTGGAACACTATCTACAGCATGAATTGCAACAAGCACATGTTCAGGAAAGATATGAAACATACTACACAATGCATAGCAATCAATGTACACATTAATCATGACACACCCCATCTAGCAAAAGCTGAACAGTGGACAATAAGACCAAAATCATCCCCACTAGGGGTGTCAACACAAGTCACACAGCACCAGACATGCCACAGATATGACAGTCCAAAGCCCTTGTGTAATATTCTGTAACACCGAACCATCCTTGCGAGCCCATGGATAAGGGAGGCAGGAGTGGCATATGTGAGTCAAGGACCCCAAGCAGCAAACACATACACAAGACAAGCCTGAAGGGCCCAGCTGGAACAGACAGTGGATGCCTTCAAAAGCCACAAAGCACCGCACTGTCACATGAAAGCACAATAGACTAGCAATTTTAAACTAAATCAACGATTAACTAATTACACTAACAATGGTAATCCTACATTACCTAATTAAACTAACTATCAAACAGAAACTTAACTAACTAAACTAAAAGAAAAATCAAAAATGGCCACATACGACCCGGGGGGGAGGGGAGTCACCCAGGAGGGGGGAGGTACAGGGTGCTGCTCAACATCCACATGCGATGATGCTGAGCCAAAAAAAAAACTCCATGGGCTCAACGCCTGCACAGCCCGACCTTTGAGGGAGATAGATGGTCGTCCGAGTCTGGCTCATCCTGTAAAGGAGGACGTGGCACAGTAGCCTGGCCACGCCTGACCGCAGCTTGCCCCTCGTCGGCAGCAAGTCTGCCGGACAGGTGAGCCTGGTTCTGTGTGGCGATGTGACATAGGTCTGCATGCAGAACCTCACGTGATACACGTGCTTCCTCTTGCAAGGTAGCATGTGTATCACGGCCTGCAATGCCTGGCTGGACAACCGCTGCACCTCCCGGCAAGCCTGTAGCTCAGCCGAGATGGTACACTCAAGCTGTGCAAACCTCTCCTCTGCCTGCTGCCTCTGGGACATCATAAGGACACCCAGAGTGGATCTGAGGGAAGCATACTCCTCCCTCAGGGCATCCATGTGCACCTCTGTATGAGCAGCAATTGCTTAACGCAGAGACGACATTTCAGCCTGGCGTGCCCTGTCTGAGGCCGCCATGCCCAGCCTGAGCGAGCGGGCCGTGGACCGTGCCGCCTGCTGCTGGAAAAGCACCTGCCTAGCAGGGGGGAGCACAGATCGGGCCACACGCTCCATGCTCTCAGCGATGTTCTCCATTGCTGCCCCCTGCCGTTCGGAATTGGCAGTCATGTCTTGCTCCCACTCAGTATACAGCGGTTGCCCGCGGCGACCGCGTTGCCGGGCTTGACCCCTGCTGGACCCAAGGACCGGGGGTCCTCGCTGTGTTGGCACCGCCCGCGACTGCAGGACTACATGCCCCCGTCGACGTGATGTCCCAGGCACATCAGTGACTGGTGTGGAGGGTGACCCTGCGTCCCGATCCACCACGGGTGGAGGAACCAAGACTGTCTGATCCCTCAGTGCAGGTGTCGCAGACAGAGGAGTGTCCACATCAGAATCACTCACCCCTGACACATGGACTTGATGCTCATCCAACTCAACATGGACGTCAGAGTCGTCATCAAGGCTGGACTCATAGGCAGCCAGAGACAAGATGGACTTCAGCACTTGGGGGTTTTTGTGGCCTACCACCCCACGACCCCCACTAGTGCCGGGTTGATGTGGTGTTACCAACCCTGTGTCTGGCATGACAACACCATCCTCTGCCTCCATTGCATCATCACCTGAAAAATAGAGAGAAAAAAAGTCACTACACATGTCAGAAGCACACGACACACACACACACCAACAGCAAACGCATCCGGCAGACATGTGACACACAACATATAACCTGGCCTGCATGCTGGGTCTACTTTGAATAGTTTCTGTGATCAAACCTGTTGAAAGGTGGCAGTTTCCATGGAAGTGGGTCTATGCAGTGCAGAAAATGTGTACGCCACTCACTACCTACATGTACAAGCACTCCATGGTGTGTGCCAGGAAATGTGAAGGCAGTGCAATGTCAAATTCACACATCACGTGCATTGTGCATTCAATGTGTATGATATCTAGAAGCCAAGCACCCCTCCACCCCAGTACCAAAGCAGGGATGCCTAGCATGGTATGAAAAGGCTGACCATACACCTGTGTATTGACAGACAGTGTTGACTGGCATCCACAGCTTAATGTGATTCAAATGACAACACTGCAAATGATGCTGGGACAGTATGCAGGACACATGATGAAAACTCCGGAGGCCGCCCATGTGTGAAGAAGACACAACAAGATTTGGACAGAGTCATTGGCCATTGAACAGGCTGAGGCCTGTGAGCCACACAGATTGTCAAAGCCTAAACATGTGTGCAACGCAGGACTGAGCCACAGTTGACATGGGAAGGCTGATGAGATGGCAGGCAATGTATGTAACCAAGGACTTATATTACAGTGATCATCCAGTCAAGGACACATAGGGGCATGCGTGCAATGCACATGGAGCATGAATGGGCACTCATGTCCCTGCGGGACATCTGACCCATGCACAGTACAAGTGAGATACCCTGCATTGATTACTAAGGCTGTACCACACGGCATATGTCTGGCAGATTTTACGCTGGAATTTAGCATCTACACAGGACACATGAACAAGAAACTACACATTGGCAAGATTGAAGCAGACCAGTGCAAAGGTGGAACTGGGGTGCAGAGTGGTGGAGGAGGGGCAAGGGAGCATGCCTACATGGAGTCCCGCATGCAGGCAGAGGAAACATGCATGATGGAAGCATTGCATTACTTACACATCAGAACCATGTACACGTCACACGTAGCAGCAATCATGCACAACACATCCCACAAGTGAAACACACACGTCCTCAACAAACACGCATCAACACTCACTGGACTGCGCATCAAAGTCCAGCATCTCTCCCACTCCTTCGACCAATTCAGGTGGTGTGAACTCCGCAACGAGAGCCTCATGCGGAGTGAGCTTTTCCTCCTCTGGTGCAGGCCCACCGCCAGTCACCAGAGTCAAGTTGTAATTAGAGGCACGCTTAGCCTTAGTGCTGCGCTTGATGTCATTCCAACGCTTTTTGCACTCTTGCACCGTGCGCACCTCATGGCCGAATGAACTGACATGTTCCGCAACATGCTTCCAGTGGGTGTCACGTTGGGCAGCCGTAGTCTGATTATTGGCACCCACTAGCATGTCACGGCTGTGGCCCCGCACGTAGTCCACGAGGAAGTCCAGTTCCTGCTTACAGAAAGGCTTCTTCCTCGACGTGCAGGAGGTCGTGGCTGTGTGTGGGGTCCCAGCCTGTGCTGCAGGTGCAACCTTCCTCCTCTTGGACTGTGGCGCAGACCCTTGCTGGCTAATGCCGCCCTGACCAGTATGGCCAGTGGGTTCGGTGGATTGAGCCAAGGGAGTGGCAGGTGGAGGGATGACCAAAGGCCTGACTCGTGTCAGTGGCAGCTGGGTGCCCACTAATGGACCCTGCGCAGCAACATCAGCTGTGGCAGGGTCATTGACCGCAACGGTCCTGGTTGGCAGACTCACAACCGGGGTGCTGTTGGGTGCATCTGCCCCTGCACTTGCCAACACCCGGCTGTTCGGGGCAGCAGATGACATGACTGCCCCAGGGACATGTGTCTTGGTCTGAGCAGCCCGGCCTGCCCCTATGGTTACCCCCCTGGCCTGTTGGAGATCTAACAAGGGCTCTTCAAGTGCCAACGCAGCCTGCGCTGGCAGACCCTGAGCCTGGGTGGCGGTGTCCACAGCTGCACCTGCAGCTACCACTACCCTTGGGCCCGTGGCAGTCGATGGAAGGGACTGCCGGGTCGAACGGGTCCCAGTGCCAGATGCAGGAGCTGCATCCACCGGAACCACAGGGGGTTGTGGCATGACTGCACCGACACATGGCACAACATTGTGCTCAAGTGGCGCACCCCTGCCTCTTCCCCCTCTGTGGCCGCCCTGGACACCCTGGAGTCCCTCTACTCCCTGGTCACCATGGCCACGTCCCCGACCACGCCCGCCACGAGGAGGACGCCCAGCTGAGGCGCCCCTCACCTTTGGTGGCCTCCCAACCATGGCACTGATGTAGAAGTGCTGGCACAGATGGAGTGGTGCCAATGGGAGCTGTACACCACAATTGACCTGGGCAATTGGGGTGAAGGGGGTGGGAAGCAAGATGTTAACAGCCCCCCTGCACCTGCAAGGCTGTATGTGACCCCGGTGATGTGGTGACGGGTCACGCAACGCTCAGGCACTCCAAAACTGCAGTAAAACCTTGCAAACAACCCTGCAGCCTACGTGCGTGGATTCAACCTCCCGCAGTACGCGGTGGCACCCAGTAACACGAATAACGCGTACGCGTGGGACACGCAGGCTACTATGACATGGAAAATGGGTGCGATACACAGGGGCACCCGCAGTGGGAAAAAGAGCATGTGCGACTCACCGTCTGACTAGCGCGATGCAGAAAAACATGCGTAGCCAATACCCCCGCCAAAAGAAGAGATACGTCCTTGATAGCTGTGAAGTTGTGATGGCGTGCGAAACAACAGGAAGCAGCAACACACGTCGGTCTCCACGAAAGGCACGTACAGTGAACTGCTGGGCCCGCTCACCTTTAACCCGTGCTGAGGGAAACACACGCGCGCGTCACATCACTTACGCGCATGGGCCCTTTCCTCGTATTACACGCGGACGTGCAGTTTTTCACGCGCGCTTACGCGCATGGGCCCTTTCCTCGTATTACACGCGGACGTGCAGTTTTTCACGTGCGCTGAAATGCCCATGCACGCCTGTACACGTCACGTCACAGGGGCGCTTGCGCTTGAGGGGCCTTCTGTCCAATGCCCAGAAGGCCGAACTACTGCTCCCCAGAGCCCCGAGCACGCTCCCACCTGCCATCTGCTGCTGCCTGACTGCCTGCTGCCCACGTGCCCTGCCATTTGCTGGCTGCACATCAGCCAGGGGTGCTGTTGCTGTGACCACTCCTGCTGGAACCGAAGACTCCCGACTGGGATTCCATCGCTCCACAGCCCAGCTCAGGACCCAGTTGCCCACCCACTCCTGCCTCTGGGGTTGTCATGTCGGGGCAAACACCATCTGAGACTACTGACAACCCCCGGCCAGAGAGGCAGAGGGGCACCAGCTTCAGTGCCACCGAAGTTGGTGTCCTGGTGGAGCAAGTCCTGGGGCAGTATGATGCCCTCTTTGGAAGTTCCCGCGCCGACAAGGAAGGACGGACTCGGATCTGGACTGACATCGTGACTGCCATCAACGCGGAGGGGGTGGCAGTCCGCGACTTACAACATGTCAAGAAGCGCTGGGAGGACTTCAGGTCCAGGACCCTGAACAAGGCCCGGCGCCTCTTGAAGGCAGCGGATGCCAAGGGGCGCCGGGGCCACTTGTCGGAAGAACAGATGAGGGTCCTGGAACGCATATGCCCAGTGCTCCAAGTGCAGGTCCTTGAGAGGCAGACCTGTCTGGAGTCGAGCAGTAAGTATACATGCATCCTGATTGTGAGATGTGCGTGTGGTGATTTTTCAGTAGTGTGCCGGTTGCACATCTGTTTGTATGGGGTCGAGTATGGGTGCGGGTGTACAGGGCCGTGGGGCTAACACATGCGAGGGCTGGAATGTGTGAGACATGGATGGTGCTTGTGTGTGTAGGCTTGCATGCCAAATGCAGTTGTGTGGGCACACATGTTTGGATGAATGTGTATGTAAGTAGACATGTCCGTGATGTCACGCATGTATGTTGTTTTCAGCTGCATGTATCAGCACTGTGTACATGTGCATGTGTGTGTATTTGACAAGGGTGCAACAGTGATGCAACCTGGATGCATGTGACAGCGGTATGTGGAAGCCTGATCGGCAGATGTGACATGGATGCCCATCTGAACACTGCGACACTTGGCAGAGGTGTACACATGCATGCAAGTGTGGTGGTGTGTGTACATGTGTGGTGCACTTCCTGTGTTGCATGTGATGTCTGGCTCACCTTTGCCTGCTCATGCTGTTGTATGTGTATGGATGGTGCTGGCAGTTGCGATATGGCTGTGGTATGGCTCATGTGTGCGAGTTGAAATGACATGTGTGTTGGGGATTGTGATGACATGTCTGAGGTTTGCCAATGCCACTCATGTACAACTGTCATGTGTGTATGTGTCCATTGTACAGTGCCCTGATGCCTGTGTTTTATTTCTCCCTGTCTGCAGCGTCAACTGATGAAGAGGGCAGAGAAGGTGCTGTGGAGCACAGCGGCGGGGATCCCACCGCCAGCCGGAGACGCAAGGCCCGGATCCCCTCCTATGTTGTCATCTCGTCGGGGAGTGAGGAGTCCGGTGCCGCATCCCAGGCCGCAGCTGCCGGGGGGAGGTCCAAGAGGCGGAGGTTGGAGTTGGACTCCTCGGCAGCAGGAGGGGCAGCTGGGACCCCACAGGGCCCAACAGGGGAAGATGGCACGGAGTCATCTAGGTTGGTGGGGGGTTTGGTGGAGGAGGAGGCCGTGCAAGCAACAGAGACGGGGTCTGGAGGTGGGGAGCCCACTGGTGCTAGTGGTGCACTGCAGGACCATGGACAGGAGGCAGCACAGGCCGCCGCGGAGGTGCCTGTGTGCAATCCTGTCCCTGATCCTGTCCATGCATCATCTTGCACCAGCAGGGATGCCTACGTCCAGACCTGTTTTCAGGCAGGGGATGAGCTCACGTCAACTGGCCTTCCTCTGCCTGCGGACGTGGCTATCCGGGTCCGGGTTGAGCCTGTTCTGAGTGGTGTGGCATTGCGTCAACGGGCCATGCAAGGTGACCTGCAGTCTTTTCATGAGGAGACTGCACGTCATCTCGAATGGCTCGTTGACCACGTCAGCCTGCTGGGACAGGTCACCCAGGCCGGATTCCTCCATATGATGGGGCTTGCTACGACCCCCTCCTCAACTGAACCCCCTACGCGCCAGTCGTCCTCCATGCCATCTTCCCACCCATCAGTCACCTAGGTGCCCTGTGGAGCTGCCTCTGACGGTGCGGCCAGGCTGGTGGAGGAGGCATCCCTGCCACAGTCGGGAGTCGGACGTCCAGCAGGGGTGGCCACATCAACGACTGCACCGCAGCCGGCGGAGGATGTGCAGGCAGCAGGAGGCAGTACACGGGCAGAGGCACAGCAGCAGCAGCAACGTGGTGGGCGCCATGAAGGCTCGGGCCCTTCAACATCGGAGAGGCAGGCATCGGCCGGAGGGCAGGAGGACCCAGGACAGAGAGTGTCTTCCGTGTGGCAGCGGTTGGGCCACGCCATAGATGCGGAGCGGCAGCGGGCAGAAGAGGCACGGCTCACAATGGTCAGGGCGGAGAACTCCATGCGGAGGGCCCTGAGGCGGGCCGAGTGCCTCGAGGTAATCCGCAGGGGTTTAGAGGTGGACACGTCGACGGCCCTACGGACCCTCGGGGCCATGGAGGAGGACTGCCTCCGGGACATTGAGCAGGAGTTCGATGATGCCCTGGCCCGGGACATCCAAAAGTGAGCCGTCAAACTAGCCCGCTGCCCTTGTACATAGTTATGTAGGTAGTGTTAGGTTTCATTTTTTTAAAATTTATTTTGGACCTTTCGGACGTTGGCCACATTTTTGTATATAGTTTATTTTATTAGTTAGTGTAGTTAGATAGGTTTCCTTTCTTTTGTTGGGATAATGGACCCTGGCTTGTTCGTATGTACATAGTTCACTGTTGGATTGTATTTTTCTTTCACATTTTAACCATGGAGCAATGGCTTTCTTTTTTATTTCCCATTGGATTTTGTTTTGTGGACAGTGACTTTGGACACCATTACTTTGGATTTTGATTTTTGGTTTTGCTTTTTTTCACGGACATGCTTCTTTTCATTTTTGTACATTCACATTTTTGTTTCTTTATTTTTGATTCTATTTATGTTTCCTTTAATACATATTTTTTTATCATACTTCAATGTGTAGTATCATCTCATTGGTTTCATGCATATCATGATATGGGTTTTGAGATTCACTGAC
Organism: Ambystoma mexicanum; assembly: GCF_040938575.1. Classification (NCBI taxonomy): domain Eukaryota; kingdom Metazoa; phylum Chordata; class Amphibia; order Caudata; family Ambystomatidae; genus Ambystoma; species Ambystoma mexicanum. The sequence continues at coordinate 744,402,977 of NC_090928.1, forward strand.
ACCCATTGGGTGTATGTGAGGGAAATGTGTTTGTTTCGGAACTTGCAATTGGTGTTCTGTCATGTAATTGCCAATTATGAGTGGGTGGATGCAATACTCGGGTGGGTGTTTTGCATTTGGAGGCTGACCATAGGGACCAGGGATCTAGATTGTGATGGCATGTTGGCTGGGGAACATGCGTTGGACATGGGTGGGGGCTTGCTGGCAGGTGCCCCACAGTGCTGGGGGGTGGGGGTGGTGGGGAACATGAGTTGGACATGGGTGGGGGCCTGCTGGCAGGTGCCCCACAGTGCTGGGGGGTGGGGGTGGTGGGGAACATGAGTTGGACATGGGTGGGGTCCTGCTGGCAGGTGCCCCACAGTGCTGGTGGGTGGGGGGGTGGGGAACATGAGTTGGACATGGGTGGGGGCCTGCTGGCAGGTGCCCCACAGTGCTGGGGGGTGGGGGGGTGGGAGACATGGGTGGGGGCCTGGTGGAGGGTGCCCCTGCACTGCTGGGGGGTGAGGGGGGTGGGAGACATGGGTGGGGGCCTGCTGGCAGGTGCCCCACAGTGCTGGGGGGTGGGGGGGTGGGAGACATGGGTGGGGGCCTGGTGGAGGGTGCCCCTGCACTGCTGGGGGGTGGGGGGGTGGGGAACATGAGTTGGACATGGGTGGGGGCCTGGTGGCAGGTGCCCCGCAGTGCTGGGGGGTGGGGGTGGTGGGAGACACGGGTGGGGGCCTGCTGGCAGGTGCCCCACAGTGCTGGGGCGTGGGGGTGGTGGGAGACATGGGTTGGGGCCTGGTAGAGGGTGCCCCTGCACTGCTGGGGGGTGGGGGTGGTGGGGAACATGAGTTGGACATGGGTGGGGGCCTTCTGGCAGTGCCCCACAGTGCTGGGGGGTGGGGGTGGTGAGGAACATGAGTTGGACATGGGTGGGGGCCTGCTGGCAGGTGCCCCACAGTGCTGGGGGGTGGGGGTGGTGGGGAACATGAGTTGGACATGGGTGGGGGCCTGCTGGCAGGTGCCCCACAGTGCTGGGAGGTGGGGGGGGTGGGAGACATGGGTGGGGGCCTGGTGGAGGGTGCCCCTGTACTGCTGGGGGGTGGGGGGTGGGAGACATGGGTGGGGGCCTGGTGGAGGGTGCCCCTGCACTGCTGGGGGGTGGGGGGGTAGGAGACATGGGTGGGGGCCTGCTGGCAGGTGCCCCACAGTGCTGGGGGGTGGGGTGGTGGGGAACATGAGTTGGACATGGGTGGGGGCCTGCTGGAAGGTGCCCCACAGTGCTGGGGGGTGGGGGTGGTGGGGAACATGAGTTGGACATGGGTGGGGTCCTGCTGGCAGGTGCCCCACAGTGCTGGGGGGTGGGGGGGTGGGGAACATGAGTTGGACATGGGTGGGGGCCTGCTGGCAGGTGCCCCACAGTGCTGGGGTGTGGGGGGGTGGGACACATGGGTGGGGGCGCCTGGTGGAGGGTGCCCCTGCACTGCTGGGGGGTGGGGGGTGGGAGACATGGGTGGGGGCCTGGTGGAGGGTGCCCCTGCACTGCAGGGGGGTTGGGGGGTGGGAGACATGGGTGGGGGCCTGGTGGAGGGTGCCCCTGCACTGCTGCTTAGACATGGGTGGGGGCCTGGTGGAGGGTGCCCCTGCACTGCTGGGGGGTGGGAGACATGGGTGGGGGACTGCTGGCAGGTGCCCCACAGTGCTGGGGTGTGGGGGGGGGTGGGAGACATGGGTGGGGGCCTGGTGGAGGGTGCCCCTGCACTGCTGGGGGGAGGGGGGGTGGGAGACATGGGTGGGGGCCTGCTGGAGGGTGCCCCTGCACTTGCAGGGGTGGGGGGGTGGGAGACATGGGTGGGGGCCTGGTGGAGGGTGCCCCTGCACTGCTGCGGGCTGGGGGGGTGTTAGACATGGGTGGGGGCCTACTGGCGGGTGCCCCACAGTGCTGGGGATTGGGGGGGTTGGAGACATGGGTGGGGGCCTGGTGGAGGGTGCCCCTGCACTGCTGGGGGGTGGGGGGGTGGGGAACATAAGTTGGACATGGGTGGGGGCCTGCTGGCAGGTGCCCCACAGTGCTGGGGTGTGGGGGTGGTGGGAGACATGGGTGGGGGCCTGCTGGCAGGTGCCCCACAGTGCTGGGGGGTGGGGGGGTGGGAGACATGGGAGGGGGCCTGGTGGAGGGTGCCCCTGCACTGCTGGAGGGTGGGAGTGGTGGGGAACATGAGTTGGACATGGGTGGGGGCCTGCTGGCAGGTGCCCCACAGTGCTGGGGCGGTGGGGGTGGGAGACATGGGTGGGGGCCTGGTGGAGGGTGCCCCTGCACTGCTGGGGGTTGGGGTGGTGGGAAACATGGGTGGGGGCCTACTGGCGGGTGCCCCACAGTGCTGGGGATTGGGGGGGTGGGAGACATGGGTGGGGGCCTGGTGGAGGGTGCCCCACAGTGCTGGGGGGTGGGGGGTGGGGAACATGAGTTGGACATGGGTGGGGGCCTGCTGGCATGTGCCCCACAGTGCTGGGGTGTGGGGGTGGTGGGAGACATGGGTGGGGGCCTGCTGGCAGGTGCCCCACAGTGCTGGGGGGTGGGGGGGTGGGAGACATGGGTGGGGGCCTGGTGGAGGGTGCCCCTGCACTGCTGGGGGGTGGGAGTGGTGGGGAACATGAGTTGGACATGGGTGGGGGCCTGCTGGCAGGTGCCCCACAGTGCTGGGGTGGGGGGGTGGGAGACATGGGTGGGGGCCTGGTGGAGGGCGCCCCTGCACTGCTGGGGGGTGGGGGGGGTGTTAGACATGGGTGGGGGCCTGGTGGAGGGTGCCCCTGCACTGCAGGTGGTGGGAGGGTTGGAGACATGGGTGGGGGCCTGGTGGAGGGTGCCCCTGCACTGCTGGGGGGTGGGAGGGGTGGAAGAAATGGGTGGGGGCCTGGTGGAGGGTGCCCCTGCACTGCTGGGGGGTAGGGAGACATGAGTGGGGGCCTGCTGGCAGGTGCCCCACAGTGCTGGGGGGTGAGGGGGGTGGGAGACATGGGTGGGGGCCAGGTGGAGGGTTCCCCTGCACTGCTGGGGGGTGGGGGGGTGGGGAACATGAGTTGGACATGGATGGGGGCCTGTTGGCAGGTGCCCCACAGTGCTGGGGGGTGGGGGTGGTGGGGAACATGAGTTGGACAATGGTGGGGGCCTGCTGGCAGGTGCCCCACAGTGCTGGGGGGTGGGGGTGGTGGGGAACATGAGTTGGACATGGGTGGGGGCCTGCTGGCAGGTGCCCCACAGTGCTGGGGGTGGGGGTGTTGGGGAACATGAGTTGGACATGGGTGGGGGCCTGCTGGCAGGTGCCCCACAGTGCTAGGGGGTGGGGGGTGGGAGACATGGGTGGGGGCCTGCTGGCAGGTGCCCCACAGTGCTGGGGGGTGGGGTGGTGGGGAACATGAGTTGGATATGGGTGGGGGCCTGCTGGCAGGTGCCCCACAGTGCTGGGGGGTGGGGGGGTGGGGAACATGAGTTGGACATGGGTGGGGGCCTGCTGGCAGGTGCCCCACAGTGCTGGGGTGTGGGGGTGGTGGGAGACATGGGTGGGGGCCTGCTGGCAGGTGCCCCACAGTGCTGGGGGGTGGGGGGGTGGGAGACATGGGTGGGGGCCTGGTGGAGGGTGTCCCTGCACTGCTGGGGGGTGGGGGTGGTGGGGAACATGAGTTGGACATGGGTGGGGGCCTGCTGGCAGGTGCCCTACAGTGCTGGGGGGTGGGGGTGGTAGGGAACATGATTTGGACATGGGTGGGGGCCTGATGGCAGGTGCCCCACAGTGCTGGGGGGTGGGGGAGTGGGGAACATGAGTTGGACATGGGTGGGGGCCTGCTGGCAGGTGCCCCACAGTGCTGGGGGGTGTGGGATGGGGAACATGAGTTGGACATGGGTGGGGGCCTGCTGCCAGGTGCCCCACGGTGCTGGGGGGTGGGGGGGTGGGAGACATGGGTGAGGGCCTGCTGGCAGGTGCCCCACAGTGCTGGGGGGTGGGGGTGGTGGGGAACATGAGTTGGACATGGGTGGGGACCTGCTGGTAGGTGCCCCACAGTGCTGGGGGGTGGGGGGTGGGAGACATGGGTGGGGGCCTCGTGGAGGGTGCCCCTGGTGGCTGGGGTTGCAGGGGGACATGCGTTGGTGGGCAGTAGTGCAAGTTGACATGTGGGTTTGCTGTGGGGCATGGCCATGGTGGATGGGGTGCCTGCAGGACATGTGCAGGGCAGGCCCCTCTGGTATGAGCCACCTGCAGGGGCGGTGGAGGGTGTAGAGGGAACACCTGGGAGGACCCACATGTGCAATTCACGTGTGGTGCTCCCCGCGCACCCCTGTAATACACATACCCTGATGGAATCGCGTGTGGAACTTCCCGCGAACCCCTGGAATACACGTACCCTGATGATGTTGCGTGTGATACTTCCCATGCACCCCGAAGTACACGTACCCTGATGAGATCTTGTGTGGAACTTCCCGCGCACCCCTGATATACACGTACCCTGCTGATGTCGCGTGTGAAACTTCCCCTGCACCCTGAAATACACGTACCCTGCTGAAATCACGTGTGGAACTACCCGTGCACCCCTGAAATACACGTACCCTGCTGGAATCGCATGTCAAACTTCCCGTGCACCCCTGAAATACGCGTACCCTGCTCGCACGGGGCCAATCGCGTGTGGAACTTCCCGCGCACCCTTGAAATACACGTACCCTGCTGATGTCGCGTGTGAAACTTTTCCGCACCCTGAAATACACGAACCCTGCTGAAATCGCGTGTGGAACTTCCCGCGCACCCCTGAAATACACGTACCCTGCTGAAATCGTGTGTGGAGCTTCCTGCGCACCCCTGAAATACATGTACCCTGCTCGCACGGGGCCAATCGCGAGTGGAACTTCCCGCGCACCCCTGAAATACACGTACCCTGCTATAATCGCGTGTGGAACTTCCCGCGCACCCCTGAAATACACTTACCCTGCGGCAATCGCATGTGGAACTGCCCGCTCACCTCTGAAATACGCGTACCCTGCTCGCACGGGGCCAATCGCGTGACGTACTTCCCGCGCACCCCAGTGATACACGTAGCCCGCTTGCCGTGCTGGTACAGGGTTAGGGCAGCCCTTTGCACTGGATTGGGGATTTTGATGGCTTTTCCCTGCGCGAGAGGTGTTCTTGGGGGCGTAACTGGTGCTGCTGCAGGGTCGCTGCGCCACTGTGCGCCACGGCTGGTTTTGGTGCCTGGAATCCATGAATACGCTGTGCGCGGAAATTGATTTTAGCGCACGCGGCTGGCGCAGGGATTCGCACGCGCACACGGTGCGCCAGCCGCGTGCGCCACTTGTGCGCTGCATTCTATGAATTACCCCCTAAACTTGTTGTCAGGATTGTTTGCTGCATTTCTGTGAAGTACTAACATTTGCATACTCAATGGGTCTGTACTGTGTAAGTAAATGTTGTCAACAATTGGTGGTAATTGAAATAGAATATTCATTGCTACATTGCGTATCTACTTACACCAACTATATTTGAGAGTTTAAATGAACCAGGTAGTTCTGTATCTGACTGCTTTCTTTGGAGTTTGTCTTCCTTCTTTGAAGAAGTACCTGGTTTACTTTCCCTAATTGATTCTTTTTTGCTTGTGGTACTTGATGAAGTATTACTTTCTTTTACTCTCTTTGGAGGATTTGCAGTGACATCCTGTTGCATTTCTGTTTGATTTCTTTTTCTTTTATAACGTTTTACTTTTTGTGGAACACAATATGTGTTTAGATGGGGGTGTATAGTGAGCGAAGTCTATTGTATTCTAAAATGCAAGGAATATCAGCGTTGTACTTGCATCAAAGTTGATTAGAAATAGACCGTCTAGTGTACGTAAGCGTGATAGTGCTACATAGCTCATGCCTTCTTTAAAGACTGTGTTACCAATATCTATCATTGCTTTGTCTAGGGTAAGACCTTTGATTTATGAATCGTGACTGCGTATGCAAGAGTTAGAGAAAATTGTTCTCTGCGTACATACGTGTCTTTGAAGAGAAGGAATCGAGCTGTTGAGTGTCCTATCCTTTTTACTTCTGAAAGTTTGTCAAAGAGTATATTGACAAGCTGAATTTTGTTGTCACATGGGTATGTTTGAAAGCCAACAACTGTACCCAGTGCTCCATTAACTAGTCCTTGGTCCACATCAAGGTTATGTTTAAGTATTACTCTGCAATTTTAGGATAATTTTAATATCTTTTCTAAGCCTGCTGTGTTTGAGATTGATTTTTCTAAACTATTTAGTCTTCTTGTGGCTTGGTCACACATGGGTAGTGTCATACCATGTACATCTAGTTTGTCTGTGGCGCTAATTTCCATTATTGGTTGCATTTCTTTACTTAACATTATTTCATTGAATTTGAAACAGCTTGCAAGAGTTGGCATTAAGGCCATACAATTGACATTTTTGTGGGCTAATTGTTCCATAACATCTGTAGCACATGCATTATCGCAATAAAGTGCATTCATTTGCTGGGTTTTCAATATTGCTTCTGCTTCTTTAGAAAGTATACCAACTCTGATACTTTTTAAGATGTTGGCATAAGTGAGATCTACAGATTGCTGCATGTTTTCTGTTAATTCTCTGTATTGGAAATGTTGCCAACGGTTGACATTTCCAATGCTGCCAACAGTTTTACGGCAGAGTTTGTTTCCGAATGTTTTAAAAATAGGCTCCCCTTTTACTGGTGTCAATTGAAGAAGATCTCCGAAAACAATAATGTGTTTTCCTGAAAAGAGCTCTTCATAGTTTGTTTTGAGTACTTCTTGTAATCTGAGGTAAATCAAAGCCAACATTAGGTTAGAGACCATGCTCACGTCATCTATTAGTAGCATTTTCATTTGTTTCAATACTCTGCGTAGTTCCATTGCAGCTTCTGCAGAAAGTTTGTAATTGTCTAATTTGTTCTGGTGTTCTACTGGCAATAGTAGTAATCGGTGTAAAGTGACACCACTTATGTTGTAGGCAGCTAAACCTGTGGGGGCAGTGACAACAGCTGACAGTTTGTTGTTTGTCAATTGTTGAAGGAACGTACTGATGATTTTGATTAGGAATGTTTTGCCAGAACCAGCTTCACCACTGACGTACAGTAGTATAGGTTTATAATTATTGCAGGAACATTCTTTATTTTCATGTTGTACACCATGTGCAATTTGTTTTGTTACTTCTTGAAACATGCTACGTTGTTCATTGTTTAGTTTTGATTGTACTGTAGTTAAGTCTTCTTTATCTTCATACTGACACATGGTGTTTTCTACTTCTAATATAGCTTATTCTGCCTCATTTATTATTAGTGGTTCTCCCACTGGTTCTTGGCTTCCTGTTGCAGAAGGTTGACTACTGTCAGGAGTGTCCTTATCTAGTTGGGCCTGGAGTTCTTCTTCGTGTTGCTGTTCATTGTGCAACATTGTTTTGTATTGTGTAAAGGTTACATCAGTTATAGTGCTTTCATTTGCTTTGAAAGCATCTTCATATGAGTCATAGTTATCTAGTAGTTCTTCTTCTTTTCTCCATGGTTTAAAGAGTTGTAGCAGGGACATGTAATGTACTTCTTTATGTTCAGGAGTCTTTAATGACAATTTGATTTGATTAATTAAATTTGGTTTAGTGAGTTTAACAAAACTGCCTTCACAGTTTGTTACTCTGTATTTACCTTTTTTTTCATCAGGTTTTATATTATTTTTGTATGTGTAGTTTTGGGCAATGTGGTATAGACACATGATTTCCAAAGTATTACTTCTGTTTTGGTAGTATGTGTCCAATAAATTGTTTTTTAAAATGTCTTGGCTGTTGGGATCACGTTTGTCTATTGTTTCTATATCTTCGTATGATTTTAGAACTCTTTTTCTAGATTTAACTGGACCAAGACTTAGCCATACTATATTTTAAGATTTACCATACAATGCAGTACCAGTTAAACGATCAGCTGCTTCATATGATCCACATTCTCTATGGGAGAGCATTTTTATGCCCAAGCTGTATAATTTATGAGACACTGTTTTATCTGATGACAGGTCATTCCAGAGGTCTTGGAGCTCTGTCTTTTCTGCTTTGGTTAAGTATGCTGTGACATATCGTGCAACTGCAATAGAATTGTCTGCAATGTACTGCACATCTATGTCTGCGTTCCATAAGTGGCAATGATTGCATTATAATCATTGATATATTTGTCCTCTTCTTTTCTTTTTATGTAATATGTATTTTAGGTGACTTACCTTTAACACTATGTCTAACTGAAGACATGAGGTTGTTCACTTGACCTGTATTTGTAACTGGTCTTGGGAATCCAAATCGGCATTTGGTGTAGTATTTCCCTTTGTTTTTGTATTTGCAACAACAATATTTTCCACATTTGTGTCTTTGAAATTGTAAAATTTGTACATGAACATCACTATTTGTGGCTTCTGATGGAATTTCACAAGTGACATATTTTTCAATAAACTGTAAAACAGTGGCATCACTGTCTTCACCAAATTTAGGAGCATCTTTAAGCCATAAAAGCATGTGGATATCTAGTGCTCCTCTGGCTTGGTATTCTTTTCTCCAAAAGAATTGTTGCACTTCTCCAAGGGGAGGAACAGTTTTATTATAAATAAAATGTAGCATAGCAATGAAGCGATGGTGAAAATATCTTGAAACATTAACAGGATCCAAAGAACAAAGTTCTCCAGGTGTTAGTATACCTATGTTTGTTTTGTTTGTGTTTGATATGCAAAGGAAATCACGAAAATCTTTCCATGCATATTCTGCACAACTTAATGTAAAAAACCAAGTGGGTGGGCCAAGGTTTCTGATCATACAACGTACATCTCCATGACGTTGAAACCAGTACTCTTTAGTACCACGCATATTTGCTAATAGATTTGTAATATTTGATTGTAAAAACTCACCCATTAGTTGCACTTTTTGTAATAATTGTGTAGCTGTCATATTTTGAAAGTGCGATCCTGATTTTAATATGTGTGGTAACATAAAGTTGCTAGTTCACTTTCAAAGAGTAGGTGGAATATGTATTCCACATTTTGTCTAAATCTGGGATCTTCAGAATACATCCGTAATGAGCGGTATTCTGATGCTGATATTTGAATAGGTATTTCATCGTACCTTCCTCCGTTGCCAGTAGGAAAGAGTAGAGGAAAAGCACGTGCTTCTATATTTTTTTCCCATATGCTGATTGGTGATCCTTTTGTTTGACGCATTTAGTACGTTTCCAGTACATCTTCTATGGTGTCATTAGAGTGCAAAGGATGAATTGTATAATGGTCTAAATTATTTGATATTGTTGCATGATCTAGGAGCTCAAATTGACCAGTTTCTTGTGTTTCTTGAATTATTTCAGTTATATCCTTCAAGTTTCCTTCAATATTAATTTCTTTGTAATATTCATTATTCTCTTTAAGATATTGCAAGGCCTGTCTAACTTTAAGTAAATCTACCAGCTTTTGCCATATTTTTTTGTCTTTTGAAGCTACTCCATTTACTAAGATAATTAAAGATTGCTGCCTTGGATGTTGCACTCCTAGAGTATGCACAAGAGAACTGTGGGGTGGGAATGCACAGCTAATGTAAATCAGGATAATTGATATGGAGTAGAAGCACACCAAAGGTGTTAGTTCACACTATTAAATAAAGAAATAATGTCAATGAATTTTATGGTGAAATTTCAGGTGCAGGCGGGCTAACGTCACAAGACCACTTGGGACAAAATATCTAAACAACCTAAACTACCTATTGCTAGGCAGTAAGCCCAAATGCACTCCTACCGAATCTTCGTTCGGGAGTTAAATGTTGACTCTTCGTTGATCAATTAATACTCTCATGTGGAAAGAGTGTTAATTGAGTCTTAACTTTAACAAATTACAAAATAGAAAATAAATAACATCAATAAAGGGTAAACCGGGCATGTAAGATCACTTATGTAACCAATTATACAGATCTGGTACTGACTAATACTTTTTGATACTTTTTAATAGACCTCTCCAGGTCTGTTTTTTCAAACAAATGAGCAATGTACAAAAGAATTATTCAGACAATGGTGAAGCATCCAGGAATTCTTATTCCAATTAACAAACAGAGTATATCCTGGTTCATGAAGGTACATAAATGCAACAAAAGCAGAAAGCAAGTAGCTCAAAGCCTAGCATAATTATTTACATCCTGTAAATGTTCAAAGGGACATGTATACATTTCATTAACCAATTGTAAACCAGCGATATAAATTTGACAAACAGCAATAAGTTCACTCTTGGGGTTTTGTATTGTGAAGTAACTCCATTCAGAGAAGCCCCTAATAATAGGTGACATAGGTAACCAACGCGTTTCGGATCGAATGATCCATCTTCAGGGTGGGGACTTCATTGTTCCTGTATGTAGTAGGGTAGTGGTTGCTAAATGCGTTCTAAAAGCCTTTCCTGTGGGGAATTCAAAAGAGTAAACATTACCATTTAAGCTAATCAGTGAGGTTAACTGATGTAATTTTGAACCGAAATAAGTAGAGAGGTAATGGGTACTAACCTCAATCTGAGGCTGATAAAGTTCCAATTCAGACCCAGTCAACAGCTATAATGCGCCGGAGGCCGGGAAGTGACAGAATACGGCCGGGACACCCTATAAAGAATAGTAACAGGGTAATGATCAGACCAAGCAGTCATGAGTCATCTCGATGGTCATAACAAAGTTTTCACAACGAGTTATGTCTAAGCTATCCACCGAGGGGATAGAAACAGATATTAAATGTATATAGGAGCGCAAGCCTGATATCTCGCTACGAGATACATGAAGTTCAATGCATCACGCCAAGTGTAAAAAGGGGGTGCAGAAAAAGTGCAGACGCAGGTGCGCCGTCCAAACGGAGTCTAAAGACCTACCAAGGTTGCAGGTAAACGCCAAGTGAGCCGACCGCTGTAAGCGCGGCGGCTCCACTGCGGTAGGCATTAGTTGTTGTCCCGGTAACCCCACGCATGCGCGCTGGGCCAGCCGGGAAATCCGCCATATTGGTGTGGGCCACTCATTGCAGAGAGAGGGGCTCCATAGAGTAATAGGTAAGAGCACCTTGGAATCAATGTAACCCATGTAGCGGGGTCTCTATATTAAATATGTGGAGGAAAGCACTCAAACAGACATTGCTTACTCTGGGATGCGAGTGGGGGCACCACCGCGAAACCAGAAGGATTCGCGGGGTGCCCCCATCTCGCATCAATATAAATGACAATTATATGGGGGGGTATCTCAGGTGGCCGTATCTCTGTACTAATAAGAGGTATTGAACTGGCGAGTCAAGCCAATATAGCTATGTGCATTCCTAATCTACTAATCACCAAGTGACAAAGTCATAGAGTAAATGTATCGACAAGCCCATGGTAACGAATCGAGTGGACAAAGAGGGGAATATGTGATATCACACAATCTAGATGTTAAGGACACAGGCTCTAAATATTTGAGAACGAAAAACTAATAAGGAATAAAGAAAGTGGAAATATGAGCTCAGAGTCATAATGGCGTGGGGACAACCCTATTTACAGCTTGGAGTAAAGCATTGTAATCCAAGAAACAGTCATATGTCAGTTACCCTTGCAGCTGGGCGGACATTGTGGCAATTCAGATTAATTTATACAAAGCACATTAAATCAAATTCAACATTCATCCCCCGGGGGTGCAGTGAGTCTAGAAGATCAATCCATAGTATTTCACGTTGTGCTAATTTCCGTTGTATATCTCCCCCCCTGGTACCTGATGTCACTTGTTCTAAAATAACACATTTTAACTGTGCCACAGTGTGGCGTGCCTCTGTGAAGTGCAATGAAACAGGTGATTTGAGACTCTTGTTGCGAATATTAGACTTATGCTCAGTCCATCTTATTTTCGCTTTCCGAGTAGTCATTCCTACATAATAGAGTCCACATGGACATTTCAGTGCATATATCACATTTTGAGCATCACAGGTACAGGAGTGTTTTAATTGTAAAGGTTTGCCAGAATGGGGGTGTGTAATGTGATTGCCCTTTATGATGTTGCCACAGTGTTGACAATTGTGGCATGGAATAGTGCCTTTGTGTTGGGTGGACGGACCCACAACTGGGATCTCAGCTTTCACTAGGGTCTTTCGTATAGATTTGCTATTTCTATAGGCAAACGTTGGAGGATCAGGGAAAAGATGTTGCAATTGTGGGTCCAATTGTAGCATGGGCCAGTTTTTTTTGATGGCTTTCTTAATTCTTGTGCTCTGGAACGAGTAGGTGGTAACATATACCAGTGTTTCTCGAGATTTTGTTGGTTTCGGTACTAGTAGTGAGTCCCTGTTTATCTCACGGACCTTTCCTGATACATCTGAGATCAATGTAGAGTCGTATCCTCTTGCTGTAAATTTATTTTCCAGTGTAATCACCTGACGTTCATATTCAGTGGGTTCTGAGATGTTCCTCCTATAACGTAGAAATTGACTCAGTGGCACACTGTCAATGGTTCGTTTAGGATGGAAACTTGTGGCGAGTAATAGACTATTCCTGTCGGTTGGTTTGGTGTAAATCCTGGTCTCCAGTTTAGCTCCAGCCACGTAAATTTCCACATCCAGGAAATGTATGGTTGTTGTACTTGTCTCTGTAGTAAACCTAATGCGTGGATTCATCCGATTCATCATGTCAAAGAAATTGGCCAATTCGTCTTGAGGACCAGTCCATACCCCAAAGACGTCATCAATGTATCTCACGTACAGGGATAGGTGTCTCATCCATCTTGGTGATGTGAGAACATGTTCGTGTTCCAGATAGTACATAAATGCATTGGCATAGCACGGTGCCATAGCTGCACCCATGCTTGTGCCTGAAATTTGGATAAAGTATCTATCCTGAAACTTAAAAAAGTTGTTGTTAAGTACCAATTTCAAGAGGGAGAGAATGAACAGCCGGTCTCCTTGACATTTGTCCGATGTCAAAATAAGCCATTCTATAGCTTCTAGGCCAGCTTCATGGGCAATATTTGTATATAAGGACGTAACGTCCATAGTAAATAATATATCTCTCCCTTCAACAAACTGCGTGTTCTTCAACAGTTGCAGGAAGTGCATGGTGTCCTTCACATAAGTCGGCGTTTCTTGGACCAAGGGTTGAAGTATTTTGTCCAGATATTGTGCCAAAGGTTCAAGGATGCTGTTAGTAGCTGCTATAATGGGGCGGCCTGGAGGTTTTAACAGTCTCTTATGCATTTTAGGTAAGATATACATCACCGGCATGATGGGATGTTTATTGTCAAGAAACCGGCGTGTTTTCTCAGAGATTACGTCATTCTCTTTGGCCTCATCCAGGACTTTTTCAATCAGAGCTCGCACTGTTTCTGTTGCGTTCATAGGGACCTCAAGGTAAGTTTCCTCGTCTCTTAATTGGCCTTCAATTTCATCAAGGTAATCCTGTTTGTCCATCAGGACTAGGGCTCCTCCCTTATCTGCTGGTTTGAAGATGATAGTTTCATTGTCTAATAGATTTTTCAATGTCTGGCGTTCGATTTTAGTGAAGTTTCCTTGAGCCTTAGTTTTGAATCGTATCTTCTTGAAGTCTTCAAGTACGGTCTTCTCAAAAGTGGATAGTATATGGTTATGTATTGGGGGATTAAAAGTACTTTTAGGAGTAAGCTCTAGGAATTCATGTGGTTCCTTTTCGATGTTGTCTTCTTCCAGGGAGTTGAAGAATACTTTAAGCTTCAATTTGCGCATAAGTTTAAAGAAATCGATCTTTTCCCTCAATAAGGTACTGTTATTCATTGGAACAAAGGATAAACCTTTCTTCAGAACTTGTGTCTCCATCTTCGAGAGATGGTATGACGAAATATTGACTATCAGGGTTTCTTCGTCCCCTTCTTTCTCTGTGGATTTTTTCTTTTGTCCTCTTCGAGTCGGCTTTTTTCTAAAAAAGGGGAAGTCGTAGCTTCGTGGTTCGTGGGCTCGCTGGCTGAGGGACCTGGTGTTGTTTCCGCGGTCTGACCTGATATGGCATCCAGTTCTGTGCTGGAAGCGTCAGAAGAGGTGTTCCCAGTAGATGGGTGTCCAGTCTTCCGTGGATGGCTACTATTCTGTTTATTCGGGTAGTACCCGTAATAGGCTTGCCAACTATAGACTATGTCCAACTTATAGTCTTGCGTGTCCCTTCTGAACTTCCTGATCTTTTTAGCTTCAAGTTCCTGTGAATAGTTTGCTAGTTTCTGATTGGTTTCTTCAAGAATTTGTTTAAGTTGATCTGCCGTGTAGGTTTTGCTTAGTGAAGTTTTGAGACCTTCTATATCTTCATTCAAGGTAGTCAAAGAACGAGCCAGTTCTTCAATCGTTAAAATGATCAAATCCAGTGAGCATTTATTGAGGATCAAATGCCAACGTTTCACAAAGGCAGGATTTTCTTTGCACAAGGTGGGTTCGAGGTTTACCCTCAGGCCTCTTGGTATCCTCTTTGTGGTGAAATACTGAGCTAAAGTTGATGCATGTAACTTGAGATTGATTTCCCTTCGAATCTTCCACTCTAATTGTCGAATCAGGGCTTCTGGTTTGTCAGTGGTTGTAAGTTCAGTTCCTGCTATCTTAATCAGCCCCAGGATTCTCGTGGCTTCTTCTTCGCTGAAAGCTAAAGTTTCAGCTCTGTTATTAGTAGTCTGGTCTATTTTAGAGAAAGACATATTATACTGTTCACTAGAGAACAGATCCAGGTATTATATAATACCAAATATCTAGAAGGTGCGTGCAATTCCCTTTGTGTGGTCAGAGAAGGAAAACACAAGAGAACTGTGGGGTGGGAATGCACAGCTAATGTAAATCAGGATAATTGATGTGGAGTAGAAGCACACCAAAGGTGTTAGTTCACACTATTAAATAAAGAAATAATGTCAATGAATTTTATGGTGAAATTTCAGGTGCAGGCGGGCTAACGTCACAAGACCACTTGGGACAAAATATCTAAACAACCTAAACTACCTATTGCTAGGCAGTAAGCCCAAATGCACTCCTACCGAATCTTCGTTCGGGAGTTAAATGTTGACTCTTCGTTGATCAATTAATACTCTCATGTGGAAAGAGTGTTAATTGAGTCTTAACTTTAACAAATTACAAAATAGAAAATAAATAACATCAATAAAGGGTAAACCGGGCATGTAAGATCACTTATGTAACCAATTATACAGATCTGGTACTGACTAATACTTTTTGATACTTTTTAATAGACCTCTCCAGGTCTGTTTTTTCAAACAAATGAACAATGTACAAAAGAATTATTCAGACAATGGTGAAGCATCCAGGAATTTTTATTCCAATTAACAAACAGAGTATATCCTGGTTCATGAAGGTACATAAATGCAACAAAAGCAGAAAGCAAGTAGCTCAAAGCCTAGCATAATTATTTACATCCTGTAAATGTTCAAAGGGACATGTATACATTTCATTAACCAATTGTAAACCAGCGATATAAATTTGACAAACAGCAATAAGTTCACTCTTGGGGTTTTGTATTGTGAAGTAACTCCATTCAGAGAAGCCCCTAATAATAGGTGACATAGGTAACCAACGCGTTTCGGATCGAATGATCCATCTTCAGGGTGGGGACTTCATTGTTCCTGTATGTAGTAGGGTAGTGGTTGCTAAATGCGTTCTAAAAGCCTTTCCTGCGGGGAATTCAAAAGAGTAAACATTACCATTTAAGCTAATCAGTGAGGTTAACTGATGTAATTTTGAACCGAAATAAATAGAGAGGTAATGGGTACTAACCTCAATCTGAGGCTGATAAAGTTCCAATTCAGACCCAGTCAACAGCTATAATGCGCCGGAGGCCGGGAAGTGACAGAATACGGCCGGGACACCCTATAAAGAATAGTAACAGGGTAATGATCAGACCAAGCAGTCATGAGTCATCACGATGGTCATAACAAAGTTTTCACAACGAGTTATGTCTAAGCTATCCACCGAGGGGATAGAAACAGATATTAAATGTATATAGGAGCGCAAGCCTGATATCTCGCTACGAGATACATGAAGTTCAATGCATCACGCCAAGTGTAAAAAGGCGGGTGCAGAAAAAGTGCAGACGCAGGTGCGCCGTCCAAACGGAGTCTAAAGACCTACCAAGGTTGCAGGTAAACGCCAAGTGAGCCGACCGCTGTAAGCGCGGCGGCTCCACTGCGGTAGGCATTAGTTGTTGTCCCGGTAACCCCACGCATGCGCGCTGGGCCAGCCGGGAAATCCGCCATATTGCTGTGGGCCACTCGTTGCAGAGAGAGGGGCTCCATAGAGTAATAGGTAAGAGCACCTTGGAATCAATGTAACCCATGTAGCGGGGTCTCTATATTAAATATGTGGAGGAAAGCACTCAAACAGACATTGCTTACTCTGGGATGCGAGTGGGGGCACCACCGCGAAACCAGAAGGATTCGCGGGGTGCCCCCATCTCGCATCAATATAAATGACAATTATATGGGGGCATAGAGTATGCACATTTTCTTTCAGATATAATGGTAAATAAACTACTTTTCCACAAATGCCTTTTACCAATTCAGAGGGAGGTAATTTTGCTGTTTTTGGTTGAAGGTGTATTATTGCTTGAAATGGGTGTACTGTTTGAATTATGATTCTCTCATATAAATCAAGTTGTTGTAGGGGTTTTGGTAGTGGGTATAATTCCAAATTATTTGTGATAGCACGTGAAGGAGTTTGGTTGTTGTCAAGTTTTGTAGTGCAGTAACTGCAAAGTATTAAGGGGTCAGTTATTTCGTATTTGTTTTCTGCTACAAGGTAGAGAGCTAATTCAAACCATTTAGAATCTTCATTGTCTTCTATTTTGTATGATATGTCTACAGTTTTTGTGTTACTTTTATAAAAATGTCTGCGGCAACATACAAACACATGGTTTGGTACTTCAGCTGATGTACTTTTAAATTGTATTATTTCTTTTTTGTATGTGTTTAGTAAAAGGTTGCCATGTGTAGAATTGTTGCTAATTTGGTTTAAAGCTATTTCATTCTGTAAGTGGCTTTCACTTCCAAAATATTTTTTCTGGATATAGTCAATTTCTTCGAGTAGGTCTTTTGCTGTACCATGTAGAAGAATGTTATTTAAATTTGATAGTGCTAAAGCAGGACTTTTAGCATAGTACAGTTTATAGACTAGATTTCTTATAGTTGAATGATGTGTTGATATCCTTTTGATATCATGGAAGGTGGTTTTACAAGTAGGTCCTGTAATGCAGGCCAATGAATGTCTTTGTAGTCATGTGTACTTGCGCACTGGACAGGTATCCATATTTTGCAGTAGTTTAATTTTGATTTTGTCTTTGCTTTTTACATATTGATTGAGGAATTGGCGTAAAGACTTGAAAAATTGTTTGGGAATGTTACACATTGACGTGCATGGCCATTTGTACACTAGATGTTCTGATTCAGTTGAATGGAGGGGTAATTCTAGGTTTTCAGGGCATATTTTTGTAAGGAGTACTTCTTGTTCCATTATGGTATTATTCACTTTTTCATAACCTCGACCACTGCTATGTATGTCAATTGTATTTGTTTGCTTTTGTTTGTACGCTTCTTCATTAAATTATGGTTCTGTGCTCGTAGTGTGATTCCATTCACCTCTGCATATACTTAAGAACTTCTTTCTGATGACATTTCGTTTATTGAGAAGTCTTTTTTGTAATTTAGTTATTAGTTTTGTTAGTGGTTTCATTTTGTTTAACACTAAAATAAATAACTTTCTTTTGAGAAGATTTGCACTGTCTATCAACGCTTCTAAGATTAATTTCCTACGATAGGTTGTAAGGGTTGAACCTGGTTTCTCTCCTGTTTTTATAAGATTTTGAAGGACGGAACATTTTGACTAAAATACTTTTCTTGGTATGCTTACTTTGAACTTTATCAAGATTTATAGAAGCCGTTTTATCATTAGTGATAGCTGATTTTTTGTTAATTGTTTTCTGGTTTGTTTTACATTTTGATAGAGGAGGCAAGGTTTTTCCACTTGAAACTTCTTTTGTTTAACTAAATGACTGTATTAGCTGTTTTGTTTCAACTTCTTTTACAAATTCCGCTAGATATGGATACTTATGTTGGACACTTTTATTTTCATTTGCTCTACTTCTGCGTTGATTTCTACGGACTTGACATTTGGTAGGCATTCTTTAGGGTCTGTTGAAAAAAATAAAGAAGGTATGGGTTGGGGTGTTCTGCAATGTATGTGTGCTGTGTGCATGAGTGTTTGAGTAAGATGATAAAGATGTATGTAATGGTGTGTGATTGTGCATTGGGAACTACAACTAGTAGGGATGGGTATTCTTGAATTTATATGCTACTAAACTGGGGTTCAGATGACAGAAAAAAGTAAGCTAGTGGTGTGGAGAAGTACAAATAGTAAATCTAATGTATACAATTAAAACAGTTGTTTGTTCTATAATATCCAAATTGTAGCGGTTGAGTTGGGTAATTTGTGTGTCCAAAAATAGGAATTTGTGGCCCATTCTGTCTGTAAATCGGTGTTTAAGACATGGGGATTTTTGGACAGAATGGTGCACAATCTCTATTTTTAGGCACAGAAATAGCATGAATTAACTTTACAGTGTGTTTCAGTAATAATACAAATATTATTGTGATATTCTACTTTTTTTATTTTTTTTAAATGAACAGGCTAATTCTTAGTTCTTCTTTGTTCTTCAAATTCTTTTCAGGAGAATTGTCAGGAATCAGGGTTGACATAGGCGTGGAGTGCTAAAATACGCCTATTGAGACATTATGTGCTGGAAGGATAAGGAAACTTCAGTTCCCAGCATCCTTTGTGTTATTTTGTAGTTTGGCCTGTGCGTGCCTTGCCAGCTGTACTGCATCAAGAATCAAGGCAGCTTAAAGGCAGGCAACGGCGGTGGGCAGGTGTGACTTATTGTTGATTGGGAGCAGCAGTCAGACTGCCGCGTTCGGCAACAGGAGGAAGGCATCCGCGTGTGACAAAACGAGATGCAGAGGAGGAACGCTTGATCGCACGTGTTCACAGTGCGGTAGGAGCAGGAGGGTGCTGAGTAGCCGGCAGAGACAATGCTTGCTGTTCTTCATCTGGGAAGTCCCACGGGGCTCCCAGACTCAAGATAAGTACTCGTGAGGGCAATATATTTCCTGAACTGCTTGGAATGATTTACCGCTGTTTCATTATTTGTCTGGGAAGTCCCACGGGCTCCCCAGACCTGAGATAAGTAAAGCCGTAATCACTTTGAATTCAATCCGTATGAGAAACGAAAGTGTGTTTGTTTCTCATATAATTCAAGAACTTTGCCAATCTCGTATGGGTTAATGCAGGAAGTACTGCATATGGACAACGACATTTCACTAGTGCCAGGAACTAAAGGAAATGCATTTATGTTGTATGTTGCTAACGCTGCCCGAAGGGCCATGTGTATTCTCTAATCATTTTGGGAAGCTTTCCCTTATGTGTGGTCATATTGCTTGCTTATGTGTTGTATGGGAATGATATTTCAGAGTAGGAAACAGTACACGTATTAAGGTGTGCTATTCAGGAATCAGGTATATGTTAATAGTGCAGGTGATTATTCTATTCATTCTATGTGAGTTAGAGTAGGGTTTTTTCCTGTGTTTCCCCAGTCCCATCCACCTTAGGAGTTTCCTTATCCTCTTTCCGGTGTTCCTAATTTCCCCTCCCTATCCACAACCTCTCCCTAACCCCTCTTCCCCCCATTGGCTACCACGTGGCGACCTGTTTACTAACTCAGGCGCCTGTGCCAACCACGGTGGGAGGGTCGAGTTCATTCGGCTTCCGTGGTTCCGGGGAGAGTGTCGATCTCTCTTCCTTACAGTTAGTGTGATTGTGACAAGAATGGTCTTCACTGCAATTGTAAAAGAAACAAATTAGTAATTTTGTTTGTATATAGCACTGTTTTTAATTTAGACATTGATTTTTTTAATTGAAATCCTCAGCACCTTCCTCAAAACCATTAAAACTATCTTATTCACATAGGATATGTCGCACAAGTTCAATACACATGATATGTTCTTAATGAACAAATTTTATTGTAATGACTAACTTCAGCAAACAAAATATCTTTACTATGTTTGTGAAATTCATAATGTACCACTGAATACCACTATTTCTGTAACTAAGGTCTTCCAGGTAATAGTGTCTCAATGTCATGCTTACATTAAAGTAATTGAATAAATAAAGAAATAAAACAAAAATATTATGTTAGTTTGAAAATGTGTTCATGTATTATACAGAAAATATGCATACCTGTAGTTTGTGTTCATGCATTTGGATATGCATGGAGCTGCAAGTAGAAATCTTGGAGACTTGTACAGTATTTCTTGTAGATGATGCTTTCCAATGATATGACACTTGTACTCAGAGAGATTCACAGTACATTTGCAGTGCTGATCTATGATGATGCAGTTAGATGTAGAGGTCTTGAATGTGATTGGTGGATGGTCATGTGACTTCTTAGCTACATCCATTGAGGGAATGGCACAGAAAGTGAAGTGGAAATGGTAGAAGGGCTGTTCATGTTACGATATGTCCGTGGACATGGCAGTAGTTTGCGGACATCGGGTGTTACATCCGGGGATTTTTGGGTTCAGAAGTCATGCACATGAGAATGAGCACTGAAAGGGATTGGTCACAAAAGTTTAGTGGGTGTGTTGTGCCAGGAGAGAGTTTCTCAGATACTCTTTTTGCTAAGAGAACAACAGATAGCTATGGCTGTGTGTTTCAGAAAACAGATTGTTTGGATTTTGGGAGATTCATGGATACAATTGTTGAAGGTGCATGAAGAAAGCTGTGGAGTAGCTGTAGATCTTGGATTTCCACATGTGGAAGTACACTGGCATGGAGTACGTGGAATGAAGTGGTTGGACTTGCTACCTTTTTGTGCTAGTTTGGAGACAGAGCAATATCCAGACATAATTGTAATTCATTGTGGAGGGAACAGTTTAGGACATGTGTCTGGAATTTCTTTGCAATTTTCTATGAAACAAGGACTTGGGAAGGTCATGGACATGTTCCCTAAATTCTCAAGTAATATTTTCACGGATTGCACAGAGACAAATGTGGCTTTGTTCTTCTTCATTTGGTCCACAAATGGAAAAAGCAAGGTGCAATGTTAATAAGGCTGTTTGTGCCTTTTTAAGAGATTTTGGCATGTCCTTTTTTCACAATGAAAATATTATGTTTCGTAGTACATACATTTTTCGCAGAGATGGAGTCCATCTTACTTATGCTGGCAATCAGATTTTTTTGAGAAATATACAAAATGCATTAAGACCTTTTTTAGAATTACAGCATCCATTTTGAAATGGGTGTTAAGTATTTATAATTTTTGACATACAACACCTCCCAAAGGCTCTTTTCAGAGCCACCACTTCCTACCAGAGAAAATTGCAATGGTGATGATAGGGTAGCAACCCAATTTTTTAGATGTCCGCGGACTGTCAACGGACTTCTAAAAAATACAAAGGGCCCTGCTTCATTTATTTTCACTTCTATGTTTTAACTGTGAAAGGCGGCTGTGAAAAGAGCCTTATTTTTTTTGATTTTTGTAATTTTGTATTTTATTTTGGTTTTTTATACACGACACACTACGAGAGGAGGGGAAAGGAGGGTAAAGGGTGGGACACCAAACACAGGGATAAGAAAGGGCGAGCTGAGAGAGGAACATGTAGAGTGGGTTTAATTTGGGTAGTGAGCAGGTCTTCTCATGCTCTGAAACGATAGTCTCAAAAGCACTGCAAAGTCGCTCCCCCCTGCAGCGTACTGTGTCATAGTACATACATACAACTGTGATGCTCGAAAGGTAAGGGTCATCAGAATTCTGTATGGCCTGTGAGGCAGCTTGAGGAAGATGCTGTCCCACAGAGGTGGTCCTTGTGGTGACAGGATCAGAAACATAGGATGAAGTAGAGGAAATCAACCTACTACGTTCTTCCCAAGGTACAACCTTACGAATAGCCCCAGAGTGAAATGACCTCAGGTGTCGCTTCATGGTAGTGGTCCCAAAGCTGTACGAACTGTGCCTCCTGTGACTGAGTATCATTTTGCACTCATTGCAGGTGACACGGTTCGCACAAGCCTTGGGACCATTCCCATGAATGGTAAACAACCGCCACATCCAAGACTCACGCCTAGGGCGGGTAGTAGGGATTTCCTCTACCTCATTCTCCTCATCCTCTTCTTCCTCCTCTGCATCCTCACTCCTGTTCCCCTCTTCAGGCCCTTGGGGAGGTGGTGGTGGTGGAGGGGGTGGGGGTGGTGCTGAGGCAGACACAGCACCAGGTGGCAGCAGTGGAGCCACAGAAGCCATCAGGTTGAAGATGGAAATCTTCAGGTTTCAGCAAAAATCTCTGTGCTTTGAAGAATAGCCAGAAACACAATGAGAATAATCTCTAGGGCGGGGTCTTTTATAGGGGTGCTTGTGCTTGGTCCGCGGACATGCGTGCGGTCCGCGGACAGATCGAAACACAAAGAAAGGTTCAAAAGGTTTCAAAAAGTATGTATAAACTTATAATTAGTATGTGGGACTTGTGCTATGGTGAGTTTTTATTGGAAAATATTGTGGATTGTTAGGGAGAATTCTCTGTTTAGGCTGAATTTCCTAACCTAGTGAGTCCCCCAGCAGCTTTGCTGGATTTCAGGAGTTTGTTTTTTTCCATCCTGCCAAGAGTGAGACTCTTTTTCTCCCACTCTTGGACATGTATGTGTGTAATTCCTTTGAATGTCAATGTGTTCTATGGGCTATGGGGTCTTTTACTTCATAGGGTCTCATATGTTTTTCTATGTGTGTTACACCGCACCCTATGTGCCGTAGCACTGGGGCGTCCTAGCGGACCCCCACCATAGACTCCATACCCGGGGACTGACTACATTCTCCCCGGGCATGTAAAGTCACCATTGGCTTTACTAGACCTAAATTTACTAACAGAACTAGTACAAACCATCTTATTGTGCGCGTACTAGTAGGGGTACTTCGATTACTCCTGGATCTGTTACTCGAGGGGCCACTGTCCCGTCCCCCCTCGTCGAGTTTTGGCTGGTGGCAGTGGAAACTACTTGTTATGTTCGACCCCGAACCTAACCCTATGGGATTCGTCCCATTGTTGGAGATTGATACTTTTCCTCGTTAATCTCTAACGTACCACCGGTCTACTTATGTTAAATAAGTTATCGGATGGTATTTTCTGCCAGAACTCGGTTTTTAAAATGGCGTCTGTGTTCGTCTCTGTGACTCCTAAACCAAAGGTTGAGCCCTTTGTTCCACTTTTGGCGGGCTCTGTACAGAGACCCTCCAAAGTGGTGCCATTCTGTCTGGGTTACCACAGGGGTGTGGGAGGGGGTTTAGGCACCCTGGACCGAGTTGCATTGCCAACTCCGGTCGCACTCTGGAGTGATTGGCCCAAGTGGTGAGCCTCCCCGCTCACCACTTAGCATGTGTTGATTGACAGCTAGGCTGAATGAATGGGGGTCTTCTGCATAAAAGCAGGGCTTTTGGGATTGGATCTTCAGAAGTCACCACAGGACCTAAGAATCCGACGAGGGTAACGCTGAGCCGACCTGCAACGACGACACCTCCGGTGGAGCCCTGCTGAGCCGACTCACCACTTCCCGACGACAGAGGAGATCTCCCTGCCGGAGAGTCTCTTCCCCTGACTGGTGGGAACAACCAGTCCCCTTTGCTTTTTATTCGCCTCAGGACGCAGTGGTCGAATTGCCCGTGCAGCGCACCTCAGCAAACGGATAGCCACTACCCCTGTACCACGACCAAAAGGTGGTGCCTTGTGACGGAGCACTCCGCGGCTGGTCTCTTCCCTGGTGGTGCACCAGACTTCACTTTTCTTCAATGACGAGAACATCTCTACTCTTGGCAAAGACCCGACGTGCATCCACCACCAGGAACAACTGCCCCCGCCGGAGCTGCCCTCCACAACAAGGTACCGTGTCCGCCTGACTTCCCTTTCGATCGGTTCGAGTGAGGTGTCTTAATCCTCTCCTTTCCGTTGGGTCGCCCCAAGCTTTTCTCAATTATTGTTCTGAACTGGTTCAATCTGCCGATAACAATTTGCTACAAAGACTTGAATGCATCTCCACTAGAGACTTTTTGGGACATATCGCCTTGCCTCTCTCCGAGTGGGCCTGGCCTCTGAACTTTATGATCTATTGTTGTTCTTGCCTTCTTGCCTTGCATTTTACCTGTGAAGTATTGAACTGTGTTGATTTCGTAACCTGCCTATCTTTTTCTCTCCCGTCCTAACTAATATTAGAGTGCCATCTAGGTTGAGGTATACACCTCTGTCTGTAAATAAGTGGTGCCGGTAGAACCTAGACTTGTCGAAATATTGCTAGGGGATTGATCGTTTCTACTTCGTAGAGTAATTGTGTTTGATTTGTTTGCCGTGAAAGTGCCATAGTGTTTTTAATAGACGTTTCGTTATAAATAAATACCTTAATATCTTTACACTAAGCCTTGTTGCGTGTTTTTTTGTCTTGCTGTGAAGAATTGCCCTATTTTGTATACTCCACAAACTGCTCAACTCTTCTTGAGTGAAGTCTGACTGCTCAGCCACAGCTACCAAGTGAATCTGTGTGGTACAGACTGCTACCAAGTGGGTTCACCGCCAAACACCTGTAGTCCTAAATCTTTTGCAGTGGTCCCAGAGGGAACTGCACACGTTTCCGCCTAACACTGGTGTACAGCAGTGGGATTTGTATCGAGTATACAGTTTAGAGTGCTTTTCGACACTGTAGGATAACTAACCACAAAACTTAGCACAAAAAGCAACTTTCAAAAACATGTCTACGATGGAAACTTACAGTCAAGAGTCCTTGTCAGGTGAAAATACTGAGAGTTTGCGAGCTCTCTGTAGGCAAGAGAATCTTTCTGTAAGAGGCAAGAAGTTAGAACTAATAGAGAGATTGCTGGTGAACCAAAGTCTGGGTACTGGTTCAGAGGAACCAAGCTCTCCAGCAAATGTAGATAACAGTAATGGTGTTGATCTAAATCGTAATTCTGATGATAGCGATGAAGAGGCTGACGAGGACGGAGAGGCTAACAAAACTGTCTCCCCTGCTCCTCTACCCGCCTTACCAGCTGTGCCTACGGGGCCCATACCAGGTCCCTCAAGTAACCCTGCTTATTTTGAACTTGAAAAAATGAAGCTCGAATTAGAATACAAACGGTTCTTGGCTCAATCTGAACGAAACCAAGAGCTCGAGTTCAGACGGATGAATGCCCAGGCTGAGCAGAAGCAAGCTGAGTTAACACTCAGGGAAATAGAACTTAATCACGAGTTAGAGATGAAAAAGTTGTCTATGGAAAATGCTTCTCTCTCCTCTGGTTCCTCTAGGAGCTCCAGTCCCAAAAGACCCCGGATGCCGAAGGAATTAGTGGGTATGTATGAACCAAGATTGGATGTGTTGGATTGGTTGAAACTGTTTGAATACAATCATGGGCTCCAGGACATCACCGGGAATGCTTTACTTCCCTGGTTGTTCTCTGGGCTCCCTCCGGTTGCGACTGATGTGGTAATGGAGTTGGGGGAGGCGGATAAGACGGATTACGAAAGTGTGAAACTAGCTTTAATAGCTAGATTCAGGAAGACCCCTTCCCAGTATCTTAAGAGGTTTAGAACCCTCAAAAAGCATGATGGTACCCCTTGGGCTACCTGGGTGAGTGAAGGGTTGAAGAACTTAGAGGGATGGATTAAGGGTTACAAAGTGAACACTTATGAGGGTATGAGGAATCTTTTTAGGTTGGAGTCTATTTATGATGCCTATTCTCCTGAGCTCAGACAGCACTTGGCTGATTCGAAGGAATTGGATTCCCGGGAGCTAGCTAAGGCTGCTGATTTATGGGTTGCCAACCGGGCGACTCATAAGGATTCTGGGGCAACTCAGAAAAAGGATGAGGGAAAACAGCCTAAAAAAGACTCAAAAGAGAATTCTAATAACTCACATTCCAAAGAGGGCCCCAAACAAAACCAAAAGGGCAAGCCACAAGGAAAACCACAGCAGAATAGTGTGTCTTCTGGTGCCAAACCGGAAGGAGGTCAGAACGCGCCACCATTCCAGAAAGCATTCGGTAAATGCATTGTTTATGGCTCGACTGACCACGTGAAAGGAGATCCCAAATGTAAGGGTAAACCTTCAGGGGTCCAGCTTGTCTCCTTAGCCTTCGCTCCAGAGGAGGAAGTCCAAATGGCAAGTGGAAACTTTCTACTGCTAGTTTACGAACCCATTGGAGTCTCAGCCAGCGTTTCTTTAGTATCTCTGGGGTTGTGGGAACAACAGAATTTAGACGTCTATAATTCTATCCCTGATAATACTAAAGAGTATTATAAGGACAGTGTCCAGGTGAATGATCAGGAGACTCATGCCATTAGGGAGACTGGGGCCAGCATAACTGTGGTGGATAAATCGTTTTTTCAGGCTGAGGATGTTGCTAAGGCACCCAAACACCTCACCAAGTTAGCTGGGGGGCCTGTGCAGATGCTTCCACAATTACCAGTTCTCATCCAGTGTAACGACATGACTGTGAAGATACCTGTCAGCATACAGAGTGAGGTACCAGGACGCGTACTGTTGGGTAAAGATTTGAAAACTCTCTGAGTTGTATCGCATACTCCAAGACCTCCTAGTAAACGGTTACAGGAGCTAACCAGACCTGCAAGAGAGAGGACCCTGCGCGGTACTCTCCAGGAGATGATGAAGAAAGAAATCACTCCTGCTCCACTAGAATTGTCGGCCGCTGTCTCCAAGAAATCAGAAGCGAAAGGGAAACCTAAGACTTCTATCCCGAAACCAGCAGCCAGCATTCCAGTGCAGCCAACACGGACTTCCCCGCGGTTGTCCAAAGTTACACCCGTAACTCCACCTCCAGCCGAGGCTGAGAGGGAGGTACAACCCTGTGTGGTAGAATTAGACTCTGAGGAAGAGCTAATGGAAGGCCAGGAACTCATTGGAGATCTGGATCCTGTTGACCATCCTGAGCTGCAGTCTTTACTGGCAGAAGGTGGACCCAGCAGGGCAGACTTCAGTAAGGGACAGAGAGAATGTCCAACTCTGGAAGGTCTTCGCCACCAGGCAGAAGCTCAGGCTGAAGGGCAAGAGCCTGGGAAATACAGGTTGCACTGGGAAGATGGCCTCTTCTACAGTGAACCGACCGAGTCTGCACCTGGAGACTACAAACGACTTGTAGTACCCCAAGAGAACAGACCACAGTTCTTGCAGTTAGCCCACGAGATTCCTTTGGCTGGTCACTTGAGTTTCAAGAAGACTAAGGAAAGGCTCTCTCTCTACTTCTATTGGCCGAAGATGGGGGCCGAAGTAGAAAAACACTGCAGGAGCTGCCACACCTGCCAGATCTCTGGTAAGGTTGGCTCCAAGAATGTGGCACCTTTAGTGCCTCTCCCAGTTGTGGGAGTCCCATTTGAGAGAGTAGGGATTGACATTGTTGGTCCCCTTGATCCTCCAACCTCCTCAGGCAACAGGTTTATACTTGTTGTAGTAGACCATGCTACTAGGTATCCTGAGGCAATTCCTATGAGGACTGTTACAGCTCCGGCTGTGGCTAAGGCCCTCCTTGGTATTTTCACTAGGGTCGGGTTTCCTAAGGAAGTAATCTCTGACAGGGGGTCAAACTTTATGTCCAACTAGATGAAAGCCATGTGGAAAACCTGTGGAGTTACTTACAAGTTCTCAACAGCTTACCACCCACAAACCAATGGGTTGGTAGAACGGTTCAACCGAACCATGAAGAGCATGATAGGTGCTTTAGAGGAACCCCTTAAGCGTAAGTGGGACCTTCTACTGCCATGCCTTCTCTTTGCTTATAGAGAAGTCCCTCAGGAGGGCGTAGGTTACTCGCCCTTCGAACTACTCTATGGTCATCCCGTCAGAGGTCCATTAGCCCTGATTAAGGAGGGGTTGAAGAGTGCTCCTTCCCCCAAGCCAGTCAGAGTGACTGACTACGTGATAGGTCTCCGGAGGAGAATGTCACACATGATGACGGAAGCAAGCGATAACTTGAAAGCTGGACAAGCATTGGTCAAGCACTGGCACGATCAAAAGGCTAACATGGTTGAGTTCGCTCAAGACCAGCTTGTTCTCGTTATGATCCCAACAAGGCAGAGGGCTTTGCAAGATAAGTGGATGGGACCCTTCCGAGTTGTGGGTAAACTCGGAGAGGTTAACTATCTGGTGGACTTGGGCAATCCCAAGGAGGCTCCGACAGTCTTTCACACCAACCAACTTAAAGCGTAGGTCTCACGACCTGATGTAGGAGCGTTGCTTCTAGCGTCATCCGAGGAAGAAGAAGAGAGTGAAGGTCTTCCGCATCTCCTCAGAGGCTTACCTTTGGATGAAAAAATTGAAGGAGTAAATCTCTCCTCCAATCTGACACCCGAGCAACAGGAAGAGTGCAAATCTATGTTGAATCAGTTTGCCTCTCTGTTCTCGCTTTCAGCAGGCTTGACCCCTTGGGGCCAGCACGACATACTCACTGGTGACTGTCTGCCAGTCAAAAGCAGAGGATACCGCATGTCAGAAAACGTACGAACCCACATCAAAGGTGAGGTCAGCAAGATGCGTGATCTCAGGGTAATAGAGCCCTCTACTAGTCCATGGTGTCGCCTAGTTGTGTTAGTACCAAAGGCCGGATCTAAAGAACTTAGATTCTGCGTGGATTATAGAGCTCTTAATGCAGCCACCAAGACTGATGCCCACCCTTTGCCAAGAACAGATGAGTTGGTGGATAAACTTGGCGCCGCCAAGTTCCTCAGCACATTTGACGTGACGATAGCCCTGACAGACCATGCCGAGGAGAACACTGCATTTTCTACCCCCGTTGGCTTATACCAGTTCAAGGTAATGCCTTTCGGATTGAAGAATGCACCTGCTACGTTTCAACGGATGGTAAACCAGGTTCTGAATGGGATGGAGGACTTCTGCATGGCATACTTGGATGACATTGCAGTGTTCAGCAATTCCTGGGAAGAACATGTAACCCACCTGAGAGATGTTTTGCAGGCTCTTAGACGAGCCAATCTGACCATAACGGCGAGCAAATGCCAAATTGGACAGAGTAAGGTAGTCTATCTTGGGCATGAGGTAGGCGGTGGAGAAATAAGGCCTTTGCTCAGCAAAATTGAAGCTGTGCAAAATTGGACAACACCGACTACTCAAACCCAGGTGAGAGCCTTCCTAGGCCTCACTGGGTATTACAGGAATTTCATAGAGAACTATGGGACCATAGCTTCTCCACTGAATGTCATCTCCTCGCCCAAATTTCCTAAGAAGGTTAGATGGAACGAGGAGTGCAATCAGGCTTTTGAAAACCTGAAAAAGGCTCTTTGCCAAGCCCCAGTACTCAGAGCTCCTGATTACCGCCAACACTTCATTGTGCAGACAGATGCTTCAAATGTAGGAATAGGTGCCGTACTCAGTCAACTGGATGGGAAAGGTAGGGAGCACCCCGTTTGCTTCATCAGCCGCAAGCTGAAGGATCCTGAAACAAGGTGGGCAACAATCGAAAGAGAGTGCTTTGCTATCGTGTGGGCTCTGAAGAAGTTTAGGCAGTACTTGTATGGTTCTACTTTTGTCATTCAGACTGACCACCAACCCTTGAGATGGTTAATGCAAATGAAAGGGGAAAACCCAAAACTATTGAGATGGTTGATCTGCCTGCAAGGGTTTGATTTCTCCATTGCGCACAGGTCAGGATGTCACCACCAAAATGCTGATGGTCTCTCTAGGATGTATGTCATCGACTAGAGGTATGAGATTCATCCAGGAGTGGATTAAATCCTCCTGTCCCTTAGTCTGGGGGGGGCGAGTGTTAGGGAGAATTCTCTGTTTAGGCTGAATTTCCTAACCTAGTGAGTCCCCCAGCAGCTTTGCTCGATTTCGGGAGTTTGTTTTTTTGCATCCTGCCAAGAGTGAGACTCTTTTTCTCCCACTCTTGGACATGAATGTGTGTGATATTCCTTTGAATGTCAATGTGTTCTATGGGCTATGGGGTCTTTTACTCCATAGGGTCTCATATGTTTTTCTATGTGTGTTACACCGCACCCTATGTGCCGTAGCACTGGGGCGTCCTAGCGGACCCCCACCATAGACTCCATACCCAGGGACTGACTCCTGTCTCCCCGGGCATGTAAAGTCACCATTGGCTTTACTAGACCTAAATTTACTAACAGAACTAGTACAAACCATCTTATTGTGGGCATACTAGTAGGGGTAATTCGATTACTCCTGGATCTGTTATTCGAGGGGGCACTGTCCCGTCCCCCATCGTCGAGTTTTGGCTGGTGGCAGTGGAAACTACTTGTTATGTTCGACCCCGAACCTAACCTTATGGGATTCGTCCCATTGTTGGAGATTGATACTTTTCCTCGTTAATCTCTAACGTACCACCGGTCTACTTATGTTAAATAAGTTATTGGATGGTATTTTCTGCCAGAACTCGGTTTTTAAAATGGCGTCTGTGTTCGTCTCTGTGACTCCTAAACCAAAGGTTGAGCCCTTTGTTCCACTTTTGGCGGGCTCTGTACAGAGACCCTCCAAAGTGGTGCCATTCTGTCTGGGTTACCACAGGTGTATGGGAGGGGGTTTAGGTACCCTGGACCGAGTTGCCTTGCCATCTCCGGTCGCACTCTGGAGTGATTGGCCCAAGTGGTGAGCCTCCCCGCTCACCACTTAGCATGTGTTGATTGACAGCTAGGCTGAATGAATGGGGGTTTTCTGCATAAAAGCAGGGCTTTTGGGACTGGATCTTCAGAAGTCGCCACAGGACCTAAGAATCCGACAAGGGTAACGCTGAGCCGACCTGCAACGACAACACCTCCGGTGGAGCCCTGCTGAGCCGACTCACCACTTCCCGACGACAGAGGAGATCTCCCTGCCGGAGAGTCTCTTCCCCTGACTGGTGGGAACAACCAGTCCCCTTTGCTTTTTATTCGCCTCAGGACGCAGTGGTCGAATTGCCCGTGCAGCGCACCTTGGCAACCGGATAGCCACTACCCCTGTAGCGCGACCAAAAGGTGGTGCCTTGTGACAGAGCACTCCGCGGCTGGTCTCTTCCCTGGTGGTGCACCGGACTTCACTTTTCTTCGACAACGAGAACATCTCTACTCTTGGCAAAGACCCGATGTGCATCCACCACCAGGAACAACTGCCCCCGCCGGAGCTGCCCTCCACAACAAGGTACTGTGTCCGCCTGGCTTCCCTTTCGATCGGTTCGAGTGAGGTGTCTTAATCCTCTCCTTTCCGTTGGGTCGCCCCAAGCTTTTCTCAATTATTGTTCTGAACTGGTTCAATCTGCCGATAACAATTTGCTACAAAGACTTGAATGCATCTCCACTAGAGACTTTTTGGGACATATGGCCTTGCCTCTCTCCAAGTGGGCCTGGCCTCTGAACTTTATGATCTATTGTGGTTCTTGCCTTCTTGCCTTGCATTTTACCCGTGAAGTATTGAACTGTGTTGATTTCGTAACCTGCCTATCTTTTTCTCTCCCGTCCTAACTAATATTAGAGTGCCATCTAGGTTGAGGTACACACCTCTGTCTGTAAATAAGTGGTGCCGGTAGAACCTAGACTTGTCGAAATATTGCTAGGGGGATTGATCGTTTCTTCTTCCTAGAGTAATTGTGTTTGATTTGTTTGCCGTGAAAGTGCCATAGTGTTTTTAATAGACGTTTTGTTATAAATAAATACCTTAATATCTTTTCACTAAGCCTTGTTGCATGTTTGCTTGTCTTGCTGTGAAGAATTGCCCTATTTTGTATACTCCACATACTGCTCAACTCTTCTTGAGGGAAGTCTGACTTCTCAGCCACAGCTACCAAGTGAATCTGTGTGGTACAGACTGCTACCAAGTGGGTTCACTGCCAAACACCTGTAGTCCTAAATCTTTTGCAGTGGTCCCAGAGAGAACTGCACAGGTTTCCGCCTAACATGGATTACTTGAAAATGTACTTTTAAATTGTTCGGGGACACGAACAGTGTCCGCATTCAGAACACGCGATCAGCGTGGACGCGGTCACATAGTCGCTTCGCGAACATGTTCGAGAAGGAAGTGGCTGTCCGCAGGACACCAAATGCGCCGGCATTGGTTTGCGCATGCGCGTTGATGTTCTACGGACACTGTTTGGGTCCTCAAGTAATTAAAATTGTGTCAGACATCAACCGAACAGTTACGGACTGGCGTTTGTTCTTAGAACAGTGTCAACTTGCTTGCGAACAATACAGACAGAAATAGCGTCCTCAGAGCACCTCCATTTTCGTTTCTTTACGAACATTTCAGGACACCGCGTGTGTTCTTAGAACAGTTTCAACTTGCTAACGAACAGTACGGACAGGTACAGTGTTCTTCAGGACACCTCCATTTTCATTTATTTACAAACATTTCAGAACACCAATTGTGTTCTTAGAACAGTTTCAACTTGCTAACGAACAGTACAGACAGATATAGTGTTCTTCAGGACACCTCCATTTTCGTTTATTTACGAACATTTCAGAACACCAATTGTGTTTTTAGAACAGTTTCAACTTGCTAGCGAACAGTACGGACAGGTATAGTGTTCTTCAGGACACCTCCATTTTCGTTTATTTACGAACATTTCCGAACACCGCGTGTGTTCTTAGAACAGTTTCAACTTGCTAGCGAACAGTACGGACAGATATAGTGTTCTTCAGGACAGCTCCATTTTCGTTTATTTACGAACATTTCAGAACACCCACACTGTCCGCGGACACATACATTGTTTAAAAAAAAAAAACGGAAACTAATTACAACTCAATATATAAATGTAACTTTATTTAACATATATTAATAATTTATGACAGAGAAGGTGAGGCAGAAACGGAAACAAAAACAGGAGAATTAGGGGTTTCAACATGATTGGTATCAGGTGAAGAAGGGATTGAAGTCTCATCAAAACGTTTTGGGTTATGGAGAGGGTTTGGGGATAATTGACTGGGATATGGTGAGGGGGACAAGTACATGTGGGGCAATGGTATGACGTTTTTGTTTTAAAATGATCTTCAACAAAAGTTTTCAAATTATTAAAATTGGTCAACAATAAATCCATTTTTTCTTTTATGCTGTCAAGCGTGATTTCCATAACAGCTTCTTCAGAGGTATTTTCTATTTTGGTATGCACTGTACAAAAAAATACACATATGTTAAATCTATATAAAAAAATAATAATTAAATGGTTTATATTGTAAAGTGTTTACCATTAGTTTCACTATCTTGTGACATTTCCTCATGTGGGCATTCCAGAGTACTAGACATTTCTGTGAGAAAAAAAAAGATATTATATATTTTTTTATCCAATACAGAAAGTTTATAAATATATGAGTAAAATGAAGTACACTTACTATTTCAGGTAAAATATGTTCTAAGTACTGTGTAGGTCTGGTGTTGTTCTTAGTTCTGTAGTGTCTGTGAGGTAATTATGGTGGAAGCCAATTTATCTTCTTCTGGTATATTCCATTTTAGAACATATTGTATTTAAATTAATGGTTAGTGTGTTACATATATGAGTTACATTTCTTATGTATAACTACATATAATGTGTATGTGTGTTGCTTTTTGAATTTGTTAAATGTTCCTATGTTATGATATAACAATCAAACATACCCCCCAGAGTTTTTAGGTAGTGGTACTGTTCTCCGAACATGTCCACGGACATTAAAAGAGTTTGCGGACATCAAGTTCAGTTGAAGAGGTTCAGTATGTTCCATATTACATGTACATAAAGTCAAGGTTATTATTGTTAAGTTGCACTACTAAAAACCTATGAAATTCAGTGAAAAAACCTTGTTAAAGGGACGTTATGGTTAAGTTGTGCTACTAAAAACCTCTGAAATTCAGTGAAAAAACTTTGTTAAAAGGATGTTATGGTTAAATTGCGCTACTAAAAACCTATGAAATTCAGTGAAAAAACTTTGTTAAAGGGACGTTATGGTTAAGTTGCGCTACTAAAAACCTATCAGATTCAGTAAAAAACTTTGTTAAAGGGACGTTATGGTTCCAAGTAAAACCAAAAAACCCTTGAAATTCGCCATTTATGGTAAGCTAAGCAACCATAACTCCCGCCACCACTGTGCACTGCTAAGATTAACACCCACGACATCAAAGATGACATCACAAATGTCATTGATGACATCACTGATGACATCACATGTGTATGTACTTTTCATGAAATATGTGTACACGGGATTCTTATTATAATGTTGTGAAAAAAGTGTCAAGGATCATTGCAATAAATATCATACCCTAATTAGTGCATTGAACGATGCATTGATATAAATAGCATTCTATTATGGGGTTCTATCTAGTATACTAAGCTACTCATGCAGAAACATAACATGGTGTGCAGCGTACAAGATGAAGGTATAATATTCGTAATGTTAATATGTTGAATAATGAAATGATAATTGTTTTCTTAATAGATTTTTGTGTACTGTGAAATATGGAATAAGTAGCTAATAAAACACATGTATTACATAATTGCATTACTATAGACAAAACACAAAGACACAAGAACACATACCAATATGGGTATATACAGGGAAAGTGAGTTTAGCAAAAAAGCACAAGTAGTAGCAGAAACAATTCATAACTTAACTGATTATTTTCATGCAAATAAATGATTGCTCTGTTTCAAAGCTGCTATTTACCCTATGTATATGTATCACTTGATGTGATTGGACCCTAAGGAAAGTACTGAGAGTACAATGTATACAAATATGACCATATACAGGGAAAGTACAGCCATATAAAAACAACAGAACTGTCAGAAAGTGCTCAGAAGTCTATTGATTATCTTTATGCACAAAAAGGATTGCTGTCTTTCAAGCCTGTGTCTATCCGTGTGTATATGTTTCATATGATGTGACTGGACTCTAAGGGAATTACTGTAAGAACCTACTCGAAGGATACGTCTACAAATAAAATTTCTGACTGTTACTGAAGAAAACCATGTGGCCTAGATATGTCAGCAAAAGAAAAAAGAGTGAGCCAGACATGTGATGTCATCAGTGATGTCATCAATGAGATTTGTGATGTCATCTTTGATGTCGTGGGTGTTAGTCTTAGCAGTGCACAGTGGTGGAGCGAGTAATGGTTGCTTAGCTTACCATAACTGGCGAATATCAAGGGTTTTTCGGTTTTACTTGGAACCATAACGTCCCTTTAACAAAGATGTGTCACTGAATATCAAAGGTTTTTAGTAGCGCAACTTAACCATAACGTCCCTTTAACAAAGTTTTTTCACTGAATATATATATAGACAGATAGATAGATAAAAGGATGCAGGTGATTCCATCTCAGAAAGGGTAATCGGTTAATCAGATCCCACTTTCCCTTGCTCCATTCCAAAGGCATAGTGCACACCTTTGTCCAGATGGATCAATACACCAATCGGCACCGATTGGTCTCCAGTGGCACAGACCAGGTTCAGGAGTAACAGCTGCACACTTGGCAGCTGTTGTGACAGCAAAGTCTTTGCAGAGCAGGTGCTACATTTAAGACATGCGCCCTGTTCCCAAAAACAAATAACTATGAGAGTTCCTATTTTATCCTGGTGACGATGTTATACTGTAAATGTAACCCATACCTGAGTTTGAGGTATGGTGTCTAGCATTTCTCACAATTATCCAAGCCACATCCAATTGATATCAAACATCCGTCAACCCTGTGAGCCCAACTCCTCTGTGGAAGGATTATGTGCAGTTCTCCAGCTAAGCTGTCTCTGCAGTTCCAAGCAAGACAATAGCCCTTGGGGTTGCCTCCCTCATCTTATTTGAGGGCATGGGGCACCCTCTCTAGTGAGAAAGCTGCTCCTTAGGAAGCTGTCCTGGGAACAGGAATCAAAGGACACACCCTTCACAAAAGGACAAGCCTCACCCCAGGGTGCTGCATACCAAAAGAGCCTTTGATGCTATTGACAAGGGAAGAGGCAGGGTTAGAGTAGTCAGGTGGAGCTCAAACCAGCACCATCTTGTTTTCTCTCTGCACCTCTCTTCTTATATGTCCCCCCACTTCCTTTAACACAAAGCACTTTGGGTGTAATGGTGTGAGGCAAAGTCCAATCTTTCCAAGAACAGGGATTGCCAGTGCAGAATTGTGCCTTTAAAGGAAGGGGCCACCCAGTCCTTCTTTGAAACATCTCTGTACTGCAACCCTTGGATACGATGTTGTTTGGCCCATTTTAAGAGAGACCTTTCCAATGTCCCCCAGTTGAAATGTGAAGGCAGGTAATCCAAGGCAGAGACAAGCACTGCCCTCTATCCATCCTCAGGGCACATTGGGGGTGGCCTGCTGCTGGAGCAACAACTGCCTCCCTGCTAGCCAGACTGCACTCAGGACATCACCATGCTGAAGTACCCCTGCAAGTGTGCACCAGCCTCCCCCAAGCTTGAAAGCTGGATAAAAGGACTACTCTTGCCCTGGTGACCCAGACGTGGGACTTGCAGCACCTGAGAGCCAAGACAGCCAGAATTCCTGCTGTTTCATCATTGAGTAGCTGAAGTAACATGATGATTTGAGCCTGTTCAACGCTGTTCGAACAAACAGGACCCTCCAGGAACTGCCTTTGGCAATCGCCAAACTTTTAACCCCCGTCCCGCACATTCAGATCACTCTGCCACTGAACCAGCTAAAGTGCATCGTTGTCCTGGCTTAAACAAACAAGCATTGCTGGTGCTGCATTCACTCGAACCGCCTTTCGAACCTCTAGCCTCTTCATCACTGATCGAGTCAAAAAATCGAACCTACCCCAATGTTCTTCCTGAATTATGTCCCTCAAGCACTGCATCGAAGCAACTCGCCTTGTGCATCCTGCCCTCAGCCCATACAGCATCATCTAGACCATCAATCCAAACCTGGTGGTCTGTACGATCCGCATTGCTGAAATAAGATCTTCAAACAACAGCCTCCTTCAGTTCGGCCTCGCCTCGACATCTGCTTGCTGCTGTACTACCATGACTGCAGCATTTTGATCTGAATCAAGATGCCCTACAGAACCAACAAGCCCAGTTTGCCATTGTTGAACTACCATGACACTACAAAGGTATTATTGCCTGCTAACTGCCCGTTCGTGTTCGTCTATTTCGGGTCCTAGACACTGGAAAGGTCACCTTAATCCCTTCTGCAACACAAGAACATATCCTTTTTAAACATTGTGATTTGTATTGCCTTTCTTCCATTGCCTCATTACCCAGTGTTCTGCATTTTGCTATTTTGCATATTCTTTGTTCTTTCTACAGGAGTGGGGTTTTGTAGTGTTTTATATTTAGTTATTATTGCACATGGTGTGTTTAAATAAAGCATATATATCTTTATAGAACATTTGTGGGTCATTCCATATTTTGAGGTGTTTGGGTTGCTACTGAATCACATTCATCCATCTCTTGTGAGTAGAGCCTTCCCTCAGCCCACGTTACCATAAAAGGCACAGGAGGTATCTCTCTTACTGTGCCTGTTTTAGCTTTTTGATTGTGTTGGCGCTTGGTTTGTAGAGGTCTGAGGGCTACTCATCCTTGCACTCCTAGAGGGCAGAAGTCAATTCATCACACTGGGGCTTGGTTCACACATATGATCTTTGGGGAATCTGCATACATGTGTTTGAATTCGGCTTGGGTCCTTTCTGTCTGTCTTCTTGCCTTTCACCCATAACAGTTGATAAAATGAGAAGCAGTATTTGGGTAATAGCAGCAACTGTTATTCATAATACAATGACGATATCCTATGAATGCCCATATGAAGCCTTTGCCTAGTCACAAGAGCGCACAAAAAATAAACGCCCCACTCGAACACAGATATCCCCTTTAGTTTATGGGTGTCCCTGACAACGGTGTTCACTCCAGAGGCCCACCCTGCAGTGACATTCTGACTCCATTATTGGTGCTCTCTCACGCATAAAATAGGGTTCCCAAAAGTATTTGCCCCGACATGTTTTGTTATCACTGTATGGCCATGCTTGAATTGCAGATAAATCGAAAATGTTCTTGTTTCCACGTTGTTGCACAGCCGATCGCAGCAACCATTTATCTTGTCCCCAAGCGTGTCCTACTAAGTCTTTAAAGGTGACACCTATTATGCGAGTTTTCTTTCATCCACACTCTGCAACACCTGCCATTCTGCATATATCGCCTTCATGTTCTCGCCCACCGGACCCAACATAATTGACGACAGGATGGCTTCCCACTTTATACAAGGAGCGTGTGGGTTTCTGACACTGCACGCGCTGCCAGGGCAATCTTGCAAAAGCAGACACATCCCTCACATCCGATTTCGCACTCGGATTTTGATTCGCATCTCGCGGCCTCGAGTGTCATTGGATGAATGACCTTCCTGTAAGATTGAAGGTGGATGCCTAAGTGACAGTGATGAATTACCTCTCAAGAAGCAATTTTTTTAAACGAAACTTTGTTCACTTTGTTATTAAAAAAAACAGAAACACAAGCAACAGAGAAATACAATCTGTTTTTTTCTTAGAAAATTAGCACACATAAAATCATTAGCATGCGCATTTGCACCTCTCGCTGTGTTGTGAATTGCGTGCTTATTTATTACATGCATGAGCCCCAAACACACATCTGTACTATTGGTCGTATATGAGGGGAGTATGTTTTGCTCAAAGGTGCATTTTTATTTAATTCATTTTTTTGCTTTTTCAATGAACTTTTTATACCATATTTATAATAACACATGATTTTATTGCTATCTTTCAGGGCAACATAGGCACCTATGTCAGAGCTATCTGCTCTGATTCTTGCTTTGTATGGAAGATCACTATGTTACCCTGTGGGAAAGGTTATGATATGATATGGCATTTGTAACGCGCCTATACACAAGTGTTTCAAGGCGCGACGAGGCAGGGAGGGGGGAACAAAGGGAAGACAGACAACGATCCTACTAGGCCAGGTGTCATTCAGATCGCGCAAGTGCATGGGTGGAGGGAAGGGAAGAGTGCAAGGGGAAAGGGAGGGGGGAAAGTGCAGTATAGGGTAGTGGAACAACAGATAAATAATAGGGCCAGACTGGTGGCGAGTGCAAGGTAAGTGCAGACAAGTGCTGGTAAGGGGGGCTGTAGGGATACAGAGACAGTCCCGCAGTGCAGGGGTTGCCAGGGAGGCAGTGCAAGTGGAGAGCGGCCCAGTAGCAGGTTGAGTGCAGTTTCAGTCAAGAATTTAGCAGGGGAGAGGGGGGGGAGAAAGCAGAAGCAAAGAGGAAGGTTTTGAGGTGCCTCCGGAACCGGAGATGGTTCTCCTCAAGTTTCAGGGAAGCAGGAAGGCTGTTCCAGAGGGAGGCCCCTGCCGATAAGAGAGATCTACCCCCAACTCGTTTCTTGGAGAAGCGGCTGACCCTGAGGGAGTTGGAGACAGATGAGCGAAGAGCTCGAGAAGGAAGATATTTAGGAAGAGAGAGTTGAAGGTATTTAGGCCCCAGGCCCCAGAAGGCCTTGTGGACAATGCAGAGGGTTTTGAACTTAATCCTCGCAGCCACTGGGAACCAGTGTAGAGATTTCAGTCCTGGAGAGATACGATCCCTGGGCTTGAGGCCAAGGACAAGTCTCGCAGTCCTGTTCTGGATAAGTTGCAGAGGGCGGAGAGTAGAGGCAGGCAGATTTAGATAGAGGCTGTTACAGTAGTCCAGTTTCGAGAGAACCAGGGCTCGGGAGACAGTGAGTTTCTGGGGGAAGGAGAGGAAAAGAAGAATACCTCTGAGGAGTTGCAGCTGGTAGTGTGACTTCTTAGAGATGTCAGATATGTGAGGAGAGAAGGAGAGTGTGGAGTCGAAGATGACCCCAAGGTTTTTTGCCTTGCAGGTAGGAGCAGGAGGAGGGCCAAGAGAGGCCGGCCAGAGAGTAGCAGAGAAGGAGGGAGTGGGTGTGCCGATGAGGAGAATCTCAGTCTTACTGGCATTAAGGCAGAGGTCATTGGCGGCACACCATTCCTGGATAGCAGACAGACAGTCAGAGATGAGGGAAGGAGGGGAGGAAGCCGAGTGTAGCCTGAAAATTAGCTGGGTATCATCCGCATAGCACTGAAAGTTGGGGCAGAGAGCGGCGATGAAGTGGGCAAGGAGTGTCAGATATTGGTTGAACAGCCAGGGAGAGAGGTAGATCCCTGGGGGACACCACAGGTGGAGAAAAAGATGTCAGAGAGGAAGGAACCCAGTTGGAACTGGGAGGGTCGAATGGAGAGGAAAGAGGTCAGCCACACCAGAGCCTGACAAGTGATACCCAGGTTGAGATTGAGATTGATATTTTATTTCTATCGCGCTTGAACACATGTGTTTCAGAGCGCGACAGGGCAAGGGAGGGGAACAGGGGAGAACAAAACAGCGATCTTACTAGGCCCAGTGACATTGAGAACGCGCAAGTGCATGGGAGAGGGGGGAGGGGAAAAGTGCATGGAAGGGGGGAGAGGTGGAAAGTGCGAAGCAGAGGAGAGACAGATAAATAACAATAAATAAATAATAAAGGCAACAAACAGTGGTAATACAGCCAGCAATTTGCAAGAGCTAGGTTTAAGGCAGCAGACAGGGTAGGTCCGATAACTGCAGGAAGAAAAAGGGGGGGCTGTATGGGTACAGATACAGACCCCAGTGCAAGGGGTGGCCCGGAGGCAGTGCAGGAAGGTGACAGGATGAGCAGTTACCTGGGCCCAAAAGACAGAGGGTGGCCAGGTGCACGGTGCCAAGAGAGAACAGATCAGCAGGGGAGAGGGGGAGCGAAGTCAGAAGAAAAGAGGAAGGTCTTGAGGTGGTTCCGGAACCGGAGATGGTTCTCCTCAAGTTTTAGAGTGGCAGGAAGGCTGTTCCAGAGGGAGGCCCCAGTCGAAGACAGAGATCTACCCCCAGCTCGTTTCTTAGAAAAACGACTGACTCTGAGTGAGTTGGAGGTAGAGGAGCAAAGAGCTCGAGAGGGGAGGTATTTGCGGAGGGATAGCTGAAGGTATTTTGGACCCAGGCCCCGGAAAGCCTTGTGGACAATGCAGAGGGTTTTGAATTTAATCCTTGCATCCACTGGGAGCCAGTGAAGAGATTTCAGAGCTGGAGATATACGATCCCAGGGCTTGAGGCCAAGGACAAATCTCGCAGTCCTGTTCTGGATTAGTTACAGAGGGCAGAGAGTAGAGGCAGGTAGATTTAGAAAGAGGCTGTTACAATATTCCAAGCTAGAGAGAACCAGAGCTTGAGATACCATGAGCTTCTGGGGGAAGGAGAGGAAAGGCAGCGTACCTATGAGGCGGTGCAGTCGGAAATTTGACTTTTTAGAGACCTCAGAGATGTGGGCGGAGAAGGAAAGGGTGGAGTCAAAGATGACCCCGAGGTTCTTAGCCTCGCAGGTGGGGGTAGAAGGAGGGCCAACGGAGGCCGGCCAGAGAGTGAGGGGAAAGGATGGTGAAGGTGTGCCGATGAGAAGGATCTCCGTTTTGCTGGCATTCAGACAAAGATCATTGGCGGCACACCAATCTTGAATGGCAGTTAGGCAATCAGAGATGAGAGAGGGAGAGGAGGTGGCAGAGGGCAGCCTGAAAATTAGTTGAGTGTCATCAGCGTAGCACTGGAAATGTGAGCAGAAAATGGCAATGCAGTGGGCGAGAGTTGCCAGGTATTGCTTGAAAAGCCAGGGC
This sequence comes from Ambystoma mexicanum, assembly GCF_040938575.1. Lineage (NCBI taxonomy): Eukaryota > Metazoa > Chordata > Amphibia > Caudata > Ambystomatidae > Ambystoma > Ambystoma mexicanum. Next base: position 744,444,644 of record NC_090928.1, read on the forward strand.
GAGAGGTTAGACCTCTGGGGAACACCACAGGTAGAGAGGAAGATAGATGAAAGGAATTTATCACCAGGTTATCACCGAGACGGTTGAGCAGGATGGCATGGTTGACAGTATCAAAGGCAGAAGAGAGATCCATCAAAATGAGAACACACGGAGTGTTGAAGTCAAGGTTCGAGAGCAGGTCCTCACGAATGTTCAGGAGAGCAGTTTCCGTGCTTCTGGCAGCTCTGAAGCCAGACTGATGGTCATGCAGACTACCAACAGATTCAGCATGAAGGTTAATCTGGGAGATGGCAGTTTCTCGTGGAGCTTGCCCAGGAAGGGAGTGAAAGCAAGCCCTTGTGCTTGGTCGACAAAGTCATGTTTCAAGGGTCACTGGCTTCAAAGCATGACTTCATTCTGAGGCTTTGACTGAAATCACCTAAACGTGAAGTGAGCCATGCTCATTGAACATGTGCTGACCTTTGGCACCTGGGAGCAGATGCCATGAAAAAAGGTTAGTTGCCTAAGGCACTTTGCAGCGCATGTGTTCTTTCCCATTGTCTGCACTTTTCACATGAATGTGTCTGTTTGGTAATGAAAAGGTCATACATACATGTTACAGCCACAATACAATGGAGTGTCCAGACCACCCCAATATAAATTGTGAAATGACTAAATTGTGTTAGCTTTCAGTCACACCCCTTCCTGCAAATGCTCTCCCTCGAGGCATTAAGTCCTGCCCTCATTGTAAGCAAGATGTGCATGATGACAGCAGGGTGTCCTTGAGTAACCCACATTTTGTGGGTAGCAATAAGAATGCGTCCTCTGTAAAGATGCTCGTTTAAAATGTATTATGTATGGTGTAACCTTGCAAAATCCACAGTGACATCATTCAGTCTGTCCGGTGAGCAATATGATTCAGGAGACTGCAGTCGTGTTGTTTTGAGTAAAACGTGTGGAGACATACGGAATGGACGTGTTTGTCGCTGTGTGAGATGTGTTCATGCATGTGATTATTGTGTGCGAGTCCAAGTGATTGTGCCTTTTAGTGTTGGCTCCTGAGTGTCACCAGAAGAGAACCACGACTAATGCCACGGGACAGTTGTGCAAATCATCAGAAAATATAACATTTTGCACTCGTGCAGAAAGTCTAACCTCTACTGGCCCAAGTGTTGCTTTCCATTAACAGAGGTGTGTGGCAAGGCACCTCTTTCAGTTCATGGAACGAGAAAAGCATCTGCAAAGCCCACTCAACAGAAGGTTCCTGACGCCCATTTCACACTATTATATAGAGACAGCTCCCTATCTGACCCTGGGCTCATGGAACACCCGAACTTTCTCTCACTTGACAAACGCCTCTGACATAAAGCTAGGAACTTTCGACATCCTTTGTCTTCAAGACCTATGGATGCTTAAGAAACCCACGATCAACAGCTTCGAGATCGCCTTCTCCCCAGCCCTGAGAGGACCCGAGAGGACCCGTGGGCAGACCTACGGCGGGACTATAAACAGCAATCTGTATAGGGTCCAATCTTCAACTAATCAAAGTTGTAAAAGAAGACCCCCATATTTTGCCCACTGTGATCCAATGATGCACACTTCAATCTGCTATAAATCAACAGAAGGGCACAACGTATTTAATGATAAACGTCTATTGGAACCCGAAGGAACTCCCAACAGAATCATTTCTCTCTAAGATCGAAGTAATACTTGACGAAGCAAGATCTGCTGAAACAATCGACAGCATAATTATCTGCGGGGATTTTAATTCCAAAATAGCAATAAGAATAACTGAAAGCTCACTGGAAAAACCTTCTCTCAGGTCAAAGGTAAACATCAAACCAACGCTAGAAGACGCGTCGCTTAAAGGAAAGAAATGGGCAAACCTGATGGCGTTTCATGACCTGCACAACGTACACTCCTTGAAAAAAATCACCAACCCAGTCATTCCGACCAGGGAATTAGCAGGACGGCATGCAACCCTAGACCATGTGTATTTCTCTGGAGAACTTCTGACACATGTTATTGGTTTTGAAATCATTCGCACCTTCCACAGCGATCACAATCTCCTGAAAACAACTTGGGCGATCTCCTTATATACCAGCAACCTCTCACGTCCATTCATGCTTACTAATATCGAGACTAATGCCAAGGGCACACATCTGCGACTGAAGGCCACATCGGTCAACGACCTAACAGCTATCGACAAGCAAAGAAGCTGAATAAGCAAAGCGACGCTACAACTCTCACGGACTATTGCCCGTTACTGCTACCCTACCAAGTGCAAAAAAACAGAGGCAAAATTCCGCCGAAGGATCATCATAACAACAATCTGGTCCTCAGAGAAAGGAGACTCATCATGAGATGAGCGAAAAGAAAGGCTCTCTGATTCCCTTCTACCACAAATTGTGCGGAAACCCAGACAGCCACTAACCGATATAAAAACTGGCTAAAGGGCTATAAAATCCAACTCTACCAAGAAGACTCAGAATCAATGCTGAGAACACTCAGTGGCAAGCAAACAAAGGCTTTTTGGTCACTTATATCAACCAAAGGCTTTCCAACACAAGATAACTTAACAACCAGTGTACCAGAAGAGTGCTGGATTACTCACTTTTCAGCCCTCTTTGATTCATCATTGCATCAAAGTGCAACCCCTTGTGGAGTTGCCAACAAATGGGACATTGAACACAACACAACCAACATCGAAAGTAAAATCATAAAGCTAAAACCATTGCATGCCCCCGGCCCGATGGGCTCTCTAACATGGACCTAAAGTCTAACCCTGTGCCGTGGTCTATCTTAGTGACCAAAATCTTCTAACCTTGTGCATCAACAAAATCAGTTCCCCCGTCTTGGAAGACAGCCAACGTCGTACCGATATATAAATCAGTTGAAAGAGATGACCCTAACAACTATCGCCCCATTGCACTGCTCGATAGCATTGGAAAGCTCTTTGGATTGTTTCTTCTAGACAGCTTCAAGGCCTGGGTTTCTTCATCTGAAGGTTGGGACCCATTCCAGACTGGCTTTACAAAAAATCTAGGCACAACGGCCAACATATTTACGCTCACAATTTTCAAGGCCAGCGTACTGGAAGTTGCCCCTCCTCTGTTCCTGGCCTTCATTGATCTGTCCAAAGCTTTCGACTAAGTCAACAGAGACAAACTGTGGAAAAAACTTCTCAAATGGAACTGCCCTCACTCTCTCTTGGAACCAATAAAATAATTATATTCGCAGACATCTATGAGAGTTCGACTCAACGGCACAGGTTTCCTTTCTACAATCATTCCAACGAGCCGCGGAGTGAAGCAAGGGCACCCATTGGCTCCGGCACTGTATAATGCTTACACAGGATACTACCAAACTCTGAAAAACACGTCAATGCCTTTCCACCAACTCTGGGCACCGAAAAGGTGAGTAGGCTGCTTTACGCGGACGACATCATTTTAATCGATCAAACCAAGATCGGGCTACAGAGAAAACTGGACAATTTGCATGAATATCTCAAAACCAACGACCTAGAAAGCAACACGGTGAAGACCAAAGTGATGCGACTGGACAAATCCTCCAAACGGAAAGTCCACGGTATATGGTATCTCGCTGGAGAACGACTGGAAGAAGTTGAAACCTTGAGATATCTGGGAATCACTTTCAGCAGCAAAAACAAAGAACTACTGATGCAAGAAACTCTGGTCCTTAAAAACAAAACCTTGACCAATCAAATGATTCTGATGGACAAAAAATGTAGTCGTTTCTCGCTCAAAGCAGCAATCACCTTCTACAAGGCGAATGTGGTTCCCGCCCTTACCTATGGAGCGGAAGCCATGCCAACGATCCCTGAAACCATCTGGCTAAAACTTGAAGGTTTTCTCTGGAGGAAATTGCTCCGCCTTCCAGCCTCCACTCCAATGGCTTTGATAAGAAGAGAGCTCAGTCTCCTCTCGCTCAAAGGAACAGTGTCTCTCAACTGCCTGATGCTCTACAGGAAAACAAGATCGTCCAAGGAAAAAATCTACACACTCATTCATGAAGAAATGAAGAAAGGCACCAACAATCTGCTTCAAGCATGGATTAGTAAAAACCAGACGACCTTAGAAGAGATAGGAAGCACTGAAGATGAACTTCTGACTAATCCAACCAAAACTGCAAAGAAATTCAAAGAAAGAGACTGGTGTGATACGCAGACAAAAGCGCAGAGCTACAAGCCCACAGCTCACCTACCCCCATTTGCGCAAAAATAAACGAGCCTATCAACTATTTACTGAAAATCCCAAATAAGAAAATCCGCTCAACCTTCCTGAGAGCAAGACTAAACATCTTGAAAATAAATGAGATACTGGGAATTCGAAGGAAAATGGCCATTAATTCCTGTTTTTTTTGTTCGGTGTCCAATACAATTGAAAGCCTGAAGCTCCTAATTCTCAACTGCCCAGCACTAGCCTCTAACAGAGAAATCCATCTTGGCCATCTATATTCACAATTTTCAAGGATGAAAGAAGAATATTGGTGGGCGTTTCTGATGAACAGGTTAAACTGAAAATCGGTCATTGCAATGGGAAACTTCCTGCATAGCCTTGAGTTGGACTCTCTCCCTTAGAAAGGTCAAGAGGAAAGGATTTAACCCTCGTAAGCCAACCTAAAAGAAATAAAATAAAGTTCACGAGGAAAGGTCTTCTTTTGTAAAAACTGTTGATACAGTATACTAAAAAAAAAAAAAATAGAGATTAGGTAAAAGAAAAGCCTTCCAGAGCAGGGTGGGCCCTAGCAAGTGACGCACAATGATGTTGTCGCTGTTCTGCGATCCGCCACTTCTGTGCCAATCACAACACAGATGATCACCCCAATCACACAATTGCCTGCTTCACAAACCTCCTTGACCCGGCTGCATATGACAAAACGGTTTGAAAATGTAATGTTGTTTACACCCCGGGAAGAAAGGCAGGTTTAAAAGCTGCCAGCAGGTGTACACCACCTTTTAAACTTGTACCTCCTTTATTCTTGCTTATCAGCACATACATGACAGAAACTGTAGCCCACTGACAGCTGAAGCCAGGGGTGTAGCAATGTCCCCTTTTAGCAGACCTCTGGTATGCAAATTACTGTCCAAGCTAGCCTACTGTTACTCCAGCTACAGCAGGAAGTGAGCATGGTGGAGAACCCTACATAATCCTCAGGCCACCAGCATGACACTTTAGGGACAACCTCCCCAGCCACCCCTCCACCTCTGGACACCACGCTCCTGCTTTCCATGCGCTCTGGCGGCTTATAGGGATAGCAGGTTTCTGTGATGATATAAGGCAAATTGTGTAAGTACCTTCTATTAGACATACCTGGTTATGATGTGGGTACTTAGGCACGTGATAGGAATTTGATTGAAATATATGAATATGATGTGAATACCTCTCCATTTGACACGGACATACAAACACACTATGTGAATGCTTGGATATAATATGGCAATTCCTTGAAAATGGTGGAAGCACTTGGCATTTGATTGGGATACCTTGCATTTAATATGAGTCTCGGTACTCTGATGGGAATACTTGTCCAATGACTTGGGCGCTTGGCCTAAATATAGCAAAAGGAGGCAAATTGTGGAAGGTCACGTATAATCAGGACCTTGGAGCAAACACTGAATACGTGCCATTGAGAAGGTGGTGCACACACAGACCCCAACTCCAGGGTGCCATATGGGAGGGTCAAGGAGTGTCACAGAGACAGGTCGAACCCAAGTCCATCGCCTGTCCATCTGTTTTCAAAAAGTGTTGCATCTGTTTAAATGAGTTCCATGTGATCTAATCGAATATTGTTAAAACAAAAACTTTATGAACGAAACATTTTTACCGAAAAAACATCACTTTTTTGTACTTTTTGTAATTGTGTGTGTCCTCCCAGACCAGGGGTCAAGTCCTAAAAATTTAAGTCGGGGAACTCATCAACAAACGTATTGGGATGTGACGTCACCAGAAATTAGCATATACAGTTGAAATAGTCACATTTAATTAAATTGTCTTTGCATAATCACCCAAACTGCATTGGACAAATGGCATTTGCCCTTCATAAAATCAACACACACAAAAACAAAAAGAGGAAATTTCCTTCTAATGGTGTTTTTGAAAACGTCAAACGGTGTGCATGTTTTAAACTCCAAGAATCAATTCAAATGTTTTCCCTGGTATTTGCAGTACGGAAATAGGACATTTCACCTTTAGTTTTTTATCAGGTTATATAGCGCAATAGTGCAGTGGTGGAGTGTCCAGCCTGCAAACCTGACAACTGTTTTTCGATCGTGAAGTCGACTTTAATTCATAAATTCAAAGAAGACATTCAATGTTTCTCATTTTAGCTGGGGGGGGGGGCTGAGTCCACCCTGTGAAAAAAGTGGGTGGACTTCGTCCCCCCGCGGGTACCCTCGACTTGAGCTCTGTCCCAAACCCCTGTTTCACTTTTTTTGTAACCCCAACCCAAACCCTTCCCCACCACTTTTTACCCCGTTCGTCACTGCCCACAAACCTTTTAAAAAAAATATATATATCGTAGTTTTTTCATTAATAATGTTTCGTTATAAAATCTATTCGTTATTACATTTTCGGTAAAATCACTGTATACCTACATTCGTTTCTATTTCTTGTTAAACCACTGATTCATCTGCTAAACAAGGACGTGTTAATTATGTAATCTGTGGTTGAGAATATTCATTTGGCTGACAGCGCACAACTAAATAGTGGAGGTGAAGTTAGTATGTTTGCTTTAAATAAATACATTTATGGGTGTTGAATTGGTTTCAACGTACATCCTTTTGCATAAGGTTAAACTGAGAAAAGCAGAGTGTGTGGAACTGTCCAAGGTATGACTTTACAGCAAAAGGCCCACAAGCAAGGTATCCACAGTTGTTTATGTAAATTCAACAAAGCACAAATGGGTTTGGGGGCATGTCCCCAATGTTCCCAGATACAGCATGGCTTTATTATGGTGTGGACCACCTCCACACTGCACTTTATTACACAGAGACTAGGTTCATGCAGTGAATCACTGAGAAGCATGTGTGTATATAACAACATTATCCTATTAATTTAATTCCTCCCAAGGCACCCAAACTTCTGGCATATACCCCTAAGTAATAGCAGCCCCCTCAAGTTCTGACACCACCCACCAGCCCCCCTCACCTCCGTCAATACCCCAGGCAGCCCCCTCAAGTCCTGACACCACCCACCATCCCTCCTCACCTCTGCCACTACCCCTGGGCAGCCCACGCAAGACCTAACAACACCCACCAGTCCCCCCACCTCTTCCAATACCCCCAGGCAGCCCCCTCAAGTCCTGACACCACCCAGCAGCCCCACTCAACTCACCACTACCACAGGCAGCTCACTGACCGTACACCCCCCTCCCCACATACCCCTGACATCTACCACCATCCACAGGCAGCTCCCTCAAGACCTGACACCACCCACCAGCCTCCCTGACCTCTGCCAATACCCCAGGCAGACCCTCAAGTTCTGAAACCACCCACCATCCCCCCTCACCTCCACCACTACCCCCAGACAGCACCCTGACAGTCTGCCACCCTACCAGTCCAATGTTCAGCCACAATGTACCTCAACCTCTGTGGAACTGCTTACACCATGAAGCAGACCTGCCACATGTCCACAACCAGCACAATCAAATGGTAGCACTGTTGTTGAATTTAGGACCAGACTATCTTCCCTTAACGTTAAGGAATATACCAGCTTGATCAGCAGAAACTGTAATTATTACCTTCGATTGCTAAGAAATATCCACCCTTTTTTAACTGAAAAGAATTGCACTACCATCGCCCATATAACAATGTTGTCATGGATAGATTATTGAAATGTCCTGTTGATTGGGGAAAATAACTCCTGCCTGCGGAAATGTCAGCTTATTCAGAATGATGCTTTTCGGATCATTAAGAACAATAAAAGGACAGACTATCTCAAAAGCACAGGAGAGATCTTCATTGGCTGTCTATACAAGATCATACCAACTTTAAAGCTTGCGCTTTTGTTCACCGCTGCCTCGAGGGAAGTCTGCTCATCTTCCTTAAAAGCCACAATTCATCTATATACTCCATCCAGATCATTGCGCTCGTCCAGACTGGAACTAGTAAACTGCCCTGGACTTAAACGTACCCGAGGCCTAGGAAGATGTTTCTCAATTTGTGCTGCTCAGTTCTGAAATTTAAAGCCACTTGATTTAATATTGAATGAGAACCTAGGGTCCTTTCGGAAATCCTTGAAAACCCACCTGTCAAATGAATAGTTCCTTGGAATGATTAAATATTCTCCCTCCTGATCGTGAACTTTGTGTCTCGTCTCTCTGTGTTAGTCTAATGTGTAAGTGTGTGCCCAGATGTCGGTGAGCTCCGACGCTTTAGAAATAAATAAGATAAAAATAAATAAAAAATCTCTTCTCACTCCCTGGAAGAACTGAATCTGGACAGCACACTGTTGCACCACCTACACTATGGCCACCACATGTACATGTGACATGGGAATGAAATGCAAAGTGGCATTTTCATATTCGCCATGTGTCATGTGTCATTGTAAAGGCCTCAAAGCACAGCAAGTGAATGCCTGTGGAGGACAGAGTACACAGAATCATAGATTGGCCATATCCACGAAGAATGACTGAGCGCATTACAGCCTGGTTGGTATGGGTGGCAAAGTCCCTGTCAGGGATGAAAACATGACAGGCCTGTGCATTGGCGATGGGAAGCCAGTCAAAGGGTGCGTGACTCAGTGAGACAGGAAATGTCTTCCGCCACACAGAAACAGCAAACATCAAACTCATCTACATTCCAGTGGCAGAGGTGGTGCATGACATGAGAGCAGGCAGTGCATGACTGCAGATGTCGGGGGGCGTGTGAGCATGACATGGGAGTGACACAGCAATGAAATGTCAAATGCACAAGTGATGTATCCAGGCCACCCATCCAGAGTGAGCCCACTTACCAGCGCAGCACCCACGATGTGAAATACGCGCTACAGTGAATAGAGTGTGGTCAAATACACAGCCCCAGCATCCTTTAAGGGGACACATGAAAAAAAGTGGGCCTGAAATTAAACAGGGCAAAAGAAACACCACCTCCAGTGGCAAATATGCAGAGGCAATACAGATGACACCAAATACTACACACAACGTAAACATGTGGATTGTGTGGAAATACACATGAACAGGTGGCAATCCATCCCCAATGAGAGTTAACAAAAACCATCATAAGACATCCACACATCACCACAACCATACCCGTATGTACACCTCCACACACACATAACTGAAGCCTCCACGCCAACCACACCGATACACTGATAGCAAATCCGCAGTGCCCCTGCACACGCATTGACATATGAAAATCATCCAGTGCACCCTCAAGCTGTCTGATGGCCACACCCCCACATGTCAGGCACATCTGAACCCCTCCAACAGCAAACATAATAGCATCAACATGACACACACAGACAGGCCACAATACACATAACTGACAATAGCAGATGCACTGGGAGAACATTGAGAAAATGAAATGCGTAAACAGGACAGACAAATAGACTGCACGAAGCGTAGAATGAAGTCATGGAAAACCTGAAATTTAACTATAACATGAAAAATAGAGATGGAATGACTTGAAAGTCCAGTAAAGAAAAAGAAGGAAATTAAAGTCACAAATTAAACCTAATCCAAAATAAATTAAGTGATGGAAAACATGTATTGAAATTGAACTATATACATGAAAAAAGGGAAGGAATATCTTTAAAGTCTGGGGAATAATAAATAAAAAGTCACAAATGAAACCTAATCCTAAATAACTATTTACAAAGGCAGCGTCTAGTGCTCCCCAAACTCTGACAACCTTTCAAAAAGGGCTGAGTTGCAGGAATCATCCTCCTCCCTCAGGCAGGCCTTCATTGTTGCCTGAAGGGCTTGCAGGGTGGCACCATCTGTTGTTCCACCACCTCTGCCGAACTACAAGTTACCTCCAGAATGGCAGCCCACCCCCACGTATGCTGCCATGCCACCTCAGCCCTGGCCACCATCACTGCAGCCTCCCATGCCCGCTGCCTCTCTGCCACCAGCTGCCTCTGGTAGCGCAGGAAAACCCAGAAGATAAACCCTAAATGGCCCCTGCTGCAAAGGTGCCACATGCTTTCTCGGGACGGGATCCCTGTCTCAGCCTCATAGTCATTATGTGCTGCTGTGCAGAGTGGAAGCTGTGTAGCTACACCCTGTAACGCTCACCTGATTCCCGTAGAGGCGCCGGTCTTGACTGGGCGTATACCGTATCTTCAAAGGTGATGTGTAACACACGGCTGGCTCTTTGGGCTGGACCTCTGTGCACTGTATGTCTGACTCGAAGGGTAAGATGTCTGCAGATAGAAAATATAGGATTAAGGAACTGGGTTATTGAATGTCTCTCTCTTCTTCCCTTTCTCTTCTCCTGTAGAACCCCAAAGGTTAACGCTCTCACCTTAGGTAAGTGAACGCCGTGCTCTCCATCTGCCTCGGGGCAGGGTGCTGTAACCAGTTTCTTCACTGGATAAGGGGAGCAGGCCTCTTGACTTCAGAGGACTGCTGTCCGTCGTTTACTGCACGAACGGTAAGTTTCGAGTAATTCTAATGTCTTTAAAGTCTTTAGTAATGATGTTTCTTGTTTTGCAGGGTTCCGGCGATGGCGGATGACGGGCTGAAGTGAGTTGAAGATGGAGTTCGTGTGATGAATAGAAGCGCCTGGAAGCACGTAAGTAAGCGCTTGTTGCCTGCTTCACGATGCGCTCTAACTGTCTTTTTATTTTGCAGGTACAAGTTCGGAGCGGCTGCAGGGTGCCGGAATACCCACTGGGTTAGATGTGGAAAGGAGTAATGGCACGTGAGTATTAAAGTTCCCCAATGTCTTTAAACGCACCTTGTTTTGTCTTTCAGATGCGGGATGCAGCGCCGAAGGCCTCCGGAGCGTGCGAAGAGTTGGTAAGCTTTAGTCTTTCAGATGCCGGAATGCAGTGCGAGGCGTTGGTGACAGTCGATGGACCAGGTAAGTGAAGAGCTGTCACTGAAGACCGTAATGCTAACCTGTTCTTTCTTGTCTTTATAGGTGTTGCTGAAGACTGGATTCAGGATGGTAAGCCTTTTTCCTTAGGCCCAGGATCAGATGCAGAAGACACGATGAGCGTTCTGCTGCAGAGGATGCAGAATAACGCAAAGCAAGATTCATCCATCGGGTGTGGTTTAAATAGCCTCCTGTAGTGCTTAGGTGTCTCCTTCCACAGCCACGCCTAGGTAAGAAAAGAGTTCCTGCTTTCCAGAAGAGTTCCAGTGTTCTGAATCTAGGGAGTGGCTCCTGCCCCACCCAACAGGAAAAGTAGTTCCAAACAGAAGAGGATCAGAGGCTCAACTGGCAGGCAAGTAAGCAGCATGGTCTGCTGCAGGTAAGTCCACCCAAGCATTATGAGCCCGGCGCTTCCAGCGCTGGGACTGGGCATATTTATGAGCCTGGTGCCACTGGCGCCAGGACTGGGTCCAAAAGGTCCCAATTGGGACTGGTTGGCACTCGGAACCTGGGTTATGGATCTGCTTCCAAGGGAGTTGGGAAAACCCTGACCTTTTGGAAGCAGAGATCATGACAGTACCCCCCCTCAAGGCCCCTCCCAAACCGGGCTTCTCCGGGGGTTTTGGCTTGTCAGGAAATGTTCGGTGAAATCTTTTGATTAGGCGAGGAGCGTGGACATATTCAGCAGGTTCCCAGGATCTCTCTTGGGGGCCGTAGCCTTTCCAGTCAATTAGGTAAAATAGTTTAGATTTGGAGATCTTGGAGTCCAGAATGCTTTTGACTTCAAACTCGAGTTCTCCATCAACTAGGATAGGTTTTGGAGATTTAGTTAGTTGGGTTTGAGGTTGCACGGGTTTTAATAGAGAGACGTGGAAGACCGGATGTATCTTCATGTGCGGGGGCAAGTCCAACTTGACCGCTACTGGGTTTACTATGGTAGTGATGGAATAGGGACCAAGGTATCTTGGGTTGAATGTGCGTGGCCCTTTTAGAGGTAGATATTTGGTGGATAACCAGACTTGATCCCCTACTTGATATTCAGGGGCTTCCTTCCGATGTTGATCTGCTCCTTTCTTGTATTGTTCTTTAGCCCTTTGAAGGTGAGAAACAGCTTCCTTAAAGGCTTGGGTGATTGTAGAATGCAGGTAGTCTACTGCTGGTGTTTCAAGATCTTGGAGGGGATCCAACTCCGAGGTTCGAGGGTGACTGCCGTACAAAAGAAAAAACGGGGTTTTCCCAGTTCCCGAATGGACAGAGTTATTGTAGGCATATTCGGCTATCCAAAGGATGTCTTTCCAAGTTTTTTCAGTTTGTTGCAGCATGCAGCGTAAATAGTGTTCCAGAGTTTGATTGGTCCTCTCGGTTTGTCCGTCGGTCTGAGGGTGGTGACTGGTCGATAGTCTCACATCAATTTGAAACGACCGACAGCAACTTCGCCAAAAATGAGAAATAAATTGACTACCTCGATCCGAAATTAGAACCGAAGGAAAACCGTGCAGTCGGACGATGTTTTCGAGAAATTCTCGGGCCAGAGTTGCTGCTGTGGCAAGCCTTTGAGCGGAATGAAATGCGCCATCTTGGAGAATAAGTCCACGATTACTAGAATCGTATTGTATCCGGAGCATGGAGGTATATCGGTGATGAAGTCCATAGAAAGCGTATGCCAAGGGCGAGGTGGGATGTCAATAGGGCGTAAGAGGCCTGCTGGTCTTTCCTTTTGACTCTTGTTTTGGGCGCATACTCCACAGGACATTATAAAGTCTCGGATATCTTTTTTCCAAGACGGCCACCAGAAGTAGCGCTTGATCTTTTCTGAGGTCTTGGCCATACCGGGATGTCCTTCCATTAAAGAATCGTGATAACAAGAGATTACTTTTTTCTGTAAATCTGTGCTGGGTAGGTATAATCGTTCTTGGAAATACAATAAGTTGTCCTTTACTGCAAAGTCCTTTCCCTGCAGATGCCAATTCTGTATGTCTGCTGGAGTTACAAGTTGCCTGGCTTTATCCTTAACTTCCTCTATGGATTCTGTGGCGATTACACCCAGAATTCTTTGTTCGGGAATGATTGGTACAGGTTTAGGGTTGATCAAGTGTTCTTCCACTCCCATCCGAGAAAGGGCATCAGCTTTACCGTTCTTTGTACCAGGTCGATAGGTAATTATGAAGTCAAACTCGGCAAAGAATAATGCCCAACGGAGTTGTCTAGAGGATTGGGCTTTTGCGGTTTTCAAATATTGCAGGTTTCGGTGATCCGTAATCACAGTAACGGTGTGTCGGGCCCCCAGCAGATAATGCCGCCAAGCCTTAAAGGCAGACTTGATAGCCAGAAGTTCCTTGTCAGTAATCGTGTAATTGATTTCAGGAGGCGAGAATTTGCGGGACCAAAATGCCACGGGATGCAATTGATTGGTTACCGGGTCCTTTTGTGATAGAACTGCCCCCATGGCAAGGCTTGATGCATCAGTTTCCACGATGTAGGGGAGTTCGGGGCGAGGGTGTTTTAAGATTGGTGCAGAGATAAATTTAGTCTTCAAATCCTGGAAAGCTTGTTCCGCCTCGGTAGACCATTCAAAACGTTTGTTTTTCTTTAACAAGGCAGTGATGGGCTGGACTATTCGAGAGAATTCGGGGATAAACCTGCGGTAAAAGTTAGCGAAGCCTAACATGCTTTGCACACCTTTTACGGAGGATGGTGATGGCCATTTGAGAACTGCATCGACCTTCTTTGAATCCATGCGCACTCCGCCAGGTGATAATATGAATCCCAAGAATTCAACTTCAGTCACGTTGAAAACACATTTTTCCAACTTAGCGAAAAGTTTGTGTTGACGCAATCTTTCGAGGACCATTTTCACGTGTTTCCGATGTTCAGATTCCGATGAAGAATAAACGAGGATGTCGTCAATGTAAACAACAACACACACATCTATGAGCTCTCTGAGGACATCATTCATAAAATATTGAAAGGCGGCCGGGGCATTGCAAAGTCCGAAGGGCATGACCTGATATTCAAATAGCCCATACTTGGTGCGGAAGGCCGTCTTCCATTCATCGCCCTCTTTTACTCGTACCAAGTGGTAAGCTCCTCTAAGATCCAGCTTTGTATATATGCATGCTTTTCTGACTTGGTCCAGGAGTTCAGGGATCAAAGGTAACGGATATCTATTCTTAACGGTGATCTGGTTCAGGGAGCGATAATCTATACAAGTTCTAAGGTCTCCTTCCTTTTTTGGAACGAAGAACAAAGCTGAAGAAGCAGGGGACTTGGAAGGACGAATAAACCCATTTGCCAGGTATTGATCCAGGTATTGTCGAAGGTGAAGGTTCTCAGGCTCGGTGAGGGCATAAATTCTACTACAAGGAGGAGTAGATCCAGGTATCAGGTCTATCTGGCAGTCATAAGACCTATGAGGAGGTAGAGAGTTAGCCTGATCCTTCCGGAAAACATCTTGGTATTCCAGGTATTCGGGAGGTAACTGGGGAGTCTCTGAAGAAATTGCTGCCAGTGCAACACCAGGTGGAGGGTGACAAGTAGAGACACATTCTGGAAACTGGACCGTTCTTGCTCGCCAATCGATCAGAGGATTGTGTTTCTCTAACCAAGGTATTCCTAGAATAATCTGAAACTGAGGGGCCTTGATCACATCGAACACGATCTTCTCATGGTGTCCATCTTGACTTACTAGCGTCACCTCTTGAGTGGTATGCGTTACTGGCCCGGAGGCTATCTCCGTACCATCCACCGTAGTAATGACGTCCTTTACAGCCTTGGGACAAAGAGTTAGATTCATCCTCAAAACCATTTCATGATCCACATAATTGCCGATGGCACCGCTGTCGACATAAGCTTCAATTGCATGTAATCGATCCGGATTATCAGGGCTAATGAGGACCATAGGTATCACGAAATGCGAGGTCACGGAACTGGTTTTCACGCTCGGCAAGAGGACCTCTATTCTTGTCGGGCGAGGTCGTTTCCCTGCTCAGAGTTTGTAACTTTGGTAACTGCAGCTCCTACTGCCTTCTTGGCAGGTTTCTCCGGACAGTCTCGAAGAAAGTGCCCTGAGTTTCCGCAATAGAGGCATAATTGCAACTGTTTTCTCCTTTCCCGCTCCTTTTGTGTTAGAGGACCTTTCAGACCCCCTATTTGCATGGGTTCCCCGGAGTCTACTCCTTTGGAAGGAGTTGGCGGTTTGGAAAATACTCGAGCATCAAACTTGGAACGATCGGCCTTCCTGTTCTGCAGTCTGTGATCTATTTGAACGACTAAGTCTATATAGTCCGAACAATCTTGTGGGGGATTCACTACTTGGGCTAACACATCTTTGAGCTCTCCACGTAGACCTCTATAAAACAGCGTAATCCTTTTGTCCTCAGGCCATTGAGTTTCCACTATCAGTCTGTTGAAAGACGCAATATAAGCCAAAAGGTCTTGATTACCTTGTCGCAACGAAAGAAGCTCATTGTCCAAGGCCTGCCCCTGTGAATATCTTGCGAACAGTTTTTCCATACTGAGCTGAAAAGCTTGAAAATCATGGAGGACCGGATCATCTTGATTTACTAGAGGGATCGACCAGTCTGCCGCATTGCCACTAAGGTACGAAAGCACGAAAGCTACTTTAGCTTGATCAGTTGGAAAGGCTGCTGGCCGGCATAAGAAATGCAACCGGCACTGATTGATAAATATTGCAAACCTCTTTGGGTCACCAGAAAATCGTTCGGGCGGAGCCAGAGGTACATTCCCAGGTAGGTTGATCTGCACTGGATTCATAGAGGATATAGAAGGAAGATTTCCCCCAGATGCGGGTAACGGGGTCTGTCCGGCTTGTGACTGTAGCAATTGTCTAGCAAGATCATCTGTTCGCTCCTTGGAAATAATCAGTTCCCTTCTTAGAGCGTTCGTTTCCTGACGGGCTGCATGCACTTCTGCCCTTAGTTCCCCAAGTAACTGGGCTAGCTGGTCGGTATCCGAGGTTTCCATAGCGCCTGGATGGGAGTTTTGTGGTAGGCTTTGCGTTCTGTAACGCTCACCTGATTCCCGTAGAGGCGCCGGTCTTGACTGGGCGTATACCGTATCTTCAAAGGTGATGTGTAACACACGGCTGGCTCTTTGGGCTGGACCTCTGTGCACTGTATGTCTGACTCGAAGGGTAAGATGTCTGCAGATAGAAAATATGGGATTAAGGAACTGGGTTATTGAATGTCTCTCTCTTCTTCCCTTTCTCCTCTCCTGTAGAACCCCAAAGGTTAACGCTCTCACCTTAGGTAAGTGAACGCCGTGCTCTCCATCTGCCTCGGGGCAGGGTGCTGTAACCAGTTTCTTCACTGGATAAGGGGAGCAGGCCTCTTGACTTCAGAGGACTGCTGTCCGTCGTTTACTGCACGAACGGTAAGTTTCGAGTAATTCTAATGTCTTTAAAGTCTTTAGTAATGATGTTTCTTGTTTTGCAGGGTTCCGACGATGGCGGATGACGGGCTGAAGTGTGTTGAAGATGGAGTTCGTGTGATGAATAGAAGCGCCTGGAAGCACGTAAGTAAGCGCTTGTTGCCTGCTTCACGATGCGCTCTAACTGTCTTTTTATTTTGCAGGTACAAGTTCGGAGCGGCTGCAGGGTGCCGGAATACCCACTGGGTTAGATGTGGAAAGGAGTAATGGCACGTGAGTATTAAAGTTCCCCAATGTCTTTAAACGCACCTTGTTTTGCTTTCAGATGCGGGATGCAGCGCCGAAGGCCTCCGGAGCGTGCGAAGAGTTGGTAAGCTTTAGTCTTTCAGATGCCGGAATGCAGTGCGAGGCGTTGGTGACAGCCGATGGACCAGGTAAGTGAAGAGCTGTCACTGAAGACCGTAATGCTAACCTGTTCTTTCTTGTCTTTATAGGTGTTGCTGAAGACTGGATTCAGGATGGTAAGCCTTTTTCCTTAGGCCCAGGATCAGATGCAGAAGACACGATGAGCGTTCTGCTGCAGAGGATGCAGAATAACGCAAAGCAAGATTCATCCATCGGGTGTGGTTTAAATAGCCTCCTGTAGTGCTTAGGTGTCTCCTTCCACAGCCACGCCTAGGTAAGAAAAGAGTTCCTGCTTTCCAGAAGAGTTCCAGTGTTCTGAATCTAGGGAGTGGCTCCTGCCCCACCCTACAGGAAAAGTAGTTCCAAACAGAAGAGGATCAGAGGCTCAACTGGCAGGCAAGTAAGCAGCATGGTCTGCTGCAGGTAAGTCCACCCAAGCATTATGAGCCCGGCGCTTCCAGCGCTGGGACTGGGCATATTTATGAGCCTGGTGCCACTGGCGCCAGGACTGGGTCCAAAAGGTCCCAATTGGGACTGGTTGGCACTCGGAACCTGGGTTATGGATCTGCTTCCAAGGGAGTTGGGAAAACCCTGACCTTTTGGAAGCAGAGATCATGACACACCCTCAGATTTGATGACTGTTGTTGGGGTGTACCTCAAAGGTTCCTGCTGACCCTCCACTGCCTGTAGCTTTGTTGGTGCCTCGTTAGGCACAGTGACCACCTCATCTCATGTTGAAGGGACTCCCACATTGGGCAGTGACGTTAGCACCACCAGACGGGGGGCGCTGGTGGGACTGGTGCACAGGGATCTTGCTGGAATGTGGCCTGGAAGGCATCATGCAGGACAACTGGTGCACAGAGGAGGAAGAGGAGGAGGTAGTCGCTACAGAGAACAGCCCATGAAGCCCACCCGAGAAGATTGCTGTTGCCAGCAAGGTCAGCAAGGCCATGAGGCGGCACAGCTCATTGTGATGATACGCAAGCATACTACGAGTAGCCTGTACATCATCACAGATGACTGCGGTCTGCCGGGTGAGACCAGTGCGCAGGGGCAACGCATGATCCCGGATGCACACATCAGCTGTCATGGGTCATGGGTATGCAGGTCTGTGTGGAGGCATACCGGAAGGTGGGAACTACTGCATACAATGGCCCAGAGACAGAATTTTGTGCAGGCACCTCCATGGTGGCCTCCACAGCCTCATGCCCCTGGGACAGGGTTGTAGCATGCATATCCTCCTCAACGGCCCCACCTGACCTGATTGGCTGGGCTGCAATGGCCGCCGCCTCCACCTCCATCAACCTGGATGACTCCAGGGTGTCTTCCCCCATGGAAGGCCCCTGTGGGGCATCACTGTGTCCCACTGCTGCTGATGAGTCCCCTGCCTCCTTCACCTTCTGGGACTTACCCCCAGAAGCCAAACCCAATGATCAAGGTGCTCCCTTGGCCACATCGCTCCCCAAAGCGGAGCTCTCAGGGAAGTGGCTGGGGTCTACACCTTGGTCTGGTGGCTCGGTCCCTGCGATCATGCTCAACAGCAATACTTTCACGCTCTTCTCCAGATGCAGCAACTGTGGGAAAGGAGATATAGAACACTGACATCAGTCAACAGTGTCAATGAATGTGTGGCAAACACAACATTCACAGTAGCATGAAGTTGTCATGGGTGCAGCAGAAAAAGCCACACACGGCCATGCAATTCCCATGAAAGCAGACACTGCACTCAAGGGTCAATGAGCATAGTCAAGACACATTCACATGTCAACACAGCACATAGAGGGTGTTCCACAGACAAACACCAAGAAAGATGACATGGCCAGATAGCAATGCCAAGGTGACTCAACTGCAACCTGCTGCGTTGCCATGGGAGTCATGGCACAGGGGCACAGGGGTGGGCATGGAGTCAACTGGTAGGTTGGCCTACCACAGAATGCATGGGAAAACAGATGCACCGGGCACTGCTGGGAACACATTGGAGGCAAGACACCCAGTGGAATGGTGGATCTCAGTAGACACTCATAAATGTACTACAAACAGCATGCCCATGCAAACAACTGTTTGGGCATCTGTCCACAGAATAACATCAACCAACATGCCCCCTGATAGCCTGACCTGTAAGCATGCAACACATACTTGCACATATTTCCCGCACAAACGTTAGTATACTGTAGCCCCAAGCTCATAAACATGGCATGATCACACGTCAACTCAGACTTCACAAGCAGCGGGATGACAGAACACATCAATGTCCCTGAAAGGTCAAAGCTCCAACATGATAATCACCAACATCCATACACACACATCACCTCCAGACTTTGAGGGTGAAGGGCTACACTTTGTGGTGTATCACACAGCAATATGTCCATCAACCATGCCCATCACGTAGGCACAACATAGTAATCTGGCACCCTTACTGTACAAGCACGTGTAACCATCAATTGACATTGCATGTGCAGAGCTCGTGCAAGGCAACCACTACGAACACTGCACATACCAGTGCATGTCCAATCAACAGATGTCTGACATCATGCATGGCAAGCATTGTCTGGGGCGGCATGCCGCTGTGGATCACTGAAAAACAGATGCTGCATACATAAGAGAGTAACTGAAATCATGCAGGCCCATGCACAACACACATGCACTGTAGAGCAGTGCACCACTAGGCTACTCACCAGCAGCATCCATGCATCATTTCCACTCACAGATCTGGGGATATCGCTCGGGGTAGAACCTCACCAGGACACACAGATTGTTGTGGAAAGCTTGCATCTGCCCGCACAGTGCACCTCCACGGTAGCACCGGCCTCGAGGGCTTGCAATGCCTTGGTGAGTCCTGGACTTGAGGTCCTCCCATCGCTTGTGCAAGCTCTTTGGGCAACGGACTACCACCCCCTACGTATTGATGGCAGCCGTGATGTTCACACAGATCTGCTTGTGTCCTTCAGTCCCCTGCTGCGTTGCTGGTTTGAAGAGGGCATCATAGTTCTCCAGGGCCAGATCCACCAGAATGTCAAGTTCTTTGGAGGTGAAGTTGGCAGCCCTGTGCCTCCCTGCCGTGGGGGTGCTGCTTGGTGAAGATGGCCGAGACATGTCAACCCTGAGGCAGTTGTAATATTGTTATTATTATTACAGGGCCAGGCACAGGTGCACAGGAAATGGCAATGTTAATGTTAATGTTAAATGACATTTGTACCACGCACTATCACCACCGGAGTGGTCCCCTGGTGCTCTGGCGGCTCTGAAAGAGGAGGGGAGGTTGAGTTAGTGGGAGGAAGCAGGAAAAGTGCAAGAGAGCACTGATGTGCTGTTGGCGGCCTCAGCCCGGTGGGTCCGTTGGCTGGGCCTGGGGTGTTTGCGGCCGGTAGTCGTCGTGTATTGTTGTGCGAGTCTTTGGGCCTCATTGCACGGATGGCGGTGAACCATGGCGCTATTAGCGCCATGGTTCATGCCGGTAAAATACCGGCACCGCCTTGGTGGAAAAGGGAATTACCGCCCTATTCCAAGGTTGGAGGGGCGATAATTCCCCCTTCCACCATTGCCCTTCCCCATTCCCATTTTTGCCCCATAGGGCTCTATGGGAATGGGGAAGGCGCTAATTACGGTACCGCAAATTGCGGTACCGTAATTAGCTCTCTGGTCCCTTTGCGGGTTGGTTTTTTAATGCCTGCAATAAGCAGGTGTTAAATTCCCCAAGCCGCAAAGGGACCTCGTAGTAAGGCGGTAAGGATTTACCAGTACCGGTAAAATACCAGTACCGGTAAACCCTTACCGCCATCCGTGTAATGAGGCCCTATGTATGTTTTTGTTTTGTTGTTGCAATGTAGTGAAGTTTGTGCGGTTTGTTGTGCTGTAGTTTTTGGTTGCGTTTGGTTTGGAGTTTGAGAGGTGTATGCAGAAGC
Organism: Ambystoma mexicanum; assembly: GCF_040938575.1. Taxonomy (NCBI): domain Eukaryota; kingdom Metazoa; phylum Chordata; class Amphibia; order Caudata; family Ambystomatidae; genus Ambystoma; species Ambystoma mexicanum. The sequence continues at coordinate 744,465,380 of NC_090928.1, forward strand.
GGAAATTGTTAGTGGGGTTGGTTAGTTTGCAACTCTGTCCTGAATTGAGGCGCTCGGCTTACAAAGTCTCCCCTGATGCACCTCTGTCCTGATCTGGGTCCGTCTGGCATACAAGGTTCCTTCCTCCACTGGCCCTCACCTCTATCCCGCTCTCTCATAGCCACCCCTGTCCTCCCTTCATATTCCTGTGGCCAGTGTACCTGCCAATGTCAACATCTCAGGTAGTGTGGTGATTGCCAATATCTCGACAATTCCACAACACTGTTGTACCTGGCGGTAACTAAGGGGCGGGCGAAAGTGTTGGTGGGGTTGGCTGGGGTAGTGTCCGTGCGTGACGCCTGTGTTCCAGTCTATCCGGTGTCACCCGCCCAGGTGTCGCGGGAGCTTCCCTGTCGGTTTGGGGTTGTCCGTGTCCTTTCCAGTTTAGTCATCCTTTTTCCGTTTTGGTTTTCAGTTTTTAGTCTGTGGTGTTGAGGAGCCAGGTTTTTAGTGATTTCCTGAATTTTAGGTTATCTTCGGTGTTTCTTATTTCTTTTGGGATGTTGTTCCAGGTTTTTGCGGCTAAGTGGTAGAAGGAGGTGCCTCCAAGTTTTTTCTTGAGGTATGGTTTGAGTTCCAGGCGGATTTCTTAGCTTGATCAGAGGGGTCTCGTTGGTTTGTAGACTGTTATTTTCTTTTGTAGGAATTCTGCTCCTTGTCTGCTGATTGCCCTGTGCGTTATGCACATTGTTTTGAAGGTGATGCAATGTTTTACTGGGAGCCAGTGTAGTGTTTTTAGGGCTGGTGTGATGTGGTCTCTTCTGGATAGTTTGAGGAGTAGTCTTGCTGCTGCATTTTGGATCCGTTGCAGTTTCTTCAGAAGGTATTCTGGTATTCAGAGGTAGAGGCTGTTTGCACAGTCGATTTTTGACATAATTAGGGCGAAGATAGTGAGTGTTTTGCGCATGAAGGAGAGAAAAGGTAGAATTCTTCTTGCAGCGTGAAGGAGGAAAAAGCATGTCTTCACTGTTGCATTTATTTGTGGTTCTAGGTTTAGGGTGTTGTCCATTAGGACTCCCAGATTTTTTACTACCTTCGATGGTGTTGGTGCGTTTCCCATTACTGTAGGCCATGGGATGATGGTTTTGTTCTCTTGGTATTTGGATATGATCATGATTTCGGTCTTTCCTGGGTTGATTTTCAGGTTGTTGGCATCCATCCAGTTGAAGACTTCTTTTAGACAGTCGATTAGAGTTGAATGGTCGGCATTGGTGTCTTTGATTTTGTAGATAATTTGAGTGTCATCTGCGTAGTTGTAACATGTAATGTTGTATTTTTTGAAGATTCTGATGACCGGAGTCTGATAGATGTTGAAATAATGGAGATAGTGAGGATCCTTGTGGCACTCCACAGTCATTAACTCGTGGAGTGGATTTGAAAGTTTTGATCCATACGGTTTGTGTTCTGTCTGCTAGGAATGATTTGGTCCAGCCTAGTGCTGTGTCTGTTATACCTATGTCTTCTAGTCTTTTGGTCAGGGCGTCGTGGCTAACTGTGTCTAAGGCTGCCGAGAGGTCAACAGGCACTCCCAACTCAATGCAGGTGGGCAGCAGGCACTCACTCTGGGCAGACAGCAGCAGTTGGCAAAGTGGTATGCAGCCCCTGGCAGGAGGAGGCAGTATAATTGGCACTTGAGGCAGGGGAAGGGGTAGTCTTCCATGTTGCATCAGAGGCAGCTAAATACAGAGTAAAGGCCCTTACTGAGTATGTTACGTGACACGCGCTGTATGCAGCATACCTACGCGGCTCACGGCAATGACAATGATATTTAAGGGGTGTGACACGCATCACTGGTTGTGTGCACGAAGGTACGAAGATGGACGAGAATCGCATACATGTATTTGGGGGTGCTACGCAAGCTGTTTCCTTCAAGTAACGCGTAGCATATTTTTCTCTGTGGGGGTAGCCGCTGTGCATGCGTGCATGTATTTTTTGTCCATTTTGAGGCCTACTTCACGTACGTAATTTCTATGTTTTGGGGTGCCACTGCATACCACTTTTTTCTCCTTTTGAAGCTTTCTCGGTATCACACATGCAATTGTTGGCTCTTGGGGTACGACTGCATATTATGTACCACTTTTTTCTCCTTTTGGAAGCTATCTGGGTATTGCATATGGAATCTTTGTTTTTGGGGCAGCACTGCGTATTGTGTATTGCTTTTTTACTGTTCGGAAGCTTTCCGGATATCGCGTAAGAAATTTTTGTTTTTGGGATGCTACTGTGTATCCCATACCACATATTTTTCCTTTTGGGGTATATTGCAGCCTTGCTGGAAAACACTTCTACAGAGTACATCACATAGACGGTTCCGTTCCTCATATTGCCGAGAACAATATATTGGTGTGCATTCCATTCATCCTTTTCATCTGCACAGTGAGTGGTAAGGCCTGAAAAGGGAAAAGGAATTAGATGTGGTGAGGACATGTGTGCCCCAGCCCCAGGAGGACGTGGTGTGCCTCAGCCCGCTGGGGACACGGAACCTGGACGTGGATGTGGCAGTCTTAGACAAGTGAAGCTGCACACCTAGGGCCGCTAGGACCAAGAGGGGTCACCCTGCAGAGCAGGAAGGGGCTCCTCCCCAAGTCATGGCACAGGAGAATCTTCAGCAGAGAAATAGGCCTTCACTGAAGATGAGCTCCAGGTCCTTGTTTCACAGAACACTATTATGAGATCTAACCATATGCGGGCAGCGCCTATACTCCAGCGCAACGATTGGTGCATTGGAATATGGACACATCTCGCAATAATGCATGTGGTGTAGAGGTACAAATGCTGAACAAGTCCAAAAGCGGATGAATGACCTCACGCAATGGACCAAGAAGAAGCTCAGTGACAACCTGGCCTATGCACAGGCCACTGGAGGGGGGCCAGCAGAGGAAGAGCAGCTAACCCCCATCAAAGAGGTTACGAGTCAACTCATCAGCATTGAGTAGGTAAAAGGCGTGGGAGGTGTGGAGACCTATAAGGAGACATCTGGTGAGTGGCATTTGTGTGCATCACATGTGTGGACTTTCATGTTTGAGTAACATATATGTGTGTCTTAATTCAGCTGGCTGCAGTTGACAGCCATCCTTGGCCAATACATGTTTGCTACCATATTCACTTCTGTGACATGACCTGCATTCTGTGAGGCTGCTGTGTGGTTCACATCTGTTTGACATGCTTGTGTGACAGTACACATCACTGTCTACTGGGCCTCACAGCTAAGCCCGTACTTGCTTGCAGGGTTGTAATGTCAAAAACATGTGCACATAGCAAGACCCCATGATGTGCCCCCTTGACAGGCACACATCACCCACAAGGCACACCTGTGTCACATGCAGAAATTCTTCATCCATTAATCAATAATTGCCACATTCTTGGGTCCTGTCTCTTTGCATTGTAAATCAAGTGCATGCAACATATGTCGTCCATGCTCATCATTTGCTGCTGCGGTGCATGTATGAACTGCCACCTACACTTTAGGAAAGACTCATCAAGATTTAGTATAAAGCTGACTGTAATGACACACTGTGGTGTGACCAGCATGCTGGGGTATGAGTGAACACAGACCATTGCCCTGTGTGGCAGGCAGTATTTTTGGACAACTTAACTTGGAAATTACAATGGCACACTCTAGTTAATTCATAGGTGAAATCAAATGATGGGGGGCCATCATGCCAAGGTGGTCAGTCTGGTTCTCTCCCATAGATATGTCTGTAGACAGCCCAAGAGAAAGGTTACAGAGTTGATTCATGCCAATGAGTGTGCCTGTCTGCATTGTATGTCATGTATGGGCATTTTCAAATAGCAAATATGAGGGTTGTATACGAATTGTTCGTTTTACAACTGTTCGAATGACAATTGACCTTTTCACAATTGACCGAATTGTGAAGGTCAATTGTACCATATATGTGGGGGGAAACCCCCCACAACCCCCCACCCAACGCCAAACCCCCCAAAACCCATATATATATATATATATATTACCAAACCTATATTACATGGCCACGCTAGTGGCCATGTAGTTATGGTTAAGTTGCAGTTTCCATAGGAAGAGCACTTTTTGGGTGGCTTATAACTTCGCTCTCCCTGGACGAATCCTCACCAAACTTTGCAAAAAACAGTATTTGGGTCACTCTGAATTTTTTTGCAAAGTTTGGTGAGGATTCGTCCAGGAGGGGCAAAGTTATAGGGGGGGTCCCAAAACTTTTTTTTTCCCATAGACATAATGGGAAAAAAATTTGCTCACGCCTACAGCCCAAACCGCTGGACGGATTTACACCAAATTTGTGGCAGGAGCGGCGGCTTGGTCCCGAAAGCGTGCTTTGCTTTATTTGGTGTAAATCCGTCCAGTAGTTTTTAATAAAATGACAAAAATGTAAGTGAAAAAAATTAGTGATATCTGTGTTCGCTTCGCGGAAACACTTCCCCGTTCGCTCCGCGGACAGGACGGTGATTGGGCAAGCAGCTTGCGTGATGTCCGCGGACATCTGACGTGCACTCTCATTGGATGCGGTGAAAGCGTGCAGTGCGTCTGGCTTCAGAGACGCCCACCATCTTTGTTCCTCGCATGAGAGGCTTTGTATCCTGCCTGCACAGTAAGTCCCCCACCCCTGCTCATGCCCGTGTCTGTCTCCTGTTCCTCCCACCCCCCCTGATCATGCCCCGTGTGTCCTTCTTGTCACCCCCACTCATGCTCCGTGTCTTCCCTTTTCCTCCAGCCCCCCGCTCACGCAATCGGCACACGGTGGCCAGCGGAGGGCCGAGGAGCGGGATCTGCCGCCTGCACACGAACGCTGTGTGTCTTTCTCCCTCCCGCTCATGTCCGTGTGTCTTTCTCCATCCCACCCACCCCCCGCTCCTGTCTGTGTGTCTTTCTCCCTCTCGCCCACCGCCCGCTCATGTCCGTGTGTCTTTCTCCCTCCCGCCCACCCCCAGCTCATGCCCTGCTCATGCCCCGCTCGTCTCTCCCACCTGCCCACCCCCCGCTCATGCCCCGTGTGTCTCTCCCACCCCCTGTGTGTCTCTCCCACCCCCCCTCATGTCCGTGTGTCTCTCCCCTCCCGCCCACCCCCCGCTCATGTCCGTGTGTCTCTCCCCACCTGCCTACCCGTCGCCCACCCCCCACTCATGCCCCGTGTGTCTCTCCCACCCCCCGTGTGTCTCTCCCACCCACCGCTCATGTCCGTGTGTCTCTCCCCACCCGCCCACCCTCCACTCATGTCCGTGTATCTCTCCTCACCCGCCGCCAATCCCCCGCTCATGTCCGTGTGTCTCTCCCCACCCGCCGCCCACCCCTGCTCATGTCCGTGTGTCTCTCCCCACGCGCCGCCCACCCCCGCTCATGTCCGTGTGTCTCTCCCCACCCGCCACCCACCCCCCGCTCATGTCCGTGTGTCTCTCCCCACCCGCCCACCCACCGCCCACCTCCTGCTCATGGCCAGTGTGTCTCTATCCACCCGCCCACCCCCCCGCTCATGTCCGTGTGTCTATCCCCACCCGCCGCCCACCCACCGCTCCTGTCTGTGTGTCTTTCTCCCTCTCGCCCACCCCCCGCTCATGTCCGTGTGTCTATCCCCACCCGCTGCCCCCCACCCCCCGCTCATGTCCGTGTGTCTCTCCCCACCCGCCACCCACCCCCCGCTCATGTCTGTGTGTCTCTAGTCCACCCGCCCACCAACCGCACACCCCCTGCTCATGCCCCGTGTGTCTCTTCCACCCCCCTTGTGTCTCTCCCACCCCCCGCTCATGTCTGTGTGTCTCTATCCACCCGGTCACCTCCGGCTCATGTCCGTGTGTCTATCCCCACCCGCCGCCCACCCACCGCTCCTGTCTGTGTGTCTTTCTCCCTCTCGCCCACCCCCCGCTCACGTCCGTGTGTCTTTCTCCCAAGCCCACCCCCGCTCATGCCCCGCTCGTCTCTACCACAGGCCCACCCCCCGCTCATGCCCGTGTGTCTCTCCCACCCCCCGTGTGTCTCTCCCACCCACCCTCATGTCCTTGTGTCTCTCCCCACCTGCCTACCCACAGCCCACCCCCCGCTCATGCCCCGTGTGTCTCTCCCACCCCCCGTGTGTCTCTCCCACCCACCGCTCATGTCCGTGTGTCTCTCCCCACCCGCCGCCCACCCCCGCTCATGTCCGTGTGTCTCTCCCCACCCGCCACCCACCCCCGCTCATGTCTGTGTGTCTCTCCCCACCCGCCCACCCACCGCCCACCCCCTGCTCATGCCCCGTGTGTCTCTCCCACCCCCCGTGTGTCTCTCCCACCCCCCGCTGATGTCCGTGTGTCTCTACCCACCCGCCCACCCCCCGCTCATGTCCGTTTGTCTATCCCACCCGCCGCCCACCCCCCGCTCATGTCCGTGTGTCTCTCCCCACCCGCCACCCACCCCCCGCTCATGTCCGTGTGTCTCGAACCTGCTCATGCCCCGTGTGTCTCTCCCACCCCCTGCTCATGTCCGTGTGTCTCTATCCACCCGCCCACCGCCCGCTCATGTCCGTGTGTCTATCCCCACCCGCTGCCCACCCCCCGCTCCTGTCTGTGTGTCTTTCTCCCTCTCGCCCACCCCCCACTCATGTCTGTGTGTCTTTCTCCCTCCCGTCCACCCCCGCTCATGCCCCGCTCATGCCCGCTCGTCTTGCAAACCCGCCCACCCCCCGCTCATGCCCTGTGTGTCTCTCCTACCCTCGTGTGTCTCTCCCACCCCCCTCATGTCCGTGTGTCTCTCCTCTCCCGCCCACCCCCCGCTCATGTCCGTGTGTCTCTCCCCACCTGCCTACCCACCGCCCACACCCCGCTCATGCCCCGCGTGTCTCTCCCACCCCCCGTGTGTCTCTCCCACCCACCGCTCATGTCCGTGTGTCTCTCCCCACCCGCTCACCCCCCGCTCATGTCCTTGTGTCTCTCCCCACCCGCCGCCCACCCCGCTCATGTCCGTGTGTCTCTCCCCACCCGCCGCCCACCCCCGCTCATGTCTGTGTGTCTCTCCCCACCCGCCACCCACCCCCCGCTCATGTCCGTGTGTCTCTAGGCACCCGCCCACCCACTGCCCACCCCCTGCTCATGCCACGTGTGTCTCTCCCACCCCCCGCTCATGTCCGTGTGTCTCCATCCACCCGCCCACCCCCCGCTCATGTCTGTGTGTCTATCCCCACCCGCCGCCCACCCCCCGCTCATGCCCGTGTGTCTCTCCCCACCGGCCGCCCACCGGCCGCTCATGTCCGTGTTTCTCTCCCCACCCACTGCCCACCCCCCGCTCATGTCCGTGTGTCTCTCCCCACCCGCTGCCCACCCCCCGCTCATGTCCGTGTGTCTCTCCCCAAACCGCCGCCCACCCCCGCTCATGTCCGTATGTCTCTCACCACCCGCTGCCCACCCCCCGCTCATGTCCGTGTGTCTCTCCCCACCCGCCGCCCACCCCCGCTCATGTCCGTATGTCTCTCCCCACCCACCGCCCACCCCCGCTCATGTCCCGTGTGTCTCTTCCCCCCGCCGCCCAAACCCCGCTCATGTCCCGTGTGTCTCGCCCCGCCCGCCGCCCACCCCCCGCTCATGTCCCGTGTGTCTCGCCCACCCCCCGCTCATGCCCCGTGTGTCTCTCTCCACCCGCCGCCCACCCCCGCTCATGCCTCGTGTGTCTCTCTCCACCCCCCCACCCCCACTCATGCCCCGTGTGTCTCTCTCCCTCTCACCCCCCCACCCCCGCTCATGCCCCGTGTGTCTCTCCCCCTCTCGCCCACCCCCGCTCATGCTCTGTGTCTCTCTCCCCTTCCCCCCACCCCCCGCTCATGCCCCGTGTGTCTCTCTCCCTACCCCCCACCCCCAGCTCATGCCCCGTGTGTCTCTCTCCCTCCCCCCACCCCCGCTCATGTCCGTGTGTCTCTGCCCACCCGCCGCCCACCCACCGCTCATGTCCGTGTGTCCCTCCCCACCCACCCACCCTCACCTCATGTCCGTGTGTCTCTCTCCCTCCCCCCACCCCCCGCTCATGCCCCGTGTGTCTCTCTCCACCCCCCACCCCCGCTCATGCCCCGTGTGTCTCTCTCCCTCTCCCCACCCCTGTTCATTCCCCGTGTGTCTCTCACCCTCCCCCCACCCCCGTTCATGCCCCGTGTGTCTCTCCCCCTCTCGCCCACCCCCGCTCATGCCCCGTGTCTCTCTCTCCTTCCCCCCACCCCCCGCTCATGCCCCGTGTGTCTCTCTCCCTACCCCCCACCCCCAGCTCATGCCCCTTGTGTCTCTCTCCCTCCCCCCCACTCCCGCTCATGCCCCGTGTGTCTCTCTCCCTCCCCTCCACCCCTGCACATGCCCCGTGTCTCTCTCCCCTTCCCCCACCCCCCGCTCATGCCCTGTGTGTCTTTCTCCCTCCCGCCCACCCCGCTCATGCCCCGTGTGTCTCTCTCCCCTTCCTCCCACCCCCCGCTCATGCCCTGTGTGTCTCTCTCCCTCCCCCCGCCCACGCTCATGCCCCGTGTGTCTCTCCCCTTAAGCCCACCCCCGCTCATGCCCCGTGTGTCTCTCCCCCTCCCGGCCACCACCCGCTCATGCCCCATGTGTCTCTCTCCCTCCCCCCACCCCCGTTCATGCCCCGTGTGTCTCTCTCCCTCCCCTCCACCCCCACTCATGCCCCGTGTCTCTCTCCCCTCCCCCCCACCCCCCGCTCATGCCTCGTGTGTCTCTCTCCCCCCCCACCCCCACTCTTGCCCCGTGTGTCTGTCTCCCTCCCCCCACCCCCACTCTTGCCCCGTGTGTCTTTTCCCCTCCCACCCACCCCCGCTCTTGCCCTGTGTCTCTTTCCCCCTCCAGCCCACCCCCGCTCTTGCCCCGTGTCTCTTTCCCCCTCCCGCCCACCCCCGCTCTTGCCCCGTGTCTCTTTCCCCCTCCCGCCCACCCCCGCTCTTGCCCCGTGTCTCTTTCCCCCTCCTGCCCACCCCCGCTCTTGCCCTGTGTCTTTCCCCCTCCCGCCCACCCCCACTCTTGCCCTGTGTCTTTCCCCCTCCCGCCCACCCCCGCTCTTGCCCCGTGTCTTTCCCCCTCCCATCCACCCCTGCTCTTGCCCCCTGTCTTTCCCCCTCCCGCCCACCCCGCTCTTGCCCCGTGTCTTTCCCCCTCCCGCCCACCCCCGCTCATGCCCCGTGTGTCTCTCTCCCTCCCGCCCACCCCCGCTCTTGCCCCGTGTGTCTGTCCCCCTCCCGCCCACCCCCCGCTCATGCCCCGTGTGTCTCTCCCCCTCCCGCTCATGCCCCGTGTGTCTGTCTCCCTCCCCCCCACTACCCGCTCATGCCCCGTGTGTCTCTCTCCCTTCCCCCACCCCCCGCTCATGACCCGTGTGTCTCTCTCCCCTTTCCCCCACCCCCGCTCATGCCCCGTGTGTCTCTCTCCCTCCCCCCACCCCCGCTTATGCCCCGTGTGTCTCTCTCCCTCCCACCCACCCCCCGCTCATGCCCCATGTGTCTCTCTCCCCTTCCCCCCACCCCCACTCATGGCCCGTGTGTCTCTCTCCCTCCCCCCCACCCCCGCTCATGCCCCGTGTGTCTCTCTCCCTCCCACCCACCCCCCGCTCATGCCCCGTGTGTCTCGCTCCCTCCCCCCACCCCCCACTCATGCCCCGGATGTCTCTCTCCCTCCCCCCACCCCCGCTCATGCCCCGTGTGTCTCTCTCCCCTTCCCCCAACCCACCGCTCATGCCCTGTGTCTGTCTTCTGTTCCCCCGCTCATGCCCCGTGTCTGTCTCCTGTTCTCCCCACCCCCCGCTCATGCCCCGTATCTGTCTCCTGTTCCCCTCATGTGCTGTGTCTGTCTCCTATTGCCCTCCATGCACCCCGCTCATGCCCTGTGTCTGTCTCCTGTTCTCCCCACCCCCCACTCATGCCCGGTGTCTGTGTCCTGTTCCTCCAACCCCCCGCTCATGCCCCGTGTCTATCTCCTGTTGCCCTCCACCCCCCGCTCATGCCCCGTGTCTGTCTCCGGTTCCCCCCACCAGCTCATGCCCCGTGTCTGTCTCCTGTTCCCCCCACCCGCTCATGCCCCGTGTCTCTCTCTTGTTGCCCCCTGCTCATGTCCCGTGTCTGTCTCCTGTTCTCCCCACCCCCCACTCATGCCCTGTGTCTGTCTCCTGTTCCTCCCACCCCCCGCTCATGCCCCGTGTCTGTCTCCTGTTGCCCCCCAACCCCCCGCTCATGCCCCGTGTCTGTTCTCCCCACCCCCCGCTCATGCCCGTGTCTGTTGTTCCCCCCAGCCCCCGCTCGTGCCCCGTGTCTGTCTCTGTTGTTCCCCCCAGCCCCCGCTCATGCCCCGTGTCTCTCTCCTGTTGCCCTCCACCCCCCGCTCATGCCCCGTGTCTGTCTCCTGTACCCCCCACCCCTGCTCATGCCCCGTGTCTGTCTCCTGTACCCCCCCTCCCCCCACTCATGCCCCGTGTCTGTCTCCTGTTGCCCCCCCACTCATGCCCCGTGTCTGTCTCCTGTTCCCCCCACCCGCTCATGCCCCGTGTCTCGCTCCTGTTGCCCCCCACCCCCCGCTCATGCCCCGTGTTTCCCTCGTGGTCCCCACACCCCCCGCTCATGCCCCGTGTTTCCCTCGTGTTACCCCCCACCCCCCGCTCATGCCCCATGTCCTCCTCGTGTTCCCCCAACCCCTGCTCATGCCCCTTGTCTCTCTCCTTTCCCCCCACCCCCGCTCATGTACCGTGTGTGCCCTGTACCCTCCCGCTCATGCCCCGTGTCTCCTTCGTGTTCCTCCCCACCCCCCGCTCATACCCCGTGTCTCCCTCATGTTCCTCCCCACCCGCTGCTCATGCCCCGTGTCTCTCTCCTGCTCCCCCACCACCGCTCATGCCCCGTGCTTCCTTCCTTTCCCCCCCACCCCCTGCTCATGCCTTGTTTGTACCCTGTTCCCTCTCACCCCCCGCTCATGCCCATGTGTCTCCCCTGTTCCCCCCATCCCCCGCTCATGCCCTGTTGTGTTCTTTATACACCCCGCCTTCCCTTTCCATGGTGGCCATCTTGGTAAAAGATTTTCCTTCCTACACTGGGACCCCGCAGGCGTCCCGGTGTAGGAAGGAAAATCTTTTTGTTTTTTTTACCACATGGCGTTCCCACTTTGAGGACATAAGATGTTAGTGGTCTTCATCTATTGAAAGGATGTTATGGTGACGTTGCATTGATAAAAACCTTTAAAATTTAGTAAAAAAAAATGTTACAGGGACGTTATGGTTAAGTTGCGCTAATAAAAACCTATGAAATTCAATGAAAAACTTTGTTAAAGGGACGTTATGGTTAAGTTGCGTCACTAAAAACCTATGAAATTCAGTGAAAAAACTTTGTTAAAGGGACGTTATGGTTAAGTTGCGCTACTAAAAACCTATGAAATTCAGTGAAAAAACTTTGTCAAAGGGACGTTATGGTTCCAAGTAAAACTGAAAAACCCTTGAAATTCGCCAGTTATGGTAAGCTAAGCAACCATAACTCGCGCCACCACCGTGCACTGCACCCGGGACATCAAAGATGACATCACAAATGTCATTGATGACATCACTGATGACATAACATGTCTGGCTCACTCTTTTTTCTTTTGCTGACATATCTAGGCCACATGGTTTTCTTCAGTAACAGTCAGAAACTAAAAATGTTATTTTATTTGTAGACGTATCCTTCAAGTAGGTTCTTACAGTAATTCCCTTAGAGTCCAGTCACATCATATGAAACATATACATACGGGAAGACACAAGCTTGAAAGACAGCAATCCTTTTTGTGCATAAAGATAATCAATAGACTTATGAGCACTTTCTGATAGTTCTGTTTTTTTTTTATGGCTGTACTTTCCCTGTATATGGTCATATTTTTATACATTGTACTCACACTACTTTCCTTAGGGTCCAATCACATCAAGTGATACTTAGGGTAAATAGCAGCTTTGAAACAGAGCAATCATTTATTTGCATGAAAATAATCAGTTAAATTATTAATTGTTTCTGCTACTACTTGTGCTTTTTTGCTAACTTCACTTTCCCTGTATATACCCATATTGGTATGTGTTCTTGTGCCTTTGTGTTTTGTCTATAGTGATGCAATTATGTAATACATGTGTTGTATTAGCTACTTATTACATATTTCACAGTACACAAAAATCTATTAAGAAAACAATTATCATTTCATCATTCAACATATTAACATTACGAATATTATACCTTCATCTTGTACACTGCACACAATGTTATGTTTCTGTATGAGTAGCTTAGTATACTAGATAGAACCCCATAATAGAATGCTATTCATATCAATGCATCGTTCAATGCACTAATTAGGGTATGATATTTATTGCAATGATCCTTGACACTTGTTTCGCAACATTATAATGAGAATCCCTTGTACACATATTTCATGAAAAGTACATACACATGTGATGTCATCAGTGATGTCTCAATGACATTTGTGATGTCATCTTTGATGTCCTGGGTGTTAGTCTTATCAGTGCACGGTGGTGGCGCGAGTTATGGTTGCTTAGCTTACCATAACTGGCGAATTTCAAGGGTTTTTCGGTTTTACTTGGAACCATAACGTCCCTTTGACAAAGTTTTTTCACTGAATTTCATAGGTTTTTAGTAGCGCAACTTAACCATAACGTCCCTTTAACAAAGTTTTTTCACTGATATATATATATATATATATATATATATATATATATTCTGTCAATTGTGAAAAGGTCAATTGTGACCCTTTAAATTCGGTCAATTGTTCATTCGAACAATTGTAAACTAACAATTTGGGTAATACCAATATGAGGATCCAGTTGAAGTTTGTATCACCAGTTTGACAAGTAAGGCCTATATATGGGTATCAGTCGATGCATGACTGACACACGCCTTGTTGCTCGCATCTCTGTTGATGACACTCACACAAATATTGCCCTGTCTGTGTCCTTGAGACAAACATACTCATGCTGGCATGTGGATTCTGTTTGATATGGAATGACATGGCAGCAACATCGCCCACTCAGATGTGGCATGAGGCCTCTGTTGCTCCTCTTGTCATGAGATTTGTAGATGATGAAGTGCTGGTTCTCAGTCTGAGCATTCCTAGTATACAATACTGACACATGTTTGTAGGATGCTAGCAGTGGAGAGGGACTGATGCCCCAACAAAATCACCCATACATGAGGGAAAGAATGTTGCACCTATATACGATTCCCAGTCCATGAATGAGCTTTAGCGGTATGAATGCCAAAATATGCTCTTGACATGTAGTATGGAGTTCACATTTACAGTGACACTGCCAACTCATCATTATGTATGCCTCGTGGGTGATACGTGCACCACAGACCAGGGCCTTGTTTCGACTGGCAGTGTTGGCATTAGCGTCTCTAGTAAGCACTTATCACACTTGAGCCATAGCCAGTATTTGCCATATTCTCCATCAACATCCTCATTCACGTCCTAAATTCTCTGTACATCTGGACTCTGTTTTTTGGTTGTTCAACACCTGCCTCACTGACCGTTATGATGCCTTCTTACTGCCACCCTTCTACTCCCCCACCCCATGTGTCGTACGGGGCGCTGCAGGTTTACTCCCTGTCCACACTACTCTTTGACCTGAGCCATAGCCCACTCCATACCCTTATCCGCTCACATGACCAGCCCCACTACAATTCTACATCTTACACACACGTCCATTCCCAGGTCTACACAACCTCGGCTGCTCCCCTTCATGGCCTTGGCATGGTAACACAGATCCAGCCATTTGTCTCCATTGACTCTTCAGGACAGGTTTGGCACACTTGGTGAATCTAGGTTTGCACATGTGTACCCCTGACAGGCTCTACCTGTGTTCCCCAATCAAGTATCAGTTGTTAATTGTTGTTTTCAGTATGTTCTGTCCTCCTGGATGTCAAGTAAAGTGGGTAGATCCGACTCTCAGTGCACTTGATGTGCTGGCATATAGTGAGGCTTGCTGCACCACCAGAGCCTTGAGGCTCCTCTCCCAACCTCAAGAGGTTACTAAGAAAGGAGACAGGGTGGCTCTGGATGATTGCGCTAGTTCAAATAATCATATTCCATTAGCAAGAAAAGGTTTGTAGAGTTCAAATCAATATAAATCAACACAAATAGCTTGATGTACTTGATTGACTGCAATTTAATTCTGTGTGAATCAAAAGTTCAGTCCTTCAGCCTGACGGGCTTTACCTGTGTTCCCCAAATCAAGTCACTTGTTAATTGTTGTTTTCGGTATGTTCTCTCCTCCTGGATGAATTCAATGACTTTTTTTCCATTACTTGTTCAAATCCAGCATTTTGAGTGACTGCAGGGTGTGTGTGTACATTGTGGGCACATGCATGTGGTACATCGTTCACTACCATCAAACAGAAATGGGGACCCCAGGTTCCATCATTCTCCTGGCCATACATTGTTCGCTACCCCCAGCTTATGTTCCTGTTATACGTTTCTATATACTGTGGTGTCCAACGGGGGTAGGGGGTTGGTGGTTGGTGCAGATTCTGTTGTTGTGTTTGAAGGGATATATTTGCATGGATGATTTGGACATGGGTCTCTTCTGGTTTGCATGCTTTGGTTGGTTGAGCATGTTGTTTTGAGCATGTTGTTTTTGTGATATGGAGCCGAGGGTTGCCTTTCAACTGGTGACCTTTATTTCCCAGTCTGCCCTTCTCCCTCACCCCCTATTGAAATGAATTATGCGTCCAAAATGGTATGCTGATGAGGGGAGAAACTGATTTCGCCAGAAGGGATTAGGGAGAAGCTCATACATCTTGGGCATGAAAGCCATCAAAGAATTGTGAAGATGAAACGCAGAATACATAGCAGTTATTTTTGAGCAGCATGTGACACTCAAATTGAAACGATCATTAGAAATTGTACAGTGATAACGTTTGTGTAAGTGAGAAACGTCCGATGGTTCTCATGGACATACCGGAGAGACGATGGGTGAACCTGGCGATTGATGTGATTGGAAAGGAAGGGGATGTGGGCATGCCAAAAAATAAAAATATGCAAAATGATATTGTCAAAACTTCAATAGTCTTAAAAGCGGTAAGAAAAATGTTCTGTTTCTCCTTAATAGTCCTGACGGTGTTCCACGTGCATATCTTTGAGGTACAGAAGGGGATGTGATCCCTTATTTAGCAACTAGATGAATATAGTGCAAGCTCACTAGAGGATACAGATATTGAGCCCTTTCTTGATGAAGACCATTTGAGGTCGAAACACGTGTTGACACAGGGGCATCTATATTATTAAACCACTGCTAGACACATGTCAAGAGTCTCAAACTGAATACTTTTGTGGAGACTTTTAAAGTGGACAGGCGCAAGAATTAGGGGTGACCTATTCTTTATAATCCTAGAATAAGCTGATCCCTTACTAGTGGTTCGCCGCACGAACAGAGCCTTAACATAGAATCTAATTCATTAAGATATAAGGGTTAAACAAAAGTGAGGAGATAACACAACTCTGTCAAACCCCATGTTTAATAAAAAAAAAGTTAGGTGTGCATTCTCAACCTGAAAGGCTTCAGGGTGCAAATCCAGTTGCTGCAGAATACTCAATAAATTCTGATCAATCTTTAATTTCAGGAGATGGCTCCACAATACATATCGATCTACTCTATCAAAAGCCATAGGGAGACCCATAAACTTAATAGATTTTGTAGCTCACATGATATTCCACGCAAGACTTCTTGAGACATTGAAATCATGACCTAACTGAGTAACTATGTATTTTGGAAGGGCATGGAAGAATGTAGTTTTGAAATCTCTTCGGTATCTACCAATTGAGAAATTTGGAAAAAGTGAGCACTTGAGGTCCTGGGCAAACTCCCTCTGAGATTGATCCTCGGCACGCATTAAATTACAGAGTGGTTTGCAGGTGTCTTGGGGGTGTTGTTGAGCTTAAAAATATATCAAAATGGCCACCTTGTAAGAGGACTATTTATAATTATTTTAATCTTGCAGCCCAGCAAAGTAACTAGACAATTCAGGAGGGAACATCCATTTGATGAATTACAGTTGTTTTTGGTCATGTTTTAATCCAAATGATGCCATCATCTGTTTGTACAATTCTACATTTTCCCAAACAGAATATTTTGCATTTTTATGGCAAGGGTTGTTAAACATTTTATGTCCTTACTCTGCTTGATTGATTAATTCACAAAGAGTAATTGTGTTTTTTTTTTTCTATATCTCTGTACCTGGGTGCAACTACCCTCATCAGATTCAGAGCAACTGCTTGAATCCCCCTACTTGCTTACATATTATCCCCTTCTTATAATGGCTGTGAGGAGGTTTCCTATGTCTAAGGTACAAGGGTTCCTCTCTCTTTTCTTTTCCTATTAACCTTCTGGGTTATGGGCCCCCCATCTTTTCTAGGGGGCTCAATATAAGGCAATGTCTTCATATTTGCCACTCAGAATCAATATTTCCAAATTCACCTAGGGTCTCTGTGGAATCATGATAGTCCTTGCCATAGATAGTGGTATTTTAAATGCCCTTTATAGGTTGCATTTCATGTCCATCAATGTCAGCCAACTGGGCAAAATGGTTTCTCCGTTGGATCATAAATTATAATTCTTGTTCCCTTAACTCATTTTCATATCTTGATTTATTCATTCTCTGTTTGGGAGTGCTCTCATTTCCCCTCCTTTCTACTCCTGACATACTAAGTGTGCCCCCCCAATCTCCTCTCACCTGAATGTTTCCATATTTCTCTGTATCTGACAGGGAAATGAATACTTCCTGTGTATTTCAGTGAGTTTGGGAAGATAACATGGTATATCTGGCACTGCCTCTGTCCTGACTATGGCTAGATGTGCAAAAGCCAGCAGTACGACTCTGGGAAGTTCTGGGCAGTTGAGTGGTAGTGTTAGGAATTGGGCATAATCTCCCTTCATATTTCTTTGAATTTTAGATTGTGAGAGTGGCAGTCTCTGCAGAACTTACCACGTGTTTCCTGATCACTGTGTGCTTTGGAGTCTTTTCGCAGTGCCTACAGCAGTGAGGGCGGGACACTTGCTCAAAAACCCTCTTTCCCGCGGAGCGGCCGCAGAGTGGCTGCAGAGTGGCAGTCTCTGCAGTCTATGGCAGCAAGGGCGGCAAGACCAACTAGCAGAAAAATCTGCGCTTTTCCCACCTCTGCCTCCGCCAAAAAGACTCTGTTGCCTGATTCAACCCACCCTGCCCCCACCCAGCCTGAGACCAAGGGCACCCGACTACAGAGTGCAAAAACAAGTATGGCCCTTTCGGGGCTACTACCGCCTCTGTTGGATCAAGAGGTGGACACCCCCCCTCGGTGAGGCAGGCAACCATTGAACCTGGACTTGAATTCGGACTGGAACCCAGAGCCCGCCAGCCGGACGCCGACCAGCCGGACGACCCGGAGACTCATTCCACCACTCGTCAATCTTCTACGGCTGAGCCCCTCCCTCCCGCTCGCTGCTTCTTGCCGTGTGAAGCGAGTGCAGCGTCGCCCCTCGGAGGAGAGGAAACACCGCCCGCTAAATGTGAGGTGGGGCCTGCGGGTGGGGAGGGGTGAGAAGGGACCTCGACCTGTTTAAACTGCCTGATCATTTGCTTCCTGGGCCTGTGGCTCGGGAGCCCGCACCCTTATCCCCCCCACCGGCCACCGCATCCCCCGTTACGGAGGGGCTTAAAGATCGAGGTGGGGAGGAGAATTCCAAAACTCTGTTAGTTGCAGAGAACTGTGCTGCAGGCCCGAATCACCTCATAGTGGTTCCCATTCTACACCACCCTCTTCCTGAGTCCTGGCAGGTACAGACGGGGGGAGTCCTACCTCTGTCCGATTCGGTAGAGGGTGAGCCGCATATAGCACCAGCCATGGCCGAACAACCCGAGCCTGCCTCGCCCGAAACCCCCACGGGAGTCATCTTAAAGGACAGTTATACCAAACCCTCACACGCCTCTGCAAACTCCCTTCACCAAAAGAAGGGAGTGCCGGTGCGTAGGAAATGGTGCGCCCACCAACGACAAAAGCCGGGGCTTAAAGCCCAGCCGACCAAGCGTCAAAGACTCCCCAATGCACTTGACAGGCTCCAGAAACCACCCCAGAAGGATGACACGACTCAGCTGTCTGGAAACAACATGTTCTTCGCAAACTTTAAAAAAAAGAAATCTACAGTCTCGGAAGAACTCTTTGACGCTGAGATCTTGAAAGTTGTCACAGATCAAACCCCTACGGTTAAAAACCCGGAGGGGCTACCGGCGTGGGACCAGCATTTTCGTTAGAACCAGCATGCTTCTCATTTACTAGCATGGTCCCTGATGCCAAAATCAGATGGCATTTTGGTTCAACATGACTTGGTGCCTCCCCCCTACCTAGACGGTCCACCATCACTTCTAATAACATGGAGGAGGTCACAAATCCCCCGTTTTCACAGTGCCTTGAGGTGGTCCCGAAGGCCTCTTCAAATTTGGGACCTTATTCAGGGGAGTTTGCTGCTTTGTCTCTCGGCCCCGTGGCTACATTGCCCACACATAAGCCTTTACTGAGGAACTGGGGGTCCCAACGTCCTTCGGTGAAAGCCATTGACGAATTAAGTGATATCGAGTATCATTTGCCTGGCTCACCCTCGTCTGTACGCGAGGCTTATGCAGAAGAACTGGAAACCATTGACCTCACACAAACTACCCTTCACCCAGGAGCGTCTGTGGGGGAACCTGGGGCGAGAACCGAGGACCCCCCCAACAACCTTGACAGTTCAAGCCACGGATACCAGATACCAGAGAACTCTCAAGACCAGGTGGGGGACCTGTCCTCGCGGCTCCAGCGAGCCCTGCGATTCGTAGAGCCTCCGCTGGGACGCAGAACTTTAGCTCTCAAACTGCATTCAGTCCAACGAGAACCCGACGCTCAAGCGAGATAACAGGAAATCCATCGAAAGACTCCGCGCATAGAAGACAGACTTAAGGTTAATTATGTCCACGGTAACTCTGGCTATGCGTCCGTTTTGCAAATTGTATGAGTCGATAAACGACTCACTGAAAGATCATACCTCCATCATAGCAATGATGAACAGCCGCCTGATCTTCTTGGAAGGCTACATAAATGCACTTAACAACAAAATGGAAAAACGCCAAACGGATGAGGAGTCTGTGAAGCCCCAAGATGCTGCACCATCTACGCGAGTCCCACTTCTTGATTCCAGCTCTCAGACCCTAGAGCTGTGGTTGATCCCCTACCCTGAGGAGCAAACGGAAGAGCCAAGTCCAGATCCCCCCCCAGGGGCTCCACGAGGATGAAAGCCAAGCCGGCAACCGTAAACACAAACGGATCCATCTACAACGAAACCATTTCCATCTTACCTGACCGTGAGCCGACTCACAATTCAAATGTAAAGGTAAATGTACCTGCAACTAAAGGTCTTGCTATCTTCCAAAACCAGAAAACAAATAAGTTTTTCTCCCCCAAATCGAACAGCAGTAAAGAGGTGCCTTCCAAAGAGGAAGGGGGGACCCGCATATGGACTGAGAAACCCTCGTATACGGAATCTCCAACAATCCTCGTCAAGCAGGAATACTCAAACCAGAAGAGTGGCGATACCGTCGTGGGCAGCCTACCAGTAACAAAGGAGGACATTTTAGAAGTGGACGAGGACCTACTAAACCTTAGCGTTTACACGCTACCTGACGATCAGGAGGAAACCAGTCAACCCCACTACATGGAAGAGGAGACCTCTCCCTTCCAAACCTTAGAAAATCGCTGTAAGAAGCTTATAAAGAAGTCCAGTTGGGGGCAGGGACCTCCGAAGTTTCGTAATCAGGAACCACACCGAATCCCGCACAAAGGAGATGAAAATGGTCAGTCCAGCCTACAATACTCTCCCCTGAGACAAAGGATTGAAAAAACCGCCTCCCCGCCTGGACAGAGAACTGTTCCAAAGACTAGATGAGTGCATGCTACCTGGGCCAAATGGCTACCAGAAATGCGAAATCACTCAGAAACCAATAATAAGGGAAAGAAAAACTGGAACAGCCTTAAAACTAATCCATAGCAAACTCCTAGGAGATCGGCCCTCGGCCTCAAAACAGAACGCAACTTCAAGATTGAACAACTGCCGGATAATAAAAAATACGTGATCCTGAACCGAGGTTTCCTACTACAACTTTTTAAATGTGTGCCGTCGCTCCGTAGAGTTGAAACAAAAGACCTAGCCCGGGTAGAGTCGTTCCATGAAGGGAAAATTGCCAGTGCTTACCTGCATGTGCATACAAACTGGGCAAAAGTTAGGATCTCTGAGGCAGCAGAACATCTACTAAAACTGGAATTTGACCTGTTCGAACTCGAAGAGAGTGCATTACCCACCTCACAACGAAAACCATCTGAGACGGCCGGGTCAAATAAACTTTCCCACTCAACAAACCCTAGCAGCAAACTAAAATTGTCTGGGGAAACTACTGAGTCGAGGGGCCTGGAACAGATAGCCCAAATCAACGATCCACCTTCCCAGGACCTCTATATACGGGGTTCGTCTCCGAGTTCTCGTCGTGAAGCAGAGACTCGTCTACCTATGAAAGATGCCACAAGAAATGAAATTGCCTATAAAGATCCCCTAGGAATAGGCAGACGCCCTGTCGGCCCTATGGGAAAAATTCAACGGACTGTAAACCAGTCCCTTGGTTCAAAGGATCTAGGCTTTCAACAACCTCTCAAACAAGCCCCATTATCGCAACTATGGGCCT
Organism: Ambystoma mexicanum; assembly: GCF_040938575.1. NCBI lineage: Eukaryota > Metazoa > Chordata > Amphibia > Caudata > Ambystomatidae > Ambystoma > Ambystoma mexicanum. The sequence goes on from NC_090928.1 coordinate 744,486,106, forward strand.
GGTTACCGAAGGCCCTCACACTCAGTAAGAACAAATAGCAACTCGCCAAGCACCTCTTCGTACCCCCTTCTATCAGACAAACCTCTGGGAAAGCAGAGTTGTCTTTGGGGTCATGGAACACCTGCGGTTTTTTACATCTGACCAAGAAAGGGGACCTAAATCTTGGGTGCTTTGATATAATCTGCTTACAAGAGTCCTGGATGACTGAACATCCCTCCATGGATGGATATGAAATTGCATGTGCTCCAGCAACAAAAGGGATCTTTGGCCACCCCTCATCCGGCCTCATAACGGCCATCCGCTGTGGCTGTGGACTACATCTAAAGAATACTCTGAGATCTACCACATATCTGCTTGCCATGGAAGTAAGCTGGGAGAGTTTTGAGGAGGAAAAGGGCAAGTCCAAACCGCAGCCCTTAATTATCATCAACGTTTATTGGAATTCTGTAGCCATGAGTGACTCATCCTTCATAGCTTTGACTGGAGAGACTATTGACAAAGCTCTTGTGAACTGTCCAGAGGCCTTGATGATTATTTGCGGTGACCTAAATGCTACCTGGTCCCCACATGAAACGATTGGTATTCCTCCTCCTTCTTCATCACCCAGAAACAAACGTGGAGCAACGTGGCTGTCCCTGATGTTGTCCAGAGACTTGCTCTGTGCTGCCGACCTATTCTCTAGAGAAAAGAGGCCACCAACCTGGGAAAGAGGCAACTCTCATGCGGACATCGATCACATTTTCCTCAGCAGGTATCTGGCACCTTTAACCATCTCGTTTGAAGTACTAAAGTCCTCTGCGAGCGATCACAATTTGCTGGTCCTGAAATGGAAGACTAGTCTGACTCACAACTTACACATGCCTGCTCAAGTGGAGTCAAATAACCAACAAAACCGCATAAAACTATCGGCAGCTTCCATTTTGAAGATAAAGCACCATTACTTAAGTAAAGGAAGCAAGCCTGGTCAACAGAAAGACCTGCAACTACCAGACTATCAACCTCTCGTGGTGCCATTCAGATTTCAATCCAATGGCTCCAGACAGAGAAATAAACTCGCTACACATGAGTACAGCAAAGAATTGGTCATGAAAAGGCGTCTAGTGAGGAAAGCGAGAAGAAAACTGCGTGCTTGTCCCTCGCCAGAAAATCAAACAGGCTTCAAGCGGGTCCAGTTAATCTACAAATCCTGGATCAGACTACATCGGATTCACCTATACCAACAAGATGCGGAAGCCATGTTGAAGTTGGTCTGCGGTCATCACCCGCGAGAGTTCTGGTCCCTCCTCAGATCCACATCTGCTCCCCTAGAGGAATCACCAATAAACCCGATCTGTGAAACAGACTGGATGAACTTTTATTCAAACCTGTTCCAGACGCCCGCAGCCTCTAACCCTCCGGAGACCAGCACCAAACAGGAGCCATGGGTAGACCTGTGCAACGAAGCAGAGATTATTAAGGTTCTTCAAAGACTTAAACCATCGAGAGCCCCTGGCCCGGATGGAATCACAAACCTTGACCTTAAACAACATCCAAAAGAATGGTCTATGCTGATTAGCAAAACTTTCAAACGATATAAACAGGCTAGGCAAATTCCGTCCTCATGGACTACATCAATTGTAGTGCCCATATTTAAAAAATGGCACAAAGAAGACCCAAAGAACTATCGCCCTATAGCACTCCTCGACACTGTCGGCAAGGTCTTTGGCTCACTGCTACTGCAACACTTTCAGCGATGGGCAAGTAATGCAGAGTGTGCCGACCCGTTTTAAATGGGATTTGCTAAAAACAACGGCACGACGACAAATATCATGTTCTTCAGTGCATTAAAAAGCAAAGTCCTCAGAGGAGGCCCGAGAGTGTTCCTGACATTCATAGATCTAGCGCAAGCTTTTGATCAAGTAAACAGAGAGCAATTGTGGGGAAAACTGAGACTTTGGAAGTGCCCTACAGAATGTCTTCAACCGATTCAAGCACTACACCAAGCTGCGTGTGAGGCTAAATCAAGCCAGCTTGCTATCGGCAGAAATCCCAGTTGGTAGAGGAGTGAAACAGGGCTGCCCATTAGCCCCGGCCCTTTTTATTGCTTATCTCGGCAATTTCAAGGACTCCGAACTTCCTATTCGCTCCTTTCCACCATCCATGGGGAAGCAGAAAACCACAAGGCTACTATACGCGGATGATTTAATTTTAATGGACATGACCCGGATTGGCCTCGAGCGCCAGCTCGATAACCTGGCTGCTTATACTCGACCAAATGACTTAACCATCAATGTATCCAAAACTAAGATCATGATCATGGAAAAAACCAAACGACCACAAGAAAAACGATCCTGGTACCTGGAGGGGGTCGCACTAGAAAAAGTCCTGAGCTTCAAATACTTGGGAGTAACACTGGACTGTTCCAGTATCAATGCAACCCTGCAGAGCTGCTTAATGAACAAAGCAAAAAAACTAGCGGCACAAGCCCGCGCCCTGGATAAGAAATTTGGACGTTTTTCCTTGCTACCAATGATCAAATTTTACCGTGCGAAGGTGGTTCTATCACTCACCTACGCAGCGGAAGCTCTCCCTCACACGCCAGCGCATCTGTGGTTGAAGTTAGAGGGCTATTTCTGGCGCACAGTATTAGGCCTTCCAAAGTCAACATCTGCTCCACTCATCAGAAGAGAGTTAGGTCTCCTCTCCCTGGAAGGGTCTACGGAGATAAAATCCATGATGCTTTATAGGAAAACGATGCTTCCAGACTTTCCGCATCTATTAGCCATTATACGTACTGAAACCCTGGCCGCACGTTGTAGTGTGTTAAAATCTTGGGAAGCAGCGTGCAAAACAAAATTACTGGAAATTCACTCCTCAAAGCAAGACCTCATCTGTAATTCGACGAAAATAAAAAGGAAAATGGGCGAGCTTGCCTGGGTCAAAACCTTGGACAATGCAGCAAAAGTAAAATCAGTCAGTCATCTCCCGCCCTATCAAAGTAAACTGAACATTGTTCCAAACTATCTGAGCAAGTTCCCCAGCAAAGCAGCCAGAAACTTGTTCTTGAGAGCACGTCTAAATTTACTGGAAACCAATGAGATCTTAAAACTCAGAGGACAGAGCAATTCAGACATATGCCGTTTTTGTAAGAATGACACAAAGGTGGAAACCATACGTCACCTGCTCTGAAACTGTTCAGGAACAAGAGAAATGGGAGAGAAATTCCTGCTACCACACCTTTCGGCATCATATATCAAGGAAGAGGAACTGTGGTGGAGCCGCTTAATGAGCGGAGAAAGGAACACTTGACAATCGCCACAACACATACTCTTAAGTTTATTCTATCTTTATGAAATCTAAACCACTACTCAAACAACAAATTTAGCCACTAGAGCGCTGTTTGCTGAAATGACCTCTGCAAAAATGTTTTTCTTCTTGGTTTTCTTTGTTCTCTTCTGCTACACTTCGAAAGCATCGATCGTTCTTCACATGAATCTTTTTCTTTGATATGCAGCTTCTTTTTCGATATACAGTTTTCAATATACAGTTTCTTCTTTTACAATGTTTTGTAAAAATCATTAATTTGATTAAACCAACTAAATAAATAAATTGTGATTTTGAATTCAACTGAATGTCTTTGATTTCTTGTCTCAGTCTAGCATTGTTTTCCTTTTCAATTATCATCTGCTGATTACTTTGTACCAGCTGTTCCATAGATTCATTCCAAATGGGCTGGCTAGTGTCAAATGTTATAAATATTTAATGTAACATTTCCTTAATGTTGTGTAGCTCTTTCTTCAAGGAATCATTTTCTTTTTGATAAATATGTGTCTCTTCCACTGACTCTGAAAGTCAGCCAGGTAGCTAATTATTTATTTGGTGCTAAATCGTCCACAATACCTCTCATTAATGTTTCTGACTTCTCTCTAAATGTTACATTCTATTCTTTTCATCAGCTCTTGTGCAGTCACCTTATTTTGATCACCTTGTGCATGTGCCTGTGTAAATTTGATCTGCTGATGGTAAGGTTAGTTGATGTATTTCCTGCATTGCAGCATCCTTTTCCTGTACTGAGTCCTTTGTTTCTTAATAATTTTTAAATCATTGTACATATTATGTGAAGCAGCCTCATATTGTTCTTTCTACTCTATGTCAATTATTTTTAAATTCATAATGTCACTGCTGACCCCTCCCCTTTGAGTGTCAATAAACTGATCTGTGACAATGGTCACCTGACAGCGTGCATGGCGAGTGGATTGACTCAGTGGGAGGGCTTACAAGTTTATAAACATTACTTTCCCCATTGGATGCCTTCTCTGTGCTTTCATATAACAGGCACATGTGTTTATCATTTTTCTTTAAATCATACCAGACTTTTTATTAAGGGTTTCCATGAGCTATTGGCATGTGGCAATACTTGTAAATGTTTCTCCGAACTGGGCATGCTCCATGTGAGGTGTTGCGCTTAGCATATCTGGTAGACCTGGGGTTAGTGTGTGAAGGCAATTTGACTGCCATGTTTGGAAAATGGGTGTTCTAGCCAGCAAAGACAATGGACTTTTATTGTGAGCAGGAAGCATGTCAAGGCTTGGAGCATGGAGGCCCCTCAAGTGAGGAGGAAGAGGGCAGAAGTTGAAGCATCTGTAGAGCTGAAATGGAAGTGCTTCATCACATCACATCTGGAGGGTCTGAAGATAAACAACAGACTCTTGTTAATGCAACGGTTTTCTTTGTTTTGGGGAGGTGGGAACATCGTGACGGAAGGCCTATGTAGAACACTTTGAGGTTATGGGGTTGACCGGGAGTACTATCGCCAACTGGGTTAGGATGTGAGGTCAACAGGGTCAGATTGTTTGTTTTCTTGCAAGATCAATATGCTAAGAAACCTATGCTTGGTCATTCTCTGAGATCTTATCAGGCTGATTTTACGTTATGTTGATAATCATGTCACCTAATAAGCCATTGATATAAGTGGCTTGATCAGGTAAGTGGGCATTTAACTTATCATTTGCCTAAGATACTGACTATGAATGTCATTAGCATTGAAATTCTTCTCTGCACACATTCAGGTCATTTCTCAAATGTCTTGTTTCTGGTACGCTCACCTGGTATCCACGGGGACGCTACCCAACCCTGGTTGGATGATTTACACTCTCAAACCCTCTCCCGGTCCCTTGGTAAGGCCTCTGGTTAAAGATGGGTCTGCAATATAGGAGAATTGGATTCAATACCAGATTGTCTTTATGTTTTCCCACCTCCCTTGGCCTCAACTCCTTCCTCCCCTTGGGCCCTCTCCTCACCTTAATATTGTGAAAGGTGGATTTGCCGTCCTGCTCCTTGTTGCAGGGGTGCATAGATGTGGGGGGGGCGAGCAGCGATCAAGTTACTTCACTTGTACAAGCCCCCTTGTGGGAAACCAGGCCTGCTGCGACTCCATAGGTTTGCTTCTTTACAGTCTTTATATGCAGTTCTTATGTTCCTCTTAGTTTGAATAATAATATCTTGCTTCATTCCTTTTAGGTATGGAAAGGTATTTTGGTGTTGTCATGCAGTTTGAAGGTGAGCATGGGCTGGTAGGCGAAAGCACGGTGTGCGCGATGCTGTCTGGTGAGTAATGGGCGATGCGCTGCGCTGTTTTGCCTTTTATATTGCTAACCTGTGTCTTTTCTCTCCTTGCAGGTTGCGATGTTCCTCGCCGAGCGTCGTAATGTTCCAGCAATGATACTGACCAGGAGAGGACTACCCAGGTAAGAATTGTGTGGCTTTCTTCATTCGGGAGTAAACGGGAGTAAACACTTACTAATGCTGTCTTTCTTTCTCCTCTTTCCAGGTTATGGTATTCCAGGATGCATGCGGTGCCGGATGATGGAGTTGGTACCTTCAGGTGAGTGGAACTGAAGTCGGCGATGGATTGAAGACAGGATACTGTTCCAGGTAAGTTTCATAGTGTTCTTTCTCTCTCTGCAGGTCCTTGGTTTCAGGTAAACTGGCATCAAAGAACTGGACACGGTGAGCCTTACGCTGTCCACAGCAGAATAACGCAAAGCATGTTCTGCTGTTTGGGTCCAGTTTAAATAGTCTCAGGTACAGAAGTCCAGGTAAAATAGTCCCAGGCCTGCCACACCCAAAGTAGTGCAGGTAAAGTAGTCCCAGGCCTGCCACACCCAAAAGACTAGACTGCATAGCTCAGTTCCTTGTAACTGAGCTATGTGTGTGCCTCCAGGTTGGCTGAACCCCCCCAAGTTAAATAGTCCCAAGTAAATATCCCCATTCTAATGTTGGTCTTCATGATGGTTATGAGCCTGGCGCCAAAGGCACCAGGGCTGACTCCAAGGGAGTCTTTGATGAGGTTTTAAGGCCTTTGACCTGGCCCTAACTGGAAGGCTGACTTGCCAGTGACAGCCAGGGACAAGGGTCATGACAGCACTCCCCGCCAAGGCCCCTCTCACGGTGGCACTTCTGCCTGGTCTTGGTTTGGCTGGGTAATTCTGATGGAACTTTTTAATTAAGCGAGGTGCATGGATGTATTCATTAGGTTCCCATGATCTGTCTTGAGGGCTGTATCCCTTCCAATCAACTAAGTAGTGTAGTTTGGATCTGGTGTATTTTGAGTCTAGGATATCCTTTACTTCAAACTCTGGTTCTCCGTCAACTAATACTGGTTTTGGTGGTGTTGTAACCCAAGTCCCGGGTTGTATCGGTTTCAGGAGTGATACGTGAAACACAGGATGAATCTGCATAGTGGGTGGTAGGGCTAATTTAACTGCCACTGAATTTATTATGGATTCAATAGAATAAGGTCCGAGATATCGGGAATGGAAGGTCCAAGTCCCTTTTATGGGCACATATTTTGATGCTAACCAGTGCTTGTCTCCAATTTGATAGTCGGGGCTTTACTACGATGTTGATCAGCGAATTTAATTTGTCTGTTCTTGGCTTGGAGTAAATGTTCTGCTGCTTCTTTGAAGGCCTGGGAAATAGTCCTATGTAGGGTTTTAACCGCTGGCATTTCCAAAGGTGTTGGGAGATCCAATTCTGAAGTACATGGATGTCTACCATATATAGTGTAGAAAGGGGTTTGTCCAGTGCTGGTGTGTAATGAAATATTATAGGCATATTCAGCTATCCATAACAAGTCCTTCCAATTTCTTTCCACTTGATGTAACATGCAATGTAAGTATTGCTCGAGGGTTTGGTTTGTTCTTTCTGTTTGGCCATCTGTTTGAGGATGGTGACTTGTGGGTAGTCGAATGTCAATTGGGCCATTGAACAGCATTTCCTTCAGAAGTTGGATACGAACTGACTACCTCGATCTGAGATTAAGACCGATGGAAAGCCATGTAGCTGTGTGATTTCCTCCACGAATACTTTTGCTTAATTGGATGCATTTGGAAGACCCTTAAAAGGAATAAAGTGTTCCATTTTAGAGAACAAGTCTACAACTACTAAGATGGTGTTGAATCCTTGACTGGGAGTTAGATCTGTAATAAAATCAAGGGACAGTGTGTTCCATGGTGCGGGAGGAATTTCCAATGGTTGGAGAAGACCAGCTGATTTCTGCTTTTGGGACTTGTTTTGTGCACACACACCGCAAGATTGGATAAATTGTATGATGTCTTTACGCCATGTGGGCCACCAATAGTTTCGTTTTACTTTAGCTAGAGTTTTGGCTATTCCAGGATGACCTTCAATCAGGGATTGGTGATAACCCAAAATAACCTGCTCTTGTAAATCTTTGCTTGGCAAGTATAGACGGTTCCTAAAATATGGTAACTGGTCTTTAATGGTGTAATGTTCTCCTTGAGTACACCACTCCTGTGAGAAAGTGGGATCCATTAAGAGTTCGATCTTGTTTTGGAGTTCACCCTGTGTCAATGTTGTTGTAAGACCCAGGAGTTTGTCTTCTGGAATGAGGGCTACTGGATCTGGAGTTATGTATACCTTTTCATCAACACCCATGTGGGACAAGGCGTCAGCCTTTCTGTTTCGGACTCCTGGCCGGTAGGTGATCACATAGTCATATTCAGCGAATTAAAAGAGCCCACCTCAGTTGACGGGATGATTGAGCCTTTGCTGTTTTTATGTTTTGCAGGTTTCGATGATCAGTTATGACCGTGACAGTATGTGTAGCACCAAGGAGATAGTGTCGCCATGCCTTGAAAGCTGATTTTATAGCCAAGTGTTATTTTTCTGTGATAGCATAGTTGAGTTCGGGAGGTGAGAATTTTCGTGACCAGAAGGCCACAAGGTGTAACTGGCTAGTTCCTGGGTCCCTTTGTGAGAGAACAGCTCCCATAGCCATGCTACAGGCATCTGTTTCAACTATATAAGGGAGGTCTGGGTGAGGATGCCATAGAACTGGAGCAGAAGTGAATTTTTTCTTAAGTTCTTGAAAGGCCTTCTCTGCTTCTTGGGTCCAATGGAACTTTTTATTGTTTTTTCTCAGTAGTGATGTAATTGGATGCACTATTTGGGAAAATTCTGGGATGAATCGGCGGTAAAAGTTTGCAAAGCCCAACATACTCTGGATTCCTTTAAATGAAGTTGGTGACGACCATTTAAGAATGGCATCTACCTTGTGCCTATCCATTGTGATACCTTTTGGTGTGAGGATAAAACCGAGGAACTCCACTTCGGTGACATGAAAAGAGCATTTTTCAAGTTTAGCATATAGTTTATGTTGGCAGAGTTTAGTAAGGACGGAGCGGACATGCCTGACATGGTCTACCTTTGTAGCAGAATACACTAAGATGTCATCAATGTAAACCAGGGCGCAAACGTCGATTAACTCCAGCAAAACATCATTCATAAAGTAATGGAATGGAGCAGGAGCGTTGCAAAGTCCAAAAGGCATTACTTGGTATTCATACAAGCCGTATTTGGTACGAAAGGCGATTTTCCATTTGTCTCCTTTCTTCACTCGAACAAGATGGTACGCCCCCCTACGGTCCAGTTTGGTATAGATTTGGGCGTCTTTGACTTGATCTAATGATTCAGGAATAAGGGGCAGTGGATAACGTTTTTTTACAGTGATCTGGTTTAATGCTCGATAGTCGATGCAAGTCCTCAAATCTCCTTCCTTCTTTGGTACGAAGAATAAGGGACTGGCTGCCGGTGATTTAGGTGGGCGGATAAATCCATTTGCCAGGTACTGATCAAGATAAGATTTCAAATGGAGGTTTTCTGGTTCAGTAAGTGCATAGATTCGACCACAAAGAGTTTGCGCACCAGGTATGAGGTCGATCTGACAATCGTAGGGCCTGAGCGGTGGTAGAGTGTTGGCTTGTTCTTTCTTGAACACATCTTGAAAATCTTGGTATTCATTTGGCGGAGTACTAGTCACACATAGTAAAATCGCCGCAGTACTGGGAGAAGCAGATGTACATAAGTCTGTTTTCCCCTTTTCTTGATAATAACAGGTGCAAGCACAATCATCGGAAAAGGCCAACTTCTTGGCACACCAATCTATTAGAATGTTGTGAGCTACCAACCATGGCATCCCTAAGATTAGTCGAAACTGAGGAGCTTTGATGAGATCGAATGCAATAGATTCTCGGTGACCATCCTGGCACAGTAGGGTTAGTTCTGCTGTGCATTGGGTTACTGGTCCGGAAGCTGTTTTTGTCCCATCAACAGTAGTAACTTTTTCAGTAGTTGACTCAGAGCATAAGGGAAGCCCTATCTCTGCTGCCAGATCTTGGTCTACATAATTCCCAACTGCTCCGCTGTCTATGTATGCTTTGAGACCATGCATCCGAGACGGTTGTCGGTGATTGATCAAAATTACTGGTAATGCAAAGTGTGAGGTCTGTGGCTCATCCTTCTCGCTCGACAAGCGGACCTCTGCGCTTGTCGGGCTTGGTAGTTTTCCGACTCCTTGTTATTATCTTTCTTCTCTGTGGCTCCAACAGTTCTCCTTGGTGGTTTCACTGGACATTCTTTGAGGAAGTGGCATGATTTTCCACAATATAAGCATAATTGCTGTTGCCTTCTCTTGTCTCTTTCAGTTTTAGTTAAAGGGGGCCTTACACCTCCGATTTGCATGGGTTCTATTGTGTTTTCCAATGTACGTGGAACATTATCCTTTGACTGGACATACACAGCTCGAGTGTCTAACCTTATCCGGTCCGCTTTTTGGTCTTGTAATCTGTGATCTAATTGCACCACAGGGTTGATGAATTCTCCACAGTCTTTAGGTGGGTTAACCACTTGAGCAAGGACATCCTTTAGTTCCCCTCGTAGACCCCGATGAAATAGTGTGGTCCTCTCAGGCAAACCAGCTTCAACGACTAGTCTGTTAAATGTTGCTATATATGTAAGCAAGTCTTGACTTACTTGACGGAGTGACAAAAGTTTGCTGTCTAAAGCTTGGGCTTGGGTATGACGAGCAAAGAGTTTTTCCATTTTCATCTGGAAACCCCCAAAGTCATATAACAACGGGTTATCCTGACTTACCAATGGTACCGACCAATCTGTGGCACTGCCAATTAGATATGACAAGACAAAAGCAACCCGAGCTTGATCATTAGGAAAAGCTTCAGGTCTTCAAAGAAAATGAACACAACACTGGTTCATGAACATTGCGTACTTCTTGGGGTCCCCTGTAAATCGTTCAGGTGGAGTTAAGGGAACTGCCCCAGGAAGGGTTATTTGTACTGGATTGGTGGAAGAAGTTAGTGCAGGTACTGGCGGAATGTTACCAGGCAATGGGGTCTGTCCTGCCTGTGATTGGAGCAATTTTCTACTTATTTTGTCAGTATGATCCTTAGTAACAATCAAATCCCTCCTAAGAGCGTAGGCTTCTTGCCTGGCTGAATGTACTGCAGCGCGTAATTGTCCCAACAACTGAACTAACTGGTCAGTCTCTGAAGTCTCCATGACGCCCAGGTGGATTATATCATTGAGGCTTTGCGTTCTGTTACTCTCACCTGGTATCCACGGGGACGCCACCCAGCCCTGGTTGGATGATTTGCACTCTCAAATCCTCTCCCAGTCCCTTGGTAAGGCCTCTGGTTAAAGATGGGTCTGCAATATAGGAGAGCTGGATCCAATACCAGATTGTCTTTATGTTTTCCCACCTCCCTTGGCCTCAACTCCTTCCTCCCCCTTGGGCCCTCTCCTCACCTTAATATTGTGAAAGGTGGATTCTCCGTCTTGCTCCTCATGGCAGGGGCGCATAGATGTGGGGGGCAAGCAGCGACCAAGTTACTTCACTGGTGCAACCCCCCCCTGTGGGAATCCAGGCCTGCTGCGGCTCTGTAGGTTTGCTGCTTTACAGTCTTTATATGCAGTTCTTATGTTACTCTTAGTTCGAATAATAATGTCTTGCTTCTTTCCTTGTAGGTATGGAAATGTATTTTGGTGTTGTCATGCAGTTTGAAGATGAGCATGGGCCGGTAGGCGAAAGCGCGGTGTGCGCGATGCTGTCCGGTGAGTAATGCACGATGCGCGGCGCTGTTTCGCCTTTTATATTGCTAACCTGTGTCTTTTCTCTCCTTGCAGGTTGCGATGTTCCTCGCCGAGCGCCGTAATGTTCCAGCAATGATACTGACCAGGAGATGACTATCCAGGTAAGAATTGTGTGGCTTTCTTCATTTGGGAGGAAACGTGAGTAAACGCTTACTAATGCTGTCTTTCTTTCTCCTCTCTCCAGGTTATGGTATTCCAGGATGCATGCAGTGCCAGATGATGGAGTTCGTACCTTTAGGTGAGTGGAACTGAAGTCAGTGATGGATTAAAGACAGTATACTGTTCCAGGTAAGTTTCGTAGCATTCTTTCTCTGCAGGTCCTTGGTTTCAGGTAAGCTGGCATCAAAGAACTGGACACGGCGAGCGTTACTCACCGTGTCCAGTTAACACAAAGCATGTTCTGCTGTTTGGGTGCGGTTTAAATAGTCTCAGGTAAAGAAGTCCAGGTAAAATAGTCCCAGGCCTGCCACACCCAAAGTAGTCCATGGCCTGCCACACCCAAAAGACTAGACCGCATAGCTCAGTTCCTTGTAACTGAGCTATGTGTGTGCCTCCATGTTGGCTGAACCCCCCACCCCCCCAAGTTAAATAGTCCCAAGTAAATAGTCCCATTCTAATGTGGTCTTCATGATGGTTATAAGCTTGGTGCCAACGGTGCCAGGACTGACTCCAAGAGAGTCTTGGCTGAGGTTTTAAGGCCTTTGACCTCGCCCTAACTGGAAGGCTGACTTGCCAGTGACAGCCAGGGGCAAGGGTCATGACACCTTCACTAGTACAGAGACCCATTCAATTGTTCTATCGTGCATTTGCACTAATCACTAGCTTGTATTAATTCAGCATAAATTTTTGGGATATTTTTTGTAAATCGGTGAAAATCATGCAAGTGTTCAGCAAGTCTGCCTTCAACCATGTTAAGATGAAAGAAAAGATGGGCAGAAAAGTTCAGAATCTGTTTCTTCTACTCCAGTAACTGTGAGGGTTAAGTAGGGTTTCTTCAATGCTTCAGCTAGTGGGCTTTCTGGGGCCCAAATATCTGTTCCTATATTTTGAACAATATTCTTCACTTTATTTTTCATTATCTCAATGTCTTGCGTCAGCCATTGGCCAAGCAGGAAATATGTGGTTAATGCATGATCAAGAGCCACATCCCAATTTGCCTTGAGGTCCTCTGAAGACATGACTAAATTGTATATCAGATTACAATTATGGTTTAATGTATATCTCAATCACTAACCTCCAATTAAAAAAAAGAGTCCATCTGAATAATTTTTTGTCTAATTCCAAATCCACTATTTTTCAACCTACAATTTCACAGTTGTCAACTGGCAATCACAACCTGTATACTCTAATGAGACTTTACAACAAGGACCATGTAATTCCAAAAAAGAATAAAACTTCCTATACGTATTTGATTGTGGACACATTCTGTGTTATTCCATGTGTTGGTGTGTCGATATTTGTGATGTCATCAACCTAATATCCCAGCTATAAACCCCAATTTTGTAAGATATATTTTGATAAATGTATGGCAACTACATAAAGTGGCCACGTTGATCTAATGCCACCTTAGTTATAGAATCCCACCTTGCAATTCTGGGCAAGAAACAGGATGTTTAATCAAATCTAAAATGTATTTAAATATATTGATTAAATATCCAATCAAGGACAAGCTGGTCCCAAAGCTTTATACAGGGGAAGTCACCACAATGTTACAGAATCACAGGCAGCTTATCCAAAAAAATTAAAATAACCAGCATGCTTAAATCTCACTATTTCTCACAGAATGATATTCCCGCTGAGCTCACACTTTTGAAAGTGTCCAAAATGCCCATACTTTTGTCATAATTATGTCACACTAATTGATATTTCCATTGGCCTGCTTCATAGTCAGACACTCCCATTGACTGTGCAAACCCAATATTCATTGCATAATTAAAATGTGATATTTTTGACATGAACAAAGTAGGGGGGTTATTTCACTCCTATACCCCTGAATGCCATTTAATTAGTATTCATTAATACATGGCAGCAACTAACCACTTTAATGAAACATCAGTTATTGTAATCCCCTGGCCTAAACACATCCCTGGGTTTAGGACACAAACGTATAGCATTTGTATTAATCATTTTATGAATATTAATAACTTATTAATTTTGACTAATTGTAGTGAATGCACATTTGTTGACAAATCGAAGAAGGGACTTGACTCCTCAAAACAAATATGTTCACAAGTTAGTAGGTCATATGATTCTAAAGTTATTAATCTAATTAGTTTCTCTGTGTAAAATGTAATATTTGAATCATGCCCTGCATTTAAACTGTGGGCTAAGGCCTCATGGTTCTGCACATGATTCATGTAAACAAATCTATATCACAGGTTCAGTAAATGATTGATTCGAAATTAGATGCCCTTTGTTCTCATTGTATTAGCTTCCATATGGCCCGTTTTAATGCCGGGAAAAGGTCATAAGTGTCACTATTAATTGATAAATGTTTTTTTGAGGCTGGTTTTTAAATAATCTAACCAATTTGTCACTACATATATTAATCTCCCCAAAGTCCACACATTGGGCCTCATCACGAGTTGGGCCGTATCCCCGGTGGTATTATCGCTGGGGCTATTAGCATTACCGCCAAACCCCTTGGGGGTATTAGCGCCAGATCACAGTTTGGCGGAACTGTTAGTCCCCATTCCTTATTGTGCCCATTTGGGAATTCCCCTTTACTCATTTTTACCCAATGGAGAATTTTCTATGCTACTACCGCTGGTGGTATTAGCGCACGCTAATAGTGCCAAAAATCGGCAAAATTGCGTCGGATTTGCCCCCAGCTCAGGCCATCAAGAGTCAACAGCCTCTACCTCTGAGTCCGACATCACTGAAGGTGAAGAGGAAGAACCGACTATACATCTTAATTTTTTAGAAGAACGTAGGCTACTGTGCCAAGATGGGTGAACAAACAAAAAATCTCGAGTGTTGAGGATGAGGGAGAGGGGGAAGAAAAAACAAGGAGGGGCAGAGGGGTGACAAGTTTAAACAGCAATCCGTCGCACAGATCATTGCGCTCTGGAAAATAAAGGACTATGGGCCTCATTACACGGTAGGCGGTAAGGGTTTACTGGTACCGGTAAGGGCACCGGTACCGGTAAACCCTTACCACCTTACTACGAGTTCCCTTTGCGGGACCCATCCTTAATGGCTGGTTTTACCAGCCGTTAAAGTAGGGTGCCGCAAAGGGACCTTGTGCTAATTACGGTACCGCAATTTGCGGTACCATAATTACCACCTTCCCCATTCCCATTATGCCCTATGTGGGCAAAAATGGGAATGGGGAAGGGCCTTGGTGAATGGGGAATTACCGGCCCTGCTCACCTTGGAGTAGGCTGGTAATTCCGCCATCCACCAAGGCGGACACGTTAAAATACCGGCGGCAACCATGGCGCTAATAGAGCCATGGTTACAGCACAACGTGTAATGAGGCCCTATGTCACAGAAGCCACAAATAAACAGCAGATCATCAATCTGTCAGATCATATCCTTACTACAGAAGAAACTAAAATATTGAAACTAAGCCTAATTTTTGCCCATTGGCCAGTTTTGAATATGTTCAAACAATGATAGATCTGGACAGTTTTATTCGTAAATTGCGACTAAAGAAATTCTTTGCCACCTCAACATATAAGAAAAAAACAAAACAAATTTTGGAGGGATGGACAGAAATTACGATTGCAGAAATGGATACCTTGACAATTCTTGTCGATTTAGAACAAGAAAGTCATATGGAAACTAATGAATATGTCACACATTTTGAAAGACTGGGTATCAACACAGACTGGCCATCGACCAGTAAACTCAAGTGCAAATCAAAATTTAATCCTCAGAATTGCCACATAGAAGCCTTCTCCAATGTAGTAATTGATGACTTGAAAGATGAAAGAAGAAGAACGAAGTGGCAACCAAAAAGCAATCTGTCTAAAAAACAACAAAAAGTATTATCAGACATTACAAAACTGGATAAGTACATAATAAAACCAGCAGATAAGGGTTGCAACATAGTCATAATGAATAAACATGACTACATTAGTGAAGCTTATAAACAGCTAAATTATGTGAACTGTTATGAGAGACTAATCAACAATCCCATCAAACAAATGGAAAGAGAAGTATGGACCTTCCTGACCAAGTGGCAAAAAGCTGATACCTTAGAGGAAGAAATGGTAACATTTCTGTTTAATAAGAATTCTGTCATCCCCACTATTTTCTTCCTCCAGAAATTTCATAAGAATCTCCTCAAACCACTGGGAAGACCTATTGTGGCCCTATGTGACTTCCTACTTGAAAATATGTCACAGTTTGTGGATGAAGACCTTTGTACCTTTGTATCTACATTACCCTCGTATGTGAGGGACACCACCAATTTCTTATAAAAAATTGCTGAACTTCCATGAGAACCCACCTATTTGTTGGCAACCATGGACGTGGTGTCCCTATATACGTCCATCAAGCACAGTGATGGGATACTTGCCTGCCAGAATCTCCTCAATACTCGATCTTTAAATCATCTAAAACACTCACAGATGATCCTCGAAATGACTAAATTGTGTTTGGAAAATAACATCTTTATTTTCAACAAAACCTTTCATCAAACCCAGAGAACTGCCATGGGCATGACTTTCGCGCCAGCATATGCTAACTTGATGATGGGTCATTGGGAGAAAACCATGGTTTGGGCAGAAGCTACTGAAAAATATACTAAAAACATTGTATTGTGGCTTCGCTACATAGATGATCTGTTCATCATTTGGGATGGAACAGCTCAGCTATGGCGTGAATTCGTGAAATTGTTAAATACTAACAATCTTAATCTCAGGTTCACGGAACACCATAGCCGACAATCAGTTGTATTTTTGGATGTGCAAGTTAAAATTGTGCACAGAAAATGGAGTCTGAACTACATAGAAAAGTTACAGGTGCCAACATTCCTTTGCATGCAAGCAGTGCACACCCTAAAACTTTGTTATGGAGCATCCCACATGGTGAATTCATTCGTGTTAGATGGAATTGTAGAGACATCGCTGACTTTGACTTAGCCAGACAAATCACTGCCCAAAACTTCCTAAAACAACAATACCCAAAGAAGATTATTGAAAGGGCATATCTAAAAGTCTGAGAAATGAATAGAGAGAAATTGTTGCCAATATCACAGACGGACTCACAAAATATGGAAGAAGACAATACCACCAGACTCCTTTTGACATTTGGAAGCCATTCCCAAGTTATTAAACGAATAATAAAGAAATACTGGAAGGTATTGAAAGCTGATAAAGATATAGGCAGCTTACTAAATGACCATCCAGACATCACTTTTCGAAAAAGCACCTCTATCAAAGATCTAGTGGTGAACAGCTATATGACGGTAGAAAAGAATGATGCAAGTACTAATTGGCTTTCCACAGTAGGAAATGCCTTCTCGAAGTGTACCAGATGTAAAATTTGTAAATATGCTAAAAACTGTAAAAGTTATATTCATCCGATTTTGAAACATCTGGTTCACATAAAAAGTAGAATTACATGTGAATCTGAATTGGTGGTTTACATTTTGATATGCCCATGTCTCAAGTGGTATGTTGGAAGTACCAAATGTAAGTTAAAGGTGCGTATTTTAAAACATGTTAGAGCTAGCATTAACAAAGATTGACATATCCGATGGCCAGGCATTTTTCTGAATTCCAGAATGGAGACCGGCAAGTTTAACATTTTTTGGTATATACAATGTCATTGTTGGCCCTTGGGGAGGAGACAGTGAGAGACTACTCCGGCAGGAATAAACAAAATGTATTCTTGATTTTGATAGCACGACTCCTGTCGGCCAAAATGTTGATGAAGAACCATAAACCTTCTTGGGGACGTAAACACCGGTTATGCATAATGAATTAAGAAAGTGATTACCATCAACTCTAATGACCTTGTATTGAAACCTTCCTTGGCTGGTTGTTCTTATGAGTCTCTTTCTTTCTGTAATTCAATTGTAATCACTTTTTTTATAAATGTGTGACTTACGACATTATTAATATATTTTTTACACTAATATCTATTGCAAAAGTATATATATGTATGTTGTATAAGATTGATTTGAGAGACACTAATAGCATGATATCTAAGTAGCCAAATCACTGTATTTCCGCTAGATATGAATAGTCCTTAAGAAAATGGAATATCCAATCTTTTTCAGAGTAAGAAGTGTTCAGATATTAATAACATGCTGCATTATGCACTATGCACTTTATACCATGCACTTTTAAGGTCATATGTGGTTAATTTATCATAGCAATGCACTATGCACATTATCATATGCAACTGCTGTTTCAGGAATGTGGAATATAAATTTAATCTCAGCCAGTTTTAATTTCATTGCTCTGACATATTGAGTGATAGAATAAGAGCACTGTGCTCTGTATTTCATTGATTATATATATTACACGGCCCACGATAGTGGGCGTGTAGTTGTGGTTAAGTTGCTAATCCCATAGGAAGAGTACTTTTTGGGCAGCTTATAACTTTGCTCTCCCTGGACGAATCCTTACCAAACTTTGCAAAAAATGTATATGGCCCACATTGAATCTCTTTGCAAATTCTGGTGAGGCTTGGTCTAGAGGGGGCCCTTTCATTAAGGAAAGAATTCACGCTACACAGGTACTTTTTCACGTGTTTCTTACAATGCCATTGAAATATTATGCTTTCCATACATGGCTAGACTTAGCCCTTACATTTGGTTTATGAATCTTCTTTCAGAATTGAACATGTGCTAACTTATCCATGACTTGATGGTAAGTTGATTTACCATTTCAATAACTTTTCACTCCCATAACCACTTATTACCTCTCCATATTTATCTTAGTGTTTTCTCTCTGTAGGTGAGCATCCTTTATCACCATCCTTCCAGTTATTGATTTAATTGATCCTCACCCACTTTGGATACACGGTATGCCACAATTTCCCACATGCACATTTTGAACCTTGATTTGGCAAAACGGTTACCACTAACGCAGTTTCACTATCTAATTGTCTTTGTTTTTCTGTTCTTGACCATTGCCCGCATTTACTTCAATTAACTACTATATACTGGTATGCCATTTTATTTACCTTCAACTTTGGATTTGATGTTTTGTTGGCAATTCACTGTGCAATTTACGTATATGTTTTGATTTCTTTTTTGTTTTTTTTACAATTGATGGTACTTCCTTTATGCAAATGCTCATATTGTCAAATTATAATAACATCTCTATTAATGTACAGCCTTGATAACGACCGGATAGGTCAAAACACTTGTCGGCTGTTTTTGGTCAGCTGTTCGATGACCAATAACATTCACTAACTGAGAACAGGAATTCTGTTTGACTTGGAATTCCAAAGTTTCAGGATCTGCGCATTGGACTTACCTTCACTCTATATTACTTGGTTTTAAATATTGATTGTGCTTCTTGAGATAGTCCACCAACTCTAATATTTTTTTTAATGTTGGCGTATGTGAGTTCTACAGACTGGCGCATGTTTTCTGTTGATTCTCTGTATGGAAAATGTTGCCAAAAGGTTGACATTTCCTATGCTGCCAATAGTTGTAAGGCACAATTTGTGCCCTAAGGTTTTAAAAATAGGTTCAGCTTTCACTGGTGTCAATTGAAGAAGATCTCCGAAAACAATAATGTGTTTTCCTCCAAAGAACTCTTCATAGTCTATTTTGAGGACCTCTTGTAATCTGAGGTGAATCAAAGACAACATTAGGTTGGAGACCATGCTCACCTCATCTATTAGCAGCATTTTCATTTGTTTGAAAACTCTGCATAGTTCCATTGCAGCTTCTGTGGAAAGTTTGTAACAGTCTCATTTGTTTTGGTGTTCTCCTGGAAGGAGTACTAATCGGTGTAAAGTGACACCGCCTATGTTGTAGGCAGCTAAACCTGTGTGGGCAGTTACAACAGCTGACAGTTTGTTGTTTGTCAATTGTTGCAGGAACTTGATGATGATTTTGATTAAGAATGTTTTGCCTGAACCAGCTTCACCACTCACGTATAGCAGCATAGGTTTGGAGTCTTGGCAGGAACAGTATTTATTTTCATGTTGCACACCATGTTCAATTTGTTTTGCTCTAAAATGCTACGCTGCTCATTTTTCAGTTCTGATTTCAGTACATCGAAGACTTCTGTAGCTTGTTCATACTGACACATGGTGTTTTCTACTTCTGCCATGGCTAATTCTGCCTCATTTGCTATTAGTGCCTGTCCAAGTGGTTCTTGGCTTCCTGTTACAGAAGGTTGACTACTGTCGGGAGTGTCTACTTGTAATTGTCATGACCCTTGCCCCTGGCCCTCACTGGCAAGTCAGCCTTCCAGTTAGGGCCAGGTCAAAGGCCTTAAATCCGCACGATTTAACTTGGGGGTTTCAGCCAACATGGAACTGAGCTATGCGGTCTAGTCTTTTGGGTGTGGCAGGCCTGGGATTACTTTACCTGGACTACTTTGGGTGTGGCAGGCCTGGGACTATTTTACCTGGACTTCTTTACCTGAGACTATTTAAACCGCACCCAAACAGCAAAACATGCTTTGCGTTATTCTGCTGTGTGCAGAGTAACGCTCACCGTGTCCAGTGCTTTGATGCCAGCTTACCTGAAACCAAGCACCTGCAGAGAGAGAAAGAATACTATGAAACTTACCTGGAACAGTATCCTGTCTTCAATCCATCGGCGACTTCAGTTCCACTCACCTGAAGGTACGAACTCCATCGTCCAGCACCGCATGCATCCTGGAATACCATAACCTGGAAAGAGGAGAAAGAAAGACAGCATTAATAAGTGTTTACTCAAATTTCCTCCCGAAGGAAGAAAGCCACACAATTCTTACCTGGGTAGTCATCTCCTGGTCAGTATCATTGCTGGAACATTATAGCGCTCGGCGATGAACATCGCAACCTGCAAGGAGAGAAAAGACACAGGTTAGCAATATAAAAGGCAAAACATAGCCGCGCATCGCGCATTACTCACCAGACAGCATCGCGCACACCGCACTTTCACCTACCGGCCCATGCTCATCTTCAAACTGCATGACAACACCAAAATACTGTTCCATACCTAAAAGGAAAGAAGCAAGACATTATTATTCAAACTAAGAGGAACATAAGAACTGCATATATAGACTGTAAAGCAAACCTATGGAGTCGCAGCAGGCCTGGTTTCCCACAGGGGTACCAGTGAAGTAAAGTAACTTGGTCGCTGCTCGCCCCCCTCATCTACGCACCCCTGCCACAAGGAGCAGGACGGCAAATCACCTTTTACAATATTAAGACCCATCTTTAACCAGAGGCCTTACCAAGGGACCGGGAGAGGGTCCGAGAGTGCAAATCATTCAATCAGGACTGGGTGGCACCCCCGTGGATTCCAGGTGAGCGTAACAGTAGTTGGGCCTGGAGTTCATCTTCGTGTTGCTGTTCAATGTGCAACATTGTTTGGTACTGTGTAAAGTTTACGTGTGTTATAGTGCTTTCATTTGCGTTGAAAGCGTCTTCATAGGAGTCATATATATCCAGTAACTCTTCCTCTTTTCTCCATGGTTTAAAAAGTTGTAGCAGGGACATTTAATAGAGTTCTTTATTTTGAGGTGTTTTTAATGACAATTTGATATGATTAATTAAGCTGCGTTCGGTAAGTTTCACTAAGCTGCCTTCACAATTTACAACTCTGTAACTATCTTTCTTTTCATCTGGTTTAATATTATTTTTGTATGTGAAGTTTTGGGCTACGTGGTAGAGACACATGGTTTCCAAAGTGGCACTTCTGTTTGGGCAGTATGTGTCTAGTAGTTTTTCAAAATGTTTTGGCTTTTGGGATCATTTTTGGCTATTGTTTCTATGTCCTCATATGATTTGAGAACTCTTTTTCTAGATTTGGCAGTACCAAGACTTAGCCATACTATATTGTCAGATTTTCCATACAAGGCAGTGCCGTTTAAACGGACTGCAGCTTCATAGCAGCCACATTCTCTATTAGAGAGCATTTTTATGCCTAAACTGTACAATTTCTGTGATAGTGTTTTGTCAGATGATATGTCATCCCAGAGGTCCTGAAGCTCTGTTTTCTCTGCTTTGGTTAAGTAGGCTGTGACATATCATGCAACTGCAGTAGAATTCTTTGCAATGTACTGCACATCTGTGTTTGCATTCCATAGGACGGCAATGATTGCATTGTAATCATTGATGTATTTTGATTCTTCTGTTCTTTTTATGTAATATGTGTTCTTAGGTGATTTACCTTTCACAATATGTCTAACTGAAGACATGAAGTTGTTTACTTGACCTGTTGTTGAAACTGGTCTAGGGAAACCAAAGCAGCATTTGGTGCAGTATTTCCCTTTGTTTTTATATTTTCGACGACAATATTTCCCACATTTGTGTCTTTGAAATTGTAAAATGTGTGCATGAAGGTCACTATGTGCTGTTTGTGAAGGGATTTCACAAGTGACATATTTTTGGATGAACTGCAAAACAGTGGCATCACTGTCCTGACCAAATTTACGAGCATCTTTAATCCATGATAGCATGTGGATGTGTGGTGCTCCTCTAGCTTGGTATTCCTTTATCCAAAAGAAATGTTGAACTTCTCCGATCGGAGGAACAGTCTTATTACAAATAAAGAGGCCGATTCATGGAATTAATGTGTGCCGCGCAAGCGTGCAAAAGCATGCGAATTGCAGCGCCAGCACAAAAATCGCAGCGCAAGCGTGCGAAAGCTGCGCACATCGATTCATGGAAGTCCGTGCACGTGTAAATCCTGGGATGTGCGCTAAAATCCTGCGTGGCGCACGTGGGCGCACACGTCATCAAACGGCATGTGCTACGCGCATAGCAAAAGTGCACATAGCGCGGTGCACACAACAAAAGTAGGCGGAACACGGGGCGTAACAGGCGGAATGGGGAACAACGCGTGAAAATGTGGGCGTTACGGGGGAAGTAGAGGAGGTAAATGCGCGGAACGCCCACACGGGCGCCTACAACACATATTCATGGAATCGAACAGGGGAAACGCGTGCGCCAAAAAAGACGCACTAATCCGGAAACACAGACGCTACGATGAATATACCATTCCTCGCAGCAGTGGTCGTGGGACATCGCAGGAGGAGGAGGATAGCCAGGCCGAGAATTTTTACACCCATGACCAGCCTTTTTGGGATGCCTGATGACCAGGTGTATGGGAGGTACAGGTTCCCACCACACATAATTCTCGACCTGGTGAGTGAGTGGGAGGATGACCTCACATCACCCACCCTGTGCTCCCAAGCACTGAGCACCTTGGAAAAGGTGCTCAATATACTGCACTTCTTGGCCACTGGTTCATTTCAGCGGACAAGTGCCATAGTGGGGGGGGGTGTCACAGGCCACGCATTCACGCTGTCTACACCTGGTGTTGGCCATCATGACTGCACGCTCTTCAGTCCGCAGGCACATATACATGCCCAGAACACCTGCAGAAAGGCAGGCTGCCGTCCAGGACTTTTACGGGGTGGCACACTTCCCCAAAGTGCTAGTTGCCATTGATTGCACCCATGTGGCTCTACGTCCTCCCAGGACAACTGAGCATATCTATAGAAACCGCAAGCACTGGCATTCCATCAACGTGCAGGTAGTATGTGATGCCAAGGGAATCATCACCTCAGTATATGCCAACTGTCTAGGGTCCACCCAAGACAGTTTCATTTTCAGAATGTCACCCCTAAAACGGGACCTAGAAGCTGGGCAGCATGGCGATACATGGCTGCTTGGTGAGTATAAATGCCTCTGGATATGCATGCATGTCAGATACTGAGTAATGTCACAACCCCACTAATGATACCCATCATCACCTCCCCAGGAGACAGTGCCTACCCTCTGAGCACCCACATGATGACGCCAATTCGAACCCCACCACACCACCCTAGGTAAGATACAACACAGCCCATATTGCAACCCCGGGCATAGTGGAGCACACATTCGGAGTGCTCAAGTCACACTTTCGCTCCCTTGACCGCTCTGGTGGGCAGCTGCTATATGCGCCCCCAGTAGTGTGCAGGATCATAGTGGCAGCATGTGTCCTGCACAACGTTGCAACCCGCCGGGGCCTGCAGGTGGACATGGTGGTGCCCCCACATCCCCAACCACATGCACGGCCATTGCGCATGCGAGGGGAAAGGGCACGTGGTGAGGCAGCCCGTACGCAGCTGGTGGCTTATTACTTCACCTAAAATCATACCCCTGTGGAGTGCACACAGCCCTGGCACATACCAGCTGACAATCAATGATGATGACATAAGGGACAGTCAACTGTCACAACCATACCAGCCTGAGATTGGTCACCTGGAAGTGTTACATTGTGTGCATCCTTACCTACTGAAAAACAACCAATGCTGTGTCACTAAAAGACACACATTTATGCAGCATGAATGACTACCTTCTTGCAAAATACAACATGAAAATAGTGCCATGTCACCTAACCCCTCCCCATCTCAGCTCCCCAACACACCATGGCATGCCATGCAATGTGAAAGCAAACAAATGAATGCACAACACAGACAATGTGCTCCCAGTAATCAATAACAAACAGCACACATGAACACATTCTTACCAGCAACACAGGGTGAAACAGTGGCAAAATATGACAGTACAAAATCAAAGTAGTGCACGTCTTACAACCTGAATAAGCCAGCACATCGACCACTTCCAACTGCAGAGGGTTGCTGTCAGGCAAATGTGTCAGTGTACTGCATACAACATGAACTGCATCTGCAAAGGAGACAGCCTTGTGAAGACATGAAGAAGGTACCTGTGAATAAGAAGGAAGACATGGATGCACAAGCACATATCAATACACCATGCAGTGTTCAATACAACAACAATCCCCACTAGGGATGTCCACACAATTTTGACCACAGACTGCCCACACAGCTCATGGGAGCCCAATGTCACTGTGTAAGTCACTGTCACTTGGTCACACCCTTTGCAAGCCCATGGAAAGGGGAAGCAGGAGGGGTGTGTGTGTCAGGAACCCAAACATATAACCCAAACACAGGACAAGCCTGCATGTGCCCAGCTGGAATACACAGTGGATGCACCACGTGAGCCACACAAGGCAACACACTGTAAATAAATACATTTTTTTAAAAAATGGCCATGTGTGGGCTAGGGGGGGGCACCCAGGAGGTTCGAGGACAGGGCGCACACCAACAACCACATGCTTGGATGTTGCAGAAAAAAAATACCTCCATGGGCTCATGGCCTGCATGGCTACGCCAATGTGGGAGAACTGCTGTTGCTCTCTTCACCCTCTGCTGCTACATCAGGAGGTGGCGGTGCTGTGGGAGGTAGCCCACGCAAAGCCCTAGTATGGTCCTCCATGGCAGCAAGCATGCGGGTGTGGAAGGTCTGGTTCTGGAGGATGATAGTATGGAGATCTCCATGCAGCACCTCACAGGTTGACTGCATTTCTGCACGCATGGCCTAGCGTGATGCCCGGATCTCCTCACGAGTTGCCTGCAGCTCAGTTGAGATCGAACGTGTGAGCTGCTCCAGCTGCTGCTCTGCCTTAAAATTTCGGGACGCCTCAAGTTCAACCAGATTCTCCCTGAGGATATGGAATTCTAACCTCAGGACTTCCCTGTGGCCCTGGGACTCTACAGATATGGCTTCGCACAGAGTCTCCAGTGCCGCCCGTCGGTCCCTGTTGGACTCCAACATGTCTGCCCTGTGTGATTGGCAAATGGACTCTGTTGCCTGCTGTTGGAGCTCCATCTACCTTTCAAGGGGGAGAATGGAAATGGCCACCCTCTCCATTGCCTGAGCCATCATTTCAACCGATGCTCCCTGTTGTGCTGCTATACCGTACATGGAGTTTCCCATACAGTATTGCCTGGTGGAGCATGGCCACCGCGTAGGCGGGCACCACACCTGTTTGGGGCAAGGCGATCTGCACCTTGCTGTGCTGGCACTGCCTGAGGCTGCAGGACTGCATTCCCCCTCTGATCTGCTGGCCCAGGAACAGGATCAGATGTTGTGGAGTGTGACCCTGCATCCGTAACCACGAAAGGCGGAGTTACCAACACTGACATCCCCATAGAGGTCTACCCCTGGTGCAGGTGGGTTGGACAGAACAGCATCCCTGCCAGAAACACTCACCTGCGACAGCACATAAGTCTCATCATCCGATTCAGCACCTGAATCATAGAGGTCTGGGGAGGTGCACCCATAGACACCCCTGGACAGCATGGTCTGCAGGAGTATTGGGTTTTCACCCACCACCACACCACGTCCTCCACTGGTGCCCGGTCGTGGCTGAGATTCCTCGTGGATCTGCACCATCTCCTCCACCTCTACAGCATCAAGTGCGTCATCACCTGCAAAAACATGAAAGACAACAAATGGAAACAAGCATGAGCACCATAGCACACACATAGGCCTGACAAGCCAGAGATCCAGTACATGAATAACACATGTCCCACACGACCATAACCTTGGCATGCATGCACTGTCAATTATTTGGAAGGGGAGGCAAAAAGCAGACACTGAGGACTCCAAGATGGAAAATCAACACATATGCTGCATGCTGGATAGCACTGTCATCACATATTAGCCCGTGAGTGGCATGGGCAATCCACATACATGGCACATGCCAGCACACAGATGGCACGTAGCATAGCCATGGTGCATTTGACAAGTACAGCCATATGTCAGTGAATGAGTAGTGTCACCCATCCATGTGAGATGGACATGATGAGATGAAAATTGCTAAATAGTGTGACAAAATATGCATGTGCCACACACTGCAACATATCCAGTGCGCAATAATACAGTGATGGCAGGCAGATGGATACATCAATGGCTGGTCACTTCAACATGACAGAACACAACAGTCATGTTCAACATTCAAACAGGGCTCAAAAATTAATGTGAGCAGGCCCTTACTCAATCAGCCTGAATGGTCAAATCATTCCCATAACAAGGTAATAAATGAGGGCCAATGTGGGTTGTAATCTATGATAGAAGCATGTCGCATATGTGGCATTAGGGCAGAAAAATGCGTTGCAAAAATGGGAGGATTGAAACAATCAGGCTGAATGAACACTGAAAAATCAGAACAATGTTGTTCAAGGGCAACTGCAGTAATGTGACACTAATTGGCTACTGTGGTCAGAAGGGATAAAGTCACACCCAAACCCAAGGCTGGTGAATGGTTTGGATTAAGCACATGGGTGACCCATATAACTCAGGAGTACACACCCTCACCTGGCACTCAATCATTACACATCACCCAAGAAACATACACATGGATTACACATACTTGCATGGCCACTCACCGGACAATGCCTCATAATCTGGTAGGCCTCCCACGCCTTGGATCTGTTCCTCTGTGACGAAGGTTCCAGCAACAGACTCATGTTCAGTGAGTTGGTTGTCCTCTGGTGGAGACCCACCACCAGTCACCAGAGTAGAGGCATGATTGGAAGCCAGCTTGTTCTTTCTCTGCGTTTCAGGTCATTCCACCGCTTGTAGCAATCATCAGCTGTGCGCCTCACAAATCCAAGGGCACTAATGTGGTCCACGATGGTCTGCCAGTCGGCCCTACGTTGAGCAGGCGTAGTCTTACCGCCTGCAGTCACCAACATTTCGTGGCTATGTGCCGACACATAGGCCACAAGTGCATCAAGTTCGGCGTCATTGAAGCTCGGCTTTCTTGACGTGCCGGAGTGTGTAGCCGTGTCTGGGGTCTCAGCCTGTAGTACAAGAGCACCCTTCTTCTTCTTCTTGTAAGGTGGTGCGGATCCTGAGTGGCTTACACTGCTCTGGTCAGTAGGGGCAGAGCGCAGGTGGACTGGGTACTAGAAGCCTGTAAAGGCACAATGACCGTAGGTCTTGGTGCAGGCATTGGCTGCAGGGTGATGTCGGCAGGGCCAACATCGGTGTGATGGACCTGGACCGACACTGTCCCGGCTGGGAGACTCGGAGCTGGGGTGGATTGAGCTGCAGCTGCCCCTGCAGCCTCCCCACCCTGGCTACTTGGTGCAGCAGATGACATTGCTGCCCCAGATCCACGTGGCCTGGTGACAGCAACTTTCACCGCCACACGCTGATTAGACTTGCTGACCTGGAAGTCATGGGCCGCTCCAACAAGGGCTGAGCTGGGATGGTGTCAGCTACATTTCCCACAACCATTGGGGGGGCATAGGTGTCCCCAATTGGTCCTCCACACACGGGGCTCTAGGGGCACCCTGCAAATCCTGGCCACGTCCCCTACCGCGCCCACCACGCCAACCTTTTGGAAGTCGGCCACCTTTGCCTCCCATTACTGCTTGGTCGCCTCCCAACAATGGCACTGATGTTGTTGTGCGTATGGGAGTTGCAGTAAACAATTGTCCTGGGCAATTGGGGTGAAAGGGGTAGGGTACTAGATGGAATTCGTACCCTAGTGCTCTAGCAAGGCTGGATGTGACCCCTGGGGGAAGATGACGGGTCACGCAACGCACAGGCACCCCAAAAACTAAAGTACATGTGCACGCAACCACTGATAGACCATGTGCATGGAAAAATGAACCTGCACTACGCTGTGGCACCCAGAAACACAAAAATAAGCGTACGTGTGTTACACGCAGCCTGGGGTACGCGACACACGGGGACAACCGCAGTTGGAATATACGTCCGCCAAAAGAAGAAAAGAACGCAGTCTGGGGAAACAGGGAGTACGAACTGGAAACGTTGTGAAGTAATCGCATGTGAACCGACAAGAAGTACAAGAAACACCCGCTCGCTCGCCACAAAAAGCACGTACAAGAAAATAGTGTGATACTCGTATCTTTTAAGCCAGCCCACACGTGCAACGTCACCTATGCGCAATAGCACGGGTGACGTGCAGTTTTCTCACGTACTGAATCACAATGCACCCGTGTTGTGGGTAACACCCACGTGCGTAATGTCACATACGTGCTTACGCGCTAAGGGCCTTTCCTCGGATTTCACTCTGACGTGCACTTTTTTCACGTGCCAAATGACTCCGTATCAAGCTGGCCACGCGAAAACACACGGAAGACCACGCTCCTGCCCAAAAGGCCATTTTCCTGCCCCCAAGAGCCTGGAGCACGCTCCCACCAGCCATCTGCTGCTGCCTGCCTGCTGCCCACGTGCCCTGCTATTTGGTGCATGCACGTCAGCCATCTGCAGGGGTCCACTTGCTGTGTCCACCCCTGCTTGAACAGAAGACTCCCGACTGGGATACCATCGCTCCACAGCCCAGCCCCAGGACCCAGTTGCCCACCCACGCCTGCCTCGGGGGTCGCCATGTCGGGGCAAACACCATCTGAGACCACTGGCGACCCCCAGCCAGAGAGGCAGAGGGCCACCAGCTTCAGTGAGAAGGAAGTTGGTGTTCTGGTGGAGCATGTCCTGGGGCATTATGATACCCTCTTCGGAACATCACGCGCCAACAAGGAAGGACGGGAGAGGATCTGGGAGGACGCAGTGGTTGCCATCAACGCGGAGGGGGTGGCAAACCGCGACATTAAGCATGTCCGGAAGCACTGGAAGGACTTCAGGTTCAGGACCCTCTACAAGGCCCGGCGCCTCGCGGAAGGGGGCCGGGTCAGCATGAGCAACATCCAGATGAGGGGCCTGGAATGCGTAGGTCCAGCACTCCACGCCCAGATCTTTCGGAGGCAGACCCATCTGGAGTTCAGCGGTAAGTGGCCAAGCATTGCTGTGTGAGACAGGGCATGTTGCAGTGTGCTGGTAGTCTGATACTTGCCTGTATGTGTGACATAGGCCATGTATGGATGTGTGTGTGCAGGGACATCATGGTCATGCATGTGAGACAAGTAATGTGTGAACCACATGGATGGTGCATGCGTTCCAATGCAACATGGGGAGCTGTATGCGGAATGCACACATGAATGCATGCCAGTCTCTGTTCTTGGACATGGAGGGGGGTGAGGGATGGGTGCTGCTCTTTATGGTGCACATGTGTGTGTGTCTGAGAAGTGTGTGTGTGACTTTGAAACACCATGGATGCATGACACATGTCTGTGATGATGTTCACTCATGCAGTGCGGTCACCGTTGTATCCACTGTGTCTATCCACTGTGTCTGTGGTGTACAAGCCATGATGCATGACCCTCCGGTGATGTGTGTGCATGGGATCAGTGTGAGCTATGATGCATGTGAGTTTGAAGGCAACATTTTGGTTAAAAGAGGCCCTTGTACATGGATGCTGATGTTGATTGCAGGCGCCGTGCCTGTTTCTGCCTGTGTGTTGCGTGCATTCACCCATGTGTTGTGGAGGGACAGGATGGAAGTGACATTTGACAGAGCCACTCATGTGTTATTGCTTCCTGTCTAGGGGAATATTGTATTGTACCCTGATGCTTGTGTTCTATGTCTCCCTCTAGGCAGCGGCAAGCGAAGAAGAGGGCGGAGACCACGCTGTGGAGCCAAGCGGCAGGGATGCCTCCACCAGGCGGCGATGCAAGGCCCAGCACCCTCCCAGTAATTGCCATCATCCGGGAGCGAGGGGACTGGTGCCACGTCTGCCACTATGGCTGTAATGGAAGGGCCGGGTGAGACCTCACAGGGGCTTGCAATGGCGGAAGACGGTGTGGAGACATCCAGGTTGGTGGTCTCCACAGAGGAGGAGGAGCCCACTACTGAGACGCCTGGTGGGGGTAGTGGGGGGCCTGGTGGGGGTACATGGGGCCTGGTGGGGGTAGTACCACTGGTGCAAGTGGTGCAGTCCAGGGCCAGGGTCAGGAGGCAGCACAGGTCACCGTGGAGGGGCCTGTGCATGTCTCTGTCCTTGATCCTGTGACTGCACCACCATGCACCAGTAGGGATGCCCTGTCCCAGGCCCGTTCGCCGGTAGGGGGGAGTGCCACGTCATCTGCCTCTCCTCTACCTGCGGACAAGGGGTCCCACAACCATATGGGCTCTGTCCTTTTTGATGTTGCGTTGCACACGCGTGACATTCATGATGACGTGCGTGCTTCCTGGGTGGAGCACGCACGCCATCACGAACAGCAGCGTCGTGACGTGGCACTGTTGGGAGGGGCCCTGGTCGATGGGTTCCTACATGTGTCGCACACTCTGGCGGACCTCTCCTCCTCTGTGGAGACTATGCGCCAGTCGTTCACCCTGCCGTCTTCCGGCCCAGATTCCACCAGGGCCCCCTGTGGACCTGGCCTGACCAACACAGCCAGCTTGGTGGAGATCCCGTCCCTGCCACAGTCGGGAGTCGGCGGTCCAGCAGGGGTGGACACCACAACAACTGGAGACCAGCTAATGGAGGATGTGCAGGCATCATCGGACAGGGCACATGGACAGCAGCAGCAGCAGCAGGCTCTAGGTGGGAGCAATGATGGCTCGGGGCCATCGACATCAGAGGGGCAGGCATCGGCCAGAGGGCAGGAGAACCCTGGAATGGGTGTGTCTTCTGTGTGGCTGCGGTTGGGCTGGCGTATAGATGCGGAGCGGCGGCGGGCAGAAGATGCACGGCTCACGATGGTCAGGGCGCAGAACTCCATGCGGAGGGCACTGAGGCGGGCCGAGTGCCTCGAGGCCATTCGCAGGGAGTTGGAGTCCAACACGGCATCGTCCCTGCGAACCCTCGGGGCCATGGAAGAGGACCGCCTCCAGGACATCGAGCAGGAGTTCGATGATGCCCTGGCCCGGGAAATCGGGAAGTGAGCCGTCGGACTAGCCCGCTGCCATTGTATATAGTTTGTAGTTATAGTTTTCCTTTATCTTTTTCATTCATTTGGGGCGCTTGGACTATGCCCCGCCCTTTTTGTATATAGTTCTTTATTAGGTTGTTTTTTTGCTAGGTTTCATTTCATTCGTTGGGCTCATGGGCCCTGGATTACTTCTTTGTACATAGTTCAACAGTGGATTTATCTATTATTATTTTTCTCACCATGGAGCAATGGATTTTACTGTTTCCATTTTCTTTGGATTTGATTTGGTGGCCGGAGACTTTGGACACATTTTCATTTCGATTTATTTGGATTCAGACTTCATGTTTTTCTTTTTGTGTTTTGGACATGCTGCATTTCATCTTTTTTTCAAACTTTTTTTCATGTTTTCATTTGATTACATTCTTTTTGTGTTCAATAAATTTTGGTTTATTACTTTGATGTGTGGTATTCTCTCATTGGTTTCATGCATGTCACGGTGTAGGTTTTCACAATCACCAGCACACATTGTGTGTGTCTGACAGACATGTGTTGATGTACATTCTTACCATTTGGGTTGTATAATGTAATGGGCATTTCAATGTGGGGGGGTGGGATACTTGGTTGGGTCTTTGCACAGGGGTGGCGTGCGGTGGGATTTGGAAGGCCATGAGGCCCATGATTGTGGATCATGAAGACGTGTTGGGGGACATGAGTCGGGGCCTGCTGGCAGGTGCCTGTCAATGCTGGGTGGGCGGGGGTGCTCGGGAACATGAGTTGGGGCCCGCTGGCAGGTGCCCGTCAATGCTGGGTGGGTGGGGGTGCTGGGGGACATGAGCCAGGGCATGCTGGCAGGTGCCCATCAATGCTGGGTGGGTGGGGGTGCTGGGGGACATGAGTCGGGGCCTGCTGGCAGGTGCCCGTCAATGCTGGGTGGGTGGGGGTGCTGGGGGACATGAGTCGGGGCCTGCTGGCAGCTGGCCCTCACTGCTGGAGGGTGGGGGTGCTGGAGGACATGAGTCAGGGCCTGCTTGCAGGTGCCCCTCACTGCTGGGTGGGTGGGGGTGCTGGGGACATGGGTCGGGGGCTGCTGGCAGGTGCCCCTCACTGCTGGGTGGGTGGGGGTGCTGGGGGACATAAGTCGGGGCCTGCTGGCCCTCACTGCTGGGGGGTGGGGGTGCTGGGGACATCATGAGTCGGGGTTTGCTTGCAGGTGCCCCTCACTGCTGGGTGGGTGGGGGTGCTGGGGGACATGAGTCGGGGCCTGCTGGCAGGTGCCCCTCACTGCTGGGTGGGTGGGGGTGCTGGGGGACATGAGTCAGGGCCTGAGCGTCACTGCTGGGGGGTGGGTGTGCTGGGGACATGAGTCAGGGCCTGCTGGCAGGTGCCCGTCAATGCTGGGTGGGTGGGGGTGCTGGGGACATGAGTCTGTGCCCGCTGGCAGGTGCCCGTCAATGCTGGTTGGGTGGGGGTGCTGGGGGACATGAGCCGGGGCATGCTTGCAGGTGCCCGTCAATTCTGGGTGGGTGGGGGTGCTGGGGGACATGAGTCGGGGCCTGCTGGCAGGTGCCAGTCAATGCTGGGTGGGTGGGGGTGCTGGGGGACATGAGTCAGGGGCTGCTGGCAGGTGCCCCTCACTGCTGGGTGGGTGGGGGTGCTGGGGGACATGAGTCGGGGCCTGCTGGCCCTCACTGCTGGGGGGTGGGGGTGCTGGGGACATGAGTCGGGGCTTGCTTGCAGGTGCCCTCACTGCTGGGTGGGTGGGGGTGCTGGGGGACATGAGTCGGGGCCTGCTGGCAGGTGCCCCTCACTGCTGGGTGGGTGGGGGTGCTGGGGGATATGAGTCAGGGCCTGAGCGTCACTGCTGGGGGGTGGGTGTGCTGGGGACATGAGTCGGGGCCTGCTGGCAGGTGCCTGTCAATACTGGGTGGGTGGGGGTGCTGGGGACATGAGTCTGTGCCCGCTGCCAGGTGCCCGTCAATGCTGGGTGGGTGGGGTTGCTGGGGGACATGAGCCGGGGCATGCTTGCAGGTGCCCGTCAATGCTGGGTGGGTGGGGGTGCTGGGGGACATGAGTCGGGGCCTGCTGGCAGGTGCCCCTCACTGCTGGGTGGGTGGGGGTGTTGGGGGATATGAGTCAGGGCCTGAGCGTCACTGCTGGGGGGTGGGTCTGCTGGGGACATGAGTCAGGACCTGCTGGCAGATGCCCGTCAATGCTGGGTGGGTGGGGGTGCTGGGGACACGAGTCTGTGCCCGCTGCCAGGTGCCCATCAATGCTGGGTGGGTGGGGTTGCTGGGGGACATGAGCCGGGGCATGCTTGCAGGTGCCCGTCAATGCTGGGTGGGTGGGGGTGCTGGGGGACATGAGTCGGGGCCTGCTGGCAGGTGCCCGTCAATGCTGGGTGGGTGGGGGTGCTGGGGGACATGAGTCGGGGCCTGCTGGCAGGTTCCCGTCAATGCAGGGTGGGTGGAGGTGATGGGGGACATGAGTCGGGTCCTGCTGGCAGGTTCCCGTCAATGCAGGGTGGGTGGGGGTGATGGGGGACATGAGTCGGGGCCTGCTGGCAGCTGGCCCTCACTGCTGGGTTGGTGGGCGTGCTGGGGGACATGAGTCAGGGCCTGCTTGCAGGTGCCCCTCACTGCTGGGTGGGAGGGGGTGCTGGGGGACATGAGCCGGGGCCTGCTGGCAGGTGCCCCTCACTGCTGGGTGGGTGAGGGTGCTGGGGGACATGAGTCAGGGCCTGAGTCTCACTGCTGGGGGGTGGGTGTTGCGGGGGACATGAGTGGGGGCCTGCTGGCAGGTGCCCGTCAATGCTGGGTGGGTGGGGGTGCTGGGGACATGAGTCAGGGCCTGCTGACAGCTGGCACTCACTGCTGGGGGTGGGGGACATGAGTCGGGCCTGCTTGCAGGTGCCCTCACTGCTGGTTGGGTGGGGGTGCTGGGGGACATGAGTCAGGGCCTGCTAGCAGGTGACCCTCACTGCTGGGTTGGTGGGGGTATTGGGGGACATGAGTCAGGGCCTGAGCCTCACTGCTGGGGGGTAGGGGTGCTGGGGAATATGAGTCAGGGGCCTGCTGGCAGGTGCCCCTCACTGCTGGGTAGGTGGGGGTGCTAGGGGACATGAGTCAGGGCCTGCTGGCAGGTGCCCCTCACTGCTGGGTGGGTGGGGGTGCTGGGGGACATGAGTCAGGGCCTGAGCGTCACTGCTGGGGGGTGGGTGTGCTGGGGACATGAGTCAGGGCCTGCTGGCAGGTGCCCGTCAATGCTGGGTGGGTGGGGGTGCTGGGGACATGAGTCTGTGCCCGCTGGCAGGTGCCCGTCAATGCTGGTTGGGTGGGGGTGCTGGGGGACATGAGCCGGGGCATGCTTGCAGGTGCCCGTCAATTCTGGGTGGGTGGGGGTGCTGGGGGACATGAGTCGGGGCCTGCTGGCAGGTGCCAGTCAATGCTGGGTGGGTGGGGGTGCTGGGGGACATGAGTCAGGGGCTGCTGGCAGGTGCCCCTCACTGCTGGGTGGGTGGGGGTGCTGGGGGACATGAGTCGGGGCCTGCTGGCCCTCACTGCTGGGGGGTGGGGGTGCTGGGGACATGAGTCGGGGCCTGCTTGCAGGTGCCCCTCACTGCTGGGTGGGTGGGGGTGCTGGGGGACATGAGTCGGGGCCTGCTGGCAGGTGCCCCTCACTGCTGGGTGGGTGGGGGTGCTGGGGATATGAGTCAGGGCCTGAGCGTCACTGCTGGGGGGTGGGTGTGCTGGGGACATGAGTCGGGGCCTGCTGGCAGGTGCCTGTCAATACTGGGTGGGTGGGGGTGCTGGGGACATGAGTCTGTGCCCGCTGCCAGGTGCCCGTCAATGCTGGGTGGGTGGGGTTGCTGGGGGACATGAGCCGGGGCATGCTTGCAGGTGCCCGTCAATGCTGGGTGGGTGGGGGTGCTGGGGGACATGAGTCGGGGCCTGCTGGCAGGTGCCCCTCACTGCTGGGTGGGTGGGGGTGTTGGGGGATATGAGTCAGGGCCTGAGCGTCACTGCTGGGGGGTGGGTCTGCTGGGGACATGAGTCAGGACCTGCTGGCAGATGCCCGTCAATGCTGGGTGGGTGGGGGTGCTGGGGACACGAGTCTGTGCCCGCTGCCAGGTGCCCATCAATGCTGGGTGGGTGGGGTTGCTGGGGGACATGAGCCGGGGCATGCTTGCAGGTGCCCGTCAATGCTGGGTGGGTGGGGGTGCTGGGGGACATGAGTCGGGGCCTGCTGGCAGGTGCCCGTCAATGCTGGGTGGGTGGGGGTGCTGGGGGACATGAGTCGGGGCCTGCTGGCAGGTTCCCGTCAATGCAGGGTGGGTGGAGGTGATGGGGGACATCAGTCGGGTCCTGCTGGCAGGTTCCCGTCAATGCAGGGTGGGTGGGGGTGATGGGGGACATGAGTCGGGGCCTGCTGGCAGCTGGCCCTCACTGCTGGGTTGGTGGGCGTGCTGGGGGACATGAGTCAGGGCCTGCTTGCAGGTGCCCCTCACTGCTGGGTGGGAGGGGGTGCTGGGGGACATGAGCCGGGGCCTGCTGGCAGGTGCCCCTCACTGCTGGGTGGGTGAGGGTGCTGGGGGACATGAGTCAGGGCCTGAGTCTCACTGCTGGGGGGTGGGTGTTGCGGGGGACATGAGTGGGGGCCTGCTGGCAGGTGCCCGTCAATGCTGGGTGGGTGGGGGTGCTGGGGACATGAGTCAGGGCCTGCTGACAGCTGGCACTCACTGCTGGGGGGTGGGGGACATGAGTCGGGCCTGCTTGCAGGTGCCCTCACTGCTGGTTGGGTGGGGGTGCTGGGGGACATGAGTCGGGGCCTGCTAGCAGGTGACCCTCACTGCTGGGTTGGTGGGGGTATTGGGGGACATGAGTCAGGGCCTGAGCCTCACTGCTGGGGGGTAGGGGTGCTGGGGAATATGAGTCAGGGGCCTGCTGGCAGGTGCCCCTCACTGCTGGGTAGGTGGGGGTGCTAGGGGACATGAGTCAGGGCCTGCTGGCAGCTGGCCCTCACTGCTGGGGGGTGGGGGTGGTGGGGGACATGAGTCGGGGCCTGCTTGCAGGTGCCCCTCACTGCTGGGTGGGTAGGGGTGCGGGGGGACATGAGTCGGGGCCTGCTGGCAGGTGCCCCTCACTGCTGGGTGGGTGGGGGTGCTGGCGGACACGAGTCAGGGCCTGAGCCTCACTGCTGGGGGGTGGGTGTGCTGGGGGACATGAGTCGGGGCCTGCTGGCAGGTGCCCGTCAATGCTGGGTGGGTGGGGGTGCAGGGGGACATGAGTCGGGGCTTCCTGGCAGCTGACCCTCAATGCTGGGGGGTGGGGGTGCTGGGGGACATGAGTCAGGGCCTGAGCCTCACTGCTGGGGGGTGGGGGTGCTGGGGGACATGAGTCGGGCCTGCTGGCAGGTGCCCGTCAATGCTGGGTGGGTGGGGGTGCTGGGGACATGAGTCGGGCCTGAGCCTCACTACTGGGGGGCACGGGGGGACATGAGTCGGGGCCTGCTGGCAGGTGCCCGTCAATGCTGGGTGGGTGGGGGTGTTGGGGGAGTTGAGTCGGTGCCTGCTTGCAGGTGCCCCTCACTGCTGGGTGGGTGGGGGTGCTGGGGGACCTGAGTCGGGGCCTGCTGGCAGCTGGCCCTCACTGCTGGGGGTAGGGGGTGCTGGGGGACATGAGTCAGGGCCTGCTGGCAGGTGCCCCTCACTGCTGGGTGGGTGAGGGTGCTGGGGGACATGAGTCAGGGCCTCAGCCTCACTGCTGGGAGGTGGGGGTGCTGGGGGACATGAGTCGGGGCCTGCTTGCAGGTGCCAGTCAATGCTGGGTAGGTGGGGGTGCTGGGGGACATGAGTCGGGGCCTGCTGGCAGATGCCCGTCAATGCTGGGTGGGTGGGGGTGATGGGGGACATGAGTCGGGGCCTGTTGGCAGCTGGCCCTCACTGCTGGGGGGTGGGGGTGCTGGAGGACATGAGTTGGTGATCACTAGTGCAAGGTGACATGTGGGCTGGCTGGGGGGCATGCCCATGGTGGATGGGCTGCGTGCGGGACATGACCAGAGGTGCTGGGTTGTCCCTTGTGGTGTGGGCTGCCTGCAGGGGCCGTGGAGGGGGTAGAGGGCACACCTGGGAGGACCGACACTGCCAATTCACGTGTGGGACTCCCCACGCACCCCACTGGATACACGTACCCCGCTCGCACAGGCACAATCACGTGTGAAAATTCCCGCGAACCCCCGTAATACACGTACCCCGCTCGCACAGGGCCAATCGCGTGTGAAACTCCCCACGAACCCCAGCAATACACATACCCCACTCGCACAGGGCCAATCGCGTGTGAAACTTCCAGCGAACCCCTGTAATACACGTACCCCACTCGCACAGGGCCAATCGCATGTGAAACTCCCCACGAACCCCAGTAATACACGTACCCCGCTTGCACAGGGCCAATCGCGTGTAAAACTCCCCACGAACCCCAGCAATACACGTACCCCACTCGCACAGGGCCAATCGCGTGTGAAACTTCCAGCGAACCCCTGTAATACACGTACACCACTCGGACAGGGCCAATCGCGTGTGAAACTCCCCACGAACCCCAGTAATACACGTACCCCGCTTGCACAGGGCCAATCGCGTGTGAAACTCCCCACGAACCCCAGCAATACACGTACCCCGCTTGCACAGGGCCAATCGCGTGTGAAACTTCCCGCGAACCCCCGTAATACACGTACCCCACTCGCACAGGGCCAATCGCGTGTGTAACTCCCCGCGAACCCCAGTAATACACGTACCCCGCTCAAACAGGGCCAATCGCGTGTGAAACTCCCCACGAACCCCAGTAATACACGTACCCCGCTCGCATAGGGCCAATCGCTTGTGAAACTACCCGCAAAACCCCCGTAATACACATACCCCGCTTGCACAGGGCGAATCGCGTGTGAAACTCCCAGCGA
Organism: Ambystoma mexicanum; assembly: GCF_040938575.1. NCBI lineage: Eukaryota > Metazoa > Chordata > Amphibia > Caudata > Ambystomatidae > Ambystoma > Ambystoma mexicanum. The sequence continues at coordinate 744,524,229 of NC_090928.1, forward strand.
ACCCCAGTAGTACACGTACCCCACTCGCACAGGGCCAATCGCGTGTGTTACTCCCTGCAAACCCCGTTAATACATGTACCCCGCTCGCACAGGGCCAATCGCGTGTGAAACTCTCCACGCACCCCAGTAATACACGTACCCCGCTCGCACAGGGCCAATTGCATGTGAAACTCCCTGCGAACCCCAGTAATACAGGTACCCCGCTCGCACAGGGCCAATCGTGTGTGAAACTTCCTGCGAACCCCCGTAATACACATACCCCACTTGCACAGTGCCAATCGCGTGTGAAACTCCCCGCGAACCACAGTAATACACGTACCCGGCTTGCACAGGGCCAATCGCGTGTGAAACTCCCTGCGAACCCCAGTAATACACATACACCTCTCGCAAAGGACCAATCGTGTGTGAAACTCCCCGCGAACCCCAGTAATACCTGTACCCCGCTCGCACAGGGCCAATCGCGTGTGAAACTTCCCGCAATCCCCCTTTATACATGTACCCCACTCGCACAGGGCCAATCGCGTGTGATACTCCCAGCGAACCCCAGTAATACACGTACCCCGCTCGCACAGGGCCAATCGCGTGTGAAACTCCCTGTGAATCCCAGTAATACACGTACCCCGCTCGCACAGGGCCAATCGCGTGTGAAACTTCCCGCAAACCCCCGTAATACACGTACCCCGCTTGCACAGGGCCAATCGCGTGTGTAACTCCCCGCGAACCCCAGTAATATACGTACCCCGCTCGCACAGGGCCAATCGCATGTGAAACTCCCCGTGAACTCCAGTAATACATGTACCCCGCTCGCACAGGGCCAACCGCGTGTGAAACTTCCCGCACCCCAGTAATACACGTACCCAACTCGCACATGGCCAATCGCGTGTGAAACTCCCCGCGAACCCCAGTAATACACGTACCCCGCTCGTACAGGGCCAATCGCGTGTGAAACTCCCCACGAACCCCAGTAATACACATACCCCGCTCGCACAGGGCCAATCGCTTGTGAAACTCCCCGCGAACCCCAGTAATACACGTACCCCACTCGTACAGGGCCAATCACGTGTGAAACTCCCTGTGCACCCCAGTAATACACGTAGCCCGCTTGCACAGGGCCAATCGCATGTGAAACTCCCTGCGAAGCCCAGTAATACACGTACCCTGCTCGCACAGGGCCAATCGTGTGTGAAACTTCCCGTGAACCCCCGTAATATACATACCCCACTCGCACAGGCCAATCGCGTTTGAAACACCCCGCGATCCCCTGTAATACATGTACCCTGCTCGCACAGGGCCAATCATAGGTGAAACTCCCTGCGAATCCCAGTAATACATGTACCCTGCTCGCACAGGGCCAATCGCGTGTGAAACTTCGCACGAACCCCCGTAATACACGTACCCCACTCGCACAGGGCCAATCGCGTGTGAAACTCACCGTGAACCCCAGTAACACACGTACCCCGCTCGCACAGGGCCAATCGCGTGTGAAACTCCCCGCGAACCCCAGTAATACACATACCGTGCTCGCACAGGGCCAATCGCGTGTGAAACTTCCCGCAAACCCCCGTAATACACGTACCCCACTCGCACAGGGCCAATCGCGTGTGAACTCCCCGCGAACCCCAGTAATACACGTACCCCGCTCGCACAGGGCCAATAACGTGTGTAACTCCCCGCGAACCCCAGTAATACACGTACCCCGCTCGCACAGGGCCAATCGTGTGTGAAACTCCCCGCGTACCCCAGTAATACATGTACCCCACTCGCACAGGGCCAATCGCGTGTGAAACTCCCCGTGAGCCCCAGTAATACACGTACCCCGCTCGCACAGGGCCAATCGTGTGTGAAACTCCCCGTGAACCCCAGTAATACACGTACCCCACGCGCACAGGGCCAATCCCGTATGAAACTTCCCGCGAACCCCCGTAATACACGTACCCCGCTCGCACAGGGCCAATCGCGTGTGAAACTCCCCGCAAACCCCAGTAATACACGTACCCCATTCGCACAGGGCCAATCGCGTGTGTAACTCCCCATGAACCCCAGTAATACACGTACCCAGCTTGCACAGGGCCAATAGCGTGTGAAACTCCCCGCGAACCCCAGTAATACACGTACCCCGCTCGCACAGGCCCAATCGCATGTGAAACTTCCCGCAAACTCCTGTAATACACGTACCCCACTCGCACAGGGCCAATCTTGTGTGAAACTCCCCGTGAACCCCAGTAATACACGTACCCCGCGTGCACAGGGTCAATCGCGTATGAAACTTCCTGTGAACCCCCGTAATACACGTACTCCGCTCGCACAGGGCCAATCGCGTGTGAAACTCCCCGCAAACCCCAGTAATACACGTACCCCATTCGCACAGGACCAATCGCATGTGAAACTTCCCGCGAAATTCCGTAATACACCTACCCCACTCGCACAGGGCCAATCGCGTGTGAAACTCCCCGCAAACCCCAGTAATACACGTACCCCACTCGCACAGGGCCAATCGCGTGTGTAACTCCCCGCGACCCCAGTAATACACGTACCCCGCTTGCACAGGGCCAATCGCGTGTGAAACTCCCCGCGAACCCCAGTAATACATGTACCCGCTCGCACAGGGCCAATCGCGTGTGAAACTCCCCGCGAACCCCAGTAATACATGTACCCCACTCGCACAGGGCCAATCGCATGTGAAACTCCCCGCGAGCCCCAGTAATACACGTACCCTGCTCGCACAGGGCCAATCGTGTGTGAAACTCCCTGCGAAACCCAGTAATACACGTACCCCACTCGCACAGGGCCAATCGCGTGTGAAACTCCCCGTGAACCCCAGTAATACACGTACCCCACGCGCACAGGGCCAATCCCGTATGAAACTTCCCGCGAACCCCCGTAATACACGTACCCCGCTCGCACAGGGCCAATCGCGTGTGAAACTCCCCGCAAACCCCAGTAATACACGTACCCCATTCGCACAGGGCCAATCGCGTGTGTAACTCCCCATGAACCCCAGTAATACACGTACCCAGCTTGCACAGGGCCAATAGCGTGTGAAACTCCCCGCGAACCCCAGTAATACACGTACCCCGCTCGCACAGGCCCAATCGCATGTGAAACTTCCCGCAAACTCCTGTAATACACGTACCCCACTCGCACAGGGCCAATCTTGTGTGAAACTCCCCGTGAACCCCAGTAATACACGTACCCCGCGTGCACAGGGTCAATCGCGTATGAAACTTCCTGCGAACCCCCGTAATACACGTACTCCGCTCGCACAGGGCCAATCGCGTGTGAAACTCCCCGCAAACCCCAGTAATACACGTACCCCATTCGCACAGGACCAATCGCATGTGAAACTTCCCGCGAAATTCCGTAATACACCTACCCCACTCGCACAGGGCCAATCGCGTGTGAAACTCCCCGCAAACCCCAGTAATACACGTACCCCACTCGCACAGGGCCAATCGCGTGTGTAACTCCCCGCGACCCCAGTAATACACGTACCCCGCTTGCACAGGGCCAATCGCGTGTGAAACTCCCCGCGAACCCCAGTAATACATGTACCCGCTCGCACAGGGCCAATCGCGTGTGAAACTCCCCGCGAACCCCAGTAATATACGTACCCTGCTCACACATGGCCAATCGCGTGTGAAACTTCCCGCAAACCCCCGTAATACACGTACCCCACTCGCACAGGGCCAATCGTGTGTGAAACTCCCCACGAACCCCAGTAATACACGTACCCCACTCGCAGAGGGCCAATCGCGTGTGAAACTTCCCGCGAAATCCCATAATACACCTACCCCACTCGCACAGGGCCAATCGCGTGTGAAACGACCCGTGAACCCCAGTAATACATGTACCCCGCTTGCACAGGCCCAATCTCTGTGAAACTTCCCGCGAACCCCCGTAATACACGTACCCCACTCGCACTGGGCCAATCGCATGTGTAACTTCTTGCGAACCCCAGTAATACACGTACCCCGCTCGCACAGGGCCAATCGCATGTGTAACTCCCCACGAACCCCAGTAATACACGTACCCCGCTCGCACAGGGCCAATCGCGTGTGAAACTCCCTGTAAACCCCAGTAATACATGTACCCCGCTCGCACAGGCCCAATCGCACGTGAAACTCCCCGCAAACCCCAGTAATACACGTACCCTGCTCGCACAGGGCCAATCGTATGTGAAACTTCCTGCGAACCCGCGTAATACACGGACCCCATTCGCACAGGGCCAATCGATTTTGAAACTCCCCGTGAACCCCAGTAATACACGTACCCTGCTCGCACAGGGCCAATCGCGTGTGAAACTTCCCGCGAACCCCCGTAATACACGTACCCCACTCGCACAGGGCCAATAGTGTATGAAACTTCCCGCAAACCCCAGTAATACACGTAACCCACTCGCACAGGGCCAATTGCGTGTGTAACTCCCCGCGAACCCCAGTAATCCACGTACCCCGCTCGCACAGGGCCAATCACGTGTGAAACTCCCCGCGAACCCCAGTAATACACGTACCCTGCTCGCACAGGGCCAATCGCGTGTGAAACTCCCTGCAAACCCCAGTAAAACACATTCCCCGCTCGCTCAGGGCCAATCGCATGTGAAACTTCCCGCAAACCCCCGTAATACACGTACCCCACTCGCACAGGGCCAATCGCGTGTGAAACTCCCTGCGAACCCCAGTAATACACGTACCCTGCTCGCACAGGGCCAATCGCGTGTGAAACTTCCCACGAACTCCCGTAATACACGTACCCCACTCGCACAGGGCCAATCGCATGTGAAACTCCCCGTGAAACCCTGTACTACACGTACCCCACTCGCACAGGGCCAATCGCATGTGTAACTCCCCGCAAACCCCAGTAATACACGTACCCCGCTCGCACAGGGCCAATCGCGTGTGAAACTCCCCGCGAAGCCCAGTAATACACGTACCCTGCTCGCACAGGGCCAATCGTGTGTGAAACTTCCCGTGAACCCCCGTAATATACATACCCCACTCGCACAGGCCAATCGCGTTTGAAACTCCCTGCGATCCCCTGTAATACATGTACCCCGCTCGCATAGGGCCAATCGTAGGTGAAACTCCCTGCGAATCCCAGTAATACATGTACCCTGCTCGCACAGGGCCAATCGCGTGTGAAACTTCGCACGAACCCCCGTAATACACGTACCCCACTCGCACAGGGCCAATCGCGTGTGAAACTCCCCGCGAACCCCAGTAATACACATACCGTGCTCGCACAGGGCCAATCGCGTGTGAAACTTCCCGCAAACCCCCGTAATACACGTACCCCACTCGCACAGGGCCAATCGCGTGTGAACTCCCCGCGAACCCCAGTAATACACGTACCCCGCTCGCACAGGGCCAATAACGTGTGTTACTCCCCGCGAACCCCAGTAATACACGTACCCCGCTCGCACAGGGCCAATCGTGTGTGAAACTCCCCGCGTACCCCAGTAATACATGTACCCCACTCGCACAGGGCCAATTGCGTGTGAAACTCCCCGTGAGCCCCAGTAATACACGTACCCCGCTCGCACAGGGCCAATCGTGTGTGAAACTCCCCGCGAACCCCAGTAATACACGTACCCCGCACGCACAGGGCCAATCGCGTATGAAACTTCCCGCGAACCCCCGTAATACACGTACTCCGCTCGCACAGGGCCAATCGCGTGTGAAACTCCCCGCAAACCCCCGTAATACACGTACCCCACTCGCACAGGGCCAATCGCGTGTGAAACTCCCTGCGAACCCCAGTAATACACGTACCCTGCTCGCACAGGGCCAATCGCGTGTGAAACTTCCCACGAACTCCCGTAATACACGTACCCCACTCGCACAGGGCCAATCGCATGTGAAACTCCCCGCGAAGCCCAGTAATACACGTACCCTGCTCGCACAGGGCCAATCGTGTGTGAAACTTCCCGTGAACCCCCGTAATATACATACCCCACTCGCACAGGCCAATCGCGTTTGAAACTCCCTGCGATCCCCTGTAATACATGTACCCCGCTCGCATAGGGCCAATCGTAGGTGAAACTCCCTGCGAATCCCAGTAATACATGTACCCTGCTCGCACAGGGCCAATCGCGTGTGAAACTTCGCACGAACCCCCGTAATACACGTACCCCACTCGCACAGGGCCAATCGCGTGTGAAACTCCCCGCGAACCCCAGTAATACACATACCGTGCTCGCACAGGGCCAATCGCGTGTGAAACTTCCCGCAAACCCCCGTAATACACGTACCCCACTCGCACAGGGCCAATCGCGTGTGAACTCCCCGCGAACCACAGTAATACACGTACCCCGCTCGCACAGGGCCAATAACGTGTGTTACTCCCCGCGAACCCCAGTAATACACGTACCCCGCTCGCACAGGGCCAATCGTGTGTGAAACTCCCCGCGTACCCCAGTAATACATGTACCCCACTCGCACAGGGCCAATTGCGTGTGAAACTCCCCGTGAGCCCCAGTAATACACGTACCCCGCTCGCACAAGGCCAATCGTGTGTGAAACTCCCCGCGAACCCCAGTAATACACGTACCCCGCACGCACAGGGCCAATCGCGTATGAAACTTCCCGCGAACCCCCGTAATACACGTACTCCGCTCGCACAGGGCCAATCGCGTGTGAAACTCCCCGCAAACCCCAGTAATACACGTACCCCATTCGCACAGGGCCAATCGCGTGTGAAACTTCCCGCGAAATTCCGTAATACACCTACCCCACTCGCACAGGGCCAATCGCGTATGAAACTCCCTGCAAACCCCAGTAACACACGTACCCCACTCGCACAGGGCCAATCGCGTGTGTAACTCCCCGCGACCCCAGTAATACACGTACCCCGCTTGCACAGGGCCAATCGCGTGTGAAACTCCCCGCGAACCCCAGTAATACATGTACCCGCTCGCACAGGGCCAATCGCGTGTGAAACTCCCCGCGAACCCCAGTAATATACGTACCCTGCTCACACATGGCCAATCGCGTGTGAAACTTCCCGCAAACCCCCGTAATACACATACCCCACTCGCACAGGGCCAATCGTGTGTGAAACTCCCCACGAACCCCAGTAATACACGTACCCCACTCGCACAGGGCCAATCGCGTGTTAAACGCCCCGTGAACCCCAGTAATACACGTACCCCGCTCGCACAGGGCCAATCTCTGTGAAACTTCCCGCGAACCCCCGTAATACACGTACCCCGCTCGCACAGTGCCAATAGTGTATGAAACTTCCCACGAACCCCAGTAATACACGTACCCCACTCGCACAGGGCCAATCGCGTGTTAAACGCCCCGTGAACTCCAGTAATACACGTACCCCGCTCGCACAGGGCCAATCTCTGTGAAACTTCCCGCGAACCCCTGTAATACACGTACCCCACTCGCACTGGGCCAATCGCATGTGTAACTTCTTGCGAACCCCAGTAATACACGTACCCCGCTCGCACAGGGCCAATCGCATGTGTAACTCCCCACGAACCCCAATAATACACGTACCCCGCTCGCACAGGGCCAATCGCGTGTGAAACTCCCTGTGAACCCCAGTAATACATGTACCCCGCTCGCACAGGCCCAATCGCACGTGAAACTCCCCGCGAACCCCAGTAATATACGTACCCTGCTCACACATGGCCAATCGCGTGTGAAACTTCCCGCAAACCCCCGTAATACGCATACCCCACTCGCACAGGGCCAATCGTGTGTGAAACTCCCCACGAACCCCAGTAATACACGTACCCCACTCGCACAGGGCCAATCGCGTGTTAAACGCCCCGTGAACCCCAGTAATACACGTACCCCGCTCGCACAGGGCCAATCTCTGTGAAACTTCCCGCGAACCCCCGTAATACACGTACCCCGCTCACACAGTGCCAATAGTGTATGAAACTTCCCACGAACCCCAGTAATACACGTACCCCACTCGCACAGGGCCAATCGCATGTTAAACGCCCCGTGAACCCCAGTAATACACTTACCCCGCTCGCACAGGGCCAATCTCTGTGAAACTTCCCGCGAACCCCCGTAATACACGTACCCCACTCGCACTGGGCCAATCGCATGTGTAACTTCTTGCGAACCCCAGTAATACACGTACCCCGCTCGCACAGGGCCAATCGCATGTGTAACTCCCCACGAACCCCAATAATACACGTACCCCGCTCGCACAGGGCCAATCGCGTGTGAAACTCCCTGTGAACCCCAGTAATACATGTACCCCGCTCGCACAGGCCCAATCGCACGTGAAACTCCCCGCGAACCCCAGTAATATACGTACCCTGCTCACACATGGCCAATCGCGTGTGAAACTTCCCGCAAACCCCCGTAATACACATACCCCACTCGCACAGGGCCAATCGTGTGTGAAACTCCCCACGAACCCCAGTAATACACGTACCCCACTCGCACAGGGCCAATCGCGTGTTAAACGCCCCGTGAACCCCAGTAATACACGTACCCCGCTCGCACAGGGCCAATCTCTGTGAAACTTCCCGCGAACCCCCGTAATACACGTACCCCGCTCACACAGTGCCAATAGTGTATGAAACTTCCCACGAACCCCAGTAATACACGTACCCCACTCGCACAGGGCCAATCGCATGTTAAACGCCCCGTGAACCCCAGTAATACACTTACCCCGCTCGCACAGGGCCAATCTCTGTGAAACTTCCCGCGAACCCCCGTAATACACGTACCCCACTCGCACTGGGCCAATCGCATGTGTAACTTCTTGCGAACCCCAGTAATACACGTACCCCGCTCGCACAGGGCCAATCGCATGTGTAACTCCCCACGAACCCCAGTAATACACGTACCCCGCTCGCACAGGGCCAATCGCGTGTGAAACTCCCTGTGAACCCCAGTAATACATGTACCCCGCTCGCACAGGCCCAATCGCACGTGAAACTCCCCGCAAACCCCAGTAATACACGTACCCTGCTCGCACAGGGCCAATCGCATGTGAAACTTCCTGCCAACCCGCGTAATACACGAATCCCACTCACACAGGGCCAATCGCTTTTGAAACTCCCCGTGAACCCCAGTAATACACGTACCCTGCTCGCACAGGGCCAATCGCGTGTGAAACTTCCCTCGAACCCCCGTAATACACGTACCCCGCTCGCACAGGGCCAATAGTGTATGAAACTTCCCACGAACCCCAGTAATACACGTACCCCACTCGCACAGGGCCAATCGCGTGTTAAACGCCCCGTGAACCCCAGTAATACACGTACCCCGCTCGCACAGGGCCAATCTCTGTGAAACTTCCCGCGAACCCCCGTAATACACGTACCCCACTCGCACTGGGCCAATCGCATGTGTAACTTCTTGCGAACCCCAGTAATACACGTACCCCGCTCGCACAGGGCCAATCGCATGTGTAACTCCCCACGAACCCCAGTAATACACGTACCCCGCTCGCACAGGGCCAATCGCGTGTGAAACTCCCTGTGAACCCCAGTAATACATGTACCCCGCTCGCACAGGCCCAATCGCACGCGAAACTCCCCGCAAACCCCAGTAATACACGTACCCTGCTCGCACAGGGCCAATCGCATGTGAAACTTCCTGCGAACCCGCGTAATACACGAATCCCACTCGCACAGGGCCAATCGCTTTTGAAACTCCCCGTGAACCCCAGTAATACACGTACCCTGCTCGCACAGGGCCAATCGCGTGTGAAACTTCCCTCGAACCCCCGTAATACACGTACCCCGCTCGCACAGGGCCAATAGTGTATGAAACTTCTCGCAAACCCCAGTAATACACGTAACCCACTCGCACAGGGCCAATCGCGTGTGTAACTCCCCGCGAACCCCAGTAATACACGTACCCCGCTCGCACAGGGCCAATCGCGTGTGAAACTCCCCGCGAACCCCAGTAATATACGTACCCTGCTCACACATGGCCAATCGCGTGTGAAACTTCCCGCAAACCCCCGTAATACACATACCCCACTCGCACAGGGCCAATCGTGTGTGAAACTCCCCACGAACCCCAGTAATACACGTACCCCACTCGCACAGGGCCAATCGCGTGTTAAACGCCCCATGAACCCCAGTAATACACGTACCCCGCTCGCACAGGGCCAATCTCTGTGAAACTTCCCGCGAACCCCCGTAATACACGTACCCCGCTCGCACAGTGCCAATAGTGTATGAAACTTCCCACAAACCCCAGTAATACACGTACCCCACTCGCACAGGGCCAATCGCGTGTTAAACGCCCCGTGAACTCCAGTAATACACGTACCCCGCTCGCACAGGGCCAATCTCTGTGAAACTTCCCGCGAACCCCTGTAATACACGTACCCCACTCGCACTGGGCCAATCGCATGTGTAACTTCTTGCGAACCCCAGTAATACACGTACCCCGCTCGCACAGGGCCAATCGCATGTGTAACTCCCCACGAACCCCAATAATACACGTACCCCGCTCGCACAGGGCCAATCGCGTGTGAAACTCCCTGTGAACCCCAGTAATACATGTACCCCGCTCGCACAGGCCCAATCGCACGTGAAACTCCCCGCGAACCCCAGTAATATACGTACCCTGCTCACACATGGCCAATCGCGTGTGAAACTTCCCGCAAACCCCCGTAATACACATACCCCACTCGCACAGGGCCAATCGTGTGTGAAACTCCCCACGAACCCCAGTAATACACGTACCCCACTCGCACAGGCCCAATCGCGTGTTAAACGCCCCCTGAACCCCAGTAATACACGTACCCCGCTCGCACAGGGCCAATCTCTGTGAAACTTCCCGCGAACCCCCGTAATACACGTACCCCGCTCACACAGTGCCAATAGTGTATGAAACTTCCCACGAACCCCAGTAATACACGTACCCCACTCGCACAGGGCCAATCGCGTGTTAAACGCCCCGTGAACCCCAGTAATACACGTACCCCGCTCGCACAGGGCCAATCTCTGTGAAACTTCCCGCGAACCCCCGTAATACACGTACCCCACTCGCACTGGGCCAATCGCATGTGTAACTTCTTGCGAACCCCAGTAATACACGTACCCCGCTCGCACAGGGCCAATCGCATGTGTAACTCCCCACGAACCCCAGTAATACACGTACCCCGCTCGCACAGGGCCAATCGCGTGTGAAACTCCCTGTGAACCCCAGTAATACATGTACCCCGCTCGCACAGGCCCAATCGCACGTGAAACTCCCCGCAAACCCCAGTAATACACGTACCCTGCTCGCACAGGGCCAATCGCATGTGAAACTTCCTGCGAACCCGCGTAATACACGAATCCCACTCACACAGGGCCAATCGCTTTTGAAACTCCCCGTGAACCCCAGTAATACACGTACCCTGCTCGCACAGGGCCAATCGTGTGTGAAACTTCCCTCGAACCCCCGTAATACACGTACCCCGCTCGCACAGGGCCAATAGTGTATGAAACTTCCCACGAACCCCAGTAATACACGTACCCCACTCGCACAGGGCCAATCGCGTGTTAAACGCCCCGTGAACCCCAGTAATACACGTACCCCGCTCGCACAGGGCCAATCTCTGTGAAACTTCCCGCGAACCCCCGTAATACACGTACCCCACTCGCACTGGGCCAATCGCATGTGTAACTTCTTGCGAACCCCAGTAATACACGTACCCCGCTCGCACAGGGCCAATCGCATGTGTAACTCTCCACGAACCCCAGTAATACACGTACCCCGCTCGCACAGGGCCAATCGCGTGTGAAACTCCCTGTGAACCCCAGTAATACATGTACCCCGCTCGCACAGGCCCAATCGCACGCGAAACTCCCCGCAAACCCCAGTAATACACGTACCCTGCTCGCACAGGGCCAATCGCATGTGAAACTTCCTGCGAACCCGCGTAATACACGAATCCCACTCGCACAGGGCCAATCGCTTTTGAAACTCCCCGTGAACCCCAGTAATACACGTACCCTGCTCGCACAGGGCCAATCGCGTGTGAAACTTCCCTCGAACCCCCGTAATACACGTACCCCGCTCGCACAGGGCCAATAGTGTATGAAACTTCTCGCAAACCCCAGTAATACACGTAACCCACTCGCACAGGGCCAATCGCGTGTATAACTCCCCGCGAACCCCAGTAATACACGTACCCCGCTCGCACAGGGCCAATCGCGTGTGAAACTCCCCGCGAACCCCAGTAATGCACGTACCCTGCTCGCACAGGGCCAATCGCGTGTGAAACTCCCCGCGAACCCCAGTAATACACATTCCCCGCTCGCACAGGGCCAATCGCATGTGAAACTTCCCGCAAACCCCCGTAATACACGTACCCCACTCAAACAGGGCCAATCGCATGTGTAACTCCCCGCAAACCCCAGTAATACACATACCGTGCTCGCACAGGGCCAATCGCGTGTCAAACTTCCCGCAAACCCCCATAATACTCGTACCCCACTCGCACAGGGCCAATCGCGTGTGAACTCCCCGCGAACCCCAGTAATACACGTACCCCGCTCGCACAGGGCCAATAACGTGTGTAACTCCCCGCGAACCCCAGTAATACACGTACCCCGCTCGCACAGGGCCAATCGCGTGTGAAACTCCCTGTGAACCCCAGTAATACATGTACCCCGCTCGCACAGGCCCAATCGCACGTGAAACTCCCCGCAAACCCCAGTAATACACGTACCCTGCTCGCACAGGGCCAATCGCATGTGAAACTTCCTGCGAACCCGCGTAATACACGAATCCCACTCACACAGGGCCAATCGCTTTTGAAACTCCCCGTGAACCCCAGTAATACACGTACCCTGCTCGCACAGGGCCAATCGTGTGTGAAACTTCCCTCGAACCCCCGTAATACACGTACCCCGCTCGCACAGGGCCAATAGTGTATGAAACTTCCCACGAACCCCAGTAATACACGTACCCCACTCGCACAGGGCCAATCGCGTGTTAAACGCCCCGTGAACCCCAGTAATACACGTACCCCGCTCGCACAGGGCCAATCTCTGTGAAACTTCCCGCGAACCCCCGTAATACACGTACCCCACTCGCACTGGGCCAATCGCATGTGTAACTTCTTGCGAACCCCAGTAATACACGTACCCCGCTCGCACAGGGCCAATCGCATGTGTAACTCTCCACGAACCCCAGTAATACACGTACCCCGCTCGCACAGGGCCAATCGCGTGTGAAACTCCCTGTGAACCCCAGTAATACATGTACCCCGCTCGCACAGGCCCAATCGCACGCGAAACTCCCCGCAAACCCCAGTAATACACGTACCCTGCTCGCACAGGGCCAATCGCATGTGAAACTTCCTGCGAACCCGCGTAATACACGAATCCCACTCGCACAGGGCCAATCGCTTTTGAAACTCCCCGTGAACCCCAGTAATACACGTACCCTGCTCGCACAGGGCCAATCGCGTGTGAAACTTCCCTCGAACCCCCGTAATACACGTACCCCGCTCGCACAGGGCCAATAGTGTATGAAACTTCTCGCAAACCCCAGTAATACACGTAACCCACTCGCACAGGGCCAATCGCGTGTGTAACTCCCCGCGAACCCCAGTAATACACGTACCCCGCTCGCACAGGGCCAATCGCGTGTGAAACTCCCCGCGAACCCCAGTAATGCACGTACCCTGCTCGCACAGGGCCAATCGCGTGTGAAACTCCCCGCGAACCCCAGTAATACACATTCCCCGCTCGCACAGGGCCAATCGCATGTGAAACTTCCCGCAAACCCCCGTAATACACGTACCCCACTCAAACAGGGCCAATCGCATGTGTAACTCCCCGCAAACCCCAGTAATACACATACCGTGCTCGCACAGGGCCAATCGCGTGTCAAACTTCCCGCAAACCCCCATAATACTCGTACCCCACTCGCACAGGGCCAATCGCGTGTGAACTCCCCGCGAACCCCAGTAATACACGTACCCCGCTCGCACAGGGCCAATAACGTGTGTAACTCCCCGCGAACCCCAGTAATACACGTACCCTGTTCGCACAGGGCCAATCGTGTGTGAAACTCCCCGCGTACCCCAGTAATACATGTACCCCACTCGCACAGGGCCAATCGCGTGTGAAACTCCCCGTGAGCCCCAGTAATACACGTACCCCGCTCGCACAGGGCCAATCGTGTGTGAAACTCCCCGAGAACCCCAGTAATACATGTACCCCACTCGCACAGGGCCAATCGCATGTGAAACTCCCCGCGAGCCCCAGTAATACACGTACCCTGCTCGCAAAGGGCCAATCGTGTGTGAAACTCCCTGCGAAACCCAGTAATACACGTACCCCACTCGCACAGGGCCAATCGCGTGTGAAACTCCCCGTGAACCCCAGTAATACACGTACCCCACGCGCACAGGGCCAATCCCGTATGAAACTTCCCGCGAACCCCCGTAATACACGTACCCCGCTCGCACAGGGCCAATCGCGTGTGAAACTCCCCGCAAACCCCAGTAATACACGTACCCCATTCGCACAGGGCCAATCGCGTGTGTAACTCCCCACGAACCCCAGTAATACACGTACCCAGCTTGCACAGGGCCAATAGCGTGTGAAACTCCCCGCGAACCCCAGTAATACACGTACCCCGCTCGCACAGGCCCAATCGCATGTGAAACTTCCCGCAAACTCCTGTAATACACGTACCCCACTCGCACAGGGCCAATCTTGTGTGAAACTCCCCGTGAACCCCAGTAATACACGTACCCCGCGTGCACAGGGCCAATCGCGTATGAAACTTCCTGCGAACCCCCGTAATACACGTACTCCGCTCGCACTGGGCCAATCGCGTGTGAAACTCCCCGCAAACCCCAGTAATACACGTACCCCATTCGCACAGGACAGAAACTCCCTGCAAACCCCAGTAATACACATTCCCCGCTCGCTCAGGGCCAATCGCATGTGAAACTTCCCGCAAACCCCCGTAATACACGTACCCCACTCGCGTGTGAAACTCCCTGCGAACCCCAGTAATACACGTACCCTGCTCGCACAGGGCCAATCGCGTGTGAAACTTCCCACGAACTCCCGTAATACACGTACCCCACTCGCACAGGGCCAATCGCATGTGAAACTCCCCGTGAAACCCTGTACTACACGTACCCCACTCGCACAGGGCCAATCGCATGTGTAACTCCCCGCAAACCCCAGTAATACACGTACCCCGCTCGCACAGGGCCAATCGCGTGTGAAACTCCCCGCGAAGCCCAGTAATACACGTACCCTGCTCGCACAGGGCCAATCGTGTGTGAAACTTCCCGTGAACCCCCGTAATATACATACCCCACTCGCACAGGCCAATCGCGTTTGAAACTCCCTGCGATCCCCTGTAATACATGTACCCCGCTCGCATAGGGCCAATCGTAGGTGAAACTCCCTGCGAATCCCAGTAATACATGTACCCTGCTCGCACAGGGCCAATCGCGTGTGAAACTTCGCACGAACCCCCGTAATACACGTACCCCACTCGCACAGGGCCAATCGCGTGTGAAACTCCCCGCGAACCCCAGTAATACACATACCGTGCTCGCACAGGGCCAATCGCGTGTGAAACTTCCCGCAAACCCCCGTAATACACGTACCCCACTCGCACAGGGCCAATCGCGTGTGAACTCCCCGCGAACCCCAGTAATACACGTACCCCGCTCGCACAGGGCCAATAACGTGTGTTACTCCCTGCGAACCCCAGTAATACACGTACCCCGCTCGCACAGGGCCAATCGTGTGTGAAACTCCCCGCGAGCCCCAGTAATACACGTACCCCGCTCGCACAGGGCCAATCGTGTGTGAAACTCCCCGCGAACCCCAGTAATACATGTACCCCACTCGCACAGGGCCAATCGCATGTGAAACTCCCCGCGAGCCCCAGTAATACACGTACCCTGCTCGCACAGGGCCAATCGTGTGTGAAACTCCCTGCGAAACCCAGTAATACACGTACCCCACTCGCACAGGGCCAATCGCGTGTGAAACTCCCCGTGAACCCCAGTAATACATGTACCCCACGCGCACAGGGCCAATCCCGTATGAAACTTCCCGCGAACCCCCGTAATACACGTACCCCGCTCGCACAGGGCCAATCGCGTGTGAAACTCCCCGCAAACCCCAGTAATACACGTACCCCATTCGCACAGGGCCAATCGCGTGTGAAACTCCCCGCAAACCCCAGTAATACACGTACCCCACTCGCACAGGGCCAATCGCGTGTGAAACTCCCCGTGAACCCCAGTAATACACGTACCCCGCGCGCACAGGGCCAATCGCGTATGAAACTTCCCGCGAACCCCCGTAATACACGTACTCCGCTCGCACAGGGCCAATCGCGTGTGAAACTCCCCGCAAACCCCAGTAATACACGTACCCCATTCGCACAGGGCCAATCGCGTGTGAAACTTCCCGCGAAATTCCGTAATACACCTACCCCACTCGCACAGGGCCAATCGCGTATGAAACTCCCTGCAAACCCCAGTAACACACGTACCCCACTCGCACAGGGCCAATCGCGTGTGTAACTCCCCGCAACCCCAGTAATACACGTACCCCGCTTGCACAGGGCCAATCGCGTGTGAAACTCCCCGCGAACCCCAGTAATACATGTACCCGCTCGCACAGGGCCAATCGCGTGTGAAACTCCCCGCGAACCCCAGTAATATACGTACCCTGCTCACACATGGCCAATCGCGTGTGAAACTTCCCGCAAACCCCCGTAATACACATACCCCACTCGCACAGGGCCAATCGTGTGTGAAACTCCCCACGAACCCCAGTAATACACGTACCCCACTCGCACAGGGCCAATCGCGTGTTAAACGCCCCGTGAACCCCAGTAATACACGTACCCCGCTCGCACAGGGCCAATCTCTGTGAAACTTCCCGCGAACCCCCGTAATACACGTACCCCGCTCGCACAGTGCCAATAGTGTATGAAACTTCCCACGAACCCCAGTAATACACGTACCCCACTCGCACAGGGCCAATCGCGTGTTAAACGCCCCGTGAACCCCAGTAATACACGTACCCCGCTCGCACAGGGCCAATCTCTGTGAAACTTCCCGCGAACCCCCGTAATACACGTACCCCACTCGCACTGGGCCAATCGCATGTGTAACTTCTTGCGAACCCCAGTAATACACGTACCCCGCTCGCACAGGGCCAATCGCATGTGTAACTCCCCACGAACCCCAGTAATACACGTACCCCGCTCGCACAGGGCCAATCGCGTGTGAAACTCCCTGTGAACCCCAGTAATACATGTACCCCGCTCGCACAGGCCCAATCGCACGTGAAACTCCCCGCAAACCCCAGTAATACACGTACCCTGCTCGCACAGGGCCAATCGCATGTGAAACTTCCTGCGAACCCGCGTAATACACGAATCCCACTCACACAGGGCCAATCGCTTTTGAAACTCCCCGTGAACCCCAGTAATACACGTACCCTGCTCGCACAGGGCCAATCGCGTGTGAAACTTCCCTCGAACCCCCGTAATACACGTACCCCGCTCGCACAGGGCCAATAGTGTATGAAACTTCCCACGAACCCCAGTAATACACGTACCCCACTCGCACAGGGCCAATCGCGTGTTAAACGCCCCGTGAACCCCAGTAATACACGTACCCCGCTCGCACAGGGCCAATCTCTGTGAAACTTCCCGCGAACCCCCGTAATACACGTACCCCACTCGCACTGGGCCAATCGCATGTGTAACTTCTTGCGAACCCCAGTAATACACGTACCCCGCTCGCACAGGGCCAATCGCATGTGTAACTCCCCACGAACCCCAGTAATACACGTACCCCGCTCGCACAGGGCCAATCGCGTGTGAAACTCCCTGTGAACCCCAGTAATACATGTACCCCGCTCGCACAGGCCCAATCGCACGTGAAACTCCCCGCAAACCCCAGTAATACACGTACCCTGCTCGCACAGGGCCAATCGCATGTGAAACTTCCTGCGAACCCGCGTAATACACGAATCCCACTCGCACAGGGCCAATCGCTTTTGAAACTCCCCGTGAACCCCAGTAATACATGTACCCTGCTCGCACAGGGCCAATCGCGTGTGAAACTTCCCTCGAACCCCCGTAATACACGTACCCCGCTCGCACAGGGCCAATAGTGTATGAAACTTCCTGCAAACCCCAGTAATACACGTAACCCACTCGCACAGGGCCAATCGCGTGTGTAACTCCCCGCGAACCCCAGTAATACACGTACCCCGCTCGCACAGGGCCAATCGCGTGTGAAACTCCCCGCGAACCCCAGTAATACACGTACCCTGCTCGCACAGGGCCAATCGCGTGTGAAACTCCCCGCGAACCCCAGTAATACACATTCCCCGCTCGCACAGGGCCAATCGCATGTGAAACTTCCCGCAAACCCCCGTAATACACGTACCCCACTCGCACAGGGCCAATCGCATGTGTAACTCCCCGCAAACCCCAGTAATACACGTACCCCGCTCGCACAGGGCCAATCGCGTGTGAAACTCCCCGCGAACCCCAGTAATACAGTTACCCCGCTCGCACAGGGACAATTGCGTGCAAAACTTCCCACAAATCCCTGTAATACATGTACCCCGCTCGCACAGGGACAATTGCGTGTGAAACTCCCCGCGAACCCCAGTAATACACGTACCCCACTCGCACAGGGCGAATCGCATGTGATTCTCCCCGTGCAGCAAGGTACGTGTATTCGGAGGGGTGCGCAAGGAGTTTTACAGGCGTTTTTGTGGTTGGGGGCCTGTATGCTGGTCCACTGGCCTGTGCGCCATGTTTGGGATTTGTGCACTGTACATGGCGCACAGGGAGGGGTTGGGGGTGTAACTGGCGCTGCTGCAGGGTCACTGCGCCACTCTGCGCCACGGCTGGTAATGGATGTTAAAATCCATGAATACGCTGAGCGCGGAAATGAATTTTGGTGCACACGGCTGGTGCAGATTGTCGCACGTGCACACTGTGCGCCAGCCGCGTGCACTACTTGTGTGCTGAATTCTATGAATTACCCCCAAAGTGTAGCATAGCAATGAAGCGATTAATTAAATATCTTGATACATTTACAGGATCTAGAGAGCAGAGTTCCCCTGATGTTTTTCTATGTTTGTTTTGTTTTTGTTTGCTATGCCTAGGAAATCGTGTAAACCTTCCCATGCATATTCTGCACAACTTGTAATGTAACAAACCTAGTGGGTGGGCCAAGGTTTCTTATCATACAGCGTACATCTCTGTGACGTCGGAACCAGTATTCTTTTGTACCACGCATGTTTGCTAAAAGATTTGTAATACTTGACTGTAAAACCTCATCTTTTTCTTGCACTTTTTGTAATGATTGTGTAGCTGACATATTTTGAAAATGGGTACCTGATTTTAATATGTGTGCAACTCGGTAGCATAGAGTTACTAGTTCACTTTCATAGAGAAGGTGGAATATGTATTCCACATTTTGTCTGAATCTGGGGTCGCCAGAATACATTCGTAAAGAGCGATATTCTGATGCTGTTATCTGTGTGGTCTATCATTGTGCCTTCCTCCTTTTCCAGTAAGAAAGAGTAGAAGAAAGGCCTGTGCTTCTATACTTTTTTCCCATATGCTGATTGGAGATCCCTTGGCTTGTCGCATTTGGTACCTTTCCAGTACATCATCTATAGTGTCTTTAGAGTGTAAAGGATGAATTGTATAATGGTCTAAAATATTGGATTCTGTAGCAGGATTTAAATGTTGAAATTGACCAGTTTCTGGTGACTCTTGAATTAGTTCAATGATTTCTTTCAGGTTTTCTTCAATATTAATTTCTTTGTAGTATTCATTGTTGTATTTTAGATATTGCAGGGCTTGTCTAACTTTATGTAAGTCCTCAAGTTGTTGCCACATTTTTTTGTCTTTTGTAGAAAGTGTGCTTTTGTAAATTTGGTGAAAATCCGTCCAGTAGTTTTTTTTTAAAACAACCAAAAAGTAGGTCACAAAAAATTAGTGATATCTATGTCCACTCCGCGGACGCACTTCCCTTTTCACTCCATGGACAAGACACTGATTGGTTAATCGGCTCGCGTCATGTCCGCAGACATGTGACGTGCTCTCTGATTGACTGGGGTGAAGCATGAAGTACGTCAGATTTATGGAGACGCCCGCCATCTTGGATCCGCATCTGGTGTCCACGGACATTGCAGTAAAAACATATTAAAAAACACAACATTGCACTTGCCAAACTTATGAAATCTGAAGAGGAGAGGGGTGATGAGGATGGGATGGGATATGGCTGCAAGAAGCAAAACACAGGTGTTTTTTGACGTGAAAGTCCAAACAGTTAGGATGTTCGTGAACAGTCCTGTGCAGGAACGGAAGAAGAAGTGGTTGATTCCATATTTGCCTCCACACAACGCACTTGAGAAAATTGTGTTTGATAAAACTCTATCAAGAGATCTGACGGGACTCACAGCATTCTGTCACATGATAGATTTGGAGGTGCTCCACAATATGTGCCTAAAGTACAGGCCAAAGAGATTGCATTTCCGCATTCAAGGGATGGAGATGTAAAATCATGGAATTGTTGGCGATTTTGTTCTGAATACGCATACATTGTCAGAAATCATTGCCAACGTGCCCTGTCCACCAAAAACAGAGCTCGTGGAACAGTTCAAATCCAGGTGCAAATGATTAACATCTGTTTTTTTGATCAACAATGTTTTTAAGAAGTGTCCAAATAAAGCATCCAATTTATCTGTTAAAATGTATCCTCTTTGTTAATTTTTTTCAACTACTGCAGTTTTTACAATTGCCTTACAATCCCAAAAAAGGGTTGAGACCTAGGCTACATAAGTGAAGGAGTCTGTGACCTAAGCATAGGTGGGGCTGTTAATGTCACAAACCAAGTGGGTGGGCCAAGGTTTCTTATCGAACAGCGTACATCTCCGTGACATTGGAACCAGTATTCTTTTGTACCACACATGTTTGCTAAAAGATTTGTAATGCTTGACTGTAAAATCTCATGTTTTTCTTGCACTTTATTTGTAATTCTGTAGCTGACATATTTTGAAAATGGGTACCTGATTTCAATGTGTGTGCAACTCCATAGCATAGAGTTGCTAATTCACTTTCAAAGAGAAGGTGGAATATGTATTCCACGTTTTGTCTGAATCTGGGGTCTTCAGAATACATTCGTAAAGAGCGGTATTCTGATGCTGTTATTTGGGTGGGTCTATCATTGTGCCTTACTCCTTTCCCAGTAGGAAAGAGTCGAGGAAAGGCACATGCTTCTATACTTTTTTTCCATATGCTGATTGGAGATCCTTTGGCTTGTCGCATTTGGTATGTTTCCAGTACAATATATGGTGTCTTTAGAGTGTAATGGATGAATTGTATAATGGTCTAAAATATTGGATTCTGTAGCAGGATCTAGAAGTTGAAATTGTTTCTGATGTATTATTTCAGTGGTTTCCCTCAGGTTTACTTCAATATGAATTTCTCTGTAGTATTCATTGTTGTCTTTTAGATATTGCAGGGCTTGTCTAACTTTATGTAAGTCCACGAGTCGTTGCCAAATGTTTTTGTCTTTTGTAGGTATGCCATTTACTAAGATAATTGAAGATTGATCTGTTGGACGTTGCACTCCCAAAGTGTGTACATTTTCTTTGAGATCTAATGGCAAATAAACGACTTTCCCACAACTGCTTTTCAATAATTCAGAGGGAGGTAGTTTTGCTGTTTTTGGTTGAAGGCGTATTATTGCTTGAAATGGGTGCACTGTTTGAATTATGATGCTCTCATATAACTTGAGTTGTTGCAGGGGTTTTGGTAATGGGAATAATTCCAAGTTATTTGTGATAGCACGTGAAGGTGTTTGGTTTTTGTCAAGTTTTGCAGTGCAGTAACTGCAAAGTCTTAAGGGGTCAGTAATCTCGTATTTGTTTTCTGCTATAAAATAGAGAGATAAATGGAACCATTTGAAATCTTCATTGACTTCTATTTTGTAGGTTATGTCTACAGTTTGTGTGCTATTTTTCTAAAGTCCTGTGGCAACACACACACAAAACGTTTGGTACTGCAGCGATGTACTTTTAAACTTTAGTATTTATTTTTTGTATGTGTGTAATAGAAGGTGTGTATTAACACGCAAAACAGAAAATGCTTTGGGAGCTTCTCTTGAGCTCATCAATTAGTCAGCCATGAATGCAAGACCCTAACACTCTCCCTAATCAGAAGAAACACTCTTTCCCTTCATGGTGCTACTGCCCCTAGAGAGCGCTGTAGCACCGACTAAAAAGAGATAGATAAAGAGCTTGCCCTATCCCTACAATCAATGGGGTGGTTTTTAGGCAAGGTGTCAACAGATGGTTCTCTCTTTTCAAGCCCCAATATGAGCAAAAAGTAAAAAACAGCAGTTTTGGAATTAATGCCCCAAATCCGCACACTTTGGTCTGTCAGGCAGTTTGCGTGGGACTGGACGCCACAAGGTGGACAATTTATTTGCCCTCTGCGAAGTGTGCCTGATTGTCCCAAGTGTAATGTAATAAAACACTTAAGAATATAAATAACACTCTCAATATGTTGTTCTACTCCCACACATTGCTTCTCTTCTTTGGAGTACACACAATAATTAGTTTCTTTGAGAGATCACAATTTTTGCATAAAAATATCAACGTTGTTGGTTAAAAATGTCCAATTGCTCAAGTCTATTATGTGTCGCCCTTAGTCAGGGGACATCCAAAAGTTAGGTCGACCGGTTTCAATGATTTTCTCTTTCGTACATCATCTTCCTCAGGACCAATTGCTTCTTTTGATAAGATTCAATCTGTGCACCCATCAGAACAGTTATACCAGGATTTTCTGATTTATTTGTCGTGTATACATTGGTGGTGTACACCCAACCTCAAAGTTTTTGGCAGTTCTATTAGCCTGGTTAAATGCACCAACAATGATGCTTTGCCTGGATGGAATCTGGTTACCACACTTGGGGACTGATTGGATCAGTAGTGTAGATCCCGTGTTGTGGTTCTAATCTGGGATGGTTTTGTTTCATCTCCAGGTGTCCGCCACACATCCCACACGGGCTCGGAGTTTTTCTCGCAACGTGCTGTTTACTCTGATGAGCGCGTATGCTATGCGCGTGTCATATTCTTATGTAATAGAAGGTTGCCATCTGTACAGTTGTTGCTAGTCTGTTGTAAACCTATTGCATTTTGAAGTGGCTTTCAGTTCCAAAATATTTTCTCTGGATATGCTCTATTTCTTCAATTAGTTGTTTGGCTGTACCATGTAGAAGATTGTTATTTAAATTGGCTAGTGCTAAAGCAGGAAATTTGCCATAGTATTGTTTATGGACCAGATTTCTTATAGTTGAATGATGTGTTGATATCATTTTGATATGATGGAAGGTGCTTTTGCAAATTGGTCCAGAAATGCAGGCTAATGAATGTCCTTGTAGTCCTGTGTATTTGTGCACTGGACAGGAGTCCATATTTTGTACCAGTTTCATTTTGAATTTGTCTTTGCCTTTCACATGCTGATTGAGGAACTGGCGTAAAGATTTGAAAGATTTGTTGGAAATGTTACACATTGATATGCACGGCCATTTGTAGACTGGACGTATTGGTTCAGTAGAATAGACAGTTGATACTGCTTTTTCTGGGGATATTTTTGTGAGCAGCGTTTCTTGTTCCATACTGGTATTACATTTGTCATACCCTGGTCAACTGCTATGTATGGCAATTGGGTTTATTTGCTTTTGTTTGAATGCTTCTTCATTGAAATATGGTACTGTGCTTGTGGTGTGACCCCATTCACCTCCACAGATGTTTGTGAAGCTATCTTTGTTGATTTTCCGTTTATTGAGAAGTCTTTTTTTTAGTTTAGGACTTAGTTTTGTTAGTGGTTTCATTCTGTTTAAAACTAAAATAAATAGTTTTCTTTTGAGAAGGATTGCACTGTCTATGAGAGCTTGTAGGATTAATATTCTATGGTAGGTTTTAAGGGTTGTGTGTGATTTCTCTCCTGTTTTTATAAAGTTCTGAAGGACTCTGTGGCAGAACATTATTTGTAAAATAATTTTTGTTGGTATGCTTACTTGCCGCTACATGAAGATTTATAAGTACAGTGTTAGCACTAGTGGTAGCTGCAGTTTTGTTAATCACTTTCTGTTTCGTTATACATTTTAAAAGAGGAGGCAAAGTTTCTGCACTGGAAGCTTGTTTTGTTTCGCTTAATGACTGTATTAGCTGTTTGTTTGAACTTTTTGTACAAATTCGGCTAGAGGTGGATGCTTATTTTGGGGAGTTTTAGTATGATTTCGTTTACTTTTGCGTTGCTTTCTACGGAGTTGGTTTTTGGTAGGCCTTCTTTGGGGTCTGTTGGAGAAAAAAGAAAGTGTGGGTTGGGATCGTGTGCAGTGTATGTGTGCTTTGTGCATGAGTGTCTGAGTATGATGGTAAAGATGTATGTTGAGGTGTTTGATTGTTGAATGGGCTGCTACATCAAGTTGGGAAGGTTATTATTGTATTTGTGTGTTACTATACTGGTGTTCAGATTACAATACAAAGTATGCATCTGGTGAGGGGAAGCACTAATACTGAATCTAATGTTGCAAGGTTAATACAATTGTTTGTTCTAGAATACTAGAATTCTACAGTGTTTGTGTAACAGTTAGAACATTATTGCAGTATTGAACTTACTTTTTTGGATGGAAAGAGAAGGTTTCTTCTGAGTTCTCCTTCGTACTCCAGACGCTGATGCTTTTCAGGGGAGTGGTCTTCACTTCAAATGTGAAAGAAAGAAGTTAGTAAATATGTGTGTTAATAGCCCTGTTGTTAATGTAGACATGGATTTGTTTGTTTTTGCAGTAGTAGTGCTTTCTGATAACTCTGCATAGCATGTACATGCACTTTCCTTTGCCTATGTGCATTCTGTATATTTCATTTAGAATCTCTTAGTTGAATGTGCTTTAGAAATGAGTACAATACTAAGCGCACACAGCACAGGCGGTGTTATTGGATGTTAGGAGATAAACAAGATAATTGTATGCTTTGTTTGCTAGTTTTACAGGGTAAATGGCAGGAACTATAGGAAAAAGTATGCACTGTATGCATTTGTGAAGGTGTTAGAAATAAAGGAGAGGTTTTGATGGGGTCAGCAGCGTATTACTCAGTAGGTCATTACCAAAGTATTGGGTGATTCTGTGGTGCTTGGAGATGGAAGAGTCTGAAATAAAGTAAGGATTGCAAGGAAGGATCTGGTGCTTGTGTTGCAGACTGAAGGGAAGGGGGAGATGTTGCATGTCTTGCTTTACAACACTGTACATAGTTGTAGATGATGTAATAGCATGACTGCACCTGTGCATACTTTAATGCTGTTGTAAATTCTAGAACGGAATGGGCAACCCGCTGAAATGAGAGAGCTGTCTAGATTGGAAAAACAGTTGTAGAGGCAGTAGTGTTGTTTCAGCTGGGAGCCTTTCAAATTATATTGGCTATCTGTGTGCATAAATAACGATGCATGCACTCATCCTGGCTGTGTGTCATTTCATAACACACTAGAAAGACTTTTTCCATAATTATACTGTTATTTCTCCCCTCTTTTAACATGAAATGACACTTTGTTAGATAGCTGTGTGTGTAATGTCGGATTACTATTATAATCATTTGTAAAGGAAGTTGAAATTATAGAATGTATGTTAAATATGCAGAACATATAGAAAGGAAATTGTATGTACATTTTATGCACTATAATGCATTAAATCCTATCATGGTTGAAATGTGGATAAATATGTGGCAGTGGTTACACAAATGATAGAATGAATGAAGAAAATAACAGTTTGCACATTGCAGTTAATAATATAGGTAAATAAAAATTTGGAGAGCAGACAACTTTGCAAGTGACACTTGATCATAGCAGATGGTAGAAATGACAGTAAGTTTATTTTTTCAGGTTATACAGGGTGAGTGGCAGTTGGTTTATAGTGATATTTTTGAATTACCTTATGTCGAAAGTCATAATGTTGAAAAAGAAAAGTTGAACATTTTCTTTCTGAATGTCTATTTTTGTTTGTTTTTTGTTTGAAATGGGGGGGTTCCCCCCAATTCACCTTTTTTGTAATTTTCTTTTGTTTTACCCCTTTTTTTTTACTTGCGGAACCCCAAAAAAACATGTAAATAAAAAATAAAACATTCAGAAAAAAAAGTTGACTTTTTTTTTGCCAATTTTGGCATTCAACCTAATGTTTTAGACTTTTTCACTGCACACCGTGGCAGTTACTCTGTTTATATGCATTTATACAAGAGATGTACATGTATTGTGCGTAAAATATTCATACCTGTAGTTTGTGTTCATGCATGTGCATGTGCATGAATCTGCAAGTAGAAATGTTGGAGAGTTTACTAGTAGTTGCTGTAGGTGCTTTGCAGTCACAGCCCATTAGTACTCAGAGTGATCAACAGTAAATCTAAAGTGCTGAATTGTGATGATGGAGTTAGATGTAGAGTTCTTGGATGTGATTGGTGGATGGTTGTGTGACTGCTTAACAGTAGCCTATGAGTGAATGGTGCAGAGACTGAAGTGGAAAGGGTAGAAGGGGTGCTCCAGTGTTCCGTGCTCCCCAGACACCGCGGCTGTTCGCGGACAGGGTGTGCCACATCTGGGGTCTCTCAGCAAATCCAGCATGGAAAGGGGACTGTAGGGATTAGCCAATGAGGTGTTGAGGTTCTGCTTTGTATTGAGAGAGGCTGTGTCTAGTGAAGATGGCAGAGGTGGAGAAAGTCAGGGTGTTGCTGCTTTGAGATATGTTTGTGAATGGTTTGGAGCAGTATGCAAAATGTAGGAATGTGGGAAACAATTTTGATGTAAAAGGATTGGAGGTGGTGTGGAGCACTGTCCCTGGTTTCAATTTGCAAGCAATGGTAGAAGTTTGTCAAGGTATGGCTGGGGTTAACAGTCCACATGTGGTTGTTCTGCACTGCAGTGCTTTACATTTGGGTTATGTCAGTGCCCCTACTTTGTTGGAAGATCTGCAAAAGTTGGTTCAGGCAGTAATGAAACTACTTCCAAATGGCAAGATAATTTCTCTGGTTTAATATCTAGGGCAATCTGGCACAATAGTTCTGTTTTTTGTCCTCCGCAAAATGTTGCTAGGTGCTTAATCAACCGAGGCATGTTTGCTTTCATGACTAGAGCTGCATGTTCTTTTGCAACAATGACAACTTTGACTCTGGTAATGTTGATTACTTTAAAGAAGATGGCATGTCTTTATCTTTTATGGGAAATGCCATGCTGTTTTGGAACATAAGGTTTGCTTTGGAGAAGCTAATGTGAAGATTTTTGGAAGAAAATAAGGAGAAAAAAACAAAAAAAAATACAAAATAAAAGGTGTTTCTGAAGCATCTGCAAAAAAACAAAAAAGGCTCTTTTCAGAGCCAACCTCAAAGGAGGAATGGGGCACACTATTTAAATTTGAATTCCCCATGATCAGATTTTATGATTTTTCAGCGGACACCACGGTTGACCGCGGACAGCGCATATTACATACAGGATTTTTAAGGTTGAAAGGCATGCAAATGAGATTTAGCAGAGCAAGGGATTGGTCAATAGCATTTACTGGTTGTGATGTGCGAGCAGAGACTTTTTTCCTGAGAGGACATGAAGATAGCTAAAGCTGTGTTTTTCAGAAAGCAGATTGTCTGGATTTTGGGAGATTCGTGGATAAATTGGTTGGAGGTGCATGCAGATCGCTGTGGAGTGGCTGTACATCTTGGATTCCCTCATGGTGAAGTGCACTGGCATGGAGTGCGTGGAATGAAGTGGCTGGATTTGGTACCTCTTTGTGCTACTTTGGTGACACAGTGTCATCCAGACATTATTATTATTCATTGTGGAGGGAACAGTTTAGGACATGTGGCTGGAATCTCTTTGCAATTTGCAATGAAAGAAGGACTTGGGAAAGTCATGGACATGTATCCAAACTCCAGAGTAATCTTTTCCCATATTGCGCAGAGACAAATGTGGCTTCACTCTTCTTCATTTGGTTAACAAATGGAGAAAGCAAGGCGCAATGTCAACACGGCTGTCTGTGCCTTTTTGAGAGATGTTGGTATGTCCTCTTTTCACAATGAAAACTTTATGTTTTGTAGTACACACATTTTTCGCAGAGATGGAGTACATCTTACTTATGCTGGCAATCACATGTTTTCTCCGAAATATAGAAAATGCATTGCAACCTTTTTTTGGAATTACAGCAATTCAGTTTACAGTAGGTGTTGAAACACAAAAAAACACCACATTTGTGATGTCATCTTTGATGTCCTGGGTGTTAGTCTTAGCAGTGCATGGTGGTGGCACAAGTTATGGTTGCTTAGGTTACCATAACTGGCGAATTTCGGGGTTTTTCAGTTTTACTTGGAACCATATGTCCCTTTAACAAAGTTTTTTTTACTGAATTTCATAGGTTTTCAGCAGCACAACCTTAACCATAACTTCCCTTTAACACAGTTTTTTTACTGAGTATATATATATATATATATATATATGTATATACACACAGAATATAACTCTGTGTATATTGATAAGAGATCATTCCTGTCACAGTATTAAATGGATTGCATATTTTTAATCATTGTTGCACCACGCACTTTGATAGCCGCATATAGCCTATCATTTTATGGAATGCACTACGCACTTTAATACTCAAGAACACTGATCACAGTTTGATCGGAGCAATGAGGATAATTGGCTCTGGCTTCAATATCAAAGGTGTCTAACAAGTGTACAAACATGCCATAGGCAATATTATGTATTTTACTGTCTATACAAATGCGCACGGTTCACGAAAAAGAAAAAGGTTTTGCGCCTGAAACCCTTTTTAACTATGAAGGTACATATAAATATATGGCATGTTTTTCTCATACATATAAACAACAAAAGATAACATTTGAATAGAACATGTCTGTTATATATGCAATTTTGAGTAATTGTTACCTGTATTTCTGAGCCCAAACAAACATGGCCACAAGATATACAGCGGGTAATTCATAGAATTCGGCGCACAAGAGGCGCACGTGGCTGGCGCACAGAGTGTGCGTGCCGCAGTCTGCGCCAGCCGCGTGCGCCAAAACCCATTTCAGTGCACAGCGTATTCATGGATTTCAACATCCATGACCAGCTGTGGCGCAGAGCGGCGCAGCGACCCTGCTGCAGTGCCAGTAATGCCCCCAACCCTGCCCGGTGCACCAAAAACATCGCACAAATCCCCTACATGGTGCAAAGGCCAGGGGACCAGCATACAGCCCCCCCCCAGCATGAAAATGTGTGGAAATCTCCCCGCGCACCCCTCGGAATACATGTGCCCCGCTCACACCAGCAAAAACGAGTGAAAAACTCCCTGCGCACCCCTCGGAATACACGTACCCCACCCGCGCCAGCAAAAACGCATGGAAAACTCCCCACGCACCCCTTGGACTACACGTACCCTGCTCGCGCTAGCGAAAACACATGGAAAACTCCCCACGCACCCCTCTGAATACACATACCCCAGTCGCGCTAGCGAAAACACATGGAAAAGTCCAGGTGCACCCCCGGAATACATGTACTGCATCCCACAAAGAGCACGTACAGAGCAATGGAAACCCACGTGGGACCTTCAAACCGTGGTGAGGCGTGTTATGTCACAGATGCGCTTACGCGCTAAGGGCCTTTCCTCGAATTACACGCTGACATGCTGTTTTTTCACATGCCAAATCACTCCATATCAAGCTGGCCACGCAACAACACACGGAAGACACAGAAGCCATCTGCTGCTGCCTGCCTGCCTGCTGCCACTGTGCCCTGCCATTTGGTGCCTGCACATATGCCATCTGCAGGGGTCCGGTTGCAGTGACCACTCCTGCTAGAACAGAAGACTCCTGACTGAAGTACCATCACTCCACAACCCAGTCCCAGGACCCAGTTGCCCACCCACACCTGCCTCGGGTGTTGCTGTGTCCGATACAACACCTTCCGGCACCAGTGTCAACCCCCAGCCAGAGAGGCAGAGGTCTACCAGCTTCAGTGAAAAGGAAGTTGGTATCCTGGTGGAGCAAGTTCTGGGGCATTATGATGCCCTCTTCAGAAGACCATGCGCCGACAATGATGGAAAGAGGAGGATCTGGAAGGACATCATGGCTGCCATCAATGTGGAGGGGGTGGCAGCCCGCGACATACCACATGTCCAGAAGCGCTGGGAGTACTTCAGGTCCAGGACCCTCAGGAAGGCTCGGCCCCTCTTGGAGGCAGAGGATGCAGCGGGGTGCCGGGTCCGCCTTACCGATGACCAGATGAGGGTTCTGGAACATATACGCCCATCGCTTCACCTCCAGGTCCTTGAGAGGCATACCCGTCCGGAGTCGAGCGGTAAGTGTCCATGTGTACTGATTGGACGCAGTGCATGTTGAGGTGTGCCAGGTGTGTGCAGCTTGGACATATGTCTCAAAAGGTCCATGTATGATGTGGGTGTTCAGGGACATGAGCCTGCCACATGTGAGTCCAGTCATGTGTGAGGCACATCAGTGGTGTATGTGTTACAATGCATCATGCAGAATAGCATGCGGAACGCACACATGTATGCATGCCTGTGTCTGTACTTTGACATGTTTGGGGTATGAGAGATGTGTGCTGCTGTCATGGACATGCATGATGTACATGTCTGTGTGTCTGAGTAGTGTGTGCGCCATGGATGTATGACACATGTCCGTGATGATGTGTTCATTCACTGATACAGCCTAGTCATCCTTGTATCCACTGTGTATGGGGGTACTCCGGTGATGTGTGTGCATGTGACCAGCATGTCCCCTGGTGCATGTGAGAATTAGCCCACCATTGGATGCAACTACGGTGCCTTGGACATGGATGCCCATGTATGTTGCATGTGCCATGCCTGTTCCTGCATGTGTGTTGCCTGAACTGACCCATGCGTTGTGGAGGGACATGATGGAAGTGACGTTTGACAGTGCCACTCATGTGCTATTGCTTTGTGTCTAGGGGACTATAGTTCAGTAGCATGATGCTTGAGTTCAATGTCTCCCTTTACACAGCGGCAAGTGAAGAAGAGGGCAGACGAGGGGACCCGTCACCGGATGGAGTCCATCCTGATTGGTGTTGCGTTGCTCACGCGTGCCATTCGTGATGACGTGCATGCTTCCTGGGGGGACCACGCACGTCATCACGAAGAGCTGTGTGCCAACGTGGCCCAGTTGGGAGGGTCCATGGTCGGGGGTTTCCTCCATGTGTCAGCCGTTCTCCGTGCCGTCTTCTGGCCCAGATGCCACCAGGGCACCCTGTGGATCTGCCCCAACCAATGCAGCCAGCCTGGTGGACATCCCATCCCTGCCACAGTCTGGAGTCAGAGGTCCAGCAGGGGTGGACACCACACCAACTGGGCCCCAGCGGATGGAGGATGTGCTGGCATCATCAGGCCGGGCACGTGCACGACGGCGCCGGTGGATTCCATCATCCCGGATGCCCTCGTGGTGGCAGAGGCAGTTGCGTCGGAGGCAGCGGCAGGCTCAGCATGGGAGGCATCATGGCTCGGGCCATCTACATCAAAGGGGCAAGCATTGGCCGGAGGGCAGGAGGACCCTGGATTGGGAGTGTCTTCCGTGTGGCAGCGGTTGGGCCAGTGGATAGATGTGGAGCGGCGGCAGGCAGAGGAGGCACGGCTCACTATGGTCAGGGCAGAGAACTCCATGCGCAGGGCTTCGAGGCGGGCTGAGTGCCTCGAGGCAACTCGCAGGGAGTTGGAACAAGCCATCACTGCATCCCAGTGAGACCTCGAGGACAGGGAAGAGGCCCACCTCCGGGACGTTGAAGAGGAGTTCGATGATGCCCTGGCCCGGAACATCAAAGAGTGAGCTGTAGGACTTGCCCACCACCATTGTACAGTTCATTAGTGTTAGGTTTCCTTTCTTTTTTCATTTATTTTGGAATTAATGGACATTGCTCCACTTCATGTATATAGTTTTTTCGTCATAGGACTTATTTGTAGGTTTCATTTGCTTTGGGAATCAAGGACCCTTTGGACTTGGATTGTAGATAGTTGAAGACTTGTACATACTTTCTTTTTCAATTTCCCATGGATTAAGGGTTTTCTTTTATTTTGATTATTTATTTCTAAATATATTGCTTTACAAGTTTGATGTCCTCTATGTTACTTTGTTATGTTTTCAATACATTTTTGCTAACTTCATGATTGGTGTTGTGTTCTATCATTGCTTTTGTGCATGTCTCAATGAACATTGCCTCAGTCATGTGTTGTCACTGTGTGGCTCCGTTGTGCATTTATGTATGGGCATGGTGGTACTTTTAAGACTGTCATGGCATGGTTGATTTGGGAGTGGGCACAGTGGATGGTTGCGTGCTTGTACTTGGGGGAAGGGGGGATTTTGGTTGGCATTTGGGCCATGGGTCTGTTTAGTCATGACATGTTGTTTGGTGGGCCATGTGTCGGGGCCTGCTGGCAGGTGCCCGTCACTGGTAAGTGGGTGGGTGGGGTGGGGGACATGAGTCGGGGCCTATGAAGAACAAATTATATTATGTCCATTAACTCCAAAATAAAAGAAAAAAGAAAGGAAACCTAACACTAAGGAACTATGTACAATGCCGGCAGGCAAGTCCTACGGCTCACTCTTTGATGTTCCCGGCCCGGGCATCATCGAACTCCATGTCGATGTCCTGGAGGCTTGCCACTTCCCTGGCCTCGAGGTCTCACAGGGATGCAGTCATGGCTTGTACCAACTCCCTGGAGTTGTCTCGAGGCACTCAGCCCGCCTCAATGCCCTGCGCATGGAGTTCTCCGCCCTGACCATAGTGAGCCGTGCCTCTTCCACCCGCCGCCGCTCCACATCTATTTGCTGGCCCAACTGCTGCCACACAGAAGACACTCCCAATTCAGGGTCCTCCTGCCCTACGGCCGATGCCAGCCCCTGTGATGTTGATGGCCCGAGCCATCTCCGCTCCCACCTTGACCCTGCTGCTGCCGTGCATGGGCCCTGCCTGTCGATGCCTGCACGTCCTCCTCCTGCTGGGGTCCAGTTGTTGAGGTGGCCACCCCTGCTGTACCTCCGACTCCCGACTGTGGCAGGGATGTGTCCTCCACCAGCCTGGCCGCTGGGTGAGGGGCAGCTCCATAGGGTGCCCAGGTGATACTTGGGCAGGAACATGGCACGGACAACGACTGGCACATAGGGGGTTCAGTTGAGGAGGGGGGTCGCCAGAAGTTCCAGCACACGGAGGAACCCAGCCTTGCTGACCTGTCCTAGTAGGTCGACACTGTCAATGATGTGCATTGTCCTCATGAGAACCCTGCACGTCATCCCGAATACCAAGTTGACGCAACGCCACCCCAGCTAGGACAGGCTCAACACGGTCCCGGATTGCCACGTCTGCAGGGAGAGGAAGGCCAGTTGTTGTGTGCACATCCCCTCCCTGAAAACGGGTCTGGACGGAGGCATCCCTGCTGGTGCCAGAAGATGCAGTCACAGGATCGGGGACAGGATTACACACAGGCACATCCGCGGCAGCCTCTGCTGCCTCCTTTCCCTGCCCCTGTACTGCACCACTAGCACCAAAGGAATCCCCCCTCCATGCCCTGTGCGTGGGCCTTCCACGGCCTCCTGCTCAACTGAACCCCACACCAACCTGGATGACTCCATGCCATCTTCCTCCATAGGACCCTGTGCGGGCTCAGCTGCCCCTTCTGCTGCCGAGGAGTCCACGTCCAACCTCCGCCTCTTGGACCTTCCCTCGGCAGCTGCGGCCGCAGATGCGGCACCAGACTCCTCACTCCCCGAAGAGATGTAAACCTGGGAGGGGAGCTGGGCCTTGCGTCGCGGGCTGGCAGTGGGATCCCTGCCGCTGTGCTCCACAGCACCGTCTCTGCCCTCTTCATCAGTTGACGCTGCAGACAGGGAGAGACAGAAAACAGGCATCAGGGCACTGTACAATGGTCAGTGCCCTGTACAATGCATCACACTCCGCTACACTCATATCACATGAACCCACACACATGTGCAAATTAACAGGAAAGTTGCAGCAGGCAGCAACATCCATACACATGCAACAGCATGAACATCCGAAGGTTAGCCTGACGTCACATGCAACACGGGGAGTGCCAAACACATGCACACACGCCACCAGACATACATGCATCTGTACATCTCCACCACATGTCACAGTGCAATCATCGGCAACTATGTCACATCTGCCAATCGGGTTCCCACATGTCTGTGTCACATGCATCCATGGCGTATCACATTCGCACACATGTCAAACACACACACGTACATGTATGCCGTGCACATACATGAAGGTGGAACCAGCATCCATGTGTCACACCACAACCATGTCACAGTACATACACAGAAATGCTGACATGTGTGCATCCCCACATGCATTTGTGCATCATGCATTTGAACACATACACCATTGATGTGCCTCACACATGACTGGGCACACATGCGGCAGGCTCATGTCCCTGCACATACACATCCATACATGGGCCTTTCCAGACATATGTCCAAGCTGCACATTCCTGGCACACCTCAACATGCACTGCGTCCAATATATACACATGGACACTTACTGCTGGACTCCAGACGGGTCTGCCTCTTAAGGACCTGTAGGTGGAGCGGTGGGCGTATACGTTCCAGGACCCTCATCTGCTTGTCGGTAAGGCGGACCCGGCACCCCTCTGCATGCGCTGCCTCCAAGAGGCGCCGGGCCTTCCTCAGGGTCCTGGACCTGAAGTCCTCCCAGCGCTTCCGGACGTGTGCTATGTCGCGGGCTGCTACCCCCTCCACGTTGATGGCAGCCACGATGTCCTTCAAGATCCTCTTCCGTCCTTCATTGTTGGCGGGTGGTCTTCCAAAGAGGGCATCATAATGCACCAGGACTTGCTCCACCAGGATACCAGCTTCTGCCGCACTGAAGCTGGTAGCCCTTTGCCTCTCTGGCTGGGGGTTGCCAGTGGTCTCTGATGTTGTTTCCCCCGACATGGCAACTCCCGAGGCAGGTGTGGGTGGGCAGCTGGGTCCTGGTGCTGGGCTGTGGAGTGATGGAACTTCAGTCGGGAGTCTTCTGTTCCAGCAGGGGTGGTCACAGCAACTGGACCCCTGCAGATGGCTGACGTGCAGGCACAAAATAGCAGGGCACGTGGCCAACAGGCAGGCAGGCAGCGGCAGATGGCTGGTGGGAGTCGGCTCGGGGCTCTAGGGGGCAGGAATTTGCCCTTCTGGGCAGGAGTATGGTCTTCTGTGTGTTGTTGCATGGCCAGCTTGATACGGAGTGATTTGGCACGTGAGAAAACAGCACGTCAGCATGTAATTCAATGAAAGGCCCTTAGCGCATAAGCACATCTGTGACGTAACACGCGTGGGTGTTTTCCTCGTGACGGGTTCATAGTGATTCAGCATGTGAAAAAAAGCACGTCTGCGTGTTAATGCATGTAATTAGAGGAAAGGACCTAAGCGTGTAAGTGACGTGACACGTGTGGGCGTTTCCCTCAGCACGGGTTAAAGGTGAGCGGGCCAGCAGTTCGCTGTACGTGCCTTTCGTGGAGACCGACGTGTGTTTCTACTTCTGGTTGTTTCACGCGCCATCACAACTTCACAGCGGATCAAGGATGTATCTCTTCTTTTGGCGGTGGTATTTGCTACGTGTGTTTTTCATTATCACGCTAGTCAGACGGTGAGTCGCGCATGCTATTTTTCCCACTGTGTGTGCCCCTGTGTATCGCGTACCCGTTTTTGAGGTCATAGTAGCCTGCGTGTCACTTGTGTATGTTTTTTACGTGTCCCTGGGTGCCACTGCGTACTGCGGGAGGTTAATTCCACACACTTGGGCTACTGGGGGTTGCGTGCACGGATTTACTTCAGTTTTGGGGTGCCTGAGCGTTGCGTGACCTGTCACTTCATCACCAGGATCACATACAGCCTTGCAGGTGCAGGGGTGCTGTTAACATCTAGTACCCCACCCCCTCCACCCCAATTTCCTAGGACAATTGTCTTGTACACCTCCCATTGGCACTACTATATCTGTGCCGGCACTACTACATCAGTGCCATGGTTGGGAGGCCACGAAAGGTGAGGGGCACCTCAGCTGGGCGTACTCCATGTGGCGGGTGTGGTCAGAAACGTGGCCGGGGTCACCAGCGAGTAGTGGGACTCCAGGTGTCCAGGGTGGCTGCAGAGGGGGAAGAAGCAGGGGTGTGCCACTTCGGCACAATGTTGTGCCATGTGTTGGTGCAGTCATGCCACCACCCCCTGCGGCTCCGGGAGATGCAGCTCTTGCATCTGGCACTGGTGCCCATGTGATCCGGCAGTCCGTTTCATTGACTGCCACGGGCCCAAGGGTAGTGGTAGCTGCAGGTGCAGCTGTGGCCACCACCACCCAGGCTCACGGTCAGCCAGCGCATGCTGCGTTGGCACCTGAAGAGTCCCAGGGTGATTTTCAGGTGGTCACGAGGCACACCGTAAGTGCACGCAGGGCTGCCCTGACCGAGGCACGTGTCCCTGGGGCAGTATTGTCATCTGCTGCCCCGAGCGGCCAGGTGTTGGCAAGTGCATGGGCAGATGCAGCCAACAGCATCCTGGCTGTGAGTCTACCTTCCAGGACAGTCCCGGTCAATGACCCTGGCACAGCAGATGTTGCTGCACAGGGTCCATTCCAGGGCACCCAGCAGCCACTGACGCAAGTCAGGACTTCCGTCTTTGTTCCACCTGCCACTCCCTCGATTCAATCCACCAGCACCACTGCCCATACTGATCAGGGCGGCATTTGCCAGCCAGGGTCCGCACCACTGCTCAAGAGGAGGAAGGGTGCATCTGCAGCAAAGGCTGGGACCCCAGACACGGCTCCGGCCTCCGGTACGTAGAGGAAGAAGCCTTTCTGCAAGCAGGAACTGGACTTCCTTGTGGGTTACGTGCGGTGACACAACCATGATATGCTAGTGGGCCCGAATTGTCACACTATGGCTGCCCAGCATATGTCCAACTGGAATCATGTTGCAGAGAGTGTCAGTGCATTCGGACATGAGGTGCGCACAGCTTAGAAGTACAAAAAGCGTTGGGATGACCTCCGACGCTGTGCTAAGGTGAAGCGTGCCTCCAATTATGCCATGACTCAGGTGACTGGCGGTGGGTCACCACCTGAGGAGGAAGATCTCACTTCGCAGGAGTCAGTCGCTGCAGAGTTCATACCGGCAGAATTGTACGAAGGAGTGGGAGAGATGCTGGACTTTGATGCCCCGTCCAGTGAGTGTTGTCGCGTGTTTGTCCAGACCATGTGTGGTTTGCTTGTGTGATGTGTTGTGCTTGACTGCCACTACATGCTATGTGTACATGGTTCTCATGTGCGAGTCATGCAATGCTTCACTGATGCTTGCCTGCTGTGCAGGATGCTGGACCTGTAGACCAGGCGGGACTGTCCTCATCACAACACCTGCACCCTGCTCACATGTTAGTCACCCGGCTGCCCCTCCGGTCCATGTTCCAGCTCACTGGCCTTTCTGCATGTACACTGGGGTGTCTTTCCACTCAGCACTGGGACTATGTCATCGCATGACTGACATGCATGTGTCTTCTGTCTGCATGTGGGTACTCCACATAGGCATACTCCCTTGCACCTCCAACCCCCTGCACCCCAATTTCACCAGGGCACTGGTGGGTGTCATGTTGGAGTACTGCAATGGCCTGTTCAATGCTCCTGTGTACATGCACACTTCCCCCTGCCAACCTGCCAGACATATACAGTGGGGTACATCCTTTGTCCTTGATGCAGGGTGTCTCATTCGGTCTGTGCAGATGGCAGGTGCTCCGCAGAGACATGAGTGCCCATTCATGGTCCATGTGCATTCCATGCATGCCCCTATATGTCCTTGCCCGGATGATCATTGTAGTACGTGTCCAGG
This sequence comes from Ambystoma mexicanum, assembly GCF_040938575.1. NCBI lineage: Eukaryota > Metazoa > Chordata > Amphibia > Caudata > Ambystomatidae > Ambystoma > Ambystoma mexicanum. The sequence continues at coordinate 744,562,122 of NC_090928.1, forward strand.
ATGACATACATTTAATGGCATTTGATCATCCATTCCATGCCCACTCTGGCTCAGCCCTGCATCATGCACATGTTTAGGGTGTCACAGTCTGTGTGGGTCACAGGCCTCCCCCTGTTTCAGGCCCCCTGACTCTGTTCAACTGGTGTAGTGGCTTCTGCACACATGGGTGTGCTACTGAGGGTTCATCATCTGTCCTGCTTACTGTCCCATTCCCATCTGCTGTGTTGTCAGTTGACTCAGATGATGCAATTGACACTAGTCGACACTGTCTGCCAATACGCAGGTCTGTGCTCACCCTTTCGCTGCCATGCAATGCCTCCCTGCATTTTCACTAAGGGGGGGTTTGCCTGTAGCCATGCAACCCATTGCATGCACATTGCACGTGATGCCTGAACTTGCCCTTACACTGCCTTCATGTTCATTGATTGACAGCATAATCTACTTGTTCATGTAGGTACGCATGTTCTGTACTGCATCAACTCACTTCTGAGCCGTGTTACACCGTTCTACATGCCTACTCACTGCTGCAATGTCAAAGTGACCTGGCATGTATGGACAGATTTTCATCCCTTCTCTGTCATGAATGCCACGGGCACAGGTGCATCCTGTGACAAATGTACTTAGTATTGGAACTCCCTAGTGGGTGTTTAGCAAAGTTGATTGGTCAATGTGCGGCCTACACCAACTGGTATGGGGCGCAGAATGAATGTAGCCTGCAAATCGGGTTGTAATGACTGTGGAGCTACCTTCACATATGTATGTGTACTCTTTCACATACATCAAAGCAAGCAGCGTTGTAGCTGCTTGCTTTACTGTATCCGATGCTGTTCATGTTCACAATACAGGTGTATAGGGAAAGGGGTGTTTTGGAACGCTTTCATATGTACATATGCAAGCAGCTTCAACGTTGCGTAGTGCAACATTGCGGCTACTCACTTATCTGTGTGTGAAAGTGTTAATTTACACATGTGTCTTTCGCAGCTTTTTGTTGACTGACTAATATGTAGTTGATTGACTTTAATGCTGGTGAGGTTTCAACATTGCGCCTGTTATGTTCAACTGGCATAATCCTGAAGGTGCACTGTTGTGCAGTATGTGTACGCCCAGGCCCACTTAGCTAATATGGTGAGGCCTGGGCTTGCAGATTTTACACACGGAATAATGGAATAGGGCACATTCATAGCACAATGTGCTCAGTCAGACCCTGAGGGGTGTTCAGGACGCTTCATGGCCTGCAGCTTGGACCGTAATGGGGGTTATGGTCCCTAATGCCTGATTGCAGGCCCTTGATTTGCTCGGGACATTCACTGTATATCTACATTGCCCATGACACCCAGTACGGGCCGAGCTGCAGATGGATGAAGCTATATTGGTGAAGATGGTTTAGTGATGCATGTGTACATGCATATTATGTGTGTCATTGTGTGTTTGGATTCACTTTCAGCTATGGCCAATTTGCAGTTCAGACATGCTTATGGTATGTGCCATCTCTTTGTTGCCATCTGTCTTTTCTGCCTGTGACATGTGCCTGACAGAGGTGGTGTGTGATGGAGGTGATATTCTACATGTGTAGGCTTTGCTATTTAGATACAACCATTTCTGGTTTTAGCATGTTTGCATATCAATGCCACTGGATGCATGCCGGATTCTCATTTGTGTGTGACATGTCTGCTTCATGTGTTGGCTGGCGATGTGATGTCTATGTGTGTGTGGGTTATGGTCTTCTGACATGTGTACTCATGTTTATTTTTTCCACTTTTAAGATGATGATGCAATGGAGGCAGAGGATGGTGATGTCAATCCAGACGCAGGGTTGCTATTACACCAGCAACCCAGCACAAGTGGAAGTCATGGGGTGGTAGACCACGAGAACCCACTTATGCTCCAGACCATCGTGTCTAGGGCTGGCAATGAGTTAAGCCCAGATGATCACTCTGAAGACTATGTAGAGCTGGATGCGCGTCATGTCTGTTCGTCGACGGTGAGTGATTCTGATGTGGATGATCCTCTGTCCGTGACACCTGCACTGAGGGGCCAAACGGTGGTGGGACCTCTGCCTGTGGTGGATCGGGACGCACGGTCATGCTCCACAGCAGTTGCTGATGTGCCTGGGGCATCACGTCAACGGAGGAATGTAATTCTGCAGCTGCGGGCGGTGCCAACCCAACAAGGACCATAGCTCCTAGGGTCCCGTGGGTGTCAAGCCCAGCAACGCGGTGTCCGTGCACCACCGGGGATTACTGAGTGGAAGCAAGCCATGGTTGCCAATTCTGAACACCAGGGGGCAGCAATTGATAATATCGCTCAGAGCATGGAACGTGTGGCCCAATCCATGCTCCCCCTGCTAGGCAGGTAGATCTCCAGCAGCGGGCAGCACAGTCCACGGCCCGCTCGCTCAGGCTGGGCATGGTGGCCTCATACAGGGCACGCCGGGCTGAAATGGTGTCTCTGCGTCAAGCAATTGCTGCTCACACAGAGGCAAACAGGGAGGCCCTGAGGGCTGATTCTGGGTGTGCTCTTGATGTCCCAGAGGCAGCGGACAGAGGAGATGTTGGAGCAGCTTGAGAATACCATCTCGGCTGAGCTACGTGCTTGCCAGGAGGTGCTCCAGATGTCATGCCAGGCCATCCAGGAAGAACTCTGTGTTACATGTGTTACCTTGCAAGAGGAAGCACGCGTATCACATGAGGTTCCGCATGCTGACCTACGTGTCATCGACGCACAGAACCAGGCTCACCGGTCCCGCAGACTTGCTGCTGACGAGGGGCAAGCTGCGCATAGGCGTGGTCAGGGTACTGTGCCTCGTTAACCTTTTGAGTCAGTGGGTGAGGAGGACGACAACTTATCTCCCACATAGGTCGGGCCGTGCAGGCGTTGAGCCCATGGAGGATTTTTTTGTTGATATCAACATCTTCGCATGTGGGTGTTGAGGTGCACCCTCTACCTCCCCCCTCCTGAGTGCCTCCCCCCCAGGTTTTATGTGGCCATTTTTGATTTTTATAGTTAGTTTAATTAGTTAATATAGTTTAAAATTGCTTGTCCATTGTGCATTAATGTGGCAGTGTGATGCTTTGTGGCTTTTGAAAATATCCACTGTCTGTTCCAGTTGGGCCTTCAAGCTTGTCTTGTGTATGTGTTTGCAGCTTGGGGTCCTGACTCACATATGCCACTCCTGCTTCCCCTATCCATGGGCTCGCAAGGATGGTTCGGTGTTACAACCATTTATACAAGGGCATTGGACTTTCGTCATATCTGTGGCCTGTCTGCTGCTGTACTACTTGTGTTAACACCCCTAGTGGGGATAATGTATGTTTTCTCCACGGCATGTCTGCAATCAATTTTGGTGAGTACATTATTGATATGTGCATTAATTGATGTAGATGTATGTTCTTTTCTTGCCTGTGTATGTGCTTGATGCACTTCATGCTGTGGACAGTAGCCTGCACCCTTTGGCTGGCAGAGTCACACTGATGGTGGGAGGAGGTCGGATGTAGGTCTCAGACATGGCCCATTGACAACCAGCAGGAAGACAAACACAGGAAACTTTCCAGCCTTATTTAAAGCTTTTATGCCATTTCTGAAGGAAAATGAGCCTCCATACTTCCTTTCCCAGCAGACATGGGGCCAAGAACTACAGAAACCTGCCCATGTTGTGTGGTGCACAGGTGCACATGCGTGCGCAAGCAGAAGCACGGGGCTTGTGCTCAGACGTCTGACAGAAGTAGACGTGTTCCCAGGTGCTCCAAGCAAGGTGAGCAGCACGAGGGGCCACACCCCAGTCGACCTTCCTCCAGGCCCCTCGCACATGCATGCTAAGTAGCGAAAGTGCTGGGGAGCTTGGCCAGGCATTGGAGAAGATGCGCACAGTACAGCTAAGCCACGTTGAGGACCAAATGCCAAGTAGCTTTCCAAGTTGTCAGGGGCACACGCAGGGGGCGTCGCACATATACTCGACTCCCCCTGCTCATAGAAGCTAAGTTATTAGCGCAGTAGCGTTCCTAGCAAGAAACTAATGCAGCGCACGGGGGCACCCAGCGACGCACAGACTCGAGTGCAGTGAATATCATTTGCATATGGAAATTGCAATGTGCGATACCTATAGAAATCTGCGGCTGGCAGAACACGACTTGTACTGAAGTTGCACCTCGCCACACGCGTCTAGCAGCTCACCCAAGGACCATTCTATCATGTGTGATTCTTAACACATTGGTCTTCCATTTACCACGGGGACACGTGCGGCTGTCTTACCGCGTTGACAGTGTATGAACCATCACGGGGGCAAGCAAAAGTATATGAACAAAGCAGCAGACAAGAGTGTTTGTTTGGGGAGGAGTCACCAAGTTTGAGGCATGAATGGTGTTGTGTGTGTGGTGAAAACACACACAGAATAGTTACTCCCATTCTTTTTGCAGCATTGAACTGCTCCTGGTACGCAGGCAGGAGGCCAGCACTCACCCCAGAGATAAGTCTCTCTTTGGCTTGCATTTGACCCATTTTATACATTGTGCATGAAGAACATGGTTTCTCTGATTGAGTATGTGTTATTGTCAATAGTTGTATTTTGTCTTTGGCGTACGTTCCCTTGCCCATCCACCTCCCCTCTCTTGACCCTCTTTCTGTTTATGCTGAATACCGATTCCTAGCCAAACAACAAATCCCTAACCCTCTTTCCTCACCGGGGTCTCGGAGGCCTGTGTAAGTTTTACCTTGCAGGCGCCCAGACTGCAGAGCGGGTGGTTGGTTCGTGCCACTCCTGCGCCTGGAGAAAGGAGCTGTGACACTACCCATCAGTTGTTGCATCCTCATTGATTAATGTGTACTGAAAATGATACATTGAATATTTTACAAATTCGTTGTAAATCACTAAATCTTTGAAGGAAAGAGGCCGAACTCTACCGGCCACAGAGAAGTCCCCTTAAAAGACTCGCGCGACAGAGATCCCTACTTCAGGTAAAACCTTTTTTCTTACTCTCTAGACCGAGGTGACTTTTGCCCCCTGTTAGATCAGAAGCACAATAAGATTGAGGATTCGCGACTAACGCGGATAATTCACTAAAAAATAGATTCCGGCCATAAAAACATCCCCATCTTTGCCTTGGCAGGTATCTACAAGACGCTATACTACACAGGAACCGATTGTAGTTAATACAGCTCTACTTCAGCGCCCACTAAAGAATACAGCGCCTTATTATAACGAGCCACGGTAAGATTCTATACCCATTGGTGGTTAACCTAACTGCTATTTTATTTTTATTTATATAACTCAACTTCGGAAGACCCTAATGAGGTACTCCATTCGTTTTCCTTAACAGTTTATCCCAGCCAAACAAAAACCACTCTGAGGGCTGCAGATAAAGTCTTTCTAATTGACTGCTCTTTTAGGATTATAGAGCTACTACCATCCAAAACCTCCAGGTAAATATTCCGGGGGACAGTTTGCTAATGAATGCATTACTAGTTTTTATGCCTTGAGGGTGATCTCTCTACTGTGTTCCCTTTTATATGACCTCGCAAGACAATTCTAAATTTGTTGCAACCTTTATTTTTGCAGGATGTTTACCCCTTATTAAGGGTCTCTTCATCTACATAAGCCTTAAATATGCCTTAACCAAGCCAGCTTCTGCATTAACTCTACAGAAGGGACACGGTAATTTATATCCCATGCCTCTTCTTGAGATTTCTCTCTCATTTGAGATAATAGCACTAATAGCTTCTCTCTTTTTCCACTGCATTTTACCAACAGTTACAACTAACTGAAAATACGTCAGATTTGTCGTATACACTTTCCACATCCAGCCAGAAGATTCTTCGGCTTAACAGATTCAAAGTTCAGATTGTGTTTTTTTTAAAACTTAGTGACTATACTCCTGATGAAAGTTCTGTATTAATTGACATCGAACAGAAACATGTCGAGACTATACAATGGTAATTCTTTGACCATAGTAATAAGAAAAATGTCGAAATAAGGACTACACCAGAGACCTAATACGCTAGATACTCTGTACTATCATTGATCAGATTAACATTGATGTCAATCCTACCCATTAGGGTACGATATTGTCACTGTTTTAGAGTGTTTTATTTAGTGATTTACAACGAATTTGTAAAATTACTTTTTATAAAATTACTTTTTATATCTTTATTAAAATATTCAATGTGTCATAAATAGCAGTTGATATTTAATGTTTATAACTGTTGTGTTTTCCTAAGCTATCTATCTTTTGTTAAACGAGTCTCTACCTCCCAGAATAAGATAAAGCTACCACCTATGTGGTATTCTGGGATTCCCCCTTTATATATTGTTTTACTGAAAATGATACCCATCCTGTTGAACCATTGTTGAACTGTGCTGCCTTGGTTGTACGTCTATCATTCTGCTTGGACTTGTGCTTGGCCAGTTTCTGCGACTTCAATTCATCTACTGAAGACTATTCCAGGGTTTTTGGTGGCTACAGGCTTTTTCCCTGGTTTGGGTGTTTGGCTCCTCGGAGTTCTCTGCGATTTGGTATTTTTACCAATCAAGGTGGCCCCTGAAGGGGCTGGACCCTATTTAAACGCAAGGTAGAACATGGAAACCAAGGGGTAGGGGGATCCTGAAGCCAGGTAGACTAGAAGGAAGAAGGCAACAGACCCCAGACACAGTTTTGCAGAAGGTCATGGTGATGTGCCAATGAGGGAGGGCCTTTTGTTGTCGGACACTACGCTTGGGCTACAGTTTTGGGGCACTCTCTGATATTCTCATTGTGGGGTACTATGTACATGATGTGTTCTGCTGGTCAATGGCTGTTCCTGTGTTGTTTACTTTTCAGGTGTCAGGGGATTGTTGTGGTTTGACAAGCTGGGGTGTACACATGGGCAATGTTCACATGTGATGTGTACAGGACACTGAGGGTCACTTGATTTCACATGCATGTCATATATTGAGTGCATGTCCCTACTGACACACACACTTACACAATGCTCCACCACACATATAACCACCCTTCCATGCCCACACGTATATACAGATTGCCTTCTCTGGCATGCTGTGTCTGGCCAGCGCATGTTCACTTACCATTTGGGGATCGTGTACATGCGTCAGTAGGTTATTTTTGTTGCTTGTCCTTTTTTATGATGCTCAAGGTGTATCTCCAACACAATGGCTGCTCACTGTGCTGTGTGCTGGGCAGTGTGTTGCAGGAAACACACACAGCACACGGATTAGGGATTAACGGATTTGGTTTGGCCAATGTGAATGACAACAGGCATTCAGTGTTCTGTTGATGGTACCACTGGTGGCATGCATTTGTGTATGACTTTGTATGTGGAGGAAGTTGTTGGTCAGTCATTTCATCTGATTCCATGTCAGGTGTGATTGTGGCGGGCCTCTTTCCATTTAGCACATGCCACATTGTAACTGATTGGTTATGTGTTGGGCTTTTGCTGTTGCATGGCATGTCATGGTGTGGCAGATAAGGTTGATGTGGGTTGGGAGGGTTTGGGTGACATACCAGTGATTGTCATGTCCTGTTTTGCAGGGGTGTGGTGTGATACACACCTTGCATGTGTTCCTTTTGGTCACACAGGATTGTTTATGTTTAAGTAGCTAGGGATGCACACAATTGGCCTCATTCTGAGGTGGGCGCAAAGGGATACCTCTCACCAGTAATGACACCGGTGCCGGTAATCCCTTTACGCCCTATTCCGAGGTCCTTTAGCGGGTCCCTCCCTTAATGCCTGGTTTTACCAGGCGTTATGGACGGGGCCCGTTAAGGGATACCAGGGTCAATAAAGGTACCCTATGGGGGCTCAAATGGGAATGGGCAATGGCTTTTACAGTGGGGACTTACCGGTCCCGCCAAGGTCGGACTGGACCAGTAAGTCCCCATTGAACGAGGGCGGACACAGTCCCGTTAATGGTGCTAGTCATGGTGCTAATAGCGCCATGACTAGCACCAACCTCGTAATGATGCCCAATGTAGCACTTCTGTGGCAACATTCTCAGGGTGGTAAGGTTGTGACAGTTAACTGTCTCTTTGTCATCATCGATTGTCACCTGGTATGTGCCAGGCCTGTGTGCACTCCGCAGGGGTGGGAGTTTAGGTGAAAAATGTGGCCACAAGCTGGGTCCGGGCTGCCTCGCCACGTGCCCTTTCCCCTGCCATGGGCAGCGCCCGTGCCTGTGGTTGAGGATGTGTGGGCACCACCATGTCCACCATTACGTCCCGCTGTGTTGCAACATTGTGCAGGACACATGCTGCCACAATGATCCTGCACACTACTGGGGGTGCATATAGTAGCACGCCAGAGCGGTCAAGGGAGCGGAAGCGTGACTTGAACACTCCGAATGTGCGCTCCACTATGGCCCTGGTTGAAATATCGGCAGTGTTGTATCTTACCTGGGGTGATGTGGTGGGGTTCCGGATTGGCGTCATCATGTGGTTGCTCAGAGGGTAGGCACTGTCCCCTGGGGAGGTCATACTGGTTGTGATTAGTTGGGTTTGTGTATTTGTCTGTGTGTGACATGCATGCATGTGCACAGGCATTTGTACTCACCTAGGAGCCATGTGTTGCCATGCTTCCCAGCTTCCAGGGCCCGGCTCAGGGCGGACATTCTGTATATGAAACTGTCATGGGTAGACCCAGGGTAGTTTGCATAGACAGAGGCGATGATTCCCTTGGCATTGCATACAACCTGCACATTGATGGAATGCCAGTGCTTGCGGTTTCGATAGATGTGCTCAGTGGCCCTAGGTGGACGTAGGGCCACATGGGTGCAATCTATTGCACCAAGCACTTTGGGGAAATGTGCCACCCTGTAAAAGTCCTGGACCACGGCCTGCCTTTCTGCTGGTGTTCTGGGCATGTATATGTGCCTGCGGACTGAGGGGCGCGAAGTCATGATTGCCAACACCTGGTGTAGGCAGCGTGACTGCGTGGCCTGTGAGACACCCCCGACTATGGCAGTTGTCCGCTGAAATGACCCAGTGGCCAAAAAATGCAGGACATTGAGCACCTTCTCCAAGGGCTCAATGCTTGGGAGCACAGGGTGGTGATGTAAGGTCATCTTCCCACTCCCTGACCAGGTCTAGGAGGATACGAGGTGGAAACCTATACCTGCCATAGACCTGGTCATCAGTCATCCCAAAAAGGCTGGTCCGGGGCAAAAAAATGCGGGGCCTGGCTATTCTCCTCCTCCTGCGGTGTCCCACGATCAGTGGTGCGACAAATGGGGCATTCATCGTAGCTGTATATACGTGTTTGTTGTTTGCGCGCACTTCTATACTCTGCGCGGATGCTTCCACCTGCCTTTGCGTGGCAGACATGTTGTTCTGTGTATTTCCCAGCAGTACTTCCCCAGTTATGCCCTTATTTTCACACGTTGTTCCCCATTCCGCGCGTTGCGCCCCGTGTTCCGCCCCCTTTTTGGCGTGTGCGCTAACTCTGTGCGCTTTCGCTGTGCGCGTTGTGCACGGCGTTCTGGATGTTGCAATGACGTGTGCGCCGTGTGCGCCACCCGCGGTTTTTGTGCACATCCTGGGGAAAACACACGCAGGGCCTTCCTTGAATCGCACGCATGCGCGTGCGCTTGCTTTTTCACGCTTGCGCCACTAATTTTGTTGCACATTTGTTCCATGAATCAGCCCCATAATGTGCCATTTAAGTCACCTTTATTATGTTTACGACTTTGGTGTTTTAAAATGAACTTCCTCATGAGGAGGAGTTACTGTGAACAAGCCACTGAGTTGTGGCGAAAAGTGTCAGGCTGCCGTCTGGCAACAATATCACTAGGAAATTTGTATTATTTTTTTAAAAAACTGCAGATTTTGAAATAAAGGCTGTAATTTTTGCACAACATGTGCAGTTTTTTGTTTGGTCCCCTTCCGCTATGAACTGTTTTGAATCCTTGAGCGAGGACTGCTGCTCGTCGGAATGGCGTGTGGCATGCTATTCTTAAATGGAATATATATATATATATATATTACATGGACGCGGTACCGTCCATGTAGTTATGGTTGAGTTGGTGTTTCCACAGGAAGAGCATTTTTTGGGTGGCTTATAACTTCGCTCCCTCTGGACGAATCCTCACCAAACTTTGCAAAAAAAGTATATGGCCCACTCTGAATTTATTTGCAAAGTTTAGAGAGGTTTGGTCCGGGGGGGCAAAGTTATAGGGGGGTCCCAAAACTTTTGTTTTTTCCCATAGACATAATGGGAAAAAAATGTGCGCACGCCTACAGCCCAAACCGCTAGACGGATTTACACCAAATTTGCAACAGGAGCGGGGGCTTTCCCCCGAAAGTGTGCTTTTGTAAATTTGGTGTAAATCCGTCCAGTAGTTTTTTTTAAAATGACCAAAATGTAAGGCAAAAAAAAAAATTAGTGATATCTCCGTTCGCTTCGCGGGCGGACTTCCCGGTTCACTCTGCGGACAGTGCCCTGATTGGCCGGACGGCTTGCGTGATGTCCGCGAACATGCGACGTGTTCACCGATTGGACGGCGTGGGGTGTGGGGCGTGGAGCGCGTCAGATTTTTTGTAGCGCCCGCCATTTTGCATTCGCCGAAGACCGCGGACAGCGTGGTGAAACTTGAATTAAAAATTGTATTTAGCGGAGTGTGTTGGTGTGTAAGAGTGTTTGGGGAGGGTGGGGGAGAATGAGGTAGGTTCAATGTTCTGTTTTTTTTATGTGCTAGACGCTTTTGTTGTGTTCGATTTTTCTCCGGACAACACGGCTGTTCTGAAATGTTCGTAAATAAACAGAATGGATTCGGTGTCAAGTTGAAAGTGTTCTAAGAAGACTCGTGGGGTCCTGGAATGTTCGCAGGGGGTGTCCTGAAGACGTTGTCTGTATTGTTAGTTGTCAAGCTGAAAGTGTTCTAAGAACACTTGCAGTGTCCTGAAATGTTCGTACATAAAGAAAATGGGGGTGTTCTGAAGACGTTGTCCATATTGTTCGCTGGCAAGTTGAATGTGTTCTAAGAACACTTGCGGTGTCCTGAAATGTTCCATAATAAACAAAATGGGGGTGTTCTGAGGACGTTCTCCGTATTGTGTGCCTGCTTAGATGTATCCAATGGGGGAATGGCACAGAGAGTGAAGTGGAAATGGTAGAAGGGCTGTCTAAGAGTTACACGGTCCGCGGACAGGGCGTGCTACATCCGGGGTTTTCCAGCAAATCCAGCATGGAAAGAAGACTGTAGGGATCAGCCAATCAGATGTTGAGGTTGTGGATTTGTGTTCAACGACACTGTGTGTAGTGAAGATGGCAGAAGTGGAGAAAGTCAGGGTGTTGGTGCTTGGAGATATGTTTGTGCATGGTTTACAACAGTATGCTCAATGCAGGCATGTTGCAAAGTATTTTGATGTTAAAGGAGTGGAGGTGGTGTGGAGCACTGTGCCTGATTGCAATGTACAGGGAATTGTACAAGTTTGTGAAGATATGGGCAGGATGAATAGTCCCCATGTGGTAGTTTTGCACTATGGTGCTTTCCATTTGGGCTATGTCAGTGCCCCATACTTTGTTGGCAGATTTGGAACACTTGGTTCAAGCAGTAATGAACATCCTTCCAAATGCCAAAGTAATTTTTTCTGGATTAGTACCTAGGGCAATATGGGACAATAGTTCAGTTTTATGTCCTCAACAAAACTATGCTAGGTGTGTAATCAACCAAAGTATGTGTGCCTTCATGCTTAGAGCTGGTATGTTCTTCGGTAATAATGAGAATATTCATTCCAGTAATGCTGTTTATTTTAAAGAAGATGGCATTTCCTTATCTTTTATGGGAAATGCCATTCTGTTTTGGAATGTAAGGGTTGCTTTGGATAAGGTTATGTGAAGATTTTAGGAGTAAAGTAAAAAAAAAAAATACAAAATAACAGGTGTCTGTCAAGCATCTGCAAAAAAACCCCCAAAAAACGGCTCTTTTCAGAGCCAACCTCAAAGGGGAAATGGGGCACACTATTTAAATTTACATTCACCATGCTCAGATTTTCGATATGTCCGCGGACATGGCGGTAGTCCGCGGACATCGAAATCACTAGCTAGGGGTTCAGTATGTTCTATGTTACATGTATAATAAGTCAGGGATATTATGGTTAAGTTGTGCTACTAAAAACATATGAAATTCAGTAACAAAACTTTGTTAAAGGGACGTTATGGTTAAGTTGCGCTAATAAAAACCTATGAAATTCAATAAAAAAACTTTGTTAAAAGGGTCATTATGGTTAAGTTGCGCTACTAAAAACCTATCAAATTCAGTAAAAAAACGTTGTTAAAGGGACGTTATGGTTCAAAGTAAAACCAAAAAACCCTGAAATTCGGCAGTTATGGTAAGATAAGCAACCATAACTCACGCCACCGTGCACTGCTAACACTAACAACCAGGACATCAAAGATGACATCACAAAGCCACGAAGCCAATCGGCTTGCGTGATGTCCGCGGACATGCAACGTGTTCACTGATTGGACGGTGTTAAGTGTGAAGCGCGTCAGATTTTGAGGAGCGCCCGCCATCTGGGATTCGCGGACGTCCGCGGACAGCGCGGTGAAAGTTTGTTCTAAATGTGTATTTAGTAGAGTGTGTTGGTGTGTAGGAGTGTTTGGGGAGGATGGAAGGGTATGAGATAGGTTAAATGTTGTGCTTTTTTATGTGGTAGACGTTCTTTTTGTGTTCGATTTGTCTGCGGACATCACGGGTGTTCTGAAATGTTCTAAATAAACTGAATGGGGGGTGTTCTGACGACTCAATATGTGTCCGTTTTGTTCGCAGGTAAGCTGAAACTGTTCTAAGAACACTCGCGGTGTCCTGAAATGTTCGCAAATAAACAAAATGGGGGTCTTCTGGGGACGCTGTCCGTATTCTGTGGCAAGTTGAATGTGTTTTAAGAACACTCAGGGTGTCCTGAAATGTTCGCAAAAAAACAAAATGGGGATGTTCTGGGTACGCTGTCCGTATTGTTCTGTGGCAAGTTGAATGTGTTCTAAGAACACTCGGGGAGTCCTGAAATGTTCGCAAATAAACAAAATGGGGGTGTTCTGATGACGCTGTCCGTATTGTTCGTTGTCAAGTTGAAAGTGTTCTAAGAACTCTTGCGTTGTCCTGAAATGTTCGCAGGGGGTCTCCTGAAGACGCTGTCCGTATTGTTCAATGGCAAGTTGAAAGTGCTCTAAGAACACTCGGGGTGTCCTGAAATGTTCACAAATAAACAAAATGGGGGTGTTCTGAGGACGCTGTCCGTATTGTTCGTTGTTAAGTTGAAAGTGTTCTAGGAACTCTCGCGTTGTCCTGAAATGTTCGTACAAAAACAAAATGGAGGTGTGTTCTAAGAACACACACGTTGTCCTGGGGTGTTCTAAGAACTCTTGCGTTGTCCTGAAATGTTCGTAGGGGGTGTTCTGAGGACGCTGTCCGTATTGTTCGTTGTTAAGTTGAAAGTGTTCTAAGAACTCTTGCGTTGTCCTGAAATGTTCGTAGGGGGTGTCCTGAAGACGCTGTCCGTATTGTTCGATGGCAAGTTGAAAGTGTTCTAAGAACAGTCGGGGTGTCCTGAAATGTTCGCAAATAAACAAAATGGGGGTGTTCTGAGGACGCTGTCCGTATTGTTCGTTGTCAAGTTGAAAGTGTTCTAAGAACTCTCGCATTGTCCTGAAATGTTCGCACATAAACAAAATGGGGGTGTGTTCTAAGAACACACGCGTTGTCCTGAAGTGTTCTAAGAACACACGCGTTGTCCTGAAATGTTCGTAGGGGTGTCCTGAGGACGCTGTCCGTATTGTTCAATGGCAAGTTGAAAGTGTTCTAAGAACTGTTTCGGTGTCCTGAAATGTTCGCAAATAAACAAAATGGGGGTGTGTTCTAAGAACACACGCGTTGTCCTGAAATGTTCGTAGGGGGTGTCCTCAGGACGCTGTCCGTATTGTTCGTTGTCGAGTTGAAAGTGTTCTAAGAACTCTCGTGGTGTCCTGAAATGTTCGCAGGGGGTGTACTGAAGATGCTGTCCGTATTGTTCGATGGCAAGTTGAAAGTGTTCTAAGAACACTCGGGGTGTCCTGAAATGTTCGCAAATAACATAAATGGGGGTGTTCTGAGGAGGCTGTCTGTATTGTTCGTTGTCAAGTTGAAAGTGTTCTAAGAACTCTCGCATTGTCCTGAAATGTCCGCACATAAACAAAATGGGGGTGTGTTCTAAGAACACACGTGTTGTCCTGCAATGTTCGTAGGCGGTGTCCTGAGGACGCTGTCTGTATTGTTTATTGTCGAGTTGAAAGTGTTCTAAGAACTTTTGCGTTGTCCTGAAATGTTCGTAGGGGGTGTTCTGAATATGCTGTCCGTATTGTTCGCTGGTAAATTGAAAGTGTTCTAAGAAAACTGATAATGTCCACGGACATTAAAAGTTTCCATAGGCCATAGTTGAAATGTTTTACTCTATGGGTGTGATATGCTGGGGTGGTTGTGGCCAGGGCATAGAGTGTTGGGTGCATGGCCATGCACCCAACACTCTATGCCCTGGTCACAACCACCGCAGCATATCACACTTATAGTTGCTTATAAATTTGGGTCAAAAACAAATTTATAAGGAACAAAGTTATAAGATACTATGGGTGTGATATGCTGCGATGGTTGTGGCCATGGCATAGAGTATATAATATACTTACTGTTTGGTTTAGTAACTGGAGTACATGTATTTCTTGTTAATTTCTGTGATAAAAGAAAATAGCATGTTAGTATTAGTTTTTTGTAATGACTAATTGCATTGTATAATCAACATTTTTTTTTGGACCCTCATATTTAGTAGATTACAAACCAGAGTACTGTGCAATTTGCTCAGTTTCTGTGTTCGTTGCTAAAATCATTGGGTCTGTGGGAGAAAAAAAATCCATGTTGGATAAAAAAAAAAACTTTTTCTGTTATGCTACAGTTTATTTGTTTGTTTATTTTCAGTGTTCATTTGCTGTTTCTGGCTAGTGCTTTATACATTGGGTTGTTGCATTTTTTTTGGAGCAGTAACATATTATTTATTTGTTTGGATATTATGAAATTTTGGAGCAGTTAGGTACCAGTAGGCGTATTCTAACTGTCTATGTTTTGCTCTAATTCAGTGGTATTCATTTATCTGATTAATTGTTGTAGAATCTTTGGGCAGTTAGCTAGCTTTTTATTCTAACAGTTTATATTTTTTACTACAAGTTTACTTGAGGTTTAAGTACAGTTTAGTTATCAAATTTTGGTTTTAAGAACATTAAATAAGTGTTTGTAAGATTTGCTGGTAATCTCTGCTTTAGAGTAATGGTACTATCATTACATTAACAAAATCCACATTTCTTTTTTATATATGCAGTGTAGTGCCCTGAATTGGTTGTGGCTCCTGTGTGGTAGATTATACCTATTGTTGTGAAGGTTTTCCTACCAAGTGATATTCGACCATGTGTGAATCCAGTCAGCTTGCAGTTGTTTTTGGTACCATCTGCATTGAAACGTAGAAGCATTATTATTACGTATTTGCTATGTGTTTGTATTACTAATGTGGAGCGATTATCTGAATTGCAGGTAGAACATAATCTACCATGGTTTGCATTTTGTACAAGTTGCTGAAATGGAATGGATTCACAATTAGGTATTGATATATATATACGAAGCGTTCATTGTGGATTTCTTCTTGTGTCACATTGTTGCAGAGAGTGCATGTATGTTTCCACATGTATGAAATCTGGAGGATTTCATTTATAGGTATGTTTTTGTTTTCCAGTACTTGTAGTAAGTACATTAGAAATTTGTGTGGATCTTCCTGTGAGTTTATAGTGAATTTCACCATTCCAGCACAGTAGTCCAATTGTTGTCTTATTCCATAAACACTATACGTGTTGTCAGGATTGTTTGCTGCATTTCTGTACTAACATTTGCAAACACAATGGGTCTGTACTGTGTAATAAATGTTCTCAACAATTGGTGGTAATTGAAATAGAATATTCATTGCTACATTTTCGTAGCAACTTACACCAACTATATTTGAGAGTTTAAATGGACTAGGTAGTTCTGTATCTGACTGCTTTTTTTGGAGTTTGTCTTCCTTCTTTGAAGAAGTTCCTGGTTTAGTTTCCCTAATTGATTCTTTTTTGCTTGTGGTACTTGATGAAGTATTAGTTTCTTTTACTCTCTTTAGAGGATTTGCAGTGACATCCTGTTGCTTTTCTGTTTGATCTATTTTTCTTTTATAATGTTTTACTTTTTGTGAAACAGAATATGTTTTTAGATGGGGAGTGTATAGTGAGCGAAGTTTATTGTATTCTAAAATGCAAGGAATATCAGCGTTTATTTTACTTGCATCAAAGTTGATTAGAAATAGACCATCAAGTGTACGTAAGCGTGATAGTGCTACATAGCTCATGCCTTCTTTAAAGACTGTGTTACCAACATCTATCATTGCTTTGTCTAGGGTAAGATCTTGTGATTTATGAATCGTGACTGCGTATGCAAGAGTTAGGAAAAATTGTTCTCTGCGTACATACATGTCTTTGAAGAGAAGGAATCTAGCTGTTGAGCGTCCTATCCTTTTAACTTCTGAAAGTTTGTCAAAGAGTATATTGACAAACTGAATTTTGTTGTCACGTGGGTATGTTTGAAAGCCAACAACTGTACCCAGTGCTCCATTAACTAGTCCTTGGTCCACGTCAAGGTTACGTTTAGCATTACTCTGCAATTTAAGGATAATTTTAATATCTTTTCTAAGCCTGCTGTGTTTGAGATTGATTTTTCTAAACTATTTACAGGCCGATTCATGGAATAATTAGCGTGGCGCAAGTGGGCAAAAACGTGCGAATCGCAGTGGAATAGCGAAAATCGCAGTGCAAGTGCGAAAATCGCACGAAAGGCAGCGCACGTCGATTCATGGAAGGCCGTGCGCGAGAAAACCAGCGGATGTGCGATAAAAAAGTGCACGGCGCACATTGGCGCACAGGCCATCTAACAGCGTGCGCCAGGTCACAGCGAAAATCGCACAGGCCACAGCGAAATTCGCACATAGCGCGGCGCACGCAAAAAAAGTAGGCGGAACACGGGCGTAACACTCGGAATGGGGAACAACTTGCCAAAACGTGGGCGTCACGGGGTGAGTACAGGGCACAAGTGCGCGGAACGCCCACACGCTCGCCTACAACACGTATTCATGGAATAGAATAGGGGAAAAAAGCGCACGCTCAAACCAGCGCACAGGCACAAACATGACCGCCACAAGAAAGCAGGCGGTAGTGTCTCTGCGGCTGTAAGAAATGTGCGCCAAAAGGTGCGCAAACAAATAGCACCTATATACTGCCATGATGAATGTCCCATACTGTGGCCCTCCAGGAAAAATGACGTGCAAAGGGGTACCCACAAACACGGACACCCGCTGACAAAAAATACGTGTGCGTGTACACCGGGGTGCGCGGGAAGTCTCACACACGATTTCAGCAGGGTACGTGCATCACAGGGGTTCGCGTGAAGTAATTCACGCGATCGGGCCTGGGGGAGCGGGCTACGTGTATTTCAGGGGTTCGCGTGAAGTTTCTCACGCGATCGGGCCTGGGGGAGCGTGCTACGTGTATTTCAGGGGTTCTCGTGAAGTTTCACACACGATCGGGCCTGGGGGAGCGGGCTACGTGTATTACAGGGGTTCGCGTGAAGTTCCTCACGCGATCGGGCCTGGGGGAGCGTGCTACGTGTATTTCAGAGGTTTGCGTGAAGTTTCACACGCGATCGGGCCTGGGGGAGCGGGCTACGTGTATTACAGGGGTTCGCGTGAAGTTCCTCACGCGATCGGGCCTGGGGGAGCGGGCTACGTGTATTCCAGGGGTGGGCGGGAAGTTCCACACGTGAATAGCCTGGGCGCGTGTATTTCAGGGGTGCGCGGGAAGTTCCACACGCGAATAGCCTGGGCGCGTGTATTTCAGGGGTGCGCGGGAAGTTCCACACGCGAATAGCCTGTGCGCGTGTATTTCAGGGGTGCGCGGGAAGTTTTACACGCGATTTCTGCACGGTACGTGTATTTCAGGGGTGCCGGGGAGTCCCACACGCGAATAGCCTGGGCGCGTGTATTTCAGGGGTGCGCGGGAAGTTCCACACGTGAATAGCCTGGGCGCGTGTATTTCAGGGGTGCGTGGGAAGTTTTACACGCGAATAGCCTCGGCGCGTGTATTTCAGGGGTGCGCGGGAAGTTCCACACGCGAATAGCCTGGGCGCGTGTATTTCAGGGGTGCGTGGGAAGTTTTACACGCGATTTCTGCACGGTACGTGTATTTCAGGGGTGCCGGGGAGTCCCACATGTGATTTGACAGTGTGGGTCCTCCCAGGTGTACCCTGTACACCCTCCACGGCCCCTGCAGGCAGCCCACACCACAGGGGACTACCCTGCATCCCTGGTCATGTCCCGCAGGCAGCCCACCCAACATGGGCATGCCCCCCAGCAAAGGCACATGTCTCCTTGAACTAATGAACACAAACTCATGTCCCCTTGCACCCCCACCCCCCAGCACTGTGGGGCACCTGCCAGCAGGCCCCCACTCATGTCACCCACCACCCCCACCCCCCAGCCACCAGGGGCACCCTCTGCCAGGCCCCCACTCATGTCTCCCACCACCCCCACCCCCCAGCAGTGCAGGGTCACCCTCCACCAGGCCCCCACTCATGTCTCCCACCACCCCCACACCCCAGCAGTGCAGGGGCAGCCTCCACCAGGCCCCCACTCATGTCTCCCACCACCCCCAACCCCCAGCCACCAGGGGCACCCTCCACCAGGCCCCCACTCATGTCTCCCACCACCCCCACCCCCCAGCCACCAGGGGCACCCTCCACCAGGCCCCCACTCATGTCACCCACCACCCCCACCCCCCCAGCCACCAGGGGCACCCTCCACCAGGCCCCCACTCATGTCTCCCAGCACCCCCACCCCCCAGCCACCAGGGGCACCCTCCACCAGGCCCCCACTCATGTCACCCACCACCCCCACCCCCCAGCCACCAGGGTCACCCTCCACCAGGCCCCCACCCATGTCTCCCACCACCCCCACCCCCCAGCCACCAGGGGCACCCTCCACCAGGCCCCCACTCATGTCTCCCACCACCCCCACACCCCAGCAGTGCAGGGGCACCCTCCACCAGGCCCCCACTCATGTCTCCCACCACCCCCACACCCCAGCAGTGCAGGGGCAGCCTCCACCAGGCCCCCACTCATGTCACCCACCACCCCCACCCCCCAGCCACCAGGGTCACCCTCCACCAGGCCCCCACCCATGTCTCCCACCACCCCCACCCCCCAGCCACCAGGGGCACCCTCCACCAGGCCCCCACTCATGTCTCCCACCACCCCCACAACCCAGCAGTGCAGGGGCACCCTCCACCAGGCCCCCACCCATGTCTCCCACCACCCCCACCCCCCAGCCACCAGGGTCACCCTCCACCAGGCCCCCACTCATGTCTCCCACCACCCCCACACCCCAGCAGTGCAGGGCCACCCTCCACCAGGCCCCCACTCATGTCTCCCACCACCCCCACACCACAGCAGTGCAGGGGCAGCCTCCACCAGGCCCCCACTCATGTCTCCCACCACCCCCACACCCCAGCAGTGCAGGGGCAGCCTCCACCAGGCCCCCACTCATGTCACCCACCACCCCCACCCCCCAGTCACCAGGGGCACCCTCCACCAGGCCCCCACTCATGTCACCCACCACCCCCACCCCCAGCCACCAGGGTCACCCTCCACCAGGCCCCCACTCATGTCTCCCACCACCCCCACACCCCAGCAGTGCAGGGTCACCCTCCACCAGGCCCCCACTCATGTCTCCCACCACCCCCACACCCCAGCAGTGCAGGGGCAGCCTCCACCAGGCCCCCACTCATGTCTCCCACCACCCCCACACCCCAGCAGTGCAGGGGCAGCCTCCAACAGGCCCCCACTCATGTCACCCACCACCCCCACCCCCCAGCCACCAGGGGCACCCTCCACCAGGCCCCCACTCATGTCACCCACCACCCCCACCCCCCAGCCACCAGGGTCACCCTCCACCAGGCCCCCACCCATGTCTCCCACCACCCCCACCCCCCAGCCACCAGGGGCACCCTCCACCAGGCCCCCACTCATGTCTCCCACCACCCCCACACCCCAGCAGTGCAGGGGCACCCTCCACCAGGCCCCCACTCATGTCACCCACCACCCCCACCCCCCAGCCACCAGGGTCACCCTCCACCAGGCCCCCACTCATGTCTCCCACCACCCCCACACCCCAGCCACCAGGGGCACCCTCCACCAGGCCCCCACTCATGTCACCCACCACCCCCACCCCCCAGCCACCAGGGTCACCCTCCACCAGGCCCCCACCCATGTCTCCCACCACCCCCACACCCCAGCCACCAGGGGCACCCTCCACCAGGCCCCCACTCATGTCTCCCACCACCCCCACCCCCCAGCCACCAGGGGCACCCTCCACCAGGCCCCCACTCATGTCACCCACCACCCCCACCCCCCAGCCACCAGGGTCACCCTCCACCAGGCCCCCACCCATGTCTCCCACCACCCCCACCCCCCAGCCACCAGGGGCACCCTCCACCAGGCCCCCACTCATGTCTCCCACCACCCCCACACCCCAGCAGTGCAGGGGCACCCTCCACCAGGCCCCCACTCATGTCACCCACCACTCCCACCCCCCAGCCACCAGGGTCACCCTCCACCAGGCCCCCACTCATGTCTCCCACCACCCCCACACCCCAGCCACCAGGGGCACCCTCCACCAGGCCCCCACTCATATCTCCCACCACCCCCACCCCCCAGCCACCAGGGGCACCCTCCACCAGGCCCCCACTCATGTCCCCCACCACCCCCACCCCCCAGCCACCAGGGTCACCCTCCACCAGGCCCCCACCCATGTCTCCCACCACCCCCACCCCCCAGCCACCAGGGTCACCCTCCACCAGGCCCCCACCCATGTCTCCCACCACCCCCACCCCCCAGCCACCAGGGGCACCCTCCACCAGGCCCCCACTCATGTCTCCCACCACCCCCACACCCCAGCAGTGCAGGGGCTCCCTCCACCAGGCCCCCACCCATGTCTCCCACCACCCCCACCCCCCAGCCACCAGGGCCACCCTCCACCAGGCCCCCACTCATGTCTCCCACCACCCCCACACCCCAGCAGTGCAGGGCCACCCTCCACCAGGCCCCCACTCATGTCTCCCACCACCCCCACACCCCAGCAGTGCAGGGGCAGCCTCCACCAGGCCCCACTCATGTCTCCCACCACCCCCACACCCCAGCAGTGCAGGGCCACCCTCCACCAGGCCCCCACTCATGTCACCCACCACCCCCACCCCCCAGCCACCAGGGGCACCCTCCACCAGGCCCCCACTCATGTCACCCACCACCCCCACCCCCCAGCCACCAGGGTCACCCTCCACCAGGCCCCCACTCATGTCTCCCACCACCCCCACACCCCAGCAGTGCAGGGGCACCCTCCACCAGGCCCCCACTCATGTCTCCCACCACCCCCACACCCCAGCAGTGCAGGGGCAGCCTCCACCAGGCCCCCACTCATGTCTCCCACCACCCCCACACCCCAGCAGTGCAGGGGCAGCCTCCACCAGGCCCCCACTCATGTCACCCACCACCCCCACCCCCCAGCCACCAGGGGCACCCTCCACCAGGCCCCCACTCATGTCACCCACCACCCCCTCCCCCCAGCCACCAGGGTCACCCTCCACCAGGCCCCCACTCATGTCTCCCACCACCCCCACACCCCAGCAGTGCAGGGGCAGCCTCCACCAGGCCCCCACTCATGTCTCCCACCACCCCCACCCCCCAGCCACCAGGGGCACCCTCCACCAGGCCCCCACTCATGTCACCCACCACCCCCACCCCCCAGCCACCAGGGGCACCCTCCACCAGGCCCCCACTCATGTCTCCCACCACCCCCACCCCCCAGCCACCAGGGGCACCCTCCACCAGGCACCCACTCATGTCACCCACCACCCCCACCCCCCAGCCACCAGGGTCACCCTCCACCAGGCCCCCACCCATGTCTCCCACCACCCCCACCCCCCAGCCACCAGGGGCACCCTCCACCAGGCCCCCACTCATGTCTCCCACCACCCCCACATCCCAGCAATGCCGGACCAACAACATACTTGAGCACGTAGTACCATTAACATGACATCACAAATGTTACATATTAGTAGTCTCACCACCTGGAAATGCCTGCACTCCCACCACTACCAACTGTGCAGTGTTGGCGCCATGTAGAGTTGTAGGTGCACTGCTGCCAACATGGACCCCATCTCCAGACTAGAGGTCCTTGTGTAGACATGAGGAAGGGACCTGCAAATTGGGAGGTAGACACAGAAGAAGAGTTACACATCAATGCAACATGCAGTGTACAACACAACAGCAATATGCACTAGGAATGTATACACAGTATTGACTACAGACTGGCCACACAGCTCATGGGAGTCCAACGTCACTGTGTAATTCACTGTCACTTGGGCACACCCTTTGCAAGCCCATGGAAACGGGAAGCAGGAGGGGTGTGTGACTCAAACCCAAGCATCTGAACCAAATACATTACAAGCCTGCATGTGCCCAGCCACAATGCAGCGTATGCCCACAGGAACCACGGAAGCCAACAAATCGTCCCAAAAAAATTGGGAATAAAAGAAATCAAAATAAAAATAAAAATAAGAAACAATCAAAAATGGCCATTGATGGTCCCGGGGGGGTTGGGGAGGTCACCCAGGAGGTCCGAGGACAGGATGCACACCAGAACCCACCTGCGTGGATCCTGGGAAGATAAAACACCTCCATGGGCTCATGGCCCACACGGCTACCCTATTGTGGGAGTATCACTGCTGTCGCTATTATCACCCTGTGCAGCTGCATCCGGAGGTGGTTGCACTATGGGAGACAGCCCACGCAAGGCCCTAGTCTGCTCCTCCATGGCTGCAAGCATGTGGGTGTGGTAGGTCTGGTTCTGGAGGATGAGTGTGCGGAGGTCCCCATGCAACAACTCACGGGATGCCCGGACCTCCGCCCTCGTTGCCTGCATCTCAGCTGAGAGCGTACGGGTGAGACGCTCCAGCTGCTGTTCTGTCCTTTGGTGTGTTGAAGCCTCAAGCTCAACAAGAGTCGTCCTGAGGTGAAGGAGCTCCTGCCTCAGGGCTTCCCTGTGGCCCTGGGACTCAATGGAGATGGCCTCCTGCAGAGTCGCCAGTGCCGCCCGCCTGTCCCTGTTGGACCCCAACATGTCCTCCCTGTGTGACTGGCAGATGGAGTCGGTTGCCTGCTCTAGTCGCTCCATCAGCCTTTCTGGGGGGACAATGGAAGTGGCCACCCTATCCATGGCCTGAGCCATCATTTCGGATGATGCAGCCTGTTGGGTTGCCATACCGTAAATGGATTGCTCCCATGCGGTATTGCCGGGTGGCGTACGGCCACCACGTCGGCGGGCACCACACCTGTCTGGGGCAAGGCGAACTGCGCCTTGCTGTGCCGGCACTGCCTGAGGCTGCAGGACTGCATTCCCCCTCTGATCTGCTGGCCCAGGAACAGGATCAGATGTCGCGGAGTGTGACCCTGCATCCGTAACCACCGAAGGCGTAGCTGCCAACACTGACATCCCCATGGAGGGTTCTGACCCTGGTGCAGGTGGGTGAGACAGAACAGAATCCCTCCCTGGAACACTCACCTGCGACGGCACGTAGGTCTCATCCGAATCAACACCTGAGTACAGCTCGGGGGAGGTGCAGCCAGAGACACCCCTTGAGAGCACGACCTGCAGCACTTGTGGGTTCTCCCCCACCACCACACCACGTCCCTCACTGGTGGTTGGTCGGCCCTCGGACCCCTCCTGGGTCTGCACCATCTCCACAACCCCAGCAGTATCAGGTGCGTCTTCCCCTGCAAAGACATGAAAACAAAGAAATGGAAACCGGCATTAGCACCATGGCACACAATGAGGGCTGAGAAGCAAGAGAACCAGTACTTGATTGACACATGTCCCACATGACTGAAACCCTCCCATGCATGCACCCTCACTGCGTATGAAGTGCAGGCAAATGGCACACACTGATGACACCAAGATGGAAGATGAACACATTTTCTGCATGCTGCCTGGCAGTGGCATCACACATTGGCCTGTGATTGCCAGGTGATACACACATGCCATCACACAGATGGCATGTACCATTGCTATTGAGTGAAGATGGAGAGGAGGGCAGCACCTATTCATTCAGTCCAGTTCCCGCATGTAATCGCTTTCCTAATTCTAACAGGTCAGATTTTTCACCTGGAGCTGCCAGTCTGAAATGGTCCAATTGCACAGGGACATGTGTGTACAAATGATATCCAGGTAACAAAGTCACTCCACTTTACCATAGCCATGTCAGACATGTGACTAGTGGACAGCGACATGCCTGGTGAAAGTGGTGGAATGCAAACAAACTGACTGAATGAACAGTGAAAAATAAGCAACTATGTTGTGGCAAGGTGACACTTCAAGGGCAACTGGCGTGCAGTTGGGCTAGATGTCTACTGTTGGCAGAAGGGATACTGCTATGGCCAAATGCAGCTGCGCAGGAAGTATTGCATGAAGCACATGGCTGACCCATACGACTCAGACGCACACACTCTCACCTGGCACACAAACAGAAGCCCTCACACACACACCATGCACATGGATGACACACACATGCATGTGCACTCACCGGACAATGCCTCGTAATCAGCTAGATCTCCCACGCCTTGGATCTGTTCCTCCGTGACGTAGGTCCCAGCGACTGACTCATGTGGAGTGAGTTCCATGTCTACTACTGGAGACCCACCTCCAGTCACTAGAGTTGCGGCATGACTTGAGGCCAGCTTACTCTTTGCCCTGCGCTTTAGGTCATTCCAGCGCTTATAGCAATCATTGGCTGTGCGCCTCACGATTCCAAGGGCACTTACGATGTCCGCAACGGTCTGCCAGTGTGCCTTGCGTTGTGCAGGTGTGGTCTTGGATCCTGCAACAATGACCATCTCGTTGTCATGTCCGGACACATACTCGACAAGTGCATTCAGTTCGTCATCCATGAAGCTGGGCTTCCTGGATGGGCCGGACTGTGTAGCCGTGTCTGGGGCATCAGCCTGTGCCGGACGAGCACTCTTCCTCTTCCGCTTGGATGGTGGTGGTGATCCTGAGTGTCCTGCGCCGCTCTGGACACTAGGGGCAGGAGCCCTGGTGGACTCTGTATCAGGAGTGTGGGATTGCACACTCAGCATGGGAGTTGGTGCAGGCATTGGCTCTAGTGTGATGGTGTCAGGGGGAATGTCAGCAGCATGGACTAGGACCGACACTGTCCTGGCTGGGTGTGTGAGGGCTGGGGTGGATGGAGCCGCAGCTGCCCCTGCAGCCTCTCCGCCCTGCCTCCTTGGTGCAGCAGATGACCTTGCTGGCCCAGATGCACGTGGCATGGTGACATCAACGTGCACCAGCGCACGTGTCATAGGCCTGCTGACCTGGAAGTCAGCCATGGAGTCAGCCAGATCTGGTGCCACAATGGGCTGGTCCAACAAGGGCTGAGCATGGATGGTGTCAGCCACATCAGCCTCAACGGGAGGGGGGGGGGATTATGGGTGCCCTTGACTGGTCCTCCACACATGGGGGGACAGGCTCACCCTGCAAGTAACGACCACGTCCCCTACCGGATCCACCACGGCCACCACTTGTGGCTCTTCCACCTTTGCCACCCTTACGGAATCCTCGCCTCCCAGCCATGGCACTGATGTAAATGTGCGTATGGGAGTGGCTGGAAACTATTGTCCTGGGCAATAGGGGGTCAAAGGGGTTGGGTACCAGATGGTAATTGTACCCTAGTGCTCTTGCAAGGCTGATTGTAACCCCTGGGGAAAGATGACGGGTCACGCTACGCACAGGAGCCCCAAAAAAGAGAGATGACGTGCACGCAACCCCTCCTAGACCACGTGTGCAGAAAGAAAAACCTGCACTTCGCTGTGGCACCCAGTAACACAAGAATGAACGTATGCGTGTCACACACAGCCTAGAATGACCTCTGAAGGGGTAGGCTACACACGGGGCAAGCACAGATGTTAGATACGTGCGTGACTCACCGTCTGCCTGGTAAACGAGCGTGTAAAAGGAGCACGTTTGGTTGGCAACACCCCCGCCAAAAGAAGATTTGTACGCTGTCTGAGGAGACAGGACAACAGTAGAAGGGAACACTGTTTGAGGGAACAGGCCCAGGTAAACCAGGTAAAGCGAAAAAAGAGAAAAAGCTGTCAGAGGTAACAGGGAATACGAACTTGAAACGCCGTGAAGTAAATCGCGTGTGAAACGACAAGAAGTACAGAATTCACCCACTCGCTCTCCACGAAAAGCACATACAAGGAAAACGTGTTCTACACATACCTTTTATACAGGGCCACACGTCCAGCGTCACTTACGCGGCGTGTACGCGCTAGGGCCATTTCCACCAATTACACGCTTTGTCACTTCTGCGTGTAGGGACATTTCCACAATTACACGCTTTGTCACTTCTGCGTGTAGGGCCATTTCCACCAATTACACGCTTTGTCACTTCAGCGTGTAGGGCCATTTCCACCAATCACACGCGATGAGACTCTGACGTGCAGTCTTTCCACGTGTGCTCTGTCATCACGTGCTGTGTGGGAAACACCCGTGCGGGTCACGTCACAGACGCACTTACGCGCTGAGGGCCTTTGGCCCAATAGAATCGCGTATGCGTGATGACGCGCTTACGCGCTAATGGCCTTTCCTCGATTTTCACGCTGACGTGCAGGATTTTCACGTGCCAAATCACTCCGTACCAAGCTGGCCACGCGTAAGCACACGGAAGACCACGCTCCTGCCCAGAAGGCCGAACTACTGCCCCCCAGAGCCCCGAGCACGCTCCCACCTACCATCTGCTGCCGCCTGACTGCCTGCTGCCCACGTGCACTGCCATTTGCTGCCTGCACATCAGCCAGGGGTGCTGTTGCTGTGACCACCCCTGCTGGAACCGAAGACTCCCGACTGGAATTCCATCGCTCCACAGCCCAGCCCCAGGACCCAGTTGCCCACCCACTCCTGCCTCTGGGGTTGTCATGTCGGGGCAAACACCATCTGTGACCACTGACAACCCCCGGCCAGAGAGGCAGAGGGGCACCAGCTTCAGTGCCACCGAAGTTGGTGTCCTGGTGGAGCAAGTCCTGGGGCAGTATGATGCCCTCTTCGGAAGTTCCCGCGCCGACAAGGAAGGACGGACTCGGATCTGGACTGACATCGTGACTGCCATCAACGCGGAAGGGGTGGCAGTCCGGGACTTACAACATGTCAGGAAGCGCTGGGAGGACTTCAGGTCCAGGACCCTGAACAAGGCCCGGCGCCTCTTGAAGGCAGCGGATGCCAAGGGGCGCCGGGGCCACTTGTCGGAAGAACAGATGGGGGTCCTGGAACGCATATCCCCAGCGCTCCACGTCCAGGTCCTGGAGAAGCAGACCCGTCTGGAGTCGAGCGGTGAGTGTACATGCATCCTGATTGTGAGCAGTGCGTGTGGTGATTATTCGGTATTGTGCAGGTTGCACATCTGTTTGTATGGGGTCGAGTATGGGTGGGGGTGTACATGGCCGTGGGGCTGACACATGCGAGGGCTGTAATGTGTGAGACATGGATGGTGCTTGTGTGTGTAGGCTTGCATGGCAAATGCAGTTGTGCGTGCACACATGTTTGTATGTATGTGTATGTAAGTAGACATGTCCGTGATGTTCCGTGATGTCACGCATGTATGTTGTTTTGGGCTGCATGTATGAGCACTGTGTACATGTGCATGTGTGTGTATTTGACAAGGGTGCAACAGTGATGCAACATGGATGCATGTGACTGCGGTATGTGTAAGCCTGATTGGCAGATGTGACATGGATGCCCGTCTGAACAGTGCGACACTTGGCAGAGGTGTACACATGCATGCAAGTGTGGTGGTGTGTGTACATGTGTGGTGCACTTCCTGTGTTGCATGTGATGTCTGGGTCACCTTTGGCTGCTCATGCTGTTGTATGTGTATGGATGGTGGTGGCAGTTGCGATATGGCTGTGGTATGGCTCATGTGTGCGAGTTGCAATGACATGTGTGTTGGGGATTGTGATGACATGTCTGAGGTTTGCCAATGCCACTCATGTGCAACTGTCATGTGTGTATGTGTCCATTGTACAGTGCCCTGATGCCTGTGTTTTGTTTCTCCCTGTCTGCAGCGTCAACTGATGAAGAGGGCGGAGAAGGTGCTGTGGAGCACAGCGGCGGGGATCCGACCGCCAGCCGGAGACGCAAGGCCCGGCTCCCCTCCCGTGTTGTCATCTCGTCGGGGAGTGAGGAGTCCGGTGCCGCGTCCCAGGCCGCAGCTGCCGGGGGGAGGTCCAAGAGGCGGAGGTTGGAGTTGGACTCCTCGGCAGCAGAAGGGGCAGCTGGGACCCCACAGGGCCCAACAGGGGAAGATGGCACGGAGTCATCCAGGTTGGTGGGGGGTCTGGTGGAGGAGGAGGCCGTGCAAGCACCAGAGACGGGGTCTGGAGGTGGGGATCCCACTGGTGCTAGTGGTGCAGTCCAGGACCAGGGACAGGAGGCAGCACAGGCCACCGCGGAGGTGCCTGTGTGCAATCCTGTCCCCGATCCTGTCCCTGCATCATCTTGCACCAGCAGGGATGCCTACGTCCAGACCCGTTTCCAGGCAGGGGATGAGCTGATGTCAACTGGCCTTCCTCTGCCTGCGGACGTGGCTATCCAGGTCCGGGTTGAGCCTGTCCTAGCTGGTGTGGCGTTGCGTCAACGGGCCATGCGAGGTGACCTGCAGTCTTTTCATGGAGAGACTGCACGTCATCTCGAATGGCTCGTTGACCACGTCAGCCTGCTGGGACAGGTCACCCAGACCGGATTCCTCCTTCTGTTGGGGCTTGTTCCGACCCCCTCCTCAACTGGACCCCCTACGCGCCAGTCGTCCTCTGTGCCATCTTCCCACCCATCAGTCACCTGGGTGCCCTGTGGAGCTGCCTCTGACAGTGCGGCCAGGCTGGTGGAGGAGGCATCCCTGCCACAGTCGGGAGTCGGACGTCCAGCAGGGGTGGCCACATCAACAACTGGACCCCAGCCGGCGGAGGATGTGCAGGCAGCAGGAGGCAGTGCACGGGCAGAGGCAGAGCAGCAGCAGCAACATGGTGGGAGCCATGAAGGCTCGGGGCCTTCGACATCGGAGGGGCAGGCATCGGCCGGAGGGCAGGAGGACCCAGGACAGAGAGTGTCTTCCGTGTGGCAGCGGTTGGGCCACGCCATAGGTGCGGAGCGGCGGCAGGCGGAAGAGGCGCGGCTCACAATGGTCAGGGCGGAGAAGGGCCCTGAGGCGGGCCGAGTGCCTCGAGGCAATCCGCAGGGGGTTGTAGGAGGACACGGCGTCGTCCCTGCGGACCCTCGGGGCCATGGAACTGGACCGCCTCCGGGACATCGAACAGGAGTTCGATGATGCCCTGGCTCGGAACACCACGGAGTGAGCCGCTGGACTTGCCCGCCGCCTTTGTATATAGTTCTTTAGTTTTAGGTTTCCTTTGTTTTTTCTTATGATTTGGAGTCGACGGACACTGCTCCACTTTTTGTATATAGTTGATATTTAGGTAGGTTTTTTAGGAGGTTTCCTTAGTTCAGTTGTGATGATGGACCCTTGTTATTTTTGTACATAGTTCTTTGTTGCATGGAGAGTATTTACATTTCACTTTGGACAGAATTTTTTGGATTGGATTTTCTACTTTTGTGTTTTTATGCGGACATGCAGCTTTTTTTTTCACATTTACATTGTAGTTATTTTTCTTTCCTTAGCATTCGTTTTTTTGTCCAATACATTTTTTTTTCAATTGTTCACTGTGTGGTTTCATCTCATTGGTTTCATGCATGTCATGTTGTGTGTTTTCCCATTCAATTGGAAAATATGTGTGTGACGGACATGGGTTCATTTGCTTCATGAACATTGGGGGTGTAACATGTGTTTTCATTTCCATGTGGGTGAATGGGTTACTTGGTAGGGCTTTTTGGCTGTGGAGGCTGACCATTACGCACATGATTGGGGATTGTGAGGACCTTCTGGGGGCTGCCCATGGTGGCAGGGGGGTGGGGGTGGTGGGAGACATGAGTGGGGGCCTGGTGGAGGCTGCCCCTGCACTGCCGGGGGGTGGGGGTGCAGGGGGACATGAGTGGGGGCCTGGTGGAGGTTGACCCTGCACTGCTGGGGGGTGGGGGTGGTGGGAGACATGAGTGGGGGCCTGGTGGGGGCTGCCCATGGTGGCAGGGGGGTGGGGGTGGTAAGAGACATGAGTGGGGGCCTGGTGGAGGCTGCCCCTGCACTGCTGGGGAGTGGGGGTGGTGGGAGACATGGGTGGGGGCCTGGTGGAGGGTGCCCCTGCACTGCTGGGGGGTGGGGGTGGTGGGAGACATGGATGGGTGCCTAGTGGAGGGTGACCCTGCACTGCTGGGGGGTGGGGTGGTGGGAGACATGAGTGGGGGCCTGGTGGGGGCTGCCATGGTGTCAGGGGGGTGGGGGTGGTGGGAGACATGAGTGGGGGCCTGGTGGAGGATGCCCCTGCACTGCTGGGGGGTGGGGGTGGTGGGAGACATGAGTGGGGGCCTGGTGGAGGGTGACCCTGGTGGCTGGGGGGTGGGGTGGTGGGAGACATGGGTGGGGGCCTGGTGGAGGGTGCCCCTGCACTGCTGGGGTGTGGGGGTGTGTGAGACATGAGTGGGGGCCTGGTGAGGGTGCCCCTGGTGGCTGGGGGGTGGGGGTGGTGGGGAGACATGGGTGGGGGCCTGGTTGAGGGTGACCCTGGTGGCTGGGGGGTGGGGGTGGTGGGTGATATGAGTGGGAGCCTGGTGGAGGGTGCCCCTGGTGGCTGGGGGTGGGGGTGGTGGGTGACATGAGTGGGGGCCTGGTGGAGGCTGCCCCTGCACTGCTGGGGTGTGGGGGTGGTGGAGACATGAGTGGGGGCCTGGTGGAGGCTGCCCCTGCACTGCTGGGGTGTGGGGGTGGTGGGAGACATGAGTGGGGGCCTGGTGGAGGGTGGCCCTGGTGGCTGGGGGTGGGGGGTGGGCGACATGAGTGGGGGCCCGGTGGAGGGTGCCACTGGTGGCTGGGGGGTGGGGTGGTGGGAGACATGGGTGGGGGCCTGGTGGAGGGTGCCCCTGCACTGCTGGGGTGTGGGGGTGGTGGGAGACATGAGTGGGGGCCTGGTGGAGGGTGCCCCTGGTGGCTGGGGGGTGGGGGTGGTGGGAGACATGGGTGGGGGCCTGGTGGAGGGTGACCCTGGTGGCTGGGGGGTGGGGGTGGTGGGTGACATGAGTGGGGGCCTGGTGGAGGGTGCCCCTGGTGGCTGGGGGGTGGGGGTGGTGGGAGACATGGGTGGGGGCCTGGTGGAGGGTGCCCCTGCACTGCTGGGGGGTGGGGGTGGTGGGAGACATGGGTGGGTGCCTGGTGGAGGGTGACCCTGCACTGCTGGGGGGTTGGGGTGGTGGGAGACATGAGTGGGGGCCTGGTGGGGGCTGCCCATGGTGTCAGGGGGGTGGGGGTGGTGGGAGACATGAGTGGGGGCCTGGTGGAGGCTGCCCCTGCACTGCCGGGGGGTGGGGGTGGTGGGAGACATGAGTGGGGGCCTGGTGGAGGGGTGACCCTGGATGCTGGGGTGTGGGGGTGCAGGGGGACATGAGTGGGGGCCTGGTGGAGGTTGACCCTGCACTGCTGGGGGGTGGGGGTGGTGGGAGACATGAGTGGGGCCTGGTGGGGGGCTGCCCATGGTGGCAGGGGGGTGGTGGGTGGTGGAGACATGAGTGGGGGCCTGGTGGAGGCTGCCCCTGCATTGCCGGGGGGTGGGGGTGCAGGGGGACATGAGTGGGGGCCTGGTGGAGGTTGACCCTGCACTGCTGGGGGTGGGGGTGGTGGGAGACATGAGTGGGGGCCTGGTTGGGGCTGCCCATGGTGGCAGGGGGGTGGGGGTGGTAAGAGACATGAGTGGGGGCCTGGTGGAGGCTGCCCCTGCACTGCTGGGGGGTGGGGGTGGTGGGAGACATGGGTGGGGGCCTGGTGGAGGGTGACCCTGGATGCTGGGGTGTGGGGGTGCAGGGGGACATGAGTGGGGGCCTGGTGGAGGTTGACCCTGCACTGCTGGGGGGTGGGGGTGGTGGGAGACATGAGTGGGGGCCTGGTGGGGGCTGCCCATGGTGGCAGGGGGGTGGGGGTGGTGGGAGACATGAGTGGGGGCCTGGTGGAGGCTGCCCCTGCACTGCTGGGGTGTGGGGGTGGTGGGAGACATGAGTGGGGCCTGGTGGAGGGTGGCCCTGGTGGCTGGGGGGTGGGGGTGGTGGGCGACATGAGTGGGGGCCTGGTGGAGGGTGCCACTGGTGGCTGGGGGGTGGGGGTGGTGGGAGACATGGGTGGGGGCCTGGTGGAGGGTGCCCCTGCACTGCTGGGTGTGGGGGTGGTGGGAGGAGCATGAGTGGGGGCCTGGTGGAGGCTGCCCCTGCACTGCTGGGGTGTGGGGGTGGTGGGAGACATGAGTGGGGGCCTGGTGGAGGGTGGCCCTGGTGGCTGGGGGGTGGGGGTGGTGGGCGACATGAGTGGGGGCCTGGTGGAGGGTGCCACTGGTGGCTGGGGGGTGGGGGTGGTGGGAGACATGGGTGGGGGCCTGGTGGAGGGTGCCCCTGCACTGCTGGGGTGTGGGGGTGGTGGGAGACATGAGTGGGGGCCTGGTGGAGGGTGCCCCTGGTGGCTGGGGGGTGGGGGTGGTGGGAGACATGGGGTGGGGGCCTGGTGGAGGGTGACCCTGGTGGCTGGGGGGTGGGGGTGGTGGGTGACATGAGTGGGGGCCTGGTGGAGGGTGCCCCTGGTGGCTGGGGGGTGGGGGTGGTGGGAGACATGGGTGGGGGCCTGGTGGAGGGTGCCCCTGCACTGCTGGGGGGTGGGGGTGGTGGAGACATGGGTGGGTGCCTGGTGGAGGGTGACCCTGCACTGCTGGGGGGTGGGGGTGGTGGGAGACATGAGTGGGGGCCTGGTGGGGGCTGCCCATGGTGTCAGGGGGGTGGGGGTGGTGGGAGACATGAGTGGGGGCCTGGTGGAGGCTGCCCCTGCACTGCCGGGGGGTGGGGGTGGTGGGAGACATGAGTGGGGGCCTGGTGGAGGGTGACCCTGGATGCTGGGGTGTGGGGGTGCAGGGGGACATGAGTGGGGGCCTGGTGGAGGTTGACCCTGCACTGCTGGGGGGTGGGGGTGGTGGGAGACATGAGTGGGGGCCTGGTGGGGGCTGCCCATGGTGGCAGGGGGGGTGGGGGTGGTGGGAGACATGAGTGGGGGCCTGGTGGAGGCTGCCCCTGCATTGCCGGGGGGGTGGGGGTGCAGGGGGACATGAGTGGGGGCCTGGTTGGGGGCTGCCCATGGTGGCAGGGGGTGGGGGTGGTGGGAGACATGAGTGGGGGCCTGGTGGAGGCTGCCCCTGCATTGGCCGGGGGGTGGGGGTGCAGGGGGACATGAGTGGGGGCCTGGTGGAGGTTGACCCTGCACTGCTGGGGGTGGGGGTGGTGGGAGACATGAGTGGGGGCCTGGTGGGGGCTGCCCATGGTGGCAGGGGGGTGGGGGTGGTAAGAGACATGAGTGGGGGCCTGGTGGAGGCTGCCCCTGCACTGCTGGGGGGTGGGGGTGGTGGGAGACATGGGTGGGGGCCTGGTGGAGGGTGCCCCTGCACTGCTGAGGGGTGGGGGTGGTGGGAGACATGGGTGGGTGCCTGGTGGAGGGTGAACCTGCACTGCTGGGGGGTGGGGGTGGTGGGAGACATGAGTGGGGGCCTGGTGGGGCTGCCCATGGTGGCAGGGGGTGGGGTGGTGGGAGACATGAGTGGGGGCCTGGTGGAGGCTGCCCCTGCACTGCTGGGGGTGGGGGTGGTGGGAGACATGAGTGGGGGCCTGGTGGAGGGTGACCCTGGTGGCTGGGGGGTGGGGGTGGTGGGAGACATGGTGGGGGCCTGGTGGAGGGTGCCCCTGCACTGCTGGGGTGTGGGGGTGGTGGGAGACATGAGTGGGGGCCTGGTGGAGGGTGCCCCTGGTGGGCTGGGGGTGGGGGTGGTGGGAGACATGGGTGGGGGCCTGGTGGAGGGTGACCCTGGTGGCTGGGGGTGGGGGTGGTAGGTGACATGAGTGGGGGCCTGGTGGAGGGTGCCCTGGTGGCTGGGGGGTGGGGGTGGTGGGTGACATGAGTGGGGGCCTGGTGGAGGCTGCCCCTGCACTGCTGGGGTGTGGGGGTGGTGGGAGACATGAGTGGGGGCCTGGTGGAGGCTGCCCCTGCACTGCTGGGTGTGGGGGTGGTGGGAAACATGAGTGGGGGCCTGGTGGAGGGTGACCCTGGTGGCTGGGGGGTGGGGGTGGTGGGTGACATGAGTGGGGGCCTGGTGGAGGGTGCCCCTGGTGGCTGGGGGGTGGGGGGTGGTGGGAGACATGGGTGGGGGGCCTGGGTGGAGGGTGCCCCTGCACTGCTGGGGTGTGGGGGTGGTGGGAGACATGAGTGGGGGCCTGGTGGAGGCTGCCCCTGCACTGCTGGGGTGTGGGGGTGGTGGGAGGACATGAGTGGGGGCCTGGTGGAGGCTGCCCCTGCAATGCTGGGGTGTGGGGGTGGTGGGAGACATGAGTGGGGGCCTGGTGGAGGGTGACCCTGGTGGCTGGGGGGTGGGGGTGGTGGGTGACATGAGTGGGGGCCTGGTGGAGGGTGCCCCTGCACTGCTGGGGTGTGGGGGTGGTGGGAGACATGAGTGGGGGCCTGGTGGAGGGTGACCCTGGTGGCTGGGGGGTGGGGGTGGTGGGTGTCATGAGTGGGGGCCTGGTGGGAGGGTGACCGTGGTGGCTGGGGGATGGGGGTGGTGGGTGACTGAGTGGGGGCCTGGTGGAGGGTGACCCTGGTGGCTGGGGGGTGGGGGTGGTGGGTGACATGGGTGGGGGGCCTGGTGGAGGGTGACCTGGTGGCTGGGGGGTGGGGGTGGTGGGAAACAGGGTGGGGGGCCTGGTGGAGGGTGCCCCTGCACTGCTGGGGGGTGGGGGTGGTGGGAGACATGAGTGGGGCCTGGTGGAGGGTGCCCCTGCACTGCTGGGGGGTGGGGGTGGTGGGGAGACATGAGTGGGGCCTGGTGGAGGGTGCCCCTGCACTGCTGGGGTGGGGGGTGGTGGGAGACATGAGTGGGGCCTGGTGGAGGCTGCCCCTGCACTGCTGGGGTGTGGGGGTGGTGGGAGACATGAGTGGGGGCCTGGTGGAGGGTGACCCTGGTGGCTGGGGGTGGGGGTGGGAGACATGGGTGGGGGCCTGGTGGAGGGTGACCCTGGATGCTGGGGTGTGGGGGTGCAGGGGGACATGAGTAGGGCCTGGTGGAGGTTGACCCTGCACTGCTGGGGGGTGGGGTGGTGGGAGACATGAGTGGGGGCCTGGTGGGGGCTGCCCATGGTGGCAGGGGGTGGGGGTGGTGGGAGACATTAGTGGGGGCCTGGTGGAGGCTGCCCCTGCACTGCCGGGGGGTGGGGGTGCAGGGGACATGAGTGGGGGCCTGGTGGAGGTTGACCCTGCACTGCTGGGGGGTGGGGGTGGTGGGGAGACATGAGTGGGGGCCTGGTGGGGGCTGCCCATGGTGGCAGGGGGTGGAGGTGGTAAGAGACATGAGTGGGGGCCTGGTGGAAGCTGCCCCTGCACTGCTGGGGGGTGGGGGTGGTGGGAGACATGGGTGGGGGCCTGGTGGAGGGTGCCCCTGCACTGCTGGGGGGTGGGGGTGGTGGGAGACATGGGTGGGTGCCTGGTGGAGGGTGACCCTGCACTGCTGGGGGGTGGGGGTGGTGGGAGACATTAGTGGGGGCCTGGTGGAGGGTGACCATGGATGCTGGGGTGTGGGGGTGCAGGGGGGACATGAGTGGGGGCCTGGTGGAGGTTGACCCTGCACTGCTGGGGGTGGGGGTGGGGGAGACATGAGTGGAGGCCTGGTGGGGGCTGCCCATGGTGGCAGGGGGTGGGGGTGGTGGGAGACATGAGTGGGGGCCTGGTGGAGGCTGCCCCTGCACTGCCGGGTGGTGCAGGGGGACATGAGTGAGGGCCTGGTGGAGGTTGACCCTGCACTGCTGGGGGGTGGGGGTGGTGGGAGACATGAGTGGGGGCCTGGTGGGGGATGCCCATTGTGGCAGGGGGGTGGGGGTGGTAAGAGACATGAGTGGGGGCCTGATGGAGGCTGCCCCTGCACTGCTGGGGGGTGGGGGTGGTGGGAGACATGGGTGGGGGCCTGGTGGAGGGTGCCCCTGCACTGCTGGGGGTGGGGGTGGTGGGAGACATGGGTGGGTGCCTGGTGGAGGGTGACCCTGCACTGCTGGGGGGTGGGGGTGGTGGGAGACATGAGTACATGAGTGGGGGCCTGGTGGGGGCTGCCCATGGTGGCAGGGGGGTGGGGGTGGTGGGAGACATGAGTGGGGGCCTGGTGGAGGCTGCCCCTGCACTGCCGGGGGATGGGGGTGCAGGGGGACATGAGTGGGGGCCTGGTGGAGGTTGACCCTGCACTGCTGGGGGGTGGGGGTGGTGGGAGACATGAGTGGGGGCCTGGTGGAGGGTGACCCTGGTGGCTGGGGGGTGGGGGTGGTGGGTGACATGAGTGGGGGCCTGGTGGAGGGTGCCCCTGGTGGCTGGCGGGTGGGGGTGGTGGGGAGACATGGGTGGGGGCCTGGTGGAGTGTGCCCCCTGCACTGCTGGGGTGTGGGGGTGGTGGGAGACATGAGTGGGGGCCTGGTGGAGGGTGCCCCTGGTGGCTGGGGGGTGGGGTGGTGGGAGACATGGGTGCGGGCCTGGTGGAGGGTGACCCTGGTGGCTGGGGGGTGGGGGTGGTGGGTGACATGAGTGGGGGCCTGGTGGAGGGTGCCCCTGGTGGCTGGGGGGTGGGGGTGGTGGGTGACGGGTGACATGAGTGGGGGCCTGGTGGAGGCTGCCCCTGCACTGCTGGGGTGTGGGGGTGGTGGGAGACATGAGTGGGGGCCTGGTGGAGGCTGCCCCTGCAATGCTGGGGTGTGGGGGTGGTGGGAGACATGAGTGGGGGCCTGGTGGAGGCTGCCCCTGCACTGCTGGGGTGTGGGGGTGGTGGGAGACATGAGTGGGGGCCTGGTGGAGGGTGACCCTGGTGGCTGGGGGGTGGGGGTGGTGGGTGACATGAGTGGGGCCTGGTGGAGGGTGCCCCTGCACTGCTGGGGTGTGGGGGTGGTGGGAGACATGAGTGGGGGCCTGGTGGAGGGTGACCCTGGTGGCTGGGGGTGGGGGTGGTGGGTGACATGAGTGGGGGCCTGGTGGAGGGTGGACCGTGGTGGCTGGGGGGATGGGGGTGGTGGGTGACATGAGTGGGGGCCTGGTGGAGGGTGACCCTGGTGGCTGGGGGGTGGGGGTGGTGGGTGACATGGGTGGGGGCCTGGTGGAGGGTGACCCTGGTGGCTGGGGGGTGGGGGTGGTGGGAGACATGGGTGGGGGCCTGGTGGAGGGTGCCCCTGCACTGCTGGGGGGTGGGGGTGGTGGGAGACATGAGTGGGGGCCTGGTGGAGGGTGCCCCTGCACTCTGGGGGGTGGGGGTGGTGGGAGACATGAGTGGGGGCCTGGTGGAGGGTGCCCCTGCACTGCTGGGGTGTGGGGGTGGTGGGAGACATGAGTGGGGGCCTGGTGGAGGGTGCCCCTGGTGGCTGGGGGGTGGGGGTGGTGGGGAGACATGGGTGCGGGCCTGGTGGAGGGTGACCCTGGTGGCTGGGGGGTGGGGGTGGTGGGTGACATGAGTGGGGGCCTGGTGGAGGGTGCCCCTGGTGGCTGGGGGGTGGGGGTGGTGGGTGACGGGTGACATGAGTGGGGGCCTGGTGGAGGCTGCCCCTGCACTGCTGGGGTGTGGGGGTGGTGGGAGACATGAGTGGGGTGGAGGCTGCCCCTGCAATGCTGGGGTGTGGGGGTGGTGGGAGACATGAGTGGGGGCCTGGTGGAGGCTGCCCCTGCACTGCTGGGGTGTGGGGGTGGTGGGAGACATGAGTGGGGGCCTGGTGGAGGGTGACCCTGGTGGCTGGGGGGTGGGGGTGGTGGGTGACATGAGTGGGGGCCTGGTGGAGGGTGCCCCTGCACTGCTGGGGTGTGGGGGTGGTGGGAGACATTTGTGGGGGCCTGGTGGAGGGTGACCCTGGTGGCTGGGGGGTGGGGGTGGTGGGTGACATGAGTGGGGGCCTGGTGGAGGGTGACCGTGGTGGCTGGGGGATGGGGGTGGTGGGTGACATGAGTGGGGGCCTGGTGGAGGGTGACCCTGGTGGCTGGGGGGTGGGGGTGGTGGGTGACATGGGTGGGGGCCTGGTGGAGGGTGACCCTGGTGGCTGGGGGGTGGGGGGTGGTGGGAGACATGGGTGGGGGCCTGGTGGAGGGTGCCCCTGCACTGCTGGGGGGTGGGGGTGGTGGGAGACATGAGTGGGGGCCTGGTGGAGGGTGCCCCTGCACTGCTGGGGGGTGGGGGTGGTGGGAGACATGAGTGGGGGCCTGGTGGAGGGTGCCCCTGCACTGCTGGGGTGTGGGGGTGGTGGGAGACATGAGTGGGGGCCTGGTGGAGGGTGCCCCTGGTGGCTGGGGGGTGGGGGTGGTGGGAGACATGGGTGGGGGCCTGGTGGAGGGTGACCCTGGTGGCTGGGGGGTGGGGGTGGTGGGTGACATGAGTGGGGGCCTGGTGGAGGGTGCCCCTGGTGGCTGGGGGGTGGGGTGGTGGGTGACATGAGTGGGGGCCTGGTGGAGGCTGCCCCTGCACTGCTGGGGTGTGGGGGTGGTGGGAGACATGAGTGGGGGCCTGGTGGAGGCTGCCCCTGCACTGCTGGGGTGTGGGGGTGGTGGGAGACATGAGTGGGGGCCTGGTGAAGGGTGACCCTGGTGGCTGGGGGGTGGGGGTGGTGGGTGACATGAGTGGGGGCCTGGTGGAGGGTGCCCCTGGTGGCTGGGGGGTGGGGGTGGTGGGAGACATGGGTGGGGGCCTGGTGGAGGGTGCCCCTGCACTGCTGGGGTGTGGGGGTGGTGGGAGACATGAGTGGGGGCCTGGTGGAGGCTGCCCCTGCACTGCTGGGGTGTGGGAGTGGTGGGAGACATGAGTGGGGGCCTGGTGGAGGCTGCCCCTGCAATGCTGGGGTGTGGGGGTGGTGGGAGACATGAGTGGGGGCCTGGTGGAGGGTGACCCTGGTGGCTGGGGGGTGGGGGTGGTGGGTGACATGAGTGGGGGCCTGGTGGAGGGTGCCCCTGCACTGCTGGGGTGTGGGGTGGTGGGAGACATGAGTGGGGGCCTGGTGGAGGGTGACCCTGGTGGCTGGGGGGTGGGGGTGGTGAGTGACATGAGTGGGGGCCTGGTGGAGGGTGACCGTGGTGGCTGGGGGATGGGGGTGGTGGGTGACATGAGTGGGGGCCTGGTGGAGGCTGCCCCTGCACTGCTGGGGTGTGGGGGTGGTGGGAGACATGAGTGGGGGCCTGGTGGAGGCTGCCCCTGCACTGCTGGGGTGTGGGGGTGGTGGGAGACATGAGTGGGGGCCTGGTGGAGGGTGACCCTGGTGGCTGGGGGGTGGGGGTGGTGGGTGACATGAGTGGGGGCCTGGTGGAGGGTGCCCCTGCACTGCTGGGGTGTGGGGGTGGTGGGAGACATGAGTGGGGGCCTGGTGGAGGGTGACCCTGGTGGCTGGGGGGTGGGGGTGGTGGGTGACATGAGTGGGGGCCTGGTGGAGGGTGACCGTGGTGGCTGGGGGATGGGGGTGGTGGGTGACATGAGTGGGGGCCTGGTGGAGGGTGACCCTGGTGGCTGGGGGGTGGGGGTGGTGGGTGACATGGGTGGGGGCCTGGTGGAGGGTGACCCTGGTGGCTGGGGGGTGGGGGTGGTGGGAGACATGGGTGGGGGCCTGGTGGAGGGTGCCCCTGCACTGCTGGGGGGTGGGGGTGGTGGGAGACATGAGTGGGGGCCTGGTGGAGGGTGCCCCTGCACTGCTGGGGGGTGGGGGTGGTGGGAGACATGAGTGGGGGCCTGGTGGAGGGTGCCCCTGCACTGCTGGGGTGTGGGGGTGGTGGGAGACATGAGTGGGGGCCTGGTGGAGGCTGCCCCTGCACTGCTGGGGTGTGGGGTGGTGGGAGACATGAGTGGGGGCCTGGTGGAGGGTGACCCTGGTGGCTGGGGGGTGGGGGTGGTGGGAGACATGGGTGGGGGCCTGGTGGAGGGTGACCCTGGATGCTGGGGTGTGGGGGTGCAGGGGGACATGAGTAGGGGCCTGGTGGAGGTTGACCCTGCACTGCTGGGGGGTGGGGGTGGTGGGAGACATGAGTGGGGGCCTGGTGGGGGCTGCCCATGGTGGCAGGGGGGTGGGGGTGGTGGGAGACATTAGTGGGGGCCTGGTGGAAGCTGCCCCTGCACTGCCATGGGTGGGGGTGCAGGGGGACATGAGTGGGGGCCTGGTGGAGGTTGACCCTGCACTGCTGGGGGGTGGGGGTGGTGGGAGACATGAGTGGGGGCCTGGTGGGGGCTGCCCATGGTGGCAGGGGGGTGGGGGTGGTAAGAGACATGAGTGGGGGCCTGGTGGAAGCTGCCCCTGCACTGCTGGGGGGTGGGGGTGGTGGGAGACATGGGTGGGGGCCTGGTGGAGGGTGCCCCTGCACTGCTGGGGGGTGGGGGTGGTGGGAGACATGGGTGGGTGCCTGGTGGAGGGTGACCCTGCACTGCTGGGGGGTGGGGGTGGTGGGAGACATTAGTGGGGGCCTGGTGGAGGGTGACCATGGATGCTGGGGTGTGGGGGTGCAGGGGGACATGAGTGGGGGCCTGGTGGAGGTTGACCCTGCACTGCTGGGGGGTGGGGGTGGTGGGAGACATGAGTGGGGGCCTGGTGGGGGCTGCCCATGGTGGCAGGGGGGTGGGGGTGGTGGGAGACATGAGTGGGGGCCTGGTGGAGGCTGCCCCTGCACTGCCGGGGGGTGCAGGGGGACATGAGTGGGGGCCTGGTGGAGGTTGACCCTGCACTGCTGGGGGTGGGGGTGGTGGGAGACATGAGTGGGGGCCTGGTGGGGGATGCCCATTGTGGCAGGGGGGTGGGGGTGGTAAGAGACATGAGTGGGGGCCTGATGGAGGCTGCCCCTGCACTGCTGGGGGGTGGGGTGGTGGGAGACATGGGTGGGGGCCTGGTGGAGGGTGCCCCTGCACTGCTGGGGGGTGGGGGTGGTGGGAGACATGGGTGGGTGCCTGGTGGAGGGTGACCCTGCACTGCTGGGGGGTGGGGGGTGGTGGGAGACATGAGTACATGAGTGGGGGCCTGGTGGGGGCTGCCCATGGTGGCAGGGGGGTGGGGGTGGTGGGAGACATGAGTGGGGGCCTGGTGGAGGCTGCCCCTGCACTGCCGGGGGATGGGGGTGCAGGGGGACATGAGTGGGGGCCTGGTGGAGGTTGACCCTGCACTGCTGGGGGGTGGGGGTGGTGGGAGACATGAGTGGGGGCCTGGTGGAGGGTGACCCTGGTGGCTGGGGGGTGGGGGTGGTGGGTGACATGAGTGGGGGCCTGGTGGAGGGTGCCCATGGTGGCTGGGGGGTGGGGGTGGTGGGAGACATGGGTGGGGGCCTGGTGGAGTGTGCCCCTGCACTGCTGGGGTGTGGGGGTGGTGGGAGACATGAGTGGGGGCCTGGTGGAGGCTGCCCCTGCACTGCTGGGGTGTGGGGGTGGTGGGAGACATGAGTGGGGGCCTGGTGGAGGGTGACCCTGGTGGCTGGGGGTGGGGGTGGTGGGAGACATGGGTGCGGGCCTGGTGGAGGGTGACCCTGGTGGCTGGGGGGTGGGGGTGGTGGGTGACATGAGTGGGGGCCTGGTGGAGGCTGCCCCTGGTGGCTGGGGGGTGGGGGTGGTGGGAGACATGGGTGGGGGCCTGGTGGAGTGTGCCCCTGCACTGCTGGGGTGTGGGGGTGGTGGGAGACATGAGTGGGGGCCTGGTGGAGGGTGCCCCTGGTGGCTGGGGGGTGGGGGTGGTGGGAGACATGGGTGCGGGCCTGGTGGAGGGTGACCCTGGTGGCTGGGGGGTGGGGGTGGTGGGTGACATGAGTGGGGGCCTGGTGGAGGGTGCCCCTGGTGGCTGGGGGGTGGGGGTGGTGGGTGACGGGTGACATGAGTGGGGGCCTGGTGGAGGCTGCCCCTGCACTGCTGGGTGTGGGGGTGGTGGGAGACATGAGTGGGGGCCTGGTGGAGGCTGCCCCTGCAATGCTGGGGTGTGGGGGTGGTGGGAGACATGAGTGGGGGCCTGGTGGAGGCTGCCCCTGCACTGCTGGGGTGTGGGGGTGGTGGGAGACATGAGTGGGGGCCTGGTGGAGGGTGACCCTGGTGGCTGGGGGGGTGGGGGTGGTGGGTGACATGAGTGGGGGCCTGGTGGAGGGTGCCCCTGCACTGCTGGGGTGTGGGGGTGGTGGGAGACATGAGTGGGGGCCTGGTGGAGGGTGACCCTGGTGGCTGGGGGGTGGGGGTGGTGGGTGACATGAGTGGGGGCCTGGTGGAGGGTGACCGTGGTGGCTGGGGGATGGGGGTGGTGGGTGACATGAGTGGGGGCCTGGTGGAGGGTGACCCTGGTGGCTGGGGGGTGGGGGTGGTGGGTGACATGGGTGGGGGCCTGGTGGAGGGTGACCCTGGTGGCTGGGGG
The DNA here is from genome assembly GCF_040938575.1 of Ambystoma mexicanum. NCBI lineage: Eukaryota > Metazoa > Chordata > Amphibia > Caudata > Ambystomatidae > Ambystoma > Ambystoma mexicanum. The sequence goes on from NC_090928.1 coordinate 744,604,832, forward strand.
GTGGGGGTGGTGGGAGACATGGGTGGGGGCCTGGTGGAGGGTGCCCCTGCACTGCTGGGGGGTGGGGGTGGTGGGAGACATGAGTGGGGGCCTGGTGGAGGGTGCCCCTGCACTGCTGGGGGGTGGGGGTGGTGGGAGACATGAGTGGGGGCCTGGTGGAGGGTGCCCCTGCACTGCTGGGGTGTGGGGGTGGTGGGAGACATGAGTGGGGGCCTGGTGGAGGGTGACCCTGGTGGCTGGGGGGTGGGGGTGGTGGGTGACATGAGTGGGGGCCTGGTGGAGGGTGACCGTGGTGGCTGGGGGATGGGGGTGGTGGGTGACATGATTGGGGGCCTGGTGGAGGGTGACCCTGGTGGCTGGGGGGTGGGGGTGGTGGGTGACATGGGTGGGGGCCTGGTGGAGGGTGACCCTGGTGGCTGGGGGGTGGGGGTGGTGGGAGACATGGGTGGGGGCCTGGTGGAGGGTGCCCCTGCACTGCTGGGGGGTGGGGGTGGTGGGAGACATGAGCGGGGGCCTGGTGGAGGGTGCCCCTGCACTGCTGGGGGGTGGGGGTGGTGGGAGACATGAGTGGGGGCCTGGTGGAGGGTGCCCCTGCACTGCTGGGGTGTGGGGGTGGTGGGAGACATGAGTGGGGGCCTGGTGGAGGCTGCCCCTGCACTGCTGGGGTGTGGGGGTGGTGGGAGACATGAGTGGGGGCCTGGTGGAGGCTGCCCCTGCACTGCTGGGGTGTGGGGGTGGTGGGAGACATGAGTGGGGGCCTGGTGGAGGGTGACCCTGGTGGCTGGGGGGTGGGGGTGGTGGGTGACATGAGTGGGGGCCTGGTGGAGGGTGACCCTGGTGGCTGGGGGTGGGGGTGGTGGGAGACATGGGTGGGGGCCTGGTGGAGGGTGACCCTGGATGCTGGGGTGTAGGGGTGCAGGGGGACATGAGTGGGGGCCTGGTGGAGGTTGACCCTGCACTGCTGGGGGGTGGGGGGGGTGGGAGACATGAGTGGGGGCCTGGTGGAGGCTGCCCCTGCACTGCCGGGGGGTGGGGGTGCAGGGGGACATGAGTGGGGGCCTGGTGGAGGTTGACCCTGCACTGCTGGGGGGTGGGGGTGGTGGGAGACATGAGTGGGGGCCTGGTGGGGGCTGCCCATGGTGGCAGGGGGGTGGGGGTGGTAAGAGACATGAGTGGGGGCCTGGTGGAGGCTGCCCCTGCACTGCTGGGGGTGGGGGTGGTGGGAGACATGGGTGGGGGCCTGGTGGAGCGTGCCCCTGCACTGCTGGGGGGTGGGGGTGGTGGGATACTTGGGTGGGTGCCTGGTGGAGGGTGACCCTGCACTGCTGGGGGGTGGGGGTGGTGGGAGACATTAGTGGGGGCCTGGTGGAGGGTGACCATGGATGCTGGGGTGTGGGGGTGCAGGGGGACATGAGTGGGGGCCTGGTGGAGGTTGACCCTGCACTGCTGGGGGGTGGGGGTGGTGGGAGACATGAGTGGGGGCCTGGTGGGGGCTGCCCATGGTGGCAGGGGGGTGGGGGTGGTGGGAGACATGAGTGGGGTCCTGGTGGAGGCTGCCCCTGCACTGCCGGGGGGTGCAGGGGGACATGAGTGGGGGCCTGGTGGAGGTTGACCCTGCACTGCTGGGGGGTGGGGGTGGTGGGAGACATGAGTGGGGGCCTGGTGGGGGCTGCCCATTGTGGCAGGGGGGTGGGGGTGGTAAGAGACATGAGTGGGGGCCTGATGGAGGCTGCCCCTGCACTGCTGGGGGGTGGGGGTGGTGGGAGACATGGGTGGGGGCCTGGTGGAGGGTGCCCCTGCACTGTTGGGGGGTGGGGGTGGTGGGAGACATGGGTGGGTGCCTGGTGGAGGGTGACCCTGCACTGCTGGGGGGTGGGGGTGGTGGGAGACATGAGTGGGGGCCTGGTGGGGGCTGCCCATGGTGTCAGGGGGGTGGGGGTGGTGGGAGACATGAGTGGGGGCCTGGTGGAGGCTGCCCCTGCACTGCCGGGGGGTGGGGGTGCAGGGGGACATGAGTGGGGGCCTGGTGGAGGTTGACCCTGCACTGCTGGGGGGTGGGGGTGGTGGGAGACATGAGTGGGGGCCTGGTGGGGGCTGCCCATGGTGGCAGGGGGGTGGGGGTGGTGGGAGACATGAGTGGGGGCCTGGTGGAGGCTGCCCCTGCACTGCCGGGGGGTGGGGGTGGTGGGAGACATGAGTGGGGGCCTGGTGGAGGGTGACCCTGGATGCTGGGGTGTGGGGGTGCAGGGGGACATGAGCAGGTGTGCAGGGTAGTCCCCTGTTTTGTGGGCTGCCTGCAGGGGCCGTGGAGGGTGTACAGGGAACACCTGTGAGGACCCACCCAGCCTAATTGCGTGTGATAATTCCCGCACACCCCTGTAATACACGTACCTGGCCAAATCGCATGTGAGAATTCCCGCGCACCCCTGTAATACACGTACCCAGCCGAATCGCGTGTAGAACTTCCCGTGTACCCCTGTAATACACGTACCCAGCCAAATCGCGTGTGATAATTCCCACGTACCCCTGTAATACACGTACCCTGGCCAATCGCGTGTAGAACTTCCCACGCACCCCTGTAATACACGTACCAAGCCAAATCGCGTCTGATAATTCCCGCGCACCCCTGTAATACACGTACCTGGCCAAATCGCATGTGAGAATTCTCGCGCACCCCTGTAATACACGTACCCAGCCGAATCGCGTGTAGAACTTCCCGTGTACCCCTGTAATACACGTACCCAGCCAAATCGCGTGTGATAATTCCCACGTACCCCTGTAATACACGTACCCTGGCCAATCACGTGTAGAACTTCCCACGCACCCCTGTAATACACGTACCAAGCCAAATCGCGTCTGATAATTCCCGCGCACCCCTGTAATACACGTACCTGGCCAAATCGCATGTGAGAATTCCCGCGCACCCCTGTAATACACGTACCCAGCCGAATCGCGTGTAGAACTTCCCGTGTACCCCTGTAATACACCTACCCAGCCAAATCGCGTGTGATAATTCCCGCGCACCCCTGTAATACACGTACCCAGCCAAATCGCGTGTGATAATTCCTGCGTACCCCTGTGATACACGTGCCCTGGCTAATCGCGTGTAAAACTTCACGCGTACCCCTGTAATACACGTACCCTGGCTAATCGCGTGTATAACTTCACGCGTACCCCTGATATGCACGTTACCCGCTTTGCGTTCCTTGTTTGGCAGCCCTGTGGACTGGTCCAGGGTTAGCGCTGCCCTTTGCGATGATTTAGCGATTTTGATGGCTTTTCCTTGCGCGAGGGCGTTCTTGGGGGCGTTACTGGCGCTGCTGCAGGGTCGCTGCGATACTCTGCGCCACGGCTGGTTTGGGAGCCTAAAATCCATGAATACGCTGTGCGCGGAAATCGGTTTTAGCGCACGTGCCTGGCGCAGACAATCGCACGCGGACACTCTGCGCCAGCCGCTTGCGACACTTTTCTGCGAAATTCTATGAATTACCCTGTTTGTCTTGTTGTGGCTTGGTCAAACATAGGTAGTGTAATACCATGTACATCTAGTTTGTCTGTGGCGCTAATTTCCATTATTGGTTGCATTTCTTTACTTAACCTTATTTCATTGAATTTGAAACAGCTTGCAAGAGTTGGCATTAATACCATACAATTGACATTTTTGTGGGCTAATTGTTCCATAAAATCTGTAGCACATGCATTATCGCCATAAAGTGCATTAATTTGCTGGGTTTTCAATATTGTTTCTGCTTCTTTAGAGAGTATACTAACTCTGATACTTTTTAAGATGATGGCTTAGAAGAGGTCATAGCAGTCCAGAACAGGTCGGCACCTCCGTGGGAATCAGGTGAGCGTTACAGTAATAATACAAATATTATGGTGATATTCTACTTACTTTTTTTCTAAAATGAGCAGTTTAATTCTTAGTTCTTCTTTGTTCTTGAAATTCAGCTGCTTCTTTTCAGGAGAATGGTCTTCACTGCAATTGTAAAAGAAACAAATTAGTAATTTTGTTTGTATATAGCAATGTTTTTAATTTAAATATTGATTTTTTTAATTGAAATCCTCAGCGCCTTCCTTAAAACCATTAAAACTATCTTAATCACATAAGATACGTCGCACCAGTTCAATACATATGATATGTTCTTAATGAACAAATTGTATTGCAATGAGTAACTGTAACAAACAACATATCTTTAGTATGTCTTGTGAAATTCATAATTTACCACTGAATACCACCATTTCTGTAACTAAGCTGTTCTAGGTAATAGTGCCTTAATGTCATGCTTAAATTAAAGTAATCAAATAAATAAATAAATACATAAATAAATGTAATTGTAGAAGTATTATTTTTTGAGATTGGAACATAGAGTGTGCATGCATGCAATTTTGTTTCAATATATGTAGTCTATAAATTTCATTTAACAAATGTTAGTTTAACATGATTCGATAGTGTGTATATTAAGAAAGTAAATAGTATAAAGGTTTATAAGTGATAGTTGATTTTAGGAAATTGGAAAAAAGACAGTAAATTCATTTTACAGATTACACAAGCTAAAAGTCAGTTTGAAAATGTGTTCATGTACTGTACAGAAAATATGCATACCTGTAGTTTGTGTTCATGCATATGGATATGCATTGAGCTGCACGTAGAAATCTTGGAGACTTGTATAGTATTTCTTGTAGATGGTGCTTGCCAATGATATGACACTTGTACTCAGAGAGATTCCCAGTACATTTGCAGTGCTGATCTATGATGATGCAGTTAGATGTAGAGGTCTTGAATGTGATTGGTGCATGGTCATGTGATTTCTTAGCTACATCCAATGAGGAAATGGCACAGAGAGTGAAGTGGAAATGGTAGAAGGACTGTTCATGTTACTATATGTTCGCGGACATGGCGGTAGTTCGCGGACATCGGGAGTTAAATCCGGGGATTTTGCAGAGACAAATGTGGCTTCGTTCTTCTTCATTTGGTCCACAAATGGAAAAAGCAAGGCGCAATGTTAATAAGGCTGTTTGTGAATTTCTAAGAGATTTTGGCATGTCCTCTTTTCACAATGAAAATATTATGTTTCGTAGTACATACATTTTTCGCAGAGATGGAGTCCATCTTACTTATGCTGGCAATCAAATTTTTCTGAGAAATGTACAAAATGCACTGCAACCTTTTTTAGAAATACAGCATCCATTTTGAAGTAGGTGTTAAGTATTTATAATTTTTGACATACAAACACCTCCCAAAGGCTCTTTTCAGAGCCACCACTTCCTCCCAGAATAAAATGCAATGATAACAATAGGGTAGCACTCCAATTTTTTTAATGTGCGCGAACTGTCTGCAGACTTTTAAGAAATACAAAGGGCCCTGCTTTATTTATCTTCACTTCTATTTTTTAACTGTGAAAGGTGGCTCTGAAAAGAGCCTTATTTTTTTTTAATTTTGTAATTTTATATTTTTTAGAGATAGTCTCAAAAGCACTCCGAAGTCGCTCCCCCTTGCAGAGTACTGTGTCACAGTACATACATACAACTGTGACCCTCGAAAGGTAAGGGTCATCAGAATTCTGTATGGCCTGTGAGGCAGCTTGAGGAAGATGCTGTCCCACAGAGGTGGTCCTTGTGGTGACAGGATCAGAAACGGAGGATAAAGTAGTGGAAATCAGCCTACTACGTTCTTCGCAAGGTACAACCTTGCGAATAGCCCCAGAGTGAAATGACCTCAGGTGTCGTTTCATGGTCGTGGTCCCAAAGCTTCCCGCGACTGAGTATCATTTTGCACTCATTGCAGATAACATGGTTCGCACGAGCCTTAGGACCATTCCCAGAAATGGAAAATAACCGCCACACCCAAGACTCACGTCTAGTGCGGGTAGTAGGGATTTCCTCTACCTCATTCTCGTCATCCTCTTCTTCCTCCTCTGCATCCTCACTCCTGTTCCCCTCTTCAGGCCCTTGGGAAGGTGGTGGTGGTGGAGGGGGTGGGGGTGTTGCTGAAGCAGGTGCGGCACCAGGTGGCAGTTCTGCAGCCAGGGATGCCATCTCGATGGTGGAATCAGCAAGTTGCTGGAGAAATAGCTGTGCTCTGAAGAATAGCCAGAAACACAATGAGAATAAGCTCTAGGGCGTGGTCTTTTATAGGGGTGCTTGTACGCTGTTCGCGGACATGCGCGCTGTCCGCGGACAGATCGAAGACAAAAAAGGGTTCAAAAAGTTTCAAAAGATATGTAGAAACTCAGGATTACTATGTGGGACTTGTGCCATGATGAGTTTTTATGGAAAAATATTGTGCATTACTCGAAAATGTACTTTTAAATTGTTCGGGGACACGCACAGTGGGCCTCATTACAACCCAGGCGTTAAGGGTTTAACGGCGCCGTCTGCGCCGTTAACCCTTAATGCCTGATTACCATTTTAACGCCTGCTTTTACCAGGCGTTAAAATGCAAGGCGCTAACCCGCCTTGGTGCTAATTATGGCACTGTAATTTACGGTGCCGTAATTAGCGCCTTCCCCACTCCCATTATGCCCTATGGGGCAAAAATGGGAATGGGGAAGGGTAAATGGGGAATGGGGATTTACCGCCCCACTCACCTTGGAATGGGGCGGTAAATCCGCCATCCACCATGGTGTAAACTGAGTTTACACCATGGTCGTAAAGTAGGGAACTTTCCGCCTGGGTTGTAATGAGGCCCAGTGTCCGCATTAAGAACATGTGATCAGCATGGGCGCGGTCATATGATCCCTTCGTGAACAGGTCCGCGAAGGAAGCTCCTGTCCGCAGGACAACAAATGCACGGACATTGGTTTGCGCATGCGCGTTGATGTTCTACGGACAGTGTTCGGGTCCTGAATTAATTAAGTGCGTCACACATCAAACGAACATTTCTGGACATCGCGTATGTTCTAGAACAGTTTAAACTTGCTAGCGAACACTACGGACAGATATAGTGTGCTTTAGGACACTTCCATTTTCGTTTGATTACGAACTTTTCAGGACATGAATTGTGTTCTTAGAACATTTAACTTGCTAGTGAACATTACGGACACGTATAGTGTTCTTTAGGACACCTCCATTTTCGTTTAATTACGAACATTTCAGGACACCAATTGGGTTCTTAGAACAGTTTGAACTTTCTAGCGAACAGTACGGACAGGTATAGTGTTCTTTAGGACACTTCCATTTTCGTTTATTTACGAACATTTCAGGACACTGCTTGTGTTCTTAGAACAGTTTCAACTTGGTAGCGAACAGTACGGAGAGGTATAGTGTTCTTTATTAGGACACCTCCATTTTCGTTTAAATACGAACATTTCAGGACACCAATTGGGTTCTTAGAACAGTTTGAACTTTCTAGCGAACAATACGGACAGGTATAGTGTTCTTCAGGACACCTCCATTTTCGTTTATTTACAAACATTTCAGGACACTGCTTGTGTTCTTAGAACAGTTTCAACTTGGTAGCAAACAGTACGGACAGGTATAGTGTTCTTTATTAGGACACCTCCATTTTCGTTTAAATACGAACATTTCAGGACACCAATTGGGTTTTTAGAACAGTTTCAACTTTCTAGCGAACAATACGGACAGGTATAGTGTTCTTCAGGACACCTCCATTTTCGTTTATTTACAAACATTTCAGGACACTGCTTGTGTTCTTAGAACAGTTTCAACTTGCTAGGGAACAATACGGACAGGTATAGTTTTCTTCAGGACACCTCCATTTTCGTTTATTTACGAACATTTCAGAACCCCCGCGCTGTCCACGGACATCTACATTGTTTTTAAAAAAATAAAAAATGGGAAGTAATTACAACACAATATAAAAATTTTACTTTATTTCACATATATTAATAATTTATGACAGAGAAGGTGAGGCAGAAACAGAAACAAAAACAGGAGAATTAGGGGGTTCAACATGATTGATATCAGGTGAAGAAGGGATGGAAGTCTCATCAAAACGTTTTGGATTATGGAGAGGGTTTGGGGATAATTGACTGGGATATGGTGAGGGGGACAAGTACATGTGGGACAATGGTATGAGGTTTTTGTTTTAAAATGATCCTCAACAAAAGTTTTCAAATTATTAAAATTGCTCAATAATAAATCCATTTTTTCTTTTAAGCTGTCAAGCCTGTTTTCCATAACAGTTTCTTCAGACGTATTTTCTATTTTGGTATGCTCTGTACAAAAAGAAATATATATGTTAAATATATATAAAATAATAACACTTAAATGGTTCATATTGTAAAGTGTGTACCATTAGCTTCACTATTTTCTGACATTTCGTCATGTGTGAAGTGCTCCTCTAGCCATTCCAGAGTACTAGACATTTCTGTGAGAAAAAAAAATATATAATATTTTTTTTAATCTAATACAGAAAGTTTATAAAGATATGAGTAAGATGATGTACACTTCCTATTTCAGGTAAGATATGTTCTGAGTAGTCTGTAGGTCTGGTCTTGGTCTTAGTTGTGGAGTGTCTGTCAGGTAACTATTTGGAAGCCTATTTATCTTCTCTTGGTATATTCCATTTTAGAATATATTGTATTTAAATGAATGGTTAGTGTGGTACATATACGGGTTACATGTCTTATGTATTACTACATATAATTTGTATGTGTACTACTTTGTGAATTTTTTTAATGTTATCATGTTGTAATATAACAATGAAACATGCCCCCCTCCCCGACTTTTTAGGTAGTGGTACTGTTGTCCGAATATGTCAGCGGACATCAAAAATGTTTCCGGACATTACATTCGGTAGAAGTGGTTCAGTATGTTCCATATTACATGTACATAAAGTCAAAGTTACTATTGTTAACCTTTGCTACTAAAAACCTATGAAATTCAGTTAAAAACCTTTGTTAAAGGGACATTATGGTTAAGTTGTGCTACTAAAAACCTATGAAATTCAGTGAAAAAGACTTTGTTAAAGGGACGTTATGGTTAAGTTGTGCTACTAGAAACCTATGAAATTCAGTGAAAAAAACTTTGTTAAAGGGACGTTATGGTTAAGTTGCGCTACTAAAAAGCTATAAAATTAGGTTAAAAAACTTTGTTAAAGGGACATTATGGTTAAGTTGTGCTACAAAAAAACCTATGAAATTCAGTGAAAAAAACTTTGTTAAAGGGACGTTATGGTTAATTTGTGCTACTAAAAACCTATGAAATTCAGTGAAAAAAACTTTGGTAAAGGGACGTTATGGTTAAGTTGTGCTACTAGAAACCTATGAAATTCAGTGAAAAAAACTATGTTAGGAAGAGCACTTTTTGGGCGGCTTATAACTTTGCTCCCCCTGGACGAATCCTCACCAAACTTTGCAAAAAAAGTATATGGCCCACTCTGATTTCTCCGGGGGGGCAAAGTTATAGGGTGGGTCCCAAAACTTTTTTTTTCCCATAGACTGAATGGGAATAAATGTTTGCTTGCGCATACAGCCCCAACCGCTGGATGGATTTTCACCAAATTTGGACCAGGAGCAGCGGCTTGGTCCCGAAAGCGAGCTTTTGCAAATTTGGTGAAAATCTGTCCAGTAGGTTTTTTTAAATGACCAAGAAGTAGGTAAAAAAAAATTAGTGATATCTCTGTTTGCTTCGCGGGCACACTTCCCTGTTCGCTCCACGGACAGGACGGTGATTGGGCAAGCATATTGCGTGATATCCGCGGACATCTGACATGCTTTTCCATTGGCTGCCGTGATGCGTGCAGTGCGTCTATTTTCAGAGACGCCCGCCATCTTTGTTTATCGGAGCGGGATCTGCTGTCTCCACAGTTTTGATGTGGGCTGCGTTGCCACGAAAAGGCGGTGAGGCACAGGCCCTCGTGTCTCTCTCTTGTTCCCCCAACTCCCTGCTCATGGCCGTGTCTCCCATGTTCCCGCCCCGCTGATTCTCTGTGTGTTCCTCCCACCCCCTGCTCATGCTCCGTTTCTCTTTCCCATTCCCCCGCTCATGTCCCGTGTCTCCCTCCTACCACCCCTACCCCCCACTCATGCCCGTGTCTCCCTACTGTTCCCACCACCCCCCCGGTCATGCCCCATGTGTCTCCCTCCTTTCCCCCCACACCCTGCTCATGCCCTGTGTGTCTCTCCTCTTCCCCCTCACCCCCTGCTCATGCTCCGTGTCGTTCTCCCCTTCCCCACACCCCCCACTCATGCCCCGTGTGTCTCCCTCCTTTCCCCCCACCCCCACTCATGCCCGTGTGTCTCTCCCCTTCCCCCCCACCCCCCACTCATGTCCCGTGTGTCTCTCCCCTTCCCCCCAACCCCCGCTCAGGCCCCGTGTGTCTCTCCCCCCCCCCACCCCCGCTCATACCCCGTGTCTCCATACTGTTCCCCCCACCCCCCGTTCATGCCCCGTGTCTCCCTACCCTTCACCCCACCCCCGCTCATGCCCTGTGTGTCTCTCCCCTTCCCCCCACCCCACGCTCATGCCCTGTGTGTCTCTCCCCTTCCCCCCCACCCCCCGCTCATGCCCCATGTGTCTCACCCCTTCCCCCCCACCCCCCGCTCATGCCCTGTGTGTCTAACCCCTCCCCCCACACCCCGCTCATGTCCCGTGTCTCTACCCTTACCCCCCACCCCCCGCTCATGTTCCATGTGTCTATCCCCTTACCCCCACCCACGCTAATGTCCCGTGTTTCTCCCCTTCCCCCACCCCCGCTCATGCCCTGTGTCTCTCACCCGTTCCCACCATGCCCGCTTATGCCCCGTGTCTCTCTCCCCTTCCCCCGACCCCCTGCTCATGCCCCGTGTCTCCCTCCCCTTCCCCCCTACCCCCGCTCATGCCCCGTGCCTCTCTCCCCTTCCCCCCTACCCCCTGCTCATGCCCAGGTCTCTGTCCCCTTCCCCCCAAACCCTGCTCATGCCCCGTGACTCTCTCCCCTTCCCCCCCACCCCCCGCTCATGCCCCGTGTGTCTCTCCCCTTACCGCTACCCCACGCTCATGCCCCGTGTGTGTCTCCCTTCCTCCCCACCCCCGCTCATGCCCCATGTCTTCCTACTGTTCCCCCACCCCCTGCTCATGCTCCATGTCTCTCTCCCCTTCCCCCCACCCCCGCTCATGCCCCGTGTCTCCCTCCTTTCCCCCCACCACCCCACTCATGCCCCGTGTGTCTCGAGCCTCCCCCCACCCCCCCACTAATGCCCTGTGTTTCTCCCCTTCCCCCAACCCCCACTCATGCCCCATGTGTCACTCCCCTTCCCCCACCCCCCGCTCATGCCCCATGTCTCTCTCCCCTTCCCCCCACCCCCCGCTCATGCCCCGTGTCTCTCTCCGCTTCCCCCCACCGCCCGCTCATGCCCCGTGTCTCTCCCCTTCCCCCCACCCCCCGCTCATGCCGCGTGTCTCTCTCCCCTTCCCCCCACCCCCGTTCATGCCCTGTGTTTCTCTCCCCTTACCCCCGCTCATGCCCCGTGTCTCTCCCCTCCCCCCACTAATACTCAGTGTCTATCCCCGTCCCCCCTGACCCCCTGCTCATGCCCCGTGTCTCTCTCCCCTTCCCTCCCACCCCCCACTCATGCCCCATGTCTCTCTCCCCTTCCCCCCACCCCCCGCTCATGCCCCGTGTCTCCCTACTGTTCCCGCCACACCCCGCTCATGCCCCGTGTCTCTCCCCTTCCCACCACCCCATGCTCATGCCCCGTGTCTCTCTCCCCTTCCCCCCACCCCCGCTCATGCCCGTGTCTCCCTACTGTTCCCCTCCACCCCCCGATCATGCCCAGTGTGTCTCTCCCCTTCCCCCACCCCTCGCTCATGCCCTGTGTGTCTCTCCCCTTCCCCTCCACCCCCCGCTCATGCGCCGTGTCTCTCTACCCTTCCCCCACACCCCCGCTAATACCCCTTGTCTCTCCCCTTCCCCCACCACCTGCTCATGCCCCATGTCTCTCTCCCCTTCCCCCCCACCCCCCGCTCATGCCCCGTGTCTCTCTCCCCTTCCCCCCACCCCCCACTCATGCCCCATGTCTCTCTCCCCCTCCCCCCACCCCCCGCTCATGCCCCGTGTCTCATCCCTTCCCCCACCCCCCACTCATGCCTCGTGTGTCTCTCCCCATCCCCCTACCCCCCCGGTCATGCCCCGTTTCTCCCTACTGTTCCCTCCACACCCCGCTCATGCCCCGTGCCTCTCCCCTTCCCCCACCCCATGCTCATGCCATGTGTCTCTCTCCCCTTCCCCCCCACCCCCGCTCATGCCCCGTGTCTCCCTACTGTTCCCCTCCACCCCCCGCTCATGCCCCGTGTGTCTCTCCCCTTCCCCCACCCCTCGCTCATGCCCCGTGTGTCTCTACCCTTCGCCTCCACCCCCCGCTCATGCCCCGTGTCTCTCTACCCTTCCCCCCACCCCCGCTCATGCCCCGTGTCTCTCCCCTTCCCCCACCACCTGCTCATGCCCCGTGTCTCTCTCCCCTTCCCCCCCACCCCCGCTCATGCCAGTGTGTCTCTCCTCTTCCCCCCCACCCCCCGTTCATGCCCTGTGTTTCTCTCCCCTTACCCCCGCTCATGCCCCGTGTCTCTCCCCTCCCCCCACTAACACTCAGTGTCTATCCCCGTCCCCCCCGACCCCCCACTCATGCCCCATGTCTCTCTCCCCTTCCCCCCACCCCCCGCTCATACCCGTGTCTCATCCCTTCCCCCCACCCCCCACTCATGCCCCGTGTCTCATCCCTTCCCCCCAACCCCCACTCATGCCTCGTGTGTCTCTCCCCTTCCCCCTAACCCCCGCTCATGCCCCGTGTCTCCCTACTGTTCCCGCCACACCCCGCTCATGCCCCGTGTCTCTCCCCTTCCCACCACCCCATGCTCATGCCCCGTGTCTCTCCCCCCTTCCTCCCACCCCCGCTCATGCCCCGTGTCTCCCTACTGTTTCCCTCCACCCCCCGCTCATGCCCCGTGTGTCTCTCCCCTTCCCCCACCCCTCGCTCATGCCCTGTGTGTCTCTCCCCTTCCCCTCCACCCCACGCTCATGCGCCATGTCTCTCTACCCTTCCCCCACACCCCCGCTAATACCCCATGTCTCTCCCCTTCACCCACCACCTGCTCATGCCCCATGTCTCTCTCCCCCTCCCCCCACCCCCCGCTCATGCCCCGTGTCTCATCCCTTCCCCCACCCCCCACTCATGCCTCGTGTGTCTCTCCCCATCCCCCTACTCCCCCGGTCATGCCCCGTTTCTCCCTACTGTTCCCTCCACACCCCGCTCATGCCCCGTGCCTCTCCCCTTCCCCCACCCCCGCTCATGCCCTGTGTCTCACACCCCTTCCCACCACCCCCGCTTATGCCCCGTGTCTCTCTCCCCTTCCCCCGACCCCCCGCTCATGCCCCGTGTCTCTCTCCCCTTCCTCCCTACCCCCGCTCATGCCCCGTGCCTCTCTCCCCTTCCCCCCTACCCCCTGCTCATGCCCAGGTCTCTGTCCCCTTCCCCCCAAACCCTGCTCATGCCCCGTGACTCTCTCCCCTTCCCCCCTACCCCCGCTCATGCCCCGTGTGTCTCTCCCCTTACCCCTACCCCACGCTCACGCCCCGTGTGTGTCTCCCTTCCTCCCCACCCCCGCTCATGCCCCATGTCTTCCTACTGTTCCCCCCACCCCCGCTCATGCTCCATGTCTCTCTCCCCTTCCCCCCACCCCCGCTCATGCCCCGTGTCTCCCTCCTTTCCCCCCACCACCCCACTCATGCCCCGTGTGTCTCTAGCCTCCCCCCACCGACCCACTAATGCCCTGTGTTTCTCCCCTTCCCCCAACCCCCACTCATGCCCCATGTGTCACTCCCCTTCCCCCACCCCCCGCTCATGCCCCATGTCTCTCTCCCCTTGCCCCCACCCCCCGCTCATGCCCCGTGTCTCCCTCCGCTTCCCCCCACCGCCCGCTCATGCCCCGTGTCTCTCCCCTTCCCCCCACCCCCCGCTCATGCCGCGTGTCTCTCTCCCCTTCCCCCCACCCCCGTTCATGCCCTGTGTTTCTCTCCCCTTACCCCCGCTCATGCCCTGTGTCTCTTCCCTCCCCCCACTAATACTCAGTGTCTATCCCCGTCCCCCCCGACCCCCTGCTCATGCCCTGTGTCTCTCTCCCCTTCTCCCCCACCCCCCAATCATGCCCCATGTCTCTCTCCCCTTCCCTCCCACCCCCCGCTCATGCCCCCTGTCTCATCCCTTCCCCCCACCCCCCACTCATGCCCCGTGTCTCATCCCTTCCCCCCAACCCCCACTCATGCCTCGTGTGTCTCTCCCCTTCCCCCTAACCCCCGCTCATGCCCCTTGTCTCCCTACTGTTCCCGCCACACCCCGCTCATGCCCCGTGTCTCTCCCCTTCCCACCACCCCATGCTCATGCCCCGTGTCTCTCTCCCCTTCCCCCCACCCCCGCTCATGCCCCGTGTCTCCCTACTGTTCCCCTCCACCCCCCGCTCATGCCCCGTGTGTCTCTCCCCTTCCCCCACCCCTCGCTCATGCCCTGTGTGTCTCTCCCCTTCCCCTCCACCCCCCGCTCATGCGCCGTGTCACTCTACCCTTCCCCCACACCCCCGCTAATACCCCATGTCTCTCCCCTTCCCCCACCACCTGCTCATGCCCCATGTCTCTCTCCCCTTCCCCCCACCCCCTGCTCATGCCCCGTGTCTCTCTCCCCTTCCCCCCCACCCCCCACTCATGCCCCATGTCTCTCTCCCCTCCCCCCACCCCCCGCTCATGCCCCGTGTCTCATCCCTTCCCCCACCCCCCACTCATGCCTCGTGTGTCTCTCCCCATCCCCCTACCCCCCCGGTCATGCCCCGTTTCTCCCTACTGTTCCCTCCACACCCTGCTCATGCCCCGTGCCTCTCCCCTTCCCCCACCCCATGCTCATGCCCTGTGTCTCTCTCCCCTTCCCCCCCACCCCCGCTCATGCCCCGTGTCTCCCTACTGTTCCCCTCCACCCCCCGCTCATGCCCCGTGTGTCTCTCCCCTTCCCCCACCCCTCGCTCATGCCCCGTGTGTCTCTACCCTTCCCCTCCACCCCCCGCTCATGCCCCGTGTCTCTCTACCCTTCCCCCCACCCCCGCTCATGCCCCATGTCTCTCCCCTTCCCCCACCACCTGCTCATGCCCCGTGTCTCTCTCCCCTTCCCCCCACCCCTGCTCATGCCCAGTGTGTCTCTCCTCTTCCCCCCCACCCCCGTTCATGCCCTGTGTCTCCCTACTGTTCCCCCCACCCCCGCTCATGCCCCGTGTTTCTCTCCACTTCCCCCCCACCCCCCGCTCATGCCCTGTGCCTCCCCTGTTCCCCCCACCCCCGCTCATGACCTGTCCCCCCTGTTACCCCCCAACCCCCGCTTAGGCCCCGTGTCTCCCTTGTGTTACCCCCACACACCCCCGCTCATTCCCCGTGTCTCCCTTGTGTTACGCCCCCACCTCCCGCTCATGCCCCGTGTCTCCCTCATGTTACCCCCCACCCATGCCCCGTGTCTCTTCCCTTCCCCTTTACCCCCCCGCTCATGCCCCGTGTCTCTCCCCTTCCCCCAACCCCATGCTCATGCCCCATGTCTCCCTCCTTTCCCCCAGCCCCCCGCTCATGCCCCGTGTGTCTCTCCCCTTCCCACCCACCCCATGCTCATGCCCTGTGTGTCTCTCCCCTTCCCCCCCATCCCCACCCCCCGCTCATGCCCATGTCTCTCTCCCCTTTCCCCACCCCCGCTCATACCCGGTGTCTCCCTCCCCTTCCCCCCACCCCCCGCTCATGCCCCATGTCTCCCTATTGTTCCCCCCACCCCCCGCTCATGCCCCATGTCTCTCTCCCCTTCCCCCCCACCCCCGCTCATGCCCCGTGTCTCTCTCCCCTTCCCCCCACCCCCCGCTCATGCCCAGTGTTTCTCTCCCCTTCCCCCAGCCCCCGCTCATGCCACTTGTGTCTCTTCACTTCCCCCCAACCCCAGCACATGCCCAGTGTGTCTCTCCCCTTCCCCCCACCCCCCGCTCATGCCCCGTGTCTCTCTCCCCTTCCCCCCACCCCCTGCTCATGCCTCGTGTGTCTCTCCCCTTCCCCCCCACTCCCCTCTCATGCCCCATGTCTCTCCCCCCTT
This sequence comes from Ambystoma mexicanum, assembly GCF_040938575.1. Lineage (NCBI taxonomy): Eukaryota > Metazoa > Chordata > Amphibia > Caudata > Ambystomatidae > Ambystoma > Ambystoma mexicanum. The sequence goes on from NC_090928.1 coordinate 744,620,878, forward strand.
CCCCCCAAACCCCCAAACCCCGCTCATGCCCCGTGTGTCTCTCCCCTTCCCCCACCCCCCGCTCATGTCCCGTGTGCCCTGTTCCCCCCACCCCCGCTCATAACCTGTCTCCCTTGTGTTACCCCCACCCCCAGCTCATGCCCCGTGTCTCCCTTGTGTTACCCCCTCCCCCCGCTCATGCCCCGTGTCTCCCTTGTGTTACCCCCCACCCCGCTCATGCCCCGTGTCTCCCTCGTGTTATCCCCCCACCCCCGCTCATGCCCCGTGTCTCCCTTGGGTTACCCCCTACCCCCCGCTCATGCCCTGTGTCTCCTTGTGTTACCCCCCAACCCCTGCTCATGCCCCGTGTCTCCCTTGTGTTACCCCTTGCTTATGCCCCATGTCTCCCTTGTGTTACCCCCTGCTCATGCCCCGTGTCTATCCGGATCCCCCACCCTCGCTCATGCCCCGTGTCTCCCTCCTTTCCCCCACCACCCCGCTCATGCCCCGTGTCTCCCCTGTTCCCCCACCCACGCTCATGCCCTGTGTCTCTCTCCTGTTCCCCCCACCCCCGCTCATGCCCCGTGTCTCCCCTGTTCCCCCCACCCCCTGCTCATGCCCTGTGTTTCCCTTGTGTACCCCCCACCCCTGCTCATGCCCCGTGTCTCCTGTTGCCCCCCCACCCTCCAGTCATGTCCCGTGTCTCCCTCATGTACCCCCACCCCCCATCCCCCACTCATGCCCCGTGTTTCCCTCCTGTACCCCCACCCCCCGCTCATGCCCCGTGTTTCCCTCGTTTTCCCCGCACCCCCCCGCTCATGCCCCATGTTACTCCCTCACCCTCCGCTCATGCTCCATGGCTCCCTTGTGTTACCCCCCACCCCTGCTCATGCCCTGTGTCTCCCTTGTGTTCCCCCCACACCCCGCTCATGCCCTGTGTCTCGTGTTGCCCCCACCCAATGCTCATGCCCCGTGTCTCCCTCGTGTTACCTCCCACCCCCTCCCGCTCATGCCCCATGTCCCCCTCATGTTCCCCCCACCTGCTCATGCCCCGTGTCTCTCTCCTTTACCCCCACCCCCCGCTCATGCCCCGTGTGTGTGCCCTGTTCCCCCACCCCCCGATCATGCCCCGTGTGTGTGCCCTGTTCCCCCACCCCCACTCATGCCCCGTGTGTGCGCCCTGGTCTGTTCCCCCACCCCTGCTCATGCCCCGTGTGTGCGCCCTGTTCCCCCACCCCCGCTCATGATCCCTGTGCGCCATGTTCCCCCCACCCCCGCTCATGCCCCGTGTGCGCCCTGCTCCCCCCACCCCCACTCATGCCCCATGTCTCCCTCTTGTTCCCCCACCCCCCGCTCATGCCCCATGTCTCTCCTGTTCCTCCCACCCCCGCTCATGCCACGTGTCTCTCCCCTGTTCCCCACACCCCCTGCTCATGCCCCATGTTTCCCTCGTTTACCTCCCTTCCCCCGCTCATGCCCCGTGTCTCCTGTTGCCCCCCACCCACTCCCGCTCATGCCCCGTGCCCCCCTTGAGTTCCCCCCACCCGCTCATGCCCCGTGTCTGTCACCTTTCCCCCTACCCCCCGCTCATGCCCCGTGTGTGCGCCCTGTTCCCCCACCCCCGCTCATGCCCCGTGTGTGCGCCTTGTTCCCCCACCCCCTGCTCATGCCCCATGTGTGCGCCCTGTTCCCCCACACCCACTTATGCCCCGTGTGCGCCCTGTTCCCCCACCCACGCTCATGCCCCGCCTGCGCCCTGTTCCCCCCACCCCCACTCATGCCCCGTGTCTCCCGTGTGTTCCCCCCACCCCCGCTCATGCCCCGTGTCTCCCTCGTGTACCCCCTCAACCCCCGCTCATGCCCCGTGAGTAGCTTGTTGCCCCCACCCCCCGCTCATGCCCCGAGTGTGCGCCCTGTTCCCCCACACCCGCTTATGCCCCGTGTGCGCCCTGTTCCCCCACCCACGCTCATGCCCCATCTGCGCCCTGTTCCCCCCACCCCCGCTCATGCCCCGTGTCTCCCTCGTGTACCCCCTCACCCCCTGCTCATTGCCCGTGTGTCTCCTGTTGCCCCCACCCCCCGCTCATGCCTCGTGTCTCCCTCGTGTTCCCCCACCCCTCATTCATGCCCTGTGTCTCCATCGTGTACCCCCACCCCCGCTCATGCCCCGTGTTTCCCTCGTGTTCACCCCACCCCCGCTCATGCCCCGTGTCTCTTTCCCCTTCCCCCCCACCCCCCACTCATGCTCCGTGTTTCTCTCCCATTCCCCACAGCCCCCGCTCATGCCCCGTGTCTCCCTCCTTTCCCCCCACCCCCCGCTCATGCCCCTTGTGTCTCTCCCCTTCCTCCCACCCCCGCACATGCCCAGTGTGTCTTTCCCCTTCCCCCCACCCCCCGCTCATGCCCCGTGTCTCTCTCCCCTTCCCCCCACCCCCCACTCATGCCCCGTGTATCTCTCCCCTTCCCCCACCCCCTCTCATCTCCCATGTCTCTCCCCCTTCCCCCCACACCCCGCTCATGCCTCGTGTGTCTCTCCCCTTCCCCCACCCCCCGCTCATGCCCCGTGTGTCTCTCCCCTTCCCTCCCATGCCCCGCTCACGCCCCGTGTGTCTCTCCCCTTCCCCCCACCCCCCGCTCATGCCCCGTGTCTCCCTCCTTTCCCCCGACCCCCCGCTCATGCCCTGTGTGTCCCTCCCCTTTCCCCACCCCCCGCTCATGCCCCATGTGTCTCCCTTGTTCCCCCCACCCCCCGCTCATGCCCCGTGTGCCCTGTTCCCCCCACCCCCGCTCATGACCTGTCTCCCTTGTGTTACCCCCACCCCCAGCTCATGCCCCGTGTCTCCCTTGTGTTACCCCCCTCCCCCCGCTCATGCCCCGTGTCTCCCTTGTGTTACCCCCCACCCCCGCTCATGCCCCATGTCTCCGTCATGTTACCCCCCCACACCCGCTCATGCCCTGTGTCTCCCTTGTGTTACCCCCACCCCCGCTCATGCCCTGTGTCTCCCTTGTGTTACCCCCCACCCCCTGCTCATGCCCCGTGTCTCCCTTGTGTTACCCCCCGCTCATGCCCCATGTCTCCCTTGTGTTACCCCCCACCCCACCTCATGCCCCGTGTCTATCCTGTTTCCCCACCCTCGCTCATGCCCCGTGTCTCCCTCCTTTCCCCCCACCACCCCGCTTATGCCCCGTGTCTCCCCTGTTCCCCCCACCCCCGCTCATGCCCTGTGTCTCCCTTGTGTACCCCCCACCCCCGCTCATGCCCCGTGTCTCCTGTTACCCCCCCACCCTCCAGTCATGTCCCGTGTTTCCCTTCTGTACCCCCACCCCTACCCCCCGCTAATGCCTCGTGTCTCTCTACCCTTTCCCCCCACCCCCCGCTCATGCCCCGTGTGTCTCTCCTCTTCCCCCCCACCCCCCGTTCATGCCCTGTGTCTCCCTACTGTTCCCCCCACCCCCGCTCATGCCCCGTGTCTCTCTCCACTTCCCCCCCACCCCCCGCTCATGCCCTGTGTCTCCCCTGTTCCCTCCACCCCCGCTCATGACCTGTCCCCCCTGTTACCCCCCAACCCCCGCTTAGGCCCCGTCTTTCCCTTGTGTTACCCCCACACCCCCACGCTCATTCCCCGTGTCTCCCTTGTGTTACGCCCCCACCTCCCGCTCATGCCCCGTGTTACCCCCCACCCATGCCCCGTGTCTCTCCCCTTCCACTCTACCCCCCGCTCATGCCCCGTGTCTCTCCCTTTCCCCCCACCCCATGCCCCGTGTCTCCCTCCTTTCCCCCAGCCCCCCGCTCATGCCCCGTGTGTCTCTCCCCTTCCCACCCACCCCATGCTCATGCCCTGTGTGTCTCTCCCCTTCCCCCCCACCCCCACCCACCGCTCATGCCCATGTCTCTCTCCCCTTTCCCCACCCCCGCTCATACCCCGTGTCTCCCTCCCCTTCCCCCCACCCCCCGCTCATGCCCCATGTCTCCCTACTGTTCCCCACACCCCCCGCTCATGCCCCATGTCTCTCTCCCCTTCCCCCCCACCCCCGCTCATGCCCCGTGTCTCTCTCCCCTTCCCCCCACCCCCCGCTCATGCCCCGTGTTTCTCTCCCCTTCCCCCAGCCCCCGCTCATGCCCCGTGTCTCCCTCCTTTCCCCCACCTCCCGCTCATGCCCCTTGTGTCTCTTCACTTCCCCCCAACCCCTGCACATGCCCAGTGTGTCTCTCCACTTCCCCCCCACCCCCCGCTCATGCCCCGTGTCTCTCTCCCCTTCCCCCCACCCCCGCTCATGCCTCGTGTGTCTCTCCCCTTCCCCCCACTCCCCTCTCATGCCCCATGTCTCTCCCCCGTTCCCCCCAAACCCCGCTCATGCCCCGTGTGTCTCTCCCCTTTCCCAAACCCCCGCTCATGCCCCGTGTGTCTCTCCCCTTCCCCCCCACGCCCCGCTCATGCCCTATGTGTCTCTCCCCTTCCCCCCACCCCCAGCTCATGCCCCGTGTCTCCCTCGTTTCCCCCCACCCCCCGCTCATGCCCTGTGTGCCTCTCCCCTTCACCCACCCCCCGCTCAGGCCCCGTGTGTCTCCCTTGTTCCCCCCCATGTGCTCATGCCCCGTGTGCCCTGTTCCCCCCACCCCCGCTCATGACCTGTCTCCCTTGTGTTACCCCAACCCCCAGCTCATGCCCCGTGTCTCCCTTGTGTTACCCCCCTCCCCCCGCTCATGCCCGTGTCTCCCTTGTGTTACCCCCACCCCGCTCATGCCCCGTGTCTCCCTCGTGTTATCCCCCCACCCACGCTCATGTCATGTGTCTCCCTTGTGTTACCCCCTACCCCCCGCTCATGCCCTGTGTCTCCCTTGTGTTACCCCCCACCCCCCGCTCATGCCCCGTGTCTCCCTTGTGTTACCCCCTGCTCATGCCCCATGTCTCCCTTGTGTTACCCCCCACCCCCGCTCATGCCCCGTGTCTATCCTGATCCCCCACCCTCGCTCATGCCCGTGTCTCCCTCCTTTCCCCCCACCACCCCGCTCATGCCCCGTGTCTCCCCTGTTCCCCTCACCCCCGCTCATGCCCCGTGTCTCTCTCCTGTTCCCCCCACCCCCGCTCATGCCCCGTGTCTCCCCTGTTCCCCCCACCCCCTGCTCATGCCCCGTGTTTCCCTTGTGTACCCCCACCCCTGCTCATGCCCCGTGTCTCCTGTTGCCCCCCCACCCTCCAGTCATGTCCCGTGTCTCCCTCCTGTACCCCCACCCCCCATCCCCCACTCATGCCCCGTGTTTCCCTCCTGTACCCCCACCCCCCGCTCATGCCCCGTGTTTCCCTCATTTTCCCCGCACCCCCCGCTCATGCCCCATGTTACTCCCCCACCCTCCGCTCATGCTCCATGGCTCCCTTGTGTTACCCCCCACCCCCGCTCATGCCCTGTGTCTCCCTCGTGTTCCCCCCACACCCCGCTCATGCCCTGTGTCTCGTGTTGCCCCCACCCAATGCTCATGCCCCGTGTCTCCCTCGTGTTACCTCCCACCCCCTCTCGCTCATGCCCCGTGTCTCTCTCCTTTACCCCCACCCACCTGCTCATGCCCCGTGTGTGTGCCCTGTTCCCCCACCCCCCGCACATGCCCTGTATGTGCACCCTGTTTCCCCACCCCCCGATCATGCCCCGTGTGTGCGCCCTGTTCCCCCACCCCCACTCATGCCCCGTGTGTGCGCCCTGTTCTGTTCCCCCACCCCCGCTCATGACCCGTGTGCGCCATGTTCCCCCCACCCCCGCTCATGCCCCGTGTGCGCCCTGCTTCCCCCACCCCCACTAATGCCCCGTGTCTCCCTCTTGTTCCCCCACCCCCCGCTCATGCCCCAAGTCTCTCCTGTTCCTCCCACCCCCACTCATGCCACGTATCTCTCTCCTTTTCCCCCACCCCCGCTCATGCCCCATGTTCCCCACACCCCCTGCTCATGCCCCATGTTTCCCTTGTTTACCTCCCACCCCCGGCTCATGCCCCGTGTCTCCTGTTGCCCCCCACCCACTCCCGCTCATGCCCCGTGTCCCACTTGTGTTCCCTCCACCCGCTCATGCCCCGTGTCTCTCACCTTTCCCCCGACCCCCCGCTCATGCCCCGTGGTGTGCCCTGTTCCCCCACCCCCGCTCATGCCCTGTGTGTGCGTCTTGTTCCCCCACCCCCTGCTCATGCCCCGTGTGTGCGCCCTGTTCTCCCACACCCACTTATGCCCCGTGTGCGCCCTGTTCCCCCACCCACGCTCATGCCCCGTCTGCGCCCTGTTCCCCCCACCCCCGCTCATGCCCCGTGTCTCCCGCGTGTTCCCCCCACCCCCGCTCATGCCCCGTGTCTCCCTCGTGTACCCCCTCAACCCCCGCTCATGCCCCGTGTGTAGCTTGTTGCCCCCACCCCCCGCTCATGCCCCGTGTGTGCGCCCTGTTCCCCCACACCCGCTTATGCCCCGTGTGCGCCCTGTTCCCCCACCCACGCTCATGCCCCATCTGTGCCCTGTTCCCCCCACCCCCGCTCATGCCCCGTGTCTCCCTCGTGTACCCCCCACCCCTCACTCATGCCCTGTGTCTCCATCGTGTACCCCCCACCCCCCGCTCATGCCCCGTGTTTCCCTCGTGTTCACCCCACCCCCGCTCATGCCCCGTGTCTCTCTCCCCTCCCCCCCCCACCCCCCACTCATGCCCCGTGTTTCTCTCCCCTTCCCCACAGCCCCCCCCATGCCCCGTGTCTCCCTCCTTTCGCCCCACCCCTCACTCATGCCCCTTGTGTCTCTCCCCTTCCCCCCACCCCCCGCACATGCCCAGTGTGTCTCTCCCCTACCCCCCCACCCCCGCTCATGCCCCGTGTCTCTCTCCTCTTCCCCCCACCCCCCGCTCATGCCCCGTGTATCTCTCACCTTCCCCCCACCCCCCTCTCATGTCCCATGCCTCTCCCCCTTCCCCCCACACCCTGCTCACGCCCCGTGTGTCTCTCCCCTTCCCCCACCCCCCGCTCATGCCCCGTGTGTCTCTCCCCTTCCCCCCCATGCCCCGCTCACGCCCGTGTGTCTCTCCCCTTCCCCCACCCCCTCTCATGCCCCGTGTCTCCCTCCTTTCCCCCGACCCCCTGCTCATGCCCTGTGTGTCCTTCCCCTTCCCCCCACCCCCTCTCATGCCCCGTGTATCTCCCTTGTTCCCCCCGACCCCCCACTCATTCCCCGTGTGCCCTGTTCCCCCACCCCCGCTCATGACCTGTCTCCCTTGTGCTACCCCCACCCCCAGCTCATGCCCCGTGTCTCCCTTTTGTTACCCCCCTCCCCCCGCTCATGCCCCGTGTCTCCCTTGTGTTACCCCCCCCACCCCCGCTCATGCCCCGTGTCTCCCTCGTGTTACCCCCCCACACCCGCTCATGCCCTGTGTCTCCCTTGTGTTACCCCCCCACCCCCGCTCATGCCCTGTGTCTCCCTTGTGTTACCCCCCACCCCCCGCTCATGCCCCGTGTCTCCCTTGTGTTACCCCCCGCTCATGCCCCATGTCTCCCTTGTGTTACCCCCCACCCCCGCTCATGCCCCATGTCTATACTGTTTCCCCACCCTCGCTCATGCCCCGTGTCTCCCTCCTTTCCCCCCACCACCCCGCTCATGCCCCGTGTCTCCCCTGTTCCCCCCACCCCCGCTCATGCCCCGTGTCTCTCTCCTGTTCCCCCCACCCCCGCTCATGCCCCGTGTCTCCCCTGTTCCCCCCACCCCCTGCTCATGCCCCGTGTTTCCCTTGTGTACCCCCCACCCCGCTCATCCCCCGTGTCTCCTGTTACCCCCCACCCTCCAGTCATGTCCCGTGTCTCCCTTCTGTACCCCCACCCCCATCCCCCACTCATGCCCCGTGTTTCCCTCCTGTACCCCCACCCCCGCTCATGCCTCTGTTTCCCTCGTTTTTCCCGCACACCCCGCTCATGCCCCATGTTACTCCCCCACCCCCCGCTCATGCCCCATGGCTCCCTTGTGTTCCCCCCACACCCCGCTCAAGGCCTGTGTCTTGTGTTGCCCCAACCCCCGCTCATGCCCCGTGTCTCCCTCGTGTTACCCCCCACCCCCTCCCGCTCATTCCCCGTGTCCCCCTCGTGTTCCCCCCACCTGCTCATGCCCTGTGTCTCTCTCCTTTACCCCCACCCCCCGCTCATGCCCCGTGTGTGCGCCCTGTTCCCCCACACTCGCTCATGCCCTTTGTGTGCACCCTGTTCCCCCACCCCCCGATCATGCCCCGTGTCTGTGCCCTGTTCCCCCACCCCCGCTCATGCCCCGTGTGTGCGTCCTATTCTGTTCCCCCACCCCCACTCATGCCCCGTGTGTGTGACCTGTTCCCCCATCCCCGCTCATGCCCCGTGTGCGCCCTGTTCCCCCCACCCCCGCTGATGCCCCGTGTCTCTCTCCTGTTCCCCCCACCCCCGCTCATGCCCTGTGTCTCCCCTGTTCCCCCCACCCCCTGCTCATGCCCCGTGTTTCCCTCGTTTACCTCCCTCCCCCCACTCATGCCCCGTGTCTCCTGTTGCCCCCCACCCTCCGGTAATGTCCCGTGTCTCCCTCTTGTACCCCCACCCCCCGCTCATGCCCCCTGTTTCCCTCGTATTCATTGCACCCCTCCGCTCATGCCCCGTGTTACTCCCCCACCCCCCGCTCATGCCCCGTGTCTCCCTCGTGTTACCCCCCACCCCGCTCATGTCCCATGTCTCCCTCGTGTTCCCCCCACACCCCGCTCATGCCCCGTGTCTCCTGTTGCCCTCACCCCCGCTCATGCCCCGTGTCTCCCTCGTGTTCCCCCACCCAGCTCATGCCTCGTATTTCCCTCATGTTACCCCCCACCCCCTCCCGCTCATGCCCCGTGTCCCCCTTGTGTTCCCCCCACCCGCTCATGCCCCATGTCTCTCTCCTTTCCCCCCACTCCCGGCTCATGCCCAGTGTGTGCGCCCTGTTCCCCCACCCCCCGCTCATGCCCCGTGTGTGCGCCCTGTTTCCCCACACCTGCTTATGCCCCGTGTGCGCCCTGTTCCCACCACCCACGCTCATGCCCCGTCTGCGCCCTGTTCCCCCCACCCCCGCTCATGCTCCGTGTCTCCCTCGTGTACCCCCTCAATCCCCGCTCATGCCCCGTGTGTCGCTTGTTGCCCCATCCCCCGCTCATGCCCCGTGTCTCCATCATGTACCCCCTCACCCCCCGCTCATGGCCCATGTGTCTCCTGTTGCCCCCACCCCCCGTTCATGCGCCGTGTCTCCCTCGTGTTCCCCCCACCCCCCACTCATGCCCTGTGTCTCCATCGTGTACCCCCCACGCCCCCTCATGCCCCGTGTGTATCTCCCCTCCCCCCACCCCCGCTAATGCCCTTTGTTTCTCCCCTTCCCCCAACCCCCACTCACGTCCCGTGTCTCTCTCCCCTTCCCCCACCCCCCACTCATGCCCCATGTGTCACTCCCCTTCCCCCAACCCCCGCTCATGCCCCGTGTGTCTCTCCTCTTCCCCCCACCCCCCGTTCATGCACTGTGTCCCCCTACTGTTCCCCCCACCTCATGCTCATGCCCCGTGTCTCCCTCCACTTCCCCCCCACCCCCCGCTCATGCCCTGTGTCTCTCCCCTTCCCCCCCACCACCGCTCATGCCCCGTGTCTCCCTACTGTTCCCCTCCAACCCCCGCTCATGCCCCGTGTGTCTCTCCCCTTCCCTGACCCCTCGCTCATGCCCCGTGTGTCTCTCCCCTTCCCCTCCACCCCCCGCTCATGCCCCGTGTCTCTCTACCCTCCCCCCCACCCCCACTCTTGCCCCGTGTCTCTCCCCTTCCCCCCACCACATACTCATGCCCCGTGTCTCTCTCCCCTTCCCACCCACCCCCCACTCATGCCCCGTCTGTCTCTCCTCTTCCCCCCACCCCCCGTTCATGCACTGTGTCTCCCTACTGTTCCCCCCACCCCCGCTCATGCCCCGTGTCTCTCTCCACTTCCCCCCCACCCCCCGCTCATGCCCTGTGTCTCCCCTGTTCCCCCCTCCCCCGCTCATGACTTGTCCCCCCTGTCACCCCCCGCTTAGGCCCCGTGTCTCCCTTGTGTTACCTCCACACCCCCTTGCTCATGCCCCGTGTCTCCCTTGTGTTACGCCCCCACCTCCTGCTCATGCCCCGTGTCTCCCTCATGTTACCCCCCGCTCATGCCCCATGTCTCTCTCCCCTTCCCCCCAACCCCGCAAATGCCCCGTGTCTCTCTCCCCTGCCCCCCACCCCCCGCTCATGCCCCGTGTTTCTCTCCCCTTCCCCCCAGACCCCGCTCATGCCCCGTGTCGCCCTCCTTTCCCCCCACCCCCTGCTCATGCCCCTTGTGTCTCTTCACTTCCCCCCACCCCTTGCACATGCCCAGTGTCTCTCTCCCCTTCCCCCCCACCCCCTGCTCATGCCCCGTGTCTCTCTCCCCTTCCCCCCACCCCCCGCTCATGCCTCGTGTGTCTCTCCCCTTCCCCCCCACTCCCCTCTCATGCCCCATGTCTCTCCCCCCTTCCCCCCAAACCCCGCTCATGCCCCGTGTGTCTCTCCCCTTCCCCCACCCCCCGCTCATGCCCTGTGTGTCTCTCCCCTTCCCCCCACACCCCGCTCATGCCCCGTGTGTCTCTCCCCTTCCCCCCCACCCCCCGCTCATACCCCATGTCTCCCTCCTGTCCCCCCACCCCCCGCTCATGCCCTGTGTGCCTCTCCCCTTCACCCACCCCCCGCTCAGGCCCCGTGTGTCTCCCTTGCTCCCCCCCACCCCCCGCTCATGCCCCGTGTGCCCTGTTCCCCCCACCCCCGCTCATGACCAGTCTCCCTTGTGTTACCCCCTCCCCCGCTCATGCCCCGTGTCTCCCTTGTGTTACCCCCACCCCGCTCATGCCCCGTGTCTCCCTCGTGTAATCCCCCCACCCCCACTCATGCCCCGTGTCTCCCTTGTGTTACCCCCCACCCACCACTCATGCCCTGTGTCTCCCTTGTGTTACCCCCCATCCCCGCTCATGCCCCGTGTCTCCCTTGTGTTACCCCCTGCTCATGCCCCATGTCTCCCTTGTGTTACCCCCCACCCCCCGCTCATGCCCCGTGTCTATCCTGATCCCCCACCCTCGCTCATGCCCCGTGTCTCCCTCCTTTCCCTACACCACCCCGCTCATGCCCCGTGTCTCCCCTGTTCCCCACACCCCCGCTCATGCCCCGTGTCTCCATCGTGTACCCCCTCACCCCCCGCTCATGGCCCATGTGTCTCCTGTTGCCCCCACCCCCCGCTCATGCCGTATGTCTCCCTCGTGTTCCCTCCACCCCCCACTCATGCCCTGTGTCTCCATCGTGTACCCCCCACCCCCCACTCATGCCCTGTGTGTCTCTCCCCTCCCCCCCACCCCCCGCTAATGCTCTGTGTTTCTCCCCTTCCCCCAACCCCCGCTCATGTCCCGTGTCTCTCTCCCCTTCCCTCACCCCCCACTCATGCCCCATGTGTCACTCCCCTTCCCCCCACCCCCCGCTCATACCCCATGTCTCTCTCCCCTTCCCCCCACCCCCCGCTCATGCCCCGTGTGTCTCTCTCCTCCCCCCCACCCCCCACTCATGCCCCATGTGTCTCACCCCTCCCCCCCACCCCCGCTCATTCCTCGTGTGTCTCACCCCTTCCCCCCACCTCCCGCTCATGCCCCATGTCTCCCTACTGTTCCCCCCACCCCCCGCTCATGCCCCATGTCTCTCTCCCCTTCCCCCAACCCCGCAAATGCCCCGTGTCTCTCTCCCCTGCCCCCCCACCCCCCGCTCATGCCCCGTGTTTCTCTCCCCTTCCCCCCAGACCCCGCTCATGCCCCGTGTCTCCCTCCTTTCCCCCCACCCCCTGCTCATGCCCCTTGTGTCTCTTCACTTCCCCCCACCCCCCGCACATGCCCAGTGTCTCTCTCCCCTTCCCCCCCACCCCCCGCTCATGCCCCGTGTCTCTCTCCCCTTCCCCCAACCCCCCGCTCATGCCTCGTGTGTCTCTCCCCTTCCCCCCCACTCCCCTCTCATGCCCCATGTCTCTCCCCCCTTCCCCCCAAACCCCGCTCATGCCCCGTGTGTCTCTCCCCTTCCCCCACCCCCCGCTCATGCCCTGTGTGTCTCTCCCCTTCCCCCCACGCCCCGCTCATGCCCTGTGTGTCTCTCCCCTTCCCCCCACCCCCCGCTCATACCCCGTGTCTCCCTCCTTTCCCCCCACCCCCCGCTCATGCCCTGTGTGCCTCTCCCCTTCACCCACCCCCCGCTCAGGCCCCGTGTGTCTCCCTTGTTCCCCCCCACCCCTGCTCATGCCCCGTGTGCCCTGTTCCCCCCACCCCCGCTCATGACCTGTCTCCCTTGTGTTACCCCCTCCCCCGCTCATGCCCCGTGTCTCCCTTGTGTTACCCCCACCCCGCTCATGCCCCGTGTCTCCCTCGTGTAATCCCCCCACCCCCACACATGCCCCGTGTCTCCCTTGTGTTACCCCCCACCCACCGCTCATGCCCTGTGTCTCCCTTGTGTTACCCCCCACCCCCGCTTATGCCCCGTGTCTCCCTTGTGTTACCCCCTGCTCATGCCCCATGTCTCCCTTGTGTTACCCCCCAACCCCCCGCGTCTATCCTGATCCCCCACCCTCGCTCATGCCCCGTGTCTCCCTCCTTTCCCTACACCACCCCGCTCATACCCCATGTCTCCCTCGTGTTCCCTCCACCCCCCACTCATGCCCTGTGTCTCCATCGTGTACCCCCCACCCCCCACTCATGCCCCGTGTGTCTCTCCCCTCCCACCCGCCCCCGCTAATGCCCTGTGTTTCTCCCCTTCCCCCAACCCCCGCTCATGTCCCGTGTCTCTCTCCCCTTCCCTCACCCCCCACTCATGCCCCATGTGTCACTCCCCTTCCCCCCACCCCCGCTCATGCCCCATGTCTCTCTCCCCTTCCCCCCACCCCCCGCTCATGCCCCGTGTGTCTCTCTCCTTCCCCCCACTCATGCCCGTGTGTCTCACCCCTCCTCCCCCACCCCCCGCTCATTCCTCGTGTGTCACACCCCTTCCCCCCACCTCCCGCTCATGCCCCGTGTCTCCCTTGTGTTACCCCCCACCCATGCCCTGTGTCTCTTCCCTTCCCCTCTACCCCCCGCTCATGCCCCGTGTCTCTCCCCTTCCCCCACCCCATGCTCATGCCCTGTGTCTCCCTCCTTTCCCCCAGCCCCCCGCTCATGCCCCGTGTGTCTCTCCCCTTCCCACCCACCCCATGCACATGCCCCGTGTGTCCTTCCCCACGCCCCCCCACCCCCCGCTAATGCCCTGTGTTTCTCCCCTTCCCCCCCACCCCCACCCCCCGCTCATGCCCATGTCTCTCTCCCCTTTCCCCACCCCCGCTCATACCCCGTGTCTCCCTCCCCTTCCCCCCACCCCCCGCTCATGCCCCATGTCTCTCTCCCCTTCCCCCCAACCCCGCTCATGCCCTGTGTCTCTCTCCCCTGCTCCCCCACCCCCCGCTCATGCCCCGTGTTTCTCTCCCCTTCCCCCCAGACCCCGCTCATGCCCCGTGTCTCCCTCCTTTCCCCCCACCCCCGCTCATGCCCCTTGTGTCTCTTCACTTCCCCCCACCCCCCGCACATGCCCAGTGTCTCTCTCCCCTTCCCCCCCACCCCCCGCTCATGCCCCGGGTCTCTCTCCCCTTCCCCCCACCCCCCGCTCATGCCTCGTGTGTCTCTCCCCTTCCCCCCCACTCCCCTCTCATGCCCCATGTCTCTCCCCCTTCCCCCCAAACCCCGCTCATGCCCGTGTGTCTCTCCCCTTCCCCCACCCCCCGCTCATGCCCTGTGTGTCTCTCCCCTTCCCCACACGCCCCGCTCATGCCCCGTGTGTCTCTCCCCTTCCCCCCACCCCCCGCTCATGCCCCGTGTCTCCCTCCTTTCCCCCCACCCCCCGCTCATGCCCTGTGTGCCTCTCCCCTTCACCCACCCCCCGCTCAGGCCCTGTGTGTCTCCCTTGTTCCCCCCACCCCCCGCTCATGCCCCGTGTGCCCTGTTCCCCCACCCCCGCTCATGACCTGTCTCCCTTGTGTTACCCCCTCCCCCCGCTCATGCCCCGTGTCTCCCTTGTGTTACCCCCACCCCGCTCATGCCCGTGTCTCCCTCGTGTTATCCCCCCACCCCCACTCATGCCCCGTGTCTCCCTTGTGTTACCCCCCACCCACCGCTAATGCCCTGTGTCTCCCTTGTGTTACCCCCCACCCCCGCTCATGCCCCGTGTCTATCCTGATCCCCCACCCTCGCTCATGCCCCGTGTCTCCCTCCTTTCTCTACACCACCCCGCTCATGCCCCGTGTCTCCCCTGTTCCCCCCACCCCCGCTCATGCCCCGTGTCTCTCTCCTGTTCCCCCCACCCTCACTCATGCCCCGTGTCTCCCCTGTTCCCCCACCCCCTGCTCATGCCCCGTGTTTCCCTTGTGTACCCCCCACCCCAGCTCATGCCCCGTGTCTCCTGTTGCCCCCCCACCCTCGAGTCATGTCCCGTGTCTCCCTCCTGTACCCCCACCCCCCATCCCCCACTCATGCCCCATGTTTCCCTCCTGTACCCCCACCCCCCGCTCATGCCCCATGTTTCCCTCGTTTCCCCCGCACCCCCCCGCTCATGCCCCATGTTACTCCCCCACCCTCCGCTCATGCCCCATGGCTCCCCTGTTCCCCACACCCCCTGCTCATGCCCCATGTTTCCCTCGTTTACCTCCCATCCCCCGCTCATGCCCCGTGTCTCCTGTTGCCCCCCACCCACTCCCGCTCATGCCCCAGTCCCCCTTGTGTTCCCCCACCCGCTCATGCCCCGTGTCTCTCTCCTTTCCCCCCACCCTCCGCTCATGCCCCGTGTGTGCACCCTGTTCCCCCACCCCAGCTCATGCCCCGTGTGTGCGCCTTGTTCCCCCACCCCCTGCTCATGCCCCGTGTGTGCGCCCTGTTCCCCCCACAACCGCTTATGCCCCGTGTCTCCCGCGTGTTCCCCCCACCCCCGCTCATGCCCCGTGTCTCCCTCATGTACCCCCTCAACCCCCGCTCATGCCCCGTGTGTAGCTTGTTGCCCCCACCCCCCGCTCATGCCCCGTGTGTGCGCCTTGCTCCCCCACCCATGCTCATGCCCCATCTGCGCCCTGTTCCCCCCACCCCCGCTCATGCCCAGTGTCTCCCTCGTGTACCCCCTCACCCCCCGCTCATGGCCCGTATGTCTCCTGTTACCCCCACCCCCCGCTCATGCCCCGTGTCTCCCTCATGTTCCCCCCACCCCTCACTCATGCCCTGTGTCTCCATCGTGCACCCCCCACCCCTCGCTCATGCCCCGTGTTTCCCTCGTGTTCACCCCACCCCCACTCATGCCCCGTGTCTCCCTCCCCTTCCCCCCACCCCCCACTCATGCCCCATGTCTCCCTACTGTTCCCCCCACCCCCCGCTCCTGCCCCATGTCTCTCTCCCCTTCCCCCCACCCCCGCTCATGCCCCGTGTCTCTCTCTCCTTCCCCTCCACCCCCCACTCATGCCCTGTGTTTCTCTCCCCTTCCCCACAGCCCCCGCTCATGCCCCGTGTCTCCCTCCTTTCCCCCCACCCCCCACTCATGCCCCTTGTGTCTCTCCCCTTCCCCCCACCCCCCGCACATGCCCAGTGTGTCTCTCCCCTTCCCCCCCACCCCCTGCTCATGCCGCGTGTCTCTCTCCCCTTCCAAACACCCCCCGCTCATGCCCCGTGTATCTCTCCCCTTCCCCCCACCCCCCTCTCATGTCCCATGTCTCTCCCCCCTTCCCCCCACACCCCTCTCATGCCCCGTGTGTCTATCCCCTTCCCCCACCCCCCGCTCATGCCCCGTGTGTCTCTCCCCTTCCCCCCCATGCCCCGCTCACGCCCCGTGTGTCTCTCCCCTTCCCCCCACCCCTCGCTCATGCCCCGTGTCTCCCTCCTTTCCCCCCACCCCCCGCTCATGCCCTGTGTGTCCCTCCCCTTCCCCCCACCCCCCGCTCATGCCCCGTGTGTCTCCCTTGTTCCCCCCCACCCCCCGCTCATGCCCTGTGTGCCCTGTTCCCCCCACCCCCGCTCATGACCTGTCTCCCTTGTGTTACCCCTACCCCCAGCTCATGCCCCATGTCTCCCTTGTGTTACCCCCCTCCCCCGGCTCATGCCCCATGTCTCCCTTGTGTTACCCCCCACCCCCGCTCATGCCCCATGTCTCCCTCGTGTTACCCCCACACCCACTCATGCCCTGTGTCTCCCTTGTGTTACCCCCCACCCCCGCTCATGCCCTGTGTCTCCCTTGTGTTACCCCCCACCCCCCGCTCATGCCCCGTGTCTCCCTTGTGTTACGCCCCGCTCATGCCCCATGTCTCCCTTGTGTTACCCCCCACCCCCCGCTCATGCCCCGTGTCTATCCTGTTTCCCCACCCTCACTCATGCCCCGTGTCTCCCTCCTTTCCCCCCACCACCCCGCTCATGCCCCGTGTCTCCCCTGTTCCCCCCACCCCCGCTCATGCCCTGTGTCTCTCTCCTGTTCCCCCCCACCCCCGCTCATGCCCCATGTCTCCCCTGTTCCCCCCACCCCCTGCTCATGCCCCGTGTTTCCCTTGTGTACCCCCCACCCCCGCTCATACCCCGTGTCTCCTGTTACCCCCACCCTCCAGTCATGTCCCGTGTCTCCCTTCTGTACCTCCACCCCCATCCCCCACTCATGCCCCGTGTTTCCCTCCTGTACCCCCACCCCCTGCTCATGCCTCTGTTTCCCTCGTTTTCCCTGCACCCCCCGCTCATGCCCCATGTTACTCCCCCACCCCCGCTCATGCCCCATGGCTCCCTCGTGTTCCCCCCACACCCCGCTCAAGCCCTGTGTCTCGTGTTGCCCCCACCCCCCGCTCATGCCCCGTGTCCCCCTCGTGTTCCCCCCACCTGCTCATGCCCCGTGTCGCTCTCCTTTACCCCCACCCCCCGCTCATGCCCCGTGTGTGCGCCCTGTTCCCCCACCCCCCGCTCATGCCCTTAGTGTGCACCCTGTTCCCCCACCCCCCGATCATGCCCCGTGTGTGCGCCCGGTTCCCCCACCCCTGCTCATGCCCCGTGTGTGCGCCCTGTTCTGTTCCCCCACCCCCGCTCATGCCCCGTGTGTGCGCCCTGTTCCCCCACCCCCGCTCATGCCCCGTGTGCACCCTGTTCCCCCCACCCCCCCTCATGCCCCGTGTGCGCCCTGTTGCCCTCACCCCCACTCATGCCCCGTGTCTCTCTCCTGTTCCCCCCACCCCCGCTCATGCCCTGTGTCTCCCCTGTTCCCCCCACCCCCTGCTCATGCCCCGTGTTTCCCTCCTGTACCCCCACCCCCCCGCTCATGCCCCCTGTTTACCTCGTATTCATTGCACCCCCCCGCTCATGCCCCGTGTTACTCCCCCACCCCCCGCTCATGCCCTGTGTCTCCCTCGTGTTACCCCCCAACCCCGCTCATGTCCCATGTCTCCCTTGTGTTCTCCCCACCCCACACCCCGCTCATGCCCCGTGTCTCCTGTTGCCCCCACCCCCCGCTCATGCCCCGTGTCTCCCTCGTGTTCCCCCCTCCCGCTCATGCCCCGTGTCCCCCTTGTGTTCCCCCCACCCGCTCATGCCCCATGTCTCTCTCCTTTCCCCCCACCCCCGGCTCATGCCCCGTGTGTGCGCCCTGTTCCCCCACCCCCGCTCATGCCCCGTGTGTGCGCCCTGTTTCCCCACACCTGCTTATGCCCCGTGTGCGCCCTGTTCCCCCCACCCACGCTCATGCCCCGTCTGCGCCCTATTCCCCCCACCCCCGCTCATGCTCCGTGTCTCCCTCGTGTACCCCCTCAATCCCTGCTCATGCCCCGTGTGTCGATTGTTGCCCCCATCCCCCGCTCATGCCCCGTGTCTCCATCGTGTACCCCCTCACCCCCCGCTCATGGCCCATGTGTCTCCTGTTGCCCCCTCCCCCCGCTCATGCGCCGTGTCTCCCTCGTGTTCCCCCCACCCCCCACTCATGCCCTGTGTCTCCATCGTGTACCCCCCACCCTCCACTCATGCCCCGTGTGTATCTCCCCTCCCCCCAACCCCCGCTAATGCCCTGTGTTTCTCCCCTTCCCCCAACCCCCGCTCATGTCCTGTGTCTCTCTCCCCTTCCCCCACCCCCCACTCATGCCCCATGTGTCACTCCCCTTCCCCCACCCCCCCTCATGCCCCATGTCTCTCTCCCCTTCCCCTCACCCCCCGCTCATGCCCCATGTGTCTCTCTCCTTCCCCCCCACCCCCCACTCATGCCCCGTGTGTCTCACCCGTTCCCCCCACCCCCGCTCATGCCTCGTGTGTCTCACCCCATCCCCCCGCTCATGCCCCATCTGTCTCTTCCCTTCCCCCCCACCCCCCGCTCATGCCCCATGTGTCTCCCCCTTCCCCCCACCCCCCGCTCATGCCCCGTGTCCCCCTACTGTTCCCCCTACCCCCGCTCATGCCCCGTGTCTCTCTCCGCTTCCCCCCACCGCCCACTCATGCCCCGTGTCTCTCCCCTTCCCCCCACCACCGCTCATGCCCCGTGTCTCCCTACTGTTCCCCTCCACCCCCCGCTCATGCCCCGTGTGTCTCTCCCCTTCCCCCACCCCTCGCTCATGCCCCGTGTGTCTCTCCCCTTCCCCTCCACCCCCCGCTCATGCCCCGTGTCTCTCTACCCTTCCCCCCCACCCCCGCTCTTGCTCCGTGTCTCTCCCCTTCCCCCACCACCTGCTCATGCCCCGTGTCTCTCTCCCCTTCCCCCCACCCCCCGCTCATGCCCCGTGTGTCTTTCCTCTTCCCCCCACCCCCGTTCATGCACTGTGTCTCCCTACTGTTCCCCCCACCCCCGCTCATGCCCCGTGTCTCTCTCCACTTCCCCCCCACCCCCCGCTCATGCCCTGTGTCTCCCCTGTTCCCCCACCCCCGCTCATGACTTGTCCCCCCTGTTACCCCCCACCCCCCTGCTTAGGCCCCGTGTCTCCCTTGTGTTACCCCCACACCCCCCTGCTCATGCCCCGTGTCTCCCTTGTGTTACGCCCCCACCTCCCGCTCATGCCCTGTGTCACCCTCGTGATACCCCCACCCATGCCCCGTGTCTCTCCCCTTCCCCTCCACCCCCCGCTCATGCCCCATGTCTCTCCCCTTCCCCCCACCCCCTGCTCATGCCCTGTGTCTCCCTCCTTTCCCCCAGCCCCCCGCTCATGCCCCGTGTGTCTCTCCCCTTCCCACCCACCCCATGCTCATTCCCCGTGTGTCTCTCCCCTTCCCCCCACCCCAACCCCCCGCTCATGCCCATGTCTCTCTCCCCTTTCCCCACCCCCGCTCATGCCCCATGTCTCTCTCCCCTTCCCCCCACCCCCCACTCATGCCCCATGTCTCCCTTGTGTTACCCCCCTCCCCCCGCTCATGCCCCGTGTCTCCCTTGTGTTACCCCCTACCACCGCTCATGCCCCGTGTCTCCCTCGTGTTACCCCCCCACACCCGCTCATGCCCTGTGTCTCCCTTGTGTTACCCCCCAACCCCGCTCATGCCCTGTGTCTCCCTTGTGTTACCCCCCACTCCCCGCTCATGCCCCGTGTCTCCCTTGTGTTACGCCCTGCTCATTCCCCATGTCTCCCTTGTGTTACCCCCATCCCCCGCTCATGCCCCGTGTCTATCCTGTTTCCCCACCCTCGCTCATGCCCCGTGTCTCCCTCCTTTCCCCCCACCACCCCGCTCATGCCCCGTGTCTCCCCTGTTCCCCCCACCCCCGCTCATGCCCCGTGTCTCTCTCCTGTTCCCCCCACCCCCGCTCATGCCCCATGTCTCCCCTGTTCCCCCCACCCCCTGCTCATGCCCCGTGTTTCCCTTGTGTACCCCCCACCCCCGCTCATGCCCCGTGTCTCCTGTTACCCCCCCACCCTCCAGTCATGTCCCGTGTCTCCCTTCTGTACCTCCACCCCCATCCCCCACTCATGCCCCGTGTTTCCCTCCTGTACCCCCACCCCCCGCTCATGCCCCATGTTACTCCCCCACCCCCCGCTCATGCCCCATGGCTCCCTCGTGTTCCCCCCACACCCCGCTCAAGCCCTGTGTCTCGTGTTCCCCACACCCCCCACTCATGCCCCGTGTCTCCTTCGTGTTACCCCCCACCCCCTCCCGCTCATGCCCCATGTCCCCCTCGTGTTCCCCCCACCTGCTCATGCCCTGTGTCGCTCTCCTTTACCCCCACCCCCGCTCATGCCCCGTGTGTGCGCCCCGTTCCCCCACCCCCCGCTCATGCCCTTTGTGTGCACCCTGTTCCCCCACCCCCCGATCATGCCCCGTGTGTGTGCCCTGTTCCCCCACCCCTGCTCATGCCCCGTGTGTGCACCCTGTTCCCCCACCCCCGCTCATGCCCCATGTGCGCCCTGTTCCCCCCCTCATGCCCCGTGTGCGCCCTGTTCCCCCCACCCCCACTCATGCCCCGTGTCTCCCTCGTGTTCCCCCACCCCCCGCTCATGCCCCGTGTCTCCCCTGTCTCCCCTGTTCCCCCCACCCCCGCTCATATCCCGTGTCTCTCTCCTGTTCCCCCCACCCCCGCTCATGCCCTGTGTCTCCCCTGTTCCCCCCACCCCCTGCTCATGCCCCGTGTTTCCCTCATTTACCTCCCACCCCCCAGTCATGCCCCGTGTCTCCTGTTGCCCCCCACCCTCCGGTAATGTCCCGTGTCTCCCTCCTGTACCCCCATCCCCCACCCCCCGCTCATGCCCCGTGTTTCCCTCCTGTACCTTCACCCCCCCGCTCATGCCCCCTGTTTCCCTCGTATTCATTGCACCCCCCCGCTCATGCCCCGTGTTACTCCCCCACCCCCCGCTCATGCCCTGTGTCTCCCTCGTGTTACCCCCACCCCCGCTCATGTCCCATGTCTCCCTCGTGTTCCCCCCACCCCACACCCCGCTCATACCCCATGTCTCTCTCCTTTCCCCCCATCCCCGGCTCATGCCCCGTGTGTGTGCCCTGTTCCCCCACCCCCCGCTCATGCCCCGTGTGTGCGCCCTGTTTCCCCACACCTGCTTATGCCCCGTGTGCGCCCTGTTCCCCCCAACCACGCTCATGCCCCGTCTGTGCCCTATTCCCCCCACCCCCGCTCATGCTCCATGTCTCCCTCGTGTACCCCCTCAATCCCTGCTCATGCCCCGTGTGTCACTTGTTGCCCCCATCCCCCGCTCATGCCCCGTGTCTCCATTGTGTACCCCCTCACCCCCCGCTCATGGCCCATGTGTCTCCTGTTGCCCCCACCCCCCGCTCATGCGCCGTGTCTCCCTCATGTTCCCCCGACCCCCCACTCATGCCCTGTGTCTCCATCGTGTACCCCCCACCCCCCACTCATGCCCCGTGTGTATCTCCCCTCCCCCCCACCCCCCGCTAATGCCCTGTGTTTCTCCCCTTCCCCCAACCCCCGCTCATGTCCCGTGTCTCTCTCCCCTTCCCCCACCCCCCACTCATGCCCCATGTGTCACTCCCCTTCCCCCCACCCCCCCTCATGCCCCATGTCTCTCTCCCCTTCCCCCATCCCCCGCTCATGCCCCATGTGTCTCTCTCCTTCCCCCCACCCCCCACTCATGCCCCGTGTGTCTCACCCGTTTCCCCCACCCCCCGCTCATGCCTCGTGTGTCTCACCCCTTCCCCCCTCTCATGCCCCATGTGTCTCTTCCCTTCCCCCCCACCCCCCGCTCATGCCCCATGTGTCTCTCCTCTTCCCCCCACCCCCCGCTCATGCCCCGTGTCCCCCTACTGTTCCCCCTACCCCCCGCTCATGCCCCGTGTCTCTCTCCGCTTCCCCCCACCGCCCACTCATGCCCCGTGTCTCTCCCCTTCCCCCCCACCACCGCTCATGCCCCGTGTCTCCCTACTGTTCCCCTCCACCCCCCGCTCATGCCCCGTGTGTCTCTCCCCTTCCCCCACCCCTCGCTCATGCCCCGTGTGTCTCTCCCCTTCCCCTCCACCCCCCGCTCATGCCCCGTGTCTCTCTACCCTTCCCCACACCCCCTCTCTTGCCCCGTGTCTCTCCCCTTCCCCCACCACCTGCTCATGCCCCGTGTCTCTCTCCCCTTCCCCCAACCCCCCGCTCATGCCCCGTGTGTCTCTCCTCTTCCCCCCACCCCTGTTCATGCACTGTGTCTCCCTACTGTTCCCCCCACCCCCGTTCATGCCCCGTGTCTCTCTCCACTTCCCCCCCACCCCCCGCTCATGCCCTGTGTCTCCCCTGTTCCCCCACCCCCGCTCATGACTTGTCCCCCCTGTTACCCCCCACCCCCCGCTTAGGCCCCGTGTCTTTCTTGTGTTACCCCCACACACCCCCGCTCCTGCCCCGTGTCTCCCTTGTGTTACGCCCCCACCTCCCGCTCATGCCCCGTGTCACCCTCGTGTTACCCCCACCCATGCCCCGTGTCTCTCCCCTTCCCCTCCACCCCCCGCTCATGCCCCTTGACTCTCCCCTTCCCCCCACCCCCTGCTCATGCCGTGTGTCTCCCTCCTTTCCCCCAGCCCCCCGCTCATGCCCCGTGTGTCTCTCCCATTCCCACCCACCCCATGCTCATGCCCCGTGTGTCTCTCCCCTTCCCCCCCACCCCCACCCCCCGCTCATGCCCATGTCTCTCTCCCCTTTCCCCACCCCCGCTCATGCCCCGTGTCTCCCTCCCCTTCCCCCCAACCCCCACTCATGCCCAATGTCTCCCTACTGTTCCCCCCACCCCCGCTCATGCCCCATGTCTCTCCCCCCTTCCGCCCCACCCCGCTCATGCCCCGTGTATCTCTCCCCTTCCCCCCACCCCCGCTCATGCCCCATGTTTCTCTCCCCTTCCCCCCACCCCCCGCTCATGCCCCGTGTTTCTCTCCCCTTCCCCCAGCCCCCAGCCCCCGCTCATGCCCCGTGTCTCCCTCCTTTCCCCCACCCCCGTTCATGCCCCTTGTGTCTCTCCCCTTCCTCCCACCCCCTGCACATGCCCAGTGTGTCTCTCCCCTTCCCCCCACCCCCCACTCATGCCCCGTGTTTCTCTCCCCTTCCCCCACCCCCCGCTCATGCCCCGTGTTTCTCTCCCCTTCCCCCAGCCCCCGCTCATGCCCCGTGTCTCCCTCCTTTCCCCCCACCCCCGTTCATGCCCCTTGTGTCTCTCCCCTTGCTCCCACCCCCTGCACATGCCCAGTGTGTCTCCCCCCTTCCACCCCACCCCCCGCTCATGCCCCGTGTCCCCCTACTGTTCCCCCCAACCCCCGCTCATGCCCCGTGTCTCTCTCCACTTCCCCCCACTGCCCGCTCATGCCCCGTGTCTCTCCCCTTCCCCCCACCCCCCACTCATGCCGCGTGTCTCTCTCCCCTCCCCCCCACCCCCCGCTCATGCCCTGTGTTACTCTCCCCTTACCCCCCGCTCATGCCCAGTCTCTCTCCCCCCCACTAATACTCAGTGTCTATCCCCGTCCCCCCCACCCCTGCTCATGCCCAGTGTCTCTCTCCCCTTCCCCCCACCCCCCACTCATGCCCCATGTCTCTCTCCCCTTCCCCCCCACCCCCCGCTCATGCCCCGTGTCTCATCCCTTCCCCCCCACCCCCCACTCATGCCTCATGTGTCTCTCCCCTTCCCCCTACCCCCCGCTCATGCCCCGTGTCTCCCTACTGTTCCCGCCACACCCCGCTCATGCCCGTGTCTCTCCCTTACCCCCCACTCCATACCCCGTGTCTCTCTCCCCTTCCCCCCACCACCGCTCATGCCTTGTGTCTCCCTACTGTTCCCCTCCACCCCCCGCTCATGCCCCGTGTGTCTCTCCCCTTCCCCCACCCCTCGCTCATGCCCCGTGTGTCTCTCCCCTTCCCCTCCACCCCCCGCTCATGCCCCGTGTCTCTCTACCCTTCCCCCCACCCCCGCTCTTGCCCCGTGTCTCTCCCCTTCCCCCCACCACCTGCTCATGCCCCGTGTCTCTCTCCCCTTCCCCCCCACCCCCGCTCATGCCCCGTGTGTCTCTCCTCTTCCCCCCACCCCCCGTTCATGCCCAGTGTGTCTCTCCCCTTCCCCCCACTCCCTGCTCATGCCCCGTGTCTCTCTCCCCTTCCCCCCACCCCCCGCTCATGCCCCATGTGTCTCTCCCCTTCCCCCCACCCCCATCTCATGACCCATGTCTCTCCCCCCTTCCCCCCACACCCCGCTCATGCCTCGTGTGTCTCACCCCTTCCCCCTGACCCTCCGCTCATGGCCCATGTGTCTCTTCCCTTCCCCCCCACCCCCCGCTCATGCCCCGTGTGTCTTTCCCCTTCCCCCGCTCATGCCCCGTGTCCCCCTAGGGTTCCGCCCAACCCCCGCTCATGCCCTGTGTCTCTCTCCGCTTCCCCCCACCGCCGGCTCATGCCCCGTGTCTCTCCCCTTTTTCCCACCCCCCGCTCATACCACGTGTCTCTCTCCCCTTCCCCACCCCCGTTCATGCCCTGTGTTTCTCTCCCCTTACCCCCCGCTCATGCCCAGTGTCTCTCCCCCCCACTAATACTCAGTGTCTATCCCCGTCCCCCCCACCCCCGCTCATGCCCCTTGTCTCTCTCCCCTTCCCCTCCACCCCTCACTCATGCCCCATGTTTCTCTCCCCTTCCCCCCACCCCCCGCTCATGCCCCGTGTCTCATCCCTTCCCCCCCACCCCCCACTCATGCCTCATGTGTCTCTCCCCTACCCCCCACCCCATGCCCCGTGTCTCTCTCCCCTTCCCCCACCACCGCTCATGCCCTGTGTCTCCCTACTGTTCCCCTCCACCCCCCGCTCATGCCCCGTGTGTCTCTCCCCTTCCCCCACCCCTCGCTCATGCCCCGTGTGTCTCTCCCCTTCCCCTCCACCCCCCGCTCATGCCCCTTGTCTCTCTACCCTTCTCCCCCCCGCTCTTGCCCTGTGTCTCTCCCCTTCCCCCCCCCGCTCTTGCCCTGTGTCTCTCCCCTTCCCCCCACCACCTGCTCATGCCCCGTGTCTCTCTCCCCTTCCCCCCCACCTCCGCTCATGCCCCGTGTGTCTCTCCTCTTCCCCCCACCCCCCGTTCATGCCCTGTGTCTCCCTACTGTTCCCCCCACCCCCGATCATGACTTGTCCCCCCTGTTACCCCCCAACCCCCGCTTAGGCCCTGTGTCTCCCTTGGGTTACCCCCAGACCCCCTGCTCATGCCCCGTGTCTCCCTTGTGTTACGCTCCCACCTCCCGCTCATGCCCCGTGTCTCCCTCGTGTTACCCCCCACCCATGCCCCGTGTCTCTCCCCTTCCCCTCCACCCCCCGCTCATGCCCCGTGTCTCTCCCCTTCCCCCCACCCCCTACTCATGCCCCGTGTCTCCCTCCTTTCCCCCAGCCCCCCGCTCATGCCCCGTGTGTCTCTCCCCTTCCCACCCACCCCATTCTCATGCCCCGTGTGTCTCTCCCCTTCCCCCCCGCTCATGCCCATGTCTCTCTCCCCTTTCCCCACCCCGCTCATGCCCAGTGTCTCCCTTCCTTTCCCCCTACTCCCCGCTCATGCCCCATGTCTCCCTACTGTTCCCCACACCCCCGCTCATGCCCCGTGTTTCTCTCCCCTTCCCCCACCCCCCGCTCATGCCCCGTGTTTCTCTCCCCTTCCCCCCAGGCCCCGCTCATACCCCGTGTCTCCCTCGTTTCCCCCCACCCCCGCTCATGCCCCTTGTGTCTTTCCCCTTCCTCCCACCCCCCGCACATGCCCAGTGTGTCTCTCCCCTTCCCCCCCACAATCCGCTCATGCCCCGTGTCTCTCTCCCCTTCCCCCACCCCCCGCTCATGCCCCGTGTGTCTCTCCCCTTCCCCCCCCTCTCATGCACCATGTATCTCCCCCCTTCCCCCCACACCCCGCTCATGCCCCATGTGTCTCTCCCCTTCCCCCACCCCCTCTCATGCCCCGTGTGTCTCTCCCCTTCCCCCCCATGCCCCGCTCATGCCCCGTGTCTCCCTACTGTTCCCCTCCACCCCCCGCTCATGCCCTGTGTGTCTCTCCCCTTCCCCCACCCCTCGCTCATGCCCCGTGTGTCTCTCCCCTTCCCCTCCACCCCCCGCTCATGCCCCATGTCTCTCTACCCTTCCCCCCCACCCCCGCTCTTGCCCTGTGTCTCTCCCCTTCCCCCCACCACCTGCTCATGCCCCGTGTCTCTCTCCCCTTCCCCCCCACCCCCGCTCATGCCCTGTGTGTCTCTCCTCTTCCCCCCACCCCCGTTCATGCCCTGTGTCTCCCTACTGTTCCCCCCACCCCCGATCATGACTTGTCCCCCCTGTTACCCCCCAACCCCCGCTTAGGCCCTGTGTCTCCCTTGGGTTACCCCCACACCCCCTGCTCATGCCCCGTGTCTCCCTTGTGTTACGCCCCCACCTCCCGCTCATGCCCCGTGTCTCCCTCGTGTTACCCCCACCCATGCCCCGTGTCTCTCCCCTTCCCCTCCACCCCCCGCTCATGCCCCGTGTCTCTCCCTTTCCCCCCACCCCCTGCTCATGCCCCGTGTCTCCCTCCTTTCCCCCAGCCCCCCGCTCATGCCCCGTGTGTCTCTCCCCTTCCCACCCACCCCATGCTCATGCCCCGTGTGTCTCTCCCCTTCCCCCCCGCTCATGCCCATGTCTCTCTCCCCTTTCCCCACCCCCGCTCATGCCCAGTGTCTCCCTCCCTTTCCCCCTACTCCCCGCTCATGCCCCATGTCTCCCTACTGTTCCCCACAACCCCGCTCATGCCCCGTGTTTCTCTCCCCTTCCCCCACCCCCCGCTCATACCCCGTGTTTCTCTCCCCTTCCCCCCAGCCCCCGCTCATGCCCTGTGTCTCCCTCGTTTCCCCCCACCCCCGCTCATGCCCCTTGTGTCTCTCCCCTTCCTCCCACCCCCCGCACATGCCCAGTGTGTCTCTCCCCTTCCCCCCCACCCTCCGCTCATGCCCCGTGTCTCTCTCCCCTTCCCCCACCCCCCGCTCATGCCCCGTGTGTCTCTCCCCTTCCCCCACCCCCCTCTCATGCACCATGTATCTCCCCCCTTCCCCCCACACCCCGCTCATGCCCCGTGTGTCTCTCCCCTTCCCCTACCCCCCTCGCATGCCACGTGTGTCTCTCCCCTTCCCCCCCATGCCCCGCTCATGCCCCGTGTGTCTCTCCCCTTCCCCCCACCCCCGCTCATGCCCCGTGTATCCCTCCTTTCCCCCCGCCCCCCGCTCATGCCCTGTGTGTCTCTCCCCTTCCCCCACCCCCCGCTCATGCCCCGTGTGTCTCCCTTGTTCCCCCCCACCCCCGCTCATGCCCCGTGTGCCCTGTTCCCCCCACCCCCACTCATGACCTGTCTCGGTTGTGTTACCCCCATCCCCAGCTCATGCCCCGTGTCTCTCTTGTGTTACCCCCCTTTCCCTTGCTCATGCCCCGTGTCTCCCTTGTGTTACCCCCCACCCCCGCTCATGCCCCGTGTCTCCCTCGTGTTACCCCCCCACCCCCGCTCATGGCCCATGTGTCTCCTGTTGCCCCCACCCCCCACTCATGCCCCATGTCTCCCTCGTGTTCCCTCCACCCCCCACTCAAGCCCTGTGTCTCCATCGTGTACCCCCCACCCCCCACTCATGCCCCGTGTGTCTCTCCCCTCCCCCCACACCCCGCTAATGCCCTGTGTTTCTTCCCTTCCCCCAACCCCCGCTCATGTCCCGTGTCTCTCTCCCCTTCCCCCACCCCCCACTCATGCCCCATGTGTCACTCCGCTTCCCCCACCCCCCGCTCATGCCCCATGTCTCTCTCCCCGTCTCCCCACCCCCCGCTCATGACCCATGTGTCTCTCTCCTTCCCCCCCACCCCCCATTCATGCCACGTGTGTCTCACCCCTTCGCCCCCACCCCCTGCTCATGCCTCGTGTGTCTCACCCCTTCCCCCTGAACCCCGCTCATGCCCCATGTGTCTCTTCCCTTCCCCCCACCCCCCGCTCATGCCCCGTGCCTCTCTCCCCTTCCACCCCACCCCCCGCTCATGCCCCATGTGTCTCTCCCCTTCCCCCCCACCCCCCGCTCATGCCCCGTGTCTCCCTACTGTTCCCCCCATCCCCCGCTCATGCCCCGTGTCTCTCTCCGCTTCCCCCCACCGCCCGCTCATGCCCCGTGTCTCTCCCCTTCCCCCCACCCCCCGCTCATGCCGCGTGTCTCTCCCCTTCCCCACCCCCGTTCATGCCCTGTGTTTCTCTCCCCTTACCCCCCGCTCATGCCCCGTGTCTCTCCCCTCCCCCCACTAATACTCAGTGTCTATCCCCATCCACCCCGCCCCCCGCACATGCCCAGTGTGTCTCTCCCCTTCCCCCCCACCCTCCGCTCAT
Organism: Ambystoma mexicanum; assembly: GCF_040938575.1. Classification (NCBI taxonomy): domain Eukaryota; kingdom Metazoa; phylum Chordata; class Amphibia; order Caudata; family Ambystomatidae; genus Ambystoma; species Ambystoma mexicanum. Next base: position 744,649,162 of record NC_090928.1, read on the forward strand.
GCCCCGTGTCTCTCTCCCCTTCCCCCACCCCCCGCTCATGCACCATGTATCTCCCCCCTTCCCCCCACACCCCGCTCATGCCCCGTGTGTCTCTTCCCTTCCCCCACCCCCCTCTCATGCCCCGTGTGTCTCTCCCCTTCCCCCCCATGCCCCGCTCATGCCCCGTGTGTCTCTCCCCTTCCCCCCACCCCCGCTCATGCCCCGTGTATCCCTCCTTTCCCCCGCCCCCCGCTCATGCCCTGTATGTCTCTCCCCTTCCCCCACCCCCCGCTCATGCCCCGTGTGTCTCCCTTGTTCCCCCCCGCCCCCGCTCATGCCCCGTGTGCCCTGTACCCCCCACCCCCACTCATGACCTGTCTCCCTTGTGTTACCCCCACCCCCAGCTCATGCCCCGTGTCTCTCTTGTGTTACCCCCCTCCCCTGCTCATGCCCCGTGTCTCCCTTGTGTTACCCCCCACCCCCGCTAATGCCCCGTGTCTCCCTCGTGTTACCCCCCCACCCCCGCTCATGGCCCATGTCTCTCCTGTTGCCCCCACCCCCCGCTCATGCCCCATGTCTCCCTCGTGTTCCCTCCACCCCCCACTCAAGCGCTGTGTCTCCATCGTGTACCCCCCACCCCCCACTCATGCCCCGTGTGTCTCTCCCCTCCCCCCACCCCCCACCAATGCCCTGTGTTTCTCCCCTTCCCCCAACCCCCGCTCATGTCCTGTGTCTCTCTCCCCTTCCCCCACCCCCCACTCATGCCCCATGTGTCACTCCGCTTCCCCCACCCCCTGCTCATGCCCCATGTCTCTCTCCCCGTCCCCCCACCCCCCGCTCATGCCCCGTGTGTCTCTCTCCTTCCCCCCACCCCCCACTCATGCCACGTGTGTCTCACCCCTTCGCCCCCACCCCCCTCATGCCTCGTGTGTCTCACCCCTTCCCCCTGACCCCCCGCTCATGCCCCATGTGTCTCTTCCCTTCCCCCCACCCCCCGCTCATGCCCCGTGTCTCTCTCCCCTTCCACCCCACCCTCCGCTCATGCCCCATGTGTCTCTCCCCTTCCCCCCCACCCCCCGCTCATGCCCTGTGTCCCCCTACTGTTTCCCCCACCCCCCGCTCATGCCCCGTGTCTCTCTCCGCTTCCCCCCACCGCCCGCTCATGCCCCGTGTCTCTCCCCTTCCCCCCACCCCCCGCTCATGCCGCGTGTCTCTCTCCCCTTCCCCCACCCCCGTTCATGCCCTGTGTTTCTCTCCCCTTACCCCCCGCTCATGCCCCGTGTCTCTCCCCTCCCCCCACTAATACTCAGTGTCTATCCCCATCCCTCCCGCACCCCGCTCATGCCCCGTGTCTCTCGCCCCTTCCCCACCGCCCCCCACAAATGCCCCATGTCTCTCTCCCCTTCCCCCCCACCCCCGCTCATGCCCCGTGTCTCATCCCTTCCCCCCCACCCCCCACTCATGCCTTGTGTGTCTCTCCCCTTCCCCCTACCCCCCGCTAATGCCCCGTGTCTCCCTACTGTTCCCGCAACACCCCGCTCATGCCCGTGTCTCTCCCCTTCCCCCCAGCCCATGCTCATGCCCCGTGTCTCTCCCCTTCCCCCCACCCCCGCTCATGCCCCGTGTCTCCCTACTGTTCCCCTCCACACCCCGCTCAAGCCCCGTGTGTCTCTCCCCTTCCCCACCCCTCGCTCATGCCCCGTGTGTCTCTCCCCTTCCCCTCGACCCCCCGCTCATGCCCCGTGTCTCTCTTCCCTTCCCCCCCAGCCCCGCTCATGCCCTGTGTCTCTCCCCTTCCCCCACCACCTGCTCATGCCCCGTGTCTCTTACCCCTTCCCCCACCCCCTGCTCATGCCCTGTGTGTCTCTCCTCTTCCCCCTCACCCCCCGTTCATGCCCTGTGTCTCCCTACTGTTCCCCCCACCCCCGTTCATGCCCTGTGTCTCTCTCCACTACCCCCTTACCTTCCGCTCATGCCCTGTGTCTCCCCTGTTCCCCCCACCTCCGCTCATGACTTGTCCCCCCTGTTACCCCCACCCCCCACTTAGGCCCTGTGTCTCCCTTGTGTTACCCCCACACCCCCCCGCTCATGCCCCGTGTCTCCCTCGTGTTACGCCCCCACCTCCCGCTCATGCCCCGTGTCTCCCTCGTGTTACCCCCCACCCATGCCCCGTGTCTCTCCCCTTCCCCTCCACCCCCCGCTCATGCCCCATGTCTCCCTTGTGTTACGCCTCCACCTCCTGCTCATGCCCCGTGTCTCCCTCGTGTTACCCCCCACCGTGCCCCGTGTCTCTCCCCTTCCCCTCCACCCCATGCTCATGCCCCATGTGTCTCTCAACTTTCCCCCCCACACCCACCCCCGCTCATGCCCCGTGTCTCCCTCCCCTTCTCCCCACCCCCCGCTCATGCCCCGTGTCTCCCTCCTTTCCCCCAACCCCCCTCTCATGCCCCGTGTGTCTCTCCCCTTCCCACCCACCCCATGCTCATGCCCCATGTGTCTCTCAACTTTCCCCCCACACCCACCCCCGCTCATGCCCCGTGTCTCCCTCCCCTTCTCCCCACCCCCCGCTCATGCCCATGTCTCCCTATTGTTCCCCCCACCCCCAGCTCATGCCCCATGTCTCTCTCCCCTTCCCCCCACCCCTCTCATGCCTCGTGTCTCTCTCCCCTTCCCCCACCCCCGCTCATTCCCCGTGTTTCTCCCCCTTCCCCCCAGCCCCTGCTCATGCCCCATGTCTCCCTCCTTTCCCCCACCCCTGCTCATGCCCCTTGCGTCTCTCCCCTTCCCCCCACCCCCCGCACATGCCCAGTGTGTCTTTCTCCTTCCCCCCACCCCCCGCTCATGCCCCGTGTGCCCTGTTCCCCCCACCCCCGCTTATGACCTGTCTCCCTTGTGTTACCCCCACCCCCAGCTCATGCCCCGTGTCTCCCTTGTGTTACCCCCCTCCCCCACTCATGCCCCGTGTCTCCCTTGTGTTACCCCCCACTCCCGCTCATGCCCCGTGTCTCCCTTGTGTTACCCCCCCACCCCCGCTCATGCCCCGTATCTCCCTTGTGTTATCCCCCCACCCCCCGCTCATGCCCCGTGTCTCCCTTGTGTTACCCCCGCTCATGCCCCATGTCTCCCGTGTGTTACCCCCACCCCTCGCTCATGCCCCGTGTCTATCCTGATCCCCCACCCTCGCTCATGCCCCGTGTCTCCCTCCTTTCCCCCCACCACCCGCACATGCCGCGCCCCGTGTCTCCCCTGTTCCCCCCACCCCCGCTCATGCCCCATGTGTCTCTCCCCTTCCCCCCACCCCCCACTCATGCCCCATGTGTCTCTCCCCTTCCCCCCCACCCCCCGCTCATGCCCCGTGTCCCCCTACTGTTCCCCCCATCCCCCGCTCATGCCCCGTGTCTCTCTCCGCTTCCCCCCACTGCCCGCTCATGCCCCGTGTCTCTCCCCTTCCCCCCACCCCCCGCTCATGCCGCGTGTCTCTCCCCTTCCCCCACCCCCGTTCATGCCCTGTGTTTCTCTCCCCTTACCCCCGCTCATGCCCCATGTCTCTCCCCTCCCCCCACTAATACTCAGTGTCTATCCCCATCCACCCCGCCCCCCGCACATGCCCAGTGTGTCTCTCCCCTTCCCCCCCACCCTCCGCTCATGCCCCGTCTCTCTCTCCCCTTCCCCCACCCCCCGCTCATGCACCATGTATCTCCCCCCTTCCCCCTACACCCCGCTCATGCCCCGTGTGTCTCTCCCCTTCCCCCCCTCCTCTCGTGCCCCGTGTGTCTCTCCCCTTCCCCCCCATGCCCCGCTCATGCCCCGTGTGTCTCTCCCCTTCCCCCCACCCCCGCTCATGCCCCGAGTATCCCTCCTTTCCCCCGCCCCCCGCTCATGCCCTGTGTGTCTCTCCCCTTCCCCCACCCCCCGCTCATGCCCCGTGTGTCTCCCTTGTCCCCCCCGCCCCCACTCATGCCCCGTGTGCCCTGTTCCCCCCACCCCCACTCATGACCTGTCTCCCTTGTGTTACCCCCACCCCCAGCTCATGCCCCGTGTCTCTCTTGTGTTACCCCCCTCCCCTGCTCATGCCCCGTGTCTCCCTTGTGTTACCCCCCACCCCCGCTCATGCCTCGTGTCTCCCTCGTGTTACCCCCCCACCCCCGCTCATGGCCCATGTCTCTCCTGTTGCCCCCACCCCCCGCTCATGCCCCATGTCTCCCTCGTGTTCCCTCCACCCCCCACTCAAGCGCTGTGTCTCCATCGTGTACCCCCCACCCCCCACTCATGCCCCGTGTGTCTCTCCCCTCCCCCCACCCCCCGCCAATGCCCTGTGTTTCTCCCCTTCCCCCAACCCCCGCTCATGTCCCGTGTCTCTCTCCCCTTCCCCCACCCCCCACTCATGCCCCATGTGTCACTCCGCTTCCCCCACCCCCTGCTCATGCCCCATGTCTCTCTCCCCGTCCCCCCACCCCCCGCTCATGCCCCGTGTGTCTCTCTCCTTCCCCCCACCCTCCACTCATGCCACGTGTGTCTCACCCCTTCGCCCCTACCCCCCCTCATGCCTCGTGTGTCTCACCCCTTCCCCCTGACCCCCCGCTCATGCCCTATGTGTCTCTTCCCTTCCCCCCACCCCCCGCTCATGCCCCGTGTCTCTCTCCCCTTCCACCCCACCCCCCGCTCATGCCCCATGTGTCTCTCCCCTTCCCCCTCACCCCCCGCTCATGCCCTGTGTCCCCCTACTGTTTCCCCCACCCCCCGCTCATGCCCCATGTCTCTCTCCGCTTCCCCCACCGCCCGCTCATGCCCCGTGTCTCTCCCCTTCCCCCACCCCCCGCTCATGCCGCGTGTCTCTCTCCCCTTCCCCCACCCCCGTTCATGCCCTGTGTTTCTCTCCCCTTACCCCCCGCTCATGCCCCGTGTCTCTCCCCCTCCCCCCACTAATACTCAGTGTCTATCCCCATCCCTCCCGCCCCCCGCTCATGCCCCGTGTCTCTCGCCCCTTCCCCACCGCCCCCCACAAATGCCCCATGTCTCTCTCCCCTTCCCCCCCACCCCCGCTCATGCCCCGTGTCTCATCCCTTCCCCCCCACCCCCCACTCATGCCTTGTGTGTCTCTCCCCTTCCCCCTACCCCCCGCTCATGCCCCGTGTCTCCCTACTGTTCCCGCAACACCCCGCTCATGCCCGTGTCTCTCCCCTTCCCCCCACCCCATGCTCATGCCCCGTGTCTCTCTCCCCTTCCCCCCCACCCCCGCTCATGCCCCGTGTCTCCCTACTGTTCCCCTCCACACCCCGCTCAAGCCCCGTTTGTCTCTCCCCTTCCCCCACCCCTCGCTCATGCCCCGTGTGTCTCTCCCCTTCCCCTCGACCCCCGCTCATGCCCCGTGTCTCTCTTCCCTTCCCCCCCAGCCCCGCTCATGCCCTGTGTCTCTCCCCTTCCCCCACCACCTGCTCATGCCCCGTGTCTCTTACCCCTTCCCCCCCACCCCCTGCTCATGCCCTGTGTGTCTCTCCTCTTCCCCCTCACCCCCCGTTCATGCCCTGTGTCTCCCTACTGTTCCCCCCACCCCCGTTCATGCCCTGTGTCTCTCTCCACTACCCCCTTACCCCCCACTCATGCCCTGTGTCTCCCCTGTTCCCCCCACCCCCGCTCATGACTTGTCCCCCCTGTTACCCCCACCCCCCACTTAGGCCCTGTGTCTCCCTTGTGTTACCCCCACACCCCCCCGCTCATGCCCCGTGTCTCCCTCGTGTTATGCCCCCACCTCCCGCTCATGCCCCGTGTCTCCCTCGTGTTACCCCCCACCCATGCCCCGTGTCTCTCCCCTTCCCCTCCACCCCCCGCTCATGCCCCGTGTCTCCCTTGTGTTACGCCCCCACCTCCCGCTCATGCCCCGTGTCTCCCTCGTGTTACCCCCCACCCATGCCCCGTGTCTCTCCCCTTCCCCTCCACCCCCCGCTCATGCCCTGTGTCTCCCTCCTTTCCCCCAACCCCCCTCTCATGCCCCGTGTGTCTCTCCCCTTCCCACCCACCCCATGCTCATGCCCCATGTGTCTCTCAACTTTCCCCCCCACACCCACCCCCGCTCATGCCCCGTGTCTCCCTCCCCTTCTCCCCACCCCCCGCTCATGCCCCATGTCTCCCTACTGTTCCCCCCACCCCCCGCTCATGCCCCATGTTTCTCTCCCCTTCCCCCCACCCCTCTCATGCCTCGTGTCTCTCTCCCCTTCCCCCACCCCCCGCTCATGCCCCGTGTTTCTCCCCCTTCCCCCCAGCCCCCGCTCATGCCCCATGTCTCCCTCCTTTCCCCCACCCCTGCTCATGCCCCTTGCGTCCCTCCCCTTCCCCCCACCCCCCGCACATGCCCAGTGTGTCTTTCTCCTTCCCCCCCACCCCCCGCTCATGCCCCGTGTCTCTCTCCCCTTCCCCCCGCTCATGCCCCGTGTGTCTCTCCCCTTCCCCCCACCCCCCTATCATGCCCCATGTCTCTCCCCCTTTCCCCCCACACCCCGCTCATGCCCCATGTGTCTCTCCCCTTCCCCCACCCCCCGCTCATGCCCCGTGTGTCTCTCCCCTTCCCCCCCATGGCCCGATCATGCCCCGTGTGTCTCTCCCCTTCCCCCCACCACCCGCTCATGCCCCGTGTCTCCCTCCTTTCCCCCCACTCCCCGCTCATGCCCCGTGTGTCTCCCTTGTTCCCCCACCCCCGCTCATGCCCCGTGTGCCCTGTTCCCCCCACCCCCGCTTATGACCTGTCTCCCTTGTGTTACCCCCTCCCCCCGCTCATGCCCCGTGTCTCCCTTGTGTTACCCCCCACTCCCGCTCATGCCCCGTGTCTCCCTTGTGTTACCCCCCACCCCCGCTCATGCCCCGTATCTCCCTTGTGTTACCCCCCCGCTCATGCCCCGTGTCTCCCTTGTGTTACCCCCCGCTCATGCCCCATGTCTCCCGTGTGTTACCCCCACCCCTCGCTCATGCCCCGTGTCTATCCTGATCCCCACCCTCGCTCATGCCCCGTGTCTCCCTCCTTTCCCCCACCACCCGCACATGCCGCGCCGCGTGCCTCCCCTGTTCCCCCCACCCCCGCTCATGCCCCGTGTCTCTCTCCTGTTCCCCCCACCCCCGCTCATGCCCCATGTCTCCCCTGTTCCCCCCACCCCTGCTCATGCCCCGTGTTTCCCTTGTGTACCCCCCACCCCCGCTCATGCCCCGTGTCTCCTGTTGCCCCCCCACCCTCCAGTCATGTCCCGTGTCTCCCTCCTGTACCCCCACCCCCTATCCCCCACTCATGCCACGTGTTTCCCTCCTGTACCCCCACCCCCCGCTCATGCCCCGTGTTTCCCTTGTTTTCCCCGCACCCCCCCGCTCATGTCCCATGTTACTCCCCCACCCTCCGCTCATGCCCCATGGCTTCCTTGTGTTACCCCCCACCCCCGCTCATGCCCCGTGTCTTCCTCCTGTTTCCCCCACACCCCGCTCATGCCCTGTGTCTCGTGTTGCCCCCACCCCCTGCTCATGCCACGTGTCTCCTTCGTGTTACCCCCACCCCCTCCCGTTAATGCCCCATGTCCCCCTCATGTTCCCCCCACCTGCTCATGATCGTATCTCTCTCGTTTACCCCCACCCCCCCGCTCATGCCCCGTATGTGCGCCCTGTTCCCCCACCCCCCGCTCATGCCCTGTGTGTGCACCCTGTTCCCCCACCCCCGATCATGCCCCGTGTGTGTGCCCTGTTCCCCCACCCCCACTCATGCCCCGTGTGTGTGCCCTGTTCTGTTCCCCCACCCCCGCTCATGCCCCGTGTGTGTGCCCTGTTCCCCCACCCCCGCTCATGACCCGTGTGGGCCCTGTTCCCCCCACCCACCCCCGCTCATGCCCCGTGTGCGCCCTGTTCCCCCCACCCCCACTCATGCCCCGCGTCTCCCTCTTGTTCCCCCCACCCCCGCTCATGCCCCGTGTCTCCCTTGTTCCCCCCACCCCCGCTCATGCCCCGTGTCTCTCTCCTGTTCCCCCACCCCCGCTCATGCCTCGTGTCTCCCCTGTTCCCCACACCCCCTGCTCATGCCCGTGTTTCCCTCGTTTACCTCCCACCCCCCGCTCATGCCCCGTGTCTCCTGTTGCCCCCCACCCCCTCCCGTTCATGCCCCATGGCCCCCTTGTGTTCCCCCCACCCGCTCATGCCCCGTGTCTCTCTCCTTTCCCCCCGACCCCCCGCTCATGCCCCGTGTGTGCACCATGTTCCCCCATCCCCCGCTCATGCCCCGTGTGTGCGCCCTGTTCCCCCACCCCCTGATCATGCCCCGTGTGTGCGCCCTGTTCCCCCACACCCGCTTATGCCCCGTGTGCACCCTGTTCCCCCACCCATGCTCATGCCCTGTCTGCGCCCTGTTCCCCCCACCCCCGCTCATGCCCCGTGTCTCCCTCGTGTACCCCCTCACCCCCCCGTGTCTCCCGTGTGTTCCCCCACCCCCCACTCATGCCCCGTGTCTCCCTCGTGTACCCCCTCAACCCCCGCTCATGCCCCGTGTGTCGCTTGTTGCCCCCACCCCCCGCTCATGCCCCGTGTGTGCACCCTGTTCCCCCACCCCCCGCTCATGCCCCGTGTGTGCACCATGTTCCCCCACCCCCCGCTTATGCCCAGTGTGCGCCCGGTTTCCCCACCCACGCTCATGCCCCGTCTGCGCCCTGTTCCCCCCACCCCCGCTCATGCCCTGTGTCTCCCGTGTGTTCCCCCCACCCCCGCTCATGCCCGTGTCTCCCTCGTGTACCCCCTCAACCCCCGCTCATGCCCCGTGTGTAGCTTGTTGCCCCCACCCCCCGCTCATGCCCCGTGTGTGCACCCTGTTGCCCCCACCCTCCGCTCATGCCCCATGTCTATCCTGTTCCCCCACCCTCGCTCATGCCCTGTCTCTCTCCTTTCCCCCCACCACTCCGCTCATGCCCCGTGTCTCCCCTGTTCCCCCCACCCCCACTCATGCCCCGTGTCTCTCTCCTGTTCCCCCCACCCCCACTCATGCCCCGTGTCTCCCCTGTTCCCCCACCCCCTGCTCATGCCCCGTGTCTCCCTCCTGTACCCCCACCCCCCATCCCCCACTCATGCCCCGTGTTTCCTCCTGTACCCCCACCCCCCGCTCATGCCCCTGTTTCCCTCGTTTTCCCCGCAACCCCCACTCATGCCCCATGTTACTCCCCCACCCCCGCTCATGCCCCATGGCTCCCTCGTGTTACCCCCCACCCCCGCTCATGCTCCATGTCCCCCTCGTGTTCCCCCCACCTGCTCATGCCCCGTGTCTCTCTGCTTTACCCCCACCCCCCGCTCATGCCCCGTGTGTGTGCCCTGTTCCCCCACCCCTCGCTCATGCCCTGTGTGTGCACCCTGTTCCCCCACCCCCTGATCATGCCCCGTGTGTGCGCCCTGTTCCCCCACCCCCGCTCATGCCCCGTGTGTGCGCCCTGTACTGTTCTCCCACCCCCTCTCATCTGTGTGTGCGCCCTGTTCCCCCACCCCCGCTCATGCCCCGTGTGCGCCCTGTTCCCCCCACCCCCGCTCATGCCCCGTGTGCGCCCTGTTCCCCCCGCTCATGCCCCGTGTTCCCCCACCCCTGCCCCGTGTCTCCCCTGTTCCCCCCACCCCCCGCTAATGCCCTGTGTCTCTCTCCTGTTCCCCCCATCCCCACTCATGCCCCGTGTCTCCCCTGTTCCCCCCACCCCCGCTCATGCCCCGTGTGTGCGCCCTGTTCTGTTCCCCCACCCCTCTCATGCCCCGTGTGTGCGCCCTGTTCCCCCACCCCGCTCATGCCCCGTGTGCGCCCTGTTCCCCCCACCCCCACTCATGCCCCATGTCTCCCTCGTGTTCCCCCACCCCCTGCTCATGCCCGTGTCTCTCCCCTTCCCCCCACCCCATGCTCATGCCCCGTGTCTCCCTCCTTTCCCCCAGCCCCCCGCTCATGCCCCGTGTGTCTCTCCCCTTCCCACCCACCCCATGCTCATGCCCCGTGTGTCTCTCCCCTTCCCCCCACCCCCTGCTCATGCCCATGTCTCTCTCCCCTTTCCCCTTTCCCCACCCCCGCTGATACCCCGTGTCTCCCTCCCCTTCCCCCCACCCCCCGCTCATGCCCCATGTCTCCCTACTGCTCCCACCACCCCCTGCTCATGCCCCGTGTTCCGCTCCCCTTCCCCCCAGCCCCCGCTCATGCCCCGTGTCTCCCTCCTTTCCCCCCACCCCCCGCTCATGCCCCTTGTGTCTCTTCATTTCCCCCCACCCCATGCTCATGCCCCGTGTCTCCCTCCTTTCCCCCAGCCCCCCGCTCATGCCCTGTGTGTCTCTCCCCTTCCCCCCCACCCCCCGCTCATGCCCATGTCTCTCTCCCCTTTCCCCACCCCCGCTCATACCCCGTGTCTCCCTCCCCTTTCCCCCACCCCCCGCTCATGCCCCATGTCTCCCTACTGTTCCCACCACCCCCCGCTCATGCCCCGTGCCTCTCTCCTCTTCCCCCCACCCCCCGCTCATGCCCCGTGTTTCGCTCCCCTTCCCCCCAGTCCCCGCTCATGCCCCATGTCTCCCTCCTTTTCCCCCACCCCCCGCTCATGCCCCTTGTGTCTCTTCACTTCCCCCCACCCCCCGCACATGCCCAGTGTGTCTCTCCCCTTCCCCCCCACCCCCCGCTCATGCCCCGTGTCTCTCTCCCCTTCCCCCCCACCCCCCGCTCATGCCTCGTGTGTCTCTCCCCTTCCCCCCACTCCCCTCTCATGCCCCATGTCTCTCCCCCTTCCCCCCAAACCCTGCTTATGCCCCGTGTGTCTCTCCCTTCCCCCACCCCCCGCTCATGCCCTGTGTGTCTCTCCCCTTCCCCCCAACTCCCCGCTCATGCCCTGTGTGTCTCTCCCCTTCCCCCACCCCCCGCTCATGCCCCGTGTCTCCCTCCTTTCCCCCACCCCCTGCTCATGCCCTGTGTGCCTTTCCCCTTCACCCACCCCCCGCTCAGGCCCCGTGTGTCTCCCTTGTTCCCCCCACCCCCCGCTCATGCCCCGTGTGCCCTGTTCCCCCCACCCCCGCTCATGACCTGTCTCCCTTGTGTTACCCCCACCCCCAGCTCATGCCCCGTGTCTCCCCTGTGTTACCCCCCTCGCCCTGCTCATGCCCCGTGTGTCTCCCTTGTGTTACCCCCCACCCCGCTCATGCCCTGTGTCTCCCTCGTGTTATCCCCCCACCCCCGCTCATGCCCCGTGTCTCCCTTGTGTTACCCCCCACCCCCCACTCATGCCATGTGTCTCCCTTGTTTACCCCCCACCCCCCGCTCATGCCCTGTGTCTCCCTTGTGTTACCCCCTGCTCATGCCCCATGTCTCCCTTGTGTTACCCCCCACCCCCCGCTCATGCCCCGTGTCTATCCTGATCCCCCACCTTCGCTCATGCCCCGTGTCTCCCTCCTTTCCCCCCACCACCCCGCTCATGCCCCGTGTCGCTCCTGTTCCCCCCACCCCCGCTCATGCCCCGTGTCTCTCTCCTGTTCCCCCCCACCCCTGCTCATGCCCCGTGTCTCCCCTGTTCCCCCACCCCCTGCTCATGCCCTGTGTTCCTTTGTGTACCCCCCACCCCTGCTCATGCCCCGTGTCTCCTGTTGCCCCCCCACCCTCCAGTTATGTCCCGTGTCTCCCTCCTGTACCCCCACCCCCCATCCCCCACTCATGCCCCGTGTTTCCCTCCTGTACCCCCACCCCCCACTCATGCCCCGTGTTTCCCTCGTTTTCCCCGCACCCCCCCGCTCATGCCCCATGTTACTCCCCCACCCTCCGCTCATGCCCCATGGCCCCCTTGTGTTACCCCCACCCCCGCTCATGCCCCGTGTCTCCCTCGTGTTCCCCCCCACACCCCGCTCATGCGCTGTGTCTCGTGTTGCCCCCACCCAATGCTCATGCCCCGTGTCTCCCTCTCGTGTTACCTCCCACCCCCTCCCGCTTATGCCCCATGTCCCCCTCATGTTCCCCCCACCTGCTCATGTCCCGTGTCTCTCTCCTTTACCCCCACCCCCCGCTCATGCCCCGTGTGTGTGCCCTGTTCCCCCACCCCCCGCTCATGCCCTGTGTGTGCACCCTGTTCCCCCATCCCCTGATCATGCCCCGTGTGTGCGCCCTGTTCCCCCACGCCCACTCATGCCCCGTGTGTGCGCCCTGTTCTGTTCCCCCACCCCTGCTCATGACCCGTGTGCGCCATGTTCCCCCACCCCCGCTCATGCCCCGTGTGCACCCTACTCCCCCCACCCCCACTCATGCCCCGTGTCTTCCTCTTGTTCCCGAACCCCCCGCTCATGCCCCGTGTCTCTCCTGTTCCTCCCACCCCTGCTCATGCCCCGTGTCTCTCTCCTGTTCCCCCCACCCCCGCTCATGCCCCGTGTCTCCCCTGTTCCCCACACCCCCTGCTCATGCCTCATGTTTCCCGCGTTTACCTCCAACCCCCTGCTCATGCCCCGTGTCTCCTGTTGCCCCTCACCCACTCCCGCTCATGCCCCGTGTCCCCCTTGTGTTCGCCCCACCCGCTCATGCCCCGTGTCTCTCTCCTTTCCCCCCACCCCCCGTTCATGCCCCGTGTGTGCGCCCTGTTCCCCCACCCCCGCTCATGCCCCGTGTGTGCGCCTTGTTCCCCCACCCCCTGCTCATGACCCGTGGTGTGCGCCCTGTTCCCCCACACCCACTTATGCCCCGTGTGCGCCCTGTTCCCCCACCCACGCTCATGCCCCATCTGCGCCCTGTTCCCCCCACCCCCGCTCATGCCCCGTGTCTCCCGCATGTTCCCCCCACCCCCGCTCATGCCCCGTGTCTCCCTCGTGTACCCCCTGAACCCCCGCTCATGCCCCGTGTGTAGCTTGTTGCCCCCACCCCCCGCTCATGCCCCGTGTGTGCGCCCTGTTCCCCCACACCCGCTTATGCCCCGTGTGCGCCCTGTACCCCCACCCATGCTCATGCCCCGTGTCTCCCTCCTTTCCCCCCACCCCCAGCTCATGCCCTGTGTGTCCCTCCCCTTCCCCCCACCCCCCGCTCATGCCCCGTGTGTCTCCCTTGTTCCCCCCCACCCCCCGCTCATGCCCTGTGTGCCCTGTTCCCCCCACCCCCGCTCATGACATGTCTCCCTTGTGTTACCCCCACCCCCTGCTCATGCCCCATGTCTCCCTTGTGTTACCCCCTCCCCCCACTCATGCCCCGTGTCTCCCTTGTGTTACCCCACACCCCTGCTCATGCCCCGTGTCTCCCTCGTGTTACCCCCACACCTGCTTATGCCCTGTGTCTCCCTTGTGTTACCCCCACCCCCGCACATGCCCTGTGTCTCCCTTGTGTTACCCCCCACCCCCCGCTCATGCCCCGTGTCTCCCTTGTGTTACCCCCCGCTCATGCCCCATGTCTCCCTTGTGTTACCCCCCACCCCCTGCTCATGCCCCGTATCTATCCTGTTTCCCCACCCTCGCTCATGCCCTGTGTCTCCCTCCTTTCCCCCACCACCCGCTCATGCCCCGTGTCTCCCCTGTTCCCACCACCCCCGCTCATGCCCCGTGTCTCTCTCCTGTTCCCCCCACCCCCGCTCATGCCCCGTGTCTCCCCTGTTCCCCCACCCCCTGCTCATGCCCCGTGTTTCCCTTGTGTACCCCCCCACCCCCGCTCATGCCCCATGTCTCCTGTTACCCCGCCACCCTCCAGTCATGTCCCGTGTCTCCCTTCTGTACCCCCACCCCCATCCCCCACTCATGCCCCGTGTTTCCCTCCTGTACCCCCACCACCGCTCATGCCTCTGTTTCCCTCGTTTTCCCTGCACCCCCCGCTCATGCCCCATGTTACTCCCCCACCCCCGGTCATGCCCCATGGCTCCCTCGTGTTCCCCCCACACCCCGCTCAAGCCCTGTGTCTCGTGTTGCCCCCACCCCCCACTCATGCCCCGTGTCTCCCTCGTGTTACCCCCCACCCCTCCTGCTCATGCCCCGTGTCCCCCTCGTGTTCCCCCTACCTGCTCATGCCCCGTGTCTATCTCCTTTACCCCCACCCCCCGCTCATGCCCCGTGTGTGCGCCCTGTTCCCCCACCCCCCGCTCATGCCCTTTGTGTGCACCCTGTTCCCCCACCCCGATCATGCCCCGTGTGTGCGCCCTGTTCCCCCACCCCCGCTCATGCCCCGTGTGTGCACCCTATTCTGTTCCCCCACCCCCGCTCATGACCCGTGTGTGCGCCCTGTTCCCCCACCCCCGCTCATGCCCCGTGTGCGCCCTGTTCACCCCACCCCCCCTCATGCCCTGTGTGCGCCCTGTTCCCCCCACCCCCACTCATGCCCCGTGTCTCCCTCGTGTTCCCCCACCCCCCGCTCATGCCCCGCGTCATTCTCCTGTTCCCCAGACCCCCGCTCATGCCCTGTGTCTCCCCTGTTCCCCCCACTCCCTGCTCATGCCCCGTGTTTCCCTCGTTTACCTCCCACCCCCCACTCATGCCCCGTGTCTCCTGTTGCCCCCCACCCTCCGGTAATGTCCCGTGTCTCCCTCCTGCACCCCCACCCCCCCGCTCATGCCCCCTGTTTCCATCGTATTCATTGCACCCCCCTCTCATGCCCTGTGTTACTCCCCCATCCCCCGCTCATGTCCCATGTCTCCCTCGTGTTCCCCCCACACCCCGCTCATGCCTCGTATTTCCCTCATGTTACCCCCACCCCCTCCCGCTCATGCCCCGTGCCCCCCTTGTGTTCCCCCCCACCCGCTCATGCCCCATGTCTCTCTCCTTTCCCCCCACCCCCGGCTCATGCCCCATGTGTGCGCCCTGTTCCCCCACCCCCGCTCATGCCCCGTCTGCGCCCTGTTCCCCCATCCCCCGCTCATGCCCCGTGTCTCCATCGTGTACCCCCTCACCCCCTGCTCATGGCCCATGTGTCTCCTGGTGCCCCCACCCCCCGCTCATGCGTCGTGTCTCCCTCATGTTCCCCCCACCCCCCACTCATGCCCTGTGTCTCCATCGTGTAACCCCCACCCCCACTCATGCCCTGTGTGTATCTCCCCTCCCCCCCACCCCCCGCTAATGCCCTGTGTTTCTCCCCTTCCCCCAACCCCCGCTCATGTCCAATGTCTCTCTCCCCTTCCCCCACCCCCCGCTCATGCCCCATGTCTCACTCCCCTTCCCCCCACCCCCCGCTCATGCCCCATGTGTCTCTCTCCTTCTCCCCCACCCCCCACTCATGCCCCGTGTGTCTCACCCGTTCCCCCCACCCCCCGCTCATGCCTCGTGTGTCTCACCCCTTCCCCCCGAACCCCTGCTCATGCCCCATGTGTCTCTTCCCTTCCCCCCACACCCCGCTCATGCCCCGTGTCTCTCTCCCCTTCCACCCCACCCCCCGCTCATGCCCCATGTGTCTCTCCCCTTCCCCCCACCCCCGCTCATGCCCCGTGTGCCCCTACTGTTCCCCCCACCCCCTGCTCATGCCCGTGTCTCTCTCTGCTTCCCCCCACCGCCCACTCATGCCCCGTGTCTCTCCCCTTCCCCCCACCACCACTCATGCCCCGTGTCTCCCTACTGTTCCCCTCCACCCCCCGCTCATGCCCCGTGTGTCTCTCCCCTTCCCCTCGCTCATGCCCCGTGTGTCTCTCCCCTTCCCCTCCACCCCCCGCTCATGCCCCATGTCTCTCTACCCTTCCCCCCCACCCCCGCTCTTGTCCCGTGTCTCTCCCCTTCCCCCCACCACCTGCTCATGCCCCGTGTCTCTCTCCCCTTCCCCCCACCCCCCGCTCATGCCCCGTGTGTCTCTCCTCTTCCCCCCACCCCCCGTTCATGCACTGTGTCTCCCTACTGTTCCCCGCACCCCCGCTCATGCCCCGTGTCTCTCTCCACTTCCCCCCCACCCCCCGCTCATGCCCTGTGTCTCCCCTGTTCCCTCCACCCCCGCTCATGACTTGTCCCCCCTGTTACTCCCCACCCCCTGCTTAGGCCCTGTGTCTCCCTTGTGTTACCCCCACACCCCCCCACTCATTCCCCGTGTCTCCCATGTGTTACGCCCCCACCTCCCGCTCATGCCCCGTGTCTCCCTCGTGTTAGCCCCCACCCATGCCCCGTGTCTCACCCCTTCCCCTCCACCCCCCGCTCATGCCCCGTGTCTCTCCCCTTCCCCCACCCCCTGCTCAAGCCCCGTGTCTCCCTCCTTTCCCCAGGCCCCCCGCTCATGCCCCGTGTGTCTCTCCCCTTCCCACCCACCCCATGCTCATGGCCCGTGTGTCTCTCCCCTTCCCGCCCACCCCCACCCCCCCCTTGTGCCCATGTCTCTCTCCCCTTTCCCCACCCCCGCTCATGCCCCATGTCTCCCTCCCCTTCCGCCACCCCCCGCTGATGCCCCATGTCTCCCTACTGTTCCCCCCACCCCCGCTCATGCCCCATGTCTCTCTCCCCTTCCCCCCACCCCGCTCATGCCCTGTGTATCTCTCCCCTTCCCCCCGCCCCCCGCTCATGCCCGGTGTTTCCCTCCCCTTCCCCCCACTCCCCGCTCATGCCCAGTGTTTCTCTCCACTTCCCCCAGCCCCCGCTCAGGCCCCGTGTCTCCCTCCTTTCCCCCCACCCCCCGCTCATGCCCCTTGTGTCTCTCCCCTTCCTCCCACCCCCCGCACATGCCCAGTGTGTCTCTCCCCTTCCCCCCACCCCCCGCTCATGCCCCGTGTCTCTCTCCCCTTCCCCCCACCCCCCGCTCATGCCCCGTGTGTCTCTCCCCTTCCCCCCACACCCCTCTCATGCCCCATGTCTCTCCCCCCTTTCCCCCACACCCCGCTCATGCCTCGTGTGTCTCACCCCTTCCCCCCGACCCCCCGCTCATGCCCCATGTGTCTCTTCCCTTCCCCCCACCCCCACTCATGCCCCGTGTCTCTCTCCCCTTCCACCCCACCCCCCGCTCATGCCCCATGTGTCTCTCCCCTTCCCCCTCACCCCCCGCTCATGCCCCGTGTCCCCCTACTGTTCCCCCAACCCCCGCTCATGCCCCGTGTCTCTCTCCGCTTCCCCCCACCGCCCGCTCATGCCCCGTGTCTCTCCGCTTCCCCCCACCCACCGCTCATGCCGCATGTCTCTCTCCCCTTCCCCCACCCCCGTTCATGCCCTGTGTTTCTCTCCCCTTACCCCCCGCTCATGCCCAGTGTCTCTCCCCCCACTAATACTCAGTGTCTATCCCAGTCCCCCCACCCCCGCTCATGCCCCGTGTCTCTCTCCCCTTCCCCCCACCCCCCACTCATGCCCCATGTCTCTCTCCCCTTCCCCCCACCCCCCGCTCATGCCCCGTGTCTCATCCCTTCCCCCCACCCCCCACTCATGCCTCATGTGTCTCTCCGCTTCCCCCTACCCCCCCTCATGCCCCGTGTCTCCCTACTGTTCCCGCCACACCCCGCTCATGCCCGTGTCTCTCCCCCACCCCCCACCCCATGCCCCGTGTCTCTCTCCTTCCCCCCACCCCCCGCTCATGCCCCTTGTGTCTCTCCCCTTCCCCCCACCCTCCGCACATGCCCAGTGTGTCTCTCCCCTTCCCCCCCACCCCCCACTCATGCCCCGTGTCTCTCTCCCCTTCCCCCACCGCCCGCTCATGCCCCGTGTCTCTCCCCTTCCCCCACCCCCTGCTCATGCCCCGTGTCTCCCTCCTTTCCCCCAGCCCCCCCGCTCATGCCCCGTGTGTCTCTCCCCTTCCCACCCACCCCATGCTCATGCCCCGTGTGTCTCTCCCCTTCCCCCCCGCTCATGCCCATTTCTCTCTCCCCTTTCCCCACCCTGCTCATGCCCCGTGTCTCCCTCCCTTTCCCCCACTCCCCGCTCATGCCCCATGTCTCCCTACTGTTCCCCCCACCCCCCGCTCATGCCCCGTGTTTCTTTCCCCTTCCCCCACCCCCCGCTCATGCCCCGTGTTTCTCTCCCCTTCCTCCCAGCCCCCGCTAATGCCCCGTGTCTCCCACCTTTCCCCCCACCCCCCGCTCATGCCCCTTGTGTCTCTCCCCTTCCTCGCACCCCCCACACATGCCCAGTGTGTCTCTCCCCTTCCCCCCACCCTCCACTCATGCCCCGTGTCTCTCTCCCCTTCCCCCCACCCCCCTCTCATGCCCCGTGTTTCTCTCCCCTTCCCTCCACCCCCCTCTCATGCCCCGTGTGTCTCTCCCCTTCCCCCCTACGCCCCGCTCATGCCCCGTGTGTCTCTCCCCTTCCCCCCACCCCCGCTCATGCCCTGTGTCTCCCTCCTTTCCCCCCACCCCCCGCTCATGCCATTTGTGTCTCTCCCCTTCCCCCACCCCCCGCTCACGCCCCGTGTGTCTCCCTTGTTCCCCCCCACCCCCGCTCATGCCCCGTGTGCCCTGTTCCCACCACCCCCGCTCATGACCTGTCTCCCTTGTGTTACCCCCACCCCCAGCTCATGCCCCGTGTCTCCCTCGTGTACCCCCTCAACCCCCGCTCATGCCCCGTGTGTCGCTTATTGCCCCCACCCCCTGCTCATGCCCCGTGTCTCCATCGTGTACCCCCTCACCCCCCGCTCATGGCCCATGTGTCTCCTGTTGCCCCCACCCCCCGCTCATGCCCCATGTCTCCCTCGTGTTCACTCCACCCCCCACTCATGCCCTGTGTCTCCATCGTGTACCCCTCACCCCCCACTCATGCCCCGTGTGTCTCTCCCCTCCCCCCCACCCCCCGCTAATGCCCTGTGTTTCTCCCCTTCCCCCAACCCCCGCTCATGTCCCGTGTCTCTCTCCCCTTCCCCCACCCCCCACTCATGCCCCATGTGTCACTCCCCTTCCCCCCACCCCCGCTCATGCCCCATGTCTCTCTCCCCTTCCCCCCACCCCCCGCTCATGCCCCGTGTGTCTCTCTCCTTCCCCCCCACCCCTCACTCATGCCCCGTGTGTCTCACCCCTTCCCCCCAACCCCCGCTCATGCCTCGTGTGTCTCACCCTTTCCCCCCGAGCCCCCGCTCATGCCCCATGTGTCTTTTCCCTTCCCCCCCACCCCCGCTCATGCCTCGTGTCTCTCTCCCCTTCCACCCCACCCCCCGCTCATGCCCCATGTGTCTCTCCACTTCCCGCCCACCCCCCGCTCATGCCCCGTGTCTCCCTTGTGTTAGCCCCCACCCCCGCTCATGCCCTGTGTGTCTCTCCCCTTCCCCCCACTCCCTGCTCATGCCCTGTGTGTCTCCCTTGTTCCCCCCACCCCCCGCTCATGACGCGTGTCTCTCTACCCTTCCCCCACCCCCGTTCATGCCCTGTGTTTCTCTCCCCTTACCCCCCGCTCATGCCCCGTGTCTCTCCCCTCCCCCCACTAATACTCAGTGTCTATCCCCATCCCACCCACCCCCCGCTCATGCCCCGTGTCTCTCTCCCCTTCCCCCACCCCCCACTCATGCCCCATGTCTCTCTCCCCTTTCCCCCACCCCCGCTCATGCCCCGTGTCTCATCCCTTCCCCCCCACCCCCCACTCATGCCTCGTGTGTCTCTCCCCTTCCCCCTACCCCCGTTCATGCCCCGTGTCTCCCTACTGTTCCCGCCACACCCCGCTCATGCCTGTGTATCTCCCCTTCCCCCCACCCCATGCTCATGCCCCGTGTCTCTCTTCCTTTCCCCCCCACCCCCGCTCATGCCCCGTGTCTCCCTACTGTTCCCCTCCACCCCCCGCTCATGCCCTGTGTGTCTCTCCCCTTCCCCCACCCCTCGCTCATGCCCCGTGTGTCTCTCCCCTTCCCCTCCACCCCCCGCTCATGGCCCGTGTCTCTCTTCCCTTCCCCCCCAGCCCCGCTCATGCTCTGTATCTCTCCCCTTCCCCCCACCACCTGCTCATGCCCCGTGTCTCTCTCCCCTTCCCCCTCACCCCCCACTCATGCCCCGTGTGTCTCTCCTCTTCCCCCTCACCCCCCGTTCATGCCCTGTGTCTCCCTACTGTTCCCCCCACCCCCGTTCATGCCCGTGTCTCTCTCCACTACCCCCTCACCCCCGCTCATGCCCTGTGTCTCCCCTGTTCCCCCCCACCCCCGCTCATGACTTGTCCCCCCTGTTACCCCCACCCCCCGCTTAGGCCCCGTGTCTCCCTTGTGTTACGCCCCCACCTCCCGCTCATGTCCCGTGTCTCCCTCGTGTTACCCCCCACCCATGCCCCCTGTTTCTCCCCTTCCCCTCCACCCCCCGCTCATGCCCCGTGTCTCTCCCCTTCCCCCCACCCCCTGCTCATGCCCCGTGTCTCCCTCCTTTCCCCCCACCCCCCGCTCATGCCATTTGTGTCTCTCCCCTTCCCCCACCCCCCGCCCCGTGTGTCTCCCTTGTTCCCCCCCACCCCCGCTCATGCCCCGTGTGCCCTGTTCCCCCCACCCCCGCTCATGACCTGTCTCCCTTGTGTTACCCCCACCCCCAGCTCATGCCCCGTGTCTCCCTCGTGTACCCCCTCAACCTTTGCTCATGCCCCGTGTGTCGCTTATTGCCCCCACCCCCTGCTCATGCCCCGTGTCTCCATCGTGTACCCCCTCACCCCCCGCTCATGGCCCATGTGTCTCCTGTTGCCCCCACCCCCCGCTCATGCCCCATGTCTCCCTCGTGTTCACTCCACCCCCCACTCATGCCCTGTGTCTCCATCGTGTACCCCTCACCCCCCACTCATGCCCCGTGTGTCTCTCCCCTCCCCCCCACCCCCCTCTAATGCCCTGTGTTTCTCCCCTTCCCCTAACCCCCGCTCATGTCCCGTGTCTCTCTCCCCTTCCCCCACCCCCCACTCATGCCCCATGTGTCACTCCCCTTCCCCCCACCCCCGCTCATGCCCCATGTCTCTCTCCCCTTCCCCCCACCCCCCGCTCATGCCCCGTGTGTCTCTCTCCTTCCCCCCCACCCCTCACTCATGCCCCGTGTGTCTCACCCCTTCCCCCCAACCCCCGCTCATGCCTCGTGTGTCTCACCCTTTCCCCCCGAGCCCCCGCTCATGCCCCATGTGTCTTTTCCCTTCCCCCCCACCCCCCGCTCATGCCTCGTGTCTCTCTCCCCTTCCACCCCACCCCCCGCTCAGGCCCCATGTGTCTCTCCCCTTCCCGCCCACCCCCCGCTCATGCCCCGTGTCTCCCTTGTGTTAGCCCCCACCCCCGCTCATGCCCTGTGTGTCTCTCCCCTTCCCCCCACTCCCCGCTCATGCCCCGTGTGTCTCCCTTGTTCCCCCCACCCCCCGCTCATGACGCGTGTCTCTCTCCCCTTCCCCCACCCCCGTTCATGCCCTGTGTTTCTCTCCCCTTACCCCCCGCTCATGCCCCGTGTCTCTCCCCTCCCCCCACTAATACTCAGTGTCTATCCCCATCCCACCCACCCCCCGCTCATGCCCCGTGTCTCTCTCCCCTTCCCCCACCCCCCACTCATGCCCCATGTCTCTCTCCCCTTCCCCCCACCCCCGCTCATGCCCCGTGTCTCATCCCTTCCCCCCCACCCCCACTCATGCCTCGTGTGTCTCTCCCCTTCCCCCTACCCCCGTTCATGCCCCGTGTCTCCCTACTGTTCCCGCCACACCCCGCTCATGCCTGTGTATCTCCCCTTCCCCCCACCCCATGCTCATGCCCCGTGTCTCTCTCCCCTTCCCCCCCACCCCCACTCATGCCCCGTGTCTCCCTACTGTTCCCCTCCACCCCCCGCTCATGCCCTGTGTGTCTCTCCCCTTCCCCCACCCCTCGCTCATGCCCCGTGTGTCTCTCCCCTTCCCCTCCACCCCCCGCTCATGCCCCGTGTCTCTCTTCCCTTCCCCCCCAGCCCCGCTCATGCCCTGTATCTCTCCCCTTCCCCCAACCACCTGCTCATGCCCCATGTCTCTCTCCCCTTCCCCCACACCCCCCACTCATGCCCCGTGTGTCTCTCCTCTTCCCCCTCACCCCCGTTCATGCCCTGTGTCTCCCTACTGTTCCCCCCACCCCCGTTCATGCCCGTGTCTCTCTCCACTACCCACTCACCCCCGCTCATGCCCTGTGTCTCCCCTGTTCCCCCCCACCCCCGCTCATGACTTGTCCCCCCTGTTACCCCCACCCCCCGCTTAGGCCCCGTGTCTCCCTTGTGTTACGCCCCCACCTCCCGCTCATGTCCCGTGTTTCCCTCGTGTTACCCCCCACCCATGCCCCCTGTTTCTCCCCTTCCCCTCCACCCCCCGCTCATGCCCCGTGTCTCTCCCCTTCCCCCCACCCCCTGCTCATGCCCCGTGTCTCCCTCCTTTCCCCCAGCCCCCCACTCGTACCCCGTGTTTCTCTCCCCTTCCCACCCACCCTATGCTCATGGCCCGTGTGTCTCTCAACTTCCCCCCCACCCCCCTCTCATGCCCCGTGTCTCCCTCCCCTTCTCCCCAACCCCTCGCTCATGCCCCATGCCTCCCTACTGTTCCCCCCACCCCCCGCTCATGCCCCATGTCTCCCTCCCATTCTCCCCGCCCCTCTCATGCCTCGTGTCTCTCTCCCCTTCCCCCCACCCCCGCTCATGCCCCGTGTCTCTCCCCTTCCCCCCACCCCCTGCTCATGCCCCGTGTCTCCCTCCTTTCCCCCAGCCCCCCACTCGTACCCCGTGTTTCTCTCCCCTTCCCACCCACCCTATGCTCATGGCCCGTGTGTCTCTCAACTTCCCCCCCACCCCCACCCCCCTCTCATGCCCCGTGGCTCCCTCCCCTTCTCCCCAACCCCCCGCTCATGCCCCATGTCTCCCTACTGTTCCCCCCACCCCCCGCTCATGCCCCATGTCTCTCTCCCCTTCCCCCCGCCCCTCTCATGCCTTGTGTCTCTCTCCCCTTCCCCCCACCCCCGCTTAGGCCCCGTGTCTCCCTTGTGTTATGCCCCCACCTCCCGCTCATGCCCCATGTCTCCCTCGTGTTACCTCCCACCCATGCCCCGTGTATCTCCCCTTCCCCTCCACCCCCCGCTCATGCCCCGTGTCTCTCCCCTTCCCCTCACCCCCTGCTCATGCCCCGTGTCTCCCTCCTTTCCCCCTGCCCCCGGCTCATGCCCCGTGTGTCTCTCCCCTTCCCACCCACCCTATGCTCATGCCCCGTGTGTCTCTCAACTTACCCCCCACCCCCACCCCCCGCTCATGCCCCATGTCTGCCTCCCCTTCTCCCCACCCCCCACTCATGCCCCATGTCTCCCTACTGTTCCCCCCACCCCCGCTCATGCCCCATGTCTCTCTCCCCTTCCCCCACCCCTCTCATGCCTCGTGTCTCTCTCCCCTTCCCCCCACCCCCGCTCATGTCCCGTGTTTCTCCCCCTTCCCCCAGCTCCCGCTCATGCCCTGTGTCTCCCTCCTTTCCCCCACCCCCCGCTCATGCCCCTTGTGTCTCTCCCCTTCCGCCCACCCCCCGCACATCCCCAGTGTGTCTCTCCCCTTCCCCCCACCCCCCGCTCATGCCCTGTGTCTCTCTCCCCTTCCCCCCACCCCCCGCCCCGTGTGTCTCTCCCCTTCCCCCCACCCCCCGTTCATGCCCCATGTCTCTCCCCCTTCCCCCCACACCCCGCTCATGCCCCGTGTGTCTCTCCCCTTCCCCCACCCCCCGCTCATGCCTCGTGTGTCTCTCCCCTTCCCCCCATGCCCCGCTCATGCCCCGTGTGTCTCTCCCCTTCCCCCCACCCCGCGCTCATGCCTCGCGTCTCCCTCCTTTCCCCCCACCCCCCGCTCATGCCCTGTGTGTCTCTCCCCTTCCCCCACCCCCCGCTCATGCCCCGTCTGTCTCCCTTGTTCCCCCCAACCCCCGATCATGCCCCATGTGCCCTGTTCCCCCCACCCCTGCTCATGACATGTCTCCCTTGTGTTACCCCACCCCCAGCTCATGCCCCATGTCTCCCTTGTGTTACCCCCCACTCCCGCTCATGCCCCGTGTCTCCCTCGTGTTACCCCCCACCCCCGCTCATGCCCCGTGTCTCCCTTGTGTTACCCCCCACCCCCTGCTCATGCCCTGTGTCTCCCTTGTGTTACCCCCCAACCCCGCTCATGCCCCGTGTCTCCCTTGTGTTACCCCCCGCTCATGCCCCATGTCTCCCGTGTGTTACACCCACCCCTCGCTCATGGCCCGTGTCTCCCTCCTTTCCCCCATCACCCGGTCATGCCCCGTGTCTCCCCTGTTCCCCCCACCCCCGCTCATGCCCAGTGTCTCTCTCCTGTTCCCCCCACCCCCGCTCATGCCCCGTGTCTCCCCTGTTCCCCACACCCCCTGCTCATGCCCCGTGTTTCCCTTGTGCACCCCCACCCCCGCTCATGCCCCGTGTCTCCTGTTGTCCCCCCACCCTCCAGTCATGTCCCGTGTCTCCCTCCTGTACCCCCACCCCCTATCCAACACTCATGCCCTGTGTTTCCCTCCTGTACCCCCACCCCCCGCTCATGCCCCATGTTTCCCTTGTTTTCCCCGCACCCCCCCGCTCATGCCCCATGTTACTCCCCCACCCTCCGCTCATGCCCCATGGCTTCCTTGTGTTACCCCCCACCCCCGCTCATGCCCCGTGTCTCCCTCGTGTTTCCCCCACACCCCGCTCATGCCCTGTGTCTCGTGTTGCCCCCACCCCCTGCTCATGCCACGTGTCTCCCTCGTGTTACACCCCACCCCCTCCCGCTAATGCCCCATGTCCCCCTCGTGTTCCCCCCACCTGCTCATGCCTCGTGTCTCTCTCCTTTACCCCCGCCCCCCCGCTCATGCCCCGTGTGTGCGCCCTGTTCCCCCACTGTCAAGACCGGTAGGGGGTGTCTGTCCTTCTGCTCTCTATATGGTAGAGGAGAGGCACAGGAGACCCCAGCCAAGATTCTCTAATATGGTAGCAATGGACGAGCAATCAAGGCCTAGCTTCTCAGGAGGTGATGCAGGCTGGTTCTTAAGTACAGTGTATCCCCAAGCCCCCACAAAGGAATGTCCACACACTGTATTACTGAAAACACAGCCTTTATATAATTAATATTCAAGGGTCATGTACACTTATCACAACAACGCACTTTGTGCTCAGGAAAATCAATAATGGTAAATATCTACAATTCTAAAGTGGTACCACTAATATTAGACCTCATTAAAGTGCATTCATAATACTGTAAAAATGGCACGCAGATCAATAAGAAGGAAACCAGCAATAGAGAGAGGAGAGATAACAGATGGTTGAAACAATAGGCAGAAGACTGGCCCTCGCTACTGGACACAGTTCTGTGTGGAGATCCCCCCACCTGGGCAACCTGTAAAATAAAGAGATATAACACAAGCCCAGTCCATATATTGTTCAATAGTCTTATTCTCTCCTACAATGTTTTTACCCCCCCAATGTACCTGGTGGAGTCGAGTTCTTCGAAGAGGCGTCGACAGATCCTTCTTGAATGACCCCCTTTAAAGCAGGAGTCACGGATCGTCGAGAGGCGTCGAGAAACGTCGAAGACCTCGGGGTTCGGCGACGGGGAATCGACGGCCCTTCTTGAATGCCTTCCCTTTCAAGCGGGAGGCACGGGGCGTCGAACGTCTGTCGACAAACGAGGTAGAACGATGTCGAAGAGGCGGCAGCTTCGCCCGAGCGGTACTCGTCGGCGTCGAGGCGTCGGCGTCCTGCAAGGCGGAGGTGTGCGGGGCACCTCGATGACAATAGTTCTGGACCGCAAAGATTGTAGAGACGGGAGCCCAGCAAGGGCGTCGGGTCGTCTGAGTCTTTGAGGTCGTTGGGTGGCGGGAAACCCACCGGCAGGTTTCTCCTCGGCGCGTTGGTCGTCCTCGACTTTCACCGGCAGGATAAGCGGTCGGTGATGCGGTCGAGGGAGTCCTTCGATTGAATGTTCTTAGGCAAAGGAGCGGACGGCTCCGGTCGACGGCGGCACGGCGTCAAGTGGTTCCCACGGCTGGGCAACACAACTTCGACGGGCCTCCAGCGGTTACACAAACCTGCGAACCCTGGTCGACGGCAATGGACTTCGACGGCGTCGATGTCCGGGTGCTTCACTTCGATCTCCTAGGCGGTCCCGTCTCGGGTCGGCAGCCTTTCGAGGGTCTGACTTCCAGGGCGCTTCGGCGAAGATGTAGCGGTGCTCGATGATCCCTCGGAGCACGGGAAGAGGGCGCCTTACCAGGTCCTCTCTCGGGTCAGTCCTCGACGAATTCGGCAACCTTCAGATCGGTCGAAGCAAATGCCACAGCAAGTCTTCTTCTTCCAGCTGGACGTCGAGGATCAGCAGTTCCAGTTACTCTTAGAGTGGAGACTCAGCTCCAGGATGCTTCTGAACGTTCCTGAACGTTCCTGAACCATTTCCAGTGGTGAGAGGTCCCCAGATATACTATTCTGTCTCTCATCCACACTGCTGGCACACACACAGCAGCCAATCACACAGAAGGGCATTCATGCAGTCAGTCAGCCAATCAGGCACACAGTGCATTCAGGCCACACTCCTCCCTTTCAGACACTCACAACAAGGAATGTGGATTGGGACAAGTACCCAGCCATTCAACACTACACACTGCATTCAGGCCAGTTTCGGGCAGGGCTATCTCAGTCTTTGTCTCACATGCCAGAAACCAGACAACCACAACAAGGAGTGTATATTGGTCACCCACTCCATTCACCCAGGTCCCACCCACAGGAGGTACCCACAACATACAGTCACTGGGAAGGCTCCAGTCAGTCTAGCTGGGCCTTCACAACAACACCATATATGGAACTTCCACCCAACAGCCAGTCAGGGGGAAGGGACAGAGTCAGGGCTTCCCAGGACTTTGGGAAAAACAAGATAACAGGCAATAGAAAGCAAGAGGCCACAGGGGCCATCTTGTTTCCTATCAGGAATCAACTGATTCCAATGGCAGGGCCTGGGTATCCCAAAATGGAGGACACCCAGAGCACCTGTCAAATTCAGCATGGAGCTGCCACCAGCCCATACCCTGCTCTGTGGGCCACCCACAGGTGCCCAAAAACATACACTAGGGGCACAGGGTTGTACCCCTACCCATGGGTGCCATAAGGGTAACCCATGGGTCTGTTCACCAAACCAAAAGAGAGAGCTGCACTGCCAGGAGTCCCAAATTGACTCATGGGCAGAAAACATGACAGAACACATGATAAAAGGCAGTAAAGGACAAGGATTCAGAGGCCCTGTCCCCCTGATGCATTTCCAGCATCACAGTCGCCCCCCCCAGACTGAGGTGGACGGTGTCTAATCTCCCACGGGATAGACACCCTCATCCAGACGGTCAACATACCTTCTGGAAAGGCCATCTGCATTATCGTGACTCTTCCCTGGTCTGTGCTCTATGGTGAAGTCTAGCCCTTGCAGGCTAATGGACCACCTGAGCAATTTCGGATTCTCACCCTTCATCTGCATAAGCCACTTCAGGGGCTTATGATCTGTTTGGACCTTGAAGGTGGACCCCGTAAGGTAGGGCCTAAAACTCCTAAGGCTCCAAACTATGCTAAAACACTCCTTTTCAACAGTAGCCCACTTAAGTTCTCTACCCTTGAGTTGTCTACTGATGAATATGATAGGATGTTCTCTCCCTTTGTCATCTAACTGGGACAAGACAGCTCCAATTCCGGTGTCGCAGGCATCCATCTGGACGATAAAGGGTCGGCTGTAGTCAGGCGCACACAACACAGGTGCCCTACACAGACTTTCTTTCAAGCCATCAAAGGCCCTCTGACAGTCTTCGGTCCAATTAACCTTCCTAGGCTGTTTGGGTGAAGTTAGAGCTGTCAGGGGTGCAGCTATGGTTCCATAGTCTGCCATGAAATTGCGATAGTACCCAGTGAGGCCCAAAAAGGCTCTCACCTGGGTTTGAGTAGTGGGAGTCTCCCAGTTCCGTACGTCCTGTACCTTACTGGAGAGGGGTTGGATTTGACCCCCTCCTACCTCATGACCAAGATAGGTAACTTTCCCCTGAGCTATCTGGCACTTGGTGGCCTTGATAGTGAGGTTAGCCCTTTTCAAGGCCTGCAACACCTTATCCAGATGTGTCAAATGCTCTTCCCAGGTGGAACTGTAGACGGCAATGTCGTCTAAGTAAGCCACACAAAAGGCTTCCAGCCCACTGAGCGCATGGTTGACCAATCTCTGGAAGGTGGCAGGGGCATTCTTCAACCCAAAAGGCATGACCCTAAACTGGTAGAGTCCCTCAGGTGTTGAGAAAGCCGTCTTTTCCTTGGCATGGTCGGTCAGAGCTATTTGCCAATAGCCTGAGGTAAGGTCAAAGGTGCTCACAAATTTGGCAGCACCTATGGTGTCCACGAGCTCATCAGCCCTGGGCAATGGGTGCGCGTCAGTTTTGGTGACGGCATTGACTCCTCGGTAGTCCACACAGAACCTCCAATCCTTGGTACCCGCCTGGGAACTTGCCTTGGGGACAAGGACCACTGGACTGGACCAGGGACTGGTTGAGGGTTCAATAACACCCAGATCCAACATCTTGGCGACCTCAGCCTGGATGTGGTTCTTGACGGTATCTGACATACGGTAGCACCTGCTTTTGACAGGCACACTGTCACCAGTGTCAATTTCGTGCTTACACCACGGTGTAAGGCCCGGTGTCAGTGAAAACAGAGAGGCATACTGCTGGAGCAAAGCCCTGCAGGCCCTCTGCTGCTCTGTTGTCAAATCTGGAGAGAGATGTACTCCCTCCACTGAGCCATCCTGAGGGTTGCTATGCAGCAAATCAGGAAGGGGCTCACTCTCATCCTCTTCTTGCCCTGAAGCTAGCAAGAGACATGAGACCTCTGCTCGCCTGTGGAAAGGCTTGAGCCTGTTGACATGGAATACCTGGGGGGCTACCCCAGAGGCTCCCATGTCAACCAGATAATTGACTTCGCCCATCTTGGAGATGATCCTGAAGGGTCCAGTTCACTTGTCTGCCAAAGCTCTAGGCTTGGTAGGCTCCATCACAAGGATTTCCTGTCCCGGAGTCCAATCCACTTGCGAAGCTTTAAGGTCATGCCAGTACTTATTCAATTCCTGGCTGGCCTTGAGATTTGCTGTTGCCTGACCCATCATTTGTGTCATCCTCAGCCTGAGGCCTAACACATAGTCCCCCACTTGCTTGGCGGGACCGGGAGGGGTGGCTTCCAAGCCTTCTCGGATCAAGGCGAGGGGCCCCCTCACGGGATGTCCAAAGAGTAACTCAAAGGGGCTGAAACCAACACCCTCTTGAGGTACCTCTCTGTAAGCAAACAGCAGGCATGGCAGGAGGAGATCCCATTTCCTCCTTAGGGGTTCTTCCAAAGCCCCTAGCATGCCCTTGAGAGTTTTATTAAATCTCTCAACCAGACCATTGGTCTGGGGGTGGTAAGAGGTCGAGAACTTGTAGGTTACCCCGCACTCTTTCCACATGGTTTTCATGTAACTAGACATGAAGTTGGATCCTCGGTCAGAGACAACCTCCTTGGGGAATCCAACACGGGTGAAAATGCCCAGGAGAGCCCTGGCAACCACCTTGGCAGTAACAGTCCGAAGGGGTATTGCCTCAGGGTACCTGGTGGCATGATCTACCAAGACCAGGATGAACCGATGTCCACCTGAAGTGGGAGGGTCAAGGGGACCGACGATGTTGATGCCCACCCTCTCAAATGGTGTGCCAACCACTGGTAATGGCTGCAGTGGGGCAATGACCCTGCCTCCAGTCTTGCCAGACAACTGACAAGTGGGGCAGGTCCTGCAGTGGGACTCCACCTCTACTCCCATCCGTGGCCAGTAGAAATGGGCAGAGAGCCTCTGCTTAGTCTTCTTGGTCCCAAGATGACCAGCCAAGGGCACCTCATGCGCCAACTGCAGAAGGAAGGGCCTGTAAACCTGGGGTACCACCAACCTCTTGCGGGCACCAGGTTCAGGCTTAGTGGGCTCACTAACAAGGAGCTCACCCTCCCAATAAATCCGGAAATTCCTAGGCACTTTTCCTTGTGCCTGGGACAGGGCCTGTTTCCTCAGACCCTCGAGAGAGTGGCACTCCCTCTGTCCCCTACAGAAGTCTGCCCGGGAGGGTCCCCCTTCAGCTAACAAGCATTGAAGGTCGGGATGATCCTCTGGGTTGAGAACCTCTCCCACAGGAGAGTCTTCTGCCTCTTCTCCCAAAGGAGTTGAGTTTGGGTTTTCCACTGGACCCAGCCCGTCCGGAGCATGGATCCCAATGGGTGCAGCAGGAAGAGAAGGTGCTCCCTCCACAGAGGTGGCCTTCTTGGTCTTCCGCCTTGTTGCCTTAGGCCTCGCCTTTGGCTCGGGTATCTGACCCACAGCCAGACCCGGTGTCACCTGTGACCTAGTGACTGCAGCAGCAGTCATGGGAAGACCATCCGAGATCAACCCCAACTCTACTAGATCATTCCCTAACAAAATGTTAGCAGGGACATTGTGCTGAACCAGGACAGGAAGCTTCGCTGTCTTGTCTCCAATCATGAGTGTGACTAAGGCTACAGGCGATAATTTGGGAGGCCCACCAGCTAACCTGGTGGTTCTCAGAGGAGCACCTACATAGTCCTCTGGCTTGAGCAGGGTCCTGTCCACCACTGTCATGCTTGCCCCAGTGTCTCTCAAGCCAGTAGAAGGCTGGCCATTCAAGAGGACACTTCTCAAAAACCTACGGGTGTTCTGCGGGATAGTCGCCAGTACTTCTGCGTACTGGTCCCAGGCCCCAAGGGACACTAAGGAAATCTCTACAGGAGCACCAAAGGTGATTCCTGTAGAGGAGGGGAGGACAGTGGCCTCCACCTCAGGCCTGGGGTAAGGGTAGCTCAGGCTGACAGCCTGTACTCCAAGTGACTTACCTTTACACTTGGAGTCACCCCTTTTGTGATCCAGGGCCCCACAGTCCCAACAAGTGCCAGGAGTGCGGGGTACGGTACTGGAACCACTGGGAGCCTGCTTTGCAGCAGGTGGACCACTACTCTTATTCCCACCCACAGATGACTTATCCCCACTAGGTTTTTGGGTCTTAGGAGAGGAAGGTTTTGGTTTACCCGACTGTGATTGCTTTTGGGACTCCTCAGCTTTCTGAGAGGTCCCCTTTTCTTTGTCCTTGTCCTTCCCACTGGAGTCCTTATGGGACATCCGGTGGGAGACCCACTTGTCAGCCAACCTAGCCAGCTTAAAGGGGTCCAAAATGTTCTGGTCAGCCACATACTGACGCAGCTCTGGTGAACAGGCTTCAGAAAAATGCTCAAAAAACAGCAGGTGGGATAATTCAGCAAAAGTTTTCACCTGGTAACCATCAATCCACCCCATCATGTTCATGTGCGCAGCACTCACCCAGTCAACCCAAGACATATTCTCTCTTTTCTTAAAATCCCTGAACCTTTTAAGATATTGGGTAGGTGTCTTGCCAAACTTGGCAATTAAAGCAGACTTCATACACTCATACTGACCCCTTTCTTCCACACTCAGCTTCAGAATACAGTCATATCCAGTTTGAGGCACTCTGCTTAACAAACACTTAGCCCAATCTCTTTTATCCACATCATGAATTGCACAAGCCATTTCAAACGCTTCAATCCATTGGAGGATATCTGAACCCTCCAAAAACACACCAACCAAGTCTTTCATAAACTTGGTGGCTGGGGACCTGACACTCTCACTGGTTTTAGCTGAAGTCTCCACTCTAGCTTTCTCTAGCTGGATCCTCTGACATTCAGTGTCCTTGTCTTTGAGCGCAAGATCCCTATTCTTGAGTTCCACTTGCTGTGCCAGCTCCTCTTTCTTAAGCTCAGCTTCTATTTCCAACTTGCGATATTCAAAGGCCAATTTCATCCTTAATAACTCAAGTTCCATGGAATTGCTGGGGTTTGGAACAGAGGCAGCAGGAAGGGTGGCATTCCCAGAAACAGATTCAGCGACAACCCCAGGGGCAGAGTCCTCATTGGTTGCACCCCCCCCTTCATCAAGAGTTTCACCATCCGTCTGGTAGTCCACCAGGGCAGCTATCAGCTCAGCCCTAGACTTATCCACAAAGTCTAGCTCCCTGGCTTCACAAGCACTCTGGAGAGCCTCTAAGCTCATCCGAGTCAATTTACCATTTGCAATGGGCTCCATTGCTTGTAATGCAGTTATTTGGTACACACCCAAACCTTAATCCAATAAAGTGCGGATATTTTGTAAGTGGCACGGTTATACACTGAGTCTTAAAACCATAAGCATCCCACCGCTGCCACCAGCTTGTAAAGACCGGTAGGGGGTGTCTGTCCTTCTGCTCTCTATATGGTAGAGGAGAGGCACAGGAGACCCCAGCCAAGATTCTCTAATATGGTAGCAATGGACGAGCAATCAAGGCCTAGCTTCTCAGGAGGTGATGCAGGCTGGTTCTTAAGTACAGTGTATCCCCAAGCCCCCACAAAGGAATGTCCACACACTGTATTACTGAAAACACAGTCTTTATATAATTAATATTCAAGGGTCATGTACACTTATCACAACAACGCACTTTGTGCTCAGGAAAATCAATAATGGTAAATATCTACAATTCTAAAGTGGTACCACTAATATTAGACCTCATTAAAGTGCATTCATAATACTGTAAAAATGGCACGCAGATCAATAAGAAGGAAACCAGCAATAGAGAGAGGAGAGATAACAGATGGTTGAAACAATAGGCAGAAGACTGGCCCTCGCTACTGGACACAGTTCTGTGTGGAGATCCCCCCACCTGGGCAACCTGTAAAATAAAGAGATATAACACAAGCCCAGTCCATATATTGTTCAATAGTCTTATTCTCTCCTACAATGTTTTTACCCCCCCAATGTACCTGGTGGAGTCGAGTTCTTCGAAGAGGCGTCGACAGATCCTTCTTGAATGACCCCCTTTAAAGCAGGAGTCACGGATCGTCGAGAGGCGTCGAGAAACGTCGAAGACCTCGGGATTCGGCGACGGGGAATCGACGGCCCTTCTTGAATGCCTTCCCTTTCAAGCGGGAGGCACGGGGCGTCGAACGTCCGTCGACAAACGAGGTAGAACGATGTCAAAGAGGCGGCAGCTTCGCCCGAGCGGTACTCGTCGGCGTCGAGGCGTCGGCGTCCTGCAAGGCGGAGGTGTGCGGGGCACCTCGATGACAATAGTTCTGGACCGCAAAGATTGTAGAGACGGGAGCCCAGCAAGGGCGTCGGGTCGTCCGAGTCTTTGAGGTCGTTGGGTGGCGGGAAACCCACCGGCAGGTTTCTCCTCGGCGCGTTGGTCGTCCTCGACTTTCTCCGGCAGGATAAGTGGTCGGCGATGCGGTCGAGGGAGTCCTTCGATTGAATGTTCTTAGGCAAAGGAGCGGACGGCTCCGGTCGTCGGCGGCACGGCGTCAAGTGGTTCCCACGGCTGGGCAACACAACTTCGACGGGCCTCCAGCGGTTACACAAACCTGCGAACCCTGGTCGACGGCAATGGACTTCGACGGCGTCGATGTCCGGGTGCTTCACTTCGATCTCCTAGGCGGTCCCGTCTCGGGTCGGCAGCCTTTCGAGGGTCTGACTTCCAGGGCGCTTCGGCGAAGATGTAGCGGTGCTCGATGATCCCTCGGAGCACGGGAAGAGGGCGCCTTACCAGGTCCTCTCTCGGGTCAGTCCTCGACGAATTCGGCAACCTTCAGATCGGTCGAAGCAAATGCCACAGCAAGTCTTCTTCTTCCAGCTGGACGTCGAGGATCAGCAGTTCCAGTTACTCTTAGAGTGGAGACTCAGCTCCAGGATGCTTCTGAACGTTCCTGAACCATTTCCAGTGGTGAGAGGTCCCCAGATATACTATTCTGTCTCTCATCCACACTGCTGGCACACACACAGCAGCCAATCACACAGAAGGGCATTCATGCAGTCAGTCAGCCAATCAGGCACACAGTGCATTCAGGCCACACTCCTCCCTTTCAGACACTCACAACAAGGAATGTGGATTGGGACAAGTACCCAGCCATTCAACACTACACACTGCATTCAGGCCAGTTTCGGGCAGGGCTGTCTCAGTCTTTGTCTCACATGCCAGAAACCAGACAACCACAACAAGGAGTGTATATTGGTCACCCACTCCATTCACCCAGGTCCCACCCACAGGAGGTACCCACAACATACAGTCACTGGGAAGGCTCCAGTCAGTCTAGCTGGGCCTTCACAACAACACCATATATGGAACTTCCACCCAACAGCCAGTCAGGGGGAAGGGACAGAGTCAGGGCTTCCCAGGACTTTGGGAAAAACAAGATAACAGGCAATAGAAAGCAAGAGGCCACAGGGGCCATCTTGTTTCCTATCAGGAATCAACTGATTCCAATGGCAGGGCCTGGGTATCCCAAAATGGAGGACACCCAGAGCACCTGTCAAATTCAGCATGGAGCTGCCACCAGCCCATACCCTGCTCTGTGGGCCACCCACAGGTGCCCAAAAACATACACTAGGGGCACAGGGTTGTACCCCTACCCATGGGTGCAATAAGCGTATCCCATGGGTCTGTTCACCAAACCAAAAGAGAGAGCTGCACAGCCAGGAGTCCCAAATGGACTCATGGGCAGAAAACATGACAGAACACACGATAAAAGGCAGTAAAGGACAAGGATTCAGAGGCCCTGTCCCCCTGATGCATTTCCAGCATCACACCCACCCCCTGCTCATGCCCTGTGTGTGCACCCTGTTCCCCCACCCCCACTCATGCCCCGTGTGTGCGCTCTGTTCTGTTCCCCCACCCCCGCTCATGCCCCGTGTGTGTGCCCTCTTCCCCCACCCCCGCTCATGACCCGTGTGGGCCCTGTTCCCCCACCCCCGCTCATGCCCCGTGTGCGCCCTGTTCCCCCCAGCCCCACTCATGCCCCGTGTCTCCCTCTTGTTCCCCCCACCCCCGCTCATGCCCCGTGTCTCCCCTGTTCCCCCCACCCCTGCTCATGCCCCGTGTCTCTCTCCTGTTCCCCCCACCCCCGCTCATGCCCCATGTCTCCCCTGTTCCCCACACCCCCTGCTCATGCCCCGTGTTTCCCTCGTTTACCTCCCACCCCCTGCTCATGCCCCGTGTCTCCTGTTGCCCCCCACCCCCTCCCGCTCATACCCCATGTCCCCCTTGTGTTCCCCCCACCTGCTCATGCCCCGTGTCTCTCTCCTTTCCCCCCACCCCCGCTCATGCCCCGTGTGTGCACCCTGTTCCCCCACCCCCCGCTCATGCCCCGTGTGTGCGCCCTGTTCCCCCACCCCCTGGTCATGCCTCGTGTGTGCGCCCTGTTCCCCCACACCCACTTATGCCCCGTGTGCACCCTGTTCCCCCACCCATGCTCATGCCCCGTCTGCGCCCTGTTCCCCCCACTCCCGCTCATGCCCCGTGTCTCCCGCGTGTTCCCCCCACCCCCCGCTCATGCCCCCTGTCTCCCTCGTGTACCCCCTCAACCCCCGCTCATGCCCTGTGTGTCACTTGTTGCCCCATCCCCCGCTCATGCCCCGTGTGTGCACCCTGTTCCCCCACACCGGCTTTTGCCCCGTGTGCGCACTGTTTCCCCACCCACGCTCATGCCCCGTCTGTGCCCTGTTCCCCCCACCCCCGCTCATGCCCCGTGTCTCCCTCGTGTACCCCTTCACCCCCCCGCTCATGGCCCGTGTGTCTCCTGTTGCCCCCACCCTCCGCTCATGCCCCTCGTCTATCCTGTTCCCCCACCCTCGCTCATGCCCCGTGTCTCCCTCCTTTCCCCCCACCACCCCGCTCATGCCCCGTGTGTGCCCTGTTTCCCCCACCCCCGGTGTGTCTCTCCCCTTCACCCCCACCCCCACCCCAACCCCCCGCTCATGCCCGTGTCTCTCTCCCCTTCCCCCACCCCCGCTCATGCCCCGTGTCTCCCTCCCCTTCCCCCCACCCCCCGCTCATGCCCCATGTCTCCCTACTGTTCCCCCGACCCCCCGCTCATGCCCCATGTCTCTCTCCCCTTCCCCCTCACTCCCGCTCATGCCCTGTGTTTCTCTCCCCTTACCCCAGCCCCTGCTCATGCCCCGTGTCTCCCTCCTTTCCCCCCACCCCCCGCTCATGCCCCTTGTGTCTCTCCCCTTCCCCCACCCTCCCGCACATGCCCAGTGTGTCTCTCCCCTTCCCCCCACCCCCCGCTCATGCCCCGTGTCTCTCTCCCCTTCCCCCCACCCCGGCTCATGCCCCGTGTGTCTCTCCCCTTCCCCCCACCCCCTCTCATGCCCCATGTCTCTCCCCCTTCCCCCCACACCCCGCTCATGCCCCATTTTTCTCTCCCCCTCCCCCACCCCCCGCTCATGCCCCGTGTGTCTCCCTTGTTCCCCCCTCCCCCCGCTCATGCCCGTGTCTCCCTTGTGTTAGCCCCCACCCCCGCTCATGCCCTGTGTGTCTCTCCCCTTCCCCCCACTCCCCGCTCATGCCCCGTGTGTCTCCCTTGTTCCCCCCACCCTCCGCTCATGCCCCGTGTGCCCTGTTCCCCCCACCCCCGCTCATGACCTGTCTCCCTTGTGTTACCCCCAGCTCATGCCCCGTGTCTCCCTTGTGTTACCCACCTCCCCCCGCTCATGCCCCGTGTCTCCCTCGTGTTACCCCCACCCCCGCTCATGGCCCGTGTCTCCCTTGTGTTACCCCCCACCCCCTGCTCATGCCCTGTGTCTCCCTTGTGTTACCCTCCACCCCCCGCTCATGCCCCGTTTCTCCATTGTGTTACCCCCTGCTCATGCCCCATGTCTCCCTTGTGTTACCCCCCACCCCCCGCTCATGCCCCGTGTCTATCCTGTTCCCCCACCCTCGCTCATGCCCTGTGTCTCCCTCCTTTCCCCCCACCCCCGCTCATGCCCCGTGTCTCCCTCGTGTACCCCCTCACCCCCCCGCTCATGGCCCGTGTGTCTCCTGTTGCCCCCACCCTCCGCTCATGCCCCTCGTCTATCCTGTTCCCCCACCCTCGCTCATGCCCCGTGTCTCCCTCCTTTCCCCCCACCACCCCGCTCATGCCCCCTGTGTGCCCTGTTTCCCCCACCCCCGGTGTGTCTCTCCCCTTCACCCCCACCCCCACCCCAACCCCCCGCTCATGCCCGTGTCTCTCTCCCCTTCCCCCACCCCCGCTCATGCCCCGTGTCTCCCTCCCCTTCCCCCCACCCCCCGCTCATGCCCCATGTCTCCCTACTGTTCCCCCGACCCCCCGCTCATGCCCCATGTCTCTCTCCCCTTCCCCCCCACTCCCGCTCATGCCCTGTGTTTCTCTCCCCTTACCCCAGCCCCTGCTCATGCCCCGTGTCTCCCTCCTTTCCCCCCACCCCCCGCTCATGCCCCTTGTGTCTCTCCCCTTCCCCCACCCTCCCGCACATGCCCAGTGTGTCTCTCCCCTTCCCCCCACCCCCCGCTCATGCCCCGTGTCTCTCTCCCCTTCCCCCCACCCCGGCTCATGCCCCGTGTGTCTCTCCCCTTCCCCCCACCCCCTCTCATGCCCCATGTCTCTCCCCCTTCCCCCCACACCCCGCTCATGCCCCATTTTTCTCTCCCCTTCCCCCACCCCCCGCTCATGCCCCGTGTGTCTCCCTTGTTCCCCCCTCCCCCCGCTCATGCCCGTGTCTCCCTTGTGTTAGCCCCCACCCCCGCTCATGCCCTGTGTGTCTCTCCCCTTCCCCCCACTCCCCGCTCATGCCCCGTGTGTCTCCCTTGTTCCCCCCACCCTCCGCTCATGCCCCGTGTGCCCTGTTCCCCCCACCCCCGCTCATGACCTGTCTCCCTTGTGTTACCCCCAGCTCATGCCCCGTGTCTCCCTTGTGTTACCCACCTCCCCCCGCTCATGCCCCGTGTCTCCCTCGTGTTACCCCCACCCCCGCTCATGGCCCGTGTCTCCCTTGTGTTACCCCCCACCCCCTGCTCATGCCCTGTGTCTCCCTTGTGTTACCCTCCACCCCCCGCTCATGCCCCGTTTCTCCATTGTGTTACCCCCTGCTCATGCCCCATGTCTCCCTTGTGTTACCCCCCACCCCCCGCTCATGCCCCGTGTCTATCCTGTTCCCCCACCCTCGCTCATGCCCTGTGTCTCCCTCCTTTCCCCCCACCACCCCGCTCAGGCCCCGTGTCTCCCGTGTTCCCCCCACCCCCGCTCATGCCCATGTCTCTTTCCTGTTCCCCCCACCCCCGCTCATGCCCCGTGTCTCCCCTGTTCCCCACCCCCTGCTCATGCCCCATGTTTCCCTTGTGTACCCCCCACCCCGCTCATGCCCCGTGTCTCCTGTTGCCCCCCCACCCTCCAGTCATGTCCCGTGTCTCCCTCCTGTACCCCCACCCCCCATCCCCCACTCATGCCCCGTGTTTCCCTCCTGTACCCCCACCCCCCGCTCATGCCCCGTGTTTTCCCCGCACCCCCCGCTCATGTACCCATGTTACTCCCCTACCCCCGCTCATGCCCCATGGCTCCCTCGTGTTACCCCCACCCCCGCTCATGCCCCATGTCTCCCTCGTGTTTCCCCCACACCCCGCTCATGCCCTGTGTCTCGTGTTGCCCCCACCCCCGCTCATGCCCCGTGTCTCCCTCGTGTTAACCCCCACCCACCCCCTCCCGCCCTGTGTCCCCCTTGTGTTCCCCCCACCTGCTCATGCCCCGTGTCTCTCTCCTTTACCCCCACCCCCTGCTCATGCCCCATGTGTGGGCCGTGTTCCCCCACCCCCCGCTCATGCCCTGTGTGTGCACCCTGTTCCCCCACCCCCGATCATGCCCCGTGTGTGCGGCCTGTTCCCCCACCCCCGCTCATGCCCCGTGTGTGCGCCCTGTTCTGTTCCCCCACCCCCGCTCATGCCCCATGTGTGCCGTGTTCCCCCCACCCCCCGCTCATTCCCCGTGTGTGCCCTGTTTCCCCCACACCCGTTCATGCCCCGTGTGTGCCCTGTTCCCCCACCCCAGCTCATGCCCCATGTGTGCCCTGTTCCCCCCACCCCCCGCTCATGCCCCGTGTGTGCCCTGTTTCCCCCACCCCTGTTCATGCCCCGTGTGTGCCCTGTTCCCCCCACCCCTGCTCATGCCCCGTGTCTCCCTCCTTTCCCCCACCCCCCGCTCATGCCCCTTGTGTCTCTCCCCTTCCCCCCACCCTCCGCACATGCCCAGTGTGTATCTCCCCTTCCCCAACACCTCCCGCTCATGCCCCGTGTCTCTCCCCCCTTCCCCCCACCCCCCGCTCATGCCCCGTGTGTCTCTCCCCTTCCCCCCACCCCCCTCTCATGCCCCATGTCTCTCCCCCCTTCCCCCCACACCCCGCTCATGCCCCATGTGTCTCTCCCCTTCCCCCTCCCCCGCTCATGCCCCGTGTGTCTCTCCCCTTCCCCCCACGCCCCGCTCATGCCCCGTGTGTCTCCCTTGTTCCCCCCTCCCCCCGCTCATGCCCGTGTCTCCCTTGTGTTAGCCCCCACCCCCGCTCATGCCCTGTGTGTCTCTCCCCTTCCCCCCACTCCCCGCTCATGCCCCGTGTGTCTCCCTTGTTCCCCCCACCCCCCGCTCATGCCCCGTGTGCCCTGTTCCCCCCACCCCCGCTCATGACCTGTCTCCCTTGTGTTACCCCCACCCCCAGCTCATGCCCCGTGTCTCCCTTGTGTTACCCACCTCCCCCCACTCATGCCCCGTGTCTCCCTCGTGTTACCCCCCACCCCCGCTCATGCCCCGTGTCTCTCTTGTGTTACCCCCCACCCCCCACTCATGCCTTGTGTTACCCTCCACCCCCCGCTCATGCCGCGTGTCTCCCTTGTGTTACCCCCACTCATGCCCCATGTCTCCCTTGTGTTACCCCCCACCCCCCGCTCATGCCCCGTGTCTATTCTGTTCCACCACCCTCGCTCATGCCCTGTGTCTCCCTCCTTTCCCCCACCACCCCGCTCATGCCCCATGTCTCCCCTGTTCCCCCCACCCCCGCTCATGCCCCGTGTCTCCCCTGTTCCCCACCCCCTGCTCATGCCCCGTGTTTTCCTTGTGTACCCCCCACCCCGCTCAGGCCCCGTGTCTCCTGTTGCCCCCCACCCTCCAGTCATGTCCCGTGTCTCCCTCCTGTACCCCCACCCCCCATCCCCCACTCATGCCCCATGTTTCCCTCCTGTACCCCCACCCCCCGCTCATGCCCCGTGTTTCCCTCGTTTTCCCCGCACCCCCTGCTCATGCCCCATGTTACTCCCCCACCCCCCGCTCATGCCCCATGTCTCCCTCGTGTTTCCCCCACACCCCGCTCATGCCCTGTGTCTCATGTTGCCCCCACCCCCCGCTCATGCCACGTGTCTCCCTCGTGTTACCCCCCACCCACCCCCTCCCGCCCTGTGTCCCCCTTGTGTTCCCCCCACCTGCTCATGCCCCGTGTCTCTCTCCTTTACCCCCACCCCCCGCTCATGCCCCGTGTGTGCGCCGTGTTCCCCCACCCTCCGCTCATGCCCTGTGTGTGCACCCTGTTCCCCCACCCCCCGATCATGCCCCGTGTGTGCGGCCTGTTCCCCCACCCCTGCTCATGCCCCGTGTGTGCGCCCTGTTCTGTTCCCCCACCCCCGCTCATGCCCCGTGTGTGTGCCCTGTTCCCCCACCCCCGCACATGCCCCCTGTGCGCCCTGTTCCCCCCACCCCCGCTCATGCCCCGTGTGCGTCCTGTTCCCCCCACCCCCACTCATGCCCCGTGTCTCCCTCGTGTTCCCACCACCCCCCACTCATGCCCCGTGTCTCCCTCGTGTTCCCCCCACCCCCCACTCATGCCCCGTGTCTCCCCTGTTCCCCCCACCCCCACTCATGCCCCGTGTCTCCCCTGTTCCCCCACCCCCTGCTCATGCCCCGTGTTTCCCTCGTTTACCTCCCACCCCCCCATTCATGCCCCGTGTCTCCTGTTGCCCCCCACCCTCCGGTAATGTCCCGTGTCTCCCTCCTGTACCCCCACCCCCATCCCCTGCTCATGCCCCGTGTTTCCCTCCTGTACCCCCACCCCCCCCGCTCATACCCCGTGTTTCCCTCATGTTCATTGCACCCCCCCGCTCATGCCCCGTGTTACTCCCCACCCACCCACTCATGCCCCGTGTCTCCTGTTGCCCCCACCCCTGCTCATGCCCCATGTCTCCCTCGTGTTCCCCCCACCCCGCTCATGCCTTGTATTTCCTTCAAGTTACCCCCCACCCCCTCCCGCTCATGCCCTGTGTCTCCCTCGTGTTCCCCCCACCCGCTCATGCCCCGTGACTCTCTCCTTTCCCCCCACCCCCCGCTCATGCCCCGTGTGTGCGCCCTGTTCCCCCACCCCTCGCTCATGCCCCGTGTGTGTGCCCTGTTCCCCCACACCCGCTTATGCCCCGTGTGCGCCCTGTTCCCCCCACCCACGCTCATGCCCCATCTGCGCCCTGTTCCCCCCACCCCCGCTCATGCCCTGTGTCTCCCTCGTGTTCCCCCCACCCCCCGCTCAAGCCCTGTGTCTCCCTCGTGTACCCCCTCAACCCCCGCTCATGCCCCGTGTGTCGCTTGTTGCCCCCACCCCCCGCTCATGCCCCGTGTCTCCATCGTGTACCTCCTCACCCCCCGCTCATGGCCCGTGTGTCTCCTGTTGCCCCCACTCCCCGCTCATGCCCTGTGTCTCCCTTGTGTTCCCCCCACCCCCCACTCATGCCCTGTGTCTCCATCGTGTACCCCCCAGCCCCCGCTCATGCCCAGTGTTTCCCTCGTGTTCCCCCCACCCCCTGCTCATGCCCCGTGTCTCCCTCGTGTTCCCCCCACCCCCCGCTCATGCCCCTTGTCTCTCTCCTTTCCCCCTGCCCCGCTCATGCCCCTTGTGTGCCCTATTCCCCCACCCCCTGCTCATGCCCCGTGTGTGCCCTGTTCCCCCCACCCCCTGCTCATGCCCCATGTGTGCCCTGTTTCCCCCACCCCCCGCTCATGCCCCGTGTGTGCCCTGTTTCCCCCACCCCCGCTCATGCCCCATGTGTGCCCTGTTCCCCCCACCCCC
This sequence comes from Ambystoma mexicanum, assembly GCF_040938575.1. NCBI lineage: Eukaryota > Metazoa > Chordata > Amphibia > Caudata > Ambystomatidae > Ambystoma > Ambystoma mexicanum. The sequence continues at coordinate 744,690,927 of NC_090928.1, forward strand.
CGCTCATGCCCCGTGTGTGCCCTGTTCCCCCACCCCCGCTCATGCCCCGTGTGTGCCCTGTTTCCCCCACCCCCCGCCCATGCCCCGTGTCTCCCCTGTTCCCCCCACCCCTGCTCATGCCCCGTGTCTCCCTCGTGTTCCTCCCCTCCCCCTGCTCATGCCCCGTGTCTCCCTCGTGTTCCTCCCCACCCCCGCTTATGCCCCGTGTCTCCCCTGTTCCCCCGCCTGCTGCTCATGCCCCGTGTCTCTCTCGTGTTCCCCCACCCCTGCTCATGCCCCGTGTTTCCCTCGTTTACCTCCCACCCCCCCATTCATGCCCCGTGTCTCCTGTTGCCCCCCACCCTCCGGTAATGTCCCGTGTCTCCCTCCTGTACCCCCACCCCCATCCCCTGCTCATGCCCCGTGTTTCCCTCCTGTACCCCCACCCCCCCCGCTCATACCCCGTGTTTCCCTCATGTTCATTGCACCCCCCCCGCTCATGCCCCCTGTTACTCCCCACCCACCCACTCATGCCCCGTGTCTCCTGTTGCCCCCACCCCTGCTCATGCCCCGTGTCTCCCTCGTGTTCCCCCACCCCGCTCATGCCTTGTATTTCCTTCATGTTACCCCCCACCCCCTCCCGCTCATGCCCTGTGTCTCCCTCGTGTTCCCCCCACCCGCTCATGCCCCGTGACTCTCTCCTTTCCCCCCACCCCCCGCTCATGCCCCGTGTGTGCGCCCTGTTCCCCCACCCCTCGCTCATGCCCCGTGTGTGTGCCCTGTTCCCCCACACCCGCTTATGCCCCGTGTGCGCCCTGTTCCCCCCACCCACGCTCATGCCCCATCTGCGCCCTGTTCCCCCCACCCCCGCTCATGCCCTGTGTCTCCCTCGTGTTCCCCCCACCCCCCGCTCAAGCCCTGTGTCTCCCTCGTGTACCCCCTCAACCCCCGCTCATGCCCCGTGTGTCGCTTGTTGCCCCCACCCCCCGCTCATGCCCCGTGTCTCCATCGTGTACCTCCTCACCCCCCGCTCATGGCCCGTGTGTCTCCTGTTGCCCCCACTCCCCGCTCATGCCCTGTGTCTCCCTTGTGTTCCCCCCACCCCCCACTCATGCCCTGTGTCTCCATCGTGTACCCCCCAGCCCCCGCTCATGCCCAGTGTTTCCCTCGTGTTCCCCCCACCCCCTGCTCATGCCCCGTGTCTCCCTCGTGTTCCCCCCACCCCCCGCTCATGCCCCTTGTCTCTCTCCTTTCCCCCTGCCCCGCTCATGCCCCTTGTGTGCCCTATTCCCCCACCCCCTGCTCATGCCCCGTGTGTGCCCTGTTCCCCCCACCCCCTGCTCATGCCCCATGTGTGCCCTGTTTCCCCCACCCCCCGCTCATGCCCCGTGTGTGCCCTGTTTCCCCCACCCCCGCTCATGCCCCATGTGTGCCCTGTTCCCCCCACCCCCCGCTCATGCCCCGTGTGTGCCCTGTTCCCCCACCCCCGCTCATGCCCCGTGTGTGCCCTGTTTCCCCCACCCCCCGCCCATGCCCCGTGTCTCCCCTGTTCCCCCCACCCCTGCTCATGCCCCGTGTCTCCCTCGTGTTCCTCCCCTCCCCCTGCTCATGCCCCGTGTCTCCCTCGTGTTCCTCCCCACCCCCGCTTATGCCCCGTGTCTCCCCTGTTCCCCCGCCTGCTGCTCATGCCCCGTGTCTCTCTCGTGTTCCCCCACCCCCGCTCATGCCCTGTGTTTCCTTCCTTTTCCCCCACCCCCTGCTCATGCTCCGTTTGTGCCCTGTTCCCTCTCACCCCCCACTCATGCCCATGTGTCTCCCCTGTCCCCCCTCCACCCTCCGCTTATGCCCTGTTGTGTTCTCTTTGTGCACCCCGCCTTCCCTTTCCATGGTGGCCATCTTGGTAAAAAATGTTCCTTCCTACACCGGGACACCGCAGGCGTCCCGGTGTAGGAAGGAACATCTTTCTTTTTTTTACCACCCAGGGTTCCCACTTTGAGGACCTAGGATGCTAGTGGTCTTCATCTATTGAAAAGGATGTTATGGTGACGTTGCACTAATAAAAACCTATAAAATTCAGTAAATAAAAAAAGTGTTACAGGGACGTTATGGTTAAGTTGCACTAATAAAAACCTATGAAATTCAAGTAAAAAACTTTGTTAAAGGGACGTTATGGTTAAGTTGCGCTACTAAAAACCAATGAAATTCAGTGAAGTTAAGCAACCATAACTCGCGCCACCACCGTGCACTGCTAAGACTAACACCCAGGACATCAAAGATGACATCACAAATGTCATTGATGACATCACTGATGACATCACATGTCTGGCTCACTCTTTTTTCTTTTGCTGACATATCTAGGCCACATGGTTTTCTTCAGTAACAGTCAGAAACGAAACATTTTATTTTATTTGTAGACGTATCCTTCAAGTAGGTTCTTACAGTAATTCCCTTAGAGTCCAGTCACATCATATGAAATATATACATACGGGAAGACAAAAGCTTGGAAGACAGCAATCCTTTTTGTGCATAAAGATAATCAATAGACTAATGAGCACTTTCTGATAGTTCTGTTTTTTTTTTTTTATGGCTGTACTTTCCCAGTATATGGTCATATTTGTATACATTGTGCTCACACTACTTACCTTAGGGTCCAATCACATCAAGAGATACATATACATAGGGTAAATAGCAGCTAATAGCAGCTTTGAAACAGAGCAATCATTTATTTGCATTAAAATAATCAGTTAAGTTATGAATTGTTTCTGCTACTGCTTGTGCTTTTTTGCTAACTTCACTTTCCCTGTATATACCCATATTGGTATGTGTTCTTGTGCCTTTGTGTTTTGTCTATAGTGATGCCATTATGTAATACATGTGTTTTATTAGCTACTTATTACATATTTCACAGTGCACAAAAATCTATTAAGAAAACAATTATCATTTCATTATTCAACATATTAACATTATGAATATTATACCTTCATCTTGTACGCTGCACACAATGTTATGTTTCTGTATGAGTAGCTTAGTATACTAGATAGAACCCCATAATAGAATGCTATTTATATCAATGCATCGTTCAATGCACTAATTAGGGTATGATATTTATTGCAATGATCCTTGACACTTGTTTTGCAACATTATAATAAGAATCCCTTGTACACATATTTCATGAAAAGTACATACACATGTGATGCCATCAGTGATGTCATCAATGACATTTGTGATGTCATCTTTGATGTCCTGGGTGTTAGACTTAGCAGTGCACGGTGGTGGCGCGAGTTATGGTTGCTTAGCTTACCATAACTGGCGAATTTCAAGGGTTTTTCAGTTTTACTTGGAACCATAACGTCCCTTTGACAAAGTTTTTTCACTAAATTTCATAGGTTTTTAGCAGCGCAATTTAACCATAATGTCCCTTTAACAAAGTTTTTGCACTGAATATATATACATATATATATATATATATATATATATATATATATATATATATATATATATATATATATATATATAGAGAAAATTGTTTTTTGTACTTTGTAATGCAACTATCTTTAATTTTTACAATCTGGGTATTATGTATGTATTTGTTTCTGTTTTTTTACAACCTTGTGATGAAATCTGTTAAAGGTTATTTCTCAACCAAACGACAATAAAATAATTAAAAAATCATTAGTTACATGACTATTTCAGGAAAAATTATGTACACATATTACAATAGTATATTTGTTTGTTCCAAAATTACAAAGGTAATAGATTGTGAACCAAATTTCAACCTTCATTGTATCTTAGGCTTTTAAGATACATAGTTTCTTGTAACAATAGAATGTTACAGAAACAAAACATTATACAAGTAACCCATTGCAACAGTACAGTTTGAGCACCTACTTCTCAACAGTAAAACCTCTTAATGCTGAGGTTCACACACTACTCAAAGAATCCCCCAGTTTACTTTGTTTACTTTATGTTATTATTTTACATTCTTGTTTTGAGATTTAATTTAACAGTACATGAACAGTGCCACAATGTGTACTTTAATAAATAGTTGATCATGGGCACATTAACACCTTACATAATTAAACACAATGGGCCTCATTATAAGTTTGCTGGTCCAGTAACAATGGTACCGGTAAGCTTGCCAGTAAGGGTGTTACCGGACCGGCAAACTATGAGTTCTGCTCGCGGGTGCCTTTTTGCCCGCCAGGTCTTAACTGGTGGGTGGACCGGCACCCGCAAGCAGACCATGTCGGATGCACCGGCACCATTCACGAATGGTGCTGGTGCATCCGGCCTCCCCATTCCCATTGAATCCAATGGGACTCAAATGGGAATGGGGAGTCATTTCTTCCGGCACCCGGGAATGGCCAATTACCGGTTCTGGCAGGGCCGTAATGACCAGGTAATTGCCCATACCCATTCTGATGAAATCTGCTAAGCCACAGCATAACAGCGTCATCACGACGGACACCACAAAACTCCCCACACGATCAGATGGCAGGTTTTCCTTAGTAGATAAGTCACATTACTATATGCCCCACCCATGTATCACTGTGTACCCTGCTTTCCTGTTCCCCATGCTGTTGCTATATATCCGTATCCCCCACTCCCATCACTGTAAACCCAGCCCCCTGTCTCTATGTGTCTGTGTGTCGCTCTGTTCCCTGCCATCCTGTTCACGTGCCTGGTCTCGGGCACCTTAAAGATAACCATCATATTACATCGCCACGCTTACTCTCTACTATACACCATCCTTCAACTAGAACACAGCTATAACCCTGATTAATCCAGCCTAGCTGTTCACATACCAATACGACCCCATGAGCACCTCATCACCCTAATAAAATGCAGCTAGCCGAGCACATTCCGGCCTACTTGCTCACATATGCATCCTACAGGCCTAACACAGCCAGAGCCCAGTTTGGGTGTCCACCCACCAGACTGCACACATCCAACTGATATCTTCGGCACCACACCTAATGCTAGATACAGCGACCATCCGGCAATTACATCAGCTGCACACATATCTGGTGCACCCAAGCACCCTACGACACTATCTCGCTCTACTGACCAGAACTACGGTTCCCGAGGGCGTTGAACCTACTAGCGCTTTGAGGTCATACCAATGATATATAGAGCGCTATATAAATGCCAAGTAACATAACATAACATTCCCAGGCGCCGGAAAAAAAATGATACCGGCGGCAGCCGGGGCGGTTTTAGCGGCAAGGCTGCCGCCGGTCTCATAATGAGGCCCATTTAATGTGCTTAAACCTGATTTCTGGTGCCAGGCCCCTAATTACTGCCATGTTATGTAATCAGTTTCTTCCAACTGTAAACAGGGCTCTTCGTTGGAGACTGGAAGTTGCCTATAGACAACTACATTCTGTAACATCCACCAAAAAGCACCACAAGTTAACAAATCTTGACCAGGTAGACACAACTCATTACCACCCGACCCATAAATACATTTGGCCTCATTACGAGGTTGGAGGTAAGGGATTACCAGCACTGGTAAGGGTGCCGGTGCCAGTAATCCCTTACCTCCATATTCAGAGGTCCCTTAGCGGGTCCCGCTATGGGTGCCTGGTTTTACCAGGCGCCCTTAGCGGGAGCCGCTAAGGGACCAGGGAGCTAATAACGGGCACGCCATTTGCGGGCACGTTATTAGCTCCATCCCCATTCCCATTGAGCCCTATGGGGGCTCGAATGGGAATGGGGAATGGTTCTCGGAATGGGGACTTACCGGGTCCTCCAAGGATGGAATGACCCGGTAAGTCCCTATTTCGAGAACCCGGACCCGGAATGCGGTAAGGGGGTAGCCATGGTGCTAATAGCACCATGGCTACCTCCAACCTCATAATGAGGCCCAATTACGAGTTTGGAGGCAGCCATGGAGCTATTAGCTCCATGGCTGCCTCCAAACCGGGCTCCATTACTGGGTTCCTACAATGAGGAATAACCGGGTCATTTCGACATAGGAGGACCCGGTAATTCCTCCTTGCAGGAACCATTCCCCATTCCCATTTGAGCCCCCATAGGGCTCAATGGGAATGCGGAGGGAGATAACAACGGGCACATTGTAAGTGTCCCGTTGTTACCTCCCTCTTCCCTTCGAGGGACCTGGAAAAGACGTCTGGTGTTACCAGACGTCTGATCCGGGTCACGCTAAGGGAACCTCGTAATCGCCACTGATGGAATGAAGGGGGCCGGTCCCGTACCGGCCCCCTTCATTCCGTCAGTGCCAGGGTCGTAATGAGGCCCTATACGGGTTTGGAGGTAGCCATGGAGCTATTAGCTCCATGGCTGCCTCCAAACCGGGCTCCTTTACCGGGTTCCTGCAATGGGGACTTACCAGGTCATTCCGACATAGGAGGACCCGGTAAATCCTCCTTGCAGGAACCATTCCCCATTCCCATTTGAGCCCCCATAGAACGGGGATGGAGGGAACAACAGGCACATTACATGTATCCCATTGTTACCTCCCTCTTCCCCTCACGGGACCCGGAAAAGACGTCTGGTTTTACCAGACGTCTGGTCCGGGTCCCGCAAAGGGAATCTTGTAATACGCCCCCCCCCCCCGGAATGAAGGGGTCTGGTCCCGTACCAGCCCCCTTCAATCCGGGAGCGCAAGAGTCGTAATGAGGCCCATCTACGTGTTAATACACACACTGGGTTTTCAAGTTGGTTCTGTAGTATTATAGGCTAGGGATCGAGTAGTGTTAGGGGAGTGAGAGGTTTGAGAGCATGTGCAAGCAATCCTGGTAGATCTGTTATTTACATATTTTAAGTAACTTTGGGTCTCACCCTAATTTAGTAGGGGAATCCAGACATGGACCCCTTGCTCACTATTCTTAGAGAGGCACAGCTCCACCCTACTGATGAGGTCCAACCAGACTGAAACACGTATCTGGGGTTGCTGTTGGTACTCTTGTTCAGAGGAGAATTGCCAAACATTTCGGTGCTGGACTGCCCCAGGGCAGAACAAAGACTTATATGTTTTGGCTATTTCTCCTCTGTGAAAGATAGTGAGCTAAAGACTCTGGGTAAGGCTCTCGTAACCAGGACTAATGTCTGGCAGAGGGACTCCCAGGACCCCCTTTGTTATTTGCAGATCTATAGCCTTAACACATCTGATGGGTCTATTTAAGATACTACAAATTAATTCCTAAATAATCTCTAGGTTTCCAAGACAACTCAGAATACAGACCTATCCAAGAGTAGGACATGTGAGAGATGAATATTGTTGAATACAAAATGCAAAGGATTCAGATGAACAGAATTAATACAGTAAAAAGATGTCGACCATAGAAGAAAAGTAAATGATGTTTGTGTTCTTTATACTGCTAAATGCCACAGTAATAACACCTGACAGCACTGAGGAGCAGGGAAGAAGTCTTTCAGGCTGTGTATTATATATATGACAAGTCAACAAAAGCCAAGTAGGGAGATTTGCTCAAAACATCTGGCCTATTGTTGTAGAAGAGCAAGAACAAAATTATTCAAATTGGTGTTCAAGCCCTGTCTAACGCCCAATTGGAAAGGTCGCCAATATTTTTTCTGTCAATCCATTCAGTCAGGCTTGATAGAATAATCGCCGAAAAACGTTGCTAATGCTATCCAGGAGCGCTATAGATCTGCAGTTAGATGGCAGTTCTCTATTGCCCTTCTTGAAAATGGGATCTAGTATCAAGGTTTTGAGTTTTTCCAGGATTTGGGAATCACCTTACTCACTATTGTATCTGGTTCAAATGTCGTTGATGTGTCCAGTACTGTAACAATAGCTGGAATCCATCCACTGTGCTCTTTGTAACCTAAGCTATGCAATCCTCTTGGTGCTCTTGCGCCCTGCTACCTCCTGGTTAGGAGCGCATTACAAATAATAAAACAAACAAACAAACTAAAACATTGGTAAATAAAGTGAATAAGACTTTCAACTGTCGAAGTTGATCTTTCTTAAAAACTGTCATAGGTATCCTATCGGGACCAGGGGCACAGGATGCCTTGGCCTTTTTAATAATGTGTTGAATCAGCTCCTCATCAAAATATAAATGCCAATCTGGGGGACGTTCCAGAGGTTGCTTGTGCTTAAAAAAATGAGAGCGGAAAACAATTCTACAAAATGTAACTTACATTTATCCTCCCAAAATGAGTTTTCTTCATGCTGGAAAGTATCTGTTGTGTTGACAATTGCCAGTTTAGATGGATGTAAGGCCTGTAACATGTTATATAGAAATTAGTTGTGTGTTATGAGCCAATTTTTGTATTTTTTGTGATTCTGTGTGGTTATGTTTCCATAAGTATCTTATATTGTGTATTCATTCTTTTTTTATTTGCTGCTGTTTCATCGTAAAGATGCACATTTTTACAATGTAATTTAAATGCTCTACTGTTAACTCTAATGAAAGCGTGTGTGTGAAATGTTGTGACAGGCACAGTCAATGTGATATCTGATTACTATCCGTGCTCAAAGATAAATTGATTTTAGTGCTGAATTTATCAATGATGTGGGGAGCCCACACAAGTTAAAAGTTTTGGATGTTTACCACGAGATTATTATAGATGGAACCCCTCATGGTTTTAAACCAACTTAATGTAATCATTATAGAGAGGAGAAAGGGATCTCTATGAGTGGTAGGGAAAATGTCAAGTGTAGCACAATTATCATATAGAATATTTAAGAAGAAAACATAGTTAATTGTTGTGGCACTTGCACCTCTCGACCAGGTGGGTTGTGCCGGAATGATAATTTACCACTTCACTACCCCAGAGTTTTAAAAGCCTCAATAATTCTTCCCCTCTAATCTAAACATCTCTAATATGGGGTGCATCTGAAGTTAGAGGAACAGGAATATAGTCTGCATTAAAATCACCTGCTATGAGAATTTCATCCAATGAGGATAGAAACCATAATTCTAAAATTCCTGAAAGTGCAGTAAAGAACATGTGTCCTTAACACATATAAAATGTGTGCAAACATTAATAAGTAACAAATTGCTCTTAGAGTTATCATTCCATGATATTTTAACTGTCAAAATTGGTGGTGCAAACAGCCATCAATACACCTCCAAACGCATGCCTCCTAACACCTTAAAGGCAGGCTGCACGAAGACTAAGGGGGGGTAATTCATGGATTATTTGCGCCGAAAAAAATGGGATTTGTGCGCCATTCTGCCCGCAAATCCCTGCTTGTTAAACAGGGTTTTGCGGGCAGAATGGCGCACAAATCCCGTTCTTTTTGGCACAAAGAATACATGAATCAGGGTCTAAATATCCCACGAAATAAGGCGTGGCTTAGAGCAATGTTTCCTGTAAAAAGAAAAGATGTTGCAAGCAAATTTATTGTCACGTCCCTCCATAGTCACGTCCCTCCATAGTCACAGCCTCTTATGACGGCGATGGAGGTTATACCAGTGTTTGGGGAACCGAATGCAGCGGCCTATTGTTTTCCAAGATGGCCACCAGCGTGTCCAGATTTCCCACAATACTTAGGCGATATTCAGTGGCTGGGCCAGAAGACGGTGCGTCCCAACACTGCAGGGTTCCCTTCTGAGGCAAGACGCTTCACTGTTTCTCGTCCTTCATTTTCCACTTCTTCTCACTGTCTCTCGTGCTTGCATTTTCCTGTTTTCTCCTGCCTGCCTTTCTGCTACTGTTACTTGCCTTACTTGCCGAAGGCCCTGGACATGAGTACTGGCCTGGGCTACATCTCAACCATGCTGGCGTCCTGTCCTATGAGACCTTGCATGTACGACCTCCGCAATCTACTAGCCACTTGTCCCATGAGACCTGGTGGACTTGGCTGCTCATACCAGATCCTTCTACTGCAATCCCCTGGATCTCCTACAGGAGGTTTTTTCCCCTTTAGGTTTTTTTTCCCTCTTGACAGATCTTGCCTCTTGGGAACATATGTTTCCTGTGTTCTGCCCTCACAGAGCACAGACTGGTGCTTTATAGGGACAGACCTTACCACTGCAAATGTCGCCATTGCCAAAGAGAGCAGGTAAGTTCAGCTATGGGCGGTTTGCAACACCAAAGGGTTGAAATGGATAGATTGCAAGAATTGACAGACGTAGTTCAGGAGTTGACTACTGAAATAAAAGCTCTGAGACTAGAGAACAATACCTGCACCAGACTATGGCTACAAGAGAAGAGGTGTTGGTGTCTCTCAGTATGCTGGTGCTACAAAGAAACTCAAGGAATGTTTGGATCAGTGTATCATTCAATTTGCTTTTTACTTGCACTCATTTATGACTGACCGAACCAAGGGCAGCTACCCTGTGACTCATTTAGCTGGGAGCACACTATCATGGGTGACTTCTTTTGTTACTACCTACAGTCCTATTCTGGATAATTAAAAGATGAGATTGCTCGGGTCGCCTGCCCAGTGTCCTGTTCAGACGTTATTACTTCAGTATTACAGTTGGACTATCGGTTGCAAGAACACAAGTTAGAAAGAAGGAAGTACTAGCCAACTCTGAAGAACCCTTGGGATGAAATAATCCACCTGAAGGAAACCTCAGAAACCCCAGAACCCATGCAAATTGGAGCCGCCAGAGGACTCTTGTCTGAAGGGTTTTGCATGTATTGTGGAAATAAGGGGCATCTGGCACAGTATTGGCCAAAAGCTCCCAGAAGAAGATCAGGAAACGCGATCTCCCACACATAGATGGGCCAAAGGACCGGGACAAAGATACCTGCCCCAACAATCCAGAGATTATGCAATCCTCCTCTTCGGAAACCTCCTTGTTTGTGATTAATGTACAAATATTGATGCATGCTCTACTGGGGAAGCTGTTATCGCCCTGGCACTGGTAGATTGTGGGGCTGCAGGATTATTTTCAGCCTCAAGATTAGGCAAACCAACAGCAGATACCCACAGTCAAAAAGGCTGTAGAACAACACGTCAAAGGAATCAATGGACAACTGTTGTTTTAAGGGCACAGCAGTTGTCAAACCACTGAAATTCCAATTACTATTCCCCAACACAGAGAGAAGTTGTCATTCAATCTCATGCAGATGTTTCATTTTCTGATTATCCTGGGCCTTCTTTGGCTGAAGGATCATAATCCATAGGTTAATTGGAAGGCCAGAACCATGTTTTTATGATCAGAGACCTGTGTTGAACAGTGTTTACTGGATCTGGTCGCATGCAACTAGATGTGGCCCATATCAAACCAATCCGACAGTAACTTAAACTTGATCTCTCAATGATATGCTGCCTACATTGACGTATTTGATGATCCAGATGAACATGAATGACCTCCCCGTAAAGTGTAGGATTTTGCCATTACATTAATACCTGACTCATCAATCCCATTTGGCAAAATATATACTCTGAGTACGAAAAGGAATCGCTTCATCAGTACCTACAAGAACATCTCAAGAACGGAACTATTGGAGACAACAGCACCCGGGGTCGAGCTGCAGCAGGACAAGGAGAACCGTGTGCTCCACTCCCCCGTGGACCGGAGATACGCTACCAACAAACTTTATTAAGGCGCAGCCAGCACGCGGACATACGTTGTTTGGACACACCCGCCTGGCACACACCAGCCCTTTTCCAAACCCTACATCCACCCCTTGGGTGACTACGTGAAGCAGCCGGACCCCCACTGCACGGGGCGGATCAACTGCGACATGGGAAAGGAAAAGACCAAGCGGCAAACACTGCAAAGCAAAATGGACCTCTACACCGTGGAGGCCCCTCCACGCCGCGGACCTCAGGACTCCCCAATCTCCTTGACGGACCTCATGAAAGCGATTGGGGACTCGAGGACATCACTGGAACTCAAAATAAGTGGCATATCCACCGAGGTGACCCTTATACGCCAAGACCTTTGCAATCTATCGGCCAGGGTTGGTGAGGCGGAACAGAGAGTGTCAGACACAGAAGACACGGTGCACCGCTTGGAACAACAACTTGCCGTGATCACCCAAAAAATTGCCCAACTGGAATACGAGGGGAGAGCACGGCGAAATAACCTCAGGATCCTCGGAATACCGGAGAAGGAGGAAGGCCCCAGCACTGAACTTTTCCTGGAAGATTGGCTAACTCATGTCTTCGCCCCCAAAAAACTATCCAAATTCTTCTCCATAGAAAGGGCGCACAGAGTCCCCACTGGCCCCCATACCCCGGGCGCCCTGCCTAGAACGATAATCGCGCGCCTGCTGAACTACCGCGATCGGGATGCGTTCCTACAAATGGCAAGGGCCTCCGGCCCGATTACATACAACGGCTATAGGGTTGGGTTCTACCCCGACTACACCAAGGAAGTCCAAAAAGCCTGCCAATTATTTTTCCCAGCATCGCTCAAAGTCCACTATGAGGGCACCACTCATCTATTCTTCACTCCCAAAGAAGCATGGGACTGGCTGGAAACCCAAGTTCTCACGGATTCCAGAGCGAGGCGCACACCACCGGGCCCACCTGCACAGAGGCCCCGTCCCGAACGGCCCTCACCCCCTCAATCTCGGGCCAATGCAGACAACGACCTGACGGGGATCCCCACGGAAAAGGGGTAAGGTTCACGCAATGGGGGGACCAATCTGCAACGTAATAACATGGAAGCGCTCATCTAGCGGCCGCCGCTCTTAATGTGGCACGGGCGGTATCGCGGTCAGGGTTATCCCGAGGAAGTTTACCAAGTTATACGTTTAATGTTTGGGCGACAGGTGCTCCCAGTTGGGGGGGAAGTACAGGGTGGTGGGAGTTTTGGGGACTTAAGGAAATAGAATCATGGGACAAGAAGGCTTGAAGCCGACAAACGCAGGCAAGGAAAGCAAGCACTGTCTTTGGCCAGGACCGTGGATGCACATATCAGCCAGTCAGCCGGCACTTCAAGGCGAGGCAACCCTCGGATGTCTCCCCTGAAAGGAAACTGCCACATGTCCCCGGAAAAAGTGCGACTGCCACTAATCCTTCCAGACGTCCCAACAAGAAGACTCACACAGATAGAATGAACTCCAACAAGGTAACCATACTGTCCTGGAATGTCAACGGCCTCGGCTCCAGCATAAAGCGAAGATTGGTGCTCCAGTACCTAAACCGACACTCGCCAGACATTGCCCTTCTAAATGAAATGCACTTGATAGGCACAAAAAACAACTTTTTCAAAAGATCCAATTATTCGCATACCTACCATGCTGGATTCACGAAAGGTGCCAGGGGCACGATGATACTCGTCCATAAGCAAGTTCCCCTCCAGGTCAGGAAGATCAGGACTGACCCCCCGGAGCTGCTATGTATTGTTGCTAGCTGACATCTGGGGCGAGAAATGGGACCTGGCAGCAATCTATGCCCCCCCACGCTGGCGAAAGAACTACTCTCCGAACTACAAAGCTTGCTCTTGGAAGAAGAGGCTGATGCGTGGGTGATTGGGGGGGGACTTTAATGGAGTAATGGACACCGCAGTCGATAGATCCCATAGGAGATCTGGAACCTGCCCCACCTCTACACCGCTCGCCGCGTTCGCCGAGGCCTTGGGACTGACGGACACTTGACGATCACTTCACAATGACGAGGCTGATTTTTCCTTCTATTCGGGCATCCACAAATCGTTCTCCAGGATCGATTATGCCTTTATCCCTCGCAACATAAATCACAGGCTTCGCGACGCTGTATTCCTCGCAAGAGGAATTTCGGACCACTCTCCACTCCTCCTAACCATGAAAAACTCCTGTCACCGCCCGGACCGTAACTGGCGCCTAAAGGCATACCATCTTCGTCTCCCCAAAATCGCTGAGGAGCTTGAAAAAAGACAGCGGAATATTTCGAACTCAATGAAGGCTCCGTGGACTGCCCGATCTCGATCTGGGAGGCGTACAAGACAGTCCTCCGGGGGGAAGCTATCTCAGCCGTCTCCACCTACCAACAACGTCAAGTCCAGAAGGTCAGAGAAGCAGAAACACGAGTCCTGAAGTGTGAACTGCAAGTCCTAGTACATGGCACCCAAGAGGCAAAAGAGTCCATGCTCACGGCGCAGGACGCCCTTAGCAACCTATCTCTAGATAACGCACAAACTGCCTACCAATTAGTCCGGAGCCAAATATACGAGCGGGGCGACAAAGCCAACAAGACTCTGGCCTGGTTAGAGAGACGCGAACAAAGCAGGGGACATGTACGGGCCATTAGGTCTCCAGATGGAACACTGCTGACAGAAGACTCTGACATTGTCGAGGCATTCGCCGCCTACTACAAAAATCTTTATACCCCACCCACTGAGAACCCGCCAGTTGAGCCCTCACGCTACCTCGACCGAATCGAGATTCCGATACTCACACAGCACCAATCAGATCTCCTGAATGCTGACATCACCGACATCGAGGTGCAAGAAGCGCTGGCACAGCTCCAACCCGGGAAAACTCCGGGCCCAACGGGTTCCCAACAGAAACATGGAAATGCCTCGGTGGCACACTATCTACCCACATGCACTGCATGTTCTTACGCAGCAGAGAACTAGGAGCACTCCCCCCACACCCCAGGAAGGCATGCATAGTAGTCATAACAAGCCTGGGAAACCCCCAGAGGAATGTGCCTCCTATCGTCCAATATCCCTGATCAACGGCGAAGCCAAGGTCCTCGCCAGAACACTTGCCAACAGACTACTGCAGGTGATTGAGACCCTCGTCCACCCGGACCAATGTGGATTCATGCCCAATAAATCGACTCGAATGAATTTACGCAGAGTTCAATTGGTGCTGAGCAGAGCAAAGGAAATACCAGCCCCACTCGCCCTCCTGGCAGTGGACTTCGAAAAGGCGTTTGACTCTGTGGGGTGGGATGCTCTGTGGGCGATCATGGCTAGGATGAACCTGGGATAGACATTTATATCATGGGAAAAACTTCTCTATGCATCCCCGGAGGCCACGGTGAGGGTGAATGGCAGGTCCTCCAAATCATTTCCCTTGGGTCGGGGCACGAGGCAGGGATGCCCACTATCCCCACTCCTCTTCCTCATGGCCATTGAACCGCTAGCAATTGAGCTTAGAGCTAATACCAACTGGACTGGTTTCGTATGGCCGGAAGGGGGAGAAGACCGTCTTTCGCTCTATGCGGATGACCTTCTCATATACCTCAGTAACTCGTGCATCTCATGCCCAGCTGTCTCCCTTATTCTCAGGGAATGCCAGGACTTTGCGGGCCTAAAGGTTAATGATGCCAAAACCATCTTCTTCCCTATTCAGGATGGCTAGCCTGCGATCCCAGAGACCTGCCCATACCATGTCTCTATTAAGGAATTTAAATACCTGGGTATACGGCTTGACCCGACACTTGATGAGTTCCTCCGACTTAATCTACAACCAGTAATTGAGCGGTTCAACAGAGACATCCCCCATTGGCAATCACTTCCCCTATCGCTAATGGG
The DNA here is from genome assembly GCF_040938575.1 of Ambystoma mexicanum. NCBI lineage: Eukaryota > Metazoa > Chordata > Amphibia > Caudata > Ambystomatidae > Ambystoma > Ambystoma mexicanum. The sequence continues at coordinate 744,706,271 of NC_090928.1, forward strand.
TAGAGCCGCGCTATTCAAAATGATGACCCTCCCCAGACTGTTGTATGTTCTCCAGAACGCCCCATTCCTCATCCCCTGAGAAACCTTCGCACTTATTGACAAGAACCTACGCACACTGCTATGGGGTGGGAAACAACCCAGGATCACCCTTGACACGCTCCAGAGATCAGTATGGGAGGGAGGCATCGCTTTACCCTGCATACACACCTATTACCTAGCGACACAGATAGGAGTGGTAAACGACTGGATGCACGCAGATCCCACACTGCCACACACCTGTATCGAACTGGAGAGCATGGCCCCGCTAACACTGCTGCAAATCCTGTATGCCACCCACGACCAACTCCCGGCGCTGCCCAAAATAACCCACCATATCTGTCGCGCCTGGCGAGACGCACACAAACTAGTCGGCTGGAAAGGACAGCCAACACTATCACAACCCATATGGCACAATGCGCTCCTCCCGGAAATAGTGAAAATGGGCTCCTTTGGTCACTGGCATGCAAAAGGAATACACACATTAGCACATGTGATACAAGGGGGTCACCTCCTGGGCTTTGAGACCATCCGAGAACAATTCGACCTGGCACCCATGGACCGGTTCTGGCATGCGCAGCTGACCCACGCCATCCGTGCCCAATTCCCTGACACGACAATCATACCCCCCTGCTCCCCCATCGAGACCAATATCCTCCCGCAACGCATCTCCTCTAAGGTCATCTCCACTCTCTACCAGGCCCTTAACTCCTTCGGGGCTACACAGCTAGACGGGCTCAAAGCAAAGTGGGAAAGGGATGTAGGTCACCTGGAACCTGAAGATTGGGTTGATGCATTAATGTCTCCCAGAGAAATTGGTATAGAATCCAAGCTTAGGCTAATACAGTTGAGAATCCTTCATTGCTCATACCACTCACGTGCTGTAATGGCCAGATGGGGTGGACTAGAAGACGGGACATGCGTTCGATGCAAAAATGCACCTGCCACCTTCTACCATATGATATGGGACTGTCGGGTGTTACGGGCCTTCGGGGAGGACTGTATTAGTACAATCTCTGCCGCCCTGGCGACACCAATCCCCAGGGATCCAAAAATTGTACTTTTAGGCATCTGGGGTGAAGTAGACATGTCAAAATATGAGAAAATGTTTCTGGCAATTGCGTTGGGGGCAGGCAAAAGACTTATTGCAGCTAACTGGGGATCTGCCGACCCACTGTGCCTGAACCGTTGGAGAAACGAGCTGGACAGGTGCGCAGCTTCAGAGCGCCGGATTTATAATGCATGGGGCTGCCCCCGTAAATTCGAAAAAATATGGGGTAAATGGCTAGATGCCCACTGAGATCTGCTGGTGGGGGTGGATCAATATCACTGTTCGCATTGGCTGCCTGTTTTGTCTTATTACTGTCTTACGGTCCTTGGCCCTGTGGGCCCCTTCTAGCTGTTATTAATGCTATGCTACCTTAATACTATGTATGCCGATGATCCATGTTTGTTTCTCCATGTTGTGTTGTTCAAACTCAATAAACAGAGTTATAAAAAAAAAAAAGAACAGAACTATCACTGTGTCTAAATCTCGAGGGGGTGCTTCCCTCTTTCTCTTCCCTAAAAACGACACCAAAGAACTTTGGAACTTTCTTGACTTTAGGAGACTTAATAAAATCACTGTCAAGGATAAGTATCTACTCCTCTTGATCTCTGACATATGATATAATACGATAAATCGTTCATAACGCACCTGTACATAAGTGTTTCTAGGCACGACAAGACAAGGCAGGCGAGACAATGGGAGGACAAAAAAAAAACATCATACTAGGCCTTGTGTCATTCAGATCGTGCCAGGGGAAGGTAGGGGAGAAGTGCTAGGGGGAGGGAGAGCGTGAGAGTGCTGTAGGGCAAGCCCTAAGTAAGTGCAGCCTGGTTGCCAACTCTGGGTAAGCGCACAGAAGGCAGGGGAATGTAGGGTTGCAGATACAATCCTTAAGTGTGAGGTAAACCTGGAGGCAGTGCAGGGGCTACTGGTCATGTAGGAGCCTGGTGCCCATGGTGTTCAGTGGGCAGCCAGGCAACTTGTTAGCACAGCAGACAGTAAGTCAGCTGGGGAGAGAGAGTGAAAATTGAAGCGAAAAGGAAGGTCTTGAGTTGCTTCCAGAACATGAGGTGGTCCTGCTCAAGTTTGAGAGAGGCAGGGAGGCTGGTCCAAAGAGAGGCACAGGCCAAGGAGAGACACCTACCACTCACTCTCTGACTGGAGAAGCGTCTGACCCTCAGACAGTTGGAGGTGAATGAGCGAAGGGCTCGAGAAGGAAAGTGTTTAGAAAGAAAGAGTTGGATGTAGTGTGGTCCCTGGTCCCAGAAAGCCTTGTGGACAATGCAGAGGGTCTGGAACTTGATCTTTGCAGCCACCCGGAGACAGTGGAGAGATTTCAGGGCTGAAGAGATATGATCCCTGGGCTTGAAGCCAAGGACAATCCTTGCAGTCCTGTTCTGGATTAGTTGCAGGGGGTGAATAGTAGAGGCAGGTAGATTTAGCTGTCGCAGTAGTCCAGCCTAGAAAGAACCAGGGCTCTGGAGACAGGGAGCTTCTGAGGGAAAGTGAGAAAAGGAAGACTACCTCTGAGGAGGTGCAGCTGGTAGTAAGATTTCTTAGAGACGACTGAGATACGGGGAGAGAAGGAGAGGGTGGTGGCGAAGATGACACCAAGGTTTTTTGCCTCGCAGAAAGGCACAGGGAGAGGGCCCAAGAGGGCGGCCAGAGTGAAAGAGGGAAAGCAGGAGCAGGGGTCCCAATGTGAATGATCTGTCTTACTGGCATCAAGGAGGAGATCGTTGGAGACGCTCAATTCCTGAATCTTCGATAGACATTTGATAATGAGGGAGAGAGGAGCGTAGGCTGAGAGGAGCCTGAAGGACAGCTGGGTGTCATCCGCATAACACTGAAAGTTTGAAGAGAAGGTAGAGATGAGGTGGGCCAGCGGTGCCAAGTAGACGTTGAAAAGCCAGGGGGAAAGGTTTCAGCCCTGAGGAACACCACATGTGGAGAGAAAGGTAGTGGCGAGAAAGGACCCAAGTTGGACCTGGAAGGGTACATCCAGGAGGAAAGAGGTCAAATAGGACAGGGCCTGATCCGTGATGCCAGTATGTCATGGAGAAGATTGATTAGGGTGGCATGATTGACCGTGTTGAAAGAAGAAGAAAAATCGAGGACGATGAGGACGGAAGGCAGGCTAGAGTCGAGATTAGCGAGCAGGTCTTCACGGGTGTTCAGGAGAGCAATTTCCATAAGCCAGACTGATGTTCATGGAGACAGCCAACAGATTCAGTATGGAGTGTAAGCTGGGAGATGGCCAGATTTCCAGGAGTTTGCCCAGGAAAGGAGTAATAGAGAACGGGCGGTAGTTTGCCTGAGAGGAAGGGTCGGCAGAGGGCATTTTACGGAGGGGGTGCACATGGGAATTTAGAAGAGGAGAGGGGAAGTTCCAGTGGAAAAAGAGTGGTTGCAGAAATTGGCAAAGGCTGGAACGAGGGTGTCAATGTGGTCTTGAATGGTTCTGGAGGAGCATGGGAGCACCTGCTTGGACAACATTTTCATAGATCAGATTTGTCTAGAAACATCGTCGGGAGTGAAAACAAGGAAATAGGGGAAAGGAGGAGGAGGGGGATAGGTGGCCAGAGAGGGGCTGAGAGAGGTAGAGGGAGAGAAGGTGGAGAGAGAGGACAGGATGCCCTGAGTTTTAGTGGTGAAGTGAGAAGCCAGCAGAGGGTGGAAACTGCAGAAGGATTGGCCAGCTCCTTGCAGATTGTAAAAAGTTTGTCCATGTTGTTAGAGGCCTCAGAGAAGCGGACTTGGATGTAAGCTCTCTTCTTGGACAGGACAGAGAATCTGTACTGTCTTTATAGCAGTCGGCAGTCCAGTTTGTCAGAGGGTGTGCCAGATTCCCTCCCCTACCTCTCAGCCACCCTAGACATACTAGAAGCCATTAATGGTGCCAAGATATTCACCAAGTTTGACTTGAGGGGGGCATGCCATTTGATCCAGGGCATGAGCGAAAAACAGCCTTTCAGACCCCTTTCAGCTTCAGTACCGAGTAATGGCGTTTGGGCTGACAAATGCCCCTGTTGTTTGCCATTGTTTTATCAACAAAGTATTTGCAGACCTTCTGTGTTATACCATGATTGTCTACCTGGATGACATCCTTGTTTACTCCTAACATCCAGAAGAACAGAAAAAAACACTTGCTGGAGGCTACTTCAATCTCTTATTTGGGGCACATCATATCTGAAGAAGGAATAGCAATGGACACACAAAGGTTTAAGGCAATTGGTGATTGGTATACACCTGGATTAATTAAGCAAGTACAGCAGTTCCTAGGGCTGGCAAATCTATAGCAAAAGTATATATATATTTGTTTTTATTACTTGAATATCATCAAAAATGTACCTTTACAAGGTGTACCAGAAATCAATCGGTGCCAAGGTTGAAGAAAGTTTCATTGTTGAGATGACAGACCGTGTCGACGGTCAGTTCATACCTATAACGTAGCGAGGATATCGATGACTACCGATTCTGTGCTATGTACAAGCTGGGGCACCGCTTTGGCCGCGTAGAGCGGTGGAGAATTGATCTTTTTGAAGGCCACTTCTAGTAGCGTCGCCCTTGCGATAGACCATTTTGAGTTTTCCCCGGCAATCAGGTGGAACCACCAGACTTCTTCTTCAGCCATATCCAGGTCGGCACATAGCGCAGTGGAAATGCTTATCGCTCTTGTCTCAGCTCGGAGCAGTGAAGGAGCAGGTGTCATACAATTTCCGTTTGATCAGGTTTCTCGCACAGTCTGCAGTAACTCGATTTTGTCTGCATTCTTATGGCTAAGATCTCGCGGGTGTGGAGGAGATTTAGACGGGCTCTTAAAAATGTTTTTAGCAGTCGTTTGTCTGGAAATTTGGAGCAGTAGGCCAATGGAGCTTTTAGTTTGTTGAAGGTCGGTGGAAGATGTTTTAGCAGTTTTTTGGCAACTGCTTTGTCCCCAGTTTTGATCCAGTCTAAGCATTCAATTCTGAGTTTGATTCTTTGCGGATTTCCCTTGAGGTCGTCTGCAGTACAAGCTAGATTGTTCAATTTGCTCTTTTTGTCCTCTGCCCATGCATTTAATATTTTGCATCTTTTTAATTTCTTCGTCGATAATCCTATATATAGGAAGGCAGTCGTGGAGTAGAGTTTTTCTGTATAGTTGCATGGAGCGAAGCTCTTCAGTTGCAGCTAGTGACAGTAGACCAAGTTCTCGTTGAGGGCAAATGTATTCCTAATGTTTCTCAACAAGGATCCATTCTGAATACGCTTATTAAAGTCACTACTAAGCATATACTCGCTTGAAATCCGAAACAGAAAACTCCTTAGATCTTAACTCCACCCTAACAGTCGCCTCCCATATCACTATGCTTACTCTCTATGCTACACCAACACACAATTAGAGTGCAGCTACACACCTTGATCAATTTCAGGCCTTACTGCTCACATACGAACATTACCCCATGAACAACTCATCATTCGAATAAAATGCAGCTACATCCCATGACACATAACAAACCGGCCTAGCTGCACACATAAGCGTCCTACACAGGCCCAACGTAGCCTGAAACCAGTCTTGGTGTCCTCCCTCCAGACTGCACACATTCAACTGATATCAATGCCACCACACCTAATACTAGGATGCAGCAACCATCAGGCAATTTCATTAGCTGCACACGTAACTGGTGCACCCAAGCACCCTATGACACCTTACTTTCTCAACTAATCCAGACTGTGGTCTCCAACGGCGTTCAACCTATCAGTGCTTTGATGTCATACCAATGATATATAGAGTGCTATATAAATGCCTAATAACATAACATAACACGCTTCACTTGGCAAGGCTTCCTATTTTCGCACCTTTGGATACCATCCGAGGTCCTTTCCTATACGTGTTAGGGCTGAAGCTTCAGTGCCGTGTGTTGATCGATGGGTTACCACATTGCAACAGGTACATTTTGAAGCTACTGGTCCCCTGCTACAGCCACGACCAACTACAAGTTGTTTGCTGACAGGAAGGCAACGGTTCCAACATGGACTTGGCAATAGGAGAACATGTGCATTTATCTTCCAGATATCTTCCTAAGCATCTGGTGGCCACCAAATTGTCTGCCCGGTACTTTGGTCCCTTTTGTGTACTCCAAAGGATTAATCCAGTCTCTTATCTACTGGCCTTGCCTTCAGCCTGTATGTCACTCCTCTCTTCTGCTGAAGTATTTGTCTGACTGTTTCCCTTGGCGACAAGCTGCTGCACCTCCTTTGTTGTTGGTAGACATCCTGAGTACAAAGTTGCCACTAGTTGTGATTCGTGTTATCACCAGGGGAGCCTTCACTATTTGGTTGACTGGAAGGACTACTCACCTTGTGAACGTACCTGGGAACCTGCATCGCATCTTCGTGCTTCCCATCTTCTTCATCTGTTACATCATCTACACCCCTGGAACCCCGATGGTGAGGGTTTTGAAGGGGGGGCATGCTGTCACGTCCATCCATAGTTACAGTCTCTTATGGCCGCGATGTAGGTTGTTCCAGCGTCTGGGGAACCACATGCATTGGTCTAATGTTTTCCAAGATGGCCAGTGCCGCATCCAGATTTCCTGGGATGGTTAGGAGATATTCAGTGGCCGGGCCAAAGTATGGTGCACCACAATGCTCGAGGGTTCCCTCCTGAGTTGAGACACATCCCCATTTCTTGTCCTTCAATTCTTGCTTCTGCCCTCTGCCTCTTGCTCCTTCGTTTCCCTATTTTCTCCTGCCTGCCTTCCTGCTCCTGTTACCTGCCTTACTTGGCGAGGGCCCTGCACATGAGTCCTTGCCTGGGCTACCTCTCAACTTGCTGGCTTCCTGTTGCATGAGACCTCACCTAGAGAACCTCGGCAATCTGCCAGCTGCTTGTCTAGTGACACCTGGTGTGCATGACTGTTCATACCTGATTCTTCTACTTGAATCCCCTGGATCCACAACAGGATTTTTCTTTTTCTCCTCAATGGTTGTTTCCCTCCTGACAGTTCTACCCTCTTGAGTCTGTTGCCTCTGCTCTGCCATCAGAAAGCACAGACTGGTGCTTTATAAGAACAGATCATACCTGTTCAAGTCTCAACATCACCAAAGAGAGTTGCTAAATCCAGCTACTGACACTTAATCCAAATGAGTATCAATATTAAAAAGGTGGAAATGGCCTCTAGAGTTCCACAAAATCATTGAAGTCTCAGAGCAAGGCTTTGGAACGTTTCCTCAAGATGGCAGAGAAATTGCAAACTCTGGATTGTGAAGTGCAGCAGTTTTCATGCACCATTTTACAGAAGGATCCGTTATTTGGTCTTGAAAAGCATACCTTTTCTCTGTACAATGCTCGAGGGTTCCCACCTGAGTTTAGACACTTCCCCATTTCTTGTCCTTCAATACCTGCTTCTGCTCTCTGCATACTCCTCTGTTTCCCTATTTTCTCCTGCCTGCCTTCCTGCTCCTGTTACCTGCCTTACTTGGCAAAGGCCCTGCACATGGGTCCTTGCCTGGGCTACCTCTCAACTTGCTGGCTTCCTGTCACATGAGACCTCACCCAGACCACCTCTGCAATCTGCCAGCTACTTGTCCAGTGAGACCTGGTGTGCATGACTGTTCAGACCTGATTCTTATTCTGGAATCCCCTGGATCCACTACAGTAGGTTTTTTTTCCCCTCAAAGGAACTTTTCCCTCCTGACAGTTCTACCCTCTTGCGTCTGTTGCCTATGTTCTGCCCTCAGAGAGCACAGACTGATGCTTTATAAGAACAGACCATACCTCTTCAAGTCTCACCATCACCAAAGAGAGTCGCAAACTCCAGCTACTGACACTTCATCCAAATGAGTATCAGTATTAAAAAGGTGGAAATGGCCTCTAGAGTTCCACGAAATCATTGAAGTATCAGAGCAAGGCTTTGGAACTTTTTCTAAAGATAGCAGAGAAATAGCACACTCTGTATTGTGAAGTGCAGCTGTTATCGTGCACCAATTTACAGAAGGATCCGTTATTTGGTGTTGAAAAGCATAACTTTTCTCTGTACTGCCAAAGACTCCTAATTACAAGAGATTCGTATCTCGTTGCCCCCATTTTCATTTAGCTTGGTGTATCTTTGTACCTCTTGAAATTGGGCTAAAAGCTCAATGTTGTAAATATCATAGCTCAAGATGTGGAAGGAGTGGGCCTCTTCCAAAAGGACTCCTATATTAAATTGTGAGTCTGGATGTATTACATCTTGATAGGGTCTATTGGAGATGATGAATTCCACTTGTTTATGTCCCCAGAAGATATAGTGCATAGGCATGGGATTTCATGCGGTAGTCGCAAATTATCTGACTATTCAGCTGAGCCTGATGTTCTGCGGGAAAAATACATTCCAAGCAAATAGAGACAGAGGAATTTTGATTTTGAATCATTTTAGTAGACTTTCTGCATATTACCTCTATAACTGTGTATGTCAAGCTGTGTTCATTTGTATGGAAGCTCCTTTCTTCTAGAGTAAAGTATTTCTTTATTTCCGGCATTGTGTGACAGTCAGATTTCCAGTTTATGGCCAGGACACATTTTTTGAGAGGTTATCCCTTATTTTTTCTGTTGTTGTTGTACCCAGATTGGGAGACACCTTGTGAGGAATCTGTTTGGAGATTTCCACACTGTCCTCTAAAGGGGACATTGTCAGTGCAGCTATTGCTTGCCTCTTCTTCCTGCAAGTAAGTTGAAGGCAGGCTCAGATAAAGAATATTGTTGTCCTCAATAGACTTTCTGTGATGGGTTTTAAATAATATGTTATAGACAATTTCGACTGTAGCCTACAGGTCAGAGGAAGATTGCTCTCTGATTAATTCCTGCTATACTGTAGGTGTAAAGAGCTTGATTTAGATATCTTTTGTTTGTAGGCAAACTGGTTTCTTTTGATTTATCCCATTTCAATTGATTAAATAAAGATTGTTTTAAAGATCTTAGAAATTTATGGAGCTGCTGTTTTTCGAAATGGAACATTCTTCTCTGTTCTGGATCTTTTTTTCCCTTTTTTGTTTTTAATTCCATTATAGGAGCTTTGACTGTGTTGGTTTCGCTTGTCGTAGATTTCTTCTTTGATATGTTTGCATAGATCTTGCATAGTTCTTGTGTCAGTTTTCCTCCATCAGTCATATACTAGAATTGTGTACTTGAGACCTTGATACCTTTAACTCCAGGTTTAGATTGTAGAGCACATGATACATTAATGCAGAGATAACTTTACATAATATTAATAAACCCAAAATACTCAACTCTGCTAATAACAATATTGAAATTAAAAAGTAGAAGATACAAGACCCAGTATACACTTGGGTATTTTTAAAACCTCATTTAAGTCTCAAGCTATCTCAAGCAATGCAATAATAATAAAGAGAACAGACTATAATTACCCAACTTGAAAAGGACATGCCACATGCCACATGCTGAATGCTTTAAGGTGTAGTGGAGGTAAGTGGTGTGCCCTCAGGACCCGATTGCCTGATTTTGTTCATTTTTCTGAGGACCCGTCTGCCCCGTTAACGTCCTCCCTGCCCAAACTTCCCCCAACCCACTTCCTCCCGCCTCTCATCCCCCCTCCCCTGATTGAGTGTTGTTGTAGTGCCAGCCGCGTCTAGCTCTACCAGCTTCCTCCCCTGCTCAACACTTTTTATTGTGTAGTGCAGGTATGTGGTGTGCCCCCAGGACCTGATTGCCTAATTTTGTTCATTTTTCTGAATCCCCTTCTGCCCCGTTTGTGTTCTCGCTGTTCGAGCTTCCCCTGTACCACTTTCTCGATCCTAGCCCTCCTTCCACCTCCCATCTCGCACCCTCCCCTTATTGGGTTTGTTCGTAGTGCCAGCTGGGCCTAGCTCTCTGGATTCCTCCCCTGCTTGACACTTTTTAAGACATAGGGCAGGTAAGTGGTGTGCCCCCAGCACCTGATTGCCTGATTTCTGATGGCCCCTCTTCCTCCTTCGCATTCTCCCTGCCCGAACTTCCCTCAACCCACTTCCTTGATCCCAGCCCTCCTCCTGCCTCCCATACCCCCCTCCCATGATTGAGTGTTGTTGTAGTGCCATTTGGGCCTAGCTCTCGGGCTTTCTCCCCTGCTTGCCACTTTTCATGGCATAGTGCAGGTAAGTGGTGTGTCCCCAGGACCTGATTGCCTGATTTTGTTCATTTTTCTGAGGCCCCCTCTGCCCTGTTTGCATTCTCCCTGCCTGAGCTTTCCCCGAACCACTTCCTTGATACCAGCCCTCCTCCTGCCTCCCATCCCGTCCCCCTCCCCTGATTGGGTGTTATTGGAGTGCCATCTGGGCCTAGCTCTCCGGCTTCCTAACCCGTTCACCACTGTTTAAGGTGTGGTGCAGGTAAGTGGTGTGCCCCCAGGACATGATTGCCTGATTTTGTTCATTTTTTGGAGGCCCCCTATGCCCCGTCCTCCCTGCCCAAGCTTCCCCCAAACCACTTCCTCGTTCCTAGCCCCCCTCACACCTCCCATCCCGCCCTCTGCCCCTGATTGGGTGTTGTTGTAGTGCCAGCCGGGGCTAGCTCTATGGCTTCCTCCCCTGCTCGCCACTTTTTAAGGCGAAGTGCAGGTAAGTGGTGTGCCCCTGTTAGGGAGAATTCTCCAGAATGGCTAATTTCCCTTACCTACTGAGTCCCTCAGCAGCTTTGCTCAATTTCTAGGATTTATTTTCTTTACCTGGTAAGTGTGTGAGCCTTTTTTCCCACTCTTACGTGTGTTTTGCTGTGTGTTTTATATGTTTGTGTTCATAGACTTTGGAGCCTCACCTACTCCATAGGCATCATCTTTTTACTGTGTGTCACACAGCACCTTTAGTGCAGTGACACAGGGTTGTCTTTTTCAGACTTCTTACTTTAAACTCCATTTTCTGGGACTGACTACTGTCTCCCAGAACATGTAAAGTTGCCATTGACTTTATTAGTCTTTTCAAATTCACAGACCCAGTACAAACTATCTTCCATAGAGTACTGGAAAGGGTTAATAGTTATCCCTTTTGGTCTTTCTCTCATGGAACATTATTTAATTCCCCTTTCTTTAATATTTGACTGGTGGCAGTGGTAACTACCATATTTTTCCTACCGCGGTCTATGAAAATAGCCTTGGTACTGTTTTAGGCTATGTTAGTAGCCTCGAACTTTAATCCGCTGGACCCCATTAACTTTTATTTGCTTTCGGCTGGTTTATTCGCCATTTCTTTTTGTAAAGTTCTTTCTCGTGTTTTACTATGCACGCCAAACCAGGTTTGGTTCCTTTGTTCGCCGTCCTTTGGTGGGCATCTGCACAGAAGCCCTGCTTAGGCGCCTGAGAGTCTGGGTAGACAGGATGTGAGGGCGGGGTTTTAGGACCCTTGCACAGGGTCTCCTTGGAGACCCAAGTCGCACTCTTGTTTGATTAGCTAGGTGACTGTCCTGCCAGGACAGCCACCCAGCTGTGTGATTGACAGCCAGGCTGCGTGAATGGGGGAAAACTGCATAAAAAGCAGGTATCTGGGACTTGGAAGGCAGAGTCGCCACTGGATTGAAAGAACCAAAGAGAAGCTGAAGGAAGAGGACTGCTGCAACTACTGAACCTCCCAGTGAAGCCCTGCTGCGGTACCGAATCTCCTACACTTCGACGACAGAGAAGATCTGCAAGGAATCTTCTTCCCTTGTGCTGGTGGGACCAACCAGTTCGCCAAACACCAAGCAAGGCCTCCCTCCCCTGGTCGAATATGCTGTGCATCGCTGCAGTGAACCGGATAGCCAGGAGGACAGGACCCTGTTTGGGTTTTAAGGAGCGCACCTTTTATTTGTTGCTTTGCTCTGCTGCTGGTTTCTTCCATGGGCAGCGCAGGACCCTCCGTCTTCCTCCTTTGTGTCAGTCCGACAGTCGCTTCAGGATCCATGAGCCTGCAGGATCTGCCAGGAACTTCTGCCTCAGCTACAGCATTCTTATTCTTCTAAGGTACTGTTCAAACCCGGTTTTTCATTCTGTCCGACCGCGGTGAAACTGTTTTAAATCTTTCGCCAACCCAAGGGCTTGTCCTTTTCTAGTCTTTTAAATAACTTTTCCTTCGACCAACTTCATTTCAAACTCTTGGCAAAGATTTAACCGCAAACTACTCTGAACTGTGTGATCCTCTGCAAAGACTCTGAACCATTAACATTGGACCAGGCCTATTGATTTGAATCCTCATTGTAGCAAGCCTTTTCTAGATTACCCTGCCTACTTACTTGTTGTTGCTGTTTGCTTTTGTGTAACCTTGTCTTTCCCTCCCTTTTTAAATTGCTGGAGTGCCATTTTGCTCACGCTTCATTTTGAGCTTAACTTGACCAGAATTGATTGGGTGTTGTGTCGTATATTAGGATTGTGATTCTTCTGCTGCTTTACTTAGTGAACTGTTTTACAAATGAATGTGTAAATAAATGTATATTCTTTTACTCAGAAACCTTGAGTCAGTGTTTGTTTGAACCATTTGTGTAACTTCTGATACTGCTAACTTTACTCTTGAGATAAGTCTGGCTGCTCAGCCATCGCTACCACTTTACTGTGTAGTACAGGCTGTACCAAAGGTGAATTTGTACTGTCACTCGTAGTCTTAATTGTGTGTGGTGTTCCCAAAGGGTACTACATATGATTCTGCCTTACAGCCCCCAGGACCTGATTGCCCGATGTTGTTCCTTTTTCTGAGGCCCCTTCTGCCCTGTTTGAGTTCTCCCTGCACGAGCTTCCCCCAACCCACTTCCTTGATCCCAGCCCTCCTCCCACCTCAACTCCCACCCCCCTCCCCTGATTGGGTGTTGTTGTAGTGGCAGCCGGGGCTAGCTCTCCGGCTACCTCCCCAATGTGCCACTTTTTAAGGTGTAGTGCAGGTAAGTGGTGTGTCCCCAGGACCTGATTGCCTGATATTGTTCATTTTTCTGAGGCCCCCACTGCCCTGTTTGCATTCTTCCTGCCTGAGTTTTCCCCGAACCACTTCCTTGATAACAGCCCTCCTCCTGCCTCCCATCCCGTCCCCCTCCCCTGTTTGGGTGTTATTGTAGTGCCAGCCGGGCCTATCTCTCCGGCTTCCTACCCTGTTCACCACTGTTTAAGGTGTAGTGCAGGTAAGTGGTGTGCCCCCAGGACATGATTGCCTGATTTTGTTCATTTTTTGGAGGCCCCCTCTGCCCCGTTCTCCCTGCCCAAGCTTCCCCCAAACCACTTCCTCGATCCTAGCCGCCCTCCCGCCTCCCATCCCGCCCTCTGCCCCTGATTGGGTGTTGTTGTAGGGCTAGCTCTATGACTTCCTCCCCTGCTCGCCACTTTTTAAGGCATAGTGCAGGTAAGTGGTGTGCCCCTGTTAGGGAGAATTCTCCAGAATGGCTAACTTCCCTTACCTACTGAGTCCCTCAGCAGCTTTGCTCGATTTCTAGGATTTATTTTCTTTACCTGGTAAGAGTGTGAGCCTTTTTTCCCACTCTTACATGTGTTTTGCTCTGTGTTTTATATGTTTGTGTTCATAGACTTTGGAGCCTCACCTACTCCATAGGCATCATCTTTTTACTGTGTGTCACAAAGCACATTTAGTGCAGTGACACATGGTTGTCTTTTTCAGACTTCTTACTTTAAACTCCATTTTCTGGGACTGACTACTGTCTCCCAGAACATGTAAAGTTGCCATTGACTTTATTAGTCTTTTTAAATTCACAGACCCAGTACAAACTATCTTCCATAGAGTACTGGAAAGGGTTAATAGTTATCCCTTTTTGGCTGTCTCTCATGGAACATTATTTCATTCCCCTTTCTTTAAGATTTGGCTGGTGGCAGTGGTAACTACCATATTTTTCCTACCGCGGTCTATGAAAATAGCCTTGGTACTGTTTTAGGCTATGTTAGTAGCCTCAAACTTTAATCCGCTGGACCCCATTTACTTTTATTTGGTTTCGGCTGGTTTATTCGCCATTTCTTTTTGTAAAGGTCTTTCTCGTGTTTTACTATGCGCGCCAAACCAGGTTTGGTTCCTTTGTTCGCCGTCCTTTGGTGGGCATCTGCACAGAAGCCCTGCTTAGGCGCCTGAGAGTCTGGGTAGACAGGATGTGAGGGCGGGGTTTTAGGACCCTTGCACAGGGTCTCCTTGGAGACTCAAGTCGCACTCTTGTTTGATTAGCTAGGTGACTGTCCTGCCAGGACAGCCACCCTGCTGTGTGAGTGACAGCCAGGCTGTGTGAATGGGGGAAAACTGCATAAAAAGCAGGTATCTGGGACTTGGAAGGCAGAGTCACCACTGGATCGAGAGAACCAAAGAGAAGCTGAAGGAAGAGGACTGCTGCAACTACTGAACCTCCCAGTGAAGCCCTGCTGCGGTACCGAATCTCCTACACTTCGACGACAGAGAAGATCTGCAAGGAATCTTCTTCCTTTGTGCTGGTGGGACCAACCAGTTCGCCAAACACCAAGCAAGGCCTCCCTCCCCTGGTCGAATTTGCTATGCATTGTTAAGCGGCTTCACTTCAACACTACAGCTAAGTCAATGCCTAGTCTGGGATGCTGAGGGAAACCCTTATTGATATATTTTTAGGACCAGTTCATGTACTCTGGATGACAACCCCTATATAACACCCCTCTCTTAGAATCCCCCTGACCCCACTGAGCCAAGAAGTAGGTCTGTTTTGCAAGTTTAAAAGGTTTATTTGAGAAATATAACAATATATATCTATCACACTTTTATAATAAATTAATATTGGATATCACACTTAAAATATGACAGTGATCAACAATGGATAATGTTCTACTGGTAAACTGATTTGGTTACTTAGAAGTAGTATAGAGGATGAGGTAGCTGAAATGCTTTATGGTTTCAAGGAAATGCAAGGTGGAATGAATGCAGTACAGAAAATAAACTGATATGGTTTCACAAGAGATAATATGTTCACTTTTCCCCTGGTGGCAATTCACCCCCCCTATATGCAATGCCAGGAGATGGAAGTAACACACACAGTCTTCAGGAATACAATCAAATACAATACGGAATTCAGTTCCCCCCAGCAAGCTTAGACAACAGGTATGCTTTTTAAAACACGGGCAAGAGTGCTTTATAATGTGGTGGCAAGGAAGTGAAAAATGCTAAAATTGCTTTTAATTCCCTATAGGAGGTTCAGGGTGAGTGGTAGACACTTTAAATCAGTTCAGGTCAGCCCTAACAATGGTTCAGGGATGGTTATTAGGTTCCAAACGAATTTTAGCAGTTCATGCAAAAGCGGCTATCTTTTTACAGATGAGGAAATCAGGCCAAATCGCAAATCGCGGTAAATTTTGCGAGTGCGTAAATCGCGATTGCTGTAAAAGTATAAGGAGTAGGAAGTCAGTTCTAGGCTTGTTGGACAGCTTAGATTCTAAGCTTTCAGAGGGAAGTTCAATGTCGTTCCTAGGACAAACGGTCCTGCAGAATTGACAGGTGACAGTTGTGCAGCTTTAAAAATGACAGATGACACGATTTCTAGGAGGCTGTTCTAATCAGGTTAAAATAGTTTGGATTAGATTATTTTAACTAAGAGATTGGGTTCTACACAGTTCTGGCGGATACTCACTCCTAAATTTGAAATGATTGGGCCTCGTCACGGATCTGGTCAACTGAACTGGACTTCGGGCGGTTCTGTTCACAGCGTCTGGGTCAGCTCTGCTCTGCTGGTCTAGCCTCTCTGCATACAGCGGCCTCTGGTTCTGGATACTGCTCTGCTTTCCGGTCCGGATCAAGTGGATTCTGGTTGGAACACTGCTTTCTGGGTACTGGCAAAAGTTCTTGGCAAAGATTTCAGTCAGCTCGCCCGGCTGTTGAATAGTTTGGTTAGGTTTGCTGGATTCTGAAGGCCTGCTGAGAATACTTTTGCTTGCAGTGGGCCCTCTAGGTTCAAAGTTCTGTAGTCTATGTGTCCCTGGTTCTGGTCTCTGTCTGGATGGGATGTCGGCCGTCAAAATGCTCCGCAGAAATGGAAAATGAATCTGTCTACCTGGGTTTCAATGTTCCTTTTATGTGTTTTGAAAGTGGGTGTGTGCGTAGCATCACTAAGCCTGCCTCTCTCTTGATTTGATAGGTCAATAGATTCTTTGGTCCCTGATTTGGGAAGGGATGGTGTGTCAGAGTGATGTCATTTTTATGACCTACAGAAATGACACTCCCCTGGTCAATGTGCACACAAATCTATTTCTGATCCAAATACATATTTCCCAGGTACACAAGTGGTTGACATTACATGTACATATTACACATTGCTTCCGGTAGTCTCTGTTCCGACTCTGGCGTTTCTAGGAGCTTGCATTCAAAAATGGCAACTTATTTTCGATTTTAGTGGGTTTTGCAATATGGGATTTTCATCAAAAATTATACAAAGGTACATTTCCCTTCCACACATATCCCAGTAACTTTCCATGTCTCTAGCTTAAATACAGTGTCTACAATATTCATAATTAGCAGGGTTTTGCCCCAGAACATGGTACAAATTGGAGTTTGGACTCAAATCGTGATGGCATTTTTCATATTAAGACTCTCAAAGTTGTACATTCCTGTCATTTGTTTACAATAAGTTATCACTGTTTCTATAAAATATATATTTGTTGCAATTCAACTCCCCAAAGTGTTTGGGTCCGCCTCCAGAAGTCTGGGTGGGTCAGTGATCACATGTCTCTCCTTGCTGGCAGAGGGCTGTTGACAGGAAACACTCAAAATTAACATACCCCATTCAACTGAAAGGGGCTATTGTCTCTCTCCTCCAGGCTGAAGGGGAGACCCCCTCCCTCTCACTCAGAAGGGCCATGTGATATCCTGCCTCCTGTTGTGAGTCTCTGGGGTGTTAAGTGTTCTCAGCCTCTTGGCCTCTGGGAACAGCAGGTGGCTAAGATTTTTTAAATAACCCACAGGCTTTGAAGTCCAGTTGACTCAGGTCCCTTTGTCAGCCAGTTCTCCTGTCAGAGTTTAGACCGCTAGCGCCGCCTTGTGGAATTTGTCGGTACTGCATCCATTTTTGAGTTGTCTTGAATTTGACAGGAGATTTTTGCTATTATTTTGATAGGCATCCTTACATTAGGGTGGTTATGTGGAACCCCCCCACAAGAAGGTTGAATCTTTAGAGTGGTCTTGTGCCCATGAGTTCAGCAACTTTTTGACATCAGTAAAACAGATTTTTGGACAAAGGTCTCCAGTATTAGCTATCTTGCAATGTTTGAACTTGACATTTGGAGCTTGCCCTCAAAGAAACAGAGGTGATTTAAAAGCGCTTTTGCTCTGACAGGTGCTGCTATTTTTCCTTTGGCACCACCTCTCACCCCTGGCGCTTTTGGTATGCGCACAACTGCACGGTTCTCCTGGACTCTGGGATGGAATGATGGGCGGCGACAGTTCATCCCCACATCTACCCAGTCTATTGATTCAGCATGGGTCAAAACCTTTCACAACCCCCCGCCCGACTACGCTTTGATTCAAGTCGAGGGGAAGTCGGGTGCAAAGGAGGTTTTGAGCCCTTGCGCTGGTATGTCCACATTATCTTCTTCCAATTCTGTAGATGGCACAGTTCAGCATCTTTTCCTCCACCCAGTTGGATCGATCGGTCCTCCTGGCCGGTCCTGATGGGAACATTGGGCGGTACCCAGGGCCCCTCGGATCTTTACTCCCGGTCCCTGGGCATCCTCCTTGGCCAGTCTCCAAGTTTTCTTTCTCCTAGGAGGACAAAGGAAAGCGGCAATACCTATTCATAGACATTTCTCCCCCACTATTTATATAGTGGGGCGACATATACATTTTATACTTTAATAGACATAGCATTCCAATTTTTAAAAACAAGATATAATTCAGAGACAGTGGCTTACAAGCGTCATAATATTTTAGGGACTATATGTGGGATATTTTAGGGTTGGAACTGAATTAATCTGGAGCGGTCCCCTCTGGTATTGCAGAGGACTCCTCCAGTTGCTGAAGCGTGTGCCTGGGATGGCAACACTTTAGCTGATTTATATGTACCCACTTGTCTTCCCCTTCTGCCAGACTACCTTTGGGGGATGCGGATCTTGTACGCTACAGGGGAGATCTTGTCTATAATTTCAAAAGGTCCCTTCCATGTAGGCAAAAATTTTCGCTCTTTGGCCTGGTTCCTTTGGAAATTGTATAAATAGACCTGGTCCCCCACAGTATATTCCTTCCTGGTGGTCTTCAGGTCGTAGTGGGTTTTCATGCTATCAGCTGATCTTTCTAGATTCTGCTGAGCATATGCAAAAGCATGCTGAAGGTGTTTCCTTAAATTCTCCACATACTCATGAGTTGTGGAGGCATTTATCAGTGTCTGCTCTTGGGTCCTGTAGAGCAGATGCTGGGGAAGCACCATCTTGCGTCCGGTCATCAACTCAAATGGTGACATTTTAGTTGCAGATGAAGGGGTAGATCTGATGGCCATTAGGACCAGAGGTAATCGGATATCCCAACTTGGCCCAGAATCTGCCCCAAACTTTTTTAATATGCTCACAATGGTTTGGTTGTATCTCTCCACTGCTCCAGAAGAAGCTGGCCTGTAAGCAATGTGTAGCTTCCTTTTAACCCCCAGTATCTCCCACATCTTTGTCATTACTTCACTGGTGAAGTGGCTACCTCTATCTGACTGGCTCTAGGATTGGAACTTGCCCATGCTGTGCACCACTTATAGGTTGGGAGGTTTTTTTGTTTTCTTGGTGTCGCAAGATCACAGGAGTGGTTTGGGGTATAGCCAGGACCCCAATTTGGTGCGTATAAGAAGAGGGTTTACTCCTGGTTATCTTGTTTAGTTTTTGGTATCAATAATCTTCCTAACACGGTAGTTAGTGCGTTATAGGTCCGCTTTTATTGATGATTTTTAAAAGATTCCACTTGATACAATGGTTAGTGTGTGGAACACTGTTATGGCATTATATGCCTTGGTGCGGTCAGCCGTAAACCCTCTTCTTATACCTCTATCTGACTCAATCCTTTGAGGTAGACCAAAACGGGAAAAGATGTGGTTAATCATCAGGGCAGCTGCTGTTTCTGCCTTGCAGTTTGGGGCTGGGAGACATTCCACCCACTTGGTAAACAAGCATGTAACGGTCAACATGTACTTGTTTCCTCTAGATGAGCGAATTACAGGGCCTACAAAGTCGATTTGCAAATCTGACCATGGCAGTGTCATCCCCCTCTTTTGGAGAGGCGCACGGTGTGTGAGGGATGATGGCTGAAATTGTGCACACACAAGACACCCCTTCAAGTATTGGTCGAGGTCCTGCCCCATGTGTGGCCAGTATGCAACGTCTCTTAAGATTTCCAGTGTTGTGTGAAACCCCCTATGACCGGCGGTGGCCTCATCATGGGTGTGACTTAACATCAGGCTTTGGAATGAGGTAGGGACCACCCACTGATCATGGCCTGCTTGGGATTTCCTTACCAACAAACCGTCTTGGATTCGGAACCTTTTTGGACATTTCATCAACACTCTTAGGTCCTCTTTCCCAATGTAATCAGTATCCGTCAGGGGAAAGTTCTCAGGGTCCTCAATGTGTTGGTAAAACTTACCAATTATTGGATCCCCCTTCTGAGCTGTAATCAAATCAGCATCAGGGGTCTCCTTACTCCATTGTGCAGTTGAGAGATCATTGTGAGCATTTGTCTGGGACCTAGTGATAGCAGTGACCTGGATTTCCCCCAACAGGTCTCTATTTCTATTAGATCTCCTTGGATGGCCCCGGTTTTGGTCAGCTGATCAGCTAAGTCATTTCCAGTTTTGTCTGGTCCCTATACTTTGGAATGACCCTTGATCTTTTTCCAGTAGATGGTCATCCCATTCGAGGTGACCAGATCATCAATGTTTTGGATTAATTTCCCATGTTTCAAGGGTTTGTTATTAGCACATAACATGCCTCTGGTTTTCCAATTAACCAGGTGCTCCACGAACCCGTTCCGTACATAATCCGAATCTGTGATTATGACCAGTTCGTGGAGTTGATGTTGGACAGCAGTGAGGATGGCCTGATGCACAGCCATCAATTCTGCCACCTGACTAATTCGGGGACCAATTTTGTATCCAGCAGAGGGTTCTGGAAACTCCTTCACCCATGCATTCCCTACGCCGGCCACCAGTTCTTTCTCCCTGTTGTTGTCAACATGGTAAGAGCATCCATCCACATAGACAGTGGGCATTCCCTCACACTTGTCTTCTTCAAAGACTTTGTGTGGGGAATTAAGGTATGCCTCCATGTTGTCCTTGATTTTTAGACTTTCGTCCTCGAGACAGTTTTCTCTGGCACAATCATGCAAGTCAGCCAGACCTTGCACGAGGGGACTCTTCTTGTTTTGGCCATATCTGACCTCCACAGGAAAGCCTTGCATTGGCAGAATGGAGGAAGTTATTCGGGAATTACTCACATTTCCGGGCCGGATTCTGTCACTCTGGAGATATTGCAGAGGCTGCTGTGGAGTCTCCACTATGATGTGTTCCCCCTGGATAAACGGGTGGTAATTCTTCAATGCCCACACCGTTGCCAGGAGTGCCTTCTCACAATCGTTGAATTTTTCCTCCACATAGGATAAAGTTTTGCTCGCATAGGAGATTACTTTATTGACCTTGTCATGCTTTTGGTATAATACTGCCGTCAAGCACGTATTAGAGAACCCTGTCTCCAGGAAGAACTCCTTGTTTCTGACAGGCTAAGCTAGGCAAGGCGCTTGTGAGAGGCTTCTTTTGAGTTGTCTTACTGCCTCAGATTGTTCTGGACCCCATTCCCACTTGACCCCCCCCTTCAAGAGATGAATCAGGGGTCTGGTGATCTCTGCGTAGCCCTCAATGAACTTTCTGCTGTAATTAGTCAGTCCAAGGAGGCTCCTTAGTTCCCGCAGAGTGGTGGGGTCTTTCAGTTTCTGAAGTGCTTCCACTTTCTTTTCCTGGGCACAGAGACCCTGAGGAGTAATCTCATGCCGCAAGAAATTAACACGGGTTCTACACCACTGTGCTTTCTGAAAGGAAAGTTTTGCTCCGGTGGCCCTCAACTGCGTCAGAACATAACGGATCTCCGCTATGTGTTCCTCCACAGATGAACTTTTGATGAGGACATCATCTACATAAGCCAGGTTACCCCTCGCACCCAGGTCGGGCATGGCCTTATGTAATAAAATGTTGAATTAATTGCCGGAGTTGAGGTATCAGAAGGGAGTCCGGGTCCAGGTGTACTGCTGGCCCCCAAAGGTAAAAGCCAATTTGTATTGGTCCTCCCTACTGACAGGCACGGTCCAGTATCCATTGGTCAGGTCTATTGCAGTGAATACTTGTGACCCTTGAATCTGGGCCAGCCCTTGGTCAATGTAGGGCAGAGGCCATCGGGAAGTATGGACCCGTTTGTTGAGCTCCCTAAGGTCGGCGCAGAGTCTCCACTGGATGTTTTGCTTCAATATTCCCAGCACCGGATTATTGAAGGTGCTGTGTACTGGACAGATTATTTCCCGGGACTCAAGCTTCTTAATTATTTCAGTAAGGGACTCCATGGATGCGAGAGGCAAACGATATTGCTTCACAAACACTGGAGTCATTCCAGGGTGCGTGGGAATTGTTGTGGTGTGGATGTCAGTGCGACCACAGTCATATGAGTCTACCGCAAAGAGATCTTGGAAATCCAAGAAAACTTGTTTCAACTTTTGCTTCTGTTCCAGAATCACGCAGTCATCAGCTAGGTTGACCCTCTCTTCCACCATCTGCCAGAAGCCGGGAAAGACTTCTGGTTTGGCTATCTCAGTGGCCTCCTCCAGCTGGGTGGAGAAGTCCCTGGTCAGAGTGCTGATTTGGACTGGAGGCTCCAGGTGGGAAAGGCAGCCCTCATGGACCTGGAAAATCACCTCATCCCTCCTGAAGTCACAAGTCACATCTTCCTTACCATAAGGGCAAGAAGTGTACACCAGGAAGTTCCCCCCATGCCAGGTGAAAATCCTGTCTGGTGTTGTGTTGTCATCACTGTCACTGTCAAAACAGTCCTTGGGGATTGGTCCTAACAGTTCATTTCCTAGATCAATGGAAAAATGTCGGTCATCAACCACCATTCCAATAATGGTGCCTGCGGCTAGAGTAATACTCTTTAAGTCGCTGTTATCCACCTCTATTGGAATGGTGTCATGTTCTATGTTGACTAATGGTGTTGGGTTTACCCCCAACCCTTGCTGTTGGAGAGAAGCATTTAGATGTATGTAAGCATCAGGGTTTTTCAATTTTTGTCCTCTTTTAACTTTCACTTCCAGGGAGAATTGTCGGGTCCTTTCTGGGATGGTGACTTCCTCTCTAATCTGAATTTCAACTGCATAAGGTAGCAAATTGAGATGACCTAAATGCTTTTTCTGGATCATCAAAGCCCATGGGATTATCCGCTAATCGGGACCAAGCTTTGAAGTTTATAAGGTCCAAACTAATGGCGAAGCGATTGAGAATGTCACTGCCTAAGTAAAAGGCGGCAGTGACGTCTCGCACGACCCAACAATTGTGGACTATGCTCTTGTTGCCAATGGAGATTTTGGGCATACACCTGCTTGGCAGGAGATGTTTGGAATTAGGTGCTTCCAGGTCCATTTCCCATTTGTCTATCAGTTTGAATGTGGGAATGGCTGGATCTTTTGGGAGTTGGCGGAACATGGCTTCGCTGATGAAGCTCTTACCGTTGTTCACACACACTCGGGCGAGAACAGAGTCCTTCCCATCATTTAACTGAACAGGGATGAACAACTGCTCTCCAATTTGCTGAATATCAGCCAGGCTCTGAGCTGATTTCACATATTCCTGGACTATAGGAGTGGGAGTGTCTGATTGTGGATTGGTAAAGAATTTCAGAGTGTTTCCTTCCCGTTTGGAATACCACCTTAAACTGGAAGGAAGGTTGATTTTCAGAAATAGAGAGGACCCCCCATCACCAGTCTGTTGTCCTACTGCTATTACTGTCACGTCTGGAATGTGGTTGTTCTGGAAGTGAAATTCTACTTGGTCAGGTTTTTGTTCAACCATGTGGCAGGTGCCGTTTAAACTAACATGGTTGACACTCTGTTTTAATTTTATTGGTCGGCTAGTCTGGGTCCAGAGGACCTTGTTTACACAATCTATTAGGGGTGACAACCTTCTCAGGAGGTCGTTCCCTAGTAAACAAGGGGTGCCCTCTGGAGTCACTACTATGACCGGGTGTTTCAACCTGTGACGCCCAATTTTAATGTCCAAGTCTGCAGTCCCCTCGACGAGAATTTCCTTCCCGTCAAAGTTCTGCAGTTGTCCAGGAAGAGAGGTGAGAGGAATACGATAATTCTCTCCCCTTCCTAAATTCAGTTCATCAAAGGCCCTTCTGGACAGAAGGGTAGCTTAAGATCCAGTGTCCACCAGCGCCAAAATTGTACCCTGCCCATGTACTTGTACCGGGGCATAATATCTTCCCTCCTTCTCCTCAAGGGGGCACAGATAATGCACATTTTTGGACAACTGGTGGGCTAATTTTCTGGTTTTGGACATGGCGAGAGAAGAGATTTGGGCAGAATTCTGTGGAGAGTCTTGGGAATCTGAAAGAAAAAGTTGGCAACTGGAGATCAGAGCCATTGTGGGTTCCCCTGGTTCCAGTTCTGGGCCACCCTCCCCTTTTCAGAGGCAGTCATCAGGATGGGTTTGAACCAGGGGATTTTGGTATTGTCGGTTCTGGGATGAGATGCTCGGGCACCTCTGGGAGCAGTGCTTCTGAGTCAGAGGATGAATGGAGCAGGGTTACCCGAACCAAAAAGGCCAATAGGGCAAAAAGGGCCTTGCTTACGGACCCATTGAAACAAATAAAGGCAATAAGGAGTGTCATCACGCCTTATCATAAGAACGGCAAGTATTCTGTTTGGGAACACTTGGAGCTCTATGAGCAAATTATGGAGACTTTCCATTTGAAGGACAGCAGTAGCTGCATCCAGTACGTCAAATGGACCTTCTCACCGGAATACTCCAGTTTCTTTGCAGGGCTGGAGGATCAAAACCATTCAAGGTGGTCCACATATAGGGCGGCCATCTTGAAACATTTTTCTGTGCACAGAAATCCTCAAGAGGCTCGCAAGGCAGCCTACAATTTGCAATGTGGGGAGGATCAGGCCCCACAAGAGTTTGTGCAAGAATTAAAGCATGCTTTTGCGCAGACCACCAGAAGGGTGCGCACGGATAGCAGAGAATTTATCAATACGTTTTTCCATGCCTTGCCCAAATACATCATGACCCAGCTAGTGAGAGATTTTCACGAGAAGAGGTCACTAGACTGGGTTTTCCCGGATTCTGCGAGCCTGGGAATGGCTGGCAGAATGTGGGGACCTGGTCTCCTGTGTCATGTAATGCACAGAGGAGTCTTCAGATCCCTCCTTGCTGCCAGGATTTGATGGGTACCCCCCACTGACCTAACTGGGCAGAGGTATTCAGGATGCCCTTAATGGGCCTACTCTCCTGGGGTTTCCCACTAATTTGCACTGTGCTTGGGTGCCCATACCCGGATGCCCGCCCCTCCATTCCTGGGAGGTACTGGCCTATGAGCCCCATACTTCTAGCTGGATGGTAATCTGCCATCCCCGTGGCCCTGGGCTCATGTGCGCGAGAGGACATGGGGGTGGCAGAGTCCAGGGTAGTCTCTGTTCCGACTCTGGCGTTTCTAGGAGCTTGCATTCAAAAATGGCAACTTATTTTCGATTTTAGTGGGTTTTGCAATATGGGATTTTCATCAAAAATTATACAAAGGTACATTTCCCTTCCACATATATCCCAGTAACTTTCCATGTCTCTAGCTTAAATACAGTGTCTACAATATTCATAATTATCGGGGTTTTGCCCCAGAACATGGTACACATTGGAGTTTGGACTCAAATCGTGAGGGCCTTTTTCATACTAAGGCTCTCAAAGTTGTACATTCCTGTCATTTGGTTACAATAAGTTATCACTGTTTCTATAAAATATATATTTTTTGCCATTCAACTCCCCAAAGTGTTTGGGTCCACCTCCAGAAGTCTGGGTGGGTCAGTGATCACATGTCTCTCCTTGCTGGCAGAGGGCTGTGGACAGGAAACACTCAAAATTAACATACCCCATTCAACTGAAAGCGGCTATTGTCTCTCTCCAGGCTGAAGGGGAGACCCCCTCCCTCTCACTCAGAAGGGCCATGTGATATCCTGCCTCCTGTTGTGAGTCTCTGGGGTGTTAAGAGTTCTCAGCCTCTTGGCCTCTGGGAACAGCAGGTGGCTAAGATGTTTTAATTAACCCACAGGCTTTGAAGTCCAGTTAACTCAGGTCCCTTTGTCAGCCAGTTCTCCTGTCAGAGTTTAGACTGCTAGCGCCGCCTTGTGGAATTTGTCGGTACTGTATCCATTTTTGAGTTGTCTTGAATTTGACAGGAGATTTTTGCTATTATTTTGATAGGCATCCTTACATTAGGGTGGTTATGTGGAACCCCCCCACAAGAAGGTTGAATCTTTAGAGTGGTCTTGTGCCCATGAGTTCAGCAACTTTTTGACATCAGTAAAACAGATTTTTGGACAAAGGTCTCCGGTATTAGCTATCTTGCAATGTTTGAACTTGACATTTGGAGCTTGCCCTCAAAGAAACAGAGGAGATTTAAAAGCGCTTTTGCTCTGACAGGTGCTGCTATTTTTCCTTTGGCACCACCTCTCACCCCTGGCGCTTTTGGTATGCGCACAACTGCGCAGTTCTCCTGGACTCTGGGATGGAATGATGGGCAGCGACAGCTCATCCCCACATCTACCCAGTCTATTGATTCAGCATGGGTCAAAACCCTTCACAGCATCGCTGCAGTGAACCGGATAGCCAGGAGGACAGGACCCTGTTTGGGTTTTAAGGAGCGCACCTTTTATTTGTTGCTTTGCTCTGCTGCTGGTTTCTTCCCTGGGCAGCGCAGGACCTTCCAGTCTTCCTCCTTTGTGTCAGTCCGACAGTCGCTTCAGGATCCATGAGCCTGCAGGATCTGCCAGGAACTTCTGCCTCAGCTACAGCATTCTTATTCTTCTAAGGTACTGTTCAAACCCGGTTGTTCATTCTGTCGACCGCGGTGAAACTGTTTTAAATCTTTTGCCAATCCAAGGGCTTGTCCTTTTCTAGTCTTTTAAATAACTTTTCCTTCGACCAACTTCATTTCAAACTCTTGGCAAAGACTTAACCGCAAACTACTCTGAACTGTGTGATCCGCTGCAAAGACTCTGAACCATTAACATTGGCCCAGGCCTATTGATTTGAATCCTCATTGTAGCAAGCCTTTTCTAGATTGCCCTGCCTACTTACTTGTTGCTGCTGTTTGCTTTTGTGTAACCTTGTTTTTCCCTCCCTTTTTAAATTGCTGGAGTGCCATTTTGCTCACGCTTCATTTTGAGCTTAACTTGGTCAGAATTGATTGGGTGTTGTGTCGTATATTAGGATTGTGATTCTTCTGCTGCTTTACTTAGTGAACTGTTTTACAAATTAATGTGTAAATAAATGTATATTCTTTTACTCAGAAACCTTGAGTCAGTGCTTGTTTGAACCATTTGTGTAACTTCTGATACTGCTCACTTTACTCTTGAGATAAATCTGGCTGCTCAGCCATCGCTACCACTTTACTGTGTAGTACAGGCTGTACCAAAGGTGAATTTGTACTGTCACTCGTAGTCTTAATTGTGTGTGGTGTTCCCAAAGGGTACTACATATGATTCTTCCAACAGCCCCCAGGACCTGATTGCCTGATGCTGTTCCTTTTTCTGAGGCCCCTTCTGCCCTGTTTGAGTTCTCCCTGCACAAGCTTCCCCCGACCCACTTCCTTGATCCCAGCCCTCCTCCCACCTCAACTCCCACCCCCCTCCCCTGATTGGGTGTTGTTGTAGTGGCAGCCGGGCCTAGCTCTCCGGCTGCCTCCCCAATGTGCCACTTTTTAAGGTATAGTGCAGGTAAGTGGTGTGCCCCCAAGACCTGATTGCCTGAAGTTGTTCATGTTTCTGAGACCCCATCTGCCCTGTTCACATTCTCCCCACCTGAGCTCCCCCGACCCACTTCCTCGATCCCACCCCTCCTCCTACATCCCATCCTGCACCCTCCCCTGATTGGGTGTTGTTGTAATGCCAGCCGGGCCTAGATCTGTGTGGTCCTCCCCTGCTTGCCACTTTTTAAGGCATAGTGCAGGTTAGTGATGTACCACCAGGACCTGATTGCCTGATTTTGTTCATTTTTCTGAGGCCCCCTCAGCCCTGTTCTCGTTCTCCCTGCCCGAGCTTCCTCTACCCACTTTCTCGATCACAGCCCTCTTACCGCCTCTCATCCAGCCCCCTCCCCTGATTGGGTGTTGTTGTAGTTCAAGCTGGGCCTAGCTCTCCGACTTCCTCCCCTGCTCGCCACTTTTTAAGGAATAGTGCAGGCTAGTGGTGTGCCCCATGACCTGATTGCTTGATTTTGTTTATTTTCCTGAGGCCTCCTCTGCCCCGTTCACGTTCTCCCTTCCCGAGCTACCCCTGAACCACTTCCTCGATCCCAGCCCTCCTCCTGCCCCCCATGCAGCCCCCCTCCCCTGATTGAGTATTGTTGTAGTGCCAGCCGGGCTTAGTTCCCTGACTTCCTCCCCTGCTTGCCACTTTTAAAGG
Organism: Ambystoma mexicanum; assembly: GCF_040938575.1. NCBI lineage: Eukaryota > Metazoa > Chordata > Amphibia > Caudata > Ambystomatidae > Ambystoma > Ambystoma mexicanum. Next base: position 744,733,956 of record NC_090928.1, read on the forward strand.
CGTAGTGCAGGTAGGTGGTGTGCCCCAGGACCTGATTGCCTGATTTTGTTCATTTTCCTGAGGCCCCCTCTGCCCCATTCACATTCTCCATGCCCGAGCTTCCCCTGACCCACGACCTCGATCCCAGCACCTATCCGCCTCCCATCCCCTCTCCCCTAACTGGGCGTTGTTGTAGTGCCAGCTGGGCCTAGCACTCTGGCTTCGTCCCCTGCTCACCACTTTTCCTTTGAGACAATACAAGAGCTGTCGAGTCTGTCAACGACTGATCCGAGAGAGGTCCTGGCTATGAGACCTCTCCCCAAGCTACGACAGACCATTGTGCAAAACTGCTGTTCTTCATCGAAGCACCCTGGAAGCCAGTCTCTACTGGAGAAGGGGTCTGCGGAGAATCCTGAAGAGAGCACCTGGACATCGAGAGTCATCGGAAGTTCATTGGCGTCGACCAAAAGCGGGGACACCTTGAAGCTGTGCTGCTTGACGCCTGGAGCTGAGAAAGCTCCACTTACCTAAGAACATTTGACAGTGGGCTCCCTTGCCATTACCGTTGACCACTTTGTCCCGCCGTAGAAAGTCGAGGTCGCCGGTTACCGAGGAAAGTCAGCTGGTGGATTTTCCACCACCAGAAGTAGACAAAGACGTCCCGGGAACACTGACAGAGTGAATATCCGATGTCCATCTCGTGGTTGAGTTCAGATCGCTGAAGCTATCCCAAGGTACGTGTTGGGGCTGCAACACTGACAGACCAGATGACTGCTGAACGTGACTCTCAACACCCGACACCCGCTGCCGGGCCAGAATCCATCACTGCTGAAGGTTTTTCAAGTCCACCGAGTCTTATTTGTTTAGTGCTGGATTGTGCAGATTATCATGCAGAAAAACATCAATGTTTGGACTCAATATATTGACGATATTCTAATCATTTGGAAAGGAACCAGCAGACAAATTCTTCGAGTTGCTTAACTCACAGAATTGCCATCTAAAATTCACCATGAGTAAAAGCAATTAATTTCTTGGACATCACCATATTCAACGAAGATGTTCGACTTTTGGTTAAACCATACCACAAACCAACCGGATGTAACTCCCTACTTGACTATAACAGTCACCACATCAAGCACCTATGGGATAATCTCCCTTTTGAGCAATTTTTCCGACTGAAGAGAAACAGCAGCCAGAAAGAAGCTTTTAATCAAGAAAATTGAAAAATCGACGAAGAAACTGGTGAAAAGAGCATCTGAAAGAGCCTACAACAACAAAAGAGAAGGTCTACTGGAAGAAAAAATACAAAAACCCAAAGACAAGCGTCTAGTCTATGTCTCCACCTTTACTAATCACAGTCTAGCTATTCACAGTATCATCAACAAACACTCGAAAATATTTACTCCCATGAAACGGAATGTGACTAGACCGATATTTGCCTACAAGAAGAGTAGCTCCATAGGAAACTCTGTGAGCAAAACCAAACTAAAAACAAGAACTCCAACTGACATATGTTTAACATCAGAATGGGGCTTAGAACCACTAGTGAGACACTACCCCTGTGGAAACTACACCATATGCAAGCTCACTAAAAAATCAAAGGAAGTCGACATTGGAATAAACAAAGCTTGGAAACAAAACTCCTTTTCTAACTGTAACACAGATCATGTTATTTAGCTAATAACCTGAACATGCAGATTTAAATACATTGGAAAAACAAATAGAAAAATAAAAGCCAGGATTATCGAACACAGAAGCTGTTTAAAAAACAAAATTGACAAAGCTCCAATGGTCAAACACTTCATCAATAAATATCATGGCTGGGAGGAATTTGAATGGACAGTTCTACAAGTTATAAAAGGTAACAACCAAATGATTAGAGAATGAAAGCTATTAAAAAGGGGAAAATAATTCATTTTCATCACCAAAAGTGACACAAGAGGCGAGGCAGTGGAATGACATAAAATTTAAATATGAGGCCTAGCTAAAATATATACAATGACGACTTATTCAGGGAGTATGACCATAACTAAGCCATGTTGCTACCCTGTTGCTACCCTCTACGGGTAGATTTATCTACATCTTTATAGTTAGAATTTATATATGTATTTATAATTTATATATTAGTCCATACCTATCCAAATTCCTGTAATACCAAGTTCCCAAAGTCTAATACCACTTTGATGGCAATTTACCTAGTGACCCCAGTTATCCCTAGCCTGAGGAATGTATTTGCATAGCAGAGATCCACCCACTGAGTGTTAGCTCCCATCGCGTTGAAAGGCGTTATTGCTGGAAATGTATACACTATCAATACATTAATATTGTAGCACCATGATAGTCTTACAATGCAGTAGATGCAGTAGATGCCCCTAATTTAAACTCTAATGACACTGTGCCAATTAAGTCTATGCAGTTCCAACCGTGGCACCCACCATGGCCAGCCAAGGTTAAAGATTTCTCTCAATATGGTGCAGTTTAACTATAGGCCAGTGTTATACACACTGGGTTAAACATACTACTTACCAGAGTTGCCCTTATTTGTATCACTAGCCAACAGTTTGTATACATTTTACAATACCTTTACTTTACAAAATGGCTATCTTGATAACAGCTCCTTCTGAGCAGCCGCATTCACTGAAGCCTCATATACACCATAGAAACCGCAGCAGAACCTACTAGTATCAGATGCCATCATATAACAGCACACGAGCTACATCCATACGGTAAGTTTATATATAGACATATCTTATTTCTATATCCACCAGCCCAGGGCTAATTCCAGCTTCATGATAAACCATACGTTACTCGGTGTGTACCACAAAACGGAACATACTAATAGACATGTGGCAATACACTGAGTGCACATCACTCAAGGTTTAAGGTGTGTTGCCTACTATGGATCTCTCTGACATTGTAGCAACACTTACACTTACTACCTAAGGGCTATTAATGTTTAGATGCATGGCTGGCTACTGCCACAAAATAGATCTTCACAACAAACACGGGGCTCCACAACGGGTAGGCATAATTTAAGGTTTTTATGAATAACGGATGACCTATATGTTTTATGTGCAACTAAGAACTCACTACCTAACTGGCAAACAATGTTTGACTATGAGCTTAATGCATGGTCCATCATACTAGAGCACCGCAGATACGGTTTAATACCAGCCAACCCCCATGTATCCGCAAGATACTATGTAATGCTAAACACACTGCACGATAATCTGCACGGTCCAGCACTAAAGCCTAGGCCCCATATGGGGGACACATTAACTTTAGCTAACAGAAGGGACAAGGGACTTTACGAAGACTCGACCCAGTGGGCCCTCTAAAGGCTCATCAATACCAAACCAACCATAGAGTTAGTCTAAATGTATCCGTTATTAGTGATACGCTCCAGTGTTTATCAATGTAGACCCTGACCACCCATTTCACCCACAGGACGGCATGCCATGAGAACTCTACACATGCAGTGACCTACGTATCCCGAAGAGATCTGCAAGATTAAGACATGCTAATACACAAGGTAAGTCCCCCTACTGTGTTTTGCATTAAGTCACTTGCATCATAGGTTTACAAACCCTCTGGGTGCTAAGATTATTTACTAGCGCCCACTGTGTTTTTCAGCAATATTGTGAATAGCAAGACGACCTGAGACATCAGACGTCCCATATCTAATCAACACAGGTAGACGTAGAGACCCAACAAAGATGGGAAATTCAGGTGAATTTGTATTTGATACCTATGGAGAAATCTTGAGAGATTAAAGGGTGACCGAGCAAATGTGTATAAAGGTAGCATTTTAATACTTATAATATTTGTATATGTGTCTCCCACAGAGTACATAAAGAACAGGATCTAATTACAAGCTTCTTCTAAATAAGACTACCCCCACAAACCAACTGAGGTCAAATATAGCAAATGTTGGGGAAGAGATTTAACTTGATCTCCAAAACTGGACAGCATTAATAGCTTATATTATTGTTTTTAATTTACAGCCTGTAATGTGATCACATTTACATGTACCAGAGACTTCAGAAGCGGAACCAATAAAGACAGATGGGACACTTTATTACAAAGTCCCATCACTACTAGTGACCTCACCAACAATATCCTGATGAATGTTCACCATTGATTGGAATGTTAACAGAAACATGTTGAAACTGAGCCAAAGCTCAATAGCAGAGGCAATATGTGTATAATATCGAACTACCACTGTCACCAACCCTACTTACAATGTGTTAGTATACACTGTCATGTCTTGTCTAACACTTGTTGTATATGTATATACTGTAAACATTTTAACTTTTTTACTACTCTAAATTAAGTTAATTTTTTCACAATTGTTTGGATGACCTACTGTATCAAATTACAGGCTGATTTAACTCTCTACTCATAGGGTTAATATTACCATATGAAAATACCCGGCCTCTTAGCTAGAGCAAGAACAAGAAACCTGTGTAGCTGCCAGGTGATGGCAGCACAAATCTATGACCTGGTAGGCTGAACCTCGTAGATGCTCAACCTAAACCTTTGCCTGTGACTGAAGACAATGATCTGGCATCTTTTGAGACGGTGCACCTTCTAACTTGGAGAAGTACCTGACCTCACTTCACCTTGTCAATAGCAGGCTCACAATGCAAAACTGTGAATCACGACAGCATCTCTTAACAGTTAATATGCCAGGTGCACTTCTTCTGTGACCGTGGTCCTCAGTAGAGCCTGTCTCCCACACTTTGAGGCTTGCATCAGACTCTGAATGTAGATTGGGGTGGACGCAAAGATGGTGTGCCCATTACATGCCTCTAAATTTGATAACCACCAAGACATTTCTGCCCTTGCTTGTTCGTGAAGCAGAATCCAACATGAGTAGCCTAACCCTTTCCTTAAAGCCTGAACCTTCAGCCTCTGAACATCCCTGTACCAAAGTGGAGCCAGAAAGACTGCCTGGATTGAGGATGACAACAGACTGATGATCCTGAGCAGGAAATTCACTGAAAGAACATGAAAAGAAAGGGCCCTGTGTAGTTCCTGGGAACTCTGCCTCCCCTTGGTGTAGGACAGTCACAAAGTAGAGGTCCTGGAATCTCTTAATAAGCCCAAGAACAGAATTGTCTGTGTTAGTACCACTTCCAACTTCTCCAAATTGACAGCAACTGCCAGCTGGTGCAACAAGTGAATTGTCATAGGAATGCGATGATAGCCATGGTCAAGATACACAAAGAGGCAGAAACCCGTGGCCCAGAAGAAAGGCTGCCACTGGCAGCAATACTTTGGTGAAGAACCATGGGGCCAATGTCAGGCCGAAAGGAAGAATTGAAAAGCGATAACGAATCCCCTCTACGGGAAAATGAAGTTACTTCCTGTGTGCCACAAAGATTGGTACTGTTAGGTAAGCATCCTTTAGAACAATCCTGGCAACCGAATCTCCTGGATGTAACACATTTCTCAACCATGCAATCATCCCTATCTTGAAGTGAAGGAAGATGATAATGTTGTTGAGAGCCCTCTGTTTCATCACAGGATGGAAACCCTTTACTTTCCTGCATACCAAAAATACATTGCTCACTAACCCCCACCACCCCATTAACAGTTAGAAATACATCTCTCTATTGCTCCTTTCCTGTGCAATTCCTCCACCTCCCAATAAATCAATAGATCCCCCTCCTGGGAAGCAGGCGTTTCACTCTTGAACCTGTCCCATTATGGGGGTACAAACAAAAATCCAGGGGCCAAGAGAAACAGCTGACAAATTGGTTTAATATAACCCCATGTTCACATGGCTTCTTATCCTTGTTGATAGAAAATATGTACTTGTCAAGGCCTTTTCACAAAATCTTCACCAAATAAATTGGGACACTCCAGGCTAGAATCTAGGTGTTTGCCATGCTTCCTATTTCAAGTAGTATGTCTTTGCTTCTCTGAAATAGATGAGTTGGCATCATCTAAGACAAACAATACCTGCTGGGCCCCAGTCTCTAACCACTGCTGCATCCAAAGGGGATCCTCACAAGCTGGCCTACTCTGCCATATTCAAGAATTTGACGTAATGGACTTGAAATGTTTAGGACTCTGCCATGCATACCCCTTTTGCTAAATCTTGTCAATTTGCCAGGCGAATTGGGGTGGGGCATTCAGACTTCATTTTATTGTGTGCAGATACGTGAAATCTTGATGTTAGAACGAAAGTAGAATATTCCCCAAACCCTTGCAAGGGAGCCCATTCTCAGGATCTGTGATGGAACAAAGCAGAGGCTTCAAGCATAGGAGCATCATAGAATCCCAGAGGCCTGAAGGACCCCCACTGTGTCAGCATCATCCTCATCAGTAGCAACTAAGTCAAACAAAGAGAGTTTCTGTACTTCGCCTACAACCCTTTCCACCTCTCTATCTGGGCAGAGAGGCAGTGAACACCATGGGTCTGCTCTCTTAGCAGCATCACATTCTCCTCCTGAACTGAAGGTCTAGTCATGGCAAAGAATAATTCCTTCAAAGATGTTGCTTAGGCCGTCCCTGACTTGGGGTTCCTGGGCACAAGAGAAACACTTCAGACCTCCCTGCCATTCTCTGTTTGCTTCCTTTTCATATAGGCTTTGGTAGCCCAGGTAGTCAACACAACATCATCAGTCAATCCATCCCAAACCCTCTCGGAACATAACTCCTGGGAGACCATATGAAGGTGTTGCACGACTTTGTCCGTAGAGGAGTTGAAGGTCCTCCAATGTTTGTAAACAAATATGCTCATTGCTCTGGACACAGAAATATCCACAAACCCCATACATTTCTTCCTCCAGTCCTCGGTATCATTGGTGGAACAATTGGCTCTCACATCCTCCATGTTTTGCCTAGTCCCCTTCTAATTTCCTGCAGCATGCTTCAAGGACATGCCTCAAAAGCACAAACCCTAGAACCAAACCCATTGCCACCCAGGAGTGGAGGAGGCCTTCACCACCTTCCTGCCCACAGACCACTAGACATTTACAGAGACAAGCAACCACTATGCGCAGAACCCGAGTGATCCACCATGAACCGCCCCAATACATAGCACGAGCAGAGACCCCTAAGACAGATGTCTGAAACAAAGAGGTAAGAAAAAGCCCCACTAACCCAACTACTAAAACATTCAAATCTCTGCATACACCTCTCAAACGATAAACAAACACAACCAAATCTTTCCACAGCAATCAGCACACACTTCACTACACTGCAACAACAAAACAAACCACACGTAGTGACGAACACCAGCACATGAGCGTCTACGATCCGTAAATCGCACCCATGCTCAGCGAATGGTGTCAACTGAACTGAAGCGGTCAACAGGACATCACAACTCTCGATCTACCTCTTCCTGCTATGACCTACAAGCCCATCCTACCATCTTACCTTTCAGATCGGCCAGAGCGCCAGGAGACCACTCTTGTGGTGATAGCGTGTGGTATAAATGTCCTTTAATATTAATATTAACAAACCCCAAACCACGGAGGGTACTTATCTGTGCTGGGCACACTTTCAGCCACAAGAAAAGACTTTGGACTGAGGGATCTTGACACATTTAACTGACTGGATGGGAGAGTAACGCTGGAGAAGGACAAATGGACTCCAAGGGGATTTATGGGACTTGTGGTTCCATGGGAATTTGTATATGTTTCTTATTTTGGGTGCACTTTCTTACTCCTGAAATAAAAATAAGAAAAGTGAAAGGCTTAATAGGAAGCCTCTGCGATGCTGTTGATTTGTTTTATAGAGATGTTCCTACAAACATGGGTAATTGCCATAATGATAAGTTATTTATGGGCAGTGCTGCATGGGCATCCCACAAACGAGGCAGGGTAACTGCTGTTACCATCGGCAGCTGGGAGAGGGGCAGCCCCAACCCCCCGCGCCTGCTCCTCTCCTCTCCCCCCAGCTACGGAGACAAGGAGTCTCAGCAGCACAAAAGCCACGGAAGGGTAAGGTGCGAACAGTCATCGCACCCTTCCTCCAAACAGCAAGGTGCTAAAGCGCCACAAGGAAACAACCATCAGGCAGGGCCCAGGTTCAAAGATCTGCCCCCGCCAGGGGGTCAGACAGTCGGCTATCCGGCCGGGGGCTGCGACAACAGCGGCCCCCACCACATACACAACAAAGACCCAGGGCTTCCCTGGGTCCTATAAATGAGAGCAGCATGCTCAGAGTAAACACAATCTGTTTGTGGACCCTGAACGGGGACCCAAGCAAACAGGAGGTTCACTGTTTACTCAGTGTCTTCCAAATCTTCTTGCTTCTTTACCACAGAACCCACCCACCCTACAAAAGGGGAGAAGAACAAAAAGAAGTACAAGGCACTGTACGGTGCCCACAACAAGTCGTGGGACACAAGAAGGCGGCACGGGTCCGAGGCGGTAACCTCAGGACCCGGTGCCCAAAAGTATGATACCATCATGATATGTGATATTGTCATAACCCATATCTGTACAATAAAATCCTACGGCATTTTTATTGCCAACACTTGAAACAAGTTGTGAGCCTATCATTATGGGTGAGGGTTCGGGGTTCGGCCATTACTAATGCATGCATATGGGTTCAGCAGTTATGTAGCACCTTCATCCAAAGCGCTTTACAGAGCACATCACCCAACCGAAAAGGGTTCACATTTATCGACCTTGGAAGGATGAAAGGCTGAGTTGGCCTTGCCTGAATTAGAACCTGAGCCCTGCCGATCACACTCAGATCGCAGCAGTGAGCGCTCAACCCGCTGAGCTATCGTACTGCTTACCATAAACGCTTAGAAAATATTGTGTTCCTTTTCTTCAATCCTTGATCTATGTAGGTGTATTGTAAAATGCTAGGTAGCGAAATTAATTCCGTTATGCACATGAAGAATCATGCAAAAGCTAGACAATCTTCTTGAACATGATTCGCAACGTTCTTAATTACTTTTTCTCATAGAGTCAATGTGCTAGACGTTGTTTGATCGACCATGGAGCCGAGGAATGTGCTCTTGCGGTTATATTTCTCTGCGACATCGCGTCTTCCTGTGAACAGGGCGTGCTGAGAAGGCTACCTCGCAGCATACGCCATCTGCCATGTCCCATTAAAAATGGTAGATACAATTATTATAGCTCTACGGTTCAACCGCAAATGAGTCTTGTGTTTCGTTGGCGAACGTGCAAAACACACCAAACAGCGCTTTGAATAGTATCGTTTTTTATAGCTTCAAATGCGCATGCAGGACATATTGTGGCAGTAAAGTTGGAACGGTGACCGTTCTGCTCCGAAAGCAGTGCCTTTAAGAAAGTGTGCACCGTCCCTTTAGTTCTTTGTTGGAACTTGCATGTAGAGAAAAACAACCGTTTCGGGAATGTATTGTATGGAATGTGTGCTCATGATCGCTTACTGTCATGTTTGCAATAATTGCAGACATGGGATGGCCCAGCAAGCTCTGAATAACAACGTTGCGTTTTAATCGGTAAATACCATACACCATATTGATGGCAGACTCTCATTACATTCAAAGGGATGAATTATACCACGCACATAAGGTGAAAATGAAACAGCATGCAGCTCATTTTAATTGCTCAGTTTTTCTCATTTTTTCTAGAAATCTCTACTGCGTCCTTGAACCCAATTACAACAGCACTATTAAGCCCTACAATACAATCCCAAATGACTCCATAAATCAACCTGTACCGAAAGGTAATCACCGAATTCCTCAAATAACCTTTTAATGTCCCTTCCCCCGGCCCATGACTGCGAAGGCCAATCCTCCACACCTGAGGTTGCGGTGTTTCTTAAGTTATTCTTTGGGCGAGCACTCGCATATATTTCCATGGGTAGGCAATGCTGTACAAATGAGAGTATTTGTAAAAATTATGAAATCATGTCCCTTCTTATTAAGAATGTTTCTTTCTTCATTCGGGCAGGAGCAGAAGCCAAGAGTTTTGTATTGGCGTTCATAGTAATTAGTTGTTCTTTCTTGTAATTCAAAGCGGCATTAGAGTGCGCTGGCCTGCGCCATTCTGTTGTAGATTCTGCAGAGTATGCGCACATACATCAGGAACGCAAAGCAAGCGCGCAATAATGGAAACTTTGCAGCCAGGACAGATGGGGGGGAGGGTGAAGACACCCAATGTAGACATTGCCAAGCTGCATCATTTCTGTTTTCTCAATCATTTAGAAATGACAATCAACAAATTACTAGGAAAGGTTCATTCCCAGTTTTACAGAAACGATCTCAGTGAAACGGACATGACTCTAAACATAATCAATTTTTAGCTGACAGCAATTACATCTATCAACAGGAATCAGTATAATTTCTGAGCTATGCTCTTCTCCTAAATGAATTCTCTAAACAGATTTCCATTCTTAATTATAACATAAGATTTGTATTGGTTGTATTCTCTCATTAATTGTGCTTTGCCGACACGTGTTTCGACCGCTGGTTGTTTTCAAGGCTTTAGAGCTGCATGTAGTGTTTACAATCAAGTTTCATATAACAAATAATTTGCAAAATCGGAAAATACAGAATCATTGATTGTATGATATCCATGACATCTGATATAAAATTAGGATAGTGACAAATAAATTGTTGTAACAACAAAAGCATATATCAACAATAATCAAGCCAGCATCAGCATCGTTTTTCATTTTAGAAAACATATAGTTGGCCATTTTGCAAACCAAACATTGATAAACTGCAAAGAACACAAGAAGACAAGACAAGGAAGATAACAAATAATGATAATGAAAAAGAGAAAAAAAAGAAAGATTGCGTTAATGATACTGTAATTGAGTACGTTAGTTCTGCATGAACTATTTCTCTTCAAAACGTTGTTATTAATTTCTGAAATAATTATGCATTTGCATGCATTCTGCTCCCTTTAAAATGTCACAATTTACCATGTGGACAGATTGTCCAACAGATTCTGTGTCATGGGGAGTAGTTGGTCACCCACGCCCATGTGATTATCCATTCATTTCAAACTCATTTTACCTTTGTAGTGCTATCTTAGTTATAAAATGCACCCCAACTTAATTGTGACATGCCTGTTGGACTGGTGCTATATATTGTAAAGAAGCCACAAACTTGGTAAGTGAAAGCCAGTTTATTTGGAACAGCTTCAGTAACTCACTTAAGACCCCCAACACAGGCAGCTTCCAGGGTATAACTGACTTCACTCCAGAGTAAACATCTCCAAGCACACATCATTCCAGAATGGCACAGTAGGCATAAATCCATTCTGGAATTACAGATGATGTGCTTGGCATAAACACAGCTGAAAACCATAGCAACAAGAAAGCATACAAAGGTTTAGCTTTATACAACAAAGCATACAAAGGTTTAGCTTTAGACAACAAATCCCCCTCCCTTATGAAATAAATTTCTTTATTGTGGTATATGTACCCACTGAACAGATATATACTTACATCATTTTACTTTCGCGATTCTGGACAAAGACCAGAATTGACCACTTTCTACACACACAGCGTTTTTGAAGACTTGTGTAACCCTAACAGGCTCTGTGTATAACGGTTCCCCTTTCTTGGAAACAACAGCCTTCCTTATCCGTACCCAATCTCCAGCTTTGACCACAGTTATTCTCCTTGGGTGCTTCTTATTGACTCTTTCCACCCGCTTGTTTTTTCGGGCTTCCATCCCTTTCTTTACATCATCCACAACCACATCGGACGCTCTCGCCCTGCCCAACCAAGCTGGCGCAACACAGGTATTTGCCTTTCGCCCTCTCATAAGTTCAAATGAGCTAATCCCTGTTTCTACTCACGGAGCCATCCTCAAAGCATACAGCCTGTCTCTTACTGCAACCTTTTTGTCAAGACCACATGCATTAGCTCCACGAATAGCATCCATAATACTTTGATTTACTCTCTCAACCATACTGTTTGCTTGGGGACAATACAAAGGAGTCTTTTTGTGTTTGATTCCACATTTGTGCAGATACTCCAAAAATAGTTTTCCCATGAATTGTGAACCATTATCTGTGAGAATGCTCCTGGGCAAACCCTCCCTTTCAAACACATCCTTCATGAATTCAATCATGCGTTGACACGTGACTTCCCTCAGGATCTTAAACTCTGTCCATCTCGAAAAGGTATCAACCATCACCAAAATGAACCTACCTCTACTTGCACCCATGTCTACGGGACCTAGAACATCCATGGACAAATCTTGCCACACACCATCAGGAATGGTAGTTTTACCCATTGGTTGGGACACAGCTATCACGTTCTTCCCTGATTTGGTACAGTCTCTGCACGCACCAATCACTTTCTCAATTTCGCGATCAATTCCTGGCCACCAGTAATCAGCTTTTATTACGTCTTTCATTTTACAAATGCCAATATGTCCCTGATGGGCACAATCAATCAATTTCCTCCGCTGACTGCCTGGAACCACCAACTTGTCCCATCTGTACAACAGCTCTCCTTTTACGGATAGTTCATTCCTTACTTCCCACATAGCCCTCTCTTCACCTGATAGTAGCCTTTTCTCTGGCCACCCATCCGCCACAAATACCATAATCCGCTTCCACATTTCATTGGCCCTTAACACTTGAATCCACTCTTGTTTCTGAATTATACCCTCCACAGTTGCAAAAACCATTTCATGTTCACCATATACATTACTTCCTTTTTCACCAGCATCATTCTCCAACTTCACTCTCGAAGCGTGATCAGCTTGCACATTCTCTTTACCAGCAACTATTTCTATTTCAAATTTATGACACTGTAGCCTGGTTACCCAGCCTGCCACTCTCCTTGAAACCTTGTCGAGGCCTTTACTTTCAAAAATCGCCTTAAGGGTTTGTGATCTGTTCTCAAGGTAAACTCTTGACCCCAGACAAAATTTTTCATCTTTTCAATGCCCCAATGGCACGCCAGGGCTTCCTTTTCCAACACGGAATAGTTAAATTCTGCACCTCTTAACATGCGGGATGCATGCATTACAATCATCTCCGTACCATCAACATCTGGCTGCAACATCACCACACCTATACCTGTCTCACTGGCATCCATGGCCAGAATGGTTTTCTTCCTAGTATCAAACATCGATAGGGGTTTTGCCATATCAATTTTTCTTTTCATTGCTTCAAATTCTTTTTCACATTTCTTGCTCCATTCAAACTCAGCACCCTTCCTTAATAATGCCCTCAATTTAGTTATGGAATCGGCATAGTTCTCAACAAACCTATGACAGAACTCAATAGTACCTAGAAATTATCTCAACTCAGCCTTATTCTTTGGTGGCTGTGTTTTCAAAATTGACTCAACTAAATTCCTTTTTGGTTTGAGTCCCTGCTCAGAAATTTCATGACCTAGATAATCAACCGCTTGAGTCAGAAATACACATTTTTCACCACGCAAAGTTATTCCTCTTGCTTTAAAGATCTTGAGAACTAAATCCAGTCTTGTTTTTAACTCACTCTCGTCCTTCCCACATATCAGGACATCGTCCTGAAAGCACCATACACCGCCGACATCCTTCAACAATTTGTCCATAACCTATTGGAATACGGAAGACGCTGACACCAGCCCAAATGGCATGCGCTTGAATTGATATATTCCATCATAAGTGATGAAAGCAGTCAATTTGCGTGACTCATCATCTAAACTTATCTGATGATACGCACTCGCCATGTCAAGCTTTGCAAAATATTTTGCACTCCCTATCCTACTTAATAACTCCCCCATATTGGGAAGAGGATGGCGATCTGCTACCACACACCGATTAAGCTCCCTCAAATCAATGCATACCCTCAAATCCCCATTGCTTTTCTTTACCACCACCACAGGAGATATCCACTCCACAGCCCTAGCTGGCTCAATAATTCGTTCTCTTTCCAATTTCATTAATTCCTCACGCACAGCATTCCACATAGACAGGGGCAGCGGTCTGAGCTTGGACGCAACAGGATTGCTTCCTTCTTTCACCTCAATCTTGTGCACCATCCCTTTGAGACACCCCACTCTGTTACAAAATACCTCAGGATATCTAGTCACCATTTCACATTTTGTTTTGTCACTATTAACCTCAGAAGAATTAACCACATTGAGGACTTGCTCTTCACTATTAGGATCCAACTTGATTCCCAAACCCCTTTGTTCCTTCCAACCTAACAAGGTTTCACCTCTTTTGGTAACATATATTTTCCCACGTGTGAACCTCCCTTTGAATTTGAATTCTGTTTCATAGCACCCCAGAATTTCTATTTTGTCTCCGTTATATCCGCCAGGCATTTTATCTGAAGGAATCAAACATCTGACGTCACCTCCAATTACATTCTCAAAAACAGTTTTAGACATTAATGTGATTTTGGAGCAGCAGTCAGCAAGTATTTTAACCATATGACCATTTACCTCTATCCATGCTGATGGATGCTTGCACTCATCAGAACCTGAACACTTTACCATATGAACGGTAACTATTTCATTCTCAGAAACATCAGCTTCTTCAGAAGATACACCGTCATATTCTTCAATCAGGAAGGGTCCCCTTCCACCTCCAATTCGATAGTTTTTACAACAATTCTCAAAGTGCCCTCACTTCTTACATAAACCACAATTCACTCGCCTCCCGGGGCAAATGGGAGATGTAGACAAATGTCGTGAGCTCCCACAGCGAAAACATAACCTATCTTCCTTTTTCACATTAAATTTAGCGGCGTCCTTTTGAAACCGCCTATTATTCTGCTCACCACCCCCACCTTTGGCTTGGGTATTCTCATAATGTTTATTGGGCTTGGTTCTATGTTTTTTCTTTTCCTTTGGGCACCCTCCCTTCTTATCTCCAACTCTTAGTACCTCAACACTTGGTGCTGATTTATTTTCCTTGAGGGACAGCTTTGCTACACACTGTAATGTGTGCTCAATTCTCTTCGCTATACTAATGACCTCCTCTAAGTTTGGATCGGCCTTTAACCAAATTTCCTCCCGTATTTTATCATTAGAGAAGTGAATCATAAATTGATCTCTTATGTGTTCCTCTAATCCACCACCAAACTTACATAAATGTCTCAAAGCAGTTATATAGTCTTCAACAGTTTCTCCTTCATGTTGACATCTCATGCCAAAATGATATCGCTCCAATACCGTGCTAGTCTCAAAATGCCTATCAAGTTTGGTCAATGCCAGGTCAAAATCATTTGTTCCCTCTTCTGAATCTAATTCGGAAATATCAGGAAGTGTGTCATATATCCTCTGACCTTCATACCCCAGAAAATGCATTAACATCGCTACTTTACGTTCTACAGACATTCCATTCCCACACGTAGCTTTAACATAATGTAGGAATCCCTTCTTCCACGGGGCCCACTTAATTTTTGGCGGACCTGGTGTGAGCATAAATACTTGCGGACCGGGGACTCCAGACAGGGCCATATTTATAACCTCTAAATGCTACGTAACACAATGCATAAAATAACAGGTTAATATGCGTTCAAAGTATATGACACAACAAAAACAATTTTGCTTTCAAGATGTCAAATGGTGATTCTTAGAATATCGTCAAATGTTGCCATACATAGCCACTCTATTTTGGCTATGCTTGTCCAGTCACCACCACAAAAATATCTCCTCCTTTGGGGGGCCAGAGAAAGCACCTTCTCTAAGCTGTGGTGCCCTTTGTCATACACCCCTAATTCGCCTTCCCACAGGGGGCCCTGGGCGAGGTTTCAGTATCCTTTCTCAATTCAGCGCCACATCCGCATTCAGCTGGGCTTGATTCAGCGCCACATCCACTTTCAGGCAGCTTCCATCTTCCAGCTTCCTGCTGATAGCTCCTCCTAATTCGCCTTCCCACAGGGGGCCCTGGGCGAGGTTTCAGTATCCTTTCTCAATTCAGCGCCACATCCGTATTCAGCTGGGCTTGATTCAGCGCCACATCCACTTTCAGGCAGCTTCCAGCTTCCTGCTGATAGCTCCTGCCAATTCCTCCTGGATGGTGGCTGCTCCTGCTGACAGCTCCTGCCAAACTCCACTTCCAGTCACTGTTGGGGGTCTTGGCTTCTGCAGGGATCACTACAGACATCCCACCCTCATCGCCATTGTAAAGAAGCCACAAACTTGGTAAGTGAAAGCCAGTTTATTTGGAACAGCTTCAGTAACTCACTTAAGACCCCCAACACAGGCAGCATCCAGGGTATAACTGACTTCACTCCAGAGTAAACATCTCCAAGCACACATCATTCCAGAATGGCACAGTAGGCATAAATCCATTCTGGAATTACAGATGATGTGCTTGGCATAAACACAGCTGAAAACCATAGCAACAAGAAAGCATACAAAGGTTTAGCTTTATACAACAAAGCATACAAAGGTTTAGCTTTATACAACATATATCCTCTTACTTACCATGATATTCGTTCTAGCTGAGCTGCGTAATAGAAGGGTAATATGGTCCTGGATGGATATAACCAGTTTTGGTATCAATTGTTGTATAATTAATCTTATATCGTGTCATCAATTAAATAGAAATAATAAATATGTTTATCACCGCCATAATCTTTCTAGTTGTCCAATCTTAAAAGTTGTGGATCCATTAGTTCAAACTTGAATAGTCAGTGAGTCAAGCAGCAACTAATTATTTGAAAAAGAATTGCACAGCAGTTATGCTATACAACATTACATACATACAGTATACCTGTTAATAGTGCTGGGATTATAATTGGAAAAATGTCAAAAAGTTCTTTACCTATGTGAGGTTTGAATACTCCCAATAATGCAGTGTCCGGTTAGGAATCACCTTGGCGTGCTGCGTTGAGTGCTCTTGAGTCCACCATTTTGTTTGTTGTTTTTATAGTGGAAATGACAGAGCATGTAACGTTCGTGTGACGCCAGTGCCGTGTTACAATTTTGTCAATAAAGATTTGGGTTTGGACGTTGTCATAGTTCAAATGAAAAGTGTTATCTTGATGTTGGGAGTTACTAAAGCAATGGCACTGGTCAATTTAAATATTGGGTGCACCTGGCATAATGTGCATCATCCGCGTGGTGCTAAGGCCGTACCTCAGTTTGTGTGAACAATGGTTTTGGCATGGTAAGTGGAGTTGCTTACCTGTGACAACGCTGTAGCCGCAGACCATTGAAGGCTGAAAAGTTTGTGTCTGTGTAATGTCAGAATGGAAAGAGTTAACGTAAAGAGTTCCGTATTACACATAGGAAGCCAACATGTGCCATTTAGCCCTGCCCACTCAAGTGAAGTAGGAAGAAAATCTTTCGCAAGGAAAGCGTTTTAAATAGCTGACAAGGAAATAAGCACAATGTTTTCCTAATATAGAACGTGTGCTCTTTCATTTTTCAGTGCAAGAAGTTTACGTGCAACCTTGCCCTGACATCTTCAGTGCAGCGTTCTATGGGAATGGCTAATGAAGTAGAAGGAGATGTAAATGTAAGTTGATTGTTCTTTGTTTATTTGCATGTTAAGTTAGTGTGTGTGGAAATACACCCTGCAAATGGTTTGCTACTCGATTTAAAGGTACAATGCTTGAAAGGTAAAGGCTTTGGAGTGTACAAAATGAAAAACACCTGAAATGTACTTAATTAAGACACTGGCCAGGCATACACACACCTGATTTCTCCTTAATGGCATACTCTTCCCATCCAATCACCTTCCACCACCATATAAAAATAAAGCTCATACAAGACAATGGCTGCAGCATTGTAGCTCGTACTTTGTGGTGTTACACTGTGTTGGTTGATAGCAATGACAGAGATATCATTTTAGACTCTTTGGAAATAAAACACTGGAAGAGTGGCTGAAAGAAGAGACTGAAGACATGGAGGAAATGCCTAAACAACACAATTGTCTGAAGCAGATTAAAATGCGCTGGAGATCAACAGATATGAAGCCAACACCCAAAATGCTACCAAATGGGCAACCTACATCTTTAAAACCTGCCTAGCACAGTACAAACTTTCCCTGCAGTTTGAAGACCTTGAACTCCCAATGTTGAACAACTTGCTTCAGAAATTTTATGCAGAGGTACGTAATTCATCTGGCGGTGAATATCAACCTGCAAGCTTAATTTCAATCCGTGCTGGCCTCAATAGATATATTAACAACCATCCATTTTCACAAAATGTGAACTTGATGCATGGGGAAGTGTTCCAGAGTGCCAACAATATTTGTATTGCCATGATAAAGAAAGCAAGACGCAAACCATGCATTAGCAGAAACGATCTGCACACACTAAAGAACAGTGGAATTTTCAATACAGACCATCCAATAACACTGCAATATAAAGTATGGTATGATATACAACTGCATTTTGCATGACGAGGAAGAGAAGGACATCGCTTTCTGTATTTGCACAGACGAAACTGGCCGCAAATATGCAACATTATCATTTAATGAGACTACCAAAAACCACCAATCCATAAATGAGAAAAACCGAGATAGCCTTCGTGGTGCAATGTATGAAGTTCCAGATGAAGCGGACTGCCCCATTAAATAATTGGGACTATGTATACAAAAACTCCCCCAGAATGCTCCATGTTTCTTTGTCCTAGCCAAAAAGATGACAATTGCTGAAGGCAAACTGAACCCTATTTGGCATACCTGTCGACCATTTGACAAAAACACACTGGCCCTCATTACGACCCTGGCGGAAAGCGAAAAACGATGGCGGAAATGCAATACCGCCATCGAATAGCGCTCGGTGCGACTATGACCCGTCACCGTAAAGTACGATGCCATTAGCGACACCGTAGTGAACGCCAACGCTAACTGCACCAAGTACGCGCGCGCGCGCCATGCCAAACCGTAATTAGCACCATGGCGCAAGGGTACGCGAATTCCGACCCTAGCGGACATGTACCTAACGCCATCAAGCACGGCGGAAAGTACCATTCCGCCATGGTGAGAAGTACGGCATCGCGAATCAACCGTAAACGGCCCCACTGAGTGCCTGTACACCGCTCCCTGGCCACATAGTACAACTCCCCGTAGGTGCAACGAAGTCACAATGCAACCAGTGAAATGTACAAGTCACCCATGCATGCCAACGAACAAAAGAATCACAAGAGGGGCCAATGGGAGCTGCAGGGCACAGATGGCACGAATACAGAAGCTATACCAATGGACATGACCTCAGTCTCCCACCAAGAAACGCACGCAAACACAGGCAGCATAATTCCGATAATCACATCATTCCACCAATCCACCTGGCTGACCGGCATCTGTTACACAAAACCTAATCCCCCGCCCCTGAGCATGACATCATCCAAACAGTCATATTGGCAGCCCTCACCCCTGACCTCACTGGGCTTCATAGGCAAACGCGCCCAGCACAGTACCACGCAACTATACTCCGAAGCTGGAACCCAATGCAGATCTCCTCACAATACATCGCTCCCCAAATAGGAATATGCCACATCACTTGCAAAGAAGAACGCTACACGGCCCATATCAGAATAGAAATTTAATGCACAACAGATTCACCAAGCCCATACAGCCATTAGGCCATGAACTCCAAAACACATTTCACCATTGTGGGCTGCATCCGCAAGAAATGACCAGCTACTTCCTGTGTGACGCCCTGTTCCTTCATGGTACACAGGGGCTACATTCCGTACGAAAAGGCAACATGGAAGCGCCTAGAACCGCAGGGCCGTCCCAATAGGGAGGCACTAGTCCAGCTGAAAGGCCGAAATGTTGCTCCGAGCCACTAGTACTGCGTAAGGGCATGTGGCCCATTGGCGATCGTCTCATAAGATCGTAATGCTGCTCCACTGATTAACACGAAGCAGCAGGTGTCGGGAGTAAAAGCCATCTGCAGGAGTGGCATACAGATGGCAGTGGCAAAAGGGGAGGAGATACCTGTCAACCAAAAGAAAAGAAAAAGAATAGAATGGCCATCAGAACTACATCCGAACAACTCACCTCAATGATCACACTAAATCCACAGCCATATGCATGCAAGCCCACTCCAAAGGATCATCACCACCCCAAAACCACTTGCGACTCATAACTATCCATATCGAGGTGAAAACACCATCACAAACGAGTGTACCTGTGCATGCGTCTGTGAAAACAGAATCCATCAGATGGGATTGGTAACGTGCATGGACACAAGTGTCTGAAGGCGCGTCGAGACAGGGAGGGCTCAACAAGGCCAGATAGACGATGGTCCCACTATGGCAGCCCTGCATCACATAGCGCAGGGGAGGCGGACAGATTCTAAGAAGCCCTGTACATGGCAAACACCGTATCAAATCATCTGCCCATGCATCCATTCATCATTCCCTCATCCCGTAATGAGAACGCCTGTTACCATACTCACATAACATGTGAGAATTCCATTGAGTCTGTGCGTTATGCAGCCTGCAAAATCCACTGTGCCCCAGCCCGTAATTCCAGTGTTGTGAAGTAACATGTATTTGGGAACGTCCGGCCTCATCATCCACTTCGCTATTGCGCATCCCAAACTATTCATATCAATCATTGCATCCTCGCCATGGCCCCTGTCCCAAGGACACTGAACAATAGAACGTTATATTTGCAGTCAGACCTGTGGGCATCTCCTCGCCGCTAGCTGAAGACCGAAAGCGCCGCCCTTCGAATTCCTCATTTGCAACATCACGTCGAAAAGGCATCTGTGGCCGCTTGAAATCACAAATTAAACCATCTAGTGCGGCTGTGTGTGAAAATGGCAACTGCCTTCACTCACAAATGGCACGCCCCGCCCGTTGGTGAACCTCGGTACAGTGATGCATGAGGGTCCACCGTTACTCGAGTACTACGTTCCACTGACCCTTCACAAGTCTGTTCGCGACTGCAAAGAATGCATGTGAAACAATGGGACCATAGCCGAATGAACATATCAACCAATGTTACACGGCCATCGGGTACTAATACATGATTGTAATAGCAAGATGCCATTCCTCGAATTGCAGCGTTGTGTGCGGGACGTGCTCGCCCAAAGGGGAGAGCAGCTTGCACAGGTGGAATGAATCACCACAGGTGGAGGCCATACAGCCTGAAAACACATAAATTGCACGCCCAGTCTCCTCCCACAACCACTCCGAAATGCTACCGGCAGGACTCGCGATGTTGGCCCTGGGGGACCTGATAGCACTGCAAGTACTCCAACTCCAAGAAGAAGACGAACACCAACTACAACCGGCCGCACGGAGGAGACGCAGGAGGAGGAGGAGGGCAAGGCAGGGCCAGCAAGGGCTGCCAGCACAGCCACTACCACCACGCAGGCAGCCCGCAATCCCACGCCTCCGAGCACATCCGTTCAACCTCACTGCTGAGCAGATCCACACCCTCTACCGTTTGGACCGGGACACCATAGCCGCCATTGTGGACATGACACAGGCTGACCTTGTCAGCATGATAGATAGCCAAACCGCCATCCCACCCCTACTGAAGGTGGTGTCTGTACTCCACTTCCTGGCCACAGGCACCTACCAGCACACAGTCGGACAGTTGCATGGCATTTCTCAGCCACTGTTCTCACGGACACTATTGCAAGTGCTCGATGCCCTCCTGCAGCACGCAGACGACTACATCTCTCTACCACGCTCGGAGCAGGAAATAACCAACACAAAAGTGGGATTCCATGCACTTGGCGGCATACCGGGTTGCATTGGTGCCATCGACTGCACCCATGTGGAATTGGTCGTCCCACATGCCATGGAGGCCCAGTACCGCAACCGAAAACAATTTCATTCACTGAATGTACAAATGGTGTGTGACTCCAACAGGATCATTACACATTGTTGTGCCCGATTCCCTGGATCAACCCATGATCCTATGGTCTTGAGGAACTCTACAATACCACGCTACATGGAGCGACACGCAGGGAACAGATCCTGGCTACTCGGTGAGTCTCATTTCATGCATGATGATGTGGGGTATGTGATGCGGCAATGACCTGGCAGGAAGGGGGGGGTGCGTACGTAGCAATGGCATACCACATAATTCGTTTATCGTCCACATACAGGTGATGCCGGATATCCACTGAAGAGATGGCTCCTCACACCAGTCCGGAACCCACGGGACCAGCATGAGGAGGACTACAACCATGCCCCCTGACGCAGAACTGCAAGCACCTGAAGATGGTCATGATGAGGGTGGGGATGTGGCAGCACCTCAAGGAGTCTGCGAGGCACAGGAGGGCCGTGAAATTCGTCAGCATCTCATAGATGCATGCTTCTAGCACTCACGCCTGGTGGCTGATACATGGACACGGGACTCGTGGCACTGTGTGTGTCTGGTACATGCACAAAATGGACTGTACGCCTATGATGGCCTAGTACACAAAGATCATTGTCCACACATCTCATTGTTTGATCGTGCATTGTTTATGGCATATGTGATATCATGTTGAACACCCTATCGACCCGCCACCCAAGTGAGCCCAACACACCCCCTCCACCCTCCTACCTCCCCCCCGAACACCAGTGTCCAAAGATGCTCATTGTCAGTGGGCAGTCGCTATTGCAAGCCCCCTCTGCGGGTATCAGGGGCACCCCTGCCTGTGGAGCGCAGGTTCCTCCCAGATCTACGTTGGGGGCTGCCCTGGACAGAACTTGCAACGGATGATGTCTCTGCCTGCTCACGTCCATGCATGTCCCTAAGGGTTTGTGAGAGCTCAGTGAGCACACGGCGCACTGCGGCAAGTTCGGCACATACGTCTTTGGACGTCGCATGCAGTTCCCCCCTGAGGCTCTCGGTGCTTCTCTCCATTTGGACTCTCAGGCTCTCGGTGCTACTCTCCATTTGGACTCTCAGGCTCTCGGTGCTACTCTCGATTTGTGCCCTAAGTGTCTCAGTTGATGTTTCTATGTCTGCCTTAGTGCCCCCACATCCATCGGCATGGTCCTTGAGGAGCGTGGCCAGTTGCTGCTGTTGCACGATTAACTGGTCGAGGGACTGTTGCCTCTGCTGGGCCATGGCCATTTGCGGTGGTGTCACAGAGGGGCTGTTCGCCTCATGTTGCCCTGCCACAGGGCTTGTGGGGGATGGCCAGTCGTCGTCTTGTGGGTGCCCCTGCGTGGTATCCTCATGGTGTACGGGATGGAACAGACAGGGGGATTGGGACAGGTCATGGATGGATCTGACTTCGACATCCCCGTCTTCTGTGTCGGAGCATGCTGCCATTAATGGGGTGTCACCTATGGTGCTGCTGCCACCAGAGACAGTACCTTCTGTGGCATCCATTGGGGGGACCTGTGGTGGTGCTGTTGTGGGCATGCTGGCTGCTGGGGTGCCTGTTGATGTTCCCTCCTGTGTGCTGCCACTTGATATGTGCTGCTGCCGTGTCTTGATGCGTGCAGCTGAGGTGGAGGGTCTTTGGCCGTCGGTCTTGGCCCTCTTTGCAGGTGTGCTGGTAGGGGTGTCCTGGAGCTCGTTGTTTGGATCGGACCCTGTGGTGGAGTAAAGGAGGGCGAGCGTTATTAATGGGTCTGTGGGAATTGGAATGGCAATGTATCACATGCATTGGGGTGGTACCTGAGGGTGATTTGGGTCGGGGCCTTGGAGGTGCTTTCATTTGTGTGTGGAGTGAGGGTGCAGTTGTTTGGCAGCCTGCAGTTAGGGTGTGCCTGCTGCACGTGTAGTGGGTGTTTTATGGGTTTTTAATTATTTATGTATTTATTGTGGTTTTAAAGTGCGCTATCAGGCCAATGTGTGTGGACGTTCTCCTGGCCATGTGTTTCTGTTGCACTATGTGGGCACGTGGTACTTCACATGATTGTACATTGTGGTTTTGGCATTGTTTTATTTGGGCCACCTACCTGATTCTCCGGATGTCTGCACTCCTTTCTCCATCCCTCCGACTCCCTCTATGCTCTCCATTCCAATGGTGGAGGCACAGATTTCTTCCCAGGGGGTCAGCTTGATGGGTGATTCCGACCCTCCCCCTGTGGCTGTGGCAATGTTGCGGTTGGCAGAAAGTATGCTACGGACGCGTATCCGCAGGTCGTCCCACCGCTTCCTGCATTGCTGTGGGTTGCGGGGTGCGGTCCCCACCGCACTTACCCGCTGTGCCACCAGGGCCCATATGGCCTTCTTGTTCGCAAGTGCCGTCCTGGTCATTTGCGTGGAGAAGACGGCAGCCGCATTCTCCTGGAGGGTCTCTGTTAGCACGGTGAGTTCCTCATGGGAGAAGTGGACCTGCCGCTTGCGGTCGCACGCTTTCTTCGCTACTTTTCCCATTTTTCTTGGTTTCACTAGGGTGGATGACGGGTTGGGATGTGTCTCAGGGTGGTGTTTTTAGTGGTTGTGTGTATTTTGTGGTTTTATAGGTGTACGGGGTGTTGTTTCCCGTTCCGGGCCCATGTTTTTACTTCCGTTTCCGTATATTTACGGTCGCCGTACTTTCCGGTTGGCGCTCACTGCGGTGTCCGCTATGATGGGTGGCGTTATTGCACCTAGGGCGCCGTACGGCGGCGGTGTGGGCCGTTTTGGGGTCATTTCCGCCATCGCGGACTTTGCACTTCCGCCATGGCGTGGTGCTCGTGCCCAATGGGTCGGAATGGGCTGCACTTTGCTCCATCGTGCAATGGCGGAAACGCTATTTACGCTGTGGCGGTCCGGTCATTCGCTTTCCGCCAGGGTCGTAATGAGGGCCCCTGACATCAATGATGCAAACAATCAGCAAGAAAGCAAAGTTAAGTTCTATCTACAAAAAACACTCCTTGTGTGTGACAACTGTGCAGACTTTAGCCAATGCAGGCTTGGAAACACGTCAAATAATGTCTGTTACTGGCCACAGAAATGAGTCCTCAATTAAAAGCTACTGAACACTGCAGTATTCTGAGAGAAGGGAATGGTCTGGACGACTACATAATCGAGGAAAACCAAACAACAAAACTGCAACTTCCCATTCTACCACAAAAGCAGACACAGATACACCTACAACAAGCAGAAAAAGAAAATAACCTGCAGTAACAGAAAACAGTGAAAAAACAACTGCACTAACTTTACCAGATGAACATCCAAGCACATCATCAAAGCCCAATACTATAAGTGGCACCATACGCACTCCTGCAGCCAACTAAAATAATAAATATCCTAAACTATCCCAGAAAATAAACAAAGAAGCGGAAGAAACTTTTCCAGATGTACTACCAAGCACATCATCTGTGCATAATTTGCTGTCTACCACCTCAACCCCAAATATAAGCAGAAGTGTAGCCCCCAGTCTTGTTCTACTTGGGCAATTTATCAATTGCACCCCTAATTTCTGTGGCACCACACACTTAAACCTCAAATTGAAAATGTCCTTTTGAAAACTGCACTTTGCAACCTGTAACCCTTTTCCAAATAAATACTTAATTTCTGCAACATTTATATACCATTTTGCAATTTATTCTACTTCAATTAAACGTGTCCCATTTATTCCACTTTAATTAAACACTGAGGGTGTTTGAATAGCTTTATAGACCTGCACCTCAGGCCGTACCAGGTGTTTTGGTCCCTCATACCTCATTAACTCGGTCTTCAAGGCCCATAACGCCCAGTACGGCCCTCTCTGCAGGTCTATAAAGCTGTATTAAGTTCCACATCGCTTCCAGTGTCAATGCCACAAAAAGGCATTCATTTCATGTTCGCAGTTAAGGCCATTTCTTAGACATCGTAATTTCCATATCATTCTTGATTCTGCCTGTCTCAACAGGAATTTCTGGACTCCACCACGGATACTAGATTGGACTTGTTGTAGACCAATAAAATGTATATCATTCTTGTTATCCATCTGATGCGATTCATGCCAATAAGTCGCTAAGGGTAATCTTTTGCCTTGAGTATTGAGACGCATACACTACATATTTGGATCAGCAATTGATAAGATCGGTAATTGATATTACTGTGCCATCATCATGTATACAATTGTTGATGTCGGGATGTGCAAATCTGCACATGCTGCAGTTTCCACATTTGAAGAAACCTTGTGTGTATGGTCTCATCCACTGACAGATTCTGATTGTACGGTTGTCTATAGGTTTGAGAAAGGATGGACTTAACCTGTTTCTAATGGTAGGTGCTTGAGTATATATGAGTGTTGATTTGCCATCTATATAATGTGTTAGATCTCTATCAATCCACAAGATATGCCAATGTTTGTTGACAATTCTAAATAGAAAATTGCTCTCTTCTCAATATTCGGTGATGAGACTCACCTTTTGTTGGTGTTGGGTCTTATTTATTACATTTGGTTCACCATATTTTGTCGGGTCATTCCTTTAATTTGGTTGCATGTTATGGATATACATTCTTTGCCGTATCCTCTTGTACAATGGAAGAGATGTGGAACTTAATTCACTATATAATATGAAAATAAACATTCTTGTAAGAGGATAGCTGTACACCTAGACCACTTGATTGCAAATGATACTAACATTTAACTAACATTATTAATTGAGATACAGATAATTGAAACCAATTTATATGAAATACCTTTCATATTGAACACAATTGCAGTAACTTGAATCACACTTACACATTGATCACACATTTTTCTAAATGACAGTGTTAGATAACATTATTGTGAGCAAGTATCTGAGATGGGTGAAATGGTGAATGTGTAACCCCTTTATGGCCAAATATAGATACTGATAATTGTAAACAACTTATGCAAAATACCATTCATAGTGAATAAAACTGTTGTAACTAGATTTAAGCAATTTTACCAAGTGGTGTTAATTGCATAAACGTTTGAGCTACACTATAAAATGCAACCCACCTTAATTGTGACATGTCAGTGGTGTAAATGTACCTGTTGGTCTGGTGCTGTTTATTCTCTTATTAACCATAATATTGGTTCTAGCTGTGCTCCGTAATATAAGGGTAATATGGTCCTGGATGAATATAACCAGTTTTGGTATCAATTGTTGTATAATTAAACTTATATTGTGTCATAAATTAAATAGAAATAATAAATATGTTTCTCACCCCTATTATCTGTCTAGTTGTCCAATATTAAAAGTTGTGGATCCATTAGTTCAAACTTGAATACTCAGTGAGTCGAGTAGCATCTAATTATATGAAAACCAATTCAAGTGCAGTCATGATATACTACATTACATTCATACAGTATACCTGTTAATAGTGCTGGGATTATAATTGGAAAAATGTCAAAAAGTTATTTACCCATATGTGGTTTGAATCCTCCCAATAATGCGGTGTCCGGTTAGGAATCACCTTGGCGTGCCGCGTGGAGTGCTCTTGTTGCCGCCATTTTGTTTGTTGTTTTTATAGCAGAAATGACGTAGCACGTATCATTTGTGTGTCGCAGTGCCATATTACAATTTTGTCAATAAATGGATGTTGTCACAGTTCAAATGAAAAGTGTTATCTTGATGTTAGGAGTTACAAAAGCAGCGGTACTGTTCAATTTAAATATTGGGCGCACCTGACATAATGTGCATCATCCGCGCAATGTTAATGCTGTACCTCAATTTGTGTGAACAATCGTTACATAGTTCTACCAATTAGCAGCTGCTGATTTTTTAATATGGCTAGATCCATAATACTGCTCAATTAATGAATGCGCATCAGAGTTTTTTTCAACTAAGATAGCACTACAAAGATAAAATAAATTCAAAATCAATGGATAATCACATGGGTGTGGGTGACAATTACTCCTTATAACACAGAGCTTGATTCATGGATTTGTTTTATAATGGTGCAATCCCATAGGAAAACGTTCCATGAATCAGGCCCAGAATCTGTTGGACAATATGTCCACGTGTGAATTGTGAAATTGTAAAGGGAGTGGAATGCACACAAATGTAGCAAGTTCATTATGTCAGAAATTAATAACAATGTTTCGAAGAGAATAGGTCTGTTGTGGCTGGTGACCTTGAAAGCTGGTGGGGCGTTAATTTAGCTGGGCAAATTTTTACGTGAGCGCAGCGAGCGAGCCCAACCCACATCAAGGGGCTGTGGGTGGGGGTGCTTACTACTGTGAACATTTTAGAAAAATGGCTTCCAAAATGTGCAATTTACTGTCCAGACCCACACAAACATGGCCTAAAAAGCATTTGTTTTTAGGTACTAATGTTGGTACATTATTCTTATAAGTGCAAGTGTGATGGTGTATTTTACAGCAGCTTCTTTTGAGAATAGCTGTTTCTATGTTGTATGCATAAAGAAATTCATTGTATAGATATCCAGTAATGCTGGGAAAATATAATTTTCTCATGCTTTTATGAAGTTGATAAAAGACCAATGTGTTGCCCTATATAAAAAAAAGAATAAAGTTAACACCCAGAACAACTTAAATGTTATCCAAAACTTCCCTCTACCATCTGACATTCCATCTGAATGCATTTTCCTATTTAAGAATTTTCCAGCTTTTGCTATACTGGTTTTGTGTGAACTGATGCTCCTTTAAATGGCCGGGACGCGGGTGGGTGAAATAGTTTAGATAGGAGGCTTCTCTAAGTAGCATGCATGCTTATCATTATCATGATGATAATGTTAAGCATGCATGCTATCACGTGTCCTTTCTTACTGAGGTTTGTTTCCATTCTATTTATTAAATACTTATTAGCACCTTTCTTTGGCTGTGTGGATTGCATGTGTTATGCTGCACTTCCGTCTGCCATCATGACAGCGTTTGGTCTGTGTGCATTGAAATGCGAATCGAATGTCCTCGTTCTTACCATAAAAACTCCTGCCTGCTTGGGCATTTGGATCACTTGAAACATGCATTCTCTCCGGATACATGACGCACACAGGGTCAGTGTAGGGCACTTTAACATCCTGGGTGGGCAGTAGAAAGCCTGTGTTCTTTGCTACTGGCACAAGTTACACAATTCCAACAGAATCTGTGGCAGGTGCCAGTAGCTTTAGGCCCCATAAACATGTATATTGTTATACATATTTTACAAATTAAATACATTTACCAGTTTGACATGGTTTCCTTTTAGTGAATTTCAGTTTTATTCACCTTTTGCGCCGTCTCATGGTTATGAAAAAGTTAAAATTTCCTTAAAACAGCACTAAGCGCTTCCTCCAGAATGCATCGCGGCTGGAAGCGAAGGGCTGAATTGGAACCTTAGGATGTGTACTTTGGTTATCCAGACTTGTGCAGTGGAGTAGAAGCGATGGTGATCTGTAAATTGCACCCACACAGAAAACTAACAAGCATCCTCTGCAATCAAAACCCTTAACAATGTATGCGGCCCTCTAGAGCAAAAACAAGTTTGCAAATATAAATAACGGAAAGTGGTGTACATTTAATGGGATATGCACTAATCATGAAAATAAATCAGATCGATGTGACCTTTAGCTTATTTTAGGACGGGAATAATGCATGCAATGTGTGATTGTCTACTAATTAAAAACACACAATGCAATTCGTGCTTTCTCGGCCTCTGAGAAAACTACCAGGTAAATCTGGACACTAAGCAAGTAGTGCTCTGTGAGGTCAATAATTTAATTCGAAGCAACGCCAAGAAGGCGGCCGCAAAAGACAAAGAGGACAGCTAAAGTGAGCCGCCTTCATCACATCTCACCAGCCAGGGGCCAAGGACAGGTTTCATTTATTCTGGACCCCTAAGCAGTGGAGGGTCTAATTATTGTGCATTTGGCTGGCAGCAGTGAACACCTTTGTCAAGGCAACTGCAGCGGAAGCCGAGTTCCAGTTTCCTCTGGTTTGTCATGCAAATAAAGTGCTGTTGTAGTGGCAGTGTGCAGTCCTTTTAAAGACACATTAAAGACTTCTCAGGGAGACAGGAGACATGACTGCAGACTATATCTCATAGACTTGCCATCTCCCATTAACATCAAACATATACCAGTTTTGATGACTCTCAGTCTTCAGAGGAAGATGGCCTCACTGTTTTCAACACTACATTTCACTCAAAAATAACAGTTATACGATTGTCAAATACTTTGTGCGTTCTAAGGCACTTCAGTTGTCAATTCTGTTGCCCTCCCTAGCAAAGCCTTTTGCACACTGGGGCACCCCTGGTAAACACATTCTGTTTATGGATGCCCTAAAAAAGCAAGTGAAGCTTTTACAGGGGGTTGAAGGATTGTCCCCTCCCTACCCCACCACAGCAGACCTTTACGTTGGTAGCCATTGTGTCCCAACGCACTGGGCTACTTGGTTATGCACCCACTTGTTGGCTATCAATACACACACCTCACTGTAGGGCAAAACAGAGGCAGTGGTGGCTTCGGTTTAGAGGGGGCAGCCGTGACCCTTCTTCACCTAAATCCCTCAATCTCCCCACTCAGCAGTCTTTGAGCCCCAGAGTTAATTTCTTCATCAACAGCCTCGGCAGGGGGTTTTGACAAAAGTGGAGGGGTCCCTGACATAAACAGATTGGCAGATGAAGGTGGGATATGCTAATTGCACTCCCACAATATCGCTTTGAATGGAAATGCTGAAGAACATTGGAGTTAGAGACATGCGTTCAATTAAATCGCATTTCCCAAAGTCCCATCTTTTCCCCAACCAATATAAATACAAGCGAATCCTGCTATTTAAAAAAAGATATATCTGCCGGCTCACAGTTCCGTCAGCATAACAGCTAACCCTATTGCTTTGCAAAAATATTTAACACCATAATTTCCATATCACGTGACATCCACCTTTCTGTGGAAATGTTTCAATAAAGCAACTTTCCAAAGTACAATTAGAAACATACCCATTCCGTTAAAATTGACAGTGTTTAATAATTCGTTTTAAAGGAATAACTCTTTTCGATGCTACAGACAATGCTTTTCACCCTGTGGTTCTGAATCCTCATCCAGGCATCGCTGTGCACTGGTTTGCTGAGGAGGCACAACGCAGCACCCAGGAGCCAGCTCTCAGGAGAACCCTTAATGACAGACTCCGACATGCAGCCAAGGAAGCCTGAAGCCGATCTCCTCAGCACTTGGCGCCTCAAGAGAGAAGACCTAACTTCAGCATGAAAGGCAGCCTTTCACCCAGGGCGAGTGTGGCAGGCCCATGTCGCTTAGTCCTCTTTGGATAAATAACATCTTCGTACATCAAGTGTGTTCCTTGATGGGGACACCGGACCCGTACTTTGTTTTCTATGTAGTTCACCCCCTCTCCGTCTCCCACCAACCATGTTGTCACAGGGTAAGACGTTGAGCGTGGAAAACTAGGTCCTGGACGGGCCTTGCCCTGGGAATGGAAGCCTTACTGAGGCTGGACTACTGGTCCAAAGTCCAGCTGCGGCTGGGAGCACATAGTTCTTTTCTTCTCTACATACACTTACTTACCATTCGGAGTCGGCAAGGCCGCACATGTGGCTCTGCTGCTACTGTTCTCTGGGAGGCCGAACACACCCTAGCTCTACACTGCAGTCTGTAGTCAACTGTCCAACAACTAAACGAACTCAAGTGAGAAGGTGGCACTGGGCGCATACGCCCGTCTCCCAACCCGCACCCATTATAATGAGTTTCATTGGTTTACAAACAGCCAATGAAAATTCAGTGAAATCAGAAAATCAGATCTTACCGACACTGCGCTGTTTGCGCACAGATTCACAGATTCATACTGGCAGAGCCATTGCTCTAGTGCCCCGCCAGCCTCCTAGATAATTAATTATTACGTAAAGTGTGTGGCGCTACGAGCTCCATGCAGTTTACACTTAGGAAACCTGCGTGAAATGGGAAGCGCCCCTCTGTGCTGTCAGGCCCAGCCAGGACACGATGCAAGATCATTATTTATTTATTTAGTACATTTGCTGCCATGCTGCTCTTGCCAAAACAAATGTACACAGACAGCTATGAACACTGTTTTATCTGTACTCTCTGGGGAGGCGGCGGCGCCCCCATGCCCTAAATCAACGGCCATCACTGGAATTGATTCATTCAGAACTAAGGTTCTCAGTCACAGTACCATTAACGTAAGCTTTCTTTTTAATCTCTTTTTCATTATCTTTTATCTTCCTTATTTTATCTTCTTGTGTTCTTTGCCTGTTTATCAATTTTTGGTTTGCAAAATGACATCAATATTGATGGCCAACTATATGTATTCTAAAATGAAATACTATGCTGATACTGGCTTGATTATTATAGATATATGTTTTTGTTACAACATTTTATTTCTCAGTATCCTAATTTGATATCTAATGTCATGGATATCACACAATCAATGATTCTGTATATTCTGATTTTGCTAATTATTTATGTTATATAAAACTTGATTGACACGCACCTGTAAAGGCTAGAAAATGACCAGTGGTCGAAACACATGTCGGCAAAGAGCAATTAATGAGAAAATACAACCAATACAAATCTTATGTTGTAATTAAGAATGGAAATCTGTTTAGAGAATTTAGGAGAAGCTCATTGCCCAGAAAGTATACTGATTCCTGTTGATAGATGTAATTGCTGTCAGCTAAAAATGTATTATGATTAGAGGCATGCCCGTTTCACTGAGCTCTTTTCTGTAATACTGGGAATTAACATTTCCTAGTAATATTTAAAAATATAAAAAGAATCTAGAGTAAGCAGGAAAATGCCTTCCAATTCGAAGAGCCATCTCTCATCTTCTGAAGCCCAACATTGTATTGTTTGCCTATAGACACTGTGCTTTGCAAATCTTTGGTTACCCATGCTTGGGTGGTCAGGAAAGGTCTCCACGTTTACGAGGGGTTCATGTTGTGTGCACCATATGACTAACTGGGGGTGACAGTGAGCTGGGCGCTATGTTGCAATTTCATAGGTATCAAAGTGTTGTTATTTATGGATGGGATATGTTACTTTAGTGTTCCTGTTGGTGTAGAAATTGATACATATTAACTTGCATTTGGACTAATGATAAAATGAGAAACTCACCAAATGTAAAAACATGCATATATAACAAAATAAATACATGGGAAATTCATGCAGCAACACGGTAGTTGGGACCCCTTTTGCAAAATGTTCTCTGACTTTTAAACTAACCTTGCAAGGTTTTCAGAAGGCAGGAGAATGAGTAAATTCAACTTTCGCGATCAGTACTGCTGTATGGCATGTCATGGTACGGTATTGTTCATGTAGCGCCTATCCTCTGGCAAGTGTTTCAAAGCGCTCAAGGAGGGTGGGAAACATGGGAAAAAACCAGTCGCTCAGAGCCCTTGAATTTCTGAGACGATAATAGTCTGTGCAGGCAGTGTAAGTGCAATAGCCATGTGTTTTTATGGTCTGAGAAGCCTCGTAGGTAGTAGATGTAATCTCCTGCTGCCAGAGAGAGTGGCAGTAGCAGTTTCGTTATTTATTTTGGTCAGTAGTAAAATGTGGGGTAAGTCAGTGCCTAAAGCTATTCAGTAGTTTCAATTGTGCAATGAAGTGGGAGTTTTGTAAATGGGAAATTTTAAACGGAACAATAACCTGGAGAATGAGATAACATCACAAACAAAGAGAAATCATTCACTCAGCCTTCCTCATATCACAGGGAATATTCATGCGAGCTGTGTACAAATCAAAAGGGTTTAAATGACTGAGGCCGGTTATTGCTAGCAATGAATTAAGTTTTCAATACCAATATGTAAGCATGTGTTGATGTCATGACCTACTACGGATGAATCATACGAAGAGGTGTGTTATGAATATGATTTGAAGAAAATGATTAAGATACATCTGGCCAATGAAAATGTAGGAAATGGGAGAAGATGGGATTTCTTTGAAGAGGGTTTTGTCCAATCATGTTTGGGGGTGGATTGCAATAAAGTATTAGGTATTAACTGTTGCAAAACCGTATAAAAGATTTGAACTGATGTGGTTTATTGAGATTTAGGTTAGTTTAGTTCTGCAATACCATTTAACTGCTCCCCGGAAAATTGTACAATACATTTGCTCTATGTTCATCCGTGTACTCACTTCTTATGTGGTGGGCCTTTTTGGGTAAAA
Organism: Ambystoma mexicanum; assembly: GCF_040938575.1. Taxonomy (NCBI): domain Eukaryota; kingdom Metazoa; phylum Chordata; class Amphibia; order Caudata; family Ambystomatidae; genus Ambystoma; species Ambystoma mexicanum. Next base: position 744,767,746 of record NC_090928.1, read on the forward strand.
GTGATTAAAAAGGCCCATCTGCACATTCGGCGAGCCAGATTAGAGCCCAGGCATTCCGAGATGCTGGAGGTCTTCTGTCTACACCTCTTAGCTGCAGCACCTCACGATAGGGACCAATCTTCTGTGCACAGCAAAAAAAGAGGTCCGAGGACGCCATATTAGTTAAAAGTCCGTCTACTCCCCAGAGACATGTTGCCATGGACTAGCTGTGCAGGATGACTTTGCGGAGCACATCGGGTTCACGTGAGTGCACGTTTGAGGTGTGAAGTAAGTGGGACATAGGGGGAAAAAGGTGTTGTTACTTTGATTTAAGTTTTTATTTGGTAAGGGTAGACTGGGAGTCTGGGTGTGAAGTTAGTTGAAGTTGCAGGGATTGCAAAAGTGGATGTTTGCGATAGAGTATTTGACCTGTTCTGAGTTGTAACTCCCATGTATATATTTCTAGCCTAGTTTGTTATTTTAGAGGTGTGAGGGGGTACCTTACCATGCACACCCAGTGTGAGGCTTGTCCTGGTACCTTTTAGTTTTTCTTGTCTGATTGGCTGCATCCTCACCTAAAGGTGGGGTGCTATCTTAATGAAAGTCCAACCATAGATATCTTTCTGAAATAGGCCTTGCCATTCTTTTGTATTTTCTGTGCGGGCGGAGCCCCTCACTTGATTCTCTTGATTAGTCGAAGTAGTGAAGGGGAAACTTCCTGTAGTTAGGAAAAGACAGTCTTGTAGTAAATAAGGTAGCACTAGTAAAAGAGAGAGAAGTGAGAGCAGAGGTGCTGTAGTGGGAACCATTGCAGCCCTCCTATGCCCGAGGGGTGGGGATATCGCAGAAATATTGGCTGGTGATCGTTTTTGATAAGATGCTTTATTTTGTGTAAAATTAAGAAGTAGAATTGAAGTAAGTAACTGAGTGAGGAAACAGCTGTAAAGACAAGTACGGTGAATGGGTGTGAAGTAAAACTAAGGAATTGGGTAAGAGTAAAAAGGGAGTTTTCAGTAAACATGTTTTTGTTTGTGTCAAGTAGATTGGAGTAAAATTGTGAACTAGATGCTTTGAGCGGCAACTGTTGGTGGGCGCTCATATTTGATTATTTTTCTGAAATGTATTTTGTGTAAAGTAGCAGCAAGTATTGACAGTCAATTGAGACTTGTCACAATGTGGGAATACTCCATTAATGCATCTGTGCAAGCAACTGCCAAAACATCCACCTAAGCTTAAACAGTACGGTGCGGAATGGATTAAGGGTACCGCAGACAAAATGTTCATGCCATGGCCACAAGGGGGATCGCTGTCAAATGCAGTTCTGCAACACATGACCACATACTTGCATGCTGCGTACACAGGGAATACATTGGAGAAAAGGTTAGCTAGCTTAGAGCTTTGGAAAATATACCAGGAGGAACTAGAAGATCCACCTCCTGAGGATTGCATGCTTAAGCACTGCAGGGAGGAGGGTGCTGAGCCTTCTGCTGCCCCTACCACACCTGAAGTAAATGGCGATAGTACGAAAGATGATGGGTTGTACTCATTGAGGGAATTAAAAGCAGCAATAAGATATAGTAATCCGATATCTGAACCGCCTGCTTATAGGATTGATGAGAGTCCAGAAAGAGAAAGGGCTAAAGGAAAGGAGGAGACCTCTAAGGTCCTGCAAGATAAAGAGGAGAAAAGTGAACGGCCAAGCATATTTTTAGATATAGAACGAGAGATTAAGTGATGGCAAAGAGAAAGAGATAGAACTGACAAGGTTACGCTTGTACAGAACGAATGCATGGGCGGACAGATATTGCTCAAACTTGATGGGAAGAACATCGAGAAAGTAAGGCAAGGGGAAGATCAAGACGAACAAGATAGAAAAGACAGGGAACAAGAGAAACAATGGAAAAACATGAGCATAAAAAGAAGAGTAGAGAAAGGCGAGAGCAACTCAGAAATGAAGAAAGGACAGAAGAACAGAGAAAGTATGACAACAGGCAGAGAGCAATAGAAGAATGAGACAGGTTAGAGGAGAAGAGATAAGAAGAGGAAGAACAGAAATTACAATATAAAAGAATGCAAAGAAGAAGCGACAAAGAAGTGCGTAGAGCAAATCAAAGAAGGGAAGAGAAAAGACAGGAAGAGGATAGCGCTAGATGGGAAGCGAGAAAATGAAGGGAATTAGATGAAGAAACAGAACTAAAAAGGAGACAGAGAGCACGCGATATTGATTTCATTGAGAAAGAGCTGATGGCACCAAGGCCAGTAATATCATGGGGAGAAATAGAGGAGTTTCTCTTGTCGCACGGAGTAATGCCAGGACCATCGAGGGTAAACCTAGATGAGAATTCTGAAATAGGAAGTATCAGAGATAAAATCAATCGGCTTATCAAGAAATGAGGACAAAAAAATGAGTCGAGAAGTAATGGAAAGGAAGATCGACTCACAGGTGCTCATTCACAAGGAAAGGAAGAAAGCCCATTTGGTCTAGAGAATAGGGCCCTGTCTTTGGACAGGTTAATGTTAAACAGAGATGAGAAAGATGAAAGCCACACTAGTTGGGGACTAGACATGTCAGACAAAGAAAAAGAAACCTCCTGTGGGGAAGAGGAAGAAAGTGCATGCACTCCTGAGGGATGTCTATAAACATATAAGGAAGTAAGACGGTCGTATTTAGACCAACCTAAAGATAGGATGCCAGACCCCATGGCATACCCAGAGCGACCTAAAGGGCAGTCAAACAGCGAGAGAGGCGAATCGCCACCATATGCAAGAAGGTTGAGGTCATTGCCAGGTAGAAGGCAATCAGGAACCATTTTTCCCACTATGAGTAGGCAGACAATGGGAGTGGATCGCGGATTTGGGTTTACGCAATTCCCCCTACTAGAGAAAGTAGGGGCCAGGCCACAGTATATTCCATGGCCCCAAATGGGCAAGGACAATTTAAGATGTAAACTCCCTAGCTTAATTGCAGGTGCAGGGAAATGGATTTATGAGTAAGAAAAAATGACATGAGGAAACACATTAGCTATAGGGGACATTAAATATCTCCTAGCAGCCATTCTTGGGGAAAGAGCTGATGATACATTGGCGAGAGCAGGTTATTTGAGTGTCACAGCACAGAACACAGCTCACTATGGCACACCATTTAATAATTGTAGGTTGCCTGTATGGAAAGTGCTCACAGTACAGTATCCTGATACATCAGATATGGGTGGAATTATGACACGTAAGATGCAAGAAAATGAAGATCTGCTTGCTTATATTCAGAATTTTCAGGAATGGTGGACCTTGCAAACTCAAGAGCATTGGAGGAAATCTGTGCCAGTATTTTACCACATTTTGTGTCATGGCTTGCCAGTACAGGTACAGAGACGGCTGAAGGAGCTAGTAGAAATGAAAGCGACGCCATGGGCAGAGATACAGTTGACTATTGCGCATAATTGCTGATTGCTACAAGAGAAAAATAAGAAGAGGGAGGATGCTAGGAAACTTGAGGAAGCTAAGTTTTTCCAGAAGAAATAATCAAAGTATGCTATAGAAGGAGCAGTACTGACAAGTGGAGAGGGGCTTGAACACAGCAAATAGTGGGTGTGCAACAGGCGAATAATCAACACCAGTTGGATCAAGGAGGAAATGGGTTTATGCCGAGAGGCAGAGGTACAGGCTTTAGAGGAAGAGGTGGCTTTCAGAATAATCAGGGTGCTTTTCAAAATAACCAAGGCGGGTTTTAGAATCTGCAGAATGGTAATCAAAATGTGCAGGGAGGGCAATTGAGGAGATTCCCTCCTTAAAGTTGGACATGTGGCATGACAGGGCTTATTGTGCGAACATGTGGGAGCCAAGGGTATGTACAGAATGGGCAATTCTCAAGAGGGGGGACAGCTTAACCTCCAGCATACAGCCCACAAGGTAGGGACAGGTTTGTTCAAGATCAGACAGTGTATCAAGCACAAGTGCCGCAAACACAACAGGCTTTACAACCACAGCAAGCACCATTGAATCCGCCGCAAGGGCAATCGCAGCATGCACCCACGCAGATACAGCAGAATGCAAACATAGGACAGTTATTGACTCCAGGGAGCAGGGAGTGTCACTATTGCAGGAGGAAGTCCTTTCACGGGTACAGGAATAAGCAAGTAACCACAATAGGACAGCTCACAGGGTGACTTGATGTGTTCAGTACTATCGTTAACACCAAATCCTCAAGAGGAACCAAGGATCGATGTTACCATAGTAGGCAAATATTTTTCTTTTTTAGTAGACACTCGAGCAACTCGCTCATGTATACGAGAGGGAAAGTTTTCGCTATTAGGAAATGCCATGAATGTTCAAGGCTTCTCTGGAGCTACAATTGGAGTTCCTTTTACTGACAAATTACCAGTCACTATAGGGGAGTGTGATATGTTTGTACCTTTGTAGTATTCAAGGCAGACACCAGTTAATATTCTGGGCAGAGATTTAATGACAAAATTAAATATGACAATTTAATTCACTGATTATTTAAACAATAGGTGAATTTATTATGGTGTTTATATATCAGATAGCTCTGCGAGGAGTGTCATTAGAGCCAGAGGTTTATCTGTAAGGGGTACGTATTTTGCTAACATCATTACCTGACTTAGTTGGAAAGATTATAAGGATATCTGATGAATTTTTGTTCAGGCTGCTGATACCTATAGATGAAGAGGTGGGCCAGATTTTTCCCTTACAGTGACAGTGACAGGCAGCTATTGTACGGGGGGAATTAACCAAGCTTGAAGGATTTGATGATGAATGAAGGCCATAGAGAATAGTAATTGCCATTGGGGAAGGATATAGGTTGACTGACGTTACAGATGAAGACATGTTTAGGGGTGATCCATCAAACAATGAAGTAGTATTCAAGTATTACATATTGGGTCAGAATAGAGAGAAGGGAAATTCCACAGCGATTGGTGATTGTGTGGCAATGCCCCGCATTTTCCAATGAGGATATGGAAAAGGTGTCCACTTCTTTATGGACTACTGGCCCTTATGACATAGGCCTATTGAGGGGGGTGGGAGAAGTTAAGATTAAGCTGAAACCAGGAGCAATTTTACCTCACGAAAGGAAGTATCCAATGTCGTGAGATGCAGATGAAGGTGTTTTTAAGACTATATTGGCTTTGATGGAACAAGGCATTTTGGTGACGTCAGAGTCACCTTGTAATACCGCGGTGTACCCTGTGAAAAAATCAAAGGGGGGGTTGTGGGATTTAATTCAGGACATAAGGACGATTAAGCAGATTGTAGAGGCAGAGTTTCCTTTAGTTCCAAATCCTGCAATGATGTTATGTAGTATTCCCACAGAAGCACGATATTTCACGGTGATTGACTTGAAAAATGTGTTCTTCTCAATCCTGTTGCAAAATGACTCTCAAGACTTAACATCATTTATGTTCTGCCAGACTAAGCTCAAGAGTACTTGCCACAGGGGCACTGCAAGTTCCCATCGAGCTTTAATAGGGTCCTGCAGGTGGACCTGAGCAATATTGATTTGCCAAGTGTTGACTGTAGTACGTAGATGATATTTTAGTTTGTAGCATGACAGAAGATGAGTGCAGGCAAGATTCAATTCGATTGATGACTATTCTGGCAGACAAAGGATATAAGGTAGATAAGGAGAAGCTACAATATTTCCAGGAAGAGGTATTGTACATAGGTTTGTTGAATTCAAATGAGAGATAGAAAGTTGCACCTGAAAGAGCTGAGGTGATTATCTAAACATCAAGACCACACACGAAAAAGCAAATGCAGCAGTTTTTGGGATTGTGTAACTATATTAGAACGTGGGTATTTGACTATAGTTCATATATACGAAATCTCTCTTTCTGGCTTTATAGATAGTCCAAGTGAACAATGAGAAAATAGAATGGACGAAGGAAATGGAGGAGGGGTTTGAGGAGTTGAAGAAAGCAATCTGTACAGCTCCAGTTTCAGGAATTCCCGAATATTCTGAGGAGTTCTTTTTGTTCTCGCACACAAATGGAACAGTTATGACAGCAGTGCTTATACAGAGATCCACAGTTGGGTATAAACCTTTAGCATATTATAATGGGATTTGAGATCCAGTTATGAGAGGACACTTTCCTTGCAAGCAATCGCTGGCTGCATCAGCGTTTACCATTGAGAAGTCTGCAAGCATCATGAAGGGTTGTTCCATGACTCTATTTGTTGATCATTTTTTGTTTGCTGTTTTGCGGAAATCTAAGGATACACTAATGTCACAGAGGGCTTCTGCATACGAGGTAGTTGTATCGAACCCAGTAATCAAAATAGTTAGGAGTAAAATAGTAGACCCTGCCACATTTGTAGCCAAACCTGTGACAGAGGATGAGCAGGCACATGATTGTTCGAATCCTGAGGGTAAAAGAGAATGCTCTAGGAGGGGAGGAGGTTCTCTTTATTGACGGGTCTTTGAAAATGTATCACACTGATGGAGAAAGGTATTCAGGTTCAGCTGTGGTAAGGCGCAGAGCTAACTGGGAATTTGAAGTTGTACCAAGTGCTAGAATACAGACTAATTTTTCAGCACAGGCTACAGAATTGGTGGCGCTTATTGTCACACTCGAGAATCACGCAGGGCAGGAAGTGACGGTATACAGTGACTCCTCCTATGTAACGTCACCCGTACATGCAGAATTAGCACATTGGAAAAGGAGGGGCTACCTTCGAGCAGACGGCACTCCAGTGCAACATGCTGCATTATTGGACAGGCTCATCAAGGCACTACAACTCCCAGTAGCCATTGCAATAGTTAAGTGTGCAGCACATACTAAGAGAACTGACTTTATTTTATGCAGAAACCAAGCCACAGACGAAGAGGTCAAAAGCGTTGCATATTCTCTGGATATTTTTAGTTTTGATATTCCTAATGTGCAAGACAAAGTTCTCACAGTTATGATTGGAAATTAAGGATTTAATCATTTGTCAAGACGCAATTAATGGAAGTTCAAGGTAGTGCTCCACAGGAAGAAAAATAGCTGTGGGCACAGAGGGGGTGTTCTTTATCCCCCTCTGAGGCTTTGTGGTGACAGGACAGCACTGGTAAAGCAGTGATACCTGTAGCCTTATTAAGGGTAGCGTTAGAACAGCTACACTACCCTGCACATGTAACTAGGGAGAGTCTTGCTGCAGCTATTGCAGAAGACTAGTTCATACTAAACCTGTTAGAACACGTTGCATTTTACGTAGTGAATTGCATCGTATGTCAAAGGTTTACTGCTGGGCACACATTGCAAACAATTAGATGAGTGATTCCTCGACTGAATGGTCCTTTTCAGCATTTACATATTGACTATGTTGAAATTCTGCAGGTATGTAGTGGATATAGGTATATGATAGTGGTAGTGTGCACCTTTTCAAGAGGGATTTTAGTATGAGAAGTATTTCCAAGATGGGGAGTATGTGAGGTTCTAAGATCTGACAATGGGCACCATTTTGTCAATGAGGTGTTCAAGCAAATTAGCCTATTGCTTAGTATTAAACATACATTTTCTTCTGCTTATCACCCGCAAGCGAATGGAATATGTGAGGGACTTAACGGCCTTCTCAAAGAGAGGATCGTCAAAGTTGAAATTGACACTGAAGAAGGGGTGGCTGTATTGTTTTCCCTTTGCATTATATGCCTTGAGAAATCAGCCCGGGTGGACTACCACTTCACACCCCGTGAATTAGTAACAGGGAGGTGAATGAGAACGCCTCTGACTCCTCCATTGAGCACTAGGAGTGATGCCCAGACAGCTGCAGAATTGTTCGGAACTGAGTTACATGCGTACTTAACATGTATGACTGCTAGTATCTTTGTCATTTCTGATTAACTCAGGCATATGGGGTGTTAGTGTCAGGACACAGGTGAAGACCATTCAACAACCAGATACCACGAACAAATTGTTCCTAAACTATTTAGTGGAGATCTAAGATTTATCTGCAATTTCACAAGAGGGTGGCATGAGCCCCGTCTTAGTGGTCCTTTTATAGTGGAGAGCGTTACTCCATCTACAGTAAAAGTTCAAGGAAGGCATGCCTGGATACACCTGAATGAAGTGAAGCCATATGCTGGTAAGACCGGAAAACCCCCAACCGATTCGGAAGTAAGTCAAAAAGAATCAGTTCAGCACGTACAGACTCAATCGATGACGGGAAAGAAGCAGGCAAAGATTGTGGAATAAATAAATGCAAGGGTGTATTTGGACTGTGGCTCCCCTGGACACTGCTTATTGATATTTTAGAAGGAAGTGAGAAAGTAATTGTTCTTGAGCCACAGGAATTTGTTGAAATTAGACTTTAAAAAGTGCCGAGATAAATGAAAAATGCCCGATCTGGAATTCCATTTTGATGATTGGAAAAGGGAGCAGTTCCAGATTCGTTTCTCACTGAGTTTCTCTTTGGATGCATAAATGGTCCTGTATGATGTTGATGTCCATAGACTCCTTCTCGCTGTCTTTGTTTTTATACTCAGATCTTATCCTGCTCTTGTTGGGCGCAGTACTGATGTGCGCACTTTTGTGCAGGATCCTTAATGGCCCTGCAATTAGAAGATTATTGGAAGCAATAATGCAGCCAATTCGGCAGCTACCTGAGAATTTAACGAGGCTGCATTATTAAAAAGTTTTTAAAAAAAGATTTATGTGATCTTGAATCACCAACGACTAAATTGTGGACTGATATTGTTCTTTTAATATAATTATACATACTCTAGTATAATTATAGAGCCCTAAAATCCACCTTTATATATTTTTTAGGCCACGCCCACATTGCCATTAAATTGAGCCAGCCGCGCGCGAGCGCGCGCGCTCCTGAAGTGGCTCTGCAAGTGGCTGTTTTGCTGTTCTGCTGCTCGGCAAGCGAGCAAGCGAACTAGCGAACTGCAGTACGACATAATATCATCTCTTGGGAACTAATATGTTGTGGCGCTAACTGTGTATCAGGTTGCACACGTGGCAGGGCTATCGGCTCTCTGTCTTACTGTCTTTGGTCCCTGGTCACCAGTTAGTCTCTGGAAACTGACTCGTGGTGGAAGTCCATTGACAAAGTGAGGTACGGTAGAGCTTATGCCTCGGTGTTTCTTTTGCATTAAGCGTGCATGTTTATCTCTAAAACGGTCTTTTTGAAATCTCATAGATTAGTTAAAAAAATAGTCAAAATATATTTTCTTTGATCCTATGTTCAGTGTCAGCATTATCTCTTTGATACCCGTATAATGCCCATAACTATCAAGCTATGCGAGTTGTCCGATGTTTAGACCTTGGCTCATGAATCATTGAGTTTCTGCTGACATTTTATCGGTATGCAGGAAGTGTTACGTGCATCTTGTACTTGGTAGTTTATCTGCCTGTGGATTTGTGGATCTGTGCTGCGCTGTTTTTCATTGTCGATTTCTGCCGACTTTAATTGTTGTTTAATATCAAACATCACACTGGACCCACATGGTTGTTTAACACTGGAGTATGATAATGTATGACTACATGATTTTAACCTGAAGGTACCCTACATTTTTATGATTATATTGTGATATATTGTGATATATTGGGATAAATTATATTTTATAGTTCTGATTATCTGATTAGGTATTGCGCAATTTGCACTAAATGCACTAATTGCATTGCACCTTATTGAATACATTGTGTGTATACTGCTGTTGCTTGCTCTCACATCTATATCGGCTCCCTCTTTTAAATCGAGTGATGGATGAGTATGAGCGTGAGATTGCCATGCACAAAATCTTAGAAACAGGAGAATATGTGTTCCTAAAATAATATCGCACCCTAAGAAAGTGATACCATTGTGTAAGCAGATTACTGAATATTATTCTAAAAAAGATATTCTCCTTCCAGATGTTCCTGTAGGTGTCATCTCTGTGGAATCTGTAAAAGACACCCTGATCATGGAATTGACAAATGACTTAGGCTGTGTGAGTACTAAATTATTAAGTGACATCTTAAGTTATCCTGATACCACTATCCCCATCATAATTAACAATGTGACTACTAGTGGATCGAATGAGATTGTGCAAATACCCGATGGCACGACCAATCTCAATCTCAATCCCACCGCAAAAACCTTTATTCCAACACGTGGACTTAACGCAAATATCCTTGAGATTAATCCTAGTATTGCCTTGATTCATGAAACCCCATTGATAAAAGAAAAAGCCCCAATTGATCTCGCCATTTCTGCCATGGATGACCTAGAGGTGGAATACATGGGTCTCAATCCTAACCAATCCTTAATGTAGGTTGCATCTACTCCCATGTATTATACCCCACCAAATAAACCTAGCAGTAAAGCTGGCAATGATAATCTTCTTACCTCTCCAGTCATGAATTTAGTCCCAGTAAAGGCTGAACAATCAGAACAAGTATTCTCTTCATTCCCTACCTTTCCTACAGGTACTACAGCTAACTCCATTTTCCAATTTCCTATGACAAATCCAAATGTCAAGGATACTACTACTCAGCCAAAAAGTTTGAGTGATGTAAGCATGAATTCTGACGACATGTTTTATGCTTTAGAATATTTATTGACTCAACTTATTTCAAAATGTGACAACTTGGAAAAGAAGATCACGATTCAGTCGTTGATTATACATAAAAACATGCGTGGATGTTATCACATGGCATGCAATAGGCGCTTTCGTGATAATCAGACTAAGCAACACTCTCCATCTCACTATGTGCCAAAAAAATCTAAGAAAAAAGGTAGATTGTATCTACCTCCTCCTGTACACCACGCTTTCATGTACCGTAATAACAAAAGTAATAAGTGCATGAATAGTGGTAAACCCAGGAATACTGCAGAAGATCTAAGTGGTAGCAAAAAGAAACAACTGCATGTTGATCTAACACAAGCTATTGAACCTTCAAATCCTTTACTCGAGGAGTCACTGGCCATTATTGAAACTCCTGTTATAGTGGATATTGTGACACCCACTAATCCGGCTGTCGTTAATGCAATCAGTAAATTGAAAACACAAAAGAAAAAAGTCCTAAAGACAGCAGCCAAGCAAGTTGCATGCGAAAAGAAGGACGCCCATAATCAACCTACCCTTCCAGTAGTCTGGGCACAGCCTAAGAACAATTTAGCTGAATCTGATAGACCTGAAAATGGAATCAGTTTTAATGAGCAAAGAAAGATGGCATCTGCCCTCCAACTGGTCCAATTGTACCATAATCCCATTCCAACTCCTTTGAATCGCACTGCGGTATTGTGTATATTCAAATCTATTGTCCCTCTAAGGGTTATCACTTCTAATGACATTCGCATAGTCGATCAAGTGGAGGCAATGAATCAGTTTATCTCAAACATTTGGTTTGAAACGGATGCTTCCTTAAACTATGTCCTGAGTTTTGAGGCTGATTTTCTTCGCCTAGGATATAACATCTACCGGGTAGAAATTCCGATAAAGCGCAATTCACTTCCCGAACTCTCTAAAGTTAGCACTCGTATCCAGCAAAGCTCAACTAACTCTAAAAAAGAGGCGATCACTGATCCTATTAGTGTAACAAATAGGCCAACTGTTGTAAGCCCTGTTGATGTCTTAAACGTGGCGAGGGATAAACCACTGGGAACTACTGATTCATTGACAACATTAGGAAATAATCAATGTCTCGATAGTTACTGGCAATGGCTACCCGCGGCATTTAAGCCTCATTTTGGTGCTGTGCGTGAGTGATATAATAAGGTGGATATGCTCTTCTCTTGGAATACTAGAGGGCATACCCACCTATTTGAAAATGATGGGCTGCAGAGCAAGATGGAAATATTTGGTGTTGTCGCATTACAGGAAACTTGGCTGCTCGCTGAAGTGCAATTGGACGGTCGAAGTACAGTCCACCAGAGGGCCACTAAGGGTCCTCTGGGCCGCCCGAAAGGTGGTCTCCTGGTGTCGGTTTCACTGCCATGGCAGATTGAAAAATTAAAACAGTCTTCTGAATTTATCTTGGTTACTCGTATCTGTAGACCTACAATAGACATTATACTAATTAATGTATATAACCCACCAAATATGGCAATGTCTCTTGTGAATATAGAGAATGTTAACAATGTATTATTACAATACAATCAGGTCTCTCCTGTCTGGATTGTTGGTGATTTTAATGGACTTATTGGTAATCTCCCTTTAATGAATGATGATAATTGGAATTTTAAAACATCAGTGGGGCCTGTGCCGAAGACAAACTGGCAGGGCTCTAAATGGCATTCTATGCTTGCTGCGCACGGGATGGTGAAACTGAATGGTATTACACCTGGTGATCGGCATATGGCTTTCACCAGAGTTGAGGGCCGCACAGCATCCACTATTGATTATGCTCTCTCTAATATCAGCAGGATCACCTATATAAAAGACATGAGCATTGTAGTTAGACATGAAAGTGACCATGTCCCTATGTGCTGGTTACTAAAGTTACCTGATTTGAAAGTAATTGCAAGTGAATATGATGAAAATGGTCAGTTGTCAATAAATGCAGGTGGTAATTGTCTTAATTGGCATTCGTGGAACATTGATAAAGCAAATAATGTAGTGTCCATGCTTCTGCCTCGATTCATTAAAACGAAGTATGAAGGGGATAACATCACCGCCGACATACCATGTCAACAATTAAAAATAAAGTGTCTGCTAGACGCAGATATATTGGCATGAGCGAAAAGTCTAACATGCCAGTCAGGTGTCGTGTGGGTTTCGATGCCGCAATTAGTAAGGCTAAGATAGTGTTGTGAAATGAAATCCAAACAGCTCTACTGTATAATGTCGCTCATCCCAATCCAGAGGGTACTTCGCTCCAAATTAGAACTGAGAAAAAGAAATACAGGAAATGGCTATCTAACTATAAACTGGTATGTGGAGCTCGACTATGGCAACACCTTGCTGAGAAGGCAAGTTCGAACGACTCTGTTGGCATATGGCAACTCCTCCACCAAGCTAATCAACGCCCACTATCTATAAATTGTATATCAGAATAACAATGGCATTGTCACATATAAAAAACCCTGGGTAGGGCGATCCCTCATGACGTGGATTTGGCCATTCCAGGCGAACCATGGGTATGTAATGCAACCACATCAGATATAATGTTGATTATATCTAAGCTTAAAAATTCCAGAGCAGCAGGGCCTGATGGGGTATGCAATATACTGCTAAAACAACAGCCTGAACTTTGGGCCATGGCATTACACCGCCTCTTTACTCAAATAGGCTTGTCAGGTGTAGTGCCTCAGTCATGGCAGTCAAGTCATATATTGACTATCCACAAGAAAGGGGCATGGGATTGTCCAAGCAATTTTAGGATGTTTGCCATGCTTGATACTTCTTCAAAAATATTTGCAAAGGTTCTACTGCAAGAATTGAATGTGTGGATCGCGGAAAGAAAAATCCTTCCACCCAACCAAATTGGCTTCCGAGCTAAATCGGGAACCTTGCATGGGCAGTTGCTGCTAACCACTGCTGTTGAACATTCGTGGAGTCGATGCAATCTTGATATGTATTGTGTATTCATCGATTTCTCTGCGGCGTTTGAAACGGTGCTGAGAAATCGACTGTGGAAAAAGCTGTCTGATTGGGGCATTCCACCTGGCCTCTTGAGGATGCTAATGTTGTTGCATACCGACACTTCAGTGCGCATCCGCTTGAACGCAGCTGGGAGATTGTCTGCTTCTATGATGACATCTAGTGGTGTCAAACAAGGGTGTATGGTCGCGGCAATACTGTTTAATTTGTATCTTGCAGAAAAGCTTTTTGTATAGCAGCAGCTAACCCAGTGAAAATCACTGAGGTGGTCCTCGGATGGCTGGCATATGCCGACGATCTTATTCTGCTTGACTATACACCGGCTGTTCTTCAGTTGATGCTGGATGCTCTAAGCAGTTATTGTATCGACAATGGACTACAGATCAACTTAGATAAGAGTAAAGTGAAGGTTTTCACAAAAAAAAGGTGTCCAAAAAAATATGTGTGGTCATTGAATGGTGACATTTTAGAACAAGTAAATACCTATAAATATCTTGGTATTACCATAGATGACCGTTTAACCTGGAAGGCACACTGGTCTATGCTTCAAGCTCGGTGCATGGCATCTACCAATGCGCTAAGCATTTTCATCGGAAGCAACAGTGGCTATTCGGTATCTGGGGTACTGACAATCTATATTGCAAAGATAAGAGCAGTACTATTGTATGCTATTGTTATCTGGGGGCATAACCTAATCAAACTTGTTGAAAAATTCAAAGTTCGTCTGCTTAGGAAGTTGTTTCGGTTACCTCAATGTGTAAGTGCGGAACACATATACCTGGAATTTTATCTGGTGGGGATCTCATATGTATTTGTTAACCATTGTGTTACCAATTTTGAGAAGCTGAAACGACTCCAGATAGATACAATCACTGGTGCATATATGCTTGCCTACTTGCGCATTGTGAGTAACTTTAAGTTTGGAATAATGGGCAAACTGCTTAAACTTCATACTAAATGGGATTGTCAAAATCCTCCATACAGTCTAATGAGTATGCCCCTTATGAAGCTAAAGTTAAAAAATGTACTGAAGGAAGTTTGCTATGAACAGCAGATGACAAACCTCTCCACAAAAACATATAGTGGAATCTATTACGAGCGCTTATCACGTTGCAAACTTCCAGGATATATAAATGCATACCCTAGCCCACAAACGGTGCGGCAATATTTATTACTAAAATTTAATATTTCTGAGGCCCTGGAAACATATGGAACACAAATGGGTATTACTCGTGACAGGCGTTTCTGTCGACTCTGTGGCCATAATGTTATAGATACACTGCATCATTTGTTAATTATATGTGATAGCTTGCATGCACTGCGATACAAACACATGAAATCATACAACAATACCACTAACCCCGATGAAATTGAGACACTGTGGTCATTATTTATGAGTGGCAATGACATAAATCTAATCTATTTTATGGTGACATTTTATAAGAAAATTGTATTGATTTGACATTGTATTGTATAACTATGTAGGGGATCTTAAGAGTATCGTATGAAACCAATTGTATGAAACCAAATGTGTTTTTAATGTGTTTGATTAGTAAATTGGTATTTAATCTCGTATTTTAATATTGTAATAATGTGTAATTACGGTATATAAAACATTTGTCTTGTTATATGTATACCAAATAAACTATGAAAACTATGAAAAAGTTTTTTCCTTCCTTAAGAAACAAGTACAGGCACAATGACATTTATTGAGCATGATGGGCTTCCAGAAAGTGAGCAAACTCAATGAAGTGTGGAGAGACATCAATGGAGGGGCTTTATTTATTGGTGCATAATTTATATATGCACAGCATCTGTTATTGTCTTTCTATTTTTGCTGACTCACGCTGCATACCATGTTGGTTCTAAAAGGATAGAAGTCCCTTTGATTCTCCCCGCTCGAGTGAACTATGCAGATTTAGAGGTTGCAAGGGAGCCAAGACACCAGTGACACATGTAAAGTCACCTATTTCACTGACAAGTGTTCCTATGATTCTCTTTGAAGAAGGTCTATTTTTTATTTGTTCCATGATCATTGGGTACATACTCATTATACAAAAAAGAGACCCAAGAGGAGTGCAAGGGAAGATAATTATGAGTTAAATGATTATTTAGACAGCGCAGCACATTTGGGGAACAACATGTGGTATCAACACATGAAAGAGGTAGGAAAGAGTACATCTGAGGAGGATTGCTATGTTTGTGCTCTTCTACCTTATGCTATGGGAAAGTCTAAGATATTCATAGCTATAGAGATAGATATCCAAACAGCCCATTGCTTAACTCACCTTGCACTATGCCATACAAGAGGTAAATTCCAGGGTTGAACAGCATCTTTGGTCTGGGCAACTGAACGGACAGTGCCAGAAGAAGATTACTATGTTCAAGATTTAAAGACAAGAGCAAGAGCAAACACCAGGGATCATGGTATAAAATAGTAACAGCCAGGCATGAAAGGAGCAGGAATCCGATGGGAGATAAATAAAAAGCTCAATTGCCAAGGAAAGACTGATGAAGAAATTTGAAGATGCAAGAGGACAGATGCAGATATGGGGAACAGTACTTTCTACAGATGGCTGGGAAGAAGGCATAGTTGTATGCCGAGCTGTGGCAGTAACTGGACATCATAAACCAGTAATAGAACATGTGGAAAAAGGATGCAAACCTCTCTGGCCGAGGCTTGCGAAGTTGCGGATATGGGTCGAAGACAGAGGAGGCCCGTTGCAGATGGTGCCTTCGGCCAGTGCAAAACTGTGCTTCAGAAATAATGGTACAAGGAAAGTTGGAGAAAATCAACAATGTGGGCACATTTTGGATGTGCCAGCAATGGGACAGTAGTGATAATGTGACCATTACTGGACCTGTGGACACAGAGCATATATGAAGCTGCCCAGAAATTGGGGAGGACTATGTTCCATGGTGATTATCCATATTCCAGCATTAGTGATTCCAAAGAGTGACCTGAACATTGGTGAGTTTCCAAAAGCAGATGCTCACCTGAGAAAGAAAAGATCTGTTCAACTCCTTGATCGAATGAAGTGGAAAAATGACTTCTCAGCTAAGTCCATAGAAGCTTTTGATGCTATCCCATATGAACACAGACTATTCAGCAAGACTGCTTCAGTTTTTACTATTATCTTCATGCAGGGGATTCGGATGATGGCAAATGCCAAATGGTTACAAATAACTAGATGGGAACTTTTGCAGACAGTCAATGCTACAATAAACTGATTCAATGCTATCAAGGAAGAGCTGAGAGCCATATGACTTATGACTCTTCACAGTAGATATGTTCTGGACATGATTACCGCTATGGATGGAGGTGTTTGTGCCAACATCGGAGAATAATGTTGCACATTCACACCTTCTCATGATGATGAAAATGGTACCTTGACAGAGGCCATAACGATGTTGACAAACTTGCACATCAAGATGGAAGATGAAGTGGAAGATATTGCTGATGACAGCTGGTTTGTGTCACTTTTCTCATGGGTTCCACAGTGGATGACACACATTTTCAAGTTCCTTGGAGCCCTGTTAGTGATGATCATGTTTGGATTCTGTGTAGTTAGGATTACAATCACACAGTGCAAAAAGACAGCATAGAAAGAGACAGTAATGAAGATCATGATTGATGTTGAGTCTGGATTCAAACCTAAAGAGCTGACATATGAAGAAATCAGAGACTATGTAAAGGCTAGTATTCACGCACATGAGGGAACAAAATCCCTGTATCCGAGAAACCACAAGAAGTATGTGGGAAGATGGATTTACTGCAGTCCGAATGGACAGTGCAGTCTTATGACCTGCAATATTGATGAACATGTGAAGTCAGCAGGATGCCTGAATGGAGTAATAAAGATATGGACTTCAAAGGAACATTTCTTCAGACGAGGATGGCCAGATGTGAAGACTGATGGGAAAGTGGTCGATGAATCTCCCAGAGGGGGGAGTGTAGAGGAGGAACCAAGTACCTCTACCAGATGTTCCGCCCTATTTTGCCTATATGTTGTCAAACAGAGATTGTGACAAGTGCAATACCAGTAAGAGTGCCAATACCTTGAAAAATCCTTGAAACAAGGTATCCATTGAGAAAAGCCTATATGTATCCACGAAGAAATGATGATCTTCAGAAGGAAGTTCCGGAAGAAGTATGAAAATGAAAGGAAGAAAGAACTGCTGACGTCACATGAAGTGGAGGTGAAGCACACAGAAGAGATAAATGAAGCAAGGATATAGACCCTATAGAAACTGATGGTGAAGTAATGAAGAATGTAACATTTCGCCCCTGAAATGAACATGGCATGTGCGGAGAGGCACAGAAGAAAATGCAAAACCATTTTACATCTTTACAGATGCAGTAACGTAAGTAGACAAAGTAATCATAAGGCTCGCTGTGTAGTGAATAGATTGTGGCGATGCACCAATGTATATACATAGGAATACATAGAATCTAGATGTACGACAACGCACTTTAGCGAACTTGGACCCTGAGAATGGAAGAATTAGAAGTGTGGTGCAGTGGAATAAAAGCTGACAGTGAAGGAAGATTCGAGAAAGGCTTGTCTAGCCCAGTGTCAAGAGTTGGGGCCACCGAGAGCCTAGCCATGTACTCAAGAAGATACAAAAACGTGAGAAGCAAGCTCAGATCCGGTTTGAGGTGTAATGAAAACCATCGAGGGTGCAAATATTTCTTCATTTAATGGTATTACAATACAATGAACAGCTCGGAAATGTGGTCTCCAGTCACATGATCAGATGAGATTAGACTGTGAGTTGAGCTACACCGAGACCAGAAGATAAGACCATGCTTAACTCCCTTTTATTCTCAGGTGCAGTAAGCCTCTGCAAGGCCAAGTTCAAAGGGTTTAATTGAATGGCAGACTGTAGGAGTGATGATGGATGTTGGGCTAATTGGGTGGGAGGCATGACCAGGCCGAACCCCCCAGCACCTGGAGTCTCAGTTGCGTGCTGCTAGCGTGTGGAATCTTATAGAAGGGTACAAGCGTGCCAACCAAGTATAGAAGGCCACATAGCAAAGAGCCCTATAGTTTGAGAAGCCAATAGTATGTTGTATATTTTAATTATACGGAAGATGGCTTGCACTTGGTATGGGCTTAGTTGCCCACCTGAACTTAGAGATCCAATCACGTCTCTGTAGCCCATAGAAAGTATATGTAGATGTTCCCCGATGACCAACTATAATCTAGAGTAGATTTTCTTATTTTGCCACATATCCTGATGTCACTCATGACGAATATTTAGTATAGAGGCAATTTTTTTATGAATTATGTTGAAATAAGTCTGTGTGGTGTCCGTTGTTGTACTCCCTGTTTTAAAGACTTGTTATTAGAACAGCTCTACCTTTTGTCAACTTCTTGAGTCGGTCTGATTATTGATGTTTGAATAAGATCTGCATCCTCATCCTTCTCAGGTACTGTTACCTCGTCTTAAAGGACCCGTTGTCCGGGTTCAAGTTGTTTAGAAGGGGCAGTAATTAAAAATTCTATGGAGGGACAGCAGGGGCAATCGGGACAACAGGGACAGTGTAAACCGGATATGACGCAGGGTTGGGTGGATGGGTTCCCAGTCCAAGGCCAATGTGAGGGTTTCCGAGGGGCAGGGGAGGATTTCCACAGGGAAGATGGTCATTTGGTGTGTTCAGAGGAATGGATCCTCCAGGGACATAATTTCATCAAAATGCCAGCGGTAGCGGAAGTGACATCACACGACCCTTGACCTCTGATGACACCACAGGAAGTGATGTCATTTGACCCCACCTTGAAGTGACATCACAGGAAGAGATGGAACATGACCTTTTTTGCCCTTGACAAAACAGGAAATGGCATCACATAGAGTTGTTTCTAAGTACACTACGAGAAATATGGTTATGATATCACTGTAAAGTTATATACATTTCATACAAGAATGGATCACAGTATTTATCGTTAATATCAGCGCGCATAGGCCCATATTACCAAATGACTGTGAATGCAAACAGACATCCACAGCCAAATGACGATGATGTGTTAATATATAGCATTTATTCTTTAAACGCTTCCTATAGAACAAATATACATACAATATCACCCACACTGTGTTGGTACTCATTTATCAACTGCAGCAGGGTGAAAGGCTGAGTTGACCTTGCCGGGAGTCAAACCTGCAACCTGCAGTTCACACACACATCGCAGCATCGAGCATTCAACCCATTGGGCTATTTTACCGGCTATAGCTATCAGAAAACCAGACACTCTAGAATCAAACAGCCACATGCTGCTGGCCACAGCCCAGGAGCCTCATGTAGTTATGGTTAAATTGGTGTTTCCATAGGAAGAGCATTTTTTGGGTGGCTTATAACTTCGCTCCCCCTGGACGAATCCTCACCAAACTTTGCAAAAGAAGTATATGGCCCACTCTGCATTTTTTTGCAAAGTGCGGAGAGGTTTGGTCCAGGGGGGGCAAAGTTATAGGAGGGTCCCAAAACTTTTGTTTTTTCCCATAGACATAATGGGAAAAAACTTTGCGCACGCCTACAGCCCAAACCACTGGACGGATTTACACCAAATTTGCGGCAGGAGCGGGGGATCAGTCCCAAAAGCGTGCTCTTTGCAAATTTGGTGTAAATCCATCCAGTAGTTTTTTTTTAAAATGACCAAAATGTAAGGCAAAAAAATTAGTGATATCTCCGTTCGCTCCACGGACAGACTTCCTGGTTCGCTCTGCGGACAGTGCCCTGATTGGCTGAGCGGCTTGCGCGATGTCCGTGGACATCCGACGTGTTCGCTGATTGGACGGTGTGCGGCGTGGAGCGCGTCAGATTTTTGGTGGCGCCCGCCATCTTGCATTTGTGGACGACCGCGGACAGCGAGGTGGAACTTGGTTTAAAAATTGTATTTAGTGGAGTGTGTTGGTGTGTAAGAGGGTTTGGGGAGGGTGGGGGAGTATGAGATAGGTGCAATGTTGTATTTTCTTTATGTGCTAGACGCTTTTGTTGTGTTCGATTTGTCGGCGGACAACACGGCTGTTTTGAAATGTTCGTAAATAAACAGAATGGAATCGGTGTCAAGGTGAAAGTGTTCTAAGAAGACGCGTGGGGTCCTGGAATGTTCGCAGGGGGTGTCCTGAAGACGTTGTCTGTATTGTTCGTTGTCAAGCTGAAAGTGTTCTAAGAACACTCACGGTGTCCTGAAATGTTCGTACATAAAGAAAAAGGGAGTGTCCTGATGACGCTGTCCGTATCGTCCTCTGGCAAGTTGAATGTGCTCTAGGAACTTCCTTGTGTCCGCGGACATTAAAATGGTCCAAATGCTTGAATCTATGGGTGTGATATGCTGCGGTGGTTGTGGCCAGGGTACAGAATGTTGGGTGCATGGCCATTTGGCCATGCACCCAAGACTCTATGCCCTGGCCACAACCACTGCAGCATATCACACTCATATGCCATGCGCCCAAGAGTCTATGCCCTGGCCACAAGCACCGCAGCATATCACACTCATAGTGGCTTATAACTTTGGGTCAAAAACAAATTTATAAGGAACAATGTTATGAGCCAGTATGGGTGTGATATGCTGCGATGGTTGTATTCATCATGTTATACTTACTATTTGGTTTAGTAACGGGAGTCCATGTTTTTCTTGTTCATTTCTGTGATAAAAGAAAATAGCATGTTAGTATTAGTATTTTATAAAGACTTATTACATTGTACAATCACAATTTTTTCTTTTTTTTGACCCTCATATTTAGTAGATGACAAACCAGAGTACTGTGCAATTTGCTCAGTTTCTGTGTTTGTTGCTAAAATCATTGGATCTGTGGGAGAAAAAAAATCCATGTTGGATTAAAAAAAAAACTTTTTCTGTTATGCTACAGTTTATTTGTTTGTTTGTTTTCAGTGTTTACTTATTGTTTCTGGCTAATGCTTTATACATTGGATTGTTCCAGTTTTTTGGGAGCAGTAAGATATTAGGTATTTGTTTGGAAATTGTAAAATTTTGGAGCAGTTAGATACCAGTAGGCGTATTCTAACTGTTTATTTTCTTATATAATTTCGTTGTATTGCTTTATCTATTTGGATATTTCTAAATTTTGGGACAGTTAGATACCAATTGGCGTATTGTAACTGTCTATTTTTCGCTCTTATTTGGATATTTCTAAAGTTTGGGACAGTTAGATACCAATTGGCGTATTCTAACTGTCTATTTTCTGTTCTATTTGAATGGTATTCATTTATCTGATTAGTTGTTGTAGCATCTTTGGGCAGTTAGATAGCTTTTGGAATATTGTGACAGTTTATATTTTTTACTACAAGTGAACTTAAGGTTTAAGTACAGTTTAGTTATCAAATTTTGGTTTTAAGAACATTAAAAAAGCGTTTGTTAGATTTGCTGGTAATCTCTGCTTTAGAGTAACGGTACTATCATTACATTCAAACCATCCACATTTCTTTTTTATATATGCAGTGTAGTGCCCTGAGTTGGTTGTGGCTCCTGCGTGGTAGATTATATCTATTGTTGTGAAGGTTTTCCTACCAAGTGATATTTGACCATGTGTGAGTCCAGTCAGCTTGCAGTTCTTTTTGGTACCATCTGCATTGTAACGTAGAAGCATTAGTATTACGTATTTACTATGTGTTTGTATTACTAACGTGGAGCGATTATCTGAGTTGCAGGTCGAACATAATCTACCATGGTTTGCATTTTGTACAAGTTGCTGAAATGGAACGGAGTCACAATTAGGTATTGATAAGTACACAAAGCGCTCATTGGGGATTTGTTCTTGTGTCACATTTTTGCAGAGAGTGCATGTATGTTTCCACATGTAGGTATGTTTTTGTTTTCCAGTACTAATAGTAAGTACATTAGAAATTCTTGTGGATCTTCCTGTGAGTTTATGGTGAATTTCACCATTCCAGCACAGTAGTCCAATTGTTGTCTTATTCCATAAACACTATACGTGTTGTCAGGATTGTTTGCTGCATTTCTGTGAAGTACTAACATTTGCGAACACAATGGGTCTGTACTGTGTAAGTAAATGTTGTCAACAATTGGTGATCATTGAAATAGAATATTCATTGCTACATTTGCGTAGGAACTTACACCAACTATATTTGAGAGTTTAAATGGACCAGGTAGTTCTATATATGACTGCTTTTTTTGGAGTTTGTCTTCCTTCTTTAAAGAAGTACCTGGTTTACTTTCCCTAATTGATTCTTTTTTGCTTGTGGTACTCGATGAAGTATTACTTTCTTTTACTCTGTTTGGAGGATTTGCAGTGACATCCTGTTGCTTTTCTGTTTGATTTATTTTTCTTTTATAATGTTTTACTTTTTGTGGAACAGAATATGTGTTTAGATGGGGAGTGTATAGTGAGCGAAGTCTATTGTATTCTAAAATGCAAGGAATATCAGTGTTTATTTTACTTGCATGAAAGTTGATTAGAAATAGACCGTCAAGTGTACATAAGCGTGATAGTGCTACATAGCTCATGCCTTCTTTAAAGACTGTGTTACCAATACCTATCATTGCTTTGTCTAGGGTAAGACCTTGTGATTTATTAATTGTGACTGCGTATGCAAGAGTTAGAGAAAATTGTTCTCTGCGTACATACATGTCTTTGAAGAGAAGGAATCAAGCTGTTGAGCGTCCTATCCTTTTAACTTCTGAAAGTTTGTCAAAGAGTATATTGACAAACTGAATTTTGTTGTCACATGGGTATGTTTGTAAGCCAACAACTGCACCCAGTGCTCCATTAACTAGTCCTTGGTCCACGTCAAGGTTACGTTTAAGCATTACTCTGCAATTTACGGATAATATTAATATCTTTTCTAAGCCTGCTGTGTTTGAGATTGATTTTTCTAAACTATTTAGTATTGTTGTGGCTTGGTCACACATAGGTAGTGTCGTACCATATACATCTAGTTTGTCTGTGTCGCCAATTTCCATTATTGGTTGCATTTCTTTACTTAACATTATTTCATTTAATTTGAAACAGCTTGCAAGAGTTGGCATTAAGGCCATACAATTGACATTTTTGTGGACTAATTGTTCCATAACATCTGTAGCACATGCATTATCGCCATAAA
This sequence comes from Ambystoma mexicanum, assembly GCF_040938575.1. Lineage (NCBI taxonomy): Eukaryota > Metazoa > Chordata > Amphibia > Caudata > Ambystomatidae > Ambystoma > Ambystoma mexicanum. The sequence goes on from NC_090928.1 coordinate 744,791,331, forward strand.
GTGCATTAATTTGCCGGGTTTTCAATATTGTTTCTGCTTCTTTAGAGAGTATACCAACTCTGATACTTTTTAAGATGTTGGCATAAGTGAGATCTGCACATTGCCGCACGTTTTCTGTTAATTCTCTGTATTGGAAATGTTGCCAAAGGTTGACATTTCCAATGCTGCCAACAGTTTTACGGCAGAGTTTGTGTCCTAATGTTTTAAAAATAAGCTCACCTTTTACTGGTGTCAATTGACGAAGATCTCCGAAAACAATAATGTGTTTTCCTGCAAAGAGCTCTTCATAGTTTGTTTTCAGTACTTCTTGCAATCTGAGGTGAATCAAAGCCAACATTAGGTTGGAGACCATGCTCACTTCATCTATTAGTAGCATTTTCATTTGTTTCAATACTCTGCGTAGTTCCATTGCAGCTTCTGCAGAAAGTTTGTAATAGTCTAATTTGTTCTGGTGTTCTACTGGCAATAGTAGTAATCGGTGTAAAGTGACACCACCTATGTTGTAGGCAGCTAAACCTGTGGGGGCAGTGACAACAGCTGACAGTTTGGCAATTGTTGAAGGAATTTACTGATGATTTTGATTAGGAATGTTTTGCCAGAACCAGCTTCACCACTGACGTACAGTAGTATAGGTTTATAATTATGGCAGGAACTTTCTTTATTTTCATGTTGTACACCATGTGCAATTTGTTTTGTTACTTCTTCAAAAATGCTATGTTGTTTGTTGTTTAGTTTTGAATGTAGTATAGTTAAGTCTTCTTTATCTTCATACTGACACATGGTGTTTTCTACTTCTATCATAGCTAATTCTGCCTCATTTATTATTAGTGGTTCTCCCATTGGTTCTTGGCTTCCTGTTACAGAAGGTTGACAACTGTCAGGAGTGTCTTTATCTAGTAGGGCCTGGAGTTCTTCTTCGTGTTGCTGTTCATTGTGCAACATTGTTTTGTATTGTGTAAAGTTTACATCAGTTATAGTGCTTTCATTTGCTTTGAAAGCATCTTCATATGAGTCATAGTTTTCTAGTATTTCTTCTTCTTTTCTCCATGGTTTAAAGAGTTGTAGCAGGGACATGTAATATATTTATTTATGTTGAGGAGTCTTCAATGACAATTTGATATGATTAATTAAATTTGGTTTAGTGAGTTTAACTAAGCTGCCTTCACAGTTTGTCACTCTGTATTTACCTTTTTTTTTCATCAGGTTTTATATTATTTTTGTATGTGTAGTTTTGGGCTATGTGGTATAGACACATGGTTTCCAAAATAGTACTTCTGTTTGGGTAGTATGTGTACAATAAATAGTTTTTTAAAATGTCTTGGCTGTTGGGATCATGTTTGGCTATTGTTTCTATATCTTCGCATGTTTTTAGAACTCTTTTTCTAGATTTAGCTGGACCAAGACTTAGCCATACTATATTTTCAGATTTACCATACAATGCAGTACTAGTCAGCTGCTTCATATGATCCACATTCTCTATGGGAGAGCATTTTTATGCCCAAGCTGTATAATTTCTGAGACACTGTTTTATCTGATGACAGGTCATTCCAGAGGTCTTGGAGCTCTGTCTTTTCCGCTTTGGTTAAGTATGCTGTGACATATCGTGCAACTGCAGTAGAATTGTCTGCAATGTACTGCACATCTATGTTTGCATTCCATAAGTGGGCAATGATTGCATTGTAATCATTGATATATTTTTCTTCTTCTTTTCTTTTTATGCAATATGTATTTTTAGGTGACTTACCTTTATCACTATGTCTAACTGAAGACATGAGGTTGTTCACTTGACCTGTATTTGTAACTGGTCTAGGGAAACCAAATCGGCATTTGGTGTAGTATTTGCCTTTGTTTTTGTATTTGCGACGACAATATTTGCCACATTTGTGCCTTTGGAATTGTAAAATCTTTGCATGAAGATCACTATTTGCGGATTCTGATGGAATTTCACAAGTGACATATTTTTCAATAAACTGTAAAACAGTGGCATCACTGTCGTGACCAAATTTAGGAGCATCTTTAATACATAAAAGCATGTGGACATGTGGTGCTCCTCTGGCTTGGTATTCTTTTCTCCAAAAGAAGTGTTGCACTTCTCCAAGGGGAGGAACAGTTTTGTTCCAAATAAAATGTAGCATAGCAATGAAGCGATGGTGAAAATATCTTGAAACATTAACAGGATCCTGTGAACAAAGTTCTCCAGGTGTTAGTATATCTATGTTTGTTTTGTTTTCGTTTGATATGCGTAGGAAAGCATGTAAATCTTCCCATGCATATTCTGCACAACTTAATATAACAACCAAGTGGGTGGGCCAAGGTTTCTGATCATACAACGTACATCTCCATGACGTCGAAACCAGTACTCTTTAGTACCACGCATATTTGCTAATAGATTTGTAAGATTTGCTTGTAAAACCTCATTGTTTTGTTGAACTTTTTGTAATAATTGTGTAGCTGTCATATTTTGAAAGTGTGATCCTGATTTTAATATGTGTGCAACTCCGTAACATAAAGTTGCTAGTTCACTTTCAAAGAGTAGGTGGAATATGTATTCCACATTTTGTCAAAATCTGGGATCTTCAGAATACATTCGTAATGAGCGATATTCTGATGCTGATATTTCAATAGGTCTATCATCCTATCTTCCTCCTTTGCCAGTAGTAAAGAGTAGAGGAAAAGCACGTGCTTCTATACTTTTTTCCCATATGCTGATTGGTGCTCCTTTTGTTTGACGCATTTGGTACGTTTCCAGTGCATCTTCTATAGTGTCATTAGAGTGCAATGGATGAATTGTATAACGGTCTAAAGTGTTTGATATTGTTTCAGGATCTAGGAGCTCAAATTGACCAGCTTCTTGTGTCTCTTGAATTATTTCAGTTGTATCTTTCAAGTTTTCTTCAATATTAATTTCTTTGTAATTTTCATTATTCTCTTTACAATATTGCAGGGCTTCTCTAACTTTATGTAAATCTACCAGTTGTTGCCTAATTTTTTTTGTCTTTTATAGGTACTCCATTTACCAAGATAATTAAAGATTGCTGCATTGGATGTTGCACTCCTAGAGTGTGCACATTTTCATTTAGATCTAATGGTAAATACACTACTTTTCCACGAATACCTTTTACTAATTCAGAGGGAGGTAATTTTGCAGTTTTTGGTTGAAGGTGTATTATTGCTTGAAATGGGTGCACTGTTTGAATTATGATGCTCTCATATAAATTAAGTTGTTGAAGGGGTTTTGGTAGTGGATATAATTCCAAGTTATTTGTGATAGCACGTGAAGGAGTTTGGTTGTTGTAAAGTTTTGTAGTGCAGTAATTGCAAAGTATTAAGGGGTCAGTTATTTCGTATTTGTTTTCTGTTATAAGGTAGAGAGCTAATTCAAACGATTTAGAATCTTCATTGTCTTCTATTTTGTATGATAGGTGTACATTTTTTGTGTTACTTTTATATTTTTTTTCTGCGGCAACATACACACACGTGGTTTGGTACTTCAGCTGAAGTACTTTCAAATTTTAGTATTTCTTTTTTCTATGTGTGTAGTGAAAGGTTGCCATGTGCAGATTTGTTTCGAAGTTGGTTTACAGCTAATTCATCTTGTAAGTGGGTTTCACTTCCAAAACATTTTGTCTGGATATAGTCGATTTCTTCTAGTAGGTCTTTTGCTGTACCATGTAGAAGAATGTTATTTAAATTGGCTAGTGCTAAAGCAGGACTTTTAGCATAGTACAGTTTATAAACTAGATTTCTTATACGTGCATGATGTGTTGATATCCTTTTGATATCATGGAAGGGTGTTTTGCAAGTAGGTCCTGTAATGCAGGCCAATGAATGTCCTCGTAGTCCTGTGTACTTGCGTACTGGACAAGCATCCATATTTTGCAGTAGTTTAATTTTGATTTTGTCTTTGCTTTTCACATATTGATTGAGGAATTGGCGTAAAGACTTGAAATTTTTTTTGGGAATGTTACACATTGACGTGCATGGCCATTTGTACACTAGATGTTCTGATTCAGTTGAATGGAGTGGTAAATCTACGTTTTCAGGGCATATTTTTGTAAGGAGTACTTCTTGTTCCATTATGGTATTATTAACTTTTTCATAACCTTGACCACTGCTATGCCTGGCAATTGTATTTGTTTGCTTTTGTTTGTAGGCTTCTTCATTAAAGTATGGTTCTGTGCTTATAGTGTGACTCCATTCACCTCCACAGATGTTTAAGAAGTTATTTCTGTTGACATTTCGTTTTTTGAGAAGTTTTTTTGTAATTTAGTTATTAGTTTTGTTAGTGGTTTCATTCTGTTTAACACTAAAATAAATAACTTTCTTTTGAGAAGAAGTGCAATGTCTATCAACGCTTCTAAGATTACTTTCCTACGATAGGTTTGAAGTGTTGAACCTGGTTTCTCTCCTGTTTTTATAAGATTTTGAAGGACTTTGTGACGGAACATTTTGGCTAAAATACTTTTCTTGGTATACTTACTTTGTACTGTATCAAGATTTATAGAAGTTTTATTTGTAGTGATAGTTGATTTTCTGTTAATTGTTTTTTGGGTTGTTTTACTTTTTGATAGAGGAGGCAACGTTTTTGTACTAGAAACTTCTTCTGTTTCACTACATGACTGTATTAGCTGTTGTGTTTCAACATTTTTTTACAAATTCTGCTGTAGATGGATGTTTATGTTGGAGAATTTTCTTTTTATTTGCTCTACTTCTATATTCCTTTCTACGGAGTTGCTTTTTGGTAGGCATGCTTTAGGGTCTGTTGAAAAAAAGACAGAAGGTATGGGTTGGGGTGTTCTGCAATGCATGTGTGTTGTGTGCATGAGTGTTTGAGTGAGATGATAAAGATGTATGTAATGGTGTGTGATTGTGCATTGGGAAGTACAACTACTAGGGATGGGTATTCTTGAATTAATGTGTTAATAAACTGGGGTTCAGATGAAGAAAAAAGTAAGCCAGTGGTGTGGAGAAGTATAAATAGTATATCCAAAGCTATACAATTAAAACAGTTGTTTCATCTACAACATCTAAATTCTAGTGGCTGAGTTGGGTAATTTGTGTGGGCCATTCTGCCAATAAATCACTGTTTAAGACGGGAGGATTTTTGGTCAGAATGGTGCAGAATCTCTATTTTTAGGCACAGAAGTAGCATGAATTAACATTAGAGTGTGTTTGAGTAATAATTCAAATATTATGGTAACAATCTACTTACTTTTTTTCTAAAATGAGCAGTTTGCTTCTTAGTTGTTCTTTGTAATTCAAATTCGGCTGCTTATTTTCAGGAGAATTGTCGTCACTGCAATTGTAAAAGAAAGAAATTAGTAATTCGGTTTGTATATAGCACTGTTTTTAATTTAGACATAGATTTTTTAAATTGAAATGCTCAGCGCCTTCCTCAAAACCATTGAAACTATCTTATGACTAACTGTAGGAAAGAAAATATCTTTACTATGGCTTGTCAAAATCATAATGTACCACTGTATACCACTATTCCTGTAACTAAGCTTTTCCACGTAATAGTGAGTCCATGTGATAGCCTGCTTTTCCACGTAAGAGGGAGTCAATGTCATAGCCTGCTTGTCCTATATAAATGTAAGTAATTATATAAACTAAAAAAATTAAAGGCAAGTATGTGTTTGTACAAATATTATTCTTTGAGATTTGATGATAAAGTGTGCATGTAATTTTGTTTGATCATATGTAGTCTATATATTTTATTTCAAAAATGTTAGTTTAACATTATTTGCGTGTGTGTGTACAAAGAAATTAAACGGTATAAAGGTTTGTAAGTCACAGTTCATTTTAGGAGAATGAAAAAATGATCGTAGATTAATTTTACAGATTATACAAGGTAAAAGTCGGTTAGAAAATGTGTTCATGTACTGTATAGAAATATGCATACCCGTAGTTTGTGTTCATGCATATGGATATGGACGAAGCTGCAAGTAGAAATCTTGGAGACTTGTCTAGTATTTCTCGTAGATCATGCTTGCAATTGGTATGAGACTTGTAGTCCGAGAGATTCACTGTATATTTGCAGTGCTGATCTATGATGATGCAGTTACATGTAGAGGTCTTGGATTTGATTGGTGGATGGTCATGTGATTTCTTAGCTACATCCAATGAGGCAATGGCACAGAGAGTGAAGTGGAAATGGTAGAAGGGCTGTCCATGTTACGATATGTTCGCGGACATGGCTCGTGGTTCTAGGACACTGCGTATTACATCCGGGGAATTTCGGGTGGGGAGGCATGCAAATGAGATTGAATGTAGCAAGGGATTGGTCAGTAAAGTTTAGTGAGTGTGTTGTGCTAGGAGAGGTTTTCTCAGATATTCTTTTTGCTGAGAGAAGAACAGATGGCTATGGCTGAGTGTTTTAAAAACAGATTGTGTGGATTTTGGGAGACTCGTGGATACATTGGTTGAAGGTGCATGCAGAAAGCTGTGGAGTAGCTATAGATCGTGGATTCCCACATGTGGAAGTGCACTGGCATGGAGTCCGTGGAATGAAGCAGCTGGACTTGCTACCTCTCTGTGCAACTTTGAAGATAGAGGAACATCCAGACATAATTGTAATTCATTGTGGAGGGAACAGTTTAGGACATGTGTCTGGAATTTCTTTGCCATTTGCAATGAAAGAAGGACTTCAGACGATCATGGACATGTTTCCAAACTCCAAAGTAATTTTTTCACGGATTGCGCAGAGACAAATGTGGCTTCGTTCTTTCTCATGTGGCCCACAAATGGAGAAAGCAAGGCGTAATGTCAATAAGGCTGTTTGTGCCTTCCTAAGAGATTTTGGCATGTCCTCTTTTCACAATGAAAATATTATGTTTCGTAGTACATACATCTTTTGCAGAGATGGTGTCCATCTTACCTATGCTGGCAATCAGATTTCTGAGAAATGTACAAAATACATTGCGACCTTTTTTAGAAATGCAGCATGCATTTCGAAGTAGGTGTTAAGTATTTATAATTTTTGACATACAAACACCTCCCGAAGGCTCTTTTCAAAGCCACCACTTCCTCCCAGAGAAAAATGCAATGGTTACAATAGGGTAGCATCCCAATTTTTTTTTTGTTCGCGAACTGTCCGCGGACTTTAAAGAAATAGAAAGGGCCCTGCGTTATTTAGCTTTACTTCAGTTTTTTAACTGTGAAAGGCGGTTCTGAAAAGAGCCTTATTTTTTTTTTGATTTTTGTTATTTTGTATTTTATTTTGGTTTTTTACACACGACATACTAGGAGAGGAGGGGAAAGGAGGGTAAAGGGGGGGACACCATCCACAGGGATAAGAAAGGGCGAGCTGAGAGAGGAAGATGTAGAGTGGGTTTTATTTGGGTAGTGAGCAGGTCTTCTCGTGCTCTGAGACGATAGTCTCAAAAGCACTGCGAAGTCGCTCCCCCCTGCAGAGTACTGTGTCACAGTACATACATACAACTGTGACCCTCGAAAGGTAAGGGTCTTCAGAATTCTGTATGGCCTGTGAGGCAGCTTGAGGAAGACGCTGTCCCAGAAAGGTGTTCCTTGTGGTGACAGAATCAGAAACGGAGGATGAAGTAGAGGCAATCAACCTACTACGCTCTTCGCAAGGTACAGCCTTGCGAATGGCCCCAGTGTGGAATGAGTTCAGGTGTCGCTTCATGGTCGTAGTCCCAAAGCTATACGAACCATGCCTCCCACGACTGAGTACCATTTTGCACTCATTGCAGGTGACACGGTTCGCACGAGCCTTAGGAACATTCCCATGAACGGTAAACAACCGCCACACCCAAGAATCACGCCGAGGGCGGGTAGTAGGGTTTTCCTCTACCTCATTCTCGTTATCCTCTTCTTCCTCCTCTGTATCCTCACTCCTGTTCCCCTCTTCAGGCCCTTGGGAAGGTGGTGGTGGTGGAGGGGGTGGGGGTGGTGCTGAGGCAGATACAGCACCAGGTGGCAGCCGTGGAGCCACAGAAGCCATCAGGTTGAAGATGGAAATCTGCAGGTTGCAGCAAAAATCTCTGTGCTCTGTAGAATAGCCAGAAACACAATGAGAATGAGCTCTAGGGCGTGGTCTTTTATAGGGGTGCTTGTGCGCGGTTCGCGGACATGCGCGCCATCCGCAAGACAGATCGAACACCAAAAAAGGTTCAAAAAGTCACAAAAACTATGTAGAAACTTAGGATTAGTATGTGGGATTTGTGGTATGTTGAGTTTTTAATGAGAAATATTGTGGATTACTTGGAAATGTACTTTTAAAGTGTTTGGGGACACGAACAGTGTCCACATTCAGAACACATGATCAGCGTGGGCGCGGTCACATGATTGTTTCATGAGCATGTTCGCTAAGGTAGCAGCCGTCCGCAGGACACCCAATGTACGGAAATTGTTTTGCGCATGCGTGTTGATGTTCTATGGACAGTGTCGGGTCCTGAACTAATTAAAAGTGCGTCACATGCAAAACGAACAGTTGCGGACAGCCGTTTGTTCTCAGCACAGTTTAATTTACTTGTGCGCAATACTGACAGACATAGCGTCTCAAGCACACCTCCTTTTTCGTTTATTTACGAACAATTCAGGACACCACGAGTGTTCTTAGAACAGTTTCAACTTGCTAGCGAACACTACGAACAGGCATACTGTTCTTAAGGACACCTCCATTTTCGTTTATTTACAAACATTTCAGGACACTACGAGTGTTCTTAGAACATTTTCAACTTGCATGAGAACATTACGGACAGATATAGCGTCCTCAGGACACTTACATTTTCGTTTATTTACGAACATTTACGAACACCCGCGCTGTCCGTGGACACCTAAATTGGTTTTACCACAAAGAACTGAAAGTAATTACAACACAAAATAAAAAAGTAACTTTATTTAACATATATAAACAATTTATGACTGAGAAGGTGGGGCAGAAACTGAAACAAAAACAGGAGAATTATGGTTTTCAATATGAGTGGGATCATGTGAAGAAGGGATGGAAATCTCATCAAAACGTTGTGGTCCATGGAGAGAGTTTGGGGTTAAATGAATGGGATATGGTGCGGGGGACAAGTACAGGTGGGACAATGGTATGTTGTTGGTGGTTTTAGGTGATCTTCCACTAAGTTCTTTAAATCCATAAAATGTGCCATAGGTTGGTCCATTTTGTGGGTAATGTGTTCAAGAGTGTTATCCACCGCTTCTTTTTCTTTGGAAGTTGCAATTTTTGTAGGGTCTGTAAAAAAAAAAAATTATATGTTGAATGTATACAAAATAATATTTATTAATTGGTTTATATAGTAAAGTGTGTACCATTAGGTGGACTGTCTTCTAACATTTCGTCTTGTGGGAAATGGTCCTCTAGCCAGTCCAGAATACTACACATTTCTGTGAGAAAACAAAGAAGTAATATGTTTTTTTTTTCTAATATAGAAAGTTTATAAATATATGAGTAAAATGAAGTGCACTTACTATTTCTGGTAAGATATGTAATCAGTAGTCTATACGTCTGGTCTTGCTGTTAGTTGTGGAGTGTCTGTGAGGTAATTATGTTGGAAGCTACTTTATCTTCTTTTGGTATATTCCATTTTAGAACATATTGTATTTAAATGAATGGTTAGTGTGTTACATATATGGGTTGCATTTCTTAAGTATTACTACATATACTTTGTATGTGTGCTGCTTTGTGAATTTGTTAAATGTTCCTATGTTATGACATAACAATTACACATACCCCCCCCCCCAGAGTTTTTAGGTGTTGGTACTGTTGTCCGAACATGTCCGCGGACCGTCAAATTCAGTAGAAAGGGTTCAGTATGTTCCATATTACATGTACATAAAGTCAAAGTTATTATTGTTAAGTTGTGCTACCAAAAAAATTTTAAATTCAGTAAATACACTTTGTTAAAGGGACGTTATGGTTAAGTTGCGCTACTAAAAACCTATGAAATTCAGTGAAAAAACGTTGTTGAAAGGGACTTTATGGTTAAGTTGCGCTACTAAAAACCTATCAAATTCAGTAAAAAAACTTTGTTAAAGGGACGTTATGGTTCAAAGTAAAACCGAAAAACCCCTGAAATTCGGCAGTTATGGTAAGATAAGCAACCATAACTCGTGCAACTTAACCATAACGTACCTTTTAATAACGTTTTTTCACTGAATTTCATTGGTTTTTAGTAGCGCAACTTAACCATAACGTCCCTTTAACAAAGTTTTTTTACTGATATATGTATTTTTTTTTTCTCTTTTTATTAGGGGTAGCAAGGGAGACCTCAGGGGTCACAGGAGCAACCCCTGGCCCACCCCTAAATGATATCCACGGGATCCTGGGTTTAATGGGCCGATGGGAGGATTCTATGGGATTCGGTGTTGGCCATATGGAAGGTTGGGACATGTGTCACAGGATTGTCATGAACGTCCACAGTACCTTAACATGGGAGCTCAACAAATGCTGGCCATATGTCCCAGGCTCTGTGCAAGCGCAGCAGACATGACTTGAACAGAACCCAGTGAATAGGCTGCACAGACCTTTGGATCCCACCGATCATGCCAGCACAGGCATCAGCACAGGCATCAGTGCAGATATGTGGCAAGAATCATTTGCCCAAGGAACAGTGTCACATTACACTGGAGCAAGTGTTTTCAGGGGAAATTGTTTTCCTCTCCCTGGAGCTAATATGTACCAGGAGTAGGAAAGCCAGTCCTGTCCATTACCACTGATACAGAAGAGGAACCCCAGATAAGTGTGCAGGTAGGTTACCAAACAGTTTCCTTCATAGTTGACACAGGGGCTACAAAGAGTTCCCCAATTCAGGCAAAACAAAGGACACACAGGGATTATTTCTGGATATCCTGTCAGTTCCTCATACCGAAGATCTATGTATCAAGGTGGGTAATCATAATGTTTCAGCCCCTTTGTTGTATTGTACAGATTCCCCAGCAAATCTTTTGGGAAGGGACATCCTGAGAAAGTTGCAGATGTTGATTGCTTTCATAGTGGAGGGTGTAGTATGCTCAACCCCAGGGTTGTATCCGGTAATTGAAGTAGCACGTGTTCAGACCTATTGTAGCGCTAAAGCGATTAGTGGGGGGTTCCTGTGCATGCAGCAATGTTTCTTTATGGGTTGATTGCTTTGTTGAGCTGGGTCTCAGGGATTAGAAATCAGGCCTGGTGAATACCATTTGAGTTTTTATTTCGGCATGACGTCCCGCATGAAGTAATGCCAGGTGCCATTGCTATGATTCTCTTGGAGGCCATTGTGATCAAGAAGAACAGGGTGGCTCTCTCAGGCACAAATAGGAAAGGCAGAGAGTGGCACACAGTTCTGTGCAAGGATCCAACCTTATTGCTACAGGATGTGTCCGACAAGCAATTGTTCAAGGACACTGAAGACACAGGAGAGATGGTGGGGTGCCTTGCCAGATTGTGATAGAGCAAATGGAAGTTACAGAGACCATGCTCATCGTTAAAAATATATTGGCATTTTGGAAGGAGGATTTGGGAAAAGTGTCGGACCATTTGTGGACCAGCAATCCTCATGATGAGGGGGTGTTAAGGAGTGCTGGAGCGGTGAGGATAAAATGTAAACCCGTTGCGATATTCCCACGGGTTAAGAAGCACCCATGTCTAAGGAAGCAGACAAAGAGATTTATGTGTCATGACCACAAGGGGGTCCCTTCATCACCCTAACAATCACTCACATCCTCACACCAACACTGCACCTGGGGCCAGGAAAAGGAAAGGCTGGACCTCACTATTGCACGCCGGTCTCTTCCCATGGATATATGTTTGGCCCTGAACACTGCATGGGCTGTCACTCCAAGATGGCCACCCTGGATGCCCATCTGTATTTACTAGCAGTATGGCTGAAAGCAGGGCCATAAACCTCATTACAGGTTTGCGGTCCAGAGCGCATGGGTGGCGGACTATAAGAACCACACCCACGCTTTCCTCCTCGCTTTGGGTTTCTCTGCCTTCTGAAGCGTGACTTTTACCACTGGGTCCCAGAACCAATCTCAGCTTCCAGCAGTCCGGTCCTAGGAGAGAAAGAAAAGGATAAAAGTCTCGGTGCCACATCTGTCCGTCAGCAGCACCCGGCTCTCTCAGCTTTAGTGTCAGTGCTGCATCGGTCCCTCAGCAGCTCCTGGCTCCCTCAGCTCCAGTCCCGGAGCCGAAAGTGTCCCTCCGCAGCTACCGGTCAGCATCAGATACTACAGCTCCTGCCCAGCATCTACAAAGGGCAAAGGGAAGAAACAGAAAGGCAGTTAAACTACGAGCACACACAAGTAAGCGTCTGCAAACAGCAGTAAATACAGCAGCATTCTAGGGCTTGCATGCACGCAAGAATCCAGCAGCGCAAGCGGGCTAAAGACACAGTAAAGCAGCATTTCGGGGCTTGCGAGCACGCAAGGAGCAAGCAGGGCCTGCAAGCTAAAGACACCAGGAAAAGAATAGTACATAGCAAGAATACAGCACACAGAGACAATAGGCAAAACAAGAGACTAAAGAGTGAAGCAGACATTAGTCAACCCCATACGACAACCCACAGCCGGTCTGGGCAGAGTCAATGAAGTAACTGGCGTGGATGAAAAATAGGAACCTTGCATCCCTGTTATGTTCAACAGGTGAGTCCAGCCTTCCACGGGGAAGGGTGATAGGCAGGGTGCATTACACACAGGCATATGACACATGTGTTTTGTTTTAGGAAGGAAGCCAAATTCGACCCGACGCCAGCTATCCTTGGGTTGCCGCATCCTACACCTACACAACACTCCCGCTTCTTCCACCCCACATTCGGATGGTGTTCGTTTTAGCACTACACGGCTGTGGGGGGACAGGAGGCGAGGAACTATCATCAGAGATCCAGTTGCTCCCGGAGAGTCCAAGGGAAGCATTACATTATGAGACCATTATTGCGTTGTTAAAGCAAGGCATAATACAACCTTCTGTGTCCCCATGCAATATGGCTATCTACCCAGTGAAGAAGACAAGGTGGTCCATTAGGAGGATTGTCCAGGATTTGCACCCCCTCAATAATATTGTTGAGGCAGAATTCTCAGTGGTACCAATCCTGGCACCATTCTCTGTAACATCCCAACTGGGTCGACCCACTTCACGGTAACTGATTTAAAAAATGCATTTTTCTCAGTACCTCACAGCGTTTACATATCATGGTCAGAGATTCGAGCACACAAGTTTGCCCAGGGGTACTCCGAATCTCGGAGTGTTTTTAACAGTGTGGTTCAGGTGGATTTGGAGAATTTACATGCATCCAGTACTTTAATTTAGTACGTGGATTATTTATTAGTCTGCAGCACTACAGAGGAGCAGTGTCGAGGAGACTCAGTAATGCTCTTACCCTGCTCGCGGAGACGGGGTACAAAGTGGACAAAGAAAAATTGCAGTACTGTCAGACAGAGCTAGTATATTTGGGGCAAATAATATCACCTGCAGGAAGAAAGGTGATGCCAGAGAGAGCCACTGCAGTTCAGAATATGCCTCAGCCAGACACAGTGAAACAGATGCAGCAGATTTTTGTGCACTGTATCTATTGTAGGTCATGGATCTTCGATTAGTCATGTGAGGCCCTTCCTGCATGGACTAAAGGTAGCACAGAAGGTGAAAAATCAGAAAGAGTGGTCTGAGGAAATGGGGACTTGCAATCGGGAACTCAAGTCTGCGATCAGCAATTCTTCAGTCCTGGTGACCCCAAATTAAAAGAAGCCATTCTTTCTGTTTTCTCATTCAAATGGGCAGGTGATTACAGTGCTCCTGACACAGCAAACATTGCTAGGCCACAAACCTTTGGCGTGTTACAGCATACTCCTAAATCCAGTGATGCAGGGGCAGTCCCCTTGTGAACAAGCTCTAGCGGCAGCGGCTTTTGTTATTCAAAAATCTCCATGCATCTGAAACAGCGTTCACTGTCATTAGGGAAGAATCAAGAGCACACACGCCTATGACTCTGCAAAACCAGAATATACTCATCCTCTTAACAGCAACGGAAAGTGTGTGTCAAAAATGGCAAAATATCAAAGTTCCTGCTATGGCAGGTGATGGACGTGAGTACTTGCCCACGTCGTGTAGGCGAGGAATTCTCCCTGCCAATGTAAATCCATTGATAACATAACCCACGGCTGCTTTGGGATGGGCAACGGCTGCAAAAGACCGACTGGTTTGGCTGGTTGGTGCTTACACTGTGCACACAACGAACAAGAAGCAACATACTCTCTGATGTTGTTGCCCATGGAAGGCCACCAACACCAGCAGTCCAGGAGTTCAGTGGTTTTCCTGATTCCAGGATGGGCTGAACACTTGATCTCATGCACCCATTTTATTGCAGTGGCTCGAGGGAGGCCAGCAGGTAGATATATTGAGCCCCGATGGTAAGGGATTCCTTGGAATACCTGGAGATCTAAATCCCATATGTCTTGGGAATGATTCTGAACCCAATCTGATAGGTGTGAACGTAGAGGTGTCTGTGGCAACAAAATAGGGGCACCAGTCTTATGACAGGATTGTGACCCGTGAATAAGTGCCTTAGATTGTCTGATGCCTGGGCGGTAAGTGATGACAAAGTGGTACATGGAAAAGAATTCATGCCATCTTGCATTATGAGCGGTGGTATATTTAACGTACTGCATGGCCAAAAGATTCCTATGGTCCATAAATACCTGAACCGGTACTTTAGTACCCAATAGATGGTCTCTCCATACTAGGAACGCACCACTCACCACATATAATTATTTTTCTGTGATAGTGTAGTTGGCCTCAAACGAAGTTAATTTGCGTGAGTGAAAAGCTTCTGCATACAAGACCCCCGTATCCCTACAAGTCTGTGATAGAATGGCACCAATAGCCGTGTCTGAAGCATCTGCCTCAACCACAAAGGGTAATTCAGGATCAGAATGGAGCAGAACTGGGGCCGTAGTAAAGGCTGACTTCAGAAGGTCGAATGCCTGTTGGGCATCTGGATTCCACACAAAGGGTGTAAGAGATGTCAAGGGAATACTGATCTTGGAGGAGTGGATACATCTCCTATAATAATTGGCAAAACCAACAAAAGATTGCAGGGAC
The DNA here is from genome assembly GCF_040938575.1 of Ambystoma mexicanum. Classification (NCBI taxonomy): domain Eukaryota; kingdom Metazoa; phylum Chordata; class Amphibia; order Caudata; family Ambystomatidae; genus Ambystoma; species Ambystoma mexicanum. Next base: position 744,806,377 of record NC_090928.1, read on the forward strand.
TTGACATCCTCTGGAACAGGCCAATCCAGAACTGCTTGAACCTTTGCAGTGCTCATCTGATTACCTTTATTGGTAATATCGTATCCCAGGAACTCCACCTGGTTCACATGAAAAATTCAAATGCTTGTGTGGGGCAGCAGGTAGATTGCGTGAATGGTGGGTGATAAGTTGAGTTTGTTTGGCTTAGGACTATGCCCATATTGAGACAGGTGTGAGAGATGGTCATGGGATTTTTCGCCAATAAGATGATTGTGATTGTGATTTGTTAGTAAAAGTGTTAACTAAAGTGGGGAATGTTGGGTGGTCAGGAAATGTTGCCATGATTATGAGGCATTCATGTTGCACGCACTGCATGTCCAACTGGGGGTGGCAGCAAGCTGGGTGCCATGTTGCCATTTTATAGGTATCAGAGTGTAGTGAATTATGGATTGGAAATGTTACTTTAGTGTTCCTGTTGGTCTAGAAATTATACATATTATCTTCCATGCACACAGAAAAATATAATGTTAAATATAAACCCACCAAATGTAAAAACATACATATACAATAATATGAATACATGGGGAATTCATGCAGGAAAGCGATAGTTGGGACCTCTTTTGCAAAATGTACTTTGACTTTTAAACTAACTTTGCCAGGCTTTTAGAAGGCAGGTGAATGAGTAGTTTCAACCTTCACAGTCAGGAGAGCTGTAGAAAATAGACATGTGTTTTTATTGTCTGATAAGTCTTGAAAATAGTAGATGTAATCTCCTGCTGCCTAAAAGTGTGACAGAAGGAATGTCATTATTTATTTCGGTCAATAGTAAAACACAGGGTAAGCCAGTGTCTAAAGCTATTTGGGAGTTTCAATTGTGCGATAAAGTGGGAGTTTTTGTAGATGGGAAAGTTCCAATGGAACAGTAACCTGGGGAATGAGAGCTCATCACTAAAAAAGAGAAATCATTCACCCAGGCTTCTTCATATCGCTGGGAATATTCATGCGAGCCATGGGCAACTCAAGAGTTAGGGTTTAAACGGCTTTGCCCAGTTATTGCTTGTAATGAATTATGTTTTCAATAACAATATTTAACCATGTGTTGACGGCATGACCTACAACGGAGGAATCACAAGAAGAGGTTTGTTATGAATATGATCTGAAGATAATTATTAAGATAAAACTGACCAAAGAAAATGTAGGAATTGGGAAAAGATGGAATTTCTTTGAAGAGGGTTTAGTCCAATCATGTTTGGATGTGAATTGCGATGAAGTATTTGGGAGTGTTTCAACTGTTGCAAAACTGTATAAAAGATGTGAACTGATGTGGTTTGTTGAGACTTGGGTTAGTTTAGTCCTGCAACACCATCTAACTGCTCCCTGGAAAATTGTAAAATAAACTTTCTTTGTGTACAACCGTGTACTCACTTCTTAAGTGGTGGGTCTGTTTAAGTTAAGGTGATTAAAAAGTCCCATCTGCACAGCCATGATGTTCATGTCAGAGAAGAAGGGGACATGAATAAATGTCAGGTGACTGAGTGTGGATGCTGCAGCTGGTGATGCTACAGCTGTCGCTGCAGGGGTCCAGCCAGATGCTCCTTTTCAAGTTTAGGTAAGTTATATCCTGTCAGGAGTGTGTCAAGGAGAACCACAGGGCAAGGTATTTTGGCAAGGAAAATGCACAGACAGTCACATAGGGAGCAAATGCATATCAAACAGCATGCATTCATGTACCAAGATTATTGCATGCTAGCACACAGGTTGTGCAAGTAGATAGTTCTGCAAAGATACCAATGGGGATGTGGGCTAAGTTCCTAGAAGCTCTGTATGATTGCAAGCAGAGTCAGCAGGGCGCTTGCACACAATTGCTGTTACAGGTACTGTCAGTGCTAACTTCAAAATCACAGGACAAGGAATGACAGAGTCTGTGAGCTGATATCATTGAGGGTACTATATCAGCAAAATAAAGAAACTATGCTCAAGGACAAGAAACAACACATGGGATGCCAGCAATGCCCACAAGCCCTGCTAAACTGGTTGCCTACAGGCTACAAAATAAAGAGAAGATAACTTAGCATGTAAAGCTCTTGAAAATGAATGGTGGAATACTACTTACAGGATAGAGAGGAAAACACAGACATTCAAACTGATGCAGGAAGACAACACACCACACCATACAATCAATAGTGAACCAAGGAGGAAGAGCAGGGGGAACCCCCAAAACAGAGTCCAAGATTGAGTTAAGGAACGGGTTCCGGGACATGTGAAGAATCCTGTGGATCCCTCATTGAAACTCTGCCTATAGTTTCCTCCCAGGTGGCCAGGGGAAGGCAGACACTTCCTTATCCCAACCCTGTGGGTGGTGTACTGCAGGAGGATCACCTGGGAGGAGACAGGGCCCATGGGCGAGGAGTTTCTGTGGGATGAGAAACAGTATTTTTCCCTTGACAGGAAAACTCTTTCCAATTTACCTAAAGAGGTAATGGCCTTTTGTCATTATAATGCCTCTAAACCGTAAATTAAATCTACGGTTGTGAACCCTAAGGTTGTAAAATCTGAAGAACCCTTACTAAAAAAAAGATCCTTTTAGGCATCCCAGACTAAACGCCTTCCTCAATCCCAAGAGTACAATGTAAATGAGTATGGAAATGTTGTCTTAAATAAACCATTTTCCTCTGTAACATTTAATTCCTATAGGGCCTCTCTTAAGAATTTTAAGGAAATTACATTTTCCCTATAAAGGAATTCAGAAGTGGGACAACTGAACTTTGTTAAGAGAAACTACAAGTCCCAGAATCCTAAAGGGACAGAGATGAGGAAGAAGACTGAAGAGGCATGCAGATTTAGTAGTCAGGCAATTAAGCCTAGTAGCTATTGCAGTAGTCAGGCAATTGAGGCAAATAGCCCACACCTGAACATTATCATGGAATCTGAGAGGTATAAAAGGCCCCCTCGGGGAGAGAAAGAAGGAAGGATTGACCCCTCACAGACAACATAAGAACAAGACCAAACCACCCCTGTCCCCACCTAGGGAATGAAAGGAAAGAGAACAGGATCAGGAAGTCTCTCTAAGGGGGTGTTTCATGGATCAAGGTTAGAATGTGGAATGCAGGAAGTTCAAGAAACTCAAGGACACATACAAAGTGTTCTGTTCGGGAACTGAAAGACAATGGGACAAGCAAGTTGAAAACAGGTGATTACTAGGAAAGGATTTCTGGCAGAAGGAAACACTAATATGCAAACAAAATCGAAATCCAAAGATTCAGGAACAAGTTGCTAGGAACTAGAAACTAGGAAGATACCCTAGAACTAGGGGATTGGCCATAAACAAGAACACTGCAACAATGACACGCACTGGACTGAAGTAAACCGAGGCTTTTAAAGCTGATGAAGGATCACATGATTCAGGTCTGATCAGTGCCAACACCTGCCAGCCACATGTGTTCCTAATCCTCCACCCAACCTTGCCCTGCAAGGATGCAGATTAAACAGTGTGGAGGATATTCTGGGGGGATTAGTTTTTAGGGTAAACTGGGTGTCAAAAAATGAAAGATAGATCCAGATGGGATGTCAAGAAGTAAATGTGTTCTTTCTGTTCGCAGATCACCACGGTAATGTGTCACAGGGTTCGGTGGGAAAGTCCAAAAGTGACGGACCCCAAAGCATGCCCCCAAGTGGTAGTAATGAGTGAAAATGGAGCAAATTGTGACAATGCAATAGGGTATTTGTGTCTTTAGCTAAGAGCTCCAGAGGTTGCAGTGACAAGTTGAGGTTGGGACCTTTAGCTAAAGCACTGTGATTGCTAGTTGATTTACAGCGCATAACTCGGACCACTGGATATCTGGGTGCAGGGCTGCTATTGAGGTGCATATTTCTGCAGCAGCCACAGGTTGATCAATCACTTGCCATAGAATTTATTTATTTATTTTCACATTTATAAAGTGTGCTAAACCCAAGGGAATTGCGGCGCTGTTACAACCTGTTACATGGGTTAAGGGAAGGAAAGAAAATTCAGGCGCAAGTAATGTTCAGGTGTTACACGAAAAGCCAAGTTTTTAGAGCTTTCCTGGAGGCCCTGTGGGATTGTTCGGCTTGAAGTGCAGGTGGGAGGGTGTTCCTATGTTTAGCTGCCATTGCCGGGAAACTTGAACCTCCAGCTTTTGATCTCTTGAAGGACGGCAAGATATGTCTGTGAGTATAGGCCAGGCTGGTTGGTCTGGAGGCTTGCACTTTATTAATTGTTGCTGATAGATAAAGGGGAGCAGTTTTGATGATGCATCTGTTTGTGATTGGCAACGTTTTGAATAGTATCTGTTCACGCACTAGGAGCCAGTAGGCCTTTTTTTCTCATGGAAGGGATGTGTTCTTTTCTTGGAATGTTGAGCGCTGCTCGAAGTGCCTTGTTTTGGATCACCTGTTTGGATCACCAGTAATTGTCACTGCTAGTGTGCTAAATAGTTATGCCTACCTCTGAATCCTCAGGCTGATGATTCTGGCAATCCATTTAATGCCTAAATGGCCCTCTGTTCTTTAGATATGGTATTATGTTCCAGTGCCATGACTCTTTCATTAGGAGACTTCCGGAGGCTGTTGTGATTTCCTCTTTTTGAGATGAAAGAGTCTGATCAAAACCCATTTCAACATGGTGAGAATTATGAACACCACATATAGTTGGATGTGGGCACTGAGTCAGATTATTTTGTTTTTTACAATAAACAATTCTTCACTTTCAGAAATTGTGTTACAGTGCAGGTATTAATCACAAACAAGAAGTGGTATCCACATTCAGCTGAAGTGGAAACTGAAGGTGGGAGGATGGTGGAGTCCCAACATTTTCAACCAGTCATTCTTTGAGATAAACCAAGCAACTGGCATCACACTGACATTAATCAACACATTAAAAGAGGATCCCATAAAAGGGTGGGGGTAATTTCGTTGTTCCTCTACTATGAGATTCAGTGATCTCAGAAAAGGGCTCAAAGCCTTTAGAAGGACGATTAAAAGTTTTTTTTCAAGAAGTTAACCCAAAATGGAGCCATTGTTTAGTTCAGTTGAAAGGACCTCACGTCTGAATGACAGTTTTTCAGACAGGTCTTCAAAGTGGCAAACAATGCATCTAAAATCTCTCCCCATCTCTCCCCCGTATCACTCACCGTCTTAGTTCTCTGTTGATATTTATGTTGCCCTCTGGTAATTGCTGTTTAATAAGACTAGGCACTAGGTCACTGTGCTCCTGGCCACCTCCTTGATTGTGGATTCTAGCTCTTTGCCTCCACAATCCACTCTTACTCTTCCCCTTGCAGCCCTAACATAAGCTCATGTCTACAAGAACTATCTTCCTCTTTTCTGTGAATCTGACTCTTCATTGGCTGGTCAGGCACCTCCTCGCCACCTTGCAAATGATTGTACCTCCTCCCACCAATATAACACACCCCTACAGCATGGGGAATGTGTTTCTCTCTCCTCCAATCTCGTTCTCTAATATGATCACTTCCTGCTCCTAATGTCTCCTATAGCCACCTCCCCGTCTATTTTATTCTCCCTCCTGTTAGTCGACACCCCCAAATGCAACAAAAGGACCAGCAATACTCTACAGCCACATGGCCCAATGTTATGGAAAGAGATCCTGGCCCTTATCTCCACGAACAGTACAGATAGTGACCACTGGGAACCTTTTGACCCTGTTCAAGGGAAATAGGCATGAAAGAGACGAAGGGCATGCACATTTCAGGCAGGCTCCCTGGATAGATCAGCCAGATCAAGTCCAAACCAGTCCACAAGACATTGAAATTCCCTGTAGGAATCTAATGAATCAAGAGTGGCACAACCCTTCTATTTAGAATACCCATCCACAACAACTGGAGGAGGAATCAACAACACAGAAAGAGAGGGAGCGGGAGTAGACCGAACAAGGGCTCACTTGAAAACAGGCTGGGCTTGCTGGTTCAGTCATAGAGAATGCTTGACAGCCACTGGATTAAACCTTTGACTGCCAGCCCCACAGAGTCCCAGACTCCTAAGAAGAAAAGGATTCATGATGGCAATTAGCATGTGAATGTACATCTGTAGCCAAAACAGGGCCATTTATTTTCTGGCGCATATATCCATCACTAGGAAAGTCAAGATGGAAATTAACGGGCAAATTAAAAAAGTGACTGGCAAAATGTAGAGACAATTTGACATGGTTCCACAGTAGTTTCAAAAGGGTTTGAGAGCCTGCCACCATTGTCAACCGTATAAGTAGAATTCGGCAATCCTTTGTGAACATAAGACTGTTCACTTTATAAATCCAGATCTAACAACATAGACTTACAATAGATGATTCTAATTGCCTGAAATATTTGGTCTTGCATAAGAAGGTTTTTGAGATGGACCATGGCTCATTTAGTTATAGGCTATTTCATAACTACCTGAACCTGATTGACTGTGTGACTAATTGCTGCCTAGGATGTCTATGTCGCACATGTAAGCACTGGCATGATCTAATTGGATTGTTTAACCATCCAATGCCATACTCTATATATAAAGCTAATATCAAGAGGGCAGTTATGTTGTATGACATTCAGAGGGCAAAGGTGAATAGCAGCTTGTTTGTTAAATATATGAGCACACAGAGGTGATTATCTATCTATATTTGTGCTTACCTTCAAGGTGATATAGTTGGAAGATATATGGAGATCCAATTTAACAGGTTTAGTTCATTTCAAATTGAAGAGGCATGGCAGGGAGTATGTGGACGTGTGCGGTTTTGCCGACTATGTTGTGAACGAGAAAGAGAAACCACTAGGCTCCTTGTAGTGGAATGTGTCAGTTTAAACAGGATTAGACAATGGTTTATGAATCAATTATGCCATTTAGCCAATTGGGCTAATATGTATGAGATTTGGAAGGATTTTTTTTAGAATTATTGTAATCTGATTTTCTACATTGTCAAAATGTGTGATTATGTGATGGTTTTTAAGCAATTTGGTCATGGAAAATGTATTCTGTTTTATTTTAGATGTGATTCTAGTACGGTTTAAGTGATTTGAGAAAGGTTTATGAGAATTTTTTTAAGTGAGATTTGTTTGCATACAAAGTCTATGTGACTATATGTATGTTAATGTTAACGGATAATTGTACCGTGCACTATCACCACTGGAGTGGTCCCCTGGTGCTCTGGTGGCTCTGACAAAGGGAAGGGGGGTGAGTTAGTGGGAATAAGTTGGAAAAGTGCAAGAGAGCAGTGATGTGCTGTTGGCAGCCTCAGCCCGGTGGGTCCGTTGACTGGGCTTGGGATGTTTTATGGTCGGTGGTCGTCATGTGCTGTTGTGCGAGTCTATGTGTGGTTTGTTTTGTTTTTGCAGTGTAGTGAAGTTTGTGCGGATTGTTGTGTTGTAGGCTTGTGGTTGTGTCTGGTTAGAGTTTGAGAGGTGTATGCAGAGGGGTGAAATTGTTAGTGGATCGGTTTTTGGCATTGCTGTCCTTGCAGTTATGTCTAGGTGTGATGCTTACTATCATTCACTATTCCATCTGAGTGTGGCACTTGCTAATCTTCAATATCCTATCTAGATGTGAGGCAGGCTAGTGATTACGATTCCCTCTAGGTGTGGCACTTGGTAACATTCACAGTTTCATTTAAATGTGGAGTATGCTAACATTCACATTTCTATCTAGATGCGATGCAGGCTAAAAATTAAGAATTCCATCTAAGTGTGGTACATGCTAACATTCACAATCCTATCTAGGTGTGATGCAGGCCATTCTTCACAGTTCGCATGGTGTAAGTCTACGGCAGTCTAGGTTATGGAAAGGTAAGGTAGAGTGGCAGGAGCTTTCTGGAGTAGAGTAATTGCTCTACACCAAACCCTTGCCACACTTACAACTGTGTTGGTGTCTGTAGACTGATGGCTTCACTGGCTTCCCCTGCTGACACCTGCAGACATGTCTTGGAGCTGCCAATGTAGGAGCCACCCTTTGCCTTGGGCTCCTTAGCCCTGTGGGCTGCCGAGCAGAGGGTTGCCCTGGGAAGGCCAGTTATGACCAGGTGGACCTACCAATCAGGGGAGATGGGTGGGCTGGAGGGGCAGGGTGGGACTGGGAAAAGCCAGACACAAACAAAGGACTACACCCCACAGACTGTACCATCTGGATGCAGCATAGCACAGAAAATAAAACAGGCTCAGAAGCCACAAAAACACTAGACAAACACACCAGATTGGCACACAGTGCTCACCAAAAAATATAAATACATAAATGATTAAATAAACAAAACATTTAAAAAAATACAAATTTGAAAAAAACTCACACCACTCCAAAAGAGTGCATAAAGTAGGCCAAAAACGGGTTACAATCATTCTGAAATTACTCACTCAGATTCAACCAGCCCGTAAAGATGCCTCCAAACTGGTTTCCCTGCCACATCCTTCCACATGGCAGTCCACAAAGAAAACCCTTTCCTTTTTATCCCATGCTAAATAAAAAACGAAAAAATTGCCTGAAACGTTTGATAAATTAACTGATGCAGGGTTCCATAATAAGGGTAGCTTTCTAGAAGGAAAGGCACAGGAGCTAAAGAATAGAGTAAACTGGGTTAACTCATGCCTCAGGTTATCATGTGTAGATCCTGACAGGGTTACCGATGAAGCCCATGAATATTAGTTTGGTGCTCAATCACGAATAAACGAGATACAGTTTAAGAATGAAATGCATTTTCTTTGTGTGTTGCACTGAGGTGGTAACTGAAGGAGAGACATGATTAGATGTCCAATACCATGAACATCTTGCAACAGAATGTTCACATAAACTGAACCCCTGTGTGTAATTACAATACCAGGGAAACCACTTGGGTGACTGAATTTGTGTATCAACATCCAGGTCTGTTCTGTCAAACAGGGCAAACCTGTTCAGGAAAACAAAATGTGCCTTCTTTGCCAGATAGGGAATGATGCACACTAGTGTGTATATCGTACTAATTAGAGAAATGTACAATTAATTTTCCTACACAGAGTGGAAATGGTCTCTCTTGGGAGTTATTAGACGCATCCATCACTCCCTATTTACTATAGCCCCATTTACAATTCTGTTGGACAGATTGTTAGATCTTCCAGGTAAATTATAGGTGTTATCTGGTTTTGTGTAGGGTTAGGGTGTCATACTGGCAGCTCAGAGTAAGGCAGCTTGCTCCAGATTGGTCAAAGTGTCTTCCTCCCTCTGGCGATTCCCAAGTCTGGATAGACTTGGAAATAGAAACCTGGAGAAAAACAGCTTTTCCCTGACTTGTTTGTGCATAGTGCATTTAATAAATGTTAATAAACTAGGCAGTTGGCAAATGAAATGCCAAAGAAAGGATGCCGGGCAGAGAAGGCTTTCGTCATGGCCAGAATCTCCTGATATTAGGAAGCATGGATTTATTTCAACTGACTAGGGGTCAAACCTGCATGAAGAAGAATAGTTGCAGCAAAGAAAACCTTCTTCACTGATGTAAAGATCTGTGCTTTATCTGTACCCACGAGTAACAGAACTCATCTGCATGTTAAATCAGTATTGTAAACTCATTTTAACAAAAACTATAACAATCGCTGGATAAATGGTTTCCTAGTGTCCTGTACAGAAGCCTACAACATCAAGCATTGGCAACGAAATAATTTCCTGCTGTGTGAATTATAATGCACTCACTAAAAAAAAGTACCCTCTATATTTGCAAAGCCAGATATATTGGCAATTGCTAGTGCTTGTTTCTGTAAAGACAGCTAGGCCGTCATTACGACTTTGGCAGTAGCCATGCCGCTATTGGCGACATGGCTGCCGCCAAAAAAGGGTCCGGGTTCCCAGAATGGGGAATTACCAGGCCATTCCGAGTTCAGAGGGCCCAGTAATTCCTCCCTTCAGGAACCCGGGCCCGGACCTTCCCCATTCCCATTTCAGCCCTCATAGGGCTGAATGGGAATGGGAGAGGGTGCAAACAAAGGGCCAATTACGAGCGGTCGTTGTTTGCTCCCTCTTCCCCTCCCGGGACCCGCTCTGCATGTCTGGTAAAACCAAACGTGCCGAGCGGGTCCCGCGAGGGGACCTCGTAATCAGGCGGTACGGGGTTGACGCCCCTTACCGCCTAACTTATAATGAGGCCTCTAATGTTTCAGCTTCACAATGCTACTAGATTGCCAAGGTTACGGTTTTCTCTGCAGTTGAATTTGTGTTATAAATTCTATGACCAGCACCTTGAATACATGATCCAGAAGAAAGATTGGGTTCATTCGTATACCAGGAAGGCCTGTTGTATGAGTTGCAAACTGCTACTTTCAACCTGTAAATCATGTTTCATTTTCTAGAGATATTTGAAAAGGGCCAAGTTGAGAGAGCTGACTGAGTGAGCAGTGGTGTGAGAATAGTATGTTTACTCTAAGTGAAGCATTGCCCATTCATCATAATGTTTCCTTACAGGGTGAAGTTGTCACACACAAGGAAAATGCACAGGACTGATGCATGTAAGGAAATAATAGAGCCATGACAATATGTTTCTTGGCAATCTGCAACAGGGCAATAAAAAGTTGCACGCTGCATCGTAGAGCAGCTTATTGAAGGCTGTCCCCCTTGTATACTCCTCCAGGGTCTCTAACAGAAAGCAAGCTTTCTCTGGCTTAACCTCGTAAAAAGAGCATTGAGGTTTTACACATTTGGTATTGTTTAAGATTCCATTTTCTTCATTAAACAAGTGCTACAACTCATATCTGTATTGTTGATTTATTGTTTCAAAATAATTCACTAATATCCGAGAGTTAGTTAAGTGCTAGTGCTACAGAATCTCCAATTACATGCACCCAAGTGAATTACTAAATTGTCTTTAGGGGAAAAATCACGTTTGATGGGAGCTTGTGTCTTTATTGCCACTATTGGGAGCAAAGGTAAGATGCTCTCTCTAAAAAGTATTTACATCTTTAAATAGCAAGCCATACAGATTCTTTGTTTATGATTTCTGGGATGTTAGCATCTCTGATTAACTCAATAAACTTGGTTGCCCAGGGCGCCGTACAGGTGGGGTTTCATAATTCATTGTCTCATTTCTCTGCTTGATCCTGGGAAGCAGATCAGTGGCCACTCATTCTTGTCAAAGCAGAAAATGTGCTACAGTGACCATACAAGCAAAATACACAGGTCGCAGCCAGGTGCGGCTCGTCCATGAGGTGGGAGGGGTGGGTGGTGCCTCACCAACAATGATACTCCCCACCATGACCACGAGTAACAGGAAAATCCTGTCACTCATGGTTATGATGGGGCTGCACTGAATGTGCAGTGGGGAGCTCTGTAAGGAGCCATCCCTGTTGCACATGTACAGTGCAGGCCATCCCAGGCCGGCACTCAAAAGACGAGAATCCCAGCTGCAAAGGATGCCTGGGGGCGATAAAATAGAAACACCCCCAGGCATGCTTTTCTTAATATTCTGGCCTCTGTCCTGTCTAATAGACAAGGGTGGGGTCAGACTTTTTAGACCCCACCCCAGACTAGGCAAGAGATAGGACAGGAGACGGGGATCTGAGGGACAGTCAGGTATCAGCTCCAATCATCCTCTAAGCATTGACCCTCCAATCAGTAGGGTCAATACTCAGAGACTGGTCACTGGGAGGATGATGACACAGTGATGTCACTGTCCCACACACATATGGGAACTTAGGATAGAGAAACGAAGCCAAGTTTGGTTTAGTTTCTCTTTCCCAAGTTCCTGAACATGCGTGGGGCTCCAGTAACATCACGGTGTGTGTTGAATACAACACACTACTAACAAACGGACGAGGAGACATAAAGAGCAGCTGACGGCTGAACCAAAAGGAAGGAGTAACAGCTGCTGTGATGGGACACGGTAATTTATTTTCTTTTTTTTCTTTTACTAAGGCCTTTTCTAGCTACTTTATCAGGCACACTCAGCCTCGCAGGCTAATTAACAAAGGTGTACTTTTGGTAATTAGCCTGCGAGGCAGTGCCTGCAAGCTAATAACAAAAAGGCATTCAAGTTTTCCTGTTTTATTTAGGCTAGCCTCGGTCGTGAGCCTTCCTGTGAGCTGTGAACTCAGTAGGATGACCCTACGAAGATCACATCTCAGAGGAAGGCTAGGGTGGCCAGCACCAGTTCTTGAGTTCTGTAGACCCCTTGCGCGGTCTACAAAAGCCCTGCTTTTGCTCCGGGTTGTGGAGGAGATATGCAGGATGATGGATGGCCTTTCCAGTTCTCCCACTTTTGTGTGAAGCAAAGTTTAAACACTGGGCAGCAGAGCGGCTATCCCAGGGTCCCGTCAGTTTCCTGCGGGCTTCTCTTCTGGCCAGTATTTGACCTTTCAAAAGTTTGAGCACTGGAAAGCACAGGCACAACAAAACCTACATTTTAGGGGGCGACCAACCCTTAAAATGTTGGGAGAAATGCTAATTTCAGAGGCGGTGGGGGAGGCGAAACCTATTTGTGTGGGAGTATCTATTCTAATGGGACTATTCTAGTGCTGCTTCAATTTTGCAAGCACTTAACTCTCTTCTTTAAGTCTGAAAGCACCCACTTAAGGGCTGCTGTGAGAATGAGCAGTCGCCTGTCCCCTCTCTACCCTTCCACTCCCCTGATGTGCAAGTAGTAACGCCACATCGTTATTTCAATTGCCTAAAATTTTTTGCATATGAATGTAGGTGCTAACAATGAAATGCTGTATTGTCTACACCGTTTATCGTCTGTGTCCTGTTCTGTCTGACTCTGTAGGTCAGCCAGGACAAGTCAACATAGTCCAACATTTCAGATGGTCTGGGCGGGGGGGGGGGGGAGCATCTAAAGCCCGGTCAGCTCAATGGTGTTATGACACTGCTGGAAAGAGCATTATAGAAGCCTATGTGTGACCCATATCTCCCATTGTAATGCAGCATTACAATGGGAGGCATATGTCACACTTAGGCTGGGCCTACTCTAAATAAATGAATTACATTTTAGAATCAGTATAAATGTTATGTTATGTTAGATGCATTTATAGAGCGCGCAAACACCCGAGGCACCCTGGCATTAGGATGAATACAGAGCTACCACATAACAAATTAGAACACAGATGTTTTGAGCATACGCCGAAAGGTAAGGTGATCAGCTGTCATCCGCAATGCCAGTGGAGTAGCATTCCAGGCCATGGCGGCAGCCACAGAAAAGGCCCGGCAGCCCGTACGAGTCAGTCTAAAACGGGGGACCTTGACCAAGAAAGCAGAGTGGGAGCGGAGACATCGTGTTGGTACGTAATGGGGGAACTTTTCTTGAATGTATTCTGGCCCGAGAACGTTGAACACCTGATGTAACATACACAAGGATTTGAACAATATTCTCTTATCCACCGGAAGCCAGTGGAGCTGCCTCAGCAGAGGAGTAATGTGGGCTCCAATAGGAGGCCGAAGAGTAGCTCTGACAGCGGCGTAAACCTGGGCATCCATCGCAAGAGAGGAGGAAATAACAACCCCCAAATTCTATTTGGATGCCACAGGGACCGGGAGAGGACCAAGGGAGCTGGCCAGCACTCATTGGTCCAATAAAGCAGAGGTGAGGTGTTACCGACCACCAATACCTCAGTCTTGCTACCATTTCATTTGAGCCAGTTAGATGACATCCATTCCCCCACCTCCTGAAGACACAACCTAAATCGAATGGCCGTATTGGCATGATTAAGGTCAAGATGGACCAGAATTTGGGTGTCGTCGGCGTAGGAATAATAGCGGAAGCCATGGGAGTGAGGAAGAGCCAGAAGTGGCCTAATATACAAGTTGAAAAGAATCGGGGAGAGGGCAGACCCCTGTAGATCACCGCACGATAATGAGACAGGGCTAGAGCGAAAAGGAAGGAGAGACACAGATTGTGAGTGGTGTACCAGAAAGGAGATGAACCAATCCAGGACTCTGCCAGACAGCCCGGCAGATCAGAGAGTTTAAATCAGAGAGTTTAGTTGACCCTGATGGATATTTCAATTACATTCAGAAAATATTCCCTTGTTTGGAAACAAATGAGGCATTGCTTTCTAATTACAATTTAAATAATGTGCTTGGGGCGTGCAAGAGTATGCACCCCATGGGTACCTCAGATGGTTTTCCGCTCTAAGCAATGGGGGCCCAAAACATCAAGTTGAAATGGGACCCCACACATCTTCAGCTGGGCATGCGCACTGTGCAGACAGTGGCACTGGCAGGCAGGTGACCAGGCACCGCAGTAAATCTTGTTTCCTTCCTGGCAAAGGCTTTGGGAAATAGGGAACTTGCAGTAATAACTTGAAACTGCTTGCCCAATTTCCCAAAGACCCTGGGCCTCATTACACGGACGGCGGTGGACCAAGGTGCTATTAGCACCTTGGTCCATGCCGGTAAAATACCGGCACCGCCTTGGAGGAAAGGGAAATTACCGACCTATTCCAAGGTTCGTGGGGCGGTAATTCCCCTTTCCCCCATTGCCCTTCCCCATTCCCATTTTTGCCCCATAGGGCATAATGGGAATGGGGAAGGTGCTAATTACGGCACCGCAAAGTGCGGTACCGTAATTAGCTCCCTGGTCCCTTTGCGGGTTGGTTTTTAACGCCTGCAAAAAGCAGGCGTTAAAGTCTCCAACCCGCAAAGGGACCTCGTAGTAAGGCGGTAAGGGTTAACGGTCACCGGTACCATTAACGGTGACCGTTAACCCTTGCCGTCCGTGTAATGAGGCCCCCTGTCTCTTCTTCATCTCACTGCAAGGTAAATCGTGTTTCTTTACTACAGCTGGAAAATATGCCCTGTGTACTGCCAGTAACCTGGCATCTCTGGTAGTGTAATATTGTGTGGGTTCTCCCCTCAGAACTACTTGTATCTTAGGTCTTTTTCTACAGCTTTTCTTGAAAATTGTCCGTGAAAAGCACAATTTCCAGTCCTCATTAACAAAAATGTTCACCGGGGAAGAACCCCTCACTATCCCCTTTTTGGGCTCACTGGTGCTTTGCTGGAACATACATTTATGCCTCACCACTTTAAAAGTTCACGAGCCGGCAGTGGTCACAGCAACAGAATTGCAGAACAACCCCCTCATAATAACAAATAACACTCTCTGGAGACCTTTCCAAGTGGTGAATTTATGGCTTGCAAACAGCCAGGAACATATATTGGGTCTCAGGAAGAATGTATCAGTGTACCAATTTACAGGAGAAAGGTGTCAGCCATTGATCAACTGCAGAGTTGGCCTACACATTGGGTGAAAATGGACCTTAAAAACTCATCCAAAGTGACCCTGCATCCGAAGCAATTCTGGCAGCATTGATCCTAGAAGTAAAGCCACATCTAGAAGTATTGAAAATGTGAATAATATTTTGATATATTTAAATTATTGATGCATATATTGCCTGTCAACTATTAGTATGTATGTATGTATGTATAAAATGGAGATGAGACGAGCACTCTGGTTCCCAGTCAGATTTACCTGCTAAAGCAACAGTTAGTCTTCTCTTCCAAACGTTTTCTTGACTCTATCAATCATCAGGGAGGCTGTTTTCCTTTTCCTTTTCAGGTGTGTCAGATTAATTCTCATTAAAGTCTCTAAGGATTCAGGTACATGTAGTCGCACACTTTTTTCAATGCAGGTGACTAGGAACCAGATCTCCTCCAAAGCACAAATCTTACCCTTAATAGGGGGACGGGGAAAACCATTTTTATGCCTCTCCATAGTAAGGCATGATGACCCTGGTGCTGCTGCCTCTTGAGCCCGGGACTCTTGAAACACTGTATAAAATGGCGATGAGAAGGAGAACAGCACCTGAAATGCAGCAGGTATTCAACACTGGGAACGAGAGTGCACGCCTCACCCTCCCTCTGTTTCTCTACATATTGGTTCAGAAGTCCCGGGCTTTAGAGGCAGCAGTTGGAGGCAGCAGCACCGGGGTCACAATGCCCTACCCAGGAGAGCCACATCATTGGTTTTCCCCCCTACCCCCACCATAGGAACAAATTGTGCTTTTGGAGGGTAGTTGGTTCCTGGTTACCAAAATAGACTACAGCTACCAGAATTCCTTGAGACCAATTGAGACTAATCTGTAACACCTGAAAAGACAGCCTCCCTGAAGATTGTTAGAGGCATGAAAGCGCTTGGAGAAGAACAGCAACTGAAATGCAGCAGGTATTCAACACTGGGAACTAGAGTGCGCGCCTCACCCTCCCTCTGTTTCTCTACATGTATGTATGTATGTATGGGATTTACAAAGCACAAACCTCGCTGGGAAGTAATAGCGCACTGCACACAGGGACGTGCCCAGGTTGTTACAAGTAGGGTGCAGGGTTACAGGAGGACCCAGTGTAGGTGGCAGAGCGCGGAAGGAGGGAACACCAGATGAAAAGCTTGACGTAGAGTAATAGGGTTGAGTGGAGCGATCAGCAATTTGCGAAACGTTCTTTAGGAAAGAAGGTCTTCATGTCCTTCCTGAAGTCTATAATAGAGTGGGCAATCATATCTGCTTTGGTGTCTTGTTCCAGAGGCAGAGTTCATAGTAGGAAAAGGCCTAGTTCCTATTTTTTACCCTTCTGCAGTTATTTGTTTCTAGTCTGGCGATATTGTGGCTTGTGTTAGTGTGGTGGCCTCGAGAAATTGTGGGTTTTTCAGCCAATTAGAGTGATTTTTGATTGTGACTGATTCACAGGTAATGCAGGCAGTCTTGAACATTATGCATGCGTGAATGGGTATACCATGCAGCTGCTTGAGGATTGGGGTGATGTGGTTGAATTTTCTTAGTCCTGTAATGAGGCGTGCATTAGCGTGCTGGATGGCTTTCAGATGTGCCAAGGTGGCATCTGGGACTCCTGCGAGTAGTACATTGCCACTGTCTAGGTGGGAGATGAGCAGTGCCTGTACAATGGTTCTGTACCCCACGACAGGGATATAAGGTGTGATTTAGCAGAGAAGCAAACACTGTTACCATGCTGCTTGGGTCTTCTTAGTGATGTGTGTTTTGAATGAGAGGTCACAGTCAATAGTAAAGCCAAGAGATTTTGCACTCAATGAGAGTTGGCATGTGAATCCATTGAACTTCATATCAGTCTGCCAATTGTGAAATTGGGAGGTCTTGGTGCAGGTTCCTAGGAGAATTAATTAGGTATTTGTAGAGTGGTGCTTCAGGTAAAATGCTTGACGTCCCGGCTTGGTTGAGGGACAGACAGTGCTTGAGTGAATGGATGTTTGGATGTTATGGATGCATTTTATTTTGGCAAGGCACTCACCCAGATGTCCCATGTTGGACAGTGCTGGGATGTTTTGTGGTCCATCTGGATGAGTTGGTCCCTGTTAGAAATATGAGGTAAACCGAGAGAGAGAGGGATTCGGGAGTAAGGAGGAGTTTGGCTGGTTGAGAGATGAAGAAAGAGACGGGGTTGTTATAGTGGGTGAGGGTTGAGAGAAGGGGGCAAAATGTGGAAGACAGAGAGAGGATAGGAAAAGAAGGAAACAGAGGCAGAAACCCCAGGAGGTGCACTGGTGTAAAATAGCACACGTTGGGGGTGAAGAAGGACAATGGGGGTAAGGGTGAAGGGTGAAGGGTGAAGGGCATACAACCCATGTCCTCAATAACCATACAAATAAGTCTGTGCCACCACCACTCCAGACTCTGCACCACCCACTCACCCTTCCCCCCCGTAGGACACCACAGTTCATGGACAGGAAATGACTCCCCAGCTGCTGCTTAATCCTCAAACGATTGCACACCCTGGATGAGCTGTTCCCAGGAAGTGGGCAGGGATCATAGGGTGTAGTGCAAACACTTGCAGGGACAACAGATGAACAGAACATGTTGGGGTGCAATGATGTTCCACATACAGTGTAGTCACTCACAGTGCTGTATTTGAACAACAAGTTATGGAAACAAAAGTCATGCAATGCATTGAAGATTAGGGAACCTACAGATAAACAACACTAAACAAAAAGTGACTTCTATGGGGAACACATGCAAAGATTGTCAGGGGTCCACATGTGCAAACCAGTACACACCTAGATGGTCCAAGTGTGCTAAACTGGTCCTGTGGAGTGCAGGGAGACATAGGGCCAGGACACCCTTCCATCTGTATGCAAGTGTGCTAATGTGCACCCATTGGCCAGGCACCCTGCTGGCCTAAACAAGCCAGACTCCTTTAAACCAGCACAGCTATGACATGCAGTGCGACTCTCCCATAAACCCTGCGGTGTGCCCCCAGCAGAGCAATCCTGGCTGGAATATTGCATGGGGTGTGTTCCATGTCCTGCTTGGGGAAGAAAAGAGCCAGGTTCCTTGTGCCTTATGGAATGAAAGGTGGCCACTTGGCCGATGCTGAGTAGGATTAAGTTTCAGACTGTGGGAGTCTTGATGGTGAAAGAGGCATGTCAAATTCCAGTTGAATTGAAGGAAGAGATAGCAAGGAGTAGTGCAGAGCCTGATGTGAGACATCTGTAGTGTTGTCCGGTTGTGAGCCAGTGTTGGACGAAGTCAAGGCACATCCCGTGGAGCACCCAGTTGGTGATACAAATGGCCATTAAGGTGGTGCATCAGACAATGGGAAGCCAGTGGAGCACACAGAGTGCAATAGTCATGTGTACCCTGGGGTTGTAGCTTACTGAGATGAAAGGCAGGGCAGTAAGCATGAATAGAATAATAATCTAGCTGGGAGAGGATAATTGCCAATATTGACGTGGCTCTGTGAGGGCAGGATAGTCAAGGGAAGGATCATTCAAGGATGTGGAGGTGTAGATGACAGGATCTACGAGCAGTGTCCACGTGGTGACAGAGTGTTCAGTCATGATACATAGTGCATCCCAGTTACTTCATTGAGCTGGATGTAGACTAGAGAACACAGCCAGGGGTGGTTTAGTGGAAGAGTGCAGTATCACTGCAAACATGATTATGCCCCCAACAGTATTCCTGAGGAGGTAGCTACCTGCCAGGCAATGTTTGGAAATCTGTGTGTCCTAAAGCTAGGTCATGATGGTGAGCAGCCAAGGTTTTGGTGATCTGTTGAATGCATGTGTGTGTAATAAGTTTAGTTGTAGCAGGACAGGCCCATATAAGTAGATAAGGATTGGGAGTAGGCTCAGGCACAGGTTGAAGAGTATGGTGATTAAGGAGTATACCTGCAGGACGCGGTAGGAGACATAGAGGGGGCGAGAAGGGGGGTAGGAAGAAGACTTGAGAATGGTCAGCTAGGCAAGAGGTCAACAATCAGAATGCAAAGTCCATGATGCCCTGAGAGTGGAGTCTATGGATGAGAATGCCTTTGTTGAATGTATCAAAGACTGCCAATGGCTCAAGGGAGATGAGTGCCACTCAGCCTCCTGAGTCTGCTGCCCTTTGCGGAAGTGCAACCAGAAACCCAAAACACATGCATGGATGATGAAGGGGACATTATCTTTATTCCAAGTGGAGTATTTGCATTTATATTTTGGAGAATATTGCTTGTTGCTAGAGCTACCGCTGTATCCTCTACTAACGTTACACCGACCCCAGCAGGTGGAACGACCATGTCAGGTAGACAGGAAAGCACTGCAAGCACGGTAAGGAGAGGTGAGCGTAGTGTTGACACAGACATAAAGGGGATCAATCGCTATCTCATCGACACTGCTCTAGTGTCTCATAACATGTGGTATAACTACATGACCAAACAAGGTAAGGAATCCACCGGGGAGAGCTGTTATGTCTGCTCATTAATCCCCTATGCCATGAGTGCCTCCAGAACGTTTATAGAAACTGAAATACCAGCAAGAGCCCAGTGCCTGATGTACCTGTCAATGGTAACAACTTGAGGAAGATTTCAAGGGGAGATAGCAACATTGAGATGGATATCTCAGGCAACTTTCCCATATGAGGACAATTACCTAAACACTCTCAACATGATGAACAATTATTGGCAGTTAGACAAAGCAATACAATATATAACTGATGGGCCACAGTAAGCAGACACAAATACTATAACGCTGAAACCACTGCCCTGTCCATGGACAATGGTGAAGGAGATAGGAGGAAAACCTAGGTGCTGGGAAAGTCCACAGATGCTTGTGTATGGTCCAGTGTACAAGGAACTGATGGATCACTACTGGGTATGCGAATGCAAGGCATACGAGAAGCTGCCGCCCAACTGGGGAGGAGTTTGCTCACTGGTACATATCAATATGCCATCATTGGTTGTGCAGCGAAAGGATATAAAGTTTGATGACTTCCCGAAGATGGACACTAATAAAAGCAAGAAGAGGTCAGTGGAAGAAGGAGAAACAGGAAACAAAAGGAGGCCAGCCGAGATACGTAGAGTGAAAAGAAGAAACTATTTCTCAGATAAGTCAGAAACAGCTCTAGATAATTTACCATCAGAACAAAAGTTGTTCAGCAGGACACAAATGTTTTTCGTATCAGTAGTTCCAGCTATACAGACATATGCAAATGTGAAATGGCTACAGATCACGATGTGGGAACTGATGATGACAATAAACTCTACAGTGAATGGATTCAATGCAATAAAGAAAGACCTTTGAGTAGTAAGGTTGATGGCACTCCAGAATAGATGTGTTATGGATCTGCTCACAGCAATGGAAGGTGGAGTTTGCGCAGAAAATGGGGGTTCCTGTTGCACATTCAAACCTGTCAATGACGAAGATAATGGCACACTGACCGAAGCAGGAACACGACTATCCCAAATGCATGCCAAAATGGAGGAAGAAGACAAAAGGTCTGGAAAAGATCAAAACTGGATAGCTTTCCTGTGGTCATGGATGCCTTCATGGCTGTCAGATGGAGTGAAAGTGATATGAGAGCACTAATATTGGCACTAGTGATACTATATGTGGTAAAGATCTGTATTGCCCAGTGTTAAAAAACAGCAGAGAAAACTATTAGAATGAAGGTACTGATGGATGTGAGCATAGGAGGAGAAAAAGACAAACTAGTGGAGGAGACAGACAAGCTGAGAGAAATAATAGCAAACAGTCCACTATTCCCACTTGAAGCAATGAAGCTAGATAATCCATTCAATGCTAAGTTCTACAAAGGGAAATGGGTATGCTGCAACCCAGAAGGAGTATGCAGTTAAATGTATTGGACTTTTGACAATCATGGAAATTATTATGGATACCTCGGAAGGATTATGAAAATATGGCAACCAAGAGCTATAGGTATCAAATATGAGGATGTGTTCAACCGGTTGACCAGAGGGGGTACTGAAAAGAGGGTCTCGAAGATGCTCCTCCTCACCCCGAGATTCATGTTGAGATGAAGAGCCAGGAATGCTTGCAGCCACCCATCTTATGTCGAACGAATCCCGAGGGCACCGATGATTGACAAGTGCACAGAAATGTATCCTCTGAGCCAGCAATACAGAACGAATATAATGCAAGTCTTCACATGTATAGGAGAAGAACCAAAGATCATGGACAGAACCACCTATATGGACAGCCTCGACTGAGCACCAGGAAGCCACAATGCGGACATCATTAGTGACACCACGCCTTAGCAGCGTTAGACATGAAGCACACTGCATCACACACAAACACTATACATGAAGAACATGCTTACAAAGTTGTACAGCTAGCAGACAGATAAATATACATACTGTCTATGCTTTTATTATGTTTCATTAGCCAAATGCAGTAATGCAGAACTGCAAGGCACAAGAGATCCTGAGCAAGCTTGCATATGCTTCACGCAAACAACCCTATGGGACTACATAGATATATATGGAACCTGGTAGGACCCTGTGTGACTAACATCTAGGGAAAATTACAGAAGGCCCAAGAACCACAGGACCTGAGAGGAGGAAAGCTGACTCAGGCTGCATGAAGCATGAAGCAGGCTCACAGCCAAGGTCAGAGATATGCAGACACATTCCAATCTCAGACGACGAGGGGACCAGCTGAAGAGAAACTGAATAAATCCTCATAATTGCAAGCCTAAGAGCTCAAGTTTGTGGTCCCTAAGCATGTGGTAGCACCAGACGAGACAATGGACATTCATCCATGGTGGGAAAGCAAAGGCGATCCCTGCAAGTCAGATGCAGACTGCAACAAGTGTTGCAATATGAGGAGCATATTCTCCTAGGCAAAGATGGTGCACACAAATTACAATGCAGACACATAATCATTCACATCACCTTGAAGAGGTGCACAGAGAGCTGAGAACTCGATTGAGTCCCAGGTCTGGGGAGATCGGCTCTAACCAATCACAGCCTAGAAACCCAGGGACGGATGGCAAGGGGCATGAACCAATGGTAAGCCCACTACTCTGCAACAATATAATAGATATTTTCTTGGGGGTGGGACAGGCCAGCCATCTGACATGCATGGACCAGCAGAACAACCTCTTTAGGGGTTTTCTATATGTAGTAATACTCTAAATAGCCAGTCACTTGTGATGATAGGTTTTTGTGGAAGGGCGGAAGGGCCCAGGTGATGGCGACATGCCTGTACAAAACTATGCAACACACCATGGAGAGCTGAGATGTATCAGAGAATTTCCGTTTTCTTGTATCGATCCCTTTTGATTTTATTTGCAATAAACCGCAGTATTACCTGCCGTTGGCTGAGTCCTCAGTTTATTATGGGGAGGGTGTTGGGCCCTCAAAATCAAGAAGGCCCCCAGTCATGCTCTGGCATTCCTGGGAGTCCCTCCCAACACCAGGGTCAGGTAATGGGTGACTGTGACATCATGCACTTAATGCTGTGATACTGCGTGAGTTATGATTGTCACACCCAATGCACTATGCACATACAAGACACTGTGAATGTGTACATTCACATGTGTGTTTCATGCCATTGCCACATGTACAAGCAGCACAATATCCTAGTCCAGACGGAGGTGGCAACTTCCCAGGGAGCAGAGCTCAAGCCACACAGGGGTGGGCACAGGAAGGTTCAGACCATAAAGCTGACTCTATGGAAGCGGAAAACAATTATGCATTCCTATGTATCAAATCAAGGAGTGTATATTGATAACGCAGCCACTGAGATTCTCTTGAGACACACACCCTGCGGCCAACATCCCTCCCATCCCTCAGTGTCCTCAGTGTCCAGCTGATTCTCTTAATGTTGACAGAGACTTTAAAGAGGGGGCAATTCATGACGGATGGCTCATTTGACAAGCTTTATCTTTCAAAACCCAGGGATGAGAACTGAACATGGGGCATTTTCATTTTGAAGGGCAGCAAAAAGCATCAGTTAGCTGACCAAATCTACATATTCACACAGGATAAAATGCCACACAAAAAGGCTCAAAACAATGCACTTAATTTCCATGTCTTGTTATTTCATGCACAAACACTTTACATGAATATCACTTCGTAGCTACATATGGTGTATGCCCATGGGCGTACATTTAGGGGGGGACAAGGATGTTTATGTCCCCTCAAAATTTGTGGCACAACACTTTGTCCCACTCATTTGGCAGGGGCCCCTTTCATTTAGCTGTCATGTCCCCCCAACATTTTAGCTACTCCACTGTGCATGCCGGAAAAGGTTAACTGTGATATCCTTGCCAAAATGCTCCAGTGGCTGCTTTGGGACATGGACTAAATGATCCCCTGGCCATCGATGTATTCTATATTTTATCAACATGCCGACAACTGCCAGATGGCTCCTCACTGTGACTTTGCACCTTGATTAGGACAGCAGGGTTCATTGTGTCACAATGCAGACAGTAGTCTGTGTCCAATCAATGCCGTGATATGTGTGCAGCAATGATTAGTGTGCTGCCCAAGTCACCACCCTGTTTGTCAATAAGTCCATGTGCTTCTCCTCTATCTAACAGCACACGTAACTGTTTCTTTCTGATGTGTCACATCAGTGCCAGCCCCAGGTCTCCCAGCACCCTGTGTGAGATTTCTCAGGGGCATGAGCTCCCTGCTGTTTGCCCAGCACGATTCTTGATTAGGCAGTGTCACTGTAGACTATGTGAGCTGACAGTGCCCTTTACATGACATTGGGCCTCATTCCGCGTTTGGCGGTAAGGGGTTAACGGCGCCGGTAAGGGTGCCGGTGCCATTAATCCCTTACCGCCACATTACAAGATCCTTTAGCGGGTCCCGCTAATGGTGGCAGGTTTTACCAGGCACCCTTAGTGGGAGCTGCTAAAGGACCAGGGAGCTAATAACGGGCCCGTTATTAACGGGCCCGTTGTTAGCTCCCTCCCCATTCCCATTGAGCCCTATGGGGGCTCGAATGGGAATGGGGATGGGTTCTCTGGATGGGGAAATACCGGGTCCTCCAAGTTTGGAAAGGCCCGGTATTTCCCCATTCAGGGAACTCAGACCCGGTATGCGGTATGGGGGTAGCCATGGCGCTAATAGCACCATGGCTACCTCCATACTCGTAATGACCCCATTGTCATGTTAAGCGCCAGTCAATGACTGTCTATGAGTGAGTGACTGACAGTCATTGGCTGACACTTTACATGACAGGGTCATGTAACGGACGCTGCCAGCTCACACAATATAAAGTGACACTTTACATTGTGTGAGCTGGCTGTGCCCTATATTTGCGGTGGCCCTTTGTGACCGCACCACTTGATCATCCCTTGAGCCGGCTCTGTTTCACATGGCCATACAATAGCGCACTGCAAATGTTGAGATATGCAGCTAGGACTAGTGTGCCATACTGTCCCCATACTTAAACACATGAATCAATAACAGAGGTTCACTCAAATTGAAACTCGCTGGGCTAAACACCCTTACTACACCGCCACACCATGATATTCACCTGCTTGCAGCCCAGCACTATTAACTCTTGCTAATGCCTGCTCTGTCAGAGCATGGTCCGGTTCTTTTGTGCAGGAATAACCCCTGAGGTATGCACAATGGTGAGGAGGCAGTGGCCGAGGGAATGTGAACCCTATACAAAGTATCAGAAGCCGGTTGTGTTCAAAAAGCATCCTCAGCTAATTAATGGTCAGGCTAAAGCTCATTAGTAGAACAATCCTTCTGTACGTTTTCACCTCCTGTTTGGGTTTCTCTTAAAAGGCATCTTTTCCTGTCTATACGCATTATTCACAAAAGATGTTTCTGCATTGGTCACTGGGCATGCTCAGATTGAGACCCAGCCCATCCTCCTCTGCATTTCTCCTAGGACAAGGAACAACAGAGCCTTATACCCACCTGAGTGGTTGATGTTGCTGCCATTTCATTCCATAATCCAATTAATTCAGATGTCTGAATAAGTATGTAAGTTTAAAGGCTTACAAACATTTCGATGTTAGGGTGAGTGTAAACAATGTTGTGAGCCCCAAACCATGTGTCTTTCATGTATTCACTGATTCACATATACAATCTTTTCATCACGGACTTGTGAATCGAATATAGAGCTCTATGATTAGTGTTTCAATTCTCAAATGCACGTTAATTTAATGCAAAGCAGACATGAAAACTAATCGGTGCTATTCATCCCCTTAATCTCTCTCAAAGGGTTAACTTGAGGCAGTACAATAGGAGTGCACCAGACTACCCACCTTGGAATAATGACTCTCTATCAGCAATGTATTCCTATGATTGATCTAGTGTCAACCCTTGCAATATTCAAGTGAGGTTGTTTGAACATAACGCCTGCAACACAGTACAGTGGTCCGTGGGCACTCTGACCCCAACAGGCTGGTCACACCACAATGTGTCAGTATGGGCATCTTGGAAATGCATTCAGGCAAGGCCTTCCCTAAGAGCAGGTGACAGAAGAACCATGAACCTGACCTGCAACAGCTGTGTCTCCACATTTGTAAAGTACTTGATGTACAATGCAATCAGACTGGCATTGATTTTGAGGATACTATTTTGCATGCCACAGAGGTGTGGTTTTGGTGTGATGTGTGCCAGTCAGGGGGCACATTCTAGGGTTGGCTAGAAATTACCCTGCATACAAGTACTGACACAGCTGTCACAGCTGGGATGGCGAGCAGCCACCGATGTGTACTGTGACACCAACATGTACCGCACATGGAAACCACACAATCACCTCCCAGAACGCAGGTCAGGTGACAGAAGTGTACACGGTAGCAAATATGGATTGACCATGGATGGCTGCCAACTGAAGCCAACTGTACCACAACACATATATGAGCATGTCATCCATAATTGCCTACACAAGCAATATACACAAATGCCACTCACCAGATGTGTCTACATAGGCGTCCATGCTTCCCACACCTTGTACCTGCTCACTGCTGATGAGTCCACTTGCAGCCTCTACAAATAGAGTCAGCTCCACCTTCTCTGGTGGCCGCACTCCAGTGGCCTGGGCAGAGACCAGGTTGCCACTCAGCTTCTGCTTCTCCCTTTGAAGTAGGTCACCCATTCACTTGTGGACCTCTTCAGCAGTGTGCCTCTTCACACCACAGTAGTTAATGAGGTCCATGACCTCCTGCCAAATCCCCATTTGCTGGGTTGGAATATAGGTGCTGCCTATCCGAGGGGTAGAGCTCGACACAGTTTTCCATTGCATATGTGGTGAAGATTTCAAGCTCCTCATTGGCGAAGCGCTTCTTCCTCGGTGGCCCCTTATCCTTTGCCTGTGCCTGATCATGGGGCCTCTTCCTGATCTGCAGGGCATCCCCTCTTGGGCCTAGTGGCCCTTGGTGGTGCTGGGCTACCTGTAGGCTTCCCAACATGTCCACGTCCAGGTGCCGGGTCACCTGCGGGCTGGAGCTCACCATGTCGCCGTCCCCATCCTCTCCCTTTCAGAGCTTTACCACTCATGGTGCTGGGTGAATGATAGGCACCCTACAAATGTATCACTCCACAAAATAAGTACAGGCTATGCTATGTATGACATAGATGAGTGGTCCTGCAAGGCTCTATGGCACCCCAAACCCCCACAATGGGGTATGCATGGAGGGCCTCCAAAATCACAATACAGTGTATGCAATACCGCACAGGCACCCCAAACCCCGGAAATGCAGTATGCGATGCGTAGTGGGCCTCCAAAATAAAAAAAGCATACGTGATACAGTATGGGCCACCCAAACCCCCAAAATGGGGTAGGCGATACTCAGAAAGCCTTACAAGAAAAAAAAACATATGCATATATGCAGAGGCACCCTCCAAAAAGAAAAATGTGGTCTGCTGTGTTACGTGAAGTCAATGGTTTGTTTGCAGAGCACCCCCAAATACCTATCAGCAACAGTTTTTGTACCTTCCCGTGCACAACCAGTGATGCGCATCGCAAATATCCCTGTCACTGCCATGTGTTGCGTAGGCGTTCCAGGTGCAGTGCATAGCATGTAGGTTACACACAGAGTCCCTCTCCTCTGCTGTAGCAAATGTGACACACGACACAACCGTTCTCCTGTCTCTCTGCCGCTGCATTTGCCTCCTCCTGCCCTGTACTGCCGCCCACCTCCCCATCATCTGCTACCTGGTCGGTGTAAGTGTGATGCTGGAAATGCATTGGAGGGACAGGGCCTCCCTGTCCCTGTCCTGTAGTCCTTTTTCATTGTGTTCTGTGTTGTTTTCTGCCCACGAGTCCATGTGGGACTCCTGGCAGTGCAGTTCTTCCTGTTTTTGGTTTGGTGTACAGACCCATGGGATACCCTTATGGCACCATGGGTGGGAGTACAACCCTGTGCCCCTAGTGTATGTTTTTGGGTGCCTGTGGGTGGCCCACAGAGCAGGGTATGGGCTGGTAGCAGCTCCATGCTGAATTTGACAGGTGCTTTGAATATCCTCCATTTTGCGATACCCAGGCCCTGCCATTGGAATCAGTTGATTCCTAATATAAAACAAGATGGACCCTGTGGCCTCTTGCTTTCTATTGCCTGTTACCTTGTTTTCCCAAAGTCCTGGGAAGCCCTGACTCTGTCCCTTCCCCCTGACTGGCTGTTGGGTGGAAATTCCTTATATGGTGCTGTTGTGAAGTCCAGTCCAGACTGGCTGGAGCCTACCCAGTGACTGCATGTTGGGAGGGGCCTGGGTGAATGGAGTGTGTGACCAATAAGCACTTCTTGTTGTGACTGTCTGGTTTCTGGTATGAGAGACAAAGACTGAGACAGCCCTGCCCGAAACTGGCCTGAATGCAGTGTGTAGTGTTGAATGGCTGGGTACTTGTCCCAATCCACATTCCTTGTTGTGAGTGTCTGAGAGGGAGGAGGATGGCCTGAATGCACTGTGTGCCTGATTGGCTGACTGACTGCATGAATGCCGTTCTGTATGATTGGCTGCTGAGTGTGACCCAGCAGTGTGGATGAGAAGCAGGATAGTATATCTGGGGACCTCTCACCACTGAATATTGTTCGGAAGCTGTGTCTACACTTGAAGAGTAACTGGAACTGCTGATCCGCAACGCCCAGCTGGAAGAAGAAGACTTGCTGTTGCATTTGCTTCGACCTGATCTGAAAGCTGCCGAATTCGTCAAAGACTGTTCCGAGAGAGGACCTGGTAAGGCGCCTTCTTCCCGTGCTCCGAGGGACCATCGAGCACTTCTAACCTTCGCCGAAGCTCCCTGGAAGTCAGACCCTCGAAAGGCTGCCGACCTGAGACAGGACCGCCAAGGAGAACGAAGTGAAGCACCCAGACATCGGCGCCGTCGAAGTCCATTGCCGTCGACCAGGGTTTGCAGGTTTGTGTAACCGTTGGAGTCCCGTCGAAGTTGTATTGCCCAGAAGCGGGTACCGCTTGACGCCATGCCGGCGATGACCGGAGCCGCCCGCTCCTTTGGCTAAGAACATTTGAATCAAAGGACTCCCTTGTCCGCAACGTCGACCGCTTTGTCCTGCAAGTCAAGGCCGCCGACGCGCCGAGGAGAATCCACCGGTGGGTTTTCTGCCACCCAGAGACCACAAAGACTTCGACGACTCGACGCCCTTGTCGGGCCACAGTTCTTCAGAAACTCTTTGCGGTCCTGAACAATCAATCGCTGAGGTGCCCCGCACACCTCATCCTCGCAGGACGTCGCTGACGAGCACTGCCTGGATTGACGCTGTGGCCTCGGCACCTCCGAACTTCCCCTCGACGCCGTCGATGCCAAGTTCATCTTCTTCAATGCCTCTCGACGATGCGTGGCTCCTACTTTAAAGAGAGTCACTCAAGAAGGATCCATCGACGCTTCTTCGAAGAACTCTGCTCCACCAGGTAGATTGGGGGTAGAAACCTTATTGGAGAAAATAAGACTATTGATCAATATATGGACTGGGCTTGTGCTATATACCTTTAGTTTACAGGTTGCACAGGTGGGGGGATCTCCACACAGAACTGTGCTTAAGGGTAGAGGCCAGTACTCTGCCTATTGTTTCAATCATCTTGCTTTCCTTCCTACCTCTATTGCTGGTTTCCTTGTTATTGATCTGACAGTATAGTTGATGCAGTAATACAGTGTGTGGACATTCCTTTGTGGGGGTTCGGGGACTACACTGTACTTAAGAACCAGCCTACATCACCTCCTGAGAAGCTAGGCCTTGATTGCTCGTCCATTGCTACCACAATAGAGAATCTTGGCTGGGGTCCTCTGTGCCTCTCCTCTACCATATAGAGAGCAGAAGTACAGACACCTCCTACGGTTCTTTACACTGGTGGCAGCGGTGGGATGCTTATGGTTTTAAGAATCAGTGTATAACCGTGCCACTTACAAAATATCTGCACATTATAAAATTAAGGTTTGGTTGTGTACAAAATAACTGCATTACAAACAATGGAGTCTATTGCGAATGGTAAATTGACTCGGATGAGCTTAGAGGCTCTCCAGAGTGCTTATGAAGCCGGGGAGTTAGACTTTGTGGATAAGTCTAGGGCTGAGCTGATAGCTGCCCTTGTGGACTACCAGACTGAGGGTGAAACTCTTGATGAAGGGGGGGGTGTAACCAATGAGGACTCTTCCCCTGGGGTTTCTGCTGAATCTGCTTCTAGGAATGCCACCATTCCTGCTGCCTTTGTTCCAACCCCCAGCAATTCCTTGGAGCTTAAGTTATTAAGGATGAAATTGGCCTTTGAATATCGCAAGTTGGAGATAGAAGCTGAGCTTAAGAAAGAGGAGTTGGCACAGCAAGTGGAACTCAAGAATAGGGATCTTGAACTCAAAGACAAGGACAATGAATGTCAGCGAATCCAGTTAGAGAAAGCTCGAGTGGAGATTTCAGCGATACCAGTTGAGAGTGTCAGGTCCCTAGCAACTAAATTTATGAAAGATTTGGTTGGCGTGTATGTGGAGGGTTCTGATATCCTCCAATGGATTGAAGCATTCGAAATGGCTTGTTCAATTCATGATGTTACAAAATAGATTGGGCTAAGTGTTTGCTAAGCAGAGTGCCTCAGACTGGGTATGACTGTATTCTGAAACTGAGCGTGGAAGACAGGGGTCCGTATGAGTGTATGAAATCTGCTTTGATTGCCAAGTTTGGTAAGACACCTACCCAATACCTTAAAAGGTTCAGGGAATTTAAGAAAAGAGAGAATGTGTCTTGGGTTGACTGGATGAGTGCTGCGCACATGAACATGATGGGGTGGATTGATGGTTACAAGGTGAAAACCTTTGTTGAATTGTGCCACCTGTTGTTTTTTGAGCATTTTTCTGAAGCCTGTTCACCAGAGTTGCGTCAGTATGTTGCTGACCAGAACATTTTGGATCCCTTTAACCTGGCTAGGTTGGCTGACAAGTGGGTCTCCCACCGGGTGTCCCCTAAGGACTCCAGTGGGAAGGACAAGGACAAAGAAAAGGGGGCCTCTCAGAAAGCTGAGGAGTCCCAAAAGCAATCACAGTCGGGTAAACCAAAACCTTCCTCTCCAAAGACCCAGAAACCTAGTGGGGATAAGTCTGTTGTGGGTGGTATTAAGAGTAGGGGTCTGCCTGCTGCAAAGCAGGGTTCCAGTGGCTCCAGTACCATACCCCACACTCCTGGCACTTGTGGGGATTGTGGGGCTCTGGACCACCGAAGGGGTGACCCCAAGTGTAAGGGTAAGGCACTTGCAGTCCAGGCTGCCAGCCAGACCTACCCCTTCTCCGTACCTGAGGTGGAGGCCACTGTCCTCCCCTCCTCTACTGGGATCACCTTCGGTGCTCCTGTAGATATTTCCTTAGTGTCCCTTGGGGCCTGGGACCAGTACGCAGAAGTAATGGCGACTATCCCACAGAACACTCGTAGGTTTTTGAGAAGTGTCCTCTTGAATGGCCAGCCTTCTACTGGTTTGAGAGACACTGGGGCAAGCATGACAGTGGTGGACAGGACCCTGCTCAAGCCAGAGGACTATGTAGGTGCTCCTCTGAGAACCACCAGGTTAGCTGGTGGGCCCCCCAAATTATCGCCTGTAGCCTTAGTCACACTCATAATTGGAGACAAGACAGCAAAGCTTCCTGTCCTGGTTCAGGACAATGTGCCTGCTACCATTCTGTTAGGTAATGATCTAGTAGAGTTGGGGTTAATCTCGGATGGTCTTCCCATGACTGCTGCTGCAGTCACTAGGTCACAGGTGACACAGGGTCTGGCTGTGAGTCAGGTACCCGAGCCAAAGGCGAGGCCTAAGGCAAGACGAAGGAAGAACAAGAAGGCAACCTCTGTGCAGGGGTCACCTTCCTTTCCTGCTGTTCCTACAGCACCCATTGGGATCCATGCTCCGAACGGGCTGGGTCCAGTGGTAAACCCCGTCTAAACTCCTGTGGGAGAAGAGCCAGGAGAGTCTCCTGTGGGAGAGGTTCTCAACTCGGAGGATCATCCCGATCTTCAATGCTTGTTAGCTGAAGGGGGACCCTCCCGGGCAGACTTCTGTAAGGGACAGAGAGAGTGCTACTCTCTCGAGAGTCTGAGGAAACAGGCCCTGGGCCTCATCAGAAGGTTGCCGCTAAAAATCTTGCCAAACCGGCATGGCGGTAATAACATGTCCGGCTTGGCACCAACCCGCACATAGCGGACGATCAAGAGTGCGCGGGCGCGCGCATCCCTGCATGCCGGTTACGGCCGTACCGGCATGCCGATAATGACCCCCAAACCCGCACACAGCGGCATCGACCAATGCGCACAGAACGGCTCCGCCCTCGGCAACCCCTAAATACCATTACCGTTATTAACATAGTGCAAGTAACGAGTGCGTCAATACCGGACCCGGAAGTAACGTCATCGCGCCGGAATGGGAAATGCCATGGCGGCCATCTTTAAAAACACAATCCATTGCCATCCTCCACCTACAGGACCCTCTACACCCCAACTCCCAGGCCACCACTGACAACATGTCGAAGACCACCCGGAGAGGCACGGCCCGCCTGAGCAAACCACCTTTTACAGACGATGAGCTGAACATGTTGGCTGACACCCTTGTGGCAAATGCGATGCGGCAAACCTTAGGCCCATCACCAACACTCTGTTTTTCTTAAAACTTATTGACAAGATAGCAACCATCCAGCTACAGGCCCATGTCCAGACAGCTGCCATCTTGCATGCTAAACAGTCAGGGTTCAGAAGCCATCATGGCACAGAAAGCGCGCTTCTGGACCTGCAGACATATATGCTCTCTAGACTAGAAGATAGCAAGCCGGGGCTGCTGATGTTGTTAGACTTATCGGCAGCTTTCGACCTGCTAGATCACAAAATCCTACTCGACAGAATGCGAACTGTCGGAGGTCTCTCCGACAATGCCATAACTTGGTTGAGAGCATTCCTGGAAGGCCGTCGGTCACAGGTGCATTGGGGAGACAGTTCCTCTGGGTCTCAAACCATAACATGTGGTGTGCCCCAGGGAGCATGTCTTTCCCCACTGTTGTTTAACATCTACATCTTTCCTCTGTGCTACGAATTAGACCTCTTCCAGACCTTTTTCTGTAACTATGCAGATGATTTCCAGCTGGTTCTTAACATCACTGGCGATTATGACAAAGATCAATGTGCAGTAAACGCAGTTTATCAACTCATCAAACAGTGGATGTCCACCAACTGGTTATGTCTGAACGCTACAAAAACTGAGCTCATGATCTTTGGCCCACGCCAGGCACAACTCAAGCTGGGGCAGGAATATACTGGATTCACGATAGATGGTAGCTTCATCAACACTGTGCAGAAAGTAAAAACCTTGGGTACATACATGGACAGCAGTGTAGACTGCGAAGCACATGTTGCAGCCATTACTGTCAGCACAAATTACCACCTCAAAGTGCTTAGGCAAGTTGCGCCTCTAGTTTCGGTCGACAACCGCATCAAGCTCGTGAGAGCTGTTATCTTGCCTCGTATTGATTACTGCAATGCACTCTTAGGTGGTGCAAGTAAAGCAGAAACCCAAGAGCTACAAAAAATTCAAAATAAAGCTATTCGCATTATTTTTCAAATGAGGCACTCAGAACCTACCACTGCAGCTAGAAGAAAATGGCATTGGCTTCCTGTGGAACGCAGAATTCCTTTTAAATTGTTAACTATTTGCCATAAATGTATCTTTGGCAGTGCTCCTGCTTACCTTAAGGACGTCATTGGCATCTACCAGCCCAAGAGAAACCTCAGGTCAGCTGAAGGCCATCTTTTGGTTCAGCACCGAGTTAAACGCTCCCGAGGCTCTGGAAGGGCCTTTTACACCCAGGGAGCTAAGGCATGGAATGCATTGCCCATATCCCTGCGCAAGACAACAGATCTTCTTGCGTTTCGAAAGCAACTGAAAACGCATCTCTTCTATTAGAGTAATCCCCTGCGGTAGTCTCTGTTCTCTGTACTCAGCTCTCTCGGCGCCTGGATGCCTACGGGCTTTGGCGCGGTATAAGCACAATAACATAACATAACATAACAAATGCAGAAATGGTGTTCTGCAACGACCTCAGGCGTCCAGCCCAGCTCAGGAAAAAGGCCATCTGGGAAGAAGTTGCCCAGAAAGTAAGGGCAGTCGGCACCACCGCATGCACAGTGCGTGATTGCAAAAAACGTTGGGATGACCTCAGGCTGAGAGTCCGGCACATATTGTCAGCTAATCGGAGCCAGGGGCTGGCAACAGGAGGAGGACCACACTCCCCACTGAAATTGGCCAGATGGGAGGAGACCTGCAGCTCCATCATAGACGTGGAGTCCATCGAAGGAGTCGGTGAAGCAGAGTTTGGCGTGCCAACATCGGCAGATGAAGGTGAGTGTCCCTACTGAAACAGTAAAAATAATCATAATCACCCTCCCCCAATTGTGGCTGCTACACCAGCCAACAAATGGGCCATCATGCACACCTACACATATCCATGCACGCATTCTGGGTCTACCACCATCCCATCCCAATGCATGTTGCGGTCATACACGAATACACTCACAAGACACATATCATGGGCATGTGCCACCCAGGACGACCCTCCCAAAACACATCACAATGTGCAACTGCACCCAACAATGTGTACATGTGGACACGACTATGCTATCAGAATCCACTCTTCAACATTGCATGTACACAGTCCCCTACAAATGCACGAATGCAACTGATCAGATGGTGCCACATGTCCAATGACTAATGCATGCACAATGCAAGCGGAACAATCACTGATATCCTGCCACTCTCTGTCCCCCACAGGTACGGATGCTGACAGTGATGAAGCACAAGGGAGTGCACAATGCACAACACCAGCCAAAATGCCTAGGGGGCAATCTGATGGCACAGGTCCATCAACCTCAAGTGGACCAAGGATGGGCCATGCCGGAAGCGGGCCAAGAACCAGTGCAAAAAAAGCACCACAAACAAGTACACAGGAAGAGCTGACACCTGCACCTGCATCCGTGGTCACACCATCCACACTGGCTGAGGACACAGCAGGCATGGAGGATGGCACACATTCTGCTGCTGCCAGCAGAATTGGGGAGATGGCTGTATCGGCTGATCATAGTGTTGATGAGGTAGCTGGGCTGGACAATGAGGGCGATGCAGGACTTGTCCACTCAGAGCCTGTAGTGCACACACCAAGCCCGCAGGCTACCCCACAGGACACACCTCAGCGGGACACATCTGACCAGGGCAGCCATGGACAGTGGTCTCTGGCCATGCACAGCCCCATGATCCATGCTGTGCCACCACATCACCCACCAACCACAATCCACACTGCCATAAGGGACCTTGAGGGACGTCTCTCCAGGACGGAGGCCCGGCAGGAGGTGATGCAAGGCTATGTGCAGCAGTACCTTGCTGAAGGGGAGACAACATGCTGTATTATCCAGGACAGCACCGCGTCCGTTATCCAGGCCATTAACTCAAATGCACAGCAAGTGCGTGATGGCTTCAATGCCTTGGCTCAGATCCTCACCAGGATTGCTGACCGCATGGACCAACGGCAAACCCGGTCCCTTGGATCACAACCATCCGGGTCATCCGCATCATCCACGCCATCGGGCTCGAGGCAGACCAGCCCTGTGCGCATGTCCCTGCGGAGTTCGCGCCGCACAGAGATCCAACCCCCAACTCCCAAGGGGGCTCAACAGTAGCAGGGCCACCCTGCATAATCCCTTTGGGCATACATGCAGACACATGTCGTGCCATAGTTGACTTTGGGTGTTAGGGGGTGGGTGGAGGGGTGGTGGTGGGTGTAGTGTGTAGTACTGGGGTGTTTGGGGGAATGGGAGTAGGTTGAGGGTGGGTGGAGGGGTGGTGGGGGCGTGGATTGTTGTGTCATGTTGTACTTAATTCCTCACGAATACACCAGTTGTGTAACAAACAACACATGAGTGGACATTGCTGATTTATTGCATGTCAATGTATTGCTTCATGGTGATTCGCGCACATGTGCCCACACACCCAGTGCCCACAGTTCACAACACATGGCACCCTCTGCATCAAAGTACATCAGAATGATTGGTCTATGACCATTTGGCGCACTGTGCGACCCTCACGAGTTTCACGTCCTGGTCTATGTCCTACTTCTACTC
Organism: Ambystoma mexicanum; assembly: GCF_040938575.1. Classification (NCBI taxonomy): domain Eukaryota; kingdom Metazoa; phylum Chordata; class Amphibia; order Caudata; family Ambystomatidae; genus Ambystoma; species Ambystoma mexicanum. Next base: position 744,842,106 of record NC_090928.1, read on the forward strand.
CTTCCTCTCCTTCTACTTCACCAGGTGGTGGCAGCTCCACCACGTCAGGTGGCAGGGGTATGTTCCGCCGGATGCACATGTTATGTAGCATTGCACATGCCGTGATGATCTTGCCCACCTTCTCAGGCCTGTATATGAATGCCCCTCCGGACCTGCTGATGCAGCGAAACCGTGCCTTCAAAAGGCCAAACGTCTGCTCAATGACCACACGTGTACGTGTATGTGCACGATTGAAGTCCTCCTCGTGCCCGGTCTGCGGGTTCCTGACAGGGGTGAGTAGCCACGGCTTCAGGGGATATCCAGCATCACCTACATGGGTGCAGAAGGAGGTATGTGTGAGGATGAGGCTCAGTTGACAGGTGTGCTCAGCCTGTACATCATTCAAGGTCATATGCACTATCTCGTCATTGGCAGCCACATCCACATGACTGTCAGCCCTGTACAGTGCATGCCAATCCATAGAGGGAGCCTTGTGTGACATACACGACCTAGGGTCCTAGGATTTTAAAGCACCAGGGAATGTATGTCTTGGCTAGGGGCATTTTGCATGCATATGTGAGGGCTGTGTGTCTGCGGATGACTTAAGAAACTACCATTCCCCCCAATCCATCTGCCCCCATGGCCCAGAGGGCATTCCCCTAGCATATGCATGTACCTCCCCCCCAATCCATCTGCCCCCATGGCCCAGAGGGCATTCCCCTAGCATGTGCATGTACCTCCCCCCCAATCCATCTGCCCCCATGGCCCAGAGGGAATTCCCCTAGCATATTCATGTACCTCCCCCCCAATCCATCTGCCCCCATGGCCCAGAGGGCATTCCCCTAGCATATGCACGTACCTCCCCCGCAATCCATCTGCCCCCATGGCCCAGAGGGCATTCCCCTAGCATATGCATGTACCTCCCCCGAATCGAATCCATCTGCCCCCATGGCCCAGAGGGCAGACTCACCCAACAGCCAGCCACTTTGTACAACGTCTCCTTCCATGTAGCAGGGTAGTGAGGAGTTCCGCAGCACCATGGCATCATGCGTGGATCCTGGGTATCTGGCACAGTAGTGTGTTATTATCTGGCTGGCATCACACACCATCTGCACATTGATGGAATGGTATAACTTCCGATTGCGGTAGACTGCCTCCACGGCATGTGGGACTACCAACTCTACATGGGTACAGTCAAGGGCACCAATTACATTGGGCATGCCTGCCAGTGCATGGAATGCTATTTTGGTGGCATTTGCCTCCTGTGGTGTCCTTGGTAAGGATATGTAGGCATTTGCATGCTTCAGTAGTGCATCCAGCACTTGGTTTAACACAACAGAGAAGCATGATTGGGACATGCCATGCATTTGGCCCACTGTGTGTTGATAAGTGCCTGTGGCCAGGAAGTGGAACACAGATGCCACCTTCAGCAAAGGGGGGGATGGCTGTGCGGATGTTGATCAGGCTGACCAAGTCGTCCTGTATTAATTCCACTATGTTGGTGATGGTGTCTCTGTCCAGGCGGTACAGGGTGTGGATCTGTGCTGGGGTTAAGTCAAATGGATTGGACCTTATACGTTGGATTGTTGGTTGTCTGCGGGGAGCGACGGCCTGCACTGGTGGTATTTGCTGGGCATGTCTCACCCTACTTCTCCTCTGGTGTCTCCTCTGTGTTTCCTGTTGTACTGCCTGCTCAAGGAGTAGCAGTGCAGGCATGTCCTCCAGGCCCAGTATGGCAAGTACAAGTGGCAGCATTTTGCCTTGGAGGGGGGTGTGGTGTGTGGGTGTGCTCCTTTTGTGCTGACCCTGACTCCATTGCCTCCACCTGTGCTGATTGAGTGCACCTATGGCACTTGGTTACACAGCAGTTTGCTGTTTACGGGTGGTCTGCGATGCCGGTATTGCCGGCATCATGGTGGCCTTTCTTACAGGCATCTCAATGCCGGTATGTACTTGTACGTGTGACTCGTGGTCTCCCCTTCTTTGTGGTATGCTGGTATTTCGGCCTCCCCATATGCGCGCGTGCCCGCGTGCCGGTACGGTGGTGCACGGCCACAGCAGGTCCTTGGCGATGCCGGTAGCAACAGCATCTAGGGTCATGATACACCGGCCCGGTAATGGATGCCGGTATTGCCTTACCGGTGCCGTTCTAACCGGAGCGCCAACCTTGTGATGAGGCCACCTGTCTCAGGCACAAGGAAAAGTGCCTAGGACTTTCCGGATATATTGGGAGGGTGAGCTCCTTGTTAGTGAGCCCACTAAGCCTGAACCTGGTGCCCTCAAGAAGTTGGTGGTACCCCAGGTTTACAGGCCCTTCCTACTGCAGTTGGCGCATGAGGTGCCCTTGGCTGGTCATCTAGGTACCAAGAAGACTAAGCAGAGGCTCTCTGCCCATTTCTACTGGCCTCGGATGGGAGTAGAAGTGGAGTCCCACTGCAGGACCTGCCCAACTTGTCAGTTGTCTGGCAAGACTGGAGGCAGTGTCATCGCCCCACTGCAGCCATTGCCAGTGGTTGGCACACTGTTTGAGAGGGTGGGCATCGACATTGTCGGTCCCCTGGACCCTCCCACTTCAGGTAGACATCGGTTCATCCTGGTCTTGGTAGATCATGCCACCAGGTACCCTGAGGCTATACCCCTTCAGACCGTAACTGCCAAGGTGGTTGCCAGGGCTCTCCTGGGCATTTTCACCCGTGTTGGGTTCCCTAAGGAGGTTGTCTCTGATAGAGGATCCAACTTCATGTCTAGTTACATGAAAACCATGTGGAAAGAGTGCGGAGTAACCTACAAGTTCTCCACCTCTTACCATCCCCAGACAAATGGTCTGGTTGAGACATTTAATAAAACTCTCAAGGGCATGATAGGTGCTTTGGAAGAGCCCCTAAGGAGGAAATGGGATCTCCTCCTGCCATGCCTGCTGTTTGCTTACAGAGAGGTACCTCAAGAGGGTGTTGGTTTCAGCCCCTTTGAGTTACTCTTTGGACATCCCGTGAGGGGACCCTTGCCTTGATCTGAGGAGGTTTGGAAGCCACCCCTCCAGTTCCCACCAAGCAAGTGGGGGACTATGTGTTAGGCCTCAGACGGAGGAGGACACTGATGATGGGTCAAGCAACAGCGAATCTCAAGGCCAGCCAGGAATTGAACAAGTACTGGCATGACCTTAGAGCATCGCAAGTGGAGTGGACTCCGGGACAGGAGGTCCTCGCGATGGAGCCCACCAAGCCTCGGGCGTTGGCAGATAAATGGACTGGACCCTTCAGGATAATCTCCAAGATGGGTGAGGTCAATTATCTGGTTGACATGGGAGCCTCTGGGGTAGCCCCTCAGGTATTGCATGTTAACAGGCTCAAGCCTTTCCACCGGCGAGCAGAAGTCTCATGTCCATTGCTAGCTTCAGGGCAAGAAGAGGATGAGAGTGAGCCCCTTCCTGATTTGCTGCATAGCAACCCTCAGGATGGCTCAGTGGAGGGAGTACATCTCTCTCCAGATTTGACAACAGAGCAGCAGAAGGCCTGCCGGGCTTTGCTCCAGCATTACGTCTCTCTGTTTTCGCTGACGCCAGGCCTTACACTGTGGTGTAGGCACGAGATTGACACTGGAGACAGTGTGCCTGTCAAAAGCAGGAGCTACCGCATTTCAGATACAGTTAAGAACCACATCCAGGCTGAGGTTGCCAAGATGTTGGATCTGGGTGTTATTGAACCCTCAACCAGTCCCTGGTCCAGTCCCGTGGTCCTTGTCCCCAAGGCAAGTTCCCAGGCAGGTACCAAGGATTGGAGGTTCTGTGTGGACTACAGAGTAGTCAATGGCATCACCAAAACTGATGCACACCCATTGCCCAGGGCTGATGAGCTCATGGACACCATAGGTGCTGCCAAATTTGTGAGCACCTTTGACCTCACCTCAGGCTATTGGCAAATAGCTCTGACGGACCATGCCAAGGAAAAGGCGGCGTTCTCAACACCAGAGGGACTCTACCAGTTTAGGGTCATGCCTTTTGGGTTGAAGAATGCCCCTGCCACCTCCCAGAGATTGGTCAACCATGCGCTCAGTGGGCTGGAAGCCTTTTGTATGGCTTACTTAGATGACATTGCCGTCTACAGTTCCACCTGGGAAGAGCATTTGACACATCTGGATAAGGTGTTGCAGGCCTTGAAAAGGGCTAACCTCACTATCAAGGCCACCAAGTGCCAGATAGCTCAGGGGAAAGTCACATATCTTGGTCATGAGGTAGGAGGGGGTCAAATCCAACCTCTCCCCAGTAAGGTACAGGATGTACAGGACTGGGAGACTCCCACTACTGAAACCCAGGTGAGAGCCTTTTTGGGCCTCACTGGGTATTATCGCAATTTCATGGCGGACTATGAAACCATAGCTGCATCACTGACAGCTCTGACTTCGCCCAAACAACCTAGGAAGGTTAATTGGACTGAAGACTGTCAGAGGGCCTTTGATGGCTTGAAAGAAAGTCTCTGTAGAGCACCTGTGTTGTGTGCACCTGACTACAGCCGACCCTTTAACGTCCAGACGGATGCCTGCGACACTGGAATGGGAGCTGTCTTGTCCCAGTTAAATGACAAAGGGAGGGAACATCCTATCATCTTCATCAGTAGACAACTCAAGGGTAGAGAACTTAGGTGGGCTACTGTTGAGAAGGAATGTTTCAGTATAGTTTGGAGCCTTAAGCGTTTTAGGCCCTACCTTACGGGGTCTACCTTCAAGGTCCAAACAGATCATAAGCCCCTGAAGTGGCTTATGCAGATGAAGCGTGAAAACCCAAAACTGCTCAGGTGGTCCATTAGTCTGCAAGGGCTAGACTTCACCATAGAGCACAGACCAGGGAAGAGTCACAATAATGCAGATGGCCTTTCCAGAAGGTATGTTGACCGTCTGGATGAGGGTGTCTATCTCGTGGGAGATTAGGTACCCTAACCTCAGTCTGAGGGGGTGACTGTGATGCTGGAAATGCATTGGAGGGACAGGGCCTCCCTGTCCCTGTCCTGTAGTCCTTTTTCATTGTGTTCTGTGTTGTTGTCTGCCCAGGAGTCCATGTGGGACTCCTGGTAGTGCAGCTCTTCCTGTTTTTGGTTTGGTGTTCAGACCCATGGGATACCCTTATGGCACCCATGGGTGGGGGTACAACCCTGTGCCCCTAGTGTATGTTTTTGGGCACCTGCGGGTGGCCCACAGAGCAGGGTATGGGCTGGTGGCAGCTCCATGCTGAATTTGACAGGTGCTCTGAGTATCCTCCATTTTGGGATACCCAGGCCCTGCCATTGGAATCAGTTGATTCCTAATATAAAACAAGATGGCCCCTGTGGCCTCTTGCTTTCTATTGCCTGTTACCTTGTTTCCCAAAGTCCTGGGAAGCCCTGACTCTGTCCCTTCCCCCTGACTGGCTGTTTGGTGGAAGTTCCATATATGGGGCCTCATTACACGGTAGGCGGTAAGGGTTTACCGGTACCGGTATTTTACCGGTACCGGTAAATCCTTACCGCCCTACTACGAGGTTCCTTTGCGGGTTGGGGATTTTAACGCCTGCTTTTTGCAGGCGTTAAAAACCAACCCGCAAAGGGACCCAAGGAGCTAATTACGGTACCGCAATTTGCGGTGCTGTAATTAGCGCCTTCCCCATTCCCATTATGCCCTATGGGGCAAAAATGGGAATGGGGAAGGGCAATGGTGGAAGGGGGAATTACCGCCCCTCCAACCTTGGAATGGGGCGGTAATTCCCCTTTCCACCAAGGCGGTGCCGGTATTTTACCGGCATGAACCATGGCGCTAATTGCGCCATGGTTCACCGCCTACCGTGTAATGAGGCCCATGGTGTTGTTGTGAATTCCAGTCCAGACTGGCTGGATCCTTCCTAGTGACTGCATGTTGTGGGTACACCCTGTGGGTGGGACCTGGGTGAATGGAGTGTGTGACCAATATGCACTTCTTGTTGTGACTGTCTGGTTTCTGGTATGAGAGACAAAGGGCCTCATTACACGGTAGGCGGTAAGGGTTTACTGGTACCAGTATTTTACCGGTACCGGTAAACACTTACCGCCTTACTACGAGATCCCTTTGCGGGTTGGGGAATTTAACGCCTGCTTTTTACAGGCATTAAAAACCAACCCGCAAAGGGACCAGGGAGCTAATTACGGTACCGCAATTTGCGGTGCCGTAATTAGCACCTTCCCCATTCCCATTATGCCCTATGGGGCAAAAATGGGAATGGGGAAGGGCAATGGAGGAATGGGGAATTACCGCCCCACCAACCTTGCAATAGGGCAGTAATTCCCCTTTCCACCATGGCGGTGCTGGTATTTTACCGGCATGGACCAAGGTGCTAATAGCGCCTTGGTCCACCGCCATCCGTGTAATGAGGCCCAAAGACTGAGACAGCCCTGCCCGAAACTGTCCTGAATGCAGTGTGTAGTGTTGAATGGCTGGGTACTTGTCCCTAACCACATTCCTTGTTGTGAGTGTCTGAGAGGGAGGAGGATGGCCTGAATGCACTGTGTGCCTGATTGGCTGACTGACTGCATGAATGCCCTTCTGTATGATTGGCTGCTGAGTGTGACCCAGCAGTGTGGATGAGAAGCAGGATAGTATATCTGGAACCTCTCACCACTGGAAATTGTTCACAAGCTGTGTCTACACTTGAAGAGTAACTGGAACTGCTTATCCTCGATGCCCAGCTGGAAGAAGAAGACTTGCTGTTGCATTTGCTTCAACCTGATCTGAAAGCAGCCGAATTCGTCGAAGACTGATCCGTGAGAGGACCTGGTAAGGGGCCCTCTTCCCGTGCTCCGAGGGACCATCGAGCACTGCTAACCTTCACCGAAGCTCCCTGGAATTCAGACCCTCGAAAGGCTGTCGACCCGAGACGGGACCGCCGAGGAGAACAAAGTGAAGCACCCGGACATTGCTGCCGTCGAAGTCCATTGCCATCGACCAGGGTTCGCAGGTTTGTGTAACCGCTGGAGGCCCATCGAATTTGTGTTTCCCAGACGCGGGGACCTCTTGACACAGTGCCGCCGACGACTGGAGCCGCCCGCTCCTTTGCCTAAGAACATTTGAATCGAAGGTCTCCCTTGTCCGCAATGTCGACCGCTTTGTCCTGCCAGAGAAAGTCAAGGTCGCCGCCGTGCAGAGGAGAATCTGCCGGTGGGTTTCCCGCCACCCAGAGACCACAAAGACTTCGACAACTCGACACCCTTGTCGGGCCACAGTTATTCAGAAATTCTTTGCGGTCCTGAACAATCAATCGCTGAGGTGCCACACACACCTTATCCTCGCAGGACGTCGCCGACGAGCACCACCTGGATCGACGCCAAGATCATCTTCTTCGATGCCTCTCGACGATCAGTGGCTCCTGCTTTAAAGGGAGTCACTCAAGAAGGATCCATCGACGCTTCTTCGAAGAACTCTGCTCCACCAGGTACATTGGGGGGATAGAAACCGAAACCTTATAGGAGAAAATAAGACTATTGATCAATATATGGACTGGGCTTGTGCTATATACCTTTAGCTTACAGGTTGCCCAGGTGGGGGGATCTCCACACAGAACTGTGCTTAAGGGTAGAGGCCAGTACTCTGCCTATTGTTTCAATCATCTTGCTTTCCTTCCTACCTCTATTGCTGGTTTCCTTGTTATTGATCTGTGTGACATTCTAACAATATAGTTGATGCACTTTAATGAGATCTGATAATATTGGTGGTAGCACTTTAGAATTGTATATATTTACCACTGTTGATTTCTCAGTACAAAGTGCGTTATTGTGATAGTGTACATACCTTTGAATATTAATTATATAAAGACTGTGTTTTCAGTAATACAGTGTGTGGACATTCCTTTGTGGGGGTTCGGGGACTACACTGTACTTAAGAACCAGCCTGCATCACCTCCTTAGAATCTAGGCCTTGATTGCTCGTCCATTGCTACCACAATAGAGAATCTTGGCTGGGGTCCTCTGTGCCTCTCCTCTACCATATAGAGAGCAGAAGTACAGACACCCCCCTCCGGTCCTTTACAGTAAGTGCCTGCTGCTCACCAGAATTGCCTTGAAAGGCCGGCTGTCCCACCATTTCATGTGCGCCTGGTTCTGGCATACAAGATTCTATGACCACCTCATCTGCTGGCTTGTGACTCACACCTCTCAATTCCACCACATGCCCCACAGCCCATTTCCAGGACCCAGTTAGCCCACCCATGCCTGCCTCAGGGGTTACCATGTCTGCCCCATCCTCCTCACCAGCGAGCGGCCTCCAAAATCAAAATAAAAGTGTACACAATACTGTACAGGCACCACAAACCCCATAAATGCAGAACGCCATGCTCAGATAGCCTCCAATAAAGAAAAAACATATGCGTATGCACAGAGGCACCCCCAAAAGCAAAAAGAAAAATGTTGTCCGCGTTACATGAAGGCAACGGCTTGAGAAGCACCCCCAAATGCATATCAGCAACAGTTGGTCCTCCGTCTACCTTCCCGCGTACAACCAGTAATGCACATTGCACCTCTTAAACTTCCATGTCATGGCTGTGTTTCGCATTAACGTGCCGTGTGCAGTGTGTAGCATGTAAACCATGCATTGTGGCCCTTGTTAGGTAAGCTTTTCATAACTGTGAATGAACTTCCTGACCTGTGTCAACCCCAGAACATTTCGCTTGGAATTGGTAATTATATGTCCTTGTCACTAGGTGAAGGGGAATCTTTTACCCCTCTCACCTCGTCTTTTACTCTTTTAATGGGTGACTTTTTTATGTCACTCCATATAGTGTGATTGGAGTTATAGTTTCCTATAACTTTGGACTGACTGTAAAGTACTATGGCAGCACACAACATTTTTTATTTTAATGCAGTGGCTTCCTTTTAATTTATCTTTAATGTACCTGGGTGAGCTGTTGTTCCCAAGGAGTAAAGGTGGATTTCTATCCCCTTTTCATTTTATATAGTGAGTCAGCACACCCCACCTTATGTGGAGTGCTGGCAAGATACAATGTATCCCCTTGCTTACTTACCTGGTAACATTTTTGTTACAATTACAAGTTTTCTTGAATGGCTGGTGGCGTTGAAACTACTTGTATGACTTTTAGTCATTATCCTTTGTATTCCCTGCAGAGGCTCCAGAGTGTCTGAGAAGGCAGGAAGTGAGGGAGGAGTCCAAAACTCCACAGCCCTTTGTATTTCACCTTGCCTGAAAGGAGTGTGTTCCCACCGGGGGGCTGGATGTCCTGATTGGACAGCTAGACTGCCCCCTTTCTGTAAGTTTGCAGATGATGTGCTGTAGTTCCTCATAAATACTCTGATCTTAGAAACTGCTGACAAGTCGACCACTGGAAACAAATCTGGAGGAAGATGAAGAAAAGACAACTGTAACGATTTCCAGTGACCAGAGAGCCTGCTGTTTAAACAGAGCCTGATGTAAACATTCCTTCCAATCAACCTGGGGGTCCCGAATGTGGTGACTCCTACTCAGAGGCTGGTGATATCCACTAGGCTTGAGAAGACCTGCAAACCGGGCCATCCCTCAACATGCTGTGAACTTGCTGGGCAGAAAACCACCAATACCACAGGACCTCAAGCCGGAGTGCAATGCATGATTTTCTGAATTCCAATTTCATCTGAAACTTTGGTGGACTTCTGCTGGACCTCCAGAGACACGATTCTAATCCCTGAATGAAAGATTGAGAGAGTGAAGAGAATCCAACTGGCAATATTCGTTCTTCATCTGGCTCCTGCAAAAAGGCACCAAATCCACAGATCTGCGTGAAGCTGTAAAGAATAATTTGCGGAAGCCTCCTCTGGTGACTGTTGCTGGAAGTTCCCATCCAGTGTCCGTTTCTTTCGTCTCCAGACCAGACCAAGAATCCAGGGACTGGGTGCTGTGCTGCTGCATCCTGAAGGCATCCGCCTAGAAGCTCTTCTTTTCTCCTAAATTACTGTGTGGACTTGTGTAATACTTACCTTAAGTCTTGTGTGAATCCTGTGAGGCTGGGTGGGTAATTTGTGTGGTTGGGAGTTTGCCCATACCATTCTCCCAGGCCCAATGCTGGAACACATATAGGAAGCCTTCGGTGAAGTCCCTGAACACTTAACTAACTGTAAAGCTAACACGTGCTTGTTGAAGAAGATATCCTCTGGAACTTTGATTTTCCTGCACCTGAAACCTATCCTGGCCTGTGTACATCTGCCTCCTAGGCCACTAAGGACCCACGTCTGCCTCTGAGAAAACACATTCTATATACTAGGGAAGGTCTTTAAAAGATAAGGCTTCTGTCGCGAAAACTATAACAAGTGTAAAAGTACTTACTTGCTAAAGAAGTTAGTGTGGTATCTGTATCTCTGTAATAGAAGTTACAAAGTGTCATACAGTTTATACTTACCTTGAGTTGCTACTGCCCCTCTAAAAATTATATAAGTTATCTTACTTGCTTTGGGCCTCACTAAAAGTTGGACAGTTTCCCAGCTGTAAATCCGCTGAGATACCACCCAACGCAATTAGCGTTACTGCAACTATTAGCGCCAGATCACAAGTTGCGGTGGTGGGGTAAGTCCCCATTTTTTTTTTGTCCATAGGACTAAATGGGGCTTTCTCGCTGCAATTACCACAGCAGTAATTGTGCTGTGGTAATTGCACCAACAATGGGTGGAAAGTTGGCGCACTCACCTCAAAGCTGGAGGTGAATGCTCAGTTTTCCCCACACCCAGGATTGGACAGAGTGGTAATGCAGTGGTAATAGTGTTATCGCCACATTTCGCCAGCACACCCCGCAAAATATAGTGAGGCCATATGAATGGTGTTTTCCCCCCTTCTGAAAAATAATAAAAGTTGGTACTGTTTTATCAATTGTAAAGTGAATGAGTATAAAAGCTTACCAATAGGGTTTAGCTACCTTGAATAACAGATTGTCATTCTTAAAGTGTCTTATTGAGGTTTGCTTTCCATATCTGCTTTGAGGCATTTCTAAAACAGTCTTAGGGTTAATACTTACCTTTGAGTTGATTGTAGCCCCTCTAAAAAGCATATGAGCTTTGACTTACCTGTGAATTGCTGAAAGCCATTCTAAAAAGTATAATATGTTCCTTACTTACCTTGAAATACAGTGGGCCTCATTACAAGTATGGAGGTAGCCATGCTGCTTTTAGCGACATGGCTACCCCCTTACCGGGTACGGGGTCTGGGTTTCTTGAATGAGGAAATACTGGGCCATTCTGACCTTGGAGGGCCCGGTATTTCCCCATTCAATGAACCCGGACCCGGTACATCCCAATTGAGTCCCCATGGGGAATGGGGAGGATGCTAACGACGGGCTTGTTGTTAGCATCCTGGTCTGCTCGCAGGAACCTGGTTTTACCAGGCATCCTTAGCGGGTTCCGCAAGCAGACCTCGCAATGAGGCGGTAGGGGGTTAACAGCACCAGCAGCTCTACCGGCACCGTTAACTCCCTACCGCCTTCCTCGTAATGAGGCCCAGTGTATCTTTCTTAAAGTGTATAATTGGGTTATGCTTTCCCTGAACTGCTGAAGAGCATTTCTAAAATAGCCATAAAGGTGTAACCTTAGAAACTGTATTATACACTTCTGAAAAGTAGACTGGGCATAAATAGCTATTAGGTAGTTCATAGTTATGTACCAATAGGTTGATTACTTGGGGGTCATTACGAGGTTGGAGGTAACCATAGCGCTATTAGCGCCATGGCTGCCTCCAAAACCTCACTGACTCCGCCCTGGTGAATGGAGCTATTACCGCCCCATTCCAAGGTTGGAAGGGGCGGTAATTCTGCATTCACCAGGGCCCTTCCCCATTCCCATTTGAGCCCCCATAGGGCTCAATGGGACTGGGGAAGGCGCTAATAACGGTACCGCAAATTGCGGTACCGTTATTAGCACCAAAGTCCCTTTGCGGGTCCTGTCCTTAATGCCTGGTAAAACCTGGCGTTAAGGGAGGATCCGCAAAGGGAACTCGTAATAGGGCGGTAAGCAATTACCAGTCACGGTGCCCTTACCAGTACCGGTAATCCGTTACCGCCCGTGTCGTAATGAGGCCCATTGTGTCTTTCTTAAACTATAATTGGGTTTTTCTTTCCCTGAATTGCTTTATTGCATTCTAAAATCGTTATTGAGTGTTCATACTTATCATTGGGTAGCCTAGGGCCCCTCCAGAAAGTATATGATTTACTTTACTATCTCTGAACATATATTACTTTACTATCTACAAATTGATATATGTTGCAAGGTGTATACTTGTAACATGATTTGTTTATTGAGTGATTCTGTAATTGAATAACACTGTATGACCTGACCAATAGTGTCTACTACCCTTGAATTACTTATTGTAATCTCAAGTAACGAGGTATTATTCCCCTAGAACAGCAGATTGCGATTCTGAATGTATACTGCTATGTTTGACTCACCTTGACTTTCTTATTGCTACTCTAAACAAGGGTATACTTAGGTTTGTAAACATGTATCTTTCTTTTTTTTAAATTGTTTACGGTTTACAAGAAAAAACCCTTTACAATCAGAACAGTCATAGAATAAAAACTAAGAAGTGGAAAAAAAAGATAAAATCACAAGTTCATTACATTTCAATCATTTAAAAGAAGAGCTTAAAACCACAAATGCATTACATTTCCAACATTTCATCTTAACTATTATATCTTGACAAATTCTAAAATTTGCCTTTTATCACAATTTCCTTTCAATGGTTAAAATCATCAATGAGTAGATAATGATAACACATTATAAAATATATTAGAAAAAATCACATTAAATTCAATTGCAGGGAGTTTAGGAACCCAACCATTGCCAATTCATCGTTCAGGTTTTCAGAGCTTAGGCACCATTTCCAGAGATTTTCGTCATTCAGCCAATCAATGCTCAAAAACAGCTAACACAAGAATGTCCTTTTCTGAGCATCCTGGGCAGTACAGTAGAGAACCGAATGCTTTAAACTCTCTTGTTCACTCTCGATTTTACAAAATCATCCTATTGCATCTGACCGTTTTATCTGGCCTCGTCTCAAAAGAGTTTCTCTAGTGGGCAAAATATTAAATCTAAATTTTAACATGAGGATTCTAAGATTATCGATTTCAAGACAGATTTAAGTATGGGAGTACATACCCTCTTTTATTGTGTTCCTATATTAGATGTGCCATAGAACGATAAGCATGGAAGGATTCTACCGTATTTACCCAACCATAATCAAAGAGGGCTTTTTTTGACCTGATCTTGGGTTAGAAATAAATCCTCCCGTTCCAGATTCAATTCACTCAAGAGATTTTGACAACAATTCTTCAATTGAGTTTGGTATCTTAATTTCCCCTCCTAATGGAGGATCAATTTCCATTCAAATTTTCACTTTACCATAAAATGATCCTTCCTGTGGATTCATAATAGCTTTGTACAGAGCTGCCGTTCTCTAACTGACTCTTGATCTGAAAGAGAGTAAGCCCAAATCATATCTAATTTCCGGCAGCAGGATTTTTTTAGAGAGGGTTAGAACACGTCTCCAAATAGCAGCTTCCACAAGGTCCAAGGTTTTAAACATACCTTTGTTCCACAGCTCTAAACCATAGATTAACTTTGGAACAACCTTGCCCTCATGGAAAGTGATTGCTGGCCTAGTTTAAAATCATCGAACCTCCCATCAAACTTCACTAACTGATTCGTAAGGCAACTTACTTTTTGTATTAGGTAGGAACTTAGGCCCACTGTTGAAGGTTGTGCATTAAGATAAACACCCAAATAGATGACACTTAACAACCTTTTAATTCTGACATTAGCTAGAACCCAACTCTCGACAGATTTCTTCCTTCCCCTCGACAATATCAAGATATTGGTCTTATTAGGATTAATTACAAGATGATTGCTATTGGCATAGTTCTCAAAAGCTGATAGCAATCTCTGAAGACCTACTTGAGTATTGTTGAAGAGAAGGAAGTCATCTGCATAAGGCATCCATATAATTTTCCCCTTACCCCGTCTGAGATGATCAAACGAGACAGTGAGTGAATAGTACTTACTTCACCAAGATTTATCTTAACCTACTTGCATTTAAAATAAACCATTATTTTTACAATACTTAGTGTATCAGTGTTTCTTTGAACAATGTATATGTTACAATTTTTTTGCACAGACCTGCAGCCTTCTCTTCTGCCTAAAATAAGCCGGGCTGCTCTGTCCACGCTACCCCAACAGAGGTGGTACAGACTTATACTAAGAGTTGGAGATTCTGTATTGCCTAAGTTATATGGTTTTATGAAGCCCTTAATTGGACTTTAGAAAAACTGTCCCTAAAAGCCCTGTCCTCCATCTGCTGCCTCCAATGCGACACACAACCCAACTCTTCTCCTGCCTCTATGCTGTGCATTTGCCTCCTACTGCCCTGTACTGCCTCCAACCATGCCATCTGCTGCTGCCTGGTTGTATAAGTGCCTATTGCCCACCAGCATTGCCAGAGAGGGCCTGCTGTCCTCTCCATTGCCTGTGGTCCTGTGGCTGGCCTGCAAGACCTTGTGACCACCTCATCTGTTGGCTTGTGACTCCTACCTCTCAATTCCACCACCTGTTCCAAAGCCCATTTCCAGGACACTGTTATCCCCCCTATGCCTGCCTCAGTGGGTGTCATGTCTACCCCATCCTTCTCACCCCCAAACAGCATCCCCAAGGCAGCGAGGCAGAGGGTTGCCAACTTCACCACAATCAAAGTTGGCAACCCAGTGTAACGGGTCCTGGACAAGTATGATGCCCTCTTGAACACATCAATACAGCTGGAATCCGAAATGTCACCAGATCTGGGTGCATATCATGGCTGCCATCAATGCGGCGGGGGGGCGGGCATTCCATTGTGAGAAGATGGTGCGTAAGCTCTGGGAGGACCTCAGGACCCAGAGCCATACCAAGGCCGTAGCAGCCCCAGAAGCAGGTACCAACGTAGAGGTGCACCATGCAGGCTGCTACAAGATGTCATCTGGCCAGCTGCATGTCCTCGATAGGTTCTACCCAGCCCTCCGTGCCCAGATCTGTGAGTGGAAAGGATGTCTGGAAGCTGCATGTGAGTAACCATGTGGTGCACTTCTCTACAGTGTATGTGTGTTGTGCATGTGCATGCATGATTGCAGGTATTCCCTTTTCTATGCAGCATGTGTGTTACAGTGATCAAAATGCAGCCTCCTAACAATGTTGGACATGTGTGATGGCAGGCATCTGTAGATTGGACGTGTGTTGGTATGTGCACTGTTGGTTCTTGGTGACTCATGCCCATGCATGGGAAGAAGTGTTCAGACAGTACAGATGCCATATTCCGATGTTGTGGCCATGGGAGGGAAATGTATGCAGGACACCTCTATGGGTTGTACATTTTCAAGTTAAGCCACGCCACTTCACATTTATCATCTGGAGTGGCACATGTGTTGCTATGCCGTAAAATGTCATGTTGGTGCATTGACCTCTCAGGGACAGTGATGTGATCTGTCGTTCCACTGCATGTGAAACCAGAGTTGCCATGTGATAATGCCATATATTTGTGCTGGAGAAAACAACATATATACTTGTACCTTTGAAATGTGTGCCTATATGTGTTGAATGCTTGCAGGTTAAGCTGTTGGAGATTCATGCCCAGGCAGGGTTTCACATGACAAGGCTGGGCATATTCAAATCATGACTGGCTTGTTGGATCCAGCATACAACTGGGTATCTACACACCAATGTGTTCCCAGCAGTACCCCAGGCAAGCTATGCATCCATGCATTCAGTGGCTGGCCATCCTACCAAGGGATTCACTGTCCACCCCTATGCCCCTGTGTTCTGACACCCGGGGCCACGTGGCAGGTGGGGATGAACTTTGCCAGGGGGCCTGGTTCATGGTCCACACATGCCCATCATGACCCTTTGAAATGCTGGTCATGTGATGCATATTGGGTATGCATGGTCGTCCCAGTGGACTGGCCGGATCTGGAGGTCCAGATGAACTACATTCTGGTATGTGTATTTGAGGGGGCATGGACTTTGTTTGGACAGTTCCCCTCCACTGTCACCCAGGGTACACAGTTTACAAGTAGGCATAGTCACCTTTGTATGGTCTACTGCTGACAGTGTATACCAGTCCTGCCCACCCTCGACTTCTTTCACGCTGACACACCCAGGCTCCACCCATCCACGAGACAGGCAGGGGCCATTCACTACTCAATGTGCCAACAGAGCTTTGCATGCTGGGGTGATCTTCTAAGTGGGAAAGTACTTTTGTGGCCCAGCAGCGTGCATGGATATCAATGACCCTCGATGACTTGCACCACAACAGCAGGTCAGCGTGTCCATTTGGCTCCATACAATCTACAGGTACATTTGCACACTTGGTTCATCTTGGGTTGGACTGCTTGTCCAGCCATGGCTTTCAGACAGTGTAGACAGTAGGGCATGGCCCCTCAGGGAGTGCCATCTTGCATGGGTGTCTCTACCCTTATAACAGTACTGTGGCAGAGTAGTACAGCAGTTCCCCCATGGTCATGTGAGAGTACAGGGATGGTGGCATGAACTCAGGGCCTGGGTGTGTGCAACGTGGTCCATGTCCTTGCACAAATTGGCGAAGCTTGTTTATCAACTGCAGTCTAGGGTGAGAACTGTTCCACAGGGTGTAGAATGTTCCACAGGGTGGTAGGCTACTTATCACCACATCAGTGGTGTGGGCATGTGCAACAGCCGCCCCCTTCTCACAAGATTATTTCCTGGGCCCAAGCTCTTCTTCCCACCCATCCAGCTGGGCTGTTGGTGCATGCATGACCACCAGGGTCACACACCCTATAGCAATGGACCATCCACTGGCAGGTACAATGGTGTGTGTCTCATCCTGGAAGGGCCACCTGGGAGGGTCACCTTGGCATCTGTCACCTGGATATGCACTCAGATCAGAGGTGGCAGAATTCCACATTAGGAAATGTGACTTGTGTGGATCCTCAATACGTTCAGGAGTCCCTCAGTCACAATGAGTGATGTGGGGGGTCCACAGTGCTCTGTGCCATTTGTTCATACAACTGTGGACACGGGGCATGTGGTGTGAAGTGCCATCTTCCTACCACTGTTCAGAGGTCACAAGTCTTTTTGATGGGAATCAACCCATAGACAGCGTTCTGCCACTGGCAGACCCCGGCACAGTGTTGATGACTGAAGGCCAGACCCTTGATGGTGGTGGTGTTGCTGACACTGCCTTATGGCCTGGTAGAGTGGTCATATAGAGGTTCAACAGGAGAGCAGATAGGCATGCTTCTTGTGGTACTGCAGTGTTCACCGAGCGAGCAGTTGAGACAAAAGGGGGGAGGAGGGTTATCTGTTTCCTGTTGCAGAGGAAGGAGGCAATCCATTTGAGAGCAGTGCCACGGATTCCTAGGGAGTATAGGTGGTCAAGTAGGATTGAGTGGTTAACCGTGTCAAAGGCTGCAGAGAGATCGAGGAGATCAAGGAGAATCAGTGCTGTGCAGGCTTAAGAGTACAGTACAATCTCGGTGGGCACTTTTAGGTGCAGATCAAGCTAACAGGAACATTTTCTAAGTGTGCGGGACAGGCAAATACATTACAGTACTATCTCAATGGGCACTTTCTAGATGTGAATCAAGCTAACAAGAACAAGTTCTAAGTGAACGGGACAGGCAAATAAATTACAGTACTATCTCAGTGGACACTTTCTAGATGTGAATCAATGCAACACTAACAATTTCCTAAGTCTACGACACAAATAAATCACAGTACTATCTCAGTGGGCACTTTCTAGATATGAATCAAGCTAACAAGAACAACTTCTAAGTCAGCAGGACAGGCAAATAAATTACAGTACAATCTCGGTGGGCACTTTCTAGATGTGAATCGCTCTAACAAGAGCAATTTCTAAGTCACAGCGGGCACTTTCTAGATGTGAATCAATGCAACACTAACAATTTCCTAAGTCTACGGCACAAAGAAATCACAGTACAATCTCAGTAGGTACTTTCTAGATACGAATCAAGCTAACAGGAACAAGTTCTAAGTCAGCACGACAGGCAAATAAATTACAGAACTATCTCAGAGGGCACTTATAGATGCGGATCAAGCTAACAGGGACAATTTCTAAGTGTGGGGGGCAGGCAAAATAAATTATAGTACTATCTCACTGGGAACTTTCTAGATATGAATCACGCTAACAAGAGCAATTTCTAAGTCACAGTGGGTACTTTCTTGATGTGAATCAATGCAACACTAACAATGTTCTAAGTTTACAGCACAAATAAATCACAGTACTATCTCATTGGGTACTTTCTAGATGGGAATCAATGCAACAAGAAACATTTTCTAAGTGTGCGGCACAAATAAATCACAGTATTTTTTCAGTGGGCACTTTCTAGATGTGAGTCAAGCTAGCAAGAACAAGTTCTAACTGAGCGGGACAGGCAAATACATTACAGTACTATCTCAGTGGGCACTTTTAGGACCGGATCAAGCTAACAGGAACAATTTCTAAGTGTGCGGGACAGGCAAATAAATTGCAATACTATCTCAGTGGGCAATTTCTAGATGTGAATCAAGCTAACAATAACAAGTTCTAAGTGAGCTGGACAAGCAATTAACTTACAGTACAATCTCGGTGGGCACTTTTAGGTGAGGATCAAGCTAACAGGAACATTTTCTAAGTGTGCGGGACAGGCAAATAAATTACAGTAATATCTCAGTGGGCACTTTCTAGATGTGAATCAAGCTAAAAAGAGCAAGTTCTAAGTGAGCGGGACATGCAAATAAATATATCTCAGAGGGAACTTTTAGGTGGGCATCAAGCTAACAGGAACAATTCTAAGTGTGCAGGACAGGCAAAATAAATTACAGTACTATCTCAATGGGCACTTTCTAGATGTGAATCAAACTAACAAGAGCAATTGTCCTGTTAATCTGGCTATGGTATTTATCTTTCTTCTTTGTGTCTTATGTCATTCTTTTGTATGCCATTTTTTGCGTATTTATCACCCGCCTGTGTCCTATACTGGTTTTCTCGAGCCCCTACTGGACTTTGTGGCTGACCTACATACAGAATTTTCCCACCTTGTTGTACTAGGAGATCTTAATTTAAAATTTAGTAAATCACAAACCTCTGTACTTAGTTCCTTTTTTGACAGTTTGCTTGCTCTGGGTCTTGTGCAACTAGTCTTAGAAACCACCCACAAGTTGGGTAATATTCTGATTTGATTTTGGCCAATGAAGGCCTACTGTTTAATTTCTCAGTGGAGTCAGTGCTCTGGTCTGACCACTACTTGCTGTCCTGCCGACTTAAGCTGGTCTGTATTCACCATAAGATAGTGGCTATGAAAAAACTGCAACGGGGCTGGCGCTGAGTGGACCTACCTAATCTAATATCTATAGTCAAGAGGAGAGGTTGTGACGCGTCTGCATCTAAACTATCAGGGCTCACCAATGCGCTTTGTGCAGCGGCAGATCTAGTAGCCCCTCTACGGCCAATTCAGCCTCTGAGACTCCCTTCACAGTCTTGGTCCACAGAGAATCTGAAATTACTCCATCTTCCCATGAAACAAGTGGAATGCAAATGGAAGAGGTCATATGATTGTAGCCTAAAAGTGTGCTATAAAACATATAGACTGCTTATTTTGCAGATATTTTGACAGCAAATAAAGCTTTTTCTGCTTATAAAATCGGGTCATCCATCTGCCAACCAAAATCGCTTTTCGCTGTGGTGAGATCGCTTTCATTAGCAGCTAGGTCTACCCCCCAATTTAAGCCCACTCAGGATTTCTGCGATTTTCTGGCTCAATCTTTTATCACAAAAATTGATACAATCTGCACTAATATCGTTAAGACTACAATGCTAAACACAATTGTGGTTTATAATCATATTGAGGACTTAAATACTGCATCTGGAAAATCTGTTCCTATGAACTAGACCGCCTCTGAGGGCTGGTCTTTATTTCCATTGTTCACTCAGTCAGATGTTCTTACTGCTATTTTCCGTATTAAGTCCGGGCCTCCCTCTGATGCCATTCCCCTGGCTGTTATGAAAGACATTTCTTCTGAACTGCTCACTGAGATTACTGGTGCAGTTAATAATTCATGTCAAACTGGCTATATCCCCTCTGAACTTAAGGCCATCACAGTGATTCCTTTACTTAACAAACCTTCACTCGATCCTTTGGTGACTTCAGACTATCGCCCTAGTTCACTACTTCTGTTTCTTATGAAATTTCTTCAGTCTCTTGTCTCTCCCATGTTATCATTTTATATGGAATCCACAGGGCATTTCGATCCTGCTCAATCTGGTTTTAGGACAGGTCGGGGGACAGATAATGTCCTGTTCTCGGTTCTTGACGGCATGGCCAGGTTGGTCGATGCAGGAGGGGTGGGTGCCCTGATTTTACTAGATCTGTCAGCGGCATTTGACACTGTTGATCACCCCATCCTGCTCAAACACCTGACCCAGGTCAGAATATCGGACCAGGTTCACATATGGTTCACCTCCTTCCTGGCCCAAGAAAACCGTGACTCTTTCACTTCCTATGTTTCTTTCCTCTATTTTTTCACTCCTCTGTGGTGTCCCCCAAGGCTCCGCCCTGTCCCCTATTATCTTCAATATCTACATCTGGCCTCTTGTGTGCCTCATCTGCTCCTTTGGCATCAGATGATGCCCGTATGCCGAAGGCACTCGGATTCCTGATTTATTTAGATTTTAATCAGGCTGAGATGTCCTCGTGCTTGCGGGAGAGCCTGGCAGCCATGGGAGATTGTATGAACCACAACTGGCTGAAGTTGAATGGGGATGAGACGAAGGTGCTGGTGGTGGGATCCCCTCCTGATCCCTCGCTCTAGGTGTGTTCTTCCTGGCCTTCTTCTTTGGGTCCCCTTCCTGTTCCATCGGATAAGGTGAGGAATCTGGCGGTAATTATCTCGGCTTCACTTTCCATGCAGTCTCACGTTGTCGCTGTCTGTAAAGCAGTCCATTTTCACCTCAGAATTCTCAGGAAAGTCCTTCCATTGATTCCCCCTCATTTACACTCCCCAGTAGTGGCTGCTCTTGTGCTCAATTACCACAGTATTGTAATATCCTGTATCTATCCCAACCAAAGGGACTTATTCAGCGACTTCAACGTTTGCATAACATGGCTACTCGGGTCGCCACCGGCTCTCCCTATGGTGCCCATATAACTCTGGTGCTCCATTCTTTGCATTGGTTCACTTTTGGCCAGTGCATTGCCTTTAAAGCTCTATGCCTGGTACACCCTGCCCTGCATGCCCAAGGGGTTGAATATCTCTGTGCTAATTTCTCGCACCACCCACCAACGCGGTCCCTGAGTTTGACAAAAGCCGGCTTGCTTGCTGTTCCTCTGTTTCGACGTTCCCATAGTGGTGGGCGCGCTTTATCTGTTGCGACAGCCCGGCTCTGGAATGACCTTTCGCTGGTTCTGAAAAATTCGGTGAACCATCTAGGCTTTAGAAAGACACTGAAAACATTTCTGTTTTAGGATTATGGTTGTCAGGTATGCTGACCACTCTCCTTTTTCAGCGCCATGATGCCCTAGGTTGAACGAGCGCTTAACACATTTACCTAGCATAACAATTTCTAAGTCACACTGGGCACATTCTAGATTTGAATCAATGCAACAAGAACAAGTTATGAGTGTGCAGGACAGGCAAATAAATTACAGTACTATCTCAGTGGCCACTTTCTAGGTGTGAATGAAGCTAACAAGAACAAGTTCTAAGTGAGCGGGACAGGCAAATAAATTACAGTAGTATCTCAGTGGGCACTTTCTAGATGTGAATCAAGCTAACAAGAACAAGTTCTAAGTGAGCGCGACAGGCAAATAATTTACAGTACTATCTCGGTGGGCACTTTCTAGATGTGAATCAAGTTAACAAGAACAAGTTCTAAGTGAGCGGGACAGGCAAATTAATGATAGTACTATCTCAGTGGGCACTTTCTAAATGTGAATCAAGCTAACAAGAACAAGTTCTAAGTGAGCGGGATAGGCAAATAAATTACAGTACTATCTTAGGGGGTACATTCTAGATGTGAATCAATATAACAAGAACAGTTTCTAAGTGTGCGGCACAGTAAGTAAATCACAATATTATCTCAGAGGGCACTTTCTAGATGTGAGTCCAAGCTAGTAAGAGCAATTCTAAGTGGGTGGCGCAGGCAATTAAATTACAGTAATATCACAGTGGGCACTCTCTATATGTGAATCAATGGAGGACTAACATTACTTTATTGTTGTGGCGCTGACGGGTTCAGAGGATAGGTCGAGTGGTCAGGCTTCAGAGTAGAGTGATAGCGCTACTCCCCACCTAGGCCACACCTACCTTGGTAGTAGCTTATGGTGTACGGCTGGCCGACTGCTTCCCCTGCTGACACCTGTAGACACGATATGGAGCTACCTCTGTAGGAGCCACCCTTTGCCTTAGAGCCCTTAGCTGCAGGGCTGCACAGGCAGAGGGCTGCCCTGGAAGGTCAGTTATGAAGACTCATCTGGCCTATCAAGGTGGCAGGGTGGGTTGGGAGGTGGGAGGAATGAGGAAGGGGAAGCAGAAAAGCTGGGGGAATGAGGAGTGCAGGCAGAGGGGCCCAAACCATGAACAAAAGTAGTAAAAACAAAGGCCCAGGAGGGTCTTCTGCAGAAACGACTCACCTGCAGTGCCTGGTGAAAAGTAGGTGTGCAGGTAGGTGGGCTCGATATTAGCCCACAAAAAGCAGATTTTCCTGGCCTATCAGGGTCCGGGGCTGGCTGGGAGGTGGGTGGAATGAGGAAGGGGAAGTGGAGAAGCTGGGGGAAACAAGGAGTGCAGGCAGGTGCAGGGGGCCCAAACCACGAACAAAATTAGTAAAAACAAAGGCCCAGTAGGGTCTTTTTTAGACATGAACCCCCTGCGGAGCCTGGTGAAAAGGAAGTGAGCAGGGAGCTGGGCTTGATAATAGCCCACAAAAGGCAGATCTTCCTTCCTGGCCTTTAAGGGTCGAGAGCTGGCTAGGAGGCAGGAGGAATCAGGAAGGAGAAGCTGATAAGGTGGGGGAAACGAGGTGTGCAGGCTGGGGGCCCAAACCCTGAGCAAAATTAGTAAAACCAAAGGCCCTGGAGGGTCTTCTGCAGACAGGACTCACCTGCAGTGCCTGGTGAAAAGGATGCTAGCAGGGAGCTAGGCTCGATACTAGCCCACAAAAGGCAGATCTTCCTAGCCTATCTGGGTCCGCGGGCGGGCTGGGAGGAAGGAGGCATGAGGAAGGGGAAGTGGAGAACCTGGGGGAAACAAGGAGTGCAGGCAGGGGCAGGGGGCCCAAACCATGAGCAAAATTAGTAAAAGCAAAGGCCCAGGAGGGTCTTCTGTATACACACCTAACCTGCAGCACCTGGTGAAAAGGAGGTGAGCAGGGAGCTGGGCTCGATATTAGCCCACGAAAGGCAGATCTTCCTGGCCTATGAGGGGCCGGGCATAGGCGGGGAGGGAGGAGGAATGAGGAAGGGGAAGCAGAGAAGCTGGTGGAAACAAGAAGTGCAGGCAGGGGTAGGGGGCCCAAACCATGAGCAAAATTAGTAAAAACTAAGGCTCAGGAGGGTTTTCTGCAGACACGACTCACCTGCAGCACCTGCTGAAAAGGCGTATGATATGTATGTGTATGATAGAGATTGAAGGACAAAAGTAAGGGACATTTAGAGATCATTCAATGAAAGGTAATGGGCAAAATGTTAATGTTTCTTACAATGTTATTTACGGACACTCATCAATGAGCCTTGTCATGTGCATGTGTCATGACTGTGAATGGTCATTGTACCGACATTTCTGTCAGTATTCATGGAAATTGCAAGGGCGTGTGTCTGGCTGTTTGCTGGTTGACCCATCCTGACTTAATGTTACTGTTTATGTTGAGTATGACACACATGCTTTGACACTGTTGTCTGATCTCAATGTTTCTTGTTCACTTTCCCACAGTTGCTGCAGCTGGCGAAGTGGGTGGAAGCTGTGCTGTGGAGCATCGATGCAGGGAACGTGCCACTAGACCAAGGTGCAGACCCCAGCCACCCGCCGGTAACACCTCCTCTTCTTAGAGGGATGTGGCTGTGGGAGCACATGTACCATCCGGCAAGGCGGCTGGGGGTAAGTCTCAGGAGGTGATTGTGGCAGGGGACACCCCAGCAGTGGTGGGACAGGGTACTGCTACACAGAGTCCATCCAGGGGGGAAAGTGGGTTGAGCGAGGTGGTGGTGGAGCGGGAGGCCATTACAGGCCAGCCCATGGGGTCTGGTGGGGGCATCGAGGCGGGTGTTCAGACTGCAGCCCAGGGACTTTAGGATGTGCAGTCCACCATGGAGGTTCTACACAAACTCCTGTCCCTCGACCATCTACTGCAGCAGTGACCACCTTCGTGAATGCCTCCACCCAGACCATTGCCCCACTTCCGGCCAAAGTGTCCATCCAGGATCGGGTGCTTCCTCTGCTGGCTGGTGTCATGAAGCGGACCACACCCATTTGTGATGCTGTAAAAGCTTCTCGCCAGGAGCTTGAAGAGCATCACAATGTATGCCACTTCCTGGGCCAGCTGGCAATGACACTGCTCTGGGGTGGGCTCTCTTGGCTGTCTGGTGCAATGGCCTCCTCCAACACTTCCTACTATATCCCCAGTTGGCTTCCAGGAAGCCTTCTGGGCCACATACCATCACGGCCCCCTGTGCACCAGTCACACCATCAGTGCCCCATCTGGTTGCGCCTTCATCCCTGGCCAAGGTGAGAGTTCCTGAGACAGAAGATGAGGCGGTCACTGTGTAAAGTCTGGAGGGGGGGTTATCTGTACTCCTGCTCCCTATATGGCGGAATCGAGGCACAAAGCACCCCAGACAAGATTCTCTATTGCTTGTAGCAATGGACGAGAAATCAAGGCTTAGCTCTCAGGAGGTGATGCAGGCTGGACAGGAGCCTGCTCAAGCCAGAGGACTATGTAGGTGCTCCTCTTTGAATTCATGGAACCTTAAAAACAATTTGTTGGAATTTTTTAAGTTGACCACGTCCATTCCGATTAGTCTCATCTGGAACCATCTCTCAACTCATTGTTACTGTATTATTACCAGTGTGGTAACTCTCAAGTTGTAAAAGTTTATACATAATAATATTAACTGGAATTATTATTTGCCTTGTCACACTTAATTTACACAAAGGTTGGCAGCGCAGATAGTGAGGCATTCCAAACTTCTTGTTTCTACTTTATGAACGGTTTACGAGAAATTACCCTTCTGAGCCCCACTACTGACGCATACCTCTTGATTAACACTCACAAAAATCAGTCCGACCTTTTGCGTTTGTGCGCAGCTCCCCATTCAGGATAATTTCTCGGACACCTCATCTCTCCCAAATTATCACCTGTATCCTTAGTCAACATTGCGATTGGAGACAAGACAGCAAAGCATCCTGTCCTGGTTCAGGACAATGTACCTGCTAATATTTTGTTAGGCAATGATTTGGGGATGATCACAGATGGTTTACCCATGGCTGCTGCAGCGGTCCCCCGATCACAGGTCGCACCGGGTCCGGCTGTGAGTCGGTACGCCAGCCGACGGGGAAACCCAAGGCAAGAAGACGGAAGAATAAGAAGGTCGCCTCTGTGAAGGGGACTCCTTCTCTTCCTGCTGATTCATGCTCTGGACGGGCTGGGTCGGGTGGTGGACCCAAACTGAACTCCTTAGGGAGAAGAGGCAGAAGACCCTCCTGCCGGAGAGGTGCTCAACCCAGAGGAACACCCCGACCTTCAATGCCTACTGGGTGAAGGGGTGCCCTCTACGGCCAACTTCTGTAGGGGACAGGGAGAGTGCCCCTCTCTCGATGGTCTGAGGAAACAGGCCCTATCCCAGGCACAAGGAGAAGTGCCTAGGACATACTGGATATATTGGGAGGGTGCCCTCCTTGTTAGTGAACCCACTAAGCCTGAAACTGGTGCCTGCAAGAGTTTGGTGGTACCCCAGGTTTACAGGCCCCTCCTACAGCAGTTGGCGCATGAGGTGCCCTTAGCTGGTCATCTTGGTACCAAGAAGACTAAGCAGAGGGTCTTTGCCTATTTTTACTGGCCCTGGATGGGATTGCAGTGGAATCCCACTGCAGGACCTGCCCAACTTGTCAGTTGTATGGCAAGGCTGGAAGCAGTGTCATTGCCCCACTGCAGCTGTTGCCAGTGGTTGGTACACCATTCGAGAGGGTGGGCATCGACATCGTCGGTCCCCTTGACCCTCCCAATTCAGGTGGACATCGGTTCATCCTGGTTTTGGTAGATCATGCCACCAGGTACCCTGAGGCTATACCCCTTCGGACTGTTACTGCCGAGGTGGTTGCACAAGGCTCTTCTGGGCATTTTCACCAGAGTGGGATTCCCTAAGGAGGTTGTCTATGACAGAGGATCCAACTTCATGTCAAGTTACATGAAAGCAATGTGGAAAGAGTGCGGGGTAACCTAACAGTTCTCCACCTCTTACCATACCCAGACCAATGGTCTGGTCAAGAGATGTGACAAAACTCTCAAGGGCATGATATGTGCTTTGGAAGAGCCCCTAAGGCGGAAATGGAATCTTCTCCAGCCATGCCTGCTGTTTGCTTACAGAGAGGTACCTCAAGAGGGTGTTGGTTTCAGCCCCTTTGAGTTACTCTTTGGCCATCCAGGGAGGGGGCCCCTGGCCTTGATCAGAGAAGGTTCAGAAGCCACCCCTCCATGTCCTGCCAAGCAAGTGGGGGACTATGTGTTAGACCTCAGACAGAGGATGACGCAGATGATGGGTCAGGCGGCAGCGAATCATAAGGCCAGCCTGGAATTGAACAAATAAGGGCATGACCTTAAAGCATCACAAATGGATTGGACTCCAGGACAGGAGATCCTTCTGATGGAGCCTACCAAACCTTGCACTTTGGCAGATAAGAGGACTGGACCCTTCAGGATAATCTCCAAGATGGGTGAAGTCAATTATCTGGTTGACATGGGAGTCCCTGGGCTAGTCCCTCAGGTATTCCATGTCAACAGGCTCAAGCCTTTCCATAGGTGAGCAGAAATCTCATGTCTCGTGCTGGCTTCAGAGCAAGAAGAGGATGAGAGTGAGCCCCTTCCTGATTTGCTGTATAGCAATCCTCAGGATGGCTCAGTGGAGGGAGTGTATCTCTCTCCAGATCTGACTCCAGAGCAGCAGAGGGCCTGCAGGGCTTTGTTCCAGCAGTATGTGCCTCTGCTCTCATTGACACCAGGCCCCACTCCATGGTGCAAGCACGAAATTGACACTTGTGACAGCGTACCTGTCAAAAGCTGATGCTAAAGGATGTCAGACACTGTTAAGAACCCCATCTAGGCTGAGGTTGCCAAGATGTTGGATCTGGATGTTGTTGAACCCTTAACCAGTCCCTGGTCCAGTCCTGTGGTCCTTGTCCCCAAGGCAAGTTCCCAGGCAGGTACCAAGGATTAGAGGTTCTGTGTGGACTACAGAGGAGTCAATGCTGTCACCAATACTGACGCGCACCCATTGCCCAGAGCTTGTGGACACCATAGGTGCTGCCAAATTTGTTGAGCACCTTTGACTTTACCTCAGGCTATTGGCAAATAGCTCAGACGGACCATGTCAAGGAAAAGACTGCATTCTCAACACCTGAGGGGCTCTACCAGTTTAGAGTCATGCCTTTTGGGTTGAAGAATGCATCTGTCACCTTCCAGAGATTAGTCAATCATGCGCTCAATGGGCTGGAGGCCTTTTGTGTTGCCTACCTAGACGACATTACTGTCTACAGTTCCACCTGGGAAGTGATTTTGACTCACTTCGATAAGGTGTTGCAAGCCTTGACACAGGCTAACCTCACTATCAAGGCCACCAAGTGCAAGACTGCTCATGGGAAAGTCACCTATCTTCATCATAAGGTTCGGGGGGGGGCGTCAAATCCAACCTCTCCCCAATAAGATACAGGATGTCCATGACTGAGAGACTCCCACTACTCAAACCCATGTGAGAGTCTTTTTGGATTTCACTGGGTATTATCACAACTTCATGGTAGACTATGGAACCATAGCTGCCCCTCTGACAGCTCTGACTTCGCCCAAAGAACCAAGGAAGGTTAATTGCAAAGAAAACTGTAAGAGGGCCATTGTTGGCTTGAAAGAAAGTCTGTGTAGGGCACCTGTGTTGTGTGCACCTGATAACAGCAAACCCTTTATCGTCCAGACGGATGCCTGCAACACCGGAATTTGGGCTGTCTTGTCCCAGTTAGATGACAAAGGGAGGGATAATCTGATCATGTTCATCAGTAGACAAATCAAGGGTAGAGAACTTAGGTGGGTTATTCTTTAAAAGGAATGTTTCAATATAGTTTGCAGCCTTAGGCATTTTAGGCCCTACCTTACGGGTCTACCTTCAAGGTCCAAACAGACCATAAGCCCCGAAGTGGCTTATGCAGATGAAGGGTGAAAACTCAAAACTGCTCAGGTGGTCCATTAGCCTGCAAGGGCTACACTTCACATTGAGCATAGACCAGGGAAGAGTCACGATAATGCAGATGGCCTTTCGAGATGGATGAGGGTGTCAATCTTGTGGGAGATTAAATGGCCTAACCTCAGTGTGGGGGGGCCACTGTAATGTACGAAATGCATTGGAGGGAGAGGGCCTCCCTGTCCTTGTTCTGCAGTCCTTTTTTGTGTATGTTTTGTATTATTTTCTGCCCAGGAGTCCATGTGGGACTCCTGGCAGTGCAGCTCTTCCTCTTTTTGGTTTGGTGTACAGACCCTTGGGATACCCTTATGGCACCCATGGGTGGGAGTACAACCCTGTACTCCTAGTGTTTGTTTTTGGGCACCTGTGTGTAGCCCATAGAGCAGGGTATGGGCTGGTGGCAGCTCCATGCTGAATTTGACAGGTGCTCTGAGTCTCCTCCATTTTGGGGATACCCAGACCCTGCCATTGGAATCAATTGATTCCTGATATGAAACAAGATGCCCCTGGTGGCCTTTTGCTTTTCTATCACCTGTTACCTTGTTTTCCCGAAGTCCTGGGAAGCCCTGACTCTGTCCCTTCCCCCTGACTGGCTGTTGGGTGGCAGTTTCATATATGGTGGTGTAGGGAAGTTCAGGCCAGACTGGCTGGAGCCTTCCCAATGATTGTATGTTATGGGGACGCCCGTGGGGTCGGACCTGGGTGTATGGAGTGTGTGGCGAATACGCATTTCATGTTGTGAGTGTCTAGTATCTGGTTGTTGATACAATGACTGAGACAGCCCTGCCCGAAACTGGTATGAATGCAGTGTGGAGTGTTGAATGGCAGAGTGCTTGTCCGAATACATATTCTGTGTTATGAGTGTCTGGATGGAGAATGGCCTGATTGCACTGTGAGCCTGATTGGCTGCTGCCTGACTGCCTGAATGCCCCTATGAATGATTGGCTGCCTGAGTGTGACCCCACAGAGTGAATGGGAGATCAATAGTATATCTTGGGGCCTTGTTTGGCATTGCGGTTGTTGCAGTGAGATGCTGCCTTACTGTGGATGGGTGGGCTGAACACATCACTTGCTCAGTGTTTGGTTGATTGGTGTGTCACTCCCACATTATGGACACCCACCCACACAAATCTGCAATCAACCACTACCTGCTCTCATATCATGCATCACCTCTGCCATTAGAATGCAGTTGAGTCCCATGATTAATGGTTCAGTCTAGCAGCACACATTTTATGTCTCTCGGAGTCTCACGCTCTCTGACAGGCTTCACATCACCCACACACACAGGCCTGTTCTGCTTTGGTCACTACCTCTTTGCCTACTTTTGCACAGGTTGAAATCCACACAGACATTTTAGGCCCAATCTGTGATTCCTTGTACTTCTGTCCGTCAGGGGCATTCTATCGGAGTGCTTTAAGGTAATTGCAAAGGGCACAAGTGCTCTATGCATGTTCCACATTGCATTGCATTACCATGTCACATGTACGCGGGGTGGTCACAGTGTAGGTGGTGCAACAGTGTGCTATCCTGTTGATGTGCAGCTGAGCGTGGTCTACCAGGGGATAATGGAAGATCATCTAGGCCTGGATTCAACAGCAGTGTTCCCAGTTGATCGTGTTGGAGAAGGATATGTGGCAGGTATAGTTCATGGTGGAGGCAGGACAGAGGAGTTGAGATAAGTTGAAGTTCTACATTGAACTGGTAGTGGGTGTACTAGCAGGGCGCTGCCTAGGGGTTGTGGCGGAGGTCAGGGGAGTGTGGGGTGGGTGGTGTCCTAGCAGGGGGCTGGCTGGAGGATGTGGCGAAGGTCATGGGGTGAAGGGATGGGGTGCACTAGCAGGCAGCTGCCTGGGGGTTGTGTGGGTGATCAGGGGGTGAGGTGATGGGAGTGTGTGCTAGGAGGGGTTGCCTGGGGGTTGTGGCAGAGGTCAGGGGGTTGTGGGGAGTGGGTGGTACTAGCAGGGGGCTGCCTTGGGGTTTTTGGTGGAGGTCAGGGGGTGTGGGAAGGGGGTATACTAGCAGGGAGTTGTCTGGGGTTTGTGGCAGAGGGGCATGGGAACGGGGGTGTACTAGCAGGAGGCTCCTGGGGGATGTGGCAGTGGTCAGAGGGTGTGAGGAGGGGGTGTACTAGCAGATGACTGCCCGGGGATTGTGGCAGAGGTCAGGGGCAGAGGTCAGGGGGGTGTACTAGCAGGGGGTTGCCTGGGGGTTGTGGTGGAGGTCAGGGGGATGAGAAGAGGGGGGGTGTACTAGTAAGGTGCCACATGGGGGTTGTGGCAGAGGTCAGGAGGTTGTGGGGAGGGGATGTACTAGCAGAGGACTGCATGGGGGTTGTGGCGGAGGTCAGTGGGGTGAGGGGAGTGGGTGTACTAGCAGAGGGCTGACGGGGAGTTGTGGCGGAGGTCAGGGGGGTGAGGGGAGGGAGGTGTACTAGCAGGGGACTGCCTGGGGGTTGAGGCAGAGTTCAGGGGGTGTTGGGAGGCGATGTACTTGTAGGGAGCTGTCTAGGAACTGTGGCGGAGTTCAGTGGGTGAGGGGAGTGGGTGTACTAGCAGGGGGCTGTCTGGGAGTTGTGGCAGAGGCCAGGGGTGAAGGGAGGAGGTGTACTAGCGGGGACTGCCTAGGGGTTGTGACAGAGCTATGGGGTGTGTGGGGAGGGGCTGTACTAGTGTGGGGCTGCCTGTGGGTTGTGGCAGAGGTCAGGGGATGTGGGAGGGGTTTGTACTGGCAGGGGTCTGCCTGGGGCTTGAGACGAGGCCAGGGAGCTGTGGGGATGGGCGTGTACTAGCAGGGGGCTGCCCTGAGTTGCAAGGTGATGTTATACAGATTCACTGGTGCTGCTTTAAGTTATGGGGTGACAGCCCGCAGTTTCTCTGGGGTGCTGCCTTGAGTTGAGGGGTACAGTATGCAGTTTTGCCAGGGTGCTGAATGGTGGTACAAAGGTTGTTAGTTGGTGCTGGTTTTTGTTTGCCTGTGGGCGTGTTGTGGGTGTGGAGGAGCGACTCATCTTCTTGGCACCTCGGGTTACTTTCACTTTTGAATCCATGAATACGCAAAACACACATTTTCAAATGCTCAAGTAGGTGCAAAGTTGTTTATGGCGCTAAGTAGTTTGTGGGAACTTTGCACTTTTTCTATGAATTGGGCCTATAGTATCTTCAATTGAGCAGTTTCATCATCTTCAAAATGCACTTCCCCCTCACACTCTTGTTACTGCACTTGCATGTTCCGAATGTCACAAGGCCTAGTAGGACAGTCACTGTTATCATTCTCCCTTGCCCCCCTGTTTTTGGCTTGTGGTGTGAAGTGGGAAAATGGGAGAACATGCTCCCCCTAGAGGATCACGGCCCAAGCACCCCCCGCGAGAGGAGTTTGACCCGCTCACCTCCTTACCAGACGACAAGGTACCATGTGTTCGTGGCCCACATGCACGGGGAGCATGCCCACTACCATGCCCTGGCCAAGCTAACGCCTTCGACATGGACAAGATCGACTAAAACATCAGCCGCAAAGCATCAACATCTTTAGAGATGCCATGATGACATAGCCAACATACAAGAACACACGTGCCACCATGCACACTGGTCAGTCACACACCAACCCACACGAAGAACATACTCAGTGCTATGACATAGCAGACTGACACACTCACAGACATGCATCGTTGTTATCTTTCACATAGGCCTCCTACAGCACCTCAGAAACACAAGATGCCTGAAGAGCTCATGTATACGCTTGCAGACGCTTCATGCCACCCTACCCCCATAGAGATGTCATCATATATATATATCTACTACTACTTGTGACACTCTGTCACCCTGCGGCACCTATGTTAGTGATTATACATCGCCTCCCAGGAAAACTAGGCCCGAGTAGGCCGCAAGCAAGAGTCCACAGGCCGGAGCCTCTAAGAGGAAATCTCGAACGAAAAGCAATGCGCTGACCATGCAGAACGAGTCCCAGCGAGAGCCCACCGCCAAGGCCACAATGTTGCAACCAACATTCCGAGCTCTCAGTACCAAGGTTACACCTGCCCCAGCCAGCACCCCTCTGGGCCGAAAAAGCAAATTAAATGCCCATAATTATGCTCCAGCTACGGTCTCTACACATGTGACCGAGCCAAACTGACATGCCAAGGTTACGAGACAGAAAGTCGTCGGGGTCCCACGTCTGGGACACAGGTTGCAACAACTAAGCGACAAGTTGGACACCTACACCGATGGGAAAGGCGTGATCATCAGCTACTAGCAAGACCTGTCCATTGTCTGCCACTAACACATAGTTGCACAATGTTGCCAACACCAGATACCTCACGGGTTGGGAACGGCAATGGTCCCAGGCTTGGGGGCTCGCGGGAGAACCAATCAGAACACAAGGGCTCATCACTGACACCATTACCCTTAGCCAATCACCAAGTGTCCCCTTGTAAAAATTTTGGTGTAACAACTGTTAGGGTCAGCCCAAGTGTACCACCTGACCCGTCCTTATCCACTAACATTTCCTTCCATATGTAGCTATACTAACCCCACCACTCGGGGAACCAACCCGTATTGGTGTTAGGTTTTGTGACGGTTTTTCCCAGGTGACGCGATTAGCGCGTCATACTACGGTAAAAAGGGCCTGCAAGCCCCACTAAGAATGAGAGCGTCTCCCCAGATGCATACGGACGAAGAACTATCCCTGCCGTTATTATAATAAACAGCAGTAATTACTTTGCTCTTGTGTGTGCCTCATACTCCTTTTGGGACACGGGAGGAGTTGGGGCCTCCCCAGCCCCGGAGGTCCGCAGATGGCTCTGCCGGCCCCCGGGAGATCACCCCGACAAGTTGGAGGCACTGCTGAGATCTGCTTGAGATCTACCTAATCTACCCTAAGGGCATAACTACCAGGCCTCTGCCGTTGCCCCCTTTCGAGGACTACAGGACCATCGCAGAACTGCGAGAAGACCGGACAGCGCAATCCGGACATTGGCCCTCGGGAGCCGACTTGAAAAGTATCCCCCCTGCGGTTGGCGATTGTCCAGAGGTGGTCCAGACGAGGGGCTGTGGCGATGTGCTTTGGAGGGGTGCCCGCGGTCGAGCGGCCCCGACTCACGAGGACTTGGTGAGTATGGCACACCCAACCAGCAACGTAATGTTGTGCGGGAGGGGGAGGAGTTGTAAAGAGGGAGGGGGAGGTTGTAACAGTGTGTGGAAATTGATTTTTACTGTTCCGCGGCAGTAGAGGTGTGAGGTGTAACGGGACATCCGCGAGGACCATCCCCTAAAGCGTCACAAAGTGGATTGGGTGGGGCCTCAGACACCCACATGTGACTGTTAGAGAGCGCGGATTGGTTAGAGATCGCAGACACCTGTGTAAAGGGGCGGTGTGGCTTTCCTATGAGTTGACATTGTAGATCAATGAATAGATGAGGTTCCCTACTAATTGAGTGTTGAAGCTCGTTAAGTAGATGATGTTTTCCCGCAGGGGGTAGATAGGTTGTTTACCGAGTGCGGAAGATAATTGGCTGGTTAAGCTCCTCTGGAGAGGGGACGTATCACACGCGAGGCGACGCAGTGTGCGCAGACCGATTATATTAAGCAAACTGATTGTGGATGACCTTGCTCCAGACGAGGCGAGAAGACAGCTATGGGGCTAATAGGGGATAATTGTGTGAAAATAGGCGTGCATTTCTGAAGTTTTGGAATTTGTACGTACTTACAGTATATTGTAGAAGTTGGTGATGTCACCCTTAGAGTTTGTATAGGACACTGCGGTACACCTCGCGTCCCATCTCACACCCATCCAGGGGTAGCTGGGGACGGGGGTTGAAGGAAGGGAGGGCCACAAGGGGAGAGGTGGCCGTGCACTGAGAACACCGGCCACGCTCAGACGGGGAAGGGCCACAGGGGGAGAGGCGGCCGCACACAGAGAAGGCCAGCTGCGCTCAGACAGGGAAGGGTACGGGGGAAGAGGCGGCCGTGCACTGAGAACGCCAGCAGTGCTCAATGAAGGGTCTGTGGAAGTTGAGGGTGTGGGTAAAGGAGAGAGAGAGAGAAGGGGAGGAGGAGGAGTAACGTTGAAGGTGTGACAAATACAGAAGGAAGAGGAAGGTGGGGCAGCCCAGAGGCACGCCACACATGGCACATCGCCGCAGGTTGCGTTGTGTGCCACAGTCAAAGGGGGCCGTAGTTATAAGTAATAATTGTGTAATAAAAACATTGCATTCCTTTTCAGCGGATAGTCGAAGTCCCCAATTCACGGGCCAGGTAAAAAGGTTGACATTTGGAAAAGTAAAATTGTAACATGGCCCTGTACTATGGGTTGGGGGCAGGAGTGGGATGGAGGAACATGGGGAACGCATTAACAACTTCACTTCAGCACATATATATGACATTGACACTACACAGGGAAAAAATAATTAAGTATAGCATTGAGTGGACACAAGGAATGGACAACAAAATAAGAGTACCGTGGCCGCCCAACGGCAGCTTCGATACGTATACACAACATAGTTTGTTGACATACATTCACAATACCTGCAAGGGGAAGAAATGACCAAACCACTTAGAAGTTTTTGACCTCTGGAAGATGTTTCAGGGAACTAGACCTGGGGATACAGGTATGTACACAGTGCAGGGGGTAAAAGAGGAGAAGGGGATACGGGAGGGAAATGCGGAAAAGGAAGAGAAGAGGAAACGGGGTGGGGCCAAGAAGAACAAAAAAGAGCTCAGCACTGAAGAAAGCAAAGAAGAGGCGGAAGGATCATTTGTGGTAGCAGCGGCAAAGGTCAAATGAGAAGAGACAGAAGGAGAGCAAGTGGCTAAGATAGTGAAGAAGGAGGAAGGGGGGTTGTATCTACTGACAGAACTTAGAGAAGCAGCTAGGCAGCAACTAACGGCTGCTGAAGGATACTCCAACCCCACATACATCCCCCCGCCATACGCGCCACCGGATGATTGTAAAATGAGGACGGGGGAGGTAGGTACGGTAGATTCAACAACTACGCAGGTGAGGAAGGGAGATGACAGCAGGTACTTGGGGAGGTTTGCAGACATAGGACCAGAGGAGTGGATAGCAGCGCAGGTACTTCTGAAACTCTGAGGAACATTAACTAAGGAAGAGGAGGATACAGTGAATAAGGCAAATAAGGACGAGAAGGAAAACACACAGACAGGGTCGAAGGTAAGTGAAGAAAGAGACGGGCGACTGTCACAAGAGGAGGAAGAGATATTGGAGTAAAGGTTGGCAGAATTGAGGAATGTGCGAAGCGCGTTGCTCAAACAGCTCGAGGAAGAGACACGGAGCAGACAGAATGAAAAGAAAGCACATAAGGAAGAGTTGGCGAGAATGAAGAAGAAGGAGGAGGAGTGGAAAAAGGAAGGAGAGCGCATTAGGGCAATAGCAGAAAGAATGGCGAGCACAGAGCAAAGGCCGATGAGAAGGAAGGAGGAGGAGAGAGAAGAGAACGATAGGGAAATGGGAATGTGGAAAAAGAGGATTATATCTGAAAGTGCACAGAAGTATGAAGAAGGGAGGGTTATAGAAAGTGTACTAAGAAGGGAAGGGGGAATAAAGGGGAAAAAGAGGATGAGGAAAGGATATTAGAAAAGGTAAGTAAAGAAATATTGGAAGAAATGAAATGGAAAAGAGAGGAGATAGGTGGTGAAGTGGTGGAAAAGAAGGAAGGGGAGGGAAGAGATAAGAGGATGGAAAATGGAGCAAGGAAATGCACGCACCATGATAAGGAAATGGCATCAACATCAGCACAGGCAGCTGAGGATAGAGGAGGTGAGTACACGGATGCAGATTTAATAGATTTAAGGGCGGTGACAGTAGGGGGAAAACGCACAGAGTGGGGATTGACATTAGCTGATGTGTTTTGCAGCGAAGAAGAGGAAGGTTTGAGCATCAATGGAAGAGATGGAAGTAGGGAAAGTTTAGACAAACTATACATAACGCGCACTAATTGCGAGTCACCATGGGCATGCAAAAGTAGGGGAGGACCAAATGCAGGAGAGCAAAAGAATAGGGACACGATGGGGAAAATGCCACGCCCACTAACACCCACACCCACACAAACACCACGCCCATCACCACGCCAACTGACACCAACACCAGTGTACACCCCATATGTTGGCAGACTTAGAGATCTCCCAGGATGCAGACCGAAAGAAAGGGCAAATACACCAATGATAGGACCAGAAGGGCACAAAAAGGGAGGAGAGATAATGGAAGTGAAAGGGTAAACACCTGTAACATCGATAGAATTGAATAAATACCAGACATGGAGGAAAATGATGAATATAATGACATAATCGCACATAGGAGGGTGAAGGAAGAGGAGAGGGGGTACAATTTAATGCCACTACTGGAGAGGGGAGGGACGAGACCACAATACATCCCCTGGAAGCATGCAGACAAGGAAAATATAAAATGCAGACTCCCATCGTTGAGTGCAGGAGCTAGAAAGTGGATATATGAGATGGAAAAACACACTGCAGGGCAAACATTAGCGGTGGGAGACGTGAAGGGCCTCCTAATTTCCATACTGGGGGATGCTGCAGATGACATATGGAAGAGGGCCGGATTATTCGGGGTGACAATACATGACACAGCACATGATGGAGCACCATTTGCCAATTGCAGACATGTGCTTTGGCAAGCATTGAGGGTATAATTTCCAGACACTTCAGACATAGGAGCAATACATCACGAAAGATGTGTGAGAATGAGGATCCTGTGGAATACATACAGGAGATTCAGGAGAAGTGGCGCTTGGAAACACGGGAACCCTGGGACAAAACACTAGCAATTCTTTACCACATACTATTAGAAGGGCTCCCGGAGCAAGTACAGCGACAGTTAAAGAAGTTAGTGGGGATGGAAGCTGAAGGATGGCCAGAAATACAACTGACAATAGTACACTATTGCAGGATGTGGCAGGAAAAAATGAAACAAAAGGAGGAGGATAGGAAGGCCGCAGAAGCAAAATTGGTTCAGAAGAAGCTATCAAAATATGCCATGGAGGAAGCACTGGTAACAGCACCCGCACAACCACAGACAATGGTGACACAAGACACAACACAACTACAGGTAGCACCACCACAGCAAGCACAAGTAGTGACACAGCAAATGCTTCCTCCCCCGACACACACACAACAAATGGGGGTAGGGTATAGGCAAATGGTAAAACGGGTACCCAAACAACTACAGAGGGAGGGGCGGGCAAATGAGAGGAAGAGGATATGGCCCACCCATCAACCAGCAAGGGGGAGGGTTCCGAGGTTACAATCAACAGGGCCAGCAGGGGTATCAGGACTACGTGGGGGGACTTCAATGGCAAGCACGGGAACCACCAACATGTTGGATATGTGGAATAGTAGGACATATGTGCCGCACATGTAGGATGAGACCAGCACAAGGGGCTTGGGGGAAGCAGGGACAGCAAGGGCCTATGGGGGAACAACAGGTTTACCAACAGCAGGGGATGCAACAACAATTACCACCACAATAAACACAAATGCCACAACAGCAACAACAACAGTCATTGCAACCACAACAGCAACAACAACCAAACATACAGGCACATGCACAACTGCAGCAACAGCCAAGTATATAGCAGCAACAGCAGGTCCAAACTGGCCAACAATTAGCACAAATTCAAGACAGCGTGATAACATCTACTGATGCACCTGTAGCCCAGGCACAGCTTGGGAAGGTAACAATATTGGGTCATAATCCATACACAGGAAATGGACAGTCACTATACCCACAATAGGACAGCCCACAGACATCCTTGATGTGTCCCATCCTATCAATAACACCTAACCCTGCGGAGGAACCACGCATACAGGTGACGATAAGTGACAGAAAATGTTCCTTCTTAGTTGACACAGGGGCCACTAGGTCATGCGTAAGAGAGGGGAAGTTTCAACTGTCAGGTGAAGCTATGAACACTCAAGGATTCTCTGGGGCTCGAGGGTTGCTTCCTTTCACAGATAACATCTCCCTATCTGTAGGTGATCATGATATGTCACTGCCACTGCTATACTCAAAAAAGTCACCAGTAAACATACTAGGTAGAGATATCATGAGCAGATTCAACATGACTATCTCCTTCACTGACAGAGGGATAATTTGCTCTAGACCAGGCATAAGCATGCTCACAGCTAGACAAATATTGCAGGATTATTGTGACAAAACAGTAGCAAGAGCAGAACCAATAGATGGAGGACTATTCCAATATGGGACAGACACGGCAATAGTATGGCTGCCAGGAATTGAAGGGAAGGTTTGAAGAAGGCCTACAATTTACCTTTTCCGACCAGAAACACCAACCAGTGAGAGGGAAGGGACCAGGATATCACTGAGCATTGAGAGCATTGTGGCAACGCAGGATTACATCGCTGTGCATGCCCATGATAGGGAAGGAAGGGCATGAAGGTCAGTTAATG
Organism: Ambystoma mexicanum; assembly: GCF_040938575.1. Lineage (NCBI taxonomy): Eukaryota > Metazoa > Chordata > Amphibia > Caudata > Ambystomatidae > Ambystoma > Ambystoma mexicanum. Next base: position 744,880,974 of record NC_090928.1, read on the forward strand.
CTCTAGCAGAAGGGTGCCGACTAACACAAGTATCTGATGTGGAGCTCTTCTCAGATGATAATGGTGAGGGGGAGATGGTGTTTCAAATGAGCGTCCACATCTGTGCAATGGTAACATACATAGATGTAGCAAAAAAGATGGCACTGGCACTAGAGGCACCAGCCGCTACAGTTGTGCCATTTTATGAGGAGGATATGGCAAAAGTACCTGCATCTTTATGGACCACCAGTCCATATGACGTGGGCTGCATCAAAAGCATTGGAGGTGTGAAAATAAAATTGAAAAAGGGGGCCATACTGCCGAGAGTGAAGCAATACCCACTATCAAAAGAGGCAGATGAAGGAATATATGAAACAATAACAGCACTAATAGAGGGAGGCATACTAGTACCATCAGAGTCTCCATGCAACACTGCTGTGTATCCTGTGCACAAGGTCAAGGGAGGGTATTGGTGTTTCATACAGGATCTAAGACCCCTCAACCACATTGTAGAGGCAGAGTACCCTATAGCGGCTAACCCAGCCATTATACTATGTGGAATACCAACAGAGGCATCACGATTCACTGTGATTGATCTCAAAAATGCATTCTTCTCAATACCACTACACCCTGACTCACAAGATCTGACAAGCTTCACATACCGCGACACAAAATGGAAACACACAAGGTTGCCCCAAGGGTATTGTGAATCACCATCTATATTTAACAGAGTGATACAAATGGACTTGGGAAACATTGAGATGGAGAGCACAGTGCTACAATATGTGGATGACATAACCATCTGCAGCACAACAGAAGAGAAGTGCAGGAGAGACTCTATCAAGATGCTCACTGTGCTAGCAGAAAAAGAGTACAAGGTAGAAAAGGAAAATTTACAGTACTGCCAAGGACAAGTGCTCTACATAGGCAAGCTCATTTCACAACATGGAAGAAACATTGCACCTCAACGGGCACAGGCCATAACAAACACACCGCAGCCACAGACAGTGAGAGAACTGCAGCCGTCCTTGGGCCTATGCAATTACTGCAGGGCTTGGGTTTTCGATTACAGCTCATACACAGGTCCACTGCTTGAGGCACTAAAAGAAGCACAGAGAGGGGAAAAGAAGTTGATATGGACCACAGAAATTACAGAAGCATTTCAGGAACTAAAACATGCCATATCCACAGCACCTGTACTAGCCACGCCAACTTATGAAGAACATTTTTTTATCTTTTCACATTGCAGCTCAGCTGTGATGAGAGCAGTACCGACACAAAAAACTAGCATGGGGCACAAACCAGTGGCATTTTACAGCGGGCATATAGACCCTGTAATGTTAGGACACTTCCCATGCGAGCAGAGCCTGGCTGCCGCAGCCTTTGCGTTGGAGAAATCATCCTCAATAACAATGGGTTGCCCAACAACACTGTACATGGAGCATGCCCTTTTTGCCATTTTAAACAAACCAAAATCAACACTGACCACTCAACGAGCATCAGGGTACGAGGTTATCTTGTCCAGGCCTGAGTTAACAATTGTAAGGTGCATCAACGTGAATCCGGCAAGGTTCATAGCAGAGGTAGTACAAGATGGCAACTATGTTCATGACTGCACACAACCTATCGACACATATTCCAGCACAAGGAAAGTTGAGGAAAACGCCCTTAGAGGTGGGAGAGATAGTGTACATTGATGGGTCCTCAACAATTGACCAAAGTGATGGGGTCCGCAGAACAGGTGCATTAGTGGTAAGATTGACAGAGGAGTGGACATATGTTCCAGTAAAATGTGTCCAGCTACCACAACACTACTCTAGCCCAGGGAGCAGAGTTAGTGGCACTAATTTTAGCACTTAAAGAAAGTAATGACAAAAGAGTAACTATATATTCCAACAGTGCATATGTCACATCAACTGTACACTCTGGGTTAATTAAGTAGCAGCGCAGAGGTTTCAGGAGGGCAGACGGCACCCTAGTGCAACATGCCCTACTACTTGCTGAATTAATTGAAGTAATTGAACAGCCCAAAGAAGTGGCCCTGGTAAAGTGTCAGACCCATATAAACGGGGATGATCACATTTCCAAAGGTAATGAAACAGTGGACGCACATGCTAAACATGCTGCGTACTACAGGGAGATATGGGTCCCTCCAGGAAAAGAAAAAGATAAGGGGAGAGTGGGGGCAAGATAGATGCTGATGAAGGATGGGTACACTCATATCCCTGAGAATGAAATAATGGAGATAAAGGCAGCAGCACCCATAGCAGAGAAAGAGGGTCAAAAGGGGATGCACAATGTCCCCCACAGACGCATTGTGGTGACAAAGCAATACAGGCAAAATAGTCATGCCCCTGGCCTTATTGAAAACAGCACTGGCCAAACTACACCATCCCGTGCACACAGGAAAATAGGTGATTGCAGCACAAATTAAGGAAGGATGGTTCTGTCCCGAATTAAAGGCATGGTCTAGTAAATATTTTTATTGTCCCTACGGGTCGGCCATGTTTTTTAAGCCTAAGTGGCTCGATTTTAGAAAACTTTCCTATGGACCTTACCCGAGTTTTCGTCCATTAAACGCATGCGAAAACAAGCACCAGGGAGCCGCCATTTTCTGATAATCCTATCTTTTCCCCCATCGCCCAGGCTGACCTGCTTTTGCGGCACTAAATCAATTTCCCCGCCCCTGAGCCTGTCATCAGCAGACTTGTACCGCCCATTTCCCAACGCCAAAGCACGTCTCGTGTCAACATTCGCTGCGCTTCAGCTAATGACGTGTCGCCATGGAAATGGCAGGACGCCTTTTTGCTCAATAAGTATAAACAGACCGTTTCACAAGACACAGCAGCAGATTTTAGATTCCATTCCTCTCTCTGTGTTACTTTGAGTATTCTGTGACTCGTTTCAGTGCTCTGGTCAGCTACCTTCGCTGCTTGTAGCCCGTGTGAACACCTGTACCATCTCGGTAAATTATTTTACTCTGTTTACCACACAATGGCTACAATAATGCCCTACATGTACGAGCCCGAGTATACCGAGGAGGAACTACTGGAAAGGGAAGCACGCGAAAACGATGGGGATTCGGACGGCAGTTGGCAGGACGAATCAACAGATGAAGAGCCTGGGCCTAGTTGAATGGACGGCGTCTCCACCTGGTGCACATGCAATCGCACATGCAATCGGTGCGAGCTAATGCCAACTGAAGAGGAGAACTGCTGCTGCCGAGAAAACCCGGGATGCCTGGCCTACATTTCGGAAGGCGAGCCACGACCGCAATGCATCACCGAGCTGCCAGACTTCAGGGCAGCCTGCCTCACACGGGCCGTGTTGAGAATAATGATGGTGCTTATGCACGAACTTCGTGCAACTGTTCATCCTCGTAATCCGAGTAACGAGTAAGTATACTCTGCTTGTCATGCCACTCCTATTTCATGATCTTCTACTGTATCCAAAATTACATCTACATATCATTGTAACGCATGTAAGTCGTTCAATAGTGTGAATTGTCTAGATAGCATTTGTCCGTGCAGAATGCCATTAGTTACAAGAATTGTCATTGACAACAAACGTTTATTAAACTTATCTTGGTCATTTAAAAACAGTTTGTTTCATTCCTTTTCACAGGTGGTACAGGCTGGTGGCCTATCGTTCCTTTACATGGTGGCTCCACGTGAGGCTTGGACACCGTGTTTGAAGAGTGATACCCGCCTGTGCCGTTCGTGCCATTAGAGAAACGTTCCCGAGTGACAGCGGTCAGTACAGGGGATTTTCTCTCGCTGTGCTGCAACCTGACCTGTATAATCTTTAAAGTCTTGTATTTTTGTGTCATGAAAATAAGATACAAAATAAAACACCACATATATTTTAACGTTTGTTTCGATTTTTTAAATGAATCAAGTGTGTCTCCATTCAAGGATGGACGTCAGACATCTGTGCTCCGAATGGGTGAAGGTCTGGTCGCTGTGAAGCAGGGTGGTCACTATCTATCTAAGCTAACATAACATATTCTCGATAATGCATGCACTAAATAACACTTGTTCAAAGTCTTTCAGTAGGTTATGTCTCTATAAAAGTCACACATATATCTATACTAACAATTACCATTGGATTATACAGGCCTTAGGGTCTTGACCACTATAATACACCGGTTGAAGTGTGGGTCTGTGCTCACAAGAATCTCCGGTATGTGGCATTTGTTATTGATAAGCAACGATATACTATCATTGATATAAAGGCGATATACTATATATTGATATAAAGGCGGTTCGTGCCGGTGGATGCGCGCTGGCATGGGGGGCTGTCAGGGGCGCGAAAGGCCAAGGTGCCAAACTACATGCACACTTCAAAAGGTGTCCCACGCCAAGGGGCCATTGTTCACATGGTCTCCTCAGGCCCTGTGTCTTCAGGCAGGCCTCCCCTGAGGCAGGCCGCCCCCCTGCAATCCACATAAGTGTGTCTCCATTCAGCAGTCTTCCTGTGCCTTATCTGCACGCCCCAGGCCCATCCATCCCACCCCCCTGTATCAAAGGCGGTTTGCGCCGGTGGATGCGCCCTGGCATGGGGGGCTGTCAGGAGCGCGAAAGACCAAGGTGCCAAACTACATGTACACTTCAAAAGGTGTCCCACGCCCAGGGGCCATCGGTCACATGGCCTCCTCAGACCCCGTGTCTCCAGCCAGGCCTCCCCTTGAAGCAGGCCGCCCCCCTAATACCACGACATACATACGTCATTCATTCACAAACACACCCTAGTTTCTAATACTTTAAAAACCACTCGATATGTCTCATGAGAACATCTTTGTGCTTTGCAAGTCAACTCCTGAACGTGCTACCTGGGAACCACTGAGATCTATGCTAATCTGCTCGTCATCGTGCTATCCGTGAACTTCTGTGACCGCTTCGAGCATACCCATCAGTGCGCTACCTGTGGCCATCAACCTTTTCTCCCGCAACATACTGCTCTGCTTGCTGAATCCAACTGTTTGTTGGTCAAGGTAAGGCCATGTATCCTGGTCATATTTCGCAGATTTTTAAATTTCTATCTATTTGCGAGTAGAGTACTCAATAGTGCTATGTTCATTGGTCTCATTGCTATGCTAACAATAGATCTATTTATTTTCATCTGTGTCAATTGTCATCGAATTGCATCCTTAGGGGGTCCAGTCTATGATGTAAGCATGTTTCCTTCTCGTGCAATACAGAACATCCAAGGGATGAGTCACATGTTCAGTTTTTAGTCACATCATTTATACATTTCTGCAACTTATGCAGATACTAAGCCGCACATAATGAACTGGTATAGTTCCTGCGACCAAAACAAACCTTGCATTGATCATTGTATGATTCATTTACTTTTGTATCAAATCTTTATTCTTGAAGATTGTATAATAATGTCGATATTTACTTTTCAGATTTATCAACAATGCCTGCCTGTTCGATTAGCGGTTGGCTTCGAAGACACATGCAAAATCTGAAGGCACTACAATGCATGTATTCCCGAAAACTGTTGATCGAATAAGAGAATGGGTCAGACATTGCAGATATCCACTGGATGAGCTGGAAAGTAGAGTCCAACAAGTCTTACAGGACAAGAGGGGTGATCGATACCGCATCTGCAGCCGGCACTTTTCCTTGGACATGTACACAACATCTTGGGTAACAAAGAAGAATAAACGGCGAACGACACGGAAATTGCTCGAAAACGCTATTCCCACTCTATTCGTCCACATTCCGCCACTGGTAAGTCAAGTGTCCGGATTTAGCTTTAGGCCTTGCGGTAGTGTGTAGGTATCCGAACGGATTAATTGATATTGTAGGTGTTCTATCCCTTGTAATAATTTCAATATTGATATGATTGTGTAGTTTTTTGAATAATGACATTTACCAATATATTCTTTTTCGATTTCATAACCCACAAACGCAATGTATATATATGGGAACAGGGAACTGTGCTGTATTGAGCATTTTACAAGTATTCTGTCGCCTTACATGGCTATTTTTAATATTGGCATTTCATTATCAATCATTCATTTACCTTTACAACTTCTTGACTATCCCTTGAATCTGAAGCAAGAACATTCTACATCCTTGACGTGGTCGCAGTTATCAACCACTTCTAGCGCGTATCAGGTAATCTTACTAGGCTAATCCGCTACAGACCTGTTTTATGCATGTCAAGTAATATTTTTATTTTATCGTGTAATCATTTTACTGAATGTTTGGTTAGTGCTTTCCAATTGATATACACCTTAGTTATCGTCCACTGGTGTTTGTTTTCGGTTATAATTAGTGTTATCCATACTAATGCAAGTACTGTCTTTCAGGGAGATGCTGAAGCGTCCGCCACATCTACAACATTTGTAGATGTTCTTCAACAGCAGGAGGTATGGATACTGACAGCTCCATCGAGCGTCATCATCAGAGCTGGAATTCTTGTCGTTTGTTTGTTCTACACAATGTTTCATTCGTGGTTAGCCGTTGATATGTACCTGTGCTGTCGACCCCAGGTGTGTGTTATGTTTTCACTATTGTAATCCTCACTAATGCAAGTACTATGTTTCAGGCAGTTGATGGAGCGTCAACCCCTGCACTTGATGCAGAGCCTGACATTCAAGTAATTCCAGGGGAAGTGGAAGCGGGACCATGCGTATACGAATCGGCGCAACAGCTTTCGGAAGTGCGCACTACATTTGCAACATCTGTAGATATTCTTCAGCAGCACGAGGTATGGATAATGACAGCTCCATCATGCGTGATCATATAACGTGATTCCATTTGCTATACTTTCTTCCCAATTAACGCAAGTGCTGTGTTTCAGGGAGACGACAAAGCTTCCACTACAATCACAACATCCAATTTAGATGATGCAGATGTAAATAAATCGGAGAAATAATTCGATGAAATGTGATCATATTTAGATTTTCCTTGATTCTTTTGGACAATGCATCATTTGCGGTTATCTCTTTAAATGTACCTGTGCGTTCGACCCCAAGTGTGTGTTATGTTTCCAATATTGAAAACCATACTAATCCAAGTACTGTGTTTCAGGGAGACGACGGAGCTTCCACCACAATCACAACATCTCATTTAGATGATGCAGATGTAAAGGAATCGTTGAAATAAGTCGATGAAATGTGATCATATTTGGATTTTCCTTGATTCTTTTAGACAATGCATCATTTGTGGTTATCTATTTATATGTACCTGTGCCGTCGACCCCAAGTGTGTGCTGTGTTTCCAATATTGAAAAGCATACTAATGCAAGTACTGTGTTTCAGGGAGATGCGGATGCCTCCTCTCCAATACAACCATTCATGGCAGTCCATGCAGAGCCAGAGGTATGGATACTGACAGTTCCATTGAAATAGATCATCACTGGTCGAATACTTGTCGTTTGATTGTTGCACACAATGTTTAAATCGTGTTTGGCTATTGTGATGTACTTGTGTGGTCGTCCTCACGTGTGTTTTAAGCTAACAATATTTTGATACATAGTAATGAAAGTACAATGTTTCAGGGAGACGATGGAGCCTCATTCCTTGCTGTCTATGCGGATGCAGAAAATATAGTCGTTGCAGCGCAAGAGGAAGGGAGGACATGCGCAAACGAATCGGAGCTACAACGTGCAGATGTTGAAGGTCGAGTCAAAAAAGTTGCAAAGAAAAAAAACCAAAAAAGGTTAGTTACAAACAGTTCATAACTTTAAAAAAAATGTTTGTGCTGGGGACTATTTTATGTTATTTTCCAGTCAATTCTACTACACTCCATCTTGTGTTTAAACTGAACATCCCTTTTCCAATCTCTCCTCCAGTTACCCGTGGGTGTCAGAACTATACACACACAGATAGTGAAGCGAATGAGAGATGTGGCTTGCCAGACCGTGTACACTATGGAGGAACTATTAATTGAGGCGAGGCGTGTTCAGGCTCGAGATGCTCATGTCCAATGGCCAGAACATGAATTAACTGTGTTTGGAGACTACAGCAAAGTTGCATTGGACCATAGCTACAGTGCGACCGCACCACCACAAGAAGATGTTATTGAATGTATTGAAGATAGCTCTGAAGTAGTTGCAGATCAATTTACACAATTTACACCCGCCAAAAATTTGCCACCAAAAAACCTGTCGACATTGTTGTGTTCTCCCATCAATGTTGAAGTAATAGATGTCGAAATGACAGAGAATGAACCAGCCGCAGCATCCATAGACGCATCAGAACTTGATATCAGCGGTATTACTTTCCAATGTGTTGAAATCTCCACAACGTCACAGGCCGAAACAACGTTGACGCAGGATGACAGTCTAATGAAAGAGAGCAAATACATTGCATTCGACAGTTGTTTGATGGAAATTATAAGTATGCTGAAATCTGTGCATTCCATTAGAGGGAAAGTATGTGGGAAGCCATTGATTAATGTGACTTGTCAAATAAAAGGCAGTAACGTCAAAATAAATGCCGCCTGTAGATTAAATCATAGGTTCTCATGGTCTGCACAACCGATGCTGGGGAAACTGCCAGCAGACAATCTACTGTGTGCAGCTGCATCACTTTTTAGTGGCTCCAGTTTTAGAAAGTTAGAGGCTTTCTTTCAGTTTGTGGGCCACCATTTCATTTCTAAAGCGCTGTTCTACATATACCAACGTGATTATCTGTTTCCGGCCATTAGTGATGCTTGGAAAATTGAACAATTGTCTCTAGCAAGTACATTCGAAGGCAAACGATTCAGACTAGCCGGCGATGGACAGTGCGACAGCCCTGGATTTTCTGCCAAGTACTGCACCTACCACTTTCAGGACATGGATAGTAAGAAAATTGTGAGTTTGGTGGTTGTGCAGGTAACACAATGTACATCGTCAGTGGCCATGGAGAAACTAGGATTTATAAAATCAGTGGAATATCTAGAATCAAGGGGAATACACATCGACCTCATAGCCATGGATAGACACGTTTCAATTGCAAGACAATGAGAGAGCAGTTCCCACATATTAAAAATCAATTTGAGGTATGGCATCTTGCTAAATCAATCAATAACAAAATCTCAGCTGCAGGGAAAAAAAAAAAGTTTTGAAAGTGTTTTGCAGTGGTCACATTCTATCACCAACCATCTTTGGTGGAGCTCAAAAACTTGTGAAGGGTCAGTGTATATACTACTTGAAAAATGGCGGTCACTGATGCACCACTGTACCTACGTTCACCGCTGGACAGCAAATGAACATTTCCACCAATGTGAACATGGCCCTTTGTCCCCAGAGGAGGCACGGAAGAAGAAGTGGTTGATTCCATCTTCACCGACACACAAAGCCATTGAGAAGATTGTTTTCGACAAAACTCTATCAAGAGATTTGAGAGGACTGATAGAATTCTGTCACACAGGAGATTTGGAGGTGTTCCACAATATGTGCCTAAAGTACAGGCCAAAGCGCTTGCATTTTAGCTTTCGGGGCATGAAACATCGCACTCTACTAGCGGTCTTGGCCCATAACAGCAATGTCGGACGTGAACAATCTAGGACTAGGGGTAAAGTAAGGATGCCTCGCTACACTAAGGTGTTTTCAAAACTAAGTAAGCAATGGGTGATCAAACCAGTCTATGATGAAATGCAGTTCGACTTTGTGAAAGGCCTTATTGTTGCTGTGTTAGAGAAGCACAGATATGGAATTTTGGACGTTTCTGTGCAGAGCAGTGATCCATTGCCACCGAACATTGCGACTGTGCCATGCCCACCCGAAGCACGGCTGATTGTGAAGTACAAATCCCGGTTTAAATAATTGCAATACGATTGTCTTTTTGTAAATAAATGTTATTGTACAGTGTACCTGTAAACCTAACCCCTACCTTCACCATCATGGGTGGCGAACAAGCTGGGTGTCATCTTTGAATTCTCTCTATTCACCTCACATATGTGTATGTATATATTTTTCTCATGTCTCATCTCATGTAAATGTAAATGCTGCGCACTGTTAACGGAGGGGAGGCTTGCGTATTGCAAATAATAAAACAAACAAACAAACAATAAATCTCACTTGTAACTCAACTCCTGTGGTACTTTATACTTTCCCTGACCTTCCGCAAAAAATTAAATGTCTCAATTTGGGCTGCAAAGCTCGCAGACAACGGGGACAAAATTGGGGCAGTTAGAACGCGCCAGCCAAGCGGGCCGTGGCATTTGGGAGAGAAGCCAGTTCGCATTTGCACATTGAGGCGCACTACATAGACGGATTCTAAACTTTAAGTTCTCACAGATGCCTATACTACGTGTTGTTGCAAATAAAGAATGCGAAGGACAGCGCCCAGATGAGGCCCACAAGTCGCACTGGAAGTATAAGGGTTTATTGTTTTTTGACCTTGAGACAGGGATCATGCCGAAAGAACTACATTTGAAGGGAGTGCGCAATAACGTAAGAAACGATAAGGCAGAAAATTCAGAAACTAGACCGAGTTTCATTTTAGTTCAGTATACGGAAAATCGTTGTCAAGAGCACGGTCCGTTTTACAGACTGCATTACGAAGAGACACAATGGAAATTTCAAATATAATGTAAGTAAATCTTTACACGCTTTTATACCGGAATGAAGATTTAATGAATGGATGCATGAATAAATGAATGAATGAAGAGCTAGGAAAAGCAAGTAAAACGTGTTCGCCACTGGTAAGTCAAGTGTCCGGATTTAGCTTTAGGCCTTGCGGTAGTGTGTAGGTATCCGAACGGATTAATTGATATTGTAGGTGTTCTATCCCTTGTAATAATTTCAATATTGATATGATTGTGTAGTTTTTTGAATAATGACATTTACCAATATATTCTTTTTCGATTTCATAACCCACAAACGCAATGTATATATATGGGAACAGGGAACTGTGCTGTATTGAGCATTTTACAAGTATTCTGTCGCCTTACATGGCTATTTTTAATATTGGCATTTCATTATCAATCATTCATTTACCTTTACAACTTCTTGACTATCCCTTGAATCTGAAGCAAGAACATTCTACATCCTTGACGTGGTCGCAGTTATCAACCACTTCTAGCGCGTATCAGGTAATCTTACTAGGCTAATCCGCTACAGACCTGTTTTATGCATGTCAAGTAATATTTTTATTTTATCGTGTAATCATTTTACTGAATGTTTGGTTAGTGCTTTCCAATTGATATACACCTTAGTTATCGTCCACTGGTGTTTGTTTTCGGTTATAATTAGTGTTATCCATACTAATGCAAGTACTGTCTTTCAGGGAGATGCTGAAGCGTCCGCCACATCTACAACATTTCTAGATGTTCTTCAACAGCAGGAGGTATGGATACTGACAGCTCCATCGAGCGTCATCATCAGAGCTGGAATTCTTGTTGTTTGTTTGTTCTACACAATGTTTCATTCGTGGTTAGCCGTTGATATGTACCTGTGCTGTCGACCCCAGGTGTGTGTTATGTTTTCACTATTGTAATCCTCACTAATGCAAGTACTATGTTTCAGGCAGTTGATGGAGCGTCAACCCCTGCACTTGATGCAGAGCCTGACATTCAAGTAATTCCAGGGGAAGTGGAAGCGGGACCATGCGTATACGAATCGGCGCAACAGCTTTCGGAAGTGCGCACTACATTTGCAACATCTGTAGATATTCTTCAGCAGCACGAGGTATGGATAATGACAGCTCCATCATGCGTGATCATATAACGTGATTCCATTTGCTATACTTTCTTCCCAATTAACGCAAGTGCTGTGTTTCAGGGAGACGACAAAGCTTCCACTACAATCACAACATCCAATTTAGATGATGCAGATGTAAATAAATCGGAGAAATAATTCGATGAAATGTGATCATATTTAGATTTTCCTTGATTCTTTTGGACAATGCATCATTTGCGGTTATCTCTTTAAATGTACCTGTGCGTTCGACCCCAAGTGTGTGTTATGTTTCCAATATTGAAAACCATACTAATCCAAGTACTGTGTTTCAGGGAGACGACGGAGCTTCCACCACAATCACAACATCTCATTTAGATGATGCAGATGTAAAGGAATCGTTGAAATAAGTCGATGAAATGTGATCATATTTGGATTTTCCTTGATTCTTTTAGACAATGCATCATTTGTGGTTATCTATTTATATGTACCTGTGCCGTCGACCCCAAGTGTGTGCTGTGTTTCCAATATTGAAAAGCATACTAATGCAAGTACTGTGTTTCAGGGAGATGCGGATGCCTCCTCTCCAATACAACCATTCATGGCAGTCCATGCAGAGCCAGAGGTATGGATACTGACAGTTCCATTGAAATAGATCATCACTGGTCGAATACTTGTCGTTTGATTGTTGCACACAATGTTTAAATCGTGTTTGGCTATTGTGATGTACTTGTGTGGTCGTCCTCACGTGTGTTTTAAGCTAACAATATTTTGATACATAGTAATGAAAGTACAATGTTTCAGGGAGACGATGGAGCCTCATTCCTTGCTGTCTATGCGGATGCAGAAAATATAGTCGTTGCAGCGCAAGAGGAAGGGAGGACATGCGGAAACGAATCGGAGCTACAACGTGCAGATGTTGAAGGTCGAGTCAAAAAAGTTGCAAAGAAAAAAAACCAAAAAAGGTTAGTTACAAACAGTTCATAACTTTAAAAAAAATGTTTGTGCTGGGGACTATTTTATGTTATTTTCCAGTCAATTCTACTACACTCCATCTTGTGTTTAAACTGAACATCCCTTTTCCAATCTCTCCTCCAGTTACCCGTGGGTGTCAGAACTATACACACACAGATAGTGAAGCGAATGAGAGATGTGGCTTGCCAGACCGTGTACACTATGGAGGAACTATTAATTGAGGCGAGGCGTGTTCAGGCTCGAGATGCTCATGTCCAATGGCCAGAACATGAATTAACTGTGTTTGGAGACTACAGCAAAGTTGCATTGGACCATAGCTACAGTGCGACCGCACCACCACAAGAAGATGTTATTGAATGTATTGAAGATAGCTCTGAAGTAGTTGCAGATCAATTTACACAATTTACACCCGCCAAAAATTTGCCACCAAAAAACCTGTCGACATTGTTGTGTTCTCCCATCAATGTTGAAGTAATAGATGTCGAAATGACAGAGAATGAACCAGCCGCAGCATCCATAGACGCATCAGAACTTGATATCAGCGGTATTACTTTCCAATGTGTTGAAATCTCCACAACGTCACAGGCCGAAACAACGTTGACGCAGGATGACAGTCTAATGAAAGAGAGCAAATACATTGCATTCGACAGTTGTTTGATGGAAATTATAAGTATGCTGAAATCTGTGCATTCCATTAGAGGGAAAGTATGTGGGAAGCCATTGATTAATGTGACTTGTCAAATAAAAGGCAGTAACGTCAAAATAAATGCCGCCTGTAGATTAAATCATAGGTTCTCATGGTCTGCACAACCGATGCTGGGGAAACTGCCAGCAGACAATCTACTGTGTGCAGCTGCATCACTTTTTAGTGGCTCCAGTTTTAGAAAGTTAGAGGCTTTCTTTCAGTTTGTGGGCCACCATTTCATTTCTAAAGCGCTGTTCTACATATACCAACGTGATTATCTGTTTCCGGCCATTAGTGATGCTTGGAAAATTGAACAATTGTCTCTAGCAAGTACATTCGAAGGCAAACGATTCAGACTAGCCGGCGATGGACAGTGCGACAGCCCTGGATTTTCTGCCAAGTACTGCACCTACCACTTTCAGGACATGGATAGTAAGAAAATTGTGAGTTTGGTGGTTGTGCAGGTAACACAATGTACATCGTCAGTGGCCATGGAGAAACTAGGATTTATAAAATCAGTGGAATATCTACAATCAAGGGGAATACACATCGACCTCATAGCCATGGATAGACACGTTTCAATTGCAAGACAATGAGAGAGCAGTTCCCACATATTAAAAATCAATTTGAGGTATGGCATCTTGCTAAATCAATCAATAACAAAATCTCAGCTGCAGGGAAAAAAAAAAAGTTTTGAAAGTGTTTTGCAGTGGTCACATTCTATCACCAACCATCTTTGGTGGAGCTCAAAAACTTGTGAAGGGTCAGTGGAAATACTACTTGAAAAATGGCGGTCACTGATGCACCACTGTACCTACGTTCACCGCTGGACAGCAAATGAACATTTCCACCAATGTGAACATGGCCCTTTGTCCCCAGAGGAGGCACGGAAGAAGAAGTGGTTGATTCCATCTTCACCGACACACAAAGCCATTGAGAAGATTGTTTTCGACAAAACTCTATCAAGAGATTTGAGAGGACTGATAGAATTCTGTCACACAGGAGATTTGGAGGTGTTCCACAATATGTGCCTAAAGTACAGGCCAAAGCGCTTGCATTTTAGCTTTCGGGGCATGAAACATCGCACTCTACTAGCGGTCTTGGCCCATAACAGCAATGTCGGACGTGAACAATCTAGGACTAGGGGTAAAGTAAGGATGCCTCGCTACACTAAGGTGTTTTCAAAACTAAGTAAGCAATGGGTGATCAAACCAGTCTATGATGAAATGCAGTTCGACTTTGTGAAAGGCCTTATTGTTGCTGTGTTAGAGAAGCACAGATATGGAATTTTGGACGTTTCTGTGCAGAGCAGTGATCCATTGCCACCGAACATTGCGACTGTGCCATGCCCACCCGAAGCACGGCTGATTGTGAAGTACAAATCCCGGTTTAAATAATTGCAATACGATTGTCTTTTTGTAAATAAATGTTATTGTACAGTGTACCTGTAAACCTAACCCCTACCTTCACCATCATGGGTGGCGAACAAGCTGGGTGTCATCTTTGAATTCTCTCTATTCACCTCACATATGTGTATGTATATATTTTTCTCATGTCTCATCTCATGTAAATGTAAATGCTGCGCACTGTTAACGGAGGGGAGGCTTGCGTATTGCAAATAATAAAACAAACAAACAAACAATAAATCTCACTTGTAACTCAACTCCTGTGGTACTTTATACTTTCCCTGACCTTCCGCAAAAAATTAAATGTCTCAATTTGGGCTGCAAAGCTCGCAGACAACGGGGACAAAATTGGGGCAGTTAGAACGCGCCAGCCAAGCGGGCCGTGGCATTTGGGAGAGAAGCCAGTTCGCATTTGCACATTGAGGAGCACTACATAGACGGATTCTAAACTTTAAGTTCTCACAGATGCCTATACTACGTGTTGTTGCAAATAAAGAATGCGAAGGACAGCGCCCAGATGAGGCCCACAAGTCGCACTGGAAGTATAAGGGTTTATTGTTTTTTGACCTTGAGACAGGGATCATGCCGAAAGAACTACATTTGAAGGGAGTGCGCAATAACGTAAGAAACGATAAGGCAGAAAATTCAGAAACTAGACCGAGTTTCATTTTAGTTCAGTATACGGAAAATCGTTGTCAAGAGCACGGTCCGTTTTACAGACTGCATTACGAAGAGACACAATGGAAATTTCAAATATAATGTAAGTAAATCTTTACACGCTTTTATACCGGAATGAAGATTTAATGAATGGATGCATGAATAAATGAATGAATGAAGAGCTAGGAAAAGCAAGTAAAACGTGTTCGCCACTGGTAAGTCAAGTGTCCGGATTTAGCTTTAGGCCTTGCGGTAGTGTGTAGGTATCCGAACGGATTAATTGATATTGTAGGTGTTCTATCCCTTGTAATAATTTCAATATTGATATGATTGTGTAGTTTTTTGAATAATGACATTTACCAATATATTCTTTTTCGATTTCATAACCCACAAACGCAATGTATATATATGGGAACAGGGAACTGTGCTGTATTGAGCATTTTACAAGTATTCTGTCGCCTTACATGGCTATTTTTAATATTGGCATTTCATTATCAATCATTCATTTACCTTTACAACTTCTTGACTATCCCTTGAATCTGAAGCAAGAACATTCTACATCCTTGACGTGGTCGCAGTTATCAACCACTTCTAGCGCGTATCAGGTAATCTTACTAGGCTA
This sequence comes from Ambystoma mexicanum, assembly GCF_040938575.1. Lineage (NCBI taxonomy): Eukaryota > Metazoa > Chordata > Amphibia > Caudata > Ambystomatidae > Ambystoma > Ambystoma mexicanum. Next base: position 744,896,920 of record NC_090928.1, read on the forward strand.
ATCCGCTACAGACCTGTTTTATGCATGTCAAGTAATATTTTTATTTTATCGTGTAATCATTTTACTGAATGTTTGGTTAGTGCTTTCCAATTGATATACACCTTAGTTATCGTCCACTGGTGTTTGTTTTCGGTTATAATTAGTGTTATCCATACTAATGCAAGTACTGTCTTTCAGGGAGATGCTGAAGCGTCCGCCACATCTACAACATTTCTAGATGTTCTTCAACAGCAGGAGGTATGGATACTGACAGCTCCATCGAGCGTCATCATCAGAGCTGGAATTCTTGTTGTTTGTTTGTTCTACACAATGTTTCATTCGTGGTTAGCCGTTGATATGTACCTGTGCTGTCGACCCCAGGTGTGTGTTATGTTTTCACTATTGTAATCCTCACTAATGCAAGTACTATGTTTCAGGCAGTTGATGGAGCGTCAACCCCTGCACTTGATGCAGAGCCTGACATTCAAGTAATTCCAGGGGAAGTGGAAGCGGGACCATGCATATACGAATCGGCGCAACAGCTTTCGGAAGTGCGCACTACATTTGCAACATCTGTAGATATTCTTCAGCAGCACGAGGTATGGATAATGACAGCTCCATCATGCGTGATCATATAACGTGATTCCATTTGCTATACTTTCTTCCCAATTAACGCAAGTGCTGTGTTTCAGGGAGACGACAAAGCTTCCACTACAATCACAACATCCAATTTAGATGATGCAGATGTAAATAAATCGGAGAAATAATTCGATGAAATGTGATCATATTTAGATTTTCCTTGATTCTTTTGGACAATGCATCATTTGCGGTTATCTCTTTAAATGTACCTGTGCGTTCGACCCCAAGTGTGTGTTATGTTTCCAATATTGAAAACCATACTAATCCAAGTACTGTGTTTCAGGGAGACGACGGAGCTTCCACCACAATCACAACATCTCATTTAGATGATGCAGATGTAAAGGAATCGTTGAAATAAGTCGATGAAATGTGATCATATTTGGATTTTCCTTGATTCTTTTGGACAATGCATCATTTGTGGTTATCTATTTATATGTACCTGTGCCGTCGACCCCAAGTGTGTGCTGTGTTTCCAATATTGAAAAGCATACTAATGCAAGTACTGTGTTTCAGGGAGATGCGGATGCCTCCTCTCCAATACAACCATTCATGGCAGTCCATGCAGAGCCAGAGGTATGGATACTGACAGTTCCATTGAAATAGATCATCACTGGTCGAATACTTGTCGTTTGATTGTTGCACACAATGTTTAAATCGTGTTTGGCTATTGTGATGTACTTGTGTGGTCGTCCTCACGTGTGTTTTAAGCTAACAATATTTTGATACATAGTAATGTAAGTACAATGTTTCAGGGAGACGATGGAGCCTCATTCCTTGCTGTCTATGCGGATGCAGAAAATATAGTCGTTGCAGCGCAAGAGGAAGGGAGGACATGCGGAAACGAATCGGAGCTACAACGTGCAGATGTTGAAGGTCGAGTCAAAAAAGTTGCAAAGAAAAAAAACCAAAAAAGGTTAGTTACAAACAGTTCATAACTTTAAAAAAAATGTTTGTGCTGGGGACTATTTTATGTTATTTTCCAGTCAATTCTACTACACTCCATCTTGTGTTTAAACTGAACATCCCTTTTCCAATCTCTCCTCCAGTTACCCGTGGGTGTCAGAACTATACACACACAGATAGTGAAGCGAATGAGAGATGTGGCTTGCCAGACCGTGTACACTATGGAGGAACTATTAATTGAGGCGAGGCGTGTTCAGGCTCGAGATGCTCATGTCCAATGGCCAGAACATGAATTAACTGTGTTTGGAGACTACAGCAAAGTTGCATTGGACCATAGCTACAGTGCGACCGCACCACCACAAGAAGATGTTATTGAATGTATTGAAGATAGCTCTGAAGTAGTTGCAGATCAATTTACACAATTTACACCCGCCAAAAATTTGCCACCAAAAAACCTGTCGACATTGTTGTGTTCTCCCATCAATGTTGAAGTAATAGATGTCGAAATGACAGAGAATGAACCAGCCGCAGCATCCATAGACGCATCAGAACTTGATATCAGCGGTATTACTTTCCAATGTGTTGAAATCTCCACAACGTCACAGGCCGAAACAACGTTGACGCAGGATGACAGTCTAATGAAAGAGAGCAAATACATTGCATTCGACAGTTGTTTGATGGAAATTATAAGTATGCTGAAATCTGTGCATTCCATTAGAGGGAAAGTATGTGGGAAGCCATTGATTAATGTGACTTGTCAAATAAAAGGCAGTAACGTCAAAATAAATGCCGCCTGTAGATTAAATCATAGGTTCTCATGGTCTGCACAACCGATGCTGGGGAAACTGCCAGCAGGCAATCTACTGTGTGCAGCTGCATCACTTTTTAGTGGCTCCAGTTTTAGAAAGTTAGAGGCTTTCTTTCAGTTTGTGGGCCACCATTTCATTTCTAAAGCGCTGTTCTACATATACCAACGTGATTATCTGTTTCCGGCCATTAGTGATGCTTGGAAAATTGAACAATTGTCTCTAGCAAGTACATTCGAAGGCAAACGATTCAGACTAGCCGGCGATGGACAGTGCGACAGCCCTGGATTTTCTGCCAAGTACTGCACCTACCACTTTCAGGACATGGATAGTAAGAAAATTGTGAGTTTGGTGGTTGTGCAGGTAACACAATGTACATCGTCAGTGGCCATGGAGAAACTAGGATTTATAAAATCAGTGGAATATCTACAATCAAGGGGAATACACATCGACCTCATAGCCATGGATAGACACGTTTCAATTGCAAGACAATGAGAGAGCAGTTCCCACATATTAAAAATCAATTTGAGGTATGGCATCTTGCTAAATCAATCAATAACAAAATCTCAGCTGCAGGGAAAAAAAAAAAGTTTTGAAAGTGTTTTGCAGTGGTCACATTCTATCACCAACCATCTTTGGTGGAGCTCAAAAACTTGTGAAGGGTCAGTGGAAATACTACTTGAAAAATGGCGGTCACTGATGCACCACTGTACCTACGTTCACCGCTGGACAGCAAATGAACATTTCCACCAATGTGAACATGGCCCTTTGTCCCCAGAGGAGGCACGGAAGAAGAAGTGGTTGATTCCATCTTCACCGACACACAAAGCCATTGAGAAGATTGTTTTCGACAAAACTCTATCAAGAGATTTGAGAGGACTGATAGAATTCTGTCACACAGGAGATTTGGAGGTGTTCCACAATATGTGCCTAAAGTACAGGCCAAAGCGCTTGCATTTTAGCTTTCGGGGCATGAAACATCGCACTCTACTAGCGGTCTTGGCCCATAACAGCAATGTCGGACGTGAACAATCTAGGACTAGGGGTAAAGTAAGGATGCCTCGCTACACTAAGGTGTTTTCAAAACTAAGTAAGCAATGGGTGATCAAACCAGTCTATGATGAAATGCAGTTCGACTTTGTGAAAGGCCTTATTGTTGCTGTGTTAGAGAAGCACAGATATGGAATTTTGGACGTTTCTGTGCAGAGCAGTGATCCATTGCCACCGAACATTGCGACTGTGCCATGCCCACCCGAAGCACGGCTGATTGTGAAGTACAAATCCCGGTTTAAATAATTGCAATACGATTGTCTTTTTGTAAATAAATGTTATTGTACAGTGTACCTGTAAACCTAACCCCTACCTTCACCATCATGGGTGGCGAACAAGCTGGGTGTCATCTTTGAATTCTCTCTATTCACCTCACATATGTGTATGTATATATTTTTCTCATGTCTCATCTCATGTAAATGTAAATGCTGCGCACTGTTAACGGAGGGGAGGCTTGCGTATTGCAAATAATAAAACAAACAAACAAACAATAAATCTCACTTGTAACTCAACTCCTGTGGTACTTTATACTTTCCCTGACCTTCCGCAAAAAATTAAATGTCTCAATTTGGGCTGCAAAGCTCGCAGACAACGGGGACAAAATTGGGGCAGTTAGAACGCGCAAGCCAAGCGGGCCGTGGCATTTGGGAGAGAAGCCAGTTCGCATTTGCACATTGAGGCGCACTACATAGACGGATTCTAAACTTTAAGTTCTCACAGATGCCTATACTACGTGTTGTTGCAAATAAAGAATGCGAAGGACAGCGCCCAGATGAGGCCCACAAGTCGCACTGGAAGTATAAGGGTTTATTGTTTTTTGACCTTGAGACAGGGATCATGCCGAAAGAACTACATTTGAAGGGAGTGCGCAATAACGTAAGATACGATAAGGCAGAAAATTCAGAAACTAGACCGAGTTTCATTTTAGTTCAGTATACGGAAAATCGTTGTCAAGAGCACGGTCCGTTTTACAGACTGCATTACGAAGAGACACAATGGAAATTTCAAATATAATGTAAGTAAATCTTTACACGCTTTTATACCGGAATGAAGATTTAATGAATGGATGCATGAATAAATGAATGAATGAAGAGCTAGGAAAAGCAAGTAAAACGTGTTCGTAGTGGGCACTTGGGCATGCAGGTCCACTGGTCTCACCGATCTCGGTCCTTGGCCCAGCCACTTTTCCCTGCACTGCCTACCTGCACTACGGGACTGTCTCTGTATCCTTCAGCCCCTTCTCCCGGCATTTACCTTGCCACCAGCTGGCCCTATTATTTAATTTGTATTCAACTAACCATGTACAGCCCTTCCCCATGCGTGATCAGAAAGACACCTGGCCTAGTAGGATCGTTGTCTGTCTGCCCTTGTTCCCCACCTGCCTCGTCACGCCTAGAAAAACTTGAATATAGGCGCGTTACAAATGCCATATCATATATCATATCATTCCTCACGCATGTAGACTAACTGTCGTTTATCATTGTGTGTTTGCCTCGATTTATCTTGTTACTTTTCGCATTGATTTTAGAGACGAACATACTCCATTGAACTATCCTTGCAAGTAAAAAAGTTTCTGATCGGACGTAATAAATAAAATGAGTAATATTAATGAAGTTCGGCTAGCGAGACTAATTACAATTTTTTTGTTTTCATAACAGGTATTTGATCCCATTCTGCCACTGCCATCTGTTTGAGACACCGGCGGATGGATTCATCAACAGACACCTGCAGCTTCGTATCAACAACTGGAGCACGATCACCATATTATGGGACGATCGCCAAGGGCCCACATGCCCTTACGCTGTACTAGTGGCTAGAAGCAACATATCAACCTTTAGGCTGGACTAGTGCCTAGTTGATGGAACAGTCTTGCGGTTCACCGTGCTTCCAAAGTGATTCTTTTTACGAAAATGAACACCCTGTGTACCATAAAGGAATAGCGCGTGACTCAAGATGAAACGGAACAGTTATTGCGGATACAGATAAAAGAAAATAAATGGCTTCCGGAGTTCATATGGCAATTGCTGAATATTCTCTAAACATTGAATGTCAAATAAATGTACTTTACCAAATGTACTGTGTTGCTGTTTCATTTTAAAGTACAGTTTCATATTCCGAATTGTGGCGCGCTGTGTTGTGAGTTGATCTGTGTTGGTTTCCGGGTTCTGTGTGGAGTCGCGCAGAAGACGACTGGGCGCATTTGCCTACGCTGCACAGTAACGTGACGGAGAGAGGCGGGGAATATGAATGTTTTGATAATGTCAGGCTCAGGGGCGGGGGAATTGATTTAGTGCCGCACAAGCAGGTCAGCCAGGGCGATGGGGGAAAAGATAGGATTATGGCGGCTCCCTGGTGCTTGTTTTCGCGTGCGTTTAATGGACGAAAACTCGGGTAAGGTCCATAGCAAAGTTTTCTAAAAACGAGCCACTCATTCTTAAAAAAACATGGCTGACCCGTAGGGACAATAAACATTTTTACTAGACCATGCCTTTAAATTCACACGTTGCAAATTTCATTAGTAATTGTCTCACGTGCCAACAGTTTACGGCTAGTTACACACGGCAAGTGATCAAAGGTGTTATACCCCGACCGGAAGGACCCTTCCTGCACCTCCACATTGACTTCATTGACATGATCAACGTATTTCAGTGGTACAGGTATGTGATTGTGGTAGTATGCCCATTTTCAAGGTGGATCGAAGCCGGTCCATGCTCCCATTCAGATGCCTTTAGAACGGCAAAGTTCCTAGTGAGGGAGGTCTTTCCGAGGTGGGGCATGTGCAAGGTATTGCGGTCAGACAATGGCCCACACTTCGCCAACGAAATGTTTCAGCACATAACTGCGCTCCTTGGCATCAAGCACAAGTTTGCATGTGCATACCACCCACAGGCAAATGGCATGTGTGAACGCCTCAACGGCCTCCTAAAAGAAGAGATAGCAAAGATAAAGCAGTCAACAAAAAAGAGCTGGCTCTACTGTCTCCCCTTAGCACTATTTGAATTAAGAAACAGGCCAGGGTCGGATCACCACCTCACACCCCACGAGTTGGTGACCGGGTGACAGATGCACCTTCCACTGACACCACCGTCAAGGGCTATACCAGACTGCCATTCTGTACAAAATGTTTTTGGTGATGAAATGTTCAAATATATAAATTCCTTGATTACTAGTGTCACCTTTATCTCTCAATAGCTCGAGCGGACGCGGGGCGGGTCGAAAAACACCCAACAAGAAGAAACAAACGAGGAACAGGAACAACCATCACAGTGGACTGTTAAGGAGGGGGACCACGTCCTCTTCCGCAATTTTAATCGCCGGTGGAACAGTGTGCGATTTACCGGGCCCCACCAGGTGGAAGCAGTAGCTCCTAGAGCAATAAAGTTGAGAGATAAGCACGTCTGGAATCATCTGCATGACGTCAAGCCATACAAAGATAAGACCTGCCCTTGCGTTGATGACAGGGCCAACACTGCAGCAACAGCAAAAGAAGACAACACAGCAAAAGGCAACTGCGATACCGCCCCTAACCCCTCCCAAACAACAGACACTACTAAGAACTCAAATGGACAATTGCCCATAGCCCACCCCATGGTCACGAGATCCCAGAGCAAACAAAACACTGCCCCGGCCAGCCCCGTCCCTGCCATCACCCAAATAAAGGACATTGCCTAACAAACTGTAATATTGCACCACACTTGTAGACACGTGCATGTCTCTTTCTTTTTGTCTCGCACATGCAGGTACCACGTACAACTGTTTATGTATGAAAGAAATGTGAAGTAACTATCGTACATTTCTGCCCAAGAGTAAATGCTGCCCACAGACGACAACACACCTGAAGCACTGTCACACCAATTTGTATACGCTATAAAAAGAGCAAAATATCTGAAAGGAGAAGGATACTTGTTTATTACAACACATTCATTTTGGCAATAGAACAATCATTCCCACATCTCCACAAGCACTTACCAGCCCTGAGAGATAGGTCACTAAGACCAGCGTGGGAACAGCTTTTCGCTTGGGAATTAAACAACTATTTGATAGGGAGAGCTTGAATAAACAGAACTAACAAATTTGCGCTTTTTAAAAAAGAAATTCCGGCGGGCAACTATATCGTCGAAAAATAATAAGCTGCAGGACCGCAGCAAAGGTAAGAGGAAAATGCTGGTGATATTAGTTATTGTATTAAAGATTATAGGGTTGTTGTTTATCACTGGTCTACTTGCTGCCGCTGTCTGGCAGACACACTATGCTTATAATGTATTGGCTGCACCCCCTACTAATGAACCCCTTACCACGGCTGCAACAGGTACGGTGTCAGGTGGTACAAGCAGAACAAGAATAGGGAGAGGGAGAATTAAACGTAGCACATATGTTGATAATAATGGGGTTGACACATATTTTACAGATTCCGCACACGTCTCAAACAACATGTGGTATCAGCGCATGTCCAAAATTGGTAAGGGGACAACTAAGGACAACTGCTATGTTTGCTCACTGATCCCATACGCCCTGAATGCCTCTAGAATATTTGTGGCTACTGAAGTACCAGTGGAATGCCTGATATACCTGGCCCTGTTTCAAACAAAAGGACATTTCCAAGAGAGAATGGCAATAATAAAGTGGCAGACGAGAGACACATACCCGTATGAAAATAACTTCATCAAGACACTCCACATGTACAATAACTACTGGCAACTAACAGAAGGACTCCAGTACGTAACGGATGGCCCAGACAATGGAGAGTAACGTTGAATTACCTACCATGAGAATGGCGCGCTAGTGAAGTTGCTGGAGTAATGGGGTGCTGGGAAGACCATTGCTGCTAATATATGGGAAAGTTTACACAAAAGAAGGATGGACAGAGGGGGTTGTGGGGAGCGTAATGGTAACACTGACAAAACCAAATATAGCAAAAATAGACGAAGAAAACAACAAGTGTTTCAATGGATGGATTAAGACAGCCGGACTGGTGATATGGTTGGAGAAGGACGAAGACCCGGTATCAATACTTCCACTAACTGCACCAACACTATGTTATCAACACAACAGAGATGTACATGTCGGAAGGAACAGCAACTGCAAAAGAATAGTGACAATAACAAAGAAGGGTGCCGGTACAGCGGTTCTAATGGACCACTATTGGGCCTGCGGAGACACGGCATACCACAGCGTGCCGCCATCCTGTTGTGGACTATGTACCATGGTACACATAAATGTACCATCCTTAGTGGTACCACAGAAAGATGTGAACTTGGCAAACTTCCCTAAGATGGATGAAGGGAATAAAAGGAGGAAAAGATCTGTGAGGATTGAAGAAGGAAAAGAAAATAACGGTACAAACATATTGTCAAGAGTAAAAAGACAAGGAGAGCCACTGACCGGAAACTACCTGTGGGGAAGATCGGAAACAGCTCTCAGTGACATTCCACCAGGACACAGACTGTTTAGCAGAGTGGCAATGTTCTTCTCATCAATAATACATCCAGGACTGCAGGCGTATGCAAATGCAAAATGGCTCCAAATAACAAGATGGGAGCTAATGATGACAATAAACTCCACAGGAAATGGATTTAATGCAATAAAAGAGGAATTGAGAGCAGTACCAATGGTAGCACTACAGACTAGGTATGTGCTGGACCTTCTTACTGCAATGGAAGGAAGAGTTTGTGCAAAAATTGGGTAATCATGCTGCACATTTATACGGGCTAATGATGGAGACAACAGCACCCTCACAGAGGCAGTATCACAACTTGCCAAGATGGAAGAAGAAGCGAAGGGAGTGAAAAAAGATGGCAGCAGGTTTTCCTACTTGTGGTCATGGATGCCATCATGGTTATCGGATGGCCTTAAAATAATAGCTGGGTGCATTATATTGGGTATGGCTGCCCTTTTAGGATTAAGTTTGTGGAGAGCTCGGACAGCACGGATGACAGATGAAATGATGGAAATGATCGGTATGCACGCCTTAATGCCAGCAGAAGACGACAGGCACACAGATATAATAATAAAGGAAAGGGAGCGATTGCGCAAGCAAATATTACAAAATGATTCGCACCCGCCATCTGTGAAGGTGAAACACCCAAGGAAACTGAAGAGCTATGTTGGGAAGTGGGTATACTGCAAACCAGGTGGTGGATGTGTATATATGTACTGGTCATTTGAAGATCACGTGAACCAGTATGGACACGTAGGAGGAATAACAAAAGTATGGAGACCACGCAGAGACAAGGGAGTGGATAATTTTTTGGTCGACAAGTCGACCAGATGGGGGACTGAAGTGGCAAAATGGGAGAACACGCTCCCCCCATTCTCATCTCGACCATGGCCTAGAGGATCACGGCCCAAGCACCCCCCGCAAGAGGAGTCTGTCCCGCTCACCTCCTTACCAGACGACAAGGTACAATGTGTTCCTGGCCCACATGCACAGGGAGCATGCCCACTACCATGCCCTGGCCAAGCTGACGCCTGCGACATGGACCAGATCGACTAAATCAACAGCCGCAAAGTATCAACATCATTAGAGATGCCATGACGATATAGCCAACAGACAGGAACACACGTGCCACCATGCACACTGGTCACTCTCACACCAACCTACACGAAGAACATACTCAGTGCTATGACGTAGCGGACTGACACATTCATGGACATGCATCGTTGTTATTTTTCACATAGGTCTCCTACAGCACCGCAGAAACACAAGATGCCTGAAGAGCTCATGTATACGCTTGCAGACACTTCATGCCACCCTACCCCCATAGAGGTGTCATCATATATATATATATCTACTACTACTTGTGACACTCTGTCACCCTGTGGCACCTATGTTAGTGGTTATACATCGCCTCCCAGGAAAACTAGGCCCGAGTAGGCCGCAAGCAAGAGTCCACAGGCCTGAGCCTCTAAGACGAAAACCTTCTTGAGACGAAAAGCAATGCGCTGACCATGCAGAACGAGTCTCAGCAAGAGCCCACCGCCAAGTCCACAATGTTGCAACCCACATGCCGAGCTCTCAGTACCAAGGTTACACCTGCCGCAGCCAGCACCCCTCTGGGTCGAAAAAGCAAATTAAATGCCCATAATTATGCTCCAGCTACGGTCTCTACACACATGACCGAGCCAAACTGACAAGATGCCAAGCTTACGAGACAGAAAGTCTCTGGGGTCCCACGTCTGGGACACAGGTTGCAACAACTAAGCGACAAGTTGGACACCTACACCGATGGGAAAGGCGTGATCATGAGCCACTAGCAAAACCTGTCCATTGTCCGCCGCTAACACATAGTTGCACAATGTTGCCAACACCATGTACCTCGCGGGTTGGGAACGGTGATGGTCCCAGGCTTTCGGGGCTCATGAGAGAACCAATCAGAAAACAAGGGGCTCAGCACTGACGCCATTAACCTTAGCCAATCACCAAGTGTCCCCTTGTAACAATTTCAGTGTAACAACTGTTAGGGACAGCCCAAGTGTACCACCTGACCAGTCCTTATCCACTAACATTTCCTTCCATAGGTAACTATACTAACCCCACCACTCGGGGAACCAACCCGAAGTGGCGTTAGGTTTTGTGACGGTTTTTCCCAGGTGACGCGAGTAGCGCATCATGCTACGGTAAAAAGGGCCTGCGAGCCCCACTAAGAATAAGAGCATCTCCCCGGATGCATAAGGACGGAGAACTATCCCTGCTGTTAAAATAATAACAGCAGTAATTACTTTGCTCTTGTGTGTGCCTCATACTCCTTTTGGGACGTGGGAGGAGTTGGGGCCTCCCCAGCGCCGGAGGCCGCAGATAGCTCTGCCGGCCCCCACGAGATTACCCCGACAGGTGCCTTGAAACACCAGTTGTTGAATAGGCACCTAACAGATATCTAATAAAATAAAATACATACAGAATTGTATTTGTAAGGGTGAGGTCCAATGCTTGGGCTGTTGTCGTATGTGAATGTCTGTTGTGTTGGTTGTGTGTCTGTTTGTTTTATGTGTCTGGTATTTAAGGTTGTGGTTGCGCACACTGGCTTGTTTTATCCATAAGGGTGAGGCCCAGTGCCTGTGTGGTTTGATGTAAGTGAATGTCTGTTATGTAGGGTGTGTGTTTGAGTGTTTAATGTGGCAATGGCTGGTATTTAAGGTTGCGGTTGTGCTCACTGGCTTATCATGACGGTAGGGGTACGATCCAGTGCCTGGTATTGTTTGTTGTATGGAAGTGTTAATTATTTTGGGTGTGTGTTTGTGTGTAGTTTAGCTAACCCGAAGGGAATGTCTAGTACATGGGGCGGGTGTAGGAGGGGAGCAGGAGCAGGGTCGTTAGTACATTAGGTATTCTCAAAGTTCTTCTAGGTGGCTAATCTTCACGATTCTTTCTAAATGTGACGCATGGAAAATCTTGACACATCTGTCTGAATGTGATGCATAAAGTATACATTGTTGCTTCATATTTGGTCATGCACCACCAAAAGTAGAAATGTCACACAACTGTTTAGCTGAGATCCAACTCAAATTTTTATTGAGCGGTATTTTATATTTCAAAAGTGGCCCTTTGTGATAACACGCGTTTCAGCGAACATAGCACCTTTCTCAAATCAGGGCTAATACAAAAAAAAAGAATGAATCAATTCTAATTAGTTTTCAAATGAATTAATACAACACAATGATGATGAATGTAACCAGCAAAACGCAAAACATTGGAAGTAATCCAAATACCAAAAAGAAAAAAAGAACAAAAACATACATCACAAATAGTATATTGCAACATTGTAGATTTGCAGTTGCACATGTGTTTAGTATGATCAGATTATGAATTTGCATTATCAATTCACCTTGATATCTCTCAAGAAATTCCTTGCACCCTTTTAAATGTGGCCCATGGCTAATATTCACAAATCTATCCAAATGTGACACATTGGCTAATAGTCACTATGTTAATTGTAACATATTTCTTGCCCCCAAAAACATCTGGGCGCAACACATTTAATTTTCCACAAAATACATCTAAATCCAGCATGACACCTGCCCCCTAATATACACGTAGGTGTAACACATTTCCTTCCACAATTCAGTACAATGGCCCCGATAATGTTGCCAAGTTGCTGGGGATCGGAGCCTGCATGGTCTGTACCCTGGATGGTTTCTAAAGCAAGGCCTCACGAGCCTATCAGCGGTCATTGACGGGAAGGAGGCAGGGTGCTTGCAGGAAGATGGAGCCAGAGGTGAGGGGAGCGGGAAAGGAAGAGTGGGCGCAGCAGAAGAAAAATGGGTGTGAAAGAGAAGATATTTTCAATTGCTCTCTCTCCCTCTCTACCTGAGAATAAAAGTCTGCAGAATGTGTAAATGATGAAAAATGGCAGAAGAATTTACTGAGGCACCGCTAACAAAGAGAGGTGCACAAAATTGTTGTAGTTGCAATGAAAATGCTTGTTTTCTCAGTTAGTCACTAGGGTTTAAACTTTCATCAGTGAGAGGTTAGTCAAATGCGCTAAAGAGATTTCGGTTTGTTTGGTAATGACAGACGTTCAAACAAACAATGATTATGTTTTAGACCTGCACACTAATAATTAATATAGCACTTTCAATAATGTATGCCTTCCTCAATAATGTATGCCTTTCATGGCAGCTTTTTTGCGAACCAAATGCCAACCATTATAAAGGGAATCTCTTAAGACTAAATCAAGCAATACAAAGATTTGAGCCCCTTTCTCTGTTTTGAAGAATAAACTGGACATACCACATTTCTCTCCTTCAAAAATTCACGTTTTTACAAGGTCAGTTATCTCATTGACAACTTGATGCATTGCTGCACAGGCAGTATATGCTAACTTTAATGGACAGCGTTTCAGCATGAATTATAGGACCAGGGACTTGAGTTCACCAAAATGCCAGGGGTAGCAGAAGTGACATCACATGACATCCGGACTCTGATTTGACACACCCAACATACCCTTTCACCCTTTGACAAAACAGGAAGTGGCATCACATAGCATTGTTCCTAAGTACACTATGAAAAATATGGTTACAATATCACTGTAATCTGATATACATCTCATACAAGAATGGATCATCATATCTATCGTTAATATCAGTGTGTATAGGCCCATATTATCAAATGACTGTGAATGCAAGCAGACTTCCAAGGCCAAATGATAATAATGTGTTATCATATAGCACTTACGCTTAAGCACTTTATATAGAAGAAATATACATACAAAATCACCCAACTTGTGTTGGAACTCATTTGTCAACCTCAGAAGGATGAAAGGCTGAGTTGGCCTTGCAGGGATTCGAACCTGTAACCTGCAGATAACACAGACATCACAGCGGTGAGCACTCAATCCACTGAGCTATCTTACTGGCTCTAGCTATCCACCCAGCTAGAGTAACATTAGCAATTACATGTCTGAATGTTCTCAAAGTCAGAAAATAAATTACACTCTGTGGTGGATACCAGTAAACTGGTAACTGAGATTTAACAGCAGGCCAGTTAATCTGCAAGCCTGGTGCAAAGTTGGCCACATCTGAAGCCTGTGTGGATCCACCTTTCAGGCTTCAAAGTTTGGCAAAATGCAGACGATTGGGAGGGTTTGTATCTGTGTATTAAATAATTTAGAGTAGTGCAGGGAAAGCAGGGCACTAACATGGCATCCCATACTCTGGGCACTCGTTACCTCATACCTGCAAACAAACATCCTGAACAGCATGCCAGGGAGATAGGAAAGATAGACACACTACAACAAAGCTTTAATTGTGGCACAATTATATCAAGGGCCACTTTAGGTGCTATAGTCAAACATTTCTACACGGTACACAAGCTTTTAGTCAAAAGGATTTTGTCAAGGGGAATGTCATGTGATGATCGTAACAGAGACAATGGCAGAAAAAAAACCATCATGCTATAACTGCAACTTGCAAAAGGCAAAATACATAGTCGGAATTATTGTACAGAATTCCAGAAAGACACATTATTTGTTATTCCTATTCTTTCTTATGCAGGGTCGCTGCTCAAGGTGTTACACTCGTTGAACCACCTATTTTTTTAAATTTTTTTTAAGAGGCCTGAACATGTAAGCTAGCTACTCCAGAAACAGCCCAGGAGCTTCCATTTTAAAAAAAAAAACTAAAAACTAAAAACTAAAACAGGGGTACTAAAGGAGACCACAGAGGTCGCAACTGCGTCCCATGGCGACCACCAAATGACGTGCTTGAAAAGGACGCAAGGCTGATCATGCCAGCACCGGCCATGTGAGCCCTTCAGAAATATTGAGAAATGTGCAAACAGGAGTCAGGAGCCGGCAACAGTGCTCACATGCACCGTGGCAACTTTAAATCCCTGAATTAAATGACAGGCTGTGTGGCAGGGAATACCGCTTCAGCATGTCTCTGTTTATCCTGGCCGCAGTGATTACTTTCAGTGTAGAACAGACACAGCACTGTCTTTAGAAGTAAGATGGCAGATATACATGTCAAGTGAAACTCACACCTGCTGTCAAGCAGGCTGCTTGCAAGTTAATGAAAGGCATTATCTGACAGTACTGTGCTGGTTTGTACTTTTTTTAAAAGAAATATTTTAATCTGTACTGTTTGCCTTGGTGAATTCAAGTTGCATTGCTGCAAAAAGAAAGCCTACATCAAGTTACGGTAATCAGTTAGAGCATTTTTGGATTAGGAAAATGGTTTAACTTTGAAACATAGTCTATTTTATAAGGATTCTGGCAAGGAAAGAATGTTTCTGTTGCATAGTAAATCCCTTTTTCATGAACGAAAAACCACAATGTATTTTCCATACCTTATTGCAGATTCCATTTTTTCTGTGGCAATGTAACTTGTATTCACATCTTCGACAACAAGAAGATGTATCAAACAATGCCTGAGAGTATTTATGTGTTTATTTATTTATTTTATTATATTGGTATTTTGTAAGGTGCTTATACATCAAGAAATTGTGTTTCAAAGCACCCACAGCGCAAAGAGAAGGGAGCAAGTGAACAGCAAGACAATGGAATATAATAACAGCGATGAGCAAAATACAAAACGGTCATAATGGACATTGTGAACATTTGGAGCCTGCAAGTGCAGAGAGAGAAGGGACAGGGGAAGGCGGTAAGTGCTAGAGGTTCCACAGAGGGGTGAAGTGCCAGAGAACCAGATTCAAGGCAACAGGTAAGTGCCACAGAGCCAGTTGCAAAGGCAACAGGTAAGTGCCAGGCAGAGAACACAGGCCAGTGGTGCCCGAAGGCAAGTGCAGTGGGAGGGTAGATGCTGCGGGCGATCGGACAGAGGGCCAGGACCCAGGAGGACACATATGGACCAGGCCACCAATCACAGCGACTGTGGAGTTTAGCACAGGAGGGAAAGAGGAGGAGAAGGGGAAGGTTTTTAGGTGCTTGTGGAACTTGAGGAGATCCGGCTCAAGACGGAGAGAAAGGGAGAGGCTGTTCCAGAGGAGGGAGCCAGCGAGAAAAGGGAACGCTGCCCACTCTCTGCTTAGAGAATGGCTTGACAAGCAGAGAGGTGGAGTCAGAGGATCAGAGGGATCTGGAAGAAGAGTATTTGGTGAGAGCAAGTTGCAGATAGTGTGGTCCCAGGCCCCAGGCAGCCTTATGGATGATGCAGAGGGATTTAAGTTTGATCCTGCAGCAACCGGGAGCCAGTGGAGAAATTCTACGGCTGGAGAGATACAGTCCCTGGGCTTAAGGCCAAGGACAGGTCTTGTAGCCCTATTCTGGATTAGCTAGAGGGGGTGGAGACAAGAAGAAGAAGAAGAAGAAGGTTGATGAAGGAAGAGGCTGTTACAATATTCCAGCCTAGAGAGTACCAGTGATCTGGAGACATTACGCTTTTGGGGAAAAGTGAGGAAAGGGAGGTTGCCCCTGAGGAGGTAGAGTTGGAAATGGGCCTTCTTGGCAAGATCCAAGATGTGACGAATTAAAGAGAGAATGAGTCAAAGATAACTCCCAGGTTTCTGGTTTCGGAAGAAAGGGGGTGAGCACATCAAGGGTGGCCAGAGTGAGTGGAGAAAACAGAGAGCAGAAGTTCCTATAGGAAGAATCTCAGTCTTGCTGGCAGTGAGATAGAGATTGTTGGAGGGACACCAAGACTGGATGCCAGACAGGCAAGCAGGAATGATAAAGGAAGTTAGAAGAGATGCAGAGGGGAGTCTGAAGAAGAGTTGGGCGTCATCTGCATAACAATGGAAGTGTGGGGAAAAAGTGGAGATACGTTGAGCAAGAGGGGCGAGATAGATGTTAAAGAGCCAAGGCAAAATGAAAGAACCCTGGGGAATGCCACAGATGGAGCTAGAGGGGGGTGAGGAGAAAGAACCCAGGATAACCTCGGAGGGATGGTCAGTGAGGAAGGACGTCAGCCAGTCCAGTATCTGCTCAGAGATACTGAGGGTGTTATGGGGCCGTTTATGAGGATAGAGTGGTTAACCATGTCAAAAGCAGGGGAGAGAGTGAGTTGAATGAGAACAGCGGTTGAGTTTGAGTCAAGAGATGCAAGAAATTATTCACAGGTCTTCAGGAAAGCAATTTCCATGCCCCTGGATGCTCGGAATGCAGATTGATGGTTATACAGACAATCCACAAGAATGATATGCTAGGTCAGTTGGGAAGTGATAGAGATGGAGCGAGAGTTAGATGGACATGAGGGGTCAGCAGAAGGCTTTTTCAGGAGTGGGTGCACAAGGGAGTGCTTGAGGAAAGAGGGGAAAGACCCAATGGCAAGAGACTGATTACAGAAGTCTGCGAGTGCATGGGCAAAAGAGTCGATATTGTCTTTAATAGTTCTGGAAGAATGGGGGAGACCTGTTGGGAAGGGACCTTCATAGAGCGACAACTCTAGTGACCTCGTCCGAAGTGATAGGAGAGAAGGAAGAAAGAGTTGGAAGGGGATGAGAAACGGAGGGTGGCAGGGTGATGTAGGGGTAGGGGTGCAAAGAGAGAACTCAGGATGTCCTGAGTTTTAGCAGTGAAGTGGGTGGCCAGTGCAGTGCACAGGACCTGGAGGGGAAGAGGTGAAGTAGAGACTACGGATGGATTGGCTAGCTCCTTGCAGATTTTAAAAAGTTCACCGTGTTAGACGCTCCAAAGATGCAGACCTGGATGTGAGCCCGTGTCTTGGAGCAAATGGAGAGACAATATTGCGTCTCGAGAAGGCGACAGTCCAGTTTATTAGAGGATGAGCTTGAGGTCTCCCACTTCCGCTCAGCAACTCTGCACTTTCATTTCAGGCTGCTAGATCAGAGTCACACCAAGTGTTGCAATTGTTGGCAGGTTTCAGATGGATCCTTATGACAGGGGCAAGAGTATCGAGAGTGTTAGTGATAGCAAGATGTAGATTGTTGAGAGCAGAGTCAATAGTTGAGTCAGTAGTTGGGGGAGGGGTATGAAGGTGGAAGCGAATACAGCAACTGACACTCATTTCATCGGACAGATGTGCGCAAATGAGGCTGGCAGAGCTGGGGGTAATTCCGTCAGAGGGCTGATGGGTCTCAGGTGGGAGGAGAGAGTGGTCAGACCAGGACAGAGCGGTGAAGAATGGGGTAGAGAGCGAAAGGTCAGTATATATGAAAGCATTGGGAGTGTGTCCAGCCGAGTGGGTAGGACCAGAGGGTAGAATAGAGAGGGAGAGAGAGGTGCAGAGGTCACAGAAGAGTGTGGAGGCAGTGATTAAGAATCCAGATGGCTGTTGAAGTCACCCAGAAGTCAGGAGAGAGGAGGAGAAATCGGCCCATTCTGACAGAAAAGAGTAAATAGGTCCCGGGGGCCTGTAGATTGTGGCAATGGTAAAAGAGGAAATAGGATAGATGCCAAGCTTGCAGACTAGGCTTTCAAAGGAGAAGTAGGGCTGGGTGGGTATGAGTGAAGAATGGGACCACTCAGGGAAGATCAAGGCTACTCCACCGCCAGTGCAGTTGGGACAGGGCTTTGAAGTGATCTTGTAACCATCAGGGGAGTAAAGGGACAGGAGTAGATGCTGCACAGTCACTAGACAGCTCACCAGGCAGCTTAGCAGCCGGGGTAGTTGGTAATTTAAAAGCCAAACTAGATTTGACTTTGCCAGAAAGTACTAAAATAGCACACAATGGAGAATGCAACAATATGAAAAAGTACCTCGATTTGACATTGCCAGAAAGTACTAAAATAGCCCAAAATGGAGAATGCAAAGATTTAAAAAGCACACCTCGATCTGACTTTGCCAAAGAGCACCAGTGCAGCAGAAAAAGGGTTAGGCACAAGTAGGAAGCAGAGACAGTTTAAAAATGAGATGTACAGTAGTAACCATTTCAAGT
The DNA here is from genome assembly GCF_040938575.1 of Ambystoma mexicanum. Lineage (NCBI taxonomy): Eukaryota > Metazoa > Chordata > Amphibia > Caudata > Ambystomatidae > Ambystoma > Ambystoma mexicanum. Next base: position 744,915,586 of record NC_090928.1, read on the forward strand.
TGGAGGAGGACACAGATTAGTGAGGCTATGTGCCAAGGGAGACCAGAGTCAGTAGGCAGGAAGGTGGAGAGTTTTGATCCAAGACAGTTTATCTAGTGTGCTTACCGGTGCAGGGTGGTGGCAAATTGTTCATAGTCTTTAAAGCAGCAGCAGTTAGATTATTCTGTAAGCAGTGCATGGATGGAAGGATGGCAGGTGCAGCAGCATGGAAGGGATCCTTCCAGTGCCGGAGAGGGCCAGACAGGGGCCTTAGTTATGGGCCTGCTGGCTTCCTGATTGGATCTTAGAGGCCCAGGCTGGCTAATCGCAGTTGATGCAGGGCAGGCTAGTGAAGCACTGGTTTAATGAAGAACATGTCAGCCATGATGAAATAGTAAGTCACACAAGGTGTTCAGAAGCCCATCAGGGCCACTGTGATGGAATTGTGGTTAACACAGCACAAAATGAACATGGGGTGTACAGCCCAACAAGCAAAGCCAGCGGGCCCCACTCGGGAATCTCAAAAAGTAAATTACACAAAACCACAAAGGTTGATGGAACACATTCCACAATTTACTCCAAGTCCATCTGGGCTTACCTGCAGTGCAGCGATGTCATGTTGAACAATGGGGATACCTCCAGGCCAAAATTCTTTCCAGGAAAGCTGCAGCAGTCTCACTCAGTGCAGACAAGTAGAACAAGCAGGACTGGGGGGCCTAGTTGTGGGCCTTTGCCTACTGGCTCACTGATTGGATCTTAGAGGCCTAGGCTGGCCAATCGCAGGTGATCCAGTACAGGCTGGTAAAGCACTGGTTCAATGAAGATCATGTCGGCCATGATGAAATAGTAAGCCACACAAGGTATTCTGCAGCCCATCAGGGCTACTGTGATGGAATTGTGTTTAACGTGGCACAAAATGAACGAGGGGTGCACAGCCCAACAAGCAAAGCCAGCAGGCCCCACTCGGGAATCTCAAAAAATAAATGGCACAAAAACACAAGGTTGATGGAACAAACTCCGCAATTCACTCCGAGACCACCTGTGCTTACCTGCATTGCAGTGATGCCGTGTTGAACAATGGGGATTCCTCCAGGCCACAACGCTCTTCGGGAAACCTGTAGCAGTCTCACTCGGTCCGGACAAGTAGAGCAAGCAGGTCTGGGAGGGCATAGTTGTGGGCCTTCATGGGGGGATGGCTCAGCCTGCCGGCTCCCTGATTGGATCTTAGAGGCCCAGGCTGGCGAATGTCAGGTGATGAAGGACAGGCTGGCGAAGCACTGGTTCAATGAAGATCATGTCGGCTATGATGAAATAGTAAGCCACACAAGGTACTGTAAAGGCTCACTCCCCGTAGTGCCAATACAAACATAATAAATTACACATCCCAGTAGGGAATGAGACTAGGAGAACAGGTTGCAAAGTTAATAAGTTTTTATGTGAAATAGGCATCCTGAGAACTCTGCTGCCTCGAGAGCGCTCTGGCAAACAATACACGTACATGGGTTTATAAATAAAAACAGCGTCATTGATGAGGCCATTAACATAGGGTATAACATTAGTACAGGATTGGTTGGGGATTGATGTTACATATAGTCCTGTAGGCGCTGCTTCTTCCGGATAGGCTTCCCACTTGGCGGGAGGGTGAGCTTCACAAGCTCCAGCTGCCTGTGTCCGGAAGGGGTGAGGGTTAGGTCACGGCGAGATAGAGTTGACACTAACAATGCTGGCATGAGAAACTACCACTAGACATATAATAAACAACAATCACTAATATACCTTTGAGTAAATCTTGCAGACCTATAAATTTCATACACATGATTACATCGTCTTTCATTGGGATTTTTATGAGATACAGGGCTTAGGGATCTTGTCCTCTGTGATAACCTGGGTGACTGGGCGGTTCTCAGCACATCAAGGAGAGTGGGGAGTATAATGACATATGTTAGTTTTAGGACACAATATACTGCGACAGAGGTCTGGAGTTAGTGGTGGCACTCTGGGGTGGGCTGCACAGCAGGGTCACACTTCTGATACATCAAGAGAATACCTTAGGAGGGCACAGGGTTACATTGGTAGTAATTTTCCAACAGCAGGGTTAGGAGGGCAGGGGCAGGTTTGTGGAGATGGATGAGCTACAAGTCATGGCTAGAGCCGGTTCACACACAGGACAGTGTTCTCAGAGGAAGAGTGAGAAGATACATTTTGTTATTTGTTTCAATTATCCCCGGCGCATCCGTGAGAAAGGGATTTGTGAAGCTTCAGACAGGGGAAGAAAAGTTGGGGGCCATGAGCGCGCTGTGCGCGGTGCTGCAGAGAGGAGAGAAGTTTTTTCGTAGTATTGGAGTGCGGCCTAGTCCAAAGATAGAGTCGAGGGCACACAAAATGGAAGCCAAGTGTATCTCACAATAGCCCCACCTATGCTGATGTTAGCATAAGGGCAATGGAGGCGCCCCCCGCTAGTGCGTGACCAAGTGGTCCATTTCGTATAGAATGTACAGGGATGCCCAAATGGCCCTTCACTCCCTCACATTATTCAGCAGCCCATCAGAGCTACTGTGATGGAATTAGAGTTAATGCGGCACAAAATGAGCATGGGGTGCACAGCCCAACAAGCAAAGCCAATTGGCCCCACTTGGGAATCTCAAAAAGCAAATTGCACAAAAACACAAAGGTCGATGGAACACACTCCACAATTCACTCCAGGCCCATCTGGATTTGCCTGCAGTGCAGTGATGCTGCATCGAACAATGGGGATGTCTCCAGGCCAGAAGGCTCTCCGGGCAAGCTGCAGCAGTCTCACTTGATGCGGACAAGTAGCACTCCTGCGACATGTCTGCATCTGTCCTTGTTACCAATCATGAATCCTTACTTCCTCTAAACCTACATACCACACTTATTTGCTTTAGTGATAAAGGGTCCTTATTTAACGTCAAATGTCAGTTCATCAAACTCCTGCAATCACCATGCCCCTTAGTAACTTAGTAGGTGATGTTATCACATATGCATATTTATATTAAAAAGGATCTATGTGATTACTGCGCATTGGTTAATTGCGCATCTTAAAATATCCAATCGCAAAATCCTGTTGCGCTGTGATCAAATAGATCACTATCTGCTATCCCACATCCCCCTGGCCCACAATTAAATGTTTCGGCAGGACACACAGAAGTGTCTTGCCGACTATCCTGTAAACCAGCTGCGTCAGTTCCATCCCACTAAAGTGGGTCGGAACTGGCACCGCAGGGTGCTTTTTTCTATTTTCAACATTTTTCTTTTCTTTATTGTCCCACGCTTCCAATGTCATGGAAGCAGGGGACACCCCTGCAACCTCAAAACCCATAATGCCAAACAAGGGGAACTGGGGACACCCCTACAACCCCAACTCCACTGTTCGTCATTATGGCATTCATTTTTTTGGTCAATGCTGAATGCGCAGTAAATGCACATTCAACTTTTTTTTTAATCTTTTGGGCCTGTTCCTTATAGAAACATCTCAAGTTCACCCCTTTGAGAACTCTGGCTAGGTCTGGCTTTTGGGATCTAATTACATTGTTTTCTGGGACTTATAGCCCTGCATTTTGTGTTGGCAACCAACATACAAATACAAATACTACACAAGAATACAGAATGAGAAGAGCTAAAAAGCCACAAATTGCCAAAAATCGAAACCCTTACCAAGAACAACTAAAGACTTAAAAGGATAATGTGTACTGGGAGGCCCACAGTTTTGTAAACTGTGCAAACCCAAAACCTAAGCTCACAGCCAGACTTTCCCACTTGACCAGTCTGTGTGGTCGTGGGCAAATCACTACATACATGGATCTTATTTTCTGTGGTTTCTAAAACTGGGATCAGAAGTGATACTGTGAAGTGTGAGTTTCACAGAAACGTCTCACTATAGTTTTTGATACATATCTTATGATAATATTGATAATTTATTTTAAGTATTTGAGTATTTACATAATACACATCATGGGCTACATTTTCCCATACCTTGATAGTTGCTTGTGGCATTGTCACTTGTGCGCCCCAGTTCCCTTCTAACAGAGAAGTGAAATAATGAAGTACTACAATGTTTGTTGGGAAAAAAGTGCTTGCGTGGACCTTTAATGTGCAAGGAATTCACCAGCACCACTTCTTCTGTGGTCCGCACCAGCTTCACATTTTGTGATTGGGGCAGTTGGATGCTGGTCTTGGATATGGGGGTGCTTACCTAGACATGAGGCAGGACACATGCCATAGCTTGCTTTATTTTTTCTCCCCTCTCTCCCCCATCTACATGTGGGTTCTGCCTTCTGCTCCCACGTGTACCCATTGAGACACTGAGAAAGCTCCCCTGAGGCTTACACCCCCTAGCTTCTCTGTTTGCTGCTTCTCTGGCCCTCCACAAACAGGAAGACATGAGCCAACTTAACGTTAATAATGTTATCTGACTGAGAAGGGTTTAATGCTTCTCTAGCTCATCCAAGACACAAACTTGTGGTGTCACTCCTGTAGAGCAGTTCATTCTTTTGGCTATGGTTCACTCAGACATGGCACACAGATCTAATTACCCCATTTATACAATTCCACACACAATTCAGCGGAATTAACAGACAGGTATAAAAATCGAAATGTATTTTTAAAACATTTGAAGCTACTTAATTTAAGTGTGTTTCCAGCTTTATCCTGGAGATAACTACAAGCTGTATGTATTCAACAAACATGCATTTGCTTTAAATTATATTTTACCTGCCTATATGACTCTCACTAGTATAAGGCTACAAAGGCATCCACTTTCAGTCACGACAATCTCCATACAAATATGGGCCTCATTCCAGGTTTGGCGCTAACCATGGAGTAATTAGCTCCATGGTTGCCTCCGAATCCGTCCCAAATCCGGCATGGTGAATGGAGTAATTACCGGTCCATTCCAGGGTTGGAGGGACCGGTAATTCCCCATTCACCTTTTGCCCTTCCCCACTCCCATTTCTGCCCCATAGGGCTCAATGGGAATGGGGAAGGAGGTAATTACACCACCGTAAATTACGGTACCGTAATTACCTCCGAAGTACTTTTGCGGGTCCTGTACTTTACTCCTGCTAAAAGCAGGAGGTAAGGAAGGACCCGCAAAGGGACCTCGGAATACGGAGGTAAGGGATTACTGGCATCGGCACCCTTACCTGTGCCGGTAATTCCTTACCTCCAACCTCGGAATGACGCCCCTTGTATTCTATAAACACTAGACATAATGGGCCTCATTACAACCCAGGCGTTAAGGGGTTAACGGCGCCGTAAAAGGTGTTGGCGCCGTTAAACCCTTAACGCCTGATTACGAGGTCCCTTTGTGGGTTGCACTTTAACACCTGCTTCTTGCAGGCGTTAAAAAACCAACCCGCAAAGGGACCTAGGAGCTAATTACGGCACCGTAATTTACGGTGCCGTAATTAGCGCCTTCCCCATTCCCATTGAGCCCTATGGGCCAAAAATGGGAATGGGGAAGGGGCCATGGTGAATGGGGAATTACCGCCCAGCCAACCTTGGAATGGGGCGGTAATTCCGCCATTCACCATGGCGGACCCCGGCATGGACCATGGTGCTACTAGCACCATGGTTTAGCGCCGGGGTCGTAATGAGGCCCAATGACATTTCTGCTTTGCATTGATCTCTGTATAAACATCACTAATCTCTCTCAATAGAACCCTTTAAATAATGCTAAAATGGTAATACATTTGATTGTCTCCAGTGTCTAGGCAAATATGGTGCCGCAGAAAATTACATCAATTAACATTCAGAATAGATATATGCGCCAACACCCTGGTGCAAGTGTGAGGAAGTAAACATAGATGCTACGTTGGTTAACATAGGACTATGGGCCTCATTACCCGGTAGGCGGTGAGCCATGGCGCTATTAGAGCCATGGCTCATGCCGGTAAAATACCGGCACCGCCTTGGCGGAAAGGGGATTTACCGCCCCATTCCAAGGTTGGTGGGGCGGTAAATCCCCTTTCCGCCATTGCCCTTCCCCATTCCCATTTCTGCCCCATAGGGCTCTATGGGAATGGGGAAGGTGCTAATTACGGCACCGCAATTTTGCGGTGCCGTAATTAGCTCCGAGGTCCCTTAGCGGGTTGGATTTTAACGCCTGCAAAAAGCAGCCGGTAAATCCCCCAACCCGCAAAGGGACCTCGTAGTAAGGCGGTAGGGATTTACCGGTACCGGTATTTTACCGGTACCGGTAAATCCCTACCGCCATCCGCGTAATGAGGCCCTATGTGTTAAGCCATGTACATGCAAAAGATGACTTGTTTGCATTGCATTACCTAAGTCTGAACCCACGTATAAACAATGATACCCAAAAAGGGAATGTGTAATAAAGCTGGAGGTAATAAGATAGGCAACCATGAATTTATGTCTGAGGCCGACACACTCGAAAGACCGGAGCTTCACTTAAAAAAAAAAAAAAAAAAAAAAAAGAAAACAAAGACCTCTCAACCACTAATATGTGGAATAAATCTGTAAAAACAGTTGGAGCGATACAGTACTTCTTATACTAAATTCCTTATTATTATAACTTACAGTATAACAGGATTGTACTAGTCACATGCTCTTTGCCCAAAATGATAGATATGACAAAAATGTCTGTGATAGACTCTTAAGATGTGAGTTCAGAATTCTTTTATTAGGTACTCTCACTGTAGTACATTCAGCCTGACGACATTCAGCCGACACGTGTTTCGATAAAGCATCTTTTTCAAAGCTGACAATGTTAATCATAATGTCAACAAAAACATATAACCATTAAATGTGTGTAATAACAAAATAAGTATAAACAGAAGTTACATACCAGTGGCAAGATATGGAGTGCAAACGAGAACAGGAGAGACAGAGACTGATATTGAATAGGCTGTTTTATCTTTGTACACAAGCACAACACAAGATTTTCTGTGTCGTGAGCTAATCATACAGTTTAATATGCTTTATGTTCTTGAAACATGCCTGTTAGCCATAACTATGAATGCCTTAAGCACCCTAATTCTGTTAAATGCACACACATTGCATTCTCTAAATCTAAATGGGGCCAATTGCTGAGTGAATGACTTGCCCACACCCTGAGTGGCTGTGTGGTTATTGTCTATCTGATTAGACTATGGTGTTGGTTGGTTAGTACCATGGGAGTTCATTATTAACGTCTGAAATGCATTGTTCGATTTTGATGTCATGAATTTAACTCACCCTTATCACTTAATAAAGGTGCTCTGCAATATAAATGGAATAAAGTCAGATATTGTGCTATGCCCAATTGGTGGGTCTATTTGAAAATGTACCGATGTACCATTAAAGTTGCCAATTAGGTTAGATAGTAGCAGTTTGTCAGCCATTCTCCAAATACTGTGAAGAATTGACAGTTATCATTAAAGTCATTGTCAGGCATATGCCTATGACTACCGTTATAGCAGATATTCACCTGCTTTACCTTCATATGATATGTTATGTGGTCTGCTTTTATAACCGTGTTGGCCGCTGCAAATTAGATTCTTAAATATATGCCTGTAAGAGACAGGAGTGTCCCATCAATGCCAGTGTTTCAGGTGACATCCTTGTAAATATAATAATTTACTAGATAGGTGCAGCGCTTGATAGTGTTAATCTTAAACTCCACAGTCAGTGTGTGGCTCTAAGCTTCAAATGCACACCCTAAAGAACCTAATATCTAAACACCTTCAAGACTCACCTTGTATAGTGTTAGATGTCTTGTAAAGAGTCATCTGCAATGGCAACCCGCAAGACTCAGCACGTGGGTGTCATTTTAATTTGTTGTTTATACTAGCATGTGTGTGTGTGATGTCACACGTACGTTGTGCGCAATGGCATACCCATGTCAATAGCCTGAACGTGTTGGCAGTTTGCCGGTGCGTTAATGATAAATCCCATTACATCTTCACAAGAGTTGGGTTCTATGATTTAAGTCCCAATTACAGTACTGTATATTAATATTGTATTTGTCAAATGTTGGCAATGACCGAGGTGGGCGGTAAGGGGTTAACATCACCGTTAAAGGTGCCGGAGCCGTTAACCCCTTACCGCCCTATTACGAGGTCTGTTCGCGGGACCCGTTCTTGACGCCTGGTTTTACCAGACGTCCTTAGCGGGTCCCATGAGCGGCCCAGCATGCTAACAACAGGTCCGTCATTAACAGGCCCGTTGTTAGCATGCTCCCCATTCCCATTGAGCCATACGGAGGATCAAATGAGAATGGGGCTGGTCCGGGTCTGGGTTCCCTGAATGGGTTAATACCGGGCCCTCCATGGTCGGAACGGCCCGGTATTTCCCCATTCAGGGAACCCGGACCTGAGTTTGGCGGCAGCCATGCCCTTATTAACGGCATGGCTACCTCCAAACTCGTAATGAGGCCCGATATATTATACATGTAAATCAATTGTCACCAATGGCTGTTTGGACAGTGTATATCACTGACAGGTTCATTATAAATTAATTGTTAGTCTGTGTGCTCTGTGAAATTCTCCCCTTTGTATGTTAGTGATAGTGGATCTCCTGCGGCAATTGCTGGCATCTAAGGTGGAATTAACTTCTGTAGGCTTTTGGAATGTTGTAGTCTCTATTTTGCCTTTTTTATATAAATGTGCAGATCAAGGAAGTGTATATTATTAGGATCACACTGCTCAGTAAGAGTGCTACCATAATCATTGCTATTTAAATGTCTTGTGTATTCTTCAAATTAATCAATTGATCATTTCCATATTATTAGAATTTCATCGTGCATCATCTTCAAACAATTACATTTTGTGCAAAAGCACTGCTGTCTAATGCATGAGTATCCTCATAATGAGCCATAAAAAGATTGGCAAGTGATGGAGCATATTTAGCCCCCATTGCCACTGCATTCATCTGTAAATAGTATGTGTCATTGAATTAGAAAGCATTATTGTCTGGTGTAAATCTGAGAAAAGCTTTCAGCATCTCCACATGTAGAGAATATGATGCTGAGAATCCTCAATATGTATAATCAATCGCCCTGATCGGATAATAATGCATTTTAGAGATGATTGCGATTATCGCATAGATCAGCTCTACACGTTTCAACCCAAATTTGATGACACCAATTGAATTAGTTCAAGTGAAGGCACACTCAACTCTTCACAGGGCTGCTTGAATGTAGAATCAGGACAATCTTTCCACACAACTCTAACTGAGGCTACCGGCACTGTTACACGTACTAATATACAGAGAAAGGTTTTTTTTAGAAGGGATATTTCAGTACAGGAAGGTTACCCAAAAGCATTACCAAACATGTACGATTTCAGAGGATCCACTAGCTACACATATCTCAATAAGAAGCAAAACATCAGGGGCTAGAGGGGAACAGGAGGAAGCTCAGATGAAGAGTGAGGGACAACAGGAAGACTGACAGGTTTGGGCTCATGGAGACAGGTAGTGAAATGATCAGCAAAAGCCTAGTTATTCATTTGTCTAATCGTCAACTAACTGGGGCAGAGGAGTCCATCTTAAATAAGGGGATGTCCATTGCACCAATGACAGGAACTGCTTTTACTAATTTTCAGATAGACATTTTTAAATTTGTCAGAAAATTGAAATTATAGAGCTTTTTCGCCAACAAATCAAAGACATTCATATCACATTGACCTGAGAGACCTTTGAGTCCATTTTCTATTGAGGACATTGAGAATACCCATCTTTTGATATCTCTTAGAACAGAGACCTTGGCTAGTCGGGATGAAATTCACATAGATTTAGAAATACAAGCAAGGAATTTGAAATCGAAAGAACTGAGACCAAAATTTAAATTCATTCCACAGATCACTACAGAAAGTATAATCAAAACCCTGCAAAAAGAAGTGATAACTGATACACAGCAATACTTAGATTCTAAATTGAAAAGACAAAATAAAGCTGAATACAATCTTAGAAAAAGTGAGCAAATGGCTCTTGATGTTCCAGTCAGGGACACAAGCATAGTAATTAAGGTAGCGGATAAGGGAGGCAATGTTGTTATTTTTAATAAACATTAATACATTCCCATGGGTACCATGCATCTAGTGAGGCCAGGATGCTATAAGAAACTGGTCCCTAACCCTGCCAAGACCACAGTTCAGGAACTAGAGAAACTAATAATGGAAAGGCATGAATTATGACTGTTGGTGGATGAAGAAAAGTCCTTTTTGTACATCGCACAACCAACCATGCCAACTTTATACTTTTTACCCAAGATCCATTAACCTTTTGAAGGATTACCTCAAGTATGGCCTGTTATGAGAGGCATAGGTTGGCCGACTGAAGAGTTGTCCAAATATATTGACAACTCAATTAAATAACATGTACTTAAATTACCATCCTATATCAGGGACAGCACTCAAGTACCTTAGTTCATGTAAGACATAGAGTGACACGCCAATTATCTACTATCCACATTGGATGTGACATCATTATACACCTCCATTGAACATTTGCTGGCTATCAGGGTGATTGCTTATATATAAATTGAGGATTCTCAGCATCATATTGTGGAGATGTTGAAAGCTTTTCTCAGATTTACACTAGTCAATAATGCTTTCTTATTGAAAGACACATACTATTTACAGACCAGCTGAGTGGTAATGGGGGCTAAATATGCTCCACTTATATGGTTCATTATGAGGATACTCATGCATTAGCCAACAGTGCTTTTGCACAAAATGTAATTGTTTGGAGATGATACATCAACAATATTCTAACAATAACAGTATTTTGAAGGACATTTTTAAATGAACACTTAGGGAGCCCTGGTGTAAATTTGATTTGGAATATAATGGGTATGTTTTCATTTCAGTGTGAAAAATATCATGCTGCTGACTAGTAGCCAGGCATACATGCCAATAATGCTAGTTTGCCATGTACCTATGTCACGTTGCATATCACTTTCCTATGGCAAGTGGCAAGGGAACATTGTGTGTCCCGGTGGTCCATGCTGTTCAGTTTGCCTCTTGCTGCACGTGTCTGTTCCTTCTTTATCTGAGTCACACCATTCTAATCTGTCCTCTTTCTTTTCTGCGTTCCAACATGGATGTTCACTCTATTTCTGCACCTCTATCCTTCATTCGCATTCCCCTCTTCTTTTGTCATTTCTCCCCAGTCCTATTTTATGCTGTCCACTTCTGCTCGTAACCTCGTTGTCATGTTTGGCACATAATTTACTTTCTCAACCCATAGCTCTTATGACTGTGATACTCGTTTTTACTTGTACAATGTTTACAATCCGTGTGTGTTCCTTGCATTTGTTACAACCAAAATCTTGAGTACTTGTCTTATATGTTCGTGCCTGGACTGCCACTTGGCACGTCTCACTCACCTTCTCCTCGTTCAATGCTCAACCTTTAATTCCGCTGTTCGTCTTTGGTTTTGCTTGTCTCCCCAATCCTTTATTTCTTCATCTCCCGCTTTGCTGCATTGGCTCCCATTTCATTCTCGTATTCTCCTGTGCTTCCTTTGTTTTGTCTTGAAGTGTGTTCATGTTCTTGTTACTCCTTAACTCTTCGTTCTGCTTCTTCTCTTGCAAGTTTACACTCTTTATTTCAAGACCAAACATTTTTCTTCTTCATCTTCATAACTTTTATTTATACGGGAAGCAATGTTGTTATTTTGAATAAACATTAATACATTCACATGGGTTATTTCTGGCACACACGTGAAAGTACCGTCTAAGTACCGCTTTGCCGTGTGGTGCTGCTCCTGGACTCCTGCTTGGTGCTACTCCGCTGCGGGACTTTTTGCGGACTTTCGTGTGCCTTCCTGTTGGCGCTCCAGGTGACTTACACGAACGGATTGAGAAGCCAGTTAGGTGGTGAGGATCGCCCCAAGATCACTGTGTGATCATTGTTTATTTGTTTTCAGCTCTTTGAGTGGCTGAATTCAGTGGACCGCCCCCCTGCCTCACAGCCCCACTCCTACAAGACGGGCACGGCCGTGCACAGCGCGCGCGCACATGTACAAGTACCGGCTGAGTACTGCTTTGCCGCTTAGCCACGCAGCAGCGGATGGGCGGCCACAACGCTTTCTGGCATTTTATATTTCTCCCTTTGCCTTGCAGTTTGATCTTTTGCTTTAAAGGTATGTGTTGTGTGTATCTCTTCCCTTTTATGGTAACACCCTGCACCATGTCTACTTCTATCAAGTCTTTAAAATCAGGCATGCCTAAAATTGGTGCTGACCTATATAACATCTCGACTTTGGAATCTCAAAAGATCTTTTTTGCAAAGAGACTAAAAGAGAATCAAGAGAAGAAAAAGAAAAGAGGAATCTTGTTGAATGTTGATATTCGTTCCTTTTGTCAAACAGATGGTGTGAAGAAACAAAATGTAGCCTCTATAGAGACAACCCCTGTTCCAAAACTAAAATCATTGTGCTCCTTGTCGGTGCTATACCTTCTCAGGAAGCTCCAGACCAGGGAAATGTACACGAGTTGAATGAGAATACTCTGAATATGCCCAGTAAAGAATTAGCTGATGCTTCTATTGCGTTGGCATGTAAATCGGGTGAAATATGTGTAACCCAAATTCCTAAACTCGATGCTAAATTACCAGTGGATTTGACTGGATCACTGCTAAAAAATCCCCTTTTGTGCTCAGTGCAGGCACAGCATTTGTTAAGAAATGAATATGAGAAACTGACACTAGTTGGTGAAGTTGATGCAGAGGCGATTGACTTCATGAATATATCAAATTCTCATGAATCTGCTACTCCTGATGTGCAATATATCTGCTCCAATACAGGTGATTTGATACAACTTAATGATGGCTCTGCTAGACAGAGCTTGCCCATTAGAGAGACTAATTCAGTTCTGCAGGATAAGGACAAACAAGAGCTGTATAAATCACCTGTAATGTTCGATAAGTCACCTTCTAGTATTTCCAATCGGTCACTCTCTTTTGTAGCGCCCACTCCTAGGCGCCCCCAATTTCATGAAACCATTGGCAATCACCCATATTTTATACGAGATCCACAGGCCAATTATAGTGACAATAGATTCTCTTTCCCTGAAGCGCCCGCTCTTAATAATCCTTTAATTGCTATGAATACGGTGCTACTTTCCTGGCAAAGCTATATGAGACGCTAGATGAGAAAGTAAAAAACAGACGGACCTTATTCAGCAATCTCATGAAAATATTCTTCGTGAGATAGGAATAAAGATTCAATATGTTACTAATTTGTCATCTGACCATATTAGTTAGGGTACTCAGACGAACATAGTTGATAAGGGCATTTCCATCTATCCCGTCCCAAAAGAGCACGTACCATCTGCAATCTACCCTGACATTGTTGTTATTGATGATCCTCAGGAAGCTACCCAAACAACTTTGAAGGAAGACCCATCCTTAACAATTGAGCTTCCCTTGAAAACACCAATTACCACTCTGGCTCCGATGTTCATCAACACAAAAATGTCTTCCTCAAATATCACAAATCATAATGAACTATCTAATTCAATGCAAATTACTAGTGAACCACCTAGTAGAATTAAAAACAAAAAAGCATCAAGATTACTTACGGCAGCTAAAAAAAAAGACCTTTGCACTTTAAACGGGATATTCAGTTGCAAAGGAAGGAGTCACTAACATACAACACACTGGATGACTTACTGGCTGTTTCAGCCTCCTCGTCTTTTTTGAAAGCTCCAAGTTCTACTTTGAATTCAAAACCAATAGCTTCTACACTCTCAGCAGAAATAGTGAAGAAGTCACAAACAAAAGTGTTTACAGGTACTCAAGCGACAACAGCTATCAAGGATATCACCTTAATGCCAGAAGGTAATTCACTTTCTGACAATCATCAAACACATGAAGGGCTAGCTACAAACACAGAGTGTACATTGCAAGAGCTACGAAATGAGATGCAAGCCTCTTTTGCAAATTATAACAAGGAAAATGAAAACATCAAACAGCTCATGTTGCTATCGAAGCAAGGGTTGAATGATGATGCTAGTTAATTGCTGCAAACCACCTACCCGAATGTTAAACCGCTTCTGAAAGGCCCAGGGTTGTTGAGCCTGGACTATGATTCACAGGTGAGCATGAGCTCTAATATGGCACCCCCACATTCATCAGCTGGCAGGCTAAATTCAGTGCCTAATGTTGAGCCTAGATCATCTCTTCCCACCTTTAAGGGCCAAGCTTAATTTAAAAAACACCATCGCTTACTGATCAAATGTCGAGGCCACCCCTTCACTAAATATGATCTGAACCGTGCTAGTGTGCTCAACATCTGCGTGCAAATAATGTCTTAGAAGATCTTACCTCAGCACACATTGATTTAGTTGAATTTGTAAATCCCCCCGACCTTACTGAGGCTCGACTGTACATTCGATCGGGTATGATACTTAACACTTTATGGTTAGCTCGGACAGTCTTTTATAATCTAGGCTTTATCTTGTGTCAAGATGTGTATGTGCAGGAACAAACAATGGTTAAATCAATTCTACCCCAAACTAGAATTTACGGGGAGAAAAGTGTTGCTCAAATGAATTCTGAACTAAGTTCTAACGATGCATGGGTGAATCGAAGCCATGGTGGAAGATCATAACAATCCCAGACAGTTGATTCTGTTAGCCTTGTCTCCTGGAACACTAGGGGATTTAAACATCTTATCAACAGCAAACGTTAGGATCTTTTACAATATGACATTATAGTCCTCCAGGAGACTTGGCTTCGAACAGCCCTAGTCTGGGATATTTATGATATGTATCTGGTACCTGCCATTGCATCTTTAATGGGCAGGCCGATGGTAGGCCTAATGATGGCTTTTCGCAAGGATATACACTTTACTGTTATATGGCATAGATCCCTGTCACCTTGTTTTCAAATCGTAAAATTACGACGAGGAGTAACTTACTGTGCCATAGTAAATATCTACTGGGGCAGGAAACATCTCACCTCGGATGAATTTTTTGATCAATTTCACAGCATCTTGGATCAGCTTCTATTGGATAATTCCATCATGGATTCTTTCATCATGGGTGATTTGAATATGCACTTACTGTCCGCATCTACGTCATCTAGAACAACCGATGAACATCGCTGGTTAATGTTGATGGCCAATAGAAATTTTGTAATGCTGAATGGTTCAGTTCATGGAGATGTTCCCCCAGGGCACATGGCATAACAAGGGCTCTCACTCCACGCTGGATTACATTTATGTCAATAACCAGTTTTCTTCTAAAATTCTATCCCTTAATATAAAAGCTACAATAATGAGCGATCATAGTCAGCTAAGTTTGACTTGCAATTGGCTGTTACTACAATCTAGGATCATTAATTTAAACATAGCGAGTTTACTAGTCAGCAATGCGGGTAACCGTATAAAGTGGTCCAGATCCAAATTACTTCGCCACAAGCAAAATTTGAGCGATGCATATGGTGATTCCAATGTTTCTGACAGCCCTTGTTATATCCATGCTATGCAATCATTTTCATCCAAAGGTTCAAATGCTCACGGGGGCCATTCTAATCATATTCACAAATTTGACATAGAGGTAAAACATAAGAAGAGGGACTTAAGAAAACACATAAAGATGTTGTCAAGGGACTCCAATGAATCCTTAGCGTTCAAACTTGAGCAGATAAAACAACTAAAAAAATCATATAAAAAATGGCATTTGGGCCGTCGTGCCCTTCAAGAACACGATTGGAAATCCTATTTTGATAACATCTATCGCACTCCATTTTTAGAGGTTTGCTTAGAGTGGGATAAAATTGATGTGGATTATACAGTAAAGTTTGACACATAGGATATATTACATTATATATTATATTATATATATATATCCAAGTTGAGCACTTCCCGAGCATCTGGCCCGGATGGGCTTCATAACTCGTTGATCAAGCAGAATAAGGTCATATGGGCAGATATTTTACAGCTTATTTTCTCTGAGATAATGAGAACTGGAAATATACCCTCCTCTTGGAAAACATCTGTGATTCTCCCTATATTCAAGAAAGGAGATCGTACAAATCCATCATCTTGTAGACCGATTGCTCTCTTGGATTGCCTGGGGAAAATCTGCCTGTATGATTCTGTGTGAATTCAATAATTGGTTAAACAAATTGAATTATAAGGACCCAGTTTCAAACAGGTTTTATTCCAGGTCTAGGCACTGCCATCAATTTAACAACTCTGAATGCCATCATCAAACAGGGGAAACGGAACAAACAACCAATATACACTGCGTTTGTTGATTTCAGGTCCGCTTTCGACCTTGTCTCAAGAGAACTATTATTTAAAAATTTGCTGGATTTGGCATGTCCCTGGTCTATTTTAAAATGGATCATGGAATTCCACTCCAATACCTCCATTCAAATCATTGTCAGTTTTTAATAAAGGTTTGTCATTTGCACCAAGTCACCAGCCTGATCTCATTGATTTTCAAATAGATTTGTTCAAGTTCATACGGAAGTTGAAGCTTAAAAAATTCTTTCATACACAGGTACAGCAATATAAACTTAAGAGCACCCCCAGTACTCCCAGTCAGTTCACGTTATCAGACATAGAAGATACTACACTACTTCTGTCTCTGTCTGAGGCTTCTGATTATCAGGAAGGTCAATTACAACAAGAATTGGGTATCCATCAATTGAATTTAAAACTGACGGAACATAAGAAGACATCTAAATTTGTACCGGCATCTCATAATGAGAGTGTAATTGATACATTCCATCAGTCAGACAGTTACAAATGATCTATACGATCTCCCCAAGAGAACTTTGCAACGTTATAATAATCTTTCAAATGTGGAACAGCAAGCTTTAAATAAATTGATGCAGGATTCCAGCATAGTCATTAAGGAAGCCGACAAAGGCCATAATATAGTCGTACTAAATAGAGATGATTATATTAAGATGGCAAATTATCACTTAGCCACCCCAGGGTGCTATCAACTACTGCCTGAGAATCCTACTTTGCAAACAGTTTCAAAAATATCAAACCTGATTCAAAACTGGCACTCACGTGGCCTAATCACCGATAATGAAAAACAATACTTGCTCTGCACGGCTCCAGTTATGCCGACTGTACAATTTTTACCTAAGATTCAGAAGGAATTTGTAGAACTACCACAAGTTAGACCGATCCTGAGCGGTTTGGGATGGGCCACAGGAGGTCTTTCACAATATATTGATACCTCCATAAAAGGTTTGGTTCCCACATTGCCTGCCTATTTACGAGATACTACCCATACCTTACAGATCTTATCCTCCGTAAAATGTTGTGGATGTTACATTCTAGCAACCTATGATGTCAAATCACTGTATACCGCCATTCAACATAAGTTAGCAATCGACACCATTGATTTCTCCTGTAGGAATAATTCAGCCTCATAGGCAGACCACATATCCATGATTAAGGATTTTCTGGCTTTCACTCTACAACACAACCAGTTCCGATTTAACGGACAGTATTATGTACAAACCAGAGGGGTGGCCATGGGGGCTAAGTATGCCCCCTCATTAGCTAACCTTTTTGTGGGGAATTTCGAACATCATTACATTTACAACTCACATCAATTTCATGATCACATCGTAATATGGAAGAGATATATTGACGATGTTTTACTTATCTGGAATGGCTCTATAGACACGTTTCACGCATTCACAGAATATCTGAATAACAATAACAATAACTTTGGCATTGAATTTGTGGGGCATGCAAGTACCAACAGAATAGAATTTTTGGACCTCGCTATTAGTATTTCAAATTGACAGATACACCACACAAACATTCAGAAAACCTACTGCTGTGAACTCAATTAAAAAATGCCACAAGTTGTCACAAAAGATCAGTTATAGAAAATATTCAATTTGGAGAATTTTATCGGGCCCGCCGTAACTGCAGTGATATGTCAGACTTTACTGATGAAGGAGAACGGATTCATGAAAGGTTAAAAAAAGAGGTTACTCAAACTGTAGCATTCAAAATGGCATCAAACGAGCTAGTAATATATCACGAGAGGATATGCTGTCTGTACATGAGAGGAAAAAGCCCACTGGTTTTTCAGATGTACGCATCATTACAAAGTATGTGCACAATTCAGATATGTATATAGACTGCTAGCTAAGCATTGGCATTTTCTTCAACTTGATTCTGATATATTGCCATTCATAGCGGACAAACCTAGGTTCATTTTTACGAGCAATCGCACGCGTAAGGGACATTTGTGCCCCTCCTTCTTAGCCTCCCAAACTAATGTTGCAAACTCCATATCATGGTTACCTTCTAAGCCAAATGGTTTCTTCAAATGTGGTACATGTAATTTTTGCAAGTTTGTTATTAAATCAGACACCTTTTCTTGGCACAATGGTTTATCAATTCAAAGATATGATTTTATGAACTGTAAGACTACATTTGTAGTGTATGCGATTCTTTGTATTTGTGGTAAAGTGTATGTTGGTTCTACCTTAAGGGAATTGTGAATATGCATCAGAGAACATGTTGCCAATTTAACAAAATTTGACTCAAATTTACCACTTTCTATGCATTGGCAAGAACATCACCAAATGGATAATGTTAGTGGCATCAGATTCATTGGTCTAATGCAAGCGAGAACCCACCCTAGAGGTGGGGACCATCTTGCATTACTGCAGCAATTAGAAGCTCGTACTATATGTAGGTTATGATGTACCAATTTAGGACTCAACAGTGACACGGAATTACATGTATTCTTGTAGATGGGTAGGTGAATGTGTGATCCTCAACCTAATGTACTTTTATCTATGTGTGTCACTGCCGGAGCCTAGGGGACCAGCGAGGCGCCGGCGCTGCATCCGTGAGCCAAATATATTAGTATTAACACACAAAAAATTCTTCTTTTGTCGTTGTTCTCATGCATACTTTCTGCATATGTGGCACTAATCGGTCAATGTATATAGTTACTCCAATATGGAACTGTATTGACAATCCGATGTACTGGCTATATCACTTGCCCATTTGAATTCTCAATAGTGGTAGTAGAATGACAACTGCACCAGGATTGTTCTAATGATTCAACAGTGCAGGACCCCGACTCTATTGAAATGACATCTTTGCGCACAATTATAAGTGGATATTCACCAGTAAGACTTTTCATCAGAGTTTTGCCTTGAAAAAGACCTGTGGAGGTCGAAACACGTGTTGGCATATGACTCTGTCATCTGGACATACAAATCTGGTGTTTGATCATGGACTATGAATATAATTAAAAATGCCAAAATCTATCCACGTTTCAATCAAAATATACTTTGTAGATGGACTGATTATGAGGATGTTTAATGCTATAGATGCATAACGTATGTGAGCTGGCAGCGCATCCGATTGTGGAACATTCACTGTTTTCCTTGTATTGTTAAGTGGGTTAGAGGTGCCTACTTGTTCCCCCTGGATGCTGCAGCTAGTTCTGTTTGTTTGAGGAAGGATCTTGTTTAAATACACAAGCTTAAGCGCTTCCAAATACCTGGCACACCTCGGTTATACTGTTTTATGCATCAAATAGGGTTAGATAATATCCAGTTTTGAAACAGATAGATGGATCCTGTTGGATTGCAGGGCAAGGCCAATGGAATCAGGTTCTGCTTTTAATAAGCGAGTGAATGCCCTCTTGTACGCACTCCTCTCTGCTGTTGTTAGAGTTTGGGTCCGGGCATTGTAAAGACGCGGCATTGACCAAAGATACACATTCAGATATGCATTTCAGCCATCGTGTTTTCAGCCAATGGGTACCCTGCAACAGAGATCTAATAATGTCATGTGTCAAAGTGGCTCTTGTATTTCACCAAATCTCCAACCACTGCAAAAAGGGTACTTCATACCAATCATCACCTATCTGGGTGATACTCAGTTCTATTTGCACAGCATAATTAGGGGCTGAGCTGGAGGACCAAACCGTTTTTTCAGAAAATAATTCTCTATGACTTCAATGGCCATTACTTTTTCAGTCCCCCACAGACTTAGTGGTTTGCCCTGACAAATTTTCATGAATCTTGCTATGCCCTCCAATGCCTGTTTCATTTTTGTATTGTGTCTCTGGGCATGGGCCAGCCTCCTACAATTATCTGAGAAACAGATGCCTAACTAATCAAACTTACTTACCGTGGGGATAACAGACCCATTGCTCATCAGAGTATGCATTTTGACCATTTTCCCTCTTTCAGCATTACATGCCATCACTGTGGATTTACTCGTGTTTATGTTAAGTTTAAGTACAGTTTAAGCATTATTCAGCTTTTATAGGGCTATTGGTGTCCGGGCATTGAGCATGGTGTCATCAGCATATGCAAGCAAAGGGAATGCTTTATTACACACCCATGGGAAGTCTGCTTTCGTATTTACTAGTGCTGTGAACTGGCCATGTATGTACAGAGTAAATAGGACTGGCATGAGCACACAGCCCAGACAAACTCCAGTAGCCACCTCAAAATAATCAGTGCATGTACCCTGTTCCCCATAGTGGATAGAGGTCATGTTGTCCTCATGGAGCAATTGAAGAATCCTTAACAGTTCCGGTGAACAACCCATGGACCTGAGCACCCACCAGAGAGAAGCTCTGTCCACCTTATCAAATGCGGTGATCAGGTCCATGAAGGCCAAGTAGATCGGCCCCCCCTACCATAGACAGAGGAAGGTTCCCAGGCCTGGTCTAAAGCCACAGTGGACCTCTGAAAGCACCTGACTGATTGGAATCCAGTCTTGAGTGTGCTGGAGAATTACCTGGCCAAAAACCTTGAAGGAGGTCTCCAGCAATGAGATTGGCCTGTAAGCAAAAGGACTTCCAGGACCACCCCTTTTGAAGATGGGTTGAATGATAGCTTTTTTCCAGGACTGTGGATAGATGCCTGTGGCCAAATAGGAATTAAAACAGGCTGCCAGCAGAGGAACCGCATAACTTTATGATATGATATGATATGAAATGGCATTTGTAATGCGCCTACATTTTTCTAATCTTCCTGATTCTACTCTCCGCCCTCTACAACTCATCCAGAACAGAACTGCGAGACTCATCATTGGCCTCAAGCCCTGGGATCGTATCTCTCCAGCCATGAAATCTCTTCATTGGCTGCCAGTGGCTGCAAGGATTACATTCAAGACCCTTTGCATTGTCCACAAGGCTTTCTGGGGCCTGGGTCCACAATACATGCAACTCTCCCTCCTTAAATAACTTCCTACTCGAGCTATTAGCTCCTCCACCTGCAACTCCCTCAGGTTCAGTTGCTTCTCCAAGCAATGGGTTGGGGGTAGATCTCTTTCCTCGGCTGAGGCCTCCCTCTGGAACAGCCTCCCTCCCTCTCTGAAACTTGAAGAGAAACATCTTTGGTCCCGGAAGCACTTCAAGACCTTCCTCTTTGCTTCTGCCTTCGCTCCTCCTCTCCCGTCACTGATATGCCTTCTTCGGCACCTGGCACCTGGTTACCCTCTGATTTCTGGGCTCTAGAAGAGCTACAAGATGTAATTGCAGAGCTAATTTTGTCCAGTTCAATTGGCAATGTCCACTCCTCATCTATATTTGCATTATCCTTTGTAGGTATTACAATAAAAACACCACCAGACTTCCCCTACAAATGACCAAAGAAGGCAACAAATCTGACCCTGAAACTGCATTTACTTGATTGACTGAGAAACATGGTTCCAGAAAATTGACCAGCTGCCAGAAAGCCCTCACGTGCTTACCTAACCCTTTTATAATTGCATTTATTGTTTGCAACAGCTCCCATCTGGTTATCTGCAACAATTTCATATTTGCCATTGTTTGGCAACAAGGAGCGAGGAAGGAGTTAAATAACATTACAGTTTTACTGAACAATTTGTGATCATCTGGTATGTCTTCATATACGCCTACTGATTGCACCGAAAAATAAATATTCCTTTTGGTGCATTTTAGGTGAAGAGATCTTTTATTTTGAAAAATTGTACTCATCAGGGAGAAATCACCAATCTGCACTTCACTCTGAGGCACGACCAGTGCTCGTGCACTTATCAATATGGAGCAGAGACCTCCCAAATAGTGGTCCATTAATACAGCTGTGCCTACTTTCATGCCTGGCACATCAAAAACGCGTCCACACCTTGTGTACATTCCAACTTGCACTGTGGCATTATTTATGAAGCACGGGGTTCAATTTTCACTGATTTTATGGGTACTGTCCTCCCTCATCTTCTACCCTGGTGAGCAGTTTTGTATATTTAGGCCATTCGTCAAGGCACCCTTTATTTGCTTTCAGTACAACCTCCCCAGGTTGTTCTAGGATTGTTTGAGTTGTGCAGCCTATCAATCCACCGACCCCCACTTCGGTGGTAAGTATACTCCTTTATTTTGTAACTGGCCTTCATTCCAGCAACCAGGTATTTCTTTCCCTTGTGAATCACTGCACTGCAGCAGTTTGTGGTCTTCTATTCAGATGCCTCCCCTATTTGGACCTGACTGTATGTATTTTAGAATCTTGTTTTAGCATTGATCATCAGGGGCATTTGTTTTATAAAATTATCTTCATGTGGAGAGTGTGCCTTTGTTACTCATTCTATGCAGGCAGTTTGACCTTGGAATTGTCCTTGTGTCATGCATAGTGCAGATGTGTCAGGCAAAGTGCTGTGTTTGCAGCTCCTTTTGTTGCCATGAACATTCTAGAGGCACTCATGGCGTATGGTATGAGGGAGCACACAAATCAGCTCTCATCACACGTCTCCCTCCCCAAATTGCTCCTATGTTTGTAACACACGTTATTGGTAACATGGAGGGAGTTATCAGAATACTTGCTCAAGTGTCTCCTGTTAACTTGGACACTTCTTTTTAACATATTTTTTCTTAGTTTTGCCTTTGGAATTAACTCTTACTTTATTTCAGTATATATTGCTATGTATCAAATATGGCTCCATATTAAGTAATCCGTTTGAAAATAAATCTTTTAAAGATTTTTAGATGATGAAATGTTGAAAGATGAATGAAAAAATATATTTTGAAAGCTTTTAGAGCTTTAAGTGTTTTATGACTTTTTAAAACCTGTGCATGTTTAATTAAGTAACTACGGAATGAATTATAAAGATGGTGTATGCATGTATGTAATGATGGTTATTTTATGTGTAGGATTCTAATGAACTAAATAAAGTAATTTTACTTAGTGTGTTTATTTCAGGGACTGCTTCAGGTGTAAATGTACTTATCATTCTTACAATAGCTATAATTGTGTTATTCTCATTTAATGCTGGCTCTGCCATAATGTAAATGACACATTATTGTACTGCAATGCAAATGATAAAATAAAGACAACAAATGTAAACAATGTTGCCGTGATCATAATGTGTGTCTGCCTTTTGCAGGGCCTCATTACAACCCTGGCTGGAGCCGTGCCGGTAATGATTTTTTTTCCCGGAGCCCAGAAAAGGGCAATAACCGGGTCATGCCGACCTTGGCGGACCCGGTAATTGCCCTTTTCTGGGCTCCGGAAAAATTATTCCCCATTCCCATTTGAGCTCCATAGACAATCACGGTGTTACATCACGGCGTAGAGAGAGCTTGGGCGCATTACACACCCTGTTCCTAATAAAATCAACTGAAGAGGTCGATATACCTAGAGTGGAACAGCAGACATCGTTGAACTGGTGAGCTGACCATGTGGGCACTATGAACCTTTATGACTCCACTCAGTAATGAAAATGGAAATGCTCCGATTGTGGCTACATGTTTAAAGGGCTCAACAATTTACAAATAACTTTGGGTCCCTAGGTGCCACCAAGTGGAAGATTTTAGATATGATGCATAGGGCTCTGTGTATGGCACTATATTCTCACTGTGCTCATATAGATATAGCGTCCTGAAGATGGGTTTCGGCAACCCACTGAGTATATGAGTTATACATCTCCGCTGCTGTTGCGGTCTCCCAGAAGCACATTAAGGTGTTGACACCTTATGTGAAAACATCATGTCACATCTGATTTAGACGCCTTATGTGAAAATATCATGTTACATCTGATTTAAGCGAAGCTGACATCCCATACCAAAACTTTGTTCTATTTGTGGTTGAGAAAAAATCAGTCACCTCTGTTACTAACCCTTCACTGGTGTTTCAATCAAGTGTATCTCCATTCGCAAATGTTAAAGTGGTAGAGTGTTTATGTCTTCTCCAAACGCAATAGAGAATTAACCTTGCCAAGGGTTTTGTATTGTGCATTTTCCTTTGTTGACAGGTTTATATAAAATGTTGTGATATTAATTAAAATATGTGTTTTATATTGTTTCTGGTCAGTGATTTACACAAACGTGTATGGGGTTGCTGGTGGTACTCTCGTTCAGGTTGGAATTGCCATTGCATTTCGGTGCTGGACTGCCCCTGGGCAGGACAAAGACTGATATGCAAATGGATATTTCCCATCTGTGAAAGGCACAGTGAGTAAAAGCAGTGGCTGCAAACTCTCAAGTGGTTAATAACCACTGAACAGGTTATCAGGCCTTGTTCTGTCGAGAGAGGGGCGCCCGCTACCTTTGTAAACTAAATTTCAAGGAACCTGGGATTGGTAACCCTAGGTCTCCTGGGGGCAACCAGACGTGGTCTCCCTCTCACTGTGCTTAGAGAGGCATCAGCTTCACCTCACTGATGATCCCCAACAAGGGTGAAACACGTGTATGGGGTTGCTGGTGGTACTCTCGTTCAGGTTGGAATTGCCATTGCATTTCGGTGCTGGACTGCCCCTGGGCAGGACAAAGACTGATATGCAAATGGATATTTCCCATCTGTGAAAGGCACAGTGAGTAAAAGCAGTGGCTGCGAACTCTCAAGTGGTTAATAACCACTGAACAGGTTATCAGGCCTTGTTCTGTCGAGAGAGGGGCGCCCGCTACCTTTGTAAACTAAATTTCAAGGAACCTGGGATTGGTAACCCTAGGTCTCCTGGGGGCAACCAGACGTGGTCTCCCTCTCACTGTGCTTAGAGAGGCATCAGCTTCACCTCACTGATGATCCCCAACAAGGGTGAAACACGTGTATGGGGTTGCTGGTGGTACTCTCGTTCAGGTTGGAATTGCCATTGCATTTCGGTGCTGGACTGCCCCTGGGCAGGACAAAGACTGATATGCAAATGGATATTTCCCATCTGTGAAAGGCACAGTGAGTAAAAGCAGTGGCTGCGAACTCTCAAGTGGTTAATAACCACTGAACAGGTTATCAGGCCTTGTTCTGTCGAGAGAGGGGCGCCCGCTACCTTTGTAAACTAAATTTCAAGGAACCTGGGATTGGTAACCCTAGGTCTCCTGGGGGCAACCAGACGTGGTCTCCCTCTCACTGTGCTTAGAGAGGCATCAGCTTCACCTCACTGATGATCCCCAACAAGGGTGAAACACGTGTATGGGGTTGCTGGTGGTACTCTCGTTCAGGTTGGAATTGCCATTGCATTTCGGTGCTGGACTGCCCCTGGGCAGGACAAAGACTGATATGCAAATGGATATTTCCCATCTGTGAAAGGCACAGTGAGTAAAAGCAGTGGCTGCGAACTCTCAAGTGGTTAATAACCACTGAACAGGTTATCAGGCCTTGTTCTGTCGAGAGAGGGGCGCCCGCTACCTTTGTAAACTAAATTTCAAGGAACCTGGGATTGGTAACCCTAGGTCTCCTGGGGGCAACCAGACGTGGTCTCCCTCTCACTGTGCTTAGAGAGGCATCAGCTTCACCTCACTGATGATCCCCAACAAGGGTGAAACACGTGTATGGGGTTGCTGGTGGTACTCTCGTTCAGGTTGGAATTGCCATTGCATTTCGGTGCTGGACTGCCCCTGGGCAGGACAAAGACTGATATGCAAATGGATATTTCCCATCTGTGAAAGGCACAGTGAGTAAAAGCAGTGGCTGCGAACTCTCAAGTGGTTAATAACCACTGAACAGGTTATCAGGCCTTGTTCTGTCGAGAGAGGGGCGCCCGCTACCTTTGTAAACAAACGGGATATATAGAGCCGTCTGTGATTTATATGTAGAGTTGTTTATACACAACCGGTGTAGTAGGAGATAGGGTAGCTAGTGGTGGAAGTGTTCATTTTGTTTATATTACCTCATCTAGACAATAAAAAGAGTGCTTGACATTTTCTTAAATACTCATTGTCCCACCAGAGGAACTGAATTTTCCGTTTCTGAAAGGAATACGTGTACACCAGAAAAACCTAGTCGAAAGTGAGAGAAAATGTATTTCCAGGACAATATATATGTTTTTAAGTTAAACAATTAAACTGCTAAACAAAAGTTCCAAGCTCCTAAAAAGGGATAAGTGTTCAGAAAAAATGAAAAATCCAAAAAAAACAAAATGGCTATGGGGAACATCTGATAGTCTTCTTGGAATGTGAGGATCACACTTTATTTTTAACAAACGTCTTTGGAGAATGTTGACAGAATGTTTTCAGAGTAAGCAACCAGTACGTCCTTTTTATTCTTTCTGTTGTTGCTCCTGCTGCTGATAGGCTGTATCAATCATTACCCGCGTCTTGGGCCTTCTGACTTCTTCACCGCCTTTAACCTCTGGATCATTGGACAGGAGGGTGGGGGCCTCATAACGGAACTTCTTGATGTCACTTAAGGGAAGCAGGCTTTCCTTCCTTCAAGGATAGCCACAGAAGGCGCCACTGCTTCTACTATATAGGGTCCCTCAAATCTAGGTTTCTGCCAAAGTCCCACAAAGTTCCTACAAAGGACCTCATCCCCTGGATATAAGTGGAGGGGTTATAACAACCTGTATATATCAAAATGTCTGTTGCCGTCTTCAGTCACTCTTGAATCCTCCTGTCTCGCCTGCACCTGTTTTGAGATATATTTCAGAGATTTAGAATGTGGATGAGCTATTAGTTTGCAGTGCAACACAGGAAGAGTGCAGGAAAAACGCTGTGAAATTATTAACAGTTTTGGCTGAAAAAGGGTACAAGGTTGACAAAGAAGAATTGCAGTACTGTCAGAAAGAGGTGTTGTACATAGGCCAGATAATAACCAAATACAATGATTAAAAATTGTCAAATGTATATCAGGCCATGGTTTGCCTCAAAGCCCACAATCATCTTTAACTTCCTTTGCACTTCTTCAGGGAGACCCTGACATAAAATATGATTTTAAAAAATTGTTATATTTTTATCCCAAGCTTACCTAGTTTCTAAACGCCATTTCCTCTGAATGTCTTGTACATTGTCAGCTGAGCCTTCGTGCAGTCCCATTTTCTGTGTCATTATCACACTCATGTCTGATGTATCTGGAATTGTATTCTGAGTGCTCTGCAAACATCTGCTGGACAGTTGTTGAAAGGGGCACCGTCATGTTGGTTATTTTGTGCTGTTGTCCCTTCAGGATACCCTACCCATTTCAAAATGTCATCAGACTGTTCACCTAACATAGCCGCAGACAGACTTTTCATATCTCCTAATGCTAAAGTCATGCCAGCAGTTTCTCTTTCCAGCTCATATTTCCACTTCCCTGCCACTGCTGTGAGCAATGGTCATTTATGAATGAAATTATTTTTATCTGTCTGCCACCAGGGTACATACTTCACTAGTCCTCTACCATTCTGTAATAGTGGACATTGTGTCAGTTCAGTTTTACGTAAGGGTGCAGCTGCACCGTTTATCCTCTTTGGTGATTCCATCATGCTAGCTTTCTATCGTACTGGTAAATCTTTTAGTCTATATACCAATGGAGTCATCCTTTCTGACCCCCTTGAGCTCGACAGTGGGAGCCACATATATTAAATGGACAAATGCCTTATCATCGGTTCCCCCAAATCTGGCCTGCTACCTCTCTTCCTAAATACATATTTCATCTTTTTCTTCAACCTCTCTGTTCTCAAACTCTAGTTTGTTTTCTAAGAGGATCTATCCTATATGTTCCACTCATTAACTCTTCCAATACTCCTCGTTCTTCCTTTAGCTGATACCTATACCAACTCCCTCTTATAACAGTGCCATCCTCAGTGATAGAGGACTGAGGTGCACATCAAATCCCAGCTTTATTCAATCAACGAATCCAAGCCGGGACCGCATATAAGCATTTCATTCTCATAGCTCTCACATTTCTATAGCTCTCACATTTCTAATGATTGCAAGCAAGTTTTGTGGCAAAACTGCATCATCACTGTTGCCACATTATACTATCAGTTTACAAAACTTACGGGGAAATGGGGTTGGTTAGTGGCTCAAACTACTTATAGCATACATAGGGGTTAGCTATTCTATTGGTAGACACTGTTCTGATGGCTCTGCCATGACCCATTCCACTACAGATACTATTTCTAATGCATCATTATAGGGACAGTTAATTTTGCAACGTTATCTGTAATGGGCGGTGAAGCAAGGGGTTTTCTCATTAGTTGGCATCTAGCTTACCAACCTTGGACACTCTGACAAGGTGTGAGTGAGACACGAGCGGGGGAAGAGACTTCCATGTTCTGCCATACTTTCAATTAAAGAATACCCCTAATCATCCTGATGCGATGAGGCCTTTCCTTCCCTTTGTAGTTGGCCTTCTGGGCCTAGTGTCTTTGTGTGCACTGAGGGAGTTCTGCAGGTGTCCTATCTATGTTTGGCTCAGAGTGACTAGCAAATGTTTCTTATATCTGGCTCATATGTTTGGGTACTGTGTTTGAGAGTGGATTTCCTTCTATTTATTAAGGTTTCAGCTAATTCTAAGGTGCATGTTGTGTTCTTTACGGCCACTGGGGACACTATCCAGTTACATTTCTATAATGTTTTTTGACTTACTGATGCCGTGCAGCTGGGCATCAATGGATGTTTGTGTTCTTTATTAAAATGAATTAACTTGTGAGTCTACCGCTCCTCGTCCTGGGTGCTGTTATCTTGTGCCTGCATTCTGTTCATCTATTACTCCCTTCCTAGTTTCTGACCTTGGCTCTGCCCGTGAACTACTGTCTGGGCTCTGCAAGAGTTTCTAGTATACATGTGTTTTTGTAAATTAAGCATCTTGGATTCTGATGCCTTGCTAAGCCTGAGACCTGCTGCAGCCTCTGCATTTAGGAAAATGGCTGTGCCTTAGTTCATTCTTTGTCATGTTGAGCCTTGCATATCTTTCCTGTTAATGTTCTTAGGGGCTTCCTGTATAGCTGTGCAAGCCCTTCATGTCTAAGTGCCTATGTCCTTCATGTCTATGTGCATATATCCTCCATGTCTATGTTATCCATATTCTTTGTGTTTATGTGCTCTTAATACCTATGAGCCTCATTATGACTCTGGCGGTAAAGGTATGAATGGTGCCGGTAAGGCACCAGCACTGTTAATACCATTCCACCAAATTACGAGTTCAGCTAGTGGGTGCCTGACAGCCCGCCAGGTCTTACATGGCGGGCTGTGTGGCACCCGCGAGCAGAACTCGTGATTGCACCGGCACTGTTATCAATGGTGCCGGTGCAACCATGCTCCCCACCCTCATTCTGCCCGGCAAAACCGCCACCCGCGAATGGGCAATTACTGGCCCATTCAAATTGTAATGGGCCGGTTATTGCCCAATCGCGGGTGGCGGTGCTGGTAGCAAGCATGGTGGTAGCCGTGCCTGCCATACAGGCACAGCTACCGCCATGCTCGTAATGAGGCCCAATGTGTACTTGTGTCTGCTATGTGTACTTCGTGTGTATGTATATTAATCTAGTTATTCTCTATCTACATATATAGTAACAAATACCTGTCACTCTACTTGTCACACCATCTATTCTATTCATACTGACACCTTCACGGTCTTAGTTTTTTCTGTCTTTTACCCCTAGACACTTGGGCTGTATGGCTGTCTCAGCTAGTATTCTTACTCCGCTGGACGGTACTGGCGAGGGGCAGGGACAGGAAGCAGTACTTGCATACTCATCTGAGTAGGGGCGCTAGGTGTTACCTGCATATTCATCTGCCCCATTGCACGTATGTAAAGGGGCAATGCCCAAGCCATCATGGGAGACTCCACATTCAGTAAAAAATACAATGCCGAACCGTGTTGGATTAAACTATTGCCCTTAAATGCGGGCACTAGTAACCATGTTCTCAGGACCGCATATGCAGCACAGAAGAAGGAAAAGTCTGATATACCCCCCACCTCTACGTGGCACATCAGGCATCTTGTCTCGACTTCTTGCCCTGATCTTTTGAATAAAAGATTGCCTCAAATGAAACAGGGAAAACAGGCTCTGGACATGGTGCACCTTTGGGCTTTAACATTGCTCCAAACCAGATAGTCTTTTATAGTATCAGTGGCTAGGATCATAAATAGCCTGTTCGTTGGTTGTGCAGTTTCCAATGTCTGCCTTGAATCCCTCACCATACATTTCATTCTCTTTTAGGGTCACAACTCTCAGGAGAGTTAAGTTAGAGATGTAGCATCAAAATAGGAGGATGCATTTATGCTATGTGAAATGTGTTTTATATGTTTAAACCATTTCAAGAAGTTGAGCTATATGTCTTTATTGGAACGATACTGTTTGTTGTGAAGATAAGGTATATGTCTAGAACTGCATTCCATGCATGCACCTCCAGACCCAAATGGAGTTTAAACTGAAACCTCTCATATCATGTGTAGGCTGTCTCATTGGGGCCCCTTTGGAGATGCAATATAGCAAAGATAACTGGTGTTGATAGTGGTGGATGGCAAATGTGTATGGAAGCATGGCCATATTAGTGATTTGTAACGTTTCTCTCTGTTTTTGCCGTTGTGATTTGCTGACAGATGATATTCTGGGTGAATCCCTAAAGGGTTTGTTTCCATTTGTGTGTGCTTATTGTACACAAGGATCTTTAAAAAAAAACACATACTGGGTGTCCTTAATTCTCAAAAATACTGTGACACACAAATTCGTTCACGTGTTGTAATTGCATTTCTGAGAATCAGACTCAGGCAGGTATAGATTCTGGAATGAGAGGTGGGGGAGGGGTTGTGGGCTCGCTTGATTCCCAATTGAAGTCGCTTTAAACTACACACGTCATTAATCTCTTTCCCCAGTGCCTATGATCCCATGTCAAATCATTAGAAATGCATGAGTATTTCTGTAAAGTTTTCCTATATAACTAGGAATGGAAGAAATGCATTTATAGTGAAGGGCACCATAAGATCCTTCACTGTAAGTGTGGCTGTCATTGTGATATGGTGGGAGGACTGATCCCAGCCCTACACCCACATGGATCTCCTAATCCAAAGGTCACGTTGGTGGCAGTTGAACGTCAGTCATTAATGTATTCACGAGGGGTGTAGCTATTGACCCCTATGCATTTGCACTCAGTCCCATGTCGCCAGTTTCAAGACCCTCTGCGAATCGTAGGTAAGGGAAAGGCATCCAGAATGCAAGATGCATACAGCTTTTATATTGCTATTATCTACTTTTGCTGAATTACAGTGTTGCCGCATTTTCGACCACTTTTTTGCCACACAAATATAGATGGCAAGTTGTGGTAAGGAATAGAGAAGGAGAGTTAGGGTGGAAGGGGTGGGTGCAGGTTGTCTCCCCGCTCTTTTTACAGTAAAAAAGTGGTAAAATCACAGCAAAGTCATTCATCAAAAAATATTTTGGAAGCCTTAATAGACCCATTATCAAGCATGTGTAGATTTTTAAGAAACATGTCCCTGCATGCGCATTAGTTTCAATTGGTTTCTTCTGGTGGCAAATATATTGGAAATTATCCGAGATGGCTGAAGCTTGATAGAATAGTATTTTTTCTGCTCTAAACAGAGCTATAACTCTCTACAGAGCTCTTGCTGTCTTGGTGTCTGTCTATCAGTTACAGAACTAGCTCATCACAGTGAAATCTCTTTTATGCTGCCATTATTACTTTATTTCAGCCATGATTACTCCTTTTCTACATGTGCTACTCAGTTACTTTTAAACTGATTTTATATTGTATTTCAAATTGTTACTAAATCATTTCAATTTTACATGTGTTGTTTGGCATAAACGTGTTGGTCTTCTCACCCAACATCTATTTGCGCTATGAGATTTCCATTCTCTGCACTTTGCATCTGTACACTTACAATGGGAGCTGATCTCTATTTCCCATGCGTCCTTGTGGTTTTGTGTGTGTGCACTTTGCACATCATGCACGAGTGTGAGCAAGCACAACAAAGACTTCTGCCAGAATGAAGCACTGACATGAAGCCTTTCTGTACCTGTTCAAGCCAGAGAGAGTGAGGGTATATCACTCTGACCCCTTCCTCTTCGGATCCCGGAAAGTATTTTATTGGAATTTTCGATTGTGTGGTTAGTCCTCATTTTATCCCTTCTCTCAACATGTATGTTATTACTGAATTAACTGTATTATTTTCCAAATCCTCCATAACATTGCTCCTAAATATCTGAACTCTTAAATAAATAAATATGTAACTACAAGAGTGCAAAGATCTTTAAAGCATAAGAACCTAATGACACACAGGTTCAAAAGACAAACATGGAGATTGAGGGTGATCCTGTGCAGAATTAGGTCCAAAATTCTGGCGGATCCTCCCTACAACAATGAAAATAGAATATACCCTCAAGAGGTTCAAAAGGAAAGGGAACATCTGGCTCCATGAACAGAAGATTTAACTCAGATATGAACGCGTACATTAACCAAATGTTATCTGACTTGTTCCTAAAACCGTTTTTAGCCAATAGTGCCTTAGTAAAAGCATCAACCACACTATGTAGTCCAATTATCAGCTCACAACTCTGAAACCAAGTTAGCACACTACCTGGACGTGTAGCTTTATCACATGCTTTGTGTTCTGTTTATATATGGAAGTGGCACCTCCATGAGTTTGCTCATTATAAAACTCAAAAATAAATAGACAAGCATAGCACTCTATCCGCCCATACCCAGATGATTGTTTACAAGTATTCATTGCTTTTGCTTTCTGTTCTAGTTGCTCCCGCTCTTGCCCTGCCCCTTTCCCTTTCTAAGCATTCCAGTTCTTTACAACCTTGGCTCATTCTTCTGTGGGTATTAGCGAGCCCTTGGCAATACTTACTAGTGAGTCATTACCTGAATATGATATTGCCTCTAACATGTGGACTGCCTCTCCTCAACGTGATGCTATGATATCTCACAAGTATTTAGTTCAATATATTGATAAACCCAGTAGGTCATGGTTTCCATTTTCAAATAGATTCACACCCTCTGTCTCTCTGCTACATATGTTGTGTTTAATGTTGTTTTGTGTCCACGCAGCTTATTCTCCTCATTTTGGAAATGTATCTCTCAATAACTTGTCTAATTCTATCCTTAGTTATGTCTCTTACTTCAGGTGACAGCCTATGAAACTACTTACTAGGTATGGTGCTACTGCCTCAAGCAGACTGCATATTGATATCATTAGATATTAGGTAATAATATGCAGTAATAGTGAGAGACAATTGTAACGCTCACCTGACTCCCACGGAGGCGCTGGCCTGGTTCGCGCTGCTGTGACCTCTTCTAAGATGATGCGCAGGGTTCAGAAGACGGACTGGACCGGGCCCCCAAATCTGGCTTGACTGGCTCACAGAAGTATCCTTCTGTAGGCGAAAATAGGGGATTAACTGTCTGCGGAGTAATGCAATCGGCCTCCCACTTTCCCCTCTCACCCTCCTCGAAACCCTTCTGTGATTCCTCGTAGTGTCTCACCTTAGGGTCTGGAAGGACGAGCTCTCCATCCTGCTTCTGATGCAGGGGCGCGTTGGTATCCAGTTACTTCACTGGATTTTCGGATTGGTGAGAACCAAACTTGCTTGGCTTCCAGGTAAGTTTTTTTGATAAGAGGTTCCCCCTGTGTCCATGCATTAATGTACTAATGCTAGTGTCTTTTTCCCCATAGGGGCTGGGGACACTGTCCAAAGGGCCCCTATATGGGGTTGCTGGGTCCTTCCTTGGGGACTGGATGTCCGCTTTCGGGGACGCAGGGCTTGAACCGGCTCCCCGAGAGAGGGCATCATGACAGCACTTCCCCCCAAGGCCCCTCCCAAGGTTGTTCCCTCCGGGGGTTTTGGTTTGTCTGGGAAGAGTCGGTGGAATTTCCTGACTAATCAAGGTGCATGTACATGGTCGCTGGGTTCCCACGACCTCTCCTGAGGTCCGTACCCCTTCCAATCTATTAGGTAGAACAGTTTTGACCTAAACATTTTTGAGTCTAAAATGTTCTTCACTTCGAATTCGGGCTCCCCATCTATTAGAATAGGTTCTGGAGGTTTGAGTAGTCGGGTTCCGGGTACCACTGGTTTCAGAAGTGACACATGAAAAACAGGATGAATTTGCATACTAGCTGGTAAATCAAGTTTAACAGCCACTGGGTTAATTATTGCTGTAATAGAATAAGGTCCCAGATATTTTGGGTTAAAAGTTCGAGGCCCTTTGAGTGGTAAATGTCTGGTAGCTAACCACACTTGATCCCCAATCTGATACGGAGGTGCTTCACTTGTCCTCTCGGTCTGACCATCGGTCTGAGGGTGGTGACTGGTCGATAATCTTACGTCGATCTGCGCCATTTGACAACATTTGCACCAGAAGTGGGAAATGAATTGGCTTCCCCGGTCACAGATTAGTATAGATGGGAATCCATGTAGCCGAACAATATTTTCGAGGAATTCTTTGGCTAGGACAGAAGCTGAAGGTAAACCTTTCAAAGGAATAAAGTGGGCCATTTTGGAAAACAAATCCACGATTACCAGAATAGTATTGTACCCCGAACAAGGAGGCAGGTCCGTAATAAAATCCATTGATAGGGTGTGCCAGGGTGCTGGCGGTATGTCTAGAGGTTGAAGGAGACCGGCTGGTCTTTTCTTTTGACTTTTATTTTGGGCGCAAACACCACAGGACATCACAAGAGATTTAACATCTTTTCGCCAAGAGGGCCACCAAAATTGTCATTTCACCTTTTCCTCTGTCTTGGCAATACCGGGGTGTCCCTCTATTAATGTATCATGATAACCGGAAATAACTAGTTCGTGTAATTCCTTATGTGGCAGGAATAAGCGTCCTTGGAAATAAGGTAAACCATTATCTAAGGTAAAGTCTGATCCCTTTTGTATCCAATCCTGTAAGGTTGTAGGGTCCAGGAGTTGTTTCACTCTGGCTTGAATGTCTTCAAGCGTCTGTAACGAAGTCATACCTAGAATCCTCTGTTCGGGAATTATCGGTACTGGTTCTGAGTTTGTATCAGATTCTCCCATTCCAATTCGGGATAAGGCATCTGCTTTGCCATTCTTGCAGCCAGGTCGATAGGTAATCACGAAATCAAATTCAGCGAAAAACAAAGCCCATCGGAGCTGCCGTGATGACTGAGCCTTGGCGGTTTTCAAATACTGTAAATTCCGGTGATCAGTGATCACTGTGATGGTATGTCGAACTCCAAGCAGATAATGCTGCCAGGCTTTAAAAGCGGACTTAATGGCTAAGAGTTCTTTGTCCGTGATTGCATAATTAACCTCGGGTGCCGAGAATTTTCTGGACCAAAATGCTACGGGATGCAGTTGGTTGGTTTCGGGATCTCTTTGGGAAAGGACAGCTCCCATGGCTAGGCTGGATGCGTCAGTCTCGACGACATAAGGGAGATCTGGATGCGGGTGTTTCAATATAGGTGCGGAGGTAAACTTAGCTTTTAAATCCTGAAAGGCCTGCTCGGCTTCTTCAGACCATTCAAAATGTTTATTTTTCCTCAAGAGTGCAGTAATGGGTTGTACCACACGTGAACATTCCGGGATAAACCTGCGATAGAAATTGGCAAAGCCGAGCATGCTTTGAACCCCTTTTACAGAGCTAGGTGATGGCCATTTGAGGATGGCATCCACTTTTCTTGAATCCATTCGGACTCCTTTCGGTGTCAGGATGAAACCTAGAAACTCGACTTCTGTGGTATGGAAAACACATTTCTCCAATTTAGCAAATAGTTTGTGTTGGCGCAGTTTTTCAAGTACTGCCCTGACGTGTTTTCTGTGATCAGATTCCGAAGAGGAGTACACCAGAATGTCATCGATATATACGACAACACAAACATCGATGAGTTCCCGAAGGACATCATTCATGAAGTATTGGAAGGCAGCCGGCGCGTTACACAATCCGAAAGGCATCACCTGGTACTCGAATAATCCGTATTTAGTACGGAAGGCAGTTTTCCATTCGTCGCCTTCTTTAACTCGTACCAGATGATAAGCCCCCCGGAGATCTAACTTGGTGTATATGCAAACGTCCTTCACCTGGTCAAGGAGTTCAGGGATCAGAGGCAGAGGATAACGGTTTTTAAACATTATCTGGTTAAATGCGCGGTAATCGATACAAGTTCTAAGGTCGCCTTCTTTTTTGGGCACGAAGAACAAAGCCGAGGATGCCGGGGACTTTGACGGGCGAATAAAACCATTAGCTAGGTATTGATCCAAATATTGTCTCAAATGCAGATTCTCAGGTTCGGTAAGGGCATAAATCCTGCTACAAGGGGGTTGTACACCGGGCACCAGATCGATTTGGCAATCGTACGATCTGTGAGGAGGTAACGTGTTGGCCTGTTCCTTTTGGAAGACGTCCTGAAAGTCTTGGTATTCCGGAGGTAGTTGCATCGAGGCAGAGGTTACAGATGCTATATTAATCTTCAGGTTTTCTGGGTAGCAAGTTTGTGTACAATCCGGGAAGGTTATTCTCTTAGCTCGCCAATCAATTCGAGGATTATGTGTCTCTAACCAAGGGATTCCAAGAATGACCTGAAACTGTGGAGCCTTGATTACATCAAACACAACACCCTCCCGATGGCCGTCGGGACCAATAAGAGTCACCTCAATAGTGGAATGTGTTACCGGTCCAGAGGCAATTTCAGTTCCATCGACTGTGGTGATGACATCTTTGCTGGTTTTAGGACGGAGAGGGAGGTTAATCCTAGAGACCAATTCACGATCCACACAGTTTCCAATAGCCCCACTATCGATGTATGCCTTTATTGAATGCAACCGCTTAGGCTGTTCTGGATCTACGAGAACCATTGGCACAATGAAATGCGAGGTCTGAGAGTTAGTGTTCAAGCTCGGCAAGCGGACCCGTACACTTGTCGGGCGGAGTCGTTTCCCGAAACAGAGTCTTCATGGTTTTTATCAGCGGCTCCTACCGCCTTTCGGGGCAGTTTTGCCGGGCAATCTCGTAGAAAGTGTCCAGAATTCCCACAATAAAGACATAAGTTTAACTGCTGCCTCCTTTCACGTTCCTTTTGAGTTAACGGTCCTTTAACCCCTCCAATTTGCATAGGCTCAGAGACATCAACTCCCTTGGGATTGGCATGGGTCTTGACCA
This sequence comes from Ambystoma mexicanum, assembly GCF_040938575.1. Classification (NCBI taxonomy): domain Eukaryota; kingdom Metazoa; phylum Chordata; class Amphibia; order Caudata; family Ambystomatidae; genus Ambystoma; species Ambystoma mexicanum. The sequence goes on from NC_090928.1 coordinate 744,952,793, forward strand.
ACACCCGGGTCTCAAACCTGGACCCATCTGCTTTTCTGTTTTGAAGTCTGTGATCCAATTGGACCACTAAGTCTATATACTCTGTGCATTCTTGGGGCGTATTTACAACTTGGGCCAAGACATCTTTAAGTTCTCCGCGTAGGCCTCGATAAAACAACGTGACTCTTTTATCCTCTGGCCATCCCGTTTCCACAATTAGTCTATTAAAGGTTGCAATATAGGATAGGAGGTCCAGATTGCCCTGTCGCAGGGATAGAAGTTCGTCATCCAGAACCTGCCCCTGAGAGTGTCGAGCAAATAACCTTTCCGTGCTTGCTTGAAACCTTTGAAAATCACGGAGAATCGGGTCATCTTGAGTAACCAGTGGAACTGACCAATCGGCAGCGCAGCAGCTGAGATATGACAATACAAAGGCTACTTTGGTCTGATCATTAGGGAAGGCCCCAGGTCTGCATAGGAAGTGCAAACGACACTGTTTCATGAATACGGCGAATCGTTTGGGGTCCCCAGCAAAGCGTTCGGGTGGGGCCAGCGGCATGTTTCAAGGTAGATTAATCTGCACAGGGTTACTGGAAGCCACAGGAGCGGGGTTCCCTCCGGAACCGGGTAGAGGAGTTTGCCCAGCTTGACCTTGCAAAAGCTGTCTGACCAGGTCATCAGTTCTTTCCTTTGATATTATTAATTCCCTCCTGAGGGCATTAGTCTCTTGACGAGCAGCATGTACTCCGGCCCGTAATTCCCCCAGTAATTGGGCCAACTGATCACTCTCAGAACTTTCCATAGCGCCTGGGTGGGAATTTGTAGGAAGGCTTTGCGTTCTGTAATGCTCACCTGACTCCCACGGAGGCGCTGGCCTGGATCGCGCTGCTGTGACCTCTTCTAAGGTGATGCACAGGGTTCAGAAGATGGACTGGACCGGGCCCCCAAATCTGGCTTGACTGGCTCGCAGAAGTATCCTTCTGTAGGCAAAAATAGGGCATTAACTGTCTGCGGGGTAATGCAATCGGCCTCCCACTTTCCCCTCTCACCCTCCTCGAAACCCTTCTGTGATTCCCTGTAGCGCCTCACCTTAGAGTCTGGAAGGACGAGCTCTCCATCCTGCTTCTGATGCAGGGGCGCATTGGTATCCAGTTACTTCACTGGATTTCGGATTGGTGAGAACCAAACTTGCTTGGCTTCCAGGTAAGTTTTTTTGATAAGCGGTTCCCCTTGTGTCCATGCATTAATGTACTAATGCTAGTGTCTTTTTCCCCATAGGGGCCGGGGTACGGAATGCCGGGGAACAGGCACCGAGCCGAGATGAGAGGTGAAATCCTTGTAGAAATCAGGTAAGTCTTTAATGAGTGTTTATTGGTAATGTCTTTTCATTCGCTCATTAACGCTGATGTCTCTTTTTCTCCTTAGGGGCCGGGGTCCGGAAATGCCAGGATGCGGCGCGGACCCGAAATGAAGAGGGAATGAATCAACTGGTAAGTCTTAACATGGAGATTTAGCTTTCCTTATTCCCTTCTCTCTCTCACCTTTTGTTCTGGTCTTTTTCTCCCTAGGCGCTGGGGCGTGACTGCGAATCCGGATGATCGCTGCTGAACATGGAGGCGCCCAGTAAAGGTCTTCCTTTTCAGGATTGTCGGCGAGATGTCTCCGGGATGCGGATTTAGCAGGTAAGGACTTTTCCTTCATCTGTTCTCTTCTTCTCTTCCTTTGCAGGTGATCCAGGATGCTGGCAGGCGTGGCAGAAGTCAGGATGCAGGAGCAGACACGGTGAGCGTCCAGCTGCTAGATGCAGAACAACGCGAAGCACGTGTGGCTGTTCGGGTGGGGTTTAAATAGCCTTGGAAGAAGTTCCAGGTATGTATCCTTCCTCCAATCAGGTATGTATCCTTCCCCGACCACGCCTGGATGGTAAATTAGTCCCACAGGTAAAGAAGTTCCTTTCATGCGTCAAGGAGGCCGGGATCCTGCAGCATGGTCTGCATCAGTTAAGTGCACCCAAGCACTCCCATAATGAGCCTGGCGCCTATGGCGCCAGGATTGATGTCTTTTATGAGCCTGGCGCCATAGGCGCCAGGACACTGTCCAAAGGGCCCCTATATGGGGTTGCTGGGTCCTTCCTTGGGGACTGGATGTCCGCTTTCGGGGACGCAGGGCTTGAACCGGCTCCCCGGGAGCGGGCATCATGACACAATTTCCTGCTGCCTTTTTTGAGTGTCAATTCACACTATTGTGTTGTATGGATATTATACAATCATTTTCTCGTGACTTCTTTTAAAAGAGTCTTGCTTTTCTACTGCCTCGATTGTCCATTTTGACGAATGTGTTCCTGTCTGCTTTTCACCTCATACTCATTGAGTTGATAAAAGGTGGATTGGTAGCATGTATTTCCAAGAATCAATGTTTTTGTAGTTTTTCAACAGTTTCATTTTCTTGATTTGAGTTACCATCTTACTCTGTTACTTTTTCTTCCCAGGACATAATTACTTTTTTTACCATACTGCCACCCTGGGTTAGATATTCTTTTCCTGCATTAATTCTTTTGATTTTCTATCACAGGTCTGGGTAAAAATGTGTTGTTGGGAGACTTTGATTTAAATCCAACAGATACTTTCCTTAATCCCCTAGTTAAACATTTGCACTTGATGCCTTTGTTTTTTGCAAGAAATTGTATTTTTATTCATTGATTTCTATAGTGTTTTCACCAAAGCACGGAACAAACATTACAATGTTACAATTACAAGTCAAAAGAATCATAATAGACAATACATAAGAGTTACAGGGAGAGAGACACGAGATGATTAAAGAGAGAAAGGAAGGTCTAATAGTCAGGGGCAAAACATTCCAGTGTGTATTTCTAAGTAATGAGAAGAGCGAAAGCAAGAGTCAGCACCGGGAGGCTTAGGAACAGCAAGAAGGGAGTTATTTTTCAACCGTAGAGTATGGGAAAGTGTATAGATAGCAACTAGAATGCTTAATAAGGTGCAGGGGGCAATTCCCTGGAAACAATTAAAAACTGTGCGTAGGAAGTGGAAAAGGAGATGGAAATAAAAGGAAAGTCGAAAGAGAATATGAATAGCTGAATTAAAGATGGAACATAGAGGGGCAGGCTGGTAGCAGGAAGACCAACCAAGAAAGCAGAGCAGTAATCGAGGCAGACAAGCGCATGAAAGGAATGCACTGTACAGATAACTTGAAGTTGAAACCGAAAGAACACTTGATATAAAGGATGTAAAGAGAACAAGAAAGAGAATAATCAAAGGTAGCTCCAACACTGCGAGCAGAGGAGGACATAGAAAGGAGAGAACAGGACGTGGAAGTGTGGGAGAAAACAGTAAAAGCAGGAAAGAAGAGACCATCTGTTTTGGAACCATTAAGATGCAGAAAATGTAAATGCATCCAAGAATGACTAGCAAGCAAGAAAGCACTAAGAGTGGAATGAAGAGAATCTGTAAATGAAGGAAATGAGACATAATCAGCGGGGCTGTCAAGAGTATTGAAAGCAGCTAAAATTTGAAAGGTCAAAAAGAATAAGAAGTGATGACAACCTAGAGCGTTGAGTGAAACACAAAGTTAGTGACACAGGGGAGTGGTATTCCTGTGGAAGGAGAAGGTCAAACACCAGACTGATATAGGGGAAGTAGAGATTGATGGTCAAGGGGTGTTCCCATTGAGTATGTACCACCCATTCAAGGAATTTAGGCAGAGAGGGGCACAGAAAAAAGGGATAATATTGTGCAGGAAGGGAGGTGTCAAGATCATTTTTTTAAAAAAAATAGGAAGGATGAAAGCATGCTTGAAATAACTGGGGAACACAGAGGTACAAAGTGTAGTATTAATTAGAGAGTGCATAAAACAGCCATTGCAAAAACTTGCTAATAATCATAAACTCCATTTTACTTCTGATAATCGTGTTTCCTATTCGCCCCCAACTTCAATTGATTGGAGTGATCATTTTCCAATTCCATTGTCTATTATTGTTCAGTAATCTCATCAAATTGGACAACCTATTAAGGAGTGAATTTTAGCTAAGAATTATTTTAACATCACCACCTTGGTACTATATGCTGTGTTGAGTTACACTTCATTGTCAGTTGACAATAATTATACTGTGACCCACCTTAACTCTTTTTATACCTCGATTTAAGAGTGTGTGAATCATTTGATACTGTTGACTACTCTACCCTGATTACCTGTCTCTCCTCTGCAGGCCTTTCTGGTCAAGTGCTGGACTGGTTTTCTTCCTTTTGGCGGGGCTGTCTCAGTCTGTGTCTCTTCCCCCCTTTTGCTCTTCCTCTGTTCCTCTGCTATGTCAAGTCCCTCAGGGCTCCTCATTGTCTCCTACTCTATCAAATATGTATATCCAGTCTCTTCTCGGCATTATACATGCATATGGCTTTTTATGTTATTCCTATGCCGATGATACGCAAATTATAGTGAGACTTCATTTACCACATCCTGAGAGGCTGGTCGTCTGAGGAACTGTCTAAAAGCAGGTGGTGACTGGATGGCCTTGAATTGGTTCAAGCTGAATGGAGAAAAAACTGAGGTATTGGTGGTGGGCTCAACCACCCCCTCTCTATTTTGGACCCCAGAGTTTGGCCCGACAGCCTTGGTTCTTTTCCCCTTCCTGTCTCTTCAGTGAAGGATCTATGTGTTAAAATCTCGGCTTCATTATCCATGGGGGACCAGGTCTCTCTCTGTAGTCAAACACCTAATTTCAAATTGCGGACCTTACGGAAAGTTCTCCCTTGCATTCCATCAATATTCCATGCCCCAGTTGTATCCTCTGTGGTGATCAGTACTATTGATTACTGTAATGCCTTAGACTTAGCTATTCCGCAGCATTTGCTCCAGAGTCCTCAGCTGCTGCAGAACATGGCTGCTAGAGCAGTACTTCGCCCTCTTTTTGGTGCCCACGTGACACTGTTCCTGCTCCAGCTTCACTGTCTCCCAGTTGACCAACGCATTACTTTCAAATCACTGTGTCTGGTTCATAAAGCCTTTTATCAAACAGGAGCAGAATATCTTCAAACGAAGTTCTGCCCCTATATACCCAGCAGGTTGCTTCGTGCTCAATCTCTGAAAACTATTCAGCCTCCTAGGGCCAGACTCACTTTCTCTGTGGCCATGGCAAAAGCCTGGAACTCTCTCCCCTTCTCTTTACGGGCCATTGTGGCTCATGTGCCTTTTTGCCGAGCTCTGCAAACCTTTCTTTTCTGGTACTCGTGATACTGGTTGGCTCCTATCCCTGCAGTTGCTAGCGCCATGATTCCTTTGGGCGTACGCTGCACTTTATATGTGTGGATAGGATAAGACATATTCATGATAATAACCTTTATCTTCGAGTGTCTTCAGACACTGATCTCAGAATCGTATTTGCCTTTTTGTCAGAGATTGAGAACTGGATGTTTACTGCTAAATATAAATGTAACAATCTTAATACTGACCTCTTGTTGTCTACCCCTCCACCTGGCATCACGTGGGTATCTCAACTGGCCAAGGATGGACATTCTGAGCCTTTGGTTTCCATTTCAAAGTCCATTGGATTTTGCCTTAATGATAAAAGTATGATAAATACACATATTGAGAAACAAGCTCAGACTACCAATTTCAAAATTTTCATCAACAAAAGATCACACATTTAGTTTCAGCTAAACCTTTTCATTTGGCTGTAAAGGCGTTTGCTCTTTCTCAAATTGATTGATGCATTGCAATTTTAGTTTCTTTACATAGGTGTAGCCTGCTAACTCTTACTTTTTATTTCCATACATTAGCCCAATCCTAGCTGACATTCATTGGCTTCCTCTGGAAACACTCATTACTTTTAAGTCATGCTGCATTGTCTATAAGTCAATCATTCTGCTCCTACCACCCTACTTGAAAAATAAGCTCCAAGTAGCTGGTGGTTCTAGAATGACTCGTAGCAAAGACATTCTTTGAATGAACATTTGCAAGATGAACAAATCTTAAAACTCCAAACATTCTTGTTCTGTCATGCGACATAGATGTGGAATTCTCTACCTGTTTCCTTGCATCTTGAACCATCTTTGCTCCTTTTATGCAATGGTGGTAAAAGTTTTTGTTTTTCCAAATAATTGTTATTTCTAAATGGAGACTGTTATACGTATTGTGTTCTGTGCTCTGCTGCCTCTCAGTGAGGCAATATGAAACATTTAAAATCAATAAATAAAAGTCAATATACTATAGCAGCCATTTTGTAGAAACTAATGGAATTATGTAAATTGACAAGAGATCTGTTGAATGTTACTTTTAAGGGATTATTTTTCCATTCTATTTGATACATTGATGTTGTTTCCAATTTCATAGTGTGTTACATCATTTTTGTTATTTTGTGTTTGTCTATGGCTGCCATGTTTAGTATGGTTGCAGAATATAACAAGGCTCCCAATCCACCAGAATCAGCTGTTCAGTGATGCAGATAATGCCATTCTTTATACCAGTACAGCAGAACTAATACACTGTTGTAACTGGTCCTTTCTTGAAATGGCAGGACATGATTGACCAAGTTGCCTATTTACTTGTATGTGTTAGTACCATGATAATATGTTTATTCATTGTGTGTTTCCTCTGTGTTTGACAACTTTTAGCTGCAGCATTTAGGGGCACATCATAGTGAAAGTATCACAATGTTATATTTGCCCTAACCCTTTTTCTTGTGTGTTAAAACGTTGAGCTGCAAATGGCCCTTTAAACATAATTAGATAGTTGTGATATCACATTGTACATGCAGAAGTCTGTTTCAATGCTCTTCATGACTAAACTCAACCTTACCAAACATTCTTCGTAGGCCTTTCCCTAGACCTCACCCAAAGACCATCCCTGCCCCTTCTCCAATTCCATCACCCCCCAAGGCTCATCCAATATCAGTACCCATCCCACCAGGAAGTTTGTCCCTCTACTGATGCCCATCTTTTGCAAGGGGTCCATACCTGCTCCAAGGCTGACTCACTCCCAAGGCCGATTCCTGCCGTAAGGCTCTATTTTCTCACTTGACTAGGGTAAGAAATAGGAAATTATGTAAAACGGTAGTTGATCGAAAACTTTCCATGAAATTAATTCTCAATGCATTGCTATTTTGGATAATTATTTTGGATAATCACAAATTTACATTTATAATTTTTGGAATTAAAAGGAATATCATACCTACAAAAATGTACAGTGCACAGATATTAAACATTGCCTTGGATTTTTCTTGATATTTTACAAAGCTTCTTGGTGGAGGGGCCTGGTGGGGGGATGGGGGGTTTGTTTTGTTAAAGCAATGTGTGATATTTCTTTTCATTGTATTGTGCTGAACAATTGTTTCCAGGTGGAACAAATTGAAATAAAAAGCACCATTTCTGAAAAATTTGAAAGGTAGGACGAGCATGTTTATTCTCACACCATTGTCCATCTATTCAGTCGTCTCCATTCTGTATTTCATCCTGCCTTGTGAAAATAAAACATAATTTACAAGCACGGATTTCAATTGTCTAATTCTAAGAAGGGGTTTGTGTGCATGCAAAAGAGACCACAATGATTTCTGGACCATTGAAGGTCCTGGTTAGAGAAATTAAAACACAAATATGGCTGAAAAGAGAACATGGAATCTAGAAGACATTGGCCCACATTACATCTGCTGAATTACTGCCAAACTCGCTTACCATACAGTAATTCTGCCAGTGGTAAATCCGCCCAAAATTATAATTTAGCATTATGGGAAGAACAGCAGTAATTCTGTTACCACCCAAAAAAGTGGCAGAATTACTTTTTTCCTGCAGTGCAGAGGCAGATTGTGAAGTGGAAACATTGGGAATTCTCTTCAGTTGCAAATCCACAACAGCAAATATCCGCAAAGCCAATGCAGCTGGCTTTTCAAATGTATAGTGCAAGTTTTTTTTGCATTTGTGTTTTGTTTTTCAAAATCATCTTAACCTCTACCTTTTTATTTCTAAGTACTTCAATGTTTGCAATCGCTTGTACAGTAATGATCTGAACTTTATTACTGTGCTTCAGACATGACATTAAAGATGTGTATTTAGATGCAGCATTTAAAGTTAAGGACACAGCATCTGCTAATGGAATCAGTTACTCAACTCAAGGTGTATTGCGTGTTGTTTTTAGAAGAATTCTATATGTAAGCCGTTTAATTAATGTACAGAAAGAGCTCAGACAACAAAAAAGGGCAGTTACACAGTCCTGCTTCTCATATGTTGGATATGTTTCGATGTTTCATTACCGATTAATCCTTAACATGCGTGAAATTGTAACTTACATCGCAAATAATACATAATATAAAAGGTACACATGCATGGATTTGAAAGAGATGATAATATGATTTGTGCATATGTAAGCCCAACCCTGAATTCATAATTATGTATGGCTAGTCTATATTAAAATACATGAATAGATTAACTCAATTAAGAAACGTCATGTTCCCCTTTTGAATTACAGACAGTCTATATGGCATACACACATATTCAAGTATACAAGTGTTCCTTTAGATCAGAATATAAAATGTTCAGAGTTATGCAAATGGACTTTGACAGGTTTTACTGAAGATAAGGAATACTGGGTTACTTATATCTAGATTTCGAACTACAGTGGACATGAGTTCTAAGTTAGTGTGCGTGCTCAAACATATGGGGCCTGATTTATAAACGCATTTTGAATGGGAAAATCCCATTGATAAAAAGATTAAAATCAGGTAGATACACTTCAAAACTGCTTTGAAAAGGTGTACTGGAACAAAAATTAACCATGTTTCAAAGATCCTACCTACGCTAAAACGTGTGATTCGGTTTAGCGCCATGCTTAAGCCACGATAGCATTTGAGAGTGGACATCATGATGTAACAGCTGCAGAGGAAGCGAGGCAGGAAGGAAGGGCTTTCGGACTGTACCACAGGCACCAGCTGACCGAGGAGTACATTTTTTGAAAATGGCTGAGTTTTTATACAATACACAGTGACTGGGCCTGACACGAAGTTGAATATGCACTGTGACAGCAGAATATGTAGCAATTAATAACCTTCCACCAGATTTCCCTAGAAACGTTATTACTTTTTTTTAAAGTATTTAAGTAGTGGAAACATTTATTTTAGAGGCCCTCGGATAATCTGTTACCTCCCGCGTTCAAAAGTAACGCTGTTTTACTATTGTAATATCAGATGACCTCTTATTGACAGCATACAGGTTGCCTCAAATTATATTTGATGTATTGTTTAACCTCAACTGTTAGAATAACAAGTTATCAAAAATGTATTGACAAGCAGGCCTTCCAATACAATATGAATCCTTGCAATGTGGGGATGTTTTTCGTAACATTAAAAACCTCAAAAGGATGTTCTTTGGCTCGCATTTCTCAAACACAAATATGTGCTACAGTTGCAAAGGAAATGATGCCACGTTAGCCCCCCTAACCTCTCCTCTGACAGTAAATTCAGTGTAAACTTAGTATGTATGATATCTTCTGAACCAATGACATAAACGGGCCAAAGAAAAACCATGCCCAACAAACGAAACAATGCCAATAACGTTCTGTGCGGAGCGGGTGTTAGCAGCTCGTTGGCAGTCCAGCTGCTGGAGACACCTGCGTGGTCCTTGGGGGGCCTCATGTGAGTGTTTGCCTGTTTTTGAAATTTGTTTCCTGCATTGCGCTCCGAGCGCGTTGCGTTTTCTCCCCCTCCCCCCTCCCCTGCAGCCATTTCCTGGTCCCACCATCCCTCTCTCCTCCCTGCCCGCCCATCCCCCCCTTTCCCCTTCCCTACTGGCTGCTGTCTGGTCTTAACTGACCCTCCTGGGCAGCCCCTGCCCGGCAGCCCCCACGGCTAAGGGCCCCTTAGTCAAAGGGCGGCTGCAGCTCCTGTTGTGTCTGAAGGTGTCCGCAGGGGATACCAGTTGCCAGTCGGTCTCCCTGGTCAATCCCACTTACCTCCCTGCCTACCCCTCCCTCAGGCTCTTATACACGGCTGCGTTTTCCACATTTGTCTAACTACGCACTGTACCTGTATTTAAATTTTTGCGCTGTGTGAACTAGGCCTTTTCTCCCCCCTTCTGGGTTCTCAAACTTAGGTGGTCTCTCCACAGGTTGTCTAATACGTACTTACCTGTATTTAAAATCTTGCGCTGTGTGAACTAGGCCTTTTCTCCCCCCTTCAGGATTCTCAAACTTAGGTGGTCTCTCCACAGGTTGTCTTGTAGGCACTTACCTGTATTTAAAAAATTGCCCTGTGTGAACTAGGCCTTTTCTCCGCCCTTTAGGATTCTCAAACTTAGGTGGTCTCTCCACAGGTTGTCTAATACGCACTTAACTGTATTTAAAATGTTTGCGCTGTGTGAACTAGGCCTTTTCTCCCCCCTTCAGGATTCTAAAACTTAGGTGGTCTCTCCACAGGTTGTCTAATACGCACTTACTGTATTTAAAATTTTGCGCTGTGTGAATTAGGCCTTTTCTCCCCACTTCAGGGTTCTCAAACTTAGTTGACTCCTCCCCTGCTTTCACACTTGAGCATTGTCAGCTCTTAGCTTGAGCGAGTCTGTCCTACTGAGCAACTTGTTTGCCTTTCACTCTCTTGTCCAACCGCTCTCGCCTGTGCCTTCACCTCTCTCCTGCCCCCCCTCCTCTCCCACTTACTCTATGGTGCTCTCTATCTCTCCTATCTTCTCTAACTGCTTCTCTATTGACTATCCTGCTCTCCTCACTAAATCTGGTAGGAAAAAGTTTAAAAAGGACATCCTGGTCTCCAATCCAGGCCTCCCTATCGCTGATACCTACACCAGTGCCTCCGCCAAGGAAACTCTCACCGACATCCTCTTTGGCGTGCCTTCACCTGACCTATGGACCCTTCATATGGTTTCGGTGCTCGCTCCTTTCTCTTCTTCTCCCATTAATGGTGGCACCTGTTGGTATGTCAGGCCAACCTTCACCTCTTTGATAGACTCTTCCCACGCCTCATCAACTTCCTTTTTTCCCCTGCTGTCCCCCCTCCCCTTTCCTCGGCTACCTTGCCTTCCCCCTCTCTCTTCGCCCCCTCGCGGGTTCCTTCTACACCTCTGCAGGGCGTACCTCTGATCTGTACCCCTCCCCGGAAGTCCTTTATGGATGGCAACCTTCTCCACATTGCCACTCTTAACACTCGCTCTGCTGTCAAACATTCCTCTGACATCTGACGCCTTCTTGAAGAACTTGACCTTGATGTCCTCGGTCTCACTGAGACATGGTTCACAGCCAGCTCTGTCACCAGCTTTGACACCCTCCTACCAGATGGCTACAAGATCCTCCCTGTGACTAGGCCCAACCGCTCTGGTGGGGGTGTTGCCCTTATCCTCCCTGAGTGGACTCCTGCCTCTGTCACTCCAACGCAGACCTATTCCTCTTTTGAATGTGTCTGCCGGCTCTCTCTCTCTCCTAGCCATTCCCTTACTGTGGCCACTGTCTATCGGCCACCTGGTCCGATTTCCTCATTCCTGTCTGAGTGGGCGGGCCTCTCGTCCTCTCTCTTGGCCTCAACCATTCAACTCCTCTTTCTTGGAGACTTCAACATCCACCTGGATGCATCCTGTCCTCCCTCTGGACACTTTCGTGACCTCTGCAACTCTCTCTCACTCACCATTCTCCCCTCCGGCCCGACTCACTCTGCAGGGCACACTCTCGATGCACTGATCTCCTCTGATCTTCCCCTCTCTGTCCATGTCTCCACTCCTCTCTCCTGGAATGATCACTGTCTCCTATCCTCCCACCTCACCCTCCCTACCCCTCAGGCCAAGCCACCTTCATCACTGCCACCCACCTTCGCGGTCATCCGACCCATGAAGCACCTGTCAGTTGAGGCTTTCGCCGCCGCCTTCTCACCCCTCCTCCCCCTTTGGCTGACTCCTACCCTGACACAGCCCTCTCCATGCCTGAAGCCCAAAGCCAAGTGTAACTCCTGCTATGATTCCGATCTCGTCACCCTAAAAAAAAAGTGCAGTGTGGCTGAGAGGAAATGGCGTGCTTCATGTTCATCCTTTGACAAACTGGCCAGCCGCCTGCTGCAACGGCAATATCGGTTCTCGGTTCTCACCAAGAAGAGAGCCCATATCCAATCCTGGATCTGTATGGTATCTAACAACTCAGATGAACTCAGTAAAATCTGCAAGGAACTGGCCAGCCCTGCTGCTGTCTCTACATCTCCTGTCCCCTCCCAGGCCCTCTGCACGGCACTGGCTTCTCACTTCATTTCTAAGACTCAGGACATCCTGTCCTCACTCTCCTCTTCTCGCCTCCCTCCCTCTATCTCCTGCCCTTCCTCTGACTCTTCTGCTGGCACCCCCCTTCCCTCCCTCTCTGCCTTTCCACTTTTCTCTGCAGACAATGTTTCTAGACAAGTCCGATCTATGAAAGTCTCGTCAAAACAGGTCCACCCCAATTCCACCAAAACCAGCAAGGACCACATCGACTCCCTGGCTCCTGCCCTGGTTGATTTCTGCAATCACCCCTTCGCCACTGGAGTCTTCCCATCCCCCCTGAAGCACTCCCTTGTGCACCCTCTTCTTAAGAAACCCTATGCCGACCCCTCCTGCCCGGCTAACTACCACCCAATCGCCATCACTCCCTTCCTAGGAAAACTCCTGGAGAAACTGGCCATCTCCCATCTTAATCTCCACACCGAATTTGTTGGTTGTCTTCATGACCATCAGTCACGCTTCAGGGCTGCTAGAAGCACGGAAACTGCTCTCCTGAACATCTGTGAAGACCTGCTCTCCAACCTTGATTGCAACACCCCGTGTCCTCATCTTGCTTGATCTCTCTTCTGCCTTCGACACTGTCAACCACACCATCCTGCTCAAACCTGGGTATCACAGGACAAGCTCTGGCGTGGCTGACTTCTTTCCTCTCTGACCGACCCTCCCAGGTCCAACTTGGGTCCTTCCTCGCTGATATCTTTCCCTCTACCTGTGGTGTCCCCCAGGGATCTAACCTCTCTCTCTGGCTGTTCAACCAATACCTGGCACTCCTTGCCCACTGCATCGCTGCTCTCTGCTCCAATTTTCAGTGCTATGCGGATGATACCCAGCTCATCTTCAGTCTACCCTCGGCCTCCTCCCCTCCCTCCCTCATCGCTGACTCTCTGTCTGCTATCCAGGAGTGGTGTGCTGCCAATGACCTCTGCCTTAATGCCAGTAAGACCGAGATTCTACTCATAGGCACACCCTCTCCCTCCTTCCCTGCAGCTCTCTGGCCAGCCTCTATTGGCCCTCTTCCTGTTCCCACCTGCAAGGCTAAAAACCTTGGGGCTATCTTCGACTCCACAATCTCCTTCTCTCCTCACATCTCTGATGTTTCTAAGAAGTCACGCTACCAGCTGCACCTCCTCAGAGGTATTCTTTCTCTCCTTCCCCCAGAAGCTCACTGTCTCCAGAGCCCTGGTTCTCTCTAAGCTGGACTATTGCAACAGCCTCTATCTAAACCTGCCTACTTCTACTCTCTGCCCTCTGCAACTTATCCAAAACAGGACTGCAAGGCTTGTCCTTGGCCTCAAGCCCAGGAATCGTATCTCTCCAGGACTGGCTCCCAGTGGCTTCAAGGATTAAGTTCAAAACCCTCTGCATTATCCACAAGGCCTTCTGGGGCCTGGGGCCGCATTACCTTCAACTCTCTCTTCCTCGGGCTCTCCGCTCATCTGCCTCCAACTCCCTCGGGGTCAGCCGCTTCTCCAAGCAATGAGTTGGTGGTCGATCTCTCTCTTCGGCAGGAGCCTCCCTCTGGAACAGCCTTCCTGCCTCCCTGAAACTTGAGGCGAACCATCTCAGGTTCCAGAAACACCTCAAAACCTTCCTCTTTGCTTTTGCTTTTTATGCCTCTCTCCCCTGCTGAAACCCCTGGCCTAACCTGCTCTGGTTACCTGGCCACCCTTCTGACCCTGGGGCCAGGTCACACCCCTTGCACTCCTGCCCTGCCTCCCTGGAAACCACCTGCACTTAGGGACTGTTTTCTGTATCCCTTCAGTCCCCCCCACCAGCACTTCTGCTCTACCTTGCACTTGTCACCATCAGGCCGTTTACCTATCGTATTTATTCCTCCATCCCATGTACTGCATTTCCCCTCTCCCTTCCCCCAGGCACTTTTCCCTTTTCCCTACCCTTGCACGTGAGCGAAATGAATGACACTTGGCCTAGTAGGATCGTTTGTCTGTTTTTCCACTGTTTTTCCCTTCCCTGCCTTGTCGTGCCTTGAAACACTTGTGTATAGGAGTGTTATAAATACCATATCATATCATATCATACCAACAATCCAACATGAGTAAATCCTAAGAGATAAACACTGGGCAAAACATATACCAAGGCATCACCACTTTGATTTTAGTATGTGTAAAAGAACCAATGAGCCAACGTTGTGAACTGTGTATTATTTTGGAGAGTTGACAAGAAAAATTGATTATGTTCCCCTAGAACTATGTACAAGGATCACTGTTTTTCAACCACCGAAGGGCATTCTCCATTTGAGGTGTAGGCTCCTGGGTGACACTTACGTATTCTCTATGGTAGCAAACAAATAATGCTATGTGTGTGAAGAAAGGGACAGCGTCTTGGCCAACGGACGCACACAATGTCAGTGCTTTTATAATCTACCCATCTCTTCACGCTCACACTGACCAGGAACGGGTGGCCAACCTCACAGCAGCATGTGAGCCACATTTACCCCTCTGGTGCTGTCTCCAGCATGGGGTCTGGCATGGATTCACATGCTCAGGAATATTCCCTTTTGTGAGGCTGGGAATCCTCAGTAAAAGAAAAAACATTTTCACTTTTGTTTATGAACTGTCTTTCTCCTATAAACCAATCACTGAGCTCTGAGTCATACTGCCCTCAGCCAATGACGGCACTCTCCCTAAGCTCCTCCTCTGGCAGCCATCTTCAGATTTTTACTGCATGTTCAAGTGTTGGGAGTCCTTGTGTTTTGCCCTTGGAGCTTTCAGTGTTTTTCACGCTTTTTTGCTTGGAAAACACAATTTTTCTTCAATCAAGCCTGTGTGCTCCATCGTTTCTTCATCTGGTTAACAGGGATCCATTTTTCAGCATCTTTCATCACCTCTCAAGGGCGGATTCGCCGAGTGTTTCTTCTTGGAAGTTGCCAGAAGGCTCTCAGGCCTACACCGCACCAGATCACGTCGGAGGATGGGGCTGCCCTCTTCAAGCTCTGCACCAGCTGCGGTTTGCAAAATGTTTTCATTGAACAACAAGCATTCCCAGTGCCTTTATTGTTTTCACCCGATGCACCGGGAAGACGATTTGCGAGATATGTCGTGGCTTTACCAAGCGCACTATGAAGGATCGGCACGTCAGACTGACTGCGTGGCTCAAAGCCAAGAACCCTGCCCGTGTGGTTGACAGGGGCATGCCTCCTCCGGATCCAGCCAGCCAGAGCGGGCTTCTAAGTCCTTTAAGGATGCTCCATATGTGGGGGTCCAAGACAAGGCCAAGCACCGCAAGTCCGGTCCGTCGGGGTCGCCGCGCAAGTGGATCTCGCGAAGGCCAGGGAATGTTCATCTTCTCCAGTGGCCTGAATCCTCAGCCATCGCTCCAGCTCTTCCTCGAAGAGAAAGTCGGCTACCCCGGAGAAACTACGGGAGAAACCGGAGTATGCCAAGCAACAGGAAAGGTTGCCGTCCTGCCAGTGAAGGCCCAGGTGATACAGAAGTCGTCCACATTAATTGAGCTGTCGGCACCTGCCCTTGCAAAGGCCGAAAGGGCCTGACCCGGTCCAGGCTACCCCTACGGCGGTCAGAGTTCCGGCAGCACCATCCCGGAGGATGTTGGAGACGATGACGACGGGAATGTCGAGGAGGTACCTGCCAGAGGCGGAGACGATGACAACATCATCAGAGAGGACAACATAGTAGCTGGGCCTAGCAACCCCACCAGGCACCACCCAGAGATCTGTCTCATGATATTCTCTCGATTCTCCACACGCTAGTGTCAGAGATTCAGAAGAGGAGGAGGTACCCTACACCTCTGCTCCAACCACCATTGTCCTCCCCCTCAGGGATATGGGATGGACACAGTGACAACTGACACCGATGACGACAGTGGCCTCTCTCTGCTGCCAAGGGCTTCTCCCCCAGAGTGTTCCTTCCACTCAATGATCGCCCGCGCTTCAGAACTCTTCCAGCTCACACTGGAGGAAACAAAGAAGGAGGGCTTCCTGTATCAAGGCCTGGAGGCTAAGAGGAAGACCATATTAGTGGTGTCCCCCCGGACGGCATCTGGGATGATGGACTGGCACGGCTGAAGAACCCAACCTCAGTTCCAGCAAAAAGGGAACCGCCTTGAAATTAAATACTGGGTTCCAGAGTCTGCACCCAAGTGTTTGTGATCACAGCCATCACCATACTCAGTGGTCTCGGCTGCTGCGAGGAAGAAGTCATCCAACCCGGCGTCTTCAGCCTCCTTTCCCCCAGACGGCGTGGGGAAGAAGTTGGACACCATGGGTATGAAGGTCATCTACTTGGCGGCGACGACGGTAAAGGTGGCCAATGCTTTGGCTAACCTGGCCAGGTACGCCCAGGAGCTTTGGTACAAGATGGCTGTGATCCTGGATTTTCTGACCGAGGACAAGCAGGTCGAGGCAATGGAGATGCTTCAGGAAGGCGAGGTGGCGTCGGACCGTGCCATTACTGTGGCCCTGGGCATTGCGGAAATGGGATTCCGCCAGACGGGCAACAGGGTTTGCCTCTGTCATCGTGGCTGGCTGAAGGCCACCAACTTTAGGCAGTAGGTCCAGACGAAGGTCTTGGACATGCCGTTTGACGGAGACAATCTAACCGGAAAGGCCGTCAATGAATCTCTTCAGGCCATTAAAACCAACACGGACACAGCCTGTTCCCTGGGCACGCTGCAACGGCAACACCTGTCCTTGCGCTCCTCAGGGGGGAAGTCAGGCAGATCTTTGAGCATTTCGGCAGAGGATCATCCTCTTTCCACCAACCCTCCAGTTCCATGGCCCAGGAAGCCTACAGGGGTCATTCCAAGGCCTTCAGAGGTGGCCGCTGTCATCGTCAAGGCTCCCAGGGCAGCACACCGGCCTCCAAGCAGGACTGAACTGGCCGAGATGTTGAGCCCCCACCCTTGCATCTTGGTGGGAAGCCGGCTGGTGAACTTTGTCAGCTTGTGGAAAACATCTCCACCAATCGATGGGTGCTGGACACTCTCGCCCGCAGACACACTTTGGAGTTTCACCAAAAGTGTTTGAGAATACCACTGGTGGTCCAGCAAGAACAACACATCCCTCAGCTGCTGCTGGAGGTTCAGGTCATGTTAGGAAAAGGGGCAATAGAGCTGGTTCCGAAGTGTCTCTGGGGCTCCAGAGTTTACTCAAGATACTTTCTAGTAAGAAAGAAGACCGGGGGCTGGAGGCCCATTCTCGATCTACAACGACTGAACAAGTACATCAAGTCCCAAGAATTCAGGATGGTCACTCTGGAGCACGTGCTCGGCCAAGTGGAGGAGGGAGACTATCTGTTGTCATTGGATCTAGAGGACACTTACTTTGACGTCCCCATTCACGAAATGCATTGAAAGTTCCTGCGCTTTGCTGTACAAGGGAAGCGCTACCAGTTCAAGGCTCTCCCCTTCGGACTGAAGTCAGCCCCCAGAGTCTTTACGAAGGGCCTGACTCTGGTGGTGGCCCATCTGCGACTGCAGGGAATTCAGTCTCGTGCCTGGTGGCTCTGTCAGAGGAGAGGATGGCAGCCATTTTTGGCTGGTGCAACAGCTGTTAGCACTGAAGCCGCCATGGTGAGGACCATCAAATCGGTGCTCAGCGTGATGTTGTCATTTAACTACCTGATCTAGCTCTGCAGGTTGCAGATGCAACCGCTCTAGGAATTCCTAGACTCCCGTTGGACCCAGGTGTCCAGAAGCTTCAAGGACGGGATCGTGGTCGACGAGGAGTTCCGTCGAGCGATAAGATGGTGGGGCATGCGCTCCCACACCGCCAGAGGCACAGACTTCCAAAGCCCGCCGTACCAGGAGGTGGTCACAACGGATGCTTCCCTGGAGGGCTGGGGAGCCCACGCCAGATGTCTCCACGTCAGAGGACTGTGGATACTGGAGGAGAAGACACTACACATCAATGTCCTGGTACTACGGACAATGTTTTACAACTGGAAGCAGGGGGGGCTCCAGAGAGGCACAGGAATTTTGGCACTGGGCTGTCGCCCAGGGGATGTTTCTCAATTCTTTTCACCTGGTGGGAGTCAAAAACACTGTTGCCGACTCCCTCAGTAGGTGGCTGCACTCTTGCCACAAGTGGGAGCTTTGGCAGGATCAAGTAGACAACCAGTTCCTCAGGTGGGGCAGTCCCCAGATTTATCTGTTTGCAATGGTGATGACCACCAAGTGCCGGAGATTCACAAACAGGTTCCCCCATTTGGGGAGCATGGGGACTCATTCTCCTTCCCTTGGGAAAGCCTGTTCCTGTACACCTTTCCTCCGTTGCTGCTGCTACTACGAATCTTCATTGAACTCAGATGGTGCCGGTGCAGGATGATCCTCTTCGCGCCAGCGTGGCCGAGGCAGATTTGGTACCCATACCTTCTCAGCATGTCACCGTCCCCTCCAGTCAAGCTTCCAGTGATTGTGGATCTTCTCACCAGGGAAGGAGGCACAATCCTGCACCACGACCCAGTATCGCTGAACCCTGGCTGGCTCCTGCAGCATTAGATCTTAGTGGTTATGAGCTGCCTGCGGACTGCAGGGAGGTCCTCACCAAGGCCAGGGCTTTGTCGACTCTGCAGTGTTACGGATACAAATGGAATCATTTTGCGACTTGGTGCCAGTCACAGTAGATTAACCCCCTGGGGGTCATGGGCCGACAGGTCCTTCCGTCCTTCATTGGCTAAGTCAGGGCTGGCGCACGCCTCCATCAAGGTGCATCTGGCGGGTATCTCCCGCTACACCAGGTCTCCAGGATAGTCTTTGATTTGGTCGCACTGTCTAGTCAAGGAGTTCATCAAGGGATTGTTCCGATGGTTCCCGCCAGTGAAGGTGCCTGCCCCGGTGTGGGAACTCAACATGGTGCTAACTAGACTCATGGGGGCCCCTTCCGAGCCAATGCATCAAGCTCAGCTCAATTTCCTGTCTTGGAAGACAGCTTTCCTCATGGCCATTACCTATGCCAGGTGAGTGGGTGAGAACCAGTCCCTGTCCTGCAAGTGGCCTTATCTGACTTTCCACAAGACGAGGGTGGTGCTGCGAACGCACCCCTCCTTCATGCCCAAGGTTTTCTTGGAATTTCATCTCAATTAACCCTTGGTGTTGCCTGTGTTTTTTCCGACACCTTCCTCACCAGCTAAAAGGACTTTGCACTCGCTGGATGTGGCTCAAGCGCTGAAGTTTTATGTAGCCTGCACGAAGAGTTTCTGCAAGATTTCTCAGCTTTTTGTGAACTTTGGTCCTGTGAACCATGGGAAGGCTTTGTCCAATACTTCCATCTCCAGGTGGCTCTGCGGCTGCATCACTCATTGTCACCGGTTGGCAAACTGACTGCTGCCTGAGCGTCTGAGAGCCCATTCTCCCAGACCGATCACTGCATTGATGGCGTTCCTGTCTGGTGTGCACCTGCTAGACATCTGCAGGGGTGCTAGGAGGAAGTCTACGCACACCTTCACAAAATTTGACTGCATCAACATGGATTCCAGAGAGGAGTCCAGAGTCGGCCAAACAGTGCTGCGCTAACTGTTCACTTGAAGGTGAACCTGGCGAGGAGGTAAGAGTAATTGCTTATGTTGAGCCTTGCTGCCTCCCTTAATTGTGTATTTATGTTTTGCTGTGTATTCTTTATTCATGAGCATGTGTATGCATGCTAGACCCCATGCTGGGGAATGAACAAGTTACTTATTTAAAACTGTTGTTCTCCATCATGGGTCTGGCATGGATTCACACCGTCCCTCCTACCCCTCTGTGGCTCTTCTTGGTCATACTGTCACTTTACGTGCTAACAAATCTGAAGATGGCTGCCAGAGGAGGGGTTTAGGGAGAGGGCAGTCATTGGCTGGGGGCATTGTGAACCAGAGCTCAGGGACTGATTTATAGGAGAAAGACAGTTTATAAACAAAAGGGAAACAGTTTTTTCTTTTACTGAGGATTCCCAGCTTCACAAAAGGGAATATTCGTGAGCATGTGAATCCATGCCAGACCCATGCTGGAGAACAACCGTTACAGGAAAGTAACTTGTACCATCTCCCAAATGCAGTGGGCGAAAGAGAACATGAGAGGGTGTAATTTATGGTGACTATACCAAGCATATAATTATATAGTGGGGGTATTTGAGGGATGCATTTGGCATATTTTAGCTGCACTGAGACACCTGGGACTAGACTTTACATATTATGTCTATGGCAGGTTTATTTTTTTTTTTGTATTCACATATTTATGGCAGGCTTATGATTGCTTTATTGGGACACTGGAAGCTATTTCTGGCATATGATGGCTGTGCCTCCAGGGGTCATAGTCTACCACCATACGATGGCATTATTGTAATTTTTTAGGCTTTTTTAGGCTAACATGTCACAGCCAATACACATTCGAGTTGCCATCTTATTCTACGTGGACGAAGTGTCCAGCATATGTTTTCTTTTATTACTTCATTGTGTGGCTGCCATCTGGTAAAGCTGTGTATGGGACTTTGAAAGTTAATGCATTGTGTCAATTCAGTGTACTATTTTCAGTTTGTTCAAATCAAAGAAATAACAATTTGGGTTTTATATCATGTAAAAATGAACTAACACGCTTTCAAACTTTTATTTGCTTTTTATATCAAATCATATATTCACAAACAGCTCTCTCTATTAGTTCCATCCAACTCCACCAGGAGGAAGCTGTTAAAGACAATATTAGAACGTACATAATTTGATTTGGGTGGCATTGTTTGATGTCCTTATTATACAATAATACATGCACTGTTCCTCAGAGACAGCACATCCCTGCATTAGCAGAACACTGCCCTAAAAAATGACTAATTTCGTAGCTTACCAAGCTAAATAAAATGCAGGCTGCGTGTGCCCTAATTGAATTCTTACTATAACAAAGGCCTAATAGGCCAATTTATCAAGACAGGTTAAACTAGTTTCTGCTCAGCGGCATTTTTCACACCCAACACATTAGTTCTGGGGGCTAGATTTAGGAAACGTCTGAAATAATGAAATGGTTAGAAACTCTCCATCTTGCCCGAGGGCTTTTCAAGCTGTATGTCTCGCTGTTTGATTACTTGTTTCTGAAAATATATTTTAACTTGCAATACGCACGCTTGATAAATGTGAGTAATGTTTGAGCAGACACTAAACAAATGAATTAAATGCGTTCCTATTTAATAGCTTTATGTCTGCACACATCAAGCGGTAGGACAGAGATGTGTATTTATTCATACAGGGAGGAACAATACTCTTTTGATCACAAACGAACGTGGGCTTCTTACAATGGGGTGAGTTTGAGTGACATTCTGACCAGGTTGTAGGGGGAGTAAATGGAACAGTCACTGGTGGAAAAAACATGGGTGGACATACATAGATTAAGAACAACCAACATTAGACATTTTAAGTGTAGGTAGGAGGTGTGGCCAGATGTGTTAGGGGTGTGAGCACAATGGATGAAGTTCTAGATTGGAGGCAGTAGAAAGTGATGGACAGGGTAGAGGCGAGGGAAAAATGTTGGCTAGAAGGCAGATGAGAGGTAGGTTAAGAGGGTAACTAAGAGGTGAGGAGGTAGGCTTTTAGTTTGGTTTTGAACAAACCATTGTGGACTGTTTCTTGGATATCAGAGGTATGAGAATTCCATGCAAGTGGCTCAAAAAGAGAGAAATAGCGGAAGCCATGGGAAGCACATGAAGGGGGAGGTGCCACAAGGGTAGTCAAGAAGGCAGAACAGAGATTACGAGAGGGCTTGGAGAATTGGATAGATGAGGACAGATACAGTGGTGCAGTTCTGTGGATAGATTTGTGAATCAGGAGCAGACATTTGTATCTGGCCCTGTTTACCATCGTCAGCCATTCAGGCTGGTGATGGTATGAGGAAGTAGATGTGAAGTGAGGGAGTTCAAAGAGAGTCCTGGTAGACAAGTTAATGATCTTGTCGAAACAACAGAAAGCATAGTTGGGGAGACCAAAGAGTATTTAAGAGATGCTTGGCAGTGTTGAAAGGATGGAGGTGCCTGATTTTCCTAATTTTTATTATGTTGAGGTAAGCTGTTGTTCCAGTTCTGGAGATGTAAGTAGAGAAGGTGTAAGAAGGGTCATAGATGATACTCTGAAGTTGGTAGATGAAGAAGGGTAGGGGAGAATGTCAGGTGGGAACTGGACAAGCAAAGGAAGAGATGAGTGAGAGCTTTTTGCCACGAAGAAGAGCACCTCTGTTTTGGTAGAGTTTAACATCAGAGAGTGCGAAGCCATTGGCATCGAGAGAGTTTAAAATTTTGATAAAGAAATCTGCGGCCAGTTCAGGAAAAGAGAAGAAGATCTGGGTGTCATTCATGAAGAGTTGGTACGAGAAGACGTGTAAAGTGTAAAGAGAACCAGATCTAAGACAGAGCCTTTTGGAACACCAACAATTAGAAGAGTGAATTGAGATTTGTTGTTTCTCCAGGAGACAAAGAATTGGCAAGGTGCAAGTTAGGATTCATCCAGGAAAGTGGTTCATGGTGAATCCCAAAGAGAGTATTAAGGAGATCAGAGTGATGGACACTACGAGTGACAGGATCGGGAACCTGCTTGTAGGGAGCTGGAAGTTTGTGGATGGCTAGGAAATTGGTAAGTTGGTTGAATACAATCCTTTCCAGCACTTTAGAGTAGTGTGGAAGGAGACACACAGTGCAAAAGTTAGCATATAGATTCAGGCCTTCCCCTTGATTTTTTTAGGAGAGGGATGACTGTGGTCATTTCGAAAATAGAGGGAAAGGACAGGTTGAAGAGTTCAGCGAAGTGAGAGGCCATTAAAGGGCCTATAGGCTTGACTAGCTGAGGAGCTTAATGGGCCTGATGGGGCACAAGAGGGGTTAGCCTTCATCAGTAGAGATAAAACTTCATCAGTATTAGTGTGACTAAAGTGGGCGATACATGCAGAGGATGATGGTGGCGTAGGCAGAGAACAGAAAGTAGGTGGAGGGAGTGTAACAAAGGTCAGGAGAGAATCTCTAATTTTGGAAATGTTTGCAGTCAAGTATTATTCAGCCAGGCCATTAGCTGTGAGAGTGGAGTTAATAGTTGTGGGTTTTAGGAGGAGTGAACATGGGTTAGGGTGCCCTGTAGCTGGCTAGGATGGTTGGAGTGAGAGTCAGTGAGGGTGCAGTAAAACATTTTTTTTCGCTCTATCAAGAGAGGACTTCAGAGAGTTCAGGGAAGACAGGTTCAGTTTCAGGTTCTCATGTGAGTGGGCATGCTTCCATTTGCGGAACAGCCAGTGCATTTGTCTTTGCTGGAGAGCATATGAATGGGGGGAACCATATTTGAGGATGTTGATACTTTGAAAGTTAGAAGTTGGAAGTGAGAGGGTAATGAGTCCTAGAGTAGTTGTTGGAAGCTGGAGCAGGCTGTGTTAGTGAAGGAGGCATCTGGTGTGAAGGGGGAGAGTGAGAACTAGAAGTCTGAGAGAAAGGGAGGAATGGCAGAAGGTTTGTATTTCCTTTTAGTAATTGGTGAGGCAAGTGGTGATGAGAGATCAGAGGGTGAAAATGAGATGGTAGTGGAAACAATGAAGTGATCAGATAGGGATGGTGTGACAGTGGTGTTAGTGGCTGAGAGAGAGGTGGAGATGAATAAGAGATGAATAAGAGATCCAAAGAGTTGCCCCTAGTGTGGGTAGGTAGGTTATCTATAGAGTGGAGACCGTGGCCATTAAGAAAAACTGAAGTTCAAATGTCTGACAAGTGGTTGGAAAAGGAAGTTTAAAGTCATCTAGGAGAATGAGGTGATGTATAGTTATATTTTCACTGAAAAAACTTTGTTAAAGGGATGTTATGGTTTAGTTGGATTAATAAAAACCTATGAAATTCAAAGAAAAACTTTGTTGAAGGGACGTTATGGTTTCAAGTAAAACCACAAAACCCCAGAAATGTGGCAGTTATGTTAAGCTAAACAACTATAACTCGCGCCACCACCATGCACTGCTAAGACTAACACCCAGGACATCAAACATGAAATCACAAATGTCATTGATGACATCACTGATGACATCACATGTGAAATTAATTTTGATGAAAAGTCCCTACAATGAGCTATGTTTATGTTGTTGGTAAAAAGATGTCAGGGGGGATCGGGAGACCTATCATGAACTATTTAATCTATTAAAGAATGTACTCATCTAATATCATTGTATTGGAGTGTTGTTGTTTCGTGCGTGCGATTCATGGAAGGTCCTGCGTGTGTTTTCCCTGAGATGTGTGCCAAATCCGCGCGTGGTGAACATGGCACACACGTCACTGCAACATCCCGAACGCAACGCATGCGAAGTACACGTATTCATGGAATCGAATAGGGGAAACACGCGCACGCCAAAAGACACGCACAGGCCTAAACAATATAATAAATATCGCATCCCAACCTCATCACCTCTCACTTCTCCAGAGATTGTTTCATTTGTTTTATAAGTGTAATGTTGTGTTTTTTAATGTTTTTACTGCAATGTTCCTAGACTACGGGTGCAGTTCCTGAATCAAACATGGCATTGATTCAAATGTTTTGATGCACTTCACATTTTTTAATTGACCAATCAGTGGCCACGTATGATTCCCACAAATGTTATGCAGCTCCCTGATTGGTCTGGAGGCATCCGTGGATACTGAACCAGGAAGTGAGTCTGCGGACTGGTCGGACATATCACACATTTTTTAGAACTATATTTTGACCATTTTTGGAAAAATTGACTAGGTGAATTAACAGCAAATGTGTAAAAGCACACTTTTGGGATCAGGCCACTGCTCCTTGTGCTAGTTTGGTGAAAAACACAGTGGTTTTGGTTGTAGCTGTGAGAATCATTTTTTCCATTCATTTCTATCAGGATTTCAAAAGTTTTGGGACGCCCCTATAACTATGGCCTTGTGATGATGTCATAACTCCTTTCATGATGGTGGCCTCTCCCATGTGGCCATAGGATGGCAGCCGTTAACTGATCCTAACCCTGGGGGCGGCTCTATGAGGGAAGATTGCATGGGGTGAAGCGACCCTCAGGGGAGGTGCTATGGCATCATTGGACAAGACATGGTATCCCCCTTTCTCGTTTGAGGATACTCCTGCCATTTGCCATGCTCTAATGGCATACTGTCATCACTCCCCTCACCGACCCAAGAAAGAAGCTGAAAATATCTGCCCTGGTTCTACACATAAGACTTCACGACTGACTTGCCCTTCAAGATCACTAAGAACACTGTACCAAATTCCACATCCAAGTTATCAGAAACAGGGCCTCATTACGACCCAGGCGCTAATGGGTTAACGGCGGCATAAAAGACTGTGGCGCCGTTAACCTATTAGCGCCTAATTACAAGGTCCCTTTGCGACCTTAACGGCTGGTTTTACCAGCGGTACCGTAATTAGCACCTTCCCCATTCCCATTGAGCCCTATGGGGCAAAAATGGGAATGGGGAAGGGCCATGGCGGCATGGGGAATTACCGTCCAGCCAACCTCGGAATGGGGTGGTAATTCCCCATTCCGCCTTGGCGGACACCGGCATGGACCATGGTGCTAATGGCACCATGGTCCTCCGCCTGGGTCGTAATGAGGCCCACGGACATTTATTTTCAGAAGCGTTAAAGTACTGTAACAAGGAAGAGGAACCGAGTAATGCAGATCAATGGAGGCTCGGAGCATAAGATGTGCTCTAGTTGTTACAGAAACCTACCTGAATCCGGGAAATTTAAACCAGCACAACAGCTGATGAAAGAACGCTGGCTAGAGAACGCTACCTCCCTCAGTGCTGACAGCGGAACTGCAAGGCTGGAGTGGTATCCATGGAGCAAAGCGGCTTTCTGACAAAGTAAAGGAAAGCAGGTGAACGTACACAGCGAGCATGCCAGCGGGCTTCATAGAGCTTCTGGGCATTTGCTGGTACTGCAAGGCAGTCTCCCCTGAATCGAAGCCTGGAGAGATACAGAGAAGAGAAGCGGGAGCCGCGAGAGGCTGCAGAGCTGGAAAACAGACGCAGCAAAAGAAGGAAGAATGCCAGAAGGCTGTCACCAGCTTGCAGCCAAAGCCGGTGAGTTCACCCAAGGGAAACGGGGACACATGGGCTTATCGGCAAGCCTGCTAAATCCAAACAGATGCAAGAAAAGCACATAAGAAAGAACAAGCAAGTGAAATTCTTTTAAAGAGACAAAGAAAAATATACAGAAAAGACCATCAAGTTTGTGAGTGTACACAATACATGTTTGAGAGAAACCCTGGCATGTTACTATACCAGGGGGATTCAAGACAGAACCGTACAATTACAAGAGACGTTCACGTCTGCAAGTGTGTGAAATGCTGACACAAGAAAGCCCTGGTAGGGGACTATGGGCTTCATTACGACCCAGGCGGTAATCTGCCGACATTACCGCCATGGCGTAATGAGCGTTTACGCCTTGGGCCGATGGCGTAAAGAGCGCCACATTACGACCCATCGCGCACGAGCATTACGCCATGGCGGTAATGTAAATAACGCCATGGCGGAAAGGGCCCCTACCGGCATCGTAGGGCGAGCAAGGTGCACTTCAGCCACCGTAAGTAATGGCCATCGTAATTAGCGTTGGCCGCAATTAGCGGTCACCGTAAAAAGCAGAACCGGAAATAGCGTCATCGCAGCGGAACGGGAAACAGCACGTCGGCCATCTTTAAAAACACAATCCATTGCCATCCTTCCGAACAACACCAGATCCAACCCTGAAGCCTGTCCCAACCCATCACCCACCCATTCAACCACCCAAAAATGCCTAAAGTTGTTAAGAAGACATGTGATCGCCAGCGCCAGGAAAGATTTACCCGGGAGGAACTCTGCATGCTTGCGGTGACCCTGCAAGACAATGCAGCTGTCGTTTTCTCGCCGGAAATGACCAGGCCGGCGCTAGCAATACAGAAGGGCATATGGGCCCTGGTGGCCGAGCACGTCAGCGCGGTGGGGACCGTACCCCGCACCCCACAGCAGTGCAGGAAGCGTTGGGATGACCTTCGCATACGGGTCAGAGCCGTCATCTCTGCGAACCGCAACCTTGCCCTGGGTACCGGTGGAGGTTTGGAATCCCCACTGAAACTCCAACCGTGGGAGGAAATATGTGCAACCACGATTGGCATGGAAGGCATTGAAGGCGTCGGAGGGATGGAAAGGGGAATTCCGACATCAGGCGATGAAGGTAGGTGCCTCAAACAAGACATGCCATAGTCACTGCAGTCCATTCATGTATAGCACAATGTTGCCCTAGAGTGTAAATGCAACACATTAGCTGGACACTGCCCATAGCCACATGCGAGCTCCACCCTGTATACACTGCTGGCACCCACATACCTCCATCCACATTCCACACAAAAAGGAGACAACCTGCATGGCCCTGCCTGAAATCTGCCTCATCTACTGACCAGAATCATGTCAATCATTGTCATTCCAAAGTCCGCAGACCCATCAATAACGCCCTCCCTCCTTTGCTCCACCACAGGCACAGAATCACACCCCGAGGACCAGGACACCTCTGCGACGAAGAGAGCCAAGAAGGCCAATAATACCATCCCCGCACCCTCAACCTCAGCTGCAGTGAGGCAGACCCCACAACAAGCAGAATCCACTGCAGTCAAACCGGACTGCCCACCGGCAAGCACCCCAGTAGGCAGCAGGCCAGCAGCAGCATCACCTGCACCAACATTGCCTGCCACAGAAGGCACCGGGTCTGCGGCCAGCAGCAACATGGGTGAAACAG
Organism: Ambystoma mexicanum; assembly: GCF_040938575.1. Taxonomy (NCBI): domain Eukaryota; kingdom Metazoa; phylum Chordata; class Amphibia; order Caudata; family Ambystomatidae; genus Ambystoma; species Ambystoma mexicanum. The sequence goes on from NC_090928.1 coordinate 744,980,697, forward strand.
CTGCAATTGCTGCATGTTCAGACTCTGACATTGAGGAGCACGAAATCAGAAGCCCCACTGACCTTCTACATTCCCCCTGTTTGTCAAATGCCAGCCCCCATGAGGATCACACACAGGAGCACACAGAGGAAGAGGAGTAGCCTTCTACCCCATGCCCAGTTCTCAGTCCGCAGGAGGGAAGCAGCCCCTCCATCACACCACCAGCACTGGGCATGGCCCAGAAGGGGCAGCAATCCCTCGAGGACATCATACAACGGCAGCAACATCTGTCCACGATGCTGACTGAGCATGCTGCGGAATGTGTGGGGGCTAGGGCACCCATTGAACAGGCCACGGAGACCCTAAGGGCCGAAATTGCGCAGAGCACTGCCACCCTGAGGGATGCTATGCAGGCCATGTCAAGGGACATTTGTGGTGAACTTGCCGGGTTGCGTCGTGCGCTCACTGAGCTCTCCCACACCCTACAGGACGTGCATGCACGGGAGCAGGCAGGGACATCCTCCGCTGCCAGTTCTGCACAGAGCAGCCCCGTCTAACGGAACCTGCGCTCCACAGCCAGGGGTGCCCCGGGGGCCGGGAGAGGGGGCTCGTAACAGCCTGTGGCCACTGTCACAGGCATCTGTTGACACTTACATGGGATGTGTTGGGGTGTGCAGGAGGGAGGGGGTGTGTTGGGGTGTGCAGGGGGAGGGGGGGGGGGGGAGGGGGTGTGTTGGAGTGTGCAGAGGGGAGGGGGTGTGTTGGGGTGTGCAGAGGGGATGGGGGAGGGGGGAGGGGGTGTGTTGGGGTGTGCAGGGGGAGGGGGTAGGTGGGAGGGGGTGTGTCACAATGTTTTATGATTGAAATACACTTTTTCCTTTTCCGAAATGAAATGTGTGGACATTTTCATTGCATATGTGTGCTTTATTGGTGTACAGTCCACAGTGTGCATGTCCCTGAGACACACAGTGCCCCAAGTGCAGACTCCATGTGATACACAACCAGCCGTGCGTGCTAGAAGCAGTGGTCGATGATATTTTGATGCATTTCACGCCCCTCCTGTGCATCACCTCCTCCATGAGGTGCCGCTCCATCTGCACCCTCCTCATCCTCATCGTCAGGTGGTTGCAGTTCTGCGTCAGGGGGCAGGGGCACATTCCGTCTGACGCACATATTGTGTAGCATGACACATGCCATGACGATCTTTGCCACCTTCTCATGGCGGTACAGGAGTGCCCCACCAGACCTGCTGAGGTATCGGAACCGTGACTTCAATAGGCCGAATGTCTGCTCTATGACCACACGGGTACATGTATGTGCACGGTTGAAGTCCTCCTCGTGCTGGTTCTGCGGGTTCCGGACTGGTGTAAGGAGCCACCTCTTCAGGGGATAGCCTGCATCACCTGAATGTAGGCGAGAATGTATGTGTCAGTCATGACGTCTGATCAAGAACATGCACTAATTGATTCACACAATGCAACCAGTATATGCTCATCGCTCCCATGGCCTGTTTTGCATGCCATCACCCAATGTATGCAGAGGGGTGGAGTGCATTGTGAGTGCCCATCCACTGTGTCCGTTCATGCCGTTTGGTTAGTTGGCCTGGCACATGTCCTGTGATGGCAATGCGCACATCATTGTAACATTGCTGTGGGCCTCATCATGACCCTAGTGAGCAATGCTGATGTAGACAGGGACATTTTGGGGGCCCTGCTATCTGTGTAATGGTGTGTTGATGTTTCTGTCCGTCATGTGCCTCCTTCGTTGGCAGTTATGGGAGACAGGCCTATCGGTTGATGGTGTTTGGTAACGTGCATGTAGGTGCATTTCATTGTTGACAATGTGGTCTGAATTGGTAGAATGCACTTGCAGATGTTTGTGTCATGACACAACCTCATTCACATGGTAGGGCTGCATACATTGGGTATTGGCTTTACTGGTGTTGGGTGGAGTTTGGGTTGCTTTAGGGATCATCTGTCTCCGTTCTCTCTGCTACTAACAGCCAATTGGAGTATGCATCATTCCCCCCCCTTTCAGCCAGGTGGAGTATGCATCATTCCCCCCCCTTTTCAGCCAGGTGGAGTATGCATCATCCCCCCCTTTCAGCCAGGTGGAGTATGCATCATTCCCCCCCCCCTTTCAGCCAGGTGGAGTATGCATCATTTCCCCCCCTTTTCATCCAGGTGGAGTATGCATCATTCCCCTCCCCCCCTTTCAGCCAGGTAGAGTACGCATCATTCCCCCCCCCTTTCAGCCAGGTTGAGTATGCATTGGTACGTCATTCACCTACCCACTTCACATTTCCATGGTCATGACATTGGACTCACCGAGTAGCCAGGATCTTGGGCCTGCATGTCGCTCCATGTAGCATGGTATTGTGGAGTTCCTCAGGACCATAGAATCATGGGTTGATCCGGGGAATCGGGCACAACAATGTGTGATGATCTTGTTGGAGTCACAGACCATTTGCACGTTGATTGAGTGGAACTGTTTCCGGTTGCGGTACGGTACCTCCATTGCACGTGGAACCACCAATTCCACATGGGTGCAGTCGATGGCACCAATGCAACCAGGTATGCCGGCTAGTGCATGGAAACCCACTTTGGTGTTTGCAATCTCCTGGCCAGTCCGTGGTAATGAGATGTGGTCGTATGTGTGCTTGAGGAGGGCATCAAGCACTTGGATGAGTGTTCGTGAGAATAATGGTTGTGAAATGCCATGCAAGTGCCCCACTGTGTGCTGGTAGGTGCCTGTGGCCAGGAAGTGGAGTACAGACACTGCCTTCAGTCGTGGTGGGATGGCGGTTGGAGTTTCTATCATGCTGACGATGTTGTTGTGTGTCATGTCTATGATGGCGGTGATGGTGTCCCGGTCCAAACGGTACAGGGTGTGGATCTGCTTAGCAGTGAGGTTGAATGGATTGGCTCTGATGCGTGGGATTGGGGGCTGCCTGCGTGGTGGCACTGGCTGTGCTGGTGGGGCTTGATGGGCCTGCCTTGCCCTCCTTCTCCTCCTGCGTCTCCTCTGTGCTGCCTGTTGTTGTTGTTGCTGTTGTAGCACTTGCATTGCTATCAGGTCCTCCAGCCCCAACATTGCTAGTCGTATTGGTATCATTGTGGAGTGTGACTGGGTGTGGGAAGGGGTGGGGTGTCCACTTTTTGTACTTCCTGAGTCTGTATTGCCTTCACCTGTGCTGTCTCTGTGCACCTGTGGCAGCTGCATTCACTTTACATGGCCATTTACGGTTGGTTCACGATGGCGTAATTAGCACCATGGCGGTAAGGTACTTAACGGGCTGGGTGATGGCGTTAGGTGCATGTCCGCTTGGGTCGGCATTCGCGTACCTTTCCGCCATGGCGCTAAGTACGGTGTGGGAGGTCGCATGCGCCCGCCCTTGGCGCAGTTAGCGGCAGCGTTAACTATGATGCCGCTAATGGCATCGTAGTTAACGGTCACGGGTCATGATCGGACCTAGCGGAAAACGATGGTGGTAACCATTTACCGCCATCGTTTTTCACTTAGCGCCAGGGTCGTAATGAGGCCCTATGTCAGGCCAATTAAAGGTGCAATAACATACACATGAGAACAGCCCTGCAGGAATACACCTATTTGAGAAAGCCCTGGCAGCAGAGTGTACCAGGCAAACCCAAGAATACATGCAGGCAAGAGGGGCCCTGGCAGGAGAGTATACCAAGCGGATGTAAGTTGCAAATATCTTTGAGTGGAACATCCCTGGCAGGAGAAGTATACCAGGCATAGTCAAGTTGAACAGTGTGTACTATACAGTACCTGATAAAGTCCTGAGCAGAATATAATAGGACTGGTGGAAGCTGTGAAAGCTTGTTAAAACGTAACTAAAACCTGGCAGGAGAGTACAGCAGGGATCGGGTAAAATATTGATTAGCAACCAAGTTGTTTTGTGTGGTTGATCAAAAGAGTCTTGAAGAATTGACAGTCTTGAAATACAAGGAAGAGTGAAGAGAAATATAAGGGAAGGGAGCTATCCTCTGAAACAATGAGCTCTGTCCTTCATTTGTGCACTAGTGAAGGCCAAAGACATTTTCCCTTTTCACCTAAGAGTTATTTTTTCAAGTAATTAAGTTGAGTTCTGTCCAACACGTATCACACAGGACACCAGGTAAGTTATTTGGTAGTTTATTGTGCTCAAATACACAGGTTAGTTCTTAAATACGCAGGAAAGAAACACTGGCCCATCCACTCCAGCTCAGCTCATTCTAACTCTATGACCTGGATCACCTGCACTTAAACCCAATAAATATTCTACCTCAAACATTCCACAGGCACAGCGTTCCACTGCACCAACCATTACTACAGTTCTCCCCTGTTAGTTGCATCACAAACACCAGCTGTGGAACATTGTACTTACTTGTACCCTCAAGGAAAAAAAGAACAGCCATGCTGTACAACATCTGCTCACACACGCTGTAGCCAAGAACTAAAACAGGAAAAGACTAGGAGTATCCCAGCCATTGACCGGCAAAAATAGACAGAACACACTCCAGCACAAGATGGTTGACCAACACAAAACTCCGGAACACACAATGGCACAAAATGTATTATATACACCAGCCTCCTACGATGGATAAGAGACGCAGATCAGGAACACCAAATTGCAAAATATGCTGCACACCTGCACAGTACACAACACATTCGCAAAACACTGCAACATAGACAAACCATGCCATGCACTGGAAACAGAAGGTGATAATGCCTGTAATAATAAATACAACCTCCCCAACCATAACCAACAGCTTGACACTGACTGTAACCAACGCCTGACCCACCTGTTAACCTGCAACTAAACGCACACAGACATGCTCTTTTAACTGTCAACGTATACGGTGTATACACCTATGTGTACAAACACCTGTGCATACAACCATGCATATTGCCATCCTTTTGCTGTCAATGCATCATGTAACCTGGAATGTGTAACTGTGTGCAACTGTATATAACCATGAATACTGTCACCCTGTTGCTATCAATGTATCTTGTAATTGCTTGGAATGTGTAACTGTATGTAACTGCAACATGTAAGCTTAAAGTATTCTTGAACACGCGCCGGGATACCTCCCCGGTCTGGAAAGCGATATAAATAAATAAACAAACAAACAAACCACCCAAAAATGCCACACACAAGCTCTGACTGTAACCAGTAGCTTGACCCTACACACAACCTCCCGACTGTAAATAAAAGCCAACACTAGCTGTAACCAACACCTTATACCATACACAGCCTCCCCGACTGTAATAAACAGCCAACTAATATTGTATCCAACAGCTAAGAATACCGGCTGTATATAACAGCCCCAAAAACACTACACATGAACTCTAGCTGTAACCAACAGCTTTACACCAAACACAACCTCCCGACTGTAATTCACAGCCAACTGTGTGCCTGATTCACAGAACATTTTCCTATGGGACTGGGCCTTTATAAAAGGCTTCTGTGAATCAGGCCCTGTAACTGTATCTAAACAGCTAGTAATACCGGCTGTAACCAACAACCACCCAAACACCACACACAATCTCTAACTGTAATCAACAGCTTACACCACACACAGCCTCCCTGGCTGTAATGAACAGCCAACAGCAGCTGTAACCAACAGCTTGACATCACACCTTACACCACACACAACCCGACTGACTCTAATCAACAGCCAGAAACACCCCCTGAAATCAACAGCCCTAAGACCATACACACGTATCATACCATAATAACGCACACACCCACCATTAAAAGATACATCAACAAGATAGAACACACTGTACCTATAAGGTAAAAATCACCACATCAAAGAACAATTGTAATCTCAATGCTCTACAAAATCAGAAGAAAATGTCCACATTGAAAAATAATGTCCACATTCAAACATATGCAATGGAGTGTCCAAAAGGTAAGCACCCCACACCCACAAGTCCAAACTGCTTAGATCTAACAAAGGCTACTTTAGTATGCTAAGCCTCCTAGTTACCATCATGTTCCCATTCTGTCTAATCACCCATTTACCCATTCCCACCTACCCAGCCCAGGAGCAGGAGCTCCAGAACCAGGATCTTCCCTTTGGAGCAGCGGGCCCCCTGCACGACATCCACAGCACCCATGCTGAAATATAGGTAAGCGCTGGAATCGGAGCGCTTCTATGCAAGAAAATCATATTTTATTATTGCAACATAAGTATTCGCTGAATCGCTGATGCCAAACGAAGATCAGCCTGCCTTTGCTATGATTCAACGTGAAACACTGTTCCACTCCACCAACGCCATCAAGGTACATGAGGTACCGTAGTCGCTGCAAGATGGCCGACCGTTTTATGATATGTGCCTTCAGAGCCTAACCAGGCCCAGGCACCGCTTCCTAATTGGTTGCCTCACCTATGTCCTTCCCGATTGGCCGCCGGCAGGCGTAGCCGGCCCACCTCACACAAGGCCCACAGAAACAAGGCTAGTTCCTGTTTCTTGCCTGTTTTGTGCCTGTGTCTGCCGTCTGCCAGACCCTCTGCATCTGCAACGCCCTGGCACCACACGAGGTAACTTACTCAGAACTACACAGCATTTCCTTGGCCACGAAACATGTACTTTCGCACTATCATTGTGACGCTACGATCACTCCACAACATTGATCAGTTTGTTTATGTATGGACCACTATCATTGATGTCAATGTACAATTGTCTGCACACATCACCCATCCAGTAGCCCTAAATGTGCGCGCACAGCCTGCACCTTTTATCACCCGTAGACCTAGGTTACAGCTTAATCACAACCTGAACCTACCGTAATCTGCTTACACGCTTAGCATAGCCACTTGAACATCTTACCGGGTAGGAAGCCTGTCTCCCTCTGCGCGCTGTTTCCCCTGTCACTCATCCCATTGCTGTTCTAAGCTCAGATGCACAGTGTTTACACCGACATACCGGCTATTTACGCCCCACTTAGATCTGCCTATAGCAGCACAGTGTACTGAACAGTGTTTGATCACCCATTTAGCCATGACCCACAGTAGCAAAGCTGCACTTGGGTTGCACAAGTCTCTATTACACCTTAAGTTATAGCAGTTTTAATGTGTGTACATTGCCTGAAAACCTGCCTGACTTTGGCTATACTAGTAAATGGTATCTAGACTGCCTAGAATTTGCTATACTTGGACTATCCCAGTATACGGTATCTAGACTGCCTGAAAATGTGTTTATCTCTACTACAACAGCAACATTGCTTCTAGATTGCCCAAGAACCTGCAATATTTGGACCATTTTAGCAAAGTGCATCTAGATTGCTATGAACCTGATTATTTTTGCCATAAAAGTTAATTTGTACTCAGATTGACTAAAAATCTGCAACACCTGGACTATTTTAGCAAATTGTATTTAGATTGCTGTGAACCTGACTATTTCTGCCATAATAGTTAATTCGTATTTAGATTGACTAAGAACTTGCAACATTTGGACCATTTTAGCAAAGTGTATCTAGATTGCTATGAACCTGACTATTTCTGCCATAATAGTCAATTCGTATTTAGATTGACAAAAAAATTGCAACACTTGGACTATTTCAGCAAATCACATCTAGATTGATGATAACTTTATTACTTCTGCCATTACAGCATAATTGTACTCAGATTGACTTAAAACTCACAATATTTGGACTATTTTAGCCAATCTTATCTAGACTGCCTGAAATCTTTGCCTGCTCAAATTTCTAAGTGGCCCTGACTGTCGTTAGTGGTAGCTTTGCATAATGTGAAACCTACTTAATATCTACTGCATAATGGCGATGTCTACATTCCATGTCTCCAGCAATCAGCACTGCCACATTGAAGTCCCCCCAGGCAAGTTAGTACTTGCTCACCCCTTCTTACCTATTATATCCAAGGTATCTTATAACTCTGCCCACACTTGCTCTAAGTACTATGTTACACCAGGACCGTTAGCCTATGCTTCTCAGCCCAGTCCGACAAATGATAGAAACCACAAATTACGAGCCAGACTCAACAAACTACATGAGCTGCCTAGAAGACTTGTCCCTGCTATAAAGCACGAAATGAAAGGCCAACACACCAGGGAATGTAGTGCTCTTAATTTCCCCCCTGCCCCTCTAGCCACTACAAACTCCCAAACTTTTAATTCTAAGACAAAGCCGAATGCTAAAACTATACTGAATACCGTACAAATTAAAATGGAATCGGAAGGGCATTCCTACAAAGGAGCACTCCTTAATGTAAGATCTCTAGCTGCACATGCCATTGATCTAGCTGACTTAATCACAGAAGCCAACTTGGACTTCATGGCTATAACCGAGACTTGGTTACAAAATGCGGCAGGGCCGTTACTCATGTTGGCCATCCCTGACGGTTATACCTTACCTAGGCAAGACCGAGAGGGCTCCCCTGGAGGCGGGATTGCAAATATATATAAAACTAACCTTTCGCTAAGGCTAGCCCCTATCCAAACCATGTAATCTTGTGAAGCCCTTATTGCCAAAATCCCCATAAACAACACCCACTCTCTAACCATATACCTAATTTACAGACCACCGGGCCCACTTGGGACCTTTGAGGACGATCTGCACAGCCTATTAACCAACAATGTTAAAATTACATCAGAACTGCTGGTACTAGGGGATTTTAACCTTGGTTTCAATGACCAAGCAGATGCGCACGCATCAACCATTGCCAATACCCTTAACACTCTAGGACTATCCCAAAAAGTTAACAACCCTAACCACTTGAAGGGTAGAATACTAGATTGGGTCGCTGACTCCAACTTCACAGCTGCCATCTCTTCCATTACGCCTCTATCTTGGACCGACAATTCACGGGTGTCCTTTAATCTCCTAACCACCAGACCGTCCACCTCAGCCCCACTCATGGCTCCATCCTGCCTAACCAGAAATAAAAAGCACATGACAGTGGATACAATTTTTCCTGCTATCCTCCGAACCTTAAATGCACTGCCAAACAACCTAGACCCCAGTGCACTAGTTCATTAATACAACAGTATCATGCGTGACACTATGGATAAAATCACCCCACTTAAATTGCGAACAAGTAAACCTAAGGCACACTTAAACAAATGGTTTATGCCAGAACTCAAGGCCCTACGCTTAACAAAGAGAAAATGTGAATCGACCTGGAAACTCTGCCCAACTGATGAGAATAAGGCTAACGTAACCTGTATTTCTCACCACTATAAAAATGAAGTCTGCCTGGCAAAGCGAAATTCTTACAATGATCGCATTGCCAACTCCAATTCAAGTATGAATGAACTCTTCTCCATAATGAAAGAACTTGAGTCTCCTATTGCCAGACCAGACACTTGCACTCAGGATCAGACCTGGTGTGCAGATATCCAACATGCTTTAACAAATAAAATAAACACCCTCCAAAACAAAATCCATCTAATAAAGACTCTTTAAACCTCCCGAATAAGTCTCCGCCTAATGCCACCCTTAACGGCCATACCAACAAATTCTCCTTCACTAAAACCACCACAATAGAGGTAGAGAAAATCATTCTCTCCCTTAAACCCTCCAATTGTAAAGGTGATATCTGCCCACCAGCACAAATAATAAAAGACGCTGCCAGAGACTTATCACCCTTCATTTCCAAACGTATTAATGCCTCCTTCTCTACAGGCAACATCCCGGCCAACCTAAAACAATTGTGGGTGCTCCCGCTTCTCAAGAGGCAGACTCTAGACCCTCTCATCCCCACCAACTACCATCCTATCACTACGGTACCATTTTTACTGAAGATATTGGACAAAGTTGCATATACACAAATTCAAAGACACCTTGAATTACACAAATTACTGGGAGCTAGACAATCTGGTTTCGGCCCACTTCATGAAACTGAAACTGCCTTCATTGACTTAAAGACCCAAATAGATGAACTGAGAGATCAAGGAAAGACAGCACTCCTCCTTTTATTTGATCTCTCAGCTGCATTTGTTCTTGTGGACCACAAGGTCCTCTGCAGACACGTAGACTCTGCTGCCCACTTCTCCACCCAGGCTACAAGATGGATAGAATCCTTTCTGAGTGATAGAACTATGAGAGTTTTTTCCCCTTCGGCAGCAGCAGACCCTACGCCAATCGCATGTGGAGTACCTCAGGGCTCCTGTGTCTCTCCAACATTATACAACATATTCACCAAACCTCTTTTCAATGATCTGGACCATCTAGGTATCACCTAGACTAATTATGCAGATGATCCACAGATTCTCCTCCTGCTTTCTGGGGATCATAGTAAGGAAAGGGAGTTGATAAATAGGGTGTACCTCATCATTTAGGCATGGATGGAATCCCATGGTCTTTGCCTGAATGATGATAAGACAGAGCTGATAATCCTGGGCACGCAGGCCAATATCAATAAATTAGGCACGGTTTACTCCACGTTCAATATAGACGGCAATATCATTAAGGTCTCTAGGGAAGTAAAAACGCTTGGTTTTTATCTTGATTCCACCATGTCATTTACCAAACAGGTCAATTCCCTAGCATCCACCACAGTAGATACCTGTAATTAATAAGAGCAGGCAAGCCCTTCCTATCCAACAATAGCTGCATGATCCTGGTGAGAGCCTTAATACTCTCCCGACTCGACTATTGCAATGCCCTTTACAGTGGTGCCAATAAAGCTATCACCAAAAGGCTACAAATCTTACAAAACAATGCCCTAAGAGCTGCTCTTGGCCTAAATAAAAGGCAGCATATCTCCTCCATCAGTTCTCAATAATGCTGCTTCCAGCTACTTGACGGACAAAATAAAAAGAAAAACCTCCAGCAGACCGACAAGAACTACCGATTCTAATTGCCTGGTCGTACCTAGATTTAAACTCGCCAAAATTGGTGGAATTAGCTTCCCTGTGATGGCTGCCAAACTGTGGAATACTTTGTCACATAACCTGAGAGCAGACCAACCCTTCTCACACTTCAGAAGGAATTTCATCAAACACATCAACTCTAACAACTTGTAATTCACTGTTACATACCTCCGCTGCGTCAGCATATCTGGACTCTATATATGTATTATTAGAAATATATTAACAAAAGTAGATAACCTTAACATTGTATATAATTTATTGTATCTTTTGATATTAATTGCCCTAACCACTGGTTATATCTGTACCAGTGGAAAGTATGTATAACGCTTATTTCTGCATCATTGTAAGTTCTGTAACATTGTAAATTCTTGATTCTTGTAACACTGTAAGCATTGCATATTCTTTCTGCTGTGCCCGGTTACCCCTGGGTCTGGCGCGCATTACAAATAAATAAACAAACAAACAACAAACAATGCCATACTCTGCACAGGAGTGATCTATATCAAGCAAGACAATGGCCTAGCCAAACTTGGTTGTCTGTGACATCAGCACATTCCCTCCCGACCCCATTTTTTCCCACCACCTCTCCTTTCCCCACACCCCCACACAACCAAAGAGCTAAAAGCCCTATCAATACCAACCTAAAGCCATCACTCTCCTCTACTCAGCTAGCCATCAAACACCCATTCTCTGAAAGAATCAGTTCCCCTGTCCTAGGCATCAGCAGACATCTAAGACTTAGGTCACAAACCAAGCTTCTTCACCTAGCCACCACCCCCACTCCTACCACCTAATCCCCCACCAACAAAGACACCACGGCCATTAAACACCAAATCAACGTTCTATCCGAAGCACCAACCAAACCTCAGAAAAACACCAAACACCCAACTCCCACATCAAGCCCAGACACCACACCACTCCCTGCGTCCAACCCCAACCTCAAAGGCGCACTCATTAACACTCGCTCCCTCTGAGCACACGCCATAGAAATTCACGATCCCATCATAGACCAACAACTTGACATCCTAGCGGTCACAGAAACCTGGTTACACCCGGCCTCAGGCCTACTACTAGCCCTCACCATCCCCCAAGGATACAGCATACTCAGGGCTGACGACCTATCTCCCAAGGAGGCGGATTCGCCATAAAAGCCAAGTCCACACTGACAATCAGAGCTGGCCCTATTGAAACAATACCAGGTTACAAACTCCTCCTTGCCAAATACTCCTCTAATCCAAAAACCACCACCAACTTATTAATCGTGTACAGATCCCCAAATAAAAACTAACACCCAGACATAGACATAACCTTACTACTCACCCCCATCATTAAATCTAACACCAAATGTATCGTTCTTGGAGACTTAAATCTAGGATACAACGACCCCCTCGATCAGACAGCCACTACCTTCCACTCAGCTATGCTAGACATGGGCTTTGTACAACTAGTCAATGCTTCCACCCACATAAAAGGTAGAACACTGGATTGGGTCCTCACCCTCAACTCACAAGTAATCATCGGCTCCATCCTCCCCACGATTGGATGGATCATCATATCATCAGCTTCTACCTCAACAGAACAACAGACCCTACCATATCCACTAAACCTGACACCTTTGAAACTAGAAATATTAAAAAATTCACAGAGGACAACCTCTCCCCCACCCTACAAGAAGCTCTGGCCTCCATCACTCCAGACAGCAACAACCCGACCTACTTAGCAGAATGCTACCAAAAAAGCATCACCACCACCATTGATTGACTCATTAGCTCCCATTACAACCAAAACTCGGAGAATAGACAGTCGCTCAAGCTTCTGGTTTACCGAAGAATTAGTAGCATTTAGACGCACCAAAAGATCACTGGAACACCTCCACAAAAAATCCAATACCGCAGACTCAGCGGAGGCATTCAATAATGCCAACAAAGTCTATAAAAAAGCCATTGTAACTCACAAAGCCAATGCGCTCAATCAGCGCATCACTAACGCACCATCCAATTCCAAAAAACTATTCCCAGGTAGCATGGAAGAAATGACATCTGACCATGAAATACCATGGGTAGACCTGTCCAATACTGAAGATATTGAAATCGCAATACGGAAGCTGAAAACATCGAGAGCTCTTGGACCGGATGGGTTAACCAACGCAGACCTTAAATCATCTGCTGTGGAATGGGCCGATTGGATCAGTAAAATATTTGCCCAATGTGCCAGAACAAAGATGTTGCCAGAATCTTGGCTAAGGGCTGTGATCGTTCCAATCTACAAGAAGGGCCCAAGGCAAGAACCAGCAAGCTATAGGCCAATAGCGCTGTTGGATATCCTGGGCAAATTATATACCTCCCGTCTCTTGGACCACTTTCGGGACTGGGAGAAAAAAAGTCCGGCTAAGGACCCACTCCAATCAGGATTTCAAAAAAAGGGTTCAACTACCATCAATCTAATGGTGTTAAATATTCTCAAAGCCAGAATTAAAGAAGGAGCACCGAAGGTCTACTTGGCTTTTGTCGATCTCTCAAAGGCTTTTGACATGGTCGATAGGCCCACTCTATGGTCAAAGCTTCAAGGCTGGAAGTGTCCAGCAAACATCTTGGAACCCATGATGGCATTAAATACAGACACAAAAATGCGAGTAAAACTGAACCATCAAGGTGCCCTCTCAGGGGAAATTCTGGTGAGACGAGGTGTCAAACAGGGATGTCCGCTCGCCCCTGCTTTGTTCATAGCCTTTTTAGGAGACTATCAAGAAGCTGAAGCGAAAATTCGTGCCTTTCCCCCGAAGATAGGGAAAATGGAGATCCCTCGCCTAATGTACGCAGATGATGTTATTCTCATCGACCTGACCAAAGTGGGATTGCAAGAAAATTACATAACATAACTTCGCGATTAATAAGACAAAGACGAAAATCATGGTAATGGAGAAAGTGATCAACAAAGGAACAGCCAAGTTAAACATATACCTTGAAAAAACCAAAATTGAAATTGTAAAGTCTTTCGAATACCTGGGGATCAACTTGGACAGCTCAAAAACGGAAAAGAGCTTACAAAGCCAACTATGGGAGAAAGTCAAACGTCTCACAGCCCAAACCAGAGCGATTGACCGCAAATTTGGCAAATTCTCCCTGCTTCCGGCGATAACTTTCTATAAAGCCAAGGTGGTGCCGACGTTAATCTACGGAGCAGAGACCTCGTTACACCTCCCACGGAATACGTGGGCCAAGCTGGAAGGACATGTGTGGAAAGCAGTACTAGGGCTCCCAAAATCCACCTCCATGCCGGCGATCAGGAGAGAACTAGGGCTGCTTTCCTTGGCTTCCATGGTTGACCAAAGTGCGATGCGCCTATATAGAAACATCATCATGGCCGACGCGCTACCCATTGTGGCATCCATACGTGAGGAAATTGAAACTGGGAAGTGCACGGCCTTGAAAAACTGGGCCAAAAGGAGAAGGGACGATCTGGCAAAAATGGAATGCTCAGATAAAGAGCTAAAAGAAAACCCTGACAGAATTAAAAAGAAAATAGAAGACCTGGATTGGATCACGACCATAGAAAATGCTACCGGGAACAAACTGCTAAATCACCTTCCGCCTACTTTCAACAAGGCAAAAAAACCATTACAGTACTGCGCCAAGTTCCCGGAAAAAGGACTGAGAATGGTGATTATGAGAGCAAGGCTCAACCTGCTGCCCACCAGAGAGATCATAGCCATTAGAGGAGGCGGAGGGGATAAACATTGTAGATTATGTAAAAAGAACGATTCCACGGAAACACTGAAACATTTGGTGATGGAATGCGTGAACACGAAGGAATCTAGAAATTTGTACCTCCCTGCGCTTGACGACAATCTATGGATATTCCAAACAGACGATCTGTGGAATAGACTGATTTCCGATGAAAACAACAAGTGTTCGCAAGCCTTAGCTAAACTCATCGACCTGGTGTTCGACCAAATTAGACAGCAAGACCTCAAAGGTGGTCTGCCACAGTAGCAGGCTTGTGACCAGTGGAGGAGCCCTGTTCAATGTGACCTTGCTAGGTGGGGGAGGCAAAGCAGCAATACCGCATTTCCATTGCTATCAAGGGACATTTGCACCACATACTACTGTCGATTTTTGACAAAACTTGGTTTTCACCGAGTAAAGTTCAAATAAATAAAAAAAAAAAAAATATTCTCCATACTCAGAGAACTAGAGAACCCCTGCCAAGACAAAACACCCACTTAAGCCAGTAAAAAGTGGTTCACTATGGTCCAAGATGCACTTGTAGCTAAAATCACTCTCTTACAAAATAAAATAGTAATAAAAATACTAACCCCAACAGGCAAAATTTTTTGAACCATCCCTGAAGAACCATCCACTGCCAACCTCAGCAATCCATTTCATTTCACCCCGTCTCTCAAAAAGAGGTGCTAAACACCATAACCATACTACAAGCCTCCAACTGTAAAGAAGATCAATTCCCCCACTTAGTAAAATTCTGCACCCCCTCATTAACCCCGATCAACACCGAATTCGTTAATGCCTCCTTTAACACCAACACAGTCCCCACTACTATCAAAAAGGCTTGGGTAACCCCACTACTTAAAAAGCCAACCTTCGATCCGTCTACCCCCACAAACTACCGACCTATAACGGTCCCATTCCTACTAAATATAATCGAAAAAATTGCTTATACACAAATACAAAACCATCTCAAATAACACCAGTTGCTGGGAGCCCGACAGTCAGGTTTTCACCCAAACCACAGCACCGAAACACCGCTTCTGGACCTGAAAATCCACATGGATGCTACCAGAGATGCAGGCACACATTGCCTACTAATGCTGCTAGATCTCTCTGCCGCTTTTGATTGAGTGGACCACGACAAACTCTGCGATACATTAGCCAACAACTTCAATTTCTCAAAGGACGCCACCAAATGGGTGAAATCCTTCCTAGCAGATAGGACCGCAAGAGTTTCAATTAGTAAAATGTCAGCCGATCCTATACCAGTCCCTATAGGCGTTCTGCAAGGATCCTGCTTATCACCCACACTCTACAATGCCTATACCAAACTGCTATTTGATGCCCTGGATGGCATGAGTGTCATCTACACCAACCTCGCAAATAACACCCGGATCCTTATCCCTCTAACAGGCAACCATGAGAAAGATTCACTGATTATTAACCAAATCTATGCACTAATTCAAAATTGGATGGCCCATAACAGCCTCTGCCTCAATGATGATAAAACAGAGCTGCTCATAGTTGGATCATCCTCTAGAATCAATTCCCTTCAGCCTATCTATGATTCATTCACCATTGATGGTACTACGATCCCAGTACTCAAACAAGTTAAACCCCTCGGGTTCTACTTAGATGCCAATCTCACCATGACAAAACAAGTCAACGCTCTCTCCTCAGCCACCTCATATACAGCCAAGCTCATTTCCCTCAGCTGCAAATTCCTTACACCAAAAAACAGTGTCACCCTAGCGAGAGCATTAATACTCTCAAAGCTAGGCTATTGCAATGTCCTTCTCTTAGGCATCTGTGACGCTAATCTGACCAAGCTCCAACTTCTGCAAAATAAAGCTCTGCAAGCAGCTTTAGGTATAAAAAAGACTGGACACATCTCCAATACAAGGAGAGACAACCACTGGCTTCCCATTAAGGCAAGAATCATATACAAAACCCTATGCATTACTCACAAATGCATCACCAACAAAGTCCCTGAATACATCAACAATGCAGTACTGATAAAACCCTTTTCTAGACCTCTCAGATCCAGCAACAAGTCCCTCCTTGAAATACAAAAGCTCTAGAGCGGGGGGTAGTAGTTTCAAAGTCTTAGCACCCAGACACTGGAACTCCCTTCCATCCAACTTAAAAAACGAAATGACTCTCACCAGCAATTCAAAAAAATCACTGAAAACATGGCTCTTTAATGAATTCTAATCAATGCTGACACCCCTCTGACTCATGCATGCCACCATGAACCTAACCCTCTAGTCTCTCTTCACATGGTACTGTCTCCTTCCACTAACCTCCCTATTTTTCTATAGATTGACTATACTCGTTCTACTGTTTGTTCGCATGCATATATCAGTAATAATTTGTAAGATTGTAATAACCAAACTGTCTGTAGCTACGCTGTGATACCTCAGGGTCTGGGCGTATAACAAATGTAATAAATAAATACATTTAAAAAAAACTCCCCCTGGAAAAGAAACATCAGTTAAAACATGACAACTTTATAAAGCAATGAGACAATATAAACTTGGCAACACTATGGAGTACTGGTGGGGTAAACAGGGTTCACAAAATGAACACTCACCCAACACTTACAGGCCCCAAACAACAACACCCCATGACCAACCCCTCAACTAACGCTAACCCAGAAGCCACACCACCAACACTACAGCATGAAAATAACAAGCCTCCCCCAAATGGCTAAACACATCAATTAACTGATACTGTAGGGCTTTCAAGTGAACATATAAGCCCCAAAGATCTGGATCCAGTTCTCTTAACCTTCCTAGGAAACCGCTGCACTTTTCACAAATTGTCCTCATTCCCTTGTTGCCCCACCTTACAGATAGGATATCTCAACTTGTCCTGGGAGGCACTTGCAACACAAGACCTCTTTGGGTCATGTTGCGGTCTGAAGTCTGCAAACAAAACAACTGACTGCTTCCTCTTTATGCCCTTTTCACTTGAATCGCCTTCAATGTGTGCCAATGAAATGCAGCATTCCTCTGTGCTGCCACGTCAAACGTGAAACTGCAACACTGAAACCTACTGCGATGCTGACATCACCACTTCAACTCTGGCACTGGACAGAAAAACATCCTTGTCCGCCTCAACTTCTTCACCCAATGGCATATCTCCACTTTCCTCAATGCATTCTTCTCTTACTCAGGGCTCTGTTGCTGTGCTGTCCGGCACACAGATTTCCAGTGGACCTCAAGGAAAGGACACCCAACACCACCAATGGCAACCACCCCTTCTTGAGCGGTCACCGAGTCCTGCAGATGCCGTGTCTGCAGGGGACAAACCTTTCCTGTGCTGCCCGGTCATAGGCCTTCTCCACGCCTTCATGACAGCTGAAATGCTGCCTGCTCCAAGGACTGTACAAAGCCTGAAAGTACCTCCTTGCACCATCACAGCCTACAAGGCACTCAACACAATTGCTGATGTTTCAGTGGATGGGAAAACTTTGGGGCAGAGTCTTCCATTTGCTGCTCCCCGCAGCAGCACCTGGTCCTGTTAAAGGTATCCTTGTCGCTAATGAAGGAACCACCACGTATCATGCAGGTCACCAGGTAAGTTATTTGGTAGTTTATTGTGCCCAGATGATGTACAGGTACGTTCCTAAGTACACAGGAAAGAAACACTGACCATCCTCTCAAGCTCAGCTCACTCTAACTGTCCCACCTAGAGCAGCTGCACTAAAACCCAATAAACATTTTAGCTCAAACATTCCACAGCCACAGGGTTCCACTGCACCAACCATTACTACACATTTCCCATCCCCCTTTTATTTTAATAAAAGTCGTTGACCAAAACCTTGAATCCACTGTGTTCGCGTCTCTTTCCTGGCTCTTCATATATGGTTTCAGAAGTGGGATCAGGCTCATTTGAGACAAACTGGAGGACCCCTAGGTTTGAAAAACTTAGGTAGCTTAAGTTGCTAAACCCATAGGAAGAACACTTTTTGGGCGTTTTATAACTTTGCTCTCCCTGGACAAATCCTCACCAAACTTTGCAGAAAAGTATATGGCCCATTCTGAATTGTTTTTGCGAAGTTTGGTGAGGTTTGGTCCGGGGGGGCAAAGTTATAGAGGGGGTCCCAAAATCTCTTTTTTTCTAATAGACTGAATGGAGAAAACATTTCTGTCATGCCTACAGCCCAAACCGCTGGACAGATTTTCACCAAATTCATGGCAGGAACGGCGGCTTGGTCCCAAAAGTGTGCTTTTGTAAATTTGGTGAAAATCCGTCCAGTATTTTTTTTAAATGACCAAAAAGTGGGTCTCAAAATATTAGTGATATCTATGTCCGCCGACACACTTCCCTGTTCACTCCGCGGACAGGACACCGATTGTCTAATCGGCTTGCGTCAAGTCCGCGGACACGTGACGTGTCCGCTGATTGGTTGGGGTAAAGCGTGAGGTGCATCACATTGTTTCGATGCGCCAGCCATATTGGATCCATGGACATCAACGGACAATGCAGCATACATCCATGGTGTGTAGGAGTGATTGGAGAGGGTGGGGTGGTAAGATATGGGTTAAATGCTGTATTTGTTTAGGTGAGAGAAGGCCTTGATGTGTTCGCTGTGTCCGCGGTCACCGCGGTTGTCCACAGACATACTAAACACTGGGCGCACACTACTGGCTATTTTACTTTAGTATGGTGTTGGTTTTGGGTCGTTAGTAGAGCATTCGGTAAACAGGGTATGTATTGAAGAGTTTGTGTGTTGGTTGTAATTATTTTTTAGAATGTTAATTGAAGTGGCTAGGTTTTGAGGTGAATGTATTATGTTTTTGGGTTGTGGTCATTTGGTAGGTGTTTGCTTCTATGGGTGTGTTATGCAGCAGTGGTTGTGGCCAGGGTCTAGAGTCTTGGGCGCATGGCCAGATGGCCATAGGCCTTTCTCATTGTGCCCAAGACTGTAGGCCCTGGCCACAACCACCACGGAATAACATGCCCATGCTAACAAACATTTTGACTGTGGTATGTGGGCTGCTTAGGGGATATGTTTTCAAAAATGTGTGTACTGATTGGCAGTAGTGTAATAGTGTTTATAGGATAGGGAGATGATTTGTGTTAGTTTGTTTGTTGGATTGTGTTTAGAATGTTGGTATTGAAGACTCTAGGCATTTTGGGTTGTATTTATTGGTGAGGTGTTCATTTGCATGGCTGTGTCATGTTGCAGTGTTTGTGAGTCTAATTATTATATACCTACTGTTTCCTTTGTTGAGGCTATATCTAGAGTTTTGTCCAGGCCATTCAGTCAAGATTGTAGGGTTTGCCAACAAGCACTGCATCATAAGATACCCATGGAAGCAAACATTCTGGATTGTGGTCTATGGCCAGGTGTTTGCTTGAATGGGTGTGTTATGCTTTGCTGTTTGTGAGTCCAATCATTATATACCTACTGGTTGACTTGTTGTGGTTGTATGCAGTTTTTTCATGACATCGGTAATTAGAGCAGACATTATTTCTCAAAGGTAATAGTAATGCTTTTAAGTTACAATGCAGATGGTACCAAAAACAACTGTAAGCTGACTGGACTCACACATGGTCAAGTATAAACTTGGAAAGAAAACCTTCACAACAATAGGTATTATCTACCACGCAGGAGCCACAACCAATGCAGGTCACTACACTGCATATATAAAAAAGAATTGTGGATGGTTTGAATGTAATAATACTACCATTACTCTAAAACAGAGATTACCAGCAAATCTTGTAAACCCTTACTTAATATCCTTAAAACCAAAATGTATTGACTAATCTGTGTATGAACATAAACAAAACTTCAACTTCAAAACAATGAACAGTTAGAATATGCCAACATGTTTCTAACTGCCCCAAGACTAGCCAATACCAAGACTTGCTTTTAAAAGAGCCAAGAATATATGAGACACTCTTGTACATTCCAAATTTAAGAAGCCAGCACCAAGAACAGGTCTCTTGGATTTTAGGACCACTGTAGGGCACTTTCCTTGCGGATCATGTTCAGTCTGTCAGTTTACTTCTAAAATTAAAGAATTCAATATTTGGACAAGGACCTGGTGTTTGAACTTTTTTGACAAACTGCAAAACAAAACAAGTCATCTACTGTTTTGAATGCCCTTGTGGGCCACGATACGTAGGTCAGACGAGTCAGCCCGTCAACATCAGAATCTCCAAGCATCATTCTTGGATCAGGTGCAAAAATACATCGGTACCCCTAGTGAACCATTTTATGGAGAAACACCACACTCCCAATGACATTAAATGGTGGATTCTAGATGTGGTAAAGGAATCCTCGAATATAACACACTGTCTTCAGCAAAAGTAAGCAAGATGGATCCATAGACTTTCCACTCATATCCATTGTCTGAATGAAGTAATGACCAACATGAGCCACTGCACCTCTTCTCTGCACAGACTCTCTACTCATATCCATGGTCTGAATGATGAATTTCTACCTTAACATGACCAATATGAGCCACTGCGCTTCTTCTCTGCACAGAGGTACATCTCTGTGTTCTCTCACTGCTCCCCGACCTCACTGCCACCTCAGGTTATTCTAACCTTGTTATCATGATATTCACAACACTCTGTGTTTGCATACTTTTATGGTCTCTATTCCTTCTCCTTCCTGTGCTGTGAGAAGAATACGCCCATGTACACATTATATATGTATTGTTCACAGTAACCAACACACAACAGGAGCAACAACATGTCAGTTGCCCAGGGGCTAGTTCCTTCCTAATTGCTCATGGAACACATCCCCACGCAGAGAAACACCATATCGCACACTAATTTATAGATATTTAGGGCTGCAGCACCCTGCAAGTGAGGTGTTAATAACACAGTTTTCACCTCCTTCATTATTCATAATAATATTTACCATAAATTTTAAACATATCTCCACTAGACACGCCTATTTACTAACCATGGTATGTTTACATTTATCCGTTGATCTCCCTCACTAGCACACACATGCAGCACTATACAAATGCTCCGCAGTTAGGGAGCACTGTAGAGGGTGAATCAAGTAGCCCATCATACGTGCATTCCTTTAGGTAGAGCACTGCCTTTTTGCAGTGATTGACGCGGCCACGAATCAATCCATGCATGGCAGCATCTGGGGGCCAGCCAGGCCTTTTTGCCCAATCAGACATGCGCCTGTTAGACACACCTCTTACAGGTGCATCATCCCTTCTGCAAACCGAGACTCAGCTCCTGGAGTGACGGTTTGCTTCATATCGCCCCAGGGATCAGAATTTTACTGAACAAAACCCTGACACGAGCTACTACGTCAGGTAAATGGCATACAATTAGCCTAACAAGAAAGTTTGCACTAGACTGATATGTGCACTGTTAACCACAGGTCATTTTCCGACCTCACAGTGAGTTCCCTCTATCACATTAGGAAACATGGAAGCAGACACCAGTTCTGCTCTCTGAAGAAAATGCAAGGCGGGACCTTTATTTCAGAATGCCCAGCTGCTACAAACTGCACATCTCGCCGTACATATTCCTGAGGATTCCTAAAATCAAGGTACCACTGCACTCTAATGTTCCTTTTAACAAAGGCACCCTGAAACAACGTTGTTGGTTCCTTAACAAGAAATTTCTTTAAAAGGGCTTGTAGGAATAATGTTGGTTAACGTAAGAACCGGCCAAATAGTTTTCAATTTGTAATTTTGGATTTTTCTTGGTTAACTTAAGAACTGGCCAAGTAGCTTTAAATTTGGATTTTTGTAATTCTGTTTGTGTTTTTTGACACGCCTTTTTTGACACGCCACATTAGACCAACTCTTGGTTTTGATTTAGTAATTATTTCAGAACCACCATGCGTGGTGTGGGATTTGAACCTGTCTGCCTTCAAATCCGTGGTGCGCCCCTTGAATCAGTGGGGGACCCCAGCCCTTGCTGGGTGAACACTTAACCAGTCCTTGCTAATGACCAGGATAAGGACCTTGTTCTCACATGCTTCTCTACAATTGCAATCCTAATATGAGATTAATTCCAGCCCATTAGTTTCTGAAAACATTCCTAAAAATCTTTTTTTTGCCTCTGCCTCCACACAGGGTAAAGTTTTCTTCCTTTTTTCCGCCCTAATGATGGCTTTGATCAAAATATCTTGCCCAGCAGGGGGCACTTTTGCCGAAACGTGACATGGATGTTATTTCAACAAAAACATTTTACATTCTTTTGGACTTCTTGTTTAAATTCTACATCGGATAGGGATGTCCTATCTCAATTGATTCCATTTGGAGTCCTTTTTCTGCTCTTGAATTTTTTCATGAAACTAGCACTTCGGCAGACCTGCATACATAAATATTTGAGTTTGTTAACACAAACAAAAATTGGGTTCTCTGGAACTTTGAATCCTAATAGAGGCCGCAGTCCTTCCCTTCCTTCCTTTTGTTTTTCTTAGTCATGATCCAACTCTGATGCATTTGTTGCTTGTCATTTGTCTTATCTCTTAATTTTGTTTGATTTCTTATTTACTTCAAGATTTGAACACTGTACTACCAAAACCGAGTTTTTCCTTTTATTTCTTATAATTTGACTCAATACTTGTTTGTCATCTTTTTATCTTGTTTCTCCTTTTTAACTAACAATGTCATTTCCAATTAAAAATGTTCTACAAAATGTGTTTTTGCAACTAAAATTGTTATATTAAATTTGTTTAACAACAAGGGCTATTTTTAGCATCTGTAGAGGGTTAAAATAATTGTGATATCTGTTTTTGGATACACATTAGCTGGAATTATTTAAACTTCTTATAAATGTGTTCTAGCATAGTGGATACTATTGGTTTTACATATTTTTCCTGAATGTCCCAATCAACTCTTTGCTTAAGGTACTCTCCCTAACTTATTTTTTGTATGAAGGTAGTACATAATCTGCCATGGTCAGCATACAAGTTGCTGAAATGGAATGGATTCACATTTAGGTATGGACACATACACAAAGTGTTCATTAGGAACTCCTTCTTCTTGCACGACATAGCTGCAAAGAGTGCATGTATGTTTCCACATGTATGAAATCTGGAAGATTTCATTTATAGGTATGTTTTTGTTTTTTAGTACTTGTAGTAAGTACATTAGAAATTCTTGTGGATCTTCTTGTGTGTTCATAGTGAATTTCACCATTCCAGCACAGTAGTCCAATTCCTGCCTTATTCCAGAAACACTGTAAGTGTTGTAAGGATTGTTGGTTGCATTTCTGTGAAGGACTAACATTTGCAAACACAATTGGTCTGTCCTGTGTAAGTAAATGTTGTCAGTAATTGGTGGCAATTGATATATAACATTGATTGCTACATTTGCGAAGAAATTTACGACAGTTGTATTTGAAAATCTGGATGGACCTGACAGTTCTGTGTCCAAGTCATTTGTTTGGAGTGTGCGTTGTTTCTTTGAAGAGGTAGTTGAGTTAGTTTGAGCAGTAGATTTGTCTTTGGTTGTGGTCCTTAATGAAGTATTAGATTGTTTTACTTTCTTTGGAGTAATTGCTGTGAGATCCTGTATAGTTTGAGTCTGAAGTAGTTTTCTTTTACAGCGTTTTGCTTTTTGAGGAACAGGATAGGTTTTTAGATAGGGGTAGAGTGAACTCAGTCTATTGTATTCTAGAATGCAAGGAATATAAGCATTTACTTTACTTGCATCAAAGTTGATTAGAAATAGTCCGTCAAGTGTATGTAAGCATGATAGTGCTACATAGCTCATGCCTTCTTTAAAGACTGTGCTACCAATATCAATGCTTTATCTAGGGTAAGACCTTCTGATTTGCGAAATGTGACTACGTATGCTAGAGTTAGAGAAAATTGTTCTCTGCGTACATACATGTCTTTGAAAAGAAGGAAGGGGGCTGGTGAGCGTCCTATACATTTAACCTATGATAGTTTGTCGAAGAGAATATTGACAAACTGAATGTTGTTGTCACGTGGGTATGTTTGAAAGCCAACAACTGTACCAAGTGCTCCATTAACTAGTCCTTGGTCCACCTCAAGGTTACGTTTAAGCATAACAATACAGTATAAAGATAATTTCAATATTTTCTCCAAACCAGCTGTGTTAGAGATGGAGTTCTACAAGGTGTTTAGCCTTGTTGTGGCTTGCTGACACATGGATAGAGTCATACCATGTACGTCCAGTTTGTCTGTGGGGCTAATTTGAGCTATTGGTTGAACAGCTTGCAAGAGTTGGCATCAAGGACATACAATTGACATTTTTGTGTGCTAATTGTTCCATGTCATTAGTAGCACATGAGTTATGGCCATAGAGTGCATGGATGTGGCTGGTTTTTAATATAGATTGTGCTTCTTGAGATAGTACACCAACTATAATACTTTTTAAAATGTTGGTGTATGTGAGGTCTGTAGACTGACACATATTTTCAGTTAATTATCTGTATTTGAAATGTTGACAAAGGTTGACATTTCCTATGCTGTCAAGGGTTTTACAGCATAGTTTGTGCCCTAAGGTTTTAAAAATAGGTTCACCTTTAAATGGTGTTAATTGAAGAAGATCTCTGAAAACTATCATGTGTTTTCCACCAAAGAGTTCTTCATAGCCTGTTTTCAGTACCTCTTGTAATCTGAGATGAATGAAGGCTAACATTAGATTGGAAACCATGCTTACCTCATCTATTAGCATAATTTTCATTTGTTTGAAAACTCTGCGTAGTTCGCTTGCAGCTTCTGGAGAAAAAGTGTAATAGTCTAATTTGTTTTGCTGTTCTACTGGAAGGAGTAGTAATCTGTGTAAAGTGTCACTGCCTATGTTGTAGGCAGCTAAACCTGTGGGGGAAGTTACAACAGCTGACAGTTTGTTGCATGAAGTTCACTATGTCTTGTTTGAGAATGGATTTCACAAGTGAATCCAAGGAAGCAGAATGTCCAAGAAGCAGCATCTTCAAAGGTAAGTTTGACCTCAGGCGACGATGAGCGGTACGCTGCTTGCAAGTGCAGAATAACGCGAAGTGTCTATCTTGAGGATCGGGGCAGCTTATATAGCTGAGATCGTGGGCACGCCCATTAGGGCCGACTTACCAGCCACACCCTGCCACTCCTAGAGAGTGAGCACGTGCAAAGGCAATCCATTAGCAGCCTTCATGACCATGACAATCACTCAGGAAATATGTGGTGAGGTGCATAAGGTTACAAGACCTTACCTCAGGCTGAAGAGTACACTTATGGGGTGAGTCAATCTGGTGGGAGAGACGTTAAGGATTCGGCCGGTGGGTCGGGATAATGAGAGGTGTAATGCTTTTCTTGGATAAGGTTGCGGCCAGTCGTTCAGTGCTCGAGAGGCGAACAGGGGCAAGCAGGGGCTTTAACTAGGCCTTCATCATAGGCCGGCTCTTACGCCTGCCGGCGGATGTTGCAGGGTGTTATTCGGATCGTTTCCCAGGCGATAGTCTAACCCCTCTGTTACCACAAAATAATTGTCAGGTTTCGATAAGTGTAGCAGTAGGGAGGCTGTGATTCCCCCTGGGAAAAGAGGAATGATTCCTACCGATCTAGTTTTATTTCCCTCTCTGGGGTGTTACATAACGTTAGCCCCAAAATCTGGCATAGCGTGGAAGTTTGATATAGACGTTTTAGCAGTCCTCATCAATCCCGACTTCCGGGGAGACATAAAGGTTCTCTTATAGAATCATGGTGAACTTCCATTTGAAGTGCACCGTGGGATCAAACTGCCCAAGGAATATTGGAAAGGGCGTTGTTCCCTCAGTTTAAAAAATGTGAACCAGATGAAACAGAAACAGGTACAATGGGCTTTGTGGAAGCCGATAAAGTCTCTAAAATCAAAGAAAAGCAGGGAGAAGAGACTACCATTGATCCCGACCTAGCCTTTGCCCAGCAAAAGGATCCAGCTCTCACTGAAGCTTTTTTACAAGCTATTCCAGAAGGAGAAGGTATAGAGAAAGGGAGACCCTTTTTCTTCCTAAAGCAGGGATTGTTGTACAGAAGGGTGACATCTACAGAAGGATTAGTAAAGACACAATTGGTAATCCCCAAGAACCACCGAAAGGTGGTATTGGCGATTGCGCATTCCCATCCTTCCGGGGTCCACTTAGGGCCATCTAAAACCCAGGCACATGTTAGTGGGAAGTTTTATTGGTCAGGTATCCGCGCCAATATAAAAACCTTTATCCAGATGTGTGAAATATGTCAAAAAAACAGCACACACATCCCACTACCTGCCTCTCTGAATCCTTTACCCATCATAGAAGTCCCTTTTTCAAGAATCGGGATGGACATTATTGGCTCACTAGAAACATCCAGACTAAGCAATAAATACGTCTCGTTATAGTTGATTACGCAACTAGATACCCCAAAGCCTTTCCAATGCAAAATAACACCACACAGCAAATCCTT
This sequence comes from Ambystoma mexicanum, assembly GCF_040938575.1. Lineage (NCBI taxonomy): Eukaryota > Metazoa > Chordata > Amphibia > Caudata > Ambystomatidae > Ambystoma > Ambystoma mexicanum. Next base: position 745,007,616 of record NC_090928.1, read on the forward strand.
AAACACCTCCTACCATATTTCTCCAGGCTCGGCTTTCCCAAGGAAATACTATCTGATCAAGGTTCAAATGTTATGAGCAAGCTTATAGCAGAATTCAAAGAGTTACCCCAAATTACCACCTTATGAACTTCTGTGTACCATCGTCAAGCCGATGGCTTGGTAGAAAGATTCAACAAAAGCCTAAGATTAATTCTGAGAAAATTGGTAGACAAGGACGGGAAAGACTGGGACTGAATAAACCCGTGGGCACTATTTGCAGTGAGGAAAACCCCACCGCCCTCAACAGGATTTTCCCCCTTTCAACTACTGTATGGCAGAGAGCCCAGAGATGTCCTGGACATGCTCCAATAAACCTGGGAAAAACAAGAAGCACCCATTCCCATCTCGCAAACCGCAATCCGAATGTGAAAAACATATGAGACTTGTTTGATATCTAGTCTGTACTTGTATGGAAAAAACCCAGAGCCAACAAAAATCCCATTACGACCAGAAGGTAAGCTCAAGATCGTTTTCCATAGAAAAGAACGTATTGGTCTTATTTGCCACCTCAGAAAACAAGCTTGTTTCTGGGTTGCAATAGCCCTATGAAGTATTAGAATGAATGGGAACCTGCTTTTATAAAGTTGCCCAACTGGACACAAAACAAAAGGTCCATTTATATTACGTTAATCTCTTAAAAGAGTGGAAAGGGAACCCATCCACCACCCATGCCAAAGTATCTTGTTTGGTTCCAGAAGATATAGACAACTAGCAGCAAGAAACAGTTCCATTAGTCTTTTATAGAAATCCTCCAGGGCAACCTGCAAAGACACTGGAGTCACAAACCCCAAACTCTCCCCTCCACAATCAAAATGTCTGGACATTTAAAGTGAGCCATACTCTCACAGAATGAAAACAAGCTTGCCCAGTTTAAGCCACAAACTGCATGCCACAAAACGTCCACCTCTGCCAATCCAATATTTCTAAGGATGCCAGGATTTTCAGCATGCACTGAAAGAACAAACAAATATCGAGGCCGAGTACCACAAAGGAAATACACCAATCACGAGCTAAAAAGATTCACAGATCTTTTATTACTGTACAGTTTACAAAGCAAAACAGAGAGCTGTCTGGCTCCCAACACATTGCAGTGTGTACCAGCCAACATGGAGAGGTGAGAGAGTCCTGAATGTCTAAACACTCGTGCTTTTATACAATTCATGTAATATTGCCCAGACCCTTTTCATGGTAATAATTCGTGGTCTAGAGTGTGTGCCTAGTTCACATACAGATTTTATATTATAATGTGAAGGATTACATAGGTTTGTATTTCCATGAAGACACAATAGCATGTATGTTCTCGGATCCCGCGGTAAGCCTTGTTCTAAGTTACTTCACAATGTAGTTCAGCTAAAGCATACGCTCGAGGTTTATTCTTCGTTGTCCCAATGTTTATACAAGGATGAGGCTTGTGAGCGCGAACAACACTTGAATGACAGTTCATATGAAGCACAAGATCTCTTTGCTCGGTCTAAACGGTCGGCTCTCGGACAACCTGAACATTAACAGAACTCAAAGGTCAGAAGGCTTGGCTGCAAGTTGAAAACATAGCCCACCAAACAAATTGTGTTTGTTGAAGAGAATATTGACAAACTGAATGTTGTTGTCACGTGGGTATGTTTGATAGCCAACAACTGTACCCAGTGCTCCATTAACTAGTCCTTGCTCCATGTCAAGGTTACGTTTAAGCATTACTTGACAGGATCATTTTAATATTTTCTCCAACCCAGCTGCTTTGGAGATAGAATGTTCTAAGGCATTTAGTCTTGTTTTGGCTTGTTGACACATTTGTAGTGTCATACCATGTAGGTCCAGTTTGTCTGTGGAACAAATTTCAATTATTGGTTGCATTTCTTTTTTCAACATTGTTTCATTGAATTTGGAACAGCTTGCAAGAGTTGACATTAAGGCCATACAATTGCCATTTTTTTGTGCGCTAATTTTTCCATAACATCAGTAGCACATGAGTTATCGCCATAAAGTGCATGTATGTGCCGGGTTTTTAATATTGCTTGTGCTTCTTGAGATAGTACACCAACTCTAATACTTTTCAAAATGTAGGTGAGGTCTGCAGATTGCCGCATGTTTTCTGTTAATTCTCTGTATTGAAAATGTTGCCAAAGGTTGACATTTCCTATGCTGCCAGCAGTTTTACTGCAGAGTTTGTGTCCTAAGGTTTTAAAAATAGCTTCACCTTTCACTGGTGTCAATTGAAGATCTACGAAAACAATAACTTCAAACCGAAGCAGATATCAATCATCAACTGATGCCAACGAAACTTACCATCAAAAGACTTTGCTGTTGGCCTCATGGAACACTAGAGGTAACGCCCACCTAACTGACCACAATAGTGAGGATCTGGGTCGTTTCGACATTCTTTGTCTTCAAGAGACATGGCTTCTGGAGAAACAGTCTATGGATGGTTTTGAAATTGAGGTCTCTCCAGCGGTCAAAGGACTGCTGGGTCGGCTCTCTGCAGGTCTTCTCATCGCTGTTCAGTCAGGGCAGAACTTGAAAATTGTCAAGTCGACTGCTAGATGCTATGGGGTTCTGGCTGTTCTCATTGAATGGAACCGTCTCTTGGAAAATACAAAGCCCTGCACAGCGCCATTTCTCGCAATGATCACCACATATTGGAATCGTCAAAGAACGACGACAAAAGACTTCTGGCAAACTATGGCCAAAACCATCGACGCCATTGAAATTGAGTGGAATACCCCTTTTGTAATAATATGCAGGGACCCAAACTCAAAGTGTGTACATCCGAAAGATAAATCTCCAGTGCTTGTCCCTCCTATGCAAACTGAAGTTAGAGGACGAGCTTGGATGTATTTAATGTCATCAGGAAAGCTACATAACGCTGCCTGGATTATGAATTGCCAACCACACATTCCTACCTGGGAAAGGGGAGCGTCAGCAGCCACCCTGGGTTACATCTTCGCCTCAACTGCCATGCGCTCAGAAATTGAACAATACCTGGTGGTCAAAACAACTGCGATTGATCATAATATGCTAACTTTAGCATTGCCTTCCATCTCCAAGGAAACCAAAAGCTCTTTAACCTCGGTCGAGCCCAATCCCCAACAAACCCGGCTCCGCCTGACAGCAGCCAGTGTTAGAAAAATTACCCAGCAGTATGCCGCAGAAGCAGGTGTTCTGACGACTTCTGAGATGACATCGAGACCAAACTATATGCCAATGTTGATTAAATATAAGACAAATCAGAAAAATGGAAAGGTCACTCCCACTACTTACAACCACACTCATGATAAACTGATAGCAGACGAAAAGAAGGCACTGAGAAAACAAAAACGCACTGCAAAAGCCGAAAACATCAAAGCGGCGTGCGAAACGTGGACAAAAGAATATAAAATCTATAAAGCATGGATCAGATCACGAAGGGCTGCTTTATACCAAAATGCTGCCGAAATCATGCTGAGAGCCCTTTCGACCAAAAAATCAGCTGATTTCTGGGCCCTGATTAACAACTCTCAGGGAAATACAGGCACAAATGTGATAAACTCAGTTACTGAAATAGTATGGGTTAAATTCTTTACAGATCTATTTGCCAGTCCAAGCACATCCACGAGCCAATGTCTGGCGACTAGACTAGCACCCTGGGTCGATCTCTCTGCAAAACTAGATATAAGTCTAACCATTCAAAAGCTAAAAACATCAAGAGCTCCAGGCCCTGACGGGCTTACTAATATCGACTTAAAAAAAACACATCAATGAATGCACAGCCTTCATTAGCCTCTTATTCAATCACTGCAGAGCCACCAGACAGATTCCAGCTTCATGGACAAAAGCTACTGTCATTCCAATCTTCAAGAAAGGGAGCAGGGAAGACCCAGCAAACTATTGCCCGATAGCTCTTTTGGACATTATGGGCAAACTGTTTGCAACCCTTCTCTTAGACCACTTTCATCACTGGGCGAAATCGGCCCCCTGCAATGATCCCTTCCAGCCGGGTTTCAAGAAGAACGGCAGCACTGCAGTGAATATTTTCATACTCAGCATTCTAAAGGCAAAAATAAAACAGGGTGCCCCGACAGTCGACGCTGCGTTTATCGACCTTTCGCAGGCGTTTGATAAAGTTGACAGAATGCTCTTATGGGGAAAGCTGAAACACTGGAGCTGCCCGCCTTGCACTGGTTACAGGTGACCTTGTCCGCACGTGCTTTTGGTACGTTACCATAAATGGTAAACAACCACCACACCCACGACTCCCGGCGAGTGTTGGTAGTAGGGCGTTCCTCCACCTCATTCTCTTCATCCTCTTCCTCCTCGTTCTCTACATCCTCACGCGTGTTCCCCTTTGCAGGCCCTTGGGGAGGTGGTGGTGGAGAGTTTGGGGGTGGTGCTGAGGCTGATGTAGCAACAGCAGCCATGGATGCCATTAGGGTTGAAGAAGTAATCTCAGCTAGAGCACTAAAGGCAGCAAAAGTTAATCTCTCATAGCCAGAAGTACAATGAAGATCAGCTCTGGGGCGTGGCTTTTTATAAGGGTGGAGGGGTGCGCCTGGAGAACATATCGAACACTCAAAAGCATTAAAAAAGTTACAAAAAATATGTGGAGAGCCAGGGCTATTGTCTGGGACATGTCAAATGGTGATTTTATTACTGTAAAATAATTTGGACTGTCTGAATATGTTATTTTAAAATGTTGGGCATCTGGACAGAGTCCGCAAATTAGGACACACGCTCAGCGTGGGTGCGGTCACATGATGACGTCGGGAATACATCTGCGAAGGGAACGGGCATCCGCAGGATAGCAAATGCACAGGAGCGGTCGTGCGCATGCGCGTGGGTGTTCTACGGACAGTGTTCGGGTCCTGAAACTGATTTAAAGTGTGACACAAGTGAGACGGACAGTTACGGACAGGCGCGATGTTCGCAGGACTTTTGGGTTTGGTGCGCATGTGCGTAGATGTTGTGCAGACTGTACGGCCAGGTGTAGTGTCCTTAAGACACCTTCATTTTGTTTGACTATGGACATCCCAGACACCCCGCCTGTTCTACGGACAGTTCCACCTTTGTTTGCGAACGGTACGGACAGGTATAGTGCCCTTAGGACACCTGCATTTTGTTAATTTACGGACAACCCAGACACCTGGTGTGTTCTAAGAACAGTTTCATGTCATCAATGACATTTGTGATGTCATCTTTGATGTCCTGGGTGTTAGTCTTAGCAGTGCACGTTGGTGGCGCGAGTTATGGTTGCTTAGCGTAACATAACTGGCGAATTTCAAGGGTTTTTCGGTTTTACTTGGAACCATAACATCCCTTTAACAAAGTATTATTACTGAATTTCATAGGTTTTTAGTAGCACAACTTAACCATAACGTCCCTTAACAAAGTTTTTTTACTAAATATATATATAGATGGTTCCTTCTAGTTTCCCTGTAAAAAAGCTTCTCAATAAGTATATTCTCTTGTTTAACCACTGTAGGAAATGCCATGCATTGCAACATTCATCGCATGCTCACATGAAGAAGCAATTACAATGCTTTGCACTTCAAAGTTTTTCTATTTATCATCATTGTGTTGAAAGTTAAAACATGCATATGTGCATGTATAGGAAAAGAAGATCAAATAGATTTTTAGACCATTTTTAAGTGGCACTTAGTGTCTGTCAGTTTAATTTGTTGGCAGCACATGCATGCATTCCAACATCACCCATTCCGATATCTATGTGCTTATTAAGTCTTGATTTTTTCCTTTGCATTCTGTCACTTCCTATTAACTTCACCCATTATAAAAATCAAACTACAAATTCAAAGATTCAAAACTGTGACATGTATATCAAATAAACATATTAAATGTGTTGCTTTTAAAAATATTTTTAAAGCATTTTGTAGAAAGTTTAAAAATGCATATGTGCATTTACAGCAGCACTGTGTGCACTTTTTCATAAAAGAAAGTAAAAGCAGATCAAATAGATTTGTAAATCATTTGTAATTGGCACTCAGTGTGTGCCAGTTTAATATATTGACAGTACAGGTATACTTCCCAACATAACCCATTCCAATCTTCAGCTGCTTATGCAGTCATACTTTTTTCTCTACATTCTGTGACTTGGTCTCTAACTTTCACAATGGTAAAAGTGGAACTACAAGTCCCAGAATGCCAACTACATAAACACCTACAGATTAGAATGCATCATGTTGGCAAGTATGCAAATACTCCTAACATATTAAACTTCCCCACACCAACCTCCATTTAAAATTGTACTACAAATCTTTTCGATCAACTTTTCTTCTCTTTTACAAAACGTTACAGAGCTTCTACAAATGCACATACACGTTTCTTATCTTTCATGAAAATGCTCCTAAAAGCAACCATTTAAAACTATCCACCAAATGTATTGTCTGTTTATAAGCTTACATAGGTTATAAGCCACCCAAAATGTGCTCTTCGTATGGGTTGAGCAGGGTTGAGCAACTTAACCATAACTACAGGGCCGCTACCGCAGGCCCTGTAATTTATATATGTTGTGCATGCAGGTGTCAATGGCCAATACATTTCCGATCACCAGAGTCCTTCTTCAAGGCAAGATGCCACACACAACAAAAGAAACATGTAACATAAAAAATGAAAAGGGCTAGAGTGAAAAATGATTTAAAAAAGAATATGTGTCACACAATAATACATACACACAGATTAATGCCCCAAATTATTTGGAAGTACATTAATAACCTACATTGCAAATTGTCTATTTCTATGTAAAAATGCATTAATGAATTGACTTGGAATCAATATCTTGAGAAAGAATTTCGTTTCAGTATGACACAACATTCACATTTAACATGGATACTTTGGTTGCATGGCAGGGTGTCATCTCTAGTTTACATTTTGTAGAGAAGATAAAGAAATCGAAAGCTCAAGTACCATGGGTCCAGATGGGCTAACACATTTCAGTAAAGGGGATCCTGACTTCTGGGCAGATATACAGCAAGTTAAATCTTTTTATAATGAGTAGTTTGTGATGTAAGTGTTCCTGGGATTGCATTGCCACGATAACCGGGCGCACCTGTTAAATCTCTTATGTGCGATAGTTTCTCCTTCCAAAATATCTTTGACACCCTGCATGACCACCATAAGTGTCCAATCGTACCCTCTCCCAACACCCACGTCAGCATTCAGCAGATATGATTTTATCAAGCACATTAAGCTTAGTAGGCGACATGTACCATCGCACGAGGATTTTGTAGGTGCACTCCTTAATACTTGTGCAGCTCAATTCCTTATGTTCCCACAAGGTTGTCTGAATCTCAATGTCTAGGTCCTCTTCCCATTTATACAATTGTGTTAGTGCCTCCGTTTTTTCTGCAGAATCTAAAAACCTGTAAAACTGTACCTTCCCACCTGAGGCGACCCCTTCTACCAATGAGAATTCCAATCAGTTGGAAGTCCTAACGTCCCTTTTCTTTACCTCCGGATTGGTAAACCAGTGCCTGACCTGCATGTATCTATGCCTTTCATACTCAGTCAAGGAGAATTTGGTTATACATTCCTCATTTGTGAGTGGGTTGTTGTCTACATACATTTGACCCAGCCTAATCATGCCACCCACTTCTCATCTCTAGAACACACACCAGTTTTTCCATCCTTGGTGAGTATTCCTGGTTCCCAATGACTGGCGAGAGTGGCCCTAGACTTGGAGAGACTCCCAACATGTTGCAACCTCTCTCCCAGCATCCCAGATAGGCCTCTGTCGCATGAAGTAACCAACTCCCTGTGCCCCCTGACAGAGTTGGACATGAATGGCAGATGAATGACAGGCCTCACTGTGACCACCTGTTCCAAGCCCACCCACCTTTTTCCCTCAAAGTGGGCCCAGTCCAACATTGCACTTATCTGGGCTGCCATTAGGTACCTTTTAATTGAGGGCACACCCAAACCCCTCAACTATGGCAAGCGTGTTAGCATTTTCCTGGCTGCTGTAGTCCATCCAGTTCCCTTACAGCGGCCTAAACTGGAAAAGCATGGGAGGCTTAGAGTACTTTCGGGATCAGGGACATTTTGACTTCTGTAATTCTACCCAGCCAAGTGATGCATTCCTTATCCTATCTGGCCAGTTCCTCCTTGCACTCTCTAAACAGTGATAGGAAATTGGTATTATAAAGAGTGCCATACGTCGGCATCAAGATCACCCTCAGATACTTCAGTTTGTCTTTGGCCCACTTAACTTGTGAAAATGACTGAAGTGCCCTCAGAGTGTTTTCAGATTCACCAATGTTCAACCCAACTGGCTTGTCATAATTAATTGGGAGCCCTGAGAGTTTGCTGAAACTTTCTAGAACTGTGAATGCTCTGGGCATGGACTCAGTGACCGTTCCTAGGAAGAGAATAATGTGATCTGCATTCAGGGTGATATTATGTTGCCTATTTCCTACTGGAAAATGCCTGAAATGGTCTCATTATTTCTTATCTTGTGTGCCAGTGGTTCTATCGCTAGGACAAAAATAGGTGGGGAGAGGGGACATACCTGACGGGTAACTTTCCCAACGCTAATTGGTTTAGTGAAGTTTTGATTGACCTTGATTATCAGGAACAGGGATTGGAAGCTGGTTAGAACCCATTTTGGGAAATTTGGTCCAAACCCATAAACTGATAACACCGTCATGATATATGGCCATTTTACAGAGTCAAATGCTTTATTTGTGTACAGCGATGAATTAACTGATTTCTGGTTTGAGGTTTCGCTCCATTCTATTAGGTTAATTGTGCAACAGAAGTTGTCGAAGACTGAGCATCCCCGAATAAAGCCTGTTTGGTGCCATCAATCAATTTTGGCATAACAATTTTAGCCGATTGGCCAGGATCTTGGCAAACATTTTTACATTGCTGTTCCACAGTGCTATCGACCTACAGGAGTTACACTGCAGATGGTCCTTCCCAGGTTCAATATGAGTGTCGTTATCAACACCATCATTGTTCCTGAGACCTTCCCAGTGTGGAGGAACAAGATAAAAACCTTTGTTAGGTGGGAGGGTTAGTTGGGGCAAAATGCTTTATAAAACATTGCAGGGAACCATTGGGTCCAGCACATTGTTATGCTGAAGGGACTGGATGACCCCGCCACCTCCTGAGGCATGATCAGACCCTCCAGTCCTTCACGCTCTGCCTCAGAGAGCTGTGGGATATGTGTTGAGTTAAGAAAGCCCTCCAGGTCCTCCCCATCCTCTCTGTTTCCTTTCAGTATCTCCTCATAAAAGGTTTCTATGATTTGAGTCTTCTCCTACATCTGTGCCTAATTACCACTGAGATGTTGCAGAGCACCCCAATGCGATTGCACAATTTTGCCTTCCTTAATTTGGCCACCAGGATTCTGTTTCCCTTATACCCTTTTGAATAATAGAATTGCTTTATGTGCAGGGCTGCTTGGGTGGATTGACCTGTGTGCCACACATCCTGCTTTGATCAGGCTATTCTCAGCCACAAATTGTTTTCAGTGAGTGTTTTACTTTATGCTCCTTCACCCTAGTCCTACCCTCCAGCTCCAGATCTTCCTGCACCATAGTTTTGGCCTTCATTAAACCTGCAGACCTCAGAATTAGCTCCCCACTGATGTCTGGTTCACCGCCATCGCCTTATCGGGGCAGGGTCAAACCTCCCTTGATTGTTCTCCCAAAAGTAGATATCTATGGTCTCCACAATGTGTTGCCTAGTCACCTGATTCCTTAGTACCACCTCGTTCATTTGCCATCGTGCCCACGTCTCTGCAGTCTCTAACAACATGGCTGAACTCTTTAAAATCTGCAAGGAGCCAATCCTTCTGCAGTTCCACCTATCCTGTTCCCTCTGAGGCCCTCTGTACAGCTCTAGTTTCTCACTTCACCATCAAAGCTCACGACATCATGTCCTTGTGTGACGCTCACCTGGCTCCCACGGAGGCGCTGGTCTAGTCTGGGTTGCTGTGACCTCTTCTAAGGTGATGCGCAGGGTTCGGAAGACGGTCTGGACCGGGCCCCCAAATCTGGCTTGTCTGGCTAGCAGAAGTATCCTTCTGTAGGCGAAAATAGGGGATTAACTGTCTGCGGGGTAATGCAATCGGCCTCCCACTTTCCCCTCTCACCCTCCTCGAAACCCTTCTGTGATTACCCGTAGCGTCTCACCTTACGGTCTGGAAGGACGAGCTCTCCATCCTGCTTCTGATGCAGGGGCGCGTTGGTATCCAGTTACTTCACTGGATTTTCGGATTTCTGAGAACCAAACTTGCTTGGCTTCCAGGTAAGTTTTTTTGATAAGAGGTTCCCCTTGTGTCCATGCATTAATGTACTAATGCTAGTGTCTTTTTCCCCATAGGGGCCGGGGTACGGAATGCCGGGGAACAGGCACCGACCCGAGATGAGAGGTGAAATCCTTGTAGAAATCAGGTAAGTCTTTAATGAGCGTTTTTTGGTAATGTCTTTTTATTTGTTCATTAACGCTGATTTCCTTTTTCCCCTTAGGGGCCGGGGTCTGGTAATGCCAGGATACGGCGCGGACCCGAAATGAAGAGGGAATGAATCAACAGGTAAGTCTTAACATGGAGATTTAGCTTTGCTTATTCCCTTCTCTCTCTCACCTTTTGTTCTTGTCTTTTTTCTCCCTAGGCGCTGGGGCGTGATTGCTAATTGGATGATCGCTGCTGAACATGGAGGCGCTCTGTAAAGGTGAGTGGAATGCGGCGCTGCAGCGATCGACGCGATGAGCTTTTAAATAAAAGTCTTCCTTTTCAGGATTGTCGGCGAGATGTCTCTGGGATGCGGATTTAGCAGGTAAGGACTTTTCCTTCTTCTGTTCTCTTCTTCTCTTCCTTTGCAGGTGATCCAGGATGCTGGCAGGCGTGGCAGAAGTCAGGATGCAGGAGCAGACACGGTGAGCGTCCAGCTGCTAGATGCAGAACAACGCGAAGCACATGTGGCTGTTCGGGTGGGGTTTAAATAGCCTTGGAAGAAGTTCCATGTATGTATCCTTCCTCCAATCAGGTATGTATCCTTCCCCGACCACGCCCGGATGGTAAATTACTCCCACAGGTAAAGTAGTTCCCTTCAGGCCTCAAGGAGGCCGGGATCCTGCAGCATGGTCTGCATCAGGTAAGTGCACCCAAGCACTCCCATAATGAGCCTGGCGCCTATGGCACCAGGACTGATGTCTTTTATGAGCCTGGCGCCATAGGCGCCAGGATACTGTCCAAAGGGCCCCTACATAGGGTTGCTGGGTCTTTCCTTGGGGACTGGATGTCCGCTTTCGGGGACGCAGGGCTTGAACCGGCTCCCCGGGAGCGGGCATTATGACAGCACTCCCCCCCAAGGCCCCTCCCAAGGTTCTTCCCTCCGGGGGTTTTGCTTTGTCTGGGAAGAGTCGGTGGAATTTCCTGACTAATCGAGGTGCATGCACATGGTCGCTGGGTTCCCACGACCTCTCCTGAGGTCCGTACCCCTTCCAATCAATTAGGTAGAACAGTTTTGACCTAAACATTTTTGAGTCTAAAATGTTCTTCACTTCGAATTCGGGCTCCCCATCTATTAGAATAGGTTCTGGAGGTTTGAGTAGTCGGGTTCCGGGTACCACTGGTTTCAGAAGTGACACATGAAAAACAGGGTGAATTCGCATACTAGCTGGTAAATCAAGTTTAACAGCCACTGGGTTAATTATTGCCGTAATAGAATAAGGTCCCAGATATTTCGGGTTAAATGTTCGAGGCCCTTTGAGTGGTAAATGTCTGGTAGCTAACCACACTTGATCCCCAATCTGATACTGAGGTGCTTCACTCCGATGAAGATCAGCATTCTCCTTGTATTTTCTCTTGGCTTGTTGTAAATGCGTAGTTGCCTCTTTGAAGGCTTGGGTAATTGTAGAATGCAGATGTTCTACTGCAGGCATTCCGAGGTTCTGAGGTGAGTCAACGTTTGAGGTTCGAGGGTGATGCCCAAACAAAGTATAAAAAGGACTGTGGCCAGTTCCAGAGTGTACCGAATTATTATATGCGTATTCGGCTATCCAAAGAATGTCTTTCCAGTTGCTTTCAGATTGCTGTAACATACACCGTAAGTACTGCTCAAGGGTCTGATTTGTCCTCTCGGTCTGACCATCGGTCTGAGGGTGGTGACTGGTCGATAATCTTACGTCGATCTGCGCCATTTGACAACATTTGCACCAGAAGTGGGAAATTAATTGGCTTCCCCGGTCAGAGATTAGTACAGATGGGAATTCATGTAGCCGAACAATATTTTCGATGAATTCTTTGGCTAGGACAGAAGCTGAAGGTAAACCTTTCAAAGGAATAAAGTGGGCCATTTTGGAAAACAAATCCACAATTACCAGAATAGTACTGTACCCCGAACAAGGAGGTAGGTCCGTAATAAAATCTATTGATAGGGTGTGCCAGGGTGCTGGCGGCATGTCAAGAGGTTGAAGGAGACCGGCTGGTCTTTTCTTTTGACTTTTATTTTGGGCGCAAACACCACAGGACATCACAAAAGATTTATCATCTTTTCGCCAAGAGGGCCACCAAAATTGTCGTTTCACCTTTTCCTCTGTCTTGGCAATACCGGGGTGTCCCTCTATTAATGTTTCATGATAACTGGAAATAACTAGTTCGTGTAATTCCTTATGTGGCAGGAATAAGCGTCCTCGGAAATAAGGTAAACCATTATCTATGGTAAAGTCTGATCCCTTTTGTATCCAATCCTGTAAGGTTGTAGGGTCCAGGAGTTGTTTCACTCTGGCTTGAATGTCTTCTAGCGTCTGTAACGAAGTCATGCCTAGAATCCTCTGTTCGGGAATTATTGGTACTGGTTCTGAGTTTGTATCAGATTCTCCCATTCCAATTTGGGATAAAGCGTCTGCTTTGCCATTCTTGCAGCCAGGTCGATAGGTAATCACGAAATCAAATTCAGCAAAAAACAAAGCCCATCGGAGCTGCCGTGATGACTGAGCCTTGGCGGTTTTCAAATACTGTAAATTCCGGTGATCAGTGATCACTGTGATGGTATGTCGAGCGCCAAGCGGATAATGCCGCCAGGCTTTAAAAGCGGACTTAATGGCAAACAGTTCTTTGTCAGTGATTGCATAATTAACCTTGGGTGCCGAAAATGTTCTGGACCAAAATGCTACGGGATGCAGTTGGTTGGTTTTGGGATCTCTTTGGGACAGGACAGCTCCCATGGCTAGGCTGGATGCGTCAGTCTCGACGACATAAGGGAGATCAGGACACGGGTGTTTCAATATAGGTGCGGAGGTAAACTTAGCTTTTAAATCTTGAAAGGCCTGCTCGGCTTCTTCAGACCATTCAAAACGTTTATTTTTCCTCAAGAGTGCAGTAATGGGTTGTACCACGCATGAAAATTCCGGGATAAACCTGCGATAGAAATTGGCAAAGCCGAGCATACTTTGAACCCCTTTTACAGAGCTAGGTGATGGCCATTTGAGGATGGCATCCAATTTTCTTGAGTCCATTCAGACTCCTTTGGGTGTCAGGATGAAACCTAGAAACTCGACTTCTGTGGTATGGAAAACACATTTCTCCAATTTAGCAAATAGTTTGTGTTGGCGTAGTTTTTCAAGTACTGCTCTGACGTGTTTTCTGTGATCAGATTCCGAAGAGGAGTACAACAGAATGTCATCGATATATACGACAACACAAACATCGATGAGTTCCCGAAGGACATCATTCATGAAGTATTGGAAGGCAGCCGGCGCGTTACACAATCCGAAAGGCATCACCTGGTACTCGAATAATCCGTATTTAGTACGGAAGGCAGTTTTCCATTCGTCGCCTTCTTTAACTCGTACCAGATGATAAGCCCCCTGGAGATCTAACTTGGTGTATATGCAAGCGTCCTTCACCTGGTCAAGGAGTTCAGGGATCAGAGGCAGAGGATAACGGTTTTTAACCGTTATCTGATTCAATGCACGGTAATCAATACAAGTTCTAAGGTTGCCTTCTTTTTTGGGCACGAAGAACAAAGCCGAGGATGCCGGGGACTTTGACGGGCGAATTAAACCATTAGCTAGGTATTGATCCAAATATTGTCTCAAATGCAGGTTCTCGGGTTCGGTAAGGGCATAAATCCTGCTACAAGGGGGTTGTGCACCGGGCACCAGATCGATTTGGCAATCTTACGATCTGTGAGGAGGTAACGTGTTGGCCTGTTCCTTTTGGAAGACGTCCTGAAAGTCTTGGTATTCCGGAGGTAGTTGCATGGAGGCAGAGGTTACAGATGCTAAATTAATCTTCAGGTTTTTTGGGTAGCAGGTTTGTGTACAATCCGGGAAGGTTATTCTCTTAGCTCGCCAATCAATTCGAGGATTATGTGTCTCTAACCAAGGGATTCCAAGAATAACCTGAAACTGTGGAGCCTTGATTACATCAAACACAACACCCTCCCGATGGCCGTCGAGACCAATAAGAGTCACCTCAGTGGTGGAATGTGTTACCGGTCCAGAGGCAATTTCAGTTCCATCGACTGTGGTGATGACATCTTTGCTGGTTTTAGGACGGAGAGGGAGGTTAATCCTAGAGACCAATTCACGATCCAAATAGTTTCCAATAGCCCCACTATCGATGTATGCCTTTATTGCATGCAACCGCTTAGGCTGTTCTGGATCTACGAGAACCATTGGCACAATGAAATGCGAGGTTTGAGAGTTAGTTTTCAATCTCGGCAAGCGGACCCCTACGCTTGTCGGGCAGAGTCGTTTCCCAAAACAGAGTCTTCATGGTTTTTATCAGCGGCTCCTACCGCCTTTTGGGGCGGTTTTGCCGGGCAATCTCATAGAAAGTGTCCAGAATTCCCACAATAAAGACATCATTTTAACTGCTGCCTCCTTTCACGTTCCTTTTGAGTTAAGGGTCCTTTAACCACTCCAATTTGCATAGGCTCAGAGACATCAACTCCCTTGGGATTAGCATGGGTCTTGACCAACACCCGGGTCTGAAACCTGGACCGATCTGCTTTTCTGTTTTGAAGTCTGTGATCCAATTGGACCACTAAGTCTATATACTCTGTGCATTCTTGGGGCAGATTTACAACTTGGGCCAAGACATCTTTAAGTTCTCCGCGTAGGCCTCGATAAAACAACGTGACTCTTTTATCCTCTGGCCATCCCGTTTCCACAATTAGTCTATTAAAGGTTGCAATATAGGATAGGAGGTCCTGATTGCCCTGTCGCAGGGATAGAAGTTCATCATCCAGAGCCTGCCCCTGAGAGTGTCGAGCAAATAACCTTTCCATGCTTGCTTGAAACCCTTGAAAATCACGGAGAATCGGGTCATCTTGAGTAACCAGTGGAACTGACCAATCGGCAGCGCAGCCGCTGAGATATGACAATACAAAGGCTACCTTGGTCTGATCATTAGGGAAGGCCCCAGGTCTGCATAGGAAGTGCAAACGACACTGATTCATGAATACGGCAAATCGTTTGGGGTCCCCAGCAAAGCGTTCGGGTGGGGCCAGTGGCATGTTTCCGGGTACAATAATCTGCACATTAATCTGCACAGGGTTACTGGAAACCACAGGAGCGGGGTTCCCTCCGGAACCGGGTAGAGGAGTTTGCCCAGCTTCACTTTGCAGAAGCTGTCTGGCCAGGTCATCAGTTCTTTCCTTTGATATTATTAATTCCTTCCTGAGGGCATTAGTCTCTTGACGAGCGGCATGTACTTCGGCCCGTAATTCCCCTAGTAACTGGGCCAACTAATCAGTCTCAGAAGTTTCCATAGCGCCTGGGTGGGAATTTGTAGGAAGGCTTCGCGTTCTGTGACGCTCACCTGGCTCCCACGGAGGCGCTGGTCTAGTCTGGGTTGCTGTGACCTCTTCTAAGGTGATGCGCAGGGTTCGGAAGACGGTCTGGACAGGGCCCCTAAATCTGGCTTGTCTGGCTCTCAGAAGTATCCTTCTATAGGCGAAAATAGGGGATTAACTCTCTGCGGGGTAATGCAATCGGCCTCCCACTTTCCCCTCTCACCCTCCTCGAAACCCTTCTGTGATTCCCGTAGCGTCTCACCTTAGGGTCTGGAAGGACGAGCTCTCCATCCTGCTTCTGATGCAGGGGCGCGTTGGTATCCAGTTACTTCACTGGATTTTCGGATTGGTGAGAACCAAACTTGATTGGCTTCCAGGTAATTTTTTTGATAAGAGGTTCCCCTTGTGTCCATGCATTAATGTACTAATGCTAGTGTCTTTTTCCCCATAGGGGCCGGGGTACGGAATGCCGGGGAACAGGCACCAACCCGAGATGAGAGGTGAAATCCTTGTAGAAATCAGGTAAGTCTTTAATGAGCGTTTTTTGGTAATGTCTTTTAATTCGTTCATTAACGCTGATTTCCTTTTTCCCCTTAGGGGCCGGGGTCCGGAAATGCCAGGATGCGGCGCGGACCCGAAATTAAGAGGGAATGAATCAACACGTAAGTGTTAACATGGAGATTTAGCTTTCCTTATTCCCTTCTCTCTCTCACCTTTTGTTCTTGTCTTTTTTCTCCCTAGGCGCTGGGGGGTGATTGCGAATCCGGATGATCGCGCTGAACATGGAGGCGCTCTGTAAAGGTGAGTGGAATGCGGCGCTGCAGCGATCGACGCGATGAGCTTTTAAATAAAAGTCTTCCTTTTCAGGATTGTCGGCGAGATGTTTCCGGGATGCGGATTTAGCAGGTAAGGACTTTTCCTTCTTCTGTTCTCTTCTTCTCTTCCTTTGCAGGTGATCCAGGATGCTGGTAGGCGTGGCAGAAGTCAGGATGCAGGAGCAGACACGGTGAGCGTCCAGCTGCTAGATGCAGAACAACGCGAAGCACGTGTGGCGGTTCGGTGGGGTTTAAATAGCCTTGGAAGAAGTTCCAGGTATCTATCCTTCCTCCAATCAGGTATGTATCCTTCCCCGACCACGCCTGGATGGTAAATTAGTCCCACAGGTAAAGTAGTTCCCTTCAGGCCTCAAGGAGGCCGGGATCTTGCAGCATGGTCTGCATCAGGTAAGTGCACCCAAGCACTCCCATAATGAGCCTGGTGCCTATGGCGCCAGGACTGATGTCTTTTATGAGCCTGGCGCCAAAGGGCCCCTACATGGGGTTGCTGGGTCTTTCCTTGGGGACTGGATGTCCGCTTTCGGGGACGCAGGGCTTGAACCGGCTCCCCGGGAGCGGGCATCATGACACCTTGCTCTCCTCTCCCTCTACCTCTACCTCTATCGGCCCCCCTCTGGACGCCTCTCTCTCTCCTCTTCCTTTTGCCTCTTTTTCTACAGCACTCTCCTCCCTAATGGCTACACAATCCTCTGTGAACTGAAAACCAAGCAACCCAGAGGTGGAGTGGCCCTGATCTTTCCTGAGCAGCTCTCTGCTTCTATCATTCCTATGCAGGCCTACTCTTCCTTTGATTGCCTGTTCTGCAGGCTCTCTATCTCTCCTGGCCTCTCTTTGACTGTAACCACCATCTACAGACCACCTTGTCAGGATATGCTCTTCCTCTCAGAGTGGGCTGACCTCTTCTCTTCTCACCTTGCCTATACCTCTCAACTTCTCCTCCTCGGAGACCGCAACATCCATCAGGATGCTGCTAATCCCTCCTCTGGGCTCTACCACAACTTCTGCGACACTCTCTCTCTCTTTCCATTCTACCTTCTGGTCTGATACACTCTGCCAGTCACACCCTGGATGTTCTCATCTCCTCAGACATCCCCATCTCCAATCCATTCACAACTCCTCTCTCTTGGACTGACCGCTTTCTGCTATTCTCTCTCCTGAAACTCTGCAGTTTTGCCCCTCTCTCGTTCCCTCCCAGGCCCTCTGTACAGCTATGGCTTCTGACTTCACCACTAAAACTCAGAACATCCTGTCCCCTGTCTCCTCTTCCTCTCCCTTTACCTCTCTTGGCCCCCATGGCCGCCTCTCCCTCCACTCATCCCTCTCCTCCCCCTTTCTCCTCTTTTTCTCCGACAACACCTGATGATGTTTCTAGACAAGTCCAATCTATTAAAGTGTGTCCAAACAGGTGCTTGCTTCCCTGCTCATCCAGAACCATCAAGGACCACATTGACACCCTCACCCCAGCCTTGGCAATTTCTGTAATCACTCTTTCATCACCGGATCCTTCCCATCTCTTGTAATGCACTCCATTGTGCAACCCCCCCTATAAAAGGCTTTGGCCGATCTTACCTGTATGGCATACTATTACCTGATCTCTATCATTCCTTTCCAGGGCAAACTCTTGTAAAAGCTGACCATCTCCCAGCTTACACTCCACACTAAACATGTTGATTGTCTCCCTGACCATCAATCTGGATTCAGAGGAACCAGAGGCATGGAAACTGCTCTCCTGAACACCTGTAATGATCTGCTCACTAATCTTGATTCTAGTCGTCCTTCTGTCCTAATCCTTCTTGACCTTTCCTCTGTCTTTGACACAGTCAATAACGTATCCTAATCAAACAACTCTGTGAGAACCTGGGCATCACGGATCAGGCCCTCAAGTGGTTAACATCCTTCCTTCTGGACTGACCCTCACCGGTCTAACCATGGTCCTTTCTCTCCACCACCTCTCTCTCCAATCGTGATGTTCTTCAGGGCTCTATCTATCCTCTCACCCTGGCTCTTCAATGTCTACTTGGCCCCTTTGGCCCACCTGATCTCTACCTTCTGCTCTAACTTTCAGTCATGCAGATGACACTCAGCTCTCTATTTGGCTCACCTCATCCTCCTCTTCGACCCTCATGCATTCCTGACTGTCTATCCACGATTCAGGATTAGTGCACCACCAATGATCTCTGCCGTAATGCCAGTAAAATGGAGATCCTTCTCATTAGGACTCCTCCTTCTGCTTTCCCTCTCGCACTCCGGCCACCCACCCTGGGCCCTCTTCCTTTGCCTTCTTATGAGGCAAAAACCTTGGTCTCTTCTTTGACTCCACTCACTTCTTCCCTCCCCACATCATTGACCTTTCCAGGAAGGCCCACTACCAGCTGCATCTCCTCTGATGTATTCTTCCTTTTCGCACTTTCCCCAGAAGGCCACTGTCTCCAGAGCCCTGGTTTTAGGCTGAACTACTGCAACATCCTCTTTCTCAATCTGCCTTCCTCTACTCCCTGCTCCCTGCAACTAATCCAGAACAGGACAGCAAGACTTGTCCTTGGCCTCAAGCCCATGGACCGTATCTCTTCAGCCTTGAATTCATTTCGCTGGCCCTGTGGCTGCAAGGATCAAGTTCAAGGTCATCCACAAGGCTTTCTGGAGCATGGACCCGCACTTCATCCAACTTTCTCTTCCAAAATACATTCCTTCTCGAGCACTTTTCTCAACTACCTCAAACTCTCTGAGGGTCAGATGCTTCGCCAGGCAGAGAGTGAGGGTGGTTCTGTCTCCTCTGCAGGTGTCTCCCTCCAGAATAGCCTCCCTGCCACTTTCAAACTTGAGCCGGACCACCTGAAGCTCGGGAGGCAGTTTAAGACCTTCCTTTTCTCCTCTGCTTTCTCTCTCTCTCTCACCTGCTGACCTACCTGTCTCCTGTGCCAACTGGTTGCTTGGCTACCCTCAGAGTCTACTGAGTACCAGGTTCCTCCAAGATCAGTCTCCCCTGCACTGCCTCCGAACCTTCCGCACACTTATGGGCTGTAAACATTACACACAGTCCCCAGCCTTCTTGCACTTAGCTAAAGCCTCGCTGTCCTGGCTGCACTTACTCAGAGCAGTGCTGCCCTGATTGCACTTCCCCCCTTCCCTCTCCCTGGCACTTCCCCATCCTCCCCCCCCCCCTGCACATTACATTGCAGCACTTTCAGAATCTGAATGAAATATGTTAGATATATTTTATGGATGAGTTACATCTAATCTTGGGGTGTTTTATTATTGTGGTAAATGGTGGTATCTTATTGTGGTACATCAGTATTGTACTGATGCATCGGTGGATTTCCTTATAGTGGTAAAACTCTCTTTTGCGTATGGTCTAACACGTATCTGTTTTATTCCCGGGTCTCTCAAAAATACCAAATACTGGACTTATTACACTTAATGTTGTCCGGTACCCCTACCTCTCAACACTTTATTTACGATGATGATATATGCTCTAGCAGTCAAAGTTTAAAACATATCACATTATTAACAGGTAATTGTATACACACACACATCATACACTCCTAAACTCACTTATTAGGAAAACCAAAAGCCTACCACAGATGTTACCACCTGTGGTAAAATGAATTACCACCTACTGTAAAATAGGCCTAGTCCCTGTGAGATCTCAGTCTGTGTGCTAATGAGTGCAGTCATGGAAAGAAAACTCAAATCGCTTGTTTTACGTTTCTAATTTTATATACCAATGAGATTCAAATTGTTCAGATAACATACATTTTGCGATACAAGCCATGTGTACCTAATTGTGCACTTAAATACTTTCAAGTTATTTTATCTGTAGCCATTTGCACTAATTCGTTAAGGACATATTACAGGTCACTGGAAAGGGGTTAGCCTGTTAGTTTATATCAGTATTTAGATATCGTGCAAGCTAGTCAAATGTAATATTATTCAGAAATAGAACGTTTTTAAACATGTGCCATCTGTGAAAATGTGTGCATTTCCATTTGATGTGCGCCGGCTGCAATTGCCATTGCTTGCTGTGTTTCTCTTGCCCTCTCTCTACATAAGCCTACTACTACAACATATGCATGCTAAGCTAATAGACCCATGTATTACTTTTAATGTTTTTATTGGCATTTAAGTTATACATTGATATTTCACTGCTCAATTTTCAAACTCTGCAATATATATATTATTTCCAGTTAAACAACAAGAAGTAACTTGTGATAACAGTTAACAGTCTTCACTAGCCGATTTGCTCATGTGGGCACCCAATCTCCTCAATTCTTAAGTACTGGTGTTTAGGGTGTCTCTGGGGATTCGGATGAAAGGGTTAAAGAAGCTACCTTGAGGCGTCTCGTTCCAACGTGGATCTCAGGAGCGGGCATGCCATCACCCACGTGATGATGAAGGGGTTGAAGAGGGTCCTTGAACCAAATGTTCCAAAAATTGAGCTTCAAAAATGGAGTGGGCTGAGAAGGCCCAGCCACCTCAGTCCATCTTCCAGCTACCACACGACATTACAGACTGAAAATTGGCCAAAACATCAAAATTCAGGCATGGGCCTGCGGGTTAGGCTGCCCGCAGTCAGCTAATCCAAAAATTGGGCTTGTATGGCCTTCCGACTCCAAACCGGAGCTTTCGGAAGTTCCTCAGCCACGTGCGCAAGATGGCCGCCAGCCGCGTGTATGGTCCGCGGCCACAGCGTGAGACGAAACATCCGCGGATGTTTCGTCGTCGGAGAAAAATTATCCGGGATCGCTCTCACCGCCGGGCCCGGGCATCCAACACTCGTCGCCACTGTTGGGGGTCTCTGGGTGCCCCCATGCGTGCCCGTGAGCCCCTCCACCCACAGACTCAGACCAGACACGTCTGTGTGCTTCGGGCTCCCCGGTCGCTCTGACGCGGCCGGGAACGCCCCGTTTATTTAAGGCGCACGCGGCGCCTCACGGGGCAACGCCACACTCAGTTCACCTCAGAAGTGGGCTCAGTTTATTCATGGGGGTTTGTCGTCCGATGGGTGAAACATGTCCCAGACAAGTGTCTTCCAGGCCTCGTAGGCAGGGCTGGAGTCTCCCCCCTCCCTAGCCACTCCATCCCCCATACCTTTGTTTCCACCCCGTCCAGTGTTCCAGTTCACTGTGCCATCTGGCGTATTGCAGGCCCCCTGCTCACTTCCACGCCATTGCAATGGCCCTTTTAGACAGCACACACACCATGTCCATCTACTTGAAAACATGCCTCATTTTGCTTATTCTTGGGTAGGCTCCCAGAAGGCATTCTTTTGGTGACCATTCATAACATGTTAATCCCGCCTGTCTGCAGGCCTGATCTATCCTGGCCCAGAAACTCTGTATCTTTGTGCACCCCCAGAACATGTGCATCATTTCCGCTCCTTCCGACCTGCACCAGGGACACAGTGGATTTGTATTGTTGCTAAATTTGGCCATTCTGCTCGGTGTCATATAGGTCCTGTAGATGATATTCAGTTGGATCAACCTAAACCAAGCATTCCTTGACACTTGCCGGGGATATGCCAGGATCCTTCCCCATTCCTTTTCAGTGATGTGGACTCCCAGGTCAGTCTCCCACCACTGCTTCAGTGTGTCGCTTTTAGGGTTAGGTCTGTCTGCAAGTTCACTGTAGAGCCCGGACAAAGGCTTCCATCCGTCCCCCAAGTTATGACGCAGTGTTAGTATTGGTTTTGCCTCTGGCTCCTCTGGCCACCCAGCCCATTTCCCTTTCGCCACCTTCCGGATCATCAAGTACTACAAGAACTGACCCTTGGGGAGCCCTTCCTTTTCCACCATGGTTTCATATTCCCTAAAGACACCATCCTTGTATGTGTCCCCCCAAGTTTAGATGCCACATCTCTACCACTGCCTAACAGTTACCAGGGCCCTCATTACGACCCTGGCGGTAAGTATCGGCCATTACCGGCATGGCGCAAATGACGTGTCCGTGCTGGCCAGAGACCGCTAAAAACGGCACATTACGAGTTCTTGGGCACGAGCATTGCGCCATGCCGGTAATGGAATCACTGCCATGCCGCTAAAGGGCATAGAATGCCACTTACCGGCATCATATGCCGTGCAAATAGCACCTCCGCCACCCTAGCCATCGACATTAGTGGTCACCGCTAATAGAGGTAACCGCAATTAGCGAGAATCGCTATTAGCAGTGACCATACATTTTTTTTTTTTTTTTGATGTTTTAGTTTGGATTCAAACTTTTCCATCATTGTGCGTTAAGATGTGTGTTTTTAGTCAGAGTTAAGTGAGAAAAAAAAAAAAAATTCTGTTGTTCTGCTTTAGGTTTTCTTTCCGTTAAGCTAAAGAATGGTGGATAGAAAGAGAGCGATCGTATGTATGTATTTATTGTTCTTTCCGCTCAGGACGAGGTCCCATCTTTCTTCTGCAGTCATCTCTTGGGATGCAAGATCAAAGTATGTTCCAAATTGTTTCCGTTGGATTGCAAGAGACTGACATTTCATTACCAGATGGAATATGGTTTCCGGAGTAAACTGGCTTTTACAAAATCGGCACTTGTTTTGTGATTTGTCAATCTGTCCTGTTATGGCAAGGTATGCATTTGTTGGTAGGATGTTCAGCCGAATTTTTAGAAATGTTGATCTTATTGACTGGTCTGGAAAAGTTAAGAGGTATGGCTGTGGTTCGTGAATTCTTCTATTATCTTTGCTACATTGTAAAGTTTGCTTGTAGCTATTGTTCAGTTGAATAGTTTCAATCCAATCGTTTTGCATGAGTATGATTTTCGCGTGTTGAGGGCGCATAATTAAGAGTTCTTCCGATATCTCTTGCTGTTCCATTTCACTGATGATCGAGTTTTTCCATTTTTTTAGCCCTGTGTTGTTAAAAGTTTTTGGCTGTGATTTCAAGATTTGGATAGCAGCAGTTTTCTCATCCGACAGTATCTTGCGATAAATGTCTAGTTTTTTCCAGGATACGATAGAGCCAATGGATTGTGTTGCTAGTTCGAATCGTATTCTTGGCATTGGATAAGATTGTGGCAGATGGAGAATCCTTCGTCAAAAAGTTGATTCAAATGTCGTCCAGTTTATTTTTGCGTTGTTAATTAGAACCTCTGTTCCGTACGTTATGATTGGGATGAATTTTGATCTGTAGAACGCAATGATTGGTTTAAATGAAAACTTTCCATATTTCCTGTGGAGTATGCAGCCTTGTCGTGTCAGTGTCTCAGCTTTTTGTGCCAGCAGGTCCAGCCATTGTTCTTCTTTTTTCGATTGGTTAATCAGAATGGCGAGATACTTGAATGTTGTTACATTTTCTAAATGGATTCCGCTGATGTTAAATTGCGGTTGGCGTATTGTTTTTTTTGGTTGTAATTTGTTGAGTGTCATTGTCTTTGTTTTTAAAATGTTGATTACTAAATCGTTTTTATTCATGTAGTCGCTCAGTAAGTTGACAGCAGTTTGCAATCCAGAGGGAGTTTTGTCAAGCAGGATAATGTCATCTGCATATGCCATCATTGGAATGGGAGTACAATTTATTTTTGCTGGATTGATTAGAGTACTGGTCAAGTGTTGATCAATATCAGATGTAAACAGGTTGTATAGAGTTGCTGCAAGTGGACAACCTTTCTTTAATCCATTTGATGTCATTATTTGTTTGGTGGTCAGGCCTTGTTTTGTTAATCGTACTTTTATGGAGGTCTCTGAATAGAGCAAAATGATTGGTTCCAATATGTTCGCGGGGCACTTCCATGTTTTAAGTTTTGCCCATAGTTTCTGTTGCGATATGGAGTCAAAGGCCATCTTCAGATCGATAAATACAGCATATGTTGTGGTCTTTTTGTTTATTGCTTCATGTTTAATGAGGTGAAGTAAAAGTATGTTGATGTTAGTACCAACATTTGCCGTGAAGCCTGTTTGGCGTGTTGATATCATGCCGTTGTTTACAGCCCAAAAGCTGTTTTTGTAGTATTGTTGCAAACGGTTTACCAAGAGTGTCCAATAAGGCAATTGGACGGAAGTTCTGAGGTTGGTCACGGGGTCCTTGTTTGTAGATCGGGACAATTGTTGCTGTTCTCCAGGAGGTAGGAATTTGGTGAAGTGCGTTTATGATGTCTATTATTTGACACAAATAATTTGCCCATGCCGGGGGATCTTGTTTCAATGCGGCATTAGAGAGTTCATCCGGGCCTGGCGCTCGCGAAGCATTAAGGTGTTTGATCATACATAGCAGATCATCATAGTTTGCAGCTACCGTCCATGTTGGTTTTTTATTGATTGGTTCTTCTATCTGTTGGGCCGAATGGTCTGCATAAATGTTCGAATAATGTGTAATCCATGTTTGTTGCGGGACATTGGCTATTAGCTTGTGCTGTTTTTGATAGTTATCATTCAGAAGATTCCAAAGTTCTCTTGTGTTGTTTGTCTTCATTATGGTTTCCGCATCTTGACCATAAATAAGCGGATCTGGAAGTAGCGTCACCGCACAGGAACGGGAAAGAGCACGGCGGCCATCTTTAAAAACACAATCCATTGCCATCCTGTGTTACCAGTAGACACCTGACCCCCACAACTTCCACAAAGTTCCTACGCCACCCCTTTGACATCACAATGCCTAAGGTTTTGAAAAAGAGCAGAGATCGGCTGCGCCAGGAGCGCTTTTCAAGGGAGGAGCTAACAATGTTAGCCGAAACACTCCAAGAGCATGCTGATGTGTTCCACACGGAGTTGACCAGACCGGCGCTGCAGAGAAACAAGGCAATATGGGCCATGGTCGCCCAGAAGGTCAGTGCTGTTGGCACAACATCCTGCACTGCCAAACAATGCCGCATGCGGTGGGATGATCTACGTCTCCACGTCAGAAGCATATTGGCGGCAAACCGGAATCTCTGCATGGCGACTGGTGGAGGTGCTGAGTCGCCCCTAAAACTACAGCTGTGGGAAGAGATATGTGCTGCCACCATAGGCACGGAGAGCATTGAGGGAGTTGGGGACATGGAGAGAGGAGCCTCGACATCAGGCGATGCAGGTAGGTGCCTCAAGTCCAACTATGCCAATCTCACCACGATGATGTCCAGATGATTGGGAAGTGCAATGATGCATACCTGGGTCCACCGGACACATTAGCACAAGACTGCCTACAGGCAGTGCTGACCTCCACCTTGTACACATGCATAATGCTCCCCGTTTCTGTAGCTACCCACATGCCTTCATGCATCAACCACCTAAGAGTGAGACTACCTGTATGTCACTGCCTCCAATGTGAAACATCCAGCAATCAAAATGAATGCAGCCATCACAATGCCTGCTCAATGCCCGTAGACCCATCACTAACCCTCTCCCTCCTTTGGTCCACCACAGGCTCACATTCGGACAGCGCCGATGAAGATACAGGTGCAACCACTGACAAGAGGGCCAGGGCAGAAGAGGCACAACACCGTCCCTCCACCTCAGGGGGAACAAGAAAACCCCAACATCAGGAAATGTCCCACAGCACAGCGCAGGCCACGGCACCAATGGCTACCAAGTCCACCACTTTGGCGCCACCAACATCCACCATCTGCCCAGTGTTGTCCGCCGAAGGCACTGGATCTGCAGAAAGCAGCACCATCGGTGAAACTGCTGCCACCGCAACGATCTCCAATGAGGAAGGGGATGTTGATAATATGAGTCCCCCCACTGGCCCCCTGCATTCCCCCTACCTTTCCCCGTGCAGCCAGCATGACAACATCATATAGGGGCTATCTCCTGGAAACTCTTTGCCGGTTACTCCCAGCCCAACCGCACATGTGCAGGAGGGCAGCAGTATAATGGACACGCCACAACCATCAGCCACAGGCCACAACACCCAAGAGGCAATGCAGGAAATCATTACGCGCCAACAGCAACTTACAGCCCTGTTGACACAGCATGTCACAGAATGCCCCAGCACTAGGGAGGAAATGCGTGATTGTGCTGCTACTCTTAGGTCTGCTATCGGGTCCAGTTCTAAGGACATTTGTGCTGAACTGGCCACGGTGCGGCACGTACTTTCGGAGTTAGTACAAACAATGCGGGACATGTGTCCAAGTGAGCAACCCAGTTCTTCCTCGGCTGCCAGTTCAACTAGAACCAGCCCCGTGGCAGATCAGGCAGGAACCTGCGGCGTTCTGACAGGGGTGCACCGGGTGCTGGGAGCGGGGGATGCCAATAGGCGCAGTCTTGTGAACTGGTGCCACATGATGCATTTGTGCACAGTCATCCACACCATGTTTTGGGGAGTAGAGGGGGCAGGGGGGAGTGGGTGTGTTGGGGAGTAGGGGGGGAGGGGAGAGGGGGGAGAGGGTGTGTTGGGGAGTAGAGGGTGGAGGGGAGAGTGGGTGTGTTAGGGAGTAGAGGGGGGAGGGGGGATTAGGTGTGTTGAGGAGTAGAGGGGGAGTCGGTGTGTTGGGGAGTAGAGGGGGGAGGGGGAGCGTGTGTGTTGGGGAGTAGATGGAGGAGCTGGAATGGGTGTGTGGGGTGGTGGGTGTGTTCACTTAGATTTACCTTTTCAATACACTTTTTGGTTATGCAGAAATCACATGTGTGGACATTGCTTATTGCGTATGTGTGCTTTATTGGTTAACAGTCTACAGTGTCCATGTCCCTGACAAACCCAGTGCCCCAAGTGCCATCTCCATGTGACACCCCCCATCCATGGGTGCTAGAAGATTTGGTTGATCAGAGTCCGACACATGTCACGTCCCTCCTGTGCATCGCTTCCTCCCTGAGGTGCTGCCCCATCCCCAGCCTCCTCATCCTCTTCGTCAGGTGGTTGCTGTTCTGCATCAGGGGGCAGGGGCACATTCCGTCTGATGCACATATTGTGTAGCATGACACATGCCATGACGATCTTTGCCACCTTCTCATGGTGGTACAGGAGTGCCCCACCAGACCTGCTGAGGCAGCGAAACCGTGCCTTCAAGAGGCCAAATGTCTGCTCAATCACCACACGGGTTCGTGTATGGGCAGGATTATAGTCCTCCTCGTGCCAGTTCTGTGGGTTCCGGACTGGGGTAAGGAGCCACCGCTTCAAGGGATAGCCTGCATCACCTGCATGAGGGCAACAATGTATGTGTAAGTCAACTCATCATGTTTGACCTCATTAAGTGACACCATGGCATGCATTTATTTCTTCATCTCAACCCCATTTCCATGCATGAATGGAGTCACACGATGTGACTGCTATGTGTGTATTCCTCTAATGGACTGTTTTGCATGTCATCGATTAGTGTGCGCTGGGGGGTTCAGTGGCTTGTGAGTGCACATGCACTGTGTCAGTTCACGACCGTTGATTCTGTGATCTTGCAGATGTCCAGTTATTTGTATGCTTTCATCCTGGCAACGTTGATGTCAGCCTCATGATGCACTCACTATGCACAACAAATGGTGTCATGCAATTTCATTGGGCCTCTCTGTCAGTGTGTTGGTGTATTGATGTATTTGACCCTCATGTGACTCCTTTGTACGCAGTAATGGGGGACTGTCCTTTCAGTTCATGGTGTTTTGTGCTGTGTATTGGCTATAGTCGTTGCTTGTAGCTGCATTTTGTTGAGGGGAATGCGGTCTGATTTGGTAAAGTGCACATACAGATGTCTGTGGGATGGTTGGGACACCGCTTCATTCGCATGGTAGGGCTGCTTACATCTTGCATTATGTGGTCAGGTGTCAGGTCCAGTCTGGGCTGCTTTTGGGGTATTCCCTCTGGCACTCGCAGCTAGATTACGTATGCATCTATCCCCCCCATGTCAACCAGGTGAAGTATGCATCTCTCCCCCTCCCCATCTCAGCCAGGTGAAGTATGCATCCCCCCCCATCTCAGCCAGGTGAAGTATGCATCTCTCCCCCCCCATCTCAGCCAGGTGAAGTATGCATCTCCCCCCCATCTCAGCCAGGTGAAATATGCATCTCCCCCCCATCTCAGCCAGGCGAAGTATGCATCTCTCCCCACCCCATCTCAGCCAGGTGAAGTATGCATCTCCTCCCCCATCTCAGCCAGGTGAAGTATGCATCTATGCCTAAATCACCTACCCACGTCACATTTCCATGAGCCTAACATGCGACTCACCGAGAAGCCAGGATCTCTGCCCTGCATGTCGCTCCATGTAGCGTGGAATCGTGGAGTTATGCAGGACCATTGAATCATGGGTTGATCCGGGGTATCGAGCACAACAATGTGTGATGATCTTGTTTGAGTCACATACCATTTGCACGTTGATTGAGTGGTATAGTTTACGGTTGGGGTACGCTACCTCCATGGCATGTGGGACCACCAATTCCACATGGGTGCAGTCGATGGCGCCAATGCAACCAGGTATGCCGGCCAGTGAATAGAAACCCACTTTGGTGTTTGAGATCTCCTGGGCAGTCCGTGGTAAGGAAATGTGTTCGTCTGTGTGCTTGAGAAGGGCATCAAGCACTTGGTTTAGCGTACGTGAGAATAATGGTTGTGAAATGCCATGCAGTTGCCCCACTGTGTGTTGGTAGGTGCCTGTGGCCAAGAAGTGGAGCACAGACACTACCTTCAGTAGAGGTGGGATGGCGGTGCGTGTTTCAATGAGGCTGACAATGTCGTCATGTATCATGTCCACAATGGTGGTGATGGTGTCCCAGTCCAGGCGGTACAGGGTGTGGATCTGCTCAGCGGTTAGGTTGAATGGAGTGGCTCTGATGCGTGGGATTGGGGGCTGCCTGCGTGGTGGCACTGGCTGTGCTGGGGGGGCATGCTGGCCCTGCCTTGCCCTCCTTCTCCTCCTGCGTCTCCTCGGTGCTGCCTGTTGTTGTTCTTCTTGTAGTTGTTGTTGTAGCACTTCCACTGCAATCAGGTCCTCCAGCCCCAGCATTGCTAGTAGTATTGCATTCATTGTGGAGTGTGACTGGGTGTGGGAAGGGGTGGGGTGTGCTCCTTTTGTGCTTGCCCAGTCTGTATTGCCTTCACCTGTGCTGATTGAGAGCACCTGTGGCAGCTGGGAACACTGCACATGGCCATTTACGGTTGGTTCACGATGGCGGTATTAGCACCATGGTGGTAAGGTACTTTACGGCCTTCACAAAGGCGTTATTTGCATGTCCGCGTGATTTGTAATGTTCCCCACTTAGCTCCATGGCGGTATTTACGGTGCCACTAATAGCGCTATCTCAGGTCATAATCGACCGTAGCGGTAAGCGATGCCGGTAAAGGATTACCGGTAATCCTTTACCGGCATCGTTTTTCACTTACCGCCAGGGTCATAATGAGGGCCCAGGTGTGTTTTTTCTGCACAGATATCCGCAGCAATCAGGGTTTCAGGGGAGTAAGGGTGTTCTTGGGCTAACAGTTTTAGGGGCCTGTTCCAAACACTTCTACCTAGCTGCACAATCATTGGGGCCTCCCCAAGCATTGCAGCGGGACCCACAGCGCTTCCTTCAGATGCGCCGGTGCTACACGTTGTTTTAGAAGCTGAGTTTCAGAGGCGGTCTCATCTGCGAGCCATTTGGCCACAAAGTTTAGCTGTGTGGCTAGAAAGTACCTCTCGAGATCTGGCAGTTGGACCCCACCCAATTTGTATGGTAGCATGAGAGTGTGAAGAGCTAATCGGTGCCGGGCAGGTCCCCATATAAATTCCCTCAATAATTTTTCCAGTAACCGAAAGAAGGATGCTGGGATGTAGGAGTGCACATTGTGAAAAAAGTATAGGAACCTTGGCAATACTATCATCTTAACAATGGCGACCCTTCCCATCACCGATAGTGGGAGTTTGGACCAAAACTTCATGGACTTCCTGAGTCCCTGCACCGCTTGCAGGATGTTGCCCCGTGTGTCTGCTCTGGTGTGTGCCAGATGTTCACACCTAAGTATCTGAACATGTGTGATTTCCATTGAAGTCCCACCTCCAGGAGATCCATCTCCCTTTTCCTTGCCAACCCCGCCAGTGGGAATATGCACAATTTCTCCATGCTAAAGGATATCTCTAATGTTAGAGCAAACCTCTCTAGTACATCTAGGATTACTGGTACGTTTAGGTGTGGGTCCCGCAAGTAGAGCAGAACGTCGCAGAACGCCATCCGCATATAAGCAGACAACATGGTACATTCCTCCCACCCTGTTGTCTGCACCAAAGAACTGTTTTGTGATGTATATGGCTATCGGCTCTAGTCCCAGAACATATAGCATTGGTGACAGTGGGAAACCCTGTCTGGTGCCCCTTTGTGTAGCCCATTGTTGTGATATCGTTCTGATATCATTCTGCCAGTCTTCACCCTGACCACTGGTGCCTCGTATAGAATCTTGATCCACCTAATGAAATGATTGCCCACTCTGAACTGTCTCAAGACCGCGATAACCATTCCCAATATATGGAGTCGAATGCTTTTATGGCGTCCAGGGAAACCACCGCATTCAGCTCCTATGAGTCTTGCGTTTGAGCAATAATATGCATGAGCGGCCTAGGGCCCCTTATCGTCCACTCCATGAGCAGTGGTGAGGGGTCTGATATTCTTTTGCCCAAATATGTCACTGATTGATGGGGGAGGTATATCTTGTCTATTAATAGGTAGTCTATCCTGGTGTAGAGTTCATGGGGGGACAAGAAATAGGAAAATTCTTTACTGTTCGGGTATAGTTCCCTCCACACCTCTGCTAGGCCCAGGCTCTCATTTACTGCATTGAGTGACAAGTAGATCGTCTTCACTCCTTGTTTCGGGGGGCTGGACCTGTCAAGGTCATGGTCGCAAACACAGTTGAAGCCCCCCCTCACATAAAGAAGCAGTCTACATAGGGAGTTAATTTCGCACCCAAATTGGTCAGGTACGCTGAGGTCCCGCAATTGGGTAGGTAGGAGTTGACTATACAGACTTCTAACTGTTCTATGCTTGTTTGTTTGTTTATTTATTGCATTTATGAAGCGCACCAGACCCAGGAGTAGCAGGGCGCAGAAGGATATGCAAAGCTTACATATGTTACAGATATACAGGCAAAATACGAACTGTCGACATTACATCTGAAATAATGCAATATAATACAATATACAGGGCTTAAGTTACACTTAGAGGCAGACTAATTTACAACTAGGTAGTTGGAACTATACACAATTTACAAACTTGCAGTGGGTTGTACTGACGTACCCTGATTTCAGGGCGAACTAATTCTCAGTCAGGTTGAGGTGGATAATGAGGTTCTTTCTGAAGAAAAAGTAGGGGAGGTCGGCTCTCAGCTGGTGTGGCAAGGAGTTCCAAAGTTTAGCGGCCTTCCCGGGTAAACGGATGCCGCCAATCTTAGACAATTTGAATCTGGGTACTACCAGGCAATTAGTATTAAAGATTCTGGTCTGTCTACTAGAAGTTCTTCTGGATATTCTGTCAATGAGGTAGCTCAGTGCCAGGTTGTGTAGCACTTTATGTGTCCAAGAGGAGATTTTTATTTGTATTTTATTGTGGGTCGATAACCATTTATGATGATGTCTGATGGCAGAGATATGCACTCTTTTGTTGATGCCTAGTGCAGCTCTAATGGTATTATTTTGTAATATTTGGAGTTTTTGTATGATGTTTTTATTAGCACTGCTGTAGAGGGTGTTGCAGTAATCTAATCTTGATAGAATTAATGCTCTGGCCAGTATAAGGCAACTGTCGTTGGAAAGGAAGGGCCTGCCTGCTATGATCATCTTACAGGTATGTGCTGTGGTAGAGGCCAGAGAATTTAGTTGTTTGGTGAAGGACATTGTTGCATCCAGGTAGAAACCAAGAGTGTTTACCTCCTTGGAGACGATGGTATTATTACCATCAATGATGAAATGGGCATATTCCTGTCCTAGTTTGGAGATGTTCAATGGGGAGCCGAGGATTATCAGCTCTGTCTTGTCATCATTCAGGCACAGTCTGTGAGTGGCCATCCATGCCTGAATGATGAGATAAATTCTATTTACCAGCGCCAGGTCCTTGCCATGATCCCCAGAAAGCGGGAGGAGGATCTGAGTGTCATCTGCGTAGTTAGTGTAGGTGACACCCAGAAGGTCCAGATCATCGAACAGTGGCTTGGTGAATATATTGTAGAGAGTGGGGGACACACAAGAACCCTGAGGGACTCCACAGAAGATGGGGGTAGGGTCCGCAGCTGCAGAGGGAGAGAATACTCTTCTGGTTCTGTCGCTCAAGAAGGATTCTATCCATTTAACAGCACCTCTAGAAAAGCGGGCTTCTGTATCAAGATGCCTACAGAGGACCTTGTGATCAAGCAAGTCAAATGCAGCTGAGAGATCAATTAGCAGTGATAATGCTGTTTTCCCTTGGTCTCTCAGCTCATCGATTTGAGTCTTCAGGTCTATCAGTGCAGTTTCCGTCCTGTGCAATGGTCGGAATCCTGATTGACGGACTCCTAGGAGTTTGTGCTGTTCGAGGTGTTTTTGGATCTGTAAATATGCAATTTTATCAAAAATGTTAAGACGAAAGGGTACTGTTGTGATAGGGTGGTATTTGGTAGCGATAAGTGGGTCTAAGGTTTGCTTCTTGAGAAGCGGAAGTACCCAAGATTGTTTCAAATTGGCTGGGACGGTGCCGGAAGCAAAGGAAGGATTGATCAGTTTGGAGATGAAAGGGGAGAGGTCTCTCGCAGCCTCTTTTATGATATGCGCTGGGCAGATATCACCTTTACAGTTAGATGGTTTGAGAGAGAGGATAGTTTTTCCCACCTCGAAGGATAGTAGTTTTGGTGAAGCAGAAGGTGGTATTTGGATCTGAGGTATTTGCATTAGGTAGGGGGTGGTGGTTGGTTGGTTGAGATAAGTTCAGAGAGTCTTTTTTGTTTTTTATTTTAGTTTGGAGGGTGTTAATTGTATGGTTAGTGCTAGTTGTATCTCTGAGCACCAATTCTTGTCTTTAAAACAGATATCAAGGGGAGAGATGAGGGACTCTAGCTCTTTTAGGATTGAGAATAATTCTTTCATACCGGAGTTGGAATTAGCTGTCCGTTCATTATAGGATTTTCTTTTAGCCTGGCAGATTTCTTTTTTATAATGTGATGCAGTGGACGCTAGCTTCTTTTTATTTTCGTGGGAAGGGCAAATACGCCAATCAGTTTCACATTTTCTTTTTAATATTCTCAGGTCTTTTAACTGAGGAGTAAACCACTTGTTGAGATGTAGTTTGGGTTTACTAGCTCTCAGTTTGAGAGGGGCGACTTTGTCCAAGGTAGAGAGCATAATCTTGTTATATTCATGCATCAACGCACTTGGGTCCAAGTTGTCTGCCAGGGAATTTAGGGTTTGTAGAATATTAGGGATCACACTGTCCACTGTTATATTCATTTTTAGCCTAGTTAGACAGGGTGGCGCTTCTTGGGGAGCCATGAGTTTTTGTCTGGTAGTGGAGAGTGTCATGGACACGAGGAAATGGTACGTCCAAGATAGGGGAGAGATAGAGGTGACGGTAGCTGTACAGTTGTGGTCAGCTACCCAGTCCAGGGTTCTACCCTTAATGTGGGTGGGAGCGTTCACCATTTGGGTTAATCCTAATGCATTGAGGGAGTTTACTATTTGCATGGCATGATTGTCAGAAGGATCGTTCAGGCCTAGGTTAAAGTCTCCAAGCAATAGTGCTTGGGAGGTGGGTTTGAGATTACAAGCAATTAGAGTATGCAGATCCTCTTCAAAGGTGCCGGTGGGACCAGGGGGGTCTGTAAACTATATGCACGGTAAGGGTTTGGGAGTTCTTTAGTGGTAGCTTGACAGAGAGGGATTTGCATGATTGCAGATCATATGGGGCTACTAGTCTCAGCGATAAACTCTCTCTAAATATGATGGCTATTCCGCCACCTCGGGAGCCATCTCTGTCTTGTCTGAGAATGGTGTATCCTTCTGGGATGGCTAACGTGAGTGCAGGTCCTGCAGTCGTGTGTAACCATGATTCGGTTATCGCTAGGAAGTCTAGGCTGTCTTCTGTAATTAGGTCAGCTATGTCGATAGCATGGGCCACCAAGGACCTAGGGTTGAGGAGAGCTCCTTTTAAGGGTAGGTTATCTTCTTTAGTTATAGTTGTGCATGTAGTAAAGCTATTAAGGGCTAATGCCTTGGAGATGGGTGTAGGAGTCTGAGTATCAGCGATGCTGCAGGTGGGGAGAGCAGTGGGCCATGTGGCGCTAGTAGTTGTCATAGTGTGGTGATAATTGGTTTTCTTATTGGAAGGTGGTAGCGATCTGGTAAGCGGTTCATAGATTTTAGGGAGTTTGCTACGTAATTTAAGATTTCTAATGTATGTAGTACAGGGGATCATGGTATATTCTCCTGTAAACTGGTAGATGTGATGGGCAGGAATACTAGGCTTGGGTGTCATGTTGGTGGAGGTTTGAGAGCGTGATTTCATCTCAGCTAGAAGGGTAGCATTGGTGTAGGCTACTAAGCTAATGAGCAATTGAAGGAAGCTAGGTCTCATAAGGATATGGAGGATGCGGTGGCCTGGTATATTAGAGGTAAGCAGTGGGCCAGTTCAACTTTGACTAAATAGGCCTGGGATTCAGTGGGTCTGGCTTTTCTGGTAGGATGCATAAAGATTTTATATAGTGGGGTTAAGCAGCTACCACACGTGGTAAGGTAGTAGTTAGCATTGGGAGCCAGAAGGGCACTAGTACAAAATGCAAAACAAAGGTCACCTAGATTTGAATTTCAGAGTGGTAGCCAGAAGGGCACTAGTAGAAAATGCAGAGCACAAGGTCACCTAGATTTGAATTTCACAGTGGGAGCCAGAAGAGCACTAGTACAAAATGCAGAGCACAAGGTCACCTAGATGTGAATTTCACAGTGGGAGCCAGAAGGCCACTAGTACATAATGCAGAGCACAAGGTCACCTAGATTTGAATTTCACAGTGCGAGCCAGAAGGGCACTAGTACAAAATGCAGAGCACAAGGTCACCTAGATTTGAATGAGCAAAGAAGAGGGAACAGGGTGTGAATGTACGGCAAAATGCTAAGTGCACAGTCAAAGGTGCATCTAGAGTCAGGCTATGAAGTAAGGGCATATGCTAAATGGCATTCAAACGTCACAATAGTTGGTGTGCATGGCTAGTGCAGGTAGAGTAATGAAGGGAACTGTGAGTTCCGGTGGCTAGATATATTGGGGGAGCAGAGGCAGTATGTTTAAGCAGACATAGGTTACTCACAGTCTCATGGAGCACGAACAAGGGGTATGGCCCTGGGCTCTGGTCAGCTCGGGACAGTCTCTGGACAGTTGTTGGCCTTACCCTCAGGGCCTTTCCTGGAAGGGGCGACTTACGCCTCCCGGCGTCGGTTGGCTATTAACTTTCCCCTGAGCTGGCCAATCAGGGAGGTGCTGGCCTCTGATGCAAGTTACAGAGAGACACTAAGGGTAATGCATCATGGGCGGCCATCTTGGACTGGCTACAGCCTCGTGTGCAGCAATGGCGCTAAAGTGGGCATCAGGGTTTCAAGGGCTTTTTTGTCAAATGCACGATTGCGGCCAAATGCGCTTGAAGTAGCGAAATTTCTGAAGTGAGGTACTGCACCTAGTGCGCTAAGAGTACCTCCTTCAAATAATCATTTCCTTGTGGGGGGTAGCGTTATAAGCATACCCTGCTGGCGGTTTGGCCATCGGATGCAACCTGCTGCTCCTGCAGAGGTCGGCGGGCTCCTGCTCCAGTCGTCTGTTGTGCCGGCTGCTTCCCCTGAGTATGAGGTATCTCCCCTCTGCATCTACGTTAAAAGACCCATGTAACATAGCCCCCAACTTCTACACACAAGGCCTAGTAATATTGTTGTCTTGTCATTCCTCTGTCTTCCCTCCCTTGTCTTGTCGCGCCTAGGAACACGTGTGTACAGGCGCATTATAAATGACATATCATATCATGCCCACTCCCTGGAGAGGGGCACTGAACCCACCAAGGTAAGGTGCATGGTCCGTTATCACCATTGGCTCAATCTCTACCGCCTGGGTTTTGGGGATCAGTGATGGGGCGATCAAAAACCTATTTAGCCTTGAATAGCTCCTGTGCACTGCAGAGAAGAATATGTAGTCCCTCTCCCTTTGGTGGTGAAATCGCCAGGAATCTATTAGATCAAGTTCCCTCTGTAACCTGGTAGCCGCTATACCAGCCAGAGAGGTTTTGTCCATGAATGTATTTACCACGCAGATGAAGTCCCACCCCAGAATAAGTACTCCTTCTGTGAAAGCATGTGCCATTGGGATCAGGCGGAGGAAGTACCCACTGTGATTCTCGTTGGGGACATAAACCACCATGCATGTTACCATGCACCCATAAAACCATCCATTGGTAGCTATAAATCTACCTTTGGGGTTTGTGAGAGTATCCTTAACTGTGAACTGTGTGTTAACTGTGTGCATTGGGCTATCAGTTTTTCCACCCCTCTGGTTTTCCCCCTTGACGCATCAAATTAGCTTCATATGTAGACCCATTCCCTCATTCGTTTCCCTTATTGTGCCAGGAGGTGCATTTACAGAAGAAACCTAATTTCCCACTAAAGTTCCCTAATCCTTCTTAGAACTGATTTCCATTTTACTGGGGAATTAATGCCCCAGAACATTCCAAGAGCCCACTCTCAGTCTGCTGTCTGTCGGCGCTGCGTCAGACTGCCTACAGTCCCTATGAGGGCGGGAGTGTTATTCACCCATCCTAAGACCTTTTCCCTCGGTCAGTGACACATGGTGATGTGAAAAGAGCCAACATAAACCCAAGCCATAAAAAGTGAACCAACTAAACCAACCTATAACTGCAGAGCTGCGTGCGCTTCTGGTTAGTAACATCTAACCCTTTACCATAAGAGCTAAATCCTTTATGTACAGACTGGCCTCACCCTCCTGTCCATCTCCCCCCACCCCAGACCGTCAGATGCAACGCCATCTAAAATTCCCTGAACTGCCCCCTCCACCACCCTCATCCCCAAGATCTGCTTACTTCCCATGATTGCGATCAACCCCCAGCACACCTAGACTCTCAGAGTCTGCTTTGCCAACAGCTTAGGCATCCACCTTGACCACAGAACCATCTTTCCCCTCTCAGACTCTTTGTCGCCATCAGATCATCCCGAGCCAGATCCAAGTATGTGAGCGGTACTTATCTGGACGTGGCCTGCCTCTGCCAGAGGCCCCTTAGCTTGCCACACTTTTGGAGAGAGTCACCCAAAGGCCCTGAACCTCCTTTGCCCTCCTTTCTGATCGAAGCTTCCTCCGTCTCCCAGAGGGATGCTGTCTCTTCTTCATTGGAGATGTTATACTTTTTCCCCCTGATGTCGAAAGATAGCCGACACGAGAACCCCCATCCTTATGTGATCTTTTTCTCCCTCAGCCACGAGGTGATCACATTGAGGTGCCGCCATTTGGTTGGAGTCAGCTGTGAGAGATCCTGGAAAAGCATCAATTTATGCTCTTCATACATGATGTTGTTCTGCTTTCTGTCCTCTTGCATTATAGCGTCCTTCTGGAGGAAAAAATTCACCCATGACAGAACGTCCGGGGTAACCTTGTTTTTGATTTATTTGAAATGAAGTGTGCACCCTATGGGTGCAATCCAGGATGAGCTTGTCCCATTCTGGCTGCTTCAAAATGTGTCAAAACAAGCCCTCCATGTAGTCTCCCAGTTCCTTATAAGGAATACATCCCGGGATCCGCCGAACTCTGAAATTGTTACTCCTAGAGCAATTTTTAATGTCTTTCTGCTTAGTCATTAGGGTTTCCATCTGCTGTTCCATGCAGTCCATTCTTTCCAGGAGCCGGGCTTGCAGTTAGCCGGCTCACCCCTGTGTTCTCCACGTCATCCAGGCGGTTTTCAGTACTTGGGGATTTTAATCTTCACCCCAACAACCCCAATGATTTTCAGGCACATCACTTGATTTACTCCCTTGCAGATCTTAGTCTGTCCTAGTTAGTTGTAGGCCCTACCACACCGTGGGCAATACCTTAGACCTTCTATTTGCCCTGCCTCTTTTGGTCACATTATAACCCTAATTACCTGTCACTTGGTCTGACCATGTGGCATTCCTTTTTCTGTTAATAGGTCTTACTTTTCTCTGGCGCTTGCCCTTACCCGACCTCCTTCACAGCACTGGCACATTAAAGTAGGTGCTGTTATTTCTTCAGGTATCACTAATTCAATTCCTTTGGACACCCCTTGTGACTTTACGGCTCTTTCTTCAGCCATGGTCACCACTGCTAATCACTTGGCGCTGCTTAAACCATCCAGACCTCGCGGTCGTCCCTCAGAACCCTGGTTCTTGGCCAAGCTTGGTAGTCTTCGACTGGCCCGCAGGCAAGTAGAGCAGAACTGGCCCATATCCTATTGCCCCATAGCATGCCTCACACCGGACAAAGCCCCTGCTGTATATAAGCCTGTGGTTGTGCAAGCCAAATGCTCTCATTTTGTGTCTCGTGTGGAACCTGTAGTCAACTCCCCATAAGAGCTTTTTAAGTTGGTTCAGTCTCTCTCCTCTCTCCCCTCTACTAATAAGGTAATTTCTTTGCAAAGACTGTGTGATTCTCTCTCCAACTTCTTTAACAACATAATTGCTATCATTAGGCAGAAGATTGCTAGCCATCTGACCTCGTCAGTTTGGCCGGTAGATGTTACTATCCATAGGCAGTCATCCCACTTCTGGTCTGCTTTTCTGTTTTTTTAAGGATTCTTATGTTATTTGAGCTGCTCTTAGCATGAAATTGTTCTCCCCTGCAGAGCCGATTCCACTCAGCATTCTTAAAACCCTCATGCCTGCTATTGCACCTTTAGTCTCTGCTGTGGTTAATCTGTCTTTTTCTAACACTCCTGTTATACTTAAACATGCTCTGAATATTCCCTTTCTTAAAAAGCCTAATCTAGATCCTTATATTTCTGCCAATTTTCATACTATTTCTCTTCTTTCTTTTCCTATGAATCTTTTGTAATCTTTGGTTACCCCTCTTTTCACTTTTTTCTTGATGCTTTTGGCATGGCCCAGGGAACAGAATCGGTCCTGTTTTTTGCGGTTGATGATTTGGCCCAGATCATGGATCAGGGTAGTACCAGAGCCCTGATGCTGCTGGACCTTTCTGATACATTTGACACTGTGGACCATGTCATCCTCATGGAGAGGCTGTCTTTGGCAGGTGTCTCGCCCGGTCCTGGACTGGTTTCTGTCATTCCTTTCCTATCACCCTCAGCCTCTCTCTATTTCTCTATTCATTTTATCTCCTAGGCCCATCACCTGTGGTGGTCCTCAAGGTTCTGCTTGTTCTCTTCTTCTCTTTAATGTCTATATTCGGCCTCTTGTCAAAATAATTCACTCCTTTGGGTTTTGGTGTTACTCATATGTGGATGACACTCAGATCTTGGTGTGGCTTCATCTCTCTCTCTCTCTCTCTCTCTCTCTCTCTCCTTGCTACTGCTGAGCAGTGTCACTCCTGCTTTGCCATCTTTTATTGGATGGAAAACAATTGGCTTTGCCATAATGGTGAAAAAACAAAAGTTCCTTATTGTTGGCTCATCTTCGCAGACCTTGCTGTGGTCCTTGGCCATCCCTTTCTGTAGTGGTTAAAAACCTGGGCATGAAACTTTGTGCCTTACTGTCTTTGAAGGCCCAGGTTAGTGAAGTATGCCAGTCCATCCATTTTAAACCATGCATCCTGCGTAAAGTTCGACCCTATCTCCCCCATTTGTATTGCCCCCCTGGTTGTATCCTCCTTGACCTCTGGTTCCTTAGACTATTGCAACTTTTTCTTGAGCAACCTGCCTTCCTTCTTCACCGACTACACATTCTTCAGAATTCTGCAACAGGGCTGGCTACTGCTGCTGCTCGATATTCTTTTGCATCTTCCATATTGAATGCCCTGCACTGGTTGCCCGTGGTCAAACGGATTAAGTTTAAGGCCCTTTGTACCGTTCATCGGGCCTTTTAGAAAACAGGCCCCGAATATCTTCAAGTAAAATTCTGTCACTATTTTCCTTCCCGTCCCTTGTGTTCTTCCAGGGCCCTCCACATCATTGTTCCTCATTTTAAATATTCTTGTGTGGGATGTCACTCATTTTCTGTGGCCGCCACTCAGTTATGGAACTGCACCCCATTCTTTATTTGTGAGATTTTGACCATCTGTTATTTTGACGTGCCCTGAAGTTTTTATTGTTCACAGTCTGAGTCCAGGTCGTGTTTCCCCACTAGTCCCCTCCACAGTTTCTACCTCCTTAGAGCCATGATGCCCTAGTTTGTGAAGGATGCTCTCTAGAAATGTATATAATATAACATAATATATCTGGAATTTCCTGCTACAGTTCAAGGAGCATGGCCGAGAGATCCGCTCTTAAAGATGGACTGTCCCGCGACACTTGTGACGATTGGGGTGAGGACTCTGCATGGACCTGTGCATGAACCAGTTCCATGTGTTAATATCCCACAAAATTATCCCGATACAAACATATCGCCATATTTTGCGGCAATATTGACCCACGGACCCTGCAGGGGACACCCCTGCAACCCCTGCATGATTTTAAAATGTGCAGGAGACACCCCCGCAACTCCCACTCCCACAAATTATCCCCCCAAAAATATTGCCTATGGCGAGACAAACGGCCATATGTACGGCAATATTTTTAGTGGGGATATTTTGTAAGGATACCCATCAACCTGTATCAGCTGCTTTTTCCCTATTTGTTCCTGCGCCTGTCGGAGCTGTTTGATGTTCCGTAAACCAGCGGTTTTAGCTTTCGTTGTTGGCCCGACATTGCTTCCTCACTGCTGTTTTAGGCCCTCAGCCGTTGAATAGGGGATCAGGCTAGTGCTCTTGCATTCCCTTGTCAATGCCCCCAGCAGGACCCATGGTTCTGCTGTTTCACCCATGCTCTCTTCAGCCTCCTAGTTGCCTATCAAGGTGCTATATATTCATGCAGCAGGCCACCCTGGTTGTGGGTCACACATTAAGGAGCCGTCTCCTCCCCTTTTGTTGCACTTCATATATCTTGAGTTCGTTGTCCCTCACCACTCCTATGAAGTCACTCGAAGGGGAGGAAAGGAGACTCACCCCCTCACTTCACGCTGTCTCTTTTTCAAAAAGCTCCCCTCATCCAGAAGCAGGCCACACATTGTGAGGTGTGTGTTGCCAAGCTTTCATTGCTCTACACGCACCTGTTGTCCCCCTGGCGTTTCTGAGCTCGCTGTTCTTTTCGCCAGACACTGCTCTCCAGGGTGTCATTCACCTCTGTTGCACTTCACAAGGGCCCTGTTCTGAGCGTAGGCACTGTTCAATGCTTCCTGCTGAGGTCCACAGCTCTGGCAGGTGCTGAGGTGCAGGAGATGGCATCCCGCGCCTCCTTCCCCCTCAGTGCGCTTTTTACCAGTGCCCATTTACTAGTGCCGGCAGCCATCTTGTCA
The DNA here is from genome assembly GCF_040938575.1 of Ambystoma mexicanum. NCBI lineage: Eukaryota > Metazoa > Chordata > Amphibia > Caudata > Ambystomatidae > Ambystoma > Ambystoma mexicanum. The sequence goes on from NC_090928.1 coordinate 745,049,548, forward strand.
TGCCATGCCGGACATGGGCTGAGATTTGTTACCTGCAATCCGAAAGCAAGGCTTCAACCTGTATTGCAGAAAAATGTGGGGAAGTTAGAAAGCTACCTATATTGAATATTTAAACGAAAATGGAATCTATCTGCTTACAGAACAAAATCAGGATTTATATTTTACGGATCAAACTGACAAGTTAGAGTACTGTTAAGACAAAATGAAATGTGCTGTCATTATCAGAAGCAGATACAATCACCTTTAGTTACTAACCTCACTCTTTTTGAATTGTTAAGTGTTCTTGTGTCTTATATTGCTTTTAATGTGCATGCATTATAAATCTAGAATACATTTAGTTTTAACACTACTCTAGCTTGTCAGTTTGATCACGAATGGCTGAGGAAAATATACCTTAGCCCCCTGTAGGTTGATAGCTCTACCTGTGTGTTTAAGGGAGCAGTAGCCTAGGTAGCCTAGGAATATGAACTCTTGTTCTCTTTGATGTAATATTTTGTGAGTCTCTCATTCACTGTTCTACTGATCTTTTGTATTGGCATGCATTGAAATCCTGCATATCCATGATTGTTGTCAGTGTTGCACAACAGGGGCAGTCACGATCTTACTTTTATTACGATACCTTTTAACCAGAACATGTAAACCTGTAGGATCAAAACCAAAGCACCTAACAAGAGGTACTTATTCCTATTATGACCTGTCCCTCTTTTAACGTTCATCCCAATTCATTCATGCGTATTTGAAGAGTGTATTCTCAAAACCTTTTTCTCAAAAATAGATCACATATTTTATTAGACATATTTTTTTAATAAATCTATCTTTTTACAAAAATACAAATCTCACACTGTTTAAAAAATGGCTAATGCTTCAGTATTTTAACAAAATAAATCTGAAAGACATTTCACATAAAAGTGCTAGGATTAGTAAATTCAATATCCATGCTCAGTGCCCACAATCAATTAAGATTTTCTATTTAATGTATTTATTTGTATGTAGTACTCAAACTTATACAAACTAAAAATATCAGTTGAACATATTTATACACGTGATGATAAAATGTCAGAGAAAGCTAAAAACAAGACTGGAGAAGACATCGTATTATCCGTGTGGCATACAGGGCGGAACAAAGTTTCAAATAATAAAGCAGTATACTCCTTCCCTCATGTCACCAGGTGGCCTAAATATGCTAAGTACATCTAATTGCAGTCAACAGAGAAGCAGAAATAATAAGCAGTGCTTTCATGGAAGTCTGTTACAGTTATGGGTTTGTAAATGAGTATGGATTCCCACAGCAATCGATCCTGGTACATATGTATCATCTTTAATATTATAAATACTAAGAATACGAGTCAACAAGGACCTGTACATTTAAAATTAAGTAATATAATTAAAAGCTGCTATAAGAATCCTAAGCATCAATTTCTATTACAATATCACACCCTAATTGACCTCAACAGAATACATAGGTAGCAATTTCCTAATCAGGCACCGCAGTCTATACAAAGCTAACTGTACCCTTTTGCTCTCTGTATTGCGGCAGTAGGTCTAAAAAGAGTCCCGCTTTAAAGATTCATAACTGTGAAAAAAGCCACCCAGCGTAGTCATGATAGCCGGACCTAAGTATGGACACTGTTTAGGAGTCTCAAATGAGACCCGGCTATTACAAATATGACAGGTCCGATCCTGAAGCGGGATGTTATGCTGTGCCCGGCAGGTTGCCACCAGAGGAAGTTGATTTATCCTTAATCTCAGCACAAACCACCTAACAGCTGGGCTAGGGCACTGTCTCAAGTATCTTTGTGCTGTGAGGTATGAGTGCGTAACATTTGTGACATGTGCATAAGTTCTCAGAGCTGAGAGATGTGTATAGTTATTCGTCCAGTCCCACTGTTTTACTTTTCTTTTAAATAGATATGGCAAGGTGGTAAGGCTAGTACCACGTTCAAAATCTGGAGTCGAGCCCATGTTTACATAAAGCTTATCAATTACATTGTTAAATTCCTTTCCTTTGGACAGCCTCCCCAGACCATTTTTTTTCCTCATCAAGGCAAGTAATTGGCATTTTCGGGCTAACGTTAGTTTTTTAATACAACATCCCCTGTCTAGTCATTGCCTGGCCTTTTAGAGATACAAGGCCATGCTCCAACCTAAGGAACTCAATTGGGGTTGATATTGGCACTTTTAGTATCCTTTTCCAAAAGTAACATGCAATTCTGTCTAGCCACCGGTAATCTGCCATGGTTAGGCTGTCAAGGTCATAAAGGACCATCGGACACAGGCATTGTCTATACAGGGTAAGGATCCCTTCGAGAGAATAGCCCACAGTATAGCTTGCAAACTTGCCTATCAGGTGAGGCAGGCGTTTAGCTTTTATACTTTTTGATTCTTTTATGTGAAAATAGGATCTAGATTAACTCATTTCTAGACCCAAATACAGGTACATTTCCACCTTTGCTAAAACACCAAGACTCGTGTTGAAGTCTGGACATTTAATCCACTTGGAGGCAACTAGCATGACCCTGGCTTCATTCATATTAATGCGTAAGTCATTGAGTACAGTATACTGCACCAGTTTCTTGAAAATTGCCTTTACTCCACTGAATGTATGATTAAATAGCACGAGGTTGTCCGCATACAACATACAAGGGGCAGTGCACCCCCCACCCCACTCTAGGACAGCAACCAGCTGCCTGGTTAAAGAGCAAGGGGCGGTCTGATGTATATAAGTTGTATAAAAGTGGAGCCAGGGTGCAACCCTGTTTGACCCCCATATAAGTCTGCACTGGGGATGTTAAACCACCCTGGTCACCAAGACGCACTTGTACCGACGTATCATAATGGAGGCCATTGAGAATACTCAGGAGCCACGTGGCGTACCCCCATCGTTCCATCTTAACCCACAACTTCTCATGGCACACTCTGTCAAAGGCCACCCAGATGTCAACAAAGATAGAATACATACATGCCAACATTCCGAAGTGGCTGAGAGGGAGATTTCTACAGCCAGGTCTTCCCTGGCGGGCTGTGCGGCACCCGCGAGCTTAACTCGTAATTGCGCTAGCACCGTTATTAACGGTGCCTGCGCTTCCATGCTCCCCACCCCAATTCTGCTCTATGGGGCAGAATGGGGATCGGAAGCCCGGCAATACCGCCACCCGCAAATGGGCAATTACCGGCCCATTCAACTCGTAATGGGCTGGTTATTGCCCAATCGCGGGTGGCGGTGCCGGTAGCGAGCATGGCAGTAGCCATGCCTGCCATACAGGCATGGCTACTGCCATGCCTGTAATGAGGCCCATTGTATTAAAAAAGATGTCGACACATGTGTTTTGGCCTTCATTAGTGTGGTGTGCTCTCAACCTGGATTGCCCCTGAATACTTCTGCAGGCCTTCATCAGAACCACAAAAAATGTCAACCACTACATTTGTTCAAACGTTCTTTGCAGAGAAACCTCTTGTCACGAAGCACTACACCTATAAAAAAACACATGTTTACATCCATGGACTTCATCCATAATGCAAACATCGTTTCTTAAACAACCCAAATACCGTTTGGGACAGGTAAGGCTACTTACTCAGGACCTCTACATTTTATCCAAATTTGGAGTTCATTTTGTTCGCAAAATGCAGATAAATTCTGTCAATGACTGTTTCACTACTGAACAGACCTTATACTCAATGCATGCCCATGCCTCCCACCTACTTTGCCAAAATGGCGTCTTCTTTTGATGCTTTGACTTCACATGTGATGTTAACATTCTTAGAAATAGTGCATACGTTCTCCCCTGGTCTCACATACGAGTGCGCTAAAATGGAAGATAATTAACTACCCTTCCTTGCTACTTTTATTCTTCTTTAACTCAATTTAGTGTGTGCTCCAAATTACAGTGCATTAGTGAGCATGTTTCACGTTGGTACTCAGTTTTACAAAGACGACTACAAATCTATTGCGTATTCAGATTGTGTAAACATCAACTGCTGACTACACAAAACTGAAAAACACGTTGATTCAACTATTTTTATATCTCACGTGTCTTGTTTTTTTTCCGTGCAATATTTATCTGTTGAGCAAAAATGACATCGATCCTTGTGCTGCTCTCTCACCCCATGCCCTTATGATGATTAGAGTCCTGCTGGGCTTCAGCGTGACATAGCACTGAAAGGTGAAATGTAAACATGCCTAAGCTCTTATTCAAAACAGGGCTTTAAGTGGACTGGGGCTACTGGGGCAAAGACCCGGCAGTGTCTGATATGGGTTCCCAAACCAGGGCCCTGCTGGAGCTAGCCCCAGCCAGGCTGACTTCTCAGGCAACCGTTTAGCCAAGCGTTGCACAGACGGCTGATTGCAGGTTAAAGCATTTCGGAAAGAATAAAAGAAAAAGCATTGCCAAATGGTGACACCTGAAGTCAGCTGTGTAACGGAGCAACACTTTGGCTAAACCTGCTACATGATGTCTCTTTATTCAGAAACAGGAGGAGGACTAGGTTGGCCAGTCTCTCCTCCTGTTTCGGAATAAAGGGACATCACGCAGCAGGCAGCCCTTTGCATTGAAGGAGCTGTGTGGGTAAAGGGTTACCTGGAAAGGTCAGAGACTCCCGCAGGCATTTGTTTAACCATGGCTCCTTGAATGCAAGGACTGAGGGGGGCTCTTGTTTGTGGGGCATGGCCTAAGCACTCCTCCTGTGAGCCCCTCTCAATGTGACACCCCACTTAAAGCACTAATCTAAAGTAAACTCAACTCATACATACAATATATACAAAATAACACTTCCTCTCGCTGGTTACTTTGGCACATGTTTAATCCCACATACCTTATCTCTCGCATTTGTAACATTTACATATTCACATGCACAACTCAATGGGCCTCATTACAAGGTTGGCGATAAGACAAATACGATGCCGTATGGTAATACCGGCCTTGTTTACCGCTCCGGTGTATTCTGACCCGGCAGCCCGGTATTAGCGGCACCCTAAATAACAGCGCCGCTAATAGCGGCATGGGCGCGTACACGCGCCCTTTCGGGGAGCAAATACCGGCATGCCAGTAATAGGGGGGTATCCCAACCCATGCGGACATGCAAATACCGGCATCGCAAAGCCAGTAATCACGGGCTGCACGATGCCGGCCATACAGGCATCGCGGACCACCCGCAAACAGAAATCAGGAAACAAGCCAACTGTCACAGGTGCACACAATCCCCACAGGTGGAGGCAATGGAGGCTGGGCCAGTATAAAATTAGCACACCACACCCCTTCCAACACCAAAATGCCACTACTAGCTGTTGCAATCATGGGGCTGGAGGACATGCCAATACTGCTACAACTACAGCAACAACACCAACTACAACAACAACTGCAGCAGCAACAACAGGCAGCACAGAGGAGACGCAGGAGGAGAAGGAGAGTGAGACAGGCCCAGCAAATACCACCGGCGCAGCCAGCACTGCCTCGTAGGCAGCCACCAATCCCTCGCACCAGACCCAGCACATTTAACCTAACCCCTGAGCAGATCCACACCCTGTACCAGTTGGACCGGGACACCCTCACCACCATAGTGGACATGATACACAACGACATAGGCAGCCTCATCGAAATACTCACTGCCACCCCCCCGCTACTAAAGGTGGTGTCCGTGCTCCACTGCCTGGCCACAGGCACCTATCAACACACAGTGGGGCAGCTGCATGGCATTTCCCAAACACTTTTTTTCACGCATGTGAAGAGGGAAAATGGAGACCAAATCCATGCCCCCGCACCCCAAGCGCCCCAGCGCACCCATGGGTGACAAATATGCTGAAACACAGCCACTTCACCAACAGTGCAACTTCTATGCTACATTAGAATCAATGCTGCAATATCAGAATCTACAAACACAAAAATCCCTGTTTAAAGGCTTGCAAATGCCTATATGAATTAACATGGTCTAAATGCACAGTGTAAAGCTATGTTTCAGGAAAATTACAGCTAAGTTCATTTCACTCACTGAACACTGAACACTGGCTGCGGGAGCCTTATCAACATTCCTCGCAAAAGAAGTCCGACCTGCCAAGGCCGCAAGTTCAAGATAAAATTGCTTTCTGCAGACAGACATTTTTTTTATCCACAAATGCGAATAAACCACGGCAACCCAGTGTGCTTTTTTTTTCTTTCTGGGAAAGAAAGACATTTTCTCAAGGACACGCACAACATTGAAACATAACTTGTAACAAGCCAGAGCCCAGGTGCGAACTGCTTGTTCAGCTAAAAGTTATGGGAACAAAGTCACATTGCAACAAGATTAGAATTAGGTAATGGGGGCTGGCACAGCTAAATCAACCCACTGACGCAGGAGGTTAATATCCAATTATCAGGCTCTCTATAAGGGCTACATATGTAACCCACCACTCTGCAGCCAATAACAGGAGGAGATAGGTTTCTGGGAGCTGATCCAATTCTGTGAGGTCAGCCTGCAGTGTGATTATAAAACTTACTTGCAAGACAGCCCCGGGGGAGACGGCGCCTGAATTCGCGGTGTGCACGATGCTTTGTGTGTTTTTTTGCCTAGAAATAAATGCAGTTTGAAAACATGCTGCTGCCTGCTTGGCACTCTGTTGCATTTCTGGGGGCCATATGGGAGGTGTTGGGGCCTCCCATAGCTGGTGAGGGTATGGCTGCTGGCCCCCCACTGCCCTGGGGGTGGGGGGGGATCCAGCTTCTCCCCGACAAGTTGGTGCCCTCTGTGAGGCTCATTGCTCATTGTAACATGAGTGAATGAGCTCTGCCTGTGCAAGCTCTGCGATGGACTGAGCTCCCTGCCGCCGACTCAAGGAAGCTGTGAGACCCTTGCCTGCACCTGAAGACCACCGGAAAAACGCGTAACCGGCTAAAGGCTTCGGGGGCCACTTGGAAATACCCCGCTTGAGGGCAGGTGAGAGCCCTGCAGGAGAAGGGGTCCGGTGAAGCGCATTGAGGGAGTGTCCAGCAGTGGTGCAACTGCCAGTGCAGCATAGGAAAATGTAAGTAAACCAGCAACATGGGCTCTGAGGGGGGGAAATGTTTAAAGTAGAAATGTTAAAGTGTTTTTTTTTTGTTTTTTTTTTTTTGTTGTTTGTTTTTTTTTGTTTTTTTTTTTAGGGAGGGATTGTAAATTGGGTGGTGGGTGATTGTACATTGTCACAAAATTCAGCGCATTGGTAGTGATCGGCACGTGAATTGTAGTTGGGACTGGGGTGGTGGCAGTGGTCCCTTCTTGTGTTTTTGAGCATATTGGGTGGGGTAGTGACTCCCTACACATAGAACAGGAGTGCCGCGCTGATTGGTCTAGAACAGGAGTGCCGCGCTGATTGGTCTAGAACAGGAGTGCCGCGCTGATTGGTCTGGATGGTGATTTCATGTACGGGGTCTGGATTTCCTATGAATTGACGTTATAGATCAATGAGTAGATGAGGTTCCCTGCTAATTGAGCGTTTTAGTTCAGTGAGTGGATGATGTTTTCCCGCAGGAGGTAGCTAGATTGTTCCCGAGTGCGGAAGATAGTTGGCTGGTTAAGGTCCCCTGGTGAGGAGCGTATCATGCACTAGGCGACGCAGTGTGTGCAGTCCAATTATAAGAGTTTATTGTGGTTTACCTTGTTCCAGTTGAGACAGGAAGACAGCTGTGGGGATTGTGGGGTTTTATTTTGGGATTTTTTGTGGGGTTGGGAGAAATGGGTTATTGTTATGTGTATGCACATTTGTCTTTTCATTTGCATTGTGTTTTTAGTTTGGTGACGTCACCTTCAGATTGATGTATAAGGACACAAAGTTTTGATGGTGAGGAGATAGTGGTGTGGTTTTGGATTTGGAGAATAGGTGACCAAGAGGCGGTGTGTGGAAGACACATGCGCAAGATTGTGGGGGTGTGCCGGAGAAGGCAATGGTTTTGTGAAGATGGATTGCATGTGGAGTGCACTGGCTAAGGTGCGGAGCAAAGAAGGCTCACAGATGTTGAAAAAATGTTCAATTATCTTCTAACTTTTGCTCCCTGAACAGCGGACTACCGAAATTTTCGAATTGAATAGAGGTAAAATGTATCACACAATACAGAAATGACTCCCCTTCACTTGTTGTGTAGCACACAGCTTCCATGCTGAAATAAGTCAGTAAAACATAGTGTGCAAAGATTCAAAAGTACTGAAGGTAAATTAAAAAGACCATGGCTGCTCATAGGCGGCTTCTCCAGAAGCGTGCAGCAATCGCTAAGGACACACATACACAGCACTTACACGGGAATAGCTTTAAAAGCACATGTGCAGTAATCGCTAAGGACACACATACACAGCACTTACACGGGAATAGCTTTAAAAGCACATGGCTACAGTTGAACTGTGTGCACGAAGGAAAGGGAAAATGCGAGGGGTCAACTGATGCTGAACCAGCGCGAGCATAGGGAAGAGGGGACTCACCCTTCTGAACCTCCGGGAGTGTAATATTTGATGACACAGGGGCAGAGAAAGGCAGATGAGGACAAGTAGGCACAAAATAAATCATTCAAGCATGCGATGGGAGGGGCAGTTAAAAACAGCTTCAACACACACACACAAGAATCACAATAGCAGTGTCAACAATCACCACAATATGCACCGCCCATGTGGGGAGGATACATGGGGCAGGATGGGATCATTTCAGCAGACACCACAAGCACCAATGCAGGTACTGTTACCACTACATGTACAGACACAACAAATGACAGCACCACTACCCCAGGACTGACTAGAATGACAACACAGGGGCACTGCACAGCAGCCAGCACCCATACAGAACACTGACACAATAGCAATGGTACCGGTTACATGACTGGGTGGGGTCTTCCTGATGGGGAACAAATCTTTCAAAGGACATAGATTGACATTATACCGCTAATAGGACAGCCCAAGACAAACTTGATTTGACTAACTCTGCCACACACACTCATGCTCCGCTTCACCGACAGAGCGGGCGAGACGCGCGCCGACACACACACTCACGCACACTCAATAATGCAGAGGACAATTGCATAGGGGTGGTGATAGGTATCAAAACATTTTCTTTTCTGGGTGACAGTGGGGCGACTAGGCCATGCATTAGGGAAGAGACATTTGTGACAAAATGAGCAATGTGGATATGACCACCTTATTAACAGAGAAATCCATAACTTGTTAAACACCAGGCATACACATGTTGAAAGTAAGGAAGATTGTTTAAGAATAATGGGGGTGCACGGTACAGAGGGGGGTGCATAATGATAGCGCATCACAAGAGAGTACATTTAGCTACATTTTGAGCACACATCTTTCAGTGAGGAGACTGGGCTCATGAATACACGATTAACACAGAACAATTAAATGAGACACACAAGGTGGAAGAAGGTGCACTTGAGGGGGGAGGACTACATTTCATTGACAGTTCACCACAGGAGGAGAGAAATAGGGGTAAAGGGTGGATGATCCATGTTCCCAACAGAATTAATTTGGCGACAAAAAACAGTGCAAATGGTACTGCCACTAGCGCTTTTGAAAATAACACTGGCACAAATGCATTAGCCAACACAGATAGGGAAAGAGGTCATTGCTGCACGAACTGGAGAATGATGGTTGTATTAAAATTTGAAAGCAGATATTGGGGGGAGAAATATATATTGTTTAAATGTAACAGTAATTAGAAATTTATATTGTTTAAATGTAACAGTAATTAGAAATATATATTGTTTAAATGTAACAGTAATTACAGTAGTGGAGTAATAAAATACTAGACTAAATGAGTAATTAACAGAGTAGGTAAGCTTTAAAAAGTGGACATGGGGTGGGATAGAGAGAATGAGAGTAAATTGGTAGCGGATTTCATTAGTACCAGCTTAAAGTGCCTGCAGTTCACTGCGAGGCACGCCCTGAGAAGTGTGAGAGGAGCCATAGAAAAAAAATAAATAAATAAATAAATAATAAAAGAAGAAAGAAAACAAAAGGAGAGAAGAAAAATAAAATAATAAGAGACAAAAATATGATAAGTGCCTAACAGAGTGAGAGAAAAGAGCAAAGATGGTCACTGAAGAAGGACGTATACTGTTAAGGTACCAACGTTATGTTACCAGCACAACAGTGACAAGAAGTGGACAATCATGCTGGATGCAAGAAGGTTGAGAGAAGTTGCGAGATGAGAGCAGGAACATCACTGCTTATGGACTACTATTGAGCACATGCATCCAAAGATCAAGAGAAACTACCACTGAATTGGGGAGGAGAGTGTTCATTGGTGCGCATCAGCATGCCCTTGTTGGTGATGACCAAGGAAGATGTGAAGAGTGACACATTCACCAAGATGGAAAACAACGGAAGAAGAGAAACAGACAGAGAAGTAAAAAGAGGGGGGAATTACTTCTCGAGCGAGACAGAAGAATGAGTGGGTGCAGTACCAGCATACCAAAGAATGATCAGCAAAAAATGCATCTGAAAAGAGAAAGCAAAGAACTAGCTAGTGCTTGCATGGTAATGGATGACATCATGACTGCCTGGTTGCTTGAAGGTGATAACGGGAGGACGAGTACCGAGCACAGCACCATTGTGCAAGATAGAGATACATTGCAAAAGAACAACAGAAGAAGTTATCGGAATGCAAATAAGAGACATGGTGAAAGGAAGAGCCGGACTAAGATAGCGGTGCGCAACATGGTTCCAGCAGTAATAAAGGTGGCCACTCCCTGTGATCAGAGGAAGTACGAAGGGAAGTGAGTGTGGTGGAACACAGAAGGGGAACACTCCTATATGTACTGTTGATCAACAACAATGCAGAAAATTATGGACACTTCAAGGAATTGGCAAAGATATGCAGACCGGAAGGAGGTGAATGTTGCTTGGTGGTGTGGTCGACAAAGTCGACCAGAGGGGGGACTGAAGAGGGAAAATGGAGACCAAATCCATGCCCCCGCACCCCAAGCGCCCCAGCGCACCCATGGGTGACAAATATGCTGAAACACACCCACTTCACCAACAGTGCAACTTCTATGCTACATTAGAATCAATGCTGCAATATCAGAATCTACAAACACAAAAATCCCTGTTTAAAGGCTTGCAAATGCCTATATGAATTAACATGGTCTAAATGCACAGTGTAAAGCTATGTTTCAGGAAAATTACAGCTAAGTTCATTTCACTCACTGAACACTGAACACTGGCTGCGGGAGCCTTATCAACATTCCTCGCAAAAGAAGTCCGACCTGCCAAGGCCGCAAGTTCAAGATAAAATTGCTTTCTGCAGACAGACATTTTTTTTATCCACAAATGCGAATAAACCACGGCAACCCAGTGTGCTTTTTTTTTTCTTTCTGGGAAAGAAAGACATTTTCTCAAGGACACGCACAACATTGAAACATAACTTGTAACAAGCCAGAGCCCAGGTGCAAACTGCTTGTTCAGCTAAAAGTTATGGGAACAAAGTCACATTGCAACAAGATTAGAATTAGGTAATGGGGGCTGGCACAGCTAAATCAACCCACTGACGCAGGAGGTTAATATCCAATTATCAGGCTCTCTATAAGGGCTACATATGTAACCCACCACTCTGCAGCCAATAACAGGAGGAGATAGGTTTCTGGGAGCTGATCCAATTCTGTGAGGTCAGCCTGCAGTGTGATTATAAAACTTACTTGCAAGACAGCCCCGGGGGAGACGGCGCCTGAATTCGCGGTGTGCACGATGCTTTGTGTGTTTTTTTGCCTAGAAATAAATGCAGTTTGAAAACATGCTGCTGCCTGCTTGGCACTCTGTTGCATTTCTGGGGGCCATATGGGAGGTGTTGGGGCCTCCCATAGCTGGTGAGGGTATGGCTGCTGGCCCCCCACTGCCCTGGGGGTGGGGGGGGGATCCAGCTTCTCCCCGACACATGTTGAACCAAGTGCTGGATGCCCTCCTGAAGCACGCAAGCACCCACATATCCCTACCACGGACTGGCCAGGAGATAGCCGGCACCAAAGTAGGCTTCCATGCACTGGCAGGCATGCCCAATTGTGTTGGTGCCCTAGACTGCACCCATGTTGAATTGGTAGTCCCCCATGTCATAGAGGCGTTGTACCGCAATCGCAAGCAATACCACTCCATCAATGTGCAGATGGCATGTGACTCCAGCAAGATCATCACACATTGCTGCACCCGATATCCCGTATCAACACATGATGCCATGGTACTGAGCAACTCCACCCTACCCTGTCACATGGAGCTACATGCTGGACCACGTGCCTGGCTGCTTGGTGAGTTGCACAACTGGGCCATGGCAGTGCTCTGGGGTACTGATGTGTAGGGATGCATACTCCACCTGGTTGGGAAAGGGGTGGGGGGATGCATAGCCTACCTGGGTGGCAATTGTCGGTGATTGGAGAATGCATGCAGAGCTAAACACTCCAGACCTGAACCTCACAAACGGAACATGACACATCACTGGCACAAATTAAACAAATAATGCATATCGATGACAACAAGTAAGAGGGACAACCAGTCCACCATGGTGATGGCAAGCAATGCATGACTGTACAGGATGGCAACGGGGCCAATGTGGCTAGTGTGACCATTCATAGAACTAACTGCTTGAATGGAAGGATTAACATTGTCATACTACCACAGTACATCCGCCTCAGCATGCATGATTACACCCTGCATCATCTATTGAACGCCATCCAGACTACCACACCTCATAACAGTTTAGAATGCATCTAGGTGACAATTTTGCATACGTACAGGGACATGTGCATGTCCACACCAAATTACTGCCGCCATGACTGTGCTTCCTGAAGGTGCCAGATCAGAGTGACACACACCTATTTGTATTTGCTTGCAGGTGACGGAGGATACCCCTTGAGGCCGTGGCAACTTACCCCTGTGCGGAACCCGCAGAACAGCCATGAAGAGTACATTTGTGTGCACACCCACACCCGTGTTGTGATAGAGCAGACCTTTGGCCTGTTGAAGGCGCATTTCCGCTGCCTAAGCAGGTCTGGTCGGTCACTCCTATATAGGCCTGAGAAGGTGGCAAAGATCACCATGGCCTGTGTCATGCTGCACAACATGTGCGTCCGGAGAAATGTACCACTGCCACCTGACATTGACATGCATGCCCCAGGTGAGGATGATGAGGATGGAGACGGAGGTGAAGTAGCCCCCTTGCTAGTACATGATGCATGGGATGGCCATGCAGTATGCCAAGCACAGATTCACAAATTCTCCTGACCCACAGGGACTATCAAAGACATGCGTCAGTCAGACACTGGGCCAATGTGGACCTGCACACAGGGAATGTTGGGAGTTGGGCACTGAACACCGTAACACATTGAATGGATGCACACGAAAATAACAATGTCCAGCCATGGATTTTTCTTATCACAACGTGTGTATTATTTACAACAGCAAAAATGTGCCCACTCCCCCTCCCTAACTCCCCCAACAAACTCCCAGACCCCCCCAACAAACTCCAAAACCCCCCCAACCAACACCAATACCCCCAATAGACTCCACAAGATGCACCCCTTCACCCCCAACCTTGTGTTCCACTCCCATTGTCTGCCCACACTACTTCCGGGACTTCTTCCTGTCCGGAGGTGGCATTTCAGTGTGCCTTGCACTCCTACGTGTCTGGCGCACTGGGCTGGTGGGGACAGATGAAGCTGGTGTGGAGGTAGTAGGTGAGTCGCGGGCAGGTTCCACACCTCCTGCAAGCTGTGGCCGCTGCATATGGAGCAGCATTGAAGTCAACACCTGTGTCACCACCCCCAGGCAGTCCCTCATTAGCCGAGCCGATGAATTAACAGCGGCTCTGTTGGCTGTGATGGCCGCTGTGGTCCCCGCAATTGCTGTGGCAATACCCCGCCTGGTTTCTTCCCTGTCCGCTATGTACTGGCAGAGTAGGTCTAACATGGCCTCCTGTCGGGCCTCCACCGTCGACAATCGTGTCTCCACGGTTTTGGAGGGGGCTGGAGTGGTGGGTTGTGCAGTCACGTGGATGGCATTTTCAGGACTGTACTCATCAGAGATGGGTATGTCACAGTCATGGAGTCATGGAGGCAGGGTGATTGCAGGTGTTGGGGCGAGGGGGTGGGCACGGGGCTCGGGGTGGCCGGGCATGTCACCTCGGTGTCTCCCTCGGGCTCCACACTGGCATCAAGTTCTTCCCCAGTGGAGGCGGGTGCTTCCAGGGACTCCGCTTCGACAGGTGTGGGTGTGGCCTGCTGGGTCAGTAGTGTGTCAGGCACACTGTGGCCTGCTTGCCTCCAGCGGAGGTGGTGGTGGTGGTAGCCCTCTTCTTAGGGTGTGAGGTGGATGCCCTGGCAGTGATCTCCTGGGTTGCTTCTTCCTCATCGGTGCCTGGGGGTAGAAGAGATGCAGGGCATCAGTGATGGTGTGACATGGCAGAGGCATGCGATGGTGCTGTTCATTATTAATTTGATCATGCATTCATGTCTTACAGGTGTGTCACGCAGGGTATTCAGAGGGGGCATGGTAGCATTCACTGCATGGCAGGTGGCATGCGGTTGATATGGGGTTTGTGTGTTGGGTTACATGGGCACGGTCCTGGTATGTTGCCCGTGTGTAGGTTATGGGATTGGCACTCAGCATGCATTTCTGTGTGGCAGGGTTTGGGCCGCAATCTTGTCTTGGATATGTTGATGTGGGTGTAGGGACATGCATTGCCTTGCCTAGTCTCACATCCACATCACTAGTGCTAAGTCAGGTTTTCCCCTACAGGGATGTGCAGAGTCACTCACCTCTTTCTGTGGATGATGCTGCACCCATCTCCATCTCTCCAAATCCCTCTATTGACTCAGGATCAATAAAAGTGCTGGCAGTCTCCTCCCAGGGCATCAGCTTAGCAGGTGAATGTGGACCCCCACCTGTCTCCATGGCCGCCCTCCTGTTGCTCGATAGGATGTTTCGCACCCTCAAGCGGAGGTCGTCCCACCTCTTGCGGCAGTCACGCACGGTGCGTGGGGTGGTCCCCACGGCCAACACCTTCCGGGCAATCTCCTGCCAGATTTCCTTTCTCCTCATCTGGGCTTCTCCCATCATATCATTGCTTTTCATTATGGATGCATGTGCAGCCAGAGTGTCAACAAGCATATTGAGCTCAGCGTCTGAAAAACGCTTCTTCTGCTGCCGGGTGGTCGTCTTCCGGGTGGCCTTAGACATCCTCAGGGTTTTCCAACACAGCACGACACAAAAAGACTGGTGGTTAGGGGGGATGGCAATGGATTGTGTTTTTAAAGATGGCCACCGGCCCATTTCCCGTTCCTGCGCGATGACGTAATTTCCGGGTCTGGTTTTGCGAACCCGGTATTAGCATGGTGGTATTACCGGGCCGGTATTTAGGGGTTGCTCTGAGGCGGTGCCGCTATCGGCGGGTCCTGTGATGCCGCTATTGGGGGGTTGGAGTGCCTTTAGCGCCATGCCGGTATTACCATTACCGGCATGGGTGTTCGCGCGTGCTCGCGCACTCGTAATCACCCGCTATTAGCAGGTTCATACGAGCAAGGACCCGCTCTTACCGGCATGCCGGTAATGAACCCGTTTTTACCGGGCTACTTGTAATGAGGCCCAATGACTTGTTCTACCTGTTATTGGAGTCCTGCATGCACATAGCGTAGTAGCATATGTGACATTCTTTGATTTTCCCTGCCCCTAGACCATCTTGTGTCTTAGGTCTGCACAGGCAGGGTGCCGCACAGGAAGGGTGCCAAAAGTGGTAGTCATGTTGGAATGCACGCTTTTCTCTACAGTGCAGTGCCAATACTAAACACGTGCTCAGCAGTCAATATGTTAAATCTGAAACAGATCTCTCTCCCTATAAGAATCTTTCATGAAACAAGGTTTTCATTATATGGACCTTTTTTATTTTTGAAAACAACTTCACATTTTCAACAAACCCTCCACACATAAAGCAGTACTATGGTAGGCTGAAGAAGTGTTCCATACTAGTGAGGGACCCCATACTACACTCACATTAGGTCCCCTCTTCACTGTCCCAAATGTCTTGATCCGTTTGTTTTCTGTAGCAATACATCATGGTTTCCACCCAGTGTCAACCTATTCTGGAGCACTACAAACCAAATATGTCCTAAGCTGAAGGCCTTTTTTAGGTCAAATTCCTCAACCAAGGGTTTCTCTGGCACCCTGTTTCTCTCACATGAGCCATGCTCGCAGATCCTTTGGCGTGCTTCCCATTTTGTTTTGCCTAAATACACCAAACTGCCCCCATCACTTGCTGATTTACCTAATTGGGCAGTGACGGTTGGTTGGCCGATCAAATTACAATCAGGTTTTTGTAAAAAAAATAGGAACTATTATCCATTTATTGCAATTGTTGGCCAGGCAAAAAAGTACATCGCTGCTTTTTGGCATGTGTTGACCTCACTGCAGTTTTTGAATTATTGTGGAATAAATTACTTTTATTGATATTGATATTGATATTTCATTTGTATCGCGTCTGATACTTTTTACCAGAATATGTAATCAAGTAGGATCATATATTACACTTGGTGAGCTTGCATCCAACTTTTCTCCACGCTAATCACAACTTCTTTTGTTCTTTTGTCAGATGGCATACTTCACAACTCCACGTGGAGCGTGTCCATTAGGAGTGGACTGCTCCCATTGTTCTTTAAGTGTCTCAGCTTTCTGCATTGTATACCTGATGTCATTTCTCATAGTCAAATCTTTAATTTTCTTACTCCATTTGTAAGCTAACAATGGAAGGTCCAACTTTTGATTAATAGCAGTGAACAATTTCCAGTTTCTAGAGATGAGTCTCTTCATAATGTAAGATAAATAATTGTAAGTGCTAACACATGCAATGTTGGACACTATCGGTTACAAACTATTGGTTCCTAGCTTGGACATAGATACAATTCTATACATATGTGGTGCTGAATTTGTTGCAATTATTTTAAAGGCTTCGGTTTAGCAATTGTGTTTCTTTTGGAATGCAAGACAGCAGCACCAAATTCCTATTACTTTTCTCAAGAAATCAGGTTCACCCTTGCAATATGTTCCATAAGGAAAGTATTCCAATTGCTTTCTTAACTATTACAGACACCAATCACATACGGGTTCAATTTTAATTGTCAATCACAAAGCACCTATGACTTGCACTATATTCCCCCTTTCAGTGACATATCTTGTAAACAGGGTCCCCCCAAAATACTTTTTATTGTTTTCTGGAATTGTGACATGTATCTAATACTCTGGGAAAATTATACTCACTTTTTGTTTGTCTTTCAAAAGCAGAGGGCAGATAGGGACATCAACTGACTTCAGTCAGCACAGACAGAGAAGCTCTCCATTTCAGTCTGTCCACCTCCTCCCAAAATCCCACTTGGATATTCTGATTCTGTCTTGCGAAAGGCATCTACAACTGGAAAAAGGCCTTCTTAAGGAGATTTTTCATCAGCTACTTCCAGTTGAAATCCCATGCTTCTATCCTCCTGTCAGACAGGCACTCACGCTTTTCGCCTTTTGTCAACACTCACTCTCTTTCCCTTATGTGTCTGAGTATAAACACCCAGCAAACTGCACCCAGGCCACATTATCTGACACAGCAATTACTTATTGAACAGAGACAGTGATAGGTTCCCTTCATTATTTTACATCCACCATGGCCATCCACTTGGCATCTATTGGCCCATAGCATGTTGATATGACACAAGGGGATACGTTAGCTATGCATTAACCCTATCCTCTGGAAAGAGGAATCATATTTGACCTTAGTATTTGTTTCTCTTCTAATTAACGGTATATACATGTGATATTATTAAGAAGTATATATTCAGATTTGCAAGAATATTTCGAACATGGAGACATCCTTTCTGTTTTTGTCACTGCAAGCATAGCATAGCATAGTTATTAACAAATGCAAAGGTATGCATAGTTAATAAATGTTCATATATCTTTCTGAAATTATAACTAAATGATTTTCACACTTGTTATGTAGGAATGCACTTTTTAAAAAAAGGCTTTTGTTGTACAGTTATTAACTAACTCACATTTCAATTGCATGCTGTCTGCCCCTATCAAAAGTAACCATCTCCTCAAAATGATATTCTATGGAACAAAGGAATCATTTGAAAAGGCCTCCTAATCAACTGACAAGCAATCTTCGTGGCACTTAATGATCTCTAAGGTCAGTGGTCGATGCCCTGTACTAAGCTTTTGCTTCCAAGAATGCACTTACTGATCCACCCGGCACTGCAATTGCTGACCCTCCAATCAGTTAAGAAATACAAGCCAATCGATTTGGGGTTTTGGAGTCAAGATACCAGCAATTTAATTAATTTATTTGGTCATTTGTAACAGAGCCTTTGTCTCAAGTAAGCACAGAATGCCTTGATCGAAGTGATGGATACTTTGGTCTGTGTAGTCCTGCTTTCAAAAGAGCTGATTCTGCACAAACATATGGTGTCAGATTAACTGGAGTTTACACCTTAGGTTTGCAGAATGACAAAACTACATAAAATATATAATGTAAAATAATTTAGCAATTTAAATCGTGCTTTTCTTATATTGGCAATCAAACAATATGTTATTCTGTTTATGAATTCATGAAAGTAGTAGACCTCTGATATGATCTGTACTAACTACTGCATATTATTTCTTTATACAATACTAACATTGGAGATATATTATTTAGAATATATTTTCTTTCACATGTCAGCAAACATGCAGAAACAACTGTACCTTAAATGGTTTTGTTTTCATTAAATCCTATAGCATACATTATCAGTTTAACATGCTTTCATTTATATGTCAGTGCAAGATAACATTCTGAGCTAGCCTTATTTATTGGCATTACATTCAATCAAATTATGCCTTACAGGACCTGGAGCTGTAAATAAAAGCTGAGAGTTTTACCTTTTGGCACAGCAGTCACTGATCCATGCAGAATCTGACAGTCCTCATATCACTCCAGGAATAAAAACCAGAGCAGAATCCATTGTATCAATGCCTAACTTAATCCTTTTAAGGATCAATATTATTTATGTGGAGTGCCCATCCTTGGTTTACCATGCGTACATTTTACAAATAAACAATGAGCAAACTTTACCCGGTGAGTGCTAAGGGAGAGTATACTCAACCTGAATTCCCACGAGGAATAATTTTAGGCTCTTCCCACTCATGTCATCAAGTGGTTAAATAACTCTGTTCTTAGAGCAAACCTATCTTACAATAAATGCATGACTTTTGTGTACTTAGCAGACTTATATGAGATATTACAGCACACTATCTTAATTGTGCTCTGTATGTCACCTGTTTAATTTTGAAGGCTTTTGCTATTGTATATGAAACAGTGTTATGTGCGGGCTACATCTAGCCTGCTTTCAACTGCTTTGGTCAGTTTCATCCAAATTAAATACCAATCATTATGTTTAGGTTTTTCATCATGTCACCTATTATCGGAGCATGGGTAATAAGCACCGGGTACCTCATGGGTCACCTCTTTGCCTCCCTTGAGTGAGCTGTGGGTCTACATTTCTTTTATGAATGTACACATTATGATATTGGACTACCCTTTCCCAAGTACTCCAGGACATACTACCCTCAGAATTTAGCAAGTGAACATTCAATATCATCCCTCAACAAGTGGATAAGGATTGCCTCTTGGAGGATCTGATCATCCCCTTCACCTTCCCTCTGTTCCTTATGCATTTCCCCACATTCATCTTTACCTGACCAACACTAGTTCTGTAGCATCGGGCAGTTGACTTGGCATTCCCATATGATACTCCTTGTGAATGGGATGTTAAATAGCTATTTGGCAGTTAGGCCTCCACATTTCAAGAACGTTCTAAAGTACACCTTGAGTACATGTGTCAATGTCACATGGTTTAGGTTGGCGTATATGACTGATGAAACCTAGAGCTGGGTTCCACAGCCTGCAAAGTCATGTAGGGCCCAAAAGAGGAAACACTCAGAATCCCCTGCTCATCAGCAACCAAAGGTTTAACATGTTTAGCTTATAATATTTTAATTTAGTTTTATTATTTATATAGCGCTGAACTAGCCGGTAGGCATTAGGCCACTAACAAAAATAACAAACCAAAATAAATAAACAATAAACACACACAAAAATATATATATATATTCAGTAAAAAAACTTTGTTAAAGGGGCGTTATGGTACGCTACTAAAAACCTATGAAATTCAGTAAAAAATCTTTGTTAAAGGGACATTATGGTTCAAAGGAAAACTGAAAAACCCCTGAAATTCGATAGTTATGGTAAGCCAAGCAACCATAACTTGCGCCACTAACGTGCATTGTTAAGACTAACACCCAGGATATCAAAGATGACATCACAGATGTCATTGATGACATCACTGATGACATCACATGTGCATGTACTTGTCATGAAAAGTCTGTACAAGGTATTCTTAATATATTGTTGACAAAAAAGTGTTAAGGATCATTGGAATAGATGTAATGAGCTATGTAGTGCATTAAGCAATGCATTGATATACATAGCATTATATTATGAAGTTCTTTACAGTATAATAATGTACTCATGTATAAACATAAGCATTGTGTGCAGCATACATGCAGGAAGTGCAATATTCATAATCTTCCCATGTTAAATAGTGAAATGCTAAATGCTTTCTTATTGGAGTTTTGTGTACAGTGCAACATGTTACAAGTAGCTAATGAAAACAAACTTCCTCTATAATTTCATTATTACATTCAAAACACAAAAACACAACACATACAAATATGAGTATATGCAGAGAAAGTGAACTATGCAAAAAAGCAGCAGTAGAACCAGAAACTGTCCATAATCTACCTGATTTTCTTTATGCACAGAAATGATTGTTCTGCTTCAAACCTGCTACTTCCCTATGTATACCTATCACATGATGTGACTGTACACCAAAACAAAAAAGATATGCTTCCAGCATAATTACCTCACAGAAACTGCACAGCTAGGACCAACAGCAGACCTACACAACCGTAAGAACACAACTTACCAGAAATGAGTAAGTAAACTTCATTTTTCTTATATATTTCTAAACTTTCTGTATTAGGTACACTAAAAGTAATATATTTATTTTTACACAGAAATGTCCGGTACTTTGGAATGGCTTGAGGAACATTTTCCATGTGAGGGAATGTCTGAAGACAGTGATACTAATGGCAGACATTTCTCTTTATAAGCAAATTAATAATCATTACTTTATGTGCACTTAACATATATATATTTTTTAACAGACCATACAAACATTGAAAATAATACACCAAAAGAGACATTAGAAAATACTCAAAAAATGGACAAGCATATGGAAAATTTCAGTCTTTTGAAACATTTTGTGGAGGACCACATAAAAGAAAAAATTAAATATCATTGTCCCACATGCCCCTGTTCCCCCTCTCCATGTCCCAGTCAACTATCCCCAAACCCTCAACACCAAGAAAAACGTTTTGATGAGACTTCTATCCCTTCATCTCCTCCCATCCATCCTCTCCAAACCCCTATTTCCCCTGTATTTGTGTCAGTTTCTGCTTCCCCGTCTCTTTCATAAATTTCGGATCTGTATATAATAAAAAAAAAATATTATGTGCTTTTAATTCACTCCTTTGTGTCTTATTTTTTTCAAAAAGCAGTTAAGGTGTCTGCGGCCAGCGCGGGTGTCCTGGATGTCCGTAATTAGGAAAATGGGGGTGTCCTAAGGACACTATACCTGTCCGTACCGTTCGCAAGCAAGCTGGAACTGTTCTTAGAACACACTCAGTGTCCTGGATGTCCATAATTAAACAAAATGGAGGTGTCCTAAGAACACTATACCTGTCCGTACAGTCTGTACAACATCTACGCACATGCGCACCACACCCATAAGTCCTGCAAACATCACGCCTGTCCGTAACTGTCCATCTCACTTGTTTCGCAGTTTTAATTTGTTTGAGAACCCAAACACTGTCCGTAGAACACCCGCACGCAGGCGCACAACCGTTCCTGTGCATTCGGTGTCCTATGGACACCTGTTCCCTTCGCGGACATGTTCCCGACGTCATCATGTGACCGCACCCACGCTGAGCGCGTGTCCTGATTTGCGGACACTGTCCGGGTGCCCGAACATTTTAAAAGTACTTTTTCAGACAATCCAAAGTATTTTACAATAAAATTGCACCATTGCACATGTCTCAGACAAAACCCTGGCTTTCCACATACTTTTTGAACCTTTTTGGGGTGTTCGATCTGTTCGAAGCGCACCCCTCCACCCCTATAAAAGGCCACACCCCAAAGCTGATCTTCATTGTGCTTCTGGCTATTGCAGATTGACTTTTGCTGCCTTTGCTGCTCTTGCTGAGATTATCTCATCAACCCTGATGGCATCCATGGCTACTGCTTCTCCAGCTGGTGCTACATCTGCCTCAGCAGCACCCCCAACCCCTCCACCACCACCACCTCCCCAAGGGCCTGCAGAGGGGAACAGGCGTGAGGATGTAGAATAGGAGGATGAAGAGGATGAAGAGGATGAGGTTGTGGAAGTCCCTACTACCAGCACTCGTCGGGAGATTTGGGTGTGGCGGTTGTTTACCATTCATGGTGATGTACCAAAAGCATGTGCGAACAAGGTCACCTGCAACGAGTGCAAAATGGTGCTGAGTCGTGGGAGGCGTGGTTCGTACAGCTTTGGTATGACATCCATGAAGCGACACCTAACGTCGTTCCACGGTGGGGCCATTCGCAAGGTTGTACCTTGTGATGAATGTAGTAGGTTGAGTTCCTCTAACACATCCTCTGTTTCTGCTCCTCTCACCACAAGAGACACTCCTGTGGGAGAGCGCATCCCTCCAGCTGCCTCACAGGCCATTCACGATGCTGTCGACCTTTACCTTTCGAAGGTCACAATATTCTGTATGTACTGCGATGCTGTACTCTGCAGGGGGAGAGTCCTCGGAGTGCTTTCGAGACTGCAGTCACAAATCATGACAAGGTCTGCTGCCTACCTAAATATGGCCCACCCTACATCTTCCTCTCTCCACCTGCCCTTTCTTATCCCTGTGGTTGGTGTCCCCTCCCTACCCTCCTTTGCCCTCCTCTCCTAGTGTGTCCTGTGTAAAAAAAAAACAAAAAATATAAAAGAACAAAAATAAGAAAAGGCTCTTTTCAGTGCCGCCTTTCACAGATTAAAAATAGAAGTGGCAAATAAATAGTGCAGGGCCTTGTGCAATTTTTAGAAGTCCACGGACAGTTCAAAGACATATAAAGTTTTGGGGTGCTGCCCTAGCAAGACCAATGCACTTTTCTTTGGGAGGAAGTGGTGGCTCTGAAAAGAGCATTTTGGTGGTGTTTTTGTGTGTTTGAAAAACTTGAAATCGTCAACATCTACTGAAAAATAGTTGACTGTAATTCCAAAAAAGGTTGCAATGCATTTTGTAAATTTCTCAGAAAAATCTGATTTCCAGCATCAGTAAGATGGACTCCATCTCTGCGAAAAATGTATGTGCTACGAAACATAATATTTTCATTGTGAGAAGAGGACATGCCAACATCTCTTAGAAAGGCACAAACAGCTTTATTGACATTCCACCTTGCTTTCTCCATTTGTGGACCAAATGAAGAAGAACGCAGCCAAATTCGTCTTCGCGCAATATAAGAAAAAATTACATGGGAATTTGAAAACATGTCCATGACCTTCCCAAGTCCTTCTTTCATTGCAAATTGCAAAGAAATTCCAGACAGATGTCCTAAACTGTTCCCTCCACAATGAATTATAATTATGTCTGGATGATGCTCTGTCTCTAAAGTAGCACAGAGAGGTACCAAGTCCAGCCACTTCATTCAACGCACTCCATGCCAGTGCACTTCCACATGAGGGAATCCAAGATCTACAGCCACTCAACACCGTTCTGCATGCACCTCCAACCAATGTATCCATGAGTCTCCCAAAATCCCAATAATCTGTTTTCTTGAAACACACAGCCATAGCTATCTGTTCTTCTCTCGGGAAAAAGACTTTCTGACAAACTCTCTCCTTACACAACACACCCATTAAACTTTCCTGACAATCCCTTGCTCTGCTCATTCTCATTTGCATGTCTCTCCACCCCAAAACACCTGTATGTAATACACACTGTCCACGGGCTACCGCCATGTCCGCGGACATATTGAAAATCTGACCGTGGTAAATGTAAATTTAAATAGTGTGCCCCATTTCCCCTTTGAGGTTGACTCTGAAAAGAGCCGTTTTTTTGTTTTTTTTGCAGATGCTTGGCAGACATCAGTTATTTTGCGTTTTTTGGTTTTTATTTTCTTCTTACTTTGCTACTAAAATCTTCACATAACCTTCTCCAAAGCAACCCTTACATTCGAAAACAGCATAGCATTTCCCAAAAAGATAAGGAAATGCCATCTTCTTTAAAATAAATAGCATTACTGGAATCAATATTCTCATTATTACAGAAAAACATACATGCCTCGGTTGATTGCACACCTACCAATGTTTTGCTGAGGACAAAAAACAGAACTATTGTCCCATATTACCCTAGGTAGTAATCCAGAAAAAAATTACTTCGGCAGTTGTAAGGATGTTCATTATTGCTTGAACCAGGTGTTCCAAATCTGCCAACAAAGTTGGGGCACTGACATAGCCCAAATGGAAAGCACCATAATGCAAAACTACCACATGGGGACTGTTCATTCTGCCCATATCTTCACAAACTTGTAACATTCCCAATACATTGCAATCAGGCACAGTGCTCCACACGACCTCCACTCCTTTAATATCAAAATTGTTTGCCACATGCCTGCATTGAGCATACTGCTGTAAACCATGCACAAACATATCTCCAAGCACCAACACCCTGACTTTCTTCACCTCTGCCATCTTCACTACAAACAGCCTCTTTCAACACAAATCCACAACCTCAACATCTGATTGGCTGATCCCTACTGTCCCCTTTCCATGCTGGATTTGCTGGAAAACCCCGGATGTGGCACGCCCTATCCGCGGACAGCCGCAATGTCCGCGGAGCGCGTAACTTTAGACAGCCCTTCTACACTTTCCACTTCACTCTCTGTGCCATTCCCTCATTGGATACAGCTAAGCAGTCACACAACCATCCACCAATCACATCCAACACCTCTACATCTAACTCCATCATCAGAGTTCAGCACTTCAAATATACTGTTGATCACTCTGAGTACAAGTCTCATATCATTGGAAAGCACCTACTACAGAAACTACTGTACAAGTCTCCAAGATTTCTACACACTGCCACATGCATATCCACATGCATGAATACAAACTACAAGTATGCATATTGTATTCACAGTACATGTACAACTCTTATGATTGCATATAAACAGAGTAATGCCACTCAACCTGTATAACCTATAAAATTAACTTATTGCAATTTTCCCATCTGCTATAATCAACTGTCACTTCCAAACCTGTCTGCTATCTACAACACAGCTTTAAAAAACCAAGTGAATTTCATACACTTAATATTCTACTCATTTGCAAAGCATGTTGAAATAACATATTATAAATAAAATATAAAGGCTGCACATAGTCAAATGAAATGCATGCATACACTATGTTCAGATATCAAACAAGAATACTACTACAAAAACATAAAAATCAACGTCTAAATTAACATCAGTGCTACAAACACACAAAATTACTAACTTCTTTCTTTTACAATTGCAGTGAAGACCACTCTCCTGAAAAGCAGAAGCATCTGAACAAACAACATCTCCGAATAAACCTGCTCCTTCCACAAATAAAGAGTAAGTACAATACTACCTTAATATTCTTACTGTTACTCAAACACACTGTGTGGTTCATTCATGTAATTTGTGCACCAAAAAAATGAAGATTTCTGAACCATTCTGCCCACAAATCCCCATTTATTAAACAGGGATTAGCAGACAGAATGGCATACAATTCCTCGTTTTTTGGAACACAAACAACATAACTCAACCCCTAGAATGTTAGTATTACAAAACAAAGAACTGTTTTATACCATTAGATTTACTATTAGTGCTTCTTCTCACCACTAGCTCACTTTCTACTGTCATCTGAACCGCAGTATAGTAACACACAAATAGAAAAAGAATAGCCTTCCCAACTAATTGTAGCTGCCCAATGCACAATCACACACCACCACATAAATCTTCACCATCATACTCAGACACTCATGCACACAGCACAAAAACATTGCTGACCGGCCCAACCCATACCTTCTTTTTTTTCCAACCGACCCCAAAGAATGCCTACCAAAAATCAAGTCCGTAGAAAGCAACACAGAAATAGAGCAAATGAAAATAAAAGTGTCCAAAATAAGCATCCATCTCTAGCAGAGTTTGTACAAAAAGTTCAAACAAAACAGCTAATATAATCATTTAGCGGAAAACAACTTCCAGTACAGAAACTTTGTCTCCTCTATCAAAATGGAAAACAAAACAGAAAATGATTAAGAAGAATTCAGCTACCACTACTGCTATAACTGCTCCTATAAATCTTGAGATAGTGGCAAGTAACCATACCAAAAAAAGTATTTTAGCAAAAACTTTCTGCCACAGAGACCTTCAGAATCTTATAAAAACAGGAGGCAAATCGTGCACAACCCTTAAAACCTACCGTAGAAAATTAATCTTAGAAGCTTTGATAGACAGTGCAATCCTTCTCAAGAGAAAGTTATTTATTTTAGTGTTAAACAGAATGAAACCACTAACAAAACTAACTACTAAATTACAAAAAAGACTTCTCAATGAACGGAATGTCAACAAAGATAACTTCTTAAATATCTGTGGATGTGAATGGAGTCACACCATGAGCACAGAACCATATTTTAATGAAGGAGCATACAAACAAAACCAAACAAACACAATTGCCATACATAACGCAATCTTCTAGATAGTACAGCCAAAGATCTACTCGAAGAAATCGACCATATCCAGAAAAAATATTTTGGAAGTGAAAGCCACTTACAAAATGCAATAGCTTTACAACAGACTAGCAACAATTGTACATACATAACAGTGGACGAGGTAATGACAAACTTAATAATACCATAATGCAACAAGAAATACTGCTTACAAAAATATCCCCAGAAAACTAAGTATTATGTCTCCATTCAACTGAACCAGAAGGTCCAGGACACAAATGGCCATGCACGTCAATGTGTAACATTGCCAAAAAATCTTTCAAATCTTTACACCAGTTCCTCAATCAGTATGTGAAAGGCAAAGACAAAATCAATATTAAACTTCTGCAAAATATGGATACCTTTCCAGTGCGCAAATACACAGGACTACAAGGACATTCATTAGCCTGCATTTGAGGACCTATTTTCAAAAGCACCTTCCATCATATCAAAATGATATCAACACATCATTCAACTATAAGAAATCTAGTCTACAAACTGTACTATGCAAAAACTCCTGCTTTAGCACTAGCCAATTTAAATAACAATCTTCTACATGGTACAGCCAAAGATCTACTTGAAGAAATCGACCATATCCAGAAAAAATATTTTGGAAGTGAAAGCCACTTACAAAATGCAATAGCTTTACAACAGACTAGCAACAATTGTACAGATGGCAACCTTCTACTACACACATACAAAAAAGAAATACTAACATTTAAAAGTACATCTGCTGAAGTACCAAACCATGTATGTCTGTGTTGCCGCATAACTTTTTATAAAAGTAACACAAAAACTATAGACATAACATACAAAATAGAAGACAATGAAGATTCCAAATGGTTTGAATTAGCTCTCTACCTTGTAGCAGAAAACAAATAGAAAATAAATAACCCCTTAATAATTTGCAGTTACTGCACTACAAAACTTGACAACAACCAAACTCCTTCACATGCTATCACAAATAACTTGGAATTATTCCCACTACCAAAACCCCTGTAACAACTCAATTTATATGTGAGCATCATAATTCAAACAGTGCTCCCATTTCAAGCAATAATACGCCTTCAACCAAAAACAGCAAAATTACCTCCCTCTGAATAGGTGAAAGGCATTCATGGCAAAGTAGTTTATTTGCCATTAGATCTAAAAGAAAATGTGCACACTCTGGGAGTGCAACGTCCAATAGAGCAATCTTTCATTATCTTAGTAAATGGTGTACCTTAAAAAGACAAAATAATTTGGCAACAACTCGTAGACTTACAGAAAGTTAGACAAGCCTTGCAATATCTAAAAGACAATAATGAATACTTCAAAGAAATAAATATTGAAGAAAACATGAGGGAAACAACTGAAATAATTCAAGAGTCACCAGAAACAGGTCAATTTGAACTTCTAGATCCTGCTACAGTATCCAATATTTTAGACCATTATACAATTCATCCATTACACTCTAATGACACCACAGATGATGCACTAAAAACTTACCAAATGTGACAAACCAAAGGATCACCAATCAGCATATGGGAAAAAAGTATAGAGGCACATGATTTTCCTCTACTCTTTCCTACTGGCAAAGGAGGAAGGTACGATGATAGATCTATTCAGATAACAGCATCCGAATACCGCTCATTACGAATGTATTCTGAAGATCCCAGATTTAGACAAAATGTGGAATACATGTTCGACCTACTCTTTGAAAGTTAACAAGCAACTCTATGTTACGGAGTTGCACACACATTGAAATCAGGAACCCACTTTCAAAATATGTCAGCTACGCAATTAATACAATAAGTGCAAGAAAAAGATGAGGTTTTAAAATCAAGCATTACAAATCTGTCAGCAAACATGCGTGGTACTAAAGATTACTGGTTCTGACGTCACAGAGATGTACGTTGTATGATAAGAAATTTGGTCAAGACAGTGATGCCACTGTTTTACAAGTTATCGAAAAATATGTCACTTGTGAAATTCCATCAAAAGTAACAAATTGTGATCTTCATGCACAAATAGTACCTTTTCAAAGACACAAATGTGGCAAATACAAAAACAAAGGGAAATACGACACCAAATGCTGCTTTGGTTTCCCTAGACCAGTTACAGAAACAGGTGAAGTAAACAACTTCATGTCTTCAGTTAGACATAGTGTTAAAAGTAAATCACCTAAGAACACTTATTACATAAAAAGAACAGAAGAAGGAAAATATATCAATGATTACAATGCAATCATTTCCCTCTTATGGAATGCAAACATAGATGTGCAGTACATTGCAGACAATTCCACTGCAGTTGCACGATATGTTACAGCCTACTTAACAAAAGCAGAAAAAACAGAGCTTCAAGACCTCTGGAATGACCGATTATCGGACAAAACACTATCTCAGAAATTGTACAGTTTAGGCATAAAAATGCTCTCTTATAGAGAAAGTGGCTGCTATAACACTGCAGATCGTTTAACTGGTACTGCTTTGTATGGAAAATCTGAAAATATAGTATGGCTAAGTCTTGGTCCTGCTAAATCTAGAAAAAGAGTTCTCAAATCATACGATGACATAGAAACAATAGCTAAAAATGATCCCAACAGCCAATACATTTTGAAAAACAATTTACTAGACACATACTAGGAGTACCACTTTGGAAACCATGTGTCTATACCACATAGCCCAAAACTTCACATACAAAAATAATATAAAACCTGATGAAAAAAAAGGTAGATATAGAGTGACTAATTGTGAAGGCAGCTTAGTGAAACTTACCAATCCAAGTTTAATTAATCATATCAAATTGTCATTAACAACTCCTCAACATAAAGAACTATATTACATGTCCCTGCTACAACTTTTTAAACCATGGAGAAAAGAAGAAGAGATAGTAGAAAACTATAACAACTATGAAGACGCTTTCAAAGCAAATGAAAGCACTGTAACCAATGTACACTACACACAGTACAAAACAATGTTGCACAATGAACAGCAACACGAAGAAGAAATCCAGGACCAACTAGATAAGGACACTCCCGACAGTAGTCAACCTTATGTAACAGGAAGCCAAGAACCACTGGGACAGCCACTAATAGCAAATGAGGCCGAATTAGCTATGACAGAAGTAAAAAACACCATGTGTCACTATGAAGAAGATACAGAAGACTTAACTGTACTACAATCAAAATTGAACAAAGAGCAGTGTACCATTTTTCAAGAAGTAACAAAACAAATTGCACATGGTGTACAACATGAAAAAAAGAATGTACCTGTCTGAATTACAAACCTATACTACTGTACGTCAGTGGTGAAGCTGGTTCAAGCAAAACATTCTTAATCAAAATTATCAGCAAATTCCTTCAAAAATTGACAAACAACAAATTGTCAGCCGTTGTAAATGCCCCCTTAGGTTTAGCTGCCTACAACATAGGCGGTGTCACTTTACACCAATTACTACTCCTTCCAGTAGAACACCAAAAGAAATTAGAATATTAAAAACTTTCTACAGAAGCTGCAATGGAACTACGCAGAGTGTTAAAACAAATTAAAATGGTACTAATAGATAAAGTGAGCATGGTCTCCAACCTAATATTGGCTTTAGATTACAAGAAGTACTGAAAACAAACTATGAAGAGCTCTTTGGAGGAAAACACATTATTGTTTTCGGAGATCTTCTTCGATTGACACCAGTGAAAGCTGAACCTATTTTTAAAACCTTAGGACACAAACGCTGCCGTAAAACTGTTGGCAGCATAGGAAAAGTCAACCTTTGGCAACATTTCCAATACAGAGAATTAACAGAAAACTTGTGCCAATCTGCAGACCACACTTATGCCAACATTTTTAAAAGTATTAGAGTTGGTGTACTATCTCAAGAAGCACAAGCAATATTAAAAACCAAGCACATCCATGCACTTTATGGCCATAACTCATGTGCTAATGATGTCATGGAACAATTAGCACATACAAATGTCAATTGTATGTCCTTAATGCCAACTCTTGCAAGCTGTTCCAAACTCAATGAAACAATGTTGAAAAAAGAAATGCAACCAATAGTTGAAATTTGCTCCACAGACAAATTGGACGTACATGGTATGACACTACCCATGTGTCAACAAGCCACAACAAGACTAAATACTTTAGGAAATTCTATCTCCAACACAGCTGGTTTGGAGACAACATTAAAATTATACTTAAACTGTAGAGTAATGCTTAAACGTAACCTTGACGTGGAGCAAGGACTACTTAATGGAGCACTTGGTACAGTTGTTGGCTTTCAAACATACCCACGTGACAACAACTTTCAGTTTTTCAATATTCTCTTTGACAAACTTTCAGAAGTAAAAAGGATAGGGCGCTCAACAGCTTGATTCCTTCTTTTCAAAGACATGTATGTACGCAGAGAACAATTTTCTCTAACTCTAGCATACGCGGTCACCATTCACAAATCACAAGGTCTTACCCTGGATAAAGCATTGATAGATATTGGTAACACAGTCTTTAAAGAAGGCATGGCTATGTATCACGATCATGCTTACGTACACTTGACGGTCTATTTCTAATCAACTTTGATGCAAGTAAAGTAAACGCTGATATTCCTTGCATTTTAGAATACAGTAGACTATATTCACTATACACCCCCATCTAAAAACATATCCTCTTTGTCAGGGGCAGGTCTGGCCAAAGACCATATTCTGTTGGAACTGTAGGGCCTGGGATCATGAAGACATCTAGACCCAGAAGGCTGTTGTACTTAAAAAGGCTGTTATGCCCTTTCTGTAGACATATTGCAGCCCAAGACTACAAATCCCAGCATTTGACACACCAGGACTACATTTCCCAGCATGCTCGGCGGACTCGCGAGCCAATGGGAAGCCGCGCTGGGTGTGGCGCGCGAATGCGCATGCGCGAGCCCCAAGGCACGGGGCTTGTGCTCGAGACATCGAGGAGAGCGGACGTGTGCCCAGCAGCTCCTCGGAATTCACACGCGAGGGGCCCAGAGCCTCCGGAGGAACCATCCGGCCCCTCGCTTCACAAAGATAAGTGCCGCTCAGCTCACGGAAAGTCTGGGTTATACGGGGGAAGCGCAGGGGGCATTTCCCAATCCCTCCAGAGCCCCTGCGCCGCCACATAGAAGCTAAGTGGGCGGGCTTCGGGGAGAGAGTTCTGATCAGTGGTTGTGTGCAGACGACTTTATATGTGGATGTTTTCACCTGTTTTCGTCTCTTGAAACATACGCCGGAACGGCGTACGAGGCGGGAGCGCATTACTGTGCAAAAGGCACTCGGTCTGAAGGAAGATCGAATATTGGCAAAATATAGATCCTGGGAATCTAAGGCCACGTGCGGCAACGCACCCCAAGGGAACCTGAATCCTTGAATGCACGGAATGCGGAATGCTGAATGCGTGTAAAGTGTGTTTGGGAAAGTGAGAGTGAGAGACTAACACAACCAGAAGGCACACGCTAATGCTTGTCCTTGTTTTTTCCTTTCAGTGAGCATCAGATCACCTGACCGCAAGGACGTGGCACAGGACTCGACAGCCTTTGCAGGACAGGACTTAAAGACAGAAGTTTAAGCTAAGTGTGCTTGTGCAAAGACGTTTGTTTATGAGAATTGTAACTGGACTCATATCATGTTTGCCAATTCAAGTTTGTTTAAACTTCATGTTCAGGGGAGAATGTACATGATATGTTGAAAGGGCAATCTAGTGTGAAGGGAAAACATCTTTACATGTAAAGGTGTTACAAACACTGGCAGCAACCAGTTCAGGAAAAGTGTGCAGTCATCGTTTATCCTAAAGTTCCCAGTCCCATCCATAACCTCTCCCTATCCCTCAATCCGGTTACCCTAAAATCCCTCTACCTATCCACTCATCGAGTCCCTAACCCTCCTTCCCCGCTCTGGTTACGGAGGTCTGTGTAAGCCTTGACTTGCAGACACTGAGACCATTGAGGGGGTGGTTGGTACTGCTTCGCTCCCGCGCCTTGGACCTGGGTACCACGACAGAAGCACAAGCCCACGTAATATTCAGGCGCCCGAGTGGTGTAGCCAGCCCCCATACCGTCATGGAGGAGATCGCCAAGGTCCTGCAAGACTTGCAGGGTGAGTTGGCTGCGTCCAGACAGGACTATGCCACCTTATCTGCGCAGGTGCGTAGTTTGACAGCCCAAACCGCACCTTTACCAGGACATACCCCAGTACAGGTGCAAGTCACCCCGGAACCCGTAGTTCCTCTAGCACCACCTGAGCGATATGGTGGCGATCCGCAGACATTTTCCACTTTCATCACGCAGTGTCGCCTCCATTTCCTTACTAAACCGGCAGCATTCCGATCAAATCAATCTAGGACTGCTTTTGTTATCTCCTACCTCACAGGAGATGCTGCAGCATGGGCAAATCCCTTAGTACAAAAAGATAATACAATCCTATATGACTGGGACGAGTTCCTTAGCGACTTTGAGAAAATATTCAACCGAAGGGCTTCCACCTTGTGTAAGGATCGGGAGTTGCTGACTTTGAGGCAGGGGAATAAGGAGCTGGTGACGTATGTAACCCAGTTTAATCGATTGGTAGCGGAAGCCGAGTGGCCACGCGACAAATGTATGTCCCTATTTTATCAGGGGCTAAGGGATGATATTAAAGACCTAATTGCCCAGGTTGACCCCCAACCCCGAGAATGCTCAGATATGATCGATCTGGCCATGCGGTTGGATCACCGTCAGGCAGAACGACGGGGGGATAGGAAAAAAGGGGAGTCACGTTCAGTAGCAAGGTTCGATCAGTCTAAAGGGACACGAGGCACAATGGACAAGTCGGACGGAGATGAGCCAATGCAAATTGGGTCAATCCGAGGTCCCCTATCTAAAGAAGAAAAAGAACGGAGGAGAAAGGATGGTGTTTGTATGTATTGTGGGAAGTCGGGACATTTTGTTCGTGAATGTCCCACCAAGCCCAAGACTCAGGGAAACGCTTCGGCTCGCCGGTAGTGGGGGTTACCCGGCCGAGCCTGACCAATAGCAGGGCCCCAATTACAGGTTCTCCCAATTTCGCCCCACATGTCTCGTTAAGGGGGTGTCTTGGGTTTCAGGGACTATTTAAAGAGGTCACTATGTTGATTGACTCGGGGGCAACAGGTAATTTTATAGACACTCAGTTTGCAGTCAAGCTGGGTATCCCTACGCAGCGAAAGGCGAAACCTGAACCCGTGCGTGCTGTAGATGGTACGCCTCTATGTTCCGGACCCATTACACATAACACTATTTCAGTGTCCCTAAGTAGCGGAAAAGGGCATTGGGAACATATTGCTTTTGACTTAATTGCCGCCCCGCAATTCGGCCTTATTTTAGGATTACCTTGGCTGAGAAAACATGACCCTCAGATTCAATGGACCGCCGGATTGGTAGAATTTAATTCTTCCTATTGTCAGGAGCATTGTAAGCGGCCGATATCTTCGACCCCTCAAGTTGCAAGCGTTACGGGTGGTCAACCCGAGGTGCGCCCGGAGGACCTGCCCGCAGAATACTCCGATTACTTAGACGTCTTTAACAAGAAGGCCGCAGAAACCTTACCCCCACATCGGGCATTCGACTGCCGTATAGACCTAGAACCTGGGGCTACTTTACCATGCAGTCGTATATATGCCTTGACCGAGGCTGAAAACGAGCACCTCCGAGAGTATATAACAGCCAATTTGCAAAATGGCTTTATTAGACACTCTAACTCACCGGTATCCTCCCCTTTGTTCTTCGTACCGAAGAAGTCCGGGGAACTTCGGACTTGCATAGATTACCGCGGGGTGAATCGGATAACCATCAAAAACCGTTACCCACTTCCACTCATCCCAGTCCTTCTAGATCAGGTTAGGGACGCGGTCATCTATACTAAGCTGGATCTTCGTGGCGCATACCATCTAGTGCGAGTGCGCGAAGGTGACGAATGGAAAACCGCCTTCCGAACAAAATTCGGGTTATATGAATATCAGGTTATGCCGTTCGGTCTATGTAACGCACCCGCTGCTTTCCAACATTTTCTAGATGAGGTTCTTAGAGAATATCTGGACGTATGTGCCGTCGTGTACATTGATGACATCCTCATCTATTCCCATAGTCTTCAAGAACATATCCAGCATGTACGCGCTGTCCTACAAAAATTAAGGGAACACCAACTCTATGCCAAACTAGAAAAATGTGAATTCCATCGGACCACAGTGGAATTCCTGGGTTATTACCTTACTCCGACAGGCGTGCAAATGGATCGCAAAAAGGTACAGGCCGTTCTAGATTGGGCCCCACCAGCCAATGTAAAGGACGTGCAATCCTTCTTGGGATTTGCGAACTTCTATAGAAGGTTTGTCAAGAATTTCTCTGAGCTGGTTACCCCAATCACGAGACTTCTACGCAAAGGCTGCCCATTTGTTTGGGACGCCTTGGCTGAACAGGGATTTCAACGACTCAAGAAGGCCTTTACTGATGCTCCGGTACTAAAACATCCCGACTTGTCCCAACCATTTGTGGTGGAAACGGACGCTTCCAGCTATGCTTTAGGGGCTGTATTGTCCCAACGAGATCCTCAGACGGGCCTATTGCATCCTGTGGCCTATTACTCGAGGAAACTGCTCCCTGCTGAGGTTAACTACATCATAGCAGATAGGGAGCTGTTGGCCATAAAGGCAGCGTTTAGCGAGTGGCGACATTATTTAATGGGGGCACGTCACACTGTGACGGTTATTACCGACCACCGCAATCTTCAATTCATTAGAACGGCCAAGACCTTGAGTCCACGTCAGCTACGCTGGGCCCAATATTTTGCTGAGTTTGATTTTATCATCACTTACAGACCCGGAACTAACAATCGGAAAGCTGACATCCTGTCTCGCTATCCAGAAAAAGTCCTTAAGGAAACAGAAACAGTGTCCCGGCCAATAGTTTCTCTGGAGCGAATAGTGGGCTTAACCACTAATCTTTTCGAGAGTGTCCAACAAGGACTCTCCATACATGATCTGCATCAATGGTGCAAACAAGACTCCCAAAATACCATTAAAGATGGACTTCCGTATCATGGACAAGCCTTGTACTTGCACACAACCCATTTACAAGAAAAGGCCATGTCCTGGTGCCATGATTCATCGCTAGCAGGTCACCCTGGTAAGGCAAAAACATTAGAATTAGTAGCAAGACATTTCTGGTGGCCAAAGTGGCGACTTGATGTTCAACAATACGTGCGACAATGTGCGGTTTGCGCTCAAAACAAGTCTGATCACCAGAAACCCGCAGGTCTTCTTCGTCCTTTGCCGACTCCTACTATACCATGGCACACAGTCACCATGGACCTCATAGTTGAGTTCCCACAAGTGCAGGGCTATACCTCAATACTGGTGGTGGTGGATGCCTTTTCAAAAATGGCTCACTTCATCCCTTGTAAAGGGGTCCCGACAGCCAAGGAAATTGCCGAATTATTCCTTCAGAATGTGGTTCGCCTTCATGGCCTCCCGTGCCGTGTGATAACAGATAGGGGTCCGCAGTTTACTTCTAGGTTCTGGCGTGAGTTTTGTAACATCATCGGTATGGAAATCCGACTGTCCTCTGGTTATCATCCTGAGACAGATGGCCAAACCGAACGCGTGAACCAGGGGCTGGAACAGTTTCTACGCTGCTTGGCCGCAGGACGAGAGACAACCTGGGTTCAACACACTTGGCTAGCGGAATTGGCATATAACAATGCTGTTCACTCCTCCACAAAACGGTCCCCGTTCTTCTGCTTGTATGGAAGACATCCACGGATCTTACCCTTATCCGTACCAACAGCAGAAGCTGTGCTGCCTACACTGGCAGGACAACGGATCGGAATAGAGCAGGTTTGGAAGGAGGTGCAGGATAATCTCATAAGAGCCAAAAAGACTTATAAAATCTATGCAGATAAACATCGACGTGCCAGCCCAGTGTATCACAAGAATGATTTAGTTTGGTTGTCCACCCGCAATTTGCGGCTAGAGGGGCCCAAAAAATTACAACCCCGCTATTTGGGCCCGTTTAGCGTACAAAAGGTAATTAACCCAGTAGCGGTTCGATTGACTCTACCATCCCAGATGAAGATCCATCCTACTTTCCATACATCGCTGTTAAAACCAGCACCCCATGGCACACGTACCCAAAAAACACCCCCCGTACTCGTACAAGGGGAACCTGAATACGAAGTACGAGCCATTTTGAACTCCAAGAAATTAAAGAACGGACAACTTTATTATTTGATTGATTGGGTGGGGTACGGGCCCGAAGACCGCTCCTGGGAACCCTCACATCATGTGCATGCACCACGATTACTGCGCACTTTTCATAGAAATTACCCTGATAAACCCGGGGGCTCTGCCTTCCGTGGGGGGGGGAGTGCTGTCAGGGGCAGGTCTGGCCAAAGACCATATTCTGTTGGAACTGTAGGGCCTGGGATCATGAAGACATCTAGACCCAGAAGGCTGTTGTACTTAAAAAGGCTGTTATGCCCTTTCTGTAGACATATTGCAGCCCAAGACTACAAATCCCAGCATTTGACACACCAGGACTACATTTCCCAGCATGCTCGGCGGACTCGCGAGCCAATGGGAAGCCGCGCTGGGTGTGGCGCGCGAATGCGCATGCGCGAGCCCCAAGGCACGGGGCTTGTGCTCGAGACATCGAGGAGAGCGGACGTGTGCCCAGCAGCTCCTCGGAATTCACACGCGAGGGGCCCAGAGCCTCCGGAGGAACCATCCGGCCCCTCGCTTCACAAAGATAAGTGCCGCTCAGCTCACGGAAAGTCTGGGTTATACGGGGGAAGCGCAGGGGGCATTTCCAAATCCCTCCAGAGCCCCTGCGCCGCCACATAGAAGCTAAGTGGGCGGGCTTCGGGGAGAGAGTTCTGATCAGTGGTTGTGTGCAGACGACTTTATATGTGGATGTTTTCACCTGTTTTCGTCTCTTGAAACATACGCCGGAACGGCGTACGAGGCGGGAGCGCATTACTGTGCAAAAGGCACTCGGTCTGAAGGAAGATCGAATATTGGCAAAATGTAGATCCTGGGAATCTAAGGCCACGTGCGGCAACGCACCCCAAGGGAACCTGAATCCTTGAATGCACGGAATGCGGAATGCTGAATGCGTGTAAAGTGTGTTTGGGAAAGTGAGAGTGAGAGACTAACACAACCAGAAGGCACACGCTAATGCTTGTCCTTGTTTTTTCCTTTCAGTGAGCATCAGATCACCTGACCGCAAGGACGTGGCACAGGACTCGACAGCCTTTGCAGGACAGGACTTAAAGACAGAAGTTTAAGCTAAGTGTGCTTGTGCAAAGACATTTGTTTATGAGAATTGTAACTGGACTCATATCATGTTTGCCAATTCAAGTTTGTTTAAACTTCATGTTCAGGGGAGAATGTACATGATATGTTGAAAGGGCAATCTAGTGTGAAGGGAAAACATCTTTACATGTAAAGGTGTTACAAACACTGGCAGCAACCAGTTCAGGAAAAGTGTGCAGTCATCGTTTATCCTAAAGTTCCCAGTCCCATCCATAACCTCTCCCTATCCCTCAATCCGGTTACCCTAAAATCCCTCTACCTATCCACTCATCGAGTCCCTAACCCTCCTTCCCCGCTCTGGTTACGGAGGTCTGTGTAAGCCTTGACTTGCAGACACTGAGACCATTGAGGGGGTGGTTGGTACTGCTTCGCTCCTGCGCCTTGGACCTGGGTACCACGACACTCTTCCACAAAAAGGAAAAACGTTATAAAAGAAAACTACTTCAAACAGAAATGCAACAGGATCTCACTGCAAATCCTCCAAAGAGAGTAAAAGAAGCTAATACTTCATCCATTACCACAACCAAAGAAGAATCTATTACTCAAAGTAACTCAGGTACTTCTTCAAAGAAGCAACACACACTCCGAAAAAATGACTTGGACACAGAACTATCTGGTCCATTCAAATTTTCAAATATACCTGGTGTAAATTGCTATGCAAATGTAGCAATCAATATTCTATTTCAATTGCCACCAATTGTTGACAACATTTACTTACACATTACAGACCAATTATGTTTGCAAATGTTAGTCCTTCATAGAAATGCAAACAGCAATCCTGACAACACATATAGTGTTCATGGAATAAGACAAGAATTGGACTACTGTGCTGAAATGGTGAAATTCACTATAAACTCACAAGAAGATCCACGAGAATTTCTAATATACTTACTGCATTACTGGAAAACAAAAACATACCTATAAATGAAATCTTACAGATTTCATACATGTGGAAACATACATGCACTCTCTGCAACAATGTAGCACAGGAACAAATCCCTAATGAGCGCTTCGTGTATGTATCCATACCTAATTGTGAATCCGTTCCATTTCAGCAACTTCTACAAAATGCAAACCATGGCAGATTATGTACTACCTGCAATTCAGGTAATCGCTCCACCTTACTAATACAAACACATAGTAAATACCTAATACTAATGCTTCTACGTTACAATGCAGATGGTACCAAAAACAACTGCAAGCTGACTGGATTCACACATGGTCAAGTATCACTTGGTAAGAAAACCTTCACAACAATAGGTATAATCTACCACGCAGGAGCCACAACCAATGCAGGTCACTACACTGCATATACAAAAAAAAATGTGGATGGTTTGAATGTAATGATAGTACTATTACTCTAAAGCAGAGATTACCAACAAATCTTAAAACCAAAATGTAATAACTAATCTGTACTTAAACATTACCAAAACTTCAATTAGAAAACTATAAACAGTTAGAATACGCCAGCAGGTATCTAACTGCTCCAAGATGTTTCAACAACCAAACAAATAAATCAATACCACTAATAACTAATCTGTGCCTAAACATTAATAAAACTTCAATTAAACAAACTATAAACAGTTAGAATACGCCAACAGGTATCTAACTGCCCTAAGATTCTATAACAACCAAACAGATAAATCAATACCACTAAATTATAAGAAGAAATAAACAGTTAGAATACGCCAACAGGTATCTAACTGCCCCAATATTCTGCAACAAACAAACAGATAAATCAATACCACTAAATTATAAGAAGAAATAAACAGTTAGAATACACCAATATGTATCTAACTGCTCCAAAAATCTGCAACAACCCAACGGATAGATCAGCAACTTGAGAATATAAATAAAAAACTATAACCAGTTAAAATTCACAACATGTATCTAACAATCTGCAACAAGCCAACAGATAGAACATTAGCCAGAAACAAGTGAACACTGAAAACAAACAAATATACTGTAGCATAACAAAAAAAGGTTTTTTTTAATCCAACATGGATTTTTTTTTCCCACAGACCCAATGATTTAAAAAAACAAATACAGAAACTGAGAAAATTGCACAGTACACTGGTTTGTAAACTACTAAATATGAGGGTAAAAACAAAGATGAAATGTCTATTATGCAATGTAATAAGTCTTTATAAAATACCTACACTAACATGATCTTTTCTTTTATCACAGAAATTGAAAAAGAATATCTGCTCCAGTTACCCAACTCATGAAAAAAATATATCCAATCACAAAAAATCAAACAAAAAGTATATTCCAATAGAACGGATAAATACTGCTGCATAACAGAACTGTTGAAGCAAACATCTAACCATACACCACAATACAAAATCGTTTCTTCCATGGCTATGTTATACTGCAGTGCTTGTTACCAAACTCTACAATCTAAATGACATGACGTAGCCAAAACTTCACATACAAACTGTACAAATCAAAGAGTACACAAACTGTAGATTTGCAAATATTTGATAGATATTCAATTCTATGGGTTTGATCTATGGGTGTGATATGCTGCGGTGGTTGTAGCTAGGGCCAAGAGTCTTGTGTGCATGGCTGGCCGCAACCACCGCAGCATATCACATCCATAGATCACACCCATAGAATCAAACATTTTAACTATGCCATATGAGCATTTTTTATGTCTGCGGACACTGTGCGTGTTCTAAGAACAGTTTCAATTTCCCTGTGGACAGTACGGACAAGAATAGTGTCCTTAGGACACCCCCAAGTTGACTGATTACGGACATCCTGGACAGCGTGGATGTCTGCGGACAAGACAAACACAACGGGGGTGACTGCCACCTAAATAAATACAGCATTTGACCCATCTGTTACTCCCCCACCCTCCCCAAACACTCTTACACACCAACACACTCCCCCATTTGTAACTGCGCTGTCCGCGGATGTCCGCAGATCCAAGATGGCGGCCGCATCGGAACAATCTGATGCACTTCATGCTCTTCACCATCCAATCAGTGAACACGTCACATGTCCGCAGACATGACGCAAGCCGATCAGCCAATCGGTTTCATGTCCGCGGAGCGAACAGGGAAGTGAGTCCACGGAGCGGACATAGATATCACTCATTTTTGTAGACCTACTTTTTGATCGTTTTTAAAAAAACTACTGGACGGATTTTCATCAAATTTACAAAAGCACGCTTTCGGGACCAAGCCGCTGCTCCTGCCGCAAATTTGGTGAAAATCCATCCAGCGGTTTGGGCTGTAGGCGTGCGCAAATGTTTTTTCCCCATTCAGTCTATGAGAAAAAAAGAAATGTGTGGACCCCCCTATAACTTTGCCCCCCTGGACCAAACCTCACCAAACTTTGCAAAAAAATTCAGAGTGGCCCATATACTTGCAAAGTTTGGTGAGGATTCATCGAGGGAGAGCGAAGTTATAAGCTGCCCAAAAAGTGCTCTTCCTATGGGATTAGCAAAGTTATAGGGGGGGGTCCCAAAACTTCTGTTTTTCCCATACACTGAATGGGGAAAAAACTTTGCTCACGTCTACAGCCCAATCCCCTGGACGGAGTTTCACCAAATTTGTGGCAGGAGCAGCGGCTTGTTCCTGAAAGTGTGCTTTTGTAAATTTGGTGAAAATCCGTCCAGTAGTTTTTTTTTTTAAATGACCAAAAAGTAGGTCACAAAAAATTAGTGATATCTATGTCCACTCTGAGAACACATTTCCCTGTTCGCTTCGCGGACAGGACACAGATTGGCAGATCGGCTCGCGTCATGTCCGCAGACATGCGAAGTTTTCGTTGATTGGATGGTGAAGAGCGTGAAGTGCATCGGATTGTTTCGATGCGCCCGCCATCTTGGATCCGTGGACATCCGCGGATAGCGCAGTGACAAATGGGGGACAAATACAACCTTGGCAAGTGTGTTGGTGTGTAAGAGTCTTTGGGGAGGGTAGGGGAGTCAGAGATGGGTCAAAAGCTGTATTTATTTAGGTGGCAGGCACCCCCGTTGTGTTTGTCTTGTCCGCAGACAGCCGCGCTGTCCGGGATGTCCGTAATTAACCAAAATGAAGGTGTCCTAAGGACACTATACCTGTCCTTACTGTCTGCAGGCAAGTTGAAACTGTTCTATGAACATGCGCAGTGTCCAGAATGTCCGCAATTAAACAAAATAGAGGTGTCCAAAGGAACTATACTTGTCCGTACTGTACGCAAGCAAAATAGAACTGTTCTTAAAACACGTGCGGTGTCTGGGATGTCCGTAATTATCTGAAATGGGGGTGTCCTAAGGACACTATACTTTTCCGTGCTGTACGCAAGCAAAATCAAACTGTTCTTAGAACACGCGCGGTGCCCGGGATGTCCGCAATTATCCAAAATGGGGGTGTCCTATTGACACTATACCTGTCCGTACTGTCCTCAAGCAAGATCAAACTGTTCTTAGAACATGCGTGGTATCCGGGATGTCCGTAATTATCCAAAATGGGGGTGTCCTAAGGACACTATACCTGTCCGTACTGTCCGCAGGCAAGATGAAACTGTTCTTATAACACATTCGGTGTCCGGAATGTTCGCAATTAACCAAAATGAAGGTGCCCTAAGGACACTATACCTGTCCGTGGTGTACACAAACCCTGTTGTGTTCCTCACAAAATGAATGCGGTAGCTCATATAGCCAGTTAAAATGTTTGATTCTATGGGTTTGATATGCTGCGGTGGTTGAGGCCAGGGCCTAGAGACTTGGGTGCATGGCTGTTCTATTCTATGTGTATGATCTATGGGTGTGATATGCTGCAGTGGTGGTTGCCAGGACCTAGAGTCTTGGGTGCATGGCCGTTTGATTCTATGTGTATGATCTATGGGTGTGATGTGCTGTGGTGGTTGTGGCCAGGGCCTAGAGTCTTGGGTGCATGGCCAAAGCCCGTAGCATGTGAACAAAAACTTTGTTAAAGGGACGTTATAGTTAAGTTGCGCTACTAAAAACCTAGGAAATTCAGTGAAAAAACTTTCTTAAAGGGACGTTATGGTTCCAAGTAAAACCGAAAAACTCTTGAAATTCACCAGTTATGGTAAGCTCAGCAACCATAACTCACGCCACCACCATGCACTGCTAAGACTAACACTCAGGACATCAAAGATGATATCACAAATGTCATTGATGACATCAATGCTGACATCACATGTGCATTTACTTTTCATGAAAAGTCTGTACAAGGGATTCTTAAAGTAATGTTAATAAAAAGTGTGAAGGATTATTGGAATAAATATCATGAGGTACGTAGTGCATTAAGTTATGTATTGATACGAATACCATTCTATTATCAGATTCTTTCCAGTATACTAAGCTACTCATGTAGACACATAGGCATTGTGTGCAACATACATGATGGATGTACAATATTATTAATCTTACCATGTTGAATAGTAAAATGATACATGCTTTTTATTACAGTTTTGTCTACTGTGCAACATTAAATAACTAGCTAATTAAACCCACTTACTACATAATTGCATTATTCGAAACAAAATACAAATGACAACAACACATACAAATATGAGCGTATACAGGGAAAATGAAGTAAACAACAGGATTACCAGCCAATCTTCATACCCCAACTGATTAACTTTATACACAGAAATGATCGCTCTGCTTCAAAGCTACTACTTCACTATCTATAACTATCATGCAATGTGACTGGACCCTAAGGAGAGTAGTGTGCATACAGTGTATACAAATATGAGCATATCCAGGAAAGTAAAGTAATTTAAAAAAAGGCAGAACTATAAGAAAGTGTTGATACCCTTACTGATTATCTTTATACACACAAAGCATTACTGTTTTCCAAATCTGTGTTTTCCCCTATGTATATGTTTCATATGCTGTGAGTTAACCCCAAGTGAATTACTCTAAGAACATATTTGAAGTATAACTCTACAAATATAGTACTTGAATATGAATTATGAGTATATGAATGTGTAGTTCCTGACTGTTACTGGCCTAGATATGTCAGTAAAGGAAATAAGAGTGAGTCAGACATGTGCTGTCATCAGTGAT
Organism: Ambystoma mexicanum; assembly: GCF_040938575.1. NCBI lineage: Eukaryota > Metazoa > Chordata > Amphibia > Caudata > Ambystomatidae > Ambystoma > Ambystoma mexicanum. The sequence goes on from NC_090928.1 coordinate 745,093,774, forward strand.
GTCATCAATGACTTTTGTGATGTCATCTTTGATGTCCTTGGTGTTAGTCTAAGCAATGCACGGTGGTGGAGCAAGTTATGGTTGCTTAGCTTAACATAACTTGCGAATTTCAGGGGGTTTTTGGTTTTACTTTGAACCATAACGTCCCTTTAACAAAGTTATTTTACTGAATTTCATAGGTTTTTAGTAGCGCAACTTAACCATAACGTCTCTTTAACAAAGTTTTTTTGCTGAATGTATATATATATATATATATGTATAAAAAAATAAAACAAGTTAAAGGTGACTCCAGTAGGCCCTCACTATATAGCAGTGCATGCAAGAAGAAAGAATCACGTAAAAATGCATTCATCAAAAGAATAAGCAAAACAATAATACAATCAAATAAACTAAAACAAGAACATGGAAAAAACAAAAGGGCACTACTATTTAGCTAATACAAAAAACGATCCTACTTCATAACCAATACAGAACAATCTTCTTTCTATAGACACCATGCTATGGCACTTACACAAGATCCACTACAAGCTTCAAATCAGATGAGCTATCAATAAAGTTGTAACCGTTGACTAAAAAGAGTGGGCGGATACTACCACGGCCAACAAGTCCCTGTTATCCTGTGTGCACCATTGATCGATTTGAATCCTCCGCACAACCTTGAAATCCGAAATCTTACGATCCATTGTTCAGTCCTCTGTTGAAGCCAGGCCATGACCTTGTTTCTAAGGGCTTCCTTGGATTCAAACCCTACTGCTGTCACAGTATATGAAATAATACAATTTCTTTTGTCCAAGACAGTTATGGTACGACGTCCATTTGACGACAGTGATTTTTTTAATGGACTTTTTAGTGAAAATATTCCATCAAAAAAACCAATTGAAATACATATGGGAGACAGGTTAGGTGTTACAAGTTGTGGGAGAGGGTCGGGTTGGGGAAAATAACATGGAAAAATGGGGGTTCGCGGAAACGAGCGTTGGTAAAATGACATAGAACTGACAGTTTCTCTTAGGACTCATGGTACTACTAGGTTTAGTTTTAATGCTATCACATCGATCACAGCATAATGATGTCAACATTGGCTCCTCCGCTACGGCAGGCAACACAGATGTCAAGGATTTCCCTTGCACTTCAGCTACACCTGGAGACATACATTGGGTGTCCTGCTGCTTCGCATGTTCAGCCTTCAAACGTTTAGCCATATTCAAAGCTTCCAGCTCAGTCTCACAGGTTTTATCCTCAAAACCAGAAATATGCTTAGTCAAGTCAACTGTCTGGGATTGATTATTGACTACACAAGTCAGATTACTTCACTCGTTATCGGAAGTTTAGCAGCTCTGGTTCACCATATCAACGTGGGATATGTGTGGCTAAAATGAGATATTTTATGAGAATAGGCTTTTAATACATGCTTATGCAAAACAAACACCAGATCTGTTTGGCACGAGTTGTCTGTTTTAACAGAGGGGAATTGTAACGCAGTTGTATCCAGTAATTACAACCATGTACAGAAATCATGAAAGTTAGTACATTGATGAAGTTCAACAATTATTCTTTCTTTAACTAGATTGAATTGAATTGATATTTTATTTCTATTGTGCTTGTACACAAGTGTTTCAGAGAGTGACAAGGCAAGGGCCGGGAACAGGGGAGAACAAAACAACACTCTTACTAGGCCCAGGGACATTGAGAACACACAAGTGCATGAGAGAGCGGGAGGGGAAAAGTTCATGGAAGGGGGTAGAAGTGGAAAGGGCGGAGCAAAGGAGAAACAGATAAATAATAATATATAAATAATAAAGGCAACAAACAGTGGTAGTGCAACCAGCAAGTGGCAAGTGCTGGGTTTAAGGCAGCTGACAGGGTAGGTCTAATAAGTGCAGGAAGAAAAGGGGGGGCTGTATGGGTACAGATCCAGACCCCAGTGCAAGGAGTGGCCCGGAAGCAGTGTGGGAGGGTGGCAGGGTGAGCAGGTACCTGGGCCTAGAGGACAGAGGGTGGCCAGGTGCACGGTGCCAAGAGCGAACAGATCAGCAGGGGAGAGGAGGAGCGAAGGCAGAAGCAAAGAGCAAGGTCTTGAGGTGCTTCCGGAAACCAGAGATGGTTCTCCTCAAATTTTAGAGTGGCAGAGAGGCTGTTCCAGAGGGAGGCCCACGCTGAAGACAGAGATCTACCCCCAGCTTGTTTCTTTGAAAAACGACTGACCCTGAGGGACTTAGAGGTAGAGGAGCGAAGAGCTTGAGAGGGGTGGTATTTGTGCAGGGAGAGCTGAAGGTATTTTGGCCCCAGACCCCAGAAAGCCTGTGGACAATGGAGAGGGTTCTGAATTTAATCCTTGCTTCCACTGGGAGCCAATGGAGATTTCATAACTGAGAGATACAATCCCAGGGCTTGATGGCTGAGGACAAGTCTCACAGTCCTGTTCTGGATTAGTTACAGAGGGCGGAGAGTAGAGGCAGGTAGATTTAGAAAGAGGCTATTACAATAATCAAAACCAAGAGAGAACCAGAGCTTGGAAAACAGTGAGCTTCTGGGGGAAGGAGAGGAAAGGCAGAGTACCTCTGAGGAGATGCAGTAGGAAGTTTGACTTTTTAGATACATCAGAGATGTGGGCAGAGAAGGAAAGTGTGGAGTCAAAGATTACCCCAAGGTTCTTAGGCTCGCACGTGGGGGTAGGAGGAGGGCCAAGGAAGGCCGGCCAGAGAGTGAGGGGGAGGATCTCCACCTTGCTGGCCTTCAGACAAAGATCATTGGTGGCACACCGATCTTGAATGGCAGTTAGGCAATCAGAGATGAGAGAGGGAGGTGGCCGAGGGCAGCCTAAAAATGAGTTGAGTGTTGTCAGCATAGCACTGGAAATTTGAGCAGAAAATGGCAATGCAGTGGGCAAGAGTAGCCAGGTATTGGTTGAAAAGCCAGGGTTAGAGGTTAGACCCCTGGGGAACAGCAGGCGAGAGGTTAGACCGCTGTGGATGCCATTGTGTAGGGCTGATATGTTAAGTATTGACAGATTGCTCAATACTTATTCCAAATGACCACATAGAAGACCATGTAGGGGGTTTCAGCGCAGCTTTCTCCTGTTTTTCTGCACTGGAATGTGTTGGCGTAGGCAGCGAAGAGGCTACAAACTCATGACTTCCAGCATGGCCACTAGTGTCCCCATCCTTAGATATAAAGCTATAGTCTGCTTGCTTAGCATGACCCTCTGTTATTATTTCCACGTCACCATCAGAAGGAAATGTTTTTATATCCTGGAGGCTCCTTCTTCTATGTGCACTTACTGCCAAAACCTTGGTTAGTCAACTCCTGTTAGGTATTGGGGTCGCATCTGCTTTGCGAAAGAAATCTCCTGCTTTTTAAAGTTGTGACTTTCTTGTGAGACCTCTTTTAATACTCCCAATCCTGATGGCTCTATTGGATGGTCAATCAAAGGTGACTCACCAGAATGAGCAGATGTCTCAAATGAAATATTAATAACTCTGGCTCTGGTGGTAGGCATGACATCCAAAAGATAATCCCAGCAATAACCACTGACCAGCTTTAGCCAGCAAGTATTGCACTACTTCAACAACTTTTCGAGCCCAAGCCCCCACTGCAAGAGCAAACGGCCATGTAAGTGCCACAACAGCCCCATTAGACACAGCAGCCTAGTAGGCACAACACCACAAAAACAGTGGTGATGGGGAGGAGGGAGTAGCATAATGAACATGTTAACACAGTCCAAAGCAGCCTTGTAAGCCTCTAATCAGGAAACTGTTCGGCATCTGTCTGACATCTGGCAGGGTCAGCTAAACATAGCAAAGAAAGAATCAGAAGGCACAGAAACCAGGCACATGTCCAGACAAGTGTTCTGCGAAATGAAATCAAACAGGAACACCTCGAGGTCAGCTTGGATCTACCCGGGCCACTCACCCAGCGCTTCACCAGATGTCACACCAGAAGAAATTATAGAGAACCTGTAAACAGTAAACAGGAACTCTGCCTCTGGTCAGCTACTCAGCAGCAGCTGGCCCCCTCTAGTACCGTTATAATGCTGCCCAACACCGCAGCCATCAGCCATATGGTCATCCGGCCTGTGCTGATCAAGAACCCTTGAGGAATGGACTTTAAAACGTGCAGTATACAGTCAAACCGCACTGACTGAAACCAGGTATCTGCTTCCGACAGCCTGCTGCTGGTGGTGTTAAAGTCTTGCTGGCCTCAAAGCTGGTAGAAAGAGGGAAGCCCATATAAGGAGGGATACTGGGGCAACCAAGACAACAATGCAGGGCTAGGGAAACAGAGCCCCTTGAAGGGGACCCCTCATTTTACTCAGGGAAGTCTAGGGGAAGCACAATCTTTGTGTTCCCCAAACCATTCCCTGAATCAGAGGAGATACTTCTGGAGACATCATTCTGAGATTCCCTGAGGTAGGTACTTCCCACCACTTATACAGGAAGCAGCCTGTGCCCCACTGAGACCCCCATAAGAAAGGAATTGTATGATCGGACCGAGAAAAAAAAAAAGGTCAGACTGTACAAAAAGTCAAAAAATTCATACCACCAAAGCTCCGAACACTAAAAGTTCGAACCTTTGGTGACAGGCATTGTAGGTAAAACAAAAAAAAATGGGGGCTGTCCCCCGTAACACCACGCTCACTATACTGTGTGGTATAGTGACCAGGGTGTTGTGGGGGACAGCCCCGGAGCACACCCGAGAAAAAAAAAGAAATTAACAAAAATAAATACAAAATTTAAAAAACAGGGGCTGTGGGGGTGTCCCCCGCAACATTCCGCTCACTATACTTTACCGTATTGTGCAGCTGCCCGTAAAAATAAAAAGAAGAAAAGGACCCTGCTGCGCCGGTTTCCGATCACAGAAGTGAAAGGGAACTGGCGCTGCAGGGACACAGCGTGAAGAAAAGGTAAGGAGGGTTTGTTTATGTTGGGTGTGTGGGTGGGAGTGTGTTGAGGGTGTGGGGGTGTCGTGGGTGGGTTGTGGGTGTGGGTATGTAGTGATTTGCAGTGTTTGTTCGCATGGGAAATGTACGAACCTATGGTGGTGCGTACATTTCCCATGAGAACTTTTCGGTCACGGATTTGTCCGTGACTGAAAAATCACACAGATCCATAAGAAATACCAATTACCAAGATTGCCATGGCTTGAAATGAAACATTTGGCATGGGAGTGAGCAGAAACATGTATCATTAAATGTAACACTTTCTGTGGTATGCACATAAAGAACTGTGACTGCAGGATCCCCTGATATGATGCCACAAAGCATTGTGCAACGGTTTAATATCAGACAAATTGGAAGCCATTTTTCGTGTAGTGGCGGACCAGGAGTTTGGAGGAATGTTGGCAAAGCTGAAAAAAGTGACATTACATTGAAAGTTTCATGAACCATGGTGTGGGTGCAATATGACTGATGCATCTTAAATGACTACTCTTCTGAGCCACATTGCTTTTAGCAGCTTGGCATGCTCCATCTGTGAACCCTAGTTTCAATTCAGCCAGCCTATCCTGACATGAAAAAAACCATGCAAAGCAATGAGTTGAGACCTGAGTTGGTTTTTCAGAAGCCCAGTTGGAAGGTACAAAGTAGGCAGTGGTAGCAGGAAGGGACAAGCCTAGCAAAGATGAGAGGACAGTGGAACTGGAGAGACAGGAAACAGGAATGGATAGTGGAGGTGTAAAGAGCAATTTAGCTGAGAAGAAAGAAAACGGTAGAGGTGGTGGAAAGACCAAGAGCGCAAAGCAAACAGAAAAGCAGTGTGGACTCTGAAAGTGTAAGTGAGCAGGACAGAAAGAAAAGGATAGTGAAGGTGGAGAGCAAACGAGACAGGAAAGAACAAAAGTGCGGAAAGAGAGGAAGTGGTTTGACCCAGAAAGAACAAGGAGGCAAAGAGTGTACGAAAGTGAAGGCCAGAAAGACCAACAGAGGAGAAACAAGGAAAGTAGACACAGTGGGGAGGCGCAGTGGAGAAGGAAAAATACATACAACCCTAGAAAGGGGCAGGGACGGGAAAGACCTGAGCACCAGAGAAGACAAGGAGAAAAAGAAACAAAGTATCATTAATACCTTACAAGAGAGAAGGATATGTGCTGGGGGAAAGAGGGAGGGGTGCGAGAGAAGCCAGAATCACACAGAGAAGAAGATGAGCCAGAAGGAGGGAAGACGTGGGCAGATTGTTGCAAAACCTCAAGTAGCATGCTGGAATTGCTCCTTTTTACTTTCACTTTATTTATTGTAATCAAACTCTACTTCTTGAATACAGAGTTCTTTGATGATTCCTTATCCGTGGAACCATCACACAGCGATACACTGATTAATGTATTCTGTAACCAACATTGTAAGCAACTATCTTAAGCTTTTTTCCTGGGCCGCTTATTGTAACCCCCAAGCCTGCCTTCTTAAGTATCCTTATAGCGCCTCGATGCCCGTGGGCTGCAGTGTGCTCTACAAATCCAAAATAAATAAATAAATAAATAAATAAATAAATGCTAGCACCATGCAATCAATACAGTAGAAACTGATCATCATTGTGGTTTGTCCATTACAAAGATAACACCCCCATTCCACTTTCACACATCCCTCGTCAACAGTGTGCCATTCAAACCATGAGTTTGTAGGTCTCTGTTCTTCTCTCTCTTTTCCCTCCTCTCACTATCTGTCCTTTATTCCGCCATACACACCTGTCTGTGGAGAAAACTGTAGGTCTAGTGTAGAACTTCACTACCCCGACTCACCTGCACTGGGTCCTGGATCAACTTAAGAGTGAAATGAAACGCCAGCCAGCACTCTATTAGGTGCCTCAAATTCAACAACTCACTGCTATCGTCTCATTAGCACCATCATCTGAAAGAACACATCACTGATCTGGGTCTTGGCCTTCCCCCATGCAACCTATATATGTAGCCAGACGTTCTCTACTTTGTATGACATACCTAAACCTGCCCTGATTGGTCCTTCAGTCTTGTCTCTGCCCTTTTGACACCATCATTCTATTAGTCTATCGAGCAGCTTGCCTGTGCGTTCATCTGTCACTAGACAGTGATACACATACTCTCGGGGGCAGAGGTGAGGGCATTTAAACAAGACTAGAACCTTCTCTCAGATCCCCAGTGAACAAGCAGGATTTCACAGATACACAGCATGCCCATCTACCTCATGCTTAGGTGAGGGGGATGCTGGTCCTTGGCACAGGCATCTACCTTTGACTCTGCAAGAACTATCTCCTCAACGCTGGCAGAGTCTCATCGAATAAGCACTATCACTAGCATTAGGGGAAACGAAATGCACCAACAGAGCTTCTGGGTGTTGTGGAGCAAGAAGGGGAGTTGGCCAGAACCAGGTGTTTTTCTTCGTTGGAGTCGGACTTGGGAGAAAGGCAAAATTATAGAGTTGGTTAAGACTAGTCCCCTGGACATCCCTTTTGCTAAAGAGTCAACACCTTGGCCTTGTAACAGAGATGGGCATCTTTCATAGTAGGCTCATACCACCCACACTAGTTTAGAGGACCAGCCAAATGCCTCTACAGGAAGTCCCACCCCCCACTACCTGTATGTTATAAGCCTGAACCTGCACCATGTTTGACACCAGTAATTGTAACCATCCCGTGACAAATGTTCGAGAAAAGGTATCCGTTAAGAAAGCCATACCAGATTTATGCCCGAAGAGATGATAATCTCTTGGAAAAGGTCCCCGAAGGAATATGAAAACAAGAAGAAGAGAAGCTGGTGGCGTCACAAAGAGGGGTATGACGCACTGAAAAAGGTGGTTGAAGAAGAAGATGTATGAGCTCTATGGAATCTGATGATGAAATAAGGAATCGAGTAAACGTTCCTGTGCAGGAAAGAAGATTGCATGCGTACGTGTAACGCACTGAAGCCAATGCAAACTGTTTAATAGCTGTATAGATGCTGTAACGCAAGTAAATTAAGTGATCATAAAAGCAGGCTATATTTAGTGAATAGATTGCAGGCAACGCCGCCATTATGTATAGATAAAGGAACTGGACACCAGTGTCATAATTTTAGTAAACTCATACCCATGGAAAAAAGGATCGAAAACTTTGTTGCAGCAAAGAATTAGCTGGGAGCATGAAGGAAGCAAGAAAGGTTGCTTGGCCTGATGTCAAGACCAGAACCACCCAAGGCCTGCTTATCTGTTCTCAAAGGCCGAAAACATGAGAAGCCAGATTGTCCTTTGATCAAGGCACGAGGCATGAGTGGCAAGTTTATTAATTTAAGACAATTAAATGTTATGAAATGGGCTGAATCACGGTCTCCTGTCACGTGAGCCAAGGATCAAAATAGGAGGTGGGCATGCAGACCAGAACTGTGATAAGCATGTGCTCATACTCCTGTATTCCCAGAGAAGAGAAACTGCTACACGGTCAAGCTCAAAGACAAGTCTGCAAGGCAGAAGGCATGGGCAATGAGAGATCCGGGGCTAATTGGGTGGGGGGGGGTGAAGTCAAGTTCTCCTCCTAGTACCTGGGTATGAGCTTACGTGCTGCTAGTCAGCCAGATGTTCCAGACATGGCATGAAGAATGTTAACCAATTGTGGAGGGCCATATAACAAAGGGCCTTATAGTTTAAGAACCAATAGTATTCTGTGTACTTAATAAGTGTTGAGGATGGCTTGCACTAGAGCAGTGGTCGTTAAACCTTTTTGGCCTCGGGCCTCCCTGGGCAAAATTTGGGCAGACCGGGCCCCCCCTCAAATGCCAAATGGACAGTATGTATTGTGCACTGTAACCTGTTCCCATCAGTTGCTGGGCTACCTCATCCCACTCTGATCCCCACCCCAACACACACCCTGGGCTCTCCCCACCACAATCTCATGGTTCCAGCCCATCCTGCTCTCACCACAGTCCTTTGGCTCCCCCATCCCGTTCCCAGCACAGTCCGAGGGCCAGAGGCGGCTGGTGAATTTTTTAAGTGGAAGAGCAAAACTATTTCCCCCAAGAATGCCATAGCGACTGAGCGCAGTGAGGGAGCCCGAACCAAAGAAGGGGGATCTGGGGAGGTTTTCCCCCCGTGAATTCTTTTTTAAATAATGGGTTAACATGTTGCATAGTAGAGAATACTTTTTTAAAAAATGGGTAAATAGCCAAACAGTTTGCAATTGGTGCTGGGGGGCATAGGAGGCAGGCATGATAGATGGGCAGTAAAAAGATACCATCCCTGTCCCCTGGGCACCACTGGGCCTAACACAATCAACATGATTATCTGTGTATGCAAGGTGCTGAGGTGCCAAGGGGGAGAGCATGGTATTTTTGACTGGACATCTATGATAGAAATCCAGTTAAAAAATACAATCCCTGTCCCCTGGGCTCCACAGTGCATCAGTAGGAGAGCTGATTTTGGCAGGTGGGTAGGGAGATAGTGCAACTAAGGCATTTAGGCCTTTTTTGAAATGCCTTTGTTCTACAAACCTCCTTCGCCCCTCTGTCCACAACTTGGCAAAATCAGCTCAATGGACCAAAACAAACTAACACACACACACATTCATACAGCAATCACTCTATCGTTCACACAAGCATCCATCACCATACACTCACTCATAGCACAAGCATAAACGCATCCATACACATGTTTAAATAAAAAAAAATGTACATTAACGTACCTTCTGCATTGGCCTGCGGGTGGGTGCTGAAACGCCCTGCTTCAGGCTGCTCTGTCCGTAAGTGCGAGGAGGCGCAGGAGATCCCCCTTGCACATACAGACATGCAGTGCCCCAGCCAGAATTTCCAATGAACTATGCAATGCTGGCGAAGCAAAATGCCCCAGCCTTGCATGGCTCAGTGAGCATGTACGGCTGGGAACTGAACTGTGAAAGGGAAACATTGTTTCCCTTTGACAGTTCAGCCACCACAAGAGCACTCCCTCAACTGGAAAAAGCAGCTGAGGGAGTGCTCACTAATTCTCTGGGCTGCCTCCTTAGCTCCTCCATTATAGGTGAGGGGGATTCTGGGTGGGTGCCCTCTCGCCATTATGGGTGAGCCACCAGGCTCGGACTGGCCTTTAGGGCAATAGGGCAATGCCTGTACCAAAAATGCTAGTGTGGGCCAATCAAAATGCGCCACCTTTTTGGCCAATGTGGGCCAGTTTGAGTTACTTCACTATGCAGTTCGTAATTTTGACCATTGTTACTGAATAAATATTCTTTAAATATCACAATTGGCTTACATTGTAAAACAAAGCACCCCCTTGGGTACTATTGAAACACTCTGTGAGTAAAGGAATGAATATCCATTTACAACTGCGGGCCACTTTTTCTTTGGTGCTTGAGACAGTTTCATGCTTCAGCCCGACCATGTTAGCCCTCCCTGCCCATTTCTTCCAATCTAAAATACTTTTCATTCTGTGCTCTCACAGCCCCCCAGGGATGCACCCACGTGTCCCACAGTTTGAATACCGCTGCACTAGAGGCAGGCTTAAGTTGTCCACCTGATAATAGCTATCCAATCACAACCCGTTCCCATAGAGAAAGTACACTTAGATGTTTGCATTGAACCAACCACAACACTGCATACTTTTTGCTTATTTGCCACGTAGTATGACATCATGTATAACACATTTGTACCATAAAAGTATTGTTTTTTATGAAATGCTTTGAGATAACTAGAGCGAATGTCCGTTGATGTCCGTTGTAAACTCCCTGTTTTAGACAATGGATAATAAAACAGTCGGCAGAGATTTTGCCAACTTCCTGAGTGGGTCTTTTTATTTGGTGTAAGAGTTACTCTGCATCCCATCCATTGCATGACGTGTTACAGATAAAGGACCATATGTTCACTAGTCTAAAACGTACAGAACTTCAAAAATAGCCTTCCACACTGACATTGCCACCTAAACACCTATAATTGCCTATAGTCAATAACATACCTTTGCTTCCAGAACCCATTTTGCATTTTGCGAGAAGAGTTTTTCTATGTCTCAGCAGAAGCAGAAAACACGTATACTAAACATTGAAAGGTTTTAATGCTGAAACAAATATGTGAAGCATATATTGACAATTTTGAATACAATGGATACATTGAGTACGTTTTTTGTTCCTATGGGATAACTTCTATTAGTATCTCGCGAGGGTCAATCAAATTGTTACAATCAGATTGGCCCTCGATGGGTCCTTACCAGCTGAACTAAGCACCGGTCGCAGCTGCGTCCCTCTGTGTTCCTTTTGCCACTGGCCACCATGGAAAGGGAGAAGGGACTACATGTAGTCCCTTCTTTCCAGTCCCTGGTGGCCATTGTTTCTTTTTAATTCACATTTCAATGGCTCCAATGGAAAGGGATAAGGGACTACCTGTAATCCTTTCCCACCTTTCTATGGCAGCCATCTTCTTTGTTTTCTTTTTTTTTCCTTTTTGCATGGCCACTATTGAAAGGGAAAAGGGACTTTGCAAAGTCTCTTCACCCCGGTCCATGGCACCCATTTTTTTTCATTTTTTCTTTCTGTAGCAAAATGCTGCGTATCACAACTAAAATAAACACACTATTAGTACCGTAAAGTCCCTTCACATGGGGTGGGCTTTGTTATGGGGAATTAACTGACTGCTCCCCTCCATCCGGCTCAGCACTTATTGCTTAAATAAAGCAAATTTAGAAATATTTTGGACATCAACTGCATGAGTTGTAATAATTTGTCATAATCCACTATGGTCTCAATGACTAACATTCTTTGGATCTATTGGGTCTAACTCATCTCTTCGACTGTCAGCTCATTGTACTTTCTTGGAAATATATTTATCAGTGAACATCCAATTTGGGGGGCTACCATACCTGTACCCTGTAAGGCCTATCTTCCCTTTATCTCTAACACCTGAACTGCCCACTGGCATCAGTGTGTAAATTGTGTGGGACTGTTACATCTCAGCATCCTCTTTGGTCCATTTTTCACCACAGGGGTCGCAACAAAGGCCTCCCCAATGCTCAGCAGCAATTTGCCAACCTCTCGATGGCCACCCATGCTGTAGAAACTGCATTGGCCAAACCCAATATCTGTTCCTCTTTTTCTACCGCTCCTCTCTGCCTTCCTGCTGGCATCTATCACGCAGTTCAAGTCTTGGGAAATTGCTGCCTTCTTACCATCATGTCAGTCTCAAGATACTGCTCCCTGGTTCCTGTTCACTTGCCTTGGCCTTTCTGCTACAACCAACATCTATTATACGCGAGCATCCTGATAAAGGTTTTTACCCCTTGAGGGATCTTCCTCTTTGGGGGACTGGGCTCTCTGGAGGCTGGTTCACCCTGTTTTCATCATAGGTGGTCTTGGCAGCCAGAGAGGACCATCCTTACTTGCACGACACCAAGAGTAAGAACACCAGCAAACCACAGGTGAGCTCTACATCTAAAAGATTGCAACGGCCAGAAAAGTCCATGTCAGAGATGGCTAGGATTCAGGAATTGGCGGATGCAGTCCAAAATCCAACCTTAGAAGTACGTTAGGGCAGAAAATACTTACCTATGACATTCCCTTCAAGCCTTTGATGCTTTGCCCTCCGGTCTTACAGGGTCTATAGCATCAGTTGAAAAATTCTCTGGAAATCCAAAACCCCTTAAAGAATTTCTGGATGCTTTGGCAATACAGTTTTCCTTTAGGGAAGTTTATTACCACACTGACAGGGCCAAGGTTGGGTTCATGGTGACACACATGACGTGTATGCATTGGCATTGGGCTACCACTTTGGTTTCGCCCAATGACCCCAACCTGGACTCCTATGCAAGCTTTATCACTGCATTGAAAAGGCTGTTTGAGCATCCTGATCTAGCCTATATATCTCAAGAAGAGCTTTTGGAATTGCAACAAGGACAGATGGATGTCCTATCTTACACCGCTAGGTTCAATAATCTAGCTCTACAGGCGGATTGGTTGGATCAGGCATGTTTCAACCTGTATCGAAAGGGCTGTCCGAAGACCTCAAAGACAAACTCTCAAGGGTACCTTGACCTCCCAACTTGGGTCAATTAATCCAGCTAGTTGACTATCGTTTACAAGAGAGATGTCAAGAATGCAATACACATTGGAACCCCTCCTCTCCCACCTTTGCTCCACCTAATTATCCAAGAGAAGCACATAGAGAAAGCACTGAGCCTATGCAACTAGGTAGTGCCAGAGGGCTGTTATCAGCTGAGAAATGGAATAGATGAAGACAAACGGTTTATGCATGGACTACGGTTCAGATACCTATCTACTTCGGTTTGTCCTTTGGCTCCTCGATGAAAGGAAAACTCCAACTCCCAATCCCACTTGGGATACAGGGACGGGAGAAATTGTCTTATCCCTCTCATCATGATAGTGGTGTAGTACTAGCCACTCTAAAAGATCCTGCCCTCCTCTTGGTCTGACAAGTAACGCTACAGGTAACTGATGACTATTCCATTCAGGTATCAGCCTTGCTGGATTCTGGTGTAGGGGGAAATTTCATGGACGATTCATGGGCCAAGCGGATGACTATACCCTTACAGAAGAAGCAGGAACCTATTCTCGTGGAAGGAGTTGATGATCGGCTTCTGGAAAGTGGTCCTTTAATGGAAAACACCTTACCACTGGGAATGTCGATTCATCATCACCAAGAACGGATTCAGCTCGATCTTATTCAGGTGGCACACTATCCTTTTATTCTCGGAATTCCATGGCTCTCCACTCACAACCCCTACATCAACTGGAGGGCTCATACCCTATTTTTGGGTTCCAAGCATTGTGTATCCATGTGCCTCACAGGCACATATGTCTGTGGTTGCAGAGAAGAAGAGGCTCACTGTGTGGATGGTGGGAGATTGTTTTATGATTAATTTGCCGAGGTACACAGAAATATGTGGCATTTCTGCCAACATTGGATTGGAGGGTGTGGAGGCTTTGTGGTGTGGTGTGGCAGAGCGAAACTTGAAAGGTGTATTTGCACTTTGCAAAAAATGACTGTTTTCAACACTCCAGATGTCATTTTGGTACATTGTGGAGGACTGTATTTGGGTTACATTAGTGCAAAAGGTTTGCAGAGTGCAGTGAAAGAATTGCTGAAGGCACTAATGGAGCTCTTTCCATGTGGAAATGTGATAATTTCCCATACACCACGTAGGGCACTATGCACCTGCCCCAATGTTTTTTGTCCCCAACAAGATGAAGGAAGATGTCTTGCTAACAAAGGGATATCTACATTTTTGTACAGAGTTGGGGTGTCATTGTTCCCAAATGACAATGTTCGGTAGGATGGTGGAAGTCCTTTAGTTTGTGATGGTATCACTTTAAAGGATTGTGGCCATGCAATCTTTCTTGCTAATATTCAGAATGCACTTAGAAAGTTCTTGTAAAATGATGCAGAGTGCATGTAAGTAGGTATAGAAAATAACATCTGAAAATCCCCCAAAACACAATTTAAAAAAAGGCTCTTTTCAGAGCCACCACTAAAGAGTAAATAGGTGGCTCTGAAAAGAGCCTTTTTTTAAATACCTTGTGTTTAATTTCTCTCCCCACCCCCTTGATGTGGACGATCTGTCTGTGGACACTGCGGTAGTCTGTGGACAGCATGTGCCACATCTGGGTCTTATGAGGATGCCATGCATAGAATTGGAACTGTGCAGTCCAGGGGATTAGCCAATCAGGGTTCCTGGGTGTGGTATGCAAGGAGAGAGTGTGGCAGAAGGTCTGTTTGCTTTATAGGAGTGCAGATGTCTATGGCTGCGTCTTTCAGGAGGCAGAGTGTGTGGATTTTGGGGGACTCGTGGATCCAGTGGTTGCAGGTGTATGCAGAGCAGTGGGGTGTGGCTGAACATCTTGGTTTTCATCATGTTGATGTGAAGTGGTGGACTTGCTCCCATTTTATGTCAATTTTTTCACACTGCAACATCCAGACATTATCATTGTTAATTGTGGAGGCAACAGTTTAGCGTATGTAACTGTAATTTCATTACAGTTTGCAATGATGGAGACATTTGGCAAAATTAAGGAAATGTTCCCAAACGTTCAACTAATGTTTTCTTGCATTTCCCAGAGAAAGATGTCGATGCGCTCCAGTTAATTTGGTCCGCAAATGGAGAAGGCGAGACGCAATGAGAACAAGGATGTGTGTGCATTTTTGGGAGATGTTGGCATAACGTCTTTCCATAATGAAAATGTAAAGTTTGCACTGCCATAATTTCCCGCAGAGATGTAGTACATCTGACTGATGCTGGTAATCAGCTTTTTGGGAAAAATATTCGAAATGCTATAAAGCACTTTTTATAAATATAGAAAGCATTTTTGCAGTAGGTGACAAAAAATGAATGGAAGCATGGCAAAAACCGAATGCATACTGTTTTGAGGTTGAAAGCCAAAATTTAGTTCAGTAGAATGTTGCTTAGATTACTTCAAACCTTAAGAAAAACATAAAAAAATACAAAGAAGGCTCTTTTTAGAGCCACCACTTTCTCATGCAAAAGAGTGCAATGGCTAGGTCCCGCACCACCTACATTTTTAAGATGTCTGTGTACTATTGCGCTGTCCACGGTCTTCGCAGGTTGCGGAGGAGCCTGCACATTTTTTTGGGCAATTCTATTTTTGAACTGTGAAAGGTGGCTATGAAAAAAACTATTTCGTTGTGTTTTATATTTTATTGCTTTTTTTCACAGGAGATACAAGGGGGGTGAAAGGGTGAGAGGGAAGGGGCACCAACCAAAGGGACGAAGGGGCATGTGGAGAGAGGAAGATGTTGGATGGGCCTTAATTAGGTAGGGGACACTGTTTCTGATGCTCCCTGACTGCAGTCTCAAAAGCACTTTGAAACTGTTCCCCACTATCGAGCAGTGTGCCACACTACATACAGAGCTCTGTCACCCTAAAAAGATAAGGGTCGACTGTGTCATGTGTGGCCTGCAAGGCTTCCACAGTGATCCTCTCCCCCACAGGAGTGTCTCTTGCGGTGGCAGGAGCAGATGTTGAGGGCATGATAGTGGTTGTCAAACTACTCGCCCCTTCAAAAGGTATGAACATTCGCACTGCTCCCTTGTGATTCGACCTCAGGTGACACCGCATGGAGGTGGTACCATAACTCTACAGACCTGGCTCTCTATGGCTGAGTACAACCGTGCATCTAACCTTGTCCACGCAAGCTTTAGGTGCTCTCCAACTGTGGTAAACAGCTTATACACCCAAGATTTACATTGGGAGCTGGTGAGAGGGATTTCCACTACCTCATCCTCCTCTTAATCCCCCTCTGTATTACAATGCCTGTTCCACTCTCCAGGCCCTCCAGATTGTGGTGGGGCGGTTGCAGTAGCCATGGATGCCATTCTGTACAGAAGCACAAATGCAGAAACAGCAATATGCCAAATGAAAACAGCAGAAACACAATGGGAGCAGAAATGGGTGGGTTCCTTTAGACAGGTTGTCCACAGACTGCGCAACTCTCCGCTGACAGTACGATCCTCAGGTGGGGCTCAAAAAGTTACAAAAAGTCACTAGATCAACCAGGACGTGGTCTAGGACCTCTGCAAGGGTGATGTTTCAGTTTCAAAAACCCTGGATTGGCCACAAATACACTTTTTAACTGTCTGGTGGTACGAACAGTGGCCAGAGATACTGCCGATGCACAGCTTTGGCGTGATCACATGATGACATCCCCAGACGACGACGGATAGAACAGCTGTCCTGTGAACACCTATTGCAAGGGAGAAAGTGTGCATATGCGTATCAGTGTCCGTAGGACAGGGGTGGGGTCCCCAAACTAATTAAAAGTGTGACATGTGCGAGTGGACAGATCCGGACAGGTGTGTTGTTCGGGGGCACAATAGGATTAGGTGCCCATGCGTGCCAGTGTCTGGAGGACAGGTCCGGATGGGTGCAGTGTTCAGGGTCACAGCAAGATCAGGTGCACATGCATCCAGGTGTCCGCACGACAGGGGCTGACCCCCAAAATAATTAAAAGTGTGACACATGCGAGCAGACAGGTCCGTACAGGCAGTGTTTGGGGGCACAGCGAGATCAGGTACGCATGCGCCCAGGTCTCCCCAGGACAAGGGCGGAGTCCCCGAAGTAATTAAAAGTGCGACCTGGCAGACATTTCCAGACAGGCGCGATATCCGGGGTCACCTCCATTATGGTTACGGACAAGCCAGACAGTCCCTCTGTCCGCAGACTCCAAATGTGGCTTTTATAAAAAAAATACACACACCAACAATACACACATACATATTTATTAAGACAAACAAATACAATCAATTAGGAAATGGATGAGGTAGCAGAATGGGAAACATATATGGGGAAATTGGGGTTTTCTACAGACTTTTCATGCAGGAGGAAGGGATTGAGGTTTCATTGTAGCATCTTTAATTTACGGAATTTGATGGGGATGATTGGTTGGGACAGGGTGAATGTGCACAGGTACAAGTGGGGCAGTGATATCGAATATTGTCTTTAACATGATTTTTAACAAATGTCATTAACTGAACAAAATTATTGTTTGATTCATCAATTTTTGCAGATAGGATTAGTAGTTCATTTTCTGCATTTGAAGTTAGGAGTTGTCTGTGGCCATCTTCTTGGTCATTTAATAGTAATTCAAGGCCACCTTCGTGGGTGTTATTGGGTGTTAGTCTTAGCAGTGCACAGTGGTGGCACGAGTTATGGTTGCTTACCTTACCATAGCTGGTGAATTTCTGGGTTTTTTTTTATTTTACTTGTAACCATAATAACCCTTTAAGAAAGTTTTACTACTTATTTTGTTTTCAGTAGTTGAACTTAACCATAAAGTTCCTTTAACAAAGATTTTCACTGAATATATATAGTTTTATGTCCAGGACTGTCCACCATGATTTCAATAAAGGACATTATTTGAAGCACTTTTTGGGTGGCTTATAACTTCGCTCTCCCTGGACGAATCCTCACCAAAGTTTGCAAAAATAGTTTATGGCCCACTCTGAATTGGTTTTGCAAAGTTTGGTGAGGTTTGTTCCAGGGGGGCAAAGTTATAGGGGGCATCCCAAAATGTCTTTTTTTCCCATAGACTGAATGGGTAAAAAACTTTGCGAACACCTACAGCCCAAACCGCTGGACGGATTTTCACCAAATCTGTGGCAAGAGCAGCGGCTTGGTACCAAAAGCGTGCTTTTGTAAATTTGGTAAAAATCCGTCCAGTCGTTTTTTTTAAAAACGATAAAAAAAATAGGTCTAAAAATATTACTATCTATGGCTGCCCGGCGGACTCACTTCCCTGTTCGCTCCATGGGCAGGACACCGATTGGCTAATCGGCTTGCGTCATGTACGCGGACATGTGACGCGTTCCCTGATTGAATGGTGAAAAGCGTGAAGTGCGTCAGATTGTTCTGATGCGCCCGCCATCTTGGATCCGCTGACAGCGCGGCAGTGAACAGAGGCGAAATATCGTTTTGGGGAGTGTTTTGGTGTGCAAGAGTGCTTGGGGAGGTTTGGGGAGTAAGAGATGGGTCAAATACTGTATTTGTTTAGGTGGCAGGTGCTACTGATGTATTTGCCATGCCCGCGCGTTCTGGGATCTGCGTAATTTGTGAAAATGAGGGGTGTCTTAGGACAGTATTCCTGTCTGTGCTGTCCGCAGGCAAGTTGAAACTGTTCTAAGGACACGCGCGGTGTACGCAGACATAAAAATTGCCCATATGCCACAGTTAAAATGTTTGATTCTATGGGTGTGATATGCTGCAGTGGTTGTGGCCAGGGCCTAGAGTCTTGGGTGCATGGCCAAACGCCATGCACCCAAGACGATGTTATAAGCACTGAAGTTATAAGCCACCATGGTTGTGATATGCTGCGGTGGTGTTGGCCAGGGCCTAGAGCCTTGGGTGCATGGCCAAAGGCCATGCACCCAAGACGGAAGTTATAAGCACTGAAGTTATAAGCCACCATGGGTGTGATATGCTGCCGAAGGCCATGCACCCAAGACTGAAGTTATATGCACCGAAGTTATAAGACACCATGGGTGGCTTATAGCATTGATCTCCCTGAATGAATCCTCACTAAACTTTGTAAAAAAGTGTGATCTATGGGTGTGATATGCTGCGGTAGTTGTGGCCAGGGCCTAGAGTCTGCACTGGGTTATATGCACTGAAGTTATAAGACACCATGGGTGGCTTATAAACTTCACTCTCCCTGGATGAATTTTCAACAAACTTTGCAAAAAGTGTGTTATGGGTGGGCCCATATAGACAGTTAAAATGTTTGATTCTATGGGTATGATCTATGGGTGTGATATGCTGCGGTGGTTGTGGCCAGGGCCAAGAGTCTTGGGTGCATGGCTGGAGTTATAAGCACTGAAGTTATAAGCCAACATGGGTCTGATATGTTGCGGTGGTTGTGTCCAGGGCCTACAGTCTTGGGTGCATGGCCGCAGGCTGTAAGCCGTAGGCCATACACCAAAGACTCTAGGCCCTGGCCACAACCACGCAGCACATCACACACATAGATCAGACCCATAGAATCAAATATCTATCAAATATTTGCCAATCTACAGTTTGTGTACTATTTGATTTGTATAGTTTGTATGTGAAGTTTTGGCTACGTCATGTCATTAAGATTGTAGAGTTTCGTAACAAGCACTGCAGTATAACATATCCATGGAAGTAAACTTTGTGTATTGTGGTGTATGGTTAGATGTTTGCTTCAATGGGACTGTTATGTAGCAGTTTTTATGCGTTGTATTAGAATATACTTACTGTTTGATTTTTTGAGATTGGATATATGTTTTTCATGAGTTGGGTAACTGGAGCACATATTCTTTTTCAATTTCTGTGATAAAAGAAAAGAACATGTTAGTGTATGTATTTTGTAAAGACTTAATACATTGCATAATAGACATTTCAGCTTTTTTTTACCCTCATATTTAGTAGTTTACAAACCAGCGTACTGTGCAATTTGCTCAGTTTCTGTGTTTGTTTTTCAAATCATTGGGTCTGTGGGAAAAAAAATCCATGTCGGATTAAAAAAACATTTTTTGTTATGCTGCAGTCTATTTGTTTGTTTTAAGTGTTCATTGTTGTTTATGGCTAATGTTCTACCTGTTGGCTAGTTGCAGATTTTTGGAGCAGTTAGATACCTGTTGGCATATTTGTTATAAGTTAGTGGTATTTATTTATCTGTTGGGTTGTTGCAAAATCTTGGGAAAGTTAGATACCTGTTGGTGTATTCTAACTGGTTATAGTTTTTTAATTGAAATTTTGTTAATGTTTAAGTACAGATTATTTATTAAATTTTGGTTTTAAGAAGATTAAATAAGCATTTGTAAGATTTGCTGGTAATCTCTGCTTTACAGTAATTGTTCTATCATTACATTCAAGCCATCCACATTTCTTTTTTATATATGCAGTGTAGTGACCTGCATTGGTTGTGACTCCTGTGTGGTAGATTATACCTTTTGTTGTGAAGGTTTTCTTACCAAGTGATACTTGACCATGTGTGAATCCAGTCAGCTTGCAGTTGTTTTAGGTACCATCTGCATTGTAAAGTAGAAGCATTAGTATTACAAAGTTACTATGTGTTTGCATTAGTAAGGTGGAGCGATTATATGAATTGCAGGTAGTACATAATCTACCAATGTTTGCATTTTGTACAAGTTGCTGAAATGGAACGGATTCACAATTAGGTATGGATACATACACAAAGCGCTCATACTGGATTTGTTCCTGTGCCACATTATTGCAGAGAGTGAATGTATGTTTCCACATGTATGAAATCTGGATTATAGGTATGTTTTTGTTTTCCAGTAATTGCAGTAAGTACATTAGAAATTCTTGTGGATCTTCTTGTGAGTTTATAGTGAATTTCACCATTCCAGCAAAGTAGTCCAATTCTTGCCTTATTCCATGAACACTATACGTGTTGTCAGGATTGTTGCGTTTCTATGAAGGACTAACATTTGCAAACACAATTGGTCTGTATTGTGTAAGTAAATGTTGTCAACAATTGGTGGCAATTGAAATAGAATATTCATTGCTACATTTGCGTAGATAGTTCTGTGTCCAAGTCATTTTTTCGGGGTGTGTGTTGCTTCTTTGAAGAAGTACCTGAGTTACTTTGAGTAATATGTTTTTCTTTGGTTGTGGTAATTGATGAAGTATTAGCTTCTTTTATTCTCTTTGGAGGATTTGCAGTGAGATCCTGTTGCATTTCTGTTTAAATTAGTTTTCTTTTACAATGTTTTCCTTTTTGTGGAACAGGATATGTTTTTAGATGGGGAGTGTTTGGTGAACGTAGTCTATTGTATTCTAAAATGCAAGGAATATCACTGTTTACTTTACTTGCATCAAAGTTGATTAGAAATAGACCGTCAAGTGTACGTAAGCGTGATAGTGTTATGTAGCTCATGCCTTCTTTAAAGACTGTGTTCCCAATATCTATCAATGCTTTGCCTAGGGTAAGACCTTGTGATTTGTGAATGGTGACTGCGTATTCTACAGGTCGAGAAAATTGTTCTCTGTATATACATGTCTTTGAAGAGAAGGAATCGAGCTGTTGAGCGCCCTATCCTTTTTACTTCTGAAAGTTTGTCAAAGAGAATATTGACAAACTGATGTTGTTGTCACGTGGGTATTTTTGAAAACTGTACCCAGTGCTCCATTAGCTAGTCCTTGTTCCACGTCAAGGTTACGTTTAAACATTACTCTACAGTTTAAGGATAATTTTAATATTTTCTCCAAACCAGCTGTGTTGGAGATGGAATTTTCTAAGGTATTTAATCTTGTTGTGGCTTGTTGACACATGGGTAGTGTTATACCATGTACGTCCAGTTTGTCTGTGGAGCAAATTTTTATTATGGGTTGCATTTCTTTTTTCAACATTGTTTCATTGAATTTGGAACAGCTTGCAAGAGTTGGCATTAAGGACATACAATTGACATTTTTGTGTGCTAATTGTTCCATGACATTTCATTGAATTTGGAACAGCTTGCAAGAGTTGGCATTAAGGACATACAATTGACATTTTTGTGTGCTAATTGTTCCATGACATCAGTAGCACATGAATTATGGCCATAAAGTGCATGGATGTGCCGGGTGTTTAATATTGCTTGTGCTTCTTGAGATAGTACACCAACTCTAATAATTTTCAAAATGTTGGCATAAGTGAGGTCTGCAGATTGGCGCATGTTTTCTGTTAATTCTCTGTATTGGAAATGTTGCCAAAGGTTGACATTTCCTATGATGCCAACAGTTTTACGGCAGAGTTTGTGTCCTAAAGTTTTAAAAATAGGTTCATCCTTCACTGGTGTCAATTGAAGAAGATCTCCGAAAACACAAATGTGTTTTTCTCCAAAGAGCTCTTCGTAGTTTGTTTTAAGTACTTCTTGCAATCTGAGATGAATCAAAGCTAACATGAGGTTTTAGACCATGCTCACTTCATCTATTAGTAGCATTTTCATTTGTTTTAACACTCTGCATAGTTCCATTGCAGCTTCTGTAGAAAGTTTGTAATATTCTAATTTGTTTTGGTGTTCTACTGGACGGAGTAGTAATCGGTGTAAAGTGACACCGCCTATGTTGTAGGCAGCTAAACCTGTGGGGGCAGTTACAACAGCTGACAGTTTGTTGTTTATCAATTGTTGAAGGAACTTGCTGATGATTTTGATTAAGAATGTTTTACCTGGAACGGCTACACTGCTGACGTATAGTAGTATAGGTTTGTAATTTTGGCAGGTACATTCTTTATTTTCATGTTGTGCACCATGTGCAATTTCTTTTGTTACTTCTTGAAAAATGGTACGCTGTTCTTTGTTCAGTTTTGATTGTAGTACAGTTAAGTCTTTTGTATCTTCTTCATAATGGCACAGAAGGTTGACTACTGTCGGGAGTGTCCTTATCTAGTTGGGCCTGAATTTCTTCTTCGTGTTGCTGTTCATTGTGCAACATTGTTTTGTGCAGCGTAAAGTTTATATCGGTGATAGTGCTTTCATTTGTTTTGAAAGCGTCTTCATAGGAGTCATACTTTTCTAGTATCTCTTCTTCTTTTCTCCATGGTTTAAAAAGTTGTAGCAGGGACATGTAATATAGTTCTTTTTGTTGAGGAGTTTTTAATGACAATTTGATATGAATTTGATATGATTAATTAACCTTCGTTTGGTAAGTTTCACTAAGCTGCCTTCACAATCTGTCACTCTATATCTACCTTTTTTTCATCAGGTTTTATATTATTTTTGTATGTGAAGTTTTGGTTTATGTGGTATAGACACATGGTTTCCAAAGTGGTACTCCTGTTCGGGTAGTATGTGTCTAGTAAATTGTTTTTCAAAATGTCTTGACTGTTGGGATCATTTTTGGCTATTGTTTCTATGTCGTCGTGTGATTTGAGAACTCTTTTTCTAGACTTAGCAGGACCAAGACTTAGCCATACTATATTTTCAGATTTTCCATACAAAGCAGTACCAGTTAAACGATCTGCTGCTTCATAGGAGCCACATTCTCTATGAGAGAGCATTTTTATGCCTAAGCTGTACAATTTCTGAGATAGTGTTTTGTCCGATGATAGGTAATTCCAGAGGTCTTGAATCTCTGTTTTTTCTGCTTTTGTTAAGTAGGCTGTAACATATTGTGCAACTGCAGTGGAATTGTCTGCAATGTACTGCACATCTATGTTTGCATTCCTTAAGAGGGCAATGATTGCATTGTAATCATTGATATATTTTGATTATTCTGTTCTTTTTATGTAACACATGTTCTTAGGTGATTTACCTTTAACACTATGTCTAACTGAAGACATGAAATTGTTCACTTCACCTGTTTCTGTAACTGGTCTAGGGAAACCAAAGTGGCATTTGGCGGATATTAACCTTTGTTTTTGAATTTGCGATGACAATATTTGCCACATTTGTGTCTTTGAAATTGTACAATTTGTGCATGAAGATCACTATTCGTTATTTCCGATGGAATTTCACAAGTGACATATTTTTCGATAAACTGTAAAGTAGTGGCATCACTGTCTTGACCAAATTTAGGAGCATCTTTAATCCATAAAAGCATGTGGATGTGTGGTGTTCCTCTGGCTTGGTATTCATTTCTCCAAAAGAAGTGTTGCACTTCTCCGGGGGGAGGAACAGTTTTATTACAAATAAAGTGTAGCATAGCAATGAAGCTGTGATGGAAATATCTTGAAACATTAGCAGGATCTAGAGAGTAAAGTTCTCCAGGTGTTAGCATATCTATGTATTTTTTTGTTTTTGTTTGATATGCGTAGGAAATCATGTAGATCTTCCCATGCATATTCTGCACAACTTAATGTAACAAACCAAGTGGGTGGGCCAAGGTTTCTTATCATACAACGTACGTCTCTGTGACATACGAACCAGTACTCTTTCGTACCATGCATGTTTGCTAACAGATTTGTAATGCTTGATTGTTGAAAGTGGGTTCCTGATTTTAATGTGTGTGCAACTCCGTAACTTAGAGTTGCTAGTTCACTTTCAAAGAGTAGGTGGAATATGTATTCCACATTTTGTCTAAATCTGGGATCTTCAGAATACATACGTAATGAGCGGTATTCTGATGCTGTTATCTGAGTGGGTCTATCATCGTACCTTCCTCCTTTGCCACTAGGAAAGAGTAAAGGAAAAGCATGTACTTCTATACTTTTTTCCCATATGCTGATTGGTGATCCTTTTGTTTGTCGCACTTGGTATGTTTCTAGTGCATCATCTATGGTGTATTTAGAGTGTAATGAATGAATTGTATAATGGTCTAAAATTTTGGATATTGTAGCAGGATCTAGAAGTTCAAATTGACCAATTTCTGGTGACTCTTGTATTATTTCAGTTGTTTCTCTTAAGTTATTTGTTTCTTTGTAGTATTCATTTTTGTCTTTTAGATATTGCAAGGCTTGTCTAACTTCATGTAAATCTACCAATTGTTGCCAAATGTTTTTATCTTTTGCAGGTACACCATTTACTAAGACAATTAAAGATTGTTCTATTGGACGTTGCACTCCCAAGAGTGTGCACATTTTCTTTTAGATCTAATGGTAACTATACGACTTTGCCGCAAATGCCTTTCACCAATTCAGAGGGAGGTAATTTTGCCGTTTTGGTTGAAGGCGTATTATTGCTTGGAATGGGTGTACTGTTTGAATTATGATGCTCTCATATAAATTGAGTTGTTGCAAGGGTTTTGGTAGAGGGAATACTTCCAAATTATTTGTGATAGCACGTGAAGGAGTTTGATTGTTGTCAAGCTTTGTAGTGCAGTAACTCCAAACTGTTAAGGGGTCAGTTATTTCATATTTGTTTTCTGCTATAAGGTAGAGAGCTAATTCAAACCATTTGGAATCTTCATTGTCTTCTATTTTGTATGTTATGTCTGTAGTTTTTGTGTTACTTTTATAAAAAGTTCTGCGGCAACACACACAGACATGGTTTGGTATTTCAGCGTATGTACTTTTGAATTTTAGTATTTCTTTCTTGTATGTGTGTAGTAGAAGGTTGCCATGTGCAGAATTGTTGCTAGTCTGTTGTAAAGCTATTGCATTTTGTAAGTGGTTTTCACTTCCAAAATATTTACTCTGGATGTGGTTGATTTCTTCGAGTAGGTCTTTGGCTGTACCATGTAGAAGATTGTTATTTAAATTGGCTAGTGCTAAAGCAGGACTTTTAGCATAGTAGAGTTTATAGACTAGATAGACTAGATTTCTGATAGTTGAATGATGTGTTGATATCATTTTGATATGATGGAAGCTGCTTTTGCAAATAGGTCCTGAAATGCAGGCCAATGAATGTCCTTGCAGTCCTGAGTATTTGTGCACTGGACAAGTATCCATATTTTGCAGCAGTTTAATTTTGATTTTGTCTTTGCCTTTCACATATTGATTGAGGAACTGGCGTAAAGATTTGAAAGATTGTTTGGCAATGTTACACATTGACGTGCATGACCATTTGTTTACTGGATGTTCTGGTTCAGTCAAATGGAGAATTGATTCTGAGTTCTTTGGGGATATTTTTGTAAGCAGTATTTCTTGTTCCATTATAGTCTTATTACGTTTTTCATAACCTCTTCCACTGCTATGGATGGCAATTGTGTTTGTTTGATTTTGTTTGTATGCTTCTTCATTGAAATATGGTTCTGTGCTTGTGGTGTGACTCCATTCACCTCCACAGATATTTAAGAAGTAATTTGTGTTGACATTCTGTTTATTGAGAAGCTTTTTTTGTAATTTAGTACTTTGTTTTGTTAGTGGTTTCATTATGTTTAACACTAAAATAAATAACTTTCTTTTGAGAAGGATTGCACTGTCTTTCAAAGCTTCTAAGATTCATTTTCTACGGTAGTTTTTAAGGGTTGTGCATGATTTGTCTCCTGATTCTATAAGATTCTGAAGGACTCTGTGGCGGAACATTTGTGTTAATATACTTCTTTTGGTATGGTTACTTCCTGCTATAACAAGATATATAGGAGCAGTTTTAGCACTAGTGGTACCTGCATTTCTCTTAATCATTTTCTGTTTTCTTATACATTTTGAAAGAGGAGGCAACGTTTCTGTACTGGAAGATTGTTTAGTTTTGCTAAATGACTGTATTAGCTGTTTTGTTTGAACTTTTCGTACAAACTCTGCTAGAGATGGATTCTTATTTTGGACATTTTTATTTTCATTTGCTCTATTTCTGCATTGCTTTCTATGGACTTGATTTCTGGTAGGCATCAATGACATTTGTGATGTCATATTTGATGTCCTGGGTGTTAGTCTTAGCAGTGCACAGTGGTGGCGCGAGTTATGGTTGCTTAGCTTACCATAACTGGCGAATTTCAAGGGTTTTTCGGTTTTACTTGGAACCATAACGTCCCTTTGACAAAGTTTTTTCACTGAATTTCATAGGTTTTTAGTAGCGCAACTTAACCATAACGTCCCTTTAACAACGTTTTTTCACTGAATTTCATAGGTTTTCAGTAGCGCAACTTAACCATAACGTCCCTTTAACAAAGTTTTTTCATTGAATTTCATAGGTTTTTATTAGTGCAATTTAACAATAGTGACTTTCACTTTATATACATATCATATGGAACTGACTGAATCTCTTCTCCTGTACTTGATGTCCGCGAACTCATTTAATGTTTGCGGACATGTTCGAAGAACAGTACCACTACCTAAAAAACTCTGGGGGGGTATGTTTGATTGTTATATCATAACATAGGAACATTTAACAAATTTTAAAAAAAGCACACAAACACATTATATGTACTAATACATAAGAAATGTAACCCATATATACAACACACTAACCATTCATTTAAATGCACTATGTTCTAAAATGGAATATACCACAAGAAAATAAATTGGCATCCAACATAATTACCTCACAAACACAACAGAACTGAGAACAAGAGCAGACCCACTGAGTACATAGGACACATCTTACCTGAACTAGTAAGTGTACTTAATTTTATTCATATATTTATAAACTTTCTGTATTAGATAAAAAAAATATTATCTTTTTTTTTCTCTCACAGAAATTTCTAGTACTCTGGAATGGCTAGAGGAACATTTCCCACATGAAGAAATGTCACAAGATAGTAAAACTAATGGTAAACACTTTATAATATAAACCATTTAAGTATATTATTTTGTATACATTTAACATATATATATATATTTTTGTACAAAGCATACCAAAATAGAAAATACTTCATAAAAACCTGTTATGGATAACACTTTTTACAGTATAGAAGAAAAAATTGATTTATTGTTGACTAATTTTAATAATTTGAAAACTTTTGTGGAAGATCATTTTAAACCAAAAACCTTGTACCATTGCCCCACAAGTACTTGTCCCTCCTCACCATATCCCAGTCAATTATCCCCAAACCCTCTCCATAACCCAAAACGTTTTGATGAGACTTCCATCCCTTCTTCACCTAATAACAATCATGATGAAACCCCTAATTCTCTGTTTTTTGTTTCTGTTTCTGCCTCACCTTCTATGTCATAAATTATTAATATATGTTAAATAAAGTTACATTTTTATATTGTGTTGTAAATAGTTTCTTTTTTTTTTTTTAAAACAATGTAGGTGTCCGCGGACAGTGCAGGTGTTCTGAAATGTTCGTAAATAAACAAAAATGGAGGTGTCCTGAAGATTACTATACCTGTTCGTACTGTTCGCTAGCAAGATGAAACTATTCTAAGAACACACGCGGTGTCCTGAAATGTTCGTAAAAAAAAATTAGTGTCCTAAAGAACACTATACCTGTCCGTACTGTTCGCTAGCAAGTTGAAAATGTTCTAAGAACACAATTGGTGTCCTGAAATGTTCGTACATAAACGAAATTGAACGTGTCCTGAAGAACACTATATCTGTCCTTACTGTTCGCTAGCAAATTTAAACTGTTCTAAGAACACACGCAGTGTCCTGAAATATTTGTTTCATGTGTGACGCAATTTTAATTAGTTCAGGACCCGAACAGTGTCCGTAGAACATCAACGCGCATGCGCTAGCCAATCTCCGTGCATTTGGTGTCCTGCGGACATGCGCTTCCTTCGCGGACTTGTTCGCGAATGGATCATATGACCTCGCCCACGTTGATCGCGTGTTCTGAATGTGGACACTGTTCGGGTCCCCGAACAAAATAAAAGTACATTTTCAATTAATCCATAATATTTTTCAATAAAATCTCACCAAGGCACAAGTCCCACATAGTAATCCTGAGTTTCTACATACCTTTTGAAACTTTTCAAACTTTTTTTGTGTTCGATCTGTCTGCGGACAGCGCGCATGTCCGCGGACTGCGCACAAGCACCCCTATAAAAGACCACGCCCTAGAGCTTATTCTCATTGTGTTTCTGGCTATTCTTCAGAGCACAGCTATTTCTCCAGCAACTTGCTGATTACACCATCGAGATGGCATCCCTGGCTGCAGAACTGCCACCTGGTGCTCCACCTGCTTCAGCACCACCCCCACCCCCTCCATCACCACCACCTCCCCAAGGGCCTGAAGGGGGGAACAGGAGTGAGGATGCGGAGGAGGAAGAAGAGGATGATGAGAATGAGGTAGAGGAAAACCCTACTACCCGCACTAGGCGTGAGTCTTGGGTGTGGCGGTTATTTACCATTCATGGGAATGTTCCTAAGGCTCGTGCGAACCGTGTTACCTGCAATGAGTGCAAAATGATACTCAGTCGCGGGAAGCACAGTAAGTACAGCTTTGGGACCACTACTATGAAGCAACACCTGAGGTCATTTCACTCTGGGGCTATTCGCAGGGTTGTACCTTGCGAGGAACGTAGGAGGTGGATTTTCTCTACTTCATCCTCTGTTTCTGATCCTGTCACCACAAGGACCACCTCTGTGGGACAGCGTCTTCCTCAAGCTGCCTCACAGGCCATACAGAATGCTGATGACCCTTACCTTTCAAGGGTCACAGTTGTATGTATGTACTGTGACACAGTACTCTGCAGGGGGGAGCAACTTCGTAGTGCTTTTGAGACTATTGTCTCAGAGCACGAGAAGATCTGCTCACTACCCAAATAAAACCCACTCTACATCTTCCTCTCTCAGCTCGCCCTTTCTTATCCCTGTGGTTGGTGTCCCCCCTTTACCTTCCTTTCCCCTCCACTCCTAGTGTGTCGTGTATAAAAAACCAAAAAAAATACAAAATATCAAAAATCAAAAATAAATAAGGCTCTTTTCAGAGCCGCCTTTCACAGTTAAAAAATAGAAGTGAAAATAAATGAAGCAGGGCCCTTTGTATTTTTTAGAAGTCCGCGGACAGTTCGCGAACATTTAAAAAATTGGGTTGCTACCCCATCACAAATATTGCAATTTTCTCTGGGAAGAAGTGGTGGCTCTGAAAATAACCTTTGGGTGGTGTTTGTAAGTCAAAAATTATAAATGCTTAACACTTGCTTCAAAATGGTTGTTGTAATTCCAAAAAAGGTTGCAACGCATTTTGTACATTTCTCAGAAAAATCTGATTGCCAGCATAAGTAAGATGGACTCCATCTCTCCGAAAAATGTATGTAATACGAAACATAATATTTTCATTGTGAAAAGAGGACATGCCAAAATCTCTTAGAAAGGCACAAACAGCCTTATTAACATTATGCCTTGCTTTTTCCATTTGTGGACCAAATGAAGAAGAACGAAGCCACATTTGTCTCTGCGCAATCCGTGAAAATAGCACTTGAGAATTAGGAAACATATCCATAACCTTCCCAAGTCCTTCTTTCATAGCAAATTGCAAAAAAAATTCCAGTCACATGTCCTAAACTGTTCCCTCCACAATAAATTACAATTATGTCTGGATGTTGCTCTGTCTCCAAAGTAGCACAGAGAGGTAGCAAGTCCAACCACTTCATTCCACGTACTCCGTGCCAGTGTACTTCCACATGTGGGAATCCAAGATCTACAGCTACTCCACAGCTTTCTGCATGCACCTTCAACCAATGTATCCACGAATCTCCCAAAATCCAAACAATCTGATTTCTGAAACACACAGCCATAGCTATCTTTTGTTCTCTCAGCAAAAAGAGTATCTGAGAAACTCTCTCCTGGCACAACACACCCACTAAACTTTCCTGACCAATCCCTTTCAGTGCTAATTCTCATTTGCATGACTTCTGAACCCAAAAATCCCTGGCTGTAACTCCCGATGTCCGCGAACTACCGCCATGTCCGCGGACATATCGTAACATGAACAGCCCTTCTACCATTTCCACTTCACTCTCTCTGCCATTCCCTCATTGGATGTAGCTAAAAAATCACATGACCATGCACCAATCACATTCAAGACCTCTACATCTAACTGCATCATCATAGATCAGCACTGCAAATGTACTGTGAATCTCTCTGAGTACAAGTGTCATATCATTGGCAAGCACCATCTACCAGAAATACTGTACAAGTCTCCAAGATTTCTACTTGCAGCTCCATGCATATCCATATGCATGAACACAAACTTAATGTATGAATATTTTCTGTACAGTAGATGAACACATTTTCAAACAGACTTTTAGCTTGTGTAATCTGTAAAATGAATTTACAGTATTTTTTTCAATTTCCTAAAATCAATTATCACTTATAAACCTTTATACTATTTACTTTCTTTATACACACACTCAAATCATGTTAAACTAACATTTTTTAAATGAAATATATAGACTACATATATTCAAACAAAATTGCATGCAAGCTCAATCTATGTTTAAATCTTTAAAAAAATACTTATACAATTTCATATTTTTTTGTTTTTATTTATTTATTTACTTAATTACTTTAATTTAGACATGACATTGAGGCGCTATTACCTAGAACAGCTTACTTACAGAAATAGGTGGTATTCACTGGTATATTATAAATTTCACAAGACATAGTAAAGATATTTTTTTTTGCTACAGTTAGTCATTCAATACAATTTGTTAATTAAGAACATATCATATGTACTGGACTGATGCAATGTATCTTATGTAAATAAATTAGTTTAATGGTTTTAAAGAAGGCACTGAGAATTTCAATTAAACAAATCAATATCTAAATTAAAAACAGCGCTATATACAAACAAAGTTACTAATTTGAAGCTTTTACAATTGCAGTGAAGACCAGTCTCCTGAAAAGAAGCAGCCGAATTCGAAGAACAAAGAAGAACTAAGAAGTTACCTGTTAATTTAAGAAAAAAAGTAAGTAGAATATCACCATAATATTTGTATTATTAATCAAACATACTATAACGTTAATACAAGCTATTTTGGTGCCTAAAAATAGAGATTGTGTACCATTTTGTCCAAAAATCTCCATGTCTTGAAACAGCGATTTACAGCCAGAATGGCCCACAAATTCCTATTTTTGGACACACAAATTACCCAACTGAACCGCTACAATTTTCATATTATAGAACAAACAACTGTTTTAATTGTATACATTAGATTTACTATTTGTACTTTTCCACACCACTAGCTTACTTTTTTTTTGTCATCTGAACCCCAGTTAAGTAACACATAAATTCAAGAATACCTATCCCTACTAGTTGTAGTTCCCAATGCACAATCACACACCATTACATGCATCTTTATCATCTTACTCAAACACTCATGCACACAACAAACATACATTCCGTCACACCCCAACCAATATCTTCTTTATTTTTTCAACAGACCCTAAAGAATACCTACCAAAAGTCAAGTCCGTAGAAAGCAACGCAAAAGTAGAGCAAATGAAAATAAAAGTGTCCAACATAAACATCCATCTCTAGCAGAATTTGTAAAAAAAGTTGAAACAAAACAGCTAATACAGTCATTTAACACAAGAAGTTTCAAGTACAAAAACTTTGCCTCCTCTATCAAAATGTAAAACAAACCAAAAAACAATTAACAGAAAATCAGCTATCACTACAGATAAAACTACTTCTTCAAATTTTAATATAGTGCAAAGTAAGCATACCAAGAAAAGTATTTTAGACAAAATGTACCGTCACAAAGTCCTTCAAAATCTTATAAAAACAGGAGAGAAATCAGGTTCAATGCTTAAAACCTATCGTAGGAAATTAATCTTAGAAGCGTTGATGGACAGTGCAATTCTTCTCAAAAGAAAGTTATTTATTTTACTGTTAAACAAAATGAAACCACTAACAAAACTAATAACTAAATTACAAAAAAGACTTCTCAATAAGCGAAATGTCAACAGAAAGAACTTCCTAAGTATCTGCAGAGGTGAATGAAATCACACTAGGTGCACAGAACCATATTTTAATGAAGAAGCGTACAAACAAAAGCAAACAAATACAATTGCCATACATAGCAGTGGTCGAGGTTATGAAAAAGTGAATAATACCGTAATGGAACAAGAAGTACTCCTTACAAAAATATGCCCTGAAAACTTAGAATTACCCCTCCATTCAACTGAATCAGAACGTCTAGTGTACAAATGGCCATGCATGTCAATGTGTAACATTCCCAAACAATGTTTCAAATCTTTACGCCAATTCCTCAATAAATATGTAAAAAGCAAAGACAAAATCAAAATAAAATTATACCTGTCCAGTGCGCAAGTACACAGGACGACAAGGACATTCATTGGCCTGCATTACAGGACCTACTTGTAAAACCACTTTAAATGATATCAAAAGGATATCAAAACATCATTCAACTATACGAAATCTAGTCTATAGACTGTACTATGCTAAAAGTCCTGCTTTAGCACTAGCAAATTTAAATAACATCCTTCTACATGGTACAGCAAAAGACCTACTTGAAGAAATTCACTAGATCCAGAAAAAATATTTTTGAAGTGGAAGCCATTTACAGAATGAAATAGCTTTAAACCAATTAAGCAACAATTCTACACATGGCAACCGTTTGCTAAACACATACAAAAAAGAAATACTAAAATTTAAAAGTACATCAGCTGAAGTACCAAACCATGTATGTGTATGTTGCCGTAGAACTTTTTATAAAAGTAACACAAAAGCTGTAGACCTATTATACAAAATAGAAGACAATGAAGATTCTAAATGGTTTGAATTAGTTTTCTACCTTGTAGCAGAAAACAAATACGAAATAACTGAGCCCTTAATACTTTGCAGTTACTGCACTACAAAACTTGACAACAACCAAACTCCTTCACGTGCTATCACAAATAATTTGGAATTATACCCAGTACCAAAACCCCTACAACAACTTAATACATGTACTCCAGTTACTAGACCAAACAGTAAGTATACAATAATAAGGAGAACCATAGCAGCATATCACATCCATAGTATCTAATACCTTTGTTCCTTATACATTTGTTTTTCACCCAAACCTATAAGCAAATATGAATGTGATATGCTGCAGTGGTTGTTGCCAGGGCATAGAGTCTTGGGTGCATGCAACAACCACTGCAGCATATCACATCCATAGAGTCAAACATTTCAACTATGGTCTATGGAAACTTTTAATGTCTGCGGACATCATGAGTGTTCTTAGAACACTTTCAACTTGCCAGCGAACAATACGGACAGCGTTTTCAGAACACCCCCTACGAACATTTCAGAACAACGCGATAGTTCTTAGAACACTTTCAACTTGACAACGAACAATACGGACAGTGTCCTCAGGACACCCCCATTTTGTTTATTTGCGAACATTGCAGGACACTGCGAGTGTTCTTAGAACACATTCAACATGCCAGCGAACAATATGGACTATGCCTTCAGGACACCCCCTACGAACATTCCAGGACAAAGTGAGTGTTCTTAGAAACGTCTTCAGAACACCCCCATTTTGTTTATTTGCGAACATTTCAGGACACCGCAAGTGTTCTTAGAACACTTTCAACTTGACAGAGAACAATACGGACAGCGTCCTCAGGATACCCCCTACGAACATTCCCTGGACACCGCGAGTGTTCTTAGAAGCGTCTTCAGAACACCACCATCTTGTTTATTTGCGAACATTTCAGGACACCGCGAGTGTTCTTAGAACACATTCAACTTGACAACGAACAATACGGACAGTGTCCTCAGAACACTCCCATTTCGTTTATTTGCGAACATTTCAGGACACCATGAGTGTTCTAAGAACACATTCAACTTGACAGAGAACAATACGGACAGCGTCCTCAGGACACCCCCATTTTGTTTTTTTGCGAACATTTCAGGCCACTGCGAGTGTTCTTAGAACACATTCAACTTGCCAGC
The DNA here is from genome assembly GCF_040938575.1 of Ambystoma mexicanum. NCBI lineage: Eukaryota > Metazoa > Chordata > Amphibia > Caudata > Ambystomatidae > Ambystoma > Ambystoma mexicanum. The sequence continues at coordinate 745,128,351 of NC_090928.1, forward strand.
GAACAATACGGACTACGCCTTCAGGAAACCCCCTACGAACATTCCAGGACACAGTGAGTGTTCTTAGAAACGTCTTCAGAACACCCCCATTTTGTTTATTTGCGAACATTTCAGGACACCGCAAGTGTTCTTAGAACACATTCAACTTGACAGAGAACAATACGGACAGCGTCTTCAGGACACCCCTTACGAACATTCCCCAGACACCGTGAGTGTTCTTAGAAGCGTCTTCAGAACACCACCATCTTGTTTAATTGCAAACATTTCATGACACCGCGAGTGTTCTTAGAACACATTCAACTTGACAGAGAACAATATGGACAGCATCCTCAGGACACCTCCATTTTGTTTATTTGTGAACATTTCAGGACACCGAGAGTGTTCTTAGAACACATTCAACTTGTCAGCCACAACCCCCATTCATATTTGCGAACATTTCAGGACACAGCGAGTGTTCTTAGAACACATTCAACTTGACAACGAACAATACGGACAGTGTCCTCAGAACACCCCCATTTTGTTTATTTGCGAACATTTCAGGACACCATGAGTGTTCTAAGAACACATTCAACTTGACAGAGAACAATACGGACAGCGTCCTCAGGACACCCCCATTTTGTTTATTTGTGAACATTTCAGGACACCGAGAGTGTTCTTAGAACACATTCAACTTGTCAGCCACAACCCCCATTCATATTTGCGAACATTTCAGGACACAGCGAGTGTTCTTAGAACACATTCAACTTGACAACGAACAATACGGACAGTGTCCTCAGAACACCCCCATTTTGTTTATTTGCGAACATTTCAAGACACTGCGAGTGTTCTTAGAACACATTCAACTTGCCAGCGAACAATACGGACTACGCCTTCAGGACATCCCCTACGAACATTCCAGGACACCGGGAGTGTTCTTAGAAACATCTTCAGAACACCCCCATTTTGTTTATTTGCGAACATGTCAGGACACCCCAAGTGTTCTTAGAACACATTCAACTTGACAAAGAACAATACGGACAGCGTCTTCAGGACATCCCTTACGAACATTCCCCAGACACCGTGAGTGTTCTTAGAAGCGTCTTCAGAACACCACCATCTTGTTTATTTGCAAACATTTCAGGACACCGCGAGTGTTCTTAGAACACATTCAACTTGACAGAGAACAATATGGACAGCGTCCTCAGGACACCCCCATTTTGTTTATTTGTGAACATTTCAGGACACCGAGAGTGTTCTTAGAACATATTCAACTTGTCAGCCACAACCCCCATTCATATTTGCGAACATTTCAGGACACACCGAGTGTTCGACGACGTCTTCAGAACACCCCCATTTTGTGTATTTGCGAACATTTCAGGACACCGCAAGTGTTCTTAGAACATATTCAACTTGACAACGAACAATACGGACAGCGTCCTCAGGACACCCCCATTTTGTTTATTTGTGAACATTTCAGGACACACCGAGTGTTCTTAGAACAGTTTCAGTTTGCTTGCGAACAAAACTGACACATATTGAGTCCTCAGAACACCCCCATTCAGTTTATTTAGAACATTTCAGAACACCCGTGATGTCTGCAGACAAATCGAACACAAAAAGAACGTCTAACACATAAAAAACAGAACTTTCATCCTATCTCATACACTCCCACCCTCTCCAAACACTCCTACACACCAACACACTCTACTAAATACAAATTTTGAACAAAGTTTCACTGCGCTGTCCGCGGACGACTGCGAATCCAACATGGCGGGTGCTACCGAAAATCTGACGCGCTTCACGCTCCACGCTGTCCAATCAGCGAACACGTTGCATGTCCGCGAACATCACGCAAGCCGATTGGCCAATCAGGACACTGTCCGTGGAGCGAACAGGGAAGTGTGTCCGCGGACCGAACACACATATCACTATTTTTTTTTTACCTACTTTTTGGTCATTTTAAAAAAAACTACTGGACGGATTTTCACCAAATTTGTAAAAGCACGCTTTCGGGACCAAGCCGCTGCTCCTGGTCCAAATTTGGTGAAAATCCGACCAGCGGTTTGGGCTGTAGACACGAGCAAAACATTTTTCCCATTCAGTCTATGGGAAAAAAAAAACGTTTTGGGACCCCCCCTATAACTTTGCCCCCCCTGGATGAATCCTCACCAAACTTTGCAAAAAATTCAGAGTGACCCAAATACTTTTTTTGCATAGTTTGGTGAGGATCCGTCCAGTGAGAGCGAAGTTATAAGCAACCCAAAAAGTGCTCTTCCTATGGAAGCAGCAACTTAACCATAACCACATGGCCACTAGCGTGGCCATGTAATATATATATATATATATATATACATACATATGTTAAGTGTACATAAAGTAATGCTTATTAATTTGGTTATATAGAGACGTTTCTACCATTAGTATCACTATCTTCAGACATTTCCTCACATAGGAAATTCTCTTCAAGCCACTCCAAAGTACTGGACATTTCTGTGGAAAAAAAAAATCTAACTTTTATTGTATGTAATACAGAAATTTTTGAAATATATAAGAAAAATTAAGTACACTTACTAGCTTCTGGTAAATTGTGTTCTTACTGGTATGTAGATCTGCTGTTGCTCCTAGTTGTGCAGTTTCTGTGAGGTAATTATGTAGAAGGCTATCTTTTTCTAATTTTTTTTATTTTGGTATATTCCATTTAGTACATATCGTATTTAAATGGATGGTTGATGTGTTAGATATATAGGTTATATTTCTTATTTATTACTAAATATAATGTGTTTGTGTGCTGGTTTTTGAACGTGTGTACTGCTCATATGGCACAATATAAAAATTTAAGATACCCCCTGAGTTTTTGGGTAGTATTGCTGTTGTCTGCGGACAAACACACAGTCTGCACACATCAAAAACACTAGCTGTGGGTTCAATATGTTCTATGTTACATGTATATAAAGTCAGGGATATTATGGTTAAGCTGTGCTACTAAAAACCTATGAAATTCAGTAAAAAAACTTTGTTAAAGGGACATTATGGTTCAGTTGTGCTACTAAAAACCTATGAAATTCAGTAAAAAACTTTGTTAATGGGACTTTATGGTTACGTTGCGCTACTAAAAACCTATGAAATTCAGAAAAAAAACTTTGTTAAAGGGATATTATGGTTCCAAGTAAAACCGAAAAACCCCTGAAATTCGTAAATTGTGGTAAGCTAAGCAACCATAACTCGTGCCACCAGTGTGCACTGCTAAGACTAACACCCAGGACATCAAAGATGATATCACAAATGTAATTTCCTCATGTGGTAAATTCTCCTCAAGCCACTCCAAAGTATTGGACATTTCTGTGAAAAACACACACGGTGTCCGGGATGTCCGTAATTAAATGAAAATGGAGGTGTCCTAAGGACACTATACCTGTCAAAACAACCAAAAAGTAGGTCTAAAAAAATTGGTGATATCTATGTCCGCTCCGTGGACACACTTCCCTGTTCGCTGGCTTGCATCATGTCCGAGGACACGTGGCGTCCTCTGTGATTGGCTGGTATGAGCCGTGAGGTGCGTCAAATTGTTTCGATGTGCTCGCCATATTGGATGCATGGACATCAGCTGGAAGTGAGCATAAATCCAATTTTGTGGAGTGTGTTGGTGTGTATGAGTGCTGGGAGAGGGTGGGAGAGAAAGAGAGGGGTCAAATGCTGTATTTGTTTAGGTGAGAGAAGGCCGTGATGTGCTTGTGGTGTCTGCGGTCACCGCGGTTGTCCGCGGGCATACTAGACACTGGGCACACTAGCAATTTTAGTTTAGTATGATGTTGCTTTTGGGTCATTAGAAGAGCATTTGGTGAAGAGGGTATGTATTAAAGAGTGTGTACATTGGTTGTAATTATTTTCTAGAATGTTAATTGAAGTGCATAGATTTGAGGTAGATGTATTATGTTTTTGGGTTGTGGTCATTTGGTAGATGTTTGTTTCTATGGGTGTGTTATGTTGTGCTGGTTGTGGCCAGGGCCTAGACTCTTCGGTGCATGTGCAGAGGCCGTAGGCCGTAGCCATGCACCCAAGACTCTAGGCCCTGGCCACAACCACCGCAGAATAACACTACAATGTTACCAAACATTTTGATTGAGGTATTTGGGCTGCTTAGGGGATATGTTTTCAAAAATGTGAGTACTGATTGGTAGTAGTGTAATAGGGTTTATAGTATAGTGAGATGATGTGTGTTAGTTTGTTTGTTGGATTGTGTGGGCGCAACCCTGGCTATTTTAGTTTAGTATGATGTTGGTTTCGGGTCGCTAGAAGAGAATTGGGTGAAGAGGGTATGTATTGAAGAGTTTGTACATTGGTTGTAATTATTTTTTAGATTGTTAATTGAAGTGCATAGTTTTGAGGTGGATATATTATGTTTTTGGGTTGTGGTAATTTGGTAGGTATTTGTTTCTATCAGTGTTTTATACTGTGGTGGTTGTGTTCAGGGCCTAGAGTCTTGGGTGCAGAGCATTGGGTGAAGAGGGTATGTATTGAAGAGTTTGTACGTTGGTTGTAATTCTTTTTTAGAATTTTATTTGAAGTGCATAGTTTTGAGGTGGGTGTATTATGTTTTTGGGTTGTGGTCGTTTGGTAGGTGTTTTTTTCTATGGGTGTGTTATGCTGCGGTGGTTGTGGCCAGGGCCTAGAGTCTTGGGTGCATGGCCGAAGGCCATAGGCCGTCAGCCATGAACCCAAGACTGTAGGCCCTGGCCACAACCACCACAGCAGAACTCTACAATGCTACCAAATATTTTGATTGTGGAATGTGGGCTGCTTAAGGGATATATTTTCAAAAATGTGAGCACTGATTTTTAGTAGTGTAATAGTGTTTATAGGATAGCAAGATGATGTGTGTTAGTTTGTTTCTTGGATTGTGTGGGCGCACTACTGCCTATTTTAGTTTAGTATGATGTTGGTTTTGGATCGTTAGAAGAGCATTGGGTGAAGAGGGTATGTATTGAAGAATTTGTACGTTGGTTGTAATTATTTTTTGGATTGTTAATTGAAGTGCATAGTTTTGAGGTGGATGTATTATGTTTTTGGGTTGTGGTAATTTGGTAGGTGTTTGTTTATATGGGTTTGTTATGCTGCGGTGGTTGTGGCCAGGGCCTAGAGTCTTGGGTGCATGGCTGAAGGCCCTGGCCACTACCACCGCAGCATAACTCTAGAATGCTACCAAACATTCTGATTGTGGTTTGTGGGCTGCTTAGGGGATATGTTTTAAAAAATGTGAGTACTGATTGGTGGTAGTGTAATAATGTTTATAGGATAGTGAGATGATGTGTGGCGGTTTGTTTGTTTCTTGGATTGTGTTCAGATTGTTAGTATTGAAGGCTCTAGGCATTTTGGGTTGTATTTATTGGTGAGGTGTGTGTTTGCATGGCTGTGTTATGTTGCAGTGTTTGTGAGTTTAATTATTACATACTTACTGTTTCCTTTGTTGAGGCTGTATGAAGAGTTTTGGCCAGGCCATGCAGTCAAGATTGTAGTGTTTGGCAACAAGCGCTGCAGCATAAGATACCCATGGAAGCAAACATTTTGGATTGTGGTTTATGGTCAGGTGTTTGCTTGAATGGGTGTGTTATGCTGTGGTGTCTGTCCAATGATTATATTCTTACTGTTTGACTTTTTGCAATTGTATGCAGTTTTTTTCATGACATGGGTAGTTGGAGCACACATTCTTTTTCAATCTCTGTGACAAAAGAAAAAATCACGTTAGTGAAGGTAGTTTATAATGAGTATTACACTGCATAGTAGACATTTCTGTATTTTGTCGACCCTCATAGTTAGTACTTTAGAAGTACTATATTTCAAAGCAGTGTATTGTGCAATTTGCTCAGTTACTGTGTTTGTTGATTAACTCATTGGGTATGTGGGAAAGAAATCCTTGCTGGATTAAAAAAAGCCCTTTCTGCGGTGTGGTACAATATATTTCTTTCATTTATTTCAAAAGGAACAATTGAATAGGTGTATGGTTTTTCATTTGGAAATGGTGGTAGTATTGTTGTAATTAGATAGCAGTTGGTGTATTCTATTTGTTTATTTTTATTTTCCATTTTAGTGGTATTCATCTATCTGTTGGCTTGTTGCAGATTTTTGGGTCTGTTAGATACCTGTTGGCGTATTCTAACTGTTTATTTCTTGTTTAATTTTAGTGGTATTCATTTATCTGTTTCTATGTTGCAGATTCTTGGGGCAGTTAGATACCTGTTGGCGTATTCTAACTGGTCATAGTTTTGAATTTCAAGTTTTGTTTATGTTCATGCACAGATTAGTTATTACATTTTGGTTTTAAGAATATTAAGTAAGTGTTTACAAGATTTGCTGGTAATCTCTGCTTTAGAGTAATGGTACTATCATTACATTCGAACCATCCACAATTCTTTTTATATATGCAGTGTAGTGACCTGCATTGGTTGTGGCTCCTGTGTGGTACATTATACCTATTGTTTTCTTACTAAGTGATACTTGAACATATGTGAATCCAGTCAGCTTGCAGTTGTTTTTGGTACCATCTGCATTATAAAGTAAAAGCATTACTATTACGTATTTACTATGTGTCTGTATTTGCAAGGTGTAACGATTATCGGAATTGCAGGTAGTACATAATCTGCCATGGTTTGCATTTTGTAAAAGTTGCTGAAATGAAATGGATTCACAGTTAGGTATGATACATACAGAAAGCTTTCATTAGGAACTTCTTGTTGTACTACTTGCCTGCAAAGAGTGCATGTATGCTTCCACATGTATGAAATCTGGCAGATTTCATTTATAGGTATGTTTTTGTTTTCTAGTACTTGTAGCAAGTACATTAGACATTCTTGTGGATCTTCTTGTGAGATTATAGTGAATTTAACCATTCCAGCACAGTAGTCCAATTCCTGTCTTATTCCATGAACACTGTAAGTGTTGTCAGGATTGTTGGTTACATTTCTATGAAGGACTAACCTTTACAAACAAAATTGGTCTGTACCGTGTAAGTAAATGTTGTCAATAATTGGTGGCAATTGTAATAGAATATTTATTGCTATTTTTGTGTAGCAATTTACACCAGTTGTATTTGAAAATTTGAATGGACCTGACAGTTCTGTGTCCAAGTCATTTGCTCGGAGTGTGTGTTGCTTCTTTGAAGAGGTAGTTGAGTTACTTTGAGCAGTAGATTCTTCTTTGGTTGTGGTCCTTGATGAAGTATTACCTTCTTTTACTTTCTTTGGAGGAATTGCTATGAGATCCTGCATAGATTGAGTCTGAAGTAGTTTTCTTTTACAACGTTTTGCTTTTTGCAGAACAGGATAGGTTTTGGGGAGTGAAGAGTGAACACAGTCTATTGTATTCTAAAATGCAGGAAATATCAGCATTTACTTTACTTGCATCATAGTTGATTAGAAATAGTCCGTCAAGTGTATGTAAGCGTGATAGTGCTACATAGGTCGTGCCTTCTTTAAAGACTGTGCTACCAATATCTATCAATGCTTTATCTAAGGTAAGACCTTGTGATTTGTGAATCGTCTGCTAGAGTTAGAGAAAATTGTTCTCTGCATACATACATGTCTTTGAAAAGAAGGAAGCAGGCATTTGAGGTTCCTATCCTTTTAACTTCAGATAGTTTGTCAAAGAGAATATTGATAAATTGAATAATGTTGTTATGTAGGGATGTTTGAAAGCCAACAACTGTACCAAGTGCTCCATTAATTAGTCCTTGGTCCACGTCAAGGTTACATTTAAGCATTACTCTACAGTTTAATGATAATTTTAATGATAATTTTAATATTTTCTCCAAACCAGCTGTATTAGAGATAGAGTTTTCCAAGGTATTTAGCCTTTTTGTGGCTTGTTGACACATGGGTAGTGTCATACCATGTACGTCCAGTTTGTCTGTGGAGGCAATTTGAACTATTGGTTGCATTTCTTTTTTTAACATTGTTTCATTACATTTTGAACAGCTTGCAAGAGTTGGCATCAAGGAAATACAATTGACATGTGTGTGTGCTAATTGTTCCATGACATCAGTAGCACATGTGTTATGGCCATAGAGTGCATGGATGTGACTGTTTTTTAATATATTTTGTGCTTCTTGAGATAGTACACCAACTCTAATACTTTTTAAAATGTTGGCATATGTCAGGTATGCAGATTTATGCATATTTTCAGTTAATACTCTGTATTGGAAATGTTGCCAAAGGTTGACATTTCCTATGCTGCAAGAGTTTTACGGCACAGTTTGTACCCTAAAGTTTTAAAAATAGGTTCAGCTTTCACTGGTGTTAATTGAAGAATATTTATGAAAACAATAATGTGTTTTCCCCAAAGAGCTCTTCGTAGTCTGTCTTGAGGACCTCTTGTAGTCTGAGGTGAATTAAAGCCAACATTAGGGTCAGACCAGGCTCACCTCATCTATTAGCAGCATTTTCATTTGTTTGAAAACTCTGCGTAGTTCCATTGCAGCTTCTGTGGACAGTTTGTAATAGTCTAATTTCTTTTGGTGTTCCACTGGAAGGAGTAGTAATCAGTGTAAAGTCACACTGCCTATGTTGTAGGCAGCTAAACCTGTGGGGGGAAGTTGCAACAGCTGGCAGTTTGTTGTTTTTCAATTGTTGGAGGAACTTACTGATGATTTTGGTTAGGAATCTTTTGCCTGAACTAGCATGGCCACGCACGTATAGCAGTATAGGTTTGTAATCTTGGCAGGTACAGTTTTTATTTTCATGTTGCACACCATGTTCAATTTGTTTTGTAATTTCTTGAAAAATGCTATGCTGCTCAGTGTTTAGTTGTGATTTCAGTACAGCAAAGTCTTCTGTAGATTGCTTGTACCGACACATGGTGTTTTCTACTTCTGTCATGGCTAGTTCTGACTCATTTGTTATTAGTGTCTGTCCAAGTGGCTCTTGGCTTCCTGTTACAGAAGGTTGACTACTGTCAGGAGTGTCCACATCTTGTTGTTCCTGGAGTTCTTCTTGCTGTTGCTGTTCATTGTGCAACATTGTTTGTTACTGTGTAAAGTTTACATCTGTTATAGTGCTTTCATTTGCTCAAAGGAGTCATACTTATCCAGTAAATCTTCTTCTTTTCTCCATGGTTTAAAAAGTTGTAGCAGGGACATGTAATACAGTTCTTTATGTTGAGGAGTTTTTAATGATAATTTGATATGATTAATTAAGCTGCGTTTGGTAATTTTCACTAAGCTGCCTTCACAATTTGCTACTCTGTATCTACCTTTCTTTTCATCTGGTATAATATTATTTACGTATGTGAATTTTTGGTCTACGTGGTAGAGACACATGGTTTACAAAGTGGTACTCCTGTTTGGGTAGTATGTGCCTAGTAAAGTGTTTATCAAAATGTCTTGGCTGTTGTGATAATTTTTGGCTCATGTTTCTATGTCCTCATATCATTTGAGAACTCTTTTTATAGATTTAGCAGGACCAAGACTTAGCCATAGTATATTTTCAGATTTTCCATACAAGGCAATACCGGTTAAACGGTCTGCAGCTTCATAGCAGCCACATTCTCTATGAGAGAGCAATTTTATGCCTAAGCTGTACAATGTCTGTGATAGTGTTTTGTCGGATGATATGTCATGCCCGAGGTCCTGAAGCTCTGTTTTCTCTGCTTTGGTTAGGTAGGCTGGAACATATAGTGCAACTGCAGTGGAATTGTCTGCAATGTACTGCACATCTATGTTTGCATTCCTTAGGAGGGCAGTGATTGCATTGTAATCATTTATATATTTTGATTCTTCTGTTCTTTTTATGTACTATGTGTACTATGTGTAGTTATGTGATTTACCTTTGATACTATGTCTAACTGAAGCCATGAAGTTGTTTACTTGACCTGTTGTTGAAAATGGTCTAGGGAAACCAAAGCAGCATTTGGTGTAGTATTTCCCTTTGTCTTTGAAATTGTAAAATTTGTGTATGAATGTCACTGTGTGTTGTTTGTGAACGGATTTCACAAGTGACATATTTTTGGATGACCTGCAAAACAGTGGCATCACTATCCTGACCTAATTTAGGAGCATCTTCATTCCACAAAAGCATGTGGATATGTGGTGCTCCTCTGGCTTGGTATTTTTTTCTCCAAAAGAAGTGTTACACTTCTCTCGCGGGAAGGAACAGTTTTATTACAGATGAAGTGTAGCATAGCAATGTAGTGATGATGGAAATATCTTGATACATTCGCTTTCAAAGAGAAGGTGGAATATGTATTCCATGTTTTGTCGGAATCTGGGGTCTTCAGAATCCATTCCTAAAGAGCGGTATTCTGATGCTGTTATTTGTGCAGGTCTATCATTGTACCTTCTTCCTTTTCCATTAGGAAAGAGTAGAGGAAAGGCACGTGCTTCTATCCTTTTTTCCCATTTGCTGATTAGAGATCCTTTGGCTTGTGGCATTTGGTACGTATCCAGTGCATCATCTATGGTGTCTTTAGAGTGTAATGGGTGAGTTGTATAATCGTCTGAAATATTGGATTCTGTAGCAGTATCTAGAAGTTTCTGATGACTTTTGAATTATTTCAGTGGTTTTCCTCAGGTTTTCTTCAATATTAATTTCTTTGTAGTATTCATTGTTGTCTTTCAGATATTCCAGGACTTGTCTAACTTTATGTAAGTACACAAGTTGTTGCCAAATTGTTTTGGTTGAAGGCGTATTATTGCTTGAAATGGGTGCACTGTTTGAATTATGATGCTCTCATAAAAGTTGAGTTTTTGCAGGGGTTTTGGTAATGAGAATAATTCCAAGTTATTTGTGAAAGCATGTGAAGGTGTTTGGTTGTTGTCAAGTTTTGCAGTGCAGTAACTGCAAAGTATTATGGCGTCAGTAATCTCGTATTTGTTTTCTGCTATAAAATAGAGAGCTAATTGGAACCATTTGGAATCTTAATTGTCTTCTATTTTGTACATTTTGTCTACAGTTTTTGTGCTATTTTTATATTAAAAAAAGTCCTGCAGCAACACAAACACACATGGTTTGGTACTTCAGCAGATGTACTTTTAAACGTTAATATTTCTTTTTTGTAAGTGTGTAAAAGAAGATTACCATCTGTACAGTTGTTGCTAGTCTGTTGTAAATCTATTGCATTTTGTAAGTCACTTTCAATTCCAAAATATTTTCTCTGGACATGCTCTATTTCTTCGAGAAGTTGTTTGGCTGTACCATGTAGAAGATTGTTATTTAAATTGGCTAGTGCTAAAGCAGGACTTTAGGTATAGTACAGTTTATGGACCACATTTCTTATAGTTGAATGATGTGTTGATATCATTTTGATAGGGTGGGAGGTGCTTTTGCAAATAGGTCCACAAATGCAGGCTAATCCTTGTAGTCCTGTGTATTTGTGCACTGGAAAGGGGTTCATATTTCGTAGTAGTTTAATTTTGAATTTGTCTTTGCCTTTCACATACTGATTGAGGAACTGGCATAAAGATCTGAAAGATTTTTTTGGCAATGTTACACATTGATGTGCACGGCCATTTGTAGACTGGACGTGTTGGTTCAGTGGAATGGACAGGTGATACTGAATTTTCTGGGATATGTTTGTGAGCAGCATTTCTTTTTCCATAATGGTATTATTAAGTTTTTCATACGCTCGTCCACTGCTATGTATGGCAATTGGGTTTGGTAGCTTTTGTTTGTATGCTTCTTCATTGAAATATGGTTCTGCGCTCGTGGTTTGACTCCATTCACCTTCACAGATGTTTGTGAAGTTATCTTTGTTGATATTCCATTTATTGAGAAGTCTTTTTTGTAGTTTATTACTTAGTTTTGTTAGTGGTTTCATTCTGTTTAAAACTAAAATAAATAATTTCCTTTTGAGTAGGATTGCACTGTCTATAAGAGCTTCTACGATTAATTTTCTACGGTAGGTTTTAAGGGTTGTGCGTGATTTCTCTCCTGTTTTTATAAGGTTCTGAAAGACTTTGTGGCAGAACATTTTTTGCAAAAGAATTTTTTTGCCATGCTTACTTGCCGCTACATCAAGATTTATAGGTGCAGTGTTAGCACTAGTGGTAGCTGCAGTCTTGTTAATCAATTTCTGTTTTGTTTTACATTTTGAAAGAGGAGTCAGAGTCTCTATACTGGAAGCTTGTTTTGTTTCGCTTAATGACTATATTAGCTGTTTTGTTTGAACTTTTTGTAAACATTCTGCTAGAGGTGGATGCTTATTTTAGTTTGATTTTGTTTACTTTTGCTTTGCTTTCTACGGAGTTGCTTTTTGGTTGGCATTCTTTGGGGTCTGTTGGAGAAAAAAAAAGTGAGGGGTGGGATTTGGTGCAGTGTATGTGTGTTTCGTGCATGAGTGTCTGAGTATGACAGTAAGGATGCATGTAGAGGTGTGTGATTGTACAATGGGTTGCTACATCAGGTTGGGAAGGTGTTAGGGAGAATTTTCCAGGATGGCTCATTCCCCTTACCTTCTGAGTCCCTCAGCAGCTTGGTTGGATTTCTAGGATTTATTTTTTTCATCTGGTATGAGTGTGAGCCTTTTTTCCCACTCTTTCATGTGTTTTGCTGTGTGTGTTTAACATTTTCTGTGTTGTTCATAGACTGTGGAGCCTCACATACTCCACAGTCATCATCTTTTTACTGTGTGTTACACAGCACCTTCAGTGCAGTGACACAGAGTTGTCTTTTAGACTTCCCAACTCAGACTCCATTTTTCTGGGACTGACTACTCTCTCCCAGAACACATAAAGTTGCCATTAACTTTATTAGCCCCTGTAATACCACAGACCCAGTACAAACCATCTTACATGGAGCACTGGAAAGGGTTAATACATATCCATTTTTGTCTGTTTCTCTTGGAGCATTGTTTCACTCCCTTTTTGTCAAGACTTGGCTGGTGGCAGTGGTAACTACCCTATTTTTCCTACCGTGGTTATCTTAAATAACCTTGGTACTGTTTTAGGCTATCTTGGTAGCCTCAAACTTAAATCTGCTAGACCATATATGTTTTATTACGGTTCCAGCTGGGTTTATTCACCATTTCTTTTTGTATAAGTCTTTCTCGTGTTTTACTCTGCACGCCAAACCAGCTTTGATTCCTTTGTTCACCGTCTTTTTGCAGGCTTCTAAGCAGAAGCCCTCCTGAGGCGCCTGTATGTCTGTGGGGACAGGATGTGAGGGAGAGATTTAGGACTCCCTGCACAGGGTCTCCATGGAGACCCATGTCGCACTCTGAAATGATTGGCTGTGGTGACTGTCCCGGCGGGACAGCCACCCTGCTGTGTGTTTGACAGCCAGGCTGTGTGAATGTGGGAAAACTGCATAAAATGCAGGTCTCTGGGTCTGGAAAGGCAGAGTCACCACTGATATGAAAGAACCAACGAGAAGCTGACGGAAGAGGACCCCTACCATGACTGAACCGCCCGGTGAAGCCCTGCTGCAGATCTGAATCCTTGAACTCCAATGGCAGAGAAGATCCTCCAGGAATCTTCTTCCCCAGAGCTAGTGGGACCAACCAGTTCACCTAAACTGCAAACCAGGACTCCTTCCTCTGGTCGAATTCGCTGTACAGAGCTACAGTGGACCGGATAGCAAGGAAGGTCGGACCCTGCATGGTTTTAAGGAGCGCACCTTTTATTCATTGCTTTGCTCTGCTGCTGGTTTCTTCCCTGGGTAGTGCAGGACCCTCCAGTCTTCCTACTTCGTGTCAGTCCGACAGTCGCTTCAGGAACCGTGAGCCTGCAGGAACTACCAGGAACGTCCGCCACAGCTACAGCTTCTTCTCCATTTAAAGGTACTGTGCAAATCCAGTTGCTCTTTTCGTTCAGCCGTGGTGAAGGTCTGTGAAACCTTTCGCCAATCCGAGGGCTTGTCCTTCTCTTTAAACTAACTTTTCTGCTGACAAACTTCGTCCAGAACTCTTGGCAAAGACTTAACCGCAAACTACCATGAACTGTGTGATCTTGAGCAAAAGACCTTTGTCCTATTGACTTTGGCCCTAAGCCTTTTTGATTTGATTCCATCACTGTAGTTCCTCTTTCTAGATTGCCCTGCTTACTTACCTGTTGGTGCTGCTCAATTTTAGTCTAACTTTGTTTTTCCCTCCTTTTTCAATTGCTGGAGTGCCATTTTGCTCACACTTCATTTTGAGTTTAACTTGTCCAGAATATATTGGGAGTGGTGTGGTGTATTGGTAACGTGATTTATCAACTGCTTTACTTTAGTGAAATGTTATACAACTGATGTGTAAATAAATGTATATTCTTTTACTCAGAAACCTTGAGTCAGTGTTTGTTTGAATCATAGTAATTGCTGTCCTTTGTGTAACTATTTGATACTGCTCACTTAGGGCCTCATCATGAGTTGGGCAGTAACACCGGCACTATTAGCGCCGGATCACGGGTTTGGCGGAACGGTTATTGACCATTCCCCATTGGGCCCATTCGGGAATTCCTCATTCCCTATTGGGCCCAGTGGGGAAAATTTGCGCTATTGCCGTTGGTGGATTTCCCACCAGCGGTAAACATGCCGAAAATCAGCAAATTTGCAGCGGATTTCCCCCCCAGCTGTCATGATCTGGCAGACCCTTAAATGCAGCAGTAATAGCGCTACCGCCACATTTAAGGTTTACTGCCAAACTTGTGATGAGGCCCTTACTCTTGAGATAAGTCTGGCTGCTCAGCTATCGCTACCACTTTTGCTGTGTAGTACAGGCTTGTACCAAAGGTGAATTTGTACTGTCACTTGTAGTCTTAATTGTGTGTGGTGTTCCCAAAGGGTACTGCATATAATTCTGCCTAAAGGAAGGTTATTCTTGTATTTGTGTGTTACTATACTGGTGTTCAGATTTCCATAGAAATTATGGAGCTGGTGAGGGGAAGCACTACTACTGAATCTAATGTTGCAGGGTTAATACAATTGTTTCTTCTAGAATAGTAGAATTCTACAGTGTTTGAGTAACAGTTAGAACACTATGCCAGTATTGCACTTACTTTTTTGGATGTACGGAGCAGGTTTCTTCTGAGTTCTCGTTCGTACTTGAGACGCTGCTGCTTTTCAGGAGAGTGGTCTTCACTGTAATTGTAAAAGAAAGAAATTAGTAAATATGTGTGTTAATAACACTGTTGTTAATGTAGACATGGATTTCTTTGTTTTTGCAGTAGTAGTGCTTTCTGATAACTGTGCATAGTATGTACATGTACTTTTCTTTGCCTATGTGCATTCTGAATATGTTATTTAGAATCTGTTAGTTAATGTGTTTTAGAAATTAGTACAATAGTAAGCGCACAGAGCACACTTGGATTCGTAAGGCAGTGTTATTGGATGTTAGGAGATAGAAGAAATAATCATATGCTTTGTTTGCTATTTTTACAAGGTAGATGGCAGGAACTGTATGGAAACGTAGGCAATGTAGGCATTTGTGAAGGTGTGGGAAATAAATAAGGATTTGATGGGGTCAGCAGCTTATTACTCAGTAGATGATTACTAAAGTACTGGGTGATTCTGTGGTGCTTGGAGATTGGAGAGTCTGAAATAAAGTAAGGGTTGCAATGAAAGATCTGGTGCTTGCGTTGCAGACTGAAGGAAAGGGGGAGATGTATGACTTACTTTACAACACTGTACATAGGTGTAGATGATGTGATAGATATGACTGCACCTGTGCATACTTGAATGCTGTTGTGAAATCTAGAATGGAATGGGCAACCAGCTGGAATGAGAGAGCTGTGTAGATTGGAAGAACAGTTGTAAAGGCAGTGGTGTTGTTTCAGTTGGGAGCCTTTCAAATGATATTGGCTATCTGTGTGCATAAATAAAGATGCATGTACTCATCCTGGCTGCGTGTAATTTTATAACACACTAGAAAGCCTTTTTCCATAATTATACTGTTAATTCTCCCATCTTTTAACATGAAATGGCACTTTGTTAGATACCTGTGTGTGGTGTGTCTGATTACTAATATACTCATTTGTAAAGGAATTTGAAATGATAGAATGTATGTGAAATATGCAGAATGTATAGAAAGGAGATTGTATTTGCATCTTATGCACTATAATGCATTAAATGTTATCATGGTTGAAATGTGGTTAAATGCACGGCAGTGGTTACAGAAATAATAGAATGAATGAAGAAAATAACATTTTCCACATTGCAGTTAATAATATGGTTAAATAAAATTTTGGAGAGCAGACAACTTTGCAAGTGACACTTGGTCATAGCAGATGGGAGAAATGACAGTAAGCTTGATTTACAGGTTACACAGGGTAAGTGGCAGTTACTCTGTTTGTATGCATTTATACAAGAGATGTACATATAACTTACATGCCAATCCTCCCGATTTCGCTTGGAGACTCCCCATTATTCCGTGAAAAATATTGTTATTTTTCACTTTGTCGCACCGAAAATACATCTTTGCCCAATACATCCTCATGACACAAATGTTGTCTCCCGATTTTTCAGTGGAAATGTGCCTCCCAGGAGGGTCGGCATGTTGGCATGTATGATGTACTGTGCAAAAAATATTCATACCTGTACTTTGTGTTCATGCATGTGGATGTGCATGAATCTGCAAGTGGAAATATTGGAGAGTTTACTAGTAGTTGCTGTAGGTGCTTCGCAGTCACAGCACAATTGTACTCTGAGTAAACAACAGTACATCTACAATGCTGAATTGTAATGATGGAGTTAGCTGCAGAGATCTTGCATGTGCTTGGTGGATGGTTGTGTGACTGCTTAACAGTAGCCAATGAGGGAATGGTACAGAGAGTGAAGTGGAAAGGTTAGAAGGGCTGCCCCAGTGATACTTACACGCTATGTGGACAGCGCAGCTGTTCGCAGACAAGACATGCCACATCCGGGGCTTCCGAGCATGACATGGGAGTGTATTTTGAGGATTAGCCAATCAGGTGTTGAGGTTCAGCTTCGTATTGAGAGAGGCTGTGTGTAGTGAAGATGGCGGAGGTGGAGAAAGTCAGGGTGGTGGTGTTTGGAGGTATGTTTGCGAATGGTTTGGAGCAGTATGCAAAATGGAGTAATGTGGGAACTCATTTTGATGTAAAAGGAGTGGAGATGGTGTGGAGCACTGTGCCTGGTTTAAATTTGCAGGCAATGGTAGAAGTTTGCCAAGATATGGCTAGGGTTAACAGTCCACATGTGGTTCTCCTGCATTGTGGTACTTTGCATTTGGGTTATGTCAGTGTCGCTACTTTGTTAAATGATCTAGAAAACTTGGTTCAGGCAGTAATGAAACTACTTCCAAATGCCAAGGTAACTTTTTTCTGGTTTGGTAGCTAGGGCAATATGGGACAATAGTTCTGTTTTTTGTCCTCAGCAAAATATTGGTAGGTGTTCAATCAACCACGTGTTTGCTTTTATGCTTAGAGATGGCGTGTTCTTTTGCAACAATGACAACACTGACCCTGGTAATGTTGATTACTTTAAAGAAGATGGCATGTCTTTATCTTTTGTGGGAAATGCCATGCTGTTTTGGAACAGAGGGTTGCTTTGGAGAAGCTAATGTGAAGGTTTTTGGAGAAAAATAAGAAAAAACAAAAAACAAAAAAGTCCAAAATAAAAGGTGTTTCTGAAGCATCTTCAAAAAAACCAAAAAAAGGCTCTTTTCAGAGCCAACCCAAAGGGGAAATTGGGCACACTATTTAAATTTTAATTCCCCATGCTGAGATTTTCCGATGTGTCCGCGGACACCCGCGCTGTCCCTGAACATTTTGAACACCAAGAAAGAGCTAAATAAATTCCAAAAAGTATGCAGATCGCCAGGGACATAATGTGGGGCATGTGCAAGGCTGAACTTTCCCAGGATTGCTGAAAAAAACACTTTTTAGGTGTCCAGGGACCCGGACAGTGTTTGTTAGGCTTAGCGCGGGTGTGGTCACATGGTGAAGTTGAGGGCACGTTGGCAAATGGGACGGTTGTCCGTGGGACACCAAATGCGCGGGGTCGGATCAAAGTATGCGTTCGGGTGCTCTACAGACAGTGTTCCAGTCCCCGAACTAATTAAAAGTGTGACACACATGCGGCGGACAGTTGCGGACAGGCACAATGTTCGTAGGGGCAATGGTGTGTTACGCATGCGTGCGGGTGTTCTACAGACAGTGTTCAGGTCCCCGAACAAAACAAATGTGCGTCACAACTTTGCAGACAGGCAGACGGGCTATGTGTTCTACAGACATATTCATTCTGATTACGGACAATGCCAACAGAGGGAATGATTTTAGGACACTTTATTTTGCATAGCTATGAACATGTGAACATCTTTAGTGTTCTGCGGGCACTTCCATTTACACTGCGGCCAATTCAAGCAGGTATAGTGTCCTTAGGACACCCTCATTTTGGTTAATTGTGGACAGGCGGAAATATACTATCAACACACTTAATATTTTATTATTGTATAAAAGTATAAAAATTATGAAAGAGAGGGGGAAGCAGAAACTGAAACAAATACAGGGGAATTAGGCGTTTGGACATGATGGATGGTAGGGTTGGGAGAGATTGAAGTCTCATCATAATGTTTTTCTTGTTGGGGAGGTTTTGGAGACAGTTGGCTGGGACATGGAGAGGGGAACAGGTAAGGTATATGTGGGACAGTGATATTTAATTTTGTCTTTTATATGGTCCTCCACAAAGGTTTTTATAAGAATTACATTTTTCATGAACAGATCTGTTTTTAGCTCCATTCGCTGCAGAGGATTTTCTAACGTCCCCCTTGGTATATTATTTTGAATGCCGGTAGGGTCTGTTAAAAAAATAAAATGTGTTAAGTACACATAAAGTAATGGTTATTAATTGGCTTATATAGAGAAGTGTAGTGTCCACCATTAGTAACACTGTCTTCACTCGTTTCATCCCGAGGAAAATGTTCTTCCATCCATTCCAAAGTACTGGACATTTCTGTGTAAAAAATAATAATATTAGTTTTAGTGTACCTAATACAGAAAGTTTATAAATATATACAATAAATATAGTGTACTCACTAGTTTATTGCTAAGTTTTGCTGTTACTGCTGTGTAGGTGTCCTGTTGATTTTTGCTGTGAAATTTCTGTGAGGTAATTCTGTTGGAAGCATATTTATTGTGTTTTGGTATATTCAACTATGTTGCATATGCCATGTAATTGGACTTGTAGTGTCTTACATACAGTTTCACCTCTTATTTATTATTGAATGTAATTTATTTATGTGCTGCTTTTTGAACATGTTTAGTGTTTTTTTGGATGATATAGCAATGTAAGATAGCCCCTGACTTTTTGGATAATATTGATGTTGTCCGAGTCCGTCCGTGAAAAGGCGCATGGTCCGCGGATATCAGACCCACTAGCGCAGGTAGGGGGTTCAGTATTTTCTATGTTATATGTATATAAACTAAGGGCATCTTTGTAAACATTTCCTAGTAAACAGTTATCAAATTTACATTATCTATATATTTATATTCAGTGAAAAAACTTTGTTACAGAAACGTTATGGTTAAGTTGCGCTACTAAAAACCTATCAAATTCAGTAAAAAAACATTGGGGGTCATTCCAAGTTTGGAGGTAAGTAAGGTCCCTCACCGGCATGGCGCAAATAGCATGTCCGTGCTGGCACCAGTCCGCTAATAGAGGACTATTACCACTTCGCGGGGACAAGCTTTACACCATGCCGGTAAGGTATCTTGCGCCATGCTGCAAAATGCTCCCAAAAAGCCCTTACCATCATCAAGTGTAGCGCAGATAACACTACCGACATAGTCCAATGCGTCATTAGCGGTGACTGTAAATAGCGGTCACCGTTATTTACTGATAAGCAGGAACCGGAAATAGCGTCATCGCACAGGAACGGGAAGGAGCACGGCGGCCATCTTTAAAAACACAATCCATTGCCATCCTCAGCTCACAGGACCCCTGGGACACTGCTGATCATCAGAAAACGTCCTCCTAAAAGACCAGACTGCCTAAGGCCCTGAAAAAGGGAGCTGTCCGCCTGAGAAAGGAACAATTTAATGTGGACGAGCTCCAGATGCTCGTGGACACATTGCACGAGCATGCAGGCACAGTCTTCTCCAGCAACATGAGTAGAGAGGCAGTGCTACGGAAAAAAGAGATCTGGGTACTTGTTGCCCAGAAGGTTAGTGCTGTGGGCAACACACCACGCACAGTGAAAGACTGCCGTAAGCGATGGGACAACCTGCGCCTAAGGGTGCGCAACATACTATCTGCCAATCACAGCCGGCCATGGGAACAGGAGGAGGTCCTAGTTCCCCTGTAAAGCTCACCCCATGGGAGGACACATGCGCAGTCATGACTGGGATGGAATCCATCGAAGATGTAGGCGAGATGGAGTGTGGCACCACAACATCGGTCGATGGAGGTGAGTGTCCAAAGTAAACACTGCTATGCCAAATCTGATGAAAGTCAACCCCAATGTCAGTCCAAAGACTCACACCATGGTCGCCCAAACACACACACACACTCCCCGTAAAGTAGGCCGAAGCATCACAGACACATGCTGATGCCTGGTGCAAGGCAATATCGTACATGGCACATAGCACACAAAGTAGGAAATTCCACGAGGCACATAGCGTGCATGACCAAAATAGTATGCATGCCAGATGGCACTGCTCTTGGCCAACATGAGTGAAGCCGACATATGCCTGCATTTACCACCCATTTATCAAATGACGTGCCCTTCCAAACACAAATGCCTATTACCCCCAATTGTGTGGATGAGCAATTGTCCCAATGTATGTATGATGCCTATCAAAACATCACTCATGCCGTCCCTCTCTTCTACCCCCACAGGCAGTGACCATGACAGCGATGGGCAGGACGCTACCCCTGCACAGGCCACACCACGAAAGAGGTTACAGGAGGACAGCAACCGGCCATCAACCTCCAGGGGACAAGTCAGGGGGCGCTGTGTCCCAGCATCCTAGCCACCGGAGGTACACATTGTACCTGTGCCACCAAGGCCCGTGGAGGGCACAGAACCACCACCACCTCCATCCACTGGTCAGTCTGGAGACACATGTGAGACACCCCATTCGGAGGAGTCTAGTTTGGCTGGGGAGTTGGTAGCCATGGCACCCCTGACTGTGAATGACACCCAGGAGGACATCTGGGGCACCATGGAGGACGATATAATGGATGTAGTCCATAACCCAACCCAACTTGCATCTGCCCAAGTATCATTGTTCGATACCGGGAACGCCACCACCCCAGAGGAGTCCGGCCATGACCACACCAAGGGATATCTCAGTCCAGTTTTCAGTGTTGGGGAGGCTGAGCAGGCTGGGCATGACAGCCAGGTTCCCAGCACATCCACAGGTGCACCTGCAGGGCCGCAGCAGGCTGACCTGCTCACTGCACTCGTTCGTGAATTTGTACAGGACAGCCGCCAGGCCAGAGAGGAGTGGCGTACACAGTTAGCTGCACTAGGCCGGTCCATTACGAACAGCACTGCCTCCATGGTGAGATCCTTCTCGGACAACACCAGCCGCCCCTGCGAGGAGGTCTCGGCTGTCCAGCAGGTGGAGGGTTTTGTCACTTACGTTTATATTGTTACATTCAATACACCGGTTGTGTGAAAATGAAGACCTGCGTGGACATTCATCATTGCGCATGTGTCATTTAATCATATACAGTGCATAGTGTACATGTACCCCCACACCCAGTGCCTTCTGTCCAACCATCATGTCACCCTCTGCTGACATGTGTTTCAGAAATATTGTGCAATCACTGACTGGCGCACAGCACGTCCCTCCTGTGCATCAGCACCGTGATGATCTCCTGCCACATCTTCTTCTTCCCCTTCATCATCATCAGGTGGTAGCAGTTCAATGTCAGGGGGCAGGGGCAGGGGCACGTTCCGGCGGATGCACATATTGTGCAGCATTACACATGCCATTATGATCTTGGCCACCTTCTCATGCCTGTAGGAGAAGTGCCCCATCCAACCGGCTGAGGCAGCAAAATCGTGCCTTCAACAGGCCAAAGGTCTGCTCGATGACCACACGGGTACGGGTATGGGAACGATTGTAGTCCTCCTCGTGCCTGTTCTGTGGGTTTCGGACAGGGATGAAGAGCCACAACTTCAAGGGATAGCCACTATCACCTGCATGCGAGGGAAATAAAGGTAATAGTTAGGCAAATCATGAAGGACAGCTGTGCCAGTCAGACAAGCCTGCAGGTTATCATAGCCCACATGAACATGTCCCTGGATGCATTGATGACATTTGTAGTCCCTCAATGTCTCCTGTGCTATGGACTAATGGTGTGGTTTGCATCTTCAAGATGATACATGGTATGCACTGACATCTTGTTGCACATGCATCGTGTATGCATACAGCTTTGTTAGTGTCAAATTAGTGAGGTGTTGTGTCCTGTGAGATTTACTTAGAGGGAGCGTTGGCAATAGTCTGTGCAATATTGAGCAATCAGCATCGATCATTCCCATGGTGACATGCAGCACTCCTGTGAGTGTCCCAGTCCTGTCCCAGACAGTGGATTCCCTAGTAGTTCCAGTTTGATGCACTCCCAGGGATGCTTGTTCTGTGTGGTGATATGCTGGAGACAGCAACATGGTGCAGGATGGCGTTACGGAGGGTGAGGGTCGCTGATGAGTGGTGCACGTGTTGTGGGATGTGGGGTGGTTTCCTGTTAGTCATGTAGTGATAGGTGTCGACCTTACTTCATTCATATGGGATTTGGGTGTCATGTGCAGTTTGTGATGGTTTGCGGCACAGTGTTCGGTGATGTGCACATCGTGCAGTCACATGAGCATTGGCAGCATGGTGGTGTGTGCATCTCTCCCCCCATTTCAATGCCATGTGCCAGTCCTGCTACTTACCAAGCAGCCAGGCACGTCATCCAGCATGTCGCTCCATGAAGCGTGGTAGCATGGAGTTCTGCAGGACCAAAGAGTCATGAGTTGATCCTGGATATCGGGCACAACAATGTGTGATGATCTTGCTGGCGTCGCATACCATCTGCACATTGATGGAGTGGTATTGCTTGCGATTGCGGTACACCACCTCCATGGCATGCAGGACCACCAACTCCACGTGGGTGCAGTATAGGGCACCTACACAATTTGGCATGCCTGCCAGTGCATGGAAGGCAACTTTTGTGTCAAATATCTCCTGGGGAGTCCCTGGTAGGGACATGTAGTCCCTTGTGTGCTTGAGGAGGGCATCCAGCACTTGGTTCAGAATCCGGGAAAATAAGGGTTGTGATATGCCATGCATGTGCCCCTCTGTGTGCTGGTAGGTGCTGGCAAGGAAGTGGAGCACAGACACCACCTTCAGTAGAGGGGGGATGGCAGTGCGTATTTCAATGAGGCTCCCGATGTCGTCTTCTATCACGTCCACTATGGTGGTTATGGTGTCCCAGTCCAGACGGTACAGGGTGTGGATCTGCTCAGGGTTAGGTTGAAAGGACTGGCACTGAGGCAAGAGATTGGGGGCTGCTGGTGTGGTAATGGTGGCTGCACTGGTGGGGCATGCTGGGCCTTTCTCACCCTCCTTCTCCTCCTGCATCTCCTCTGCAGTGGCAGCTGTTGTTGTTGATGTTGTGGCAATGAAAGCAAATCCTCCAGCTCTGGTAATGCTACTACTATTGGAATCATCTTGGTGTGGGAGGGGGTGTGGTGTGTGGGTGTGCTTCTTTTTTACTGGGCCTGACTCCATTGCCCCCACCTGTGCTGATTGTGTGCACCTGTGGCAGTTGGGAATACTGCTCAGGGCATTTTACGGCAGGTCGGCGATGCCCGTATTTACGGCATGCCGGTAAGCACTTTTTCCGCCTTCATGAGGCCGTTATTTGCAAGTGTGCTTCACTTGTGATCTACTCCAGTTTACGGCATGCCGCTAATGCCGGCATGGTGGGTGGCGTGCACGCGACCAGACCGCTATTAACGGCATTTTACTTTACGATGCCGTTAATAGCGGTCGGGTTGGTCAGAATATCCCGCATCGTTATTCCCTTAGCACCAACCTCGGAATGACCCCCATTGTTAAAGGGACATTATAGTTAAGTTGTGCTACTCAAACCTATGAAATTCAGGGAAAAAAACTTTGTTAAAGTGATGTTATGGTTCCAAGTAAAATCGAAAAGCGCCTGAAATTCGCCAGTTATGGTAAGCTAAGCAACCATAACTCACGTGTAGTATGTGTCTTGTATTGTGTGCCTGTTACCAGAACCCCAATACTACATCATGCCACCACCGTGCACTGCTAAGACTAACTCCGAGGACATCAAAGACGACATCACAAATGTCATTGATGACATCACGGATGACATCACATATCTGGGCCACTTGTTTTTGTTCACTAATATATATAGGCAAGGTGGTTTTGTTCACTGACAGTCACAATATTAAAATTGAAAAGGTGCTATATATCTAGATGTTAACATTGTCATATATTAAAGTACTTTCCTTAGGGTTTGGTATCATCTCATGGAGCACATACATGGGGAAATGAGGATGCCTCAAACACACAATTAATTTGTATACATGAAGATAAAGTTTAATGTTATTAACATTTAATGATGATGCTGTTTTTTTCTTCCTTACTTTAGTTTCCCTGTACGTGCCTCTGATTAGTATGCATTGTGGTTCTTCAGATGTATTGTTTGTACTAGCACAAGTGTTGTAAGTCTTGAATTGTTAGCTAGTTATTACATGTTTAACATTACTCAAAGATGTGATAAATTAGCATTCATTATTGTATCCCAAATTACTACATTATAAATATTGTACTTCTATGGTGCATGCTGCAGCCATTGCCTATGTTTATATATGATTAGGTTTCTGTATTAACAACAACACTCCAATACAATGATTTAGGTGAGTATATTCTTTAATAGATTAAGTAGTTCATGATAGGTTTCCCGATCACCCCTGACATCTTGTTACCAGCAATATAAACACAACCCCTTGTAGGGACTTTTCATCAAAATTAATTTCACATGTGATGTTATCAGTGATGTCATCAACGACATTTGTGATGTCATCTTTGATGTGCTGGGTGTTAGTCTTAGCAGTGCACGTTATGGTTGCTTAGCTTACCATAACTGGCGAATTTCAGGGACTTTTCGGTTTTAGTTGGAACCATAACGTCCCTTTAACAACGGTTTTTTTCACAGCATTTCATGGGTTTTTAGTAGCGCAACGTAACCATAACGTCCCTTTAACAAAATGTTTTTACTGATATATATATACACACACAAAGACTCCCTAGAATAGTCTCTGATCACGTGCACTCATTTTAGGATGCATTTTTAAATGTTGTTTTCCCATGACTAACACTCCGAGGATTTTTGGTTATTCTCGGTGTGCTAAATGGACAAACAGTAGGGACTTTGTACAATTTTTTGGTGCATTTTGTTTTAGCCTTACCACATTTACCATGTTTAGGTAGTGGTCAAACATTTGTCCATCTGATTTTTAGTTTTATTGCATGGCTAGACTAGCATTTTGCTGCAGCCAGTTTGGACAAGTTTTCATGTTGTGCCATGGAATTTTAATGGCAAAACAAACTGCAGTCTTTACTTACGTGGGGTTACTGCCATATATTGGCAGAAACAGTGCAGACATTTTTTTCTTGTTGTATCATTACTGGAATTAAGTACAAAGCAAACAAAAATGAGTGTGTTCTTATATGCTTGTATTCGCATATATTGGTGCACCCAGCATGGAAATTTATGGGCACAGCCAGCATGAACATATTTGTATACTGGCATATATTGTGGGAAAAGGCATAATGAAAATGCATTGGCAAATGCTCCTGTGTGCTGTTGGTGACTTGCATCTATATATTGTGGGCAAAGGCAGCAGGAACATGCATTGGGAAATGCTCCTGTGTGCTGTTGGTGACTTACATCTATATATTGTGGGCAAAGGCAGCAGGAACATGCATTGGCAAATGCTCCTGTGTGCTGTTGGTGACTTGCATCTATATATTGTGGGCAAAGACAGCAGGAACATGCATTGGGAAATGCCCATGTATGCTGTTGGTGACTAACATCTATAGGAGTTATTATGAGTTTCCCTACACAATCAATTGCAAACTGTCTGGCTTAACCCAACTGTTCACTTAAAGTGTGCTGTAAAATATACATTTTTAACCCGTTTTCCCAACATATTTTACAAGGGGGTAAGCCCTTGGTTGGTTCAGCTACCTCGCTACGTTTAGTCTCTCTGGCATATTTGTGGGAAATATTCACTCCCCTCAAAATAAAAAAATCACCAACCGCCACTGAAATTGGTCTACATGGGTATGTGAGGGATGTGGACTGTAGGTTGGAGTATGTTGTAACAACACAGTTCGAGGCTGAACGCATGGCAGGTGTTTAGACAACAACATGCAGGATTTGCAACCGAAATACCAAAGTATGCTCCTTTCTCTGCTCCCTATGGATAAGACCAGGGTACATGGCCTTCTCCTCCTGCCTGTGTGATAATGCCCCCACTGCACCCAGTGGCATTGGATTCCTGTGGTGCTCGGCCATGAGTCAGCTTGCAGGGCAGGAGGTCGCTCCACTTCCTTTTCGTGCTTCTTATGATTGTGATTCCAAGCCTGGCTGCTAGATTTCTTCCCGTGTCAAATGCATGCAGTAAGAGTATTTCAGCATGCACTAATGGGCTTTGTTCTCTGTGTAATAACTCATTAAACATTTATCGACTATCTAGGCTACCAAATTACCGGAGAATATAATGAATTTATTTTCTCTTAATTGCATCCTATTTTTTGTAGAGAATAAAAATTAACTGCAAAATGTGACCACAGAGCAAGTTATCTGTATCGACGGAAGTAAAAAAAATAGTAAATTTAACATTTCGTGTAGTCATGATATTGCCCAACGACATTATTGCTTAAATTCGAAACCACCATTGTGGAATTCGTACAGGAGAGGAATATGGCAAGAACGTCACTACATAACCTATTGTGAGTAAGGTCCACGTTCTTTGATGGTCCTATTTTTCATATTAGCAATATGCCCTATGCAACTCAAAATACATACAGTGATGGCCACTTAATGTTAGATTTTAAATATTACCAATATTTTCCATATTTCACGTACTGTCCCATAAACTAACATATGGTGGACATCAGGGGCCTCCCTGCACCCAATTAATTGCATTATGGTGCTTGATAGTACAGAAATAGTGCAGTACGGCTGCATTCACTCGTTTGCCATTGCACTGTAGAGAGGCTATCACCCCATGAATAACAGAGAGTGGGCCTCAGTACGATCTCGGCGGTAGCCAGGCCGCTATTGGTGGCATGGCTGCCGCCGAAATCTCATCCGGGTCCCCAGAATGAGGAATTACCGGGCCATTCCGAGTTCGGAGGGCCCGGTAATTCCTCCTTCTAGGAACCTGGCCCGGACCTTCCCCATTCCCATTTCAGCCCCCATAGGGCTGAATGGGAATGGCGATTACGAGCGGCCCGTTGTTTGCTCCCTCTTCCTCTCGCGGGACCCAGTAAGCATGCCTGGTTTGACCAGGCGTTACTTACAGGGTCCCGCGAGGGGAGCTTGGAATGAGGCCGAACGGGTTTAACAGTCCGCCTCCTTTAGCGGGTTGCGTTAAACCATTCCGCCTCACTTATAATGAGGCCCGTGCAGACCGGGTCCCGCGAGGGGACCTCGTAATCAGGCGGTACGGGGTTGACGGCGCCGGCACCTTTACCGGCGCCGTTAACCCCATAGCGCCTGGGTTATAATGAGGCCCAGTCTGTCCTGCTGGCATGTGGGTTGTTTGTCTCAGCATGTTAAATTCTTAACGCAAATTAGGGATTAGGCACTGCGCTGCAGTGGTTCTACGTCTTTGCACATATTATTCTAGAATGTGAACTATGAAATAATGTGGTGAATTTGGGCCTGTTTAGCGCTAATCCATCACTGTCACAATCAGTGCAAACTACATCATATAATGGGCCTACAAATGCATGTAGGGTCTATATTGAAGCTTGATTGGGTACAGTTTTTGCAATTTTGGAAACCCACTTATTTATGTATTTATCATGTATTTATTTTCTGCCTTTATATCGTGCTTTTATCCAAAGAGCTTCACAAATTAATACAACGGTGCAACAGTAAAAGAAGTCACAAAAAAGGAATCAGCAAAACATTATTTAGAAAAAGAAAGATGATCAAGATGAATTAAGAGATTAGGACAAGGATGGGTGTCCAGAGGTAAAGAATTCCAGAGTTAGCGAGCAAGCAATAGAAAAGAACAACAGCGGGAAGCCGACAAGGAGAAGGGGGACCAGAAAGAAGCAACTGGGAGGCAGAACCAAGATTGCGTGACGAATGGTACATTGAGATCAAAGCACATAAATAAGGAAGGGTAAGCCACCGATAGTAGCCACTTATGGAGAGCAGGGACGTCATTTGGGGGTCGCCAGAGGTCGCAAGAGCGACCGCTGCCGATTGGCCAGCGACCTCTGTCACTCTCTTGCGACCTCTGGCATTTCCTCCAATCAGAGGAGGAGGGGGCGTGGCCACCACTCAAGCGGTGCAGCGTGCTGGTGGTCCTCCATTTTGTGAGCACTGCAGCGAAGCCAGCGTGCAGCAGCAGCTTCGTGGTTTCTCTTGGTGCCAGAAAGTCCAGGCCAACTAACTTCTTCCAAGCTAACACACAGCGGTGAGTCAGTCTGTGTTGTGTGTGTGACTGAGGTCGGGGGCGAGCGGGTGTGTGTGAGCTGCTGGGTGGATTAATGTTGCTGGCGTGTGCCGCCGTAGGCCCCAGGCCAGTGCCTTAAGTGGCACTACAAATCGAGCCGGGGCCCATCGAGGGAGCGTGGCCCAACAACGTGGTCTTGATGGGCCGTTAGGCCACGCCCCCTTGACGAGCCCCGGCTCAATGGGCTACTGGCACCCCTGCCAGGCAGCCTTTTGTAGAGATTAGCACCCTCTCCCCTATGGGGGAGAGGGTGCTGATCTCTGCATTTATTTTGTATAGGCTTGCCTGGCAGGGGACAGCGCCTCGCCTATTCAGCCTTAATGGTGGTGCTGCCCCTCGCCAGCTGGGGAGGGGCAGCGTCACCATTAAGGCTGAAAGGGTGAGGCCACTGGAAGCAGAGGCCTTTTTCCTAAAGACTGAAACTCCCGCGAATCCGCGGGAGCTTCAGTATTTAGGAAGCAAGGCCTCTGCTTCCAGCGGCCTCACCCTTTCAGCCTTAATGGTGGCGCCGGCCCACGTGCATCCCTTGATTAAAGGGATGCCTCGCAGGTGCGGCGCCACCATTATAGCTGAAAGGCATTTTTTTCTGAAGCCTGAAGCTCTCGCACACGAGCGAGAGTTTCAGGCTGTAGAAAAAAATGCCTTTTCGTGTAGTGGCCGGGGCTGCCCGGGGAGATTAGTGGGCCCCGGCAGGGCCCCGCCTCAAAACGAAATTTCGGAACCTGCCGGGGCCCAGCCCCGGCAGGCCCCGGCCCACTTAAAGCCCTGCCCCAGGCTGAGGTCAGATGTGTGCTCTTGTGGCATTCCCCTGCGGCCGCCAGGACCAGGTGGAGCCTAGGTTGCGTGTGTGCTGTGCTAGCCCACTACCCGCCTGCGGCCGCAGGCGGATAGCTTGGCACCTCAGGCGACAACAGCTACACGTGTTGCTTAATACCCAGAGGTTTCTAAGCATGGACCTGGGGATCGAACCTGTTTTGCTCCCACGTCGTCTTGCTTCCAGTTGCCCCTGAGCTAGGAATCTGCCCCACGGACTGTCGAGTTGCTAAGGTTTAGCCACCCCAGTTTCTCCCCCTTAGAGTCCCTAGAATATAGACAGTGGCCCCGATTTATAAAGTATCATGTGTGTCCCGGCCTTGCAATATTCTAAAATGTCATTGGCAAGGAATGTCAACATATGATATATTATGGCATTTATAACGCGCCTATACACAAAGTAAAACACAGTACCATTGGAGAATGATGAAGCTTCTCTCTGCCTCTTTCCATAGAATTGGGGGTTTTGTGAATTTACCTCATTGGCGAAGGAGCATGGATTCAATACAGCAACTAAGTGCGCTGCACACATCTGTAATACCTCAAATACTTACACACAATTGGAGCTAAAAGCCTAAAATCTGATTCCTCAAGCAGAATGTAATCAGGGTCCCAACACACTCCACTGGCAGGGTGCCTGTGGCCAAGGGCAGGGAGCTCTGCTTTCGGGGTGGGGGTGTGCATGCATGCAAATGTCTGCTTGCTCTAGTCTGTGTGTGCGTTTGTGGGATGTGGGGGGCCTGTATCTGGAGTGCTGCAGGGCTTGGTTGGCCCAAATCAGGGGGCTTTATCTGGAGTGTTGCGGGCTACGCTCTCGGCCCCCTAGCTGTGTGGTCTGTGCGCTCCCTGGTATCTGGAAGGGACCCCTGTGCCTGGGGTGCTTCTCTGGCCCCTGGGTCCGTGCTGTGGAGGTGTGTCTGGAGTGCAGGGTGTACTGTCTCTCTGTGGCCTCCCTTCTCTCACGCCTCCTTGACTGGGCAAGTGTGGTGGGAGTCGTGGAACCCTGCCGGTCCCTCACACAAAGGGGACATGTAGACTTTTCAACAGAGTCACTTCGCAGCACAATCGCTCCTTACCTGAGACAACTGTCCTTCCTGCATCTTCATTGAAATGCCTCCTATGCAGCAGAGATCATATTGAGTTGCTCAGTGCTCGCTGGAATCCAGCTCTGTGCATTCAAAATATCATCATCATAAAAATAATGGGCCAATGAATATCTGCCACAATAATCAGTTCTGCCTCTGGGTAAATAGTGAGGGGTTACGCTGCACGCCCCAGTTTCCCAGTGTATGACCTCACATGGTGATGGGACGTCACCATCCACCTCTTCCCAGCCACATTAGGGTCACTGGGTGTAGGGTATTCAGTTTCAGGAGTATAATTCGATAATATCACGTCACCCCAAGTGCTCATGTGAGTGAGGGGAGGCTAGATGTGCCGGGATGAGAGGTACCACAGGCTCCAGGGATGCCGGGAAACGGAGGGTGGAATAGGCTGCTGGGTGGCCGGATTGCAAGGTCAGAAGCAGGGCACTGCAGTTAATGGTAGTCTGGAAAGCACACCCCTCAGTGCGTTCAGTCAGTATCTTGTCTCTATGACAAATGATATTCTGGTGTGCTGTTGTACAAATGATTCTTCCATTCTGATAATTTGTTTTTTATTTTCAGACCTGCATCTTCATGTGGAGTTCCTTCCTTTCTGTGTCAGAATCTTCACCTTACATGCCACTGAAACAGCAGCCTCGGACACATCTGTCAAGCCACTGTTCTGCTCAATCTGGTAAGAAACTACATTTTAAGTCTTATGATCAGAGTGAAGGGTTGGGCATTATCCCAAAATCTATACAATAGTACTAATTGTTGGAATGTGTACCATTATGGAGAGGTGAGGGGTGTGGAGGACAATGAACATGTAGGAACAGAAACCTAGGCATATAAAGAGTGTTGGTGAGTGTGGGAGTAATGCAAAATGCAGCCAGGATTTTTTCCCCGTAAAATATGGGGACATGACTTATGAGGCTTTTGGTACTGAAGGTGGCATCGCTCAGTAATGCACTGTACACCTTGAACACATTTTGAACTAATCTTTTGGCAGCCAAAATAACACAAGAAGAAGAATTATTAAAAACTGTGGATGCCATACATGTTTTCTGGTGAAATATTCTCCCTCTCGCCTTTTATCCTGGCTTTCCCCTATCCCCATACCCGCCTATCCGTCCCTGTCCCCCCAGAATGTGATTTCGCTCTGTAGTCCTGTTGAACTAACAGGGCAGATCCAGATTAAGAGGGGATTTGGGTTCATACACTTCGCGTGGCAACATGGACCTTGACACTGCTACATATGATGATCCATTCTTGTATGAAATGTCACAAAACACTGATATCGTAACCATATATTTCTTAGTGTACTGAGGGGATAATGCTTTATGAGGCCACTTCCTGTGATGTCATGTGGAGGGCGTGGTCAAATGACATCACTTCCTGTGATGTCGAGTGGGGTGTGGTCAAATGACATCACTTCCTGTGATGTCACTCTTATGGGCGTGGCACTGTGATGTCACTTCCGCTACCCCTGGCGTTTTGGTGAAATGACGTCCCTGATGGAGAGCCAAAAACAGACAAATGTGGGAGAAATGTGTCAAGAATCCGAACTGCATAGTGAAGAAGCGAACGTAATGGAAGAAAAGCAAATATTGTAAGACCAACGTGAAGCACAATTTGAAGCCACGTTTTTGCAGAAGAAAAAGTAACCAGGGGACTCATTTTGGGTAAATAAATGAAAACGACAAGAGCGAACAACAAACGAAATTTTAATCTGAAAAAAAAAAGAAGAAACAAATAAAACACCAAGATTGCATGCTTACTTAATAAATATTGCGAGCAGCCAGGGAGAAAAGGGAGCTCAGACTGGGCTCCAATACTGTGCACATATATACCAGGAATACACGGTTGCAGTACAGCAAGACCAGTGCGCTTTCTTGGGTGTGAATAAGCTGCTCCGGGAGAGAAATACATACTATGCTACGCTAGGCTTTTTCCGGCTGTCTCAAGATTCATTAAAATAACATATCCTACTTCTTGACGGTGCTGGAGGAGGCAGTGGCCCTCATTACGAGTTTGGTGGCAGCCATGGAGCTATTAGCTCCATGGCTGCCTCCAAACCGGGCTCATTTACCGGGTTCCTGCAATGAGGAATAACAGGGTCATTCCACCATTGGAGGACCCGGTAATTCCTCCTTGCAGGAACCATTCCCCATTTTCATTTGAGCCCCCATAGGGTTCAATGGGAATGGGGATGGGGGTAACAACGGGCAGATTACAATTGGCCCGTTGTTACCTCCTTCTTCCCCTCGCAGGACCCCGGAAAGCACGCCTGGTTTTACCAGGCGTCCGATCCTGATCCCGCGATGGGAAGCTTGTAATCGGCGCTCCCGTAATGAAGGGGGCTGTCCCATACCGGCCCCCTTCATTAGGGGAGCGCCAGGGTCGTAGTGAGGCCGAGTGTGTCTTTGATTCAGGTGCAGATCCCGCTACCTGCTCCTTTGCCTGGTGGCTCCTCTTAAGCTTCTTGTTGGTACTTGATGTCGTCATTTGCTTGCTACACACGTGGTGATGGCATTCCACATTGACACAGGCTGGAGTGAATACATATGCATCCTAGCGTCCATGGCACGGTGATGCTCCTTTTGTTGCCCAATCTGTATGGAAATGATTGCCTCCATGAAAGTGCAATTGGTTTGTCTAATGTTGGGGTTAGGGGCGCGGGGTATCGCACAGCCAAAGTTTTGATGGCTATGGAGGTGGGGAGCGTGGAATACATGTTTGGTTGTTGAGGAAAAAATGGTATAATGCACTTGGTGATGGTTTTTTGATGGAAGGGGGGGGACAGTGTGGCTATGGATGGCATTGATATGATTACACACCTTAGGCACAGATGGGTGGGGTTAGACCAGCTGTTAGTCTTCTCAGCTGGAATGACTGGGGGCTGGGAAGCCCAATTAAAGCTTGCAAAATAGTTGCATATGCGAACAGGAAAGGGGCCCAAGGATGGGAGTGAACAGGTACTCAGCAAGGGGCTGGGGTGTTATACTTGTGCATTGCTCTCTGCAAATTGTGCACTTAGGCATCAAGGTTGATGAGAGTGGTCGATATGTGCTTATCCATGGAATTCTGTGTGGGCAAGAGGTCCTGCGGGTGAAATTTGATGGACCTAATGCTGATGATCCTGAAGTTGATGAGGGGGTCTATGGGTTATGCTCCAAATACCTGATGGCCTCGATAATCTGTGAGGGTGACCTGAACACGATATTGAGCACGGATCTAGACCGTACCTCGGACACCCTTAGGGTGCTTACCAGTCCAGCCCAAAACATTCTCACTGACATGGCTGACATTGACTTGTTTGATGTTTAGCGTTACTTAAACACTGTGGGGAGGAAGTACACATACTACTCGTTTGTCCATGATATGCATTCTCACATAGACTTGTGGTTATTGTCCAGCTGGTTGCTCACTGCGGTAGAGGGATGTTCACTCCGGCCTCACTCACTGTCGGACAACTCCCCCATTCTGTTGTCTCTGCAACTATCCAAGGGGGAACATGTGCACCCTGACATTTCATGCCTGCAGCACTGAGGGGCCCTGTCTTCTCCTTGAAACTGCATGATCACATCACAACCTATTTTGAGACAAATGCTAGTTCTGTTCCCTCTGCAGCGACTCAGTGGCAGGCCTTTAAGGCGTACATCAGTGGATAGAATTTTCCACTGGGTTTGGGGTCCTTAAGAGTATCAGGAAAGAAATGGAGTCTCATGAATCTAGGTTGTCCTCGCTACAGCAGAAATATGCACAACATTGCACCACTGCCCTGAGACATGCTATAAAGACCAAGCTGGAAGTGTTTACAGAAGCGGCTAGCAGAAATCTGCAATACCTAGAGGGGTCTATGGTAGCGAGACGCTGTGGGGAGGAAGATAAGCCTGGGAGACTGCTTGCCCAAGTTACTATGAGTAACATGCACATGCCGTATATCGTGAGACGTGACAGGTCTACAGCACACACAGATGAGGACATTAACAAAGTGTTCCATCAATTGTATTCCTTTCTCTATACGCCAAAAGGCACTGCCACGGTTCTGAATATTGAACGATTTCTGGGAGGGAGTCTGACAACTTTGCTATCCAGAAAGGACAGTGCTGCGCTTGAGGTCCCGATTACAATAGAGAAAATAAAAACAGCTGTTATGGAGCTTCCTAATGGGAAGGCGCCGTGGTCGGATGGGACTGTGCTTATTTCTATAAGGAGTTCCAAAGGATACTGGCTCCATATATGTTGCAGTTTGGGCAGAGGCACTTTCGAAAGGGGTGTCACCTGACATGCTATGCAAAGCTGTTATAATCCTTCTTAAGCCATATAAGGCGGCAAATGAGTGTGGTTCGCACAGACCCCTGTCACTTATAAATATTGATGCCAAGATCTATGCTAAGGTCCTCGTGACGCAGTTCTCCCCCTTAATGCTCATATGGTGCATTCGGATAAATCGGCTTTATACCAGGTCGTTCAACGGCATCTAATATAGGGCTGTTTTATAATATCTGAGTCAGCTGCAGTAAACATGGATATGCAGAATGCTTTCGACACTGTGGGCCTCATCACGAGTTGGGCGGTAACGCAGGCGCTAATAGCGCCAGCGTTAATAGCCCTACGGCCAAACCCCCCGGCGCTAATAGCGCCGGATCACGGGTTTGGCGGAACAGGTATTGCCCATTCCCCACTGAGCCCATTCGGGAATTCCCCATTCCCCATTGGGCTCAATGGGGAATTTTTGCGCTCTTACTACCGGCGGATTTACCCGCCCGCGGTAATAGCGCGAAATTTCGGCGGATTTCCCCCCAGCTCAGAGCTGGGAGGAAATCTTCCAAACCCGTGATTTGGTGGACCCTTAAATGCGGCGGAAATAGCGCTACTGCCGCATTTAAGGGTTACCGTCAAACTCGTGATGAGGACTTGTGTCTTGGCCTTTACTTTTCCAAGCGATGTCCAATTACGTGTTTCGTTCCAAATTTCATCTCATGGGTGAGATCACTGTATATGCAGCCATTTCCCGGCATGTGCGCAAATGGCATGCTGTCCCAAAACCTACAGTTGGGAGGCGGCACGAGACAGAGGTGCCCCCTTTTGCCCCTGCTATTTGCTTTGATAATCAAGCCGTTTGGTGTATTTAATCTGTGTCAGATTCAATGGGGCTGGCATACAATTAGGCAGCGTAAGGAAGGCATGATATCAAAGCAAGACAGACACAAGTGATCAGATTTCAAGGGTGTTTATTAAACTGTAGAAATGGGTGAGATAAATACCTAATCTAAACCTAAATCTAAGATGGGATCAATCTACGACCATCAAATAATAATGATACAGTCCTAGTGGAGTCCAGTCAAATTAAAAAGGCCTATACTAAGAAAAACCTTTTGCCAATCCTTACTGCAATGTTACAGAATAGTGTGGGATAACGTACATAAAGAAAGAAAGAAGTGTTCTCAAAATTATACGTCAGGATGTTTTGGCCAGTGTCTCCCTTCCTCACGTTTGAAGCACAGGACAAGGCAGGACTCTCAATCACAGCACACTTCTGCAATTCACTTTGTTTTTCAATTCACAGCATCATCATTTTGTAATATTCAGGAATCTTAATGTCTTTTTAAAAAATCCTCTGTATTACCTTCTCCACTTTACTTAGGTCCCCCTCATTCGGGCTCAGACCTTCGTTCATCTGCCTCCCAATGCATTTGCCAATTTCACATAGAGACTTCTGAAGAGCTGTTGCATTTCTCTGTGTTACTCTGTGATTCTTTGGTAAGTGCAGTTTCACGTTACCACAATTATCATGGCGTTCCCCTCAGTAACACAGTTCACTTCATGTTCACAAACCAGCAAAGCCTTTCAACTGTACAAGGCGTTTGGATTGACCCTTGTATGACCACTTTGACTTCTCATGCTTGCCTCCCCTAGGCAATTTGGTGTTTGTCATTTTTCAGCGCCAGACCACTCTAATCCTAATACCTCGGTTGTTCAAAAAAGACCTTTTTCGATTATTTTCTTTTCTTTTACACAAATGTTGCCACAGCTTAACACAGTCCTGTCCACTACCATTTTCCACTGACTAACCGGCTGTTCTGAACTCATTGGGCCTCATTACAAGTATGGAGGTAGCCATGGTGCTATTAGCGCCATGGCTGCCTCCATACTGAGCTCCAATACCGGGGTCTGTGAATAAGGAATTACCGGGTCATTCTGACCTTGGAGGACCCGGTAATTCCACATCCACAGAACCATTCCCCATTCCAATTTGAGCCCCCGTTGATAACAGGCCCATTATTAGCTCCTTGGTCCCCTCGCGGGACCCGGAAAGGACGTCTGGTTTTAACCAGATGTCTGTTCTGGGTCCTGCTAGGGGACCTCATAATAAGGAAGCCCATAATGAACGGTGCCGGTACGGGACCGCCAGCCTCATAATGGGGCCTATTGTCTTTTCTTCCGCTGGAATCAAGGACTGTACCACAGTGGCAAGCTCTTATCCCCGCCCTGGCTATCAGTGCCGGAGGGCCCTGTGTACCGTTGACATCTGTAACACCAATCACCAGCTCAATTCCCGGTCTTACTGTTCTTTTATCAAAGGCGTCATGGCTCTGGGTTGAAAAGGACAAGGGCAATTCCCTCCTTGTCATCCTTTCAGTTTCCACTGCCTTTCTCCTCTGTTTGAACTGGCATCCTGGAATGGCTGCTTCCTTGTGCGTTCTGCCTTGCTCTAAGTGTGCACTCGTGCTCTGCCTTTTATCCCGGTGGGGAAGGGAAAGGGCTGTGAGGTGTGTGTAGTTATCGGCAATTGCGTGACTCTGCCTGACCCTTGTGTTGGGACATGTCAGGTAAATGGCTGTGGTGTTAGTCCATTGTCTTTCGCAGTGTGAGAAAGTGCTCATGTAGGAAAGGGGGTGTAGAGTTTCTAAATATCCTAGGGGGTAGGATGGGGAAAAGGTGTCATAAAAAGGGGGTACCGCGTCCCACTTCCAATCACCAAAGACACCATTCAAGTGATCCTCCTGAACTGGTCCACCCCCAGGATCCAATAGCAATGACCGTGACCTGGCCACCTGGATGACAGATCCCCAGGGACTAGCAAGTGAGACACCTGCGGGTGTCTCACAGCGGGAAATCTGAAATTATTTCACTATATGCCAACAACATCTTATTGTACATTAGGGATACCGAGGTTAACTTAGCACAGGCAGTCGGGCGGTAACAGACTTTGGTAAATACTCTTGCCTCCACCTTACCAACATTAAATCTGAAATATTTCCCCTATTGGAGGATATGCAAGCACTGGCAGATATGTCAGGCCTTGCATTGGCCGAGTGCAATATTTTCTTTTTGGAGATCAGAGTGGCTAGGTTGGCCTCCCTGATGTTTGATTTAAATTATGGAACCTACCTAACTGGCCTGATGGTTAAGCTTTGGAGATGGTGACAGATTCCGTTCTTTCTGGCGCATTAGCTGTCGTTGATCCAGATGACCGTATTGGCTAAACATCTCTATTTTGTTCATTTAATTCCATGGGCTCGCCTTCTTTTCTGACCTTATCAGCATATGCTCCTGATTCCTCTGGTCTGGTGGACAGGTCCGGATGAGGTGGGGGCATCTCACACGTCCCTATGAGGTGGGGCGATTGTCCACCCCAGATTTCGAATTGTATCACCTGATGGCATAGACACACTACGCTACTTGCTGACTGCGGAACAGCCAGAGACCCCTCATGTTCGTCAGGAGTGACTGCAGGCGGGCTTATTTCCTGTGTTGTTGTTTCTCGCTGGTAATGCGTAACGCTGTACGCACTGTTCAGACCCAGTGGGGGTGACCCGGGAAGCCTGGGATAGATTGAATAGAAGGATGAAGATAGGGCAGTGGAAAGAGTCTAGGGTGGGGCCTGCATACATATGTTAGTTGACCTTTATGTGGCTGAACGATTAATTGAATGGGATGATGGGAGCATACAGAAATAATTGCTGAATTATTTCTGCCTTATGGCGGCTATTGCTGCGCATTGGCTGGTATCCCCATCTGAACCGGCCTCACGACCATGCTTGACTTATCCTCTCGTGCACAGCGGGCAAGAATTCCATATCCACACATTTAAAAGCTGGCACAGTTGGTAGATGTTAGACAGAGTGCAAATAACAGGGCAAAATAGGAGGTTGACCTGGATGTTGTGTTCATGGGCATACAATGAAAGCACGTCTGCTCTCTGATGAAGGGTTTATTAATCAACTCGAAACACTGCCTTATCCAATTCAAGGTCCTTAATAGATTATACCAGACCCTAGCCAAGCTTACAATGTTTCACCTCGATGATGTTAGAGTGCCACAGTCTGGACGCCCACTTGTAACATATGTAATGGGGCTGCCCCACATTGTCCGACCACTGAGAGGCGATTTGTCATACACTGGAGAAAATACTTGGACGACAGTTGCATCTCACGGTTAAAGACTGCATGTTGCGTTACACTGGGAAAATGTCTAATGTTCAAAGAAGATTTTTAAACCTCAGACTGCTCCTGGTCACTTGACATTTCCTTTCCATGAAAGAGGTACACTAATGGAGTAGGAGTGCATATTTTTTCACTGTGGCAAACATTGTGTGTTGTCATATAGTGAGGACCAGACATAATGTGGACCAGTTGGAGGTCGTGCAGGCTCGACCCCATTGGTGGGCCATACTGCTTTATGTTTGAACAAGTGAAAGGCGAGCTGCTTTGCGAGAAACTTGAGCTGAAAATTCAACTACATTTTTTTTTCCCTTTGTTAAAGAAGGCATGATAGATCATTAATTGCATCGTTTATCCTTTTGTAGTGCCTTTTCACAGTCAAGAATACCATCCTTGAGTGCTGCCTATGCTCCACTGGTTTCTTTTCTGTTAATGAAGGTGATTTTGTCTCTTTCTCTGATCTTTGTTGTTCACAGCTGTTTCCATTGTGCTGATTTTTTTTCTGGTAGTTATTTTTCACTTCTTAAAGGTTTGCACAAAAAAGGTTTGCAAGTCAGCATTTTATGGGAGAAAGGCACTTTCATGTTGCTACTGCTCCATCTGCCATTTCTTTCTTCCACTTCCTCTTCTTTGTTGTGGCCTCTGTGAAGTCTCTATTATTTTTCGAGCCATTCTCTTTTTGTATTCTTCTGCTCGTTTCAATGTTCAATGTACAGTATTTAGGCTTACCACTGACAGTGTTCTTGAGCAAGGCGTCATATCCCATTGGGCCTGGTTTGCTCAACTGCGGTTATAGCTGCATAGCTGTCATGGCAGGTTAACTGGTAAAGGTGCAGCTTGGCCCGTTGTGTTGACAGCTCAGTCAGACCCTACCAGTAGTCTAACAAGAAATGTACCTGTCTGTTTGAAGTGTCATCCTCACAGATGTGCTTCTTGTGTGAACTTTAGTACCTCTGTGAGGCTGTGTATGGCCCCTATTCTGGGAGTGTTCGCCCATAGGCTGTGGTTTTACTGTGTCTTGAAGCGCCACTCAGGCTGTGTTTCTTGTGCGGGTTGATGCCTGTGGTCCCCCTGAGCTTGAAGTGCTTGTATCCTGGCTGTGGCTCCTGTTCTCCTCTGTGCTTGAAGTGCCTTCTTCTTTAAAGCATTCCTTTTTTAATGGCAAAGCCAACAAGAGTATGTTATGTGGGACTACTGGCATGCTTGGACATGTTTTCTTATAGTATCTTACTACTGGCATTAACGCCAGCATGAGTTTGTTCTTATTGGGGAACATGGCATATATTCATGCAGTCACCATGGACCACACATAACTGCTAGCGAGGAATGTGGGTGTGTGGCAGGCCTTGGGGGGAAACAAATGAGGTCCTTTCTCTGCGTTCCTTGCCACACTCAATATGTGAGAACTATCTAACAAATGAAAATGCTTCAGTAAACTTCCAACACCTGTAAATATATATGACCTGCTTCAATCTTTGTTTTGTTCTGTTGCATATCTCGGCAGGGGATGACTGTGTGTTTGCTTGGTTCTGGCTCAGTTTCTAATGGTTGAATCTATTGACACACCTTTCTTTTCATGGAAAATCCACATGTATTTTCTTTCCATTGCATGGCATTACTTGGCCTTGGACGTCTGCTTACATTCACAGCAATTTTGTAAAACAGGCTAATACACACTGATATTAATGCAACATATGGTGATCCCTGCTTGTATGAAATGTGTTCAGTGGCATAGACACGGTAGTGCCTGAGTGGGCAAGGCCCACCCAAAATCTGTAAATTCCCACTTAGCAGCACTGTGTGGACATTTACAGGTGTTAATTGAACTGCGTTAGGCCCAACTACATTAGCTTCAGGCCCCACTTGTTAGTCAATCCTGGCTACGCCTCTGTGTATCATATTACAGTAATATCGTAACCATATTACTCTTAGTGTTCAGAGGAACAATGCTATGTGATGCCATTTCCTGTTTTGTCCAGGGTTGAAGGGTCTTGTATCATCGCGTCTCATGATGTCACTAGGGGCTCGGGTCAAATTACATTACTTCCTGTGATGTCATCAGGGGGTCAAGGGTTGTGTGATGTCTCTGGCATTTTGGTGAAATGACATCCTTGAAAGCGGGGTGCTGGGTCTACTTGGATTTAGATCTGTGAATTCAGTGAAGATCTCTTGAATCATATGCTTAACTTGCTGCAATCTCTCACCATCTTATGGAAGAAGTGAAAACATTTATTTTTGACCTTATATTTGCTTATCAATACTGGGATTTTAACAGGCTGAACAAAGGGTGTATGTACCACGGTTAACAATGCCAAGCCTCTTTAAACATTTTAAAAGCAGCATACACGTCAATATACCTGTCAGGTCCAATACATCTACAATATAAGATCTGCCCCCAATGTTTTTGTCAGGCAATGGAGCTGGCTGAAGTGTATTAGATATTCCAGTAATGTTTCTTACTTTTCTAGTAGTAGTCTTGAGTTGGATGTTGTATTATCTCCAGTAGTGGTGATGATTTAATGGGGTCTCTTTCACGTAGATGGTCAGTATACTATTGTATGAAATAATAATCTTACCACTAACTATGTGAAGGGAGAATCATCTGTGAATACATTTGATAGGTAAATAAAATGAAAATGTGTCTGTCGTTTCACAGCTGCTGCCTTCCTTCCCAAATCCTGCAGAAGTAGGAGACCCTGAAATCAAGTAGAAGCATATCATTCGTGTATGGGGAGGACTACATGTATGAGATGGTAGAATTATCTTATTTTTCTCTCTTGTAATGCTCCTTCATATGATGAATACCTAGGACAGCAGGACAAAGTTTGGAGTGGAAGAAAGCCCCTTTCATCGGCAATACCTGCATCTAAGGCTCCAACTCCACACTGTTAGGGAAAATACTGAGATCTGTTTCCATTCCAATGATCATGTGACACTGAATGCAGAACTGTGGAGGGAGCAGAAAGTGGATTGAAAAGCCTGAATGGGAGGGATGAGTCTTGATAGATAAGTCTTGATAGAGAATGTTGGAAAGCGATGGGGCAACCGAGAATGCAGACAAATATCTGGAGAGATGGCAGATGTCAGAGGATGAGAGGAGCAAGCAACAGAACCAGAAAGCAGGAAGAGAGCATGGGATAACTGAGAGTGTGAGGAATTGCCCGCTGGCTAAGTTGCAAAGCCCTGGATTTTTTTATTTTTAATACCTAAAATGATGTAAGTGATTCCGTTTCCAAAAGGGTAATCTACTAATCAGATCCCCCTTTGTTGCAACTCCGCACAAAAAGCATACTGCACCTTTGCCCTGCTGCATCAGTAGCCTAATCCGCAGCACCTGCTCTGCTCATGGCACAGAGCAGGTTCAATGGTCACAAGATGTGCACTTGACCGCCGTGGTGACAGCAAAGTCACTGCAGCACAGGGGTGACATTTAAGATATGCCACCTGCATCCAAACTGGGACGATCATGAGTACCCCATGCTTGTGGCAGGGTAATCTCTAAAAAGAATCTATGCCTGAGTTTAGGCATAGTGGCGATACTGGTGATACTTATGATCGTGGTCACCACAAAAACATTGATATTGCACATGTGTCAGCTCCTGTGAGTCAGCTCTGCTGTGGAAGAAGCAAATGTGTACTAGGGTCAGATAGGCCGATACTGCCACTCATCAGGACAAAAACCAGAGGATCCAGCCTCTCTTTCATTCTCCTCACCCAGAGACAGCCACACAGCAGACAGCATTCCTGGGCCCAAGTATGAAAGGAGCACACCCATTCAGGAGGAGTAGCCTCACCCCA
This sequence comes from Ambystoma mexicanum, assembly GCF_040938575.1. Taxonomy (NCBI): domain Eukaryota; kingdom Metazoa; phylum Chordata; class Amphibia; order Caudata; family Ambystomatidae; genus Ambystoma; species Ambystoma mexicanum. The sequence continues at coordinate 745,171,120 of NC_090928.1, forward strand.
GGATTCTGCATGTCTAAAGGTCTTTCGTTGTCAGTAGGAGGTAATGGGTTGGGAGTAGGATATGCAGGAGTGCTCTGAACAATGGAAGAATCCGTCCACCATCTTGTTTCTCGCTGACTGTCTCTTTCCCTTTCCAGTCTTCTCCGCTTCCCATGGAGCAAAGCACTTTGGGTGCAAGATCAAGAGGGCAAAGTCCACTCCCGCCAGGAGCAAGGATTGGTCCCCTAAAGCAGGCTATCTTTAGACCAATACCCTGAGGATGTATGCCCTTAAAAGAAGGAGTCTTGCACCCCTTCAACAGAATATCTTCAGTTTCTCGAGGATCCTTTACGTCCAAATAGATGTTCTGGGGACTCTAACCTGGACTTTCTTTGGGACAGTTGTACTCTGTCAAAAGCACTCTGCCAGAGTTGAAGAAGGCGCTGGCCAAGACAGAAGGAAGATCTGTCCTCTAACCACTCCCAGCACTGTAGGCCAGGACCTGACCAACCAATCTGCAACTGATCTTCTGTGCCAGAAGGGCAGACCATGAAGTGGAAGTATCCAGTCCTCGATCCCTTTGCGGAGGTCTCAAAGCAACCCAAGGGCCAGACCAGCCGAAGCTCCCTGTTCACCCGCACCAAACTGGTTGTGCTGTGTCCCCTGCATCCTGAATGAGAGGAAGACACTGGTGCAAGTATTTCTGTTCTTGCAACCAGCCAAAATATTGCACTGCATCTCCATCAACCCGACATGGAATTGCGTCCTAGCAGAGCCCATCAACTTCAAGGCCCGAAGCGTCTGCTCAATGCCAGAAACTGAACCGAATCTCTGGAGGGTCACTTGCTGAACCTACCTAGAGGTTACCACATGGCTCGGCCCAGCTTGCCCGAGAACCGCCGCCTCGTTGTTTGCACCTCGACGCCCCCTTGATGACCACTTCACGACCTGCCACCCGCCAACTCGACCCGCTGGAGTGTTAGTCACCAACCTGTGCCAGCGTTGAAAGCCCAACTTGGCCGGGCCAATGTTGAAGCATTCTTCGGACCACCGTGACCTGCAACACTTGAAATGCAGCTTTTCGACCTCACCAAGCACCCGCGTTCCCCCCTGCTTGACGCCCGCTTGCTGCCAGGGCCTCCATGATCCTATGTGCCCGACTGAGTCTAAACAGCTCAAATCAATGGTCAACCTTGGTCTGATGCGTCAGCCCACCAAAAACTGAATTCAGTAACTGTGACACCGAACTGCCCCTGCTGCACTCCACAGTCAACTTGGGCCCTAGTTCACGAGTGTGCCTGTTTTCACCAAGCTATCCTTTTTAGTAATACCTTATTAAACAAAAGGGAAAGTGCACTCAAAAATATTATTGTCACGAGCATTCAGGCATGTGTTTTTAAGCATACTGTGAACGATTGTAAAAAGAATTCCTATGCATATTACCTTAGTTTTCCTCACTTTTACACATGCGAAAACAACGGGTTGGGCACGGCCATCTTGTGCTTATCTTATCTGTTGCTGCATCGCCCTAAGTTCAAGTGCCCTCGCGGCACTAAATCATATCACCCGCCCCTGAAGTTGACATCACTATTCCAAATGATATGCTCCACCTATTTTCATGATATTAGTAGGCAGTGTAGCCAAATGTGCCCAAGTCATCACCCACGTCCTAACGTTAGTTAAAGCAGAACCTGGAAAATCAAAAGATCAGCACACACATCATCTGACAGCACATCCCAAATCGAATTTGAAAACAATATTTATAAAGAAAATATCATCAATCTGCAATTTAGCAAGTGCTTTTTTTTAACAAATAACGCTCCAAAAACCACATTATTATGATCCGCTGATTGCGATCAACAACCAATTGTCGTGTGTCCTTGGGTTAGAACATCAAAACTTTATAATGACGCACATGGTGTTCCTTTCGGGAAAAGATGCAGATTTGACGCACCTTCAATCGCAAGGCTTTGGCATCAGCTTCTTGCTAGACCATAAAGGATGACAGTTTGCTCCTTGTCACTGGTACCGCCAAAGGGTATATAGGTCACGGTCTATAGTCACACATGAGGGTGATGCAAATCGATGCGTTTAGACGTATCTGCCATTGTTGATTGAAGAAACCGTGCCACGGTAGCTGGAAACTATGGCATTTGCAGAATGGTACAATATATCTCTGTAGATAACATAATACAAATATATTTTAGTAGTGGTTCTTTATTCAAATGCATCCATTTACCCTGTAATTCTGCACCGGATGAAACCTAATAAAGAACACAAACCACAAATAATGAACACACACAGACAACACGGGGGGTATTTGAGACTACGATGTGCATGAAAGGTTAGTGCTGTGAAGTAGGTGTAACTCCCAATGGGATTGAGAAGCTGACGGATAAATGGAACAACAGACAGATGGCATTATAACGCACTGGGAATATTATATACTGAAAAACAAACCAAGTTCCCTTGGAAAATGTTCTGCCCCCGGCACATCCAATAATGCAACGTTGATAGCACACCCTGATATTCCATGGGACAAAATGGTTTAGATATCACTAGCCTGCATACAGGTTTCGGTTGCGAGTCGTCGATGAACAATCATCACAATATGCTCCAACTAACAACCCATGACAATGTCAGTCAAAACATATACTCATTCCTCTTTAAACTCTACACAAATAACAATAATTGGTAGACTTATAAACAAACGGCGAGTTTTTATAAATATGGTTTTATAAATATGGCGCAGTATAAATTTAATCAACGGAACAACGTATTGTGTACAGTATTTTCATGAAATGGCATATTTGCACATCGCTGCTCCATATGCACGCAGCACAAATGCAATTTTTAATAGCAAAAATATTATGGATTGCTGAACTTATATTTGGTAGTTTCATTCTCTTGGCAGAACGCAGAGTGTCCGCTCAGAACAATGGTTTGGATAAATTGAAACTAAATGTTCCAATGTCCATTTTCAATATAGTAAATGTTATCATTTTTGCGGGTATTCAACACCTTCTGTCTTCTAGCCTAGCGATTGCTCCATTTCGTCCCAGGTCAAATAACAATTTAAGCATGTTCTCAGCTTGTATGCGTGGTAGGTATTGTTTTTGTGACAGTATGCCAAAATAATAAAACATACCGGCAAGACGCCTCAGTGTGAACTGATCAATTTCTTCTATCCGTACAAGCATCATCCCACGAAATTGACGTTCACTCCATAGGAGCGATGAGCACAGCTTACCAACGTGGCATTCGAAATACGCTGGAAAAGCAAATGAATTGTTTGCTGGCTGCCACCAATGCTGTGCGAATACGTTTTTACCCATCGCTAGTGCGGATTCTGAACCTATATGTGATGTCTTTCATGATGCTGTGGCTATAGGCAAAATCATTAATTCTGGAGTCTCAATGTTCTCAAAGAACAGACACCTTTGAAAATGTCTTTTTAATTTTGGAAAAAAGTTAACCTTGTTAAACCCTGCAAGCTATCTCTTGGCTTCTTTCCTGAGAGGTTTGATTTCATTATGTTGTGAGCGTAAAAGGGGACTGCCTTCAATTGCACGCCGTCTTCTATAATTTATGAATGTCCATTCAGACTTTCTATCCCACCTGAGGCAGCCCTGTCTACGTTCAAGTGAGACAAGTTACACTGCTTGCCCAAACCAAGTTAGTGGCATTCATGATCCGACTAGGCCTTGTGTCAATCGGCCATGCAAGTGCATAGGGTAAGCGAGGATGAGCATTAGACAATTTTTCTGATACGTTCCCTAACTTTCTGATGCAGACCTGAGAAGTCGGTAACCTTGTGCTCAACATTGCAGTAGTGTGCGAAAACGCACAATCGCGACGGTCAAGCAAAAAGCGTTTCTTCTTGGGAAGGCCGTAGCAAGTCAGGAAGGTGCCTGAGGGGATGAAGAATTGGTTCCCACTATTCGAGTAGGATGTGCCCTTCGCGGCAGATCAGATTTCAAAAAGTGAAAATAGCTGATGAGCGCAGGCTAACCTAGCCAACATTCAGTTCCTTTACAAGACCCACTCCATTGTACTGTGACTCTCAGCAAGAAATCACATAGTGTAATAAAATGGACAATGCATTTTTCTGATCGTCTGATACTCATATAATAGGCACAGTATAAACCTATGAATTGTATGCTGGATAACTGTCATTCTAGGGGAGTTGGACCTTGGGGTGTAATATTCAATTACAGTTGCTTTTCGATTCACAGAGTATCGGAAGCAATTACTTCAAGTTATTTTTGGACAACAGTTACACTCAAGGTAAGTAAAAGTGATACTACAAGCCACTGAAAGGCTGGTGTGACCTAAGATTCCTTTTTTTGTCCGTCTAAAACAAACCATGATATGGTATGATGATATGATATGGCATTTGTAACGCGTCTATGCACAAGTGCTTCAAGGCGCGATGAGGCAAGGGAGGGGGAACAGAGGGAAGACAGAGACAACGATCTTACTAGGCCAGGTGACATTGAGATCGCACAAGTGCAGTGTAGGGGGAAGGGGAAAAGTGCAGGGGGCAAGAGGGAGGGGCCAGTTCAGTGCATAGGATAAACAGTGAAAATTTAGAAAGAAAGACAATGGGCCTCATTACAACAGTGGCGGTAAGGCAACAACAGCGCCGGTTACCATTGTTGCCATGCCGCCAAATTACGAGTTCTGCCTCAAGGGCCGCTCTGCACACCTGGTCAGACCAGGCATGCAGAGCGGCACCCACGAGCAGTACAGGATGGTAGCAACGGTACCATTATGAACAGTACCACTGCTACCATCCTCCCCATTCCCATTGACCCCTATGGGGGGTTTCATTTGTTGTCTGTGTCTTTATACTTCTCTTCCTTCTGGGCATCTAAAATATGTGTTGAAAAACATGCTCAATGTATAGAACACATACAGCAGATACCAATTTAAAAACAAAAACATTATATGAATAAAACACCAGCCTAAAAACTTCTACAAAACAAACTTGTTTGTTCGATGCCCTTGTTTTCTTTGTTTTCTTTGAAACCGTGGTCTTATCTTTTCCCACCGCACCGCTGAAAAAAATTCTATTTTTATATGTTTTAAATCAAGCACATTTCATTACCATACAAACATACATATGTAAATATCTACAAACAGAATCAACTTGATTGAATAGAAACAATTACAACATTAAAATGTATTCCAAATCCAATGTTATGTTCAATTGTATTCAATATTAGGTTATGTTCACCTCTGGCCCATCTGCCTCCTCTTCTAATTCCACAACTTGTGTACATTCCTTGAATAGAATATTCATTAAAAATATAAAAAAGTCAATTGTACTGGAAATTAAAATCTTTCATCGCACACAGCACTCACACACAAAGTAGTATTAAATGATTAAGAGCCATATACCACAAGGTTTGTTGTGGCAGCGCTAATAGAACATTCGTATAAACATAACCTCGCAAACAATGTACATCATTTAGTCATAATATACTTTTCAAATTTCACCTGATAAACTTACTAGTTGATACATGTACTTGATCAGAGATCACCTTGCAAAACATACTGATTGTAAAGTTGCCCTCAAACTTTTTGTAATGTATTCTGCATTAGGGAGGAAGTGTAACGTTAGAACTGAATGCAGAAATGGTTGAAACAGTGCACGGTTATATGCATTTCGCTCTCTAATAATATCCTTTGTAGGATTTACTTTCATTCTTGCAAGGGAACTGTAAGTATGCATACCTCATACTCTGCAAAGGAGGAAGTGATTGTAGTCGAAGTTCCAGCATCCTCATGTAACACAGTACTTGTTTTAGTACGGGTAGAAAACGGTGAAATTGAACTGAGACAATGAGAGGAAGACAATGGTACATATAGAGTGACTCCCATGCATGTCACTTAGTGTACGTAACCAGTAGCATACATAAACATGTTCATATTATTTGAAATTCCAAGCATAATACATTCTCGTAAAGGACAAGTAAAATACAATTACTTGATAGGTGAGTGAACTTGATGTTGACTCCAGAAAAGAAATTGATGCAGAATCTTACTCCCTTTTTTAAAATTCTTTATTTGTCTTTGGTTTAAATAAAATAAAACCTTTACAAATACATTCCAACACATCACTTTACACAATTCGAGCACCACTGCAACAAACTAAAAGATAAGATTTCTTCAATAAATAAGTCCCTATAAATTAAAACAATGTGCAAAATTTGCATTTTATTTTCAGTGCAAAGTGTCAACTATACACGTTGCGCTCAGTGATTAAATACTATGATTACACAATAGAGAGACTACAACATTCTTAAAAATCAATATAAAATCTTATCAGAAACAAGAGGTCATATCCCCTGCTCTTATTACATAATGGGCATTCTCTCAAAAAGTCGAACAACTTGCATTCATGGGTATAGGAGTACCTACTTCAGACAAACCCGATCAGATGATAATTTTTAATTATGTAAGTTGTATCTGAATTACAAATCAAATGTCTCATTACAATTTCACCATAGCTCATACTATAGAATTATCAATATAAATATCAAACATTTGTTGACACATATAGCATTTCATTAATTTTCTTAAGCAACTTAGTCAGAACGATTACTAATGAGATGTTATCTCCCCACATGCACCACATCCATTCCCATTCCCTTGAAGGAGCTGATTGATCCATCTTAAATTTTCCCAAAAAAGTGATTCTTTCATGTTCGAGTAGTGGGCAATAAAGTACCAAGTGTTTCACAGTTTCTTGCTCAAGGGTTGCCATACAAAACCGGCAATGTTCCATTTCAGCTTTTCCAGAGTTTTGCTCCCACTGTTTTGTACCCTCGAGAGTATGAAATTGATTCAATCGAAAGTGAAGAAACAAGTCACAAGCTTTATCGCAAGGGACACATAAAAGATATTGCGCACATGGTTTTCTTTTTTTGTCAAATTTCATGTATTTCTTATACAATTTACATGTATTATTAGCCTCAATTGTGAATACACAGTCTAATTCAAAGTGTTTCTTTATGATGTGAGCTAAACCAGAAGCAAGATCTGCAGCACTTTCATTGATCCTCGTGAGTAAGTTCATCATCCTCACCTCAAACTTCACAATTCATTTTGGCTGGCCATCCTTAAGCATCTTGGCCAAGTCCTGATATAGTGAGTTACTCGGTGGATTAAGCATTTTAGCATAACTGGTTAGCTGCCTCCACTAAAGTTTGTATGCTAAGAAGCTTAACCCTAGCTAATGCCTCAAAATGTAAATTGGCAGTGCCAGTGCTAGGCCCAGTGTCTGTTTCCATACCATCCCTTGAACCCTATCTAGTATTTTATCTTAATTCAATATACAAATGTCCAATCCATACAAAATGATGGGTTCAACTTTTAAGAGATAGAATTCAATAAACGGCGCAAGGGAGTATTTACAATATTTCCTTCTTATAATTTTAATCTGGGATAACACCGGTCAAATTTTCTGATTGATATTCAATTCCCATGTAGATAAGGAATTACTGTCAGAAACGGTATAACCAATATACCGTAATACAATTACTTTTTCAATCTGTGTTGCTCCTTCATTTGCAGTGCATAGTCAAAAAGTGGTACATGAGAAAATTAAAGTTTTATTAGATATGTGGGCAGATCCAACGCTGGAGAATATCACTTTGTGCATGTCGGTAGGGCTCACCATTGGGATACTAGACGTGTTGGTGGTTTCATCACTTGTGAGTGCCTATGCTTCCATCAGTGTGCTCTACGAAAAAAGGGACATGTAAAGCAACTGATTACATTATGCAACTTTTAAACATTGTTTTCTAATGGTCATAATATCTTGATTTATTAGAGGCTCCAGAAAGCAGGGACACGTGTAGTATAGTAAAATGTAGTTTAGAAAAGATTCAGTACAATCTGGTAACTATGGAAACTTTAGTAAAATATATTTTAAGTAAATATACACCGAAAGCTACAATCCGTTCATGAAGTTACCTTTTCAAAACGCTACCCTAATTCGATCGAGAGATCATAGATCATACCTATTTATGCAGACCATCTTCCTACATAACAACAAACACAGCTATTTCATCATACAATACTCACCTGAGGCAGTGTGTGCATGAATGTAGTTGGAATTGCATTTGGAAGCAATTTATGAAGAATTCTGGGTCAACGTTTTTTTGTGTACTTCAATTGTTTGTACATATCGTCGGTAAAGTGCAGGCTGCAGATGCGGAAACGATTGGCCCTCACGTCCTTCAAGACATTTTGTGCTCTACTTTCAGTCTCATCCAGCGGAAAACCACAATATTTAAACCATCTTCTTATTAAATCAATAACCTTTGGGAATGTTTGCAGGATTGTGCCCGGACTTTTGGCATGGCTCAAAGAAGGGCAACCGAAAACCATACAAGCAGGCATTCTTGAAAAGTCTATAAAGTCTATAAATAATTTAAAAAAATGATACTGTATGAATGTGATTGATTGAATTATATCACATCTTTCTATGCAATATTTGTTTAGTCAAAGACGAAAGACCTGTGTAACCTAGTCGAATGAGCACGGCAATAACTTTCTTACAGAATTGATTGGTATACCGCTAATTGTAATGTGTTACTTATCTGTTGAATGCACTTTCATGCATCAAAAGGAAACATGCTTACAGACATGGGGCCTCATTACGACCCAGGCGGTAAGGGGTTTACGGCAGCGTAAACAGCGCCGACCCTTACCGCCTGATTCCGAGGTGCCTTAGCGCCATGGAGGATTTAACACCTGCTTTCAGCAGGTGTTAAAATCCATGGCGCTAAGGGACCTTGTTGTTAATTACGTCACCGTAATTTACGGTGGCGTAATTAACACCTTCCCCACTCCCATTATGCCCTATGGGGCAAAAATGGGAATGGGGAAGGGTAAATGGGGATTGGGGACTTACCGCCCCGCCAAACTTGGAATGGGGCGGTAAGTCCGCCAACCACCATGGCGTAAACGTAGTTTACGCCATGGTGGTAAAGGTACGACCCAGGCGGTAACTTACCGCCTGGGTCGTAATGAGGCCCATGGACCACAAAAGATTTTATTCTATTACAATCGACATTGATGCAATGTGCTATTTATTGAGATCAAAATACTTGAAACATTAGAAAATGGTGAAGTCATTGAGATAAATGAACATTACAATACTGGGTACATTAGGTGGAAATAGATGGACAATTTGAGATCAGCAATCAATGAATATAGAGAAGTAAATAGGTGACCAACCCTTACCAGGATGAAAAAACAAGCTGATTCAGCAAGCAGGGGAGCAAGTAGCCAGGGAACAGGTAGCACGATAAAGAGATACCTTGCAGCACTCAGTGATGTTCTCCTGTAAAATTTCAAGGTGTTTATAAAGGATTAAAAAAGTGGGTGCATACGTGAATAAGTGACATGTTTGTTGCAGTGTCTTGAAGAGGGGAGCCTAGAGGCGCTGGGTCTGGGGAGGCCATAAGAACAATGGTCACCATGCAGAAGAACCCTTTTAAAGTGTACATGGCATTTGACACCTTGGTCGTCCCCATCCTCCCAGCCCCCTTGCGGGCATATGGCCACAGGTGGGATCTGTCATTGATACTGGAGGGGGGATGCGTGGGCATGAGGTGAACGAGAAAGGATTGCAACTCTGCTAAAGGGAGACACACTTATGTGGATTGCACGGGCGGGGTCTTGAAGAGGGGAGCCTGGAGACAATGGGTCTGGGGAGGGCATGAAAACAATGGTCACCATGCAGAAGAACCCTTTTGAAGTGTGCAGGGCGTTTGGCACTTTGGCCCTTCACACCGACCTAGTACCAGAGTGGGGTATAATGGAGTGGGGATGGATTTCTGCAGACAAGGTGAGCATAAAAGGGCACCAACCATTCTTTTATGTGCCTCATAAACGAGTGATCTCGTTCTTGATTCACTGAAAAATTGCATACTTGAGGTTGCAGCACAGTGTGTGAAAATCCCCTGTACAGTACGCTGTCACTGGGGAATTTGGTGCAAATGGTTCCAACGACACAGGTGGGTATTCCTCATCGAACACGGAATCCATGCCTCCTATATAGCCACAATGTAAATGAATGGTAGGCCACCAGCCTGTACCACCTGTGGAAGAGAAACATACATACTGTAATTATATTAAACTGAAAAGTGCACAACCCTTACTTGAAAATGCACCCTGTATTATATGCCATAGTTGCCCGTACAAAAGGTACTTCATGGATAAATGAACTTGGGCGTTGACGTCTCAACACATTACAAAAGTGAACAACCATTCAATCCATAACGTTAGAGGGCACAGAGAAATATTGTTTCTTAGTTGAATGTGAAAGACACGCAAGATGAACACTCTGATTTCCCAAAAGCACAAGAAATATATTCAATTTGCAGACCACATTCATTTGTCAGTGATCGATCACAGTTACGACAATATAGGAGACAAACATGAAATGTTAGTCGTCTCAGTGTTCAAAATGAAATCACATCTAGAGTACACTTACTCGTTACTTGGATTTCGAGGGCGAACAGTTGTGCGAAGTTCGTGCATAAGCACCATCATAATCCTCAACACGGACCTTGTGAGGCAGGCTGCCCTGAAGTCATGTGCTAGGGAAAATTCTCAAGAATGTGCTAATTTCCCTTACCTTTTGAGACCCCCAGCAACTTTGCTGGATTTCTAGGATTTGATTTTTTACCTGGGAAAAGTGTGAGCCTTTTTTCCCACCCTTCCATGTATTTTGATGTGTGTTTTACTTTTGTGTTCTTTGGTTATGGAGTTTAAAACAACTCCATAGGCATCATCTTTTTCTTATGTGTCACACAGAATCTTCAGTGCAGTGGCACAGGAATGTTTTTCAGACTTCCCAAGGTTTAAATACCTTCTCTGGGACTGACTACTGTCTCCCAGAGCATGTAACCTTAAATTGCCTTTACTAGTCTTTTTAAATGTACAGACTCAGCACACACTATCTTCCTATAGAGTGCTGGAGGGGTTGCCTAGCATCCCCTGAGTCTGAACACTCATGTAACAGTCAGATGTTACCCTTTCCTACTTTAAATGGCTGGTGGCCGTGGTTTTAAACAAATAACCAGGATTTTTCCCAATTGCAAACACTGGTAGCTAAAAATTGGGTCAGCCATGTTTACCAATATGGCGCCCAAGACCTATCTGTAAAAACAGACTCCGGTCGATTTTTTTTGCCATTTCTTTTAGGAAAGGTCCTTCTAGTGTCCAACTCTGCGCACAAAACCAGGTTTGGTCCCTTTGTTCATTGGCTTTTGGCAGGCTTCAGTGCTGAAGCCCTCCTCTGGCGCCTGAGTGTCTGTGGTGGACAGAATGTGAGGGAGGTGCTGAAACTCCCTGTGCTTAGTCTCCTAGGAGATCTGAATGCACTCTGGCATGATTGGCGAGCTGGCTGTCCGGCAAGGACAGCCACCCTGCTGTGTGAGTGACAGCCAGGCTGGAATAAATGGTATTACCCAAATTGTTCAAACACAATTGTTCGAATTACCTAATTGACCGAAAGTCAAGGGTCCGAATTGACCTTTGCACAATTGGCCATGTATATATATATATATGTGTATATATATATATATATATATATATATATATATATATTTATTGATTTGGTTTTATATATATAATCAGTAAAAAAACTTTCTTAAAGGGACGTTATGGTTAAGTTGCGCTACTAAAAACCTATGAAATTCAGTGAAAAAACTTTCTTAAAGGGACGATATGGATCAAAGTAAAACCGAAAAACCCCTGTAATTCGGCAGTTATGGTAACATAAGCAACCATAACTCGTGCCACCGTGCAATGCTAACACTAACACCCAGGACATCAAAGATGACATCACAAATGTCATTGATGACATCACTGATGACATCACATGTGCATTTACTTTTCATAAAAACTCTGTACAAAGGATTCTTATAATGCTGACCAAAAACTGTCAAGGATCATTGGGATAAATATCATGAGCTAATTAGTGCATTATGCAATGCATTGATATAAATAGCATTCTATTATGAAGTTCTATCCAGTATACTAAGCTACTCATGCAGAAACATAGGCAGTGTGTGCAGCATACATGATGAAGGTGCCATATTCATAATCTTGCCATGTTGAATACTGAAATGATAACTGCTTTCTTATTAGAGTTTTGCGTACTGTGAAACATGTAATAAGTAGATAATAAAACCCACTTAATACATAATTATTACAGACAAAACACAAAGAGACAACGACACATACAAATATGAGTATATACAGGGACAGCGAAGTAAACAAAAAAGCAGAAGTAGTAGCAGAAAGAGTTCATAACCTAACTGATTGTCTTTATGCAGAGAAACTATTGCTCTGTTTCAAAGCTGCTACTTACCATATGTATGTGTATCACATGATGTGACTGCACCCAAAGGAAAGGAGAGTGAGTATAATGTATACAAATATGAGCATATACAGGGATGGTAGAGTAATAAAAATAAAACTATGAGAAAGTGCTGATAACCCTAATGATTATCTTCATGCACAGAAAGGATTGCTCTCTTTGAAGCCTGTGTCTTCCGCTATGTATATGTTTCATATGACGTGACTTGACCCTAAGTCTACAAATATGGTGCCTTTTCAATTTTTACTTCCTGACTGTTACTGAAGAAAACTATGTGGCTTCCATATGTCAGTAAAGGATAAAAAGGGAGAGCCAGCCATGTGATGTCATCAGTGATGTCATCAATGACATTTGTGATGTCATCTTTGATGTCCTGGGTGTTAGTGTTATCAGTGCACGGTGGCACGAGTTATGGTTGCTTATGTTACCATAACTGCCGAATTTCAGGGGTTTTTCGGTTTTACTTTGATCCATAACGTCCCTTTAACAAAGTTTTTTCACTGAATTTCATAGGTTTTTAGTAGCGCAACTTAACCATAACGTCCCTTTAACAAAGTTTTTTTACTGAATTTCATAGGTTTTTAGTAGCGCAACTTAACCATAACGTCCCTTTAACAACGTTTTTTCACTGAATTTCATAGGTTTTTAGTAGCGCAACTTAACCATAATATCCCTGACTTCATATACATGTAACATAGAACATACTAACCCCCTCGTAGTGATTTACTTGTCCGCGGACTACCGCCATGTCCGCGGACATATCGAAAATCTGAGCGTGGTGAATGTAAATTTAAATAGTGTGCCCCATTTCCCCTTTGAAGTTGGCTCTGAAAAGAGCCGTTTTTTTTATTTTTTTACAGATGCTTGACAGACACCTGTTATTTTGCATTTTTTTTCTTGTTTTTTTTTCTTACTTTACTCCTAAAACCTTCACATAACCTTCTCCAAAGCAACCCTTACATTCCAAAATAGAAAGGCATTTCCCGTAAAAGATAAAGAAATGCCATATTCTTTAAAATTAACAGCATGACTGGCATCAATATTCTCATTATTACAGAAGAACATACCAGCTCTAAGCATGAAGGCACACATGCCTCGGTTGATGACACACCTAGCAATGTTTTGCTGAGGACAAAAATCTGAACTATTGTCCCATATTGTCCTACGTAGTAATCCAGAAAAAATTACTTTCGCATTTGGAAGGATCTTCATTACAGCTTGAACCAAGCATTCCAAATCAGCCAACAAAGTAGGGGCACTGACGTTGCCCAAATGGAAAGCACCATAGTGCAAAACTACCACATGCGGACTGTTCATCGTGGCCATATCCCTCACACACTTGTACAATTCCCTGTACATTGTAATCAGGCACAGTGCTCCACACCACCTCCACTCCTTTCACATCAAAGTTATTTGCAACATGCCTGCATTGAGCGTACTGTTGTAAACCATACACAAACATATCTCCAAGCACCAACACCCTGACTTTCTCTACTTCTGTCATCTTCACCACACACAGTCTCTTTCAACACAAATCCACAACCTCAACATCTGATTGGCTGATCCGTACAGTCTTCTTTCCATGTTGGATTTCCTGGAAAAACCCGGATGTAGCACACCCTGTCCACGAACAGCCGCGGTGTCCGCGGACGGCGTAAACTTTACTCTCTGTGCCATTCCCTCATTGCATACAGCTAAGCAATCACACAATACGAATAACGTCCTCAGAACACCCCCATTTTGTGAATTTTCGAACATTTCAGGACAATTATCATTTCATTATTCAACATATTAACATTACAAATATTATACTTTCATCTTATACTCTGCACACAATGCTATGTTTCTCCATTAGTAGCTCAGTATGCTAGATAGAATCCCATAATACAATGCTATTTATATCAATGCATCGTTCAAAGCACTAATAACTGTATGATATTTATTGCAATATCCTTGACACTTTTTCGCAACATTATAATAAAAATCCCTAGTACACAAATTCCATGAAAAGTACATATACATGTGATGTCATCAGTGATTTCATCAATGACATTTGCGATGTCATCTTTGATGTCCTGGGTGTTAGTCTTAGCAGTGCACGGTGGTGGCGCGCAAGTTATTTTTCATAGCTTACCATAACTTGCGATTTTCAGGGGTCTTTCGGCTGTACTTAGAACCATAACGTCCCTTAAAAAAACTTTTTTTAATATCACGCAAACAATATACATACATGCCGTGCAAAAACCAACGTCTCACAGATGGCTTTACACAAAATGTTGCAAAGTAAGAATTTATGCTCGTTCACAGTGAAGGTCAGCTGCTTCCATTTTTTTCTCGGGCCCCGGAGAGGCTCACGAAGCGGACTATAAGGTTGTATTGTGTTTTGACCTTGACAGACAGAGATTGTGATGAAGGAGTGTTGCTAAAACGTAAGAGAAGATAAGGATGACATTTCTGAAACGAAACCACTTTTATATATTATATCACTATGCGAAAGATCGTTCGCACACGCAGAGTCGTATTTTGGGACTGCACTACTCGTAGACAATGGAAATTGCAATTGTACTGTAAGTAACCCTTTAGATTATTTTATACCAAATATAATTACAATAGCGTAGCATTAAAGACCGCTCAAGTTGAACTTGTTCGTTGAAAATGGCATAATGTTTTCTACCGCGCACTATCACCTCCGAATTGATCCCCTGTCGTTTAGAGGGCTCTGAAAAAGGCAGACGACACAGGGTGGGTTAATAGAAATAATTTAACCGGTCTATAGGCGGTCAAGCGCTCTACTCGCTGTGCCACTTCACTGTAGCCTGTCAAGTGGAACAGCGAGTACAACGCTCGCTTTGACATCCGTGCACAGCTTGCTAATGCAAGTTTGAATCCCGGCAAGGCCAAACTCAGCCTTTCATCCTTCCGTGGTCGATAAATGAGCATCACACACCGTGGTTAATAATAAGCACCGCTTAGATACCTCACGGTTCTTAGCGCTATATGAATGGGAAAATATTATTATTTTATTATTAACATACTCCGTTGCACTATCTTCGATAGCAAATAGTTTCACGCCCTAATAAATAAAATGATGATTTTTATTGAAGATCGGCTGGTGAGACTAATTTATGTTTTTTAAAACAGGTATGTGGCCCCATTTTGCCTATGTCACGATTTACAGACTCCAGCGGATGGGGTCTTCAACTGCCAGGTGCAGGTCCAAATATGCAACTTCATGACCCTCACCATTTTATGGGACAATCGCCAAGGACCAATATGCCCTTACGCAGTACTAGCGGCTACAAACAACATACCAACCAATAGGGTGGTCTAATGGCTCGTTGTTGGAGCAACCTTCCGATTATCAGAGCGACCATTTACTGCTTTTATCATAAACCAACAGCCTATCTACCGCAAAGGAACAACACGTGGCTCAAAATAAACTTTTGCTGATCGACAGCAGAGACAATAGCAAATCGCTGAATATTCACTAAACATTTCATGTGAAATAAATGCACTTTACCAAATGTACAATCCTGCTGTTTACTTTTAAATCACAGTTTCATATTCCGAATTGTGGCGCACTGAGTTGTAAGCTGATCTAACACCCTCTGTACCGCAAAGGAACATCGCGTGCCTCAACATGAACTTTTGCGGATCGACAACAAAGACAAATGCAAATTGCTGAATATTCTCTAAACATTTGATGTCAAATAAATGTACTTTACAAAATTTACAATCTTGCTGTTTGCTTTTAAATCACTGTTTCATATTCCGAATTGTGGCGCGCTGTGATATGATATGATATGGCATTTGTAACGCGCCTATACACAAGCGTTTCAAGTGTTTCAAAGCACGACACAACATATTATGTTGTGACATAATATGTGTTGTCTTCCGGGTTCTGTGTAAAGTCACTTAGTACTGCAGAGGACTGGGCGCATTTGATGACGCGCCCTGTAACGTCACGGAGAGAGGCGGGGAACATGAATGCTTTGATAATATCAGGCTTAGGGGCGGGAGATATGATTTAGTGTCGCAAAAGCAAGTCAGCCAGGTCAATAGCGCCAGTCATAGGATTATCACATAATGTCGGCGCACACCAGCTAGATTTACCGTTTCTTTAGTGGACAAAAAGTCGGTTGACGCCCATAGGAAATTGTACTATTAGCGGACAAAAGGAGTGGTCTTAAAACACTTTCACCCTGACAACGAACAATACAAACAACGTTCTCAGAACACCCCCATTTTGTTTATTTGCGAACATTTCAGGACACCGCGGGTGTTCTTAGAACACATTCAACTTGACAGAGAACAATACGGACAGCGTCCTCAGGACACCTCCTACGAACATTTCAGGACACCGGGAGTGTTGTCAAAAACGTCTTCAGAACACCCCCATTTTGTTTATTTGCGAACATTTCAGGACACCGCGGGTGTTCTTAGAACACATTCAACTTGACAGAGAACAATACGGACAGCGTCCTCAGGACACCCCCTACGAACACTCCCCGGACACCGCGAGTGTTCTTAGAACAGTTTCACTTTGCTTGCGAACAAAACGGACACATATTGAGTCCTTAGAACACCCCCTAGTCAGTTTATTTAGAACATTTCAGAACACCCGTGATGTCCGCAAACAAATCGAACACAAAAAGAACGTCTAACACATAAAAAACACAACTTTCATCCTATCTCATACACTCCCACCCTCCCCAAACACTCCTACACACCAACACACTCTACAAAATACCCATTTTGAACAAAGTTTCACCGCGCTGTCCGCGGACGTCCGCAAATCCAAGATGGCAGGCGCTACCGAAAAATCTGATGCGCTTCACGCTCCACGCCGTCCAATCAGCGAACACGTTGCATGTCCGCGAACATCACGCAAGACGATTGGCCAATCAGGACACTGTCCGCAGAGCGAACAGGGAAGTCCGTCCGCAAAGCGAACACAGATATCACTAATTTTTTTGCCTTACATTTTGGTCATTTTTAAAAAACTACTGGATGGATTTACACCAAATTTGCAAAAGCACGCTTTCGGGACCAGGCCGCCACTCCTGCCGCAAATTTGGTGTAAATCTGTCCAGCGGTTTGGGCTGTAGCCGTGCCCATTCAGTCTATGGGAAAAAAAAAAGTTTTGGGACCCCCCTATAACTTTGCCCCCCTGGACAAATCCTCACCAACCTTTGCAAAAAGATTCAGATTGACCCAAATACTTTTTTTGCAAAGTTTGGTGAGGATCCGTCCAGGGGGAGCAAAGTTATAAGCCACCCAAAAAGTGTTCTTCCTATGGAAACAGCAACTTAACCATAACTACATGGACGCTACCGCGTCCATGTAATATAATGGGGGCTGCGGGGGGCTTATATATATGTAACAATTGACCTTCACAATTCAGTCAATTGTGCAAAGGTCAATTGTAATTTGAAAAATTGTAGTTCAAACAATTCATATACAACCGAATAAATGGGGGAAAACTGTTTAAAAGCAGGCTTCTGGGACTTGGAAAGCAGAGTCGACCACTGGAACGAGAGAACCGAAGACGAGCTGAAGGAAGATGACTGCTGCAACTCCTGGTCCACCGGTGAAGCCCTGCTACAGGTCCACCTGAAACTCCATCAAAAGAGAAGCCCTTCAAGGTTAACTTCTTCCCTTTAGTTTGGTGGGAATAACCAACTCGTAAGCCGCCTGGACAAATTTTCTGCTGAAAAACCAGATAGCCAGTAAAGCCCTGGTGAGCAAAGGGCTGGTGACACTGTTTGGCTGAACAACAGTGTGGACAAGGACTCATTTGTTCCTTCTACTTTACACGGACTGTCTGCTGGAGCATGATGGAGTGTGCAGTGCCTTTAAGGATCTCAAAGCACCCGATCAGCTGACTGTGAAACGCTGGGCTGAGCGTTGCATGCTGGTTGAAAAGGAACAACACGCTGCCCTTGCGGCGTAAGGCCCTGGTGAGCAAAGTGCTGGTGACACTGTTTGACTGAACAACAGTGTAGACAAGGACTCATTTGTTCCTTCTACTTTGCACGGACTGTCTGCTGAAGCGTGCTGGAGCGCGCGGTGCCTTTAAGGATCTGAAAGCACCCGATCAGCTGACTGTGAAACGCTGGGCTGAGCGTTGCGTGCTGGTTGAAAAGGAACAACACAGGGGCGTGGCCAGCGAGGACCTGGACGGATGGCTCCTCGGTAAGCTCTGTGATTCCTTTCAGCCCTGAGGCCCATATTCCCCTCTGAGACACCGACATCCCGACAGAAGCGACCCATATAATCAGGAATATATGAGGCATCTTGGGACTCGGAAATGAGGTGGTGAAATATACCCAAAAAAAGGTTTGAGGCAGTATTAAGTTGCGGATCGGACTTAATGCCAAAATGGTGGCTGCCGCTTACTCAGTGGGGGAGGAGTGCGAGGAGGTACGCCAGAGCTATGGAAGACTATGCTGCATATAAGTAATGACACCCAAAGACCCCTGAAGGAAAAGCAATGAGCAGAGTACGGCAAGCCTAATATGCAATTGGGCACTCGGGTTGCATCAACATACCCTAACCGTAGCAGAGATTGAGAGGGGTCTGCGGCTCTCTCCTCCTCCCTCCCCTGATCCGCGCTGGTGAGACCCCGACTGCAGCAACGTGAGGAGCGGAGCACCTGGAGGACTTACGAGCAGACACCGAAGCAGAACTGTCGAGCGGGCAGACAAGAAAATAGATGCTGCCAGAGGCGATGCGGACGAGATGGCAGCCGCAGCTGAAGACAGTTCAGAATCCAGCCAACAAAGGACAAGCCTTAAAGAAGACGGTGGCATGGACACGGGTGAGTGAGACAGCCACGGCTGAGCCGTAGGGGATAGCCCCAGGCACAGGAGACATGGGGTGAACCTCGGCCCCACTCCCTGGTGCAGGGAGGCAAGAGGGAGCAGTGAAGCAGAGCGCGGCTGGAGGTGCGGGCGGTGCCTCGCCTGCGGACCACGGCAAGCACCTGAGGAGAGATATAAGCGGGAGGAGGTGGAGGAGTGGAGGGGGAGAGGACCCTGAGGGATGACGGAGACCCCCAACTGCCACACAATGTAAAGGCCCTACATAACAATAGGACCGGCAAGCTGATAGCACCAAGTGAACATAAACCGGAAGGTAAAGAGGAGGAAAACCACTTTGACTAATGAAGGAAGTACCCTGCGAGGGTGGTGTAAGATACGCACAGATGCGCTATATGTGAATTTGAGCCAACAGGATGCACCTAAGCAGGGTGAAGCTGGAGGAGGAGGGGATGGCAAGAACCTTAACACATGACAACTGGCAAGAGACAATAGCAGCATGAAGAGTCCCCCACTAAACACCTAAAAGAAACCCTATACCACAACAAGAGAAGCGGGAACCCATAGAGCACATGATAATAATAAGCTGGTAATCAGAGCCCTGGAAGCAGTGCCTATGTACACATCTCACAGGCCTTACAACCATAAAACAAGGTCGCACCAGTCCTCACGCCTGAGATCCAGTGGGGAGCCTTGAGGGGAAAGGAGCCTGGAAAACTTGAATTAGCCAAAACTAAGAACGCATTCTGTAACCAGGCTTCAGGTTTAAACTAGATCCAGCATCCTGCGCCTCCACTCAAATATGGCTAAGCAGGGACAGAAGCAGAAAGGCTCATCTTCTGGAGATATCAAGGCACTCATGCAAGCTCCGGACACCCAGAAACGCAATCTGCAGCAGACAACCACTCAGGTACATTCCCCTACCCAAGGAGACAAGCTGATACAAGAAGACCTGCCTCTGTGCAAGTCTGACCTGCTGGAGATGCTACAGGAGCTCAAAAAAGACATTATAGATAGTGCCTCTGATCTGGCCAAGTAAATAGCAGACCTCAATGAAGGGATCACAGCAGTAGAGAAGCGGATTGATGAAGCGGAAACAACATTGGCAGAGCAAGGACATGAACAAGATGTGCTATCCAGAAGAGTTCAGGAACTGGGCAACAGATGGACCAAATCCAAAGCAAACAAGATGACCTTGACAATAGATCAAGGCGCAATCAGATACGGATTCATGGCATGCATAAATCAATTCCAGACTCTGAGCTTCAACGAACAGTAATAGAGCTATTTCGCCAAATATTGGGCCCGGAAGACGAGAGAGAATGATGGTGCTACCGAAGGAAAGACTCCAGCGGATCACTCTAAAGAAAGCGGGCCCGGGAGAGAGAACAATGGAAACCAGCGCAATCTCGCCCACGAGGTCGTATTAAAGAACATAAGGAGACAAACCCGGCATGACGATCTCACATGAAAGGGTAAACAGATGCTTGTAAATTATACGTTTTGGGTTGCCATTGCTATTTAGGAATTGGGGGCTGGAATGACGGCTCTGTAGAGGTAAAAACCGAGAAGAGGGCAGATTAACTCTCATTAAAGGGTCACACCATTGAGGGCATAGATGACCAGTGCAGGGGTAGGGGCAGGATGGGGGAACATGGAACCCCATGTTCCTAGGAAAGTTAATTCCTGGTGAATTGCTGTGACAATTTATGTTAACTATTAAGGTTGAAAGTTTTGGGGAAGTTGGGATATGGGCAGGGAAAGGAACTCTATATAAAACACAACTCGTGGTTGAGGACCAAAACTACATAAAAGCAGTGCCCAAGGGTCCTTGCGGGGAAGGAGACAGACTAACAATATGATGCTCAACTCCGAACATGGCTGACCTAACATTTGTTACGCTTAACATTCAAGGGCTAAACTCCCCTATAAAAAGAAGATCAATTATGAGACGGCTGGAGGAATTGTAAGCTTCAGTGGTGTGGGTGCAGGAAACCCACTTGCTCCCGGAGGACGAGCGTAGGCTAAGTCCCAACGCAGTTCTTGGCCTCGAGCGGGTCGAAAAAGAGAGGGGTGGGAATTCTCATTGCTAAAGGGGTCCACTTCGAGAAGCAATATGTAAAAAAAGACATGGAAGGGAGATACCTAATTTTGGGGGGAACTCTAATGAACCACCCAGTGACCATGGTAGCGATTTACACTCCTAACGAAAAGCAAGATCGGTTCCTGATGGAGCTTCTCCCAGAAATGGCAGAATGGGGAAGAGGGCATATCCTTATAGGGGGAGATTTTAACTGTGTTATGGACGGCTTAATGGATAAAACTCTTCAAGCAACATCTAGCGACAATGTGAATAGACAAGCCTTGGCTCAATTCCTCAGAGACCTACAGTTAACCTGGCGCTTCTTTCGTCCTCCTTTTACTCAACAGTACATAAAGAATTGTCCCGGATCAATATGATCCTATTTTCAGATACAGCTATCCCATAGGTCACAGGGTTAGAAATAGGGGTGTGATGTATATCACACCACGCACCAGTCTCTATGACCATGGAAATGCTGCGCCTGAAGCCACAAACCTGCCACAAACTTGCAAACCATGGCGACTAAATGAACTGCTATTGAAAGATCTGGCTCTGAGAACGGATATAGAACAGGTGCTAAGGAACTATTTCACGGAAAACACCACGCCAGTGATTCACTGGGGATAATATGGGATGCTAGTAAGGCAGTAGTCCGAAGAGAATTTATTGCTGTAAGTGGTTTCAATCCAGCACTCCACCTAAGTCAATGCCTACTATGGGATGCCCAATTGAAACCCTTATTTATATATTTTTATGTCAAAAGTTCTTTTATTTCTGGATGATGTACCCTTATATAACGCCCCTCTCTTTGATACCCCCCCCCCGGTCTCACTGAACCAAGAGATAAGTTTGTTTGCAAAGTTAAAAGATTTATTTGAAGAATTGAACTATATATATATCACATTTTTATGACTATGAACAATATCTGAATATCACACTTATGAATATTTCTACAATGATCAGCAATGGGTAGTATTACAATAATCAACAATCTCTTTAATCAATTAGGCGTAGGATAGGTAGAACAATGTATCACAGAATAAAACTTTGTGTGGGTTCAATGAAATGCAATGATATGAAATTAATGCAACACAGAATTGAAACTTGATATGAATTCAACCAAAGACAATGTAATCACTCTTTCCCCATGATACTACTCACTCCCCCCAATATGCAATATGAAGAGATGGAATGAGGGCACACAGGTTTCAGGAATAACAATCAACAATTGCAGTTCAATCCCATTTCCCCCAGCAAGCTTAGAGAAACAGGAATGATTTGAACAGGTCAAAATGCTTTTAATTGGGATTTGAAATGAATGGGAAAATGCTAAAAAGGACTTTAACTCACTAAATAGGATTCAGGATTAGTGAGAGTTGCTTTGGATTGGTTCAGGTATACACAAGCAATGATTGTTGAATAATTAGCAGATTGAAAAACGAAATTCAGAAGTTGAAAGCAAGAAATAGCTGTTTTAACATGTGGTGAAATTGAGCCAAATGTAAAATCGCGGGTAACTTTTCAGCGCACTAAAAATGCGATTACAGCAAAACTATAAACTGAGGATGTTAGCTTTAATATGACATTTAAATGTCTTTCCTAGCAAGTATGGTTCCGAAGTTACAGAGGTTTTAGTAAAGGTCGATTTTTCTCAAAAAGAGGTCAAGATTTTACAAATGAGATTGCGCTTTTGAAGATTTACCAACAAGGATGGGCTTATACTAAGGGGCTATGAAGATGCAAGATACCCAACAGCCAGCCACCAGAGCAGGGCGCCTCCGCTCCGACTTTTGTCCGCCAGGACACTTGACTTTCTTCAGAAAAATATCAGTGCTCAGATGATTATCACTACTATTATCACAGAATTATATGGATGAGAGAAGGATTCAGGATAGACACAAGAGAGTCTACAATGCAGTTTGGATTTCTTGGAATGGTTTGGATTGGATTACTTAACACTAAGAGATGGCTATGGACAGTTCTATGCTAAATACTCACAACTATGGATTGGAATGGAATTTGCCCGTCAAGATTTGGTCAAAGGTTTGGCTGGAATTCGCTCGCCACCAGACAGGTCTCAGGCGCTTAGTTCTGCTCTCAGCAAGGCACTCTGGTCTGCACGGCCTCTTGGACTGGATCTGACGCATTGGTTCTGGGAACAGCTCTGCTCTACTGATCTGGATCTCAGGGTTCTAGCAAGGGCTCTTAGCCAGAAGCAGCCAACACAGCACAGCCAAGCTGTTGAATGGGTTAGGCCCCATGGAAGTTTGGGGTTAAAATCAGGTAGCAAGATTTTAAAGGCCCGTTGAGAAAGGTTCAGCTTTTTGGGTTGGGCCTCTGCTTCAGGGTTCTGGAGTCTGGGTATGGGTTCTGGAGTCTGGATCTTCCTTCAGAGTGCTTCGCCAGTCGATCAGTGATGGGTGAATGTGTGTGTCTTGCCTGTCCTCAGCAGTCCCTATTTATCCATTTTCCAAAGGGGTGGGAGGATGATTATACTATGCCCAACCTTCTAAGAATCTGATAGGTCAGAGAATTCCCTCCCCCCTGATTTGAAAAGGAACAGAGTGTCATGATGTGTCAGAGTCACACTGTGTTTACGGTCCGGAAAAAATCCTCCCCTTTGCTTCTGTTCCAGAAAATTTCTTTTACCTAAAAACATATTCATAATAACTTGTTAATATTACATATACACATCACAGATTAATTAAGGCACGTCTCTGTTCAAGTCCCATCTTCATAAGAGTTTTGGTTCACAAATGACAGTTTTTCGTGCTTTTGGTTGGTTTCTCAATGTTAAATCTGTACAATTTTTTTCCCTTACATGCACATACCCTCTGGACATATTCCTGTAAATGTTCCTATTTTTAACATAATCACAACTGCTACAAAGTCCACATTTTGATAGTTCAGTCTCTGAACATCGCAAAAATTCCATAGTAGTTTCTACTTATGGGCAATATTTTCATTTTAATAATCTCTAAATTCCATATTTTTGCCAGTTCGGTACCATTTTTAATAAGTCTTTTCATCAAAGATGTATTTCCTCCAGTACAAAATCCACATCTCAGTCTGGGCCCGCCTCCAAGGTCTTGACTGAGCCAGAGAGTCACATGGGCTTCTACCTGCCAGGGCTGGTTTCAATTCACACCCGAATTAGCATTTCCATTCAGTTCAGTCCTTTGTCTGCTAGCAGAACAACAGGCCAAAGTCCCCCTCCCAGTTCCTTTCACACCAGTCTGCCAGTTTCTTAGCAGAGAACAGGGGGAAAGATTTCTTTGTTAGGTAAAAGGGTGTGGAATGTCTTTGAAGCCCAGTGTAGTTGGATTTAATTCACTTTGAAAACCAAGTTTAACAGTTTTGTCCTAAAATACAAATTACATTTTTAACAAATATCCACAAATCTCTTAATTTCAGCCTTCTTAAAATATAGGGATTGAATTATAACAACCCATCTTGCTTTTGATAGGAAGTCTCTTCTTTGGCATATTTTGATTCAATGTACAACTTTAAAATGATAGGTTTAGAGATCGCCAGCTTCTGACTGAGGCGAGTAACGGTATTGCGCCCATTTTTGACATAATTCTTTCAAGTAAGCATCTTTAAAGGTGGATTTTGTTCTGATGAATGTACTTCTGCTGATATTGTATTTATGTGGATTCTTGAAGTAGAATGCTGTTTAACACCCAACAAGGAGGTTGGATCTTTTGTGTGGTTTGTGAACCATGATTTTTGAAAATTTGACAACCAAGAAAAACGAATTTCCAAACAGCTCTGTGTTTCTTTTGGCAATCAGCATTGCTTTTTCAAGTAGTTTCAGGCTACTGTGTGGGTAGCCCAATGGTGGGTTTTGGCAGTGGTCTCCTGTGTTACCACTGACATAGGCAAAAGTGGATTGGCAGCCTATTTTTCATTTCTCCTGCGCACTTCTGGGTGATTTTTAGCAAGCACACAGCGCACAGTAATGTTGCAGGGCCTGGACTAGTGGGTTAGAACATCCCACATTGCACACACAATGTCCTAAAGAGGACAGAAAGAGAGAGGCAAGAACTAGAAACTAAAGTAAAAACAGCAGAAGCACAATATAAAGACAAAAAATCCCAAAGAGCTTGGCGAAAACTCAAACAAACTAAAGCCGCATTAGAGGCTCACTACGCGGATGAATCTGCACAAGTCCTCCTTAAAACAAAACAAATGTATTATATAAAAGGGGACAAAGCCAATCGGCTATTAGCAGCCAATTGGATAGCAGAGGTCATGCATTTATTTTACGTTAGACATCTATCAGGGGATAATTTACGAAGGGAGACACAAACAAAGTTCCTGGCACAAACGGAATTGCCACAAATCACTGAAAGCGATAGACAATAGTTAGAAGCACCGATCTGTGTAAGGCTTATTATAAAACGTTCCAAAACGTACTGGTTGTCCCACTAACATGCCCATTCAATGATATAAGAGACACCGGTCAAGTCACGGGGGAAATGAGTCCAGCTACTACTGCCCTCCTCTTAAAACCAGATAGAGACCCAACATAATGCGCAAGTTATCATCCCATTTATTTGCTAAATGGGGATGCAAAAATGTACTCCACTATTTTAGCACAAAGATTAGCTAAAGTCCTCCCTAAAATAATTCACCCGGACCAGGCAGGCTTTGTAAGAGGACGCCATATGTTTGACAATATCCGTAGAGCAATAAATATTGAATGGGTGCAGAGAACAGGCCATCCTATCTCGGTATTAGCGTTGAACACCTCCAGGGCTTTTGATAGACTAGATTGGAGCTTCCTGCAGCTGGTCTTGAAGAGATTTGGATGCAGCTCGATTTTCTCCCGTATGGTACTGGCCAATTTCGTACACTCATCTGCAAGATTGATGATTAATGATCAGCTAACTGAAAGTATACCAATCCGCAAAGGCACTAGACAGGGGTGCCCCCTTTCACCGTTAATCTTTGCAATGGCCATTGAGTCGCTGGCACAGGGAATACGAGCAGAAGAAGGTGAAGTGGGAGAATGGAAGAACAGGCTCCCGCCCTTCCCCTCTCGCACTTGGCCTAGAGGATCACGGCCTAGACACCCGCCACGAGAGGAGTTTGCCTATCTACCAGACGACCAAATACCCTGGTACAGGAACATACGGATGTGCCCACCTACCTGCCCAGCAGCCCGCCCTGTCCATGCTGACACCTGCGGCATGGATCAACTCGACTAAACCTACACGTCGTTAGAGATGCCATGACGACCTAGCCAACGGTCAGCACACCTGTGCAAACATGCACACCGGACACTCCCACACCAATCCACACGAAGAACATACTCAGTGCTATGACGTAGGCGACAGGCATACCCACGGACGTGCATCTTTATTATTTTCCACATAGTCTCTCAAAATGCAGAAACGCAAGACGCATAATGAACTTATCTAAAAAGGCTTGCTCACGCTTCTTCTAAGAACCATGTACCATAATGAAGAATATAACGGAGACACGATACTGAGGATAGAGCAATATGATACCGTAACCTAAAGCGCTCTGCATCAAACGGTTCCACCTATGCACCAGGCCCAAGTAGGCCGCAAGCAAAAGCTTCCATGAACATTGAATGAGCACGAGCTTGGTTGCTGACCCTGCAGAATGAGCCCGGCAAAAGCACACCGCCAAGGGCACGATGTTGCAATCTCGCACGCCGCAAGCCGACGCCAAGGTCGCACCTGCAAGATAAACCAGGCACACAGTGGGAAAAACAATATTAATTGTGCTGAATTTTGCCTCAAACACGGTCCCACCTCACGTGACAAAGCCAAACCTGACAGGATGCCAAGCCCGGGAGGAAGGAGACGCCTGAATCCCACGTTTCAAGACACAGGCAGATACAATTAAAAGACTCATTGGACATCTGCAGCAGTGGGAGTAGTCAACCTCCCAACATATGAATAAATCCTCACATTGTTTAAACCTACCCATAGTAAAACATTGTTGCAAATGACAGGTGCACCGCGAGCTGGGAACAGCGATAGTCTCAGACTGGGAGGCTCGCGAGCGGACCAATCAGAACATGGGGCTCTTATCACTGACGCCATTAACATTGACCAATCCTCAGAGGTCTTCATGTAACAATTTTCATGTATCAAATTGAAGGGACAGCCCAAGTATACCACCTGACTAACCCTCAACCACTAACACCGTTCTCTATATGTATGCTATACTAACCCTACCACTCGAGTAACCAATCCAGAGGTGAAATAGGTTTTTTGCTAAACTTTCTAAGGTGACGCAAGTAGCGCGTCATACTAAGGTAAAAAGGGCCTGCGAGCCCCACGATTGTGTGTGTGTCACGGACGCGTACGATCCTTGACCCATCCCTGCCGTTTTGTCTAATAAACAGCAGAGTCACCTTGCTTCTTGCGTGTGTCTCATACTCTATCTCTTTTGGGATATACGGGAGGAGTTGGGGCCTCCCTGCCCGGAGGTCTACGGACGGCCCGGCCGACCCCGGCAGAATTTCCCCCCGACTGTTTAAGATCTGCTTTTTTATTTTTATTTTTCCAGGTACTCCCGTTGCGAGGAGGCCCGGCGGCGCGGCCCCCTCTGCCGTTGCCCCCTTCTGAGGACTACAGGACCATCGCGGAACTGCGAGAAGACCGGACAGCGCAATCCGGATATTGGCCTTCGGGAGCCGGTTGAGAAGTATCCCGCCCGCGGTTGGCGAGTGTCCAGACGTGGTCCAGACGAGGGGAGGTGGCGAGCCGCTTGGAGGGGTGCACACAGTCGAGCGGCCCCGCATCAAGAGAACTTGGTGAGCATGCCACGCACAACAAGCAATGTGAAATTGTGAGGGAGGGGGGAGGAATTAAATACGGGAGGTGGGAGGTGTTGCACAGGTGCGCGGCGAAGGTTTGACAATTTAGTGTAGGCAATGAAATGAATGGTAGCCGAACGAGTGCCAGAGCAGTCGGCTACGTTACGCGAGAGAGGGAGGTGGAGCACGAAAACATCACGTGCGGCCGCTCGTAGACACTGATTGGCCTAGGTCGCGACTATGTGTAAGGGTGTGTGTGTGTGGTTTCCTACGATTTGGCATTTATTGATCAATGAGTAGATGAGGATCCCTATTGTTCGAGCAAGAAACTCGATAGGTAGATGACGTTTCCCTGTAGGCGGTAGCTAGTTAGTTGCCCAATACGGAAGATAATTGGCTCGTTAAGCCCTCCTGTCGAGGGGCGTATCACACGCGAGGCGACGCAGCGTGCGCAGTCCGATTATATTATTGATTACCTTGTTCCAGGAGTGACAGGAAGACAGCTGTGAGGTTAACGGGGGTAGATTGCAAGTGTATTTTGGACTTAAAGAATATATGAAGAACTTACCAGTAGTTCAAAGAGATCGGTGACGTCACCAGTAGGGCTTTCATAGGATATCCCGAGCACAAGGCATTTTTCTTTCTGAGAGTGGTGGGGAAGAGAACTGTGGTAAGGGAGTGGAAACGGAGATAAACGGTAATGAGTTGATCGGGGAAAGGCGAAACGGGGGACGTGGCTGCGCACGGAGAACGCCGGCCACGGCAAGTGTAGAAGAAGGAGGAGGAGCAAATGAAAATAGGACGACTGTATAAGAACATCACAAGGGGTACGCAGCCGCAGGGGGCTACGTGCGCCTCGGCCGCAGGGGGCCGTAAGGGTGTTGTGTAAAGGAAGAAAGAGAGAAGAAAATATACAAATGTAAATACTATATTTTAATAATTTTCCTCAGCGGACTATCGCAAGTCCCCAAACTTACGGGGCCAGGTAAAGGTATAAGCCTGTGTATTGTAAGTGTTAGTAAGATAATAGCTACCAAATAGGGGAAGGATAACAAGTGAAGCGCTACTATGTCATACGGGACAGGATCGGGAGGGTGGGGGAACACCCTCACTACCCCACTACAACACATATGTACAACACTGTCACCCCATAGGGAGAAACTGACCAAGTATAGCATAGAATGGACACAGGGGACGGACAACAAAATGATAACACCATGGCCGCCTAATGGTAGCTTCAATCCATATACCCAACATTCACTATTAAACCATCTGCATAATACATACAAAGGGAAGAAGTTGACACACCACGTGGAGGTGTTTAATTTATGGAGGATGTTCCAAGGGTCCCGACCAGGACCAAATGGAATGTTCACTGTGGGGGAAATACCGGAAGAAAAAGAGATTAAGGAGGAAGGAGAGAATGGGAAAAAGGGGAGTGGAGACCCAAAGAACACGGGGAAAGGACAAGAGGGAGGAAAAAAGAATAATAACTCAAAAGAAAATGAAATAAAAAAGGAACAGAGCAACGATATACCCCTAGCAAAGGTAGTGAAAACAGAGGGAGGGGGTTGTACCCTTTAAGAGAATTAGGAGAAATAGAAAGAGGACAGTTAAGGGCGGCTGAGGGGTACTCGAACCTGGCATACAGCCCGCCACCATATGTGGCTCATAGGAAGATGCCAGCAGGGGAGGGGAGGACTGGAGAAGAACAAACTGTGGAAATAGGACATGATGAGTGGGTAGCTGCGCAGATACTATCAAAATTACGAGGTTCATTAACAGGAGAAGAGAAGGAGGTAGTAAGGAAAATAGACGAGGATAATACCAGGGAGAGTGGAATGAGAGGGGAAGAGCTGTTACGACAAAAGGAAGAGATTTTGGAGGAACGACTAGCAGAGTTAAGGGATGAGCAGAATGAACTGATCAAACAGCTCGAGAGGGAGGAAAGAGAGAGAGCGAGGGAAAGGAAAGAAGGTAAGAACGAATTGGAAAAAATAAGGGAACGAACTGAGGAGCAAAGGAGAGAAGCTGAAAGGGTAAAAGCAGCAGCAGAAAGGGTATCAAGAGCAGTGCTACGAGAGAGGAAAAGGGAAGAAGAAGAGAAAGAAAAAGAAATGGCAATGTGGAAGAAGAGATTACTATCAGAAACGACTAAGAAATACGAAGAAGGGAGGGTGATAGAGAGTATATTAGAAAGGGAGTGGGTGAGATGGGAAAGGAAGAAAGAGGATGAAAGGATATTGGAAAAGGTGAGTAGTGAAGTAATGGAGGAATTAAAAAGGAAAAGGGAGGAAATTGGTAGAGAGATGGAGGAGAGAAATGAAGGGGAAAGAGAAGATAGGAGAAGGGAGAGTGAAGTAAGGGGGTATGTATATAGAGACACAGAAGTAGCAACAACATCAGCGCAAAGGGGAGCGGTTGGTAAAGGAGAAAAGGGAGAACCGGACCTAATAGACTTAAAAACAGTAACAATCAAGGGGAAAAAGACAGAGTGGGGGCTGCCGTTTATGAATGACATTTGTAGTGAGGAAGAAGAAGGAATGGAGAAGGAAGGAAGAAACAGTGAAAGGGAAAGCCTAGATAAACTATACACCACCCGGACCAATACAGACTCACCATGGATCTGTAGGAGAAAGGATGAACTGGAGAGAAGTGAGGAGGAAGAGCAAGGAATAGCGGAAAGACAGACACATGAAGCCACACCGTCACCATCACACCCTCTCCCATCCCACCCTACATGCTCAACCACCTCACGCTCATTACGTACAATTAAACTTGCGCCCTTCACAAACGAACTGACACCCTATGCAGGTCGGCTTAGAGACCTCCCTAGACGCAGGCAGGAAGGACGAATACACACGCCCACATTAAATACAGGAAATGATGGAAGAAGGGGAAAAGATGGAGAAGAAAGAGTTACGAGCAGGGGAAATACGGACGAAATTGACGATGTAGGAGAGAGGGAAGAAGAGGAGGGGGGTGAGGACTCGATTTTATGGAACCCAAGGGGTAAAACGAGACACAACTTAATGCCACTTCTGGAGAGGGGAGGGGTTAGACCACAGTACGTCCCTTGGAAGCATACAGACAAAGAAAATATAAAGTGCAGGCTCCCATCATTAAGTGGAGTTGCGGGTAAATGGATATATGAAATGGAAAAACACACCGCAGGACAGAAACTGGCAGTGGGAGATGTAAAGGGCCTTCTAATATCGATATTAGGGGATGCAGCGGATGACATTTGGAAGAGAGCGGGATTCCCTGGGGTAACAATAGCAAACACATCGCACGATGGGGCACCATTTGCAAACTGCAGACATGCACTATGGCAGGCACTGAGGGTACAGTACCCAGACACATCAGACATAGGAGCAATTACCTCACGCAAGATGCGTGAGAACGAAGATCCTGTTGATTATATCCAGGAAATCCAAGAGAAGTGGCGCATGGAAACTAGAGAACAATGGGACAAAACACCAGCAATATTTTATCATATACTAGTACAAGGGCTCCCAGAAGGAGTTCAGAAACAACTGAAGAAAGTAGTGGGAATGGAAGCAAAAGCATGGCCAGAAATACAACTGACAATAGTGCATCATTGCAGGACATGGCAAGGAAAAATGAAACAAAAGGAAGAGGACAGGAAAACGGAAGAGGCTAAACTAGTACAGAAAAAACTTACTAAATACACAATGGAAGGGGCACTAATAACTACACCTACAACAATGACCCAAAGCCCCACACAAGCAGTGGCTGCACAAGATCCCTCCCAAATACCACCCTCACAGACTATAACACAACAGGTGCCGCCACTCCAACCATACACGACCAACATGGGAGGAGGATACTCAATGCCAGGAGCTGGGTATTATAATTACAACAGGGGAAGAGGAGGAATTATGAGAGGGAGAGGATACGGATATAACACACAACAGCAGGTGGGAGGACTTAGAAATTCCTACCCCACCGGGCAACCAGTATACCAGGACAACACAGGAATCTTTCCATGGCAGAGTAGGGAACCACCGGTGTGTTGGAGTTGTGGATTAGTAGGGCACATGTCACGCACATGTAGAGTAAGACCAGGAACACCATCATGGAGCGAACAGGGACAACCAAGGCCCACACAGGAACAGCAGGGCATACAGCAACAGCAGACGTTGCAACAGGGAAATGAACAGCAACAACTAATAACACAACAACAGCCACAGATATATTCACTGCCACAACAACAGGTAGCGATAACACAACAACCCCAAGCACAACAAACACAACTGGGTAGGGTGACGGTCCTGGGACAGAACCCTTACACAGGAAATGGTCAATCGTTGTACCCTCAATAGGACAGCCCACAGACGGCCTTGGTGTGTCCCATCCTGTCGGTAACACCTAATAGTGCGGAGGAACCACGCATAGAGGTAACGATAGGTGACAAAAAATTATCATTTCTTGTTGACACCGGGGCGACCCGGTCTTGCATAAGGGAAGGTAAATTTAAGATGTCGGGCGAAGCCATGAACACCCAAGGATTCTCTGGGGCTAGAGGGTTGGCTCCTTTTACTGATAACATTCCCTTATCTATAGGAGATTATGACATGTCAGTCCCACTTTTATATTATAGTGCCTCACCAGTAAATATACTGGGGAGAGACATCATGAACAGGTTGAATATGACGATCTCCTTTACGGAGGACGGCATAATTTGCTCTACTCCAGGAATTAACATGCTCACAGCATGACAGATTATGCAAGCATACTGCGGACAGACAGTGATTAGGGCTGAGCCAGTAGATGGCGAACTCTTCCAGTACGGGACAGACATGGCATTTGCATGGATGCCAGGGATAGAGGGAAAGATCTGGAGGAGGCCAGCAGCCTATTTGTTCAGACCAGAAACACCAGTCAATGAACCAGAAGGAAAGGTGGTTCCAGTGGACATTGAGAGCATTATAGCAACAGCTGATTACATTGCTGTACATGCCCAAGACAGAGAAGGAAGAGCATGGAGGGCAGTGATAGCACTAGCAGAAGGATGTAGACTCACCCAGGTGTCAGATGAGGAGCTGTTCTCAGAAGAAAAGGAGGAAGGTGAAATGGTGTTTATGATGAGTGTGGAAATATGGCTAAGAGTGGCGTACAAACAAGTGGCACAGAAAATTGCAATGGCACTTGAGGCACCCACATCCACCCCAGTTCCCTTATTTGAGGAGGATATGACAAAAGTACCCACATCATTATGGACTACTAGCCCCTATGACGTGGGGTGCATAAAAAGTATAGGGGGAGTAAGGATAAAATTGAAAAAAGGTGCAATACTCCCCAGAGTGAAACAGTACCCACTATCAAAAGAGGCAGATGAGGGCATATATGAAACCATAACGGCCCTTATAGATAATGGCATATTGGTCCCCTCAGAATCACCATGTAACACGGCTGTATACCCAGTGCGCAAGGCTAGAGGGGGGTCTTGGCGCTTCATACAGGATCTCAGGCCCTTGAACAACATAGTAGAAGCAGAATACCCCATAGCCGCAAACCCGGCCACAATATTGTGTGGCATTCCAGCAGAAGCATCACGATTTACAGTGATCGACCTTAAAAATGCTTTTTTCTCAATACCATTGCACCCAGACTCACAAGATCTGACAAGCTTCACTTACAGAAACACAAAGTGGAAACACACCAGATTGCCACAAGGGTACTGCGAATCACCCTCAATCTTCAACAGAGTACTACAGATGGATTTGGGTAACATTGAAGTGGAAAGCACAGTGTTGCAGTATGTCGACGACATAATAATTTGCAGTACAAACGAAGGAACATGCAGAGAGGACTCATTAAAGATGCTGACAATATTGGCTGAAAAAGGTTACAAGGTAGACATGGAAAAGTTACAGTACTGTCAAGAACAGGTACTTTAAATTGGTCAGCTCATATCCCAACATGGAAGAAAGATTGCACCACAAAGAGCACAGGCCATTTCAAAAACGCCAGTGCCACAAACAGTGAGGGAACTGCAGCAGTTCCTGGGTCTGTGCAACTACTGTAGAGCATGGGTATTTGATTACAGCTCATACATAGGACCCCTGCTTGAGGCGTTAAAGGAAGCTAATAAAGGGGAGAAAAAGTTGGGGTGGACAATGGAAATGAAAGAGGCTTTTGATGAACTGAAAGATGCGATATCAACTGCTCCGGTACTGGCAACCCCAGACTATGAGCGACAATTCTTTATATTTTCACATTGCGACTCAGCAGTAATGAAAGCAGTGTTGGCTCAAAAAACAAGCATGGGCTACAAACCAGTAGCATTTTACAGCGGCCACTTAGATCCTGTGATGTTAGGTCATTTCCCTTGCGAACAAGGTCTCGCCTCAGCTGCTTTTGCGGTAGAGAAAGCATCAGCAATCACCATGGGGTGCCCAACTACACTGTTTGTGGAACATGCACTATTTGCAATATTGAATAAACCTAAGTCCACCCTAACCACGCAAAGGGCATCAGGTTATGAGATCATCTTATCCAGAGCTGAACTATCAATTGTTAGATGTAGCACGGTCAACCCTGCAAGGTTCCTAGCAGAAGTAATTGAGGAAGGAGATTATGCCCACAATTGTACGCAAATAACTGAAATGTACTCATGTACTAGAAAGATTGAAGAGAATGCACTAGAGGGAGGTGAGCTCCTGTTCATTGATGGGTCATCAACTATCGACCAAAGGGATGGTATAAGGAGGACTGGGGCAGCAGTGGTAAAAATGATGGAGGTACCGGTGTGTGTGGCAATGAAATGTGTACAACTACCACAGCATTATTCCGCTCAAGCAGCAGAATTAATTGCACTAATCTTGGCGTTGAAGGAAAGCTTTGACAAATGAGTGACCATATATTCCGACAGCGCATATGTTACGTCCACTGTCCACTCAGGGCTGTCGAAATGGAGAAGAAGAGGGTTTAGGAGAGCTGATGGCACTCCAGTGCAACATGCCCTCCTATTGGCTGAACTAATTGAAGCAATAAATGACCCCCAAGAATTAGCTTTGGTCAAATGCACCGCACACACCAATGGTGAAGACCACATTTCAAAAGGGAATGCAGCAGCAGACGCACATGCGAAGTATGCTGCATATTTTGGTGAGATATGGAACCCCCCAGAGTCAAAGAGAGGGAGAGGGAGGGAAATGGCTAAGGAGATGTTGATAAGAGAAGGGTACACCCATCTCCCAGCCACACAGATAATGGAGCTACAAGCGGCTGCACCAATGGCGGAAAAAGAAATATGGGTAAAAAGAGGATGCACAATGTCACCAACTGACGCACTATGGCGCCAGGGTGACACTGGAAAGATTGTAATACCACTGGCACTATTGAACACCGCCCTGAGCCAACTACACCACCCAGCCCACACAGTCATGGAAGTAATTGCAGCACGAATTAGGGAAGACTGGTTCTGCCCCGAGTTAAATTCTCATGTGTCAAATTTTATCAGCAATTGTCTCACATGTCAACAGTTTACGGCCGGTCACACTCTGAAGGTGATAAGAGGTACTATACCCCGGCCAGAGGGACCCTTCCAACATCTCCATATTGACTATGTTGATATGATCAACGTATGTCAAGGAAATAGGTATATGATTGTAGTAGTATGCCCATTCTCGAGGTGGATTGAAGCAGGGCCCTGTTCACACCCAGATGCATTCAGAGCAGCTAAATTCCTAATGAGGGAGGTCTTCCCCAGGTGGGGAGTGTGCGAGGTACTGCGGTCAGATAATGGCCCACATTTCGCAAACGAAATGTTCCAGCACATCACATCCTTACTGAACATCAAGCATAAATTTGCATGTGCATACCACCCACAGGCCAACGGTATATGTGAACGCCTGAATGGCCTATTAAAGGAGGCAATTGCAAAAATACAGCAAACAACAAAGAAGAGTTGGTTGTATTGCCTTCCACTAGCCCTATTTGAGCTAAGGAATAGACCAGGTTCCGACCACCACCTCACCCCTCACGAGGTGGTTACCGGACGTCAAATGCGCCTTCCCCTAACGCCAACATCAAGAGCATTTACCGACCACGAGAGTACTGCAAATGTCCTTGGTGATGAAATGTACCAATATGTGTCTTCTTTGATTACTAGTGTAGTGTTTGTGTCTCAACAGCTCGAGCGCACGCGGGGCGGGTCTAACAGCGATCAACAAGAAGACACGGATAAAGAATTGGAAAAGGAAAGACTGTGCAAAGTTGCTAAAGGTGACCACGTACTACTTCGCAATTTCAACAGAAAGTGGAACAGCCCACGCTTCACTGGCCCCCATCTGGTAGAGGAGGTATCAACGAGAGCAGTAAAGCTACAGGACAAACGTGCCTGGAACCACCTAGACGACGTAAAGATCTACAAACTCCAGACCCGCCCCAGCACCACCGACAGGGCCATTGGAAGAACAACAACAGCGTCACCAACGGAGGAAGAGACTTCTACCACAACTAACGGCCTAAGTGTCCCCATACCCTGCCACCCCTCAGATTCCCCAGAGACAACTACTAGAAAAGAAAGGGGTGATCCCCATACCGCCCACCCCATGGTTACACGATTAAAGAGTAAAGAGACTTCCGCCAGTTGAGCTCCAAACCCTCTGCCCATTGACCCCCTACCCACTGTAGTAATAACTGAACTGAAGGACATTGTCTTGCACATATACACATGTAAACAACTGAATGTTCTCTTTCTTTTCTCTCGCACATGCAGGTACAGCGTATTATTGTTGATAACTAACCAATTCACTGCCCAGGAGTAGATGGTACCCTCAGACGATAATTACCTGGAAGAATTGTCACACCAATTTGTATATGAAATAAAAAGGCCAACGTACCTGAAAAGAAGGAGGGTACGTGTCTACTACACAGCATTCCTCTTGGCCATAGAACATTCAATGCCCCACCTCCAACCATACTTGCCTGCCCTAAGAGATAGATCGCTTAGATTGGCGTGGGAACAGCTCTTCGCCTGGGCACTGAATGACTACTTGATAGGGAGAGCTTAAAAACGACAACTAACACTAATAACAAGCATATTAAGAATTTTCAGGCGGGCAACTGTAACGTCGCAAGAATAAGCTGCCGGACTGCAGCAAGGTAAGAGCAAAATGCCGGTGAAATTAGCATCTGTAATAAAATTGATAGGGATTTTAATGATCACCGGGTTCTTGGCTGCCTCTGTATGGCAGTACAGCTATGCTATCAATATTATTGCTGTACCCAAACCTAATACACCCCCACCCCCAGCTGCAACAGATAGAGTTAAACGCAGCACATACTCAGATAATAAAGGTATTGACAACTACATACAAGATTCAGCACACATCTCAAACAACATATGGTACCAACACATGACCCACATAGGTAAGCAGACAACAGAAGACAGCTGCTACGTTTGCTCATTAATCCCTTACGCCATGAGCGCTTCTCGAACATTTGTTGCCACGGAGATAGATGAAAAAATAGCACGATGTATAATATACCTGGCACTGTTCCAGACGAAAGGAAGATTTCAAGGGACAGTGGTGCAACTGGTGTGGAAAACACGAGATGCATATCCATATGAAAACAACTTCCTCAAGACTTATTTGAGTTACCACAAGAGCAGTTTACATGCTGAAGGATTCAGATACATAACAAGTGGTCCTGAAAAAGGAGAAACAAAGAAAGTAACACTACAGTACCTACCATGTGATTGGTACGCCACTGAAGTCCCTGGTAAAAACGGATGTTGGGAAAGACCACTGGTGATAATAACAGGGAAGGTGTACATGAACAACAAATGGGACACAGGAGTGGTTGGCAGCAACATGGTAACAAGAGAAAATATTTCAACTATTGATGGACACAACCATAGATGTTGGATGACTTGGGTCAAGTACGTACCCATGCTCACGTGGATGGAGAAGGATGAAGACCCAATAACAATACTGCCGCTAACTGCGCCTAAGGTATGCTACCAACATAAAGGGGAGGTGGACGTAGGATACAACACCAACTGTGAAAGCGTGATGGAGTTACCTGAGGGGGGAGCAGGAACAGCAGTAGTAATGGACCATTACTGGGCCTGTGAAAAAAAGGCATACCACACACTACCCCCTCTGTGGAATGGTATATGCACAATGGTGCACGTTAATGTACCATCACTAGTGGTACCCCAGAAACATGTCAATATGGCGAACTTCCCCAAAATGGATGAAGGGAACAAAAGGAAGAAGAGATCTGTACAACCTCAGAAGGGGCCAGAGAGCAAAACCGACGGCAATAATACTGTCCTGAATAGAAAGAAAAGACAAGGAGAACCTCTGACAGGAAATTACCTATGGGGAAGGTCGGAATCAGCACTCACTTCAATTCCACCGGACCACAGACTATTCAGCAGAGCAGCAATGTTCTTCTCCTCGATAATACATCCAGGACTACAGGCTTACGCAAACGCAAAATGGCTCCAGATAACTCGATGGGAACTAATGATGACTATTAATTCTACGGTAAATGGATTCAACGCAATAAAAGAGGAACTGCGAGCTGTGAGGATGGTAGCACTTCAGAACAGATATGTACTGGACCTCCTCACAGCAATGGAATGAGGAGTTTGCGCTAAGATAGGACAATCATGCTGCACATTCATCCCTGCCAACGATGCTGACAATGGTACACTGACAGAAGCAGTTTTACAATTGGCCCAGATGCACTCAAAAATGATGGATGAAAGTAAAGGTGTGAAAAAGGATGAGAGCTGGTTTTCAATATTATGGTCATGGGTGCCATCTTGGCTGTCAGATGGACTGAAGATTATAGTTGGATGTACTATTTTGGCTGGAGCTACACTGATCATAATAAGATTTTGGAAGGCCCGGAAGGCACGCACCACAGACGAGATGATCGAAATGGTTGGTATGCACCCCTTGATGCCAACAGATGACAGCAAACACACAGACACAATCATAAAAGAGAGAGAGAAGTTGCGCAACCAGATCATCAACAACCACCTGGACCCACCATCTGTGAAGCTCGAAAACCCAAGAAACCCAAGGAGCTACATAGGGAAATGGGTATACTGCACTCCTGGAGGAACCTGTGCATATTTGAAGACCATGTTAACCACTATGGACATTTGGGAGGAATAACTAAAATATGGAGAGTAAGAGGAGATAAAGAAAAGGATATGTTTGTGGTCGACAAGTCGACCAGAGGGGGGACTGAAGTGGGAGAATGGAAGAACAGGCTCCCGCCCTTCCCCTCTCGCGCTTGGCCTAGAGGATCACGGCCTAGACACCCGCCACGAGAGGAGTTTGCCTATCTACCAGACGACCAAATACCCTGGTACAGGAACATACGGATGTGCCCACCTACCTGCCCAGCAGCCCGCCCTGTCCATGCCGACACCTGCGGCATGGATCAACTCGACTAAACCTACACGTCGTTAGAGATGCCATGACGACCTAGCCAACGGTCAGCACACCTGTGCAAACATGCACACCGGACACTCCCACACCAATCCACACGAAGAACATACTCAGTGCTATGACGTAGGCGACAGACATACCCACGGACGTGCATCTTTATTATTTTCCACATAGGCTCTCAAAATGCAGAAACGCAAGACGCATAATGAACTTATCTAAAAAGGCTTGCTCACGCTTCTTCTAAGAACCATGTACCATAATGAAGAATATAACAGAGACACGATACTGAGGATAGAGCAATATGATACCGTAACCTAAAGCGCTCTGCATCAAACGGTTCCACCTATGCACCAGGCCCAAGTAGGCCGCAAGCAAAAGCTTCCATGAACATTGAATGAGCAAGAGCTCGGTTGATGACCCTGCAGAATGAGCCCGGCGAAAGCACACCGCCAAGGGCACGATGTTGCAATCTCGCACGCCGCAAGCCGACGCCAAGGTCGCACCTGCAAGATAAACCAGGCACACAGTGGGAAAAACAATATTAATTGTGCTGAATTTTGCTTCAAACACGGTCCCACCTCACGTGACAAAGCCAAACCTGACAGGATGCCAAGCCCGGGAGGAAGGAGACGCCTGAATCCCACGTTTCAAGACACAGGCAGATACAATTAAAAGACTCATTGGACATCTGCAGCAGTGGGAGTAGTCGACCTCCCAACATATGAATAAATCCTCACATTGTTTACACCTACCCATAGTAAAACATTGTTGCAAATGACAGGTGCACCGCGAGCTGGGAACAGCGATAGTCTCAGACTGGGAGGCTCGCGAGCGGACCAATCAGAACATGGGGCTCTTATCACTGACGCCATTAACATTGACCAATCCTCAGAGGTCTTCATGTAACAATTTTCATGTATCAAATTGAAGGGACAGCCCAAGTATACCACCTGACTAACCCTCAACCACTAACACCGTTCTCTATATGTATGCTATACTAACCCTACCACTCGAGTAACCAATCCAGAGGTGAAATAGGTTTTTTGCTAAACTTTCTAAGGTGACGCAAGTAGCGCGTCATACTAAGGTAAAAAGGGCCTGCGAGCCCCACGATTGTGTGTGTGTCACGGACGCGTACGATCCTTGACCCATCCCTGCCGTTTTGTCTAATAAACAGCAGAGTCACCTTGCTTCTTGCGTGTGTCTCATACTCTATCTCTTTTGGGATATACGGGAGGAGTTGGGGCCTCCCTGCCCGGAGGTCTACGGACGGCCCGGCCGACCCCGGCAGAATTTCCCCCCGACTGTTTAAGATCTGCTTTTTTATTTTTATTTTTCCAGGTACTCCCGTTGCGAGGAGGCCCGGCGGCGCGGCCCCCTCTGCCGTTGCCCCCTTCTGAGGACTACAGGACCATCGCGGAACTGCGAGAAGACCGGACAGCGCAATCCGGATATTGGCCTTCGGGAGCCGGTTGAGAAGTATCCCGCCCGCGGTTGGCGAGTGTCCAGACGTGGTCCAGACGAGGGGAGGTGGCGAGCCGCTTGGAGGGGTGCACACAGTCGAGCGGCCCCGCATCAAGAGAACTTGGTGAGCATGCCACGCACAACAAGCAATGTGAAATTGTGAGGGAGGGGGGAGGAATTAAATACGGGAGGTGGGAGGTGTTGCACAGGTGCGCGGCGAAGGTTTGACAATTTAGTGTAGGCAATGAAATGAATGGTAGCCGAACGAGTGCCAGAGCAGTCGGCTACGTTACGCGAGAGAGGGAGGTGGAGCACGAAAACATCACGTGCGGCCGCTCGTAGACACTGATTGGCCTAGGTCGCGACTATGTGTAAGGGTGTGTGTGTGTGGTTTCCTACGATTTGGCATTTATTGATCAATGAGTAGATGAGGATCCCTATTGTTCGAGCAAGAAACTCGATAGGTAGATGACGTTTCCCTGTAGGCGGTAGCTAGTTAGTTGCCCAATACGGAAGATAATTGGCTCGTTAAGCCCTCCTGTCGAGGGGCGTATCACACGCGAGGCGACGCAGCGTGCGCAGTCCGATTATATTATTGATTACCTTGTTCCAGGAGTGACAGGAAGACAGCTGTGAGGTTAACGGGGGTAGATTGCAAGTGTATTTTGGACTTAAAGAATATATGAAGAACTTACCAGTAGTTCAAAGAGATCGGTGACATCACCAGTAGGGCTTTCATAGGATATCCCGAGCACAAGGCATTTTTCTTTCTGAGAGTGGTGGGGAAGAGAACTGTGGTAAGGGAGTGGAAACGGAGATAAACGGTAATGAGTTGATCGGGGAAAGGCGAAACGGGGGACGTGGCTGCGCACGGAGAACGCCGGCCACGGCAAGTGTAGAAGAAGGAGGAGGAGCAAATGAAAATAGGACGACTGTATAAGAACATCACAAGGGGTACGCAGCCGCAGGGGGCTACGTGCGCCTCGGCCGCAGGGGGCCGTAAGGGTGTTGTGTAAAGGAAGAAAGAGAGAAGAAAATATACAAATGTAAATACTATATTTTAATAATTTTCCTCAGCGGACTATCGCAAGTCCCCAAACTTACGGGGCCAGGTAAAGGTATAAGCCTGTGTATTGTAAGTGTTAGTAAGATAATAGCTACCAAATAGGGGAAGGATAACAAGTGAAGCGCTACTATGTCATACGGGACAGGATCGGGAGGGTGGGGGAACACCCTCACTACCCCACTACAACACATATGTACAACACTGTCACCCCATAGGGAGAAACTGACCAAGTATAGCATAGAATGGACACAGGGGACGGACAACAAAATGATAACACCATGGCCGCCTAATGGTAGCTTCAATCCATATACCCAACATTCACTATTAAACCATCTGCATAATACATACAAAGGGAAGAAGTTGACACACCACGTGGAGGTGTTTAATTTATGGAGGATGTTCCAAGGGTCCCGACCAG
Organism: Ambystoma mexicanum; assembly: GCF_040938575.1. Taxonomy (NCBI): domain Eukaryota; kingdom Metazoa; phylum Chordata; class Amphibia; order Caudata; family Ambystomatidae; genus Ambystoma; species Ambystoma mexicanum. The sequence continues at coordinate 745,213,603 of NC_090928.1, forward strand.
GACCAAATGGAATGTTCACTGTGGGGGAAATACCGGAAGAAAAAGAGATTAAGGAGGAAGGAGAGAATGGGAAAAAGGGGAGTGGAGACCCAAAGAACACGGGGAAAGGACAAGAGGGAGGAAAAAAGAATAATAACTCAAAAGAAAATGAAATAAAAAAGGAACAGAGCAACGATATACCCCTAGCAAAGGTAGTGAAAACAGAGGGAGGGGGTTGTACCCTTTAAGAGAATTAGGAGAAATAGAAAGAGGACAGTTAAGGGCGGCTGAGGGGTACTCGAACCTGGCATACAGCCCGCCACCATATGTGGCTCATAGGAAGATGCCAGCAGGGGAGGGGAGGACTGGAGAAGAACAAACTGTGGAAATAGGACATGATGAGTGGGTAGCTGCGCAGATACTATCAAAATTACGAGGTTCATTAACAGGAGAAGAGAAGGAGGTAGTAAGGAAAATAGACGAGGATAATACCAGGGAGAGTGGAATGAGAGGGGAAGAGCTGTTACGACAAAAGGAAGAGATTTTGGAGGAACGACTAGCAGAGTTAAGGGATGAGCAGAATGAACTGATCAAACAGCTCGAGAGGGAGGAAAGAGAGAGAGCGAGGGAAAGGAAAGAAGGTAAGAACGAATTGGAAAAAATAAGGGAACGAACTGAGGAGCAAAGGAGAGAAGCTGAAAGGGTAAAAGCAGCAGCAGAAAGGGTATCAAGAGCAGTGCTACGAGAGAGGAAAAGGGAAGAAGAAGAGAAAGAAAAAGAAATGGCAATGTGGAAGAAGAGATTACTATCAGAAACGACTAAGAAATACGAAGAAGGGAGGGTGATAGAGAGTATATTAGAAAGGGAGTGGGTGAGATGGGAAAGGAAGAAAGAGGATGAAAGGATATTGGAAAAGGTGAGTAGTGAAGTAATGGAGGAATTAAAAAGGAAAAGGGAGGAAATTGGTAGAGAGATGGAGGAGAGAAATGAAGGGGAAAGAGAAGATAGGAGAAGGGAGAGTGAAGTAAGGGGGTATGTATATAGAGACACAGAAGTAGCAACAACATCAGCGCAAAGGGGAGCGGTTGGTAAAGGAGAAAAGGGAGAACCGGACCTAATAGACTTAAAAACAGTAACAATCAAGGGGAAAAAGACAGAGTGGGGGCTGCCGTTTATGAATGACATTTGTAGTGAGGAAGAAGAAGGAATGGAGAAGGAAGGAAGAAACAGTGAAAGGGAAAGCCTAGATAAACTATACACCACCCGGACCAATACAGACTCACCATGGATCTGTAGGAGAAAGGATGAACTGGAGAGAAGTGAGGAGGAAGAGCAAGGAATAGCGGAAAGACAGACACATGAAGCCACACCGTCACCATCACACCCTCTCCCATCCCACCCTACATGCTCAACCACCTCACGCTCATTACGTACAATTAAACTTGCGCCCTTCACAAACGAACTGACACCCTATGCAGGTCGGCTTAGAGACCTCCCTAGACGCAGGCAGGAAGGACGAATACACACGCCCACATTAAATACAGGAAATGATGGAAGAAGGGGAAAAGATGGAGAAGAAAGAGTTACGAGCAGGGGAAATACGGACGAAATTGACGATGTAGGAGAGAGGGAAGAAGAGGAGGGGGGTGAGGACTCGATTTTATGGAACCCAAGGGGTAAAACGAGACACAACTTAATGCCACTTCTGGAGAGGGGAGGGGTTAGACCACAGTACGTCCCTTGGAAGCATACAGACAAAGAAAATATAAAGTGCAGGCTCCCATCATTAAGTGGAGTTGCGGGTAAATGGATATATGAAATGGAAAAACACACCGCAGGACAGAAACTGGCAGTGGGAGATGTAAAGGGCCTTCTAATATCGATATTAGGGGATGCAGCGGATGACATTTGGAAGAGAGCGGGATTCCCTGGGGTAACAATAGCAAACACATCGCACGATGGGGCACCATTTGCAAACTGCAGACATGCACTATGGCAGGCACTGAGGGTACAGTACCCAGACACATCAGACATAGGAGCAATTACCTCACGCAAGATGCGTGAGAACGAAGATCCTGTTGATTATATCCAGGAAATCCAAGAGAAGTGGCGCATGGAAACTAGAGAACAATGGGACAAAACACCAGCAATATTTTATCATATACTAGTACAAGGGCTCCCAGAAGGAGTTCAGAAACAACTGAAGAAAGTAGTGGGAATGGAAGCAAAAGCATGGCCAGAAATACAACTGACAATAGTGCATCATTGCAGGACATGGCAAGGAAAAATGAAACAAAAGGAAGAGGACAGGAAAACGGAAGAGGCTAAACTAGTACAGAAAAAACTTACTAAATACACAATGGAAGGGGCACTAATAACTACACCTACAACAATGACCCAAAGCCCCACACAAGCAGTGGCTGCACAAGATCCCTCCCAAATACCACCCTCACAGACTATAACACAACAGGTGCCGCCACTCCAACCATACACGACCAACATGGGAGGAGGATACTCAATGCCAGGAGCTGGGTATTATAATTACAACAGGGGAAGAGGAGGAATTATGAGAGGGAGAGGATACGGATATAACACACAACAGCAGGTGGGAGGACTTAGAAATTCCTACCCCACCGGGCAACCAGTATACCAGGACAACACAGGAATCTTTCCATGGCAGAGTAGGGAACCACCGGTGTGTTGGAGTTGTGGATTAGTAGGGCACATGTCACGCACATGTAGAGTAAGACCAGGAACACCATCATGGAGCGAACAGGGACAACCAAGGCCCACACAGGAACAGCAGGGCATACAGCAACAGCAGACGTTGCAACAGGGAAATGAACAGCAACAACTAATAACACAACAACAGCCACAGATATATTCACTGCCACAACAACAGGTAGCGATAACACAACAACCCCAAGCACAACAAACACAACTGGGTAGGGTGACGGTCCTGGGACAGAACCCTTACACAGGAAATGGTCAATCGTTGTACCCTCAATAGGACAGCCCACAGACGGCCTTGGTGTGTCCCATCCTGTCGGTAACACCTAATAGTGCGGAGGAACCACGCATAGAGGTAACGATAGGTGACAAAAAATTATCATTTCTTGTTGACACCGGGGCGACCCGGTCTTGCATAAGGGAAGGTAAATTTAAGATGTCGGGCGAAGCCATGAACACCCAAGGATTCTCTGGGGCTAGAGGGTTGGCTCCTTTTACTGATAACATTCCCTTATCTATAGGAGATTATGACATGTCAGTCCCACTTTTATATTATAGTGCCTCACCAGTAAATATACTGGGGAGAGACATCATGAACAGGTTGAATATGACGATCTCCTTTACGGAGGACGGCATAATTTGCTCTACTCCAGGAATTAACATGCTCACAGCATGACAGATTATGCAAGCATACTGCGGACAGACAGTGATTAGGGCTGAGCCAGTAGATGGCGAACTCTTCCAGTACGGGACAGACATGGCATTTGCATGGATGCCAGGGATAGAGGGAAAGATCTGGAGGAGGCCAGCAGCCTATTTGTTCAGACCAGAAACACCAGTCAATGAACCAGAAGGAAAGGTGGTTCCAGTGGACATTGAGAGCATTATAGCAACAGCTGATTACATTGCTGTACATGCCCAAGACAGAGAAGGAAGAGCATGGAGGGCAGTGATAGCACTAGCAGAAGGATGTAGACTCACCCAGGTGTCAGATGAGGAGCTGTTCTCAGAAGAAAAGGAGGAAGGTGAAATGGTGTTTATGATGAGTGTGGAAATATGGCTAAGAGTGGCGTACAAACAAGTGGCACAGAAAATTGCAATGGCACTTGAGGCACCCACATCCACCCCAGTTCCCTTATTTGAGGAGGATATGACAAAAGTACCCACATCATTATGGACTACTAGCCCCTATGACGTGGGGTGCATAAAAAGTATAGGGGGAGTAAGGATAAAATTGAAAAAAGGTGCAATACTCCCCAGAGTGAAACAGTACCCACTATCAAAAGAGGCAGATGAGGGCATATATGAAACCATAACGGCCCTTATAGATAATGGCATATTGGTCCCCTCAGAATCACCATGTAACACGGCTGTATACCCAGTGCGCAAGGCTAGAGGGGGGTCTTGGCGCTTCATACAGGATCTCAGGCCCTTGAACAACATAGTAGAAGCAGAATACCCCATAGCCGCAAACCCGGCCACAATATTGTGTGGCATTCCAGCAGAAGCATCACGATTTACAGTGATCGACCTTAAAAATGCTTTTTTCTCAATACCATTGCACCCAGACTCACAAGATCTGACAAGCTTCACTTACAGAAACACAAAGTGGAAACACACCAGATTGCCACAAGGGTACTGCGAATCACCCTCAATCTTCAACAGAGTACTACAGATGGATTTGGGTAACATTGAAGTGGAAAGCACAGTGTTGCAGTATGTCGACGACATAATAATTTGCAGTACAAACGAAAGAACATGCAGAGAGGACTCATTAAAGATGCTGACAATATTGGCTGAAAAAGGTTACAAGGTAGACATGGAAAAGTTACAGTACTGTCAAGAACAGGTACTTTAAATTGGTCAGCTCATATCCCAACATGGAAGAAAGATTGCACCACAAAGAGCACAGGCCATTTCAAAAACGCCAGTGCCACAAACAGTGAGGGAACTGCAGCAGTTCCTGGGTCTGTGCAACTACTGTAGAGCATGGGTATTTGATTACAGCTCATACATAGGACCCCTGCTTGAGGCGTTAAAGGAAGCTAATAAAGGGGAGAAAAAGTTGGGGTGGACAATGGAAATGAAAGAGGCTTTTGATGAACTGAAAGATGCGATATCAACTGCTCCGGTACTGGCAACCCCAGACTATGAGCGACAATTCTTTATATTTTCACATTGCGACTCAGCAGTAATGAAAGCAGTGTTGGCTCAAAAAACAAGCATGGGCTACAAACCAGTAGCATTTTACAGCGGCCACTTAGATCCTGTGATGTTAGGTCATTTCCCTTGCGAACAAGGTCTCGCCTCAGCTGCTTTTGCGGTAGAGAAAGCATCAGCAATCACCATGGGGTGCCCAACTACACTGTTTGTGGAACATGCACTATTTGCAATATTGAATAAACCTAAGTCCACCCTAACCACGCAAAGGGCATCAGGTTATGAGATCATCTTATCCAGAGCTGAACTATCAATTGTAAGATGTAGCACGGTCAACCCTGCAAGGTTCCTAGCAGAAGTAATTGAGGAAGGAGATTATGCCCACAATTGTACGCAAATAACTGAAATGTACTCATGTACTAGAAAGATTGAAGAGAATGCACTAGAGGGAGGTGAGCTCCTGTTCATTGATGGGTCATCAACTATCGACCAAAGGGATGGTATAAGGAGGACTGGGGCAGCAGTGGTAAAAATGATGGAGGTACCGGTGTGTGTGGCAATGAAATGTGTAGAACTACCACAGCATTATTCCGCTCAAGCAGCAGAATTAATTGCACTAATCTTGGCGTTGAAGGAAAGCTTTGACAAATGAGTGACCATATATTCCGACAGCGCATATGTTACGTCCACTGTCCACTCAGGGCTGTCGAAATGGAGAAGAAGAGGGTTTAGGAGAGCTGATGGCACTCCAGTGCAACATGCCCTCCTATTGGCTGAACTAATTGAAGCAATAAATGACCCCCAAGAATTAGCTTTGGTCAAATGCACCGCACACACCAATGGTGAAGACCACATTTCAAAAGGGAATGCAGCAGCAGACGCACATGCGAAGTATGCTGCATATTTTGGTGAGATATGGAACCCCCCAGAGTCAAAGAGAGGGAGAGGGAGGGAAATGGCTAAGGAGATGTTGATAAGAGAAGGGTACACCCATCTCCCAGCCACACAGATAATGGAGCTACAAGCGGCTGCACCAATGGCGGAAAAAGAAATATGGGTAAAAAGAGGATGCACAATGTCACCAACTGACGCACTATGGCGCCAGGGTGACACTGGAAAGATTGTAATACCACTGGCACTATTGAACACCGCCCTGAGCCAACTACACCACCCAGCCCACACAGTCATGGAAGTAATTGCAGCACGAATTAGGGAAGACTGGTTCTGCCCCGAGTTAAATTCTCATGTGTCAAATTTTATCAGCAATTGTCTCACATGTCAACAGTTTACGGCCGGTCACACTCTGAAGGTGATAAGAGGTACTATACCCCGGCCAGAGGGACCCTTCCAACATCTCCATATTGACTATGTTGATATGATCAACGTATGTCAAGGAAATAGGTATATGATTGTAGTAGTATGCCCATTCTCGAGGTGGATTGAAGCAGGGCCCTGTTCACACCCAGATGCATTCAGAGCAGCTAAATTCCTAGTGAGGGAGGTCTTCCCCAGGTGGGGAGTGTGCGAGGTACTGCGGTCAGATAATGGCCCACATTTCGCAAACGAAATGTTCCAGCACATCACATCCTTACTGAACATCAAGCATAAATTTGCATGTGCATACCACCCACAGGCCAACGGTATATGTGAACGCCTGAATGGCCTATTAAAGGAGGCAATTGCAAAAATACAGCAAACAACAAAGAAGAGTTGGTTGTATTGCCTTCCACTAGCCCTATTTGAGCTAAGGAATAGACCAGGTTCCGACCACCACCTCACCCCTCACGAGGTGGTTACCGGACGTCAAATGCGCCTTCCCCTAACGCCAACATCAAGAGCATTTACCGACCACGAGAGTACTGCAAATGTCCTTGGTGATGAAATGTACCAATATGTGTCTTCTTTGATTACTAGTGTAGTGTTTGTGTCTCAACAGCTCGAGCGCACGCGGGGCGGGTCTAACAGCGATCAACAAGAAGACACGGATAAAGAATTGGAAAAGGAAAGACTGTGCAAAGTTGCTAAAGGTGACCACGTACTACTTCGCAATTTCAACAGAAAGTGGAACAGCCCACGCTTCACTGGCCCCCATCTGGTAGAGGAGGTATCAACGAGAGCAGTAAAGCTACAGGACAAACGTGCCTGGAACCACCTACACGACGTAAAGATCTACAAACTCCAGACCCGCCCCAGCACCACCGACAGGGCCATTGGAAGAACAACAACAGCGTCACCAACGGAGGAAGAGACTTCTACCACAACTAACGGCCTAAGTGTCCCCATACCCTGCCACCCCTCAGATTCCCCAGAGACAACTACTAGAAAAGAAAGGGGTGATCCCCATACCGCCCACCCCATGGTTACACGATTAAAGAGTAAAGAGACTTCCGCCAGTTGAGCTCCAAACCCTCTGCCCATTGACCCCCTACCCACTGTAGTAATAACTGAACTGAAGGACATTGTCTTGCACATATACACATGTAAACAACTGAATGTTCTCTTTCTTTTCTCTCGCACATGCAGGTACAGCGTATTATTGTTGATAACTAACCAATTCACTGCCCAGGAGTAGATGGTACCCTCAGACGATAATTACCTGGAAGAATTGTCACACCAATTTGTATATGAAATAAAAAGGCCAACGTACCTGAAAAGAAGGAGGGTACGTGTCTACTACACAGCATTCCTCTTGGCCATAGAACATTCAATGCCCCACCTCCAACCATACTTGCCTGCCCTAAGAGATAGATCGCTTAGATTGGCGTGGGAACAGCTCTTCGCCTGGGCACTGAATGACTACTTGATAGGGAGAGCTTAAAAACGACAACTAACACTAATAACAAGCATATTAAGAATTTTCAGGCGGGCAACTGTAACGTCGCAAGAATAAGCTGCCGGACTGCAGCAAGGTAAGAGCAAAATGCCGGTGAAATTAGCATCTGTAATAAAATTGATAGGGATTTTAATGATCACCGGGTTCTTGGCTGCCTCTGTATGGCAGTACAGCTATGCTATCAATATTATTGCTGTACCCAAACCTAATACACCCCCACCCCCAGCTGCAACAGATAGAGTTAAACGCAGCACATACTCAGATAATAAAGGTATTGACAACTACATACAAGATTCAGCACACATCTCAAACAACATATGGTACCAACACATGACCCACATAGGTAAGCAGACAACAGAAGACAGCTGCTACGTTTGCTCATTAATCCCTTACGCCATGAGCGCTTCTCGAACATTTGTTGCCACGGAGATAGATGAAAAAATAGCACGATGTATAATATACCTGGCACTGTTCCAGACGAAAGGAAGATTTCAAGGGACAGTGGTGCAACTGGTGTGGAAAACACGAGATGCATATCCATATGAAAACAACTTCCTCAAGACTTATTTGAGTTACCACAAGAGCAGTTTACATGCTGAAGGATTCAGATACATAACAAGTGGTCCTGAAAAAGGAGAAACAAAGAAAGTAACACTACAGTACCTACCATGTGATTGGTACGCCACTGAAGTCCCTGGTAAAAACGGATGTTGGGAAAGACCACTGGTGATAATAACAGGGAAGGTGTACATGAACAACAAATGGGACACAGGAGTGGTTGGCAGCAACATGGTAACAAGAGAAAATATTTCAACTATTGATGGACACAACCATAGATGTTGGATGACTTGGGTCAAGTACGTACCCATGCTCACGTGGATGGAGAAGGATGAAGACCCAATAACAATACTGCCGCTAACTGCGCCTAAGGTATGCTACCAACATAAAGGGGAGGTGGACGTAGGATACAACACCAACTGTGAAAGCGTGATGGAGTTACCTGAGGGGGGAGCAGGAACAGCAGTAGTAATGGACCATTACTGGGCCTGTGAAAAAAAGGCATACCACACACTACCCCCTCTGTGGAATGGTATATGCACAATGGTGCACGTTAATGTACCATCACTAGTGGTACCCCAGAAACATGTCAATATGGCGAACTTCCCCAAAATGGATGAAGGGAACAAAAGGAAGAAGAGATCTGTACAACCTCAGAAGGGGCCAGAGAGCAAAACCGACGGCAATAATACTGTCCTGAATAGAAAGAAAAGACAAGGAGAACCTCTGACAGGAAATTACCTATGGGGAAGGTCGGAATCAGCACTCACTTCAATTCCACCGGACCACAGACTATTCAGCAGAGCAGCAATGTTCTTCTCCTCGATAATACATCCAGGACTACAGGCTTACGCAAACGCAAAATGGCTCCAGATAACTCGATGGGAACTAATGATGACTATTAATTCTACGGTAAATGGATTCAACGCAATAAAAGAGGAACTGCGAGCTGTGAGGATGGTAGCACTTCAGAACAGATATGTACTGGACCTCCTCACAGCAATGGAATGAGGAGTTTGCGCTAAGATAGGACAATCATGCTGCACATTCATCCCTGCCAACGATGCTGACAATGGTACACTGACAGAAGCAGTTTTACAATTGGCCCAGATGCACTCAAAAATGATGGATGAAAGTAAAGGTGTGAAAAAGGATGAGAGCTGGTTTTCAATATTATGGTCATGGGTGCCATCTTGGCTGTCAGATGGACTGAAGATTATAGTTGGATGTACTATTTTGGCTGGAGCTACACTGATCATAATAAGATTTTGGAAGGCCCGGAAGGCACGCACCACAGACGAGATGATCGAAATGGTTGGTATGCACCCCTTGATGCCAACAGATGACAGCAAACACACAGACACAATCATAAAAGAGAGAGAGAAGTTGCGCAACCAGATCATCAACAACCACCTGGACCCACCATCTGTGAAGCTCGAAAACCCAAGAAACCCAAGGAGCTACATAGGGAAATGGGTATACTGCACTCCTGGAGGAACCTGTGCATATTTGAAGACCATGTTAACCACTATGGACATTTGGGAGGAATAACTAAAATATGGAGAGTAAGAGGAGATAAAGAAAAGGATATGTTTGTGGTCGACAAGTCGACCAGAGGGGGGACTGAAGTGGGAGAATGGAAGAACAGGCTCCCGCCCTTCCCCTCTCGCGCTTGGCCTAGAGGATCACGGCCTAGACACCCGCCACGAGAGGAGTTTGCCTATCTACCAGACGACCAAATACCCTGGTACAGGAACATACGGATGTGCCCACCTACCTGCCCAGCAGCCCGCCCTGTCCATGCCGACACCTGCGGCATGGATCAACTCGACTAAACCTACACGTCGTTAGAGATGCCATGACGACCTAGCCAACGGTCAGCACACCTGTGCAAACATGCACACCGGACACTCCCACACCAATCCACACGAAGAACATACTCAGTGCTATGACGTAGGCGACAGACATACCCACGGACGTGCATCTTTATTATTTTCCACATAGGCTCTCAAAATGCAGAAACGCAAGACGCATAATGAACTTATCTAAAAAGGCTTGCTCACGCTTCTTCTAAGAACCATGTACCATAATGAAGAATATAACAGAGACACGATACTGAGGATAGAGCAATATGATACCGTAACCTAAAGCGCTCTGCATCAAACGGTTCCACCTATGCACCAGGCCCAAGTAGGCCGCAAGCAAAAGCTTCCATGAACATTGAATGAGCAAGAGCTCGGTTGATGACCCTGCAGAATGAGCCCGGCGAAAGCACACCGCCAAGGGCACGATGTTGCAATCTCGCACGCCGCAAGCCGACGCCAAGGTCGCACCTGCAAGATAAACCAGGCACACAGTGGGAAAAACAATATTAATTGTGCTGAATTTTGCTTCAAACACGGTCCCACCTCACGTGACAAAGCCAAACCTGACAGGATGCCAAGCCCGGGAGGAAGGAGACGCCTGAATCCCACGTTTCAAGACACAGGCAGATACAATTAAAAGACTCATTGGACATCTGCAGCAGTGGGAGTAGTCGACCTCCCAACATATGAATAAATCCTCACATTGTTTACACCTACCCATAGTAAAACATTGTTGCAAATGACAGGTGCACCGCGAGCTGGGAACAGCGATAGTCTCAGACTGGGAGGCTCGCGAGCGGACCAATCAGAACATGGGGCTCTTATCACTGACGCCATTAACATTGACCAATCCTCAGAGGTCTTCATGTAACAATTTTCATGTATCAAATTGAAGGGACAGCCCAAGTATACCACCTGACTAACCCTCAACCACTAACACCGTTCTCTATATGTATGCTATACTAACCCTACCACTCGAGTAACCAATCCAGAGTGGAAATAGGTTTTTTGCTAAACTTTCGAAGGTGACGCAAGTAGCGCGTCATACTAAGGTAAAAAGGGCCTGCGAGCCCCACGATTGTGTGTGTGTCAGGACGGACGCGTACAATCCTTGACCCATCCCTGCCGTTTTGTCTAATAAACAGCAGAGTCACCTTGCTTCTTGCGTGTGTCTCATACTCTATCTCTTTTGGGATATACGGGAGGAGTTGGGGCCTCCTTGCCCGGAGGTCTACGGACGGCCTGGCCGACCCCGGCAGAATTTCCCCCCGACAAAGGCATCCGGGGGGTGGAGACGGGGACCTGCGGAATCCAGAAAATAAGCTCTATATGCGGACGATATTCTTCTTTTTTAAAGGACACAGAGCGCTCACTTCCCCACACAATTACAATGCTAAAGAAATTTGCAGAAGTCACAGGGATCCATATCAACTACCCTAAATCTAGCGCATTTAACATCACAGAAAACCCGGAGAGGACAGCAGGGTGGGAGAGGAAATATCTGCTAAAATGAGTCAAGGACCCATAGCCTACTTAGGCATAAACCTAACACCTACCTACAGGAAGCTCTATGGGGCGAATATCCCGAAACTACTGACAACCCTGGCAGAAGATCTGAAAAGATGGGATATGCAGGAGCTGTCCTGGTCAGCGCGGATAGCGGCAGTTAAGATGTCCCTACTTCCCAGATTTTTATACATAATGGGTGCACTTCCACTGAAAATCCTCCCCCCACCCCCAGAAATCCAGAACCTACAAAAGAAAGTTATGGCTTTCATTTGGAAAAGAAAGAAGCCAAGAATCCCCAGGAAAGTCATTTTCCGAACTCAGGCAATGGGAGGGCTGGGAGTACCGGAATTTCATAGATACCTTTGGGCAGCACAGCTGGCACTAATGTTACAATGGTCCCCAAGGGAGAATCAGAATCGATGTGTAAACCTAGAAAGAGAAGCAACAAAAACCCAGTTGGAAAGCCTGGGGTTCTTACGCCCGAGATATAGAGGGAATGGAGGTACACTGTTGGAAACAACAAAGGCCACTTTGCGGTATTGGGACAAAGCCCTACGGAATAAGAAGCTAAAATTAGGGGGGTGGGGGCGGGCACTCACACCAATGGCCAATAACCCAGACTTCACACCAGGTACACAACCCCATTTTTGGTCCCGTTGGGAAGGAGGGAGGAATCTTACTTTAAAGGAATTCTACATAGACGGGGTACCCCTAACATTTGAAGGATGTAAGGAAAAGTTCTTGGTCCCTGAAACTGAACGATATCACTATACTCAAATCAGGCATTGGGTCACAAATACAAAGGTGAAAAAAGAAGCATCTCAGCAACCTATAGGGCTGGACCTCATCATACAAGAAGGGACACCGGAAAAAGGCATATCGCGAATATATCGCCTGCTCTGTGGAGCGGACCCAGAAGAAACTCTCCCCTATATGAGAAGATGGGAGGATGAGGTGGGCAAGCCTATTCCTATAGAGACATAGGGGCAAATTTGGCAACAAGCAGCAAAGAGCTCTTAATGTGCCTCAATCAAAGAGGCAGCATTCAAACTATGCCTTAGGTGGTACATGACTCCACAGTGAATACACTCTATCAAAGCTAGCTACTCCTCATTGTGCTGGCGAGGCTGCGGAAAAGAGGGAGATATGATTCACATGTGGTGGACCTGCCCTCAGGCACAGACATATTGAAAGGAAATCCTGAGTCATATCAAGGAAATAACGAAAGTGCAGCTCTCCATGGACCCATTGGTGATACTACTAGGGGAGGCAATCGATAATATCTACGCAAACACCGGGAATAGAGCCACGCTCATTACCCACATGTTGAGCGCAGCAAGGATTAACTTGGCAAATATGTGGAAAAACAAACAAGGACCAGTAGAAGCCATGTGGCGGGTTAAATTATGGGGAATTATGGCCCTGGAGAAGGTAACAGCCCTGGCATATGGCTCATATCTGAAATACTTGAATATGTGGATACCCCTTCATGAATTCACCAGAGACAATGAGCAAATGCACTTTAAACATAGAATATTATGTAAAGTCTCCATATTATGATCAAGAAGGCCAGAAGTGCATGACCCTGAGGAGAAGAACTGCATTGATACAGAAATGGAAATGTTTTATATTAACTCAACCGCACATTACTGAAATGAGAACAATCAGGGAGAGGGAGTGGGAGGGGGAGGGATGATCTGTTAATTGTTCATTGTTAATTATTAGGATCAAGAACTCAACCGAACAAAGTAATAGTATGAGAATTGTAAGAAAATAAGAAATGGAATGAACAATACCATGTTTTCATTTTATGCGCATGCTTGTAATCAGAGCTCTTGAAATAAAATACAAAATAAAAGTTTTTTAAAAAAAGAAAAGGAACAATACGCTGCCCTTGCGACGTAAAGCCCTGGTGAGCAAAGGGTTGGTGACACTGTTCTGAACAACAGAGTGCACAAGGAATCATTTGTTCCTTCTACTTTGCACGGTCTGTCTGCTGAAGCGTGCTGGAGTGCGCAGTGCCTTTAAGGATATCAAAGCACCCGATCAACTTACTGTGAAATGCCGGGCTGAGCTTTGAGTACTAGCTGAAAAGGAACAACACGCTGCCCTTGTGGCATAAAGCCCTGGTGAACAAAGGGCTGGTAACACTGTTTGGCTGTTTGGGTGGATGGTGAACGGAAGCGGTCCGCTTAGGAGATCACCAGCCTGGCAGCGAGCAGCATGAAAAGAGGTTATCTACAGCAGCTGAGCCCCATGGCAAACAAGAGGAGCATGGAAGAGGAAGGGCGACTGCTCCGGAGCTAAAGGCCACGGCAGAAAGACCCAACTCCAAAAAGGCCCGCCTCCGCCCGCAACTGTGACTCGCTGGAGTCAGGTAAGCAAGCCCTCCCCTTTCCATTGTTGGAACGTCCAGGGGTAATGGACCCGACCGCACCTAAACTTACCAAAATCCAAACCAGCAGAAGGAAATCTACGAGTGACGCCGTAGTCACAAGGAATAATGCCCATGATCTAGACCCTCAACGGTTAAGTAATTCTTATCCGTTGGGCCCAGAAGTGGTCTGCGGTACGCCTTCGCCAGCAGTGGAGCCCACTGAGGTCTTTGCTGCTCCAACATCTCCAATGGCAAATCCCACAGACATTTGGTGGACCAAGTATCAAAGCTGGAAAAACTGGGTGCCCATATAAATGAGAGTCCAATGATTGGCTATGAATCGCCGACTCGAACTTTAAACAAATCCACCAATGGATTAATGCATCCTCCATCTCCGCCCAAATTATGCCCCTTTGAATCGGAAGCCATATCATTTCATGCAGGTCAGGACGTCCGTCCGAGTCAGCTAAGAAGTAGCAAGGCAAATGCCCCACAAACCACTTCAAACCCCGTCAAAAATGATCAGTGTGTGGGGGGATGGAGACGAGCAGACAGGGGGGACAGACAGATCAAAGCTCATCCCCCGATTATTGATTTCCATTCTGCACAGGATTCTACCGCATTTGAAGATCTAACTGGTCCTCCTTCTTGACCCTAATGATCTAATAGAGGAGGCCGCAGCGGAACCCCTGGGGCAGAATGTGGGCTCTGCAGCGTACCCTATTAGGGAAAGCCCTTTGCCGGAAAAAGCTCAATCACCTACAGCAATGACCAAAAGCTGTGACTCTGCTTCTAATGAAGAGGCCTGAAGCGAGGGGCCTTCCGCTGTACATAGGCTTTGCCAAAATTACAAGACCTGACGGGAGGTGTAGCCAAAGGCTTTCTATTTGTAAAAAGCCATCAGAGTAATAAGAAAAACTTTACAAGACGAGGGGCCGCAGGTAGACATCCAAATCGCAAAACAACAGTTAAACGCATGAAGCAAAAACTGCAGACTAAAGAGATTGAAGCTTTTTTCAAAAAGAAATTTAATTCTTATTCAGAAAAATAAACAGAACTTTCTGATGCCAAAATCTTAGAAGTGGCTGAGGCACCCACAAATCGAGTGCTTGAACAGCTGGAGACTAGTATGCCCGATGAGCAGTGCCCTCAACAGAAAGAACTTGACCAATCTAATCCAACTAATTTAGGGCATAAATCAACTTTAGCTTCGAACCAACTAAGATGGCATATTACTCCCAACGCCCCAAACTGGCCCGCAAATCCACTCCCTCTGTGCGCTCCCCAGAATCACATAATCACTCTTCCCTAGATGATAAAGGGGCTTCTAACAGAGAAATTTCCAAAAGCATGGCCCAAACGACAGCGCTCACATTAACTCGTCCCGGTGATAACAGGGGTGGGCAGATGGAGTCGGGAGATGTGACAATGGACCTCGGCAAGGATACAGTTAATTTGCCATTTCATGACACCGCTTATGAAATCCCTACTAACCTCTGGCAGTAGTCCGAAGAGAATTTATTGCTGTAAGTGGTTTCAATCCAGCACTCCACCTAAGTCAATGCCTAGTATGGGATGCCCAATTGAAACCCTTATTTATATATTTTTATGTCAAAAGTTCTTTTATTTATGGATGATGTACCCTTATATAACACCCCTCTCTTTGTTTCCCCCCCCCTCGGTCTCACTGAACCAAGAGATAGGTTTGTTTGCAAAGTTAAAAGATTTATTTGAACAATTGAACAATATATATATCACATTTTTATGAATATGAACAATATCTGAATATCACACTTATGAATATTTCTACAATGATCAGCAATGGGTAGTATTACAATAATCAACAATCTCTTTAATCAATTAGGAGTAGGATAGGAAGAACAATGTATCACAGAATAAAACTGTGTGTGGGTTCAATGAAATGCAATGATATGAAATTAATGCAACACAGAATTGAAACTTGATATGAATTCAACCAAAGACAATGTAATCACTCTTTCCCCATGATACTAGTCACTCCCCCCAATATGCAATATAAAGAGATGGAATGTGGGCACACAGGTTTCAGGAATAACAATCAACAATTGCAGTTCAATCCCACTTCCCCCACCAAGCTTAGAGAAACAGGAATGATTTAAACAGGTCAAAATGCTTTTAATTGAGATTTGAAATGAATGGGAAAATGCTAAAAAGGACTTTAACTCACTAAATAGGATTCAGGACTAGTGACAGTTGCTTTGGATTGGTTCAGGTATACACAAGCAATGATTGTTGAATAATTAGCAGATTGAAAACGAAATTCAGAAGTTGAAAGCAAGAAATAGCTGTTTTAACATGTGGTGAAATTAAGCCAAATGTAAAATCGCGGGTAACTTTTCAGCGCACTAAAAATGCGATTACAGCAAAACTATAAGCTGAGGATGCTAGCTTTAAAATGACATTTAAATGGCGTTCCTAGCACGTATGGTTCCGAAGTTAAAGAGGTTTTAGTAAAGGTCGATTTTTCTCAAAAAGAGGTCAAGATTTTACAAATGAGATTGCGCTTTTGAAGATTTACCAACAAGGATGGGCTTATACTAAGGGGCTATGAAGATGCAAGATGCCCAACAGCCAGCCACCAGAGCAGGGCGCCTCCGCTCCGACTTTTGTCCGCCAGGACACTTGACTTTCTT
The DNA here is from genome assembly GCF_040938575.1 of Ambystoma mexicanum. NCBI lineage: Eukaryota > Metazoa > Chordata > Amphibia > Caudata > Ambystomatidae > Ambystoma > Ambystoma mexicanum. Next base: position 745,230,286 of record NC_090928.1, read on the forward strand.
CAGAAAAATATCAGTGCTCAGATGATTATCACTACTATTATCACAGAATTATATGGATGAGAGAAGGATTCAGGATAGACACAAGAGATTCTACAATGCAGTTGGGATTTTTTGGAATGGTTTGGATTGGATTACTTAACACTAAGAGATGGCTATGGACAGTTCTATGCTAAATACTCACAACTATGGATTGGAATGGAATTTGCCCGTCAAGATCTGGTCTAAGGTTTGGCTGGAATTCGCTCGCCACCAGTCAGGTCTCAGGTGCTTAGTTCTGCTCTCAGCAAGGCACTCTGGTCTGCACGGCCTCTTGGACTGGATCTGACACATTGGTTCTGGGAACAGCTCTGCTCTACTGATCTGGATCTCGGGGTTCTAGCAAGGGCTCTTAGCCAGAAGCAGCCAACACAGCACAGCCAGGCTGTTGAATGGGTTAGGCCCCATGGAAGTTTGGGGTTAAAATCAGGTTGCAAGATTTTAAAGGCCCGCTGAGAAGGGTTCAGCTTTTTGGGTTGGGCCTCTGCTTCAGGGTTCTGGAGTCTGGGTATGGGTTCTGGAGTCTGGATCTTCCTTCAGAGTGCTTCGCCAGTCGATCAGTGATGGGTGAATGTGTGTGTCTTGCCTGTCCTCAGCAGTCCCTATTTATCCATTTTCCAAAGGGGTGGGAGGCTGATTATACTATGCCCAACCCTCTAAGAATCTGATAGGTCAGAGAATTCCCTCTCCCCTGATTTGAAAAGGAACAGAGTGTCATGATGTGTCAGAGTCACACTGTGTTTACGGTCCGGAAAAAAATCCTCCCCTTTGCTTCTGTTCCAGAAAATGTCTTTTTCCTAAAAACATATTCATAATAACTTGTTAATATTACATATACACATCACAGATTAATTAAGGCACGTCTCTGTTCAAGTCCCATCTTCATAAGAGTTTTGGTTCACAAATGACAGTTTTTCGTGCTTTTGGTTGGTTTCTCGATGTTAAATCTGTACAATTTTTTTCCCATACATGCACATACCCTCTGGACATATTCCTGTAAATGTTCCTATTTTTAACATAATCACAACTGCTACAAAGTCCACATTTTGATAGTTCAGTCTCTGAACATCGCAAAAATTCCATAGTAGTTTCTACTTATGAGCAATATTTTCATTTTAATAATCTCTAAATTCCATATTTTTGCCAGTTCGGTACCATTTTTTATAAGTCTTTTCATCATACATGTATTTCCTCCAGTTCAAAATCCACATCTCAGTCTAGGCCCACCTCCAAGGTCTTGACTGAGCCAGAGAGTCACATGGGCTTCTTCCTGCCAGGGCTGGTTTCAATTCACACCCGAATTAGCATTTCCATTCAGTTCAGTCCTTTGTCTGCTAGCAGAACAACAGGCCAAAGTCCCCCTCCCAGTTCCTTTCACATCAGTCTGCCAGTTTCTTAGCAGAGAGCAGGGGGAAAGATTCCTTTGTAAGGTAAAAGGGTGTGGAATGTCTTTGAAGCCCAGTGTAGTTGGATTTAATTCACTTTGAAAACCAAGTTTAACAGTTTTGTCCTAAAATACAAATTACATTTTAACAAATATCCACAAATCTCTTAATTTCAGCCTTCTTAAAATATAGGGATTGAATTATAACAACCCATCTTGCTTTTGATAGGAAGTCTCTTCTTTGGCATATTTTGATTCAATGTACAACTTTAAAATGATAGGTTTAGAGATCGCCAGCTTCTGACTGAGGCGAGTAACGGTATTGCGCCCATTTTTGACATACTTCTTTCCAGTAAGCATCTTTAAAGGTGGATTTTGTTCTGATAAATGTACTTCTGCTGATATTGTATTTATGTGGATTCTTGAAGGAGAATGGTGTTTAACACCCAACAAGGAGGTTGGATCTTTTGTGTGGTTTGTGAACCATGATTTTTGCAAATTTGACAACCAAGAAAAACGGATTTCCAAACAGCTCTGTGTTTCTTTTGGCAATCAGCATTGCTTTTTCAAGTAGTTTCAGGCTACTGTGTGGTTAGCCCAATGGTGGGTTTTGGCAGTGGTTTCCTGTGTTACCACTGACATAGGCAAAAGTGGATTGGCGGCCTATTTTTCATTTCTCCTGCGCCATTCTGAGTGATTTTTAGCGAGCAGATTGCTTTCCGGTGGCTGTTTCTGATGTTTCTGATGCACACAGCGCACAGTAATGTTGCAGGGCCTGGACTAGTGGGTTAGAACATCCCACATTGCACACACAGCAAAGTTCCTAAAGAGGACAGAAAGAGAGAGGCAAGAACTAGAAACGAAAGTAAAAACAGCAGAAGTACAATATAAAGACAAAAAATCCCAAAGAGCTTGGCGAACACTCAAACAAACTATAGCCGCATTAGAGGCTCACTACGCGGATGAATCTGCACAACTCCTCCTTAAAACAAAACGAATGTATTATATAAAAGGGGACAAAGCCAATCGGCTATTAGCAGCCAATTGGATAGCAGAGGTCATGCATTTATTTTATGTTAGACATCTATCAGGGGATAATTTACGAAGGGAGACACAAACGAAGTTCCTGGCACAAACGGAATTGCCACAAATCACTGAAAGCGATAGACAATAGTTAGAAGCACCGATCTGTGTAAGGCTTATTATAAAACGTTCCAAAACGTACTGGTTGTCCCACTAACATGCCCATTCAATGATATAAGAGACACCGGTCAAGTCACGGGGGAAATGGGTCCAGCTACTACGGCCCTCCTCTTAAAACCAGATAGAGACCCAACATAATGTGCAAGTTATCATCCCATTTATTTGCTAAATGGGGATGCAAAAATGTACTCCACTATCTTAGCACAAAGATTAGCTAAAGTCCTCCCTAAAATAATTCACCCGGACCAGGCGGGCTTTGTAAGAGGACGCCATATGTTTGACAGTATCCGTAGAGCAATAAATATCATTGAATTGGGTGCAGAGAACAGGCCATCCTATCTCGGTATTAGCGTTGGACACCTCGAGGGCTTTTGATAGACTAGATTGGAGCTTCCTGCTGCTGGTCTTGGAGAGATTTGGATGCAGCCCGATTTTCTCCCGTATGGTACTAGCCAATTTCGTACACTCATCTGCAAGATTGATGATTAATGATCAGCTAACTGAAAGCATACCAATCCGCAAAGGCACTAGACAGGGGTGCCCCCTTTCACCGTTAATTTTTGCAATGGCCATTGAGCCGCTGGCACAGGGAATACGAGCAGAAGAAGGCATCCTGGGGTTGGAGACGGGGACCTGCAGAATCCAGAAAATAAGCTCTATATGCGGACGATATCCTTCTTTTTTTAAAGGACACAGAGCGCTCACTTCCCCACACAATTACAATGCTAAAGAAATTTGCAGAAGTCTCAGGGATCCATATCAACTACCCTAAATCTAGCGCATTTAACATCACAAAAAACCCAGAGAGGATAGCAGGGTGGGAGAGGAAATATCTGCTAAAATGAGTCAAGGACCCATAACCTACTTAGGCATAAACCTAACACCTACCTACAGGAAGCTCTATAGGGCGAATATCCCGAGAATACTGACAACCCTGGCAGAAGATCTGAAAAGATGGGAAATGCAGGAGCTGTCCTGGTCAGCGCGGATAGCGGCAGTTAAGATGTCCCTACTTCCCTGATTTTTATACATAATGGGTGCACTTCCACTGAAAATCCTCACCCCACCCCCAGAAATCCAGAACCTACAAAAGAAAGTTATGGCTTTCATTTGAAAAAGAAAGAAGCCAAGAATCCCCAGGAAAGTCCTTTTCCGAACTCAGGCAATGGGAGGGCTGGGAGTACCAGAATTTCATAGATACCTTTGGGCAGCACAGGTGGCACCAATGTTACAATGGTCCCCAAGGGAGAATGAGAATCGATGTGTAAACCTAGAAAGAGAAGCAACAAAAACCCAGTTGGAAAGCCTGAGGTTCTTACGCCCGAGATATAGAGGGAATGGAGGTACACTGTTGGAAACAACAAAGGCCACTTTGCGGTATTGGGACAAAGCCCTACGGAATAAGAAGCTAAAATTAGGGGGTTGGGGGGGCACTCACACCAATGGCCAATAATCCAGACTTCACACCAGGTACACAACCTCACTTTTGGTCCTGTTGGGAAGGAGGGAGGAATCTTACTTTAAAGGAATTCTACATAGACGGGGTACCCCTAACATTTGAAGGATGTAAGGAAAAGTTCTTGGTCCCTGAAACTGAACGATATCACTATACTCAAATCAGGCATTGGGTCACAAATACAAAGGTGAAAGAAGAAGCATCTCAGCAACCTATAGGGCTGGACCTCATCATACAAGAAGGGACACCAGAAAAAGGCATATCGCGAATATATCGCCTGCTCTGTGGAGCGGACCCAGAAGAAACTCTCCCCTATATGAGAAAATGGGAGGATGAGGTGGGCAAGCCTATTCCTATAGAGACATAGGGGCAAATTTGGCATCGAGCAGCGAAGAGCTCTTAATGTGCCTCAATCAAAGAGGCGGCATTCAAACTATGCCTTAGGTGGTACATGACTCCGAAGTGAATACACTCTATCAAAGCTAGCTACTCCTCATTGTGCTGGTGAGGCTGCGGAAAAGAGGGAGATATGATTCACATGTGGTGGACCTGCCCTCGGGCACAGACATATTGGAAGGGAATCCTGAGTCATATCAAGGAAATAACGAAAGTGCAGCTCTCCATGGATCCATTGGTGATACTACTAGGGGAGGCAATCGAGAATATCTACGCAAACACCGGGAATAGAGCCACGCTCATTACCCACATGTTGAGCGCAGCAAGGATTAACTTGGCACATATGTGGAAAAACAAACAAGGACCAGTAGAAGCCATGTGGTGAATTAAATTATGGGGAATTATGGCCCAGGAGAAGGTAACAGCCCTGGTATATGGCTCATATCTGAAATACTTGAATATGTGGATGCCCCTTCATGAATTCACCAGAGACAATGAGCAAATGCACTTTAAACCTAGAATATTATGTAAAGTCTCCATATTATGTTCAAGAAGGCCAGAAGTGCATCACCCTGAGGAGAAGAACTGCATTGATACAGAAATGGAAATGTTTCATATTAACTCAACCGCACATTACTGAAATGAGAACAAGCAGGGAGAGGGAGGGGATCAAGAACTCAACCGAACAAAGTAATAGTATGAGAATTATAAGAAAATAAGAAATGGAATGAACAATACCATGTTTTCATTTTATGCGCATGCTTGTAATCAGAGCTCTTGAAATAAAATACAAAATAAAGGAAAAGGAACAATATGCTGCCCTTGCGACGTAAAGCCCTGGTGAGCAAAGGGTTGGTGACACTGGCTGAACAACAGAGTGCACAAGGAATCATTTGTTCCTTCTACTTTGCACGGACTGTCTGCTGAAGCGTGCTGGAGTGCGCAGTGCCTTTAAGGATCTCAAAGCACCCGATCAACTGACTGTGAAATGCCGGGCTGAGCTTTGCATACTGGCTGAAAAGGAACAACACGCTGCCCTTGTGGCATAAAGCCCTGGTGAACAAAGGGCTGGTAACACTGTTTGGCTGTTTGGGTGGATGGTGAACGGAAGCGGTCCGCTTAGGAGATCGCCTGCCTGGCAGCGAGCAGCAAGAAAAGAGGTTATCTACAGCAGCTGAGCCCCATGGCAAACAAGAGGAGCATGGAAGAGGAAGGGCGACTGCTCCGGAGCTAAAGGCCACGGCAGAAAGACCCAACTCCAAAAAGGCCCGCCTCCGCCCCCAGCTGTGACTCGCTGGAGTCAGATAAGCAAGCCCTCCCCTTTCCATTGTTGCAACGTCCAGGGGTAATGGACCTGACCGCACCTAAACTTACCAAAATCCAAACCAGCAGAAGGAAATCTACGAGTGACGCCGTAGTCACAAGGAATAATGCCCATGATCTAGACCCTCAACGGTTAAGTAATTCTTATCCGTTGGGCCCAGAAGTGGTCTGCGGTACGCCTTCCCCAGCAGTGGAGCCCACTGAGGTCTTTGCTGCTCCAACATCTTCAATGGCAAATCCCGCAGACATTTGGTGGACCAAGTATCAAAGCTGGAAAAACTGGGTGCCCATATAAATGAGAGTCCAATGATTGGCTATGAATCGCCGACTCGAACTTTAAACAAATCCATCAATGGATTAATGCATCCTCCATCTCCGCCCAAATTATGCCCCCTTGAATCGAAAAAGCCATATCATTTCAAGCAGGTCAGGACGTCCGTCCGAGTCAGCTAAGAAGTAGCAAGGCAAATGCCCCACAAGCCACTTCAAACCCTGTCAAAAATGATCATTGTGTGGGGGGGATGGGGATGAGCAGACAGGGGGGACGGACAGATCAAAGCTCATCCCCCGATTACTGATTTCCATTCTGCACAGGATTCTACCGCATTTGAAGATCTAACTGGTCCGCCTTCTTGATCCTCGACACCTGCATCTCAGGCCAACGAGTCGGACAGGGAAGAGGTGGTAAGGTTCTCGCCTGCCATGAAAGACCCAGAAAGCCTCCCTGATGATCTAATAGAGGAGGCCGCAGCGGAACCCCTGGGGCAGAATGTGGGCTCTGCAGCGTACCCTATTAGGGAAAGCCCTTTGCCGGAAAAAGCTCAATCACCTACAGCAATGACCAAAAGCTGTGACTCTGCGTCTAATGAAGAGGCCCGAAGCGAGGGGCCTTCCGCGGTACATAGGCTTTGCCTAAATTACAAGACCTGACGGGAAGTGTAGCCAAAGGCTTTCTATTTGTAAAAGGCCATCAGAGTAATAAGAAAAACTTTACAAGACGAGGGGCCGCAGGTAGACATCCAAATCGCAAAACAACAGTTAACCGCATGAAGCAAAAACTGCAGACTAAAGAGATTGAAGCTTTTTTCAAAAAGAAATTTGATTCTTATTCAGAAAAATAAACAGAACTTTCTGATGCCGAAATCTTAGAAGTGGCAGAGGCACCCACAAATCGAGTGCTTGAACAGCTGGAGACTAGTATGCCCAATGAGCAGTGCCCTCAACAGAAAGAACTTGACCAATCTAATCCAACTAATTTAGGGCATAAATCAACTTTAGCTTCGAACCAACTAAGATGGCATATTACTCCCAACGCCCCAAATTGGCCCGCAAATCCACTCCCTCTGTGCGCTCCCCAGAATCACATAATCACTCTTCCCTAGATGATAAAGGGGCTTCTAACAGAGAAATTTCCAAAAGCATAGCCCAAACGACAGCGCTCACATTAACTCATCCCGGTGATAACAGGGGTGGGCAGATGGAGTCGGGAGATGTGACCATGGACCTCGGCAAGGATACAGTTAATTCGCCATTTCATGACACCGCTTATGAAATCCCTACTAACCTCTGGCCCGCGGAACACGCACATAAGATGGTAGCAAATCGAAGTCCAAAAAGCCCAGTATTTGAGCGCATCAGCCAACCCACTAACGAGCACAGACATTGCGAAAGAGCTTCTCATCAATCTGCTCACTACGACCCAGGGCGACAACACAGGCGGTTGAGTGAAATCTCTTGTACACCGGCCACAGACTCTCCCTCTAAGAAAATAGATCTCATGACAATCATGTCAATGATCACAATTGCTTTAGCACCTTTCTACAAATTGTAGGAGGCATTGAATGAGGCCCAGAAGGACCAAACTTCACTATTAGCCATCATGAGCACAAAGTTAGCTTTTCTGGAGGGGTATATAATGGCAAAATTAAGAGAGAAAAATCTAACATTTTCTTCAACTTCTGAGCCCGACTTATTGACAACCGCATACCCAGGGGAATCTGGGCGGCCCGAGCACCATAGGGGGGAGATATCCCGGCTCTTGGTATTTGGCACATCCAACCCAGATTCTGGTCTGACTCACGTGGACTCTATTCCAGCACCAGTGGTGTCTTTGAAAACAAGAAAGGAGATGGGGGCAAAGAGCGACATAGCTACCTCCCCTATGGGCATAGAAGAATCATTCCATGTTGATACTGGAGGCTTAGACCACCAGTCTGCTTCAAGTTTGGCAACTCAAAGCAGCAATAGTGACTTAAGACCTAAGATAGCTGCACAGAAATGTTCGACAAACAGCATAGCCCTGAGTGCATCACAAAACACTCAGAAAAAAACACCTTAAGGGTCCTTTGGGATTTTTTCCCAAAAAGCTCTGACAATAGAGTCATCTGCTTCTGAACCAACAAACATATTCAATTTAAAAGGCCATATGGGATCCTCTAAGGTTACGAGGAACAGTTGCTCTAAAAACAGCTCCAGCAAAAAAGACCATCCCAAAGCCCCTGTATGAGAAGACTTGGGGGAAAAAACCGAGGGAATGGTAGAGTGAGTGAAGAATCGGCATCAGAGTCAGATGACAAAGCTTCATCTATTGACCTCATGAACATGAGTATATACTCGGTAGAACATTTGGAATCCGAACTGTCAGCTAACCAGTCCTCAAAGAGAAAAATTGATGAAACGGACGTGGAGACAGTCTCCCACGAACCTCCAGCTAAATTACCATTTATCGAAGACACATTGCCAGCTCACAGGATACCCACAAAAGAGTGAAATACTACGGGAAAGAATTAGCATAAACAGGATCAGATCACCAAGCCTTTTAATCAAAACAAAAGGGTGAATGCAAAGAGCAACACCAACCACAGGGGCAGTGGTGGAGACCACAATCGGGAGATGAGACTTGAATTTACCCAACAAGCCAGGAGAAGATCCTCTTCAATCTGGGAGACAGTACCCTCAAAGCAGACGCCGAAACCCCTTGAGTTAAGTGGAAGGCATCGAAATCGTAGAGACAGGCAACCTGCCATGGAAGGTAGGTTACACAAGCCCAGTGACCACCCAGAAATAATTAAACAAACTAAGACAAGCAATCAAGGCACATCTTTGCTGATCCCTCAACGTAGCAGGACTTTCCTTTTGGAGAGAACGAGACCATTGAAGGACAACTTGATTCTTAATCGCCGAACCATCGCTGGCATCTTCAAGCAAATTCCGAGTCTCAGACCCCTTGTATCGAATGACCTCAAGCTGGTGGAACCAAATGTGACCAGGGGCAATGATAGTTTATTCCTCCATGTGGATTCACCTATAATTAAAAAAATAGTTTGGGAGTGACGAGCTACCTGCTAGACCTGGGTTATAAACTGAGCAAAACCAACCCAGATGGCACTCTAAAGGGGGATTCAACTCCATGGAGTGGAAGTCGGAATGGCTCCATAAATGAGAGAATGCTAAAAGATCACACGGTCAAAAAGATTGAACAGGATCTCCAAGGTGATGTGATAGAGAGGCAGTCTCAGGGCCAATTTGAACACTCCAAGACCTATCAATCCATGGAAAATTCCTCTAAAAACATATCGGATCCAAAGCGACCAAATAAAGAAACAAGGAGCAACACCTCACAGGCCATTTATAAGAAAGACCAGGCTTCAGAGGACAAAACCTAGAGGGGAAGAGCGCCTAAGGAACCTTACCCATGAAGTGACCGTACCCCATTGCCCCACTCGGAGGAAAGGCCCAAGAAGAGGGACGACCCTAGTAGGAGCCGGGGCATTCATCGCTCATCATCTACCAACTGGTCATGGAAGGCTGCAGAGAAAAAGAGAAATCACAGATGTTAGCCACCAGATAGACAAGATAGGAAGGACACGGCAGCCTTGGTGGGATTGCCCTCGAAACACTCCCAAAAACTGCCAGAAAGAATGTCCTCAAACTAGGCTCTTGGAACACAAGAGGATTCAGTCATCTAACTTCCAACAATGATGTCAATCTGGGAAGCTTCGACCTCTTGTGTCACCAGGAGACCTGGCTTTGTGCACAACCAACTCTTGAGGGATATGACATCTCCTTTTCCTGCACAAAAAAAGAACTAAAAGGGTGACCAAGATCGGGACTGCTTACCGCAGTACGTAAAGGGTGCGGCCTATCAATTAAGAACTGCCTTGAAGCTACGGAATTCATATTAGCAATCCTTCTAGATTGGCAACAAGCCCTGATTGCCGATGGTGCAGCCAAAGTCGAGCTCATCCTTCTGATAAATACTTATTGGAACCCCACTGCTATAACCACCAAATCTTTCCTAGAGAGCATGGACATGATAATAGAGGATGCAATGGACGGCTTTCAAATAAACCATGTGATAATCACCAGGGACCTAAATAGTCTTTGCCAAAATCCAGCACAACAGACAAAAAGCAAGTTCACCTTAATGGATGGAGCAGCGCAGGGTCGGCCAGTGGGAACCCTAATGAACGCGATGGATTTTCACAACTTTGGCTGAAATTAGCTAAATCATCTAACATCTACACATGGGAAAGACAGGGGAAAGGCTTTAACATTGACGACACATATGTATCAAGAGAGCTTTTGGCCCAGATACCGGCCTTTGAAATTTTGCGAACTTCACACAGTGATCGCAATCTATCGATGACCACATGAAATTCGGTCTCTTTGCCGAAACAAGTAATGACCGCTAAGATCGAATCCTGTGGAAAGGGAGTTCAACTCAAATTAACGAAGGAAGCAATTTTGTCCCTCACTTCTAGATACGCTAAGCTTACCACACATAAGGAAGGAGAGATAGGTACCCCAGTGGACTATCAACCTTTATTACAGGTTTATAAAAAACCCATGAACCTGGGTCGACCGAAACCTCAGTCTCACCTCCACGAATTTAATGTACAGCTGGTTGAGCGTCAACAACTTGTAAGGATAGCGGAAAGACTGGCCTCTACTCATAAGACCGCAGAATCATATGAAGAAGCGTTGGCAGAGGCAAAAAGGTACAAAGCATGGCTTAGACACCACCGTGTAATCTTGTACCAACTAGATTCGGAAACAATGTTGAGAGCACTGAGTGGCAAGTCATCGACAGCCTTTTGGTCACTGATCAAAAAACCAAGGACCGCTCCAATAAATGAGCTGCAGAATAACGTGGAGGAAAAAAAGTGGATTGACCACTTTACCAACTTATACAGAAAGCCACTGAATGAACTTGTCGCCACACTCTCGTTAGCACCCTCGCCTGGTCACTGGGACATATCACACGACCCAGAAATCATCTTGGACAAAATAAAAAAGTTAAACAACTCGAGAGCAGGGGGGGCCGACGGGATCACCAATTTGGATCTGAAACAGCACCCATAGGCATGGGTTGAGTTCATAAGTAGGGTCTTTGATAATCGCAAGAGAGCAAGAAAAATCCCCATCTCTTGGGAAAAAGCTCATATTTTTATGATCTTTAAGAAAGGAGCTAGAGATGATCCCAGGCAGTTTAGGCCAATCGCCCTTTCATATACCATAGGCAGGATTTATGGATCATTGGCCTTGGACAAGTTTCAAGAGTGGACTCAGAGTAGCAAAACCGCAGACCCAATGCAAGCAGGCTTTGTAAAAGGACTGGGGACCTCGGCAAATATACTTGCCCTGAGTACCCTGAAAGAGAGATGCAAGGAAAACAAACCACCTATTTTCTTAGCATTCGTTGACCAGGTCCAGGCATTCGACCAGGTCAGCAGGGAAGCTCTGTGGGATAAATTGAAGGCTAATAGCTCTCCAGAAACAATCTTGGACCCTATTCGAGCCCTTTATACTGACACATCCATCCAAGTCAGGCTGAATAATGCAGGTCTTTTATCAACCGAAGTAAAGACGGAAAGAGGAGTGAAGCAGGGGTGTCCCTGACGAAAATAATGTCCTTTGATAAACAAAGTAAGAAAAAGGAAAAAATGAAAATAAGGCTCGATGGGAACTCGCTGGAAAAGGTGGATCATTTCAGATACTTTTATATACCTTTTAGTAATTATTAGCAACAACGCAACCGAAACTCCCATGCAGGAGCACCTTTATGGGAAAACAAAAACCCTGGTAGCTCAGGCAAAAACCATCAACACGAAATATGGTTGTTTCACCTTGATACCTATTATCAAATTTAACAAGGTGAAGGTAGTCCCTAGCCTGACATATGGGGTGGAAGCCATGCCATCGTTGCCGGAAAACCTCTGGCCTAAATTTGAAGGGCTCTTTTGGTGCCGAGTATTGCATCTCCCAAATTCAACCCCCATTACAGCTATTCGCAAGGAATTGAACCTCATGTCATTAAAGTCCACAGTGGCTAGAAACAAGCTGATGCTCTATAGGAAATTACTCTTACCTAACCCCCCGAAGATCTTGAAGGAACTACAGAAAGAATTAACTAAAGGATCATGGAAAACATCATCAAACATTTGGAGAAACAAACCTTCTTTTGAGGGAAATCGAAAGCTCAGAGGAAGAATTTATAAGTAATCCCACCAAGGTCTGTAAGCGCTTGCTTTAACCAGATTGGATTACAACCCTGGAAGAAACAGCAAAGTTAAAATTGTCATCGTTTCTGCCTCATTTTCCGATTAAGGTCAACGAAGTAAGGACCTATTTGGCAAGCTTTCCGACCGCTCAATCCGACAAAGTTTTTTGAGGATTCAAATTAACCTGTTATTTACTAATGAAATTCTGTCGGTAAGAGGCCAATCAACCACAAAACATTGTAGATTTTGTAACAAGAAGGAAGTAGTGGAGAACATCAAACATCTCCTTCTTGAATGCCTGGGTACAAACTCAGCACAAATAGCACACCTGGGTCCTCTATTTCGAAACTTATGTTGCTTTGATCGAGAGGAATAGTGGGCTAGGTTAATGAGTGGGGAGAAGGTCAGGTGGGTGGTGGCAACCATTCACTTGTTTCACTCATTAGATCTTGATAGGCCGCAAGAGATGGCTTCAGTTGGAAGGGCAGCCATAAAGAAAGGCTACAGGGGATAGCTAATTTGCAAACTTGACTCAGATACTTTTGGCAGATCTCAAGGAAAACGCGGAAGAGAAATTGAAACTGAATTGATAATCGAACGCTGTACGCCAATTTGAAACTACTTTCAGCTACAGTGAAAAGAAATGTTATACGTGGATTAAATGGAACTGTTATTATGGACAATGGTAAGAAGTAAAAATGGAAACAAATGGAGGATAAAAAACTTTTGTAACAAAATACCTTTTGTAAAAATTGGAATTCAATTAAATCAAATAAAATTAAATAAATACATTCTTTTTAAAAATAGCCAATGGGAAGGATACCAGTTCGTGGTCTTTAATGCACTCACACCTTAAACCGACATTTTGCCAAGCTTGGCCTCTTCTCTGGGCAGTGCAGGAACCTCCCGACGTCCTCCTTCTTGTCCCCACAACTGAAGCTCAGGAACAGCGAGATCTGCAGGGACTGCCAGGAACAACTGCCTCAACTATAGCTCTTCTTCACTTTAAAGGTACTTTAAAGGTACTGTGCAAATGCAATCCGAAAATCTTTTCGGCCACGGTGAAAGTTTGTGAAACTTTCCTGACTTTGAAGGCTTGTCCTTCCCTAAACCAACATCTAACTTTTCGTCTGACCAAATTCTTCTAAGATCTGTGGCAAAGACTTAACTGTTTACTACCAAAACTGTGCTATCCTATACAAGACTCAGAACCATTGACTTCTGCCCAGGCCTATTGAATTGAATTGCTGGTTGTAGTGAACAGAAACCCTTTGCCCTGCCTGTGAAAGTAGTTGTGCCTTGATTTCTTTTAACCTTGTCTTTTTACTCCTTTTAAAAGTAACTGAAGTGTCATTTTGCTCCCACTTCAGGGGAGCTGAACTTGTTCAGTAACTTATTGGTTGTGTATTTGTAGTATATTAGTATATGATAATGAGCTGCTCTTGCTAGTGTAATGTTTTCCAGATGATTGTGTAAATAAATGTATATTCTTTTACCAAGAAACCTTGATACATGGTTATTTGAATCACTGTAATTGTTGGTCCCTTTGTGTAAACCCTTGTACTGCTCACTTTACTCTTGCGATAAGTCTGGCTGGTCAGCCACTGCTACCACAATACTGTGTAGTACGGGCTTGTACCAAAGGTGAAATTGTACTGACACTTGTAGTCTTAATTACATGTAATGGACCCACAGGGTACTGCATGGGATTCTGCCTAACATCATGCAGCTCGGTTATGCAAAGTGGTGGTGTGTCTCCTTCTGATATGTAGGCCAAGCACCCAGAGTTTTCTTAGCGAGCAGCAGTTTTCCATCTCAGTTGGCATGACCTTGCAGCGATTGCAGGTACACCAGGTGGGAACGTCTTCCATGCGACTACACTCAGGCTCATGATCCGGTGATTCATCTTCCCAACTATCGTTCGATGCACCATCATTTCCGCATCTTTCTCTTTTAATTACTTCCTCCTTGGAATGCTCAGGCTTGCACTGGTAAGGCTGTATTGTTGCCATTATATGACACATTTTTAAATAAAACGCAAGTAGCGATTGAAGTCAATAGTAATGCAAGTATCTGTTTGCAGGGGCTCTGTGCAATGAAGATAGCTGAACAGAGCAGAAACGAGTCACAGGTGATCAAAAAAAAGACAGTGAAATGATTGAAAAAGCAACTCTGATGTTGTCTGATGAGAAGGGGTCTGTTTATACTTATTGAGGAAAGAGACATCCGGCCATTTCCATGGAGACACGTCAATAGCTTGCGCACAGAGAACCTTGACATGAGACGTGAATTGGCGTTGTGAAGCGATGCCAGCAACAGGGGCAGGTGATATGATTTAGTGCTGCAAGGGCACTTGAATTTAGGGCAATGCAGCAACGGATGAGATTAGCACAAGATGGCCACGCCCAACCTGTTGGTTTCGCATTTGTAAAAGTGAGGAAAACTAAGCTAAGATGCATAGGACATTTTATTACGATCGACCATAGTATGCTTAAAAACACATGCTGGAACGCTCAGGACAGTAATATTTTAAAGCGCACCTTCCCTTAAGCTTGAAGTGCTACTTTCTTCAGTCTGTCACATCTTCTCTGTCTTTCCTCTGGGGTGGGTTTTTGTACAGTAATCTCTTTTAATTCTACTTACAGATGGTGTGTTTAATTAAACCTGTTTATATTTTTATAGAACCTTGATTGGGCATTCCCTTTATTATGGACGTGACACTGTGTTGTTTGGGTCACTACGGGTTAAGCTTCACACCACTCTTAAGAGTATAGCCTGCCCTCGGCCCACATTACCACAAAAGGCGCAGGAGGAATCTCTTAACTGTCCATGTTTTACCTTTATGAGTGCATTGTGTTTTGGTTTGTAGAAGTGTGAGGGCTGTGTAAGCCATTTTTTCCCTGCTCACCCTTGTGCTCCTGCAAGGCAGAATCCAATTCATCACAGAGAGTTACTAAAAACGAGTAGCGGAAGAAGAATTCCAGATACTGGTAAAACATGGCGCTGCTGGAGAGTTTAATAACGTAGAGTTCTACTGACCAGGTCAGATGGAGAGAAGACAATAAAAAGATGAGAGAGATTAGAGCATGGTGCTGCACAAAGAAAAACAAAGGAGACAGCAAACGGAAGGAGAGGAGGCATCAGCGCAAAATCCTGGAGAGTATAATTTCCAACAAGCAGCCCCAGAGCAGGTGAAGACATTAATATCAATTAATAAGTGTGGGCATGTAAAATGGAACGGAGTAAAATTTCACAATATAACATATAAAAGCTAAGACTATAGCAAGCAAACAGGTAGTTATGTTGCCCATAATTCTGTTCTTTTATCTTGTTTGAATGCTAAGTTTTGCTTGGTATTTTTCGAATTTTCTTTAGCTCGTACAACATCGTTGTTCTCTTACCACTTCATCCCGACGCTCGAGAGGGCAGGAGCCCCCTCACCGTGCACCTGATGCACCACCCGCGTCCCGCCGCCTATCGACAACACGGACTGCAGGAGCAGCCGTGCATCATCTGAAGCCAACTTCAGAAGCGCGTGGAAGCGCCCAGCTGATCCCCCCGCCCGTGGCAGGTGAGCCTTAAGCCCACCGGCGGTGCACACCCACGCCGTGCCCCCTCTCGTAGGCACTCGGAATCGTGTGCACTACGACACGAGTTCCCGACTCCAAGATGGCCGCCGCCCTTATTGTTTACTGTGTTGCCTAGCAACACTGTACTTCTCCCCCAGAGGGCCACCGGCAGGCGGAAGCCGGCCCACTTTGAGGAAGGCCCAAGTGAGCAAGGCCCCTTCCTGTTTGCCCCGTTCGCTCACTTCATCCCGACGCTCGAGAGGGCAGGAGCCCCCTCACCGTGCACCTGATGCACCACCCGCGTCCCGCCGCCTATCGACAACACGGACTGCAGGAGCAGCCGTGCATCATCTGAAGCCAACTTCAGAAGCGCGTGGAAGCGCCCAGCTGATCCCCCCGCCCGTGGCAGGTGAGCCTTAAGCCCACCGGCGGTGCACACCCACGCCGTGCCCCCTCTCGTAGGCACTCGGAATCGTGTGCACTACGACACGAGTTCCCGACTCCAAGATGGCCGCCGCCCTTATTGTTTACTGTGTTGCCTAGCAACACTGTACTTCTCCCCCAGAGGGCCACCGGCAGGCGGAAGCCGGCCCACTTTGAGGAAGGCCCAAGTGAGCAAGGCCCCTTCCTGTTTGCCCCGTTCGCTCACTTCATCCCGACGCTCGAGAGGGCAGGAGCCCCCTCACCGTGCACCTGATGCACCACCCGCGTCCCGCCGCCTATCGACAACACGGACTGCAGGAGCAGCCGTGCATCATCTGAAGCCAACTTCAGAAGCGCGTGGAAGCGCCCAGCTGATCCCCCCGCCCGTGGCAGGTGAGCCTTAAGCCCACCGGCGGTGCACACCCACGCCGTGCCCCCTCTCGTAGGCACTTGGAATCGTGTGCACTACGACACGAGTTCCCGACTCCAAGATGGCCGCCGCCCTTATTGTTTACTGTGTTGCCTAGCAACACTGTACTTCTCCCCCAGAGGGCCACCGGCAGGCGGAAGCCGGCCCACTTTGAGGAAGGCCCAAGTGAGCAAGGCCCCTTCCTGTTTGCCCCTGTTTGCCACTTTGCGCCACCAGCCCGGCAGAGTGAAACCTCCTGCAAAGTCGGAGAAGCAGTTTACACTCGGCTACCAGTTAACAACTCCCGTGAGTACATATCTGCGGTTACATTCTAAATTGAACACTAAACAACGTTCCTTATCCTGCACCTCACCTTGACTTTTTCCAAACTGGTATCTGCTAAACCCCGATCTACCACCATTGCCTATTATAACTTGCGCCCAACGATATTTACATAGCTACCACCCTGCCCCATTGCATACAATTGGCTCCTGATTATGTTACCCTGGCCTGTCATGCCTATGGTCGCCAATGGACCACTGTACCTGAGTTGTGCCCACTGTAACTTTAACTGAGTTGTGCCTTATGTTCGCCAATGGACCACTGTACCTGTGTTGTGCCCACTGTAACTTAACTGAGTTATGCCTTATGGTCGCTAACGGACCACTGTAACTGAATTGTGCCTTATGGTCGCTAATGGACCACTATAACTGAGTTGTGCCTTATGGTCGCTAAAGGACCACTGTAACTGAGTTGTGCCTTTTGGTCGCCAATGGACCACTGTAACTGAATTGTGCCTTATGGTCGCTAAAGGACCACTGTAACTGAGTTGTGCCTTTTGGTCGCCAATGGACCACTGTAACTGAATTGTGCCTTATGGTCGCTAATGGACCACTGTAACTGAGCTGTGCCCACTGTAACTTTAACTGAGTTGTGCCTTATGTTCGCCAATGGACCACTGTACCTGAGTTGTGCCCACTGTAACTTAACTGAGTTGTGCCTTATGGTCGCCAATGGACCACTGTACCTGAGTTGTGCCCACTGTAACCTAACTGAGTTGTGCCTTATGGTCGCCAATGGACCACTGTACCTGAGTTATGCCTTATGGTCGCTAACGGACCACTGTAACTGAATTGTGCCTTATGGTCGCTAATGGACCACTGTAACTGAGTTGTGCCTTATGGTCGCTAAAGGACCACTGTAACTGAGTTGTGCCCACTGTAACTTTAACTGAGTTATGCCTTATGGTCGCTAACGGACCACTGTAACTGAATTGTGCCTTATGGTCGCTAATTGACCACTATAACTGAGTTGTGCCTTATGGTCGCTAAACGACCACTGTAACTGAGTTGTGCCTTTTCGTCGCCAATGGACCACTGTAACTGAATTGTGCCTTATGGTCGCTAATGGACCACTGTAACTGAGCTGTGCCCACTGTAACTTTAACTGAGTTGTGCCTTATGTTCGCCAATGGACCACTGTACCTGAGTTGTGCCCACTGTAACTTAACTGAGTTGTGCCTTATGGTCGCCAATGGACCACTGTACCTGAGTTGTGCCCACTGTAACCTAACTGAGTTGTGCCTTATGGTCGCCAATGGACCACTGTACCTGAGTTATGCCTTATGGTCGCTAACGGACCACTGTAACTGAATTGTGCCTTATGGTCGCTAATGGACCACTGTAACTGAGTTGTGCATTATGGTCGCTAAAGGACCACTGTAACTGAGTTGTGCCTCTGGTCGCTACTCGACCACATTGATTGTGTTGGGCCTTCTGGTTGCTAGCCAGATACTACCCAAATCCACACCCAAACTATGCCAGCCTGGCTAACTCTCATCATGTTCCCCTTTTGCATTATGCCGGACTGCACACCATGCAGTAGAAATAGCTATATCCCATTCAGTAATGGATTCGCCAAGCTTGCCTGTCCCAGACATTACCCCATACCTTGCCCTACACCCTTCCTACCTTCCCTACCTCCTTTCTCCCACAGCACATCCATAGACCCTATTACTAAAACGAGCGCTACTTTAGGTAATACCCCACGCAGCCTCGTTACAGATGACCACTCTGACAACATCCTAAACTTGCGTAGTTCAACTGAACATAGCCCTGTAGCCTACCCCAACATCATGACCCGTAACGACAGACTAGGATGCAGACTCCCTAACCTACTTAGCAAAATGACCACGAATCATATCACTAAAATCACCAATAAAAACCCCATTGCAAACTCTGTGCCACTCAAAGGAGCCCTACTTAATGTTAGATCCCTTGTGGCCCACCCTACGGAAATTGCAGACATCATCTTCGCAGCAGACCTGGATTTCCTAGCCACCACAGAAACTTGGCTCCATACTGCAGCAGGCCCCTCTCTATCTCTTGCAGTTCCAGACAACTACTCCATCCTCAGGGCCGACAGACCGGATGCCCGTGGAGGAGGTGTAGCACTCATCTTCAAATCCTCACTTGACATTAGACCGGTGACCGCCCCTACTCTAAAGTCCTGCGAATATTTATCTATCAAAATTCAAACTTCCCCCAAGAACTCCATTACCTTGGACCTATTATACAGACCCCCTGGGCCTATAGGTTAATTCGAAGAAGACATAACCACCCTCATAGCCGAAAAATCCAAACCTCTATCACAGAATATTATCCTCGGTGACTTCAACCTGGGTTACAATGACCCTCATGACATTCCAGCTTCCTCCCTCGCCAATGTACTTGGTGAACACAACTACACTCAACTTAACACCTTACCCACGCATCAAAAAGGCAGAACCCTAGACTGGCTCACTGCCCACAACTGCAACATCATCTGCAGAGACCCACAACCACTGATATGGACTGACCACTTCCTACTCTCATTCGACATTAGCACTAACAACCCCCTCCACAGACAACACCCGCCTGCACCAGCATGCCTGACGAGAAACAAACGGAACATCACCAGTGAAGCCCTCATCCCACTGGTTCTACCTACCCTTAACATGATCCCTAACACATCAGACCCTACCCTACTAGTAGACACCTACAATAGCGTCATGACCAATGCTATTGACCGTGTTGCTCCACTAAAATTACGCAAAAGTAAACCTAAAGCACACCTCAATTCTTGGTATACTCCAGAACTCAAAATACTAAGAAAAAATAAGTCCAAAATGGAAACCCTCTGGAAAAAGAACCCTTCCGAGGAACAAAAAGTCAATCTCATAAATGCATCTTCCCTCTATAAAAAAGAAATTATCCGCACAAAAAAGGAAGCCTACAACACAAGAATAAGTAATGCCAGCTCCAGTACCAAAGAGCTATTCACTATCCTGAAGGAGTTAGAAAACCCCAATCCACCTATGGACTCGTCTGTGAAGGACCAATCTTGGTGCACAAATATCCAAGACGCCCTGGCAAACAAAATCACTGGCCTACAAACTAGAATCGAAAACAAAAGACTTCAACTCTTTAATAGCAGCCCCACCTTTAGCACCATCATGCCCAGCCCACCTACCACCCCTAACACCAACCAGGGATTCACCTTCAAAAACGTAACCGCACTAGAAGTGCAAAAAATCATAACTTCCCTCAAACCATCAAACTGCAAAGGGGACAGCTGCCCTGCACAGATCATAAAAGATGCTGCTAGAGACCTCGCCCCCTTCATTTCCAAGCTCATAAACGCATCCTTCTCCACTAATTCGGTACCCAACAATCTGAAACAATCATGGGTCCTCCCGCTACTAAAAAAACAGACTCTGGATCCCTCCATCCCCACAAATTACAGGCCCATTACAACTGTTCCCTTCTTGCTAAAAATACTCGATAGAGTTGCTTACCTGCAAATTCAGCATTACCTAGAGTCTAACCAATTACTCGGATTGCGTCAGTCTGGCTTCCGGCCTCAGCATGGAACCGAAACTGCTCTTGTCGACCTTAAAAGTCAGATTGACGAAATCAAAGATAAGGGTAAGGCTGCCATCCTACTCCTATTAGATCTCTCAGCGGCCTTCGACCTGGTTGACCATAAAATACTCTGTAACCACCTCTCCTCTGCCGCCCACTTCTCCCCCTCTGCTGTCTCGTGGATACAGTCCTTCCTAGCCAACAGAACTATGAGGGTCTTCTCTCTGGAGGCAGCAGCAGACCCTATCCCCATATCCTGTGGTGTCCCACAAGGATCATGTGTCTCACCCACCCTCTACAATATCTTTACAAAGCCCCTCTTCGATAAACTAGACCGCCTGGGTGTCATTTATACAAATTACGCGGATGACAGCCAGATACTCCTCACTATCTCGGGCAACTACGATACTGATGTAGCTAGGATCAATGAAATCTTCTCCGTCATCCAGGCATGGATGGCCACACATGGCCTCTGCCTCAATGACGAGAAGACCGAACTGCTCATTGTTGGCTCACCGAATAACCTACAAAAATTAAGTCCTAACTACTCTAACATCATAATCGATGGCAACACCATCCCGGTCGCCAAAAATGTGAAAACACTTGGCTTCTATCTCGATGCCAACGTTAACTTCACCAAACAAATTAATGCTACTGCCTCTGCCACGGCATATACCGGAAAACTCATTAGAGCCTGTAGACCATTTCTCTCCCCTAACAGTTGCCTCATACTATCCAGAGCCCTTATACAATCTAAACTAGACTATTGCAATAGTCTCTACCTAGGTGCCAATCAAGCGTCAATTAACAAGCTCCAAGTCCTTCAAAACAATGCACTTCGGGCAGCGCTAAATATCCCCAGACGTGAGCACATCTCAGCCACCAGAACGACATGCAGATGGCTCACTATCCAACATAAAATCGACCTAAAAACACTTTGCCTGACGTATAAAGCTCTCAACAATCTAGCACCCCCATACCTGACCAACAAACTCACCATGAAACCGTCCGTTAGAACCACGAGATCTTCTAACACCTTATGCCTTGCAGTGCCTAGATTTAACTCCAAAAGAGCCGGAGGTTCGAGCTTTACTGTCCTCGCCCCCCAACTCTGGAACTCCTTGCCACTGAGCATTAAAGCATCCAACTCCTTCCAGTCATTTAGGAAACTGGTCATTGGGTGGCTACTGACAAATAGCCAACTTTGAAGTCAGACCTAGCTCTAGAATGTATTGACTGTTTATTCCTCACTTATGTCACTACCGCATGCTTTCACCCTCACTGCCTGTATATAACTGTTATTTAAATTGTTCTAGCTTCACTGTTTATTACCCTGTACCGTGCCTTGTAACCTTGTACTAAGCGCCCCTATACTCCTGGGTCCGGAGCGCTATAGAAATGAATAAACAAACAAACAAACAAACAGTGACTGGTAAAGAAAACCGATATATCTTTCTGTAGTCTTGCTCATACCGTTTTTGGAACCTGCATTATGTTTGTTTCATCTTTAATCTTTATCCTCTAGGCTGCAAAAAACTGCTGTTATTGTGCCCCATATGCCTTATTAACACTTCCTTGGCAATAAGTATCTTCTTATCCAATTTCGTATGTGTGGAGCAGTGTAATGTGTTGCCTGTATTCCACATGCCTGATGTATACTCGTACAATTCCCTGCTTAAGCTTCCAGTGCTTCTTGTTTTTCCAAGCATCATTCTGTCAATGTAGAGTAGTGCAAACAACCTCCTGCATGAGGGTCCGTGTGGCTTGCAAAGCTTTGTTCCTTGTACAATTCAACACCGTTTCACCAATCTGCACAGAATTCGGCAGTTACCTCTACCTATGAGGGAATGAAAGCCTGGGCAACGCCGGGTATATCAGCTGGTACTAGATAACATAGTACTGACAAACTCACACAAGTATAAACTCGTTAAAGTCTATCTAATTTTCATTGCTGATCTAATGTCAATTAAAAGTGCATTCATTATCAAAGGTGATGCTGCATTCAATAAATAGACCAACGCCCATCACCAATGTACAAAGCCAGTATGACATAAGATTGATAAGAGCATATTCTTACTTACAATCAGATTTATTGGGGAAAAAGAAAAATGATCACAGGTTCTCATGTTCATTCATGTACACGTGGCTGCTTAAATCTGCTGCTATGCTTATCTTCCGTTTTGATGTGAATAGCTGCCATGGTTATCAATCCAATCTTGCCCTAGTGATCAAGAATCGTTTACATGTAAACTGTGACCATAGCAGATCATTCTGTAAACCACCCACCATCAGGGGCTCATGATCTCTAGTACTTTCCTTCTGTAATTCTCTAGATTCCCTCAGATGTAAGATAGGACACTAGTTGATCTTTCATCAGGCTCAAAATATTGCATGCTCATTATGCCGAGCAACACAAATACTGCAAGACATTGATGTTCCTTAGAGAATGGTTTACTTACCTTACCTAGGTACTGTCTAATAGTTGGATAAATACCTAATAATTCCCTGTGTGAGGGTTGCTTTATTATTTGCCCACATTCTTAACCATAAAAGGATTGGTGTGATTAATAATTCATCCTCCACAAAAGGCATGCCAAGCTCTCTGTGAAGTTCAAAATTCGGAGCAAGTGTGAGTGAACCCAGCACATTTTAAAGTAGATGTTCTCTTGAGTTTGCCCAGATCCCTGTTCCAAAATTGCCCAGCTCCCTCATGCAGAGGAAGAAGGTGAGGAATGCATGATCCCAACATAGTAGAACTCACCACCCGAGGGAGGGGGAGATAAGGGGTGCGAACACAGGGGAAGGAGCGGAAGATATCCTGGTTGGTCTTTGGAATCTGGGGAGGGTATGGGTCCTAGAAGACCCACACTGTTTTCTACGGGTGGCAAGTGAGTCTGACCAGAGACTTTGGAGGAGAGAAAAGCGGGTAAGGGGGTGGTCGGTGTTAGGGAGGTAGGGATTGGACATGGGAAGGGGAGGGACAGAACAATCATAGGAATTGACACACCAAAGTAGTCATGGGGGGTAAACACGGGTTCCAACTGCTGACATTGAATATTAGGGGTCTGAATTCCCAGGTTAAAAGCTGCAAGGTGTAAGGTTTCCTGGCACAGGGAAACCAGATAGTGACCCTCCAAGAGACCCTTGGACAAAAGGTGGATAGACACAAATTAAGAATTAAGGGGCAAGGTTATGAAGTTGGGACCTATAATTATTTCGGATCATGGTTGATCATACAGCAGGAGAAGGGTGGATATGGGCTATCGCATTGGAAATTCCCAGCTCAACTACTCAAGGATCTGGTGATTCAGGATAAAATACAGGATAAAATACAAGATAAAATTAAGGAGTTCTTCGATATAAATAAAACCCCGGGAATGCAGGAAAGGATGGTATGGGATGCCTTTAAGGCAACCATGAGAGGGGAGCTTATAGCAAGGAATGCTCAGGGGACAATGGAGCTAGTGCCACTCCAAGGTGAGTTAGAAACATAACTGATGGGGATGATGACTCGAATGGAGACTAATAAAGGGACAGCTATTAAAGCAAATATAGACATATTAAGGGACATTTAGACCTTCTACTGACTAAGCAGGCTGAAAAATCACTATTATATGTGAGACAGCGGTATTATATAAAGGTAAATAAAGCTGACCGCATGCTGATGCGGCAGGTAAGGAAGAAAGAAGCAACGGGGGTAATCCTCCAGATACAAACAGGATCAGGCGCTTTTAGCTCCTCCTCCTCGGATATTGTACATACTTTTACAAATTTCTATTCCGCACTCTAAACTACGGACTCCCCCAGTGAGGAATCCCAGGAGGCTTATCACAAGCTCTGCCAGCTCGTCACATTTGACCAAGGGAAAGGGAAAGCTTGGAAGGGGAATTTTCCCCAGAAGATGTACGGCAGCAATTCAGTCTCTGCCAATGAAAAAAGCTCTGGGCCGAGATGGTTACCCGGCAACGTTCTATAAAATATTTAGAGACATACTGACTCCAGTGTTGGATTCACTTTTTAACTCCTTCGAAGCCACAGGATGTATTACCCAGACCATGGAGGAAGCAAAAGTCTGAAATTTCCCAAAGCTGATATGGATAGAACGCCTCTGGGTCATACCCGCCCATTGCTCTTATCAATCTAGACGCACAAATATTTACAAAAATATTGCCGACAAGGCTAGAAAAGTTAACCCTGAAACTAGTCCAACCCATCAATCAGGTTCTGTCCAGGGGAGGCATAAATTTGACAATACCTGACAGTTGTGCCATTTGATGGCAAAATGGGGATCTCTGAGGCAGTGTTGGCCCTTAACATAGCAAAAGTGTTTGATAGGAACTATGGAGACCATTGGGTTTGAGCAGAGATTTTTAAGACTGGTAAAAGCTAACTATCAGTCGCCTGTGGTTCGTCTGCCCATTAATGGCGATATTTCTCAGGGTGTTAAGGTATCATGGGGCACTAAGTAGGGATGCCCGTTGTTGCCGGTACTATACGCAATACAATGGTAATCGCTATTGTCTTGAATCTGTGCAAGTATGGATATCAGCGGCATCCTGCTCACGGGAGAGGAGCATAAAGTGGTGCCATTCACCAATGACATGCTCCTTACAATGACCGACCCAAGTAGGTCATTGCTGGTGTTGACCTATGCACTTGGGGAGTTTGGCTCATCACCAGGCTTGAAAATCAACACTCATAATCTCAAATGATGTATTTAACCAGGGGATCTGCGCTAACGGCGGGGACATGGGATTCAGGGCCATATACAAGGGCAGACAAAGGCCTTAGATATCTAGGAATGTGAATAACAAAGTCTCTGGAAACCATGTATCAGGCTAATTAACCTCAGCTGATAGATGTGATAAAACATTGGTTGGAAGAACATGCACCCCTATCTATTTCATGGCTAGGCAGGATAAATGTGGTCAAAATGATGGTACTCCCAAAGGTGTTATATTATCTTCAGGCCCTCCCGTTGGTGGTACCTCAGAAATTCTTTAAGGCTCTTCACAGGATGGTGGGATATTTTATTTGGAAGGGTAAGAGACCACCGGTTGCATGGAAAATGCTAACAGCACCTGTCTGCAGGGGAGAGATGGGGCCCTAACTTTAAAACTTACTATCAGGCGGCCCAGATGCAGATGTTATGTGAGTGGGTCTCAGAGAATCAAGATAAGGTTTGGCGGCAAATGGATAGGGCAGTTGTGGATGATTGACCACCCAATATCTATAGGAGCAAATTTACGACTCTGGTAGGCGATATATATGGGATGAGATGGTGCGGCAGGTGGTTATATCGTCAATCCCATCCCCGCTTGCGCTCCTGTTTTGCAATTCTCAATATAGGCTGGGGGAAGAATGGGGAGAGTTTAAACGCTGGATATGACAGGCTGTCAGAAGATGGGAGACATGGTGGAGAGCCAACAGATCAGGACGTTCCAACAATGTAAACAACTTTTTGACCTGGGGAGGAGGAAATGCTCAGGTATACACAGCTGAGACATTGGCTATATTGGCTATCAACTCCAGCTGGCCCAATGCTTGTGAGGAGGTGCAACATGGCTAGGAAGCCATGTCTCCAGTGAGCTGGATTTCCCATGTCCTGCTGGCGGTGTGTGGAGAAGTGCCTTTCCCTTGGGATGTGTGCCGGTCCCAAGAGGGTCTGAGGGGCAGGTGGTGAGACCCTGACCTCAATCCCATATGCCCAGAGAGGACCGCTCACCAGCGCAATGCTTCCTGTTGAGTTTCAAGCCGGAAAGTGAGAGAAACTTGGGAGTATGCGGCTACTTGGGGCAGGAAGGGAGAAAGACAGAGGTTGCAAGCGGCATGAAGCAGAACGCAAGAAAGATAATGGAAAGTGAATGGAAAGCGAGAGAAAGGGTCTGAGAGAGTGGAAAGGAAGAAAAGGACTTGTAATTAGATAAGAAGGGTGTGAGAGACCCGAAAGTGAAGGAACGGTGCAAGTGAGCACCGGAAAGTGAAACAAGTGTGTAAGAGGCACGGAAAGGAAAAGGACAAGGGTGCATGAAAGCAAAGAAGTGTTATGCTCACCTGGTATCCACGGGGGCGCCACACGATACTGGATGGAGGTCTAAGACCCCTCTCTGCTTGGTTATGTGCCAGATGTTGGGTAGCACCTATAACAGGAGAATGGAGGGTTAAGATACTGGTTCTGTGATGGGTGGACTCCCACCTCCCTCTGTTTCAAATCCACTCCCTTGTGGTCATTGCTCACCTCAGGTTTTTGTGCGTTGAACTCTCCATCCTGCGTCTCTGTGCAGGGGTGCGTGGTTGGTGCGGGTATTCCGTGGACCTAGTTGCTTCACTGGTCTGTGTGCCCTTATGTCGGGTCTAGACTGGCTGTGACTCCGACTCTGCTTGCTGTCTTTGTTGAGTTATAATGTCTTTTCCATCTTTATTCTGTCTCTTTCTTTCCCTCTTTTTTCTCTGTCGTCTCAGCGTCTTGCTCCACTATGCTGTTCCCTAACAATGTCTCTTTTTGTTTTCACAGGGATGGTTGCGATCTCGGAGTTGCTGTGCCGATGGCGAAGACTATGGTGAGTTATTGATAGGCGGAACGCTGTGCTGTTTATTGGTGTTAATTGCTAACCTGTGTTCTCTTCTCTTCTTTGTACAGGAGTGATGAGCGATCGAAGCGCTGCTTGCCCAGGTAAGTGCTTTGTTAATGTTGACTTTGTTCCTTCTCTCTTACAGGTCGCAGCGAAAACCAGAGATGGGGGAGGTAAGAGAAGCACAGGGTGCTGCCAGGACGTGCTGCTTGCCCAAGTAAGAATTGTTATTAATGCTGTCCTTGTTTCTGTTAGGGAGAATTCTCATTTTATGGCTAATTTCCCTCACCTAGTGAGTCCCCCAGCAGCTTTACTGGATTTCTGGAGTTATTTTATTCACTTGGTAAGAGTGTGCCTCTTTTTCCACTCTTAGCTGTGTTTTTGCCATGTGTATTTCAGCTGCTTTTGTGATTGTGGACTCTGGAGTACACCACTTCAGTAACCCCCTTCCTTTGTGTGTTACACAGCACCTTCAGTGCAGTGACAAAGGGTTGTCTTTTAGACTTCCCACCGACTCCATTTCTGAGGCTGACTACTGTCCCCCCAGAAAAGGGTAAAGTTGACATTAACTTTACTTAGTCATTTAACCACAGATCCGGTACACCCCATTTTACATGGAGTACTGGAAAGGGTTAAACCTTAGCCCTTTTTATCTGTACCTCCTAGAGCATTGTGTCACTCTTTTAACATTTAGACTTGGCTGGTGGCAGTGGTATCTACCCTAACTTTTCTACTGCGATTATACTATATAAATGTGGTATTGTTTTAGGCTATTATATTAGTCTCGAACTTAAACCCGCTTGACCAAATACCTTTTCTTTTGGCTCCGGTCGGGTTTATTCACCATTTCTTTTTGTTAAAGTCCTTCTTGTGGTTTACTTGGCGCGGCAAACCAGGTTTGCCTTCTTTGTTCACTGTCTTTTGGCGGGCTTCTGCCAAGAAGCCCTCCTCCACGTGCCTGGAAGCAGATCCATAACCCAGGTTCCGAGTGCCAACCAGTCCCAATTGGGACCTTTTGGACCCAGTCCTGGCGCCAGTGGCACCAGGCTCATAAATATGCCCAGTCCCAGCGCTGGAAGCGCCGGGCTCATAATGCTAGGGTGGACTTACCTGCAGCAGACCATGCTGCTTACTTGCCTGCCAGTTGAGCCTCTGATCCTCTTCTGTTTGGAACTACTTTTCCTGTTGGGTGGGGCTGGAGCCACTCCCTAGATTCAGAACACTGGATCTCTTCTGGAAGGCAGGAACTCTTTTCTTACCAGGAACTCTTTTCTTACTTAGGCGTGGCTGTGGAAGGAGACACCTAAGCACTACAGGAGGCTATTTAAACCACACCCGGTGGATGAATCTTGCTTTGCGTTATTCTGCACCCTCTGCAGCAGAACGCTCATCGTGTCTTCTGCATCCGGTCCTGGGCCTAAGGAAAAAGGCTTACCATCCTGAATCCAGTCTTCAGCAACATCTATAAAGACAAGAAAGAACAGGTTAGCATTCCGGCATCTGAAAGGCAAAGGCTTACCTACTCTTCGTGCGCTCCGGATGTCTTCACACTGCATTCCGGCATCTGAAAGACAAAAGCTTACCAACTCTTCGCACGCTCCGGAGGCCGTCGGCGCTGCATCCCGCATCTGAAAGACAAAACAAGGTGCGTTTAAAGACATTGGGGAACTTTAATACTCACGTGCCATTACTCCTTTCCACATCTAACCCAGTGGGTATCCCGGCACCCTGCAGCCGCTCCGAACTTGTACCTGCAAAATAAAAAGACAGTTAGAGCGCATCGTGAAGCTGGCAACAAGCGCTTACTTACGTGCTTCCAGGCGCTTCTATTCATCACACGGGCTCCATCTTCAACTCACTTCAGCCCGTCATCCGCCATCGCCGGAACCCTGCAAAACAAGAGACATCATTATTAAAGACTTTAAAGACATTTGAGTTACTCGAAACTTACCGTTCGTGCAGTAAACGACGGACAGCAGTCCTCTGAAGTCAAGAGGCCTGCGCTACCTATCCAGTGAAGAAACTGGTTACAGCACTCTGCCCCGAGGCAGATGGAGAGCTCGGCATTCACTTACCTAAGACATCTTACTCTGCACGTCAGGCATACAGGGCACAGAGGTCCAGCCCAAAGAGCCAACCGGGTGCTGCACATCACCTTTGAAGATACGGTAGTCGCCCAGTCAAGACCGGCGCCTCTGCGAGAATCAGGTGAGCGTTACAGAACGCAAAGCCTACCGCAAAACTCTCGCCCAGGCGCTATGGAAACCTCGGATACTGACCACCTAGCCCGGTTACTTGGGGAACTAAGGGCAGAAGTGCATGCAGCTCGTCAGGAAACGAACGCTCTAAGAAGGGAACTAATTATTTCCAAGGAGAGGACAGATGATCTTGCTAGACAATTGCTACAGTCACAAGCCGGACAGACCCCGCTACCCGCATCAGGGGCAAATCTTCCTTCAACATCCTCTATGAATCCAGTGCAGATCAACCTACCTGGGAATGTACCTCTGGCTCCGCCCGAACGATTTTCTGGTGACCCAAAGAGGTTTGCGGTATTTATCAATCAGTGCCGGTTGCACTTCTTATGCCGGCCAGCAGCTTTTCCAACTGATCAAGCTAAAGTAGCTTTTGTACTTTCGTACCTTAGTGGCAATGCGGCAGACTGGTCGATCCCTCTAGTTAATCAAGATGATCCGGTTCTCCATGATTTTCAAGCCTTTCAGCTTAATATGGAAAAACTGTTCGCAAGACATGCACAGGGGCAGGCCTTGGACAATGAGCTTCTTTCGTTGCGACAGGGTAATCAAGACCTTTTGGCTTATATTGCATCTTTCAATAGACTAATAGTGGAAACTCAATGGCCTGAGGACAAAAGGATTACGCTGTTTTATAGAGGTCTACGTGGAGAGCTCAAAGACGTTTTAGCCCAAGTAGTGAATCCCCCACAAGACTGTTCGGATTATATAGACTTGGTCGTTCAAATAGATCACAGACTGCAGAACAGGAAGGCCGATCGTTCCAAGTTTGATGCTCGAGTATTTTTCCAAACCGCCAACTCCTTCCAAGGGAGTAGACTCCGGGGAACCCATGCAAATAGGGGGTCTGAAAGGTCCTCTAACACAAAGGGAGCGGGAAAGGAGAAAACAGTTGCAATTATGCCTATATTGCGGAAACTCAGAGCACTTTCTTCGAGACTGTCCGGTGAAACCTGCCAAGAAGGCAGTAGGAGCTGCAGTTACCACAGTTACAAACTCTGAGCAGGGAAACGACCTCGCCCGACAAGAATAGAGGTCCTCTTGCCGAGCGTGAAAACCAGTTCCGTGACCTCGCATTTCGTGATACCTATGGTCCTCATTAGCCCTGATAATCCGGATCGATTACATGCAATTGAAGCTTACGTCGACAGCGGTGCCATCGGCAATTATGTGGATCATGAAATGGTTTTGAGGATGAATCTAACTCTTTGTCCCAAGGCTGTAAAGGACGTCATTACTACGGTGGATGGTACGGAGATAGCCTCCGGGCCAGTAACGCATACCACTCAAGAGGTGACGCTAGTAAGTCAAGATGGACACCATGAGAAGATCGTGTTCGATGTGATCAAGGCCCCTCAGTTCCAGATTATTCTAGGAATACCTTGGTTAGAGAAACACAATCCTCTGATCGATTGGCGAGCAAGAACGGTCCAGTTTCCAGAATGTGTCTCTACTTGTCACCCTCCACCTGGTGTTGCACTGGCAGCAATTTCTTCAGAGACTCCCCAGTTACCTCCCGAATACCTAGAATACCAAGATGTTTTCCGGAAGGAGCAGGCTAACTCTCTACCTCCTCATAGGTCTTATGACTGCCAGATAGACCTGATACCTGGATCTACTCCTCCTTGTAGTAGAATTTATGCCCTCACCGAGCCTGAGAACCTTCACCTTCGACAATACCTAGATCAATACCTGGCAAATGGGTTTATTCGTCCTTCCAAGTCCCCTGCCTCTTCAGCTTTGTTCTTCGTTCCAAAAAAGGAAGGAGACCTTAGAACTTGTATCGATTATCGCTCCCTGAACCAGATCACCGTTAAGAATAGATATCCGTTACCTTTGATCCCTGAACTCCTGGACCAAGTCAGAAAAGCATGCATATATACAAAGCTGGATCTTAGAGGAGCTTACCACTTGGTACGAGTAAAAGAGGGCGATGAATGGAAGACGGCCTTCCGCACCAAGTATGGGCTATTTGAATATCAGGTCATGCCCTTCGGACTTTGCAATGCCCCGGCCGCCTTTCAATATTTTATGAACGATGTCCTCAGAGAGCTCATAGATGTGTGTGTTGTTGTTTACATCGACGACATTCTCGTTTATTCTTCATCGGAATCTGAACATCGGAAACACGTGAAAATGGTCCTCGAAAGATTGCGTCAACACAAACTTTTCGCTAAGTTGGAAAAATGTGTTTTCAACGTGACTGAAGTTGAATTCTTGGGATTCATATTATCACCTGGCGGAGTGCGTATGGATTCAAAGAAGGTTAATGCAGTTCTCAAATGGCCATCACCATCCTCCGTAAAAGGTGTGCAAAGCATGTTAGGCTTCGCTAACTTTTACCGCAGGTTTATCCCCGAGTTCTCTCGAATAGTCCAGCCCATCACTGCCTTGTTAAAGAAAAACAAACGTTTTGAATGGTCTACCGAGGCGGAACAAGCTTTCCAGGATTTGAAGACTAAATTTATCTCAGCACCAATCTTAAAACACCCTCGCCCCGAACTCCCCTACATCGTGGAAACTGATGCTTCAAGCCTTGCCATGGGGGCAGTTCTATCACAAAAGGACCCGGTAACCAATCAGTTGCATCCCGTGGCATTTTGGTCCCGCAAATTCTCGCCTCCTGAAGTCAATTACACGATTACTGACAAGGAACTTCTGGCTATCAAGTCTGCCTTTAAGGCTTGGCGGCATTATCTGCTGGGGGCCCGACACACCGTTACTGTGATTACGGATCACCGAAACCTGCAATATTTGAAAACCGCAAAAGCCCAATCCTCTAGACAACTCCGTTGGGCATTATTCTTTGCCGAGTTTGACTTCATAATTACCTATCGACCTGGTACAAAGAACGGTAAAGCCGATGCCCTTTCTCGGATGGGAGTGGAAGAACACTTGATCAACCCTAAACCTGTACCAATCATTCCCGAACAAAGAATTCTGGGTGTAATCGCCACAGAATCCATAGAGGAAGTTAAGGATAAAGCCAGGCAACTTGTAACTCCAGCAGACATACAGAATTGGCATCTGCAGGGAAAGGACTTTGCAGTAAAGGACAACTTATTGTATTTCCAAGAACGATTATACCTACCCAGCACAGATTTACAGAAAAAAGTTATCTCTTGT
The DNA here is from genome assembly GCF_040938575.1 of Ambystoma mexicanum. Classification (NCBI taxonomy): domain Eukaryota; kingdom Metazoa; phylum Chordata; class Amphibia; order Caudata; family Ambystomatidae; genus Ambystoma; species Ambystoma mexicanum. The sequence continues at coordinate 745,262,843 of NC_090928.1, forward strand.
TATCACGACTCTTTAATGGAAGGTCATCCCGGTATAGCCAAGACCTCAGAAAAGATCAAGCGCTACTTCTGGTGGCCGTCTTGGAAAAAAGATATCAGAGACTTTATAATGTCCTGTGGAGTATGCGCCCAAAACAAGAGTCAAAAGGAAAGACCAGCAGGCCTCTTACGCCCTATTGACATCCCACCTCGCCCTTGGCATACGCTTTCTATGGACTTCATCACCGATCTACCTCCATGCTCCGGATACAATACGATTCTAGTAATCGTGGACTTATTCTCCAAGATGGCGCATTTCATTCCGCTCAAAGGCTTGCCAACAGCAGCAACTCTGGCCCGAGAATTTCTCGAAAACATCGTCCGACTGCACGGTTTTCCTTCGGTTCTAATTTTGGATCGAGGTAGTCAATTTATTTCTCATTTTTGGCGAAGTTGCTGTCGGTTGGCTCAAATTGATGTGAGACTATCGACCAGTCGCCACCCTCAGACCGACGGACAAACCGAGAGGACCAATCAAACTCTGGAACAGTATTTACGCTGCATGCTGCAACAAACTGAAAAAACTTGGAAAGATATCCTTTGGATAGCCGAGTATGCCTACAATAACTCTGTCCATTCGGGAACTGGGAAAACCCCGTTTTTTCTTTTGTACGGCAGTCACCCTCGAACCTCGGAGTTGCATCCCCTCCAAGATCTTGAAACACCAGCAGTAGACTACCTGCATTCTACAATCACCCAAGCCTTTAAGGAAGCTGTTTCTCACCTTCAAAGGGCTAAAGAACAATACAAGAAAGGAGCAGATCAACATCGGAAGGAAGCCCCTCACTATCAAGTAGGGGATCAAGTCTGGTTATCCACCAAATATCTATCTCTAAAAGGGCCACGCACATTCAACCCAAGATACCTTGGTCCCTATTCCATCACTACCATAGTAAACCCAGTAGCGGTCAAGTTGGACTTGCCCCCGCACATGAAGATACATCCGGTCTTCCAGGTCTCTCTATTAAAACCCGTGCAACCTCAAACCCGACTAACCAAATCTCCAAAACCTATCCTAGTTGATGGAGAACTCGAGTTTGAAGTCAAAAGCATTCTGGACTCCAAGATCTCCAAATCTAAACTATTCTACCTAATTGACTGGAAAGGCTACGGCCCCCAAGAGAGATCCTGGGAACCTGCTGAATATGTCCACGCTCCTCGCCTAATCAAAAGATTTCACCGAACATTTCCTGACAAGCCAAAACCCCCGGAGAAGCCCGGTTTGGGAGGGGCCTTGAGGGGGGGTACTGTCATGATCTCTGCTTCCAAAAGGTCAGGGTTTTCCCAACTCCCTTGGAAGCAGATCCATAACCCAGGTTCCGAGTGCCAACCAGTCCCAATTGGGACCTTTTGGACCCAGTCCTGGCGCCAGTGGCACCAGGCTCATAAATATGCCCAGTCCCAGCGCTGGAAGCGCCGGGCTCATAATGCTTGGGTGGACTTACCTGCAGCAGACCATGCTGCTTACTTGCCTGCCAGTTGAGCCTCTGATCCTCTTCTGTTTGGAACTACTTTTCATGTTGGGTGGGGCTGGAGCCACTCCCTAGATTCAGAACACTGGAACTCTTCTGGAAGGCAGGAACTCTTTTCTTACCAGGAACTCTTTTCTTACTTAGGCGTGGCTGTGGAAGGAGATACCTAAGCACTACAGGAGGCTATTTAAACCACACCCGGTGGATGAATCTTGCTTTGCGTTATTCTGCACCCTCTGCAGCAGAACGCTCATCGTGTCTTCTGCATCCGGTCCTGGGCCTAAGGAAAAAGGCTTACCATCCTGAATCCAGTCTTCAGCAACATCTATAAAGACAAGAAAGAACAGGTTAGCATTCCGGCATCTGAAAGGCAAAGGCTTACCTACTCTTCGTGCGCTCCGGATGTCTTCACACTGCATTCCGGCATCTGAAAGACAAAAGCTTACCAACTCTTTGCACGCTCCGGAGGCCGTCGGCGCTGCATCCCGCATCTGAAAGACAAAACAAGGTGCGTTTAAAGACATTGGGGAACTTTAATACTCACGTGCCATTACTCCTTTCCACATCTAACCCAGTGGGTATCCCGGCACCCTGCAGCCGCTCCGAACTTGTACCTGCAAAATAAAAAGACAGTTAGAGCGCATCGTGAAGCTGGCAACAAGCGCTTACTTACGTGCTTCCAGGCGCTTCTATTCATCACACGGGCTCCATCTTCAACTCACTTCAGCCCGTCATCCGCCATCGCCGGAACCCTGCAAAACAAGAGACATCATTATTAAAGACTTTAAAGACATTTGAGTTACTCGAAACTTACCGTTCGTGCAGTAAACGACGGACAGCAGTCCTCTGAAGTCAAGAGGCCTGCGCTACCTATCCAGTGAAGAAACTGGTTACAGCACCCTGCCCCGAGGCAGATGGAGAGCTCGGCATTCACTTACCTAAGACATCTTACTCTGCACGTCAGGCATACAGGGCACAGAGGTCCAGCCCAAAGAGCCAACCGGGTGCTGCACATCACCTTTGAAGATACGGTAGTCGCCCAGTCAAGACCGGCGCCTCTGCGAGAATCAGGTGAGCGTTACAAGAAGTAAAGGATGAGAGGGGCCTGATGGCCACTCGCTCCCACACACGTGCCTCCACGCGCCCAGGCCCATCCATCCCACCCCCCTCTATCAAAGGCGGTTCGCACCCGGGGATGAGCGCTGGCATGGGGGGCTGTCACGGCACAAATGGCCAAGGTGCCAAACAGCATGTACACTTCAAAAGGTATCCCACGCCCAGGGGCCAACGCTCACATGGCTTACTCAGACCCCGTGTCTCCAGGCAGGCCTCCCCTGAGGCAGGCCGCCCCCCAGCAAAAAACAGAAGTGTGTCTCCATTCAGCAGTCTTCCTGTGCCTTATCTGCACGCCCCAAGCCCATCCATCCCACCCCCTCTATCAAAGGCGGTTCGCACCCGGGGATGAGCGCTGGCATGGGGGGCTGTCACGGGCGCAAACAGCCAAGGTACCAAACAGCATGTACACTTCAAAAGGTATCCCACGCCCAGGGGCCATCGCTCACATGGCCTCCTCAGACCCCGTGTCTCCAGGCAGGCCTCCCCTGAGGCAGGCCGCCCCCCTGCAATAAACATAAGTGTGTCTCCATTCAGCAGTCTTCCTGTGCCTTATCTGCATGCCCCAGGCCCATCCATCCCACCCCCTCTATCAAAGGCGGTTCGCACCCGGGGATGAGCGCTGGCATGAGGGGCTGTCACGAGCGCAAACGGCCAAGGTGCCAAACAGCATGTACACTTCAAAAGGTATCCCATGCCCAGGGGCCATCGCTCACATGGCCTCCTCAGAACCTGTGTCTCCAGGCAGGCCTCCCCTGAGGCAGGCCGCCCCCCTGCAAACCACATAATACCACGACATACACACGTCATTCATTCACAAACACACCCCTGTTTCTAATACTTTATAAACCACTTTATATGTCTCATGAGAACATCTTTGTGCTTTGCAAGTCAACTCCTGAACCTTCTACCTGAGAAACACTGAGATCTATGCTAATCTGCTCGTTGTCGTGCTATCTGTGACCGCTTCGAGCAAACTCGTCAGTGTGCTACCTGTGGCCATCTACCTGTTCTCCTGCAGCATACTGCTCGGCCTGCTGAATACAACTGTTTGTTGGTCAAGGTAAGGCCATGTATCCTAGTCATATTTCGGTCATTTTTACATTTCTATCTATTTGCGATTACAGTACCCAATAGAGCTATGGTCATTGGTCTCATTGCTATTGACTTGAGTTTCAATTGTTATGCTATCAATAGATCTATTTATTTTCATCTGTGTCAATTGTCATCGAATTGCATCCTTCGGGGGTCCAGTCTATAATGTAAGCATGTTTCCTTTTCGTGCAAGACAGAACATCCAAGGGACAAGTCACATGTTCAGAGTTTAGTCACATAATTTAAAAAATGTCTGTAACTTATGCAAATACTAAGCCGCACATGATGAACTGGTATAGTTCTGTCAACCAAAACAAACCTTGCATTGAGCATGGTATGGTTCATTTACTTTTTTATGACATTTCTATTCATCAAGGTTTTATAATAATCTTGATATTTACTTTTCAGAATTTTCAACAATGTCTGCCTGTTCGATTAGCGGTTGCCCTTCGAAGACCCATGCTAAATCTGAAGGCACTACAAAGCATGTATTCCCGAAAACTGTTGATCGAATAAGAGAATGGGTCAGACATTGCGGATATCCACTGGATGAGCTGGAAAGTAGAGTCCAACAAGTCTTTGAGGACAAGAGGGGTGATCGATACCGCATCTGCAGCCGGCACTTTCCCTCGAACATGTACACCACATCTTGGGTAACAAAGAAGAATAAACGGCGATCAACATGAAAATTGCTCGCAAACGCTATTCCCACTCTATTCGTCCACATTCCACCACTGGTGAGTCAAGTGTCCGTTTTTAGCTTTAGGCCTTGCGGTAGTGTGTAGGTAGCCGAATGGATTCATTGATATTTTAGGTGTTGTTTCCAATTTGTAATACTTTCGACATTGATATGAGTGTATAGCATTTTGAATAATAACATTTATCAATATATTATTTTTAGATTTCATAACCCACAAACAAAATCTATATATGGGCACAGGGAACTGTGCTATATTGCGCATTACTCAAGTATTTGGTCTCCTTACATGGCAATTTTAAATATTGGCATTTCATTATCAAACAATAATTTACCTTTACAACTTCTTGACTATCCCTTGAATCTGAAGCAAGAACATTCTACTTCCGTGACGTGCTCGCAGTTATCAACCACTTCTAGCGCGTATCAGGTAATCATACTTGGCTATTCTGCTACAGACTTGTTTTATGCATGTGAAGTAATAGTATTTATTTATCGTGTGATTATTTCACCAATTGTTTGGTTAGTGCTTTCCAATTGATATACACCTTAGTTGTCGTCCCCTGGTGTTTGTTTTCAGTTATAATTAGTGTTATCCATACTAATGCAAGTACTGTCTTTCAGGGAGATGCTGAAGCGTCCACCACATTGACAACAGCCCTAGATGTTCTTCAGCAGCACGAGGTATGGATACTGACAGCTCCATCAACCGTGATCATCAGGACTGGAACACTTGTCGTTTGATTGTGCTACACCATGTTTCATTCGTGGTTAGCCATTGATATGTACATGTGCGGTCGACCCCAAGTGTGTGTTGTGTTTTCAATATTGTAATCCTTACTAATGCAAATACTATGTTTCAGGCAGTTGTTGCAGCGTCAACCCACGCACTTGATGCGGAGCCTGACATTCAAGTAATTCCAGGGGAAGCGGGACCATGCGGATATGAATCGGCGCAACAGCTTTCGGAAGTGCGCACCACATTGACAACAGCCCTAGATATTCTTCAGCAGCACGAGGTATGGATACTGACAGCTCCATCGAGCGTGATCATATAACGTGATTCCATTTGCTATACTTTCTTCCCTATTAACGCAAGTACTGTGTTTCAGGGAGACTATGGAGCTTCCACTACAATCACAAGATCCCATTTAGATGATGCAGATGTAAAGAAATCGGAGAAATAGGTCGATTAAATCTGATCATATTTAAATATTCCTTGATTCTTTTAGACAATGCAACATTTGTGGTTATCTCTTTATATGTACCTGTGCCGTCGACCCCAAGTGTGTGTTATGTTTACAATATTGAAAACCATACTAACGCAAGTACTGTGTTTCAGGGAGTTGCTGATGCCTCCTCTTCAATACAATCATTCGTGGCAGTCCATGCAGAGCCAGAGGTATGGATACTGACAGCTCCATCGAACTAGGTCATCAGAGCTCGAATACTTGTCGTTTGATTGTTCCACACAATGTTTAAATCGTGTTTGGCTATTGAGATGTACATGTGTGTTTGTCGTCACGTGTGTTTTATGCTAACAATATTTTGATACACAGTAATGAAAATACTATATTTCAGGGAGTCGATGGAGCCTCATTCCGTGCTGTCTATGCGGATACAGAAAATATAGTCGTTGCAGCGCAAGAGGAAGGGGTGACATGCGGATACGAATCGGAGCAACAGCGTGCAGATGTTGAAGGTCGAGTCAAAAAAGTTGCATAGAAAAGAAACAAAAATAAGGTTAGTTACAAACAGTTCATAACTTTTTTAATTTTTTTGTGCTGGGGACTATTTTATGTTTTTTCCCAGTCAATTGCACTATACTTTATCTTGTGTTTAAACTGAACATCCCTTTTCCAATCTGTCCTCTAGTTACCTGTGGGTCTACGAACTATACATACACAGACAGTGAAGCGAATGAGAGATGTTGCTTGCCAGACCATTTACACTATGGAGGCTATGGAGGAACTATTAATTCAGACGCGGCGTGTTGAGACTCGGGATGCTCATGTCCAATGGCCAGAACATGAAATGAATGTGTCCGGAGAATCCAGTAAAGTTGTATTGGACCATTGCTACAGTACGACCGCACTACCGCAACAACATGATACTGGATGTATTGAAGATAGCTCTGAAGTAGTCGCAGATCAATTCACACAATCTACACCCGCCAAAAAGTTGCCACCAAAAAAGCTGTCGACATTGTTGTGTTCTCCCATCAATGTTGAAGTAGCAGATGTTGAAATGACAGAGAATGAACCAGCAGCAGCATTCACCGATGCATCAGAACTTGATAGCAGCGATATTTCTTTCAAATGTGGTGATATGTCCTCAACGTCACAGGCCGAAACAACTTTGACGCAGGATGACAGTCTAATGAAAGAGGGCAAATACATAGTATTCGACAGTTGTTTGATGGATATTATAAGTATGCTGAAATGTGGGCATTCCGTCAGAGGGAAAGTATGTGGGAAGCCATTGATTCATGTGACTCGTCAAAAACAAGGCAGTAACGTCACAATACATGCCGCCTGTAGATTAAATCATACCTTCTCATGGTCTGCACAACTGATGCTGGGGAAACTGCCAGCAGGCAATCTACTGTGTGCAGCTGCATTACTTTTTAGTGGCTCCAGTTTTAGAAAGTTAGAGTCTTTCTTTCAGTTTGTGGGACTCCATTTCATTTAAAAAACGCAGTACTATAAATACCAACGTGAATATCTGTTTCCAGCCATTAGTGATGCTTGGAAAATTGAACAATTGTCTCTAGCAAGTACATTCGAAGGCAAACGATTCAGGCTAGCCGGCGATGGACAGTGCAACAGCCCTGGATTTTCTGCCAAGTACTGCACCTACCACTTTCAGGACATGGATAGTAAGAAAATTGTGCGTTCGGTGGTTGTCCAGGTAACACAATGTACATCTTCAGTGGCCATGGAGAAACTAGGATTTATAAAATCAGTGGAATATCTGCAATCGAGGGGAATGCACATCGACCTCATAGCCACGGACAGACACGTTTCAATTGCCAAGACAATGAAAGAGCAGTTCCCACATATTAAACATCAATTTGACGTATGGCATCTTGCTAAATCCATCAATAAGAAAATCTTGGCTGTAGGGAAAAAAAAGGTTTGGAAAGTATTTCAGAGTGGTCCCAGGCTATCAGCAACCATCTTTGGTGGAGCTCCAAAACTTGTGAAGGGACAGTGGAAATACTACTTGAAAAATGGCGGTCACTGATGCACCACTGTACCAACGTGCACCGCTGGTCAGAAAACCTACATTTCCACCAATGTGAACATGGCCCTTTGTCCCCAGTGGAGGCACGGAAGAAGAAGTGGTTGAATCCATCTTCACCGACACACAAAGCCATTGAGAAGATTGTTTTCGATAAAACTCTATCAAGAGATTTGAGGCGACTGACAGAATTCTGTCACTCAGGAGGTTTGGAGGTGTTCCACAATATGTGCCTAAAATACAGGCCAAAGCACTTGCATTTCAGCATACAGGGCATGAGGCATAGGACTCTACTTGCCGTCTTGGCCCATAACGAGAATCTCGGCCGTGAACAATCTAGGACTACGGGTAATGTAAGGATGCCTCGCTACACTAGGCATTTTCAAAAAGAAGTAAGCAATGGGTCATCAAACCAGTCTATGAGGAAATGGAGTTTGACTTTGTCAAAAGCCTTATTGTTGCTGTAATTAGAGAAGCACAGATATGGAATTTTGAACGTTTCTGTGCAGAGCACTGATCCATTGTCACCCAACATTGCCACTGTGCCATGTCCACCCAAAGGAGAGCTGGTTGTGAAGTACAAATCCCGGTTTAAATAATTGTAATACAATTGTCTTTTTGTAAATAAATGTTATTGTACAGTGTGCATACAAAGTATGCTAACCCTAACCCCTACCTTCACCATCCTGGGTGCCGAAACAACCTGGGTGTCATCTTTGAATTCTCTCTCTATTCACCTCATATTGCTGACCTTGTCTATATGTGTATGTATATATTTTTGTTGATGTAACAAATTTTCGCAATCTCTTGTAAATGCTGCGCACTGTTAACCGAGGGGAGGCTTGCGTATTGCAAATAATAAAACAAACAAACAATAAATCTCACTTTCAACTCAACTCCTCTGGTACTTTATACTTTCCCTGACCTTCCCCAAAAAATTAAAAGTCTCAATAGTTATGGTTCTTTGGGGCTTTAAAGCTCGCAGACAACGAGGACAAAATTGGGGGCCTTAGAACGCGCCAAGCGAGCCGTTGCAGATGGCAGAGAAGCCAGTTCGCATTTGCACATTGAGGCGCAGTACATAGATGGATTTGAAACTTCAAGTTCTCACAGATGGCTTTACTACGGGATGTTGCAAAGAAAGAATGTATGCTAATTTCTAGTGAAGGTCAGCAGCTTTGATTTTCAGCTCGCGCCCTGAAGAGGCCCACAACTCGCACTGGCAGTATGAGGCTCTATTGTTTTTTGACCATGAGAGACAGGGACCATGCCGAAAGAACTTCATTTGAAAGGGGGGGGGTGCAATAACATAAGAGACGATAAGGCAGAAAATTCTGAAACTAGACCGAGTTTCATGTTAGTTCAGTATACGAAAAATCGTTGTCAAGAGCACAGTGGGATTTACGGACTGCATTACGCAGAGACACAATGGAAATTGCAAATATAATGTAAGTAACTCTTTAGACGCTTTATACCGGAATGAAGAATTAATGAATGGATGCATGAATAAATGAAGAGCTTGGAAAACGTTTGTGGGATCATCCTTGTAATGGGCACATGGGCATGCAGGTCCACATTCCACACGCATGTAGACAAAAAGTCGTTTCTCATTGTGTACTAACCTCGATTTATTTCATTACTTTTCGCATTGATTTTAGAGCCGAACATACTCCATTGCACTATCCTTGAAAGCAAATAGTTTCAGCTCGGCCGTAATAAATAAAATGAATAATATTAATAAAGATCGGCTGGCGAGACTAATTATAAATGTTATGTTTTCAAAACAGGTATATCCTTCCCTTTTGCTACTGCCACCAGTTTCAGACACCGGCAGATGGTTTTTTCAACCGCCAGCTGCAGCTTAATGTAAACATTGCACAATTCTGATGATTTTTTGGGACGATCGCCAAGGGCCCATATGCCCTTACGCGGTACTAGTGGCTAGAAGCAACATATCAACCTTTACGCTGGCCTAGTGCCTACTTGATGGAACAGCCTTGCGGTTCAACGTGCGACAAAAGTGCTTCTTTTAACGAAAACCAACACCCTGTGTACCATAAAGGAACAGCGCGTGACTCACGATAAACTTTTACGGATTTGCGGATAGAGATAAAAGAAAATAAATGGCTTTCGGAGTTCATATGGCAATTGCTGAATATTCTATAAACATTTAATGTCAAATAAATGTACTTTACCAAATGTACCGTGTTGCTGTTTGATTTTAAAGTACAGTTTCATATTCCGAATTGTGGCGCGCTGTGTTGTAAGTTGATCTGTGTTGGTTTCCGGGTTCTGTGTGAAGTCGCGTAGAAGACGACTGGGCGCGTTTGCCTACGCAGCACAGAAACGTGACGGAAAGAGGCGGGGAATATGAATGTTTCCATAATGTCAGGCTCAGGGGCGGGGGATATGATTTAGTGCCTCAAAAGCAGGTCAGCCAGGGCAATGGGGGAAATGATAGGATTATCACAAAATGGCAACTCCCTGATGCCTGTTTTCGCGTGCGTTTAATGGACGAAAACTCGGGTAAGGTCCACAGGAAATGTTTCTAAAATCGAGCGACTTAGGCTTAAAAACACATGGCCGACCCGTAGGGGCAATAAAAAAAATTGACCGAACCATTCCTTTAAGGCCAGTTAGGTATTACACCAACTCAGCATTATAGTAAATAGAGGTTTTGAAACCATAACACTTGAGTCTCTGGCTCTCTTGATACCATGGCTGTCTCACAGTACCCTCTTAGTATTGCAGTGCACTCGACTGATATGTCACAAATGTATTCATGCAAACGAACCCTTCTCCAAATCCCAGCCATGAGCAAGCAGACCCCCATAATGGCAGCTTTTACTTTTCTTTTTATTTCTAACGGTTCATTTCAGTTACAACATATTTTTCATCAATATTTTATGTTAATTTATGACACCCTAAACCGTTACTACCTTTGCAACATTAACATCCTAAAGCGATAACAGCATGGCCCTCGTAAGGGCCGTGCCACTACACACATGTCAAGTCGCCATTTTGTTCTGTCACATTGTTTAACTCTGACTGTAGTGGTCCAACAAGCATAATAAGAATGTTCCACAAATTTAAAGGTAAGTGATAGCCAGATAAAGGGCCTCATTACGAGGATGGAGGTAAGGGGTTAATGGTGCCGGTAAAGGTGCCGTAGCCGTCAACCCCTTACCGCCCCATTACAAGGTCCACTCGCAGGACACGGTCAGGACGCCTGGTTTTACCAGATGTCCTTAGCGGGTCCCGCGAGCGGCCCAGCATGCTAACAACGGGCCCATCATTAACAGGCCTGTTGTTAGCATGCTCCCCATTCCCATTGAGCCCTATGGGGGCTCAAATGGGAATGGGGATGGACCGGGTCTGGGTTCCTTGAATGGGGAAATATCAGGCCCTCCAAGGTCGGAATGGCCCAGTATTTCCCCATTCAGGGCACCCGGACCCAGGTTTGGGGGGTAGGCATACCCTTATTAAGGGCATGGCTACCTCCAAACTCGTGATGAGGCCCAATGTCTTTATTAATGGGCCACGCCATTTTTTACAACACTAATGTTCATGCCTACCAAACTACTCGATACACTGGTATACAGAGGGGTTGCCTAATATTTTTCAAATTTTCTTGGTATCAATACTTACAAGAGTACCTTAATGCTGCACTTTTTTTTTTAGGATGTCTTAACATTACAGTAAAAAAATCACTGGGAACAGAAGCAGATTAACGCTTTGTGATTCATCCAATTTAGGGGCCGATTCATGGAACAAATGTGCGCCGAAAATCTTTGCGCAAGCTGGCGCAAGCGTGAAAAAGCAAGCGCACGCGCATGCCTGTTATTCAAGGAAGGGCCTGTGCATGTTTTGCCCTGGATGTGCGCCAAATCCGTGTGTGGCGCATACGGGCCCACACGTCATTGCAACATCCTGAACGCCGTGCGCGATGCGCACAGGGAAGGTGCAGAACGTCAGCGCACACACCAAAAAGGGGGCGGGACACGGGGCGTAAGATGTGGAATGGGGAACAATGCGTGAAAAAGAAGGCGTAACTGGGGAAGTACTGCAAGGAAATACACGGAACGCCCACACGCACGCGAACAACACGTATTCATGGAACCGAATATGGAAAACCCACGCACGCTAGAAGACGCCCACAGGCGTCAACACGTCCGCCACACGAAGGCAGGCAGAAGCGTCCCCGCGCACAGTATAAAAGTGTGTGCAAACAAAAAACACGTATTAAACAGCTACGATGAATGCCCCATTTGTCGCAGCACTGATCGTGGGACACCACAGGAGGAGTAGAATAGCCAGGGCCCGCATTTTTTCCCCCCCAAACTATCCTTTTTGCGATGCCTGACAACCAGGTCTATGGCAGGTATAGGTTTTCACCTTGAATCATCCTAGACCTGGTCGGGGAGTGGGAAGATGACCTTACATCCCCCACCCTTTGCCCAAGCATTGAGCCCCCTGGAGGAGGTGCTCAATGTCCTGCATTTTTTGGCCACTGGGTCATTTCAGCGGACAACTGCCATAGTGGTGGGGGGTCTCACAGGCCACGCAGTCACGCTGCCTACACCAAGTGTTGGCAATCATTTCTGCGCGCCCCTCAGTCCGCAGGCACATATACATGCCCAGAACACCCGCAGAAAGGCAGATCGTGGTCCAGGACTTTTACTGGGTGGCACACTTCCCCAAAGTGCTTGGTGCCCTAGATTGCACCCATGTGGCCCTACGTCCACATAGGGCCACTGAGCACATCTATCGAAACCACAAGCACTGGCATTCCATCAACGTGCAGGTCATATGCGATGCAAAGGGAATCATCACCTCTGTCTATGCAAACTACCCTGGCTCCACCATGACAGTTTCATATACAGAATGTCCGCCCTGAGCCGGGCCCTGGAAGCATGGCGACACATGGCTCCTAGGTGAGTACAAATGCCTGTGCACATGCATGCATGTTGCACACAGACAAATACACAAACCCTAATAATCACAACCATTATCACCTCCCGAGGGGACAGTGGCTACCCTCTGAGCAACCACATGATGCCCCGGCACATACCAGGTGACAAACGATGATGACAAAGAGACAGTCAACTGTCACAACCTTACCACCCTGTGAATGTTGCCATGGAAGTGCTACATTGTGTGCATCCCTAGCTACTTAAACCTAACCAATACTGTGTGACCAAAAGGAACACATGCAAGGTGTGTATCACATCCCCCCACAAAACAGGCCATGACAATCCCTGGTATGTCACCCAAACCCTCCCAACCCACATCACCCTTGTCTGCCACACAATGACATGGCAAGCAATAGCAAAAGCCCAACACATGACTAAAAAGATACAAAGTGACATGTGATAAAAGGAAAGTGGCTCGAGACAATGACGCCTGACATGGAATCAGATGAAATGACTGACCAACAACCTCCCACACATACCAAGTCATACACAAATGCTTTCCACCAGTTGTAGCATGAGCATAACACTGAATGCCTGTTCACATGCACATTGGGCAAGACAAAATCCCAACTCCCGAACCCGTGTGCTGTGTGTGTCTCCTGCAATACACTGCTCAGCACACAGCACAGTGAGCAGCCATTGTGTTGCAGATACACCTTGAGCATCACATGAAAATCACAAATTAAATAAATAACCAATTGACACATGTACAGGATCCTCAAATGGTCATAGATCATGTGCTGCAGGGACACAGCGGGCCCCAGAAGGCAATCTGTGTGCACCTGTGGCCATGGAAGGGTGGTTGTGAATGTGGTGGATCATTGTGCAACTGTGTGTGTCAGTAGGGACATGCACTCAATACTTGCATGTGAAATCAAGTGACCCTCAGTGTGCTGTACACATTACATGTGAACATTGCTCATGTGTACACCCCAGCATGTCAAACCACACCAATCCCCTGACATCTGAAAAGTAAAGACAACACAGGAACAGGCATTGACCAGCAGCACACATCATGTACATAGTACCCCACAATTACAATGTCAGAGTGCCCAAGACACTGTAGCCCAAGCCAACTGTCCAATAGCAAAAGGCCCTCCCTCATTTACACATCACCAAGACCTACTGAACAACTGTGTCTGGGGTATGTAGCCTTCTTACTTCAAGTCTACCTGGCTACAGGATCACCCTAAGCCTTGGTCTCCATGTTCCACCTTGCGTGTAAATAGGGTCCAGCCCCATCAGAGGCCACCTTGACTGGTAAAAATACCAAATCGCAGAGAACTCCAAGGAGCCAAACACACAAACCAGGGAAATAGCCTTTAGGTACCAAAAATCCTGGAAGAGTCTCCATTAGATGACTTGAAGTAGCAGAAATTGTCCAAGCGCATGTCCAAGCACAATGATAGAACAACCAAGGTAGTACAGTTCAACAATGCTCCAACAGGATGGTTATCATGCTCGGTACATAATAAACAATGATGATGCAACAACTGATGGGTAGTGTCACAGCTCTGATGTCCAGGTGCAGGAGTGGCACAAACCAACCACCCCCTCTGTGGTCTGGGCGCCTGCAAGATCAAACTTACACAAGTCTCTGAGACGCCGGCGGGGAAGGAGGGTCAGGGATATGTTGTTCAGACAGGCATTGGTATTCAGGATAACCAGAAAGAGGGGCAGGAGAGGGGAGTAGGATTGTGAAGGGAAAGTAGGCAAAAAACAACAATTGACAATAACACATACTCAATCAGACAAAACATGTTCATCATGCACATTGTAGCAAATGAGTCAAATGCAAGCCAAAGAGAGACTTATCTCTGGGGTGAGTGCTGGCCTCCTGCCTGCGTAACAGGAGCAGTTCAATGCTGCAAAGACAGTGTGAGTTACTAATCTGTGTGTGTTTACAACACACACACACAAAACACCATTCATGCCCCAAATTAAGTGACTCCTCCACAAACAAACACTCCTGTCTGCTGCTTTGTACCCATACGTTAGCTTGGCCCCGTGATGGTTCATACACTGTCAATGCAGTAAGGCAGGCGCACGTGGGCACGCGGGAAATGGAAGACCAATGCGTCAAGAATCACACATCATACAATGGTCCCTGGGTGAGCAGCTAGACGCGTATAGCAAGGTGCAACTTCAGTACAAGTTGTGTGCTTGCATCCGCAGATTTCTATAGGTGGTGCACGTGTCAATTTACACATGCTAATGATATGCACTGCACACGAGACTGTGCTTTGCTGGGTGTCCCTGTGTGCTGCATCAATTTCTGGCTAGGAATGCTACTGCGCTAATAACTCTGCTTCTGTGGAGCAGGGGGTATGTAGGATATGTGTGACAGCCCCTGCGTGTGCCCCTGACAACTTGGAAAGCAACTTGCCATTTGTCCCCCAAAGCATCTTAGCTGGACTGTGCGCTTCAACAACATTATCTGTCCAATCTCCCCATCATTGGCGCTACTTAGCATGCATGTGCAAGTAGCCTGGTGGAAGGTTGGCTGCGGTGTGGCCCCCTTGTGCTGCTCACCTTGCTTGGAGCTCCTGGAAACACGTCTGCTTCTGTTGGACGTCTGATCACAAGCCCTGTGCCACTGCTTACGCACATATGCGCATGTGTGCCCCACCGAACGTGGCTAGCTGTCTGTAGAACTATGCCCCATGTCTGCTGGTGGTCTGGGGGCTCATTCTCATGCAGAAAGGGCGCAAAACATATAATTAACACTGGAAAGTTCCCTGTGTGCGTCTCTTCATGCTGGTTGTGACTGGGCCATGTCAGAGTCCTACATCAGATTTCCTCCCACCATCAGTGTGACTTTGACAGGCAAAGGGTGCCGGCCACTGTCTACATCATGAAGTGCATCAAGCACATGTACAGAAAAGAAAAGAAACATACATCACAATGTATATTAATTAATGGACACATCAATCATGAACCCACCTAAAACTAATACAGACATGCCGTGGATAAAAAACCCACAATCCCCACTAGGGGTGCTAATACAAGTAGTACAGCAGCAGACAGGCCACAGATATGACAGTCCAAAGCCCTTGTGTAAATGACTGTAACACCAAAACATCTTTGCGAGCCCATGGATAAGGGAAGCAGGAGTGGCCTATGTGAGTCAGGACCCCAAGCTGCAAACACATACACGAGACAAGCTTGAAGGGCCCAGCTGGAACAGACAGTGGATGTTTTCAAAAGCGACAAAGAACCACACTGTCACATGAATGTACAATGGACAAGCAATTTTAAACTATATTAACTAATTAAACTAACTATGAAAAACCTATATTACCTAATTCAACTAACTATGAAACACAACATTAACTAACTAAACTAAAAAGAAAAATCAAAAATGGCCACATACGACCCAGGAGGGTACCGGGGAGGGGGGAGGTACAGGGTGCACCTCAACACCCACATGCGTTGATGTTGAGACAAAAAAAACCTCCATGGGCTCAACGGCTGCACAGCCCGACCTGTGTGGGAGATATCTCGCCGTCCGAGTTAGCCTTTTCCTGAAAAGGTTGACGTGGCACAGGATCCCGGCCATGCCTAGGCGCAGCTTGGCCCTCATCGGCAGCAAGTCTGTCGGACGGGTGAGCCTGGTTCTGTGTGGCGATTACACGCAGGTCAGCATGCAGAACCTCCCGTGATACACGTGCTTCTGCTTGTAAGGTAACACGTGTAACACAGAGTTCTTCCTGCGTGGTCTGGCTGGACAACTGATGCACCTCCCGGCAAGCACGTAACTCAGCTGAGATGGTACGCTCAAGCTGCGCAAACCTCTCCTCTGACCTCTTCCTCTGGGACATCAAGAGGACACCCAGAGTGGATCTGAGGGAATCATACTCAACCCTCAGGGCCTCCATGTGTGCCTCTGCGTGAGCAGCAATTGCTTGACGCAAAGACAACATTTCAGCCTGGTGTGCCCTGTCTGAGGCTGCCATGCCCAGCCTGAGTGAGCGGGCCATGGACTGTGCCGCCCACTGCTGGAGAAGCACCTGCCTAGCAGGGGGAGCACGGATTGGGCCACACGCTCCATGCTCACAGCAATGTTTTCAATTGCTGCCCCCTGGCGTTCTGAATTGGCAGTCATGTCTTGCTCCCACTCAGTATACCTTGGTGGCGCGCGGCCACTGCGTTGCTGGGCTTGACACCTGCGGGTCCCAAGGACCGGCCGTACTTGTCGGGTTGGCACTGCCTGCGGCTGCTGGACTACATTCCCGCGTCAACGTGATGTCCCAGGCCCATCAGCGACTTGTGTGGAGGGTGACCCTGCGTCCCAATCCACCACAGGCGGAGGTCCCACCACCATCTGGCCCCTCAGTGCAGGTGTCGCGGACAGAGGAGCATCCACATCAGAATCACTCACCCCTGACAAATGAACCTGATGCACATCTAACTCGACATGGACGTCAGAGTGGTCATTTGGGCTGGACTCATTCCCAGACATAGACAAGATGGTCTGTAACACATGTGGGTTCTCGTGGTCTACCACCCCACGACCCCCACTTGTGCCAGGTTGCTGTTGTGATAACAACCCTGTGCCTGGCATGACAACACCATCCTCTGGCTCCATTGCGTCATCATCTGAAAAGTGGAGAAAAAATAACATTAGTAAACATGTCAGAAGCACATAACACACAGACACACATAGACATCACGCAGACAGCCAACACATGAAGCAGACCTGTCACACGCAAATGAGAACCTGCCATGCATGCAAGGTCGCTTTGACATTGCATCAGTGAGTAGGCATGTAGAATGGTGTAACATGGCTCAGAAGTGGGTTGATGCTGTGCAGTACATGTGTACGTTACCCACTATCTACATGAACAAGCACATCATGATGTGTATCAGTGAACGTGAAGGCAGTGCAAGGGCATGTTCAGGCATCACGTGCAATGTGCATGCAATGGGTTGCATGGATACAAGCAAACCCCCCTCCCCCTAAGTAAAAATGCAGGGATGCCTTGCATGGTAGCAAAAGGGTGACCAGAGACCTGTGTATTGGCAGACAGTGTTGACAAGCAACAATTTCATCATCTGAGTCAACTGACAACACAGCAGATGATGATGGGACAGTAAGCAGGACACATGATGAAACCTCAGTAGGACACCCATGTGTGCAGAAGCCACTGCAACAGTTGGACAGAGTCAGTGGGCCTGAAACAGGGTGAGGCCTGTGCCCCACACAGACTGTGACACCCTAAACATGTGTGTGATGCAGGACTGATCCAGAGTGGGCATGGGATGGCTGATAAAATGCCATGAAATGTAGGTCACCCTGGACACGTACTACAATGATCATCCAGTCAAGGACACATAGGGGCATGCATGGAATGCACATGGACATGAATGGGCACTCATGTCCCTGCGGAGCATCTGCCATATGCACAGCCCAAGGGAGACACCCTGCATGAAGGACAGAGGATGTACCCCACTGCATTTGTCTGGCAGGTTGTCTGGTGGAAGTTTGTAAACAGGAGGCTTGAACAGGCCATTGCAGTACGGTAAAATGATGCACACCAGTGCAATGGTGAAATTAGGGTGCAGGGGGGGTGGAGGGGCAAGGGAGCATGCCTACGTGGAGTACCCGCATGCAGGCAGAGGACACATACACGTCAGTAATGCAATGACAAAGTCCCAGTGCTGAGAGGAAACACACACCAGGCTACATGCAGAAGGGCCAGTGAGCTGGAACATGGACCGGAGTGGCATCCGGGTGACTAGCATTTGAGTAGGGTGCAAGTGTGGTGATGAGGACAGTCCCTGTCTGCTCTACATGTCCACCATCCTGAACAGCAGGCACGCATCAGTGAAGCATTGCATGACTTGCACATGAGAACCATGTACACATGACATGCAGTGGCAGTCAAGCACAACACATCACACAAGCAAAACACACATGTCCTCGACGAACAGGCGACAACACTCACTGGACGGGGCATCAATGTCCTGCTTCTCTCCCACTCCTTCGACCATTCCTGTTGATTCACTCGTGCGGAGTGAGGTCTTCCTCCTCAGGTGGTGGCCCACTGTCAGCCACCAAAGTCATGTTGTAATTAGAGGCACGCTTCACCTTAGTGCTGCATTTGAGGTCATTCCAACACTTTTTACACTCTTGCCCTGTGTGCACCTCATGGCCGAATGCACTCACATCATCCGCAACTTGATTCTAGTGGGTATCATGATGGGCAGCCATAGTTTGACAATTCAGCCCCACTAGCATGTCACGGTTGTGTTCCAGCACGTAGTCCACGAGGAAGTCCAGTTCCTGCTTGCAAAGAGGATTCTTCCTTGACGTGCCGGAGACCGTAGCTGTGTCTGGGGTCCCAGCCTGTACTGCAGGTGCAACCTTCCTCTTCTTGGACGCTGGTCCGGACCCTGGCTGGCAAATGCCGCCCTGATCAGTATGGGCAGTGGCACTGGTGGAATGAGCCAAGGTAGTGGCAGGTGGAACATGGAGTGAAGCCCTGACTTGCGTCAGTGGCAGCTGGGTGCCCTGGAATGGACCCTGCGCAGCAACATCTGCTGTGCCAGGGTAATTGACCGGGACTGTCCTGGTTGGTAGACTCACAAATGGGGTGGTGTCGGATGCATCTGCCCCTGCACTTGCCAACACCCAGCTGGTCGGGGCAGCAGATGACATTACTGTCCCAGGGACACGTGCCTCGGTCAGGGCAGCCCTGCGTGCACCTACGGTGTGCCCCCTGACCACCTGGAAATCTTCCATGGACTCTTCAAGTGCCAACGCAGCCTGCACTGGCAGACCCTGAGCCTGGGTGGTGGTGTCCACAGCTGCACCTGCAGCTACCACTACCCTTGGGCCCGTGGCAGTCGATGAAACGGACTGCCGGGTCACATGGGCGTCAGTGCCAGATGCAAGTACTGCATCTCCCGGTGCCGCAGGGGGTGGTGGCATGACTGCACCAACATGTGGGATAACATCGTGCCGAGCTGGCGCACCCATCCCTTTTCCCCCTCTAGAGCCGCCCAGGACAACCCAGGAGTACTCCTACTCCCTGGTCACCCTGGCCATGTCCCTGACCACGCCCGCCACATGGAATACGCCCAACTGAGGTGCCCCTCACCTTTCGTGGCCTCCCAGCCATGGCACAGATGGAGTAGTGCCAGCACAGATGGAGTAGTGCCAATGGGGTACACAACAATTGTTCTGGCCAATTGGGGCGAAGGGGGTGGGATACAAGATGTTAACAGCACCCCTGCACCTGCAAGGCTGTATGTGACCCCGGTGATAAAGTGACGGGTCACGCAACGCTCAGGTACCCCAAAACTGCAGTAAAATGGTGCATGCAATCCCTGGTAGCCCACATGTGTGGAATTAACCTCCCGCAGAACGCGGTTGCACCCAGGGACACGAAAAACACATACGGGTGGGACACGCAGGCTACTATGACCTCGAAAATGGGTACGCGATACACAGGGGCACCTGCAGTGGGAAAAATAGTGTGCACGACTCACCATCAGAGTGGCGTCATAATGAAAAACACGTGTTGCCAATACCCAGCCAAAAGACGAGATACGTCCTTGATCCTCTGTGAAGTTGTGATGGCGCGCGAAACAACACGATGTAGCAACACACACGTCGGTCTCCACGAAAGGCATGTACAGTGAACTGCTGGCCCCGCTCACCTTTAACCCTTGCTGAGGGAAATGCCCACGCACGTAACGTCACAGACGCACTTATGCGCTAAGGGACTTTCCTCGAATTACATGCTGACGTGCATTTTTTTCACGTGCCAAATCATTCCGTATCAAGCTGGCCACGCAAGAACACACGGAAGACCACGCTACTGCCCAGAAGGCCATTTTCCTGAGCCCCGAGCAGCCTCCCATGAGCCATCTGCTGCTGCCTGCCTGCTGACACTGTGCCCTGCCATTTGGTGCCTGTACATCTGCCATCTCCAGGGGTCCAGTTGCTGTGACCACCCCTGCTGGAACAGAGGACTCCCGACTGGTATTCCATCGCTCCACAGCCCAGCCCCAGGACCCAGCTGCCCACCCACACCTGTCTCGGGGGTTGCCATGTCCAACACAACACCTTCCGGCACCAGTGGCAACCCACAGCCAGAGAGGCAGAGGGCTGCCAGCTTCACTTCCAATGAAGTTGGCATCTTGGTGCAGCGAGTCCTGGGGGAGTATGATGCCCTCTTCACACCATCACGCGCCGACTAGGAAGGACGGAGGAGGATCTGGACAGACATAGTGGGTGCCATCAACACGGAGGGGGTGGCATCCCACGACATCAAAGACGTCCAGAAGCTCTGGGAGGATTACAAGTCCAGGATCCTCAAGAAGGCCCGGCGCCTCTTAGACGCAGAGGATGCAGTGGGGCGCCGGGGCCAGTTTACCAACCAGCAGATGAGGGTCCTGGAGCGCATTTGCCCAGTGCTTCACCAGCAGATCCTCAGGATGCAAGCCCACCTGAAGTCGAGCGGTAAGTGGCCATGCATTGCTGTGTGAAACAGGGCATGTTGCAGTGTGCTGGTAGTCAGCTACTTGCCTGTATGTGTGACATAGGCCATGTATGGCTGTGTGTGTGCAGGGACATCATGGTGCTGCATGTGAGACCAGTCATGCGTGAAGCACATGGATGGTGCATGTGTTACAATGCAACATGAGGAGCAGCATGCGAAACGCACACATGAATGCCTGCCTGTCTCTGTTTTTGGACATGGATGGGGTGTGAGAGATGGGTGCTGCTGTCATGGACATGTATGGTGTACAAGTGAAGGGCAATTCCTGTTTGGACCTGTTCGGACCAGAGTCCGACCCACTGCTAAGACAGCAGACAAGAGTCTGCACGCGATTGAAATGCCTGCCAAGAATCTTCACTTTGGAAGTTTTGGTGTAAGATTCAAGTCCTTGCTGTATCTATGGCCAGATTCGTTGTTCATTTATTAAGAACTCGAATCTGATTAGTTTGTAAAAGAGCTGGCCCTGACGAAGGAACGCAGTTCCGGAATGCATTGGCCAACTGTTTGAGCTCGCCCTGCACATCTGCTTTTTCTAAGATGTACAATTACTAAAATTGATGACAAAAATCAAGTATAAAACTATCGCTTTTTGCAGTAAACCAACAGAAGTTAGTTACTTTATTCTTGAACTATATTGAATCTATACACCACGAGTGGTGTTTAGGAGTGCAGCCCGCACCGCTGGCTTAACGGCCTTGGTCCTCACATCATGTATGGTGTACATGTCTGTGTGTCTGAGTTGCGTGTGTGTGACTTGTAAACGCCATGGATGCATGACACATGTCCGTGACAATGTTCTGATTCACTGATGCAGCCTAGTCATCCTTGTATCCACTGTGTCTGGGGTGTACAAGGCCAGATGGATGAAACTACGGTGATGTGTGTGCATGTGATAGGCATGACCCATGATGCATGTGAGTTTCAAACCATCATTGTATGTTTCAAGAGTTCCTTGGACATGTATGCAAATGTTCTTTGCATGCGCCATGCCTGTTTCTGCATGTGTGTTGCCTGATGGAAATGACGTTTGACAGTGCCACTCATCTGCTATTGCTTTATGTCTAGGGGACTATTGTACAGTACCCTGAGGCTTGTGTTCTATGTCTCCCTCTACACAGCGGCAAGTGAACAAGAGGGTGGAGACGGCACTGTGGAGCAAACCGGCGGGGATGCCTCCACCGGCTGGCAACGCAAGGCCCAGTCACCCTCCCAGGAATTACCATCATCCGGGAGCGAGGGGACTGGTACCGCGTCTGCCACTACGGCTGCAGTGGAAGTGGTGGGTGAGCCCCCACAGGGGCTTGCAACGGCAGAAGACGGTGTGGAGCCATCCAGGTTGGTGATTGGCACAGAGGAGGAGGAGGCTGCTACTGAGCCGCACATGGGGCCTGGTGGGGGTGGTACCACTGGTGCAAGTGGTGCAGTCCAGGGGCAGGAGGCAGCACAGGTCGCCGTGGAGGGGCCTGTGCATGTCAGTGTCCCTGACACTGTGACTGCACCACCATGCACCAGCAGGGATGCCCCATCCCAGGCCGGTCCGCAGGTAGGGGGATGTCCACCTCATCTGACCCTCCTCTACCTGCGGACGAGGGGACCCGTGACCAAATGGAGACCGTCCTGATCGGTGTCACGTTGCGCACGTGTGACATTTGTGATGACGTGTGTGCTTCCTGTGGGGAGCACGCACATCATCACGAAGAGCTGCGTGCCAACGTCGCCCAGTTACGAGGGTCCATGGTCGGGGGTTTCGTACATGTGCTGGCCACTCTGGCGGCCCTCTCCTCCTCTGTGGATACTATGCGCCAGTCGTTCTCCATGCCGTCTTCCGACCCAGATGCCACCAGGGCCCCCTGTGGACCTGCCCTGACCAACACAGCCAGTTCGGTGGAGAGCCCATCCCTGCCACAGTCGGGAATCGGAGATACAGCAGGGGTGGACACCCCAGCAACTGGACCCCAGCAGGTGGAGGATATGCCGGCGTCATCGGGCAGGGCACGTGCACGACGGCATCGGTGGATTCCATCAGCCTGGATGCCCTTGTGCTGGCAGAGGCAGTTGTGTCGCAGGCAGCAGCAGGCTCAACGTGGGAGGCATCATGGCTCGGGGCCATCAAAATCAGAGGGCAGGAGGGCAGGAGGACCCTGGAATGGGAGTGTCTTCCATGTGGCAGTGGTTGGGCAAGCGGACAGATGCAGAGCGGCGGCGGGCGGAGGAGGCACGGCTCACTATGGTCAGGGCGGAGAACTCCATGCGCAGGGTGCTGAGGCGGGCCGAGTGCCTCAAGGGAATTCGCAGGGAGTTGGAGGTGGACGTGGCGTTATCCCTGCGAGACCTCGGGGCCAGGGAACAGGCCCACCTCCAGGACGTTGAACAGGAGTTCGACGATGCCCTGGGCCGGGAAATCAACTAGTGAGCCGTAGGACTTGCCCACCGCCATTGTACATAGTTCATTAGTGTTAGGTTTCCTTTGTTTTTTCTTTTATTTTGGAGTTCATGGACTGTTAGGCAGAATCCTGTGCAGTTCCCTTAGGGAGCACTACACAAGATTAGGACTACAGGTGAGAGCAATAAATCCCCTTTAGTATCAGTCTGTACCACAAAGATTTAGTTGGTAGCTGTGGCTGAGCAGTCAGACTTATCTCAAGAGGGAGATGAGCAGTATTCAGGGTTTACACAATAGGCTCACTATACTGTGGAACAAGGAAAAACTTACCAAAGCTTTGTATTTAAAAAGTAGTTATATATTTATTAAGTAGTTATATATTTATTTTACACACTTCTAATAAAACACATGTATCACAGTCATCAAGCAAGTTAAATTAAGTCAACGGAAAAAATATACACACTCCCAAGTTAAATTGTAGACCAAGTGAACCAGAGTGAAAACTGAGCAAAATGGCACAGTGACAACTACACACAAGGGATCATCTAACAATTCCTCACAAGGGAGGGAAAGCACAAGTTAGATAGAAATAGGTTCTTACACACACTAGCAACACTTCCCATAGGTTTGTGGACCAGTTTAAGCAAGACAGTGCATCAGTATAGACAATACTTGAATGAAAACTGAGCAAAATGGCATTTCACAAGTTTTCAAATTGGGAAGGAAAGGGTAGTTAAAAGAAATAGGTGCACCACACAGTTCTAGCTGAGAATCAATCTAAAGAAGGCAGATCTAAGGAATGTGACCAGAGTCAGTAGTCCTGTGCCAAAGTCATTTGGAAAAATGTTCTCGCAGCTGCAGTCAAGTCTTTGGTTAACGTGGAAAAGGTGGATGCAGACGTTTACAAAGACAATGTTAAGAGAGAGGGGCGGCCAACCCAACAGGTAAGTAAAGGATTTAAAACACCTTTAGTGCTACTGCGAAGAAAGGGTGGCCTGGCGGAACAATGTACCTTTAAATGAAGAAGTGGCTCCTGCGGTGGCGGTTGTTCCTGGTAGTTCCTGCAGTTCGGGTGATCCGGCTGAGGAAGAGAGGCTCTTGTCGGGGAGGATGGTTCGAGTTACTGCACTAACAAGGGATGAAGCCAGCCGAGCTGCTGCTCGACGAATAAAAGGTATGCTCCTTTAAATTGTGGTCCGGGTGGACTGGTGCCTGGCTATCTGGCCTCTGAGTACTGGGTATGGGAGATTCGACCAAGGCAGGTCCGGGAAGGCGATTGGCAAGCTGGTTGGCCCCACCATCTCAAGGGAAGAAGGCTCTTCCAGATGAAGATCTTCTCTCTTCGTGTGGAGAAGAGTGGTGAGACGCATCAGCAGGGCTTCACCGGTGGTTCAGTTGCGTGTGGAGAAAAGTGGTGAGACGCTGCAGTAGGGCTTCACCGGTGGTTCAGTCGTTACAGATGTCTTTGGCTTCTCTCCTCTTCGGCTTCTTAGTTCCAGTGGCAACGTCTTGCTCTTCCAGTCCTCAGGACCCTGCTTTTATGCAAAAAGATCTCCATTCATACAGCCTAGCTGTCACTCACACAGTGGAGTGGTCATCCAGGTGGAAGACCCTCCAGCCTATCAGGATAGAGTGTGACATGGGTTGCTGAGGCAACCCTGTCCAGGGGTCCTACTCCCCCTCCCACACAATGGACCCACCCCAGACTCAGTGGCGCTGAAAGGAGGGCTTCTCGGCAGAAGCCCGCCAAAAAGACGAACAAAGGATCCCCGACCTGGGTTAGGAGTTTAGAGGAAGACACAAGAAAGAAATTATATTAAAGTTCTGGCAATAAAAACCTACCGGAGTAAAGTTAATATAAAAATACACCGGCGGTATGCTAAAGGCTGTCAGAAAAAGTGGTAGCCTCGAACAATGGGAAAATCCCATGGGGAAATAATCGCGGTCGAATATTTACGGTAGTAACCACTTCCACCAGCCAGAAACTTTTCAGAGAGGGACTGTACGGTACCTTCTCGAAAATGAACATAAGGGAAAAACGATTAACCCTTTCCAGTACCTCCATAGTACGATGGTTTGTACTGGCTTAGTTCATAAAAATTGACCAGTAAAGTCAATGGGGACTTTACATGCCCTGGGAGACAGTAGTCAGTCCCAGGGTATAGAGTCTATGTTTGGGGGTCGCTACGACACCCCTGTGTCACTGCACAGAGGTTGCTGTGTAACACATGTGAGTAAAGATGGTTTCTATGGGGGTGAGAAAATCCCATAGACATTAAACACAAAAATAGCCTAGAACACACATAGCAAAAATGCCTAAGAGTGGGAAAAAGTTTCTCACTCTTAGCAGGAAAAAGAAACAAACCCGTAAAATCCAGCAAAGCTGCTGGGGGACTCTATAGGTAAGGGAAATTAGCCATAGAATGAGAATTCTCCCTAACATGGACTTTGCTCCACTTTACGTACATAGTTATTTCTATAGGGTTTTCTTCTAGGTTTCCTTTTGTTTGGACATCATGGACCCTTCAATCTTTCAGTGTATATAATTCAAGACTTGTACATACTTTAGTTATTCTGTCATCACCATGGATCAATGTTTTTTTAAATTTTCTTCAGGTACTTTATTTGGACTTTTGAAATGGACCACTTCCCTTTTTTCCTCTTGTGTTTTTTTGGTTTACATTGGATTCATCATCATTTTTGATTTTGTCTTTTCTTCATTTACTAGTTTGATTTTTCTTTATGTTTTTTAATTACATATTTTAATACACATCCAATTTCTTCATTATTGGTGTTGTGTACTCTCATTGGTTTTGGGCATTGCACAGTGAGAATTGCCTCTGTCATGTGTTGCCACTTTGTGGCTCTGTTGTACATTTATGCATGCCCATGGTGGTTCTTTTGAGGCTTGCATGTGTAATTTGTGAGTGGGGGCAGTGGATGCTTGCGTGCTTGGACTGGGGGAGAAGGGGGATTTGTGTAGGCATTAGGCCTATGGGTCTGTTTTGAGTGAACATGGTGTTTGGTGAGCCACGTATCGGGGCCTGCTGGCAGGTGCCCGTCACTGGGGTGGGGGTGGGGGGACATGAGTCGGGGCCTGCTGGCAGATACCCGTCACTGGGGGTAGGGTTGGGGGGACATGAGTCAGGGCCTGCTGGCAGGTACCCATCACTGGGGGTGTGGGTGGCGGGACATGAGTCGGGGCCTGCTGGCAGGTACCCGTCACTGGGGGTGGGGAGACATGAGTTGGGGCCTGCTGGCAGGTCCCCGTCACTGGGGGTGGGGTGGGGGGACATGAGTCGGGGCCTGCTGGCAGGTACCAGTCACTGGGGGTGGGGTGGGGGACATGTGTCAAGGCTCCCAGGTGCATGGTGAGATGTGGGCTGCCTGAGGGGCATGCCCAGGGGTGATGGGCTGCCTGCGGGGCATGGCCGGGGGTGATGGACTGCCTGAGGGCATGCCCAGGCGTCTAGGGACCTTTCCTGTAGTGTGGGTTGCCTGCAGTGCATGGGGAGGGGGTTAGGGACACACCAGGGAGGGCCCTCACTGCCAAAACGCGCGTGGAACTTCCCGCGCACCCCCCAAATACACATACCCCGCTCGCGCAGGCTAAAACACATGTAAAACTCCCCGCACACCCCACTGAATACACATACCCCACTCGAACAAGGCCTATCACGTGTGAAAGTTCCTGCGCACCCTCCAAATACACGTACCCACTCACACAGGGCCTATCGTGTGTGAAAATTCCCGCGCACCACCCAAATACATGTACCCTGCTCGCACAGGGCCTATCGCGTGTGATACTTCCCACGCACCCCCGAAATACATGTACCCCACTCACACAGGGCCTATCACGTGTGAAAATGACCACGCACCCCCCAAATACACATACCCCACTTGCACAGGCCCTATCGCGTGTGATACTTCCCAGCGTACCCCCGAAATACACGTACTTCGCTCACATAGGGCCTATCGCATGTGAAACTTACCGCGCACCCCCCAAATACATGCACCCGCTCACACAGGGCCTATCGCGTGTGAAAATTCCCGCGCACCCTCCAAATACACGTACTCCGCTCGCACAGGCCCTAGCGCGTGTGATACTTTCCACGCACCCCCCAAATACACGTACCCTGCTCACACAGGGCCTATCGCATGTGTTACTTCCCGCGCACCCCCAAAATACACATACCATGCTCACACAGGGCCTATCGCGTGTGAAAATTCCTGTGCACCCCCCAAATACACGTACCCCGCTCTCACAGGCCCTAGAGCGTGTGATACTTTCCACGCACCCCCGAAATACACGTACCCCGCTAACACAGGGCCTATCGTGTGTGATTCTTCCAGCGCACCCTCCAAATACTCGTACCCCGCTCGCACAGGGCCTATCACGTGTGATACTTCCTGCGTACCCCCGAAATACACGTACTTCGCTCACACAGGGCCTATCGCTTGTGAAACTTACCGTGCACCCCCCAAATACACGTAGCTGCTCACACAGGGCCTATCGTGTGTGAAAATTCCTGCACACCCTCCAAATACACGTACCCCGCTCGCACAGGCCCTAGCGCGTGTGATACTTTCCACGCACCCCCCAAATACACGTACCCTGCTCACACAGGCCTATCGCGTGTGTTACTTCCCGCGCACCCCCAAAATACACGTACCATGCTCACACAGGGCCTATCGCGTGTGAAAATTCCTGCACACCCCCCACATACACGTACCCCGCTCGCACATGCCCTAGCACGTGTGATACTTTCCACAAACCCCCTAAATACACGTACCCGGCTCGCACAGGGCCTATCATGTGTGATACTTACGTGCACCCCCGAAATACACGTACCCCGCTCACACAGGTCCTATCGCGTGTGAAAATTCCCACGCACCCCCCAAATACACGTACCCCACTCGCACGCGCCCTATCGCATGTGATACTTCCAGCGCACCCTGCAAATACACGTACCCCGCTCGCACAGGGCCTATCGCATGTGAAACTTAGCGCGCACCCCCGAAATACACGTACCCGCTCACACAGGGCCTATCGCGTGTGAAAATTCCCACGCACCCCCCAAATACACGTACCCTGCTCACTCAGGGCCTATCGCGTGTGAAAATTCCCAGGCACCCCCCAAATACACATACCCCACTCGCACAGGGCCTATCGCATGTGATACTTCCACGCACCCCCGAAATACACGTACCCCGCTCACACAGGGCCTATCATGCGTGAAAATTCCTGAGCACCCTCCAAATACACGTACCCCGCTTGCACACGCCCTATCGCGTGTGAAACTTACCGCACACCCCCAAATACACGTACCCGCTCACACAGGGCCTATCACGTATGAAACTTACCGCGCACCCCGTAAATACACGTACCCGCTCACACAGGGCCTATCGCGTGTGAACATTCCTGTGTACCCCCCAAATACATGTACCCCGCTTGCACAGGGCCTATCGCGTGTGATACTTCCCGCTCACCCCCGAAATACACGTACCACGCTCACACAGACCCTATCATGTGTGAGACTTTCCACACACCCCCCAAGTACATGTACCCCGCTCGCACAGGGCCTATCGTGTGGGATACTTCTGCGCACCCCCGAAATACATGTACCCCGCTCACACAGGGCCTATCGCGTGTGAAAATTCCCATGCACCCCCAAATACACGTACCCCGCTCGCACATGCCCTATCGCGTGTGATACTTCCAGCGCACCCCCCAAATACACGTACCCTGCTTGCACAGGGCCTATCGCGTGTGAAACACTGTGCACCCCCCAAATACACGTACCCGCTCTCACAGGGCCTATCGCATGTGAAAATTCCCGAGCACCCCCATAATACACGTACCCCGCTCGCACAGGGCCTATCGCGTGTGATACTTCCTGCGCACCACCAAAATACACATACCACACTCACACAGGGCCTATCGTGTGTGAAAATTCATGCGCACCCCCCAAATACACGTACTCCGCTCGCAGAGGGCCTATCGTGTGTGATACTTCTGTGCACCCCCAAAATACACGTACCCCGCTCACACAGGGCCTATCGTGTGTGAAAATTCCCGCGCACTCCCCAAATACACATACCCCGCTCGCACACGCCCTATCGCGTGTGATACTTCCAGCGCACCCCCCAAATACACGTACCCTGCTCGCACAGGGCCTATCGTGTGTGAAACTTACCACGCAACCCCCAAATACACGTACCTGCTCACACAGGGCCTATCGCGTGTGAAAATTCCTGCGCATCCCCCAAATACACGTACCCCGCTCGCACAGGGCCTATCGCGTGTGATACTTCCCGCGCACCCCCAAAATACACGTACCCCGCTCACACAGGGCCTATCGCGTGTGAAAATTCCTGAGCACCCCCCAAATACACGTACCCTGCTCGCACATGCCCTATCGCGTGTGATACTTCCAGCGCACCCCCCAAATACACGTACCCTGCTCGCACAGGGCCTATCATGTGTGAAACTTACCGCGCACCCCCCAAATACACGTATCCACTCACACAGGGCCTATCGCGTGTGAAACTTACCGCACACCCACCAAATACACGTACCCGCTCACACACGGCCTATCACATGTGAAAATGCCCGCGCACCCCCCAAATATACATACCATGCTCGCACAGGCCCAATTGCGTGTGATACTTCCTGCGCACCCTCCAAATATACGTACCCCGCTCGCACAGGGCCTATCGCGTGTGAAAATTCCTGCACACCCCCCAAATACACGCAGGCACCCCATCCACCCTCGGCTTGGCTCACAGGCAGCCCACACCACAGCGGGGTGCTTTTTCTTTTATTCTGGGGCGTGCGCAGGGAATTTTACACGCGATAGGCCTTGTGTGAGCGGGGTACGTATATTACTGGGGTGTGCGGGGAGTTTTACACATGTTTTTTCGCTGGCGCGAGTGGGGTATGTGTATTCAGAGGGGTGCGCTGGAGTTTTACATGAGTTTTCGCTGGCGCGAGCGGGGTACGTGTATTCTGGGCCGTGCACGGGGAGTTTTACACACATTTTCATGGTTGGGGGGCTGTATGCTAGAACACTGGCCTTTGCGCCATTACTGGATTTGTGTGCTGTTCATGGCGCACGGGGCGGGGTTGGGGGCGTAACTGGTGCTGCTGCAGGGTCGCTGCCCCACTCTGCACCAGGGCTCGTTATGGATGTTGAAATCCATGAATAGGCTGTGCGCTGAAATGGGTTTTGGCGCATGCAGCTGGCGCACACTGCCACACGCGCACACTGTGCGCCAGCCGCATGCGCCACTTGTGCTCTTCTTTCTATGAATTACCCCCTTAGTAACACAATGTGGAATGCAGAGGTTACTGTTTTTGGTTCCTTTAATGGGCTTGTTAATTCCTTCACAACAGATAGGAGAGTCAGGGTAAATTTATAACCACAGGAGCTATCCCCAAAACAGTAACTCTAGACCAAAAGAGCTCAAGTGGTTGAGTGTCTTTCCTTCACTAGTTTCTATTACTAGTGCAGTCACGCTAATTTGCCACTACTGAATGCCAAACGTCTTTTCAAAACAGATGTGAAGACGTAATATGTAAAAAATACCAACATAGTTTATTCATTTTATACATGATTTGAAAACATTTTTTTTCATAATTCATTACAATACAACAAAGTGGTAATACCCACAGAGCCAGCAACTCATATATCTATTTAAAATTTCAAGTGTAAAACTGCTCACTCTCATGCCAATCACTCTCATTGCATTTTTGCCCACATTCTACAATAATCCAACATGTTTCTTTCCATTATTCTCAATAAAATCTCTCTCTTGGAAATTCTTCAGGGGTGGCCCTGCGTAATCCCCACACTGTCATAAACAACATGCAATTTTAGTTCAGAGTATTTGTTCCACAACAAGCATTTTGCACGGACATCAGCTGCGTTCTGATGCTTCTCAAAACTCCCACTAATGGTCCATCCATAGGAATGTCCCCATTAGGGTGTTTGAATTTAATGCTAATGCAGCGTCCCAAAAATTGGTTCCAACGGAGTGGTTTCAAAATGGCATCCCGAAAAGTTAGTTCAAACGGGGTTAATTTCACTGTCTTCTACAGCAACACTCTTGTTGCTGCCAAACTTTCCACCACAGCTTCACACAACCTTTAACCTGCTGTATGTAGTTTTCAGCTTTTTCAAATTATTTTGTGCTATGCTGTATTCATCTGACTTGGTCCCTTGAAATGCTCGGCGTCTTTCCTCAGTCACGCCTTCCACATCGAGTATAAATCTTGCTGCTAGCACTTCCGTGTCCAATATCGTCCGATAGTTGATTCCTGCCTTAACAATCTCACAGAATCCTTAAACTAGCAACCTGTCTGTTTCATATGTGGGTACACCTAGATCAATTTTGGCGCGGTATTCATTTCCGTAAAGGGAGATGTTGCTCTATTTTGGACTGTTTTGAGTAGGAAACTGACTACTAGTTATATTGATATCATTTCACATCTTATTTTTGGCTAACACACCCACTTACTTTATATTTTAGAACAGTTTAGACATGACACCAACCTGGGACTAGAAACACATTGGTTGCAACAATCACCTGTTGTTGGTTCACACGTGATGATAGCCTAATTACTCCTCATATTACTTGGAATTGGTATGACTTATTGTCATACTATATTTTTAGCTGAATTTTATTTCGGGAATTGGTCCTTTTTTCAGAAAAAATATAGTCAATTGATTAAAATTGTTTGGAAGACATTGTGAGCCTGTGTGGAAAACAACAGAGTGTTATGCAGACCATTGTTAGATTAAAGAGATGTTCCATTCTAAAATGATCTTCTTTCTCCTTTTCTTTATGGCATGGTACCATTGACCATGCATTAATTTTGTCCCTGAAGAAGACCACATGCTCAAAGAAATCAGGCACATCTTTTGGTCAAAGATCAAATGTCAGACAATCATTTTGTTTTCCTTGAATAATATTCAGGCATGGTTTTCACTGAAACAATTGGAGGTTCAATCCCCCAACCATTTAAAATTAATTGTTGATCAAAACATTTTACTATTTGGTGAATATTCAGCTCTTTCTTTTTACTTGCAATTGCTGATGGGTATGATTGATATGTTATTGTATGGGACCAGTACGGATGTAGATGTATGCACGCATATTTTTTCCTTTATGGTGGCTCTGTATTTACACTTTCATCTCTTTTTAATAATTATCTTTAAATTGATGATTGAAAATATTATTTTTGTTTTGGACCAAAATAACATCTTTCAGCACTATCAAATTAATTCCCCTTTTCAAATTGTTTAATTAAATTGTGTATTTTTTTTTAACACACTTGCATTTACACTCAGTGTTACTTTATATTCCTTTTTAGTATTCATTAAACTTCTCTGTGCTGGAGTTTATGTTTGACAATTTTGAAAAGGTGTTTTAGGCACCAACTGTACTCAATCTAAACAACATCCACCAAATAAAAAAACTACAATGTATATGCTAAATTCTAAGACTTTGTTAAGCTTGTTAACCACATAGTCAACAACGAGCATGCAAAACACAATTAATACACATGATTCTTTACCCAAACCACACTTTTTACAGATATAAACTCATAACATGCACCTTGAATGGAAGCAACACATTAACCACTTTACTGCTCAGGTTGTGACTGGTCATATGTTGCTCAAGACGTGGACGTTTATCTCTTCATAGCACCTACAATAATTGTGGGTCTCATATTTAAGGAATAGATCTTTTCACAGGTAAGTGGTTAAGAAAATCATCAATAGTAGGCCAAATGTGCCCCTTTCATGGTCACAATCATAATAGATGTAACATTCCTGTGTTGTGGCACTTTGAAGCATATTTTGTGCTAGATGGAATTGCAATAATGGTCACAAAACAAATAACCAGACAGACTCAAGGAATATGGAAAAGTACTACTTTATTATCAATTCAATAAAGTAGGGAGACCTGACAAACATTGGACTGATGCATGTACACTCACACCCAAGTTTGATTACATGGAGGTCTTATACCTTAACATACATCATCTATGATGTCATTTTACATGGCAAAATACAACACCTCTCAAGGGTAGGGATTGGTGAAGGGAACAATATCTATTTATAGAACATATAACGATTAGTGCTTCATTGGTTATCTCTTGTCTGCAAGGCATGCCTTGAACTACCTCTAAACACATATAGTACTGATTATAGAGGACAAAACATCAGTGGATTGGCTCCTGCATCATTGCATGTTAGGTTGTCCCTCAACCCAACTGATTGGTTGGCATACTATCTCAACCTTGGACTTTCAGCTCCTTAGCAGCACGTACGTGAAACGAAACCCAGGTGTTTGAATCCCATCAGACTACTCCCCATTTTGCCGAATAATCTATCATCTGTCATCGGTAGGCCATAAGCCAAAGTCTTTGTTTGTAGTTGACCTTGTTGCTGCTCACTGACCGGTAACAGCATTCTCCAAATGGTGAACAGAATATCCAATGTCCTACATAACTTTTCCGATCCTTGGGTAATGAAACTTGGTTACTGGTGGTGCAAGGGTACTTTTCTTTATATTCACAAGGGTACTAACCTCATTTTGCATCTGCTCACCCATTCTAGTATCATTGTCAATCTTTATCTTCATCCAAATAGCTTTCTTTGCTGTGTTCTTGCATTGTCCCAAGATGATCCTTATAAGACATAATCCAAGAAACACAAACACTAGTATTGTTCCAAGCATTTTGAAAGCATTTGCTATCCTGGTCGGAAAACACGAGAACAGAGATGTAAACCAATCTTCTTCAATTTTGTCTACTTCCTCCACCATCTTTGTATGCAAAGTCGGTTATTGCTTCTGTCAGGGTTCCATTCTCTTCATCATGGGAAGGTGTAAAAGTAGAGCAAGAAGGCCAGATCTTGGCACACATGCCTCCTTCCATTGCTGTAATCAAGTCCAGGACATACCTGCTCTGGAGGGCCATAAGCTTTATCACCCTCATTTCTTCTTGAATTGCATTAAATGCTTTTATTGTCATGTTTATCGTTTGCAGCAGCTTCCATCTGGTTATTTGTAACCACCTGGCATTCGTAGCCGCCTGGAATCCTCGCAAGAATATAGATGTAAATATCACTGCTGTCTTGCTAAACAGTTTATGTTAATCTGGAATGTCATAATATGCATCCTCTGATTTTGCGGAAAAATAATTATCTCTCTTTTGTCAGTGTTTGTTAAATGATCTTCTCTTTCTCAGGTGTGCATCAATTTTTGGGAAATGTATTGCCTGCAAGTCACTTTGTGGTACTGCCAAGACTGGTATTCTTATTAGTAACAATGAGCACACTCCTCCCCACTTTGGCAGTAACTTTGTATATGCTCTGGATCCGCAGGCACAACAGTGATCCACTAGCACTGCTGTTCCTTCCTCCATGCCTGGAAGGTCAAACACTCGACCACACTTGAGATGTTCTCCTACTTTCATTGTGCCATTGTTTCTGAAACATAAAGACACATTTTTCAGAGGTAGTCCTTGCAGGAGTACCCCCTCATCATTGACCCATGTCAACAATCTTGCAGTCATAGGCCATTGGTCTTTATGTTGTTTTTCTGCATTCATCACGACTGCTTCCCATTGTCTGGTTAATGCTAGTGTTTTGCACAAAACCAATCCTTCAGCACATCCTACTGGAGTAAGCACAGTTCCTTTAAATCATAGCTGGCCTCATTCCCAACATTTCGTCTTTCCTCCTCAGTCCGGTCTTCAGATTTGGGAGCCTATTGACTTTTGTCTTTATTCCTGCTCCATTTATTCCAGGCTGTTCATATTTAACTATTCAGTGCTTCATTTCTTGTTTTCCATGACTTTATATCTCGTACATAATTGTCTTCTCTTGTCAATGTTGCTTTATTCACCCACACTATGGATGCTGTTCTGCCTTGGAATTGTCCTCTGGTTATGGAAACTGCATGGTGCATCAGGCAATGTGCCTTTTTCACTGATACGTGTTTGTCTATAAAAATTTGAGATGTTCCCAAAACATAAAGTATAAGGGAACACACATAACTTTTGTCTGACATACTCCTTCCCACCTTTTTCATGTGTTGGTACCATAGGTTATTTTTTAAATGAGCTGAATTATCAAGATATGTATTTATGTCATCCTTTTCAACATCCCTTTTAAATAGAAATAGACTCCTAGCTATATTGTGAAACATAATGTTTATACTTGCAATCTGGACAACAGAGGAGTTGTCATTAATACCCTCTACATCAGTGCCATTTTTTGCAACATTTCGTAATGCCATAATAATAAGGAGAAAAACACAAATCATAATACCAGCTGATATCACCATCAATATCACATGAAAACCTATTGTCTCTCTGGATGACAATGAATCTCTAAAATGTTGAAGTCTCACAATTGTTTATTTACTTTAA
Source organism: Ambystoma mexicanum (assembly GCF_040938575.1). Taxonomy (NCBI): domain Eukaryota; kingdom Metazoa; phylum Chordata; class Amphibia; order Caudata; family Ambystomatidae; genus Ambystoma; species Ambystoma mexicanum. The sequence goes on from NC_090928.1 coordinate 745,298,812, forward strand.
TATGTACATTTGGCATCTCTTTTTTAATCACTTCTATATCAAAAACTGGAGTATTATTGGATTTATCACTCTCCAGACAATACAGTTGTTCTTTGGGTCCTTCAAAAATGTAATAATGTTCATTCCTCTTTGTATTATAGCTGGTTAAGTCTGCAGTATATATGACAAAAGAACAGATTCAAATGTATATGCTAGTAGTGTAATGATGGGTATCATAAACAATGGTCAATACTATTCTTTCTTCTTCAAAGTCTGGACTCTTCTCTCATTGTCTCTTGAGCCTGTCTAAAAGGAGTGTTCCAAGTTAGCAACAAGTCTATTTTCTACTTATCAAATCTGAAAAACCAATGATCTTTAGATAGTTTTGAAAATTATTGAACCCTAATCTATGATATGATACGATATGATATGATATGATATGATGTGATATAATATGGCATTTACAGCGTGCCTATACACAAGTGTTAACATCTATTGCGCTTGTGTGCTCTTCTTTCTCCTTATTCTCGTTTCTAGCCATTTGTCAAGTCTGCATGCGCAGAACTACTTCTCTTGCTTTGTTTTGATGGATCAGCACATTCAGAATTACTTTGCTTGCTTCTATTGGGATGTCTCGGGAGGGGCCGATGTTTCACATTACATGTTATGACATCATGTAGATGTAGCCATGCTCTTTGTCACCTCAATTTCACTGCAGTGGGGCTAGCTTCCTCTACTTCATGAGGACCTCAAAGAAGGGTATGGTCCAGGTGCATTTGAATTTGCGCACTAGCACCTGGTCTCCTGGGTACACCCTTGGGGGCCTTAGCAAATCAAATGCTTCATGCGATTGATTATCTTTGTTACTTCCTTTTGACCCCGCCTTTCTGTTCTTGATCTGTTGAGACATGAAAGAAACACTTGCAATCATTGTTATTAAATAATCATCCATCGCATCACCTAATGCTCTCCCTAGACTGTGGGCATAGGTTTTTACCATAGATGGAGGAGTCAGTGAGGTTCTCATACAGCGTCCGTCACCAACTCATGAGGAGTTAGATGTTTATCCGAACCAGGCTGGTTTCTCAGTGCAAACAAAGCAAGGTACAGACAATGCAACCCCCCCTTTTTTTTTAAAGTGATCTTGATTTTCGCTATCCTCTCCTTGAGGAGTCAGCATAATCTCTCACAGATACCATTTGCCTGTGGGTGATAAGCACACAAACATGTGTGTTTTATACCTAACAGAAGTTCCATCTGCTCGAAAATGTCATTTACAAAATGCAGTCCATTGGCAGACCACAAACCTTCTCACACCCCCCACCTGGGGAACACCTCATGTGCCAGAAACTTGGCAGCGCATGAGGAATCAAGGTGTGTGAATGGACCTGCCTCTAACCATCTAGAAAAAGGACATACTATGACCAAGATATATCTGTAGCCATTACATATCTGTAGCATATCTACATAATCTATATGAAGGTGCTGATATTGGGACATTGGGTCTAGGGATTGCTCCTCTTACTGTTCACAAAGTGTGTCCTGCAGTGAATTTCTGACACACAATGCAATTCACAATGAACTGTGCCACATGCTCCAGGGGATTGGGAGAGAACCACTTTTCTGCAATTGTTGCAGCTAGACTCTCTCTTGTCGGATGTGGTGAGTAGTGAAGCTGCTTCAGTGGTACTCTTAATATTGCTAGAGGCATAACTGGCTTTCGAGTGCTATCCTGTCTCCAAATTGCCTCATTGGGGGATAAAGAACACCCCTGCTTTCTCCATAAATCCTGTTCTTCTTGTGGAGCTCGACCTTGTATTTCAATTAACTGAACAATAGACAGCATGCAAATGAACTCGGTCCCACTGGGCATTTAAGCCTGTCGGTGGTGCGTCAGTGCCAGCGCGTTGGCAGGGCTGGTTTTCACCGGTTCTCGTAAGGTTCATGGAAGAGAGTGGAGCAACCATTACTGAAGGTAATGTACCACCTATGTAACTTCTGAGTCCCCTTGGGTCATACCCACCACCTCCAGTTTGACCTACACAGCCCTGTTCCCAGTAGGTGAAAAAACTAAAAGAGATATTACTCTTGAAAAATATATGGCAATGGGTCTACGGTTCGGCATGCATGTCAGCACCAAGTCAGTTACTTTGACCCAAAATACACCAGATTGTGGCAAGGTGATTTCTGGCCTGCACTCTGTATCCCATATTAAACCTGCCAGCAGTACCCCTATTGGTCATGTGGATATATGTGCCTTTGTTAGCACCTTAACATTGAACCCCATGGGAAACACTAACTTCAGCTGCACTCAGCCGCCAGTCGTTTCAGATAGTCCATATGTGAAAGAAACTGATGACTTGGTGAACGTGGATTCCAATTAAATGACTGGGCTCCCTGCTATTGCTCTTGACCCTGGGAGCCAGAATGAGTGCCATATGCCAATGGCACAAGGCAGCCAGTCGACGAAAACCAGCCTACCTACAATACCTGTTAAAACTCTAAATTGTATGCTCCTCAACACTCGCTCACTAGTCGAGCACTCAACTGAAATAGCAGACTTCATTTTAGAGCAAAACATTGGCGTTTGTGCCATTACGGAGACCTGGCTGCACTCAGCCACCATTCCTGCACTAACTTTAGGTCTTCCAGCTGGGTATAGCAACATCAGAGCTGATCGCTCATATTGTAAGTGTTGGGGTTTTATCAATCATCCCTTAACATACATCAAATACAGGATATAAATGGCTGTAAATCATTACAGGTTAAACTAGCTACTGATCATAATACTGCAATCTACATTTTTTTGTAATATCAGCTGCTGAACAATGTGCCTGATTTTCTGCTACATTTCAGTGACCTGACTCTACCCTCATTAAAACCATTCTCTAAAATGATCAACCTGAATAAAAAGGAAGTTGTTTAAGGTGAAGAGCAGAAACTTACATAAGCTATCCCCAGCTGCCATGATGCCGTCCTTTGATATCACCCTAGCCAACCCAGACAAATATAACACTGCCACTGATTTAGCAGAGATTTACCAAATTATGATGATTACCACAGTGAATTGTCTCACCCCAGAGAAATCTTGATTGATAAGGAACCAGATTTTCAAAACCTGGTACTCAGCAGATATCTGGAAATTAAAAGGTAACAAACACAGAGCTTTAAATAGGTGGAAACTGACTGAATCAGTTGAAAACAAAATTAAATATGCTATCACAGTGAAAGCCCACAAAATCGCCATCTATGAGGCCAAAAAATCTTCCTATTTCAAGAGAATTGAAGGGGCGGCATCCAGCACCAGAGAACACTTTAAAATTCTAAGAGAGTTGGAGGACCTCTGCCTCACTGTCACATCCTCTGTCATCTAAGTCTCTAAATGGTATACCTCCATCCAAGATGCTATGCTGTCTAAAATTGAGAAAATAAAGGCAGACATTGCTACAAAACGTAGCACTTTGGACAGAACCAGCACTAACAGGGAAATCAGACAGTCCACCACTTGTCCCCTGTTTAAGTTTAGAGCTGTTTCAGAATCTAGAATGCTGATAGTGCCGGAGAAAATCAAACATGCCAACAGTAAGGGAGACATTTGGCCTGCGTCCGTTGTCAGATCTTGTGCCCCTCAGCTTGCTCCACGTATTCTGAAATGTGTTAACATTTCTTTTCAGGAAAATGGTGTCCCCATCTCCATTAAGCAGGTGTGAATTTCCCCCTGCTTAAGAAGCCGTCTCTTGATCCTAGTTTGTGGAGTAACATCTTCAGATTCAAGAATATCTAGGAAAACACATTATTCTAGGTCAAAAACAGTCAGGTTTTAGGAGTGTCCACACCATTGAACCTCAAGGCAAATATTCTACAAGACAGCTCTTCTGATGCTTTTAGATTTGTCTGCGACATTCGACTTAGTGGACCATTTCATACTGCTATCCAGACTATGAGAACTGGCAGATTTTTCTCCTGATGCAGTTAACTGGATAAAGTCCTTTCTGGCGAACCATGGGGCAAAAGTCTTTCGTGAGTATGCCACAGTGTATGAGTGCTTGGTGACATGTGGAGTCCCAAAGGGGTCCTGCGTAACTCCAACTTAATTAAACATATTTACATTATCACTCTTTGAAATGCTGGACGCGGAAGGCATACTATATGCAAACTACGCCGATGACACACAGTGTCTGATTCCACTTACAAGCAAGCACAGCAAGGATACCATCACCATTAACTCCATATATAGCCTCATTGAAATATGGATGTTATACAATGGGCTGGCATTAAATTATTACAAGATTGAGCTCATAATTACTGGCTTTGGACCTTAGTTGCATAAGCTGGATGTTGCGTACAAGTGCTTTAAAATTGCTGAATGTGCCCTGGCCACTTTGCCCAAGGTCAATACACTAGGAGTAATATTAGACCAAGAGCTGAACATGAAGGTACATAGCAACAGTCTAGTGTCTGGCACCTCATATTATCTCATCCTACTTGCACAGATTAGATCCTTTCTTAATTCCACCAACTGTGCTACTTTTGCTTGAGCCATCATTTGAGTGTGTCTTAACTATTGTGTCAGCCTGCTACAGGGTATTGGTAGGGGCAAAAATAATTGACTGCAGGTTATTCAAAATAATGCATTAGGCATTGTAAAGGGTTTAGGAAGAACTGACTATGTATCTGTTGCTAGAAGAACATTACACTGGTTTCCCATCAACAGGAGTGTTGTCTTTCGGACACTGTATATCACACGCAACTGCCTTTATGGAAAAATTCCAAGTTACCTATCAAGCAGGCTCTCATGGCTTCTGAATCGGAGAACTCTCAGATCAAATAACTCCAGCCTTCTGCAAATACATAAATCCAAGATCTCACTTGTGACTGAGGGATCCTTTCCATATGCTACCCCAAGATGCTGGAACACCCATCCGCCGGATCTGAGAGCGTGTTCCTCTCTAGTTAGATTGAAGCAGGCTCTGAAAACAATCTTATTCGGCTAAACTCCGCTTTCTTTCAGTTCTAAATCTGTTCTTGCGGGTGTCCAGTTAAAGGTGCGAATACAAAAGGTTTGAATGCAATAGGATCGGGTGAATAGGACCGAAAACAAAATGTTTGAATTTTTTTTTAATGATATATATTTTTTGGGGTTTCCGTTTAGGTAAAAAAAGTGGTTTTTACCACAAAAAAAACATTTTTCGAACCTTTTGTTTTCGGTCCTTTTGAATCGAACCTATTGTATTTCGAACCTTTCGATTCGAACCTTTAACTTATAACCGTTCTTGCGGCCATGATTTTTGTGGTTTTTGTTGTTTGTCTTGTCTTGTGCTACCAATCCTATGGGCTCTTTTGTATTTAGTGGATTATAAATAAAATAAATACATGTGTGCATCACAAAGTCCATCCAGTCGTACATAGGGCAGTCTCAGGTTTTGGAATGTTTCCTTTTGTCACTCCATAGGGACACTTTGTGACTCATGTTCCTATTTTATGCAGTGACCTCTCAGTTTAGACACCATGTAGTGTGCGTCAATATTTGGCCATGCTTGTCCCAGGAGAATAGCTCAGCGGCAGCGTGCTTGACTTGGAAACAAGACGACACGGAGCAACACAGGTTCGATCCCTGGGTCCACGCTTAGAAACCTCTGGGTATTAAGCGCGTTATAAATAACCTATCATATCATATCATATCATGCTTGCATGTGACGTGATTGCGGGTAAGGCTCAAGCTTTGCATAATAACATCACAGCCATGTGACCTAAAAATATGTATTGTGCCATGTGTGCTCTTAGTTGAGTTCCTTTCAACCTCTGGCCATGCAGCGCAGTTGCTTGCGAGTGAGTGTGGTGTAGTGCCTTCTTCCCATTGCCAGTTTACTGTCCACGGGAGGGTTGCAGATTTTCTGCCGGGATATAGCGTAGTCTCTGCATGATTGTTGACATGTTAGGACAGTCGAATGTTGATTTGTCAGTGTGACATTTGTAATGTTTTTGACATGTGACTGGTGAGTGCTTGTACTCTGTTTGACTTCACTATCATTGTGACACTCGCTATTGTTCACTGTTGTGAGCATGGCCTGCAGATGATTGGTAATGTGGGAAAGGTGTTGGGTTCTGCATGTGTGGTGGCGTGGGTATATGTGTCGACTGTGATGCAGATTCCAGTTTTGCTGAGGGGTGCATGGTTGTTTGAATGCTGCTGTGTGCAATGGCCCTGCTCTTGTGCCCCACTTTATCCATACTAAAGCATTGTGTTGTTTTGGTGATGTGTGCAACAATAGCATGGAAGAATGGTTGTATGCATGTGGCCATTGCTTTTTCATCCTGTGTGAGGCTGTGGGTGTGTAGGCATGCATGTTTCCTATGTATTAGCAATGCAACACATCTGTTTCCATGGGTTTCTCAGGCAGATGACTCAATGCAATCTGTGCCTGGCACTTGTTATTCTTTCATCATGGACACAGTCTTGTGTTCTGTTACTGCTCCTCTCAAGCTGCATGTGTGCTCATGTGAAGAAGTTGCTGACCAGCCACTCCCTCACTCACGCTGCAGTTGCACTGGCCTCCCCCTGGGTTAGTGGCCTGGCGTCTGGCTTTGGACTGAGCTCTGGCACTTTTTTGGCATGTACCCCTTTGCGCACTGCAATGTTATGCAGGATGCAACTGGCATGTATGATGTTGCACACTATGTGTGGCATGTGCAGGAGCACCCCATCTGAGTGATCTAGGAATCTGAATTGTGACTTCAGGAGGCCTATGGACCTCTTAATGATGCCCCTGCTAGCCATGTGTGCATTATTGTACTTCTCCTGATGCCTACTGGTTGTCCGTTTGTAGAGCATCATGAGGTAGTGTTGCAATGGGTCACCACAATCACCTGCATGAAGTAGGACATGAATGGTGTCAGTGCATGTTGTGCGACAATTCATGGGTAGTGTTGGATGGGTGAGAGTTTCCTTAGTGTGGACCAAATGGTGTTGTGCACATGTTGTGATGATCATGTATCTGTGTGCCTGTGTGTGGATATGAGTCTGCATGTGTGTGTTGGGACATGGTGCATGTTTCTGTACTTACCTAGCAGCCACATGTCCCTGTAGTGTCCGGCTTCCAACTTAGTACACAAGCTGGAGCAAAGGAAGATGTGGCTGTCATGGACAAAGCCCGCTATGTTGGCATGCAGATTCATGATGAGGCCCTTTGCTGATATACAACCTGTCTCTGGAACAAGTTACCGATGCAGCTATGAAAGCTCCCTCCATCCTACAATTCTGGAAGGACCTAAAAACCCTACTCTTCAAAGAGCATGTTAACAATGGCATATTGCTCAAATAAACACTTCTTCCCTCATCTTTGAAGTGGCCCTAAAGAGTGAGACTCTATGTAGAACACTCCATTACTTTGCAGCTAGGGTTGCATTTCATAATTCCCAAACGTATCTATATATATAAAACAAAGTTGTGTTTGTTTGTGGGTTTGTATGTGGCGTTGATCTTGGGGACATAACTCCTCATGAACGGTGAGGTCTGGCGTCATGAATTTTGCATGGGATATTCTTTATTTAATTGCCAAATTAATGCAACTATTTTGAGCTTGATAGGTCATCCCTTTCCCGAGATAATTAACTTGTTTGGGGTTTTTGGAATTACGTTTGGTGGTGTTCTGTGCACCATCTACAGGTCATTTGTAGAAAGTTCTCATCATCGTGCTGTCTGTGCTGACCTGGTCATGGGTTTATTTGTTTTCAAATTTTTTGTAGAACAGAGCTGCCTAATTTTAAGTGTGCTGGTCCGGTAACAATGGTGCCGGTAAGCCTACCGGCATCGTTATTACCGGACCGGCACACCAGGAGTCTGCAGACGGGTGCCCTCCTGCCTGCCAGGGTCTGACATGGCGGTGAAACGGTAGCCCCCCGCAGATGTTCAAGGAAGCACTAGCACTGTTGCACACAGTGCTAGTGCTTCCATGATCCACCATTCCTATTGATTCCGATGCCCCAGTGTTTCCGTGAAGTGAGGCGCCGGAAAAATGTGCAAGTCCAGCGGCAACCTGCCGGTTCAGTGAGTGTGTCTTTCTTTTCATTGATTTCTTTTTCAATAAACTCGATACATGTTAATTTCCCTAATTAATTGAACCCCACATTTATATTTACCTCTGAATTAATTCTTACATGAATATCATATTTGTATGCTTACACTGATTATTTGCAGTGTGTGTTTAGCAGCGACAATGGCCACCACTAATAACAACACTGAAAATAATCAGAGTAAGCATACAAATATGATATTCATGTGAGAATTTAAATCAGAGATAAATGAAAATGTGGAGTTCAATTAATTAGTGAAATTCACATTTATCGCGTTTTACCTTTGTGGCAAACAACAATATTTGTTAATCTTTTTAAAATCTGAGAATGGACATCCTGGGCGAAGCCAGGTACTTAGTATTAATATAAAAAAAACAGTAATGCTGTGTGTGTGATCTCCCCCTGTCTTTCTATAAATACAAGAGCTGGGGGTCAGATGTTTAGGAAACCAAAAAAGGTTGCATCTCTTGTTATTACTAAAGAATTGGGGTTGGTTACCTTCAGCTCCACAGGTGTTCATCATTCTTGACTGGGATTCAGGAGACGTATTTTTGTATTTCTATTCGTACGTTTTTTTTACAGAGTACTTGTATGAACCACAATGCTTCAGGAAACTGTAGGAAAGTAAACTCTACACCTACACAATTATGTTGAGATAGAGAGTAAAATTGGGGCATTGCCTCTTAAGTAAATAAGGAAAATCCTTCTAGGGCAGAAAGAGTACATGTTTCAAATGTTTCCTAAATGACAGTAAATTATCATTCTGTCTGTGAATAAGTGGAAGAATATTCCAAAGTTTACAGGCCATGGGTACAAAGGTGCTGTTTAAATTTACTGCAATTCGGAATGACAAGACTTTGCTGGGAGAAATGCAAAATCCCTGTGGGACTCCACATTTGATGAAGCTTGGGTGGGCACAGGCTGAGTCAGAAAATACTTTCATAACCCTTTCCTGAAGAAACAATGTGATCCAAGCAATGGCTGTAGTTGAGAAGTTAGCGGCAGTGGACAGATGGTGACAGAGAGTATTGTGATCCACTAGGTCAAATGCCGCTGATAAATCAAGGAGCAGAAGGAGAGCGGGTTTGCCCGCGTCTCTCAGACCATCCATTTGATTTTTTAGGTGTAGGAGGGCAATTTCAGTGCCGTGCCCTGGACGGAATCCGGACTGCACATTGTTTGCTGAAGGGGACTGTCGTGATGGGTCCATAGTTTCCTGGGACAGTCGGGTCAAGGGTTGTTTTTTTAAGGAGTGGGCGAACCCATGCTTCCTTAAGACTAGAGGGGACATGGCCAGATTGGAAGGAAGCGTTAATGAACGCTGTGAGGCAGAGGGCAAGGGGGAGGGCACATTCTTTAAGAAGTTGAGCTGGGCAGGCATCCCCCTTGCAGGCTGATGGTTTGATTGAGTTGAGGAGAGTGATAACCTCTTGTTCGCTCATGTCCTTGAACTCAAATGAGGGGAAACACCGCTAGCACTGGTCTGAGATTGAGAAATCTGGTGACTGAGGGCTTGTTGATGGGCTAGGATTTTGTTCTGGAGCATGTTAAGCTTGTCCAACATAGCCGTTTGGATTTTGTTGCACTAATCTTCATCCTTTTGGAGGGTTGGTGGGGGGGGTAGTGGGTGTTTCCAACTCCCTGAAAATGGCAAAAATATCCTTGGTGTCGGATTTTGCCTTAGCTATCCTAGAGTTGAATGAGGAGGCTTTTGCTTTGATAATTGCTGTTTTATATTCTTTGGATATAGTCTTGAAGGTGGACTTGGTGGCATCATTGGGGTTTGCTTTCCAATGGGAGAGTGCTATCCTTTTCTTGGCCCTAAGGTCGTATAGTTCTTTGGAGAACCGGGTGTTGGAATGCTTGGACCGCTTGGCCTTTTTCAAGGTAAGAGGGCCGATAGCATCCACTGCCTGAGAGATGACTGTTTTAAACACTTCAGCAAGAGTTTCTGGGTCACTGGAGCCAGGGGCCTGGAGGGCCGGTACTAACAGATAAGGTGTAGGCCTTTCTTTAGTTAGTTACCGGGCACTTCTTGCCATAGCAGCAGGTAGGGGGGTAGGTTTGAGTTGGTCCCTGGAGACCATAATTTCAAACATGATAGAGTGGTGGTCAGACCATGGAATGGGAGAAACGTCAGTGACTCTAATGGAGCAGTTGTGGTGAGCAGCCCAGTTGAGGGTGCGGCCTTTGCTATGGGTGGGTACTTTGATGGCCTGAGTGAACCCTAGAGTGGATAAAGCTTTACTGAGGGAGGCTGCATGGGTATCATTAGGGTCATTGAAGCCCAAATTCAGGTCTCTTAGGAGAATGGATTGGGATGTTTTCTTTAGATTATCTGAAAGAGCATGTATCAGGGCATCTTGGAAGTCTGCCACTGGCCCAGGTGGTCTACAGATGATATGGATTGCCATGGTAGAGTTCGCAGAGACCTTAACTTTGAGTGGAAGGTAGTCACAGTTATGGCTAAGATCCCCTTCTAATTGTCTTATGGCAATAGAGTTTTTAGCAATTAGGTCTACCCCTTCCCCTTTCTGGAGAGGGCAATCATATCTAAAGATATTGTAGCTTGGGGGAATGGCCAGACCAAGGGCTGGCCCTGAGGAATCAGAGAGCCAGGTTTCGGTAATCATTAGAAGGTCAATGTCACTGCTTAGGATAAGGTTTACAACATCAAGTGCATGTGTGGGGAGGGAGCGTGCATTGATGAGGGCACATTTGAAGGGAGCCACGGGGGTGCCCTATATGAAGGACTAGATACAGAGCTGCTCCCACTAGGGGCAGTGGGCATAGGCAAGTCAGGCTGTGCAAAGGTACATTCAGGCATATCAGCATTACTCCCAATAGGGGCAGTGGGCATAGGCAAGTCAGGCTGTGCAAGGGTCCATTCAGGCATATCAACATTACTCCCAATAGGGGCAGTGGGCATAGGCACTTCAGCTCGTGCAGAGGTACATTCAGGCATATCAGCATTACTCCCAATAGGGGCAGTGGGCAGAGGCAAGTCAGGCTGTGCAATGGTACATTCAAGCATATCAGCATTACTCCCAATAGGGCCATTGTGCATAGGCAAGTCAGGCTGTGCAATGGTACATTCAGGCATATCAGCATTACTCCCAATGGGGGCAGTGTGCATAGGCATGTCAGGCTGTGCAAAGGTACATTTAGGTATATCAGCATTACTCCCAATAGGGGCAGTGGGCATAGGCAAATCAGGCTGTACAAAGGTACAATTAGCCAAGTCAATGGTCTTGCTAGGCATCACTGACAGGAAGGTCCTAAAGGGTTTATTACATGGCAAAACATGCAGTGGTGTGTATAGATGTGATACCGTAGTGGAGTATCTGACCGGCACGTTCAGAGTGGTTTCAAAAGTCTTATGGTAGGGCACGTATAAGACTTGAGCTTTGGTGATCCCAGAGTTCATTGAGGGTTTGGCAGGGTTCAGTGGCGGCTGGTAAATGGCCTGGTAGGGTAGGTTTGTTCCGTGTCATCATCAGCTGCTGGCAGTGAGGACGGAGCTTTGTGCGGGAGTGCAACCTTGCATTCCTAATATGAGTGGGGGGATGTTTAGAGGAGGTGTGCTGTATGCGGGTCTGTGATCTCAGCCATCTGGCTCTGGCTGGGGGGTTGAGGTGCAGTGCGTGCGCCTGGGGCCTAGTTGGAGGTGTAGTGCGTCGTTGCACAGCGGACAGTGGATGCTGATTACCTTGGTGCACTGCTGGGAGGTCCCCAAGTGTGGTGGCAACCTGTGAGCAGCTGAGAGCTGCTGAGAGAGTGAATGGCCTTGACCCCCGGCCTTCACCCTCTGGCTTTGCCTGTCGGTCGGCCACCTCTCCCTTTAAAGTGGGATGGGTCGGGCTGACAGGCGTGTGAAGCCTCTATAACCTGTTTACAAGGCCTCTGTTCCTAATCCTGGACGCCTTGGGCATCACATATACCAACTATGCTGATGACACACAGGTCCTCATCCCACTCACAGGAGACTATGATGCTGATTCAGCCAACCTCAAATCCATCTATTCCACTATCCAAACTTGGATGGCCGAGAACTGGTTATGCCTCAATGGGGATAAAACCGAGCTTCTGATAATAGGATCACTGGCCGCGCTCAAGAAAATGGATAAACAATACAGCTCCTTTACAATTAGCCACTCGTCAATCCCAGTATCACAAGCTGTAAAGATATTTGGTGTCTACCTGGACTCGGACCTCTTTATGAATAGGCAGGTCAATGTCATTGCCTCGACCTCCGCCTAACAAAAACCTGTCCAAGCTGCAACAGTCCGGAATAACGCCCTTAGGGCAGCTACTGGCATCTCCAAAAGGGAACACATTTCTGAGACCAGAAAGCAATGGCTCGCCATCAAAGAGAGGATAGTCTTTAAAGCCCTCACTCTAACACACAAGTGTGTTAACAACCGTGCACCCCTATACCTAGCTCAAAGAGTTGTCAAGCAGGTACCCACCAGACCCACCAGAATGGCCTATGCTAACATGATCTCTGTTCCTAAAACTAAGAGAATGCGAGCAGGAGGATCCAGCTTTCCAGTACTGGCAGCAACACACTGAAATGCCCTCCCTCCCCAAGCCAGAAAGGTTGAATCGCACCTTGCTTTTAGGAAAGTAACCAAAACACTGCTATTCACCTAAGGACCTCACCCCATCAATGTGGCTGTTTTGTCATACCAGCCTATTGCATTTCTGGACACTAGAAATAAATCACGCTCACTGTAACCAAGCGCTAAATCATTTTTCCTGTATTAAGATCTCCATACGCAACAATGCTTTCGCATGTTCATGCTCACTGTAACCATGAGCCAAGCATACCTACGTAACTAAGACAAATATGTGCTAACAAGACCATTTCTGTAACAGCGCCTCGATTCCTGTGGGCTGTTAGTGCACTTTACAAATACAAATAAATAAAAAATAAATAAATTCTATGATCTTAGAGGCCTGCAAGGCTGCTGTCGACTTAGCAGTGAAGATAAGGGGTTGGCATGATCATCATGGGTAGATCCATGCTTCAGGCATATACTTTTAAAGATGACTCTTTGGGTAATTGGCAACCAGTGCAGTGCATGTAAGCCCGCAGATAAATGTATTTTTAAAGAAAAGCATTAGCCTCGCTGCTGAGTACTGCACTCACTGCAATCTGGATATACATTTTTGGATGATAGGCCAAGATAGGCTCTATTACCGAAATTAAGGCATGATGATATGGACACCTTAATGATTGTAAATGTGTAATGTAAAGGAAACAATGGAAGTAGTTACTTATATTTTCCAAGTTGCTGAAAACAGGAGTGAGAGAGGTGTGTCAACACCTGCTCTGTCACGGTCAAGTCTGAATAAAACATGATGCCAGGTTTTTTCACCAGGATGGCAGACTGGACAGTTGCCAACAAATGCCGGCCAGGAATTATTATCACAAGGATGCGAGGTGTCATTAACCATCAAGACTTCAGTTGTAGCTGGATTGATTTTAAGGTAATTGGCATCCATCCAGTTTTTGTCTTCCACCAGGGTTCTTGAGGGTATTAGCAGAGGTTTCTCTCCTGCGACAGCTTTGTAAAACGCTGTATGTCATCAGCATAATTACGAAAAACAAACAGTGGCTTTGGACATATTTAGCCAGTGGAGTCATGTACAGGTTAAAGAGCAGATCTGGAAATTCTCTACTGTTGACGACATGAAGTCTGTTACGCCTAGAGGTGCTTTCCTCTAACGATTCCAGTCCGCGGTCCTTGCTGTCGGAGGGGGGGGGCGCGATCTTGGTGGTGCAGTCCGTGTGAGCTGACAGGGCTGTGCGGACGGCAGACCGCAGGGGTGAGTAGGCTGAGGATGACCTACTGAAGGGTGAAGTGAGTACATTGTGAAGGCTCACTGCTGAGTAGTGCGGGCTGCGGACAGTGTGTAGGTCCGCTATTGACAACAAGCTGAGAGCTGCAGCAATCTGGGGATTTCCCCATTGTTGAGTGTCTTATTAGTGATTGGCGGTGAGTCTGCAAGGTTGGGCAACAGTGTACTGGAGAAACGGACACGTGTTGTAAACTATGAGCAACAAGCAAGCTAGCAAGGATTACTTGCCTTTCTGTGCCCCTCCCCCTGTCGTTAGTTGTTGTTGTGAGTGTCTTATTAGTGATTGGCGGTGAGCTTGAAAGGTTGGGCAACACTGTCCTGGAGACATGGACACGTGTTGTAAGCTTCAAGCAACGAGCAAGATAGCAAGTATTACTTGCCTTTCTGTGCCCCGCCCCCTGTGGCTAGTGTTCCTATAAAGACAATTAGCACTCGCCAATAGCAGATAGGGGGCTTACAGCTTACTGCTGATAGTTTGTCAGCGTTTTTTTTTTACTGCAGACGGAGTACGCACACACCCCTAATTAGGTGAATAGCTTTAGGCACTTGTAGATCAAAGCCTAGAGTCAGTGAAAGTGTGGGAGGTGGCTCCTCCTTAGGGCTTGCATTACAAAGCCAAATTGAACTACCTCTTCACTCTGGAGTATACACATTAAAAGATTGAGCTCATATACCTTCTGAAAAAGTGTATAACATAATAGCATCAGGAGACTGCGGGCCGAGTGCCTTTGATCCTGCTGTTTAGACTAAAGTGGACCCTGCTAAATTGAGTCTTGCTGACAGAATTGAGTTAGTGGAGAACAAGTAGGGTCTACAAGTGGATTGCAGGACATTTGACTTGGATATACAACTTGCCCATTGAAGGAGGGGCACTGTTCAGTCAGCTGTCCGGTCAATTCAAATGCAATCGGGAAGAGGGTTGATTCAGCCTAAATATAATTTTAGAAGAACTACTGTGATTGTGAAAACCCGCAATTCATCAAATAATGAGGGTGAGATGGAAACAACTAAAATTAAAAAGAAATCTAAGAATACCATCTCAGCAAATCAAGGCATGATCACCAAATATTTTCCACAAAATCAGCCCCCAGAAATAAATTCTACTACCATTGAGGAAACAATTGTACTGGATAGTTGCGGCAACGGCTCACTGAGTACATCAAATTTTGAAGATATTGATAATAACTCGTTATTAGAACTATGCCGGAACATTCAAAGAAGCATGACACCTCACCCTGAAGTAATAAAAATCACTAATAGTGGAACACAGATTGACAGATAAATGACCACACCCCCGGGGACATTTATCCCTGAGGGGGGACTAGGTAGACTATCAATCTCTCCTAATTTAGCAATGGTCTCAATAAAGGATGGACCAGATGCTGAAATAGACTGCCTGGATAGTCCTTATCCACGGGCAGCAGAGATAGCTGAGATCCAATCATCAGTAGCATCCTTAAAACTCGCCCTTAAGATTCTGTTGAAGATGTCTGGGCAAATATTGGCCAATATTAACATGCTAAACACGGAAAATAATGGGAGTGAGATAGTTTGTGAAGAAGTGGAAACCAATCTCTCAGAAGCCATTCATATTGCTGAAGAATTTGAAGAACAGCAAAGCTTAGAGATAGACCGGAATCAGAATAGTCCTGAACGGCAAGAATAGTTGGAAAGAGCAAAAGAGCTAGTGCCATGACTTCCCGGTTGGTGGAGCAGGCCCTGCGGGACTTCCCTCTAAGAAAGCCAAGAAAAGGGCAGCGAAAGCCAAGAAAAGGAAGGCAGCTGGTGAGGGCTGCCTAACGAGTTGGCTTTTACCTGATCAAGCAAAGGTGAACAAGCTGGAAGAGGAGACAGACATCTCGGAGGTGGATATCATGTGTGACGATGAGGTTACAATGGTGGCAAAGGAGATAAGTCAACCAGAGGTGATGGAAAATCGAGGAGTTGCAACTGCGGATAACAAAGGGGAGGTTGCAGGGAATTGAGTTTGTCTATCAAGAATCTCTATCAAAGTGGGGACAATAAATGGCTATCACGTTCAGAATTCTTGACAAGACTGAATTCAGTACCACAACTCCGGGTCCTCAAATCTGATGACTTTCAATTTGTGGAACATTTGAAAGGCCCAAATCCTAAAGTATCTGCGCTACATTGCAAATTCTTATCTACAGCTCAATTAATAAGAAATTATAAAGAGGAATTGAGAGCTGTGGACATTGAGGTAGATGCTGATTTGAACGAAATAGATCTGAACTGTCCAGTTGGAGAGGCAAATATTCCTTTGGCAGATAGAGATTGCCCAAGATTACCAAAAGAAAAGAAGGTTGAGGTATCAGATGTCCAACAAGTGTTAAAATGGTTGGTGGAATCACTTCCATATGGAGGTTTGATCATGGGGTGGCTAATACTCTGGGCTCGAGGCAGATGTATTCTAAATTAGAAAGCAATTTGATTGCAGTAGAAGTGATCCTTGACAATAAGGGACCTAAGGGATCGTTCCTACTTGTGAGCATATACAATCCCCCTGGAGCGGTGCAAAGCGAGCAATTGCAAGACGCTCTCCATGATCTCTTGCCGAACTGGTTGATAACATCTGGTATCACAGAGATAATAGTTGTTGGTGATTCTAACTGCCATATGTCTGGACATGGGGGTAACATTCAGAACCCTAAGTTAAATGAGAAGGGAGCTATGGAACATACTAAAAAGGACCCTGAGGGTGGAATATGGGAACACTTGTTGGAGCCTTGGGATATGGAAATGTTAAACGGTAGAACGATTAGTGATTATCCTGGTCATCATACATGGTCAAACGGTATCTCCTATAGCACCTTGGATTATATATTTGTGTGCCCCAAGATTCAACTGTAGGTTGAGGACATGACTGTCATTCCCAATGAATGGAGCGATCATGCCGGTCTGATATTAGAACTTAATATTGCTAGAGGGGAGACTCTTTTTAGCAATATGGGTAATGTGCATACCAATAAGGCTGGCACAAGGATA
The DNA here is from genome assembly GCF_040938575.1 of Ambystoma mexicanum. Taxonomy (NCBI): domain Eukaryota; kingdom Metazoa; phylum Chordata; class Amphibia; order Caudata; family Ambystomatidae; genus Ambystoma; species Ambystoma mexicanum. The sequence continues at coordinate 745,315,735 of NC_090928.1, forward strand.
TCCTGGTCAGATAAAAACTTAACTCATGCCATGGAAGCTCTGGCCTTGGATAGACCATATTGTTTCCAAATTTTAATGAGATGACAATTAATACCATAGAGGATTAGATTTATGCCTTTGCAGGAAAGCATGCTGCTGCTCCTATGGGGGTTATGATAAGATCAGAGGATAAAAAACTGCCCTATGATAAGACGATCAGAAATGCGAAAAGGAAACTTAGAGCAGAGCTTCGCAATGCCAGGAAATCAATGCCCCCCCCCTGGAGGTATTCTATGCAAATATAAGGGGGATTAAAAATAGATATAGATCAGCCATTAAGGCAAAAAGAATGGCTGATAAGAATGGCAAAGACTGGTGAAGACCATCTGCGAAGGAAAGACTCGCAAAATCTGGTCCCTCTTGGGCGAGGCCCGAGGTATAGTGAAAGGTTCATTAGCAAATCCTATTGATGCTATGGTGTGAACACAATTTCTGGAAAATTGGAACAATAAGTCAGCGGATGAGAAATTAACATCACTAGGTAGTCCTCCATTAGTGGTACCTGTCAATATATCACATGAAGTCATATTGAATAAGATCAAAGAATTAAAGTCATCCCGAGCACCAGGTCCTAACGGTTTGGCCAACATTGTCATTAAATCTCATCCTGAGTTTTGGGCCAACCTGCGGGTTATCCTATTTCAGAAGATCTTAAAAATAGGTAAAATACCCCGATCATGGCAAACGGTCATACTTATCCCAGTGTTTAAAAAGGGAAACCGTTAGATCCAAGCAACTATAGGTTGCTTTCAATGTTAGACGCCAGAGGGAAGATATTTGCCTCACTCTTGCTAAAATAACTACAGTTGTGGGTGGAGGACTCAGGCATACTATCCAAATTCCAACATGGGTTTAGACAGGGATATTCCACCTCCCACAATATTGTGGTAATGGACCTGCTATGATCTAGGGCTAGGAAAGGGGGGGCCTCTCCCCTGTATGCCTTATATATAGACTTCACAGCAGCGTTTGATTCAATGCCTAGAGATCACCCGTGGTGGAAATTGAAATCCATGGGTTGCCCAGAAGGTCTGTTATATTATCTCAGACTATTACACCAAAACAACACAGTAAAATTGAAACTAGATCAAGAAGGTCGCACTACAGCTAAAGTTTGCCAAAACAGGGAAGTAAAACAAGGTTGTGTTACAGCGCCTTTAATATTCAATCTATATGTTTATGACATCACGGTAGTAATATTTGCTACAAAAAATTGCCCTCCCAAAATTGGCAAAACCATCTGCCCCGTATTGGCCTATGCAGATGATCTGGTAATCTTCGACTATACCATTAGTGGGATTCGTAGGTCGGTGGAAGCTCTCGGGGAATATGCTGAGGTCAACGGCCTTAATATTAATCTGGAAAGGACAAAGGTTATGAGGTACACCAATGAGAAAGTATCTTGTGTGCAGCTTGCGGTAGGCACGGTGAACATCTCATATGCCCCTCAATACCGATACCTGGGTATCGACTTCGAACTTGCTGGTGACTTTGTGGCATGTAAACAAGCGCGTACCATTCAAGCAGTACAATTAACTGCCCTGTTTTACAGATTTACCATCAAGCAGGGCGGTTTCATGCTAAGAGGCATCTGCCAATTATATGTGCAAGCTTTTTCCCCGGCCATAACATACGGATTGGAAGCTCTCCTTGAGATTGATCCTAAATGGCTTCAGATGATTGCAGGGAGATTCTGGCGCCATATTCTTGGTCTGCCCCCTGCATCCCAATGGCTTTGATAAGGCTAGAGCTTGGGCTGATCTCTTTAAAGGCTATAGTGCTGAAGAAACGGGCAGCACTATACCTAAACATGACCAGAGACACAAGCAATGGACTATTAACAGCTGTACACCAGGAAATGGCTAGGGAGAACACTCCATGTACAACTATTGGTCAGATGACTAAATTGCTTACTGTAATAGGATGGCATTCGAGGGGAAGGAGCTATTCAGATAAGGCACATAGAGCATTGGGAAAACAAATAGATCTCTGGGATTGGCTAGAGAACTATGACCATCTGAGGAGCCTAAAAAGTGATCAGTTTGTGCATCACAGACTGTATGAGTTTATGAAGCCCCAGAGATACTTGAACTTCTGTCCATCAGTAAGACTCAGACGTTTTATTCTATTGCTTAGACTGGAGCAATTGCCCACTCTGATGATCACAGGGAGAAAGGATAACATTGCCGCAGAATTTCGAATTTTCCGCTTGCGTAAAGTATAAGACCAGTTAGAGAAAGCTAAACATCTCCTGACAGAATGCCCTACAATGACTAGTACGATCTATTTCCTCCTGGGTAAATATGTCAACGATCACGAGTGTATTAAGGATGAACCTTTCTGGCACCACTGTGTTAATTCCAATAGTATGAGTCTGTTGACAGCTTTGTATAACATCTGGCTGAGAGTGGAAGCTGGTTTAGGTATAACCTTATAAGAAGCTGATTAAGAAATGTGTTTTTGAATTACCTGAAAGTAAGATATATAATTATATGTTTATGGTTTTATGTTATTCTTTTGTTTCTAATTATAATATGTAGCTGTATATTTATAGCTGTATATAAGTTTGTGTAAAGTTTATAATGTAAACTATATCACAATACATATTAATTTAATTGGTCAAAGCTATTTGTTATAAAGTAAAATAAGTCAAGCTGGCCCACAAAATATAAACCCACATTGGTTTATCAAAGGACCTGTAGGCCATTGCACATAGGTCAGTTTGAGGAATTGGGATGCATTGGGCCCAGATATTTTTGCAGCGTCTGTAGTTTTCACTCATTGCAAGGATTTGCAAAATAAAGCACCATGAACGAGTATGGCATCGTTAAGGTAGGATTTTTACCCTTAGTCTTTGGCACTTGGCAATATCGGTAAATGAAATGCAAGGACGTAATGAATTGCAGCGCATCTTAGAGGAAATGCTCTGAATTTGTGTTCAAGAAGTGATTATGTACCACTTCTTGACCTGCGTTTAGCCCTAATAGAAGCATGATTGAATCCACTGTCAGACTCATCTTATATTTACTGGGCTGCTGTTGGCAATGTGCCACGAGTTAAGCAGCATATGTACACCCACATAATATACATATGAATTGGAATGATAAAATACCGTATTAAGCATCTTGAACTTATTCAAATTTCACATTCTGACATACTTTGCTTAGAGCCTTTCTTTCACTCTTGCCAATTATGCCACATGTATTAGGATGATATATTATTTACAGAGATAATCAAAAAGGTAGTGGCCTGGACAATAGGGCTATGCAAAATATTTTGCTCTTAGGTCATAATGTCATAGTTGGACTTCATGCTTCCTAATGTTTCCCAAATCAGAGAAAAACTGCCAGCAAACCATGATCGGTTAAAATGATTAACTTCGTAAAAACCTACCACTGATGTGATTTTTTGATTGCACGTACTGGTAAATTGTCCTTACTCTCCCTCATAGGCCCAAATACAAACACATATGCACACATGCATCCATGACATCTGAAATATCCTTCTGTAGGCTACCACACACACACACAACTTTATGTCATATGAGAACGAACAACGCCCATTTTTTCCAGGCAGCCGCCTCTCTTCTGCAAGGCACAGGTGAATCCGACCACTGGAGTATATTATGTGCAAGAGAAACGGGGTGAAATAAAGCCGAGGGGACTCAATATTCTCAAACAATAAGCATATTCATTTCTATGGTGTACGTGTGTTGAAAGAGTCACAACTTTCCCACATACTAATTTGCACAACATTCCCAAATTTTTACGCAGCATGAACTAAAGATTAGACAAACTAATTGTATTCCAGAATCATTGTGTGTCTTCCTCCATTTTCATGCCTGAAACTGATCTACAAGTTCTATTAATAGACCAACGAAACTCATCCATGTACATAACAACGTGCTTGTGTCAACATGAAGAGGTATGCATGTTAACGTGCTTGGGAAGCTCATTGTGGATTTCCACCCGGTCTTTCTCTCCCTGGCCATTCTTCCTTGTTACAGAATGGTGCAGCTCGGGCTATTGCTTTCCAGCATTGCTCCCTGCCAAATCCACCTTCCTTTCAAATCCAGAGACACCAAACCATCAGCGTGCCACACACGTGCGCTAGTTTGCAATTCCCTGTGAGCTGTGCTACGTCGCATTTGAGCGCCACATGCCAGCAGTTAACATATACATACCACCAGACCGACAATTCCTCCATGAGTGTACAACAAGGGACAATAAAGTGCTTGCAGTTATAGGGGGTTGGCAAAATGATGAAAATCAATCAAAAGGGCAGTGAGCAGACCTGCCTGAGGAGCCTGCCCCCCACACTTTGAAAACAATCAGTCCTCCAGTGTCACTAGAAGCCATACTGTCTAGGTATTTCAATAAAAGTTATGCCTATTGCAAATGTGGCTAGTACTCCTTCTATTACCATTAGCCAGGGATATGAAAGTCTCACTCAATGTGATATCAAAGCTTGGAGGTGTTGGTTACACAGAGCTTGCTGCTAGGGCAGGTGCTCAACCAACTGAGCTATCCAACCATATACACATACATAGGATATGGGGACTACTGTTGCTCCCCTTAGGCCTACTTGCGAGGAGTATTTAATGGATGTGGGTGTGGCATGCATGAGGCTTGCCTTCCTATTTAACGACCATGCATGGGAGAGTTGGGGAGCGAGCGTGTGGGCGAGCGAAATTAGAGCTGAGCAGGTTGGGAGAACAGACATGGGCCCTGGGCCTCACTGCTCTAGCGCTCTCGCTCAGGCTCAGTGATGTGCCGCAACTAGCAATTAAGTGCTATGGTTATACAGCTGGCAGTGGCAGTGCCAGTGCATGAACTTCTACCTTACATAGTGCATCAAAATTTCAGCAAAGTCAAACAAAAGTGACACATTATAAAATTCATAATTTTCTGATCCTTACCCTTAAGGCCCAGTAAAGGTACCATTCTTTGCGCTCTAGCAAGAGAAATAAAAGCAGGCCTTGCAAATTTTTAAAATTCGCACTCAACCTGCAGGGAGAGTTACTTAGGTTACTTAGTTTACATACTCGACCAAAGAGAAATGCACTCGCCCCAAGGTGACAACATATTTGCCAGCACTTTTTGTAAAATGGCGCGTGTCGCCATAAGCCACTTCGTATTTGGTGCAATGCTCCCAAGCACACACAGTGAAACTTGCATTTGCCATTTACTGCAAATAAAGTGTGTTTGCAGTAAATGGAAAATAAGTTTCTAACATCCCCCTATTCACCAGAAAGGTCGAGTATCATGCAAATGGCACTCGCCCTTCATAAAAACTACTAGCCAATGCCAGCAGGCTAGTATATTTTGCAAGCCCTCTAAAAATGAATCATTTTGGGCCACAGAAAGCAATCCAACTCCATCTCAAGGTTACAATTCTCTGCACTCTGTGAGCTGATGACTGAGCATGCGTGTACCTGCAGACCAGTTGATGACATAACGCATGCCAGAGAGTTTAAATTGGGTGATTTTTATTAGCACGGGCAGCAGTAAGCTGCAAAAAAAGCACTGCGCATTACGTCACGCAGATGCCCTATGGCGTCCCAGGTCATTCGTATTAAATGTAAAGTGTAAAGGTTTCAGTGCTCCACTCAAATTTATTTGTCCATCCACTAAACGCAAGCTACACATATTACACATTATTGATTTTAGTACAATGTGGAATATGCATGTATTTGTTAATTTTAATACTGACCGACTCTTACCAAAATAAAAACGGCCCACATCGGTTGTTACTGCCAGACTGGTTTGGCCCCAGGCCTAACACCCGACCACCCAGTTCAACGTTGTCTGAGAGATCGGCCCATAATTATTTAAGTCAGCTGAATACATATATGATTTATTGAGTGAGGGGCATGCCACATTTTATTTGAAAACAATCCAGTACTACATCTGTTGCTAAAGAGAAATTGAAAATATGGATGTACATTGTATAACATTATAACATGGCATGCTCAGTTTTACCAGTGGGCGCAAAAATGTCATCAGGTGAACGGGAACGCCATGTTTAGCTTAATAGTAAGATCTTCCAAAGCCAGCGGACTGAAGTTGCGAGAGCTCATGTGATGAGTCACATGAATGCACATTTCGTCAGGCAGGAAAGTAATACAGGGGGCTAAGTTATCGATGATATTGCTAATGTTATTCATGAAATGGTTAGAGAGTAAATCCACCAGATCTTCAAAGGCAGTGGTGGAAGATGTCAGGGCAGATGTGGTTCGTAGCTCATCAACAATCTGGGATATTTCTTAATGCACGTTTGTAGTGTGATCCATTCTTTAATAAAAGTATGTGTGTTTGCATTATGAAATGAGGCTTTATAATAGTGACGTTCTCTTTGAAATGGATCAGAGTTGGTTTGCCATTTGCTCTCACGTTTACGAGGGACGCTTACACCCATGTATTAGCCTTCTTCGTAAAGCATTTCTTGCTGTACTCAGTTTTACTCTTACCATGTGGCTTTAATGTCACCAACTTGTCCCGAAAGGTTCTCGTTCAGTTGGTGGAATAGCATATTAGATGAAAAAGAACATGCTGTAGGTGGCTCAAGACAGGTCTTTTTGTCGTTGAAAACTGGTGCTCTAGAAAACCTTTTACAGCAGCAATTAGAAGATCTTGATTTCTGGCAGTTCTTAATACATAACAGTGAAGTTAATATTGTAGGGCAATTCAAAATGGTCAGACCATAGGACTTTATTAATGGGATCACCTAGGAATCTTCTGGGAAAGATGAAATAATGTATTCCTGAGACTAAGGTCCACTGTCCTAGAAGTGTCTGCTTTCCATAGAAAATAGTATATCAGGACTAATTGCACTCTCAACCCCAAGGTTGAAATCCACATTAATAGGCAAGTATTGGAGCTCCGAATTGCTGCTACAACTTCAGAGATAGCTTTAGTATAGACTTGTCATCAGGGACTCAACCAAAAGGGGGAGTGTCCCACGAGTTGATGTTCAGGTTACCACAAAATAGCGAACACACAACCGTCATGTCCTGCCAATACCTAAGGAAGGATCTTGTAATCAGGTGGAACTAAATCACTGATGACAGATGTATTGTTGGCAGACATTCAGGTTTCTGTTAAACATAGAATGTCATTATTGTGCGCGATGATGAAGACAGGGCAGTTATTAACCACTGTGTAGGCATTAACAATGGTTTAGCATTAGTGAGAACAGAATGGAAGATAACGTCGTGATCATGTCCAATGGCCATTATCTTTAGAGAAGAGGGTCCTAGACAAAGGTATAATGCAATAGAGATTCTCAGTCTTTACAATCCAAATTGTGTATTCGTTTGAGGAACAGTGCAGAGAAATGTCCTGTAAAATCTTACTAATAACTGTACCTGTCTCTGAATTGAAATGAGCAGCATCCCTGGGCTTTGGGCTTATAAGGGGGCGAATGGGCACAGAGGGTTTGCCTTGGGCATGCCCAAAGTGTGCATCTGCTGCACGGAATCATGTGAAGGGAAATGTATGTGTCTGGCAAGGCAGGGGCTGTCAATATGGAAAAGGATCATCAAAATAAAAAGCGGATCAAAACCCCCATTTAAGAGCAGAAGGTACGATTTGGAAATCATCATCTGGAACCTATATAGGGGCAGTCTGCATTCAGGTGAAAAACATGAGGTCACAGAGCATTGGGACAGCAAAGGTGAAATAGGTCAGGTAGATCCACACCAGCTTCATATATACAAATTGTACTGCGTTTGTATCCCTTGTTTTCCTCCGGTGACTTCATTAAAACCGGAACTCTTTTCAACAGTACTGCTTCTAGAAATCAATTTTTCTCAAATGGGTAGAGGATCGAGCTCGGCTCAATGGGAGTGCAATCCCGAGCATTACCGAATACGCTTTTTCTTTTTTCATATATATTACACGGCCTGCAGTAGCAGCCGTGTAGTTATGGTTAAGTTGCTCAACCCATAGGAAGTGAACTTTTTGGGTGGCTTATAACTTTGCCCTCCCTGGATGAATCCTCAAGAAACTGTCCATAAAAATTATATGGCCCCGTCAGATTGCGTATGCAAAGATTGGTGAGGTTTCTTGTAGGGGGCGCAAAGTTATAGGGCGTTCCCAAAATGTGTGTTTTTTTCCCATAGACGCAAGGAGAAAAGAAATGTGCTCACGTCTACAGCCCAAACCACTGGATGGATTTTCACCAAATTTGCAGCAGGAGCAGCGGCTTGGTCCCGAATACGTGCTTTTGTAAATTTGGTGCACATCCACCCGGTAGTTTTATTTAAAACGACCAAAAAGTAGGTACAAAAATATTAGTGATATCTGGGTTCGGCCTGCAGACTCACTTCCCTGTTTGGTCCGCGGACGTGCCTCCGATTGGCTCAGAGGGCGGCGTGATGTCCATGGTCATTGGACACGCCTGCTGATTGGATAGTGAAAAGCATGAGGGGCGTCTGATTTTTGGAAATGCCTGCCATGTTAGATTTATGGACAGCCACTGGTGTTCGCGAACATCGCAGTAAAACATTTTAAAAAAACACAACATTGCACTTCTCAAAATAATGAAACAATCTCTGGAGAGGTGAGGGGTGGTGAGGATGGGATATGGCCTTAAAAAGCACAAAAAACAGGTGTTGTTTCAACTCTGATGTCCGCAAACATTTGAGATGTTCGGGGACATCTATGTCTATTTCTGCATTATAGGGTTGGTGAAAAGCACTTTATGGATGGCTTATAACTTTTAGGCCATTCAATGAAACGGTTCCATGTCTTAAAATCGCTGCAAAAATGGCAGTGAATAGAACATATTGCGGCAAAAATGCTGTGGTTTTCCCGCCACAATCATGTAAAGGACACCCCCGCAACCCCTGGACCCATTATACCATTTAAATGGAGTGGAGGACACCCCCGCAACCCCTGCTCCCCTTAAATGGTATAATGGGGTACACCTTTACCGGGTCAACCACAGCATTTTTGCCACAATTTTTTTACCAGCGACATTTTTGCTGAGATTTTATTACCTGATCCCAATGAAACTGCATGAAAATGTGGTATATCATTGCAGACCGGACTCAGAATGGTTCTGCAAAGTGTGGTGCTGTTCTGCCAAGTGGGATCAAGATTCGATGGGGTCTCAAAATATTTTAAAGGCTTATAAATGTGGTGCCGTGTGATGAATATACACAACATTTGCAAAAAGATTTTGAACCTAATGTTTTTGAAAAGTTGCGTGGGATTTTGCCAAGTGGGGGCAAAATTAGAGGTGGGTGTCAACATTTTCATAATGATTATAGACCGAACCCTGAATGTATGAGCAATTCTGAACGGATTTTATTACATGATAATTTTATGTAAGTACATTTTGACACTTTTCAAAAAATAAAACATGGTGGATTTGCAGCAAACACGTGTAAGGAGCATTGGCAAGGACCTGAAAGCATGGTTTTGCAAATGTGTCTGTGTTTTATTTTTCATGAAAAGTGTCATAATATAGGTATAAATAATAGTGATATACTTATTTTTTGCAATTAACACTTATGTGAGTCGTTATCAGCAGATAGGCAATAGACAAACCAAACAATGCTCGCAACATTTTTAGATGGCTTATAACTTTGTTGCCATTTGTCAAATGTGGACAAAGGTTTTCAGAAAGATTATAGACCGAACCTTGAATGTTTGTGCAAAGTCTGAATGGATTTTGTCAAGTGGGGACAAAGTTATATGATTATTTTATATACGTACATTTTGACACTTTAAAAATAAATAAAACATGTGCAGATTTGCAGCAAACTCGTGTAAGGAGCATGATTTTGCAAGTTTGTCTGTGTTTTATTTTTTGAAAAGTGTCATAATATATTTGCAAATTATAGTGATATACCTTTGGTGTATGAGGTGTAGCCTGTGGCCATGGGCTGTGGCCAGATTGTCCGGGTCATGGCCTAAGGCCCGGACAATCTGGCTACTGGCCATGACCAGGAGGGACCTGCAATGGGGTTAAAGTGGGCATGGCCACCAGGGATATGTGGTTAAGTTTTTAGAAATTGGTATAGGCTTGAATGAGAACAAAAATCTGCTTGTGGGTACAGGTTGAAGTGCTGGATGGGATTGCAGCAAATATGCACAATGAGGGTCAGCAAGAACTTCAAAGCATGGTTTTGCAAATATGTCCTGTGTTTAATTTTTTTGAATGTGTGAAAGTACACAATACAGTGATATAACATTGGTGTCTGGGCAATGGGCCTGGCCGTCAGCAAGGAGAAATGTGTATTGTAATTTGCTTATTGTGGCATTCGACATGGCCAAAGCAATAGGTTTGAATGGGAAAAAATATTGTGCTTGCGGTTACAGCGTGAAGTGGTGGACAAGATTACAACAAACTTGCACAACGACCATTAGCAAGTACCTAAATGCATGTTTTTGGAAATGTGTGTTATGTTTTATTTTTCCAAAGTATAAGAATGTAAGTAGAAAAACTAGTGATATACATTTGGTGTCTGGGTAGTGGGTTTGGCCCACTGCAAACACAAATGTGCACTCTGATTTGCTTATAAGGGAATGCGGAATGGTCAAAGCACATGCCCCATGGATTTGCATACTGGCCATGGCTGCAAGCCATCAGCACTGGCCACTAGTTACATTATTAGTGTGTCGTTCACACTCAGCTAGGATACAGGTAGGTGCAGTGAATAACAGGGGTGGTTTGGTTCGGCTAGGGTTATGGTTGACCCTTATGCTGTAGGAAATTGGACGACAAATTGCATCCCCAGCATGTACTGCTGATAATGACAGACATAATGTTTCTTAAAGGAGGTTTATAGTTCTTTCATATCTATGACAAGAGGAATTATTGATAAGGGTCATTCGTAAATAGTGATATTCTGATGCACTCATTTCTAAGGACCCTTCATCATATCTGCCTCCTTGTCCTGTAGGAAAGAGTAGAGGAAAAGAACATGCTTCTACACTTTTTTCCCATATGCTCATTGGGATCCTTTGGATTGACGCATTTGATATGGTCTTCAATTATGTCATTGGAGCGTAGTGGGTAAATTGAATACTGCTCTAAAATGTTGGCTGCATTAACAGGATTTACATGTTCAAATTAGCCAGTTGCTTGTGAATATCAAATTATTTGGGTGATTTCTCTTAAGTTTTCCTCTATGTTTATATCCTTGTAGTATTCATTGTTTTCTTTCAGTTATAGGGCTTCTCTAATTTTCTTTAAATCGACTAGTTGTTGCTAAATATATTTGTCTTTTGTTGGTACACCATTAACGAGTGCAATCAAAGAGGAACTATTGGTCATTGTACTCTTAGAGTTTCTAAATTTGCTTTAAGATCTAATGGCAAATAAACTACTTTGCCACAGATGCCCTTTAGTAACTGAGATGGAGGTAATTTGGCTGTTTTCGGTTGAAGGCGTAGTATAGCTTGAAATGGGTGTCCTGTATGAATTATAATGCTCTCATGCAGGTTATGTTATTGGGGAGCCTTTGGAAGTGGGAATATTTCTATGTTATTAGTGATAGCACATGATGGCATTTGGTTATTGTCAAGCTATGTGTTGCAGTGCTTGGAAAGTACTGAGGGGTCACTTATTTTGTATTTATTTTCTGTGTTAGGTATAAAGCTAATTGTAACCATTGTCATTCCTCATTGCCCTCTATTTTGTAGCCCATATCTACTATTTAAGTGCTCTTTTTATAAAAGGTTCTGCAACAACAGACACATACTTGGTCTAGTATTACAGCAGATGTGTTTTGAAACTCAGATATTTCTCTTTTTTAGGTGTTTGTTATGAGATTGGTGTTTGTGAGGTTTTCGCTAATGTTTTCTGAAGTTACTGAATTTTCTTTGTCTATTTCAGCACCAAAGTACTTACTTTGGATGTGCTCTATTTCTTGAAGGAGTTTTTTGGCTGTTCCATGTAGGATAATGTTATTTAAATTTTGGAGTTGTAGAGCAGGACCTTTTGCGTAGTATGGTCTATGCATAAGATTTCATATATAGCAGAATGGTGTGTTGGTAACATTCTGATGTGGTGGAAGGTGCTTTTGCATGCAGTTCCTAAAATGCAGGCTAATGAATTTCCTCGAAGTCCAGTGTGGCTGCGCATTGGACAATGGTTTTAAAGTGTTCATTTTACTTTTGTCTGTTAGTATCACATAGTGATTGAGAAATCATCGTAAACATGTAAAGGTTTTTTGGCGTATGCTACACATTGAGCTGCATGTCCATTTGTGCACTAGGTGGTTTGTTTGGGCGAAAGGAAAATGTGTTAGAAAGTTTGTTGGGGACGTTTTTTCAATAAGGGTTTCTTTTTCCATACTGCTGCCTCCTAGCATTTCATACCCTCGGCCATCACTGTCTATTGTTTTTTTCTGTTGTTGTTTGCAAGCCTCTTCATTGAAATATGGTTCTGTGCTGTGTGTGTGAATCCATTCACCTTCACAGAAGTTTGAAAAGGTATCTATATTGACATTGTGCATGTTTAGAAGTACTTTTTTCCAATGTATTAATTCATTTAGTTAGTGGTTTCATTCTGTTTAAAATCAATATAAACAATGTTCTCTTTAGTAGAAATGCAATGTCAATTAGAGCTTCGATGATTAGTCTCCTGCTGTAATTTGTAAGGGTAGATCAGATTTTGTTATAAGAGTGTGAAGAACTCTATGGTGGAAATAATTTTGTAACTTGAATTTTTTGGATTGCGCTACAGTAGCTACGTTAACACTGGTAGATATAGTGTTAGGTTCGTTAGTAGTTCTGCTTTCCTTTGTACATCCTTTTTTACTTTTAGTTTTTGCAAGGGGGACCTCGCCTTTTTTATTTGTGCCTGGTTTAGTTTTGTTGAGTGAGGTTACTAGCTCTTTTGTTTTAATGTTTTCTATACATTGTTTCAGAGGTGGATGACTATATGGCTTGCTTTTATTCTTATCTGCACTATTTTTTCTTTTTTCTTTCTATTCTATGGAATTTGTTTTAGTAGGAATTTTGTTGCGTAGGTTGGGAAAAATGAAAGTTTGGGTTTCAAAGTTGTGGAATGTATATGCCTGTATGGTGCATGGGTATTTATTTATTTAAATTTATATAGCGTGCAGCAGCCTTGGGGCATTGTGGTGCTGTTACAGAATACCTGCTTGGTACAGGCATACTTTAGAAGTGCAACAGTACAGACAGTCATGAAAAGATGCATATTCAATTGGTTACAGGGGAACAGCATAACAGGAATGAAAGAATAGGGCAGGTTACAAGTCGGTGAAAAGATTAGTTGAACAACTTGGTTTTCAGCTTTTTAACGGAACAGGATGTAGGATTTTTCGTTTCTGAGTGTAGCCGAGAGGGCGTTCTAGTTTTTAGATGCTAGGTGTTGAAAGCTGGAGCCTCCTGCTTTAGCCCTTTTGAAAGAGGGGACATAGATTTGGTTAGTGAGGTGGGATCTGATAGGTCTGGATGAAGAGATGTGGGTGATCCTTTCAGATAGGTAGGTGGAGTGTGTTAAGTGAGAGGCATTTGTGAGTAATGGCCAAGGTTTTCACCAGAATGCGTTCTTTAAACGGTAGCCACTGAGCATTTTATCGTGCCTGGGAGATGTGTTCCCTTTTTGGAATACTCAAAGCTGCTCTGAGAGCGTGGTTTTGAGTGACTTGTAGCTTGTTTAGATTTTTGGCCGAGGTGCCTAGGAATAGAACATTACAGTATTCAAGCTTAGTGGTGAAATGGAATGCATTCAGAATTTGGTACGAATACATACACAAATCGTTCATTAGGGATGTGCTCTTGTGAAATATGGTTGCAGGTATGTTTCCACATGTCTGAAATCGGGAATTCTTGTTGATCGTTCTTTGTGTTTATGGTGAATGTTCCATTCCTGCACAGTAGTCCAATGCTTCCCTTATACCTGAGACACTATAGGTGCTGTCAAGATTATTTGTGCCATTTGTATGAAGGACGCGCATTTGCAAACACAACTGGTCCGAACCATTTAGGTAAATGTTGTGAACAATTGTTGGCAATTAGAAGAGAAGATTGATTGCTACATTTGAATGCATAGCAATTTACTGCAGTTGTGTTGCTGAATTTAAATGGACCAGAGAGTTGTGGCTCTGTATACTTTGATGGGCCTGCAATTGTTTTTCAAGAAGAGACATTTGTCTCTGTCTTCTGATTGACATGCAGTTGTTTTCAGACTAGAGAGTTTGTGCTTCTATTATTTGATGGACCAGCAGTTGTTCTTTGCAGGGAAAGTCAGCATTGACTTTGTTTGCATCAAAGTTAACTATGAATAGATCATCAAGTGTACAGAGATGAGAAATAGCTATGTAACTCATACCTTCATTGAAGACTGTGCCGCCAAAGTCAATCAGTGTATGGTCTACAGTTAGCAGTTGCAACCTGTGATTAGTGACAGCATCTGCAAGAGTTAGAGAGAATTGTTCTCTGAGTACATAAATATCTTTGAAAAGAAGGAAACGTGCAATTGTGTGACCTATTTGTTTAACTTCTGCAAGTTCGTCAAAGTGGATGTTGAAAAACAGAATGTTATCAGGTCAATATTTCGGAAGCTAACAACTGTATCAGTTGCTCCATTGACTAAACCTTGTTCTACGTCAAGGTTATGTTTTAGAATGACTCTGCAGTTTAGACACAATTAATAGCCACTGCTAACACAGAAGCCAATGAAGCATTGTGTCCTGTCAGATGGTTTATAGCCACAGGTACCAACCATATGATGGGTAACAGCCATGATTATGAGCAAGCCAAAAAGGGCATCATGCATTTTTGGCAGGTGTAGCCGCATCTATTTCTATCGCTGTAGCCACAGGTATAGCAGTTCTAACTACTGTGCATTGATCATGTTGTTGCATTGACTTTACAGCACACAATTTCACATGGGTTTATGATTCTATATCCTTATCTTATTTGTACCTTTGTGTTGTTTCATTTAATACACTTTGGGAATATGTCTTGTTGAACGTGTCATAATGTTACGGGTAGTCGCGACTACTGGCGGTTGACTTGACCTGCAGCTATGAATTCGCCATTCATACGTCGTGCTTTGTGGTAGACTTCAATAGCTACGGATATGAACCCATTTGTTTTACCTGCGGCTACACCTGTCTGTATTTTGGTGCAGTGATCACGTTATATTATGGATGTTTTGGCACAGATTTGTGCATGTTTTTCTGTTTGGATGTTCTTACCTGAAGGGTAGTGTGCAATTATTTGCAATTCTTTGTAATAAGTGATTTTCAGTACATCTGATACATTTTACATGTAGCAGCGTCTATAGGCGGGTTTCGTTGTATAGTTGGGATTATAGCCGCAGCTATGTAATTTGGAAAAATTAGAAAACAATAAAAGATGTTTTTAATGTAGTGTGTATATATTGTATAAAGTATTCTTTGGAAAATTGTGTTGGGGATTATTTATTGATATAGCTTGTAATAAAAATGTCTTTGTCATTTTAATTGTTTGCTTTCTACAGTCCCCTTTTAATGGTATTGAATTGTGAAAGTTATGCAAATAACATTTTTCTGAAGTTTTGAGAGTCTGATCGCAGAGCTCAGAGTGTGCACATGTTCTGTGTTTGTTTACAGTGACGATGTATTCATTATTTGAAGCAGCTCAAAGTGAGTTTTGATAGTCTGTTTTTATATATTTTTTTGTACAGTTTGAATTATTGTGTTTGTAAGATAAGTGAAGTATGTTCAAGTGTCTTGTTTGGTCAAGTTTATAAGTATTGATTGGAAAGTAGGGTTTTCTATATTTTACTTCAGTGTTTTTAGGAGAGTGATGAAGCAGTAGCACATGTTATGCTATGCTTCTGTTTGACAGAAAATACGTTTGCAAATAAAGGTTGTTTTTCTGTGACATTGGAAGATTTGATATGAATGAGGGTGCATAAGAAATCGTAGTGTGAACCAAGCAGTATAACTGTACCCTTGACAAATACTGCGGCTGTGTATGTGCGCTTTCTAGTTTTTGGATTGATTGGTTGATATTTTATTTATTTTATGCTCATACACAAGTGTTTCAGAGCATGGCCAGACAAAGGAGGGGAAACAAGGGAGAACAAAAACAATGATTGTACTAGGCCCACTGACATTGAGAATACGCAAGTGCGTAGGAGAAGGAGGAAGGAGAAGTGATGGGAGGGGGAAGAAGTGGAAAGTGCAAAGGAAGGAGAAAGCAGATAAGTGATAATTAATACAAATAAATAAGGGCAACAAATAGAGCAGAGCAAAGGAGAAAACAGATAATAAATAATACAAATAAGTAAGGACAGCAAACAGAGGTAGTGCAGTCTGCAAGATGCAAGTGATAGGATAAGGCAGTAGACAGGGTATGTCTGATAAGTGCAGGAAGAAAAATAAGGGGGGGCTTTATGGGCACAGATACAGACCCCAGTGCAAGGAGTTGCCCAAAGGCAGTGCAAGAGGGTGGCAAGGTGAGCAGGTACATGGGCCCGGAAGACATAGAGTAAACCAGGTGTACAGTGGCACGATGGAGCAGATCAGCAGGGAAGAGAGAAGGCGAAGGCAGAAACAAAGAGGAAGATCTTGAGGAGCATCAGGAACCGGAGTGGTTCTCCTCAAGTTTCAGTATAGCAGGGAGGCTGTTCCAGAGGGAAGACAGAAATCTACCCCAGCTCGTTTCTTAGAAAAGCAACTGACTCTGAGGGAATTTGAGGTAAAGGAGCAAAGAGCTCAAGAGGGGAGGTATTTGCAGAGTGATAGATGAAGGTATTTTGGACCCCGGCCCCAGACAGCCTTGTAGATAATGCAGAGGTTTTGTATTTAATCCTTGTATACACTGGGAACCAATGGAGGGATCTCAGAGCTGGAGAGATACAATCCCAGGGTTTAAGGCCGAGGACAAGTCTTGCAGTCCTGTTTTGGATTAGTTGCAGAGGGCGGGAAGTAGAGGCAGGTAGAACAAGTCAATGGGCTGTGTTCGTGCTGGAAGAGAGTTTCCCAGACCCCCCTCTGTTTTGCATACCAAGTAACTTTAGGTCTCACCCTAAGTTGCCAGGGGAATCCAGACGTGGACCCCTTGCTCACTGCTCTTAGAGAGGCACAGCTTCACCTCACTGATGATGCCCAACTAGGCTGAAACACTTGTATGGGGTTGCTGTGGTACTCTTGTTCAGAGGAGAATTGCCTACCATTTTGGTGCTGGACTGCCCCTGGGCAGGACAAAGACTGATATGCGGGGAAATTTCTTCTCTGTGAAAAGAACAGTGAGCTAAAGAATTGGTTGAGGCTCTCCCAGGGGCCATCCACCCAAGAAGAAGACAATGGCTGTGTTTGTGCTGGTAGAGAGTTTCCCAGACCCCCCTCTGTTTTAGATTTAGAAAGAGGCTGTTACAATAGTCCAATCTAGAGAAAACCAGCGCTTGAGAGACAGTAAGATTCTGGGGGAAGAAGAGGAAAGGTTGAGTACCTCTATGGAGGTGCAGTAAGAAGTTTGACTTTTTAGAGACATCAGAGATGTGAGAAGAGAAAGAAAGTGTAGAGTCAAAGGTGACCCCCAGGTTCTTAGCCTTGCAAGTGGGGGTAGGAGGAGGGCCAAATGAGGCTGGCCAGAGATTGAGGGGAAAGGAGGGTGAAGGTGTGCCGATGAGGAGGATCTCCGTCTTGCTGGCATTCAAACAGAGATCATTGGTGGCACACCAATCTTGAATGGCAGTTAGACAATCAGAGATGAGAGAAAGAGAGGAGGTGGCCAAGAGCAGCCTGAATATAATTTGAGTGTCATCAGCATAGTACTGGAAATTGGAGCAGGAAGTGGCAATGCAGTGGGCGAGAGTTTCCTGGTATTGGTTAAAAAGCCAGGGCAAGAGGTTAGACCCCTGAGAGGAAGATAGAAAATAGGAAGGACCCAATTTGCACATGAGAGGGTCGATCAGAGAGGAAAGAGGTCAACCAGGCCAGAGCCAGACCAGTGATACACAGGTTATCACAGAGACGGTTGAGCAGGATGGTTTGATTGACCATGTCGAAGGCAGAAGAGGGATCAAGTAGGATGAGGACAAATGGAATGTTAGAGTCAAGGTTGGAGTGCAGATCTTCACGGATAGTCAGGAGAGCCATTTCCGTGCTTCTGACAGCTCTGAAGCCAGGTCATGGAGATAGTCAACAAAGTTAGAAAGGAGGTTAAGCTTAGAGATGGCCAGTTTTTCCAGGAGTTTGCCCAGAAAAGGAGTAATGGAAATTGGGCGATAGTTGGACGGACAAGAAGGATCAGCTGTGGGTTTTTTGAGAAGAGGATGCACAAGGGAGTGCTTCAGGAGGGAGGGGAAGGATCCAGAGGCAAAGGAGTGGTTGCAGGAATCGGATTTTAAGCTGTATTATAAGATGTTTTTTGGTCACTCTGTATTGGTGATTGTGTACTGTGATACAATTGTGTAAGTGTATATGGTTTGATAGTGCATTAAGAATTGTTATGTTATGTAAGAAATGGGTAGTGTGCTGTGAAATATTAGCTCAGTTTTTATTTAGGTTTATTATTGAAAAATATATGGTCGCAAGGTCAGATATATTACAACTTGGCAAACTTAATGGTCAGTTAATGATATTGTACTTTTTGAAAATTATCTATGCTATATGAGCTGTTAAATTGTATTACACATTAGTTAAGCAGTTACAGTTCAGTTGTAGATGGGGTATATTTCTGCAATGGCCTCTGTGCCTCTCTCAAACCTGAGCTGGACCACTTGAAATTTTGGAAGCAGCTCAAAACATTCTTTTTCTCTTGTGTTTTGTCTTTGTCCTTCCCCTGTTGACGTAAGTGACTTGCTGTAGCAACTGATTGTTTAGCTATTCTTAGACTCTCACTGGGTGCCAGGCTTTCTATTGATTAGTCAACCAAGGGAAGCACTAAGGTGTTCATGAATTAGAGCAGACCTGAAGTGGACTATATTATAAATTAAATATGATGTCATATCATTTAGGATGTGTTGGGATATATTTGGTAATTGTTGGTCATATGTTGATTCTCCCCCTCTTAATTAGACTTGCTCAATCACATCCACTATCACAGGGACTGCAGCTTCAGCAGTCCACTTCAAGCCTGTTCTAATTCATGAACACCTCAGTCCTTCTCGTGTCACTCTGCATATTTAAGTTAGCAAGGAGCCACAGTTTGATGTCGGTGTGGATCATAGAAAAGTGAAAAGTGGCAGTAAACCTGTTGTATATGTCATGAATTTAAAAGTTTGCACAGCAACTACCCAGCCATGTAAGTCATGTGTATCTTTCTTCACTGCTACAGCATGTGTCTGCTATGGTGTCTGTGCCCCTCTCAAACTTGAGCCGGACCACTTGAAATTTTGGAAGTAGATGAAAACATTAATTTTCTCTTCTGCTTATTCTTTGTCCTTCCCCTGTTGACCTAACTGACCCCCCTTTCTGCTCTAGAAACTGGTTGTTTGGTTATTCTCAGACTCTCACTAGGTACCATTATTTTTATTGATCTGCCGCCCTTGCACTGTATCTGGACGTACCACCCATTTATGGGCTGTAACTGTAATTCTAAAGTCCCTTGTCCTCCCTGCACTACCAAGAGTCACGCTGCCCTGGCTGCATTTACATAGAGCATGTGTGTTCTATTTTTCTTTTCCCTCTCCCTTGTACTTCCACCCTGCATTTCCCTTTACACTCTTTGTTTTTGAGCTTGCACAATCTGAATGACACAAGGCCCAGTTAGATTGTTTGTGTTGTCTTCCGTCTGTCTTTCCTTCCTTGTCGTGCCGTGTGAAGAAACACTTGTGTACTGGTGCATTATAAATGACATATGATATCATATCCTTTAGGATGTTATTGGGGATATGTTTGGTAATTGTAGGTTATATGTTGACTCTCCCCCTCGACTTTTTGTTCATTAGCAGTAGTAGTTATAATTTATTTTCATAATATAAAGAAACACAATGTGTGAAGTTAATCATTTTTTTATGCAGACTTTTTTTTGTAAGATGCCATCCAGAAAACAAGAACAACGAACCAATAGGAAAGGTCATTGTCAGGGAAGTATAGTAGAAAACAAATGTTTTAAAAAGTAGTGTTTTTAAATCTGTAACTACTAATCCTGTAGATAATGTACCATTTCTAGAGTTTGGGACACCTTTGAAAATATTGAAGTAGAAGTAACAGATAAGCCAATACATACTTTTCTTAGAACCGGTAGTGTTGTTATTGAAAAGAAAAAAAGAAAACATGTTTCAAATGTGTTACCAGCCAGTAAAAAAAGAAAGATTTTTACAAAAAAAAGGTAGCAAATGTGCTATCAATGTGAAACAGAGAAATAAAGATATGTATAGGAAAATGTATCACTCCAGAGTTTTTACAAATATTTGGAGAAGTGTGAAACCCAAATCTAAATATGTGGTACAATGTTTTTTGCAAAAGAAAAAAGTAGACGTAGTCATTAAGATATATGAAAATAACATTGTTAATTTTCATATTAAATAAACTTAAGAAATTGCTTAAGGTGACTACACAATTCTATACAAATATAAAAACTGTTATTGTGTTTACACATGACAGTTTTTGTGACGTCTTTGATGGAGAGCAGAAACACACTTCTCATACTGAAAGATTTTTTAATTAGGAGAGTTACATTGAACGAAAGAATGTTCCACTAGCCATTGATGAGAGCGGACGTAGCTATGAAGTCCGAAATGGTGTAATTTCTAAAAAAATAAGAAATTATACAGTGTAACAATACGGAAATGAAAACTGTAGGTCAGTCAAAAAGGAAACGAAAGGTATAGACTTGCAATATTTTTGCAATATTGATATGTTTTCTTGTAAAGTTTTAAAGAGATTTTGGCAAATTTGCACGAAAATGATAATGTTCAAAGACAGATCAAGATGAGTGTGAAGTTCATGAAAAAACAGGACTTTTGGGTCACTCTCTAGCTTGTCTTGATAAAACTAGATGTAAGAGTCAGTTTATTCATATATGGATGCTGGGTGCACATCATAGTAAAATTAGATACCTTCTAGTTCAACTGTACGAGTGCAAAAGACCAAGTAAGAAATACTTTTGACTGCAAATGTAGAATGTTTAGTTTCCACAATGCATATGCATATGATAAATATGATGCATTTAAAAGAGTATGTGTGCATGCGTACGTAGATTACACACTTACGTGAAGTGGAAATGATGATGCTATGCTTTCAAAGGATCAGATTTTTCAACAGTACAAAAGAAGTATTGCAATGTTTGAGTTCTCTTCTACGAAAAAAGACCTGACATCGTTTGTGTATCTTGTTGACCCACTTTTTATAAGTCTCAAGTGCAACTAGTATATATTGAGAACAAAACTAAACACGCGGTTGAAGATGTTTGGAAGAACGTCATCTGTATTTGTTTGACACAAGTGAGGCACTATATGTTTGTAAACACTGTGTTGGATTTTATAATCAAACACGTATTCCACCAAGAAGTGTTCTAAACGATACGGCAGTGCCTGAACTCCCTGTTGTGCTTCAAAAATTAAACATGTTTTAAGTGATTGCATTGCAAACAGTTCATCTTCCAAGTTATTGTTAGATTGCAAATAAAGATGTCAAATCTGCCTAAGAAGTCATTAGTGCAAGGTGTGAGATGGAAAGTTGTTTATTTACCCCTAAATTTGGAAGAAAATGTGAATACTCTTTGAGTGAAGCATGACATTGCAGATTCTTCGTTAGTTTTAGCAAATGGTGTTGCCACTAAAGATAACAGCATTTGGCAACAGCTTATCGATATTGGAAAAGTGAAAAAGGTGTTGTTGTTTATATTGGAGCACAATTATACAAAGGCAGTCTGACTGTACCAGACGTGTCTATGCTTGATGTTGACTCAACAAACAAACGCAGTGAAGGTCAGTTTGAGCGTATATCTATTGCAGAAGGGGTTAGTTTGTATGAACATTACATTATTCATCCTCTACACTCCCGTGAAGTTATGGGTTACAACTTAGAACTGTATCACATGAAAGCAACGAAAGATACACCAATTAGTATCTGGGAAAAGACATTAGAAGTCTGTTGTTTCCCTATGCTTTTCCAACTGGTACTGGAGGGAGAATGGATGATCGGAAGGTGTGAATCTCTGCTTCAGAATATCATTGTACAAGAATGTATTCAGAAGATACACGATTTTGCACCAATGTTGAATATATTTTTCACTTATGGTACGAAAGTGAATTTTCAACATTATGTTATACTGTTGCTCATACACTTCGGAGTGGAACTAGATGTTTTTTAAAAATCTGCATTTGAGAATGAATTTTTAGAGGGCAAACTTACGAATATTCTTGCTACAATGAGAGGAACTAAAGAATATTGGTATAGAAGACATTCTCAAGTTAGATGTATGATCAGAAACATGGGATCTCCAACCTGGTTTGTGACTTTAAGTTGTGATGAGTATGGTTAGGATGATCTTGCAGAGTGTATTCATGAAAGTAATGCAGAGAAAGACAACATAGACCACATGACACCAGGAGAATTGTGTTCTATGGACCCTGTAAGTGTATCATGTTTTTTTTTTATCACAGATTATTAGCCATGTTACACCTTATATGTTATCAAGGAAATGGTTGGCTTAGTGGCCTTCTGAAACATTGCCTTTGGAAAAAAGACTATCAGGCACATGGAGCTCCACATATACATATGCTGTTGTGGATTAAAGATGCTCCTCAGTTTGGTAAGGAAAATGATGCCCGTGTGATCAAGTTCATTGAAAAATATGTTACTTGTCCATTCCTGCTCAGCATGTCAATGCTATTCTATGGAACAAGGTGGCAAGGTTTCAAAAGCATTCAAGTACTGTCAAAGAAAATACAAAATTAAAGACAAGTACTACACCCAGTGCAGATTTGGCTTTTCAAGGCATGTGACTCCAGTTGGATGAGTGAATAGTCTAATGCCATCTGTTCACCACCATGTTACTGGTAAGTCACAGAGAAATACCTATCATTTAAAGAGAAATAAGGAATGCAGATATATTAATGATTACAATCCTATCATTGCCCAGCTGTGGAATGTAAATACTAAGGCACAGTTTATTGCTGATGATTCAACAATTGTTACTTGTTATGTTATAGACTACATGACAAAAGCAGAAAAGTGCAATGCAGCTTAAGTATGGGTAGATTTACCATCAGATAAAACTCTGTCTGAAACATTTAGGCTTTGTTTTGAAGATGCTTTCACATAGAGACTGTGGTAGCTATGAAGCTGCAGACCGGCTTACTAGTTTACATCTGTATGGCCGTAACAAGTATTGGACAAGCTAGTAGTACAAATCAGGAATTTAAGCCTTTTACTGAAATTGAGCAGTTAGCTGAGGCAACACCCGACAGTGCAGAGATTTTGAAAACCAACTTGATTGATACATATTATCCAAATTGATGTGAAATGTTGGAGGATCTTTGTGTATATGAAGTAGCACAAAGCTACTCATATCGAAATAATGAACCATACAGTGAGAGAGGACGGATTAAAGTACATGGATGTAGTGGTTGTCTAGTGAGACATGAAAAGCCAAGTCTAATTAAACACATGAAACTTTCTTGACAAACTGCAGAGAAAAGGGAATCATATTATTTTTGTCTTTTGCAGTTGTTTTTCACTTGGCATGCAGAGAGTGATTTACTTGGAGTTTTGAAACTTTTGAAGGATCATTTTTTGCTAAAGAAAAAAAAAACTGTTTAATTACATACCCAAAATGTGACCAGTACTTGGAGTTACTGGGAAAATAACTACATCAAGAAGAAATTGTGGCAGCTGAATTGGCAAAAGAGACTACTGAAGGCAGTTAAGATTCTGCTGCAGGAAGTCAAAATGTAATTGGTGAGCCAATTATTCAAGATTATGTTGAGCTTGCTATGGAGGAAGTAGGAATTGCAATGCAACAACATAAACTTGCAGATGTGAATTGTGATGAAATGGTTAGCAAACTTAATATAGAGCAAAAATAAGTTTATTATAACATTAAAGATACGTTCGTACATGGTTTACTGCATGACAAGCATGAATGTTGTTGTGTGCAATACAAACCTCTATTGTTGTATGTTAGTGGACAAGCAGGAACAGGTTCATCTTTTTTTTTTAATGTGTTTATTTTATTTTAAACAAATGCAAAGTTACTACAACCAGCCGCTTCAGGGTGCTGCAAGAATTATACAAATAATTTCCCAGAAATCCCCACCCCCTTGTCCCTTCTAGTATGGAGCTTCCCTTTGTCTTCAGCCCTCCACGTCCGTTCCCAGCTCCGTCTCGTCCCGGGACTCCCTCCCAACCCCAAGGACCCTCTGAGCATGTCAGGGTTCAAATGTTAGTGCCGGGAAGGCTTCATCATATTCCTGGAAGGGGCCCCAAATGTCTGAGAAATGGTAAAGAAGACACGCTCCCGCTGCCGTTACTTTCTCCGCTATTGGTATGTCCCACATCTTGCCCCACCATAGGATCATTAGGGGGCCCTCTGTTGTTTTCCAGGTGCGTGCTACCGTGATTCTCCCTGCTAGTAGGCATTGGTTATCAACTTAGCTTTCCTGCTGGATCGGGGTCACACCCCCAGGCTTAGAGCTCCCAGAAGAACCAGCTCGGGCTCCAGTGGAAGTGCCACATGGGTGATGTTCTCAATGGTGGCTAGGTATTGTGTCCAAAACTGTTTTACCCTGGGGCAGAGCCACCACATGTGGTAGAACGAGCCCGGTTGGCCACAGAGTTTCCAGCATGCAGGTTTTAAGGCTTTGTTCATAGGGTGGAGCCTCAGTGGAGGGTAGTACCATTGCAGGAGAATTTTGTAGGCCCATTCCCTATTCGCAATGCATGGAGAGGAGGCGTGGATTCTCGTCCATATGTCAACCCATTCTCAATTGTCTATGTGCCGGCCCAAATCAGCCTCCCATTGTGCCATATAGGGTGCTTTTGCAGAGAGAAAGTCAGCCTGCAGATGTCTATATAAGGAGCAAGTTTTTCCCCGCACCAGGGGCTCCAGCAGGTTACGTTCGAGAGCCGTTGCAGTGTGTGTCACAGCCTGTCACGTGTGGGGGTTGGAGCACCAGTGGTGGAGTTGAATATAGGGGAATCTATCCATCTCCAAGAGGTGGAAGGTCTCCTTGCATTGTTCAAATTTACGGGTCTCACTCCCCCTCCCCCACAAAGAGTTGGCTCAGAGTGGTTAGGCCTCCCGCAATCCAGTTCTTAAAGTTTTGGGGATGAGTGTCCGGGGAGAAAGCTGGATTGTGAAAGACCAGGGAGGACGGGCCCAGCCCTCTTGAAACCCCCTTACATTTCAAGGCCCAGTCCCATAGTCGTAGGGTATGTGTAGTAGACGATAGTAGCTTTTCCCATTGCCGGCGATGCAGGGGTTCGATGTGTGGCAGGAACCGCAGCGGGAGGGGCAGCTGTGATTGTTCAATTTCTACCCATCTGGGGGGGTCAGATGTCAACATCCAGGCCTGAGATTGGGCTAGCTGTGCAGCCACTTGATAGTTTTGTAGGTTGGGAACTCCAAGCCCCCCTAATTTGGCATCTCCCATCATCGTGTTATGAGAGATCCTTGCTTTTCTATCACTCCAAATGAACTGAAGCAGTTTCCTTTGTAGTTTGTGTATTGCTGGAAGGGGGATTGCAATGGGTAAAGAAGCACTCGCATATAAGAACCTAGGGAAGAGGTTCATTTTGTAGGCTGTGCGTCCCATCAGGGAGATTTTCTGTCTTGCCCAGTGTTCCAGGTCTCTTTCGAACTCTTTGAGGAGGGGAGGGAAATTTACTTTGTATGTATCCTTCGGGTTTGCGGGGATCTGGACTCCCAAGTACGGAATCGACTTCTTCTCCCATTCGATGGGGTTGAGGGAGCTGAGGGCTTCTATTTCTCCTGAGGCCAGGCCAATCCCCAAGGCGACGGACTTGTTAAAATTGATGGTAAAGCCAGTGACCCTCCCAAAGGCGTCAATTTCCTAGAGAGCCTGACTCATTGAGGTGTGCGCTTCAGAGATGGTTAAGAGCACATCATCTGTGTAGAGGGCTATTTTGTGTTGAGACGTGCCCACCTGTAGGCCCTTAATATTGGTGTTCTGTCTGATTCTCTGGGTGAAAGTTTCCATGACCAGGGCAAATAATAGGGGAGACAGAGGGCATCCTTGCCTCGTCCCACAAGTCAACGCAATTGGAGTGGAGAGTGTGCCATTAACCCTGAGGAGGGTTTTCGGGGATCTATAGTTGCCCATGACCATGTTCCGGAACGCGGGTCCAAAGCAGAATGCTTCCAACGTGTGCTGCATAAATGCCCAGTCGACTTTGTTGAATGCTTTGGTGGCGTCTAAGGCTAGAAGTGTCATCTTCTGCGAGTCCTGGGATGCAATATCTATTAGGTTCAGGGTTCTACGTATGTTGTCCCCCGTGGACGTGTTTAAGATGCAGCCAGTTTGGTCGGGATTGATTATGTTGGCCAGGATCTGTAATTGATAGTTTGCAAGGACTTTGAAGTATGTGCTGGCATCTATGTTCAGGAGGGCTATCGGTCTGTAGGAGGCTATGTCCTTCGGGTCTTTGCCTGGCTTGGGAAGGAGAATGGTGATCGACTCCTGCATGGAGGGAGATACTGTGCCCGAGTCCCTAAAGGAATTGAAGAGTTGGACCAAGGAGGGGGGACAGCTGCAGGTGAAATATTTTGTAGAACTTTGTGGAGAAGCCATCGGGACCTGGGGCCCGGGGCTTGAGAGCCTTGATGACTGCCTCGATCTCCTCCCCTGTGATCGGAGCTTCTAGGGCATCCCGGGGCAAGTCTGTCAG
Organism: Ambystoma mexicanum; assembly: GCF_040938575.1. NCBI lineage: Eukaryota > Metazoa > Chordata > Amphibia > Caudata > Ambystomatidae > Ambystoma > Ambystoma mexicanum. The sequence continues at coordinate 745,342,550 of NC_090928.1, forward strand.
TTGGGGGAGGGCCACCTTCCATATGAATTTGCGCTGTTCGTCAGGGTCTCGTGGTGGTGCATCCATCACCTGTTTCATGTGGTCTATTGCAAGTTGTAATTTCTCCTGTTCTGAGTATCGCACCGCCCCCTGATAGTCCCTGCACCGGATATGGTGTTTCTCCTGCGCATTTTAGCTAGCTTTGCTATCATTAATTTGTTTGCTTTGTTGTGTCTAGTGTAGTAGAATTGTTTAGCCTTTGCCAGCAGGTGCGCCGTGTGTTCAGCATAATGCACTTCCAGCTTGTTCTGGGCGGTGCGGCTCTCTCGTTGCATTATGGGGACCAGCCCTTCTGCTTGTGATTACCTTCCGCTATTCTGAGTTCCACTTCGAGCGCTTGGCGTGCCTGGCGTAGGAGTTTATGAAATGCCTCTCCCCCGTATGGCTGCCTTCATGGCATCCCAGGTGTTCGCTGGAGTAGTATCCTCGGAGGGGTTTTCCCTGAAGAAACTCTGAATGGACCTGGCAACAGAGTCTCTCAGTGCCATGTCATTAAGCATGAGGTCGTATAAAGACCAGTTGTGTTGGGGGCTCTGGGAGGCATCATGCGCTCGGAGTGTCATAGAGACCGGGGAATGGTCTGACAGAGTCCTCAAGCCAATGGAAACCTCGTCTACATAGGAAAGGACTTGCAGCAATGTCAGGAGAAGATCTATCCTTGAAAACGTTATGTGGACATAGGAGTAGAAAGAATAGTCCTTCTCAGTGGGGTGAAGCACGTGCCATGTGTCTACCACATCCAGCATCCTAAAGAGGTGAAGGAGACTGAGGGCCTGCTTGAAATCCCTTTTGGGAAGATAAATGTGATCTGTCTTTAGAGGGGTCTGGGACTCTGTTGAAGTCTCTGCCGATTATGACTTGGCCCTCCACAAAAGGGGATAACTCCTCGGCCAGGGATTTGTAAAAGCTGTTTTGCCCTTCGTTTGGTGCATACACGGAAATAAGTGAATATAGTTGACCCAGTAAAAAGCACTTAAGCACCACATAGCGGCCATCAGGGCATAGTTTTTCATCCAGAAATTCGGGGTGTAGGCCTTTCGCAAAAAGAATTGCAGTTCCCCCTTTGTTGGTGCCATTGGATGTCAGGTATTGATGTGGGAAGTGTTTGCTACGCAGCCGCCCAAAGTCTCCCGGCTGAAGGTGTGTCTCCTGTTGGAACACCACGTTGGACTTATTATCCAATAGCAGTTGCAGTATAGATTTGCGCTTGGAAGGGGCGTTCAGACCTCTGATGTTGTGGGAAGAGAACTTCAAGGTGCGGAGGGTTTGGTGGGCTCTGAGGCCCACAGGGTGTGCGGTCGGGGGGACGGGTGACAAAGAGATCAGGCATTAATTCGGGAGAAAAGTAGCTGGATGCAACCCAGCAATTGGGAGATTAACTTTGGCCACCAACGGGCAGTCAGAACTGTAACTGTCCGAGGAGCCAGCGTTTTGGGGCCAGCAAACCTCTTGGCCTACAGGGCCATATGTCCACCCCTCGCCAACGTGGCCGGGGTGGCTGTATTGCCTTCCAAGGACATTCTGATGGTGTGCATTCTGGAAGTGGGCATGGGCCGTGGGGGGCCCGATGCAGCCTTTCTCGTTCCATATGTCGGCGTCTCAGGAATTCCGGTTGCCATGGTGTAGGTTTTCTGGGTGTGGCTCTGCGGATCATCTCCCCCTCCTATTCTTGTGTGCTTTAGACCACGAGGCCCGTCTAGGCTTTGGCGATGTGGCAACCGTTTCTCCCTCCGCGCCTTCGGGTGTCGAGGTCTGAGAATTCAGGGGAGCTGGGATGTAAGATCTTTTCTGCGTCTTCTAGGTGGCTGATTCTCCGGGAGGTGCCTTTATATGTAAATTGCAGCGCTGTTGGGAAGAGCCATCTATAGCGGATCTGTTTGTCCTGCAGGAAGAGAGTTAGTGGCCGAAGGGCCCTTCTACTCTGTAAGGTGAGAGGGGAAAGGTCCTGATATATTTGGAATGGGGAGCCCTGAAACGTCAGTTCGACTCGGGTCCGACCAATTGCAGAGATGGCTTCTTTCAAAGTATAGTAGTGGACGCATGTTATGACATCAGGGGAGAGCATCTGAATCTATTCCTAGGCACGGGCGCAGTCTGTGGGTGCGATCCAACAGGAATTGGTGTTTATCCAGCTACGGCATTAAGGACTGGAAGAACTCCCCCACATATTCCGCCAAGTCTTTGTCTGGCACTGTGGATGGAATACCTTGGATCCTGAGGTTGTTTCAGAAAGCCCTTTTAGGTCAATCTTTTTTAATTAATGCAATAAGAGCTATGTTTCAAAATGTAATTAATTGCTCTTAAATTGTAACTACTCCAACAGGTTTAGCAGCATTCAATGTAGGAGGTGCTACTTTACATCGACTGTTGATGTTACCAGTGGAGTATGACAACAAACTAGAGTATTAGAAACTTCTATCAAGTGTAGAGCAAGAAATAGGAAAAGTTCTTAGAAAATTAAATACCTTGATTGTAGATGAAGTAAGTATGGTATATAACTTGATGCTAGCTTTCATTCACTTGCGCATGCAAGAGGTTTTGAAGACTGACTACGTTTTGTTTGGAGGTAAACATGTACTTGTTACAATTAACTCATGTGCTATGTCAACCGTTTTTCAGAATGCTTCACTCTAAGGATGCTCAAAAAAGCATAGTAAGTATTGGTCATTTTAACCTTTGGAATTGTTTTGAATTCCAAGAACTTACCATTAATATGAGGCAATCTGTGGACTTAGAGTATGCAAAAATGCTTAATAGAGTTCTTGAGGTCAATGTAAAAGCAGTTTGTAAAGGAAGATTGATTTCTAATATGTTGCATGCAGATTGCAGTCCGTCTGAGATCATGTTGACTCTTAAGGAAAAATACATTCTTGTGTTGCTTTGATGTGCACAGTTGCACAGTATAACCAGTTTAACTCTACACTGCTATTGTCAGAGAATCAAATTATTGTGGACATAAAATCATGTGATGTTTTAGATGGTCATGTTATGCCTTTAGATATGGATAAGAGAGCAGAAGTTCAATTAGTTCAACTAGAGAATTCAATTTCTAAAAAAGCAGGTCTGAAAGGAGTTTTAAAACTGTGCATCAATGCACAAGTTATGTTAAAGAGGAACTTGAATGTAGAAATAGGTCTAGTGAATTGAGCAATGGGAATACTGATTGCATTTCACAGTTTTCCTCACAGTACAACTATTGAACATATTGAAGTTAAGTTTGATTTTGTAGAAGGAACTCACTTGATTTGTCGGAGCGCTGCACTTTTCATGCTTTTTATGGATACGTTTGTGAAAAAAGCACAGTGTTCATTGTATTCGTATGCAATAACCATTCATAAATCACAAGGTTTGACTTTAGAAGCAGCACTTATTGACATTGGTCAGACAGTGTTTAAAGAAAGAAGGTCATTTGTAGCTGTGTCATGTGTGAAAAATATTGACATTTATTTTTAATAAACTGATGAAAGGAAAGTGAAAGTTGATGTTTCTTGCATTGAAGAATATAATAGGTTGCATGCAATGTATGCTACTCAACTGAACCTTATACATGTACCTGTGAAGCACTCATCCGGGAAAGGTAAGGAGTCAGTGAAAGCACATCAAATTAAATCGGTCCTTGTAAGACTGTAAAACCACTGAATTTAGCAGAGTTGCAAAGTTGCTCTCCTTGCAGGTTTAGTAATGAAACAGAAGTTGAATGCTATTGTTATGCAACTTTGTGTATGTTATTTCAAATGACTCCATTGATGTAAAAAAAATAGCTTCCACAGTGGACAAGCAGTTATGTGTGGAACTTTCAACTCTAAGAACATCTGTAGATGAAATTCCACACAGTTTACATTCAGCAATGTCAATCCGAAATGTAGTAGATGTTGCAATTAGAAATCAACAATTTTCTCAAAATACACAAGGAGATCATCAAGAAGTTTTAATGACAGTTTTGGAATTATTATCAAAGGAAACTGCAAATGTAGATAGGTAAGTAGGAATTAGTTATGAGTGGAATCATATGTGTCCACAGTGTAAGAAACATTATTTTACTACAGATCCGTGTGAAGGATGTGTTTATCTATATGTGCCTGATCAGAAAAGTGTATATTTTTCTGATCTTGTAACTAATGCATTCCTTGACATGCAGAGCAATGACAGTGGTTGTAATTTACAATCAACACTGGAAAAATCTAGTATTAATATGTATGTGTTCATTATGTTTCAAAAATGCAGAGTAGCTGGTAGGAAAGTCAACATGTCAATGATGAATTTTGTAAATACTCAAGTTTCTGTTTGTAAGAAAACTTTTCAAATGTGTGCAATTCTTTTTCATAAGGGGCATCAATTGAATATGGACATAACATGACATTGGTGTGTACAGAAGTAGATTAGCTTGATTGTAATGTCTCTATAGCCACACACCAAGCTAGATTGCCAAAGAGATTAAAAAATGCTCACTTAATGTTGTTACAAGGAAAGCTTTAAATCATATGTGTAATAATTTTTGTGAATATAAACATGCAAAATAAAAGTTTTAAATGGAAAAATAGGCCATTAAGTGTTTTGTTTAAAGTAGGATATGTATTATTACTAGGATGTTTTTCTAAAACAGTTCTAAATACATGTAGCGGTAATACTGTGAAGATTATATAATTTAGAAGAGAAAATAGAGCTATGTTATCTTCTACTTTTGATTTATTGTGTAAAACACTGTGTATTTTAATATGTACAAGTGTTTCCTATAAGTGCTAGGTTACATACAGTGTTCCATGTACATTATTTTGAGTGTGAGGGAAGCTGATGACTGTTTACATATGAAACAAGTAAACAGTAAGTTGTTTATACAACAATATATAGTGCTATTAAAATACAAAATCAAAATAACTTACTGAACAGATTAGTTTGTTAAACGTAGAAATATGTTCTATGTGCAGTGTGGAGTTTTTAGAAAAGTGCGATAATCTATTCAGTCATTAAACCATGTATGTCTTTAGTTTTGTATGTTAGGTTTAAGGTTATTGTAATTAGTTTCTAAAGTGTGTTGGTGGCCAGAAAAAGGACAAACACCAAATTATAAAAGACGTTATGAAATACTAGTGTAGATATAATTTTTGTAAGTTAGAATGCATTTCGGTGTAGTAAAAAAAGGTTTTTAACACTGAGTAGCAGTATTAGCGCTTTAAACAGTTTATATTTTTTTATTGTCTTTTCCGAAATAAATCAGCTTTTCAATATATTTAACAAAAAACAAAAAATACAATTCATACAAGAAAAAAGAAAATAAGAAAAAAGTTTATATAAAAATTGGGAGAAAATATGGTGTGTTTAATATGAAATATCATTATGGACTTCTTATGTATGTAGATATGATATGATATGATAGTTTATTTATATAACGCCTATACACAATGTGTTTCAAAGTGCTTCAAGGCAAGGGAGGGAACAAGGGAAAATACAACGACATTCTTACAGGCCATGAACAGTAAGGATGTGAAATTAACTATCGTACTCGGCCTGACGATATTTCAGATAGTGCAAGAGCTAAGACATAGATGAGGAAGGTAGGAGGAGAGTGGGAAGGAAATGGAAACAGACAGGCGACTACTGTACTAGGCCTGACGACATTTCTGGTAGGGCCGGAGAAAAGCAAAAAGTGAGGGAGAGGGGTGCACAAAGGGAGAGGAGGAACAAAACAAGTGACTATTGTACTAGGCCTGACAACATTTCAGATAGTGCTGGAGGGACGGGGGGACAGTAAGGGGATGGAGGAGCGACAGACGAGGTTGCTATCATACTACGTCCAGGGACAATTCTGATAGAGTAAGTGTATAGAAGAAAGTAAGGGGAGGAGGGGAGGAGATAGGAAAAGGGAGAGGGGAGGGGAGGAGAGAACAATGAGTAAGCAGTCAAAAAGAGTGGAGAAGCAAGAGGGGAGAGTGAATACAATTGCAGAAGTCAGTAGTGACACATAATGTTGCAAGCCAGGATCCAAGATGAAGATGGGAACAACATGATTCAGGGCCAACATGAGTACAAGATGCAAAGGAAGTCTGTCATTAGAGTTGAGAAAGGGTGACGCACCGTGAATCAATGAAGTCCATAAAAGTAAAATCCAGCATTGGATAGTAAAATCCAAACAAAGGACAAACACAGATTGTATAAAAAGTATGAAATTACATTTGTTAGGTTATTAGTGTAGTATTAATATCTTTATCCACAACAGTTTTTATTGTCTACTTATTATTATGTAGAATATTGATATGGCTATAATTTAAAAAGATTAATACTCCAAATAATGTTACAGTGTTGGCGTGTATTCATTTATTTAGTTGTAAAACTGAATATATGATATATTTCTTGGTTTCCTGGTTAAGGTTGCATAAACTAATCTGCAAAATGCAGCAAAGTAATGTTTGTATATTTTTGTAACATTTGTGCATTGTACTTAAATGCATTTATTAGTGTATGAACTATGGATGTTGTAGTGAAAAACTAGTTCATAACAACGTAACTGTTGAATATTTAAAATAGCAGAACAGTGTTTTTTTTTCTCCAATGAGAAGTTTTTTTCCTCAACAGAATGATTAATGAATGCAGTTTGGTAATGGTTGTGTACTTAGAATACAATCAGTATTCTTTTAGTATTATTATGAGAAAAAAACATAAATAATTTTGCATTTATTTTGTGACACTACATGAAAACTCTGGTGGTGATAGTGTCTGGTATAATTGGCATTTAACATTAATGAGGTATATTTCATTTTCTTTTACAGACCAAATATAAAAGAAAGAGTCAAGCACCTATTAAGGTAATTGGTAAGAAATTTGATAAATACATATGTGTAATGCACATACAGGTATTTTATTTTTACAAAAATATTTCTACCTGTGTCTATGGTATTAGCCAATGAATAGCGGGAGTGCTTTTATGCGGTGAAGGTGAACAACGGCTGGGGTGCTTTTGCCCATGCATAAACGCCTCTATTAACCGTGCCTACAAGCAAGAAATGGCAATTTTGAGCTCTGAAACTGCATTAAATACATTGCATTATACATTGCAATATATTTTTGCAGTCTGTCTTCAATTGTATTTATTGTTGTAACATAAAAGGTAGCCCTTAAAAGGACTGTTTTGGGGGATGTAAAGAGGAGCTTGGAATAGGGGACGAAAAAACGTAAGGATAAAACATATAACAAAGGGAATTATAATCAAAATCCAACATATATATTTTTAGTATATTCTTTTTGGTTTTATTTATTTAAGAAAAAAATGGGGGGGAAATTGCCACTTAAAAAAAGAGAAAACTAAGCATGAGAGGTAGCCTGTTGTTGGGCCATTATCTGCAGCCATTGCTCAATTGTGGCATCTCCCTGGGCTACGTATTCTCAGCATCTATGACACATGACTTTCATCAAGCTTAGATTGGGTATTGGTAAAATAGGAATCAGTCTAGTGGATACCACTGCTGATGTAGATGGTGTGTTTCCAGTTGGCATTGGTGATGCACTGGTTGAGGCAGTTTCTGCAGGTGCTGCTGATCTTCGTCTTTGCAAGGAACGGGCCCTGGGCATCTTTATTTTGTGGTGTTCATGGGCCTTCTGATAATCATCGTCGACGTTAGTCCGCACCAGATGGTTGATCATTATTGATGTCCCTAGACTTTGTAATGGGATATCAGAAGGTCCACGGCATAGAGTTTTGTTGCAAAAGGTACACAATACCTCCTCTGCCTCTTTTCTTGAGAAGTGTTCCTTTACTTTAAAGAAGCGCCAACTGAATGCAGTTTTTTCCATATCAGTTTGCCTCTTCCTTGGTGATGAAGGATGCAGAACCCAAATTATGATGTCATCATCACTGCTCCTATTCTCGTGGTCAGAAATGTTGGTATGTCCAACTGGGGAGGAAATTATAAAAGAATAAAAATGGCAACACGAAAAAGACAATGCTGCAAAAAATGTAAACGTTTTAAAACAAGCCAAAGGAAAATAGGAGTAGAGGAAAATTGGGTGAAAAGTATGAAGCGTTTATAGAGTACAGTGCCAAAAGTGCTTGCAGTTACTCAGAATCCCTTTCACTGGCAGGTACAAAAAGGAATGATTAATGTAAAGTGATTTTTATGTGGGTGTGGTGATTATTCACGGCTACAGACTGCCATGTCGTCTGATAGTACAGACTTGTATGCGTGGGTGTCATCATACAGCGTGGGCGTAGCCCCGTCGATAGAGCGCAACATGTGATTGGTTGGTTCATCAATGCGTATACAGCCCATGTGCAGACACAGAGTCTAAGCGCGTGTTGTGATTGGCTGCTGCATTATGCGTGAGTTGCGTCAAACGGCACAAGCATATCTGTGTCAATTTGTCTTGGCGTGTGATTGGATAGTTTGTTGGCACGTATAGCAGTGACATGTCAGTGTGGAACTGCAGCATGCGTTATGATTGGCTGATATGTTATGCGCAAAGATGCATAGCCGCGTTGATGTATGTCGACATTCTATTGGCTCATTTTGTACATGTGGGTTAACCCCCTTTATCCCAGTCTTTGCTGTATGCAGCCACGTATATATATTTGGTAGACACGGCTACAAAACATTTTTAAAAAATATATATATATCTACATCTATATGGGCAGTTGTGTTGTAAATATGTATTTTTAAATATTGTGACAGTCAGCGTAACATTTTAATAACTATGCATGAGCAGTACGCATACGTGTAAGTATTTTATAAAAGTCCTTGTCAAATTGTCTTTTATTTTACTTCGTAGACATAATAAAGTGTTTTGTTTAGTTTAATTGTTTGTATTTTTAATATTTAACTTAATATCCTACATAATCAAGGAAAAAAATGTAGTTGCAGGTACGTTGAGGTGAGCAATACATTGTAACAAAACCTTTGAAATTCAAGGAAAAAAACTTTAGTTGCAGGGACATTAAGTAGAGAACATCACTAATTACATTACAATAATAACTGGCATTAAGCATGGGCTTCAGCCATGGTCAGTGTGCATGGCTAAATATATTTTAACAGAATGAATGGGTACTAGCCATGGCCTTCAGTTATGGACAGTGGTCACAACCTTCACCCATGTGCACTGAATATTGTAAAATGCTAACAAGATAACAACCATAGATTTTGGCCTTTACCAGTGGATGCAGCTTTCAACAGTGTCCACTGTATATAATAGACACTGAACAGGCACTAGCCATGGACTTTAGCACAATCCAGACAAGTGGCCACAATCTTTGACTGTACGCACTATATATTCTAACATATACATAGGCAACTAGCCATGGCCTTTGATGTTCAGCAGTCTGTACATCTTTTGGCCATGTCCAGTGTAAATTTTAAATAAAAAAAATGCAATAAGCAATAGCCTTTGCATGTGCCCACTGTATATTACACAACACTAACCAGGCACTAGCTATGGCCCTCGAATGTGCCCACTGTATATGGCGGTGGGATCCCAGCCACTGTGCTCCACAGCACCGTCTCCGCCCTCTTCATCAGTTGATGCTGCAGACAGGGAGAGACAGAACACAGGCATCAGGGCACTGTACAATGGTCTGTACACACATTACAGTTGCACATGAGTGGCAGTGTCAAACTTCACAGATGGCATCACACTCCCCAACACACATATCATTTGAACCCACACACTTGCGCAAATTAACAAGAATGTTGCAGGAGGCAGCACCATCCATACACATATAAAAGCATGAGCATCCGAAGGTTAGCCTGACGTCACATGCAACACGGGGAGTGCCGAACACACGTACACACGCCACCAGACATACATTCATTTGTACATCTCCACCACCTGTCACAGTGAAATCATCGGCAACTATGTCACATCTGCCAATCAGCCTCCTACATGTCGGTGTCACATGCATCCATGGTGTATCACAGTCCAACACATGTCAAATACACACACACGCACATGTACACTGTGCACGTACATGAAGGTGGAACCAGCATCCATGTGTCTCACTCCAACCATGCCATAGTACATACACAGAAATGTAAACATGTGTGCATCCCCACATGCATTTAGGCATCATGCATTTGAACACATACACCCTTGATGTGCCTCACACATGACTGGACTCATTTGCGGCAGGCTCATGTCCCTGCACATACACATCCATACATGGGCCTTTCAAGACATATGTCCAAGCTGCACACTCCAGGCAGACCTCAACATGCACTGCGTCCAATCAGTATGCATGGACACTTACCGCTCGACTCCAGATGGGTCTGCCTCTGAACGAACTGGAGGTGGAGCGATGGGCGTATACGTTCCAGAACCCTCATTTGGTTGTTGGTAAGTCGGACCCGTCACCCCTCTGCATGCGCTGCCTCCAAGAGGTGCCGGGCCTTGCTGAGGGTCCTGGACCTGAAGTCCTCCCGGTGCTTCCGGACGTGTTGTATGTCGCAGGCTGCCACCCCGTGCACGTTGATTGCAGCCACGATGTGCTTCCGGATCCTCTTCTGTCCTTTATTGTCAGTGCGTGGTGTTCCGAAGAGGGCATCATAATGCACGAGGACTTGCTCCACCAGGATACCAACTTCTGCGGCACTGAAGCTGGTAGCACTGTGCCTCTCTGGCTGGGGGTTGCCAGTGGTCTCTGATGGTGTTTCCCCCGACATGGCAACCCGGTCCTGGTCCTGGGCTGTGGAGAGATGGAACTTCAGTTGGGAGTCTACTGTTCCAGCAGGGGTGGTCACAGCAACTGGACCCCTGCAGATGGCTAATGTGCAGGTACCAAATAGCAGGGCACGTGGCCAACAGGCAGGCAGGCAACAGCAGAAGGCAGGTGGGAGCGGGCTCGGGGCTCTGGGGGGCAGGAAAATGGCCTTCTGGGCAGGAGCATGGTCTTTGTGTGTTGTCGCGTGGCCAGCTTGATATGGAGTTATTTGGCACGTGAAAAAAATGCACGTCAGCGTGTAATTTGAGGAAAGGCACTTAGCGCGTAAGCGCATCTGTGGCGTAATGCGCACAGGGGTTTCCCCCCACACGGGTGCATAGTTATTCTACACGAGCAAAAACTGAACCTCTGGGTGTCACTGCGTGTAATTGGAGGAAAGGCCCTTAGCGCGTAAGTGACGTGGCACGTGTGGGCAGGGTTAAAAGGTACGCGTAGGACGCCATTTTCTTATATGTGCTTTTTTTGGAGAGCGAGCGGGTGATTCTTGTACTTCTTGTCGGTTCACACACGATTACTTCACAACGGTTCCAGTTTGTACTCCTTGTATACTCAGACAGCGTTCAATTCTTCTTTTGGCGGGGGTGTTGCCAACGCGCACACGCGCGTCTTTATCACGTTCTTTTCCCAGGTAGACTGTGAGTCGTGCACGTATTTTTCAACTGTGGTTTCCCCTGTGTGTCGCGTACCCATTCAGAGATCATTGTAGCCTGCGTGTACCACACGTACGCTTATTTTTGTGTTTCTGGGTGCCACAGCGTAGTGTGGTTCCTTTATTCCTCGCACGTGGGCTAGCAGGGGTTGCGTGCACGTTAAATTTTGTTTTCGGGGTGCTTGAGAATTGCGTGACCCGTCATCTTCCCCCAGCGGTCACAGACTGCCTTGCTAGAGCACTAGGGTATGTATTCCATCTAGTACCCTGCCCCCTTCACCCCAATTGCCCAGGACAATTGTTTACTTCACCTCCCATTCACACAAGAACATCAGTGCCATGGTTGGGAGGCAACCAAGTGGTATGGGAGGCAAAGGTGGCCGACCTCCAAGAGGTGTCCGCGGTAGAGGATGTGGCCAGGATGTGCAGGGTGGCTCAAGAGGCCAGTGTGTGGAGGACCAATCAGGGACACCTATGACCCTCCAATGGGTCAGGGAGATGCAGCTGACACCATCCCAGCTCAGGCCCTGATAACCCGACCCATATTGTTCACCGAACTGGCACGGGATGACTCACAGGCCGACTTCTGTTTCACCAATTCAAAACCACGTGTGGCGGTGAAAGTTGCTGTCACCAGGGGCAGCAATGTCATCTGCTGCCCCAAGTAGCCAGGGTGAGGAGGCTGCAGGGGCAGCTGCAACTCAATCCACCCCAGCTCCGAGTCACCCAGCCGGGACAATATTGGTCCAAGACCATCACACCAAGGTTGGTCCTGCCAACATCACCCAGCAGCCAATGCCTGCAGTGAGACCTTTGGTCATCGTGCCTGTGGCTCCTTCCAGTGCCCAGTCCACCTGCGCTTCAGCTCCTACCGACCAGAGTGGTGTAAGCCACTCAGGGTCCGCACCACCTCTCAAGAGGAAGAAGGATGCTCTTGCGGTACAGGCTGGGACCCCAGACACGGCTCACCCCTCCGGCACGTCAAGGAAGCAGAGTTTCAATGATGTGGAACTAGACGCACTTGTGGGCTATGTGTCAGCCCATGGCCGCAAAATGGTGGTGACTGCAGGGTGCAAGACTACGACTGCTCAACGTAGGGCCCACTGGCAGTGCATCTCGGACCAGATTAGTTCCCTTGGATTCGTGAGGCGCACAGCTGATGATTGCTCTAAGCGGTTGAATGACCTCAAACGCAGAGCAAAAAACAAGCTGGCTTCCAATCATGCCTCTACTCTGGTGAATGGCAGTGGGTCTCCACCAGAGGAGGAAGTACTCACAGAACATGAGTCAATCGCTGAAGGCTTCATCACAGAGGATCAGATCCAAGGTGTGGGAGACCGACCAGATCTTGAGGCAATGTCCGGTGAGTGGCCATGCATGTGTGTGCAAACCATGTGTATGTTGCTTGGGTGATGTGTTCTGATTGAGTGCCAGGTGAGGCTGTGTAGTCATGACTGCTATGGGTCACCCATGTGGTGCCTCCAAACCATCCCCCGGCCTTGGGTTTGGGTTTTACAGTATCCCTTCTGACCGCAGTTAACAATTTGCACCTGATTACTGCACTTGCCCTTCAACTGCCATCATGCCACAACATTGTTGATACTGTTTTCCTGTTCATTCTGCCTGATTGATGTAATCATTTGCATGATTAACACACATTTCTGTGCCATTCTGCCCCAAATTCACCACACTTCAGACTTAGATTTCACCCCACAATGCCCCAAATGTGTTTACTTATTATGGGAATGATTTCATCAATCAGGTTGATTGACTATTAAGCACATACACATGCCCTGCACACGATCACTTCGGGCCCTGTTTGAATGTTCAACATGACAATTGACTTCTGTCATGTCCAAGTGACCAACCATTGATGTATCCATGTGCCCGTCATCACTGTATTAGTAAACTTCGGCTTCGGTGTTTTGTCACACTCTTTTGCATGTTCTATTTCATGATGTCCATCTCACATGGATGGGGGACAGTACTGATTTGCTACCATCTGGGTGTCCTTGTCAAATCTGCCATGGCTATGCTATGTGTCATCTCTGTGCTGGCATGTGTCATGTAGGTGGATTGTCCATGCCACTCACAGGCTAATGTGTGATGCGTTATGCAACATTCAGCACATGTGTTGCTTTTCCATCTTGGAGTCCTCAGTGTCTGCTTTTAGGCTCCCCTTCCACTTCATTGCCAGTGCATGCATGCCAGAGTTAGTGTCATGTGTGGCATGCATCATTTATGTATTCAATGTGTACATTGTCATGCCTATGTGTGTGGGCTATGCTGTTCATGCCTGTCTTCATTACTTTTGTTTTATGTTTTTGCAGGTGATGAGGCACTAGATGCTGTTGAGGAGGAGGAGATGGCGCAGGGGCAGGAGTACTCACAGCCCCAACCAGGCACCAGTGGAGGACGTGGGGTGGTGGTGGGTGAAAATCCATTACTCCAACAGACCATCCTGTGCACGGGTGTCTCTGGGTACACCTCCGAAGACCTCTATGCCTCAGGTGCTGAATCTGACATTGAGACAAATGTCCCGTCGCAGGTGAGTGTTTCTGGCAGTGATACTGTTCTGTCCAACCCACCTGCACTGGGGGTAGACCCCTCTATGGGGCATTCAGTGTTGGAATGTCCGCCTGTGTTGGTTACGGATGCAGGGTCACACTCCACTATATTTGCTCCTGTTCCTGGGCCAGCAGATGAAAGTAGGAATGCAGTCCTGCAGCCTCAGGCAGTGCCAGGACAGCAAGGTGCACATCGCTTTGCCCCAAACAGGTGTAGTACCTGCCAACGTGGTGGCCGTGCACCATCAGGCAATACTGTGTGGGAGAATTCCATTTATACTATTGCAGCATAACAGGGGGCATCGTGTGAGATGATGGCTCAGGCCATGTATAAGGTGGCCTCTTCCATTCTCCCCCTGAAAGGCAGGTGGAGCTCCACCAGGAGGCAACAGAGTCCATGTGCCGCTCACACAGGGAGGACATGCTGGCGTCTAACAGGGACCGACGGGCTGGACTGGAGACTCTGCGTACAGCCATATCTGCAGAGTCACAGGCCCTTTCGGGATGCCCTGAGGTTAGAACACAGATCCCTCAGAGATACTCTGGGTGCACTTGAGGTGTCCCAGAGTACAAGGTCAGAACAGCAGCTGGAGCAGCTAACACGCACAATCTCAGCTGAGGTCCAGGCAACCCGTGAGGAGATCCGGGCATCATGTGAGGCCTTGCAGGCAGAAATCTGTGCTACCCCTGAGGTGCTGCATGGGGATCTCCGTACCATCTTCCTGCAGAACCAAACCTTTCAGACCTGCATGCTTGCTGCCATAGAGGAGCATGCCCTAGCTTTGCATGGTATGCCTCCCATACCACACGCACCTTCTAATGTACCACCAGAGGGCGATGACAGCGACGGCAGTTCTCCCACTATAGGGCCCATGCAGGTTTTTTTTTCTCAACATCCACGCATGTGGGTGTTGGGGTGCACCCTGTACCTCCTCCCTCCTGGGTGCCCCCCCAGTCGACACATGGGCATTTTTGACTTTTCTTTTTCATTTTTCTTTTTGACAAAATTGAATTTTTTGTAGATTTTAATTTTTCATTTTTGTAGTGCATATTTCATTCCGATTTGAAACTTTTTCGTTAGAATTTAATTTTTTTTTTTTTTTTTTTTTTGATTTTTTAGTTTATTGTTTTCATTTTCTTTTCATGTTTAATTTGATGTCTTGATTTTGTTTTGATTTTATTTTATTTTTTATTTGTTTACTATTTTGATTTTTCAATTTTCATTTGATTAATTTTGTTTACTTTTCATTTTCTATTTTTTCTTATTTTTCTTTTAATTTTTGAAGTTACATTTACTTTTCTTTCAGATTGTACATTCATGTTACAGTGTGTTGCTTTGTGTGGCTCCCGTAGGCATACACTGTTTGTTACAGCTGGGCACATGCAGGCTTGTCCTGTGTTTGGGTTTGAAACTTGGGTTCCTGACATATGCCACTCCTGCTTCCCCTTTCCAAGGGCTCACAGGGTGGTGACCAAGCGACAGTAACTTACACAGAGGCATTGGACTCCCATAAATTGTGTGGGCAGTCTGTAGTCCAAACTGTGTATACACCCCTAGTGGAGATTGGTGATGATTTCTCCACTGCATGGTTGATTTGTATATTGTATTCCATACAGGACATTTGGCATATTTGCATGTAGCTTGTCATGTCTTAACAAGCCGGTCTCCATTGCAGATGCAGTTCATGTTATATGCAGTACACTGCCACATTTACCTACCAATAACACACTGGAGATGGAAGGGGTCGATGTGCTGCCTTTGTCAGGTTATGACACTTGCACTACTTTCTTTTTTTTACTGTCATACGTTGCCACTGTTGGGGCCTGTACTAAAGTTTTGTCTTGCTGGTAAGTATTTGTTTATGTGTGCTGTTTCTTTTTCATTAGTGAGAGGAAATTGTCTCTGGGCTTTTTCCATTTGTGAAGGTGCACTTTGTGACACTTGTGTCATGTGTTGTGCATTCATTTGGTTGCTTTCACATTGCATGCCATGCTGGGGTGTTGGGTAGCTGAGATGGGGTTAGGGAGGGGTTGGGTGACATGGCACTATTTGGGTGTACTATTTTGCAAGGGGTAGTCCTTCATGCTGCATGAATGTGTGCCTTTTACTGGCACAGCATTGGGTGTGTTCAAGTAGCTAGGGATGCACACAATGTAGCACTTACAGGTAAACAATCTCAGGGTGGTATGGTTGTGACAGTTGACTGTCCCTTTTGTCATCATCATCAACTGTCAGCTGGTATGTTCCAGGCCTGTGTGCACTCTGCAGGGGTGGGATTTTAGGTGAAGAAATTTGCCACAAGCTGGGTACGGGCTGCCTCACCACATGCCCTTTCACCTCCCATGCGCAGTGGCCGTGCATGTGGTTGGGATGTGATGGCACCACCATGTCCACCGGCACGCCCTGCCGGGTTGCAACGTTGTGCAGGACACATGCTGCTACTATGATCCTGCACAATACTGGGGGCGCTTACAGCAGCTGCCCACTAGACCGGGCAAGGGAGCGAAAACGTGACTTCAGCACTCCGAATGTGCACTCCACTATGCCCCGGGTTCTAATATGGGCTGTGTTGTATCTTACCTCGGGTGGTGTGGTGGGGTTCCGTATTGGCGTCATCATGTAAGTGCTCAGAGGGTAGGCACTGTCCCCTGGGGAGGTGATAATGGTTGTCATTAGTTGGGTTTTCCCATTTCTCAGTGTCTGACATGCATGCATGTGCAGAGGCATTTGTACTCCCCAATGAGCCATGTGTCGCCATGCCTCCCAGCTTCCAGCTCCCAGTTTAGGGGTGACATTCGGAATATGAAACTATCATGGCTGGACCCCGGATAGTTGGCATATACTGAGGTGATGATTCCCTTGGCATCACATACAACCTGCATGTTGATGGAATGCCAGTGCTTACAGTTTCGATAGATGTGCTCAGTGGCCCTGGGAGGACGTAGAGCCACATGGGTGCAATCAATGGCACCTAGCACTTTGGGGAAGTGTGCCACCACGTAAATGTCCTGGGCGACGGCCTGCCTTTCTGCAGGTGTTCTGGGCATCTATATGTGCCTGCGGACTGAGGGACGTGCAGTCATGATCGCCAACACCTGGTGTAGGCAGGGTGACTGCGTGGCCTGTGAGACACCCCAACTATGGCACTTGTCCCCTGAAATGACCCAGTAGCCAAGAAATGCAGTACATTTCCAAGGGGCTC
The DNA here is from genome assembly GCF_040938575.1 of Ambystoma mexicanum. Lineage (NCBI taxonomy): Eukaryota > Metazoa > Chordata > Amphibia > Caudata > Ambystomatidae > Ambystoma > Ambystoma mexicanum. Next base: position 745,359,707 of record NC_090928.1, read on the forward strand.
AGTGCTTGGGAGCACAGGGTGGGTGATGTGAGGTCATCCTCCCACTCAGCAACCAGTTCTAGGATGATATGGGGTGGACACCTGTACCTCCCATAGACCTGGTCATCAGGCATCCCAAAAAGGCTAGTCCTGGGTAAAAAAATGTGGGGCCTGCCTATCTTCCTCCTCCTGTGGTGTCCCACGACCACTGCTGCGAGGAACGGTATATTCATCGTAGCGTATGAGCTTGTTTGTTGTTTGCGTGCACTTTTTTTGCTGCGCGGGGCCGCTTACGCCTGCTTCCTGGTGGCGTACGTGTTTCCGGATTAGCGTGTCTTTTTTGGCGCATGGGTTTCCCCTGTTCGATTCCATGAATATGTGTTGTTAGCGCGCGTGTGGGCGCTGCGAGCATTTAGCTGTGGTACTTCCCCCGTAATGCCCACATTTTCACACGTTGTTCCCCATTCCGCGTGTTAGACCCCGTGTTACGCCCCCTTTTGTTGTGTGCGCTACACGTTGTGCGCTTTACTGTGCGCATCGCGCACAGCGTTTAGTGACGTGTGCGCCCGTGTGCACCACCCAGGGATTTGGCGCACATCCCAGGGTTTACACGCGCAGCACATTCCATGAATCGACGAACGGCTGCGTGCGCAGCTTTAGCACGCGTGCGCTGCGATTTTCACGCTTGCGCTCCCCTTTTCAGTGCACATTAATTCCATGAATTACCTTGTATAAATGTTGTACTTCTATGGTGCATGCTGCAGCAAATACCTATGTTTATGTATGATTAGGTTCCTGTATTAACAACAACACTCCAGTACAATGTTGTTTAGATGAGTATAACCTTTAATAGATTAAGTAGTCTATGCAAGGTCTCCCGATCACCCCTGACATCTTGTTGCCAACAATATAAACACAACCCCTTGAAGGGACTTTTCAACAAAATTAATTTCATGTGTGCTGTCATCAGTGATTTCATCAATGACATTTGTGATGTCAGCTTTGATGTCCTGGGTGTTAGTCTTAGCAGTGCACGGTTGTGGCGCGAGTTATGGTTGCTTAGCTTACCATAACTGGCGCATTTCTGAGGTTTTCGGTTTTACTTGTAACCATAACGTCCCTTTAACAACTTTTTTTCATTGAATTACATAGGTTTTTATTAGTGCAACTTAACCATAACGTCCCTTTAACAAATTTGTTTCACTGAATATATAGATATTTAGCTTATTTTGCAAGGGATCACCATTTATTTCAGGCTTTATAATTGTTAAACCATGGCACAAATTTGCACCAACCCTTCCAAATTCGCCCAGGACAAGTTATTGGAAGTCGTTATAATTACAGGATATAATTTATAGAGCCCAGAGTGCACGCTATAAAACTTGCAAAATAAATATGATGCTGAAAATGTTCCCTTCCTCTGCTGGCTTTGAGGATTGGACTCATCCCTTTTCGCTGCAGCAGCAGTGTTTGCATCATTTGCCAGCTGCCCCGTGCCCTCGCCATCTGCTATTTTCTATTTCTGGATGTCTACGCTCACAAAACCAGCATTTTATATGCATGCCTCTAATGCTGTACATACAATATTTGACTTTGCTGTTTTACCTTTGAAACGCTTCTTTGAATTGACTCTTTGATGTGCCTGAAATGCGAGGTTTGGTACCCTTTACACGTTTGCTTTTTGGTCGAATGCTTAAGTGTACCATTTGTGAACCGAGCTGTATGACAGAAACGTTTGGCTTCAGTACCTTCCCGCAAATCACACCAGGTTTCTCTAGGCTCTCATAAATTAGGGCGTTATGAATACACTTTGCGCATCAATGCTTTATTTGCAATTTTGTTTTCCTGTTACATTTTCTCGTAGTTTGCCAAAATAAGTACAAAATCTCTTGCTGAAATCTTAGGCAACTATGTTTTAAATGACAGCATGCAAACGTTCCGCCATGTTCTCTAAAATCATAATCAGAACATTTCCAATGTCAAAATGTAGTGTGTATACATGCATGTTTTCATATTCCTATTATTTTTAGTGTGAACTGAATACCACAGGGAACGCCGGAGAGCTTGTCTGTGAACTTCTTCCACCTAGCATAACAAGTTTTAGTATGATTGTAAGAGCTATCCATCATCGATCCTTTTCCACTTAGTAACTATACCATCAAAACGACTTTCCTAAAACCTCTATCTTTCTAGTCTTTTTGGGGGCTTTAATTAATGATAACTGGATTGCTTAGCCGAAATCTTCATTACCGCTAGTCCTATTATTCCTCGCCAGACTATTCACCTTTAATGCACCTGCCTCCATGACAGAAACCCATCTCCAAACTTATTTAGCCCCACCCTCCCATGTGTGGTGGTATAATACCGATTACCCATAATTCAGTAGTGATCTTTTCAAAGTAGAGTCATGGGCCCCTCCATTCTTGTACAGGGTGAGGGGGGATTTCACTACTTTGATGAGAAAGAGGAAGACTGGGAGTAAGGAAGATGGCCAGTAAATAGTCCAGTCATTTCCTCCATATCCCTCCTCTTCGTCCCAGCATCTACCTTTGAGGTATTGTAAAGTTTGTTAATGGAAGGGGCCTCTGGTAAACCACACAGACCCAGCAATGCTGCTGCACACATTTTCACTATTTTACTCATCAGATGGTCTTTTCAACACCCCTCATAGATTCGTCTATTCCTCAGACAACTTGTATCAGATGAGTTGGCTGCTGGGCTTTCTACATTCAATCTATACCTCCTGATGAATATTTTAAGATCTTCTCAAGTCACTGCCCTACAAATCTCCTGCAAAGAATCTCCTTGTGCATTTTCCCAGGATGTCACCATCCCCTGGTTGATAGATCTTGTGCAGTTTCAGGAAGATTCTGCTATGGGACTCAATATGCCATTGTAGTCAAATGTCGAATCCAGCGTCTAAAGTTGACCACTGACAATTCCCGTCCTACTCCCACTGCACCAAATATCACAAACAAGTTAACTTTAAGACTCCTGGAAAAAAGTTGGTAAGACAACATCATGGTATTTATGAAATGTGGACACCACTTTGGGGTAGAATGCCAGATCACGCTTCAATACGAATGCATCTGACTTGGCTTTCAGAAAAAGTGGTCTACATATCAGTGACCCAATCTCCCGATCTGAGGTGACTGACAGTGATAAAATCGACTTCAAGATCAAAGACTTGACATCAGTTTTACCTAAGGCCTGCAATGTCATAAGAACCAGAGGGTTTGTCCCAGGGTGGGAGGGCAATACCTGAATGTGCCTTCGTCCTTCAGAATAATACACTGTTAAGCAATCACCCCACAGTGACTTCTCTTTATGAATCCTCCTTTCAATCCTTACAGAAAGCCTTCATCACTGCCCACTGGGACCTTGATGATCCTGCAGGCCCTTTTGGTAGAAATCCTGTAGAAAATGTAGAACTGACAATACATCACACTCCATGGCTGCCACATTATTCCTCCCACACCATGTTATAAAGTTCAGCCCGTGCTCTTCAGAGTCACTGAACTGTTTCTGCCACCAGAGCCGGCAGACTTATCCTCTGCAGCCCCCTTCATTCAATTTCCATACTGGCCACTGAATGACCCTTGATCTAGAGGCCCTCTTCACCCCCAAGAGGAGGAGGCAAATTCTGTATTTTCCATATTGTCTTTGTTTTCAGTTATAGTAGCAACAGGAGCAACCTCTTCTGGGCGAATACGAGGTCACCAGTATTACCTTTGCCTGGCAGTCCTTGATTTTTAAGAACACCTTGGCTATCAGCGGTATGGGAAGGAACACATATAGCAACCCCTGGGGTCATTCTGGAGACATTCCATTCGTCCATTCACCCCTTGCCCTGTGAGTCTAGAATCTTGTGCAGAACCTGGTTGCCTGCACAGTCTCTGTAAGGTGAATGTATCTATCACTAGGCCAGAAGCCTCAGGTACAACATTAAAAACAGACTCAGGAGGGGCATTTCAGGTAAATACAGAACTACCCAGCTCAGGTTATCTGCCCACACATTCTCTGGGCTTTTAATGTGCACTGCCTTGAAGGACTTCAAGTAGAGCTCCACCCACTCCCGTGCTGGTTCTGTGGTAAGAATGATCGTGGTTGGCTGATTCAACCCCATGCCCTTCCTGAGATTTTTCAATTTGAACCACAACTAGAGACTGACCCTCAACCCTAGCATTGGGGCACCCCTCACTGTGGATGATTGTTATCAGGGGCCACAGGTGAAGCATTGATCATGGTATGACAAATGCACAAGATGCCATGTGCCCTGGTATATGCAATAGATACCTGGTGGACAAATCCTTCACTTGCACAGTCTTGGACAACAGTGCCTGTAAAGAAATAACTCTGTCCAAATGAAGAAATGCCCTCTCCACTTTCATTCAGATGCTTTTTACGTTTTTTCATTGTAATTGTTTATTGTGGCAATAAAACCCGAGGCGGTGGGCCAATACCACCCCAGGTAATACCCCCGGGGCTGTAGTTACAGACCCGAGCGTAGCGAGGGCCTTAACAGAGCCCCAGGGGCATTACCGTGCGCGGTACTGGCCCGCCGCCAAGGGTCTTATTGCCATTAGCACCCGGCCCGTTAGACCGGGGTGCTAAAAACATTTTTTTTTCTGTTTCGCTTGTTTCGAAAGAGAAAAAAAAATAATAATAAATAATGAAAATAAATGGCCGCCCAGAAAGGGAAAACGTAGTCCGTTTTCCCTTTCCATGGCGGCCATCGGGAGCGGATGCACTGGGAACACAAGTGTTCCCAGCGCATTTGCTCCCAAGACCAGAAGAAAATGAAGGTAAGTGGGGTTGGGAAAGCGGAAGGGAGGGGGACGGGGAAAGACAAAAAAAAATAATAATTCCGTTGTCTCCAGCGGGGGACGATGGAAGCCTCCAGCCGTGTGGAGGCTTGAAGCGGGGATGGCCCCGCTGCGAGTCTCCACACGACTGGAGGTTTCCATCATCCCTCGCCGGAGATCGCAGCATAGAAGATAAGTCGGGTGGGGTGGGTGGTGGGAGGAGGGAGGAAAAAAGAAATTCTTACCTGAGTCCCCGGCGGGGGACGAAGGAAGCCTCCAGCCATGGGGAGGCTCGGAGCGGGGATTGCCCCGTTTCGAGCCTCCTCATTGGCTGAGGGGCTGCCACGCCCCTCGCTGGGAACAGAGTAGCCGGCACGCACGGCGTAAAAGGGAATACCGTGTGGTGTGGCTCGCAAATGAGCCAATCACCACACGGTATTCCCGTTGCGCCGCGCGTGCCGGGTGCTAATGTTACATATCACATAATGCATTTAGCATACAACAAAAAGGTCAGGATGCTGTTGTGTTTGTGATTAGTCAATCTGTCACCAAGCACATAATGACGTATAGTGGGTTGACCAGGCAGAATGGGGTGCAGTTTCTGTACAGAGAAATGCAATATTAAGATGATTACAGGACGGCATCAAAAGGTGGGGACAGAAGTTACCACACGCAGTGCATAATGGCCTGCTGTTAAAACATCTGTGCTCTTCTTAACCCTTTCTGCCAGCCCCCTTCTTATACTTTTTTAAACCAGGCCAGCAAATCATGCTCTGTATCTGCTGTCTCAGAGTGTATTTATCACATTCTACTGTATTCTAATATCCAATGGGAGATCCAGCTGATATATGGAGTCACGTGCTCCTGCAAAGCACCTGCTACTTTAGAATCAGTGCCCCCTGGACTTGTTTTCTATAGCAAAGGTGAGGATTCACACCTTTTCAATGTATGTGTATCTAGCCGGGATGCGAATGACATTTGGGGGCTGATGGTGAAAGCAGAAGGCTAATTACTCTTTTTGCGTAGCAGATCTTGAGGAGAAGAGTTCCATGATGCCAACTATGAAGTGGACCCAATAAAACCTCCAAACACACATTCATTCTGCATAACTGCTCTGCCACATCCTGCACGAAAACTATGTCCATGATGTGGTCCCCTAGGCCCCAAGTCACTTCATAGCGCTGTGTTCTTATGCTCCAGGCCAAGCCTGGTGCATATGTTCACACACGGGCCATTTTAATTACAGAACTACGCAATATTGTCGCATGCTGAGCCAAATCACTTGAATACAAATCGGTTCCATGCAAAGTGTTGCCCGTGCTTCTGTGCTCGGGTTCATGATGGGGCACATGTTACTAGAGGCAATTGGAGCAATGTACAAGAAGGTGTGCACAACGGTAAGGTTCAATCTTTTAATTTCTCCCCAGATCCTTTGTACCTGTTAAATACATCATTCTTGCCTCTGCCAACCCCATGCCCAGTCAGTGTAGGTCTTTTTTTAGTTACAGTACATTGTGGTAAAATATAGCCCTCCATCCCCCACATACTGCAGGCAATCGTAATGCAAGTTGCTCCCCTTTCTAGACATGCCTTGCTATTCTCTCTATCTTGCAGAATCACCATGCCTACTGCATGCATGTAATGCACAGTGCGACGTGTGCCTGCTTCCTACCGGGGACACGTTAGCTCTGGTGAGGAGCATAGCGCAGGGGGCTGAGACCTGGATGAACCGGAGTTTTCAGGTGTACACATTTGGCCACTGTCACATTTGTTTTCACACTACTTTTATCCTACCACTCCCATATGCACTCACCACTGATGATACTGACAATGTTGATGGGCTTTGTGGAAGCTGTTTGCTCACCATTCACTCTCAGTATGTGTTGGACTACAACCCCTATTAGTCCTAGCCAGAGTAATCAATAGAGAGGAATTATGTGAGTTGTAGTTCAAAACAGGTTGCTATTGTCACTTTGATGTTTAGTTGCCGGAGCACGAAATAGAATGGGGACTTGCACTCTCTGACCGCTGAGTGTCCCTTGTTGGTGGCCATGTCTGTATGGCTTTCCCCTTTCGCTTCTTTTATTCCCCGTCACCACGTCTCTGCTTAGCACTTGCCCCCATGGCCAAGTGCTAATAGCGCTATAGTCCACAGCTGTATGGCAACACATACTCCAATGGTCTGTCAGATCTACGTATGTGCCCTTCTTTCTCTTGTTCCCGATAAGAATGGTTTCCGGGGACCAACGCTGTATTTCCTGTAGCTGTGGCCAAGAATGCTGTAGTAGCACAGCAGCAATATGTGTTCTTTAACACAACATGCTACACAGAGTGTGGTTGGTGAGATGGGACGATTGGGTGTTATGGGTTGGAACCATGGCATTTATAAAGAGACTGGTGTGGGATGAAGGCAAGTAGTAAGTTGAGTAGGGTAGTCTAGAGTTGACATCAGGAATGAGGTGATGAGGTGGGGGTAGACAATCAAGTGGTAGTACTACTAAAATTATAGTAGTTAAAGATGAAGGTGTGATGAATGACCCTAGGATAAGGTTGCAATGGTGAGAGTTGGCTGAGCCCCAGGTTGGGGTTTATGAGGTGAGCACAGATGGCACAGATAACTGTGTGGAGGTTTCATGGGTAGGGAGATAAAATGGGTTGGGTAAAATGGTTTAATTCAGTAGCGGGTGGAGGAAGCACTCATGTTGTGATGAGGAAGTGAGAGAGAGGATTGATAGCAGCAATGATAAGCCATGGATGAGTTGCAAAGAAGGGAGCAGAATACCAACTTTTTAGGGACTGAGTGCTGACTCCAGAGCATTGAAGATACAGGTAGTGTTATGTCCTGACACAGAGTTTGGTAACCATGACATACATGAGAACAACAAAACGAGTGGGGTTGTTTTGCTTGCTTTTCAGTGAGCTTTTGCAAACTTGGAAAATTCTGATATCTGACCTACACTCCCTCGCAAATGTTGTTTGGGGCGCAGGGAAGTAAGTAAAATGATGCTGCCATCTTTTTTTTTTTTTGGGCATGGCTTCACTATTCTCAGGCTCTCCATGCACTGAGTACATTCCAGACATACCCCCTGTCGTAGCAGACACCTCTTCTCCAGCTATTTCTCCTGTGGCCACTGCACCCCATAGAATACAGTTGAGTCCCATGATAAATCCAGTCCAATTGTACACATAGCTTCTCCACCTTTTCCTTCACATGACTTCCTAAGAATCTTATCTATCTTTCACCCTCATCCCAACTATCTACTCGACTTTGATTTTCCTTACCACTACTGAACATTCCTCCTTTGCCTCTCTAACAGGCAAAAGCACTTAGATGCCATAAACTATGCCAGGAGGCATTATAAATGTGGAAGATGCTGTCCAGACAAGTGGTCGACTGTAAATTGGTCGAAAGACAAATGGTCTACGTAATTTGGTCGAAAACCAAATGGTCGAATGTTTTTTTTTTATTTATATATGTATTTTTTAGGTTTTCGTTTAGGGAAAAAAGGTTTTTTTTTAGAAAAAAAGGGGGTTGGGCCCCCCCCCCCAAAAAAAGGGGTGGAAATAAAAATAAAAAAAATTTGACCATTTGGCTTTCGACCAAATCGGTTCGACCATTTGTCCAGTCGACCACATTTTTTCAACCAAATGTCTGGTAACCGTGCAAGATATCATGATGTCAAATGACGTAAATCTTTTAGATTTCCCATGTGAACATATAAATAAAAGAGGCCATCTTCGTGGATGTCCCATCTGGTGAGGCATCTTATAATGTGTCCTGGATAGTCATTGGAGGCTCAAAGAATGTTGGGTGCTGGCCTGAGGTGGATGGGAAAGAGGCTTCCGTGGCTGAGGGCGGAAGGGAGGGTCTGGGGCTGGTGAGTGGTGGCACACAGAGGCCATTCAATTCTTTGGAGCACAATAAAAAAAATGACACATCTTGTCATTGCAGTGCTGGATGAAATCCACGTTAACTATGTTTGGACCAAGGACAGAATTGCGGTCCTCAGATTAAGGTGGGAATGGGCCTCATTACGAGGTTGCAGGTAGCCATGCCGAAAGAGGAATTACCAGGCCATTCCAACCTCAGCGGGCCCGGTAATTCCCCTTGCCCCACACCCGGAGCTGGTACGTCTCCATTCCCATTTGAGCTGCCATAGGGCTCAATGGGAATGGGCGGATGGTAGCAGCGGTACCGTTCATAACGGTACCGTTGCTACAATCCAGTTCTGCTCGCGGGTGCCGCTCTGCACTCTTGGTCTGACCAGGCGTGCAGAGCGGCACCCGCGAGCAGAACTCATAATGTGGCAGCATGGTAACAACGGCACCGGTAGCACTACCAGCACCATTGTTGCCTTACCGCCACAGTCACAATGAGGCCCAATGTCTTTTTGTTAGACCTGTTAAGTCCACTTCTTTATATCATTTTCGATCCTGTTTAAATGTTGTTCAATGTTTGAACAGAATGTGGATCATCTCACTCGAGAGTGTTTGGATATACAACAAGGGTCTAATCATCCTCCAGTGTAATGGCTCACAATATTCAGATGGGCAGAGGGCCACCTGTGCTCTTCTTTCTTTGAACCATGAGGTGGGGATGAGGGATCCTGACTATTACGGGGAGCAAGCGGCACATTGCCAAAACTCATAGGCAAGTTCTGAACCCTGCTCATGTTTCCACATCATGGTTGCATCATGAAGTTTATTTATTTGCAGCAATAAATAACACAATAACAAATAAACACACAATATATATACACAAATTATAGGAAAATAAAGCACAATGTTAAAATCACAGAATTACATATCTCTAACACTAAAATATAATAGTCTTGTGCCAGACTGAACTGGGCCATTGGGCCTTTATTCCTCCTGTCCCATGTATGCCAAAGAAATGGAGCAACCACAAACAGTAACACCTTATTTGATGAAGATCGGATTACTATTAGGCTAAATTCACTGACCTACCACACGTCCACTGAAGTTCACGAAACAGCCATATTGCCTAAGGTCAGCATAATGGGGCAACATGAGGGTGTCATCCACTCGCTTATTGTGCACTCCTTTCAATTCCACTCCATCACCACAATCCGAAACCGATTTGTCTGACTCCTGACCTTTCTCCTTTTCAATGCTGTAGTCCAGCGACAATGTCTTGCCCAAGACGACATTCACTGCTGTCGGGCCGTTGAGGAGCACCCCTAAATGATCATACAGCTATTAATGCTTGGGCTTTAAGACATGGGAAGAACACAAAACACAGCATCAAGCCCCTAAAGAGTGTCAACCCCTTCCAAAGCTGTTAGAAAATTAACAACATCTTCTGAAATGGGACAAAAACAATACAGCACACAGTATGGTGGCCATAAATCAAACTCTCCAAACGCTACTTGTAAATGTAATTGTTTATAATAGGGGCATAGACTTAGTGATTGTGTTCTTCTTTGGGGGAAGAGGGAAATGCTTGGCCTCGGAGGACACATTCTGTTCACATTCTGAGGTTGCTTCCTTTTCATGGTAGGCACCTTATGTTCAAGCATTGGTCTAGAGCTTAGTGCGAGGAATGGGCCTCTTCTTGATGTAGAACTTGTTGGCCTCTATTTATCGATTGGTGCCAACAACAGATACCTAATTCCTAGGTGCACTACCAAAAATATTAATGAGTCTAAAAAGCATACAGAAAATGTCAATAGCTTCAGCTGGGGCCGAAGAGGTAAAGACAACATTGGCACAAAGACTGTCTAGGAAATAGACAACAGATAGTATCTTAAAGTCTAAGACACTCCTGTGCCCTGCACACCCATGTACTGTATGACACTCAAGTCCCCTGCACACCCATGTACTGTATGACAGTCAGTTATACAAATATACTTTAATGTAAGGTACACAAATTAAAGATAGAACATTTTATGAAGAAATTCCTAATACATAAGTGGTAAATTCATAATCAAAAAGTATATTTCAGCAAAAGAAATTCTACAAGAACAATGGTTTTTACAAAGGCAGCAGCAAAGTGTCAATTTCTGTAAAGCTCAATGTGTTTCGGGCAACCACCCTTCCTCAGGAGCAGAAATACAAACTATCTGTGAATATGTCAAGTCACAAAATCAGCATTCTAGACAATCGGATTGGTTTTACAATTTCAAAGTCAGACATAATATGTAATTTATTCATCTATCCCGATTGTTAATCAAATCAAAACTTAATATCCTGATCTTTACCAAAGAATATAGATGATTAGATCTCCACAGTGTCATTAGTCATCTATAATAGTGATTAGAAAACTGCCACCAAACTTAATCATGACTGGTACTCAGACACTGAGAAAGGAAATTAAATGAAAAGGTGCAAATACTATCACCTGTATCAGTTATTCATCATACAAAAGTATCCTACAACAGAGTGTGTTAGAATATTGCCTATTTCCCAAAGAGTGGATCCCTCCAACCCAGGGGTAATAATGATGAAACCTATGCCTATGTACCTTCACATATATATAATTATTATAATTGTTCATTTATAACGCACTTAATACCAACAATGCTTTCTAAGCGCAGGATCGGGATTCAAACCGGTGTTGTGCTGTGTTGTTTACAGACAAACACATTGCCCCTGAGCTATCCTTCCTCCTGGAATATGGTATTGAGAACACTATTAATTTCTACTGGACTCATTAAAATATTCTCCAAAGATATTGCTGTTCAATTCTGAAATAGGGCAAAGTTGTTTCAGGTAAAAATACCATATTTCATGTCATAATCATCAGCAATACGTGAGCGAATGACACTGTTTCCGAGCAAGAAAAATAAGTAACTCCCGTCCTTGGAAGTCTTTGTCAATGCACACGACCGTGTGTTCTCAATGAGTATGCCTGTGCGGCGAAAAACCCCTGCCAATATAAACACAATAGCTCAAAAAAGATAGTGTCTACCCTTCAGCCTTGAACCAGTAGTCATAGTGAAGTTGTCTATCGCTCCCTTGGTTTTAAGTGCCTCGCACACTAGTGTCACTTCAGCAGAAGCTCTTTTGTGCCAATTCTTTTTTTTTTTCTTTGACGTTCTTCCACACTATCGGTGAAGTTGCACTAACGGGCTTCGAATCACACTCTCCACTGAAGACGTTGCAGTCGCACTTGGACTGCAAAGCCGAGCAAAAGAACATGTATGGTACCTTTGATCGCCTGAAAACTGTCGCTCTCAGACGTCAGTCAGGTGTGAATGAGTAAGGGGAAGGCAAAGGGTGGGCAGCTTATTGAGATCAGCGATTATAAAGACGTTGGTGCTATAGAGTATCCGGCTGTGGGTGAGGGGACTTCATATAAAAAGCAGCCTAATATTCATTGCAAAACGAACCCTAAAATTAAAAAAAATAATTGTTAAAGATCTATTTCCTTTCCAGCAATACAAGGCGCAGATTTTTCTTTTTAAGTGTGGGTTGCCTTTCCAATAACTTTTGCAAGCTGAAAGTGATTAGAGCGCCATTCTAACAAGCAAATAAATATTTGTCCAGGCCTCCACTCATGCATACTTCACTAATGGTTTGTTGTTCCAAGTGGGGTTTCGAATTAGCCAGTTGCACTTGACTACTGGAACCCTTCAGTGGCTTAGGTTTTTCAATACACACTGTACACTGAAAAGTATTTAGAAAAAAAAAACGTTTGCCATTCGTGGCTAGAAAAAAATGTATTGTGTCGTCAACACTGGCAGGGGAATATAATCGACAGCTCTTTGTCTCTAGTTGATTGAGGACCTATCCACAGGCATAACAAGGCGACTGGAATGATTGATTCCTGAAAGCCACGCGTGACTGAAAGAACCTTTTTCACACTCTCCTCACAGGGCCCGATTCATGGAATCGGGTGCAGAAATGGCGAAAGGGCCGTGCGCCGAGAAGGACCCTGTGCACCGGAAAAATATTGCGTGCCCCGCTTATTCATGGATTCAAAGGCACATTACTAGCCGTTGCGCAAGTAAAAACAAGCTCTGGGAGGAACGCCTACAATATGCCCCCACGCACACCGAAAACCAAACAAAAGGCCAAGCCAGGCGCAAGCCTCCGCGTCCACCCCTAACCCACCATCCATTACCCCTGTGAGAAGGCACGCCCTCGCCCGCAAGGCCAAGCTCCACCCAAGCACCACCTCAGCTCACAAGACCAGGCTGCACCCCTGTGAAAACTTGGCCTCACCTCGCAAGGCCAGGCTGCAACCTTGGTAAAACGCTGGCCTCACTTCGCAAGGCCAGGCTGCACCCCAGTGAAATCGCACGCCTCACCTTGCAAGGCCAGGCAGCACCCCTGCTAAACACGGGCGCTAACCTTGCAACGCCAGGCTGCATCCCAGCAAAATCGCATGCCTCACCTTGCAAGCCCAGGCTGCAACCTTGCAAAAACGCAGGCCCTCTCTCTGAAGGCCAGCCTGCACCCCAGCGAAATTGCGCTCCTCGCCTCACAAGCCCAGTCTTCACCCCTGCGAAAACATGGTCCCTCCATCGCAAGGCCAGGCTGCACCCAGCAAAAATGCAGGCTCTCCCTCGCAAGCCCAGGCTGCACCCCTGCAAATGCACAGCCCTCACTTGTAAGTGGAGGCTACACCCCTTACAAAAATGTGAGTCCACCCTCCTACACCCTCAACACCCATTCTGGCCGCATACCCCCCTAATGCACATCAACCACTCTAGCCCACACACCACCCACCAGCCCCCTCACCTCTGACATCCCCCCAAGGCAGTCCCCTCCTGACTGGATACCACCCACCAGCCCCCCTCACCTGTGACACCACCCCAGGCAGACCCCTCCTGACGGGACACCATGCAACAGACCCCCTCACCTGTGACACCCCTTCAGGCAGCCCCCTCCAGAATAGAAACCACCCACCAGCCCCCTCAACTGTGACACCCCCCAGGCAGCCCCCTCCACTCTGGACACCACCCACCAGCCCCCTCACCTGTAACACCCCCCCCCAGGTAGCCTCCTCCAGTCTGGATACCAACCAGCAGCTCCTCCAGACTGGGCACCACCCACCAGCCCCCCTCACCCATGACCACACCCAGACAGCCCCCTCCAGTCTGGACACCACTCACCAGCCATCCTCACCTGTGATACCCCCCAGGCAGCCCCCTCCAGTCTGGACACCACCCACCAGCCCCTCACTCAGCTGTGACCCCCCCAGGAAGGCCCCTCCAGACTGGACACTACCACCAGCCCCCCTCACCTGTGCCCCCCAGACAACCTCTCCAGTCTGGAGACCACCCACCAGTCACCTCCAGACTGGACACCACCAACCAGCCTCCTCACCTGTGACACCCCCCCAGGCAGTACCCTCCAGTCTGGACACCACCCACCAGCCCCCTCACCCATCACACCCCACCCTGACAGTCCCCTCCAGTCTGGACAGAACCCACCAGCCTCCCTCACCTGTGACCCCTCCTCAGGTGGCCCCCCAGGCAGTCCCTCCCATCTGGACACCACCCACCAGCCTCCCTTACCTGTGACACCCCTGCAGTCTGCCCCTTACCATCTGGACACCACCCACTAGCCCCTTCTAGACTGGACACCACCCACCAGCCCCCCCATACCTGTGACAACCCCCAGGCAGGCCCCCTCCAGTCTGGACACCACCCACCAGCCCCTCCCTCAGCTGTGACCCCCCCAGGCAGCCCCCTCCAAACTGGACACCACCACCAGCCCCCTCACCTGTGCCCCCCTAGGTCCCCTCTACAGTCTGGAGACCACCCACCAGTCACCTCCAAACTGGACACCACCCACCAGCCCCCTCACCTGTGACACCCCCCCAGGGAGCCCCCTCCAGTCTGGACACCACCCACCAGCCCCTCCAGTCTGGACACCACACACCAGCCCCCCTCACCTGTGACACCCCTGAGGCAGCCCCCTCTAGTCTGGACACCACCCACCAGCCCCTGCAGACTGGACACCACCCACCAGCCCCCCTCACCTGTGACACCCCCACCCCAGGCAGCCCCCTCCAGTCTGGATACCACCCATGAGCCCCCCTCACCTGTGACACCTCCCAGGCAGCCCCCTCCAGTCTGGACAACACCCACCAGCCCCCTCCAGACTGGACACCACCCACGAGCCCACCTCACCTGTGACACCCCCCAGGCAGCCCCCTCCAGACTGGACACCAACCACCAGCCCCTCCCTCACCTTTAACACCCCCTCCCGGCAGCCCTATAACACTCTCCCACAATACCAGTGCAATTCATGTCTGCAGCTCACCTGAACATTGTGGTCTGCCAGCACCATGAAGTGGACCACCAACATGTCCACCGCAAACACAAACAATAGGATGCACCAGAGATCCATCCAGGATGGGAACACCTGCTGCCACACCTGGTCAGACCTTAATCAGCCCACCCCATACACATGTGACAAGTGAATGCAATGCCAAGTGGCATGTGCATGTTGGCCAGGAAATAATAACATGACAGGGTCATGCATGGGTGACGGGAGGACAGTCAGAGAGTGCATGAGTCACTGAGACAGGAGAATTGTGCTGCCACACGGAAAGAGCAAACATGACTCACTGCTGCATTCCAGTGGTAAAGGTGAAGCAACACATGAGAGAAGGCAGTGTGTGACTGCACATGCTGGTGGGTGTCTCTGCATGACATGGGTTTAACACAGCAATGACAAACAAATGTGCAAGTAATGTGACCATGGCATGCCTCCACAGTGAGCACACCTCCCTCCACACCAACCACACGGATGCCAAACACACAGTGATGCTGCACAGGTAAATGCAAATGGAAACATCCAGTGCAGACCCAGTTGTTTGAAGGAGCCACCCCCACATGTGATGTACATGTGTATCCTTCCAGCTGCAACCATCACAGCAACGACACACACGCAGACATGCCACAAGACACATGACTTGCAATGGAGAGATGCACTGGTTGAAAATTGAACTATCAAAGTTGAACTGCATGAAACATGGAATGTAAGAAAATGAAAGATGTATTGAATAAAAATATGTACAATTAAAACGGGGAATGAAGGTCCAAGCAGTCCAGGGGAAAATATTAAATGAAAAAACAACCTTACGCCTAAATAAATATATACATGAAAAACTGTTAAAGAAAGTCTGGAAAGTCTGGGGCAAATAGTAAATGAAAAAAAGGAAACCTACATCTAAATAACTATGTACAAAGGCTTTGGGCTAGTCCTCCTCTCCAATCTCACTCATGCTTTTGACCAGGGCTGAGTGCAACGCCACATCCTCCTCCATCAGGTGGGCCTCTGTTGTTGCCTGGAGGGGTTACAGGTCATCCAGCATCTGTGCTTCTACCTCCCATGCTGCCCTGTAAGTGGCCTGCAGGATGACAGCCCGCCTCCTTGCTGGACACACTGCTATCTCAGCCCTGGCTATCATAACTCTTACTTCCCGTTCCCGCTAACTCTCGGCCACGATTTGCCCTTCATATTGCTTGAACACAGAAGACATTAAGTGCCTCATTCCCACATGTACCTCCTGCCTCACACTTTCCGCCTGCTTCCTTTGGGTGGTCTGCCCTGCAACATAATGCCTCCTTGTCATTGCCACCTGCTGCTTCAGTGCCCAGTGCCTGCTACATTGGTACGGGTTTATAGTCATAATATCGAAAAAATAATGTCGAATTACAAAAATGTCGAAAAAAAAATGTCGAATTCAAAAATGTCGAAAACACATACATATAATAGAAAAAGTCATTAATTCGAAAATAAAATGTCGAAAAAAAATCGAAAAACCAATGTTAAAATAACTGTAAAATATCACATATACTAACATTTTTTATTGGGGGGGGTCCCCCCCAAACCCCCATCCCAAACCCCTACCCCAACCCTCCACTCCTCCCCATCCCCCCCAACACCCCCCATGGATATACCTTTAATTTTTTTTAAAAAGTATTTAATAAAACATTAATTAAATAATTAATTATTAAAAAACCCCATCCCAAACCCCTACCCCAACCCCCCCCTCCTCCCCATCCCCCCCACTCACCATGGATATACCTTTAACCATTTAAAAAAAATATGTTTTATAAAATATAATTAATTAATTATTTATTTAAACATTAATTCGAAAAAAAATCGAAAAAAATTCGACATTTTTGTAATTCGACATTTTTATTTTCGACATTTTTTTTTCGACATTTTTACTTTCAATATTATTGTATTCGACATTATGACTGGACACCATTGGTACGCCCTCCAAGCTGATGAAGATCCTCGGTGGCGTACGGCACCTGCACTGCTCCTAGGTGCCTGCAGTCACTCCATTGCCTGTGACCCTGTCGGTGCCTGGTTAGGCATGGTGACCACCTCAGCTGCTGTGCCAGGAACTCCCACCTCGGGCAGGGATGTGAGGTAAACCAGACTGGGTGTGTGGGTGAGAAGGTGCAAGGGTGACACTGCCTGGAGGATGATTGGTGCACGAGGAGGTGGTTGCAGCAGTGAACAGCCCATAGAGTCCACCAGGTAACAGGGCTGCTGCAAGCAAAGCCACAAGGCGGCAAAGCTCACTGTGATGATGGGCAAGCAGACTACAAGTAGCCTGCCCATCAAGACGAATGACACATGTCCGCCTCGTCAACCTGGCCAGCAGGGGCAGCACATACTCCCGGATGAACACACTAGATGGCAAGGGGGTGTTGGTCTGGGTGGACACACCAGCCAACAAGGGGGGGTTTGTCTGGGTGGAGGCATCTTGGCAGGCACGCACTGCCGCATTTGATGCCCAAGTGATAGGATTTTGCACAGGCCCCTCCACAGTGGCCTGCACATCCCCATGCCCCTGGGACAGGACTGCAGCACACATGCCCACCTCAACACCCCCACCTGACCCCATGGGCTGGGCTGCAACGGCCACCTCCTCAACCTCCCTCTCCATCAACCCGGATTACTCTAGGGTGTATTCTGCCATGGATGGCCCCTGTGTGGCATCACCTGTCCCCACCGCTTCTGAGGAGTCCCCTCCCACCTTCACCTTCTTGGACTCATCCCTAGCAGCCATGCACAATGTCATTGATGCTGCCACAGCCACAACACTCCCCAAAGAAGAACGGTCCAGGGATTGTGGCTGGGGCCTGTGCCTCTGTCTGATGGAGCCATTCCTGCATCCATGCTCCACAGCGCTGCTTGCGCCCTCTACATCAGATGCAACTGTGGAAAAGGAGACACAGAACAGCAACATCAGCGTACTGAACCGAAACCGGCGTGGCATCACCAACATTCACCGGAACATGACTTGTCAAAGGAACAACCATCCATCAACCTACACATCCACAGACATGGACATGCAATCCACATTCATGCAGACCCATGCCTGGCCATCACTCCACACAATCACATCAAACTACATGCCACTGTCACAATCAATCAATTGCGTATGCTGTACACACATGCATCAATTGCACAGGCACATGAGAGCACGCCATAGCACCAAGCACGTAAACATGTCATTCACACACATCAACTCAGAGTGCCCAAGCAGCGCCATGACCAATCACATGGAACTGCAATGCCTCAACGTGACTAATCCAGACATCCGAATGCACATGTCACATCCAGACATGAGTGATGCTCATTCACACATTCCCATTTTTGGCACATACGCATGAGCATCATGCATGAACCTGGCGTGGGCAACACTACCTCAGCTGGCACACTTGCCATCCTAGCATGTCTCAGACACAAATAACATTGCATATTCACAATCTGCAAGACAGCGCTATAACACACAATGCAAGTAAGAGCACATTTAAAATCCAAAGATGTCTGAATTCACACATGGAGAGCAATGTCTGGGGCGTGCATGTATACATCAGTCTCTGAAACATATTTCCCGCAAGCCTAAGGGGGTCACTGCCAACATGCACACCCATGCACCATAGAGCAGTGCACCACATGGCTACTCACCATTTGACTGCATTCGTTGGCGTAATTCGCACACCTGCATGCACACTGCCTCTCCGTGGTAGCACCGGCCTGGATGTAGCGCAGGGCCTTACCATGGGTCTTGAATTCCAGATCCTCCCATCACTTGTGTACGGTCTTAAAGGTGCAGACTACCACCCCCTCCGCATGTATGGCATCCATGATTGCGTCCCAGATCTGCTGACATCCTTCCTTGCCCCATTGCATTACTGGGTTGAAGAGGACATCATAATGCTCCAGGACCTTCTCCACCAGGATGTCAACTTCTCTGGCGCTGAAGTTGACAGCCCTCTGCCTCGCTGCCATGGGGTTGCCACTCTGGTCCGAGGATGATGGTGCTCACATGGCAACTCCTGAGGCAGGTGGGGGTGGTCATGGTGGTCCTGGAGCTGAGCTGTGGAGTGGTGGTGGTGGAATGTCACGGTGGGAATTCAACAAAGCAGCTGAGCTTGTCACAGGGCCAGAGACAAGAGCATAGACAATCGCTGGACAGCAGGCACTCCAAACGCTATGCAGGTGGGCAGCAGGCACACACACTGTACAGGCAGCAGCAGATGGCAAAGTTGGAGGCAGCACAGGGCAGGAGGAGGCAAGTAAAATGGCACAGAGGCAGGAGTGTGGGTCTTCCATGTCTCGCAATGAAGGCAGCTGGAGACAGAGTGAAGGGACTTTGCGCGTAAAGACTGAGAAAAGCATGGACACGTGACAACAGAGGAAAGGCCCTCAAGGTGTAACTCATGTGACACATGCTGCATGCAGGCTTTGAGCACGCCATTTTCGGGAATACATAAGTATGTGTAAAAGCAACTCCAAATGTGTGTGCAAAGGGGACGAGATGGTCGAGTGGAGTACAGGCGTATTTTGGGATGCAATGCATTCGGTCTACTTCAGGCACCATACGTATTTGTTATTTTGGTGGGGGCTTTACCCCCGCGCATATGCACATTTACTTTTTGTTTTTGCAAGGCTAATGGTGAGTCGTGTATGCATTTTTTTCAACTCTAGGTGCACCTGTGTATCGTGGACCACTATTCTTATTTTTCTGGTAGCTTTCCGGGGTTCACGTACACATTTTTCGTGTTGCTGGGTGCGACTGCGTATTGCATACCACTTTTTTCTTATTTTGGAAGCTATCCTGGCATTGCGTACACATTTCTTTTTTGTTTCGGCGTGCCTGTGCATTACGCGTACCATACTATCCACACCTGGGGTACATTTGAGCCTTGCTGGACCACAGAACTATGTCCCTCAGACTGCCCCCTCGCTCATATTGCCCAGGGCAATCATTTGGTCTACGTTCCATATTTCCGTTACACTTGGGACATGAGTGGAAAGGCCCCAAGGGGGAAAGAGGGCAGACAGGGCTGGGGTCAGCGGCATGCTGTGGAAGCAGCTGCTCCAGCCCCACGGGGTCAGGAATGTGCTGTGAAAGCAGCTGCCCCAACTCCAAGGGGTCAGGCACGTGCTCTGGAAGCAGCTAATCCCAGCCCCAAGGGGTCATGTCATTACCCAGGCTACTTGTGGTCCGGCATCTGGATCCCAAAGTGGTCCCAGCCACACAGGGGTGGCACCAACACATTGTGGCACCCATGGCAAGAAAGCAAAACCTGCACAGCAGGAACAGGCTCAACCCCATGACACGGCACAGGACACTGGCACGTTGGGGAAGAAGAACTTCCATAATGAAGACCTCAAGATCCTCATGGACTATGTGACCAGTCACCACCGTGACATGTGCCAGCAGCTGGGCAGCACCCATATAACTGCTCAGCAAATGGTGCATTGGCAGCATGTCACAGACGAGATCAACGCCTTAGGGTTTGAGAAACGCACTTCTGCACAGGTAGTGAAGTGCTTGAATGATCTCACCCTTCGCACCAAGTCCAAGCTAGGTGCCAACCTGGCCTCTGCTGTGACAACTGGAGGAGGCGCTGACTCAGCATGATGAGGCTATGAGCCAATTCATATTTCTTGAGCAGGTCCAAAGTGTGAGAGGCCTTGAAAATTACAAGGACACATCTGGTGAGTGACCAACATTGTACATCCTGAGTATGTGAAGTGATGCATCAGCAAGATGTAAAATTGTGGTGCACATCTGGCTGCATTGGAATGACTGCCCTGGGTGAACAATGACACGTGGTGGACTGACTCCTGTGCAGTGGACACAATAGTAGATACAAACCATGTGTTGTACATCATTTGAACATGTCCGTATGACACTACTCATCCCCCACAAGCACCCCCCAACATCTGCAACATAATACCACAACATGCACAGTTGTTTGCTGCATCCTTGATGGGAGTGACTCTGCTCTGCGAGCCACGTACATGGGTTAGAAATCCTAGTTACACTTCATGCCATGCAAGGTATTGAATCTCTTTTCACACATGTACGTATGTGCTGCCATGCCACATAGCCCATCCAAGCTGACACACACCATGCCTTATGGCGTGCCCTGAGTGAGTGTGCATATGTTCAGACTGTACACATGGCCGATGCCCCAATGGCAATGACCACAGAGGCAAATCGGTGTGACACCTGCTCCATGTTACCCTTCCAAACTCAGCCCACACTCCATGTGCCCACACCCCTCTCCCTCTTGTGGGTCACTGTACCTTGTTCCTATCTATAACTCCATTAACATACTCTCTCCACTTCCCGTACCTTGCGTAGGTGGTCCTCTTACAGCCATACATCACCTGGGACTATTTTCTGTTTCCAAATTTACGGCATGTTCTCATTGTCTCCAGTCCCTGTACCAAGACAACACTGGTGTGGCATGTGATGGAAGCAGCCTTGTATGTGGTTATGTGTGGTTGCCTGTTGCCATGTAATGTAATTGCATGTCACAGAGACACATATCCATGCCCATTTCTCTGGCATTAGTCTACAGTGTGCGGTAATATAACCCCTAACATGCTTCTTAATGACCCTGTTGGTTGGCAATGTGTCTACTGGCATCATGGCCCTGAGCAGGGAATTTGGTGGCCAGTCTGCATATGCCATGTTCACATTATTTGTTGGCCATAGTGTGCGGATGCTGTATTTCTTCTGACAACATGCCCTGCATGTTGTGGCATGACAGCAATGTGCTACACATGTTTACTGTAGACATGTTGCACATGAGTCCACATGTCTTTTTCTTTCCATGTACAATTGAGGAGGCACCAGATGCCGAGGAGGAGGAGGAGGATAAAGAAGAGTTTGTGGTGCTTCAGACCACCAGTGAGGGATGTGGCGTGGCAGGCCGTGAGAACCCACTGATGCTCCGGACCATCCTCAGCCATGCTGCAGACTCTTCTGACTCTTTGGACTCAGCTGGCTCGGATGCTGAACCGGATGTGCAGTCCTCAATGTTGGCAGAGGTGAGTGCACCCATGGGTGGAGCAGTTGTGGGTCGTGAGTCTGCAGGGGGTCAGGTGCTTCTCACAAGGCCAGTCAGTGGTAGCACCCCAACCCCGTCTGCAGTGGTTACAGCTGCAAGGCCACCCTCCCATGTATTGGTTTCTGGTCCTGGGACAGATGTCCAAGGGAGGGTTGAGGACCTGCAGCCAAGGACAGGGGCATCACAGCAAGGGCCATGCTCCCTTGCATCAGACAGGTGTGGGCTCGCATACATGGGGGACGTGTGGAGGCTGGGCAGACAGAGTGGGTGCAGCAGATGTTGTGTTCACCACACCGACAGACTGATGCCTTTGAGAGTTTGGCTGAGGGCATGGGTAGGGTGGCTGCTTCCATGACCCACCCAGCAACACAGGTGGTGCAACAGCTGCAAGTCATGCAGTCCATATGCCGCTCCCACAGACTGCGCAGGAAGGCCAACATGAGGGGCCGAAGGGCAGATCTGCAGTGTCTGCAGGCATCCCTGATTGCAGAGGGTTGTGCACACAGGGATGCCCTGAGGCATTCCGTGAGGACATGTAGCCATAAGAAGACTGTTCCACAAGGGGGTGTTAGCATTGAGGCAGACGATCTCAGAGGAACTCCATGCCACCTGTGAGGGTGTGCATAGTGACGTCACAGGCCTCAGTCTGCTGTTATATTCATCAGTGTCATGCCTGGCAGCTGCCAGTGAGGGCCTGGCCAGGGCACTGCATGGTCAGCCTTCAGCACCACTTCCACCTGCAGATTCAATGCAGGATGGGGGCGTCATGACAGACATGCCTCCTGGTCCACCGTTGCGGTGAGGTCCATGAGCCCATGGAGGGTATATTTTCTTTTGTTTAAAAAGAAAAATTGGGACGTCCACCCTGACATGCATCCTGCCCCTCGCCCCTGAAACTCCCCCCCACTCCATCCATGATGGAGATTTCTTTTTTAAAATGTTGTTCCTTTTGTAGACCCCAGGCCCGGATGTTGGCATGTTATTTTTGAGTTGCCCTTTCCAGGTTTCTTTTTTTTTCTTTTTACTTGAGTTGTGCAGTTGCTCGCATAAGGCCATGTAATGGTGGACATGCCATCATGCAGACATGCAGAGTGAGGTCAACTTGGATGATTGCATGGTGGTGCTTCGGGTGGCATGTGCAGGTAACTATGGGCTCAGTGTATCCTGACACATGTGTGCTGTGTGCATAATGAGGCGGTGACTGCTGTCCCGTGGTAGACACCCTGTACCCCTTGACGTCGATGCTCCCCATGCCCTCCCCCAGACACTGTTCCTCCTGTTACTCATTTAGAGGCACAGCTCCGGGTGAAGGTGATGCAGGATTCACATAATTCCGACTCAGTCAGCAGGTAAGCATGAGCACTGTCTTGCATGTTGAGCCTGAGTCATTGTTCCCCCTGTTTGTTGCATGTGGCTGTTTCCTTATATGTGCTTTGCATGCTACCATGCCAGGATGTTTTTTTATGGTTTTTCATGTCGCTGTCTTCCTCCCTCAGTCAATTCAGCTGTACCCACACCTTCTGTCGTGTAATGCATATCTTTGTCCATCTCCAATCCAGACAGAGTACTCTTTGATGTGTTTTTCACTTGACCTTCCCTCTCACTGTCTCTCTCTCTATTTCTCTCTCTCTCTCTCTCTCTCTCTCACTCTCTGTTGTGCTACACTGCACTCCTGGGAAGATCACAATCTATGTCCTTTCACACAGTTGCACCCTGTGGTCCTTCTGCAGTGGATGGCCTCTGCATTTTTCATCATCCCTTCATGTG
The DNA here is from genome assembly GCF_040938575.1 of Ambystoma mexicanum. NCBI lineage: Eukaryota > Metazoa > Chordata > Amphibia > Caudata > Ambystomatidae > Ambystoma > Ambystoma mexicanum. The sequence continues at coordinate 745,383,576 of NC_090928.1, forward strand.
TTGTCATGGATGTGCAGTTTCTTTCTGTTGTTACTATGCATGTCTTTGCATTTAGGGGATGTGTCTCCCGGTGGGTTGCATCGTAGGCAAGGCAGGTCGGTACCCTGTGCAGGTAAGTGAAGGGCATTTGCAGAGACCTGTGTGGTGTTTGTCTGGGAGTCTTGCACTTTGTGTGATCACTTTAGATTGACTTGTCTTGTGGGGCACTGGTACTACTTCATGGGTGCGCGTGTTACATGGTGTGGTTCTGGTCATATGACTGGGCATGGTGTGATTTCTATGGATTAATCGGCCACAGGTTGCAGATTCCAAATTGTGGCAGTTCCAGTGGTGTGAGCCTTTCTTGTGTGGTTGGGAGGGCCAGCTGTTTGTGGCCTGTGACAGGTGTTGATGGTTGTGCTGGTGTGTGTTTCATTGCACTTTGCACATGTGTACTGAGTGACACTTGGCATCCCATTCAAGGTTTGTCGGGTAATGGTTTGTCGCCACATTTGGCCTCTCTTGCTCAGGGCTCCCCATTGATGGTGTGCAGCACCAGTTACAATCCACAAACATGGAACCATGGTGTTTGCAGCTTCAAGTTGACCACAGCTGGGTGCATGGTGCTGATGCATTCAATTGAATGCACACTTAAACCAATTGTATGCTGTCCCAATAAAGTCTGCATTGACCTTGCACTTTTCCTTGCATCCTACCTTTGCGTGCATTTACCCTTGGTTGCTGTCATGTCTGTTTATGTCTTCCATGGCAGTTGCCTCAGTGGCCAGCCTTCCAGTCTTACATTGGCCACTATGAAATGCTACCTCCAGCATGGTCCTGCATGGAGTGCAGAGGTGAGTATTTGTGTACTGTGCTTCTTTTGTTTTGCATCATGAGATCCCATGACTGTGTTTATTGCACTGTACCACTAGTAGGCTGGTGATGGCATGACTTGTCATGCCATTGTTTATCTTCCAGGGGGGTCCCTGTTTTTTTGGAGCTCAATTATCTGCTTTTCTGATATCTTCTCATTTTCATGCAGCATGTTGAATGATGCATGTTTTATGTATGTGCCACCTGATTGTAAATGGGGATATGTGACATGCACATTTGCTGCATGTCATTCAGGAGGTCAGGCAGTGTGGAGGTTGTAGCTGTATGTCAGTATGCATGTTTGTGTGTATGAATTGCATGCTGTGTGCAGGTGTTTCTGCATGTGTGCTGGGACACATGTTGATGGTTGTCTTGTGAGTTGTTTGAATGTGTTGCATGTCACTGAGAGGGACATGTGTGCCTGTACTTTTTGGTGCATGGATGTGTTGGCTGTACTCAGTTTGATTTTTTCCATTGTCTGCAGATCCTTCCGTCAGGGAATGATGGCTTTTGCATGGGATGTTTTTTGTCTGTCGACTGCATGCCCACAGGACAGGTACGATGTGCATTTATCTTGATCCATAAGGAATGGCTACATTAGTTGCTGCATGTCTGGATGTGGCCATTCTGGTGTGTCGCCCTCTTTGTCACAATTGTCAATTACCTCTTGTTCTGTGGTTCATTTTGGATGGAGTGCATAGTGATCATGTTGCCAGGATCTATGTCACATTTGGATTCTTTCTGCACTGTTTTTCTACGCACCACAATAGGGACATGTTTGCGCACATCATGCACATTCTCGAACATGTGTGCAGCCATATGCCATTGTGCTTCTTGTATTTTGTAGGGCAAGTGAATTTTGAAGGCAATGTATGACTGTTAGCTTCGATATGATGGTTGGTGAGTTTATGGAATTATCGGTGGTTACACATTCATATGGAATGTTTTAGTGCCTATGGGGTGATTTTATTGAATGGTTGCCATAGTGGGAGTGGTGTACTCCCTCTTCAATGTGTTTCTTTTGGAAACACCAAATGGATGTCTTTTTATTTCTAGTCGATGCACACAAATGTGCACTTCCAAGGGCACTTTCTCGGGGTGGTTTTGTGGGCACAGTGGTTTGGCCCATTGTCACAATTGAATGCACTTCACAGGGGAAGGATTTTAGATGAAAAAAGAGCACAAACTGGGTACGTGCAGCCTTTTTACATGCCCTTTGCACAACCATACGTAAGCGGTGTGCCTGTGGGTGTGGATGGTGTGCCACCACCATGTCTACCAGGACAAGAGGCTGTGTTGTGACATTGTGCAGGACACATGCTGCCACAGTGATCCTGCAGACTGCTGCTGGTGCATGTAGCAACATACCACCAGAGTGTTCAAGGGAGCAGAAACATGACTTGAGCACCCTGAATGTGCGCTACACTCTGCCTTGAGTCGCAATATGGGCAGTGTTGTAGCTTACCTCAGCAGGTGTGCTGGGGTTGTGTATGGGCGTCATCATGTATGTGCTCAGAGGGTGAGAAGTTTTGTCATTGGCATTTGTTGACAGTGTCTATTGGTCTGTGTGCAACATGCATGCTTGTGCATGGCCGTTCATACTCATGTGTTGCCATGCTTCCCAGCTCCCAGGATCCAGTGTAGCAGGGACATCCTGAAGATGTAACTATCATGTCTGTTACCAGGATAGTTGGCATAAACTTCAGTTATGATGCCCTGGTATCACGCACAACCTGAACATTGATGGACTGCCAATGCTTTTGGTTGCGGTAGTTGTGCTCTGTTGCTCTAGGTGGACGTAGAGAAACATCAGTGCAATCAATAGAAACTTTAACTTTAGGGAAGTCCGCCAACCCATACCAATCCTGGACCACTGCTTGCCTTTCTGCCAGTGTTCTGTGCATATAGATATGCTGGCGAACAGAAGCTTATGCAGTTATGATTGCCAACACCTTTTGTAGGCCGCGAGACTGCGTGGCCTTGGAGATGCCACCTACTATGGCAGTGGTCTGCTCGAATGACCCAGTGGCCAAAAAAAGCAGAGCAGTGAGCCCCTTCTGCAAGGGCCTCAGTGCTTGGGAGGACATGGTGGGTGATGTGAGGTCATCTTCCCACTCCCTGACCATTGTGGGATGATATAGGGGGGCACATACCTGCCATAGACCTGGTCATCAAGCATCCCAAAAAGGCTGGTCCATGGGTGGAAGATCCATCCCCTGGCTATCCTCCTCCTCCTGAGTTGTCCCTGGATGATTGCTGCAGCAAATGGTGCATTCATTGTGGCTGTATCCATGCATTTTTTGTGCTTGCGTGCTTTATATGCATTTGTTAGGGTTCACGTTGACGTTTACACCTGCTATCGCGTGGCATAAGTGTTCCGGGATTTGCGTGTATTTTTTGCTAACCCAATGTCCCCAGTTCAATTCCATGAACACATTTATTTTTTGCGCGTTTGGGAGGTGCGATTGTTTGACGGTGGAACTTCCCTCGTAACAGCCACATTTTCACTTGTTCTTCCTCATTATGCGTGTTCCGCCCCCTTTTTAGGTGGCTGCGCAGGCCAAGCCCACCCTCTTCTTGGAATTTCACGCAAGGCATTTATTGAGTCGCAGTGACATGCCGGACCAGCGCAAATGCCTCACGAGTTCCGGGTAAGCCCTGCGCATTGCTTTCAATGAATCGACGAATAGGGATGTGCACGCAGTTTCACATGCAAGTCTCTTTTTTTCCCCAGCAGAATATTCCATCTCTTTTTTCCCCAGCAGAATATTCCATGTATCGGGCCCACAGTGAGCCCATGTGTGTTATGGACACAGCATGCAGGTGCAGGCACTTCGACCCCCATGAGTTGCAAGATTCTCAGTGGCAAGGATGATGGACAGTGGCGGTCATTACAAGTTTGTTGGTCTGGAAAAAAAGTGCCTGTAACAACAGTGGCAAAGATGATGGACAGTGGCGGTCATTACAAGTTTGTTGGTCTGGAAAAAAAGTGCCCGTAACAACAGTTATCTGCACCTTTTCCAGACTGGCAAACTACAAGTCTGCCAGTAGGGGCAGTGAACTACCCGTAGGCTTGACCTGCCAGTAGTTCATGCCCCTGTCGGAAGATTTTTCATTGAAGCACCAGCAGTGTTACTAACGGTGCTGATGCTTCACTGTTCCCATTTCCGGGGGGACTCGACAGAAATGGAGACTTACTGTTCCTCCGCCGGCGTAATATCCCGGTATTAACGGGATGTCAGTCAGTGGAAAGGGTAAGGTGAGTCTGCAGGTAACCCGCTGCTGCTATTGGCGGGTTACCTGCAGACTCATAATGAGGGCCCGTCCCTCAGAAGCATATATTGGGCTTGTGTAAAAGACACATTTGATGTGTTGGTGAGACATAGGTTTCGGCTGATAAAAAAAATATATATGTTCAACTGTCACTCTCAAGTAGAGTACAAAGAAAGCCTGTTGGGGTTTTGAAAGCAGTGATTATAGAGAAGAAAATTCATAAAACTATGGAAGATCAAGGGATACAGAATATCACCAGTGGGTGATAGGTTCATGGAGAAGTCTATTTTATTTATTTCTGAAGTTTCAAATAGGAGAGTCCAGGCACTCAAGAGAGTCAAAGAGCAGTACTGTTAGAATGAGCAGATCCTAAATAAAACATTTAAAATATAGGAACTAACTGAAACAGAAACAATATTCACATTAGAGTTGTTGAAAGGGCAAAGTGCAAGTAAAAATATAACAATACCAGGTTTTGCACATCATGTAGGATTCCTCCCATTTCTAAGCGCTGTAATAATGTGTAATGGTACTCCCCTTATCGACCACAGAAGGGTGAAGGTGCCAGGCTCGGTAGGATTTGAAGCTGGGCAATGCAGGCATGCCCATGTCAGAGGAAAGCGACCTATGCCCTACCCACTCAGTGGTGCCCGAAATCAGACACACGAGGGGAAAGCAGTTTGCTATTAGGATTATGTGACAGAATAAGATCAGGAAAAAAGTGCATACGTTTGCACATCGACAGATCTGACGCTATTTGGAGAAACCAGATATTTTTTATTGTTTTTGAGGTGGGGGGGAGTGACAACTCTGTGTTCTGTAATGGTTGTGCATTACACGCGACCAGCCGTGGGAATGGTAGGAGGTAATGAGTTATACGGCCAACATGGAAAGGATAATGAAGGTGGAAGAAAGGGGGAGCTCTTACGCGCACAACTGCATATATGTGGTTTAATAGCAAGGCATAATTATAGAAGTAACCATGGCAATACGCTGGAGGTGTAGGGGGGCTGCTAGTGGAGGGGCCGTGCCCGCTAAGTGAAGTAGAGGGGAAGACCTACACGTGAGTAACATGGCATTTAATCGATGAGTTTTCCATTGCTGGTCATAGTGCAGGCCTGTGAATGCTGCTGGCAGCACTTGCCTTTCACCCCGGAAGGGCAGGCTCATTATAAAACAAGAGACCTGCTGGTTTTTGATACTGAAGTTTCTGTTTAAGGTTCCCACAGCAACATAAACACAAATAGAGGTTGAAAATGTGTATGAAGGAAGTCGGGGTGAAGTATTATAATCAAGAAAGTGTTAATGATGTTCTAAGTGCATGCCATGGTGCCAGTCACCCCTTCTGCACTGTATCCTAGGCTAGGATTCCTAGAAACTCAACAGCTCAGGTGCATTACGCATACACATATGCAGTGGGGGCTTAAGACAGCAAGTGAGGCACTGGATATTGGGAGCAGACGCACTAGAGACAAGGAGAAGCACGAGGAGCACTGTAAACTGTGGCCTGTAGCTCTAAAGACTGGCGCGTGAAGTCGGTAGGAGAACCACGGTCGGCAACCAAAGGACTAATTACAGCAAGACATTCAGGAAGAATGCCTCATGCAGGAAAAGGGAGCTCTTGAATTGATCTGCTTAAATACATTGCTCTGAAGTAAATGCCGTGGGTGACAACAGGCTGAGTGCAAGAAATTGGAGCGCTTGAATTGAGCTGCTTAAATACGTGGCTCTGAAATAAAAGCCCGGGTTGACAGTAGGCTGAGCTTTTACTTCGGCAGTTTCCCAGCCTTCCACCTCCCTCTCTGAGTCTTCAAAAGGGAAAGAGAAGCAGGAAATTATTTTATTAGTCCCTCCTCTGAATTAATGCAACAGAATGTAGGTCTGCGAAAGGTAACTAGCTCTTGCTAGCGTATCAGATGATGATCTGGCGCTTTCTCTTGCTCTCTCTCTCCCCCTCTCTCTCGCTCTCTCTTTCTCTCTTTCCCTCTTTATTCCCCTTCTCTCTCTCTCGCTCTCTCTCCCCTCTTTCTCTCTCTCTCTTGCTCTCTCCCCCCTCTTTCCCTCTTCATTCCCCTTCTCTCTCTCTCTCTCCGCCCCCTCTCTTTCTCTCTCTCTCTCTCTCTCTCTCTCTCTTACTCTCTTTCTAACCATTCTCTCTCTTTCTTTCTCTCTCTTGCTCTTTCTATTTCAGCCTCACCCCCTCTGCACGCTCGTTCTTTTCTCTGTCTCTCTATCTCACTATTTCTCTCTTAGTGCCTCAATATGTCTCTGTCTCTTTCTATGTGGGGGAGAGTCATGCTGTCAGGTGGGTGTTTGCTGGAGTTCCCCCATCCATTGCTAACAACTGAGAACCCACAAGAATAAAAGTAACACATATCTCGGGTTGGGGAGATTTGCTTAGTAGCTATTAAAAACACGGAAAACAGAAATTATTTCATTGTACTAGCTTTGTACGCTATCTCTTTTCAAAATACTGCAAGGTTCATTTCTAATGATCACTTCCAGCATTTATTTTAGTCATAACAAGAATGCTACTCTTTCCTTAGTGATCAAAGCACATTATCAAAACCGAGATTGACTGCACTTCTTTCTGATATTAGTTTATCATTCCAAAATGACATTCTCTCTCATATTGTATTCTTTAGAAATACCCCTATGGGAAAGAGAAGGTGGCAAATAGCATCAGTGATGGTTACAGCCTGCTTTGCTTAAAATCAAAGAACATTATCAGCACATAAGAATGACCATGTATCTTTACACTGAAATAGTATGTCTGTCATTAAGTACAAAATGGAAACTGTACTTTGTGCTCATTTCTTTTTTCACAACCCTCACCTTAAAGTTAACATGTTTTTAACATTAAACCATATACACTGATTCGGACAGCCTCTTGTTTTGGAAGAGAATATAGAATGGGTGATATATCAGTCACTCCATTCGGGACTAGGAACCTTTCTGAGATAATGTTTTCTTTTCCCACACATCATTTTAGCTGGCTTTCAGGGTAAGAATGGCTGTGCACAGACCCAGTTCCCAATGAACATGCATTCTAAGAGAATTTTAGCTGCAGGGATGTTAAGGTGAGAACTTAACGCAACAAGCCCTCAAATTCAGCTAGCCACTTTAACTTTGCGCCCCCTGTTCCGCAGCCTATGGCCACAACGTTGACTTCACATTTTACAGTGGCCCCATATTGGTTTAAAATATACAGTGGGCATGGCCAAACATCGTTGCCACTGCCTATGGCTGGTTAGTGTTGTAATGTATTTAGCGATGTCATCACTGATGTCATCATGACTGTCAACTGTGATGTCACCATTGTGGTCATATTGTGGTTACATCACTAATACCATCATGTATGACTTCACTGAAAATATCACTAATGGCATCACAGGTGACATCACGGGTGCCATCACTAATAACATCATATATGATGACAATGATTATTTAACAGATGGCATCAGACATAAGATTACTATAGGTGCTTGCACATATTTAGACCACCGTTGCATTTCTACATATGTGATGTTAGAATTTTAGAATAGTTCATACCACAATTGTGAGAAATAGTCAACAGCTACAGATACAACATATCACTACTTGTGAAGCGTTCATTTGTAGTAGTTTGGTAAAAGATGATATCTGAATTATAAGTATGAAGGAGTGAGACATAGAGGAGACCCACTGCCCCAGAAGTTGTATCCCACCACCCAGGGTGAGATTAAAGGGAGTAGGAGCGTTAAATGGCAATAGAGGCCAAACTGAGCGCCACATCAGGGTCAGAAACATGGCGAGAAGCATAGAGTGCAGCATCGAGACAGCACCGGCTGTCCAAGCTCAGGGGTTGCAATTTAAGGACCATTCATAAACTGGAAGAAAACTGTATCTGTGTGCAGGAGTTCTACTCCTGCTGCTGGTGAGTGGAGAGCTGTTGTCTGGAAATTGACTAACATGTCACTGGCTGTAACTTCTTGTACTACATACACCATTTCAGGCCAACACTGTGATGCTGTTGTCATGGACATTTTGCTTTGTACTATCCTGAACAAGCAACCTGTCTCTCTGATCATTCTTATTGGGCTTTCTGATGATCATCTGATCCAAATGTATTCCGCATTGTAATCAGCTGTTTCAGCTGACTGTACTCGTGTATATCGTGATGTTCTATTCATGTGATTCTTATTTGTACTATCCTGAACATGCAACCTGTCTCTGTGATCATTCTTATTGGACTTTCTGATGGTCAGCCGGGATTAATCTGAGAAATTTCAAATGCATTCTGGATTGTAATCCGCAATTTCAGCGGACTGTACACGTTTTTTATATGTTGCTTTCCTTCACAAGAACTCTGTCCAGTTATTGCATTATTATACTTATATGCACTGGACTATGACATTCATTTTTTGGTATTTCATTCCCACCTCTGCACGGGCTGACAATTTCCACATAACTGTTTATCTTCATGGCCTGTCCACGTTGCGGTTCGATTTACTGCTCGCTCTCTGAAGCATTGCCATGGCAACCCCCAGCCAGAGCCACTCATGTCAATGTCAGCACGCCGCTCACACACGCATGCACAACGCAGGTAAACTAATCTCCATTGGTGTTGGTTCTTTGTTACTACGGTCACCAAGACAACCCCGCTTGTACCTTGTTACTACGGTTAGCAAAGTAACCTCGGTTTTCACAGCAGTTTGCCACAAAATAGATCAACGGTTCTTGTTTGCTGTACCAGCTACGGCTACCTGTCATCATGTAGATAGTCTGCTGACTTTTTCCTCTGCTACTTTTTTCACTTTTAGGATCCTCCTGACTACGGAATTCTGCAGGTCCGTCTTCACCATATTGAACTACTGGCCATTTACAGTATCCAGCTTTTAACACACACACATCACAGGTAAGAGCCTTCCCAATACCCTCAGTCCCTTCCCTTATTTTCACCATCCAGATGCATAGGTAACTTCAGCGTCCCCTGTTATAATATTGACTCTCCATTTTTTACAGAGTGGACATGTAGAATGTGAGGCAGACTATGTTGAGAACCAGAACCATTGCACACAAAGCTATTTGCCACAAGTGGTTTTATTGTGATAAGCAATCCCCTATATTTGATCTACTTTTTGCAACATGTTTTGAACATGTACTCCAACATTAGATTGGTTTATATTTTTTTATTTTTTACTGTATCTCCATTGCTTATACTCAGACAGATCAGCATTTCTCAGCCACATGCAGTGCACTAGACTCAAACACATACGTTTGCCTTGTAGGTTGTACACCACGAGTCCATTGCATTAAGAAGCCAAAGGATCAGAGGTTTCTTAGAATTTTCTGATAGAGACCAGGTGCTATGGCACTACTTTGCCAATTTCAAGTTAGAGTCTATAACCTGTGTGAGACCTCACAATATTTAGCTAAATATGTGCTAAAATGTAATAAATGTATCTTGTACAGATCGCCCTGATGAAGGACTGAGATCTGAAATGCATCAGCAACGTTGGCCTCTGCATTATACTTAAAGCAAATGAAGATTGAATTAAATTTTACAAAGCATTGGTTTTCTTGAAAAGCATTGTTCTTCATTGAATATGTACAGAATGATAAATGTTATAAGATACTGATAGTAGTGTTTTCTACCCCCCTTGGTGTCAACAGGCCGTTGGCGTCAACAGGTTGGTGAAATATTCACAGGCAACCTTTTGCTTCTGGTGAGCTGATGTCATTAGTGATGTCATCATTGTGGTCATAAGCTGCACAACAGGGACCGCAAAGTTGCGGTGGCTTTAGCTGAATTGCAGGGGTTTTGTTGCATTAAGTTCTTACCGTAACATCGGTAAGGTCCCTGCAACTAACGTTTTTTCCTTGAATTTACAAGGTTTTGTTATACCATAGTTTGTTTCCATGCCACTTTGGCCATGATCTGATATGATATGATATGGCATTTATAACGCGCCTATACACAAGTGTTTCAAGGCCATGGCCATGGCCATGGTCTTCAGCCATAACTATGCATGGCTGTTGGCCATGCTCACATTATTTTTAAATCACTCCCACACCACTAGCCATGGCCAGAGGCCATGGCCAGTGGGCACAGCCTGTATTTCTTAATTCACTGCCAGACCAGTAGTTATGGCCTTCAACCATGCCCACTGTCCATTTTAGAACACTACCAGACCACTAGTGCCCACTGAATTTTTTAAATCACTACCCACCTGGCCACTAGCCATGGCCTTTGGCCGTGCCCACTCTATGTTTTAAAGCACTTGCAACCAATCGCTCAAAGACCTTCATCAATCACAGACTGGTGTTGACCTGTTTTGACAGTGGTATTGTTATTTATAAAAGATGGCAGGCTTTGGGAACTCACAATTTAGACAATGCGCAGCGAGATTACATTATTTGCCAAGGATCACACACTTTGGTTAAGCAGCGTGCTGCAAGCCCCTTGTTTTCTGGCTGGTCTCTTGGTGACTGTTGTGATACATCGCACAACCCCCACCAACTGCATTTAAGCATCACGGAAAAGGGGAAAAATGTCGGGTGCTAAGAATAACATATGCCTAGGTACTTTTGCCCCGATAGCAAAAATTAAAAAGTTGGCACACATGAATATATGCATAGTACGTGAAAATATATCTTGAAGTGAAATATACAAATGTAGTTCAATTGACCTTTCCCGTTGAAGAAAGAGCGCAAGGCAAAATAGTATTGGACTTTTAAAAAAAAGTAATGAATACCAGAAAAATAACCGCAAAGAGAACATTTTCCAATAAACATGCTGGTAAAGTATAAAAGGTGCTTACCTTTTAAACCTAACAATCTGTACTGAAATATTCCCTTAAAAACAAAATCCCTATACGAGGTAAGTGTTTGACATTGTGTGGGTAAGCATCTGCACTGGGAAAATGACAACCTTAGTAAAATCCTGGTAGCCAAATACCTGAGCAAGTTTGCCAACCTAAAAAAAACTAAGGGGTTGAGTCCGCCCTCTGAAAAAATCTACGCTGTCCACCTGCAGTGTCCATTACTTGTGCCCTGAAAAACAGTCACAATCTGAGGTAAATAACTGCACTAGTGTCCAGGATTGCAACCTCTCTTACCACATCATGGGCAAATATTCATGTATTACTCGCCCTGTCATCATCTGGATTTCAACAATACTCTGCTTTATAAAGGTAACCTGAACAATACACATACCATAGTGTCATTCAAATATATAAATCCTTATAGAGCTATGTTAGGCAAAAAGTGTACAATTGTGGCATTATTCCCCCATCTTGACTGGGAGACTACAAATAGCAGAATGCAATTCAGCAAAAGGCAACACAATGGTATCTCAGAGCTCTCAAAGAGCACTGGGAACATAAACCTTTAAACCATATTGGTGCATTAATAACAAAAGGTTTTTCTACTTTGCCTCGCACGTGCAAGCTGGATTTGCAATTCTCCATGTATTCACAGCACCTTACCCAGAGATAGAAATTCTTTTCTTGTGGGCCTCACGGCAGTATGACCTTTAGTGTGAAATATTTTCAAGGACTGACAGTAGCACGGTTTAAAAAAATGCAGATGCTGTGTGTTTTCATAGTGTCTTATGAGATATTTAAAACTAAAAAAAACACATGTCATCGAGGACTGTGGACTGTCTTCTATCCATGCAGTAACTGGGACTGACCCTACTTAGATTCTAAGAGAGAAAGGTGCCGCCCCCTCCGGCCATGTTGCTTTAAGTAGTCTTGTAACTTGTGCTAATTTATTAGGCACCATGGTTTGAGGGGGCCCGCCCCTTCCTCACTTTGAAGCTAAGCAGGGTTGGTCCTGGTTACCGCATGGATGGAAAACCCATGGCCAGTGATTCTTCACCCCTGATGTAGCAGGAAAAATATATATATTTTTCCATAACCCACTATGAACTATAAATAACCTCTGTTATACACTTGGTTATTATTTTGTAGTCCTTATACCTGCGGTTATCGGGAATAACAGTGAAGAAAATGCTTCCCTGCCCTCACGGACCCTCAACAAGTGCCCCACATCTGTGTCTGCTCCACCCACTCTCTTTATAACCTCCTCACCTCCCCTGTCCTCACCTGTTGCCCCCTAAGCACTCGCTGTTTCTTTGACGCAGTTTGGTATGAAATGTCGACAATTTGCGACTATTCTGTCTGATAGATGAGGTTACAGAAAAGCTTTATGTTGCAAACTCAGTCCCTACACCTCATCCAACTCCCAAATTTAACCTGGTGTCCAATTACCTCCCACCTCTACCCTAATGGCATTTCCCTGATTAACCACCTGGAAATGGAATTTTCGTGCTTGTTCGTTTTGGCTAATCGAGAGAAAGAAAAGATGGCAGCTGTTTCATTTAAAAATACCCGATTTCTTGGTAATTTACCTGAGACATAGCTTTCTATTTTTGGAGAAGGTGGCACCCTCTTCTCCATCAAGTATTGAAAAAACTTCTTGACGGAATAACTCCAAGCCACAAAAAGGCCTCAAGTCAACTCTTTGTGTCCAAGTTGTTTCTCACCTGGTCCAAATCCATCTAGTGGTTTGGGTTGTGTGGTCCAGCAAAAATTAGGCTGTTTTCCCAAAATGTGCAGTCTGCGGAAGGGCCCGGGCATACCTAGTTATCTTCAGAATTTCTACCAAATCTGTCGCACATGTCAAAAGTTATTAGCAATTCATTTTTTGGGGGTTTCCTATGGGAGTTCGAATCTCCGCAACTATAGGGTGGCGACTGCCGCCCTATAATATATAAATATTTTGTATTTTTTTCCCTCCTCCTCACTTACACTGACCCTTGCTCCACTTAACACAGTGTGCCATTTACACCGTGAAGATTGCAATGTATGGGGGAGTGCAACATCTAATATATGCCTCTCTTAGCAAACCTACAAATCAAGTACACAGACAGGCACAGATAACAGTGTATTACCAGGAGGGGCCATGAAAGCTGTAATGCTGTAATGTTTTTCAAAGGCTTCATTCCATCTCTGTGTGAGTAAGTGGGAGAATTCCACAAAAGCTCACAAATATGCTAAATAAAATGAATTACTTTGTTGCCCTAATTAAGGTATCAACTTGTTTTCTTTTGATCAACATTATATATATATATATATATATATATATATATATATATATATATATATATATATATATATATATATATATATATATATAATAGTGCAGAGGTGAGTATCAAGTTCCATAGGAAACCCGAAAAATGAATTGCTAATAACTTTTGATTTGCATGACAGATTTGGCTGAAATTGTGTCATGCTCCCCCCCACACCACCCCTTTACCCCCTCCAAGAAGGGACAGTTTGGAAAATATCTGTTAAAAAATAAACAGGTTATTACGGAAACAAAAAAAACACAGTTTCTACCTGGTCCCCATTCCTTTTCCCATAGAGAAAAAGTCTGATTTTTGCTCAAGCACACAGTGAAAAATTCTGGACGGAATTGGACCAGCGACAAAACAACTTGGGCATGAAGCATTGACTCGATTTCCAGGAGCAGCTTGGAGTTATTGCATCTAGTAGTTTTTAAAATATATGACAGAGAAGGGGGTGCCCCCTTCTCCCAATGATATAGGGACATCTTCCAGGGTGCTTTGCCGCAGAGAGGCTGACAGGAGTTTAAAAAATGAAAAAGCAGCCATTTTGCACCAGAATTCTATTGCTAATAACTATTGACTTGCTGGATGAATTTGGATAAAATGGGTGTTTGTTAACAGATTAATGGTTTGACATGGCCAGTGGCCATGGCTAGTGGGCCCGAAAGAAAGATATTGGTGCAACACACACAGATGCCACGTCCGAAGGCCATAGCTAGTGAGACCTGGCTTTCGGGTATTGTGGGGGGGCATGGCAAGAGGAGTGGGACACTTGGTGATTGCCTGCGAGGCCAGGGAATAGTTCGGGATTTTGCATGATTTTTACAGATAATCGCGGTTAATTGCGGCTGTTAATGGATAACCATGGGTTATTTGTTTTACATTGCTAATATAACCACGGTTATGGGAAAAAGGTTTTTATTAAAAGAGAGAGTTAAACAAATGAGATAAATACTTTAACAGATACAGTGAGTTGAGGGTAATGAATGTGGCCAAAGGATATGGCTTCTGGGTTACTTCAAGGAAACTAATGATGCAATATGGAAAGTGGCCATGGCCATGGTTGAATGCCATGGCTACTGGGCCCCAACAAAACCTATCGGATCAAAATGGCAAGGGTTGCAATATGGAAAGTGGACAATGCCAAAGGGCGTGTACACTGACCATGGCATAGCCACCTTGTGGGTCCAAAAGAAACATATTGAGGGAACATGTACAGTGGGCACTGCCGAAGGCTGTGGCCACTGCCCATGAACAAAGGCCAAGGCTAGTGGCCCAGTAGTGTTTTAAAATATACAGTGGGCACATCCAAAGGCTGTGCTCACTGGCCCTGGGCCTGAGACCCTGGCTAGTGTGCCCCAGAAGACATGTATTGTGGCCACAGACAAAGGCTGTGGCCACCTAGTGGGTCCAATACACACATATTGGGGAACATGCACAGTGGACATGAGCCACTGGCGCATAGAAAAACGATGGTATAACAAAACCCCTTGAAATTCACTGAAACAGCCTTACTTAAGGTGCAGTTAAGTTGCACAGGTTTACCATTTAGCACAACAAAACCCTTGAAAATCAGCCGATGTGGGAAGTCATGACCAACTTAACTCAGCGCATTCCTGTTGCAAAGCCCATGAGCATATACATATTATATGAGAAGGGATTCACAATGACATACCAACTGGCATTAATGGGGGCATAGCATTTTGGGGGACATCAATGGGAGCGCGCTGAGTTAAGTTGGTCATGACTACCCACATCTGCTCAATTTCAAGGGTTTTATTATGTTGAATCTGTGCAACTTAACTGAACTGTATGTTTTTTTCAGTGAATTTCAAGTGTTTTGTTATACCATCGTTTTTCAGTGAAAATATATATATATATATATATATATATATACATATATATATATATATATATATATATATATATATATATATATATATATATATATATATATATCTAAGTTATTTGGGCTACAAAGTATACTGCAGTCAGTTAGAGCAGAAGACTAGTGCAATATTACATTTTGAAACTCCATTTCCCCTTGGACATAATATAGACAAACAACTATATACTTTCCTATAGGTCATCGGTGGGATAGCGTGAATGCATGTTATCTTGACTTTGCTTTATCAGTCCTCGAACAATGAGAAACTGCTGGCACTGAGTAATTGGTGATACGATAGGTATAGACTAGTGGTTGAATATATAATACAGGAATGAGTTATGAGTAATGTACTGGTACAGCTATGTGAGTTGTTGGTGCAAACTTAGGTATCTGTCTTCTCCTCCCACTTTTTCCTTTGTTTCCTTCTATTTTCTTCTACTTTCATCTTTTGGCTCGTTCTTTGATTCTTTTTCTTGTTCATCATTTATTATATTATGTTTCTTTACACTTTTCAGCACTTTCTTCCTTCATGAGATTGCTTTTAATGAGTGTGGACCAGCAACCTCAGCTGGTGCTCATGTATGCATTTATGAACTGGGCACTTGCTTATCAAGGTTCATGGGTTGTTTTGAAGATAAAATCAACAAATTACTAATTTGCCCTGTAATGTTTTTAATATGGTGAGGTGTTTCAGTTAGTATTATGGTGTATGTATGGATCAATGTTACTGTGGTTTGTCTTTTGTATGTCATATGGTCAGGTTGACTAGTTATGCTTTGTTTTTGGATGGCCATTCATCTGTTTCCAACTGTGGCAATGAGTTATCCATAGCGAGCTACCTTGATATGTGTTGGGTTTTGGAAATTATGATGTATGGTTGGGTTGTCCAGAATGGAATGTCAGAGCTGTCTGTGAATGAACCAATGTGTATTAATCTTTTGCAAAGCATTTTGTAATTTGATTGATACTGTAATTTCTGTTTAAATATGAATATCTACCTCATGACAGGCATTACGCACTTTGAGTTTCATGCAATTAATTGGGAATATTCCTAATCGCTGGCGGTTTAGATTGTGTATAATCAATGCTATTAATAGATAGCACAGTTAGCACTCTTCGCTTTCAGTGTCTTGCACCATGTGCAACTGCATACCAGGCACCTTAGGCTATGACCTTACTGCCTGTGCTAATTCTATATGTGAATGTCTTGAACGTCAATGAACATTGAGCAACATGTTCAATTTCTTATAAATTCGATGTAATCATGTAAAGACACCTCTACGTATTCATTGAGACTAGAAGCCATTGAAATTGTATATCACTATGCACTTTAGTGGAAAATCCTTAATGATGATTATGGGTTTTTCTAACTAATGACAGTCTGTTATAAAATATTGTGCAATATGCTTTAGAATTTGAATATGCACTGTAATCATGCAATATGACCACATATTTGCTGAGTATGAAATGTCATTCTTAGTTGAAAGCACTATGCACTTTATTCGAATGTCCAAAATTATGCTATTGTATTACCAATGACAAGGATTCACAAAGTATTGAATTGGCACCTGTTGCACAACAAAATGGGTGCACGCCATTGTCTATCAAAATGAGTGTTAAATGGTCAGGTGGTTCAAACCTTACTAAGTTTGTAATCTGTGCAGCACAGCAGTAAACCATAAGGTGTTGTTATTAATAACTGATGTGTGGACAAGGTCAACATGGTGGTTACGACAACCAGTGTTAAGATGGTCTAGAGATTTTCCTGTTTGGATGTCTAATAGTGAAAGATGACTAAGATTTATCACAAGATGACCATAGAGATGGGGCAAACATCGTGACAAACCACATGTGTTTGTATGTGATCAAGCAAAGTGTCTGTTGGGAAACGCGTCTTATTTTGCTTTTATTATTTATCCCTGGTTTGGGGATCCTTTATTAAAGTACTATGTACCAACATATCGGGATGCAGTTGCTCCTTTCATTGGGCAGGAGGTGGTGAAGTGCATTTACAAAGAGTTTGCACACTGTTCTGTGGCTTTTGAGATGTATATGCAGTTACCGCACTATAGTTAAATTGAGTATCAAGTTCCGTAGGAAACCTCGCATGATGGATTTTGCTGATATTTTGCAAAATGTTTGTCACAGGTCCCCCCTCCCTCTCCATATGGGAAATTATGATAAAGAGTTGTTAAAAAATGAAAAATGTACTTAGAAGCAAAAAAATTCAGTTTTGGTCCTACTCCCATTAATTTACTCCATAGAGAAAAAGTCAACATTTCAGTGCAACGCACAATAAACACTGCTGGACGGAATTGGCCAGGTACAAAACAATTTGGGCACAAAGCGTTGAAGGAGTTGGGGTGTTATTCCATCCAGTAATTGTTAATGTATTTGACAAAGAAGCGGGTGCCCACTTCTCCCCAGATCACAGCTATATCTCCCATGGTGCTTTACAGCACAGATGCTTTTCAGAAATAAAAAATCCACTATTTATTTTTGTTCGATGCAATAGATAACCAGGGTTTTAACGGGAATAACCAGGTTTAGCCTAAAATGAAAAGTGGGAAAATGCCATTTGGAGGAGGAAAAATTATGAAATGGCATCAGGCTAGAGGTGGGGAGAGGGAAAGCGAACACCATGTGAAATTAGGGAGTTGGGAAAGGGGCCTATGGACCAAGTTCAGAGGTCAAATGTTTTTGCATTACTGGGATTATCCTGTGGGTAACCAGGGTACAGTAGAAAGTCGAACAGGAATGAAAAATCGGCACACAAAAATAACCGCATTTATTTGCAGGTACTTAGGATAACTGTGGTTATTTGTAGTGCATTGCACATATAACCGCGGCTATGGGTAAAAAGTTTCAAAAAAAGAAAGAGTTAAAATAATTAGATGAATACAAAAAAGAGGGAATTTTACAGCTACAGTGAGGTGGGGAGTAATAGGTGTGACCGAAGGGTATGGCTACTTGTTTACATTCAGGAAGCTAATGGTGCAATATGGAAAGTGGCCACGGCCAAAGGCCATGGCTAGTGGACCCCAATGAAATCTATTGGGGCAACATGTCAAGGGGTGCAATATGGAAAGTGGACATGGCTGAAGGCCCTGACAAGTGGGTCCAAAAAAAAAGTAAAGAGGCCACGACCAAAGACTGTGGCAGCCTAGTGGGTCCAAGAGAAACATATCAGAGGAACATGTACAGTGGCCACAGCCGAAGGCCATGGCCAGAGGCCTTGTAGTGTTTAAAAATATACAGTGGGCATGGCCAAAAGCCGTGCTCACTGGCAGGGCTGAAGGCCATGGCTAGTGGTCCCTAAGGACATGTATAGTGGCCACTGCTGAAGGTTTTATCTGTGAATTACATGGCCACAGTAGTGGCCATTTAGTTATGGTTAAGTTGCTGTTTCCATAGGAAGAGCACTTTTGGGCGGCTTATAACTCCGCTCCCCCTGGATGAATTCTCACCAAACTTTACAAAAAAAGTATATGGGGCACTCTGAATTCTTTTGTAAAGTTTGATGAGAAATTGTCTAGGGGGAGGGGAGTTATAGGGGGGTCCCAAAACATCTTTTTATCCCATAGACTGAATGGGGAAAACATTTTGCGCACGGCTACAGGTGTAACCGCTGGACGGATTTTGACACAATCTGCGGCAGGTACAGGGGCTTGGTCCAGAAAGCGTGCTTTTGTAAATTTTGTCACCATACATGCAGTACGTTCATTTATAATTATGAAAAAGTAGGTCTGAAAAAATTAGTGATATCTATGTCCACTCCGCAGTCACACTTCCCTGTTCAGTCGACGGACAAGAAACCGATTGGCTAAGGGGCTGCCGTCCTGACCGCGTACACGCCACGTCTCTGTCCATTGGCTGCTGCGAGACATCTTCTCCGTCAGATGGTTTGGATGCGCCCGACATCTGGGATCCACGGAAGGCGGAGTAACAAACAGCGTACACATGCTTTTTTCATTACCCTATTTTGCTGTGGCACAGAGCATTGGGAAAGGTTCACACAGTAAGAAATGGGTGATCTGTGCATTTGTTCCTCGGCCGTCATGATGAAATTTCTATGGACACCTTGTGCGTACAGTAAATGTGGGGGATGATAACGATATCACTTCAGTCCATATAGTGGGCAGGGAATTTGTAACACTTGACTGCATGTAGTGGATAGGAAATGTGTAACTCTTGAAAGCACACGGGTATAGGTAGGCAACATTGAAAATGACAACATGCCGTGACCGTATTATCACATACATGTGATGCAGGCTATCCCTTGAAGAGATGGCTCCTTACCCCAGTCCGTAACCCACAAAACCGGCATGAGGAGGACTATAATTGTGCACATACACAAACCCGTGTGGTGATTGAGCAGACATTTGGCCTCTTGAAGGCACGGTTTCGGTGCCTCAGCAGGTCTGGTGGGGAACTCCTGTAACATCATGAGAAGGTTGCAAAGATCGTCATGGCATGTGTAATGCTACACAATATGTGCATCAGATGGAATGTGCCCCTGCCCCCTGACGCTGAAATTCAACCACCTGACGAAGAGGATGAGGAGGGTGGGAATGGTGCAGTACCTCAGGGAGGAAGCGATGCACAGGAGGGACGTGCCATGTGCCATGTGTCAGACTCTGATTAACCAATGCTTCTAGCACACATGGACGGGGCTTGTCACATGGTGATGGCACTTGGGGCACTGGGTGTGTCTGGGACATGCACACTGTGGACTGTTCAACAATAAAGCACACGTACGCAATGAACAATGTCCCCACATGTGATTTGTGCATAACCAAAAAGTGTATTGAAATAGAAAATGTAAGTGAACACACCCACTCCCCTCTCCCCCCTCAACTCCCCAACACACCCACTCCCCCCTCCCCCCCTCAACTCCCAAAAACAAGTTGTGGATGCCTGTGCTCAAGTGCATCATGTGGGATTGTTCCACAGGGCGGCCTCTATTGGCACCCCCCTCTCCCCGCACCCGGTGCACCCCTTTCTGTACGCCACAGGTTCATGCCCGATCTGCGGAGGGGCTGCTTCGGGTAGCACTGGCAGCCGAGGAGGAACTGGGCTGCTCACAAGGACGCATGTCCCTCATAGTTTGAACAAGCTCCGAGAGTATGTGCTGCACCGCGGCTAGTTCAGTAAAAATATCCTTGGAGGTGGATTCTATGGCTGCCTTTACAGTTTCTGCACAATCGCGCATTTCCCCCCTTGCACTGGCGCATTCTGCCACATGCTGTGTCAAGAGGGAGGACAGTTGTTCTTGCCGCGTAATGATTTCATGCATCGGGTTCTGTGTTATTTGGCCTGCGGATGCTGCTACTGGCATGTCCATTGAGCTGCTCCCCTCCTGGACATCTGCCACTGGGCATGGAGTGGTCGGCCATGAGTCATTAGGAGATAGCTCCTGTGTGCCATCGTCATGCTGGCTGCATGGGGACAGGTAGGGGGAATGAAGGGGGGGGTGCGGGGACCCACAACAACATCAACATCAACATCCCCTTCTTCATTGTCTGAACTGGCAACGGTGGCAGCAGTCTCCCCAATCGTGCTGCTTCCTGCAGACCCAGTGCCTTCAGTAGACACCACTGGGCAGATGGTTGTCATTGGTGGTGCCGTAGTGCCTGACTTGCTGCATATCAGTGCCGTGGACTGTGATGTGCTTGTTGATTTTGGCTGCTGTGGGAGTTTGATTTTTGCACCAGAGGTGGAGGGACGGTGTTTTGGGTCTTCGGACCTGGCCTTCTTGGCAGGTGTAGTGCCAGTGTCTTCGTCGGCACTGTCCGAATGAGAGCCTGTGGTAGACCAATGGAGGGAAAAGGTTAGTGATGGGTCTGCGGACATTGAGCAGGCATTGAGATGGCTGCATTCATTTTGATTACTAGATGGTGCTCATTGGAGGCGGTGACATACAGGTTGTCTCCCTCTTAGGTGGTAGAGGCATGGAGGCATGTGGGTGGCTACAGAAAGGGTGTGCATAATGCATGTGTACAAGGTGGAGGTCAGCACTGCCTGTAGGCAGTCTTCTGCTAATGTGTCATGTTGACCTTGTTAGGCATCATTGCACTCCCCAAAAATCTGGTCTTGAGTGAGTTTTGCATGGCTGGATTTAAGGCACCTACCTGCGTCGCCTGATGTCAGGGCTCCTCTCTCCATATCTCTGACCCCCTCTATGCTCTCTGTGCCTATGGTTGCGGCACATATCTCCTCCCACGGCTGCATTTTGATGGGCGAATCAGCTCCTCCGCCAGTTGCCATCCCCAGATTTCGATTTGCTGACAGTATACTCCTGCCGCGGAGATGTAGACCGTCCCACCTTTTTCTACACTGTCTTGCATTTCAGGGTGTTGTGCCAACTGCACTGACCCTCTGGGCTACCATGGCCCATATGGCTTTCTTCCGCATGATCGCCAGTCTGTTCCTCTCTGTTGAGAATACTACATTGGCATGCTCTTGTAGGGTTTCAGCCAACATATTTAGCTCCTCCCTAGAAAAGCGCTCCTGCCGCAGCCGATCTCCGTTTCTTTTCAGAACTTTAGGCATTCTGATGATTGATGGGTGTAGGAGAAGGTTTCTAGAGGTTGTGGGGGTCAGGTGTCCACTGGTGGAAGAGGATGGCAATGGATTGTGTTTTTAAAGATGGCCGCCATGCTCTTTCCCGTTCCTGTGCGGTGACGCAACTTCCGGATCCGCTTATTTGCGGTCGCTGCTAATTGCGGTTCCCGCTATTTGCGGTCACCGCTATTAGCGATAACCGTTAATATCGATAGCTAGGGTGGCGGACGTGCTATTTGCATGGCATAAGATGCCGGTAAGTGGCATTTCTAGGACTTTACCGGCATGGCGGTGGTTACATTAATGGCATGGCGCAATGCTCGTGCCCGAGATGTCGTAATGTGCCGCTTTTAGCGGTATCTGGCCAGCACGGACACGTTAATTGCGCCATGCCGGTAATGACCGTTACTTACCGCCAGGGTCGTAATGAGGGCCATAATGTGCATGCGGGAAGTTGCAACATACCGTGATTCCAATGGTATAATGGTCAGAGTAGTATGTCAAGCAACACAGTTGCCGCCTAAAATAATAAAAAGGTAAATAATTAACATTGCAAAAATCTGCACAATTTGCAAGGCATGAATTTAATGCTAGTTGTTCACATTGAACTTCACTGTACTCACGTACTAGTAACCAAAATTTCAAAAAGTATCTGGGAGTAACATAGTTCAAAAGCAAAATCTCAGTGCATGAATCACAAAATATATGTTGTTCAAAGAATAGAGAATCTTTTGGCAAGGCAAACACCCAGAATATATAAGAGGCTACCAGCTGATGGGGATTTCACCCCAGTACTTTTTGGGAGCTACCTGCATGAGGTATACTTTATTTTGGGGCCATCAGGCTGTCATAGATTGAATGGACTTTCGTCAGTCTTCACTTATGAAGCCATTTCTATTTACTTTTAGACAATCCGTACTAGCACAAAGATACATACCCCTTGGAGGGTAAGTTATTTTGGTCTTACTTATTCACAGGCAATTTGCCTCACATGATACTTATGTTTTGCCATTGAACCCGTAATAGAGATATACACTCAAAGGGTGACCTTTTTATTATTTTAGGCGGCAACTGTGTTGCTTGACATACTACTCTGACCATTATACCATTGGAACCACGGTATGTTGCAACTTCTCGCATGCACATTATATATTATTTATTTAGCTACAATATTGCTGAGTACATGCTATTTTAGCTTATCCTAATTTTCATTTCTTCTTGTTTCACTTTGGATTACCATTATGTTTTCCATTTGGCCAGAACCACATACTGAAATACTGGTATGTTATCTTATTTGGTTATTTGTTTCACCCTGTTTGAAATTATTTGTTTATGGTCTGTTATCTTTATATGTATATATCATTTGTGGATTAACTCACAGCCTTGAGAACGACCAGACAGGTCGAAACACGTGTCGGCTGTTTAGTTACCAATAAATTGGACTTGAAACCAAATCTTCAATTTTTGGACTTTCTAATAACAATTTTTAGGATCTGCGCACTGTGATTACCTTCAATTTTCTAACTCATGTTTATCTGTACTGGTGTTTGTTAGGGGACATCAGTGGAATATTACCAGAGCAGCAGGCCACCTCATTACAATTAATTCTGATTCTAACTAGCGCACTGGCTACTTACGACCCCCAGCCTGTCTTATTGTCACATGTGCAGTGATGTTGTGGATAGGACCTGTACTCCTTGCAACTTGTTTGTAAGGCGTTGGTGGTAGGTTACTCACCGCAGACGAAAGGCAAGCCTACAGGCACTGCAGCATATTACTACCACACATTAGGCAAGTACATTCCCATATGTAGAAAATGCCTGCCAATATACTTACTCCTTACTTTGTTTAGAATCCAGAAAAGAAAATTGTGTTTGGTTTTCATACTTGGCCGAAGTATCACTTTTTCCATTTCTCTGATGAAAGAAAAAGGTGTGTTAATGTTTGCAGATTTTCCACATTTACCACATTGCTTAATAGAAAGTACATTTTTTTTTTTAGACCCTCATTTTTACTTTACAAACCAGTGTACTGTGCATTGCGCTCAGTTTCTGTGTTTGCTTTTCTAATCCTTGGGTCTGGGGAAAATAATCCTTGTGGGATTAAAAAAAACCTTCATTTCTTATGCAACTAAGTACTTCATTTTTTCCTTTCAGTGCGTTCTTCATTTTTCTGATCAATGTTATGTTTGTTGCCTTCCTGCCTATTTTTATCAACAGTTAGATACCTGTAGGCGTATTCAAACTGTGCATTTGTTCCTACAGATTTTCAATACTCATTCATTTGTGTCGTTGACATATCCTGTTTCCTGTATCTTTCCCATTAATGTTTTCTTTGTTGCCTTCCTGCTCATTTTCAACTACAGTTGGATACCTATAGGCATATTCTACCTGTGAGTTTGATTCCAACGATCTGTGATAATCATTTATTTGTGTCATTCTTCCATCCTGTTGAGTAGTTAGATACCTGTAGGTGTATTCTAACTGTGCATGTGTTCCTACAGCTTTGTGATACTCATTCATTTGTGTTGTGACATATCCTGTTTCCTGTATCTTTCCCATTAATCAGACCCTCCAGTTTATAGCGATTTTACGATCCCGCAAAATGCTGTGAAAACGGCCGTTTTGCGCAAAAAACTGCAAAAACTACCATAAAAAAAAATTCCTCAGGTTCCCAGATTCACAAAACGTATCCATACAAGGAATGAAATGCGCAAACACATCTCATCAGTTGCGCCCAAAAAAAAGAGCTGCCCAATCCTCAAGGGACATTTGAATGGGCACATTTTATTAAAATGTGCCCATTCAGGTGTCCCTTGTGGATTTTATATGCGCGCCCATTCAGATGGCCTTTTCCATGCAAGATGCACATTTAAATGTGCAGAAATTGTAGGCAACCCTACGCACATGGGAGCTGGGGGTGCCACTGCTTGACAGGGGGCCTCATTACAAGTCCGGGCGGTAGCCGTGCCAGTAAAAATGGCACGGCTGGCGCCAGAGTCATTTTTTTCCTGGTGGTCCCTCGTGCCAGACACTGGAAAAAAGAAAATCCCCATTCCTATCGAGTCCCATTGGACTCAATGGGAATGGGGAGGACGGATGCACCGGCACTGTGTGCAACAATGCCGGTGCATCCTTCAAGGTCTGCGAGCAGGTGCCATTCCGCCCGCCAGGTCAGGCCTGGCGGGCTGCAAGGCACCCGCTCGCAGAGCTCGTAGTTTGCCGGTCCGGAAACAACGGTAGCGGCAAGTTTACCGGTACCGTTGTTTCCGGACCGGCATCCTCATAATGACCCCCAGGGTCTTTCTTGACCCGGTCATGCATTTTTTTAAGGTATGAACCGCTGCTATGTCGCTTGCATTTCTGTTGCTCAACAGGATAGAAGTGCGTTTCTTGGGTCGCATTTTACAGTGGACTTGCTGGGAGCTTGCAGAACACTGTCGGGAGAGTGCTTCTATTCAAGGTACTACCCATTTTGACTGCCAAAAATCGATCAAATGGTACAATTTGACCTATTTTGCCAGTACCATTCGATCGATTTATATAAATGCCGAACATGTGGGGGTTGCGGGGGTGTCACCCGCTCCTTATGTTCAGTATTTTGGCCTTGGGAGTTACAGGGGTGTCCCCCACTTTCTCAAAATTGGAGGTGGGGGTCTGAAAACAAAAAAGAAATCTAAAAAGGGACCATGCTGCGTCAGATCCGTCCTGTGCTAGAGGGACTGATCTGACACTGCAGGGTTGGAGGGGAAGCGGCAGCGACCAAGCAGTTAACTAGGGGAGGGGTGGGTTGGTAGTGAAAGGTACATTTTGTGTTGTTTGGCTGAAGTGCAAATCTATTCGCGGCAAAATTGACTACGGTCAATTCCGCTGCAAATAATTACACTTCTGTCAAACAACCCAGAACCCTGTTCAAGGCAGCTGTGCAGCGCACAATTTGCACTACAGCTCATCCTCATGGAAATGTGAAGGTCGCCTTTGAGAATAAGGTGACCTGCTTTTCCCAAAAATGGGTTATCTAAAAATAGCATATCCTCGGATTAATTGTCCCATTTTTTGAGGATCATGGTCAAAATCTACATTTAAAAAAAAAGGTCACACTATGAAAGGGAAAGGAGGGAGAGGAAGAGTGATGGGTGAGATGTGACGTTATAGGCGAGAAAGCAGAGAGAGAGCAGTGGGTCAGAGGAGGAAGCAGTGCACAAGAGAGCAGAGGAAGCAGTGATGCGGTGGGCCAGAAATCTGAGAGCGAGCGGAGGTACAGAAGTAGAGGGAGCATGTGGTCAGGGGAGCAGTGAGCCAGAAAGCAGAGAGGAAGTGGTTAGCCGGAAAGAGGCAGTGAGCTGTAGAGTGGGAAAAAAGAGGAGTGAAGAGTGCGATAGAATGGGAGAAAGGATGCAAGATGCAAAAGCAGCACAAAAGAATGAAGGACTGTATATTGCGGGAGGAATTGTAGAGTGTAAGGTGTGAGTTGGGAGTATGATTTGGAGTTTGGCAGGGGCGGGGACGTGCAAATTGCGACTTGACAGTGTGACATAGCACGTTACTATATGTATGACAGAGTGACAGGTTCAGGAATGCAGGTTGTAATGGGGAGTTGGTGAGCTGTGTAATGTGTGTTAGTGAGAGAGGTGTGTGGGTGTTTGGGGGATTGGAGAACATAGAAGGGGAAATGTTTCAGCATTACAACTGATAACGATTGACATTTTTGTGCGCTATTTGTTCCATAACATCAGTTGCGCATGCATTATCGCCATAAAGTGCATGTATATGCCGCTTTTTCAATACAGCTTGTGCTTCTTATGATAATACACCAACTCTAATATTTTTAAGATGTTGGCATAAGTTTGATCTGCAGATTGCTGCATGTTGTCAGTTAATTCTATGTATTGGAAATGTTGCCAAAGGTTAACATTACCTATGCTACCAACAGTTTTCTGGCAGAGTTTGTGGCCTAAGGTTTTAAAAATCGGTTCACCTTTTACTGGTGTCAATTGTAGAAGAGTGTGTACATTTTCCATTAGATCTAATGGCAAGTACACTACTTTGCCACAAATGCCTTTCACCAATTCAGAGGGAGGCAAATTTGCTGTTTTTGGATGAAGGTGTATAATTGCTTGAAATGGGTGAACTGTTTGAATTATTATGCTCTCATACAAATTGAGCTGTTGCAGGATTTTTGGTAATGAAAACAATTCTAAATTATTTGTAATTGCACGTGAAGGAGTGTGGTTGTTGTCTAATTTTTCAGTACAGTAACTGCAACATATTAGACGTTCAGTTACTTCATATTTGCTTTCAGCTAAAAGGTACAAAGCTAATTCAAACCATTTAGAGTCTTCATTGTTTTCTATTTTGTATGCTATGTCCACATGTTTTGTGTTCCTTTTGTAAAACTTTCTGCGGCAACATACACACACATGGTTTGGTACTTCAGCCGATGACCTTTTAAATTTTAGTATTTCTTTTCTGTATGTGTGCAATAGAAGGTTGCTATGTGCAGAATTGTCGCTACTATGCTCTAAAACTGTTGGATTTTCTACGTGGCTCTCACTTCCAAAATACTTTTTCTGAATACAGTCCATTTCTTCTTGTAAGTATTTGGGTGTACCATGCAGAAGAGTGGTATTTAAATTGCCTAATTCTGAAGCTGGACTGTTTGCACAATATATTTTATACACTAAGGGGTCGATTCATGGAGCAAACGTGTGCCAAAAATCCCAGTGCAAGCAGGCGCAAGGTGGCGCAAGCGTGAGAAACCCAGCGCACGTGTGCGATTCAAGGAAGACGCTGCGCGTGTTTCCCTCTGTCCGTGCGCCAAATCCTGCCATGGTGCACGCGGGCACACACGGCGTGCGCTACGCACACAACAAAAGCGCACATAGCGCGGCGCACACAACCAAAGTGGGCGGAACAGTGGGCGTAACACGCGGAATGGGGAATAACGCATGAAAAAGAAGGCGTAACTGGGGAAGTACTGCAGGGAACTACACGGAACGCCCACACGCACACAAACAACCTGTATTCATGGATTCGAATACGGGAAACCCGCGCACGACAAAAGACGCACACAGGCGTCAATGCGTCCGCCACAGGAAGGCAGGCAGAAGCGTCCCCGTGCACAGTATAAAAGTGCGCGCAAAAAACAAACACGGAGGCGCGGCGTTGAAGGCGCAGAACTCTGAAGATGGACAGGAAAGGCCCCTCTATTCTGGCTTCCCTGGCTCGTTGGATACCCTCCTGTGCGTGAAAAGGGAGTATTACCAACTGTGGAACAATGCTCAAGCCTCCCACTCCCTTCCAACCCTCCACGATACCTCCTCCACGATTCCCCGTGAAGCCTCACCTTAGGGTTTGGAAGGATGAGCTCTCCATCCTGCTTCTGATGCAGGGGCGCGTTGAAACCCAGTTACTTCAATGGATTTAGGATTGATGGGAGTTCAGGTAAGCTTGACTGTTCAGGTAAGGCGCTGTAAAAGTTCTGTTCAAAAGTTCAAGCTTAATAATAATGTTTGTTGTCTAATTGCAACAAGCGCTAATGCTTATGTCTTTTTCCCCTTAGGGGCCGGGGTTCAGAGTGCCGGAGATATGGCGCCGACCCGAAGTGAAACAGTTCTGGATGAGCGCTCAGGTAATGTCTTTGCATTCGCTCATTCAATGTCTTTGTCTTTTTTCCCCATAGGGGCCGGGGTCCGGAGATGCCAGGAAGCGGCAGGACCCGAAATGCAGTGGGAATAATCCAACAGGTAAGACTTAAAAGGAAACTGAGCTTTCCTTATTCCTTTTCTCCCTCTCACCTTTGTTCTTGTCTTTTTTCCTCTAGGCGCCGTAGCTGAATCCGGAAGATCGCTGCTGAAGATGGAAGCGCCTTGCAAAGGTGAGTAAAATGCAGCGCTGCAGCGATCGAAACGAAATGCCTTTAAAATGATGTCTTCCTTTTCAGGGCCGTTGGAGAAATGACTCTGGGATGCAGATTTAGCAGGTAAGGGCTTTTCTTTTCCTATTCTCTTCCTTTCTCCCCTTGCAGGTGTTCCAGGGTGCTGGCAGGCGTGGCTGAACTCAGGATGCAGGAGCTGACACGGTGAGCGTCCAGCTGCTAGCTGCAGAACAACGCGAAGCATGTGTGGCTGTTCGGGTGGGGTTTAAATAGCCTTGGAAGAAGTTCCTGGTATGTATCCTTCCACCAATCAGGTACGTATCCTTCCGCGACCACACCCGGGTGGTGAAGTAGTCCCACAGGTTAAGTAGTCCCATTCAGGCCTCAAGAGGGCCTGGATGAAGCAGCAAGGTCTGCATCAGGTAAGTGTGCACCCAAGCACTTAAACACATATCCTCTTCTATGAGCCTGGTGCCTAAGACGCCAGGACTGGGGTCCGCTATGAGCCTGGCGCCTAAGGCGCCAGGACTGAGTCCAAAGGGCCCCGACTTGGGCAAGCTGAGACTTCCCTGAGGAAAATGATGTCTGCCTCTGGGGTTGCTGGGCCCGGCCTGGCTCCTTAGAGGTAGGCATCATGACATATATACAGCTACGATGAATGCCCCATTTGTCGCAGCACTGATCGTGGGACACTGCAGGAGGATGAGAATAGCCAGGGCACGCATTTTCGCACCACGGACAAGCCTTTTTGGGATGCCTGACGACCAGGTCTACGGCAGGTATAGGTTTCCACCCCATATCATCCTAGACCTGGTCAGGGAGTGGGAAGATGACCTTACATCCCCCACTCTTTGCTCCCAAGCATTGAGCCCCTTGGAGAAGGTGCTCAATGTCCTGCATTTCTTGGCCACTGGGTCATTTCAGCGGACTACTGCCATAGTGGGGGGGGGGTCTCACAGGCCACGCAGTCACGCTGCCTACACCAGGTACTGGCAATCATGACAGCGCACCCCTCAGTCCACAGACACATATACTTGCCCAGAACACCCGCAGAAAGGCAGGCCGTTGTCCTGGATTTTTACAGGGTGGCACACTTCCCCAAAGTGCTCGGTGCCATAGATGGCACCCATGTGGCCCTACGTCCACCTAGGGCCACTGAGCACATCCACCGAAACCGCAAGCACTGGCATTCCATCAATGTACAGGTGGTATGCGATGCAAAGGGAATCATCACCTCTGTCTATGCAAACTACCCTGGCTCCACCCATGACAGTTTCATATACAGAATGTCCGCCTTGAGCCGGGCCCTGGAAGCTGGGCAGCATGGCGACACATGGCTCCTAGGTAAGTACAAATGCCCTTGCACATGCATGCATGTCACACACACACACATAAATACACAAACCCCAATAATCACAACCATTTACACCTCCCCAGGGGACAGTGCCTACCCTCTGAGCAACCACATGATGACGCCAATCCGGAACCACACCACCCCAGGTAAGATACAACGCCACCCATATTGCAACCAGGGCCATAGTGGAGCGCACATTCGGAGTGATCAAGTCACGTTTCCGCTCCCTTGACCGCTCTGGCGGGCAGCTACTCTATGCACCCACAGTAGTGTGCAGGATCATTGTGGCAGCATGTGTCCTGCACAATGTTGCAACACGGCAGGGCTTACCGGTGGACATGGTGGTGCCCCCACATCCCCAACCACAGGCACAGGTGCTGCCCATGGGAGGGGACAGGGCACGTGGCGAGGAAGCCCGGACCCATCTTGTGGCCACATTTCTCACCTAAACTCCCACCCCTGCGGAGTGCACACAGGCCTGGCACATACCAGGTGACAATCGATGATGACAAAGAGACAGTCAACTGTCACAACCTTACCACCCTGAGATTGTTGCCATGGAAGTGCCACATTGTCTGCATGCCTAGCTACTTAAACACAAGCTATTCTGTGTGACTAAAAGGCACACATATGACATATGACATGACATGATATGGCATTTGTAACGTGCCTATACACAAGTGTTTCAAGGTGCAACGAGGCAGAGAGGGGGGAACAAGGGAAGACAGACAACAATACTACTAGGCCAGGTGTCATTTCGATTGCGCAAGAGCAGGAGTAGGGGGAAGGGAAAAGTGCAAGCGGAAGGGGAGCGGGGGAGTGCAGTACATGGTAAGCAGAATAAAAAACAAATAAATAGGCCAGCTGGTGGCAACTGCAAAGGTAAGTGCAGACAAGTGCTGGGAAGGGGGGGCTGTAGGGATAGAGAGACAGTCCCGCAGTGCAGGAGTTGCCAGGGAGGCAGTGCAAGTGGAGAGTGGCTGGGCCAGGGACCGAGGTCAGTGAGAGTGGCCCAGTTGCAGATCCAGTACAGTTTCAGTGAAGAATTTAGCAAGGGAGAGGGAGAGAGAAAGCAGAAGCAAAGAGGAAGGTTTTGAGGTGCTTCCGGAACCCGAGATGGTTCTCCTCAAGTTCCAGGGAGGCAGGAAGGCTGTTCCAGAGGGAGGCCCCTGCCACAGAGAGAGATCTACCCCCAGCTCGTTGCTTCGAGAAGCGGCTGACCCTGACATGCCAGGTGTGAATCACACACACCTGCAAAACAGGCCATGACCATCACTGTTATGTCACTCAAACCCTCCCAAACCACAACATGACATGGCAAGCAATAGCCATACACCAACACAGTACCAATAAGGTACACATTGCCATGTCAAAAATGTACATTGGCATCAGACAATGATGCCTGACATGGAATCAGATGAAATGACTGACCAACAACCTCCCACCCAAAATAAGTAATTCCCAAATGCATTACAAAAGTTGTAGACGTAACATAACAATGAATGCCTGTCTAAATGCACATTGTGCATTGCAACATCAACACTGCAGCTTCTGTGTGCTGTGTCCAACTCTTGCAACACACTGCTCAGCACACAGCAAAGTGAACAGCTATTGTGTGTGATGCACACCCTGAGCATCACATCTAAGCGACAAACCACATCAAAAATCAAATTAGGCATGTACAGGATCCATAATTGGTCACAGAACATGTGCTGCAGGGACACAGTGGGCACCAGAAGGCAAACAGAGTGTACCCGTGGATATCCAAGGGTGGTTGTACATGTAGTGCATCATAGTGTGAGTGTGTGGGTCAGTAAGGACATGCACTCAACATATGCATGTGCAATCAAGTGACCATCAGTGTCCTCTACACATCACATGTGAACATTCACCATGTGTCACCCCAGCATGTCAAACCACAACTATCCCCTCACACCTGAAAGGTAAACACAACACATGAACAGGCATTGATCAGCAGAACACAACATGTACATAGGATACCGCAATTACAATGTCAGGGTTCCCATCACACTTCAGGGCAAGGCAACTATCAACAACAAAACACCCCCCCCCTCCCTCACAATTGACCATGACCCACTGAACAACTGCACCTGGGTCATGGAGCCTTCAACCCTCAATTTCACCTGGCCACAGGATCACCCTTCCCCTTCGTCACCATCTCCCACCTTGTGTGTAAAAAGGTACCTGCACCCTCAGAGTCCACCTTCATTTGCAAAATCACAAAATCCAAGGAGAAAAACGAACCAGAACAGCCTCGAGTAGATGACTTGAAGTAGCAGTACCTCACAAAGGCCAAGTACTACCACAATGATGTAACAGCCAAGGTAGCACAGTAAAACAATGTCACAACAGGATGTGAACCATGTGTGGTACATAACATAGAATGATGCACCATGAACGGATGTATACTGTCACAGGTCCTGTGTACAGGCGCAGGAGTGGCACAAGCCAACCACCCCCACCGTGGCCCGGGTGCCTGCAAGGTCAAACTCACCCAGGCCTCTGAGACCCTGGTGGGGAAGGAGGGTCAGGGATATGCAGTCGGGAAAGGCGTTGGCACACTGGATAACTGGAATGAGTGGCAGGAGAGGGGAGGAGGAATGACACATGAAAGTAAGGAATGCACGAAAATGTACTACCTGCATGAACACATACACAATCCGAACAAACTTGTACATCATTGTCATGGCCTTCTGGAGTCCAGGCTTAGGAGTTGCACGAACCAACCACCCCCTCTAGGGTTTCGGCGCCTGCAAGCTTGGGGCTTACACAGGCATCCGCAACCCCAGCGGGGAAAGAGGGTTAGGGAACGTTGGTTGGATAGGTACGGGAAGCAGGAACACCGGGTAGAGGGTACAGGGTTTAGAATTGGATAGGACTCCGGGTGATTAGGGGAAAAACAACATACCAAATTGAATTACACATTCAACCATGCATTAGTGCACCCCCCAGCAAGCCTATGCAGAGCAGTTTGAAAGACAAACAACAAGACACTTAGCTCTGGTTTTGAGTGCTGGCCTCCTGCCTGCGCACTCTCAGGTCCGGTTACAGGAGCACTTCAATGCTGCAAAGAGAGCCACAGTTAATAATCTGTGCGTGCCATAACACAAAAACACACCACCAAATATGCCCAATAGCAACAAACTACTCTACAAACAGACAATCTGGTGTGGATGCTTCGTACCCATATGTAACATTACCCCTGTGATGGGTCATACACAGTCAATGCAGTAAGTCAGCCGCTGGTGGGTGCGTGGAAAATGGAACACCAATGTGTCACAATTCACACAACATGAAATGTTCCCTGGGTAAGCAGACAGACCCATATAGCAAGGCATGACTTCAGAACAAGTCGTGTTCCACCATGACCGAAACAAAGTAGGCAGTGCATGTTTCAAAATGTACATGGAAATGAAATGCACTGCACCTGAGTATGTCCCTTGCTGTATGTCCCTGTGAGCTGCTCCTTTCCATGTCTCAGAAGACTACATGGTTGATACAAGTGCCTCAATGGACCTTGGTGTACCCGACAACCTTACAATCAACAGGCATCAGTCCACCAACACATCTGAGCTGTATTGTGTGCTTCAACAGCAATATTCGTCCAAGCTCACCCTCAGTGCTGCTACTAAGCCTGCATGTGCAACTGGCCTGGTGGAAGCTTTGCTGTGTTGTGGCCCCCCTGTGCTGCTCACCTTGCCTGGAGTTCCTTGGAACACGTCAGCAGTTCTAGGATGTAGGTCTGCAATCCCTGTGCCTCTGCTTGCGCATACATGTGCATGTGGGCACCAACAAACGTGTCCAGAATCCAGACGTCCAATGGGCCATGTCTGCTGGCAAAGGTGGTCTGGAGGCTCATCCCCCTTCAGAAAGGGCATGAAACACATGATTAATGCTTTAAAGTCATCTGTGTGTGTCTCTTCAGGCATCTCATTACTGGACCATGTCAGAGACTTACATCAGAAATCACACCATCAGTCCGTCTTTCACATCCAAAGTGTGGAACATACTATCTACGGCATGAATTGCAACAAGCACGTGTACAGTAAAGATAAGAAACATACTACACAATGCATAGCAATGAATGTACACATTAATCTTGAAACACCCCATCTAGCAAAAGCCGAACAGTGGTCAATAACACCGCAATCATCCCCACTAGGGATGTTAACACAAGTTACACAGCACCAGACATGCCACAGATATGACAGTCCAAAGCCCTTGTGTAATAGGCTGTCACACAGAACCATCCTTGCAAGCCCATGGATAAGGGAGGCAGGAGTGGCATATGTGACTCAAGGACCCCAAGCAGCAAACACATACACAAGACAAGTCTGAAGGGCCCAGCTGGAACAGACAGTGGATGCTTTCAAAAGCCACAAAGCACCGCATCGTCACATGAAAGCACAATAGACAAGCAATTTTAAACTATATTAACTAATTACAGTAACTATGAAAAACCTACATTACCTAATTAAACTATCAAACAGAAACTTAACTAACTAAACTAAAAGAAAAATCAAAAATGGCCACATACGACCCGGGGGGGGAGGGGAGGCACCCAGGAGGGGGGAGTTACAGGGTGCTGCTCAACACCCACATGCGATGATGCTGAGCCAAAAAAAAAACCTCCATGGGCTCAACGCCTGCACAGCCCGACCTATTTGGGAGATAGATGGTCGTCCGAGTCTGGCTCATCCTGGAAAGGAGGACATGGCACAGTAGCCTGGCCACGCCTAGCTGCAGCTTGCCCCTCGTCGGCAGCAAGTCTGCCGGACAGGTGAGCCTGGTTCTGTGTGGCGATGTGACGTAGGTCTGCATGCAGAACCTCACGTAATACACGTGCTTCCTCTTGCAAGGTAGCACGTGTAACATGGAGTTCTTCCTGCAAGGCCTGGATGGACAACCGCTGCACCTCCCGGCAAGCCTGCAGCTCAGCTGAGATGGTACGCTCAAGCTGTGCAAACCTCTCCTCTGCCCGCTGCCTCTGGGACATCATAAGGACACCCAGAGTGGATTTGAGGGAAGCACACTCCTCCCTCAGGGCATCCATGTGCGCCTCTGCGTGAGCAGCAATTGCTTTACGCACAGACAACATTTCAGCCTGGCAAGCCCTGTCTGAGGCCGCCATGCCCAGCCTGAGCGAGTGGGCCATGGTCCGTGCCGCCTGCTGCTGGAGAAGCACCTGCTTAGCAGGGGGGAGCACAGATCGGGCCACACGCTCCATGCTCTCAGCGATGTTCTCCATTGCTGCCCCCTGCCGTTCTGAATTGGCAGTCATGTCTTGCTCCCACTCAGTATACTGCGGTTGCGCGCGGCGACTGCATTGCTGGGCTTGACCCCTGCGGGACCCAAGGACTGGGTGTCCTCGCTGTGTTGGCACCACCCTCGGCTGCACGACTACATGCCCCTGTCAACGTGATGTCCCAGGCACATCAGTGACTGGTGTGGAGGGTGACCCTGCGTCCCGATCCACCATGGGTGGAGGAACCAAGACTGTCTGATCCCTCAGTGCAGGTGTCGTGGACAGAGGAGTGTCCACATCAGAATCACTCACCCCTGACACATGGACTTGATGCTCATCCAACTCGACATGGACGTCAGAGTCGTCATCAAGGCTGGACTCATGGGCAGCCAGAGACAAGATGGACTGTAGCACTTGGGGGTTTTTGTGGCCTACCAGCCCACGACCCCCACCTGTGCCGGGTTGATGTAGTGGTAACAACCCTGTGTCTGGCATGACAACGCCATCCTCCGCCTCCATTGCGTCATCACCTGAAAAATAATGAGAAAAAAGGTCACTACACATGTCAGAAGCACGCAACACACACCGACAACAAACACATCAGGCAGACATGTGACACACAACATAGAACCTGACATGCATGCTGGGTCAACTTTGAATTGCTTCTGTGATCAGACCTGTTGAAAGGTGGCAGTTTGCATGGAAGTGGGTCTATGCAGTGCAGAAAATGTGTACGTCACTCACTACCTACATGTACAAGGACTCCATGGTGTGTGTCAGGAAATGTGAAGGCAGTGCAAGGTCAAATTCAGGCATCATGTGCACTGTGCATTCAATGGGTAGCATATCTACAAGCAAAGCACCCCTCCACCCAAGTACAAACGCAGG
The DNA here is from genome assembly GCF_040938575.1 of Ambystoma mexicanum. NCBI lineage: Eukaryota > Metazoa > Chordata > Amphibia > Caudata > Ambystomatidae > Ambystoma > Ambystoma mexicanum. Next base: position 745,419,655 of record NC_090928.1, read on the forward strand.
GATGCCTAGAATGGTATCAAAAGGCTGACCATACACCTGTGTATTGACAGGCAGTGTTGACTGGCATCAACAGCTTAATGTGATTCAAGTGACAACACTGCAAATGATGATGGGACAGTAAGCAGGACACATGATGAAAACTCTGGAGGCCGCCCACGTGTGAGGAAGACACTACAACAGTCGGACAGAGTCATTGGCCATTAAACAGGCTGAGGCCTGTGAGCCACACAGATTGTCAGACCCTAAACATGTGTGCAACGCAGTACTGAGCCACAGTTGACATGGGAAGGCTGATGAGATGCCATGCAATGTATGTCACCCAGGACTTGTATTACAGTGATCATCCAGTCAAGGACACATAGGGGCATGCGTGCAATGCACATGGAGCATGAATGGGCACTCATGTCCCTGCGGGACATCTGACCTATGCACAGTACAAGTGAGATACCCTGCATCAAGTACTAAGGCTGTACCACACGGCATGAGTCTGGCAGATTGTATGCTGGAAGTTAGCATGTACACAGGACGCATGAACAGGAAAGTACACATTGGCAAGATTGAAGCAGACCAATGCAAAGGTGGAACTGGGGTGCAGAGTGGCAGAGGAGGAGCAAGGGAGCATGCCTACATGGAGTACCCGCATGCAGGCAGAGGACACATGCAAGTCAGTCATGCAATGACATTGTGCCTGGGCTGAGAGGAAGGTCACCCCACACCTCATGCAGAAGGGCCAGTGAGCTGGAACATGGACCGGAGGCTGACTATTGGCACCCACTACCATGTCGGGGCTGTGGCCCCGCACGTAGTCCACGAGGAAGTCCAGTTCCTGCTTGCAGAAAGGCTTCTTCCTCGACGTGCAGGAGGTCGTGGCTGTGTGTGGGGGTCCCATCTTGTGCTGCAGGTGCAACCTTCCTCCTCTTGGACTGTGGCGCAGACCCTGGCTGGCTAATGCCGCCCTGACTAGTATGGCCAGTGGGTTCGGTGGATTGAGCCAAGGGAGTGGCAGGTGGAGGGATGACCAAAGGCCTGACTTGTGTCAGTGGCATCTGGGTGCCCTCTAATGGACCAGGCGCAGCAACCTCCGCGATGGCAGGGTCATTGACCGCAACGGTCCTGGTTGGCAGACTCACAACCGGGGTGTTGGGTGCATCTGCCCCTGCACTTGCCAACACCTGGCTGTTCGGGGCAGTAGATGACATAACTGCCCCAGGGACACGTGTCTTGGTCAGAGCAGCCCTGTGTGCCCCTATGGTTTCACTCCTGACCTGTTGGAAATCTACCAAGGGCTCCTCAAGTGCCAACGCAGCCTGCGCTGGCAGACCCTGAGCCTGGGTGGCGGTGTCCACCACTGCACCTGCAGCTACCACTACCCTTGGGCCCGTGGCAGTTGATGGAACGGACTGCTGGATCACACGGGCGCCAGTGCCAGATGCAGAAGCTGCATCCCCCTGAACCACAGGGGGTGGTGGCATGACTGCACCAACACATGGCACAACATTGTGCTCAAGTGGCGCACCCCTGCCTCTTCCCCCTCTGTGGCCGCCCTGGACACCCTGGAGTCCCCCTACTCCCTGGTCACCACGGCCACGTCCCCGACCACGCCCGCCACGAGGAGTACACCCAGCTGAGGCACCCCTCACCTTTGGTGTCCTCCCAACCATGGCACATATGTAGTAGTGCCGGCACAGATGGAGTAGTGCCAATGGGAGGTGTACACCACAATTGACCTGGGCAATTGGTGTGAAGGGGGTGGGAAGCAAGATGTTAACAGCCTCCCTGCACCTGCAAGGCTGTATGTGACCCCGGTGATGTAGTGACGGGTCACGCAACGCTCAGGCACCCCAAAACTGCAGTGAAACTGTGCACACAACCCTGCAGCCTACGTGCAGGGAATCAACCTCCTGCAGTACGCGGTGGCACCCAGTAACACGAATAACACGTACGTGTGGGACACGCAGGCTACTATGACCTCGAAAATGGGAGCGATACACAGGGGCACCCGCAGTGGGAAAAATAGCGTGTGCGACTCACCGTCTGACCAGCGCGATGCAGAAAAATACGCGTAGCCAATACTCTCCGCCAAAAGAAGAGATACGTCCTTGATAGCTGTGAAGTTGTGATGGCGCGCGAAACAACAGGAAGCAGCAACACACGTCGGTCTCCACGAAAGGCACGTACAGCAAACTGCTGCCCCCGCTCACCTTTAACCCGTGCTGAGGGAAACGCCCGCGTGCGTCACGTCACTTACGCGCATGGGCCCTTTCCTCGGATTACACGCATTCCCACGTGGACGTGCAGTTTTTCACGCCCGTGGAAACGCCCGTGCACGCCCACGCGCATCACGTCACAGAGGCGCTTACGTTTGAAGGGCCTTCGGTCCATTGAAATCGCGTATGCATGCAGAGGCGCTTACGCGTTAAGGGCCTTTCCTCGAATTACACGCTGACGTGCAGAATTTTCACGTGCCAAATCACTCCGTATCAAGCTGGCCACGCGTAAGCACACAGAAGACCATGCTCCTGCCCAAAAAGCCGAATTACTGCCCCCCAGAACCCCGAGCAGCCTCCCACGAGCCATCTGCTGCTGCCTGCCTGCCTGCCTGCTGCCACCGTGCCCTGCCATTTGGTGCCTGCACATCAGCCATCTGCAGGGGTCCAGTTGCGGTGCCCACCCCTGCTGGAACAGAAGACTCCCGACTGGGATACCATCGCTCCACAGCCCAGCCCTAGGACCCAGTTGCCCACCCACGCCTGCCTCGGGGGTCGCCATGTCAGGGCAAACACCATCTGAGACCACTGGCGACCCCCAGCCAGAGGGGCAGAGGGCCACCAGCTTCAGTCAGAAGGAAGTTGGTGTCCTGGTGGAGCTTGTCCTGGGGCATTATGATGCCCTCTTCGGATCATCACGCGTCGACAAAGAAGGACGGGAAGGGATCTGGGACGACTTTGTGGTTGCCATCAACGCGGAGGGGGTGGCAACCCGCAACATCAAGCAAGTCAAGAAGCGCTGTGAGGACTTGAGGTCCAGGACACTCATAAAGGCCCGGCGCCTCGTAGAGGGGGGACGGGGCAGCATGAGTACCATCCAGCTGAGGGTCCTGGAATACGTACGCCCAGCGCTCCATGCCCAGATCCTTGAGAGGCAGACCCGTCTGGAGTCAAGTGGTAAGTGGCCAAGCATTGTTGTGTGAGACAGGGCATGTTGCAGTGTGCTGGTTGTCTGATACTTGCCTGTATGTGTGACATAGGCCATGTACACGTGTGTGTGTTCAGGGACATCATGGTCATGCATGTGAGACCAGTAATGTGTGAAGCACACGGTTGGTGTATGTGTTTAAATGCTACATGGGGAGCCCTATGAGGAATGGACACATGAGAGCATGCCAGTCTCTGTTCCTGGACATAGGTGGGGGTGAGGGATGCCATGTACATGTATGGTGTCCATGTCTGTGTGTCTGACCTGCATGTCTGTGACTTGTGAATGCCATGGATGCATGACACATGTCTGTGACAATGTTCAGATTCACTGATGCAGCCTAGTTATCCTTGCATCCACTGTGTCTGGGGTGTACGAGTCCAGATGGATGAAAGTACGGTGAAGTGTGTGCATGTGATAGGCATGACCCATGATGCATGTGAGTTCAAAAACAACATTGTATGTTTCAAGAGTCCCTTGAACATGTTTGCTAATGTCCATAACATGCGCCATGCCTGTTACTACATGTGTTTTGCCTGCACTGACCCATGTGTTGTGGAGGGACATGATGGAAGTGATCTTTGACAGTGCCACTCATCTGCTATGGCTTCGTGTCTAGGGGACCATTGTACAGTACCCTGATGCTTGTGTTCTATGTTTCCCTCTACACAGCGCAAAGTGAAGAAGAGGACGGAGACGGCACTGTGGAGCAAAGCAGCAGGGATGCCCCCACGGCTGCAGCGGAAGGGGTGGGTGACCCCCACAGGGGCTTGCAACGGCGGAAGATGGGGTGGAGCCATCCAGGTTGGTGGTTTCCACAGAGGAGGAGGAGGCCCCTACTGAACTGCACATGGGGCCTGGTGGGGGCATCCCTGCTGGTGCAAGTGGTGCAGTCCAGGGGCAGGGGCAGGAGGCAGCACAGGTCGCCATGGAGGTGCCTGTGCATGTCACTGTCCCTGACACTGTGACTGCACCACCATGCACCAGCAGGGATGCCCCATCCCAGGCCCGTCCGCATGTAGGGGGGATGTCCATGTCATCTGACTCCCCTCCACCTGCGGACGACGGGACCCCTGGCCGTATGGAGAAGGTCCTGATTGGTGTTGCGTTGCGCACGGGTGTCATTCGTGATGAGGTGCGTGCATCACGAAGAGCACCGTGCCAACGTGGCCCAGTTGGGAGCGGCCGTGGTCAGGGGTTTCGTACATGTGTCGGGCACTCTGGCAACCCTCTCCTACTCTGTGGAGGCTATGCACCAGTCGTTCTCCATGCCGTCTTCCGGCCCAGATGCCACCAGGGCCACCTGTGGACCTGCCCCGACCAATGCAGCCAACTCGGTGGGGATCCCATCCCTGCCACAGTCGGGAGTTGGAGGCCCAGCAGGGGTGGACACACCAGCAACTGGACCCCAGCAGATGGAGGATGTGACGGCATCATCGGGCAGGGCACGTGCACAATGGCGTCGGTGGATTCCATCAGCCTGGATGCCGTCGTGCTGGCACAGGCAGTTGCGTCGGAGGCAGCGGCAGGCTCGACGTGGGAGGCATCATGGCTCGGGGCCATCAACATAAGGGGGGCAGGCATCGGCCGGAGGGCAGGAGAACCCTGGAATGGGAGTGTCTTCCATGTGGGAGCGGTTGGGCCAGCAGATAGGTGCGGAGCGGCAGCGGGCAGAGGAGGAACGGCTCACAATGGTCAGGGCGGAGAACTCCATGCGGAGGGGGCTAAGGCGGGCTGAGTGCCTCGAGGGTATTAGCAGGGAGTTGGAGCTGGACACTGCATTATCCCTGCAAGACCTCGGGGCCAGGGAACATGCCCGCCTCCAAGCCATTGAACAGGAGTTCGATGATGCCCTGGCCCATGACAACAACCAGTGAGCCGTTGGACTAGCCCGCTGCCCTTGTAAATAGTTATGTAGTTAGTTTTAGGTTTCCTTTGCTTTTTTATTTATTTTGGACCTTTTGGACAATGGAGCACATTTTTGTATATAGTTTTTTTATTAGGCAGTATTTTTAGATAGGTTTCATTTCTTCAGTTGGGATCATGGACCCTGGATTGTTTATCTGTATATAGTTGACTGTTGGATTATGGGTTTTTTGGATTTACCCATGGAGCAATGGTTTTCGGTTTTGTTTTTCCCTTGGATGTACTTTTTTGAACTGTGACTTTGGACACCTTTCCTTTGGATTATGATTTGTGGTTTTTCATTATTTTACGGACATGCTGCTTTTTGTTTTTAATTCCCATTGTCGTTTGTTTATTTTTAATTCCATTTATGTTGCTTTTAATACATGTTTTTCATAAAACTTCAATGTGAAGTATCATCTCATTGGTTTCATGCATATCATGATATGGGTTTTGACATTCACTTACACCCATTGTGTGTATGTGAGGGACATGTGTTCATTTACATACTTGACATTGGGGTTGTATCATGTATTTGGCATTTCTAAGTGGGTGGATGCAATACTTGGGTGGGTGTTTGGCATGTGGAGGCTGCCCATAAGGGCCAGGGATCTAGATTGTGATGATGTGTTGGCTGGGGCACATGTGTCAGGGCCTGCTGGCAGGTGCCCCGCAATGCTGGGGGGTGGGGGTGCAGGGGGACATGAGTGGGACGTGAGTGGGGGCCTGCTGGCAGAAGCCCCGCAATGCTGGGGGGTGGGGGTGCAGGGGGACATGAGTGGGACATGAGTGGGGGCCTGCTGGCAGGTGCCCCGCAATGCTGGGGGGTGGGGGTGCAGGGGGACATGAGTGGAACATGAGTGGGGGCCTGCTGGCAGGTGCCCCCAATGCTGGGGGGGTGGGGGTGCAGGGGGACATGAGTGGGACATGAGTGGGGGCCTGCTGGCAGGTGCCCCGCAATGCTTGGGGGTGGGGGTGCAGAGGGACATGAGTGGGACATGAGTGGGGGCCTGCTGGCAGGTGCCCCGCAATGCTGGGGGGTAGGGGTGCAGAGGGACATTAGTGGGACATGAATGGGGGCCTGCTGGCAGGTGCCCCGCAATGCTGGGGGGTGGGCGGGCAGGGGGACATGAGTGGGACATGAATGGGGGCCTGCTGGCAGGTGCCCCGCAATGCTGGGGGGTGGGGGTGCAGGGGGACATGAGTGGGACATGAGTGGGGGCCTGCTGGCAGGTGATCAGTAGTGCAAGGAGACATGTACCTTTGCTGGGGGGCATGCCCATGTTTGGTGGGCTGCGTGCGGGACATGACCAGGGATGCAGGGTAGTCCCCTGTGGTGTGGGCTGCCTGCAGGGGCCGTGGACGGTGTACAGGGAACACCTGGGAGGACCCACACTGCCAAATCACGTGTTGGACTCCCCGGCACCCCCGAAATACACGTACCCTGCTGAAATCGCGTGTGAAACTTCCAGCGCACCCCAGTAATACACGTACCCTGCTGAAATTGCGTGGGAAACTTCCCGCGCACCCCAGTAATACACGTATCCTGCTGAAATCGCGTGTAAAACTTCCCGCGCACCCCAGTAATACATGTACCCCACTCGCACAGGGCCAATCGCGTGTAAAACTTCCCGCGCACCCCAGTAATACACGTACCCTGCTGAAATTGCGTGTGAAACTTCCCGCGCACCCCAGTAATACACGTACCCTGCTGGAATCGTGTGTGAAACTTCCCGCGCACCCCAGTAATACACGTACCCTGCTGAAATCATGTGGGCAACTTCCTGCGCACCCCAGTAATACACGCACCCTGTTGGAATCGCGTGTGAAACTTCCCGCGCACCCCAGTAATACACGTACCCCGCTCGCACAGGGCCAATCTCGTGTGAAACTTCCCGCGCACCCCAGTAATACACGTACCCTGCTGAAATCACGTGTGAAACTTCCCGCGCACCCCAGTAATACACGTACCCTGCTGAAATCGTGTGGGAAACTTACCGCGCACCCCAGTAATACACGCACCCTGCTGGAATCGCGTGTGAAACTTCCCGCGCACCCCAGTAATACACGTACCCCGCTCGCACAGGGCCAATCGGGTGCGAAACTTCCCGCGCACCCCAGTAATACACATACCCCGCTCGCACAGGGCCAATCGCGTGTGAAACTTCCCGCGCACCCCAGTAATACACGTACACCGCTCGCACAGGGCCAATCGCGTTTGAAACTTCCCGCGCACCCCAGTAATACACGTACCCTGCTGAAATCACGTGTGAAACTTCCCGCGCACCCCAGTAATACACGTACCCTGCTGAAATCATGTGGGAAACTTCCTGCGCACCCCAGTAATACACGCACCCTGCTGGAATCGCATGTGAAACTTTCCGCGCACCCCAGTAATACACGTACCCCGCTCGCACACGGCCAATCTCGTGTGAAACTTCCCGCGCACCCCAGTAATACACGTACCCTGCTGAAATCACGTGTGAAACTTCCCACGCACCCAGTAATACACGTACCCTGCTGAAATCGTGTGGGAAACTTACCGCGCACCCCAGTAATACACGCACCCTGCTGGAATCGCGTGTGAAACTTCCCGCGCACCCCAGTAATACACGTACCCCGCTCGCACAGGGCCAATCGCGTGCGAAACTTCCCGCGCACCCCAGTAATACACGTACCCTGCTGAAATTGCATGTGAAACTTCCCGCACACTCCAGTAATACACGTACCCCACCCGCACAGGGCCAATCGGGTGTGAAACTTCCCGCGCACCCCAGTAATACACATACCCCGCTCGCACAGGGCCAATCGCGCGTGAAACTTCCCGCGCACCCCAGTAATACACGTACCCTGCTGAAATCATGTGGGAAACTTCCCGCGCACCCCAGTAATACACACACCCTGCTGGAATCGCGTGTGAAACTTCCCGCGGACCCCAGTAATACACGTACCCCGCTCGCACAGTGCCAATCGCGTGTGAAACTTCCCGCGCACCCCAGTAATACACGTACCCCGCTCGCACAGGGCCAATCGCGTGTGAAACTTCCCGCGCACCCCAGTAATACATGTACCCTGCTGAAATCACGTGTGAAACTTCCCGCGCACCCCAGTAATACACGTACCCTGCTGAAATCGTGTGGGAAACTTACCGCGCACCATAATAATACACGCACCCTGCTGGAATCGCGTGTGAAACTTCCCGCGCACCCCAGTAATACACGTACCCCGCTCGCACAGGGCCAATCGCGTGCGAAACTTCCCGCGCACCCCAGTAATACACGTACCCTGCTGAAATCGCATGTGAAACTTCCCGCACACCCCAGTAATACACGTACCCCACCCGCACAGGGTCAATCACGTTTGAAACTTCCCGCGCACCACAGTAATACACATACCCCACTTGCACAGGGCCAATCGCGTGTGAAACTTCCCGCGCACCCCAGTAATACACGTACCCCGCTCGCACAGGGCCAATCGCGTGTGAAACTTCCCGCGCACCCCAGTAATACACGTACCCTGCTGAAATCGCACGTGAAACTTCCCGCGCACCCCATTAATACACGTGCCCTGCTGAAATCGTGTGGGAAACTTCCCGCGCACCCCAGTAATACATGCACCCTGCTGGAATCGCGTGTGAAACTTCCCGCGCACCCCAGTAATACACGTACCCCACTCGCACAGGGCCAATCGCGTGTGAAACTTCCTGCGCACCCCAGTAATACACGTACACTGCTGAAATCGCGTGTGAAACTTCCCGCGCACCCCAGTAATACACGTACCCCGCTCGCACAGGGCCAATCGCGTGTGAAACTTCCCGCGCACCCCAGTAATACACGTACCCCGCTCGCACAGGGCCAATTGCGTGTGAAACTTCCCGCGCACCAGAGTAATACACGTACCCCACTCAAACAGAGCCAATCGCGTGTGAAACTTCCCACGCACCCCAGTAATACACGTACCCCGCTCGCACAGGGCCAATCGCGTGTGAAACTTCCCACGCACCCCAGTAATACATGTACGCTGCTGAAATTGCGTGTGAAACTTCCCGCGCACCCCAGTAATACACATACCCTGCTGCAATAGCGTGTGAAACTTCCCGCGCACCCCAGTAATGCACGTACCCAGCTGAAATCACGTGTGAAACATCCCGCGCACACCAGTAATACACGTACCCCGCTCGCACAGGGCCAATCGCGTGTGAAACTTCCCGCGCACCCCAGTAATACACGTACCCCGCTCGCACAATGCCAATCGCGTGTGAAACTTCCCTCGATCCCCAGTGATACACGTTCCTCGCTTGCCGTGCTGGTACAGGGTTAGCGCAGCCCTTTGCGCTGGATTGGGGATTTTGATGGCCTTTCCCTGCGCAAGGGGCGTTCTTGGGGGCGTAACTGGCGCTGCTGCAGGGTCACTGCGCCACTGTGCCACGGCTGGTTTTGGTAGCTGGAATCCATGAATACGCTGTGCGCGGAAATGTATTTTGGTGCGCGCGGCTGGCGCAGGGATTCGCACGCGCACACTGTGCGCCAGCCGCGTGCGCCACTTGTGGGCTAAATTCTATGAATTACCCCCTACATTTCTTACTTTAGAATGATGTACTGATATTCTTTTGATATCATGGAAGGTACTTTTGCAAAAAGGCCCAGAAATGCAGGCTAGTGAATGTCCTTTTAGTCCTGTGTGTTTTCGCACTACACAAATATCCATATTTTGCAGCACTTTGATTTTACTTTTGTCTTTACCTTTTACATATTGATTGAGGAACACACAGAAAGATTTAATAGCTTTATTTGGAATGGCACGCATTGGTGTGAACGGCCATTTGTAAACTGGACGGTGTGGTTCTGCTGAATCGAGAGGTAATTCTGAGTTTTCAGAAGACAGTTTTGTAAGCAGTGTTTCTTGTTCCATGATGGTAGTATTGATTTTCTCATACCCAGGTCCACTGCTATGGCTGGCAATTGTGTTTGGTTGATTTTGTTTGTATGCTTCTTCATTGAAATATGGCTCTGTGGTTGTTGTGTGACTCCATTCACCACACAAACATGCAAAACATTATTTTTGTTCACATTCCATTTATTGCTGAGTTTCATTTGTAGTTTGGTACTTACTTTTGTTAGTGCTTTTATCCTTTTTAACACTAATATGAACAACTTCCTTTTGAGAAGGATTGCACTGTCCACGAGTGCTTGCAGAATTAACTTTCTACGGTACGTTTTAAGGGGTGAGGATGACTTTGGTCCTCTTCTCAGTAGATTCTGAAGGTCTCTGTGATAACATTTTAGCTAAAATGCTTTTTTTACTATGGGTTCTTCTTACACTATCAGGATTATTAGGAACATTGTTAGCTGTACTGGCAGCTGTTTCTTTGACATCATTTCTGTGTTTTGTGATACTTTTTGATGGAGGACGTACAGTTTCGGTAGTTGACACTTCTTTTATTATGTGACCCAATTGCATTAGGTGGTTTGTACCAAGATTCTCCCCTAACTCTACAACAGGTGGATGCTTGTATTGGGTACCTTTATTTTTATTTGCTCTAATTCTGCGTTCCTTTCTACGGAGCTGCTTTTTGGTAGGCATTCTTTGGTGTCTGTTGAGAAAAAAAAATATTCTTTGATCTGTTGTCCAATGTATGTGTGCTGTGTGCATGTGTGCCTAAGTGTGATGGGGAAACTCTTTGGCACGGTGTGTCAACGCACAGTGACCTCTAACTATCATTTGGTAAGGCTACTTTACTGTTTGCATAGTAGTACAATGTGCTTTAGATGAGAGTACACAGTGCCCTACTTGTGCCTAGAACCATTATTAAAAACCAAAATGGCAAAAACTTGCTACCACCACTTATTTTGACAATCTAACCTTCTACGGATTTCCTATGTCATTTCAGTACCAAGCACACAGCCATTTGTCAGCCATTCCACCTGTTAATCTTTGTCCTATAATTGGATATTTGTAGGCAGAATGGTTTACAATTGAATGCTTCCTTTGCTGCCCAAAGTAAACAAATAACCCACGCAGCCTCTTTAAGGAGAAGTTACAATATGAAGGTTGTACTGTACTTACTTTTTTGTGGAAGATGCCAAAGTTTCTTCAGATATGTCGTCTGCAGTGTAGATGTTGTTGATTCTCAGGAGAGTAGTCTTCACTGTGAATTAAATAAACAATATCAATTACTTTGTGTGTTTGCAGCCGTCATGATACTGCAGCCTTTACTTGTACTTCTTTCGTCATATGATTCAACTTTCATGTTTCAACCCAATTCACGTGCACATTTCACTTCTCTCTGCACACTCTTTGTATACTACTTTCAATATGGTACTTCAAAGTCCTTCAAAATATCTATCTTTTTTTACGGGTTTGGAAATGCCTTGTTATTTACAAAGTGTACTATGCATAGGAGAGAGGTTTGTAAGCGATAGGGCAACATAGTAGATGGGCAAACTTGTTGTACTTCTTAATGCAAAGCACGATGTCCAAAAATCGGGAGACCCTCCGAAGGACATATCAGCACCACAATCGGGAGCGATTACTATTGTCATACGATCACATTGCAAGTACTTGCACCCGCACTTCACTCAAAAATGGTTGAGAGCTATGCCTAAATAGGCATGCTTGCAACGTATGTACAGGTTATGCAGAAGAAAGTAAGCAGTCGTGCAAATTGTTAATGGCAAATCGACATTCTTGCACCTTACAAGGGGGAGCGTTGTTATGTGCTTCCTATGGAAATTTACTGGCATTATTTTGTCTATTTTAAATTATAAGGCTTCCACATGTACTCTGATTAGAATGAACATACCTGCACTCTATACTGATGCATGTGGTCATGCATGGAGCTGTACACAGAAATTTGCAATCCTTGCACAGTAGCTTGTGAAGTAGGTGCTTTGCAATGGTATGCGATTTCCATTAAGAATCACCAACAGTAATTTTGAAGTGCACAATGATGATGACAGAGTTACAATTAGCGAGGTTCTATGTGATTGGTGGCTGATTGTGCGCCCGCTTAGTTGTGTCCAATGATGGACTCGCTTTGGTACCGCTGTAGAAAGGGTGGAAGGACTGGGTAAGAGATACGTGCCGCACGTAGGCCATACGGGTTTCTACAGCTAATCCTGCATGGAAAGACGACTGTAGCCATCAGCCAATCAGATGTTCACATTACTCTTTTGTGTCGAAAGACAGTGCACACACTGAAAATGGCAGAGTTGCAGAGGGTCCGTGTTTTGCTGCTCTGAGACATTTTTGTGCAAGGCTTACAACACTACGCCGAGAGTAGGCATGTGGCACACCATTTCGATGTGCGAGGAGTGGAGGTGGTCTGGAGCGCTGACACTGATGCCAATGCTGTGGCAATTCTGCAAGTTTGCAGAGACATGCGTAGAATTACCACTCCTCATGTGGTAATTTTGCACTACGGTGCTTGCCACTTGGGATACCTTACTTCACGTACTTTGTTGGCAGATTTGGCACAGTTGGTTGAAGCAATCATGACCATATTCCCAACATCCAAAGTAATTTTTTCTGCTTTACTCTCCAGACTACAATGGACCAACACTTCTGTTTTCTGTCCAGATTAAAGCATCGGGAGGTGCATCATCAATCGCGGCATGCGTGCATTCATGCTGCGAGTTGGTATGTTTTTTTTGTAGTCACGATAACATTGCTCCCAGCAACGCGCATTACTTTGAAGGAGATGGTGTTGCACTATCCTCTTTGGGAAATGCAATGTTCTTTTGGAACATAAGGCTTGCTTTAGAGAAGGTTCTGTAATGTTTGCAAGAGTAAAGCAAGGACAAAACCTACAAAAAAATGCATAAAATACCACATGTTGGGACGATATGTGGCCAAAAATAAAAAAAAATGGCTCTTCTCAGAGCCTACCTTTAAGGGTAAAAAGGGGATTAGTACTTTAATGTACCATCGTCACGCTCTGCTCCTCTACATGTCCGCGAACATGGCGGTAGTTAACGGCCAGCACATATCACCACCGGGGACTGAAGGGTGGAGCTGCATGTAAATGAGAATGAGCGGCACTAGGGATTGGTCCATAAAGTTCAGTAGGTGTGTTCTGACCAACGTACTTTAGTAAGACCGTCTTCTCCCTCACAGGACACCACACAGCCATGGCTTTCCGTGCTCGAAAACAGATTGTGGGAGACTCATGGATACATTGGTTGAAGGTGCATGCCGAAAGCTGCAGTTTATCTACAAATCTCGGATTTCCACATGCGGAAGTGCACTGGCATGGCGTGCGCGGTATGAGATGGCTGGACTTGGTGCCCCTTTTTGTTACTTTACAGAGAGAGCGTTCTCCAGATATACTCATCATTCATTGTGGCGGAAACAGTTTAGGCCATGTATCTGGAAATTCTTTACAATTTGCCATGAAGGAAGGACTTGCGAAGCTCATGGACAGATTTCCAAATTGTCAAATACTTTTTTCCCATATTGCCCAAAGACAAATATGGTTGTGTTCTTCTGCATTTGGTCACAAATGGAGAAAGTGAGACGCAATGTGAATAAGGCTGTGTGTGCCTTTTTAAGAGATGTTGGTATGTCCTCTTTCCACAATGAAACATTTAGTTTTGTAGCAATTTCATTATCCGCAGAGATGGAGTCCACCTCACATATGCAGGCAATCAGATGTTTCTTCACAATATACAAAATGCATAGCACCCTCTTTTGCATTCACACTAATCTATCTGACAATCTGTTTCACCCAATCCACTCCTTTTCAACCCATACAACACACCACCAAAAGGCTCTTTTCAGAGCCGCCACTTACTCCCAACGTACACTTTATTGTGTTTGCTCCGCTTGCACCCTCCCTTTTTGACCTCTACGACTATCCGCAAACATTTGCTGAACTCTGCAAGGCTCTACGGCCTTCACTTCATAGTTCTATTGTTACACTGAGAAAGGCGGCTCTGAAAAGAGCCTTTTCTGTCATTTTTGTTGTATTTATGTTCATTGATTAACAGCACTCCACACACTAGGAGAAGAGGCGAGAGGAGGGTAAGGAAGGGACACCAGCCACGGGGATAAGAAAAGACAACTGAACAGATAAATATTAAGGGTTATCTTTATTTAGGTAAGGAGCAAATCTTCTGGTGCTCGCTGAGTGCAGCCTCAAAAGCACTTTGAAGACTCTCCCCCCTGCAGACTACTGCGTCACAATACGTGCGCACTACTGTCACCTTTGAAAGGTAAGGGTCCACAGCATTGCAAATGGCTTTTGAAGCAGCTGGAGGGAGGTGCTCCCCCACAGGAGTGTCTCTTGTGGTGGGAGGATCGCATTGTGCCCAAATCTATTTCTTTAAAAATCCAACCATTCTTGTTCCGAGATCGAGTTTAATTGTGAGGCCATGTAGCTAGAGTCCTGACCATTAACCAGTTTCCAAAAATAACTAACCTGGGCCCTGATTAAGGTCCCCAGCATAGCTTCAGCATCTTGGTGTGGAAGCTCATTATTTAGTGCTTTACAAAAATGTCTAAATCTTTGTTTAGCCAGACTAATGTTCATTTTTTGGGAGCTCTCATCGAGCTTAGCTCTTCTAATACTTCGGACCTCTCTCCTCCAAATGGTTTTTGCCTAGGTTACTTCTTGGTTAAAGCAATGAGTGGGCGAATACTGCTACCACTTTTCTTTGATGTAAGACCAACATTGAGTATCGCAGACCCAACCAGATTCTGAATTTATTGAGCATTGAAGTTATTCATCTTCCAAACCAGGGTAGTTTTATTTAAATAAACCCTGACATTATGATTTAATGCTTCAATATTTGTTTCCGTCCATCTTACCACGTTAACCGACATGGTTGCCACCAACTTGGTCTGAGATTTATATTCCCTAGAAGTCACAACCATGTCAAAGGACGCAGTCAATATTGAATGATCACTCCAATCATTTGGTGTGACCATAAAAGACTTACATTTATTCCTCAAATAACCATCAAGGAAAATATAATCTTGCATCGATAAGCTTTTCCCTCGTTGGCATGTATGCCAGGTAGTTGCCACAGCAATTATTTTCGGAGACCCTACCAAACGCAAGAGCCCCATGTTGCCCAGACATACATACCAGATTTTACCAATCTTTCTTTTAAGTGACATTCCTCTTTGGTTCATATCTTCATCACTAGTTTCCCATGGGGCTTTCTTGAAACCACAGTCTGCATTTAGGTCGCATACAGTACAAATCCAACCTTTTTCATGATTCAATATCCATTCATTTATCACAGTACACACCTTTGCAACAAATACCTCAGCAGGGGCTATTCCACTGTTCCAATAGATTTTTACCACCAACGATCTAGTGGCTCCATCCCTAGAGCTTAGATATACTCCTAGGGACCCAAACGGGAAGCCCTCTACAATTATACCACCTAAGCCTAGCTTATTTTCTATCGCTACAATAAGGCACCCAGAAGGTCTCCCCCGATGTTAATTTTAGCATATTGGTCGTAAATCCTATAGCCATCCAACATTGGCGAGGCTGTTAGCCATGTCTCCTGTAAACATATAATACTAGCCTCTCTTAAGTTACAGGGACAGTTAGGATTGCTAAATAAATGCTGGTGGCCTCTAGTATTCCATGACTTCAGGCAAAGTTTAATATCAATTTTTTCCCCATTATGGGATCAAGTGTCTTTATGGGACCAGTTTCTGCCACAGGGTTGAAATTAATGTGGCCCAATCAATTTTGTTGTCCGGTCCCATCCCAACCTTAGAGCTATCTTCAATCTTCCCCTTATCCATATGGTTTCCCATGGGTGCCTCCATGTATATCTGCTCTCCTTGCTGATCAGAATATTCCCCCTTCATCGTTGTCCTTGATTCAATTTCAAAACCCATGTTCCTCAGTGTCTCTTGTTGGGTAAGGAAAAGTCCCTTAACCAACGGGGACTCAAATGTCATGAAACTTACATCTGAACATTTTCGATCCAAGAAGGCCACTCTTGCAATATCTCTAGATCCCACTAGTGCCAGTTCCGGAATTTCAACAAATATTATCAAAATGTTTGGCCTATTTAGGCAGATAATTTCGTCAGTGCCCAATAGACTTCATATTCTTATCAGATTAGCCAGTTCCCCTGTCCCGTTCTTACTCGTTTTAGGGTTGCTAATTCCTTTGAATGTATTTCCTCCCAAGAATCCTTGTCTCCCCTGTTGCAAACTACCTACACCAGTATCCCCCACCTCATTAGGGGTCTTTGTAGCCTATTTAAGAGGTATTTTATACCAGAGGCAATTCCAGGGTAGAGGCTTGCTTGGGGGTGGAATATGCAGCCTGGCCCCTTCTGGACATTTCTTTTACCACTTACGAAAAAAGCAGTTATCTAGCTGAAGTAGTTGCCCCCTCTATAGGGCCCCAAATGGACTCAGGGACGGCTGTGTTTTGAAGTCCCCAATTAGGTAACGGAGTAACAGTTTTACCTGTAGCCCCTAAGCTCATAGAGGGAGCTATGTTGCCTGTGCCACATAACGTTGCAGCCATAGTTTGCCCCAAAGGGTTAGGGCACATGTTTGATTTAATTACAACTTCTCTTTCCCTTGCTTCAAGATTCTTAGCTTTTACTGGCCCACATCCCCAGCACGACTTCAGATTGGAATTTCCGACTATCCCCTCATCTTGTAGGGTGGGTTGGGTCCCCTGAAAAGGGCCTCCTGGGCTAATCCTCTGCAGTACTTTTCATTCCACTGGGAGCCTGTTAATATCTACAGAGTTATCAATGTTGATCATGTACGTTTGCACTGTTGAGTCCACAAACAAGGGTTTTGTGTTTAAGTCCCCCTGACCTTCGAGGGTTACCCCAGGTGGTATTTGTTTGATTCTAAACAGTGTAGTATGGGCAGATTTTATAGCTGAACCGCAGAGCCTATTTGCCATTGGCCTCCACCTAATTTGTCTCCCTTTTTTATGAGGAATAGGTTTGGTACATCGAGGAACTTCATCATTATCCCCTTCCACCCTTGCTGTCTCGTCGGGTGGGGGGTCAACAACAGTATTGCTTACCAATTGATCACGACACACATCATTATGTGTTAGAAAGTTTCTCACCGTTGGGGGGAGTCCTAAGGTTTTCTACCTCTGCATTAAGTGAAACGCTTTTATTCATGGCTAGCGGTATTGTTTCAATATCAACATCATTAGAAATCTCAATTATCTCAGGAGAACTCACAATCATAATGGGATTAGTCTGATGGCCTACCCCCACTTCCCCAGCCATATATGGAGGTGTTTTCAGAAGCCTAGATCTAAATTCAGCACCATTATATTCTAATTTACTATTGACTTCAGGCAACAGAACTGAGCCAATACAATCCACTTTAGTATTGATCTCAACCATAGCTAACTGTGTTGATTTTAATTCAGCCCATATGCTGTTATAAAGTTCTACAAATTAGCTGAGTACTGCATTTAGTGCAGACACAGTGGGATGAGAAAATTGTATCCTCATCAACTTTTTGCAGTGTATGATGCATTTTCGAGCGATCACAGTTAGCCCTTGAATCCCCCAAAGTGTCATTCCGTTCCTCCCACTCATCATTCAAATTATTTTCTTTATCATTTTCTATTTCTTCCAAGAAATTCATGAGGGCAGTGGGTGTATCATGAGCCGATGCATTGCATTTCTGTTACATCACACCACCATCTGTTTTATCATTATCCAATGCTTTATCAGCACATTCTCTAATGCTGATATATGTGATGTCATTCTGCCCCCAAAGAAATCTTGTGTAGTCATGACTGAGTGATCCAGCATTGGATTCCCTCTGATTGCTTGCTGGACTTTGAGCTCTGTACTCGTTATTGTCACCTTTATTATGTAGTGGTCCATGAATCTTTGGCCTGATATTGGTCTCGAGGCCTTAGGACCTCTCTGTGTTGTAGGCAAGTGTTTAGGTAGGGTCAATATGTCGATAATTTGTACTAAGTCCTGTGTAGCATGAACCATAACTTTACAGAGTGGTGCAGTGTTAAATTGGTCATCTAGTTTCATAGTTAATTGGGGCACTTGTTGGCTTTGATTACCTAGTTCCCCCTGACTCCCATTCAGTGTTTGAACAGAGATGCTAATTGTAGGTGATAATTTGCACAGTAAGGTTGATACAGCTTGCTGGGTACTCTGTTTTATGGCATCCTCTACCAACCCCTGCTCTTCAAAATTCAACACCTCTTGGGCAGTAATATTTCCTGGTTGAGTGATCATGGTCATTTGGCTTAGTAGTCCAGTTCTCACAATTGTATTTGCGACTCAGATATTATATAGATTACTGATGTTTCACTGGATATTGATAATTCCCCAGATCAAAGGTTGCGGGACTCATCCGCTCCCCACAGTCTCTCTGTATTTGGCTAGAAGGCAGGAACCACGACTCAAATCCAAGGACTCGTTAATAGAGAGCAATTAAGCTCAAGTCGTCAAAAAGTAGAATATAAGAGTTAACGTCTCTATCTATTTGATCAGTAAACACAGCTCAGATCAAAAGACTTGCCACGTAGTGGCTATCCCGCAGTCTCTGAGTCGTCAAGAGATAGAATATAAGAGCTGAAGTCTCTGACTGTTTAATCAGTAAACAGAACTCAGATCAAAGGACTCGCCACCTAGTGGCTATCCCGCAGTCTCGGAGTCGTTGAAAGATAGAGAGCAATTAAGCTGAAGTCTCTAAATGTTTAGCCGCAGAGCCACAGAGCCCAGCATCCCGGTGATATCCAAGATAGTCAAATGGAGACAATTTAAGAAGGTAACAAGTGCCAGTATAAAACATACAGAAAAAATACTAAATATTAGGTTCCTTATATGCAATTGGTAGTAGAACTGGCATCCAGTTGAGATCAGTAGTCCACAGCGTGCACAGTGGTCACACAGTAACACATTAACACACTGTGCACACCACACGCTCTGCGTGTCTGGGGTGTTTTATATCCCTCCTCCAGACCGTGGCGTGTGCAGTAGAAAGAATAGAAAGACTTGTGTTCCTTCCTTTTTTTTCTGTGTTACTTTCAATGGGCTCAAGATCCAATAGAGGAAAAGCAGGAGCAATTCCAGGAAGTAATGAAGCGAAGCAAAATCTCGAGGCAGCCACGGCCTTCACAGTAACACACTGCGCACAGTTATTAACATCTACGATCCTTCAGGTGGAGGCTTTACTGAGTCTATACTTGATGCTATTCCATACTTGATGGCTGAAATCCCTAGATTTGATGACAATTAATTTATTGTATTAGCAGGTGATTTGAATGCAAGGTGCATACGTCTAAAAGAGTGCATGGAGACCGCCTATGTTAAAAGTAAAAGCCATATGAAACAAAAATTGACAAACAGTCATGGAAAGCTGTGGGGAGAATTTCTCAACGACTGGGGTCTTACCATGATAAATGGATGAGTTAGTGGTGACTGCCCTAAGCAGTACACCTGAACCAACGGTAGAAAAAGTTGTTACGCTAGATTAAATTTATGTAAACCAGAGCCTGCTACCATATGTACGAGATATGATTATAAACGATAATGCACACAGTGATCACTCAAATTTCAACTGCTTTTTTAGCAAAAAGGTGAAGAAAGCCGAAATATGAACACTGGGGACATTTAGGTTAATCACAGTATTAGCAGAATTAACTGCTGCCACAGGAATCTGAAGCTAGTGTGTAAACCTTTTTATGACAGAACTCTTGAAAGATGCGAGCCATATAAAAGCTTAACGGTGGACGAAATGAAGGAATGGTTTTATGAAGTAACTATGGGTATAGCAATTCAAAGGCGAAACTATGTAGTTACATCTAAAACCAGCAAGCAGAATATCTTTGACAAGGAAGTGAAGCAAGTGAAGAGAAAGCTACGTAGTGCAATTCCGACATGGTACAAGCTCCCCTACCACACACTAATCTTAAGGCAATTAGACAAATAAAAAACAAATACAGAAACTGGATCAAATAGTGTTACAGCTCTTGTAACAAAGCAAAATGGCAACGGCTGGTGTCAGTCATTAATACATGGGATTCTAGGAAGATTGGCAGATGTGCGGTAAAGCAAAGGGCAGCAAGGAAAAGTTGGAAGAAAATCCAGTTAGTGCTTCCCAGTGGCTCCAATACATGATGTCTGATTTCACATTCTTGAAGGTAATGATGGAGGATGATGAGACCCTGTGGTGGAAAAAGCCTTTAATATGCCCACTGGCAGGGACAATCGCATGAGCAAGATAAACAAAATTAAAAGGCTCACGAGCACCTGGCCCTAATGGTCTTGCAAACATAGTTCTAAAAAACGACCCTGAGACTTGGGCTACTGTGCTTTATATCCTGTTCACTAAAGTAAGCATGAACGGTGTATTCCCGGCATCTCGGAAGATGTCGTTTCTTATACCCATATTTAAAAAAGGGAAAAGGACCGACAGTTAATTACAGGTTTCTGTCAATGCTTGAGACAACAGGAAATATCGACACTTCTTTATTACTGGAAGACTTTCAGAAATGGGCTGAATCTGTCAATCTATATCATACATTTCAAACGGGTTTCAGACCAGGATCTGGTACAGTTAATAACCTGAGGCTTATGGGGAAGTTGATCTCACAGGCAAAGAACAAAGGGAGCCCCACTTTATATGTTGCCTTCATTGACTTTCGGGCTGCTTTCAACTCGGTTGATAGAAGCAGGCTCTGAACTAAAATGGAGGAACTCGGTTACCGTAGGAATGTACTGGTAGCTGTTAGAAGCTTGCACAAGGGTACGACTGTGCAGGTGAGGCTGGACAGCAGGGGGGCCATCACAGCACCCATACCGACTAGTAAGGGTGTAAAGCAAGGTT
Organism: Ambystoma mexicanum; assembly: GCF_040938575.1. Taxonomy (NCBI): domain Eukaryota; kingdom Metazoa; phylum Chordata; class Amphibia; order Caudata; family Ambystomatidae; genus Ambystoma; species Ambystoma mexicanum. Next base: position 745,440,571 of record NC_090928.1, read on the forward strand.
GTGTTTTGCCCCCCTGCTGTTTCACATCTATCACTCTGACCTCCCAAAAAAACGAATTGAGATAGACAACTGCCCTCCAAGGGTGTCAGGTACAAAGACATATACGTTTATCGTACGCTGACGATTTAGTTATGGTTGGCCATACCTTTTCCGGTAGGAAGAGAACCTTGATAGATTTATATAACTATGCCAGTATTCATGCACCTAGCATCAATTTTGATAAAAACTAAAATGATGCAGGCACCTTACCGTAAAGTCAGGAAACCCAAGTTAGTCATAGCTGGGAGGATGATAGAGTATGTCAACATTTATAGATACCTTGGAGTTGAGTTAAAATCTAAACGTGGATACAATGAGCTTATAGATGTTAAACGCAGGAAAGCTGCATCACTTACACTGTCTGTGACCAGATTTGCTGGGGATCGTGATGCTAAACAAACAAAACGTCTGTGCCGCCAAGAGATGTATGGTACTGACGCTCTAGCAATGAAGGATCTTGATTGGTTAAAGGTGATTGAAGGGACATTTTGAGGGAACGTTTTGTGATTGACTCCATCTGTGTCAATGGAACTTTTGCAGCTGGAACTTGACTTGATTTCCATCCCAGCCTTTGCTTTGAAGAGGAGATGTATGTTACATATACACTTTAAAACTAAGCCTAGATGCCCATTGACGAAACTATTGGGTTATACTGGTAATAACTATGATCTTGATCCTTACTCTGAACTGAATGTTTCCACCTTTGAATCAATCGACTGGAGATCCGATTGGGATAGTGAATTATAGGTACAAACGACACATTTTGTGAAAACACTAGAAGACTGGGACTGGGCATCGAAATATCAATATATTGCCAAATTGAAAAGTCACAGAGAAGATATGATTGCTACTCATAAATTCGATATACCCCGCTATTATTTATCATTCACTGACGGTGCACAGATTTGTATTGCTTTTACATATCAACAAAGTGCCTGTACAGTCATATCTGTGTTGGGTCGTGAGTTAGAACTCCCCCCAAAGAACAGATACTGCTGTATATGCAAAATCTCTGACAAAAAATAGGAAATGCGAGACATGTATTGACCTGGTGTAGGGAGTTAGAAACGTTGCACATGAACTGTCTAGGAGCATTTGTGGCCCACTATGATAGTATAAAGGATGACGCATTTTGCCAATACTTCATGAACCGTGAAAACAAATAATTGCACGTTGCACTTTATCATGTATGGTTTCAAGTAAAGATTTTATTGAAGTGAAGTAAGTATTACAGTAATACCTACGCTAATGATTATGTTGGAAGCTTGATTTTTTAAAGATCTGTATATGTTTTTAAAGATCTGCATATACTTTTAGATTGTAATTTGAAAATTGCACTGAGTAGGCATAAGCACTTTGAGATGACACAAGAACAGAAAGTTATACTTACTTTCACGTTTTAAAAAAAAACGTTTTTTAGAGATTTTCTGATAGGGTGTACGAATGGTGTAATGAGTATGAAGGAATTTAGCAAAATTCGTAATAACAAAGTTCGTAAATAACTGAACACGTGAATAATAAATGAAATAAATAAAAATAAAAAGAGCTTCCACACCCTTGCCAGATGGCAAATCCTTACATTCTCTCTCTCTCTCACCCTTTTTCTTTTTCCAATTCTCCCTCTCTCTCCCTCTCGCTGAACTATCTTTCTGCCTCTCTTACTGTCTCACTCTCTGTCTCTCTTCTGTGGGTTTGAGTTGTATTTTTGAGGTGGGTGATTGCTAGAGCCACCGTGCCGTTGCTGAAAGCAGGACAACTGGAGAAAAAACACAGATCGAAGGAGAGGGGGTGCTGGTTTTTATGTTTAAAATTAGGATGAGAGCGTAGCGAAAGAGTCATCTACTGAAGGGTGAAGTGGTCTGGTATTTGTAGAGATACAATATGTATTTCATGCAGGAATGTGGACTTCAAGGAGTATTGCCTGTATGGGGGTGGGGAGGGGTGACAAGCTTAGCAGGGTATGCAAGGGCTCTAACAACTGTGTATGTTATTTTTGTTTCATGTACATAACTGTATCCGCATACTGTGATACATGAGAGAGTACAGCAGCACTACCAACCAATAAGAGGCCAACACACAAAATTAAACATCTCCTTGGCGCTGATGAAAGAAGATCATTGGTTTCCATCTCAATCTGATCTTTTCCAAGAATTCAAGGAATTGTGAGAGACAAAATGGTGGATATTCCCTGTAAAAGAAACTCTTAAAAAGGAACTTATGTAAGTGTGCGAACATTCTAAACGGACTCTTTTTACCATTTCGCAATTTTCATTTTGAATGATCACTTCCAAGTTATATTATATTCACAGTAGGCGCATCATACTTGTCTTATTAAAACAAGCACATTTTTAAAGCTTAGAATAACCTTATAAATTGTTTTGTGGTAGGTTATCATTCCAAGATGGACAGACCAGTACACTCCTATTTTACTCTTTCGAAAAAGCTTTATGGGAAAAGGTAAGTGGACAAATAGCCCTCATAAGGTTCTCTGGATGCTTTTCATCAAATTAAAGAGCATTTTGGGAGCATAAGAACGAACATCGATCTTTATATAAGACATATTATTATGTTCAAAGAGTTGTACGAATTAATTAACTAATGCATTAATTAGGCCCTCAAATTCACAAAGGTAGCATCGTAGCACATAAAAAATAAAACAATGAATATATTCGCAATAACAGTCAGCCAGTTTCAAAACATAAATCAATAAATGCAAGGCAGAGGTCGAAAGCAAATCCTAAACAATGTAAACCAGTAAAGCTAAAACCGCCATTAGGTAAAACATAGGGGGTGATTGCGAGTTTGGAGGCAGCCATGATGCTATTAGCACCATGGCTGCCTCCAAACTCGGGTCCGGGTAGTCGGAATGGGGACTTACCTGGACATTCCAACCTATGCAGACCTGGTAAGTCCCCATTTCGAATACCATTCCCCATTCCCCTCAATGGGAATGGGGAAGGAGCTAATAACGGGCCCGCAAATAGTGGGCTCGTTATTAGCTCCCTGGTCCCTTAGCGGTTCCCGCTAAGGGCGGCTGGTAAAACCAGCCGGACCTGGTGGGACCCGCTAAGGGACCTCGGAATGCGGCGTTAGGGGGTTAATGGCACCACATCCATACTGGTGCCGTTAACCCCTTACCGCCGTACTCGTAATGACCCAGCCATATTCGAATATGGTATTTTACATGCTTACAGAGGTAATGTCTGCCATGAGACTTCTGAGCTACCCTCTGACATACAGGTTTCCAGTTTAATGTGTTGCTTCAGTTGGTGTTTCAAAACTGAGTAACACTCCCTGGGGCCCCAAGCCACCCTAAAAGCATATTTAGAACCACTTTCAATCACGAAGTGCATAGTGTACACCTGGAATTTTGCTCATTTCAATTTTCACAACACAAACATTTAAGTATGTGTAACCATGAACCGTTCTTACTCATTCGGAGAGCCTCGGGATGGGAATGTGATGATAAAATGACCGTGACATCAACCAATCTATTGGGATCCAGAGGAAGTCCTGCTTCCCAAGGCTACAGAAGCAGGGACAGAGGGCCCAATTGAGCCAGAGTCTAAGCCAATGCCCTGTCCCTAGTCCCAAACCAAAGTTGGAGGGGATGTTATTTTGGGCAAAAATCTCTGAAATAGTTTCATGCTGTTTCATGATTTTCAAAATAAAAAGTGCCATATTTATTTATTTAATAAATGAGGGTTTATATAATAACCACATGGAAAGCCCGTTTCAGAGAGCACGTGTTTATAAGAAGGGACCTTTAAACATGCATGGCAGTCCTCATACGGATTTATTTCACTGTGTGATTCTTTGCTCTGTTCGCAGTCTTTACGCTTCTGAGAATAATTTACGCATCTTTCTACACCACGTCCATGAACGTGTAATGATTGATAGGGAGCAACTCTTCTCAGCGGGGTGCATAGCATAATTTGTCCTTAGCTATATACAGCACAGCGCACGTTTGTCATGCGGCTTGTTATCCTCGACTGCTGTGTACCCTTTTGAAGTCCAAACTATGTCTCCACTGAAGCAAAATAAATCAACATTTAATTCAGTGAAGAATCTGGCCCTGTTCTCTCTCCCTCAGCACATCCTGGAGTTCAGACATGCTGTGAATTGTTGTGCAATGTCTGACAACGTTTTCTAGGTCACAGCGCTTAGGGCTGGTGTATGAAACGCGTCTCCCCCTTCGCTGCATGCCCAGTCGCTGCTGAGGCCGTTACACTCATTAGCAGTTGCTGATGTTTCGGATTGATCTACACGCTCGCCAGGGGAATGCATCTGCTGCTAGAATCATTTCAATGAGATGCTCATCTGCAAGGCATCAGAGGCAGCAGTTTCAAATAAACTAAATGAATTGCAAATTAATGGGAACATAATCAGACATATTTTGAACCTGCAGTCCTTTATCAATGTTTGGGTATTCATGTTTTAAAAAATATATATTTATATGCTAAGACAGAACCTTGTTAAAGGGACGTTATGGTTAAATTGCACTAGCAAAAACCTATGAAATTCAATGGAAAAACATTGTTTACAGGGACGTTATGGTTACACGTAAAACTGAAAAACCCGAAATTCGACAGATATGGTAAGCTAAGCAACCATAACTCGTGCCACCAGTTTGCACTACAAGGACTAACACCCATGACATCAAAGATGACATCACAAATCTGATTCATGAAATCACTGATGACATCACATTTGTTGCTCCCTCTGTTTTGTTCACTACCATAAGTAGACCATGTGCTTTTCTTCACTAACATTCAGGAACAAACCATTCAAAAGGTTCTATATTTGTGTACGGCACCCTTCTCATATGTTCTTACACTACTTTCCTTACGGTTCACTCACATCATGTGATACATATACATATAGGGGAAGAGGAAAGCATAAAACACATCACTGGTTTCTGTGCATGAATATAATGAGTTATGTTATGAACAGTTTCTGGTAATACTGCACCTTTTTAGCTTACTTTAATTCCCTTGTATATGGTCATGTTTGTATGCATTGTGGTGTCTTTATGGTTTCTGTGCAGTAGTGCAATTATGTAGTTATAATGGCAATGGTAGCTACATCTTACATGTTACACAGTGCCCAACACTCTAAACCGAATGCATGCATGATTTCGCCATGGTTACATTTCCATGAGGCATGGTGCACACAATGGCACCGTTTGCACGTGAGTTCCTTTATGTACAGTGAAGAAGTGTGTAATACAATGGTTTGTATAGCAATGCATTCCTCCATTACCTACTTATCTCATGATAGTTCTTCCAATAATCTTTGATACTTTTCTGCCACCATTACAATAACCGTCCCTTGTGGAGGCTTCCTATTAAAAGTAAATGCACATGTGATGTCATCAGTGATGTCATGAATGGGATTTGCGATGGCATCTTTGATGTCATGGGTGTTAGTCCTTGCAGTGCACACTGGTGGCACGAATTATGGTTGCGTAGCTAACCATAACTGCCAATTTTTTATTTTTTTCGGTTTTACCTGTAACCATAACATCCCTGTAACGTTTTTTCATTGAATTTCATTGGTTTGTGCTAGTGAAACTTAACCATAACATCCCTTTACACGGTTTTGTGTTAGTGAATTTCATAGGTTGTTAGTAGGGCACTTTAAGCATAATGTTGCTTTACGGTAGTTTGTTCAGTAAAGAACAAAGGTTTTTAGTAACATATATAGACTTCAACTGGTTGCCGTAAGTGCAATTACACAACAAGTATCCTTAGCACTCCATTAGTGTTCACATATCCGCATATTGAAATGCACTTTTAAGTAGTTGTTGAAGCACACGTGTTTACGTTCCACACCTAGACCCATGCATAGGTCATGCAGTGTATGCTGATAACACCACCCCTGTCGCCAGCCCTATGTACTCATGCAGTAGGCTACTGCATTTAAAGGATTGCTGTCCATTTCATGGGAGGCTCTGCAAACTTAGCAATGTGTGGCTAAAGTACTCCTAACTGCATAACATCCACGGCTAAACAAAGAACAGCAACCTCCACTGTGACGTGGGCGTGTTAAATGTGGCATTATTTAGATTTATCTGCTGTTACCCTTTCCATGACACGTGAAACAGATATATTGTGTGTTCACTGAGCAGTCAGACGGAAAGTACGAACAGGTTGCCGGTTAGACAGTTGAAGAAAAGATGTAACTGCAAGTGGGACAGTTTGTAATAAGGCTGCAAAAGCTGGTCCACCTTCCGCACGTACATTTTAGTGCATGTAAAGGCTAGTAAGGAAACAGCAGAATATGCAGAGCGCAAACAAGCTTATTGGTGGTTGGAAAAGCGCTGTATGTGCATGGGTTGCACAGAATAAATGGCTTTGTGGCATAGGTAAAGAAGCTGTGGTTGACGTTGTTGTAAACATTCTTGTATTCCACAATGTATGTATATCCGTGAATGGTACCGCTAACAGTAATGGCGTAGCATAATGTGTTTGTACTGCATGTGATGACAACTCAAATTGAAGTACAAAGAAGTAGTGGGCCGGCTACCGCCATCTGCTGCAGGCAACAAGAGGGGCACTCCCGTAGGGCAGCAGAGCAGTAAAACAACCTTTCCAAAGCATATGCTGTGCTACAAACCCTTACCTGGCAAAGGGCATTGTATTGTACTTGTAGTGCAATGTGCTACTGTGTACAGGGAAGTACTTGGAAGTGCATTGCAACAGTCATTACAGGAACATTACAATGAGTACCGCATATATAGGTAATGGCCACCCAATAATTCTGTCTCCTGGCATACCTCCTATAATATCTAGGCAGGTGTTGCCCCTTCTGTCCTAGGCTTTTCCTGGCTTTCCTTCTGTGGCATGTATGAGAACACGATAATAAATAAAGATGCACTGGGGAACGAAAAAAGGTAAAAAAAGAAAGCACCTTTCACAGATGAACAACAGAATTGCCAATGCACGCAGGCAGGGTGGGAGGCATGGCATTGTGGAGAACACTGTAGTGAAGTCGGTTAGAAAGGAGGGCGCTGTACAAAGAGGTTTCTTTACGTGTTGCAGAGCGTTTTGAAGACAGTGACAGTGCAACACTTACTGCAAGAAAATATCACTACTTGCAAGAAAGGCACCAAGCCAATTTAGATGGGGTGTGCAGAAATCGAGATAGCTGGCACAGTAAATTGAACATTGTAGGTAGGGAAAAGTATTTGTGCTGTGAAGCGTCATAATGGGATGGGCGAATTATGACATTGGCACAAGACAAAGAAATGCACAAATACACTTCTTTGCAATGTACCACATTGTTTCCATTGACGCGCCAAATAGAAAATGACGCTGTCACATCGGTAGCTGCGATAGAAATGTATGCAAGAGATCTGAAAGAAATGCATGAACTGGCCAAGTGTGCTTTCATTGCAAATGGCACTGGAACTCCTGTAACATGCTGTGCAATGTTCCATGCACAATGAACAACAATAATGTCTGTATGTTTGCGTATCACACACACAAACCAAAATCAGGCACTTCATTGTACCTAGTCCACGGCAGTATACATATACATCATATATTGGTAAACGAGTAGCAAGTGCACAGTGTTTTGCATGCACTTGCTTTGAATGTATGTCGGCATACCCTGAAAACCGCACACTGTGCCTCGTAAAACACACACCCATAACAGCACCCTCTGCATTTCTGTGAACAAATACAGTGTAGATCCATCGGGCCGTGTACACCACACCCACAAATTTCATTGCCCAATCCTGTAGCATCTGCAGGCCCATTTCCATTGGCGTCACCTGCAAAAGGAGCGTATGTACCACATGCCACCCTGCAACTATTGATATATTTGTGAACTTTTCATGCTGCACGTGCACGGGAGTCGGGGAATAACTTTGTAGCAAGGGAGCGCATGTCGTTGGGTGTGGTGGCTCTTAAAACAATCTTTGGTTTTTGTGTTTAATTTTAATTTTTTCATTTTTTTAAAGGTGCGTCCCTAGAAACACTTTCATTGTGGTTTTCATATGTGAATGTGAATTTGGAACTGCAGCTCACAATCCTACAGTAGGGTCTTCAGTGCAGTCTGTATATTGTGCACAGACATTTAATTGCCACTGGCCGACAAAGACATGCCATTTCCCTTGAAAAAGTGTATGTATCGGGAAGCAATGTTTTCATTCTCACAGGAGAACATCCCAGCAGCACTCAAGAAGTCACACATGCTTCTGTTGATGAGACCCCTTTTGACCTCTTGTTATGCTTGAGCTAAAACATGGCGCTGGTGCGCAGTGTATTCTGGGGGCACTCAGAGCCATAATGGATATTTATTCCATGCTTCAGTGAAATGCTGTACTTGCTTTGCTGAAAGACATGCTTTCTAAACCTGGTATGCAGCCAGTCAAGGACATTCTGCTGGGAAAGCTGGTTTTGTTATGTCTTGCCATGAGTTATGGAATTGTTTTCCGTGGAGTTTTAGAAGAAGAGGGAAGCTTTGCTCCTTGGGGTTACTGTCGGTTGACCGGCCGGCAATCAACAGTCACTCAGCAATACGCAAACACTAATGTCAGAAGGTTCGAGAAATTGCCACCCCCTTTGAGGAGGGCATATATGCCGGAGCTATCGGGAAGATCAGGGGAAACCACAAAGACCTCAGTCGGAGGGGGGGCGCCTTGTTCCAACCTTCCTGTGGGCTGTTGTGCTCTCTGCCTGGCTGTTACCGGGGTCTTCCAGCCACTTCTGGCGAGATGAGGGATTCAGTTACGCCCACGGTGATGTATTTTCTTTTGAATTCTCTATCTTTTCTGTGATTTATTTCTGTGTTATCACTTGTTTCTTCCAAGCTGTGAATAAATAGCCGTATAAGTGCTCATTATTTCGGTAACTGCGTATCTGGTTGTGGGTTATTCCTTCAACTACCTGCGCTCAAATTATTTTCTTGCTCTACAAATGTACTGGTGATGAGTAATTGTCCATACACTCTTGGAGAGCAAAACATTTTGGCACTGTGAGCAGGGTATTTGTGATGAATTGTTTCCAAATATTAAAGAATCTGTTTAAACACAGATAGGCTTTGCTTTCATTGCAGGCGAAAGATTGTTTTCATTTGGCAGTGAGTGTTGGGCTGTGTTAATCCGTTTTTTATTTGTGTGTGGGTGTCTGCGCGAGTGACTGCAGTGTTGAAAGGAGAAAGAAAAAAGAGGTTTTGCAAATTACTGTAATGATGAATAGTTTGTTCAGGAAAAAGGGCCTTCCCGCTGGCGGTGAATGTCCGGATGTTATGATTCCAGGTTGGGCTAAAGGCCCATATGATAAATTAGCCCAGGTGTTTGGGCGTGCAGAGTGGGTCTGTGTGAAACGTAGGATGATGGCTTGGGGGATGCTGCTCCATCAGAAGTAATGTTTTTTTTACAACAGATTTCAGTAGAGAGAGGAAAGGAATGTGCCGCACTCAGCTTGCAGGGTTTGGTCCTCCTGCATGGCTATAGGAAAATGCATCAGAAAAATGTGGAAATGAAAGAGAATATTTCACGATTAGAAAAAGAGTTGGCTGCAGAAAAGCAAATTGCATTGATGCAGCAGATTCAGATGAAACTTTGTAAAGATAAAGCTGATAAATATCAGGCTGTGGCAGAGAGGGCAGCAGTCAGAGTAGCCCGGTATAAGTATAGGAAAAGACGGGGAGGGGTCAACCAAAGAAAAGTGGCAGCTGTAATCACTACCGAGGGTGTGGATTGGGACCCTGATAAGTGGGATGGAGACATTTTTGACTCAACCAGCCCCGAGAGAGCAGCTTGGCAACTGAGTCAGATCCCAAAGCGAAATTTAATCAAAAGACAGTGGCGGCTAAGCCGGTTAGAAGACGGCGTTCCGGAACCCACCCGCAGAATCCTGCGGGCGGGGTTGTGGATTTAACCACGCTGGAGGATTACACCAAGCAGGAGGTTGGGAAATCATTACTCGTTTGAGGCAAAAATAGGGGAGCCTTTACTGACATGGATGGTGAGATTGCTAGATGGGGGTGCCGGGGGGTTGTTGGTAGATTCCACAGACCCACCATGCTTTTTGCCTTTGTCAACTGACACCAATGTGCAGGAGGTCTTAAGGGCAGGGCTGCCCCATGATGATAATGGGCAAGATTCACAGGTGTCTTTGTTGCACCTAGCAGCCCTGGCATGTAACCGTAAGTATCCCATTACTACAGATTGGCTAGTGAGGAAACAAAGTGGTACACTTTGAAGGAGCCAATTCAAAAGGTCAGAGAGCATACTAAGAAAGAGGCAATTCATGTAGATACTCCAGGACACATGGGGGCCGTGCCGCTTTCAGTTTCAACCAGGAATATGGTGATCAGAACTGCACCGCCCGCTTACAAAAGTGTAATTATGACTTTGCTCGTAGGTATGACGGGCAAACCCACTGATGAAGTAGTGGATGCCATCCGGCAATTGGCAGACTTAGGGCAGTGGGATAAGAGTGATAACAAGCCCCGAGAGAGCGAGGGGCGTAGTGAGAGGAAAACTGAAGGCAGAAGGCAAGATAGTAGAGACTCCCGAGTGTCCAGAAAGGACATGTTTTTGGCTTTGTTAAAAGATGGTGTGCCACGAAAAGAAATTGATGGCATTGAAACTAGAGTAATGTATGAACTATACAAAAAGATGGCTTGCAGCCAAAGAGCGCTATAAACAGGTTAAGAAACAGGTAGTGACTAAGCCACAGGGGGACACCTCACCTTCCGCTCTTCCTGAGGAAGAACACGAAGAAGGGTCTATGGGGACACCTTCCCCATACCAGCCAACATATGATTTCAGAAAGGTGGTGAATGCAATGTTAGAGGCAGAGTCAGGTTACACTCATTCAAAATCTGACTAGGGTTATGGCCAAGCCCCGGTGGCGTCCGCTCACATAAAAGTTGATATGCGGCCCCATGTTAATGTCAAGATTTTTTGGGGGCCGGGAAATACACAAGGGGTGCGAGCATTGATAGACACCGGGGCGGAGGCCTCTCAGATTCATGGAAATCCACCACGATTCAAAGGCAGACGCTTTACCATTACTGGGCTACGGCGGAAGGAGACCCCCGCAGTACAAACAGAAGTGGATATGAAAATGGGCAATTTGACTAGGAAGAAATACCAAGTGTTGATTGTCCCGATACTCAAGTACATAATTGGCTTTGAAATTCTAGAAGGATTGACTTTGGGACTAGGAGGTAAAACGTATCAGTTTGGGGTGAGTGCATTGACCTGCACACCCATTACCATAGGCAAATTGAAGATGCCCCCAGTGCAGGTGCCTTTGGCGACCAAGCGGGTAGCAATGAAGCAATACTGCATTCCCAGGGGGCACAAGGAAATTTCAAACACCATCAAAGAGTACGTAGAAGCGGGTGTTTTACGACCTATTACTACTGCGTGCAACAACTCACTCTGGCCTGTCAAAAAAGGGGATGGGTCTTGGAGGATGACGTTGGATTACCGCAAATTAAATAAACACACTCCTCCCTTGGTGCACGCAGTCCCAGATGCCATTACCTTGATTGAGAATGTCCAAAAGTTTGAGTGGACTTGGTATGCAGTGATAGATCTAGCCAATGCCTTTTTCTCTGTACCAATTGCTGAAGAGTGCCAAGAGCAGTTTGCATTTTCATGGAGCGGGCGTCAGTACACATTCACGAGGTTACCTATGGGGTACATACATAGCCCGATTATCTGTCACCGGCTGGTGGCAGAGCACTTAGACAAGATACTGTGTAAACCTGACATACAAATCTCTCACTACATTGTTGATATTTTGATTCAGGGTAAGGATGAGCGCAATGTGCAACACCAGTTAGAAGTCATTATGGAAGGATTGAAGAAGGAAGGGTGGGAGATTAACCCGATCAAAATTCAATGGCCTGCTGAGACAGTGATATTCTTAGGGATTCAGTGGCATAATGGGCATCGAGAGATGGTGCCGAAGGACCGGCATAAAATTTTTGAGTTTACCACTCCAATGAACAAAAAGCAAGCTCAGCAGTTCATAGGGCTGTTTGGGTTTTGGAGACAGCACATTCCCCATTTAGGGCAGATACTGGCCCCCCTCTACAAAGTGACATGAAAGAAATATGAGTTTCAGTGGGGGGAAGAGCAGAAAAAAGCATTTGATTTGGCAAAAGATACTGTGCAGCAGGTGCTTGATCTATGGCCATTGAAGGAAGGCGAAGTGGAGTTGACTATGTCTGTACAATACAATTACGCTAACTGGAGTGGGTGGCAGAAACAAGACAGGAAACGTGTGCCATTGGGGTTTGGAGCCGTAAATTTCCCGATGCTGGTAACTCATACACTCCGTTTGTGAAGCAGTTGCTGGCATGTTATTGGGCCCTGGTCGATACTGAGGAAATGACAGTGGGGCATGAAATGCTGATGAGGCCTGAAATCCTGATTATGCAGTGGGTGCTGAGCTCTCCTAAAACACACAGAATAGGACACACTCAAGAAGCCAGCATAATCAAATGGAAATGGTACATTCAAGACAGAGCTAAATCAGGGAAGGGTGGGATTGCCAAATTACATAAGCACGTGGCCAACATACCACCCTCAGATTACATACAGCCGGAAGTGTCTGAAAAACGCGAATCTCCTGTGAAATGGGGAGTACCTTATGGCGATCTGACCATAGAGCAGACAGAACATGCCTGGTTTACAGATGGCTCGGCCCGATATGTGGGAACCGAGCGATACTGGAAAGCAGTGTTTTACAATCCCAAGACAAAAAAGATTTTGACCACATCAGGGAAAGGGAAGAGCTGTCAGTTTGCAGACCTTTACGCAGTTTACCTAGCATTGAAACAAGAGACCCCTGGTCGATGTCATTTGTACACAGATTCATGGTCATTGGCGAATGGATTGGCGGTGTGGCTGCCAACCTGGCAAAAGAATGGGTGGCTGATTCATTCAAAAGAGTTGTGAGGAAAAGAACTGTGGCAAGATATTGCTGGGATGTTATCACAAAGTGAAGTCACTGTGTATCATGTAGATGCGCATTGTGCCGCAGATTCATTAGAGCGCTGGTTTAATTCTGTTGCAGATAAACACACCAAGATTTCATCTGTGGATGCGGAGGCTCAAGAAGACGATTTGGAGGGTTTGGCCAAGTGGGCTCACCAGAAATGTGGGCACCTTGGAGAAAAGGCTACTACCAGGTGGGCACAAGCTCGAGGAATCATTATTCCTTTAGAGGTAGTGAAAACAATAATTTTGCAATGTCCAGTGTGCCAACACCAACAGCACAGTCCTATCCCTCAGATTGTCCAGGGTACGCTGCGAAGAGGAAAATTACCAGGTCAAATTTGGCAGATTGATTATATCGGACCCCTGCCAATCAGTGGAGTTTGTCAGTATGCATGCACTATTGTGGATACATACTCGGGATACATGATGATTTTACCGTGCAAGCGTGCCACACAACTGAACACCATTAAGTTGTTGGATCAGATCATGTTGCATTATGGGGTGCCTTTGCAGATTCAAAGTGACAATGGGTCACACTTCAAAGGCAAATTAATTCAAGAATACTGTCAGGAAAAGAGTATTGAATGGCTCTATCACGTGCCCTATTACCCTGCAGCTTCAGGATTAATTGAACGGATGAATGGTTTGTTGAAAGAGCAGCTGCGCAAATCCGGAGATGGCAGTTTAACAGGCTTGCGTGATCGTGTGTTTGAGGCGGTGCAAGTGTTAAACAATAGGCCTGTGAATAATAATGAAACTCCTTTGATGCGGCTAATGACTCCTGCTTTACAAATTCAACCCAACTCAGTCAGAGAAACTCTATTGTATTGGGAAATTACCCCGGGTTCTTTAGCTCCCTATCGGGCGACTCCAGAGTCAGCAGGGGTAGACTTGCATTCTTATGAGGAAATCAGATTAGACCCAAGAGGGATTGTTGTGATTGGAACAGGGATTGGGGTACAAATTCCTCCAGAGCATATGTGATGGATTGCCCCTAGATCTGGCCTAGCATTGAGGGGAGATCAAGTTCTGGAGAGGAGGGGTCATTGATGCCGATTACCAAGGCGAGATCAAAGTCATCCTGATGAATAGTGGGGACCAATTGCTACCGATCCACAAAGGCGATCGGGTGGCCCAGTTGATTATTATTCCTGTTAAGTTGTCCATGATTAAAAAGGGGAAGCCTCCTACAGTGTTAACTACCTGTGGGGATCGTGGTTTTGGCTCTTCAGACAATATGGTACCGGGTACGAATGTGTGGATCGAAAGGCCAAGTGGCCCACCAGTGCCCGCAGATGTTATTGCATCAGGCAAGGACTAGATAGTCTTAGTGAAGGAGCCCGGTAGTAAGAAATAGCAGTATGTGCCCGCGGACAAATGTTAACTAAGAGAGTGATTCTCAACACTGATATCTCTTTTCTGGGTTTGCCTGGTAGATCCTGTGTCTGGCTGGTGTAATTGTGGGACTAAATTGACTCCGTTTGGGAGAGTCAAACGGTATGCTGCTTCCCACAAAACATGTTGCATCTGTGCCAGCGATCCAGGGGAAACCGATGATGATGAGCAATGATGTCCAAAAGCAGCCCTATGCTGATGCCGAAAAGCCAGCCAGACTGAAGAAATGGACGTGTGGAATGCGAAAATCACGTCAGACGCAAACAACGTTGATGCCAGCTATACAACAGATATCTTTAGGACGACAAAAATATTCCCCGATGATTACACAAACTGAGAATATGTGGACGTACTTGGCACAGCAAGTACTCAACATTACGCACTTTTGCCTTACTGACGTGCAACATGCAGAAGCTTTGTTGACTACATGTCTAGTAGCGGTACCGACGCCAGTTCCGATTCTAAAACACATCTTTGACGTCACGCACAATGATTCTTTGGTTCAGGATTCCGATATTAGACAATCCTTTTCAGTCTATGAGTACTGCAGATTTTGCCAAGAAACAGATCGCAAGTGGAGGAACCTGACACGTATTATAAAATACAACATAACTCAAGGCGGTGTGTGTTACTTTATGACCTGCGATGTAAATGAAATTGGCAAATGCCAACATTTGAATTTAACCAAACAGAAAAATCCAACTACATTCGAAAAAAGGTTGTGTTCTCGAGTTCCATGCACATGTACCAGTGTGAATAATTCTATGTCTTGTAATCATACAGTGTTAGCTGCCAGTCATATGTATCACGTAAAACTTCCAACATGATGGCTCTTCTCATGTGGCAATATCACATACACTTACATTCCAGCTAACATTTCCGGAGGGCTATGTGCCTTAACTCGATTAGGGCTAATGATGTTTCCTTTACACCCAGTCATGTTTTGAAGCAAAAGGTCAACTTTTGAATCTGTAGGTTTATCCCCAGATTGTGATTCACATGTGCATTTATTATCAGAGACTGAAGTTCTAGCGTTAGCCCTTTCATTAGTGGGAGTCTGGTGTTTAGCTGCTGGGGTTTACAAACCTTTGATTAAACTAGCATGTTTAGTGGTAAAAGGTCTGAATCATACTTCTCAAGCATTAGAAGAGTTGTTCCTTGATAGCAAAGTTATTAGAAAAGCAACATTGCAAAACAGGGCTGCCGTTGATTATCTCTTGCTGAAACATTATTTGGGCTGTAACGCAGTGGAAGGTATGTGTTGTTTCAATCTAAGTGACCATTCATGATCCATTGAAAGTCATATTAGAGGTTTGAGGGACCTCATTGCCCAAGTATATCAAAGTTATGCTGGGATTGGTGGGAATGGTTATTTTCATGGATTCCTGACATTGGGGGTACACTGCGTTACGCCCTGGCCTGCATTTGCATTATTTTAGCTTTTATAATACTTGGTTGTTGTTGTATTCAATGTATTCCTAACTTGGTTCTAATGTTTTGTCGGTTCCAGAGACCGGCTCCTCTGCCACTGGGCTATGGAAGATAAATATCCAAGGGTGGAATTGTTATGCTTGAGCTAAAAGATGGCGCTGGTGCGCAGTGCATTCTGGGTGCACTCAGAGCCATAATGGATATTTATTCCATGCCTCAGTGACAAGCTGTACTTGCTTTGCTGAAAGGCATGCTTTCTAAACCTGCTCCTTAGGGTTACTGTCGGTTGACCAGCCGGCAATCAACAGTCACTCACCAATGCACAAACGCTAATGTCAGAAGGTTCGAGAAATTGCCACCCCCTTTGAGGAGGGCATATATGTGGAGCTATCGGGAAGGTCAGGGGAAACCACAAAGACCTCAGTCGGAGGGGGGACGCCTTGTTCCGACCTTCCTGTGGGCTGTTGTGCTCTCTGCCTGGCTGTTACCGGGGTCTTCCCGCCGCTTCTGGCGAGATGAGGGATTCAGTTACGCCCACGGTGATGTATTTTCTTTTGAATTATCTGTCTTTTCTGTGATTTATTTCTGTGTTATCACTTGTTGCTTCCAAGCTATGAATAAATAGCCGTATAAGTGCTCATTATTTCGCTAACTGCGTATCTGGTTGTGAGTTATTGCTTCGCCTACCTGCGTTCAAATTATTTTCTTGCTCTACAAATGTACTGGTGATGAATAATTGTCCGTGCACTCTTGGAGAGCAAAACACCTCTGGCTGTAGACAGGAAGCATTAGAATAATGCCAGGCGATTCTCGGCAGTATACATGAGAAAAGCACCTTGGCAGTAGGAAAAATGCGCTGCACTGCTTTCATCAAAATCTTCAGTTGACTGAACACACGAGAACAAGGCATGGAAGCCAAATGAAGACTCCAAAGTGCACAATCACAACATGTACAGTTGCTGAAGAGGCCACGCTTCGACATTCTACAAGCAGTCCGCCAACACAGCACAATTCCATACCACTCCACAAAACCTCCACTCCATCCAAACCTAAATTGCTAGACAAGTCTTCTTGGAGGGCATAGACGCACATACCTTCCACAAAGTAATAACCCACAACGAAAACTGTGCGCCTTGCCATGTTTGCCAGCCACAGCACACAAGGTTCTGGAAAAGTGAATGCCTCTCTTTCCTGTGACGCACACTCAGAGCACCTGATTGGCCAAAGGCCATAGTCCCATTTCCATTGGCCAACATGGCGAGAAGGGCAAAATGTTGCACGTGCCTTTCCCCAGTTACTGCAAGGGAGGCGCCCTGGTGAAGCAGGAGGACTTATTCTCCTATTGGTGCTCTTTTCTATAACGTACACCCTGACACTTCATTGGCCAAAGGGCATAGTGCCATTTCTATTGGCCAGCATGCTCACAAACGCAGAATGTGGCACATGCCTTTGTCCAAGTATCGCCAGGGCCGCACCCCAGTAAAGCCGGAGGAGCCCTTCTTCCTATTGGTGTGCATTCCTCTGACGCACACCCTGAGCAGTACATGACATGGCAATCACTACAGTCCCATTTCCATAGTGCAACATGGTGAGGAGTGTCGAATGTGGCAAGTGCGAGTCCCCAAGTACGCAGAGGGCCGGTCCCCACTGCAGCAGGAGTCCCTCTTCCTTTTGCCGCACATCCTAAGCATCTCATTGGACAATCCCCACAGTTCCATTTTCGTGGCCGCCACCCGCAAAATCCCTGCATGTGACCTTCGTGCTGCGTCCGGCCGTAGGGGAATAACTTGCATCCAGGGCAGGGGGAGTTCATCGTAAGTGGTGACTCTTTAAGGAGTCTGATTTTTTCTTTTTTTTTATCCTTCTACAAAAACACCTTTTTTGTCTGTTTTCAGTAGCTTTTGAGTTTTCTTCTACGCACATTAGTTCAGTAAACTCTTCACTGCATCCTGTAGACGAGCAAACGAAACTGCTTTGCCAATGGAGAACAACATAATGCCATTTTCTTTTATCCTTCTACAAAAACACCTTTTTTGTCTGTTTTCAGTAGCTTTTGAGTTTTCTTCTACGCACATTAGTTCAGTAAACTCTTCACTGCATCCTGTAGACGAGCAAACGAAACTGCTTTGCCAATGGAGAACAACATAATGCCATTTTCTTGGAAACACTGTACATGTCCACAAGTAATAAGGTCACTGTTAAGAAGAACATTCCACGAGCGGACAAAAAAGTGTACATGCTTCTGTTGATGTGACACTTTCCTTCGTCTGGCTCGGCACAACATCCATGAGAAGTAGGCCATGCTCTTTGCGGTATTGTAGTTAAGAGAAGCACCTTGGCGGTGGGAAAACGCATCCTCACGACAGCCAGCAACCTCCTCAGTCTACAGCACAAATGTAAGAAAGGTAGGTAGCCCATATGCATGCCACCGTAAGTAATTACAATAACATGTACTACTGGAAACGTGGCAAGGTCTTTGCAAAGTGCATGCATTTTCACGAAATGGCACTCATACACAGCGTTCTACAATGCGTCCACCCCTTCCAAACCAAAATTGCAGTCAAAGTTTCTTTGCAGAGCACAGTTGTGCACATCTATTACAAAGGGAGCACCTAGAGGCAACACAATACGTTTTGCCATGTCAGCCACCCTCAGTACGCAGGGTATAATGTACAACCATTTCACCTCCCCTAACTGTTAACCACACCCACTTTACTTGATTGGATAATCCTCACACTGCCATGGCAATGTGGCAAAGTGGTGTAAAGGGCAGATATTGCCATGTCCACCTCCCAAAGTGGCGCGTGGGCTGCACCCCTGTAAAAAAGGAGTATAGTCCTCCTTCCCTTTGCACTATCTTCTCTGCAGCTGTACCTCATTAGGTTACTGGTAAACAGGCACACATGCATCCACCAATCACATTAAAGGCGCCATCATCGAACACTGTCACTGCTGTGCAACACTTGAAATGTACCGTTACACATTCACAGTACAAATGTCGTGCCATTCCAAAGCATGTCCACTGCGAAGTTCAATGAAAGTATGCACGATTTCTCCATTCACATACATCCACATGGCCACCCCAGATGCGGCACATGCCATCCTGAAAATACAGCGTAATCCACTTCCTTTTTGTGATAGTGAAGGTGGGGTGGGTGGTGGGTGGTAAACAATATGAAACTAGGCAGTGGATTCAGTCTTCCAGTGTATATGTGTGAAAGGATTTTTCTTTTTTTTTTTACGTGCATGCAAGCACATTTTTTCTGTATTTTCTCTTTGTATGCATTTCTGTTTGCCTGTCCTCACATTTTTACAACATTCTGGTCAATGTTTCTTGCACAGTGCGAAAGAAAATGGCATTGCCAATGGCCCGCAAATAAATGCCATTTCTACGGAGCCACTGCATGTTTTGCGATCTCATTATCTCATAGTGGGTGGAGAACATGCCAGCAGTCTGCATAAACCAACGCATAAATCTGTTTATAATACACCTTCCGACTGCTGGCTGGGGACAAATTACACTGTCATGGACCCACACTGCTCTTGGTGTGATACATGAGAATACCACCTTGGCAGTAGGGAAAATATGCATCACTGCGGTTAGCAACCTCATCAGTAGACAGATTAATCGTCCACAAGACATGTAACCCAAATGTGCACTTCCATAGTGCACCAAAACACAGTACACATTCGTGAAGGACGCCACATATCTGCAAAGGCGAACCATCCCGCCGAAATTGCAGTCACCCTGACAGACCCAGAAAGCGTTCACTCCTTCCAACCCGAAAATGACCAGCAACTCCTCTTTGCACGCAACAGCTGTGCAGATGGTGCACAAAGATATCACTGACGATAAGCATGGTACACCTCTCCATGTCAACCACACTCATGACACAATATTGTGATGAAATTGTAACGCCCCTTCCTATGAACCACGCCCTAAACTCCTAATTGTCTATTTCCCACAATTCCATTTCCATTTCCACCATGCTCATAATGGGAGGATGTGCACATGCTCTTTCCCATGTACAGTGAGGGCCACAGCCCAATAAAGCTGTGCCAATACTTCTTCCTTTTGCATGATCACTTTTTGCAGTACTCCCCAAATTGGATGCTGTCACATCTCAAAACATGCATGCACTAATCGCATACAAAACCTCTGCATTGCATACTGTCATTTCTGTACACTACTCCTTTTTTACCGTTCAACACTCTCAGTACACGTTCCGTTTGTTGGCAAAGCCCCTCCACCAGAAATGTCTTCTAAAGAAGGCAGTATTGCCGCATCCACGAACATCCTAACCTGCCCCCAGCATACCTTCAGGTATGCAGACAACATTGCAACCCTTTTCACACACACCGCAACACTGCACATCCAAGCAAGTGACCATGTGGGCACCCAACATTATGCACAAACGTTGCATACGTAGCACCAGTTCTACCCATCTCCCTCAAATCATAAAACACCCATGCTTGTAAATGTGTCACACTTAGCAGAAGCCACAGCCATTGTGCAGCCTGCATCACCCCTACGCACTACCGATCACACGCTATTGTGTCACTGCCAAACTATGCACACCACCTTCACAACATTGGGCCTACTTCAATAAATTTGCACACATCAGAGTAACCAACCACATATAAGCTGCCCTTCAACCACTTCCATAGTCACATTACGTATGCACTGCACCCTGTGGCCGCACTACCCAACTTCTCACTGTACCATCTCCTGCCACACACCGAAATAATGTTGCATGTTCCAATTATCACCACAACCATAGAATGCCCAATTCACGCTTTGCAACTCACTTAGACTGCTGTAGCACATGGACAATGTGCTTCACACGCATTTCCCAAACATCACCACACTGCCAAACCTGCATTACTCCAGTGGGTCTGCTCCTTGCACACATTCCCCCCACCGTAATTGAACAATACATGTCAGTTTATCACCAACTACCACTATGCACATATACACCACTGGCACAAGCATTGCACCCAGTGGCCACACAGTGTGACTTTTCTCTGCAGCAACTCCAACCACAGCGCACCGCCATGGAAGTATGCAGTAACAAATTGCAATAGTTACCATAATGTATAAACACAACACTCTCTCCTGCATTCCTGTACACTTTCAATCGCATACTATGGGCATACCAACTACCATTCACAAACTATTGTGCCACTGCCAACCTACCCACAATCTATTAGCAACAGGGGCCTATAATGGCTGAAATGGGCTCCGCACCCATTGCTTACATGTCACCACCCTCTAACTCATGCACCTTGAAAGATGCATTATTGGAATGCGTGTCCTCAAGGCCTGGGCTCTTGAATGCAAGGCCTACGGCCTAAGGCCTTTGGCCATGCATCCAATAGTCTAGGCCTTGAACACACTCATGCCAACGTAATGCCACCATGCATGTCTCCATGTCACCTTCTGCGACAATCCACATAGACACCATTGCCACCAACACTCTCACCCAACCTGTATACCACCATGGCACTACGCAGCAGAAAATGGCAGAAGTTAACATGACGGCCATGTGGGCAGCTACCATTTTGCACATACGTACCACACATAGGTAGCAGCACTTCTATTGTGTCACTGCCAACGTATGCACACCACCTTTAGAACATGTGGCCTACTTCAATAAATGTGCACACAGCAGAGTAACCAGCCACAGATAAGCTGCTCTTCAACCATTCCCACTTCCATAGTCACATTACGTATGCACTGCACCCTGTGGCCACACTACTCAACTTCTCACTGCACCATCTCCTGCCGCACACCAAATGCTGTGGCATGTTCCAGCTATCACCACAACCATTGTATGCACAATTCACGCTTTGCAAGTCACTTGTCCTGCTGTAGCACGTCACCAATGTGCTCCTCACGCATTTCCTAAAGATCACCACCCTGTGCCACAGACACTGCCAAACAATACATATCAGCATACCGCCAACTACCAATATGCATATATGCACCACTGGCACAAGCGTTGCACCCAGTGCCCACATAGCGTGACATTTCTTTGCAGCAACTCCAACGACAGAGCACCGCCATGGAGGTATGCAGTAACAAATTGCAACAGTTACCATAATGTACAAACAAGACACTCTCTCCTGCATCCCTGTGCACTTTCAATCACATACTATGGGCGAACCCACTACCATTCACAAAGTATTGTACCACTCCCAACCTACCCACAATCTACTTGCAACAGGGGCCTATAATGGCTGAAATGGGCTCCACACCCATTCCTTACATACCACCACCCTCTTACTAATGCACATTGAAAAATGCATTACTGGCATGCGTGTCCTCAAGGCCTAGGCCTTTGAATGCATGGCCTACGGCCTTCAGGCATGCATCCAATGGTCTAGGCCTTGAACAGACTCACGGCAACGTAATGCCACCATGCATGTCTCCATGTCAGCTTCTGTGACAATGCACATAGACACCACTGCCACCAACACTCCTACCCAACCTGTAAACTGCCATGGCACTACGCAGCAGCAAATGCCAACAGTTAACATGATGGCCAGGTGAGCAGCTACCATTTTGCACAAACGTACCAAAGGTAGGTAGCAGCACTTCATCCCAACTCCCCCACACCATAAAACACATAATCACAAACATGGGTCACACTTACCACAATGCACAAACATACCACATCCTCCACCACCTCTACCCACAGCCATTCACAAAGTACTGTGTCAATGCAAACCTACCCAGAATCATTTTGCAGCATTAACGCTACTACAACCAATCAGCACACACCGCACTTTGCAAGCACCACCCTGTACCGGATACAGACTGAAACATGCCTTCCTGCGGTGTGTATGATGCAGCCCTACGCTCCTCAGTGCATGCCCTACAGCCTACAGGCTACGGCCTTCCCCAGGCACCCAATAGTGTGATCCTTCCAGAGAGACACACCGCACCTTCATTCACCCATGCATTCCTCCATGTGCCCAACTACCGCTTTCCATCCGCAGTGCACCGCTGCCCCCGCTCCCATCCAACCTATCTCATGTGCAATTCACTCCTCATCTGCAAATGAGCTGCCACCACTCACCACGAAAACAATTCCCTGCAAACAGGTTGCGGCAGAAACTAAGGGACCGTTACTACAGCTGCCTCCAATCATCACAGAAAATACTAGCCTACGTTTGTCACATGAACCACTTCTCACTCCCCCAGCCATTCCTTCCTTTATGGCTGCCGACACAATGCATACGGTACATTTTGCAGACACTGCCGACCCTGCCACCGCCGCACTGTCCTCCAATACACCATGGCAGCTTTCCCAAAAAATGTTGACACACAGCACACTTCCCTCCAGCCAACCACAGGCCACGTCCAAACTTCTCCAACACCACGCCGTACCACGATCCAATGACACTTCTGTCCACGGAGCGAACAGGGAAATGGGGCCGCAGAGCGGACACAGATATCATTTATTTTTTGGGAAGTACATTTCAGTGTTTTGTAACACATTTACCAGTCCGATTTCCACCAAACACACAAAAGCACGCTTTATGGCCCAAGCCCCTGCACCTGGCACAAACTAGGTGAAAATCTGTCCAGCCGTTCGACCTGTAGCCATTCGCAAAGTTTTTCCCCCACAACAGGTTGGGGCCCTCCCTATAACTCCCCTCCCGCACAAAACCTCGCCCAACTGGTTTTGTATACTTGTTATAG
The DNA here is from genome assembly GCF_040938575.1 of Ambystoma mexicanum. NCBI lineage: Eukaryota > Metazoa > Chordata > Amphibia > Caudata > Ambystomatidae > Ambystoma > Ambystoma mexicanum. The sequence goes on from NC_090928.1 coordinate 745,464,117, forward strand.
TTTTCCTGAAACATGTAAATCTGATCTTCTTGGTAATCTCTTTCATCACGGAAAAACATTTATAGTTTCCTTAGTTTGATGTCATCTTGATAATCTTAGTATCTCGTAGTTTTTGATAGTTCTTTTCTTTAGTAACTTCAAGTTACTTCATTTCCACTATTTCTTTTTTCATTATTTCGATTTGTTCAGTGGCTTTCTTGTGTTCTCTTGACGCATGTTCAATTAAGAGTTCTATCATATTTTTAGGGCTTGTGTTGAGGTTATGTTCCCACTGCTCAGCAAGGTCTTTTTCATTGTCACTAGTAAACCTCTCAGAATTGGTTTATTTGTTAGATCATTTTTAAGTGAGATGATTACCCAGTATTTATCTATCTTTTTTTTTTTTATCCTTTCTAGACTGATGAATTTTTATTTCAAGTCTCGAACAAACTAGTTTCCAAGATTAATGCGATTTGTAATCCACACGCTTCAGAGAAAGGGGAGATCATTGGAAACACATCAAGAAAGCCTGTGATAAAGCTATAAGCTTAACAGAAGGCCAAACATTAACGGAAAGAGATAAAACTAGAGCACACCAGCAGGATCAAGTCGTGTTTATAACTAGATACTGTCAAGATCACTACAAGATCAAGAAAATCCTTAACTGGAATTGGCATCTCCTTCGCCTCGACCCACACATTTCAAAATATATGGATCAAGGCTCTAAAATCATCTTCAAATCGGCAAAAACATTAAGAAACAATTTGAGCCCGTCTTTACTTCGTCAAGCTATAAGAACTCTAAGATCAACTTGCTTAGGACAAGAAGTCTTCGGTTTCAGGAAATGTAGTACCTGCACTATGTGCAAATATGCTCATGAGAGCACTTCCTTTTTTCAAGACAAAAAAGGTAATAAGACACGGATTAAAGAAAACATAAATTGTAGGACATAATTTGTTGTGTATGCCATACTTTGTGTTTGTGACTGTATTTACATAGGGAGTATGATTAGAGAACTCCATACTCGAATCAGTGAACACTTATCGGGTATTGGCAGTCAAAGTCCAATGCTGCCACTTGCCAATTATTGGCAAAAGGAACACCAGATGGAGCAAAAACAAGGCAAAACATTTATTGGACTCCAAAAGGTAACCCTTGGAAGAAGAGGTGGTAATCAAGAGATTGCTCTCTGACAGGCAGAGGCAAGACTAATTTGCAAATTCAAGACCCTTGAGTATGGATTAAACAAAGACAATGAAATGTATTCTTTTTTCTGAACCCTCAAGTACTCAATCAGCTTTCAAGATAACCCAGTGGTGATTTTGAGTTTAATTTGTGATTTAACAGAAAAACATGGTTTGAATGTAAGTATCCAAGATGTTCAACTAGGACAATGAACAAAGATAATTGTCAGTTTAGCACTAATGCAATCAATTGATACAATTCTCTGGTTGGGTCATTGACACACTGTTAGATTGATATTTGGACAGATGACTCATTTGGACCCAATTTATTGTAATCAAATAGTGAATTAACGTATACATGTGCATATTGACTCTAGCGACAGACACCAGTGTATGATCATGCATTTGCATACACAGTATCATTAATTGGAGGCCCCGATCTGTTACCTTAAATGCGACTCTATTTATCTTCTATATGATTGACTCTTTAAGTCATACAAGATTGTTCACTTATAAGTATACCCGTGTTTAGTTTACTATAACCTTCACGTAATTGCATTGCATGTCAGGGCGAATATAAGAACTGGAACCTAAGGTGTCACCATGACAACAATAAGTCACAACACAGTAGAAATATTCTGACTAATTTAAATCCGAAGTGTTGCTATATGATTTAAACTGACGTAATTATTGTGTCATTACTTTAGGCCAACTTTAAGAATACTTTCTGTAGTCGAATCGAATGGTCCAATGCGTGACTCTCATCTCCGTTGGGCATAAGCCAAGCATCCTCAAAACATGGCGGCCGCATGCCGTACAGTTCGAGAAAGAGATGAGGGGTTACTGTGTCTCCATGGTAACCCATAAACACACTCGGAGGTGACGTGACACTTCATTCGCGATTCCGAGTGCTAAAGCTGCACGTCACTCTGGCTGAATCTTGGTAAGACACACTCTATTAGTGATAATATTTAATCGTACCAGTCACACGCAAGACAGATTGAGCCTCACATTGCTGTATGAGACAAATGGCATGTCTCATAACCGACAATACTCACCGATCTCTACCCGCAAGAAGTAAACTCTCACCCTTGTGTTATTGCATGCACACACGAATATATTTCACACAAAACAGTATATAACCACGCAGCTGTTGTCTGAGAAATGCAGGTAGAAGTTTTATTTTACGAAGAACCTTTTACAAATTTAAACATTAGTGCACTGAAGGTCCGTTTTTTCATGATGCTGTGTCACCAGCCCTCTTTTTTTTTTTAAATACCGTTATCACTGTCGAAGAATTTCAAGTTGTCCAAGAAACAAAAACAGCCAAGTTATCTAGTGTTCACATTTCTCTAATTCGAGATCTTTAATTACCCGTATTCCATTGCAGATGGGATTTAACCCAGTTATTAGTTGCATCTTAATATTACACATGAGGATTGACTACTATCAGACACGGTAAGACATGGATTAACTTACTTTCATGTCACAGTGAATAGCTAGTAGTAACTTTGGACTATATTACAGAGGCACGTTTTCCACTAACTTAAGCAAGGATTACAAGGAGTGCTCGTAACTGTTATTTAGTATAAAACATAAGTTTCTTTAAGTACCAGTACACAGTTTGTCAATGATTAACTTTTATCAAGGAAAACTCAAACAAAGTTTCATAGGGTTGTAATAACAACTAACATGGATATGAATTTAACTTAAACATGATAAGTAGAAATAGAAATGTCCAAAATAGGGCTGCATCAAATGTTAAGACAAAGACAGAAATATTTATTGATGATTGTTTGGATTTTCATATGATTAAGTGTGTACTAAATGTGTTCTTTTTCCTTTTTGTTGTGTTTTTAATGTGTGTTTCATACAGTGTTTGCTTTATAATATCTTGCTTATCCTAAACACTCCCTCCCTTCACTACTCCTCATTCCCTGTCTATATGTAGTTATGTATTGTTTATTTAAACTGTGTGTAAACAAAAAAATACATAGTTTTTGTGTTTCATGGAATGGCCAGATTTGAGAAAGGCACTAGTGTTGCCACAACACATGTTATCTAAGGTCACTTTGCTTGAAAAGTTTCAAAAATTCACGAATGATATAATTAAAAAAACGGTGTTTCTCACACGCATTTGACTGTGGTGCAATTTAATGTTGATGACTAAAATTACTATGCAATTTCGAGTTTCCTGCACGTTTACAATGCTAGCAGTTGGGTTTCCATATTGGTATAAATGCATATTATTATTATGATTTCACCAATACATTTGCCTTAAAATAAATGCAGGGTGAATTAGCAGTTTTTTTTTCAGACCCCCTTACTTAAAGGTCTGTGTTGAGGAAGTCAGACAGAAAAATTGTAATGATTTGGGAATTATGATTGTAGACCCCCCTCCACGTAAAGGATTGTGTTGGGGAAGCTGGCCTGAAAAATCGGGATGATTTAAGAATCTTGGATTTTCAGCCCCCCTCCCCTTAAAAACCTGTGATAGGGGAAGTTGAACAGAAAGATTGCCCAATTAAATTACAGGCTATAGTTTTAAGCACACACTGCGAATGAGCTTTGTTAATTTAAAATGTTAACAAAAATCATCCTGTGGTGTTCTGCCAAATGGGTAATTGAATATATTAATATTTATAGTTAAATTGGCTAAGGGTCTACACAGTTCTGCCCCGCCTGAGCACCCGCAAACTCCCCCACCTTTTGGTTTCAAATGGTGCAATTCTACTTACATTTAAAAAAAACCTATGTTTAAAGTTCAGGAAAGCCAGCTACATGTCAGGACCTTTTGGGAGGACTTTGCAGGGGTCTCTTCACTCTACACTCAGGGATGGTCCCCAGCTCTTCACCATAGGCCAAGTGAGCTTTTAGGCCTTCCAAGCAATAGACCACTCCACCCAGCTGCAATTTCAGCTGAATCTCCTTTTGGGGTTTCCTTGCGACTGTCAGATATTAATTTTCAGCAGCTCTCTCTCTTTCTCCCATAGCGCATCCACTTTATATACCAGTGATGGCAACATCATGATTTCAATTTTGAGCAGTGCCCTGCAAGAATTCCCGTAAACCATGATAGGACAATCACCCTTCTCTCTCCTCCCAAATTCAGCCTCTCTCTAAGGATTGGTTTAGGAGTCTGGAACAGACATATGGCAAATTCCATTTGAAATTTTGTTCCCATGTCAACTTTTTGGCAAAAATGTGTTATGTGGCCAAATTTCAGAATGTACTGTTAACTGTCATAATATATATATTTTCTGATTCTGCTAATCATGTGGAAGTAAATAAAATGACAGCCGGATCTGCACCATGTTGCACAGGCATTTGGGTATTTTCAGCCGTTTTTACAAAAAGCATAATCATTATAAACATGTAATTTACTCCCCACATTCCTAATTTTACCCTCCACTTCAGTAAAGCCAGGAACACATTTTAGCTGCTCATTACAATTCCCTAGGTAGCAAGTGGATGTATTTTATTTCAACAGAAGTCTATCTATAAAATGACATGAAGTACGACCTATGGTTGCTGAAAAAAATGCCTAAATAATAATAGCCCTTGTAACTCTCTGCTCTCCAGGTCATTTGCCACTCTGGGCCAGCCTGTGACCAGAGTCCTTTTTTTATTAGTCTCTTTGTTCTATGAAGTGTAGGATGAAGATTGTAAACGCCCGGTAGTGCCTTTGCAACACAGAGAGTCCCCACTGCAGACATCTTGTGTCCTGTCCTCTTATCTGAAGGAGACCACCATTTCGATCTGGAAAGCTTCTATTTTCCTGTATTTTTTTCAGAGTTCAACCTTGATTGAAGCCTCTGTTTTCACACCTCTACCCCACATTCCAGTCACGAACCAGTGAGGTTGTTTGCCCTGCAAAGAAATGAGCTTTCAGAGCCTCCCAGTCTGGAGGAAATGTGTTCTCAACACCCTGAGCAGCCACATTTTATTGCAGTGGTAAACAGCTGGGATGCAAGCAAGGCTTTCATTGGAGGAGTTTCTTTTCAAACTGTTTCCGGTATTTTGCATGTTGCATGTTAAGCATAATAAACATTACATCTTGTCAACACACACTATGGGCCTGATTCATGGAAATATGTGCATGGAAAATCAGGGACTTGCACGCAAAATCGGTGCAAGTCCCTGTTTGTCGATTTATGGAACACAATGCGCAGGGCATACCCGGGTCTTGCGAGGAATCCGAGCCGGTCCAACACATCCCTGTGACACGACAAATGCCTTTTGCGAGACTCCTAGCAAAGGGCCAGCCGGGTCTGTGCAGCTACATAAAAAGGGGGTGGATCATGTGGAATGGGGAAGAACATGTGAAAATGTGGGTGTAACGAGGGACCTTCCACAGTCAAACAACCATACCGCACATATGTGTGCAAAACAAACATGTTAATGGAATTGAACCAGGATCTACGCCGCGCGATAAAGCACGTGCAAATCCCGATACACCTATGCCACGTGATAGCAGTGGGTGTAGGTTGAGATAAAGGCAGTTGGAGTAGTCCAGCCTGGAAATAAGCAGGGTTGTGGAGACAGTGACCTGCTGGGGTGTGATGCTGGAAATGCATTGGAGGGACAGGGCCTCCATGTCCTTGTCCTGTACTCCTTTCATTATGGGGTTTCTGTGTTGTTTTCTGCACTGGAGTTCATGTGGGACTCCTGCTAGTGCAGCTCTTCCTCTTTTTGGTTGTGGTGAACAGACCCTTGGGATACCGTATATGGCGCCCATTGGTGGAGATATAACCCTGTACCTCTAGTGTATCTTTTTGGGTACCTGTGTGGCCCACAGAGCAAGGTATGGGCTGGTGGCAGCTCCATGCTGAATTTGACAGGTGCTCTGAGCATCCTCTTTTTTGGGATACCCAAGCCCTGCATTAGAATCAGTTGATTCCTGATAGGGACAAGATGGCCCATGTGGCCTCTTGGTTTCTATTGTCTGTTACCTTGTTTTCCCAACTTCCTGGGAAGCCCTGACTCTGTCCCTTCCCATGACTGACTGTTGGGTGAAAGTTCCATATATGGTATTGTGGGAAAGTCTAGTCCAGACTGACTGGAGCCTTCCCAATGACTGTATGTTGTGGCTACACTCTTGGGTTGGGACCTGGGCTAATTAAGTATGTGACCAATATGGACTTCATGTTATGGGTGTCTGGTTTCTGGTATGTGACGCAATGAATGAGACAGCCCTGCCCAAAACTGGTATGAATGCAGTGTGGTGTGCTGAATGACTGGGTGCTTGCCTCAATCCACATTGTTGTGAGTGTCTGGGTGGAAGAGAATGGCCTGAATGCACTGTGAGCCTGATTGGCTGCTTGCCTGCCTGAATGCCCTTCTGAATGATTGGCTGCCTGACCCGGGCTGAGCAGTGTGAATTGGAGACGGAATTGCTGCTGCTCTCCTTCGCCAATCTGAAAACTGTTCTGTCTTCAATGACTGATCCAAGAGAGCACCTGGCTAGGAGACCTCTTCCCGAGCTACGAGGGAACATCGGGCAAAAGCTTATCTTCTTTAAGGCACCCTCGAAGTCAGTCCTCGAAAGGCTGCCGACCGGAAACGGGGTGAAGCACCTGGACATCGAAGTCCATCGTCGTCGACCAGGGTTTGGAGGTCCGCCGTAACTGCTGGAAGCCCACCGATTCGTGTTGCCCAGAAGCAGGGACAGTTTGACGCTGTACTGCCGCCGACCAGAGCCGCAAAGCTCCACCTTTGCTGAAGACACTTTGAAATCAAGGACTCCCTTGCCTTCACCGTTGACCGCTTTGTCCAGCCAGAGAAAGTCAAGGTCGTTGATGAACCGTTGAGAATCCACCGGTGGGTTTCCAGCAACCCAAAGTCCACATAAGATGCTGACGACCATCTGAAAGCTAGCCGTGGTCGAGTCCCAATCGTCTACACCAACACCCACACCCAACGCCCGGACTGGGCTTGTTGATACACTTTATTTACAGGTTGCCCAGGTGTGGGGATCCTCATACAGAACTCTGTCTGGCAGTAGGGACCCAGTATTCTGCCATTGTTTAACCCAACTTATCTTCCTTCCTATGTCTATTGATTATTCAATTTACTATTTGATTTGTATGCCACTGATACTGCCTGTCTTTCCTCCCTCCTCACTTTCTATACTCCTTCTCATTCTCTCCCCTTTGCCGATCTCTTCCTACTCTCTCCTCCTTCTCGTTCTCTCCGCTCTTCCGATCTCTTCCTACTCTCTCCTCCTCCACCACCCTGCGCTCCTTCCCACTTAGGCTCTTTCCAATTGCTCGCTCCTTTCCACTGGAACCGCCTCCCTCTCTCCATCCGCTCTACTCCCTCCTTCCCTAACTTCTGCACCTCTCTAAAATCTTATCTATTCCATTCACCTCCCTAAAACCCTTTGCTTCTTCTCTTACTTCTGCTACTACTTCTACCCACACCTCCTACTCCCTTTCCTACACCTATTCCACCTCACCCTCTCCTTACACTCTACTCCCTCCTACCCCACTTCCTGCACTTTTCGAATCCTCATCTCTTCCATTCTTCTCCCTTACACCCTCAGTTTCCTCTCTTACTTCTGCTTTCACCACTGCTCATATCTTCTACTTCCTCTCACACATTGGTCCCTCACTACTCTCCAATCCTCTTCTATAATGTAAATTGTTTTTGTACTGTTTTCTGGTTTAATTCAATTGTTATTTAATGCTTGTTGTATCTTGCTTGTTCCTCTTGTAAAGCGTTTTGGATTAAAACGCATATAAATTCAATAAAATATAAATACAAATACTGTTAGCAGTTGGTGCATTTTAATGGAGTCTAGCGTTAACTGTGGTAACACATAGACATTGTACATATTTACCTTATGAAAATTGCCAAAAGCACAAAGTGTGTTATTGATTGTGTATATATATATTGAACATTTTTTATATAAAGAACAGTGTTATCACATAACATAGTGTGTGGACATTCCTTTGAAGGGGTTTGGGGACTACACTGTACTTAAGAACCAGCACCGCATCACATCCTGAGAGCTAAGCCTTGATTACTCATCCATTGCTACCAACAATAGAGACTCTTGGCTAGGGTGCTCTGTGCTTCTACTCTGCCATATAGAGGACAGAGTACAGATAACCACCCTCCTGTCTTTACATGGGGGAAAGTGAGAAAATATACATTACCTCTGAGGAGGTGTAGCTGATAGTTGTACTTTCTAGAGATGTCTGAAATGTCACATGAGAAGTAGAGAGTGAAGGCGAAGATAACCCCAAAGATTAATACCCGTCCAGATGGGTGTGGCTGCAGGGCCAAGGGTGTCTGGCCAGAGAGAAATGGGAAAGCTGGAGCAGGGGCCTCAATGCAAATGAACTCAGTCCTGCTGGCATTAAGGTAGAGGTTGTTTGCGGCACACCATCACTGATCGTGGACAGTCAGTCAGATATGAGTGATGAAGTGGAGGCAGCTGAGGGTAGCCTAAAGCCTAAAAGAAAGTTCTGTGTCATCCACATAACACTGGAATTCAGAGGTGAAAGTGCTAATCACATGTGCAAAGTCAGCCATGTACATGTATAAGAACCAGGGGGATATCTTACATCCCTGCGGAACGCCACCGTTTGAAAGAGCCATAGAAGAAGGAAAGGCTTTTAGTTCCACCTGAGATGGGTGGTCAGAACGAAAGGAGGTTAACCACAGCATAGCCTGATCCATGAACTCTGTGCACCACACCCAGTGTAGTGGTCCCCTTCTGCAGTGTTGGATCTGAATAACTAACATACTGGTCAAATGTGTAACATTCCATAACGATCAATACCTGTCCCTTTGGCATGCAGTTGACAGTCACATTTCATTCCATTAAATAGGCATCATTACCTGATGTAAGGATCTGCAGACAAAGAAAAATATGAAACATAGTTCATGTACCACTTACATGCAAAATAGAATTGAAGAGCCACGGGCAGCCCTCAGTGACATCAAACACATGCACAAATACAGCCATCAACATGTGTCCCTGCACACATGCACAAAAACCTGTAAACTGCATGCAAATCAGACACACAATACACAAACACCCAACAACATCACCCACACTGCCTGTCCCCCTCAATGACATGCAGCAAATGTGCATGCAACATATCCCCCTTCATTACAAAGTCATATACACAATGCAGACTTCACTCACCATGCTGCATGGAAATGTGAAGACAGCACATATGCATATAATTGATCACAAACAACACATGGCTCACCCCTGGAAGACTATCAATGCCATGATAAGGCTGGCCATCACCTGTGTAGTATTGGGACCGTGTACTACACAGTCATGGAAACACATTATCAATAAACACATGTGTTCTTCATTGCTTAGGCACTCATCCAATAACCCCAAAAGATGTCCAAGTGCACACAAGCAACAGGTTGGGGACAGGTGAATGTAGACAATGATTTGCTAACATAGATCAATAATACAATCAATACTACCAAGAAATCATGACAATAATTGGGAGGGGGGATAAACCCAGACTCTCTTCTAAGTGTTCACAACCTGCAAGTGTACAGGTGAGGGTGGTAAGGGAAAAGGTTCAGATTAGTTCACAGAGAACATCTTGTGGTGAAATGGCCAGAAAGTAATACACAAAATGGAAGCGCTACCTCATGTGATGATGCTGAGCGTGCGCAAGTTCAGTATATACACAGTACATTAGATGATACATGTGGGGATCAGGGCTCCAAGGTCACATAAGGGCCATGGACATCGGCCATGCTACTGTATCAATCGGACGGAAGAGAGTGCGAGAAGAAAGTGGAGAAGAGAAAGGACTTGATGATTATTGTGAACTTAAGGAGTTCCTGCTCAAGACGTAGAGTGAGTCTATTACACAGAAGGCAGCATGCATAGGAAATTAACCCAACAACAGCCCATTCAATACCAAAGTGCCTCACACCCAGGGAGTAGTTACCAGAGGAATACAGGAGTATAGACGTGGAGTATTTGATCAGTAAACGTTGAAGATGGTACAGGGACCCAGGCAGCCCTGTGGATGATATTCAGGTATTACTATGTAATCCGTGCTGAGTCTGTGAGCCTCTGAAAGCTTTATATTGCAGGAGAGATGTGGTCCCTGGGCCTGAGTCAGATGATGAGTCTTGCAGACCTAATCTGGGTAAGCTGTAGGGGTTGCAGGGTGGACCAAGGAACACTTAGGAGTAGGCTGTTGCAGACTGTAGCCTGGAGAGTATCACAGCAGGTGTAACATTGGACCTCTGTGTGATGGTGTGGAAGGGTAAAGTTACTTTGAGCATCAAGAGCGGAAAGTCAAACTTCTTGACAATCTCAAAAATATGAGGCATGAAGGGAAGAGGGTACTCAAAGATGAATCCAAGATTCCTGCCTTGGGATGAGGGGGCAGGGAGTGAGCCCATGGAGGAAGGACAGCATCAATACCAGAAGTAGGCTGCAGAGGAGCAAATCAGGACACTCTAATTTTTACATGGCGTACAAGCCGAGGTCATTTGCAGTGCACCAGGCCAGGATGGATGAGAGCCAGTCAAGGTGAATGAGGGTGCAAGTGTGTCTGTAGGAACATTGCTGAAAAATAGTGTGTCATCAGCATATCACATGAATTTGTTGTACAATGAGTCAAAGAAGCGTTGCAGCAGGGAAATGTATATGTCAAAGATGCATGGCAAAAGAAAGGACACAGAATGTTTTATTTGGAATGGTAGTTTAGGAATGAGCTAAGCAAGTCCACTGGCCGTTCATGGAACATTTTAATGAGCATATAATGCCTCACTGTGTGAAAAGCAGGTAAGATATCAAGGAGGATGAGGACAGCCGGGTATTATGAATTGAGGGGTGATACCACGTATTCATTTGTGTTCTGGAGAGCAGTGTCTGTGGCTTCGGACAGTTTCAATCCACACTGGTGTCCATGGACATCCCAACAACGACATCATGGGTGTTGATTTGTGGGAGGGCAAACTTGTCAAGCAATTTCCCCGGGAAGGTAGTGAAAGAAATGGGCCAGTAGTTTGCTGCTCAGGAAGGCACTGCAGGAAGGCACTGCATATGGCATAGTAAGGATGGTGTGCACAAGGGAGTGCTTGATGAAGGATGGAAACTAAACAGCGGGAAAGGAGTGGTTGCAGAGATCAACAAGAGCAGTTGCCACAGAGGAGATGTTGCCATTGATGGTTCTGTAGGAGCACTGGCACACCAGTTGGGATGACTCCTTCATGGAGTTGTCAACTCCGGGGACTACTTCATGGAAGACATGAGTGAATGAGGAGAATGAGGAATGAAGAGGGTGAGTAGTAGGGGGGCATAGGTATTGATGGTTGTGTTTGAAGTGCCTGTCACAAGTAGGTTTTAGTCAATACTGTGTATTTGCAAAACATATGAGATGCAAGCGCATTCCAAAGGTACTATGAAGGAGCTATACAGTGGATGGTTTGGCAATTACTGAAATACTCACTTCTTGCACTTCTGCCAGAACCATGCTTGATGTTACAATGTACTGCTGCCCACTGAGGGAGCTGCAAACAAAGACATAAGCAGACAAAACAAAGCAATGTGATAAATCAATCAACGATAAAATCATGCTAAAAGTACACTGTTAACCACCAGACCATGTTCAATGCAGACTTCATTGTCACAGCATAAAAATGGTCAAATTCTGCATTCATTCAAATGCAGCACTACCATGCACCCAGCCCTGTTGCACTAGAAGCTGCAAAGACTGTGGTGCAGCATGCATGGGAAATTCATAAGAAAGCCCAAACACCACTAACCCTAATGTGCTGGTATGCAACATATCATCCCACACAATCCGGGCCTGGGGTGTAAAAAAATAATTAAAAATTAAAAATCCAAAATGTCCATCATGGACTAGGGGGGGTCCACCCAGGAGGTGGAGGGCAAGGGTGTTGGTCAACTTCCACATGGGTGGATGTTGAAAAAAAACAATTCCCTCCGTGGACTCATGGACCGCACGGATATGTTGGACCGGGAGGCATGTCTCTGCTGGCACCACCTTCCTGGGTAGAATCAGAAGGTGGCAGTGGTGCCGGAGGCCCAACACGCAGCGCCCTGGCCTGTACCACAGTGGCCAGGCGTGACACTGATTAATGCACCAGCACAATGAGATTTTGGAGGTCACCATGCATAACCTCACGGTATGCACAGAGTTCCTCTGAGATGGTCTGCCTTAATAGTTGCATCTCCTGTTGGTGCAGTCTCCTGCAGGCTGGCCCTTCCACTTTGATTGCAGCTCTGAGGGCCAACAGCTCTTGTCTCAGGGCTTCCCTGTGGGCCTGGCCTTCTGCAAGCAGGGATGCCTGTAAAGACCTCTGATCGGCCCGTCAACTCCTGATTTTGGCCTCCATGTGCAGCCTGTGAGAGCGGCATGTGGACCCCATTGCTGGTGCTGCGCCTGTGTTTCTGGTGGGATCATGGAACTGGCCACCCTATCCATGTTGTTAGGAAGAATTCTCATAAATGTGCTAATTTCCCTTACCTTTTGAGATCCCCAGCAACTTTGCTGGATTTCCAAGACTTTAATTGTTACCTGGAAAGAGTGTGAGCCTTTTTCCCACTCTTTCATGTATTTTAATGTGTGGTTTACTTTTGTGTTCTTTGGATATGGGGTTTTAGACAACTTCTTAGGCATCATCCTTTTCTTGGGTGTCACACAGCACCATCAGTGCAGTGGCACAGGGATGTCTTTTAGACTTCCCAAGGTATAAACACCTTCTCTGGTACTGACTTCTGTCTCCCAGTGAATGTGAAGTTAAATTGACTTTACTAGTCTCTTTAAATTGCTATACCCAGCACATACCGCCTTACAGCAGAGTGCTGGAGGGAATACCTAGTGTTCCCTATGCATAGAAAACTCATGTAGCCCTCAAAAGCTACCCTTTCCTCTCAGAATGGCTGGTGGCAGTGGTATTACCATGATTTCCCCGACCGTGACCCGTTTAAACGCTTCGGTAGCTGAAATCCACCGAAGCCATGTTTTTCAAGATGGCGTCTGAGCCCCCTATGTAAAAACCATTTCCAATCGACTTTTTCACCATTTTACTTTTGGAAAGGTCCTTCTAGTGTTTGTCTCTGCATGCCAAACCGGGTTTGGTCCCTTTGTTCGTTTGCCTTTGGCGGGCCTCTGTACTGAAGCCCCACTCTGGCGCCTGACTGTCTGGGGTGGACAGGATGTGAGGGAGGTGCCTGAAACTCCCTGTGCTTAGTCTACTTGGAGACCCGAATGCACTCTGGTATGTTAGGCTGGCTGACTGTCCGGCAAGGACAGCCACCCTGCTGGGTGAGTGGAATGAATGGGAGAAAACTGTTTAAAAGAAGGTCTCTGGGACTTGGAAGGTAGAGTCGACCACTGGAACGAAAGAACCAAAGATGAGCTGAAGGAAGACGACTGCTACAACACCTGGACCATTGGTTTGCCCGGTGAAGCCCTGCTGCAGGTCTGAATTGCCTGAAACTCCCTCAACAGAGAAGCACCTTCAAGGACGACTCTTGTTTCTCCTCTTCTTCCCCCTCTGCATCTGGTGCCTCATCACCTGCACAAGGACATATAGAGACATGAGGATTCATGTGAATTGTCTCGACAGTAAACATCTGTATCACATTGCTGTCCTGCAACACAATGCGGGACATGTCACAATGAGAGATATTGCATACACACACTTCGTACAAGAAGCCATCTGATCATGGCATATGCAGACTTGCAACAACATTCCATGTTCCTGCCCATATAGCCAGTGGACACTTTGCCATAGACATGGCTCCCTGAAAGCACATTCTGGCCCATGGAACAGCAAACTATTGACAAATACATGCTAAATGGGTATGGTCATCTTGCTCTGTAACATGCTATTACATTACTTGTCAACAGGTACACACACATATTCACATCCAAGTGCACATCAATCACATGAAACAAAAGTGTTGATCTGGCACAGGGAGTGCACACAATATGGACATGGCCTGAGTGTGGAGTCCCAGTTGAAGTATGACTGTAAGAGTAACACCTAGGCAAGGTGTGTGATGTGGAGAGAGTTATTACATGCACTGGGAGATAGGAAGAAGGATCAGTGACATACAAGAGGGACAGGGGCATGACCCATCGAGTGTGTTCTGAGTGTGGAAGGGTAATGTCATGATGCCTACCCCCGGAGCACCAGGCCAGGCCCAGCACCCCCGGAAGCAGGCATCATGCCCTCAGGTAAAAGCCCAGCGGCCCTTTATAGGGGCTCTTTGGACTCAGTCCTGGCGCCTTTGGCGCCAGGCTCATGTTGGACATCAGTCCTGGCGCCATAGGCGCCAGGCTCATAAAGGGAGGTGTTTTGTGCACTTACCTGATGCAGGGACTATTTTTTCATAGGGACTATTTTTTCACTCGGGCGTGGCCAGGGAAGGATACATACCTAGTTGGGGAAGGATACATACCTGGGACTTCTTTGGAGGCTATTTAAGCCACGCCCAGACAGCAGCTCATGCTTTGCGTTGTTCTGCTTCCTGCAGCTTAACGCTCATCGTGTCTGCTCCTGGACTCCAGCCACGCCCGCCTCGAACCTGGAAGACCTGCAAGGAAGGAAGAGAAGAGAAAGGTGAAAACCAAGGACTATTTCAAACTTCTTACCTGCATCCGGAATCTTCTCGCCAGCATCCCTGAAGAAAGACTTCCATTTAAAAGCATTGCGTTGCTCGCTGCAGCGCCACGCTTCACTCACCTGTCCTCGAGACATCTCCCGGCTCCATCGCGGCTGTCACCATCGGACGCCACATCTCTGAACCTAGGGGAGAGTGTAAGAAACAAAAGGTGAGCAGAAGTAACACAGAAGGAAAGCCTGATTAACAGCCATAAAACTTACCAGCTTTTCTTCCACACTTCGGGTCAGCGCCGCCCCGTTGGCAGGTACCGTACCCCGGCCCCTATGGGGAAAGGACAAGAGACATTTCTGGGGAATGATAAGGACATTTAGAGGGATCGCCCTCATCACTACTCACCTCGGCAGTTTAACCCCTCGACGCATCGCCTTCATTCTGCACCTGAAATAAAGGACAGATCACAGGTTAGAAAGACAACATAAAGGGGGCCTCACTTGAACTTTGAACTTTCATACTTACGGCGCATCGCTCAGGAAAGTCAAGTGGATTTTGCCAGCGCCATTCTGAAAACCAGTGAAGTAATTGGACAAACACGCGCCCCTGCACCAGAAGCAGGATGGAGAGTTCATCCTTCCAAACCATAAGGTGAGCTTAAACCGGGGTTTGGAGGAAGTTAGAGAGGAACGAAGGGGGAAGGGGGAAAGGGGGGATCTAGCACACTATTCTGCAGACTGTTAATCCCCTTTCTCATCTGCAGAAGGATATTCCTACGGGCCAGGCAAGCACGATTTGGAACCTGTCCAATCGGTGTTCCGGGTCCTGTGCATCACGCTAGAAGAGGCCACAGCAATCCAGACTAGACCAGCGCCCCCGTGGGAACCAGGTGAGCGTTACAGGTAACAGGGATGAATCCTCACAAAAATCTG
Organism: Ambystoma mexicanum; assembly: GCF_040938575.1. Taxonomy (NCBI): domain Eukaryota; kingdom Metazoa; phylum Chordata; class Amphibia; order Caudata; family Ambystomatidae; genus Ambystoma; species Ambystoma mexicanum. The sequence goes on from NC_090928.1 coordinate 745,479,803, forward strand.
ACACCGGGGTCATTGGCATAGCTGTAGCGGGGATGTGCATAGTGTTGAAAAATGCAATGTCACTCATGGATCACTGTGATGCCTGCTGGTAGTCTTCATGGAAGTTATCTGTAGTATGGAACCACCTACGTATATATGTGTGAGTGGACAATCTACACCATGCAGTGCATTATGTGTAACACGTGCTTCAGACACAAGCACGTGTCTAGCAGAGCAGTGTCACTGACATCACTGATGCAACTAACTAGATGCAACATTGTGGTAACAAACTGAAAATGTTGTTGTAGAGTACACTGGGCATGAGTCAGTACACCATGATATGGTTCAGCCAGGGCAGTCATTCAAATGCAAGCAGAAGCTCAACACAATCATACATCTTGGTTTTGTTTACCTACACATACTCTACACAAGATTGGTCACTCACTGGACGTGCCCTCATGATCTGGCAGGCCTCCCATGCCTTGCACCGGATCTATTTGAATGAACTAGCTCATAGCCTGTTCATGCTCGGTGAGCTCCTCCTCCTTTGGTGACCCCGCTCCAGTTGCCATAGCAGAGGTGAGGCTGGCACCCAGCTTGGACTTGGTGTGGCGGTTAAGGTCATTCCACCGTTTCATGACCTGAGAAGCAGTGCGCTTCTCATACCCTAAGGTGTCTATTACATGTGTGACATACTGCCAATGCACCATACGATGAGCAGATGTGTGTGTGCTCCCTGGTTGCAGGCACATGTCATGGTGGTGATCGGTCACATAGTCCATGAGGATCTGAAGTTATTCATCATTGAAGTTCCTCTTCCACAATGGTCCGGTGTCCTGTGCCCTGCCATGTGGTTGAGCCTCTTCCTGTTTTAGAGGCTTTGCCTTCTTGGCACATGGTGCTGACCTTGTATGGCTGGGACAACTCAGGGCACCAGATACTGGACCACAAGTGGCCTGGGCCATGGCATCACCCACTGATGCTGGGACAGCAGCTTCCACCACAAGTTCCTTACCCTTCTGGGCAGTGACAGCAGCTTTCACTGCATGTCCCTTACCCTTCTGGACAGGGACAGCAGCTTCCACTGTCAGTCCCTGAATGCTTGGGGGGACAGCAGCTTCCACTGCTGGTCCCTGAACCCTTAGGGGTAACAGCAGCTTTCACTGCATGTCCCTTAACCTTCTGGACAGGGACAGAAGCTGCCACTGCAGGTCCCTGACACCAGGGGGGACAGCAGCTTCCACTGCAGGTCCCTGACCCAGGGGGGACATCAGCTTCCACTGCAGGTCCCTGACCCTTGGGGGGGACAGCAGCTTCCACCACAGGTCCCTGACCTGAGGGGTGGGGGTAGGCAGCAGCTTCCACTGCACGTCCCAGACCCCAGCCACCTTTACCACCTTTCCCTCTTGGGGCCTTTCCACTCATGTTACAGGTGTACTTGAACAATGGAAGGCAAAGCAAGCAATTGTCCTGGGCAATTCGAGTGAGGGGGCAGTGTACGTGATGGAAACAGTACTTCTGAGGTCCAGCAAGTCTCAAAAGTACCCCTGGTGACAAGAATATGGGGCACGTAAGACACAGGCACCCGAAAAAAAATACAAAAATTGTGTATGCGAGACTTCGATAGCTTCCGTAAAAAGAAAAAGTGTTACCCGATAAGCAGTGGCACCCAGCAACACAAAAAATGCATCTGCAAAGCCCGGAAAGCGGATCAATGTGATCACTGCGACTACACATAATTGCAAAGGCCGAAAATGCTGATTATTTTTTATTAAACCCCCTTTACACCACATAGATATGTGGGGGAGACCCCGCACATCCCCATATTACTATAATATCCCATATCCCACCACATATATGTGGTGTAAAGGGGTGTTAAAAAAGAAAGTTAGGCATTTCGGCCGTCGTAATTGTGAGGGCAACATTTTGGGCAATTTCCCTGGAAAGCTACTGTATAGGTAAGAATGGAGGTACGTGAAACACAGGGGTACCCAGAGAAAGAAAAATGCATACGCCACTTACTGTTAGCCTATGAAAAAACAAAAGTAGACGCGCATATGCGCAGAGACAAATTCCCCACCAAAATCAGAAGTTTGTACTGTCCCAGAAGTCAACGAATTGCGTGACACCCCAAAAATCACAGTAATCCAGTCGTCCGTCTGTTCCCTTTGCTTCTACACATACTTCTATATCCCCGATTCTGGTGTACTGAACTCCAGCGCACAGTGCATGTCACGTAAGTTACGCGCTAAGGGCCATTCCTTGGATTTCACGTGTCTCTTCTAATTTCCAATGCGCAAAGTAATCGTCACTCTGTTTCCAGCTGGCCACGCATTAGCCATGGAAGGCCCACACTCCTGCCTGTGAGCCTTTAAACCTGCCTCTTACTGCCCTGAGCTGCCTCCTACCGAGCCAGTGTGTGTGCCTGCTGCCCACCTACCCTGCATTTTGAGTGCCTGCTGTCCAGCCATTGCCAGTGCTCCTGTCGTTGGCCCTGTGACCACCTCAGCTGATTCACCGGACTCCCAACATGCCATACCATCACCGCTGCTCCACAGCCTGTCTCCAGGACCACCTTGCCCACCCACACCTGCCTCGGCAGCCATGTCATCAGCACCAACATTGTCTGACCAGAGTGGCAACTCCATGGCAGCGAGCCAGAGGACTGTCAACTTCACTGCCAGGGAAGTTGACATCCTGGTGGAGTAGGTCCTGGGGTGTTATGATGCCCTCTTCAACCCATCGATGCAACGCAGCAAGGATGCACATCAGCGGAACTGGTACGGGAAAAGGGATGCCATCAATGCAGAGGGGTGGCATCCTGGACCTTTAAGACTGTGCACAAGAGCTGGGAGGACCTTAAATTCAGGACCCAAAGCAAGGCCCTGTGCTTCCACCAGGCCGGTGCCACCGTAAAGGGGCACAGGTTCCAGCTGAACATTACCAACATGCGGTCTTGGAGATGTTCTACCCGGCACTGCACATCCAGATCTGCGAGTTGCGCCAACATCTGGAGTCGTCTGGTGAGTATCCATGTGTTGCTGTGCTCCACAGTGCATGTGCATGATCCTGCATGTTGGGAGTGTGCACCTTAGGCTTTCAGCAAGTATGCTTCTGATACAGATGTCTGCGTGGATGCCCCAGACAGTGCTCTCCATGTGTGCATTGAAACATATGTAATTTTAGATGTCAGTTGTGTGGGATATAGTTACCCACTCAGCAGTACATGCCCACATCACCAAGCTGCGCATCTACAGTCACCAGCAAAATGGCTGAACTGGCTCCTGTGAGCACCATGGCCTCAAAACTGCATTTTGCAGCAACAAAAAGATGACTGCACCATCTTGCCAAGCACACATGGGCAGGATGGGACAAGGCGGCACACTGAGGGAGCTTGCCAGTGTGTTCTTACATATACAGTCGAAATAGAGTGAAAAAGCAATGCTGCTTTGCTGCCAGCACAAAGTCCCCATTGAAAAGTGGGTATTTTACCTTAAAAGGATGCTGCTCTGACACTATTTTGATCTGTTCTTCCTCAAACTTCTGTTAGTAATAAGGCCCTGCCATGCCCAATCATATCCCCATTGTGCTTCAGCAAAATCAAGCATGACCCCTGAATGACAGGCTCTGTCAAACCATGTGTAAAGTCCCAGAATTTTAGGCCGAACATTTCACACTGAAAATGACCAAAGATTATTAAACGTACAAAATGTCTCACATATTGCAGAGTTGTACTGCAATGGTCTGCATAAAATATGTAACCTGTTTATGTAATTTGCTAAGAGACTGCAACTGTATAAATGTATCATTTGTGGCAAAATCAGATTTTAGCTAAAGTAACTTTGGGAGGTTTTTGAACATTGTAACACTCACATCATAAATCTGACATCCTGCCCTTGAAATCCAACCAGCTGAGAGCGAGGCGGGGACTATCCCCCCTCACCAATCCAGTGCTTTAGAGGTGTGTTTAGCTAAGCCTGCCCAGCCATATACTTCTATGATGTCACTATGCATTATAAATAAGAGTCCATGACAGGACTCTAGACACACTGTTCCTGAATTTCCTGATCTCATGCATTCATCCTGCCAGATTGCAACTACAAGGCCAAAGCATTGCTTAACCTACTCCAGAGCCCACTGCAAAAGCCAAGCATAGCTGATTCCTATCCCAGCAAGTCCAGTGATCCAAAATCAACCCACTAATCTCCCATTAAAAAGGGGAAAGCTGTGGTACCTTTTGCATCTTGAAATCAGACCGGCTTTCTGCCCACTAACTGCTTGCCCACTGACTGCATCCAGCGGTACCTGTGCCATCCAGTGACCTGAATTGCCCAGCTGTTCGCTACCCAGTGACCAGACGTTGCCCAGCTGACTTTTGCCAGGCGTGCCGCTGTGTGGTGGCCAGAACCTGTTGACTGTCCAAAAATCCCAAAACTGTAAAGTGGACTGCGAGTATAATCCCTACCCCCTAGAAACACATATAGCCTATTTTATTTTGCCTTTGTCCTTGTCCCACTCTCTAAGTAGTTATATGTATACCCTGGTAACTTGTTGAACTGTTAGAATTATCTTTGTACCCTGTCCTTAATGTTTAAGTGCTAGCTCCATCTCTTTTCAGTTTTGTCTGGTGTAAATTATGAGCCCTTAGTTATATTTGGAATAATCAAACTAATTTCCATATATTTTATTGTTGGGGCTGAGCACTGGGGTGACAAGCTTGACCTCGCAAATCAACCCTGGAGCTTACTGTGTTCCTCCTTAACAATATAGCCTAGATAATTTAGTTTAAGTAACATTTTCCTTTCTTTCCAAACCGATTTTCTCACTTTTAACTGCTCTATTTTCCTAAAAATGAACCTCACTCTACCTTCCAAATCTCTCTCATTTCACTAGCTAGAGACTTACTTCCAACTCTAAAGTGTCCCTGTGATACACCTCTATCCCCCAGCCCTCTGAATCAGAGTATTTCACCCATTATTATTAAAAACCGTTTGGGTAATTAAAAGCTGGAATTGAGAAAGTTTTCCAACGTGTTATTTGGCTGCAGCATGCTCTAAACTTTCCACTCATTTTTTAAATTGTATGCCTTTTGCTGATCCATTGCTGATCCATTGCCTTGTGATTGCCAGTGATATAACATAACTGCTATTGTGATAAAACATATGTATATCATAACTTAACCACACATTAATTAATCATTTGTAAAATTCAAGTGTTATTTAAGGCCTTTGCTAAGGGTTTAAAGTCAGGTGACTGTGAGGGAAGGTCGGATTCTGATTCTATTTTCTACCTCTTATCCCTGACTCCCAGCTGCTTCTTTCTATCCTTTCAGAATTCGATAATTTGTGGGTTGAGGGAACATTTCAGGGGGAAACCTAAACTTGGGTGCTATCTATCCTCATCCAAAAAGTGCTCCTATTGATGTGTGCTGTGTATTTGTTCTACTAGAGGTTTATCCAAGTGCATTGCTTACATTTTCATAGTTATTATCACACCATTGGTGATTGCTGCCCCATATTAAAAATGGTATGATTTCCTTTGAATTTAAAAAATAAATAAAATTGCATTTTCACCAAATGGCCTGGTTCATGGTCCATTGTGACCCGGGGTATTTGAAAAAGGGGGTGTAATACGAGTTGTGTACCATCTCAAATTGAATTCGCATAAAATAAAGAGAAAGGCATATCAATGGAGCGCTACATCCGAAGGTGAGATCAAGGTGAGTGTCACCTGATTGAAATCCTTAAAAGTTGCATTATGTGTTGTACTGCTGCCTTTCAGACCATGCACATGTTTGGTTACTTGTATCTGAGACGTGCTGGTGTGACAAGTGTGACAGTTGAGGTAGCGTAGGCCACATCATGTGCATGCATGGTGTTCATGTGTATGTGTCAAAGATGGGAATGTGTGACTGGCCATCACTCATGGCTGGATGCAACACATGCATTTCAATGACTGACGTAATCATGTTGTGGGATTACAGTTGATGGGACTGTGATGTGATTGCTCATCACACTGTTTGTGGACTCTCAATTGATGTGTGTGGATGACATGTTTATGAGCACATGATGCATGTGTGTGTATCATACACAATTGATTGGTTGTGAGAGTGGCATGTACCCTGAAGTCAATGGCTGTAGTTATTGACACACATGTATGTGCATGTATGTGGATTGCATGTCCGTGTGTGGTGGTGGAGGATGATGGTTTTTCCCTTGACTAGGGAACTTCATGTGAATGTTTGTATTGCCACACACACATTGGTGCAGTACACTGATGCTTGTGTTCTGTGTCTCCTTTTCCACAGTTGCATCGGAAGAAGAAGGCGGACTGTGGAGCATGGCAGCAGGGATACCTCCACCAGGCAAAGGTTCAAGGCCCAGCCATGCCCCCATGACAGCACATCGTCGGGCGCAAGGTGGCTTGCAGCGGCACAATGGTGCTGGGGGTGAAGGTGGGAGTGGACTCCTAAGCAGTGGGGGGACAGGTGATTCAACACAGGGGCCATCCAGTGCGGAAGACCCCCCAGGCTCATCCAGGTTGGCGGGGGAGGGGGTGGCCGTAGAAAAACAGCCCATGGGATCAGGCGGGGGTGATGAGGTGGGCGTGACTACTGCAGTCCTGTCCCTGTCTTTGCAAGAGAGTCAACAGAAGTTAAATCAACAAATAAATTATAATAGAGCCTGCACAGAGCAGATAGTTACCCTACAAGATCAGATAGAGAAATTGAAAGAGGAAAATAATAAATTAATTATGAGAGACCTCCAATCTCAAGCAGAATTTGATCAAGAGCGCCAAAAATTAAATACCATCAAGCAACAAAGGTATGACCTGGCTGAACAGAGAGGCACCCGACATCAGGAGAAATATTCCCTATGTCAGGAAGTGAGTACATTTAAAACACAGTTACAGGGAAGTGAGTTAGGCCTCCATAAACTAAATGAAACAGAATATGGGAATCTACTGGAGCATGCCAGACAGATAGAAGGTGCTCTGGAAGAGAATACCCAAACCAAACATGCACAAACTCAGGAGGTGAGCCTCCTACAACAAAAATTGGCTCAGGGTGCCAAAACTATACAGGCAGCACAAAGAGATAAAGAGGCCCTCTGTGAGGAGAATGATGGGCTCCACAAACAAGTGGCAGCACAAGAGCGGGTTATAGAGGCCAGTAAAATCCTGATAGCCGAACAAAAGGCTCAGATCTTTGCCTATCATCAAGAGATAGGGACTGAGAAAGAAAAACTAGCGAGGTTGGAGAAGGAGTATCCCAGATCTAATAGAAACTGGAGGGACCCCGAACAGTTAGAGAGGGACAGGGCAACCCCTGATCATAGTATGGTGACCTCTCTACTAAGGGACTCACACCCATTTAATCATTTGTGCACTGCTGACTTCATGGCTACCGGTTCATATGAGCCGGAAACCATGAGGCCATCAGAATTTAATAGGCCAAGCATAATGGAGCTGACAGGTCAGCGCCCCCCAGGAATTGATAGAAGGGCATCCCGGTACAGGTACAAAAACATAAAGGCTTATGTCTCTGACCAGGAAACCTCCTATGAGGAGAGAGTCAGGGAATCAGACCTGCAGGAGCACTACCTCCAAAGGGACCAGTTGGTTCAATTTGCTCAGGAACAACAGGAAAAGAGGCCCCATAAGAGCATCCTGAAGACCTCCACCCAGTCAGGGCAGTGGGGGGGATCCTCCGCCAACCTTGGAAGCAGGGAGGAGTCCGAAGACTACTCTCCTGTGCGCCACTGGGAAGTAGAAACTAGGCCCCACCATTATGTGAGCCTCTCCCAAGCTCAAAGAATCAGGGAGCACCTAGATGATCATGAGTGGACCTCAAGTAGCAGCGCCTCGGAGTCTGAGGGTGCGTGGATTCGGGTGATTAAGCCAAAGAAGGCAAATAAACTGAAGAGAGTTATGACAAAAGACCTCATTGGGCAGATTAAGGGCATTAGGAGTGTCATAACCCCATACCACAAAAACACAAAATATTCTGTCTGGGAACACTTGGAACTCTATGAGCAGATGATGGACACTTTCCACCTGAAAGACAACCAGAACTGTAAAGAGTATGTTAAATGGACGTTCTCTCCAGAATACTCCAGCTTCTTTTCTGGACTGGAGGACCAGAACCATTCAAGATGGTCCACCTACAGGGTGCCCATCTTGAAACACTTTTCCACCCACAGAAACCCCCAAGAGGCTCGCAAAGTGGCCTACAACCTGCAGTACGGGGAAGATCAGGCCCCACGAGAATTTGTGCAGAAGCTAAAACGCGCCTTTGCACAAACCACTAGGAGGGTGCGCACGGATAGTAGGGAGTTTATAACTACCTTCTTTCATTTGCTCCCAAAGTATATTATGACCCAGCTGATGAGGAACTTCCACGATAAAAGATCTCTGGACTGGGTCATAGAGCAGGCGACCCGCATTTATGAAGTCCAAAAACCTGCTGAACATAAAATTAAAAAAAACAGCCAACACCCCTGCTGTTGCTAAGGTGGCAGAGGTGAAGGTTGCCCCCATTCTAGACCTAGATATGGGGGAGCCTAAAAATGTACCTACACAAAATCACCAAAATCAGAGACCCAGAAGGCCGTCAGGCCAATCACAAACAGTTTGCAGTCAGGGAGATAATCCCACCAATGCGACCCCTAACGTCCCAGATTATATAAATCCCAGATACATGGGCAACTGACCAATTTTGGGGTATGTCTGGACTCCCCCAGCCCAAGGGGGGGATCCAATCAGGTAAGTACTGCAACAGGAAACTTCACTTCTAACTTCCTCCAGGAGGGCAGTAATCCCCCAAATGTTGGGTTAAGTTTCTTCCCACAGTACTCACAAAACCTCAACCTGCAGGACAACCCTCCTTTCTTTTCCCGCTTTCAGGAAACCAGACAATCCAATCCAGGAGAGGGAAGGCCAAGGGTTGAGGGCTACAAAAATTCATAATATCCAGGGTACAATGGGAGAAGGGATAGTTACCCTTCCCCGATCCACCTAGATTTGAACAGAGACCCCCGTACCTGCTGGAACGGGTGTTCCAACTGGAGCACCAGGTCCAGAACCTTACCCAGCATGTGGGTTTCATGTTGAGGGCTCAACAGAACCCTCACACGAACATGGTGTCTCAGAACCCCACAAACCAAGGGTCTGGCACCCCAGAACAATGACATGGAGAGAACCCAGAAAACTCACTGGTTCCAGAGGAGGAGGCACGGGGAGTAGGGGGTGTAAAGCCTTAGGGGAAGCTTCCTTCCTTACATGTGGAAAGCCCCTGGTCACCCAGGAACCGGAACACAAATCTCTTGCCCCAGAAAATCTGCAACCCAGGCAATAGAGGGTGGGTGGGTAGGAGAAATAAAGACAGCAAAAAGGCCCATTTTGGAGTGGAGGTTAGTGTCCTCCAGTTTGAAGGGGAAGAATCCTTAGAGGATTCATGAAAAAAAATCTTCTCCTTCAGGGACGGGGGAACTCCTCCCAAAGAAAAATGGGTCCCAAGTGATCTAAATGAAGCCTGGGTGGATGTGGGGACTGGATCAGAACAGCCCATCCTGGAACCCCAGAATGAGCATCCAGGGAATCAAGCATTAAAAGAAGATTCCCAAACTTCCCAAATCAATTCTGGTGACTGCCTCCAAAAAGGGGGAGGGGGCAGCCCAGAATCAGATAAAGGGGAGGCCACAACTCCCCAAATATCAGAATGTCAAATTTTTCTTTCGGGTTCCCAAACTGCAACACAGGATTAAGCCCAAACTACCCCTGTGTCGGAGTCTAAGATAAAGAAATTGACCATCCAGCTTGCCCGGAATGCACATTACCTCTGCCCATTGGAAGAGAAAGAGGGTAGATTTTATGCCCCGGTCCAAGTGCAAGGGCAATTTACTTTTTCAGCACTGGTGGACACTGGATCCCTAGCCACTTTTCTGTCAGAAAAGGGCCTTGATCAGCTAAATTCAGGAAGGGGGTAGAGATACCAGATCTCTCTCACCGCTCTTCCTGGACAACTCCAAAATGTCGATGGGAATTAAATTCCTGTAGAGGGGAGAGTGGATTTGGAGAAAAAAAATTGGGTGACACAAGGTGAAACACTCTGTCATAGTCGTGACTCCAGAGGGCTCACCCTGTCTACTAGGGAATGACATCCTGCGCAGGCTGCTCCCCCTAATAGACTGTGTGACTAAGGTCCTCTGGACTCAGACTAACAGGCCAATAACATTGAAACAGAGTGTCAACCATGTTAGTTTAAATTGCACATGCCACGTGGTTGAACAATAACCTGATCATATTGAGTTTAATTTCCAGAACAATCAAATGGCCTACACCAAAGGATTGAGTCAGACCGAGGTAGTCACTTCACTAGCGATGTGATGACAAAGATATGGGAGATACTTGGGATAAAAAGGAAGGTTCACATTGCCTAGCATTTGTCCTCTACTGGTAGAGATGAGGGGTACAATAAAACCATTGTGAGCATTCTAAAAACATTTGTGGCAGACTCTGGGCCAAGTTGGGACATCCGATTACCGCTTGTCCTGATGGCCATCAGATCTACATTTTCTTCTGCAACCAAGATGTCTCCATTTGAGCTGATGACTGGACGAAGGATGGTGCTACCTCAGCACCTGCTCTATAGAACACAAGAGCAGACACTGATAAACGCTTCCACAACTCATGAGTATGTTGAGAATCTAAGAAAACACCTTCAACATGCTTTTGTATACGCTCAGCAGAATCTGGAAAGATCTGTAGATGGTATGAAGACTCAATATGATTTAAAAACAACCAAAAAGGAATACCAAGTAGGAGACAGGGTCTACTTGTACAATTTCCAAAGGAACCAGACCAAAGAGCGTACATTTTTGCCAAGTTGGCGAGGTCCTTTTGAAATTGTAGATAACATTTCCCCTGTCGCTTACAGAATATGCATCCCAAAAGGCTAACTGACAGAAGAGAAATGGGTCCATATTAATCAGCTAAAGAGTTGTCACCTTAGGCACACTTTGCAGCAAATTGAGGAGCCAAGAGAGAATCAAATAGAGGATACATCTGAAGCATGAGAATAAGAAAAAGAAGAATCAGAAGGAACGATGGATTTACAAGTATAATTATGAAACAGGGAGTATTTTCTACACTATCAATTATCATTATTGAATGCATGCTTGTCCCACTGCTGCCAACCCTATTGGAAGGCAGTTAGTGGCAAAATGAAGTAACCATTTGTTATTTATTTCATAGATTCACACTGGTTGTGCCTTCATTACCAAGGAGGACCTCTCCGGGGACCTGGAAAGGAGAAATCGAAGGAAATCTGGAGGTGTCGCTGAACACCATTAAGGAAGATCCAAGAGAAAGCTGTGGTGTCATTCCACGTTCCAACGTGAGACAGCAAGAGTATCGTGGCGAACTGCTCCCTGATGATGGAAGGTCTCAGACCTGATAAACCCTGTGTTCCCCGCCTGATGGATCCCAAATTGCCCAACTCTCCCTCAACTCGGAATCTCAGAAGAGTCTGGGGGATGTGTGGGATATATTTACACACTCAGCAGTACGTCCCCACATCACCAAGCTGCGCATCTACAGTCACCAGCAAAATGGCTGCACTGGCTCCTGTGAGCATCATGGCCTCAAAACTGCATTTTGCAGCAATCAAAAGATGACTATACCATCTTGCCAAGCACACATGGGCAGGACGGGACAGGGGGGCACACTGAGGGAGCTTGCCAGTGTGTTCTTACATATACAGTCGAAATAGAGTGAAAAAGCAGTGCTGCTTTGCTGCCAGCACAAAGTCCCCATTGAAAAGGGGGTATTTTACCTTAAAAGGATGCTGCTCTGACACTGTTTTGATCTGTTCTTCCTCAAACTACTGTTAGTAATACGGCCCTGCCATGCCCATTCATATCACCATTGTGCTTCAGCAAAATCAGGCATGACCCCTGAATGACAGGCCCTGTCAAACCAAATCTGAGAAAAATCAACAACGGCACTTAATTTTCCGCTGCACAGGAAAAAGTTTTTAAGTTACAAAGTGGCAAGGATCAGTAATTCAGAGGAACTCCAGCTCTGGGCTATGTCAATTTCAGTGCATGGGTGGTTCAAATAAACTACTGCCTAAAAGAAAATAACTATGGCTGCAAAACAGTATGGGAATCCAGATGGAAAGTCAAAAACCAGATTTGAAAGCAAAGTGCTTGCAGCTTGCAAAACATGTGTAAAAATGGACTTTGCAAACTAAAGGAGAAAAATGCTTTTTTAGGAGTACTAGGTTCCCCCCTCTGAGGGAAGTGACAGCTGGTGGTAGCTGAAAAGGAAAAAAACGGGCCAGTGTAGGACAAAGGATGACCATTTGTTTCAAAAGATTATTTTATTAAGAAACTTTGAAGACGGTTATCTTTGCTATAGGACTTTGCAACAATGTAAAAATGTAGTAGTTTAAATAATGATTTTTGTGGCTTTCAAATGAGAGGTCTTAGTTGGCAATAGCATACATGGGAGACGAACGCCAGAAGAATGTGAATCATGGGCAAAGGACACATGATGGAATGTTAAAAATTAACAGAAATAGGCCCCATGATAGTATGTACGCATGTGTAAAGTCCCAGAATTTTAGGCCGAACATTTTACACTGAAAATGACCAAAGATTATTAAACGTACAAAATGTCTCACAGATTGCAGAGTTGTACTACAATGGTCTGCATAAAATATGTAACCTGTTTATGTAATTTGCTAAGAGACTTCAACTGTATAAATGTACCATTTGTGGAAAAATTGGATTTTAGCTAAAGTAACTGTGGGAGGTTTTTCGAACATTGTAAAATTCACATCATAAATCTGACATCCTGCCTTTGAAATCCAACTAGTTGAGAGCGAGGTGGGGACTATCAACCCTGACCAATCCAGTGCTTTGGAGGTGTGTTTAGCTAAGCCTACCCAGCCATATACTTCTATGATGTCACTATGCATTATAAATAAGAGTCCATGACAGGACTCTAGACACACTGGTCCTGAATGTCCTGATCTCATGCATTCATCCTGCCAGATTGCAACTACAAGGCCAAAGCATTGCTGAACCTACTCCAGAGCCCACTGCAAAACTCAAGCATAGCTGATTCCTAACCCAGCAATGCCAGTGATCCAGAATCAACCCACTAATCTCCCATTAAAAAGGGGAAAGCTGTGGTACCTTTTGCATCCTGAAATCAGACCGGCTTGCTGCCCACTAACTGCTTGCCCACTGACTGCATCCAGCGCTACCTGTGCCATCCAGTGACCCGAATTGCCCAGCTGTTCACTACCCGGTGCCCAGACCTTGCCCAGCTGACTTTTGCCAGGCGCGCCGCTGTGTGGTAACAAGAACCTGTTGACTGTCCAAAAATCCCAAAACTAAAAAGTGAACTGTGAGTATAATCCCTACCCCCTAGAAACACATATAGCCTATATTATTTTGCCTTTGTCCTTGTCCCACTCTCTAAGTAGTCATATTTATACCCTGGTAACTTGTTGAAACTGTTAGAATTATCCTCGTACCCTGTCCTTATTGTTTAAATGCTAGCGCCATCTCTTTTCAATTTTGTCTGGTGTAAATTATAAGCCCTTAGTTATATTTGGAATAATCAAACTAATTTCCATATATTTATTGTTGGGGCTGAGCACTGGGGTGACAAGGTTAACCTCGCGAATCAACCTTGGAGCTTACTGTGTCCCTCCTTAACAATATAGCATAGATAATTTAGTGCAAGTAACATTTTCCTTTCTTTCCAAACCGATTTTCTCACTTTTAACTGCTCTATTTTCCAAAAAACGAACCTCACTCTACCTTCCAAATCTTTCTCAATTCACCAGCTAGAGACCTACTTTCAACTGCAAAGTGTCCCTGTGATACACCTCTATCCCCCAGCACAAATCAGATTATTTCACCGATTTCTATTACAAACCGTTTGGGTAATTTAAAGCGGGAATTGAGAAAAATTGAAGTTTTCCAACATGTCATTTGGCTGCAGCATGCTCTAAACTTTCCACTCATTTTCGAATTGTATGCCTTTTGCTGATCCATTGCCTTGTGATTGCCAGTGATATAACGTACCTGCTATTGTGATAAAACATATGTATATTATAATTTAACCACACATCAATTAATTATTTGTAAAAATGTGAGTGTTATTTTAGTCCTTTACTAAGGGTTTAAAGTCAGGTTGTTTTTGCCTCTTATTCTGTGAGGGAAGGTCGGATTTTGATTCTATGTTGTACATCTCATCCCTGACCTTAACTTGGGTGCTATCTATCCTCATCCAAAAAGTGCTCCTATTTATGTGTGTGGTGTATATGTTCTACTAGAAGTTTAACCAAGTCCATTGCTTACATTTTCATGGTAATTGTCACCCCATTGGTGATTGCTGCCCCATATTAAAAATGGTAAGATTTCCTTTGAATTTTAAAAATAAATAAAATTGCATTTTCACCAATCGGCCTGGTTCATGGTCCCTTGTGACCTGGGGTATTTGGAAAAGGTGGTGTGATACGAGCTGTGTACCATCTCAAATTTAATTTGCATAAAATAAAGAGAAAGGAATATCAATGGAGCGCTACATCCTATGCTGAGACCAAGGTGTGTGCTGCCATTCAGACCATGCACCATGCACATGTTTGGTTACTTGTGTCTGAGACGTGCTGGTGTGACAAGTGTAACAGTTGAGGTAGCGTAGGCCACATCATGTGCATGCATGGTGTTCATGTGTATCTATCAAAGATGGGAATGTGTGACTGGCCATCACTCATGGCTGGTAGCAACACGTGCATTTCAATGACTGACGTAGTCTTGTTGTGGGATTACAGTTGATGGGAGTGTGATGTAATTGCTCATCACACTGCTTGTGGACTCTCAGTTGATGTGTGTGCATGACATTTTCATGAGCACATGATGCATGTGTGTGTAGCAACACAATTGATTGGTTGTGAGAGTGGCATGTACCCTGAAGTGAATGGCTGTAGTTATTGACACACATGTATGTGCATGTATGTGGATTTGTATTTGTATTTGTATTTATTTTATTTGTATAGCGGACCAGGCTCAAAGGCATCTGGGTGCATATCTTGGTACAACATAGGTGCAAGTTAGACAGTTACAGTTACAGAAGGTTTCATAGGATTATTCATAAAGCATACATGGGTTACAGTGAGGAGAAAGATGTGTGAGAGCAGAAACAGAAAAATATATACAATACATAGTAAGAACAATATTCAAGGTAGGAGCCTGGGGTTATTGAGGTGAGCACTAAATAGACTATTACATAGAAGTCAATGTATAAAATACAGCAGTATCAAAAAGTTAAGAAATGGATTTTAAATGCAGGCGCAAGTAGGGGTTAGTCTTGTGTGGAGGATAGCCAGAGTTTAGCTTTTTGTTTGAATAAGGTTGGAGAAGATTCAGATCTGATGGTTAGTGGAAGCGAGTTCCATAATTTGGAAGCAAGAACTGGGAAGCTTACACCACCTGCTTTCTGAAGTTTGTATCTGGGGATGGTCAAGCAATGTGCTTGAGCTGATCTAAGTGGCCGGGTGGGCAAGTACTGAGAGAAGCGAGAGGCAAGGTAGATAGGGGCCTGGTTGTTCACACATTTGTGTGTGAGGGCGAGAGATTTCAGAGATATTCTTTGTGTTACTGAGAGCCAGTGTAGACTCCTCCTTGTTTCGAAGATGTGTGCAGATCTTGGGATGTTGTGGGCTGCTCTAATGGTATTATTTTGAGTAACCTGGAGTTTATTTAGGTTACGTTGGTTAGTCCCTTGATATAATGTATTGCAATAATCTAGTTTGGACATAACCAATGTCCTGACCAGAGTAATGCAGCTCTGTGTGGAAAGGTAGGGGCAGCATGCTGTGATAAGCTTACATGTGTATTGAGTGATAACGTAGAATCAAGATAGATTCCTAATGTTTTGGTGTCGGTGGACACTTTAATGGAGTTGCCATCAATGTTGAAGGTTTTGAACGATGGGTCAAGCCTATTAAGTCGCTGTTGGGAACCCAATGCACAGTACCTTCAGTGTGATGCCACAATTGGGCTCTCAAGCAGCTGCAGTGAAATGGAGCATTTTACATGTAAATAAATAAAAGAATGTCATGTTTGTTTTTCCCTCATATAGATTAAAAATATGTTCAGCAAAATGCTTGCCAGACTTTCAAAGTGTGAACATGGGTTCTGTCTATCACAAGCTCATCCACATGGACAATTTCAAAGCAGCACGCATGTATTTTTGAAACTGTGTGCCTTATAAGAGGTTATTTAAAATTCATTTATGTACGAGTTTACAGGCTGTTTGCTGCAGGGTACATGGACAGTAATTTCTTCAGATGTAAAACCAAACTCCAGGACCTCCCTCTGTTTCCCTGGATATTCAGGCATGGTTGTCTTCAGCCATCAAGTGCCCTACCTTAAACATACAAGCAGGAATACTTTTGAGATCAGACATGCAGTGAATGCCAGATTAAGTCAGGTGTGTCTGCAGCACTTGTGACCTCCAGCCCCATAAAAAAAAATCCATTCATGACCATTACATAGCTCTGCTCATGTCATGTGCCTAAAGAGAAGAAGTGAAACTTTAAAAAAGGTGGGGAGGGGCAAATGAGGAGTGAAACTGCACATTGATTTAAAATGGGAGAAATGCATGTTATCGCATAAAATATAGCACGTACATCGCACAACAGACATTACAGGCTTTTATTAAAGGTGACAGTCAACCCTGACAGTCAACCCTGTCTAACCATGCTAAAAAGATTTTGGTGGGATAAGCACAACTAAAGTTATTAATGAAAATGTGATTTGGGCCTTCCTGTGATTACAAGAGATGTGAAATTTGATAAAAGCATGCCAACCATAATTAATATGACACCTGTAAAATGGCATATATTTCCTTGATATGATTCTTGAGTAAATGAAGAAAAACTGTATCTCTGCACAGAAAGGACATGCAGACTCCAAACTAGTCTCATCTGATTCGCTTTAAAATGTATTTCTTATAAACATGTTCATACATGCAAAGATTTTGAAATTAAGCCATGTTGTGAGGTTTTTATGTCCTAAAGTATGCCGAGCCCACCTGTCAAAGTGAGATGATGAAGCTCTCTCCTCCCACAGCAAACCCAAATCACTGCCCCATCCCCTTGTCCTATCAGCACAAAGGTGGGTGGGGGGTAGTGATAATCAACCAATCCCTTTCACGAGAATCATGACACATAATGATGTCATTTGCCATATAAATAAGCCAGTTTGCATGAGAGCTGGAGTTCTTCCAATATTTCCAAGAGGAGACCTGCTGCTGAAACCTGGCGAATAACACTCCAGCAGAGAGGCCTAAGTCTTGCATTGGAGACAGGAGCCAAGAGACATAGAAGCTGATTGGGACCCCTTGGAGGAAAGAGAAGAGACCCTTGACTGACCCCTTTAGCTGTCCCAATTGTGTGTTCTGATGCTCCCTGATGCCCAGTCCAGACCACTCCTGTAAGTATAACTTAGTTCCCAATTGAAAATCTCCTGTTTGTCCATGTAGATCTCCAGCATATTTATCAAAGTTAATCAATTAATTTCCCTATTGACTTCACAGGATCTGTATTGTTAGCATTCAAAACCAACAATCTTTTCCCAGTGTGTTTTGAACCGGCATAGATATAAAGAACTGACAAGAGAATTAATCCCAAACCCTACTTCCACGTGTGGGCGCAAGGGTAAAAACCAAATTCCCCATTGATACCCTTCATGTTAAATCAGAAGTGGAAAGCCCAGTGGTGCCTGTGCATATGCAAGGTGTAAAAATGTAATTGCCCCTGTGTACCCATTGTGCGCTGCAAAACGAATTTCCTATTTGCATTTTCATTCTGACATTGCAACTGTGCTAAACATCCCAAAATCGATTTTCTCATTGTGCTCTGAAAAACAAATTTTCCCATTTGCATTTTCTGTCTTACATTGGGCCTCATTACGACCCAGGCGGTAAGTTACCGCCTGGGTCGTACCTTTACCACCATGGCGTAAACTACGTTTACGCCATGGTGGTTGGCGGACTTACCGCCCCATTCCGAGGTTGGCGGGGCGGTAAGTCCCCAATCCCCATTTACCCTTCCCCATTCCCATTTTTGCCCCATAGGGCATAATGGGAGTGGGAAAGCCGTTAATTACGCCACCGTAAATTACGGTGGCGTAATTAACATCAAGGTCCCTTAGCGCCATGGATTTTAACACCTGCTAAAAGCAGGTGTTAAAACCTCCATGGCGCTAAGGGACCTCGGAATCAGGCGGTAAGGGTCGGCGCTGTTTACGCCGCCGTAAACCCCTTACCGCCTGAGTCGTAATGAGGCCCATTGTATCTTGTTAGTCCATATATGGAATAAAGGCACAATAACCATATACTTAATGATAAGCCAGTCGTGATGTTCGAATTCCAAACAGGTCTGGTTTATTAGTCAAAGTAGCTCAGTCTGCCGACCAGGTCTCAACATCTCACGACACGTGTTCCCAGACACTGTGAGAAGAGAGAGAGCGAGCAGCACTAACGCAGTCATATATATACATAATACATCATCCTTTACAATACCATTCGGCCCACCCATATACATGACAAACAAGCTAGGGTTCAGTAATTGGCAGTTATGACAAGTCTTCATTCAGTCTAAACATTAGTATTCTAGCAGAGGCTGCAGAGACAATTTTCTGTTATGGGGAACAAGGGGCACTGGCGCAGGGGAGGATACCATGTTCTTAGCAGGGGTACATTCCAACCAACGTTATCTGTTCGCTGCGGCTCATGAACTAAGGGTCAGACAGTTCTGAGGCAGAGAAAATACCATTCTCCGTGAAGGAGCACCGTTAGTTGCATATAATTCACATTTAACTGCCTTGTACAACAGTGCTTGCAAGACAAACCGGCACCTGGGCTACTGATTAGGTGCAGCTCTTTGCACAGATTTAAGACCTCGATGAGAGGAAAAAAATGTATTTCTGTACGGCTCTATATTCCTGCCTACGTTAGCATTACAGAGTTCAATCTGTGGCCTCGCACCGTGTGTGGATTTGAAGCATAGAATATATTTGCAAAACGTTACAAAAAAAAAGAAAAATGGCCAGCATTTACAAAATGGACTCCCAATAGTCACATTCAGGTTTCACGGTTTGCAATGTTTGTCACATGATGCGACTTGCTTCTGGCCAACATACTATTCATCTCATTCGGGCAGTGTATTTGCATTGTCAGAATAACAAACCCTCCTTTTGGCCTTAAGCCAATAGCATCATCATCCATACATTGCGTCTTCATCAGACCATATGTCACTTTCCGAACTACCCATGTCACTATCACGATCCTCATCGGAAATATTGATTGACATAAACTCTTTGATTATTTCATTTTCATGTTTCAGACCACCATTTATCATATGAGGAGTGGGCTTCACCTTTTTTTCACTAATTGTCTGTACACATTCATTGTGGCCGAGATCTGGATATTTTTGGTATTTCTGAAGTTTTGGCAAGGAATACACCAGGTAATAATATCCCAAAGTAACAGGTACCATCCCAATTTCTAGGTAACCATGAATAAGCTTGATTTCCGCACCCAAAATAGACAGAACCTTCTGCACATAATGGTTTCTCTTCGTGCTCAAGTACAACAGTATTCATGCATCTAGTAAATGTTCCCACCGGGTGGGAACCCTTTTTCCGTAAGCAAAATGGAACAGAATGTGGAGTATGATTGATAGTATAGGAGGGGGAACGGCATCTTTGTTACCAACTGGAGCCATTTTGAATGTAATTGAGGATTGGTAAGGCCTAGATATTCTATCAATGGGACAGGTCGGTACAGAGTTCATTTTACTCTTATTTGTAAACATGGAACAACCCAGTAGTGCTAATACCAATCGTTCAAATTCATTTATGTTCATTCCATCAAAGTTTCCAGTGACACTATCATTCCATCTTCCAAAAAATAGAGCTCTTAATGATGCATAACAGGCAGTACTAAGGGGTAGAGGATGTATATACCAACCCATTCCTCTTTCCCCGTGCTGGGGTAAATGTGAGCACACCCAGCAATTGGAACTATTCAAGATAGCATGGGTCATATTCATAATTAACAATAGTATATTGTTATCATAACCTTTTCTGTGTTTCACATCTCGTGAGGAGAGAGAGTAAGAAAGCACATATGCTGGGGTATTCACAGTGGGAGCATTGACAGTTGGCAATATCGTGTTCATGGGATGCATGGTTCCCAAGTACCAAAACATTGGGATTAGTACAGATATGATACAGATAGATATAGCGATCAGGAGCAGGCTAGTCTTTGTAAACCAAGTCTTTCTTGGAGCAGATTCAATGTTAATGTCTATTGTCCTATCAATGGCAGCATCAGTGCAGGCGGCAACAGGAGCGAATACAGGCATGATTTATAAAGTTTATCTCAATAAAGGTTTCTCAGCGTCCATCGGAAAAGTTCCTCACAGCAACACACGTGCCGTCAGCAAAGTTCAAACAAGTTCAATTCAGCCTGTTTTAAGATTGCAGCAAGCTGGTGTTTACCTCAATAGCTCCAAAAGAGGCAGGAGCAAATATCAATTTCAATTTTTCATAGTGTCGGTACCTTTTGCCCCCACTTGTTCACGCTACGTTGCAAAGCCCTTCACTTTCAAAGACAGCACCAGGAAATTGCGTGTCAGAGCTCTCATCCGAAACAGCTCATACGCTCCCTTTCCCTAGGCCTCCGTTTCCAGCTTCGTCCGTGAGCTAGAAACAAAGGCTTCTGATTACCTCCGATTTCGTGGGCGCAGATTGTACTTTAAAGCTCCAGGTACAGTGTGATCGATGAGCAAGGCACTGTCGTTGTTTGCAACAGATGCAGAAACAGTGCCGACCGGCGATGTAATCAGTGATGATGATTCAGTGGAGCAGCACAGTTGAGGTAAACCTGATGTTTCAATCTTTGTTGCAATCTCCCCAGACACTTTCTCGGGCTTAGGAAGCAGTTCCGGCTGAATTTCAGCGATATTTTTGTGGTCGCTCAGGGCTGGTTTTCTCTGCACGTCAGGATTATCGGTCTCTTTCTCATGTGGCAAAGGAAACGGGATTCTCTTCATGTGCGTTGCATGGATTCAGTGCTTTCGACCATTCACTCGGACTGCTGTCTGCGCGGCCAGAAGCACCTGGTACGGTCCCTTTCAATGCAGTGCAAGCAAAGATTTCCTTTCAAAGTTTTTCACGAGAGCCCACTCTCCAGGTTGCAGACAATGTCCTGGGCCCGTATATCTGACAGGAAGAGCCTCCTGCACCTGCTGATGAATCAAACGCAAGTTTTGAGTCAACTGTCTACAATAGGCAGCGGGTATCGGATATTCAACATCCTTCAATTTTATCAGACATCGCATATTCCAGACATTGGCTGGTCTCCCCATAACTATTTTGTATGTTGAGAGACCAGTCCTCGCCTGCACAGACGTGCGCATACACAATAAAGCCAGTGGCAATGCATCGGGCCATTTCAAATTACTTTCGGCACATATCTTGGCCAATTTATTTTTCAAGATACCGTTTTGGCGTTCTACCAAACCGGCACTCATCGGGTGTCTAGCTGAATGGAATCGTTTATCGATTCGGAGACCTGTACAAATTTGTAATATCATGGCCGCTATAAAATGTGGGCCATTATCTGACCATATGACACAGGGCAGCCCGAATCTGGGAAAGTACTCTTTTAACATGGATTTTGCTGTTCACATAGCTGAACAATCTTTCAGGGGGTAGGCCTCCACCCATTTACTAAATACACAGACCACTACAAGGACATATTTATAGCTGTGGCATCTTTCCATTTCTATGAAGTCAAAATGGATGACCTCAAAGGGAGGACCAAAACTTCCTACTGGTGTCACTGTCCCTTTTCCAATGTTATGTTGTAAGCAAGTCATGCAATTCTGAACCAATCTCTCAGCAGTCTTCCTAATGTTGCTGTTGTACCATAGAACCTAGGTGCTGAGACATCTTTTTCACACATATATGTGTTGGACTATGGGCCATGGTAACCATTGCCATAACATATGCATTCGGTAACATCCACCTATTATTTTCTTTGTCCACCCAACAACCCTCGGAATCTAATTCTGCTGGACCCTCGGACCATTGTTTATTTCTTCAGGAGTGGCTTCTGCTTGTATCTCTTTGACTGTCTCAATTCCATCCTCTATCATGCAGGACACTCTCTCTGTTGTCTCAACATACATTTTTGGATGCAAATCAGTGGCAAATGTGTTTCCCTTTCCTACATTACACGTTATTTTCTTATATGCATCGCATTTCATTATTGCTAACCG
The DNA here is from genome assembly GCF_040938575.1 of Ambystoma mexicanum. NCBI lineage: Eukaryota > Metazoa > Chordata > Amphibia > Caudata > Ambystomatidae > Ambystoma > Ambystoma mexicanum. Next base: position 745,502,154 of record NC_090928.1, read on the forward strand.
CTTGGGAAGCGCAAGTGCTGACAACAGTCTCACTATCAAAGTGCCATTTTGAATCTTAGTTCCATGTGACGTCAGAAAGCCCCTTTCAGACCATAATCGACCACAATTGTGGACCACACCAAAAGCATATTGACTATCAGTGTAAATATTCACACTAAGGTTTTCAGAAATTTCACATGCTCTGGTTAACGCTATTCTTTCTGCAGCTTGTGCGGAGTTATGTGGGATTTGTTTGCTCTCTACAATGGTTTTCAGTGTAGTAATGGTGTAAGCAGCATTTGATGTGCCATTCGGCAATTTAAAACCAGCACAGAACAGTTCTCCATCTAGCTCTTTCTGGGGTATATCATTTAAATCAATTCTTCCTTTTGTCTCTTGCTCAGTAATAATTAAGCAATCATGTGATAATCATTTCTCTCTCCCTTTTTCACTGGGAGGGGGGAATAACTCAGCCGGATTTAAAGTGCAACATCTCTTAATTTGAATATGCGCTGCAAATAGGATTATTTCATACCTAGTTAGTTGTGCGTATGTGAAATGTTGCTTTTGCATTCTATTTAGAAGATTTCTCTACTGGGTGGGGTACCATCACGCTTAAAGAGTGACCCAAAACCATCCCCTCGGTTTGTTTTCCTGATGCGGCAACTGCAGCAACAGATCGCAAGCAGCGTGGCAAAGCACATGCAACAGGATCCAACATGGAAGAGAAATAACCAAATGGTCTATTTCTGCCCTCGTGTTCCTGAGTCAAAACAGCCAAAGCACATCCATTATTTTCATGTACAATTAACCTAAAACACTTCTCATAATTTGGCGTGCCCAAAACCGGAGCTGAGCATAACGCAGCTCTGAGCAGGTCAAAAGCTTCTTGACACTACATGTTTCATGGCAAAGGTAAAGTAACATCCTTCTTTGTCAATGCCACTATGGGTTTCACAATCATAGAACAATTAGCAATCCACTGTCTATAATATGAAGCCATGCCAATTAAAGCCCTGGCGTCCTTTTGCGTTTTTGGAATAGGTATATCAGAGATCCTTTCTATGCGTACTGGTTTCAGTCTTTCCTCTTTCGATAGGAGGTAGCCCAAATAGGCCACCTCCTTTCAACAATACTAGAATTTCTTCAGCGATGCTTTATGACCGCACGCCACTAAATGTGTCAATAACGCAACAGTTCCTTCTTTGCAAATGTCCTCTGAATCTGCTGCTATAAGCAGGTCATCAATAAACTGCAATAATATGCACCCTGCTGGTAATTCAAGCATATCTAGCTGTTCCTTTAATGCTCTACTATAAATACTTGGACTTTCAGTGTAACCTTGTGGTGTAAAAGCAAAAGAGAAATATAGAGGTTGAGTACCACAAAAGGAAATACACCAAACACAGGATTATAAAGATTCTCAGATCTTTATTCAAATAACTGTACAGTTTACAAAGAAACAAAGTATCAGATAGCTATCTGGCCCTCAGTACATCACAACGAATACCAGCCCTTTCGGTGTGAGAAGTGAGAGGTACTGGACGTCTACATATTCTCATCTTTTATACAATTCTCAATAGCAATGTCCAGCCACTCTGCAAGTTAAATATTCTCAGACTAGGGTTTGTGCCGAGTTCACCTCTAGTTAGTCCAACTATATGCATGTGGATTACATCTAGTTTATAAAACAACAAGTCACAATGGCAACAGTGTATCTTAGAATTTGACATTAAGCCTTAATACATGTTTTATACAATGGAGTTCAATAAGTGCTCACATTCAGTCTTTAAACAACATTGTATTCAATTTATGCCCGCGGATCAGATTTGTTGGCGCGAGTATCCTTTGATCTTCAGGTCAAACATAGGACATGGTTTTATTACACGACCCAAACATTTAGCCTACAGATAGTTTAGGCATTAACCTGTGTAAAGGTCAGGACGGCAAAGGTTACGAGCAGGAGAACACTGTCCACCATTTTAGAATACAGAGTGACTTTGATGTGGAAATCAAAATGGCGGATGTTCCCAAAATGGCGGCTAGGTCGATCTAAGGTCGGAATCTTGCAACGCGGATTTCTTCACAGAGAGACTGGGCTTAGGCCAATATATACAATAAAGGAGGCATAATATGATATCCCGTTTAACAAACCCTCCTTTTGGCCTAAGCCAAGCGCTAAACTACTTCTAGTCACATTTACGAGTAACTCCACGTCTCAATGTCCATACATCCTGAATCACTATCGGAAATATCAATTGCCATGAGGTTGGATATTAAGATTTCTTTCAGCACGAATTCATTGGAGATCTTCTCTGGGCTGTATACTTTGTGCCCTAATGCACCCATCGCTTGTGCACAACATCCTCATAACATCGAACATATACCAGGAAGACATTGTATACAGCAGCAAAGAAACAACAGAATACCTAAAATAATCATCAAGACCGAAAGAAACTTCCATCCCCAAGATCGCAGGAGGTCCCAGAACCAAGCGCTAAATTCCCAGTTTCCCTCGGGAACATGCACTTCTGAACTAAGGACGTGCAGATTTTGGATCGCCCTAAAGATTGTTGGGGAGGAATATGGCATGAAAACGCAGCAAGCGGACCCCACTAATTTACATACCCCACCACGTTCAGCCAGGATGACATCTAATGCCATCCGGTTCTAGAGTGCCACTAACCTTATTGCTTTCTGTTCTAATGTCATATTATAGAGTATGTCAGTGGTCTGGTTGATGTCCTCTCCAGTACTCTCGCTAGTCTCCTGATATCTTCTGAGTTCAGTATTTGCCCCCAAAATGGCAGAAAGGATTTAGCTACATCGCCCAGAACTTGTGCTGAAGTATCGCCATTCTCGTCCCGCCATGGACGAGCCTTTGAAATTTCTATAGTGCTGGCAATGAATACCCCGGGTAAAAGAATCCCTAAATAACAAGTTCCGTGCCAATCCCTGGGTAACCATGGAAATGCTGCATTACCGCAAACAAAGTAGACAGGTTCGCCTACATTCAAAGGTCTGTTCTCACTAGTCAAATTCACAACGTTGGTGCAACCTTTAAAATCACCCATTGACTGTGTACCATTCCTCTGTATGCAGAAAGAAACTGAATTGGAGCTGTGGTTAACAGTATAAGAAGGTGGTGTGGCATCCCTATTTCCTATAGGAGCCATCTTAAAAGAAATCAAAGATGGGAAAGGACAGGACAGTCTGTCAGAAGGCCTAATAGAAGCAACATTTGGCTTGCTCCTATTTGCAAAAAGTGAGCATCCCAGGAGTGTCAGAACACGTCTTTAAAAATCGTTCAAGTTCGTCCCATCAAAGTTCCCTGAGATGCTATTGTTCCATCGGCCAAAGAATAGTGCTCTAAGAGAAGCATAGCAAGCAGTTGTCAGAGGTAAAGGATGAATATACCAACCCAGTCCCTTATTCCCGTGTGACGGTAAATGCGAAAAAACCCAACAGTTAGACCTATTAAGAATGGTATGTGTAGCGTTCATAATGAGCAATAGAGTGTTGTTGTGATAAGTCTGTCTGTGCTGAGAGTCTCTCGGAGATAAAGTATGCAACAGTGGGTACATTTTCAGTGGGTAACACATTTTCGAGCGGATGTACTTCTTCCAGATACCAAAATCCTAAGGCAATGACTATTGTAAAACCAATCAACATTATCACTAAGCAACAATACGTTTTCAGGGCCCACATATGTGAATGTTCATTTCCATAGCTGGGCACACAGTCTCTTATCTTTTCCGTACGAGTGGGAGCGGTTGCAGGAATTGTTCTTCAAACAATTTACACCAATGTTTTTTTTATGGCGACCTCCAGGCCGAGCATCTTCTTAGTCCTTTCACAAACCCTAGCCAACAGAATCCCCTTCTACACAAATGATCGGGCCAAAAAAGTCAAGCCCTTGATGCTTTTCTGCAAAGGCACAGCCGAACCGTGCAGTAGGTCTATTTCCTCGGACGCAGATCGTACCTTGTGATCCCTGGTACTGAATGATCTGTGAACAACGTGTTGTCACTTCTCGTTGGAAGCGATGAATCCAAAACAGGATCCAAAGCACTCTCGATGCTGTTTACTGCTTTGTGATCGTAAGTTGCAGTACTGGTGAGGGGTTCTGTATCTTCTGTAGCGTGTGTCACAGGGTGGGGAATCCTTTTGATATGTGAGGCGTGGATCCAATTCTTTTTTCCTGTTACCCGTACCGCCGACTGTGTGACTAGGAAGACCTGATGCGGGCCCCGCCAATGAGGTGCGAGGCAAGAGGATTGCTCAAATGCTTTCGTAAGGACCCAGTCACCCAGCCGTATGCTGTGGCAAGGGCCCTCGTATTTCACAGGTAAAGCCTCTCCCATCTGGTGCGTGTCTGGCCGAATGGAATCGTTTATCGATCTGTAATCCCGCACATATCTACAGAATTCCAGCAGCGATAAAATTTGGACCATTGTCCTACCAGATGACTCTTGGCAAAAAAATCATTCCTTTAGCATGGTCTTTGCTGTGGTCATGGCTGTGGCATCGTTGACGGGAAAAGCTTCAACCCATTTGCTAAAGGCACAGATGACAACTAATACGTTCTTAAAATTATGGCAACGTTCCATTTCGATAAAGTCAAAATGAATCACCTCAAAGCTGACAGAAGGTGGACTAAAACTACCCCTAGGAGTTGATGTGCCCTTTCCCACATTGTGATGTAATCAAATCATACATCCCTGAATGAATTATTCAGTTACTTTAGGGATTTTATCATTTACCCACACATTTTGCAACATTTTAATGACCTTACTAGCACAAATATGGGTGAGACCATGAGCCATAACAACCATCATCATAACATATGCGTCAGGCAATAGCCATTTCCCTTCAACTTTGTCTACCCAGCACCCATCATCATCCAGTTTTCCCAAGCCCTCAGCCCATTTCTTAGATTCTTCTGACGTGCCATCAGCTTGAATATTCTTTACAGAATCAATACCCTCGTCCAAAGTACAGGCATTTGTGGCTTTCCTTGAAGTATACATTTCTGAAGAGGGATCAGTGGCAGTCTGTTTGGCTATCTGGTCAGCGAAAGCATTACCTTTTCCTACATTGTCTATGACCTTCTGATGCACTGCGCACTTCATGATAGCTAGCTGACTAGGGAGTGCAAGTGCTGAGAGTAACCGTACTGTCAAGGAGCCATGTTGGATTCTAGTACCATGTGAAGTCAAGAAACCTCTTTCAGCCCAAAGTGGAATAAAGGCACAATAATCATATACTAAATGACACGCCAGTCATGAGGTTTGAATTCCAAACAGGTCTGGTTTATTAGTCAAAGTATCTCAGTCGGCCGACCGGCACCCAGACACCGTGAGAAGAGAGAGAGCGAGCAGCTCTAAAGCAGTCATATTACAGCCCTTATACATGACGAACAAGCTAGGGTTCAGTAATTGACAGTTATGACAAGTCTTTAATCAGTCTAAACATTAGTATTCTAGCAGAGGCTGCAGAGACAGTTTTCTGTTATAGGGAACACAGGGCACTGGCGCAGGGGAGGATATCATGTTCTTCACAGAGGGACATTCCAACCAACGTTATCTGTTCACTGCAGCTCATGAGCTAAGGGTCAGACAGTTCTGAGGCAGAGAAAATACCATCCTCCGTGAAGGAGCACCGTTAGTTGCATATAATTCACATTTAACTGCCTTTTACAGCAGCGCTTGCAAGACAAACCGGCACGTGGGCCACTGATTAGGCGCGGCTCTTTGAACAGCTTCAAGGCCTCCATGAGAAGAAAACAATGTATTACTGTACGGCTCTACATTCCTGTCTACGTTAGCATTTCAGAGTTCAAGTTGTGGCCTTGCACCGTGTGTGGATTTCAAGCATAGAATATATTTGCAAAGCATTACAAAAAAAAGAAAAATGGGCGGCATTTACAAAATGGACTCCCAATGGTCACATTCAGGTTTCACGGTTTGCAATGTTTGCCACATGATGCAATTTGCTTCTGGCCAACATACTATTCATCTCTTTCGGGGTGTGTATTTGCATTTTCAGTATAACAATCTGTGATTCCAACCCAAAACCGATTTTCACATTCTGTTCCGATAAAAACCACAAAGCCTTGTTTGTTATTGTTAGGTGTAGCAAAACAACTTTTTCCCATAGCCTTTCTGTTTCCTCTATTGGTTCTGTGATCAAATATTCAAAAATCCGATTTTCCCATTTTATGTGACTAAAAACACAAAGCCCTGCCTGCTCTTTTTAAGTGTTGCAAAACGAATTTCCATTGCTTTTCTTCCTTTCCTATTGTTTCTGTGAGTCAGACCCCAAATCTGATTTTCCCATTGTGCTCCCATTCCCTGCCACTGCCTTCCATTCAAAGGAATCACGCCTAATTGATGTTTGGAGCACCGGGGTTGCTGGGAGAAAGCTTAACAAAATCTGCTATCACTGAGTGTGTTGAATTGCTCTTTTCTTGTATTGGTGGGTGATTTAACAGGAAACAATTGTGACTGCATATCTCTGTGTGGGCGCTATACGGAAGTCATTTTGTTCTTGTGTTGCCACAACATTAGTGGCTGATTTATTCTATTTGTGATCTTTGGCAAAATAAATTATTTAATAAATATATTCTTAATACGCACCGGCCTGATTCCAAGACCATTGTGCCACCAGGTATTCGTTGGGGTTGTGTGCGTGAGCGTGACGGGTTGGAGGCTTTGTCAATAAGAATCTGAAATAAATCAAAGCGCTTCATTGTGAGCCACATGCATTGTGGGGGAAGGAGCTCCCTGACTTGGATGTGACCATGTAATAAACCACAACAGGAGTCAAACATGTTTCTGGTTCACACAAAGCCCCTGTTGCCATGAGCCCTTGTGTTCTTGTTACAGAAACATTACTGGATTAGCCACAGGCAGGGCAAATGATAGAGCCAATTCCTGACGTTCTCTTTCATCCATCATCAGGCTGTGAGCCACATCACATTGCTGCTCTATGTGTAGGCAATTGGTTGGTAATACACTTTGTCCAAGTTACAAAATAGGCCTGTGTGAATCATAGTGCGTGCACGTTTCAATCAACACCAACATTCATGATTCAAAAACGCGCTTGGCCTGCTGTGTAAGAGCCATGCTGATCTGGATGTAGTAAGCTGTCTATAATCACGCACACACCACCCTGTGTGCCTCTTATGTGATGGTGACTGCACACACATTGTATGGTGTGTCATTTTGACATCTCACTCGGCAGGGAGTGGGGGAAACAGCATACATAGAACGCAGGACATTGTGCCCTGCTTTTTGAGTGACATCATTTTGGGTCGCCAGGCCTCCCTTGCTACCTGTGTGGTCTCCCTTGCTACCGCTAAAAACAAGCTTTAAAAAAACTTTTTTTTTTTTATTTTTAATTGAAGCTCCTGGGCTGTGGCCAGTGCCATGTGACTGTTTATGGGGTGGCTGACTGGCTTTTTTTGTTCAGGCCCCTTAAAAAAACAGGGGGTTCCACATGTGTAACAATTTGAGCAGTGCTCCTAAATAAGAGAGAATAGGAATAAAAAATAATTTGTCTTTCTGGAATTCTATGTAATAATTGCTAGACTCATTAAAGGTTTATTTCAAGCACACTTCAGGGGGTGAGTCACTTATTTGGTCTGTTCTTAAATACCTTAAATTCACAATGCAGACAAAAACGTCCTACAAGCATTTAGAGTAGAATAAGCATCCATTTCAGACTATGTATTTTTATTTTCGCAAGTTGCAGTTGTAGCATTTTTCTGCGGTTGTCTCTGTTACGATCATCACAAGGCATTTCATCTCGCTGTCCTCCGTCACTTGACAAAATCCTTGTGCCTAAAATCTTGCATACAGTGTAGAATTGTTTGACCAAAGGACATAAAGTGGCCCTTGATTTAATTGTCCCACAATTAATGCTTTGTTGTAATGGGTCTATCATTCCTATCTCCATGGCATGCTGTTCAGGATGTTTGGTGCATGTATGTGGAAACTTGTATCCAGAGTACAGGATGCCGTGTGATTGTGCTGCTTTCCCTGCGCTACTCTTAATTCTTTAATACACAGTTATGAAACCCTCCCAATGATATGTATCTTGACAACCTCTAAAGCCTGAAAAGTAGATCCACGCAGGCTTGGCTTGTGGCCAACTTTGCAACAGACCGGCAGATGAACTGGCCTGCTGTTAAATCTCAGGTACCTTTTACTATAGCCGGTAAGATAGCTATAGCCAGTAATATAGATCAGTGGGTTGAGCGCGTGCTGCTGCGCTGTGTGTGTAATCTGCAGGTTGCAGGTTCGAATCCTTGCAAGGCCAACTCAGCCTTTCTTCTTTCTGAGGTTGATTAATGAGTACCAACACATGTTTGGTGATATTGTATGTATATTTGTTCTATATAAAGCGCTTAAGCGTAAGCTCAATGTAATAACACATAATTATCATTTGGGCTTGGACGTCTGCTTGCATTCCCGGTAATATGGGCATATGCACACTGATATTAAGGATATATATGGTGATCAATTCTTGTATGAAATGTATATCACATTACAGTGATATTGTAACAATATTTTTCGTAGTGTACTTAGGAACAATGCTATGTGATACCACTTCCTGTTTTGTCAAGGGGTGAAAGGTCATGTTCCATCGCTTCCCGTGATGACACTTTGGGTGTGGTCAAATGGCATCACATCCCGTGATGTCATCAGAGGTCCGCTACTCCTGGCATTTTGGTGAAATTACATCCCTGTGCTCTTTATGTATTAGGTAGTAATGGAGTGAAAATGAGTCGACAACACTCTTTTAGCTGGGTGCTTGCTATTTTGTAAACAATAGCGTTGATTCTGCCTATTAGTTTCTGCTCATTTATTTGCACCAAGCAGAGGTGGCACACTAAACACTCTGAGAGATCATACATGCTCTTAAACTAAGGGCCCAATGGATGGAATTTTTTGCACGGTTCAAAGTGGTTTTGCAGTGCAACGTTTTTTGTACTGTAAACATTGTATTGTATTGTTTATTATTTGTATTGCGCACCAGACCCATAGGTATCAGGGCGCAGAGCATAAGATAATTCAAAGCTTAGTTTCACAGAAAAGAATTACAGCAATAACAAGTTGAACACAAATGGAGATATAGTACAAGAAATGACAATAGCATAGGGAGGTACAATATAAGAAACATGAATGTATCACACAGTAACATGAAGAGTAAGTTCTACAGTATGAAAGCAAGTATTTACAGTCACAGAGTCAGTATTTACAGTCACGGTACCGTACAGTAGCAGGTACATAACTAGGTGTCTGAATCTTTGACCCATTTAATAGTACTCTTGCAGAAGTAATGGGAGGACTGATCTACTCTTAGAGTGGGTGGTAGTGAGTTCCACAATTGGGCTGCCTTGACTGGGTAGCTACAACACCCAATTATCGATAGCTTATATCTGGGAACGGCAAGGTAGTTAGTGTTAGATAGTCTAGTAATCCTAGTCGGGGTCTTTTTGTGGAATCTTTCTGACAGGTAGCTAGGTGCTGCATTGTTCAAGCATTTGTATGTGAAAGTCGTAACCTTCAACTTAATTTTGTCTTGTTTGGAAAGCCAGTTATTGGCTCTTCTCTTCATAGAGATGTGTTCTCTCTTAGCAATTCCTAAAGTGGCTCTAAGAGCATTATTTTGCAAGGTCTGGATTTTCTTGATGATTAGTTTGTTAGCACCTATGAATAATGCGTTGCAATAATCCAATTTTGACAAGATAAGAGCTCAGGCCAGGGTGATGCAACTGCTATTTGATAGAAAAGTTTTGCTGGCTCTAATCAATTTACACGTATAGGCTGTAGAAGAGGCCATAGAGTTGACTTGCTTGTTGAAGTATAAGGTTGTGTCTAGGTAAAAACCTAGAGTCTTCACCTCTTTGGCTACATGGATAGTTTTATTATCAATATTAAAAGCAGAGTAGTTAGAGCTTAGTTTATTAAGGGATGCAGTGGTGCCCAGGATGATGATCTCAGTCTTGTCATCATTCAGGCATAGAGCGTGGGTTGCCATCCATGCCTGGATGATGAGGTAAATCCTGTTCACCAAGGCCAAATCCTTGTCGTAATCACCAGAAAGAGGTTGGAGGATCTGGGTGTCATCTGCATAATTAGTGTAGGTAACACCCAGATGATCCAGATCATCGAAAAGGGGCTTGGTGAAGATGTTATAGAGGGTGGGTGAGACACATGACCCCTGAGGCACTCCACATGTGGTGGGGATGGGGTCAGCAGCTGCAGTCGGTGAGAAAACTCTCATAGTTTGGTTACTAAGAAAGGGTTGTATCCAGACTATGGCTTCCGCTGAGAAGTGGGCGACTGTATCGAGGTGGCTACATAGGACCCCGTGGTTGACTAAGTCGAATGTCGCAGATAAATCCAATAAGAGAAGGAGGGCGGAAATCCCCTTGTCTGTAAGTTCGTCGATCTGCGCCTTCAAGTCTAGTAAGGCAGTTTCAGTTCCATACTTGGGCCGAAAACCTGACTGACGTGAGCCCAATAAGGAATTAGATTCCAAGTGTTATTGGATTTGGATTTGTGAGTAGGCCATTTTATCTAATATTTTCAACAAGAATGGCACAGTAGTGATGGTTCTGTAGTTAGTGGGGATCGTTGGGTCCAACGTCTGTTTTTTTAGAAGGGGGAGCACCCACGATTCCTTAAGGTTAGCTGGAATTTTACCAGATGAAAATGAGGCGTTAATCAATTTAGTGATGAATGGGGCCAGGTCTCTAGCGGCATCCTTTATGAATTGTGCCGGGCAGTGATCTCCCTTACAGTTGGAAGGTTTAAGTGATAAGATAATTTTTTCCGTATCAAGTATAGTAACTTTAGTGAACTTAAAGCGTGGGGGGTGGTCATGGCTATTAGGTGTTGTATCAGCTGTGGAAGGGGATGGGGGGATGTCCTGGTTAGTGACACTTTTTTCATGGCGATTTTTGTTTGTAAAGTCATAACTTTGTTAACTAGTGCATGCTGAATGTCAGAGCACCAAAGTCTATCTTTTGTACCATTATCCAGTATGGGGATTGGGGCTTCAAGCTCTTTTAGTATAACAAAGAGTTCCTTTTGTACTTGATTTAGCCTGGGCAATTCTATTATTGTAAGATTCGTGCTTTGCTTGGAGTATTTCCTTTTTATAGAGAACTGTTGTGGTACGGAGGTTAGTTTTGTTTTCCTCCGATGGAAGTAGTCTCCGGGATGCCTCACATTGCCTTTTTTTCCACATCATTTTCAAGTGGGGTGTTCCTTGGGTTTACTTTGTTTTGTTTTTAGGATTAAGTCTAGGGAGGCGGACATAATTTGATTCCATTCTTTGACTAAATCATCCAGAGCCAGGTGGGCTGGGAGAGCATGGAGTGTAGGGAGAATCAGAGGGAGTAAGTTATCATGGGTAATTTTCTTTTTATTCCTAGTTAGGATAGAGGGGGCAAGAGGTACAGGCATAGAGACAGGTCTTTCAGTGCCTAGGGAGAAGGAGATCATGTAGTGGTCAGTCCAAATCAGTCTAATGTTCTGCCTTTGATATGAGTGGGGACAAATACTCTTTGAGTAAAACCTAGTTCAGTTAGGGTATTTGTCACACTAGCTGCCTGTGAATCTTTAGGGTCATTAAGTCCCAGATTCATGTCTCCTAGTATTAGTACTTGAGAGGTATTTTTTAGATTATTAGACACAATGTTAGAGATGTCTTCCTCGAAGGTACTAATGTAGCCTGGAGGTCTGTAAACCAGATGAATCGTGAGAGTCTGGGTTTTGTTAATTGTAAGCTTGGCTGTATGGAGTTCACATGATTTAATATCAATCAGAGTTGTTAGTCTGATAGGTAGATTCGCTTTGGTAATGAGAGCAATGCCTCCTCCTTGTGAGTCATTTCTGTCAGATCTAAGGATAGTGTATCCGTTGGGTATGGCTAAAGAAAGTGCTGGCCCTGCCGCTGCATGAAGCCAGGATTTTGTAATTGCCAAGAAGTCAAGGGTTTTCAGATTGGATGATGTCCACTATCTCAGAGGCATGTGCTACCAATGACCTGGCATTTAACAGTGCACCTTTTAGGCAATGGTTGGTTCGTGTTGGAGCTAATGGAGTCTTTAGCTTTTGAGTCTTAGGAGTAGTATGGTTGAAAGAGTCATATGCGGAACATGACTTCCTATGGTCTTTTTTTGTAGAGTTGGAGGCTTCAGGGTGGGAGTTAGATCTTTTATTGGGGCAAGTGAGAGTTCTAGTTAGAGGTTCAAATATTTTAGCGAGCCTCGAGCGGAGTCTATTATTTCTATCAGGCGTGTTGCATGGGTAGGAATTTAACGTTAATAGTGGTTGAGGCTCCATATTAGGTTTAGCTGATTGCATGATATAGTTTAGATTTTTTGTGAATGTAGTATATTGGTTGGTGCTACAGGCAGGGCTAGTATAGACGTGGTATACTAGGAGAGTAGTAAATATACTGGATATATTAACTAATATGTAGAACAGGGGCAGGTGATTCAATAGTATGAGCATTTCAAGTGCAAAAGGAGCACTAAGCAAGTACGGGCAGGTCAGAATTTCCAACTGGTAGTGCGGGATTAGATCAGATGGGGGCTACCCTTGTTCCTCATATAATAGGCTAGTCAGTCTGTACAAGTGAGTCACGTGACTTTGCACTGACTTTGCACTACAAAAATACACTTTGCACAGTTCCATGAATCAGGGTTTGTGTCGGCAGTGCAAAGTCACTTTTCAGCAGTGCAAAGTCACTTTGAACCGTGCAAGAAATTCCATGAATCGGGCCCAAAGTGTTTAAGTTGTTGAGGTTGTGATCTAGTGGCTGTTGTGTTATAATTGTTTAATTTGCCTTATGTGCTACTACTAGAGTTTATTTTACTTTAATAGGACTGCAGTGGTGAGTAATAATTGGGCTTTGTTTTTCTTGTAGTTGAAGAACTTACCATATCATTTGCATTAGCTTTCTTCTTGTCTGCCCATTCTTTTCCTCCGTACATAATCCTTGTACATTTGTTTTGTTTCTGTGGGACCAAGGTAGAGTTATATGGAGGATGCAATCATCATTGTCTGGCCGTGGCAAGTGTGCATTTGTTAAAGTGGAGGCAGGTAGTAGCGAAGCAGAACAAGAGGAAGAAGAGAGTATACTGCATAAGAGATCAGGTTTTTGAGATGCCAATTGTACAGGTTGAATAATTGTTCATGTTTCCCCTTAAAGAAATTTAGAAGAAGGAATTGTTCGTAGTTCGTAAGCATTAAGTGGACATGCTGTGCCTGTCTTTCAAATGTTTTAAGTCAGGGTCCTTCCAAAATACTGAATCAGCTGTTAATGGAATCTCACATGCTAGTTTCTACACAAGGTAGTGTTGCCTACAAACAATATTTTTTTCCAAACTCCTCTGATACACAGCAGTGCATGAAGGCAACGTGGTGTGATTTAGATGAATTCTCTAACATGAGTGGTGCAATTGATTGCACGCACGTCCCTTGCCATTATATCAATGTACACATGCAGTAAAATGCAAACTTTATCATTACCAATGCTGCCATTTAAATGCTCAGATCCAGCCATGATAGTTATATTTCTTACAACTCTCGGCCAGATTTAGGAGAGAGTTTTTTCAATGGGATAAACTCCATTGAAAAATGCTTTGTAAACCAAGCCACTGTGAAAAAAACACAACTGAAAGCAGCAGCATTTGGTGATAGATTGTGTCTTGATAAGCTATGATCTGGTGGAGAACATATCAATATAACTTTGCTCTTTCATGACTTTGAATCATTTCAATGGGTGTCAATGCAAACTGCTAAAACCACCCTATTCTTTTCCCTTTGTCATATCTCCCACCTGTTTCTGGCCACTAACTCTATGGAAATATTCCTAATTGCAATCTCGATACTCAAGGAAAAGGCTTTGCTTTGGATCCATTGTAACCCTTTGAATGTTCTCTTAGTATGCTCAATGGACATTCTGCAGGCTATGTGAAGCAACATAGCTGCAGTTTGATGTGTATAGTCTGTCAGAACTGAACCCGTAGTCCCTTTAAGCAAGGAAGTGCTTTATTGGATGGATGGGGATGCAGAATTTACTCTTACACCAATAATAAGACCGACTCAGGAATTTGGCAAAACTTTACTGTTTTATTTGCATTTGTCTAAAACAGGGAGTACAACGGACATCAACAGATGTTCGCTCAACTTTTTTTATGAAAAAATACACATTTATAGCAAAATCTCGTCATTATTGACGTTGTACCATGTGGTAAAGTAGTAAGTAGGAAAATGTACTTGGGATTGTGGATGGTCTACGGGGAACACTCTCTATGGGGGATAGGACTATGATTGGATCCCTAGAGTCAGGTGGACAACTATGCCCACCCCTAGTGCAAGTCATCTTCATTGTCATCAAATACACAACATTTCATTGGCTTTTCAAACTATAGAGCTCTTTGCTAGATGGCCCACTACAATTGGTTGACACGCGTGTACCCTTCTGGAATATTCCACTCACTAGAAGCATGCAAGCTGGTACCCCAGGTGCTTGTGGGTTGACTTGTCCATGCCTTCCCCACCTAATTAGCCCATCATCCATCATCACTCCTGCTGTCTGGTATTCGAATTGTCTTTGAAATCGGCCTTGCAAAGTATCACTGCACCTGAGAATAAAAGGGAGTGTGAACACATCCTTATCTTCAGTTTTGATACAACTTGCCCAAAGTCTATTTCCATCTACCCCATGTGACAATAGACCGTGCTTTAGCTCCTTTTTCATATTTAATACTATTAAATGAATACAACTTGGCACTCGTAGTGCTTTTCCATTGCACCTCAACAGGAGCTTGCCTCGCTTCTCACGTTCATTGTATCTTCTCGAATAGATAACCAATTGGCAGCCTCAACCCTTGACACTGGGCCAGACAAGTCTTCTCGATTCTTCCTCCATCTTCAGCTGCCTTTCTCTGCTGCACCACTCTTTCAGCCGTTTCTCATGGGGTCCTGGTTTGCTAAAATGTGACGTTATATATAGTAATTACCTATAGCCAGACTTCATGATTAGTTAGTCTACTTGCGTTACAGCATCTGTACAGTTATAAAGCGATTTGCATTTTCTTGAGTACTCTTCTCACGTGCAATCTTCATTCTGCACATGAGATGTTACCCGACTCTTCACTTAGTCATCAGATTCTATAAGGTCTATATACTTTCTTCCTAGGCATCTCTTATTGGTGCGTCACCTCTGCTTCATGTGATGTCACCAGTCTCTTGCTTTTGTCACTTCACACTTCTTCAGGGACCTCCTTTAAGGGACTGTCATTTCTCCATGGGTACATCATGTAGGGCTTTCTCAATGGATACCTTGTTTCAAGAATTCTTTGTGGTATAGGTACCATTATTGGTGTCGTGCATGTCGCAATTTCCCACTTCCAACATATAGGCAAAATAAGGACGGGACTTCCGCTAGAGGCGTTTGGCTCCTCCTCTACATAACATTACATTCAAAGGCTACCTGCAGCACAGAGTGTACCTACAGCCAATTCTCTGACCACCCAGGTGGATTTAGGGACTAAATTCTACATACAAATATGGAAAATATACTATCAAGAGTGGCATGGATATAATACCTTTATAGTCCCAATCCTCTGGCTATAGCCAGTGTTCTGCACTCAGGCCTTTCCCTTGCTCTTCAGGGCCCATAACACCCAGTATAAAGCTGGGTCTGGAAAGCTTAATTAAAACATTGGAATGTTGTCAGGCATATTGCAATTTTATGGGAGAGCGCAATGATGGTTGGTATAAGTCTTATGTCACTGCATTCCATAGTTTGACTTTGTCCTTTATTTAAAAAGAACAATGCCTCCCTCCTCGGATCATTGGCAGGTGGCAACATCCCTTGGCCTTTGTTATTGAAACTTGGGCTTAGGGCCATGACAACCTGTTACTGGCCCTTGGAATGCTGCACCATTTCTTAATAAATGCCTCACAAGTCCCCAAATGCATGTAAATTGCTAGTCCTACGTATAGTCCAGTGGTGTCAAACACCTAAATTGGACCACCCTGTAGAGGTCAGGTTTTCACAATATCCCTCTTTAACGGTATCAAGATTGATGTACTTGCATGGTGATTTGGTTCTATGTGATATTACCGCATTTTAAAGACTGAAAACAAAAAAGACTGTTTTTTTGGTCCTTTTTTGTGTCGGCTTTAAAATGCGTTAATATAACATGATCCGCCCCCCCCCCCTCCAAGGTGAACCCTTCCCCACCCTCTCCCGCCAGTTACTATGTAAAACAGGGGTCTCACTCCCCTTCCCCCCACCACCCACGTCCCAGCACAAACCATGTACACACACATCACTCCCCTTCCCCCTCCCACCCACGTCCCAGCACAAACCATGTACACACACATCAATACATGCAAACTATCACGCAGACAAACACTCACGCAGACACACAAACACAAAGATCACCTGTCAGCCCCTACGCGCACTAGTGTGTGGCAAGGGCTGACATTTCGATTTAGAATTGCCATTCTATGCAGTCACGGAGCGATCATTCTAAATCGATCTTTTTAGTTTTCGGTCAAGTTTCACTTAGTACCAGTGATTTATCTCAACAGGAATGCTGAAGGTTAACCTGAAAATTCTGCATCCTTCGGGCACGCAAGGCTTTTGGTTCAGTGCTGCAGATATAAACTGTAGTGTAGCATACGTGCATGGACACTGAGCATAGGATTTAGTACTGCTTTACGAGTTGGCAAGACTTTGTAGATAGATTACTTTGGAGACAATGCCCCTGCCGATGGTGATGTTCCTGAAAATCCATCCAACTGTGTGGTTACCATTTGCCCAGTTGAGCTTACTGGTATATTCCTGGATATTCCACTTGTGTTGTTTTCCTTAAGAAATCTTAACCCACTAGATAATGTTCAGTAAGAGTAAATATCACTACTGTACATGCCTTTTCACATATCACACACCACTAAACTCTAACTTCTTTAAGCATTCGATGGATAACGGATTAAGAGGGCTGGTTTCAGAGGCACTCACCTTTTCACCCCCTTCTCTTGCCCTTTTTAGAAATGTTTTTGCCTTTTACAAAGACGTTTGCAGGAGCCTCCTTTTGCTACTGGGGAAACGCAGCAAAATACTAATTTATTTGATTTATTTATTTATTCGCATTTGTTGAGCGCACAGCAGACCGAAGACATTGTGACGCTAGTTACAGTGTTGCTTATACTTAGTTGCACACAGTTCATGTCCATACGGTTACATTGGACGAGATATACTTTTTTACAGATATTCAAGAGCAGCAGGAGCATATGAGAACGGGGTTAGTTGAATAGGGCAGTTTTGAGATTTTTTCGGAAGGAGAAGAGAGATGCGTCAGCTCTAAGGTCAATAGGTAGGGAATTCCAGAGTTCAGGTGCGAGGAAGGGGAAGCCTATTCCTCCTGCTTTAGTTCTGTTGATGCAAGGTATTGCTAGTTGATTCGTGTATTGTGCTCTTCTTGGTCTTGTGGATTGATATCTACCTATCGTGCCAGATAAGTAAGAGGGAGCTGTGAGGTTGATGCATTTATGGGTGGTTGTGAGAATTTTGAAGGAGATACGGTCTTCGACTGGGAGCCAGTGAGCTGCCTTTCTGGCTTGTGCGATGTGTTCTCTTTTTGGTATACTGAGGGCTGCTCTGAGAGCGTTGTTTTGGGTTGTTTGGAGCCTAGATACGTTTTTTTTGGAGGTTCCGGCTAGGAGCGCATTACAATAGTCTAGTTTGGCTCGTATAGTCGCTCGGGCGATGGAAAGGCAGTTATCCTTGGTTAGGAATGGTTTTATTGCATTAATGAGTTTAGTACTCAGTGCTGAGGCCGAGACTATGGCGCTGACTTGTTTGTCCATGGATAGCGTGGCGTCTAAGTGAACCCCCAGAGTTTTGACTGAGGATAGGACTGGGATGATACAATTGTCTATGTTGAAATTAATGTATAGTGGACTGAGGTTGGAGAGGGTGGATTTCTGTCCTAGAATGAGGATTTCGGTTTTATCCCCGTTCAAGCAGAGGCCGTTGGTAGCCATCCATGCTTGTATGGTAGAGTAGATTTGCTGTAGGGTAGAGGCGTCTTGGTGGTAATTCCCTGTCAGGGGGAGGAGAACCTGGGTGTCATCGGCGTAGTTTGTGTAGGTGATCCCCAGCGCGTCTAGTTTATCAAATAGTGGCTTGGTAAAAAGATTATAGAGCGTGGGGGCAGTACAGGAGCCTTGTGGCACACCACAGTGGATGATGGAGGGTGCTGCATGTGCTGTGTTAGAGAACACTTTCATAGCTCTACCCTCCAAGAATGATGTTACCCAGGATGCTGCACCATTTGAGAAGTGTGCAGCGTGTGTCAGGTGACTGGTAAGAGTAGTGTGGTCTACCAGGTCAAACGCAGATGAGAGGTCTAGGAGAAGGAGGAGGGCAGGCTTGCCTTTATCTTGCCCCACTTATAACTTGACATTACAACGTACACCACCACCTAGGAGGAGGAGGCAAAATGTGTGGTTTTACAGTTTTCAAAAATAAGCCTGGGTAAGGCAATATTTGTATTCAGCACCATGCAACAATCTTTGGCTTATACTGCTAGTTTGACTGTTTCCTCACAACTCGAATTTGCGCCTTTTTTGGTTTTGACTATTAGGTGGTGGTAAAGTGCCACCTATAAGCTGAAACGATTGCATTTGCATTGGTATACAACTGAGGGAGATTGGGATGTGAGGAGGGACACAAAGTGTGTAGGTGTTGTTTATTTATTTACCCACCCATTACCTGCCCAGGGCCATGCTAATCCCTATGGCCATCCCCACCCACTTCATGCCCCTCCCCTCCAAACACACATCGTCCTGGTATCTATTTGAGCAGGATGTATGAAGCCGTAACTTTAAACGTTGTGTTAAAAGTGCCTACCAGTTTTATTTTAAAGCAGTCTCCAAAGAGTTTATGGCTTAATTGCAGCTTCAAATGCTCCACTGGTGTAATAAAAGGTGTAAAACAAATGTCTTAAATAAGTATGCTTCTACTCACTTGCTTTATAAGTAGTATGTGTGTCCTTCACTGAAGTCCTGCCAAAATCAAGCATTGGCAAAGCCAACTGTTCTTGCACAATTTAGTAGCGTTTACCATTAATGGGCAGCCATCAATGCAGTGACTGAAAAATGCCAAATTTTGGGAGTTGCACGTTCAGATACCAGCCCCTCCCAACGATTTAGACTGCCGAAAATAAACGTATACACAGGAAACAGACATAAGTGGGTACAAGGGGTGGTTAAGTTGGACTTATAATACGCTGTTGCCATTTCCTTTTTGTATACCAATAAAGCTCTTGTTCTTCTCACAAAGCGTGCACCAGGCCATTTTCCTCAGAGGATTGTTATTTTCCTGTCTGGTTGTTGGAGGTTTTACCTACAAAATTGGTGACCCTGACCTGATCCCAGATTCCCCCACAAGAATGGATGATTTATGGCTGCAGATCCGGAGGGGCAGCGTTCACCTGCAGTGACCAGTCCCCATGTGTGCACCTTGGAGAGGTTTACATGAGCCGTGTTGTCAGAATTCCTGTCTGTTCTTTTAGCAGGGCGCTGTCCCCGGATTGTGCAGGCCGTTGATGGGATCCCATGAGAAAGGATTTCAGGAGACCGGGCAATTGCATTCTTTCATTTTGTGTGAAGAGAGGATTCCTGAAGGAGGTACAGAAGACTCTCGATAAGATAGTGGGGATTTAAGCTAAGAGTGGGGCAGAAATACAGTCTATTATTGTATATCATTGCAAACAGTTAAAAGAGAACGAGATCGAGAAGGAAATGGCTCAGAGGACACAAATAGAGGAAGCAAAACGGGTGCAGAAGAAATTAGCAAAAGTTGCAAATAAGGAAGGAGCAGTAAAGGTAGTACAGATAGAAGGGCAGGCAGAGACCAGAGGGATCCAGGCAAACATATGACTGGCACTTGGGTGGGGAGGCGGTTACGACTGGAATGGTGGGTATACACCCCAGTACCAAGGAGGGTTTCCAGGGAGGTATTAGTGAGGAAGAGGGGGGTTCTTTGGGGCTCAGGGAGAACCAGGTGGTTTTGGAGGAATGAGGACAGGGAGGAGGGGCAGGACGTGTGTTTGGATGGGCCATTTCTCAAGAGAGTGTATGAGTAAACAAGTGATTGCATACCCTCAGAAGATGTTCCCATACCCTCTGGGAGGGCCCACCTCATACCCCCAGCCTTATTTACATGTGCCCCTAGCAGTTCTATATGGTGTGTCACTGCCTACAGCCGCGCATGCTACCCCACTGTCATTTCTGCAGCTGCCAGTACCAGGGTCTGGTGGTGCACCAACATACGCAGTATACCCTGGCCAGCAACAGGACCCTCAAGTGCAGAATAGTACTGCAGTACCCAACGGCACAGTGACGCATTATCAGGGGGCTAGTGTCGTTGGAGAGAACCCATACGATTTTCCAGGAACAAACACGTACCCAGACTAGGATAGCCCACAGAAACACTTAGTTTGCCCAGTTTCATTGGTCACTACCAACCCAGAAGAGGAACCCTTGGTAGGCGTGGAGGTAGGCAACACACCATTTATTTTCATGATGGATACATGTGCAACAAAGTCGTGTATCTGTGAGGGAGGATTCTCTTTGTCAGGCAAGGTAATGGACATACAGGGCTTCTCTGGGACAGTACAATCAGTTCTGTTTACAAAAGAATTACCCATTTAAATAGGAGAAAGGCACACACCAGCAGTTTCAGCAGGTTTCTGTCTGCGAAGCATGGAAATATCGAAGTCCTCCAGCACCCGCCTAACTTCAGCACCTCAACTTCTGTTGTGGGGCAAACAGAAGATAAGCAGGAGCCCATGAGCCATATCGGCATCGCTATCCCCCATCAACCACTCTCTGTACCATGGGTAATAACTTTATCTTGTGCGCAGCAAATTCCATCACCCGCCCCTCCCCCTTCCTTCCACCCACTGTCATCTTATCCCCAAGGCCCCCGATATGCCAAATACCTCACTGCATGCCTTTTAAGGCTTTCCGCCCCTCCGGTGTAGTCGTGGCAAATCTCCTGGCACTGAAGGACCTGAAATTGCTAGATCCTGAAGAGCCCAGGCCTCTGCATACTCCTCAGAAGCAAGGGTCTCCCACCTTCCTATCTTCACAAGTAACAAAGACCCTGCTACAGATCGGGCCACCGGCCTATAGCAAGCTCAGTCCCCGGCCCCAGCAGCCAAGATGCACGCCTGCTGACAGGCGCACAGTCAGGTTGCCCCAAACCCAACAAACCCTCGGCTCCCAAAACAGTGCACACAGTGTCCAAACCCAGGCAGTACACAGCTACTCCCTTCCATGCCGAACAATGGCTAGAAACTACATGCTCGGAGTGCGTACTGAGCCCTCACCTTCTGTAAGCCAACACTGCTCCATCCCCAGCCCAACTACCACACCCAACAGTCGCATTAGACCAAGCAGGAGGACCCTCACCCAACTGACTACGATTACTGCTCCAGAGATCGTACCTGCGCCGCCTACTAATCCCTGCCATACAAACCCCAAGGGCACCATGTCAGCCTTGGTGCAGCCGAAACCCGACACCCATGCATCTCTACGTGTTCCCTCCGATCGGCTGATCTAAAAGCCATTTGAAGTGCACCCGCCTATGAGACCATTGTCACTCATACCAGAGACGAATGCTGCACTAATTGTGCACCAAACTCATTCATCGGCTGCTAGCCTGTGCAACACCCCAGGCACCTTCCCCACAGTGTCACTGATCTCCACCCCCAATCCAAACTGCATAAACATTATCCCAACAATGTCAAGCTCACATTTATGTTCTGATTCTAATGTCCCGATAAGCACGGTTATCTCTGTGCCCAATCAGAGTACGTGCAAAAATGGCCAACACTGTAACATCCCAGTAAAATATGTCTCCTTGCCTAGGCTCTGCAAGGACACAAATGTTAAACTTGCCAAATATGCTACCATGCCGCCACCCTCCATTGTCAGAAATTGTGTAAGTATGCCAAATGTTGCTAATGCACCCATCAATGTTAATACTGTCGGTATACCGGCTCCAAATGTTGATAATGCATCCTTCCTTGTTAAGTCTGTTAGTAGGCCTGTGACTTCCATTGTGGGTTCTGAACACTTCATTACCAAAACTGCCAACACTGTTATCATACCCTTCCATGCTAATACTATCAGTATACCTGCTCCAATGTTGATAATGCATCCTTCCTCCCTGAGTCGGTTAATAGGCCTGTGACTTCCAATGCGGGTTCTGCACCCTTTGTCACCAAAACTGCTGTTAAAACGTCTATGATTCCAAGTGTTGTTATCGTACCCATCCATGCTAATACCATCAGTATTCCCATTCCCAAAACTGTTAATGCTTTCTTCCCTGCTAATACTCTCAGTATCCCGGCAATCCCCATCTGTATGATTGCCCCACTCAGGGCCAAACCTACCAACATGGCTATGGTGACCACTGATGCTAGGATGTCCACTATTGATGCGAGTCTGGACCAAGGCAAAAACAATGCATCCTCGACCCCTAACTCCTGATGCTCCCTCCTATGCTAGACCTGTCAGAAGACCTTGACCTCCAAGCCACTGACCATGCCCTTCGTCCCAACTTCAGATACACGTCCCCCTTGCCCCCCCTATCCAAACTAGGCTCAAGGAGCAGGAGCCTGCCTCGCCCCCCCTGAAAGGAGCCTTAATCAATGCCTGCTTCCTTCCGGCACACACCCTGGACAATAACAACCTAATCACTCCCCACAAACTTGATGCCCTAGCCATCCCTGAAACCTGGCTCCAAAACGCATTTTGCCCTGCTCTCTCACTAGCTCTCCCCACAGGCTTCGAGGGGTGGTCCTCGTGGCCAAAGAGTCCCTTCCTTTCAGGCAGATCAACACATCTCTTGAAGGGAATGGGGACATCTTGTCCCTTAAGCTGACCACCTCTCCCACCTATGCCATCACATTCCATATTGTTTACTGCCCCCAGGGCTCCTGTCCAGCTTCCATGAGAATCTCCTCCACATCCCAGAAGACAACATAAACATTTCATCCAAGATCATCCTGATGGGTGACCTGAACCTGGGCCTTAATGATCCCGAGCACTCACAAGCCAAGACATTCGCCAAGGCCCTTGAATCCATAGGCATCAAGCACTGTGTCAAAAATCCCACTCATTCCAAAGGATGTACACTGGACTGTAATGCGGACCTCAACTGTCTGTCTTCTATCATATCCAACTCCCCATGCCCATAGTAAGACCATCACATCATCTACTTCTCCATCCCCCATCCCAAGAAACACAAGCCTGCAACCGTGCCACTACCACCTGCATTACCGCGCAACTCTCGCAAGCTGATGAAAGAACGTTTACTGCCCTTACTGGAGGTCCCAAATCTCAAACTGCCTGTCTCCAAGGATTCGAACATCATTGCAGAACTCTACATCTCCACGTTAGCGATGGCAGTCAATTCTATTGACCCCCTGATGGTTGGGAGAGCAAATCACATTAGACACTCCAATTCATGGTTCACCCGAGATTTACTTGCACTCCGAAACAAAAAATGGATCGCCCAGTCTACCTGGCAAAAAATACCTGCCGACTCCACAATACAGGAGTTCACTAAGGTATCCAAAGCATATAAATAGGTGATTATTCTGGCTAAATCTACATTCTTCAATGCGAGGATTGCCAACACCAATCAGACTCTAGGGAAATCTTCACTATCTTCAGGGAACTAGAGACCCCAGTCTCAGCCCTACAGTCCCTCTCCAAAGATGAAGCCTGGTGCACAAATATCCAAATTTCTACGCTCAGCAAAATTAACCTACTAAATTATAAAATCTGCGACCAATCAGAATAGGCCACACACACCCCACCATATAGCCGTATCCACCTCCATGAACACATCCACCCCAGACTTCCCTCTGTTCTCCTTCAATTATGTCTCAGAACTAGAAGTTCACTCCATCCTAAAAAAACCTCAAACCCTCGAATGCAGAGGTGATGCATGTTCTACCACGATCATCAAGGACTGCACTGAAATCTTTGCTCCTTTCATTAGGTCTTTATCAACGCCTCCTTTGCCCCGGGTCTAGTCCCATCGAGCCTTATGGAAGCCTGGGTACTTCCCCTCCTAAAAAAACCTTCACTAGACCCTATGGCCCCCAAAAACTACAGGCCCATCACGATAGTCACATACCTACTGGAAGTTCTTGATAGAGCTGCATATTTGCAGGTCCAACACTTCTTACAAATCAACCACGTCCCGGCCATGGTACCGAACCAGCACTGCTGGATTTAAAAAAACAGATGGACGAGATCAGGGACGGGTTAAGCTGGCCCTGCTCCTCCTTCTGGACCTATCAGCGGGTTCCGACCTAGTGGATCACCAAATCCTCTGTCACTACCTCACTACCTCTACCCTCTTCTCACGTGAAGCAACATCATGGATCGCCTCATTCCTAGAGGGCAGAGTCATGAGAGTGTTTACAGAGCATGGGATGCTGCACCAACCCCCATTCCCTGTTGAGGCCTGCAAGGCTCCTGCATTTCCTCTACACTCTATAACATCTTCACCACACTAATATTTGACATCCTGGACACCATCAGCATAGCCTATAGCAACTATGCTGATGACACCCAAGTCCTCCTTCCCTTTAGAGGCAACTATGAAAAAGACTCCAAGGCCCTCAATGTGGCTTATTCCACCATTCAGGTCTGGATGGTGCAAACGGTCTCTGTCTAAATGGGGATAAGACAGAAAGCCTGCTGGTAGGGCCTGTGGGGACACTAAAATAACTCAACAACCAATATACAGCATTTGACATAGACAATATACGGATCCCTGTCTCATCCTCAGTCAAGACCCTAGGGGCATACCTAGATGCCACCCTCTCAATGTCACGCCAAGTCAGTTCCATTGCTTCCTCTGCAGACTATTCAACCAAACTACTGAACACGATCAAACCCTTCTTGTCCACTGAGAGCTGCCTCACCATCGCCAGAGCCGTCATAGGCTCAAGGCTGAACTACTGCAAAATCCTTTTTTCTGGCATCTTGTCAAACAATTTACAGAAAGACATTCAAAATAATACACTCCAAGCAGCCCTTAGCATCCCAAAAAGCCAACACATCATGGCAGCAAGGAGGGAAGCCCACTGGCTGGCCATTAGGGAGAGTGTTCCATTCAAAACATTGGGCATCACTCACAAGTGCCTCGCCAACACTGCGCCTCACTATCTCTCCCAGAAGGTAGTCAGAGCCTGCTTTTCCAGACCTACCAGAACACTGTATACCCATCGACTCTCATTAGTCAAAGTCAGACGTGTTAAAGCGGGAGGCACAAGTTACCCCTTCCTTTCAGCAAAGCAATGGAACTCCCTGAGTACCACACTCAGAGCAGAACATCATACTGGCTGCTCTGCAAAGCCTTCAAAACGTGGGTGTTCGAATAAGCCAAGCCTGTATGACCCTAATGCTAATTATCACTTAATGAATATGTCATCCACCTGTAACATATGTAACTGCGCTCGGGCTGTTGTGCGGTTTATAATTTAATAAAATAAATAAAGGTTGATACGGGCCTGTTGTTGTTTTCCACTGCAACCCCTGTGAGTCTACTAGGTAGGGACATCCCAAACAAGCTCAACATGACCATCTCAATTACTGAAAGGGGAGTGGTGTGTTCGACCTCTAGTATTTATTTGTTCAGTGAGGGTTATGCTGATCATAAATGCTTTGGGAAATGAAGCAGTGGCCAGAGGAATACCAGTGACCCCAGAGTTGTTTCTATATGGAATCACAGTGCTTCATAACGCAGTCCCGCAGGTGGCCAACCAGTACTGGCAGGAACCCTCTGAATTTCTATTCAGACCAGCCCTGCCCCAAGGACTGGTTGCAGGGGAAATTATCACACCTCTTTTTCTCGTCTTCCTCCCTCTCCCCTGCTAACTCCCCCATCTGCTGCAGCAACTGGCTGCCTGGTTCCCTATGAGTTCTACAGGGCACCAGGCTCCCCACCCAGTCCATCCCCTCCTCACACTTAGAATGTGGACCATAAGCCCCTGCACTCCGTGCAACCCCTATTACTTGCCCTCCTGGCCTCCCCATGGCACTCGCCTTGCCTCTGTCGTACTCTCCGCCCTCCTCCACCTCTCATTCACTTGCACCATCTTCTCTTTACCCTGCACTTCCCTTCACATCCTGCACCTCACATTTCACGCAGACCAGCACTTCTCCCAACCCCTCTCCCTCGCACTTCTTGTTATTGTACTTGCACAATCCGAATGTCACAAGGGCTAGTAGGACCATTTTAGTTATCTTTCTCCCTTGTTCCCCCGCCCCATGTTTTGTCTTGTGGTGCCTTGAAACACCATTTGTTGTATAGATACCTTACAAATATCTGATAAATAAATAAATAAAATGATCATGCTTGATATAGAAGGAGTGTTGGTGTCAAAGGAAAGGATTGTGTTAATAGTGTTGGGAAGGAGATGGTCCTATCCCACCCCCCTAGCCACAGCCAATGAGAATAAACTCTATCGAAGCCATTGGGGGAGAAGCCCCCCCCTCCATTGTAAGGGTATGAGCCTTATAACATAACAGAGCAGGTGAATAACATAACCTTTGTCTGGGCATTAGGACTCCATTTTGCAGCAAGCTCAGGCGCCATCTTTTAATAGGCCCGAAAACCATAATTCTGTGAGGATGCGGCACTCACGCCCCCGGCCTCTATCACAGGGGGACCTAGCCATCCACACACACACACACCAGGCTAGCTCCGCACAAGCCTTGTTCCCAAGGAAATCCATCCATTCACTGCCCGTTCAAATGTTGCAAATACCTAGTATCATTTCTCCAAGAATGTGCCCTGCGGAGAGCATGTGACAGAGACAGGCCCCAGCGCAAATGCCCATCTAGCTCCACTAAACTGTCTGTGTCCCCTCAACCCCCACCCCACCAAGCCAAAGCCCACCAGTGCTGACCCCCCAATCCCTTTCATGCTGATAAATATCTAACACCCTCACCTTGCCCATCCCAGAACCCCCACCATAGACCTAATCTTGGGCAGAAATATATTCTCTCAATACCAACATACGTCTGTCTGTATCATGAGGCACCAGGTAAGGTAGGCAGTACATCAAGCCCCCAGGAGAGACCCTTGGGTGCGGGGATTGTGGTATCTATGAAGCCTTGAATGTGGAGGTTGGCATACCAGTATATTATCCCTTCTTCTCAAAGGACCCCCTTGCATGTATCATTCAGGTATCTGTCATTCTGTATAATTTACCAGTTCCTGTTGTTTAGCTTAGATTAGTTAGAAATGTTTTGCTCGCCTGAACTGACCTTCACCGCGGAGATGAGCCCAGCTGACCCACGTGCACCAAGATCGACTGGGAAGCCGCAGCCAATTAGGGCCTGGCATCCCATATAGAGCAGGCCGATCTATAGGTCCCCCACCAACCAGCAACACAACATCTGCCTTATTGTAAATCATCATCAATGATGTGGTTGTCTTTTATAATGTGCTGCCCGTGTAATTTTTTGCAGAGTGCTCTCGGCAGCCGATTTCTTTGCTGGCATTTTTTCTATATAAACGTTGTTATCCTTGCTAAACTATCTCTTGGTCTTTTTCCCTGACAGGGTGCATTTTTTATAATTTTTCTTGTTATTATTGGGAAATGTGTATGAGGTGGGTGCCTTCATTTGGTGACCCCTTAGTGTGATTTCCTTAGTCCACCGTACCTGCAGCGAGATCCAGAGCCTCTCCAGAAAGGCAGTGCCCACCTACATCCGACCAGTCCCCAAAAAAACGCATAAACAGAAGAAAACGGTTCATGTGGGTTCCGGCTTTGCAAATACCCTGCTGCTCGTTGGAGCCGGGTGCAGCCCCAGGGAGAGGCCCAGGGGTTGTGGATTTTCCGCAAACTGAGGTTTTTGGAAGAACATGGGCATGTGAGTATAAGTTGCAAGGAGAAACAAACAGTGGGGTTTTGAGGGACATAGAGCGGTGTGATTGAAGGAAACATGCAGTGGTTGAGTGTGACTGAATTGGGAGGTTATTTGAAGTAAAAGCGCTTTTCCTTTTTACATGGCCATTTTCTATTATTATTTTTTATCAGACAAGTGAATAGATTATAATGAGGAGATATGGAAACCTAACCCGAAAAGGGCTAGAGGGTGGAAGCCACATTGCACTGTCTCAACCAGTGCGGAGAATAAATACGGAGATAAAAGTAGGAGCCCCATATAGTTAGAGGGCTCGGGAAAAAGTAGTGGTTGTTATTTTAACCTGTTATTTAAACTTATTATTTTGAGTGTTTTTATATGTATGGAAGAAGGCCCAGGAGGGGCAACTGTGATGTGAATGAAGAGTGAGTGGCTGAGAAAGCGGATATTGCTCTAAGCGGAAAAAGGTAGGGGAATTAAATGTATGCTTCTTGTTTTTTATGTTTCACATTCATGTATGTTTGGCTATTATACGTACACACTGGATTAAGACATATGTGACAGTGATATATTGGTTGCTCAGAAACAGAGGACCCAGGCATGGAGGGAGAGACAATGGGAAGGAGGCCTACGATTATTGCAGGAATTGTACACCTGAGCCTAAAGTGACTAGCCATGGGTATAGACACCCCGTTATCCCACATTTGCAAACACCTCCCCATGTATAGTGAGCAAATTCAAAAATACCACAGTCAGTGGGTGACAGAAACGAAAGGGGAAGGATTATCACATGCCTGGCCGGAGGATGGGTCTTTTGACAAGGGAACATTAGATCACCTGTCCATGTACCTGACAGCAAAATATAAAGGAAAACAGTTACAAAATAGAAGGGAGACATTAGATCTGTGGTGGATGTTCGAAGAGACTCCAGCCAAGGATAAAAGAGCGAAGCGGTTGGAAAAATTGACAGTGTTGGGAGGAAACGTGGGAGAAAAGGAGAAGGGGGAGGAGTTTAAAGACTGGAGGGGGGTTTCTGTACTCCTGCCCTCTATATGGCATAGTAGAAGCACACAGCACCCCAGCCAAGTTTCTCTATGCAGTAGCAATGGATGACCAATCAAGGCTTAAGATCTCAGAAAGTGATGCAGGCTGGTTCTTAAGTACAGTGTAATCCCCAAACCCCCACAAAGGAATGTCCACACACTATGTTAGTGATAACACAGTTCTTTATATAAATAAGGTTCAAGTTACATACACACACAATAACACACTTTGCGCGCAGGCAATACTATAATGTACAATATCTATGTGGTACCAAAGTTACTGCTTGATTCCATTAAAATGCACCAACTGCTGACAATCTCAATGGCATACAAATCAAATAGTAAAGTGAATCAACAATATACATAAGAGGGAAGACACGATAGATTAACAATTGGCAGAATACTGGGTCCCTACCAGTAGACACAGTTGTGTGTGAAGGTCCCCCCACCTGGGCAACCTGCAAATAAAGTGTATCAACAAGCCCACTCCATAGATGGTTTAAAATAGTCTTAGTTCCTGCTAAAAAGGTTCTACTAGCCCAATGTACCTGGGTTAGCAGAGTTCAATTTCGGGTTGTCGACGGATTCTTCTTGAGTGAACTCTCTTTAAGGCAGGAGCTACGGATCATCAAGTTCCCTCGAGGAAAGGGTGAACCCGGTCGTCAAGGGCACAGCTTTGACCTTTGCGGTGCTTTTCGATGGGTGGTCGTGGACATTCGGTGAATATGAGGCATTCTGTGCACCTCAATGACAAGGGTTTGTTGCCGCAAAGGGTACTTAATAAAGAACATAGGCCCAGCAAGGGCGTCGGGTTATTAGAGTTTGACGTCAGCGATCAGGACTCGACCACAGCTGGCTTTCGGATTTTTGTCTGCGTCTTCGTGGACTTCGGGTGGTAGGAAACCCACCAGCCGATTCTCCTCATTTCGTCGGTGACTTTGACTTTCTCCACCGGGACAAAAGTGGTCAAAGGTGATGAGCAAGGGAGTTCTTGATTTCAAAGTGTCTTAGGAAATGGAGCGTTACGACTCTGGTCGATGAGGTTACAGTGGTCCTCCGAACCTCGGTTGACAGTGGTGGTCATCGAAGGCCTCGACGTCCTGGCGCTTCACTTCAGATTCCTCAGCGGTCCCCATCTCCGGTCAGCAGCATTTCGAGGACTGACTTCCAGGGAGCCTTGGTGAAGGTTAGCTGGTGCATGATGACACTCACAACAAGGAATGTGAATTGGGACTCAGCACTCCACACTGGATTCATACCAGTTTCGGGCCGGGCTTTCTCATTCATTGTGTCACACACCAGAAACCATGCACCCATAACATGAAGTGCATATTGGTTACACACTCTATTCACCCAAGTCGCATCGCAAGGGCGTACTCACAACATACAGTCATTGGGAAGGCTACAGCCAGTCTGGCATGGACTTCCCCACAAAACCATTTAAGGAACTTTCACCCAAACGCCAGTCAGGGGAAGGTACAGAGTCAGGGCTTCCCATAACTTTCAGGAAACAAGGTAACATGCAATGGAAAGCAAGAGGCCACAGGGGCCATCTTGTCTCCCATCAGGAATCAACTGATTCCAATGGCAGGGACCTGGATATCCCAAAATGGAGGATACTCAGAGCACCTGTCAAATTCAGCATGGAGCTGCCACCAGCCCATACCCTGTTCTGGGGGCCACACATAGGTGCCCAAAAACATACAATAGGGGTGCAGGGTTGTACCCCCACCCATGGGTGCCATAAGGGTATCCCAAGGGGCTGTTCACCACAACCAAAAGGAGGAAGAGTTGCACTGCCATGAGTCCCACATGGACTCCAGTGCAGAAAACAACACTGAATACCCATGATAAAATGAGTACGGGGCAAGGACATGGAGACCCTGTCCCTCCAATGCATTTCCAGCATCACAAGGAGGAGCACAAGAAAATGTATCCATTGCTTAAAAGGCCAGCTGAAGGATACTCAAATCCAACTTTTGTGTCAGGGGGAAGTGCACCAGTAATGCCGAGCACAGCCCCACCACCACCTTACGACCCATCAACTACCACCCCCGCCCATACTGGAGTAAGTACCTGAGACCTTGAAGTGGCATTAACCACCACAAGCACCAAATTGGCTCAATTCCGAGTGGCTTTTGAGGCAACAAGATGGACTGGGGGTGGGCTGCAACCTCCAAGTGAAACCCCTCACATACCACAAGATGAATAGAAGTCAGGAGATTTCTTATTCAGGATTGACAGCGCACCCATACAGGCTGTACGAGTAGAATGAGAAGGGGAAACTTAGAATGGGATATGAGAACTTAGGATCGGTAAGAGATGAAGAGTAATGGAGTGACTTTGATGAGGTGGAGGGGGAAGCTGTGGGAGGAATACCCCAAGTACAATGGGCTACCCCAAGAGTGGAAGATACATGGAAAGGAAGACTTAGAAACAGAATGAGGAGGATGGCCCTAGGGAAAAAGAAGGGAACAAGAGTGAAAGGGGGAAAGGTCAAATCAAAATTACAAATGCCCCTTATCCACAGTGGAACAGGAAGGCACCACTACGTCCCCTGGGCAGAAATGGACAAAAACAAACCTCCTCAAGTCCCTCCCCCACTCACAGAGGGCACGGGAAAATGGATCTATGCCTTTGATAAAAATACAGCAGGGGTGCCCCTCGCCATAAGAGATATTGAAAGCCTTTTGGTATCGGCAGTGGGTGATGAAGCAAAATCAGTGTTGCTCAAAGCAGGTTATCCGGGTGTAACTATAAGTATTGATGCCCATGATGGGGCATCATTTAATAATGTTCAAGTACAAGTTTGGGATGCACTGCGCAGGACCTTCCCTGATACCCCCGACTTACACTATACAATGCAATGCACAATGGGGGATGAGGAAGATGCTGCGCAATTTATTCTTCGGGTCCAAGAAATGTGGCGTGCAGAAACGGCACTGCGTGGGACCAGTCCATCTCCCTATTTTATTTTATAATAAAGCACGGATTACCAAAGGAAGTACAGAATGGCCTTGACAAGATAGCAGGAATAGAAGCAAAAGGTTGGCCTGAGATTCAAAGCATCATAGTACACAATTGTAGGAGGATCAAAGAAAGAGAAAAGGAAACTATCCAGAGGAGGTAAGCTGAGGAAGCGAAACGCGTACTGACAAAATTAGTGAAGGTCATGGTGGTAACATCAGCGCCGCTCCTGGAGCAGAGGGGCGAGGACGGGGGTGTCTCTGTGGCCAAACAGGCGAGAATGGCAGCAATGTGGACAATCAACTGGCAAGAACAGTGGACAGGAGAGCAATAATACATGGGACCCAACTGGCAAGGAAGACCCACAAGAGGATGAGGTGGGTCCTGGTGACCGAGGGGGTGAGGGTTCGGAGGACAGGTCCTCAGTGGGGGAACCAAGGTCAACACTGGTTGTGCGGGAGGTGGGGCACTTTTCGCAGCAATGCCACAGTAGCCAGGTAGGAAACTATCAGTACAATCAACCTCATCATAACCAACAGCCTTACGGGAACCCCCAACCAAGGAGCCCACACGGGCCAGCCCAGAGGGCTTTTGAGATACCCCTACCCTATCCCCAATTGCCACCACAGATGACTGGTCCTAACATTTACCGCCACCCCCCTCATGCGATGCAGGCACCCCAAACTTGCCCCAATCTACAAGCAATGCACAATAATAACCCTTTCCCTACAACCCCAAATGGCGCACCTTATCAGGGAGCATGCATGCTTGGAGAAGACACCTTTTCTTGCCCAGGGACAGACACCTATCCCGACTAGGACAGCCCACAGAGAGCACTTGATAGTGACTATCCACTACCTTGCATCCAGAAGAGGAACCACTGTTGGCGGCAGAGATAGAGAACAAGCAGTTCATTTTTATGGTGGACTCGGCGATGAGAAGGCATGCACCTGTGAAGGTGATTTTCTGTTATCTGGCCAAACTTTTGATATGTAAGGATTCTCAAGCACCCTTACTGTACTATAAAAGATCCTCTGTCAACTTATTAGGAAGAGATTTACTCAGCAAATTAAACATGACCATATAATTTACCGAAAGAGGGATAGTCTGTTCCACCCCTGGCAATGTTGATAATACATGCCATGGCCAATGAAGTAAACGTGAGGGGGATACCAGTGAATGCCGAAATGTTTATTTATGGAATTTGAGTGCTAGCTAAAGCAGAACCTGAACTTACTAGAAAGGAATGGAGAGTACCATCAGATTTTGGCTTCCGCCCTGTAGCCACCCCAGAGATGGTTGTTGGTACAATCCTGTCCTTAGATTTGGAAGGGGTGCAAGTGTCTGCCAAGAGAATTTTTGTAATAGGTACAGACATTCATTGGTGCGAGTGGCGCACAGTGTTATGCATTGACCCCAATGTACCATTGCATGAGTTAACTGATGAAGAATTGTTCACTGATGATGACACTGACAGGGAGATGGTGTTCGAAATTAGTATCCCTTGTGATATTATGGTACAGTACAGAAAAGTACCAAGCCTCCTCATGGCTATCGTCAGCAGTCCACCACCCTTTTGTGACACAGACACGCAACAAGTACCATCCCACCTGTGGACCACAAACCCCCATGATGTGGGATTATTGAGAGAAGTGACCCCTGTAAAAATAACACTGAAGCCGGAGCCATATTACCCAGAGTGAAACAATACCCCTTGTCCAGAGAGGCAGAGGAAGGGATTCAAGAGACACTGCAAGCACTCCTAGAGCAAGGAATAATTATCCCCTCAAACTCTTCATGTAATACGGCTGTGTACCCCATTAAGAAAGCGACAGGGGGAGTAGGCATATGATACAGGACCTCCGCCCCTCAATGATATTGTTCAAAAGGAGTTTCCTCTTGTCACAAATCCTGCTTCCATTTTGTGCAGCATCCCAAAACAGGCCACCCATTTCACTGTGGTGGACCTCAAGAATGCCTTTTTCTCAGTGCCCCTTGACCCAGAATCACAGTATCTCAAAGCCTTTACCCTAGGTGGGAGAACTTATGAATACCGTTGTTTGCCCCAGGGGTATTGCGAAAAGTCGAACTATATTCAACAGGATATTGCACAAAGATCTTGGCAATATTCAAGTTCTGAGCACCATTATTCAATATGTAGACGATGTCTTAATCTGCAGTGAGAGAGAAGAAAGTTGTCAGAGAGATCCCATTGTCCTTCTTCAACTGCTCGCGCAAAAAGGGTGCAAGGTAGACAAGAAAAAAACTTCAGTATTGTTTGGCAGAGGTCCTGTACTTGGGCCAATTGATCTCAAAAGATGGGAAAAAAATAATTCCAGACAGCGCTGCAACAGTGCGTGCCTCTGCCAAACCGAACACAGTTAAAGACATGCAGAAGTTTCTGGGACTCTGCAATTACTGTGCGGCATGGATCCTAGATAATGCAGCATACACAAGCCCCCTCTTGCAAGGTCTGAAAGAGGCACAGAGGAAAAAACACATATCATTCGGCATTTGGACGGCAGAAATGCAAACAGCATTCAATAACCTAAAATAATGAATCTCTACAGCCCCAGTCCTAGCCACACCTAATTATGACCAAGAATTCTACCTTTTTTCGCACTCCAATGGCACCCTAATGACAGCAGTACTGACACAAAGACACAAAAAAATCTCTATGGGTCACACACCTATGGCCTATTACAGTGGCACACTCGATTCAGTAATGCAAGGTCATTTCACGTGTCAACAGGCTCTTACAGAAGCTTGCACTGTCCAAGATATGCAAGAGCATGATTGTGCAGTGTATGAAGGAGAAGGGGATGACATCCCAAAAGAAAGAGAATAGGCCCTAGGGGAGGGAGAAGTGTTGTTCGTTGATGCGTTAGTGTCCATTGACCAAGAAACAGGTGAAAGACATGTAGGGGCAGCAGTGGTGAGGATGGAGGAAGGGGAGTATGAAGTATTGATCAAAAATGCCTTCCCAGACCCTATTCAGCACAAGCAGCAGAGCTCTTAGCGTTGATTGAAGCTCAGACTCAGCATATGTAACCACAGCAGTACATGCTGGGCTTTTGGGATAGAGAAGCAGGGGTTCAGAAGAGCTGATGTGTCCCAAGTACAAGTAGAACTACTAAATAAATTGATTAAAGCACTTGCAGAAACCTCTGTAGTGGTGATAGTAAAATGCCAGACACACACATGCAGCAAAGATGAAATTTCTTTAGGAAATGCGGCCACAGACGTGGCAACAAAAGAAGCAGCGTATCTTCCCATACAAATGAGTACCCCCAGTAGTGTGCATGTATCATTACAAGCAAAGGAGAGAAGCCAAAAGCAGAGGGGTACAACGCACTGCCCATTTCCCACATGATAGAGCTGCAGAGTAGAGCCCCATCGACAGAACAAGAATTATGGATCAAACAAGGGTGTACCCAATCACCCACTAATCT
The DNA here is from genome assembly GCF_040938575.1 of Ambystoma mexicanum. Taxonomy (NCBI): domain Eukaryota; kingdom Metazoa; phylum Chordata; class Amphibia; order Caudata; family Ambystomatidae; genus Ambystoma; species Ambystoma mexicanum. The sequence continues at coordinate 745,537,605 of NC_090928.1, forward strand.
GTTGTGGAGACAAGATATAACAGGGAAGGTGTCATGCCAGTAGAGCTGTTATACATAGCATTTCGAACAACTACACTTCCCTGCCCACAGTTCTAAACAACACATAGTCACCGATCTCCAAAAGGATTGGTTCCTTCCGAACCTCCAAGAATATCGCAGCAAAATGGTGGTTGAGCGCACAACATGTCAAGTCTTCAATTCAGCGATGACCCTAAGAACACTGCAGGGAACTCTGCCCCACCCTGTACGGCCTTTCATGAGCTGCAAATAGATTACACAGACCCAAACATGGACGCATGGAGATAATTTGTATGAGAAACGTTGAAGCATTAGTGATGGTGAAGGCACCCATCACGGTAGGCTCTAGAACATGAACTTGAACTAACATTCCCCAGGGCAGCAATGTACAGTGTGAAGTCTCGTAGCCAACTCACCCTCCTAGGGCCCATGTTGCTGGTGTCTGTCAGGTCAAATGGTGCAGGCAGTTGTAACGCTAGGGATTTGCCTATTGTTTGCAGAGATCTTCTGGGTGATGATGCCCTTACAGTGGAGGAAATCTCATCAGACATGGTTGAACCACGTCCCTCTCCTGTCTGCCTCCTGCATGCATCTCTCTTGCACTCTTCAAAGTCCTTTTCTCACACTTCCTTCAGTGTAGTGTTCCCTAACAGGTTTCTGCTCCTCACCTCTGGCATATGGCAGGTGGACTGTGGGAGGGGCTCTCTTCACTGGCCCCTGAACCTCTCCCCTAGGCACTGAAGCAGAGTGTCCTCCATGCTCCTGAGCTGCAGCCCTGCATCCCGTGGCCTTCATGCAGGCTGGGGAGCCCTCTCACTTTGTCCAAGCGCACACATGTGCCAACCCTCTCATTGCTAAATGTAGCCTTCTTGACAGGCTCATGGTCACCGTGGGTTTGTAAGAACTATGCAACACCAAGAGGATAGTTTTCCAACTCTTTATTCATCTGCATCAAAGCCATAACTGCCATTACCCTCCTCCCTCCCTCCCTCTCCCTACATCACTTCCTTTCTTCCTTTCTTCCCCCTCCCTTTTGGTCCATTCTTACCCTAACATGGTGAACAGCACCTCAACAGAACATAACATTTGCCATTGTTTGTATTTAAGTATATTAATTTACATAATTAAGTATGAAATATATGTTAAGTAGGTTAAGTGTTAAGTAGGGGAATTATAGTGTGGGGAGGACTATTCGGGGGAGTGTTAAGCAGGGTATATGTTATGTAGGTTATATGTGTATGATGTATATAAGAGAGTAGAGGGTAGGTACCCTGGCGTAAGGTAGTGGGCGGATGTGGTGGCATATTAGAAGGTGTCTAGGTAGGTGGGACCACCCACAGAGGCCACACTCTTATTTTCAGGTGTCTGATCCAAGGAAGTTGTGTAGAAGTCACAGCCGGTTGCACAAATAACAACCAGAGGAGAATCGAGAGGCAACATAGCTATGATTCGGTAATCCTGCAGCATATGAAGAGACTGAGGCGAGAAATAAAAAGAACTATGAATAATATTGATAGTGAGGATGACAAAAAATTAAGACCATCAAAACATTTAAAACAATCCTATCGTAACTCGATAAGGTATTATTAATATGGGCTAAAGGAGAAGGCCGCACAAGAAATGCTGGCTGTTGCCAATAAAGGCATATAGAGACTGGAGGGGGGTATGTGTACTCCTGCCCCCTACATGGTAGGGTAAAGACACAGAACACCCCAGCAACACTCTTAGTTTCGTATAACAAGGCGAGCGGCCAGGCTTAAGCTCCCAGGAAGTGATGCAGACAGGTTCTTAAGTACAATGTTTCCCCAAAGCACCCACAAAGGAGTGATAACACAGTTTCATTATATAAAATAAGGTTTGCATGACTGTCATTACACAGCCCACGGTAGTGACTGTGTAGTTATGGTTAAACTGCTAATCCCATAGGAAGAGCACTTTTTGGGCCGTTTATAACTTTGCTCCCCCTGGACGAATCCTCACCAAACTTTGCAAAATACGTCTATGGCCCACTCAGAATAGATTTGCAAAGTGTGGTGAGGTTTGGTCCATGGGGAGCAAGGTTATAGGGGGGTCCCAAAATTTATTTTTTTCCCATAGACATAATGGGAAAAAAATGTGCGCACGCCTACAGCTCAAACCGCTGGACGGATTTCCACCAAACTTGCGACAGGAGCGGTGGCCTAGTACCAAAAGCATGCTTTTATTAATTTGTTGTAAATCCGTCCAGTAGTTTTTTTTAAATGACGAAAACGTGAAGCAAAAAAATGAGTGATATCTATGTGCGCTCCGCGGACACGTTTTCCTGTTCGCTCCACAGACAGGACACCGATTGGCTAATCGGCTTGCGTCATGCCCGCGGACACTCAACATGTCCACCGATTGGCTGGAGTGAGGCGTGAGCTGCGTCACATTGTCGTTCTCTCTGTTCTGCTAATCTTTTCCTACTCTCTCCTCCTCCACCTCCCTGTGCCCCCTCCCGTTTCCGATCTTTCCAACTCCTTGCTCCCTTCCACTGGAACCGCCTCCCACTTCACATCCGCTCTTCCCCCTCCTTCCCTTCCTTTCACTCTTCTCACAAATCTTACCTTTTACACTCACCTCCCTAGCACCCTTCATTTCCTCTCGTTCTTCTCCCTCACCTTCATTCCTCACCTCATACCACTGCTCTTCCCTTCCCTCTCTACCTCCTTCCTCCCCATCCCCTACTCTCATATAGTCACACTCTTTCCTCGCCTCTTCCTCATTCACTCTTAAACTCCGTCTTCTCCCGCTCTTACCCCCGCTCGTACCTTTCTCTCGCTCACCCTGCCCCTCCCTACTCCCTCCTCACCTCTGCAATGTTGTAAATTGTTCTTTATACTGTTTTTGAGTTATGATTCAATTGCCATTTTATGCTTGTTGTATTTTGCCTGTTCTTATGTAAAGCACTTTGGATTAAAGGGCTATATAACTTCAATAAATACAAATACAAATGCATTGTTTCGATGCACCCACCATCTTGGATCTGCTGACAGTGCTGCGGCGAACAGAGGCAAAATACAATTTTGGGGAGTGTGTTGGTGTGCGGGAGTGCTTGGGGAGGGTTGGGGAGTAAGAAATGGGTCAAATACTGTATTTGTTTAGGTGGCAGGTGCCCCTGATGTGTTTGCCATGTCTGCGGTCTTCGCGGCTGTTCGCGGACATACTAAATGCACTACTGGCTATTTTACTTTAGTATGATGTTGGTTTTGGGTTGTTAGTAGAGCATTGATTGTAATTAATATCCCCTATAACCACATTCAAAATGTTTGGTAGCATAGGTGTGTTATGCTGCTGTGGTTGTGGCCAGGGCCTAGAGTCTTGGGTGCATGGCCTACGTCCTACGGCCTTCGGCCATGCACCCAAGACTCTAGGCCCTGGCCACAACCACCACACCATAACACACCCATAGAATCAAACACTCATCAAATATCCACAACCCAAAAGTGTGTGTACTGTTTCATTTGTAGAGTTTGTATGTGAAGTTTTGGCTAGGCTATGCAGTTACACTGTAGAGTTTGTAATAAGGACTGCAGTGTTTGTGAGTCTATTTATTTTATACTTACTGGTTGAGTTTTTTGTGGTTGTATGCAGTTTTTTCATGACATGGGAAACTGGACCAGACATACTTTTTCGATCTCTGTGATAAAAGAAAAGATCATATGTAAGAGTAGGGAGTTCATAATGAGCTATTACATGGCATAATAGACATTTCTGTATTTTTTTCTACCCTCATATTTAGTACTTTACAAGTACTATAGTTCAAACCAGTTTACTGCGCAATTTTCTCAGTTTCTGTGTTTGTTTTCTAAATCATTGGGTCTGTGGGAAAAAAAAAATCCATGCTGGATTAAAAAAAAAACCTTCTATGTTGTGGTACAATATATTTCTTTCATTGTTTTACTGTTTCTTGTTTCTTGTTAATCTGCTTTCTGTTGGCTTGTTGCAGATTTCTGGGGCAATTACGTACCTGTTGGCATATTCTAATTGTTTATTTCTACTGTTATGTTATGCTATTCATTTATCTTTTGGGTTGTTACAGATGTTTTGGGGCAGTTAGATACCTGTTGGCGTATTCTAACTGTATATTTCTTGTTTGATTTTAGTGGTATTTATTTTTCTGTTTGCTTGTTGTAGATTTTTTGGGGAAGTTAGATACCTGTTAGCCTATTCTAACTATATATTTCTTGTTTGATTTTAGTGGTATTTATTTATCTGTTTGCTTGTTGCAGAATCTTGGGGCAGTTAGATAGCTGTTGGCGTATTCTAACTGTGTATTTCTTGTTACATTTTAGTGGTATTCATTTATCTGCTTGCTTGTTGCAGAATCTTAGGGCAGTTAGGTACATGGTGGTGTATTCTAACTGTTCACAGTTTTGAAGTTGAAGTTTTGTTTATGTTCATACACAGATTACGTATTAAATTTTGGTTTTAAGAATATTAAGTAATCGTTTACAAGATTTGCTGGTAATATCTGCTTTAAAGTAAGGATAGTATCATTACATTTGAACCATCCACAATTCTTTTTTATATATGCAGTGTAGTGACCTGCATTGGTAGTGGTTCCTGCGTGGTAGATTATACCTATTGTTGTGAAGGTTTTCTTACCAAGTGATACTTGACCATATGTGAATCCAGTCAGTTTACAGTTGTTTTTGATACCATCTGAATTGTAATGTAAAAGCATTAATATTATGTATTTACTATGTGTCTGTATTTGTAAGGTGGAACAATCATCTGAATTGCAGTTAGTACAAAATCTGCCATGGTTTTCATTTTGTTCCATTTGCTGAAATGGAATGGATTCACAGTTAGGTATGGATACATACACACAGCGTTCATTAGGGACTTGTTCCTGTGCCACAAGGCAGCAGAGAGTGCATGTATGTTTTCACATGCATGAAATCTGGAAGATTTCATTTATAGGTATGTTTTTGTTTTCCAGTACTTGTAGTAAGTACATTAGAAATTATAGTGGCTCTTCTTGTGAGTTTATAGTGAATTTGACAATTCCAGCACAGTAGTCCAATTCTTGTCTTATTCCATGAACACTGTAAGTGTTGTCAGGATTTTTGGTTGCATTTCTATGAAGGGCTAACATTTGCAAACACAATTGGTCTGTACTGTGTAAGTAAATGTTCACAATATTTGGTGGCAATTGGAATAGAATATTTATTGCTACATTTGCATAGTAATTTACAGCAGTTATATTTGAAAATTTGAATGGACCTGACAGTTCTGTGTCAAAGTCATTTGTTTGGAGTGTGTGTTGCTTCTTTGAAGAAGTAGTTGAGTTACTTTGACCAGTAGATTCTTCTTTGGTTGTGGTACTTGATGAAGTATTAGTTTCTTTTGTTTTCCTTTGGAGGAATCACAGTGAGATTCTGTATTGTTTCAGTTTGAAGTAGTTTTCTTTTACAACGTTTTCCTTTTTGTGGAACAGGATAGGTTTTTAGATAGGGGTGTAGAGTGAACGCAGCCTATTGTATTCTAGAATGCAAGGAATATCTGCATTTACTTTACTTGCATTAAAGTTGATTAGAAATAGCCCATCAAGTGTACTTAAGTGTGATAGTGCTACATAGCTCATGCCTTCTTTAAAGATTGTGCCACCAATATATATTAATGCTTTATCTAGGTTAAGACCTTGTGATTTGTGAATGGTAACTGTGTTAGTGAAAATTGTTCTCTGCGTACATACATGACTTTGAAAAGAAGGAAGCGTGCTGTTGAGCGTCCTATCCTTTTAACTTCTGATAGTTTGTCAAAGAGAATATTGACAAATTGAATGTTGTTGTCACGTGGGTATGTTTGAAAGCCAACAACTGTACCAAGTGCTCTATTAACTAGTCCTTGCTCCACGTCAAGGTTACGTTTAAGCATTACTCTACAGTTTAAAGATAATTTTAATATTTTCTGCAAACCAGCTGTGTTAGAGATAGAGTTTACTAAGGTATTTAGTCTTGTTGTGGCTTGTTGACACATGGGTAGTGTCATACCATGTACGTCCAGTTTATCTGTGGAGGAAATTTCAATTATTGGTTGCATTTCATTTTTCAACATTGTTTCATTTAATTTTGAATAGCTTGCAAGAGCTGGAATCAAGGACATACAATTGACATGTTTGTGTGCTAATTGTTCCATTACTTCAGTAGCACATGACATATGGCCATAGAGTGCATGGATGTGCCTGGTTTTTAATATTGATTGTGCTTCTTGAGATAGTACACCAACTCTAATACTTTTTAAATTGTTGGCGTATGTGAGGTCTGCAGAATGGCGCATGTTTTCTGTTAATTCTCTGTATTGGAAATGTTGCCAAAGGTTGACATTTCCTATGCTGCAAAGAGTTTTACGGCACAGTTTGTGCCCTAAGGTTGTAAAAATAGGTTCAGCTTTCACTGGTGTCAATTGAATTGACGAAGAGCTCCAAAATCAATAATGTGTTTTCCTCCAAAGAGCTCTTCGTAGTCTGTTTTGAGGACCTCTTGTAATCTGAGGTGAATCAAAGCCAACATTAGGTTGGGGACCATGCTCACCTCATCTATTAGCAGCATTTTCATTTGAAACGTCTGCGTAGTTCCATTGCAGCTTCTGTGGAAAGTTTGTAATAGTCTAATTTGTTTTGGTGTTCTACTGGAAGCAGTAGTAATCAGTGTAAAGTGACACCGCCTATGTTGTAGGCAGCTAAACCTGGGGGGCAGTTAAAACAGCTGACAGTTTATTGTTTGTCAATTGTTGAAGGAACTTGCTGATGATTTTGATTAAGAATGTTTTGCCTGAACCAGCTTCACCACTCACGTATAGCAGTATAGGTTTGTAGTCTTGGCAGGTACAGATTTTATTTTCATGTTCCACACCATGTTCAATTTGTTTTGTTATTTCTTGGAAAATGCTATGCTGCTCATTGTTCAGTTGTGATTTCAGTACACCAAAGTCTTCTGTAGCTTGTTCATACTGACACATGGTGTTTTCTACTTCTAACATGGCTAATTCTGCCTCATTTGCTATTAGTGGCTGTCCAAGTGGTTCTTGGCTTCCTGTTACAGAAGGTTGACTACTGTCGGGAGGGAGTGTCCATTTATAGTTGGGCCTGGAGTTCTTCTTCGTGTTGCTCTTCATTGTGCAACATTGTTTGGTACTGTGTAAAGTTTACGTCTGTTATAGTGCTTTCATTTGCTTTGAAAGCGTCTTCATAGGAGTCATATGTATCCAGTAACTCTTCTTCTTTTCTCCATGGTTTAAAAGGTTGTAGCAGGGACATGTAATACAGTTCTTTATGTTGAAGAGTTTTTAATGACAATTTGATATGATTATTTAAGCTGCGTTTGGTAAGTTTCACTAAGCTGCTTTGGTTAAGTAGGCTGTGACATATGCAACTGCAGTAGAATTGTCTGCAATGTACTGCATATCTATGTTTGCATTCCATAGGAGGGCAATGATTAAATTGTAATCATTGATGTATTTTGATCCTTCTGTTCTTTTTATGTAATATGCGTTCTTAGGTGATTTACCTTTGACACTATGTCTGACTGAAGACATGAAGTTGTTTACTTGACCTGGTGCTGAAACTTGTCTAGGGAAACCAAAGCGGCATTTGGTGTAGTATTTCCCTTTTTTTTATATTTGCGACGACAATATTTCCCACATTTGTGTCTTTGAAATTGTCAAATTTGTGCATGAAGGTCACTATGTATTGTTTGTGAAGGAATTTCACAAGTGACATATTTTTGGATGAACTGCAAAAAAGTGGCATCACTGTCCTGACCAAATTTAGGAGCCTCTTTAATCTATAATAGCATGTGGATGTGTGGTGCTCCTCTGGCTTGGCATTCTTTTCTCCAAATGAAGTGTTGAACTTCTCAGAGGGGAGGAACAGTCTTATTACAAATAAAGTGTAGCATAGCAATGAAGCGATGATGGAAATATCTTGATACATTTACAGGATCGAGAGAGCAGAGTTCTCCTGGTGTTTTAATATCTATGTTTGTTTAGTTTTTGTTTGCTATGCGTAGGAAATCGTGTAAATCTTCCCAGGCATATTCTGCACAACTTAATGTAACAAACCAAGTGGGTGGTCCAAGGTTTCTTATCATACAGCGTACATCTCCGTGACATCGGAACCAGTATTCTCTTATACCACGCATGTTTGCTAAAAGATTTGTAATATTTGACTGTAAAACCTCACCTTTTTCTTGCACTTTTTGTAATAATTGCATAGCTGACATATTTTGAAAATGGGTATCTGATTTTAATGTGTGCAACTCCATAGCATAGAGTTGCTAGTTCACTTTCAAAGAGAAGGTGGAATATGTATTCCACATTGTGTCTGAATCTGGGGTTGAATACATTCGTAAAGAGTGATATTCTGATGCTGTTATCTGTGTAGGTATATCATCGTATTTCCTCCCTTTCCAGTAGTAAAGAGTAGAGGAAAGGCCTGTGCTTCTGTACTATTTTTCACATATGCTGATAGGAGATCCTTTGGCTTGTCGCATTTGGTACGTTTCCAGTGCATCATCTATAGTGTTTTTACAGTGTAAAGGATGAATTGTATAATGGTCTAAAATTTTGAATTCTGTAGCAGGATTTAGAAGTTCAAATTGAGCAGTTTATGGTGACACTTGAATTATTTCAATGGTTTCTCTCCGGTTTTCTTCAATATTAATTTCTTTGTATTATTCATTATTGTTTTTTTAGATATTGCAGAGCTTGTCTAACTTTATGTAAATCCACGAGTTATTGCCAAATTCTTTTGTCTTTTGTAGGTACGCCATTTACTAAGACAATTAAAGATTGATCTATTGGCGGTTGCACTCCTAGAGTGTGTATATTTTCTTTGAGATCTAATGGTAAATAAACTACTTTGCCACAAATGCCTTTCACAGATTCAGAGGGAGGTAATTGTGCTGTTTTTGGTTGGAGGCGTATTATTGTTTGAAATGGGTGCACTGTTTGAATTATGATGCTCTCATATAAATTAAGGGGCCGATTCATGGAACAAACTTGCAATGAAAAAAGTGGCGCAAGCTGGCTCAAGCAGGCGCTAGCGTGAAAAATGAAGCACATGTGTGTGATTCATAGAAGTCCCTGCGCGTGTTTTACCCGAAATGTGCGCCAAACCTGTGTGTGGCGCACACTGGCGCAAACGTCATTGCAACATCCCGAACGCCGTGCGCGACACGCACAGGGAAAGCACACAACGTCCGCGCACACACCAAAAAGGGGGTGGGACACGGGGCGTAACATGCGGAATGGAGAACAACGCGTGAAAAAGAAGGCGTAACTGGGGAAGTACTGCAGGGAACTACACGGAATGCCCACACGCATGCGAACAACCCGTATTCATGGATTCGAATACGGGAACCCCGCGCACGGCAAAAGACGCGCATAGGCGCCAACGCGTCCGCCACACGAAGGCAGGCGGAAGCGTCCCTGCGCACAGTATATAAGTGCGCACAAACAACAAACACGTATATACAGCTATGATTAATGCCCCATTTGTCGCAGCACTGATCGTGGGACAGAGCAGGAGGACGAGAATAGCCAGGGTCCACATTTTTTTCACCCCAGACAAGCCTTTTCGGGATGCCTGACGACCAGGTCTACGGCAGGTATAGGTTTCCACCTCGTATCATTCTAGACCTGGTCAGGGAGTGGGAAGATGACCTTACATCACCCACCCTCTGCTCCCAAGCATTGAGCCCCTTGGAGAAGGGGCTCAATGTCCTGCATTTTTTGGCCACTGGATCATTTCAGCGGACCACTGCCATAGTTGGCAGGGGGTCTCACAGGCCACGCAGTCACCCTGCCTACACCGGGTCTTGGCAATCATGACAGCGCGCCCCTCAGTCCGCAGGCACATATACATGCCCAGAACACCCGCAGAAAGGCAGGCCATTGTCCAGGACTTTTACAGGGTGGCACACTTCCCCAAAGTACTCGGTGCCATAGATTGCACCCATGTGGCCCTACGACCACGTAGGGCCACTGAGCACATCTACCAAAACCGCAAGCACTGGCATTCCATCAACGTGCAGGTGGTATGCGATGCAAAGGGAATCATCACCTCTGTCTATGCAAACTACCCTGGCTCCACCCATGACAGTTTCATGTACAGAATGTCCGCCCTGAGCCGGGCCCTGGAAGCTGGGCAACATGGTGACACATGGCTCCTAGGTGAGTACAAATGCCCGTGCACATGCATGCATGTCACACACACACACAAATACACAAACCCCAATAATCACAACCATTATCACCTCTCCAGGGGACAGTGCCTACCCTCTGAGCAACCACATGATGACGCCAATCCGGAACCCCACCACACCACCCCAGGTAAGATACAACGCGGCCCATATTGCAACCAAGGCCATAGTGGAGCACACATTCAGAGTGCTCAAGTCACGCTTCCGCTCCCTTGACCGCTCTGGCGGGCAGCTACTCTATGCACCCCCAGTAGTGTGCAGGATCATTGTGGCAGCATGTGTCCTGCACAATGTTGCAACCCGGCAGGGCGCACTGGTGGACATGGGGGTGCCCCCACATCCCCAACTACAGGCACAGGTGCTGCCCATGGGAGGGGATAGGGCGCACGGCGAGGCAGCCCAGACCCAGCTTGTGGCCACATATATCACCTAAACTCCCACCCCTGCAGAGTGTACACAGGCCTGGCACATACCAGGTGACAATCGATGATGACAAAGAGACAGTCAACTGTCACAACCTTACCACCCTGAGAATGTTGCCATGGAAGTGCCACATTGTGTGCATCCCTAGCTACTTAAACATAAGCAATCCTGTGTGACCAAAAGGCACACATGCAAGGTGTGAATCACACAGACCTGCAAAACAGGCCATGACCATCACTGGTATGTCACCCAAACCCTCTCAAACCACAACATGACATGGCAAGCAATAGCAAAACACCAACACAGTACCAATAAGGTACACATTGACATGTGAAAAATGTAAAGTGGCATCAGACAATGATGCCTGACATGGAATCAGATGAAATGACTGACCAACAACCTCCCACCCAAAATAAGTCATACCCAAATGCATTCCAACAGTTGTAGTTGTAACATAACAATGAATGCCTGTTTACATGCACATTGTACATTGCAAAATCAACACTGCAGATTCCGTGTGCTGTGTCCATCTCCTGCAACACACTGCTTAGCACACAGCATAGTGACCAGCCATTGTGTGTGACGCACACCCTGAGCATCACATCAAAACGACAAACTACATCAAAAAGCAAATTATGCATGTACAGGATCCACAAATGGTCATAGATCGTGTGCTGCAGGGACACAGTGTGCCCCAGAAGACAAACTGAGTATACATGTGGACATGGAAGGGTGGTTGTACATGTTGCGGATCATAGTGCGAGTGTGTGTGTCAGTAGGGACATGCACTCAATACATGCATGTGCAATCAAGTGACCATCAGTGTCCTCCACACATCACATGTGAACATTGACCATGTGTACACCTCAGCATGTCAAACCACAACTATACCCTCACACCTGAAAGGTAAACACAACACATGAACAAGCATTGATCAGCAGAATACATCATGTACATAGGATACCACATTTACAATGTCTGGGTGCCCATCACACTGTAGGGCAAGGCAACTGCCAACAACAAAATACCCCCCCTCCCTCACAAATCACCATGACCCACTGAACAACTGCGCCTGGGTTATGTAGCCCTCATCCTTGAAGTTCACCTGGCCACAGGATCACCCTTCCCCTTTGTCACCATCTTCCACCTTGTGTGTAAAAACACCAAATCAGAGAGAACTCAAAGCAGGCCAACACAGAAGCCAAGAAAAAAGCCTGCAGGCAGCAAAACAAACCAGAAGAGCCTCCAGTAGATGACTTGAAGTAGCAGTATGTCACAAAGCCCAAGTACTACCACAATGATGTAACAACCAAGGTAGCACCGTAAAACAATGTCACAACAGGATGTGTACTATGTGTGGTATATAACATAGAATGATGCACCACAAACTGATGTGTACTGTCACATCTCACGTGTACAGGTGCAGGAGTGGCACGAACCAACCAACCCCACCGTGGTCTGGGTGCCTGCAAGCTCAAACTCACACAGGCCTCTGAGACCCTGGTGGGAAGGAGGGTCAGGGATATGCAGTTGGGACAGGCATTGGTATACTGGATAACCGGAATGAGGGGCGGGGGAGGGGATTAGGATTGACACAGGAAAGTAGGGAATGCACAAAACTGTACTACTCACATTAACACATACACAATTAGACCAAACGTGCACATAGTACCAAATTACTCAAATGGAAGTCAAAGAGAAACTTATCTCTGGGGTGAGTGCTGGCCTCCTGCCTGCGCACTCTCTGGTCCGGTAACAGGAGCAGTTCAATGCTGCAAAGAGAGCCACAGTGACTAATTTGTGCATGCCCATTAAACACAAACACACCACCATATATGCCCCAAAGTAACAAACTACTCCACAAACAAACAAATTGGTGCGGTGCTTCGTACCCATACAAAACATTCCCCCTGTGATGGTTCATACACAGTCAATGCAATAAGTCAGGCGCTGGTGGGTGCGTGGCAAAAGGAAGACCAATGTGTCACGATTCACACAACATGCAATGTTCCCTGGATAAGCAGCCAGACGCATATAGCAAGGTACAACTTCAGAACAAGTCGTGTTCCACCATAACCGAAATAAAGTAGGTAGTGCATGTGTCAAAATCTACATGCAAAAGAAATGCACTGCACACAAGTCTGTCCCTCGCTGTCTGTCACTGTGAGCTGCTTCTTTCCATGTCTTGGAACGCTACATGGCTAATACAACTGCCTCAATGGACCATGTTCGACCGGAGGGTATGTGCCACTGCCCCTGCAGGTGCCCCAGACAACTTTCCCATCAACTAGCTATTAGTCCACAAACGCATCTCAGCTGTATTGTGCGCTTGAACACCAACATTTGTCCAAGTAAACCGTCAGTGCTGCTACTAAGCATGCATGTGCAACTGGCCTGGTGGAGGGTTGGCTGCAGTGTGGCCCCCCTGTGCTGCTCACCTTGCTTGGAGTCCCTTGAAACACGTCAGCTTTTTTTGGATGTATGAGCACAATCCCTGTGCCTCTGCTTGCGCACACATGCGCATGTCGGCACCACCAAACATGTCCAGCTTCCAGACGTCCAATGGGCCATGTCTGCTGGCAAAGGTGGTCTGGAGGCTCATCCCCCTGCAGAAAGGGCATGAAACACATGATTAATGCTTTAAAATCACCTGTGCGTGTCTCTTCAGGCATTTCATGACTGGACCATGTCATAGACGTACATCAGAAATCACACCATCAGTGCATCTTTCACAGGCAAAGTGTGGTACACACTATCTACAGCATGAATTGCAACAAGCACATGTACAGTAAAGATAAGAAACATACGACACAATGTATAGCAAATAATGTACACATGAATCATGAAACCCCCCATCTAGCAAAAGAAGAACAGTGGTCAATAACACTATCCCCACTAGGGGTGTTAACACAAGTAGGACAGCAGCAGACATGCCACAGATATGACAGTCCAAAGCCCTTGTGTAATAGGCTGTTACACCAAACCATCCTTGCGAGCCCATGGATAAGGGAAGCAGGAGTGGCATATGTGAGTCAGGACCCCAAGCTGCAAACACATTCACAAGACAAGCTTGAAGGGCCCAGCTGGAACAGACAGTGGATGATTTCAAAAGCCACAAAGCACCACACCGTCACATGAAAGCAAAATAGACAAGCAATTTTAAACTATATTAACTAATTACACTAACTATGAAAAACCTACATTACCTAATTAAGCTAACTATCAAATAGAAACATAACTAACTAAACTAAAAGAAAAATCAAAAATGGCCACATATGACCCCGGGCAGGGAGGTACCCAGGAGGGGGGAGGTACAGGGTGCTGCTCAACTCCCACATGCGATGATGTTGAGGAAAAAAAAACCCTCCATGGGCTAAACGCCTGCACAGCCTGACCTATGTGGGAGACACATTGTCGTCCGAGTCTGGCTCTTCCTGGAAAGGAGGACGTGACACAGGAGCCTGACCACGCCTAGCCGCAGCTTGCCCCTAGTCGGCAGCAAATCTGCCGGACGGGTGAGCCTGGTTCTGTGTGGCGATCACACGTAGGTCTGCATGCAGAATCTCCCGTGATACACGTGCTTCCTCTTTCAAGGTAGCATGTGTAACACGGAGTTCCTCCTGCAAGGCCTGGCTGGACAACTGATGCACCTCCTGGCAAGCATGTAGCTCAGCCGAGATGGTACGCTCAAGCTGTGCAAACCTCTCCTCTGACCGCTCCCTCTGGGACATCAGAAGGACACCCAGAGTGGATCTGAGGGAAGCATACTTCTCCCCCAGGGCCTCCATGTGTGCCTCTGCGTGAGCAGCAATTGCTTGACGCAGAGACAACATTTCAGCCTGGTGTGCCCTGTCTGAGGCCGCCATGCCCAGCCTGAGCAAGCGGGCCATGGACCGTGCCGCCTGCTGCTGGAGAAGCACCTGCCTAGCAGGGGGGGAGCACGGATTGGCCACACGCTCCATGCTCACAACGATGTTCTCTATTGCTGCCCCCTGGCGTTCAGAATTGGCAGTCATGTCTTGCTCCCACTCAGTATACTGCAGTTGCACGCGGTGACCGCGTTGCTGGGCTTGACCCCCGGGGGACCCAAGGACCGGGTGTCCTCGTTGTGTTGGCACCACCCGCGGCTGTACGACTACATGCCCCCGTCGACATGATGTCCCAGGCACATCAGTGACTGGTGTGGAGGGTGACCCTGTGTCCCGATCCACCACAGGCGGAGGTTCCAACACTGTCTGACCCCTCAGTGCAGGTGTCGCTGACAGAGGAATGCCCACATCAGAATCACTCACCCCTGACATATTGACCTGATGCACATCCAACTCGACATGGACGTCAGAGTGGTCATCAGGGCTGGACTCATTGCCAGCCAGAGACAAGATGGACTGTAGCACATGTGGGTTTTCGTGGCCTACCACCCCACGACCCCCACTTGTGCCAGGTTGATGTAGTGATAACAACCCTGTGCCTGGCATGACAACACCATTCGCTGGCTCCATTGCGTCATCATCTGAAAAGTAGAGAGAAAAAAGGTCACTACACATGCTAGAAGCACACAACCCACACACACACAGACATCACACAGACACCAAACACATCAAGCAGACATGTCACACACGAAAGAGAACCTGCCATGCATGCTGGGTCAACTTGACATTTCTTCTGTGATTAGGCATGTAGAATGGTGTCATATTGCTCAGAAGTGGGTCGATGCAGTGCAGCAAATTTGTACGTTACTGACTATCTACATGTACAAGTACTTCATGATGTGTATCTGAAAATGTGAAGGCAGTGCAAGGTCAACTTCCGGCATCACATGCAATGTGCATTCAATCGGTAGAATGGCTGCAAGCAAACCACCCCTCCCCCCAAGTGCAAATGCAGGGATGCCTTGCATGGTATCAAAAGGATGACCATAGACCTGTGTATTCACAGACAGTGTTGACTAGCATCAACTGCATCATGTGAGTCAAGTGAAAACACAGCAAAAGATGATGGGACAGTAAGCAGGACACATGATGCAACCTCCGGAGTACACCCACGTGTGAAGAAGGCACTACACCAGTTGGACAGAGTCATTGGCCATTAAACAGGCTGAGGCATGTGACCCACACAGACTGTCACACCCTAAACATGTGTGCGACGCCGGACTGAGCCAGAGTGGCCATGGGAAGGTTGATGAAATGCCATGCAATGTAGGTCACCCTAGACTCCTACTACAATGATTATCCAGTCAAGGACACATAGGGGAATGCGTGGAATACACATGGAGCATGAATGGGCACTCATGTCCCTGCGGGGCATCTGACCTCTGCACAGTCCAAGTGAGACACCCTGCATCAAGTACAAAGGATGTACCACACAGCATATGTCTGGCAGATTGGCCGGTGGAAGTTAGCATGTACACAAGACGCATGAACATGCAAGTACTCAACAGCAAAATTGAAGCAGACCAGTGCAAAGGTGGAACTGGGGTGCAGAGGGGGGGTGGAGGGACAAGGGAGCATGCCTACATGGAGTACCAGCATGCATGCAGAGGACACATGCACTTCAGTCATGCTATGACATAGTCCCTGGGCTGAGAGGAAGGTCACCCCAGGCTACATGCAGAATGGCCAGTGAGCTGGAACATGGACCGGGGGGGCATCCTGGTGACCAGCATGTGAGTAGGGTGCAATAGTGGTGATGCGGACAGTCCCCGTCCACTCCACATGTCCACCATCCAGCAGAGCATCCATGCATCAGTGAAGCATTGCATTACTTGCACATCAGAACCATGTAAACGTGACATGTAGTGGTAGTCATACACAACACATCACACAAGTAAAACACATATGTCCTCAACAAACACACAGCAACACTCACTGGACTGGCATCAAAGTCCGGCATCTCTCCCACTCATTCGACAGATTCATGTGGTATGAACTCCGCAACGAGTGACTCATGTGGAGTGAGGTCTTCCTCCTCAGGTGCAGGCCCACTGCCAGTCACCAGAGTCAAGTTGTAATTTGAGGCACGCTTAGCCTTAGCGCTGCGTTTGAGGTCATTCCAACGCTTTTTGCACTCTTGCGCCGTGCGCACCTCATGGCCGAATGCACTCACATGTTCCGCAACTTGCTTCCAGTGGTTATCACGGTGGGCAGCCGTAGTCTGACAATTAGGCCCCACTAGCATGTCACGGCTGTGGTCCCACACGTAGTCCACGGGGTAGTCCAGTTCCTGGTTGCAGAAAGGCTTCTTCCTCGACATGCAGGAGGTCGTGGATGTGTGTGGGGTCCCAGCCTGTGCTGCAGGTGCAACCTTCCTCCTCTTGGATTGTGGCGCAGACCCTGGCTGGCAAATGCCGCCCTGATCAGTATGGCCAGTGGCACTGGTGGATTGAGCCAAGGGAGTGGCAGGTGGAGGGACGACCAAACGTCTGACTTGTGTCAGTGGCAGCTGGGTGCCCTCTAATGGACCCTGCGCAGCAACATCCACTGTGGCAGGGTCATTGACCGTGACTGTCCTGGTTGGCAGACTCACAACCGGGGTGTTTTTGGCTGCATCTGCCCCTGCACTTGCCAACACCCGGCTGTTCGGGGCAGCAGATGACATTACTGCCCCAGGGACACGTTTCTCGGTCAGGGCAGCCCTGCGTGCACCTACAGTTTCCCTCCTGCCCTATTGGAAATCTCCCATTGACTCTTCAAGTGCCAACACAGCCTGCGCTGGCAGACTCTGAGCCTGGGTGGTGGTGTCCACAGCTGCACCTGCAGCTACCACTACCCTTGGGCCTGTGGCAGTCGATAAAACGGACTGCCGGGTCACACGGGCGCCAGTGCCAGATGCAGACGCTGCATCTCCCGGAACCATAGGGGGTGGTGGCATGACTGCACCAACACATGGCACAACATCGTGCTCAAGTCGCGCACCCCTGCCTCTTCCCCCTCTGCGGCCACCTTGGACACCCTGGAGTCCCCCTACTCCCTGGTCACCCCGGCCACGTCCCTGACCATGCCCGCCATGAGGAGGATGCCCAGCTGAGGCGCCCCTCACCTTTGGTGGCCTCCCAACCATGGCACAGATGGAGTAGTGCCGGCACAGATGGAGGAGTGCCAATGGGAGGTGTACACCACAATTGTCCTGGGCAATTGGGTGAAGGGGGTGGGATGCAAGATGTTAACAGCCCCCCTGCACCTGCAAGGCTGTATGTGACCCCGGTGATGTAGTGACGGGTCACGCAATGCTCAGGCACCCCAAAACTGCAGTAAAACCGTGTACGCAACCCTGCAGCCTACGTGTGTGGAATTAACCTCCTGCAGTATGCGGTGGCACCCAGTAACACTAAAAACGCGTATGCGTGGGACACGCAGGCTACTATGACCTCGAAAACGGGTGCGATACACAGGGGCACCCGCAGTGGGAAAAATAATGTACGCGACTCACCGTCAGACTAGCGTGATGATGAAAAACATGCATAGCCAATACCCCTGCCAGAAGAAGAGATATGTCCTTGATCCGCTGTGAAGTTGTCATGGCGTGTGAAACAACACGAAGTAGCAACACACGTCGGTCTCCACGAAAGGCATGTACAGCGAACTGCTGGCCCCGCTCACCTTTAACCCATGCTGAGGGTTACACCCGCGCGCAGTGCATCACTTACACGTGTAGGCCCTTTCCTGGGATTACACGCATTCACATGCGGACGTGCAGTTTTTTCACGTGCTGAACCACTAGGGCCACGTCATGAGGGAAACGCCCGCACGCGTAACGTCACAGACGCACTACGCGCTAAGGGCCTTTCCTCGAATTACACGCTGACGTGCAATTATTTCACGTGCCAAATCGCTCCGTATCAAGCTGGCCACGCAACAACACACGGAAGACCATGCTCCTGCCTAGAAGGCCATATTCCTGCCCCCAGAGCCCAGAGCACGCTCCCACCTGCCATCTGCTGCTGCCTGCCTGCTGCCCATGTGCCCTGCTATTTGGTACCTGCACATCAGCCAGGGGTGCAGTTGCTGTGACCACCCCTGCTGGAAATGAAGACTCCTGACTGGGATACCATCGCTCCACAGCCCAGCCCCAGGACCCAGTTGCCCACCCAAACCTGCCTCTGGGGTTGCCATGTCTACACCATCTGGCACCACTGGCAACCCCCAGCCAGAGAGGCAGAGGGCCACCAGCTTCAGTGCCAGTGAAGTTGGTGTCCTGGTGGAGCATGTCCTGGGGCAGTATGATGCCCTCTTTGGAGGTTTGCGTGCCGACAATGAAGGACGGAAGAGGATCTGGATGGACCTTGTGACTGCCATCAATGCGGAGGGGGTGGCAGTCCGCGACATTCAACAAGTCCGGAAGCGCTAGGGGGACTTCAGGTCCAGGACCCTCGACAAGGCCCGGCACCTCTTGAAGGCAGCGGATGCCAAGGGGTGCCGGGGCCACCTGTCCGACCACCAAATGAGGGTCCTGGAATGCATATGCCCAGCACTCCACGTCCAGGTCCTTGAGAGCAGACCCGTCTGGAGTCGAGCGGTAAGTGTACATGCCTACTGATTGGACGCTGTGTGTGTGCCAGGAGTGTGCAGGTTCAACATATGTCTTTGTAGGGCCATGTATGGATGCGTATGTACAGGGACGTGAACCAGCCACATGTGATTCCTCTCATGTGTGAGACACTTCGATGGTG
The DNA here is from genome assembly GCF_040938575.1 of Ambystoma mexicanum. Taxonomy (NCBI): domain Eukaryota; kingdom Metazoa; phylum Chordata; class Amphibia; order Caudata; family Ambystomatidae; genus Ambystoma; species Ambystoma mexicanum. The sequence continues at coordinate 745,556,937 of NC_090928.1, forward strand.
TATGTATTGGCAAGCATGCTGGCCAAATGCATGTGTGGGTGCGCACAAGTGAAAATTATGTGTATGTACTGTGGCATGTTTGTGGTGTCACACATGGATGGGGGTTCATGCTGCATATATCTGCACTGTGTACATGTGCATGTGTGTGTATGTGACAAGTGTGCAATTGTGATGCAACATGGATGCATGTAACACTGACATGTAGGAGGCTGATTGCCAGATGTGACATGGATGGTAACATTATCACTGCAGTGGTGGAGATGTACAGATGCATGTCAGTCTGGTGGCATGTGTGCATGTGTTGTGCACTCCCTGTGTTTCATGTGACGTCAGGCTCACCTTCGGCTGCTCGACTGTTGTTTGTGTATGGATGGTGCTGCCTGGTGCAATATTCCTGTTGATTTGCTCATGTGTGTGTGTTGAAATGACATGTGTGTTGGGGAGTGTGATGCCATGTCTGTATTTTTACACTGCCACTTGTGTGCAACTGTCATGTGTGTATCAGTCAATTGTACAGTGCCCTGATGCCTGTGTTCTATCTCTCTCTGTCTGCAGCGTCAACTGATGAAGAGGGCGGAGAGGGTGCTGTGGAGAAAAGCGGAAGGGATCGCACCACCAGCCGGAGACGCAAGGCCCGGCTCCCCTCCCAGGTTTTCATCTCGTCGGGAAGTGAGGAGTCTTGTGCCGCGTCCCAGGCTGCAGCTGCCGAGGTTATGTCCAAGAGGCGGAGGTCAGAGGTGGACTCCTCGGCAGCAGTAGGGGAAGCTGAGACCCCACAGGGTCGGACGGAGGAAGATGGCATGGAGTCATCCAAGTTGGTGGGGGGTTTGGTGGAGCAGGAGACCGTGGAAGGGACACACACGGGGTCTGGAGGTGGGGATTCCACTGGTGCTAGTGGTGCAGGGGCAGGGACAGGAGGAAGCACAGGCTGCCGCAGAGGTGCCTGTGTGTAATCCTGTCCCCGATCCTGTGACTGCATCATCCTGCACCAGCAGGGATGCCTACGTCCAGACCCGTTTTCAGGGAGGGGATGAGCGCACAACAACTGGCCTTCCTCTGCCTGCGGACGTGGCAATCCGGGACCAGGTTGAGCCTGTCCTGTCTGGGATGGCGTTGCGTCAACGGGGCATGCGAGGTGACCTGCAGTGTTTTCGTGAAGAAACTGCACGTCATCTCGGATGCCTCGTTGACCGCGTTGACCTACTGGGACGGGTCACCAGGGCTGGATTCCTCCGTATGCTGGAGCTTGTTCTGACCCCCTCCTCAGCTGAACCACCTATGCACTAGTCGTCCTCCATGCCATCTTCCCACCCATGTATCACCTGGGTACCCTGTGGAGCTGCCTCTGACCCTGCGGCGAGGCTGGTGGAGGACACATCCCTGCCACAGTCGGGAGTCGGACGTCCAGCAGGGGTGGCCACCTCAACAACTGCACCCCAGCCGGAGGAGGACGTGCAGGCAGCAAGAGCCAGGGCACAGGCCCAGCAGCAGCAGCAACAAGGTGGGAGCCATGATGGCTCGGGGCCTTCAACATCCGAGGGGCAGGCATCGGCCAGAGAGGAGGAGGACCCAGGATTGGAAGTGTCTTCCGTGTGGCAGCGGTTGGGCCAGGCCATAGGTGCGGAGCGGCAGCGGGCGGAAGAGGCACGGCTCACAATGGTCAGGGCGGAGAACTCCATGCGGAGGGCACTGAGGCGGGCCGAGTGCCTCGAGGCAATTCACAGGGAGTTGGAGGTCAACATGGCATCGTCCCTGCGAACCCTCAGGGCCATGGAAGTGGACCGCCTCCAGGACATTGAGCAGGAGTTCGATGATGCCCTGGCCCGGGAAATCGGAAAGTGAGCCGTCGGACTAGCCCGCCGTCATTGTATATAGTTTTTAGTGTTAGGTTTCATTTTCATTTTCCTTTATTTTGGGGTGTTTGGACTTTGCCCCACACATTTGTATATAGATGTTTTATTAGGTTGTTTTTTTCATAGGTTTCTGTTCTTTCGTTGGGCTCATGGACCCTTGACAATTGATTGTACATAGTTGGACAAAATGGATTTATTGGAACTTTTTCTTTGGATTTCAATATGGATTAATGGATTTTACTTTTTACGTTTCCTTTGGATTTGCTTTGGTGGAGGGAGAGTTTGGACTATTTCTCTTTTGGATGTCTTTGGATTGGTTATACTTTTCATGTACTCATCTTTTGGACATGCTTTTGATATTTCATGTTTGCAATTTTTTTATGCTTTCATTTCATTGCTTTATTTTTCTACATAATATATTTTTATATTTTACTTCCATGTGTGTAATTCACTCATTGAGTTCATGCATGTGAAAATGTGGGTTTACACAATCAATGCCAACCAGTGTGTGTCTGTGTGACGGACATGTGTTGATGTACAAAGTTGACTTTTGGTTTGTGTCTTGAGTAGGCATGTCAGTGTGGGGTGGATTGGGAAATCATTGCGTCTCAAGACTGGGGTGGCGTGCTGTGGTATTTTAGTGCAGATGTGTGTCATGTATGGGGGGACATGACACGGGGCCTGCTTGCAGGTGCCCGTCAATGCTGGGGGTGGGGGTGCTGGGGGACATCAGTCGGGGCCTGCTGGCAGGTGCCCGTCAATGCCGGGTGGGTGGGGGTGCTGAGGGACATGAGTCGGGGCCTGCTGGCAGGTGCCCATCAATGCTGAGGGGTGGGGTGCTGGGGGACATGAGTCGGGGCCTGCTGGCAGGTGTCCCTCACTGCTGGGGGGTGGGGGTGCTGGGGGACATGAGTCAGGGCCTGAGGCTCACTGCCGGGTGGGTGGGGGTGCTGGGGGACATGAGTTGGGGCCTCCTGGCAGGTGTCCGTCAATGCTGGGGGGTGGGGGTGCTGGGAGACATGAGTCAGGGCCTACTAGCAGGTGCCCGTCAATGCTGGGGGGTGGGGGTGCTGGGGGACATGAGTCGGGGCCTGCTGGCAGGTGCCCATCAATGCTGGGGGGTGGGGTGCTGGGGGACATGAGTCGGGGCCTGCTGGCAGGTGCCCCTCACTGCTGGGGGTGCTGGGGGACATGAGTCTGGGCCTGCGGCTCACTGCCGGGTGGGTGGGGGTGCTGGGGGACATGAGTCGGGGCCTGCTTGCAGGTGCCCATCAATGCTGGGGGGTGGGAGTGCTGGGGGACATGAGTTGGGGCATGATGGCAGGTGCCCGTCAATGCTGGGGGGTGGGGGTGCTGGGGGACATGAGTCGGGGCCTGCTTGCAGGTGCCCATCAATGCTGTGGGGTGGGGGTGCTGGGGGACATGAGTCGGGGCCTGCTGGCAGGTGCCCGTCAATGCTGGGGTGTGGGGGTGCTGGGGGACATGAGCCGGAGCCTGCTGGCAGGTACCCATCAATGCTGGGGGGTGGGGGTGCTGGGGGACATGAGTCGGGGCCTGCTGGCAGGTGCCCGTCAATGCTGGGTGGGTGGGGGTGCCTGGGAACATGAGTCAGGGCCTGCGGCTCACTGCCGGGTGGGGTTGCTGGGGGACATGAGTCGGGGCCTGCTGGCAGGTGCCTGTCAATGCTGGGGGGTGGGGGTGCTGGGGGACATGAGTCAGGGCCTGTGGCTCACTGCCGGGTGGGTGAGGGTGCTGGGGGACATGAGTCGGGGCCTGCTGGCAGGTGCCCGTCAATGCTGGGGGGTGGGGGTGCTGGGGGATATGAGTTGGGGCCTGCTGGCAGGTGCCTGTCAATGCTGAGGGGTGGGAGTGCTGGGGGACATGAGTCGGAGCCTGCTGGCAGGTGCCCGTCAATGCTGGGTGGGTGGGGGTGCTGGGGGACATGAGTCAGGGCCTGCTGGCAGGTGCCCCTCACTGCTGGGTGGGTGGGGGTGCTGGGGGACATGGGTCGGGGAAGGCTGGCAGGTGCCTGTCAATGCAGGGTGGGTGGGGGTGCTGGGGGACATGACCAGGGGTGCTAGCTAGTCCCCTGTGGTGTGGGCTGCCTGCAGGGGCCGTGTAGGGGGTAGAGGGCACACCTGGGAGGACCCACACTGCCAATTCATGTGTGGAACTCCATGCGAACCCACGAAATACACGTACCCTGCTCACACAGGGCCAATCGCGTGTGAAACTCCTCGTGAAGCCCCAAAATACACGTACCACGCTCGCACAGGGCCAATCGCATGTGAAACCCCCTGCGAACCCCCGAAATACACGTACTCCGCTTGCACAGGGCCAATCGCGTGTGAAACTTCCAGCGAACCCCCAAAATGCACGTACCCCGCTCGCACAGGGCCAATCGCGTGTGTAACTCCACACGAACCCCCGAAATACACGTACCCCGCTTGCACAGGGCCAATCGCGTGTAAAACTCCCCGCAAACCACAGTAATACACGTACCCCACTCGCACAGGGCCAATCACGTGTGAAACCCCCCACGAACCTCCGAAATACACATACCCCGCTCGCACAGGGCCAATCGCATGTGAAACCCCCTGCGAACCCCCGAAATACACGTACTCCGCTTGCACAGGGCCAATCGCGTGTGAAACTTCCAGCGAACCCCCAAAATGCACGTACCCCGCTCGCACAGGGCCAATCGCGTGTGTAACTCCACACGAACCCCCGAAATACACATACCCGGCTTGCACAGGGCCAATCGCGTGTAAAACTCCCCGCAAACCACAGTAATACACGTACCCCACTCGCACAGGGACAATTGCGTGTGAAACTCCACGCGAACCCCCGAAATACATGTACCCCGCTCGCACAGGGCCAATCCCGTGTGATTCTCCCCGCGCAGCGGGGTACGTGTATTCGGAGGGGTGCGCGGGGAGTTTTACAGGTGTTTTCATGGTTGGGATGAAAGGGGCCCCTAGGGGGCCCTGACGTCTATGGAAACAAGGCGAGTCACCACACACGATAGATACACCAGACACGAGGTTGTATTCCCAAAGCTAGGGTTTTATTGCAAAGCAAAAGTCTGAGTTGGCCAACTCGGTCTCACGCCCCGCGACGTGTATCTCTAGACCTCGAGGAACGCAAGAGAGTGAATTACGTACATCAGTTACATATATACAAAATGCATATCAAACAATCAGCTATGACATGTTTAACACCCCCCCTTTATTGGGTTTCTTTGAACTTGGTGTGATGATGGACATCTCCGACCATTATGACACCTTCAAACATCTATTCTAGTAACAATTTGCAATTTGTGAGTGCAAAGGCATCTTTCACTTGTTGAATAGAACACAGCGCTTCTGTTCTTGGAAGGGAGCTACATACGGGGGGGAAAGAGTTGCATTCCGGACCTTGCTATCTATCAGGTGCGTCCTGGGAGCCGACACGCTCTAGCGGGCTCAGAAAAGGGGTCCGTAAGAAAAGCATAATTCAAGCCTTTAGCGGTATTATTCTAACATATTCTACCATATAACGAGACTGGCTGGCAGCTGTGAAATGATTAAATGCCCTGCAGCTCTACTTCAAGGCTACATTCGGGAGGGAGCCGGGTATTCTTCCTGGCGCTGCCTACGTTTGTGTTTCAGCGAACTCTTGTTATCCTCACGGCCCTGCGACCTTGTCCTTTTCACATACAGACAACAATGTTTCACAGTCGAGCAGTGTAAGCGGAAAATATACTGCGAAGCAATAGGAACAGAAAGCAATGAGCAATGGTTTAGAAAACAAAATGGTGATTCTTGTTACATCAAAATGGCGGTTCATTGGCAAACTCGAAAACCTATATTTTGTCATATCGTGCATGAGACGGTTGGCCCACGGCCACCAAAATGCGTTTGCGGTATCAACATAGAGGTATCCATATTTCTAGACTAACAAACCCTGCTTTGGCCATATGCCAAACGACTCATCTATTTATTGAAACTTCCTCTAGGGATGATGAATCTGAAGTACTTATGTCTGAGTCTTGCATGCTATCATGGACATCATTGTCTTCATCAATATCTATTGCCATCAACTCTTTTACTGCTCTCCTCTCATTTGGGTCTGGGTCAGTTCGATCATGAGGTTGTTTTTCTTTGTTATCATATGCATACATCCTTCCGTACATCCCTCAGTTACTGTTACGAAATCCCCTCGCCTCGGTGCCTCCGCCGTATGGCAACGCTGGAGGTTACCATGGAGACGGGGACTCCCGTTCTCACAGTCCCGATTCCGTGGAAGTCATGTGACTTCATTCTCATGTTTACGTCGGGGTAGGCTCCGCCCCCCTATACCTAAGAGGTGTTCAAAAGGAGCCCGCGGAGACCAGAACGCTGCTTCTAATTAGCGTTACTTGACCGGACTTACTCACCTTGTGCTGATCAATTGACCTTGGAATTCCTTCACCGACCCTTCTTTGCCTATTCCTTGGATTTGTCAACTCGGCTTCTTCGACAGTGGTCTCGTCCGTCTGCCGAACCCCTTGCCTCCGGGCACCATCCTTCTCTTCCCTTCCGCTGGCTCCGCAGAGTATTTCCTTACCTCTACAATCCCTTCCAGCCTTGCGCTAGCGGCGCTGTGAACTCTCAGCCGCCCAGAGATCTCTATTCATCACGTTTCATAGCTGCCTACGAAGAACTGCTGCCTTTCATCCCTAAAGTAAGACTGTTCTTTCTTTTTCTATCTCCTTTGTCAGTACTGTTGTATATTCGTGGTTTGGACATTTTTCTCAGGATTGCGATTCGAGCTACTGTGCCTGCCCTGCTTTCCTTTGGATCAACTTAACTGGAATACTTCAACATCATAGTGATTACTGTGCACTTGAAAGCTATGCTGAACCAGTGCACCATCCCGGACCTAGTTGCGTCCCTCATGCCGTACGGGGTAGTATCCCATACTAATTACCTATTTTTTATTTTATCCTGACTCTGATTTTCCTATCTCTAACTCTCTCCTATTAGGGTAAGCTGTCCAACTATATTCTGTACATTCTGGGATTCTGTACGGGCATAATTAAGGTTAACCCAACATTTTCTTTTTTCTCTTTTCTTAGTAGTTGCCTCTCGACTACTCTTCTTGATACCTTTTACCAAGCCTTATCAAGTCTCCTTTTCAGGTATTGTTCTCTCCTGCAAACACCGTACTTGTGTTGTGTTACCCAATCATTGCCTTGTAACAGTGTTTCCTTTTTTCCATGGCTTGGTATAGTGGTCAGGGTATCTGCGCTCTTTTGGGTAACCAATTCCTTTGCCTGTATTAACTCAAACAACAAAGGGGTGTGTTGCATTAAAGAGTTCCTCAGGTTGAGGAGGTCTGGTTCTGGAGAGTTCAATATCTTGAACATACCAGCTTAGACTGAAGGCTTACCGGAGCTGCTCCCTCTACCCTAGTGTCCAAAGGTCGAGCAACGCCCCGGCCTGTTCAACTAGAGGTGAGTAACAGAATTAGAAGCCACAATGATGGAACCCTCCGAGTCCATGGCGGAGATCCTCCGTCATCTGGCGGAATTGAGGATGGAAATGTCTTCCATGAAAAGCGAGTTTCAACAGCGGATTAATGAAATACAGTCCATGATCGCTGCTCCACCCATACAGGGGGAAGCTGCGGCTGCATCTGCCTCTAGTGCGGCTTTTCCTACAGCAGCCCAGGAAAACCCGTCTATCGTGCTCTCTGCTCAGTTCCCTTTGGCTCCGCCGAAATGGTTCTTGGGGGATCCTAAACACTACAGAACCTTCGTCAATCAATGCAAATTGCATTTTCTGTCTCGCACTACTTCCTTTCCAACATCTACCACTAAGGCAGCATTTATCTTGTCTCATTTAGGGGGCACAGCCACAGCCTGGGCAAATCCCCTCCTGGAATCAAACAGCCATGTGCTGTACAACTGTGATGCTCCCTTGGCCACCATGAGCCGGGTTTTTGATACAAGGTATACCTCACAGGCTTCCGACCTAGAGCTGCTCAAGTTGCGGCAGGGATCTACTCCCTTGCTCTCTTATTTGGCACGGTTCAATCAGTTAGCGGCTGAAACCGATTGGCCGGAAGAGAAAAAATCGGCTGTCTTTTATCAAGGCCTGTCTGAGGAACTAAAAGACACTCTTTCAACGGTTCCTGTAGTTCCCACAGTTTTCAGCGAGCTTTTGGATATGGTTCTCCAAATCGACGCTCGACGAGCAGAACGTAAAGGAGAGAAGCGACCCAATGTACCGCTGTCTGTTCCTGACCTTCCAACGGCTGGTGTCCCCACCCCAGAACCTATGCAGATAGGGGCGGTCCGGGAGCCGTTAACCCCTGCACAACGTGAATATCGTCATAGCCACAATTTGTGCATGTATTGTGGTTCCTCAGAGCATTTATTACCTGAATGCCCAAAAAAGCCAAAGAAGAAGGTGGGAAACGCCAAATCCTGACAGCAAATAGAGTCCTTACGTCAGGAAATAGAGCTTTGGAATCCTCATGTCAAAAACAAACCACATTATTCCATTTACCAGTTACCTTTTCTGGGAGTTTGAGGACTTCATTTCCAGTCTCTGTGGTAATTGATTCCGGGGCCACCGAGAATTACATAGACCACCATTTTGCCACTATAAATGGTATTGTGTTGGTGGAAAAACTGCACCCTGAGAATGTAAGCGCTGTTGATGGGTCAGCCCTAGTTTCTGGACTTGTGACTCAACAAACTACCTCTATTACCATGACCACAACCGAGGGACATACTGAGGACATCGTTTTCGATGTAATCCAAGCCCCCGCCTATAAAGTGATCTTGGGCATTCCTTGGCTCAGATTGCACAATCCTTTGATGGACTGGGCTATGGGTCTGGTCCAATTCCCTTCTACATTCTGTAACAATACCTGCTTGTCTTCTTGGAAGTCGTGGATGAAAAACCTAGTCGAGTTCTGTCAGGACTGTCTTCCTGTATTGGGGCAATTACTGGGACATCGACTAACTCGGTACCTCTTGAATATACATGATTTCATGATGTCTTCGATAAGGGTATGGCTGAAACCCGTAGTGGCAGGGTTTCAGCCATACCCTTATCGAAGACATCATGAAATCATGTATATTCAAGAGGTACCGAGTTAGTATATATGATTGCCCGATAGACTTGATACCTGGAGCTAAGATTCCGTCGGGTCGTGTTTATTCACTGTCCCTTAAGGAGGATCAGGTTCTACAGGAATATTTGGATAAAGCTCTTTCTACCGGGTTCATTCGTCCTTCCAAATCCCTGGCCGCATCACCATTGTTTTTCGTCACTAAAAAAGAAGGGGATCTGTGCCCCTGCATTGATTACAGAGCACTCAATGAAGTGACGGTCAAGAACCAATACCCCTTGCCTCTGATATCAACTATTATCGACCAATGGGGCAAATCTAGTATATTCACCAAACTAGATCTTAGAGGAGCTTACAATCTCGTTCGCATTAAAGCCGGAGACGAGTGGAAAACTGCCTTCAAGACTCGTTTCGGCCTTTTCGAGTACTTAGTGATGCCCTTCGGACTCTGTAATGCGCCTGCCACCTTTCAGGCTTTCATGAACGATGTCTTTCATGACATACAAGACCAATTCGTCGTGGTATACCTCGATGATATTCTTATTTACTCGACTTCAATGACCGAACACGTCAATCATGTCTCTATTGTTCTCCAGCGGCTTCGAGACAAACATCTCTATGCAAAAGCCGAAAAATGCGTGTTTCATTCCAACGAAGTGGAGTTCTTAGGATACAATATTACGAACCAGGGCATACAAATGAGCAAATCCAAGGTCACGGCCGTCCTAGAATGGCCTATCCCCTCTACAGTCAAAGCTTTGCAATCATTTTTGGGGTTTGCTAACTTTTATCGCCGCTTTATTCATTCCTTCTCAGCTATTGCGGCTCCCCTTACGGCTCTGACTAGCTCAAGAGTCAGTTTTTCTTGGAATGATACTGCTCAATCAGCTTTTGATTCATTGAAGGAGGCTTTTACTTTAGCTCCGCTATTACAGCATCCCAACCCAGATAATCCTTTCTTCGTGGAAGCTGACGCCTCGGGGTACGCTGTGGGTGCTATCCTTTCGCAAACATGCGCTCAAACAGGAGAGATACACCCGGTTGCTTTTTTTCCAGAAAACTTACAACCTATGAATGTAATTATCCCATTACTGAACGGGAACTGCTTGCCATTAAAGAGGCCTTTATGGAATGGCGACACCATCTCCTGGGCGCCAGGCATGTAGTCACTGTATATTCAGATCACAGAAGTTTACTGGCATTCAAGACAATGAAATGTCTTACTGCCCAACAGGCTCGGTGGCATCTTTTCTTTTCCCAGTTCCAGTTCGTCATAACCTATCGCCCTGCGAGATTGCATATTCCTGCAGACGCATTATCCAGACAATCATCATGGGATCAACGGACTTCGAGGGTTTCCGTTCCCTTGCTTGCTGATAATGTGGTCTGTGTTTGTACTGTCCAGCCTACTTTACGCTCCATAATCGAGGACTCGGTTATTGCTAATCCGTCTGACGTCTCTTCTCTCAACCTGGACATTCAGGGAGGTCTTCCTTTCATTCAGGGACGCGTCTATGTGCCCCATGGTCCTGCACGGCTTCATACGTTGCAATGGGCCCATGATTCAGTTGTCGCGGCACATCCGGGTCATCAGAAGACCTTGGAATCTCTTCGCCTCTGGTCCTGGTGGCCTTCGATGTCCAAAGACGTCATGGATTATTTGTCAACCTGTGCGGTCTGTGCTCAATGTAAGACATCTAGGACTAAACCCATGGGACTATTGCAGCCACTAACAGTGGCATACAAACCGTGGCAAATGGTGTCCATGGACTTTGTGGTTGAACTTCCTTCCATTAAGGGTAAAAACACTGTCTTGGTCATTATTGATTATTTCACTAAGTATGCCGTTTTTGTTCCATGTTCCGGTCTGCCTACGGCCCCCGTATTAGCTGACCTGGTACGCATACACATTTTTCAACATTTCGGTTTGCCTTCGATCATGGTGTCGGACAGAGGTTCCCAATTTACTTCGCGCTTTTGGAGAGCGCTTACATCTTCCTTACTGATTGACGATCGGTTTTTCTCTGCCTTCCACCCTCAAACCGACGGACAAACGAAAACGGCTCAATGCCACTATGGAGCAGTATTTGAGATGCCTGTGCCTCCAGTTCCAGTTCTCTTGGTTATCTGCTTTACCATTGGCTCAATTTGCTTATAACAATTCTCTTCATTCCGCCACAAGTGTTTCTCCATTCTTCGGCCTTTTTGATTTTCACCCTCGGTCTCTGCCATTGGATCCATCCTTACCTATGGATAACCCAGCAGCAATGGCTACTGTCAGGGATATGGACCAGTTGCATCGGGACGTTCGATTGCATCTCCTACGTTCACAAGCTTCAGCCAAGAAATCGGCCGATGCCCATAGTAAACCTGCTCCTGCCTATTACCCGGGCATGAAGGTCTGGCTTTCTACCCATAATTTGAAACTGCCTGGTAAGAGGTCTCTTCTACCCAAATATGTGGGACCCTATGTCATCACGAAAGTGATTAATCCAGTCGCTGTGCGCTTGTCATTGCCGGCGGCTTGGAATATCCATCCTGTTTTCCATGTGGCTTTGGTTAAGCCTTGCCTCAAGGGTACGCGTCTGCCTGATCGTCCTGCCCCTGTGCTGGTTGATGGGGAGGAAGAGTTTGAGGTCTCCGCCATCCTGGACGTGAAGGTTTCTAAGGGTTCTGTTTTCAGTTTGGTAGACTGGAAGGGCTATGGTCCGGAGGATCGCACTTGAGAACCCCTGTCGAACCTGCACTCACCTGCCCTGCTGCGAGCTTTCCATGTTGCCAGGGGGTTGCCGTGGCCTTTGCAGGTGGATACTGTTACGAAATCCCCTTGCCTCGGTGCCTCCGCCGTATGGCAACGCTGGAGGTTACCATGGAGACGGGGACTCCCGTTCTCACAGTCCCGATTCCGTGGAAGTCATGTGACTTCACTGTCACGTTTACGGCGGGATAGGCTCCGCCCCCCTACACCTAAGAGGTGTTCAAAAGGAGCCCACGGAGACCAGAACGCTGCTTCTATTTAGCGTTACTTTACCGGACTTACTTACCTTGTGCTGATCAATTGACCTTGGAATTCCTTCACCGACCCTTCTTTGCCTATTCCTTGGATTTGTCAACTCGGCTTCTTCGACAGTGGTCTCGTCCGTCTGCCGAACCCCTTGCCTCCGGGCACCATCCTTCTCTTCCCTTCCGCTGGCTCCGCCGAGTATTTCCTTACCTCTACAATCCCTTCCAGCCTTGCGCTAGCGGCGCTGTGAACTCTTAGCCGCCCAGAGATCTCTATTCATCACGTTTCATAGCTGCCTACGAAGAACTGCTGCCTTTCATCCCTAAAGTAAGACTGTTCTTTCTTTTCTATCTCCTTTGTCAGTACTGTTGTATATTCGTGGTTTGGACATTTTTCTAATAATTGAGATTCGAGCTACTGTGCCTGCCCTGCTTTCCTTTGGATCAACTTAACTGGAATACTTCAACATCATAGTGATTACTGTACACCTGAACACTATCCTGAACCAGTGTACCATCCCGGACCTAGTTGCATCCCTCGTGCCGTTCGGGGTAGTATCCCATACTAATTACCTATTTTTTATTTTATCCTGACGTTCATTTTCCTATCTCTAACTCTCTCCTATTAGGGTAAGCTGTCCAACTATATTCTGTACATTCTGGGATTCTGTACGGGCATAATTAAGGTTAACCCAACATTTTCTTTTTTCTCTTTTCTTAGTAGTTGCCTCTCGACTACTCTTCTTGACACCTTTTACCAAGCCTTAGCAAGCCTCCTTTTCAGGTATTGTTCTCCCCTGCAAACACCATACTTGTGTTGAGTTACCCAATCATTGCCTTGTAACAGTGTTTCCTTTTTTCCACAGCTTGGTATAGCAGTGTGGGTATCTCCGCTCTTTTGGGTAACCAATTCCTTTGCTTGTATTAACTCAAACAACAAAGAGGTGTGTTGCATTAAAGAGCTCATCAGGTTGAGGAGGTCTGGCTCTGGAGAGTTCAATATCTTGAACATACCAGCTGAGACTGAAGGCTTACCAGAGCTGCTCCCTCTACCCTAGTGTCCAAAGGTCGAGCAACGCCCCGGCCTGTTCAACTAGCAGTGAGTAACAGTTACCTCAGCGCAAACTATGGGTAAACAATGTATACAACAACAGCACATTAGGAATATTCCAAACACCACTACTAATATTGAGATTAACTTCCATCCCCAAGAACGTAGTATTCCCCAAACCCAAGATTCTATTCCCCAGCTCCCTTCTCCATTAGGGAGTTCAGAGCTTAGAACGTGCATTTTCTTTATTGCTTCAAAGATCGTGGGGGAATAATCATCGACATAAACGTAACATGCTGATCCCACTATTTTGCAAATTCCCCCACGATCTACCAGGATCACATCGAGAGCCATTCTATTTTGCAGCGTCATTAACCTGATTCCTCTTTCTTCCAACGTCATGTTAAATAATATATCTATTGTTGTGTTTATTGTACTCTTTAGGATTCTGGACAGTTGCCTTGTATTATAGGAGTTCACTATCTGCCCTAAGAAAGGAATGAATGATTTTGCTACATCAGTTGCTATTAAAAAACCTTTGTCAGTCCTTTTCACTCTAGTTCTGGATAATCTGGCCATGGCTGCTGTTTCTAAGAGGAATACTCCTGGGAACATTAGCCCTAGGTAACGTACCTCCCCAGTTTCTGGGCAACCAAGGGTATGCTTTCTCTCCACATATAAAATAAACTGGATCACCTGCGTATACTGGTTCTATTTCCCATTTTAATACCACTGTATTCATACAACCAGCATATGTTCCGACTTTCTTTTTTAGACAAAAAGGGACAGTTCTTGGGCTATAATTCACTGTGTAAGATGGGAGAATTGCATCTTTGTCCCCTTCTGTTCTTACACGAAATGTCATTACAGATGTTTTTTCTGGTGGGGACAATTTATCTTGTCTATTTTGTTGTGTTATCTTCGTGTACTTTTCCTCTAGGGCTCTGGGGCTATTACTTGTGCTTTATGGAAAATGGAACAACCCACAGGCTTCATTATTATCTCCTCAAACTCATTCATGTTGGTTCTGTCTAATTGACCCGTATTACTCTCATTCCATTTCCCATAGAACATTGCACCTAAAGATGCACTACATGCAGAACGTAATGGTAATGGCTGCACATACCACCCTATTCCTTTCCCAGCATGCTGTGGTAAATGGGCACATACCCAGCAGTTTGTTTTCTTCAGGATTGCATGTGTCATGTTCATTATCAACAATAAGGTGTTATTTCCAAAACCTTCCCTGTGTTTTTCTTCCATTGGGGGTAGGGTATAAGTGATCACCTGAACCGGGCTTTCAGTAGTGGATATATTACTTATTGGTAAAAACATTTCTAATGGGTGTATTGTTTCTACCCACCATAATATTAGGGCTGTCGATATTGGTGCTACCACACTCATAAAGCACATTATTATCGTTAGTACCAGCATACAATTTGTTTTACCATGCATTTTTCTTAAGCTTATAGTCTTTATAATTGACTAATTCTCAGCGGTGGTGGTGCAGGAGGAGGCTGGAACCGGTCCCGGCATGTTTCTCGTCGTCCTTCTTCTTTCTCAGCACAGTTTGTTGTGGATATCTCTCTTCGCAGCGCTTGCTCTGATGTTAATAAGTTCAATGGAATTGTCACAGTTCAGTTCTGCCTGTCCTTTTTAGCCTGGATTCGATTATTCGTTTTTAGGCGAGATCACTTGTCCTTTCTTATACTGCTCAGAGGACCTTTGATCAGTTATCTTATCGCCTTAGTATCATGTGCGCCCAGCTTGTCCGCTCTGGTTCCGGACACATGTACTGTTAATCAGTTATATCACTTGCCATAGTACCATGTGCGCCCAGCTTGTCCGCTCTGGTTCCGGACACATGTACTTTTTATGATCGCACCGAGGAGCTGCGAGTCTTGAATTGTCCGATTTGCACAATTCTCACGCTTCTCTCCTCTACACCTCTGGTTCCTTCTCCGTCCATGAGCTGAACCAGAGGTTGACATAAACACCAAAAAGAACTGCGGATCACTTTGTCTTCCGAGGCCGCAGGTTGTATCGCCTTGCTCCTGGTATCATATGATCCGTGAACAGTGCCAGTGCACTTCCAGATTCAGGCTCGAAGTCAGCCTGTGGTGCTACTGCAGGTGCTGGTGTGTGCCGCGTCAATGATGCAGATCTGTTTTTTGGCGTGCTGGCAAGTGCTGGTGGGCGTCAAAGGGGTACACGATTTGGCTTTGCTGGTATTTGCAAGGCAGATTTTGCGTCGGTCAACAGTGATGTCGATTCTGCTGGGCAACGTTGGGGCACTCTTTGCCCTTCCCCCTCTTTGGCAATCGTCTCAGACTTTGTATCGAGTTTCACTTCTCGTTTTGGCAGATTAGGTGGCTGCTTACTGGCAACAGTTTCTTTCGTTTCTGGGACCGCTGTCTCTTTCCGGTCATCAGTGTCAGGCAAGTCTTTCAGTGCAGTTGGAATCTTCTTGGCATGGGTGCCATGGATCCACGACTTCCTTCCCGTATTGCCGTGTGCGTTGTCAAAAGTACTTGATGGGGCCCGCGCCACTTGGGTGCTAATGATGACTTTCTTTCAAAGTTGTTTAGCAGCACCCAGTCTCCTGGCTCCCGTTGTGCCTCTCCACAAGACCGGCAGAACTCGGATGCCTTGAACTATGGAATCTCTTATCAATCTGGAGACCAGCACATTTCTGTAATACCACTGCACCCACAAAATGCGGTCCATTATCAGACCATAGGACTCGGGCCAAGCCAAATCTGGAAAAGTACTCCTTCAACATTACTTTTGCCGTACTCATTGCTGTGCAGTCTTTCAAATGATATGCCTCCACCCACTTACTGAATGCACAGATCACCACCAAGACGTATTTTAAGTTTTGGCACCTCTCCATCTCTATGAAGTCAAAATGAATTACCTCAAATGGCATGGAGGGCGGGCCAAAACTGCCTGTTGGAGTCACTGTTCCCTTTCCTACATTGTGTTGCAAACACGTGATACAGTTCTGCACCAATCTTTCTGCATTCTTTTTTATGTTTGCATTCTGCCAAACTGTAGAAAGGTGCTGTATTATTTTCTTCACACAGATGTGCATAGGGCTGTGGGCCATTGTGACCATTGCAGTCACTTACGAATTTGGCAACATCCAGTTTCTAGTTCCCTTGTCCACCCAACAACCCTCCAGATCCAACTCAGCAGATCCCTCTGCCCACCCATGCATTTCATCGGCCGTAGCCTCGGCCTGCATTTCTTTGACAGTGGCAACTCCATCTTCTATCATACAGGGTACTTCCTCTGTCTGAACCGTCATCATTTTGGTATTCAAATCAGTGGCAGTTTGTTTCGCAATTCTGTCTGCAAACGCGTTTCCCTCTCCTACTTTGCATGTTACTTTTTTATGTGCCTCGCATTTCACTATTGCTAGGCGCTTTGGAAACGTGAGTGCAGACAGCAATCGTACAATCAAAGGGCCATGTTGAATTCTGGTGCCATGTGATGTCAGAAACCCTCTCTCAGCCCAGAGTCGACCAAAATTATGAACCACTCCAAAAGCATAATGACTATCAGTATATATATTCACATTCAAATTTTCAGAAATCTCGCAGGCTCTAGTCAATGCTATTATTTCTGAGGCTTGTGCTGAATTATAGGGAATTCTTTTACTTTCTACAACACTCTCTAGGGTAGTCATAGCATATGCCGCAGTTGTCGTGCCATCTGGTAATTTAAAACATGAGCCGTCACAAAATAACTCTCCATTTGGCTCTTTCTGTGGTATATCACTTAAATCAACTCTTCCCTTGGTTTCTTCTTCAGTGACCATTAAGCAATTGTTGGGGGGTGATTCATTCTTCCCAATTTCTTTTATGGTTGGTGGCATTAGTTCTGCAGGATTCAAAGCGCTACACCTCATAATTTGGATATGGGGCGCGAACAAGATAATCTCATATTTTGTCAATCTAGCAGAGGTGAGGTGTTGCGTCTGTGTCCTATTTAATAGAACGTCTATGGCATGTGGCACCATCAAAATTAAAGTGTGCCCCAATACCATCCCTTCCATTTGTTTCACTGACGCAGCAGCCGCCGCGACAGATCGCAAACATCGTGGTAGAGTTTGCGCTACAGGGTCCAGCGCAGAAGAAAAATAGCCGCACGGCCTATTTCTTCCACCTTGTTCCTGTGTCAAAACCGCCAATGCACATCCTTCACTTTCACACACAAATAGTCTAAAAATGTTCTGATAGTTCGGCATACCCAAAACTGGAGCAGAGCATAATGCAGTTTTCAATCCATCAAATGCTTTCTGACATTCCTCATCCCACTGCAAAGGCATAACCGCATCCTTTCTAGTTAAATTCACTAATGGTTTCACAATTAACGCAAAATTACCAATCCATTGTCGGCAATATGAAGCCATGCCTATTATGGCTCTGACTCCTTTTTGTGTCTTTGGAATAGGCATACAAGAAATACTTTCTATGCGTTCTGGCTTTAGTCTTCTCCCTCCTTTCGAAAGTAGGTAGCCCAAATAGGCCACCTCCTTTCGATTATACTGACATTTCTTCAAACTAGCTTTATGGCCATGTGCCGCTAGGTGTGACAGTAGTAATACAGTGCTTTCTTTACAAATCTCCTCTGTGTCTGCAGCTAGCAATAGATTGTCTATGTATTGCAAAAGTGCACAACCCATGGGTAATTCCAGCATGTCTAGCTGCTCTTTTAATGCTCTACTGTAAATACTTGGACTTTCCGTGTAACCTTGCGGAATCCGCGTAAATGTAAATGATCATCCTCCTAATGTGAACGCAAACAAATATCTGCTGTCCTTGTCCACTGGAATACTAAAGAATGTGTTTTTCAAATCTACTACACTAAAATATTCTGCTGAAACAGGTATCATTGTCAATATTGTAGTGACGTCTGGCACTAGAGGAAATTGTGGATCTACTACCTTATTCAATGCGCGTAGATCAATTATGAAACGGTACGGTACCTCATTACCTCCTTTTTTATAAACCGGAAGAATCGGGCTGTTGCATGTACTGCCTGTGATTTCCTCGATTACCCCTTATTTCACCAAATCTGTAACAATACTCTTCAATCCTTTCTCACCTTCAAATTTTGTATTGGGGTATTCGCGGTAGGGTAACACCTTCTTTCAAAATAATCTTTACTGGCTCTATCTTTAAACATCCTACATCGTTGTCATGCATTGCCCATATACAGGTTGGTACTTTACTTAGTTCCCCTGGTAACGCTTTGGGCATGAATTCTAACACAGGGGCATCGTGTGGCCATATCGTTAGAAACACTCCGTCTGCCGTGCAATGTATAACAGAACCTAGTTTTTTCAATAAGTTTAATCCCAACAAATTTTCTCCACAATTTTCTGTTAGAAGGAAAGGACAATGTTCAGTAAATGGTCCTATGGTAACTGGGACTGGTTTGGACACTGGGTTTATGACTGGTGTACCTGCGAACCCTACGGAAATATTCTTTTGCCCTGACAGTGGTATATCCGGAACCAAGTGATGGTCTATTGAACACTTCTGTGCTCCTGTATCTACAAGAAAGAGGTGCTCCTCATTCCCGACTCTCATTTCTACGTAGGGTCCTCTCTGATTCACGGGAATAGACACTGGTTCCGACCCCTATCCTGGGCTGTCCTATTGGGGAAATAACACATCGTCCGATGTGTAATCATTACTATTACTGTAATACGTGTTTGGCTGTGTATCGAAAACATTTCCACTCTTCCCTCTATTTCCCCTACTCTGATTTCCATATTGTTGATTTTGCTGTCCCTGACTCTGGTTTGGGGTATTTTGGTTTTGGCCTTGGTTTTGATTACCTCCGTTATTATGATGCTGCTGCATACTATTCCTATTGGGTCCATTTGCTCCTGGGTGTTCTCTATGCTGTCTCCTGAGACCAGACCCATTTCTATTCTGTAGATGCGGACATTGCGCTCGTCAATGTCCTTCCTCTTTGCAATATGCACACTGATTCGGTCCCACTGTTCCCCCATGCATATTCGAATTACTCCTTCCTTGTGCGTTCCCTCGCCCTCTATTATGTCCCACTACTTGCTGCATTAATACCTGTGTTCTTATTAGACATTCTTTCAAGTCCGCCCCCACCTGTTTTAGCAACGATAATTCGTTCACCATCTCCCTCTGCCCCGGCGATGGTAATTGCTGCTGTTTATTATGCGACCCCTTTTCTCCCTTCCCAGGTCTCCCGATATCCCTACTCCTGTATGCAGGTGTAGTAAACACTTTCACAGGTGCAGTAAACGTTTCAACATAATCATTATCTAATTCATCTCTAAGCTCAAAAAGTCTATACATATGTTCTCTCACTTCTTCATCCCTCTCCCTACAGCGTGCTAATGCATTCAAATCTAACAATCGCTGCAGTGGTAATTTCCCAATTAGCTGTTTCAATTTCTCCACCAAATATTCACCCATGCATTCCAACACTACCTGTCTTTCGTTGCTCCTACGGAAGTCGTATATCGAAGCCACTGCTGCCGTCCCATCATTCCTGTCTATATACATGTCTGCCTGTTGCTGCAATTCCACCTTCCTTTCTTTGCTGATTGTGCTGCGGGTTACCCTCGTGCACCCCCGTTGGTCAGTCCCGCCTCTTGCTCCCGTGCTTTCAACTTCAACCCCGGGAAGAAAGGACGGTACTGAGTCTTTGCCTGAGGCGGGAGGTGCGGATTGGACAATGGGAACAGGGAGTGTCTGTTGTGGGCCTGATTGGCTAATAGGAAGTGTTACGTGCGGTGTCTGTGGCTGCGGGAGGGCTTGAGCTACCGGAGGGGGAGCTTGAGCTACGGGCGGGGTCTGGGCAATAGCTACTGACGTGTCTGGTCTTACTTCTGATCTTGGGCCTTGTTTTGTATGGGTCAATATATTTTCTATCAATTCATCTGCTATGTGTAATTCTCGTTGTGGGTATATCTTTTCTATATTCAACTGGTCACGCCTACCTGCCCTTCTTAGACTCTCAGTCCACTTGTCCACCTCTTTCTCTTCCGCTACTTCACTTTTCGTTTTATGCCTGTGCGCATGCTTTGCTCTGCTTTTAAATCTGAGCATTGCTTCCTTTCTCCAGTCTTTAATAGTCTCAAATGCTGCAGGACGCGCTTTCTTTCTTATCAACACCCTTTCCAGGTTGTCTATACTCGCTATCTCAAAACTACCATTAATCGGCCACTGATGGTCTTGTTGCTTTCTGGTTTGCCTATGCCAAGTCTCACAGAATATTATTGCACCCACTCCATACTTCACATACATCTCATACGCCGGCGTTCCCCCAGGTGGTACAATTTGGCCATCTTCCAAAGATTTTCTACCACAGTGGAAAATCCCCGCTAGGGTGGACAATACCCCAGGCATGTTTCAACCTTCCCCCTGGTTAATCAACCTTACCTAGGGCGTTTGATTTTGCAAAGTCAACTCTAAACCAATATCAGGATACTTTGAATCGGGGAATGACTCACCTGATAAATCAAGTCGTCTGTATACTGACGCACCAAAGACGTTGTGTCTGCGTTTCTTGGCTTCCGCCTCGTTTCGGGACCCTCGCCTCCTTGTTCTCTAGCCGGTCGATCAGGGATCAGATGTGTGCAGATCTGCAAAGGAGTCTCTCATCACTTTTACAGGGTGCCCCGAACACCTCTTGATCCCTGCTCGATCGTCCCGTCCTTGCCGTTCTCCGCCTTACTCAATTACAACGTTATGTGATGGAACAATTGGGGGTGGGTCCCTATTCGGGTGTCATCTTGAAAGGGGCCCCTAGGGGACCCTGACGTCTATGGAAACAAGGTGAGTCACCACACACGATAGATACGCCACGCATGAGGTTGTATTCCTAAAGCTAGGGTTTTATTGCAAAGCAAAAGTCTCAGTTGGCCAACTCGGTCTCACGCCCCGCGACGTGTATCTCTAGACCTCGAGGGACGCAAGAGAGTGAATTACGTACATCAGTTACATATATACAAAATGCATATCAAACAATCAGCTATGACATGTTTAACACCCCCCCTTTATTGGGTTTCTTTGAACTTGGTGTGATGATGGACATCTCTGACCATTATGACACCTTCAAACATCTATTCTAGTAACAATTTGCAATTTGTGAGTGCGAAGGCATCTTTCAGTTGTTGAATAGAAGACAGCGCTTCTGTTCTTGGAAGTGAGCTACATACGGGGGGAAAGAGTTGCATTCCGGACCTTGCTATCTATCAGGTGCTATTTACGTCCTGGGAGCCGATGCGCTCTAGCGGGCTCAGAAAATGGGGGCCGTAAGAAAAGCATAATTCAAGCCTTTAGCAGTATTATTCTAACATATTCTACCATATAACGAGACTGGCTGGCAGCTGTGAAATGATTAAATGCCCTGCAGCTCTGCTTCAAGGCTACATTCGGGAGGGAGCCAGGCATTCTTCCTGGCGCTGCCTACGTTTGTGTTTCAGCTAACTCTTGTTATCCTCACGGCCCTGCGGCCTTGTCCTTTTCACATACAGACAACAATGTTTCACAGTCGAGCAGTGTAAGTGGAACATATACTGCGAAGCAATAGGAACAGAAAGCAAAGAGCAATGGTTTAGAAAACAAAATGGCGATTCTTGTTACATCAAAATGGCCGTGCATTGGCAAACTCGAAAACCTATATTTTGTCATATTGTGCATGAGACGGTTGGCCCACGGCCACCAAAATGCGTTTGCTGTCTCAACGTAGAGGTATCCGTATTTCTAGAATGACAGGGGGGCTGTATGCTTGTCCACTGGCCTGTGCGTCATGTACGGGATTTGTGCGCTGTACATGGCGCACGGGGAGGCGTTGGGGGCGTAACTGGCGCTGCTGCAGGGTCGCTGCGCCACTCTGCGCCACGGCTGGTAATGGATGTTCAAATCCATGAATACGTTGTGGGTGGAAATGGATTTTGGCGCACGCGGCTGGCACAGACTGTCACACGCGCACACTGTACGCCAGCCGCGTGCACCACTTGTGCGCTGAATTCTATGAATTACCCCCTTAGTTGTTGCAGGGGTTTTTGTAGTTGGAATAATTCCAAGCTATTTGTGATAGCACGTGAAGGTGTTTGTTTGTTGTCAAGTTTTGCAGTGCAGTAATTGCAAAGTATTAAGGGGTCAGAAATGTCATATTTGTTTTCTGCTATAAGGTAGAGAGCTGATTGGAACCATTTGGAATCTTCATTGTCTTCTATTTTGTACGTTATGTCTACAGTTTTTGTGCTACTTTTATAAAAAGTCCTGCGGCAACACAAACACACATGGTTTGATACTTCAGCTGAGGTACTTTTAAACTTTAGTATTTCTTTTTTGTATGTGTTTCATAGAAGGTTGCTATTTGTACAGTAGTTGCTAGTTTGTTGTACATCAATTGCATTTTGTAAGTGGCTTTCAATTCCAAAATAATTTCTCTGGATATGCTCTATTTCTTCGAGTAGTTGTTTGGCTGTACCATGTAGAAGATTGTTATTTAAATTGGCTAGTGCTAAAGCAGGACTTTTAGCATAGTAGAGTTTTTGGACCATATAGTTGAATGATGTGTTGATATCATTTTGATATAATGAAAGGTGCTTTTGCAAATAGGTCCTGAAATGTAGGCTAATGAATGTCCTTGTAGTCCTCTGTATTTGCGCACTGGACAGGCATCCATATTTCATAGTAGTTTCAGTTTGTCTTTGCTTTTTACATACTGATTGAGGAACTTGTGTAAAGAGTTGAAAGATTTTTTGTCAATGTTACACATTGATGTGCACGGCCATTTGTAGGCTGGACGTTTTGGTTCAGTAGAATGGGGAGCTGATACTGAGTTTTCTGGGGAGAAGAGTTTCTTGTTCCATAATGGTGTTATTAAGTTTTTCATACCCTCGCCCACTGCTATGTATGGCAATTGGGTTTGTTTGCTTTTGTTTATATGCTTTTTCATTAAAATATGGTTCTGTGGTTGTGGTATGACTCCATTCACCACCACAGATGTTTAAGAAGCTATTCTTGTTGATATTCCGTTTATTGAGAAGTCTTTTTTGTAGTTTAGTAGTTAGTTTTGTTAGTGGTTTCATTCTGTTTAAAACTAAAATAAATGATTTCCTTTTGAGAAGGATTGCACTGTCTATGAGAGCTTCTAGGATTAATTTTTTACGGTAGGTTTTCAGGGTTGTGCATGATTTCTCTCCTGTTTTTACAAGGTTTTGAAGGACTCTTTGGCAGAACATTTTTTGTAAAATATTTTTTTGTTATGCTTACTTGCAACTACATCAAGATTTATATGTGCAGTGTTAGCAGTAGTGGTAGCTGAAGTCTTGTAAATTACTTAGTGTTTAGTTTACACTTTGATAGAGGAGTGTACTGTACTTTCTGTACTGGAAGCTTGTTTTGTTTCGCTTAATGACTGTATTACCTGTCTTGTTTGAACTTTTTGTACAAAATCTACTAGAGATGGATGCTTATTTTGGACACTTTTATTTTGATTTGCTCTACTTCTGCTTTCCTTTCTGCAGAGTTTTTTTTGGTAGGCATTCTTTCGGGTCTGTTGGAGAAAAAAAGAAAGTGTGGGTTGGGCTGTTGTGCAGTGTATGCGTGCTTTGTGCATGAGTGTCTGAGTATGATTGTAATGATGATTGTGGAGGTGTGTGATTGTGCAATGGGCAGCTACATCAAGTTGGGAAGGCTATTCTTGTATTTGTGTGTTACTATACTGGGCTTCAGATGACAATATAAAGTATGGAACTGGTAAGGTGAAGCACTAATACTACATCTAATGGTAACAGGTTAATACACTTGTTTGTTCTACAATACTAAAATGCTAGTGTGTTTGAGTAACAGTTAGAACATTATGTTAGTATTGTACTTACTTTTTTGTATGGAAAGAGTAGGTTTCTTCTAAATCCTTGTTCGTACTTCAGACACTGCTGCTTTTCAGGAGAGTGGTCTTCACTGCAATTGTAAAAGAAAGAAGTTAGTGAATATGTGTGTTTATAGCACTTTTGTTAATGTAGACATTGTTAGTTTTTGTTTTCATAATTATACTGCTATTTCTCCCATCTCATAATGTGAAATAATATTTTTTTTAGATAGGTGTGTGTGTAAACACAAATTTGGAGAGCAGAAAGGTTTGCAATTGTAACTTCATCATAGCATATGGGAGAAATGACAGTAAGTTAATTTTAAAGTTTTTACAGGGTAAGTGGCAGTTACTCTGTTCATATTTTTATTTATTTTATTTTATATTTTTAAAGCGCTCACACAGCCCGCGGGCATCAAGGCGCTGTTACAGGAATTGTTTGTTTTTTAGTTGCGTAATTATTGTATCTTAGTTGCTTATTTATAACGTGCTTAAACACCCAGAGGTTTCTAAGCGAGGACCCGGGGATCGAACCTGTGTTTCTTTGTGTCATCTTGCTTCCATGGCGCGCACGTTGCCGCTGAGCTTTGCTCCCGGGATGTATTGTATTCCTAGAAGAGCTCTACATGTACTGTGTAGAAAATATTCATACCTGTAGTCTGTGGATGTGCATAAATCTGCAAGTAGAAGTATTGGGGAGTTTTATAGTAGTTGTTGCTGTAGGTCCTTTGCAGTCACAGCCGAATTGTACTGAGAGTGATCAAGTGTACATCTAAAGTGCTGATCTGTGATGATAGAGTTAGATGTAGAGTTCTTGGATGTGATTTGTGGATGATTGTGTGACTGCTTAACAGTAGCCAATGAGGGAATGGTGCAGAGAGTGAAGTGGAAAGGGTAGAAGGGCTGCCCCAGTATTACGCATGCCGTGGTCACTGCAGTTGTCCGCAGACAGGGCGTGCCACATCCGGGGTTTCTCAGCAAATCCAGCATGGAAAAGATGTTGAGGTTGTGGTTTGTGTTGAAAGAAGCTGTGCGTATTGAAGATGGCAGAGGTGGAGAAAGTCAGGGTGTTGGTGCTCGGAGATATGTTTGTTGATAGTTTGGAGCACTATGCTAAATGTAGGAATGTGGCAAAAAATTTGGATCTAAAAAGAGTGGAGGTGGTGTGGAGTACTGTGCCTGGTTTTCATTTGCAGGCAATTTTGGAAGTTTGTCAGGATATGGCTAGGTTTAATAGTCCAGATGTAGTTGTCCTGCACTGTGGTGCTGTGCATTTGGGCTATGTCAGTGCCCCTACTTTGTTGCAAGATCTGCAAAACTTGGTTCAGGCAATCATGAAAGTCCTTCCAAATGTCAAGGTTATTTTTTCTGCTTTGTTACCTAGGGCAACATGGGACAATAGTTTTGTTTTTTGTCCTCAGCAAAATATTGCTATGTGTGCAATCAACCGAAGCATGTTTGCTTTCATGCTTAGAGCTGGTATGTTCTTTTGTAATAATGATATCATTGATTCTGGTTATGTTGTTTATTTTAAAGAAGATGGCCTTTCTTTATCTGTTATGGGAAATGCCATGCTATTTTGGAACATAAGGGTTGCTTTGGAGAAGCTAATGTGAATATTTATAGAGGAAAATAAGAAAAAAAAACAAAAAATACAAAATAAAAGGTGTTTTTGAAGCATCTGCAAAAAAAACAAAAAAAGGCTCTTTTCAGAGCCAACCTCAAAGGGGAAATGGGGCACACTATTTAAATTTTCATTCCGCACGTTCAGATTTTTCGATCTGTCCGCGGACACCGTGGTTGTCCGCGGACAACGCATATTATATACAGGGATTTTGGGGTTTAGAGGCATGCAAATGAGACTGAGCAGAGCAAGGGATTGGTTAAGAAGGTTTACTGGGTGTGTTCTGTAAGGAGGGAGTTTGTCAGTACGTCATTTTCCTGAGAGACGAGCAGATAGCTACAGCTGTGTGTTTCAGAAAACAGATTGTCTGAATTTTGGGAGATTCTTGGATAAATTGGTTGGAGGTGCATGCAGATCGCTGTGAAGTGGCTGCACATCTTGGATTCTCTCATGTGGAAGTGCACTGGCATGGAGTTTGTGGAATGAAGTGGGTGGATTTGGTACCTCTCTGTGCTTCTTTGGTGACACAGCGTCATCCAGACATTATTATTATTCATTGTGGAGGCAACAGTTTAGGACATGTGTCCGGAATCTCTTTGCAATTTGTAATGAAAGAAGGACTTGGGAAAGTCATGGACATGTATCTAAACTCCAGAGTAATTTTTTCCCATATTGCGCAGAGACAAATGTGGTTGCGTTCTTTTTCATTTGGTCCACAAATGGAGAAAGCAAGGCGCAATGTTAACAATGCTGTTTGTGCCTTTTTGAGAGATGTTGGTATGTCCTCTTTTCAGAATGAAACATTATGTTTTGTAGCAGACACATTTTTCGCAGAGATGGAGTACATCTTACTTATGCCGGTAATCAGATTTTTCTGTGAAATATACAAAATGCATTGCAATCTTTTTTGGAATTACAGCAATCCATTTTGCAGTAGGTGTTGACCATTTAAGGTTTTTGAAAACAGAAGAAAACACCACAAAAAGGCTCTTTTCAGAGCCACCACTTCCCCCTAAAGAAAAGTGCAATGGTTCTGATAGGGCAGCATTCCCAAAAAATACATGTCTGTGGACTGTCCGCAGACTTCTAAAAAATGCACGAGGCCCTGCACTATTTATTTGTCACTTCTATTTTTAAACTGTGAAAGGTAGCTCTGAAAAGAGCCTTTGGTTTTTTGGGGTTTTTTTGTTATATTTTTTGTTTTTTTTAAACACGACACACAAGGAAAGGAGGGGAAAGGAGGGTAAGGAAGGGACACCAAATATGGGGATAAGAAAGGACAGGTGGAGAGAGGAAGATGTAGGGTGGCCCTTATTGAGGTAGGTCACAGACCTTCTGATGTTCATTGACCACAGTCTTGAAAGCACTCCGAAGGTTCTCCCCCTGTAGAGTACTGCGACGAAGTACATGCACAATATTGTGACCTTCAAAAGGTAAGGGTCAACAGTATCATGGATGGCCTGTGAGGCAGCTGGAGGGATGCGCTGTCCCACAGGAGTGTCTTTTGTGGTGACAGGAGCGGAAATGGAGGATGCTGCAAAGGAACTCAACCTACTATGTTTATCGCAAGGTACAACCTTACGAATAGCCCCATCGTGGAACGACTTTAGGTGTCGCTTCATTGATGTAGTACCATAGCTATATGAACCAGGCTTGCCAGAAATGGGCACAATACAGCACTGAGTGCAGATCACCTTGCTCACATCAGCTTTTGACTTTCCATCAATGGTGGTAAATAACCGCCATACCCAAGACTCACGATGAGTGCTAGTAGTAGGGACTTCCACTACCTCATCCTCTTCATCCCTCTCCTCTGCATCCTCATGCCTGTTCCCCTCTGCAGGCCCTTGGGGACGTGGTGGTGGTGGAGAGGGTGGGGGTGCTGATGCCGAGGCAGTAGCAGCAGAAGCAATTTGTGATGCTATCTGAAGGTTAATAACCAGGAGCCAGGAACCAAGAACAGCAACCTGCACAATTGTCCTGTTGTAAATCTTGGAAAGCTGGGGTGTGGCCTTTTATAGGGGTGCAGGCGCGCACTCTGCAGACACCCGCGCTGGTCGCGGACACATCGAACACGAAGAAAGGGCACAAAAAGTTCCAAAAAGTATGTAGATCAGCAGGGACATTGTCTGGGACATGTGCAATGGTGAACTTTTACTGTAAAATACATTGGAGTGCTCAAAAAAGCACTTTTGAAATGTTTGAGGGCCCGGACAGTGTCCACAAATCAGGACACATGCTCAGCATGGGTGCGGTCACATGATGATGTTGCGGACACGTTCATGAATGAGACGGCTGTCCGCAGGACACCAAATGCGCAGGGACGGTTGTGCGCATGGGCACGGGTGTTCTACGCACAGTGTTCGGGTCCCTGAATTAATTAAAGTGCCACACATGTGCAGCAGACAGTTACGGACAGGCGCGATGTTCGTAGGACCCAAGGGTGCGGAGCGCACATGCTTGGGTGTTCTATGAACAGTATTGAAGTCCCTGAATAAAATAAATGTGCGTCAAAACTTTTTCGGATAGGCGGACGGATATGTGTTCTATGAATATATTCATTCTGGTTGCGGACATTACGAACGGGGGGTGTTCTTAGAACACCACCATTTTGGGTGATTGCGGACAGATGGACATCTTGTGTGCTCTAAGGACACCTCCATTTTAATTATGAACAGTATAAACAGGTATATTGTCCATAGGACACCCCCATTTTGGTTAATTGTGGACAGGCGGACATCTTGTGTGTTCTAAGGACACCACCATTTTAATTATGAACAGTACGAACAGCTATAGTGTGCTTAGGACACCCCCATTTTGGTTGGTTGCGGACAACCCGGACAGTCGCACTGTCCGCAGACACCCTAACTGCCTTTTAAAAAAGAAATAAAACACAGGCATATGCTAAGAACACACTTAAAATGTTATTATTGTTTAACAGTGTAACAATTACGAAAGAGAAGGAAGAAGCAGAAACTGAAACAAATACAGGGGAATTAGGGGTTTGGACATGATGTATGGGGGGAAGGGATGAAAGTCTCATGGTACCGTTTTTCTTGCTGGGGAGGGTTTGGGGATTGTTGGCTGGTACACGGAGAGGGGGAACAGGTACATGTGGACAGTGATATTTAATCTTTTCTTTAATGTGGTCCTCAATAAACTGTTTTAGAAGATTGAAACTTCGCATTAACATATCCATTTTTAGTTCCATTTGTTAGTCTTTTTAATTAATGGATTTTACTTTTTACGTTTCCTTTGGATTTGCTTTGGTGGAGGGAGAGTTTGGACTATTTTTCTTTTGGATGTCTTTGGATTGGTTATACTTTTCATGTACTCATCTTTTGGACATGCTTTTGATATTTCATGTTTGCAATTTTTTTATGCTTTCATTTCATTGCTTTATTTTTCTACATAATATATTTTTATATTTTACTTCCATGTGTGTAATTCACTCATTGAGTTCATGCATGTGAAAATGTGGGTTTACACAATCAATGCCAACCAGTGTGTGTCTGTGTGATGGACATGTGTTGATGTACAAAGTTGACTTTTGGTTTGTGTCTTGAGTAGGCATGTCAGTGTGGGGTGGATTGGGAAATCATTTCGTCTCAAGACTGGGGTGGCGTGCTGTGGTATTTTGGTGGAGATGTGGGCCATGATTGTGCATCTTTATGTCATGTAGGGGGGGACATGACACGGGGCCTGCTTGCAGGTGCCCGTCAATGCTGGGGGGTGGGGGTGCTGGGGGACATCAGTCGGGGCCTGCTGGCAGGTGCCCGTCAATGCTGGGTGGGTGGGGGTGCTGGGGGACATGAGTCAGGGCCTGCTGGCAGGTGTCTGTCAATGCTGTTGGGTGGGGGTGCTGGGGGACATGAGTCGGGGCCTGCTAGCAGGTGCCCGTCAATGCTGGGGGGTGGGGGTGCTGGGGGACATGAGTCGGGGCCTGCTGGCAGGTGCCCATCAATGCTGGGGGGTGGGGTCCTGGGGGACATGAGTCAGGGCCTGCGGCTCACTGCCGGGTGGGTGGGGGTGCTGGGGGACATGAGTCGGGGCCTGCTGGCAGGTGTCTGTCAATGCTGTTGGGTGGGGGTGCTGGGGGACATGAGTCGGGGCCTGCTAGCAGGTGCCCGTCAATGCTGGGGGGTGGGGGTGCTGGGGGACATGAGTCGGGGCCTGCGGCTCACAGCCGGGTGGGTGGGGGTGCTGAGGGACATGAGTCGGGGCCTGCTGGCAGGTGTCTGTCAATGCTGTTGGGTGGGGGTGCTGGGGGACATGAGTCGGGGCCTGCTAGCAGGTGCCCGTCAATGCTGGGGGGTGGGGGTGCTGGGGGACATGAGTCGGGGCCTGCTGGCAGGTGCCCATCAATGCTGGGGGGTGGGGTCCTGGGGGACATGAGTCAGGGCCTGCGGCTCACTGCCGGGTGGGTGGGGGTTCTGGGGGACATGAGTCGGGGCCTGCTGGCAGGTGTCTGTCAATGCTGGGGGGTGGGGGTGCTGGGGGACATGAGTCAGGGCCTGCTAGCAGGTGCCCGTCAATGCTGGGGGGTGGGGGTGCTGGGGGACATGAGTCGGGGCCTGCTGGCAGGTGCCCATCAATGCTGAGGGGTGGGGTGCTGGGGGACATGAGTCGGGGCCTGCTGGCATGTGTCCCTCACTGCTGGGGGGTGGGGGTGCTGGGGGACATGAGTCAGGGCCTGAGGCTCACTGCCGGGTGGGTGGGGGTGCTGGGGGACATGAGTTGGGGCCTGCTGGCAGGTGTCCGTCAATGCTGGGGGGTGGGGGTGCTGGGGGACATGAGTCAGGGCCTACTAGCAGGTGCCCGTCAATGCTGGGGGGTGGGGGTGCTGGGGGACATGAGTCGGGGCCTGCTGGCAGGTGCCCATCAATGCTGGGGGGTGGGGTGCTGGGGGACATGAGTCGGGGCCTGCTGGCAGGTGCCCCTCACTGCTGGGGGTGCTGGGGGACATGAGTCTGGGCCTGCGGCTCACTGCCGGGTGGGTGGGGGTGCTGGGGGACATGAGTCGGGGCCTGCTTGCAGGTGCCCATCAATGCTGGGAGGTGGGAGTGCTGGGGGACATGAGTTGGGGCATGCTGGCAGGTGCCCGTCAATGCTGGGGGGTGGGGGTGCTGGGGGACATGAGTCGGGGCCTGCTTGCAGGTGCCCATCAATGCTGTGGGGTGGGGGTGCTGGGGGACATGAGTCGGGGCCTGCTGGCAGGTGCCCGTCAATGCTGGGGTGTGGGGGTGCTGGGGGACATGAGCCGGAGCCTGCTGGCAGGTGCCCATCAATGCTGGGGGGTGGGGGTGCTGGGGTGCATGAGTCGGGGCCTGCTGGCAGGTGCCCGTCAATGCTGGGTGGGTGGGGGTGCTGGGGAACATGAGTCAGGGCCTGCGGCTCACTGCCGGGTGGGTGGGGGTGCTGGGGGACATGAGTCGGGGCCTGCTGGCGGGTGCCTGTCAATGCTGGGGGTGCTGGGGGACATGAGTCCGGGCCTGTGGCTCACTGCCGGGTGGGTGAGGGTTCTGGGGGACATGAGTCGGGGCTTGCTGGCAGGTGCCCGTCAATGCTGGGGGGTGGGGGTGCTGGGGGATATGAGTTGGGGCCTGCTGGCAGGTGCCCGTCAATGCTGAGGGGTGGGAGTGCTGGGGGACATGAGTTGGAGCCTGCTGGCAGGTGCCCGTCAATGCTGGGTGGGTGGGGGTGCTGGGGGACATGAGTCAGGGCCTGCTGGCAGGTGCCCCTCACTGCTGGGTGGGTGGGGGTGCTGGGGGAAATGGGTCGGGGCCTGCTGGCAGGTGCCTGTCAATGCAGGGTGGGTGGGGGTGCTGGGGGACATGACCAGGGGTGCTAGGTAGTCCCCTGTGGTGTGGGCTGCCTGCAGGGGCCGTGTAGGGGGTAGAGGGCACACCTGGGAGGACCCACACTGCCAATTCATGTGTGGAACTCCATGCGAACCCACGAAATACACGTACCATGCTCACACAGGGCCAATCGCATGTGAAACTCCTCGTGAACCCCCAAAATACACGTACCACGCTTGCACAGGGCCAATCGCATGTGAAACCCCCTGCGAACCCCCAAAATACACGTACTCCGCTTGCACAGGGCCAATCGCGTGTGAAACTTCCAGCGAACCCCCAAAATGCATGTACCCCGCTCGCACAGGGCCAATCGCGTGTGTAACTCCACAAGAACCCCCGAAATACACGTACCCCGCTTGCACAGGGCCAATCGCGTGTAAAACTCCCCGCAAACCACAGTAATACACGTACCCCACTCGCACAGGGCCAATCACGTTTGAAACCCCCCACGAACCCCCGAAATACACATACCCTGCTCGCACAGGGCCAATCGTATGTGAAACTCCCCGCGAACCCCCAAAATACACATACCCTGCTCGCACAGGGACAATTGCGTGTGAAACTCCACGTGAACCCCCGAAATACATGTACCCCGCTCGCACAGGGCCAATCCCGTGTGATTCTCCCCACGCAGTGGGGTACGTGTATTCGGAGGGGTGCGCGGGGAGTTTTACAGGTGTTTTCATGGTTGGGATGAAAGGGGCCCCTAGGGGGCCCTGACATCTATGGAAACAAGGCGAGTCACCACACACGATAGATACGCCAGACACGAGGTTGTATTCCCAAAGCTAGGGTTTTATTGCAAAGCAAAAGTCTCAGTTGGCCAACTCCGTCTCACGCCCCGCGACGTGTATCTCTAGACCTCGAGGAACGCAAGAGAGTGAATTACGTACATCAGTTACATATATACAAAATGCATATCAAACAATCAGCTATGACATGTTTAACACCCCCCCTTTATTGGGTTTCTTTGAACTTGGTGTGATGATGGACATCTCCGACCATTATGACACCTTCAAACATCTATTCTAGTAACAATTTGCAATTTGTGAGTGCGAAGGCATCTTTCAGTTATTGAATAGAACACAGCGCTTCTGTTCTTGGAAGGGAGCTACATACGGGGGGGAAAGAGTTGCATTCCGGACCTTGCTATCTATCAGGTGCGTCCTGGGAGCCGACACACTCTAGCGGGCTCAGAAAAGGGGGGCCGTAAGAAAAGCATAATTCAAGCCTTTAGCGGTATTATTCTAACATATTCTACCATATAACGAGACTGGCTGGCAGCTGTGAAATGATTAAATGCCCTGCAGCTCTGCTTCAAGGCTACATTCGGGAGGGAGCCGGGTATTCTTCCTGGCGCTGCCTACGTTTGTGTTTCAGCGAACTCTTGTTATCCTCACGGCCCTGCGCCCTTGTCCTTTTCACATACAGACAACAATGTTTCACAGTCGAGCAGTGTAAGCGGAAAATATACTGCGAAGCAATAGGAATAGAAAGCAATGAGCAATGGTTTAGAAAACAAAATGGTGATTCTTGTTACATCAAAATGGCGGTTCATTGGCAAACTCGAAAACCTATATTTTGTCATATCGTGCATGAGACGGTTGGCCCACGGCCACCAAAATGCGTTTGCGGTATCAACATAGAGGTATCCATATTTCTAGACTAACAAACCCTGCTTTGGCCATATGCCAAACGTCTCATCTATTTATTGAAACCTCCTCTAGGGATGATGAATCTGAAGTACTTATGTCTGAGTCTTGCATGCTATCGTGGACATCATTGTCTTCATCAATATCTATTGCCATCAACTCTTTTACTGCTCTCCTCTCATTTGGGTCTGGGTCAGTTCGATCATGAGGTTGTTTTTCTTTGTTATCATATGCATACATCCTTCCGTACATCCCTCAGTTACTGTTACGAAATCCCCTCGCCTCGGTGCCTCCGCCGTATGGCAACGCTGGAGGTTACCATGGAGACGGGGACTCCCGTTCTCACAGTCCCGATTCCATGGAAGTCATGTGACTTCACTGTCATGTTTACGGCGGGGTAGGCTCCGCCCCCCTATACCTAAGAGGTGTTCAAAAGGAGCCCGCGGAGACCAGAACGCTGCTTCTAATTAGCGTTACTTGACCGGACTTACTCACCTTGTGCTGATCAATTGACCTTGGAATTCCTTCACCGACCCTTCTTTGCCTATTCCTTGGATTTGTCAACTCGGCTTCTTCGACAGTGGTCTCGTCCGTCTGCCGAACCCCTTGCCTCCGGGCACCATCCTTCTCTTCCCTTCCGCTGGCTCCGCAGAGTATTTCCTTACCTCTACAATCCCTTCCAGCCTTGCGCTAGCGGCGCTGTGAACTCTCAGCCGCCCAGAGATCTCTATTCATCACGTTTCATAGCTGCCTACGAAGAACTGCTGCCTTTCATCCCTAAAGTAAGACTGTTCTTTCTTTTTCTATCTCCTTTGTCAGTACTGTTGTATATTCGTGGTTTGGACATTTTTCTCAGGATTGAGATTCGAGCTACTGTGCCTGCCCTGCTTTCCTTTGGATCAACTTAACTGGAATACTTCAACATCATAGTGATTACTGTGCACCTGAACGCTATCCTGAACCAGTTCACCATCCCGGACCTAGTTGCGTCCCTCATGCCGTACGGGGTAGTATCCCATACTAATTACCTATTTTTTATTTTATCCTGACGTTGATTTTCCTATCTCTAACTCTCTCCTATTAGGGTAAGCTGTCCAACTATATTCTGTACATTCTGGGATTCTGTACGGGCATAATTAAGGTTAACCCAACATTTTCTTTTTTCTCTTTTCTTAGTAGTTGCCTCTTGACTACTCTTCTTGATACCTTTTACCAAGCCTTATCAAGTCTCCTTTTCAGGTATTGTTCTCTCCTGCAAACACCGTACTTGTGTTGTGTTACCCAATCATTGCCTTGTAACAGTGTTTCCTTTTTTCCATGGCTTGGTATAGTGGTCAGGGTATCTCCGCTCTTTTGGGTAACCAATTCCTTTGCCTGTATTAACTCAAACAACAAAGGGGTGTGTTGCATTAAAGAGCTCCTCAGGTTGAGGAGGTCTGGTTCTGGAGAGTTCAATATCTTGAACATACCAGCTTAGACTGAAGGCTTACCGGAGCTGCTCCCTCTATCCTAGTGTCCAAAGGTCGAGCAACGCCCCGGCCTGTTCAACTAGCGGTGAGTAACAGAATTAGAAGCCACAATGATGGAACCCTCCGAGTCCATGGCGGAATTGAGGATGGAAATGTCTTCCATGAAAAGCGAGTTTCAACAGCGGATTAATGAAATACAGTCCATACTGTACAGCAGCCCAGGAAAACCCGTCTATCGTGCTCTCTGCTCAGTTCCCTTTGGCTCTGCCGGAATGGTTCTTGGGGGATCCTAAACACTACAGAACCTTCGTCAATCAATGCAAATTGCATTTTCTGTCTCGCACTACTTCCTTTCCAACATCTACCACTAAGGCAGCATTTATCTTGTCTCATTTAGGGGGCACAGCCACAGCCTGGGCAAATCCCCTCCTGGAATCAAACAGCCATGTGCTGTACAACTGTGATGCTCCCTTGGCCACCATGAGCCGGATTTTTGATACAAGGTATACCTCACAGGCTTCCGACCTAGAGCTGCTCAAGTTGCGGCAGGGATCTACTCCCTTGCTCTCTTATTTGGCACGGTTCAATCAGTTAGCGGCTGAAACCGATTGGCCGGAAGAGAAAAAATCGGCTGTCTTTTATCAAGGCCTGTCTGAGGAACTAAAAGACACTCTTTCAACGGTTCCTGTAGTTCCCACAGTTTTCAGCGAGCTTTTGGATATGGTTCTCCAAATCGACGTTCGACGAGCAGAACGTAAAGGAGAGAAGCGACCCAATGTACCGCTGTCTGTTCCTGACCTTCCAACGGCTGGTGTGCCCACCCCAGAACCTATGCAGATAGGGGCGGTCCGGGAGCCGTTAACCCCTGCACAACGTGAATATCGTCATAGCCACAATTTGTGCATGTATTGTGGTTCCTCAGAGCATTTATTACCCGAATGCCCAAAAAAGCCAAAGAAGAAGGTGGGAAACGCCAAATCCTGACAGTAAATAGAGTCCTTACGTCGGGAAATAGAGCTTTGGACTCCTCATGTCAAAAACAAACCACATTATTCCATTTACCAGTTACCTTTTCTGGGAGTTTGAGGACTTCATTTCCAGTCTCTGTGGTAATTGATTCCGGGGCCACCGAGAATTACATAGACCACCATTTTGCCGCTATAAATGGTATTGTGTTGGTGGAAAAACTGCACCCTGAGAATGTAAGCGCTGTTGATGGGTCAGCCCTAGTTTCTGGACTTGTGACTCAACAAACTACCTCTATTACCATGACCACAACCGAGGGACATACTGAGGACATCGTTTTCGATGTAATCCAAGCCCCCGCCTATAAAGTGATCTTGGGCATTCCTTGGCTCAGATTGCACAATCCTTTGATGGACTGGGCTATGGGTCTGGTCCAATTCCCTTCTACATTCTGTAACAATACCTGCTTGTCTTCTTGGAAGTCGTGGATGAAAAACCTAGTCGAGTTCTGTCAGGACTGTCTTCCTGTATTGGGGCAATTACTGGGACATCGACTAACTCGGTACCTCTTGAATATACATGATTTCATGATGTCTTCGATAAGGGTATGGCTGAAACCCGTAGTGGCAGGGTTTCAGCCATACCCTTATCGAAGACATCATGAAATCATGTATATTCAAGAGGTACCGAGTTAGTATATATGATTGCCCAATAGACTTGATACCTCGAGCTAAGATTCCGTCGGGTCGTGTTTATTCACTGTCCCGTAAGGAGGATCAGGTTCTACAGGAATATTTGGATAAAGCTCTTTCTACCGGGTTCATTCGTCCTTCCAAATCCCCGGCCGCATCACCATTGTTTTTCGTCCCTAAAAAAGAAGGGGATCTGTGCCCCTGCATTGATTACAGAGCACTCAATGAAGTGACGGTCAAGAACCAATACCCCTTGCCTCTGATATCAACTATTATCGACCAATGGGCAAATCTAGTATATTCACCAAACTAGATCTTAGAGGGGCTTACAATCTCGTTCGCATTAAAGCCGGAGACGAGTGGAAAACTGCCTTCAAGACTCGTTTCGGCCTTTTTGAGTACTTAGTGATGCCCTTCGGACTCTGTAATGCGCCTGCCACCTTTCAGGCTTTCATGAACGATGTCTTTCATGACATACAAGACCAATTTGTCGTGGTATACCTCGATGATATTCTTATTTACTCGACTTCAATGACCGAACACGTCAATCATGTCTCTATTGTTCTTCAGCGGCTTCGAGACAAACATCTCTATGCAAAAGCCGAAAAATGCATGTTTCATTCCAACGAAGTGGAGTTCTTAGGATACAATATTACGAACCAGGGCATACAAATGAGCAAATCCAAGGTCACAGCCGTCCTAGAATGGCCTATCCCCTCTACAGTCAAAGCTTTGCAATCATTTTTGGGGTTTGCTAACTTTTATCGCCGCTTTATTCATTCCTTCTCAGCTATTGCGGCTCCCCTTACGGCTCTGACTAGCTCAAGAGTCAGTTTTTCTTGGAATGATACTGCTCAATCAGCTTTTGATTCATTGAAGGAGGCTTTTACTTTAGCTCCGCTATTACAGCATCCCAACCCAGATAATCCTTTCTTCGTGGAAGCTGACGCCTCGGGGTACGCTGTGGGTGCTATCCTTTCGCAAACATGCGCTCAAACAGGAGAGATACACCCGGTTGCTTTTTTTTCCAGAAAACTTACAACCTATGAATGTAATTATCCTATGACTGAACGGGAACTGCTTGCCATTAAAGAGGCCTTTATGGAATGGCGACACCATCTCCTGGGCGCCAGGCATGTAGTCACTGTATATTCGGATCACAGAGGTTTACTGGCATTCAAGACAATGAAATGTCTTACTGCCCAACAGGCTCGGTGGCATCTTTTCTTTTCCCAGTTCCAGTTCGTCATAACCTATCGCCCTGCGAGATTGCATATTCCTGCAGACGCATTATCCAGACAATCATCATGGGATCAACGGACTTCGAGGGTTTCCGTTCCCTTGCTTGCTGATAATGTGGTCTGTGTTTGTACTGTCCAGCCTACTTTACGCTCCATAATCGAGGACTGGGTTATTGCTAATCCGTCTGACGTCTCTTCTCTCAACCTGGACATTCAGGGAGGTCTTCCTTTCATTCAGGGACGCGTCTATGTGCCCCATGGTCCTGCACAGCTTCATACGTTGCAATGGGCCCATGATTCAGTTGTCGCGGCACATCCGAGTCATCAGAAGACCTTGGAATCTCTTCGCCTCTGGTCCTGGTGGCCTTCGATGTCCAAAGACGTCATGGATTATTTGTCAACCTGTGCGGTCTGTGCTCAATGTAAGACATCTAGGACTAAACCCATGGGACTATTGCAGCCACTAACAGTGCCATACAAACCGTGGCAAATGGTGTCCATGGACTTTGTGGTTGAACTTCCTTCCATTAAGGGTAAAAACATTGTCTTGGTCATTATTGATTATTTCACGAAGTATGCCGTTTTTGTTCCATGTTCCGGTCTGCCTACGGCCCCCGTATTAGCTGACCTGGTACGCATACACATTTTTCAACATTTCGGTTTGCCTTCGATCATGGTGTCGGACAGAGGTTCCCAATTTACTTTGCGCTTTTGGAGAGCGCTTACATCTTCCTTACTGATTGACGATCGGTTTTCCTCTACCTTCCACCCTCAAACCGACGGACAAACGGAAACAGCTCAATGCCACTATGGAGCAGTATTTGAGTTGCCTGTGCCTCCAGTTCCAGTTCTCTTGGTTATCTGCTTTACCATTGGCTCAATTTGCTTATAACAATTCTCTTCATTCCGCCACAAGTGTTTCTCCATTCTTCGCCCTTTTTGCTTTTCACCCTCAGTCTCTGCCATTGGATCCATCCTTACCTATGGATAACCCAGCAGCAATGGCTACTGTCAGGGATATGGACCAGTTGCATCGGGACGTTCGATTGCATCTCCTACGTTCACAAGCTTCAGCCAAGAAATCGGCCGATGCCCATAGTAAACCTGCTCCTGCCTATTACCCGGGCATGAAGGTCTGGCTTTCTACCCATAATTTGAAACTGCCTGGTAAGAGGTCTCTTCTACCCAAATATGTGGGACCCTATGTCATCACGAAAGTGATTAATCCAGTCGCTGTGCGCTTGTCATTGCCGGCGGCTTGGAATATCCATCCTGTTTTCCATGTGGCTTTGGTTAAGCCTTGCCTCAAGGGTACGCGTCTGCCTGATCGTCCTGCCCCTGTGCTGGTTGATGGGGAGGAAGAGTTTGAGGTCTCTGCCATCCTGGACGTGAAGGTTTCTAAGGGTTCTGTTTTCAGTTTGGTAGACTGGAAGGGCTATGGTCCGGAGGATCGCACTTGAGAACCCCTGTCGAACCTGCACTCACCTGCCCTGTTGCGAGCTTTCCATGTTGCCAGGGGGTTGCCGTGGCCTTTGCAGGTGGATACTGTTACGAAATCCCCTTGCCTCGGTGCCTCCGCCGTATGGCAACGCTGGAGGTTACCATGGAGACGGGGACTCCCGTTCTCACAGTCCCGATTCCGTGGAAGTCATGTGACTTCACTGTCACGTTTACGGCGGGATAGGCTCCGCCCCCCTACACCTAAGAGGTGTTCAAAAGGAGCCCGCGGAGACCAGAACGCTGCTTCTAATTAGCGTTACTTTACCGGACTTACTTACCTTGTGCTGATCAATTGACCTTGGAATTCCTTCACCGACCCTTCTTTGCCTATTCCTTGGATTTGTCAACTCGGCTTCTTCGACAGTGGTCTCGTCCGTCTGCCGAACCCCTTGCCTCCGGGCACCATCCTTCTCTTCCCTTCCACTGGCTCCGCCGATTATTTCCTTACCTCTTCAATCCCTTCCAGCCTTGCGCTAGCGGCGCTGTGAACTCTTAGCCGCCCAGAGATCTCTATTCATCACGTTTCATAGCTGCCTACGAAGAACTGCTGCCTTTCATCCCTAAAGTAAGACTGTTCTTTCTTTTCTATCTCCTTTGTCAGTACTGTTGTATATTCGTGGTTTGGACATTTTTCTCAGGATTGAGATTCGAGCTACTGTGCCTGCCCTGCTTTCCTTTGGATCAACTTAACTGGAATACTTCAACATCATAGTGATTACTGTGCACCTGAACGCTATCCTGAACCAGTGTACCATCCCGGACCTAGTTGCATCCCTCGTGCCGTTCGGGGTAGTATCCCATACTAATTACCTATTTTTTATTTTATCCTGACGTTGATTTTCCTATCTCTAACTCTCTCCTATTAGGGTAAGCTGTCCAACTATATTCTGTACATTCTGGGATTCTGTACGGGCATAATTAAGGTTAACCCAACATTTTCTTTTTTCTCTTTTCTTAGTAGTTGCCTCTCGACTACTCCTTTTTACTCCTTGATACCTTTTACCAAGCCTTAGCAAGCCTCCTTTTCAGGTATTGTTCTCTCCTGCAAACACCATACTTGTGTTGAGTTACCCAATCATTGCCTTGTAACAGTGTTTCCTTTTTTCCACAGCTTGGTATAGGGGTGTGGGTATCTCCGCTCTTTTGGGAAACCAATTCCTTTGCTTGTATTAACTCAAACAACAAAGAGGTGTGTTGCATTAAAGAGCTCATCAGGTTGAGGAGGTCTGGCTCTGGAGAGTTCAATATCTTGAACATACCAGCTTAGACTGAAGGCTTACCAGAGCTGCTCCCTCTACCCTAGTGTCCAAAGGTCGAGCAACGCCCCGGCCTGTTCAACTAGCAGTGAGTAACAGTTACCTCAGCGCAAACTATGGGTAAACAATGTATACAACAACAGCACATTAGGAATATTCCAAACACCACTACTAATATTGAGATTAACTTCCATCCCCAAGAACGTAGTATTCCCCAAACCCAAGATTCTATTCCCCAGCTCCCTTCTCCATTAGGGAGTTCAGAGCTTAGAACGTGCATTTTCTTTATTGCTTCAAAGATCGTGGGGGAATAATCATTGACATAAACGCAACATGCTGATCCCACTATTTTGCAAATTCCCCCACGATCTACCAGGATCACATCGAGAGCCATTCTATTTTGCAGCGTCATTAACCTGATTCCTCTTTCTTCCAACGTCATGTTAAATAATATATCTGTTGTTGTGTTTATTGTACTCTTTAGGATTCTGGACAGTTGCCTTGTATTATAGGAGTTCACTATCTGCCCTAAGAAAGGAATGAATGATTTTGCTACATCAGTTGCTATTAAAAAACCTTTGTCAGTCCTTTTCACTCTAGTTCTGGATAATCTGGCCATGGCTGCTGTTTCTAAGAGGAATACTCCTGGGAACAGTAGCCCTAGGTAACGTACCTCCCCAGTTTCTGGGCAACCAAGGGTATGCTTTCTCTCCACATATAAAATAAACTGGATCACCTGCGTATACTGGTTCTATTTCCCATTTTAATACCACTGTATTCATACAACCAGCATATGTTCCGACTGAAAAAGAGCCTTTCTTTTTTAGACAAAAAGGGACAGTTCTTGGGCTATAATTCACCGTGTAAGATGGGAGAATTGCATCTTTGTCCCCTTCTGTTCTTACATGAAATATCATTACAGATGTTTTTTCTGGTGGGGACAATTTATCTTGTCTATTTTGTTGTGTTATCTTCGTGTACTTTTCCTCTAGGGCTCTGGGGCTATTACTTGTGCTTTATGGAAAATGGAACAACCCACAGGCTTCATTATTATCTCCTCAAACTCATTCATGTTGGTTCTGTCTAATTGACCCGTATTACTCTCATTCCATTTCCCATAGAACATTGCACCTAAAGATGCACTACATGCAGAACGTAATGGTAATGGCTGCACATACCACCCTATTCCTTTCCCAGCATGCTGTGGTAAATGGGCACATACCCAGCAGTTTGTTTTCTTCAGGATTGCATGTGTCATGTTCATTATCAACAATAAGGTGTTATTTCCAAAACCTTCCCTGTGTTTTTCTTCCATTGGGGGTAGGGTATAAGTGATCACCTGAACCGGGCTTTCAGTAGTGGATATATTACTTATTGGTAAAAACATTTCTAATGGGTGTATTGTTTCTACCCACCATAATATTAGGGCTGTCGATATTGGTGCTACCACACTCATAAAGCACATTATTATCGTTAGTACCAGCATACAATTTGTTTTACCATGCATTTTTCTTAAGCTTATAGTCTTTATAATTGACTCATTCTCAGCGGTGGTGGTGCAGGAGGAGGCTGGAACCGGTCCCGGCATGTTTCTCGTCGTCCTTCTTCTTTCTCAGCACAGTTCGTTGTGGATATCTCTCTTCGCAGCGCTTGCTCTGATGTTAATAAGTTCAATGGAATTGTCACAGTTCAGTTCTGCCTGTCCTTTTAAGCCTGGATTCGATTATTCGTTTTTAGGCAAGATCACTTGTCCTTTCTTATACTGCTCAGAGGACCTTTGATCAGTTATCTTATCGCCTTAGTATCATGTGCGCCCAGCTTGTCCGCTCTGGTTCCGGACACATGTACTTTTTATGATCGCACCGAGGAGCTGCGAGTCTTGAATTGTCCGATTTGCACAATTCTCACGCTTCTCTCCTCTACACCTCTGGTTCCTTCTCCGTCCATGAGCTGAACCAGAGGTTGACATAAACACCAAAAAGAACTGCGGATCACTTTGTCTTCCGAGGCCGCAGGTTGTATCGCCTTGCTCCTGGTATCGTATGATCCGTGAACAGTGCCAGTGCACTTCCAGATTCAGGCTCGAAGTCAGCCTGTGGTGCTACTGCAGGTGCTGGTGTGTGCCGCGTCAATGATGCAGATCAGTTTTTTGGCGTGCTGGCAAGTGCTGGTGGGCGTCAAAGGGGTACATGATTTGGCTTTGCTGGTATTTGCAAGGCAGATTTTGCGTCGGTCAGCAGTGATGTCGATTCTGCTGGGCAACGTTGGGGCACTCTTTGCCCTTCCCCCTCTTTGGCAATCGTCTCAGACTTTGTATCGAGTTTCAATTCTCGTTTTGGCAGATTAGGTGGCTGCTTACTGGCAACAGTTTCTTTCGTTTCTGGGACCGCTGTCTCTTTCCGGTCATCAGTGTCAGGCAAGTCTTTCAGTGCAGTTGGAATCTTCTTGGCATGGGTGCCATGGATCCACGACTTCCTTCCATCCACCTGTATTGCCGTGTGCGTTGCCAAAAGTACTTGATGGGGCCCGCGCCACTTGGGTGCTAATGATGACTTTCTTTCAAAGTTCTTTAGCAGCACCCAGTCTCCTGGCTCCCGTTGTGCCTCTCCACAAGACCGGCAGAACTCGGATGCCTTGAACTATGGAATCTCTTATCTATCTGGAGACCAGCACATTTCTGTAATACCACTGCACCCACAAAATGCGGTCCATTATCAGACCATAGGACTCGGGCCAAGCCAAATCTGGAAAAGTACTCCTTCAACATTACTTTTGCCGTACTCATTGCTGTGCAGTCTTTCAAAGGATATGCCTCCACACACTTACTGAATGCACAGATCACCACCAAGACGTATTTTAAGTTTTGGCACCTCTCCATCTCTATGAAGTCAAAATGAATTACCTCAAATGGCATGGAGGGCGGGCCAAAACTGCCTGTTGGAGTCACTGTTCCCTTTCCTACATTGTGTTGCAAACACGTGATACAGTTCTGCACCAATCTTTCTGCATTCTTTTTTATGTTTACATTCTGCCAAACTGTAGAAAGGTGCTGTATTATTTTCTTCGCACAGATGTGCGTAGGGCTGTGGGCCATTGTGACCATTGCAGTCACTTACGAATTTGGCAACATCCAGTTTCTAGTTCCCTTGTCCACCCAACAACCCTCCAGATCCAACTCAGCAGATCCCTCTGCCCACCCATGCATTTCATCGGCCGTAGCCTCGGCCTGCATTTCTTTGACAGTGGCAACTCCATCTTCTATCATACAGGGTACTTCCTCTGTCTGAACCGTCATCATTTTGGTATTCAAATCAGTGGCAGTTTGTTTCGCAATTCTGTCTGCAAACGCGTTTCCCTCTCCTACTTTGCATGTTACTTTTTTATGTGCCTCGCATTTCACTATTGCTAGGCGCTTTGGAAACGTGAGTGCAGACAGCAATCGTACAATCAAAGGGCCATGTTGAATTCTGGCGCCATGTGATGTCAGAAACCCTCTCTCAGCCCAGAGTCGACCAAAATTATGAACCACTCCAAAAGCATAATGACTATCAGTATATATATTCACATTCAAATTTTCAGAAATCTCGCAGGCTCTAGTCAATGCTATTATTTCTGAGGCT
Source organism: Ambystoma mexicanum (assembly GCF_040938575.1). Taxonomy (NCBI): domain Eukaryota; kingdom Metazoa; phylum Chordata; class Amphibia; order Caudata; family Ambystomatidae; genus Ambystoma; species Ambystoma mexicanum. The sequence continues at coordinate 745,600,713 of NC_090928.1, forward strand.
TGTGCTGAATTATAGGGAATTCTTTTACTTTCTACAACACTCTCTAGGGTAGTGATAGCATATGCCGCAGTTGTCGTGCCATCTGGTAATTTAAAACATGAGCCGTCACAAAATAACTCTCCATCTGGCTCTCTCTGTGGTATATCACTTAAATCAACTCTTCCCTTGGTTTCTTCTTCAGTGACCATTAAGCAATTGTTGGGGGGTGATTCATTCTTCCCAATTTCTTTTATGGTTGGTGGCATTAGTTCTGCAGGATTCAAAGCGCTACACCTCATAATTTGGATATGGGGCACGAACAAGATAATCTCATATTTTGTCAATCTAGCAGAGGTGAGGTGTTGCGTCTGTGTCCTATTTAATAGAACGTCTATGGCATGTGGCACCATCAAAATTAAAGTGTGCCCCAATACCATCCCTTCCATTTGTTTCACTGACGCAGCAGCCGCCGTGACAGATCGCAAACATTGTGGTAGAGTGCGCGCTACAGGGTCCAGCGCAGAAGAAAAATAGCCGCACGGCCTATTTCTTCCACCTTGTTCCTGTGTCAAAACCGCCAATGCACATCCTTCACTTTCACACACAAATAGTCTAAAAATGTTCTGATAGTTCGGCATACCCAAAACTGGAGCAGAGCATAATGCAGTTTTCAATCCATCAAATGCTTTCTGACATTCCTCATCCCACTGCAAAGGCATAACCGCATCCTTTCTAGTTAAATTCACTAATGGTTTCACAATTAACGCAAAATTACCAATCCATTGTCGGCAATATGAAGCCATGCCTATTATGGCTCTGACTCCTTTTTGTGTCTTTGGAATAGGCATACAAGAAATACTTTCTATGCGTTCTGGCGTTAGTCTTCTCCCTCCTTTCGAAAGTAGGTAGCCCAAATAGGCCACCTCCTTTCGATTATACTGACATTTCTTCAAACTAGCTTTATGGCCATGTGCCGCTAGGTGTGACAGTAGTAATACAGTGCTTTCTTTACAAATCTCCTCTGTGTCTGCAGCTAGCAATAGATTGTCTATGTATTGCAAAAGTGCACAACTCACAGGTAATTCCAGCATGTCTAGCTGCTCTTTTAATGCTCTACTGTAAATACTTGGACTTTCCGTGTAACCTTGCGGAATCCGCGTAAATGTAAATGATCATCCTCCTAATGTGAACGCAAACAAATATCTGCTGTCCTTGTCCACTGGAATACTAAAGAATGTGTTTTTCAAATCTACTACACTAAAATATTCTGCTGAAACAGGTATCATTGTCAATATTGTAGTGACGTCTGGCACTAGAGGAAATTGCGGATCTACTACCTTATTCAATGCGCGTAGATCAATTATGAAACGGTATGGTACCTCATTACCTCCTTTTTTATAAACCGGAAGAATCGGGCTGTTGCATGTACTGCCTGTGATTTCCTTGATTACCCCTTATTTCACCAAATCTGTAACAATACTCTTCAATCCTTTCTCACCTTCAAATTTTGTATTGGGGTATTCGCGGTACGGTAACACCTTCTTTCAAACTAATGTTTACTGGCTCTATCTTTAAACATCCTACATCGTTGTCATGCATTGCCCATATGCAGGTTGGTACTTTACTTAGTTCCCCTGGTAACGCTTCGGACATGAATTCTAACACAGGGGCATCGTGTGGCCATATCATTAGAAACACTCCGTCTGCCGTGCAATGTATAACAGAACCTAGTTTTTTCAATAAGTTTAATCCCAACAAATTTTCTCCACAATTTTCTGTTAGAAGGAAAGGACAATGTTCAGTAAATGGTCCTATGGTAACTGGGACTGGTTTGGACACTGGGTTTATGACTGGTGTACCTGCGAACCCTACGGAAATATTCTTTTGCCCTGACAGTGGTATATCCGGAACCAAGTGATGGTCTATTGAACACTTCTGTGCTCCTGTATCTACAAGAAAGAGGTGCTCCTCATTCCCGACTCTCATTTCTACGTAGGGTCCTCTCTGATTCACGGGAATAGACACTGGTTCCGACCCCTATCCTGGGCTGTCCTATTGGGGAAATAACACATCGTCCGATGTGTAATCATTACTATTACTGTAATACGTGTTTGGCTGTGTATCGAAAACATTTCCACTCTTCCCTCTATTTCCCCTACTCTGATTTCCATATTGTTGATTTTGCTGTCCCTGACTCTGGTTTGGGGCATTTTGGTTTTGGCCTTGGTTTTGATTACCTCCGTTATTATGATGCTGCTGCATACTATTCCTATTGGGTCCATTTGCTCCTGGGTGTTCTCTATGCTGTCTCCTGAGACCAGACCCATTTCTATTCTGTAGATGCGGACATTGCGCTCGTCAATGTCCTTCCTCTTTGCAATATGCACACTGATTCGGTCCCACTGTTCCCCCATGCATATTCGAATTACTCCTTCCTTGTGCGTTCCCTCGCCCTCTATTATGTCCCACTACTTGCTGCATTAATACCTGTGTTCTTATTAGACATTCTTTCAAGTCCGCCCCCACCTGTTTTAGCAATGATAATTCGTTCACCATCTCCCTCTGCCCCGGCGATGGTAATTGCTGCTGTTTATTATGCGACCCCTTTTCTCCCTTCCCAGGTCTCCCGATATCCCTACTCCTGTATGCAGGTGTAGTAAACACTTTCACAGGTGCAGTAAACGTTTCAACATAATCATTATCTAATTCATCTCTAAGCTCAAAAAGTCTATACATATGTTCTCTCACTTCTTCATCCCTCTCCCTACAGCGTGCTAATGCATTCAAATCTAACAATCGCTGCGGTGGTAATTTCCCAATTAGCTGTTTCCATTTCTCCACCAAATATTCACCCATGCATTCCAACACTACCTGTCTTTCGTTGCTCCTACGGAAGTCGTATATCGAAGCCACTGCTGCCGTCCCATCATTCCTGTCTATATACATGTCTGCCTGTTGCTGCAATTCCACCTTCCTTTCTTGGCTGATTGTGCTGCGGGTTACCCTCGTGCACCCCCGTTGGTCAGTCCCGCCTCTTGCTCCCGTGGTTTCAACTTCAACCCCGGGAAGAAAGGACGGTACTGAGTCTTTGCCTGAGGCGGGAGGTGCGGATGGGACAATGGGAACAGGGAGTGTCTGTTGTGGGCCTGATTGGCTAATAGGAAGTGTTACGTGCGATGTCTGTGGCTGCGGGAGGGCTTGAGCTACCGGAGGGGGAGCTTGAGCTACGGGCGGGGTCTGGGCAATAGCTACTGACGTGTCTGGTCTTACTTCTGATCTTGGGCCTTGTTTTGTATGGGTCAATATATTTTCTATCAATTCATCTGCTATGTGTAATTCTCGTTGTGGGTATATCTTTTCTATATTCAACTGGTCACGCCTACCTGCCCTTCTTAGACTCTCAGTCCACTTGTCCACCTCTTTATCTTCCGCTACTTCACTTTTCGTTTTATGCCTGTGCGCATGCTTTGCTCTGCTTTTAAATCTGAGCATTGCTTCCTTTCTCCAGTCTTTAATAGTCTCAAATGCTGCAGGACGCGCTTTCTTTCTTATCAACACCCTTTCCAGGTTGTCTATACTCGCTATCTCAAAACTACCATTAATCGGCCACTGATGGTCTTGTTGCTTTCTGGTTTGCCTATGCCAAGTCTCACAGAATATTATTGCACCCACTCCATACTTCACATACATCTCATACGCCGGCGTTCCCCCAGGTGGTACAATTTGGCCATCTTCCAAAGATTTTCTACCACAGTGGAAAATCCCCGCTAGGGTGGACAATACCCCAGGCATGTTTCAACCTTCCCCCTGGTTAATCAACCTTACCTAGGGCATTTGATTTTGCAAAGTCAACTCTAAACCAATATCAGGATACTTTGAATCGGGGAATGACTCACCTGATAAATCAAGTCGTCTGTATACTGACGCACCAAAGACGTTGTGTCTGCGTTTCTTGGCTTCCGCCTCGTTTCGGGACCCTCGCCTCCTTGTTCTCTAGCCGGTCGATCAGGGATCAGATGTGTGCAGATCTGCAAAGGAGTCTCTCATCACTTTTACAGGGTGCCCTGAACACCTCTTGATCCCGGCTCGATCGTCCCGTCCTTGCCGTTCTCCGCCTTACTCAATTACAACGTTACGCAATGGAACAAGTGGGGGTGGGTCCCTATTCGGGTGTCATCTTGAAAGGGGCCCCTAGGGGACCCTGACGTCTATGGAAACAAGGCGAGTCACCACACACGATAGATACGCCACACATGAGGTTGTATTCCTAAAGCTAGGGTTTTATTGCAAAGCAAAAGTCTCAGTTGGCCAACTCGGTCTCACGCCCCGCGACGTGTATCTCTAGACCTCGAGGGACGCAAGAGAGTGAATTACGTACATCAGTTACATATATACAAAATGCATATCAAACAATCAGCTATGACATGTTTAACACCCCCCCTTTATTGGGTTTCTTTGAACTTGGTGTGATGATGGACATCTCCGACCATTATGACACCTTCAAACATCTATTCTAGTAACAATTTGCAATTTGTGAGTGCGAAGGCATCTTTCAGTTGTTGAATAGAAGACAGCACTTCTGTTCTTGGAAGCAAGCTACATACGGGGGGAAAGAGTTGCATTCCGGACCTTGCTATCTATCAGGTGCTATTTACGTCCTGGGAGCCGATGCGCTCTCGCGGGCTCAGAAAATGGGGGCCGTAAGAAAAGCATAATTCAAGCCTTTAGCAGTATTATTCTAACATATTCTACCATATAACGAGACTGGCTGGCAGCTGTGAAATGATTAAATGCCCTGCAGCTCTGCTTCAAGGCTACATTCGGGAGGGAGCCAGGCATTCTTCCTGGCGCTGCCTACGTTTCTGTTTCAGCTAACTCTTGTTATCCTCACGGCCCTGCGGCCTTGTCCTTTTCACATACAGACAACAATGTTTCACAGTCGAGCAGTGTAAGTGGAAAATATACTGCGAAGCAACAGGAACAGAAAGCAAAGAGCAATGGTTTAGAAAACAAAATGGCGATTCTTGTTACATCAAAATGGCCGTGCATTGGCAAACTTGAAAACCTATATTTTGTCATATTGTGCATGAGACGGTTGGCCCACGGCCACCAAAATGCGTTTGCTGTCTCTACGTAGAGGTATCCGTATTTCTAGAATGACAGGGGGGCTGTATGCTTGTCCACTGGCCTGTGCGTCATGTACGGGATTTGTGCGCTGTACATGGCGCACGGGGAGGCGTTGGGGGCGTAACTGGCGCTGCTGCAGGGTCGCTGCGCCACTCTGCGCCACGGCTGGTAATGGATGTTTAAATCCATGAATACGCTGTGGGTGGAAATGGATTTTGGCGCACGCGGCTGGCACAGACTGTCACACGCGCACACTGTACGCCAGCCGCAAGCACCACTTGTGCGCTGAATTCTATGAATTACCCCCTTAGTTGTTGCAGGGGTTTTTGTAGTTGGAATAATTCCAAGCTATTTGTGATAGCACGTGAAGGTGTTTGTTTGTTGTCAAGTTTTGCAGTGCAGTAATTGCAAAGTATTAAGGGGTCAGAAATGTCATATTTGTTTTCTGCTATAAGGTAGAGAGCTGATTGGAACCATTTGGAATCTTCATTGTCTTCTATTTTGTACATTATGTCTACAGTTTTTGTGCTACTTTTATAAAAAGTCCTGCGGCAACACAAACACACATGGTTTGATACTTCAGATGAGGTACTTTTAAACTTTAGTATTTCTTTTTTGTATGTGTTTCATAGAAGGTTGCTATTTGTACAGTAGTTGCTAGTTTGTTGTACATCAATTGCATTTTGTAAGTGGCTTTCAATTCCAAAATAATTTCTCTGGATATGCTCTATTTCTTCGAGTAGTTGTTTGGCTGTACCATGTAGAAGATTGTTATTTAAATTGGCTAGTGCTAAAGCAGGACTTTTAGCATAGTAGAGTTTTTGGACCATATAGTTGAATGATGTGTTGATATCATTTTGATATAATGAAAGGTGCTTTTGCAAATAGGTCCTGAAATGTAGGCTAATGAATGTCCTTGTAGTCCTCTGTATTTGCGCACTGGACAGGCATCCATATTTCATAGTTTCAGTTTGTCTTTGCTTTTTACATACTGATTGAGGAACTTGTGTAAAGAGTTGAAAGATTTTTTGTCAATGTTACACATTGATGTGCACGGCCATTTGTAGGCTGGACGTTTTGGTTCAGTAGAATGGGGAGCTGATACTGAGTTTTCTGGGGAGAAGAGTTTCTTGTTCCATAATGGTGTTATTAAGTTTTTCATACCCTCGCCCACTGCTATGTATGGCAATTGGGTTTGTTTGCTTTTGTTTATATGCTTTTTCATTAAAATATGGTTCTGTGGTTGTGGTATGACTCCATTCACCACCACAGATGTTTAAGAAGCTATTCTTGTTGATATTCCGTTTATTGAGAAGTCTTTTTTGTAGTTTAGTAGTTAGTTTTGTTAGTGGTTTCATTCTGTTTAAAACTAAAATAAATGATTTCCTTTTGAGAAGGATTGCACTGTCTATGAGAGCTTCTAGGATTAATTTTTTACGGTAGGTTTTCAGGGTTGTGCATGATTTCTCTCCTGTTTTTACAAGGTTTTGAAGGACTCTTTGGCAGAACATTTTTTGTAAAATATTTTTTTGTTATGCTTACTTGCAACTACATCAAGATTTATATGTGCAGTGTTAGCAGTAGTGGTAGCTGAAGTCTTGTTAATTACTTAGTGTTTAGTTTTACACTTTGATAGAGGAGTGTACTGTACTTTCTGTACTGGAAGCTTGTTTTGTTTCGCTTAATGACTGTATTACCTGTCTTGTTTGAACTTTTTGTACAAAATCTACTAGAGATGGATGCTTATTTTGGACACTTTTATTTTGATTTGCTCTACTTCTGCTTTCCTTTCTGCAGAGTTTTTTTTGGTAGGCATTCTTTCGGGTCTGTTGGAGAAAAAAAGAAAGTGTGGGTTGGGCTGTTGTGCAGTGTATGCGTGCTTTGTGCATGAGTGTCTGAGTATGATTGTAATGATGATTGTGGAGGTGTGTGATTGTGCAATGGGCAGCTACATCAAGTTGGGAAGGCTATTCTTGTATTTGTGTGTTACTATACTGGGCTTCAGATGACAATATAAAGTATGGAACTGGTAAGGTGAAGCACTAATACTACATCTAATGGTAACAGGTTAATACACTTGTTTGTTCTACAATACTAAAATGCTAGTGTGTTTGAGTAACAGTTAGAACATTATGTTAGTATTGTACTTACTTTTTTGTATGGAAAGAGTAGGTTTCTTCTAAATCCTTGTTCGTACTTCAGACACTGCTGCTTTTCAGGAGAGTGGTCTTCACTGCAATTGTAAAAGAAAGAAGTTAGTGAATATGTGTGTTTATAGCACTTTTGTTAATGTAGACATTGTTAGTTTTTGTTTTCATAATTATACTGCTATTTCTCCCATCTCATAATGTGAAATAATATTTTTTTTAGATAGGTGTGTGTGTAAACACAAATTTGGAGAGCAGAAAGGTTTGCAATTGTAACTTCATCATAGCAGATGGGAGAAATGACAGTAAGTTAATTTTAAAGTTTTTACAGGGTAAGTGGCAGTTACTCTGTTTATATTTTTATTTATTTTATTTTATATTTTTAAAGCGCTCACACAGCCCGTGGGCATCAAGGCGCTGTTACAGGAATTGTTTGTTTTTTAGTTGCGCAATTATTGTATCTTAGTTGCTTATTTATAACGTGCTTAAACACCCAGAGGTTTCTAAGCGAGGACCCGGGGATCGAACCTGTGTTTCTTTGTGTCATCTTGCTTCCATGGCGCGCACGTTGCCGCTGAGCTTTGCTCCCGGGATGTATTGTATTCCTAGAAGAGCTCTACATGTACTGTGTAGAAAATATTCATACCTGTAGTCTGTGGATGTGCATAAATCTGCAAGTAGAAGTATTGGGGAGTTTTATAGTAGTTGTTGCTGTAGGTCCTTTGCAGTCACAGCCGAATTGTACTGAGAGTGATCAATTGTACATCTAAAGTGCTGATCTGTGATGATAGAGTTAGATGTAGAGTTCTTGGATGTGATTTGTGGATGATTGTGTGACTGCTTAACAGTAGCCAATGAGGGAATGGTGCAGAGAGTGAAGTGGAAAGGGTAGAAGGGCTGCCCCAGTATTACGCATGCGGTTGTCCGCAGACAGGGCGTGCCACATCCGGGGTTTCTCAGCAAATCCAGCATGGAAAAGATGTTGAGGTTGTGGTTTGTGTTGAAAGAAGCTGTGCGTATTGAAGATGGCAGAGGTGGAGAAAGTCAGGGTGTTGGTGCTCGGAGATATGTTTGTTGATAGTTTGGAGCACTATGCTAAATGTAGGAATGTGGCAAAAAATTTGGATCTAAAAAGAGTGGAGGTGGTGTGGAGTACTGTGCCTGGTTTTCATTTGCAGGCAATTTTGGAAGTTTGTCAGGATATGGCTAGGTTTAATAGTCCAGATGTAGTTGTCCTGCACTGTGGTGCTGTGCATTTGGGCTATGTCAGTGCCCCTACTTTGTTGCAAGATCTGCAAAACTTGGTTCAGGCAATCATGAAAGTCCTTCCAAATGTCAAGGTTATTTTTTCTGCTTTGTTACCTAGGGCAGCATGGGACAATAGTTTTGTTTTTTGTCCTCAGCAAAATATTGCTATGTGTGCAATCAACCGAAGCATGTTTGCTTTCATGCTTAGAGCTGGTATGTTCTTTTGTAATAATGATATCATTGATTCTGGTTATGTTGTTTATTTTAAAGAAGATGGCCTTTCTTTATCTGTTATGGGAAATGCCATGCTGTTTTGGAACATAAGGGTTGCTTTGGAGAAGCTAATGTGAATATTTATGGAGGAAAATAAGAAAAAAAAAAAAAAATACAAAATAAAAGGTGTTTTTGAAGCATCTGCAAAAAAAACAAAAAAAGGCTCTTTTCAGAGCCAACCTCAAAGGGGAAATGGGGCACACTATTTAAATTTTCATTCCGCACGTTCAGATTTTTCGATCTGTCCGCGGACACCGTGGTTGTCCGCGGACAACGCATATTATATACAGGGATTTTGGGGTTTAGAGGCATGCAAATGAGACTGAGCAGAGCAAGGGATTGGTTAAGAAGGTTTACTGGGTGTGTTCTGTAAGGAGGGAGTTTGTCAGTACGTCATTTTCCTGAGAGACGAGCAGATAGCTACAGCTGTGTGTTTCAGAAAACAGATTGTCTGAATTTTGGGAGATTCTTGGATAAATTGGTTGGAGGTGCATGCAGATCGCTGTGAAGTGGCTGCACATCTTGGATTCTCTCATGTGGAAGTGCACTGGCATGGAGTTTGTGGAATAAAGTGGGTGGATTTGGTACCTCTCTGTGCTTCTTTGGTGACACAGCGTCATCCAGACATTATTATTATTCATTGTGGAGGCAACAGTTTAGGACATGTGTCCGGAATCTCTTTGCAATTTGTAATGAAAGAAGGACTTGGGAAAGTCATGGACATGTATCTAAACTCCAGAGTAATTTTTTCCCATATTGCGCAGAGACAAATGTGGTTGCGTTCTTTTTCATTTGGTCCACAAATGGAGAAAGCAAGGCGCAATGTTAACAATGCTGTTTGTGCCTTTTTGAGAGAAGTTGGTATGTCCTCTTTTCAGAATGAAACATTACGTTTTGTAGCAGACACATTTTTCGCAGAGATGGAGTACATCTTACTTATGCCGGTAATCAGATTTTTCTGTGAAATATACAAAATGCATTGCAATCTTTTTTGGAATTACAGCAATCCATTTTGCAGTAGGTGTTGACCATTTAAGGTTTTTGAAAACACAAGAAAACACCACAAAAAGGCTCTTTTCAGAGCCACCACTTCCCCCTAAAGAAAAGTGCAATGGTTCTGATAGGGCAGCATTCCCAAAAAATACATGTCTGTGGACTGTCCGCAGACTTCTAAAAAATGCACGAGGCCCTGCACTATTTATTTGTCACTTCTATTTTTAAACTGTGAAAGGTAGCTCTGAAAAGAGCCTTTGGTTTTTTGGGGTTTTTTTGTTATATTTTTTGGTTTTTTTAAACACGACACACAAGGAAAGGAGGGGAAAGGAGGGTAAGGAAGGGACACCAAACATGGGGATAAGAAAGGACAGGTGGAGAGAGGAAGATGTAGGGTGGCCCTTATTGAGGTAGGTCACAGACCTTCTGATGTTCATTGACCGCAGTCTTGAAAGCACTCCGAAGGTTCTCCCCCTGTAGAGTACTGCGACGAAGTACATGCACAATATTGTGACCTTCAAAAGGTAAGGGTCAACAGTATCATGGATGGCCTGTGAGGCAGCTGGAGGGATGCGCTGTCCCACAGGAGTGTCTTTTGTGGTGACAGGAGTGGAAATGGAGGATGCTGCAAAGGAACTCAACCTACTATGTTTATCGCAAGGTACAACCTTACGAATAGCCCCATCGTGGAACGACTTTAGGTGTCGCTTCATTGATGTAGTACCATAGCTATATGAACCAGGCTTGCCAGAAATGGGCACCATACAGCACTGAGTGCAGATCACCTTGCTCACATCAGCTTTTGACTTTCCATCAATGGTGGTAAATAACCGCCACACCCAAGACTCACGATGAGTGCTAGTAGTAGGGACTTCCACTACCTCATCCTCTTCATCCCTCTCCTCTGCATCCTCCTGCCTGTTCCCCTCTGCAGGCCCTTGGGGACGTGGTGGTGGTGGAGACGGTGGGGGTGCTGATGCCGAGGCAGTAGCAGCAGAAGCAATTTGTGATGCTATCTGAAGGTTAATAACCAGGAGCCAGGAACCAAGAACAGCAACCTGCACAATTGTCCTGTTGTAAATCTTGGAAAGCTGGGGTGTGGCCTTTTATAGGGGTGCAGGCGCGCGCTCTGCAGACACCCGCGCTGGTCGCGGACACATCGAACACGAAGAAAGGGCACAAAAAGTTCCAAAAAGTATGTAGATCAGCAGTGACATTGTCTGGGACATGTGCAATGGTGAACTTTTACTGTAAAATACATTGGAGTGCTCAAAAAAGCACTTTTGAAATGTTCGAGGGCCCGGACAGTGTACACAAATCAGGACACATGCTCAGCATGGGTGCGGTCACATGATGATGTTGCGGACACGTTCATGAATGAGACGGCTGTCCGCAGGACACCAAATGCGCAGGGACGTTTGTGCGCATGGGCACGGGTGTTCTACGCACAGTGTTCGGGTCCCTGAACTAATTAAAGTGCCACACATGTGCAGCAGACAGTTACGGACAGGCGCGATGTTCGTAGGACCCAAGGGTGCGGAGCGCATATGCTTGGGTGTTCTATGAACAGTATTGAAGTCCCTGAATAAAATAAATGTGCGTCAAAACTTTTTCGGACAGGCGGACGGATATGTGTTCTATGAATATATTCATTCTGGTTGCGGACATTACGAACGGGGGGTGTTCTTAGAACACCACCATTTTGGGTGATTGCGTACAGATGGACATCTTGTGTGCTCTACGGACACCTCCATTTTAATTATGAACAGTATAAACAGGTATATTGTCCATAGGACACCCCCATTTTGGTTAATTGTGGACAGGCGGACATCTTGTGTGTTCTAAGGACACCACCATTTTAATTATGAACAGTACGAACAGCTATAGTGTCCTTAGGACACCCCCATTTTGGTTGGTTGTGGACAACCCGGACAGTCGCACTGTCCGCAGACACCCTAACTGCCTTTTAAAAAAGAAATAAAACACAGGCATATGCTAAGAACACACTTAAAATGTTATTATTGTTTAACAGAGTAACAATTACGAAAGAGAAGGAAGAAGCAGAAACTGAAACAAATACAGGGGAATTAGGGGTTTGGACATGATGTATGGGGGGAAGGGATGAAAGTCTCATGGTACCGTTTTTCTTGCTGGGGAGGGTTTGGGGATTGTTGGCTGGTACACGGAGAGGGGGAACAGGTACATGTGGGCAGTGATATTTAATCTTTTCTTTAATGTGGTCCTCAATAAACTGTTTTAGAAGATTGAAACTTTGCATTAACATATCCATTTTTAGTTCCATTCGTTAGTCTTAGCAGTGTACGGTGGTGGCACGAGTTATGGTTGCTTAGCATACCATAACTGGCGAATTTCAAGGGTTTTTCAGTTGTACGTGGAACCATAACGTCCCTTTGACAAAGTTTTTTTCACTGAATTTCATAGGTTTTTAGTAGGGTAACTTAACAATAACGTCCCTTTAACAACGTTTTTTTCACTGAATTTCATAGGTTTTTAGTAGCGCAACTTAACCATAACCTCCCTTTAACAACGTTTTTTTCACTGAATATATACACATATAAATAATAACACTTTGTACTTGGAATACTTATTCAAAGAATGGTAAATATATACATTCTATGTGGTACCAAACATTACTTAAATCCAGTAATAGATGCTCTACCTGCAGACAATTTTAAATAGGCAGGTGGATTCTTAAGTTAGGTATAACAGCATAGAATAGGGAAGAAAAACAGGTTAGTTATGAACAGTGGCAGAATGCTTTCTTTAGACTAGAAAAGTAATTCTGAGTGAGAATCCCCCAACCTGGGCAACCTGAAAGGGAAAAGTTAGGGAGTAATTTTTGCTGTCTTTTACAGCCCAGTCCAATAATGTTCAATAACTTTGTGCTTTCTTTTAAAAGGTTCTACCACCCCAAAGTACCTGAGAGGCCACAGGAGAGCAGGAACCAAGATGAATCTGGGACACCTGGACAGCTCCTAAGAATAGAAGACGCTCTTCCTCGTTACAGTACCTTTGGTGCCTTGGCAGGCAAAGTGGCAGAGTTTCTCAGCCTGACTCGATGATTCCCTCTGAGGATGGACCCCTTTTTGGAAGAAGGAGACACTGGGAAACTGAGTGCAAGGATAAAAATTAATCAAAGTGTTTCTGAAGTGCAGCAGATTGGCTCTTCGGAGTGCTTTCCTTTGGGCGACGATTTCTCAGACTGTAGAAGTCCTGTGAAGATTAAACTCCTGTGGGCTCCTTAAAGGCTCGGCAGATGAAAGTAAGCACCCTGGCACCCTTTCATGATTTCTGGTGGTGACGGGTGCATAGGTCACTTTTGTTGTTGGGTTTCGGAAAATTGCGGTGTTCTGACTTTCAGTTCTGCGGTGCTGCAGCAGCAACACGGATGACTGGACAGCTTCTGGCAACTTGGACTCGACCACTGGAGTGGATCTCTGACTGTCACCAAGTCTGGACCCTCAGGACATCTTTGTTAGCTTCAGGTGGTGGGAAATCTGCAGACGGACCGTCCTCTGCTACCTGCGACTTTGGACTCTCTCCAGTGGGAAAAAGTGGTATGGGATGATGGCAAGTATGTCCTTTGAAATGTTCTTAGGCAGTTTGCAACTTTCCCAGCTCCAGGTAACCATCAGCACTATGCCAGAGTACCCCATCTTCTGGGCGGCAGGTAGCAACAGCTTCCAGCAGCCACAAAACGATCCTTCGGACCATAGGCGACATCAATGGACTTTTTTGGCTCGAGATGTCTGGCACTCTGCTTCTGGACTTCGAAGACCCCTTCTACGGATGGCAGGCACACAGGACGGGCTTCCAGGATACTTTGATGTAGAGCAGCAGTTTTGTATGATGGTCCCTTGTTGCTCGGGGAGAGGTCTCCTTTGCAGGTCCTCTCTGGATCAGTCATGGTTAGACACAACTTTTGGATTACAGTGAAGAAATGCAGCAGAAGACTTCTCCTCCAGCTGGTTTTCAAGGAACAGCTTTTTTCTTGCTTCAGCTTCGACTTCATCATCTGAACAAATTGATAAGTGAGAGGTCCCTAGATAAACACATCTGTTATATATTCACTATGGCTGAGCCAGGCTCAGTGAGTCAATCACACAGAAGGGCATTCATGCAGGCAGGCAGCCAATCAGGCTCACAGGCATTCAGGCCTTTCCCTCCACCCAGGAACACATAACAAAGAATGTGGATTGGGGCAAGTACCCAGCCTTTCAGCACACTACACTGCATTAATGTCAGTTTCAGTCAAGGCTGTCTCATTCACTGTGTCACACCCACAGAAACCAGACACCCACAAGAGAGAATGTGAGTTGACTCCCAACTCCATTCACACAGGTCCTACCGCTAGGGTGTACCCATAACACACAGCCCCTGAGAAGACTCCAGTCAGTCTGGCAGGAGGCAGACTCAGAGCCATATATGGTATTTCCACCCAAAAGCCAGTCAGGAGGGAAGGGAACAGAGACATATATGGTGTTTCTACCAAACAGCCATTCAGGAGGAAGGAACAACGCCAGGGCTTCCCAGCACTTTGGGAAACAAGGTAAACAGCAACAGAAACCAAGAGGGCATAGTGGATATATTGCCTATGTGTAGGAATACATTGATTGCTATGGCAGGGCATGGGTATCCCAAAAAATGAGCACACTCAGATCCACTGCCAAGTCTGCATGTAGCTGCCACCAGCCCATACCCTGCTCTATGGGCAACACAAAGGTGCCCAAAAACACACATAAGCAGTACAAGGGTGTACCCTGTGAGAAACCTGAGGGTATTCTACGATTATGACCTCAAGAATACCTTACTCAGGTGGCCAGGACACGGCCATCGCTGTTGGATCCAGTACCTGGGGGTGGACCAGTTGGGGAGTGTCACCTGGGCTGGGAACCCGGGGTTATGTTCAAGGGAATACCATGGGCGAGACGCGGTACCACCACTGGGAGGATGGTGAGGGGAACAAAGTCCCCGGAGCTTTTATTAGCAATTCCCGCTTATCATCTCTTCCACCCATTGAATCTTCCTTATGCAAAGGTACAGCCAACAACCCATTGACATCTGGTAAAGGTGTTAAGAACCACAATTCCCAGACTACCACTTTTCCTGGTTCCTATCCGAATACTCCCAATCAATCTTCTTACCATACCTCTAATTATTATTTTCCACACTCCCAACCTGCACAGATAAAATACAAGAGTTCCCACAATCCCCCTTGTTTATTTTATGGTCCCAACTATTCCTGTTTGCCCTGCAAAACCTACCAATCCTGTCTTTCTAATTGTCACTTTTCGGACTCATCCCAAAAACCCTCTGAAATCCTTTCCCTTTCCAACATGAACATTGTTTTACAACGGGCTTGTAATAAAACTGTTTACCTGACATGTCCCAATACAAGAGTCAGGCATAGTCAGGCAATTGACTTAAATCACACACACCAGACAGCGCTTCCATTTGCCCACAGGGATAAAAGGTGGAGCAAGAGAGCACAGTATGAGCAAGGCAAGCATGGTAGACAGCACGACAAGGCGGCTAATCAGGCACGGCAGTTCAAGAGAAGGAGAAAGGCGGCTGGAATCAAGTGGGTGGCCAGGAGTGAAGTGATCTTGCTCTTTTCGTGCCAGACCCGCAGAAACTTTGTGAAAGAAAGCCTAAAACCACGAGCAATAGCACATGTGTCTTTCAGCAGATATCAACTGCACACGGTGCAAGCCTAAGCCGATAAGCAGGAGCAAGGGAAGCTCCCGCGACCATGGTAACGGCCTTGACTCCAATGAAGAGGAAAGCCAAACGGTTCATCACATCTGGTGAGTCGAGGGGAGAACCGATAAGGACTGGGATGTGTTGAGTGAGAATCGCAAAGTGGCAAGTTTGAACCAAGTTCGCTGAACTATTAATGAACTGTAAAAAGTGTTAAAGGGGGGACCAGCTGCGGAGGGACACCGGCTCCACATGGGTGCTAGCTCCAAAGACTCTGATTAATCCCCATCCCAGCAAAACTACAGATACCAGAAGGCCATAGGAGGGCAACTGAAATAGGTCAAAATGGTCGTACTGAGGGTCAAGCAAAATCCCCCTACAATCGAAAGACTTTGATATAGAAACTGTGCAAAAGAAAGGGACGTGAATCCTGCTAAAAAGAAGAGGCATCAGAGCCCGACCGAGGGAGATCCAGGGGTGAAGCCATCAACCAAGTACTGGCAGTGAAGAGGGGGTCTGAGCCCGACCAAGGGAGATCCGGGGTGAAGCTCTCATACAAACTTTATTAGAGAAAAGAACTGTTTGAAAATACATTGAGAAACCAAGTGAAGAGAAATCCTGCTAAAGAGAAGAGGGATCCAAGCCCGACCGAGGGAGATCCAGGGGTGAAGCCATCACCCAAGTACTGGCAGTCAAGAGCGGGTCCGAGCCTGACCAAGGGAGATCCACGGGTATAGCTATCATCCAAACTTCATTTGAGAAAAGAACTGAAATATATAATTGTGGAATATGATACATGAAGGGTCAGTGCCCAGATGAGGTGGACCCAGGGGTGAAGCCATCACCCTACATGAACTGTGGCTAAAAATTGAGAAGGGTCAGCTCCCAGAAGAGGGTGACCCAAGGGTGAACCATTATCACCCTAACAAACTTTCATTTGGGTAAAGGAACTTTTTATTTGAAGCATATTGAACACGGCAGACCCTTGAAGGCAAGAGACTTTCAAAAGAAACAAGACTTGGCCATCAATGGTCCTCGGCACTGCATTCGAAACTGTCATCTCGTTCTAGGGAAGCTTGAGAGTGTGCGATCTTACCTTACCCGTGCTCAAAGCGTGGGTAAGAGAGACCCAGGCTACCACATCCTGATGTATTATTTGAGAACACTTCTTTTTTTTCTTGAGTACTGTCCCACACCCCTGTTTTGTATTAGTTGTAAGGTTTGGCAATATGTTTTTTAGGATAGTCCCTTTTATTTGACGCAACGCCACTAGGACTGCCTTATTTTTCATTTGATGGTCGACGATTGCTCCGATCTTAGATTTAGGTTTACAGTAGGTGTTTTTCCAACCTGCATACAACATTCATTGTTCAATAAACACCCTTGAACTGTGATCACTTGTGTCTGTCTTACTTGTTGCCGCCATGAGTCCCTTACAACCTGCACCCATAGGTACCACAAGGGTATCCCATGGGTATGATATGATATGGCATTCATAACACGCCTGTACACAAGTGTTTCTAGGCGCAACAAGACAAGGAGGAGGAAACAGAGGGAGGACAAAACATAGGCCTTGTGTCATTCAGATCACGCAAGTGCAGGGAAGTATAAGGGGAGAAGTGCTGAGGGGAGGTGTGCAGGTAGCTAACAAGTGCAGCCAGAGGGTGGATCAGTGCAGGTGAATCAGAAAGTGCATCCAACGGGTGACTCATAAGTGCAGAGAGAAGGTACTGTATGGTTGCAGAACAGACCACAAGGGCTAGGAGAGCCAAGAGGCAGTGCAAGGTGCAACTGGACATGCAGAGAGAGTTGGGGGTAGTGTGGCCCCAAACCCCAGAAAGCCTTGTGGATGATGCAGAGGGTCTTGAACATGATTCTTGCTGCCAGTGGGAGCCAATGAAGAGATTTCCGAGCTGGAGAGATACGATCCCTAGGCTTGAGGCCAAGGAAAAGTCTGGCAGTCCTCTTCTGGATAAGTTGTAGAGAACGGAGAGTAGAGGCAGGAAGATTTAGAAAGAGGCTATTGCAGTAGTCCAGCCTAGAAAGGAGAAGAGCCCTGGAGACAGTGAGCTTCTGGGGGAAAGTGAGGAAAGGTATAATACCTCTGAAGAGGTGCAGCTGATAGTTTGACTTCTTAGAGACGTCAGAGATGTGAGGAGAGAAGGAGAGTGTGGAGTCAAAGATGACCCCAAGGTTCTTAGCCTCACAGGTAGGAGCAGGAGGAGGGCCCAGATAGAGAGAGGAAAGGAGGGAGCAGGTGTTCCGATGAGGAAGAGCTCAGTCTTACTGGCATTAAGGCAGAGATCATTGGAGGCACACCTTTCCTGAAATGCGTCCAGACAGTCGGGAATGAGAGAATGAGAGAAGGAGAAGAGGTGGCCGAGGGGAGCAGGAAAAAGAGCTGGGTGTCATCCGTATAACACTGAAAGTTGGAACAGAGAGCAGTGATAAAGTGGCCAAGAGGTGCCAGGAATTGGTTAAACAACCAGGGAGAAAGGTTAGACCCCTGGGGAACACCACAGGTAGAGAGAGACAGACAGACGAAAGGAAAGACCCCAGTTTGACCTGAGAGGATCGATCAGTGAGAAAGGAGGAGAAAGCCAGGCCACGGCTTGATAAGTGATAACCAGGTTATCACTGAGGCGATTGAGCAGGATGGTATGATTGACTGAATCAAAGGCAGAAGAAAGATAGAGGAGAATAAGGACAGAAGGAAGGTTAGAATAAAGGTTGGAGAACAGGTCTTCACAGATGTTCAGGAGAGAAGTTTCCATGCTTCTGGCCCCTCTGAAGCAATACTGGTGTTCCTGGAGATAACCAACAAATTCAGTGTGCAGATTAAGCTGGGTCAGCTTTTCTAAGAGTTTGCCCAGGAAAGGAGTGATGGAGATTGGGTGATATTTAGCCAGAGAAGAAAGATTGGCAGAGGGCTTCTTTAGGAGTGGGTGCACAAGGCAGCGCTTAGGGGTTAAGGGGTGAGGGGAAGGTTCCAGTGGCAAAAGAGTGATTACAGAAATAGGCCAAGGCTGGAGCAAGGGTGCTAATGTGGTCCTTGATGGTTCTGGATGAACAGGGAAGAACCTGTTTTGACGAGACTTTCATAGATCGGACTTGTCTAGAAACAACGTCTGGGGTGAACAAGGGAAAGGAAGAGAAGGGCAGACGAGAGGCGGCCACGGGCAGGCCAAGAGTGGAGGTAGAGGCGGAGGAAGAGGTAGAGAGGGTGGACAGGATGTCCTGAGTTTTAGTGAAGAAATGAGAAGCCACAGCCGTACATAGGGGCCGGGAGGAAACAGGAGAGGTAGAGACTGCAGCAGGATTGGCCAGCACCTTGCAGATTTTGAAGAGTTCTGGCAAGTTGTTAAATGCAGCAGAGACACGAGCTTGGGTGTGGGCTCTCTTCTTGGTGAGGACAGAGAGTCTGTATTGCCTTTGGATCAGGTGGTAGCACAGTTTGTCAGAGAGTGCACCTGATGCCCTCCACTTCCTCTCACCCACCTTGCACTTGCGTTTGAGGGTGACGAGGTCAGAGTCATACAAGAGTTGCCCTTGGATTTGGGCTTCAAGCGCATCCTCATGACAAAGGCAAGTACATCAAGGGTGTTAGAGATAGAAAGATGAAGGTTAAACAGGACTTTGTCAGGATGTGAGTCAGCGAAAGGTGCAGAAGGAGGAGAGAAAGTAGCGGTGAAAGCCTCAATTGATACACGCCTCATAGGTCGGATGACCGAGAAGGTAGGTGGCAGTCCTGGAGTTGGCTTGGCCTGAGGGGCAGAGAAAGAGAGAGAGGTGGGAGGAGAGCATCCAGATGGATGTTAAGGTCTCTGAGGAGGAGAAGTTGAGAGATAGAGGTGAGGAGGGAGGACGAGAGACGGGCCACAGGCAGGACAATAGTGGAGGTAGAGGAGGAGGAAGAGGTAGAGAGGGTGGACAGGATATCCTGAATTTTAGTGAAGTAATGAGAAGCCAATGCCGTACACAGGGTCTGGGAGGAAACAGGAGAGGTAGAGACTCCAGCAGGACTGGCCAGCTCCTTGCAGATTTTGAAGAGCTCTGCCACGTTGTTAGATGCAGCAGAGACGCAGGCTTGGGTGTGGGCTCTCCTATTGGTGAGGACAGAGAGTCTGTATTGCCTTTGGAGCAGGTGGCAGGCCAGTTTGTCAGAGGGTGCACCTGATGCCCTCCACTTCTTCTCAGCCACCTTGCAATTGGGTTTGAGGGTGACAAGGTCAGAGTCATGCCAAGAGTTTGACTTGGATTTGGGCTTCAAGCAGATCCTCATGACAGGGGCAACTACATCAAGAGTGTTAGAGATAGAAAGATGAAGGTTAGATAGGGCTTTTTCAGGATGTGGGTTTGCGAAAGGTGCAGAAGGAGGAGAGAAAGTAGCGGCGAAAGCCTCAACTGATACACGCTTCATGGGTCGGATGACCGAGAAGGTAGGTGGCAGTCCTGGAGTTGGCTTGGCCTGAGGAGCAGAGAGAGAGAGGTGGGAGGAGAGGAGAAAGTTATCACTCCAGGAGAGAGGAGTGGTGAGAGGGTTGGAGAGGGGGAGGTCTGAGGAGATCAGAACATCCAGGATGTGCCCTGCAGAGTGAGTCGGGCCAGAAGGAAGAATAGAGAGAGAGAGTCACAGAGGTTGTGAAAGAGTCCTGCAGAAGGACAGAGAGCATCCAGGTGGATGTTAAGGTCTCTGAGGAGGAGAAGTTGAGAGGTAGAGGTGTGGAGGGAGGAGGAGAGACGGCCACAGGCAGGACAATAGTGGATGTAGAGGAGGAGGAAGAGATAGAGAGGGTGGACAGGATAATCTGAATTTTAGTGAAGAAATGAGAAGCCAAGGCCGTACACAGGGGCTGGGAGGAAACAGGAGAGGTAGAGACTCCAGCAGGACGGGCCAGCTCCTTGCAGATTTTGAAGAGCTCTGCCAAGTTGTTAGATGCAGCAGAGACGCGGGCTTGGGTGTGGTCCTCTCTTCTTGGTGAGGACAGAGAGTGTGTATTGCCTTTGGAGCAGGTGGCAGTCCAGTTTGTCAGAGGTTGCACCTGATGCCCTCCACTTCCTCTCAGCCACCTTGCACTTCCATTTGAGGGTGACAAGGTCAGATTCATACCAAGAGTTGCACTTGGATTTGGGCTTCAAGCGGATCCTCATGACAGGGGCAAGTACATCAAGAGTGTTAGAGATAGAAAGATGAAGGTTAGATAGGGCTTTGTCAGGATGTGAGTCTGCAAAAGGTGCAGAAGGAGGAGAGAAAGTAGCGTCGAAAGCCTCAACTGATACACGCTTCATGGGTCGGATGAACGAGAAGGTAGGTGGCAGTCCTGGAGTTGGCTTGCCCTGAGGGGCAGAGAGAGAGAGGTGGGAGGAGAGGAGAAAGTTATCACTCCAGGAGAGAGGAGTGGTGAGAGGGTTGGAGAGGGGGAGGTCTGAGGAGATCAGAACATCCAGGATGTGCCCTGCAGAGTGAGTCGGGCCAGAAGGAAGAATAGAGAGAGAGAGTCACAGAGGTTGTGAAAGAGTCCTGCAGAAGGACAGAGAGCATCCAGGAGATGTTAAGGTCTCTGAGGAGGAGAAGTTGAGAAGTAGAGGTGAGGAGGGAGGAGGAGAGGTCCGCCCACTCAGAGAGGAAGGAGGCAACCTGACCGGGCGGCCTGTAGATAGTGGCCACAGTGAGTGAAAGGCAAGGAGAGATAGAGAGCCTGCAGACCAGGCATTCAAAGGAGGAGTAGGCCTTCATAGGAATGATAATAGCAGATATCCACTCTGGGAAGATCAAGGCTACACCCCCGCGAGACGGTTGTTTCTGGGTTTGGAGAGGATCTTGTAGCCATCAGGAAGGAAAGTGTCAAAGGTCGTGACAGAGTTAGCTGTGAACCACGTCTCGATCAGACTGAGCACATTCAGATCGAGTTCTTCCAGGAGACAGCAGATGTCAGAGAAGTGTTCACAGCTAAGCTAGTGTTGAGGGTAGCAATGTGGAGCAGGTTGCCCCCTTTGAAAGACTTCCGTGGAGGGTTACAGGTCAAAGGTACGCCCTGCAAAAATGTTGCAGGTGCCTGAGGATGGGCAGAGGAGGTAGGAGGAGAACACACGGTAGCCAAGGAGGAGGAGATGGGTGCCAGAGGGCTGGCGGAGGAGGGACGCAATAAGGTGGATATAGAAGCAGCAGAGGCAGCCGTAGAGGTGGCAGAATATGGAGGTGGCAGAGGGGCCAGAGAAGGGAAAGAAGGGACAGCAGGAGAAGAAAGGAAGTTGATAAGGTGCGGGAAGAGTCTATAAAAAAAAGGAGGTTGGCCTGGAGGCCTCGGACCAAGACAGTGCCGTTTAGGTAGACATTAATGATGGTCTTGGTAGAGTGGACAGGGGTCAGGTAGGCCTCCCACCGGGTGCCACCATTAATGGGTGAAGTGGAAAAAGCAGAGAGAACAGAGACATATGGGGGGTCCATAGGCCTGGAGAAGGAACAACAAAGATGATGTCTGCATGGGTCTGTCTTGAGGAAGCACTGGTGTAGGTATCAGCGATAGGGAGGCCTGGGTTGTAGACCAGGATGTCCCTTTTGGACTTCTTCCTATCAGACATAGTGAGAAGGATAGGATATTCGATAGAAAAGCAGTTAGAGAAGATAGGTGGGATAGAGACCACCATAGAGGGTACAGAGAGGAAGAATGGGGGGTGGGGCAAGTAGGCAGGCAGGGGGCAACAACTAGGGTGGCTGGACATGGAAGGAGGAGGGGCACAGAGAGGACAGAACAACGACAGAAAATCAGATGCAATACATAGACAAATGTCAATCGCCAACCGAACCTAGAAGTAAAGAATGGACACAGCAGGTATGCAGGAAGTACAATGTAATCAAAAAACCGTGGCGAAAACAAAAAACGACAGAGACAGAACAATCATCAGAGGAACCTAGAAGAAAAGAATGAACACTGCAGGGATGCAGGCTATGCAATGTAAGCCAACAACCATGGAGAACAAAACCTCAAGAACAGTACACAATAGGTCAGGGGAAGAGAGCTAGGAAAGGGGGAGGGAGAGGAGCTGCAGGGAATGCGGGAAGTGCATCGATTAGGAGAAGGAAGGGAGCGCATGGCCGAGTAGAGAGAGCGGATGTGGCTTAGAGTTACAAGAGAGTGCATGCAGCCTAAGATGCAAGGGAGGGCACGCGGACTAGGATGTGAGGGAGCATACGCCGACAAGGATGTTAGGGAACGCATGCAGCCTAGAATTGTGAGGTAGCGCACGTGGCCTAAGATGCAAAGAAGTGCACATAGCCTAAGATGCAAGGAGGCACACCCGGCCTAGGATGCAAAGAAGTGCATGTAGCCTAAGATTCAAGGTAGCGCACTCGGCCTAGGATGCGAAGAAGCACACGCTGCCTAAGATGCTAGGTAGTGCACGAAGCCTAAGATGCGAGGTAGCGCACCCAGCCTAAGATGCAAGGTAGTGCACGCGGCCTAAGATGCGAGGAAGCACACGCAGCCTAGATTTGCGCTGTAGCGCATGCAGCTTAAGATGTGAGGGAGCGCAAGTAAGCAAGGGGTGAGTGGGGACTGAGAGGACAGGTCACAGGGGAAAATAACATGTGTGCAAGAGTGAGAAGGGGCACCGGGTCAGGGGGTTGTACGGGGGTAGCAAGCTTACTCTCCCGCACCTTTTTACCTGGTGGCCACAGACAAGAGGGTGAGGATTTACGCACTCACTGTCTACACCGTAACCCCATTGCCACCAAATGCCCACATCACTCAACACTGCAGCCTTGTCCTGCGAGGCCTTTGCCGCAGAGAGTTCGTACTTTGGTTCTTATAGGCACGGAAGCGTGGACATAGCGAAGCGTGCTACGTATAGTTGGGCAGCATCTCCTGTGCACCTGCCTCCCTCAACAATGCAGCCTTGTCCTGCGTGGGCTTTGCCACAGAGGGTCCGAACCTCGGTTCTTATGGCCACGGAAGCGTGGACGTAGCGAAGCATGCTATGTATAGTCATGCAGCGTCTCCTGCGCACCTGCGTTGCTCAATACCACGGCCTTGTCCTGTGAGGGCTTGTGGTGTTGTTCACTAAAAGATAAAAGAAAGAGATGAACTGTCAGAGGTCCAGCTGGAACTCAGTGGCAGAAAACACAGAGAAAAGACACACAGACTAAGAGGCCCTGTCCCTCCATAAGGCATTTCCAGCATCACAATGTAATACAACTATATTTTGGAAATGTATAAACAGCATGGCCAGTGGTCAAAGAGATCTGGACCGACCAATGAATAATGAAATATCGGAGGCCAATTGGGTTGAATTTCTTGATAAAGAATTTGGTGCAAAGGTAAAACAGTTTGTAATTTTGATTTACAAAAACTGGGGCCATGGCAGAGAAACGTGTGTTGTTCAGACATTGAAATCTTGATTAATAAGTGTAAAAAATCCAGAGCCGCAGGGCCGGATCAGATACCAAATTTGGTGTTTAAAAAGGATACATCGTTATGGTCTAAACTCTTATACAATCTATTCACATCAATTTTGCAATGGGCACTGATTTCAGATCCCTGGAGAATGTGTTACATCATTCCTATTCTTAAAAAATGGGGCATAAGGGTCCCGGGAATTATCGTGCAATTTCAATTCTGGATTTGGCCTCTAAAATGTTTGCAGGATTAATCCACCAAGATTTAACAACCTGGTCTGACTCAGTATATAGACCCATAAAATATCAAACAGGTTTTCAAAAGAGTTGTGACTTAATGGACTAATCATCCAGTTATTGATACAACAGGCTTTGAGCAAAGAGCAACCACTATTATTTATGGCAAGTGTGGACTTGGCAAGTGCTTTTGATAATGAAGATAGAAATATACTGTGGAACAAATTGCTCACTTGGGGAATTGCAGGTCGTCTATTAAGATTCCTTGTAGAACTTCACTCAAATACAAGTGTGCAAAATAGATTAGATAGTAATGAGAAATTAGGAGTCCAGATAACATAAATACAGGGCTCAGGCAGGGCTGCACTTTAGCACCCTGCCTATTTAATCTTGATCTGCCTGACTTGGTTGAGCACCTTGCACAATGTTGATCATTCTCGGCCAAACTGGGAAGCTTGAGAATTCCCACACTTTTGTTTGCTGATGATATTGTCTTGTTTGACAACACCTATTTTGGACTACAACGCTCACCGAGTGCTTTGCACAAGTACTTACATCCTGATGCAAGGTAAGCCTTAAGGCTTATTGTGCTGCCCAACTGCACGAAATTTACCAACTGCCCCTGATGCCGAATTTCTGCCGAAATCAGCTGCCACAATTGCTATACTTGCATACAAGAGCGAAATTCATCTGGCCATCAGCCTTTACAACCGTTTTCTGCAAGTGAACCTCCATTGATGACCATGAGGTTTCACTATTCCAAGATGGCCGCCCGCCGAAATTTTTGATAAGCAGCACCATTGTCTTCCTGTGCTGAGCTCCATATGGCCACTGATTTGCTGCAGCCCTGCTTGTAAGGGCCAATAGAAAACCGGGAGGCGAGAGCCGGCACTCCCACGAAGGCAGGACCACAAAGGCTTCCTGTCCCAAGCCTGTCCACAGCCTTCCTCACCGCTCGCAAGGTCCCTATGCCCATTTTGCCCCGCAACTGTTACCAACACTTCACATGAACGAACGGAGCCGAGACTTAATGGGGACTCCACATTATCTGTGAACTGATTTCGACACAGTAAGACTATTTGGCACCTGTTTTCATTTTCAGCCGCAAGCCATCTGTATTGACATTTTATCTACTGCGCGATGTGAGGTTGCCTATATATTTAGAAGCTACGCATGCCACATTGCCTACCGTGCTAGCCCGCACAATGCTTTCCACCTCCCCATGTGTTAGATATGCCGCCTCCCCTACGTCATCCTGCATGCCCATAATATTAGTTTTCCCGACGCTTATATAGCCGCAAGCGTCTCTTTACAGATACGTGATCCGAGACTGCCCACGCACCCGACCTTAACGGGAACGCTTAATACTTATACCTCTGCCGACACTGTTACGGCAGCGCTTTGCGACCTGCATCATGTTCGTATGTTGACCACCTGCTCCGCCGCCTAGAGCGGCTATGCGACCGCTTGCAATGCCTCTGGTTTTTACACTGCATGTCTTTGTTCTCTGTTCATGGTTGGCACACTGAGGGATCGCCTTCCTTCTAGCTCGGCCGCGACTGTGTGCAGCAGCCTGTAAATTCCTCATTGCATTGTATTGCTATGGCCTGTGTCACTACCCTGTGAACTCTATATTGCATTGTTTGGTCATTTGCTTTGCACCACCTTTGTGAACCCCTTACTGCATTGTATTGCTATGGCCTGTGTTACGACCCTGTGATCTCTATATTGCATTGTTTGGTCATTTGCTTTGCACCACCTTGGTGAACCCCCTACTGCATTGTATTGCTATGGCCTGTGCCACTACCTTGTGAATTCCACATTGTATTGCTGGGTACAGTTATTTGCTCTGCATCAACTGCGAATCCTCATCTGTATTGCACGGCTATCTGCCAGTACTGACTGATTGCCCATATTTGCTATGTTGACCATTGCATTGCTTATCCACCATGGGCTCACACATTGAGTAACTAATAACCCGCTTTTTACTCTCCCACTATTATGCATCTCCAAAGTGCAGTATCCACCTTCCTTCAACTTGCACTTTGCCTGTTAATCAATCTCACAGCACATCTAGACTCAGCATTATTTTGCCTGAACACCCCCATAGTTGCACCTTCACAGAACTACAATCACATCTCCCCGGCATCCTTCTGTGCATCACAACCAACACCTAACACGGACCTTCCCACGCACGCACAACGCCTCAGCAGTACCCTTGACAACGCACATCAACAACTCCCTCTCTACCTAACCATGAACGCCCTACTTGCTAACCCCTACCTTAACAATCCGGCACTTTGGCTACAACACTTCACCAGGAAACCCTCACCTAACCAACCTTGCGCTGCTCCATTGAGAAACCTTAGACTAGGGTCCAGACTGCCACACATCGCCTACCATCGCCCTATCAGCGCCCAGTCTACCAAACCCTCTGACATTAAGCTCACAGCTGCCGACCACCACCACATTCCCACCCTCTCCTTGGACACACCCTTGTCAGACCCTAACACTGATTCATATACCGTACCGTCCATTACACAACCTTTAACAAGTATCAAAGCAGCTCTGATCAATTCTAGGTCTCTCACCGCCCATGCCCTTGACATGGCTGATCTTATCTCCACTCTTGACCTGAACTCTATAGCAGTCACTGAAACCTGGCTCCATGTGGCCTCAGGACCTCTGCAATCCCTTGCTATCCCTGAAGGCTACACCATCATCAGAACTGACCGCAACACTGCTCAAACTAAAGGAGGAGGTATAGCCATTATTTACAAAACAGCTATAAACCTCCGTCTCTCCACTCCTGGCCAATTCAAATCAGCAGAATCCCTCACAGCTAAGCTTACCATCTCCCCCAACCAGACTATTACTGTCCACATTATATACAGACCTTCCTGGCCCCATATCCACCTTTACTGAGGATCTTGCCCATACTCTGTGTGAAAACACCAAGACCACTTCTCAAATCATCGTATTAGGTGATTTCAATTTAGGCCTCATTGACCCTAACGATGCATCGGCCCAAGATGTCAATAGTTTACTACTCAATCTAGGTTTCACAAAATGTGTCACAGCACCTACTCACTCTAAAGGCAAAATCCTAGATTGGATTGCTGACCTTAATTGTGACGTGAAGGTCAATTCCAATCTACCATGTGCCTGGACGGATCATCATCTTATCACCTTTAGCATCCCCACTAAAACCTCCCACTCCACCCCTAACATTGCACCTGCCACACTCACCAGGAACAAGCGCAACATAACTTGCGCCAAACTTGTCCCACTTATCCTCCCTGCTCTCAATGTTCTTGCTTCAGTATGCTCGGATCCTACTGTCTTGGTAGACTCCTACAATCAGACTATGTTAAAAGCATTAGATCTCATCGCTCCTGCCAAACTACGTAAACCCAAACCCCTGGCTCACTGGTTCACAACCCAGCTAAGAACCCTACGCAAGGAAAGAAGGACCCTTGAAACTCGCTGGAGAAGTCACCCGACTGAATCCAATAAAGTAAGCATGGCATTAGCGACGCTAAACTATAAAGAAGCCATACTGTCTGCTAAAAAAGAGACATATAATAAACATATTGAACTTGCCCAATCCAATACTAAGGAGCTCTTCAAAATCCTAAAGGAATTGGAATCCCCTGCCCCTCTTCCAGACACCTGCTCCAAAGACAGCACTTGGTGCACTAACATCCAAGAGGCCCTCCTGGGTAAAATTACCATGCTCCAAACTAAAATGAATGGTAAAAAAACAGCCTGCACTCATTTATATCACAGCTTGCTCCTCAGGCTAACCACAAATCTACTACCGTATCCTTGCAACCGTTCTGCTTCCCACCTCTCTCCACATCTGAAGTTGAACGCATCATTAACAGCCTTAAGCCCTCTAATTGTCAGGGAGACTCCTGCCCTGCCACCATTATCAAGGAGGCCTCACACAACCTGGCGCCTTTCATCACCACACTCATAAACTCCTCCTTCAAGGCGGGGATCGTCCCAGATAACCTCAAGGATGCCTGGGTTATTCCTCTGCTGAAAAAACTAACCTTGGACGCTAACATTCCTACCAATTACAGGCCAATCACCACAGCACCATTTCTCTTAGAAATTCTTGATCGAGCGGCATATCTGCAGATCCAAGACTACCTTGAAACCAATAACCTCCTGGGCCTAAGGCAATCGGACTTCCGCCCTCGCCACGGCACTGAAACTGCGCTGTTAGACTTAAAAACACAAATAGAAGACCTAAAAGATAAGGGAAAATTGGCACTCTTACTCTTATTAGACCTTTCCGCAGCATTTGACCTAGTCATTCATCAAATCCTCTGCCACCACCTCAAAACTGCAGCCAACTTCTCTGAGAAAGCGACAGCCTGGATTACCTCCTTTCTGGATAACAGATCCATGAGGGTCTTCTCCCCTACCGCCACTGCAGAACCTTCCCCTGTCACATGTGGAGTCCCCCAAGGATCATGTGTGTCCCCCACACTTTAAAATGTCTTCACAAAACCTCTATTTGACATACTGGACCGTATGGGCGTCACGTACACTAACTACGCTGACAACACCCAAATACTTATTCCCATTACAGGCGATTACAAAACTGACTCCTTAGCTATCAACACCATCTACCAAGTCATCCAGGCCTGGATGGCGCAGCACAAACTGTGTTTAAACGATGCTAAAACTGAGCTCCTCATCCTAGGCTCACCCCATAAACTCAGCAAACTTGACTCCTCATTCAAGTCCTTCACCATTGATGGTAATTCCATCAAAGTGGCCAAGGACACTAAGACACTAGGTATGTACCTTGATTCCACCCTCTCCTTAACTAGACAAACCAATGCAGTCGCCTCAGCTGCATCCTACACATGCAAGCTCATCACAGCCTGCCGCCCCTTCCTGTCTCCAGCCAACTGTACTACCCTAGCCAGGACCTTGGTCTTATCCAAAATTAACTACTGCAATGCCCTCTATCTAGGCACCAACCAATGCAATATCAGAAAACTCCAAACTATCCAAAATAATGCTATTAGAGCGGCCCTTAACATCGCAGGACCTCAAACATCTCAGAACACAGACGTAACCTCCATTGGCTTTCAGTTACCCAAAGAATCTCCTTTAAAGCTCTGACACTTACACACAAAAGTATTGCGAGCCAAGCTCCCAGCTAACTCTGCAACAGGTTCACAACTCCTTCAGCTGCGAGACCTCTCAGAAGCACACACGCTAATTGCCTGGTCATCCCACGCATCAACCTCCAAAAATCTGGAGGTCGTAGTTTCCCAGTCCTTGCGCCTAAACTGTGGAACACTCTACCCAACCCACTCAGAGCTTAACCTTCGTTCCCTGCCTTCAAGCGTAAGGCCAAAGTTTGGCTGTCCACCCTTGACTAGGCATGACCTGACTGGAACACTCACCTCAGCATCATAGGCCGTTCTTGCATTATATCTTGACCTTATATTTTGCTCAGCCTGTGTAAACTGCACACCTTCATTCATGTATCATGTATATTCTGTATAGTTGAATGTAAATATTGTGCCTGTAACCTTGTATATCTTGTATATTTCTTAAGGTAAATATTGTGTCTATATGTAACCTGCCTGTAACTAAATAATGTTCCCGGTTGCCCTCGGGCCTTGTGCGCTATACAAATAAACAAACTACAAATACAAATACTTCTTAGAGAACAAGCTATTACCAAACAGAGTCAACACTGTGATAATGATTATCGTGGGTACCAAATTGAGAAAATTCCCAGCTTGGCAAATTGATAGGGTCTCCTTGAAAATGACATCTGAAATGGTATATCTGGGATTCTTGATTTTTAATAAAGAGCAGAAAGGCTTAATAAATCAAAGATTGAGGCCAGAATTGCTACCTCTTTAAGCCCAGTTTAGGAAAAATCATCACAAAATGTTTGAAGTTCACATTGTTGCCTGTAATACGGTTCTACACATGGAAAGTGGTTCCTTCTATGCTGTACAGCATGGAGTGGCTTCACCTGAACTGGAGGTCACCTCAGAGAAGTGAAAGACATTTTTGGAAAAAAAACTGAATCCAATAAATGCCACTTATTAGAAAACCTTGGTAGGGAGTTTAGGAAAGTGAGTCTGGCTCAATGGTGTAGAGATCAGGATCTATAAGCAAGGTTCAAACTTTACTGTGAACTTGCCAAACCACCTAGGCTTTGCCTTCGTCTACCAGGTTATGTGTTGCAATACCCCAATCCAAAATATCGATTAGTCTTCCTCTGCTACGACTCAACATATTGGGTACACTCAAGAGATGGGGGCAAAGAATGTGTTGTTTATGCAGGAACGTGGACTGTTTGGAAACTCTTAAACATTGGTTCCTTTTTTACTCAGCAACCCTTAACATGTGGAAACAAAAATTGCAGAGATTTGCACCAGATGAGGAATGCTTAGGAAGCGAATGGTTCTGGAGTATACTGATGTGTGGGCATTCGACCATCTTAATTATAGCAATGGTGAAGGTTTTAATTATAGTGCATACATTATTGGGGAAACAATCTAGATGAATTAATGGGGGGTCTTGGTGGGCATATTTATGAATTAATGAATACATGAAATGTGTTTATTTATTGAAATGTATTGAACGTTTTTTTATAATGGTATGTATATTGCTTTGTGGTGTCTTGAGTAGATTTGTGCATGCATTTTTCTGTTAATGTTTATTAATAAACTAGAACCATACATTTAAAAAAATACCATTTTCAGGTGCTGTGCCCCTGCCTATCCGGCAGCTCTTGGGGGATGAACGGGTGGTTCCAATGGGGCCTGTCCCTGCTCTGGGGAAGGGAAATGGTCACCCCTTGACTGGGACCTAAAACAGGGGCTAGAAATGCAATAATGAGGGAAATTATATAACTCTCGTCTGCCTTCCTTCGCTCTACTTAAAAGCAAATAAGCTGCTTCTGCTTTTTTGCCAGCCTCTGAAGGAGCCCATGATATGATTGCCCCTCTGTCTGGAGTGATAAGAGGCTTTTCATTGTGAGAAGCATTCCACAGCTCCAAACTTCAGCGATACCCCCTCCCGCCCAGCCCCACTGTCCTTTGTCCCTAGTGAGTCACGAGTTGTTGAGCTTCATATCTGCTAGAAGCAGGCCCTGCAGGCTGGCACCCGTGGCAAAGGATTTACCTTTCATTTGGGACGTGGTAGCGAAATGATGTTATGTTTCCCTGCGCTTTGTTTTGCTTGACACGTTTCATTTCATTGTTCGCCGAGCGGAGTCATCGCGCAGCCATTTTCTCTGCTATGCTCCCTGCCTTCCTAAACACTTCCCCCGTGAGAACAATTTTTTCTCTAACTGGGAAATAGCTGAGTCTTACATAATAAAAGAAAACAACCCAAAAGCTCCTTACACCGATTTAATCCACGCAGCGTTATGCTGCTCCTCGTCCAAAAGCGTTTTACTGCTGTGCCGCTATTCATACCCGAACAGCCGAGATTAAGGTGCGAAATCAATAACGGTAATGAAAATGTGTTTCTTTTTTTCTTCTTCTTATAAAGGAATTCTAATAAGTCTCACTGTACCTTGAATGTTTGCTTAGGAGAGGTAAAGGAGCTTCCTAGATCAGCATCGTATCGAGTGGGTGGTTAACTAATGCAAGCTGTGCTCAGTGCAAAGGATTGTAGCATCTCTGGCTTTGTGCAGCTTTCAAAAGTAAAATGGAAATAAAAGGGTTCACTGCCACAACGAGGCCCATAATTTACAACAGACCTGTGTGCTTATGCTGTGAATTGCGGATGTCAGCACAGTTAAGTGGATTGCAAATGCGTCCTTTTAGCTCCTTGTGACTATTACCTCTATTATATTATAGCGGATATCGCGTGTATTGTATGGCCATTGCAAGTGGCTGAGGTGTTTTGTGACCAATTAAAGGCGTGAGTCCAAAAATTGTGTTCCATAATGTCAAGGCACATCTAGGTGACTTTCAATTCTGACCCCTTTGGCCATGGCGCCGTTGCTGAAAAGGTGTGCCTCAGAGAGGCCTACTTGTTCACACCCTCTTTAAATATGCCCACAGAATATATTATTACAACCAGCTAACCAATGCGGACATATCAATAGACAATCTAATTAGTTTGCCACAGTTGGCAAAAAAGAAATCAGAAAATTGGTCTTGGATTTGCAACTTAGATCATCGAAGCACATTGAAATCCACACTGAAATCAGAAACTAGTGTTCACAAGTTGAACAAACCTTGTAGATATTTGGTAAAATGTCCTGATTCACATTACCGTGAAAATGTTTTGAAGTTCCGGCTAAATGCTATTCAGACTAAAGAAATGCTGTGGCAACACAGGAACAAGGATACCATAGATAACATCTGTCAATTTTGCTTTGACGCCATAGAATCGTCACAACATCTGGTGACAGCATGCTCAGGGCTAAATATTCAGCGACAATGCCATCTTGGGAAATATGCCCCACTTGACGGTGACATACAAACTGGTGGGGCCGTGTGATTGCCGGACATGATATACAAATAACATGTGCTGTTGTCAACTTTTTGGACTCTCCTTGCTTGCGTTTCGAGGCTTAGCTAACCAATTCCTCTTTTTTTCTAACATTGGCACTTATAGAATTCAAATCCAGTTGTTTAAGTTTATTAGCACTCGAACTGCTGATCAAGACTTTATCTGATAACTGGACCTGATCCTTGCAGGTTTATGCATTCCTTCAGTCCAAAACAACCTAGATATTGCGTGGAAACATGACACAATGTCATTTTGTTCATGTTTTTTTGATGGCTGGGTGTAAGAATTTTTCAGATGTTTAGGTTTTCTTTTATGTAACAAAAGTTATGCTTGACCGACTTTTTTTAAGTTGTGATCTTATAGCTGAAGTTTCAATAAAAAAAATATATATATATTATTCAATTGTTTATTTAAGGTTGCTGTAGTGTTCTGGCACTTCTCATCCGTAGAGGAAAAAAGTTTGAGAAACTTCAGCAGAGTTTCAAAAATGTTTATGTCCACCTCTTGTGTTGAGATAAACATGGGCGTATACGAATTAGGTAGAGCATTTCCTCTTATAATACAGCCATTAATTACCACATGCTATTCAACCCCATGTTATAGAACACAACATGCATTAATTCCACCAGCGCCATAATTATGTGACCGTAATAACAGGCAGTATTTCCAAATACCAACTGTTTTAGCATTACTGCCATACTCAAAGTGAGGGACACAGAATGCTTCCTACTCATTCAAGAGATCCTCCAGTTTTCATATGCAAAATAAAATGGACTATCTGTTGAGTTGTAAATGCATAAACAAAGAGGTGATGGCTGGAAGGTTTAGAATGAATCTTAATCTCTGGCATTGCTCTGGGCAACCCTCCAGTCCACCGTTCTTCACCTGCCAAGCCATTACAGAAGGGGACAGACCAGACATGTTTCAGCCTTGTTGGGCCTCATCAGTGATGAGTATCTTGGGTCTCTAGTTGTAAATGCATGCCAATAACTATCTTGCATTGTGTTGCAAAGAAATATTTGAGGCAATTTAGTAAACCAATCAATGTTTGATTTCATTTGGAAAAAGCCTGGCACTGAATATTAGGAATCTAAAGCATTTACAAGTGAGCTGTTGACCAGCTATATACCAAGATCCAAAACCATAAGATTACTTTTTTCCCACAATCCATATTCATGAATGGGGCAATGCGTTTATAGGGGCAATGCACTGGTGAAGGCCACACCCTCCAAGCAAGGCTGCATTATTGTATTTAGCATCAACTGTACTTCCGGGTGATAGCATACATCATTCACTATCATTTTATTTTATTTATTCTAATTGAATTTTTGTTTAGCCCCTTGCCCTACCCTGATGGTCTCAAGCACCTTAAATGGTTTAAAGTTTGAACAGGTGGGAGTTAAAAACAGAAGTTAAAAAATGTTTTCGGGAAAGGATAGGAAGCTTAGGATAGACCCGAGATACCAGTGGAGGAAACGGGTATGTTTTGGAGCTCTTCTGAAAGAGGTATAGTAGTTGTAGATTCCATGTTCAAGAAGTACTTAAGATGTTGAGACTTTGATCTGTCACCCACAGCTTGATTCATCCTCCTGCATCTCAATATAGACAGGACATATGAAAAGACAAATACTCAGCCGATGAGAAGATAGTGCTTGGAATATCAAGGCATCACTATTCGTTCCTATAGCATTGAGGAAAGGGAGCCCTTAGCTGGACACTGCCAGTACATCTGACTTAATGATCCTGTCAGTCACAGATAAAGACCCAAATGCCAAAGCAACACTTAAATGTGACTAAATGCAAATCTCCAAGCTAAGAGCCCTAGTGAGGCATATTTTCACTGTGGCTCTCGGTATGAGAGGCCCAATCTACCTAATAAATCAGGGCATCTCCGTGGCACTCTGGGGGGCAGGCATAGCTCACCAGAACTCAAAGTCCTCGAAAGCAACACCAGGAGAGCCTGTCCACAAACCCTATATTGGGAACACCTGTGCCTTTGTCAAGAGCAGTCTACACTATTGACACCATGAATGTCTCTAAGTACAGTGGGGGTTGGTGAAACCCCCCTGCAAGCAACTCAAGGAACCCAGTCCACTTCTTCCTCAGTCCTTCAGTGGGCGAGTAATTATTTTCTGCCAGTTTGCTGATACAGGCAACTCACTGAAAATCCATGTCCAAAACTCACTTAGGACCGTGGGTTCCATGTGATATTTTCGCCGCAAAAATATTGCGATGCAAAAATATCGCCATATTTTTCCGGTGAAAATAACACATGGACCCTGCGGGGGACACCCCTGCAACCCCTGCATCATTTTTTTATGTGCGGGAGACACCCCCACAACCTCCGCACCTAATATTTTCACCACCAAAAATATCGCCTATGGCCGTTCCCGACGACCATATGTACGGCGATATTTTTGCTGGCAAAAATATTACCTGATACCAGACCGTGCTCTAACTGATACAAAGACACACTACCGCTTGAAGGATTTCCCCGACATGTCTGCGAGTCATACAAAAATGACATATAAGCACTGATAGTTGTATGAATGGGGCTTCCCATACTTAAAGGAGTGGGATCCCTGGAATTTAAAAATAGAAACTCCCTGTCCAGGGCCATAATTGTGGGGTACCTTGCCACTAACGTCTTCTTTCACAGCCGGCTCCTGACTTGTCGTTACAGAATCAATAGATTTGTCAGAACCGACTCTAAAACATTCCTAGGGCACAGACTCTCTCAGTAAGGCTACACCCTGCTAGGACACCTGATGACACCTGGCCCCACTCCGGCCTCAACAGGAATAAATGACTCAATGCAGTTACATCAGCTCATCAATTAAAATTACCTTTGAGAGTTATGTCAATGCACAGAACAGGACAAAATACAATATGAACCCATTGCATGGCAGGAAGTAGGCACAAGGGGACTGTAAAGACTGGAGGGGGCTAACATGAACATTATGTGAATATATACAAATAAATAGAAATCTACTCAAATGGTTACCTCAATATATACAGTTCTATGTGGTACCACAATTACCCTTAGATTCAGTTATAATGCACAGACTGCTGACAGTGATTACAAACCATTACTAATATTAGGAACTGTTTAACCTCATAGACATTAAAGTAGAAATATAGGTAACACTTAGAACATTGGCAGAATGTTTCCTTGGGAATACAAATGCAATACTGTGTGAGTTTCCACCCACCTGGGCAACCTGTAAGAAAAAGATAAGTTGCACTTTGCTTTTAAAACAATGCCCAGTCCTTATATATTTAGTAATTATCTGCTTTTGTTTCTACAGATCCCACCACCCCAAAGTACCTGGGAAGCCACATGAGTACAGGAACCAAGGTGAATCTGGAACCCTTATGTGAATCCTGAGGTTGGAAGACAGACACTCTTGCTCCTCACAGTACCTTGAGTGCCTTGGGAGGTGAAGTGGTGGAGTTTCTCAGTTTTACTCAATGATACCCCTCGAGGATGGTCCCCCTCTGGAAGAATGGGTCACTTGGACGTCGGTATCGAGCAGGAGAAGGGAACCAAGCAGTATCAGAAAAGTAGCAGTGAAGGTCTGTCAAGATTATCTCCTTGGTCGGGTTTCTACACCGACTTTGGATGTCCCACAAAGCTGAAACTCACTGTGGACTTCAACAAGGCTTGACAGGTGAGGATGAGTGCTTTGTTTTTTGTCAAAGACCTTCAGTGTTGATGGGTGCAGTGACAGATGTAGGTGTTGGGCTTTGGTATTTTACAGTTGGCTGCCGCTCGGTTCTTCGTTGCTACATCTGCATCATGGATGACAGTATGGCTTCTGGTGACTTGAACGTTGAAGTTCTCTCTGGGCCACCATCAAGTTTGGACCCTCAGGACTTGATCTTTGGTTCGGAATAGTCGAAACGCACGGTTTGGGCACTTCTCTGCATGCAGTGACACTGGACTTCCTCAGCCATGGAAAAGTGAACAGATATTGTGGGTGCAGTGCCCCTTGAAGATTTTATCAGTTTGTTGGAACTTGGCAAGCTCCAGGCATTGTGCAGCACATATCACAGTGCCCCCCCCTTCTGGGCGATACAGAGCCGTCTGACTTCCCAGCAGTCACAAACAGCCTCTGGACCCTGGATGATGCAGGTGGACTTCATGGGATCAAAATGTCCAGACACTCCTCTTCTGGGCCCACAAAGGCATCTCTGCAAGACAGCAGGCACACAGGACTTGCTTTCAAGGCAGTGAAGAGCAGCAGTTGCACAATGTTCCCTTGTGCAAGGGGAAGAGGTAACCTGTCCAGGTCCTCTCTGGTTCAGTCCTTGAATCAGCAAAGCAGCCTTTGGATTTGTTGAAGAGTTGTAGTCGCAGACTTCTTCCTTCAGCTGGATTTAGGATACAAGCTTCAAGAATACTCCAGGTTTCTTCTTCTGGTTTCTGATTTCAGCTTCTGACACATAGGTAAGTGAGGGGTCCCTTGTTATACACAAATGTCCACCATTAAGTCAGGTTGAGCTAGGCTCAGCCAGCCAATCACAAACCAGTGCATTCATGCAGGCAGCATCCAATACGGATCACAGACATTCAGGCCAGTCACTCAAAACCAGACACTTAAAACAGTGAATGTATATTGGATGCAACGCCCACCCTTTCAGAGTACACACAGCATTTTTACCAGTTTCAATCAGGCTGACTCAGGCAGACTACAGGCTTTGTGACACACAACCAGAACCAGACACCCACAACACAGAATGTGATTTGACGCCTCTCTCCATTCATTCAGTTCCCACGCCTTATGTTTACCGAACACAAGCAGTCCCTGGGAGGGCGCCTACCAATATTGCAGGGGCAGCCCATAGCCATATATGGTCCTTCCACCCAACATCCAATCAGGGGAAGGGGGACAGAGTAAGAGATTCTCAGGACTTTGAGAAACAGGAAGGGAATCTTTGGGAATCCATTGATTCGATTGATTTCTATTGCAGGGCCGGGGTCTTCCAAAATGGGGGGTGACCCAGAGCCACTGCAAATTCAGCATGTAGCTGCCACACGTTCATGACCTGCTCTGTGAGCATCACATGGGTGCCCATAAACACATACTAGGGGTGCCAAGGGGTACCCCATTTCTCTTCATTCACCGCAAATCAAAAAATGAAGAGCTGCACTGCCAGGGGACCAAGCTGGACTCCTGTGCAGAAAACATACAGAAAATTCACACACACAGGGAAGTAGTGGAACAGGACAAGGAAGTCCTGTCCCTCCAAAAGCATTTCCAGCATCACAGGGACGACATGTGACAAGCAGACAAACATTAATGCTTCCCATATCCCCAATTTAAACAGGGGGCTGGATATAGCTCAGAGAGGATAGCAAGACACTTCAAGGAGAATAACACGGGTGAGTCTAGATCCAGATCACTGTGACCTAGCCATCTTTTGTCATGGGATTGACTGACAGACTTTGCTGGCATATGAATGGTTAGGATTATAGTTTGGAGGTGGGTTTTCATAAGCCCCCATATAGGTGTCACGTGTGTGCTTTTGGTGTGGACACAATTTACGAGAGTATTTGTATTTTTATTTTATTATATTTTTATAGCACCTTAGACCAACGCACTGTACAAGCATATAAAAAATGGTACATTGGGTGATAAAACAGTCATTAGTGGAAGGCACTCAAGAAGAGATAAAATGCTCTTTGAGACAGGCTTTAAAGTGCAGAAGAGTAGAAATAGAGAAAGAGGAAGGAGGGTCCAACTCTTATGGTCTGGAACTGAAAAAGACCTCAATCTGGAGGGCACACAGGGGCGGTGAATCTCGGAATACTTGCATTGCATGTTTCTGGTGAGTCTGTTGTGAGCCTAGTGGTTTGTCTGATTTCCCCTGAAAATGATCACCTAATATTCCTGAGCACCAGCAAAGGTGATCCTGTTCAAAAGTGTAGGGTGGTTTTTCAAATCGTTATTCCACCTTATTGCGCTGTGGCTTTACAAGTGCCCCTGCCGTAAGAGTGGTGCTGGTTCCTAAAGCACAATTACCAGTGTTTCTCTGAGGCATGCCTTCGTGGGTGCTCTAAAATGAAAATGAGTGAGATTTTGAGGGCCTGATTCTTATGTAGGTGCAGTGAGCGTGCTAAGTAGAATGCTTCACTGTGCCCTTTTCTTGATGCCCAGGCACCACAAGTATTCTCAAGTGGGCCTGCACTTCATCACAGAGCACGACAGTGCCCTGGCTGCAGTCCACCTGTTTCATTCCTGAACAGGAGGATTGCAGAATCCCGGCAGCACTTTCGTGAAATAACGAGGTTTTCGTAATTTTACGAAAGTGCTGCCGAGATCATAACAAACAGTGAGCAATCTTTGTCAACGACAACATGCCAATTCATGCACACTTTGTTCATTCACTCAATCCTCAATTTCATTCTCTGTTTTCATCCTAGCATGTGGCATTTTGT
Organism: Ambystoma mexicanum; assembly: GCF_040938575.1. Classification (NCBI taxonomy): domain Eukaryota; kingdom Metazoa; phylum Chordata; class Amphibia; order Caudata; family Ambystomatidae; genus Ambystoma; species Ambystoma mexicanum. The sequence goes on from NC_090928.1 coordinate 745,639,792, forward strand.
CTATACGTTTGATGTGACACCCTGATGATGATTATGATGAATTTCATGTCCACATTTGCTGCAATGCCCTTGTGATGATATTAAATTATCTCAGCACAAATGCAGTTTTGTGCTTTTTTGAAGCTGCCACGGAGGTTAATGGGACGCACACCCAACATCATAAAAAAACCTTCCATGAAGTACTGCAAGACCATATTATTTTTATAACTCAGAACAAAAAGTGTCTCTGTGTGAGTGGGCACTTTGGGGGCATCAGAGAGCCGCGTTATCTGAATGCAGCCATCATCATCGCTCAAAATGCCAATACAGCTAATGCCTGCAATCATTTCACCCAAAAGTCGGTGATTCTTGTGGCACTCCTCCACAAGAACAACACCAATTTGGTGCCATACTTTGGCACCAATTTCAGGCAGTTCCGAAAGTTGAGGAGTGCCACAAGTATAGACATGCAAAATGCCACATAACGAAAGTGCTGGTTGCTCGTCGGTTTTCAGCCCTTCCTTGTAACCGGCACCCATATTCCGAAAGTGGCGCATTCATTCCGACTTCAGAAGAATGTGCCACCTTTAGAATAGGTGTTAAATAGCTAAAAAAAAAAGGTCACTAACGCTTTATGCAACTTTTTTGCCACTTACACCTTGATGAGAATCGAGCCCGGAGAGGAGCACCAGTGCCACTCTGGGGAGTGCCTTCATGTGAGTGCCCTCTGCAGTACAGCAGGGTTCCATTCTACATTACACTTATAGCTCCCCTTTTAGGTTGACTCACAGGCACTTTGGTCGGAGTGTGTCTCATTAGGATTTCCACAAGTAATATGTTGTCATATGTACCAATTACACATAGGATCTGTGAATGTGTTTTATGATCATTTGTAAATTCGTAGGTCCCATGGTTCCTTGTCACCCTAGATTTCAGTCAGGTATAAGCATCAATCAGTTGGTATTGTGTCCTTTAATCGACACCCGTTTTAACGATGGGTGTTTTGCCAGAGGGGTTTTTCCGAAAAAAATGTAATCAGATTTATTTGGGGGGGGTGGATAAGGGCAAATTAAGGGTTCAGGGGTTGGGGAATGATACAAAATGTTAAATAAAGCGGGGCATGGGGGAGAAACAGGGGTGTAGGAGACACATAAAATCTGGGGGGACAGGGGACATCTTGTGGACTTTGATTTATTTATTTATTTATTTATTTATTTATTGTGTTTTAGTCAAAGAACTCGACTTTTCACAAAATTAGGTTAAACCACTGGTAACCCCCAAAGGGTTTGAGGAAACAACCTACAGATTAGGGCCTAGGGTGTCGAAGCCAGGAAGCAGGGGCGTAGGAGACACATAAAATCTGGGGGGGACAGGGGCAATCTTGGGGACTTTGCTTTATTTATTTATTTATTTATTTATTGTGTTTTAGTCAAAGAACTCGACTTTTCACAAAATTAGAATTAAAATAGCAATACGTATTAAATTACAAATATCACTGTATAAAACAAGAGAAAAGAAGAAAAGAAACCGAAGAAAATTAAAGGATGCAGCAGCAAAGCACATGTCTTTGTATGTTGCATTTCTGGATTTTTCATCTGACTATGAGCTCATGGTAAGAGAGAGGAAATAACAATGACTTCCAGTGGGCCACAGCTACGATGCCAGATCGTTAAGAGGCAGATCACCTGTAAGTGGACTCTTGCCAAATAAAGGAGTTGCAGCCTTTTCTACCAACTGCAAGTTGCTACTTTTTTGTGTGGGGCCAGGAGACGTGTGTGTCTCTTGGAATGGAAGGATGGGGGTTTCAAAGAAAGAGGAAATTTTGGTTGTACCTCTGAGTAAGCCCTGTTACGGGAGTAGAGGAGTAGAAGGACCAGGTGTGTGATGTTGCTGCTTTGACTGTCCTCCAGGAGGTGGTACAGCAAACAAGGAGGATGAGCGATCGCAAGCCCACCCCCTTATAAGCACTCACCAGGTCCGCGGCCGGATTGTCGGATTCGGGGGATGCCTAGTAGGTGGGGTGTATGTGGATCCAGGGGGGTGGCCAGACAGGCAGCCCGCTATGTGGCCTGCTCCTCGAGCGCCCCTGTGAGGGCCGGGCCAGCCTCTCACGATGAGTCTGGTCCCTCTCATTCCATCTCATGCTGGCTTCAGAGCCTAGCCTTTCTTTGCCTTCGTTATTCTGAATGCAGAGCTGGACTCTGTTCCATTCTCGTTTAACATTCGCTGCAAAGCCTGATCTATTTGATTCTCTCATATGTTACTAGGATGGCAGAGCATGGGTCCTCTGCCCTGTTACATTATTCTTGCCCTGGTTTGGAGCCTGGCCCCTAAAGTCATGATGGGGGGAGGGGCCTATTACTTTTGGTTATACATACCCTTTGAGGGTGGGCAGACATTACCTCCTGCTTTAGCCCACTAACAGCTCTGCCTTGCAACTTTATCACACATACCTGTCAGATGGCATGTAACTCAGTGCTACTAATGTTATCAGCCTCAGAAGTCTGGAATCCTTTGCGTCATCAACTAGGGTACAGGCTTGCCACCTGAGACTTACCCATGTCTGAGGCGACATCTGTCGCCCTGTGGGGAAGACACACACAGAAAGAGCAGGGCACAGTGGCCTTGTGGGTTTTTCACACTTCTTCCTTGGGGTGGGCACAAGTCACACCGCAGAGAAAGTGGCACATGGTGGGCAACATTCTCCCACTTTCACAATGTCACCCAAAGAGCGAAATTGGCCATTTGAAATACCTCTGTCGACTTATTATTGCACAATCCACACTGATGGGTTTAAGCACCTGCTTAACGCGAGATGGCAATTAAGGGCATTTGCCAACGCACTCAAGAAGCACAGGACACCCTCTTACCAGCGACATGCCATGCTCACTCATTCTGATCACGAATTGCCATTTGTCTGGGGTCATGTTAAATGTATTTATTTATTACATGTGTAGCGTCAGGCAAAACCCCCAAGCATCAAGGCGCAAAGTAAACTGCATGGAGTGGACCACTTCCATTGGCGCACGTTTTTACTTTTCCGCCACAAAATGGAAGATTTTAGCGTAAAAGGCGGATGAAATCACATTGCTTTTCCACTTTGGAAGAGTGTAAATATCTCGCGCAATTAGCGATTGCTGGCGGAATTGACAATGGCTTCCTCTGGACTCCGCCCACTTTTACCAGGTTTCATTTCCAAGCAGATCCCAGGGGAATCCCTTTCCTTATTTCCAGCATGAGAATCCATGCTGGCAGTAAGGCTGAATTTGTCTGATGGAGCAGGAAATACAGGGGGTCCTGGTGTGTCCACTCGGCTCCCGAACTCCACCGAGAAAATGCACGAAAATCTGGCTAATTAGAAAAAGCAACAGTAATAGTGTTTTCCACCACTTTTTCTGAACCAATTGACCTGGAAAATGCTGTGTTGCATCGGAAGCTGAATGCATTCACTCTGCCTATTATCCGACCGGAAGATTAAGCCAGGTGCTGAACACACGTGTTACATATTCCTGTGCACAATCTACATTTGGAGCATTAACTAGATGAGCTACCTTACAAATGATATCTCCTCTGGGGCTGTACCGTCTTAACCCGTTAACTACCATGGGTATTTCCCCCCATTGCCAAAGCCTTTTTTGGTGATTTCGGTATGTCACCATTCAATCCCTTGTAACTTCTTTGTTACATGAGATATCTCAGCCAAAGTTGGCCCCTTTTTTCCCACATGTAGGCCGTTGTTACGCCACCCAGGAATCCTAGTTTGCTGTAGGGGGGGTGAGAGAAAATAACCAAAAAGGAGAACATTTGTTTTTCGTCAGAAAATGCCAATAAAATGTTGTACAAAGAAGCCTGTGGTGTTTTCCTTGTAAGAGCTAGGAACAAATGGTTTGCTGTGCTGGATTCGCCATTTTCCAGGCTTTCAAGAACAGATTGAGTGGAAACCAAAATAACATATTTTGATATGCTAATCAGCCGTTTTGTGAGAGGTAGGCGATTTTGGCGTTTTTTGTCCAATAGGACCTCCCCCTTTCCACTTAAAACATCCTTGGTGGTCCAGTGCCCCCCACACCCACCCAAAACAAGTTATAATGTGTTTCATTTTTGTTTTGCCCGTTTCCTAGGGGCAGATGGGCACATGTGTGTGAGGCCATCTGCCCCTGGGGTGTGGGGGGAAATACGTACTGCCCCTGGCTTCGGGGGGTGACTCTGCCAGTATTTGCAGTGGCCTCCCCCCACCCCAAATGGATGGAGGGCATCTCATGTACTCCTCTTAGGGGCAGAAATCTTCCCTCAGGAAGGGCTACACAAGGTGCCCCCATCCACTTAGAGTGGGGGGGAGAGGGCCACCCCGCTTGCAAAAATCCCTGGTGGCTTGTGGTCCCACCCGCACCCACCCCACCCAAAACTACGTTTTAAAAAAAAAATTTTTTTTTTTTGTTTGCCCCCCTTCCCTGGGGACAGATGATCACCCATCTGCCCCCAGGGTATTGCCCCCATGCTTTGGGGGCCAAGCAGCCCTCCTCTGACTTCAAAAACGGATCCCTGCACGACACACCAAACACATATTCTGGGGGGGATAAATGACATTACATCCCTCCACTTACAATTGTGGGGGGGATTTGTCCCCCGTGTCCGCCATGTCCTACGCCCATGCCAGGAAGGAAAACAGGGTACCCCATGCATTTCCGAAAAGAAGACAACTGTGGGAATCCACAGAGGTCTGACTTGCGTGAATCGCCCCAGAATGTATTGCCCACAATCCCAGACAAAGTGAAAATTGTGTTTTTTCCACCAAATTTCAGACTTTGTCAGCGCTTGTGGGTCATATATTATGGGGCGATTCACGCAGGTCAGACCTCTGTGGATTCCCACAGGTGTCTTCTTTTCGGAAATGCATGGGGTTCCCCATTTTCCTTCGTGGTTTCGACACCCTAGGCCCAAATCTGTAGGTTGTCCACGAGAGCAAAATTCCTGAAAATCTGCTGTGCAAAAAGACTTGGGGTTACCAGTGTTTTAGGCTTTTCCCTTTGCACCCAGGTAGGTGCACCCACACATGTGAGGTACCGTTTTTGTCGGGAAACCTGTAGGAATGCGGGAAGGTAGGCCATGTTTTGTTGGCTGTGTGTTTCGGTGGGTGACCAGAGTGAAAGGTGCAGAATTTGTGTTTTTTTTCTGTCATTTTCCCAATTTCCCCCTGAACTATGGAAACTTTCCCTGCATAGTTGTTGCCTGACCTGTGCAAATCACCCCTTCCTAAACTTAGAATATTGTCTACTTATCAGAAATGTATTCCTTTCTGGCTTCCCATTCAGCTTTCCTACCGTTTTCTTCCATTCCGTCCACGCATGTCCTATTGGACAAAAAACGCCAAAATCGCCTACCTCTCACAAAACAGCTGATTAGCATATCAAAATATGTTATTTTGGTTTCCACTCAATCTGTTCTTGAAAGCCTGGAAAATGGCGAATCCAGCACAGCAAACCATTTGCTCCTAGCTCTTACAAGGAAAACACCACGGGCTTCTTTCTACAACATTTTATTGGCATTTTCTGAAGAAAAAAAAATGTTCTCCTTTTTGGTTATTTTCTCTCACCCCCCTACAGCAAACTAGGATTCCTGGGTGGCGTAACGACGGCCTACATGTGGGAAAAAAGGGGCCAACTTTGGCTGAGATATCTCATGTAACAAAGAAGTTACAAGGGATTGAATGGTGACATACCGAAATCACCAAAAAAGGCTTTGGCAATGGGGGGAAATACCCATGGTAGTTAACGGGTTAAGACGCTACAGCCCCAGAGGAGATATCATTTGTAAGGTAGCTCATCTAGTTAATGCTCCAAATGTAGATTGTGCACAGGAATATGTAACACCTGTGTTCAGCACCTGGCTTAATCTTCCGATGGGATAATAGGCAGAGTGAATGCATTCAGCTTCCGATGCAACACAGCATTTTCCAGGTCAATTGGTTCAGAAAAAGTGGTGGAAAACACTATTACTGTCGCTTTTTCTAATTGGCCAGATTTCCGTGCATTTTCTGGGTGGAGTTCGGGAGCCGAGTGGACACACCAGGACCCCCTGTATTTCCCGCTCCATCAGACAAATTCGGCCTTACTGCCAGCATGGATTCTCATGCTGGAAATAATGAAAGGGATTCCTCTGGGATCTGCTTGGGAATTAAACCTGGTAAAAGTGGGCGGAGTCCAGAGGAAGCCATTGTCAATTCCACCAGCAATCGCTAATTACGTGAGGTATTTACACTCTTCCAAAGTGGAAAAGCAATGTGATTTCATCCGCCTTTTACGCTAAAATCTTCCATTTTGTGGCGGAAAAGTAAAAACGTGCGCCAATGGAAGTGGTCCACTCCATGCAGTTTACTTAGCGCCTTGATGCTTGGGGGTTTTGCCTGACGCTACACATGTAATAAATAAATACATTTAACATGACCCCAGACATATGGCAATTCGTGAACAGAATGAGTGAGCATGGCATGTCGCTGGTAAGAGGGTGTCCTGTGCTTCTTGAGTGCGTTGGCAAATGCCCTTAATTGCCATCTCGCGTTAAGCAGGTGCTTAAACCCATCAGTGTGGATTGTGCAATAATAAGTCGACAGAGGTATTTCAAATGGCCAATTTCGCTCTTTGGGTGACATTGTGAAAGTGGGAGAATGTTGCCCGCCATGTGCCACTTTCTCTGCGGTGTGACTTGTGCCCACCCCAAGGAAGAAGTGTGAAAAACCCACAAGGCCACTGTGCCCTGCTCTTTCTGTGCATGTCTTCCCCACAGGGCGACAGATGTCGACTCAGACCGAAATCTGGGTAAGTCTCAGGTGGCAAGCCTATACCCTAATTGATGACGCAAAGGATTCCAGACTTCTGAGGCTGATAACATTAGTAGCACTGAGTTACATGCCATATGACAGGTATGTGTGATAAAGTTGCAAAGCAGATCTGTTAGTGGGCTAAAGCAGGAGGCAATGTCTGCCCACCCTCAAAGGGTATGTATAACCAAAAGTAATAGGCCCCTCCCCCCATCATGGCTGTAGGGGCCAGGCTCCCAACCAGGGCAAGAATAATGTAACAGGGCAGAGGACCCATGCTCTGCCATCCTAGTAACATATGAGAGAATCAAATAGATCAGGCTTTGCAGCAAATGTTAAACAAGAAAGGAACAGAGTCCAGCTCTGCATTCAGAATAACGAAGGCAACGAAAGGCCAGGCTCTGAAGCCAGCATAAGATGGAATGAGATGGACCAGACTCATCGTGAGAGGCTGGCCCGGCCCTCACAGGGGCGCTAGAGTAGCAGGCCACATAGCGGGCTGCCTGTCTGACCACCCCCCTGGATCCACATACATCCCACCTACTAGGCATCCCCCGGGTCCGACAATCCGGCAGTGGACCTGGGGAGTGCTTATAAGGGGGTGGGCTTGCGATCGCTCATCCTCCTTGTTTGCTGTACCACCTCCTGGAGGACAGTCAAAGCAGCAACATCACACACCTGGTCCCTCTACTCCTATACTCCCATAACAGGGCTTACTCAGAGGTACAACCAAGATTTCCTCTTTCTTTGAAACCCCCATCGTTCCATTCCAAGAGCCACACACGTCTCCTGGGCCCACACAAAAAAAGTAGCAACTTGCAGTTGGTAGAAAAGGCTACAACTCCTTTATTTGGCAAGAGTCCACTTACAGGTGATCTGCCTCTTAACGATCTGGCGTCGTAGCTGTGGCCCACTGGAAGTCATTGTTATTTCCTCTCTCTTACCATGAGCTTATAGTCAGATGAAAAATCCAGAAATGCAACATACAAAGACATGTTCTTTGCTGCTGCATGCTTTAATTTTGTTCTGTTTCTTTTCTTCTTTTCTCTTGTTTTATACAGTGATATTTGTAATTTAATACGTATTGCTATTTTAAATCTAATTTTGTGAAAAGTCGAGTTCTTTGACTAAAACACAATAAATAAATAAATAAATAAATAAAGCAAAGTCCCCAAGATGTCCCCTGTCCCTCCCAGATTTTATGTGTGTCCTACGCCCCTGCTTCCTGGCTTCGACACCCTAGGCCCTAATCTGTAGGTTGTCTCCCCAAACCCTTTGGGGGTTACCAGTGGTTTAACCTTTTCCCTTTGCCCCCAGGTAGGAGCACCCACACATGTGAGGTACCATTTACGTCAGGACACTTGTGGGAACGCGGGAAGGTAGGACATGTGGTGTGGGCGGCGTGTTTTGGTGGGTGGCAAGAGGGAAATGTCTGAAAATTGTAGTTTTGTCCCCAAATTTCAGATTTTGCCGGGGATTGTGGGTAATAAATTCTAGGGCGATCCGCGCAAGTCAGCCCTCTGTGGATACCCACCGGTGTCCTCTTTTTGGAAATGCATGGGGTTCCCTGTTTTCCTTGGTGGCTTCGACACCCTAGGCCCAAATCTGTATGTTGTCAACATGAGCAAAATCTGCTCTGCCGTAAGGCTTGGGGTTACCAGTGGGTTAGCCTTTTGCCTTTGCGCCCAGGTAGGTGCACCCACAAATGTGAGGTACCATTTTTGTTGGAACACCTGTGGGAACTCAGGACAGTAGGACATGTGTTGTTGGCGGCGTGTTTCAGTGGGTGGCCAGAGTGAAATGTCTGAAAATTGTGTTTTTTTCCACCAAATTTCAGAGACATTTCCCTCTGCCCACCCACCTGAAACACGCCGTCAACAACAGATGTCCTACCTTCCCGCATTCCCACAGGTGTCCCGACAAAAACGGTACCTCACATGTGTGGATGCACCTACCTCGGCGAAAAGGGAAAAGGCTAAGCCACTGATAATCCCAAGCCTTTCGGCAAAGCAGATTTTGCTCATGTGGATAACCTACAGATTTGGGCCTAGGGTGTCGAAGCCACCAAGGAAAACAGAGAACCCCATGCATTTCTGAAAAGAAGATACCCGTGGGCACCCCCCTTTCCACTAAAAACATCCATGGTGGTTTAGTGACCTCCACACCCAACCAAATCAAGTTTTCATTTTTTTAATTTTTGTTTTTGTTTTGCCTCTTTCCTAGGGGCAGATTGTGCTAGCAATCTGCCCCCAGAGAGGGCTACATGAGATGCCCCCCATCCATTTGGGATGGGGGGACCTCCCCCTTTCCACTTAAAACATCCTTGGTGGTCCAGTGCCCCCCCACACCCACCCAAAACAAGTTATAATGTGTTTCATTTTTGTTTTGCCCGTTTCCTAGGGGCAGATGGGCACATGTGTGTGGCCATCTGCCCCTGGGGTGTGGGGGGAAAAACGTACTGCCCCTGGCTTCGGGGGGTGGCTCTGCCAGTATTTGCAGTGGCCTCCCCCCACCCCAAATGGATGGGGGCATCTCATGTACCCCTTCCTAGGGGCAGAAATATGCCCCCAGGGAAGGCTACATAAGGTGCCCCCATCCACTTTGGTTGGGGGGAGAGGGCCACCCCCCTTTCAACACAAAGAAATCCTGGTGGTCTAGTGGGCCCCCCACCCAAAACAAGTTATAATATATATATTTTTGTTTTGCCCTTCCCTAGGGGCAGATGGGCACATCTGTGTGGCCATCTGCCCCTGGGGGGGGGGTCAAAATGTACTGCCACAGGCTTGGGAGGGGTGGCTCTGCCAATATTTGCAGTGGCCTCTCCCCCACCCCAAATGGATGGAGGGCATTTCATATACTCCTCTTAGGGGCAGAAATCTTCCCTCAGGAAGGGCTACACAAGGTGCCTCCATCCACTTATAGTGGGGGGGGGAGAGGGCCACCCCGCTTGCAAAAATCCCTGATGGCTAGTGGTCCCACCCGCACCCACCCCACCCAAAACTATGTTTTAAAAAAAAATCTTTTTTTTTTGTTTGCCCCCCTTCCCTGGGGACAGATGATCACCCATCTGCCCCCAGGGTATTGCCCCCATGCTTTGGGGGCCAAGCAGCCCTCCTCCGACTTCAAAAACGGTTCCCTGCACGACACACCAGACACATATTCTGGGGGGGATAAATGACATTACATCCCCCCACTTACAATTGTGGGGGGGATTTGTCCCCCCTGCGCCCCCATGTCCTACGCCCATGCCAGGAAGGAAAACAGGGTACCCCATGCATTTCCGAAAAGAAGAGAACCGTGGGAATCCACAGAGGTCTGACTTGCGCGAATCGCCCCAGAATGTATTACCCACAATCCCAGACAAAGTGAAAATTGTGTTTTTTCCACCAAATTTCAGACTTTGTCAGCGCTTGAGGGTCATATATTATGGGGCGATTCACGCAGGTCAGACCTCTGTGGATTCCAACAGGTGTCTTCTTTTCGGAAATGCATGGGGTTCCCTGTTTTCCTTCGTGGCTTCGACACCCTAGGCCCAAATCTGTAGGTTGTCCGCAAGAGCAAAATTCCTGAAATCTGCTGTGCAAAAAGACTTGGGGTTACCAGTGTTTTAGGCTTTTCCCTTTGCACCCAGGTAGGTGCACCCACACATGTGAGGTACCGTTTTTGTCGGGAAACCTGTAGGAATGCGGGAAGGTAGGCCATGTTTTGTTGGCTGCGTGTTTCGGTGGGTGACCAGAGTGAAAGGTGCAGAATTTGGGTTTTTTTCTGTCATTTTCCCAATTTCCCCCTAAACTATTGAAACTTTCCCTGCATAGTTGTTGCCTGACCTGTGCAAATCACCCCTTCCTAAACTTGGACTATTGTCTACTTATCAGAAATGTATGCCTTTCTGGCTTCCCATTCAGCCTTCCTACCGTTTTCTTCCATTCCATCCACGCCAAAATCGCCTACTTCTCACAAAACGGCTGATTAGCATATCAAAATATGTTATTTTGGTTTCCACTCAATCTGTTCTTGAAAGCCTGGAAAATGGCGAATCCAGCACAGCAAACCATTTGTTCCTAGCCCTTACAAGGAAAACACCACAGGCTTCTTCGTACAACATTTTGTTGTCATTTTCTGAAGAAAAAAAAATGTTCTCCTTTTTGGTTATTTTCTCTCACCCCCCCCCACAGCAAACTAGGATTCCTGGGTGGCGTAATGACTGCCTACATGTGGGAAAAAAGGGGCCAACTTTGGCTGAGATATCTCATGTAACAAAGAAGTTGCAAGGGATTGAATTGTGACATACCGAAATCACCAAAAAAGGCTTTGGCAATGGGGGGAAATACCCATGGTAGTTAACGGGTTAAGACAGTACAGCCCCAGAGGAGATATCATTTGTAAGGTAGCTCATCTAGTTAATGCTCCAAATGTAGATTGTGCACAGGAATATGTAACACCTGTGTTCAGCACCTGGCTTAATCTTCCGGTGGGATAATAGGCAGAGTGAATGCATTCATCTTCCGATGCAACACAGCATTTTCCAGGTCAATTGGTTCAGAAAAAGTGGTGGAAAACACTATTTCTGTTGCTTTTTCTGATTGGCCAGATTTCCGTGCATTTTCTGGGTGGAGTTCGGGAGACGAGTGGACACACCAGGACCCACTGTAATTTCCCGCTCCATCAGACAAATTCGGCCTTACTGCCAGCATGGATTCTCATGCTGGAAATAAGGAAAGGGATTCCTCTGGCATCTGCTTGGAAATGAAACCTGGTAAAAGTGGGCGGAGTCCAGAGGAAGCCATTGTCAATTCCGCCAGCAATCGCTAATTGCGCGAGGTATTTACACTCTTCCAAAGTGGAAAAGCAATGTGATTTCATCCGCCTTTTACGCTAAAATCTTCCATTTTGTGGCGGAAAAGTAAAAACGTGCGCCAATGGAAGTGGTCCACTCCATGCAGTTTACTTTGCGCCTTGATGCTTGGGGGTTTTGCCTGACGCTACACATGTAATAAATAAATACATTTAACATGACCCCAGACAAATGGCAATTCGTGATCAGAATGAGTGAGCATGGCATGTCGCTGGTAAGAGGGTGTCCTGTGCTTCTTGAGTGCATTGGCAAATGCCCTTAATTGCCATCTTGCGTTAAGCAGGCGCTTAAACCCATCTGAGTGGATTGTGCAATAATAATTCGACAGAGGTATTTCAAATGGCCAATTTCACTCTTTGGGTGACATTGTGAAAGTGGGCGAATTGTTGTCCACCATGCGCCACTTTCTCTGTGGTGTGACTTGTGCCCACCCCAAGGAAGAAGTGTGAAAAACCCACAAGGCCACTGTGCCCTGCTCTTTCTGTGTGTGTCTTCCCCACAGGGCGAAAGATGTCGACTCAGACATGGGTAAGTCTCAGGTGGCAAGCCTGTACCCTAGTTCATGACGCAAAGGATTCCAGACTTCTGAGGCTGATAACATTAGTAGCACTGAGTTACATGCCATCTGACAGATATGTGTGATAAAGTTGCAAAGCAGAGCTGTTAGTGGGCTAAAGCAGGAGGCAATGTCTGCCCACCCTCAAAGGGTATGTATAATCAAAAGTAATAGACCCCTCCCCCCATCATGGCTGTAGGGGCCAGGCTCCAAACCAGGGCAAGAATAATGTAACAGGGCAGAGGACCCATGCTCTGCCATCCTAGTAACATATGAGAGAATCAAATAGATCAGGCTTTGCAGCAAATGTTAAACAAGAAAGGAACAGAGTCCAGCTCTGCATTCAGAATAACGAAGGCAAAGAAAGGCTAGGCTCTGAAGTAGGGGTGTCACAGTATTAGTTTTATAACGGTACGATAAACTTCTTGCCAAATGACGGTATATCATGCTTATCGCGGTATAGCAGGCGGAGTTAACTAATCTTAACAAATATTTTCTAAAAGGTCACAAATCGTCAGATTTATCATCACAAACAAAACCAGCCACACAGAGCCAGAATTGGGGTTTTCAACATACTTTCCACTGAAATGCCACCCCTTGCTTCCACCAAACACAAACACACATGTGGAGAGGAGGAGGGGAAGGGGGGCCTGCTGCAACTGGGAAAGTAAACTGATAGCTTTTCTTAAGTGGTCATTTAGGCTTTTAGCTCCCCCACTGGCTACTGGGGAAGATGAAAATGTTGCCATCTTTATAACCTGCATGCCACAGATCAATGGAGGATGATGGTAGTATAAGCTTGTGTGCATACACACACGCACACGCTCTCTTTACGTTACAGCCTTTAGTTTACTTGCGGGCCAACATGTCACCCTTTGGTATGACAGTAGGGAATACCCACAGAGATTAGTGAATTTCACAGTGTGACTTATTATATGTAAATTCAATGATAGAACGAGGGAAATCCTCCATTGTCATATGTTTAGCAAACATTATCCATTATAAATATATAAACCCCAAAGCCGCCAACCCAAAGTAATCCCTTTTCCTTCTTGATACTGTATTTATTCTTCCTATTGCTAACATATTGATTTTGTGTCAGGCACGTGTGGTTTATGGAAGGGCATTAAAAACTGCTCCAACTGAAACTACTTTGCCGATGGCACATCCAACAGTGCAAGACCAAGACTGCGCAGAGCTTGCTTACTGCAGCCTTTCCAAATCAGATTGAAAAGCACACTTAACGGTATAAACGGTATACCGGTATAAACAATGTGACGGTTATTATTGTTTAACTGAGTGGTTCACGGTATCTTTAACGGTATACCTTAATACCGTTACATCCCTACTCTGAAGCCAGCATGAGATGGAATGAGAGGGACCAGACTCATCGTGAGAGGCTGGCCCGGCCCTCACAGGGGCGCTAGAGGAGCAGGCCGCATAGCGGGTTGCCTGTCTGGCCACCCCTCTGGATCCACATACCCCCCACCTACTAGGCATCCCCCGGGTCCGACAATCAGGCCACGGACCTGGGGAGTGCTTATAAGGGGGTGGGCTTGCGATCGCTCATCCTCCTTGTTTGCTGTACCACCTCCTGGAGGACAGTCAAAGCAGCAACATCACACACCTGGTCCCTCTACTCCTCTACTCCCGTAACAGGGCTTACTCAGAGGTACAACCAAGATTTCCTCTTTCTTTGAAACCCCCATCCTTCCATTCCAAGAGACACACACGTCTCCTGGCCCCACACAAAAAAGTAGCAACTTGCAGTTGGTAGAAAAGGCTGCAACTCCTTTATTTGGCAAGAGTCCACTTACAGGTGATCTGCCTCTTAACGATCTGGCATCGTAGCTGTGGCCCACTGGAAGTCATTGTTATTTCCTCTCTCTTACCATGAGCTCATAGTCAGATGAAAAATCCAGAAATGCAACATACAAAGAAATGTTCTTTGCTGCTGCATCCTTTAATTTTCTTCTGTTTCTTTTCTTCTTTTCTCTTGTTTTATACAGTGATATTTGTAATTTAAAACGTATTGCTATTTTAATTCTAATTTTGTGAAAAGTCGAATTCTTTGACTAAAACACAATAAATAAATAAATAAATAAATAAAGAAAGAAAGAAAGAAAGCAAAGTCCCCAAGATGACCCCTGTCCCCCCCAGATTTTATGTGTCTCCTACGCCCCTGCTTCCTGGCTTCGACACCCTAGGCCCTAATCTGTAGGTTGTCTCCCCAAACCCTTTGGGGGTTACCAGTGGTTCTACCTTTTCCCTTTGCCCCCAGGTAGGAGCACCCACACATGTGAGGTACCATTTACGTCAGGACACTTGTGGGAACGCGGGAAGGTAGGACATGTGGTGTGGGCGGCGTGTTTTGGTGGGTGGCAAGAGGGAAATGTCTGAAAATTGTAGTTTTGTCCCCAAATTTCAGATTTTGCCGGGGATTGTGGGTAATAAATTCTAGGGCGATTCGCGCAAGTCAGACCTCTGTGGATACCCACCGGTGTCCTCTTTTTGGAAATGCATGGGGTTCCCTGTTTTCCTTGGTGGCTTCGACACCCTAGGCCCAAATCTGTATGTTGTCAACATGAGCAAAATCTGCTCTGCCGTAAGGCTTGGGGTTACCAGTGGGTTAGCCTTTTGCCTTTGCGCACAGGTAGGTGCACCCACAAATGTGAGGTACCATTTTTGTTGGAACACCTGTTGAAACGCAGGACGGTAGGACATGTGTTGTTGGCGGCGTGTTTCAGTGGGCGGCCAGAGTGAAATGTCTGAAAATTGTGTTTTTTTCCACCAAATTTCAGAGACATTTCCTTCTGCCCACCCACCTGAAACACGCCGTCAACAACAGATGTCCTACCTTCCCGCATTCCCACAGGTGTCCCGACAAAAACGGTACCTCACATGTGTGGATGCACCTACCTCGGCGAAAAGGGAAAAGGCTAACCCACTGATAACCCCAAGCCTTTCGGCAAAGCAGATTTTGCTTATGTGGACAAACTACAGATTTGGGCCTCGGGTGTCGAAGCCACCAAGGAAAACAGAGAACCCCATGCATTTCTGAAAAGAAGATACCCGTGGGCACCCCCCTTTCCACTAAAAACATCCATGGTGGTTTAGTGACCTCCACACCCAACCAAATCAAGTTTTCATTTTTTTAATTTGTGTTTTTGTTTTGCCTCTTTCCTAGGGGCAGATTGTGCTAGCAATCTGCCCCCAGGGAGGGCTACATGAGATGCCCCCCATCCATTTGGGGGTGGGGGGACCTCCCCCTTTCCACTTAAAACATCTTTCCACTTAAAACATCCTTGGTGGTCCAGTGCCCCCCCACACCCACCCAAAACAAGTTATAATGTGTTTCATTTTTGTTTTGCCCGTTTCCTAGGGGCAGATGGGCACATGTGTGTGAGGCCATCTGCCCCTGGGGTGTGGGGGGAAATACGTACTGCCCCTGTCTTCGGGGGGTGACTCTGCCAGTATTTGCAGTGGCCTCCCCCCACCCCAAATGGATGGGGGCATCTCATGTACCCCTTCCTAGGGGCAGAAATCTGCCCCCAGGGAAGGTTACATAAGGTGTCCCCATCCACTTTGGTTGGGGGGAGAGGGCCACCCCCCTTCAACACAAAAAATCCTGATGGTCTAGTGGGCCCCCCACCCAAAACAAGTTATAATATATATATTTTTGTTTTGCCCTTCCCTAGGGGCAGATGGGCACATCTGTGTGGCCATCTGCCCCGGGGGGGAGGTCAAAACGTACTGCCACAGGCTTGGGAGGGGTGGCTCTGCCAATATTTGCAATGGCCTCTCCCCCACCCCAAATGGATGGAGGGCATCTCATGTACTCCTCTTAGGGGCAGAAATCTTCCCTCAGGAAGGGCTACATAAGGTGCCCCCATCCACTTAGAGTAGGGGGGAGAGGGCCACCCCGCTTGCAAAAATCCCTGGTGGCTAGTGGTCCCACCCGCACCCACCACACCCAAAACTATGTTTTTAAAAAAAATCTTTTTTTTTTGTTTGCCCCTTCCCTGGGGGCAGATGATCACCCATCTGCCCCCAGGGTATTGCCCCCATACTTTGGGGGCCAAGCAGCCCTCCCCTGACTTCAAAAACGGATCCCTGCACGACACACCAAACACATATTCTGGGGGGGGGATAAAAACATTACATCCCCCCACATGTGTTTACGTTTTTCAGAAAAAACCCTGCAGCAAATCACCAGTCGTTAAAACGGGTGTTGGTGAAAGGACATAGAACCAATCAGTTTAGCTGGGTTTCTGTACCCCTCTGTTCAGTTAATCCCTAAAGCTCATGAAATAGTTGTTTTTTTTATCTGAAATCAATTAAAAGAATACTGATATATAATTGAATGTGCATCTTCCTATGCGAGCCTGCTGTACAATAATAATTTGAGTAGTTTTACTTATTACATGCCCTCTAATTAGAATTATACATGGCACCTGCCAGTCCTCTTATACTATACTTATATAGCGGGTGTGCGGATACATCTATTGATGATGATTGCCTAATGTATCCTACCCTTCACCTCAGCGCACCTTTCCCTTTCTGGCATGCAGTAACGTGCCATACCCTTCTCCTGTCAACCTGCGGCTGTGCACCATTATGCCCTTTCTTTCAGGGGCACACAGATAAACCATTTTGTGTAATCAATCTTTTTACATGTTAATAAAGAAGGTTACGTAGTGCATTGAGTTTTGTTTTTTTAAACGTGTATGTATCAATGTATGTATGTAACGCACAAGGGTGCTGCCTTGAGTTGTCATCAGTCAGGGCACGTATTGTTCATTGCATCCGCTTCGGTTTGGTGTTAGCATTCTCTCAGGCCAGGGGTCCACTGCTGATCTATGTGAAATGAAAATCAGACTCTTCTCAGGAATGGGGCCCTGCCCCAGGTTGCTAGTCTTGTAGATAAGAAGGGGTGGAGACGTCCTTGAGGGGTTGTCTGTGCTCTGAGCTCCGTGCCTACTTGTCAGGAGATCCGATCGTTTTTTCTCAGACAGGGCAGGCCCCAACCAGGTGTCACCAGATGGGTAGTGATGGGTAGCGTGGAGACCCAAAGCTAGGGCCCTTTATGGCAAATAGTGTACACATTCAACCCGTGTTTGTTTTCCTGTGGCTTTGTTTAATACCAAATGCCTCATTGTATGCAAGTCCATCCTTAAATGTATGATAAAACAACTCAAGGGCACAAACAAGACGAACGTTCAGATTAATCGAACAAAGCCTACGTTAAAGAGCACATTGTCCTCCAATACATTCTCTTTTTGGGCATTGGACCAACCCTTACAGTGAAAAGCTCCAACCAAGGGTGTCTCCCTTGATTACGAGGAAGTCCCCTGTGCGAAACTGTTGGCACTGTAACAGGGTTTCATGTGTTAATATCCCTGCAAAAATATCGGCATACAAAAATATCGCCATATTTTTGCGGCAATATTAAGCCGTGGAACCTGGATCAGCGGACACCCCCGCAACTCCCGGTCCCAATAACCCCATAAATTATCAACACTAATAATATCGCCTATGGCTTTACCCTCCGACCATATATATGGCAATATTGTTGGTGGGGATAATATTACCTGATACCCTGTAACAGACATTGTTCCTGCCTATTTGTAAGGTCTTACACAATCCTGATAGGTGGTGGAGTGGCAGCAGACCATATCATTGAAAGTCGCCCACAGCAGCCAAACATTCAAAGCAACTTGTGTGAGCATAGGGGGATATCTAGGGCATTTGTGGGCTGGGTGGTGAACTTTGTGCAGAAGTGCCTAGAGTGGTGTTAATTGTAACTCCTTCTTGCAGGAATGTCCTCTCAATGGCAGTTGAACCCCAACCCCGCACAAACAAGGCCATTCATGTTGCAATATGGCAAAAGCAGGAAGAACCCCATGATGCCACAGCCAGAAAGCATTAGCAATTAGCATGGTAACATTGCATGATGCATACTTATTATTTGGCAAGGTGGGAGGGCCAGGCTCTTATTAGAGGTATGTTTTTAAGGGAGTCAGGGGCAGGAGTAAGCACATGCTTATAAATTGTTAAACTTCAAGGGAATATGTCTATGAAATAATTGTTAGCCAACATGTTTTTTTCAGTTGAAGTTTCCTCCTTCCAATTTAATATTGCCGCTCAACTTGGTCTTGGTTGAAGTCAGGTTCTCGAGTAGATACCTGGCTATGCAAGTCTCAGGGCTCTGTAAAGGCACCACTACTGTGAACTCTGTCTAGGTTTCTCCACACATGCCCAGCTCTGAGCAGAGATACAGCCGACCTATGTATTCAGACACCTCCAATCTCCCCCCACGCCTTGAATTTGGTGTCTCCCAAGGACCCGTCCTTGGTCTCCTCCTCTTTTCCCTCGACACTATTCCTGTTTCTGAACTTAGTGCTTCATTTAACCATTCGTGTACTTCTACTTTGACTCACAAATCGTTTCCCCCTTCTCCTCTTTCTCTGATGCTCTTCACAACAATCTCTCCAACTGCCTTTCTACTATTCGGTCTTGGATGCACTCTAACTCTCTTCACCTTAACCCCTCCAAGATTGAATCCTTATCATCCCTGCTTCTACCCTATCATTGCCTCCCTATTCCCTTCCTTTTTCCCCTTCTTCAAGGAATTTATAGGAGTTAATTGCGAGTCCTCTCTAACTTTCTCCTCTCAATTTGCCACCCTAGGTCGTACCTGTCACTTCCATCTCTTTAACATGTGTGAGGCCAATCACGTTCTTTCTTTCCATGCAACTAAACTTCTCATCTTTTTAAGTTACATTCTCCCATCTTGACTATTGTTCTCCCTTTTTGGTAGGCCATCGCACATCTCAGCACATTTCTCTTAGTTACATCTATAATCTGTGTCTTCTCTTCTCTCGTCTTCTGTGCGCACATCCTTTGTCCCTTCTCTTCTTGCTATTCTCTCCTGTTCGTTTACTCCCAACGTATTTTCCACTTTTTTTTACATTGTCTTTAAATGAACACATGGTCTTGGCTCTATCTATCTTTTATTTGTTAACTTTAGCTACGCTGCCCATCTTCTTCGCTCTCAGGCTCTCCATCTTCTTTCCATTCCAAAACCTTGTGGCACCATGTCTTGATTTTGATCCTTTGCTCTCCTTGCTCCTAAACACAGGAACACCCTCCCACATTCTATGCGGTCAACTACTTACTTTCATATTTTCTGTACCCATTTCATAGCTTACTATCTTTCCTTTCTTTCTAACTCTCCAACTCCTACCTTCAAGTTGTCATTTTATTATACCAACTTTTGATAATTTGTTCAACACTTTGGCGAAAGCCCTTTGTAAGCCTAAATGAATCAATACGAAAGCAGGCTTTCTGTTGGCAGCCCTTTCCTCATAGCAGCATTTGTCATCTGTACCTATCTGGCCTGCTACCATTCTGGTGACATACTTACCTGCCAACCATCTTTTTCTGGGACTCATCACTGCTGCAGTCTTCAGCCAATTCCTGCACCTCATGTGCAGGGTTTCCATTCTCCAATTTGGTTACCTAACAGACCATCTACCTTTGGTAAGTCAGGGGTCTCTGGGGACCTTGAGCATCTTAGTGGTGAGAGGACTCTGGGGAAGCCCAGTTACTGAGTGTCTCTTATATCTTTTGCCAGCCCCTGTGATGTTCCTCTGTGAAACTGTCCATTCTAGCCCTTCCTACCTCTACGCTTTGTCTTCAAGGGCAGGATCTCACGCCAGCAGTACCCAGAGGATCTCCGCCCGCGTACCCTTCCAACACACCTGTTACATCCGGGGTAAGTCTTTTAAAGGTGACGGGGTCAGTCCTAGCTCTCACCAGTTCCTGTGCAGACTGCTTCAGTCCAAAACCTGACAGTGTTTGCGGCCAAATTTCCTTTCCAAAGACAGATTACTCTTTCTGTTGCTATAAAACAATTAACAGCCCCAATGGGACCTATGCAAGCAAAGATAGCAGCTAAGCACTCAGGAACTGCTGCCATGCACGACTCAGTTAAGGTAGTTGGGAAACCTTGAGGGGACAAAGTCCGTTCCTC
This sequence comes from Ambystoma mexicanum, assembly GCF_040938575.1. Taxonomy (NCBI): domain Eukaryota; kingdom Metazoa; phylum Chordata; class Amphibia; order Caudata; family Ambystomatidae; genus Ambystoma; species Ambystoma mexicanum. The sequence goes on from NC_090928.1 coordinate 745,660,034, forward strand.
ATAATTTCACACATATGCCCCACCAAAGTGCTAATTTGGTGACTGGCACCATTATGAATACTAGCAACTACAGTGCCTCTTAGATTTCCCACTCAAACCCTCCTAGTTTCTGCCCAGACAGTTCAAAGTGATATTCATTGTTCATCATGTGGTGTGACACTTTAACATGGGCACCCCATTACTCAGCTCAGATGCAGTAAACAATGACTTGTTTTAGAATCTATTTTCTAGACATTCCTCATCTCAGTAAAAGGGAGGGGAATAGCTGATGCATAAAGAGGGATCGAGGTAATTGTTTTACATCGCACATGTCCAAAAGCTGTCCACTGTTCAGAGGATGCTTAAATGATTGATTTTCAGTAGGGACTCTGGGATTAAATCCAGGACACCCTATTAGATGTGCACCGCCCAATGGACACCATCAAAGACATTAGTATTGTTACACTTTGAATTGATCAGTGAATCCAGGGTGGCTGGTCTGAGCGAGCAAAAAACAAAAGTATTTGACACTCTTGCCTTCTTCATGCCAGCCAGTCAGCTTCCACCAAGACCATAGTCACCGAAGAACCCACGTCCATGGAGAGTGGATGGCTCCAATGTCCCATCTCTCTGAGAGAAGGGAATAAGAGATGTCTGGAATGTGTATGTACTGTGGGAACAAAGGCCTCATCCGACGTGGCTGCACTCAAGTTTGAGAAATGCCAATGTTTGCAGATAACAGGGCACTCCTCTTCAAGCACAGCTAAACTTCTACTGCATTCCCTGTGTGCTTCCTATCCTACTGCCACATCCCTTCACGTCTAGGTGCCCATTGAGTTTCTCTGCACTACAGTTCCTGTAAAAGTTACTGCCTTGCTATTGAACCTCCAGCAACTACACGGATATAAAGTTCAACAGAGAACACCCAATATCACTGTGATTGGAGCCTGATCCCTTGTCAATCCATTCCAAATATGGGTTCCTATTGACCTCTGGGGCCATCACCCTTTTGACCAATTCCTGGCAAATGCATATTCAGGACGATTGGGAGTTCATTCACTTTGAGCTCATCGATGCACCCAACCTACGAGTGTTACTGGGAACTGCTTGTTCCATCACAATCTTAGCATTGACCAGCCGACACAACAAGTGACTTTTACATCTCAACATTCACAGAAAATATGCTAGACCCCTGCTTTCGTCGGCGAAGTCCCTGTGATAGCCACAGCATGACCTGCCATTTCTGCCTCTGTGAGTGAGAGCCCAGCTGAATTGCAAGCATTTTCTGATGTTTTTCCACCAACAGGAAGTCACAACCTACCCCCAAATTGCACGTGCGACATCCACCCAATTGATCACATACCAATCAGAAGATTCTCCATGGGGAGACTACTCTTTCCCTACAGAAGAAGAACGTGTCCTAAAGACGTGTGCATGACTCCCTGCACAATGTGTCCATTTGACATTTGAACTTGCCAGCCAGGCCCCCAATCTTGCTTGTAAAGAAGAAATCCAGGGAGCACCCATTGTGCATCAACTAAAGTCGCACACCCCATTGTGCATCAACTAAAGTCGCGCACTAGTAATTGCTTTACACTTATGCTCATTCTCTGATCCAGCAACTCTGAGATGCTTCATGTTTCAGCAATCTGGGTCTCAGTAGAGCCTCCAATCTGGTACACATCCAAGTGGAGACGAGTGGAAGAACAACCTAAGAACAGGCAAGGACAATTTCAGCACATTGACATGTCTTTTGGCCTTTCTAAAACTCCTGCTGCCTTTTGGCATTGTATCACTGATATGTTGCATGGTTTATATGGGGTTTAAGCAGCCATGTACCTGTGTGACATAACCATCCACTGCCACAATATGCACGATTGCAACAACCGTGTGGAGGACATACAACACTGGTTCGGAAAACACAAAGCAAAACACCTCTTATATCCTACTTTGGCAAAACACCAGGTCCACATGCAGGACATGGCTATTTCCCCACCCCCAATGCGGTAAAAATGGATCAGAAGACGCTGCAATAAGTGCTGGAGTGAACCAAACCTGCCACTCCCAAAGAAAGCAGTTTTTGCATCACTTTCTCCATCTTCATGGCTTTCTTGAATGAGTCTTCTCAGACCAGGAACCTCAGTTAATGGCTAACATTCTGACACGCATAGCCGAGCAACTAGGTTTCCAAGGTTACTTGCTTTTAATCCGCAAATTGATGGTGAAAAGTGACAGGATGACCAGTTGCTAGAACTGCATCTTCACTTTTTTACAAGACAAGCGTAAGCCAACTGGAGTGAATTCCTTCCACTAGCTGGGTTCACCTACAAAAGCCATCCTCCTGGATCCATTGGCACGTTCCCTTTCCACTGCATGACTTGATGCCATTCCCATGTATTCCCTACCCCACTGCCCACAGCCAGTCCCAACCCTGGATACCGAGAGTTAGCTACGAAGCTGGCATTCATACATCAGAGAGTGCTGCACTCACTCCAACAGAAGGACACATAGAAGCGCCTAGCAGATGGCAAGAGGGAAGCAGCCTCTGGCTATGCAGGCCATGGTCGTCTTCCAACACACCCAATGGAATCCAGGCCTGACCCCCTGTGTACCAAGGACATACTCTGTTTATATTCTAGGTGTTGGGGATGTCCCACAGCTGCTTTTCTGCCTTGGAAATCTACACTAAGCGCAACCCATGGAAGAAAGAAGCCCACATATCTCTGGCAACCACCAGCAGCAAAAAGCCATGGAAATGGGGATTGTTGCACCTGGCAAACACTGGTTAACAAAACATAACAAAAGTTTCAAATAAATAGACCAGCACCCTCCTGTATGGTTGATTGTTTGAAGACACAAAAAGTTGTGCGGTGTAACAGTCTCACATTATGCACTCTACCACGCACGTAAATGTGCAGTAACACCCTTTTGACACACAAGAGCTTCACATTTGAACTTGCACTCCAATGGCGCATTCAAGTACAGCATCCGATTTAAACTGCAGGTTTGAGTATCATTCTACCTTTGTCCTTTAGGGTCTCTTTGAGTGGGCAACATGTTGCCACCTATAATGCAAAGAGGTAAATGCAGTACTGGCAGGGAGGAGAAGGGAGTCACAGGAGAGGGAACCTATACATCCGGGAACATTTACTGTAAATCCCACTTCCATCATCATGTTTCCACTTGTATGAATCGTGTTCGGATATGTATTTCATGATTATGCTCCTCTTAAAATTTAATAAGAAGTACAGTTGTCCTTTTATATTATAATAATAATACTTTTATAATAATAATAATAATAATAATAATATAAAAGTTTTGCGCAGTGGCAGTGTCGTAGCTCATGAGGTTTAATAGGCCTGGTTCGGGCACCACACACAACATCAGAGTGTTAGACCAGTTGATTAACACCACGCTCAGCAGAAAGGAGGCCACGTTATACATTGCCTTTATCGATTTCCGTAGTGCCTTTGATCAGGTGAATAGGGATAGGTTGTCGGCAAAGCTCAGAGCCTTGAATTGCCCCAGCTGGCTCTTACATATCCTAAACTTATTGCATTGTGACAATTTAGCCAGCGTTAGATTGAACGACGACGGGGAAGTGTCTGACACTATATTTATAAATCTAGCGGTCAAGCAAGGGTGTGTGGCGGAACCTATGCTGTACAATCTATATATTGCTCCTCCCCCGAATGGCTACAAAGTCAAACTGTCCACCCAAGATAGGAGATTCTCCTATTGTGGCTATGCTCTAGGATGACGACTTGATACTATTCGATAGGGCTATATCTGGGATAAAGAACATGCTTAACGAGCTGGCCTGCTATGTATCCCAATTGGGACTGACCATCAACCTGGAAAAAACGAATATAATATTGATTGCCAGAAATAAGGTCAGTCAGACTAGAATTGATACCATCATGGACACGATAGATTATACTGAATCCTACCCTTACTTAGGCTTGGAGTTCAATGCCTGGTCCAATTATGAACTGATGATTGCTAATACAAAGAGTAGAGCTAAAGCACTTACTTTACAAGCCTGTAAATTCGCCAGGGGTTGTGCAGGCTATAGCATGGCTGGGATTGTTAAGCTCTACCTGCAATGCTTTGTCCCGGCCATTCTCTATGGCCTAGAGGCGTTGGCTATGCAGGATCTAACCTGGCTAAATAAACTTCAGGGCCACTATTGGCGAACACTATTGGGATTAGGCCCCTCGCGCCCTTTGAAATATCTTTGCTTAGAGTTAGGTCTAACATTATTAAGGGGCATGGCCCTTCGAGCCAGGAGGCCCTTCTACATAAAATCCTTTGCTTACCCTACATGCAAGCTACTTGCACTGGTTGGAGGTAATTACGATTCTGAGAGGGTCCCATGAGGATCTAACTATAAAACTCTGAATTATACCCTCTTCTCAGAGATTGACTGGCCCTTTGATAAAAAGAGAGATACCCAGTATGTTCATTTAAAAAAATAGTTTGAACATAAATTCAACATATGGGACTGGGGTGGTATTACACCCATGTGTCTAAGCTAAAAGGGTATGAGGCAGTGTCTCAAGTTGTACACCAATACCGAAAGATTCCACCTTATTTGCTACTCTGCCAGGCCCCTGAAGTAAGGCAGTTTTTCTTAAAACATTGTACAAATCTACTGCCGGTAATGGCTGTCCTGGGCCCCCGCTTACGAGTATCCTTGGAACATAGGACATGCCGTATCTGTAGTAAACCTGATCTTCTGCAGTCAGCTAGACATGTCCTTACCCAATGTGTTGACTTGGGCCCTTATACATGTGCATGTTAGGCAGATTGGTTCATTCTTATGAGGCAATCACTGCAGACTCTTTCTGGGACTACTGCTAAAACTCTTACTCCATTTCAGTGCAGCTTGTTTTATTTAGGGTATGTCAGCACATTAAAACCCTCTTATCTGATCCAGGATATTGCCATCCCTGTACATGGGGCATCCCCCCTCCTTGGCATCTTTCGGTGACGTGGCCTTATGCACCTATAGCCCTTACCTTATCATTTAGATCCGCCTGTACTTCTCTGATGAATTGCTCTGTGAAATAATTACAATAATAATAATAATAATTCTGTGAAAAAAATGTTGTTAAAGGTACGTTATGGTTAAGTTGTGCTACTAAAAACCTTTGAAAATCAGTAAAAAAAAACTTTCTTAAAAGGATGTTATGGTTCGAAGTAAAACTGAAAACCCCCTGGCGAATTTCAGGGAGTTTTCGGTTTTACTTCGAACCATAACATCCCTTTAACAAAGTTTTTTTTACTGAATTTCATAGGTTTTTAGTAGCGCAACTTAACCATAAAGTCCCTTTAACAACGTTTTTTTCACTGAATATAGATATTAATAATGTAAATATTATAAATGTCACTAAAACTCCCTTAGCTTACATACATATAACATAGAAAATACTAAACCCTCTGCCACGCTATTAATTTTGATGCCTGCAGACCATGCGCATGTCCGCAGACGGACGCAATCACCATCAAGACTGCAAAAACTCAGGAGGTGTCTTATATTATTGTATCACACAATATAACACCAAACATATTCAAAAAGCACCACAAAAATACATAACATTCAGCGCCAGATTCATGGAATTATCTGCGCCGAAAACGCAGATTTGCGTGCCTTTCTGCCCGAAAATCCCAGTTTGAAGTATGGGGATTTTCGGGTAGAAAGACGCGCAAATCTGCGTTTTCGGCGCAAATAATTCCATGAATCAGGCAGTAAATATTAAATAAAAAGTGCAAACTGTATATGTAACACACAAACCTTCCAATTACATAACATATGCAACATAATGCAATATACTAAAACAAAATAATTATGCCTCCAACAGAATTACCTCACACAAACTGCACAGCCAAAATCAGCAGCACACGTACGCAGCAGTAACACCAAAACTTAGCAACAAACTAGAGAGTAGACAACATTTATTTTATATATTTGTAAACTTTTTGTATTAGCTACAGTAAACATAATATATTTATTTCTTTTTACACAGAAATGTCTGCTACTTTGGAATGGCTGGAACAAAATGTTCCTCGTGATGAAATAAGTAAAAGCATTGATATCAATGGAAGACACTACACTTTGCTATATAAACAAATAATTACCCATTACTTTATCGGCACTTAAAAAACTATTTTTTTTAAACACACCATACAGACATTAAAAATAATACAGAAACAGACGTTAGAAAATCATCTGCAGCGAATGGAGCAAAAAATGGATCTATTAAAAGAATAGGGAACTCAGAAATATTATTTTCCCAAGTGTTCGGGCATGTGCTTCTAAGCATACGTTGATCTATCGTACAAACATTTCCTATGTATCTTACCGTAATTTTTCTCTTTTTTACACATGCAAAATCAGGCACCAGGGCACGGCCATCTTGTGATAATCTTATCCGTTGCTGCATCGCCCAAGGTGGACTGCCCTGGCGGCACTATTTCATATGCCCCGCCGCTGAGGCTGACATCACCAAACCTACTGATATTCTCCACCTATCTCCAGGACATTACTATACAGCGTAGTAAAACAAACCCAATCATTACCTACGTGATAACGTTACTTGACGCAGAACCTGGAATATCAACACACATCATCTCACAACACAGTGCGTCCCAATTTTGAATATAAAACCATACTTTTAAAGGAAATAGCAACACTGTACAATTTGTAAAGTACTTTTATTTCACAATAAGTGCTCCGAGAACATCTTGCGCTTGCCATATTCAAGCAAATAGGTAATTTTTTCTTTGTTCTCGATCCACAAATGTTTATCGTAAGTCACACAGTTTTCCTTTTGGGTATAAGAACTCATTGGACGCACTGTGAACCGCAAGCATTTGGCATGAACTTGGCGCTAGGCCACCGTAAACGATGTCAAGTTGCTCCTTATCGCTAGTATGGAGTACGTGGCGATCATCCCAAAAAAGCATCACTGTGATCCACCCATTTATGTATATCTGTAGCTGACGGTTAAACAAAATGTCAGTTAGTATCTGGAATCCATCACAATCGCAGTAAGCCAAGATGTAGCTGTTTAAAAAAAGATAACAGAAATGTGTCTCGGTAGCCAATCTTTATTACAATTTATAATGTAACCATTAATTTGGCCCCTGTTACAAGTATTGATAAAAACGGACATGAAACAATATGAACTCAGACAAAACAACATGCAAGGTGCCCTTCAGTTTGCTTTAGAAGTTACTCTATGGACAATGGTCAGCTCGAAATGGAATGCTGAGGTTAACGCTGCAATTACGGCGCAAGATAAAACCGAGAAGAACATATAGACAGAATTTTAATTAAATATTAGCGTTGAATTACGCGTTTGTGCAACCAGGGGAAACCCACTACTCGACTACACGCATCTTGATGCTCCACTGCCCATGTGCCCAGAACAAAAGAAACTCCACACACAAGTTGTAATTGTGTTTAGTTCAATATGCCACACCCAACAAACAATACAATGTAAACCACCAATAATATCACCAAATGATAATTTGACTAGTTTGTGTATAAAATCGTCCAAAGTAAAACTTACATAATATTCGGCATTTCCATTCTATCGGCTTAATACAGACACTCCGTTCAGTTCAACAAATTTTCATAAAATTAAATTACATGTTCCTTTGTCCAATTTTTGAATGGTGAACATTATCATATTTGAAACTCTTACATCCCTCCTTTCATACATTCCTTTCAAATCCTCCCTTTGTTTCAAGGTAAAAAAACAATTGAACCTTATACTGTGTACCATGCGAGGGTTTCTCAGTTAGGAAACAAAAATTCAACGCCACTGACCTTCACTCAGAAGGGTAGCCGATAGCCCTTCAGAACACAGTGGCATGACAAATATTTTTGAAAAACATATCACTTGTTTGCTACCATTCACCAATGCGGGTGACATTTCTACAGATTTCTTTTGGTCCTCCTCACAACTTTGCACTCTCCCAGCAACTCCCACAGTCATGCCACACCACCTGTCACCTCATCTGATCTCCTCTTCACAAGGAAAATCACATAAACATTTTTGAAAGGAGCAAGTCTGGAGCTTGACAAAAAGTGGTCGTATGAGAATGTCTGAGCAAACCCTGCTACAACCCCCTCCGGCCACACCGCAGACCCTGACCCATTGACCACATTTGTAAATTAGTGGCCTATAATTTGCACATGTGTATTTTTACTATCCCACTTTCGGTCACTAGCGAGATGAACAGTGTGGGCGTCTTGCCACCTTACAAATACAAACACATAGTAAATACATAATAGTAATGCTTTCACGTTAGAATACAGATAGTACAAAAAACAACTGCAAGCTAACTGGATTTACACATGGTAAACTATCAATTGGTAAAAAATCTTCACAACAGTAGGTATAAACTACCACGCACCAGCCACAACCAATACACGTCACTACACTGCATATATACAAAAAAAGTGTGGATGGTTCAAATAGAATGATACCAACATTACTTTAAAACAGAGAATGAGAAGGTCTGCGCTTTACCTCAATAAACCACACCCTACATCTTCTTCTTTCCACCTGCTAAGGACAAAAAACAAAACCATTGTCCCATATTGCCCTAGGTACTAAACCAGAAAAAATAACCTTAACATTTGGAGGTATTTTCATTACTGCCTGAACCAAATAGTCCAAATCTGCTAACAAAATAGGGGCACTGACATACCCCAAATACAAAGCACCACAGTGCAAAACAACTACATGTTCAATATTGACACTGCCCAAATGTCCACAAACTTGAACAATTCCCTGCACATTAAAACCAGGCACAGTGCTCCGCACCACCTCCACTCCTTTAACATCAAAATTGTTTGCCACATTCCTACATTTAGCATACTACTCCAAACCATGCACAAACACATCTCCAACCACCAACACCCTGCTTTTCTCCACCTCTACCAACTTCACTACACACAACCTCTTTCAACACAAACCACAACCTCAACATCTGATTGGCTGATCCCTACAGTCCCCTTTACATGCTGCATTTGCTGAGAAACCCCGGGTGTGGCACGCCCTGCCCGCGGTCACCCGCAATGGTCAAGAAGTGCGTAACACTGCACAATCATCCACCAATCACATCCAAGAACTCTATATCTAACTCAATCATCACACATCAGCACTTTAGATGTGCTATTGATCACTCTCAGTACAATTCGGCTGTCACTGCAACAGACCTTCAGCAACAACTACTATAAAACTGGCCAATATTTCTACTTGCAGATTCATACACATCCACATGCATGAACACAGACTACAGATATGAATATTGTCTACACAGTACATGTACAGCTCTTCTAAAAATACATATAAACAGAGTAACTGCCACTTACCCTGTATAAACTGTAAAATTACCTTACTGTCATTTATCCCATCTGCTATGATGAAGTGTCAAATGCAAACCTGTCTCCTCTCCAAATTTTTGTTTACTCACACAGCAATCTAAAAATGTTTTATTTCATATTAAAAGATGCCAGAAATAACAGTATAATTATAAAAAGACGGTCCAGTGTCTTATAAAATTACACACAACCAGGATAAGTATATGCATCTTCACTCAAGCACACACACAAACAATATAATTACAAAGGCTCCCAGCTCCAACAACACCACTGCCTCTATATGAAATCCAACTCCTTTATTTCCCACACCTTCACAAATACATCCATTGCATGCTTTTCTGTACAATCTCTGCCATTTACCCTGTAAAAATATCAAAAAATGCATATGATTATTTCTTCTTCCTCTTACCATCCAATAACATAACATTAAAAAAACAAGTGTGTTCTGCACGGTTACTATTATACTCATTTGTAAAACATACTCAACTAACAGATTCTAAATAAAATATACAGAATGCACATAGGCAATGAAAGTGCCTATGCATACTATGCTCAGTTCTAAGAAAACACTACTACTACAAAAACAAAAAACAATGGGCCTCATTACTGGTTACCGCCGGACTCATATTATCATTCCGCCTCCTTGATTCCCGGAATTACCGGGCATTACAACCCCGGTTTCCCGGAAATCACGGAGGTGGAATGGTGTTAATCCCCATTCCCATTGAGTCCTATGGGACTCAATGGGAATGGGGATCATGGAAACAACGGCAGCATCTCGTAATGCTGCCAGTGATTCCTTGTCTGCCTGCAGGCGTGCGGTATTAAACCCACCAGGTCAGACCTGGCGGGAACATCACCTCCCGCCTGCAGGAGTTGTGATCACCCGGCATGGAAACAACAGTGGCGGCGGGTTTACCACCACCGCTGTTTCCATACTGGGCAATTTGTAATGAGGCCCAATGTCTACATTAACAAAAGTACTATAAACACACATATTCAGTAACTTCTTTCTTTTACAATTGCAGTGAAGACCACTCTCCTGAAAAGCAGCAGCGTCTGAAGTACGAACAACGACTTTGAAAAAACGTACTCTTTCCATACAAAAAAGTAAGTACAATACTAACATAATGTTCTAATTGTTACTCAAACACACTAGCATTTTACTGTTATAGAACAAAGAAGTGTAGTAACCCTTTCCCATTAGATGTATTATTAACACTTCCCCTTACCAGTTGCGCACTTTATATTGTCATCTGAAGCCCAGTATATTAAAATACAAAAACAAGAATAACCTTCCCAACCTGATATAGCTGCCCATTGCACAATCACACACCTCCACAATCATCCTTTCCATCATACTCAGACACTCATGCACAAAGCACGCATACACGGCACAACAGACCAACCCACACTTTCTTTTTTTCTCCAACAAACCCCAAAGAATTCCTACCAAAAAGCAACTCCATAGAAAGCAACACAGAAGTAGAGCAAATCAAAATAAAAGGGTCCAAAAAAATCATCCATCTCTACCAGATTTTGTACAAAAACTTCGAACAAAACAGCTAATGCAGTCATTACACAAAACAAAACAAGCTTCCAGTACACACACTTTCCCTCCTCTATCAAAATGTAAAACGAAACAAAAAGTGATTAACAAGACTTCAGCTACCACTACTGCTAAGGCTGTACCTAAAAATCTTGATGTAGTAGCAACTAACCATATGAAAAAAAAAAATGTACAAACATTTTTCACCACAGAGTCCTTCAGAACCTTATAAAAACAGGAGTGGAGTCATGGACAACCCTTAAAACCTACCGTAGAAAAGTAGTCCTAAAAGTTCTCATAGACAGTGCAACCCTTCTCAAAAGGAAGTTATTTATTTTATTTTAAACAGAATGAAACCACTAAAAAAACGAACTACTAAATTACAAAAAACACTTCTCTATAAACTGAATATCAACAAAATTATCTCCTTAAACATCTGTGGGGATGAATGGAGTAACAACACGAGAAAAGAACCATATTTTAATGAAGAAGCATATAAACAAAAGCAAACAAACCCAATTGCATACATATCAGTGGACGAGGGTTTGAAAAACTTAATTACACCATTATGAAACAAGAAACTCTTCTCACAAAAATATCCCCAGAAAACTCAGTATCACGTCTACATTCTAATAAACCAAAACGTCCAGTCTACAAATGTCTGTTCACATTGTGAGGGAGTGGCGGGCCATTCGGGCCCCCCCTCACCCATTCAGTTCAAGATGCATCACTTGCTCGACCAACAGTGGGGGATGCTTCCTTCAGCCCTGTGTGCATAACCAGCCCCTGTGCTGATGACGACATAGGTGGGGCTGTTGCAGAGACACTTAGCATCCATTTTGGGAACCCTCGACTCCATCTTTGGACTAGGCCTCACTGCGATAATACGAAAAGGCTTCTCTCCCCTCTGCAGCGCCACACACAGCGCGCTCCAAGGCCCCCACGTTTTCTCTCCGCGTCTGAAAACTTTGCAGCTCCATTCTCATGCCTGAGCCGGAGGCAATTGCAACAATATAAATGTAACACCTCACCCTTCCTCTGAGATCACTGTCCTGTGCGTGAACCGGCTCAAACCAGGCCCTGCAGCCCATCCATCTCCACAAACTTGCCTGTGCCCTCTTACCCATGCTGTTGGAAAATTACTGCCAATATAACCCCATGGCCCCGCTAGGTATTCTCTTGATGTGCCAGGCCTGTAACCTTGGTGTGATGCCAACCCCAGTGTGCCCCAACTAACAAAAATCAACCTCTGTCACAGTATATTTCACCTTAGCACTAACAAATGCCAGCATGCCCCCTAGTTATTCTGATGTGCTCAGACTCGCCCCATGATCAATGATCCAACCCAGACCAAGACCCCCCGAGTCCTGATAAACCCCACAAGCCCCAGTGAATAATGGTGTTATCGTAAACCTAGAATTTATAGAGTATAATGATTTGCTCAAAGGAGCCTTAGTGACTGTTATTTAGTGCATGCTCAAAACAATATGTTATGTAGTTAGTGCCTGCTCTGCTTCATCATGACCTGACCCTCACCCCACCCGGACACAGGCAACTGGACTTTGTGACATGCGACCTCCCGTCAACTGAACAACCAATCCAGCGGGAGCAACATCATCAAAGACATATGTAGCCGAATGTTTCATCCAATCCTGTGTCCATGTAGTCCCCTATAGCATGATGTCAGTTGTGACGCTTTTTACCTTCTTAAGCTGCCACATTTGTAATGTTTGCCAGAGCGCTCTCGGGCAGCAGAGTTCTTTGGATGCCAATTTTATATAAATGACTAAACTCTTGCAGCCTGTCCGCCCAGTCTCATTCCCCGCGGGGGTGTGCCTTATTCTTTGTATGTTGGACGTGTAAGTCGGGAGTGGGCCTACATTTTGGTGACCCCCGCGACGTGATCAGGACAGGTGCCCCGAGGCCCGTGCCGTGCTGTGAGATCCGGGACGCCCCCCATCAAAACCATTGCATCACGGGTTGACCAGTTTTTGCGCACTAAAGAGCGGGTCCAAGGATTCCCATTTGCCAAATACCCAACTAAAAACTGCTAGCCAAGGCGGGCCATGGCTTGGTTGGGGTGCAGACCAGATTGTGGATAGACCGTGAATGGTGGCTCTTGGACCACCCAACTGAACACGTGAGTACTGGCTGCAAGACCTTTTAGGGAAGGAAAAGGGTCAGGAAAGAGGGGAACAAGATAACGGCTTGGGTAAAGATACAGCAGAGTGGGGACAAAGTATAGGGTCTGTGTGAATGTTACTGAGGCTTTTCCTTATCTATCCTTTTAATGGCCATTAGGTTTTTGTGGTAAAGAGGAATAAAGGAAAAATAAGGGAGCCTAGCCCGAACGGGGTAGAAGGTGGCGCCGCGTAGCATTGTCTTGTCGAGTGCAGGGAATAAGTGAAGATAAAGAGAAAATGTAGGAGTCTCATATATATATATATTGAGTAGACTCGAAATAGTAATTTAGATTATTCTTTTTCCATGTGAGCAGAAGCCTTGACAAGGTAGCCAGGGGGGTCAGAGGTTGGGAGTGCATAAGACAGCAAGAGTGAGGGGTGATAAGGTAAAACTAGCAAAAAGGGGGACAACGAGAAGGTAGTTTATGTTACATGTTCTTTGTGTGTCTGTTACGTGTTGGTCTGTCAGTAAGTGCCATTTTATCTGTGGTTTGAGAAATATAACGAGTAACAGGAGAAGGTGCTGACAAAACTGTGATTTTTGAATAATCGCAGAGCAATTAATGGTAATTGTCGATGCAATTTAGTCCAGTGTAAGAGGTGTAATTGAAAGGGGATTTGTTAAATTGTTTTCAGGGGGAGGTAAAGAAAGTTGCAAACGTACATTACCTTTGAGAAAAAGAAGAAAGAGGAGTTAAACACAAGCCAGAGCAATACACGCAGCACAATGGGAAGTAGCACACCATTAGCGCACATCTGTCAACAACTCCCTCTATATAGTGAAAAAATCAAAAAATACCATGATCAGTGGGTAACAGAGATAAATGGTGACAGTGTACAACCTATATGGCCAGAGGGAGGGTCCTTTGATAAGAGGGTATTGGATCTGGTGTCAACGCACTTGCTGGCAAAATACCGAGGTAAGCCTTTACAGAATTGAAGGGAGGTGCTAGATTTGTAGCGGATGTTTGAAGAGGTAGCAGCTAGTAGTGAGGTAAGTAAAAATGCAACTATAAAAAAGGACGAGATATCGGAGGGGGAGAAGGGTGTGCAGGGGAAGAATGTGCGACACCGCCAAAAGAGAACGAGTGCACAAAAATCTACCCACTGCTGACAAAGCTTGCGGTAGGGTATAGCGAGCCCCTGTATGTTCCAGCGAGCACTACCTCCACACCCAGATCAGCAACATCACCCACCGTCCCACCTCCCTATGAGACAGGAGGGCTGTATGGACCGACCAGTGCCCCTCCAGTGGATATTGCACGATTTACAGGGAACTTAGACAGCTTGCGCACGCACAGATGGAGATAACACGACTGAGAGCATTGTGTGATCAGGGCCAAATGCTGCAGGGGGAGGGGAAACACCACCATTCACAACGGGTGACCTTACACCTCCACCGAGTGTAGCCAGAGCCCATGTTGCAGGGGCAAGTGTCACAGGGGGTTTATACACTATTCCAAGGGGACAAGAACAAGAGTGGCAGTCGGGAGAGTTCCTGTTTCATCTAAATGCAAACCTGTCAGGATAATACGACCTGCAACCCCAGACAGCCAAGGAGAGGAGGGACAAGAGGAGAGGGAGTCAGAGGAGGAAGTGGAGGATGTATGGAGTGACTTACATGAATATGAAGAAGGAGCGGCAGCAGCGGGAATACAGATGCCGTTCCACTTTGATCAGGTGGATGCTAGGTCACCACCCAGGTGGCAAGGGAGGTTGAGACAGAGAGTAGGAAACATACTGGTAAGTAAAACGAAGAAAGGAACAGTAAGTAAGAGAGGGGGAAAAACAAAGTTGCAGATGCCTCTGATACACAAAGGGGCAGGGAGGCCCAGCTACATACCGTGGGCACAAATGGACAAGAATAACTTGTTGAAACTTCTCCCCCCACTTTCGGGCAGGGCGGGGAAGTGGATACACGCATTTGAAAAACGTACGGCAGGGGTCCCACTAGCTATAGGAGATGTGAAGAGCTTGGTGTCAGCTGTGGGGGATCAATCAGACACAGTGTTGGTAAAGGCAGGGCTTCCAGGAATGACTATAAATTGCGACCGCCATGACGGGTCAACGTTTTATAACGTCAGGGCCCAAGTATGGGATGCATTGTGAAGGACATTTCCAGACACTCCATATTTACACTTTGTGATTCAATGCACTAAGGTAGAGGAGGAGGAGCCTACACAATGCATCCTTCTGGTGCAAGACCTGTGGAGAAGTGAAACCGGTACGCTGTGGGACCAATTAACTGCCTTGTTCTATTTCATAATAAAAAAAGGACTCCCAAAGAAGGTACAGAAGGCCTTGGATAAAATAGCTGGGATAGAAGCCAAGGGCTGGCCAGATATTCAAAGTATAATTGTACACCATTGTAGGAGGATTAAAGAAAGGGAGA
This sequence comes from Ambystoma mexicanum, assembly GCF_040938575.1. Classification (NCBI taxonomy): domain Eukaryota; kingdom Metazoa; phylum Chordata; class Amphibia; order Caudata; family Ambystomatidae; genus Ambystoma; species Ambystoma mexicanum. The sequence continues at coordinate 745,675,537 of NC_090928.1, forward strand.
AGGAGATAGCGCAGCGAAGACTGACAGACGAAGCAAAGTTGGTACAGAATAAATTAGTGAAGGTCGCAGCTATGAATGTTACAACATCAACAGCCAGACAAGAGGAAGGAGAAGAAGGGGGAGGAAGCAGCCCAGTAAGGATGGTGGCAACATGGACAGGAAACGGGGAGGAGCAGTGGGATGGAGAGGAGCAGTACGGAGGGCCACAATGGCAGGGAAGGCCTACGAGAGGATGAGGTGGGTACAGAGGACCAAGAGGGGGGTTCACAGGAATCGGAAATAGAGGATATGGAGGGCCTGGAGCAAGGGGGGAACCACAAGGATCATGTTGGACCTGCAGAAGATGGGGACATTACTCACGGGAATGCAGAATGAGACCTATGGGGTATTACCTGGGGCAACCCCCCATGGGAAATGAGCAGCAATGCGGTCACCCTCACCCAGATAGTCCCTTTGGGTTACCTATGGGAGGTAATGGACAACAGGAGCAATGCTATAACAAACCACAAATACAGCAGAGGCAGCCACCGCAACAACAAGCACAGCAGAGAGGTATGCCGCAGCAAATGGCACGACAAAACACTATGGCAAATGCAAACACTAATATTTTTGCAACATCTGCAAACCGTGCGCTGGCACCTTTCCGTGGTGTGGCAGTAGTAGGGGGCAATGTATTCTCTGTTCCAGGAACAGAGACATATGCAGATTAGGACAGCCCACAGAAAGCACTTGCGTGTCCAGTCCTATCCACCACCCTACGTGCAGAAGAGGAACCACTAGTGGGGGTGGAGATAGGCAACAAACAGTTCATCTTTATGGTGGACTCGGGAGCTGAAAAATCGTACCTAATGGAAGGCCAGTTCCCGCTCTCGGGCAGAAATTTGGAGACGCAGGGGTTCTCTGGGGCTATTTTAAAAGTTCCTTACCCAAAAGACCTTGACATAACAGTGGGGGGGGGGACAGTGCGAGCACCCCTATTGTATCATGAAGACTCGCCGATCAATTTGTTAGGAAGAGACCTCCTGAGCAAGTTGAACATGACCATATCCTTTACTGAGAGGGGAATAGTTTGTTCCACCAGAGGAGTGTGCCCCGTGCGGGCAATGTTGATGATTAGCACCATGACAAATGAAGTTGCAGTAAGAGGGGTGCCCATCGATATGAACATGTTTATTAATGGCATCAGGGTACTGGCAAGAGTGGTCCCAGAGATAATAAGAAAGGAATGGAAGGTGTCTTCAGATTTTGTTTTCCGTCCAATTGTAAACACAGATGTTGTACCAGGAACGATTTTGTCTATTGATTTGGAAGTGGTACAACTGTCACGCAAGCGTATTGCAGTGATAGGACTGGACATACATGGATGCGAATGGGGGACGGTGTTGTGCATAGACCCAAACATATTGTTGCACAATTTAACTGATGAAGAACTATTTACTGATAATGAGTGTGATGGGGAGATAATAATGGAAATAAGTGTGCCATGTGACATCATGATTCAACACATAGAGGTACACAACCCCCTCATGGCCAGTGTTATCATACCACCCACTATATTTGAGAAGGACATGGAGAAGGTATTGCCAAAAATATGGACAACAGGCCCACATGACGTAGGGTTTGTGCAAGAGGTCACGCCAATCAGGATAAAATTAAAGCCAGGTGCCCTACCACCTAGAGTAAAACAGTACCCAATATCAAGGGATGCAGAAGAAGGGATACGAGAAACAATACATGCATTACTGGAACAAGAGATGATAGTGCCATCAAATTCACCACGTCACACGGCAGTTTTCCCAATCAAAAAAGTGAAAGGAGGGGCGTGGAGGATGATCCAAGACCTACGCCCACTCAATGATGTAATACAGAAAGAGTTCCCAATCCAGCATCGATATTGTGCAGCATACCAAAAGATTCTAGGTGCTTTACAGTGGTGGACTTGAAAAACGCTTTTTTCTCGATCCCACTTGATCCAAGCTCCCGGTACCTCACAGCTTTTACACTGGGGGGAAACAGATACGGACATTGTAGATTGCCTCAAGGGAATTGTGAGAGCCCCAGCATTTTTAACAGAATATTGCATGAAGATCTTGGCAACATTGATGTAGAGAGCACAATAATACAATATGTAGACAATTTGCTTGTCTGCAGTAATAGCGAGGAGAAGTGCAGGGCCAATTCGATAGCACTGCTAAATTTATTGTCCACGAAAGGATACAAGGTGGACAAAGGGAAGCTGCAATATTGCCTAGCAGAGGTGCTTTACCTAGCGCAATTGATTTCAAAAGATGGTAAGAGAATTCTACCAGACAGGGCAGCAGCAATACGTCACATGATCATAGCAAAAACAGTAAAGGACATGGAAAAGTTTCTTGGCATATGTAATTACTGACGTGCATGGATACTGGACTATGCAGCTTACAAGCGCCCACTGTTACGTTACAGGCCCTAAAAGAAGCGCAGAAGAATAATGTCCCAATACAATGGTCAGATGAAATGATGGCACAGTACTTCAAATTACAAGACCTCATCACACACGCTCCAGTTTTAGCGAACGCTGACTATGATTGGGAGTTTTATCTCTTTTCACACAGCAATGGCAATCTTATGACTGCAGTGCTGCCTCAAAAAACATCATTAGGTCACAAGCCATTGGCCTATTATAGCAGCACCCTTGATTCTGTAATGCAGGGTCACTTTGCATGCGAACAAGCTCTCGCTGCAGCGGCCTTCGCAATAGAAAAGAGCGCCACAATTGTCATGTGCTGCTCAGTAACTTTGTATGCTGAACACTCATTATTTGCAATCTTGGAAAGATCAATATCAACCATGACAACTCAGAGAGCAACAGTTTATGAAATAATCATATCAAGCCCCAATGTCCATGTCGTCAGGGGCAAATCAGTAAACCCAGCCACGTTCATCACAGAGCCCTCCACAGTGGAAGACATTAAAACACACGATTGCGCTACATATGAAGGTGAAGGGGATGATATTCCAAAGGCCAGTGAAAATGCGATACAGGGGGAAGTGATATATTTTGTTGACGGATCAGCATCAATAGATAGTGAAATGGGAGAAAAACATGTGGGGGCGGCAGCTGTAAGAATGGAAGAGGAAGAATATGAGATCATTGTACAGAAACACCTACCCTCTCACTACCGGCTCAAGCAGTGGGATTGACAGCGCTAATTGAAGCGCTACGCACTGCTAAAGGCTGTGCAGTAACAATATATTCTGACTCAGCATATGCAACAACCACGGTTCACTCAGGGCTAACATGATGGAGACGTAGAGGGTTTCGTGGGGCAGATGGGTCACCAGTGCAGCATGCCGCCCTGTTAAATGAATTAATAGAGGTGCTGGCAGAACCGTCAGTGGTAGCTTTGGTAAAATGCCAGGCCTATACAGCAAATACAGACTTCATCTCATTGGAAAACGCGGCAGCAGACGCAGCAGCGAAAGATGCTGCATATTTCAATATGCCATCAACAACAGAATGCATTGTAAAAACACCAACAACAGAGACAGAGGGAAAAGGATATAACAATACGCCAATTGCCCATGTGATAGAACTTCAAAACCATGCGCCCAGAGAGGAGAAGGAATTATGGGCTTGAGGGTGCAAACAATCAGCGACTGATTTGATATGGAGGCAAGAGTTAACAGGGAAGGTAGTGATGCCAGTAGAACTATTAGAAATTGCATTTCAGCAGTTGCACTTCCCGACACATGTGACAAAACAACACACTGCAGCAGACATACAGGAACATTGGTTCGTCTTGAACTTGCAAAAACAGCTGTCCAAATTTACAATAGAATGTACTACATGTCAAACATACAGTTCAGGAATGACACTGAGAACATTAAGAGGAACACTGCCACGACCAATAGGACCATTTAGAGAGCTCCATATTGATTACGCGGATGTGGGAGAAAGGTGCAATGGAGCGAGGTATTTAATTGTGATTGTATGCCTATTTTCAAGGTGGGTTGAGGCTGGACCTTGCCCCCACCCTGACGCCAAGTGTGCCGCGAAGTTTCTGGTGCGGGAGGTCTTTTCAAGGTGGGGCATTTGTGATGTGATAAGATCAGACAATGGCACACACTTCGTGAATTACCTCTTTAAAGAAGTGACAACGTTGCTGGGGGTCAAGCACAAACTGTGTTCCATTTATCATCCGATGGTTAATGGAATGGTGGAGAAGATCAACGGCCTACTGAAAAGCAAACTTTCGAAACTGTGCAACACATTGAGAAAAAACTGTGCATATTGCTTACCCCTAGAACTGTTCCAACTCAGAACGCAACCAAGCAATGACCACCATTTAAGCCCTCATGAAATAGTCATGGGCAGGTGCATTCACACACCACTATCCCCGATAAGGGGGGCTTCGGATGCGCACAGAGCTGCCACCGTGCTGGGGGTTAGGTTCAAGGAATACCTCACCAATCTGACTTGCGCACTCGCGCAGTGTGTAGCATAGCAAGACAAATTGCACCACCATTCACAGAGAATGATGCAACCGATACTGCAATGCCAGCACATGACAGCCCAAAGGGCCAATTAATGCCAGGAGAGAATGTGTATCTCTGGAGTTTTGTACGGAGATGGAATTCTCCAAGGTTTCATGGACCTTATGAAGTGATATACTGCACACCCACAGCAGTGAAAGTGAAGGGATGGAAGTATTGGGTGCATTTGTCAGATGTGAGAAAGGCACGCAATAGTGCAATCCCTCAAACTGACCAAGGTAACATCAATGAAGTGGCAAGAGGGTAAGAAAGTATATGCCCATGGTTTTAAAAGAGTAAATGGAAAAATACACAAGATGATTAAGAATGAAATGAAGCTACGTATTTATCGATTGGTATCTCTCAATGTCTCTCTCTCTCTCTCTCTCTCTCCCTCTCTCTCTCTCTCTCTCTCTATCTATCTATCTTTCTCTTCTTCCCCCTCCCTCTGCCTCTCTCCCTCTCTTGATGTCCTTTTCTTTCTCCTCTTCACTCCCCCTCCACCTCTCGCCCGTCTAAACGCAAATTGCCCACCTAAAAAATTGCTTTTTCTTATGTTCAACCGATCTAAATGAATAATAAATGGAAAAAATGTTTTATGATGACAAAGCAAGAAGAAAAAGCTATGAGTAAAAGTGCCATGTCTAAGATACTAAGAGATGAAGATAAGAGAAAGATGTGCACATCCAGGGAAAAATAATAATAAAGAAGAGTAGGGGAGAATAATAACTGTAAAAATGAAAAAAAAATGTATGCATGTTACTTAAATTTATATCACCCCTTCAGGTGACTCAATGGCAAAAAGGACTGAACTCACCGAGGACGGCACGATTTTAGTTAGTGATAGGGTAGTTATTAGGAATAACAAGTGGTACAGTTACAAGTGCGGAATAAAGTACTCGATTATTTTATTTTCTGTAATGTTATTTTTTATGGCCTGGTATTACACAGTGGGCCTCATTACACGGTAGGCGGTGGACCAAGGTGCTATTAGCACCTTGGTCCATGCCGGTAAAATACCGGCACCGCCTTGGCGGAAAGGGGATTTACTGCCCCATTCCAAGGTTGGAGGGGCGGTAAATCCCCTTTCCGCCATTGCCCTTCCCCATTCCCATTTCTGCCCCATAGGGCTCTATGGAAATGGGGAAGGCGCTAATTACGGCACCGCAATTTTGCGGTGCCGTAATTAGCTCCGAGGTCCCTTAGCGGGTTGGATATTAACGCCTGCAAGAAGCAGGCGTTAAATCCTCCAACCCGCAAAGGGACCTCGTAGTACGGCGGTAAGGGTTAACGGTCACCGTTGCCATTAACGGTGACCGTTAACCCTTACCGCTGTCCGTGTAATGAGGCCCAGTGTCTTTTATTGTAGAGGGCATGAAAGAAGGGGGGAGTGGGGTAAACCTGATACGAGAAGGCTCAACACTAATATCGGCCGGGGTAAAAACAATGTGGAGACACAATCCCTCTGATAATACAAATCTCACCACGCTGCATAAGAATCGTACAGAGCTCGTGCCTCCCTTCCCACTGCCAATGACTGTAAATGAGACCAATCAATATGATGGGGATTATGTTTGGGACAATGAACCTGATACTAATGTACAAGCAACCACAGAACCTACCTCACAAAGCACTATAACAAACTTTAACATTGTTACTACTAATGAGCCAGAAAGTCCAGACCCACAGGCCTGGGAAGCTGCTGATGAACCCAATAACACAGTATGGGCTGGGGTATATCCCATACACTACCGAAAAGTAAAAATGACTTATGATAAAATGACTTATGATAAGGTGGAAGGGAGGAGAAGACGGAAAAGGGGGGTGGGGGAAAAGATATGATGTATATCATGGGCTGGGACAAGATTAAATAGAAGACCCCCACCACCCTGATCAGTCTAATAAATGGTATTCAGACATGAGTGCAACCGCAAAGCAAGCCACTAACGAGAGCTGCTGCGTTTGCTCTCTCATACTGCACGCATCAGGTACACCTAAAATACTTATACCTCAGGAAGTGCCCTTGCAAGACGCCCAATGTTTAATTCATCTCGTGTTATGTAGAATTCGCAGCACCATCCAGGCACACACAGTTACAATAGAAATGCTGCAGAATGAGAAAACGTGCACGAGCGGGCGCCAAGGAGTGATCTGCATCAAAGAACCATTTTTCGTCATAACGGGAACGAGATTTTCAGAATATAAGTGGCAGGATGAGACAAACGAGTGCAAAGCGGAAGGACTAAGAGGACTCACTGAAGAAAATGTCCACTGGGTCAAAGAAACGTGCACCCCCGTCTGGACCCAACACATTGCAAAACTCACCTGGGTTACTGCTCTTGAAAAACCCATCAAAACACAAAAAGAGGTTCCACATGAACTTTGCTTCCATGGAGAAGGGAAAGTGTCAATGGGCACCAACAGACAATGCAACAAAACCATAATTATCCCATGCATGCAAAAAAGGTACGGCCGCGCTCATGGACACGTATTGGGTGTGCGGTAAACAAGCTTACCTGCACCTTCCGGCATCATGGAGGGGCACTTGCACCCTGGCAACTCTGTACTCCGCGCTTATGGTGATCCCAGAAAGCAACATCCAAGGGGGGAAAGGTTCGGCTGGCATATCAGCAGCAGGGCAATTGGCTAGCACATTGGCAGCGCCCCAACCAGCACCTACAGAATCGTACCCATACGATATAATCTCTGAAAATTACCTGAAAGACAGACTGTCCTGCAGAAAGAGGTCAAATTACATATCCACAGAGTCCTCCAACCTTCTTGCTGAGATTCCTGCAAAATAAAAGCTTTTCAACTCAACAGAGACATTCTTTGCGTCCCTCCTACCACCAGGGCTCCAGGCGCGGACCAACGCCAAATGGTTACAGATCGCCCGCTGGGAGCTGATCCAACTGGCCAACGACACTGAAGAGGGGTTCAATGTCATCAAGGTAGAACTCCGTGCCTTGCGGCTAATGACAATGCAGAACTGGTACGTCCTGGACCTTCTCACAGCAATGGACGGCGGTGTTTGCCAAAAAATCGGAAGCGCGCGCTGTTCATTTGTACCTTCTGAGGACACAGATAATGGGACCCTCTCCTACGTAATTTTAGCGGTATACAGCCTGGGGGAACGAATGCGGGAAGAAGGAGGAGTAGAACCAAGCAGCTGGTTTGACAGCATGTTCAGTTGGGTACCATCCTGGTTCAGCATCATGTTGAAAATTTTTGTTCCAGTCATCGTCTTTATCTTACTATTTTTTGTGTGTGCCAATTAGGGATCCGATGTTGTTCAAAATCTATGCCTAAATCAGCAATGATGATGGTAACAATGGGCTGACAAGCAACGGTATCAACCATGATAGATGCCCAAATGCAAACTGGAGAGCCAAACCCCCCAAAATACTGCATGACGGCTGTCTACTGTCAAAATGGGGACAGGATAGATAACTTGTATCATACTACAATCAAAGAGCCAATAGAGCTGCAAATGTATAGGGAAGTGTGGGTGGACCTGGATGGGGATGAAGGAATTTACATGACCTGTACACCTGATGAGTACGGCAGGAAAGGGCATTGTTTGGGAAGTGTATGGAGGGCATGGATGCCTATAAAGGGTACACCTGCATGGGATGAAGCGCTGGCTGAAGAAGAGTATTATCGCAGTGAGAGTAAAAACAAAAAGTAATTTGTTACTTTAGATGTAACGAGAGGGGGGAATGTGTGGGAGTGGTGGGCCATTCGGGCCCCCCTCACCCATTCAGTTCAAGATGCATCACTTGCTCGACCAACAGTGGGGGATGCTTCCTTCGCTCCTGTGTGCATAACCAGCACCTGTGCTGATGACGACATAGGTGGGGCTGTTGTAGAGACACTTAGCATCCATTTTGGGCACCCTCCATCTTTGGACTAGGCCTCACTGCGATAATACGAAAAGGCTTTTCTCCCCTCTGCAGCGCCACACGCAGCGCGCTCCAAGGCCCCCACCTTTTCTCCCTGAGTTTGAAAGCTTTGCAGCTCCATTCTCACGCCTGAGCCGGAGGCAATTGCAACAATATAAATGTAACACCTCACCCTTCCTCTGAGATCACTGTCCTGTGCGTGAACCGGCTCGAACCAGGCCCTGCAGTCCGTCCATCTCCACAAACCTGCCTGTGCCCTCCTTCCTCGCTGTTGGATTACTGCCAATATAACCCCATGGCCGTGCTAGGTATTCTCTTGATTTGCCAGGTGTGTAACCTTGGTGTGATGCCCAACCCAGTGTGCCCCAACTAACAAAAATCAACCTCTGTCACAGTATATTGCACCTTAGAACTAACAAATGCCAGCATGCCCCCTAGTTCTTATGATGTGCTCAGACTCGCCCTATGGTCAATGATCCCACCCAGACCAATACCCCCCGAGTCCTGATAAACCTCACAAGCCCCAGTGAATAATGGTGTTATCATAAACCTAGAATTTATAGCGTATAATGATTTGCTCAAAGGAGCCTTAGTGACTGTTATTTAGTGCATGCTTGAAACAATATGTTATGTTAGATTAGTTAGTGCCTGCTCTGCTTCATCGTGACCTGACCCTCATCCCACCTAGACACAGGCAACTGGACCTCGTGGCACACGCCCTCCCGCCAACTGAACAACCAATCCAGCGGGAGCAACGTCATCAAAGACATATGTAGCCGAATGTTTTATCCAATCCTGTGTCCATGCAGTCCCCTATAGCATGATGTCAGTTGTGACGCTTTTTACCTTCTTAAGCTGCCACATTTGTAATGTTTGCCAAAGCGCTATCGGGCAGCAGAGTTCTCTGGATGCCAATTTCGTATAAACAACTAAACTCTTGCAGCCTGTCCTCCTGGTCTCATTCCCCAGTTGGCTGTATGTTATTCTTTGTCCGTTGGACGTGTAAATAGGGGAGTGGGCCTACAACATCAATGTGTAACATTGCCAAAAAATCTTTCAAATCTTTACGCCACTTCCTCAATCAGTATGTAAAAAGCAAAGACAAAATCAAAATGAAACTACTACAAAATATGGATGCCTGTCCAGTGGACAAATGCACAGGACTACAAGGACATTCATTAACCTGCATTTCAGGACCTATTTCCAAAAGCACCTTCCATCGTATAAAAATTATATCAACACATCATTCAACTATAACAATCTGGTCCATAAAGTCTACTATGCTAAAAGTCCTGCTATAGCACTAGTCAATTTAAATAACAATCTTCTACATGGTACAGTCAAACAACTACTCAAAGAAATAGAGCCTAACCAGAAAAAATATTTTGGAAACGAAAGCCATTTATAAAATGCATTATCTTTACAACAAACTACCAACTACTGTACAAATAATAACCTTCTATTAAACACATAAAAAAGAAATACTAAATTACCAAACCATGTGTGTCTGTTGCCGCAGGACTTTTTATAAAATAGCATAAAAACTGTAGACATAACGTATAAAATAGAAGACAATGAAGGTTCCAAATGGTTCCAATTAGCTCTCTACCTTTGAACAGAAAACAAATACGAACTTACTGACCTCTTAATATTGTGCAATTACTGCACTGCAAAACTTGACAACAACCAAACACCTTAACGTGCTATCACAATATAGTTGGCATTATTCCCACTGCCAAACCCCCTGCAACAACTAAATTTATATGAGAGCATCATAATTCAAACAGTGCACCCACTTCAAGCAATAATATGCCTTCAACACAAACAGCAAAATTACCTCCCTCTAAATTAGTGAAAGGCATTTGTGGCAAAGTAGTTTATGTACCATTAGATCTCAAAGAAAATGTACACACTCATACACCATAATCCAAAATATTTATTTCCAAAGGTATCTTATAACGCAGTCCTATTACAAACTCTACAATCTTAACTGCATAGCCTAGCCAAAACTTCACATACAAACTGTACAAATGAAACAGTACACAAACATGTGGGTTGTGGATATTTGATGAGTGTTTGATTCTATGGGTGTGTTATGCTGAAGTGGTTGTGGCCAGGGCCTAGACTCTTGGATGCATGGCCTACAGCCTTCAGCCATGCACCCAAGAGTCTAGGCCCTGGCCACAACCACCACAGCATAACACACCTAGGCTACCAAACATTTTGACTCTGGTATATGGGCTGCTTATAGGAGATATTAATTACAATCAATGCTCTACTAACAACCCAAAACCAACATCATACTAAAGTAAAATAGCTACTAGTGCATTTATTATGTCCGCGGACAGCCGTGAACTCCGCGGACATGGTGAACACATCAGGGGCACCTGCCACCAAAACAAATACAGTATTTGACCCATCTCTTACTCTCCAACCCCCCTAATCACTTCTGCACACCAACACACTCCCCAAAATTGCATTTTGCCTCTGTTCGCCACCGCACTGTCGGCGGATCCAAGATGGCGGGCGCATCGAAACAATTTGACTCACCTCACGCCTCACCCCAGCCAATTGGTGAACACATTGCGTGTCCGCAGACATGACGCAAGTTGATTAGCCAATCAGTGTCCTGTCCGGGGAGTGAACAGGGAAGTGTGTCCGCGGAGCGGACATAGATATCACTAATTTTTTTGCCTTACGTTTTGGCCATTTAAAAATAAACTACTGGACGGATTTACACCCAATTAACAAAAGCACGCTTTCGGAACTAAGCCACCACTACTGCCGCGAATTTGGTGGAAATCCGTCCAGCGGTTTGAGCTGTAGCCGTGCACACATTTTTTTCCCATTATGTCTATGGGAAAAAAAGAAATTTTGGGACCCCCCATAACTTTGCCCCCCCCGAACCAAACCTCACCATCATTTGCAAAAAGATTCAGAGTGGGCCATATATTTTTTTTGCAAAGTTTGCTGAGGATTCATCCAGGGGGAGTGAAGTTATAAGCCACCCAAAAAGTGCTCTTCCTATGGGATTAGCAACTTAACCATAACTACACAGCCACTACTCTCGGCTCTGTAATAATAATAATAATAATAATAATAATAATAATAATAATAATAATAATAATAATAATAATAATTTAGCATTTATATAGTGCTACAAACCCTCAGGTATCTGAGCGCTGCTTATTGTTACCCACGGTGTGTGGTGCAATGTCTGATGAATTTGGGCACTGAATTGAAGCCATATTGTACGGAATTCATTCATTTTATTTTATTATTTTATTATTTCGGTACTGTGAATTAAGCACATTTTATTAACCTATACCGTATTATATTGTATTACATTGTATTTACTACATTGTATTACACATACATTGTAATTGTGTTTTGTATGCTGAGAATTTTATGCTGTGTAAAGTCAAAATTGTGAATTATATCACTATAAAATTATTATTAAGATATATTTTATTTCACAGTGCAGTTAAACAGCGTCAACCAGTTTAGGTATTTCTGTGCTTGCAGGATCTTCACTTGGCCTGCACTTCCACCCCTTTCAGAACTGAACCGCAGTCACTTACTTAGACCTGCCACCATACACATGGCTAAACTAGTATGGCATGTGGATTGACAGATCTCCTATTAAGTCCCCACCAGCGTCTACCCACTTATGTTTCCTGCTGTTCATTGAATTCAGTTTTTACACGGTCAATCCTTGACTCTGTCTTCCCTGACAGGTGAGCTTGTCAGTCCCAGGTTTAGAGTCTCTCTCAGAATGGTAAAATATAACTTTTGCAAAAAAGACTCCATGTTGTAGGCAAATGTTTGAGCCCATCTTCAGCCCATTGCACAGCCACACACCTACTATGCGTATTATATAGCATTATCTATTGAGTACTAAGAAACTGTTTTTTATGCGCCTGCATTTCTCTCCTCCTCCACCGCCACATTTCTTTTCCTCCACCGACCACGGCTTAGATGCCCTTGGCTTGGGCACAACATGCCATTTTTAGTTTGGGCTATTAGGTGGTGCTGAAAGCACCACTTTTAAGCCAAAACGAGTGTCATTAAAATATATGTTTTAACATAAGAGCATCAAATATGGGCTTTGAATGAATGCTTTTCCAATGGAGATAACATTTGAGGATGGATACACAGTCGTTAAGTTATTTAATCCCTCCCATTACCTGCCCCTAGCTATGCTTAATATCCCTATGGCCAAGCCCACCCTTTCCTGCCCATCTCAGAACTTCTTGAGCTCTTTGAGCTCTTACATGGAGGCGGCCATCTTGAATGACTGTCTCTAAGGAAGCTCTCTGGAAACAAGCCAAAACTAGCATCCATCTTTGAATGTCAAAGATACCATGCTTCTCATGTGTATAATCTTTTTTAAAATAGCTAAAGTAAATAATAATTGATATTATTCACTGTTATGTTATTCTGCATGCTTTTTTTTTTTTTACCTTGAATTAATTGTGTTATTTTCTATTTATTTTATAATCATGTTCACCAATACAAAAGCCACACCTTTTGCGTTTACACTTGCTTCAAAATGCATTCAAAGCGGTTATGTTTTCCAACTGTCAATAGTTTCATCTATTTCCTTTGAAGGATAACGTAAATCGCTTTAGGAAAATGCATCGGGGCTCCCTTGCAAATCCTGTTGAAATAACACGCCCCTCCCTTGAAACTAAAGCTCTTTGACCACCAGTCCAGATTGTATAAAAACCACAGCAAAGCAATCGCTACAAAACTCCAGATACAGTAGCAATGGCACTGAGCGGGAAAACACACTAAACGAGTTCCTAGATGAAGCTCTGTTTGCTTAAACAGCAGCTATAAGAGGCACTGGTATCCTGATACCCAAAGCATGAATTCTTCCTACTAGTTTCGAAGAGATGTCATAGTGAATCTGAAAGGCGGGCGATCTGCTCAACCATCACGTGTTCCTGTCCGCGCTGTGAAATCCTTCAGACACAAAAAAATAAATTGACAAAACTAATGTTCAGTCATTTGTGCAAATTTGCAAGTTGCCCCATTACATTCACTTGGGACAGTCCGCCTGCTTGTATCCTACTAACATGATCTAGACCCATGGAGATGAAACGGATAACTGTGAAAGACGCCAGAAATTAAGCATTACCCAGCACATGATGATGTTACCCGTTCTGTTTTTTTTCTTCCATACTGTTTTTATAAACTTCGTTTGCTGAAGGTAATTTCATGCTGTTGACGTGAAACAGGCTTGGATTGTCCCCAGCAATATACTGTTCTTCATATCCAGAGGCGTAGACAGGGTAGGGCCTGAGGGCAAGGCCCACCCAAAATCTGTAAATGCCCACTCAGCATTGCTGACCGTGCATTTACAACTGCCACTGTGCAGTCTGAGCAGCAGGGTCCGCTCTTCGGGAAATCCGCATTCTGAGAAGATGAGTCGGAGAATGGACCCTGTTGCGTGCATGTCAGGAACCAGGAAGCTATCTCTGCTTCGTGGTTTCTCTCTGTGCAGGAGCTGGCGGCCTACGGAGCAGCTGAAGAGGCGTCGGTGTGCCGAGCCTGGAGGGAAACAGGTAACGGAAGAAAAAGTGTTTTTGTTTGTGTGTACGCTGGAGGGAAACAGGTAACGGAAGAAAAAGTGTTTTTGTTTGTGTGTACGCACGTGTGCGACGATTGTATGTAGGTATGAATATATGTGTGCATGCTTGCGAGGGTGTGTGTAAGTGCATATGTATGTTTGTGAAGGGGTGTCTGTAAGTGCATTCATATGAATTAATGCAGTGTGAATGGTGTACATTGGTGGAAGAGCGGGTATGATATATGATATGATATGATTGGTTATTTATAATGCGCTTAATACCCAGAGATTTCTAAGCGCGGACCTGGTGTTCGAACCTGTGTTGCTTGTGTCGTCTTGCTTCCAAGGCAAGCACGTTGCCCCTGAGCTATCCTCCCGAGGTGTGATTGAGAATACAGTATGAATGTTCTGAGTGCTTGTGTGACCAACAGAAAAACTGGTACTACACTATGAAAACGCATTGGAAACTTCTTCTGTGCATTGTTGGTGACTTGGCTCTTCTAATGAATCCCCCTTGAATGGTTTGGGCTCCCTATCTATGCTTTGTCGCTCCTGTGCATTTAGAACAAATGCACGTCCCTCTGCAGGCTCCCCTTAGTGTGGGCCCTACTACACTGGCTCCAAGCCCCATTTGTTACACAATCCTGGCTACGCCTCTGTTCATATCTATTAAAATATACTGAAAACTGTGCAGTCCTTATTCGACATTCACTCATCACTCTCAAAATGACATATCGAGTGCAAATCCTCAGTAGGACTGAACACAATTTTCAGTGCACAAACATATTCGATATTGGTCAAATAATGACAAGTGGCAAACAGGAAGCAACACAGGAAACCGTGTTCATTTATGATGAGTTCGTTGCACCCCTTCACATCAGCATCCAAATAAACTTGCAGTGAGCCCACGCGCACAAGCTATACAAAATCTGGGGGATACATTTGTCAGAACGAATTTGACAGCAGGACAAACCTTTTAATAAATAGTAGCCTAGCTGAAAAGGAAGAAAGGCTGTGGTGGGGGCGGGGGGCACATTCCAAATCTCAAATGGAAAACACCTGAGCAAGTGGATGTCTTTATGAAGGATGCTGCGCCGGCAGACGCAAGTGCTGCCTGCAGTCTCAAAGCAAGGAGGCAACACAGACACTGCACATGCAGTGGTGAGAACAGAACGTGCTTTAGAGAGCACTGCAGAATAACGCTACCGCTCTGACCTTGCTCAGCTTCTGACAGCAGCTCTGTTGTCACTGGAACTCCTCTCCCCACATTGCAGAGCAGTGAAAACAGCAGGTACGCTACAGCCCATCATATGCAGCAATTGAGTTTAGTGCTGCCTAGCTACACATGCACACAGTTTCGCCAGACAAGGCGGAAGTTACCTCTATTTTAACCGTCTTTCTTTTAGGTGTTTATAGGTGTGTTTTGGTCATTTGCCCAACCAGTGACTGCGCATGCTAATCCCTTTGGCCATTACCACCTAGTTCCTGCCACCCCCCTCTAAACCACCTACTCATGGGACCTCTTTGAGCCCGCTTTTATTAAGCCTCAAGTGCCTGCCAGTGTTTTTTTCAAAGCAGTCTTTTCTGAGTTAATGACTCAAATGGAGCTGTACACCTGCTATGGTGTACAGGGATGTCATTTCACCAAAATGCCAGGGATAGCAGAAGTGACATCACATGACCCTTGACCTCGGATGACATCACAGGAAGTGATGTCAATTAACCCGACCCGAGTGGCATCATGGAAAGCGATAGAACATGAACTTTCACCCCTTTAATGAGTCTAGCAATTATTGTATAGAATTCCAGAGAGACAAATTATGTGTTATTCCAATTCTTTCCTCTTTAGGGTCACGGCTCAAAGTGTTACACTTGTGGAACCTCCTGTTTTTTTTAAGAGACCGCAACATAAATCCCAGCCACCCCAGAAACAACATGGCACTTGCCACAGCCCAAGAGCTTCAATGTAAAAAAACAAGAAAAAAGTTTTAAATCTTTCTTTTTTTTTAGGGGTAGCAAGGGAGACCACAGGGGTAGCAAAGGCAACCCTTGGTGACCCCCAAATGACATCCCAGCTGGTGTAAAAAAAATCTTAACCAGGTCTGCCTTCAGCCACTCGATTTACAAGCACTATGTGTGTCCTTCACTGTTAAAAACAAGCATTGGCAAAGCCAACAGTTTTGGCTTTGTAGGTATTCGACATTTGCCAGGCACTGCTATTAGATGCTCATGTACTCACACTATTTTGTACCTTCAATGGTAGTTAATACCACTATGGAAGGGCCTGCCAAGTGCCTTTCCCATGCCTACACAACAGCCCAACCCGTTGGCATTGAGAATGCTTTTTAATACAAGCCTCGCCCTCTGAGACCACTACAATGGACATTGTGTTCAGTAGAAATACCTAGTGCATTACATTTCGTTTTATTTCATTACTTGAAAAGGTCGACCTCCAAGGTACCCTGTCCATGGAAATGCACGAATGCATCTCCTTTTTTTATGAAGCTTTCTGAACCAGTCTCAAAGCACTAAGAAACACATGTAAGGCAGCACGTTGGCGAAACAGTTTAATCATTTCACATGCCACTGTCCCTTTCACATGATCAAACAGGCAGCCGTTGCCAGCCTGCTCTTAGCTCTGATTATAAAAAAAGAGCGTTCCTTTTTTCTCCTGGTCCGGACATGGCAAAGTAGATGAAAGGGAAGAGCAATTTACCTCAGGGTGGGACAAAGTGGAGGTCTCCAGGTTGGACTCTTCTTCCCAGAGGAGAAGACCTTAAGCCTGAAAGGCAGTCTTGAGTAGGGGTGGAAGCGTGCGGTCATTGTGCTGGGGCACTGGGTTTGCGGATGAACACCATTTTCCAGCTTCTCGGTGTTTCTAATCTTGCAAAAGGTCCCCATTTTATGTCGGGCGTATCATCTGTCTCCTATAGCCCCTCCACCCTGGTCCCGCATTAATATCTCATATGGGATAGGCTACCTTTGCTGTGCTGGTATGCTGTGTCACATTATTCTTTCTCTACTATATTATGCCATGCCATGTTTTTGCCATATTGCTGCTGTCAGGAGCGGTAAACGGTAAACTTTGCAAATACGGCTTAACAAAACAGAACAAAATATTGCAATAAATAAAGCCTCACACATTCCTGTACAGTCAATGGCCTGAAGGCAGAGACAGCTGCGCGCATTCTCCTTCTCATATTCTGTGCACTACCCCACAGACACACATCAGCGTGCAGTAACACCCCTGTGACTAACTTGAGTTCGGCAGTCACACTCGTATGGCACATTGAAATGCAGCTTCTTTTGTAAATTGCTAACATCTGTACAGCCGTACCTTTGTCCCTCAGGGACTCGTTCAGAGATTACCAAGCTGCCAGCTGTAATGCCAGGAGGTAACTGCTGTACAGGGAGAGCTGGGCACAGAGAGGGAGCCACAGGGCCGTCTATGAATTCCACATCTGCGCTCCTCTCTCGACGTAACGAAAGTAAAACATGTGTTCATTTAGATTTTTGTTCACACTACAATAAAATGATATCAACCTATTTAAGAGGTTTTGCATTTATTAGCTGGCCATGCACTCCCCTATTTATACATTTCTTTATTTACAGATTATATGGGAGACCTGGAAACCCACCCTTTTCCATTCTAAAAGGTAACATCTTGCAGGTTCCACCCCTTGCAGTGTTCAACCAGAACAATCATCAACAAGAAGATTTCAGATGTAAAATCTATAACAGCGCTTAAACATTATGAAAGAAATAACATAAGCAAAAACCCATAAGCTTAACACAGACATACATCGCAACATGTTCATATTATACATTCAGTTCCGGGCGCCATACATTAGGTGATCGATGTGATATTTCTGAAGTGCATAGGCCTCTCAAAAAGTGCAGTAATCCAATAGCCAGGCAAGGCAAGACATACTCTTCACTGGTCAATGAAAGACCATAAAAAGACCCAATTTCTAACATACATCAATTACCAAAAAACACGGTTAAAACATCAGCACCGTCAGAGGACGGATAAAACTATTAAAGCTAAATGTATACACTAAATACATTCTATAAAGTCTGGGAATAATCATTGCATGATATAAAAAATTTAAATATCTTCAAAAATCTATATTAAAAATGAAAGACGTTCACAATCATTTTCCCAGCAGTATTCAAAAACACTCCCCTGACCCCCTCCTTCTAGCCAACTACCGTCCAATCTCCAACAACCGCTTCATAGCCAAACTCATTGACCGCACGGCCTACTCCCAGCTCTGCCTCCACCAAATCCAACTCCCTGCTCTACGCTGCCCAGACTGGATTCAGAGCCCTCAGAGGGAAAAAATCATCCCTTGTCTCCATTTGGGATGAATTGAAAAGAACCACAGACTCAGAAGGCAGTGGTGCACTTAACATCTCGGCAGCATTTGACACTATCGACCATGGCATCCTCACGGAAAGAGTCCACTCTCTCAGCATAAGAGACTGCATTAAGATGAATCTCCTCTTTCTTTGCTAACTGATCACAATTCTCCATCCTCCCTCTTACTCCTCTTCCCCCACCATGTCACCAACAGGGTCCGACAAGGGGCCTCCCTATCCCCCTTACTCTTAAACCTCCCTCTGAGTCCCCTCCCTGCCCTTCTTTGCTCACTTGACCTAACATGCCACAACTACGATTATGGCACCCAGATCACCTTCAAGATCACCAAGACCTCGCTTTGTGCCACTCAAAAATCATAACCACCTCCTCCTTAACCCTGGTAAATCAGAAATCCTGATCTGCAGTGTTAGGCGGAAACCTGTGCAGTTCCCTCTGGGACCACTGCAAAAGATTTAGGACTACAGGTGTTTGGCAGTAAACCTACTTGGTAGCAGTCTGTACCACACAGATTCACTTGGTAGCTGTGGCTGAGCAGTCAGACTTCCCTCAAGAAGAGTTAGACAGTATGTGGAGTATACAAAATAGGGCGGTTTACACAGCAGAACAAGCAAACACGGAACAAGGCTTCGGTGTAAAGATATATAGTTATTTATTTATATAAAACACATCTATGAAAACACACTGGCACTATTACGGTAAACAACTCCACTCACAATTACTATCAAAAAATCAATCCCCCTAACAATAGTTCGACAAGTCTAGGTTCAACGGCACCACTTATTTGCAGACAGAGGTGAATGCTTTAACCTAGATGGCACTCTAGTATTCGTTAGGAGGGGAGAGAAAAGGCAGGGTATGAAATTAACTGGGTACCAACACTTTTACGAACAAATGCAAGTTAAGTAAGGCAGGGTCTACTGTAGATCGCAAAGTTCAGAGGCCAGGCCCACTCGGAGAGAGGCAAGGCGATGTGTTCCAAAAAGTATCACAGTGGAAATGCACTTCGAGTCTTTGTCGCAAACTGTTATAGAAAGATTGGACCAGTTCATGACAGAATGTTAAGCAAGCTTGGAGGCGACCCAATGGAGAGGCGAGGATTCAGACACCTCACACTAACCGACACAAGGGAAGCCAGGCGGTCACGGTACCTTGTTTGTGGAGAGTCAGCTCCGGCGGGGGCAGTTGTTCCTGGTGGTGGATGCACGTCGGGTCTTTGCCAAGAGAAGAGAGGATCTCGTCGTCGAAGGAAAGTTGAGGATCGTTGCACCACCAGGGAAGAGACCAGCCGCGGAGTGCTCCGTCACAAGGCACCACCTTTTGGTCGCGGTACAGGGGTAGTGGCTATCCGGTTGCCAGGGTGCTCTGCACAGGCAATTCGACCACTACGTCCTGGAACGAAGAAAAAGCAAAGGGGACTGGTTGTTCCCACCAGTCAGGGGAAGAGACTCTCCGGCGGGGAGATCTCCTCTGTCGTCGGGAAGTGGTGAGTCGGTTCAGCAGGGCTCCACCGGAGGTGTTGTCGTTGCAGGTCGGCTCAGCTTTACCCTCGTTGGATTCTTAGGTCCTGTGGCGACTTCTGAAGATCCAGTCCCAAAAGCCCTGCTTTTATGCAGAAAACCCCCATTCATTCAGCCTAGCTGTCAATCAAAACACGCTAAGTGGTGAGCGGGGTGGCTCACCACTTGGGCCAATCATACCAGAGTGCGACTTGAGTTGGCAAGGCAACTCAGTCCAGGGTGCCTAAACCCCCTCCCACACCCCCTGTGGTACCCAGACAGAATGGCACCACTTTGGAGGGCCTCTGTGTAGAGGCCCGCCAAAAGTGGAACAAAGGGCTCAACCTTTGGTTTAGGAGTCACAGAGACGAACACAGACGCCATTTTAAAAACCGAGTTCTGGCAGAATATACCGGCCGATAGATTTATTTAAGATAAATAAACCGGTGGTATGTTAGAGATTTAACGAGAAAAAGTGTTAACCTCCAGCAATGGGAAGAATCCCATAGAGTTATATTCAAGGTCGAATATAACAAGTAGTTTCCACTGCCACCAGCCAAAACTCGACGAGGGGGGACGGGACAGTGCCCCCTCGAATAACAGACCCAGGAGTAATCGAATTACCCCTACTAGTACGTCCACAATAGGATGGTTTGTACTAGTTCTGTTAGTAAATTTAGGTCTAGTAAAGCCAATGGTGACTTTACATGCCCGGGGAGACAGTAGTCAGTCCCCGGGTATGGAGTCTATGGTGGGGTTCCGCTAGGATGCCCCAGTGCTACTGCACGGAGGGTGCGGTGTAACACACATAGAAAAACATATGAGACCCTATGGGGTAAAAGACCCCATAGCCCATAGAACACATTGACATCCAAAGGAATTACACACATTCATGTCCAAGAGTGGGAGAAAAAGAGTCTCACTCTTGGCAGGATGGAAAAAAACAAACTCCAGAAATCCAGCAAAGCTGCTGGGGGACTCACTAGGTTAGGAAATTCAGCCTAAACAGAGAATTCTCCCTAACACTCGCCCCCTCCAGACTAAGGGACAGGAGGATTTAATCCACTCCTGGATGAATCTCATACCTCTAGTCGATGACATACATCCTAGAGAGACCATCAGCATTTTGGTGGTGACACCCTGACCTGTGCTCAATGGTGAAATCAAACCCTTGCAGGCAGATCGACCATCTCAGTAGTTTTTGGTTTTCCCCTTTCATTTGCATTAACCATCTCAAGGGTTGGTGGTCAGTCTGAATGACAAAAGTAGAACCATACAAGTATGGCCTAAACTTCTTCAGAGCCCACACGATAGCAAAGCACACTCTTTTGATTGTTGCCCACCTTGTTTCAGGATCCTTCAGCTTGCGGCTGATGAAGCAAACGGGGTGCTCCCTACCTTTCCCATCCAGTTGGCTGAGTACTGCACCTATTCCTACATTTGAAGCATCTGTCTGCACAATGAAAGTTTGGTGGTAATCAGGAGCTCTGAGTACTGGGGCTTGGCAAAGAGCCTTTTTCAGGTTTTCAAAAGCCTGATTGCACTCCTCGTTCCATCTAACCTTTTTAGGAAATTTGGGCGAGGAGATGACATTAGGTGGAGAAGCTATGGTCCCATAGTTCTCGATTAAATTCCTGTAATACCCGGTGAGGCCTAGGAAGGCTCTCACTTGGGTCTGAGTAGTAGGTGTTGTCCAATTTTGCACAGCTTCAATCTTACTGAGCAAATGCCTTATTTCTCCACCTCCTATCTCATGTCCAAGATAGACTACCTTACTCTGTCCAATTTGGCATTTACTCGCCTTTATGGTCAGATTGGCTCGTCCAAGAGCCTGAAAAACATCTCTCAGGTGGGTTACATGTTCTTCCCAGGAATTGCTGAACACTGCTATGTCATCCAAGTATGCCATGCAGAAGTCCTCCATCCCATTCAGAACCTGGTTTACCATCCGTTGAAATGTAGCAGGTGCATTCTTCAATCCGAAAGGCATTACCTTAAACTGGTATGAGCCAACGGGGGTAGAAAATGCAGTTTTCTCCTTTGCATGGTCTGTCAGGGCTATTTGCCAATAACCTGACATCAAGTCAAATGTGCTGAGGAACTTGGCTGCGCCAAGTTTGTCCACCAACTCATCTGTTCTTGGCAAAGGGTGGGCATCAGTCTTGGTGACTGCTTTAAGAGCTCTATAATCCATGCAGAATCTAAGTTCTTTAGATCCCTCCTTTGTTACTAAAACAACTGGGCTAGACCATGGACTAGTAGAGGGCTCTATTACCCCGAGATCGAGCATCTTGCTGACCTCACCTTTGATGTGGGTTCGTACGTTTTCTGACATTCGGTATCCTCTGCTTTTGACTGGCAGACAGTCACCAGTGAGTATGTCATGCTGGCCCCAAGGGGTCAAGCCTGACGAAAGCGAGAACAGGGAGGCAAACTGATTCAACATAGATTTGCACTCTTCTTGTTGCTCGGGTGTCAGATTTGAAGAGAGGTTTACTCCTTCAATTTTTTTGTCTAAAGGTAAGCCTCTGAGGAGATCCAGAAGAGCTTCACTCTCTTCTTATTCCTCGGATGATGCTAGAAGCAATGCTCCTACATCAGTTCTTGAGACATACGCTTTGAGTCGGTTGGTGTGGAAGACTGTTGGAGCCTCCTTGGGATTGCCCAAGTCCACCAGATAGTTGACCTCTCCGAGTTTACCCACAACTCTGAAGGGTCCAATTCATTTGTCTTGCAAGGCCCTCTGCCTTGTTGGGATCATAACGAGAACGAGCTGGTCTTGAGCGAACTTAACCATGTTAGCCTTTTGATCGTGCCAGTGCTTGACCAATGCTTGTCCAGCTTTCAAGTTATCGCTTGCGATCATCATGTGCGACATTCTCCTCCGGAGACCTATCACGTAGTCAGTCACTCTGACTGGCTTGGGGGAAGGAGCACTCTCCAACCCCTCCTTAATCAGGGCCAATGGACCTCTGACAGGATGACCATAGAGAAGCTCGAAGGGAGAATAACCTACTCCCTCCTGAGGGACTTCTCTATAAGCAAATAGAAGGCATGGCAGTAGAAGGTCCCACTTACGCTTAAGGGGTTCCTCTAAAGCACCTATCATGCTCTTCATGGTTCGGTTGAACCGTTCTACCAACCCATTGGTTTGTGGGTGGTAAGCCGTTGAGAACTTGTAAGTAACTCCACAGGTCTTCCACATGGCTTTCATGTAGTGGGACATAAAGTTTGACCCCCTGTCAGAGATTACTTCCTTAGGAAACCCGACCCTAGTAAAAATACCAAGGAGGGCCTTAGCCACAGCAGGAGCTGTAACAGTCCTCATAGGAATTGCCTCAGGATACCTAGTAGCATGGTCTACTACAACACGTATAAACCTGTTGCCTGAGGAGGTTGGAGGATCAAGGGGACCAACAATGTCAATCCCTACTCTCTCAAATGGGACTCCCACGACTGGGAGAGGCACTAAAGGTGCTACATTCTTGGAGCCAACCTTACCAGAGGTGTGGCAGGTGTGGCAGCACCTGCAGTGTTTTTCTACTTCGGCCCCCATTTTTGGCCAATAAAAGTAGAGCGAGAGCCTTTCCTTAGTCTTCTTGAAACTCAAGTGACCAGCCAAAGGAATCTTGTGGGCTAACTGCAAGAACTGTGGTCTGTTCTCTTGGGGTACTACAAGTCGTTTGTAGTCTCCAGGTGCAGACTCGGTCGGTTCACTGTAGAAGAGGCCATCTTCCCAGTGCAACCTGTATTTCCCAGGCTCTTGCCCTTCAGCCTGAGCTTCTGCCTGGTGGCGAAGACCTTCCAGAGTTGGACATTCTCTCTGTCCCTTACTGAAGTCTGCCCTGCTGGGTCCACCTTCTGCCAGTAAAGACTGCAGTTCAGGATGGTCAACAGGATCCAGATCTCCAATGAGTTCCTGGCCTTCCATTAGCTCTTCGTCAGAGTCTAATTCTACCACACAGGGTTGCACCTCCCTCTCAGCCTCAGCTGGAGGTGGAGTTACGGGTGTAACTTTGGACAACCGCGGGGAAGTCCTTATTGGCTGCATTGGAATGCTGGCGGCTGGTTTCGGGGTAGAAGTCTTAGGTTTCCCTTTCGCTTCTGATTTCTTTGAGACAGCGGCCGACAATTCCAGTGGAGCAGGAGTGATTTCTTTCTTCATCATCTCCTGGAGAGTACCGCACATGGTCCTCTCTCTTGCAGGTCTGGTTAGCTCCTGTAACCGTTTACTAGGAGGTCTGGGGGTATGCGAAACAACTCCGAGAGTTTTCAAATCGTTACCCAACAGAACGCGTCCTGGTACCTCACTCTGTATGCTGACAGGGATCTTCACAGTCATGTCGTTACACTGGATGAGAACTGGTAATTGGGGAAGCATCTGCACAGGCCCCCCAGCTAACTTGGTGAGGCGTTTGGGTGCCTTAGCAACATCCTCAGCCTGAAAAAACGATGTATCCACCACAGTTATGCTGGCCCCAGTGTCCCTAATGGCAGGAGTCTCCTGACCATTCACCTGGGCACTGTCCTTATAATACTCTTTAGTATTATCGGGGATAGAATTATAGACGTCTAAATTCTGTTGTTCCCACAACCCCAGAGACACTAAAGAAACGCTGGCTGAGACTCCAATGGGTTCATCAGCCAGCAGTAGAAAGTATCCACTTGCCATTTGGACTTCCTCCTCTGGAGCGAAGGCTAAGGAGACAAGTTGGACCCCTGAAGGTTTACCCTTACATCTGGGATCTCCTTTCACGTGGTCAGTCGAGCCACAAACAAAGCATTTACCGAATGCTTTCTGGAATGGTGGCTTATTCTGGCCTCCTTCCGGTTTGGCACCAGAAGACACACTATTCTGCTGCGGTTTTCCTTGTGGCTTACCCTTTTGGTTTTGTTAGGGGCCCTCTTTGGAATTTGAGTTATTCGAATTCTCTTTTGAGTCTTTCTTAGGCTGTTTTCCCTCATCCTTTTTCTGAGTTGCCCCAGAATCCTTATGAGTAGCCCTGTTGGCAACCCACAAATCAGCAGCCCTAGCTAGCTTCCTGGAATCCAATTCCTTCGAATCAGCCAAGTGCTGTCTGAGCTCAGGAGAACAGGCATCATAAATAGACCACAACATAAAAAGATTCTTCATACCCTCATAAGAGTTCACTTTGTAACCCTTAAACCATCCCTCTAAGTTTTTCAACCCTTCACTCACCCAGGTAGCCCAAGGGGTACCATCATGCTTTTTGAGGGTTCTAAACCTCTTAAGATACTGGGAAGGGGTCTTCTCGAATCTAGCTATTAAAGCTAGTTTCACACTTTCGTACACTTTCCTATCCTCCTCCCCCAACTCCATTACCACATCAGTTGCAACAGGGGGAAGCCTAGAGAACAACCAGGTAAGCAACTCGTTACCTGTGATGTTCTGGAGCCCATGATTGTACTCAAACAAACTCAACCAATCTAATACATCTAATTTCGGTTCATACATGCCAATTAATTCCTTCGGCATCCGGGGTCTTTTGGGACTGGAGCTTCTAGAAGAGCCAGAGACAGAAGCAGTTTCGACAGACATCTTTTTCATTTCTAACTCATGCTTGAGCTCCATTTCTCCAAGCCTAAGAATTTGTTGCATTTCTTGGTGCTTCTGTTCAGTTTGAGCAGTAATCCTTCTGAATTCCAAGTCTATTTTCATTTTTTCTAGTTCAAGGACTTGAGGACTTAATGTGGGACCTGTTATAGGCCCTGTAGGTACAGCTGGTAAGGCAGACAGAGGGGCCGGGGAGACAGTTTCATTAGCCTCTCCTTCCTCTTCAGCCTCTTCATCGCTATCATCAAAACTATGATTTAGATCAACACCATTACTGTTATCTACATTTGCTGGGGAAGTTGGTTCCTCTGAACCAGTACCCAGACTTTGGTTTGCCAGCAATCTCGCTATCAGTTCCACTTTCTTGCCTTTTACAGAAAGATTTTCTTGTCTACAGAGGGCTCGTAAACTCTCAGCATTTTCACCTGACAAGGACTCTTGACTGTAAACTTCCATAGCAGACATGTTTTTGAAAGTTGCTTTTAGTGCTAAGCTTTGTGGTTAGTTATCCTACAGTGTTGAAAAGCACTCTAAACTGTATACTCGATACAAATCCCACCGCTGTACACCAGTGTTAGGCGGAAACCTGTGCAGTTCTCTCTGGGACCACTGCAAAAGATTTAGGACTACAGGTGTTTGGCAGTAAACCTACTTGGTAGCAGTCTGTACCACACAGATTCACTTGGTAGCTGTGGCTGAGCAGTCAGACTTCGCTCAAGAAGAGTTAGGCAGTATGTGGAGTATACAAAATAGGGCAGTTTACACAGCAGAACAAGCAAACACGGAACAAGGCTTCAGTGTAAAGATATATAGTTATTTATTTATATAAAACACATCTATGAAAACACACTGGCACTATTACGGTAAACAACTCCACTAACAATTACTATCAAAAAATCAATCCCCCTAACAATAGTTCGACAAGTCTAGGTTCAACGGCACCACTTATTTGCAGACAGAGGTGAATGCTTTAACCTAGATGGCACTCTAGTATTCGTTAGGACGGGAGAGAAAAGGCAGGGTATGAAATCAACTCGGTACCAACACTTTTACGAACAAATGCAAGGTAAGTAAGGCAGGGTCTAATGTAGATCGCAAAGTTCAGAAGCCAGGACCACTCGGAGAGAGACAAGGCGATGTGTCCCAAAAAGTATCACAGTGGAAATGAACTTCGAGTCTTTGTCGCAAATTGTTATAGAAAGATTGGACCAGTTCAGGACAGAACGTTAAGAAAGCTTGGAGGCGACCCAATGGAGAGGTGAGGATTCAGACACCTCACACTAACCGACACAAGGGAAGCCAGGTGATCACGGTACCTTGTTTGTGGAGAGTCAGCTCCGGCGGGGGCAGTTGTTCCTGGTGGTGGATGCACGTCGGGTCTTTGCCAAGAGAAGAGAGGATCTCGTCGCCGAAGGAAAGTTGAGGATCGTTGCACCACCAGGGAAGAGACCACCCGCGGAGTGCTCCGTCACAAGGCACCACCTTTTGGTCGCGGTACAGGGGTAGTAGCTATCCGGTTGCTGGGGTGCTCTGCATGGGCAATTCGACCACTACGTCCTGCAACGAAGAAAAAGCAAAGTGGACTGGTTGTTCCCAACAGTCAGGGGAAGAGACTCTCCGGCGGGGAGATCTCCTCTGTCGTCGGGAAGTGGTGAGTCGGTTCAGCAGGGCTCCATTGGAGGTGTCGTCATTGCAGGTCGGCTCAGCTTTACCCTCGTCGGATTCTTAGGTCCTGTGGCGACTTCTGAAGATCCAGTCCCAAAAGCCCTGCTTTTATGCAGAAAACCCCCATTCATTCAGCCTAGCTGTCAATCAAAACACGCTAAGTGGTGAGCGGGGTGGCTCACCACTTGGGAGTTGGCAAGGCAACTCAGTCCAGAGTGCCTAAACCCCCTCCCACACCCCCTGTGGTACCCAGACAGAATGGCACCACTTTGGAGGGCCTCTGTGTAGAGGCCCGCCAAAAGTGGAACAAAGGGCTCAACCTTTGGTTTAGGAGTCACATAGACGAACACAGACGCCATTTTAAAAACCGAGTTCTGGCAGAATATACCGGCCGATAGATTTATTTAAGATAAATAAACCGGTGGTATGTTAGAGATTTAACGAGAAAAAGTGTTAACCTCCAACAATGGGAAGAATCCCATAGAGTTATATTTGAGGTCGAATATAACAAGTAGTTTCCACTGCCACCAGCCAAAACTTGACGAGGGGCGACGGGACAGTGCCCCCTCGAATAACAGACCCAGGAGTAATCAAATTACCCCTACTAGTATGTCCACAATAGGATGGTTTGTACTAGTTCTGTTAGTAAATTTAGGTCTAGTAAAGCCAATGGTGACTTTACATGCCCGGGGAGACAGTAGTCAGTCCCCGGGTATGGAGTCTATGGTGGGGGTCTGCTAGGACGCCCCAGTGTTACGGCACGGAGGGTGCGGTGTAACACACATAGAAAAACATATGAGACCCTATGGGGTAAAAGACCCCATAGCCCATAGAACACATTGACATCCAAAGGAATTACACACATTCATGTCCAAGAGTGGGAGAAAAAGAGTCTCACTCTTGGCAGGATGAAAAAAAACAAACTCCAGAAATCCAGCAAAGCTGCTGGGGGACTCACTAGGTTAGGAAATTCAGCCTAAACAGAGAATTCTCCCTAACATGCAGCAAGACAGCACTCTTCCCCCAACCCACCTGCTGGACATACTCTCGTGCCTCTCTCCTGCAGCATCAAACTCAGTAATGAACCTGGTGTGCACCATGGACTCAGATCTAACACTCGCTCACCACATCAGTGCTGTATCTAGATCATGCCATCTACACCTCTGAATGCTCAAACGAATCTTCCCCTATCTCTCCTACCCTCACAGAGTCACAGAAATTGCGGCTATTATCCTCTCCTGCCTAGACTACACCCATTCCCTTTAGCTGGGTGCCCCGGTTTATCAACTCAGAAAGCACCAACAGGTCCAAAACTCTGCTTGCCCTTGCTCCCAAAGAGCACATTACTCCTGCCCTCCGTGTGCTCAACTGGCTAATTAGCGCCCGAAGGGGCACCTTCAAGGCCATGTACATCACCCACCTTGCCCTCCACAAGACAGGCCCTGAATTCCTTCAACACAAACGTACCCACTACAAACCCAATAGAAATCTGAGATCATCTTCTGCCCTCCGCCTTGTGATCTCTCCCTTCAAATCCACTAGAATAGAGGGACCTCCTATTCCGTCCAAGTTCCCACACTCTGGAATTCGATTCCACTTAGCATCTGCCACTTAAAATACCACCTTTCCTTCTGGAAGGCCCTGAAGACCTGTCTCTTCCCAAATGCAACCTGATGAACCCTCATGTCACTTTGGGTTTTCCCACATGGCAGCTAGGTGGTGGCAGTATTTTTTCTCCTCAGAATCTCCCCGGAACAAGGTAGAGAATAAACCCCAGCAGACCCCAGGAAATAATTTCTCACCACCTTGATGAAAACAAGAAACCAGCTGGGCCACCCACCTGCACACATCCGCTAGCATGCACCACTATAAGGCACAACGCACAACACCTCTGCCCTTCCGAATGCAGCTAAGTCCCACAACAGAAATGTGGTCTAGCTAGACACATAGCGAGTATCTTGCACTCACACACTCTCCTGACTAACTCACAGCCCCCTTCCACATGCCTGCTCGACATGGGTAGCAAACTGGGGCTTGGCCATCCCACCAAACTTCATTTCGACAAATGCACACATGCATTCCAAACTTCACTGACAAATTTCCCATACCTTGGACATCGGTCAACCAAGGGCGTTCACCTACAGCGCTTTGAGGCCATACCAATGGGATAAAGGCGCTACACAAATGACACATTATTTTCCATTACATTACTAATGAGTATATTAACCACCAAATGTTACCAATACATTTCCTTATGAGAACAGTTTTAGGTATCTTGATCTAGCTCAGGAGGATAGCTCAGGTAGAACGTGCTCGCTTAGAAACAAGACGATGCAGAGAAACACAGGTTTGATTGCGGGGTCCGCGCTCAGAAACATCTGGGTATTAAGTGCATTATAAGTACCCAATTACTATGTACAATAGCTACCATGCCCTCCTAAGGACATTTACCACTCTAGAAATGTCATATCAGGAGCTTGAGCTTCTACATACCTTGTTATGTTATGTCATGTTATGTTATGTTATGTTATTGAGCTTGTACCGCGCCCGTAGGCATCTAGGCGCAGAGAGATAGAGTGGTGGGGAGATAAATTTAAACAGTTTGCTAATTGAAGAGAATCATTTTCAGTTGTTTACGGAATGTGAGATGATTCTCCGTTTTCTGTAGTTGTAGGGGCAATGCTACTTCAACTCTGCCGGTCCCACCCGGATGTAGAATTGGGATAAGCCATACGTTCCTTGATTTGAAATATAAAGGATCAAAATCACATTTCTTTTTCCTTTTCAGATGCCCAGTAAGAGCAATTTGAACTTGTGCCGTTGGACCAGTGTGCAGTCATATCAGAGAATGATAAGATTCGCGATGTTTTACACACAAAGTCTTAGCAAAAGGCGGTTGAACATTGTGTAAGTACTGCTCAAAGCCTAGAGTGATTTTATTCATATGATATTGTAATGACGAACTAATTTACACACAGGCGATCAAAACCATCACTAAGTCACCAGTCTTCACAGGCAACTTTCGAAGCACTATTTGCACTACCGCCTGTTGCAACAGGTTCTCACACAGCCTGTTCTGGCAGATTTTCACAGGCATCATTTTAAGGAAATTCAACCTGGGAAGTGTAAGCACATGGTTCCCGAGAAATAATTAGGTCAGGGTTACTCCAAATCTTAAACTAGTAAAGAAAGGTTTTGAGTTTGGCGGCGTGGGACACCCCAAAGAAGAATTTAACAGGAATAGATGGTGTGCTGGAAAGGAGACAAACTACCTTCTTCAGAATGTTATTTTCTCTGTTCTTTGGCCGTAGTTGTGCCCCAGCTCGCAGCACCATATAGAAAGGCCAGTATTGTGAGTGCCTTAGATACCGCCATCACTAAAAAGACTGCCCTTCATCCAGACAGATTAGAACAATTGGCAACTGTCTGCCCGCGTCTTGCTAGGGCAACAGTGCGCTTCTCTTCATGTAGAGGCCAGTGGGCATTTATGTAATTGGACTCAGAGATATTCAAAGCTGTTGGCATTCCACTTTACTTTTGCCATTAAAGCTAAGGTGGAGGGTTGAAAGCTGTGGCTTTTATCTTGCTGATGTTTATGACAAGACCCTTCACAGTGCACGGGTCTTGGAACTGGTGAAGTGGGTGCCAAATGCCAGATGGGATCTTGTAAAGTAGAACTGCACCATAAGCAGAAAATAGTGCCCCCAGCTCTACTGCTAACTTAGCAAGATCATTGATTTATAACAGAAATAAAGCAGAACTGAAAACACAGCCTTGTCTCACACTCTTCTATAACTGCAACAGCTTTGTATGTTGATCATCAGCGCCCCAGGGTACTACAGCAAAGTGGCCCTGAATAATTCCCCCGATGGCTCAGAGCAATGAACAAGGAATCCCACTAACTGGCAAGGATTTCCCTGAGTGTGGGGGACAGTGCTGAAGACTGTGCCAAGGTCCTCAAAGACCATGTGCAATACCTGTTATTTCAAGAAAGCAAATGTTTTGATAATCAGATACAATATGACAACTTGCACCACCCTGCAGATCCCTCTTTTGAACCCCGCCGCCTGCTTCTACTCTACCATATAGCCAGGCGTTTGAGCTGAATTTTGCAATGCATCTGTGCAAGTGAATCTCAGTGAGAAATGGGTTGGAAATTAGATGGTAAGTCACTACCACCTGTCTAAAAATGGTGACAATTACAGGGGCAGTTTCCCTGTAATCTTCCATTTCATGCCCTCATGTCTCGGTTATACATATGGTGCTGATATAGATGCAAGGGGAACTTGAACTCACAGTCCAGGTATACCACAAGCTTCATCCTCCTGATCCTGTACCTCCAAAAGCAATAAAAACCTAACATTTTGCATGGATATCACCAGGTAATACAATGTGCTCTCACTTTCTGATGTCCCTAGAGTCTATTATGGACTCTGAGTGTAAATCCAGTTCTGCAATAGGCACCACCCCTTTCTTAAAAGGCATTAAGGAAATCGATCAGCAGTTCCAAACCCAATATCGGCATTACCCCCAGCAGATTCCTGACAGGCACCTGAAATGAATTATATTTTGCATTACGTTCTGCTGCACCCCAAATTAAGAGCTCCCCTACTTGAGTGACTTCTGGGCCCTCTAGTAGAAAATGTAATATAGCAGGATTTGTGAATGGGACAAGGTCACCTGGACTTCCCGTTCTACTTGCAGCCAAGCAGGTATGGCACACAGATTGATGGGTCTTATTCTGTACCCTCGACTTCTATTCCACTTATGTTCCTTGCTACCTGGTTAATTCCCTTGTTACACAGTTAACCATTGACCCTGTCCTCTCAGACAGCTGGGCTCTGCAGTCCCAGAATTAAGCTACTGAAGTTGGTCTTGGGATGGTACGATGTGACCGTTGTTAATAAGCCTCCACTCTTCAAAGGAACGCTTGAGCATATCTTGAGCCAACCACACAGCCACACACCTACTAACTACGAGTACTCTGTACTAGTTACTAAGAAACTGTCCTCAGGGCAAATGTGCCTCTAGTCACTCCATGTTCAGTATAAGCCTGAGTGATGTGTGATCACTATGGCGATGATTTGATGTGGTATACATTGTAATTACATTACATTTCAAGAGTTAACATTTCAAAGAGCTTGCTAAATGTTCCTTTCAGTGTTACTGTGAAAGTGCACATATTTTGCAATGCAACATTGGTTCTTTTAGTGTGGCAATTTGCAACACCATATAATGCATCAGAGGGGCTGAGGATATAAATAACATGCTGACCATACGGTCTTCCTTTTATGTTTAACAAATACTGTTATTGTCTTCCTTTTCCTTCCTTTTTCGTCCACAGCTGACCGTGTGAAATAATAATATATGTTATGCCTTTTTAATATGGGGAGTTTGAGTCTCAGTCTTTGGCATCACCACAAAGAACAGAAGTGACATTATCCAAATAAATGACACTCATTGAGATTCTAAGTGAACCTGCAAGACACAAATCAAAGGCAGCGGTGACAACAATTCATACATTGCAAAGGTGAGAATGGGGGGTTGGGGGGTTCCATCCGCATACAACAGCTTTCTAACAGAGTCCTTTGTTGAAAACGAAAAAGAGAGGAAAAATCATTCATGATGTATTCAATCATCATACTGGCTGGGCTCCACCTCTACTAATGCTGCAGGCAAAGCCACTGTACAAAGGTATCATGACAATGCCCAGAATAGAGAAGATGCAGGTAGAGGAGGTCATTGCTGACATACATGTCATGGCTAGATCCCCTTAATCTCTTTCCCCTGATTTGGAGGGAGATATTTACAACATTATTTGGATTAGATCCTCTTACCGCCTCCCTCTGAATATACAGTATTTGTTATAATAAACGACGACACATGCCGTACACTCTTTGCCAAAATAAGACAACCTCTTTATCGGCAAGCCGCTAACACATTTAATTATTTTTTCGTCATTCAAACTTAATTAACCTCTTCCCTCTCTCAACTGTGTGACACGGGACATCAACTGCACTGCCCATGGCCAAGGTTTAAGACACACCCAACATGTCACATTCTATACTATCCTGCAAAGTACGGACTCTGTGCCATCCCCAAAATGGCACATAGTGCATAGTGAGGTACCATGCTGTGATCAAGCTTACATAAGCTCATGTGTGCTTCCTGAGAATAGCATTTGTAGAGCTGATGTTGGAACAATCACCTTGAAAAGCGGAGCAGCCATGGAAGAGAGGTTCAACCTTCTCTGGCAAAGTTTATATTTTTTACTGTGAACTGTATGACCAGAAATGGCCTATCCTGGGCTGTAAAATGCCATTTGGTTCTTCACTTTTTAATTACTGTACTGGCGCTCTGCAATGGATGCAATGGACTACAATTAAAACACAATAGACTCTGTAGTGAGTCAGAGGTGGCACCATCCTTTATTTTGGCCAAATCAAGACACAGGAGACTAGGGTGATCTGGCTGAGACCTGGTGTGGTCCCCAGAGCTTGGAAGAAGCGAAGCAGAATTCCCTAAGCTCTGTTCTTCCTTGGAGACTCAGTGCCACCTACCAACGCCAGCAATCTGAAGACGAGGAATAAGGAGAACTGCAAGTCACAGTTATCACCCGGTACTTATAGCATTGTGCATCATGTAGCCGACACTGCACAATTAAACATATGAATATGAAACCAGAGGGGAGTTGCAGATCTAGCATGCAAGTGCCAGTGGCTTGCTTACTTCTCAAGCCATGCCGTACGTTGAATTCATGCATGTAATCACTTCACATGAACAGGTATCTGCATAGACGTACCGAGCAGAATCCAAAGAAAACTAATTTGGTGCCCAAGGCCACAAGTCTTTTTCAAACCTCACCAACAGGTAATAAGAAAACACCTGCACTTCCAGACCAATCAGCACAGAGAAACATAGGAGGCTTTGGAAAGAGCAAATCAGAAGTCACCTGTGACAAAATGACTTCTGCTCTGCAGAAGTATAAGGATGAATAGTGGCTAAACCCCACACTTCCACCAATCATAAGAGTAAAACAGGCACATCTAGGAGATATACCTCTTTTGCCTTTTGTGGTAATGTGGGCCGAGAGATAGCAATACTCGGTTCCGTGTAATAATGTCGCCACAAAAAACTCACCATGCAAAAATATCACCGAAAAATGGCCGTTTTTTGTGGCAACATTATTGCATGGAATATGCGGGGGACACCCCCGCAAGCCCCAATTTTGTTTTTCTTTTTTTGTTCTTTTTTAAAAAAAATGTTGCCCCTGTCCCCATATATATGGTCACCCATATAATATCGCTGCAACCTTTTACCGGCGATATTATTTACAGCGACCATATATATGGGGATAATATTACCTGATACCCAATACTCTGTGATGAATCGAGGGAATATGTCCCTTCTCCCCAAGGGAGAAGGCTAGCCTGCTCCACAACGCCCTCCCGAGGGGTGGAGGCAAGTGGGACCTCACCGGAAGAGACTCTCCCTTTGGGGACAAGGACTCCTGTTCCTGTGAGGAACTCCCTAAAGCTGCACACATCATGGCCTACATGGGAATCTCTACAATACCAGAGACTGTGAAACACAAAGACTAGGATGAAGAAACACTTATATGACATCATAATCATTTAGAAAAAAGAACATGTCCCTTTAAATCAAAATATCCAATCCACTGGGATGAGTATGTTAAATAGTGTGTGCTCGCAGAGCAACAGGAAGAGAGAGGAGCGCATACTCAGGTAACGGAAAGGCCCTGAGCTGCATAATAATCAAAGAGAGAGAGGAACGCATGTGCAGGGAAGGGAAAGTCCCAAGCTGCGTAAACCTGAAGAGATAGAGGAATGCATAAGCAGGCAAAGGAAAGCCCCAAGCTCCGTAACACCTGAAGTGAGAGAGGAATGCATACGCAGGCAAGGGAAAGTCTGGGAGTGTGTAAAACTTGAATACAGAGAGGAATGCAAATTCAGGCAAGGAGAGGCCCTGAGCTGTGTAAGACCTGTAGAGGGCAGAGTAAGCCAAGAGAGCCGCGAGGTTCAAACTCACACAATACTGGAGTGTGGGATGCCAGCCCTACGGCGAAGCCCCAAGCCGAGAAACCGAAAGGGTAGGAGCCTGGAGCATGGTGGGGGCAAGACCGCAAAGGGTCCATGGTGGACAGGCAATCCACAAAGTATTGCCAATACCACCATAGGCACACCACAGCAGGCTGTTCAGTCACTCATTGGGACACCAAGAGGAAGAAGAGAGTGTAAGTGATTTCAATCTGGCAAACAGCCAAGTCACGCCCAGTATGTAGTGTGCAAATGAAACCCTTATTTATTTGTATCTATAAGTTCAATATTCTGAACGATATACCACTCATATCACACCCTTCTCCTGAGTTCCCCCCCTCCCGGTCACACTGAACCAGGAATCAGGCTAGTTTGCAACGGTAAATATTTATTTATGTATTTTGAATTTAATCACAATGTATTTTAATAGGTAATAACAATCACCAATGGGGTGACAGAACACTGAATAATATCTTTAATACACTAGGAATCAAGTAATGAGCACCAAAAGCAATGCAGCACAGAAAAGAATACTTTTGGGTTGGTTTGGAACAGATAGCACTATGGTTAGAGGTTCCCCCTGCAACACCCCTCAACCCACCAATAGGCAATTAAATAGATATGAGGAGAGAGCAGGTATTCAGGGATAACACAAATCAAACAGAATATTACTCCCACCTTCCCCCTTCAAACACAAGAGAAAAACGGAATTGACTTTTCAACTGTCGGGATGGCTTTGAAATTGTCTTTGGAATTGGCTGAGCAAAAACACCAAATGTAGTCAAAATACTTAAATTATTATAAGATCCTATGGGAGCCGCTTTGAACAGGTGCAAACAATCATCGCGGGCAAACTTTTCCTTATGCGACTTTTGTTTCTATCATAAAAACTGAGGGAGTTATAGAGGTTTTAGTAAAAGTCATTTTTGTAAAATAGGTGCGAGAATGGAAAACAGAAATGTGGGTTTTTAAATGACAGATAGTAAGGACTACAAAAAAGAGTATGCCAAACAGGAATCAGTCATTCACAGCCGCTCATAACAATTCATGTGTGATACTCTAGTTTCCATTTGGTTTGGGTATTACTTTTCTTAATCAAATCAATAAATTGGGCTGTCAGTTCTGGTCATGGATTGGGTCTGTCAAGGAAGGACAGTACATCAGGTGTGGGACTGGATCAGATAGGCCGGTCACTGGATTTGCACAGGATCTGCACATCTTGTTTGTGGGTATTTCAAATCAGCTGGATAGCGAGT
The DNA here is from genome assembly GCF_040938575.1 of Ambystoma mexicanum. Taxonomy (NCBI): domain Eukaryota; kingdom Metazoa; phylum Chordata; class Amphibia; order Caudata; family Ambystomatidae; genus Ambystoma; species Ambystoma mexicanum. The sequence goes on from NC_090928.1 coordinate 745,711,962, forward strand.
TCCTCAGGCAAGCCTTGTGGTAGCAAGCCAGAGAGTTTCAGGATACTAGCTCATGAGGCTTTCCCACACCACAGCGCTTCACTGGGTTGTGAGAATAAATTTGAGGATTTAGGCCTTGCTGAAAGTCAATAGTTCTCTACTGCTTGGCAAGAGTCTTGGCATCTGGATCTGGAAGGATGTTAAAGCTGGATGTAGAATGCTGGAACAAAATGCTTCGTCGGAATCAGGAAAGTGAGTGAATCAGTGAGTCCCTTTGTGTTGTCAGCTGCCTCTAATTATCCTTTCAAATGACATCACAAAATGGGTGTAATGGGTGTATGGGCCGGCTTAACTAAGCTTGCTCCTGTGAGCTGGGATTGGATCAGTACCTCATCTCCGCCTTGCATCTGAGTGATTGGATCAAGGCCAGATGATGTCACATTTATGGTTTAGCTTTACAGTCCTTAGAAACCTCCCCTCAGCCACTAGTGTCAAAATTGGATTTTCTCCTAAATACATATTTCTACATGGGTAATCTCTTCACATATCACACACAAAGATTCCATATTTTATGTAGCATCAGTTCATCAAAATCCCGCAGCTGTGCGATCTTGTTTCACCTTTCTGTTGTCCTTTTAAACTAACAGGTCTGTCCTTTGTATATTTTTCACAACTTTGAATCACAAGTTATGAGTCTCTGAAAATTGTTGATTGCTCATTCTTAACAGCAAATGGTCCGCCCCTTTGGCTCTCCCTGGAGTCCGGGAATAGCCCCCTCCTTTGGGGAATTCCTTCCAGAAGCAGTTTATGACCCTTTCACACGTCCGTTTCCTGGGCTGAAGGATCTGCCATGTTCATTCTCTTTCTGTAGACAAGAGTCTGGCCTAACCCACAATTATCATCTACTAGTGAGTTTCTGCTGAGAGGATTTCCCTCCACTTGGGAGAAACCTGTTTTTCCACTCCTTGCAGCTCAGCCAGGGTAATTTATTCTTAACTTCTTCAATCCAGCAGAAACCAAACTTGTTGCATCAAATAACATAAATACATTACTTTCTTAGCTTTACATCTGTGGGATCAAAACACAACTGAGATCTTTATTCCTTTTAGCAACAATACTGTTATGTTTGCTAATCCGTCATACTTTTAGTTTAGATACTTTGAAGTTTCATCAGGAGCTCATCTGACAGCTGTCATTCACTGGTAGCCCAGTGTACTGCACACAGATTTTAACAGGAGCTGTCAGTTTACAGACAATCCAGTTTGTCTGAGGAAATGTTTTGCTCTTTACACTTTAGGACTCTGGTATATTCGCCATGTTTCATTAGCTTACATGAATTTTAGCGCCAAGCAAGATTTTGAATGTTGAGAAGTGTTGTGTATTGGCATTTTGGAGGATTTAGCAACAAAGCAAATGTCATTTATAGGCACATTTTGGAGTTTCATCTGCAGAGCGCTGCTTCTCTCTCTGCACTATGTTTTCTGGTCATGGAGCCCACTGGCACATTTTCTGCAGTGTGTGCTCTATCCCACCACATATGCACCATGGGTGGGAGGTTGTGCATCCATCTTTTTGTGCATTTAAACACGCAGTTTTGGAGTTTTTTGGCGCACACAAGAGTTTGGCCACCATTGTTGCTGTTTCTTGCCCCATAACTATCAGAGTGATGCCGCATAAGATGGTGGAGTGGGTCAATACATCCCACTGATCCCCCATCCCGACTTGGTTTTGACCTCCCATCAATGGGAAGTCGGGAGATTGGGATGTTCTTTTCTGTCTATATGGAGAAATTCAGCTGCTTCTCCCATCAGTGATTGAGGCGACCCACTCTCCTTGCTGGTTCTGGTTGGGAGTATGGAGCGGCACTCCGGGCTCCTTGGGTTTTTCCTCCCGGTCCCCGAGGGGTCCTCCTTGATGATTCTTGGGATGATTCTTAGTTCAATGCTAGAAAATAGAACATTGCATGGTTATGGAAATTGTTCCCACTAATGTGGCCACACATCTTCGGGGGATATCAGCAGTGGGAAAGACACTTGCATTCCTTAACAATTGGCAATATTCCCCATCTATTCTTCAGTGATCCTTCACTCATTTTCTTAGGTGCAATCAATGAAGATTTGATAATTTTTCTATGAGTCCGGAACTTCCCCCTCTGGGTTTCAGGTAAGCCCTTCTATTTGTCCAAAGTATGCCTGGGGTGGCAACTTTTTAGTTGGTTTATGTGGTCCCACTTGTCTTCCCCTTCTGTCAAACCGCCCATGGGGATGCAGATTCTGTAGGCGACTGGTGAGATTCTGTCCACAATTTCAAAAGGACCCCGCCAGGTCGGGAGGAATTTGTGATCTTTGGCTTGGTTCCTTTGGAAATTGTACAAGAAGACCCGGTCCCCAAATTGATATTCCTTTTTAGTTGTCTGAAGGTCATAGTGGGTATTCATGCTGTCTGCAGTTCTTTCTAGATTCCGCTGAGCATAGGTAAAAGCATGTTGAAGGTGTTTTCTCAGATCCTCAACATACTCATAAGTTGTGGAGGCAGTTATCAAGGTCTGCTCTTGGATTCTATAGAGCAGATGCTGGGGTAGTACCATCCTTCGTCCAGTCATCAGCTCAAATGGAGACATTTTTGTTGTAGAAGAAGGGGTAGATCTGATGGCCATCAGGACAAGGGGTAAGCGAATATCCCTGCTTGGCCCAGAATCTGCCACAAACATTTTTAATATGCTCACAATAGTTTTATTGTACTTCTGAACTTCACCACTAGAGGACCACCGGTAGGCAATGTGTAGTTTCCTTTTGACCCCAAGTATCTCCCACATATTTGTCATCACTTCACTGGTGAAGTGGCTACGTCGGTGTGACTCAATCCTTTGGGGTAGTCCAAAACGCAAGAATATGTGATTGATCATCAGGGCAGCTGCTGTTTCTGCCTTGCAACTTGGGCCCGGGAGACATTCCACCCATTTAGTAAACAAGCATGTTAAGGTCAACATGTACTTGTTGCCCCTAGAGGAGCGAATCATGAGCCTGATAAAATCGACTTGCAAATCTGACCAAGGCAGTGTCACCCCCCTCTTTTGGAGGGAAGCACGGTGTGTGAGTGTTATTGGCTGGAATTGTGCACATACAAGACACCCCTTCAAGTATTGGTCGAGGTCCTGCCCCATGTGTGGCCAGTATGCAACCTCTCAGAAGATTTCTAATGTCGTATGAAGCCACCGATGACCGGCTGTGGCCGCATCATGGGCATGACTTAGCATCAGGCTTTGGAATGAGGTAGGGACCACCCACTGGTGATGGCCAGATATGAATCTCCTAACCAACAAACCATCTTGGATTCGGAACATTTTTGGACATTTCATCAACACTCTGAGGTCCTCTTTCCCAATGTAATTGGTATCCGTCAGGGGAAAGTTCTCAGGGTCCTCAATGTGTTGATAAAACTTACCAATTATTGGATCCCCTTTTTGAGCCATAATCAAATCAGCATCTGGGGTCTCCTTACTCCATTGTGCAGTTGAGAGTTCATTGTGAGCATTTGTCTGGGACCTAGTGATAGCAGTGACCTTGATTTCCCCCAACAGGGACTCGATCTCAAGTAGATCCCCTTGGATTGCTCCAGTTTTGGCCAGCTGATCAGCTAGGCCATTTCCAGTTGTGTCTGGTCCCTCTACTTTAGAATGACCCTTGATCTTTTTCCAGTAGATGGTCATCCCATTCGAGGTGACCAGATCATCAATATTTTGTATTAATTTTCTATGTTTTAATGGTTTATTATTAGCACATAGCATGCCTCTGGTTTTCCAGTTTACCTGGTGCTCCTCAAACCCATTCCGTACATAATCTGAATCAGTGATTATGACCAGTTTGTGGAGTTGGTGTTGGACAGCAGTGAGGATGGCTTGATGTACAGCCATCCGCTCTGCCACTTGACTACTTCGGGACCGATTTTGTACCCAGCGGTGGGTTTTGGGGCATCCTTCACCCATGCATTCCCTACGCCGGCCACAAGTTCCTTTTCCCTGTTGTTGTCAGCATGGTAGGAGCCCCCATCCACATAAACAGTGGGCATTCCCTCACACTTGGCTTCTTCATAGACTTTGTGTGGGGAATTAAGGTATGCCTCCATGTTGTCCTTGATTTTAAGACTTTCGTTCACGAGATAGTTTTCTCTGGCACAATCATGCAAGTCAGCCAGACCTTACGCGAAGGGACTCTTCTTGTTTTGGCCATATCTGACCTCCACAGGAAAGCCTTACATTGACAGAATCCAGGAAGTAATTCAGGAAATCCTCACATTTCCAGTCCGGATTTTGTCACTTTGAAGATATTGCAGAGGCTGCTGTGGAGTCTCCACTACGATGTGTTCCGCCTGGATAAATGGGTGGTAATTCTTCAATGGCCACACCGTTGCCAGGAGTGCCTTCTAACAATCGTTAAATTTTTCCTCCACAGATGATGATGTCTTACTCGCATAGGAGATTACTTTATTGACCTTGTCATGCTTTTGATATAATACTGCAGTCAAGCCTGCATTTGAGAACCCTGTCTCCAAGAAGAACTCCTTGTTTTTGACAGGTTAAGCTAGGCAAGGCACTTGTGAGAGGCTTCTTTTGAGTTGTCTTACTGCCTTGGCTTGTTCTGGACCCCACTCCCACTTGACCCCCCCTTCAACAGATGGATCAGGGGTCTTGTGATCGCTGCGTAGTCCTCAATGAACGTTCTGCTGTAATTAGTCAGTCCAAGGAGGTTCCTTAGTTCCCGAAGAGTTGTGGGGTATTTTAGTTTCTGGAGTGCTTCTACTTTCTTTTCCTGGGGACACAGACCCTCAGGAGTTATCTCATGTCCCAAGAAGTTGACACGGGTCCTGCACCACTGTGCCTTTTGGAAAGAGAGTTTTTCTCTGGCAGCCCTCAACTGTGTCAGAACATAACAGATCTCCACTATGTGTTCCTCCACAGTTGAGCTTTTGATTAGAACATCATCTACATAGGCCAGGTTACCCTTTTCACCCAAGTCAGGCATGGCCTTATGCAGAAAGATGTTAAATTCATTGCCGGCGTTGATGTATATGAAGGGAGTACGGGTCCAAGGGTACTGCTGCCCACCGAAGGTAATGTACAGCTTGTATTGATCCTTCCTACTGGCAGGTAAAGTCCAGTACCCATCGGTCAGGTCAATGGCAGTGTATACCTTTGACCACTGGATCTGGACCAGCCCTTGGTCAATGTAGGGAAGAGACCATCGGGAAGTGTGGACCCGTTTGTTGAGCTCCCTTAGGTCAGCACAGAGTCTCCACTGGCCATTTGGTTTCCAAATTTCCAGCACCGGATTATTGAAGGTGCTGTGTACTGGACGAATTATCCCACTTGATTCAAGGTTCTTAATTATTTCAGAAAGGGACTCCGTTGATTCGAGAGGCAAGCAATATTGCTACACAAACACTGGAGTCATGCCAGGGTCTGTGGGAATTGTTGTTGTGGGGATGTTGATGTGACCACAGTCACATGAGTCCACCACAAAGAGATCTTGAAAATCTAAGAAAACTTGTTTCAAATTTTGCGTTTGCTCCAGAGTCTCACAGGCATCAGCTAGGTTGACTCTCTCTTCAACCATCTGCCTGAAGCCCGGAAAGACTTCTGGTTTGGCTATCTCAGCAGCCTCCTCCAGCTGGGTGCAGAAGTCCCTGGTCAAAGTACTGACTTGGACTGATGGCCTCAGGTGGGGAAGGCAGTCTTGGTGGACTTGAAAGATCACCTCATCCCTCTTGAAGTCACAGGTCACATCTTCCTTACCACAAAGGCAGGAAGAGTACACCAGGAAATTCCCCCTATGCCGGGTGAACATCCTGTCTGGTGTTGTGCCATTGTTGCTATCACTGTCAAAAAAGTCATTGGGGATTGGTCCTACCAGTTTGTTACCTAAATCTATGGAAAAGTGTTGGTCATCAACTGCCATTCCAATAATGGTGCCTGTGCCCAGAGTGATACTCCTAAGGTAGCTGTTATCCTCCTCTATTGGAATGGTGTTGTGTTCTGTATTGACTAGTGGTGTTGGGTTTAACCCCAACCCTTGCTGTTGGAAATGGGCATTGAGGTGAACATATGCGTCAGGATTTTTCAGTTTCTGTCCTCTTTTAATCTTTACTTCAAGTTAAAATTGTCGGGTCCGTTCTGGGATGGTGACTTCCCCTCCAATCTGAATTTCAACTGCATACGGCAGCAGTTGAGGTGACCGAAATGCTTTCTCTGTGTCATCAAAGTCCATGGAATTACCCGCAAATCGGGACCAGGCTTTGAAGTTTATTAGGTACAAACTAATGAAAAAGTGATTGAGAATGTCACTGCTTAAATAGAATACAGCAGGGACATCTCGCACGACCCAACAATTATGGACTATGCGCTTGTTGCCTATGGACATTTTGAGCATGCACCTGCTAGGCAGGAGACATTTGGAATTGGGTGTTGACAGGTCCATTTCCCATTTGTCTATCTATTTAAATGTGGGAATGGCTGGATCTTTTGGGAGTTTTCGGAACATGGCTTCGCTGATGAAGCTCTTACCGTTGTTACGCACATTCGGGCGAGAACAGAGTCCTTCCCCTCATTTAACTGGATAGGGATGAACAACTGCTCTCCAATTTTTTGAATGTCAGCCAAGCTTTGAGCTGGTTTCTCATCATTTTGGACTATAGAAGTGGGATTTTCTGATTGTGAATTTGTATAGAATGCCACTTAAGACTGGAAGGAAGGTTGATTTTCAAAAATAGAGAGGACCTCCCACCACCAGTTTTTTGTCCTACTGTACTTACTGTCACGTCAGGGATTTGGTTATTTTGGAAATGGAATTCAATTTGGTCAGGGTTTTGTGTGGCATGTGCCATTTAAACTAACATGGTTGACACTATGTTTTAATATTATTGGTCGGTTAGTCTGGGTCCAGTGGACCTTGTTTACACAATCTATGAAGGGAGACAATCTACGCAGGATGTCATTCCCTGGTAAACATGGTGTGCCCCCTGGAGTCACAACTATGACCAAGTGCTTCACCTTGTGTTTCCCAAATTTAATGTCTAAATCCACAGTCCCCTCAACAGTAATTTTATTCCCATCAAAGTTCTGAAGTTGTCCCGGAAGAGGGGTGAGAGAGATTTGGTATTTCTCCCCCCTTCCCGAATTCAGCTGATCAAAGGCCCTTTTTGACAGAAGGGTGGCTTGGGATCCAGTGTCCACGAGTGGCAAAAATGTACATTGCCCCTGTATTTGGACCAGGGCATAAAATCTTTCCTCCTTCTCCGCAAGGGGGCAAAGATAATTCACATTTTGGGCCAATTGGTGGGTTAATCTATTTGCTCTGGATTCTAACAGAGGGGTGATCTGGGCAGGATTTTGTTTGGGATCTTGGGAACCTGTAAGAAAAAGGTGACAGTTGGATATAGGAGGGAGTTTTGGGCTCCCCTGGTTCTGATTCTGGGCTGCCCCCCCCCCTTTCTGGAGGCAGTCATCAGAATTGGTTTGAACAAGGTGATTTTCTTGCTGGTCATTTTGGGGTTCGTTAATGTGAGGTTTTAACTTGGTCCCCACTTCTACCCAGTCTTGATCAGGATCTCTAGGGACCCATTTTTCTTTGGGAGGAATTCCCCCATCCCTGAAGGAGAAGATCCTTTTCCCAGAATCCTCTGAGGACCCCTCTCCTTCAAATTGGAAGATTCGAACCTCCTCCACAAAATGGGTCTTTTTAGGTTCTTTATTTCTCCTACCCGCCCTCTGTTCCTTAGGTTGCAGATTTTCGGGGGAAGGAGATTCTGGTTCCGGTTCCTGGGTTTCCAGGGGCTTTTCACAAGTGGGGAAGGAAGCTTCCTCTAAGGCTTTACACCCCCCGTCCCCCTGTGCCTCCTCCCTGGCAACCGGTGGGTTGTCGGGGTTCTCTCCCTGGCATTGCTCTAGAGTACCAGACCCTTGATTTGAGGGGTTCTGAGTCACCATGTTCATCTGAGGGTTCTGCTGAGCCCTCAACATGCAACCCAGTTCTGTACCTGGCGCTCCAGTTGGGACACTCGCTCTGGCTGGTACGGGGTCCTCTGGTCTACCCTGGGTTGATCCCGGGAAGGATAACTGTCCCTTCTCCCATAATACCCTTGGTTGGGATAGTTTTGGTACCCCTCCACCCTTGGCCTCCCCTCGCCTAGATTGGACTGTCTGGGCTCAGGAAAGAAAGAAGGGTTGTTTTGGGGGTTGGTGTTTGGCGGGTACTGGGGAAAGAAACTCAACCCGGCATTTGGGGGATGACTGCCCTCCTGGGGAAAGTTTGGAGGGAAGTTTCCTGGGTTGGCTGCCGCCTGGTTGGATCCCCCCGCTTGGGCTCGGAGAGTCCACACATAGCCCAGGATGGGTCTGCTACCCGTGTAACGAAGCCTGATGTAGTCAGGGGAATTAGGGGTCCCATTTGTGGTGTTACCTCCCTGACTCCCTGTTTGGGATTGGCCTGAGGGCCTTCTGGGTCTTTGGTTAGTAAGATTGTGCACAGGAATGTTTTTAGCCCCCCCCCATCTCCAGATCTAAAATGGGGCAACCTTCATCTCTGCCACCTTAGCAGCAGCAGGGGTGTTGTTTGGTTTTGGGCTTTTATTGGCACTTTTATGTTCTACCGGTTTCTGCACTTTGTAAATGCGAGTTGCTTGTTCAATGACCCAGTCTAGTGATCTTTTCTCATGAAAGTCCCTCACCAGCTGAGTTATAATGTATTTAGGGAGTGCATGAAAGAAGGTATTGATGAACTCCCTACTGTCTGTGCGCACCCTCCTGGTGGTCTGCGCAAAGGCACGTTTCAGCTCTTGGACAAACTCTTGTGGGGCCTAGTCTTCCCCACTTTGCAGATTGTAGGCCGCCTTGCAGGCCTCTTGAGGGTTTCTGTGTATTGAGAAATGCTTTAAGATGGCCGCCCTATAGGTGGACCATCTTGAGTTGTTCTGATCCTCCAGCCCCGCAAAGAAGCTGGAGTATTCAGGGGAAAATATCCACTTGACATACTAAATACAACTTTGGCTGTCCTTCAGGTGGAAAGTCTCCATCATTTGCTCATACAATTCAAGGTGCTCCCAAACTGAATATTTGGCATTTTTATGGTAGGGCGTTATGGCGCTCCTAATAGCCTTGATTTGCTTCAGGGGATCTTTCAGTAGGGCCCTCTTAATTTTGTTGGCTTTTTTAATTTTGGTCACCCTTGTCCACTCATCCTCTGACTCAGAGGCACTGCAACATGAGGTGGCTGTCTGATCCTCTAGGCCCTCCCTGATTCTGCGGGCTTGGGAATGGCTGGCAGAATGTGGGGGCCTAGTCTCACTGTCCCTTCCAGTGGAGGCCTGCCCATTGTCCAGAGCCTGAAGATTCCAGCTGTTCCCCACAGAGGGTAATCCTTGTTACAGTCAGGTAAGTGCAGTACAAAGCACATTGGGGCTCATTACGAATTTGGCAGTAACTATGGGAGTAATGCTGCTAAGCAACATTACCGTTACTGAAAATGTGGTTGGCGGAATTACCGCCATATTATAAGCCCATGTAATGGTGAATTACTGCTAAAATCCACTACTGAGTGGTAATTCTGCCAATTTGTGGAGGAATTACTGCTAACGCCAGGTGGGTTTGGAGGAATTACTGAATGGTAATTCCACCAAATATTGCCAGAATTACTGCCAGGTGGAAATGGCCTCATCCTGAAAATGGGAAGCTGAAGGGCAGCCTTTTTGAAAAATGCATTCCATTGGATATCAGTTTATCCAGCAGCCATCCAAGCCCAAACAAAAGCCTAACCATGTTGGGGACAAATCCAAAGGCAAAGTTCAAGAAATTAGTCTGAGTTAGCCTACATGTATGGAAGCACAGCTCACTGTACTGACAGAAGAAGTTGTGGCACATGCAGACGAGCTGTATGTGATAAGTAGTCAGAAGACCACACTACAGCGCACGTCCGGCAACAGGGCAGAAGTTTGCACCAAAGTTGCAGCAGTGGGGATTGTACCACTGTAGGCTTAAAAATTCAGTGGAATGACCTTAAGGCCAGGGTGCACAGTCTCCTGGCTCATCATCGCAGGGAGACAGTTGCCACAGGAGGAGATACCATGCAGCCTCTGACACTGACACCCTGGGAGGAGACGGTCAGCACCATGCTCCACCTGGCAGGGCTGGAGGGTGTTGGATCTGCCAAGTGTGGAGCTGGCAGACAACCTGAACCTGGTAAGGGCATGAAAGTGAATTGTGTAGCAGAACCACTACAAAACTGCAAGGCCTCCAATGCTCATCAACCTGCTGATGCATAATGTTGTAAATCAATGAGCATGGCACCTGGCAGGTCACACCATGGAACACCTGAAGTGGAGTGAGAGTACACTCTTTAAAGTATCATTAGTGTAACATAATGGTGCCTCATTTATCCTGAATGGGCCACCCACTCTTCAGTCCATAGACATGCAGCATCACCCACACACAAAGAGGCATTCGCAAACATGACATGCAGTAAGCCACACAGACATATGTGGGGCATATGTCACCTATCCACGGACCAGCAACTACTATTAAGGCCTTTGGAGATACTTTAGCCATCCGTGAAGGTCCACCCCATGACATGACGCACCAAACCTCGCTGCTCTGATCACCCCTGGTGCCCACTATACAATCCCTTTAGCCCCACAGCACCTACTTCATGCAGGTAGTCACGAAGCATTCACCAGTTGCATGAATGCAAGCTGTCAAGTCCCAGGGATCCCATGTGAAATATCCACACCCTTCTGACAAGAACTGTATTGGGTGGCCTAAAGAAACTCTGAAATGCATTGCACAACCAACCCCTTTTGCATATAGATTTAATAGCATGTCTTATCTCATTACAGGTAGCCATGGAAGCCAGAAAGAGCAAGAAGGCACCAGTGCAGCAGTCACCTCCAACACCTCAACATTAACCCCATAGCCATCTTCCCGCCACACCTCCAGCGTTGCAGGGCAGAGTGCAGTATAAGGAACTCATGGTGGCAACAGTAAAGGCAGATCACAGCTCAAAGGTGTAAACCTAAATCTAAGATGGGAGCAAGCTACGACCATCAAATAATAAGGCAGTCCTTGTGTCATCTTGTCAAAATAAAAGGGTCTATACTAAAAAACCTATTTCCAATCCTTACAGCTAATTTCAAAAAGAGTGTGGTATAATGTTCACTAGAAAAGAAAGAAGTGTTCACAAATGATGTCAGGATGTTATAGCCGGGGTTCTCCCTCCCCCACATTTTTCGCATGGGACAAGGTGGGACTCCTGAGCACAGAACACTCTCTGGCTTTTCCAGCAGGAGGCTATAGTTCCGTTCTCTGGTATCAGGGTCTTCGGTGGTTAGGTCTATTTTCTACAAAAAGTCTCTTGCCTCCGAGGATCTGATGGGTTCAACATAACAAAAGAGAAAGTTCCTTTCTGCATGCACATTGGGTGATGACTTTTCACCCCTGGATCCCACTCTTCTGGGCTCAGACCCTTCTCGAATGTTAGCCTCCATCTGTCGGGTTCACTACTGCTTGTATACAAAAGACTTTACCTGTTGCATTTACAAGTCTCAATGTCTTTTTAAACTATCCACTGTGGACATTCCTCCATCGGGTTCACTCTTGTCAACACAATGTTCATTGGGGCATTATGCTTCACCCCATTCTGCAGGCTTCCCTCAGCCGGGTTCACGTTTGCCAATTCCTTCTACTTTATCACAATACATGATTTTTCTCTTACCTTTCCAATTACATGCCGGTAAAATACTTTCAACTGTACATAGGGGACCACTTTGACCTTTTCCTTCCAGCACTCCTCAGGCCTCTGGTATCAGTAGTTTCACCAATAAAGGGGATCAGTCAAAGTCTTTGGAGTAAGCACCCACATGGCGCCGGACCACTGCGCAGCTGGTTTTCCCCTGCAGGGTTAACAGTTCTTTGATTTCCCTTAATTTGCCATTTGCAACTTTCACTCAACACAGTTCGGTCTCTTATCAGTTCTTCCTTTGACTCACTGGCTCTGATGAACCAATTGGTTTTTAGTGTCTCTGGAGTCAAGGACAGTACCACAGAAGCAAGCGTCTCTCCCTGCCTTGGTTATCAGCAGAGAAGGGCTCTTTGCACCGTTGACATCTGCGTTGGCTATTGTTCGATGTCTTATGATTCCTTCTACAGAGGCTTTGGGGGTCTGGGTAAAAAAAGGGTAAGGCCGCTTCTCTACTTGTTGCCCCTTCGGTTCATGCCGCTTTTCTCCTCCTCTTGAACTGCCATCTTGGAATAGCTGTCTCGTTGAGCGGTCTGCCTTGCTCGTAGTGTGCTCTCGTGTTCCACCTTTTATCTCCAGACTTCCCGAGTCAAGCTCCACCTTGACTTGGGAGGATAGCTCAGGGGCAACGTGCTTGCCTTGGAAGCAAGACAACACTGAGCAACAAAGTTTTGAACCCCGGGTCCGCGCTTAGAAACCTCTGGGTATTAAGCATGTTATAAATTACTGATCATATCATATATCCCTGCGGGTAAGGAAAAGGACTGTCAGGTGGGTGTTGTTATTATTAATCTCCTGACTCTGCCTGACCCTTGTGTTGGGACATGTCAGGTAAATGGCTCTGGTGTTAGTCTGTTGACTTTCATGGTGTAAGAAAGTGTTTGTGTCAGAAAAGGGTGGGGTGGAGTTTCCGAGCATCCTATGTGGTAGGATTCGGGAAAAGGTGTTATAAGAAAGAGTATACCACTTTCACCCAGCGATGTCCCATCTCCACTCCCTGAAGACCCCCCCCATTCAAATGATCCTCCCGCAAGGGTCCACCCCCTCTAAGTGGATCCAATAGCAATGGCATGTCCTGTCATGGAGAAACCTTCGGGTTTCTCACATACCCTTCCTCATGCGATGTACCCACATTTGTTTCACAGGGGAACCGGGAAAGAAAATCTATATTTTCCCTGTCTTTTCTTTTTCGGTGTTCCACAGTGAAACATTTGGGTTGTAGGTCTAGAAACCATTGCATGACCCAAGGGTTGGAGTCTTTGCGTTGGCTAATCCAAACTAGGGGTGAGTGATCTGTAACAAGTGTGAACTTTTGTCCTAATAGGTAGTATCTAAGATGGATAATGGCTCACTTGATGGCCTCTAGTTCCAACAGAAAGTAATTTTTTTCTTGTGGGAATAGCTTGTGACTAATAAATAATATAGGGTGTTCCAGTCCGTCACAAATTTGGAACAGGACTGCTCCTAACCATGCTAGGGAGGCATCCATCTGTAACACAGACTCTTCAGAGAAGTCGACTGCGTTAAGGATTGGTTTCTGGCACAGTCTATTTCAAGGTGTTGTAGAGGAGGAGCAAAGTACCCCTACTATACCGACCCCGTCTACATTACCTAAGAATTATGAACCAACGGTGGTCAGTCATAATCTCGAATTTACAAATCTCGAAAAAAAAATGTCGAAAAAAAAAGGCCGAAAAAAAAATGTAGAATTTTTTTTTTTCTATATTTTTATTTGGGGCTCTAGTATATATAAATAAAATAGGTAAAAACAAAAAAAAAAAAGGGGGTTGGGGGGAACCCCCCCATTTCGAAAAAAAAGTCATAAAAAAAATGCGAATATTTTTTTTTCGCCCTTTTTTTTCGACCTTTTTTTTTCGAGATTTGTAAATTCGAGATTATGACTATAAACCGAACCAACGTGTATGTGACATATACCACACCAATCAGAAGCAAGAAGAAGAGCAAGTACCCATAGGAATGCCTATACCTAACAGAATATGGGAAGTAAAGTATCCATTAAGGAAACCATACCTACATCCAAGACACTATGATGGTAATTTGAATGCGATTCCTGTTGAAACAAAGAAACTGAATGACCAGGATGAATGGTGACATCATATGAAACTGAATCGATTCCATAGATAGAAGATAATCAGACCTGAGTGGCAGATGATTTATGAAGACTGAAGAAGTCTAAGGATAAGTGACATTTTGGGATCAAGATGAAGAAACATATGCCACAAATGTGATGAAGATATTTAGTTAGTTTAAAAGTGTACAGATGCAATGAAACGCAAACAGCAAAGCAATCATGAAGCTAGCCAAATGCTTATAGTAAATAGATTGCGGCAAGCGCCAACATATACATATATACCTCATAGATACCTATGGATTAAATAAAGAATGAAGGTTCCACTACGTATATAGCAGTCTTGAACAACGAGGAAGGCCTCAAATTCAGCATCGCAGTTACAAAAGAAATTGAATTAAAAATAATATATTTCAGCTAAGGAGTTGGATGAGCCAAAGAGCCAAGGTCTTATCAGAACTAAAATTGGCTGACATTAGATACAATTAACGTGAAAGAACAGAAACTCCTGTTCAAGAAGGTCAAGTATAAACAAAGACGTCAGAAGACTATTGGAAAATCCAGTTAAATACACAAAAAAGGCTTAATTCATGGTGTCCAGTCACGTGATAGAAGAAAGTTGGATGCATGAGGAGACCGCACCTACGCACGGAAGCCAGGCAGTAACCATACTCCTTAAAAAATCCCAGAGAACAGTACAAACGCAAGGCCAACTTCAAATGCGAATTGACGCTGAACCATTGAGGTGATGATGGAGTGTCCTTTTTAGGTGGAAAGTTATTGACGGGGGTTAGTAGCCAACCAATTCTAGAGGGCCACATAGTTGGCCACATAGTTGGGGGTCCTATAGTTGGTTAGCCAATGGTACGTCATACATTTAGTGATGTTATAGTAGCCATTTTGAAGAGAGGACATAGATGTCCCACCTGTTGTTAACTATACAAGTATTTCTCTCTGTTACTCTATACAGATATTACACCTATACTTAGTAGTTCGCTTAGAGCCAATCCCGCTTCCTGATATGTTTCAGAAGCTTGCCACGTAGGATGACGTTGGTAATGACGCAGGGCTACACGTCAGTAGTGACACATTTGGTCTATAAAAATATGTTTTTTCTTAAATGAGTGGAGAGTTGAGTATTGAGCGATTGCTGATGTTCGTTGTACTCCCTGTTTTACTTGCTTACATTAAAACAGACAAACATTTTGCCAAGCTATTTGTGTCGTCTGAATTATTGATGTTTGATTAAAACCTGCATCCCCATCCATCTCAAGGGTATTGCTACTCATCTTAAAGAGCTGGAAGTCCCCAGTTCAGTGTTATAACATATATCATCCTCGTCATTCCAGTGAAGTTTCTGGGGTTTAGGGTTTTATGTTTATCTGTCAGCCAGGCTGTTTTGTCATAAAAGTTGGGGATAAACCCACGGTAATATCCTATTAACTAGAGAAAAGCTCTATGATCTCTTTTGGTCTTGGGGGTTGGTGTATCTAAGACAGTTTTTACTTTCCTATATTGTGGTTGCAAGTTCCCATTCCCTACGAAGAAGCTGAGGTACTTCATGGCTGACTGGGCCAATCTGCACTTAGCTGGATTAGCAGTTAGGCCAGCGCTTCTGAGGACTATTCCCAGCGACTAGTCAGGGAGACACCTTCAGGTTTCTCACAGCAGGCACTGGGGAAAAAAGTTATCTTAAAGGGATGGTCTAGTAAAAATTTTTATTTAAAAAATAGATAGGCCACATAAAAAAAAAATACTAGCATCCTCCGTTTTAAAACTTCCTATGTAAAATTTTGAGCTATTCAAGCTCAAAATTCGAAAAAGCAAGCACAGGGGCGCAGCCATTTTGTGAAATGGAGGCCCTCCTGTGCTGGCTTTTGCTTTTGCGGCACTAATGAAGTAAGGCTCAGGCTCCGAGAAACTTGGAAAGAAAAACCGCAGCGTTTTCCAACACAATAACGTTGTATTTATGTTTGCGGTCGCTTCAAAAGCGACCGCAAACATAAATACAACGTTTTTAAAGCTGCAGTTTTATTTCTAAGTTTTCCGGGCTCCTCCAGTAAAAAAAATAAATAGCACTTACCGAGATTCAGCTGCAGCTTTCCTGCTCTGGTCTCCGGTCCGCGTCCTCCGAGTCCCGGCACTAATGAAGGGAAAGCCACCCAGCGGTAGACTTTGTTTACTACAGCTGGCTGGCTTTTCCTTCATTAGTGCCGCAAAAGCAAAAGCCAGCACAGGCGGGCCTCCATTTCACAAAATGGCTGCGCCCCTGTGCTTGCTTTTTCGAATTTTGAGCTTGAATAGCTCAAAATTTTACATAGGAAGTTTTAAAACGGAGGATGCTAGTATTTTTTTTTTATGTGGCCTATTTATTTTTTAAATAACATTTTTTACTAGACCATCCCTTTAAGTCTGCATCAGCCATAACTGTGCCAGAGACCCCAATAGCTCCATCAGCGTGGCTGTCAGCACAGAAATCACTAGTGCCATCACCACCTCTGACAGCTATGACATTGTGGCCACCATCACCACCACATTTGCCATATGTGCCACTATAACATCCACAATAATAATCACTGTGGAAATGGACCCTCTGGGGCAGGGGTGCCTCTGGAATCCCAGGACACCATCCTACATACTCCTGTTGTCAAAAGGGATGGGCCTCATCAGTTGGACTCTCCTCCAATCCCCTCCCTCTCACCTCTCATCACTGCATAATTGTCCTGATTCACTGGCAGCATGATCAGTATAGTGATTCCACTCCTGATGATGATGACACTGCAGATGGTGGGCCTCGTGACTCTGGGGGAAAATGGCAAATGACCTCCCATCACCAGTCCCCCAAAACACACTTGACATCGTCTAACATAGACTCAGCTAGATGGAGCAGAGGTAGGAATGAATGGAGTCATGGCACAGGAGCAACTCGGGCCATGTGATGCAGAGGTCATCGAGGAGGGTGGCCTCTGCTGTTGAGAGGCAGAGCAGGAGAGTAGCACATGTGGTATCCCAAGGTGTGCTGCAGTTAGCAGAGTCAATATCCTCCAGCAATAAGACTGTGCTGAGGGCCAAACATGCTCACTCTGCAGCACATTCGGTGAGTTGACACAGCCAGCTCCATCTCAGCCACACCCACAGACGGATTTCATCCCCCATCACCATCAGCTGCATGTGGACATAGAAAGACCCAAAGGAAGAAGGTGGACTATGTCACAGGCACTGTATAGGGGATGTGGGAGCTGGGTGGGCATGATTGTTGGGGATGTGAGAGGTGAGCAGGCATGATTGGTGGGGATGTGGGAGGTTGGTGGATATGATTGTTGGGGATGTGAGAGGTGGTTGGGCATGAGTCTGTTCAATATGAAACAGCACTAGAGCAAATTAGTCCAGTAGTCATTGAGTTTATGATGCTTTTAGTGAAGTTATATTACAGGGAAATGTGCATTTGTATGTGTTCAAAAGAAATTATGAATAAGCTCATGATGGATGATGCATCCTTCCCTTGCATCTTCATATCCCCCTCGAGGTTTCCTCCAATTACTTGTGTCATCTGTGTCTGAGTCAGTGTGAGCACTGTCATCCTCGGGAGGCATAGGGATGTTCCACTGAATGCACAAGTTATGCAGCATTGCAGAGACCATGACGATCTTCCCATCCTTCTCTGTGCTGTACATGAGTGCCCCACTGGTTCAGTGGAGAAACCCTAATCCTCCCTTGAGCAGTCCAAATGGGTGCTCTATGCATGTGCCTCATTGTACGCCACCTCTTGCAGTGTTGCAGGGCTTCTGATGGGTGTCATTAGCCATCGCTCCAGTGGATAGCCTGAGACACCTTCAAAATGTAAGAGGAGTATTTACAGATGCAAGTGTTTTTGATGAGTACATAAGCATCGCTCTACCACGCAGCATAGCTTTATTATTCATTGTGTATTTCATCAGGTATACATGGAGACTCCCTTTCCGTGACATTAGGGGTGTCTGGGCCTTACAATAGCTTCATGACAATGGAGTACTGTTAATCCATCTGCATGGTTATTGCCTTAGCCACCCTCATCTCCACCTTCTCACAAGTGCAACATCGCCCTTAATAAATTCAATCTTTGTGGCCTGATGCTACTTTTGAATCATAGTTGTGCTGAGCATTCTTGGGCATTCTTGTCTTTGAATGGCTTTCTGTTTTTAAGTGTGTGGTTGTTGTCTGGGATCGTTGGAAGTACCTCAGTGTATCCTATGTACCCTACTCTCATGGTCACTCATGTCACACTGTGCCTGAGGGAGGGGGAGATGTTGGCAATGGGCCATTCAGTCTGGAGTGTGGGGTATTTTGCCCCATGTAGGCATGCTTTCTTTCACTCACATGCATCATGTACTGAAAAGTGCATTTTCATGCACTACATGTGCATGCCAGTACTCCTGTGCTCCAACCCCTGCATTTACAAATGTACATAATTCGGCCCACATGTGAATTGCATTCTCACTGTTGCTACTTACCTAATATCCATTTATGATGGTCCCTGCGGGAGTCCTTGTATGCTGGCAGGGCACTGTTCCACAGGACCATGGCATCATGGGTGGAACCCTGGAAACGGGCACAGCAGTGCCTCACTGCCAGATCAGCATTGCACATCATTGTGACATGAATAAAATGGAACTGTTTCCTTTTGCTGTATATTCGCTCCTGTGCCTGGGGTGGTACCAAAGGCAGATGCATACAGTTCAGTGCACCAATCATGTTGGGGAAGTGGGTTGTTGCGTAGAAACGTGCCTTGGTTGCATGCACCTGGTGTGTGTACTGCCACTACTGGTCGATACCATATTATGAAAAATCTTAAACCAGTTCGCCACATTCTTAATGAGTATCCTAAACTTGAATCATTATATAGAACTTTGTATGATAGGTATTTATATCACCTCTCTACCATTGCTACTGTACACTTTTGGCAATACTGTTTAAACTCTCCTATGCACATTGTCTTATATAGAGTATGGTCCGTGGCTGAGTCTAATTGGTATGCCCTACCGAGAAATTAGTGACCTGGTCTTTTATGCTCCTTTGTATTCTGTTTAATATATTGCACCCTTTGCCATTAGCTTTTAACTAGAGCACTGCAGCATGATGGATCTATAGATGCTAATGATATATCTTTTAATCTTATTTGTTTTTTATAAGATGTTTTTGATAATTACATTGAGAATCCACTAATGAATGTGTGCCTGACAATGTAATACTGATGTGTCAGACGTTTAGAACCTAGAATTTAAATAAGTCTTTGATTACTGCAATGTACGTTTTACATTGTTTGAATACCTGTAATCTTAAACTACGAATGTATATGATATGTGAAGATCATGTATTGAGCATATGTAATTATTTTAAGGTCATTTTAGATTGTTATACAGTTGTAAACGTTATGTGAACTATACACAACTATAACAATAAATTAATGATGAGTGTGACTCAACAGGACCATCACCATATCATAATCCAGCGCTACCTTTGGTGGGGGCATCTCTAATCATAGAGTATTTGAAAATGATTGAGACTATAATATGGGTGCCCCAAAGACCAAAATACATCGGGGGCCGCATTCATGACAAAATACAAGGTTTGGTATGAGATCAAATTAATCTATTTAGGGTAACATCCAATGTTCATTGAAAATCGCTCATATAGACCAAACCAGGAATAAATATTTAACAGTGTTAAATATATATTCTTGCAACCTGCAAATTGATTATGTTGCGCATGAAAACCTCTTTAGCCAAATATTAAAAATGATCTATTTCACTTTGTTATACTCAAACAGTTTTATGGTATTTATAAATTGGCAAGCTACACAATTACCACATCTGTAAAGGCCCCAGACCGGCGCAACTACCACCTTTTGGCAACAGTGTGTTTTTTTTTAAAGCGAACAAAGGTTTTTTGTCTAGAGAACCAGAATGTTGAATTAGGTGCCTCTTCTTAAGGACACTCTTCCTCACAATATTACTCACAGGGCTGAATCTTATACAGAACAACCTATTACTTTTTTGTCTATACTGTTTGGTGAGGCAGAAATATCTATCCATATTGGCTACTCTTTTTTTACCAGCTTAGCAATCTTCTTTGGCCTGCTACAATTTAAAAGTGAATCTTGTAACTCACTAACATGTTTGTAGCAATCATCTTTTATGGTCCAGTTGCATCTTATCCACATAAATTGACCATACAAGAGATTTATTTTAAAACTAGTTTGATGAAAGCTATTTTATTGCAACAAGATATTGTAGGGGTGCAGAAGTAAGGCTCAGATATAATGGTGGCATGTTTTTGGGCATAGACTTGTATTAATTAAATGTGGGTTGGAAGAATTCCTCTCTATCCCTAAAGCTAAGAGTGGTGCCCTACCTCAAAGAAAACTAGTGAAATTGTCAGGAATTCCAAAACTAAAAGTTCTGTCACATCCCAAAACCTACTTCTGTCCCTAACAGTAATAATCAAAATCAGCTCTGCAAGGATGATCTCTTTTCAAAGTAAAATATGTTCTTTGTTCCTGTCAAATATACAACTCTCTCTTGTTTACTTCAGGGTCCCAGAACCTCTCTTTCATCTGCGTCCCAGAACCTCTAATTCTTGGGTGCTGGTCCCAGACTTGCACTGGTGCATTGTATCCACTTGGAGCACTCTCCTGCCAAATATACAACTGTCTCTCATTTGCTTCAGAGTCTCAGACCCCCTCTTTCCAGTTTCCGAGCTCACCCCCAATGCTCTCCTGCACCCTTCTCTGACGTTCCATGGCTCTAGTAGCGTTCGAGAAGTCTGATTTCTTTTCCCGGCTGTGCGTTCAGTCTTTTCGGCACCTCACCCGGTCCTGGGAGGCAGAGAGAATTCACCCGGCAGAAACCTGAGTAGTTCCTTGTAATGGACATGCTCAGGTTCTCTCTTTGCTCCGGCCTGGGCTTCTCTTGCGGCCCATGTCAGCTGCTCCCATGCACGGCTCCCGCTGTTCCTCTTCGGGGTTGGCTCTCTCTTTCTCTCTTTCGCATCTCAGCTGCGCCTGATTTTGAGATTGAGCTGCTTTCAAACTCCTGCGTGGGATTGATATACTGCTCTAGGCCAATCGCTGGCATTAGGAAGCTAGACCACTCGCTCTGCTTCTCACGAGTGATCCTTGGACTCCCAGCCAACTCCTTCATCACAGTACCAGTCTTAAAGCTATATGCATGATATCTTGTAATACCTGGGGAACAGGGAGAACACCTGATTGCACAGACTGAAGGTTCTCAGAGAGCGAGTGCTGCTCGCTGTGACTCCCGATGTCTACCCGGGAGAGAGATGAACAAAGACCAGCGTGAGAACACCCGATGGAATCAGAGCAGCTCTGGTGAGTACGAGAGAGAAAGTACTTGTACCACGGTGGTCTGGGACAAATGCAGAACAGTCAATGTTACTGTATAAGCCAAAAGAGTTGTACATAAATTACCCAATAATTGTAAAGAAGCAATAAGGCATGGAAAAGAGGCCCAGTAGGAAAATGCAACGGTCAATATTGAATACCAAAGGAAAGAAACGATATGGAAATTGAATAACGTGCTATGTTGAAAGAAGTGAAAATAGTTTCAAGCATTGACAAAGTGAACGTTGGTATGGAGGATTCCGCTTGCAGAATTAGCACCAGACCAGCGGAATTACTATATATTTGATGATGTCGTAATTTGGTGGTGCAGTAAAAGTGGTGGTAACAGAATTACTGAATTGGAGGTGGGGGGTGAGCACTGCTCTATACCAATGTTATACTTGGTTCTGAAAATGGAACAAGCATGTTACAGTACATTAAATGTGTAAGCCAAAGATATGGCATATGCAGGAGCCATAGCGACTCCCATGACAGTGTCAGATGTTTGTAGATAGTGTTGTTCTTTGAATATGAAGTAGGAATTGTGTGAAATGATGTTGAACAGGATCATAATACATTATTTGGCTGCTCCGATTGGTCCTTCTTGTAATAGCATTCACTCAACAAATGTTTGTCCTAAAACGAGGGTTATGCTAGTTTACAGACTGTTGGCCTCCACTGTGCATAGAATGTCTTCTGGTTCAAAATGAACAGATTCAAAAAGTTGTAATACATGGGTAGTGTCCTTGATATGAGTTTGGGTTTTCTATATTTGAGGTTGTAAAAAGAAGTAAATATATGTACCAATAGGTTGTAAAAGACCATTAGTAGCAGCAACTATGGGTCTTCTGTGAGGATGATTTTGATGTTTATGAACTTCGAGGAATAGGTAGATGGTAGGTACTATGGGATGTGATACAGTAAGGGATGCTTTGTTCGTTGCATAATCCAGCCCATTTCTAAGGCTTTTTTCAGAATAAATTCAAAATTATCCTGAATATTCAGGGTAGGGTCTTGATACAAGGGTGAATATGTTCATGCATGCCTAGTTGTCGGTAACATTGTGAATCATAGTCTGAGGTATTGATTATAACTAATATGCCACCCTTATCAGCGTGGCGAATAGTGATGCTGTCATCTGAATATAGTGATTTAATCTGAGATAATTCTCCTCTAGTAAGGTTTGAGTACTTGGGGTTATGAAAAGAATGTTTGTTTGAATCTCTTAAAAACATTGGGCCTCATTACACGGTAGGCGGTAAGGGTTTACCGGTACCAGTATTTTACCGGTACCAGTATTTTATCGGTACCGGTAAATCCTTACCGCCTTACTACGAGGTCCCTTTGCGGGTTGGGGTATTTAACGCCTGCTTTTTGCAGGCATTAAAAACCAACCCGCAAAGGGACCCAGGGATCTAATTACGGTACCGCAATTTGCGGTACCGTAATTAGCGCCTTCCCCATTCTCATTATGCCCTATGGGGCAAAAATGGGAATGGGGAAGGGCAATGGTGGAAGGGGGAATTACCGCCCCGCCAACCTTGGAATGGGGCGGTAATTCCCCTTTCCACCAAGGTGGTGCCGGTATTTAATTGGCATGAACCATGGCGCTAATAGCGCCATGGTTCTCCGCCTACCGTGTAATGAGGCCCATTGACTGAAACATGTCAATAGATAGTACAGAAATGGGGGTACAAATGTACCTTTGTGTTTAAATTTGGTGTACTCTTCTTCATCTTCTGATGGTATGTCTTTGGGTGGTAGTTCAGCAAAGAAAACTTTAAGTTTTAACTTGTACAAACTTGTATAGATCAATTTTGATGGTCTACATCTTAGTGTTATAGGTGAGTACGAAGTTAAGACCGCTCTGTAGTGTAGTTATTTCTTTTTGATGCGGCACTCTTTGGGACAAGTTGATGACTAAGTCCTCTGATTTTGCAAGTGGATTTGCACTCTGTAGTGCCTTGGCCCTCCTTCTGCACCTTTTTGTACTTTATGGTTTTTTGGCCTCTTTCTAAAAAAAAGTCTTAGGTCTGCATGCTGTTGTTGGGTCATTAGATGTGGCAGGAGTGTCACGCACTACCCTCTGTGTCTTGCTGTTCAGTCAATGGAGTATGTCTGGGTGTTGGAGTGGTCTGTTCAGAGTCAGAAATACCTATCTCTGATGACCTGCTACCCCTGGAGATGTTAGTATTGAATTTGTATTTGTCTGCCCAACCGTAAACATCGTCATTGAGATAGTCAAATGTGTCCCTCTTGAATGTGCCTCTTTTTTTATTGTAAGCCTGAGCAGCATGAAATGAGCTTTGAGTTAATTTCTTCAAGAGTTTGGTTCAGGTTCTCCACATTCATCAGTGTGATAAGCTCACTCTTAATGTCATTATTTTCTTTCTCTAGATTGTTGATACAATGGGAAAGCTCTTGTATAGTAAATAGAATTAAATCTACTGAACACGTATCCAAGATATGTTCCCATTAGCATACAAAATCTTTATTCTCGTTGCATAGTATTGGTCGGCGTGGTATACGGAGACCATGATGAATCCGCTGTGCCCTGTAATATCTGCCTAGAGTCACTGCGTGTAGCTTGCGCTTTATTTCTTTGCGTGTCAGGTATTCTAATTTCCTAATTGTCTTTTGTCTATTCCCAGTGTGTTCAGTATGCCCTGTTTCCTTAATAATAAGGTTTAGTATGGCCTCTGCCTCTTCTTGTCTTGTATGTGCTCAATTTCTCCAGAAAAGACATCTTGAGCGTGCCCGCCATCTAATGTGCAATGGAAGAACTATCGAATTGGGGGCGGAACGGAGCACTGTTCTATACTAATGTTATGGTTGGTTATGAACATTGTAAAAGGCAAGTTACGGTACATTAAAGGTGCAAGCCAACAATATTGCCATGCACATGTTGATCTAAATACAACTGTTACAATGGACAGGGATGTAGCCCCACAGTGATGGCTGCACACTTATTGACAGCTGAAACTGAATTACCACCACTTTTTTACCGCACTGCCAAACACATATTGAGCACAATTGCGTCTGTGTGCTTATGTCACAACCCTGGAGTATCACACAACTCCTTCCTAGCCACGGAAGCCAAATGCAGTTGGCCCCTCCACCTTGGTTGGCAAGGGGGTCCTGATCTTGATATACACAGGCACCACAGCCATCCAAAGGGGGGAAGAGAATTAGGGAGAGGTTGTTGATAGGTAGCGGGTTTTAGGGTCACCAGGAAAAGCTATAGGAATATTGCATGAGGATAGGTAAAGGGAACATAGGGAAAAACACATAGCATGTACATATAACCTGAACCAACCTGTGCCTCTCAGAACTAAACCTCATGAAGACCCATCTTGATTAGGATCTCACCTGACTCCTGTATGGCTAATACCACTTGAATTTAGCAACAAACATAAGCACATGGAACATTATTGATGGCCACGAATGACGTGTAGCAACAACACAAGATGTAATATGAAGCACATGAAACACATACCTCCTGACAGTCTGACATACTCCTGGTAATGGCTTTCAGAACCGCCTGCCGTGTCTGCCGGCAAGCGTGCTTTCCCAACTTGAACATAAATTATTTAAGGGAGACAAATAATGAGTACATGAAGCAATCAGCCACAAAAAACACAGCAAGTCCCTACATTGCCTAACAGCCTCTTGCTATATTCACTGTTACTGAGCACGGCTTGTACCGCATGTGTTCATGAGCCCCTGAGCCGAAGCATGCACATTCCTCTCTCCTTGGAATGTGAGAGAGTGTTATGCTAAATGAAGAAACAGTGCGTCCGCACGCAAAAAAATATACATGCCCCCTTTGAAACTTGGAAAAAGCAGAGGAACACTTAACTGACGCCTGGGGGGACTTGCCAGCACCTCCCCAGGCAATGTAGATACAGCGTTGGTGGCCTTGCCACCGCATGTGCGCCCCTGCCCTGGTGGGGCAGGTGCTCTGGAAGCGTCTTCACCGCCCGGTCCATTCCACCAGCACAAAAGCATAAGCCGCTCTAATCCCTCACGAGGCATAGAGCACTGCAAATTACTGCCGGGCCCCAGTTCCTCCAAACACCAGCACCATCATAGAAACTTTCCTCCTCCAACCCGTGCCTGCATACCTCAATCCCCAACAAGCAGCATGGGCTGGGGAGAGGCTTAAGTATCCTCATAATTGACACACCTTCTCCAATTGCCACAGGCTTCATGGGAAATATAGTCTTTTGCTCATTTTCCTTGTAGCAGATCTCCTTAGCTGCTTTCTTAGATGCACAGCCCCTTTTTCCCTCACATTACCCCCTTCTCTAAGGCCCTTCCCAGGACCCGGCTTACCAGGGTGAGATCAATGAAAGAGTCTTACCAGATGATCCGGATGCACTGCCTTAGCGGGTTCCCAAGAAACGTCCTCAGGAAAACACCCCACCCAGGATATAAGGTACCGGTACCACAGTCTCGAACCGCACCACTTGGAGTTCAAAATGTGCTGTACTTCAAACTCTTCCTGACCGTCCTTCATCACCCCTGGAGCCTGTCATGATCCCAGCACAGAAATACAGTTCCCATTCAGAAGTACGTGAGAGGCAGGGAACATCATTTCTATCAGTGGGTCAACGGTGGCTTCAAGCCTGGCGCAAGAGGCATTTGCCTCACTCTTAGCATTGTACCCATAGGCTCATTACACTTATCTTATCTTCTATATCTTCAACATGGCTGGCGCTAATCCCATAAGGTAACTCACAGTGCATTCTACACCTGTAGCACAGGGAGGTACTTAAGCCCCGCCTCAGCCGAAGCTCTCATTTTGCATCTTCTCCACTGACAACGGGTAACGCTTCCAGCTATCTCCTGACAGAACATGTCAACAGAAGAAAACCAGTCAAAGATATTAGTTCCATAGCAAAATCAACTGAATTGTAGAAATACTGTAAAGACTTACCGAACCGAAGTTTTCCAGGAATTTTCCACAGTCCGCAGTAATATTCAAAGTCTCTGCATCTCCTGTCAGAAGCTCTGTCGCAGCCGCAGCATTTCTTCTGTCAGCAGCCTTTGTCCGCGGTTGCAGTGTATTCTTCCGAAAGTTTCCGCAGCTGTTCCCAGCATCGTCTAAAGGTATTTTCTTCAACAGTTTCTCTGAAGACCTGCAAAACAAAGGTATTAAATAAATTAATGAACTTGTTAAAAGAAAAGAAAAAAGAAGTTTCATACATGCTTACCTGAAGTATCAGCAAGGTTTTTCTTCGCTTATTTTTACCGCGCTTGTTTCTGAAGGCAGCTATTACTCTGTTTCTTTTTGACAAACTGACGTAATTTAATATTCCCTTAAAAACGAGTATAGCTACAGCCTTACCACAGCCTAACCCGTTGTTAGGGATCCACAAACCTGCAAAGGAGAAAAGGGAATTCTAGCAAGAGAGATCTCTCCAATGTAGGGACCATTTATAATTTGATGAACTATAAACAATTATTATTCTTACCAAGATACTTTCCCTTGATACTTAAAAGAAGTTTTGAATGCTATGCAGATAAAAGACTTTCAACACCATTACCCCCTCAGAATAAGTCACCTACCCAACGCGCCCCTGTAGAATACAGGATGGAGAGTTCCACAACACAAAAGCATAGGTGAGAAGGGAGGGTCATTATCAAAGTAGACTGCATCACAGTTATCAGTTTGTGAATGGGAATTACAATAGTGGTTTTGGTATAATTGCTGTTTCCACAGAACTAGTGCCCAGACCACAGGTCCTCATCTGAAAAGACATTACACACCCATGGCGACTTAAGGTAAGCGTTACAGAGCCTTTCTTGTCACCACAATAGGAGCTGCAAGTATAACCAAAGAAATGTGAAATACTGGATGGATCCGCATATGAGAAGGCAATCACAATCGTACAGCCGTATTGTATACACAACGCACAATAGTATAGGGCCCAATGAACCGGGTAAAAAACATTTGAGACCCAAACAGTTTAATGTGCTGTGTAGATAACCACACACCATCTCCCACCACATACTTAGGACTTAGTCATCTCTTGCGATCTGCTGGTCTCTTATAATTCACCTTGGCCCTATCCAGATTTTGGAGTGCCTTCTCACGTATTTCAAGAAGTTTCCATGTGCGTTCCGACACTGTCGGAATCCTGTTGAATTCAGGAATTTCTTCTGGTAGCATTTGGCATTATTATAGCAAAACTCTGCCAGCCAAAGAGAGCGAACCCATGAGGTCTTGCCTTCAGCCAAAAAGCATCTGAGGTATTGCTCCATTGTTTGATTTACTCTTTCTGTCTGCACATCTGTTTGCGGATGGTAGCTGGTAGATACCGCACAGGAGATTCCCAGTTATTTGCAGAAAGCAGGCTAAAACCCAGAGGTGAATTGAGACCCCCGGTCAGATACTACGGTCCTCGGTAATGCATGTAATCTCACTATGTGCTGCAAGAATGAATCCGCCAGTGAATTAGCATTTGGAATTCCATCGCATGGTATGAAGTGAGCCTGTTTTGTCAGATAGTCCGCTACCACCAAAATCGTGTCACAATTCTCATTCCAAGGCAACTCTGTGACAAAGTCTACAGACACACATTCCCAAGGATCCCGGGCATAGCCAATGGCTGCAACAACCCTGCAATAACTCTGCCTTATTCAAATTGTCTGCCTTAGAGCACACACAGGTCTCACAACCCATCACATAGTCCTATACCTGAGTGGCCCACCGCTCCCACCAAAGTATCTCTGCACCGTATCTTGTGTCTACCTGATTCCCACATGCCATGCGCTATGGCACCAAAACAACGCCTTCTTCCTCAATGTCTAAGTAGGGAGGAACAACTTCCCTTCATGATAAGGCAACCCTTCTCAAATGACTCTGTCCTTTCCCTTCTTCACCCATTCTGACCACCCCTCCTTTGGGAAATTCTGGCATATCTCTCCAAGCACCACCTGTGTAACTGCCCCCACAATCCTTTCCACTGGATGACACTACGTTCCACTTGACACTGACCTCCCACATTTTCCTGCCTGGACAAGGCATCAGCCTTACCATTGCTCCTACCCGGCCTATATGTGACCACAAAATCAAACTTCTCAAGGAATTGGGTCCATCTCAATTGCCGAGAACTCAGGTTTCTCGCAGACCTAAAATACTGGAAATTCTTATGATCAATAATAACCACTACCGGAAGGCGAGCTCCCATTAAATAGTGGCGCCATTCCAAAAAAGACTTTCTGATTGACAAAAGTTCCTTATCCATGATGGTGTAATTTTGTTCACATGTTATCAATTTACGAGAAAAGTAAGCTACTGGATGAAATATGCCTTCCCCATCAGCCTTAGACAAGATTGCCCCTGCAGCCAAATTGGAGGCATCAGTCTCTACTTGAAACTATTTCTCCAAATTTGGATGACATAGTATCGGGGCCTCTGTCAATGCTGTTTTTAATCTTTTAAATGCTTCTTCCGCCTCCTGATCCCAGTGGAACTTGGCAACTTTCTTCAAAAGTCTAGTAATGGGAGTAATAACCACAGAAAAATTGTTTATAAATCTCCTGTAAAAATTAACAAACCCCAGAAACGATTGAATGTCTTTCACACATTGGGGAGTCGACCATTTGGTAACTGCCTGTACCTTCTTGTCATCCGTAACCACTCCTGCCAGTGTCAAAATGAAACCCAAATATTCCACTCCAGTGACATGAAACTCACACTTTTCTAACTTAGCAAATAAATGGTACTGCTGTAGTCTCGCTAACACTGCCTTGACGTGTGTTCGTGCTGTTCCAATGACTCAGAAAAAATCAAAATATCATCTATATACATGATTACAAACAAATCCAAATATTTCTGCTACACCTCCTGCATGAAATGTTGAAAGGCTGCGGGGCGTTGCACAAACCAAACGGCATTACAAAATATTCAAATAAACACAACTTTGTACAGAAAGCCATCTTCCACTCATCCCCCTCCTTTACTCTGATGAGATGGTACGCTCCCCTTAAATCCAACTTGATATACATTTTAGTCATCTTAACCTTATCTAATAGGACAGAAATTAATGGTAACGAAAACCGATTCTTTATGGTTACTCAATTGAATGCTCTGTAGTCAATGCACATCCTTAAGGGGCCATCTTTCTTTGGCACGAAAAACAAGGGAGATGAGACTGGAGATGTAGAGGGTCTTATAAATCCACAAGCCAACATCTCATCTAGATATTCCCGCAAATACTGTGTCTCCTTTTCAGAGAAGGCATATACCCGGCTACATGGTAGACTGTGTTTCCAGTTCAATCACATAGTCGAATGACCTATGGGGTATTAACTGTGAAGCACCACCCTTGTCAAAAACCTTAGCAAATTCCTGATATCTTTCTGGCAGTGTAGTAACCACTGTCCCTACCTGAACCAGCTGAGGTAGTCCTTCCACCAAATACGTAGTAGGTCCTTCAATGCCCGTCAAATGCGAGGCATGCAGATCATTTTCAAAAGTCAAAGTCCTTCCTTGCCAATCTATGCAGGGATTGTGTGTAATCAACCAAGTCATACCCAAAATCACCCAAACTGGGGCGCCACAATCAAATCAAAAGTGATCACTTCCTCATGACATTCACCACACCACATCTTTAGCTCTTGCGTATGTGTGGTAATGGGACCTGTGGTCAAACATGAACCATCCACCGACTGCACCAACTCACTCTCCCTCTTGATTCTAGTGGGAATTCCTAACTTGGTAGCCAATGCAATATCCATTAACTTCCCTGTGGCCCCCCAATCCACCATTGCCGATACCATCTCCCTACTATTGGCAAAAATCAAAGTCACCAAGAGGTAGACATGGGGAGCCTTTACCTGCATGGTATTGGCCACTATTGACAGGAACTCTGTTTCTTGCTGGCTCAGTATAGTCGTTCCCCCACTTACCGAGCCCCTTCTTTTCCCACCTCCACCTTCTTCCTCTCCCCCATGCATGCAGGCGTATTCAGACAATTCCTGAAATAATGTCCTGCCTTCCCACAATACAATCACAAATTACCCGACTTCCTCTTTTCCTTTTCTTCAGCAGTCAGGGCACCCTGAACACTACCAATCTGCATGGGTTCCCCCTGATCCCACCAGCACAACCTCCTACCTCTCTGCTCCTATCTAAACGCACACAAGGGGTTCCATCCATCCTCCTCTTTTCGCCCCTGCGCTCACTCAGACGATGTTCTAATCGCAGAGCCAAGTCAATAAGTGCACTACATGACTCCGGTTAGGGTTCCACATGTGCTATAGCATCCTTCAGCTCTTCCTTTAGTCCTTGATAAAACAACACTGCTTGCTTAGCGTCTGGCCAAGCCGTCTCATCTACCAAACGATTAAATTGTGTCACATAAATTACCAAATCCTTAGTACCCTGTCTCAGTGCTAATAGCTCCTTATCCTGAGCCAATTATACATTACGCCTGACAAATAGCCTTGCAAATTACACTGAAAACCCTGCCAAGTCATACAATATAGGCTCATCCTTTTGTACTAGGGGAATGGCCCAGGCTGCGGTATCCCATGTCAAATAAGAAATAACAAACACAGTTCAAGCCTGTGTCAACTCAAACGCTGTTGGCTTACATAAAAAGTGCAACTTGCGTTGCGTCAGAAAAGTGCAACATTTTCTAGGGTCTCGTGCAAATCTTTCAAGGGCAGACAAATGAACACTGAAATGTTGTTGGACCACCACTGCATTTGATCAACTAGATGGTCCTTCCAACAATGTTGTTGCCGGTTCCCCCTGGAGCATTGTTCCTTGAGTAATTAACCCACTAACCTGCATCTCAAACGTATTAGTCTCTTGTCGAGACTGAATCAATTTGGCGTTTATATCCTGTAGTGCCTTGAGCACATCTTTAAAGGGTGGAAAGGACTCCATCTGGCTCGGGTGGCTGAAACATCCCAATTGGGGGTTGGTGATTATGTCACAACCCTGGAGTATCACCAACTCCTTTCTAGCCACGGAAGCCAAATGCAGTTGGCCCCACCCACCTTGGTTGGCACGGGGGTCCTGTTCTTGATATTCAGAGGCACCACGAGGCATCCAAAGGGGGGAGAGGGTCAGGGGGAGGTTGTGGATAGGTAGGGGGTATTAGGGTAAGCAGTAAAAGGGTTAGGAATATTGCACAAGGATATGTAAACGGAACATAGGGAAAAAGACATAATATGTACATATAACCTGAACCAAACTGTGCCTCTCAGAACTAAACCTCATGAAGACCCTTCTGGATTGGGATTTCACCTCACTCCTGTGTGGCTAATACCACTTGAAATTAGCAACAAACATAAGCACATGGAACATTAATGATGCCATTAATAATGTGTAGCAACAACACAAGATGTAATATGAAGCACATGAAACACATACCTCCTGCCAGTCTGACATACTCCTGGTAATGGCTTTCAGAATCTCCTGCCGCGTCTGCCGGCAAGCGTGCTTTCCCAACTTGAACATAAATGATTTAAGGTAGACCAATAATGAGTAAATGAAGCAAGCAGCCACAAACAACACAGCAAGTTCCTACATTGCCTAACAGCGTCTTGCTGTATTCACTGTTACTGAGCGCTCTCACTCTGTGAGCCGCGGCATATAACGCGTGTGTTCTTGAGCCCCTGAGCCGGAGCAAGCACCTCCCCAGGCAATGGAGATGCAGCATTGGCAGCCTCGCCACCGCGTGTGAGCTGCGGCCCTGGAGGGGCAGGTGCTCTGGAAGCATCTTCACCGCCCAGCCCGATCTGCCAGCACAAAAGCGTAAGTCGCTCCAATCCCTAATGAAGGATAGAGCGCTGCAAATCACCGCCGGGCCTCAGTTACACCAAACACCATCACCACCATAGAAACCTTCCTCCTCCAACCCGTGTCTGCATACCGCAATCACCAACAAGCAGCACAGGTCGGGGGGAGGCTTAAGTATCCTCATAATTGACACACCTGCTCCAACTGCCACGGGCTTCGTGGAAAATGTAGTCTTTTGCTAATTTTCCTTGTAGCAGCTCTAATGAGCTGCTTTCTTATGTGCACAGCCCCTTTTTTCCTCACAGTTTATTTATTTTACTAGCCTCCTTTCTTCACTGATGATGTTACTACAATTATACATGTGTTCATATATAACCCCTTACCTAGTCGGGCCTATCTGGACAGGGGTTAGACATAGGTCCTCTTCTGGAACCTTAACAACATCTGGTCAACCAGCACTGGCTAGTCTGGGAAGGTAATAAACAAGGAGCGTAGCTACTAGAGAGAAAACTTGCCAAAGAATCAAGGGAAGGGATCTGGAGGGCTCATGTGACAGCGAAGACAGCAGGTGTTTTAATCTGGATCAACAGGTCACTTAAAATGCATTTGCCGAGTCCTTCTGGTACCCTTAGGGGTTGAGAGTTGAAAGCGGGCCTTAGTCCAGCAGGGAGGGGTACCGGTCCTTGTGAGCCTCCCAGCATCCATACTGAATTACTTGCTGATTGGTAAGATCATTTTCTCCACATTACTCCTTTTAAACAAGAGGTTCTTTTCCTTTTCTCGCTATTACTATTCCCCCTCCTCTTTCTACTACCTCTATTTCTAATCCCCTGTGTTTCTTCCCATCGTATTGTGTGCTCATAACCTTGGTGTGCATATTAATTCTTCGCTCACTTTTTCTCACTCTTGTCCTTTTAGCACTCTTGTAGCCTTTATCTCACGGTACTGGATACTTCTCTCCTCCCTCACTTTCTCTCATCTATTCTATTGCTCTAGTTTTCTCCTTGGTCTTCCTGCTACTGAGCTTAGTCCACTCCGCTCTATCTACAACTCATCTATACGTCTCCTCATATGTTCTCTCTATCTTCTCACAATTCGATTTCTCCAGCTGCAGCATCTCTTCACTGGCTCACTTTTCATTCTTGTTTGCTCTTTAACTTTCTCTGTCTTGTCTTTAACTCTCTTCTTAACCTGCCCCCAACCTGTCCTTGCTTATATCTTGCACACTTCTGTGCATTCTTTTCACTCTTAATCTCTCTTCTTTCTGTTTCTCGTCCTCCATGTCCTCCATCTCACATTCGCACTTCCTCATTGCTTTTATGCCTGAATTGTACTGCACTTCCTCTTCGTCTCTGCTCTCTTTCCTCCTATACTCAGTTCTGATCCCATCTTAAGGACTATGTTCTCTCCTAATAAACTCAACAATGTCATTATTCTCACTTAATGTGTGCTGTTTTTACTGTCTTGTTAAGAACTTTTGCATAAATCGGTCTATGACTACAAATAGAATGCAAAATAAATACAAATACAAAGGAGCAGACAAGAATTAGCAAGTGGCAAGAATTAGTAAGTGGAAGGAGTTGAAGAGGTTAAGTAGGAGAAGGGGAGAATATCAAAGAAGAAAAGAGGTATCAAACATATTATGTGAATAGGAGCAGTGTGCTGGAGTAGGGGCAAACAAGTTAGCTGAAGAGATCAAAAAGGAATTAGATGGAGGATGGATGCAGTTCAGCAAGAAGGGGGAGATTGGAAGATCATCAGAAGAGAGGAGAGGGAAAGGGAATTCAGAATGGAGGACGGGGAGGTGCCATCAGAAGGAGAGAAGGAGAGGACAACAGGAAATAAAAGAGTGGTGGAGGAGGAGCAGATCAGAGTGTGGTAGAAAGGCAAGGAGGAGAAGTTGAGAGTACAAGGGGAGAGATGATGTAAAGATCCTGAAAGGAGGACGGACAAAGTTGTCAGGA
Organism: Ambystoma mexicanum; assembly: GCF_040938575.1. NCBI lineage: Eukaryota > Metazoa > Chordata > Amphibia > Caudata > Ambystomatidae > Ambystoma > Ambystoma mexicanum. The sequence continues at coordinate 745,745,914 of NC_090928.1, forward strand.
AAAGGTTGTTCTCAAGTAAAAGGACAGCAACAGATGGGACTGATCAACACCTAAACTCCTGTGGACACTCTGCACTTTTTGAAGGAGCAGCACCAGCGAAGTTCCTAAGAGCCTGGAAGGGAATGAAGCCTAGCAACCATTGACCCAATGCAATCTTTCAAAAGATCTTAAATAGTCTGACACCTGGCCCATATTTAGGCAACCCAATGCACCAAGGGGTTTGGTGCCCACTTTTGCCTGAACAGAAGTGTGACAACCTGACAACTTTTCAGAAAGCCAAGCAATCTACTTCAACAGCTAAGATACAAGCTTGCTGCACTTAAATCCCAAGGACTGAGTACCACGGTCCTGCAGAGAATCGTGGCTTGTTTGTGTTTTGTTAAGTTCCAAGTAATTGACCTAATTTAAATCCAATCTTGTGTTTATTTGTTTGCTGTAATAAAACCCTTAAATCATCTAACTTAGCTTTGAGACATCTGTTGATCACTCATTGTGGCAATAAGGACTCAACTGATGAAAGTAAAATACCCTTTTCGGCTCATCCGTCTACAAACGTACCTTGTTTAAAAAAGCACTGACCAAAGGTTGTGTTGACCAAAGGTGGGCGAGCTGAGGAAATTTCAATTATGGATGCCTTTCTGCAGTCCAAGCCCTACAACAGCTTTGCTTATGATGTCACTTCCTGCTGGAGAAGTCAAAAATTGTAAAACATGGTTTACTTTATGTAGACTCGACGGACTACTGTGAAATACAGTGCTCAGCTGATCGTTTCCCTAAAGAAGCATTCGATAGAAAAGCATTGAGTGGCCAAAGTGTTGTCAATTAACTCTCTCAGCCTGCATATATGTCATATTATTTCTCTAGTGTTCACCTTTCATTCTTTTAGTCTTGTCAATTAACTAGTTCAATCCAAATAACTCATGCCATCAGCTTTTAACTAGTGCCTTTGTAAAATGGCTCAAATAAAAATGAAACATCAGTGATGAGGCTCAAAGCTGACACTTTTGATTATTCTCTTTCCCCAGGCAAGTTTTGTAATGTATTGTCCACCAATATTCTATCTATGATGCTGGCATTAATGCTTATGAGCCGTAGAAGGGTTTGCCGTGTCCATTAAAAGGAGAACATGCAGATGTGAGCACTTCATGGCCTGTTGGATGATAAGGAGACACGTAGAGACAAAAAGATAGACAGCGGCTCATGCAGCAATAAACGTGAAGTGGACAGAGTTTGGTGCCAAAAGAGTGATGATATATGAGAGATATTTCCAACTGTGTCTCTCAAGTACACTAACTTGCTTTATTTCTGAACTGGTTAAAAACAAAATATCTAATCCCATCTTCCTATGAGATCATCCTCCAGGCTATCCCACACTCTTTACCACATAGTTCACAGAGCTGCTCAATCTTTATGTTAGTAAACATCACCAGCCTTGGTTCTGAAAAAATGTAATATGCTTTTCGCTGTAATTAATTGCTGTCATGACAGACTTCTGTATAACATCAACTATTGATAAACCAATTCCCTGGTAATACCATTGCACTATTTATTTAAGCTTTACAGTGTCTGTTACCTCCAAAGGTACAAAAACATCCTCTAATTTAATAGGTGGTCTACTAGAACATTCAAGAAGCATCCCTGTCCTCTAAATGCCAATGGCTATCAGATCAAGACCAAAATGAGTGAAACTAACACAGATGGCACAAAAGAACAAGTCAGACTTTCTGGTCCATGTAAACTCCAATGTACAACACTTTTCTAAAACACCATTTCAAACTGTGGCTTGATTCCTTGATCTGCACAGCTTATCTAACTTCTGAACCCCTAACATCTCAGAAACAATAAGTAAAAATAGGAAAATACATAAGTTGGAAGATTTAAAAAGTACAGGGAGGTTTCCACACAACTGCTAACTCTGCTCTTGCCAAAACGCATTTGCAACCTATTTTCCCTCCCTTTTGGTGCTAATCCTCCATCCAGCCTTTCAGTCGTACTTTGGTCTCTTCACCACCTTCAACATTTCCCCAGATTATGAGTATATAAACTGACGTGGTCCCTTTGAGACCCTTTTCCAGTCAAACCTCTTAAGACCATGGCTGTGAAACCTCTTCTGCAACTCCTTAGACATGCCCTCCTTGGCCCTTGGTCCTTTCAAACCCTGCAATTATTGCCCTACCTTTTTACTGCCAATAATGTCAAAAATAAAGGAGAAGATTGTAGTACACACAAATCAATCTTTGCTGAATCAACAGCATTTTTGTGACCCCATTCCATCATAGTTCCATCCAGGGCATGCAATGTAGGCCACACTAGTGGCACTTTGGGTTGACCGGCTCCTAGGAGTTGACCAGAGACTTCTGATAATGCTTGTCTTTAACTATATTTCCACCTTCAACACTCACTATAACTTGTTGAGCCACAGATTATCTGCAGAAGTAGTTTGGTTCTCAGCTTTTCTGAAAAGCAGGGATCATATTACCCTGTCAGGAACCTTTTACTTTGGCTTCCTCAGTCAAATATAGCTCTTTAATGCGTTGCTAAACCTCATTTTAACATAATTAAGTCAGGCCTAACTTTATATCTTATGCAGATGACACTAAGATATTTCTACAAAGAGCCGGTTCTCCAATTAAGAATGGAAAGCGATGGTGTGGCTTTGAGGAAATCAAGGAATGGATAGCATTTAGCTAGCTTCAGATGAATACAAATAACACCATAAGGATCCCATTTCACCCTCACAAACTTCCCAATTATCTCCATTCTATGAGCAGAATATTTGTCACAAGACTATATTGTCAAACATCTTGGGATACGTATGGACAGTAATGTTCCTCAGCCCACAAGTCAATGTCAATGTTACACTTAGATAGGCTCAGGAATCGTATTAACTTGATCTCCCTAACCTGATTAGAATTGGTAGTAAGGGTTTCTGTTAATTCAAGGGATGATTATTCCAAAGCCACCTTTCTGTGGTTAGAACCTGGATTCCACACTTTCTGTTTGTCAAAAAGGAAAAACCTGCTGTAATGGAGTGTTACAGCTCACATCGTAGGGCTCTATTGTGTGGTAGGGGACAGCAACCAAATCTAACAGTTCTGCGCTGATGTCTTCCAACAAGGTAGCCTCACGTAGGACTTCCACTGATACAGCTTATTCTTTTCTCCTTGACCAGTGCACAGTTTCTACACATCTCAAAGGGAAGCCTATGTGGAAGGTTATTAGCTCCATTACAAGCTCCCTGATTCTCTAGAGAGCCGGAAGCTGTAAGAGGAACAAACAAAAAACATAGAATGAAGGCTTCTACTGTACTTAGTGCCTGGATTCCACACTTTCTGATACTCTAAAGAGAAAAAGCACATGCTCTAACACAGCATTAGAGCCCGAACCAGACAGCTCTATTGTGTGGTAAGTTGCAGCCACCAAACATAGGGTGTCGAGCTGCAGGCAAGTGGTTCTGGTGTGGGTGAAGGTCATTTACTTCACAATGGAGCCCAATGGTAATGACTCTACTATTGAGCATGTGAAAAGGGGAAAAACGGAAGCCTCAGGTGGGGCTGCCTGTGGCACAGCTTATCCATGTGTTCTTGACCAGTGCACAGTTTTTCGCATCACAAAGGAAAGCTTGAAATGCAGTCTTTACAGGTGGCTAGAGCCTTGATTCCAAGATTGCTGATTGGTTACAAATCTGGAAACGGTGTGAATAACACATACAAGCATAGAATGCAGTCTTCTACTATGGTTAGTGCTTGGATTCCACATTTTTCTAGTGTCTAAAGAGAGAGAACATGCTATAACATAACAATAATCGCCCAGCCTGTGAGCTTCACAAGCCGGTAATAGCTCGGGCCCAAGTTATAGACCCTTGCTTTGCTGTGGACTTAGCACTTGTCCTAAACTTTCAATGCACCTCCACCATGTAGTATCTCCAGCTGTCTGCAGGCTGTTCTAATTTTTCTTTGGAAAATGGCTTCTCGCACCGTGGCCCAATTGTGACATCATCTGCACAGAATTGTGTAGTTATTCAGGTCTGGTGTGGGCAGCAGTGGGGAAGGTTGGGTCCACGTGGAGGTCGTGGAAGGGACAGTGGTGGAAGTGGATGGTGTGGAGAATGCTGTCGTGGTTGCTGGTATAGAGGTGGACACCACAGCAGTTGTACTACGCCGTACAGAGTTTGGTCCATGAACCTGTATTTTGTGTTTTTCATGGGCCTTTCGGGAGCCCTCATCAACATTGTCCCAGTGGGCTTTGACTAAGGGTTGTATGAGGATAGATTCCCGCAAGCTCTGTGACGGTGATTTAGATGGTCAGTGTTGCTCATGGACCTTGCAAAATGTTTGTCCAGCCATCAAATACCTTTCCTCTCTTCCACCACCTTTGCTATCTGCATTCTCTTTCCCTCACATACCCTATCACACACTGTGTGACCTCCTCTTACTTACCCTACCACATGCTTTGTTCAGCCACCCACCCCCCTCTATTCCTGCCCATGCATTGGTCCCCCACAATCTGTACCCCTTCCTTTCTAACCTCACCCTCTGTATCCTACTCACCCACTGTACTTCCAGCCTCTGTACTCTCAGCAACCCTACTGCACCCTGTCCACTCTGTTTACCTGTATTCATTCACTGTATCCCCACCCACTCAACTCCCACCCATTCTCCTTATCGATGTGTCAGGCAGTGTATGTTTTCTTAAGCCACCTGGAATTTTTTTCACTGACCCAATGATTATTATATGTGAAGACAACAACAGTGCAGTGTGCAGAAATGTTGTATGGAACATAGTGCATATGATGCACTGCATATGAGGGTAAAGAACAACTGTAAGTAATTATATTTTGTAAAGTATGTTGTCCAATATTTTCTTTTTTCTTACAAACAGAGAAGTGCAAAATGTTACCCCTTTCACTGTATCTAAGTGGCCATACCTAATTTGATGCTTATTGCTAATTGTAAGCCAACTAACAACATTATTCTATTTAAAATGTTCATATTCATTATATAATCACTGTGCACATATAACTGTGCCCAGGGTATTGTCTCCACTTCTGAGCACCTACAGTATCCCACCTTCTCTATATTCACTCAACTTACTCCCAGCGTCTTGACCCCCACCATACTGCTACTCAAACTATTTATGCTTCCACATCCTACTCCCATCACCTATTATAGTCTACATATCTTAAAATGTAACTTACAAATACTACTGAGTGCACACATATATGCATATGTTTTAAAACATACATTTGTAACCGCGGCTACTGCTGCAGCCAATTAGTTGGTGAGCTTTGTGGCGCGGTTAAGTCAGCAACGACTAGAGGGCATATTCGAGCTATGAATGGGGTCCATAGCCGCGGCTATAAAGAAACAATTGTGAAAAATTCATTTCCGCAGCAGAAACTGCATAAATTAGATCATCTAAGATGTTGTGATCTTTTAGTGCAGTTTGTGTTTTATTTTATTCTATTTTTATAACTTAGAGGTTAGCCCTGAAAATGGCGGTTTTGGGGGAGAAGGAGGGAGAAAGGTGGTGCTGGGAAGAGAAGAACTGGTTGGGTCTTGTCGTTGACAAAGCCATACAGTTCTGTTCCCAATCCAATTGGTTGGTGCGGAAAGCATGACAGTCATCGTCACCCAATTGGTGAATAGTGCATGTGTGGATTTCACAATAGGGTATTGGCGTAGCTGTGCTAACTTACTGCATCACCCGATTGGCTGAAACTGTGCACGTGGTTATAAATCATGTGTAGGCATGTAAGTGCTGTGTGCAATCCATTTGGTTGGTGCAGAAGGCATGAATGCATGCAGCCACGCCAATGAAAGTCGTTGCCTGATTGGTCAATGCCGCACAGACAGATTTCATCATACGGTGTGGGTGTAGCCGTGTTAACGAACCGCGCCACCTCGTTATTTTGGGCCTTTTCTTTGATGCAAGTATTTAGTGCATGGAATCCTATTGGTGGACATTCTCATTGATGGGGCTACATAGTGCGCACCCTCAGATTGGTTGGCGTGAATGATTGTAGCTGCAATAACAAACTGCACTGAAAGGGGCCCCTAAGGGTCCCTTACGTCTATGGAAACAAGGCGAGTCACCACACACGATAAATACGCCAGACACAAGGTTGTATTCCCAAAGCTAGAGTTTATTGCAAAGCAAAAGTCTCAGTTGGCCAACTCGGTCTCACGCCCCGAGACGTGTATCTCTACACCTCGAGGGACGCAAGATAGTGAATTACGTACATCAGTTACATATATACAAAATGCATATCAAACAATCTCTTTGAACTTGGTCTGATGATGGACACTTTCGACAACTATGACACCTTCAAATATCTATTATAGTAACAATTTGCAATTTGTGAGTGCGGAGGCATCTTTCAGTTGTTGAACAGAACACAGCGCTTCTGTTCCTAGAAGCGAGCAACATACGGGGGGGGGGGGAGTTGGATTCCAGACCTTGCTATCTATGAGGTGTTATTCGTGTCCTGGGAGCCGACACGCTCTAATGGGGCTCAGCAAAGGGGGGCCGTAAGAAGAGCATAATTCAAGCCTTTAGCTGCTTTATTCTAACATATTCTACCATATAACAAGACTGACTGGCAGCTGCGAAATGATTAAATGCCCTGCAGCTCTGCTTCAAGGCTACATTCGAGAGGGAACCGGGCATTCTTTCTGGCGCTGCCTACGTTGTGTTTCAACGAACTCTTGTTATCCTCGCGGCCCTCCGGCCTTGTCCTTTTACATGCAGACAACAATGTTTTACAGTCGAGCAGTGTAAGGAGAAAATGTACTGCGAAGCAATAAGAACAGAAAGCAATGAGCAATGGTAGATAACAAAATGGTGATTCTTGTTACATCAAAATGGCTGTTCATTGGCAAACCCGGAAACCTATATTCTGTCATATTGTGCATGAGACGGTTGGCCCACGGCCATCAAAATACGTTTGCGGTCACATATGAGAGGTATCCATTTTTCTAGAATGACAAACCCTCCTTTGGCCGTATGCCGAACGTCTCATCTATTTATTGAAACCTCCTCTAATGATGATAAGTCTGAAGTACTTATGTCTGAATTTTGCATGCTATCGTTAACATCATCATTTTCATCAATATCTATAGCCATCAATTCTTTTACTGTTTTCATCTCATTTGTGTCTTGGTCAGCCCAACCATGAGTTTGTTTTCTTTCTGTCATCAAATGCATACATCCCTTAGTACATCCCTCAGTTACCTCAGTGCAAACTATTGGTAGGCAGTGTATGCAACAACAGCACGTTATGAATATTCCAAACACCACTACTAATATCGAAATCAACTTCCATCCCCAAGAACGCAGTATTCCCCAAAACCAAGACCCTATTCCCCAGCCTCCTTCTCCAGTAGAGTGTTCGGAACTTAGGACATGCATTTTCTTTATTGCTTGAAAGATTGTAGGGGAATAATCATCTACATATACACAACACGCTGATCCCACTATTTTGCAAATTCCCCCACGATCAACCAGGATCACATCGAGAGCCATTCTATTTTGCAGCGTCATTAACCTGATTCCTCTTTCTTCCAACGTCATGTTAAATAGTATATCTGTCGTTGTGTTTATGGTATTTTTTAGTATTCTGGACAGCTGCCTTATATTACAGGCGTTCACTATCTGCCCCAAGAATGGAATGAATGATTTTGCTACGTCAGTTGCTATCAAAACACCTTCGCTACTCCTTTTGCCTCTAGATCTGGATAGTCTAGCCATGTCTGCTGTTTCTAAGAGGAACACTCCTGGGAACAGTAGACCTAGGTAACATGTACCTCCCCAGTTTCTGGGCAACCACGGATATGCCTTCTCTCCGCATATAAGATAAACTGGATCTCCCACATATACTGGTTCTATTTCCCATTTCAATACCACTGTATTCATGCACCCAGTAAATGTTCCGACTGAAAAGGAGCCTTTTTTTTAGACAAAAAGGGACAGTTCTTGGGTTATAATTCACCATGTAAGAAGGGGGAACTGCATCTTTGTCCCCGTCTGTTCTTACACGAAACGTCATCACAGATGTTTTAAATGGTGGGGACAATCTATCTTGTCTATTTTGTCGGGTTATCTTTCGCATATTTTTCCTCGTAGACTCTGGGGCCAGTACTTGTGCTTTATGGAATATGGAACAACCCACAGGCTTCATTCTTATTTCCTCAAACACATTCAAGTTGGTTCTGTCTAATTGACCCGTACTACTCTCATTCCATTTCCCATAGAACATTGCACTTAAAGATGCACTGCATGCAGAACTTAATGGTAATGGCTGTAGATACCAACCTATCCCCTTCCCAGCATGCTGCGGTAAATGGGCACATACCCAGCAATTTGTTTTCTTCCAAATTGCATGTGTCATGTTCATAATTAATAACAACGTGTTGTTACCAAACCCTTCCCTGTGTCTTTCTTCCATTGGGGACAGGGTATAAGTAATCACCTGAACCGGGTTTTCAGTAGTGGATATATTAACTATTGGTAAAAACATTTCTAATGGGTGTATCGATTCCACATACAATAATATTAGGGCTGTCGTTATTGGTGCTACCACGCTCCTATAGCACATAATTATTGTCAGTGCCAGCATACAATTCTTTTTACCATGCGTTTTTCTTAAGCTTACAGTCTTTATAATTGACTCATTCTCAGCAGTGGTGCAGGAGGAGGCTGGAACCAGTCCCGACATGTTTCTCATCGTCCTTCTTCTTCCTTATTACAGTTCGTCGTGGATATCTCTCTTCGTTGCACTTGCTCTGATGTCAATAAGTTCAACGGAATTGTCACAGTTCAGTTCTGCCACTCCTTTATAGCCTGGATTTGCTTATTTATTTTTAGGCAAGATCACTAGTCCTTTCTCATACTGCTCAGAGGACTTTTGAACAGTTATCTTATTGCCTTAGTACCATGTGCGCCCAGCTTGTCCACTCTGGTTCAGGACACATGTACTTTTTATGATCGCATCGAGGATCCGTGAGTCTTGAATTGTTCGACTTGCACAATTCTCACGCTTCTCTCCTCTACACCTCTAGTTCCTTCGCCGTCCATGAGCAGAACCAGAGGTTGATATAAACGCCAAAGAACTGTGGATCACTTTGTCTTTCGAGGCTGCAAATTGTATCGCCTCACTCCTGGTATTGTGTGATCCGTGAACAGTGCCGGTGCACTTCCAGATTCAGGCTCAAAGTCAGCCTGTGGCGCTACTGCAGGTGCTGGTGTGCGCCGCGCCAGTGATGCAGATTCGGTCTTTGGCGTGCTGGCAAGTGCTGGTGGGCGCCAAAGGGGTACACGTTTCGTTTCTGCTGGTATTTGCAAGGCAGATTTCGTGTTGGCCAACAGTTATGTCGATTCTGCTGGGCAACGTTGGGGCACTTTTTGCCCTTACCCTTTTTTGGCAGTCTTCTCAGGCTTTGTTTCGAGTTTCACTTCTCGTTTGGGCAGATTTGGTGGCGGCTTACTGGCAACAGTTTCTTCCGTTTCTGGGACCGCTGTCTCTTTCCGGTCATCTGGGTCAGGCAAGTCTTTCAGTGACATTGGAACCTTTTTGGCATGGGTGGCATGGATCCACGACTTCCGTCCATCCACCCGTATCGCTGTCTGCGTTGCCAAGAGTACTTGATAGGGGCCACGCCACCTAGGTGCTAACAATGACTTTCTTTCAAAATGTTTAAGCAGCACCCAGTCTCCTGGCTCCAGCACGTGCCCCAGACCGGTGTATCTCACTGGTAATGCCTCCTGCACCTGCTGATGAATCAAACGCAATTTCTGCATTAAAAGGCCACAATAAGTACTAAAGGCAGGATGTTCTACCTCTCTAAGTCATTTTAGCTGAGGTGCGCACCAAACATTTGCCGGCCTCCCCATTACGATTTCGTACGGGGAGAGCCCAGTTTTAGCCTGTACATAACAGCGCTATTGGTAATGCATCCACCCAACTCAACTTGTTGAACTATGGAATCTCTTATTGATCTGAAGACCCGCACATATCTGTAACACCACTGGACCCACAAAATGCGGGCCATTATCTGACCATAAGACACGGGGCAAGCCAAAACAGGAAAAATATTCCTTAAGCATTACTTTTGCCGTGCTCATTGCTGTGCAGTCCTTTAAGGGATATGCCTCCACCCACTTACTGAATGCACATATCACCACTAAGACATATTTCAAATGTTGGCATCTCTCCATCTCTATGAAATCAAAATGGATCACCTCAAAAGGCATAGAGGGCGGGCCAAAACTGCCTATTGAAGTCACTGTTCCCTTTCCTACATTGTGTTGTAAACACGTGATACAGTTCTGCACCAACCCCTCTGCATTCTTGTTTATGTTTACATTCTGCCATACTGTAGATAGGTGTTGTATTATCTTTTTCGCACAGAGATGGGTAGGGCTGTGGGCCATTGTGACCATTGAATTCACATAGGAATTTGGCAACATCCAGTTTCTAGTTCCCTTGTCCACCCAACAACCTTCCAGATCTAACTCAGCAGAGCCCTCTGCCCACCCTTGTATTTCATCGGCTGTAGCTTCGGCCTGCATTTCTTTGACAGTGGCAACTCCATTTTCTATCATACAGGGTACTTCCTCAGTCTGAACCGTCATCATTTTGGTATTTAAATCAGTGGCAGTTTATTTCGCAGTTCTGTCTGCAAACGTGTTTCCCTCTCCTACTTTGCATGTTACCTTTTTGTGTGCCTCGCATTTCACTATTGCTAGCCATTTTGGAAGCGTGAGTGCAGACACCAATCGTACAATCAAAGGGCCATGTTGAATTCTGGCACCATGTGATGTCAAAAACCCTCTCTCAGCCCAGAGTCGACCAAAGTTATGCACCACTCCAAAAGCATACTGACTATCAGTATATATATTCACATTCAAATTTTCAGCAATCTCGCAGGCTCTGGTAACCCTATTATCTCTGCAGCTTGTGCCAAGCTGTAGGGGATTCTTTTGCTTTCTACAACGCTCTCTAGGGTAGTGATAGCGTACGCGGCGGTTGTCGTACCGCCAGGTAATTTAAAACATGAGCCGTCACAAAATAACTCTCCATCTGGCTCTTTCTGTGGGGTATCACTTAAATCAACTCTCCCCTTGGTTTCTTCCTCAGTGACCATTAAGCAATCGTGGGGGAGTGATTCATTCTCCCCTAATTTCATTTATGGGTAGTGGCATTAATTCTGCAGGATTCAAAGAGCTAGACCTCATAATTTGGATATGGGGCGCAAACAAGATAATCTCATATCTTGTCAATCTAGCAGAGGTGAGGTGTTGCGTCTGTGTCCTATTCCATAGAACGTCTATGGCATGTGGCACCATCAGAATTAAAGTATGCCCCAATACCATCCCTTCCGTTTGTTTCACTGACACAGCAGCTGCCGCGACAGATCGCAAACATTGTGGTAGTGCGCGCGCTACAGGGTCCAGCGCAGAAGAAAAATAGCCGCATGGCCTATTTCTTCCACCTTGTTCCTTTGACAAAACCGCCAATGCACATCCTTCACTTTCACACACAAACAGTCTAAAAACCTTCTCATAATTCGGCGTCCCCAAAACTAGAGCCGAACATAATGCAGTTTTCAATTGATCAAATGCTTTCTGACATTCCTCATCAAACTGTAAAGGCATAACCGCATCCTTTCTAGTCAAATTCACCATCGGTTTCACAATTAACGCAAAATTAACAATCCATTGTCGGCAATATTAAGCCATGCCTATTATGGCTCTGACTCCTTTCTGTGTCGCATACAAGAAATACTTTCTATGCGTTCTGGCGTTAGCCTTCTCCCTTCTTTCGAAAGTAGGTAGCCCGAATAGGCCACCTCCTTTCGATTATATTGAAATTTCTTCAAACTAGCTTTATGGCCATGGCCATGTGCCGCTAGATGTGACAGTAGTAATGCAGTGATTTCTTTACAAATCTCCTCTGTGTCAGCAGCTAACAATGGATCATCTATGTATTGCAAGAGTACACAACCCACTGGTAATTCTAGCATGTCTAGCTGCTCTTTCAATGCTCTACTGTAAATACTCGGACTTTCCGTGTAACCTTGCGGAATCCGCGTGAATGTAACTGCTCGTCCTCCTAATGTGAACGCGAACAAATATCTGCTGTCCTTGTCCACTGGAATGCTGAAGAACGCGTTTTTTAGATCAACTACACTCAAATATTCTGCGGAAACAGGTATCATTGTCAATATCGTAGTGACATCTGGCACTAAAGGAAATTGTGGATCTACTACCTTGTATAGCGCGCGCAAATCAATTATAAAACGGTATGGTACTTCATTGCCTCCTTTTTTATAAACTGGAAGAATCGGGCTGTTGCTTGTACTGCCTGTAATTTCTTCAATTACCCCTAATTTCACCAAATCTGTAACAATACTCTTCAATCCTTTCTCACCTTCAGCCAAAATTCTGTATTGGGGAATTTGCGGTAGGGTAACACCTTCTTTCAAAATGATCTTTACTGGCTCTATTTTCAAGCATCCTACATCGTTGTCATGCATTTCCCATATACAGGTTGGCACTTGACTTAGTTCTCCTGGTAAAGTTTCAGACATGAATTCTGACACAGGGGCATCTTGTGGCCAAATCGTTAGGAACACCCTGTCTGCCGTGCAATGTATAACGGAACCTAATTTTTTCAACAAATTTAATCCCAACAGGTTCTCCCCACAATTTTCTGTTAAAAGGAAAGGACAGTGTTCAGTGAATGGTCCTATAGTAACTGGGACTCGTTGGGACACTGGGTTTATGACTGGTGTACCTGCGAACCCTACGGAAACATTCTTTTGCCCTGACAGTGGTATATCCGGAACCAAGTGGTGGTCTATTGAACACTTTTGCGCTCCTGTATCTACAAGAAAGCGGTGCTCCTCATTGCCGACTCTCATATTTACCTAGGGTCCTCTCTGATTCACAGGAATAGACACTGGTTCCGACCCCTGTACTGGGCTGTCCTATTGGGGAAATAACACATTGTCCGATGTGTAATTATTACTGTTACTGTAATACGTGGTTGGCTGTGTATCGAAAACGTTCCCACTCTTTCCTCTATTTCCCCCACTCTGGTTTCCATACTGTTGGCTTTGCTGTCCCTGACTCTGGTTAGGGGCACTTTGGTTTTGGGCTTGGTTTTGATTACCTCCATTATTGTGGTGCTGCTGCATACTATTCCTATTTGGTCCATTCGCTCCTTGGTGTCCTCTATGCTGTCTCCTCTGACCAGACCCATTTCTATTCTGCAGATGCGGACATTGCGCTCGCCAGTGTCCTTCCTCCTTACAATACGCACACTGATTTGGTCCCACTGTTCCCCCATGCATATTCGAATTACTCCTTCCTTTTGCGTTCCCTCTCCCTCTATTGTGTCCTACTACTTGCTGCAGTAGTACCCGTGTTTCAGATTTACCCTATCCTTCTCCTCTTTCTCTTTTTCCGCAGTCACTCTGTGCTCATAATATTGGGCCATGTGTAATACTTCGCCCAGCGTTTTTGCTTGCCATGCACTCTCTGATGTCATTATTAGATCCTGGATTGGAAGTTTTAACACCCTCACATATTTGTCAACAAATAACCTCTTTCCCGCTTCCGAGCTCACATCCTGCCCACTGAAGTATTTAAATACTTCTTCAAATCTGTTAAAATAATCTGTAGCTAACTCATCCTTGCCTTGTACGCATGCAGTCAATTTGTCCCATTGAATTCTTTAGTCTGGGACAATTTCTTTTAATTTCTGTACTATGCATGCTGGTAATGCTACCAGGTTCGGTCCCGGTGTTCCTCCAACCGCTTTATTCCTGTCTTCTATTATCAAGTCCGCCCATGGGGCGCCAAAGGTTGTTGTGTCATCCACCTTTCTTATTTGTTTCCATATGTCTGTTGGCAGGATCACAAGGAATATTAGGTCTATGTCACCCATGGTAAGCACGGATGATTGCAGGCAGGACTCTACTTCCTTACCCTGCAGGATTCTTTCTTATATCAGGAATCGTCTGCTTTATGTTGTTCACCTCCTGTCTGGAAAAGGGGACATGCACATGTTGGGCGGTATAATGGGCTGGAGTTACCTGCGCCGCTACATTGCCCGCTGCAGGAACCTCTACTTTGGGCGCAAAGGTAGGTGGGACCACTCTCATAGGAAATGCCCCACTTACTGTCCCTCCCCCTTCTCTCGTGTGTAACAATATTCCCAGATCAAGCGATAGGGCTGTTTCTCTTGTCCCTCGCTCTAGTGCTCTTTTATATACTGCCATTATTTCGGGTGGGCGGCCTTATTGTTTTTAATATCTTTGTCTAATAAATGTTCAGCCATCGACTGCAGTGCTTTTCTTTTCATGGGCATGGAATATTCATCAAATATCTCATGTATCTCCATTGTGGGGATACTGGGATCCGACATCCATCAAAACGCTTCTCGTATACATACTTTTAACTTGTCGCCCCTCTGCACTGACGACATTGAATGTCGTCGTATTTACGGCTCTACAGTTTCCTTCCTATGTCTCCCGATATCCCTACTCCTGTACCCAGGTGTAGTAAACATTTCGGCATAATCATTATCTAATTCATCTTTAAGTTCAAAAAGTCCATATACATGTTCTCTCACTTATTCATCCGTCTCCATACAGCGTGCTAATGCATTCAAATCTAACAATCAGTGCAGTGGTAATTTCCCAATTAACTGTTTCGATTTCTCCACCAAATATTCACCCATGCATTCCAACACTACCTGTCTTTCGTTGCTTCTTCGGAAGTCATACATCGAGGCCAATGCTGCCGTTCCATCATTCCCGTCTATATACATTTCTGCCTGTTGCTGCAATTCCACCTTGCTTTCTTTGCTGATCGCGCTGCGAGTTACCCTCGTGCATCCCCGTTGTTCAGTCCCGCCTCTCGCCCCCATGGTTTCAATTTCAACCCCGGGAGGAACGGACGGTACCAAGTCTGCGTCTAAGGCGGGAGGTGCGGATGGGACAATGGGAACAGGGAGTGTCTGTTGTGGGCCTGGTTGACTAATAGGAAGTGTTACGTGCGCGGTCTGTGGCTGTGGGAGGGCTTGAGCTACCGGAGGGATAGTTTGGGCTACGGGCGGGGTTTGGGCACTAGTTACTGACGTGGTTGGCCTTAATTCTGATCTTGGGCCTTGTTTTGTATGAGTCAATATGTTTTCTATCAATTCATCTGCTATATGTAATTCTCGTTGTGGGTATATTCTTTCTATATTCAACTGGTCACGTCTACCTGACCTTCTTAGACTCTCCGTCCACTCCTCCTCTTCCTTTTCTTCCGCTACTTCACCTTTCGATTTATGCCTGCGCGCATGCTTCGCTCTACTTCTAAATCGGAGCATTGCTTCCTTTCTCCAGTCTTTAACAATATCAAATGCTGCAGGACGCACTTTCTTTCTTATCAACACCCTTTCCAAGTAATCTATTCTCGCTATCTCAAAACTACCATTAATCGGCCACTGATGATCTTGTTGCTTTCTGGTTTGCCTATGCCAAGTCTCACAGAATATTATCGCACCCACACCATACTTCACATACATCTCATATGCTGACATTCCCCCAGGTGGTGCAATTTGGCCATCTTCCAAAGATTGTCTACCACAGTGGAAAAACCCTGCTAGGGTGGACAATACCCCAGGCATGTTTCAACCTTCCCCCTGGTTAATGAACCTTACCTAGGGCGTTTGATTTTGCAAAGTCAACTCTCAACCAACATCAGGATTACTTTGAATCGGGGAATGACTCACCTGATAAATCAAGTTGTCTGTATACTGACGCACCAAATGACGTCGTGTCTGCATTTCTTGGCTTCTGCCTCGTTTCGGGACCCTCGCCTCCTTGTTCTCTAGCTAGGCACGTCGACCAGGGATCTGATGTGTGCAGATCTGCAAAGGAGTCTCTCATCACTTCTACAGAGCGCCCCAAACACCTCTTGATCCCGACTCGATCGCCCCGTCCTCGCCGTTCTCCGCCTTACTCAATTACAACATATGCGAT
Organism: Ambystoma mexicanum; assembly: GCF_040938575.1. Lineage (NCBI taxonomy): Eukaryota > Metazoa > Chordata > Amphibia > Caudata > Ambystomatidae > Ambystoma > Ambystoma mexicanum. The sequence goes on from NC_090928.1 coordinate 745,761,951, forward strand.
GGAACAAGTGGGGGAGGGTCCCTATTCGGGCGCCATCTTGAAAGGGGCCCTTAGGCGTCCCTTACGTCTATGGAAACAAGGCGAGTCACCACACAGGATAGATACGCCAGACACAAGGTTGTATTCCCAAAGCTAGGGTTTATTGCAAAGCAAAAGTCTCAGTTGGCCAACTCGGTCTCATGCCCCGCGACGTGTATCTCTAGACCTTGAGGGACGCAAGAGAGTGAATTACGTACATCAGTTACATATATACAAAATGCATATCAAACAATCAGCTATGAGATGTTTAACAACCCCCTTTATTGGGTTTCTTTGAACTTGGTGTGATGATGGACACTTTCGACAACTATGACACCTTCAAATATCTATTCTAGTAACAATTTGCAATTTGTGAGTGCGGAGGCATCTTTCAGTTGTTGAACAGAACACAGCGCTTCTGTTCCTGGAAGCGAGCAACATACGGGGGGAGAGTTGCATTCCAGACCATGCTATCTATGAGGTGTTATTTGTGTCCTGGGAGCCGACACGCTCTAACAGGCCTCAGCAAGGGGGGCCTTAAGAAGAGCATAATTCAAGCCTTTAGCTGCTTTATTCTAACATATTCTACCATATAACGAGACTGGCTGGCAGCTGCGAAATGATTAAATGCCCTGCAGCTCTGCTTCAAGGCTACTTTCGGGAGGAGCTGGGCATTCTTCCTGGCGCTGCCTACGTTGTGTTTCAACAAACTCTTGTTATCCTCGCAGCCCTGCGGCCTTGTCCTTTTACGTGCAGACAACAATGTTTTACAGTCAAGCAGTGTAAGCAGAAAATGTACTGCGAAGCAATAAGAACAGAAAGCAAAGAGCAATGGTTAGAAAACAAAATGGCGATTCTTGTTACATCAAAATGGCCGTTCATTGGCAAACTCGGAAATCTATATTCTGTCATATGGTGCATGAGACGGTTGGCCCACGGCCATGAAAATACGTTTGCGGTCACATATGAAGAGCATGAAGGCCGTAAGAAGAGCATAATTCAAGCCTTTAGCTGCTTTATTCTAACATATTCTACCATATAACGAGACTGGCTGGCAGCTGCGAAATGATTAAATGCCCTGCAGCTCTGCTTCAAGGCTACTTTCGGGAGGAGCTGGGCATTCTTCCTGGTGCTGCCTACGTTGTGTTTCAACAAACTCTTGTTATCCTCGCAGCCCTGCGGCCTTGTCCTTTTACGTGCAGACAACAATGTTTTACAGTCAAGCAGTGTAAGCAGAAAATGTACTGCAAAGCAATAAGAACAGAAAGCAATGAGCAATGGTTAGAAAACAAAATGGCGATTCTTGTTACATCAAAATGGCCGTTCATTGGCAAACTCGGAAATCTATATTCTGTCATATCGTGCATGAGACGGTTGGCCCACGGCCATCAAAATACGTTTGCGGTCACATATGAGAGGTATCCATTTTTCTAGACTGACAGCGTGCCTTCTTGTTAGCACAGCTTTAAAGTGCACACAAACCCATGAGTCGGCACGGAAGACGCAAATGCGTGTAGCAGCGTTAAAGGACCGTGTCGCCTAATTCTTGTTGACAGGTCACCAAGTCATTTGTAGGAGTGTAAGCGGGGCGCAGACTCTGATTGGTCGATGGTTTAGGCGTGACTATGTCATTACGTATGGGCGTACCCACTATATGAGATTCGCATTCTGATTGTTTGTTTTTGTAGCCGTGGCTACTCATGGCACCCAAAGACACCTCTTTTTTTTTTCTCATTGCTTTTTGTCTCTTGGTGGGTGAACCTGCTTGTGATCCTCCAGGAACTTTTAAAGAATAGTATCCTCATTTTTCCATTCCTTTCTTACCTATCTTGTCCCTATAACTTTGTGCTTTGTCCAGTCATTTATAGTTCATGTTTTTTTTGGCTTGTTATATTTATTGTTTTCGTTTTAAGTGGCAGAGTCCTTTTTGTGTTGTGTTTTTTATGGTTTGGTTTCATCCTCCCTGATCCCACATTTTAGTATGTCTGAGACCAGCAGTGATGAAGAGGTGTTGTGGTTCTGTATTGTCTTACCTCCACATAAGAAGCAGTGTGCCCAAAAAACTGTTGCTGATAGCTAGCAGTATTTTCATGTGAAGGAGCAACAGAGTAAGAAGGAGATTGAGGAAATTCAGTGTGTTTTCTGTGGGAAGGTGTTGCAGAGGGGACCTTCCAATAGCATCAGAAAATGTGGTACCTCTTGATTGAGTCAACACCTCGTCTAGGTCCATTGGGACAATGTGGAGGAACCCTATAGGGAGGCTAATTTCGATCACAAGGTGATAGCCCATGGTCCACAATCTGCACACCGGTATATGCCGACCAAAAGCACCTCTGCGCCAATGCCTTCCACTTCTGTTGTTTCCTTTGTTTCATCCACCACCACCCAACCTCAACCCATCCTGCCTGCACCCGATATGGAGGACTGCCAGGTAATGTGTTTGAGATGTCACAACTGGAATGTGGTGGGAGATGCTACCCTAGATGGTTGGAGAAAGGCCATTTAGAATGTCAGGCCAGTTGCTGCTGCTAGGAATATGTATTGATTAAGTGGCCATAAAAGAAATGCATAGAAAAGTAAATGTTCCTTTTTTTACCCTTTGTTACATGTGTCATTCCTAATGTTTTCCACCTCCCACTTCCATCCTCCGCCTTCACTCTCATCCAAAATGGGCCAGGTTTTCAGTTTTATAAGTAGATAATACAAACACAGACAATATAAATGGATCAATAATCTTTAATTGGTCCTTCTAATACAGTTTATGCCAAAAAGCACATATATTTATGTTTTTATTTTAGCCGCAGTTAGCCTTTATGGTAGCCGCGGGTACAATGACAGTAATGACAGTAGCACGGCAACCACTGAATGTTATGTTAAGCTATGTTGTGCAATGATATTTCCTATAGCCACGGCTGTCAAAACAAGTTTTTAAAAAAAATTACATGTGTATATATGTGTGTGGTAGGTAGTCCTGAAATGTTCTATTTTGAAATATATTGAGTGTAGTGTGTGTGCAAAATTACTGTAACACTTTAATGACTTTCTCTTCATTTACAATAAATGTAACTGTGAACATTTTTTAAGTTAAATAAGTACACAAATAAGGTTGTTTGTAAAAGAAATGTTAGGGGTAAGTGGTTGTGGAATATATGGAATTACAAAACCCATGAAATTCAAGGAAAACCTTTAGTTGCAGGGACATTAATGTGAGCAATATATTGTACAAAACCCTTCAAATTCAAGGAAAAAACTTTAGATGCAGGGACGTTAAGGTGAGAACTTAATGCAACAAAACCCCTGAAATTCAGCTAAAGACACCTTAACTTTGCGCCCCCTGTTGATCAGGCTATGACAACAATGAAAATAATGATAACATCACAGAACCATCACTGATGACATCACTAATTACATTACAACAGTAACCAGCACTAAGCATGGCCTTCACTGTATATTATATACACTAACCACCCACTGCCATGGTCTTCAATACAATACTGGCTAGTGGCCACTGCCTTTGACCGTGCCTACTGTATATTCTAACATATTAATGGGCACTAGCCATGGCTAAAGGCCACAGCTACAGCTTTCGACCTTGACCACTGTATATTTCAAAACAGTAACGAGCTACTAGGCATGGCTTTGAGCCATGCCCACTGTATATTTTACAGCACTAACAAACCACTAGGTATTGTCTTTGGTGATGACCAGTGACCACAGCCTTTGTCATGGCCAAGTCCACGGCCTAAATTGTTATTAAAATTATTAAGGTTTTTATGAGCTAACATATTAACATATTAATTATATTATGTCTAACGCCATTATTGAAGTAATCTGCTTTGTGCAATGCAATTAGTGTTGTCACCAGTGATGCCATCTATGAGTCATCAGTGATGTCACTTTTGATGTCATCATTGTGCTCATAGGCTGCGCAACAGGTGGCGCGAAGTTAAGGTGGTTTTAGATGAATTTCAGGGGTTCTATTGTGTGAAGTTCTCACCTTAATGTACCTGCAACTAAAGTTTCTTCCTTGAAAATATACATACATACATACGACTTCAATTGAACCCCAACAGCTCCCCTAAACTCCACTACAGCACCTCTCCCACTGATCATTTTATTTAAAAAAAGAAGAAATAAAGGAAACATTAGAGTTTTGTGAAAACAATGTAAAACTCAGATTCTTTTCTGTCTTCTTTTCTCAGCAGAGACACAGCACCTACATTACATTTCACCAAAGTGTGCTGACAAGAACAGGGGAGATGTTGCTGACATGTTCCGGTAACGCAGGATCACACCGGATCTGCTGTCTTCTGCTTCTGCTGGGGCTGCTTATATGCCTGGTCCTGCTGCTGGTCACATGAGGCTATGATTCCTCTTAAAGGCTTACACGTTTTGGATGCACTTGCTAAAACATAAAAAGCATGATCAATCCGCCCCTAACGTATTCGTAATACCAATTAAATAGGGCCTCATTACGAGTCACCCGGTCTGGAAATAATGGTGGCAGTAAACCCGCCACCACCGTTGTTTCCGGACCGGGTGATCTCGAGTTCTGCAGGCGGGAGGTGTCCTTCCTGCCAGGTCTGACCTGGCGGGTTTAACACCACCTGCCTGCAGGCAGACGTGGAAACACCGGCACCATCACAAGATGGTGCCGGTGTTTCCACTTCCCCATTCCCATTGAGTCCTATTGGACTCAATGGGAATCGGGATTTACCAAATTCTGCATCTGGAATCACGGAGGCGGAATGGTAATATGAGTCCGCCGGTAACCTGCCGTAATTTCAGGCATGGTTACTGCCGGACTCGTAATGAGGGCCATAGTCTTTAAAAAGTGATTCTTATCAAAATAAAAGAGCTCAGGTAGTATGTGCCAGTCGTCCACTCAATGGAGTTTAAACCGAGAATGCTGCTTTTCCTGTCTATGTGAAATCCAGTGAGTCTTTCTTTGCTATTCATTATCCTCTGTATCTTCTGATGCAGACGGCTACGTGGCATTAAAAACTGATGCATTGTTGCACCTCTTCATTCTGCATAATACATCCTGTTAGCATTAATACAAGCATTTTGTATAACAAGCAATAAAAACGTGTTTGCATTAAGTAAAAAAAAAAAATATTATGATTGAGACAGATCAATTGTATCAGAGAGCAACCTACACACATCTCAAAAAGACTCATTGAACAAGGTGTTTAGTCATCAGTGTTCCAAACAGCTCCTCTAAACTCCACTACAGCACCTCTCACAGTGATCATTTTATTTTAAAAAAAAGAAGAAATAAAGGAAACATTAGAGTTTTGTTAAATCAATGTAATACTCAGATTGTTTTCTGTCTTCTTTTCTCAGCAGAGACACAGCAGCTACATTACCTTTCACAAAAGTGTGCTGACAAGAACAGGGGAGATGTTGCTGGCATATTCCGGTAACGCGGGATCACGCCGGATCTGCTGTCGATGCAGAGTCAGGTGTCTTGTGGCTTCTGCTGGGGCTGCTATTATGCATGGTCCTGCTGCTGGTCACATGAGGCTATGATGCCTCTTAAAGGCTTACACGTTTTGGATGCACATGCTAAAAAATAAAATGCATGATCTATCCGCCCCTAACGTATTCGTAATACCAATCAAATAGGGCCTCATTACGAGTCACCCGGTCTGGAAATAATGGTGGCAGTAAACCCGCCACCACCGTTGTTTCCGGACCAGGTGATCTCGAGTTCTGCAGGCGGGAGGTGTCATTCCTGCCAGGTCTGATGTGGCGGGTTTAACACCACCCGCCTGCAGGCAGACATGGGAACACCGGCACCATCACGAGATGGTGCCGGTGTTTCCACTTCCCCATTCCGCATCCGGAATTCCCGGGTCACCGGGGTCGTAATGCCCCGGTAATTCTGGGAATCACGGAGGCGGAATGGTAATACGAGTCCGGCGGTAACCTGCCGGAATTTCAGGCACGGTTACTGCCGGACTCGTAATGAGGGCCATAGTCTTTAAAAAGTGATTCTTATCAAGATAAAAGAGCTCAGGTAGTGTGTGCCAGTCGTCCAGTCAATGGAGTTTAAACCGAGAATGCTGCTTTTCCTGTCTATGGGAAATCCAGTGAATCTTTCTTTGATATTCATTATCCTCTGTGTCATCTGATGCAGACAGCTACGTGGCATTAAAAACTGATGCATTGTTGCACCTCTGCATTCTGCATAATACTTCCTGTTAGCATTAATACAAGCATTTTGTGTAACAAGCAATAAAAACGTGTTTGCATTAAGTAAAAAAAAATGTATTATGATTGAGACAAATCAATTGTATCAGAGCAACCTACACACATCTCAAAAAGACTCATTGAACAAGGTGTTTAGTCATCACTGTTCCAAACAAACTGCAAACTTCCAACCACTATTCCGCATCACCGGAGACTCTGCAATATATATATGTATATATATATAGATAGACCCTTTGCCTTTTATAGATCAATCACAGGCCACCATTGTATCTGACCTGTAGCTCCCTGAAATAGAATTACGTATGTATCTTATCTCCGATAGTTAAATGCAATGGGTGCAAAGGGATCAAATGTATGAGCGGCTCCACAGAACGTGCATTGCTTTGGCCCTTGTCTACCTGTGCGTGCTCCTGATTGTTACTCCGCTTATGCTTCACTGAGGCGAGACGCCTCAAACGGAAACAAGTTGAGTCACTGCATCTTTCCAAAGTGTATTCTCCTTATATATAACTCCATTTCAAGATAGCTTCTCACAGATGAAATCTTTAATGCATGATCTTTTCTCAGCGAGGCTGCTTGCTCCTTGCATTTTCCATACAAATCTGTTTGGTATTATTTGTTATGGCATCCGGGTGGGTAACCCAGGCAATTTAGGTCAGCCTTGACACAGCTATTCCATTTGATGACCACGCCGCTGAACATAGATTTACTTTTTATCAAGCAAGAGCAGTTCCTTTTGGAAAATAGATAACCAGAGAGAAAGCGTTTACTTTTTAATTGTGTGTGAAATAAATGTCATATTCGAATCTCTTGGTGTAAACAATGCGCGGCGTTAGAGTAGGGGCAATAACTAGGGTAATAACTGTCTTTGGAACTTACACTCCTTTCTTTGCATTAAGGTGACATCAGCAATGTCCCAGGACCCCTGCATAAGTTATGTTGTGACCATGGTTATGAGGGTTACCTTGACATCCTAACCTCTCTATACGCGCAGGCTCTATTTATAAAGTTTAGTGTGCCTAAAAGTCCAGCAATTCACACAGAACCGGGCTGGCATGCACGAAAGCAAACGCCCAATCTGGGGGGCTGAGCAGGGCCATCTTAAGCACTTTTGGGGCCCTGGGCATGGTCATCTTTGGGACCCCCCTCCATTAAACCAAGGGAATTAAGGGATCAAGAATACTGGCTGCGCCCCCCACCCGTCGTGCTCACAACCTATAGGTTGATATCTTGTTTTGCAGCTATCCTCCCGAGACATATATATGTATCAGGTCAGCAGCAACGTGCTCGTCTTGGAAGCAAGACAACACGGACCAGCACAGGTTCGATCCTCGGGTCCGCACTTAGAAGCCTCTGGGTATTAAGCGTGTCATAAATAACCTGTCATATCATACGTTTACTCCCTTTAAGTCCCCTTTCCCCTCTTCATTCTTGCTCTAATCAAAATGATAAACTAGTAGCATTTGAAGACCAACATTAGCAGTCTACAAAGGGGTCACTGTTCTAGTACATACAGGATACTTTTTATCAATAATATCCAGGAAGGTAGATGTAGTATTATATTAATACAGGACAGATGTAAAAGGTACATGTAACCCATAATAGACTGAGAACACACATTAGCTGCCTCACAGAATGCAAACGTGCTCATGCATGGATAGAGACCACCAATTGGAAGGAAGGAGAACGCTACAAATACTGTAGCATGGATAGTGGAGGCAGATTAGAAGCTACCAGGAAGGTGTTTTTATCCAGACAGACTGAGATTAGAAGTGGGATATGGTTTTCAAATATATCAAAGGAAAAAATACCTGTGGTGTGCGATGTAAATATGCTCACTATTAACACAGTGAAACCATGAACAAGGCTTTTATGAAAATCATACCTTGAGAAAGGAAATCACTTGGAAGGGCTGACAATGTCGAAAGGTTTAGGGACTGGCAATATTGAGTTGTTCGGCAATACAAGATTAAATGAGATGCCCAGGATCACACATTGGTTAAGGGCTGAAGCTGGGATTTGTGCCAACTATGCAATTTCTGCATTTGAACACTTTCCTTTCCAGTTCTTACCATGAACTAAACAATCTCATTTGTATAAAACAAACGGACTTGGAAAGTACAAAAATAACATTACTAAACATGACCATTTTTAAACAAAATATTATAAAAGGGTGTTATGCAAAAGGGGAATAATTCTAGCTTCATTCTCTCCATCATCAAGGGAAGTATAGAAGAACTAGCATACCAATCGATGTGATTTAACACATTTAATCTGGGTTTGTCTTTTGTATTTTAAAGCTTTAAATACTTCCAAAACAATGGCTTGTGACATTTTCATCTTTTACCAAAAAGCAAACTGTTTTTTGTGTCAAACAAGAAGACCTTAAAATATGCTTGCCTGAGGCCTGCAACATATGGTCCGCTCTCTTCTGTCTTCCAACCCTTCCACCCAAATGGCCTACATAAGAAGAAAGATCAAGTAATGGGCTAAATGATACCAGCAGCATGCAAGAAGGCAAACCTCACAGAAGACAGCACAGTAATGTAAGATATATTAGATTATTTGACTAGGATCGCTTTTATTGTCTGCTGGCAAATCCAGGATACAAACATGAATGCTGTTGTTCCATAGTCTTGAATTTGGATACTTATTCACTGCTTATACTAACAGTTTATGCCCAGGGACGTCATTTAGGGGTCGCCAGAGGTCGTAACTGCGACCTCTGATGTCTCCCTTGCGACCTCTGTGGTCACCCTTGCGATTCTAGAAAAAAAACGAGAAAAAAAACGAAAAAAAAAACGTTTTTTTCTTTTTGTAATGCAAGCTCATGGGCTGTGACCAGCACCATGTGGCTCTTTAGTTCTGGAGTGGCTGGCTTTCTTGTTAAAGCCCCCTAAAAAAAAAAGAAGAAAAGGAGTGACACTAGTCTAACACTTTCAGCACTGACCCTAAATAAGAAACTTTAGGAATACCAAATAACGTGTCTTTCTGGAATTCCATACAATAATTGCTAGACTCATTAAAGGTTTATTTCAGGCACACTTCGGGGGGTGAGTCACTGATTTAGTCCATTCTTAGGCGCCTCAACTCAGCCTTTCATCCTTCTGAGGTCGATAAATGAGTACCAACACGAGTTGGGTAATATTGGGTGTATATTTTTTCTATAATAACACATCATTATCATTTGGTCATGGACGTCTGCTTGCATTCACAGTTATTTGGTGATATGGGCCTATATACAGTGATCTTAACGATACATATGGCGATCCATTCTTGTATGAAATGTACATCACATTATAGCGATATCGTAACCATATTTTTTGTAGTGTACAATGCTATGTGATAGCACTTCCTGGTTTGTCAACGGGTGAAAGGTCGTGTTCCATCGTATCCCGCAATGTCACTTCAGGGTGGGGTTCAATGACATCACTTCCTGTGATGTCACCAGGGGTCAAGGGTTGTGTGATGTCACTTCCGCTACCCCTGGCATTTTGGTGAAACTACGTCCCTGTTATGCCATCGTTGGAGGCAATTGCCTAGGTTTTACAACACCCCATCTGAACAAATCAATTTCTAGACCTTCACCATACGGATGATATGTTAGTTTTTTATAGCAACCCCTATCTGGTACAGGTACAGTGCTGATAATAGCAGATGTTGTTCTGCAAAATCAAGTACATATGCAGGCAGGTTTATAAACTTCAGACATAGGAAAGGCTCAGCCAGCCTTGCTGGAATGTGATATTCTAGTTTTGCATATGAACACATATCTCTACAAAGGATACTTCACACAATGAGCTAACTTCGGAACCATTGTGGCACTCAGTTAGTCAATAGGCATTTCACCATTGCCTATTGCAAATAATCAGCATAATTCCCACAGAAGGAAAGAATGCTACAGAGTTGTGCTATAAGGAACACACACACACATTATGTATACCACACTGAACACAGAAAGTGATACATGATGAATTGATCAAGGCAGAATGCACTTGCCAAAACAGAAAGGCGATGGGTTTAGAGCCTTAGCAGCACCCCATAAACAGAGGCGTAGACAGGGTATGGCCTGAGCGGGCAAGACCCACCCAAAATCTGTAAATGTCCATTTGGCAGCACTGTGGGGGCATTCACAGATGTTCATGTCACTGCTGTGGGTGAAAATACATTGGGCCTCATTACACGATGTGCGGTAAAAATTGGCAATTACCGGCATGGCGCAATTAGCGTGTCCGCCCTCGCAAGAGGCCGCCAATTGCGTGTCATTCCGAGTTCGCGGGCACGAGCATAGCGCCATGCCGGTAATGACCTTACCGCCATGCCGCAAAAGTCCCCAAAAAGTCCCTTAACGGCATCGTCGAAAGCGCTGATAGCACTTCCGACCTGCCGCCACATGCAAATAGCGGTCACTGCCATTAGCATAATATTTTGCGGAACCGGAAATAGCGTCATCGCACAGGAACGGGAAAGAACACGGCGGCCATCTTTAAAAACACAATCCATTGCCATCCTCCTTATCCAGGACACCTTACCAGGAAACCCGATCAAAACTCCTTCCAGGACAGCCTAAAGATGCCCAAGGCCGTGAAAAAATCTACAGAGCGGCAACGCAAGGAGAAATTCTGCAAGGAGGAGCTTGTAATGCTGACTGAGACACTGGCGGCAAATGCACAGGTGGTCTTCTGCAACGACATGTGGCGGGAGGCCGTCCTGAAGAAGAAGGCAATCTGGGCAGGGGTTGCAACCAAGGTCAGCGCGGTAGGCACGACCACACGCACAGTTAAAGACTGCCGCAAGAGGTGGGATGACCTCCGGCTACGTGTGAGGAACATCCTGGCCGTAAACCGCAACCTGGCTACAGGCACAGGAGGAGGCAGCAAATCGCCTATTAAACTCTGTGAGTAGGAGGAGACCTGTGCATCCACAATCGCAGTGGAATCCATAGAGGGAGTAGGAGAAATGGAGCATGGCGTGCCCACTTCGTCCGATGGAGGTGAGTGTATGCATCCAACAATGAGCAGTGAAGTGTGTTGGGCCCCCGAATCATGTGTCCATATGAATGTCGTGTATCCTTGTACTTTACTGCTTTTTATCGTGTGTTCTGTCGTGTTTTCTGCGCAGGAGTTCATGTGGGACTCCTGGCGGTGCAGCTCTCTTTCTTTTGGTTTGGTGAACGGACCCGTGGGATACCCTTATGGCACCCATGGGTGGGGGTCCAACCCTTTGCCCCTAGTGCATGTTTTTGGGCACCTGTGGGTGGCCCACAGAGCAGGGTATGGGCTGGTGGCAGCTCCATGCTGAATTTGACAGGTGCGCGGAGTATCCTCCATTTTGGGATACCGCAGCCCTGCGGTTGGGATCAGTTGATTCCTGATGGAAAACAAGATGGCCCCGGTGGCCTCTTGCTTTCTATTACCCATTACCTTGTTTTCCCAAAGTCCTGGGAAGCCCTGACTCTGTCCCTTCCCCCTGACTGGCTGTTGGGTGGAAGTGCCAAATATGGTGTTGTTGTGAAGGCCCAGTCAGACTAGCTGGAGCCTTCCCTGTGATGTATGTTGTGGGTACCTCCTGTGGGTGGGACCTGGGTGAATAGAGTGTGTGACGAATATGCATTCTGTGTTGTGGGTGTCTAGTATCTGGTGGTTGACACAATGACTGAGACAACCCTGCCCGAAACCGGTATGAATGCAGCTTGGAGTGTTGAATGGCTCGGTACTTGACCCAATACACATAACTTGTTGTGAGTGTCTGGAGAGAAGTGAATGGCCTGAATACCTTGTGTGCCTGATTGGCTGCCTGCCTGCATGAATGCACATAGTCGTGATTGGATGCTTGAGTGTGACCCAGCGGAACGAATGGGAGATCAACAGTATATCTGGGGACCTCTCACTGCTAGGAATCGTGTTCAGAAGCTGAAGTCCACTACGACGAGTAACTGGATTAACTGACGCTTGACCTTGAAGCCCTGCTGGACGAGAAGAATTACTGTTGCTCTCCTTCACAATCTGAAAGCTGCTGTGCCTCCAAGGACTGACCCAGAGAGGACCTGGTAAGACGCCCTCTGCCCGAGCTACGAGGGACCATCGTGCACAACTGATCTTTGCCAACGCTCCCTGGTAGACAGACCTACGACAGGCTGCCGACCCAATACGGGGACTGCTGCGGAACTCCAAGGAGAAGCACCCGGACTGTTGTCCGCCACAGTTGACGACCGCCGTCGCCGACCGGAGCTGCTGTGCTCCCGTTTGCCTAAGAACTTTCATTGATCATCGGACGCTCTCGTCTGCATCACCATCCACTTGTCTCCCGCTGGAGAAGGCCCGACCGTCGACGCACCGAGGAGCATCCACCGGTGGGTTTCCCGCCACCTACAGACCGCAGAGACGGCGACGACTCGACGCCCTTGCTGGGCCACAGTTCTTCATCATCTCTTTGCGGTCCAGAACTATTGTCACTGAGGTGCCCCGCACGCCTCTTCCTTGCAGGACGCCAACGCTCTGTCGTCGACGAGCACCGCTAGGAACGAAGCTGCCACTTCCCTGCCATAGTTCACCCTGTTCACCGTCGGACGTTCGACGACCCGTGACTCCTGCCTTAAAGGGAGGGCACTCAAGAAGGGCTGTTGATTCCCCGACACCGAATGCCAAGTTCCCCGATACCTCTCGACGATCCGTGGCTCCCGCCTGAAAGGGAGGCACTCAAGAGGGATTGGTCGGTGCATCGTCGGAGAACTCTACTCCACCAGGTACATTGGGGGGTAAAACCTTAATAGGAAGAAGTAAGACTATCGAACATTATATGGACTAGGCTTGTGCTACATATCTTTATTTACAGGTTGCCCAGGTGGGGGATCTCCACACAGAACTGTGCCTAGTGGTAGGGGTCAGCATTCTGCCTATTGTTTCAACCATCTTACGTTCCTGCCTATCTCTATTGCTGGTTTACTCGTTATTGATCTGTGTGACATTTTAACCGTACAGTTGATGCACTTTAATGCGATTTGATAACATTAGTGGTACCACTATAGACGTGTATATATTTATCATTATTGACTTCCAAGTACAAAGTGCGTTATCGTGATCGTGTACATACCTTATGGTTTTAAGAATCAGTGTATACCCGTGCCACTTACAAAATATCTGCACTTTATTCGATTAAGGTTTGGGTGTGTACAAAATAACTGCATTACAAGCAATGGAGTCTATTGCGAATGGTAAATTGACTCGGATGAGCTTAGAGGCTCTCCAGAGTGCTTGTGAAGCCAGGGAGTTAGACTTTGTGGATAAGTCTAGGGCTGAGCTGATAGCTGCCCTGATGCACTACCAGGCCGATGGTGAAACTCTTGATGAGGGGGGGAATGCAACCAATGAGGACTCGGCCCCTGGGGTTTCTACTGAATCTGTTTCTGGGAATGCCGCCATTTCTGCTGCCTCTGTTCCGAACCCCAGCAATACCTTGGAGCTTGAGTTATTAAGGATGAAATTGGCCTTTGAATATCGCAAGTTGGAGATAGATGCTGACCTTAAGAAGGAGGAGTTGGCTCAACAAGTGGAACTCAAGAATAAGGACACTGAATGTCAGAGAATCCAGCTAGAGAAAGCTCGAGTGGACACTTCAGCGAAACCCAGTGAGAGTGTCAGGTCCCCAGCCACTAAATTTATGAAGGATTTGGTTGGTGTGTTTTCGGAGGGTTCTGATATCCTCCAATGGATTGAAGCGTTTGAAATGGCTTGTGCAATTCATGATGTTGACAAAAGAGATTGGGCTAAGTGTTTGCTAAGCAGAGTGCCTCAAACTGGATATGACTGTATTCTGAAGCTGAGTGTGGAAGAATGGGGTCAGTATGAGTGTATGAAATCTGCTTTGATTGCCAAGTTTGGCAAGACACCTACCCAATACCTTAAAAGGTTCAGGGATTTTAAGAAAAGAGAGAATGTGTCTTGGGTTGACTGGGTGAGTGCTGCGCACATGAATATGATGGGGTGGATTGATGGTTACAAGGTGAAAACTTTTGTTGAATTGTCCCACCTATTGTTTTTTAAGCATTTTTCTGAAGCCTGTTCACCGGAGCTGCGTCAGTATGTTGCTGACCAGAACATTTTGGATCGCTTTAAGCTGGCTAGGTTGGCTGACAAGTGGGTCTCCCACCGGGTGACCCCTAAGGACTCCAGTGGGAAGGACAAGGACAAAGAAAAGGGGGCCTCTCAGAAAGCTGAGGAGTCCCAAAAGCCGTCACAGTCGAATTAACCTAAACCCTCCTCTCCTAAGACCCAAAAATCTAGTGGGGCTAAGTCATCTGTGGGTGGGAATAAGAGTAGTGGTCCACCTGCTGCAAAGCAGGCTCCCAGTGGTTCCAGTACCGTACCCCGCACTCCCGGCACTTGTTGGGACTGTGGGGCTCTGGATCACAAAAGGGGTGACTCCAAGTGTAAAGGTAAGGCACTCGGAGTACAGGCTGTCAGCCTGACCTACCCTTACCCCATGTCTGAGGTGGAGGCCACTGTCCTGCCCTCCTCTACAGGGATCACCTTTGGTGCTCCCGTAGAGATTTCCTTAGTGTCCCTTGGGGCCTGGGACCAGTACGCGGAAGTACTGGCGACTATCCCACAGAACACCCGTAGATTTTTGAGAAGTGTCCTCCTGAATGGCCAGCCTTCTACTGGTTTGAGAGACACTGGGTCAAGCATGACAGTGATGGACAGGACCCTGCTCAAGCCAGAGGACTATGTAGATGCTCCTCTGAGAACCACCAGGTTAGCTGGTGGGCCTCCCAAATTATCGCCTGTAGCCTGAGTCACACTCGTAATTGGAGACAAGACAGCAAAGCTTCCTGTCCTGGTTCAGGAAAATGTCCCTGCTAACATTCTGTTAGGTAACGATCTAGTCGAGTTGGGATTGATCGCGGATGGTCTTCCCATGACTGCGGCTGGGGTCACTAGATCACAGGTGACACCGGGTCTGGCTGTGAGTCAGGTACCCGAGCCGAAGGCGCGGCCTAAGGCACAACGAAGGAAGAGCAAGAAGGCCACCTCTGTGGAGGGAGCTCCTTCTCTTCCTGCTGTTACAACAGCACCCATTGGGATCCATGCTCCGGACAGGCTGGGTCCAGTGGTAAACCCCGTCTCAACTCCTGTGGGCGAAGAGCCAGAAGACTCTCCTGTGGGAGAGGTTCTCAACCCGGAGGATCATCCCGATCTTCAATGCTTGTTAGCTGAAGGGGGACCCTCCCGGGCAGACTTCTGTAAAGGGCAGAGAGAGTGTCCCTCTATCGAGGGTCTGAGGAAACAGGCCCTGTCCAAGGCACAAGGCGAAGTGCCTAGGACTTTCCAGATTTATTGGGAGGGTGAGCTCCTTGTTAGTGAGCTCACTAAGCCTGAACCTGGTGCCCTCAAGAGGTTGGTGGTACCCCAGGTTTACAGGCCCTTCCTACTGCAGTTGGCACGAGGTGCCCTTGGCTGGTCATCTTGGTACCAAGAAGACTAAGCAGAGGCTCTCTGCCCATTTCTACTGGCCTCGGATGGGAGTAGAAGTGGAGTCCCACTGCAGGACCTGTCCCACTTGTCAGTTGTCTGGCAAGACTGGAGGCAGTGTCATTGCCCCACTGCAGCCATTACCAGTGGTTGGCACACCGTTTGAGAGGGTGGGCATCGACATCGTGGGCCCCTTGACCCTCCCACGTCAGGTGGACATCGATTTATCCTGGTTTTGGTAGATCATGCACCAGGTACCCTGAGGCTATACCCCTTCGGACTGTTACTGCCAAGGTGGTTGCCCGGGCTCTCCTGGGCATTTTCACCCGTGTTGGATTCTCCAAAGAGGTTGTCTCTGACCGAGGATCCAACTTCATGTCTAGTTACATGAAAACCATGTGGAAAGAGTGTGGGGTAACCTACAAGTTGTCCACTTCTTACCACCCCAGACCAATGGTCTGGTTGAACGATTTAATAAAACTCTCAAGGGCATGCTAGGTGCTTTGGAAGAGCCCCTAAGGAGGAAATGGGATCTCCTCCTGCCATGTCTGCTGTTCGCTTACAGGGAGGTACCTCAAGAGGGTGTTGGTTTCAGCCCCTTTGAGTTGCTCTTTGGACATCCCGTGAGGGGGGCACTCGCCTTGATCAGAGAAGGCTGTTCTGACTTGAGTGTCGTGTAGACCGATGAGACCTCCGTCCCCAAGTGACGCACAGGGGAACAAATAGAAACCCGCTGTGCGACCCTTGAGGCCACAGGTGAGAGATGTCTTCCCAGATCCACGGAGCCTCTGGAACACCGATGCTGCTGTCAAGAAGGAAGGAGGTTAAGCACCAGGCAATCACAATACAGCAGGTAAACAAAAGAATCTAAAGTGTCTTACCTATCTGGTGTAAGGGAGACCCAGGAAACCTAGTAGGGAGGTTCGAGGCTCAACAAGATACAGCGGTCCCCGGAGTGGTAGAACCGCAGGTAAGCGTGGATACGGGTAGGCCACCTGTAAGATAGGGCTTGGCTTGGGCGTAGGAGTACAGCAAGATACTCAGGGATGATCCAAAGACAAGTCGATGTGAAGTCCAAAAATCCGGCAACAAGTAAACAGTTCCAAGCAGAGGTACAAAGGGGTGTCCAAGAGAGTCCAAGATTGAGTTCCGTGGTCGAGGTAGCAAGGAGCAAGTAGTAACGCCAAACAGGGTCCGAAGCCAGCTGAGAAGCAATGATCGTCCTGCCTCTCAGTTCTTTATACTGTGTGTCCCTGGGTCATGTGACGTCTCTGGGTCATGTGACGTCCACCAAGATCACGTGAGGAACGCCACACTGTATCACATGACCGACGTGATGACGTAACGCCGCCCCTTCTGCGATATATTCTCCAAGGCAGTTGCCAATGCAGGAAAGGTTGTAATCGAGCCCGTACACCAAAGGAGGTACGGTGTTTTCGGTTCTGTGGGTTCACCGAATCCCTTGAGCCTCGAAGCTGGGGTGGAGAAGTTGGGGGAATGTGAGCAGTGTTCCGATGTGGGGAGGCCTGATGTGCCGAGGATCGCCTAACATAGCCCCTCCCCAACGGCCCACGACCCCGTGGGCAGGATGGATGGTCTAAATGGAAACGGGCTACCAAACGAGGGGCGTTCAGGTCAGAGGCGGAAACCCATGAACGTTCCTCCGGGCCGTAACCCTTCCAATCCACCAGATACTGGATCCCACCCCTAAACCATCTGGAGCCCAAAATGGCCGACACCTCGAAAACATCAGGAGAGGCCAAGGACACCGGCGCAACAGGGGTACGAAGACGGACAGAGTCGGGACAAGGTTTGAGGAGGGAGACATGAAACACAGGATGGATGCGCCAAGAGCTGGGAAGTACTAGACGGAAAGCCACCGGATTCACCACCTTGGATATCACATAAGGACCGACAAAGCGAGGTAGCAACTTCCGACAACCCACTAGGTGAAGATGACGTGAAGACAACCAGACCCTGGAACCCACCACCAGAGGGGGAGCAGCCCGACGTTTGCCATCCACACGGGCCTTCATAGCAGCCTTTGCTTCAGTGAGATGAACCACTGTGCTAGCGTGTAAGGCAGAAAGATCCCTAAGACATGTCGAGGCCGCAGGGTTCGCAGAACCAGAAGCATCAGGGACCGGCAAGACCTTGGGATGTTGGCCATAGAGGGCGTAAAAAGGGGAATAACCAGTGGCTGAATGAGCCGCATTATTATATGCGAACTCTGCAAGCCGTAAAGCGGCCAACCAAGAGGTCTGATGTTGCAATATAAGGCAACGAAGGTATTGTTCCATAGATTGATTCGTCCTTTCGGTCTGTCCATCGGTCTGAGGATGATAGGCCGAAGAATACCTGGTATCAATGCCCAATAGCTTCGTCAGGGATCTCCAAAACCGAGAGGTGAACTGTGACCCTCGATCAGATATAATGACCGAAGGAAGGCCGAATAGCATAAACACATGTTCAAAAAACAACTCCGCTAATACAGGAGCCGAAGGGATACCTTTGCAAGGAACAAAACGGGCCATTTTAGTGAACGTGTCCACCACCACCCAAATGGAGTCAAAGCCCTTCGACTTGGGGAGATCAGTAACGAAATCCATCGTCAACGTATGCCAGGGCCTGGGAGGTACCGGAAGCGGAAGCAACAACCCAATCGGTCGACCCCTTTGATGTTTAGCCTGAGCACATACTGCGCATGATCTAACATAACATTCTACATCGCGCCTCATAGAAGGCCACCAACACCAACGCTTGAGAAGATCTAAAGTGCGCTCTTGTCCGGGGTGAGCGTTAAAGGGAGCGTCATGAGACCACTCAAGGGCCAGATTACGTGTGTCAGGTGTGGGAAGGAACAGGCGTTCATGTACGAGCGGCAGTCCATCAGAATATACTGGGTCCCATTCTCGCAACTGGTCAGAATGATTACTAGTCCAGGACCGAACCGAGTCCATCAGTGACAATGAGGGAGTACATAGACAAATCACATGACTCTTTCCGAGAACAGTGTCAGGGAATGTAGGCAATTGGACCCCCCCCCGGGGAACGTGACAAGGCATCCGCCTTCCCATGTGCCGTTCCAGGACGGTGCATAATACGGAAGTCAAAAGAGGAAAAGAAAAGATGCCATCGGACCTGTCTGCTATTTATGCATTTCAAAGAGGCCAAATCCTGTAGATTCCGATGATCGGAGTATACTGTGACGGGATGTTTAGCCCCCAGAAGATGATGACGCCAAACACGGAACGCGTCCATGACAGCCAAGAGTTCTTTCTCCGTAACGGTATAGTGAGACTCATTACTGGAAAACTTACGGGAGTGGTATGCCACTGGATGTAATTTGCCCGTATTAGGACATGATTGTGACAGTACCGCCCCGAGGGCAAAGGAAGAGGCATCTGCCTCGACTATGAACGGAAGATCAGGATTGGGATGTTGGAGTACCGGTGCGGTAGTAAAGGCGGTTTTCAAAGTATCAAAAGAGTCCTGCTGTTCTCTCTGCCACTGATATGGTACCCGAGGACTAGTCAGGGCCGTGAGTGGGGCTACAATCGTAGAAAAGGAAGAAATGAAACGCCTATAAAAGTTGGCGAATCCTAAAAAGGCTTGCAAGGACTTGAGTGTTTGAGGTACTGGCCAATCTAAGACTGCTTTGACCTTAGACTCGTTCATGGATAACACCCCAGGGGTGATGTGGAAACCCAAAAACTCAACAGAGGTCTTATGGAACTGACATTTCTCAGGTTTGGCAAATAAGGAATGTTTTCTTAAACGGGTTAATACTTCTCGGACGTGTTTTACATGGTCATCACGATCACGAGAGAAGATCAGGATGTCGTCCAAATACACAACCATGTACACATCCAGAATATCCCTGAAAATGTCATTCATGAATCGTTGGAACGTGGCCGGGGCGTTACATAAGCCAAAGGGCATGACAAGATATTCGTACAAGCCGTAACGAGTACAGAAAGCAGTTTTCCACTCGTCTCCCTCGCGAACGCGTACTAAATTGTATGCGCCGCGTAGATCAAGTTTGGTAAAAATGGAAGCATGTGTTAAATGATCTAAGAGTGGAGTAATTAACGGGATGGGATATCTATCCTTCTTGGTGATAGCGTTAAGACGCCGATAATCCACACAAGGACGTAGATCCCCCTCCTTCTTGGGTACAAAGAAGATAGGGCTGGCCGCTGGTGAAGTGGAGGGGTGGATGTGTCCTAAACGCAGGGCGTTCTGTACATATTCTTTTAACACCAGTTCCTCCGAAGGAGACAAAGAGTAGATCCTGCCCGAAGGAACAGTGGAATCGGGAAGTAATTCGATTGGGCAGTCATATGTTCTATGTGGAGGAAGTACCTCAGACGAGCCTCGATCGAAAACTGATTCGAAAGCCCGATATTCTGGCGGAATCCCAGACATCAACCCCCCAACAGTATGGGACTGTATGACTTCTGGATCGTCAGCGGTCAGTGTGAGTTGTGCTAAGGCTCCCAAGAACCGAGAGGGCATGTCAGGGACTTGATGGACCGGGAGACAATAATTCTGACAAATCTCGGGCTCAAAGAGTACAGTGCCTGCTTGCCAATTGATCAGGGGATTATGTTCACGTAACCAGGGAATCCCTAGTATGATACCGAATTGAGGTGCGGTGATCAGATCAAAACTTAAGGTTTCTGTGTGTATGTCTTGGATGTTCAACAAGAGGGGTGCAGTTTGTTGTCTAACAGGACCAGAAACCAATGCGGAGCCGTCTACGGCTTGGACATGTTCCGGTCGTGTTTTTACCACTAAGGGTAGATTGAGGGTATGGGCCAAATCAATATCTATGTAATTACCAGTGGCACCGGAATCAATAATGATATTGACTGCATGAAGAAGGCCAGTAGAAGGACATAGAGTAGCCTTTACGGAGATGGGTTGAACACGAGCAAAGGCAAGAGGGATACCCGGAGAAGATGAAGGGACACTCGACCTGTTCTCCGGTTCTAAGGTCGAGCCACCCGAAAAACCTGACTCTTCTTGGGACGTCGAGGACACTCTTTCACGAAATGTCCAGTGGTGCCACAATAAAAGCATGCATTATCTACCCTTCTACGTTCCCTCTCAGATGTTGTGATAGGACTGCGTAATCCTCCCACTTGCATAGGTTCTTCAGTACTGGAAGCGGGAGTACTAACAAGAGTAGGAGAGGAAGAGGCCCCCAATTCAGCTCTACGCTCCGATCGTCGTGCATCTACCTGCAGGACGAGATCAACCAATTCCTGATACTGAGTAGGCATAGTAGGGATCACTGCTAGGGCGTCTTTCATGGTGTTACTTAATCCCCTATAAAAGACCACCGCCCGCTTGTTTTCTGGCCATGACGTTTCCGCAACTAGCTGATTGAACCGGGTGATGTAATCTATCAAAGTCCTTTTGCCCTGAGTCAATTCCAACAACTCCAGATCCCTAGACTGTGCCTTGTGTCGGGTATCGAATACTCGGGACATTTCTAGGATCAACAAATCAAAGTCATAAAGAACTGGACTATTGTTCTCTAACAGGGGATTAGCCCAAGCGGCAGCTGTTCCAGCTAAATGGGAAAGGGCGAAGGCGGCCTTAGCAGTGGACGTGGGAAAAGCCAAAGGCCTGCATAAGAAATGTAACTTGCACTGGTTAACAAAGGTTCTGAATTTCTTGGGATCGCCTTGGTAGCGTTCAGGAGCAGCCAGGGGGGAAGGAGTTGGGAGGATTATTGGAGGCGGGACTGTAGAAGTAGCCAAGGGAGGGGGTGTAGTGGAGGAGCTGCCATCTCCAAACTCAGGGTCTGCAGGAAGGGAGTGTTGAACGCTCTGTATGGTGTCCAACCTTTGATGGATCACCGTGTTCGCTGCGGCCATATCTGCCCTTAATATTGTAATTGCCTGAACTAAAGCAGTTATGGGTTCGTCCGTGGATCCCTGCATCGTCTAACACGACTATACGGCTTCTCAGTCTGTTCTGACTTGAGTGTCGTGTAGACCGATGAGACCTCCGTCCCCAAGTGACGCACAGGGGAACAAATAGAAACCCGCTGTGCGACCCTTGAGGCCACAGGTGAGAGATGTCTTCCCAGATCCACGGAGCCTCTGGAACACCGATGCTGCTGTCAAGAAGGAAGGAGGTTAAGCACCAGGCAATCACAATACAGCAGGTAAACAAAATAATCTAAAGTGTCTTACCTATCTGGTGTAAGGGAGACCCAGGAAACCTAGTAGGGAGGTTCGAGGCTCAACAAGATACAGCGGTCCCCGGAGTGGTAGAACCGCAGGTAAGCGTGGATACGGGTAGGCCACCTGTAAGATAGGGCTTGGCTTGGGCGTAGGAGTACAGCAAGATACTCAGGGATGATCCAAAGACAAGTCGATGTGAAGTCCAAAAATCCGGCAACAAGTAAACAGTTCCAAGCAGAGGTACAAAGGGGTGTCCAAGAGAGTCCAAGATTGAGTTCCGTGGTCGAGGTAGCAAGGAGCAAGTAGTAACGCCAAACAGGGTCCGAAGCCAGCTGAGAAGCAATGATCGTCCTGCCTCTCAGTTCTTTATACTGTGTGTCCCTGGGTCATGTGACGTCTCTGGGTCATGTGACGTCCACCAAGATCACGTGAGGAACGCCACACTGTATCACATGACCGACGTGATGACGTAACGCCGCCCCTTCTGCGATATATTCTCCAAGGCAGTTGCCAATGCAGGAAAGGTTGTAATCGAGCCCGTACACCAAAGGAGGTACGGTGTTTTCGGTTCTGTGGGTTCACCGAATCCCTTGAGCCTCGAAGCTGGGGTGGAGAAGTTGGGGGAATGTGAGCAGTGTTCCGATGTGGGGAGGCCTGATGTGCCGAGGATCGCCTAACAAAGGCTTGGAAGCCACCCCTCCCGGTCCCGCCAAGCAAGTGGGGGACTATGTGTTAGGCCTCAGATGGAGGATGACACAGATGATGGGTCAAGCAACGGCGAATCTCACGGCCAGCCAGGAATTGAACAAATACTGGCATGACCTTAACGCGTCGCAAGTGGAGTGGACTCCGGGACAGGAGGTCCTCGTGATGGAGCCTACCAAGCCTCGGGCATTGGCAGATAAATGGACTGGACCCTTCCGGATAGTCTCCAAGATGGGCGAGGTCAATTATCTGGTTGACATCGGAATCCCAGGGGTA
This sequence comes from Ambystoma mexicanum, assembly GCF_040938575.1. NCBI lineage: Eukaryota > Metazoa > Chordata > Amphibia > Caudata > Ambystomatidae > Ambystoma > Ambystoma mexicanum. The sequence continues at coordinate 745,784,836 of NC_090928.1, forward strand.
GCCCCTCAGGTATTCCATGTTAATAGGCTCAAGCCGTTCCACAGGCGAGCAGAAGTCTCATGTCTCTTGCTGGCTTCAGAGCAAGAAGAGGATGAGAGTGAGCCCCTTCCTGATTTGCTGCATAGCAACCCTCAGGATGGCTCAGTGGAGGGAGTGCAGCTCTCTTCAGATTTGACAACCGAGCAGCAGAGGGCCTGCAGGACTTTGCTTCAGCAGTATGCCTCTCTGTTTTTGCTGACACCAGGCCTTACATGGTGGTGTAAGCACGAGATTGACACTGGTGACAGCGTGCCTGTCAAGAGCAGGAGCTACCGAATGTCAGATACGGTTAAGAACCACATCCAGGCTGAGGTCGCCAAGATGTTGGATCTGGGTGTTATTGAACCCTCAACCAGTCCCTGGTCCAGTCCAGTGGTCCTTGTCCCCAAGGCAAGTTCCCAGGCCGTTACCAAGGATTGGAGGTTCTGTGTGGACTACCGAGGAGTCAATGCCGTCACCAAAACTGACGCGCACCCATTGCCGAGGGCTGATGAGCTCGTGGACACCATAGGTGCTGCCAAATTTGTGAGCACCTTTGACCTCACCTCAGGCTATTGGCAAATAGCTCTGACGGACCATGCCAAGGAAAAGATGGCGTTCTCAACACCAGAGGGACTCTACCAGTTTAGGGTCATGCCTTTTGGGTTGAAGAATGCCCCTGCCACCTTCCAGAGATTGGTCAATCATGCTCTCAGTGGGCTGGAAGCCTTTTGTGTGGCTTATTTAGACGACATTGCCGTCTACAGTTCCACTTGGGAAGAGCACTTGACACATCTGGGTAGAGTGTTGCAGGCCTTAAAAAGGGCTAACCTCACTATCAAGGCCACCAAGTGCCAGATAGCTCAGAGGAAAGTCACGTATCTTGGTCATGAGGTAGGAGGGGGTCAAATCCAACCTCTCCCCAGTAAGGTACAGGATGTACATGACTGAGAGACTCCCACTACTCAAACCCAGGTGAGAGCCTTTTAGGGTCTCACTGGGTACTATCGCAATTTCATGGCGGACTATGGAACCATAGCTTCCCCACTGACAGCTCTGACTTCACCCAAGCAGCCTAGGAAGGTCATTTGGACTGAAGACTGTCAGAGGGCCTTTCAAGGCTTGAAAGAAAGTCTGTGTCGGGCACCTGTGTTATGTGCGCATGACTACAGCCGACCCTTTAGCGTCCAGACGGATGCCTGCGACACCGGAATTGGAGCTGTCTTGTCCCAGTTAGATGACAAAGGGAGAGAACATCCTATCATATTCATCAGTAGACAACTCAAGGGTAGGGAACTTAAGTGGGCTACTGTTGAAAAGGAATGTTTTAGTATAGTTTGGAGCCTTAGGAGTTTTAGGCCCTACCTTACGTGGTCAACCTTCAAGGTCCAAACAGATCATAAGCCCCTGAAGAGGCTTATGCAGATGAAGGTTGAGAACCCGAAACGGCTCAGGTGGTCCATTAGCCTGCAAGGGCTAGACTTCACCATAGAGCACAGACCAGGGAAGAGTCACGATAATGCAGATGGCCTTTCCAGAAGGTAAGTTGACCGTCTGGATGAGGGTGTCTATCCCGTGGTAGATTAGGACCCTCCACCTCAGTCTGGGGGGGGCGACTGTGATGTTGGAAATGGATCGGAGGGACAGGGCCTCCGTATCCTTGTCCTTTACTGCTTTTTATCGTGTGTTCTGGACTCCTTGCGGTGCAGCTCTCTTTCTTTTGGTTTGGTGAACGGCCCGTGGGATACCCTATGGCACCCATGGGTGGGGGTACAACCCTGTGCCCCTAGTGTATGTTTTTGGGCACCTGTGGGTGGGGGTATGGGCTGGTGGCAGCTCCATGCTGAATTTGACAGGTGTGCGGAGTATCCTCCATTTTGGGATACCCCGGCCCTGCCGTTGGGATCAGTTGATTCCTGATGGAAAATAAGATGACCCCGGTGGCCTCTTGCTTTCTATTACCCATTACCTTGTTTCCCAAAGTCCTGGGAAGCCCTGACTCTGTCCCTTCCCCCTGACTGGCTGTTGGGTGGAAGTGCCATATATGGTGTTGTTGTGAAGGCCCAGTCAGACTAGCTGGAGCCTTCCCGGTGATGTATGTTGTGGGTACCTCCTGTGGGTGGGACCTGGGTGAATAGAGTGTGTGATGAATATGCATTCTGTGTTGTGGGTGTCTAGTATCTGGTAGTTGACACAATGACTGAGACAACCCTGCCCGAAACCGGTATGAATGCAGCTTGGAGTGTTGAATGGCTCGGTACCTGTCCCAATACACATAACTTGTTGTGAGTGTCTGGAGAGAAGTGAATGGCCTGAATACCTTGTGTGCCTGATTGGCTGCCTGCCTGCATGAATGCCCGTAGTTGTGATTGGATGCTTGAGTGTGACCCAGCGGAATGAATGGGAGATCAACAGTATATCTGGGGACCTCTCACTGCTAGGAATCGTGTTCAGAAGCTGAAGTCCACTACGACGAGTAACTGGATTAACTGACGCTTGACCTTGAAGCCCTGCTGGATGAGAAGAATTGCTGTTGCTCTCCTTCACAATCTGAAAGCTGCTGTGCCTCCAAGGACTGACCCAGAGAGGACCTGGTAAGGCACCCTCTTCCCGAGCTACGAGGGACCATCGTGCACAGCTGATCTTTGCCAACGCTCCCTGGTAGACAGACCTGCGACAGGCTGCCGACCCGATATGGGGACTGCTGCGGAACTCCAAGGAGAAGCACCCGGACTGTTGTCCGCCACAGTCGACAACCGCCGTCGCCGACCGGAGCCGCCGTGCTCCCGTTTGCCTAAGAACTTTCATTGATCATCGGACGCTCCCGTCTGCATCGCCATCTGCTTGTCTCCCGCTGGAGAAGGCCCGAGGAGCATCCACTGGTGGGTTTCCCGCCACCTACAGACCGCAGAGACGCCGACGACTCGACGCCCTTGCTGGGCCACAGTTCTTCATCATCTCTTTGCGGTCCAGAACTATTGTCACCGAGGTGCCCCGCACGCCTCTTCCTTGCAGGACGCCAACGCTCTGTCGTCAATGAGCACCGCTAGGAACGAAGCTGCCACTTCCCTGCCATAGTTCACCCTGTTCACCATCGGACGTTCGACGACCCGTGACTCCTGCCTTAAAGGGAGGGCACTCAAGAAGGGCCGTCGATTCCCCGACACCGAACGCCAAGTTCCCCCACACCTCTCGACGATCCGTGGCTCCCGCCTGAAAGGGAGGCACTCAAGAAGGATCGGTCGGTGCATTGTCGGAGAACTCTACTCCACCAGGTACATTGGGGGGGTAAAACCTTAATAGGAAGAAGTAAGACTATCGAACATTATATGGACTGGGCTTGTGCTATATATCTTTATTTACAGGTTGCCCAGGTGGGGGGATCTCCACACAGAACTGTGCCTAGTGGTAGGGGTCAGCATTCTGCCTATTGTTTCAACCATCTTACACTCCTGCCTATCTCTATTGCTGGTTTACTCGTTATTGATCTGTGTCACATTTTAACCGTACAGTTGATGCACTTTAATGAGATTTGATAACATTAGTGGTACCACTCTAGACGTGTATATATTTATCATTATTGACTTCCAAGTACAAAGTGCATTATCGTGATCGTGTACATACCTTTGAATATTAATTAAATAAAGACAGTGTTTTCAGTAATACAGTGTGTGGACATTCCTTTGTGGGGGTTCGGGGACTACACTGTACTCAAGAACCAGCCCGCATCACCTCCTGAGAAGCTAGGCCTTGATTGCTCGTGCAATGCTACCGTAATAGAGAATCTTGGCTGGGTTCTGCTGTGCCTCTCCTCTACCATATAGAGAGCGGAAGTACAGACACCCCCCACCGGTCTTTACAATCACCACATATCCGTTCAACCCAGATCCATGTATGCATGACCCACCCAACATCCCCATTACCTGCATCCACACTAAAGAGCCCCAAATGCATAGAACGGCATGACGTAATCATTCAGCATAAGGCCGGTCGACCCATGAATGATGAATATCCCCATTTCCCACCCCTACAGGATCACACACAGAAACTGATGAGCCACGCACTGCGACACCTGCTCCCACATCCATCAAAAAATCCAGGAGGGATGCCACAGGGGACACCGTCACATCCTCAAGGGGAACCAGGAGGAGTGACCATGACCAGAGGGACAAAGGCAGCAGGGGCACCAGTTCAACACAGCCAGAGCGAATGCCTGCTGCCGTCACGGCACCCACCAGAGTGTGTCTCCCAGCAAGTAAAGGCAGCATTGAGGGAATGCACTCTGCTGCCACAAGTTCAACGGGTGAGGCAGCAGCCACTGCCCCACTTTCGAATGAGGAGGAGGCACCTGGCATTGTGGATGTAAGCCAGAGCCCCAGACCAACACGCTCCATACTGGCAAGCCCGAGGTTGTCTTCAGGTCCAGGTAGCCAAGGAGGGTCACCCATCCCCACCCTTGGAGGGTCACCCACCCCCACCTTTGAAGGGTCATGGAGCCCCCAGGTATTCTCACCTGAGGCCAGTGCCATGGAACAAGGCGCATCAGCCATCCCACCAGCACCCACCATGCAACATGACCTCACAGCCATCATTCAGAGGCAGACGGAGATCACTGGGCTAGTAGGGCAGCATGTGGCTGAGGTGGGCCGTCTGAGGTAGGACCTCAGTATATTTTCACAGCAGACAAGGGAGGGCATGGAGGCATGCACCGACAGGATCTGCAACGAAATGGCCCAACCCAGGCAGGCCATGCACCATATAGCAGACACAATTGAGCGCCGATGCCCACTCACAACCCAGGATGAACCGGCCACCACCTCCTCTGGGAGTTCCCGGCAAACTAGCCCCCTACACCAGTCTCTGCGCAACCTACACTACATCACAACCACCAGATGGCTCGGGCAGGAACTGACAATTAGGGCCAGCAAGGACTAGGTGCAACATGTTGAGAAGGACACGTTCACACCATGAGGGTCACATGGGAGTGTTGTGGGGGGTGGGGGGTAGGGGTGTTTTTGGGAGTGTTGTGGGGGGAGGAGTGTTTTTGGGAGTGTTGTGGGGGGAGGGGGGGTGGGGGTGTTTTTGGGAGTGTTGTGGGGGGAGGTGGGTAGGGATGTTTTTGGGAGTGTTGTGGGGGGTGGGGGGTAGGGGTGTTTTCACAGTTGGGGCCATGCACTTATTGTTGTCTTTTGTTCACAATGCACTGTTGAAAAGTTTACACTGGCTTGGTATTCATCATTGTGTGTGTGTACTGTATTGGGGAGATGATTCTTTGTGGGACTGACCACATGTATCAGGGCAGTAATACCCATCTTTATGCATAATGGTCAATACCTTGGATGTCATGGAATCTGATACATCAGATGCTGACGCACATTGTGTCCCTCCTCGACATTGCCACTTGCATGTCCCTGCGGGACTTTTCAGCCATCCTCATCACCATCCACATCATCCTCATCTTGCGCTTGCATGTCAGGTGGCATAGGCACATTCCGTCTGATGTAAATTTAGTCCCGCATCACACATACCATGGTTGTCTTCGGCACTTTGTCATGGCCGTACAGGAGGGCTTCGCCCAGCACGCTTAGGGACCGGTGCTGTGTGTTGTAGAGTCCAGATGCCTGGTCCATCACAGCGCTGGTACGGCTATGTGCAATTTTCTTGTCCTCTTCCTGCTGGTTCTGTGGTATTTCTGGGTGCCCTGCTGGTGCTTGCTGCGCCTGTCTTGCCCTACTCCTACTCGTACTCCTCCTGCGTCTCCTCTGTGCTGCCTGTTGTTGATGCTGCCGCACTGCAGTCATATCCTCCAGCCCATGTAATGCGGGCAGTATTGGAATATCGCCTACCTTGTGATGATATTATCGACATGCCGCTATTTCCGGCCTGGGGGTCGCGCGCCCACGGACTTGCCGCTATTAGTGCCACCGTACTTAACGATGGCGCTAATAGCGGCAAGTCCGGGTCGTAATTGGATAGGAAATTTAGCGTTACCGGTATTCAATTACCGGTAACGTTATTTCCTTACCGCCGTCTGTGTAATGAGGCCCATTATCTTTAGGCCCCACTAGTTAGACAATCCTGGCTATGCCTCTGCCCATAAAATATCCTGATGTGTGCTATTTAAGACTAGTGAAAAATTGAATCTTACTTCTTCAGATCAGCTAGACTTGTGGGGCCCCCTCCAAGGAGCGGGCCCTGGGCAAGTGCCCCTTTTGCCCTCCCATAAAAACGTCTCTGGGGCTGAGAATGAGTCTGTGATGAATGTATGTTTCTATGTAATAGTTTAGGACGCCTGAGGATTATGTATCTCAAGCCACTGCTCACACTGTATGCGATCCGCCCATTGAATGAGGCCATGCCCTTTTGTAAATCAAAAGTTGGGACAGTGTTTACTTCGTCTCAAAATACATTTATAGGGCCTGGCTAAGGAGCCCCCACCCCCCGGCCAAACCCTGAGTAGCGAACTGTTTAAGTGAGCAAATCCGGCTGTTCTGACAAAAATATTAAAGTGGCACCTGTCTTGGAAACTGGTATTTTATTTGACAAGGTATGATATGGAATCTGCAAATGGCTGAATGTGAACACTTGCTAACCTAGGCACAACTCAGCTGAATTTTAATCTGTTCCAATGTATAATCGTTGGACATGCCTTAGAAGGTAACCTGGGGCATACATTATGTGTGTTTTACCCTAAGATATGTTTATTTTATTCATGACGGAAAATGCCATATTGCGATGTGTATCTTGTATTGTATTCTGTGTATTTGTAAGTTACCTAAAGACTCTAAAGACTCTAAATCGACTAAAGGGTTATACCACACTGTTGTGACAGTTTTTTGCATTATAGATTTTCAACATGGGCTCAATTGGGCAAACTGAGTTTATGTGAGGGTAGCCCAAAAAACTGCATCAGAATCATATGAGCAATCTATAATACAGATGGGACAACTAAGGACTGTGTAGAACAGTGCACAAAGTGAAGTAAGAGAAGCAGATTTAAAAATCTCTTCAACTCTTTGAATGAGAATCCGCCAACAATAAACATTAGTAAGGAAATGTTAGTTATATTGTACAGTCAAAAATGTAAGTATACATACTTATGCCGAATAACAAATCACATATATGTAAATTGAAAAATTCACAAATGTACAAATGCACAGCTGCACATCACGCCAAAAATGTTTCAGCCCGTTTTAATGTAGTGTCTTCTTCAGGGGCAGGTAAAAGTATATGGTGACAGAAAAACAAACCACCTGCGGAAATATAAAGGCAAAGATGGGAGGACAAATAAGGGGATAAGGTGCAACTAATATTGCTACTGCACACTGTACATTTGAAGATGCACCCGAAACTAAACAGCAATCTCCTACTTACCATACATATAAGGGAGTTTGCAAAAGAAAAAATGCATCAATTATGGTCCCTGAGTTATCAAGAGTACATACCTGGACCTGTGGGAAAAACTGAAATGTCGTAACAATGGAATGTAAAAAGTGGAAGCACTTATTGTTGTAAATTGTTGTCCAGATTGCTGTAAATATTCTGTGAATATTCTGTAATTTCTATTATTATATCTATGACCCGTGATGTTAAAAACGTATTACCTATGGTGCAACTACTCACCTGGGATGTACATAATTCTGATTTGATGTAAATGCCTGTAACCTTTGCTACTTGGGTAGCACCTAGAGGTAACTAATTCCTAAATTGCTACTACTCGTATGGGACGTACGTAATTCTGATTTGATGTAAATGCTTGTAACCTTTGCAACTTGGAATGCGCATAGAGGCAGCTACTTCCTAAATTGCTAACACTTGTATGGGATGTACGTAATTCTGATTTGATGTAAAAACCTGTAACCTTTGCAACTTGCAATGCGCCCAGATACTTCAGGGTTCAGAGCACCATATAAATGAATATACAAACAAACAAAAACACTTATGAAACATATGGAATCCAAGAAGAACTTGCAATTACATCAGTAAAAAGAAAGCTCTTTGACTATATATACATACATATAAAACGTTTAAAAAAATGTAGTTAAGAGAGAGTAAAGGGCATATAAATTATTGCAAAAATTCAATGGGTGTGGGAAGTGACGAGTTCCAGGCAAACAACTCACAGTCCCAGGAACACGTACCCAAGATCACAGAAGGTTTTGATTGTATTACAGATTATTCTGGGCCATTCATGTTGCACTAAAACAAACTTACCTAACCAGAGTCCACAAGTCATAGCCTAAATTCTGCTCAGCAGCCTCAGGGACCACCACACCTCAGCCTTTCCCAGTGGTCCACTAGCCATGGCCTTTGGCCATGCCACTGTCCATATTTCCACAAATTGAAAGCCTAGCCAGATGGCTGATGGTCCACTGGCCACGACCTTCGGCCATGGTCAGTAGCCACCGTGCCTCTTAGTTCTGATTCAATCTGCAGGTGGTTTTTGAAGACTATCACCAAGTCCCAGTGGTCCAATTGTTTATACCCCTTTTAACTCTGATTTTATTCTTATGATTATACAGAGTATGGACATCCCCGCAGTAACAGAATGATTGCCGATTTTGTAAGGTTTGCAGATTCCCTGATAACGATAAAATGCTCTAAAATTAAAAAGCCTTTCCCATCCTCCATGACACTCACCTATTTTCTTGGACCCCCCACTTCACCCTCTTGTGTTGTAATTCCCTACCTTCACCCCCTTTCACTCTTCGGTTAGTATGACACATTTTCTTTTGCAAACGCACCTTGCCAGATTCACTCAGGAATCTTGGAAGATCCCTTCGGGATTCCCCTAAACGGGCTCCTCAGCATAACCCAAACTCCTCCATTGCTCCTATGGTCCTCCCCACCTGTAGAGTATATGAATCCACCTCTTTTCCTCCTCCAAATATTCTTTTAAACACTTGTTTGTCTTCCCCCAGGAAACCTGAGGGAAAAAATTGCAGCTTTTAATGTTTTAGATCATCTCAGACTCTGCTGCAGATCACCATGGGAGATAGATAAATGTGTGTTGGGATCAGGGGGCATCCCCTTCTCCGTCGAATTTATTTAAACAAAGAAACTGGGAGGATTTACCCCAGACCATCACTAGGCACATCTGTGACACTTTGTTCACAAGCTGTTCGTTATTTGGTGTAAATCTGTCTAGTGTTTTTTGCGCTATATGTGTTAAATCAAAGCACTTTTTCTCTATGGAAAAATGAATAACAATAGGCCGAAAACCAGTTTTTTTAATTTTCTTAAGGATTTTACTTTTTAACACATTTTCCTCAAACTGTCCAGTTTGGATGACCCCGGGACACATTTGCTTTTGGAACCTTTCATCCAAATCTGTCCAGCGAGTCAAAATTCATTAGCAATATAATTTTGGGAAAAGTCTATGTACACAGGTTGCAGCCCTAAAATATATATACAATTTAGCAGGAAAGAGTACACAAGTGATATGACCTTATCAGATATTGCAGTTGAAGTTGGAAAGCCAAGTGCTCTGTGGGAAACAAATAGTAAAAAGTGTGTGTGTACATACACGCAAGGCCAAGTGCAACTCCTAGTACCACTCAGACCTCGTCACCATAAAATTCAAGTGCAGGGTGGCTGAGCGAAAATGGCGTGCTTCTGGTTCATCCTCTGACAAACTGGCCTGCGACCTGCTCCAAAGGCAATACCGGCTCTCTGTCCGCACCAAGAAGAGAGCCCACATCCAAGCCCACGTCTCTGCGGCATGTAATAACTCGCCAAACTCTTTAAATTCTGCAAGGGACTGGCCAATACTGCTGCAGTCTTTACCTCTGCTGTCCCTTCCCAGGCCCTCTGCATGGCTCTGGCTTCTCATTTCATCTCTAAAACCTGGGACATCCCGTCCTCTCTCTCTTCCTCTACCCCTCTCCCCATACTTCCTGCTCCTCCTCTGGCCATTCTTCGGCCACCTCTCTACCTCCTTCCCTGCCTTTCCCCTGTTCTCCCCAGAAAGGTTTCTAGACAAGTCTGATCTATGAAAGTCTCATCAAAACAGGTTAATCCCTGTTCCTCCAAAACCATCAAGGGCCACATTGACTCCCTGGCCCCTGCTCTGGCCGCCTTCTGCAACCACTCCTTCACCACTGGAGTCTTCCCTTTCCCCCCGAAGCACTCCCTAGTGCACCCTCTTCTTAAGAAACCCTCTGCTGACCCGTCCTGCCCGGCCAACTATCGCCCAATCTCCATCACTCCCTTCCTGGGAAAACTCCTGGAAAAGCTGGCCATCTCCCAGCTTAATCTTCACTCTGAATCTGTTGGTTGTCTACATGACCATCAGTCTGGTTTCAGAGCTTCCAGAAGCACGGAAACTATTCTCCTGAACATATGTGAAGACCTGCTCTCCAACCTTGATTCCAACACCCCCCGTGTCCTCATCTTACTTGATCTCTCTTCTGCCTTTGACACGGTCAACCATGCCATCCTGCTCAATTGCTTCAGTGATAACCTGGCCCTGGCTTGGCTGACTTCTGAGAACCATTCCCCATTCCCATTGAGCTGAATGGGAATGGGGAAGTAGCTAATAACGGTACAGCAATTTGCGGTACCTTTATTAGCTCTGAAGTCCCTTAACGGGTCCTGTCCTTAACACCTGGTCAGACCAGGCGTTAAGGAAGGGACCCGCTAAGGGACCTCGGAATAGGGTGCAAAGGGATTATCGGCACCAATGTCCTTAACCCACTGTCTCCAGAGCTCTGTTGTTTCTCTCTAGGCTGGACTCTAGTTATTGTTCAGTTGCTAAACTCATAGGAAGACCACTATAACTTTGCTCCCCCTGGAGGAATACTCACCAAACTTTACAAAAAAAAGTATATGGCCCGCTCTGAATTTATTCGGCAAGTTAGGTGAGGTTTCGTGCAGAGGGGGAAAGTTATAGAGGGGGTCCCAAAACATTTTTTTTTTCCATAGACTGAATGGGTGAAAACTTTGCGCATGGCTACAGGCCGAACGGCTGGACTGATTTGCACCAAATATGCGGCAGGAGCGGGGGCGTGGGTCAGAAAGCGTGCTTTTGTGTGTTTGGTAGAAATCCGACTGGTACTTTTGTTGCAAAGAACTGAAATGTACGTCTCAAAGAAGTAGTGATATCTGGCTCCGCTCCGCTGACCCATTTTCCTGTTCCCTCCCCGGACAGAAGGCTCATTGGCTTCCAGTGCGCAGTGCTGTCAGCCAACTTTGGACGCGGTTGATGGTTGGCTGGAGGGAAGCGTGCTGTGCGTCAACGTTGTTGGGAAATGCTGCCATGGTGTATCGGAGGACAGTGCGGAGCCTAAAGGGACTGACAAACATAATGTACGGCATGTGGTGGTGGGAAGAGGGGATGGAAAAGGTGGGGGAGAGAGAGTGGAACATATGATATATTTGTTCAGGTCAAAGAAGACGGTGGTGTGCGAGTGGTGTACGTGAGCACTGCGCCAATTTGGACACGCTGGAAGGGGGTAGCAAAACATGGTTTGCAGGATCGGGTGGGTGAAGGAGGGGGTGAACATTTTGGGATAGGAAAAAGTGGAACATATGATACATTTGTTCAGGTCGAAGAAGACGTTGGAGTGCGAGTGGTGTACGCGAGCCATGTGGTAATGTGCGGGTAGCTCCTTAGGGGAGAACCTTCTGTGGCAACTGCATGGATGCTCCATTAGGAATGCGGACTGCATTGCCGATGATGTGCAGAAAGTGAGAATGTGTTGTGCTGCTGCATAGGGGTGCCGGTGCTTCTGTTGACTTTGTGGGTTCCCCTTGCGGTATGGCGGTGGGTTGGGCTGTCAGTGGTAGTGGGACGTTTGTGAAGTATGGTATGTGGCCAAATGTTGCCATGCATGCCTGCATTGCCTTGTAGTGGTTGTGGGCAAGGCCTAGGCTTTTGGGTGAATGGCCGAAGGCCAGAGGCCGCAGGCCTCCGCTTTTACACAAGAGCCTAGGGCTTGGCCACCACCCCTGTAATGCAATGCCTCCATGCATGGGAGAGCAGTGAGGCATTTTGCGGGTAGCTCATCAGGGGACTACCTTCTGTGGTGACTGTGTGGACGCTCCCTTGGGAGTGGGGACTGCATTTGCATTACAGATGATGTAAAGAAAGTGAGAATGCGTGACATTGCCACATGGAAGGATTTCCTACCATCACTGTTTTGCAATATGGACCATTCATGCAGCTACTCAAATATCCTTCATTGGGGGGTAGCTGCACAGTCAACTATCATTCTTTGGTGAGTGCAGACGGACTCCATTGTGGATGCGGAATGCATTTGGGACAATATGGGAAGTAGGTTTGAGAATGGTTGCCTTGTTTGGGTCTGTTAGTATACCCATACGTACCTGTAGGCAGGAAAGCTACGTGGCCGCATGTTACCATGCATTGCTCTATTGCCTTCTTGTGGGTGTGTGCACTGACTAGCCACTTGGGTGCATGGGCGGAGGCCGTAGCACAGTGTGGGTTCCCATTGTGTTGTGGTGGTGGGTACGGGTGGTGAAGGCAGTGGTACGATTGTCAAGTATGGTATGTGGTGCCATGTTCCCCTGCATGCCTCCATTGCCTTGTAGTGGTTGTGGGCATGGCCTAGGCTTTTGGGTGCATGGGTGAAAGCCGTAGGCCTCCGCATGTACCCAAGAGGCTAGGCCTTGTCCACAGCCTGGCACAGGGAGGGCAGTGAAACAATGCCACATGGAAGGATTTTTTTACCATCACAGTTTTGCGATATGCACCTTTTATGCAGCTACTCACATATACATCATTGGTGGGTAGCTGCACAGGTGACTATCATTTTTAGGTGAGTGCAGGCAGACTCCATTGCGGAAGCGGAGTGAATTGGAGACAATATGAGGATATTTGCAGTCGGTGTACTATGTTGTCTTGTGCCAGCAAAGCCCCTAACTGTAGCCAGGAAAACTATGTGGCCACATGTTCCCATGATTGGCTTTATTGTCTTCTAGTGGGTGTGTCCAAGGAAAAGGGTATTGGGTGCATGGGCGGAGCCTAGCCCTTGAGCACAATCCCCACAATGCAATGCAGCCATGTATGCGACTACTGTGATATTGGTATGTGGATTGCACACATCTGTATAAAGAGTGCATTCTGTTTGCCTTAGCTCATTTGGATAAATTATTATAACCATACCTTCTGACAACCCACAGACTTTTAAATATGTAAGTGTCCAAATGTACTCACGTTTGTAGAAACACTGTGGATTCTACAGTGAGAGGTCTTACAGCAGCAGTGGTGAGACGTGCCACCATTTGCCTTTGGAATGGTGTGCCTGTGAACAGAGTCTTGCTTCAGGGATTGCAGGAAAACATTGGAACATGCATGGGAGCACTGTCATAATGGTATCTCGAGTGCACACATATGTAAACACAGTCCATGTCATTTGCCTTTGGTAACTTTGGAATGTTATTATAACCATACTTTGTTCCATCCCACACACTTTGCAATATGTGAATGTCCTAAGGTACGCGCCTTTGTAGATTCATTTTGGAGGACATGTTAGACTTGCTAGAGCAGCATAGGTGAGATATGTAACCATTTGTGCAGCTACTCACATATCCTTAATTGGTGGGCAGCTGCACAGGTGACTACCTTCCAAGCCCATTGGGAATGGGGAGAGGATTGCAGATATCGGGATCTTTGTATTCAGTGTACTATGTTGTGTTGGGAGTGGCAAGCCCCTACTGCCATGTATGCATGCCTAGGGCCATTTCACCTAACAGTCTGGACACTGGTTGGAAGTAGGTTTTAGAATGTTGTCTTCTTAAGGTCCACTCCTATACTGATATGTCATGCCAGTGTACACTCTTGGAAATATGCATGTCTCCTGTGGGTGCTCACCATTACAGAATGGTTGTGAAGGGTATTTTGCAGTTGGCACACCACCACAGGTGGTGTGAAGTGCCTGCACTTGCATATGGCGTACGCCTTTGGACTTGTTGCTGTTCCTGACCTGACATGGCACCATTTGTGTTTGGTATGGTGTGCCCGTGATAATACCCTGTGCGTTGAGAGTGAAGGAAGATATTGCGACAAGATGCAAGTTACTAAGCAGTACACATTTGAAGTATGGATAATGTACAGACCGACCCACATACATTTGCACCGGATATAACCATCAACGCTGTTACGTCCCGCAATATACAGGACGGCAGGCCATCTGACTGTTAACTTTCTTTAGCGTACTTGTTGAGATGGCCAACAAACGAGGTTGGTGTCCCTATTGTATGCAATTGTAATGTGTGCATCGCTTCCTTTACCTGTATGTGTGGGTGGCATACACCATTGCAACAGTCACTGGCATAGCTGACTTTAGTTGTGGAGAGTCGTTGCTCATGGAATGCACTCCAGGTATTTTTGTTACGTGCATGCCAAGCGTACCACACTATGTCATGTGAGCACCTAGCTCTGGAAAGGAACAGCATAAACAAAAGCAAAAGAAGACATGCACACACATAGCCTAGAGTTCTACAAAATCCCCATACTTTACCAACAACACTGTGAATTGTTGCAAGTGCTTTAGTTTGCTACAGAATGTTCACGCGAACGTGTAAGGTAGCTGCCATTACTGCTCTTTGATTTTGCTAACAAAATCCAGTGTGCAATGCCATCTGTGCACTTTTGTACTTCTTTTGTCATCTAGCAAAGTGGAAAAAGATAACTTTGTGGTCCTTCGGTGGGCCGTGTGGAAGAACACATTTTCTTTGCAAGGTAGACAAAGTAGCAGCTGTTGCATCTGGGATGCTTTACATAATAAACGTTTGTAGATTGGTTCACATTGGTTGAACTGCAAATAGACATACGCCGTGTCGGTCGGCCCAGATAACAACAACGGAAAAGACATTGCTTATGGTAATCTTGCAATGCTTGGTCCACCACCCGTCTGTTGGAATGCGGAAGATGTGGCATGCGCAGAAAGATGCCAGGTCTATGAGAAGAAAGATGAATAAGAATAGATGTAAGTAGCCATTATCAGTGGCAGTGTACAGGACAAGAATTTTCAGGAAGGATGTTGTGGTAGGTGGCTGCCTCATGGACCATGTAGTGTGTGTTATTAAGTAGCGTCATATGTTAACCTTCTGCTTTCCTCTCTGTTTTAGGTGATACTGTCCTTGAACGGGCTCGACACAAGCAAAATGTCATTGACACATTGCCACCAGACACTCCTTTCATTTGTTCCCTTTTTACAAAAAATAATAGTGCTAGCGAGTGTTGTTCGGCCCACAGTATAATGTCTGTGTGTGTGTGTCCAAAGAAAGAAATTAAAAAACAACCGTCATGGGGTTACCCTTGGATTGCAGGAGAATGAAGGAGCTGGTTTGCTTAAAAATGCAACATTGAAATGTGAGCTGTCGATGTTTGTGAGCCGGTTGACCAGTGTGTGAACCTGTGGCCGTTATTACATTCAATACAATGAGGGTGCATAGAACTGGTAATTGTTTGAAAGGGCATAGTAAGGGCAAAACAGGTAATGTAGCACTGCACAAATGAGCATAAGTTGTGCTGTATCACTGCACGATTTGCCTTCCCTTTTCATCATGTACCTTATGTCTGTATTGCTGGGGAAGAATGGCAACAAAACGAAGTACAATCACAGTTGCAATTTACAGGGAATGGTGGAGACTTGCCACTGTAACAGGGCGTGATTACTGCCATCACTAAACATCTGTACAATACACACAGAGAAAGTGTGCGGTGCAGTACATTTATAATTATGCATACAGTACTGCAGCTTAATACATTTTAGTCGTAAAACACATGAGATGTAAAGTTGTACTTACATAACTTTGGCAAATTCCATGCTTGTATTGGGTTGGGACAAATTGCAGTGTACGGCGTATGGAATCATTGCAAACTACCTTTGAGGCACCTGGGCAGAGCAACTGCTTGTAAGTTATGTATCTTTTTTTTCTAGAATTCCATACAATGTCTGCCCTTGGAGCTATTCATGCTTTCCACTCAAGGCTGCTTTACAATGCGCATTTGACCTTTTGAAGGAGAGGTATGTTGGGTTTCGCTTTACGGAGATGATGCTGGAAAAAAAAAGGATTCAGCCGGCAACATGTTTCGATTGTACCATGCAATTCCAAATGTTGGTGGTGTCATTACGGTGAAGTTAGTACGACGTATATGTAGAGATGATGGTGCCGTACACATGCTCACCTGAATGTACAGATGGAAAGATACATAAATTGTGCTTTTACAATCCCTAAGGAACATTTTTATGTGCAGTGTGTTAGGAGCTAACGGTGGAGGATGGCACACTGTGTGTGTGCTGCCTCAGCACACGTGGTGGCCTGGACCATCGTACGGAGTTTGGTGTGTTGCAGCATGAACATGTTTGGGGCTGTCGTTGATGAAAGAAAAGGAATTACTGCATACGTCCTTCAAAGATTGTAAGGGGGTTATGGTGTGCAAAAGGTGTTTACATTATGCAATAAGAAATGGAAACAGAAGTTTAAAAATGTAAGGAGTAACACAGTGGTTGAAATATGGCTGCTGAGCTATGTACCATGTGCTGCGGTGCAATCTGTGGTGTATACCTTCTTTTGAAATGGTGTACATAACAATTAAGATAAAATAATGGCCTAAACGATGCCAGTGAAATGCAAGGAGCCAAATGTTGCAGCAGGTATGACAGTTACGTAAGATGTATGGATGCATTGATCAATTTGCATTGTTGTGATTGTGCCGATTATCGGGTAGGTTGCCGTAGTATACTGCATTCATTGTGTCCACTTTTTATAGGCTTAGGGGAACAGTGTACGTAGGAAACAGGTTATCTATTGTGAGGAATAAATGGCAGGCAATGTGAACTGCAGTGGCTAAGGAGTAGGTGGTTGTGTTATGTGTGCGGTTTCTGGTACGTGGATAGATGTTTGTATGCATAGTTGTACAGTGCAGCGGCAGTTGTGGGCAGGGTCTGCAATATTGTATGCATGGCTGGAGCCCCTACACTGTGCTGGGTGTAGTGAAGTATGTAGGGCGCCTGCACAAGCTGCGTACTGTAATGTAGATGTGATTTGCAAATTGGGGAATTGCTATGTGCATGGCAGAAATAAGTGCACACATTTGTTGTGCTATAATATCTGTGGGAAAAGAGAACACAACATGTTAGAGCAGGTATGTTGTTACTTTTTAGTCCAACACATTGAAAATACTACGACTGTGATTTGTGATCATGTACTGTTTGTATGAGTGTACTCATTGGGTTCATTGGGGATAAAATTGTCCAACACACACTGTAATGCATTTCTTCAATGCTTGCTGTATGCTAAATTGCTTTAGGTTGACAGTGTGGAAGGAAAACATTTTGCAGTGCACTTACAAAGGTACTGGTTGGTGCTTGGGAGTAAGGTATAGCAGGGTTGCAAATCAATGACTACATTTTGGCTTCAAGAACATTAAGTAGGCATTTGCAAGATTTGCAGGTAATCTCTGCTTTGGAATGATGGAAGTATCATTGAATTCCCACCATGACCATTGCTTTCTAATGTATGCAGCATAGTTGCGTCCACTGGTTGTGTCGCCTGTGTGGTAGATTATGTCTACTGTTGTGAAGGTTTTCTTGCCAAGTGAGACATGTCCGTTTGTGAAGGCAGTACGTTTGAGTTGTTTTTGGTTCCATCGCATTGTATTTTAAGAGCATTAATATTACATATTGATTACGTGAGTGCATATGTAGCGATGAACAATCATCAGAATTGCATAACATACACAATATGCTATGGTTTGCATTTTGCACCAGTTGCTGAAATGGAATGGAGTCACAGTTAGGTATTGCTACATACACAAAGCATTCATTAGGGACTTGTTCCCAAATGGCATGGTTGCAGAGACTGCATGTATGTTTCCAAATGTAGGGAATGTGAAAGATTTCATTGATGAGTATGTTTTTCCTTTCCAGTATTTGTAATAAGTAAATTAGAAATTCCTGTTGATCTTCCTGTCGGTTTAAAGTGGATTTCACAATTTCAACACAGTAGTCCAATTCTTGCCTTATTCCTGAGACACTGTAAATTTTGCCAGGATTACTTACTGCATTTCTGTGAAGGACGAGCATTTGCAAACACAACTGGTCTGCGCCATTTCAATAAATGTGTTCAACAATTGCTGGCATTTGGAATAGAACATTCATTGTTACATTTTCATAGAAATTAACACCTGTTGTATTGGAAAATTTTAATGGACCAGGTACTTCTGTGTCTGAGTACTTTGATGGAAGAGTACATGGTTTTTCTGAAGAGGCACATTTTTATGTGTGTTGCTGGGTATGTCTTGTCTTATGTACTCCTTTTGTCTGTGCTTTTGGTAGTTGATATAGTATAAGTTGATTTCAATTTCTTTGGTGGTAGTGTTGCCAAAGCATTTACAACCTCTGATTGAATAAGCCTTCTTGTCAAACCTTTGGGTTTCTGAGGAAGGGGGTACATCTTCAGATGGGTTGTGTACAGTGCACGTAGTCTATTGTACTCTATGATGCAAGGAATGTCTGTACTGACTGCAGTTGCATCAAAATTCACTAGATACAGTCCTTCCGGTGTACGTAGCCATGACAGTGCTAAGTAACTCATGCCTTCTTTGAAGACTGTACTCCCAATATCAATCAATGCTTGATCTAAGGTTAGACCTTGTGATTTATGAATAGCTACTGCATAAGATAGCGACAGAGAAAACTGCTCTCTGTGTACATACATGTCTTTGAAAAGAAGGAATCATGCTGTTGTGCGCCATATCTTTTTAACTTCTGAAATTTTGTCAAACTGGATGTTCACAAACTGAATGCTGTTGTCCCGTGGGTATGCCTGAAAGCCAACAACTGTACCTAGGGCTCCATTAACTAACCCTTGCTCTACGTCAAGGTTACGCTTCAGCATTACTCTACAGTTCACACATAATGTTAAAATGTTCCCCAAACCAGCTGTGTTGGAGATAGAATTTTTTAAGGTATGTAGTCGTGCTATGCCTTGTTGACATATAGGTATTGTCATACCCTGTACGCGCAGTTTGTCTGTGGCATGAATTTCCACTAGCGGTTGTTTTTCTTTTTTCAGCATTGTTGCATTGGATTGTGAACAGCTTGCTAGAATAAGCATTAAGGACATACAGGTGCCATTTTTGTGAGCTACTTGTTCCATGACTTCTGTAGTACATGTGTTACGCCCGCACAGCTCATGGATCCATCTAGTATTGAGGGTAGAATGTACATCCTTTGTTAGCACACCAATACATGTGTTTTTTTAAATTATGGCGTAGGTGAAGTCTGCAGACTGACACATGTTTTGAGTTAGTTCTCTGTATTGGAAATGTTGCAAGAGATTTACATTCCCAATGCTTCAAAGACTTTTACGGCATACTTTGTGTCCTAAGGTTTTGAAAATAGGTTCACCTTTCACTGGTGTTAATTGAAGAAGATCTCCGAAAACAGTTACATGTTTTCCTCCAAAGAGTTCTTCGTAGCCTGTTTTGAGGACCTCTTGCAATCTGAGGTGAATCAAAGCCAACATTAGGTTGGAGACCATGCTCACCTCATCTATTAGGAGCATTTTAATTTGTTTCAAAACTCTGCATAGCTCCATAGCAGAATCTGCTGAAAGTTTACAGTACTCTAGTTTGTTTTGGTGTTCTACTGAAACAAGTAGCAATCAGTGCAGAGTGACTCCACCTATGTTGCAGGCAGCCAAACCTGTAGGGGCGGTTAAAACAGCTGAGAGGTTGTTGTTTGTTAATTGTTGGAGGTATTTACTGGTAATTTTGACTAAGAATGTTTTCCTTGACCAAGTTTCACCACTTACATACAGCAGTACAGGTTTGTAGTTGTCACAGGTGCAAGTTTTACTTTCGTGCTGTATACCATGTTCAATTTAGTCACTTACTTCTAGAAAAATTGTATACTGCTCATTGTTTAGTTGGGATTTCAGTACAGCCAACTCTTCTACAGATTGCTCATACTGAAACATGGTGGTGGTTACTTCTGTCATGGCTAATTCTGCCTCATTTACTATGAGTGGCTGTCCAAGTGGTTCTTCGCTGCCTGTTACAGGAGGTTCACTGCTCTCAGAAGTGTCTACTTATTTAGTTGTGCTTGAAGTTCTTCTTGTTGGCGTTCATTGTCCAATATACTTTTGTACCGTGGAATGTTTTCATCTGTAATTGCACGTTCACTTGCATTGAAAGCATCTTCATAGGAGGCGTGGGTGCCTAATAAATCTTCTTCTTTTCTCCATGGTTTGAAAAGTTACAGTAGAGCCATGTAATACAGTTCTTTGTGTTGAGGAGTTTTTAATGTCAATTTCATATGATTAATTAGGCTGTGTTTGGTAAGTTTCACCAGGCTGCCTTCACATCTTTCCACTCTCTATCTGCCTTTTTTCTCATCTGGTTTAATGTTATTTTTCTATGCAAAGGTTTGGGCTATCTGGTACAGGCACAAGGCTTCTAAAGTAATACTCCTGTCCTGTTAGGGTAGTATGTGTCCAATAAGTTGTTCTTCAAAATGTCCTGGCTATTGGGATCGCTTTTGTCTATTGTTTGTATGTCTTCGTACGATTTAAGTACTCTTTTTCTGGATGCAGCAGAACCAAGGCTTAGCCACACTATGTTTTCAGATTTCCCATATAAGGCAGTGCTGTTTAAATGGTCTGCGGCTTCGTAGCAGCCGCATTCTGTGCGGGACAGCATTTTTATTCCATCGATGTACAATTTTTGTGCTAGTGTTTTGTCAGATGATACATCATCCCAGAAGTCTTTGAGCTCTGTTTTCTCTACTTTGGTTATGTAGGCTTTGACCTATCATGCAACTGCAGTGGAATTGTCTGCAATGTACTTTACATCACCATTAGCATTCCATAGAAGGGCAATTATTGCATTGTAATTATTGATGTACTTTGATGCTTCGCTCCTTTTTATACAGTATGTGTTCTTAGGAGAGTTCCCTTTCACACTGTGTCGAACCGAAGACAAGACGTTGTTTACTTGCCCTGTTGTTGAAACTGGTCTAGGGAAACCAAAGTGGCATTTAGTGTAGTATTTGCCGCTGTTCTTATATTTGCGTCAACAATACTTGCCATACTTGTGTCTTTGGAATCTCAAAATGTGTGCGTGTAGGTCACTCTGTGTACTTTCTGAAGGGATTTTGCAAGTGACATATTTGTGAATTAACTGCAAAACTGTTTCATAACTCTCCTCACCAAATTTAGGAGCATTTCTAATCCACAAAAGCAGGTGGATGTGTGGTGCTCCTCTGGCTTGATATTATTTTCTCCAAAAGAAGGGGAGAAAGTGCTTTATTGCAAATGAAGTGCAGCATGGCAAGGAAGCAATGATGGAAGTACCGTGAAACGTTTACTGGATCAAGAGAGCAAAGTTCTCCTGGTGTTTTCATGTCTACGCCTGTTTTGTTTTTGTTTGCTATGCATAGGAAAGTGTGCAAGTCTTCCCATGCGTTGTTAAGGATTTCAATCAGGCGACACACACATTATTTCAGCCAAGTATGCAGTGCACAATTGAAATGCTTATGTTAGATTAGATTCAATATTGAGAGGAGACACCACTCAAATCAAACCCCGTTTTCAAATACCCCGGGTCACAATGGACCATGAACCAGGCTGGTTGATAAAACATATTTATTTATTTATTTGAAAATTAAAAGAAATCTATCAATTTTTAATACGGGGCAGCAATCACCAATAGGGTGATAAGAACAATATGAATGTAAGCAATGCACCCAGTTTAACCTTCTATTGACACAACTACAAAACACCAGGGAATGGGAACACTTTTTGATTTTATGTAAGATAGCACTTGAGTTAGAATTTCCCCCTGCAAGGTTCCCTCAACCCACAAATAATCAATTCCAAGTGGATAAACAGAATCCGCAGGTAATCAGGAATGACAAATGGAAAACAGAATTAAAATCCGACTTTCTCTCCCCAAACAAGAGAAAAAAACTGATTTTAAATCCTGGTAATGCTAAAAATGGCACTCGGAATGGATGAATAAATGAATGAATGTGTCTAAAGTGCTTGAAACAGAAACAGTTCTTTACTGGGGCAACACTGGAAACATACCAGCAATCACAAGCAATGGATTGAGCAAAAGCATACAATTCAAAATGTAATGGAAGATTGAAAACGGTTTATAATCAAAATGACACATTGGAAATTTAACACACTTTTGCAATTCCCACCTGAATTTACCAAAACGGTTTTTAACAAAAATGGGTGAAATATTGTAATTTTGTTGGGGTGTACCTATGGATCCTAGGTACAATATGGAAGTGAAATGAGGTCTCTAGCTGTTAAATTGAGTGAGTTATGCAAGATCTAGTGAGGTTCGTTTTTGAGAAAATGAAGGCGTGAAAAAGGAAAAGAAATCAATTTTGACAAGGATAGTTTTACTCTACACTAGAGCATTCAGGCTAGGCTACCAGATTGAGACACAGTAAGCTCTGGGGTTGACTCGCAAGCTCAACCCTAGCACCTCTGTGCCCACCCAGGCAGAATCAATCCGATCACTCGAGAGAGGACTACGGGCTTTGTATTTCACAAGAGAAAAATTATTAAAGATGTTGGCACTAGCACAAGGATTCAAAGCAGGGTTGCAAGAATGATTGTGACAATATTATACATTATCAGGACAAGGATAGGATGACTTAGAGAGTGGAACTAAGGACAAGGCAGGACAAGGTATACTATGGTTCTATGGTTCATATTGATACTCACAGTCCACTTTAGTTTGGATTTTGGGCAGTCAGCGCTCTGGATCACCACACGGATCTGATCTGACACAGGACAGCCGGACAGAATCAGCAGGCATGGATTGGATACCAAAGGATAGTTCTTCTGGACTGGCAATTCTGGTTACTGGATAATATAGGTCATCCGGGTGGCAGGATAGCAGCAGCATGCAGTGAGTGGCAAGCCAAGTTAATTCAGGATGCTTCCCAAAACACCACAGCATTTCCCTTGGTTATGGGGGTTATTTTAGAATTGAGGTCCAGCTGAAACAGGATCAGCAATGCTGGGCCTTGTTGTTGGGATCTGGAGTTTAGATGGATAAATGCAAGATGAAGACATGAACAGACATCATCAGAGTATATGACAGGGGCAGGCTTTACTACACATGCCTGTAACAATAGGATTGGGCAGGGGTAGAGGGCTCCACCTAGATCTTTGCTTGTTGGATCTCAGAAAAATGATGTCATGTTTATGCGGTGATATTTACAGTGTCCAGAAACCTCCTAGAGTTACTGGAACTAAAATCTAATTTTGCCACAAACACATATTTACACAAATGCAACCTTTTAGTAAATCAGATAGACAGGTTACATATTTTTTTCATCACATTTCAATCTAAATCCCCAGTCCGTGAGGCCTGGTTTCGCTCCTCTACCAGTTTTTCACACTTTTCACTGGGATTTACATTTCCCCAAATTCTACAACTTTATACATGAGTGGGGATAGTCATAAGGAAGATATGTACAACATTTTACATTTGCAACATGGATGCTTTTCTTTTAATTCCACATATATCACCATTTCTGTCCCCTTGGTGTCACTACATTCTACCAAGTTTTAAACTAAAGGCCACAAATTTACTTTTACACTGTGTAAATTCTACATTTTAATCAATTTTGGTTGCTGAGTTAACAACTTTAAAGTTTCCTTATGGAATAGTCTTTAGAACAAATGGGAGTCACTATCTGTCATTTTTTTTTCTTTCCAGCTGACACCAACTGGCATTTCCTTTCAAGCAGGATGGGGGGTTCCTTCAGCCTGACTGAAGTTTTAGGGTCTTTCACACCTCTGGCTTCCTTCACTGGGAACTGCATTGTCCTGGGTGCCAACAGAGACAAAAGTCTGTTCCACCTTACAATTATCAGTGGGTTGGCAGGATCTGCTGAGAGATATAGCCCTTTTGGCAGAAAACCTGTTTTTCAACTTTGTAACTCAAGCCACCCTGGGTTTAACATCTTTCACTTTTGATCTTAAATCCAGAATTAAATACGTCTGTTACATCAAATTACATATGTGATATATTCTCACCAGTAACAAACCCCTTTTATTTCTACAGACTGTGAAGCTTTTATTTACCAGTGTACTGTTTTAAAACATAGGCATTCATTTTTCCTTATTTTGTAAACAGACTTTTTTCACATGTGGTGCAAGCTGATACTTCTTTCTTTAATTTGGTTTTGGCAGCTCACTCAGATTTCCACAATGTCCTTGCAACTAAAGTCATTTTTCTTTGAGGCATGAGTATTATCTGAACACTGGTATGTGAAACTGACCAGGCTCAGATAGTTAAAGTTCTTTTGAAGACAGCTGATGTTTGCTATATTGTAAAGAAAAAGAATGCGCGTTGCCGTGTTAGTGAAAATAAAGATCCTTGCTGATTTCTTTCCTAGCTACTTTGACTGGGTCTTTCATTCAGGAATTATGCCCGGTTTTACAGAGGCACAAGGACCTCTTCTGGGGATGCAGGGACTTTTCAATCCTAGTATTTTCATAAGGTATGGATGAATTTAACGTCAAGCAGCATTTTTAAAGGTGAAAAAAAGTTCATTTTGAAGGGGATTTTTAGCTTTTGCAGCAAAGCACTGCTGACTCTTTCACTTAATTCCAGTTAAATGTCTCAGAGCACACTGGCACACTTCTGCAGTGTGTCCCCTGTTCCACTTTGCCTGAAGTGTGTGAGGCAAGATAGTGCAGCCATTTTTCTGTTGCTGCCAAAACACAGTTTTGAGGTCCTGGTGCACACAGGAGCCAGCACAGCCAGGTTGATGTTTCTTGCGCAAATGCAGCTCAGTGATGTGAGGCAATGCTGTTGAGTGGGTCAATATATCCCACAGCATACTCTGCAAAACTTAAAGTGACAAACCATGTGTGTGGCCCAAGGTTGTGTAACATGCACCGTACATCTGCGTGCCATCGGAACCAGTACTCTTCCGTACCAGACATGTTTGCAAAGAAATTTGTAATACTTGACTATAAATCTTCATCATTCTCTTGCACCTTTTGAAGTAGCTGTGTAGCAGACTTGTTTTGGAAATGGGGACCTGTTTTCAATGTGTGGGAAAATTCATAGCATAGCATTGCCAGTTCACTTTCAAAGAGGAGGTGGAATATGTACTCCATGTTCTGTCTAAATCTAGGGTCTTCAGAATATATTTGTAAACAGAAGTATTTTGATTTGTTGTTGATTTGTGTGCATCTTTCATCATATCTTCCACCTTTTCCTCTCGGGAAGAGTAGAGGAAAGTCTTGTGCTTCTACACTTTTTTTCCATATACTGATTGGTGCTCCATTGACTTGCCTCATTTGATATGTTTCTAGTGCATCGTCTATGGTGTCTTTGGAGTGCAGTGGGTGAATTGTATAGTGGTCTAAAATATTGGAGGCAGCACTAGGATCTGAACGTTCAAATTGGCCAGTTGTTGAGGAGTCCTGAATTATTTCGGTTGTTTCTCTCAGGTTTTCTTCAATGTTTATTTCCTTGTAGTATTCATTGTTTTGTTTAAGGTATTGCAAGGCTTCCCTAACTTTGCTTAAGTCCACTAGTTGCTGCCAATTTCTTTTGTCTTTTGTAGGTACACCATTTTCCAGGATAATCAAAGATTTTTCTATTGGCCTTTGCACTTGTGTCTACATTTTCTTTGAGATCTAATGGTAAATAAACTACTTTCCCACAAATGCCTCTCAGTAATTCGGTGGTAGGCAATTTTGCAGTTTTCAGGTCAAGTCGTATTATTGCTTGAAATGGGTGCACTGTTTGGATTATAATGCTCTCATACATATTAAGCTGCTGCAGTGCATTTGGCAGTGAAATACTTCCAAATTATTGCTGATTGCCCATGAAGTTGGTCACCCTGAGTTACCTGGGGGCAACCAGACATGGACTCCCTGCTCACTGTGCTCAGAGAGGCACAGCTTCACCTCACTGATGAGGCCCAACAAGGCTGAAACATGTGTATGGGGTTGCTGTTGTTACTCTTGTTCAGAGAGGAATTGCCTTAGCATTTTGGTGCTGGACTGCCCATGTGGGCGGGACAAAGAGTGATATGCAAATGGATATTTCCCATCTGTGAAAGGTACAGTGAGCAAAAAGCGTGTGCTGCAAACTATCATCTCCGAACAGGTTATCATGCCATGTTCTTTCAGGAGAGGAGCGCCTGCTACCTTTTTTGAAATGATTGCCTGTGAAGGCCTTTGGTTATTGTCAAGTTTTGCAGTGCAGTATGTGCACAGTATGGAGGTGTTTGTAATTTCGTATTTGTTTTCATCTATAAGGTACAGAGCTAATTGAAACCATTGGGATTCCGATTTGCCTTCTATTTTCTGCAGTTTTGGTGCTCTTTCTATAGAAAGTTCTAAAACAACACACACATATTTGGCTTGGCATTTCAGCATTTGTGTTTTTGAACTTTGTATTTCTTTTCTGTATGTATGATATAAAAAGTTGATAGCTGTGCTGTTGTCGGTACTGTTGTCTGAAAATGCTGGAGTTGTAAGTGCTCTTCAGTTCCACAATATTTCCTTTGGATGTGTTCAATTTCTTCGAGCCCTTGTTTGGATGTACTGTGTAGGAGAATATTATTTAAGTGTTGCAGTGGTAAAGCTGGACTTTTTGCATAGTACAGTTTGTAAACTAGATTTCTGACTGTTGAATGGTGGGTTGCTAACATTTTGATACGGTGGAAGGTGCTTTTGCAAGCAGGTCCAGAAATACAGGCTAATGAATGTCCTCGTATTACTGTGTAGTTGCGCACTGGACAGGAGTCCATAGTTTGTAGTATTTTTTTTCTTTTTCTTTTCTCGTTGCCTTTGACATACTGATTGAGGAATTGCTGCAAAGATTTGATTAGGCATTAGCGAACATTACACATTGATGTGCATGGCCATTTGTAGGTGAGGCGTGTTGGTTCGGTGGAATGGAGAGTGACATCTAAGTTTGGTGGAGATATTTCTGAAAGCAGTGTTCTTATTCCATTATGGTATTGTGTATCTTTTCATACCCTTGTCCACTCCGATGTAAGACAATTTGGTTTGTTTGTTCTTGTTTGTATGATTCTTCATTGAAGTATGGCTCTGTGTTGGTGGTGTGACTCCACTCACCTGTACAGATGTGGCCAAAGGTGTATATGCTATTATTGCGTTTGTTGCGAAATAGTGCTTGCAATTCATCAATTAATCGTGTTAGTGGTTTCATTCTGTTCAAAATTACTATAAACAATTTCTGTTTCATGATTATTGCACTGTCTACAAGAGCTTCCAGGATGACTTTTCTGCGGTAGGTTTTGAGGGTTGAGAGTGATTTCTGCCGACTATGTATAAGGTACTGAAGGACTCTGTGGTGGAACATTTTTTGTAAAATACATTTTTTGGAATGCTTGCTTGTGGTTACATTACCATTTGAACGTGCTCTGTTAGTAGTAGTGTGCGTTGCACAGTTTTTAGTGCTTTTCTTTTCATTCTCACATTTTGACAGATGAACTACATTGTCTTTACTGGTAGATGCATCCGTTTTCCTTAATGACTGGATTAGCTCTGATCTTTCAACTTTCTGTAGAAGTTCTGCTTGCAGTGGATGGCTACTTTCTATGTTTTTAGGTGGCGCTGTTCTATTCCTGCATTGCTTTCTATGGAGTTGCAGTTTGGTGGGCATTGTGTAGTAGCTGTTGGCGAAAAAAGGAAAGTGTGGGTGTGCAGATTTTCAAACGTATATGTGTGCACTGTGCATGAGTGTGTGAATAGGAGGGTAGGTATATAAATGGAAGTGTGTCACAGTGTAATGGCCTCTAACCTTCGGTTGGGGACACTGTCTTCCTATGTGAGGATTACTCTAATGGTGGCGACATAACAAACACTGTAGAAGTGGCATGAGGAACAATGAAGAACATACTGGTGCTTCGCTGCATATCTATATGCTACAATACAACAATAGTGCACTCTTCCAGTAAGACATACAACAGTATGATGGTATTGTACTTACTTTGCTACTTGGTGAAAGTAGGTTCATTGCAGTTTGTATTTTGAAGTACCCACGCTAGTGGCTTTCCGGAGACAGGTGGGTACTGCACCTGTATAAGAAGATGGTAAGAAAATATGTTGGCTAATGGCATAGTGCTTACATTTGTACAATACATTATTTAAAAGTGTAGGGAGATGGTTTGGCAGGAAGAGCAAGTGTGTGTGTATAAATGGATGGCTTACGATATGACTAGGGACTTGGGAGCATAAGCATGTTTGTGAAGGCGGTAGATGGGTTATTTGGGAGTGTATTGTATGATGTCTTATCGAACACGTGTGTGTATTAGTGATGGAGTATTTGCTTTCAAAATGGAGTACTGCGCATTGTGGCAGAATGACAAAAAGTGCGGAAAGATGTACGGAGTGCAAAGCGGAATGTTTTTGTGTGTGCTTTTGCATGTACTTCTCTGCATACATATGCTTGCTACATGAGTAGAGCCATTGTTTACAGTCTTTAATTTCTGTATGCGTATTTATGCATGTTACTGCTGTCAATGCACACATACATTTTTTTCCTTTTGTAAGTAATGTTGTAATCTATGTAGTGTGAAAGGTAAGTGGCAGAAAACTGTTTTTATGCATGCAGTGTATGCACTTGTCTTGTTTTAGTGGGATACGCTGCCTGATCCTTTTGTGTGCGATTTTTACATATTTGATAGGAGGTACGTTAATGGGGGAAAGCATCGTAAAAATGATGGACCAAAAGAACAGAGTAGCCGTTTGCATATAATAATGGCTCCTATGGGCAAATGCCAACTTTGCAACCACCTACCACTATCGGAGCCATTTAATGGTAGGTGATGGGAGAAATAACAGTACGAATGTCGAGTATGTTGTGGAGATTCAGTGCCAGGTACCCTGTTGCTATGAACTTTTAACACAGTTGCAAATGTACTGTACAAAAGTAGTAATACCTACAAGGCATGGTGATGGGTAGGGATGCTGATTTATGTGGATGCAGAACTCGTAGATCATGTTACAGTATTTTCCAATGCAGGTGCTTTTGATTTACTGGACACTTGACCTCTGCGTGTTTAACGGTTGGTATGGACTGTTCAACAGAGGTGATAGAGTTAGATGCAGAACTCTTGGATGTAATTAGTGGCTGCGTGTGTGACCATTTACCAGTAGCCAATGAGGGAGTGCTGGGAAAAGACAACTGGAAAGGCAAAAAGGACTGTCCCTGCTGTACTGGGGCGCAGCCCTCGTGGTAGTGTGGGAAAGTGCACGTGCTACATGCTGTCCTTCTTAATATGCTTGCCATGGAAATGGGACTATGGATCATCGAAGCAGGTGTATGTCTGCTTTTCTGTTCCATTGTAGGATGTTCTTCCGGGCCCATGAGAAACCTCAGTGCTTCCAGGGTGACGTTTGTTAGTGGGGTTGATATTTTTTTCCACCTATTAAAATTAGTCTTATGTTCTACAATGTATAATTTACGTTGCAGACACTCGTGTAATAATTTAAGGAGGAAAAACAGACAGCAATCCCCAACAACTACCACACAAAAAGGTGTTTCTTTACATGTCGCTTTACAAAAAAAAAATAAACACTTTTTACAACTACCAAGAAAGCACCCATTCTCTATCATGCTTCAAATGTGTTTGCGCAGCCCCCCCACACAGGACAATATTTTCGTGAAAGCCGCGGCATTTTGAGGTGTGCACGTGCTATATCCAGGTCTTTTCAGGGTGGCTGCAATGGAAAGGGGACTGTGCAGGAGTTGGGATTGGTTAATACGATTTCATTGGTGTGGTGTGTAGCAACAGATTGTGCCAGAACGTGTGTTTGCAAATAGGAGTGCAGGTGGCTATGGGTATGATTGTGCCATTCGGTAGGTGGACTACATGGCTTTTGGGCTACTCCTGGATACATTGGGTACAAGTTTACGCAGAACGCTGTGCACTGGCAGCACACCTTGGGTTCCATAATGTCGATGTGCACTGGGACGGAATACGTGGGATGAAGTGGCTCCATGTGCGTCCTCTTTGTGCCCGTTTGGTGACGCTCGCTCATCCAGACATTATTATTGTTCATTGTGGAGGGAACAGTTTAGGACATGTTAGCGGCATCTCACTGCAGTTTGCGATGAAGGAGTCATTACGGCAACTCATGGAAATGTTTCCAACTTTGCACATATTTTTTCTCACATTGCCCAGAGACAGATGTGGCTGCGTTCTTGCTCGTGTGGGTCACAAATGGAGAAAGTGCGGCAAAATGAAAACATTACGTTTCGTAGTAGCAACATTTTTCGTTCAGATGGAGTTCATCTGACTGATGCTGGCAATGAGCTGCTTCTGCGCAATATCCAAAATGCAGTGCAGTGCTTCCTACAACTTTAGCAAGCATTTTTCCTGTGGATGTTCATCACTTCAAACGTTGCAAACACAAACAGCAAAAAAGGCTCTTTTCAGAGCCACCACTTTGTTTTGAGAATGCGTACAATATTTTTGAATGCGTCCCGCCATCCAGGGTTGACAACCTTGTACGCGGTGCTCATAGGCTGCGCCACCACCTGCATACTTTCATTCAAATTCTATTTTTTAACAGTGCAAGGTTGCTCTGAAAAGAGCCTTTTTGTCCCTCCCAAACCCGCTTCTGGTTGTGTTGCATTTTCCTGTTGTCGTACGACATGCCACAGAAGGACAGGAATAGGAGGGAGGTTTGGTAAAGGGAACTAACCACAGGGTTACGAAATTGCACGTGGAGAGCACAAGATGTTGCGTTGAGGGGGCACTCTTTATCATGCTGCTGGACTGAAGCCTCAAAAGCACTTTGAAATTGTTCCCCCTGCATAGTACCATGTTGCAGTACATGTACAAGACAGTTACCTTTGATAGGTGCGGATCTGTAGCGGCGTGTATGGCCTGCAAGGCTGGTTGTGGGATGCGCTGGCCCACTGGAGTGTCCCTAGTGATGGCAGGTGCAGATGAAGAGGATATAGTAGAGGAAAGTAACCTACTGCCTTCTTGGAAGGGGACAACCCTCCGAACAGCTGCCTTGTGCTTCGATTTCAGGTGCCGGCACATGGTGGTGGTTCCGCAGCTGTACAAGCCAGGTTTTCCGCAACTGAGTACTATGTCGCACTCACTGCATTTTACCTAGTTGGCGTGAGATTTTGGCACATCTCCAATGGTCAGAAATAGTTTCCACACCCACGACTCACGCTGGCTGTAGGCATTGGAGATTCCCTCTACTTTTTCCTTGTTTCCTTTTTCATGTCCATCCACATTATTTACATTTACATTTATTTAGTTATAATGCACACAATGGACCCGTAGGCATGATGGCGCATACAGACAAACAACATAAAAGATTAACAACATAAAACATAAAGAGGGAAGGAAGAGGGGGAAACTCAATAGCAATCAGCGGACTTGGAATGTCCTGAAAAAATTAAAGAGTGCTCAATGGGTGGAGGCCTAAAGTAACAATATACAATTTGGTATACATAGGTATATATTTACATCATTCAAAATAGATTTCGGAATACTCAAAGGGTGAAAGCCTTAAGTATCAATTTACAATTTGAACCACACCTAGGTATACATTTGCATTGTCCAAGATAAGAAGGAAGGTTACTAAGCCCACATCCCACTACTACACAATCAGTAGATTGCAATGAGCACCAATTGCTCAGATTAATCCTTTGCGCGAACTTCAGGTCCAGTGTTCTACTCACTCAGGGCCCTGTTGTTTGACGTAACCAGGTAAGTACCTTATTACGGAATGATGAGTCTAGGGATTCATTCCACTCTGGTTTCTCAACGTTAGTTATTATGAAATTCCTTTGATCCAGGACGAAAGCTTTAGTACCCATATTCTCAATATTGGGCATGAGTCGCGACTTGGACTGCACTCTTCGAAAAGTCACCTGTTTAGAAGTCAATGCTACTGAGTGATTAATGGGTATTTGCCCCGGATTAGGGGTGTGTGGTTCATAGACACCCTTTGTAGGTTCGAACACCATGGAATGGACGGGTAAAATAGATTCTTCCTGCAGGGGGGAACCTGATGTGGAAGACGTTACGATGTCTGCTTGGCAGTCTTGATGGACCCCATATGCGGAATGGGAAGTTTGAATCGATTTGTCTGGTCGACCTGGTGCTACATGGGTGGGCTTCTGCTGAGGGTGCGCTGATGGGATACACTTGTTGGAGCCAGTGGACAACATCAGCCTCTGGAAGTCTTCCATGTTGGTACAAGCAGCAATATCCAGCAGTATCTGTTCCTTGAACAAACACCAGGATGCTGAGAACCTATGGTTCACAACCCCTCTAACCATACTGAAAGCTGAGACCCCCCCTGTCTGAACTTCCTTTAGAGGGTGTTGATATACCTCTGGGTGTACCTTCACCAGAGTGTACCCTACAAAACTGTTGTTTTTGAATTCCTTGCTCATAGGAAAGACCTCATTGGAAGGTCCTATCATGATAAGATTGGCTACCATAGGCTGTGGAGACATAGTCATGTGAAGAGGGAAGCATGCGCCCTTCTCCTCATTTTTAAAATCAATCATGAGGTCTTTATTAGTGTGCAACATTTTACTAAGCGAGCGGTTCTCTAGCAGGATTATCTGTCTCCTTTTGGCGCTTTGTGCTAGGACATCAGATAACGCTTTGTCTCTCCTACCCGGGGTAAAGGATGATAAGCACGATGAGGATTCCTCCCTCATTATGGCGTCGGGAAGGGGGCTAGACATGCCCATCCCCAACAAGGATGTGATTTCAGCATCCATGAATTCAAATGAGATATACTCAGTACCTTCGAGCGTGGAGGCTAAATGCAGTGCAACCGGTACCTGAGGTAAAAGCCGGCTAGAGCAATAGAGCAGTACCAGAGGAAAAAGACCAGCAAAGCAGATAATGCTTACCCAACTACAACGAACCAGGTGGGTGTAAGCACTGGAAGTATAGCTGCTGCATGCGAATGACAGGCGCGTTCTAGTCCTGGTTCGTCCATTGCCTTCCACAGATAGACGCAGCACAGTAATGGCGGGATAACGGTAAGGCGGTAAGATGAATGTCCAGCAGGATTATGATTGCGGTTAGCCTCTGTGCGAGGTGCGGAAACTTATTAGCTGCAAATAGCACTGGTATAGTGAATGCAGTCCTCCTTCACTCGCTACCAAGCGTTAAACTCTCTATTCTCTGTCATAGAGTGGTTTAGTGGAATGGACCCTAACAGGAAATGCCACATCAAGCCGCACCGCCTAACACGGCCGCTTCTGACGGACCAGCCCCTTTGCCTCTTCCCATACCACAGTACAAGATATCACACCTGTTCTCTTGCTCAGGCGCTTCAGAAGGAGGTGGTGGTGGTGAGGGTGTGGGTGCTCCTGAGTCAGAGGTAGTACCAGAAGCCCTAGTGGCCATTACTTGCAGAGGTACTTTACAGGTACCTAATTGGTCAGAAAGCAATATCTGCATGAACCAATGTGCACCGCTGGTCTTCTCTGGAAAGCCAAACACGGAGTGCAGCACAGATGTGTGGTGTGCCCTTTTATAGGACTGTTGTGGCGCATGGGCAACCGGAAAGTGGCCCTACATCTTTCTCTACAATACTACATGCAGAGGGGAGAGTGTAGGACCTCTGTAAGGGTACACTCTCACTGTAACACTCCATACATTGCAGAAAATAGTCCTTTTTTGATTTGCACGGGTCCGGATTGTGTCTGCCAAATAAGGGCCCATGCGCAGCGTGGTTCTGTTCCCACTGTGACATCGCCATTGCACTCCATTTGGAAGGCTGTCTGTGGGATGCATATTGGCCCGAATACTTTGTGGCCACTTACATAGGTCTGCTATGGATACCCTTACCATCCCCAGACCACTGAAATGTACGGCACAGGTGCACTGACCATTTCGCAATAAGCTTGATGTGTGCACAGTACAGTAGGTGCAATGTTCACTTGCAAAGGTACTTGCAGGACGTGGCTGAGCGCTTCCACCTACTAAAACTACATCACACATTTCTTCGGATATCTTGGCCAGGCGCGGTGTTACCAGGGGTCAGAGGAAGAGATACGCATGTGCGAAGTTGTGCGACCGACAAACGTACGGTCCTACAACAACTTACAGGCAGTTTTGTGAATGCAAACATGCGCCCCATAGTGGCATCCTACGGATGCTTCCATTGTGATTGCGCATAGGGCAGCCAGGTGCAGCAGTTGTACAACCCCTCCATTTCCCTCATGTGCGATCATACCCACCAGTGCTGTGCCCTTCATAGTTACAATGGGCACCTTAAAACAAAGGAAAAGGCATGTACAGAATCAGTAACAATTTACATATCAACCTTTATTAGCACACATTCATAGCCACTATTTGGAAAGGGAAGGGGGACTAGAAACAGATACACATACCGGGATTTCGGCATTTCTACAAGTTGGTGGTGAGGGGAAGAAGGGATTGAGGTCTCATCTAAGCGTCTCTCATGACATGCAATCTGCGGGGATGGGAGGCTGGGAAATGGGGGAAGGGGAATGTACAGGTGGGGCAGTGGTATCTTATTTTTTTCCATAATATGTTCTTCTACGAAAATGTCCAAGATGGCAAAATTGTTCATCGATTCATCAATTTTGTTCTAGTTTTATATTTACAGTGTTTCCTTCAGTTTCTCTGGCCGTATCTTGCTGTGGAAAAGGTGCCACTTCTGATGTACTCCTTTGTATTTCCGTATGTTTTGTAAAAGAAAAACAAATGTGTTCAGTAAACATGAAGCAATATATTGTAATTGTGTTGTTTTTCACAATGTGTTCCCTACCTATGGGGTTACTATGGTCACTCATTTCGTCATGCTGGAAATTTTCCTCCAGCCATTCTAGGGTGCTTTCCCTTGCAGTACCTCTTTCCCTTTTCACACTGCCGTGAGTAGCAATGGGATTATCATCCTCACTCATTTCTTCATATGGAAAATTCTCCTCCAGCCACTCTAGGGTGCTTGGCATTGCTGCGCAAAATAGAAAACATCATGCTTTCCTACTATTGTACACTACAGGACCTGTGCAATTATAACATAAACTTTAGTGTACTTATCACGTTGCAGTGACGTTCTGCTCTCAGTAGTTGGTGTCCCTAACTCTTCCTCTTCGCCCTTTGTTGCAATGTGAAACAGGTGTGCAGTAAGATTGTTGAGCGCATACATTACTTCTCTTGTGGGTGCATTCCATCATGCTGCATGACCCGTGCCTTTGTGCTGTTTGTTCCGCCAGTACATACTTTGTACAGGTACTGCATTTTCCCTTCCAATTCTGGCACGTGTTGTTGTTTGTAAATGTTTCTTGTATTGGTGCAAAGTATCGCTTTGTCCGACCACCCCTCTCTTTCTATTCAGCTTAGACTCTAGCCGATGTTTGCGAACAGACAAACTGTTTGCAACCACTGTGGCTATTAGTATAGAGCCACCATCTTCAGTATGCTGTACAGTACATCTATACAAACTAAGAGTATCCTGTTAAAAACCTATGGAATTCAGTGAAAAAACATTATTAAAGAGACGGTATGGTTAAGTTGCGCTGCTAAAACCCTATCACCTTTACTGGAAAAACTATGATTATGGAACGCTATGGTTACAGTGCCCTACTAAAAACCTATGAAATTCATTGATAAAAAACATTGTTAAAGGGAGGTTATGCTTAAGTTGCCTTACTAAAACCTATACACTTTACTGTAAAACCTATGCTAAAGAAACGTTATGGTTAAAGTGCCCTACTAAAACCTATGAAATTCATTGACAAAAAACATTGTTAAAGGGACGTTATGGTTAAGTTGCCGTAAGAATTCAGTACAACTATTTGCAAGGGACATTATAGTTACTTTGCACTAATAACAACCTATTCATATTATGGTTACATGTACAACTGAAAAACCCCAGTAATTCACCAGTTATAATAAGCTAAGCAACCATAACTTGCACCACCACTGGGCACTGCTAAGACTAACACCCATACCTTCGATGACATCAGATCTGCATTTAGTTTTCATGAAAATCCTCCACAAGGGATTGTCATTATCATGTTGGCAGCAAGCTATCAGAGGTCATTGGGAGAACTATCATTAGATACATAGTTCATTAAGCAATGCATGGCTATAAACACCATTGCATTGCAGAGTTCCTTCCAGTAGATGAACCTGCTCATGAAGAAATGGAGGCATTGTCTGCAGCATGCACCACAGAGGTGCAATATTCAACATCTTGCCATGTTGGATAGTAAAATGATCAATGCTTTTGTTTTAGAATTTTGTGTGTTGTTCAACATGTAATAAGTAGTTACCAATGCCTCACTTACTACATAATTGTACTACTACGCATAAAACATAAAGAGACCACAACGCATACAAATATGAGCATATACAGGGAAAGTAAAGTAAGCAAAAAACAGCAGTATTACCAGCAAGTGTTCATAACCTAACTGATTATCTTCATGCACAGAAATTATTGCTGTGTTTCAGCCTTGTTTATTCCCCAATGTATATGTATCATATGATGGCCTTGAACCCTAAGGAAAGTAGTGTAAGAACATATGAGAAGGGTAAGGTCTACAAATATAGTACCTTTTCAATTTTTACTTCCTAACTGTCAGTGTAGAACATCTCTTGACCTAGATATGCCACTGAACAAAAAAAGAGGGAGCAGGACATGTGATGTCATCAGTGATGTCATCAATGACATTTGTGATGTAATTTTTGAAGGCATGGGTGTTCGTCTTAGCACTGCACGGTGGTGGCGCAAGTTATGGATGCTTAGCTTACCATAGCGGGCGAATTTCTGGGGGTTTTCGGTTGTACTTGTAACCATAATATGGATAGGTTGTTATTAGTGCAAAGTAACTATAATGTCCGTTGCAAATAGTTGTTGTACTGAATTTGATAGGTTGTTCTTACGGCAACTTAACCATAACGGCCCTTTAACAAAGTTTTTCAGGAGTGAAGATATATATATATGAGTGGTGGGAAGGAACAGCTGTCTAAACTCTACATTTGCACTGCAGTAACTGAAAGGGAACCTTCATGAGGTGGAAGGAAAAGGTCATATTAGCTGAAGTTACGGTAGTCTGTTGGGTAACCACCATGTTTTTTAGAGCACTGGACAATAGCCCCATTCAGTAGCCCCATATTTCATACCTGGGCTTCTATTTAGGTAGGTCATTCATTGTTTATGGTTTCATATGAGAATCTATACATACATTTACATTTCTAACATGTACCCCATCTGTCCCCCCACCCCAATGTAGCAAATAATATGAACAAGGGAATAAAATTGAGGCAAGTAGAAATAAAGAAACATAAATGATCACACTAAGCACAGAAAAACAGCAAATCAACATACATATCAAGCAATTCACTCAGAAAGATACATGAACAGAGTAGAATTGGAAAAATGGCAAATATTAGGTTGCCATGAAGAAAAAGAAATGTAGATTAAAAGGTTTTTTTTTCTCTGTACGGGTGTCCTAGTGCACAAGAGTAGAGTCCACTTGCTGACAGAAGATCCTGACACACGTTCTAGTAAGTCCACTAATTGTACTTCTTAACAACAGCATTAGAGAAATTCTGAATTCTGGTTTGCTCTCTTTTCAATTACGAACAATAACTTCAGCGAACCACTTTGTTTTGTGTTCAATAGCGACGTGCTGCCGAATTAACAACCACCAAAAGGTGAATACAGTTATGAAGGAGATACATATGTGTAAATATTGATAACACACTTCAGCAATGGAAATGCTGACTATCTAGTATAGAAAAAGGAGAAAAAACATGTGATACAGTTGAACATTCTTATACGTGAAAAGTAAAAAATCACAGCAATAGGAAGACAGTTTTCTTTTTCTTATCAACTTTCAACAGAAAATGCAGCTTTTTATACATTTTATTGGACTACCAAAACATACTATGCAGAGCTGGAACAATGCATAAGCTTTAAAAAAAATTCTACCAGACTTCTTCATTAGTTGGTGCAGTGTGAATATATTGGTAAAGAAACCCCAGAGGACAGTTCATTCTCAAAAAAAAGAAAAAAGAGCATTATAAGCTTCTTTGGTTGAATGAATAGTATGCAAGGAAAGCAGGGCTGGAATTGCTGTTTTACTAAAGAGCATAAACACTCCTCGAAGCAGGAATCACATATAGCGTGGGTACATTCCACATTTCTAGCTGAGAGTTACATTTTAAGAAAACAAATCTTTTTCACATGTAGCTGTTGAATGTCTTAAAATGGCCCCCAACAATTTCCTATAATTACCGATGTTTTTTAAAGGTGTACCCCTTTTCAATTTGGGCTATTAGGTTTTGCTTGCGAAACATACAAGTCAAAACTATTGCATTTGAATACAGATAGGGAGGAATGGCATATTAGGAGAGACACACAGCTTGTAGGTGTTGTTTGGCTATGTGTGAACCCATTGATTGCCCATGGCATCGGTAATCCCAATGGCCATTCCCACCCAGTTCGTACCCTCTGTGCCCAAAACGCCTCTTTATGCAAACTCTATAAACTCGTTTGAACAAGTCTTATCATCAAACTTTGCCCTTCATGTGCCTGCCAGTTTTTTTCAAAACAGTCTTCTGAGAGTGTATGACTTAATTGTATTTGTAAACCTTCTACTGTTTTAATAAAAATGTCTGATCAGGTCTCCCTACAGGGTCTCCCTACAGCCACTTGATTTATAAGCAATCTGTCTGTCCTTCACTGATGTCCTGTCAAAAACAAGCACTGACAAAGCCAACAGTTTTGGCTTGTGTATATGTATTAGGCATTTGCCAGGCACTGCTATTAGATAACCAGGTACGCGCAACATTTTGCACTTGTTACTATCAATGGCCAGGTAATACCACTACTGTTGTGCCTGGTAAGTGCCTTTTCCAATGCTACACATAAGCCCAAACCGTTAGCATTGCCAATGCCTGTTCAAGGGTAAAATGTCTGCTGTTATCTCAGTGTGTCTCATGCTTAGTGATAGGTGCTGCCATTTGCACTTAGACACCAAAGATTTTCATTGTTGGTGCCCTGTTACTAAACACAATAAGGGTCCGGAACAGTAGGTTCCAGCAGTTGTTGCTAAGAGATGGTACTGGAGGGTGGTCTTCTGACTTTGTTGATGTGATTGCATTGCTGGACGTGGATTCAAAGTTGGGCCTAGTGTGTCTTAAAACCTTTATCTATGTTCAGACCCCTCTCTTAGATATACAGGCCCGACTTCTTCACAGCATGGGAGTGTGGCCATTTGTGAGGTGTGATGTAAGCCCTTGTCCTTCATGTCTACCGGAAGAATCTGGGAAAACGGGAAGATTTGATTTTCACTTTTAAAGATGATGCACATAAAACTCTACTGGTAAGCTTCCATTTCACACTCACACTTTTGTCTAGTTTGTTCTAGTTTGCTTTTTTTTGGTTTGTTCAGCCATGCATTTGTTAACCTTTAGTTAGGGGCCTGTTTTTCAGAGGGATGAATTGTTTTTGATCTGGACCTTGGTATATCACTATCTTGAGATATCTCAGAGTGCTTCACTGACTACTTTATATACCCTTTTAGCTTTCCTATCTATAGAACATGGACATTCATGGATGTTTGGGCCTTAGAGAAGTAAGTAGAAAGGTTTTGCTCTTCTATTCTCTTGTGCATGGTTTCAACAGACCCAGGGTCACAATGACACTGTGGCACTGTGAAAGGCTTACATGCCTGACCATCGCTGAGCCAAATACATCCTTAGATCGTTTGAACAGTTCACACAAAAGTGTGTCAGACTTTCACTGTATACAGAAAGAAAGACATCTAGGCCACCTCGTCCTATGTACGCTATTTGACACCATTCACATTTGCCTTTCACACAGTCTATTTTTGACTTGGCTTCTCTTGACCATTAGGCTTGGCAGTCTCACAGTTTCTAATCTGGAGTTTACCTGGTGGGAGAAATTAAACATACTCCTGACACGCATCATGCGGTCGTTTGAACACATCTCAAATCCATTGCACACAACCATAAACCACAATTTGTAATCTTCTATATTGAGTCTGCCCTCAAGTAAATTCTCCATTAAGCCTCACTATTTTACATAATAGTTTGTGTTTTTCTGTTCATCCTTTATTTGTTATCCCCTTTTTCTCTTCCTGCACTCCTTTACCTCTCCCCTTCCTACACGGACTGTGGTCTGGAAACCCTGGGGGCACACAATACGCCACTTGTTTAACAAGCCTAAGTGCTCATTGACTGCTATTGTGGTTCATTGCCGCAGTATAAAAACTTGATAAAATAAAATGTTATAACTTGGGAGAATTTGCAATCAACCCCTCTATTTCCATTAAAGAGGCCTAGCTCAATGTAGCATTGTCTTTTGTCTAAAAATGGTGATTGCTACGACATCCATGATTTAAGTAACATTTTGAGATTGTTTGTTTCTAAAAATATCAAAAGCGTGATCAGTGAAATTCTGTTTTGTTTTTCAGTAAATAGCACCACAAAAACATTTATATATTTTTTTTAAGTCAATATTTGGAGCTTTTGAAATCAAGAAAAATAGTTACAGGACACTTTACACTAGAAATTGAAAAACGTTTTCCCTTGCAACATTTCACCTCAGCCATGAAATTAATGTAGAAAGAAACAATTCTCGCCAAATCTAACATCATGCTACATTACATGAACGTCTTCATGTAAAAAGAAAATGTAGGTAAAGAGTATTTTTCGTATTTGAATTTCCATTGACCCACAACACATATATCTCCAAAGTACTTCAATTTTTGCGATTTGTGTCACACACATTTGTAAGTGTTCACAACTTCAGGATTAGGGGATGCTGGAATTGTGCACACTTAAACATTTCCACAAATAAAATTAGCTCAACTGGAGAAATTCACCTTAAAAAAAAGAAAATACTCCAAAGTTGCAAACAGAACAAAACAAGAAAGAGCGGAATGAGCAGATGAAAAAACACACATCTGAAGTGAGCAGATGTTTCACCCAGAAACACTTACAAAACAGCAAAAAACAGTAATTTGGGCAATCCGAAATCAGTTGCCGTGCATAAGAGGGATGGGTAGTGAGTATGGGATCAGGGTTTGATGAGCAGTAAATGGTACAGGAACTGGGGAAAAGATACTTGACAGGATCTAATCTGAGGGAACTGAGTATTTACGGTGATGGGTTGTTCAGAGTTACTGACAGTGGAGTTAGATACCAGGTAGTCAGGGTGGGAGAGCAATGTAAGAGTAAGTGTAGAGGCTTTTTAAAGGCATCCTAATTACCACTATGCACCCTTAATCTCCTCCTGACATCCTCTATTCTAGAACACTCTCTAATTTCTCTGTTCCCTGATCACCTTGCACTTCCTTTCGCTTTCATGCCTCCTCCCTTCTTTTTCGCAACACTTGAACTCCCTGCATCCACATGTTACAACCTACCATCGATTCTTAAACCTCCACCTCCTCTGTATTTTGAAAGGTCATGCATAGACTTGAACACAAGCAGCAGGAGTTTGAAGATAGAGGAGGTTTTCAAGAAATTCCTGCCAGCATGGAGGCAGGGATTGTAGGTAGTGAGGGTGCGGCACGTGGCATAAGGATGTATACAAGAAGTACTCCTCACATGCTACAGACCCAGGTAAATCAGCACCCTTCCTCAAGCGGTGATGGCTGGAACAAGGAAGTGTTGGATGGCTCGTCCCTCATTGGCAGTCACGCAAGAAGTGACCCCATTGCTCCCCCGACTCTCGGTCAGCACAAGTGCCTTACGATTCCCCAGTGTCTACACAGCACAGCCTGACCCAAAGAGCAAGGCCACTACATTACCACCACTAGGACTGGCCTCTTGTTGGTGGTGTTCAGGGTGTGGTACCACTTGGGTAGGGGAGGAGAGACAGAATGATGAGTCATGCAGGCGTATACGGCCTGTGTTGTATCTGTACATCAGTGGGAAATGGACAATATAACATGGAAGGATGCCTTGATGAGACACATGCTTCAGCACCACCTTGCCATCCTATAGGTGACTAGTCAAGAGGGTAGAAAAAAGGGGGGTAAACTGAGGTAAAACTACCAGTTGGAGAATGCAGTACTAGTTCTGCTGTTAGGTATAGCCAGACAGACTAAGGCAGTACCTCCACTAACTAAACTGTCACAATTAACTGGGCTGAATGAAGAATAAACCTCAAATTGGGCACCAATGATGGACAGAGCTAGATAAACTGAGGTTGAACCACCAGGGTTGAAGAATGTTTGGGTTGGACTAAGCCATTGAGTTTGGGGGTACATTCGATCTTGGGCGTCCTGGTAGGAGCTGGCCTTTGATTGCACCAAAACCTCATGTTATTACATCTTTTCTCACCCATTCAGCTCACTTCTCCAGCTTTCCTCTGCCACTGACTCCTTATTTTCCTTCAGTCCAGCAGCCTTCTGGTCCTCCTCCACCTTACTCCAGCCTTCTCTAAACACAAGCCTCCTGCTTCTACAACCTACACTGGCAGCCTGGCTTGTTTGACTTTTAAACACACTGGGCCTCATTCCGTGATTGGAGATGGTCATGGCGGTTTATAGTCAAAATCTCGAAAAGTAAAATCTCGAAAAAAAAGCACGAATTAAAAATCTCGAAAAAAAAAAATATCGAATTTTTTTTTCAATGCGTTTTTTTTCAAAATGGGGTACCGAGATCGCCCTGGTTCAATGGGGACTTACTGGTCTATTCTGACCTTTGCGGGACTGGTAAGTCCCCATTGAAAGTGGCAATACCCATTCCCATTTGAGCCCCCATAGGGCTCAATGGGAATGGGGAGTGCGCAAATAACGGCCCAGCGCATGCCAAGGCCGTTATTTGCGTCCTGGTCCCCTAGCGGGAACCGTAAGGTACGTTTGTTCTGACTAAAGGATTGACCCCAGTGCTAGTATTTGAACTTCTGCACTTTCAGCGGATTGGCTGAAGTGGATTGTAATTGTCTGCCAGGAGAATAAACACCAAGTGATTACGAATAAATGCCACAC
Source organism: Ambystoma mexicanum (assembly GCF_040938575.1). Taxonomy (NCBI): domain Eukaryota; kingdom Metazoa; phylum Chordata; class Amphibia; order Caudata; family Ambystomatidae; genus Ambystoma; species Ambystoma mexicanum. Next base: position 745,827,848 of record NC_090928.1, read on the forward strand.
CTTTATGCTATAAGTTTTATGTACTATAGAAAGCATCCTGGAGTCTAGCCTTTTTTCCACAGGCACCCAATGCAAGTCTTTAAGGACAGAGGAGATGTGAGCCCACATGTTCAAATGAACAAGAGCTCTGGCTGCAACATTCTGATTTAATTGCACTTTAATAAGCTTTTTTTCTTTGGCAGGGAAAGATATATATAGTATTGCAGTAATCCAACCGACTCGAGATGAAAGCATTCATGAATTAGATTCTTTTTGGAAAGATGACGTAATCAGGGAATCTTTTTAAAGACCAGCTCAAAAAGGCAGCTAAGAAAAGTAAAAGACAGACACCCAGATTGCAAACATATGTTACAGGTGAAGGACCAAAAGAGGTTGGCCAGAAACTAGGGCTCTCAATTGTCTGTACAGATCATGATCTCAGTTTTTTGTGCATTGAGTTGCAAATGATTTAAGGACATCCATAGCCCGACATGCTGTATGCATGATTTAATGTTCTCGATTTGATCTTGGTCCCTACCTCCCAAACGCAGGATGAGTTGGGTATAATCTGCATACATATAAACTCACATCCCAGGGGCATTGATGAGATCCACCAGAGGTTTTAAATACAAATTAAAAAGAAGTAGACTCAGGTCTGTGCCCTGGGATACTTCATAAGTGATACATCTTAAAGGGGTTTTAAAAGGTGGGAGTGATATCTATTGAGTCCGGTTGGTCAGACATGATTTGACCCAGTTGAAGGGTATCCCTCTTAGGCCCATTCTATACAGACAGCTCAGAAGGATGTCAAAGTTCATGGTGTCGAAGGCAGTGGACAAATATGACAAAATCAGCATCCCTCTTTCTCCTGAGTCGATCCAATCCCTTAAATCGTTTAAGGCTGCCGAAACCACTCATTTTGTGTTGTAGCCAGGCCAATAACTGACTTGTGCTCCATAGAACCACTCAGTATTTTTAGCAAAAGTCTGGATTTGAGAGGTAGGGTCAGCCTCCAGAAACTTAGCAACACACGGTAACTGAGAGATAGGTTGATAGTTTACTGAACAGAAAGGATCTGATGATGACTTTTTAATTTTTTAATTAAGAGTTACTACAGCCCTTTTCTAATGAGCTAAGTACTACTCGTGAAGACAGGGATTGATTGATAATATTACAAATATTTCCTGAGATGCAAGAGCATGCTATTTTAAGAAGACCAGCAGGGAGAGGGTTCAAAGGCGAACCTGAAAGTCTTCTCTCAGCCTTAAGTCGAAGTAGTGAATTTGTGGTCAATACAGGTGAATGTGTCAAAGAGGTTCACTTGCTCCAGGCTTCCTGAATATATTGTAATAAATAAATCAGGGTCACTTGCTGGGAAAGTAATGTTTTACTCCAAAAAGCCAGCCAACTAATTCCAAAAGAATTGAGAGGGCATTGGGGTACCAGAGATGAACCTAGAGAAAGGGTGTGTCGGGAGAGGCTGCTTCTACTTGACGCGGCTTGAAGAATGCTGTCACTGCAAGTTGTGGGTCCCTTCTTCTAGCTACTTGTGGAAAACCTGAACCTCCGGAGCTCACTGCACGCACCTTTTGCCCGCCCTGAAAACCACTGTTCTTTGGTCTTTTGGCACTGGCACTAAAACCTTTCTCCTCGACCAGAACCTCAGAGTGGAGGTGAGGTGAAGAGGGGGTCTTTCAAACACCAAGGAAGCCACATGGAAGCCATAACCAAGGGTAGGCAGGAGCAGGAGTTGTAGGGCTGTGGAAGGCTGTGGAGATGAAATTACCATAGAGGTGATCGAGGTGCGAACATGGTGAACATGGTGTGAGCAGGAGTGGTCTCGAGCAGTGCAGAAGCTGATTGATAGAAGCAGCACTCATGTGGAAATGTATGTGCCGTACGGCCTAGTGACACCAAAGCTAAGCAGGCAAAAGTTGGGGTGGGTCCCATAGCCCCTCCCCTACTCCTTTTCCCTCTCCCTTCCTTATTTCTACTCAGTGTCTGCCTTGCTGCCCTCTTGCTTCCCTCTTGTCCTCTTAGACACTCTTGTGCTGCCTTGTTTCCCCCCTACTGTGCTGGAGAGTGAATGTTAGGGGTCAGGACCCAATAGCCTCAGTAGTGCTCAGTGCTGCTCGTGAGGTTTGTGGGTTTAACGGGCAAGCTTAAGGAGACAAGCAGGCCCACTACCCCCTTAGTGGCTACTAGGAGTGCTAAGAGGCTGAGAACAGGGTTCAAAACGGCCCCCAAAACAATGTGTGTTCCTCAAAGAGTCCCTCAAAGGGATAGTGGGAAGCTGGTTCAAATAAAAAATGGCAAGGGCTCTTCAAGGACCATTTCTTCTGCCCCCATGCCTCTATGACATCCAGAGGTATCGAAGTCTCCAATTCCAATGCAGCACTGATTCCGGCTGATCAGATAGAGGCTGATGCCTAGAAGCAGCAGCAGCCCAACACTGCGAACATTAGTGGCAAGCTTCCCGGGTGAGAGAGATCAAAAACCTCCCTACAGTGATGCAGCTCCAGGAGTTACAATCCTCCCAAGGCCATTGAACCAACATGGAGGTCAAAGCTTGCTAGTCTCCTCAGTCACGCACACACATCACAGGGCAATACCGGGACTCTGCGAGCCAGACTGCAAGGGTAAAACAATCCCAATGATTTTTCTCTTCGGTAGTCAAGGGAGGCAAAGGCGGTTGGCCAATGACCATCCAAAACAGCTAGACTAGTCTGAAGCACCAATGCACTGCACGGATAGATTGGTTTCCAATCATTGGAAGCCAATGAGCTCAGGCAACAAGAGTGAACTCCTTTCTTTAAAGGGATTGTTTCTGCAGAGACCTCGGGAACCTATGGCAAGCATGAACATGAAGCCGCAGACAAAGCAAGCCAAGTTCAGGTGCAACCCCACTGCCCGGAGCGCCAAGATTCTCATGTTTGCCCCATAACTGGGGACATTATACCCACTCTAATGAACAATGTGAATTTCTTAGAAAAAAATGTGGTGAAATGTACAAAGTTGGAGGCCAAGTTAGAGGCTTATAACTCTAATAATACTGGCAATCCATGTCCAATGCAGTGCTTGCCGGGGGTGGAAAGGAGCAGGCCTCCAATCTTGCCCCAGCGCTTCCATTCGACCCCGTTATGCAGGAGGAAGATCCACAGGCATCTTCAGCAGCCACGAGGAATAGCCTCCCCAATGGAATGGATACCTCCCACAAAGGGGGTAGATGATTCAAGGGGTGCCTGGATGGGAACAGGGATCATGGGAGTACTCTGATTTGCCTGTGCCCTCCCGCAGGAGAAATCCATTGGCTATTCAACATGCTTGGGCCACTCATCTACACCTACTGCCCCAAGCAACTCCACTAGTTGTGGTACTCATGGGGATGTGGCTGCTTATGCAGGATCAGGCAGAGGGAACCAGTTCACTGATCTGTAAAGTGGCGCATCATAATAATGACATGACTAGCCCAAATGGGAGCCTGGCTGACATATTCTGAGGGCCAGAAGGGTGACATGGGTGGCCAATGGTGCAAGGACTTCTGAGAGAGACTGTGTGGCAGTCCCTTGTAGATCACCTGCACTTACAGAATATATTCTGAAATCGCTGAATGAATATCCTGTAACCTCTTACACGTATAAAGGTCGTACCACTAGGGTTCTTCTATAACCCTTGCAAGGTCAGGCGAACATCAAAGTCAACAAGTGCAGGAAGACACACCCCCAACCAAAAGAGAGCGATGCTCTTTGCGAATGGTGACAATTGGAACTGGTCTATGAGGGATGTCCTTAGAGACTTTGATGCCGTTTAAGGATCCTCGGGACACCACATTTTCCGCTCAGCAAGACAAGCTAGTGCCAAACAGCATGATCTGTGCAAAACCCCCAATTCAGCAATGTATGCTATACTCTGAAAACTTGTCTATTGGCTCCTGCCCACGGAGTCCTTGTTCAAACAGGTTCAAGGAGTTTAGTAATTTGGTCAATACTGACTGACTCCATCAACATCACAGGGGAACGGTAGCAGACAATCTTTATTCAAACAATCAATCAGTCCTCCATATTGGCTGCTGGAACATAGCAGGTCTCTCTCCAAAGATGGATGATGAGGACCTTTTCGTATTTATTGGAACCCTTCAAGTAACATGGGCTTAAAAGGCACCACTGATGGCCGGTTTTACGTGTGTATGTATAAGCACAAAAAGATCCATAAGGGGGTGAAACAGGTGGGGGGTCTTATCATTTGGATCTCGAAAGAAAATAGGCATCCTCTCTGTAGAGTCTCTCTTAGACATTGGGCCTCAGTACGAGTGTGCCGGTCCGGTAACAATGGTGCCGGTAAACCGACCAGTAACAATGGTGCCGGTGAGCCGACCGGCACCATTGTTACCGGTCCGGCACACTCCAAATCTGCAGACGGCTGCCGTCCCGCCCGCCAGGCCTGTCCTGGCGGGCGGGATCACACCCGCACGCAGCCTTTCCGGGAAGCACCAGCACCGCCACTAAGGGTGCCGGTGCTTCCCTCATCCTTATTCCCATTGAGTCCAGTTGGACTCAATGGGAATGGGGATTTACATTTTTTCGGCGCCTGACAGAACACCAGGGTCAAAATCCCCTGGTGTTTCCATGAAGCCAGGCTCCAGATAAAATCACATCTCCGGCAGCAGCCTGCCGGTTTTACTGGCACGGCTACCACCAGAGTTGTAATGAGGCATTGATGGGATTTTAATGGCTAAATTGTTATTCAAATGTGGTAGCGGCCTTATTTTAATGAGTTTCTACAATGCAACGAGGGGTCCCAACAATGATAAATCTCTCAAAATATTTAGGTAGTCAATTTACGATCTTTTAAAGAATAGGGAGGACGATAAAATTGTAATTCAGGGGATTTTAACCTGAAGATAGGTGTGAACAGCGTTTAGGACTCCTTCAACGAGGAAGAGGGTGTCTCTTTAACATACCGCACACTCTAATGTCAGACCACAAAAGGGAAGGTCAGGGTTCCAAAATGTTGCTCTTTCTACACGAGAGGGGGCCATGAACTCTAAACAGGCAGACTCTTCCAGATGTCCCAGAGAGGTTAACAAATAAGGGTAGTCTGCGGAAAAGCCAGCCCTGTAGACTATTGCCTGTTACGTGTAGAGTACTGGCACCTGGCAAAAGATATGAGCATTTTAGTTTGTCCTGAAAGTGATCAGAATCCTTGGTTGTGCTGCTTGATCTTGGAATAGCCCCAAATTCCAAACACACGCTAGGTAAAACAGCTCACAGTTGAACCCCAGTCGTGAGGCAAAGGCATGCACTCAAATGGTCGGTCACCTGTTTCCATCCAAAATTGACTCGGAAATAGACACTGTACCATACCATAGGTGACGCCCTAATGCTGTTAAGTGATCCCAATGAGATTGTAGAACCTTTTTCTAAACGTATCATTAACTTGCTACCTCTACTGTCAAGTGAAATTCAATCTAGGATCATGACAAAGAAGGCTCCTCCCTGGTTTAACTTGATACATAGAAGAGCAAAAAAGATCTCTCAGTAGAAATATAAAAAAGTAAAAAAGTACCAAGAGATAAGGGCTTAATAACTTACAAAAGGCAATGAACCAGGGGAACAGAGCACAGAATGAAACGTTATAGGCGATATAAGTACTCGGCAGTAACAGAAAAAGCTAGAAGAGGCATGCTGGCACCTTCTGGGCCCAATAGCAACATAAATAAGTCTGCCTGGGTTAAGCACTTTGCGGCTCTATATGAGTAGACACAGGGCCAGGAAACGCAAACTGCTGGTCCTGATGTGCCAATACCAAATCTGACTTCTCTCAGGGGAGTGCCACTGACCTTTGCCGAAAACAATATTGAGGTAGTGCACCTGGAAGCTGTAGATCAAAAGTGAGCAGGTCCCAACTTCCGCCCAGTCGATTTATTTCTGAGTTTGGGTGCCAATTCTAACGGATGCGCTTAATGCAGTCTGTAGGTCTGTTGATGGTCCAATTCCCTGGAAACAGGTATTACTAGTCCCCATCTTCAAGAAGGGTGACAGAGGGGACCCATCATGCTATTGTCCAATTTCTCAGTTGATGCTGCAGCTAAGTTATTTGGAAAATTGATCTACACATTAGTCATTGACTGGGCAAAGGAATTTGATCTTTTAGTTGAAATCCAATATGGTTTCAGGAAAGGGATTGGCACAAATGAACAATCCTTGAACCTCCTCCTGTTGACCAGCAAGCAATCAGAGGGCTATGGATTGCCTTCGTACTTAGCCTTTATGGATCTATCGTCAGCATTTGACTATGTGGATAGGGCCCAATTATGGTCATTATTGAAAAACAAAGGCATTCCCATAACATTGCTAAATGTCCTAGAAAGCCTGCATTCAGATCTTGCAATAAAGGTAAGATATGGCTCCAACAGAGAGCTATTAGTACCCTTTCCATCGGGGAGATGAGTATGACAGGGCTGCATGCTCACCCCACTCCTCTTCAACTTATACACCAATTATCTGCAAGCTGAAAATGTCCTGCAAGCTAAACATGTCGGCATTAGTAATATTTCAAGGGCAGCAGGCTGCCTGTATCCACTTTCACTCTATGTAGATGACACTGTCCTGTTAGGTCATACCCCAAAAGCTGTCCAAACGCTTGTTAACAATTTGATGAATTTATGGAAAGGAGACGCCTTTTAATAACAGCACAAAATCTAAAGTGAAGTTTGTGGGGGAAAGGAAACTACAACTACGGCCATGGTGCAAAAACCAAAAGATGGCATCAGTTCTGAAATACGAATACTTGAGGATCACCTTCTCAGTCTTCCTATTTTGGCCAAACCACATCGTACAAGGGTTAACCCGCATAAAGCTAGCAAACTCCTCTTTTCACTTTGCCAAAAGAATTGGGCATGTCCCAATACAGCATTTAGCCCGGTTATAAAGAACCAAAATGGTGGAGACTGTGGCATATGGAGTGGGAATTTGGGACCACATGAAGGTGACCCTTTTCAAACAATACGAAAATTAGGTTTTTAGGAAATTATTAGGAGTCCCGCACAGGGTCCCCACTTTTATGATCAACCCAGAGTTGGGAGCTGTGTATTTAGCGGACTATTTGAGGTGGAAAACGCTCTTGCTATGGGTATCAATCTGGAGAAACCCCCATGCTGTTCTAACGCGCAACATCTTGGATTATATTCAGAAAAAGGAAATAGCACACAAGATTCAATGGCTTGCTTATGTGAGGAAACAGCTACCATCCTTGGGCCTAGTTGTCTGGAACGAAATGCCATGCGAAGTGAAAACTAACTCAACAAACACACTGAATCATCTTTACTTTGCAAATTGCATTAGCCAGAGAGGAAGTTATGAGATTGTGAAGCCAAATTGTGAGATTGCATACTTCCCTGAAGTGTACTGGGGGCTGCAAGCCCTACCTTTTCTGGGTCACCCAGAGGCACGCTTGCTTTCTGATAGCAAAATTCAGATTTCATATCTTGGCATAAAAGAGTGAAATCAGCAAATGAAGCAAAGGCACTGAGCCATCTGGATGCAAGTGCGATCCAAGGGTAGTGGGAGAAGTAATCAATTTTATGTTATTTTGCCCACTGTACAAATCCATACAGAAGAGGACAATCTGCCAACAGGGAATTAATTTTTTGGGTTACTAATCAGCTCTCTTCTTTCTAATGTCTTGTAATAAGCCAGCTAGTGGGTTATTTGTTGAACTGTTTGTTGGAATTGTAATGTTTGCTTGTTATTTGACTGTACTGGAGCCAGTATGAATGTATTGTTCTAACTATAATGGGGTGCTCTGCACTATGAAATAAAGAAATAAAGAGGAGAGGGCATTGGAGAAGATCCAGCAGCTTGTGTGGAGCATAACTCATGCAGGAGTTTTAAAACTTCTTTACTGCGTTGGGCCTTAGGGATATTGGGCCTCATTACGAGGTGGGCGGTAAGGTGTTAACAGCGCTGGTAAAGGTGCCGGAGCCGTTAACCCCTTACCGCCCTATTACGAGGTCCGCTCGCGGCATCCGCTCTGGACGCCTAGTTTTACCAGACGTTCTTAGCGGGTCCGGCGAGTGGCCCAGCATGCTAACAACAGGTCTGTCATTAACGGGCCAGTTGTTAGCATGCTCCCCATTCCCATTGAGCCCCATGGGGGCTCAATAGGAATGGGGGGATGGTGCAGGTCCAGGTTCCCTGAATGAGGAAATACTGGGCCTTCCATTTCCCATTCAGGGAACCCGGACCCGAGTTTGGAGGCAGCCATGCCCTCATTAAGTGCATGGCTACCTCCAAACTCGTAATGAGGCCCATTGACTCCATGTAACACGTTTTTTAGATTGTTTTATCACCTTTTTAAATCCACACACTTGTCTCAGATAGGGTTGTCTAGTGGTTAGATCTTTGTGTTTCCGCCAGCTTGATTCAAGTCATCTAATCGAGTGTTTGGTCTTTCTAATTTCCTCATTATACCAAGAATTTTTTATATTTTTACGTAATTGCCATTTTTCTTCTTGGCTGGGGAGAGATAATCGGTCACTGATCGAGGTTTCCATAGCAGTCCTATAAATAAGAAGAAGGACCAAAGGAAGAACAGTTAGCAAGTGTTAGGGAGAATTCTCTGTTTGGGCTGAATTTCCCTACCTAGTGAGTCCCCCAGCGGCTTTGCTGGATTTCTGGGGTTTCTTTTTTTCTCCTGCCAAGAGTGAGACTCTTTTTCCCTCACTCTTGGACATGTTGAACTGTGTTATCTTGGTTAAACCTTGTGTTGAATGGGCTATGGGGTCTTTTACTCCATAGGGCCTCATGTATTTTTGTGATGTGGGTTACACAGCACCCTCTGTGCCGTGACCCAGGAGTGTCCTAGGGACTCCCCAACATAGACTCCATACCCTGGGACTGACTACTGTCTCCCAGGGCATGTAAAGTCACCAAAGACTTTGCTAGTCTTGAATCCTGAACAGAACCAGTACAAACCATCATATTGTGGACGTACTGGCTGGGGCAATTCGATTGCCCCAGGGTCTGTTAGTCGAGGGGGCACGTCTCCGTCCCCCCTGATTGAGTTTTGGCTGGTGGCAGTGGAAACTACTTTTTATATTCGACCGCGAATATTTCCCTATGGGATTTCCCATTGTTTTAGGCTAACACATTTAATTATTTATTTACGGTAGCCTTAAACATCCCGCCGGTTTATATATTTCTTTTTATAACTCCGGTTGGGACTTTTTGCCAAAACTTGATTCTAAAATGGCGTTGGTGTTCGCCTCTGTAACTCTGACCCAAAGTGGAGCCCTTTGTTCCACTTTTGGCGGGCTTCTCCACAGAAGCCCTCCAAAGTGGTGCCACTCTGTCTGGGGTACTTAGGAGGGGTGGAGGGGGATTTAGGCACCCTGGACTGAGTTACCTTGGTAACTCAAGTCGCACTCCGTCCTGATTGGCCCAAGTGGTGAGCCGCCCGGCTCACCACTTAGCATGTTTGAGTGACAGCTAGGCTGGGTGAATGGGGGCTTGCTGCATAAAAGCAGGGCTTTGGGGACTGGGACTTCAGAAGTCGCCACAGGACCAAGAATCCGACGAGGGAAGAGCTGAGCCGACCTGCTTCGACGACACCACCCGGTGGAGCCCTGCTGAACCGTCTCACCACTTTTTCCCGACGACCGAGGAGAACTCTTAACGGAGTGGCTCCTTCCCTTAACTGGTGGGGACAACCAGTTTTCGCCTTCTTTCCGTTCTTTGAGGTATCTCGTGGCCGCCTTGCCTGTGCCAAGCACCCCGGCAACCGGAATACCACACTTTACCCCCCTACCGCGAAAGTCGGTACCAACCCTTTAACCGGAGGACTCCGCGGCTGGTTTCTTCCCGGGCAGTGCAACGACCCTCCTCTTCTGCTCTTCAGCGAGAACTTCTTCTCCCCTGACCGACGTCGAGCCCTGCTGCCACTGCCTGGAACAACTGCCACCGCTGGAGGATCCTTTCCGCTTAAGGTACTGTGTTCCGCCTGGCTTCCCTTGCCACCGACTGTACGGGGTAGATTTAGTCCCCGGCTTTCGAACCTGGGAGTGCCTGGGACACTTTGGCTAAACTTTCTGAGCCACTCTAAAACTCTTTTTGACTCTTTGCAAGACTTGAATCTCTAACTAACAGTGTGATCTTGGGCACCTTTTCGCTCCGGCTACTCTAAGAGTGGGCCCTGCCTAGTGACTTTTGCTCACCTGTGACTTTGTGCTTCTTTAAGCCTATTGCAAGTGTTCTGGACCTTAGAGTGGTGTGTTTAACCTATTTCTGCTTTTTCTCTCCCTTTCTTGGAAACTACTAGAGTGTCATCTAACGTTAAGCACTCACCTCTGTTTTAATTAAGTGGTGTTAACCTAGAGTTGTCTAGATAGGAGAAAGGATTGAATTTACTTTCATTATAACTGTGTTGAAGTGTTTTTACCATATTCGTTGCTAGAGTGTTTTTACTTATGTGTGTTTTTAAATAAATAACAATATTCTTTTGAAACCAAGCTCTGGTCAGTGTTTGCTTGTGCTATTGTGTTTTGGTACATATTGTGTATACTTTGCATACTGCCTAACTCTTCTTGAGAGAAGTCTGACTGCTCAGCCACAGCTACCAGGTAAATCTGGGTGGTACAGACTGCTACCAAAGGGGTTTACTGCTCTACCTGTAGTCTTAAATCTTTTGCAGTGTTCCCCAAGGGAACTGCACAGGTTTCTGCCTAACACTGGTGTACAGCGGTGGGATTTGTATTGAGTATACACTTTATTGTGCTTTAGATACCTTAGTGCAACTAACCACAAAGCTTAGCACTGAAAAAGTAAAACCTCTAACATGTCAGTTATAGAAAGCTATAGTCAAGAGTCCCTTGCAGCCAAAACTGCTGATTGTTTAAGAGTGCTCTGTAAACATAAGGATCTCCTGACTAAGGGCAAGAAAATGGAGCTGATTGAAAGATTGTTAGCTAACCAAAGTCTGGGTGATGGTTCAGAGGAACCCACCACTCCAGCAACTGTAGATGACAGTGTTGAAGTTAACATGGAGCAAAATGTTGATGATTCTGAGGAAGAGTCAGAAGAGGAGGGTGAGGCTGTTGTAACTGTCCCCCCTAGGCCTCTGCCTGCTCTACCTGCTGTGCCTACTGGACCTTTACCAGGTCCCACATTTAGTCCTCAGTACTTTGAACTGGAGAAAATGAAGCTAGAATTGGAGTATAAGAAACTTAATGCTCAAACTGACAAAGAACTAAGGCTAAGGGAAATGGAGCTCAAGTATGACTTAGAAATGAAGAAATTATCTGTTGAGAATGTTTCTCTCTCTGGCTCCTCTAGAAGTTCCAGTCCTAAAAGACCCCGGATGCCTAAAGAATTGGTTGGTATGTATGAGCCTAAGTTGGATGTGTTGGATTGGTTGTCTCTGTTTGAATATAATCATGGGCTCCAGAACATCACAGGAAATGACTTACTCACCTGGTTGTTCTCTAGGCTTCCCCCTGTTGCAACTGATGTGGTAATGGAGATGGGGGAGGAGGATAGGAAGGACTATGAATGTGTGAAACTAGCTTTGATAGCTAGGTTTGGGAAGACCCCTTCCCAGTATCTTAAGAGGTTTAGGAGCCTCAAAAAGCATGATGGTACCCCTTGGGCTACCTGGGTGAGTGAAGGGTTGAAAAACTTAGAGGGATGGATTAAGGGTTACAAGGTGAACACTTATGAAGGTATGAAGAATTTGTTTATGTTGGAGACTATTTATGATGCCTGCTCTCCTGAGCTCAGACAACACTTGGCTGATTCCAAGGAATTAGATTCCCGGAAACTAGCTAAGGCTGCTGACTTGTGGGTTGCCAACAGGGCCACTCACAAGGATTCTGGGGTAACTCAGAAGAAGGATGGGGAAAAACAGTCTAAGAAGGACTCCAAAGAGAATTCTAATACTACAAATTCCAAAGAGGGCCCCAAACAAAACTATAAGGGTAAGCCACAAGGGAAACCAAATCAGGCTAGTGTACCTTCTGGTCCCAGACCAGAAGGAGGTCAGAACAAGCCTCCATTCCAGCGAGCCTTTGGCTCATGCTTTGTTTGTAAGGCTACTGACCATGTGAAAGGAGATCCCAAGTGCGAGGGTAAACCTGCAGGGATCAGCACAGTCTCCTTAGCCTTCACTCCTGAGGATGAAGTACAGATGGCTAGTGCCCACTTTGAACTCTTTGCTGAAGAACCCTTGGGTCTTCAAGCAACTGTAAACTTAGAGCCTATGGGTCTGGTTAGTCCCCAGAATAGGGTTGTGTATAACTCCCTACCTGTTAACTCTAAGGTGTATTATGTGGACAGTGTTCTTGTCAATGGCCAGGATACTCCTGCCAGGAGAGACACTGGGGCCAGCAGAACAGTAGTGGATGAAAGCTTCTTTCAACCTGAGGATGTGGCCAAAGCACCCAAAGGTCCCACTAAGATGTCTGGAGGCCCTGTCCAAATGGTTCCTATCCTACCAGCCCTCATTCAGTGTAACAACATGACAGTGAGGATCCCTGTCAGTGTTCAGACTGAGGTACCTGGGAAGGTCCTGTTAGGGAATGACCTAAGAACTCTAGGAGTAGTGTCACATACCCCCAGGCCTCCCAGTATGGAGAAGCAGAACTTAACCAAATTGGCTAGACAGGCTACCTTGAAGGACCCTTCTAAGCCTGTGGGACCCTCTACTGAGAACCCCACTACAAGCCCTGGTGTTAGTAAGTTGACCTCTAACCCAGGCACATTTCAGGATAGTATGCTAGGAACATGGGCGCCCCAACCAAGCTCCATCATTGTTCCCCTAGTCTCAGAGTCTCTGACTCCCCCTGCTTCTGAGGAAGAGGTGGATAGACCAACTAGGCCCCTATCTGGACCTGAGAGAACTGGTAATTCTCAGTGCTGGTGGAAAACCAGAAAAGAAAAGTCTAAGGCCAAAAACCTTCAGACTGTTGGACCTTCTACTGAAGACCCCAACTCAAATCCTAATATTAGGGGGGAAACTCCTAAAATAGGTAAGGGTAGATCTAAGAGGAAGGGGAAGCAGGTACATTGCCTAACCCCAACCCCTCCAACCAAGAGGCCTAAGACCCAACCTGCTCCCACAAGAGAGGTGGTGAGGAACCTTGGAGGCCCCTCTAGATCTAAGGGAATCCTTTATAAGGACCCCTTGAAAAAGCCTAACATAGGTTCAGAAGTTGTACCAACTTCTGAGGGACTGGTCAACCAGATCCCCTATAACAAAAAGACTGATGTTCCTCAAAGGGTCTGTAGGTCCGTTAGCTTGCAAAAGAAAACCTTTGAGTTCTCCATTGAACATAGGTCAAGGTGTCACCATCAAAATGCTGATGGACTCTCTAGGATGTATATCATCGACTAGAGGTATGAGGTTCATCCAGGAGTGGATTAAATCCTCCTGTCCCTTAGTCTGGGGGGGGCGAGTGTTAGGGAGAATTCTCTGTTTGGGCTGAATTTCCCTACCTAGTGAGTCCCCCAGCGGCTTTGCTGGATTTCTGGGGTTTCTTTTTTTCTCCTGCCAAGAGTGAGACTCTTTTTCCCTCACTCTTGGACATGTTGAACTGTGTTATCTTGGTTAAACCTTGTGTTGAATGGGCTATGGGGTCTTTTACTCCATAGGGCCTCATGTATTTTTGTGATGTGGGTTACACAGCACCCTCTGTGCCGTGACCCAGGAGTGTCCTAGGGACTCCCCAACATAGACTCCATACCCTGGGACTGACTACTGTCTCCCAGGGCATGTAAAGTCACCAAAGACTTTGCTAGTCTTGAATCCTGAACAGAACCAGTACAAACCATCATATTGTGGACGTACTGGCTGGGGCAATTCGATTGCCCCAGGGTCTGTTAGTCGAGGGGGCACGTCTCCGTCCCCCCTGATCGAGTTTTGGCTGGTGGCAGTGGAAACTACTTTTTATATTCGACCGCGAATATTTCCCTATGGGATTTCCCATTGTTTTAGGCTAACACATTTAATTATTTATTTACGGTAGCCTTAAACATCCCGCCGGTTTATATATTTCTTTTTATAACTCCGGTTGGGACTTTTTGCCAAAACTTGATTCTAAAATGGCGTTGGTGTTCGCCTCTGTAACTCTGACCCAAAGTGGAGCCCTTTGTTCCACTTTTGGCGGGCTTCTCCACAGAAGCCCTCCAAAGTGGTGCCACTCTGTCTGGGGTACTTAGGAGGGGTGGAGGGGGATTTAGGCACCCTGGACTGAGTTACCTTGGTAACTCAAGTCGCACTCCGTCCTGATTGGCCCAAGTGGTGAGCCGCCCGGCTCACCACTTAGCATGTTTGAGTGACAGCTAGGCTGGGTGAATGGGGGCTTGCTGCATAAAAGCAGGGCTTTGGGGACTGGGACTTCAGAAGTCGCCACAGGACCAAGAATCCGACGAGGGAAGAGCTGAGCCGACCTGCTTCGACGACACCACCCGGTGGAGCCCTGCTGAACCGTCTCACCACTTTTTCCCGACGACCGAGGAGAACTCTTAACGGAGTGGCTCCTTCCCTTAACTGGTGGGGACAACCAGTTTTCGCCTTCTTTCCGTTCTTTGAGGTATCTCGTGGCCGCCTTGCCTGTGCCAAGCACCCCGGCAACCGGAATACCACACTTTACCCCCCTACCGCGAAAGTCGGTACCAACCCTTTAACCGGAGGACTCCGCGGCTGGTTTCTTCCCGGGCAGTGCAACGACCCTCCTCTTCTGCTCTTCAGCGAGAACTTCTTCTCCCCTGACCGACGTCGAGCCCTGCTGCCACTGCCTGGAACAACTGCCACCGCTGGAGGATCCTTTCCGCTTAAGGTACTGTGTTCCGCCTGGCTTCCCTTGCCACCGACTGTACGGGGTAGATTTAGTCCCCGGCTTTCGAACCTGGGAGTGCCTGGGACACTTTGGCTAAACTTTCTGAGCCACTCTAAAACTCTTTTTGACTCTTTGCAAGACTTGAATCTCTAACTAACAGTGTGATCTTGGGCACCTTTTCGCTCCGGCTACTCTAAGAGTGGGCCCTGCCTAGTGACTTTTGCTCACCTGTGACTTTGTGCTTCTTTAAGCCTATTGCAAGTGTTCTGGACCTTAGAGTGGTGTGTTTAACCTATTTCTGCTTTTTCTCTCCCTTTCTTGGAAACTACTAGAGTGTCATCTAACGTTAAGCACTCACCTCTGTTTTAATTAAGTGGTGTTAACCTAGAGTTGTCTAGATAGGAGAAAGGATTGAATTTACTTTCATTATAACTGTGTTGAAGTGTTTTTACCATATTCGTTGCTAGAGTGTTTTTACTTATGTGTGTTTTTAAATAAATAACAATATTCTTTTGAAACCAAGCTCTGGTCAGTGTTTGCTTGTGCTATTGTGTTTTGGTACATATTGTGTATACTTTGCATACTGCCTAACTCTTCTTGAGAGAAGTCTGACTGCTCAGCCACAGCTACCAGGTAAATCTGGGTGGTACAGACTGCTACCAAAGGGGTTTACTGCTCTACCTGTAGTCTTAAATCTTTTGCAGTGTTCCCCAAGGGAACTGCACAGGTTTCTGCCTAACAGCAAGATCCTCACTTTGCAAGCTGGAAGATATCCTTTGAAAAGAATCCTCATAGATATTATTGCTCCATTTACGTATACATTTCTGTATAGAATTTCCTAGTAGAGTTCAAGTAGACCAATTAATAGTTATTCAAAAAGGGATCATACAGGATCCCACCAAGGAAAAAAGAAATGCCTGTCGACCATTAACGAGTTCAGGTTCATGAAAACACAAACTAATAGGTGGCCTGCTAGATGGGTAGCATAAGCCACTTTTGGATCAAGACCCATATGTCCTACCAGGTCAGTCAACTAGCTAACTTTCCCTGTTGGAGACTCTGTAAAAAGTTGAGATATCCAAGAACAAATAATCTGGAACACAGGGGAGTCAACTGCGCAATTGCATTACTAAGGTCCTCGATAAAATAATCAACCGGACTTGGAAGCGGCAGAGGGCAAAAAAATCAAACAAGGTTTTCTGGTTTAGCAGCCATTTTAAACTTAGCCCATCAACTGGGCCTGGACTCTTAATGGCTTTCTTAACCATTGTTAATGAATGTTAAAAATTATAGCTACCCTTCTGTCCATTTGCCCACTCTGTTTTCTACCAAGGCAGACTAGCCACTAGGCAATAGAAAATTAAGGATACTTTAACAGTGCTCTGTAAACTATGTTTCATTTAGACAAAGTATGTCTAATTGATGGTCAACAATTCAATCATGTATAAATATGTGATTTTTAACTGCCGAGTGCACATTGAGTAATGATGCTGAAACAGTGTTGTTCTAAATTTGGGGGCTGTCCCCAGACTCCGGGGCCTTATCTGCATCACTTAGTTCAGGGCATTCTATGAGTGATCACAATTCCAGCCCTGTAGGCATCTCCTTATCTTCATTAATTCCGTACAAAACCCAAGAGAATAAAGTGTCAGGAAGATATGGAAACAATTCAAGGTGCAGAGTTTGGGTTGATATCCGCTCATAGAGTGGGTGTCTACCAGTGAGCTTAGTATCACCTTTCCCTTGTTTGCATGGCGGCAAGACAGTTGAGTCTGGCTTGTCTCATGAGTGAAGTGAACATTATCAGAGGTCATGGTATTAGCTAATGCCATCTATAAGTATTTAGATAGAACCAAAGCCAGCCAAGTGTCCTTGAAGAGAACCGCTGTAAAGAGCTGAGGGGTGCACAAAGACACCTGGGGTTTGATGCCTTCAAGCCTAAACCAACCTAACCCTTAAAAGAGAAAAAGGAAAAGGATGGTGCTGTTACCCTACAAAGTTAATCAGAAACGAGCCTAATAGGAGAAAAGACACACTCGGATCGACGCTTAGTCTCCTGCGTTAACTGCTGTAATTAGTACTCAGAGCCCAACTCTGGCTGCTTTCAGCCCTGTCTGCCACTGGCGCCAAAAGGTGCTAACACAGGCTTTGCAACATAAACCTGAATTAATTCATATAATTCATGCAGTTCCAACATCCAACGGCCACTCTCTTGGGGTCGTATCTGTTGCCCCGTGTCAGTCACTGCCTGGCAGTTTTTAGAACGAGGCAGGGGACTTTGTCTCAGGGGGCAAGAGAACTGTTGCACCTTGCATGTGCCTTTGTGCTCCTGAATATTATGGGGCAATATGATGTGCACTGCTAAGGATATACTCACATTTTACTGATGCATTTTACTGTTCATCTGCAATGTAAGTGCGTGTAAAAATATCAGCATTTATTTTGTATGTGTCGTATTATGTAGCTTGTATTTGAGTGTGTAGTTATTGAAGCCCCAGTTGTATTTGTTTTTAATGTATAATTTATTTAAACACATTCAAATATATATATACATATATTCAGTGAAAAAACTTTGTTAAAAGGGACGTTATGGTTAAGTTGCGATACTAAAAACCTATCAAATTCAGTAAAAAAACTTTGTTAAAGGGACGTTATGGTTCAAAGTAAAACCGAAAAACCCCTGAAATTCGGCAGTTGTGGTAAGATAAGCAACCATAACTCGCGCCACCGTGCACTGCTAACACTAACACCCAGGACATCAAAGATGACATCACAAATGTCATTGATGACATCACTGAAGACATCGCATGGCTGGCTCTCCCTTTTTTTCCTTTACTGACATATCTAAGCCACATAGTTTTCTTCAGTAACAGTCAGGAAGTAAAAATTAAAAAGGTACTATATTTGTAGACTTAGGGTCAAGTCATATCATATGAAACATATATATAGCGGAAGACTCAGGCTTGAAAGAGAGCAATCCTTTCTGTGCATGAAGATAATCATTAGAGTTATCAGCACTTTCTCATAGTTTTATTTTTATTACTATACCTTCCCTGTATATGCTCATATTTGTATACATTGTACTCACACTCCTTTCCTTAGGGTTCACTGACATCATTTGATACACATACATACAGTAAGTAGCACCTTTGAAACAGAGCAATCATTTCTCTGCATAAACATAATCAGTTATGTTACGAACTCGTTCTGCTACTACTTCTGCTTTTTTGCTTACTTCTCTGTCCCTGTATATACTCATATTTGTATGTGTTGTTGAAATTATGTATTAAGTGGGTTTTATTAGCTACTTATTACATGTTAGATTATGAATATTGCACCTTCATCATGTATACTGCACACACTGCCTAAGTTTCTGCATGAGTTGCTTAGTATACTGGATAGAACTTCATAATAGAATGCTATTTATGTCAATGCATTGCTTAATGCACTAATTAGCTCATGATATTTATTCAAATGAGCCTTCACACTTTTTGGTCAACATTATAAGAATCCCTCCTACAGAGTTTTCATGAAAAGTAAATGCACATGTGATGTCATCAGTGATGTCATCAATGACATTTGTGATGTCATCTTTGATGTCCTGGGTGTTAGTGTTAGCAGTGCACGGTGGCGCCAGTTATGGTTGCTTATCTTACCATAACTGCCGAATTTCAGGGGTTTTTCGGTTTTACTTTGAACCATAACGTCCTTTTAACAACGTTTTTTTACTGAATTTGATAGGTTTTTAGTAGCGCAACTTAACCATAACGTCCCTTTCAACAAAGTTTTTTCACTGAATTTCATAGGTTTTTAGTAGCGCAACTTAACCATAACGTCCCTTTCAACAAAGTTTTTTCACTGAATTTCATAGGTTTTTAGTAGCGCAACTTAACAATAACGTCCCTTTTAACAAAGTTTTTTCACTGAATTTCATAGGTTTTTAGTAGCGCAACTTAACCATAACGTCCCTTTAACAAAGTTCTTTTACTGAATTTCATATGTTTTTAGTAGCACAACTTAACCATAATATCCCTGACTTTATATACATGTAACATAGAACATACTGAACCCCTAGCTAGTGATTTCGATGTACACGGACTACCGCCATGTCCGCGGACATATCGAAAATCGGAGCGTGGTGAATGTAAATTTAAATAGTGTGCCCCATTTCCCCTTTGAGGTTGGCTCTGAAAAGAGCCTTTTTTAGGGGTTTTTTGCAGATGCTTGACAGACACCTGTTATTTTGTATTTTTATTTTTTTATTTTTCTTACTTTACTCTCAAAATCTTCACATAACCTTCTCCAAAGCAACCCTTGCATTCCAAAACAGAGTGGCATTTCCCTTAAAAGATAAGGAAATGCCATCTTCTTTAAAATAAACAGCATTACTGGAATCAATATTCTCATTATTACAGAAGAACATACCAGCTCTAAGCATGAAGGCACACATGCCTCGGTTGATTACACACCTAGCATTGTTTTGCTGAGGACAAAAAACTGAACTATTGTCCCATATTGTCCTAGGTACTAATCCAGAAAAAATTACTTTGGCATTTGGAAGGATGTTCATTACTGCTTGAACCAATTGTTCCAAATCTGCCAACAAAGTAGGGGCACTGACATAGCCCAAATGGAAAGCACCATAGTGCAAAACTACCACATGGGGACTGTTGATCCTGCCCATATCTTCACAAACTTGTACAATTCCCTGTACATTGCAATCAGGCACAGTGCTCCACACCACCTCCACTCCTTTAACATCAAAATTCTTTGCAACATGCCTGCATTGAGCATACTGTTGTAAACCATGCACAAACATATCTCCGAGCACCAACACCCTAACTTTCTCCACTTCTGCCATCTTCACTACACACAGTCTCTTTGAACACAAATCCATAACCTCAACATCTGATTGGCTGATCCCTACAGTCTTCTTTCCATGCATGATTTGCTGGAAAACCCCGGATGTAGCACGCACTGTTCGCAGACCGCATAACTCTTAGACAGCCCTTCTACCATTTCCACTTCATTCTCTGTGCCATTCCCTCATTGGATACAGCTAAGCAGGCACACAATACGGAGAACGGCCTCAGAACACCCCCATTTTTTTTATTTTCGAACATTTCAGGACACCGCGAGTGTTCTTAGAACACATTAAACTTGCCAGCGAACAATACGGACAACGTCCTCAGAACACCCCCATTTTCTTTATGTACGAACATTTCAGGACACCACAGGTGTTCTTAGAACACTTTCAGCTTGACAACGAACAATACAGACAACGTCTTCAGGACACACCCATACGAACATTCCAGGACCCCACAAGTCTTCTTAGAACACTTTCAACTTGACACTGAATCCATTCTGTTTATTTACGAACATTTCAGAACAGCCGTGTTGTCTGCAGAAAAATCGAACACAACAAAAGTGTCTAGCACATAAAAAAAACAGAACATTGAACCCTTCTCATACTCCCCAAGCTCCCCAAACACTCTTACACACCAACACACTCCACTAAATACAATTTTTAATCCAAGTTTCACCGCGCTGTCCACGGTCGTCCGCGAATGCAAGATGGCGGGCGCCACAGAAAATCTGACGCGCTTCACGCACCACGCCGTCCAATCAGCGAACACGTCGCATGTCCCCGGACATCACGCAAGCTGCTCGGCCAATCAGGGCACTGTCCGCAGAGCGAACCGGGAAGTCCGTCCGCGGAGCAAACGGAGATATCACTAATTTTTGTGCCTTACATTTTGTCATTTTAAAAAAAACTACTAGACGGATTTACACCAAATTTGCAAAAGCACACTTTTGGGACCAAGCCCCCTCTCCCGCTGCAAATTTGGTGTAAATCCGTCCAGTTGTTCGGGCTGTAGGCGTGAACAAAGTTTTTTCCCATTATGTCTATGGGAAGAAACAAAAGTTTTGGGACCCCGCCTATAACTTTGCCCCTCGTGGACCAAACCTCTCCAAACTTTGCAAAAAAATTCAGAGTGGGCCATATACTTTTTTTTGCAAAGTTCGGTGAGGATTCGTCCAGAGGCAGCGAAGTTATAAGCCACCCAAAAAATGCTCTTCCTATGGAAACACCTACTTAACCATAACTACATGGACGCCACCGCGTCCATGTAATATATATGTGTGTTTCGATGACTGCCTTGGAGCCTCGGCTACAATAAGATAACATTTTGAGTTAAATGCAATTGAATACCCTTCAGAACTATTCGGATCATGTTTAAAACCAATGCCTGAATTTTATAAATTGGAAAGGTGCACAATATGTGATTTGTGCTCAATTATTAGTGAATTGATTCACTTTAGAACAATGTTTTAATAGCACATACTTCGCACACAAGGCAATAGAATCTGCTGCTGCAGATGCTCGTTTTACACAGTATAACTGGACGTGTGCATGCATGTGCTGGTAGTGCCAGCCGCTTCCATGTATTTATAACCATGACATATCTTGCAATGAGTTTCTGATTTCATTTGTGAGTTTTTCAATATTTGAGGAGTGTCACCATTTTATCATTTTATTTTGAGCTACCCTCTTTTAATTCGATCTATGTTATTCAAAGAATAATTTAATTTAACGATTACATCTTTTATTTATGCAGTTACCGATTTGAACCCCTCGTGGGTTTTTGTTTGTCATTTGTGTGCTGTGTCGCCATTTTTGTCCCATCTGGTTGGGGAGTTCACAACATACCTAAAGGCACCACTTTGTAGAGTTAAGAATTTCATGTGGTTGCTCCTTTCTACCATGTTAGGAAAGAGACTTCTATTTTTATTCTGATAATGCAATCCCACCTATTTCTGGATTTCTTCCTGGCAAATGTGTGATGCCTGATACCTTTGCAGTAGTTGAGGCACCGCAGGCCCTGGCTTGTAGTTTCCACTTGCCATTTGCGGTATGGCTTGAATTTGTTTGTCAGATTGTTTATTTCCTAGATTCAAATCGGTTTAATGATTCTTTGAGCTCTGATCCCTTTCCATTTCAGTACTGAACCATCTGGGCACATCTGCATTCGCTGGTTATTGAGAAACCATAAGTGATTTGAAAGCATTATACTGGACAGCCCCTTGTACTCCTACTTATGAGTGGTGATGATTTTGTTAAATGCTACTGTCTATTTATTTGTGAATTTAATTCTAGAGCACGTAACTTGATATTATGAAAGTGAATTCTTAATAACTCTTAATGAGCTTGTGAATATGCTTTTTCCTTTTGCGTACGTGCATGAAACCTAATTAGCTGATGTAAATTTATGACCCTTTTAATGGCCAGGAAATCTGTGCATTTCAGGTGTCTTGACAAGTAACCTTTGACATCTGTATAATCTAGGTTAATTCTGGAACCCTGTAACCTTCAGCATAGCTCAATGGGAGCCACTCATCTTGGAAGCAACACGACGCAGAACAACGCAGGCTCCAATCCTGGGTTTGCGCTTCGAAACCTCTTTGATATTAAGCACGTTATAAATAACCAATTATACAATAAACAATCTGGTCTATATCTTTCCTTAGGAACTGTGTCTCAAACCTGCATTACATATGTATACAGGAATTTTGAGGAATGCATATCGCAATTCTGAGGAAAGTCACTTAAATTGTTTAACTATGACCGTAAAATTAATATCGGATTGACAGACTTCCCCAAAGAAAAACTACACATAAATGTCTAATCTATATTTTACTGGAATTGCCATTTCAGTAAATTGAGCTTCTGCTCGAGTAGTCAATTTCTATTTTTTTTATACTAGAAGGCCCATTTTATTGTTAGTCCCTCTCTTAAAAGGCAAACAGAAACCTAAAATATTTGTTTCCACAAATAAAATGTTTTATAGGTTCTCTAGGATCTAAGTAATTTTTTGTGTTTTTTTTGTCTTATGGTTTAACAAAGAAAACCTTACACACATTGACTTCATACTTCACAATTATATTACAATAACTAATGACACATAACTAAGTTAAAATCCATGTAATTAGGACATCATAGCTAAAATGTCTTTGATGCATCTGATTGATGCCAAGGTCAATGCAATCGATCTCCCATTAAAAATGTTCTTCCTAAAGACATCCAGATCCATTAATCCATATTGTCTCACATGCAGATGAACAATTTACTGATTATTGACCTAGATTGCATACATTGTAATAAAAGATGCTCAATAGTTTCTGTCAAACCCGAGGCATTACATAGCCTGCAATGTCTTAAGGATCTTTCAAGGCCATTTCTTGCCCGGACAATTTTCAGTGTAGGTATGAAATTCAAGCTAAATCGCATAAACCTGCTTCTCCAACTGGGACTTGGAAATCTTTCATGCTTCTGGACGTGAGTGAGGCTTTTCACTTTTTACCACATTACGGCACAAAATGCATTTTCCTGCCGCCTCACTTGTTCTTATCCAAACCCTTTCTAACACAGCCTTTTTCACCATTTGAGGATCATAGTCTAGAGGCTCCAATGAGCTATCCAGATCCAATAAAACATTCTCAGTGAGTTTTACCCAACCCTTGAAGTGCACCGAGGATTCATTTATCTGCAGGGTGTTTAACTCAGAATATAGGGAGTTTTCCTCTGGAAGTCTACTCTTTCTAAGAAAGGAAAGGCACTTACATTTGAAACACTATTCCATTGCAGACTCAACTCATAAAGTATGACAGAAGCCGGGACACCCTTGGGCAAACCAAGGACATTCCGCCAGATAATTCCTTCTAACAAAGACCAATTCAACTCCCCCTACAGACATAGCAATATCATACATTAGAGATGGTAACATCATGGACCTGTAATATGCTACTGCAGTACCTTCGTTTCCTGGCAATTTGCCTCAAGACCATGTGCATTCATAAAGAAAATAATGCCTTTACAGACCTTTGGAGGCCAATTGGGGTTTGGTCCATGATCACAATGTCATCTGCATAAAGTATATAATGATATTTCACAGTACCATCACTCAGTGGAAAGGCCTTGACCCCATCCAACCAGGATCCCTGGTCCGCATGATACAAATTGATCAAGGACGGGGCCAACACATAACCCTGTCGAACAGCCTGGTATGTCATCACCTGCCTCGACAATCTTCCTTCAACATCTAAATGGATCTGGACACTGGTATTTTTATGCAAGTAAACAAGAATCTCCAACAGATTCAGAGGAATACCCCAAGCTCTTAATTTCTGTCATATTAGACTCCTTTCCACCCCATAAAAGGCAGAGGAAAGATCCACAAAAACCGGGTAAAGTGTTTCCTCTCTGATCGCTTTATATTCACCAGCATAGATAACATAAACCCATTTACCTGGGTCGTGAGGCCCCTCCTGAAACCAGGCTAATTGTGGTCAATACATCTAGCATTTCTGGCACTCAAGCACCAAGGTCAGAAACATTTTACTACAAGAATCAAGAAGGGCAATAGGCCTATAATTTCCCGGCAGAGACCTAAGACCCTTCTTGAAAATAGGAACCAAAATCACAACCCTCCAGGAGTCTGGTGTCCTTTTGTGAAGCGGAATATTTCAAAACAGAGTGAATAGAATCTCTGCCCATAAGGTCAGATCAGACCTCATTATGAAGTTACAGAATCCGGCCGGGGCCGCCGCTTGTAAAGTTTTCAATGCAGTTATCAAGTGCTCAATATGCTCCTTATCTAATTTAATTTTAATTCTTTAATTTTAAGAATCTTCTCTCCCTCTAATTGAAATGAAATAAATGACCTTTCTGAGATTGCACCCAATTCTTAAAGTTTTACTTACATTTTTTAGCTTTAGCCCAGTACCAGGGTCAGTATGTTATTTCAACCTTCTAAGATCTATCCTCAGTTCTCTTTTCCTCTACTGGACTGTATCATCAATTAGACGATCAATAGCTCTCTTCCTTGGAAAAACAACAGCCCTCGTCCCATTTTCTCTTATCCTAGCTTTAATAAATGGAACAAAGTTTTGTACTGAGAGAGCCTCTTCGACTGAATCCACTGATGCCGATTCCAACCAGTCTTTTAGGAAATCATTGAATTTAGGAATAGACCAATCTTTCCATGTCAACCGATTTCCTTAGTTGTTCACCTGAAATTGGATTCTCCCCAATGTATACCGCTCCTCCAATAACCGTGTAAAATGATACCCCAACAGAGAATGATCACTACAAGATGTCGAATGAACATCAAAGTCCTCTGCCATATGTAACAGTGGTCGGGAGATGAAGGAATAGAAGATACATTATTATCAAACCAAGTTTCTGTATCATATTCTCATCCCCTTTTGCCATATTCAAACACTGCAGATCCCAATCCTTTAGTAACTCACACCATCTGACCACCTCCCTCTCTTTCTTCCCCTTTCCCACAGAAACATTTTTTACATAAGATGTGTCTATTTTCAAACAAGAACAATTGAAATCACCAAGCAAGATTATATTAGGCACTTTCCCCTTACTCAACCACTCAAATATATTTTCCACACAATAGACAAAGTCCATCTCATGGCACTCCCGATTATTCCAATATAAGTTCAACAGTAGGAGGTCGGCCACCATCTTTAGATTGCTAAAATTCCTGGGTGGTCTATATCTATCACTTTACAAGACCAACTCAAGTCACACCTAGAGACTGACACTAAACCCCCAGCTGGTTTTCCCATGAGGCCTTGTCTAACAGCTTTCCTAAAAACCTCGAAAGCATCCAACACAGGAGTGTCTTTTAACCATGTTTAATCCCTTAACAGATGTTTGAACCCCCTTGTGTTCCATGATGCCAGACCAGCCCAATGACTGCCCCTTGTGTTATATTATAGCCATCTTTATGGTGTAAATAAATTCTCCCCGGCTCTTTGGATCAGAGTATGTTAGGAGGTAATAGATAGACATGTTCCCTATAATTGCGGGCAGAAAATCTAGCACCTCTACAATTTCAAGGGATAGTTATCCCTGACCTCGTCATACCTCCAAATCACACCTAGATCACCCCCTCTGTCCCATTACATTGAATCGATTTTGTATATGTGAATTGTTATTCATCATTGAATAGACCTGTTTTGCCAAAACGTCAATGTCATTTAATTTCAAATTGCCCTGGTTTTGTCTTCTTCCCGTGGACCTACACCTCCGGTTTTTTTAATCCTATAGCCCAAATCGAACAAAATCAATGCATGAAACATACTTAGTTCCACGACTATGAGGGAGACTAAGTGAACAATTGCCCAATTGGCATCTTGTCTATACTAGGGAACCTCTACCAATGAAATATCTTTTGAAGTAGTAACTTGTAACTGTTCACATTGTTGTAATATTGTCAAAACATTATTACGATTCAGATATGGACAATCATTCGGTGCATACATATCTTATTGATTTGGTTAGTTATTTGGTTCCTCATTGATCTTCCAATGTCTTGTGGGGGATATTACTTGTCGATTGAATCTCCGGGCAACTGTTCCAGGGGCCACACAGGTCTTCATTGTCCCAAGGTTCCTCTGAGGTGGATCCTATCAATTGCTGACTCTGATTAATTTGCTCTGTATCTTCATACTCCTTCAACGGACCAACCAATGCTGTCTTCTTATATACCCAACTGTCTAATGGCTTAGTTTCAGACTTTTTAAAGGAGGTCTTTGCTTGAGATTTAGTGATGATGGCAGGAATTAATTCAAATTGAGTTGCTGTTTCCCTACAGAACATCTCATTATTTGACATATGTGCAAGCGAAGATGCTTTAGAAGACGGTACCAATATCTCTGTTACTCCAATATTTATATTGCCCCTTGTTTTTTTTAACTTTTCATCTTAACAGCACTTCTCTTATTGTTTACTTTCCCATCTGGTTTTCTTAGTCATTCTAGGGTTTTGCATAGCCCTATCTTCTCCACAAACCAACATATCCGCTTGAATCAGGGGCCAATTTGTAGCATGAACATTCATCATTGTTTTGTGTTCACTCCCTGTGTCCACAGTTTGCACTGTTGCATCTTTCCCAGTAAAGGCTATGGCTCCCATACATCTTGATTCAAGCACCATGTCCACTAGGCATATTAGACCTTCTTTGATAAGCTGTTGCTCCCTGTGTATAGTAGTACAATTAGATAATAATGCTTTTAGCATTATATGTATTTCGAAATCAGAGTAGCGCTCATCATTAGAAGAGTCTGATGATTAATATGATGTATCATGAGCAGGGGATAATGCATATACACGTTCTGCTATTATTCCGAGGTCTGGGTATTTGGATACATTCTCGAGGGTCAAGAGAAGTTGGGACATACTGAGCATTACTGCATACTCGTCCGTTATTAGATCAATTGCAGGAACACTCCCTGCCTCTTGCTGTAAGCACCGGTTTAAAAGCAAATTATGATCAATGGGTACTCCACCCATAGAATCATATCAATTCAGAACATTCTAGACACTAGATGCACTTGCTTCCTCAAGTGTATGACCGCTAGGCATTGTTTTCACTTTTGTTTTTAAATATACAGTAATCTTGCCTTAATTGCTCTTATTCAAAATTAGTTCCTCCAAACAATCACCTGTTAATACCACAACTTTTTTTTAGCTGAGGTGTCCCTTTTTAGATCTTCCTGATTGCCTTCTTATTCAGGAGAATTTTGTCGTGTGCTGCTTTTATAGTGCTATGAAGGTGGTATTTCCGGCAGGCCGCTGACAGACTTGCATTAGACACATTCAGTGTCCTTCCAGAGTGCACACAGAACACTAAGCACCGCTATTTGAAGAACTGCAAACTTGCAGTATTCAGCTAAATATATATGAGCAATATCTCGAGCACAGGCAGCACCCTTTCCCAGCCCTTCCGCACCTTCTAATGCCTGCACAACACAACTCCTGCAAATTCGCACACAGCTCAAAGGGTACAAAACCCCACAGTCACTGTGTGAGGACCCCTGTGCACAAAATGCAATAACTGCAGTAGAGAGTTGTAGCAGGAACTCGGCCCTGTTCCCACACAGCTCAAAGGGTGCAAAACATCCACAGTCACTGATTCTCTCGGATAGAAGGATGTAGAAGATTGCAATAATTGTAATAGGGAGTTGTGTAAATTATATGTTATGTAAGGATTCGGTAAGGGGTTGTCCTTGGTGATAGTTAAACGTCTACTATTTCCAATCACCAAAACTGTCTACCTTTCTATACTCGCTCTCCATTCAACTCTGTTCATCTCTGCCATGTTCTGCCTCACGGCCCTCACAGCTCGGCCCCCCACAGACCACCAAAACTTCCTGTGGGAGCGAACTCTCACAACATGGAAAAATGGGGCACAGTACATGATGTGGTATGAAGCGCTTTTCACACAGCAGTTCGTAGTCTCTTGCAGCAAACCGTGCTGCATTACGAGACTAGAGGAATGGACCCCCGTACGTCTAAAACTGCGTCCAACATCCAGACAAACAAAGATGTCAAGCCGCACCAGTCTCTATTGGCCGCTTCCGACAATGTAGATGATCTAAGTTCTTGTTCTTGTTTTAGATATAAGAAGAGCCATGTTGCACACTGTGTCACATAGTCTGTGATCATTCCCCACTTACCATAGCCTTATCATACACCCTAGGAAGATACCCAGACTTCATGATAGAATTTTAGTTGCAGAGAAATTAAGCTTGTACTTGTAAATAGGGTTCAAGCTTCAGAGGTCATCTCGGCACCCTTGGCAGCAGAATCTCTCCCTGAGAGCTTGACAGTCTTGACTATTAGGTCAACACTATTTGTCATGGGTTTCTTCTTACTAGAACACTTAGAAATAACTTTAAATATGATTGTGATCTTTAAATATTACCTATTCTTCCTCAGACAGCCATAGCTTCGAACCATAGATTTGATAAAAGCATATATCAAAATATAAACAGCATTTTAATTAAATCACTATTTACCTGCCACTTTTATATGATAAGAGCAAACTGTGTTTGTTAACGTATTTTATTTATTAAAAAATATATTGATACACCTTATTTTTTAAAAGTATTCTTGCCCATGTCCTTTCATTTTCAAAAATTAATCTCATCAAATGTGTTTTATGTCATTTCATCGACACCTGTTTTTACGACTGGTGTTTTTACACAGAGTTTTTGCCGGAAAAAAAATCAAAATATTTTTTACATTATTGTTGGGGGGTTCTCCGCCAAGTACCGAGTCCTCTACCTATTCCTGTTATTCCTGACACCCCCAGCCCTCTATATGCAATGTCCCACCCCCAAAACAATTTTTTAAACGTTTTTCAGCAAAAACACCGTCGTAAAAATGGGTGTTAAATTTTAGACTTTGGTGCTTTTATTTTAAATCTAATATCATGTCTAAGGAACAAGTGTCAGTCTATGTTTTGCTTCTTAATGTCACATCTGTGGCTTAACACACAAATACTTTATGCTGTGTCATGTATCTTTGTTTGTTTGTTTGTTTATTTATTTGGTAATGCGCACCGAACCCTTTGGTAACTGGGCGTAAAAGAGACAAGTATACTTGAAGCTTAGTTACAACATATACAGTAAATACAAGGGGCCTCATTACACGGTAGGCGGTAACCATGGCCCTACTAGCGCCATGGTTGCTGCCGGTATTTTACCGTGTCCGTCTTGGTGGATGGCGGAATTACCGCCCTACTCCAAGGTGAGCGGGGGCGGTAATTCCCCATTCACCAAGGCACTTCCCCATTCCCATTTTTGCCCCCATAGGGCTCAATGGGAATGGGGAAGGAGGTAATTATGGTACCGCAAATTGCGGTACCGTAATTAGCACCAAAGTCCCTTTGCAGGCCCGTTCCTTAACGGCTGGTAAAACCAGGCGTTAAGGTCAGGTCCCGCAAAGGGACCTCGTAGTAAGGCGGTAAGGGTTTACCGGTACAGGTGCCCTTACCGGTACCGGTAAACCCTTACCGCATACCGTGTAATGAGGCCTTAGTTACTACATGACAGTTACAATGATGCCGTGGTACTATAGGTCACTAAGCACGGTACAATGGGACTTGAAAGCTTGGATACAACATATACAGTAATGCAACAGAAACATAGACCAAAGTTACCATATGACACTTACAGTGATGCAGTGGTGCTATAGGTCACTTAGCGCGGTGCAGTAGGACGGAGAGAGGCACCCATGATCAGTTGCATAAGTAGGTGCAGGAGTGCGGTCAGGTGTTAGTTGTCATTTATTCTTAGCCAGTTTAACATTTTGCATCTGAATCTGAGGTAAGTTGTTCAGTTCTAAGGGCTAGGGGGAGTGCGTTCCAAGATATGGCCGCTTTAACCGGGAAACTAGAGCCGCCTGCTTTGGTTTGTTTGAATCTAGGAATCTCTAGAAGGTGAGAATTGGCTGATCTAGTTGGACGTGTCGAGGTTCTCCTAGTCATTCTTTCCATGAGATATAGGGGTGCTGCGTTGTTCAGTCACTTGGAGGTCATTGATACTGTTTTAAGAAGAATCCTGTCGTTTATTTTTAGCCAGTGGTGATCTCTTTTGACGTTGGAGATGAGCTCTCTGCTGGGAATGTTCAGGGCTGCTCTTAGGGTGTTATTTTGTAACCTTTGAATTTTATCTAGGATGTGTTTATTGACACCTAGGTACAAGGCGTTGCAGTAGTCCAATTTGGACATTATTAGGGCATTAGCGAGGGTGATGCAACTGGTTTCAGAATGAAACGGTCTACAGGCTCTGATAAGTTTACAGATATAGGCAGTCGAGGATGCTAGGGAATTGACTTGTTTCCTAAGTGTTAAGGTGGAGTTAAGGTAGAAACGTTTTTACTTCGGGCAACACCTTAATTGTGTTGCCGTCAATATTGAAGGTGGAGTAGCTGGAGCTGAGTTTTTTTAGGTTAGCCTCTGAACCCAGAATCAGGATCTCGGTTTTATCATCATTCTGGCAGAGGCCATGGGATGCCATCCATGCCTGAATGAGGAGGCATATCTTCTTTACCAAGGCCGTATCCTCGACAAAATTGCCCGAAAGGGGAATGAGGATCTGGGTATCATCTGCATAATTCGTATAGGTGACACCTAGTCTGTCCAATTTGTGAAAGAGGGGCTTGGTAAAGATGTTATACATAGTAGGTGAGACACAGGACCCCTGCGGCACACCACAGGTAGTTTGGATTGGGTCTGCCGATGCTGAGGGGGAGAAGACTCTGATCGTACGGTTAGCTAGAAAGGACTGGACCCAGGTTAAAGCATCACTTGAGAAATGGGCAGCTGACACAAGGTGTTTGCATAAGGCTGTGTGATCCACC
Source organism: Ambystoma mexicanum (assembly GCF_040938575.1). Taxonomy (NCBI): domain Eukaryota; kingdom Metazoa; phylum Chordata; class Amphibia; order Caudata; family Ambystomatidae; genus Ambystoma; species Ambystoma mexicanum. The sequence goes on from NC_090928.1 coordinate 745,858,885, forward strand.
AAATCGAAGGCTGCCGATAGGTCAAGGAGGAGTAGCATAGCTGTTTTCCCATTATCCCTCAGCTCATCGATTTGGGTATTAAGGTCAATTAATGCTGTTTCCGTACTGTGTTGAGGTCGAAAGCCGGATTGGCGAGAGCCTAGTAAGTGGCTCCCTTCAAGGTAATCCTGGATTTGGAGATAAGCTACTCTATCGATTATTTTAAGGAGGAAGGGGACTGTGGTAATCGGTCTGTAATTAGTCAGGGATAGAGGGGTCTAAGGTTTGTTTCTTCTGCAGTGGGAGAACCCAGGATTCTTTAAGGTTATTCGGCATGCTGTTAGTCTTGAAGGAGGCGTTAATAAGCTTGGAGATGAATGACGCTAAGTCTCTGGCAGCGTCCTTTATGATTTGCGCCGGGCAGTTGTCACCCTGGCAATTCAAGGGCTTCATGGATAGTATAATTTTCTCGGTCTCAAAAATTGAGATTTTATTAAATCTAAAGGGTGTGGTAGTTCTGTGGGTTCTGGTAGGTGAGGTGGGTTGCAGCTCGATCGGGAGCAGCAAGGCTTTTTATTGGCTATTTTAAGTTGGAGGGATGTGATTTTTTTTGACAAGGCATTTTGGATGTCGGTGCACCATTGCTTGTCCTTGAAGACGTTGGCATGTCGGTGGGATGGGGGACTCCATTTCCCAGAGGATAGTGAATAGTTCCTTGGTATTGGGGTTGGCCTTTGCAATTCTGTCGTTGAACGTATTTTTTTGGGTGAGAATTATTTCTTTTTTTATACATATTGGCAAAGTTAGTTAGCTTTACTTTGTTCTCATCTGTGGGTGAGTGACGCCATGTGGCTTGGAGTTTTCTTTTTTGAAGTCTTAAATCTTTAAGATGTGGTGTAAACCAGGCATTAAGGTGCGATTTCTGCTTACTTTTGCAGAGTTTAACAGGTGCAATGGTGTCAAAGGCCTTAGTCATAGAATTGTTAAAGACTTCCACTAGGAGGTTGGGGTCTGAGTTGCTGGATAGGGCCTTGATGGAGGGGAGGAGGTGAGGTAGTAGTTTTTCTGCTGTGATATCATTTTTGCTTCTGGTTGGATGTGGGGGTGCGATGGCAGTAGTTTTAGGACTATGAAGTTCTAAGGTGGAGGAGAAGCTGACTAGATGGTGGTCCGTCCATGCTTGCGGGGAAATTTTGGTGATTGGGGTGTTGCAGTTCAGATCGGCCACCCAGTCGAGGGTCCTTCCTTTGATATGGGTAGGAGCCATATCAAAGAGAGGCCATGGTCCGACAAGATGGCTGCTACTGATTGGGCATGTTTATTTTCAGGGTCATTGAAGCCCAGATTGAAGTCTCCCATCAATATGATCTGTGAGGAGTCTTTCGTTTTGATGGCAAGAAGGCTAGATAAGTCCTCCTCGAAGGTTCCCAGCGGACCTGGGAGTCTGTATAACAGATAAATGGTTAGCGTCCTGTAAGTGATTTCAATCCAGCATACACCCAAGTCAACACCTAGCATGTAGTGCACAACTGAAATCCTTATTTTTTTTCTCTAAAAGCTCTTTATTCTGAACGATATACCACTCAAATCATGCCCCTCTCCTGGAACCCCCCTCCCCCCGGTCACACTGAACCAGGAATCAGGCTGGTTTGCAAAGTTAAAATATTTATTTATGTATTTACAATTTAATCACACTATGCTTTAATGGATACACATTAATCACCAATGGGGTGATGTAACACTGAATAATCTCTTTAATACACAAGCAGTAGTAGTAAGCAAAACAATTCAGCACAGACATAATACTTTTGTGTGTGTGTTCAGATCAGATAGCACTGTGGTTAAAGGTTCCCTCTGCACACCCCTCAATCCCCAATAGGCAATGTAACGAGATAGGAGGAGAGAGCAGTTATTCAGGAATGGCTGATTCAAACAAAATATCAATCCTGCTTTCCCCCAGCAAACACAAGAGAAAACGGAATTGACTGTCAAGCTGTCAGAATGGCTTTTAAAGTTATCTTAGAATGGACTGGACAAAAACACTAAATATGGTCTAAATTGCTGAAATTACTATAGTTTCTTATGGGAGCCACTTTGGATAGTTGCACACAAACACAAGCAATGATCTAATACCAAGAAACAATTTGAAATCTTAAAATTCAGGTCAGAAGCAATCAAAGGCAGTTTTACACGTGTCAGAATTTCCCAAAAACAAAATTTGTGGCAAACTTTTCACTGCCCGATAATCGTGATAACGGGAGAACAGTATGGATTTGGGATGCTGTCTTAGATGTGATTTAAAGATGTGAATGTTAGCTACAAGCAGAAGCTGGAATTTTGAGGAAGTTATGGATGTTTTAGTGGAGATTGTTTTTTCGGGATAGGGGCAAGAATGGAAAACAGGTATGCACTTTTACAATGACAATTGGGTTTCTTACAATAAAGGATAACTATGAACAAAATGAATGCCACACAGGAACACAGCCACTTGATCAGAATGACTGCCTGCTAAGGACTCGCCTTCTTGAGATGAGAAAATATCAGCGCAAAGATAGTATTAGCAATACTAGTATAGGAGGAAGATAGGAAGTATAGGAGGAAGATAGGATGGATTGGATAGAGGGTTCAGACAATTCAAACTACTCCTAACAACACAGGTTCTGAATACAGGATAGGATGGGTTTAAGATAGGGATTAAGTAAGCAAGGTACATATGCTATTGACACAGTTCTATCTATAGATACTCACTAGATATGTTTGTAAACGGAACCGTCAGGATTCTGGTCAGGGAATGGGATCTGGTTCTAGGACAGACAGCTGGGCACATCGGTTTGGATCTGCAATCAGCAAGGTGCTCTGGTCACAGCACGGCACAGGACTGGACTGGATCTGCAATGCACTCTGGTCACAGCACGGCACAGAACTGGAATGGATCTGCCCTTCTTGGTTCTGATGATAATTCTTTTAGCAGGTGTTACGCTCACCTGGCTCCCACAGGGGTGTGGAGCGGAACTTAACACCTCACTGCATCCCCACTTATCACTTCTGATATTCCCTTTAACAAAGCTCACCTTATAGTTTTGTGTGATGAGCTCTCCATCCTTCGAAGAATGCAGGGGCGCGTTGATGGCAAGTTACTTCACTGGCTTGAGGATATTGGAAAAGTTCTGGACAAATCTTGGCTCCAAACCTCCGGCCGAAAGGCCGTAAGTATATAGTTCTAATGAGTTCAAAATGTCTGATTAATCACTCTTTTCCAATTCCTTGTTTCTTTTGCAGCTTAGACCCAAAAGATGATCGTCTTGTGGCAGCTGAAAGCGTTCAGGTAAGAGTCTGTGTTTTGTAACACTCTCCGGTAAATGATGCTGCTTTCTCTTTTCTTGCAGGTGCAGCGTAGGAAGATTTGGCGTGTTGGTGGATAATACCTCCTGCGGTAAAATCAGGTAAGCATATGGTGGCAAGAGATTGTCCTTGTTTGTTCCCTTGGCTCACCTTGTTGTTTTCTTGTCCCCCTTAGGTGCTGGAATGCGGCAACCAGGTGATGGAGACAGCACCGGATCGTAGAGATGCTGCGAGGAACGGCGAGTGTGGCGCGGCGCTGCTGCTGGCGATGCAACGCGTTTAAAATGAAGTCTGTTTCTAGTTCGAAGATGCGCTGAATCCGAAATCAGGTAAGAAATCCATTAAAGTTCTTGTTCTAACCTTTCTTCTTCTTTCTAGGCGCTCGGGACTCGAGGCAGGCGTGGCAGGATGCTGGATGCTGACTGCAGACACGGTGAGCGTTACGCTGCTGGATGCAGAATAACGCGAAGCATGTGCTGCTCTTCGGGCGTGGTTTAAATAGTCTTCAAAGTAGTCCCAGGTAAGTATTCCTCCACAGCCACACCCGAGTAACAAAATAGTCCCTAAAATAAAATAGCCCCTTCAAGATTCATATGGGCTTGGATGCTTGGATCCCTTGCAGCATGGTCTGCATCTGGTAACTTTTAACATATGAGCCTGGCGCCAGGACTGATGTCCCATATGAGCCTGGCACCATAGGTGCCAGGACTGTTCCCAGATAGCCCCTAACAGGGGTTGCTGGATTTGCTCCAGGTAACATGATGCCTGCTTCTGGGGTTCATGGACTTGGTCTGGATGCCCAAGAGTAGGCATCATGACAGCACTCCCCCCTAAGGCCCCTCCTAAAGTCGTCACTCCCCTTGGCCTTGGTTTGTCTGGGAAATTCCGGTGGAATCTTCTCACCAACCTAGGTGCATGAACGTGGTCACTAGGTTCCCATGACCGGTCTTGTGGTCCATAACCTTTCCAGTCGATTAAATAAAAAAGTCTTGACTTAACCATTTTGGAGTCCAGGATACTTTTCACTTCAAATTCGGGTTCCCCGTCTATAAGGACGGGGTCAGGTGGCTTGGTTAGTCTTGTCCCAGGTTGTACTGGCTTCAGAAGTGACATATGGAAGACGGGGTGAATTTGCATACTAGCAGGTAATTCCAATTTGACGGCCACCGGGTTGATAATGGCCTTAACAAGATAAGGCCCCAAATATCTAGGGTTAAAGGTCTGCTTTCCTTTTAGAGGTATGTGTTTTGTGGCCAACCAAACTTGATCCCCAATTTGGTATTGTGGAGCATCATTTCGATGCTGATCAGCGTTTTTCTTGTACTTTTCTTTCGCATGTTTCAAATGTTCAGTTGCTTCCTTAAAGGCTTGTGTAATAGTAGCGTGCAGATGGTTCACTGCGGGCAGTTCTAAATGTTGAGGCTAAACAAGTTCTGAGGTTCGAGGGTGGTGCCCGTATATGGTATAAAAAGGGCTTTGTCCAGTTCCAGAATGTACAGAGTTATTGTATGCATATTCAGAAATCCATAGAATGTCCTTCCAATTACTTTCAGTCTGGTGTAACACACAACGCAGGTACTGTTCAAGAGTCTGGTTGGTCCTCTTCGTTTGACCATCGGTCTGGGGATGGTGACTGGTCGATAACCTCACGTCGATTTGCGCCAATTGACAACATTTCTTCCAAAAATGTGAAATGAATTGACTACCTCGGTCAGAGACCAATACGGAGGGAAATCTGTGTATTCGAACAATGTTTTCGAGAAACTCCTTGGCCAGAATTGAAGCAGAAGGTAATCCCTTTAAAGGAATAAAGTGGGCCATTTTGGAAAAAAGATCCACAATAACGAGAATGGTGTTAAATCCATTACATGGAGGTAGGTCTGTAATAAAGTCTAACGATAAGGTGTGCCATGGTGTAGGTGGAATATCCAAGGGTTGTAAAAGGCCAGCCGGTTTTTTCTACTGACTTTTGTTTTGGGCACAAATGCCACAGGACATTACAAATTACTTTACGTCTTTTCGTCAGGTGGGCCACCAGAATTGTCTCTTAATTTTAGCTTCAGTTTTTGCGATACCTGGGTGCCCTTCCATCAGGGTGTCATGATAATTGGAGATGACTAGTTCTTGTAGTTCCTTATGTGGTAGAAATAGACGCCCTTGACAATAAGGTAGGTCATTGATGACAGAGTAGTCTGAGCCTTTCTTTACCCAGTCCTGCAGGGCTGTTGAATCGAAGAGTTGTTGGATCTTTACCTGAATATCTTCTAGGGTTTGTAAAGTAGTTATGCCAAGAATTCTTTGTTCTGAAATTATAGGCACCTGCTCCGGGTTCGCATATGCTTCTTCCATTCCTATTCGGGATAAGGCATCTGCCTTGCAATTTTTACAGCCTGGTCGATAAGTGATCACAAAATCAAACTCGGCAAAGAACAATGCCCATCGAAGTTGGCGTGATGATTGGCCTTTGGCTGTCTTTAAATACTGCAAGTTCCGGTGATCAGTGATTACAGTAATGGTATGCCTGGCACCGAGAAGATAATGCCGGCAAGCCTTGAAGGCGGATTTGATAGCTAATAGCTCCTTATCGGTAACCGCATAGTTTAACTCGGGTGCCGAGAACTTTCTGGACCAAAATGCTACTGGGTGAAGTTGACCAGTTTCAGGATCCTTCTGGGACAGGACAGCTCCCATGGCTAAACTGGATGCGTCGGTTTCAACTATGTATAGGAGTTCAGGACGAGGATGTTTTAATACAGGGGCAGACGTGAATTTCGCTTTCAGTTCTTGGAAGGCATTCTCAGCTTCTTCAGTCCACAGGAAGCATTTGTTTTTTTGCAAGAGTGCTGTGATAGGGTGTACAACGTGTGAGAAATCCGTAATGAATCTGCGATAGAAATTAGCAAATCCGAGCATGCTTTGTACTCCTTTAACTGAACTGGGTGATGGCCATTTGAGAATTGTGCCCACCTTTCGAGAGTTCATTCGAACTCCTTTTGGAATCAGGATAAATCCAAGAAATTCAACTTCTGCAGTATGGAAAACGCATTTTTCCAATTTTGCATATAACTTGTGCTGGCGTAGTTTCTCAAGGACTGCACGAACGTGCTTCACATGGTCAGATTCTGAAGAGGAGTACACTAGAATATCGTCTATGTATACGACAACACAGACGTCAATGAGTTCACGCAGGACATCGTTCATAAAATACTGGAAGGCTGTTGGTGCATTGCACAACCCGAAGGACTTCACCTGGTATTCGAATAACCCATACTTAGTGCTAAAAGCAGTATTCCATTCGTCACCTTTCTTTACACGTACCAGATGGTATGCCCTCGGAGATCTAATTTAGCGTAGATGCAAGCGTTCTTTACTTGGTCTAGTAATTCTGGGATCAGAGGCAATGGGTATCGGTTCTTAACCGTGATCTGATTTAAGGCGCGGTAGTCTATGCACGTTCTGAGGTCACCTTCCTTTTTTGGCACGAAGAACAAAGCTGAAGATGCAGGGGACTTGGATGGATGAATGAAGCCATTGGCAAGGTATTGGTCCAAGTATTGTCGTAGGTGAAGGTTCTCGGGTTCCGTAAGTGCGTAGATCCTACTATATGGAGGTTGTGCACCAGGTATGAGATCAATTTTACAATCGTATGATCTGTGAGGTGGTAAGGTGTTTGCCTGTTCTTTCTGGAAAACATCTTGGAATTCTTGATATTCGTGCGGTAACTGCACAACTGGAGTAGCGACTGTGGCCAGGTCCTTGTTCAAGGTTTTTATTGGGTAACAAGTATGTGCACAATCCGGGAAGGTTATTCTCTTCCCTCGCCAATCAATACAAGGATTGTGTGTTTCCAACCAAGGTATCCCCAGTATTATTTGGAACTGCGGGGCTCTGATTAAATCAAACACAATAGTCTCTCGATGCCATCCTGACCCAATAATGTCATCTCTGCTTTGGAATGAGTTAAAGGCCCAGAGGGAATTTCAATTCCATCGACTGTGGTGATGACATCCGAAGTGGTCTTTCTGCAGAGCGGTAAATTCATCCTAGAAGCCAATTTGTGGTCCACATAGGTTCCTATGACCCGCTATCAATGTATGCCCTAACTGCATGCAAACATGATGGCTGCCTTGGATCTATAAGGACCATTGGTATGATGAAATGCGAGGTCTCAGTATCCTTCTTCAAGCTCGGCAAGCGGACCTCTACGCTTGTCGGGTGTGGTCGTTTCCCGAGTCAGGCTCGATATGGCTTTTATCAGCAGCTCCTACCACCTTCTTGGGTGGTTTTACAGGGCAATCCCAGTAGAAAATATCCCGAAGTTCCACAGTATAGACATAATTGCATTTGCCACCTTTTTTCTCTTTCCTTCTGTGTCAAGGGTCCTTTAACTCCTCCGATGTGCATGGGTTCTGAGGCATCTGTTCCTTTGGGGGTAGCGTTGGGTTTAACCAACACCCGGTTCTCGAACATGGCTCGAGCAGCCTTTCGATTCTGAAGTCTGTGATCTAACTGGACCACTAAGTCTATATATTCAGCACAGTCTTGAGGTGGGTTCACAACTTGAGCCAAAACATCTTTGAGTTCTCCTCGAAGTCCTCGATGAAACAACATAATCCGTTTTTCCTCAGGCCATCCAGTTTCCACCACCAACCTATTAAAGGTTGCTATGTAGGTTAGAAGGTCTTGGTTACCCTGTCGTAGGGACAAACGTTTGTTATCCAGGGCCTGTCCTTGAGAGTGCCGGGCAAATAGTCTTTCCATGATCATTTGAAAACTCTGAAAATCCCGAAGAATAGGGTCATCCTGATTGACTGGTGGGATTGACCAATCTGCTGCACTGCCGCTGAGATATCATAATACGAAGGCTACTTTGGCTTGATCATTTGGAAAGGCTCCAGATCTGCATAAAAAGTGCAAACGGCATTGGTTCATGAACACGGCGAATCTTTTCGGGTCCCCCGCAAAGCGTTCTAGCGGGGCTAAAGGGATATTGCCTGGTAAAATCACTTGCACAGGATTGCTTGGTGAAACAGGGTTTGGAATCCCCCCGAGTCCCGGTAGGGGTGTTTGCCCCGCTTGGTTTTGCAGTAATTGTCTAGCAAGATCATCACTTCGTTCCTTCGAAAAAAATCAACTCTCTCCTGAGTGTATTAGTTTCTTGGTGAGTGGCATGTACTTCAGCCCTAAGTTCCCCTAATAATTGGGCCAGTTGGTCAGTTTCTGAGGTCTCCATTGTAAGAGGATTCAATTCAACACTACAGCTAAGTCAATGCCTAGTCTGGGATACTGAATGGAAACCCTTATTGATATATCTTTACGTCCAGTTCATGCGTTCTGGATGACTACCCCTATATAACACCCCTCTCTTGGAATCCCCCTGACCCCACTGAGCCACGAAGTAGTTCTATTTTGCAAGTTTAAACGGTTTATTTGATAATTTAAACAATATATATATATATATATATATCACACTTTATAATAACTTTATAATAAATTAATAATTGAATATCACACTTAATCTGAGCAGTAATCAATAATGGATAGTCCGGCACTAGCACACTTCTTTATAATCAATGATGAGTGGTTATAGGATGGATAAGATAGCAACAATACTTTTATGGTTTCAAATGGATGCAATGTGGAATGAAATTGCAGTACAGAAATACTCAATTTGATTTCAACAAAACAATGTAATCACTTTTCTCTGGCAATCCACTCCCCCCTTTATGCAATGCAAGGAAATGGAAGGAAAGCACACAGTTCTCAGAAATGCAATCAAATGTAATTCAGTTCACCCCAGCAAGCTTAGACTACAGACGTTTGAAACACAGGCCCAAAATGTTTTTATAGGTGCTGGCAATGAAGTGAAAAATATGCTAAAATGCTTTTAATTCCCTCTAGAGGTTCAGGGTGAGTGGTATCTAGTTAATATTAGTCCAGGCTCACTCTAGCAATGATTCAGGGATAACTAGCGGTTAAATGAATTTTTGGCAAAGGAAAGCAATGAAGCTGCTGTTTTCACACGTGGCTGGATTTTTAACCAAATCGCAAATCGCGGTAAAATTCGCGAGTGCGAGAATCGTGATTACGGAGAAAGTATAAGGAGTAGGAAGTCCTAGCCCAAACGGTTCCAGAGATACGAACGATTAAATAAAGGTAGGTTTTTCGGATTTGCCATTTTAAAAGTTCAAAGCGACAGGTTACAGCTTGCAGATAGAAAATGACAGGTGACAGCTTTGCAAATGACAGGTGAGAGTTAGGAGGCAGTTCTGGTTAGATTAAAATAGATTGAATTATATTATTTTAACTAGGAGATTGGTTCTGCACAGTTCTGCTAGGTACTCACAATATATTTTAAAATAGGCCTCGCCACGGATCTGGTCAGGTTTTGGACTGGACTCCGGTTCAGCTCTCTGGTTCTGCGAACAGCTGTCTGGATCAGCTCTGCTCTGCTGGTCTAGCCTCTCTGGATTCTGGATACTGCTCTGCTTTCTAAGTACTGCTACAGGTTCTGTAGATTGATGGATTTGAAGTCTGGATCTCTGGATGTTGTATGGTCCGGCAGCATGCTCTGCAGCAAATGGAATTGAATGTCTCTATCTGTCCTGACTGTCTGCTTTTATGTGTTTTGAAAGTGGGTGTGTGCAGCATCACTAGCCAGCCCCTCTTTCAACTTGTCATTGGCCCAATTCTCCCCTCTCCCATGATTGGGGAAGGAACTGTGAGTCAGAGTGATGCTGTAGGTTTTATGGGTCAGAGGATCCACCCCTGGTCCGTTTGCCCACAAATCTATATTTGATTCAAAATGCACATTTCTCAAATACATAGTGGTTTGTCATTGCATGTACATATTACCTATCACATGAGGTAGTCTCTGTCCCAAATCTGCTCTTCCTAGGAGCTTGGGTTAAAAAATGGCAACATATTTCACTTTTTAGTCGGGTTACCAATATTGGATTTTTCCCCGCATTTACACAGATGTGCCCATGGTGTGTGGGCATTAGGTGGTGGAGTGTCAGATTTTTAACATACATACATTTAGAGTAGTATCCTCTTTTCCGCTAAAACCCCCCTGAACATACCACCGGGTCCTAACACGTCTTCAAATGTGCACAGAAAAATCACAAGAATAATGATATTACTTATAAAATTTTCACAAGTCCGCTCTATGAATGATCCATCTTTTTAGATTTATGTTCTGGCCCCAAAGGGGTGTGGTTTCCCCCAGCACAAGGTTGAATTTCTGGTTTTTCCAGTTCTGCCAAGCCAGCTTGCTCTCACAGGCAGTGCTCCTCCCCTTTCCTTCCAGGAGGAAGCCACTTTTACGACCCCCATGATAAAACATTTGCCTGAGTCAGGACAGGGCTTTGTTCAATTTCCTGCAGAGCCCAGGTAATTCAATCAGAGAAGTGTCATATCCCTTTTGGTGGGAACAGCAAAAGGCAGCTAGGCCTGGGAACACAGCTGTTGTGCAAGTCTCAACTCCTGTCGGGGGTAGCTGGTGGGCAGAATTCAGTTTCATTAAGCCAGGTTTCAGATAAAATGTCACTTTTTGTTCCCCAGTTTAAGTCAAGACAATTTTTACATATGCAGCTAGAATGCTGATTCTAAGTTCAAAACTATGACATTTTAACAGTGACAAACTATGTGGCAGTCACAAGTCTGTCCCTCAGTTTATTTACACATTTCGATTTTTGGTCATTTTAAATCCAGTTTCAGTTTAAGCCACTGCAGACCTGCAGAGCTCAGCCAGTCTTGTTATAAACATTCAAGTCACTTCAGAATATAACTTTACATTGTATCCACCTCTCAGTAAGTCTTTCTTTGGCCTGCTTTGGGTTCATTTATTCAGTTTTACACAAATGTCTGGTGTTGTTTTAAAACGCCGGCTTTCTGATAGTGGTGAGTACTGGTAATGCAACCATTTTTGGGATTTTTCTTGGATTAATGCATTCCAAACAGGAATGGTTCTTACATGGTAATAAATCCTTGCTTAACATTGTTTTGATGGGGCTCCTTACAGTAAAATGGTTATGTGGAACCCCACAAAAGGGTTGAATCTTTAAAGTGGTCCGGTGAGCCACAATTTCAGCAACTTTTTGACATCAATAACAGTGGATTTTGTTAACAAAGATCTTTCTTTACACTGGTGGGTGGCAAGTGAGGTAACCATTTTGGTGTGCGCACAAACTGCGTGGTTCTCCTGGATTCTGGCGCACTTGTGGGCTTTTTGGCCATCTTGGATTTTCTAAGCCCACAGCACCAAATGTTGCAGCATGATAGCTCAAACGTGGGTCAGGACACCCAACACCATGACACCCGGGTGGGAATTTGTAGGAAGGCTTTGCGTTCTGTTACGCTCACCTGGCTCCCACAGGGGTGTCGAGCGGAACTGGACAGCCACGGTCTCCACCAATGTGATGTGTAGTGCAGAGATGACTGACTGGACTGGCCCACCTAGCTTCATCTGCTTGACCCGTAGAAGTAGTCTCCTAAAGACGGGGAAAAGGAATTAGCCACCTGTGGATTTGAGTATTAACACCTCACTGCGTCCCCACTTATCACTTCTGATATTCCCTTTCACAAAGCTCACCTTATAGTTTTGCATGATGAGCTCTCGATCCTGCGAAGAATGCAGGGGCGCGTTGATGGCCAGTTACTTCACTGACTTGAGGATATTGGAAGAGTTTTGGACAAATCTTGGCTCCAAACCTCCGGGCGAAAGGCCGTAAGTATATAGTTCTAATGAGTTCAAAATGTCCGATTAATCACTCTTGTCCAATACCTTGTTTCTTTTGCAGCTTAGACCCAAAAGATGATCGTCTTGTGGCAGCTGAAAGCCTTCAGGTAAAAGTCTGTGTTTTGTACACTGTCTGGTAAATGATGCAAAGGTTTAACTCGCTGCTTTCTCTTTTCTTGCAGGTGCAGCGTAGGAGGATTTGGCGTGCTGGTAGGTAATACCTCCTGCGGTAAAATCAGGTAAGCATATGGTGGCAAGAGATTGTCCTTGTTTGTTCGCTTGGCTCACCTTGTTGTTTTCTTGTCCCCCTTAGGCGCTGGAATGCGGCAACCAGGTGATGGAGACAGCACCCGATCATAGAGATGCTGCGAGGAACGGTGAGTATGGCGCGGCACTGCTGCTGGTGATGTAACGCGTTTAAAATGAAGTCTGTTTCTGGTTCGAAGATGTGCTGAATCCGAAATCAGGTAAGAAATCCAGTAAAGTTCTTGTTCTAACCTTTCTTCTTCTTTCCCTTCTTTCTAGGCGCTCTGGACTCGAGGCGGGCGAGGCAGGCTGCTGGATGCTGACTGCAGACACGGTGAGCGTTACGCTGCTGGATGCAGAATAACACGAAGCATGTGATGCTCTTCGGCCATGGTTTAAATAGCCTTCAAAGTAGTCCCAGGTGTTTATTCCTCCACAGCCACACCCGAGTAACAAAATAGTCCCTAAGATAAAATAGCCCCTTGAAGCCTCACATGGGCTTGGATGCTTGGATCCCTTGCAGCATGGTCTGCATCAGGTAAGTTTTAACATATGAGCCTGGTGCCTATGGCGCCAGGACTGATGTCCCATATGAGCCTGGCGCAATAGGCGCCAGGACTGTACCCAGATAGCCCCTAACAGGGGTTGCTGGGTTTGCTCCAGGTAACATGATGCCTGCTTCCGGGGTTGATGGACTTGGTCTGGATGCCCCGGGGTAGGCATCATGACAGCAGGCAAGCAGTACAGTGCATCCTGGCTGTATTTTGATGATAATTATTTCAGCAGGCAAGCAGTACAGCGCAGCCCGGCTGTATTTTGATGCTTCCCCTTAGGTTTGTGGGGTTCTGGTTCTGGAATTTGAGGCCTAGCTGAAAATGGTTCAGCTATGCAATGAGTTTCTGCTTTGCCAAGTTTCTGTAGTCTGGAGCAAGGAAGATGTAGAGTTGACCAGCAGGGTGCTCCGCCAGTATCAGGCTAGTGAATGAATCTGTCTGCCCTTTTGAGTGGTGAGCTGTCTCTATTTATGCTATCATAAGGGGGTGTGTGGGCTGGTTTATCCTAAGCTCGCCCCTTTGACAGGTAATTGGGTCAGAGTCTCCCCTCTGCCTTGATAGGAGGAGAGAAGCAGTGTGTCACTTATGGTGTGATGTTATGAGGCAGAGTATCCACCGCTAGCCCCTTGAACACAAAATCTACTTTTGGCACCATACATATTTACCCATGTGTAACCTCTATAAGAATCACATATACAGATTACATATTTTATATGGCAGCTATTCCTCAAAACCCCGTAGCTGTGGGATCTTGTCTCGGCTTTTCACAGAATTATGCCCTTTTCATCAGGAACACAATGTCCAATTTATAAGCAAATTTCTACAAGTGTGCACGTTTAACATAGGCATAAGTGTATAAAGTTTCATACTTCTAGCAGAAATACATTTTGTGTAAAATCACATTTCTTGTTATTTCTTTCCAGAACATGTCACACAATTTTTCTGCCTCTTGAAACATGCAGCCAAAATTTAGATTCACAAATCTGTTACGTTTATATTTTTCCCAATTGTAACTGGCAAATTATAAGTCTTTTAAAAAAGTGTTGTTTGTGAAGGTTCTGCCACAGATGGTTATTTCGAGTCCGCCTCTTTTTGTCTCCCTTCAGTCCAGAAGCAGTCTCCTCCCTGATTACTCTTGGCGGAGGCCATTTATGACGGTCCTCACACCTCGCATTTCCTTAGCAGCAGCTGTTCATTGTTCCCTTTTGCCTCTGTAGACCAGGTCCTTTCAAAACCCTATAATTATTGCTTTGGTGTGATTTCCTGCTGGAGGAAAAGGCCTCTGTGAGGAAACCTGTTATTCCAGTTTGGTTAGCTTTAGCCAGGCTTGATTTAATTGTTAATTCTGTTGCATTTTTGCTTAGCCTAAAACCAACTTGTGATTTCAAATTGCAGCTAGAATTCTCATTCAAGATTTTAAACCATGGGATCAAACAATTACAACATAGGTCACTCTGAGTAACAGGCCTCTTAGATTGCAAACTTTTGATTTCAGTTTATATACATGTTTAAAGTTTAATCAGGCAGGCTCCTGACAGCTGTCATCCCTGCAGACATCTGCTTCACAGAGATTTTTGACATCCACAGACAGGCCACTTTTGCTGTGGAAATCCCTTTATGCTTTCAGCTTTTCAGGAGCTTGCAAGTTCACAATGATTTCTTAGACTAAGTGAATTGTAGCACCCAGTAAGAATTTTGGATGTTTGAGGGTGTTTTGTACCGGCATTTTGCATTTTCAGCAACAAAGAAAAAGGGATTTAAAGCAAGATTTTGGGGTTTCATTAGCAAAACACTGCTTTTTCCTTCTGTACTCCATTTTCAATTGTTGTGGAGCCCAGAGACATATTCCAGGAGTGAGATATCTGTTCCACCACTGACAACGTGCATGGCAGATTGGGCCACCATCTTTTTGTGCTTTGCAGAGCGCGATTTTCATAGGTTTTGGCGCACACAAGGGTTTTGCAGCCATTTTGCTATTTCTGGCTCCATCATAACACAGTGCTGCAGCATAGCAGAGCAGAAGTGGGTTGAAACATCCCACAGAGCCCCCCTCATGACTTGAGTTTGACCGCCATTCAAGGGGAATTCAGGAGATTGGGATGTTCTTTCTTTCTTTGGTCCAGGTGGAGAAAGTCTTCTGCTTCTCCCATCAGTGCTGGATCGACATGCTCTCCTCGCCTGTTCAGGATGGGAGTATGGGGCGATACTCTGGGCTCCTTGGGTCTTTCTTCCCGGTCCCCGAGTGGTCCTCCTTGGTACCTAAAAATTCTTGGTTCCAGTGCTATGAGACAGAAAAGAGCATGGTTATGGAAATTTCCCCTCTACTACTCATGTAGTGGGGCAGATGCATATATTTAAATACAATTTACAATATTCCCTGCCTGTATTTACTAATGATTTTACAGTTGGATTCTTCTAGATATCCGGAATGTCCCCCTCTGGGTTTACGGTTGGCTCCTCTATTTGCCGCAAAGTATGCCTGGGATGGCAACTCTTCAGCTGGTTTATGTGGACTTCTGCCAAACTGCCCTTGGGGATGTGGATTTTGTAGGCGACTGGTGAGATTCTATCTATAATTTCAAAAGGCCCCCGCCAAGTAGGGAGACATTTGTGCTGTTTGGCTTGGTTCCTTTGGAAATTGTACAAATAGACCCGGTCTCCTACTTGGTATTGTTTTTTAGTTGTCTTAAGGTCATAGTGGGTCTTCATGGTATAAAGTGCTCTATAAATAAACAAATCAATCAATCAAATCAATACTGTCTGCAGATCTTTCTAGATTCCGCTGAGCATAGGTAAAAGCATGTTGAAGGTGTTTTCTCAGATTCTCAACATACTCATGAGTTGTGGAGGCATTTATCAAGGTCTGCTCTTGGGTTCTGTAGAGCAGATGCTGGGGTAGCACCATCCTTCATCCAGTCATCAGCTCAAATGGAGACATTTTTGTTGCGGAGTAAGTGGTAGATCTGATGGCCATCAGGACAAGAGGTAATCGAATGTCCCAACTTGCACAAAATCTGCCACAAACTTTTTTAATATGCCCACAATAGTCTTGTTGTATCTCTCAACTCCACTACTAGAGGCTAGCTGGTAGTCAATGTGTAGTTTCCTTTTGACCCCAAGTATCTGTTACGCTCACCTGGCTCCCACAGGGGTGTCGATCTGAACTGGACAGCTGCGGTCTCCACCAATGTGATGCCAAGTGCCGAGATGACGGACTGGACTGGCCCACCTAGCTTCGTTTGCTTGGCCCGTGGGAATATTCTTCTGCAAATGGAGAAAGGGAATAAACCACCCGTGGAGTTGAGCGTTAACCCCCCTCAATCCCACTGTTCTTCCCACAGATCACCTTAGATGTCCCCTCTTATAGTCTCACCTGATGATTTGGAAAGATGAGCTCTCCATCCTGCACTGAGCGCAGGGGCGCGTAGATAACCAGTTGCTTCACTGGCTCGAAGGAATTGGTGAGTTCCAGAACAATATTGACTCTGAGGTTCCCGGCAAGATGCCGTAAGTATGTAGTTCGTAAGAGTTCAAATGTCTGACTTTCACTCTTGTCCGATTCCTTGCAGGTTGCAGCTTGACCCTAGCGAAGAGTTCCTCGTGGCAACTGGTATTATTCAGGTAAGGATTTGTATTATCCAACACAGTTCGTTAATAATGTCAATATGTAACCTGTTGCTTTCTCCTTTAATCAGGCGCTGAGAGAAAGTATGAAGTCTCGGAGAATAATGCCTTGTAACGCTCACCTGATTCCCACAGAGGCGCGGGTCTTGGCAGGAAGCTGTCTGTGATTCGAAAAGTGGTGTGCAGGACTCGATTGGCTTCTGGGGTCGAACCTCTTCGCACTGTGTGTCGGACTCGAAGAGTGAGGTTTCTGCAGGTGAACGAATATGGGGGTTAATGGTCTGGGTTGTTGAATGTCCCTCTCTCTCTCTCTCTTCCCAGCTTTTTCGTAGAGCCCCCCCCAGGTCAACGTGCTCACCTTATATAGGTGAATGCTGGGCTCTCCATCTGCGTCTGGTGCAGGGTGCCATTGCCAGTTCCTTCACTGGTGAAACACAGGCCTCTTGAATTCAGAGGATGGTTACCGTCGTTATCTGCACGAGCGGTGAGTTTCTGGACACCTTTTGTCTTTATAGTATTTACATGCGTGGCACGTTTATATGCAGACTCTGTATAATGCCTTTCCCTTATGTATTGCAGGGCTCTTGAGATGAAAGATGAAGAGAAGCGCCTGGAAGTTCGTAAGTATGGCAAGCGCTCTAACTGTCTCTTCCCTTGCAGCTTAGTTCGTGTTAAAGAGACGACAGAGTATTCGCAGGCGTTTTATTGCGACGAGCGTGATGGACGTAAGTAAATACCTGCTTAATGTCTTTTCTTTTGCCTTTCAGATGTTGGATTGCAGGGCCGGAGTCCGCGGAATGCCAGTAAGTTGTTATCGATACTTTGTCTTCACAGGCGGAGATGCAGAACGAAGAAATCCGGAATTCACAGCGTGCCGGTAAGTATGGCAATGCTTTTGTTCTTGCAGGTGGAGATGCGGAGTGAAGAAACGGCCGCAGCCGATGGATCAGGTAAGTAAGCACTGCGTGTAAAGTTCGCCTTGCTAACCTGTTGTTTCTGTTCTTTGCAGGTGCTGATGATGTCTGGATACCGAAATGGTAAGTAGGATTCATGCAGGTCCAGGATCGGAAGAAGAAAGGCCGGAGCAGACTCGGTGAGCGTTGTGCTGCAGATGCAGAATAACGCAAAGCACGCTTCATCTATCGGGTGTGGTTTAAATAGCCTTGGAGTGATGAGGCGTCTTCTTCCACGGCCCCGCCTAGGTAAGAAAAGAGTTCCAGTTTCCAGAAGAGTTCCAGTGCTGTATCCAGGGAGTGGAGCTGCCCCACCCAGGTAAGAAAGTAGTTCCTGGTCTCAGATGGCTTCTAAGTGGCTGGTAAGTAAGCAGCATGGTCTGCTGCAGGTAAGTCCACCCAAGCATCTTCATACCTATTATGAGCCCGGCGCTTCCAGTGCCGGGACCAATGGTTTTGATGAGCCTGGTGCCACCGGCGCCAGGACAAGGTCCAAAAGGTCCCAGTGGGGACCGGCTGGTGCTTAGGATTAGGGTTAGGGGCCTGCTTCCAAGGACGTTGGGCTGGTCCTGGCTCCTTGGAAGCAGTGATCATGACAGTACCCCCCCTCAAGGCCCCTCCTAAGCGTGTCTTCTCCGGGGGTTTTGGCTTGTCGGGGTGATTCAGATGGAATTTCTTGACCAGACGAGGTGCGTGGACATATTCTGAAGGTTCCCAAGACCTTTCCTGGGGGCCGTAACCTTTCCAATCAACCAGATAATATAACTTAGATTTGGAGATCTTGGAGTCTAGGATGTTCTTAACTTCGAATTCAAGTTCCCCATTTACTAAAACCGGTTCTGGGAATTCAGTCAATCGGGTTTCTGGTTGTACTGGTTTCAATAAGGAGACATGGAATACTGGGTGTATTTTCATATGCGTAGGTAACTCCAATTTGACAGCCACCGGATTAATTATGGCAGATATGAGATAGGGTCCAAGGTATCTCGGGATGAAGGTGCGGGGTCCCTTTAGAGGCAGGTGCTTAGTGGATAGCCAGACCTGATCTCCTACAGCGTAGTGAGGAGCCTCTTTACGGTGCCGATCTGCTCCTCTTTTGAATTGAGCTTTAGCTCTTTGCAGATGGGCCGAGGCTTCCTTAAAAGCATGGGTGATCTCCGAGTGCAAGTGATCCACAGCAGGTGCTTCGAATTCTTGGGGAGGATCCAGGTTAGAGGTTCTAGGATGGTGTCCGTATAGTAGGAAGAAGGGAGTCTTCCCTGTTCCAGAATGAATCGAATTATTGTAAGCGTATTCAGCGATCCAAAGAATATCCTTCCAGGGGTTTTCAGTTTGTTGGAGCATGCAAAGTAGATATTGCTCTAGAGTTTGATTTGTCCTTTCGGTTTGTCCGTCAGTTTGGGGATGGTGACTAGTTGAAAGTCTTACATCAATTTGGGCTAGACGACAGCAACTGCGCCAGAAGTGAGAGATGAATTGACTTCCCCTATCGGAGACTAAAACCGAGGGAAAACCGTGTAGCCGAATGATGTTTTCTAAGAATTATCGGGCCAATACTGAGGCTGATGGTAGACCCTTCAGGGGAATGAAGTGAGCCATCTTAGAGAATAGATCCACGACTACTAAAATGGTAGTATACCCCGAGCATGGAGGTAAATCCGTGATGAAATCCATGGACAGGGTATGCCATGGACAGGGAGGGATGTCTAGTGGCTGTAATAGGCCGGCTGGTTTCTCCTTCTGACTTTTATTCTGGGCACACACACCACAGGAGATTACAAAGTCTCTAATATCCTTTTTCCATGACGGCCACCAGAAATGTCTTTTAATCTTTTCCATGGTTTTGGTAATGCCAGGGTGACCCTCCATTAGAGAGTCGTGATAACAGGAGATTACTTGTTTTTGTATTTTCTCACAGGGTAAATGCAATCGTCCTCGGAAATATGGTAGGTCTTGATCCACGGAGAATTCTTTCCCCTTTAATTGCCAATCTTGCAAATCGCCCGGAGTTAGGATTGATTTAACCATGGTCTTGATGTCTTCAAAAGATTGAGCGCTGACCAAACTCAAAATTCTTTGTTCTGGGATTATGGGTATTGGTTCTGGATTGGTCAAATGTTCATCTACTCCCATCCGGGAGAGAGCATCTGCTTTTCCGTTCTTACTGCCTAGTCGATAAGTAATTATAAAGTCAAATTCTGCTAGAAACAGAGCCCAGCGAAGTTGTCTGGAAGACTGAGCTTTGGCTGTCTTTAGATATTGTAAATTGCGGTGATCAGTCATTACGGTGACTGTGTGTCTGGCTCCTAGAAGATAATGCCGCCAGGCTTTAAAGGCCGATCTGATGGCCAAAAGTTCCTTGTCTGTAATTGAATAGTTGATCTCGGGAGGCGAAAACTTGCGGGACCAAAAGGCAACAGGATGTAGTTGGTGTGTGACCGGATCTCTTTGTGATAAAACTGCCCCCATAGCAAGACTAGAAGCATCCGTTTCCACGATGTAGGGGAGTTCTGGGCGAGGATGTTTTAAAACAGGTGCAGAAATGAATTTAGCTTTTAAGTCCTGAAAAGCTTGTTCTGCTTCAGAAGACCACTCAAAACGTTTGTTCTTTTTCAACAGAGCGGTGATGGGCTGGACTATCCGAGAAAATTCAGGTATGAATCTGCGGTAAAAGTTAGCGAACCCTAACATGCTTTGAACTCCTTTTACAGAGGTTGGTGATGGCCGCTTGATGATTGCATCAACTTTCTTTGAATCCATATGGACTCCGTTAGGTGACAATATGAATCCCAGGAACTCGACTTCCGTTACGTTGAAAACGCATTTCTCAAGCTTAGCAAAAAGATTATGTTGACGCAATCTCTCGAGAACCTTTTTAACGTGTCTCTGATGTTCCTCTTCCGATGATGAATAGACGAGGATGTCATCAATGTAGACAACAACACACACGTCTATGAGTTCTCTAAGGACATCGTTCATAAAATACTCGAAAGCAGCAGGAGCATTGCACAGTCCAAAGGGCATCACTTGATATTCGAATAGCCCGTACTTGGTGCGGAAGGCCGTTTTCCATTCATCGCCCTCTTTTATCCGTACCAAGTGGTAGGCTCCTCTGAGATCCAACTTTGTGTATATACATGCATCTTTGACTTGATCCAGGAGTTCAGGGATCAAAGGTAACGGGTATCTGTTTTTAACGGTGATCTGATTCAGGGCGCGGTAATCTATGCAAGTCCTAAGGTCTCCTTCCTTTTTCGGAACGAAGAACAAAGCCGATGAAGCTGGAGATTTTGAAGGACGGATAAACCCGTTAGCTAGGTATTGGTCAAGGTATTGTCTGAGGTGAAGGTTCTCTGGCTCGGTGAGGGCATAAATCCTGCTGCAAGGAGGAGTTGTTCCAGGTATCAGATCTATTTGACAGTCGTAAGACCTATGAGGGGGCAGGGTGTTGGCTTGATCCTTCCGGAAGACGTCTTGGAATTCCTGGTATTCGGGAGGTAATTTGGGCACCTCCTCAGAAGAGATTGCCGCCAGTGAAACATCAGGCCGAGGATAACAAGTGGTAAAACACTCTGGAAACTGAACCGTCTTTGCTCGCCAATCGATCTGAGGATTGTGCTTCTCTAACCAAGGGATTCCCAGAATGATCTGGAACTGAGGGGCCTTGATTACATCGAACACGATTCTCTCCCGGTGTCCATCTTGACTCACTAGCGTCACTTCTTGGGAGGCATGCGTTACTGGTCCGGAGGCTATCTCCGTGCCATCCACAGTAGTGATGACGTCTTTCACTGCCTTAGGGACAAGGGGTAGATTCATCCTTGATACCATTTCACGGTCCACATAGTTACCGATTGCTCCGCTGTCAATGTAAGCTTCAATTGCATGCAGACGATCCGGACGTTCAGGACTAATGAGGACCATGGGTATCACGAAATGCGAGGTCACGGGACAGATCTTAACGCTCGGCAAGAGGACCTCTACTCTTGTCGGGCGAGGTTGTTTCCCTGCTCAGAATTTGTGGTACAGGTATCCGCGGCTCCTACAGTCTTCTTAGCTGGTTTCACTGGACAGTCCCGAAGAAAGTGTCCTGAGTTTCCGCAATAGAGGCATAATTGCAGCTGCCTTCTTCTTTCCCGCTCTTTCTGGGTTAAAGGTCCTTTCATGCCTCCTATTTGCATGGGTTCCACCGTGTCAGCTCCCTTATTCGAGGTCTGTGGTTTAGAAAACACTCGGGTATCAAATCTAGAACGATCTGCCTTCCTGTTCTGTAGTCTATGGTCCAATTGGACAACTAAGTCAATATAGTCAGAACATTCTTGTGGAGGATGCACAACTTGCGCTAGCACATCTTTGAGCTCTCCACGCAGGCCTCTGTAGAAATGCGTTATTCTCTTGTCCTCGGGCCATTGTGTTTCCACTATGAGTCTATTGAAGGAGGCTATATAAGTCAAGAGGTCTTGATTACCCTGTCGTAATGAGAGAAGTTCATTGTCCAAGGCCTGCCCTTGTGCATGTCTTGCGAACAGTTTCTCCATGCTGGACTGGAAGGCCTGAAAATCATGTAAAACCGGATCATCCTGGTTGACTAAAGGGATTGACCAATCTGCAGCGCTGCCACTGAGATAAGAAAGCACGAAAGCCACCTTGGTCTGGTCTGTTGGGAATGCAGCTGGTCGACATAAGAAGTGTAGGCGGCACTGATTGATGAACACTGCGAATTTCTTTGAATCACCAGAAAAGCGTTCGGGCGGAGCCAAGGGAACATTACCGGGCAGATTGATTTGCACTGGATTTGAAGATGATGCAGAAGGATAACTTCCTCCTGGAACAGGCAAAGGTGTCTGTCCTGCCTGCGTCTGTAACAACTGCCTAGCAAGGTCCTCTGTTCGCTCCTTGGAAAGTATTAGTTCTCTTCTTAGAGAGTTCGTTTCCTGACGAGCTGCATGTACTTCTGCTCTTAATTCCCCGAGCAACTGGGCTAGTTGATCAGTGTCTGAGGTTTCCATTGCGCCTGGGTAGGAGTTTTGTGGTGGGCTTCGCGTTCTGTAACGCTCACCTGATTCCCACGGAGGCGCGGGTCTTGGCAGGAAGCTGTCTGTGATTCAAAAAGTGATGTGCAGGACTCGATTGGCTTCTGGGGTCGAACCTCTTCGCACTGTGTGTCGGACTCGAAGAGTGAGGTTTCTGCAGGTGAACGAATATGGGGGTTAATGGTCTGGGTTGTTGAATGTCCCTCTCTCTCTCTCTCTCTTCCCAGCTTTTTCGTAGAGCCCCCCCCCAGGTCAACGTGCTCACCTTATATAGGTGAATGCTGGGCTCTCCGTCTGCATCTGGTGCAGGGTGCCGTTGCCAGTTCCTTCACTGGTGAAACACAGGCCTCTTGAATTCAGAGGATGGTTACCGTCGTTATCTGCACGAGCGGTGAGTTTCTGGACACCTTTTGTCTTTATAGTATTTACATGCGTGGCACGTTTATATGCAGACTCTGTATAATGCCTTTCCCCTATGTATTGCAGGGCTCTTGAGATGAAAGATGAAGAGAAGCGCCTGGAAGTTCGTAAGTATGGCAAGCACTCTAACTGTCTCTTCCCTTGCAGCTTAGTTCGTGTTAAAGAGACGCCGGATTATTCGCAGGCGTTTTATTGCGACGGGCGTGATGGACGTAAGTAAATACCTGCTTAATGTCTTTTCTTTTGCCTTTCAGATGTTGGATTGCAGGGCCGGAGTCCGCGGAATGCCAGTAAGTTGTTAACGATACTTTGTCTTCACAGGCGGAGATGCAGAACGAAGAAATCCGGAATTCACAGCGTGCCGGTAAGTATGGCAATGCTTTTGTTCTTGCAGGTGGAGATGCGGAGTGAAGAAACGGCCGCAGCCGATGGATCAGGTAAGTAAGCACTATGTGTAAAGTTTGCCTTGCTAACCTGTTGTTTCTGTTCTTTGCAGGTGCTGATGATGTCTGGATACCGAAATGGTAAGTAGGATTCTTGCAGGTCCAGGATCGGAAGAAGAAAGGCCGGAGCAGACTCGGAGAGCGTTCTGCTGCAGATGCAGAATAACGCGAAGCACGCTTCATCTATCGGGTGTGGTTTAAATAGCCTTGGAGTGATGAGGTGTCTTCTTCCACGGCCCCGCCTAGGTAAGAAAAGAGTTCCAGTTTCCAGAAGAGTTCCAGTGCTGTATCCAGGGAGTGGAGCTGCCCCACCCAGGTAAGAAAGTAGTTCCTGTTCTCAGATGGCTTCTAAGTGGCTGGTAAGTAAGCAGCATGGTCTGCGGCAGGTAAGTCCACCCAAGCATCTTCATACCTATTATGAGCCCGGCGCTTCCAGTGCCGGGACCAATGGTTTTGATGAGCCTGGTGCCACCGGCGCCAGGACAAGGTCCAAAAGGTCCCAGTGGGGACCGGCTGGTGCTTAGGATTAGGGTTAGGGGCCTGCTTCCAAGGACGTTGGGCTGGTCCTGGCTCCTTGGAAGCAGTGATCATGACATGCCTCTGGCGGTAAAATCAGGTAAGTCTATTGTGGTGAGGAGGTTTCCCCTTGTTTGTCCCTTTGTTTCACCTTGCTGTCCTTTTGTTTCCCCTTAGTTGCCGGGGTTCGGCGAGGATGCAGTGGAAGCTGCGTCGACCCGTGAAGAGGAATAGTACCCCCGGTGGTAAAATCAGGTAAGTCTATGGGGGGTAACTAATATTGCCTCTGTATTCCCTTGGCTCACCTTGCTGTTCTTGTCTTCCCCTTAGGTGCCGGAGTGCGGCGGGAACATGCAGAAGGATGCAGTGGAATGTGAAGATGCTGCGAAGGCTGGTGAGTTCAGCGCGGCGCTGCAGCAGGCGAGGTGACGCATATAAAATAACTTCTTTCTTCCAGCTCGAAGGCGCAATGGATCGAGAATTCAGGTAAGGATCAACGATATTGCTCTTGTTCTAACCTTTTCTCCTTCTTTCTCCCTTTTTCTAGAAGCTCCAGACTCGAGGCGGGCATGGCAGAAGACTGGATGCAGACTTGCAGGCACGGTGAGCGTTACGCTGCTCATTGCAGAATAACGCGAAGCGTGTGCTGCTCTTCGGGCGTGGTTTAAATAGCCTACAAAGTAGTCTCAGGTAAGTATTCCTCCCCAGCCCCACCCGAGTAAAAAAATAGTCCCTAGGTAAAGTAGTCACTTCCAAGCCTCTTTTGGCTTGGAGCTCTTGCAGCCTGGTCTGCATCAGGTGAGTTTGCAGCATGGTCTGCATCAGGTAAGTTTTAATCTATGTGCCTGGCGCCTATGGCACCAGGACTGACTCTCCATATGAGCCTGGCGCAATAGGTGCCAGGACGGCACCCAAATAGCCCCTAGAAGGGGTTGTTGGGCTTGCTTAGAATAACTTGATGCCTGCTTCCGGGGTTGCTGGACTTGGTCTGGGTCCCCGGGGGTAGGCATCATGACAGTATATCCCACATCTTTGTCATCACTTCGCTAGTGAAGTGGCTACCTCGGTCTGACTCAATCCTTTGGGGTAGTCCAAAACGTGAGAAGATGTGATTGATCATCAGGGCAGCTGTTGTTTCTGCCTTGCAATTTGGGGCCGGGAGACATTCCACCCATTTAGTGAGCAAGCATGTCACGGTCAACATGTACTTGTACCCCCTAGAGGAGCGAATGACTGGCCCGATGAAATCGACTTCCAAATCTGACCATAGTAGTGTCATCCCCCTCTTTTGGAGGGGAGCACAGTGTGTGAGTGAGGTTGACTGAAATTGTGCACACACAAGACACCCCTTCAAGTATTGGTCGAGGTCCTGCCCCATGTGTGGCCAGTATGCAACCTCTCGCAAGATTTCTAGTGTCGTATGAAACCCCCGATGACCGGCTGTGGCCGCATCATGGGCGTGACTTAGCATCAGGCTTTGGAATGAGGTAGGGATCACCCAATGGTCATGGCCAGTTATGGATCTCCTTACCAACAAACTGTCTTGGATTCAGAACATTTTTGGACATTTCATCAACTCTCTGAGGTCCTTTTTCCCAAAGCTATCAGTATCCGCCAGGGGAAAGTTCTCAGGGTCCTCAATGTGTTGATAAAGCTTACCAATTATTGGATCCCCTTTTTGAGCCGTAATCAAATCAGCATCTGGTGTCTCCTCACTCCATTGTGCAGTTGAGAGTTCATTGTGAGCATTTGTCTGGGACCTAGTGATAGCAGTGACCTGGATTTCCCCCAACAGGGACTCGATCTCAAGTAGATCCCCTGGGATGGCTCTGGTTTTGGCCAGCTGATCAGCTAGGTCATTTCCAGTTTTGTCTGGTCCCTCTACTTTAGAATTACCCTTTGATCTTTTCCCATCCCATTCGAGGTTTAGTTTAGTTTAGTTTAGTTTATTCATTTGTATTGCGCACCAGACCCGAGAGTATGAGGGTGCATGAGCAGCAAGGTTATTCAAAGCTTGGTTACAAGTTGCTTATACATATCTTATACATATCACTTACAGTGTTACAGTGAGGTACAAAGGGCAGTTTTACAAGAGAAGTATAGTACATTACAGATATTTTAAAGAGTTTGCAGAAAAGCATTCATTCTAGGATGGTGGCAGTGTGGTGTTGGGTTAGAGGTATTAGTGATCTTTGTTCTTTATCCATTGGATATAATTAAGTCTAAAGTGTGTGAAGGTTATGGTGTCCTGAGGGATGGTGGTAGGGCGTTCCAGTGTTGGGGTGCCTTCACCTGGAAGCTGTTGCCGCCCATTTTAGTGCGTTTGAACCTAGGGACTATGAGTAGGTTTGTGTTAGAGGTTCTGGTGGGTCTGTTGGGGGTGTATTTGCATATTCTGTCTGCCAGATAGCGTGGGGCAGCGTTGTTCGACCAGATCATCAATATTTTGTATTCATTTTCCATGTTTCAAAGGTTTGTTATTAGCACATAGCATGCATCTGGTCTTCCAGTTAACCAGATGCTCCACGAACCCGTTCCGTACATAATCTGAGTCAGTGATTATGACCAGTTCGTGAAGTTGGTGTTGGACAGCAGTGAGGATGGCTTGATGAACAGCCATCAGCTCTGTAACTTGACTACTTCAGGGACCAATTTTGTACCCAGCGGAGGGCTCTGGGGCCTCATTCACCCATGCATTCCCTTCGCCAGGCACAACTTCCTTTTCCCAGTTGTCAACATGGTAGGAGCACCCATCCATATAGACAGTTGGCATTCCCTCATGCTGGTCTTCATCATAGACTTTGTGTGGGGAACTAAGGTACGCCTCCATGTTGTCCTTGATTTTAAGGCTTTCGTCCTTGAGACAGTTTTCTCAGGCACAATCATGCAAGTCAGCCAGACCTTGCGCGAGGGGACACTTCTTGTTTTGGCCATATCTGACCTCCACAGGAAAGCCTTGCATTGACAGAATCCAGGAAGTAATTCAGGAATTACTCACATTTCCAGCCCGGATTCTGTCACTTTGAAGATATTGCAAAGCTTGGAGTGGAGTCTCTACTATGATGTGTTCCTTCTGGATAAACGGGTGGTAATTCTTCAATGCCCACACCGTAGCCAGGAGTGCCTTCTCACAATCGTTGAATTTTTCCTCCACAGAGGATAAAGTTTTACTCGCATAGGAGATTATTTTATTGACCTTGTCATGCTTTTGATATAATACTGCAGTCAAGCATGTATTTGAGAACCCTGTCTCCAAGAATAACTCCTTATTTTTGACAGGGTAAGCTAGGCAAGGCGCTTGTGAGAGGCTTCTTTTGAGTTGTCTTACTGCCTCGGTTTGTTCTGGACCCCACTCCCACTTGACCCCCCCTTCAAAAGATGGATCAGGGGTCTTGTGATCTTTGCGTAATACTCAATAAACTTTCTGCTGTAATTAGTTAGTCCAAGGAGGCTCCTTAGTTCCCGCAGAGGTGTGGGGTCTTTTATTTTCTGGAGGGCTTCTACTTTCTTTTCCTGGGGACAGAGACCCTGAGGAGTGATCTCATGCCCCAAGAAATTGACAAGGGTTCTGCACCACTGTGCCTTTTGGAAAGAGAGTTTTGCTCCAGAAGCGCTCAACTGTGTCAGGACATGACGGATCTCTGCTATGTGTTCCTCCACAGTTGAGATTTTGACTAGAACATCATCTACATAGGCCAGGTTACCACTTTCACCCAAGTCGGGCATGGCCTTATGTAGAAAGATGTTAAATTCATTGCCGGAGTTGATGTATCCAAAATGAGTCTGGGTCCACGTGTACTGCTGCCCCCCAATGGTAATGGCCAGCTTGTGTTGGTCCTCCCCTATTTAGAGGTACAGTACCCATTGGTCAGGTCAATGGCAGTGAATACCTTTGACCCCTGGATCTGGGCCAGCCCTTGGTCAATGTAGGGAAGAGGCCATCGGGAAGCATGGACCCATTTGTTGAGCTCCGTCAGGTCAGCACAGAGTCTCCACTGGCTGTTAGGTTTCAAAATACCCAGCACCGGATTATTGAAGGTGCTGTGGACCGGACGAATTATCCCACAGGACTCGTTGTTGTGTGGATGTCGGTGTGACCACAGTCATATGAGTCCACCGCAAAGAGATCTTGAAAATCTAAGAAAACTTGTTTACATTTTTGCATTTGCTGCAGAGTCTCACAGGCATCAGCTAGGTTAATTCTCTCTTCAACCATCTGCCTGAAGCCCGGAAGACTTCCAGTTTGGCTATCTCAGCGGCTTCCTCCAGCTGGGTGGAGACGTCCCTGATCAAAGTGCTGATTTTGACTGATGGCTTCAGGTGGGGAAGGCAGTCCTTGTGGACTTGAAAGATCACCTCATCCCTCCTGAAGTCACATCTTCCTTACCATAAGGGCAGGAAGAGTACACCATGAAATGCCGGGTGAAGATCCAGTCTGGTGTTGTGTCGTCGTCGCTATCACTGTCAAATCAGTCCTTGGGGATTGATCCTAACAGTTCATTACCTATCTCTATGGGAAAATGTCGGTCATCAACCTCCATTCCAATAATGGTGCCTGCGCCCAGAGTGATACTCTTTAGGTCGCTGTTATCCACCTCTATTGGAATAGTGTTGTGTTCTATGTTGACTAGTGGCATTGGGTTTAACCCCAACCCTTGCTGTTGGAAATGAGCATTGAGATGGACATAGGCGTCCAGATTTTTCAGTTTCTGTCCTCTTTTAATTTTTACTTCAAGTGAGAATTGTCAGGTCCGTTCTGGGATGGTGACTTCCTCTCCAGTCTGAATTTCAACTGCATATGGCAGCAGTTGAGCTGACTGAAATGCTTGATCTGGGTCATCAAAATCCATGGGATTACCCACTAATCGGGACCAAGCTTTGAAGTTTATTAGGTCCAAACTAATGGCAAAGCGATGGAGAATGTCACTGCCTAAATAAAATGCATCAGAGACATTTTGCACAACCCAACAATTATGGACTATGCTCTTGTTGCCTATGGAAATTTTGAGCGTACACCTGCTAGGCAGGAGATATTTGGAATTGGGTGTTTCCAGGTCCATTTCCCATTTGTCTAACAGTTTCAGAGTCCTTCCCCTCATTTAACTGAATAGGGATGAACAACTGCTCTCCAATTTTTTAATATTGGCCAAGCTTTGAGCTGATTTCTCATAATTTTGGACTATAGGAATGGGATTTTCTGATTGTGAATTTGTACAGAATTTCAGGGTGTTTCCTTCCAGTGTGGAATGCCACCTTAGACTGGAAGGAAGGTTGATTTTCAGAAATAGAGAGGACTCCCCATCACCAGTTTGTTGTCCTACTGCAATTACTGTCACGTCTGGGGTTTGATTATTCTGGAAGTGGAACTCAATTTGGTCAGCTTTTTGTTCAACCATGTGGCATGTGCCATTTAAACTAACATGGTTGACACTCTGTTTCAATTTTATTGGTCAGTTAGTCTGGGTCCAGAGGACCTTGTTTACACAATCTATGAGGGGAGACAATCTACGCAGGATGTCATTCCCTAGTAAACAAGGTGTGCCTTCTGGAGTCACAACTATGACCGGGTGCTTCATCTTGTGTCGCCCAATTTTAATGTCTAAATCCGCAGTCACCTCAACAGGAATTTCCTTCCCATCGATGTTCTGAAGTTGTCCAGGAGGAGGGGTGAGAGGAATTTGGTATTTCTCCCCCCTTCCCGAATTCAGCTGATCAAAGGCCCTTTTTGACAGAAGGGTGGCTTGGGATCCAGTGTCCACCAGTGCAAACATTTTACATTGCCACTGTATTTGGACAGGGGCATAGAATCTTCCCTCTTTTTCCTCAAGGGGGCAAAGATAATGCACATTTTTGGCCAACTGGTGGGCTAATTTCCTTGTTTTGGATACTGACAGAGAGGTGATTTGGGCAGGATTTTGTTTGTGATCTTGGGAACCTGTAAGAAAAAGGTGACAGCTAGATATGGGGGAAGTTTTGTACTCCCCTGGTTCTGATTCTGGGCTGCCCCCCTTTTTGGAGGCAGTCACCCGGATGGGTTTGAACCAGGGGATTTTCGTGCTGGTCATTCTGGGTACTGATGATGGGCGCTTTTAACTCGGTCTCCACATCTACCCAGTCTGGATTTGGATCCTTTGGGACCCATTTTTCTTTGGGAGGAGATCCCCCATCCCTGAAGGAGAAGATCCTTTTCCCAGAATCCTCTGAGGACCCCTTTCCTTCAAACTGGAAGATTTGCACCTCCTCCTCAAAATGGGTCTGTTTATGCTCTTTATTTCTCCTACCCACTCTCTGCTACTTGGGTTGCAGACTTTTTCGGGGGCAGGAGATTTTGGTTCCGGTTCCTGGGTTTCCAGGGGCTTTTCACAAGTGGGGAAGGAAGCTTCCTCTAAGGCTTTACACCCCCCTTCCCCTTGGGCCTCCTCCCTGGGAATGAGTGGGTTGTTGGGGTTCTTCCCCCTTCATTGTTCTGGAGCGCCAGACCCTGGATTCGAGGAGTTCTGAGCCGCCATGCTCATCTGAGGGTTCTGTTGATCCCTCAGCATGCAACCCAGATCCTGTGCCATGTTCTGGACCTGGCGCTCTAGTTGGGACACCCGCTCTGGCTGGTACGGGTCCTCAGGTCTACCCTGGGTTGATCCCAGGAAGGGTAACTATTCCTTCTCGCATAATACCCCTGGTTAGGAAAGTTTGGGTACCCGTTCACCCTTGGCCTCCCCTCTCCCGGATTGGGCTGTCTCGGATCAGGAAAGTGGGGAAAGAAAGAAGGGTTGTTTTGGGGGTTGAGGTTTGGCGGGTACCGGGGAAAGAAATTTGGTCCGGCATTTGGGGATTACTGCCCTCCTGGGGAAAGTGAGGAGTGAAGTTCCCTGGGTTTGCAGCTGCCTGGTTGGATCTCCACCACCCTTGGGCTGGAGGAGTCCACACATAGCCCAGGATGTGTCTATTTCTCTTGCAGTGTGGGCTGATGTAGTCAGGGGATTTAGGGGTCCCATTTGTGGGGTTACCTCCCTGGCTCCACGTTTGGGATTGGCCCGAGGGCCTTTTGGTTTTGGGGTTGATTGGATTCTGTACGGGAAGGTTTTTAGACCCCCCATCTCCAGATCTAAAATGTGGGCAACCTTCACCTCCGCCACATTAGCAGCAGCAGGGGTGTTGGTCAGTTTGGGGCTTTTGGTAATATTTTTACTTTCCAACGGCTTCTGTACTTCATAGATACACATTGCTTGTTCAATGACCCAGTCTAGTGATCTTTTCTCATGAATGTCCCTTACTAGCTGGGTCATAATGTACTTCGGGAGTGCATGAAAGAAGGTGTTCACAAATTACTTACTGTCAGTGTGCACCCTTCTAGTGGTCTGCACAAAGGCGCTTCTCAATTCCTGAACAAATTCTTGTGGGGCCTGGTCTTCCCCACATTGTAAGTTGTAGGCTGCCTTGCGAGCCTCTTGTGGGTTCCTATGATTGGAAAAATGTTTCAGGATGGCCGCCCTATAGGTGGACCATCTCGAATGGTTCTGATCCTCCAGCCCGCAAAGAAGCTGGAGTACTCAGGAGAAAACGTCCACTTTACATACTGAATACAGCTTTGGCTGTCCTTCAGATGGAAAGTCTCCATCATCTGCTCAAATAATTCAAGGTGCTCCCAAACCGAATATTTGCCATTTTTGTGGTAGGGCGTGATGACGCTCCTAATAGCCTTTATTTGCTTCAGGGGATCCTTGAGTAAAGCCCTCTTAACTTTGTTGGCCTTTTTAGTTCCTGTCACCCTGGTCCACTTATCCTCTGACTCAGAGGCACTGCTACCAGAGGTGACTGTCTGGTCTTCTAGACTCTCATGGATTCTGTGAGCTTGGGAATGGCTGGCAGAATGTATGGGCCCAGTCTCTTGGGACCTGTGGTGCTCAGAAGACTCTTCTTTGCTCCCAGGATTGGTTGAGTACCCCCCCCCCCACTGTCCTGGCTGGGAAGAGGTTTTTAGTATGCTCTTAGTGGGTCTAGTCTCGTGGAATTCCCCACCAAATTTCACTGTCTGATCTCTTGGTAAATTATATTTCTGAGGATCCATTTCTCTGATTTTCCCCTCACTGGAGTCTCCCTGATCAGAGAAAGTGGCCCTAGCACTTGGGGACCTGTACATTTCCGGGAGGCGCTGACCTATTAGCCCTATATTTCCCATTGGGTTGAAGTCTACCATCCCTGTGGCCCTTTGTTCATGTGTGCCAGTGGACATGGGGGTGGCAGAATCCATGGAATTGAAAGGATTAAAGTCTCTGGTGCCAGGGTCCTGAGGTTATGCTCAGGGGTTTCCCTCTGCCATCTGACCTCATCTCTCTCAGGCACTACTCACTGATGACATGCACGAATCTGACCCTTTTGTTCTTCTATTAAGGCCTTGCTGGTCTCTATTAGTTGTTCCTGCATGGCTATATGTCTATGGCGCTTGTCAATTTTTTCAGAGAGGCCTCATTGTCTCTCTGTGCTTCCTGTCTACATTGGGAGTATTGGGCCAACTTTTGCTGCAGGAGACTCACCTCCTGAGTCTGATCCTGATTGGCCTGATAATTCTTTGCCAGAGCATCATCCACCCTCCTGGTATGCTCTAACAGCTTTTCATAGTCCATTTTGAGTTTATCCAGTCCCTGAAGGGCCAGGTGATTTTCTTCCACGTTGGTTTTTAAATGGCTGTGTTCCTGGCCTAAGGCGTCCCTTTCCTGATTTAGAGTACCCCTCGGTGCAGCCAGGTCTTCCCTTTGTTTTCTAATGGCACATCATTTCTGGTGCTCCTCATCAAAATCTGTTTGAGTGTGGAGATCCTTCACTATTAATTTATTATTTTCCTCCTTCATTTCGTCAATCTGATTTTCTAGGGCAACTGTCTGCCCTGCACAGGCTCTATTAGAATTGACTTGCTGCTCCAGCTTTTTTTTGGCTCTGTAGTAGAGAATCCAACCTTTCTTGGCACTCTTTTTGCAGTGTCAGTAATTTGGTATCTTGCTCTACCTTCTCTTGCTGCAGGAGATCCAGATCTTCCTTTACTTTTGTCAGGTACTGTCTGGTTTCTCTCTCTGATTCTTGGCTCTTTTGTAGCCTTTGCTCTGCAGAGTCCAAATCAGTTTGGGTTTTCTCTAGGGATTGTACTTGCCTCTTTGCCAGATCGAGGTTTTCGGCATATTTTTCCTGTATTACTCCAATGTGGAGGTATAGGTAAGCCGCTATTTTGGCAATTTTACATTGCTCTTCTTTTACTTTTGGGGCCATATACAATTCAGTAAGTGCCTGGTGTAACGGAACCCTGGTCCTGCCATTTATCTAATTCTATGGCAGTGATTTGTTGTTTGATTTCATGCCGCCAGATATTCTCATCCTGCTCTACCCATTCACCGCTGACAAAAGATTTGTGAGTAGGTGTTCCTTTGCAATATTGATTTCCACTGGGGTCGCCATTCCGGAAATATAAATTTCCTTCTGACTTATCTCGGGGTTACTTTTATTTTTGCAAAACAGGCCCAACTCCTTTGAGTATTTCTATTGAAGGGTGTTTTTACAGTGTAGCACAGGTAGCCCAACAGGGTGAATGTACCACGTCAGTTAGAATGCTGTGTTAGACTGTCACAAGTGGTATGCCTAATTCAGGATCTCATGACGAGCCCCCAAGCTGTAAGTGATTTGAATCTGGCATACACCCACATCAACGCCTAGCATGTAGTGCACACCTGAAATCCTTATTTATTTTTGTCTAAAAGTTCTTTATTCTGAACAATATACCACTCATATCACGCCCCTCTCCTGGGATCCCCCCCCGGTCACACTGAACCAGGAATCAGGCTGGTTTGCAAAGTTAAAATATTTATTTATGTATTTACAATTTAATCACACTATGTTTTAATGGGTACATAATCACCAACGGGGTGATGTAACACTGAATAATCTCTTTAATGCACAAGGAGTAGTAGTAAGCAAAACAATTCAGCACAGAAATAATACTTTGTGTGTGTGTTCAGATCAGATAGCACTGTGGTTAAAGGTTCCCTCTGCACACCCTTCAACCCCCAATAGGCAATGTAAAGAGATAGGAGGAGAGAGCAGGTATTCAGGAATGGCAGAATTCAAACAAAATATCAATCCCGCTTTCCCCCAGCAAACACAAGAGAAAACGGAATTGACTGTCAAGCTGTCAGAATGGCTTTTAAAGTTATCTTAGAATGGACTGGACAAAAACACTAAATATGGTCTAAATTGCTGAAATTACTATAAATTCTTATGTGAGCCGCTTTGGATAGTTGCACACAAACACAAGCAATGATTTCATACCAAGAAACAATTTGAAATCTTAAAATTCAAGTCGGAAGCGATCAAAAGCAGTTTTACACGTGTCAGAATTTCCCAAAAACGAAATTTGCGGCAAACTTTTCACTGCTCGATAATCGCGATAACGGGAGAACCGTATGGATTTGGGATGCGGTTTTAGATGCGATTTTAAAGCTGTGGATGTTAGCTACAAGCAGAAGAATTTTGTTTCTAGGTCAAAAACTGAGGAAGTTATGGACGTTTTAGAGGAGGTTGTTTTTTCAGGATAGGTGCAAGAATGGAAAACAGGAATGTACTTTTACAATGACAATTGCGTTTCTTACACTAAAGGATAACTATGAACAAAATGAAGGCCACACAGGAACACAGCCACTTGATCAGAATGACTGCCTGCTAAGGACTCGCCTTCTTCAGATGAGAAAATATCAGCACAAAGATAGTGTTAGCAATACTATTACAGGAGGAAGATTGGATGGATTGGATAGAGGGTTCAGACAATTCAAACTACTCGTAACAACACAGGTTCTGAATACAGGATAGGATGGCTTTAAAATAGGGATTAACTAAGCAAGGTACATATGCTAGTGACACAGTTCTATCTATAGATACTCACTAGATATGTTTGTAAATGGAACTGCCAGGATTCTGGTCCGTCAAGATTCTGGTCAGGGAATGGGATCGGGTTCTAGGTCAGACAGCTGGGCACATAGGTTTGGATCTGCAATCAGCAAGACGCTCTGGTCACAGCACGGCACAGGACTGGACTGGATCTACAATGCACTCTAGTCACAGCACGGCACAGAACTGGATTGGATCTGCCCTTCTTGGTTCTGATGATAATTCTTTTAGCAGGCAAACAGTACAGTGCAGCCCGGCTGTATTTTGATGATAATTATTTCCCTTAGGTTTGTGGGGTTCTGGTTCTGGAATTTGAGGCCTAGCTGAAAATGGTTCAGCTATGCAATGGGTCTCTGCTTTGCCAAGTTTCTGAAGTCTGGAGCAAGGAAGATGTAGAGTTCAGCAGCAGGGTGCTCCGCCAGTATCAGGATAGTGAGTGAATCTGTCTGTCCTTTTGAGTGGTGAGCTGTCTCTATTTATGCTATGATAAGGGGGTGTGTGGGCTGGTTTATCGTAAGCTTGCCCCTTTGACAGGTGTTTGGGTCAGAGTCTCCCCTCTGCCTTGAGAGGAGGAGAGAAACAGTGTGTCACCTTTATGGCATGATTTTATGAGGCAGAGAATCCACCCCTAGCCCCTTGAACACAAAATCTACTTTTGGCACCATACATATTT
This sequence comes from Ambystoma mexicanum, assembly GCF_040938575.1. NCBI lineage: Eukaryota > Metazoa > Chordata > Amphibia > Caudata > Ambystomatidae > Ambystoma > Ambystoma mexicanum. The sequence goes on from NC_090928.1 coordinate 745,894,334, forward strand.
ACACATGTGCAAACTCTATAAAAATCACATATACAGATTACATATTTTATATGGCAGCTATTCCTCAAAACTCCGTAGCTGTGCAATCTTGTCTCGGCTTTTCACAGAATTTTGCCCTTTTCATCAGGAACACAATGTCCAATTTATAAGCACATTTATACAAGTGTGCAAGTGTGCACGTTTAACATGGGCATAAGTGTATAAAGTTTCATACTTCTAGCAGAAATACATTTTGTGTAAAATCACATTTCTTGCTGTTTCTTTCCAGAACATGTCACACAATGTTTCCGCCTCTTGAAACGTGCAGCCAAAATTGTGATTCACAAATCTTTTACTTTTATATTTTTCTCAATTTTAACTGGCAAATTATAAGTCTTTTAAAAAAGTGTTCTTTGTGAAGGTTCAGCCACAGATGGTTGTTCGCGTCTGCCTCTTTTTGTTACCCTGCAGTCCAGAAGCAGTCTCCTCCTTGTTTGCTTTTGGCAGAGGCCATTTACGACGGTCCTCACACCTCGCATTTCCTTAGCAGCAGCTGTTCATTATTCCCTTTTGCCTCTGTACCACAGGTTCTTTCCAAACCCTATAATTATCGCTTTGGTATGATTTCCTGCTGGAGGAAAAGGCCTCTGTGAGGAAACCTGTTATTTCAGTTTGGTTAGCTTTAGCCATGCTTGATTTAGTTGTTAATTCTGTTGCATTTTTCCGTAGCTTAAAACAAAATTGTGATTTCAAATTGCAGCTAGAATTCTCATTCAAGAGTTTAAACCATGGGATCAAACAATTACAACATAGGTCACTCTCAGTAACAGGCCTCTTAGATTGCAAACATTTGATTTCAGTTTATATATATGTTTAAAGTTTAATCAGGCAGTCTCCTGACAGCTGTCATCCCTGCATACCTCTGCTGCACAGAGATTTTTGACATCCACAGACCGGCCACTTTTGCTGTGGAAATCCCTTTATGCTTTCATCTTTTCAGGACCTTGCAAGTTCATAATGATTTCTTAGACTAAGTGAATTGTAGCACCCAGCAAGAATTTGGGATGTTTGAGGGTGTTTTGTACCAGCATTTTGCAGTTTCAGAAACAAATAAAAAGGAATTTAAAGCATGATTTTGGGGTTTCATTAGCAAAACACTGCTTTTTCCTTCTGTACTCCATTTTCAATTGTTGTGGAGCCCAGTGACATATTCCAGGAGTGAGATCTCTGTTCCACCACTGACAACATGCATGGCAGATTGGGCCACTATCTTTTTGTGCTTTGCAAAGCGCGATTTTCATAGGTTTTGGCGCGCACAAGGGTTTTGCGGCCATTTTGCTATTTCTGGCTCCATCATAACACAGTGCTGCAGCATAGCAGAGCAGAAGTGGGTTGAAACATCCCACAGTCCAGTTGCTAGATATGGGTAGTTTAGCTATGAATATTTCACATGATTGGCATGGGGTGGGGTGGAGAGTCTAATGTCAAGGTTAGTTTTGGATATAATAGCTAGGCCACCTCCTCTGGCATTGGGTCTCTCTATTCTAAGTATTTGGTAGTTAACTGGGATCGCTATCATGAGGGCAGGGCCTGCTGTGTCATGGAGCCAGGATTCTGTATCGCTAGAATGTCCAGGTTCTCATTAGCTAGTGTATCTGCGATTTCAGTGGCATGTGCCATGAGAGATCTTGCATTAATAATAGCTCCAGACATAGTCGTAGTGTTACTTGATTTAGGGGAGGCAGAGGGTTTGAGTTTAGGTGGGTTGATCCTCATGTCGGGTTTAGTGTAAGGGGAGTGCGCAGGTATTTTGGGTGGAGTTGCTGTTAGTCTTAGGCTCATGCAGACGGGGCAGTCTTGATCTTAGTCTGTTATTTCTATTATGTAAGGGGCATGGTGAGCTCTTAATAAGGGCCATTATAAAATAAAGGCAGCGCAGGGATAGAAGTAGCTGGTTTAACTGGGTCTTACTCATGTTCATAGTTTCGCCTATCCAGTATATAAGCTAGTCACAATGGGTAGCGAGCAATCCAGATAGTCTAAATCAGTAATTGAGGATAGGCTACTTCAACAAAACATGTAGTCCCCCGGTAGTAGGCTAGTTCGATATTGCATGTGGTCCTACAATAGTAGGCTATTTCAACAAAACATGTGGTCTTACAATAATAGGCTAGATTGACATTACATGTGGTTATAATATGATAGGCTAGATTGGCGGAGCATGACGTTGTCAGCCATTAGGCTATTTCAACAGGGTATATAGATGTATAGTAGTATATAGGTTGGCTATGTAAGCAATAAATGCTACACAGTGATATAGAGTGACAGCTAAATAGCGCATATCGGTCATAAAGTATTGCTCAAATGCACAGATGCAGTGGATCCAGACTCATGTGAATGAACGTGGGCTATGTCAACAGATATCGTACATACAGCATGCTAAAGGTTGTAGGTGTGGGAGGGTGGCACTGGCACATTGAGGCAATGTTAATGTTTTAGTTCTGGCACTTAGCTGAGCAGTGCTGTGGCCGTATCGCACTTTCGGAGGTTCTGGATGCCTCGCAGGCAAAGGGCGTGGCACGAAAACCAGGCAAGGGTTGTTTTGTAGGGCTGGAGTGGGGTATGCCGTACTGCAAACTTGAGAGGTCACCAATCAGTTCAGACCGGTAAAGATAAGTGAGGTGTCGGGTTGAGCTAGGTTGGTAGGGGGCCTTGGGTACACAGCGGGGGTACAAATGGGGAGGTTATCAGTATGTCTTACCTCAGGGTAATTGAGGAGCGCAACCAGTGCTCGAACAGGCGCAGAGCAGGGCCTTGTTGCCGTGGGTCTTAGCGCTGGTGGGCTGGCTTCCGCCTGGCCGGCGGAGGATTCTGGACAAAGTATGTTGATAGCATTGCTTAGCAACGATGGTCCGGCCTCAATCTCATCTCGATCGGGCTCCGGCCATGTTAGGATCAGGCGGGGGCAGGATCAGGCAATTTCGAAGATGCAGCGTGGTATGGCAGCCAGGGAGCTCACCTCATGTGGCGATGGGCCAGGGGAGCTCGCACCGCACGGTCCTCCTCCGATCTGCGGTTCACCATGGGTATGCTGATGGTCTGGGGTGTGAGAGAAGGCTCCCCCTTCAGTGGGTGCCGTAGCAGCAGCACTGCAATGCTGCTCCGGCGATGCTGTTCGCAGCGTTGTAGTGGGGTAGCCAGCAGTGGCTAGTAGGGTTCTAGGAGGGGTTCCTGCCCGCTCCAGGTATCTTGATGGAATGGTTCAGAATTTCGGGCTGCCACAGTGAAAATGAAAGGTGAGTCTCCACCTTTCTCCCCTTCGATCTCCGGCTGTATTTCAAGCCGGAGATCGAGGGAGCTGTTGTTGGAAAGGGGAGATTCTCCCCTTTCCAACAACACCTTTTGTGAAAGCATTGCTGGGTGCGGAGCGGGCGCAGAGCACTCGATCCGCGCCCAGCAATGCCCACTAGACACCAGGATCTGTCTGAGAAGCGGGGGGAGGTGGGGGCTGCTTAGAGTAAGCAGCCCTGTCCCATCCCAGCCCCCAAAGCATGGGGGCACATATGGATAACCCTGGGGGCATATGGCTGATTAAAAAAAATAAATGCAATGGGTATGGGGTGTGGGTGGGGGAGCCACTAGGCACCAGGGATATTTTTACACATGAAAGTGTGGTGGCCCTCCCCTCCCACACCAAGTGGAAAGGGGGGCCACCCCTTGTAACTCCCCCAGGCAGGAGTACCTGAGGTGGCCCCCCATCCAATCGAAGGGGGGCACCAAGAATAAGTGTGCAGGCCCCCCAAAGGATGGGGTCTTCAGGTTAGGGCTCCCCTGGGGGCAGATGGCTGATCATCTGCCCCCAGGGAAGGGAGCAAAATAAAAAAAAAGAAAACAAAAGGGAGATTTGGGTGGGGGTAGGGGGGCCACTAGTCACCAGGGATTTATTTTATGGAAAAGGGGGGTGGCCCTCTCCCCCTGACCGCAAGGGGAAATGGGAGTACCCCTTGTAGCCCTCCCTGGGTGCAGATATCTGTTCCTAGGAAGGGGCATCTGACCGCAGTGAGGGCTGCATGAGATGCACCCCTCTTATCTGCCCCCAGGGAGGGCTGATTGAGATGGCCTCCCTTTCATTTGGTGTGGAGGGGAGAGGGCCACCCCCCTTTACATTGGAAAATTCCTCTGAGGTTTAGGGTGCCCCTCAGGCCACCCTAAAGTGTAGTGTGCCATTTTCAAAAAATGTTTGGTGTGTACCTCACGCAGGAGTTTGTAGGAGGCCCAGGGAGGCCTGCATGAGGTGCCCCCGCCACCCATTTGGGGTGAGGGGGGAGAGGGCCACCACAAAATGTCAGACAGGCCCCCCAATGGGTGGGGCAGTAGGTTTTGGGCACCCTGGTGGCAGAATGCCACACTATTGGGCCCATCTGCGCCAAGAGGAGTTGGGTAACCAAAGGCAAAAAGTGAAAATGCTAGACAGCATTTTAGGGGGGACAGTGGGGCACCCCGAACCGGTGGGGAATTTTCTAATGGGAAGGGGTGGTGGCCTCCTCCCCCCACCCACAATGGAGGGGAGGCCATGTCATGCAGCCCTCCCTGGGGGCAGATATCTGCTCCTAGGAAGGGAAACCTGACCCCAGGGTGGAGTGCATGACAGCCCCCTTATCTGCCCCAAGTAGGGCTACATGAGATGCACTGCCCCTCCAATTGGGGTGGGGGTGGAGAGGTGCACCCCCCTTCACATTACAAACCTCCCCGGCGGTTAAGGGTGCCCCTCAAATCCCTCCCCCCTCCCCCCAAGTGCAGCCTGCCATTTTAATTTTTTTTCTTTGTTTACCAAAGTTGCTTTGGCGCAGAGGGGTGCCCAAACCTTACTGCCCCACCCACTGGAGGGCCTGTCCCACAATTTTTAGTTGCCCTCCCCCTCCACCCCAAATGGAAGGGGGGAGCACCTCATGCAGCCGTTTGTAGTAAGCCCAGGGAGGCCTGCATGAGGTGTCCCTGCCACCCATTTGGGGTGAGAGGGGAGAGGGCCACCACAAATGGTGAACAGGCCCCCCAATGGGTGGGGCAGTAGGTTTTGGGCACCCTGGGGGCAGAATGGCGCACTATTGGGCTCCTCTGCATCAAGGGGAGTTGGGTAACCAAAGGAAAACAGTGAAAATGGTAGACAGCATTTTAGTGGGGACTGTGGGGAACCCCAAACCAATGGGGAATTTTCTAATGGGAAGGGGTGGTTGCCCCCTCCTCCCTCACCAACAATGGAGTGGAGCTATGTCATGCAGCCCTCACTGGGGCAGATAGCTGCTCCTAGGAAGGGATACATGACCCCAGGGAGGAGTGCAGGACATGCCCCCACTTATCTGCCCCAGGGAGGGCTACATGAGATGCGTCGCCCCTCCAATTGGGGTGGGGATGGAGAGGTGCACCCCCGTTCACATTACAAAATTCCCTGGCAGTGTAGGGTGCCCCTGAACCCCCTAAAGTGCAGCCTGCCATTTTCTATTTTTTTGCTTTGTCTACCAAACTTGCCTTGGCACAGAGGGGCACATTGGTGTGCCAATCTGGCCCCAGGGTGCCCAATCCCTACTGCCCCATCCATTGAGGGACCTGTCTGACATTTTGTTGTGGGCTTCTCCCCCCAACCCAAATGGAGTGTGGGGGACACCTCATGCAGCCCTCCCTGGGGGCAGATATCTGCCCGTAGGAAGGGGCAAATGTGTTTTCACTGAGGGGGTGAGGTTCAGTAGACCACCAGGGATGGCATGCAAGGGGGGGTCATGCTTGGAAAGTATGAGTGTAGATTTGTTTTTGCTGGGGTGACCGTAGGTGACACATGTTTTTTGTTTTGTTTACAGCTTTTTCTACGCGAGCAGCTGCAACGTTATGTGAGTACTGTTTTTTATTATTCTATGGTTAGGGCCCACTGTCAGTGGGGTGGGTGAGACTGGGGCTGGATTGTTGGTGGTATGGGTGGGAATGGGCCATCTGGGCAGACATTTTGGTCGGCTGGGACACAACTGCAGGGGCAGGCCACAAATTGCCCCCCAGGCCAGCAGAACATTGGTGTTTCCCTGGGAGTGGATGCCTCCCATTGGGTTGTCCGTCTGCAAGCCCAGGCTCTACCTCTGGCTCTGCTACATTAAAGATGTCACCTGCGAGGAGGAATTGGGATCCTGCCGGGGCTCCCTGGAGCTGCCGCTGTGCTTAGGGGATGGTACACCCACATGGTACATGGATGTCCAAGGCTAGGGACATCACCTCCGGTGGAAATGTGGGAAGGGAGAGCATTTGTTGTTGGCGGCATGTTTCGGTGGGTGAGCCGAGTGAAATGTGCAGAAACTGTGTTTTTTTCGCCACATTTCGGACTTTGCCGGGCTTTCTGGGTAATACATTCTGGGCCGATTTGCACAAGTCAGACCTCTGCAGATTCCCACAGGTGTCCCCTTTTCAGAAATGCATGGGGTCCCTTGTTTTCCTTGGTGGCTTGGACACCATAGACCCATATCTGTATGGTGCACCCTTCTGAAAAAATCATGATATTCAGCTGTCAGAAAAGACTTGGGGTTAGCAGCGTTTTTGGCTCTTTCCTTTGCCCCCAGGTAGGGCACCCACACATGTGAGGTACCATTTTCGTCGGGACACCTGTGGGAACGCGGGAAGGTAGGCCATGTATTGTTGGCGGCGTGTTTCGGTTGGTGAGCTGAGTGAAAAGTGCAGAAATTGTGGGTTTTTTGCCACATTTCGGACTTTGCCGGGCTTTCTGGATAATACATTCGGGGCCGATTTGTGCAAATCAGATCTCTCCGGATTCCCACGTGTGCCCTCTTTTCGGAAATGCATGGGGTTCCCTGTTTTCCTTGGTGGCTTGGAACCCGTAGGCCCATATCTGTATGGTGTGCCCTTCTGAAAAAATCATGATATTCAGCTGTCGGAAAAGATTTGGGATTAGCCGCATTTTTGCCTCTCCCCTGTACCCCTAGGTAGGTGCACCCACACATGTGAGGGACGGTTTTTGTCGGGACACCTGTGGGAACTCGGGAAGGTAGGCCATGTGTTGTTGGCAGCGTGTTTCGGTGGGTGAGCCGATTGAAAAGTGCGTAAATTGGGGGTTTTTTCACCACATTTCGGACTTTGCCGGGCTTTCTGGGCAATAAATTCTGGGCCAATTTCCACAAGTGAGAACTCTGCGGATTCCCAAGGGTGTCCTCTTTTTGGAAATGGATGGGGTTCCCTGTTTTCCTTGGTGGCTTGGACACCGTAGGCCCATATCTGTATGGTGCACCGTTCTGAAAAAATCGTGAAATTCAGCTGTCGGAAAAGACTTGGGGTTAGCTGCGTTTCTGGCTCTTCCCTTTGGCCCCAGGTAGGTGCACCCACAAATGTGAGGTACCATTTTCCTCAGGACACCGGTGGAAATGTGGGAAGGTAGAGCATTTGTTGTTGGCGGCTTGTTTCGGTGGGTGAGCCGAGTGAAATGTGCGGAAACTGTGTTTTTTTCGCCACATTTCGGACTTTGCCGGGCTTTCTGGGTAATACATTCTGGGCCGATTTGCACAAGTCAGACCTCTGCAGATTCCCACAGGTGTCCTCTTTTCAGAAATGCATGGGGTTCCTTGTTTTCCTTGGTGGCTTGGACACCGTAGGCCCATATCTGTATGGTGCACCCTTCTGAAAAAATAATGATATTCAGCTGTCAGAAAAGACTTGGGGTTAGCAGCGTTTTTGGCTCTCCCCTTTGCCCCGAGGTAGGTGCACCCACACATGTGAGGTACCATTTTCGTCGGGACACCTGTGGGAACGCGGGAAGGTAGGCCATGTGTTGTTGGTGGCGTATCTCAGTGGGTGAGCCGAGTGAAATGTGAAGAAATTGTGTTTTTTTGTCGCCACATTTTGGACTTTACCAAGCTTTCTAGGTAATAAATTCTGGGCCGATTTGCGCAAGTCAGACCTCTGCGGATTCCTACATGTGTCCTCTTTTCGTAAATGCATGGGGTTCCCTGTTTTTCTTGGTGGCTCGTATACCCTACGCCCATATCTGTATGGGGCAACCTTCTGAAAAAAATCATGAAATTCAGCTGTCGGAAAAGACTTGGGGTTAGCCGCGTTTTTGGCTCTCCCCTTTGCCCCCAGGTATGTGCACCCACACATGTGAGGTACTGTTTCCGTCGGGACACCAGTGGAAACTCAGGAAGGCAGGCCATGTGTTGCTGGCGGCGTTTTTCGGTGGGTGAGCCGAGTGAAATGTGCGGAAATTGTGTTTTTTTGGCCACATTTCTGACTTTGCCAGGCTTTCTGGGTAATACATTCTGGGCCAATTTACACAAGTCAGACCTCTGCGGATTCCCACGAGTGTGCTCTTTTCGGAAATGCATGGGGTTCCCTGTTTTACTTGGTGGCTTAGACACGCTAGGCCTAAATGTGTATGGTGCGCCCTTCTGAAAAAATCGTGAAATTCAGCTGTCGGAAAATACTTGGGGTTAGCCTTGTTTTAGCCTTTCTCCATGGCACCCAGGTAGGTGCACCCACACATGTGAGGTGCCATTTTCATCGGGACACCTGTGGGAATGTGGGAAGGTAGGCCATGTGTTGTTGACAGCGTGTTTCAGTAGGTGAGCCAAGTGAAATGTGTTGAAATTGGGGGTTTTTCGCCACATTTCGGACTTTGCTGGGCTTTCTGGTCAATAAATTCTGGGGCGATTTACACAAGTCATACCTCTGCAGATTTCCACGGGTGTCCTCTTTTTGGAAATGCATGGGGTTCCCAGTTTTCCTCGGTGGCTTAGACACCATAGGTCCATATCTGTATGGTGCACCGTTCTGAAAAAATCATGAAATTCAGCTGTTGGGAAAGACCCTGGGTTAGCCGCGTTTTAGGCTCTCCCCTTTGCCCCCAGGTAGGTGCACCCACACATGTGAGGTACCGTTTTCATTGGGACACTGGTGGAAACGCAGGAAGGTAGGCCATGTGTTGTTAGCGGCGTGTTTCGGTGGGTGAGCCGAGTGAAATGTGCAGAAATTGTGGGTTTTTTGACACATTTCTGACTTTGTGAGGCTTTCTGGGTAATAAATTCTGGGCCGATTTGCACAAGTCAGACCTCTGCGGATTCCCACGGGTGTGCTCCTTTCGGAAATGCATGGAGTTCCCTGTTTTCCTTGGTGGCTTGGACACCCTAGGTCCATATCTGTATGGTGCGTCCTTCTGAAAAAATCATGAAATTCAGCTGTCGGAAAAGACTTGAGGCTAGCCTTGTTTTAGCCTTTCCCCATGGCGCCCAGTTAGGTGCACCCACACATGTGGGGTACCATTTTTGTCGGGACACCTGTGGGAATGTGGGAAGGTAGGCCATGTGTTGTTGTCGGTGTGTTTCGGTGGGTGAAACGAGTGAAATGTGTTGAAATTGGGGGTTTTTTGCCACATTTCGGACTTTCCCAGGGTTTCTGGGTAATAGATTCTGGGCCGATTTGCGCAAGTCAGACGTCGCAGATTCCCACGGGTGTCCTCTTTTCGGAAATGCATGGGGTTCCCTGTTTTCCTTGGTGGCTTGGACACCCTAGGCCCATATCTGTATGGTGTGCCCTTCTGAAAAAATCATGAAATTCAGCTGTCGGAAAAGACTTGTGGTTAGCCTTGTTTTAGCCTTTCCCCATGGCGCCCAGGTAGGTGCACCCACACATGTGAGGTACCATTTTTGTTGGGACACCTGTGGGAATGTGGGAAGGTAGGCCATGTGTTGTTGTCGGCGTGTTTCGGTGGGTGATCCGAGTGAAATATGTTGAAATTGGGTTTTTTTCGCCACATTTATGACTTTCCCGGGGTTTCTGGGTAATAAATTCGGGGCTGATTTGCGCAAGTCAGACCTCTGCGGTGTCCTCTTTTCGGAAATGCATGCAGTTCCCTATTTTCCTTAGTGGCTTGGACACCCTAGGCCCATATCTGTATGGTGTGCCCTTCTGAAAAAATCATGAAATTCAGCTGTCGGAAAAGACTTGGGGTTAGCTGTATTTTAGGCTTTCCCCTTGGCGCCCAGGTAGGTGCACCCACACATGTGAAGTACCGTTTTCGTTGGGACACCTGTGGAAACGCGGGAAGGTAGGCCATGTGTTGTTGGCGGTGTCTTTCGTGTGTGAGCCGAGTGAAATGTGAGGAAATTGTGTTTTTTTGGCCACATTTCTGACTTTGCCAGGCTTTCTGGGTAATACATTCTGGGCCAATTTACACAAGTCAGACCTCTGCGGATTCCCACGAGTGTGCTCTTTTCGGAAATGCATGGGGTTCCCTGTTTTACTTGGTGGCTTGGACACGCTAGGCCTAAATGTGTATGGTGCGCCCTTCTGAAAAAATCGTGAAATTCAGCTGTCGGAAAATACTTGGGGTTAGCCTTGTTTTAGCCTTTCTCCATGGCACCCAGGTAGGTGCACCCACACATGTGAGGTGCCATTTTCATCGGGACACCTGTGGGAATGTGGGAAGGTAGGCCATGTGTTGTTGGCAGCGTGTTTCAGTAGGTGAGCCAAGTGAAATGTGTTGAAATTGGGGGTTTTTCGCCACATTTCGGACTTTGCTGGGCTTTCTGGTCAATAAATTCTGGGGCGATTTACACAAGTCATACCTCTGCAGATTTCCACGGGTGTCCTCTTTTTGGAAATGCATGGGGTTCCCAGTTTTCCTCGGTGGCTTAGACACCATAGGTCCATATCTGTATGGTGCACCGTTCTGAAAAAATCATGAAATTCAACTGTCGGGAAAGACTTGGGGTTAGCCGCGTTTTTGGCTCTCCCCTTTGTCCCCAGGTAGGTGCACCCACACATGTGTGGTACCATTTTCGTCGGAACACCTCTGGGAACGCAGGAAGGTAGGCCATGTGTTGTTGGTGGCATGTTTCAGTGGGTGAGCCGAGTGAAATGTGCGTAAATTGGGGTTTTTTGCCACATTTTGGACTTTGCCTGGCTTTCTAGGTAATACATTCTGGGCCGATTTGCACAGGTCAGACCTCTGCGGATTCCCACGTGTGTCCTCTTTCTGTAAATGCATGGGTTTCCCTGATTTCCTTGGTGGCTTGGATACCCTAGGCCCATATCTGTATGGTGCACCGTTCTGATAAAATCATGAAATTCAGCTGTTGGGAAAGACCCTGGGTTAGCCGCGTTTTAGGCTCTCCCCTTTGCCCCCAGGTAGGTGCACCCACACATGTGAGGTACCGTTTTCATTGGGACACTGGTGGAAACGCAGGAAGGTAGGCCATGTGTTGTTAGCGGCGTGTTTCGGTGGGTGAGCCGAGTGAAATGTGAAGAAATTGTGGGTTTTTTGACACATTTCTGACTTTGTGAGGCTTTCTGGGTAATAAATTCTGGGCCGATTTGCACAAGTCAGACCTCTGCGGATTCCCACGGGTGTGCTCTTTTCGGAAATGCATGGCGTTCCCTGTTTTCCTTGGTGGCTTGGACACCCTAGGTCCATATCTGTATGGTGCGTCCTTCTGAAAAAATCATGAAATTCAGCTGTCGGAAAAGACTTGAGGCTAGCCTTGTTTTAGCCTTTCCCCATGGCGCCCAGTTAGGTGCACCCACACATGTGGGGTACCATTTTTGTCGGGACACCTGTGGGAATGTGGGAAGGTAGGCCATGTGTTGTTGTCGGTGTGTTTCGGTGGGTGAAACGAGTGAAATGTGTTGAAATTGGGGGTTTTTTGCCACATTTCGGACTTTCCCAGGGTTTCTGGGTAATAGATTCTGGGCCGATTTGCGCAAGTCAGACGTCGCAGATTCCCACGGGTGTCCTCTTTTCGGAAATGCATGGGGTTCCCTGTTTTCCTTGGTGGCTTGGACACCCTAGGCCCATATCTGTATGGTGTGCCCTTCTGAAAAAATCATGAAATTCAGCTGTCGGAAAAGACTTGGGGTTAGCCTTGTTTTAGCCTTTCCCCATGGCGCCCAGGTAGGTGCACCCACACATGTGAGGTACCATTTTTGTTGGGACACCTGTGGGAATGTGGGAAGGTAGGCCATGTGTTGTTGTCGGCGTGTTTCGGTGGGTGATCCGAGTGAAATATGTTGAAATTGGGTTTTTTTCGCCACATTTATGACTTTCCCGGGGTTTCTGGGTAATAATTTCGGGGCCGATTTGCGCAAGTCAGACCTCTGTGGTGTCCTCTTTTCGGAAAGGCATGCAGTTCCCTATTTTCCTTAGTGGCTTGGACACCCTAGGCCCATATCTGTATGGTGTGCCCTTCTGAAAAAATCATGAAATTCAGCTGTCGGAAAAGACTTGGGGTTAGCTGTATTTTAGGCTTTCCCCTTGGCGCCCAGGTAGGTGCACCCACACATGTGAAGTACCGTTTTCGTCGGGACACCTGTGGAAATGCAGGAAGGTAGGCCATGTGTTGTTGGCGGTGTCTTTCGTGTGTGAGCCGAGTGAAATGTGAGGAAATTGGCTTTTTTTCACCACATTACAGACTGTGTGTGTGGTGTTTAAGGCAACACATGTGCCGGGGAAGGACAATGGCATTGCTGATGCATTATCTCGTTTTCAATGGCAGAAATTATGTGAGTTGTCTCCAGAAGCAGAGCAGGAGGGGCAGCGGATTCCAGAGGAGCTTTGGAAGATAGGAAGCTGAGAGCGCTTGCATTGGTGAAGGGTTCGCTTGCTCCGGCATCTAGAGAGGCGTACAGGAGATCTTGGGAGGATTTCATAGGGGGGGGGAGCTCGGAGTTAGAAGGGTAGAGGTGATGTGGAAGAAAGGAGAAGGGATGATGTCACTAACTTCCTTATGAGGTGCATGGATAGGGGCTGGTCTAGGCCAACTATAACGGGGAAATTGGCAGTGATTGCTTTCTATGGGAGGTGGTTTTGGGGTTTTCAGCTGAGCGGGGGAGAAATGGCAAATAGGATGTTGGAAGGATGGGCAAGGGAAAGTAAGAGGGAAAAGGATAAGAGGAGACCGGTATCGGCAGAATTGCTAACTAAGTTGTGTCAGGCTGTGGGGGGGGGTGTTCGGGGGATTTGCTGGTCGGCCTGGGAAGGAGAGTTGTTTGCGACTTGTTTTACATGGCTATTTTTTGGGGCTTTTAGGGTTTCTGAGCTGGTGGTGGGGAAAAGTGGGGCAGGTGGTCTGAGTTGGGATGAAGTTCATTTTACAGAGTTAGGTTTGGACATCAAGATTAAGAGATCTAAGACAGATCAAAATGGAAAGGGCTCTTGGGTTTTGCTTGGTCGGGGGAGCAAGGATTTATGCCCGGTTCAGAAAGGTTTGGTGTGGAAGGAGCGTTGTGGGGGGAGGACAGTTTTGGTTTTTCAGCATGAGGATGGGGTGCCAGTATCAGCGGCGCAAGTTTTGGGGGTACTACGAAAGGTTCTGGTAGCGGTAGGGGAAAAGGCAGAGAAGTTTGGAACTCATTCTTTTAGGATGGGTGCAGCATCCGAAGGTAGTAGGCTGGGTTTATCGGAGGAGAAGGTGAAAAGTTTGGGGCGTTGGAAGTCCGGGAGATATAAAGGGTAAAGGGGACATTTGAAAGAGATTTTCAGAGGATCTAGGAGAGCTGCATGTGGTAGGATGGTTGTGATTTGTAAGTGATTTTGTAATTTCTTTTTCAGATTCTGCTCGGAGGCCGGGGGATATGGCGCAGATCTGGATCGTGGGCCACTCCATTGTTAAGTGGGCGGGGAAGGAAGCAGAAAAAAGGGTTTTTGGCAGGCAATTGGGTTGCAGCTATAAAGAGGTATTGGTAAAATGGTCCGGTTTAGGGGGGTTTCGCTGGGATCAGCTACTGCCTATGTTGGCAGGGTTGAGGGAACACTATGGGTCTCCAGAGGCGGTGATTATTCATGCAGGAGAAAATGACCTGGTAAGAGATACATGTGTGGCTCTTCTTAGAAAAATGAAAAGGGATTTGTTATGGGTCCGAGAAATGTGGCCTCAAACATGTGTAGTTTGGACTAAGTTGTTGCCGCGGAGGGTTTGGAGGGGAGCGAGAAGTGAGGGAGCGATAGAGCGGGCAAGGAAGGGGATAAACCGAGAGATGGAAAAATGTTGTGCCTCGGCAGCGGTAAAGGTTTTAGACTACAATGAAATAGTTTATGAAGGCTTCATGATATTCAGAGAGGATGGTGTCCACTTGTCGGTTTTTGGAAATAGTTATTATCTGACGGATTTGACCTGGTTGGTGAGAGATATAGTAAGGAGTTGGAAGTAGAAAGGAATGGTGGGGCGTGGGGCAGAGAAAGAACACTTCGGTGGAGGGTTTTTCTGTTGCCGGGTGCATGGCCCCTTTAGATGTGGGGGGAGGGAGCACAATGGGGGAATGGCGCGGGAAAGGATGGGGTGGTGCTGTTTGCACAAGCGGGCTACCCCGGGGGAACAGGTATTGAACCTGGATGGGCATGGCCCCGGGGAGAAAGCGGGACGCCTTGAGAAGGGGTAAGGAAATGGTAAGGACCAAGGGATAGTCAGGGAGGAAGTGGAACTATTTAATTATTTAATTGTTGGGAAAATGAAAGTGTTGAATTATTAATTGGTTGTTTAAAATATGTTGTTAGTCTGTAAGGTCACTGGAGCCAGGTAAGCGGTTATTTGTAAGGTTTGGCCTGTCACATTAATGTAACCTTTTCCACTATAAGCGAGTCTGGGTTTTTGTGCAGTACGCCAAAAATGTGAATACACAATAGCCATCAGCATTTGCCTAATTTCACCATCAGATCAATACATACATTATTAGTGCTAATTATAATCGTTTTTTTATAACGCGCTTAATACCGAAGATGTTTATAAGGCGGATCCGGGATTCCAACCTTTGTTGCTCTGCACCGTTTTGCTTTCAAGACGAGCTTGTTGCCCTGAGCTATACTGCCTGTGCTTATATATTATTCTCCCTCTGTGTATAGTGTTTTTTTAATGATGAACTCTTCTGATGGTTCATAAATTCCATTTTGAGTGACTAAAAACATAACTCTTTATAAATCTAACATTTTGAGCGACTAAAAATATAACTCTTTATAAACCTAACATATTTTAGTCCTCCTCTGTTTACCAGACTTTCTTCAGGAAATAGTGTTTTCTTAAAGAAAATTCATATTTTACTTTCTACATTGGTGGCTTTCATGGACAATTGGTCAACAGACAACTCAAGACTGAAAATATTATTCAAAAGGAATTATTTTACAACAGTATGCTAAGGGTTTAAGGTGGAATGGATATGAGAATGGGGGATATTCAATGAAATCAAAGATGAGCAATTACAGATTGTGTAATGCTGTACTCCATCAATCCATCCCTCTGCCCTTTTATCTTCCTCCTGGCATTAAATGAAAGTCACTCACAGTCGGTGGGGTTTCAAGTGTCCCCAAAACATCTTTCTTGTCTTGGCTGAGTGGTTGTTCTCTAATCTCCTGGTCTGGATGTTGGTCTCCTAGGTTAATACAATAACCCCCCAGAGCCCGAGTAGCTCAGGTTCTTTGCTCAAGTTTCCAAGTTCTGAATGGGACTGGGTGTGTTGGGGCACAAATACCACAAAGTGTCACTGAGCAACTTTCTCCACCTCCCCATCCCTGGTAGGTTGTTCAACCCTTTTAACACAGTGGTTCCTTTCTTCGAAAGGCCCTTGGTTCTCTCACACTGGACTTGGAGACCCCTTTTGCAGAGGTCTCAATTCCTCAAAGGGTTCTGTCTTCTTTTGTCTTGAGGTGCCCGAGTGTTTAGGGCTGTGATACTTCTTCTAAGGGTGTAAATGGGCTGCAGACTCTAGGAATTCATCTGTTTACCTCTTCCAGGTCCTAAATTAACAGGTGGTGAATCACAGTCCCCATTATCACCCCCGCCAAATCGTTGAGCCTAAAATAGGCAATTTGATCACATTGTTTCTTTAATATTGTTACAGTACCAAAGTGGCTGTGTATCACATATCAACAACAGACTATTGCCTGCTATATATCCTCTGTACAATATAAAGTTTGATTTGATAACTCTGTGTATCTAATGTAAGTAATGTATGTAATTGCTGAAAACCCTAATAAAGCTTAATAGTTGTGTAATAGTGATAGTAAAAAAAAAAGATTGTCCATCCCAAAATAATACTGAAATGATTGACTTTGTTCAGGTATTTTAAAAAAAATGTATGTTTGCTGAAAATGCACAGTAATGTGCATTGTGTGTCAGAAATGGTTGAATTCAGTTCTAACTTCTGAAGCTGCCCGTTACAGCCACTAATCATGTGAGTTTTTGTCACAGATTGTAAAATTATCGATGTCTGTTTGTGGCAGTACGAATGAGAGTAAACATGTGTCTTTCAGGGGCAGGTCAAGCCAACTCCAGCACTGACACCTACCTTCTCGGTCATCCCACCCATGAAGCGTGTGTTTGTTGAGGCTTTTGCTGCTATTTTCTCTTCTCCTCCTGCACCTTTGGCTGACTCACATAACCTCCATCTCTATAGCTCTAACACTCTGGATGTCCCTGCCCCTGTCTTGAGGATTTGCATGAAGCCCAAATCCAAGTGCAACTCTTGGTACGATTCTGACCTCGCTGCCCTTAAACGCAAGTGTTGGGAGTGGAGAGGAAGTGGAGGGCATTGTGTGCACCCCCTGACAAACTGGCCTGCCGCCTGCTTCAAAAGCAGTATAGATTCTCTGTCCACTCTAAGAAGAGAGCCTACATCCAAGCCCACATTTCTGCAGCATCTGACAACTCGGCCAAGGAGCTGGCCAATTCCGCTGCAGTCTCTACCTCTCCTTTTCCCTCCCAGGCCGTCTGCATGGCCTTGGCCTCTGATTTCACTACTAAAACTCAGGACATCCTGTCCACCCTCTCCTCCTCTACCTCCTATTCCCCCTACTTTACCACTCCTGGCCCATCTGAGGCCGTCTCTCCTCCTCCTTTCCCCTCCTTTCCCCAGTTCGCCCCTGATGTGTTTCAATGGTTTGTGATTTGATAGAATGACTGGATACCCAATCTGGTTTATAGTGATACCCTCGAAAATAAAGGGTCGAATTACAAAAAGCATCAAATACAAACCCTCGAATAACAAACCCTCGACATCCTATATTTTACATATAAAAGTGCAATTCTATTGAAACCAGTTCATCGACAATACACATGGACTGGTTTCAATCAAAATGCACTTTTAAATGTAAAAAGCAGCATTTTCATGCATTTTTGTGTTATTTTAAAACGTTACATTGCGCTGTCCAGTGCTGAAATTTCAGCACTAGCCTGCCCCTTGAAGCGTTTTAATAATTTCTTTCTATATTGGGGGGGTTCCTCCCCATCCCCCCAAGCCCCACGCCTACCCCGCAACCCTAACCTTAACTCTAGCCCTGGCCCCAAGGCTAACCCTAACCCTAATGTAACCCTTAAACTAACCCAAGCCCCAACCCTAACCCTAATTTAACCCTTAAACTAACCATAGCCCCAACCCCAACCCCAAACCCAACCCAAACCCTAACCCTAGCCAAAACCCTAACCCCATTTTAACCATTCAACTAACCCAAGCTCCAATCGCAACCCCAACCCTAACCCTAGCCCCTAATACTTACCATTACATGTCGCTGGAACCATCAAATTGTTTTCAGCAAAATGGCCATTCTATGGAATGGTATTTAGATGGAAAGAATTCTATGGTTTGTGTTTTGATGGTTTGTGATTCGATAGAATGACCGGATACCATGCAATCTATGAAAGTCTCATCAAAGCAGGTTCTCCCCTGCTCATCCAGAACAATCAAGGATCACATTGACACCCTTGCTCCAGTCTTGGCCGATTTCTGCAATCAATCCTTTGCCACTGAAACTTTGCCCTCCCCCTTAAGCACTCTTGTGTACCCCTTCTAAAGAAGCCCTCGGCCAAACCTTCTTCTCCCAGTAACTATCGCCCAATCTCCATCACTCCTTTCCTTGGAAAACTCTTGGAAAAGCGGGCCATCTCCCAGCTTAATCTATATACTGAATCTGTTGGTTGCCTCCATGACCATCAGTCTGGCTTCAGAGCTGCCAGAAGCACCGAAACTGCTCTCCTGAACACCCATGAAGACTTGCTCTCCAATCTTGACTCTAATCTCTCTTCTGTCCTCATTCTCCTTGATCATTCCGCTTTTGACATGGTCAACCATGCCATCCTATTCAATCGTCTCTGGGACAAGCTTGGTATTACTGATCAGGCCCTGGCCTGGTTGACCTCCTTTCTGACAGACCGACCCTCTCAGGTCCTCTCTTCTATCTCTCTCTCTATTTGTAGTGTTCCCCAGGGGTCTAACGTTTCTCCCTGGCTCTTCAACCACTACCTGGCACCTCTTGCCCACTGCATCACTACTTTCTGCTCCAATCTTCAATGTTATACGGATTACACTAAGCTCTCTTTCAGGCTCCACTCAGCCACCTCTGCTTCTTCTCTCATAGAAGACTGTCTGGCCGCAATGCAGGAATGGTGTGCTGCCAATTATCTCTGCCTTAATGCCAACAAGACTGAGATCCTCCTCATTGGGACACCTGCTCCCTAAATTCCTCTCTCTCTCTCTCTGACCACCCAATCTGGGCCCTCTTCCTGCTCCTTCCTGTGAGCCTAAGAACCTTGGTGTCATCTTCGACTCCACCCTCTCCTTCTCTCATCATATCTCTGACATCTCTAAGAAGTCAAACTATCAGCTGCACCCCCAGAGGTTTTCTTCCTTTTCTCACTTTCCCCCAGAAGCACACTGTCTCCAGAGCTCTGGTCTTCTCTAGGCTGGACTATTGCAACAACCTCTTTCTAAATCTTCCTGCCTCTACTCTTCGACTTTTACAACTTATCCAGAACAGGACTGCAAGGCTTGTCCTTGGCCTCAAGCACAGGAATCGTATCTCTCCAGCTCTGAAATCTCTTCACTGGCTTCCCCTGGCTGCAAGGATCAACTTCAAGACCCTCTGCATTGTCCACAAGGCTCTCTAGGGCCTGGGACTGCACTACCTTCAACTTTCTCTTCCCAAACATCTTCCTTCTCTAGCTCCCCGCTCATCCACCTCCAACTCTCTGAGGGTCAGACACTTCTCCAAGCTGGGAGTTGGGAGCAGATCTATCCACTTGGCTGGAGCTTCCCTCTAGCGCAGCCTCCCTGCCTCTCTCCAACTTGAGCAGAACCACCTACGGTTCTGGAAGCAACTCAACCTTCCTTTTCGCTTCCGCTTTCTCTCTTCCTCTCCACTGCTGATGCACCTGACTGCTCCACACACCGGTCACCTGGTCACCCTCTGAACTCGGGTGCAAGCTCCTGCATGTCCAGTTGCCCTTGCATTGCCTATGGGTTCCCCAGCACTTAAGCGTATGTATCTGCAACCCTACAGTCCCTTCTCTCTCCACATACGAGCCATCCTCTGGCTGCACTTGTGAGTTAACTTCACTTCCCCCTCCGCCCTGGCACTTCGCCCCTTCCCTCTTCCCCGCACTTGCGCGATCTGAATGACACAAGGCCTAGAAAGATTGTTATTTTGTCCTCCCTTGTTCTCCCCCCCGCCCTTGTCTTGTCACGCCTAGAAACACTTGTGTACACTTGCTACCCCTATGGTCTCTCTTGCTACCCCTAAAAAAAAAAAAAATCTAAAGGGAAAACTTTTTTCTTTTTTTTAAATTGAGGCACATGGGCTGTGGCCAGCAGCATGTGGCTCTTTGTTTCTGGAGTGGATGGTTTTCTGATAGCTAAAGCCGGTAAGATAGCTCAGTGGGTTGAGCGCTGGCTGCTGCAATGTGTGTGTGATCTACAGTTTGCAGGTACGACTCCCGGCAAGGTCAATTCAGCCTTTCATCTTGCTGAGGTTTATAAATGAGTACCAACACAGATTTGGTGATATTGTGTGTATATCAGTTCTATATAAAGCACCTAAGAATAAGTGCAATTTAATAACACATCATTATCATTTGGTCTTGGACGTCTGCTTGCATTCACAGTGATTTGGTAATATGGGCCTATACACAATGATATTAATGATACATATGGTGATCCATCCTAGTATGAAATGTATATCCCTTTACAGTCATAGTGTAAACATATTTTTCGTAGTATACTCAGAAACAATGTTATGTGATGGTACTTCCTGTTTTTTCAAGGGGTGAAAGGACGTGTTCCTTCGCTTCTCGTGATGTCACTTCAGGGTGGGGTCAAATAACATCACTTCTGGTGATGTCCTCAGAGGTCAAGGGTCGGGTGATGTCACTTCTGCTACCCTTGGCATTTTGGTGAAATGACATCCCTGATCATATCATATCATTGTCATATTTCTAGATAGGGATGTATTGCTCGCAAACTACACACAACTCTGACAAATTGAGCATGTTAGTAGGAAATCGTAGACAAGATTCGGTGACAACATTCAGCAGAGAGACAGTGCTGGATAAGTAAGATATAAGCCACCATTATGAGATTTCCAGATTTAGGTAAACCTATTGAATAACCCAATTAACGCAAAATGGCCCCATGCCCAAATATTATGATGTGGAAAAAATGTGGGAAACTATTATTATTTGTGAAGCCACTTACTTCCTGTTTACCATAATCTGCACAATAATGGTGAACGCATAGTGAGAGAACCATCTGAAATCTTGCAAATCGTTTAGTCTTAACAATTGCATAGTTAAAACCAGCTGAGTGAAACGGAAAATTCTTTCATACTTGTAGGAATCGATGTAAAATGATATACGATCCCTCGGAAAAGTTTGAATGCTTTCCACATTGTTTAGTAGTAGAGAAAAAGAGCAAAGTTGTGTTCGTGTGTTTTTCCCCAGAGAAAAATGGTAAGAAATTTTAAAAGTCTACTTTAGTTCTAAGATTGGGTCTTTGACATTCTCCTAATTGTTCCTCTCTTTCTCCTATTCATCACATCTATTGTAATTGGGTAGATAATTATGTTCTTCCTTTTTAATGAATGTACTTTTTTACTGTGTCGAAAATGTATTTCGTTATTTTATAATTACTTCATTACATTACAGAAAATAGCAACAAAAGCGCCATTTCAGAGGACCCATGCTGTTAACATGACCTTACTCGAGCGTTGCCAGATGGCTCAAGTAGCACTTAGTGCAACAATGTGAATGGCTGATTTGGTGCTGCTTAATTTTCTGCAGGGTAGTAGAAATTGGGCTGTGAGGCGAGGAGCAAGCTGCGAGCAGGAGCAGAATGACGAAGCAGATTGCGAACAGTTAGGAATTGATTCATGGTAAGCACCAAAATAGCTGCAGGACACGCAAAAGTCCTTCAACAAGATATCACAGCCGCGCTGCAATTCTGGCGTTCATTTGCATTGTGATTAGGATTGGAGGACAAGTGCAGTGCATTTGTACCACTGTGTTTGAATTTCGAGTATACGTGTGTGCACATTTACATCCCTGTACCCTCTTTGCATTGCTTTTGTGTTTGAATTTCAATTGTCGGTGTGTGCGTTTGTACCTTTCTGTGCCCTCTTTGAATTGTATTTGTGGTTGATTTTCGAATTTAGGTGTATGCAGTTGTACATCTCTGCGCCCTCTTTGCATTGCATTTGAACCACTGTGTTTGAATTTCGAATTTAGAGGTCTGCACTTTTACATCCCTGCGCCCATATTTGCATTGCATTTGTGTTTGATTTATGAATTTAGAATTTAGGTGTGTGCAGTTTTACATTTCTGAGCCCTGTTTGCACTGCATTTGTGTTGGATTTTTGAATTTAGGTGTGTGCAGTTTTACATCTCTGAGCCCTGTTTGCACTGTGTTTGTGTTTGATTTTCAAATTTAGGTGTGTGCAGTTTTACATCTCTGAGCCCTCTGTGCATTGCATTTGTGCGACTGTGTTTGAATGTCGAATTCAGGTGCCTGCACGTTTACATGTCTGCACCCTCTTTGCATTGCATTTGTGCCACTGTGTTTGAAATTCGAATTTCCTTTGTGGGCTGCATTTGTGCCTTTTTTGACTATTAGGCCACCTGGCGAGTTTAGCTAGAACTGTGCTGTGCAGCCGCCCTTCTTTCATTCCTCAAGTAACCTCTGCCTTGCCCTATGGCTCTCACCATCTCGCCCAACTTCTCTAACTGCTGCACTGTCACCTATCCTCCCTCTCTCACAAAGTCTGGAAGGAGAAAGCACACAAAAGACATCCTGTCCTCAAACCCTGGCCCACCCATCACAGACACCTAGGTCAGCACAACTCTCAGACAGGTCTTTACTGATATCCTCTTCTCTGTCCCTTCTCCAGATCTATGGGCTCCTCATCTCATCTCATCTCCACTCTCCTCCCTTTCACATCCTCTCCCATTAATGGTGGCACCAAGTGGGAAGTCCTCTTGGCTGGCTTCTCTTTATCACGCTGCATCATTAATGTCTACCACACCGGCACTATCTTGGTTCAGGGTCTCAACCCAACCTTCTCCTCTTTGACCAGCGCCTTCCGTCCCTCATTAACTTCCTTCCTTCACCAGCCTCTCCCTCTACCACTCTCCCTATCCCTCCCACTCTGACTGGTATACCATGTCCCTGTACTCAACTTCAGAAAACCTTCAAAGGTGGAGACCTCCTCCAACTAGCTACTCTTAACAACCGTTCAGCCAACAAACACTCCGCCCTTTGACATTCTCGCTCTTACCGAGACATGGTTTAATGCCAGCTCAGTCACTGCTTTTGACTCCATTCTCCCTGATGGATTCAAGGTCATCTCCAAGCCACAACCTCACTGTGCTGGCAGTGGGGTTGCCTTAATATTCCCTGTGTGGGTTCCTTCTTCCATCATACCCACCCAGCCCTACTCTTCATTTGAGAGCGTGGTTTGCAAGCTGGCCAGCTCTCCCTCCTCCTCCCTGACCATTGCTACCATCTACAGGCCTCCTGGTACTACCACCCTGTTCCTCTCTGTATGGACTGATATCTGTTCCTCCCTAATCTCAACCACCTCTAATCTCCTCCTCATGGGCGATTTCAACATCCAACTAGACTACCCTGTCACATTATCCACTCTCTTCTTTGACCTCTGCACAGGACTATCCCTATGCATTCTCCCTTCTGGCCCAACCCACTTGCCTGCACACACTCTGGATGCCTTCATCCATTCTGACCACTCTCCCCTCACCCCCAGGCCCCTCTGGTCACTCCACGATCTTGGTCGGACCATTCTCTCCTCCCCTCACACCTGGGTCCCCACAACCCTTTGTCCGCCCATCCAAAAGCCCTGCCAACATCCATCCGATGGAACGACTGTCAGCTGCTGCCTTCCCATCCACCTTCATCCTCCCTCTCCTACCCCCAGATTCTACCGCCGACTCTGCTCTCAGCAACCTCCATTTAGCCACTACCAACACCCATGACATTCTTGCCTCTGTCATGAGGATACACCTGAAACCCACCTCGAAATGTAACACCTGGTACGACTCTGAACGTGCAGCACTGAAACGCCAGTGAAGAGCTGTGGAATGAAAGTGACAAACCTCAGGATCACCCCCTGACAAAACGGCCTGCCGCTTGCTCCAAAGGCAATACAGACCCTCCATCCATGTCAAAAAAGGGCCCAAATCCAGGCACGGGTATCAGATGCATCCTACAACATGGCTGAACTCTTTAGACTCTGCAGGGAACTAGCCAACCCTTCCGCAGTCTCCTCCTCCCCTCTTCTGTCCCAAGCCCTCTACAACACACTGGCCACACACTTTACCACTAAATCTCTGGACGTGCTGAGCACCCTTGTTACCCTCCCACCCAGCCCCTCCCTCACTTCCTTGCCTCCTACGGCTTCTCACCCTCCTTCTTCCTCTCTCTCCTCCTTCTCCCCTGTCACATCTGAAGAAGTCGCCAAAGTTGTCCGCTCCATGTAGGTCTCTTCCAAACAGGTTTCCCCTTGCTCCTCCAGAATCATCAAGGACAACATTGACTCTCTTGCCCCTGCACTCACTGACATCTGCAACCACTCTTTTGCCACTGGATCTTTCCCATCATCCCTGAAGTACTCCCTTGTGTACCACCTCCTGAAAAGGCCTTCAGCAGACCCTACCTGTCCAGCCAACTACTGCCCTATTTCTATCACCCCTTTCCTTGTACAACTGCTGGAGAAGCTGGTCTTTCCACAATTTACCTCACACACTGAACTTGTTGGTGGTCTCCACAACCATTACTCTGGGTTCATGCATCCAGAGGCACGGAAACTGCTCTTCTGAACACCTGTGAAGAACAGCTTGCATCACTGGACTCTAACTCTCTAGATGCCCTCATCATACTCGATCTTTCCTCTGCCTTCGATACGGTTAACCTTTCCATCCTAATAAATTGACTCCATGATACCCTTACCTTACCTCCTACCTAATTCACTGTTCGTCCCAAGTCACTTTGGGCACCCCCTCCTCACCTACTTCCTTCACCACCTTTGGCGTCCCCCGGAACTCAAACCTCTCCCGCTGGCTCTTCAACACTTGCCTTGCTCAGCTAGCACTCCTCATTTCCTCATTCTCCACCAACTTCCAGTGCTATGCAGATGAGATACCACTCTTTTTCAAACTCTCTGCTGACCCTCTTGTATCTTCCATCATCCCTGACTGCCTATCTGCCATCCAGTCCTGGTGTACTTCCAACAATCTCTGCCTCAATGCCAGCAAGACTGAGATCATTCCCATTGGGACGCCTGCTCCCTCTTTTTAAGCCTCATTCTTGCCATTCTCTATGGGCTCTCCCCCTGATCCTTCTTCTGCAGCCAGAAACCTTGGAGCAATCTTCGACTCCTCTCTCGCCTTCCTCCTTCACACTCAGGACATTGCCAAGAAGTCCCAATTTCAACTCTTCCATCTCAAAGGAATTCTCCTGTTTCTCATGTTCCCCCAGAAGCTCAATGTTACCCGAGCCCTGGTTCTCTCTAGGCTTGACTACTGCCATAGCCTTCTCCTGAATCTACCTTCTTCCACTTTACAACCCCTCCAGTTAATAGAGAATAGGGCAGTGAGACTTATCTTTGTCCTTAAACTCAGGGACCCATTATCTCCTGACCTAAAAACTCACTGGCTCCCGGTTGTGGCACAGATTAAATTCAAATCCCTCTGCATCATCCACAAGGCTGTCTGGGGTCTGGGACCATGCTATCTGCAACTTTCTCTTACTAAATACTCTACCTCTAGACATCTATGGTCCTCTGGCACCAACTCTGTGTGAAGCATTTCGCTAAACAGAGGGCCGGTGGCTGATCACTTTTTTTCAGCTGGCTCCCTCTTATGGAACAATCTCCCCCTCCCTCTGCGTCTTGAGCAGGACTTCCTCAAATTCTGTAAACTACTTAAGACTTTCCTCTTCACCTTCTCTTTCCCTTTGTCCCTCCTCTACTAATCCCACAGTGTTGTGATTGGTGGCCGGAGCCCTGATGTATCCCTTGGGGACCTGGCCTCCCATACCCAATCTCCCCATCCTCTGTCTACCTCTCAGCACTTGCCTCAGCACCCACCAGCCTCAATCATGTAGGCCTGAACTTAGATTCATCATTTCAGCATGCACAAGTTACTGTGGGTTTGAACTGATACTGGAGCCCAGGGTGTGAAATACATTACTGCACTCAAGAGTGTGAGTCTCAGGCAGAATTAAATAGATGCCAATGCACAGAGCACATGCTTGACATTGCAATTTGATTGAGGATGATATTTCAATGAACTGAGCTGCACTAAATATAATACTAATATAATCTAACATACTAATTAACCCAACCCCAGTTAACATGTACCTGAACCCCTTAATAACATTTGGTGCAAATTAGTCCATGATGAAATAAGCTGGATGAGGATTGGAAACATGCATGATGCTTTGGAAATGAGAATTTAAATGTGCAGGCTGAATCTGCGCTGGGTGATAAACTAAATAAATGTGAAGATCCTTTGTACTGAAAACAGGGCATTGCATTAGAGCAGGAAGTGCAAGAGAAATGTATTGTGTGTTCTCCAGCAATGAAATCACTTGCCATTTCAGTGGAATGATCTGCTCAAGGTGAGGTGTTTTCCTTGATTGACAAAGGGGTTTGACAAAAATGGTTTTGAGACAGACTATCAGTCATTTCTCTTCGGGCGCTGGGAGATGAAGGAGAAGAGGGCTGGCTAGGCAGACGGAGTTCAGTACTGGCAAGCTGTCTGATGCTGAAGCAGTCCCTATCTCAGTTGACCCTGTGCGAGGCAGGCGGAAAGATTGGGGAAGATTTGTATGCTAAAATGAATCAGAAATACTGCCAACAAATTCTAGGTAAATATGAAGTGAGGGGCTGCTGTTGTGAATTAGACCAGTTAGTCTAGGTTAAGTAGTTCACTTCGTATTAGGTGCTGTCTATTTGTAATGTGAATGTAATACTGCGTTTATATTTCTCATAGTCTTACTGTGTTTTTTTTTAAGTGTATTTCTCTTGCCAAGTTCCACAATGCCAAGGACAGTTGGCAGGGCTTTGCACAGATAAAACGCTGAAAGCTATTACAAGAATAAATGTACTTGCACTATGAAGTATCATGTGGGCATAAGTGTCCCTGTTTAATTAGCATATTTCAATTTTACGATATAAACAGATTAGAAAAGTAACTTAGGGGCCGATTCATGGAATAATTGTGCACCGAAATCGGCGGCGCAAGTGAGAAAAATCCAGCGCACGCGTGCGAATCGCACGCAAGCCATTCATGGAAGTCTGTGCACATGTTTTTCCTGGGAGCTGCGCCGAAACCACGCGTGGTGCACACATAACTGCGACATCCCAATCCCCATGCGTGACGCACACAGCAAAAGCACACAACGTGTAGCGCACACATCAAAAACGGGTGGAACATGCGGAATGGGGAACAACGTGTGAAAATGAGGGCGTAACTGGGGAAGTACTGCTGGGAAATACACGGAACGCCCACATGCACGTAAACAGCACATATTCATGGAATCGAATAGGGGGAACCCACGTACAACAAAAGACATGCACAGGCATAAACACGTCCGCCACACGAAGGCAGGCGGAAGTGACCCTGTGCAGTATAAAAGTGCGCGCAAACAACAAACATATATATACAGCTACAATGAATGTCCCATTTCTCGCAGCAGTGATTGTGGGACACTGCAGGAGGAGTAGAATAGTCAGGTCCCGCATTTTTTTGCCCAGGACCAGTCTTTTTAGGATGCCTGATGACGAGGTCTATGGCAGGTATAGGTTTCCACCTCATATCATGCTCCCAAGCACTGAGCCCCTTGGAAAAGGTGCTCAATGTCCTGCATTTTTTGGCCACTGGGTCATTTCAGTGGACAACTGCCATAGTTGGGGGTGTCTCACAGCCCACGCAGTCACGCTGCCTACACAAGCTGTTGGCAATCATGACTGCTCGCCCCTCAGTCCGCAGGCACATATACATGCCCAGAACACCCGCAGAAAGGCAGGCCGTGGTCCAGGACTTTTACAGGGTGGCACACTTCCCCAAAGTGCTTGTGCCATAGATTGCACCGATGTGGCCCTACGTCCACCTAGGGCCACTGAGAACATCTACCGCAACCGCAAGCACTGGCATTCCATGAACGTACAGGTTGTATGCAATGCCCATGGAATCATCACCTCTGTCTATGCAAACTATCCTGGGTCTACCCATGACAATTTCATATACAGATTGTCCACCCTGAGCCGGGACCTGGAAGCTGGGAAGCAGGGCAACACATGGCTCATTGGTGAGTAGAAATGTCTGTGCACATGCATGCATGTCACACACAGACAAATACACAAACCCTAAAATGACAACCATCATCACCTCCTCAGGGGACAGTGCCTACCCTCTGAGCACCCACATGATGACACCAATACGGAACCCCACCACACCACCCCAGGTAAGATACAACACAGCCCATATTGCAACCAGGGCCATAGTGGAGCGCACATTCGGAGTACTCAAGTCACACTTTCACTCCCTTGACCACTCTGGCGGCCAGCTACTATATGCACCCCAAGTAGTGTGCAGAATCATTGTGGCAGCATGTGTCCTGCACAATGTTGCAACACGGCGGGTCATACCGGTAGACATGGTGGTGGCCCCACATCCCCAACCACATGCACAGTCACTGCTCATGGGAGGGGAAATGGCACGTGGCGAGGCAGCCCTGAACCAGCACGTGGCCACATTTTTCACCTAAACTCCCACCCATGTGGAGTGCACACAGGCCTGGCAGATACCAGGTGACAATCGATGATGACAAAGAGACAGTCAACTGTCACAACCATACCACTCTGAGAATGTTTCAACGGAAGTGCTACATTGTGTGCATCCCTAGCTACTTAAACATAACCAATCCGGTGTGACAAAAAGGGACACATGCAAGGGGCATATCCCACCACCCCCTGCAATACAGGCCATGAAAATCACTGGTATGTAACCCAAACTCTTCCAACCCCCATGACCCCTGTCCTCCATGCCATGCCATGGCATGCAACAGCTAAACAAACAACCAAATGCACAACACATGACACTATCGTCATTAAGTGCAACATGATGAATGTAAACAGGCACGAGACATTCACACCTGACATAGAACCTGATAAACTCACTTGGCAAAAATCTCCCACACATACAAAAGGGGGCATCATGAGTATGGCGGTATGCCATAGACGGTGCTGGTAAGTCACTGGCACCGCCATATTACGAGTAACCCTGGTGGGTAGCGGGCTGTGTGGTGGTCGCCAGAGCTGCACCTGCAGCCACCACTACTGGTGGGCCCATGTCAGTACATGTTACTGACTGTCGGGTCGCAAGAGTGCCAGGGTCGGGTGCAACAGCAGCATCACCTGGAGCCACAGGGGGTGGTGGCATGGCTGCACCAGTATGTGGCTGGACATCCTGCCCCTGTGGTGCACCCCTGCCTCTTCCCGCTCTGCCCTTGCCACCCTGGACT
Source organism: Ambystoma mexicanum (assembly GCF_040938575.1). NCBI lineage: Eukaryota > Metazoa > Chordata > Amphibia > Caudata > Ambystomatidae > Ambystoma > Ambystoma mexicanum. The sequence goes on from NC_090928.1 coordinate 745,923,143, forward strand.
CCACGTATTTCCTGGTCACCACGGCCACATGCCCGACCACTCCCAACACTGGCAGAACGCCCAGCTGGGCCCCCCTTAACCTTTGGTGGCCCCCCCAACCATGACATGGATGTACTAATGCCAATGGGAGGTGCACTGAACAATTTTCCTGGTCAATTGGGGTGAAAGGGGCAGGGTACGTGATTGTAGATGCACCCCTGTGCTCCTGCAAGGCTGCCTGTGGACCCTGGGGATAAATGATGGTCACGCAATGCTCCAGCACCCCTAAAATAGAAGAAAAAGATATATGCAACCCCTGTAGCCCATGTGCATGTAAAAAACCTCACATACTATGCTGTGTCACCCAGGAACACAAAAAAGCATACGCGATTAACACATGGGCTACTATGACCTCAATAAATGGGGTACGCGACAAACAGGGGCACCAGCAGTGGGAAAAATAGCGTGCAATAGCGTGCACGGCTCACCGTCTGCCTTGCGTGGAAAAGAAATATGCATAGACACTGTAACCACTGTGAAGTTATTGCGTGTGAACCTCCAAAGTAGGAAAAACACACGCGTCAGTCTCCACTGAAAGCACGTACAGCGCACTGCAGACCCGCACAGATCATTAACACATGCAGAAGGAAACGCCCGTGTGCATTACGTCACTTATGCGCTTATGCGCTAAGGGCCTTTCCTCGATTTTCAAGCTGGCCACGCGACAACATACTGAAGATCACGCTCCTGCCCAGAAGGCCATTTTCCTGCCCCCCAGAGCCCTGAGCAGCCTCCCACAAGCCACCTGCTGCTGCCTGCCTGCCTCCTACCCATGTGCCCTGCTATTTGGTGCCTGCACATCAGCCATCTGCAGGGGTCCAGTTGCTGTAACCACCCTGCTGGCACAGAAGACGCCTGACTGCTGTTCCATCGCTCCACAACCCAGCCCCAGACCCAGTTGCCCACCCAATACTGCCTCGGGGGTTGCCATGTTGGGGCAAACACCATCTGAGACCACTGGCAACCCCCAGCCAGAGAGGCAGAGGGCTGTCAGCTTCTCAGCCACAGAAGTTGGCATCCTGGTGGAGCAAGTCCTGGGGCAATATGATGCCCTCTTCAGATGAACGTGTGCCAACAAGGATAGACGGAAGAGGACCTGGTTGGACATCATGGTTGCCATCAACACGGAGGGGGTGGCAAACCGCGACTTGAAACACATCCAGAAGCGCTGGGAGGACTTCAGATCCAGGACCCTCATGAAGGCCTGGCGTCTCTTGCATGCAGCTGATACAGTGGGGCACCAGGTCCAACTTACCATCGACCGGATGAGGTTCCTGGAATGCATCAACCCTGTGCTTCACCACCAGGTCTTAGAGAAGTAGACCCGTCTGGAATCGAGCGGTGAGTTTCTGGGCTATCCCATTCCACACAGTGCATGGTGAGGTGTGGCGGGAGTGTGCAGCTTGGACATATGTCTGACATGGTCCATGTATAGATGTGTGTGTGCAGGGACATGGCCGTGCTGCATGTGAGTCCAGTCATGTGTGATGCACATCAATGGTGTATGTGTTCCAATGTATGATTCCCAACTGCATGTGGAGATGCACACATGTTTGCATTTCTGTGTATATACTATGCCATGGTTGGGGTGTGACACATGGATGCTGGTCCCACCTTCATGTACGTGCACAGTGTACATGTGCGTGTGTGTTCTTGGCATGTGTGTGACTGTGAGACGCCATGGATGCATGTGACGCGGACATGTGGGTACCTGATTGGCAGATTTGACTTAGTTGCCGATGATTGCCATGTGACAGGTGGTGGAGATGTACAGATGCATGTCTGTCTGGTGGCGTGTGTGTGCATGTGATCGGCACTCACCATGTTGCTTGTGACGTCATGCCAACCTTTGGTTGTTCATGCAGTTACGTGTGTATGGATACTGATGCCTGTTGCACGATACCAGTTTATTTGTGCATGTGTGTGGGTTTCTAATGATATGAGTGTTGGGGAGTGTGATGTCATCTGTGAAGTTTGACATTGCCACTCATGTGCAACTGTCATGTGTGTATCAGACCATTGTACAGTGCCCCGATGCCTGTGTTCTATCTCTCCCTGTCTGCAGCATTGACTGATGAAGAGGGCAGAGACTGTGCTGTGGAGCACAGAGGCAGGGATGCCACCGCCAGCCGGAGACGCAAGGTCCAGCTCCCCTCCCAGGTAATCATATCTTCTGGGAGTGAGGAGTCTGGTGCCACGTCCATGGTCGCCGCTGCAGAGGGAAGGTCCAAGAGACTGAGGTTGGAGGTGGACTCCTCGGCAGCAGAAGGGGCAGCAGAATCATTCAGGTTGGCTGGGGATTTGGTTGAGGAGGAGGCCGTGACAGCCCTACACACGGGGCCTGGAAGGGGGGATTCCACTGGTGTTAGTGGTGCAGTCCAGGGGCAGGGACAGGAGGCAGCACAGGCCGTCGCGGAGGTGCCTGTGTGTAATCCTGTGCCCAATCCTGTGACTGCATCATCCGGCACCAGCAGGGATGCCTTCGTCCAGACCCGTTTTCAGGGAGGGGATGCATGAACAACAACTGGCCTTCGCCTCCATGCGGACGTGGCAATCCGTGACCGGATTGAGTCTGTCCTAGCTGGGTTAGTGTTGCATGCACGTGGTATTCGGGATGACGTGCAAGGTTCTCGTCAGGACAATGCACATCATTTTCGAATACCTGTTTGGGCGCGTCGACCTACTAGGACAGGTCGTCGGCACTGGGTTCATCCGTGTGCTGGAGGGTCTTGCGACCCCATCCTAAACTGAACCCCTATGTGCTAGTCGTCCTCTGTGCCGTCTTCCCACTCAAGTATCACCTGGGCCCCCTGTGGAGCTGCCCCTGAGCCAGCGGCCAGGGTAGTAGAGAACACATCCCTGCCACAGTTGGGAGTCGGAGGTCCAGCAGGGGTGGCCACCCCACCAACTGGACCCCAGCAAATGGAGGACATGCAGGCATCAACAAGCAGGGCATGTGCACGACAGCGCTGGGGGATTCCATCAGCCTGGAGGCCAATGTGGTGCCAGAGGCTCAGCGTGGGAGGCATCATGGCTCGGGCCATCAACATCCCGGAGGCAGGCATCGGCCAAGGGGCAGCAGGACCCAGGACTGGGAGTGTCTTCTGTGTGGCAGCGGTTGGGTCAGAAGATAGATGCAGAGCTGTGGCGGGCAGAGAGGACACGGCTCAGGATGGCCATGGCAGAGAACTCCATGAACCGGGCTTTCAGCCGGGCGGAGTGCCTCGAGGAAACTCGCAGGGAGTTTGTGATACCATGGCTGCATCCCTGCGAGACCTCGAGGCCAGGGAACAGGCAGGGACATCATTTAGGGGTCGCCAGAGATCGCAACTGCAACCTCTGGGATCTTTCTTGCAACCTCTGGGGTCTCCCTTGCGACCTCTGTCTAAAAAAAAAAATTATAATCATTTTTTTTTTTTTCGTAATGCAAGCTCCTGGGCTGGGGCCAGCACCATGTGGCTCTTTACTTCTGGAGTAGCTGGCTTTCTTGTTCAGGCCCCTTTAAAAAAAAAAAAAAGAAAAATAAGAACAGGAGTGCCACAAGTCTAACACTTTCAGAACTGAACCTAAATAAGAAAGAATAGGAATACCAAATAATGTGTCTTTCTGGAATTCTATACAATAATTGCTAGACTCATCAAAGGTTTATTTCAGGCAGACTTCGGGGGGCGAGTCACTGATTTAGTCTGTTCTTAAATGCCTCAACTCAGTCTTTCATCCTTCTGAGGTCGATAAATGAGTACCAACACAGGTTGGGTGATATTGGGTGTACATTTTTTCTATATAAAGCGCTAAGGCGTAAGTGCTATATAATAACACATTATTATTTGGTCATGGACGTTTGCTTGCATTCACAGTAATTTAGTAATATGGGCCTATATACACTGATCTTAATGATACATATGGCGATCCATTCTTGTATGAAATGTACATCACATTATAGTGATATTGTAACCATATTTTTTGTAGTGTACAATGCTATGTGATACCACTTCCTGTTTTGTCAACAGGTGAAAGGTCGTGTTCCATCGCTTCCCGCGATATCACTTCTGGTCTGGGTCAAATGACATCACTTCCTGTGATGTCATCAGGGGGTAAAGGGTCATCTGATGTCACTTCCGCTACCCCTGGCATTTTGGTGAAATTACGTCCCTGGGAACAGGCCCGCCTCCAGATGATCAACGTGGAGTTCGATGATGCCCTGGCCCGGAACATCACCAAGTTAGCTGTGGAACTGGCCCGCCACCTTTGTACATAGTTCTTTAGACATAGGTTTCCTTTTATTTTTTTTATTTTTTTATTATTTGGAGTGCCTGGACTTTGCTCCACCTTTTTGTACATAGTTATGTTTTTTATTGGTTTTTGTATAGGTTTTCTTTCTTCTGGGGATCATGGACCCTTGTGACTTTCTTTGTCAATAGCTGTAGACATGTACATGCTTTCTTTCTTTTCTTGGACCCATGGAGTAATGTTTTTTTTTTTTATTTTGACCTTTGGATTTCATTTCTTGGACATTGGCGATGGACTACTTTTGATTTGGCTTTACATGGATCTCACTTTTTTCTTGGATTTGATTTTTTTTATCATACTGACTCTGAATAATTTCCATTTTCATGTGTGCTTTTGATTTTGAGTTTACATGTTACATTTAATACATTTATTGGATCTATATTATTTGTGTGGTCTTATCTCATTCTTTCGTGCATGTCTCTATGAGCATTGGCTAAGTCATGTGTTGCCACGGTGTGGCTCTGTAGGACATGTATTCATGGGCATGCTGGTTCTTTTCAGACTCTCATGGCATGAGTAATTTACTCGGTTGTGTGTTTGTACTGGGGTTTCGGGTGGTGAGATTTGGGTTGGCATTAGGGCCATAGGTCTGTATTGTTATGATGTGGTGTTTGGGGGGACATGAGTCGGGGCCTGCTGGCAGGTTGCCGTCAATGGGGGTGCGGTGGGGGGACATGTGTCGGGGCCTGCTGGCAGGTTGCCGTCAATGGGCTGGGGTGGGGGGACATGTGTCAGGGCCTGTTGGCAGATTGACGTCAATGGGGGTGGGGTGGGGGGACATGAGTCGGGGCCTGCTGGCAGATGTCCCTCACTGTGGGGGGACATGTGTTGGGGCTCACAAGTGTATGGTGCCATGGGGGCTGCCCACAAGGCATGGTCAGGGGTTGCAGGGGTCCCCGCTGTGGTGTGGGCTGCCTGCGGGGCATGGTCACAGTGGATGAGCTGCATGCGAGGCATGACCAGGGGTGATGGGCTGGCTGCGGGGTGTGCCCTGGGATGTAGGTTGGTCCCCTGTGGTGTGGGCTGCCTGTGGGCCATATGGAGGGGGGAGGATTGGTGGATTACCAGAAGTATAGATTTCTAAGGCCTTTCCTAAACCTGCAAAGGTTTTGTGGGGTAGATAAGGAGTGGTAGGTTGAGGCCTGTGGTCGGCGGTGTAATAAAAGGTGATGATGCGCACATACCACAATATGTGGGTTGCCTGCAGGGTAGGGTCATGTTCAATGTCCGGTGGATAATACCAGCTTCTCCTGCCGGCTGTGGGGACATCCGGGAAATAGGTTGTGGCCCATCCAATCTGAAGAAATGGTCGGAGGCCCTCCTCCAAAGCACATGGGGAGGTGCAGATAGTGGGTGATGGCGGTGAGCATCTTCAAAGGGGGCACAAGCTTCCAGATCTAATAGATGTTAAAGGCACTATTCTGCATACTGCAGCCCCTCAACTGTGAGGTGGTCAGGTAGGAGGTGAGGCAACGTGGTGTCCCAGGATATGTGGGAATTATGTTGATAATGTGCAATAGACAAAGCTGAAATGCATATTGATAAATTGAGTGCCACAATGTTTCAGAAATTAGCTCAGTGTGTTAAGCACTCATTTCGGAGACATGTGTTGCTATAAAAACGTAACATGCCATCCGTATGGTGAGGGTCTAGAAATTGGTTTGGTCGGATGGGGGTGCTTTAAAACCAAGACAATCACCTCCAACGATGAGCATAAACTGTTAGTCCAGGAGGTGAATAAGTATGAAAATTCAAGACTGTGGAACCAAAGCCTTCATGCTTGTGTCCTGGCTTTGCTAGCATATGATGCAGTGATCCTGGTCAAAACATCTAATATCTCATATTACTGTGCTATCTTCTGTGAGGTTTGCCTCCTCACATGCTGGTGGCATTGGTTAGCCCATTACTTGATTTGGGCATCTCATTTAATCTTGTGTTGCCTAACCTCTGAAATTGCCCGTTACCTAAACATTTCAAAACTGTCAGTCCCTCAGAGTGATTCTTTCTCAGGGTAGGATCTTCAAAAAAACTTCATTCATGGTTTCACTGACTTAAGTGTGCATCCACTATGATAGTGAGCATTTTTATATTGCACACCAGAGGCACTTGTTCTTTTGATCTCTAATGGCAACACTATTTGAAAACCACGTCTCACTTCTAATCTCAGTCTGTCTGGATACAGATACCTTCCTGGTAGCATTTATTTGTTTATTTTTCTTTATTATTTGAATTTGTAAAGCGCCAAACTGCCCTCGGGCATCGTGGCGCTGTTAAGAAGGCTTACTTAGTTACATAAGTGCATTTGAACATACATGTTACATAGGTACATACATGTTACTTCATACAATTCCAATAAGTGCTTGACAGTGGTTACATAGATTGATGGGCAAGTATATGGTGCCAGCCACATCTTACACAACGGCAGCTACATAAAGTTGCGAGGTCAACATCGGTAGACAAGAGCATGGCGCCAGCCACATGTTGCATGGCGGCAGCTACAGACAGTTGCGTGATCGAAATTAGTATGCATATACATGTGCCAACCAAAAGTTACAAGGCGGCAACAACACATATTTGCTTGGTCAATGTCAATGGGTAAGTGCATGGTGTGGCCAGCCCCTTGTTTGACGGTGGCAAGTGCATACTAGTACATAGGTTTCCAATCAACGGGTAATAACGTGGAGCAAATCTCAGGGTATGGCGGGCAGCTACAGACACTTACTGGGGTGGAGGGAGAGGGGGTGGCACAGGCGACTAACGGGGGTGGGTGGGGGTGTGCAGGAATACAGGGGACAGCGGAGGGGTTGGGGGAGTGCAGGCATACAGGTGGCAGCGGACGAGTGGGGGAGTGCAGGCATACAGAGGGCAGTGGAGGGGTGGGTGTATGCAGAGGGGTGGGGAGAGTGCAGGCATACAGGGGGCAGCAGAAGGGTGGCTGTATGCGGAGAGGTGGGGGAGTGCAGGCGTACAGGGGGCAGCAGAGGAGTGGGGGGAGTGCAGGCATATAAGGGCAGTAGAGGGGTGGGGAGGAGTGCAGGCATACAGGGGGCAGCGGAGGGGTGAGGCAGAGTGCAGGCATACAGGGGGCAGCAGAGGGGTGGGTGTATGCGGAGGGGTGGGGGGACTGCAGGCATACAGGGGGCAGCAGAGGGGTGGGAGGAGTACAGGCATCCAGGGGGCAAGGAGGGGTGGGGGGGTGCAGGCCTACAGGGGGCAGCAGAGGAGTGAGGGGGAGTGCAGGCATACAGGGAGCAGTGGAGGGGTGGGGGAGTGCATGCATACTGGTGACTGTCATACCATGGTGGACAGGGGTAGACAGGGGCCTTAGGATCGGGCCTTTAGTGGAAGGGCCGGCCAAGCCTGCCGGCTTCTGGTAGGCTGAACTAGAATGGCCACCAGCCAATCCAGGAGGGCAGAAGGACAGAGCCCCAGGCACTCCAGTGCTTAGGGGAGGGTGGCCATGTTGGAGTGGCAGGTCAGCAAAGGAAGCAGTGCACAGGTAAAGCTTCCGAGCGACCTTGCAGGCGCAAAACAGTTCCCCCAAGCACACAACATGCTGCAGAATGCAGCGCAACATGATGCACACATGAATCCAGTTATTAGGTCCCAAAATGTGCACGATTGTATGTGCGACATTTGGATGCCCAAGGGGCTGCTCTCACCAGCTGATCATGAGGGAGATTTGTGGCGGCATTATGGAGAAGTGTGGGAGGCACCAGCAGATTCCACGGATCAGGAGAAAGAAAGAAGAAAGTAAAATGTATGTCTTTGTGTCGGGCCATGATCGGGCCTTTGGTGGGAGGGCCGGTCAAGCCTGCCGGCATTTGGTAGGCTGAATTAGAATGGCCACCAGCTAATCAAGGAGGGCAGAAGGTCAGAGCCCCAGGCACTCCAATGCTTAGGGGAGGGCGGCCATGTTGGAGTGGCAGGCCAGCAACGGAAGCAGTGCACAGGTAAAGCTTCCGAGCGACCTTGCAGGCGCAAAACAGTTCCCCCAACCACACAACATGCTGCAGAATGCAGCGCAACATGATGCACACATGAATCAAGTTATTAGGTCCCAAAAAGTTCAAGATTGTATGTGCGACATCTGGATGCCCAAGGGGCTGCTCTCACCAGCTGATCATGAGGGAGATTTGTGGCGGCATTATGGAGAAGTGTGGGAGGCACCAGCAGATTCCATGGATCAGGAGAAAGAAAGAAGAAAGTTAAATGTATGTCTTTGTTTTCGGGCCATGATCGGGCCTTTGGTGGGAGGGCCGGTCAAGCCTGCCGGCATTTGGTAGGCTGAATTAGAATGGCCACCAGCTAATCAAGGAGGGCAGAAGGACAGAGCCCCAGGCACTCCAATGCTTAGGGGAGGGCGGCCATGTTGGAGCGGCAGGCCAGCAAAGGAAGCAATGCAGAGGTAACGCTTCTGGGCGGCCTTGCAGGCGCGAAACAGTTCACCCAAGCACACAACATGCTGCAGAATGAAGCGCAACATGATGCACACATGAATCAAGTTATTAGGTCCCAAAAAGTTCAAGATTGTATGTGCGACATCTGGATGCCCAAGGGGCTGCTCTCACCAGCTGATCATGAGGGAGATTTGTGGCGGCATTATGGAGAAGTGTGGGAGGCACCAACAGATTCCACGGATCAGGAGAAAGAAAGAAGAAAGTTAAATGTATGTCTTTGTTTTCGGGCCATGATCGGGCCTTTGGTGGGAGGGCCGGTCAAGCCTGCCGGCATTTGGTAGGCTGAATTAGAATGGCCACCAGCTAATCAAGGAGGGCAGAAGGACAGAGCCCCAGGCACTCCAATGCTTAGGGGAGGGCGGCCATGTTGGAGCGGCAGGCCAGCAAAGGAAGCAATGCAGAGGTAACGCTTCTGGGCGGCCTTGCAGGCGCGAAACAGTTCACCCAAGCACACAACATGCTGCAGAATGAAGCGCAACATAATGCACACATGAATCCAGTTATTAGGTCCCAAAATGTGTGCGATCGTATGAGCAACATTTGGATGATCATGAGGGAGATTCATGGCGGCATCATGGAGAAGTGTGGGAGGCACCAGCAGATCCCACAGAGCAGGAGAAGGAAAGAAGAAAGTAAAATGAATATCTTCGTGTCGGGCCAGGATCGGGCCTTTGGTGGGAGATCTGGCCAAGCCTGCCAGCTTCTGGTAGGCTCAATTAGAATGGCCACCAGCCAATCCAGGAGGGCAGAAGGACCGAGCCCCATGCACTCCAGTACTTAGGGGAGGGCAGCCATGTTGGAGTGGCAGGCCAGCAAAGGAAGCTGTGCAGAGGTAAAGCTTCTGAGCGGCCTTGCAGGCGCAAAACAGTTCCCCCATGCACACAACATGCTGCAGAATGCAGCGCAACATGATGCACACATGAATCAAGTTATTAGGTCCCAAAATGTGCGCAATCATATGCGCAACATTTGGATGCCCCAAGGGGCTGCTCTCACCAGCTGATCATGAGGGAGATTCGTGGCGGCATCAAGGAGAAGTGTGGGAGACAGCAGCAGATCCCATGGAGCAGGAGAAGGAAGGAAGAAAGTAAAATTAATGTCTTCGTGTCGGGGCCAGGATCGGGCCTTTGGTGGGAGGGCCGGCCAAGCCTGCCGGCTTCTGGTAGGCTGAATTAGAATGGCCACCAGCCAATCCAGGAGAGGGGAACGACAGTGCTCCAGGCACTCCAGTGCTTAAGGGAGGATGCAAAGTTGGAGTGGCAGGCCAGCAAAGGAAGTAATGCAGAGGTAAAGCTTCCGAGCGGCCTTGCAGGCACAAAACAGTTCCCCCAAGCACACAACATGCTGCAGAATGCCATGCAACATGATGCACACATGGATCAAGTTATTAGGTCCCAGAGTGTGCGCGATTGTATGTGCGACATTTGGATGCCAAAGGGGCTGCTCTCACCAGCTGATCATGAGAGAGATTTGTAGCGGCATTATGCAGAAGTGTGGGAGGCACCAGCAGATCCCACAGAGTAGGAGAAGGAAAGAAGAAAGTAAAATGTATGTCTTTGTGTCGGGCCAGGATCGGGCCTTTGGTGGGAGGGACGGTCAAGCCTGTCGGCTTCTGGGAGGCTGAATGAGAATGGCCACCAGCCAATCCAGGAGGGGAGAAGGACAGTGCCCCAGGCTCTCCAGTGCTTAAGGGAGGACCGCAAAGTTGGAGTGGCAGGCCAGCAAAGGAAGCAGTGCAGACGTAAAGCTTCCGAGCGGCCTTGCAGGCGCAAAACAGTTCCCCCAAGCACACAACATGCTGCAGAATGCCGTGCAACATGATGCACACATGGATCAAGTTATTAGGTGCCAAAGTGTGCGCGATTGTATGTGTGACATTTGGATGCCCAAGGGGCTGCTCTCGCCAGCTGATCATGAGAGAGATTTGTAGCGGCATTATGGAGAAGTGTGGGAGGCACCAGCAGATCGCACAGAGCAGGAGAAGGAAAGAAGAAAGTAAAATGGATGTCTTTGTGTCGGGCCAGGATCGGGCCTTTGGTGGGAGGGCCGGTCAAGCCTGCTGGCTTCTGGTAGGCTGAATTAGAATGGCCACCAGCTAATCCAGGAGGGCAGAAGGACAGAGCCCCAGGCACTCGAGTGCGTAGGGGACGGTGGCCATGCTGGAGTGGCAGGCCTGCAAAGGAAGCAATGCAGAGGTAAAACTTCTGAGCAGCCTTGCAGGCGCAAAACAGTTCACCCAAGCACACACCATGCTGCAGAATGCAGCGCAACATAATGCACACATGAATCCAGTTATTAGGTCCCAAAATGTGCGTAATCGTATGCACGGCATTTGGATGCCCCAAGGGGCTGCTCTCACCAGCTGATCATGAGTGAGATTTGTGGCGGCATCATGAAGAAGTGTGGGAGGCAACAGCAGATCCCACGGAGCAGGAGAAGGAAGGAAGAAAGTAAAATTCATTTCTTTGTGTCGGGGCCAGGGTCGGGCCTTTGGTGGGAGGGCCGGCCAAGCCTGCCGGCTTCTGGTAGGCTGAATTAGAATGGCCATCAGCCAATCCAGGAGGGGAGAAGGACAGTGCCCCAGGCACTCCAGTGCTTAAAGGCATGTCCAGTAAAATGTTTTATTGTCCCTACGGGTCGGCCATGTCTTTTTTAAGCCTAAGTGGCTCGATTTTAGAAAACTTTCCTATGGACCTTACCTAGTTTTCGTCCATTAAACGCACGTGAAAACAGGCACCAGAGAGCCGCCATTTTGTGCTAATCCTATCACTTGCCGCATCGTCCTGGTTGACCTGCTTCTGTGGCACTAAATCAAATCCCCCGCCCCTGATCCTGACATTATCAAAACATTCAGATTCCCCGCCTCTCTCCGTGACGTTACTGTGCTGCGTAGGAAAACGCGCCCAGTCATCTTCTACACGACTCCACACAGAACCCGGAAACCAACACAGACCATCTCACAACACAACGCGCCACAATTCGGAATATGAAACTGTACTTTAAAATCAAACAGCAACACGGTACATTTGGTAAAGTACATTTATTTGACATTAAATGTTTATAGAATATTCAGCAATTGCCATATGAACTCCGAAAGCCATTTATTTTCTTTTATCTGTATCCGCAAATCTGTCTAAGTTTATATTGAGTCACGCGCTGTTCCTTTATGGTACACAGGGTGTTGCTTTTCGTTAAAAGAAGCACTTTGGAAGCACGGTGAACCGCAAGGCTGTTCCATCAACTAGGCACTAGTCCATCGTAAAGGTTGATATGTTGCTTCTAGCCACTAGTACAGCGTAAGGGCATGTGGGCCCTTGGCGATCGTCCCATAAAATTGTTAGTGTGCTCCAGTTGTTCACACGAAGCTGCAGGTGTCTATCGAAGAATCCGTCTGCCGGTATCTCAAACCGATGACAGTAGCAGAACGGGATCAAATACCTGTTATGAAAACAAAAAAATTGTTTTATTTATTACGGCCGATCAGAAACTATTTGCTTGCAAGGATAGTTCAAAGGAGTATGTTCGGCTCTAAAATCAATGCGAAAAGTAACAAAATAAATCGAGGCCAACACACAATGAGAAACGACAGTTAGTCTACATGCGTGTGGAATGATATGATATATGATATGGCATTTGTAACACGCATATACACAAGTGTTTTAAGGCGCGACGAGGCATGGGGGGAACAAGGGCAGACAGACAACGATCCTACTAGGCCAGGTGTCTTTCAGATCGCGCAAGGGGAACGGGAGAGGGGGGTAAAAGTGCTGTACATGGTTAGTAGAATACAAGATAAATAATAGGGCCAGCTGGTGGCAAGTGCAAGGTAAATGCCGGGAGAAGGGGCTGAAGGATACAGTGACAGTCCCGTAGTGCAGGTAGGCAGTGCAGGGAAAAGTGGCTGGGCCAAGGACCGAGATCGGTGAGATCTGTGGACCTGCATGCCCATGTGCCCACTACGAACACGTTTTCCTTGCTTTTCCTAGCTCTTCATTCATTCATTTGTTCATGCATCCATTCATTAATTCTTCATTCCGGTATAAAAGCGTCTAAAGATTTACTCACATTATATTTGAAATTTCCATTGTGTCTCTGCGTAATGCAGTCTGTAAATCCGACCGTGCTCTTGACAACGATTTTTCGTATAATGAACTAAAATGAAACTCGGTCTAGTTTCTGAATTTTCTGCCTTATCGTCTCTTACGTTATTGCACACCCCCTTCAAATGAAGTTCTTTTGGCATGGTCCCTGTCTCAAGGTCAAAAAACAATAGACCCTTATACTTCCAGTGCGACTTGTGGGCCTCTTCTGGGCGTGAGATGAAAATCAAAGCCGCTGTCCTTCGCATTCTTTATTTGCAACATCCCGTAGTAAAGGCATCTGTGAGAACTTGAAGTTTAGAATCCCTCTATGTAGTGCGCCACAATGTGCAAATGTGAACTAGCTTCTCTCCCAAATGCCACGGCCTGCTTGGCGCGTTCTAAGGCCCCCAATTTTGTCCCCGTTGTCTGCAAGCTTTGCAGCCCCAAAAAATCATAACTATGGAGACATTTAATTTTTGGCGGAATGTCAGGGAAAGTATAAAGTACCACAGGAGTTGAGTTAAAAGTGAGATTTATTGTTTGTTTGTTTGTTTTATTATTTGCAATACGCAAGCCTCCCCTCCGTTAACAGTGCGCAACAGTGCGCAGCATTTACATTTACATGAGATGAGACATGAGAAAAATATATACATACACATATACGAGGTGAATAGAGAGAATTCAAAGATGACACCCAGCTTGTTCGCCACCCATGATGGTGAAGGTAGGGGTTAGGGTTACAGGTACACTGTACAATAACGTTTATTTACAAAAAGACAATCGTATTGTAATTATTTAAACTGGGATTTGTACTTCACAACCAGCTGTGCTTCTGGCGAACATGGCACAGTTGCAATGTTCGGTGGCAATGGGTCACTGCTCTGCATAGAAACGTCCAAAATTCCATATCTGTGCTTCTCTAACACAGCAACAATAAGGTCTTTCACAAAGTCGAACTGCATTTCATCATAGACTGGTTTGATCACCCATTGCTTACTTCGTTTTGAAAACACCTTAGTGTAGCGAGGTATCCTTACTTTACCCCTAGTCCTAGATTGTTCACGTCCGACATTGCTGTTATGGGCCAAGACCGCTAGTAGAGTGCGATGTTTCATGCCCCGAAAGCTAAAATGCAAGCGCTTTGGCCTGTACTTTAGGCACATATTGTGGAACACCTCCAAATCTCCTGTGTGACAGAATTCTGTCAGTCCTCTCAAATCTCTTGAAAGAGTTTTGTCGAAAACAATCTTCTCAATGGCTTTGTGTGTCGGTGAAGATGGAATCAACCACTTCTTCTTCCTTGCCTCCTCTGGGGACAAAGGGTCATGTTCACATTGGAGGAAATGTAGGTTTTCTGACCAGCGGTGAACGTTGGTACAGTGGTGCATCAGTGACCGCCATTTTTCAAGTAGTATTTCCACTGACCCTTCACAAGTTTTCAAGCTCCACCAAAGATGGTTGGTGATAGACTGCGACCACTGCAAAATACTTTCAAAACCTTTTTTTTTTCCTGCAGCCGAGATTTTCTTACTGATTGATTTAGCAAGATGCCATACGTCAAATTGATGATTAATAAGCGGGAACTGCTCTCTCATTGTCTTGGCAATTGAAACGTGTCTGTCCGTGGGTATGAGGTTGATGTGCATTCCCCTTGATTGTAGATATTCCACTGATTTTATAAATCCTAGTTTCTCCATGGCCACTGAGGATGTACATTGTGTTACCTGCACGACCACCGAACTCACAATTTTCTTACTATCGATGTCCTGAAAGTGGTAGGTGCAGTACTTGGCAGAAAATCCAGGGCTGTCGCACTGTCCATCGGCGGCTAGCCTGAAACGTTTCCCTTCGAATGTACTTGCTAGAGACAATTGTTCAATTTTCCAAGCATCACTAATGGCCGGAAACAGATAATCACGTTGGTATATGTAGTACAGCGATTTAGAAATGAAATGGAGTCCCACAAACTGAAAGAAAGCCTCTAACTTTCTAAAACTGGAGCCACTAAAAAGTGATGCAGCTGCACACAGTAGATTGCCTGCTGGCATTTTCCCCAGCATTGTTTGTGCAGACCATGAGAACCTATGATTTAATCGACAGGCGGCATTTATTTTGATGTTACTGCCTTTTATTTGACGAGTTACATTAATCAATGGATTCCCACATACTTTCCCTCTAACTGAATGCCCACATTTCAGCATACTTATAATTTCCATCAAACAACTGTCGAATACAATGTATTTGCTCTCTTTCATTAGACTGTCATCCTGCGTCAACGTTGTTTCGGCCTGTGACGTTGCGGAGATTTCAACACATTGGAAAGTAATATCGCTGCGATCAAGTTCTGATGCGTCTATGGATGCTGCGGCTGGTTCATTCGCTGTCATTTCGACATCTGCTACTTCAACATTGATGGGAGAACACAACAATGTCGCCATGTTTTTGGGTGGGAATTTTTTGGCGGGTGTAGATTGTGTGAATTGATCTGCAACTACTTCAGAGCTATCTTCAATACATTCAATATCATCTTCTTGTGGTGGTGCGGTCGCACTGTAGCAATGGTCCAATGCCACTTTGCTGTATTCTCCAAACACAGTTAATTCATGTTCTGGCCATTGGACATGAGCATCTCGAGCCTGAACACGCCTCGCCTCGATTAATAGTTCCTCCATAGTGTACATGTCTGGCAAGCAACATCTCTCATTCGCTTCACTGTCTGTGTATGGATAGTTCTGACACCCACGGGTAACTAGAGGAGAGATTGGAAAAGGGATGTTCAGTTTAAACACAAGATAAAGTGTAGTCCAATTGACTGGAAAAAAACATAAAATAGTCCCCAGCACAAACATTTTTTTAAAGCTATGAACTGTTTGTAACTAACCTTTTTTTGGTTATTTTTTCTTTGCAACTTTTTTGACTCGACCTTCAACATCTGCACGCTGTAGCTCCGATTCATTTCCGCATGTCCTCCCTTCCTCTTGCGCTGCAACGACTATATTTTCTGTATCCGCATAGACAGCATGGAATGAGGCTCCATCATCTCCCTGAAACATAGTACTTTCATTACTATGTATCAAAATATTGTTAGCATAAAACACATGTGAGGACGAACACACAGGTACATCTCAATAGCCAAACACGATTTAAACATTGTGTGCAACAATCAAACGACAAGTATTCGACCAGTGATGATCTATTTCGATGGAACTGTCAGTATCCATACCTCTGGCTCTGCATGGACTGCCATGAATGGTTATATTGGAGAGGAGGCATCAGCATCTCCCTGAAACACAGTACTTGCATTAGTAAGGTTTTCAATATTGGAAACATAACACACACTTGTGGTCGACGGCACAGGTACATATAAAGAGATAACCACAAATGATGCATTGTCTAAAACAATCAAGGAAAATATAAATATGCAGATTTCATTGACTTATTTCTCCGATTCCTTTACATCTGCATCATCAAAATGGGATGTTGTGATTGTAGTGGAAGCTCCGTTGTCTCCCTGAAACACAGTACTTGCATTAGTATGGTTTTCAATATTGGAAACATAACACACACTTGGGGTCGAACGCACAAGTACATATAAAGAGATAACCACAAATGATGCATTGTCTAAAAGAATCAAGGAAAATCTAAATATGATCACATTTCATCGAGTTATTTCTCCGATTTATTTACATCTGCATCATATAAATGGGATGTTGTGATTGTAGTGGAAGCTCCGCCGTCTCCCTGAAACACAGCACTTGCGTTAATAGGGAAGAAAGTATAGCAAATGCAATCACGTTATATGATCACGCATGATGGAGCTGTCAGTATCCATACCTCGTGCTGCTGAAGAATATCTATGGATGTTGCAAATGTAGTGCGCACTTCCGAAAGCTGTTGCGCCGATTTGTATACGCATAGTCCCGCTTCCACTTCCCCTGGAATTACTTGAATTTCAGGCTCCGCATCAAGTGCAGGGGTTGACGCTCCATCAACTGCCTGAAACATAGTACTTGCATTAGTGAGGATTACAATAGTGAAAACATAACACACACCTGGGGTCAACAGCACAGGTACATATCAACGGCTAACCACGAATGAAACATTGCGTAGAACAATCAAGCGACAAGAATTCCAGCTCTGATGATGACACTCGATGGAGCTGTCAGTATCCATACCTCCTGCTGGTGAAGAACATCTAGCAATGTTGTAGATGTGGCGGACGCTTCAGCATCTCCCTGAAAGACAGTACTTGCATTAGTATGGATAACACTAATTATAACTGAAAACAAACACCAGTGGACGATAACTAAGGTGTATATCAATTGGAAAGCACTAACAAAACATTCGGTAAAATAATAAAACGATAGAATAAAACTATTACTTCACATGCATAAAACAAGTCTGTAGCGGATTAGCCCAGTAAGATTACCTGATACGCGCTAGAAGTGGTTGATAACTGCGACCACGTCAAGGATGTAGAATGTTCTTGCTTCAGATGCAAGGGATAGTCAAGAAGTTGTAAAGGTAAATTAATGATTGATAATGAAATGCCAATATTAAAAATAGCCATGTAAGGCGACAGAATACTTGAAAATTGCTCAATACAGCACAGTTCCCTGTTCCCATATATATACATTTCGTTTGTGGGTTATGAAATCGAAAAAGAATATATTGATAAATGTCATTATTCAAAAAGCTATACACTCATATCAATATCGAAATTATTACAAGGGATAGAACACCTACAATATCAATTAATCCATTCGGCTACCTACACACTACCGCAAGGCCTAAAGCTAAATCCGGACACTTGACTCACCGTTGGCAGAATGTGGACGAATAGAGTGGGAATAGCGTTTTCGAGCAATTTCCGTGTCGTTCGCCGTTTATTCTTCTTTGTTACCCAAGATGTTGTGTACATGTCCAAGGAAAAGTGCCGGCTGCAGATGCGGTATCGATCACCCCTCTTGTCCTGTAAGACCTGTTGGACTCTACTTTCCAGCTCATCCAGTGGATATCCGCAATGTCTGACCCATTCTCTTATTCGATCAACAGTTTTCGGGAATACATGCATTGTAGTGCCTTCAGATTTCGCATGGGTCTTCGAAGGGCAACCGCTAATCGAACAGGCAGGCATTGTTGATAAATCTGAAAAGTAAATATCGACATTATTATACAATCTTCATGAATAAAGATTTGATACAAAAGTAAATGAATCATACAATGATCAATGCAAGGTTTGTTTTGGTCGCCGGAACTATACCAGTTCATTATGTGCGGCTTAGTATTTGCATAAGTTGCAGAAATGTATAAATGATGTGACTAAAATCTGAACATGTGACTCGTCCCTTGGATGTTCTGTCTTGCATGAGAATGAAACATGCTTACATTATAGACTGGACCCCCGAAGGATGCAATTCGATGACAATAGACAAAGATGAAAATAAATAGATCTATTGATAGCATACCAATGGAAACTCAAGTCAATAGCAATGAGACCAATGAACATAGCACTATTATGTACTCTACTCGCAAATAGATAGAAATTTAAAAATCTGCGAAATATGACTAGGATGCATGGCCTTACCTTGACCAACAAACAGTTGGATTCAGCAAGCAGAGCAGTATGTTGCAGGAGAATAGGTGGGTGGCCACAGGTAGCACACTGATGGGTTTGCTCTAAGCGGTCACAGAAGTTCACGGATAGTAAGACGACGAGCAGATTAGCGTAGATCTCAGTGGTTGCCAGGTAGCACGTTCAGGAGTTGACTTGCACAACACAAAGATGTTCTCATGAGACATATCAAGTGGTTTATAAAGTATTAGAAACAGGGCTGTGTTTGTGAATGAAAGACGTATGTATGTCGTGGTCTTAAGGGGCGGCCTGCTTGAAGGGGAGGCCTGGCTGGAGAAACGGGGTCTGAGGAGGCCCTGTGAGCGATGACCCCTGGGCGTGGGATACCTTTTGAAGTGTACATGCTGTTTGGCACCTTGGCCGTTTGCGCCCGTGACAACCCCCCCTGCCAGAGCTCATCCCCGGGTGCGAAACGCCTTTGATAGAGGGGGTGTGATGGATGGGCCTGGGGCGTGCAGATAAGGCAAAGGAAGACTGCTGAATGGAGACACACTTATGTGGATTGCAGGGGTGCGGCCTGCTTCAAGGGGAGGCCTGGCTGGAGACACGGGGTCTGAGGAGGCCATGTGACCGATGGCCCCTTGGCGTGGGATACCTTTTGAAGTGTACATGTAGTTTGGCACCTTGGCCTTTCGCGCCCCTGACAGCGCGCATCCACTGGCGTGAACCGCCTTTGATAGAGGGTGGGTGGGATGGAGGGGCCTGGGGCGTGCAGATAAGGCACAGGCAGACTGCTGAATGGAGACACACTTATGTGGATTGCAGGGGGGCGGCCTGCTTCAAGGCGAGGCCTGGCTGGAGACACGGGGTCTGAGGAGGCCATGTGACCGATGGCCCCTTGACGTGGGATACCTTTTGAAGTGTACATGTTGTTTGGCACCTTGGCCGTTCGCGCCCCGGACAGCCCCACATGCCAGCGCTCAACCACGGGTGCGAACTGCCTTTGATAGTATATCGTTGCTTATCAATAACAAATGCCACATACCGGAGATTCTTGTGAGCACAGACCCACACTTCAACCGGTGTATTATAGTGGTCAAGACCCTAAGGCCTGTATAACCCAATGGCAATTGTTAGTATAGATATAAGTGTGACTTTTATAGAGACATAACCTACTGAAAGACTTTGAACAAGTGTTATTTAGTGCATGCATTATCGAGAATATGTTATGTTAGCTTAGATAGATAGTGACCACCCTGCTTCACAGCGACCAGACCTTCACCCATTCGGAGCACAGATGTCTGACGTCCATCCTTGAATGGAGACTCACTTGATTCATTTAAAAAATCGAAACAACCGTTGTTAAAATATATGTGGTGTTTTATTTTGTATCTTATTTTCATGACACAAAAATACAAGACTTTAAAGAGTATACAGGTCAGGTTGCAGCACAGCGAGAGAAAATCCCCTGTACTGACCGCTGTCACTCGGGAACGTTTCTCTTATGGCACGAACGGCACAGGCGGGTATCACTCTTCGAACGCGGTGTCCAAGCCTCCTGTGGAGCCACCATGTAAAGGAACAGTAGGCCACCAGCCTGTACCACCTGTGAAAAGGAATGAAACAAACTTTTTTTAAATGACCAAGATACGTTTAATAAACGTTTGTTGTCAATGAAAATTCTTGTAACTAATGGCATTCTGCACGGACAAATGCTATCTAGACAATGCACACTATTGAACGACTTTCATGCGTTACTATGATATGAATATATAATTTTGGATATAGTAGAAGAACATGAAATAGGAGTGGCATGACTAGCAGAGTATGCTTACTCGTTACTCGGATTACGAGGACGAACAGTTGTGCGAAGTTCATGCATAAGCACCATCATTATTCTCAACATGGCCCGTGTGAGGCAGGCTGCCCTGAAGTCTGGCAGCTCGGTGATGCATTGCGGTCGTGGCTCGCCTTCCAAAATATAGGCCAGGCATCCCGAGTTTTCTCGGCAGCAGCAGTTCTCGTCCTCGGTTGGCATTAGCTCGCACCGATTGCATGTGCACCAGGTGGAGATGCCGTCCATGCGACGAGGCCCAGGCTCTTCATCTGTTGAATCGTCCTCCCAACTGCCGTGCGAATCCCCATCGTTTTCGCGTGCTTCCCTTTCCAGTAGTTCCTCCTCGGTATACTCGGGCTCGTACATGTAGGGGATTATTGTAGCCATTGTGTGCTAAACAAAGTAAAATAATTTACAGAGATGGTACAGGTGTTCACATGGGCTACAAGCGGCGAAGGTAGCTGACCAGAGCACAGAAACGAGTCACAGAATACTCAAAGTAACACAGAGAGAGGAATGGAATCGAAAATCTGCTGCTGTGTGTTGGGAAACGGTCTGTTTATACTTATTGAGGAAAGAGGCGTCCTGCCATTTCCATGGCGACACGTCATTAGCTGAGGCGCAGCGATTGTTGACACGAGACCTGCTTTGGCATTGGGAAATGGGCGGTACGAGTCTGCTGATGACAGGCTCAGGGGCGGGGGATTTGATTTAGTGCCGCAGAAGCAGGTCAGCCAGGGCGATGCAGCAAGTGATAGGATTATCACAAAATGGCGGCTCCCTGGTGCCTGTTTTCGCGTGCGTTTAATGGACGAAAACTCGGGTAAGATCCATAGGAAAGTTTTCTAAAATCGAACCAATTTAGGCTTAAAAAACATGGCCGACCCGTAGGGACAATAACATTTTTTACTGGACCATGCCTTTAAGCGAGGACGGCAATGTTAAAGTGGCAGGCCAGCAAAGGAAGCAGTGCAGAGGTAAAGCTTCTGAGCGACCTTGGAGGTGCAACACAGTTCTCCCAGGCACACAGCATGCTGCAGAATGCAGTGCAACATAATGCACACATGAATCAAGTTATTAGGTCCCAAAATGTGCATGATCATATGCGCGAAATTTGGATGCCACAAGGGGCTGCTCTCACCAGCTGATCATGAGGGAGATTTGTGGCGGCATCATTGAGAAGTGTGAGAGGCAGCAGCAGATCCCACGGAGCAGGAGAAGGAGATAAAAAAGTAAAATGAATGTCTTCATGTTGGGCCAGGATCGGGCCTTTGTTGGGAGGGTCGGCTAAGCCTGCCGGCTTCTGGTAGGCTGAATTAGAATGGCCACCAGCCAATCCTTGAGGGCAGAAGGACAGAGCCCCAGGCACTCGAGTGCATAGGGGAGGGCAGGAAATGTTGGACTGGCAGGCCAGCAAAGGAAGCAGTGCAGAGCTAAAGCTTCTGAGCAGCCTTGCAGGCGCGAAACAGTTCATCGAAGCACGCAACATGCTGCAGAATGCAGCGCAACATAATGCACACATGAATCCAGTTGTTAGGTCCCAAAATGTGCGTAATCGTATGCACGGCATTTGGATGCCCCAAGGGGCTGCTCTCACCAGCTGATCATGAGAGAGATTCGTGGCGCCATCATGGAGAAGTGTGGGAGGCAGCAACAGATCCCATGGAGCAGAAGGAAGGAAGAAAGTAAAATTCATGTCTTTGTGTCGCGGCCAGGATCAGGCCTTTGGTGGGAGGGCCAGCCAAGCCTGCCGGGTTCTGGTAGGCTGAATTAGAATGGCCACCAGCCAATCCAGGAGGGGTGAAGGACAGTGCCCCAGGCACTCCAGTGCTGAAGGGAGGACGGCAATGTTAGAGTGGCAGGCCAGCAAAGGAAGCAGTGCAGAGGTAAAGCTTCCAAGCGGCCTTGCAGGTGCAAATCAGTTCTCCCAAGCACACGGCATGCTGCAGAATGCAGTGCAACATAATACACACATGAATCCAGTTATTAGGTCCCAAAATGTGCACAATCGTATGTGCGAAATTTGGATGCCACAAGGGGCTGCTCTCACCAGCTGATCATGAGGGAGATTTGTGGCTGCATCATTGAGAAGTGTGGGAGGCAGCAGCAGATCCCACGGAGCAGGAGTAGGAAAGAAGAAAGTAAAATTGATGTCTTCATGTTGGGCCAGGATCGGGCCTTTGTTGGGAGGGCCGGCTAAGCCTGCCAGCTTCTGGTAGGCTGAATTAGAATGGCCACCAGCCAATCCTTGCGGCCAGAAGGACAGAGCCCCAGGCACTCCAGTGCATAGGGGAGGGCGGCAATGTTGGAGTAGCAGGTCAGCAAAGGAAGCAGTGCAGAGGTAAAGCTTCCGAGCTGCCTTGCAGGCGCAAAATAGTTCCCACAAGCACACAACATGCTGCAGAATGCAGCGCAACATAATGCACACATGAATCAAGTTATTAGGTCCCAAAATGTGCACAATCGTATGCGTGACATTTGGATGCCCCAAGGGGCTGCTCTCACCAGCTGATCATGAGGCAGATTTGTGGCGGCATCATGGAGAAGTGTGGGAGGCAGCAGCAGATCCCACGGAGCAGGAGAAGGAAAGAAGAAAGTATAATGAATGTCTTCATTTCGGGCCAGGATCGGGCCTTTGGTGGGAGGGCCGGCTAAGCCTGCCAGCTTCTGGTAGGCTGAATTAGAATGGCCACCAGCCAATCCTTGCGGGCAGAAGGACAGAGCCCCAGGCACTCCAGTGCATAGGGGAGGGCGGCAATGTTAGAGTAGCAGGTCAGCAAAGGAAGCAGTGCAGAGGTAAAGCTTCCGAGCTGCCTTGCAGGCGCAAAATAGTTCCCACAAGCACACAACATGCTGCAGAATGCAGCGCAACATAATGCACACATGAATCAAGTTATTAGGTCCCAAAATGTGCACAATCGTACGCGTGACATTTGGATGCCCCAAGGGGCTGCTCTCACCAGCTGATCATGAGGCAGATTTGTGGCGGCATCATGGAGAAGTGTGGGAGGCAGCAGCAGATCCCACGGAGCAGGAGAAGGAAAGAAGAAAGTATAATGAATGTCTTCATTTCGGGCCAGGATCGGGCCTTTGGTGGGAGGGCCGGCTAAGCCTGCCGGCTTCTGGTAGGCTGAATTAGAATGGCCACCAGCCAATCCATGAGGGCAGAAGGACAGAGCCCCAGGCAATCCAGTGCTTAGAGGACAGCGGCAATGTTGAAGTGGCAGGCCAGCAAAGGAAGCAGTGCAGAGGTAAAGCTTCCAAGCGGCTTTGCAGGCGCAAAACAGTTCCTCCAAGCACACAACATGCTGCAGAATGCAGCGCAACATAATACACACATGAATCAAGTTATTAGGTCCCAAAATGTGCATGATCGTATGTGCAACATTTGGATGCCCCAAGGGGCTGCTTTCACGAGCTGATCATGTGGGAGATTCCTGGCAGCATCATAGAGAAGTGTGCGAGTCACCAGCAGATCCCACGGAGCAGGAGAAGGAAAGAAGAAAGTTTAAAAAAGCTTCTAATATGCATTCACTATCCATGCTATGTTATGTGTAGTTTTCTCTTGTTGTATAGTTACATTTAACCTTCAAAGCTGTGTAAAAAACATTTAATCAAATCCTAAAATTAACACTTACATCAAAAAACAATTCATCAAATCCTAAAAGTGAATGCTCACAGTTTATCAGGTTTTCTAGATCCTATCATAATATATCTAAACAATGTCATTGAAAAGAGATTTTTCCATGTGTCAATCGTCCCTTATGTGTTAAACAGCTTTCAGTCGTTTTTAGACTTCAATCCAGATATAATACATTCTATAGCTAAGTGCCAGGCAACTTCCTGACTACAAAGATGCCCATGTCTGCTCAGAGCTGATTACTTCCAAAGGGAATCTTATCTTCCTATATCCTCTATGGAAAAAGGGCTTGATTACAGAGCACTCGGTCATATATTCAGTCAGGTTAGTGACATATAAATTATAAAGCAGGGGTGCCAAAGCGCAACCCTGCTTCAGGCCATGATTAGTAGTGATGTTCTTACTTAGCTCTCCCTCTTGGTTCAGCCTAGTCTTCAGAGTCGTATCGGAGTACAATAGTAAGTGCAAGGTCGGTTTATCCATACCCCACTTCTCCAGTTTCGACCACAGTCTAGTTCTCATGGCCGTGTGGAAGGCTGCTTTATAATCTACAAAGCAAACATACAAAGGTGGGTTTCCACTTAATTTAGCTCTTCTTTCCAGGTACTTCAGTATCCATAAGTTAGAAAGTGTGCTATGCCCCCTAATAAATCCCGATTGTTGGTTCTTTAAAATGCTTTTTTGGGAAATCCACCGATTGATGTTTACCATCAGTGCCTGTGAAAAAAGTGCCTTTTGTTTCATTGTAATGCGCAATAGGCTCTCAATGAACATGTCATACCCACTGTCCTCCAAGTACGTCAGGCCCCCCAAGGGGAGCACCTCTCTTTCACTACCAGAATTATATAGTTTGGTGATGTGGGTTACCCAGTTAACACTGATGATGGGGTTGATATCCAAACCTTTATTACCTCTGGCCTCCCGCGTGTTGTATAGCCACCAAAAAGAGTGTGGCCCTCATTACGACCCTGGCGGAGATCCATGGTGCAATTTGCACCATGGTCCATGGCGCTAAGCTGCCAACTCCGCCATGGGGGTTGGCGGACTTACCGCCCCATTCCGAGGTTGGCGGGGCGGTAAGTCCCCAATCCCCATTTACCCTTCCCCATTCCCATTTTTGCCCCATAGGGTATAATGGGAGTGGGGAAGGCGTTAATTACGCCACCGTAAATTACGGTGGCGTAATTAACAACAAGTCCCGTTGCGCCATGGATTTTTCCGCCTGCAAAAAGCAGGCGTAAAAATCACCATGGCGCTACGGGAACTCGTAGTCAGGCGGAAAGGTACGCCATGCATTACGCCGGCGTAAACCCCTTTCCGCCAGGGTCGTAATGAGGGCCTGTGTGTCTTTGTCTCGGAGTACCTGTACAGGTTAAACCGCTGAGTAGTGGCTGATGTGGTTTTGTATACTCTTACCTTGTTCTTGTATTTCATGCAGGCCTTCCTCTTTGCTCTTTGTTTTCTTTTTTCTGGTTAATTCCTTCTTATAATGTATTTTCTTTGCTGCAATCATAAAGTTATATAGCAAGCCTTTGTGTTCTATCCCCGTGTGTCTTACCTTTTTTGATGTAGCTTTAATCTAGTCCAAACCTTCTCTCTTTACTAACCGTCTTGTGGCCAATGCTGGATTTTACTTTTATGGACTTAACTCTCATGCTGGACTTCATTCGCATCTTGTACTCATGTCGGCTTTGAATCATGCTGTTCCCGTCATCATCTTGTATCCTGGTTAGCAACATGATGTGTTATTACTGACTGTTGCAATTGTATTCGTTCTCCCCTCTTGCTTCTCCACTCTTTTTGATTGCTTACTCTCTGTTCTCCCCTCCTCTCCCTTCTCCTATCTCCTCCCCTCGTCCCCTTACTTTCTTCTATGCACTTACTCTATCAGAATTGTCCCTGGACCTAGTATGATAGCAACTTCGTCTGTCTCCTCCCACCTCCCCTTACTGTACCCCACACCCTCCATCCAGCACTATCTGAAATGTTGTCAGGCCTAGTACGATAGTTGCTTGTTTTTTTCCTCCCCTCCCTTTCTGCACCCCTCTCCCTCACCTTTTGTTTTCTCCGGCTCTACCAGAAATGTCGTCAGGCCTAGTGCTGTAGTCGGCTGTCTGTTTCCATTTACTTCCCACTCTCCCCCTCCCTTCTTTATCTATGTTTTAGCTCTTGCACTATCTGAAATGTCGTCAGGCCGAGTACGATAGTTAATTCCACATCCTTACTGTTCATGGCCTGTAAGAATGTCATTGTATTTTCCCTTGTTCCCTTCCCTTGCCTTGAAGCGCTTTGAAACACATTGTGTATAGGCGCTATATAAATAAACTATCATATCATATCAATTCCAAGTACCCTTGTTTTCTAAACAATCTCTGGTATCAGCATTGACCCAATGGGCCAGTTTGCTATTAAACATTTTTATATTTTTATCTGACCAAGAGATCTTAGATCCTAAAGCATTAACATTGTAGTCCCCTTGAAGCCTATCCTTCCTGGATCCCTCATGCTCTAGAGGGAATTTGATAATCATGTGGTCACTGCTAATTATCGGGAGAAGTTCAAAACCTGTACTTTCAATGGAAATTGGCCAGGGGGGTAGGCAATAGTCCAACCATGAAGTGGAGCTACCATTGCTCCAAGTATATGCAGGGACATGTACCTTTTACATGCGGTCCTGCACGAATACCACAGACCGCATACCTTCCTGGATGCTATTGATAAAAAGTATCCTGTATCTATACTAGAACAGAAGTAACCTCTTAGTAGACTGCTAATATTGGCCTTCAAATGCTACTTGTTTGTCATTCTGATTAGAGCAAGAATGAAGAGGGTAAAGGGACTTAGAGGGAGTAAACATGCTTATTTGGAATGCTGCGAGGCAGCATATCAACCTATAGGTTGTGATTGCGACGAGGAGGGGGGACGGTGTGACCAGATATTCTTAATCACCTAATTCCTTTAGTTTGGTGAATGGGGGCCCCAATGAGGTCTGTGCCCAGGGCCTCAAAAGTACTTAAGATGGCCCTGGGTGTCAAACATTGCCCCGGGATTTGTGCCTGAGTAGCCTGGGTGAAGTAAGAGTCCGAGTCTGGGGCTGACATGCATAGAGCGCAATCCCAGGATCAAGTCTCTGTCTGAGGCTCATACGGCCTACCCGGGGCCAAACAAGGTCAGCCGGTGAAGATCCAAGCCCTGGGCCATGTGAGGGGAGCGGCCTGGGTAAAGAAACCCCACAGCACGGGGTCGTGTCAGCAGGGTAACCCCAGTCAAGTGGTGTGGCTTGGAAGTCATACAGCCCACCCAGGGGCGAGACCAGAAAGGCCGGAAGAGACTCAAGCCATAGGCCACGTTGCGCATCACGGCTCAGGTGAAGGTTGCCAGGCCTGTAGGAGTCCCTTGACCCCTGGTCCAGATGGGACGGGTGCGGAAGATGATATTTCCTCAACAGCTGAGCAGCATCAGCGGGGCTGCCCACAACCCCAAGGTGCCTGTGAGGTCTTTGCCCTCCCCGGGCCAGATGGTGAGGGCGTCACAGCAGAAAGACTTACCTGGAGCCCCGTCCACTGCATCAAGTGCAGCCGGGGCTCAGCCGGGGCGCAGTGCTTGTCATAGGCTCTGCCCAGGTGAGTGGGACATGGGTGGAGCGGAGTGGAGGATGCGTCCGCTTGGGGCTGCAAAGCACTCTCAAGGAGGAAAAGATGAACAGCACACTGTCACAGAGGAGAAACGTTTGTAAGGATAGGCAGGTATTGCTCCTGAAGAGCATGTCAATGATCCTGTGGCAGCCACCCATCGCTGAGCGGAGGTGAGCAGACTGCATAAGAGTGGAGGACAGTAACAACATAGTACATTAAAGGTACTGTACTTTAAACACTTATGGATGGACCATGACAAACACATTTGTGACTTAGACTAAAACAATTAAGGGCAGACTGCAGTTGCAATTGTTATTAGGAGTAAAAAAGGGGAAGTATGGCTGAGGCACTTACTTTGTCATTGATGTTGAGTATTATAAATTATTGTACTTTTGCATGGAAGGGGAGATCCCAGTGGGAAGAGGTGAAGAGGAATCACCCTAAGACTCATGTTGTGTGGGGTTTGTCATACAAAGGGAATTTGTTACCCTTAGTAATCAGGTAAGAGTAGTGACCGGACAAATGAATGGGGGCAAATTGCGAAATGGAGAATCTACTACATATTCTGTAATGGTGTTATAATATAAGTGCCCGAAAGGCTAAAATCTCCCATCCTTATTTGCTAACAGGAACCCAGGTGCGTGGCCCATCTTCTGTGTCAATATCTTCATCTGCTCAGGTTACTCAGAACCTCACTTGCCAGCTGATTTGGAATGGTGGGGTGGTTCCAGTGGGGTCCATTTCTGGCCCAGGGAAAATTAAGTGTGTGCACTCACCTGGGCCAGGGCCAGAAAACCAGTGGCTACAGTGATATGAATGAATGCTAATCTCATTCTATCTATAAAAGGTTGAAAAAGCATTGTGTGTTGTTTGCCCCGGAATACAGGAATATTAGAGCAAGTACCTTGATCCCTGTATTAAGAGAGGGGCATTTCACACGTCACCCAGCTCTGATGTATTTACTATGTTCTGACACACCAATGGTCAGCAGGTGTTTATTGCAGTTTTTAAGGCAGGCGCTAGCAAGAAGAACCTCGTTGTTGACGTATTAATAGACGCCATAGTTAAAAGTTAGTTCACTATGGCGTTTCAAGGAGTCTCAAACATGCAGACAGCTCAAATGATTATCCATTGCATTTCGGTGATTTTATCACATAGCGACTTGATTATTTTGTTATACCGATAAAAATTTGGTGAATTTAGTGTATTGTCATTTTGACTAACTTACTGCATGCATACGAAATTCCTGATTCTTAGTCAATAAAGGCAATGCTTGTGTGTTTTTGTGGGGTGGGGGTTATTTGCAATCTATTGTTCAACTAGGGATCTTTTTAGGATAATATTGTCATTGGATGCCTGTTTTTATATTTTTACTCCTCTTTTGCTGGACATGATATAATAATTATTTGGTTACAAAACTTTGATGACCTTCATATACAATTAATTTATTCTCAATATTCTAACCACCATTTATTTCTAATCATATTTCTGTGCTTGCTTGTAAGTCTGCAAATCATGTAGATGTATTTATTTTAGGGCCTTGGCCGACACATCTGTAATAATGATGATGATTTTAGTATATACGTGGTTGTTTTGTGTTTTTATGGAACAATTGTTCCAGAATAGAAATATTCAATGAATTCATTCTAAATAGCATTAGGTAGCAGAGAAGGCTCTGGATGCAACAGCAACACTTCTGGCTTTTCCTCTACAAAATGCTCTCGGCCCAAAGGAGCACCCAATTTACAAATCCTGTCGGCAGAAGTGATAGCCAGAAAAAAGAGGTGCTTAAATGAGAGGAAACTGAGATCCACCAACTCTTGAAGTTCAAAGGAGGTAGATTTCAGAGCACACACAAGCAACAGGTCCCAAAGAGGAGCCAGATATCTAGTACAGGGTTAAGTCGGAGAGAAGCTTTTCAGCACACTAAAGACCAACTTCTCAACCGTAAGGTTTCTGCACACTCACTCCAAAGTGCTGACACTCACAATTCATGAGAAAACCAGGCTTGTAGGAACTGTGGTGTAAATGGAGTAGAGCGTGATAATGAAAGGACCTTAAATGTTGTGCACACTACGAAAAATTGATCCCATGATTAGCATAAGCAGAAAGGGTAGCAGATGATTTGGGTTTTTAACCACAACTTGCTACTTCATTTGGCAGTCATTATCATGTGATACCTAAGCATTCAACGTCCATGCAGTCAACTGAAGAAACTTCTGTGGCACTGCCTCATCACAAAAGACCTAGAAACATGGTGGAGACAATCTAGGACTACTGCTAGCTTTGCCACCAAATGGAACCATTACCACCTCAGCTAGTAAGGAGATATCCGAATCAGAGAACGGCCCTTCTCCCTTGTTCTTGCCACTTCCCTGTGTATAAGAGGAGTGGGAGAAAGGCCTAAAGAAGATGGGATGGCCAAGGGAGTTACATTACATATGTATATCAATGCCAGTGTATCAATTAGAAATATGTTTATTCTCCTTGGATGCAAATTAATCCAAGCATGGGACCTCTTTCCTTTCTGATCGACCCTGTCAGGTACAACTTGGGTCCTTCTGATCTTCTATCTCCCTCTCTACCTGTGGTGTTCCCCAGGGGACTAACCTCTCGCCCTGACTTTTCAATCAATACCTGGCAACTCTTGCCTACTGCATTTCTATTTTCTGCTCAAACTTCATTTGCTATGCTGATGACACCCAACTCATTTTCAGGCTTCCTTCGGCCACCTCCTCTCCTTCCATCATCTCTGATTGCCTAATCGCCAGTCAAAATTCATGTGCTGCCAATGATCTTTGCCTAAATGCCAATAAGACTGAGATCCTCCTCACTGTTACACCTTCACCATCCTTTCCCCTCACTCTCTGGCCGGCCTCCTTTGGCCCTCCTCCTACCCTACCTGTGAGGCTAAGAACCTCAGGGTCATCTTTGACTCCACACTTTCCTTCTCCTCTTACATCTCTTATGTCTCTAAAAAGTCAAACTTCTTACTGCACCTCTTTAGAGGTACTCTGCCTTTCCTCTCCTTCCCTCAGAAGCTCACTGTCTCCCAAGCTCTGGTTCTGACTAGGTTGGATTACAGTAACAGCCTTTTTCTAAATCTACCTGACTCCACTCTCCAACCTTTACAACTAATCCAGAACAGGACTGCAAGACTTG
The DNA here is from genome assembly GCF_040938575.1 of Ambystoma mexicanum. Lineage (NCBI taxonomy): Eukaryota > Metazoa > Chordata > Amphibia > Caudata > Ambystomatidae > Ambystoma > Ambystoma mexicanum. Next base: position 745,953,863 of record NC_090928.1, read on the forward strand.
TCCTTACCCTCAAGCCCTGGGATTGTATCTCTCCAGCTCTGAAATCCCTTCATTGGCTCCCAGTGGATGCTCGGATTAAATTTAAAACCCTCTTCATTGTCCACAAGGCTTTCTGGGGCCTGGGTCCAAAATACCTTCAACTATCCTGCTGTAAATACCTCCCTTCTCGAGCCCTTCTCTCCTCTACTTCAAACTCCCTCAGGGTCAGTTGTTTTTCAAAGAAGCGAGCGGGGGGTAGATATCTGTCTTCGGCTGGGGCCTCCCTTTGGAACATCCTCCCGGCCACCTTGAAACTTGAGGAGAACCATCTCCGGTCTGGAAGCATCTCAAGACCTTCCTCTTTGAATCTGCCATTGCCCCTCTTCTCCCCAGCTGATCAGTTTTCTATCTCGGCAGCGTGCACCTGACCTCCCTCTGTCCTTCGGCCCAGGTACCTGCTCACCCCGCCACCTTCCTGCACTGGGGTCTGTAACTGGACGCATACAGCCCCCCCTCTTTTCTTCTGCACTTATCAGATGTGCCTTATCTGACTAATCTAGCACTTGCACTTGCTGGCTGCATTATCACTGTTCATCACCTTTATTTATGTATTTATTTATTTATTTTACTTATTATTTATTCTTCTCTCTCCTCTGTTTTGCACTTTTCACTTCTCCCCATTCCATGCACTTTCCCCCTTTTCCCTTTTCCATGCCCTTGTGCGCTCTCAATGTCACTGGGCCTAGTAAGATAGTTGTTTTTGTTCTCCCTTGTTCCCCTCACTTTGCCTGGTTGTGCTCTGAAACACTTGTGTACGAGCACGATATAAATAAAATATCATATCATATCATATCTCCATAACTACTTTCAGAAAAAGCCTCAATATATACCTGTTTATCCACACATAACCCTGCCCACCTACACTCCTTTTCCTCTCGGGATGATATTTTAATTCTGTCCCCTCCACCCCACAAGACACAGGCTTTCCACCCAAGTGGAGAAATGAGTCAGCACCTTCGAATAATGCTCTCCAGGAAAAGGACTTGTTAGTTAAGCTAATGTTGCTCAATGTGCGCTCATTAGTCGCACCTGCAGATTTTGTATATGATATTCTTGACACTTGTTCCCCTGATTTATGTGTTTGACAGAGACTTGGTTAGGGGCTGGTTCTGCTTCCGTCCTGTTGCAAGCACTTCCACAATGCTATCAAAACGTTCATCTGGATAAGAATGCATCATACCCTGTGGGTGGCGTTGCTTTTATTTTAAAATCGACATTTAAGTTGTTTAGGATTCCCTGCCCCTATGGGGTTGATATGGAATCCCTGCTTGTTGGGGTGACTCTCTCTCCCCACTCGCACTTTACATTTTCTGCTCATCTATAGGGCTGCGGGTTCCCATGTTGGTTTTCTCGAGCCTTTTCTTGTACTTGTAGCTGAGCCTCAGGCTAAATATCTTTTACTCATTATTTTGGGTCATTTTAATATTAAATTTAACTTTCCCTGTGCCCTGATTTTTAGTCATTTCTAGTCAATGGGTCTTTGTCAATCTGTCACTGAGTCTAACTATTCCTTAGGAAATATTTTGGACTTGGTGTTCTCCACTGAATCCTTTATTACATCTCTTCCTGTGGAACCTCTCATTTGGTCTGATCACTTTCTGGTGCCATTCACTTTTCAAATTCTGCCTCCCCCTCTTAGAGTGCCCTCTGCTACTGTGCTGCAGTGTAACTTGCATTCTGTGGATCAGACTGCTCTCTTGACAAATGTGCTTGAAGAATGCCATAATTGTCAGCCCATTAATTTATCTCGTTTGACCAATTGCTTGAAGAAAGCAGCAGATTTAGTTGCTACTCTCAAAACTGCCCTGCTTCACAATCATCCATCCAATCTCTGGTTTACGGTTGAACTTAGAGCAGCCCACCTCGAGCTTAGACGGGCTGATTTCAAATGGCGCCACTCCTATGGTGCTGCTGAGAAGACTGTCTAGAGACTTCTAGCTCATACCTATCACAAATCTATCTTTGCTGCTAAACAGACCTTCTTTAACCAGAGGGTTACTAATGCTCTTAATCAACCTAAGGATTTTTTGTCATTGTGAAATCCTTGTCATCTACTGAAACTCTTTCACCGACTGTGACTCCAACGCAGTCTCTCTGTGACTCCCTGGCTCAATTGTGCATTTCTAAAGTTGACAACATTCGGGCCTATATTTACCAGCGGCATTGGTGCTCCGCCATTACTAATGTACCGGAGGCCGAAGTTGGTGGCCCTTTGCACGTATGGTCTGAGTTCCCGATATTATCTAAGGAAGCAGTAAGACAGGCTGTTCTTTACCTTAAATCTGTCTCTCGCTCTGATCCCATACCCTTGGCAGTTTTCAAGGATATCATCCCTGAGCTGTTTCCCATGCAGTCAATCTATCTTGCCAGTCTGGGTTTATTCCAGTGGAGTTAAAACAGGCTATGGTTATCCCCTCCTCAAAAAGCCCTCACTGGATCCTACCATTTCTGCTCATTTCCGCCCTATTTCACTTCTTCCTCTGTCAATGAAACTTTTGGAATCTCTGGTTTCCCCTCTACTTGCCATCTTTCTGGAGGACACTTTTTTTTGTACCCCTTTCAGTCAGGTTTTCATCCAGGGCGTGGCATGGAGAGTGTCCTAGTATCTGCTGTCGACGACCTGGCCAGAATGGTGGACGGCAGTGCAATGGCTGCATTGATATTGTTAGACCTGTCGGTGGCCTTTGCCACTGTCGACCACCAGATCTTGCTTTTGCGCTTGGCTTTAGCTGGCCTCTCCTGGTCTGTTTTAGCCTTGTTTTTCTCCTTCCTGACTGATAGAGGCAAAACCCTATCACTTACTTCTTTTTCTTCTGCTTCTTGTTCTCTATCTTGTGGTGTCCTGCAGGGTTGCTCCCTGTCCCCTTCACTTTTAAACATCTATATACACCCCTTGATCTGCCTCATCTGCTCCGTCGGGTTCAGGTACTACTCATATACCAATGACACGCAGATCCTGGTTTGTTTGGATCTGAACCAGGCAGATTTGTTGTTGTGCCTGAGTCAGTGCTTGTGGCCGTTGGGGACTGGATGGGTAGTAACTGGCGGAAATTGAACGGGGACAAACCAAGGTTTTGGTGGTGGGTCACCCCCCTAACCCAGCTCTATGGTCTCCATCTTTTTGGCCTTTTTCACTAGGTGATTTCCCTCTAACTGTGTCAACTGTTAAAAATCTTGGGGTTATTATATCATCTACTTTGTCTATGGCTGCTCCGGTTGGAGCAGTGTGGAAGGCTGGCCATTTTCATCTGAGGATTCTGCGCAGGGTTTTACCCTTCTTGCCATGCCATCTTAGACCTCTGATGGTTGCCTCACTGGTGCTGAGCCATACGGACTATTGTAACTACTTGTTTTGGCTCAGCCGGTGGGGCTTATCCACTGGTTGCAGTTGTTGCAGAATCAGGCCGCTAGGGTGGCCCCTAACACTCTTTGGTGAGCCCATATCACTCCAGTCCTGCGTTCCCTCCACTGTCTCCCTGTTGGCAGGCACATAGAATTTAAGGCCCTCTGCCTCATTCATCAGGCCTTCTATCATCAGGAGAGGACTATCTCTGGGATAAATTCCCTCCATACTTCCCTACTCAAGCCCTTTGCTTGGGGAGTGCCAGTTTAATCCCTGCCCCTAGGATCCATGTCACCCAAGTGGGTGGTCGTGCCTTTTCTGTGGCGTCCACCAAACTCTGGATCACGCTCCCTCCTGCTCTGAGATCGACTCCCTAACCATTTGCAATTTAGTCGTCTTTTGAAAATGCTTCTCTTCTGAAAACATCCTGGACCATCTAGCTGTGTTTGATGTCTTAGTGGCAAGATGCCTTCGGGCCTACAAACGTTTTATAAAACTATATAACATAACATAACTCCTTCACTTGTCTATCCTAATCTTCCTATCCTTGCCTGGAAACGTTTTGTAATTTCTTTTTGCCCACCATTTCAAACTTTCAACCATGTAAGGTGCTCCGAGACACCTTGGGTAGGGCCAGCGCTAAACAAAAATTAAACTAAAATAAAAATAATAAAATATAGGGTCCCAGATTCTGAAGATGGAAACATCCTGATGAAGTGATCTGCCACACGTTGTCCACCCATTGAAAATGGGGTGCTGAAATTGAGAGCAGATGAGCCTCTGACTATGTTTCCAAATGTCAAGCAAGCTGCACCCGGGAAGGAGTCCTGGCTCCCCCTTGGTGCTTGAACTCTGATTGTCCCAGAGGTTCCCCCAAACCCAGAGATATGCCATCTATAGTGATGAAGGTTAGAGAAGAATGACTGAATGTAACAACTTTGCTGTGATTTTACAGGACTCAGCCACCACAGACAGATGCTGTCCCACTGATACTGGAATCAGAGACTTGAAATCCAGAGACACTGAATTCCATTTCTTGTACAGACATACTCAAAGATGTTGTAGATTTGCGCCTGGCTGACCATACTGTAAACATGCATGAAGCCATGTGCCCCTGTGCGGAGGACAGGATGCACCCACAGCCTTTCCTGATCCTGGGAGAACTTCAAATAGGCTTTACTGAGAGCAGGCTGCATAATGGGCCTCGGCACACCTGTCCAACTCCCAATCACTCACCTTGTATGGAGCATCATAGCAAATGTAAAAGGAACTCAGAAATGATCGAATGCAGCCATACTTAAGTTCTACCTATCCTAGAGGCTGGAGCCTCAAGGAGAAGACCTGCACTGCTCACCCTGGTTGCCCCACAGCCTCTCATCTGGTTTCTGGAAAAACAGTGGGCCAGCACTGGGACCTTTCCTAAACTCACTCAACCTGATGACAAATCAAGCAGGGTTGCAGTGGACCACCACGACTTCCATTCACATCGTTCCCCAATCCTAGCAGCAGGGAAGGGACCATTTACTGCAGATCTGAGCCAGACAGGTAGCACTGGAATCAACTTCCTGTTAACAACAGTAAAAATACAGATGGAATTCTGGATATGACTCCCCCTTGTAGCCAACAATGAGGAGGGAGAAAACTCTATTAGTGCAGCACAAGGAGTGAATGGGATCATACCAGTCGTGAGATCCAGTCACCTCATATAGTATGGATTACGAGGAGGAAGGTGTCTTGGGTGGAAAATCAGGAATCAATTGAAACTTAACTCAGAAACGAGAGCTCTTAATGCCCCCCTATCAAAATCTCCAATCTGGTTAAACCAACTTGTCGAATGCCTCCAAGGGGTTCATCCCCTAATGGCAATGTTTACCAAAGGCAATAAAAGGGATCAGTTTTGGGATGTGATCTTGACAGGTAGGTAGTTAGTAACTATATCACTAAAGAAAGACACAGGGAAAATGTTAGGCTATTGGGTTAATTCCCCAAGAACACCTATAAACATAAAGACTAAAGAACCCAACAGTTGTTGTATTGTATCTACAGAACTGGAACGTCATAGGTAGTTGTTACAATACATCACAATTCATTCAAATTATCTCAATTGTGTCAACAAACGCATTCTATAGAATCTCTTCAAAAGAGATATACATTTTATTCAAATTAATCAAAAATGGTTAAAAACACATAAAACATGTAAACAACACACACATTACAATAATGCCAAGAAAAGTGACCAGTGCTGTGCATTACAAACATGCCACTCCTAAAAGAGTATTAATACAACAATCAATTCACTGTTGCAAGCTAACAAAAGCTCATCCAATGTACGTTACCTATAGATCGTTGGTCTACAGTAGAATGCCATTTTATTTCTGAGCTATTCTATACTCATACAGGTGTATCAGTAGCGGATCCCTCTCATGGGGTCCTTAACCAATTCAATAAAAACAAGCACTGTCTATCATTACAGTGGTTACAAAAGCCCAACATGTTTCATTCTTAAACATTTTACAACATTTACTTAAGAACTTCATCAGGGGACCCAACGTAATGTGTAAAGTCTCCACATTCTTCCTCTGTGGTTCTGCACAAAAACAACGGGAGGAGACTAACAGATTCTTAGTATTGGCTATTCTGTTCAAGGCTATAGAGACAATACAAACAGCTCTAATAAATGCTATAATCATGAAAAACGTGAACCACTATAAGGAATTAAATTACGTATATGGGACTCACTATGTCAGCAGTCCAATTCTGAAAACAGATGGTATGGTTAAAGCACCTAATCAATAGACGGCGATCTGTGGAAATGCAACACGAAAGGACGCCAGGAAGAGTGCACCACCTAGCGGGCCTATTCTTTTAAGGTGAGCACAAACAGTACCTAACTAAATTGATGTAACCTGTATCTAATTAGGTTGCCGATTCGTTAATCGGTACTATATATTACGTGCACACTTGACCTATTGTATAATTAGTATCATACAGCTGATAATCTCTGTAAAAATGAATCAGTAAAGTCCAATGTTGGCAACATGAGTGTCACAACCAAACAGCTTGACTTTCTGTATATGGTTATATAGCATATTCGTGACTAACTACCTTCTGAGCAAACCATACCATTTGAAAAAGCATCATAGGCTTCCCTTTCCGAATCGACAAACTAATCTTGTCGTAAGGGGCACCGCTCATTATATCATGGTGCACAGTGCAGTTATGATTAGTGTCACCACGGGAGGCGCTGTTGAGCAGCCGAAGAAAATGGCTGCCTAGCTATGTCTCTGCCCGCCGGAATCCGTTGGACATCAGCGTTAATCTGCTCACCAGCCCAACTAAACTTCCACGATTATTTTCCCTACATCCTCCTGATTGCGTGGTCACAATCCGGACTGAAAACGGAGCTTGGGGACAGTGTGGCAGAACTTGGGCCCTGCGGTGCCGCGCGGCCTTCTTTGCGAGCCCTGGTGGAGACTGCTTACTCCCGCCAGACGCGCTGCACTCGCTGGCCCTGCCCTTCGCCGCCTCATCGCCTACGGAAGACATTCCTTAGTGGGAGCCCTGAGGAGCGGGCCCTCGCCTGTTGCAGCCCCCATCCTGTTCCTGTCCCGGCCTTGATCTCCCGCCAAACGGCGCAGGCATCCAGTACCACCCCCGAGGCACGGGCGCTGCCCCCTCGGCGGCCGATGTGGCTCTGGATGGCCAGATCCATCCGGGGGCCTCCCAGCGCTGCCCCGTAGAAGTGATTGGCCCGGAGGCGGTATACGGGAGCCGCCTCTGAGGCGGTGGTGGCACTCCGTGCTGGCTGCCCGCGCACCTGCACCGCATCGGCCCCGGATCTGGGCCTGACCTCGGAAGGGCGAGCCCCAACCCCCGGCGCAAGAGCCGCGTTTCGTGGAAGACACGGGTCCAGCCACCCTGAAGGCTGTGAGGTGGGTGTCCGCGCCTGATCTGTGCCACCTCCCCTCTATGCGAGCGGGGGCCCCCTGCACTTCCCTGCACCGCAGGCTGGGGTCCTTAGCCATCCACGGGCCATCCCCTATTCATAGACTCTCTTTGTCATCCCCCTGGAGAGGAGTCACCTTCGTGTGCCTGCCGCCTCACTGGTCCCAAGGGTCGGCTGCAACTCCTGGGCAACTCAATCAACCTGCATTGAGAGCACTAGAAAGAAGCCCCTTCTTGCCTTACTAGCGGTGCTTTGCTCAGTGCACCCAACCACACTCGGAGAGCTAAGCAGAACGCAAACCTAGCGGGCCCCTTCTGCCTCATCCCCAACTGCAGCTCTGCCACCATTGCCTCGTTACCAACTAACCTCTACACCCTGGCTCCACAACACTGCGCCTGCTGTGCTTGGGCTACGCACAGGCTTTGGTCGCGGCTTTACTGCCGCCCCACCACCGAGGAACTGACGGGTGACCACCACCGATCCTAGCCACGCAGGCGTTAACTCCCTCCTCTGCAATGCCCAGCAAGACGTGGCCCAACGGTAAAGTGGGTGCCATGGACAGGTTCGCCAAGATAGCGCCCAGGGAAGACCAGGCATCATCCTCCGCGCCACAGGAGGAGGAAGAATGCAGTCCAGAACCCCCTCAACCAGACCTCGCCACGATGATGGAATCCATGGCCAAAACCTTTGCGGCCTTCCACGAAAAGCTGGATGACATCAACGCAAATGTGGCCTCCCTGAGAACGAAGATTGATCAACATGGGGCCAGAATCACCGAGGCGGAGCAAAGGATAGGGACCAATGAAGATAACGTTCATACCCTGCAAAACACGGTCTCGGACCTGGTCCGTGACATGAAGCAGGTCAAAGCTAAGTGCGATGACCTTGAATCGAGGTCTCGTAGAAATAATGTCCACATTGTGGGGGTTTCCGAATCGGCCCTGAAGGGTCGAATGGAAGTCGCGGTCGAACAACTCATTAGAAACCTCCTGGACAACCCGGCATTCTCACCATTCTACGCCGTGGAAAGGGCTCACCGCTCCCTGGCTCCCCGGCCTAAACCTGGAGATTTCCCTAGACCAATAATCGCCAAACTACTGAGCTATAAGGACAGGGACCACATCCTCCGATTGGCCAGGGAGAAAGGGGAACTTAGAATGGATTCACAAATCATCAGATTTCTCCCGGATTTTTCAGTGGCAGTGCAGGCGGAGAGACGACAATTCAATGGGGTGAAGAAACTGTTGAAAGAGCGTAAAATCGAGTATGCAATGCTCTTCCCTGCTCGCCTCAAATTCACCCACCACAACAAACACTACTTTTTCACGATTCCGGATGAGGCCGTCAAGTTTATCGAGGAGCAGATACCACTGGCTGATCCTCCTGAGGAACGTATGGAGGACGACTAATATCTGAACCCTCGGACTCCTACGGCAGACCCCAGAGTTGGTGGTGCAACGACTGTTGGCATCCCTGTCAGGCTCGGGCCCCCCCCCCTCTCTGTCCCGTGACGGACACTTTGGGCCAAGCAAAAACTGCAGCGAGGGCATCATTTACTGACGGAGACGCATGCTGGCTTACTTAACTATAGCACCACCCACTGGGCCTGAACTCCACAAAACTGAACAGCACTCTCGAACACTAGCCTTGGAGGTGCACCCTATGACTTTGCTGCTCTAAACCATGAGGGTCTTCCCCTTGCGATCTATGTGTTCTACTATCCTCTCTTTGCAACCGTTTGTTCATCAGCTGATTTCCAGTCTATACGATATTATTGAAATTGATACTACCCCACATGGGCAGAACGGCAGCGGCAGCCCCCACTGCAGCTGCAATCTCTACTGAGCCTAAATGTTTGTGTTTTGGCCCCGGTTGGGCGAGTTACCCTGCGCGACCGAGTTGGGGAAGGTGCGCGGTTGATCAATGTATGGGTGGGTTTTCAAACACTGCTGGTTGGGACAGGGCGGTGAGGGTGGGGGGTGCGGAAGTTGGGGTAGGTTATAAACAAAATGGCAGAATAGTTGAGACTGGGTCTAAAGGGTGGCACCCTTATGCCGGTGCAGCAAACACGGCGGGAATGAACGACAGATGCTTTACTTGGGATGTTCCGTAAGTTAGTAATATGGCTGTCAAAATAATGTCATGGAATGTTAGGGGGCTGCCAAAATTTACGAAGTCTCACAGGATTGCGGCCTATGCGCAAAGGCATGGGGTCAAGGTCCTCCTATTACAGGAGACGCATGCTCTGAAACACTTATCGTCCAATATAGCACATTCCTGGGATCTCAATAGATACTATACTCAATACTCCACTCAAGCTAGAGGAGTCCCAACTCTTATCCATAAGTCCTTAAACTTCACGCTCCTCACGTCCCACATTGACACAGAAGGCAAATATGTCATTCTACACTGTACCTTAGCTCATGAAGACTACCTACTGGTCAACGTATATGCGCCCAATACTGACTCCCCCAATTTTTTCGACAATGTGGCCTCCATTCTAATGAGATACATAGATATCCCCATCATATGGGTGGGGACATGAATCTGATAATCGACAATGTACTAGGCAGAACGACAACCTCTCGCAGAGCCACTACGCGTGCTGCCGGGCAGCACCGCATACACATGGAATCTCTAAATTTACACGACATATGGAGGACTCTCCACCCCCACGATAGGGACTATACTTTCTATTCCACAGTACATGATAGCTCCTCGCGAATTGATCTGTTCTTGCTCTCTGGTGGATTGGTGGGTAGAGTCTCTGACGTCAGGATCCTTGCTTGCACGCTGTCTGATCATTCCCCTGTACTGCTGCAGATCCAGATTGGTAACACAGGACCAACACGACCCGCCTGGCGCTTTAAGTCTGCCGCCCTGGCGGACATAGTATTCAAAGCCGAAATATTAGCGGACATTACCACATTCTTCGAAGAAAACAGTACGGCTGACACAACAGAGGGGGTCAGGTGGAAGGCATTCAAGGTTTACATCAGGGGGATGTGCCTCTGCAAAGAAGCAGGTGTCCTGAAAGCTATTAGGCAGGCCCTAAATGTCTCAGACACTAAGCTCAAAGCCCTTGAACAGGACTATCTTGCCACTCCGTCACCGGCGACCCTAGCAGGGATTAGAGCTGAGCTGGAACAGTTCGAATCACATGCTATGAGGGAGGTGCAATACCTTGCTCGTCCTGTAGCTGCCCGCAGGTATGGTGAGGGGGACAGACCGGGTAGAACACTGGCTAGGCTGGTCCGAGAGTAAGGTGGCAGAACTCGGATTGATTGCATCATGGATGAGCAAGGATTGAGGCACTCGTCTGACCGGTCCATCCTTGACATATTTGCTAACTTTTATGCTAATCTATATGGTCCCCAGCCTGGACACTCGGATCAGGACTTCGATGACCTCCATGAGAATATCCCTATGACTATTATTTCCCAGGTCACCACAGAGCGTCTGGAAGCCCCGTTCACTCTAGAGGAGATAGTCCAGGTGATATCAGATCTCCCCAAAAACAAGGCTCCTGGCCCGGACGGACTCACCTCTGAGTTTTACCAGGAGCATGTGGCTGCTCTGGCGCCAGTGCTGCTTGGGGTCTGGACTGAGGCGCTTCGAGCGCACATCCTCCCCCCCTCCTTAAGGGAAGCCTTGATAACAGTTCTCCCCAAACTTGGGAAACCCCCGGAGGAGTGCGGGTCCTATAGACCCCTATCCCTCATTAATACTGACATGAAAATCTATGCTAAGATAATTGCAAATAGGTTTCTCCCCTTCATGACCCACATGGTTCATCCGGACCAGAGTGGGTTCATCCCTGGTAGGTCCACGGCACTCAACATCCGTCGCCTATTTAATGTGATGGCCAGGATTGACCCGAACGCCGATGCTGTAGCGGTAACTATAGATGCCCAAAAGGCCTTTGATATGGTCTCGTGGCAGTATCTGTGGGCAGTGCTAGAGAAGAGCTAGGCAGGGCTAGGCCCAAACATGCTCTCTTACATAAAGCTCTTATATACAGATCCATTAGCTAGGGTCCTAGTAAACTCAGCTCCCTCCTCCCTCTTCATACTATATCGCGGGACCCGCCAGGGCTGCCCATTTTCCCCCCTCCTCTTTGCGCTCGCCATCGAGCCCATGGCGGACCATGTTAGAGGGCGCCACATCAATAAAGGCATCCGGTTGATTGACACCCCCGAAGTCATCTCACTCTATGCGGATGATGTCCTCCTCTATATCAGAAACCCCTCCACATTTCTGGACCCGATCATCCGCGACATCACTAAAATAGGCATGTACTCTGGGTTTACAATAAACTACTCTAAATCGGAAATGTTCCCTCTGACCGCAGCAACGCGACAACCAACATGCAAGTACCCCGTGCGTTGGTCACCGGATGGAATCAGATATCTCGGGGTTCTGGTGTCACTAACCAAACCGTCCCTACAAAAGGACAATTATGAGGCTGCGTCTCAGCTCATTATATCCAAGTTCTCCAAGTGGCGACACTTGCCGCTATCCTTGGCAGCCAGACTTTCCCTGATAAAGTTGATAGTGGTTCCCAAGCTCCTTTATGTCTTCACTAATGTTCCAATCTGGCCCGGGAAGCAATATTTTAAGAGGCTCCACTCAGAATGCGCCTACTTTCTCTGGCATTCGGGGTCGGTCCGCAAGAAGTGGCAACACATGACTGCACCATATGACAAAGGGGGGTTCGCTGCTCCAGACCTACGACTGTACTGGAACGCGGCGCACAAGCCTCTCACTGGTACGCATTCCAGAATCCACATCCGCATGTAAAACTCGAGAAAATGGCAGGGGGAGGGACCACCATCATGACCCTATTGTTGCACCGCACACTCCAAACCGACGCCCATGTAGACCCAGTGACCACCACGATAAGGGCGTGCAATGCTATTCTGTACTCCGAACAAGAATGCAACCTATAAGTGGCTTCCCCTGTGCAGTTTCCTGGACTCTCCCCCACACACGACCAGCATCTCGCGTGACACTGGGCTATCTTGGCTATAGGGGCCTAACTAATCTCTTCCCAGGTGGTAAATTTATCACCCCTCAGACATGGCGCCCAGAGCACACTAACTGCCGGCTTGATATGCTACAGTACTACAGGCTACGAGCTGCAGTTCGGGCTATGTGGCCCTCATATCCAGACGAGCCCCCAGAATCACCCGCACTCCGGTACATAGCAAACTCCGCGGGCTGCAATGGTGTGCTATCCAATTTGTATAAGATGCTGCTGGGAGGAACAATGACTGGGTCCCTCAAACCACGAGAGGCATGGGCTAGGGAACTCGAAATGGAAATAACCGATGGTCTATGGGGTAAAATGTGTGTACATACGCGCATGGTCTCCCTCACCGCCAGATTCCGCTGCATACAATTCAAGTTCCTCAACAGGCTCTACTATACACCTTATAGAGTGGCGAAATTCACAGGTTCCCCATCTCATACATGCCCGAAATGCATATGTCCCGAAGCAGACCATATCCACATGTTCTGGGCCTGCCCTATGATCAACGCATTCTGGTCGATATGGACCCACTTGCCCTATTGTTTGGTATCTGGGGGAGGAGAATGCAAAGAAAATGTCTAAATTTTTTAATGTGAGCGCCATTATTGCTAAAAAGTGCATATTGCAATGCTGGAGGCGCCGCAACCCCCCCACCTTTGAGATGTGGCTCAAAGCCCTTACATGGATACAAGTGTGCGAAGAGGAATACATTGGATCCCTACCAACCACATCACAACCCAAAAATATATGGACAGAATTCTGCAGTTACTTGAACAATAGAGATGCTGTGGAATGGCTGGCTACCTCTCCCCAGACACGGCCCGCTATGCCATGAAACTGTAATAATCCCCCCTATCCGTCCTATCCGACCCATTCCAAGTCACTAACTGTTCGCTTCCGATGAAGCTGTGCCTATTCTTTTGGTGATGATGTTGGTGATGCAAAATTGATTGAGTGCTGCCGTGTAACCTGTACTGTACCTGTCTTAACTTTCTTCCAATAAACAAAGTTTTTTTAAAAAAAAGATTAGTGTCACCACATCGCTGTCAAACACCCACAAGTAGTCAAAAATATGATGGTAAAGGGACTGTCGACAGAAAAAACGACAATGTGTCACGATCTGTGCACACTGTACAAATGATAGTGTGGTTGGCCAAAAACCGCCCGCTACTCATTGTACCTAGAGGCGCAATCATCTTTCTAACGCTCACCTTTCTGCGTTACGGTGTGTCTCGCCTCCTGATCGGTCGGTGGTGTGTTCCGCCGTTCAGAGTGAACCTTACTAACAGTGAATTAAGAAAAGCCGCTCTGATAAAACAACGTGCTCCGTAAGGATAGAAGTCCTTTAACTATTTCGTTCATGCTCAGAAAAAGTGCTTCCACTGGTGGCCATCTTATCGTGGACAGGTTTCCACTCATAAGTAACTACCAGTAGTCAAGAGTAAAACCATTCTAGTCCATGGTGCTAATATAAGCAGTACAGATAGTATCTGAAAAACAGAAAAGAAGAAAACAACTCAATCTCATTCTTAAAAAGTTAGAGTGAAGCAAAAAAAGCAAATGAAAAGCGGCGGCCAGCCATACTCATCTATTAAGCGTGTTGCCTTTGCTCGACCTAGTATCCTCTAGGGAGACAGCCTATTTACTCGTGATACTTATGACTACTCATCATACTGAGTCTTCTGAGGATATACACAAATACGTTGAACCTACCAAAAACGAATCAAACTGATAACAGCACGCTGTTCACTCAAGATGTTGTTTTGTTGTACTAAAAATGGGATGCCAGAAACGAATACAACATAAGTGAGAGTACCTATAAATTATGCCAGTCGACCATCTCGTTAAAACCTGCTTCTGCTGTGCAGCATAAAAAGATTAGCCACTGTTCTTTGGCATACCATTCTTTTTTTGTGTTCTATGTGTTGCCGAGTGGCACGGTTTGCAATACAACTGCCATTTCAGCATTTCGCTTGTATGGCCCTAGAGATAAAGGGCCTGATTCACAGAACGTTATACTATGGGATGGCACCATTATAAAATGCTTCCATGCATCAGGCCCAAAGTGACTCACCAGAGGGGCTGTGGTCACCCTATTCTTTATGCAGCTTCTGTGCTCAGATATTCATGTCTTGATTATTCTGTCAGTCATCCCAAGGTACAACTTATCACAGGGACACCATATTGCGTAGACAACCATGCTGGAATTGCAATTGGTACATTATTTCTGGACCCAAGGTTTTGCAGGTCCAGGATCTATTTCTTTGGTTCTTTTTGTGTAAGTGCAGTTAATGGTAGGTAGTTAGATCATGGCGGTAAGCAGCAATAGGAACCAAGAGTGCAATAGTCGAGGGTTGGGGTCTTGCAGGTTGAGGGAAGTAGCCACTGTGATGTCATTACACTGAGCCCACTCCCCAATCAGGTGGAAAGGGACATGGGGCTATGGGAAGGGGAAGGGCGGGAGGAGGGAAGTTCAGTTGGTATTTAGAGTACGAGGATCAAAGATGTGTTGTATCCTCCTCCTGTCTCTGCCTCGTCATTGCATGGTGTGAATGAGGGCGGCCATGTGGGTGACCAGCTAGAATTAGGGAAGTCTAGATTCTACATTGGCGATGAGTCGGTCAGAAGGACCTACAGTGCTGGAGTCCCTCCTCGCAGTGGCGCGAGTCAGGGAGGGACAGCACAGAGAAGTAATCGGAGCGTGGAGGCATCGACCCAACCCCAGGTACAAGGCGTGTGAGGAGCCCCAGATGGCAAAGAACCGTGTGAGGCTGCCTCTGCCTGCCCGACAAGGAAAGGTGTAGCTGAGGTACTTTTCCCACTCAACCCGTCCCATAAGCGCAAAGGCATGCGAGATATGCCAAGCTGCCGAGGCGCCAAGGAACTATCTCTGCCTACTGGTGCAAGCCGCTCACACACATGGAGGCCCCATGTGTCCTGGCCTGCAATTGCAGGCAAAGGAGCCGAGGCCCGTAAAAAGAGACACCGTAAACAGTCCGGTCCGGTTACAATCAAAATCTGAAGGAGCACGCAAACGTATCACTGACCACATGGGCAGCAGAGAGCGCATTGTACATGCAAACGAGGAAACACAAAGCGGATTGACACCACATGTTTTCTCCCCAACAACAGCATTCCAGGAGTGACATCAACGGCACACTTCGAGCAAGGAAGGTTAGTTAACCTCATGTGCTCCAAAATATGAAAATAATCCCTGTGGGGAAACGTGGGCACTAAGCAGTCACAAGGGAAGCCCAAAAGAAAGAAAAAAAGGGTATCCTGGTATCTTGAACATTCCATACTCAAGCCATCTCACTGTTTAAAGAAAGCCAGCAAGCAAAATGTCAGGAGATTAAACTCTCAGCGGTCCCCTCACCCCAGCCCCAGCTTTACCTTCCAGAATTCAGGACAGCCTTATCACTCAGTTGCCCACACACTTTGACCTATCAGAATCCAGCAGTCTAGGGCCTCGCTGGAAGAGATGGGTAAGGGATTTTGAAGTGTGTTTGAAGGCCATTGGACCCTTGCCCTTGGACGAAGAAAAGAAGCACAGCCTCCTTACACTGTATATAGGCCCCCAGAGACATTGTGGATGAGTTCCCCTCAGGCACGACAGACACATATGCGAACCTCAAGTCAACTCTAACAGACTACTTCACACAAATGTGGACTACGAGAGACACATATTCCACACAACCAAACAAATCAAAGGGGAATGCATGGACACGTTTGTCATGCGTTTGAGACTGAAAATGAAACATTGCAATTTAAAAAACTATTCCAATGACGAAGCACTGCGCTCATAATTGCAGGCTGTGGGTGTGGAGACTTCAGAAAAAGACTGCTACAAAAACCTCGCACCATATAGGAAATCCTGTGTCTTGCACGATCAGACACAGCACTAGCGTACCAAGTTGAGGTACTAAGCAACAACAAATTCTCTCATGGCAAATGTGAGGGCATCAACAGGCTGGATATGACAACCAAAGGAAAGGGTGAACCCTTCTGCTACAGGTGAGGATATGAATTCCCACATGAAGGCCTGTGCCCCTCCATCGGTCAACAGTGCTCGGCCTGAGGAGGAGACAACCACTTCAAAGTGGTATGCCGCATGTACCGCAGTCAGCTCAGAGGGGAAATCCAGGAGGGAGGGCACCACAGGGCAAGGAGAGGCAAACGCAAAGCCCCCCCAGAACGTCAGGGCAATCATATGAGCCACCTCAACGCAGACCCAGAAAGGGTAGATAAGAAATCACAAGACAGAACATCAGGAGATTGACGAGACAACAAATCAATGTCATCTCGAACCAGGAGAAGACCTAGGAGATACATAAGCTACCTGGTTGAACACTCACAAACTGACAGCAGATCTAGCGCATAGTCTGAAAAAGAAACAAGGAGAAAGGGAAGAGATTGGGAGGAACCAAAAAAGAGGGGTTATCTATATGCACTAGGCAACCAGATGGCAAAAAAGCACAGCCCAACCCTTCTCATTCAAGCAAACAAAATGGCGGGCGAATTCTTAGTGGACACGGGAGTAACCGTAAATGTCATAAGCGAAGAAGTACTCGACAACCTACCGCAAGCCCCGCCACTTTGGCCTGCTGAATTCCACATTAACCCATACGGGTCAAAAACACCACTACCATGCAAAGGACACTTCATGGCGTCATGCAGTTACAAGGGACAAACAAAGAAGATTCCAATGCATGTGCTAAAGGCAGCCACAGAAAGCGGTTGCATCCTGAGCTACAAAGCCACAATCGACATGGGCCTCATACATGTACTGTATCGTCTCATGGCCCACAAGTATCTTGATCCGGCTGCAAAGATCAAGCAACTACTCCCTGCCTTATTCAAATGACTCAGAAAGCTAAAGGGACAGCAAATCGAACTCCACATTGACCCTCAAGTACCTCGCGTAGCACAACACTATCGAGGGATACCAACAAACATTCAGAAGCAACTAGAAGAAGAGCTCTTCAAACTCCTTGAGGCAGACATTATAGAGCCTGTGGAAGGGCCCACACTGTGAGTGTACCCCATCATCCCTGTACCAAACAAGAAGTCCACGGACATCTGCATATGTGTGGTCATGCGTCGGCCAAATGAGGCCCTCCTACCAGAACGCCACCAGGTCCGTCACATCACTGATATGGTGCACATGCTAAATGGCGCCGTTGTGTTCTCAAAGTTGGACCTCAAAAAGGGGTACCAGCAGCTGGAACTGAATAAAGACTCAAGATACATCACCACTTTTGTTACCCATCTAGGGCTGTATAGGTACAAGCGCCTCAGTTTTGGGGTCTCCTCAGCCGTAGAAATATTTCAGTCTGAAATACACAACATCATAAAGCACATACCCAACTGCTTGAACTACAAAAAATAATAATAATAATAATACAGTGATGACATTTTAGTTTTCGGTGAGATCAACAGCAACACACTCACACAGGTATGTATGGCCCTGGAAGAAGCCCAATTCACCTCAACAAAGAGAAATGTGAGTTTAGGAACACCCTCTGTTTGTTTAGACACCATTTACGTTGCAAGGAATGACCCCAGACCCAGAAAAGGTAATGGTGCTCACTAATACAGAGCCGCCCAAGAACGTCTCCAACCTGCGTTCATTCCTTGGGCGTTTCAGCTATTGCACCCGCTACATAAAAGACTTTGCGTCAGTGAACGAGCCCCTCAGAGCACTAACGAAACAACACACAGAATTTGTGTGGACCGAGCAGTGTCAACAAGCGTTCCAGACAATCAATCAGCGGATATCGGTTGCCAAAAAAATAGCCTACTTCAATTCCAAATGAGAAACAGAACTGATTGTCGATGCCAGCCCAGTAGGCGTGGGGGCCATTCTGACACAAATCAACGCAAAAGACAACCAGACGAGGCACGTCATCTCATACGCTAGCAGGAACCTGTTAAAGACTGAAAAGGAAGGACAAGCGGTGGTGTGGGCTTGTGAGCATTTCCACCTCTTCCTATGCAGAAAAACTTTCACGGTGGTCACGAACCACTAGGCACTGCTCTTTATATACAGAAATCTGCAAGCAAAGATGCCACCGAGAATTGCCAGATGGGCACTGAGGTTACAGGCTACAGCTTTAAAAACATACACTGACAAGGAAAGGACCATAACCCCGCAGACTTCCTGTCACCTCACCATTGCAAGGAATCCCCATTTACACACTCTATCGCGGATCAATACATCTACATCCTAAAACATACTGAGAGGTCTGAACCCGCACCAGATTGCACAAGCGACTGAAAATGACCAGGGCCTACAGGTCATCCTCAGATGTCTAGATAGCAGCCACTGAAAGAAGGTAAAACAAGCGGGACATGGCACCTGTGCTGAAACAAGCAGGGCATCAGCTATCCAGTAGTGGTCAAAGAGGAATTGGCCAAGACTAACGGAGGACTCCTAGTAAAAGGAACAAAAATAGTAATTCCCCGAACACTACGACAAAAGGTACGGGAACTAGCTCAGGAAGAACATAGAAGCATTGTGTCCACCAAGAGAATGCTCAGACAGGAGTTATGGTTTCCCCAGCTAGTGGAAGATTTACTTAACCACTGCACCACATATGCGGTCATCAATCCACATACACGGCCAGATACGCTACAAATGACAGACCTCCCAGAAAAAGGCATGGGACGAAATCGCTGTGGATTTCTTCAGACCTTTAGAAGGGGGTGAGTACATAATAGTAGCTGTGCACGAATACTCTTGCTTCTTCAATTTGCAGCAAGTACCATCTACCTCTGCGTTCCACACCATACCCGCACTTGACAGGATGTTTGCTACTTATGGCATCCCCACAATCTTGAAATCGGAAAATGGACCACCCTTCACGGGACAAGACTTTAAAGTGTTCTCAGAATACATGGGTTTCGCACACCGAAGAATCACAGCGCTATGGCCACAAGCAAACGGCACGGTGGAACTTTTTATCAGTAATAATGTGCAAATCGTCTAGCTGACAGGGGAAACTGTAGAGAAGATATTATACCAACTACTGCAAGACTATCGCAACATCCCACACAGCACAACCAGAAAGACTCCATCGGAGGCAATGTTCAGCAGGAACATAAGGGTGAGACTACCCCATGCCACTAGCTCAGAAGAGAGATATCAAGGAGATGCTGAAATGAGGGCCCAAGGCACCCGACATAAGGAGAGCATGAAGAGACGAGCAGATGAAAACAAAAGAGCTTGAGACAATGACCTGGAACCAGGGGATGTCATAATAGTACGTCAGTCACAAAGCAGAAGGAATGTGGCCGCTTTCTGCAAAGAACCCCTGACGGTGAAGGTGACAGGAGGAGCATCACCAGACATTCTTTTCACTTCAAAAGAATGCCAGGTATCCTCCCGTCAGGATCGCACCCCCCAGACCCTACAACCCAAGGGTGGGATCCGTCTGATGAAGGTGATGATGAAGACTTGTGTGAAGAGCAGGACAAGTCTCTTCAGAGTGACCATGAGGACAGTTTAACAGTTTGACCCCACGAGTGAAAATTCGACCTCAGAGGGCTTGCAATCGACCTCAGAGACTTATTGAGGAAATTAACTAAGGGACACCGTTGTGTTTAGTAATGGGGTTGTGATGTTGTTACACTGAGCCCACTCCCCCATCATGTGGAGAGGGACATGTGGCTACGGGAAGGGGAGGGGCGGGAGGAGGGAAGTTCAGTTGGTGTTAGGAGTACGAGAATTAAAGACGTGTTGTATCCTCCTTCTGTCTCCGTCTCCTCATTGCATGGTGTGAATGAGGGAGGCTGTGTGGGTGACCGCTAGACTTAGGGAAGTCTATAGTCTACAGCCACGTTCATTAATACCCCATGCAGTTCTGAGAAGGGTATGCCCTTTTAGCAATCGATGCGGGTGCCTTCCGAGAACCACTAGGGACGTTGAGCGGTAAAACATAACTTCTCAAGCTATGTATATTTTCTGCATCTCACTGTATGGCCTTATTTTCTGTTCATCGTGTTGTCCACTTACTCTGTGAGAAGGGATAATGCATGAACTCAGCAATGTTCCCTCTCCGCCGCCAATACCCATCCCTGCATGGTCTCTTCACAATCTGTGTGCAATAAGCATGAGATTCAATTTGAGGTACTGAATAGGAACTTTAACCCATCCAGTAAGGACAACAAACCTTATCAGTACCTGTTACGTTCTTAGAAGGGCATTGAAGTTTGCCAGCCTCACGTGTATCATAGTTTATGTTATAACGTGCTATATTCTACATCATACATGTACATCCAATCAATCACAAGTATGGAACACACTATAGTCAGTCTACTGTCTCTTTCAAGCCCCAGTGGGGGTGGGGGGACGTCATGGCCAGTAACGGCCCCCAAGCCTGAGCTAAGGTAGGCCCGAGCAAAGTGAGGGCCTCAGCTCAGGCTGTGGCCCATTACTGGCCTTGCCCTCCCCCAACCGGGGTGTGAAAGCCATGGATTTACCAGGGTGTGAATGGTTATTTTTCATTTTTTTTGTGGGGAGATGAGCTCAGCGTGCAGTGCGTGTGCCCATCTCCTGACAAAAAGAAAAAATATGGCCACTGCCATTTGAACAGGGATCTAATCCCTTTTCTATTTTATGGTGCAGGTGGTGTTCACAGAATCGCGCCCGGGAAAGAAAAATTCTGATTGGATAATCTGTCTTTCCCGGTTGTCAATGAGTGTTAATGCAGAACCTGTGCATGCATGGAGATTCTGGAAGGTAGACTAGATTCTCGAAGAGGTGGTTGGGGGAAGGATAGGAGCCTGAAGGAATGGGACAACCCTGGAGTCAGATGTAACCTGTGTGATCGAATACGTTAGAAATTAAGCAGAAAGAAGAACAAACACTCTGTATACCTGTACATGTTATAATGCGTCAACACAATAGAAATGTTTTATCATGTCCCATAAAGTACAAATCAATGTTTTTGCATTGGCATCTAATATTTAAAGATTCTGAGTGCTTCTAATAGTGTGACCTGTGTATGCATATAGTGAAAGATGAAATGATCTGTGACCATGCCGAATACCCTCCTGCAGAACTATTTCTGCTGTTTGTGATTCTCTACCTTTTTTTCTGTATTTATCGACATTTGTTGTTTGTCATTTAAAAAGAGAATTCACAACAAGTATTTTTCTGCATTTATTCTAATAAAAGAATGCATTTATTAAAGCACACATGCAGCCATATAGGAAAGAAATGCTAGCTCCATGTTTTCGATAAAAACAAACGGTTGCTCCTGTGACTGCTGCTGCCTTAAGATATATGCTGTCAGCAATTTGAAGAACTTTAATGCTATTTTTATAAATCTTTACACTCTCTATGCTGCCAATCTGCAATGTGATTGGCCTGCGATGTATGAGTGGCATCATAGAGAACCAGAGTGAAGGACCTGTGTTTCTGTTTTTTTTCTCCATTTCTATGAATGAATACAGACAGAAAGCAGATTGATTTCCGTCTGTATTTATATGTAAAAATCAGGAAAAACGGAAAAACTGCAAGCCTTATTTATTAATTTTTTTAAATGTGATTTCACTGGGTGCTTTAATGGACTTGTTTTCACCTAGCCTATGACATCATACGCTATCACAGCAAATCAGAGTACTCAAAAGGTAAGCCTTACCCAATGATATTTTTTTTTATTATTGTTTTATTGGTTAAACAAATTGTCAACCTTTAACAAATGTTACTTGTAATGATCCTTTCCATCTACAATGAGGAGAACAGTACAGGGGAGAGTTCTTCTCAGAGTCCTTTACATTCCTCCTTCCTCCTCCACTTTAGAGGTCAGGTCATCATCTTTGTCATCTTTTCTTATTTCTATGTATATCTGCTCCACT
Source organism: Ambystoma mexicanum (assembly GCF_040938575.1). Lineage (NCBI taxonomy): Eukaryota > Metazoa > Chordata > Amphibia > Caudata > Ambystomatidae > Ambystoma > Ambystoma mexicanum. Next base: position 745,976,084 of record NC_090928.1, read on the forward strand.
AGCATCAGTACATTTAGAGTCTGGGCGATTTTATCGACCGTCATTAATTGTTCCCACCACTCCTCTTCTGTACTGTGCTCCATTCTTGTGGGTATCACCTTCAGATATTTTCTTCTGAAATTTTGAAGTTTCGGACATGATAACGCCAAATGCCTTGTTGATTCCATCCTTTCCCCATTTTTACAAAAGCGGCAGAGAGTCTCTTGTTTACTTATCTGTTTCCTTAGAAATTTCAGTTCCTTTGATGGTAATAGGTTCAGTCGACATCGCATCAACAGATCTCTGTAGTGGGGAGATGGACATTTTGTAATATATGATGGGAGATGATTCAGAGCTTTCTTTTCCCATACAATGTGGAGACAGTATCCATTCTCAGCCTTTAATGTATCTGTTTCTAGCCAATCTCTTTCTTTTAGGCATCTCTTTGCCTTTTCAGGATTTGTTTTAAGCATTTCTAGGTTGATGTTATTATGCTGTAGTTGGTCAAGACATTTTTGCTGCCATGCTCCGAGGAATTTGTCCTTGTTGATGTTCGGGTGAGGTACCAGGATTTCAGACGGGATTGATTGTTTTTTCAGGATACATTTCCGGAATAGGGAGATTGTTTTCCAGAGTACTATTGAGGCCATGGATCAACCTCAATTTGTGCCTGTTTGTTGCCATTTTCAGACAATTCAGTAGTCTTAAAATTTTCCTCCAGAAATACCCCTCGAATTTTCCCCATACTTCCCATGGTAAATTTAAGAGGATCTCAGCTCAATGTGTAAGGATAGGTGTTACCTTTTGTTTCCAGAATGTTATGATCGGTATCATAGAGTATACGCCATATCTCCGTTGCAATGATCTTCCTTGATTTGTTAATTTGACAAGTCTTTCCTTAAGAAAATTCAGTTCAGTTTGTTTGTTACTGTTTTTGTTTACCTTGACTCCCAGATAAATTGTGGTATCCACAATTTTTAGGGCCTGATTTTCAATTGTCCACGTAAAAGGGATTGTCTTCCTTCCACCCATTGTTCTTTGCATTATAAGAATCATGGATTTTTCAATGTTGATTTTCATTTTGTTTTTGTCCAGGTATTTTTTAAATTCCTTGATTCTCCTCTGTAGCCTTATTGCCGTCTGATCAATAAAGATGACATCGTCCGCATACAGGACCCATGGAAGTTCTGCTCCTTCCAATTTTGGTGGAAAAGCTCTTATATTTTCCTGTGAGGTTTGCATGTCCGCCATATATAGGACAAATAAAAAGGGGGCTAAAGCACAAACCTGTTTAATGCCCTTTGTTGTCGAGATCTTTTCTGTGGTGTCTCCCCCTTATCTGTGGTGTCTCAATTATCTGAATTGTTGTATTCATATACAATTCTTGGATTGCTTCTAATAGGTCTTCCGGGCAATTCCATTTTTTTAGTTTTGTCCACAGTCATTCTCTGTTCACTGCATCGAACGCTTGTTCGAGGTCTATAAAGCCAAGGTGTACATTCCCCTTTGTCTCCACAGCCTGGGCTTTCAGTAGATTTAACAGGAACAGATTGAGTGAGGTGCCCACCCCCTTCATGAAGGCCGTCTAGCGTTTGTCCAAAATGCCAGTACTCAGTGCCCACTTCTTTAGATCTCTTAACAAGATAGTTGAAAAGATTTTACCAATAGAGTCCAACAGAGATATTAGTCTGTAGTTCCTGGGGTTCGTACGGTCCCCTTTTTGAAAATTGGAATTATCAGCGCTTCTTTCCAAGATGCAGGTATTACTCTCTCTCGCAGGATCTGTTGAAAGAGGATCAGAATGAAATCCGCCCACTCCTCCTTATTTTCTTTAAACATCTTATTCGATATGCCGTCCGGGCCGGCTGCTCTTGAGGAGCTCAGTTGAGTGAGTCTTAATGATATATCCACTAGGTCTGTATCAATGGCCACGGTTTCAAATTGGGCTTCTTGTTAGGTGGTGTTATAGTCCTCTACTCCTTAAAGAGTGCAGTGTAGTGATTCACCCAGTTTTCTTTAGATACTTGGTTGTTGGTTAATGCAGGCTGTAGATCATCTCCTTTGTTTATTGTTTCCCAAAGGGCATTTGGCAGTTGTAATCACAGCCAGCATCTTTTCTGCATCACACTGCGCTCTCCAAATTTTGGTCGATTTTGACCAGTTCTTATATCTCTGCTTTGTCAGCCTTAGCAATTCTGTTTTGTCAGTTATATTACTTCGGTTTATTCTACGTATCTCAGCTCGATGTTCCCTTTTCTTTTTTGCCACCTCACTATTATATGCATGTTTCCTTGTTAAGCTTGCAGATTTGTTTATGTCTCTCTTCACCTCAAAATCTTTCAGGAGCCATCTATACTCCACCGTGTTGCCGTTTTGATTCTCCCTTATATTGTTATCCTGGGTGGCCGTCAGCTGAGGGATATCGGCGGTTTTAAGACGTATTCTGTTTCTGCCCCATGTCAGTTCAATTTGTTGCTTCATGGGATTTGTCAGTTCCTTAGAGGGCCATAAAAGTTCTACTTCTATCAGTGCGTGGTCACTCGTAGTTTGTTTCTTTACATGCATTGATTTTATCCATCTAATTGTATTTTCAGCCATGAAGCAATAATCTAGGCAGGCACTCTTTTTGCCACAGAACCACGTATTTGCACCTGGAATGTCTCCTGTAGTCTGCCCATTGAGCATCGTCATGTCTCATATATTCATTTCCCAAATCCATCTTGATTCTGATGTTCCTAGATATATTTTTTGTCTCAGCCTTCCAGAGGGGTCCAAGAGTTTTAGATTCAAGTCTATGCATATTAGAATCAGTTGACTTGGCTCTTCATACATTGATGTGTCAATCATTTCCATGATCTTTATTAAATAGTGTTCTATTTCACAATCTGTGGGACTCCAATATGTGTTTATTAGGAGCATTCTTATTTCCCTTTTTCCTCTGTTTTTAAGCAATTTGACCATTTCAGTGTACAGATTTGGATTTAGATGTTCAATAATCTCTAGGTCTACGTCCTTTTTAATTAGTGTCAAGAGACCTGCTCTTGGCCGTCCCAATAGGCCTTTTAGGGCTGGATTCATGCATGTTTGATAGCCTTCACATACAGGACTAGATCTTACCCAGGATTCCTGTATGTATATGATTTCATACTTTTCCAAAAATTCACATTCACCAGAGTACAAATGGCCAAATCCTCTGGTGTTCCATGAGGCTAGTAGGGGTCCTCGCTTGGGCTGTGATTTCTATTGTTTCTTTTTTCCAGGGTGGGTTTTGATGCCCCAGAACTCTTCTCCCCTTGAGTTTCTTTGGTGGTTCCTGCTTTACTTTGGAACCGTAGGTTTCTTGAATTGTCCACAGTATACTTCATTTTTGTCAGAGAATTCTCCATTATTTTCTGACTAGTTCTCCTCCGGTCAGTTTCGGGGAGTCTCTCGGTCCGCTTTTCTTTCCTTTGAGTAATATTCTCTTGTTTGTCATTAGAGAATTGTTTTATTTCATCTTTAGTTATGTTTTTCTCCTCCTGCCTTTTATTTTGGTTATGCAAATTTTGGTCATATTGCGAATTCTCTTTATTTTTGCCTTTAATCTCCTTATTGTCCCCTATGCTCAACCTCAAGCCTAGTACGCCACACCATATCTCTTACTCTCTCAGATCTGAGATGCATCATAATCAAATCCATCCTTCTATCATCTAGAAATTCAATGATTACAATCTCATCCGGCCGTAGTGTCTCTTTCGCTAGCAGCCTGTTTATCAGGGACGTTACGTTTTTCCTGTTTAGTAGGATTTTTTAGTGAATTTTGGTGAGCCTTTCAAGTTTTAATTTAAAGGATTTTGAGATTTTTTCCTTTAAAGCCTTTCTCCCCGTTCTTCTGACGTCCTGTTTTATTTGCGATTTCATCTTGGTTCCCATCGTCAAGTCTATCATTACTTTTATTTTGGCGCTCTTGGTTCTTTGAATATCTTCGAATATCCAGTTCGTCTTGCTTAGATGGTTGAAATTTTGGGCGTGAGGTCCTTTGATCTTCTAGATCCCTCAGCCAACTTATAGTCCTTGTGTCCTTACTGTAACTTCTCTGTGCTTCACTGTATACCTTCGTCCCTTTCCTCCTTGTCTCCTTTTTATTAGCAGTAGACTTCTCTTTCAGATTTCTTTCTTTTATTTCATCTAGATTTGAATATTTGTCAATCACTTGCCAATCCGTCATGCTGATGTTCGCCCATGTCTCATCCTCGTTGTTATCTTTGATAACTTCGATAAGATCACTCAGGAATTCAGAAGCGTCCAGATTGACTATTGATCTTCAATCCATTTCATCCTCTCTTTCAACGGCTTGTTCTTGTCGAAAATCTTGGTGCTGGAGATTACTTAATGTCATTTTGCGCCTTGGTTTCTTAGAGGGGGGTCTTGTATCTTCACGTGATGGAGTTCTTATATTTCTTTGGAACGCTCGGGATCCATTTGTTTTTGTTTTTATTGCTTGTTTTTTCATTTTCTTGTTGGCAATGTGACATGGAGATGCCGGTAGATTGTTCTCTTTCCCTTTTATATCGCCTGGGAAAGTATATTTGCCTCTTGAAATATAGAATATGTTGATACTGAGTTCTTATCACCTGAAGTATTGTCGGGCACTGTTTTCTTTTGCTTTGGGCCTGGTTGCTCCTTTCCCAAGATCATTGGCCCCCCTTTTCGTTTCTTTGTTTCTTTTAATTCAGATCCCTGATCTAGTCTTGTATCCTTAGTTGGTAAGTTATTCTTCTGTGTATCTTTCGGGATTTCATTTACAGTTGCCCTCAACTCGCAGGACTTCCGTATCCATTTATGATCTTCTAAGATCGCTTCCATTAGCAGATGTTTACCATTCGAGTCCTGGCGAGCCAAATTGCAAAGGCGATTCTGGCACGAGGCGTCTGACTGCTTCTCGAGCCTTACGTCCAATCTTTCCGTAAAACCTGCCAATTCCTTGATTTGCTCCTTCATTTCCAAATTCATTGCATAGGTTGAAGTTACAGTTTCATAGAGTTTGAGATAGGGGGACAACGTTGTATTCATCGCTGCCATTATTACATTTTGGATGTGCGCAAGTTCCTTCAACCTCCCTTTATTGCAATATTCACTAAGTTTCCTCAAAGTCACGGTGTCAACCAACAGAGGATGAGTGGTATGTTCCATTCTTGTAGTAGTCCCATCCAGTGACCTACTGATCATAAGTCCTTTAGTTTGGTTCTTAGTTTCCTTCTGGAATAGACCCCTCTGGGTGACCGGACTGAGCTGCTCCTTTTCGTCCAGCGCAGCGATCTTCTCTATAATGAAAGAGAGACTCCTCCTTTTTTCTCTCACGATTTTTCCTGTTAGGTTTGAGATATCTTAGATTAATTTGTTGGCCAAGGTTGAATTGTTCTCAGTCAGTGATTCCGGGATATTCTGTCCATGGTTTGGGAGCATATGACTTCTCCTAGCCTGGTTTCGGATATATTCCTCTTCCAAAGCCGAGGGCTCCATTCTCCCCCTTTTCTCCTTCTCCATACATAGTTCCCGAGAGCTCTTATTGCAAGCTTTTGCTGACTCTGTAGATGGCAGAGTTTTAGGTTGCTGTATTGAGTCCTGCCATAAATCTTCCTGCCAGTCAGTTTCATTTAAAGGGCTTGAAATTGTCTCCCTATTATCTTCATAAACGATCGTGATAGGTAGAGATTGTTTGTTCAAGTGCTCCTCTAATTGAGGTTGTATCTTTTCATGATGATCATTTTTCTGCATTGGCCGGTCACCCTCTGTCTGCGCTATCTCTGCCTCAGGGTCGACCGTCTCGTCTCGCAGCTCCGCCTCTTGTTCATTATTATTTTTTTCCTTCTGGGTCTCGATCTGGTTTTTTTCTCTTACTTGTTGTGAGGTAGTAGCTTTTTCCTCAATAGGACTCCCATTAGTTCCAGAGGCAGAGGTATGTCTTTCAGCCTGGAGATCTTTAATTGTTGGTGTGATCATTTCTTTTATTGTATCACATTCAACAGATAGCTGAGCCAGTATATTTAAAGTCGGCTGTTTTGTTTGTTCTGGCATCTCCCCTAGATGTTCAGTAACATACCTTTTTAATGGACTTTTGTCTTTCCTGTTTGTTATCCTTTCCTGAGAGAGAGCAGGCACCATATTGAGCATTGCAGACTTGTGGCTACTATTGCCTTCCTCTTCCTCTATGTTAATAGAGAGCTGAGTCATCTCTATGGATTCTTTCTGCTGGGATTCAGTCTGCTGCCTATTCTCAGCGGGTTCACTCTTTAACAAAACTTCAATTTCCGTCACCGTGTATGGTCCTTATCCCTGCCTCCCCCAATGTTCTTAGAGGGCTGGATCACCTCGATGGATTCTTTTTGCAGGGATTCAGTCTGCTGCCTATTCTCGGCGGTTGCAATCTCTAACGAAACTTCAATTTCTGGCATCCGCATGGGGTCCTCACCCCTGCCTCCCCAATGCCTATTTCTAAAAAGTCAAGTCCCTCACACCCGGAGGTCAAACTCTTAAACGGGAGTAGGGTTTGTGTAAGGCTTGGGGGTGCTTTATGTCTCTGTCTCGCTGGTGATGGCATCAGGGATTGCACAGCTGGGCAAGGGGTTAGGTGCTGTCTTACCTGTTGGCGCCTTTTTTCGTCAGGAGTCCTCCTCCGGATCTGTTGAGACACTGGTCGCGCGCATACTTGCTCACGTAGTGCAGCTCCTCTCAATAATGTCTTGTTACAATTGACACTGTGCTCCTTGTCTGTGTCCCCACCAGCAACACCGATAACACCACTTGCGCACCGCTTGCGCTCCGCTTACGCGGGAGTGGGCGCTTTGGGTGTTATGCTGGCTACAGGTGACGACTCCTTTTTTTTTCCTTAAAGGCTCAAAATACTATTAGCACACAGGCTCAATAGCATGCCAGGAAACAGTCAGTTTAGAACACTGCCGGGTCCGAGTCCGGTCTCAGGGAGCTCAAGGGGCTGGTGTTCCCAAGTGTTCCCAAGTGCTCCAAAGGATGGTGGAGAGCACCGTTCACAGCTCCCCTGGACTGGAGAGAACGCAGCTCTTCCTCCACTCTCCGCTCTCCGTTCGCAGACCCATTTACTGCCGATTGCCAGTGGTGCTGCCTTTTTACCTCCCACTCTCTAATAGCCTTTGCTTCCCAAATTTCCACATCCCCTCCCGTCGTCACCCCCTGCTCCCCTTCCTGTTGACTCAGCCCTTTGCACTCCCATGCCACCCTGCTCCACCCCGTTGAATACCTGTACTTGCCCTTTTAGCAGATCTACACCTTCTGAAGTCCTAGTCTACCCATCCCATCCCAGATGGCCACCATGGACACAGAGAAGGGACCCCTTTTTCGATCTTGACCATTTCCTTTCGCAGTTTTGTAAAACTTGTGAAATCGCTACCATCCATTCATAACTTTAAAAGTGAAAATATTATCACCCCGGACCACATGATGGGCATTATCACTTGGTAATGGCGCCCGGCCTGCGTGAACTTGTGTCCTGAGTCATTACCAAGCAGTAATGTTGCCCCACCTTGGACATTATTGGTTAAATTAAGAGGAGCAGAACTACGGGAGTAGGTGATGAGTGAGTGCAAAGTACACTTGTCAAAACAGAGAAGTTGATAGGAATGTGGCCTTGGAACGTCATGGTCCTGGGATTAGGGCAAAGTGAGATGTAGCTGTGGAGAATGATGTGTGTCCTGTAGCACGGAAAGGCAGCACTTTGGGATTTCAAACAGGGGAATTCTGGGAGTTGTAGTCTATAGTCAATCTATAGTCAATAGGGATACACCTAAATGGAAGTGACATCACTGAACAGCCGCATGGGACTGCTTGGCTATGCTAGTAGGAAGGTATCGTTCCTTGGGGGTTCATAAAGATGTGATGTCAAAATACCCCCAACACATTGGCAGTTAAAAGCAAAATTGCCATTGTATTGACACAACTGCTGTGGGGATTTTACACCACATCTTTTTTAATGGATGACATGCTTCCACTCTATGCAGGGCTTTAAGTGGGGTAAGAAATCGAGGGGGGCCGAATTTGGGGGCGTGACTTGTGGGGTGGGCGTGCCCTTAAAAACATACACAAGCCATAGTAGGGTATGCAAAATTTTATATATCTGTATGCGTACCTTACTATGGTTTGTGTAGTATGCAAGTCATCTTTTATAAACATAGACATATGTAATATATTTCTATGTTTATAAAGGATGGCTTGCATACTACACGAACCATTTCTATGTTTATAAAAGATGGCTTACATACTACACAAACCATAGTAAGGTACTCACATAAATATGTAAATGCTTACATTAATATATTTATATATTTGTTTGCGTGCCTTACTATGGTTTGTGTACTTCAAAATGGCTTGAAAAGTACATAGACCATAATAAGCTACGCACACAAATATACAGCATTTATGTATTTGTGTGCGTACCTTGTGCTTTGTGTATTTCCCAAGTCATCTTTGTTAAACATTTCTATGTTTATAAAAGATGGCTTGAAAATTGCACAATTCAATCCATCTTTTATAAAGCTTTCTCGACGGACAAAGCCTGAGGCGTCTTTGTCCCTCACAAAGCTTTATAAAAGATGCTTGAATTGTGCACTTTTCAAGCCATCTTTTATAAACCTCGAAATATGTTGAGGAGTCCCGAGGTTCGCTCAGGGTTAAAGGCACCTTGGTGACCTGGGGAAACAAAGGCACAGTAACTTCCTCTGGTGACCCCTCCTGCGGGAGGTCACCAGAGGAAGTTGCAGTGACTGATTGAAGTGCCAGCCAGCTACAGCAATGCTGCGGCTGGCTGACACTTCTGTCAGCTTGCCTGACCTAATGGCGGGAGCATCGGCTGAGGCCGCGACCAGATAATGCATCCTGCCAATGTTGTGGTGGGACTGGGGGGCCCAGGAGGGCCCTGGCTCAACTCAATTTTTGGGAGGCCCCCGCAGGCCCCGGCACACTTAAAGCACAGATTGGGTGTATTTAAATTCTGAAAGCAAATAACACGAACGCACGTCCAGGCATTCCTGAGAACTGCTAGCTCCTTTGACATCGCAACACTGCCTGCGACCTCACAGTTGGACATTGACATCACCAACGAATGAGGAGTGCGTTAAACATGATTCATAGAATTATCTACATGTAAAACGAGATTTGTGGGAAGAATGGCACGCAAATCCCCGTTTTACATGCAAATAATTCCATGAATCAGAGCAGCACTCCTTGGGAGGCTATATGTAGAAATGCGCCTATGGAAATACCTGATAGGATTGTTAAATTACACTTTCTGGCGCTGCACAGATAATGGTGAATCGGCCGATTCCATGCACTGTACATGCCGTATACCAATATCGCGTTTCAATCCCACACTACAAGGTATGCCATCAATCACGCGCCCCCATGGTGTCTCCCTGCACCTGAATGCAGAACACGAAAGTGACCTTTGCGAAATGCGGAACCTCAGGGGACGGATGAGATGAGGATGCTGTAAACACTGGAACAGCAAGTGGCCTTCACGCTGGAACGCCACGCAAATGGGTCGTGCTGCTGACTACGTGGAAATGTAGGTCCCTTTGGAAGGAAATTCCTCTGCTGTTCAAATATTTGAATGTAATACTCTACATTTATCAAGCTAAAGCTGTATTTTCAGCCGGGCAAGCCCAGATCCGATTCATGGCCCTTTTTTAAAAAGATTAATTGTTTCAGCAATCCTGCCTTTATTATAGGTCTAATCATTTAGTTTTATCGCTGGCTTGCAAACTTGAGTGGAACAATTAGCCCGTTTCATTGCACGTGACCTGCCACGCTCTTAAAGGTTCCTTCAGGCGCTGATAACATTTCCGTTCAGATTAACTGGTCTGCTGTCAGCACGTGGCATTGCATGGGATGCAAATCACACCCACGCAGGAGTCGCGCTCCGGGAAGCCAGGATTTCAGCAGCAGCAACGTCTGGAGCAACAGTCTCACTTGCTAGGTCTGCCTGGCGAATTAGGTCACTGCTTCCCAGAGGTAGTCGCTGCCCTTGAGCAACCTCCTTGTTTTTAAATTAACGGTGATGGATATTTGCAGCGAGCACACCTTTGTTCTGTCAGCGGGTTTGGGACATAAAAGGCCCTGAGTCTCAAGGCGCATTCATCCAGACTGTAAAATAGCACAGTGATTTTTCTCACATGAACAATGGGTACAGGTTTATTTTTTATTTTTTATGTTGGTGTAGGTGAAATGGCCCTTCACACAAATTGCAGCCACGTTCCGTGCTTGCTTCTAGATGCAAGGTCACATTGGCAAGGGAGCTCATTATATGCGTGTGTACACAACTTGTATTACTGGTCTGGAAATATAGGGGCTGACAGGGACAATTGTGCATCAAAGAGGCTCGTTATATTTTTTTGGCAAATGGTGCAATCGAAGCACGTTGAGCTGTAACATTCGACAAATTACCAAGCAGAGATTTCACTGAGTGCTCGACTGGGGTGTATTGTCCCATAGTGGACATTGAGCAGGTCCTTCAGACTTTCACCTACTGTACAGCCCAGTCTAAACATGTGCCAGCATGGTTTCTATCAAAAATTAAATACATAAAGCATCTGGTTGATGGTGAAGAATGGAACATGTTTGCACAGCTATGCCACACTTTCGATATGAGCGAGTGCACTTATGCTGAGTATAGGAAATTGAAGGGCATTGTCGCCACCAATATAGACCCCTTGCAGCTGGCAACTCAGAGTGCAAAATGGTCAGCACTGGAAACTTGCAAACGTGCAGTACAACCAGCTGCCACTATGTACCGAATCTTGAAATCATGTTGTAAAGGTCATCCAGAGGTTGTCAATATTTGGGCTGAAGAACTGTGTGAAGCGATTGACCAGAGGAGCTGGCAAAGGTGTTGTGGTAATGTGCGATTGGTGAGCATGGACTGGGGCCTAGGAGCATCACAAACAAAACTCCTCTTCAGAACTTATTGGACTCCAGTATGCATGTTTAAGAGACATCTTTTAGAGAACGAACAATGTTGGAAGTGCAAACAAGCAAGGGGCACGCTAAGTCATTTGATCTCATTCTGTCCAAAAACTAGAACATTCTGGGAAGAGGTTTGTGAAAGACTGGACTTGGTCCTGAGTTGGGCAGTTTAAATGAATGCTACTCTTTTGGTGCTTGGAGACGTATCTCTGCTACGATTTTAAGATCTCGGAAGTTGTCTGCATCTTTTTGCTTTGACGATTGGGTGGAGGAGTTACAAACCATATCCACCTATGAGAAGGCAATCTATAAACAAGCTGGAGATGTTGACAAGTTTTTAGACACACGAGGATACTCTCTTGATGTTTATGGCTAATATGACCAAGTTTAAGATATATACCGTGTGGTGTGCATTTTCTTATACCTCTTATTTCTTTCTCTGCTCTACTTTCCTCCACTATTATGATATGATATGATATGATAGGTTATTTATAATCCGCTTAATACCCAGAGGTTTTTAAGCGCGGACCCGGGGATCGAACCTGTGGTGCTCTGTGTCATCTTGCCCCTGAGCTATCTTCCCCCCTCTTATTAATTATTGTTGATACAAGATGAAACAAACAGAACTTTAAATCCAAATAGGCCATCTGCTATCTGACCAACGTAGTGAGCAGGTGTAGAGATGTTTAAGGATTAATACTTTCTACATTCGGTTGGTGTGTCTCATAAGTACCATTAATTGTATGTGTGCACTTTCTTCTTTTTTTCTTACCTCTTCTTTTTCTTTTTCCTTTGCTTTATTGTTAAGTACATTTTAGCAAGCTCATTTTTTTGTTATCAAGTTTGGTTGTTCATCTGTAATTCTGCTTTAATTGCTTGAATCTAACATTGTCATGTATTGTTTATGACAACATAAAATAAAAATATGAGAAAGATGCTGTATACTGAGCGCTTCCTCACCCTTTGAGCTTAAAAAGAACCATTAATGTCTTCCTTCTCGGTCTACTCTTTCTCTTCTTTTCTTGCTCCTCCACAGTGGGACTCAATGCTAAGCATTGAACTATTCTAAGGACCAATACAAATGTTACTCATTCTGTATAGACAGTGAATGTGTCAAGCCGAGATAAAGCCGTTATGTGGTGAAACATTTGCACGTGCACCAGTGTGTTGATGTTGGCTTTTCTGCTTATTTGTCATGTACATGAGCTTTGTGTACGTATTTACCATATTGAACACAGGATACATATATCCCTGTGCCATAAATAATGCAAGCAGTATCTTGCATCGGTATGAATTTAAATAGCTATTAAAAACCTTTACAACACAACAAGTAGCTGATTCTCTGTGAGATCTGAACTTGTGCGCACCATGACTGCAGGGATTTACCTATTTCTAGTGTGGGTTGTCTTGTAAAAGCAACTTTACCTTGCTATTATGCTTTCCATTTCCTTTCGCCTCATATATTTTTGGAATTGCATGCAGAGGAGCCCACAGCACATAAATGCTAACTTTGGTGGACTACTGCATGCAATTACCGTCTGTTATAAAAGAAAGCTGTCACTGAGTAGCTTATGAATATAGCAGTGCAAAACCTCCATCCGTGAAGCTAAACCATCGACATTTGCATAGGTTTCTGCTTCCACCATTTCCATGAAATTGCCAGCACGATTCCATTATCACCAGAATTTCGTGTGGTAAGCCGAATATATCGGCCATTTGGTTATCGCACTGGTTTTCATGAATGCTGCGTGTCATTACCCGAGTTCGGCCACGTGAACGTTTTGCTGGCACATCGGCATGTTTTGCATGCTGAGGTCATGCAGGGTTCTGTGAATTTTCCCGGCATTGGCAGATTTCCCACACAAAACATGTCTTAGCACACCAGCACATTTCACGACCTAGAACGTTTCATGTCATGCGAAACATCAAAACATTTCAGTTTCGTAGTGGCGAAATGTAAAAGTCTGTGCAGGTCTTTTGAGGTTGCAGTCTCTCCATTGGGCCTTAGTAGAAACCATTAGGGAATGGCCAATAGTGGGCAGTTTTTATTTTATTTGTTACTTTTGTTCCAATCATTTGAAGCACAAAGGTAACAGCCTCGCAGAGGACAGTGTAAAAAAGAGTGCTTTTTCTGGGGTGTTCAGTAAAAATTGGCTTTCTCTGTGATTGGCGATCAAGACGAACACGATAACCACCAAGACCATACTGTGCTTCTACTCCACCTCATTGCATTGGTAGGTACGGATGGAGGGGCCAACTTGTGTATTGTCACTCATGCACTGACGGACTAATAAGGTCAACGTGATTATCGTTCATGCATGGGTGCTTGTTCTTGAGTTGTGTTGTCTCATCATGCTTCCACATATCCCGCTTATCCCCACTTTCATTCGGGGTGGTTGTAGGGTGGCAGGGTTAACTTGTGTATCGCTCATGCATTGTGGGAGCTCATACTTGATTTGTGTTGTCTAATCATGCTTCCACATGCCCCCCTTAACCCTACTTGCATTAGGGACAGGAGTAGGGTGGCGGGGTCAACTTGTGTATCACTCACTCATGCATTATGGGAGGCTTGAGTCACAAAGGTAACAGCCTCGCCCAGGCTAGAAAATGTGTGCTTTTTCTGGTGTGTTCACAGCAGTTGGCTTTCCTGGGCACTGACGTCTACATGCCTGGCATGGGCACATGACGACCACGCTGTGCTTGTACTGCTGTTCCACCTCGTTGCATTGGTAAGTAAGCATGGTGGAGTAAACATCTGTATCACTCATGCATTGGTGTGGTGGGGTCAACTTGTGTATCGCTCATGCATTGTGGGGGGGGGATTAAACTTGAGTTGAGTTGTCTCATCATGCTTCCACATCCCTCCTTTATCCACCCTTGCATAAGGGATGGGTGTACAGTGGTGGGGTCAACTTGTGTATCGCTCATGCATTGTGGGGGGGGGATTAAACTTGAGTTGAGTTGTCTCATCATGCTTCCACATCCCTCCTTTATCCACCCTTGCATAAGGGATGGGTGTACAGTGGTGGGGTCAACTTGTGTATCGCTCATGCATTGTGGGGGGGGATTAAACTTGAGTTGAGTTGTCTCATCATGCTTCCACATCCCTCCTTTATCCACCCTTGCATAAGGGATGGGTGTACAGTGGTGGGGTCAACTTGTGTATCGCTCATGCATTTTGGAGGGTTTGTACTTCAGTTTCGTTGTCTCATCATGCTTCCACCTGCCCCTTACCCCCACTTTCATTAGGGACGTGTGTAGGGTGCATAAGCTGCTAAAAGACTTTGTATGTTGCTTTTCAGAGAACCAAAGCAAATAAAATAACATGGGCAAATCCACAAACCCTATGTTCGCTGCACTTGCTTTGGCTGATATAAAAGACATGAATGATGATGCTCCACTGCATTCCTTTAGGTCAACATAGTCACTTTCAGGGGCACCAGTCACCAGTGATGTTCACCGGGAGAAATGCAAAGCAGCCACAGATTGCAGTGTCATTGCAAGCAGTGCTAGCGTAGAGGCTGCACACAGAAAAACAGATCAACAAACACACTATGTCTGGCTGATGAGGACTCTAACGACTCAACAGTTGAAGAATTCTCTGTCATGAATACCATGAGGAAGTAATTTGCATAGCCTATAATCCCACGTTACTGGCAACAGCACCATGGCCACAAACTGATTCTAGCGGTAGCCCATGCCACAGAAAGTCTATAGAGTGGGCTTACTTCACTGCTGACAAAAATGGGCCAGATAGCCCGTGTGCAAAACCACCACAAGTGGTATACATCCAAGCAGCCCAGAAGAGGAGCAGTATTGGCGATGGGCCCCAACCGCAGATAAACCCACATGCAGTGCTATGACAAAACCACACACTGAAGGCAACATTTGCCAGCCACTGCTTACAGACATTTTGAAGAAACAAACGTCTTATGACCATAAACATCTGATTGCAGAGCAACTCGAGGCTCACACACCAAAGCTGCTTGCTCTGGATCTGCTGCCCTTCCCCATTCTGGTGAACCAGAGGTTCAAAGAACTGATGGCATGCACCGTACTAAGGTGGAAGTTACCAAGTGTTGGGATGCATGTCCAGACCACTTTTTTACGTGTCTGGGAAGAGAAAAGATTTTTTTGCAAGGAACAGGCTGACCTCAAAGTTATCTGCCGAGTTCATATTGACAACCAGGTGCAGATCACGTGGTTAGGAGCAAAGATAGGGTGTTGTCTTTTTAAGTTTAATCAATTACTTGCAGTGCATCGAAGTGAAGAGGTTGTTACCCACGTGTGGAGAAGATGGAGGAGAAAATGACACGACCAATTGGAGAAGGGTCCGTATGTAATTATTAGCATGTAAATAGGTGGTAGCCAATGAGGGTCGGGGATGAATACTGTATATTGAATACATCATGTATGACGATTTCTACATTTATAAGATGAAATTCACGTTAATGCCGAGAGAGAGCTCTGTGGCAGTGGACTTGTAATAACCTGTCGCTGTTTCCTTTTCGTATACAAAATAAAGCTCTTGTTCTTCTCGAAAAGGGTTCACCTAGCCTACTTCCCTAGCGGGTTGTTTTTCTCATGTCTGGTTGTTGTGGAGTTGCCCTGCACAAGTAAGCATTATTTCTCCAGGGTTACTGCTCCAGCTCTGTATTAAAATGGTGGTGTAGGAGCTGCACAGGGCACTGCAAGGATCAGAGGCAGAGAAGGTTCGCCTCACCAGGGATATGTGGGCTAGTGCGCAGAGTACTGACTGCATAACTGTAATGGCGCACTGTTTTTATTTGGGTCAACCACAATCAAGTAGCACAGATGGGTAAAACAACATGCGTCAACATGCAATGCTCTGCCTGCAGAGATTTGATCAGATGTCAAAAAGGCATCAGACATGCGCACAAAACATGAAACGGTTATTGCAGAATGGCTTTGTCACACTCTCTGAAAGTTGGCTGTGGTAATGCAAACTAAATTAGCAATAATGTTTCAGCTCTGAACCAGACCAAGATAACCCACAATCCATGCTTTGCGCATATGATTAACCTTGTGGTGACACAGTTCCTAAAAGACACCATCTTTGCTGAAAAGCTGCCTTATGTGCACAAGATATGTGACTCCCTACGGACCAGGATCACACCTTTTGTTGAATCTATAGTACAATTCTTCATAAACTGGTAGTGGGGTGCAGGGGAGAAATACAACCTTAACACTAGGTTGGGTTAATGATTAGACAAACAGGTGTCCATAAACTTGTGGAACATTCCCAATAACTAATGTCCAGTTCCTGATCAAGATCCTGGATAAAGTAGCCTCTAATAATAATAATAATTTAGCATTTATATAGCGCTATGAACCCTCTGGTATCTGAGCGCTGCTTATTATTACCCACGGTGTGTGGTTCTCATTTATCAACCTCAGAAGGATGAAAGGCTAATTTTGGCCTTGCTGGTATTCGAACCTGCATCAGCAGGCTCTGCACAGATGTCAAAGCGAGCGCTCTACTTACTGTGCTATTGGACCAGCTTCCAGTTATCTTCAGTTCCAGAATTTCCTGAAGAAGACTAACATCTTAGGCACTCACCAATCCAGATTTAGAGCACAGCCCGGGACAGAAACAGCCTTACTGGATCTAAAACCTCCCTGACGGATATAGTAGAAAGAGGACATCCAGTATTGCTAATGCTGCTTAATCTTTCCGCTGCCTTCAACCTTGTTGACCATGTCATTCTTGTCGACAGGTTGAAGGACTTAGTGGTCTGCTCCAATCTGGCCTCTCACTGGCTTGCCTCTTTTCTTGGCCCCTGAGTATCTAGAGTAGCATTTGAAGAAACTCATTATCTCCCAGATACCATCAATGCTGGTGTCCACACTGGGATATTGTATATCACCTTCCCTCTTCAATGTCTATGTTAGACCATTACTGGATTTACTTGACCCCCTGGGTGTCCGGTACATCAGTTACGCAGATGGCACCCAGGTGGTCATTCAGCTATCAGGAAACTATGCACAGGACTCTGTAACCATTAATCGGGTGTATGCGGCCATCCAGTTCTGGATGGCCGCAAACTCTTTGGCGCTAATGACAAGACAGAGCTCCTCACAGTGGCCACTGGCCAAGGGCTCAAGAAATTGGACATTGCATACAAAAGCTTTGACATCACGGACAACCAAATTATGGTTATGGACTGTGTGAAAACTCTGGGTGCCCATTTGGATGCTGAACCGAATATGAAGTCCTGTGTGTCACACACTTGATCATCCTGTGTATATGTAGTCAGACTTCGCAACCAAATTAGGCCATTTATCTCTGTCACTAACAGGTCCATCTTGGCTTCAGCCCTAGTGAACTCAAGACTTGACTACTGTAACAGTCTTCTGAATGGGACAACACATGGGAATCTTCAGTCATTGCAGATCACCCAGAATAGCGCTGTGAGAGCAGTGTTTGGTCTTCATAAACAGGAGCACATCTCAGACTCTCGTAGGACATTGCACTGGATACCTGTCATGCAAAGGATTATTCATAGACTTCTAGCCTTATCCTACAAGTGTTGGACCTCTATTGCCCCTATATATCTCAGAGAGCGACTGGTTGTTGATCACTCCTCCAGACATCTTTGCTGAAGTGAAAAACAATTTAAATTTAAACAGCCATGGTTCAGATTAGCTCAATTTGGAAGTGCCAGCTTTTCTGTGCTGGCTCCTAGAAAATGGAATGCCCTCCCACTCGCAATAAAAATGTCCAACTCCCTGTCTATATTTAAAGGGTCAGTTATTTACCCTCAAGCCAGGTTAAACCTGTTTAGAACTACTGGTTGCCCCTCCCGGTCCTGGACCTGATTTGTATGTCTGTTTGTGTTGTCTGTTTTCTGTGCGCCCTGAGGCCTATGGGCATGTGTCACGCAAGAATAAATAAATAATAATAATAATACATAATAATCCCCTGCACACCAAATTATAATGTAATCCAATCAATATTTTAGACCATCTAAATTGATTTTTGATCATGCAACTTTCTGTAGTCACTTTCCTCTACAATTTATAAATCAACAGTGACGATTGTTCTCAAGAATGAGCTAACACCCAATTATTTTTTATCTCCATATAATTAATTATATTCTTAGTTATCTTCGAAATTGAACCAACAATTCGTAAGTCATCAATACATGAATCACATGCTCTAAGTGTTTTGGGAAATTCCTTCCCCTCTTCAGGAGCTATTATTGATACTTTTCATGCTTCAGGTTGCTTGCTGCTTTCCAAAACTTGAAAAAATACTTATTTAGTGTGAAAATCCATAGAGAATCTTACTCTATATGAACATCAAGTGGTGAATATCTATCATGATTTGTTGTTAATATTCACCAAGTGTCAGCCTTTGAGCCCATTCCAAACTCTGAGCACTATGTTCAGTAAGTGTTATTACAGCTGGTAAAGTTGGCCAGAAATTCCAACAAACCCGTAATGAGTAGAAAACAAACTGTAAGCTACTTGATCTGATAAGACAAGTTGTACTTCTTAGTTACCAAACCCTTAATATCCTCACCTCGAGTGGAGGAGGTGTCTTCCTTTTCCTTCCAGTTAAATAGGACTTCTCTTGCAATGATGGGCCGTTCTGAATGGGAAGTTAAATCAAACCAATAAGCCTAATGGCACAGCTGTATGCATTGGAAGGTCTAAGTTTGATATAAATAAGGATGTGTTTACCTTACTCTCCTTCGTGGTATTGTTTCAAATGTTCTGGTACGTGTAATGCCTCCCACAAACAATTAAAGTTGGTTAGACCTCAGACAGCTCCTATTCGCTGTCAGTGTAAAAGATTATGCACAATGTACTATATTTCCCATTATTTCCTGGTAACAATGTACTTATAGTGTGCCAGAAATACTATATTGCATGGAGTCGAACTACTTTATGAGACCTACCAAATCTCTGCATCTGCTTGCGTCTGTTTGGATCGCCGACTGAGTCTCGTCCGATTTCAACATGGGCGCTATATACC
The DNA here is from genome assembly GCF_040938575.1 of Ambystoma mexicanum. Taxonomy (NCBI): domain Eukaryota; kingdom Metazoa; phylum Chordata; class Amphibia; order Caudata; family Ambystomatidae; genus Ambystoma; species Ambystoma mexicanum. The sequence goes on from NC_090928.1 coordinate 745,995,036, forward strand.
ATGTGAACCCATCACGTTGTTGCGTGATGATGTTATGTGCATTACTCCTTTCGGGATGCTTTAGGTGTTATTTATTTATTTATTTCATTTGTAAAGTGCAGATGCAGCCCGGAGACATCGAGGCACTGTTGCAGGTGCAAGTCAAGGAAGAAAGCTTAGTCATACATTCAGGTAGTAGTAACAACTTTAGGAATGAGCAGAGGTGGAATTACAGAAAAAGTGAGACAAGGCAAAATTGAACCTTTTAGTTACACTGTGCATGCTGTGATGTGTAGGTGTGGGGATGACTAAGCAGGCGTGATGGCAGAGAGGGTGGATTAGTTGAAGACCTGAGTCTTGAGGGCTTTGTGTTGTATGTTTGTTCCTGAATATAAATAATATAATATAATATAATATAATATAATATAATATAATATAATATAATATAATATAATATAATATAATATAATATAATATAATATAATACAATTCCTAATGGCAGTTGGAATACGAGAGGCTTTGCACATTTAACAAGAGAAACCGACGTTAATCTGGGAAATTTTGACGCACTCTGCCTCCAGGAGACCTGGTTAACTACTAAACCCCAACTAGATGGCTACGATATAGCATTCACGCGTGCTAGAAAAGGTGAATCGGGAAGACCATCAGCAGGCCTCATTACCGCCATCAAAGCAAGATCAGGCCTGGAAATTTTTAAAATACTAAAAACTCCTTACTGGATACAAGCCTTGCTTCTTACAAGAAAACCCCACACACTGAATCAAAAGGAAAGTTTGATTCTTTTGGTCAACGTCTACTGGAACCCTCAGGTAACAACCAACGAAGATTTCATTAATGAACTTCAAAATGCTCTTGAGGAAGCACAGAAGATATGGAACGACCATAGTACCATTATAGGCGGGGATTTCAATGCCATATGTGAAGGAATTGGCAACCGTTCTACATCGCCAAACCTAAAGTCTCCCGCGCGGGAGAGAGGCATTTTTCTTGACAAGATCATGGCCGAACGAGATATGCACAACCTGCACTGGCAGCGAAATAAGGCAAATCTGGCAACTCCCTCATGGCAACGAGACGAACAAAAAGGAACGATAGACCATATATTCCTCTCGAGAGACATCTTGCCAGAGATCTGCTCCTTTACAATAAGGCCAACAACTTTTAGTGACCATAATCTCTTGGTGACTGAAGTATGGGCCGCCAAACCCCAAACGACTCTGAAGAATCTGCCATTGGAGACAACAGAAAAAGGCAAGCGAGTCAAAATATCTGCAAAGGGTATACGGGAACTGGAAGCCCAATTTGTTGGCTCTCAAATTCCAAGATCAAAAGCGTCAAAAAGAAAAGAGTTTGACCTGGACTACACACCTCTACTAACCAGGTTTCTAATGGACCCAGTAAAAGCATCGGCGGTGAAAAAAGATCAATCTTACCCCCATGCTTATAATAAAGATCTGGTAGTGAAAAGGAAGGAACTCAGAAGACTTAAAAGATTAGCACAAAGAACTCCATCCTCAGAGAACTATGAAAAGTGGCTAAAATCGGCCCGGCACTACAGAAGCTGGCTTCAAAATCACCGTTACCAGCTGTACCTGAATGATTCTCAGCAAATGCTGTCAACCATCTGTGGCAAGAAGCCTAAAGAGTTCTGGAACTTGATCAAAGGAACACAAAAGAACACCAATGAGAGTATCCAGAACAACGTGGGTGAGGCGCGCTGGATCGACCATTTTTCAAAATTATTCGCACCCATTAATGCAGTGAACGTAACTGAAATTTCTAAGAGCGACCGTCACAAAAAGACAAGCCCATGGTCTATTCCTGATGATAAAGAGTCTATCTTAGATAAACTAAAGAAATTAAACAACTCGAGGGCTCCTGGACCCGACGGGATTAGTAATCTGGAACTGAAAAAAAATCCTGAGTGCTGGGCCAACATCATGAGTGAGCTCTTCGCTAATTGTAACAGAAAAAGAGCAATACCACCAACATGGCGAAAAGCCAACATTGTGCCTATCTACAAGAGAGGTGCGACCGACGACCCGAACCAATACAGGCCCATCGCCCTCTTGGACGTAATGGGGAAAGTTTTTGCGTCCCTGGCCCTAGATGCGTTCCAAGAGTGGACGCGTTCATCAAAAGCAATGGACCCATTCCAGAATGGTTTCATCAGAAACTCTGGAACTTCAACGAACATTCTACTCATGAGTGTCCTAAAGGGAAAGGTTCTTCAAAGTGGCAATCCAATCTATATCGTTTTCATCGACCTGGTACAAGCGTTTGACCAGGTAGATAGGGAGCGCCTATGGGTGAAATTGGAATCTAAAGGTTGTCCGGAGTCAATCCTAAACCCAATCAAGGCTCTACACCAAGGGACATCAATCCGAGTTCGTTTGAGTGCAGATGGTCGACTCTCGGAAGAAATCGAAACAGCACGAGGAGTCAAGCAGGGCTGTCCTTTTGCCCCATCGCTGTACAACTCTTATATCGCCGATTACGAAGATTCCACCTTCACGATCAGACATTTTCCCCTGACAATGGGAGGGGAGAAGATAGATCTACTACTGTACGTGGATGATATCATCCTGATGGATTTAACTCCTATAGGCCTCCAACGACAATTGGACAATATGGTAACATATATGTCGGAAAACAACTTACGCCTAAATACTGCAAAGACTAAAGTGCTCATCCTGGGCAGATCCTTAAAGTGGAATTCCAAGTTTACCTGGCATTGTGACGGAAGGAAGCTGGAAAGAGTGGAAGCCTTTAAATACCTTGGGATCACAATCAGTAACGATAAAGAGGAAAAAACTATGCTTGAAACACTCTGGGCAAAGCTAAAAAATCTCACAGCCCAAGCTAAGGCCGTGGACAAGAAACACGGCCGTTTTTCGATTGTACCTATCGTGAGATTTTACAAAGCCAAGGTTGTTCCGGCCCTAATCTACGGGATGGACGCAATGCTGCTAGCTCCGAACACCATCTGGGAGAAATTGGAAGCTTTCTTTTGGCGAAGGGTCCTTGGTTTAGCCCAATCCACTCCAATTGCACTAATAAGACGAGAGCTATGTATTTCCTCACTGTTGGCAATAAAACTGAGAGCCACCCTGATGTTATACCGTAAGGTAATAAACAATCCAGAAGCCAGAGTACTGGACCTCATACGGAAAGAACTTTCCGAGGGAAAAAATCGGACGCTTGTAAATTGGGAACAATTCAGCCGGAAAATGTTGGAAGAATTGGATCTTCCTGTTGAGACACTCATACACAATCCAAATCGAGTGTCGCAAAAACTTTTAGAAGCAGACTGGATTCACACCCAAGAAGTGGCTTGGTCGTATTCCATCACAGCACAACTACCAACTGCTCCAATGAAGCTAAATGCTACGCGCGGCTACCTACTGAGGTTTCCAGACAAGAACCTAAGTCGTCTGTTTCTAAGATTCACGCTGAACCAAATAAAAACCAACGAAATTTTGGCAATTCGCAACCAAGTACCATCGAGTTCCTGTCGCTTCTGTCAATCTACAAACGCCATAGAAAGCACAAAACACCTGCTAATGGAATGCTCCGGGCTCAAAACAAAAAGAGACAAATACCTTGCAGATCCACTGGAAAACCACCTCACCCTCGACGAGGAAAACCTCTGGACACTCCTGACGAACGGGAATAATATCAGATGTGTTATAGGAGTAACACTCTTCCTTAAATCCTTGAAGCTCGAGCAGGAGGAATCTCCTCAAGCCTAAGCTTATTAAAAGGAATCTGGACGCTTGATGTATGATGTATGAAGACTACTCATGCCATATTTTTGTAAAAATTGTAACACAATTAAAACAAAAATAAAATAAATAAATAATATAATATAATATAATATAATATAATATAATATAATATAATATAATATAATACAATTCCTAATGTTCCTTTGACAAGGAAACCACCAATGTCTGGGTATCTCTCTGGGGATGGATAATGTCCATATGGTTAGTAGTGCCGAATTGATGTCTAAAATATGGATGTTCTGAGGATAGCCTAACCTGGCATAAGGTCATTAGGGTGGTTGTTAAGTGCATCAACTGTCCTGTATGTCAAGAAGAAAAATATATTTCACATCACGATTTGGAAGAAAATCATTTTAGAGATGTTGACCTCTCCAGTTATAATATTAATGAAACCCCAGGCTTCCATTCTAATATTTCTTGTTGGTATACCCAATATCGCAGTGGTATGTAGACATAGTATTCTCAACTACCCTAGGTCAACATTTAGATTTGTTGATCTCCTTATGCTCAGTAATTATTCTACTAAATGAATTCTAGTTTCCAGTCTTTGCAAATATTGTTTCAGGGTATTTAACATTCAACCTATAGGCATTGTGGCCTGTGTACCCTGTGGTTTAGCACTTTGATAGTATAAATGTACTCAGTTATATTACATTTTCACTACATATATCAAAGTCTCATTGTTTGGTAATGCTAGAATAGTTTCTCTCTGAGTTAAACATTATTAGTCACTGCACATACATTAGACTGTTATTCAATCTGATATGAGCCTATGTAGTTATCTGTTTACACCTGGTTGGTTTCACAAAAAGAACACCAAATAGAAATCTTCATTCATCCCGCCCAGCGATAAGCTGTTAAGGTTTTCTATCCAGAACAATTCCCTCTAGTTCAATTACTTTTCCAAATTTACAACCATTTGTGGTTTCTTTACCCTTCCAATACAATGGTTTTCAGTTGGGATACTGTGTGTCTTTTTTCTGTGAAATGTCTGGCTACTGGGGAGCAGATACTTTTTGTTCTTATGTTGCTTTTATGTTCATTCCATCTTTTCTTTTCTTTCCTTATTGTCTGCCCCACATTGAAATCCCACATGGGCAACAAAGTCCATAGATGATTGATTTACGAATCACAGGTAGCAAAGACCTTGAGTGTAATTTGAGCACCAGTCGGTGGACATCTTACTGTGCTCCCCCTTATGATATTATTACAATTGTTGCAATTAAGGCACAGAAATGTGCCAATCTTTCTTTCCTGGAGTGTCAGTTGTTGGTTTATTCTCAGTTTCTCTGCCCTCACGAGTTGGTCCCTGAAATTGCGACCTAATTTGTATGCAATGATGGGGGGTTTTGGAAATAGATATGTGCACACTTCACCTGCTCTTAAACCGCACGTAATGAATTTTCCTGCTTCCAGGACACACAGCATCTGCCACACCATCAGATCAAGGTAGAGGTTGTCACTTGCTGGAATTCCACCCACTATATGTTGAAGCGCCTGCTAGAACAACGTCTTGCCATAATTAACTGTTGGATGCACCACGGCAAGTCAAGGAACTGGGTGGCACTGCTCTGTTAACAAGCCAGTGGCACTTGATTGGCATTGTCTGCAAAGTTCTTGGGCCGTTTGAGGAGGCAACTGTGAGGGTGAGTCGCGAGGAAGGAGGCCTGCATGAAATTTTGCCACATCTTGTTCTTCTTGCGAGGATTCTGGAGAACATGAGACATGGGTGCAAAGTGCAAGAGGATGCAGAGGGCGAGGAATTGGGGATGATATGTAGGAAAATGTTGATGTGCTTGCAGGCAGACCCACGTATCTGTGGTATTTGAAATAATTACTTATACCTAACTGCTACTTTTTTTGGAACCGCTGTGCGAGGAGCGTGTCTCTTTTCTTTTCCATCAAGAGCAGCCATTCTCCATAATTTACACGTTTACAAAAACCTTGAGGAGAGACTAAAGGAAGTCTCCCCAACACAGGCAGTGGTCCGCCATGGCAGTCGAGGGTGGTGGAAGGTCTACCTGTGGGGGTGGGAATACAACAATATTATCTGCTATTGCCATATGTTGAGTATGGGGCTTTTGGGAGATTTGCCACATGTTGAGCAGGACAGCCCTTGTGCCATGGCATAAAAGACTGTAGTGGCATATTTGCAAGAAATATTGATTCCCCCGGCCAACCCCTACATTACTGGGAAGGTCAGAAGGGTGTGTGGCTAAACAGGCACGAGTTGATACTGAAGTCCTTAGCATCCCCCCAGCAAGTGCCAAATCAGAGATTGTTTTCAGGGTTGCTGGGAGCAAGTTCCGGAGGATAGCTCAGGGGCAACACACTCACCTTGGAAGCAAGAGGACGTGGAGCAACGCAGGTTCGATCCCGGGTCCATGCTGGGTATTAAGCATGTTATAAATAACCAATTATAATTATATTTATAGTGACAGACAAGAAGATATGTTTGTCTACAGACAGTGTGCAAAGATTGACATTTCTAAAAATGAACAAGTCACACATTCTCAAAACCCTTTTTCTGCCACCAAACCCTGCCCAAGATGGATGTGCACGCAACAATGGCGACTATGAGTTGCCATGGTGGATATGACTGTGTATTGTGTTTAGATTTCCCTTCTTCACTTACCTACATTCTTCTATTCAAAAGTAGTGTTAAAAATAAAAGTGTTTATCTAGTAGTGTGGATTTCTAGTTACTTACTTGTGTTTTCGAATTGAACAGTGATGGCAGCAGTGGAAAATGATGGACTGGCAGTGGTGGTGGGAGCTGATGGTTCAGCACCTGCTGGTCCTGTGGTGTGGTCAACATTTAGATTTGTCGATCTCCTTATGCTCAGTAATTATTCTACTAAATGAATTCTAGTTTCCAGTCTATGCAAATATTATTCCTTCAAATCCTTTCAGGGTATTTAACATTTAACCTATAGGCATCATGGTCAGTGGCTGCTGGTCCTGTGGTGCAGGAGGCGTTTGCTGGTTTGGTAAATGTTGGTGTCATGGTGCTGATTCTGGCTTCTGGACTAGTGATGGTGGTTGCTGCCCTTCTCCAATTCTGTGCTGGTAGTATCACACAGTGCTCCTTTTCTTGACTGGATGAAAGGGGTCAATCCCTGTGCAGTATGTCTCCTCATCATCATCCCAGGATGATGATGGTGGCTTCCTCAAAGTCTGATTTGTTGGTGGTGTCGTCTCCTGGTACGGTGGTGGTGGCGGCGATGGCTTCTGGTGCAGTGGTTGGGGTCGTAGCTTCCCTCTTCCCCTTCTGTACTGGTGGTGGCAGCTGTGAGTCCTCCTCAGGCTCCTTGACTGGCAATTGAAGTTCGAGTGCTACACAGTTGAAGGATGAAGGAGTGGTGCCTTGGTATGCCTCCTCCTCTTCCTCCTCCTCCTCCATTTCATCTTTCTGTCTAATGATGGTGGTCTCTTTCCATGGCAGTGGTGGGGCGGAATACAGTCTCGCTGAAGCCCACATCAAACAGTAGGAGGACAAGGCTTTCATCCGCTGATAGCTCTCTCCTTCCAGGAAACAAGGCCTGCTCCTCCTGTGGTGGTGTGCTTCTTCCGCTGCGAGCTTCATACGGTGGGGAATCACCTTATGTCCCCATCATGAGCTGGCACCTGCTGATGGTGGTCCTCCTGCTTGCTTCTGGTCCTGCTGCTGATAGTCCTGCTGGTGGTCCTGGCTGGCTGATTGCTGGTGCTGCTGCCAGAGGTGGTGTGGTGGAGACTTGGAGGTAAGGCTGCATTTATATAGGCAGGACTAGAAACAAGGTAGTCAATTGCGGCACACCATTTTGTGCACTTACTGGTGTATGTTTGTCAGCCCCACTGCGGATGTTTGTGCAAAGCACATGTGCAAAGTGTTCAGCGGCATGAATCACATCACACATGATGTATTATGCATGTGCCTGGTACAGATACCTGGACACATGATGTAGAGCGCATGCATATGGTACAGAGAATTGACATTCGAGTCATTTGGGTTGACGCAGAATGATAAGCGCATGTGCACTATCATGAAATGGGTGTCGCGCGTTGGCCAAAACCGAAATGCACAAATGAAAGTGAAATGCAGTGCACGTGCAGTTGAATCTGCCAAAGCAAAGCTTGTGCTTCGCTTCAGTGGGTTTCACTATAAGGGGATAAGGGAAGCCGGCATGCAACAGCAAATGTTTCGTCTTTCACGACCAGACGGACGGGTGTGAACATTTCGGACGAATCCGTGGCTGTGGCTGTGGCTGAATGCCGGAGCCGGGCGAAGCAGAATCGTAATCTAAAGGGATTTTGTTTCCCCAGCTGGCGACACAGAACCATGTAAATTCACTACTTGTGAAGGCTTATTCCCTGGTATTTTCCGTTTCCCAACTCTTGATTTAGAGTCTGCAATGGGAATGGCTTCTTGTTCTGCACTTTGGAGATGGTCATTGTTGGTTTTGCTGTATTTGGTGGCGCCCTAGTGCCACCTCATGCCAAATCTTTGGTACTGTAATTACTAGAGAGAAAGGGGCGTTCAAGAGCATTCTCTTGCGTTGGCATGGCAACTGGCCGATGCTTACGGGATTAAATGGCCAAAGCACCGGCCTGGCCTTGATTTCTTTCCAGGAGGGCTGTGCTTCTGCCGTTTCATACCAGAAGCGAACACAGTAGACTGTGTCCAGTTCGCTTCACAGCATATGGCCTCTGCTTTAGTCCCTGCCAATGGGCGTTGGAGAAGTGAAATCCGAGCTTCAGTTGCTTAGCAGCACTTCCATGGAAGAATAAAATGTATCCATTTTACTGCTGCCTCCAGGTTGCACAGTGAGATAGTCCTGAGTTCAATCTCGCAGGGTACATGCTGGGGTTTACCTTGGCTTTGATTGAAGAATTATGTATGGCAGATGGCAAGGCCTCAGTTTTGCTGCAGAAACAAGTGTAGAGTCTCCTGCTTGCATCCTTGTAAGCAATGTACAGGCGGCCTGTCTGCTGCTCTTGGCAGTACCCAGTGGCTACAGCCGCGGAACGGGGCAGTCATGCAGAAGTCTCAGGACAATCCTTATGTATCCTGTAGGGGTGTGTTCGATCGCAAGTAGGAGCCATTACTTTCCATGACATTTTATAAGCACAGGGTCTCTGAGCATTTTGGGGGCATTGTTGTCTCCATAATGAGCAGCAGCTCCAGAGCATGGATCCATATATCTCAACACAAACACAGAGTAATGGGGAAGGGAGGTGAAAGAAAGACTCAGATGGAGCAGTGAAGAGAGATAAAAGAAGAGGACACATGGAGAATAATAATATATACTTGATTTTTATATATTTTGTTTGAAATCAGAAGAACACAAGGCTGAGCTGGCTTTGCTAAGATGCAGGCCTCACTGAAGGTTGCACACAGGTCTCTGGTGTTATCTGCCAAGTCCCAACTCATCACACTGAAGTATCTGTTAGGGAGAATTCTCATTTCTGGCTAATTTCCCTCACCTAGTGAGTCCCCCAGCAGCTTTGCTGGACTTCTGGAGTTTTATTTCTTTCACTTGGTAAGAGTGTGAGCTTTCCCCCACTCTTCCCCATGTTTTGCCATGTGTCTTATACCTGTTTTATGATTGTGATCTCTGGAGTACACCACTCCAGTAGTCCCATTCTTTTGTGTGTTACACAGCACCTTCAGTGCAGTGACAGAGGGATGTATTTTAGACTTCCCACCGACTCCATTTCTGGGGCTGACTACAGTCCCCCAGAAAAGGGTAAAGTTGCCATTGCTTTTACTTAGTCAAATTACCACAGATCCAGTACAACCCATCTTGCATGGAGTGCTGGAAAGGGTTACTTCGTATCCCTTTGTATCTGTACCTCCTAGAGCACTGTTTCGCTCTTTTAACATTTAAACTTGGCTGGTGGCAGTGGTATCTACCCTAACTTTTCTACCGCGATTATATTAGATAAACGTGGTATTGTTTTAGGCTATTATATTAGCCTCAAACTTAAACCCGCTTAACCAAATACTTTTTCTTTTGGCTCCGGTCGTGTTTATTCGCCATTTCTTTTTGTTAAAGTCCTTCTTGTGTCTTACTTCTGCTCAGAAGCCCTCCTCCAGGCACCTGGGTGTCTAGGTGGGCTGAATGTGAGGGAGGGGTGTAGTCACTCCCTGCACGGGGTATCCTAGGAAACCCAAGTCGCACTTTGCCATGATTGGGTGAAGTGGTTGTCCGGGCTTGACAACCCCCCTGCTGCGTGAATGGGGGTTTTTCGCATAAAAGACAGGTCTCTTGGGCTAGAAGTCAGAGAGTCGCCACTGGAACTACAAGGAACTCAAGAGAAGCGGAGAAGAAGTCGGCTGCTGCAACTACCCCGTCCCGGTGAAGCTCTGCTGCAGTCCTGAGCTTTCTACCCTTCGACGACCAGAGAAGATCCAGTCTGGAGTCTTCTTCCCTTGAGCTTGGTGGGGATAACCAGCTCACCTTCTACCACCAGAAGATCCTCTTCCTCGGTCGAAATCACTGCACACTGCTGTAGTGGTCCGGATAGCCATCTGAAGAGCCTCTCCTGTTTTTTAGGAGCGCACCTTTTATTCATTGTCGCTGCTGCCGGCTTCATCCCTGTGTGGTGCAGAACCCTTCAGACGTCCTCCTTCACATCGAAGCTCCAGGAACCGTGGGTCTGCGGGAAACCAACAGGAACAACTGCCAGGGCACCAGCTTCTTCACTGAATAAGGTACTGTGTTCTGCTTGAGGAATTAGGGTGAATCCCTTTTCTTCATCTCCAAGGCTTACCCTTGTCTTCCCTCCTTCTTATAACTTTTGCTTCTGAACATTGACAATATCAAAGTACTCTTGGCTACGTTGAATCACGAACTGTCCGACTGTGTGATCCTCGACAACAGGCACCCAGTGTCACTTGACCCTGGCACCGGCCCTCTTGAATTCCTGTCTATGAGTGTTCTTCGATGCTGTCTGCCTAACTATAATATTACCTATGATTTTTGCCTCCAACTCCCTCTGGCTATCTCAGGTGCTAACTGTGTTTTTGACCCGGTAGCATTTCTTGTCACGGATACGCTTTTATTTAGTAGACCGAACTGTCCAAAAGTGATCGCAATCGTATTCACGGTAACGTGTCTAGTTTTCTAACACTGGTCCATTCAAACACAGGGTACTTACCTTGAGTCATACTGTACAACGTGAATTGGTTAGTGATAGTATATTTTATGTGTGGTTTTGAATTTAATAGAAGTGTTGTGTTTATAAGAAATGGTTTAAAAATAAATGTACTTATATTTTTCTCCCTGAAACCTTGAGTCAGTGTTTGCTTGAGTCACAGTATTTGTGGCCCCTTTGTGTAACCTCTGCTACTGCTCATATACTCTTGAGATAAGCCTGGCTGCTCCGCTACTGCTACCACTTTAACATAGTAGTACAGGCTTGTACCAAAGGTAAAACTTGTATTGCCACCTGTGGTCTTAATCGTGTGTAGTGGTCCCTAAGAGCACTGCACGGAATTCTGCCTAACAGTATCTAACATTTGGGGACACCGCCAACACTCCAGAAAACTCAAGATACTCCAATAAAATTATGCCCAAGTCGCTCGCACACCTAACCTCTTGGTATGAATGCACCCTTACATTTCTAAAGTGTAAGGAGCTTTTCACTGAATGACTGGTATTTGAAAATAATATCTGATGATGTATTTTTTAGTCTTTATATTTTCGAGGTTAGAGAAAGTGTGTACTGGAATACTGTGCAATTATCTATTGTACATGCTGTGCTTTGCTTACACCACGAGTCAGTGCTTTAAGTGGGGTGAGCAATCAAGGGAGTGCAGGAGGATTGTAGCGAGGGTGTTTGGCCCAAATGATGGGCATGGCCTGAAGCATGCAGTGCGTGTTGGTCTGGAACAATATTTTTTTAAATGTTAATACTGCAACGAGGAACATAAGGCAACGTATTTAGGATCAGTTGGAGGAGTGAAAGCATGAACGATGCACATTTACAATTAGTGTGAAAGCAAGTTTCTTTCACTGCTTGCAAACAATCTTCTTTTGCGCTTTCTGTGTCTGGCGTGCATGGGCACATTTCCTGGGATGATTATCGGGTGGTGGGAGCCCATGGAGCCCCAAGAGCACCCCGGCTGAAGAGACGTTTTTGGAGACTGCAAGGGCTCTGCCCCAGCTAGCTCCGGCCCACCTAAAGCCCTGCCTCTAGTATTCCCTCTCTTGAAATACATTTATTTTGTAGACAACTAGCAAGGTAGCTCATTGGCCTAAACCTTTGCATAGGGACTTTCAGACCACAGGTTAAAATCCTTAGGTGCTGGCTCAGCCTCCAAGCCCTCAGAGGTTGATAAAAAAAAGAGTACTTATGTGAAAGGCCATAATAGCCACTTAGTGTATTTGCACTCTATGAAGTATATTTGCAGAACACAACTTCGCCCCAGAGGAGTACCTTACCACTGCAGACAGATAACGGAGATGTATTGTTACCCAACTCAGTGTCACTCCTTTTAATCGACCTCAGAATGGACGCTTTGACCTCGAGGTCATACGAAAAGCACTATGGGGAAGGAATTAGTCAAGCAATTTACATACTTGACTCGTTAGATAAGGACCGTTTGGCATGTTTGTTGCAGTCTTTGTGACCTTGTTTTTCCAATAAAGTAGTGCATGAGAACATTGTTAAAATAATATTTTGAGAGCCTAGAACTTTTCCATCGTAATAATTCTAGGAAACGGTCTCCAAGTCTGGTCCTTGAGAGCCCCACAGAGGCAAGGTTTTCAGGATAATATAACTATATATTTAGAGACTGCCCTTAACATGCGCAGTTCATCCCCTCCCCTAGTTAAAGCACCACACAATATATAATTTGTCTGATTCAGTCTGGCCTCGTCTATGACTCATATAGAGTTGCGTAGATCTCTTTCCCTGTGCCACCAATAAGCCAAGAACCAGGCCAGGGAACAGAAAGAATTTATACTTATTAAATAATCGGTTCAATTACTATTTGCACCAAATAATTACACACGCCACCTTCTCTGTGGCACGAACCAAAGCTTCAATACAAAAACACACCTTTTGGGATTTCACTTTTGGATCTATTGTACATGGAACAGAGGCCAAATAAACAGTACAACCCTCCTGTCCCACAAAAACCCCTGAATGTCAAAATGAAACAATACCTTGGAACATTACCAGATCACGAGCATTAGTACTCCTTGATAAGATTTAGATTGAAACCAACTGCAACCATTTTCTATTATCTAAAGAATTTCACAAATGCAGCGCTTTTTATGTTAATTTTTTTTGCGCATTTCAAAATGCTAGCAGTTTCGAAAGAAGAGCAGACTTTTGATAATGTTTTGCGTTGATAGAACCCTTCTTCCTTCTTCTCCCTGAAGCAATACAAAATTTATCTCCCTCTCTCCCAGAAGAGAGTGTGCATTTTTGGTTTTGGCATATTTGGTGCTGTGAGCTGTCACTCCTTCCCCTGTGTGCTGTTGCTCCTTCCCCAATGTGCTGGTGCTCCTTCCCCAGTGCGCTGTCGCTCCTTCTCCCTTGCACTATCACTCCTTCCCCCCTCCACTGTCACTTCTTCCCCTTGCACAATCACTCCTTCCCCTTACGCTGTCACTCCTTCCCTCACTTGTGCTGTCACTCCTCCCCCTTGCGCTGTCCCTCCTTCCCCCTTGCTCTGTGGCTCCTTCCTTCAACTGTTGTACAATGATCCTGTGCACTTTTGGGGGGCTAGGTTTTAACGGTTGATTTTGTTTTTTTCTCCGTCATGTTGGCATTTATTTCTTATTCCTCCGTCCACAGTGCTTACCTTCATTCCCTCCCATCCGGTCATTTCTTTTTTCCTGTGCTGTCATGTAAAATGCAATAATAACTACAAACGCTAAAACTATTGTCATTGCCAGTACTTGTTTTGGTCTAGAGCAGAAGTGTTGATCATGCAATGCGTTTCCTCTCTCTCTATTTAAATGCATTAACTAGACTCTAACACCCCTTGCGTTCTTATCCTGCTTGATCTCTCTTCTGCCTTTGACACTGTCAATCATGCCATCCTGCTCAACCGTCTCAGTGACAACCTGGGTATCACTGGTCTGGCTCTGGCGTGGCTGACTTCTTTCCTCTCCGACCGACCCTCCCAGGTCCAACTTGGGTCCTTCCTCTCTGACATCTTTTTCTCTACCTGTGGTGTCCCCCAGGGATCTAACCTCTCTCCCTGGCTGTTCAACCAATACCTTGCACTCCTTGCCAACCGCATCGCCACTCTCTGTCCCTACTTTAAGTGCTATGCGGATGACACCCAGATCATTTTCAGGCTACCCTCGGCCTCCTCCTCTCCTTCCCTCATCTCTGACTGTCTGTCTGCCATCCAGGATTGGTGTGCCGCCAATGACCTCTGCCTTAATGGCAGTAAAACTGATATTCTACTCATCGGCACACCCACTCCCTCCTTCCCTGTAGCTCTCTCGCTGGCCTCTCTTGGCCCTCCTCCCACTCCCACCTGCAAGGCAAAAAACCTTGGGGTCACCTTCAACCCTGCACTCTCCTTCTCCCCTCACATCTCTGACGTCTCTTAGAGGTCACACTACCAGCTGCACCTCCTTAGAGGTATTCTTCCTTTCCTATCCTTCCCCCAGAAGCTCACTGTCTCCAGAGCCCTGGTCCTCTCCAAGCTAGACTACTGTAACAGCCTCTATCTAAATCTTCCTGCCTCCACTCTCCGCACTCTGCAACTTATCCAGAACAGGACTGCGAGACTTGTCCTTAGTTAAAAGCCCAGGGATCGTATCTCTCCAGGCCTGAAATCTCTGCACTGGCTCCCAGTGGCTGCGAGGATTAAATTAAAAACCCTCTGCATTGTACACAAGGCCTTCTGGGATCTGGGGCCGAAATACCTTCAACTCTCTCTTCCTAAATACCTTCCTTCTCGAGCTCTTCGCTCATCTGCCTCCAACTCCCTCAGGGTCAGTCGCTTCTCCAAGCAACGAGTTGGTGGCAGATCACTCTCTTCGGCAGGGGCCTCTCTCTGGAACAGCCTTCCTGCCTCCCTGAAATTTGAGGAGAACCACCTCCGGTTCTGGAAACACCTCAAAACCTTCCTCTTTGCTTCTGCTTTCTCTCCTCCCCTCCCTTGCTGAACTCATGACTGAAATTGCACTAGTTACCTGGCCACCCTTCTGATCTCTGGCCCAGGCCCTGTCAACTGCCCACCTGCACTGCCTCACTGGCAACCTCTGCACTTGGGGACTGTTTTCTGTATCCATTCAGTCCCCTTTCCAGCACTTTGTCCGCACTTCCTTGCACTTGCCTGTTTTTTATGTATTTTATTTATCTTATTTATTCCACTTCCCATGTACTGCACTTTCCCCCCTCCCTTTCCCCCCTTGCACTCTTCCTTTCCCCCCTTCCCATCCACTTGCGCGATCTGAATGACACCTGGCCTAGTAAGATCGTTGTCTGTCCTCCCTTTGTTTCCCCCCCCTTGCCTCGTGACGCCTTGGAACACTTGTGTATAGGCACGTTATAAATGCCATATCATATCATATCATAACTGCCCTGGAATTGTTTGTCCTTCAATCAGCGGCAAAAATGGAAGTCAACAAATATCAAAGATTTAACAGTATTAATTATTTCAGTTCACATTCCAACCCACACATCAGGAATTGTCAGCGGGATGAGTCTCTACCCACACTGTAGTACAACGGGAAGAGCATTATTACTTAACTAGACCTTCCTTGGTGAAACTCAGCATCATGGTCCAGAAGTATGGATCGCTTGCTGAGACTGGCACCCCCAAGGTTATCTTCCCTTGTTGGGTATAGGAAAGCAGGAGTCTTTTGGATGACAACGGCATAGGACTGTAGGTAGTTTGAGACACTTGAGGACTGAGTATAAAGCTCCACAGGCAATAGCAAACAAAGGGTCTAGTCCTCATTGACTCCAGTCTGGCCCTGGGCACCATTGAGGCTGTGTTTAGAGCATGCAAACGTGTGTGTGTCAGCACCACCTTCCCTCAAAACGATCAGGTCAGATGAGGCTTGCATAGCAATGGACAGTAACGGGATGGACGATTAGACCTGGGAGAGATGAATGACTTAAATCATTGACATTTTGCTTATGTAATGTAGATTGCATTCCGTGTCCTACATTGGGTTTCCTCCATAGCTGTGTTTGCAATCAGGGTGTGTAGACAGGGAGTGATAGGTGAGTATGGCAGCTCAAGCCCTCTTCAATTTCCACTTGAGTGTGCACATATTCTATAAAGTACATTCTATTGCGTGATAATAATGGCTCTGTCTGGTTTGTAAAAAGAGATCAATAGTAGATAAGGAATAGGTGGTGAAGAAAAGGTGAATGAATTGACAAGAACCCACGAAGGAGAGGCTTGATTGAGTATATGGAGGGAGGAAAGATGAAATAAACAAGGTGACAAAAAACAAACTGAAATGTCCAGATGGCGGAGGATTCTTTTATTTACATTTTAGTTTCGCGTTGGCTCGATCCAGAAGGTCACAGGATACCATTCAAGGTTGAACGGTTCAAAGGGTGAAATGTGGAAACGAACTTCCCAAAATGTTTTCAAGATAGGATCGGAAGATTAGGATAAGCACGTGTAGCAAATTCTGTTCATTTTTAGGATAATGGCTGAGGAAGGTGTCACTGGGGTTTGCAGATGTGCCAGTGGTTGAGGCAATTAGGTGAAAAATAATGGTAAAGAAGAGACAGATGATAGTGAAGAGACATGGATAGTCAGGTGGAGGTTCTAGATGTGAAATCTCACATGAAAAGCAACGAGGAGCCTGTAGCGTCCTGTTCACACAGACCACACTGGACAGGTAAATCCTGAAGGTAAGTTCATTTTATGTAGTTCATATTCTTAGGTACATACGTAGATAAGGACCCACCGGCTCTCACCACCCAGGTAGCCAGCTATAACTGACGTCCACAGAAACTTGGGAGAGGAATACTCTATCAGTGACTTCACAGCACTCACACAGAGACATCCATGCAGGCACACAGAGGGAGGATAGAGAATGCCAAACATCGCCTTCCCTTACATAAAAACAAAGAGGAAAGGATGAGGATAGGGCAAACTGTACTCAGTGTAATGACTGATGAAGGGGGGAATGGGTGGGGATATGTACCCAGCAATGTCACTACAATTTCCACAAAATTTTAAGACCAAACACTTAGGCATCAAAGAGGTTTTCGGACCCCTTTCTAAGTAGATACAGTACATATCACCCAAGGAACTACATAAAAACACTCACACACCACATGGACTCAGGATCAATTATAGCAAATTCATATCTCACAAGCAACACACGTGCCATTGATTGACCCAGGGCAAGAGTACCACTAGGAGACAAATGGTCTAAATGCAAAGCACACACATGCCTTGCAAACACCCAGACAGATGTTGTTTATTCAACACTTCATTCACCCCATAAAAGCACGCACACACACACACACACATAACCACTAAGGATGGATGCCGACTTTGCTCTTGTACATCCACTGTGGCATGCAGCTCATGTGCGACCTCCTCCAGAACATGCATGCACTGTCACTGCAGCTGCCAAGAGAGCACCTGTAACCTGAACCTGCTCTGTGCCACGGGAGAGCAGTGGGCACAGATCAAACTACTGATTCTACAGGGCACAGGTGACTATGCTTTTGGCATGCAGTTTATGAAGCGGGGGATTTAAGCAGACCACCATCTCTGAGAGAAAATTACCCACATCATTTAATGCTTAGAATTAGAAAAATAAAATAAAACAGGCTTCCACACCCTTGCCTGATGAAACAGTAGTAACCCAAACAGCAAAGGATAACTGTCCAAAATAAAGGAAGGTCCAGTCAAGGTTTTATTAAAAAATAAATATATACTTTAATGAAACACACCATATGCAATAATAACTAAATAAAGAAAAACAACAAAAACCCACCGGTGTGGAAAGAACAACTAATATGCAAAGATAGAAAGATGCACCGCTCTGGGCAATGAAACAGGGGTAAAGGCAATCAAAAATTACAATGCTCATAAAAAGAGATGTATTTTACAAGGAGAAGGGATCAAAAGTGACATAACCAGTACTGAAGGCCCAAAGTTAGACCAGGGGAGCAGTTAGAATTCAATAATATCTTCTTGCTGTTCTTGGCATTTCGACAGAGGGAAACTCTGCTTCTTGGCTCCGTGCGAGCAGTTCAAAGACCAGGAGAGCACTAAAAGCGGCACAGAAGGGTCCTGGTTGTTTAAATGTTCAAAGTGATTCTAAAACACAGAAGTCCTGCCTGTACTAACTCTCAGCTTGCCGTGAATCGAAATCCAGGGGCTCGGGGACAAGCTAAGTCTTTGTTCTCGTTCTCCCAAACATGGGGGGGGGGTTGGCAAACACCTACAGGGGTCCTTCACTTCCAGTGAAATCCTGGGTGCTTGTACAGGATCCAAATAAATTCTTCTTGAAGTGTTTAAGTCCTGGCATGAATCAAAGAAGGAGTGGGAAAGCCCCTCTTTTATAGGAAAAAGTCCACAGGTGATTGGACACCGCGTGTCAGGGGGCCAATCCCTGTCGTGTGACAAGTGGTCTTTGCCTTTTTGTATCATACCCAAAGTGCTAAAGGAAGTGAAGGAGACATGAAGGAAGGTGAGGTACAGAGAGACAAAAGGTGGTGTAAGCCTTGCCCTCTTGTGCTGAGCTCTTCCTGACTACACTAACTTCACCCCCTTCTCAGACCCACAGCATCAAAGGCCCCATGCCATGCAACACCCTGGTTTGAGGCAAGTCCTTTTGTGTATGGTCTGCACGTTGATTCCTTTTTCCCAGGACAGCTCCACCTTGGAGGCTGTCCTGCTGCACAGAGATGTCACCAGGTGTCAGAAAGGATCAAAGGAGAGGCACAGTATTTTAATCTTGCGCCCTGCAGTATCCTTCGACTGCTC
Source organism: Ambystoma mexicanum (assembly GCF_040938575.1). NCBI lineage: Eukaryota > Metazoa > Chordata > Amphibia > Caudata > Ambystomatidae > Ambystoma > Ambystoma mexicanum. The sequence continues at coordinate 746,013,752 of NC_090928.1, forward strand.
TGACAGGGTTCACAGTGTTGACAAATGTATGATATAAATCAGGTGTGGCTTCTTATAGTTATTTGAATAACTATCCATTATACCACAAACATAGGTATGGCTGTATGTATAAAGATTAAACTAGCACCAGAACAGTAATTCCTCATGACAATGTGGTTTTAGAACAGAGGTGCAGACTTTAAATGTAGCCTCTTTCTGGAGTGACTTGGTTGCCCCAGCAGCTGTCAAAATGGCACCTTTGACCTCTGAACCTGCCCTGTGCCAGTGGAGAGCAAGTACGGCAGATTAGGAGACTGATGCAGCAGGGCACATGTGTCACTATGCTTTTGGCATGGAGTGGTGAAAGCAGGATTTGTTAAGTAGACCACCCGATCTGAGATGTAATTCCCTGCATTATTTTAATTAATAAAACTAAAAGAAATGCCAGGGCTTCTAACTCCTGGTCAGACAATCCCTCACATTTAGTTCAAGGTGCAAGGCTTTAGAATGGCCTCCCTGGCTATTTGAGAAATATCAGTTATAATACTGGATTCAAGAATTCTCTAAAAATCTATTTTGCTTACACATGGATTCACAGGACAAAACAACGCAACACAGGTTTGAATCCCGATCCCACGCTTAGAAACCACTCCTGGTATTAAGCACGTTATAAATTACCAATTATAATTATCATAATATTTATAATGATTATGCATCTGTTTTTTTATTAGCGCCTCTTTCCAGCTATTTATTTCTGCTGCTAGTGCTCTAATACCTAAAGGTCCTTAGGGCTTTATAAATAAACATAACATAATATAACATAACAAAGTAGTTGGTCGCTTGTCACACAAGTACTTTCTGTTGTCCTGCTCTCTTTATTTGTAATGTATTGTTTATTTAAACCTCTCTTTTGCATGTGCACCCAATCGTAATTCGTATTCCCATTTCCTTTATTATTTTTTCTTTCATGGCACCTATCTTTTTCCACTTGTATTCTCTCTTTGCTTCTTTTCTTTCACACGTTCTCGCCCACTTACTTCATTTTGAACTGTGCTTTGGCGAAGGCCCTTGCAATCATCCTGCTTTCTTTGTTTCTGTTGTTTCCTGCTCCTTCCATCCTAGGCTTTCCTGGCTGCAGGAATGATAGGGGAGACAGATTCCTGAACTGTGCCTTGGGCATCATTGCTTGTGTATTTTGCTGCCCGCTAAAGCGGCTTGTCTGCTTTCTGTGCCCACCATTTGCAGGAAGCAAACAAGATCCTAAGGTAGGAGCCTCCGGTCCCATGCACACTCTCTTATACTGAAGACAGTCAATATTCAATTAATTCTCTAAACAGACTTTAAAACAGTAAGTACATAACTTCGAAGAAAAAGGGAGTATTCTTTTCAACAAAGAAAATAGGTTTAATAACATCAAGTTTTCCAAAAAAGGTTTTTAGTCTGAAGATAGCTGATGCGTTTCGGGGTCTAAACCCCTTCTTCATGAGCAATTCAGACAGGAAAATGGCACATAAAACCAAATCAATCTATGATTTGATTTTATGTGTTGGTTTTATGGGCCCTTTTCCATAATTAATTACAGAATTAATTGAATATTGACTGTCTTTTCCGTACGAGATAGTGTGCAGGGGACGGGAGGATCCTACCTTTGGATCTTCTATGCCTTTTGTATTTTGTTGTGATTCTGTGCCAGGATCATAGTTCCTTACCGACACCTTTAATTTCTTGAAATTCTTGTTTTAATTGCTAAACTTATATTTTCTGAAATTAGTGTGCACTAACGTCGTTTGGATCCACCATTTCCAGGGCAAGACATGCCAGCTGTGGAAGAGGGCAGAGCAGGTAGTATAAAAGGAGTAGAGGAATTAGGTGCACATGTTTAAAGGAAGCAGCAAACAAACGCAGTGAGAGGTTATTCTGAAAAGAGGCACGCACATGCCACAAAAAGGTCTCAGCAACTTTATTTCATATCACATGTATTCAAACCATCTTCCCCAAAACGGCAACAAGGACAAGATGCTGGTGAATGATGAGGGAGCAGAGCTAGAAATAGAAGGCTGGAAAACAACGTTCCCAAACAGGGAAAGAAAGAACCAGCATGGATCTAAAGCGGTCACCACCTCTTGCATTTCAGCCATCCCAGGCGCACCAGAGATCCACTGGGGCCAGAGGAGTGCCAACATAAAAGGCTATTTAGAGGCAACAGGATATGAAAATTCACTGCGAGTCAGAAGAGCTGCCCAGCTAATAAACACAGTGGTCACTGAAGGCTAAAGGACCACGAAGACACACCCCATAGAGAAAAGTTCAGATATAATCAACATTTAAGGCAAGCACAAAGATCCTTTCAAAAGGGAGTTGAAAGGATTTGAGGCAAAAACAAACGTGATGCAGCACAGCCTGAAATACTACACCATGAGGCAAGAGACAAGTGATGAATTCCTGACTAACCTCACACATGATAGGTGGTGAAAGCAACTGCATGAAGTAAAAACTGATACAGAGTAAAGATCCAAACCTGGAAGCTGCAAGGACCGTCACACACATCATTGAAGAAGCTGAGCTCCATAATAGCAAATAAAGCCAAATTAAGCAGGAAGGCTGCCAGTGGCAGTCTGTAAAGTTTTTGCCAGTGGCAATCACCAAAGTTAGCAGCAGAGTGATCTAAGAGCAGATAGAGAACCCACGTAATTGCACCCATGGCTAATATAGTGTGATACAGGCGCGGAAGCCACAGACACATGGAGAGTGATGCAAATTGCCTGGCGACACAAAGACTTTATTCAAGTGCAATAAAATGGTGCACATCAAATTATGAAGGGGAGCTGGGCAACCAGGCATATAACTTGCAGAAAAGAAAGTGCTGACCGCTGATTGTCCCAACCAGAAATTCTACTAAGTGTTGACCATCAGGCAATTGGTTGCAAAATAAAGAAACCACACTCCGATGTGACCGATGGAGGGAAGGAAATCAGGATGATGCAGACACTGGCACAGACCTTACGATCATTTCAAAGAACACATTCAGAGAGATGTGGAGTAACGATGAGAATGAATTGAAAAAAGTGGACACAATCCCAGGAAATGACAAGCGTGATCCAATGATATTGAAAGAGTACAAAGGTGTAACCGCCAGTTTTAGGACTGTAAATGGAAGGTGTACATCACCAACAAGGGAAGCACGGCACTCAGAGAGCTTCTCTTAATGAGGGTCAATATCAAGCTAAACCTTAAAGCTAGAGAACAAATGATGGTCACCCAGACTAAAGTCTACAGCAAGATTTTAAAGTGTCAAAATGAGTGTTTTAAGTGACAATTGGGATCCTCAAAGGCTACGTTCATGAAATATGATTCAAGAAGGGAGAATGATCAGTGAAACACAAGGTGAAACTAGTGCTGGTCACAGCAAGGAGCGAATACGAGGAAGTTCTCAACAAACAATTGCATAATAAATTCATTGAACCGATGGAAGAAACTGAATGGCTGAACCCCACCATAGAAACCAGAAGGCATAGACAACCAACCGAGATTGTGTGTCGACTTTAATAAAGAGGTAATTGGTGGCATTACTATATCTTAACAAAGTGTACGTAATAACCAAGCTGTACCTGGGAAGCTCTTATGACCAAGTAAAGTTGCAACTGAAATCCCAATGCCTGACTGCATTTATAACACGCTCAGCATATTCCAATACATGTGGCTCCTAGTTGCACTATGCCCAGGAGCTTTGGTATTCCAATGACTGATGTCCCATACATTGAAAGAGATACAAGCTAGTATGTGCTTCCAAGACAATATTTTGATACATACCAAAACTGAAACTGAGCACCACAATAATTTAGACAAAGTACTAATGAGGTTAGACATGTGCGACCTCCAACTAAAGTGCAGTTCTCTACAAGTATCATTTGGACTAACCAAGTTATTCAGTTTCAGCATCTGGCATGCACACACAAGAGAGGGTGTCAAGAGCATAGCAATAGGCCTGTTCCACAAAGATAATACACAACTGAAACCCTTTGTGGGAATAATGGGATATTATGTCAAGTTTGCCAAATACCTTTCTTCCACCACCACTCAATGCTTCAGGGCACTACTGTGAAGAGAGACATTCTATGAATGGACAGGTCCACGTGATAAAGTGGTCAAAAAGGTGTAGATGAAGATCACATAGGAACCCTGCTTGAGCTCTTTCAACATAAAGCCTGAAACAATTGTATCTGAGGTTGTGAGTTCATATGCGAGCAACGCCCTGATGCGAAGTGATCAGAATAGCATCCGTACATCCTTAACTGAAATAGAGAGGCATTACACAGTCATAGAGAGGCAGTTCACGGCTTGCACATGGGCGACCGCACATTTCAGAACCTACTTATAGAAAAGGCACTTCAGATGCAGGGTCTGACTGGGGCATAATATTCCTTTTATGATAGACTGTTTGAATAGTAGCCAAGGGGGCGTTTTTCGATAAAATGTAATGCAAATTGTTACAGAACATTTATTCAGCAACAATGGTCAAAACTACTAGCTGCATAGTGAAGTAACTCATCAAACTGGCCCACATTGGCCAAAAAGGAGGCCCATTTGGACCCAAAAAACGGGCACGGACTAGAGTTTTGTGTTTTTGGTTCGGGCATTGCCCTATAGTCCAGACCAAACCTGTTCAGGTGGATCCCAAGACATTGGTGAACCTACCAGAGTGACGGACAGCAGGACAATTAGTACAACTCACATGAAAAATGGAGAACATATAATTCCTCCATAAAATATATTCATGGGTGGAAAACAGACAAACAAACTGCCTATCCCTTTTGCCACTCACTTTGCCCCAACAGTCACATGAATCTCATAGGGGAATGCGTAGTGGCAAGCAGATCAGAAATGCAAGTACACAAAAAAAATGATTGAGGCGACTGTAATGGTAAAAGCACACACTAACAGACACCGTCCCAGATATGGTTAAAGAGTACACATGTAAAGGGTGGCTAGGCGAGCGAAAACGGCCTCCCAGCTCCCAGCTTGTCAACCCTTCATAAAGTGGCAGATGAATTACATGCAACTACGAATGTCCACCAAGGCAAATATGCTGACAAAAAAGAGATGCACACATGTTACTGGAGGGGTAAGTGGTAAGAGTGCGGGGGCTCTACCCCGCATTGTTAAAACCACATCATTTGGCTCTTACTTGCCACATGTACTTCTTAGATGAAGTCCCTCTAGCCAGTGATGGAAACCTTTTTCATGGAAAAGAAAGGCATGGGGTCGTATGTGCTATGGGATCAACTTGAAGCCCTTGAGCAATTTGTTTCCTGAACCCTTTTCAAGATGGAGGGAATGTTTCTGCTGATTGCCAGCCTTGCGCCCAGAGATTAGCTAGTAAAGATCAATTGTATACATGTTAATTTCACAATCCCAATCAGAGAATCTTACATGCTTTCTATGAAATGTTTCCCAGACCAAGAAATAATGACAGTTCATGTGCTTTCCTTGGCTCTATCGTTCATTTCTTTGGATTTGAAAAAGGTTGTGTGTTCTGTGGTTGCACATTTCTGGGATCCTGGGGAATGCCTTATAATATACCTAGATGATATTCTACTCATGGCCCAGAGACGAGCCGTACTGCAAGATCTTGTGTTTCTGGTCAAGTCCCTCCTTCGATTGATCAGGTTTAATAGTCAACATTTTAATATTGTGTAATACAAAACCAGAAAGTAGCCCACCTGAATTAGTACATTATATCAGCATTTTAAATCCTGAACTAGAATACCTTAGTGAATGGAAAGAGAAGTGAGAGGGGATGGACCATTGCTGCCTGTGATGGATTTAGCATGGCATTCTCTTCAGGCTTTCCACCTCAAAGTTGAAGAGGAGGAAGAAAGAGGCGGGGTATCTCTATCCAGAGCCTACTATGCTCAACCTGGCATGTGTCTTTTATCTTCTGTCCATTACATTCAGATAGTTTTCCTGGTGCCGCTCACTACTGGCCCTCTATAGCACCAGCTGTGCTAAATTTGCCGTTGGTAACACAATCTTCTTAACATGCTCCTGTAGACCGGCGAGATACTCCGGTAATGTGGGGTCAATGTGAAGGCCTGAAATTGGCACACCATATTTGATCACTCCTGCATTTTGTTTTAGAAGTGAAATGAATGCTCAAAGTGAAGAGAATCCGGGATCACTTGGAAACCTGTGGTGAACTTGGTTGCCTTGAGGAGGCCCTTCGGCATAGCAACCTTTCAAGAAAACTTCTGAAATTATCACATGACCGAGAAGATTGAGCCTCAAACAAAGTATATCATGGAGGAGTCAAACATCATGACAGATTGGATACCCACCACCTGAAGGATTCTGGCAAGTTGATTTTGAGTGTACCAGTTTTCTGGAAGGTGCTGGCGATAAAGTATCTGTGTTGTCTGCCTGAATATTTTCTCATTGTGTCTTTCAAATCAGCTTCAGCAGTTATACAGTAGGAGATCGGATTTACTTGACAGATTACTTATGGCACGCTGCGGTCAACAGGAGTCTGCATGCTTTCTCCTTCTTGATGATACAACCAGTGATAATTTAGGTTTGGAAGTTCCAGGTCTATATTCGCTTTGTCAGGAGACAATTCAGCTCTCCTGCAAGAGTTGTAGATCCCCAGTACCAGAAGAACATATCGGTCTGCTTGAGAGGTCCGGTTATGATTCCCATTTAGGCATCTGCAATGGACCTTGCAACATTCTTGGAATACATGTTTCAGGTAGGGAGGTGTTATTGGACTTTCACTTGCTGCCATTAAACAGTTGCAATCAAACATACGTGGGTGGATGTTGTTGGGTGTCATGACCCACTTTTGGACTATTATGCTGCAACATTTGCTGCTGTGGGCTTAGGAAATCCAAGAGGGCGGAAAAGCCCACATTTGTGCCAGAATCCTGGAGAACCGCGCAGTCTTTGCACACAACAAAATGGTCGCCTGACCTGCCACCCACCAGTGTGAGCGTGAGGGACCGGAAATGCCATGGGTAAAAGGTGGTGCCCAATGAAAAACAGCAGGGCCTGTTGGCTCAAAAAGCTGAAATGCAAGCTAAAAATGCCTATTTTAAACATTGCAAGATATTCAAAAATCTCACTGAACACCAGCAGACATTTGGCAGAATGTATTCTTGTGTGCATACTAAATCTGGAAAGAGAAAGAGCCCAAAACAATGTTTATAACAAAACTGGCTGAGCTGTGGATGTCAGCAGCTCAAGTGAAATTGGACTGAAAGACATTAAAATCTAAATGTTTAAAATAAATGAGTGACCTACTGTTGAGTGTCACATAGTTTGCAACTGTTAAATGTCATAGTTTTGAACTTAGAATCAGCGTTCTAGCTGCATGTGTAAAAATTGTAAGTTTGATTTGGATGAAGAAAAACTGGGAACAAAAGTGACATTTAGCTGAAGCCCGGCTGAAAGAGATTGAATTCTGCCCGGCAACTACCCCCGACAGGAGTTGAAACTTGATCAGCAGCTGTGTTCCCAGGCCTGGCTGCATTCTGCTGCCCCTGCCAAAAGGAGATGACACCTCTCTGATTGAATTAGGGGAGTGGCACCTAGGGACTGCAGAAAACTAAACAAAGCACTGTCCTTGGCCCAGGCAAATGTTAAATTAGGGGGGTCGTAAATGGCTTCCTCTTGGAAGGAAACGGGTGGGGCACTGCATCTGTGAGCAAGCTGAGCTTGGGGGAAGTGGATAAACCAGAAATTCCACCATGTGCTTTGGAAAACCACACCCCTCGGGGCCAGAGCATAATTTTAAAAAGATGGATAATTCATAGTGCGGACTTGTAAAAATTATATAAATAACATCATCATTCTTGTGATTTTTCTGTGCACATGTTAAGAGGTGTTAGAACTCTGTACCATGTTCTGAGGCAAAACCCCATGAATTATGGAGATTGGAGACACGGGGTTCACGCTAGAAAAATGAAAAGTTACTGGAATATGTGTAGAAAGGCGGTGTACATGTGTGCCATTTTTGGTAAACGTCCGATATTGGTAAACCAACTAAAAACGAAAATAAGTTGTCATTTTTTGAATGCAAGCTCTTAGAAACATCAGAGTTGGAACAGAATGTACCATAAGTAATCTGTAATATGTACATGTAATGTCAACCACTTGTGTATCTGGGAAATATGTATTTGGATCAGAAATAGATTTGTGTGCAATTTGACAAGGGGAGGATCCTCTGACCATAAACCTACCTCATCACTCTGACTCACAACTCAGTTCCCCCAATCAAGGGAGACAGGAGAACTGGGCCAATGATAAGTTGAGAGGGCAGGCTCAATTATGCTATGCACACACCCACTTTCTAAAGGCATAAAAAGAGCCACTGGAAGCCAGACAAGGACATTCACTTTCCACTTTCTTGCGGGACGCTTTGCCGGGAGACTCCAGACTTCAAATCCATCAATCTACAGAGACCAGAAATCCAGAGAGACCAGAGATCCAGAGAGACCAGAACTGTGCAGTGGTGAGAGCTGACCCAGATCGCTGTGCGCAGAACCAGTACCCAGTGGCGAGAGAACCGCAGCCAATCCTGACCCGATCCGTGACAAAGTCGCATTCCTGTCCAAAATACAGTGTGAGTACTCAGCCAGAACTGTGCAAAACCTATCTCTTAGTTTAAAAAAATCTAATTCAAACTATTTTAACCTATTGAGAACTGCATCATAGAAATTGTGTCCCTTCTTTTGATTCCAAGCTGCAAAACTGTCATCTGTCATTCTGAACTTTAAAATTTCATTTAGAGAATCTACCTTCACAAAATCGTCCGTATCTCTGGTACCGTTTGTCCTAGGAATGAAATTTAACTTTTTATTTTAAGGCTGAGATTCTAAGCTTTCCAACGAGCCCTAAACCGACTTGCTACTCCTTATAGTGCCTCCATAATTGCGCTTGACGCACGCGACTAAATTGCTGCGATTTGCGATTTAGCTCAAATTTCTTCACGTGTCAAAATAGCAGCTTCTTGCTTTCCTTTGCTGAAATTCGTTTGCAACTTGACAATCATTCATAGAGCATTTTTAAAGTGGCCTGAACTGATTTAAAGTATCTATCACTCACCCTGAACCTCTAGAGGGAATGAAAATCATTTTTAGCATATTTTTCCTTCTTTGCAAACCAGATTTAAAGTACTTTGCCTGTGTGTAAAATCATCCGTGTTTCTCTAAGCTTGCTCGGGGGGAACTGAATTTGTATTGTACTGTGATTGTATTCCTGAGAACTGTGTGCTCTCCCTTCCATCTTCTATTGCATAAGGGGGGGTGAGTTGCCAAAAGGGGAAAAGTGATTCTATGGTGAGTTGCCAAAAGGGGAAAAGTGATTCTATTACCTTTTGCTGAAATCATATCAAGTTTATTCCTGTGTTGCTTCTTTTCCACCTTGCATTTCCTTGTACCATATAAAGCATTCTCAGCTACCTTATCCTCTATACTACTCCTAAGTAATTAAACCAGTGTGCTAGTATAACATCATCCATTGTTGATCACTGTCATATGTCTAAGTGTGATATCAAATATTAATTTATTATAAAAGTGTGATATATATCTATTGTTTAATTTTTCAAATAAACCTTTTCAATTTGCAAAACAAACCTACTTCTTGGCTCAGTGGGGTCAGGGGGATTCTCAGAGAAGGGCGTGATACAAGGGTTCATCATCCAGATTATAACTTGTCATAAAAATATATAAATAAGGGCTTTCCTTGAGCAATCCCAGACAAGGCACTGACCTAGTAGAAATGCTTGATTGGAGTATTTAACAATGTTATGTCTGTAAGAAAACCCCTCATTTGCTACTTCTTGAAAAATGTATGGTACTTTCTCGCCATGCTGTTCCAAAGTATTTCTCTCTGTGGAATGTAGGGCATGCCCTCTAGTTACTAGAGTGCTTTGTGTGAAATTAGCATCTTGCACTTTGCTAGTTGTCTTGGGAGCTGACCATTGTTCTCTGTTTGATTTATTAGAAGCCTTACAAGCATATTTTTGATGTCAACGATTGGCTCTTTCCCTTCAGTATTTTACTCCTGCAGGTGTTTCTTTGCTCCTTTTTAAGAGGGCCAAAAATGTTTCCTTCTTTTTCTTCTCTCACTCTTTCCACTTTCATCTTTTTTTTGTGGTCCAGTGATTGAGGGGTTATGAGGTAAAGATGGGTCTGGTGTGGCCTCTTTGTGCAGCCTTGACCTCTTTATATTGGGTGTACATTTAGCTAGATGTGATGATGGCCTCTGACAGTAGTTGTCCCAGTTTGAGATTTAAGAATATTTTGTGGGAAGTGGATGTATCCCCTGCCACTACATTTACAACACATTACCGTAAGCCACTCATGCACCACTCCCACTTGGTTGTGTCTAGTTTTGAAATTGCCATATTTCAGGCCTACATGCCTTGCCAGAAAAATATATTTTTTAAATCATGATTCTCTGTGAGATTCATGGGCTAGTATCATCACTCCTTTTACACCTCACCTTCAAGTGCATAGGTGAGAATGCATTATATCTCCTAGGTCGCTCTATTGTGTGTCGTTGTGTTCTTCTTGCTTGGCATTTGCAGTCAACATTTGGGAGCAGAAGGTGTAGGACCTGTGTTTCTGAGTATCTGGAAGAGGATGTTACCATATAGGGGATGTGTAGGTAGTTTGCCTTATAGTGGAATTACAGTGATGTGCAGGTGCCCTTTATTGGCATTCGTTAAAGGAGAAATTACATCATTATAACCTTTGTTTTTTTAATGGAATCACAGTTCCCATACTAAAAATGAGCAAAGTCTTTATTCCATGTGCCGACATTTGTTGTGATGATCCTTCAGATGGTGTCACTTCTCCCCAGGGGAGAGCCCCTCTCCATGAGGCTAGGGAGGTGAGGCTGCAAACCATGCAAACCAATAGTCCCCCTAGGGGTGGTAAGATGCAGGAGGATCTCATGGAGAGAGACTCCTCTCCTAGTGATTGGAGACACAGCCCTTTTAAACACCAACCTGGTGGCTGGCAATAGTACCTGAACCTTATGGGTCTAAACTCATGTCCAAAATAATGTGTTATTGTGAAGCATTGAATAATCCTGATGTTTTAGGTACTAAGATGAAGAAGAACTCGAGAGCGATCTAAGCTCCCCGGAAAAGTACAGGAACAGCTATAGTCAATGGAAAAGACGCTACATCAGGTGGGTCCTGCTATATCAGGGCAATAGAAACAAATGAAGGTTTAAGGGTACAAGGAAGGGTACCAGAGTGAGTACCGAAGAGGGAACCAGAGAAATATAATGAGATGGTGATGGCAGTCGAGGTGGAGAAAGAGATCGAGAACCAGAGAGTGATTGAAGCCGAGAGAACAACCGAAGGCAGACATCTTGAGAAGCCCGAACAATAGATGTGAAGGGTGTGGTTCAAGGGAATGCACAAGGAAGTCTCGTAGGCCAACGTGGTGTTGGCCATGGAGAAAGCAGAAACGAAGTGGGGAATCAGTGTCCCGTATGGACGCAGAATGCCAAACACTGTATAACTGAAAGCTGGCGGCCCGTGGAGGAAAGGCAAACCAAACAAGTGGAGAGGCAGAACACCCCAGTTAACCAGAAGTACATTGTTCAAAATATGCTGCGAAAGCGTCACACCAGTGGGCCGAGAGTGGACCCTATGTAAGGATCAAGGTTGAGTCGTGGTGGTGTGACCTGTAGTAGGTGGACTGGGCGGTCCAACAACTATGCCAAAACCACTAACCCTACCTGTTCGCACAGCCACTTACATAGACCTGAACAGTATCCATGGAGGTAGTGGCTTGACATTCTATACAGGGAATGAAGGCCGAGTCTCTAGTCCACTTCCCAACAGCCAACTGTACATGGCCCAGGCGGAGAGCCGTGATGAGAGTGGAAAAATCACCTCGAAAAACCCAGGCCCAGCCAGTGGAAATTCCCGACACCAAGTACCAAGTAACAGTAATTACTAAAGTCTGGGAAGAGGCCAAAGGAAACTTAGGAGAGCCTCAGAGGGTGACAATAACATCAGTAGGGTGTAAAGAACTATTAACTGAACATGCACAAAGATTAAGAACAGTAAAGTAACCAAGGTAACCCTCACTTTGGCCGTTGGGATCAAACTGTCAGTAAAGCTCTGTTAATCAGACACCCCTTGAAACATATTCAATGGGTTACCTTCTCAAGTACAATCTGACGAAACCAAAACTTGTCATCAGTTCATCTGGAGCATCACTGACTTGAACATAGTTCTCAGGAGGGTAACCATTGATAGAGACAAGAGATTCTCCTGGGCACACCCCAGAAACATCTAGGGCTAGTCCATTGAGCCAACCCCCAATCATCCTCTCTCATCCGTCTGTTACACATTGCTTATTGGTCAACACCAGATCCTTCCAGTAGTCCCATCTTTCCAGCTCAGGACCTTAACCTTCCCCAAGATAAGAAGAAAACCATTATCATTGTTATTTTCCTCATGCTTGTAACCATGATGTAAACCATCAAGAAACAGAGAAAGCCATAAGCCATTTTGTAATACAGTTCCCAGGCCAGCTTCACAGAGGTGTGGTGCTGGAGAGGTCGGGGGGGGGGACTCCAGGGAACAGCTTCATCATTCCAGTGGGGATGGATAGAGAATTGTACAAAACCCAGAGATTCTGCACACCTCCTTAAGGGAGCTACAAATCTTATTAGGGACTGTGAAAGACATTGGGGAACCAGCTAGGGGAAGGGAGGCATTCCTCCAGCCCCAGGAGAACTTTATGTGATTGCTTGATTTGCTGTTGAGTTACTGAAAACCCAAAACATTAATGGAACTTTTGCTTTGAACAACCTGAGAGACGTTTGGACGCTTTGCATCCAGACAAAGAGAGCAATTCTCCAGGATTACGAACAGTAGCTAAACTTTATGGTATTTTGCTGTAGTGAAAGTGATAGAGTAGGAGCCTTTGTGACCAGGAGTTTCTTTAGTTTAGGTAGGGAAATCCTCTTAGCATTAGAGATAAATAGGTTTAGTTTTTCATTTAATAAAAGCCTGAAGCAACCACTATGGCACCACTTGGTTAGTCTCTTCATTCCTTGTCACCACAGTGTCCAGTATCAAAATGAGATGTCAAGAACTAAATTATATGATATGACACGATATGATATGATATGGCATTTATAACGCGCCTATCCACAAGTGTCTCCAAATAATTTCAATACTTGTGTAGCTCAAATATTGTCAGGTTCAGTTTAGAATAAGAATGTTAAGTGTTAATGTCAAAAGGGAGCCAACTAAATCTACAACATCTGGAATGACATAACAGCATAACCTAGTTGTTCTGTAAGAAAGATGTCAGTTTTATCCATTGGGAAAGACTGTATAAACAGGATGAGTCCAAATTATGATGCATTGAGATATGTATGCAGGAAGCAACTATAATATTCATCCATAATTTAGGAATTCTTGGCTGTGGGGTTCCATCCATAAGTAACACAGTTATCAGTTAATAGCAACTAGAATGCTTGTAAAGGTGTTTGAATGATTGTTTGCATAGCGGAACATTTGGGAATTGTGTTGTGGACGTTGATGTTGAGGCTACTCCTGCTGAATCACTTTTCATTGATGTGGGAGATTTCACAGACTCAGTCCACAATTTGACAAAATGTGACACATGAGTGTTAGCAAGAGAATTGGTGTGCCGTATCCATCCGGAGTTCGAGTGCCCATTGAAAACCTGGTGAATCAATATGCTTCCTTGGATCTGTGCTTGAGATGTGGGCAAGATAGTGAATGTTCAAGAGAAATTTAGGAAACAATCGAAATGGCATCTCAGTCCCAAATATTCCCTTAACTCACACTACCCTACTTCTACACAAAACGTACTTTAAATTATTAGGTCGCTTAAATCAATACTGCTGCTTAATTAATTCGTGTGAAGTAGTGGTTTGCTGGGTGTGTTGAACTTTGAATTAGGGAGTTTGTACATTTGAAGTGAGTGTTGATATGTTAACATCTGCATTGGCAACTTTTTCCTATGTCACATTTTGTTATGTTATGTTATGCTATGTTTGAACTGAATCTAAATGTTGGCATTCCCAATGTTTGTAAACTTTAGTTTTTATCGGAAATAGCGTTGACTCTTTAAAAACTTGTTTCATAAATATATGCATATAATCCTACACACGCTTAAAATACCATGATTACACACATTTAGGGTGAAATGCTTTGTTGTACTGCTCCCAGAGCCCTGCCAGTATTGTTTGTATGTCATTATTTAAATATATAATATAAAGGTCTCCCATGACAAATGCCGAGATTCGATACTGTTTGAATGCTGAATTCCTGAATCGGCTCTTTCCATGATTGCGACAAGCCCGCTTTTCTCGTCTTTTATTTTTGGACATTTTAGCTTAGGTTATGCCGAACTTTAAATAGGAAGATGCAAAAATGTGTTCCTATGTAATTTTGGTTCTAGTCCCTAAATATTCGCCAACATGGCCATTCAACTGATCAGGCCATATAAAAACACTCAAACCATATTATGCGAAGTTTTATCAACATTTTCATACTTGAAAGGGCTGCCGAACAAAATGCTTGTGCATTGGAATTTCTAAAGAGGCTAAACAATGCAGCATTTAGCTCCAACTAGCTCCAACTACTATGCTTGAGGATGGACTAAAAAAAAATTCACTTCTTAAGAAACCGAAGACTAAATTAAATGAACACACACAATTTAGACTAGAACACCTATCATGGAATGGATGGAACGTATGTGCAGTAGGGTCATAGGGGCAAATGAAATGTATACCATAAGAAACATACAAATAACCATAACCAATATACCCAACATGGAACAAGTGTAATATACAGCTCAACACATAATATAATTTGCATTACCTTGGACCTATACCTAACCACTGTATTGCCTATACCTAGCCACTGTGTTGCCTATACCTAGCCATTGTGTTGCATATACTTAGCATGTATAGCCCTGTGTTGCCTACACCTAGCCACTGTGTTGCCTACACCTAGCCACTGCGTTGCCTACACCTAGCCATGGTGTTGCATATACTTAGCATGTTTAGCCCTGTGTTGCCTACACCTAGCCATTGTTTTGCCTACACCAGTCACTGTGTTGCCTACACCTAGCCATTGCGTTGCTTATACCTAGCCATGGTGTTGCATATACTTAGCATGTTTAGCCCTGTGTTGCCTACACCTAGTCATTGTGTTGCCTACACCAGCCACTGTGTTGCCTACACCTAGCCATTGTGTTGCTTATACCTAGCCATGGTGTTGCATATACTTGGCATGTTTAGCCCTGTGTTGCCCACACCTAGCCATTGTGTTGCCTGCACTAGCCACTGTGTTGCCTACACCTAGCCATTGTGTTACATATACTTAGCATGTTTAGCCCTGTGTTGCCTACACCTAGCCATTGTGTTGCCTGCACCAGCCACTGTGTTGCCTACACCTAGCCATTGTGTTGCCTACATCTGGCCATAGTGTTGACCAAACCTAGCCATTGTGTTGCCTTTACCAAGCCTCTGTGCTGCCCACACCTAGCCACTGTGTTGTCCATTGTCAACACTTGCAGCCCATTGCGCTCTTACCTAGTTCATTATGTGCCTGCCCCTCCCACCACATAACACCACCTAGCCACTTCCTCTACTCATCACCTTAGCCATCACCAGCGCATGCAGCCCCCCCTCCCAACACTCACCTTGCATGATGCCCATGCTTTATATGGCACACCCTGCCAACACGCCAACCTGCCCCCCACCCCCACATAATCCCTACTCGAACTCACCCGCACTGTGGCTAGAACACTTCGCCACTAGGCCAACTCCCAACCTACCTTGCTCTGTGACCCTCAGGAATGCAAGACTGGGCTCAAGACTCCCACGCCAGAGCCGTGCTCCCCGTGCTCCCCAGCTCTCTCGCCCCATCAGAGCCCTCCATCTACACAATCTCCCCGCAGCAGCATCATCTCACACCCACCAACACCGAACAATCCACCCAAAGCACCTCACATCAAAGATGTCTTGATTAATGCCAGGTCACACCCTGCGCACCCCCTAGACATTGCTGATCTGATTACAAACCATGACCTTGACTTTGTAGCCATAACCGAGACCTGGCTACATAGCGCCTCAGGACCCCTACTCGCGCTTGCCATTCCTGCCGCTTACACTATTATCAGATGCGACCGCAACACCAACCAAACCAAAGGAGGCGGTGTCGCATTCATCCATAAAATCTCCTTAGGCATTAGAAGCATTAACAGCCAACAAATCCCGTCCGCAGAACTCCTCACGGTCAAACTTCCCATCTCCCCCAATCAAACTGCCACACTCCACCTCATATTTCGACCACCCGGACCCATATCCTTCTCTGATGACATCATGTCCATCATAGCCGATAAAGCCAAAGCTAAATCACAAATCATCCTACTTGGCGACTTCAGTCTTGGATACCAAGACCCTAATGACCCAGCAGCGCCAGATGTAGCTAACTCGTTAACTGACCAAGCTTCACCCATCTCATCAGGGAACCTACCCACTCCAAAGGGCGAACCCTTGACTGGCTAGCGGAATCCAACTGTTGCATTGACCTCAAGGACAACACCCCTTGCGCATGGTCAGACCATCACACAATCCTCTTAGAAATCAAAACCACTGACCTCAGACCCAAACAAGAACCTGCCCCAGCCACTCAGACCAGAAACAAAAGAGACATCACCAAGGATAAACTACTCTCCCTCATTCTGCCGCTCTTAAACAAAATTGCCACCACATGCACGGATCCCACAATACTAGTTGATGCTTACAACCAGTCTATGCTTAAAGCCCTGAACGCTATCACCCCCCTCAAATTGATGAGACCCAAACCCCGAGCCCACCTTAACTCATGGTTCACCACCCACCTAAGAGAACTCCGCAAAACCAAACGCTCTGCTGAATCCCGCTGGAAAAGTCACCCTCCCGACACCAACAAAGACCACCTAACCATTGCCTCTCTTAACTACAAAGAAGCCATATTCCAGGCAAAGAAAGACACATATAACGGCCGCATCATGGAAGCCAAATCCAACACTAAAGAGCTCTTCAAGATCCTCAAGGAACTTGAATCTCCCGCAACCTCCCCAGATACTTGCATCAAAGACAGCTCCTGGTGTACAAACATACAAGATGCCAAACAATCATGCCTCCAAACCGACATCCAACCCCCTCCCACTCGTAGCACCCCCCCCCCCCGGGTCTACTCTTAAGCCCTTCAGCTTCACAGCTCTCAGCACATTCGAAGTTGAAAACATCATCAGCAAGCTTAAACCAACCAACTGCCAAGGTGACCTATGTCCTGCCTCAACCACTTAGAATGCGGCCCACGAACTAGCCCCCTTCATCACCACCCTCACCAACACATCTTTTAAAACAGGCATTGTTCGCAACAATCTAAAAGATGCTTGGGTCATACCCCTACTTAAAAAACCCACCCTCGACCCAAACACACCCACCAACTACAGGCATCTCCACGGTCCCCTTCTTGCTTAAAATGCTTTATCGGGCCGCCTACCTCCAGATCCAGGAATACCTCAAAGCCAATAAACTCCTTGTCCTCAGGCAATCAGGTTTCAGACCCAGGCATGGGACAGAAATGGCCCTTATTGATCTGAAAACTTAAATTGAGGACCTCAAAGACAAAGGGAAACTTGCTCTGTTGCTACTATTAGACCTATCCGCGGCTTTCGACCTTGTTAACCACTACATCCTCTGTCAGCACCTCTCCTTAACCGCCAACTTCTCAGATGCTGCCACCTCTTGGATCAGATCATTTCTTGACAACAGATCCATGCGAGTCTTCTCCACGTCAGCAGCCACTGAACCTTCACCTGTCCCTTGCGGCGTGCCTCAGGGCTCCTGCATCTCCCCCTATACACTATACAATGTGTTCACCAAACCCCTCTTTGATATTCTTGACTATCTGGGCATCACCTACACAAATTATGCCGATGACACCCAGATACTCATCCCTATCACTGGAGACTACTTGGCTGAATGACGTCTACCTGGTCATACAAGCCTGGATGGCTCAACATGAGCTATGTCTTAACGACGATAAGATGGAGCTCCTCATCCTCGGCTCACACTACCACCTCAGAAAACTGGATCCTGCTTTCAAGTCCTTTACCATTGATGGCAACATCATCAAGGTCTCTAAAGACACCAAAACCATTGGGCTCTACCTTGACTCCAGTCTGTCCCTCTCCAGACAAACCAATTTAGTCACATCTGCCTCCGCCTACACGTGCAAACTGATCACTGCGTGTCGCCCCTTCCTCTCCACTGCCAATTGCATCATCCTAGCCAGAACCCTCATCATGTCCAAGATCGACTATTGCAACGCACTTTACCTGGGTACTGGCCAAAGGAACATTAACAAGCTGCAGGTCACTCAGAACAACACATCAGAGCAGCCCTCAACATACCTAGAAACAACCACATCTCAGCCACCAGACGCGACATGGGCTGGCTCTCAGTAACCCAAAGAATCTCCCACAAAACCCTGACACTTACCCACAAGTGTCTCGCCAACCAGGCTCCAACATATCTCTCCAATCGATTTGCACCTCACACCTCCATTCGACCGCAGAGATCTGGACAAGCTAACTGCCTGACCCTTCCTAAATTTAAGCGACAGAAACCTGGTGGCTGTAGCTTCCCTCTTCTAACAACCAACTTTGGAACACTCTGCCTTCCACACTCAGGTCCGAACCCTCCCCTTATGCCTTCAAACGCAATACAAAACTGTGGCTCCAGAACAGTGACAACTAGCACCGCTTCCTGTCCCATGTCTGCACTGCTAACTTAGCCACCCTGTATATCACGTATATATACTCACCTCTGTAAATGTTGTAAATATTGTAAATTGCAAATAGATACTATATGCTCCTATATGATTATATGATGTACAATGCCGCAATTTATATGTCTGCTGTAACCTCAAAATATGCGCCCAGATGCCCGAGGGCAAGGTGCACTTTACAAATAAAGAAATTAGAATTCAAATAATGCACATTAACACACACGTGCACACACACACACACCCACACCCAAAGCTAGGCACCATACAAAAACATGACTCCACTCACGAATTGTTGGCACAAGGAGGTGAAAGCATTGCAGAACACACTTCAAACCACAACACTTTAATATTTGCACCGCAATGCAGTGCAACAAACTTCACCACGCCAGGGTGAGGCGGCAGGTGCAGAGAGAGCACATAAGATCCCAGTATGCAGTAGAACACCAACTCTCGCATCCCCAAACGTCTACTCCGGGGTATGTCAGCCACCCACACGCACCCATTCTTAGTGCAGTTTACTTCAGAGTGCAAAGCACGTCAAGCAATAAGCGAATCAGAATGCCGACCTACAGGATCATTGATTTTCAACACCCAATAAGAGTGTTGTCATGACTGAACAAAGAACCCGTTCAGAGAATGGTTACTTGTTGCTATTAAAAAAATAAAACCAACATTAACACTGAATATAAAATAAAATCATCTTTAAAACCAGCATTGATGAAACCTTATCTTGCTCTCTTTTTTGGAGAAAAGTTAATGTGGGAATGTATTAATGTCTTAATAGTATTTTGTGTTTACTTAGTAAACTGATGTTTTATGTGTGCATGTATGAAGATGGTAATAAGCATTTATGTTTTTGTGACGTAGTGATTTTGGTTTTGTTCTTATGTGTTGAGGCAATTTAATAGAAGGTAGGACTACTGGCGTATTTTATGACGTCTGTTAGAGAGAATTCTCCAGAATGGCTCATTTCCCTTAACTTTTGAGTCCCTCAGCAGCTTTGCTGGATTTCTAGGGTTTAATTATTTTACCTGGTAAGAGTGTGAGCCTTTTTCCCCACTCTTACATGTGTTTTGCTGTGTGTTGTACATTTTTGTGCTCATGGACTATGGAGTCTCACCTACTCCATAGGCATCATCTTTTTACTGTGTGTCACACAGCACCTTTAGTGCAGTGATACAGGGTTGTCTTTTTAGACTTCCCACTAAAACTCCCAGAACATGAAAAGTTGCCATTGACTTTACTAGCCTTTTTAAATCTACAGACCCAGTACACCCTATCTTCCAATAGAGTACTGGAAGGGTTAATAGTTATCCCGTTTGGTTTGATTCTCATAGAACATTATTATGTCCCTCTTTATCTAAGATTTGGCTGTTGGCAGTGGTATCTACCATTTTTATTCTACCGCGGGCTATGAAAATAGCCTTGGTACCGTTAGAGGCTATGGTGGTAGTCTCAAACTCTAACCCGCTGGACCCCTTTTATTTTATTTGGTTCCAGTCGGGTTTATTCGCCATTTCGTTGTGTTTTACTTTGCACGCCAAACCAGGTTTGGTTCCTTTGTTTGCCATTCTTTGGCCATCCTTTGGCGGACTTCTGCACAGAAGCCCTCCTTAGGGGCTGTGTGTCTGGGTGGACAGGATGTGAAAGAGGGGTTTGAGGCCCCCATGCACACGGTCTCTTTGGAGACCCAAGTCACACTCTAGTTTGATTGGTGAGGTGGCTGTCCTGCCAGGACAGCCATCCTGCTGTGTGATTGACAGCCAGCTGTGTGAATGGGGGATTTGGTGCATAAAAAGCCAGTCTCTCGGACTGGAAGGCAGAGTCACCACTGGAACGAGAGAACCAATGAGGAGCTGAAGGAAGACGACTGCTGCAACTACTGGACATCCAGTGAAGCCCTGCTTCAGGTCCAAATTGCCTGAAACTTCGACGACTGAGGAGATCTGCAAGAATCTTCTTCCCTTGAGCTTGGTGGGAACAACCAGCTCGCCAAACACCAGACACTGGTCCTCATCCTGTTCGAATTTGCTATGCATCGCTGTAGTAGATCGGATAGCCAGTGGGAAGAGAACCAGTTTTAAGGAGCGCACCTTTTATTCGATGTTTTGCTCCGCTGCTGGCTTCTTTCCTGGGCAGTGCAGGACCCTCCAGCCATCCTCCTTCTTGTCACTACGACTGAAGCTTCAGGAACCACGAGCCTGCAGCAACTGCCAGGAACAACTGCCTCAGCTACAGCATTCTTCTTCTTTTAAGGTACTGTGCAAATCCGGTCGTTCTTTCCGTCCGACCACGGTGAAAGTGCTTGAAATCTTTCGCCTCTCCGAAGGCTTGTCCTTCTCTTCTCCTTTGAATACTTTTTCCTCCGACCAACTTCGTTTTGATCTCTAGGCAAAGACTTAACCGCAAACTACTCTGAACTGTGTGATCCTCTGCAAAGACTCTGAAACATTAACATTGGGCCAGGCCTATTGACTTGAATCCTAGTTGTAGTAGCCTTTTCTAGATTGCCCTCTCGATAACTTGTTGGTGTTGTTGATTTTCAATAACCTTGTCCTTTCTCCCTTTTAAATTGATGGAGTGCCATTTTGCTGACACTTCAGTTTGGGCTTAACTTGTCCAGAATTGATTGGGTGTTATTGTAGTGTATTAAGACTGTGATTTTCTGCTGCTTTATTATGGTGAACTGTTTTATAAATGATGGTGTAAATAAATGTATATTCTTTTACTCAGAAACCTTGAATCAGTGTTTGTTTGAACCATAGTAATTTCTGTCCTTTGTGTAACTTCTTGTACTGCTCACTTTACTCTTGAGATAAGTCTGGCTGCTCAGCCATCACCACCACTTTACTGTGTAGTACAGGCTTGTACCAAAGGTGACATTGTAATTACACTTGTAGTCTTAATTGTGTGTAGTGCTCCCAAAGGGTACTGCATATGATTCTGCCTAACACGGTCAATTAATACAGGTAGAATATTGATACTATTTATGTAAATTCCATATTTGGTTCTAGAATGTATTGTGTATTAGCTATGTATGTTGATGGTGTGCATTACAAAGATACATGTATGCGCTGATGTAATTTTGTATGTGCCAATTGTGAGGGTGAGGTAAGATCTCAGCAGTATTAGGGTTATTTTATGTTATGTTTACCGTTAATGTTGGTTTAATGTCATGTTACTTTACAATGACATTGCCACTCCCATTGTTTTCAGACACTGATTTCCGAATTTTTTAAAGAGAACATTGCATGAATGTGTATGAATGAAGTTGTAAAATGTGCTTGGCTTTCCAAGGTTATAATTTTGGGCATGTCATTTTCCTCACTTTTCTGCATATCGTGTTATTGGTATGTGCAGATTATTTTGAGAATGATTCATGTATTAATTTTCTGTGTATTATTTTGGTGCGTGATTAATAATTTACAAATGAACTGAGTATATATGGTTTATATAGAATACGATGAAGGGGATAGAGTTTTGGTAGCTCATTTTCGAGTTCTGCATAGTTTTCATGCAGGGGACCTATTATGTTTAGACTTTGGTGTACACACGCCCCTTTCATGTAATTATCATCTTTGTATGGTACATTGAAAAGGGGATTGTAAAATGGTGATGTACTCACTTTTACACCACCCTTTCTCACTACACCATGCAAAATGAGTGAACGCTGCCTGCCATTTATGATTGCCAGAAAGCATTTACAGTGCCACCTGCCTGTTTTCTGCTGCTGTAAAAAGTAGGACGGATTCCATGGGAATCCACAGCATTTATGCCAGCATGAAAATGATATTCTGCATAAATGCTGGAGCATTTGAATGGCAGAGAGAAAGGTGGTGGCAGAAAACTAACTTGTTAACCGCCCCTCTTCTCTGCAATATAAATGAATAAAAAGTAAAGTAAATTTAATGCACAACAGTCTTACTCATAAATTTTAGGCATTGCGTGTATACGATGCCTCCACACCAATTAGCTCCTTGGTGAAGGTTTGATATAATATTGACTGATATTGTAACCAATAAAGACAGCTTGTATTTTCTATTTTAATACTGTAGTATTGAAATTTGAATGAGTTTATAGATTGTTCTGAAAGTGCATGCTAGTGAATGTGAAAGCAAACATCATGTTATCTGACCCATAAGGGTTTTACTTTGATGATACAATGCAGCAAGTAAGTTTTTGATTGATAGGTTATCCCTCTTATCACTTTTACAAAATTACACTGGTCTTTTGGTGTGTGGACTTGAGAGAGCATGGTTCATATGTTCTAATGATTGAATTTAAAGTTACATACTTATTTATTATGATTTGTTTGTAGCCTGTGTTTGTGAAGGTAGTCATATTTTAGCATTTGTAATGTGTTAAACTTCATGTTTCAGGTTTGGTGTTGGATGTGCTGAGCTTTTGGATGATTTGACTACGAGTCAGAAGAAATGGCTGGTCCGTGGTCACATGATTGGTAGAAAACTGATTTTGGCTAGTTGGAAATCTAAACTACCTATGAAACTGGATGCATGGATTAAGGGGATGGATGGATTGGCAGATGTTGAAAAAGTTATTTATAGAAGGGAAAAGACATTGGGCCTCATTACACGGTAGGCGTTAGGAATTTAACGTTGCCGGTAATGAAATACCAGTAACGTTAAATCCCCATGCCAATTACGACCCGGATCACTGCTATTAGCGGCACCG
Source organism: Ambystoma mexicanum (assembly GCF_040938575.1). Taxonomy (NCBI): domain Eukaryota; kingdom Metazoa; phylum Chordata; class Amphibia; order Caudata; family Ambystomatidae; genus Ambystoma; species Ambystoma mexicanum. The sequence continues at coordinate 746,037,273 of NC_090928.1, forward strand.
CTAAGTACGGTGCCACTAATAGTGGCCAGTCCACGTGCGCGCGACCCTCCATCCCGTAAATAACGCTATGCCGCTAATAGCACACCATCACAAGCCAAGCGGACATGCCAATAGCGGCATGGTAAAGCCCCCAAAACCCTGTACCGCCATGGCGCTAATACCGGCATCGCGAGCCACCCGTTAAGAGAACTGAGCAGTGTTCCCACCTGCCACAGGTGGACACAATCAGCACAGGTGGAGGCAATGGAGACTGTGGCAGCACAAAAGGAGCACACCACACCCCTTCCCACACCAAGATGGTCCCAATACTACCTGCATTACATGGGCTGGAGGACATGATTGCAGTGCAGCAGCAACAACAACAGGCAGCACAGAGGAGACGCAGGAGGAGGAGGAGGAGGGCAGGACAGGCACAGCAAGCACCACCACGGCACCTAGTCATACCACAGAGGCAGCCATCAATCCCCAGGATCAGAGCCAGTCCATTTAACCTAACCCCAGACCAGATACACACCGTGTACCGTCTGGACCGGGATACCATCACCCGCATCGTGGACATGATACATGATGACATTGTGAGCCTCATAGACATCAGAACTGCCATCCCCCCTCTACTGAAGGTGGTGACCGTGCGCCACTTCCTGGCCACAGGCCCCTACCAGCATACAGTGGGGCACATGCATGGCATCTCACAACCAGTATTCTCACGCACGCTGAACCAGGTACTCGATGCCCTCCTGAGGCATGCACCTGAACACATATTCATGCCACGGACTGCCCAGGAGATTGCAAACACCAAAGTTGGCTTCTATTCACTGGCAGGCATCCCAAGTTGTCTTGGGGCCATCGACTGTACCCATGTGGAATTGGTGGTCCCACATCACAATGAAGTACTCTATCGAAACAGGAAGCAATTCCACTCCATCAATGTCCAAATGGTATGTGACGCCAACAAGATAATCACACATAGTTGTGCCCGTTTCCCCGGATCAACCCACGATTCCATGGTCGTGCGGAACTCAACCATCCCACGCTACATGGAGCGACAAGCCGGACAACGTTCGTGGCTACTTGGTGAGTAGCAGGGCAAGCACATGGCAGTGTGATTGGGGGGGGGATACATACTCCAACTGGGTGTGATTGGGGGGGGGAGATACATACTCCAACTGGGTGTGATTGGGGGAGGAGATACATACTCCAACTGGGTGTGATTGGGGGGTGATACATACTCCAACTGGGTGTGATTGGGGGAGGGGAGATACATACTCCAACTGGGTGTGATTGGGGGGGAGAGATACATACTCAAAATGGGTGTAGCTTGTCGTCCGTAGAACAAATGCACATACAGATGTACGCCAATGTCCACCTGTGAAGGCCGCAAAGTACTTGAGATGAACCGACATGCAAGTATATGCTACACAGCATAGAGAACAATCCAGGTCTAGAAACATTAAACATCCATCCACACCCACATTGCACAACATTCAACACTACAAAATACACAAATCTCCTACATGCCATCAAGATAGTCATACAGAATTAGCGCAGCACAACCACAATAATGCAATGCGCCCTTGAATGCATGCAAAGGGATCACCCCTAGCCATAGCATTGAACCACGCACCTATAGCACCACTGAAGTGATGCCTCTCAGCATGGCAACATCAATGTTGGGATGGCAGTACACTAGCAGTGTGGTACCAATTCTGCCTGGGCCCAGGGACACCTAAGACCTGGCCTCACCCAGGACATGTCAATTACTGTTGGAGGCATTAATGGGGCATGTTTACTTGCAGGGTCGAGCTCACCTTTGCACATTGCATTCACACAGATCGTCTGCATGCATGATGTTAATTGTGGACTTCAATCACAATGCAAAGTCAATTTGTGTGATATGAACAGGCCGCTCTTGAGGTGAACAGTAACAGTACCCCATTCGTCCCCCCATACAGGTGATGCCGGCTATCCCCTGAAGAGGTGGCTCCTTACCCCTGTACGGAACCCACAGAACAGGCACGAAGAGGACTACAATCGTGCACATACCCGTACCCGCGTCGTGATCGAGCAGACTTTTGGCCTTTTGAAGACACGATTTGGGTGCATTAGCAGGTCTGGTGGCGGCGCTCTCCTGTATGGCCATGAGAAGGTGGCCAAGATCACCATGGCATGTGTCATGCTGCACAATATGTGTATCAGACGGAATGTGCCACTGCCCCCTGACGTTGAAATAGAAGCACCTGATGAGGATGATGATGGTGATGAGGACGGAGATGACGGGGATGCAGGTCATGCAAGAGGGGATGGCCAGGAGGGACGTGCTGTGAGACAGCATCTGATCAAACAAATATTCTGAGTAACATGGTTTCTTTCTGTAGGATGGATATAGGTAGTAATGCACTGGTGTCTGTTTTGAAGCGCACAATGGACCCTGTCGCCAATAAAGTACACATACACAATGAAGAAGTCCAAACCTGTGTATTGATCAAACACCAGTGTATTAAGGAATGTAAAGATGTATAAGTGCATGTCCCCAAACATCCCACCACCCTTTCCCCCTCCCCCACAACTGTCCAAAAACACCCTCCCCCCTCCCCCACAACAGTCCCAGAACACCCTTCTCCCCTACCCCCACAACAGTCCCAAAACACCCTTACCCCCTCCCCCCACAACAGTCCCAAAACACCCTTCCCCCCTCCCCCCACAACAGTCCCTTATGTGACTGGCACAATGTTGTTGTCCAGCTATACACGTGGAAGCTTGACCCTGCAGTCCCTATTCGCCATTGCCACCACCAGCATTAGGAGGCTGGCTAGACGTGTGCCTGGTGATGTGTCTGGCGCGGCGGAGGGGGCTTGTCTGCCTCGAACTGGCGGATGAGGATGTGGCTGTCTGTCCTGGTGGTGGTGGTGGGATCTGGCGGTCCATTGCGTCCGCTATCCGCATGAGGACCTCCCTAAATTGGACAATCTCCCCACACAGCCTGTTGGTACAGGCCTCCATCGCCTCCCTGGAGTGCCTGGCTGTCTCTGTAATCTCCCCCCTGAGACGGGCAGCCTCCTCCACATGCTGCCCAACCAGCACAGTTATGTCCTCTTGGCAGCCTGATGCTGGCCAGGTCAAGGGGACTGTTGCGTTCTGGTGGTGTGGCTGCTGTGCCTTCCGATGCAACCAGGACAACTGGTGAAGCCACTGGTGGGCTACTGAACCCTCCCATGTTGTCCTCGCCAGGGACACTGGACCCAGGTGTCTGCTGTGGTGTTGCCTCGGGGAATCCAGGGGGGCTGGGGTGTGCATTTCCATGTGGAAATCTGTCGGATCCTCCACATTTGAGAGTGGCGCTGTGGCTGCCGCCTCTCCTGTGGAACTTGTTGCAGCTGAGGGTGGGCCCTCCGTGGCTGGGATCTGTGGTGGGGGGGTTCACTGCAGGAGGTGGGGCAGTTGTTGCTGGTGTGGACAGTTGCATCTTGGCAGTGGCGCTCCACTGATGTTTGCCACTCTGCATGGGGACTCTTCTCCCTTTGCCCCTTGATGTCGTGGGGGTGTCCTCTGTGTCCTGTGGCCTTGATTTTTTACTGGCAGGGGGTGCCTGAGCTGCAGTGCCAGGATCTTCACTGTCTGTATGTGAGCCTGTCGGGGACAAAGAGGGGGATGACATTGGTTACGGTTCTATGTACTCAATGCAGTATACGTCAATCATGCAGTTGTGGGCATTTGGACTTCATTGGTAGGGATGCAGGTGATGTGTTGAGAGGCTCATCCATGCATGGTTGTGTGTGGCACTTGTCTCTGGTGATGTGTGCATGTGTGTGTGTTTGGGTTTGACACTGACATGGCCAGGGTTGTATGCATGTGTGGATGTTTGGGCATCCATGAGGTGATTCTGGGCTCACATTTGGGGGGACCTGAACATTCACAGTGCATACTTTCATGTGTAGACTCACCTCCATCTGAAGTGGTTGCCACACCATGCTCCATTGTCCCGACTCCCTCTATTGATTCTACTCCAATCAGGTTGGCGCAGGTCTCTTCCCACTCCTTTAATTTTATCGGCGAATCAGATCCACCTGCTGTGGCTATGTTGTGGTTCGCAGACAGGATGCTTTTGACCCGGAGGCGGAGATCATCCCACCGCTTTCTGCACTCACAGACATTGCACAATCGCACCGCCCTTCCAACACCCACCCTACCTATCGCAGCACTTAAGGGAGCCCTTATCAATGTTAGATCCCTCACAGCACACGCCCTTGACATCGCTGACCTTATCACCGTCCAGAACCTTGACTTCCTAGCTATTACCGAAACCTGGCTACATGACGCCTCTGGTCCTCTCCTCGCTCTATCCCTACCCAAGGGTTATACCATCATCAGAAATGACCGCCACTCCAACTTGTCGAAAGGAGGCGGAGTCGCCTTTATTCACAGCAACAAAATCGCTATGAGAGCTGCTCCCCTCATACAATTTAGTTCTGCAGAATCTCTCTCAGTGAAACTATCACTCTCTCCTACCAATACAGCAACACTCCACCTTATATACAGACCTCCAGGCCCATTAGGCTCATTCACAGATGAGGTTGCATCCACCCTGTCGACTAACACCAAGCCCAACTCTCAGATACTGCTACTAGGTGACCTTAACCTAGGTCTCTCAGATCCCAAGGACCACATGGCTACTGAAGTAGACACCACCCTCTCCAACCGAGGCTTCCAGCAGCGTATTCGTGATCCCACACACATCAAAGGAAGAACGCCCGACTGGCTAGCCGACCTTAACTGTAACACCAATGTCACCTCTAATGATGCATGCGCCTGGTCGGACAATCATGTTATTACCTTCCTCCTTCCAGCCACCAACCCCCAACCTATACCTACCATAGCCCCCGCTATACCTACCAGAAACAAAAAAGATATCATCAGGGAGAAACTGCTTCCTCTTATCCTCCCTTGCTTGAACACCCTTGCTGCACAGCAGGAGGATAAGGACCCCACTATCCTAGTAGACACTTATAACAGCCTAATGACCAATGCCATTGAGAGCTTAGCTCCTCTAAAAATCCGTAAAGCCAAACAACAGTCCCACTTGAACACTTGGTTCACCCCGCAGCTCAACGCGATGCGTAAAGAAAAGCGCAAAGCTGAAGCCCTCTGGAAAAGCCATCCCAGTGCTGCTAACAAAGCCTCCCTTCTAATCACCTCTCTTAATTACAAGGAGGCCATATTACAAGCCAAAAAGGAGACATACAACACACGAATATTCCAGGCAGAATCGAACACCAGGGAATTATTCAAAATCCTCAAAGAGCTAGAATCTCCCTCTCCTGCACCGGACACGTGCAACAAGGACAGCACTTGGTGCAACAACATACAAAATGCCCTTCTCAACAAAATATCCACCTTACAAGCCAAAATCAACGCCAAACAAAACACCCTCCACACCCCTTTATTTAGCAATACCAGTCCACCCAAAATAACAACCCTCGACTCCCCGGTGCCGTTTAGCTTCACACCACTCACCGTTCTGGAGGTTGAAAAAATCATCTGCAATCTAAAACCCACAAATTGCCAAGGGGACACCTGTCCAGCCCTGATCCTTAAGGAGTCGGCTCATGACCTCGCTCCTTTTCTAACCTCTTTCATCAATGCCTCCTTTCAATCGGGAGTGGTCCCCAATAACCTAAAGGATGCTTGGGTTATCCCTCTCCTAAAAAAACCTACTTTAGACCCGGAGGTCCCAACCAATTATAGACCCATCACAACGGTCCCTTTTCTGCTAAAGATCTTAGATAGAGCAGCCTATCTCCAGATACAGAACTATCTGGAATCAAACAACCTACTAGGCATGAGACAATCCGGCTTCAGACCGAAGCATGGTACGGAGACAGCCCTCCTCGATCTCAAGACCCAAATCGAGGATATCAAAGACAAAGGTAAACTAGCCCTGCTACTACTACTAGACTTATCTGCTGCCTTTGATCTGGTTAATCACCAAATCCTCTGTCACCAGCTGAAAACTGCAGCTCACTTCTCTGACATGGCCACAAACTGGATTCAATCCTTCCTGAATAACAGACAGATGAGGGTATTCTCGCCCACCTCTGCGGCTGACCCTGCACCAGTCCCGTGCGGAGTCCCCCAAGGATCGTGTATTTCCCCCACCCTTTACAATGTTTTCACTAAACCATTATTCGATGTGCTTGACTATCTGGGTGTTACCTACACAAATTATGCGGATGACACCCAGATACTCATCCCCATCACAGGTGATTACATATTAGACTCAAAAGCCTTGAATGATGTTTACCATGTCATTCAAACTTGGATGGCCCAACATGAGCTCTGTCTTAATGATGACAAGACAGAGCTCCTCATCCTAGGTACTCAGCAAAGACTAAACAAACTGAACCCTATGTTTAGTTCCTTTAACATTGATGGAAACATAACTAAAGTTTCTAAAGACACAAAAACACTTGGAATCTACCTTGACTCCACCCTCTCCCTTCACAGACAAACCAATGCAGTTGCGGCCGCCGCCGCCTATACCTGCAAGTTGATCACAGCCTGTCGTCCTCTCCTCTCCTCGCACAATTGCACTACCCTAGCTAGGACCCTGGTCATGTCTAAACTTGACTATTGCAATGCACTGTACCAGGGCACTAATCAATGCAACCTAGACAAGCTCCAAATTATACAAAATAACGCCATCAGGGCAGCCCTCAATATACCCAGATCAGCACACATCTCGGATACTAGGAAGAACCTTCACTGGTTGTCAGTCACCCAAAGGATCTCACTAAAATCGCTTGCCCTTACTTACAAATGCCTGAACAATCTGGCCCCCACGTATCTCTCCTCACGATTCACGATGTACACTCCAGTTCGATCACTTAGATCTACCCTGAATCAGAGCCTATCGATACCTAGATACAAGCTCCAAACAGCCGGTGGTTCTAGCTTCCCAGTCCTGGCAGCCAAACTGTGGAACACTGTCCCCTTGACTATTAGAAACCTCCCCTCCTTCAACCTCTTCAAACACAAAGCCAAATGCTGGCTCGCCTCCTCCAATGCCTAAGATTCTTGCTAAAACGCGCTGCAACAACATCAGTAAGGATGCATTGCTTGACATTCCATGTACCACCTACACATGTCTATTCCTATGCCTTACTTATTGTTGATATATCATCACTGTATGCAACGTATGTAACCATTGCCTTAAGAAATGCGCCCGGTAGCCTCCGGGCCTGGTCTGCGCTATACAAATAAAATAAATACAAATACAAATACAAAATTGCGGGTGATGGTGCCCACTGCACTCACTTTCAAGGCAACCTCTGCCCAGATTGCCTTCTTGCGGAAAAGGGTCTCCCGGCGCATGTCGCTCGCAAATACCGCGTCGCCATTAGCAGCAAGGGTCTGTGTGAGCATTATTAGCTCCTCTGTGGTGAACATCTCCTTGCGCTGGCGGTCGGTGGTTTTTTTAACAGCCTTAGGCATGCTGAGGGTGTCCTTGTGGCTTTCCAATAGCAAACTACTCAAAACAGGTACAGGGGTCAGAGAATGGCAATGGATTGTGTTTTTAAAGATGGCCGCCGTGCTCCTTCCCGTTCCTGTGCAATGACGCTATTTCCGGTTCCGCTTTTTAACAGTGACCACTAATTGCAGTGACCGCTGTTTGCATGTTGCGGGAGGTCGGAAGTGCTATCTGCGCTTTCATCGGTGCCGGTAAGGGTCTTTTTGGGGTCTATAGTGGCATGGCGGTAGGGTCATTACCGGAATGGCACTATGCTCGTGTCCGCGTACTCGTAATGGTACGCTATTAGCGGCCTCTTGCAAGGGCGGACACGTTAATAGCGCCATGCAGGTAATTTGCGATTTTTACCGCACAACGTGTAATGAGGCCCATTATCCCTGTTTGAGAAGGTTTGGGGAGATTTCTGTCGCTATACTAGACTCTGAAGCTTTTTAATGTATATTTTATGCTATATATTTAGTTTGATGTGTTGGGGGTGGGCGGGGGGTGGAAGCGAGGGAAGTGTTAGATTTTAGGCAATTTGATATATGATTTGATTGAATACTAATATATGTACATTGTGATTGTGAGATTGGATATCTAATTATCCCTGCATGCAATTTATGATTGCTACAAAATTACTCCGTACATATGCTTTCTGGATTTTGAATTAAGCCCTTGTTAGGGGCTCATTCTCACCAATAAGGGGTGCAGCGACTGTCTGTGTGTTTGTCTTAGTGAGTGTGTTGAGGGAGTGTGTGGTATGAGATGTTTGGCTTTAGGTTTTTAAAAGGCATTCTGTGTGGGGGTAGTGTGAGTGAATTACATGGTTAGTTTAGTTGAGCGTGTTGTTGCATGTCATGGTGTGCGTGTCTGTAGATGAAATGCTGTATTGTTTTTGGTGCATTTGGATGTACCTGAAAGAAGTATGTCTCCGTTTGTACTTATGGGGAATGCTTCTTGGTAAAAGAGTCAGGGGTTTAGAGCAAATGGCTCTTTATACATGTTGACAGTGTATAAATGTTCCCACACTCAAGAACGCAAGGTCGCCATTGTTATAGACCAGGTGACACTTGGAGGCGTACACAATGTGATAATAGTGGAATTTGGTTGTAGTGTGACTACCTTGTTCATGAATAAGACCACTTGTATCATCAAGTGCCCTCTGGCTGATTTCTTATTTTATCCTATCACTCACTCTTGAGTCTGGCACCTGAAACAACCGAGATACAGTAAGCATTCTGTTTCCACTATGGGCAAAATACAGTATATCATGAGTTGCAGAGCTGTCCTGCAAAAAGGATACAGTACCCTTTTGCATCTGCATCAGCTCTTTCTCTCCATTCAATATACACTACAGTTTATAGTTTGTGTGTCTTTTCATTTTCCTGTTCATAAGCACTGATCCAGCACTAAGCTACAACACAAGAGGTATCGTTCATGGTCAAGACAGACACAGAATATCGTGCAAAATTACAAATCTTGGGGACACCAACTGCTGTTTTATCGTCATGTCTTTGTGGGATGAAGGGCTGAGGCAGAAAATGTGAAATGCAACTGGCCATGACTCTGTGAAATGCAAATATTATCGACTCATTGTGGGTTTTCTCCCATTTGTGTACACTTGTGTACAGGTGCGTTATAAATGAGTTATCATAACATATCTTTAAATAAATGTACCCTGCGCCATGTTTTGGCCAGTACAGGCCTCTCACATGGTCAGCACAGAGTTGTCCACACGAGACTTCTTTAGAGCCAGTGACACCTCCAGAGAGACTCTCTATGCTTATTCAGCATGGTGTCAACAAGTGATAAAAACTTATTGACGCCTAAAACTCATGCAGACAGGATCACATGTTAATGTGGCATTTAATGGCGGCACTACATGGAAATAGGTCATTTGTATACAGTGGTCTATCAAGCAATGATCCAATTGATTCATTCATTCTCAAGCATCTGGCTGTCCCTCCCAGATAGTATGTGACCTCTTGTTACAGCCACCTGGTTGGGGCGAAGTTATAGTTATTGATTTCATTGTGAATTTCATTGGTATTGTAGAGTAATTATTTCCTTTACTGCTTTCACTGCAGTGGTTAGGCTCCTCATTCCAGAGGTGAGTGAGAAACTGTCAGGAGCTGGTTGGTGCTGAATGAATCATTCAGCAAATCCATCAATGGATACCAACTCTTGGGATTACATATCGATGTCTATAACCCGAAAATGGAAAAGCACACTCAGAGAAAATAATTATGAAACAATTGGTTGAGTAAGTATAGTGGTTCAATGGCGAGAGATGCACTTCTGTAAACATTATAATGTTCTGGCATTGGATTTTTCTAATCTCCTTCCCTTGGGTCATCCATCCACCCTTATACATCAGCCCCTACAACAAGATCACAAAAGGACAGTTTGACAGATCAAGACGACCTTATTGTGTCAGCACAGGAGGAAGTTACATACAGGAAGGTCTACTGCACACATAGGGCATTGGACTGGAAAAGGAAAACAGGCAGGTGAGGCCTCCTGTTGATGCAGAGTCCAGTGTGCATGGGAGGGTGTCTCTGGTTCAGGGCACAGAATGAGAGTGTCCTCTCTGACAGATATGCCCATAGTGAGTTTTGTGCTATTGACGCAGTGCATGCTCAGATGTATAAACAGTGCCGGATTTGCACCCACAGTGAGCATTATACCATAATCTCGAGAGCAATGATCTGCTCCAACCGCAGTTAGGTTAATGTGCTTTATGAAGGTTCTTCTGAATCTATGTTCGAGGTGTTCAGCGCAAACCAGCACACATAGGGCCTCATTACACGTAGGCGGTGGACCGTGGCGCAATTAGCGCCATGGTTCATGCCGGTAAAATACCGGCACCGCCTTGGTGGAAAGGGGAATTACCGCCCCATTCCAAGGTTGGAGGGGCGGTAATTCCCCCTTCCACCATTCCCATTTTTGCCCATTAGGGCATAATGGGAATGGGGAAGGAGCTAATTACGGCATTGCAAATTGCGGTACCGTAATTAGCTCCCTGGGTCCCTTTGCGGGTTGGTTTTTAACGCCTGCAAAAAGCAGGCGTTAAAATCCCCAACCCGCAAAGGGACCTCGTAGTAAGGTGGTAAGGATTTACCGGTCCCGGTAAAATACCGGTACCGGTAAACCCTTACTGCCTAACGTGTAATGAGGCTCATAGTCACTAATATGTCCAAACATACACATATACCACAATTTCTGTGGAGACACCATTTGTTGCCGGTCAAGGCATAGCATTATTTTTAAACTTCTCATCCTTTGATACAGAGCTCATCAGTCGATGCTTCGCGGTTATGGCAGAGATACTGGAACACCGTGTCTGAAACTATTTGTTTTATTAAAGATCTTCTTTCCATTTGGAAAGAAAATTAAGACCTTTACATTCAAATTGTTCCCTCTTCGACCATATCTGCATCAAATAACAAATACCAAGTGTTGTAATCCCTGAAATATTGCGCCACACATTTTGAGGTAGGCTCCCAAGTTCTGTGTTTTCAGTAGATGACATATCTATTTCTGGGAATGCTCATATAGAGACTCTTAATATTAGGCATTTTTGCAATGGAATGCAGAATAGACTGCGTTGTTCTAGGGGTTCTAAAGCATATTAATAGGAGTTGTAATAGTTTTGATAAATTAGACATTTAACGGTATAGGATCACATTTTAAAGATACATATATTGTCACTGGTAATAATAATTGTTCTTTTATAACGAGCTTAATACCAGCGAGTGTATTCAAACTCGTGTTGCGCTGCATTTTCTTGCTTTCAAGACAAACGCATTGCCCCTGAGCTATCCTTCCTCACCAGTAAACAGTGTAGGATTTAAAAGAGTTATAATATCATACACATGTGATTCCGAAACGTTAAAATATTGCATAATTAATGAGGGTTGGTTTTTCAAACAAATGAAACTGCTACGTGTCTAAAACATCTTTTATAGGGAATTTGGAGTAGAGTCCAAAACTGCAAACCACCTCATAGGTTCTGGGAGAAGTAAACCACTTATCTCTCTTTCTCTTGACTTGCAGGTTCCAAAATATAGAACAAAGTTACAAATCTCACCATCCAACTCATTATCGAATATGCCATACCAGGCTGGGAGCTTTCGAGGATTTCTCAAGAAATAGATATGGTTTTAACAAAATGTTAGTCATATTTGAAAATAGACTGTTCATTTGAAAATTCACTGCCATGGTCAAACCACGTGTCACTCTGCAGCTCATGGTACTAGATTCAATTCCGTGAAAACACAATTTTGAAACCAGTCCCAGACATCAAGCAACATTGGCTTTTTGCAGAAATAGTTCTTAAATCAGTTGTCAGAAAAGCTGCCTTTTTTCATTGCATCTTCAAAAGGAATCAGTGGGAATGAGTTTCAAGAAGAGACGGTCAAACATAGAAACACAATCCTAGTATTGCTCTAAGTAACATAAGCATAGTCTGCCTGTCAAATAGGAAGTGTAGTTCTTTGCCATGCAGATCAAAGAGTTGGCATGCCACTCCTCTTCTGACCAATCCATGAAGCCCTACACTCTGATCAGCCCATTGTTCACTTTAGCGTTTCAGTCCCTCTATCCCCGACCCCTCCTTTCCTCTGCTTAATGAGCAAGAGAAACTGCATGCAGGTTTCTCTTGCCCCTTACCTTGCGGATGTTAGGGCCTCCCTCCTTTCTCTTTCCCTACTCATGCCCTTTCAATTCGCCTTGCTTTCCCTATGTACTTATGACTCCCTTTGATCATTACTATTGTGTATGCACTTTTAAACCTTCACATCCCCATCATCGGCTCTGGATCACCTATGATATCCCGACTGTCCAAAACAAATGTTACCCGTGTCCTACAATGCGGATGCAAATCCCATACCGCTCCCATAGCCCTTCCAACTCATAGCATACGTACATTCCCTTGCTGCTCTCTCCTCTGCACTGAACTCTGCATACTCTGCCTGCTTTAACATCCTTGCTTCCCCACACACATTTTCCTACTGTCAAGCTTTGATCAAACCTTCCAAGCCAAAATGTATTGACTCCTGCATCTATAATGACTTTGATCATTGCATTTTCTTGTGTGTCTCTAAACTTTGTGACACTCTTACAGCCAACCTTCAATCTCCCCACCCTCATTACCTCTACCCATAACCTCTGCCCCTACCTCTTCCACTCTTGGCTACTTCTCCCCAACCTCCCATGGCCAACTAGTCCCCGTCCTTCACAACACCAACCTAATTTGTGCCCTGATTAACTTATTTGCTGCACAAATGGTCAAAGACTTAGTCCCAATCATATGCCCTCATTTTTCCAAACTCTTTAATCTCCTTCTGTCTACTGGACTCTTCCCCACCTCTGTCAAATCTGCAACTGTCCCCCCCTTTTGAAATAACTATCTGCTGACCCAAAAGTCTCATTGAACTATTATCCACTTCACCTGTACACCATTATTCAAATGCTCTTGAGCAAGAGGTATTGGTGCAGATTACTAAGTACCTTGAGTATAATGGCCTTGAACAGCCACTTGAATCTGGCTTCCTCATCTATGACTGCACTCATGCATGACTCCAACTTTCCCCCTGATACTCACCACTCCACGTGTTCTTTCATACTTATCCAACTGGACCTCCCTGCCGCTTTCAACACTCTCATCCACTCTTCTCACCCCCTAACTCTCTAGGACTTTGGGTTTCACAATTCAGCTCTATCCTGGTGTGCCTCCTACCTTGAAGGTTGCTCCTTTATAATCTCAAGGAAACTCGCAAACCACAGACCACACCTCTCCCCCTGTCAGCATCTTCTAAGGATCAGTCCATGGAATTCTGCTCTTCACCCTCTACACATCTTCCTGAGGTAGATATATCTTGTACTTTGTCCTTCACTACTACCTCTTAGCAGATAACACTCAAATCGTGTTCTCCTTACCCTCCTTCACCTTAGCCATCTCATGTCAACTGTCTCAATGCAATCCATCAGTGGTTGGCTCTCCACTGCCTCATGCTGAACTCTTCAAAGAATAATCATCTTTATCTGGCTTTCAACATCATCCTTCCCTTCCCCTCTCCAATCTCCTTCCTGTCTGACTTTCTTGCTCCCTTGCCCACTGCTTGGAACCTTGTAGTCCACTTTAATAGCAGCTTCTGACTGCAACAATTCATTGCTTCACCACCTTTGCTTCACCACCTTTACTGCCTGTAGTAACATTCTCAACATTCAGAAAATGTTTCCAATTCTTACCGCTCACCCCCACCTTGCAAACAGCAAATTCGACTACTTCTAATGCTGCCTTCCTCCCTCTAGACAAAGACCTCAACTTCACTACCTGCACTCTCTACAACCTGCCCATATCATCTCCCACTTCTACCTAAAGACCCCAAGCTCTATTGCTCTCCATGCACATCTGCTCCCTTTTCAAGTCCCTTCTAATTAACAAAACTATCAATGGTCTTGCTCCTTAGTATCTGGTTGACAGTATCTCTCCTCACTGTCTCATTCCATCCACCCCCGCTATGAGGCTAACTTCATTATTCCATGCCCCCATGCCTCTTCTTGTTTCCACTCTTTCTCCCTATTCGCCCTGCACAAATAGAAGTCACTACCTATCACAATTAAACCCAGCCCAATGGTAGATCTCTTAAAAGTTTGGCTTCAACTTCACCGATTGGACCAAGAAGGAGTTCCCCTATGCACTTCCCTATGTCCCTACCCATTCTCCCTAACAGACCCCACTATACCCTTCATTGCTGAGCAATAGTGTAAATTGTATATTTGTACAGTACCCCTCTTTAATATGCAGCTACTGCCCTCCTAGGTTACTGTTAACTTCTTTAATTTGCAGCTACCGCCCTCCGAAGTTACTGTTACCTTGGAAAGTTAATGGGGGTCATTACGAGTTTGGAGGCAGCCATGGCGCTATTAGCGCCATGGCTGCCTCCAAACCCGGGTCCGGGTCCGGGCTGGCTGAATGGGGACTTACCGGGACATTCCGACCTATGCGGACCCGGTAAGTCCCCATTCAGTTTACCATTCCCCATTCCCATTTGAGCCCCCATAGGGCTCAATGGGAATGGGGAAGGCGCTAATAACGGGCCCGCAAATTGCCGGCCCATTATTAGCTCCAAGGTCCCTTAATAGGACCCGCAGAGGACCCCCAATGTTTTCATTTCCTCCCTGGTCTATGTCCCACTTTGTTCACATCCTCATAGACTGGCTCACCACTTCTTCTCATCTTTGAGCTATTGCAGAGGCACCCTTCCTACGAATGCCTCCACCATCTGCAAATGTGCTATTGCAGGACATTCATGATCGAAATTGACACCCCTTTTCTTCAGATAAATTCAAATACAATTGCAAATACAAAGCATGGCTTTTATACAGAGCATAGGTTTTCCCCCCAGAGAAGGAGGTGAAATTACCAATGACCTTAGCTGAAAAGGGTTCTTTTGTTTTTGAAGTAAGAGGCTGCTCCTGCCTACTAATTTCGATGAACAATTGTCCGTTAGTCTCTGCCTCAGAAGGACTTTTAAGCTCAGAAATGGAAGGACAAGAGCTTCTCCAGTTTTAACTTGTTAGGGGTGGGAAGGGTAAAGACAAACTCAACATCATGCACCTCACATCTTACTTACTACTTCCTTTATCCATAAACGCAAACACCCATCTCTTATCCATAAACACATACCCACCTAACATCTTTGCTCTCTGATATCTGCACAGCCTCATTCACATCAGACATCTACAGACCACCCAGACAAACACAAGAATTTTCTCAATGAGATCACAGGCCTAATCATAACATCAGCCACCACCCATTCCAATAACATCTTCCCTGAACCTCAGTCTGCCAGGAACGCTCTAAATGAAGAAACCAAAGAAGCCCTCTTTGACATCTTTGTCACATTAAACATCAAACAGCTATCAGATCACTCTATCAAATCTATCATACAGCATCACACACTTACTTCCAATCCAAACTGGCCAAGGCTTCTCATAGCTCCTTCAAGAACTTCCTCATGGGTGCTCTGGAAGACAATCTCACATCCAGCCAACTTCAATAACTCCTCTCAAGTCAACAGCCTCGTCAACAAACTCAACTATATCCTAGCAATGCCAATACACAATCTGTGATGAAGGTGTGAATTAACAGAGCTACACTCTCCACACATGGGACAAACACTAACAAGAAATGCTCCATCCACAGATAAGAAAAGATCTGGAGAAAATCCCAACATTTGGAATACCTCATCACCCTGAAAGTTCTCTATTGTATTGTATTGCAATGCAATGATATTTCTAGAGTGCAAACTATCTCCAACAGTCATCTCACGCTTAGGAGCAATAACGAGAACGATGCTCAAGTAGCAAACCACTAAAACAAATTAGTCTTGAGATCCTTGCAAACACTCAAATGGTCAGAGATCCCTCCAAGCTTAGAAGGAAGAGAATTCTACACCATGGGAGCCAGAACAGAAAAGGAATGGCCTCCAGCACGCACCTTACGGAACCTTGGAATCCTCAATAACAACTGCGAGGAAAATAGCAAAGGTCTCAAGGGGACAAACCGAGTCAGTTTGGATTGGATGTAAAGTGAACCTTTTTTATAAATAGCGCAGTGTGTGATGCACAACACCTTAAAGTTAATACAGCTGTTCACAGGGAGTCAGTGGAGTTTTTGAAGTAGAGAGAGGGAATGAGCCAGCCTTAGTGCTCCCAGGGCTAAGCGAGCTGCAGAATTCTGTAAGATCTGCATACTTTGGACTAGAAACTCAGGCTGACCTAAATAGATTCCATTACAATAGTCCAGATAGCCTGTGATGGATGAAGTCACAACTGTAGAGCGAAGCTCCAGAAGAAGAAAAGGAAGAATCTTCTTTAAGAGTTACAATTTGTAGAAGCCAGAAGAACAGACTGATGAAATCTGAGCTTCCCTGGAGCATGAGCAAAGGAGTTTAATCATGAGGTTCTTAGCAGAAGCAATGGGGTCAGAGCCGCAAGAATCAAGGCCGGCCTCCACATTCCAAACCTCATTGTAATTAAGAGAACCAAATGTCAGGAGATCCATCTTGTCTCCATTACGCTTCAAATAGTTCCTTGACATCCAATCTCCAATGGCCATCAGACAAGATTTCAATTTAGAGGCTGTATCAGAATTGGGTGCATTGAGGCAACAAAGCAGCTGAGAATCATTGGCATATGAGCAGAAACGCACATTATGTTTCTCAATGAGATCAGCAAGAGGACATATATATAGATTAAAAAGAAGGGGAGCAAGGAAGGACCCCTAGGGAACACCACAAGTCAGTGCTGTGGGTGAAGTATAAAAAGAAAAAAGGGATATCATTTGGGTACGATCTCTAAGAAAAGAAAACCAGGATAATGAAGAACCAGATATGCCAGACTATTCCAAATGGCGAATTAGGATGTCATGGTCAATAGTATCAAAGGCCGTGGAGAGGTCCAGGAAAATCAGTACTTTGTCCTCATTGTGGTCCTGAAACAAAACCATATCATCCGGAATAGAGGTCATAACAGACACTGTGCCCATCAAGAGTCTAAAACCAGATTGGAATTGATGTAATCACTGGTTAATTTCTATATGGCATGAATATTGAGGAGTGGCAATAACTTTGATAAGTTTGATCAGAGTAGGGAGAAGGGATATGGGGCGGTAATTAGCGGAAATCGCTGGATCCATGTGTGGTGTCTTTAAGAGCAGGGTAACTAGGGTGTGTTTTAAGGGTGTTGGGATTATTCCATTTGAAAAAGAATAATGAAGGGCCACAGTTTATAAAGAGATTGGGCCTCGTTACGACCCAGGCGGAATGGGTTGAACGGTGCCGGTAAAGGTGCCGGCGCCGTTAAACCCATTCCGCCCTATTATGAGGTTCCCTTGTGGGACCCTCTCTCGACGTCTGGTCAGACTCGTAATGAGGCCCATTGTGCCAGAGGGTAATGATTGAGTGTTATAGAAAGGAATCGAATCAATAGGTGGTGCCGATTTAAGACTGCTCAAGGCTACCCAAACCGTCTTGGCATTAATGAGTTCAAAGATAAACGGCTCTGAAGGGTCAACTGAGAGAGCGCTTTGTTCAGTGAGGACAGAAACAGGGTATAGAGGGCTAGCAATGAAAATAGATTGACGAATCTTACACGTTTTCTCCACAAAGTATGTACTAATAGAACTGCAGCGAGACTGGGAGACTGTTCCACATTCAGGACCTTAAGCACCACAGCAAAGATAACCAATATTTATATAACATTATATCATATCATATTATATTATATTGGAAGCCTCCAGCAAGGGCAGCAACCTCTTTGAAGTTGTCATGCATTTCAACAACAACCAACCAGAACCCGAAACATCTCCCTTTTATAACAAATGCATTACAATCAATTACTACATAGATTTTAAAAAAGTAACAATGATTCAACACATGACCAACAACCAATCTGGAGGAGAACCCTGATGCACCCCACCATGGGGCATGCTATAATGGATGAGCCTCAGGACCATCAGAGGAATGACCGCATAATCGCTGAGCTCCTGCTTTGCCAGCCTCCTGACACTTCACTTATATTTACAAGATATGTTTCAATCTTTTTTGCCCCCATGGCAGATGTGCCAGTGCTCAAGAGGATCGAAGGTGCTTTGGAATCCCACAAAGAGAAGTAAACTGGAGCCTGGTGAGGAGGAGGACAGAGAGGAAAAGCTATTCAATATCATGTCTCAAGTATCTGATGAGATAAAGAGTATTAAAGACTTAAGGAGCATCAGGCTGACCATCTCTCAGACTCAAACATCACTGGCCGGTTTTACAACTTGCACCACTGAACTGAACATTTGCTCTGTTTTCAAGTTAAGGAACAGATCATTAAAAGAGTGAGAGAACCTAAATTCACTGGCGTAACAGGGGCCCCCGCAGCCCCTGCGGTGCGGGGGGCCCCGCCAGCACATGTCCTGGGAGGGGCCCCCACTTGAGAAAAAAAAAAGAAAAATATTCTTTTTGCAAAAAAATAAATATTTTTTTTTCTTTTTGAATTCACTCTACATTTATAAATAAATAATTTCTGTAACAGAAATAATTTCTTTATGAAGTCAGAGTGACTTCAAACAAGAAACAATGGGCCTCATTAGGGGTTTGGCGGCAACCGTGCCATTTCTACCAGCAGGTTGCTGCCAGACCCGTAATGATTTACCGGCGCCCGACTTCCCAGTAACACCGGGGGATTACAACTCCGGCGGTCTGGAAAGTCAGGCGCCGGCAAATGGTAAGTCCCCATTTCCATAAAGTCCTATCGGACTCTATGGGAATGGGGACCACAGAAGCACCAGCACCCTAAAAAACGGTGCCGGTGCTTCCGTGAAAATTATGCGGGTGGGTGCCGTTCTGCCCGGCAGGTCTGACCTGCCGGACAGGACGGCAACCGCCCGCAGAGCTGTAATATGCCGGCCCGGAAACAACGGTGCCAGTGAGCTTACCAGCACCATTGTTTACAGTCCGGCATAGTTGTAACGAGGCCCAATTTCTTTTTTAACTGTTAGGGCTCCCCCCAACCCCATGATGTGTGCGTGTGTGAGCGTATCTTAAAAGGGTTCACACTTAAATGTATAGGTGGCTGCCTGTGCGAGTGTATGGTGAAAGGGTGCACACTTTAATATATGGGTGGCTGCCTGGGTGTGTGTGCCTGTATGGTGAAAGGGTGCACACGTAATTTTATGGGTGGCTGCCTGGGTGTGCCTGTATGGTGAAAGGATGCACACTTAAATGTATGGATGGCTGGGTGTGCGTGTGTGTATATGGTGAATGGTGTGTATGCTTGCGTTCAGGGTTGCAACAAAACCTACATTTTGGGGGCTAACCCTTCAAATATTGGGAGTGGTGCCAACTTCATGGGCGGTGGGGGAGGGGCAAACTTATTTGTTTGGGTCATCTAATTTCTTTATGCATTTTTATGAGACTATTCTAGTGCAGCTTCAATGTTACAAGCAGTTAACTCTCTCCTTTAAGGTTTAAAGCACCCACTTATGGACTGCTGTGAGAATGAGTCATCTCCTGTTCCCTCTCTACCCTTCCAATCACTCCCCTGGCATGCAAGTATTAAACCCACATCACGATTTCAATAGCCTAAAAAATGTGGCATTTGAATGCAGGTACTAACAGTGAATTGCTTTATTTTAGTAATTGGTAGGTTCTTGTTAACAGAGAAACCCAGGTGCCTTTTAACATCTGTGTCCTTTTCTGTCTGGCAACTGCTCTGAAGGTCAGTCAGGTCTAGTCAACATAGCCCAACATTTCAAGTGGGTGGGGGGAGTGCTGAATCCCAGTCAACTCAATGGTGTTGCACCAATACTTGTGTTTAATGCCTGGATTACTTATTGGTAATCTTCATTACTCGTAGCCCTATTCTTCCTCGTGCCAGTGTGTATGAGACAGTACTTGTGTATAAGGCACTCTGCCTCATACACAAGTACTGGGATGAGGTAGAGGTACATGGAGGTAATGCTTGATTTAGCTACCTGTAATCTTCATTACACCTAGTCCCACTCTTCCTCATCCCAGTACTTACCTATGAGGCAAGGAGCCTCAACCGTAAGCTCTTGGGCAAGGAAGAGGGACGTGGAGGTAATTCTGGGCCAAGGAGCTGATTTTGGAGGTTGGGGTGGGAGGGAGAGGGGATCTGTGGGGGGGCAGGATTATACGACAAATTATAATGGCTGTCCATGTTCAGGCTAAGCAGGCATGATATGTGGTATTGGTGGCTAGAGAGGCATTTCGGTGCAGCCAATCTAGTCATTCCTCAGTTTTGTATGACTTTTTTTTAATGGGGGATTTATGATATAGCAATCCTGCTAAGTGAATTACCTGGCTAGACTGCCATTTGGGTGCTGCCAGTCAGCCGTTTCTTACTGCGGCATTGTATATTTTTCTGGGCATCTTTGATCAAACAATATGATATAAGTCATTTATAACGCACCTGCACACACGTGTTTCTAGGTGCGACAAGACAAGGGATGGAAGATAGAGGGAGGACAAGACAAATGATCTTACCAGGTCTTGTGTCATTCAGATCGTGCAAGTGCGATAATGAGAAGTGCAAGGGGAAAGGGACGGGGGAAGTGCAAGGGAGTGGGGAGGGGAAAAACAGGGCAGCAATACTCTGAGTAAGTGCTGTCAGGGCAGCACAGCTCTGGGTAGTGCAAAGGGAACAAGGGACTGTAGGGTTACAGTTACAGCCCCTAAGTGCATGGTAGGACCAGAGGCAGTGCAAGGGTGACTGATCAAGAAAGAGTCTCGACTCAGTGAGACTCTGAGGGCAGCCAAGCAACCAGTCGGTACAGCAGACAGGTAGGTCAGGTAGGCCAGCAGGGGAGGGAGAGAGAGAGAAAGCAGAGAAGAGGAAAGTTTTGAGCTGCTTCCAGAACTTCAGGTGGTCTGCTAAAGCTTGAGAGCGGCAGGGAGGCTATTACAGGGGGAGGCACCTGTAGAAGCGTCTATCCCTTAGAGAGTTGTAGGTAGCTGAGCGAAGGGCTTGAGAAGGAAGATATTTTGGAAGAGAGCATTGGATGTAGTGTGGGCCCCGGGCCCAGAAAGCCTTGTGGACAATGCAAACAGTCGTGAACTCGATACTTGCAGCAACTGGGAGCCAGTGGAGAGATTTCAGGGTTGGAGAGATACGATCCCTGTGCTTGAGGCCAAGGATAAGTCTTGCAGTCCTTTTCTGGATTTTTTGCAGGGGCTGGATAGTAGAGGAAGGCAGATTGAGAAAGAGGCTGTTGCAGTAGTCCAGCCTAGAGAGAACCAGGGCTCTGCAGACAGTGAGCTTCTGGGGAAAAGTGAAAAAGGGAAGAGTCCCTTTGAGGAGGAGCAGCTGGTAGTGGGACTTCTTGGCTACGTCTGAGATGTGAGAAGAGAAAGAGAGAGTGGAGTCAAAGATGACACCAGTGTTGTTTGCCTCACAGGAAGGCGAAGGAAGAGGGCCCAAGGCGGGTGGCCAGAGTGAGAGAGGGAAAGCAGGGGCAGGAGTCCAAATGAGAAGGATCTTCATCTTACTGACATTAAGGCAGAGATCGTTGGAGGCACACCAATCCTGAATCGCGGATAGACAGTTGGGAATGAGCGAGAGATGAGAGGAATCTGAGGGGAGCATGAAGGAAAGCAGAGTTTCATCCGCATAACACTGAAAGTTAGAGGAGAATGTAGAGATCAAGTGGGTCAAAGGGGCCACATAGAGGTTGAAATACCAGAGTGAGAGGATGGAGCGGGGAGAAAGGGACCAAGTTGGACCTGGGAGGGGCAGTCCAAAAGGAAGGAGGTCAGCCGCTCAAGGGCCTGATCCCTGATGCCCAGGTTCTCATGGAGTCGATTGATCAGGATTGATCAGGATGGCATGGTTGACCAAAAGCACAGGAAAGATCAAGGAGGATGAGGACAGAAGGAATGCTGGAATCAAGGTTAGAGAGCAGAACTTCACAGGTGTTCAGGACAGCAGTTTCCGTGTCTCTGGCAGCTCTGAAGCCAGACTGATGGTCATGGAGACATGAGACAACCAACAGATTCCGTGCGTAGAGTAAGCTGGGAGATGGCCAGCTTTTCCAACAGTTTGTCCAGGAAAGGGGTGATGGAGATTGGGCGATAGTTTGCTGGGCAGGCAGGATCGGCATAAAGCTTCTTGAGGAGTGGGTGCATAGGGGAGTGCTTAACAGGAGAGATGAAAGAGTGATTACAGAAATCAGTCAAGGCTGGAGCGAGGGTGTCAATATGGTTCTTGATGGTTCTGGTGGAGCAGGAGAGCACCTGTTTGGATGACACTTTCATAGATCGGACTTGTCTAGAAACCTCGTCAGGTGTTGTCAGAGAGAAAGAGGAGAAAGGAGGAAGAGAGGTAGAGATGGCCAAAGGGGGGCCGAGAGAGGAAGAGGGAGAGGAAGAGGAGATGGAGGACAGGGTGTCCTGAGTTTTAGTGTAGAAGTGAGATGACAGAGCCATGCAGAGGGCCTGGGAGGGAACATGAGACGTAAAGACCTCAACAGGATTGACCAGTTCTTTTCAGATTTTAAAGAGTTTAGCTGTGTTGTTAGAGGCCACAGAGACACAGGCTTCAATGTATGTTCTATTCTTGATGAGTGTTATTGCTTCGACTGCCATTGTGGTGCAACCAGTCTAGATATGTCTAAATGTGGCCTGGCAAGCTTTACTATATTGTTATTACATGTCTACACTGGTCTACCTTGTGCAGCCAGTTGGACATGTTTTCATTGTGGCATGGCATTTTTCATAGCAAAACTTTAATGTTCCTGTGCACTGTTGGTGACTTGCATCTGTTGGATTGGTGTTACCCTCAAAACAATTGCAAACACTCTGGCTTTTTAGCCAATTTTTCTCAGACAGTGTGCTGTATATTATATTAAAACACATATTTATGCCTTTCTCCTAGTGCAGTGTGCGACATATCCGTTCAGCAGGACGTTTGTGCGTATTGCGCAAGTGTGATAATCTAGGCCGGCCCAGAGTGTGGCGCCACCCTTGATTTGTTGCTGAGTTGGGGGGCCTCCTCAGCATGGCTCGCAGGGGGGCCCCCACATCTTGTGTTACGCCACTGCCTAAATTGTTTCATTTGGAGAGAGCAGGCAGATTGATGTTATAGTGGAGCAGAGAATGTGCTCTCGGGAGTATACGGCAATTGGGAGGCAAGGGAATATTTCCTATTACATAATTTATATTGTCATTTTTTAAATCAACATTAAAAGCCAGATGACCTCATTTAAAGAGCATAGTAAAGCATAGGGGTGCATAAACAACATTACTCTTGATTAGAGGGAGAGAGGCCTGTCTCGCCGGAACATAAGTACCATACTGTAGCATTAATTCTGCTCTACTCTGCTTTTCTAAAAATGCTGTTTAATTAAAGTGGATGTATTCGTATTGGGTAGCTCATGGGTTTGGGGAGATTCAAGGAGTGATGGTGATGCTGCACTGCCAGGCAAACAGACTTATATTATGGTATTGCCTGTTCGGCCAAGCTGCACACTATCTTTATAAAAATGGCATTTGCTAGTCGACAGCCATATGCTCGAGTTCTTTTGGCTTGAGTTGCAGCCTCTACCAGGTAAGGGCAGACTGTGTGCCAGGGGTTCCGCCCTGTCCAGCGTGAGCTTCCTGGGAGGACTTCTGGATCTTCCACAGTAGTGTTTGGGAACACAGCCCTGCTGCCTTGGTAGCAAAGATAGGCTGCCATTACTATAAGTGGTGGTGGGGAGCATATCGCTCAGAGCAGGTTAGCCCTGGACCCCACTGCCACAGCACCACTACCAGTTTTGAATGACGTGCTTGGAAATGGTCGCGGCAGGGTCATTGCTCCTCCTTGTGATGGCAGGAGGACCCTCTAACTCAAGTAAGGCTAGGGTTGTACCCCAATACTACCACTGTGACTGTATGCATTGTTGGACAGTAGAACGACCTGAGCACCAGATGTGACCCTGCGGCTTGTAGCATCATAACTTGCTAACATAAAAATATATAACTCACTGTGTTAGATGCCTGTCTTTTTGTCTTTGTGCCTGTCTCTGAACTTTTGTTGGGGTGGGGACGGACGGGGGCATTGCTATTGATTACTCTTGTGAACTATGTCTAAGGGCCTCATTACACAGTAGGTGGTAAGGGTTTACCGGTACCGGTAAGGGCACCGGTACGGTAAACCCTTACCACCTTATTACGAGGTCCCTTTGCGGGACCCGACCTTAACGGCTGGTGTAGACCAGCCATTAAAGTTGGGACCCGCAAAGGGATCTTGGTGCTAATTACAGTACCGCAATTTGCGGTACCGTAATTAGCTCCTTCCCCATTCCCATTATGCACTATGGGTCAAAAATGGGAATGGGGAAGGGCCATGGAGGAAGGGGGAATTACCGCCCCGCCAACCTTGGAATGGGGTGGTAATTCTCCTTTCCTCCATGGTGGTACCGGTATGGTACCGGCGGCAACCATGGTGCTAATAGCACCATGGTTTACCGCCTACCGTGTAATGAGGCCCTAAATGTGTTTTGTCTTTGCACTAATTCTGGGCCTCATTACGAGTTGGGCGTAAAGGGATACCGGGCACCGGTAAGGACACCGGTGCCGGTAATCCCTTTGCGCCCTATTCCAAGTTCCCTTAGTGGGTCCCTTCCTTAACGTCTGGTTTTACCAGGCATTAAGGACGGGACCCGTTAAGGGACTTTAGAGCTAATAACGGTACCGCAATTTGCGGTACCGTTATTAGCACCTTCCCATTGAGCCCTATGGGGGCTCAAATGGGAATGGGGAATGGCTTTTTCAATGGGGACTTACCGGTCCCGCAAAGGTCGGAATAGACCGTTAAGTCCCCATTGAACCAGGGCGGACTCGGTACCGGTATTGGAGGTAGTCCCTCCATACTCGGAATGAGGCCCATTGTGCACTAATTTTCAAACATTGTACTGTGTTTCTGCTTTTGGGACTAACTCCCCTGTCACTGTAGGTTGGAGGGTGTTTAACGAGGGTGGGAAGATTAGGGGTTTCTTGTTCTGCTTTCACTATACATACTGCCTTGAGAAGAGGGGACTGGGTGGGGCAATGTTTTCATAGTCAGGTACACTTTCCTTCTTGTTGAGTCTTTGTGCCTCATTACGACCCTGGTGCTCATGTAATGAAGGGTGCCGGTACGGGACCGGCACCCTTCATTACGTGAGCGCCGATTATGAGGTTCCCTTTGTGGGACCCGGACCAGACGTCTGGTAAAACCAGATGTCTTTTCCGGGTCCCACAAGGGGAAGAGGGAGGTAATAATGGGCCATTTGTAATGTGCCCGTTATTACCTCACTCCCCATTCCCATTGAGCCCTATGGGGGCTCAAATGGGAATGGGGAATGGTTCCTTCAAGGAGGAATTACCGGGTCCTCCAATGTTGGAATGGTTATTCCTCGTTGAAGGAACCCAGTAATGGAGCCCGGTTTGGAGGCAGCCATGGTGCTAGTAGCACCATGGCTGCCTCCAAACTCGTAATGAGG
Source organism: Ambystoma mexicanum (assembly GCF_040938575.1). NCBI lineage: Eukaryota > Metazoa > Chordata > Amphibia > Caudata > Ambystomatidae > Ambystoma > Ambystoma mexicanum. The sequence continues at coordinate 746,062,817 of NC_090928.1, forward strand.
CCCATTTGTGTTTATATTATAAATAGATTATTAGTTGGGCACTGTGTCTATTTTCAGTTGGGATTATAGTGGAGTATGTTTTTTTGTGTGCTTACTATAGTATGTATGCCTATGCCCTATATAGTTGATCTTCTAGGTGACCTGTGTTAATAGTGCCATGGGTCCTCTATCTCTTTGGGCTCTTCCTGTGTCCATCTTGCTCTTGTATTTCTTCATATCCTTGAGCATGGGGACAGATCGGGTGGTTTGAGGAAGGCTGTGCTGTGTGTTGAAATCGATATATGCTGGTTGATCCCCTTACGGTCTGTTTTACCAATAGCTGTGCTGTCCTGGAATAAACATAGTTTGAGTAGTCCTCAGAGGAAAGAAACAAGTTTTGGCCCATGAGATGAAATGATAGGTTAAGATCGTCTCTTTGCAGGAAACTCATTTGGTGGAAGAGAAAACAAATATACTAGAAGCTTAGCTTTATTTTGTCAAGCTGTAACATCATAAAACTACTTGGACCACTGGGAGGCCATTATCTATTTTTGTTGGCTACATGCTACATTGCACCAGAAGATCAGAGGGTGGCCTTATAATCCTGCATCCATGTAGAAGTACGATAAAGTGCAGTTTTGCAGGAGACGCCATCCAAGAGTGATTGTGCTTACGCTGCATGAGCTTGTTTGGATTCTTGAGAGAAGATCCGGTTTGAACTTGGACTACTTGGACTACTGGGAGTCCCTTCTCTATTTTTGTTGGCTACATGCCACGTTGCAGCAGAAGATCAGAGGGTGGCCTTATAATCCTGCATCAATGCGGAAGTGGACAGAAGTGCTGTTTTGCAGTTCTGCAGCTGCAGGGCTGCTTGTTGTTAGTCCACGCTTATTTGGTAAGTGATTGTGCCATCTTTTTCTGCTAGAAGATGTATGCTCTAAATAGAAAAGGTGGCATGCATACTGTCGGAGAACATGTGGACTGTGGAGTGAGTGCTGTGGAGTGAGAGGGAGAGCCTGATTGTGTACCCCAACAAACTGTACTAAATCCCTTGTAAATCCCTCTCAGCAGTCCCGAATATGTATGATAGCCATAAAATAATGAGTTACTGTGAAAAAATACTTGGTGTTGTGATCGAGGGTTGTGTAATTTGAAGGGTGTTGGAGCTGCACCATGTCTAAATATATCTGGGTGTGAGATGTTGGATGGAATTGAACTACTAGGAGGGGATATTGTTTCGGACATCTCCATCTTAGCACTGGTGCTATCACAAGAACTGGCCCGCCGTGCAAGCCCCCATCCGGATCTAATGTCAACCCCTAGAATGACAATAGAACTTGGTGATGAAGCTCTTCTTCTGCCTCTACAACCACAGGAGGACACTGATGGGAAATCAACTGATTTATTTGGGCTAGCGGACTCTCCTATAATCGTTTCTAGTCAAAGGAGGTGCATGGTGAGTGAGGAAATCCACTCTAGTTCCCCATTCTTCAAAAATTAGGGAATGATTCCTTATATGCTCCATATAGACCTGGGAAATGGTGTGGATGGCTCAGCCATGGATTTTGTAGTAAAGTCGCTTTTCAAGTTGCAGGAAAACATCAATCAGGATGTCTGCAATGTTAAGCGTGCCTTAAGATCCCTTGATTCGAAAATATCCTTGATTGAAGGTTTCATTATAGCTCAGAATATAGCAATCGGTAGCTATCTCCCCAAGCCGACCCATGAAAATGAGAATGACTCATCCGTAGTAATTTTAATTAATGAAAATCATATGGAAAGTCAGAGGAACCATGGTTTGGAGATTCCTGAAGTATCTATGTATGATACAGGATAGTGCAAGGGTGGAAGAAATCTACATATCCATCAAAAACTGGATGAAAAACAACTGATTATGTCTTAATGCAAATAAAACAGAGCTAATGGTCTTCGGTACAAGCCATGCCAGAGCCAAACTAAACAGCTCATATCAATACTTCCAAATAAACAACATCCAAATCAAAGTAGTAGACAGAGTAAAAACATTAGGGATGTATATGGATTCGTCCATGAGCGCCGAAGCCAATGTTCTCCAATTAAACAAGAACTGCGCTTACCACCTTCGTCTCCTCTAAGCGAAGAAATTTGTGCAACTATAGCCAGAGCCACCATCTTATCAAGGCTTGATTATGGCAACACCCTTATGTTGGGTGCAAAGAAGGGTCATATTGCAAAATGCCAAATCATTCAAAATAATGCAGTAAGGAATATCAAAAGGAAGTCCAAAAAGGAACACATAAGCGAAAACATAAGGAATCTACACTGTTTAGCCATTGAGGAAAGAATTGCATTTAAAGCTATGACGCTGAGTCACAGATGCATCCATGGGACTGCCCCATCTTAACTGAAAAACAAACTGGTCACAAACTTGCCAAGACAGACACTCAGGTCAGATTCAAAAGGTCAAATCGAAATTGCCAGATTAAAAAAGGCTAACGGACTTGGGAAAGCCTTTCATATTAAAGCATCTACGATGTGGAACAACCTGCCCATCTCTTTAAGACTAGAACAAAAATACACAAGCTTCCGGAAAATACTCAAGACTCATCTGTTCAAATGATAAACCAGTCCTAAGAAACTGATTCCCTTAATGACTTAATGAGCACCTTGTCCTGTGATTTATATGTTTTGTCTTTTCGTGTATATGTCAGCCCCTTGATGCTTGCGAGCTACTGGCACTATATTAACAAACAAATAAAAATAAAAAAATCAATACAATATTCTGGTTCAATTAACCAGCTGAGGGTGATAAATCAATCGCCGGGATTGGAAACCGATAGCTGATGTGCAGCGGAATGTAACTAAGGAGCCGTGCCTGGGGGTTTTCGCAGGTGATGAAGGAGAGGGGAGCTCTACATTGAAATCATCTCACCCTGCTAAGTCTAAAAATCTAAAATTAACAAAACGTAGGAACAATTGTGGTTCTAGGAAAATTGTCAAAAAAAATAAGTGTCAGTTCCTTGCTTCCCAAGATGGTGGAGTGGGGCCAGATCAAAAGGTAGAATTGGGAAACACTAGAAAAAAAATGGCTTGGAATTGGAAATGTGGATCATTCTTCCATTTTTGGGCAAGGTTGGAGTAACTAAACCAACAACTAATGCTGAAATTATTTCTGATTATTATGAAGATTGGGGTGATAAGGAAATAGGAGAGCTCACCTCTATCATTGAGGAGGATGCTTTGTTGTTATTGTCTGAGGGTACTGATATAGCAACTATGTTGGTAGAACCAATTGTGGTGTTGTCTCATAATGTGCCTATAAAATGGAAAACTGATTCTATGAATAATTAGTGTGTTACAAAGAGAAAGGCTGTGAGTGAATATGGGTCCCTGAATCAGGAAGGTGCTGCCACTTCTTGTGCTTGGAGCAAGTGGCAGATTCTAATGAGGAGATAACATTGAATTGTGTGAATGTGTTAGAACTGTTTTCTGGCGTATCCTCATTGAGAAATGTTTATTCAAATGATATTCTGTTAGTAGATTTACCGGATGAGTACAAAACTGACTTTGTATTTTTACATGTAAAGTCGAGATACATAGCTGATCTGTTGTTGTCAGAGTCATGGGGCCTCATTACACGGTAGGCGGAGGACCAAGTTGCTATTAGCACCTTGGTCCATGCCGGTAAAATACCGGCACCGCCTTGGTGGAAAGGGGAATTACCGCCCTATTCCAAAGTTGGCGGGGCGGTAATTCCCCCTTCCCCCATTGCCCTTCCCCATTCCCATTTTTGCCCCATAGGGCTCTATGGGAATGGGGAAGGCGCTAATTACGGTGCCGCAAATTGCGGTACCGTAATTAGCACCCTGGTCCCTTTGCGGGTTGGTTTTTAACGCCTGCTATACAGCAGGCGTTAAAGTACCTACCCGCAAAGGGACCTCGTAGTAAGGCAGTAAGGGTTTACCAGTACCGGTGCCCTTACCGGTACCGGTAAACCCTTACCGCCGTCCGTGTAATGAGGCCCATAGTCACTCAAAACAATGGGTTTTGACATTAGCAAATGGGCCGCTATGATGCAGTCTGGTATAGGAGTTGATGTTGATAATCTTGGGAGGGAATTTCAGCTTTAGAGTCGGATTTAGTTCAGGCTCATTTCACATTCTCTTGATGCTTTACCTTTTTTTTGTTGGCCAATATGCAAAAGGTACACTTTCCCAGATTCTTGTGGCTCTTGCCAATGCTTGTTTTATTTGAAACATGCACTTCTGTAATATAGTTCATATGGCTCTGGCCAATGCTTGTTCTCTCAAAGTTCACGGTTTCTCTTGAAACACACACTTCTGTGATATATTTAATATGGCTCTGGCCAAATATTGTTCTCTCAAAGTTCACAGTTTCTGTTGAACCACACACTTATGTGATATAGTTGGTATGACTCTGGCCAATGCTTGTTCTTTCAAAGTTCACAGTTTCTGTATATTCATAAGTTTCCACACAAAGGTGCTTTCATTCAGATCACTATTCAAACCGCTTACTTTCATTCCGATCAGTAGTCAAAAAGTGCTTCGTTATACGTTAAATGTCATTTGCATCTTTACTTTGCTGCAGCTTTCCACTTTCTGCTGTTTCTTTACACAGGCTGCCTCCAATGTGCCCTGGCAGTGAACCGTAGCACCTGCAACGATTACGTCTTCCTTGCTTTAGCTTGCTTCGGCTCCCACTGGCTTTCGCGGTCTCCACTTCTCCCAGCATTTCTGATCAGAGCGCCAGTAAGGCTCGTTCAGCTTGCCTGCACATGAGATTGCCCCATAGTTTCTCCTCTTCTCTTGGTATCCCTGTAGCCGGCTGCTTTCTTGCCATGGCTCTCGTCGGCAAGCCTCCTCACTCCACCACACCAGCACTCGCTCTTCCCGATGCACCACTTCCCAGGATGACTTGATCTGTTCACGTCCATAGCCATAGCCAACACCGTCCATCCTCGTCTATTGTGGGTATTTAAACATCCTGCCAAGATGATTGGCTCTCTGACTACTAGACCAAACATAATTGGCTCTAGGGTCTTTTGTCTCTTGTTGTTGCTTCTTTCTCATCTCAGTACTAAAGTGGTGTGTGTATGAATGAATGTCAATGGAAAAGTAGGGATCTGATCTAGAATAGCCCACACAAGTCTGGGGGATCAAGGCAACACCTGGAGAGGAAAAAGGGGATGCCATGACTCATCTAAGGGTACCTCATCTCCCCAGTCCAAGTCTCCCCCACCCAGGTGATCCTCCCTCGTATATCCAACCTGACGGTCAGGATCCGATAGTGACTGCCTTACCCTGGCAAACTGGGGGGAGGATATATTAGGGGAAGAAGTGAGGACACCCTCAGATTCTTCACATATCCTTCTCTTATGCGGGTTGGATCTTGATGTTTGAAAGGGGAAAAGAGAAAGGAAGATGCCATTTCCTTGCTCTCCACTTTCCAGTGTTCCACAGTGAAACAGTATGGCTTGAGATCCAAGAACCACTACATAACCCTCACATTTGTATCCTTCCGTTGGCTCATCCATACGAAAGGTAAATGGTCTGTGATGAATTTAAACTTTTGTCCTAACAGCGAGTACTGTAAGTGCACAATGGCCCATTTAATAGTAAGGGCTTCCAATTCTATGACAGAGTACTTTTTCTCTGTAGGGAAAAGTGTTCTGCTTATGTAGAGTATTGGGTTTTCCAGGTCATCATGGTCTTGCGAAAGGACAGCTCCTAATCCCGGTAGAGATGCAACCGTTTGAAGGATAAATTCCATCAAACAATCAGCTCCCTTTAAGATGGGGCTCTGACGGATGGTTTCTTTTAGTGTGGTGTAGCATGTCTGGTCTTCTTCATTCCACCTGATCTTCTGGGAGACTGCATTTTTCAATTTATCAGTGAGCCTAGCAGGTTTACTTGAAAAATTGGGGATGAAACAGCGATAATAACCTATTAGTCCTAAAAAGGATGTAAGATATTTTTTCGTTCTAGGTGTAAGGGTGTAGGGGTGTCTTGGACTGCTTTAACTGTTTCCTGTTGGGTCTGTACCGTGCCATTACCCAAGAATAAACATAGGCACTTTACTGCAGATTGGGCCAACTTAGATTTCCTAGGATTAGTGGTTAACCCTGCTACTCTCAAGACTCATGTGACTGTATACAGATGAAACATATGATCTTCCCAGGTCTTGCTGTGTATTACAATATCATCTATATAGGCCCTGCAGAACTCAGAATAGGGTTGCAAGATCTTTTCCATTAACCTCTGGAACATTGCAGGGGCCCATGTAGTCCAAACGGGAGGACTTTAAAGTGGAATTAACCTGAAGGTGTGGTGAGGGAAGATTTTTCTTTATCAGGGCTGTAAAGTGGAACTTGCCAATACCCTTTGGTTAGATTTATGGTGGACAGATAGACAACATTGCCAAGCCAATCAATGAGATCATTAATACGGGGCATTGGGTAAGCATCAAAGGCAGATATGCATTGACTTTCTAAAATCAATACAAAATCTCCAATTGCCATCCGATTTGGTTACTAATCCGAATGGGGAACACCAGGGACTCTTGGATCGGTCAATAATATTAAATTCAAGCTTTTGCTGGACTTCCTGGATGAAGGTCTCTTTCCTTGCTTCAGGTAGTCTATGAGGTTTTAGGGGTACCACTTTGCCTCAGGGGTGCGTATGTGGTGGTAAATTCCTTTTACTCTCCCTGGTTCTTCTTTAAATACATCAGGAAATTGTACAAGTAAATCATACAGATCTTGTTTCTGTTTATTATTAAGTTTGGGAGGTATACGCACCTTTCTATCAGAGTCATCAGGTAGTAAACATGACAAAATAGTAGTAGTAGATTCTGTAGCAGGGTCTTTCCACCTGTATGTTTGATCGGCAGTCAGGTTGAGAAATGTTGCACTTACAGGGTCCGGTCTGTTCTAATACCTCATAAGGCCCATGCCATTTGGAAATTAGTTTCTTCTCAGAGGTCAGTCATAATACTTATGTTAGAATTCGTCAGCTCTTTGAACTGTAGTGTAGCCAAAGAATTCTTCAAGGCAATGTCACTCTGTGGATGATATACAGAGAAACACCAGGAGACACCCTCAGGGAACTGTAACTGCGTGTGAGAATTCTAGACGCTCAGGTAATAGTTGGACGTTTTCCTGTTAAGGAGAAACGCAAGGTATCAGGCCAATACTCAATACGGATGAATACTACTCGGAAAAGACTAAAGAAACTAACCTGCATGAGTAGGCAGACGGAATAGAGTGGACATAATGGAATTCGTAATCCTAGTAGAGGGTGTTCCCTGCAAGTGAAAAACAGGTAGAAATGTTAAGGAGGATAAAGAAGATGAAGGCCAGAAACAAAATAATCCAGAGTAGGAAGTGAGTTTACCGTACACACAAAGTCGTGAGTTTGTGAGATGAAGATTGTAACTCGGAGTGCTGGAGACGATATCCACAGGTGGTATCAGGAGCAACTATCCCGACGGCACGAGGACGCCTAGGAACTGGGGTGGCCAGTCTCTAGTCCCAAGTAGCCACCGCACCCGAGGACACATGGAACGCCTAAACCAATTGTCCGAGCACTTTTGCAACAGTCCTGGAATGATGAGGTAAATTGAAGACAGGGTGAGTTGTGTACAGAAATCCTGGAGAAACACACCAGCAAAAGGGCACAGCAAAGAAGTCAGTTGAGAAATCCTAGTTCGGTATCCAGATGAGTAGCGTAGTACCAGGGGTCAGGCAAGCCAGTCCTTGAGGCAAAATCCGTGGTCAATTCAGCGTGCGAGCAAGTAAGGCAAAAGGAGGAAGCAAGATCAATACCGGGGGACGTAGCAAGAGGTCAGAAAACCAAAGCAAAGACAGAATCAATATCGAGGGCAAGGCAGGCAGTCCAAACAACAGGCAAGGGTCATTAACATGAAGAATTCACAAGAGAAAAAATGCACTTCCAACGAGAGCTCAATCAGAAGTCGCGTTCGGTTGTTTAAGGCCGCTTAAGAAGCCTGAGTCACGAGACACGGGATGCTGTATCACGTGACCAAACAGGAAAAGAGACCTCCAGCGTTTCCACGGCAACTGCCAATCGGCCCAGAACTTGGAACCGTGCAGGTGCGCAGAGCCGATACGAAACGGGGCGAGAGTGATGCCGGATGACCCTGGGGGAAATCAATTGAAAAGGAGCCTGAACATGTGGCACCCCTGCCGAACGTACGTTTTTCGTGGTGGGTTTATTAAAGCCATACCTTAGTTTCCTGACAGTTCCCTTCCCCAAAGAGGACCCCCTTCTTCTTGATTCCCAAAACTGAGAAATAAGAGGCAGAGCATGAACATTACCAACGGGTTCCCAGGTCCGATCCTCAGGGCCGTATCCCTACCAGTCAATCAAGTATTGGCGAATGCCTCGATATACCCTTGTATCCAAGACCCACTCCACCTCGTACTCTTCCGAGCCTTGTACGTTGACAGAAGACAGACGAGGGAGCAACCTAGTGTAGGCATGGAAAGGCTTTAACAGGGAAACATTGAATACAGGATGGATCTTCCAATGATCAGGCAGTTGCAGTCTTACTACTACAGGATTGATGATTTCCAAGATCGGATAAGGACAAACAAAACGGGGTAAAAGAGCCCTTCTACCTAGTATCCTGAGGTGTTTTGTAGATAACCAAACTCGAGAACCCACAGTGTAGCAGGGTGCAGGAGAGCAGTGCTGATCCGCAGATGCTTTAGCCTAGGACTGGGCATGCAATAGGTGTTGTTTAACCCTATTGCACAATAAGGTCAAGTCACTTACACAAACAGAAGCAGCAGGTGTAGACACCTGGGATACCGGAGTGACAGGTAACGAGCGTGGGTGAAAACCATATAGAGCATAGAACGGTGACGAGTTTGTGGAGACATGTAAAGCATTATTGTAGGCAAACTCTGCCATGCTTAAAACAGACAACCAGTTCTCTTGATATTGCAATATGAGACAGCAGAGATACTGTTCCAAGATGGCATTTAATCTCTCTGTCTGGCCGTCCGTCTGGAGATGGTAAGCAGAGGAGAATCTGTCCTCGATTCCTAGGGCTGTGGTTACTGCCTTCCAGAACCGTGAAGTGAACTGTGTCCCCCTATCGGACACGATAACATTAGGCAAACCGGAAAACCGAAACACATTCTGTAAGAACATATTGGCCAATGCAGAAGCCGTAGGTAGGCCCCTACAAGGTACGAATCGAGCCATTTTAGTAAAATAATCGACTACGAGCTACAAAGTATCATAGCCTCGTATAGACGGCAACTCTACAATGAAATCCATAGATATCATTGAGCAAGGCAATTCAGGGACTGGTAGTGGCCGAAGAAGACCCATTGGTTTAGCGTGTGTCCCCTTCCCCTGGGCGCATACAGCACAGGAAGCAAGATAGCGATTCACATCCTTGCTCATAGACAGCCACAAACACCAGCGCTTAAGGAGATCCACGGTCTTACGTTGACTGGAATGTGCCGCTACCTTGGAATCATGACACCAGTGAAGGGCCATAATGCAGGTCTGATCATCGTGGATGCATAATCGACCCTGGACATAAGGTAGACCTTGGAGCAAATCCATGTTGTACTCTTGGATTTCTATGGGTTTAGTTTGTATCCACTTCTGTAAAGCCGACTTCATTGAGGACTGTAACACACAACCACAAGCGACTTGATGGGGAAGCACAAAGATGTTGTCAGTATTAGGCAAGGACTCAGAATCATGGATGCGAGAGAGGGCATCAGCTTTGGAGTGCAGAGAACCTGGGCGATAATTGATCTCAAACTGATATGCCAAAAAGAATTCATGCCAACGGGCGTGCTGAGCAGTGCTACACTTCACAGAACGTAGAGTGACAAAGTTTCTATGATCCGTGTACACTTGGACTGTTGTGAGGGTACCCAATAAATGATGTCTCCATACAAGGAAATCGTCCCTAATCACTAGCAGTTATTTCTCTGTAACGGAATAGTTTTTCTCGTATGGAGTGAGCTTACAACAATGGAATGCTACTGGATGAAGTACCCCCGAGTCCTGGCATTCCTGGGATAGGATGGCACTGACCGCTACATCAGAAGCATCTGCCTCTATCACGAAAGGTAGACTTGGGTCAGGATGCTGTAAAACTGGAGCTGTTGTGAAGGCTTGTTTAAGGGTGTTGAAGGCTTCTTGAGCAGCGTCATTCCAGACAAAGGGTGTTTTACAACTAGTCAAAGCCGTTAGAGGGGCCATGATGGTGGAAAACGAGCATATAAAGTGCCTATAAAAGTTCGAGAAACCCAAGAATGATTGTAGAACCTTCAGGTTCTCTGGAACCAGCCAATCTAAAACGGCCTTGACTTTGGAGTTGCTCATGCATGTACCTTTATTTGTGATGACTTAACCCAGGAACTCCACACTTGATACATGAAATACGCATTTTTCTAACTTTTCGTACAAGTGGTTGTCCCGTAAACTCTGTAACACCGAGGACACATGTTGGATATGTGACTCAAGAGAAGGGGAATACACAAGAATATCATCAAGATATATCACCACAAAAGTATCCAACATGTCACTAAAAACATCATTGATGAAATGCTGGAAGGTGGCAGGTGCGTTACATAAGCCGAATAGCATTACACAATATTCATACAACCCGTACCGCGTCTTGAAAGCCGTCTTCCACTCGTCCCCTTTGCGAATCCTGACAAGGGTATAGGCCCCCCGCAAGTCTAGTTTTGTAAAGATCTCTGAGGAACCGAGTTGGTCAAGAAGGACTGAGATGAGTGGTATCTGGTACTGATTACGGACTGTAACTGCGTTCAGTTTGCAACAATCGATACAGGGTCTAAGGTCCCCCTCCTTCTTGGGTACAAATAACCTGGGCGAGGCTGTGGGTGAACGAGAGGGACGGATGAAACCTGATTTTAAGGATTTGTCAATGTATTCTTTCAGTAAGACATCTTCCTTTATCGTCAGAGAATATACACGACCAGAGGGCAACGTGGCTCCCGGAACAAGGTCAATCGGGCAATCGTAAGCCCTATGTGGAGGTAAAACCTCAGCTCCTTTTGCGTCAAAAACATCTTGGTAAGGCTTATACACCATGGGTAGGCAACCTCCCGTAATAGCACCGACTGTAGAGGTAGTCTTGAGCAATGGATGACACGGAGAGGTAGGTGTACTAAATGAAGACATGCATTTCTCCTCACAATAGCCGGAACAAAATACGACATCACCGGATTGCCAGTCAATGCTAGGGTTATGCATGAGTAACCAGGGAAGACCAAGAATAACATGAAATTGAGGAGCGGCTATAACGTCAAAGGAAATATCCTCCACGTGACAAGAGTCAGTTGTCATGGTCATTTGTTCATTTTTTTCGGCAACCAAACCAGACAACAGAGTCGTTCCATCAACCGCGTTGACAAGCTCCGGGTGATCTTTAGTAATCAGAGGAATACCCATGTCTTTGACGTATTGAGAGTCAATATAATTACCAGTGGCTCCAGACTGTGTAGAAAGTATAAAGGCCATGGGAAATATTTGGTCCTTAGAGGTTTGGCTCGGCAATCGGACCCCATCTATTGCCAGGCTTTCGAGTTTCCCTGTTTCTTGGGTTTCTTTGGACATTCATGTAATACATGATCCGGTGATCCACAGTAAAAACACAAATTGTTCTTCCTGCATTGTTCTCATTCTTCCATGGTAAGCGGTCTCCGAACCGCACCTATTTGCATAGGCTCAGTACTCCCAGAACTAGAGACTGGAATGGGTACAGGAACTGGAACATGAGCCTTTCTTTCCCCTTTCCGTTTGGAGCGCCTTGCATCAATTTGGAGGACGAGGTCCAGAAGTTCAGGAAACCCTGTGGGTAGAACAGGGACAGTGGCTAGGATATCTTTTAAGGGATCAGAAAGGCCCCTGTAAAATAAAGACGCTTTCTTCTCCTCAGGCCAGTTAGTTTCTGCCGCCAACTGGTTAAACTTAGCCAGATACGTGAAAAGAGTTGTGTCGCCTTGATTGAGATTGAACAGCTCAAGATCTGTGGCCTGTGACTTATACTTTGTATCAAAAACCCTACTCACGGTGGTTAGAAGGGCGTCACAATCATAAAGCATGTGGCTTCCTTCTGTCACTCTGTGGATGATGTACAGAGAAACACCCACAGAGAGCAATTCACTGGAAGAGGAGCACCAGGAGGCACCCTCAGGGAATTGAAACTGTGTGTGAGAATTCTAGACACTCAGGTAATAGTTGGACGTTTTCCTGTTAAGGAGAAACACAAGGTATCAGGCCAATACTCAATAAGAATGAATACTACTCGGAAAAGACTAAAGAAACTAACCTGCATGAGTAGGCAGATGGAATAGAGTGGACATAATGGAATTCGTAATCCTAGTAGAGGGTTTTCCCTGCAAGTGAAAAACAGGTAGAAATGGTAAGGAGGGTAAAGAAGATGAAGACCAGAAACAAAATAACCCAGAGTAAGGAGTGAGTTTACCGTACACACAAAGTCGTGAGTTTGTGAGATGAAAATTGTAACTCGGAGTGCTGGAGACAATATCCACAGGTGGTATCAGGAGCAACTATCCAGACGGCACCAAGACGCTTAGGAACTGGGGTGGCCAGTCTCTATCCCAAGTAGCCACCGGACCCGACGACACGCGGAACGCCTAAACCAATTGTCCGAGCACTGTGGAACAGTCCTGAAATGATGTGGTAAGTGGAAGACAGGTTGAGTTGTGTACGGAATCCAGGAGAAACAGACCAGCAAAAGGGCACAGCAAAGAAGTCCGTTGAGAAATCCTAGTTCGGTATCCAGATGAGTAGCGTAGTACCAGGGGTCAGGCAAGGCAGTCCTTGAGGCAAAATCCGTGGTCAATTCAGTGTGCGAGCAAGTAAGGCAAAAGGAGGAAGCAAGATCAATACCGGGGGACGTAGCAAGAGGTCAGAAAGCCAAAGCAAAGACAGAATCAATATCGAGGGCAAGGCAGGCAGTCCAAACAACAGGCAAGGGTCATTAACATGAAGAATTCACAAGAGAAAAAATGCACTTACAACGAGAGCTCAATCAGAAGCGGCGTTCGTTTGTTTAGGGCCGCTTAAGAAGCCTGGGTCACGTGACACGGGATGCCATATCATGTTGTGGAATCAGAAAATACAATATTAAGGCTTTTACACCATGCAAAGAGAAATACACCAACACAGGCTTGTAAAGATTCCCAGAATCTTTATTGCAATACTGTACAGTTTACAAAACAAAGTACACAGATAGCTATTTGGCCGTCAATGCATCACAGAGACCACCAGCAGGGTTCAATGTGAGCAGTGAACAGGAATTGCTAGCTGGACATCAGCATATTTATACAGTTTCTTCATAACGATGTCCAGCCTCCTACAAGTTAATCATGTACTGGGCTAGGGTCACGCCAGGTTCATTCCTAATTTACATATCTCGTGCATGCGGTTTACTTGTTAATACATTTGCTAACAAACACTATTATTCTCTGGGTTTAACTTTACACTCTTTACGCATTTGATTTAATACAGGTCAAACAGATGTTTTGCATGTCGTGTTCAAATAGCGTTATTGTTCTTGTATACTTGTAGGTTAACATCGCCGATTCAAGTAATCCCCTGATCCCGAGGTCAACAAAGGACAAGGTCTACATGACCCTAACATGTAGCCTGCAGGCAGGTTGGACAATAACTCTCCTACAGAGGTTGAAGAGGTTAAAGTAAGAACAAGAGAACACAGGTCGGCCATTTTAGGCCACAGGGTGACTTTGCACAATAAACTAAAATGGCGGCTTTAACCTAAAATGGAGGCTTGATTCACTTAAGGTTGCGACCTTGCATTCCGGATTTCCTCGCAAAGCGACTGGGCATAGGCCAACATATACAATGAAGACGAAACAATATTTTATCAGTTTTAACAAACCCTCCTTTTGGCCTATGCCAAGCGCTAAACTACCTTCAATCACTTTGTGACTAACTCCACATTTCAACGTCTATACACCCCGAATCATTGTCAGACATATCTATCGCCCTTAGATCAGACACTAGAGTTTCTTTCAACACATACTCCTTGGAAACCTTATCTGGGCGTATATTTTATGCCCTAATACACTTGTTGCTTGCGCGCAACACCCCCTAATACTGAACATATACCAGGGAGACACTGTATACAACAACAAAGAAACAGAAAACTACCCAATATAATCAGCACGGCTGAAAACAACTTCCATCCCCACGACCGTAGGAGGTCCCAAAACCATGCACTAAGTTCCCAATTTCCCTCAGGAACATGTACTTCCGAACTAAGAACATGTAGATTTTGGATCGCCCTAAAGATTGTTGAGGAGGAGTCTGGTACGTAAACGCATCAAGCGGACCCCACTAATTTACATTCTCCTCCACGCTCAGCCAAAATGACATCTAATGCCATCCGGTTCTGAAGAGCCACTAATCTTATCGCTTTCTGTTCTAACGTCATATTATAGAGTATGTCAGTGGTCCGGTTGATGGTTCTCTCCAATACTCTCGCTAGTCCCCTGATATCTTCTGAATTCGTAATTTGCCCAGAAAATGCACAAAGGATTTCATGATGTCTCCTAGAGTTTGCGCTGGAGTATCCCCCTTCACATCTCGTCGTGGACGAGTCTTCGAAATTTCTGCAGTACTGGCAATAAACACCCCAGGTAATAGAATCCCTAAATAGCAGGTTCCTTGCCAATCCCTGGGCAACCATGGAAATGCCATATTACCGGAAACGAAATAGACAGGTTCACCTACGTACAGAGGTCTGTTCTCACTAGTCAAATTCGCAACGTTGGCGCATTTTCTAAAATTACCCATTGACCGTGTTCCATTCCTCTGTATGCAGAAGGATACTGAATCGGGGCTATGGTTAACAGAATAAGATGGAGGCGTGGCATCCTTATTCCCTATAGGAGCCATTTTGAAAGAGATCAAAGACTGAAAAGGACGAGAAAATCTATCAGAGGGCCTAACAGAAGCAACGTATGGCTTACTCCTATTCGGGGGCATCAAAACACGTTTTTCAAAACTATTCAAATTTGTACCATCAAAGTTCCCTGAGATGCTGTCATTCCATCGGCCAAAGAATAGTGCTCTAAGAGAAGCATAACAAGCAGTTGTCAAAGGTAAAGGATGAATGTACCAACCTAGCCCCTTATCCCCATGTTGCGGTAGATGTGAGCAGATCCAGCAGTGGGCCCTATTCTATTCAACTGATTACAGTAATCTGAAAGAAGCACATTCTCTATATCCCACAACGTGCGACTTTTTGGCATACCCCAAATATTAGCAGGCCTCCCCATTACCACCTCAAAGGGAGAGAGCCCAGTCTTAGTTTGAGGGGTTGTTCTCATCAACAGCAACACGATCGGTAAGGCGTCTGGCCATTTTAACTTGGTGCCAGCACACGTCTTAGCGAGCTTGTTCTTTATAATGCCGTTATGCCATTCCACTAATCCGGCACTTTGGGCATGTCTGGCCGAATGGAACCGTTTATCAATCTGTAATCCTTCACATATTTGTAGGATTACAGCAGCGATAAAGTGTGGCCCATTATCCGACCAGATGACTCTCGGCAGCCCGAACCTAGGAAAAAACTCTTTCAACAGAGTTTTTGCCGTGGTTATGGCCGTTGCATCTCTAACAGGGAAGGCCTCAACCCACTTACTAAATGCTCAAATGACAACCAACACATATTTAAGATTGTTGCAATGTTCCATTTCAATAAAATCAAAGTGGATAACCTCAAACGGGACAGAAGGTGGAGCAAAACTTCCTCTAGGAGTTGAGGTACCTTTTCCTACATTGTGCTGCAAGCAGACCATGCACCCTTGGACAAAGCACTACGCAATTTTGAAAATGTTATCATTGGCCCATACACTGTGTAACATTTTAGTCAATTTACACGCACAGACATGGGTCGGACCATGAGCCATAATGACCATCATTGTAATATAGGCATCAGGGAATAACCATTTTCCTTCAACATTGTCCACCCAACACCCATCATCATCCGGTCTTTCTGCACCCTCAACCCATTTCTTGGTCTCCTCTATAGTAGCATCTGCTTGAATGTCTTTTACAGAATTGATACTTTCACCAAAAGTGCAAACATTTACAAACATTTACAGTTTCTCTTACAGCATACATTTCTGAACTAAAATCAGTGGCAGTTTGGCATTCCCTTTTCCTATATCATCTGTAACCTTTTAATATGCTGTACATTTTATAATAGCTAACTGAACAGGGAGTGCGAGAGCTGAAAGTAATTGCACTATTAAAGTGCCATGCTGTATTTTTGCGCCATGTGAGGTCAAGAAACCTTGTTCTTTCCAAGGTCTACCGAAGTTGTGAACTACCCCAAAGGCATACTGACTGTCGGTATATATATTTACTGTAAGCCCTTCAGAAAGTTCACAAGCCCGAGTTAATGCAATAATTTCTGCGGCCTGCGCAGAATTATGCATAATTCTTTTGGTTTCCACAATCGTGCTTAAAGTAGTGATGGCATAAGCAGCCGTGGATGTACCATTCGGAAGTTTAAAACAAGAGCCATCACAAAATAGCTCCCCTTGTGGGCTATTCAAAGGCGTGTCTTTCAAATCGATTCTACCTTTAGTCTCTTGTTCTGTATCATAAAGGCAATCATGTGACGTTTCGTCACCATCAACAGTATCTTGCGGGACAGGTAAAAGTTCAGCCGGATCAATTTGTATCTTGTCAATCGTGCGGAAGTAAGGTGTTGCATTTGAGTTCTATTCAATAAATATCAACAGAGTGAGGTACCATTAGGGTTAACGCATGACGCAGGACCATTCCCTCGCTCTGTTTTACAGACGCAGCAGCGACAGCTCTCAAACATCTCGGCAAAGCGCATGAAACAGGATCAATGGCGGATGAGAGATAGCCGCACGGCCTATTCTTCCCTCCATGTTCCTGCGTTAACACAGCCAAAGCACATCCATCACGTTCATGCACATACAACACGAAGGCCTTTTCATAATTTGGAGTTCCTAAAACCGGCGCCGAACACAGCGCGGTTTTGAGCAAATCAAATGCTGTCTGGTGTTCCAAAGTCCATGGCAATGGCAAAGAAATGCCCTTTTTTGTCAAAGACAGCATTGGTTTAATCGTTAACGAAAAGTTATGGATCCACAATCTACAGTAAGAAGCCATACCTATCAGGGCTCTAACTTCCTTCTGCGTATTTGAGACAGACATGCCAGAAATAGTTTTTATTCTTTCAGGTGTCAACCGTCTTTCCTCCTTTGACAGGAGATAGCCTAACTAGGCGACCTCCTGACAACAATATTGGAATTTTTTGAGTGAAGCTTTGTGGCCATGTTTTGCTAGGTGACAAAGCAACAACATGGTGCCTTCTTTACAGGCACTCTCAGAATCAGCAGCCAAGAGGAGATCATCTACATACTGTAGTAACGTGCAAGTAGTAGGCAACTCGAGAGTATCGAGCTGCTCTTTTAATGCCCTCCTATAAATACTTGGACTCTCAGTGTACCCTTGTGGTGCACGAGTGAATGTGAACGAGTGTCCACCTAGGGTAAACGCAAACAAATACCTACTATCCTTGTGTATGGGAATACTGATAAACGTGTTTTTGAGGGCAACAATGCTAAAGTGAGTGGCAGAAGCCGGAATCACAGTTAGTATCGTTGTAACATCAGGTACAATGGGAAATTGAGGAGCCACAATTTTGTTAATAGCACGTAAATCAATTATGAACCGAAAGGGAATCGCATTATCACCTTTTTTTGTATACTGGCAAAATCGGGCTGTTACACAAACTACCTGTAATTTCCTCAATTACTCCACGATGTACAAAATCAGAGACTATACATTTCAAAGCCTGCTTGCCTTCAACTGAGATCTTCTATTGTGGAATGCGAAGCAATTTTACTCCATGTTTCAGAATAATTTTAACAGGTTCAATTTGAAGAATGCCCATATCATTATCATCAATTGCCCATAAGCATTCCGGAATATTACTGAATTCTGGCGGTAAAGGTCGAGTCAAAAACTGAGAGGCGAGTGATTGCTGAGGTGAAATTGTTAACCGAACTCTGTCCAGGGAGCAATGTATTACTGCATTCAATTCCTTCAACAAATTCAACCCCAGCAAATTCTCCCCACAGTTTGTGGTAAGTAGAAATGGACACTGCTCCATGAAGGGACCCAGTGTTATCGGTACCGGCAAAGAGACCAGACAAACTACAGGTGTGCCTGAAAACCCTACGGAAACTTTGGACTGCCCTGACAGGGGAATATTTGGAACCCGTGAATGGTCAATGGAACATTTCTGTGCTCCTGTATCTACTAAAAATAGATGCTTCCTATTTCCCACCACCATCTCAACGTAGGGACCTTTCTGATGAACGGGAATAGGCGTCGGTTCCAAATCCTGCTTCGGGCAATCCTAACGAAACAGAATGTAGTCAAAAGGAAGCTCTTCAGAAAGGTACGCGGCAGAAGGGTGATCAAAAATGTTTCTATTATCCACATTTGAAATTTGTTTATCCTGTGAAGAAGGTTGCTGTGATTCTGGCGCAAACTGACCCCTGGCCCCCTACACCTGGGCGACCTCTGGATCATCTACCCATGTTCCCAAATGACCTCTGCTGCAAGGTCGGACATTGTGCACGCCGGTGACCTTCCAGTCGACAATAGGCACACTGGTTAATGGTTACCGGATCCAGGGGCGTACTTCCCTGTGGAACATACTGACCTCTAAATTGATTACCCCCTCTAGGGTTTCTAACAATCTGTTGTAATAGGACTTTTGTTTTCAGGTCACCCTTTTTTTTCTCTAGTTTTTCCTTTTCATTATTCACACGATTTTCATAGTACTGAGCCATGTGCAGTACTTCTGATTGAGACTTCGCCTGCCAAGCGCTTTCGGACCACATAATCTGTAACTGGATGTCAGGCAGCAATCCACGTACAAATTTGTCCACAAACAGCCTTTTCCCTGACTCTGTGCCTAAGTCTTGTCCACTGAAATCTGAAAATACCTGTTCAAACCGATTGAAGAACTCGGTAGCACCCTCAGACTTCCCTTGGATACAGGCCTTAAGCTTGTCCCAAATGATTATTTTTTCAGGAACTATAGTTTTTAATTTTACAATAATCCTTTCAGGCAAAGTTAATATCACTTGAGGCGGTCGCTCGCCAGCTGGTCTTTCTCTGTCGAGCCTAAGCATGTTATCCCATGTATCTCCTAACCCAGGTACATCATCTACAGTCCTAATCTGCTTCCACAAATCAACTGGCAGGAGCACGGGAAACAATAAATCAATATCACTTAAGGTGAATACCGATGATTGTAAGACCAACTCTATTTCTTTATAGAACCCCGTCGGATTCTTTCTTATATCAGGAATAGATTGCTTTATGGTGTTCACTTCCTGTCTTGAGAACGGGACGTGAACAAACTGAGATACGTAATGTGCAGGAATGTCCCCCGTGAGTATTCCTCATGCAGCATCGGCCGCAATCTCAACTTTTGGGACAAATGTCGGAAGGGACCTCTCTCATAGGCAACTGAGAAGTAGGTAGCTCCGAATGCTTACTAAGCAACAGAGCCAAATCAAGCGCTAAGGCAGTCGAAGAAGTATCCATCGAAAAGGCTCTCTTATAAACACTCAACAATTCTGTGGGACAACAAATCTTTCTTTTTACACACTCATTCTGCAGGTATTCTATCATAACCAGTATCACTTTCTTTTGCATTTCTAACGTATACTGACCATATGTGTCATATACTTCATCTGGAGTTATCGACATATCCGAAATCCATCTTATCGCATCCTTTGTACAAATTGGCGCTTCCTCACCTTTCAATTCACGGCGAGGAGAAAACCGTTTCTGTAAGAACATAGGCCCTCATTACAACCCAGGCGTTAAGGGATTAACGGCGCCGTAAAAGGTGTTGGCGCCGTTAAACCCTTAACGCCTGATTACGCGGTCCCTTTGCGGGTGGCACTTTAACACCTGCTTTAAGCAGGCGTTAAAAAACCAACCCACAAAGGGACCTAGGAGCTAATTACGGCACCATAATTTACGGTGCCGTAATTAGCGCCTTCTCCAGTCCCATTGAGCCCTATGGGGCAAAAATGGGAATAGGGAAGGGCCATGGCGGCATGGGGAATTACCGCCCCGCCAACCTTGGAATGGGGTGGTATTTCCCCCTTCCACCATGGCGGACTTGTTACAACACCGGCACCAACCATGGTGCTAATAGCGCCATGGTTTAGCGCCGGGGTTGTAATGAGGGCCATAGTACCTAAACTATCACCATCTTCTTCTTCATTCTGTAACTCTTCCAACTCCTTCCTATACACACAAATCCTCTTGACATGCTCATATACTTTCTCCGCAGTATCTCTGTACAATGCTAAGGCGTTCAAATCCCGTAACCCTTGTGGGAGATCTACATCGTTTAATCTATTCCACATTATACTCAAATGAATCCCTAACCCTTCAATAAAAACATTTTTCTCAGGAATACCTTTTAAATTTTCGAGTGTAGAAAAAACATCAGCTTGTTCACCCTTATCTATACAATGTTCAGCCCAAGCAATCAATTCATTCTTTTTATCTGGGGACACAGTATTACGAGTCACAACCCTTGATCCCGCCACCTGGTCTACTACAAGCGATGCGGAATCACTTGGAAGAGGAAGAGTAGGCACATTCTGAATATCAACAGGTAGAGGCAAGGGGGCAGGCAAAGGAGCGACGGCTGGAAGAACAACAGGAAGAACAACAGGGAGGACCGGAAGAACTATAGGAGGAGGAATAACAACAGGAAGGGGCAAAGCACCAGGAGGAGGGACGTACCGGGATGGCGCAGAGGCATCGGGCCTTCGTTCATGCAAATGTTTATTAATCAATTCATCTGACATATGAAAATCTTTTGAAGGGTACATTTTTTGAATGCCTAATTGAAACGCTCTGTCCGTGTTCCTGACTCCAATTGTTTATTTTGATCATATAACCGTGCCTTTTCGACACTCATCATATGTCTTCGCATATGTTTCTCTCTACTCTTTTGTTGCTGCAAAGCTTCTGTTTTCCAACTGTGCAATGCGTCAAATTCTGCAGGTCTAGCCTTTTTCTTTACCAATACAGACTCTAGATATTCTATACGAGGGATTTCAAAGCTACCATTGGTTGGCCACCGAAGATTAGAGTTATGTCTGGTCTGTCTGTGCCAAATGTCATTAAATGCTATACTACCAAAGCCTTTCTTAAAGTACATAGTACATGCCGGTGACCCCCACTGTGGTGCGTGATGGCTATCTTCCAAAGATTGTCTGTCGCTGCGGAATAATGCCCTGAAGCAGGCAGACAATTTCCCAGGCATATCAGAGTTCTGGTGTTACCTGGTCAAATAATTGTGCTCGCGAGTACAATGCGCCAAATTCAAATTACCAGGGTTAAATTAAGAATCGGGTCACGATTCACCTGACCAAAGGACTGGGAGGCCCGATCGGGTTACTAAGGACAATTCTAAGGACCTACGTGTCTGGTGATTTCGGCAAATTTACCCACCTCAATATATGGACCCTCGTCAAGACGTCGTCTCGGGCTACAGCTCACCGTTCAGGGATCGGATCGTGCTGTTCTGTCGGGGAATTCACTTCTCGTCCAGAGGGGCCATTTCTGTTGGCACCGTCCGATCCCGGTCCGATAGCCGAGCCAACCTTCAACGAGACGAAGTCGATCTTGGGAGTCCCTATTCGGGCGCCATCTGTGGAATCAGAAAATACAATATTAAGGCTTTTACAACATGCAAAGAGAAATACATCAACACAGGCTTGTAAAGATTCCCAGAATCTTTATTGCAATACTGTACAGTTTACAAAACAAAGTACACAAATAGCTATTTGGCCGTCAATAGATCACAGAGACCACCAGCAGGGTTCAATGTGAGCAGTGAACAGGAATTGCTAGCTGGACATCAGCATATTTATACAGTTTCTTCATAACAATGTCCAGCCTCCTACAAGTTAATCATGTACTGGGCTAGGGTCACGCCAGGTTGATTCCTAATTTACATATCTCATGCATGTGGTTTTCTTGTTAATACATTTGCTAACAAACACTATTATTCTCTGGGTTTAACTTTACACTCTTTACACATTTGTTTTAATACAGGTCAAACAGATGTTTCGCATGTTGTGTTCAAATAGCGTTATTGTTCTTGTATACTTGTAGGTTAACATCGCCGATTCAAGTAATCCCCTGATCCCGAGGTCAACAAAGGACAAGGTCTACATGACCCTAACATGTAGCCTGCAGGCAGGTTGAACATTAACTCTCCTACAGAGGTTGAAGGAGAAACAAGAGAACACAGGTCGTCCATTTTAGGCCACAGGGTGACTTTGCACGATAAACTAAAATGGCGGCTTTAACCTAAAATGGAGGCTTGATTCACTTAAGGTCGCGACCTTGCAATCAGGATTTCCTCGCATAGGCCAACATATACAATGAAGACGAAACAATATTATATCAGTTTTAACAACGTGACCAAACAGGAAAAGAGGCCTCCAGCGTTTCCACGGCAACGGCCATCGGCCTGGAACTTGGAACTGTGCCGGTGGGGAGATCCGATACGAAGCGGGCTGAGAGCGACGCCGGATGACCCTGGGTGAAATCAATTGAAAAGCAGCCTGAGCATGCGGTGCCCCTGCCAAACACATGTTTTTCGTGGCGAGTTTATTAAAGCCATACCTTAATTTCCTGACAACTAACACCTTTTGGCCTACCGAGAAAGATCTTAAGGAGACCTTCCGATTTTATGAGGTTTCCTGCTGTTCTTGTGCTTTGGCCATATGGGTTTGAACTAAAGATCTTACTACCATCATGTGTTCTTTAAGACTGTGTGAGGTTTGGGATAGTGGAATTGGGGCTTCCTCTCTTTCTTTCCAGGTCTCCCTCAACATATCCAGGATTTCTTTACACAGGCCACCTCCAATATGCCCCGGTGTCCTTTTTCCATTTCACGGGACTCACCTGTCTCTTCTGGTGCCTTTGATTTCTCTCACGGTGAACCATGCCACCTGCTACGGTGAAGTCTGCTTTGCTTTCACTTTCTTCAGCTCCCTCTGGCTTCCGCGGTCACCAGTTCACCCAGCGTCGCAAATCAGAGCTCCGGTAAGCCTCATCTGACTTGCCTACACCTGCAAATGCCCTAGAGTTTCTCCTCTGCTCTCAGCGGCCCTGCAGCATGCTTCTTTCTTGCGATGGCTCTCATCAGCGAGCCTCCTCACTCCACCACAACGGTACTTGCTCTTCCTTCTGCACGGCTTCCGAGGGTGACTTGGTCTGTTCGCACACACAGCCATAGCCAACACCATCCTTCTTCCTGTATTGTGGGTATTTAAACATCCTGCCAAGATAACTGGTTCTCTGACTACTAGAACACACATTGTTGGTGCTAGAGTGTGTTGTCTCTTGTGTTTGCTTCTTCCTCATCCCAGTACTAAAGTGGTGTGTGCATGAATGAATGTCATTGGGAAAATATAGATCTTATGTACAATAGCCCACAAATGTCTGGGGATCAAGGGAACACATTGAGAGGAAAATGGGGGATACCATGTTTCATCTAAGGGTACCTCATCAACTCACTACAATTCGCCTCCTCCTATGTGGTCCTCCCTTGCATATCCACCCACAGGTTCAGGATCCTATAGCGACAGCCTTTGCCTGGCCAGCTGGTGGACGGATATATTAGGGGAAGAAGTAAGGATGCCCTCAGATTCCTCACATAAGTGAACACATGGGTTCTCAGGGAAGGATGCCAGGAAAGCTGATTTCAATGGAGAAATACATGCAGTGAAAAGAGAACTGGGATGCCAGCGCCGTTGTTTCAAAAGGAAGGGTACAAATAGAGAACAGGTGTAAATAATTGGTAAAAACCTAAAATTGGCCTTTAAGAATTGGGTCTGTAGGCATCAAGCGCAAAGATATCAGCAAAAGGGGAGCTTTTCAGACTGTCCTGTCTAGAGGGGACACCATATTATTTTGGGGCTTGATAAATGAGGATACTGGTTTTCAAGGAGAAAGTCAAATAAATCCCATCTCATTATCCGTGTGGATGGAGTATTTTAAATCTATATATGAAGGAAGAAGAGAAGGATATAGCGTTTCGGCTCCTTTGTGATGACAGTCCTGGGTTTTGGATTTCAATATAGGTGATATTAATTTGCTAACCATGGCTTCTAAATCTTCCTGGGCCACTGGTCCCGATGGGATCTTGAATCTTGTACTAAAGGCTGATCCTAAATTATGGGCGCATGTTCTATTCTGGTTATTCAAGGATATTTTAGACTGTAAAATAGCCCCTGGATCTTGGAAAACCACAATAATTGTTCCCATATTCAAAAAAGGGGACAGAATGTCTCCTGGTAATTATCGACCCTATAGCCCTATTAGATTAATGCATCAAAATGTTTGCTGCATTGGTTCTTGAACACTTACATGTGTGGGCTAAAGAGGCAGGTATAGCTGATATAAATCAGGCGGAATTCTGAAAGGGTTTTGGAACCTTAGGTAATGGATTTCTAGTGTCCCTATTTCTAAAGACAATAAAACAACAAAACAAGACTGTGGGCCGGGTTCCTTGAATGAGGAATTACCGGGCCATTCCAACCTTGGAGGACCCGGTAATTCCTCATTCAATTTACCCATCCCCATTCCATTTGAGCCCTCGTACGGCTCAATGGGAATGGGGAGAGAGCTAACAACGGGCCCGTTAATAATGGGCCCTTTATTAGCTCCCTGGTCCTTTAGCGACTCCCACTAAGGGCGCCTGGTAAAACCAGCCGCCCTTAGCGGGACCCGCTAAAGGACCTCATAATGCAGTGGTAAGGGGTTAACGGCACCGGCATCCTTACCGGCACCGTTAACCCCTTACCGCCAAGGTCGTAATGAGGCCCTATGTATCTATTTTTCTGGAGTTATCCTCTGCTTTTGACAGAGTTGTCCCCTCTAGACAGGACAGTCTGAAAAGCTCCTCTTTTGCTGATATCTTTGTGTTTGATGCCTACAGACCCACATCTTAAAGGCCAATTTTAGGTTTTTACCAATTTCTTACACCTGTTCTCCATTTTTACCCTTCCTTTTGAAACAACGGAGCTGGCATCCCAGTTCTCTTTTCACTGCATGTATTTCTCCATTGAAATCAGCTTTCCTGGCATCCTTCCCTGAGAACCCATGTGTTCACTTATGTGAGGAATCTGAGGGCATCCTTACTTCTTCCCCTAATATATCCTTCCATACCTTATGGTAAAAGATACAGAGTTGGGGTATATCTGTAGCGTTGCTTGAGATACTTAGAACTCTGCATGCAGGGTCAAAGATGAGGCTCAGATTAGATGGAAATGGCTTATTGTCTAATCCTGTTAGTACTGGAAGGGGAGTCGTGCAGGGCTTCATCCTAGCCCCCTCCCTCTTTAATCTATATTTGGATGATCTGGATGACTATATGTGGGGAGCCAAAGCTTTTCTGCCACGCTTGGCTCCTTGCATATTCATTGCCTGGAATATGGGGATGATCTGGTCATTCTTGACCAGACTCTGATTTGCCTCCAGCACTCGTTAGACGTTTTAGTCCATTTTATGGACTTCCATGATCTAACCATCAATAGAGCAAAGACAAAGATAATGGTTTGTCAGAACAGTGGGAACAGGATTTCTTATACCTGTAAAACCAAAGGTAATAACTTTGAGGTGGTATATAGATATACATACTTGGAATGTTCAATCCTTAACAATCCAAACAAAATATCTTGTATGGACAGTATGAAAGAGAGGTGTGACCACTGTGTAACTCAAATGAAAAAGCTTAGTACAAAATACAGCACATTTTCATGGGCCCCGGAGGTGAAATACTATATCGCAAAGGTTTTCCCAGCACTCCTCTACGAACCTGGCCTACTCTGTGATTTCCAGGAGAAAGAGTGGCAGCAAGTAGAGGGGCGGATATTGAGAAAGGTTATAGGGTCACCAAACTGCATTCCTGTACCACTGATTCAGTATGAATTTGGATTATTATCTATCGGAGCTCCAATGAAGTGGACATTTCATGCCTTTTCACATAAGATCATGCACTACACTGATTATTCAATATGCACCAAAATGAATGTTCTGATGAAAACTGAAAGCGTTCCATGCCGGGTGAAAATGTTTGCAGGCTGTATCTGTTGCTGCTCCTGTGAGTCCTGTGCACAATTGGTCAAGAAAGCCCTTAGGGAATTCGACTGGTGCAGGACAAGAGAATCCATTGCTAACTATGGTCTTTTTTGTATGGTCACGTAGAGTGAAAAAGATCTATAAGCGGCAGACCCATATGTTAACAAGTTTTCCTATGTAAAATTGAGGATCACATTTAAAAGAATGAGGTTACATCTCAAGCAAACCATGGCGGTCAGGGCACCCGTAACGGGCTGAAAAATCTGAGCGATCAGGAAAGTTTTGCAAAATTGGGGACCGTTTGGAAACCCTAGAGCATCTACTTACGGAATGCTCAGTAATTTTAGAAATTAGGCACAAGCACTTTCATACATTTTTAATTAATCAGTGATTGTATAGGTCGGAGTATTTCCTATGTAAAATTGAGGATCACATTTAAAAGAATGAGGTTACATCTCAAGCAAACCATGGAGGTCAGGGCACCCGTAACGGGCTGAAAAATCTGAGCGATCAGGAAAGTTTTGCAAAATTGGGGACCGTTTGGAAACCCTAGAGCATCTACTTACGGAATGCTCAGTAATTTTAGAAATTAGGCACAAGCACTTTCATACATTTTTAATTAATCAGTGATTGTATAGGTCGGAGTATTTTAGGAATAGGATTTTAGCAGTATTTCAGGAAATGTCTTTGTCGATTCTAGTGTTAAGATGCATAGAGGATATATTGTTGATGACTGAATGATATAAATGTCTTTGCTTGTTATTTATTGAATTTTTTGAGTCATTCAGGTGCTTCATGCTGTTGGCAATTTATGTAATTGTGAATATATTATTTGACTGTTTTATTTGTATCTGGTAATATCCACGAACATGTATTGTTAATTATTGTGACTGTTAAACATGTGGAAATTACAAATTGTGATATTTAATGTGCAGGTTTTATTTTAAGTTATATGCACAACAAAAAAATAAGAAGAAATGTATAGGAGTGACCATTGTTTTCCACAGGAACTTCAGATATTTTGTGGGGAATGTGACTTCAGATGTTGAGGTGTGCTTGCTAGCTGAGGTGATTCTCGAGAATATTTATTTTAATTCTGGGGAGCATATATGTATTGTGTGTAGGTGCTGAACCCTTCTTTAGGGAGGTCCTCGGAACCTGTTGCTTGGAAGAGGAAGGTTCTTCGGGGTGGAGACTTTAACATGGTGTGGGATACTGTCATTGACAAGTCTGCATACTCTAGTGTTGACCGAAATACCTCTGATTTATGATTAAGGGCACTGTAAAATGGCTTAGGTAAATAATTGCTGGAAGAACAGTGTTTGGAACATTAAAAGCGAAACATTTATAACGTTGAGAAAATTATTTTTAAACATTTCCATCGTATATTGTTTCTCTGTCACGTTATGCCATCAAGTGGACTTTTATGCCATTACAAGACTAGTTAAACAATATACAGAACTCATTCCCCACACCTGTTATTCTTAAATTTGTCTAAGGTATTATATGCACTTTTTTAATTTATGGGGAACACCCGTTGAACCCTCTTCTATTCTGTCCCTGTTTCCCAACCCAAGCCCCATCCCATCCCTTTACACAGTTGTGATCCCCCCCTTACCACCTCTTCCATCACCTCTTCCATTACCCAAACACCAGTACGAACGCCTTTACTTTAGAATGGTATCCGGTATCCAGTCGAATTATTGCTGCTTTTCACAATATTAAAATTTCTTTTACAAACAACCTTTTTAAAAATGATCTATTTTACACTACCGTTTTTTTCAATACAGGTTTTTTCCACTGATAATATGACTGAATACCCTGTAGGTTACAGTTCATTTAATCGCTGGAAAAACAGTGTTTAACATAAACGTCTTTCAACAGGGAGATATTCAACTTCCAGCGCCATTTCCATTCCCCGTGATCTGTAATAGCAATGTGCCCTCGGACCGAGCACATTTGATGAGGTGCTCGGTCTGGCGGCACAATGCTATTTCAGATCATAGTGAGGTCTCCCTATGGGGAATGGAAATGGACCTGGACGTTGAATGTCTCCCTGCTGAAAGACAATTCCTTTGTTATCTGACTGAAGGGAGAACTCCCCTCATTTCTGTTGAAAACAGGAGAACAATCTCAGACCTGTTTGTTCAGTACGAAACATTGAAGGTTGCTTTGAAAGGAAAGGTGATTCTCTATGCATTACGCAGGAATGAACAGGAAAGGATTAAAATGGAGGACATCCTTAAGTGCCTTGAAAGCGCCTTGTTGGAGTCAGCTCAGAGAAGAGCTACATAGGCCAGCAGCGAGGCAGAATTTTCACAAGCAGTGTGAAAGAGCAGTAGAGATAAGCAGGATGACTGCCTTGATTAAATCTGGTACAGGCGAGGCATTGATGGCTCAGACATTCATAGGTGTTTCTAGAATTGTATAGAGATCTTTACAGTGTGGTCCCATGTCCATGCCACAGGTGGAAGTGGCAAGAAAAGGAAGTCATTTTCTCCACTGTGCTGGAGAAGGAGGTGGATGAGACAAACAAAGGGATAAAGATGGGTAAAGCGCTGCGTCTGGCTGTCTCTCCAGTCGAGCTTTGTAAATGCTCTGCATGCACATTGATTCCCTGGTTGAATTGTTTAAGGAGTCCATCACTAGGGAACGCTGTCCAGAATCGGTACCGATGGCTTTAATTAGCTACTTTCCCAAAATGAATGTACAAATGATAGGTTCAGCTCCCTACTGAATGTATCTATGTATGTACATATGGGAATTTAAAAAGTGCAAACTTAGTTGGAAAGCAACTGACTGCTGTACATAGAGGACACACCCATGGGGTTACAAGTGGGTGCAGATTAATTTACTGGACGACATGCATGCACATAAGTACAGGGAGGAGGTTTCTGAAGAGCAATTTATTGGTGACGAGAGCTGGCAGTTTTTAGAGCGCAAACGAGTACGTTTTCCCTTTGGTCAGTGCTTCATCACCCATTTCAGAGGTCTTGATACAGAGGCTGGGGCAAGTGTCTCCATCGATGTTATAGAGTCTAAACCATTTAGATATGGTGAGGGGACGAGTCAGTGTCGCCCGCTGTCTCTCTTACTAATAACTAGACCTGCACAGCTCAAGAGGCAGCTTGGGGAAGAACTGAGGAGGAAGAATTCATTGCTTCTCCCTGAGCATTCCCTGTCATCCATGTTTTCAACCTCAGCACCCTTAAATATCTATTGAGCACTACTGGCCTCACGTTCATACCTTTAGCCATCATACCAATGCCCACCCACCTCTGCTCAACACCTAGCCACGACTAGTACCTCAGAATTCCCTACCTTCAGCCCAGCACCCTCAAATATCAAAGACAGGGCTTATCACACTCGTCTAACCTGCTCACCCTTAGCTATCACATCATTGTATCCCCTAAATAATTATGTACAAAGAAATGCATGTTGCCTCAATAATATAACATGAAACAAAAAATTAAACCCTGTGTTTGTTTTCGCAAAAAATGGCTGTTTGGCACAATATCATGGGTCTCTTCTGTGCAGGAGGCAAGGGTAGTTGATGAATGGCTATAATAACTCAGGGATGGGTGCATGACGTGAGAAGTGATCTTAAAGAAGCTGCTGCTATCACCCGCCCAGAACTGGGGGAGTGGGTTCAACAAGAATGACATCCAATGGGTAAGTCTACCATTCAGCCCTGAAACAAGGTACCCAGACATTGACAAACATAAATAAATTGTGATTGGCCAGACAGGCAATTCTGTTTGACAATATATGGAAATGTACTGTATGCTGAGTGATAGCCAAACTACAATAGGAATGACATTGCCTGGCCACACTTGATTGAGGGATCCAAGTGTGCAGACGATCCTTGAGCATAACAGCATGATGGGCGAAGAGCATATCAGAATGCCTATGTACTTGAAAGGACATTCTGTTACGCCCTGAGTAGTACAGTAGTGTATGTGTACTGTAAGGGGTTGAGAGTAAGACTCCAAAACAGTGGCAAGTTGGGTATTGATGATAGCTTTTTACTCAATAAAATAATGAGAGAGTTGGGGATATTCTTACTGGCCCCTAAACACTAAGCAGGATTTCCCTACCTCAACAAGAGTATGAAGTGCCTATGTCAGGATATAAAGCAACAAGAGCCTCCTCCGTCCTGTGTCCAAACCCTACACCGACCCTTACACTCTAAACGTAATGTGCAAAAGGAGATTACGGTAAACTAAACCCCTGTAGCTTTTCTTCAAAGCTCTACAAACAAAGAGATCAAAGGTGCAGAAAAGAAATAAACAAAGTTACACCACGAAAGTTGTTTCCCTTCCCCTAGATTTCTTCTGGTACTTAAAAAGTCACTTCATTACAGTTCGCGATTGTTCAAGAGGCATAAACCTTCCCTTGACCCTTTTTTAAACGCACATTTTTTTTCCAATGTTCAGACCTAAATTTCCATTGACTTTAAAGGGGCATGACACTTCCCTTTTCCATCGTTATTCTTCCTATATCCCTGATATACTATCCTGCCACGGTTTTTTGCACAATTTCTTAATTTCATATTCCTAAATTATTCTCATGTCAGGGTATTTGCACAACTACACAGTTTCACACTCCTGGTTTACTTCCTGCCAGGATGTCACGTCACTGTTTCCCAAAACCAAAAACAAGTTCAGTTTGTTTCCCACTCCTGGTTTACTCTTCTGCCAGGATGTTTTTATTTGTATCAATTAATAAAACGCTGCTGGTAATTCCACCTCTGAAAGCGTAATCTGCCAATCAGGTTCACCTTTCATAAACTCCATGGCAAAAACATAGTGCACACCTGTGCCCTGCTGCATCACTAGTCTGATCTACATTGGCACAGAGCAGGTTCAGAGGACAAAGGTGCCCACCTGATGTCTGTAGTGACAGCCACGTCTCTGCAGCACAGGGGCTGCATTTAAGAAATGCACCCCTGTACCAAAACCCATAATGATGAGTCTACTGTCTTGGTGGTATAATAATCTCTAAATATAAACCATGTCTGAGTTATGCTATGGTGTATGGTATCATCATAATTATTTCAGCCACAGCAGTTTTGATATCACATGTGTCAACACTGTGAGACAAGCTCAGCTGTGAAGGTTCTAAGGGCCTCATCAGTTTGGCGGTAAGGTGTAAAGTTGGTACTCTTTTACCACAAACTTTACCAATATGCCAAATTAGGAGTTTGGGCCCGGAGTGGAAGATTTGCCTCCAGGAAAATCCTGGAAGAAAAGCCTCAAACTCACTGCTGAAAAATCAGCAGAACCGGCAGAATTACTGTGGCGGAAATTCTGACACTGTAATTCTGCAAAAAACGCCCCAATGAGTCCAATGGACTCAAATTAAATGGAGAATTATACCGCCACCACCACTTGTAATCCAGTAGAAATTCTGCTGGACCAAGTGGCGGTAACAGTAATTCGTTTGGGTGGTATTCCGGCAGATTTACCACCGGGATGCCGCCCAACTTGTAATGAGAGAAAATTGCACGCAGGACACTTTACAAGCCTTCCTGGAACTAAGGAAGGATCAAGGGAACTATCACTGATATAAGATTTGGAGGAGTATTCAATATGAATGGACAAAAGATTTAAAGAAAAATAGTTCATTTTTTTCTGTTTAGTAATATAAAAGCCCGGTTTTGAGAAAAGCCTTGATGGCCGAAACACGTGTAAACAAAGACAGGCATATGGATGAAACTAAATATGGTTGCTGAGACCTACATTAAAAGGACCATTTATTCTAAGTAAGCTTTAAGTATATTTTTTGGGGTGCCTGGTGCAATACAAGAGTACAAAAGCTCACAACTCGTAATGAGGCCCATGCGTATTCTCCCCAGACATGGCTATCTCTGCTACTGCTAGCAAAACCATAGCCTTGGGGATTACCTCTTTTTGTTCCTTTTGTGGCCATAGGAAGCTGGCCTGGGAACAGTAATCAAAGGAGCACACCCATTCACACAGGTGTAGCTTCACACCAGGGTGCTGCATTTCTAAAGGCCTTTGATTCTGTTGAGAAGGGAGGGGGTGGTGTTAGTGTCGCCAGATGGAGCTCTGTACAGTTGGAGGAAGGTTCAACCCTCTTGTATCTCTCTGCTTCCACCCCCCCCCACTTCCTGTAGCACAAAGCACTTTGGGTGTAATATCAGAAGGCAAAGTCCACTGGTTCCTAGAGCATGGATTGGACCCCCAGTGCCTGCCTACTCATGATTTGGTGGAAATTCCGCCAGGATGGTCAGTGGTAATGATAATTTTGCATTGCGGAATTACCGCCTTTCTTTCTTCCGAACACGTAATGAGGGACTTACTGTTTTAAATGGTTTATAATTATTTTCTCATGTAGACCTTTGTCCCTCAATGGTACATTATGTGAGAGAATATGTGAACGGCTATCTATCTATTTATATGTCCTTCTTGGCAGAGGGTAGTCAGTGTAAAACCACCAGCCATCTAGAATACCAATCTCTATGGGTTTTTGGAGCTCCCTCCCGCCTTCAAAATCAAACTCTTCATCACACCACAGGACTTCCAAAAAGAAACTTGTGGTCTCGCACATCAATGGTGGAAATGCCTCCCTGAAGGGACTACCAGCTTTTTACGATTCGGCGGACCGAAGTTGCATCATCTGCACCCATCGGCGGTAATGGTAATCACGCTGTTGGAATTACCACTAAAAAGCAGTGCACCAATTGTAAATCTGCATTTTTTGGCAGAATTACCATTACTGCTGAACGTGAAGTCATCATGATGTAAATGGGAAGTTCTCCGTCGGCCATATTTAAGAAACTCAATCTTCTATAAATCAACATTAAGGAAGTGCCATCCACCCCAGAAGGTACACAAATCAAACAGAAATTCACTGAGCAGGAGCTCACTGTGCTTGCGGAGCAGGAGGTGGCCCATGTAGAGTATCTGTATTTGTCAGAAAACTGCAAAACGTCCAAACAGTGAAAGAACGCCATCTGGTATGAAATCCGGGACAAGGTCGTGGCCATAGGACATGTCCCACGGGACAGTGAGGACATGCGCAAGAGGTGGAATGACCTCAAAGCCTGAGTCGGCAGGCCTGGAGGGTGTGGGTTTGGCAGAGCTCCGAGCCAGCAGCCAGGAAGACCTTGGTGAGTACATGAGTGATTAATGGGCCCATTGCACCAATAGCATGTCGACAGCATCCAACTGAGAGTAACCCATACAATTCTCAAGCAATCAATGCGACATCACAGTAAAATACATCAGGAAGCATGGAAGGTGTCAACCCCCTTAAATATTCACCACGTAGAAGGAGGAGTCCATGATGTAGGACACATACAACTACCATGGAACAGCAAGTATCATGGACAATCACCCAATCACATGTCACATCACCACCACCTCTTGTCAGCATGCCAAGCACCCATGTACAGACAGATCAGCCAAACTGCTGCCACACAAGTAACGTATGGCACTAAATCAACACCTCTAGACGTGTGGCTCAAACTGACAAGTGCAACAGACCAGTAGCTGCAAGGCCTTCATTAAAACTGTGCCCCAACTAATGTCACACTCACACCATCATAGTTATCAGGGCACCCCTCACTTGACAGTACAACAGCATATGCAAGCAACATTGGGCCAGCCGTACATGGGCACACATAAGCTTGCACAACTATGAAGCACATGACACCACAGTCCAAGCAAAGCACACATTCCCCACCGTCCATATGCACACACAACGATCAAGCCAGTAAACCATCATACTATCTGCCACATGAAGAAGGCCCCCATAGCACCCCATAGTATGTACAACACTACATGAGACCACACCCTACTAAATTCCATCAAGGGTATTGGTGCACTATTTCCTGTCCCCCAACAGGTGCACAAGACACAAGGGACCCCATTGAAAGCAGGAGCACCTCCAGAATACCTTACCTAGGAAGTGGCAAAAAGGGTACAGGACATGCTG
Organism: Ambystoma mexicanum; assembly: GCF_040938575.1. Taxonomy (NCBI): domain Eukaryota; kingdom Metazoa; phylum Chordata; class Amphibia; order Caudata; family Ambystomatidae; genus Ambystoma; species Ambystoma mexicanum. Next base: position 746,097,013 of record NC_090928.1, read on the forward strand.
CACCGAGGAAGGGGTCCCAAAAAAACCCCGAAACAAAACACCCATGTCCAAGGGCACTGCTTCTGCCACTTCTGGGGGCACAGGCACACCTTTCACAGTCATACCACTAACTCAGGCCATTGCAGCGGCTGCATGTCCTCCCACCACTGCTGGGCAGTCTGACGACCATCCACCCAAGTGCCGACAACATGCAGATACACGATCAGGCCACTTCACCTGCTGATACAGTGGCACCTGAGTCTGACGCCACTGTCTCAATTTCTTCAGCTTCCCCTGTGAGGCAGATGTCACCGGATTCACCCCCCCCTCCCAGCATATCGCTCATGCAGTCCTCCAAACCCTCCCCCCCTTGTATCTCACGGTACCCTCCGTTGGCACTGTCCTGAGGACACAGTTCCCCAATTCAGGATGACGAGGAGCATTGAGGGAAGGCACCCCCATACATCTCCCTGGTCAGTGCAGGAACACACCCTCAATCCCATCTGGAAGAGTCTCACCCAGATCGAGCGCAAGGAGGCAATGAAGAGTATAACCTAGGAAAAACTGGGACACTCCAAGGCCATGCGGGATATGGTGCTGGGTGTCTCCAGCGGGTCGCCAGGGCCCTCGACCATTTGTGTTTGCATGAGGCAGACACAGCTGTCAGCAACACCCTCATTTTTTTTTTAAATGTTGTTTTAGTGTTTTGTTATTCTTATAATGCGCTACTCGCCCATGGGCCTTACAGTGCATAAAAAAACAAAACAGGACGGTGACAAACAATAAATGCCGGCAAGAATAAAAATGGGAGAAGACTGATCTAATCTATGGCCTGTGCAGCCTAATCTGGATCAAGGTTGAACAAGTGGGTTTTAACAGTTTTCTTAAACTCACAGGTGGAATTAGCTTAGAGATGGAGCCTGAACATCAAATGTGGAGCCCCCGAAGGTCTTAACCTTAAACCTTGGTTGTTTATGGTTTGAGGGATCATATGAGTGCAAGCAACGATCAGGTGGGGCAACGGTAAGTCGATTGACCAAATACTGCGGCACCATACCGTTGCAACACTTAAAGGTGAGGGAAAGCAACTTGTGCATATCTCAATGTTTAATTGTACGCCAATGGAAATCACGTCTAGCATTTGTGACATGATCCCTCCTGGCAAGACCATGGACTGCTGTAACTGCCCTGTTTTGAGAAACTTGGAAGGCCTGAAGATTAGCCTTGGATGTCCCTAACAGCAGGCTGTTGCAATAATCGAGGCGTGAATTAATCAGGGCTGTAGCCAATAGACATCTATTTTTCAATGAGATGTATGGATGGATATAATTCAACAGTATTGTGACGTAGCCACAGGAGACCCACAAAGAGGCAACATTTGATTACATGAACAACTATGTGTCCAGAACATACCCAATGTTTTTACCTTTTTGGACAGTTCAATTTAGTTTCCTGCTATACAAACACTGTCAGAGTCTGATGGCAAATTGTTGAGCTTTTGTCCAGAGGCTACAATCAAAAGTTCTGTTTTTTCGGGATTCAATGCCAAGGAATTATTGATCATCCATTCTTGGATGGATTCATAAGTGATGTTAATGGCATCATAGTCCTTACTATAGCAGCCAGCCAATTCTAGAATGACATGGATGTAATCTGCGTAGTTGGTATAATGCACACCCAGGTCATCTAGGAGGGAAATAAGAGGCATGATATAAATGTTAAATAACAACTCAGGGATGCATGATCCTTGTAGAACCCCACAGGTGACAGATGTGGGCGTCAAGCTGACATTTTGCACATTAACTCTGGCACTCCTGGAACCAAAAAAAGAAGAGATCCATTGGAATGTCATGTGGGAACAGTGAGCCTGTTCACTCAGCCCGGCAACTAACAAAGTATGGTCCACCAAGTTAAACACTGCAGACAGATCGAGCAGTAAAAGAAGGGCTGGTTTACCTTTATACACAATGCTGGCGATGTTCAATTTAAGATCCAGCAAAGCACTCTCTGTCCCATGACTACTTCTAAAACCTGATAGCCTCTGGTTCAATAGGTTTCTATTCTCGATAAACTCCCAGAGTTCAATATATTCGACACAATCCAAAACATTTTATAAAAAGGGACCATTTGTGATCGGTCAGTAGTGTTTAGCAATGTTTGGGTCAAGATTCTTCTTCTTCAAGAGCGGAGTGATCCATGACTCCTTTAGGACCAGAGTTACTGTGGATTTAGCGAATGACACATAACTAGTTTAGTTACCCAGGGGGCAAGAGTGTCAATACAGGCTTTAAAGATACTAGAGAGACAACTGTCTCCAAGACATGAAGTGGTTTTCATGCGACCAACAATTTTACAAATCTCTACAAATGTAAAAATGTTACATTTTCTTCACCATCTGAGTAGAGGCATGCAATGTCCTCATCTGGAGGCATGGGTATATTCCAGCATATGCACATGTGCAGCATACTCCAAGTGACAACAATCGTACCCACTTTTTCAGGCGTGTACATTAGTAACCCACCTATCTGGTGAAGGCCCCTGAACCTTCCCTTGAGTAATCCAAACATGCGTTCTATGCATGTCCTGGCCCTTATGTGTGCCACATTGTAGGTTGTCTCCTGCGGTGTACCAGGGTACCCTAATGAGCCAAAGGGTACAGAAGTTGGCTGATCACATGTCTTCCACACATGAGACAATGTCCAGGGCCATCACCCTCATGATGCAGAAAATCCCGGGCAGTGAACCTGGCAGTTCCGTTTCAGGGCCACCACAATCGTAGAATCAGAAGTAAGTATACCACCACGCTGCTCACAGCTCCGCACAGGTTGTGGAACCATGCCTATAAGGAAAGAGAACAAGAGGAGGAGGTGGTGGACACATTAATGGGATAGACTGGAGGATGAGGGCATGGGGAGCGTAATGGCATTGGGGAGGAGGTGCACAGTTGGACAATAAATCACTTTGTACTACAGCCAATGGATTAAGTGTTCATTGCATTAGAGCGATACTTGTGAAGACAGTGGCAGTTAAATGTACAGTGAAAAAGATAGAAGCTAGATAAAAATTATCTAGCTAAACAGTCGCTCTCCCCTTCCAGGGTTACGACCAAATGGTTTCAAGAAAAAAAGTTTTATATCTAAGTGTTGATATCAAAAGAATTCTGGTTGCTGTCTTCAATTGTACTATAAAAACCACTCTTAACCACGTAGTTAATTATTTATCACGTAGGTTGTGTTATTTAATTCTCAAAGCAGGCCGGCTTATGCTTGATTTTGTACTGAGGGCTGGAATGCCAATGTGCTCCTTCGTCAGGGCATTGCCCCATTTACAACACTTAAGTTATACAGAAAATAAATTCAAAATGAATCAGTAACAAAACGGTTACATACCAATCATCCATATGTCACAGCATAACGTCAAATGATTAAAAAAAGAAAAAGAAAACATATATGTAATACACAATGGAATCAATCAATATATTGGGCCTCATTACACGGTAGGCGGTGAGCCATGGCGCTATTAGCGCCATGGCTCATGCCGGTAAAATATCGGCACCGCCTTGGCGGAAAGGGGATTTACCGCCCCATTCCAAGGTTGGAGGGGCGGTAAATCCCCTTTCCGCCATTGCCCTTCCCCATTCCCATTTCTGCCCCATAGGGCTCTATGGAAATGGGGAAGGCGCTAATTACGCCACCACAATTTTGCGGTGCCGTAATTAGCTCCGAGGTCCCTTAGCGGGTTGGATTTTAACGCCTGCAAGAAGTAGGCGTTAAATCATCCAACCCGCAAAGGGACCTCGTAGTACGGCGGTAAGGGTTAACGGTCACCGTTGCCATTAACGGTGACCGTTAACCCTTACCGCCGTCCGTGTAATGAGGCCCATTATCACACACTGTACTATGTTTTTGTTAATTACCCTAGATGTCTAACGTATTACCTCTGTCCAGGTTAATGGTGCTTATCTGGCAAATGTATATGTGAACTCGACAGCTCTGTAAAAAATACATTAAATGTATAAGCATTCGCTTTCGGGATCTATCGTGTTAATCAGTGTCTTGAAAACATGACTCTTACCCGTTGTCAACGTTAGAAGTTTTAGGAGCTGTAAGTAAACACGTCGCAGCGTGGGTCTCATTAAAGGCGTGAGCCATCTGATTCAAACTCTGATTCTCTCGATGCTGCAAATCTAAAAGTATATTTAATGTACCTACGTTATGTGTCGTAGGCAATAAAACGGATTCACGTATGTGTGTATGAACGCCTTACCTTCGGAATTCTCTCTACAGAGTGAAAGTGTGCGAACGTGCGTGCTTGTCTGTAGCTTTATAAGTCACCAGGGTTACTGCCTTTTGTTGCAGGGCGCGTCAGTAAGCGTGACCCAGCGAATATTGCAAAGTTGAATTAAAATGTATTACCTACATCAGGGCCTCTATCTGATGTGTCTGCAGAGGCATGCAATGTCCTCATCTGGAGGCATGGGTATATTCCAACGTATGCACATGTGCAGCATAGCGCAAGTGACAACAATCGTACCCACTTTTCAGGACTGTACTTTAGTAACCCGGTGGAGGACACTGAACCTTCCCTTGAGTAGTCCAAACATGTGTTCAATGCATGCCCTGGTCCTTATGTGTGCCACATTGAAGGCTGTCTCCTGCAGTGTACCAGGGCTCCTCGCCAGTGTTAATAAGGACAGCAGCAGCAGTTAGCCTGAGCCACCTACAGAAGGTAGGAAGAAGAGTGTTAAACATTACAGTTTTGCTTCTAAATGCTAATTTCATTCACTATTCTTCTGGTGGCCTTGGTGTGCTCAAATGTGTGTAGGGCTGTCTCTCTGTACTGCATGGAGGTTGAGGGGTTGTTGTGGCTGTGTTTGGGCAAATGCAGGAGTTTGAAGTATGTTCTCAGATGTCTCTGTGCCGAGTGTTAGTTGTATTATGGGCCACGTGGAATATGGTTCATGGGACTTGTAGTTTCCTCTCATATGAGCTCATGCCTGTCTTCAGGTGTGCCAATGTTCGGCATCATCATCAGTGTCATACTTAGCCAAGAGCCAGGTTCGATGTTCTCGTGTGTGTCCCTATATGCAGGGAGGGTGCTCCTCCTCAGGACCATGGAATCACGTGTGGAACCTGGGAATCATGCTCAGCATTGGCTGATGGTAAAATCTGCATCAGGTGTCATCTGGATGTTCATGGAATGGTACTGTTTACGATTGCTGTATGCAGGCCCCACTGCCTGCGGGCACCAATGCCACATGTGTGCAATCAAGTGCTGCAGTGACATTAGGGAAATGGCTGATGCTACGAATCTTGCCTTGGCTGCATGCACATGGGTGTGGGTGGTGGGAGCGAGATATATCGATGGGCATGCCTCATGAGCGCATCCTGCACTTGCACCGGCACTATTGTGATTGTTGGCTGGGACATGCCAAGCAGCATCCCCACTGTCTGCTGGAATGCGCCTTTGGCACAGAAGCGGAAGACGGACACCAGATTATGCAGCGCTGGGATTGCAGTTCTGATGTGTATGGCGCTCTGAAGATGGTGTTCCTGTCCAAGCAATACAGCAAGACCACTTGTCATTCAGTCAGAGGCCAGGGGAATGTATGGGCACGTGGTATGGGTGGCCTCCGCAAGACATATCTCATCCATCTTTGTACTGCCTGTATCCTTCCATGTAGTGGCCTTGCATGCTTCTGGGCTCAGTGTACAGAAGCAGGTTGTGGATGCCGTAATTCAGTTCTGGTTTTGGCTGCATGTGGCTTGGGAGTGTGTTGGGGAGGGTGTGGGCTTTAAATAAACTTTTGCAGGCTATTGTTGGCACCTGTGCTTGATTCACGTCACCTGGATGCTTTTACCTCCACTTTTGGGTGGAGGTAAACTGCACTGCATATTTGGTGGTATTTCTGCAGTAATTTCATTTGTAATATGGCGGAATTAGCATTTATGTTTCTGGAAGTAATTCCGCAGGGGCTAATTCTGCCAATTGTTTGAGGAATTTCCGCAGGCAGCAATTCAGTGAAGTGGTAAAAGAGGCGGTAAGAGATTTACTGCCAATGTTACCACATACTGCCAAACTCGTAATGAGGGCCTAAGTCCTTTAAAATTTACTTTAACAGAACAAAGTTTTCATAACCAAATTAAAAAGCAGTGAAGCAAAAATTAAACAATGCATAGCTGGTCTTCAAATGTGTTTAGCTTAATTCCCTGTAAAACAACATCAAATAACATCAGGGAAATGATTGGTCTTAACTTTTCTGGAAGGAAACAAAAACGATTGTTCTAGAAAATGCTCAAAAATATATCATGGCTGTCATTCAATATGACAGTGAAAGTTTGTATATGAAAATGTCTGCCCTTTCTTGGCAGGTCAGCCGCACTGCCAGCAAAAACACGCAACAGCTCAAAGGTTGTCTGAGACGCTTCATGCGCGGATCCGTGCTGTCTGTCTTGCTGCTTTAATAGCAAAAGCAATATTTCTCAGTGAGTGACAGCCCCAATGAAGCACCCCTCATCCTTCTCGAATTCTTTCATCTGAAAAAGACCCTAAAAGGCAGTAAAGCGCCCACCCCTCTGTGTTCGGAAACATATATCATCCGATTTCACAATCAAGCCTGCAACACACTGACCTTGACCCGGGAGCCCAGAATGAGCATTGACCTTCCTGGATGCATGGCAGTGGGTGCAGCTTCTTGGGGGCCGTAGACGCCACCTCTGCTTCTCTGATCTGAGCAGCGGGTAGGCAGTCTCGTTACTTGACCTTCCTGGATGCATGGCAGTGGGTGCAGCTTCTTGGGGGCCGTAGACGCCACCTCTGCTTCTCTGAGCAGCGGGTAGGCAGTCTCGTTGCTTGACCTTCCTGGATGCATGGCAGTGGGTGCAGCTTCTTGGGGGCCGTAGACGTAGACGCCACCTCTGCTTCTCTGAGCAGCGGGTAGGCAGTCTCGTTACTTGACCTTCCTGGATGCATGGCAGTGGGTGCGGCTTCTTGGGGGCCGTAGACGCCATCTCTGCTTCTCTGAGCAGCGGGTAGGCAGTCTCGTTGCTTGACCTTCCTGGATGCATGGCAGTGGGTGCAGCTTCTTGGGGGCCGTAGACGCCACCTCTGCTTCTCTGAGCAGCGGGTAGGCAGTCTCGTTACTTGACCTTCCTGGATGCATGGCAGTGGGTGCGGCTTCTTGGGGGCCGTAGACGCCATCTCTGCTTCTCTGAGCAGCGGGTAGGCAGTCTCGTTGCTTGACCTTCCTGGATGCATGGCAGTGGGTGCAGCTTCTTGGGGGCCGTAGACGCCACCTCTGCTTCTCTGAGCAGCGGGTAGGCAGTCTCGTTGCTTCGTCCGTCTCGGGCCGGGCTGACGCCATCCAGCTGTCAGTCTGATGTCAGTGGTCAAAAACTATTATACCAAATCGTCCGATTTCCTAATTTCGTCAACTGTCATCTGGTGGCGAGGGATGCGGAAGTTATTAAGGATGCTCAACGTGCATCCTGCACCCCTCATGTCTGCTTTCCAATCCTGACTGCCGTTTGCTTCCCAGCGTCTTCCTTCTTTGGTTTGGCTTTACCTTGCATTTTGATTGGCGGCATAATCAGCCGCGAGGACAACCTGTAAAGTGTGGATGTGTAAAAGTGTCTGCAGACTTACATACATGCTATATTCTGATTTCTTTCTTTCTGGCATCTTCCACCCTCCCGCCCCCCCTTACGTCATTATATTTTGTCACAGACCTCTGTTAATCAGAATATAAAACACTAATAAGCACATACAGCTAAATAAACACAACGTATTTATTTTGTTTTATAACGCCCGCGCTCAGTGGAAACTGCTTCAGAGCTCTGGGAAGGGGATTAAGGTTGGAGAAAGGTCAAGTGAGACCACAGGAGGGTTGGGTAACGAGGACTTTATTCAAGCACGTTTTGAGGATGCATTACCAAATTCCAATGACAAATTGTCAAGGCATAAAACACCGAGGTGGTCTTCCAGCCCTGGCTGTCTTCTAGTGAGCAGTAGGTGGTCATTGCTTAATTTGTAAAATAATAACTCCCTGCGCTCAAATATTTTCTTACACGCCCATTGCACGTAAGGATGGGCGGCTCCCCGCCTATTTGCCACCACACATGGCTGCTCCCCATGCTGTCAACATATATGGGGTTAAAGCTGCAACTTCCACTGGGTTATTGTGGTTGATGGATGTACTCTGTCACTATGGCAGATCTGTTATTTACAGATGCCAATCAAACACATTGGGCCTCATTACGAGTCACCCGGTATGGAAATAACGGTGGCGTTAAACCCGCCGCCACCATTTTTTCCATACCGGGTGATTCGGAATCCTGCAGGCGGAGGTGTCATTCCGGCCAGGTCGTACCTGGCGGGTTTAACACTGCCCGCCTGCAGGCGGACGTGGAAACACCGGCATCATCACGAGATGGTGCCAGTGTTTCCATGGTCCCCATTCCCATTGAGTCCTATTGGACTCAATGGTAATGGGGATTTACCGAATTCCGCCTCCGAAATTTCCTGTGTCACCGGGGTTGTAATGCCCCGGTAATTCCAGGAATCATGGAGGCGGAATGGTAATATGAGTCCGGCGGTAACCGAGCCATAAAAACCGGCAGGTTACCGCCGGACTCGTAATGAGGCCCATTGTGTATAGGCGCTTTATAAATAAACAATCAATTCAATTCAACACACACAGAAAATAACATGCTAGTCGTATCTTGGCATGAGACACGTTTGTGTGTCTTTAACCACCATCATTTGCATTTTGCACTGATTCTATAGGTATTTATTATTTGAATGGCAGTTGAAATAATAAAGTTGCCAAAACACCACATTATAATCACTTGTGTATAGGCACGTTATAAATGCCATATCATATCATATCAAACTGTCCCTGGGCCATTAAGTGCAGGTGCTCAGAAATAAGTGCCAGGGCTGAGCCGTGGCAAACACCCCCACACATTAAGCATTGCTTTTTCCTGTGTGTCCCCTCGTCGGATCCTGGGTGCGTGTAGAAGTAAGATTCTGATATGATACTTATATGAAATCAATCAGAGATTTTGGGATGGGAGACTATTAGCCATTCTTTAAACACACATTTGTATATCAGGGACAGGCCTAGTGGTAGATGATTTCACAGTTCTAGCATTCATACTGCAATCGCCTTGCCCCCATGTCTAACGCTGTAGAAGTTTCATGTTACTAGCAGGGTCATGTGTGTCAGACCTATTTTTGTTTGACGTGTACATTGCACGTCCAAGTCCAGAGTCTGCCGAAGACTGGTACTCATACAGGAAGGATGCCACAGCAAGGGTTGTTGTTGTTCTCCATATCTGAATTAAACAATGTGTTAGGGAGATTTCTCTTAGATCCTTTTGCTAGGGTTAAGAATGACCAACTAACTTGGCTTTCAGTTATCCAAGTTATAATGACTGTCCAAGTGGTCATATGGCCGAGCAGCCATGGCAAAATCTTTGGAAGGAGGATGACGATTAAAAGGCATAGTAAACACTTTTCATAGATATCCAACAATGTAAGAGTCCTCACAATTCATTTGCAAAAATATATATTTTAATGAAAAGTTGTGAAAAGAGAGTAACCAAAAATATACAAGTAGATCGTAACTTTTAAAAATAGAGTACTTTCAGAAAACATGGCCCAACATCGTCATCAAAGGGTCCAATAGTCTAACGAAGTCCAACAGAATTTTTGTGAGACTCAGATGCTTCTTTAGCATTAAAGCCCCACAACCACAATACACAGTTGATTCCCTTGAGAAAGTAGCTTGCTACGATTGCTGTATAGGCACCCAATGTTAGTCAATGTCCAGTGCACGCGTATGGGTGAAAGTGTAAGGTCACAGAGTCTCTGGTGCCAGAGGAGTTGCAGGAAGACCCAGAAGCGGAGGAGGAGATTCCACTGAAGACGTCCAGTCACCAAAGATGATTCACTGGCAACTGCAGACTGGAGCACTGATGTTAGCAGCTGGAGGATTCATGGCACAAGCCTAGAGGGCTATCCGCTGCAACAGAGGCTCACTACACCCAATAAACAGAAGCAAGGCCCACAGATGTGCTAGGCAACCCCAAGAACATGCGAGGCAACCCCAACCCCATTGTTGTTTAGCGGGAACTGGGCTGCCAGGGTGCAAGAGCAACCAGAATCTGTGTGGTCTTGGGTGGCTGAGAATAAAATTGGCATGCCTGGACACTACCTACAAGATATCAGATGGAGCGCCCGTCTTCGTTGTCATTTTCATGAGTGTGAACTGGGCAGGCTAAATGGACCTTTTGCTCGAGATACCAGGAAAGTTCCTGCCAGAAACCAGATTGAGCGAGCAACTTCATCTTGTCCCTCATAGTGATTTTTGTGAGCAGGAACCAGGAAGCATCTGACTGAAAGAGCAGCAGGATTCTGTGTGCTCTTGGTGGCCCTTGTTGTGATTTTTGGATATGGTCCTCCGCTGCTGACGCTGCGCATCCAGTGGTGAATTGCAACCTGTTTGGTTGCTAAGTTGTGACACTGATGAGACTTTGATTATCTTTCTTCGTTTGATATTCATTTTGGAAGTCTCAGGGCTCTCAAGGCTCCACCAATAACTGGCACCTTTTTGGGGGGACACAAGTGTCAGCAAGGAGAAACAAAAATTACAGAGTCATTACCTCAATGGGATTCACTGGTGTAAAATAGTCCAGAGCATCTAATAAATCAGGAAAAAGTTCAGAGGCTATCAAAGTGGGCACACATGGTGCTTTCTACCTTACACACCTGAATAAAGGAGTAAAGAATCTCCCAGTACTCAATTGCTCAATTGAGCAAAATTATTCTAATAAGAACAGAAAGACCCATGAACCTGAATGTCAGCTGTGAAAAATCTAGCAAACCCCAAACACGGCGGATGTTTGCAGACATGTTAGGCTATGTTATAATTATTTGTAGAGCACAAACCCATGCCCTGATGGGCACCAGGCAAACACCCAAGTAATGACATATGATATTTATAACGCGCTTAATATTCAAAGGTTTCTAAGCGCGGAATCAGGGATCGAACCTGTATTGCTCTGTGTCGTCTTGCTTCCAAGGCGAGCACGTTGCCCCTGAGCTATCCTCTCGAGACTCGGAGGCTTTAGAAAGACCGTTTCAGAAAAAGAAGATTAACATGGATTATTAATTGATAAATAGCAAAAGAGTAAAGAGAGAAACCCGTTTGGGGAACAAAAAGATCTTCAAAGCCACTCTGAAAATCAAGTGGTCATCAATGCTTTTCAGATGCTCATGGAGATTGTTACAGCAACAAGTGACCTGAGAAGAAAACGAGTTTTCACCCCACTTGTTGAAGTGCAAGCACGCAATCAGAAAAAGGTGACACTAAGCATAATGTAGAAGATTACAGGTTATGTAATGGATGAATGTGTAAATTCAGAACTTAGGAATGAAGGAATAAGAGGCCCAACGGGTCATAGATAGGGACTTAAATGCAATACTCTTATCAAGTAGCCACCAATGTAGTTGTTTCAGAGTGGGAGAGATCCTACCTCTCCAGGGGGAGTTTTCGAAGAATTCTTGTGGCTAAGCCTTACATCCTTTGTAGTTTTTTAAATAAACATTTAGGAAGGCCCAGGTAAATTGAATTACAATGATCAACCATGGGCGAAATGAAAGCATTGACTAGATTTAGGGCCAATAGTCCAGAAATACTTGTGGTAGCCTCTTGTAGAGACACAATTAAAGCAGACTGCACATCTTCTGGGAGCTGGAAACATACCGACATACTCCTTGGAGGTCAGAAAACCTGAAGAGCAGGAGTACTGGGACATGTGTGAAAGATTCTCCCTCCATGGGAGGCAGCATCTTCACGAGCCCGGCAGAAGATGTTATGCAACAATACTACTGCAGTAGACAGTCAGGGTCGGTATTTGCCAAATAAAAACTCACCAAGCTAGGCTATTAGCTCACCTGACTTTCTCCATGGCCCCCTTTACAACATAATACAAACTCTACAAGAAGAAATGAAGGGAAAAATGATAGATACCCTCTCCCAGTGCCATTCCAATACACGTCAGAACTAGTTTTACAAACTGGGGAAGGTTGAAACGACAAATAAACTCCCTAAAATGGAAGTGGTCCCATGTTGCAATCCAGAAGAAAAGGCAACAGAATAACTGCTGGAGCTATAAACGTTGGGCAAATTCCACAGGCACACAACAGCAACTCAAATTACACATCATCTACTATATACATATCAGTGCAGAAGATAGGTGTCACAATGCAGTGGCAACGATGGAAGTTATTACGCTCCATTGTGCCATCATGCTTACACCAATATCTTTACGTAGCGTTCTAGTTTAATCAAGATGGTACCCACATCTCCCACGTAATCACGGATGTCGCGGCGTTCGCTACGTTGAAACCCTTGTACACTTTCCCCGGTAAAACGCTAGTTTTCTATCCTACTTGTCTTGGCTCTTTTGTATTTTCGTAGCTTCTTTAAGCTCCGCTGCCTTATTTTTCTTGTTTTGCTCATCAGTACGTGTCCTGCCATGCGTTTACCTTCAACTGCCCAGGCCTTGCTATTTGTCCTTGTTCCCATTTATTTTCTCTTCCAAACTTGATCTCCTGCTACCATTACCAAATCCTGTTACTTTCAATTGTGATGTCAGTGCAGTGCTCTTACCAACTGCCACACAGACGTCCATCTGTATCCTGTGTCTTTGGGGTTTTTTGAGCTTTGCCTTTTCCCCAATTTCGGACTTACCTTCCAGTGGCCTCAGTTGCCAGCCTGTTCCATCAGGCAGGGACAGTATGGCCCCAGGGAGGGACTGTCCATATCTCTTCTAAATGGGTACTTCCGTAAAGAAGAAGGGGACAGGAAGAGAAACATTCAAGGACACTGCTTCAAGGAAAGATTTCATAACATGTGAAGAATTTAGCCTTTCTGCTGAACTTGCGAGTTTGCAATGCCAAGAGAAGGATCTCGTAATGGAACAGATTCAAGAATTGGCGCAAGCAGTTCAAGTCTTGACTATGGAAGTTCAGCACCTGAAGGCAGAGAAAACCTCACTCAGACAAATGATTACTGCTAGGGACGCACAGGAACCGAATTTGCCTTCCTTGGGATTGGTCTCAGGAAAGTTCAACGGTTCCCATAAGCAGGTCAAAGAATTAATTGACGAATGGGAAAAGCCCTTGCAGGACAAGTCTGCAGTTTTGAGAGACGCAGGTGTTTGGCGGTGAAGGGGTCTGCGGCATAGACAGTGAGTGCAGGCAACTCACCCTCCTGTCTGTGGCCGCCAGGTAAGAAGTTGTGGGGAGTTAGCTTGCTCTGCGCTTCTTAACCCCTCTGACTTGTGCCCTTCTTCCCTGACTTGCATCCCCTTGCCCCCGAGACCTGCCTCTCTGCACATGCCCCTAGGCTGGGTGTGCCCCCTTCCCTGTTAATCCCTTCCCCCATGGTTCCATCGCACTCTTCCTTGCGTTGTCTTCCTCGCCCCTTCCATCTTTGTCTTCCCGCCTGCGCGTCCTCTACCCGCGTGGCTCCCTTTCAATCCTCTGTTCATGTGTGCTCCACGCCCCTTCCATCCTTGGCTATGCTCACAACTGCGCATCCTCTACCCGCTTGGTTCCCTCACAATCCTTGATCGTGTGTGCTCCTCGCCCCTTCCATCTTTGGCTACACTCATACCTGCGCATCCTATGCCTGGGAGAGTCCCTCACAATCCTTGATCATGTGGCTCCTCTCCCCTTCCATCCTTGGCTACGCTTGTGCCTGCGCATCTTCTGCCCGCATGATTCCCTCGCAATCCTTGATCGCATCGCTCCTCGCCCTTTCATCCTTGGCTACACTCGTGCCTGTGCATCCTCTTCCTGAATGGTTCCCTCACAATCCTTGATCATGCCCCTTCCATCCTTGACTTCACTCGCTCCTGCGTGTCCTCTGCCTGCGTGGTTCCCTCGCAATCCTTGTTCGCCTGTGCTGCGTGCCCCTTCCATCCTTGGATACGCACGCACCTGCGCGTCCTCTGCCCATGTGGTTCCTTCATAATTCTTGATTGCGTGTGCTCCACGCCCCTTCAATCCTTGGCTACGCTCATGCCTGTGCATCCCCTGCGGGTCCCCTGCTCCCCCTGCAGGCCCCTTCCCTCCCCTACTGCCTTTTCCCCATCCCAGCCCTTGTTGCTACTCTGTGCTTTATTCTGCCTTTTCTGCTTCTAGGCCCCCTTCTGCTTGACTGCACTGTTCGTGTGTCTGCTATCTTTGACTGCTGTATACTTGTACTGCCTTCTTCTGTTGTTTTTCACTCTTCTCCTTAGGTTCCCCTGACATTGTTCTGTTACCTAGCCCTCGCTCTGCCTGGTTGTTCCCTGTTGTGTTCTTTTTCTTTCAGGTTCCCTCGTTCTTATTCTGTTAACTGTTTTGATTTTCACATCTACAGGATTGGTCTTCTTTTTGTCTCATCAAGCCTATCGTGTATTTTATTAATCTGTCTATTTTACTAAGTCTGGTAGGAAGAAGTTCAAACAGGATATCCTGGTCTCCAACCCAGGCCTCCCTATCGCTGATACCTACAACATCGCTTTCTCCAGACAGACCCTCACTGACATCCTCTTTGTCGTTCCTTCGCCAGAACTATGGACTCCACATATGGTATCTGTGCTCTCTCCTTTTTCCTCCTCTCCCATTAATGATGGCACCCGGTGGGAGGCCCTCCTAGCCCCCTTCCACTCCTCTAAGACCATCATTAATGTTTCCTTAAATGGCACCATCTTGGTCCAAGGCCCTCAGGCCAACCTCCTCCTCTTTGATAGATGCTTCACGCGCCTCATCAATTTCCTTTCTTCTCCTGCTGTCACCTTCTTTTCCTTCTCTGGCTCCTTTGCCTCCACCCTCTGCCACCTCTCTGGCACCTTCATCCTCCTCTTTGGCTACCTTGCCCTCTCCTCCTTTCTCTTCTGCCCACCCTCGGGATCCTTCTACACTTCCGCAGGGCATACCACCACTGAAGTCTTTCAAAGGTGACAACCTTCTCCACATTGCGACTCTTAACACTCGCACAGCTGTCAAAACACTCCTCTGACATCTGCCGTCTCCTGGAAGAACTCAACCTTGATGTTCTTGGTCTAACCGAGCCATGGTTCATGGCCAGATCTGTCACAAGCTTTGACACTTTCCTCCCTGATGGCTACAAGATCCTCTCCGTGCCCATATCCAACCATCCCGGTGGGGTATAGCCTTGATCTCCCCAGAGTGGATCCCTGCCTCTATCATTCCTATTCAGGTCTTCTCCTCCTTTGAATGCCTGGTCTGCAGGCTCTCTATCTCTCCTGGAAGCTCTCTCACTGTGGCTACTATCTACCAGTCACCTCGTCAGGTAACCTCCTTCCTCTCTGAGTGGGCGGACCTCTCCTCCTCCCTCCTGGTCTAGACTACTCAACTCCTCCTCCTCGGAGACCTCAACATCCACCTGGATACTTCCTGTCCCTCCTCTGGACTCTTTTGCAACCTCTGCAATTCTCTTTCTCTGTCTATTCTTCCCTCTGGCCCGACTCACTCCGCAGTGCACACTCTGGATGTTCTGATCTCTTCAGGCCTCCCCCTCTTTAACCCTCTCACCACTCCTCTCTCCTGGAGTGACCACTTTCTCCTCTCCTCTTCTCTCATCTCTCTCTCTCTCTACTGCTTAGGCCGAACCAACCCCTGCACTGCCACCCACCTTCTCAGTCATCCGACCCATGAAGCGTGTGTCAGTGGAGGCTTTCACCACCACTTTCTCTCCCCCTCCTGCACCTCTGACTGACACACATCCTGACAAAGCCATTGCCAACCTCCATTCTTCTATCTCTGACACTCTTGATGTACTTGCCCCATAGTCTTGGGAGAATAGCTCAGGGGCAACGTGCTTGCCTTGGAAGCAAGACGACATGGAGCAACACAGGTTCGATCCCTGGATCCGCGTTTAGAAACCTGTGGGTATTAAGCGTGTTATAAATAACCTATCATATCATATCATAAGGATCCGCCTGAAGCACAAAGCTTGTGCATCTCTTGGTACGACTCAGACCTCGTCACCCTTAAAAGCAAGTGTAGGGTGGCTGAGAGGAAATGGTGGCCATCGTGTGCACCCTCTTTCCAAAGGCATTATCGACTCTCTGTCCACACTAAGAAGAGAGCTCACATCCAATCCTGCATCTCTGCGGCATCTAACAACTCGGCCAAACTCTTTAAATTCTGCAAGGAGCTGGCCAATCCTGCTGCAATCTCTACTTCTCATGTGCCCACCCAGGCCCTAGCTTCACATTTTATCTCAAAAACCCAGGACATCCTGTCCACCCTCTCTTCCTCTCCTGCTTCTTCCTCTACGTTTTCCTTTACCTCTGGCCTTCCTGCGGCCGCCTCTCCTCCTCCCTTCTCTTCCTTTTCTTTGTTCACCCCTGATGAGGGTTCTAGACAAGTCCGATCTATGAAAGTCTTGTCAAAACAGGTTCTTCTCTGTACATCCAAAGCCATCAAGGTCCATATTGACACTCTCGCTCCAGCCCTGCCCAACTTCTGCAACCACTCTTTCGCCACTGGAACCTTCCCTTCTGCCATGAAGCACACCCTTGTGCACCCTCTTCTTAAGAAACCCTCAGCCGACCCCTCCTGTCCTGTTAACTATCGCCCGATCTCCATTACCCGTTTTCTGGGCAAACTCTTGTAACAGGCGGCCATCTCCCAGCTTAACCTTCAAACCAAATCTGTTGGTTGCCTCAATGACCATCAGTCTGGATTCAGAGCAGCCAGAAGCACGGAAACTGCTCTCCTGAACCTCTGTGAAGACCTGCTATCCAACCTGGATACTGACCACCCTTCTGTCCTCATCCTACTCAATCTCTCCTCTGCTTTTGATACTGTCAACCATGCCACCCTGCTCACCTGGCTCTGTGATAACCTGGGTACCACTGATAAGGCCCTGACCTGGCTGACCTCCTTTCACTGTGACCGACCCTCCCAGGTCCAACTTGGGTCCTTCCTCTGCTCTATTTCTCTCACTACCTGTGGTGTTCCACAGAGGTCTAATCTTTCTCCCTGGTTGTTCAACCAATACCTGCACCTCTCGCCCACTGCATAGATCCTGTCTGCTCCAACTTTCGATGCTATGCAGATGAAACTCAGCTCTCTTTCAGGCTCTCCTCAGCCGTCTCTTCTTCTTCTCTCATCCCAGATTGTCTGTCCGCCATATCAATGCTTCCAGTCCCTGGTTGAACAAACATGCTGCCTTTATGCAATCCTTGAATGAAATGTTTGAGAGGCCTGAAATGTCATATTCAGCATTTGAATCTTTTTTGGATATCCGGCAAGGCTCATCTGATGTCCTAGCCTACATCTTATAATTTAAAAAGGTTATGGCAGAAGCCGGTTGGCCTAAGACTGCTTAATATAACATTTTTAGAAAGGGTCTCAATGGTGACATCAAGGATGAGCTGGAAAGAACACTGCACCCTATTTTGTTTTCTGACCTAATTTCCATGGTTCTCCAAATTGAATTTCTCATGGTTGAACAGAGGGATGAAAGAAAGAAAACAAGAGGATCTTTTATCAGGTTCTGGACTATGCCTCATACTCCTGTGGTACATACTCAATCATCAGATGAACTTATGCAAATCGGAAAAGCCTATTGTCCCTTATCCCCTTCCGAAAGGAAAAGAAGGAGAGATCAGGGCTTGTGCCTATAATGTAGATCAAATGGAAAGATGTTAAGAGGCTGTCCAGATGTACCACCCTGAAGACTGGGAAATGACAGACCCCAAAACTAGATGGGACAAAGAGTCAGGGTTTAATCAATAGTCCCACTGTTGTGTCTTTGATTTCACCTGAGGAGTTTGATTTTTGACTGATGGTGCTATGTACTCAACTAAATATCCCTGACAGAATCCCTATTGAGGTCCTAGCTTTACTCAACTGTGGAGCCGCAGGACCTTTTATGGACACCCTATTGGCAGAAGAAAGGAAGATAACATTTACTACCAAGGTAGAATGTCAACCTGTGGAAGGAGTCAACGGTAGGCCTTTAAGTTCTGGTCTCATTGACCGAAGGTCTGTTCCTATATCTGTTGGTATCCATAAACATCAGGAGTTTCTCACTTTCGATTTCATCCGAGTAGCACATTTTCCCATCATATTGGGTATTCCCTGGCTCTGCAGACACAACCCTTAAATAGACTCGAGCTCCAATACAGTTCCGTTTACCTCACGTTTGCTCTATGAACTGTTTTGTAACACATCCTTCAGAACGACTAAGCGTTGCTTCTCCACAGGATCCTGTTTCCTTTGTGGTCATCCACTGCGTTCCACCCACCTATTTGGAATATACAGATGTTTTTGAGGATATAATTCCTAGGAATCTTCCTCCACATCATCCTGAGGACTGCCAGATGTATACTCTGTTCATGCCAGAAAAGGAGGCACTACATTCCTATCTTGACACCAATTTACAGAATGGTCTGATAAGGGAGTCCAAATCATCTGCTGGTGCTTCCTTGTCCCAAAAAAGGATACAAAGGAAGTAAGACCCTGCATTGATTATAGGGGTTTCAACAGAATAACTTTCCGAGACAGATACCCAGTGCTTTTGATTAAGTACATCCTAGAGGCTGTTCAAGGAGCCAAAGTCTTTACTAAACTACGAGTCTGAAGTGGCGATGAGTGGAAGAACGTCTTTAGGACCTCTTTTGGGATTTTGAATGCCGGGTCATGCCCTTCAGACTCGTCAATGCCCCAGCGATCTTTCAAAGGTTCATGGACCAGGTCTTCCTTGACTTTTTGTTTCATACTGTCATAGTCTACTTGGACGATATGCTTGTTTACTCAGTAACCAAGGCTAAACACCAGTTGCATTGGAAGAAAGTCCTCAACCGTCTTCGACAGAACATACTTCTGGTCAAAACCGAGAAGTGCACTTTTGTAGTTTCCTCTCTTTCCTATCTCAGGTACATCCTTTCTGAGAACAGCGTTGAGATGGATCCACATAAGACTACTGCCATTCTACATTGGCTTTCTCAAGCTTCCGTCAAAGATATCCAATGGTTTTTGGGGCTGGTTAACTTTTACCAACGGTTTATTCAGGAATTTTCCAAAATAGTTGTACCAATTACTACTCTACTGAAGGAAAATGTGTGTTTTACATGGGGAAAGGAGGCAGAACAACCCAACCAATCACTGTCATTCATAGTGGAGACAGATGTGTCCTATAATGCTGTAGAAGCTGTCCTCAAACAGGTTGGGGTTGATGATCAAGAACACCCGGTGGCATATTACTCAAGAACGTTGACCTCCAGTGAATCTAATTACTCTGTGCTCGAGAAGGAGCCTCTAGCTATTCGGCAAGCTTGTGTGGAATGGCATCACCTTTTACTAGGCGCCAGACTACCATTCGAGATACAAACTAATCCTAAAACCTTAAGGTCCTCCAACAAATGGAATGCAACAAGAGTAGTCCAGCCCGTTGAGCTTAGTTTATTACTCAGTACGACCTTTTTCTGACCTATCTTACTGGCACACAAAACATAATTGCGGCCAGTTTGTCTCACAGCTTAATTGTCAACACAGAGTCAGTTCCCATGACCGAAAGGATTCTCCCAGAAAAGAGGTTTCTATACAATGTGAATTGATTCCAGCAAGACCTTCGAAAGTCTTTGCTTGGCTACCAGACGGAAGACACGTGAACCAAGAACATGGTCATGACCTCTTGTTTTTTGGTGACTGCCTCTTTGTTCCTGAATCATCCTTACAATCATCCTTACAAAGTAAAGTTATGTCCTGGTTCCATGATACCAAGACAGGAGGCCATAAGGGCATCGCAGATACTATAGAGAATGTTTCCCGCTCTTTTTGGTGGCATACCCTGAAGAAAGATGTACGATTATACATGTCTACATCTCCTATCTCCAATAAAAACAAGTACTCCACTGCTAAACCATTGGGTACTCTCCATCAAAGTCCTACCACTATCGGTCCTAGTTACATAATTCAACCATTTTATCGTTGATCTTCCACCTTCCAACAACTGTACTGCTATAATGGTAACCATAGATTATTTCAGCAACATGGCACACTTTAACCATTAACTGGCATTCCTTTGGCCCCACAGAAGGCTAATGATTTTCTAAAGGAGATCTTTAGGCTTCATGGCTTACCGGAAACCATAATTTCCGACAGAGAAACTCAATATTCCTCTTGGTTTTGGACTGCACTGTGTGACCAAATTGGTATAGAATGGGCTCTTTTGTGTTGCTATCATCCTCAAACCAATGGCCAGACTGAGAGAGTCAACCATACCCTTGAACAGTATCTCTGTTGTTTCACCACATTTAGCCAAGATAACTGGGTGAGTCTGTTACCGACTGCGGAGTTCACATATAATAATACCATTCATACCACCACAAAGATGGGCCCTCCCTTTTGTGCTATTGGTACACATCCAAGGCCTCTACCATCTTCTGTTGTACCTCCAACCAGGATACCAACCATTGACTCTTTCATTGAGAACATCTTCAGGAACCAGGCTGGCGTATCAGAACGAATAACAAAGCAAGTGTACTAACAAACGGTGTGCCGATCAACACAGAAGAAAAGACCCGGACTGGTTAGCAGGGGACAAGGTTTGGCTTTCAATCAGGTATTTACCTTGTTGGTTTCATCCTTATAAATTTTTACCATGGTGTTTGGGTCTGTTTGAGATCAAGGACAAGATAAACCCTGTAGCCTCTCGGCTACATCTCCCATCTTCTTGGAAACGCATCCATCCCATTTTTCAATCTTCTCTCTTGAAATCCTGCATTCCTGCCCCCTTCTCGAGAATCAAAGGAAAGCAAGTCAAACCTCCTACGATCAATCTGATAAGTATGAGGTATCTATGATATGCAATTCCCGCTACCACAGTGGAACCTTACAATACCTTGTATACTTGAAGGGTTATTCTTTTGCTGAGCGCACCTGGGAACCTTCTTCTCATGTTCCTGCCCCTGTCTGCTCCAGCAATTCCTTTGCCAGTTTCCTTGGAAACCAGGAGCTGGCCCCCAGAGAAAGAGGGGAAATACAGTCACAAGGCAGCGGCACTCGGTGTGGCGACGATGGAAGCTATTACGCTCCTTTCGCGCTTACTCTGCTACTTTCGTGCAGCGGTCTAGTTTATATCAAGATGGCACCCGCATCTCCTATGTAAATACAGATGCTGCGGTGTTCGCTGCATTGAAACCCTTCTAAACTTTCCTGGGTAAGACGCTAGCATTCTATCATACTTGTCCTAGCTCATTAGTATTTTCCTAACTTTAAGCTCTGCTGCCTTATTTTTCTTGTTTTGCTTATCAGTCCTTGTCCTGTCATGTGTTTACCTTAAGCTGGCTAGGCCTTACTATTTGTCCTTGTTCCCATTTATTTTATTTTCCAATCTTGATATCGGCTACCATTACCAAATGCTGTTACTTTCAATTGTGATCTCAGTCCAGAGCTCTTACCAACTGCCACACAGACGTCCATCTATATCATGTGTCTTGTGTCTTTGTTTTTTTAGCTTTCCTTTTTCCCCAATTTTGGAATTACCTTCCGGTGGCCTCAGTTGTCTGCCTGTTCCCTCAGGCGGACACTGTGTCTACAGGGACTGACCGTCCCTATCTCTTCAAAGAGAGCACTTATGCAAACTACCTGTAACAAAGTCCCCTTGGTTACACCCCATGCCGTCAAACAGAGGAGACAGCTGGGTCTCACTGGTAGTCTTCTAACATCTCTCAGATATGCATGGCTTTCAGGACACCAGGAAAGAGAGAAAATATATCCTGACTTATGGAAGTGAGACTGTCTTCAAACTAGAAGGGTCAATATGGCAACAACTGGAATTGATATTCTGGAGAAAGGTTTTTGCCCTACCAGCATCATACCCCATGCCACGTATTCGCTATGAAATTGCCACTCAGTCCTTAGAGTCAATTGTACTCTGGAAACAGCGTGACCTTTTCAGGAAAGTGATTAGTGAAGAATGTAGACCGGCAATTGACATACTTCATTATAAGCTCAAATCCAGCAATCACACAGTTTTAAGTGCTTGGAAAAGAGATGCAGAACAAAAACTACAGGTAGCGGATATATCATTGAAAATGCTAAAACAACGTCCGCAATACGCAAAAAGGCATAACCTGCAAAATGATTGGATCAAGACTATACATCTTGAAGCCCGATACCAACTGCACCTAAAATGTGAATGTGAGATAAGACTGATTAATCAATTACCAAGGTATCTCACAATTTTCCCAGATCAACAGATACGAGACACATTTCTGAGGCTTCGCCTCAATCTGCTGGCAACTAGAGAAGTTTTGTCAAAAACAAAGCAACTTCTGATAACTTTACGATCTTGTTGTTTTTGCCAACAAACTGAAAATGTTGAATCAATGTATCATATAATAATGGAGTGTCCTGCATTGACGGAGAAGCGAAACTTAGTCAGGGAGATGTTCATGATACACAATGCACAAATGAAACCAGAGAAACAATGGACTCAGATTTTGCTGGACAACAACAAAAAACTGGTCTTCACGATTATTCAATTTTGGAATAATATCATGACGATATATAGAGATAAAGTACTTAATACAGATAACAACTGATCCGGAATGTACATAAAATGAATCAGTGAGGATTTGCTTTTTGATCTGTCGGATGCTGCTGTGCTGAGTGAACAAATGAGCGAGGTTTCTGCAGTGCACAAGGCGGCTTGACGGGTCTGCGTGTACACATGTACGTATAACGTCTAAGGTCCTTTCCTTGGATTCTCACAGGAGGCACAAAAGATTTCAGCTCCTAGAGGCTCTGTAACTGCAGTGTCCCACCATGTGAGACGATTCTGCTGGGCCCGCGCTCGTGTCTGCTGGCTTGCGGCGCCTTGCCTGTGCCCTGCATGTATCGCCTTAAGTGATTCTAATACAGGCGGCTCCGAACGGTGAACAGGGTGAGCGGCTCTTACTACCATCATTTCTCTGGTCGGTCCTTCTGCTTTCTGCCGACTTGCTGCGGTGTGTTTCCTCCCGTGCCTGAGGCAAGCGATAAGTGAAGCAGAGGTGGAGCAAGACCTGCATTGTAAATAGAACCCAGGTAGCTGTGCATGATTATTTGTACTCTCCTGCCCTCTAATATAGTGTAGCTAAGCAATACAGAGTTACTGGTTGCTTCGTGACTGCTTATATGCTACACACTGATTTGCTGCTAGAGTGCTAGGGGATTCATATATATGCCTAATGAAGCAATAATAATTTAACACTATATAGAGAGATTGTAATATGTGTTGCACACCCCAATTGAACAGTGGTGATCTGCCTGTGCTGGTGTCTGCGGATATTATCTTTGAGCCAGCCCAGGGTTTCTATATTGCCTAAGGTGCTATTTATTTGTTGGCGACTGCAGATTATTTTATCTTTGAGCCAACTGAAGTCTATAACTAAGCGCCTGGAATTTTCTAAGAAGAATCGCCAGTGAAACATTTATTTAACCACAGGTTTGGCCGGAGTATGAAACTCAGGAGTAAACTTAAGGGGGGGGGGCCCAAAAGTGGTGTGAGTGAAACGGATACTGTGGAAATCAGCACGCTAACGACTCTATCTAAAGAAAAAAAGATCACTGACTTCTTTGGTGAACAAACAGCAATAGCTGTAATACATGCTGTACCAGAAACAATTTCTGCCGCCCGAATGAAGTGACATGCACATCAGCAGAATTTGATGATAACAAATAATTATTAAATTTGTGTTATAGCCTTGAAAGTCAATATTCAAATTTAGAATAGCAGAAAACACCTGCGAATGATGTAATGCTTGGAAATAACGTTGCTATTGACTTCTGTACTTCTACCAATGTACCAGATACACCATATGTGCCGGCCACCGACAGACTATCTTGCTCACCATGTTTAATTGGTCTAGTAGATGAATCATTGGAGGCAAACGCGGAAACACAAGATAATACTGGTTCTGATACTAGTCATAAATGTGATAATTGTAATGTTGACAGATGTCCACAAACTTGTGGAACCCTCCCGTCACTCGCACACCCTCTGTGTTTTGACAAAGTCAACTAAAGATTGTTTTAACAAAAATGATGTTTTACACTTAAGTTATGAAAAAAGTTCTGACTCTGATCGTTTATCTAAAGCAATTTTGTTCAGTTTATACAAAAATATGTATGAAAAAATGATGATTCAAACATTAAAGTATTCTGATTCACAAACAATGTGCATTTTTCAAATGTTGTAACATTAATTATTTGATCACAGAAGATTAGTCAAAACAATTTCATTCATTGTCAAACTTGTGATGAGTGTCCATTCTTAATTAAAGTGTGATTATGCGTTAAGTATTAAATACTTTAATGTTTGAAAAATGCACATAGTTTGTGAATCAGAATACTTTAATGTTTGAATCATCATTTTTTTCATACATACTATTGTATAAACTGAACATAATTGCTTTAGATAAATGATCAGAGTAAGAATTTTTTTTTCATAACTTAAGTGTAAAACATCATTTTTGTTAAAACAATCTCCAGTCTCTTTAGAGGAAATATTGTCATTTCGATTGGCGCTGAAACCAACCAATCATAATTATGATTTTCTTCCAGCCAACCATGTCTGCTGTCAGGCCAATACTTTATGTGAAATTATCACTAGCCTTTGTCAACTCCTCCATTTCCCAACGGATTATCCCTGAGGCTATGAAAACCTCTGTTCTGACGCCCTTGTTGTGTTGAAAAAACATCTTTGGATCATAATATATTACAAAATTATCGGCCTATTGCTGGTCTCTTATGGCCAGCTAGGATCCTCGCCAAGGGGGTCACATAGCTGTTGCAAATATTAGTGGAAAAGAACCATATTCTGGATTCTTTCAATCTGGTTTGAGGCCATCTCACGCAATGGAAAGGGGGCATATAAATGAGTGGGATGGCATTCTGAAATTTGCAGTTGAGGGCTTGTTAACCCTGTTGATTCTGCTGTACGTATCGGCAGCATTCAATACAGTCAATTTTTAAATATTACTGTCCAGGGAGACGGACATTACCCATGTATCCCATAAGTCCCTACAATGGTTTACCTCTTTTTTAGCCAATCGAACTCAACAGGTCAAGATTGAAAACTTTTAATTTGACCCAATTCCTGCCGCTTGCGGAGTCCCCCAGGGTTCCTCTCTGTCACAGCTACTTTTCAACATTTATATTCAGCATCTAATATGCATCTTCTCTAAGTACAACCTTCACTACCATTCCTAGGCAGATGATACACAGATCTACATGTGAGATAACAACTCTTTTGATTCTCTTCAGTGCATAGTGGACTGCACTTCGTGAGTCAGAAATTGGATGGTCTTCAATAAATTACAATTTAACCCTTCCAAAATGGACATAATTCTTCTTGACCCTAAGAATGCCTAATGATTCCTCAGGGCTTCCACCTTGGCTTATGTTATCCAATTTCCCTTCATCTTTCTCACAGAAAGCAAAGAATGTTGGCTGTATCTGCAACTTCTATGGTGGGAAAATAGTAAAGTCCATCTATGACAACTAATCCTCTCTTCTTTTCTGGTGGCAGACCGACCAGCTGTGATTGATTAGCTGGTTGATTTATTCTAAACTAGATTATGGAAACAGATACATAACTTCTATGACTATAAAAGATGCAAAATACAGCAGTGAGATTGATGTTTACTGTTTAAAGTCCCAAATTCAGCATCTATTTCACAATACTGCAGGTACATTCATTAGCTGCCAGTAAGGCAGAGAATCATCATTAAAGTTCTTTGCCTTATATTCAGTCACCTTAATAGACTTGCTCCAGCTTAATTAACTGCAAAGATTCAACTCTATCTCCCGGCTTGACCCCTTCGATCTTTAAATCACTACTTGTTAGTGGTACCTGCCTCCCACGTTGTTCACAGAGGTGATAGAGGTCTTCAGTTCTGCGGTCTCACCTTTGGAACTCACATTCCACTGATCCGAGATTAATTTCTAGAGATATGTCTATCTCTTTTTTCAAAAAGACCTCAATGCCTACCTTTTCAGGTAATGGACGTCCGCCTTTATTTCTATACCTCCCATAAGTGATCTCATGTACAATTGAAATATATTTACATCTGTGCCCAGATTCAGTTTGATCTTGCACTCTCCTCACTTTGTCATCAGATTTGCACCTGATAAATAAATAAACTTAAACTTAATTCTTTCCCTTTCTTAATCAAAACCAATTTTTAGCAAAAGAGGGGCATTTTCCATGATCAAGTCTACAGTGTACGAAGAAAGTGCAGTGAACACTGGTAATGTTCTCCTTAGTTTGCGAAACAATTTCAATATAGTGAATATATTTCGACCTGGCCACTCTGACAGCAGGTATCATTTCCAGAAGCAATAATATTATTGTTCTATTTAGGAGTAAATACCTCTCTGTACCAAAAAGGGCAGTGAGAGTTAAAGACCTGGAGTATGGCACTTAAGCTGCAATGGTATTCATTTTGATAGTGAGTTTCTTTTGATTCTTTATATCATTTTCCCCATGGTTGCCCTCTGTAATAGATTAATTATTTTCTGTTTCAGTGAGTCCTATTGATTAATGCCAAGCTATTCACTTCGTCTTTGGACGAATCCGGAGCTACTTTTTCAGGTTCTCCTTTGGAGCTTATTTCAGGTTCGAAGACCCAATTATTTAAAGCAATCAGTTTTTTGTTTGCTTTATATTTTTTACATGTTTTTGTTTTTGGTGTATATAGTACCAGGTCATATTGTGTGTCCTCAAATTCATATAATGAATATTGGTGCATAGCCATATAGTTAGTTGGTATACATCCCTTATTTTTTGTGTCTGTTTTCAACTCCTAGCTTTGGTGTTATCTTTCCTTCAAGAGTGTCTTTGACATTTTCCACACTGCGTAATGACTGTCGGGCTCTCAACACAATTGATGCTGGTGCACACCTTCAGAGGTCTTTCACCACAAGAAGGTTCAGGGCAGTAGTGTGACTGGCAGAGATGCAGGTCTTGTTCGAGTAGCACACCACCCTCAATGGGCCCGAGGCTTATATAGGAAACGGAGCTTGCCTCTGCCATGGATACTTAGTGTTCAGCTCACTTGTGGAGGGCTTTGGAAAGTCAACTCTCGGTCCAACAAAATGTTTCCTTAGGTGTTTCTTCCAAATTGAATCTAAGAAGGGATGGGAGACCCCTTATTAAATACAAAAGAGTCTACAGGTGGCTGGACAAAAGCAAGCCTTCATTAAGGCTCCAATCCCTTTCTTGGAAAAAGTGGCCCTTGCCTTCTGACATCACACCCAAAGTGCCTTGTTTAGAGAAGTGGCGGGGACAGGAGGAATGAGAGGTAAAGAGAGAAAACAAGATGGTTGAACCTTCCTCCAGCTGGTCTGAGCTCCCTCTGCCTACACTGACCCCCATTCCCTTGTAAATAGCATCAAAGGCCCTTTTGGTATGCAGCACTCTGGTGTGAGACCAGTCCTTTTGGAAAGGTGAGCCCTTTGATTCCTGTCCTCAGGACAGCTTCCTGTGAAGTGGCTGTCTCACTGGAGAGGGTGTTACTTACCCTCACAAAGGATCAAGGAGAGGCAAACCCACAAGGATACAGTCTTGCTGGAAGAATCAGAGACAGCCTGTCTGGAGGAAAATACATATTCTTCCACAGCGGAGCGAGGCTCACTGGGCTGACACATGTGCAATACCACATTGATGTATTTATGATAATTATGTGAAAAACCATCCACCAAACCCTAACTCATGTATGACTTATATTTAAAGTTTAATGTGCCATCTGGGCAGTAGACGCATAATTATTGGGTCTGGGCTATCACTGCAGCTGTCAAAAGGGCACCTGTGCCCTGAACCTGCTCTGTTCCACGGTAAAGCAGAGTCTGACGATCAAATTACTGATTCAGCCTGGTGCAGGTTTATACTATGCTTTTGGCATATTATATTTATTGAGCGCAGACCTAGCTTTGAGAAGCAACAGAGCACTTTACAGAGGTATAGACCAATACAGATACACAACAGATCGCTTTACAGAGGTGTACAACATTACAGATACATAACAGAGCACTTTTCAGAGGTAACAACAGAACAGATATACAGCGGGGTGTAGGATACAGAGGGGAACAGAGGAGGTGTACAGCTGTACTGGGTGGCAGGGAGCAGAGGGGCTACGTGATGGTCTAGGTAAGTGATAGAGGTCTGTCCCATTGTATATTTTTCCTGCTTGTTTAGAGCCTATTGTTATTCCTAGAACAAGAGCTGCATGGTCACTGCAATTATTAAAAGAAGAGCTAAAGAGATGTACCTTTTTGATTAGACAATCATTAACAACAAAAGACGTCTATATTGCTCCCTTTCTCCCCATTTTCCACGTGGGCTCACCAGCACTATCTCATGTACTTCTTCTTACCACAAGTCATGATTCTTAATGAACGTGGTACATTTTATTCCTTGCTCTAATGCTATTGTGATACAGCGCCCTACCTTGATATCGAAGGTTAGTGTCTGAGTGTGTGGTGTTTTCAACTTGATTTCAGTATGTTTTAAAATCACCTCGTATAAGTAGCATAGCTCCCTAGTTGTCCCATGGCCATTCTATTTTACTCTCTTTGTTACAGCCGTGTTGTTAACTGTGTATTTGCCGCCCGGAGGGTCAGACAAATTAAACAATTACTTTTCCTGTTTGAGTGGTGTTATTCTGCACTGAGATTCGTGTTGCACTAACATGGTTACTCTTTTCTATGATAATATGCTCAGTAATGTTATATTTCTTGTTGGCTCATATTATAAGTGAGCTGGAGCAATGCGCCTGTGCTGTCTTAAATGCCCATCTAGCCAGTAAGAAATAAACATCAATTGCTATGTGAATAGTTAGCCATGTTTCCTGTAATAGATTGATATTACGTTCCATTAATTTATCAAGCCCATCGGTTCTGTGAGTGTGGTGGCCTCTCATGTTTCCAGGAGAGAATACTGAGCCAAGGGATGGAAGGCTCAGGAGCTCTACTTGCACTCACGTGTAGTCCTGTACGCAACCAGGACCATGCATTAGGAGTGTTTGCTGCATGTTTCTGCACTTTTAGAGTATCAGCAAGTGTAATACATCATCCAATATGTTCCAATGTATCAATATTTTTTCAGACTGTAGTATGGGTGGTCTCTCTACAAGTAGTACTTTGAGCCTCCGAACTGCACTGTTAACTTCCATTTATCCCCTATTTAAATACTGCATATGGTGCTATGCTATCACTCCCAGGGCAGGGTGACATTTTCTTAGATAAATTGGGTGAATTTTTTGCCACAAATGCCCTCAATTACTCTGGACTCCGTACTTTAGAATATTTCAATATATGGTTTTAATTTTCAGACAATCATGACACCATTAAATTAACTGAGTCACTTCACGCACATAACCTGTTGTCCTCAACCCATCTATTGCCGGGCGGAGTTTCCCGCTTCTGCAGGGGTTTTTTAGGGCAGTTTCTTAGGAAATGTTCTGAAGAACTGCAGTACACGCACAAATAATTATTTCTATGCTTTTCTCTCTCACTCTTAGACAATGGACCCCGGACCGCCCCAACCTTCATTGGCTCAACGTCCATATGCAGGGCAGCATAATCCTCCATTAGTAAGGAGGATCTTTTTCTCGCTCTTCTGGCGCCTATCTGCAGGACCATATCCAAGAGCTCTGCAAATCCAGTGGGTACCACTGGAACAGTGGCTAGCGTGTCCTTCAGCCCTTTGTAGAAAACTGCTGCCTTTTTATCCTCAGGTCAGTCTGTTACAGCCGCCAGCTAGTTAAACTTTGTGAGATACGTCAGTAATGGCAGCGTCCCCTGTCGTAAATTAAGAAACTCAAGGTTAGTGGCCTGGTCTTGTATCGTGTTTTGAATATCCTGTTTATTGCCGTGATCAATGCATCACAGTCATACAAGACGTACTTATTCGATTCCAGCAGGGGATTGGCCCAGGCAGCTGCTGTGCCAACAAGGTAAGAAAGTAAAAATGCTGCCTTGGTGGTTCAGTCTGGAAATGATGCCGGGCGGCATAAGAAGTGGAGTTTACACTGGTTGATAAAGTCTGATAGGACTTTGGATCACCATCAAATCTCTCCGGAGGGGACAGGGGGAACTGAGTGGACATTAACACAGGGACCGGATCCTGTCTAGGTAACGGGTAACCAGAGCCGAAAGCGGTTGCCCCAACCGGGCCTTCCCCCCCCAGAGGGTGCACGCACCAGATCCTGGAGAACATCAATCCAGTGGCACATGGCATCGTGTGCAGTGGTCATGTTGTTTCAAAGATCTGTGACCAGTTGCATCAATGCTGCCAGAATGTCAGAGGTCTCCATCATAGGCTTCTGATTCCATCACAAATCTGATAGGCTGCAATTACGCACTATAAGAGGCGATACTCACCAGGTAAGGACAGACCAAGGATTCATCAACAAGCTGGACCTGTTAGGTCCAGGTCTCCTCACCAGAGGGAGATTCCCAACGATACACCCCACTAGCCTATGTAATTATAAGAGCCAGAAGAAGAGATCGCGTGAAAGAGCATGTAATCCAGTAACATGTAGGAACACCAAGCTGGGACAACAGGAAAGGAACCAGTATCAGTGCAGTGACTGGGTCTTCAAGTATGAATACTCAGTGTCCCCCACCTTTGGTCTTCCTCTAGGAGAGACCAACAGCAAATACCCATTGATTAGCCTTACACTCGATGGATACTAATCCAGCTCTATAAAGGACAGTACTCTAATTGGAAAGAGACAGGGATACTTACCAGTGAAAGTGCCAGGTGTGTCCAGGTGGATCAGGTCCAGAAGTACAGAGGGTAAGGTGATGGGGGAAGGAAATGAAGGTGGGAAGGTTAGTAAGGGTACTACACCTGGGCGGCACGAGGGATGCACTAGATTCGGGTTGGTTCAGAGTAGCTGATTTCAGCGTAGCGTCCAAAGTTCTGTGCAAGGAATTCTTTGATATAGATACAAAAGTAAGTAGGAGAAGAGGAAGTAAGGTGTCTCGGAGTGAACCTTGAACAGCTATGTCTCCTTAGGTAAGGTCTTCCACCCAGCAGCCATTCTAGTGGAAAGAGGAGCTCCGGTGAGAGTAATGGTCAGAATAAGGTCTTCCACCCAGCAGCCATTCTAGTGGAAAGAGGAGCTCCGGTGAGAGTAATGGTCAGAATCAATAACACATGCTTACCGACATTACCGCTGAGCATATGCAGTGCAGAGAACGGTCCGTGTCAGAAACGATGCGGGCAGACAGCAGGGACCAAATCGGCAGGTGTAAGCAAGTCAAAGGCCAAATCCGTGTTTGTTTTCTTGCGGGCTGGGGGGCACCGGTTCCTAGATGGGGGAGTTGTGACAGAAAGAATGGTCAATTATGGGAGGATTCTATAAATATTTGGAATATCCAGGAAACTTTCCCTTATCCAAGCCGGATAGGCAGGGAAAAGAAGATCTTTGAGTGCTCAAGAAATTCACAAAAATATTCAAAATTGAAGATGGACATTTTGTTAGGAAACACCAATCTCTTTTTTTTATTAGTGTGTAATGGTGGGGTGCAAATCCACAGTCCCCAGCGGAATGGACAGGCCGGGAAATCCCACGCCCAATAACAGAAGAGTCAAAATTATTAACAATCCAGATAAAACAGTGACAGCAGCAAATACAAAACGTCTCCACGCTTTGATCAGGCTTGACCTTGATAACGTTTCAAGAATACAAAATACGTCACAACTGATGTCACGTTATATTCTTGATTGTGTCGGGGAAGCGGCCTCTTTGACTGTTCGTTCTTTTCATTCTTTTTGTGTTGGCTTCACACGCTGTTACTACGTTGTTGAGGTTATTTTCCATTGATCTCGTCAAACGCTGAATGCTGAATGTTGAACGAGCGAAGATCGGAGAACTGAGAGAACGGCCTGACACTGCAGCCTTATACCGCAGTCTGATAAATGACTGGTGATTGGTCTAACCTATGTCTAACCTACGTGTGCTGGCGACTTGTTGGTGATCTGCCCAGACTTGCGCAGCGCAGGCCAGTCTGGCGGTGAGTTACGGAGTGATTTTCCGGCCGCCTCGTCATAGGAGACTGCAGTCGGCTGGAGCCAGTGAGCTTTGCGAACCCTGTGAGACCCTGTGGGAGTCGCCCCATGACTAGCCGTACCTGCAGGGAGCTTGGGCTCATTTGTGGGGCAGTCTGCTTGGGTTTGGGCCGCGGACATTGCCACTTTGGTGCAGTTTGTTCTGGTACTGGTACTGCAGTTTGTTCTGTCCTGTGAGGGGGACGATGGTACCTAGGCCCCTCAAGAGGCATGGGTCGTGGATCGTGCATGGGCTCCACACTGGTGCTACATTGTATACTGTAAATAGTGCAACCGTTGGGTGACTGTTGGGTATTACCCTTTGAACCCTAATTAAAAACGGTGCTCAGCATACTCTACTTGGATTGTACAAAATCTTCTCTGATTTTTAAACTTGGAAATGGGCACCAAAGGGGGTCAAGCGAAGAAATACAACTTGTGCAGCGGATCCCTCCTAGATCACAATAGGTGCCCTTAGTGGGATGGATCATCCGGGGGATCCCCAGGCTCTTTAGGAGCCCGAACCCCAGCAACCATCTTTGAAGACCTGTCAACAACCTGACTTTGAGGGTGAACGCACAAGTGCATGTGCATCCAGTCCTCCATACCCCGCAACCGGGAGAGACTAATAAAGAAAACCAATCTGAAATAACACTCACGTGGAAACGAGGGCTAGAATACACGGGTACTACAACAAAAATCCCAAAAAAATCAAGGATCACTTTGGGAGAAAATCGGCACCGAAGCATGAATGATGTAGAGGAGTTATCACCATTGAGCTCTACCCTTTCTGTCCAGTGCCACCGAGGGGACACAGAACTTGCCCCTGAATGGGGAGGAGCAGATGTAAGCACAGATATAACAGCAAGCCATTCAATGGAAGACTCAGACTGGCCATTGGAGGCTCAGGACATTTAGTCCCTTGGCCCGTTGGAGGAGCAAAGCAGAAAAGATAACTCAAGTGAGAAAAACACCTCAGTAAATGGCAGTCTGCCACAGGAAAATCTACAGGCGAAGGAAGATAGACTATCCGCGTGGAATTTAGTACTGAATTTGCTTGTCTCTGTCTTTGAATTATTAAAACAGGAGGTGCAAACTCAAGCAGGAACACTATTAGAATTTATGAAAGAAACAGCCAGCTGTCTGTGACTCAACTTTGGCAGGAATTGGCAATGCCATTAATTCAATACTAATTCCTTCCATTAAAGACTTGAGACTGGAAGTGACAAAGCAGGGGCTAGGCATCTCAGCAGTCCAAGGCTCCCTCAAGTGAAGAAGAAGATAGACGAAGATATTGGCCGAGGGCTACAAGAACTCTTGCTCCATCTAAAATCCATAAGGTGTGAAGCTGAAAAGGCCGAAGTCAAGGGGAAGCAAGAGGAGGTGAACCATCCATTTGACGATACACCCCTTTCGGAGTCTACCTTGGAGGAATTTAGAAGGCTGGCTTTTGTCGTAGAAGGGGGATCTGAAGTGAAGGGAGAACTCCAGCAAATCCCTACTGAGACAAAACAACCAGATAGGGGAAAAAGGAGACTCAGATTGGATAGAGGCGAGTCATCAAAATCATCAAAGAAGGAGGAGACTAAAGAGAAGAGACACTAAGAAAAAGAAACAACAAATGTCATCACCAATCAACAAGAAAGAACTAAAAAAAAAACATGCAAAATATTAAGATCTCAGAAGCAAACTCCTTCCTAAAGGCAATATCACTACCAACAAAAGAGGATTCAATATCGGACAAATTGCAATCTCCACCTGTAGGATTGGAAAAAATATTAAGGCAGGAAATGTAACCTCCACGGAACGTGGAGCAAACAAATCAGATAACCCATGACAAGACAGAAGGGGAGCCCCGATAGGAGTGTCAACTAAGGCAATTGAGATCATAAGTGTCAGCGTGGGGCAACAAACAGACTGGTGGCCCCAAAATTCTATAGACCCTACCAATCAGCAAAGTGACGAAAGTAAAAAAGTTGAGAAAAAAACAGAGCTGGATCTGCAGATTAAAAATCCAACCCCGGGCCAGTCAGCCATCCAGGCTACAGCTCCTCCGTGGGTGCCAATCTTTTTAACAAAGAAGTGCTTTATTCAAAAGTCTAGCACACGTATGAAACCAACATCGTCAAATACACAGGGAGAGAATATAAAGTAGCACCAATCTTCCTGCAACAAACAAAAAAAGCAAAAATGGTGGGGACTGAAAGAGCTAAAACCACCCAGGTCATAGAAGGTCTACAGGTGCATGGGAAGCTGTTTGCTGTTCCAGGGAATGGAAATGGCATATGCAAGTCAACAGAGATTTTGCCCTAAAGGGCAGCACTAGCAGGGAACAACGCAGTATGGAAAGTGAATCCTCCTCCCAGAAGAACAATGAAGATGAAACATGGGCCTTTGCCGTTCCAAGAGTTTGGCTCAAGACTGTAACAAAGAACTCAAAGTTTAGATCTCTGAGTAGAAGTGTGATTTTGTCACACTTCAAAAAAGTATCAAATCTATATTTGTTTTCCTCAGAGGAATTTGTGCATTTTGCCATTGTTTATAATGCCATTCTTGTGGAAGTAGGTTTTACCGTTACTAAAGCACTAAAAGCTGTTCTTGGCGCTGCAAGAGATCTTGAAAAACAAGGTTTAATGGTGTTTTCATCATCTCCAGAGGAGACTGAATGGGAAGGGGGAGGAACACGGGGCCTGGTTACTCATGAGATTTTAGGATCAAGCGCAAGTGCGAGGGATGCAGAAATGCATACTAAGAATAATATTAAGCAGGGAGCCCAACAGGAAAAGGTCCTAACCCTTCTTCTGGAAATCTTGAGCCAAGTTCTCCAGAAATTAGGAGTGGGAGCTCAATCGTTTTAGTAAAAAAGAATGTCGGCTTGTTAGTTAGAACACGCAGGGTATCAATAGTTTCAAATCTAAGGAGATGAGAGAACAATTATTTGGTAATAATGACATCATTATTTTTCAGGAGACCTGGCTAGTTAACCCATTGGAAATTGAAGGGTTCACATTATTTTCCCAACCTGCACATCAAAAAGCTAAAGGCAGACCATCGGGATGTTTATTGACGACATTCAAGAACTCAACCTGCAAAGACTCAGATTAAATCTTTAGTAATAAAATGGGTATTCAGGCTTGTAGAGCCCATATAGGCTCAAAGCCATATTTCCAGTTTATTGTCATTAATGCCTACTGGAACCCTGCCTGTATTAAAATTCAAGCCTTCTTGATGATCCCATCCTCATTGCTGGAAAAAATAACAGTTGAATTTAGGGGAGACCAAATTATATTTGCAGGGGACTTGAACACTCAGTGCGTTCATCTGCCAAAGGAGCATGAAACGGAGAACTCTCAGAGAGATTCTCTGGCAGGGGGAGAAGATGGGTGGAATTTTTGAAGGAGTGGGGACTTGAAGGAGAAAATGACAAATGGGTTGGTCGTGGGGGACATCCCAGCAGCCGCAACTTGGTGGGGGGGGGAGTCATCATCCATGATTGACTACATTTTCCTGTCATCAACCCTGTACTCAAGTTGCTCCTCGCTGAACGTTAATTTCGGAGGGGGGGGTGACCACGCACGACTTCAGTTGCTAATCTCAGACATGCCCATCACAAGGCCAGATAGACAGATTCAGGAACTGGTAGTCAAGAGGGGAAAAGTAAGACTGTCTAAATATAAATCTGAAGTGCAGTATTTAAATAACAAACTATTAAGTATCTCAGATCAAGTGCAAATAGAAAACTGCCAACCGGATACATTTGTTAAATTCATCTGGTCCATCTCCTCATCAAGTCCAGCAAAAGCGAGGAAATTCCTTTCACACTTCCATACTTTCGATGAGGAAACTTGGAAGGAAAAAAAGACTTTAAGACAAAAACTTCGCAAACTGAAGAGGCTGAACCTATGTCTAAAGTCTTATAGAATAGAGGCTAAGAAAATGACCTCTGAATATAAATTTTGGTCAACAAGTCGCAAAATGGCACGCCTTCAACAGAATGGAGAGTTGATGTTGACTATTGTAGGTAAAAATAACTTGTGACTTTTGGTCAATTATCAACCAACTAGAAGCACAGCCTAATAGTGTCCAGTGTAATCTTGTGGCAGAGACCAAATGGATTGAATATCTGACAGAGCACTTTGAGAATCCCTTGGACAAATCTATACCCAGGAGCTTTAAGGGCCCATGGCAGTTAGACTTGTTGAACTCATATCCAAATCATCCTCTTCCAGAGTGGCCGGCCCTAATGGGCTGATATATCAAGCGTTAAAAAAACAACACTGTCCTATGGCCTAAATTGTTAAATTGCCTCTTTAAAGAGATTCTTAGGAGGCAGTTGTTCACTCCATCGTGGAAAACTGCAATAGACATTCCATTTTTCAAGGGGGGTGATCAGTCATCTATGGCAAATTACCGCCCCATCGACCTCCTTGCCATCGAGAGCAAGCTTTTCATGAAACTGTTGCTAAGAGATCTGGAAGTCTGGGTAGAGAGAGCACATATTCTATCCAAATTCTAGACTGGCTTTAGGAGAGGCCTATCCACTGCCTTGAATGGATTGGTTCTGAACATCATTAGCGAGAAAGCTGGGAGGAAAGGAGAGCCAATGCTGTATGGGGCGTGTGTGGACCTCTCAAAAGCTTTTGATCAAGTAAACAGAGATCGTCTTTGGGTGAAGCTCAGTAGGTGGGGGTTCCCGGAAAACATCTTGGCAATGCTAGTAGAACTGCATAGGGACACAACATTAATAGTGAGACTCGACGAACAAGGGCATCTGTCCGAGATTATTAAGGTGGAGAGAGGGGTAAAACAGGGTTGTTTGGCGGCTTCTCTTTTTTTTATCTATATCTAGCAGACATAGGAACATCCCTAGAATCATCAGAGTTGGCCAATCCGGTTTTGAATGGAAGTAAGATCTTTTGGCTGGTCTACGCTGATGATATTGTTCTGTTGGACAAAACAGCAGTGGGGCTGCAGCGTCTCTTGAATAAGTTGGGGGACTATGCCAAATTAAATGGTCTTTCCATTAACACAGACAAATCAAAAATAGTTGTGTTCAGACCACCAGAAGGTCGGTACAGTACTCTCAATGGCTTTTGGAAGGTAAAGTGATACCAAGGGTCGAGGAAGTCATCTCCCTGGCTATGTGATGTATGCATCTCCATCGATAGACCAGGTGGAATTGGCTGTTAATGATAAAATTACACAGCTGATACCGCAAATGAAAAAGGTCTACTTTAAGTACTGTAGATTTTCATTAGTTCCACTGGTCAAATATTATGTGGCAAAGGTGGTCCCCATGATTCTTTATGGGCTGGAGGCCAAGCTCCTACTTTGGAAGACCAACTGGCAAAGATCGGAGTGTCTTATTGGGAGAAAAGTCCTAGATCTACCAATGGGATTGCCAACCTCTTGCCTTTGATTTGAGTTGGGGTTGAAATCGTTAAGTTCCTTGGCAGACTGGAAACTGGTCTCGCTTTATTGGCTGATTATAACCACACAGCCCCAAACACTGTATGCAGATAGAAAGGGCCATCTGGAGAGCTCCAAGTTAATGGTTCTATCTGACTTGGAGACTAGGGTCAGGGAGTCACTGGGGAAGGCAGATACAGAGTCGAGACACTTTCTGCAAACCCCACTAAAGCTAAAAAGGCTTTAGAAAAGATGGACTGGATTATAACAATTAACAACATGCCTAGTTCAGCCTTCTCAAACCAATTCTTAGTGGTTGACAAGAAATTGGGGTATCTCCCAAGATACTTATTGAAATTCCCTGACTGGAAAGCTTAGAATTCGGTTGAAACTGATCCACACTGCAGAAGTTCTTACCAGATGGGGACAGGGCGAGTTCACCCACATATTGTGAGGATATATGTAAGAATCCAGCAAAACAAACCCTAAAACATCTTCTGATGGATTGTGAGGGGCCCTGGCTGCGAAGAGCAGATATGTTCCCCAGATTTGTGCACATAATTGATGGCATACTTTCAGATATTTTCTGGGATAGACTGATCCCCGGGTATGAAACAGCGCTGACAATAAAGACGGTACAGGTACTAGAAAGAAGTAACATTATTACTTGAATCTTGCACCCTTCTCTCCTCTTTCTAGCCTGTGCTTGTAATGTTCCCCCCTTTTGTTTTGTTTTCTGCCCTCAATCGCTTAAATGGAATTTATAGGTTTGCATGGGAATTGTTGAAGTTTTCCTCTTTTAATTTTGAACTTTTCCTCTTTGTTCCTATATTACGAGGTTATTTTATATTTTGTCATATATTTTGTCAATTAAAATGAATAATAAAAAAAGGGTTTCCACATACATCTGTTTCTGCGCCACAGGAAGTATCACTCAAAACTTGTTTTTTGCATTTTCTTGCATTATTTTGCATGCTTTTTTATTTTTGGTTAAAGCCTATGTTGATGAATAATAGTTTCTATATATCTGTTTTTATTCTTTGTTTGTAAAAGGTTTCTTATAACCATATGCAATAAAAATAAATAAGATCATAAAAACCTATGGGAAGGAGGGATTGGTTAGGGGAATCATCTATATGTGTAATGCATAGGTGTTAGTCTTCTTGTTGGTTATGCTTTATATGATGGCTCCACCTGAGACCACCTCTAAATTGATAATGTGAATACATGTCATCTCTACACTACTTGATTGGTTAATGCAACATTTGCAAGACAGCATCATTTGAGAATTGTGATTGGTTGGCATTGGCTTTACCAACCTTGACTACTTGGCAGGTCTTCAGCACATGAGCAACAAAAGTGGTGTGGGGAGTGGCACAAAGGCGCTGTTTTTCCCAATTATAAGACACCATCTCTGATTTCCTAGGCCACAAGCCAGGACTTTTACCATTGAAATTGGCTTTGTCTTGTAGCTTTGCTCTGAGAATTTCATGGGAGTGAAGGCCTTGGTCTATCTGAGTTTGGAGCTAATGAATAGTGACTGTTCTCCAACTATAAATCACATCTGACGAGACCACATTTTGGATTATTCTGCTCCTCTCCTACTAGGATTTTAGCCCATATTAATGCATGTGTCCTAACCCTTCCTATTCACTAGAGGCTTGTTTGAGGTACTTCTTCCAATATTAAGCCTTAATTAAAAAGCATCTTGTTTTCAAGCGTTGTTTGTTACTTTACTTAATCTAAGAGAAATGTGCTAACGCTTGGGAATTATTATCATCAGTTCCCTTCAGTGCCAGTCCAAACCTCCCTTTTCTAAAGTAAACTTGGCAGGGGTTGTGCAGATATTGTCTGGTCAGCTCAGATCTGTATTTTGAGCTGATTTCAGCGAGTCAAACCTTCCTGCAGCTTCAAGGTTTCTTCGATGCTTCTCATTCACTCGTACGTGGCTGCACCCTCCTTTTTATCTAAAATGGTCACTCGTTACTGTTGCATTTCTGCGCTAAGCAAGCTTTATATGTATTCTTATATGTTTTGCGTTTCAGCGTATACATTTATTATATGTCCTCTAGTGTCTATTGAATGCAGGTAGCATTCTTTATGTCTAAATGCAGTTTGACCTAGTGTCTGTGTATCTTTGTGATAAGTGCATATCTGCTTTGTGTCTAATGTGTCTAGGTGTTACAGTTTAGCAGTGTTGTTACATTGTTTTTATCATCTTTTGGTTACAGCATGTTCATTTCTTCTTGAGCTTGCCGATTCATATCTTCTTCGATTGATCCAGGATAAGGTCAGTAGGGTTGCCTTAGTAACGCCTCTCATATTTGCAATATGGTGGTCTAGATGGGACGGATGCCATAAATGATAAACTCCTTTCCTTTCTATGATGTAGAGGCTGGGCAGGACCCAAGCTATGAATGATGGATTCATCTGCCTCTCAACAAGTGGGTGGTACCTACTTCATTCTGAAGCATGATGTTAAATCATGCCCATGACGCAGTAATAGCTGATCATCACAGTTTTCAAAAGAAAATGGGACCCTACATGAGGTTGCTTATTGGCCACAAATGGGTCAAGATCTAAATACTTTTTAAAGGGATGTCTGCCATTTGCTCATTTCAATTTGAGTCCTCGCACTCACAAAAAATGAAGGTATGACATTACCATGGTCTGATCTTCAGCATGACTTTATTGGTCTGCTGACTTATTCTGCACAGTGGGCTTCATTACGAGATTCGCGGTAAAAACCAAACCTTACCAGCATGGAGGCAATAACGCGTCCCTGTAGCACTGACGCCGCTAACAGAGGCCGATTACGAGAATGCATGCACGCGCGTATGACCCTAAAACCCCCGTTAGCGGCATCATGCAAAGCGCTGATACCTCCTCCCCCTTCGTCCAACACTAAATAATGGGCACCGGCAATAACGGACATCGGCAATAACGGGTCCGGCAATATCGAGCCCGGCAATACCAGAACCGGAAGTAACTTCATCGCGCCGGAACGGGAAATGCAACGGCGGCCATCTTGAAATACACAATCCCTTACAATCCTCCAGATACAGGACCTAGATCCACACACCACCAGCTATATCTGCAGCACAATGCCTAAAGCCATCAAAAAAGGTGCCTCCCGCCAGCGAAAGGTACACTTCTCAGAGGATGAGTTAAATATGCTGGCAGACACTCTGGCCCAGAATGGAGAAGTGGTATTTGCAGCAGACCTCAGGCGACCTGCCCATCTAAAAATAAAAGAAATATGGGAGGGAGTGGCCCAAAAGGTCAGTGCGGTCAGCACCACCCTCCGCACAGTCAAAGATGTTAAAAAAGGTAGGATGACCTGTGCCACCATGTGCGCAATATCCTATCGGCAAATCGGAGCCAGGGTCAGGCTACAGGCGGCGGGTCCAACTCCCCCATAAAGCTCACCCGATGAGAGGAAACATGTGCCAGCACGATTGGCATGGAGGCCATTGAGGGAGTGGGAGACATGGAGCGTGGAGTGCCGTCATCGGCAGATGGAGGGGAGTGTCCACACAAACCACTGGAATGCAAAGCATGATGATGGGCCACAAATGTGACAGTGACATGAGCCAATGCATGGGCCATCACACACACATGGACACATCCCTGCCCAGCATGCCAATGCCAATGCCATACCTGAGACACACCGCACAAACAGCGAAAAGGCATGCGTCATACTGCATGCAGTCCACAACACAAAGGCATGTCATACAGCATACACCACCTTACACATGAGTGAACCAGACATATGCCAGAATAACCCCCCATATAGTAAGCAACCTGTATGTCACAACTCCAAGACAGCAAATCATCACATGCGTATAACTGCACTAATACCAATGTATGCATGATGCATGTACAACCATCACTGATGCTGTCCCTCTCTCAGTCCCCCACAAGCTCAGATTCTGACAGCGATGCTGAGGACACAGCTGCACAGGCCATGACACCAACCAAAAAGGCTAGGGAAGGGATGAAGGCAACAGGCCATCCACATCAAAGGGACCCAGGCAAGCAACAACAGCCACTCAAGGCAATGCCAACACAGGATGCCAAGGCACAGGGGCGGCAAAGAACTGCCGCAATACCAACAGTGGCTAAACCGATGGAATCCAATGATCCTGAGACAGTGGCAAATGGGACCCTGTCTGCTGCAAACAGCTCTGTAGGGGAGGCAGCTGCCACAGCGACCCAGAGTGGTGATGAAGGACAGTGGCAGGCTGAGGTATATGTCCCTGAGGATGACAACCTGTCCATGGATGTGGCAGGCACACCCAGCCCCAGGCAAACACCCCAGCACACCCCACTGAGCACCCCCAATAGCACCACACTCGACCAGTCAGGAGGAGAGGCAATACCAGAGGCCTGGAGCCCCACAGAGGACACACCTGCATTAGGCCCCTCGGCAGATGTCCCTTTCCACCTCAACAGACTCTCCAGGATGGAGAGTGGCGCATGGCACAAATGGAGGGACGGCAGCAGGAGCTCACAGGGCTCGTGAAGCAATATGCTTCTGATGGTACCCTGACAAGGCAGGAGGCCCATGAGAACACTGCGGCCATGGCAGGGGCCATGGAGTCAAGCATCAGGTTAATTTGTGAGGAGCTGTCAGCGGTGAGGCAGGTCCTGGCCAGGATTGCCGATGCCTTAGAGACTCAGCGTCCTGCCCCGACAGCGGAGCATGCAGGCACGGCGTCATCGTCCAGCTCCACCCAGACAAGCCCCCTGCGTATGTCTTCACGCACCATGCAGCGCTCTGACATGCAGCCCCCGGAGGCCGACAGAGGACACAAGTAGCAGGGGCAGCCTGCATGTGCAGACTAATTTAGACTCATGTTGAATACAATGACTATTGCACATCATGTGTAGGGGAGTTGTGGGGTGAAGGGGATGGGGAGGGGTTATATTGGGGGAGGGGGGGTGTGTGGGGGGAGTTGGAGGGAAAATGAACTTTGTATATATCACATGTTTAAAACACCCGTTGTGTACAAAACAATCACATGACTAGATATTGCTTATTGTGTATGTGTGCTTTATTGGTTTACAGTGCACATGTATCCCCACACCCAGTGCCCAGAGTCCCACATCCATGGCACCCTCTGCATCTATGTGTCTCAGAAATATTGGCCTATCACAGACTGGCGCACAGCACGTCCCTCCTCTGCATCACCACCTGGCTGATGAGCAACCCCTTCTTCTTCATCATCTTCATCCTCACCTGGTGGTTGCTGTTCAATGTCAGGGGGCAGAGGCATGTTCCTTCGGATGCACATGTTGTGCAGCATGGCACATGCCATGATAATCTTGGCCACCTTCTCATGCCCGTACAGGAGTGCCCCACCCGACCTGCTGAGGCAGTGAAACCGTACCTTCAACAGGCTAAAGGTCTGCTCGATCACCACACGAGTACGGGTATGGGCCCAATTGTAGTCCTCTTCGTGCCTGTTCTGTGGGTTCCGGACAGGGGTGAGTAGCCACGGCTTCAGGGGATAGCCAGCATCACCTGCCTGGGAGCAACATAAGGTACGTGTGAGTCAATTCCTACCATGACACCTGTACTTATCACTCTCATGCCTGCAGATATTTGTTGTTCATATACACATGTCCCTGGATGTATGCACACATTTTAATGTGCCACAATGTGTGCTGTTACATGGTTTACAGGTGTAGGTTGCAACGTCCAGATGATGCAGGGTGTCCACTTCCTTGCTGATGTTCATGCACTGTGGATGCTTACTGCTGTATTTGCTATCATCTATTTGATGTGGAGTGAATTGTAGGTATTTTTACTAGCAGCATTGGCACAAGTCTCATCATGATTTGTCATTCAT
Source organism: Ambystoma mexicanum (assembly GCF_040938575.1). Taxonomy (NCBI): domain Eukaryota; kingdom Metazoa; phylum Chordata; class Amphibia; order Caudata; family Ambystomatidae; genus Ambystoma; species Ambystoma mexicanum. The sequence continues at coordinate 746,140,393 of NC_090928.1, forward strand.
CGCTTTATATTCCCAATGGTGACTTGCAGCGCTACTGTGGTGGTGGGCCAGTGATAATCATTGTATTCTCTTGGTAGGATTGATTTGTGCGCACTCATGGATGCATGTCCTGTGTTTTGTTTTGCTGCGGTCATTTACATTGTGCATACTCACAGCATGTTGCTGCATTGTGTTACAGAGGGTACGGTCTGATGATGTGCAGTGGACGTGTTGAGGGATGTGGGCTGGTTGCAAGTCTGGCATATTGACATTGGTGTGCAGCTTCCATCATTTCTATGAAGTTTAGGCGTCATGTTCAGTTTGGGATGCTTTGGGGCACAGAGTTTTGCAGTATGGGCATTGTCCAGTCACCACCCCAATCTCAACCGGGTGGTGTGTGCATCTCTCCCCCTGCCATGTACCTGTCATGCAATTTACCAAGCAGCCAGGCACGTCGTCCAGCATGTCGCTCCATGTCGCATGGTATTGAGAAGTTACACAGGACCATTGAATCATGAGTTGATCCGGGATATCGGGCACAACAATATGTGATGAACTTGCTGGAGACACATACCATCTGCACATTGATGGAGTGGTATAGCTCACGATTGCGGTACGCCACCTCCTTGGGATGTGGGACCACCAATTCCACATGGGTGCAGTCGAGGGCACCGATACAATTTGGCATGCCTGCCAGTGCATGGAAGCCAATTGTATTGTCAAAGTTCTCCTGGGCAGTCCATGTTAGGGATATGTACCTGCTTGAGTGCTTCAGGGGGGCATCCAGCACTTGGTTCAGCATGCGTGGAAAAAAAAAGGATGTGATATGCCATGCATCTGCCCCACTGTGTGCTGGTAGGTGCCTGTTGCCAGGAAGTGGAGCACAGACACTACCTTCAGTAGAGGGGGGATGGCGTTGCGGATATCAATCAGGCTGACAATGTCGTTGTGTATCATGTCCACAATGGTGCTGATGGTGTCCCGGTCCAGGCGGTACAGGGTGTGGATCTGCTCAGGGGTTAGGTTGAAAGGACTGGCTCTGATGCGAGGGATTGGAGGCTGCCTGCGTGGTACTACTGGCTGCACTGGTGGGACTTGCTGGGCCTGTTTCACCCTCATTCTCCTTCTGCGTCTCCTCTGTAGTGCCTGTTGTAGTTGTTGCTCATGGTGTAGCAATGCAAGCATGTCCTCCAGCCCCAATATCGCAACTGCAAGTGGGATCATTTTGGTGTGGGAAGGGGTGTGGTGTGTGGGTGTGCTCCTTTTGTGCTGGGTCAGACTCCATTGCCTCCACCTGTGCTGATTGTGTGCACCTGTGGCAGTTGGGAACACACCACATTTCTATTCACGGGTATCCCTTATTACCGCCTTCGGGATGCCAGTAGATGCATGTCCGCGTGACTTGTGATGTCCTCCTGTTAGCGGCATCCTGGTATTGCTGGCCTGAAGGGCCACGTTCCCGCGCGCATGCCGGTACGGAAGAGCACGGTCTCAGCGTTGGCACTGATACCGGGTTGTCGACTCGTAATAGGCCGGAGCGCTATGCGGTGCCGGTATTCCCTTACCGGCATCGTTTTTTTATTACCACGAATCTCGTAATGAGGTCCAGTGTCTCTTCACCAACGGGTTGAATGTTTTCCTGCTCCAAATTGCAAGCAGAGACAGCAGCTTTATCATTGATGCACCACATAGTTTCTCATTATGGCCTTCCCCAAATATTGAGTCCAAATGGGGTAGTCATTTGTACTAGTGAGGTAATGACTAAAATGTGGGAAATTCGAGGAGCAAAGAGAAAGCTTCATATTGCCTGCCACCCTATTTCCATGAGGGGAGTGGAGTAATATAATAAATCAATTGTGAGAATTATAAATATGTTTGTGGTGGATTTTAGAGCTAGTTTGGAACTGCAACTACAGTCCTGAAGGCTCTGAGGTCTACACCTTCCTCTGCGACTAAGATGTTCCCATTTGAACTCATGACCAGTAGACACATGGTCTTGCCTCAACATCTGTTATACAGAGCACAGGAACAGATGTCAATCAATGCCAATATCATTCATGGATATGTGGGAAAACTAAGGAAGGACCTACTTTGACCTGCGGACATCCAAGAGTTTAACATAGTTCAATGAGTATAAATTTCAAAGGAACCAGTGGAATCTATGTTCCTTGACAGCTGGAAAGTATGATTTATGATCATACATAAAAGGTTGCATGCAAGAACAAGGTTCAAAAAGAAGAACAGACAGAGGAAATTGGGGCATGAGAAATAGCTGAAAATCTATAAACCCCCGAAATGTCATAATCGGTTTGAGGAATCAGTTCTTTCTCGTGATCTGGGGAATTCGGACTAAGAAAAGGAACCTGCCTGAAGAGGTGAGTACGAATGATTTAACTTAAGGATGAATGTTTGCGGAATGTTAAAGATAAAATATAATGTTTGTTTGTTTATTTTAATTCTATAGCGCTCCGGACCCAGGAGTAAAGGGGCACTTAGTACAAGTTACAAGGCACAGTACATGGTAATAAGCAGTGATACTTGAACAACTTGAACAACAGTTATATACAGAATATACAGACAGTGGAGGTGATAGGAACCAATAATGACATAAATGAGACATGTGCAATAAGTACAGTTTATAGCTAAGTCTAACTTGAAGGTTGACTTTTTGTCAGAAGCCATCCGATGGCAAGTTTCCTGAACGACTGGAAGGATTTGGATGACTTAATATTCAGTGGCAGGGCATTCCAGAGTTGGGAGGCGAGGACAGTGAAGCTCGAGCCTCCGGCTCTTTTAGAAGTAAATCTAGGTACTGTGAGACATAAGGTATTGGAAGTTCTCGTGGTTCTGATGGAAGATTTCATGGTGAATTTGTTAGTCAGGTAGGTGGGGCTAGATGGTTGAGAGCTTTGTAGGTGAGGCAGAGTGTTTTTAGATCAATTTTACATTGGATGGTGAGCCATTTGCATGTGGTTCTGGTGGCTGAGATGTGCTCACGTCTGGGAATGTTTAGCGCTGCCCGTGGCGCATTATTTTGAAGGACTTGGAGTTTACTAATTCTCGCTCGGTTGGCCCCTAAGTAGAGGCTGTTGCAGTAGTCTAACTTAGATTGTATAAGGGCTCTGGCTAGCGTGAGGCAACTGTTAGAGGAAAGAAATGGTCTACAGGCTCTGATTAGTTTTCCAGTATAGGCAGTGTTTGAAGCGGTCGAGTTGATTTGCTTAGTGAGGTTAATATTGGCATCGAGATAGAAACCAAGTGTTTTCACGTTTTTGGCGACCAGGATGGTATTGCCATCAATTATTGGAGTAATTTGGACTTAGTTTTTGTAAGTTGTTCGGGGAACCAACAAAGAGCAGTTCACTCTTGTCGTCAATCAGGCAGAGGCCGTGTGTGGCCATCCATGCCTGTATGATAGATAAGATTTCATTGATCCTGGCTACATCAGTATTGTAATTGCCCGATATGGTGAGGAGTATCTGGGTGTCATCCTCATAGTTTGTGTAGGTGACAGCCAGACTATCCAGTAAATCAAAGAGGGGCTTTGTAAAGATATTGGGCCTCATTACACGGATGGCGGTAGGGATTTACTGGTACCGGTAAAATACCGGTACCGGTAAATCCCTACCGCCTTACTACGAGGTCCCTTTGCGGGTTGGGGGATTTAACGCCTGCTTTTTGCAGGCGTTAAAATCCAACCCGCTAAGGGACCTCGGAGCTAATTACGGCACCGCAAAATTGCGGTGCCGTAATTAGCGCCTTCCCCATTCCCATAGAGCCCTATGGGGCAGAAATGGGAATGGGGAAGGGCAATGGCGGAAGGGGGATTTACCGCCCCTCCAATCTTGGAATGGGGCGGTAAATCCCCTTTCCGCCAAGGCGGTGCCGGTATTTTACCAGCATAAGCCATGGCGCTAATAGTGCGATGGCTCACCGCCTACCGTGTAATGAGGCCCATTGTATAGGGTGGGTGAAACACATGAGCCTTGTGGGACACCACAAGTGATAGGGATAGGGTCTGCTGCTTCCACCGGAGAGAAGACTCTCATGGTTCTATTGGCCAGGAAGGACTGTATCCACGTAACAGCAGAGGGGGAAAAGTGGGCGGCAGAGGAGAGGTGGTTGCAGAGTATTCTATGGTCGACCAAGTCGAAGGCTGCTGAGAGATCTAAGAGGAGTAGGATGGCAACCTTGCCCTTATCTTTAATTTCGTCAATCTGACTTTTAAGATCAACAAGGGCAGTTTCTGTTCCATGTTGAGGCCGGAAGCCAGGCTGACGCAATCCGAGTAGTGGGTTGGACTATAGGTAATGCTGAATTTGCAAGTAAGCAACTCTGTCAAGGATTTTTAACAGGAAGGGAACGGTTGTGATAGGCCTGTAATTTGTGGGGATGGCTGGGTCCAAGGTCTGTTTTTTTAGTAGCGGAAGGACCCATGAGTGTTTCAAATTGTTGGGTCCTGAATTAGTGGAGAATGACACATTTATGTGCTTAGAAATGAAGTGGGCGAGGTCTCTTGCTGCATCTTTTATAATCTGTGCGGGGCAACTGTCCCCTTTGCAGTTTGATGGTTTGAGGGAGGTTATGATTTTTTGCACTTCTGGTACGGTTACTTTTTTGAAGGTGAAGCCATGGTTAGCGTTGGGGGTGGTGGGTGGGCTAGGGATAGGCGGGCTAGGGTTGGGGCTACTATTGGAAAGTTGTAATCTTTAACTTTCAATTTTTGTTTGCAGGCCAGTAGTTTTGTTCGTAAGGGCATCTTGGATACTAGTGCACCAGAGTTGGTCCTTCACGGACATGTCCGTAGGTGGATTGGGGTTTTCTAACTCCTTCATGATGGTGAATAATTCTTTGGTACTGGAACTTGCATTACTTATTCTTATATTGTAGGCTTCCTTTTCAGTGCAAATTATTTCTTTTTTATAAAGGGAGGATGCATTTGTGAGATTGGTTTTGTGTTCCTCTGATGGGTTCATTATCCAAAGGGTTTCCATTTTGGACTTTTTATTTCTTAGTATTTTAAGTTCTGGTGTGTACCAGGAGTTAAGATGTGCTTTGGCTTTGCCTTTGCGTAGTTTTAGAGGGGCAGCAAGGTCGATAGCTTTGGTCATGGCATTATTGTAGGTGTCTACTAGTAAGTTAAGGTCCGATGTGTTGGGGATCATGTTTAGGGTGGGTAGAACCAGTGGGATGAGGACTTCAGCGGTGATGTTCCGCTTATTTCTCGTCAGACATGCTGGTGCAGGTGGGCACTGTATGTGGTGTGGGTTATTAGTGCTAATGTCAAATGAAAGTAGGAAGTGGTCGGTCCATATAAGTGGTTGGGGGTCCTTGCAGATAATGTTACAGTTGTGGGCAGCGAGCCAGTCTAATGTTCTGCCTTTCTGATGTGTAGGTAAGGTGTTAAGTTGAATGTAGTTGTGTTTGCAAAGTGCAATAGCAAGGGAGGATGCTGGAGTGTCGTGAGGATCATTGTATCCCAAGTTAAAGTCACCTATAATAATATTCTGAGATAGAGGTTTAGATTTTTCAGCTATGAGGGAAGTTATATCTTCCTCGAAGGAACCTATGGGAGCAGGGGGTCTATATATTAGTTCCAGGGTGATAGTATTCTTAGGGGTGGTTTGAATTTTAATGGATAGGTGTTCACATGAATTTAGAGGAAGGGAGGTCACAGATCTAATGTCAAGCGAGGATTTGAATATAAGTGCTACACCTCCTCCAGGGGCATTAGGTCTGTCGGCCCTGAGAATGGAGTAGTTGTCTGGAACCGCAAGGGTTAGAGAGGGACCTGCTGCGGCATGAAGCCAGGTTTCTGTGGTGGCGAGGAAATCCAGGTTTGCTGAACGGATGATATTGGCAATTTCCGTATGGTGGGCCACAAGGGATCTAACATTAAGTAAGGCTCCTTTGAGTGGCACAGTGTTTGCAATGGTGTTTTTATTAGTGATTTTATTTGTAGGACTGTTGGTCATTTTGCTAAGAAAAGTGGGGAGTCTACAACCTAGTCTGTCGTTATGGGTCATGAGGTTAGGGTAGGCTGTAGGGTGATGTTCTAGCAAATTGCGTGAGTTGTGGATATTGTCAGAATGGTCATCTGTGGCGAGAGTAAGGTGAAGGGTTACCTAAAGTAACACTGATTTTAGTACTATGGTCTGTAGGTGCATTGTGGGGGAAAGGAGGCAGGGAGGGCAGGAAGGGTGTGGGGCAGGGAACTGGGTAGTGTCTAGGGCAGCCAAGCTTGGCGAGTCCATTACTGATTGGGATGTTACTATTTCTGTTACATGGCGTACAATCGGGCATAATGCAGAAAGGGAACATGATGGGTACTAGCCAGGCTGGCATAGTTCAGATATGGATTCGGGGCGGGATACCAGAGAGATGGTGGATGTTGTTGGCTGCACTGGTGCTTGTAATCCCTGGGGAGACAGGCTAGTTAAGATAGCGTTGGATTCGAAATTGAAGCACACTTGCAAAGTGGCTTGTAAATGGCAAGTTTAAGGTAGCAGCTAGCTAGCGACCATAAGGCACAACACAATCAAATGTGGTCTGTTAGTGACCATAAAGCACAACACAATCAGAAGTGGTCTGTTAGCGACCATAAGGCACAACACAAATCAAATGTGGTCTGTTAGCGACCATAAGGCACAACACAAATCAAATGTGGTCTGTTAGCGACCATAAGGCACAACACAAATCAGATGGGGTCTGTTAGCAACCAAAAGGCACAGCACAAATCAGATGTGGTCTGTTAGCGACCATAAGGCACAACACAAATCAAGTGTGGTCTGTTAGCGACCCTAAGGCACAACACAAATCAAATGTGGTCTGTTAGCGACCATAAGGCACAACACACATCAAATGTGGTCTGTTGGCGACCCTAAGGTACAACACATAATGCAGTGGGGCAGCATCTAAGTTCAGAATAATACATAAACTGAAATGCAGTTAGGCAACACCTAGATTCAGGTAGGACACTTAAGTTAATAATGCAGTGGGGCAACAACTGAGTTCAGAGTCGTACCTAAAGCTACAATACTATGGTGCTGTGTGCGAAGACAGTAGTAGTGTAAAGGCATAATGAAGCAGTCGGGATAAAGATGGAAGTTGCCAGTAAGCAGAGTAAGTGTGGCACTGTTAGGGAGAATTCTCTTTTTAGGCTGAATTTCCTAACCTAGTGAGTCCCCCAGCAGCTTTGCTGGATTTCTGGAGTTTGTTTTTTTCATCCTGCCAAGAGTGAGACTCTTTTCCTCCCACTCTTGGACATGATTTGTGGTATTTCTTTGAATGTTAATGTGTTCTATGGGCTATGGGGTCTTTTACTCCATAGGGCCTCGTGTTTTGCTATGTGTGTTACACAGCACCCTCCGTGCCGTAACACTGGGGTGTCCTAGGTGACTCCCACCATAGACTCCATACCCTGGGACTGACTACTGTCTCCCAGGGCATGTAAAGTCACCATTGGCTTTTCTAGACCTAAATTTACTAACAGAACCAGTACAAACCATCCTATTGTGGACGTACCGGTAGGGATAATTCGATTACCCACCTGTCCCATCCCCCCTTGTCGAGTTTTGGCTGGTGGCATTGGATACTACTTTTTATATTCGACCGCGAATATAGTCCTATGGGATTCTTCCCATTGTTTGTGTCATGATGCCTACCCCCAAGGAGTCAGACCGGGCCCAGCACCCCCAGAGGCAGACATCATGTTCCCAAGGGAAGTCCCAGCGGCCCCAGGTAGGGGCCCTTTGGACTCAGTCCTGGCGCCTTTGGCGCCAGGCTCATGTTGGACAACAGTCCTGGCGCCATAGGCGCCAGGCTCATAAAGGATGACTTTGTGTGAAGAAGTGCTTTGTGTGAACTTACCTGATGCAGACCGTGCTGCAACATCCAGGCCACCTAGAGGCCTGAATGGGACTATTTTACCTATGGGACTACTTTACCACACGGGTGTGGCCGGAGGAAGAATACATACCTTAGAGGAAGAATACATACCTGGAACTACTTTGAATGCTATTTAAGCCACGCCCAAGCAACAACTCACGCTTCGTGTTGTTCTGCACCTAGCAGCTGGACGCTCACCGTGTCTGCTCCTGCATCCGGACTCCAGCCACGCCCGACAGTATCCTGGAACACCAGTAAAGGGAAAAGAGAGGAGAACAGGAGAAAGAAGAGACATTACCTGCTTAATCCGCATTCCAGAGTCATCTCGCCGACGATCCTAAAGGGAAGACATTCATTTTTAAAAGCACATCGCATTGCTCGCTGCAGCGCAGCATTCCACTCACCTTTACTAGGCGCCTTCTTGCCCATCAGCGATCATCTGGATCTTCCGCCGCATTTCAGCGCCTAAAGGAGAAAAAGACAAGAACAAAGGTGAGCTAGGGAAGAGAATAAGAAATGCTTAATTTCCATCATAAGACTTACCTGTTGGGTCAATCCCTCTTCACTTCGGGTCGGCGCCATTTCTTCGGCATTTCCGCACCCCTGCCCCTAAGGGGAAAAAGGCATTAGCATTAGTGAGCGAATGCAAGGACATTAGCGGAATGCTCATCAAAGACTTACCTGATATCTATTGGGACATCTCTTCTCACTTCAGGTCGGTGCCATATCTTCGGCATTTCCGAACCCCGGCCCCTAAGGGGAAAAAGACACAAGCATTAGTGCATTAATGCAAGAACACTAGAGGAACCACTCATCAAAAACTCACCAGAGTTTTCCCTCGACGGTTCCATTTCCTAACTCGGAATCTTCATTCAGCACCTGAAATAGAGAAAACGGACCATGGTTATTTAAAGCTTGAACTTGCAACAGAATTCTTACGGTACCTTACCGGAAAAGTCAAGCGAACTTGAACTCTCACCAATCCGAGATCCAGTGAAGTAACTGGATAACAACGCGCCCCTGCATCAGAAGCAGGATGGAGAGCTTGTCTTTTCAGACCCTAAGGTGAGACTTCACGGGGAATCACAGAAGGGTTTTGTGGAGGGTGAGAAGGGAAGTGGGAGGCCTATGCATTATCCCGCAGATTGTTAATACTCCCTTTTCACACACAGAAGGATATTCCTACGAGCCAGACAAGCCAGATTTGGGGGTCCGGTCCATTCCCTCTTCCGAGTCTTGAGCATCACCCTAGAAGAGGCCACAGCAATCCAAACCAGGCCAGCGCCTCCGTCGGAGTCAGGTGAGCGTTACAGTTCGAGGCCAACACTTTTTCACATTAGTCTTTAACATACTGCCGGTTTATTTGTCTTAAATAAATTCACCGGTTGGTATTTTCTGCCAGAACTCGGTTTTTAAAAATGGCGTATGTGTTCGCCTCTGTAACTCCAAACCAAAGGTTGAGCTCTTTGTTCCACTTTTGGCGGGCTTCGGCACAGAAGCCCTCCAGAGTGGTGCCATTCTGTCTGGGTACCACAGGGGGTGTGGGAGGGGGTTTAGGCACCCTGGACTGAGTTGCCTTGCCAACTCAAGTAGCACTCTGGTGTGATTGGCCCAAGTAGTGAGCCGCCCCGCTCACCACTTAGCATGTTTGATTGACAGCTAGGCTGAATGAATGGGGGTTTTCTGCATAAAAGCAGGGCTTTTGGGACTGGAACTTCAGATGGCGCCACAGGACCTAAAGAATCCGACGAGGGTAAAGCTGAGCCGACCTGCAACAACGACACCTCCGGTGGAGCCCTGCTGAACCGACTCACCACTTCCCAACGACAGAGGAGATCTCCCTGCTGGAGAGTCTCCTTCCCCTGACTGGTGGGAACAACTAGTCCCTTGCTTTTTCTTCGCTTCCAGGACTTTAGTGGTCGAATTGCCCGTGCTGAGCACCCCGGCAACTAGATAGCCGCTAACCACTGCACCCCGACCAAAAGGTGGTGTCTTGTGACGGAGCACTCCGCAGCTGGTCTCTTCCCTGGTGGTGCGACGATCTTCAAATTTCCTTGACGACGAGATCCTCTCATCTTCTGGCAAAGCCCCGACTTGCATCCACCACCAGGAACAACTGCCCCCGCCAGAGCTGTCTCTTCACTTTCAAGGTACTGTGCCCACCTGGCTTCCCTTGTGACGGTTAGCGTGAGGTGTCTTAGATCCTTACCTTTCCCCTGGGTCGCCTCCAAACCTTCTTAACTTTTGTTCTAAACTGGTCCGACCTTGCTGTGACTTTTTGCTACAAAGACTTGAAGTTCATTTCCACTGTGGTATCTTTCGGAACATATCGCCTTGCTTCTCTCCGAGTGGGCCTGGCCTCTGAACACTGATCTACAGCCGACCCTGCCTTACTTGCCTTGCATTTGTTTCGTAAAAGAGTTGGTACTGAGTTGATTTCATACCCTGCCTTTTTCTCTCCCGTTCTAACGAATATTAGAGTGCCATCTAGGTGACAGCACTCACCTCTGTCTGCAAATAAGTGGTGCCGTTGAACCTAGACTTGTCGAAATATTGTTAGGGGATTGATATACTTATAGTGATTGTGATTGGAGTTGTTTGCCATATTAGTGCCAGTGTGTTTTTCATAGATGTGTTTTTAAATAAATAATTATATATCTTTACACCCGAGCTCTAATCCGTGTCTGCTTGTTCTACTGTATAAATTGCCCTATCTTGTATACTCCAAATACTGCCTAACTCGTCTTGAGAGAAATCTGACTGCTCAGCCACAGCTACCAGGTAAATCTGGGTGGTGCAGACTGCTACCAATTGGGTTTACCGTTAACTCCTGTAGACTTAAACTTTTTGCAGTGGTCCCAGAGGGAACTGCACAGGTTTCTGCCTAACAGGCACAGACATTGGTGTCCAAGTTTACAGTGTATCCAGAGGCTATATAGTCATATAAAGTTCATTAGTGGTTCATCTGAAGTGCCCATGGTTGCGTCACAAACAAGTTAATAGGTGAGGCTTTTTGAAGAGCAGTTTAAAAAAAAAATTGTTATGCCTCCTAGTTCGTATTGTAAGTGGCGTGTGGGTCACTAGGCGTCAGGTGGCAAGTAGCAATGTATGCCTTAAGTGGGTGGCATTCGATCAAAGTTATAGTGCCATTGAGAGCTTAATTATAAAGACTGACAGTAAATAACAATACCTTAGGCTAGCAGGTGCGTTAGTGCCGGACAGCGTGGCTGGCAGGAGGCAGGGACAGACATGTGGACAGGTGTAGGACAGGAAACAGTCCTTAGTGGGTAGTCCTTCATTGGTGGAACTGGCTCGCCTACCGGCGAGGGATTGGATGCTAAAAGGCACTGTTAGGCCAATTGGGAACGAGGGGCGCTTGGATCAGGCAGGCAGGTCAGGCAATGGCAACGGGGAAGCCATTGGCCATCTTGGAATCGGCTTCCTCGTGTGCAGGTGTGCTGGCAGTGGGCAGAAGCCTACAAAATGCAGTGAGTATAGTAGATTAGCCCAAGTGGGCAGGGCGGTGCATTCATTGCATGGATTTCTTCTGCTGCGGTGCGATCTCGCCTCACTCTTTGAGGGGGCTGCCGTTCGCGGCACGTAGGGCACACACAATTCCCCAAAGGCCTAACTTAAGACAAGGGGCTCCGGATGCAGTAGAGGGAGGGGGGGGCGATTGCTCCAGCAGTGCAGGGCCCTCCTGCTCCTTGGGAGGAAGCAGCGTGAATAGGTGTAGGACAGGAAACAGTCCTTAGTGGGTAGTCCTTCGAGGGTGGGACCGGCTCGCCTACCGGCGAGGGATTGGGTGCTAAAAGGCACTGTTATGCCAATCGGGAGCGAGGGGCGCTTGGATCAGGCAGGCAGGTCAGGCAATGGCACCGGGGAAGCCGTCGGCCATCTTGGAATCGGCTTCCTCGTGTGCAGGTGTGCTGGCAGTGGGCAGAAGCCTACAAAATGCGGCGATTATAGTAGATTAGCCCAAGTGGGCAGGGCGGTGCATTCATTGCACGGATTTCTTCTGCTGCGGTGCGATCTCCCCTCACTCTTCGAGGGGGCTGCCTTTCCCAGCACGTAGGGCACACACAATTCCCCAAAGGCCTACCTTAAGACAAGGGGCTCTGGATGCACTAGGGAGAGGGGGGGGCAACTGCTCCAGCAGTGCGGGGCCCTCCTGCTCCTTGGGAGGAAGCGGCGTGAATGTATTAGTTATATATGTAACCATGAGGTATAACATTGCGTAAAGTGAAGTACATGATTGGGAACTAAAGTAAGTTGCAATATGAAACCCTGTTATTACCTGATATCAAACCAGCCTTTATATCCCTCTCTTTAGTGAAACAATTGACAAATTCATTCCAGCCTTCTGGAACAAAGATGGAAACAATGGGAGGGACCAGAAGAAAGGGTGGTTATCGCACACGCCGACAAAAGAAAAGGTACAGTAATCTGCGTATCAACACCCAATGGAACAAAGATGCCACCAATGGCTTAATGTGGGCAAGCTGAGGCTAGTCGACTGTTCCTCTCTGTGGGGCTTGTGTGGACCCTATGTCAGGAACAAGAAGATTTCCAACCAAGAAACTATGCTACCTGAACATTGGTCCTTCTCCTGGAGAGGAGACGTCAGTTCCAGTAGAGGGGGACATGTTGAGAAAAATGGAGCCAAATATTAGCTCCTTAAAGTGAACTCATGCTTACAAAAGAGAACAGGTGTCACCTTATAACAGCACCTAAAGAGAGATGTGGATATACTTCACAAACTGATATTTCAAACTCACCAGGAACATTCAAGTAAGTGGGCCCAGAAAGGGTTTGTAGTCAACTTCAATTGCAACAATAGAAAAAGAAAGCCAATTTTTCCATTCAACTGAATCACTGCCCAACTGGGTGAGAAAAGTATTTAGAGAGAAAAAGGACACAAGACATGGAGACTGCCTACATGTAATGCTAGAGGTGTTGGAACATGTCATGCTAAGTAAAAATACATTTCTATCCACCATTTGCTTAATCACAAGACACAACTGGGAGCACAAGGGCTATCTCTGTTGAAATAGGAACATGGTTAGATCCAAAAGAGTTAAGCCTCACGCATTTGGAATGGAATGTCATTACTAGCAAAGAAACCCAGCTCAGGCCCCATACCATTTGTTTTGAAGCTCTGAAACATAAAAGAACAATCCCAAGATATCACCATATTGTCATATTTCTGGGTCCACGCACAGAGAAAAATAAACTTGTGATTGCTTCATGTGAAATATTCTTAAAAGAAAAATAATGCAAATATAAAAGAACCATTAGAATTATACACATTAAATTATATAATAGTGTATTCTATGCAGCTGAAAATGGTGTATAACTGTATATGTCAACCTAGACTTAACTTGCAGCAATTAGCCCCATTCCCAGGAATTTGTGTATTAAGACTTCAGATCAAGAGATGCTGTTTTCTCCACAGAAAAAAAAAATCACCTGCCCAATCTTGTTTAAATCAGTTGCTCAGGCTGTGATCATGGGATGTTTGGTCAAGTGCAAAGTACAAGTTTAAGCTTGTATTAATCTGTATTGTAGAAAAAAGTGTGTTTCTAATGTGACGTCAAGGAACCGCAGAGGTCAAAAACTGTATTTTATTTAAATGTATTTTAGTCAAAAGCTGCCTGTCTTGTCGAGGAACCAAAATATTAAATTAATGAAAAATCCATAACTTTATGGTTGGCAATGCTAGGAACTCGAACTCAATTGTGATTTGTAGGTAAGAAAATACATATTTAGAGTCATGAAAAAATCAATAACTCTCAAAAATGTGTATGCCACAGACTTGAGTACTGTGTCTCTGGGTGCGGTGCAGCACATAGCGTCAAATTGTTTTTTCTTTATTACATATATTAATATTACATTTATTACATTATCACATTCATATCCTAAAATAAGGGTGTAATTCTTATTTACAAGACTACGAGCGAATAGCCACATCTATTAGCTCACAATATATGGGGAGGGCTTTTGATTATAAAAGAGACTGCACATAGATAGGAGAAGAAGGATTATTATTAACATTAACCAAAGGAGATGGCTGGCTAAAAAGAAACCAACAGAAGGGCTTGATTTGCATAGAAGCTGCAAATAACATCCATAGTCAAAAGAAGATAAGCAATCCATATTGAAACCTGGCTACAGCAGCTTAAGGGACCTTGCAGATTGATGGATTCCAAACTAAGAGGGTTTGATATGATATGATGTGATATGGCATTTATAACGCGCCTATACACAAGTGTTTAAAGGCGCAACAAGGTAAGGGAGGGGGAACAAAAGGGAGGACAAACAACGATCCTACTAGGCCAGGTGTCATTCAGATCGCGCAAGTGCATGGGATGGGGAAAGGGACAGTGCAGTACATGGGAATAGATAATAACAATAAGTAAAGGTAACGGCCAGCAAGTGGCAAGTGCAAGGGTTTAGGATGATTCCCAAAAATGGAATGTATAATTTCAAAGTAAGTATTAACCCCAAATGTAAATCCAGATTGCCTCATAGACCTGTCAGAGTAACTCCTCATGAGTGAAGGTGGCCTGGAAGAAAAAGTGTGTGGTAGTTGTAAAGGGGAAACAGGGGCAGAGTAAGCTAAAAATAAACGCAATAAATAAAATAAAAATAAAAATATAACGTACTTAGGTTTCGCTAGCTCTACTAAGCAGCACTTAATGATTCAAAAGGGGAAAATGGAAGTTAAAATAGGTAGGTCCATCTTACTAATGACAGTTCTAAAGAACAAGCTGTGTGCCTATTCTCTGCTCCCTTTAATTAAAGTATACAAACTGAAGGTCACAGCCACAGTTTTATATGGCTGTGAGTTAATCTTGTTTGGAAACCAAACCTTTTTGGATAAATTAGAGGGTAACATTTGGAAGACAGTACTGGGGTTACCGAAGTCTACTCCAATTAGTGTAATCCACTTAGAACTGGATTTGAACTCTTGGTGGGCGCAGCACATCAAGAGATCGCTATCGCTGCTGACTAAATTGGAGGAAGGGGAGGAAAACTCACTGAATGCTCGCATTTCTGTGCTAATGAGAAATGGCCGAAATTGCAGATCTTTGATGTATACATTTTCCAGGAAAGGTACTGCCTATCGGAATCTCCTCAAACTGAAAGGTTCCGATACTCCCTATATAAGACAGAAACAGATAAGGAGATGGGATAAAAATGGTGTTTACAAGGACTTAAATAGACGTCATCACTTTAAAAAGGATCGTTATCTACACATGCCGCAGAAGTCCCTAAGATCCTATATAGAAAGGTTTCCCTCTACAAAGCATTGCGATCTCTACCCGAGACTTCGTCTCCGAGCTTTCACAACGATGGAAGCTCTGGGTCCGAAAGTACAGGTCCCTAGGGAAATGCGGGGCTGCTGAGTGTGTGGTTCAGTGCTAAGTTAATCGCTTTTCCACCTGCTTCTTGAATGCCTGGGTTTTTTGGGACTTCAACTTATCTTCTTGGAAACATTTCTACACTCGACTGCACTGTGTCGAGTGTAGAAATGGCACTGTGCCAGTCAAGCTTTGAACTGCTTTGTTGTATTTTATGTTTGAGGAATATGTCTCTGTTATTAGTGTAAAGGTTTCTTTATAAACTAAAAACCCTTTTCTCTCAAAAAAGGAAATGTAATCTTTTGTTTTTTTTTAATTAAGCAAAACTAAAATAGAATCTGTTCCTGCCAGCATATTTAGTGGTACGGGTCATAAAATAGTCATGAAACTTTATCATCTGACAGAAATTCATTAGTAATTAACGCTGGTGGGAGGCTACTCATTACATAGATACTTGCAAAGGAAAGTAGCTGTAACGGTTTATTTCTATTCACAGAAAATAGTGTAAAGTGTAAACCCCATGAAATCCCTTTTGCTGCAATGCACAGGTGGATTCCATTGTGAAGTAAAAGGGAAGGGTACTTGTATCTATTCAATCAAATCAGGAAACGTTCTCTTACATTGGGTGGGTAAACATAGGTTGTTTACACTCCCTGATAGCCTTGTTTTCCCAATCCAAGCCTCTAGGGGTCAGATGCAATTTGTTCTGCTCTACTTTTAAAACACTTACACATAGCTTATACATTCACAGCTCCACAATCATTTGAGGGAGCCAAATTACTGTGGGGCCACCAATGCAAGGCCACTCTAAGGAGGCCTAATAAGGTGGCATGTTTTGGGAGCAGCCTCCAATGAGAGCTCTGTTACTTGGAACCATTGTTTTAGTCTGAGAAAATCATGTAATCTTCGCACACTTCTGTTCCTCTATGTGCCAGAATTTTGCAACAATTAGAACCAATCTAAATGATAGCATTAAGCACTTTAAGTGAATATTTACACTTACATTTCTTGTTTGACAGCTAGAAGTCAAAGGTTAGAAGGTTAATATTATTTGGATGACAACGGTTTCAGTTTTTCATGCTTCTTACAATCTCAAACTAACTATTCCTGGAATGGTGGCATTGTTCTCAAGTAGACCTATGTATGTTTTATCTATTCTTATTTTTTCTTCCTGTTCAGGGGATTGTAGTCCCGTATTTATGCAAGGGCACAGGTGTTTGGCGCCATGAGCAGGACGATGAGGAAGCTGGAATCCGGACCCTTACAACACTTGGCCATGCCCTCTCCATTACTTCCGCCGTCCTCCGACATGCATGGGTGAAGCCCACAGGCAAAGGCATAGGTGTTTGGTGCCGTGAAGCAGGAGGAAGAGGAAGCTGGAAGCTGGCCCCGTAGCAGCACTTGGCCACACCCCCTCCATTACTTTTACTGTCCCTCGACCCGCATGGGTGAAGCCTGCAGAAAATTGCACAGGTGTTTGGCTCATGCAAGGTGTTTGGGGCCAGCAGAGTGAGGGGCTAGATACCTTGATGAGTGCCGTTGATATTGTCACTCTTGCTGTTTGGTGGGCTTTGGAGGGCCTGGACAGATTGCCTATTGGTTTGCCACCTAGATTCTGCCCTTAAATCCGTGTGCTTAGAAAGTTGCAACAGGACGGTAAAGGGCAGTAAGAAATGGTTAAAAGAAAGGCCACTGCACCGCTCCAAGGGGAGGGGAACAAGAAGCTGTACAGACATTTCAAAGCAATCATGGACGTGAACCTACTGATTACCAAGATTCAGGGGCTTTCGGGGGACATCGAAGATCTGCCTACCAAGGATGTAGGGTCCCCAAAGGGTGGTGTCCTGTCTAATTGTGCAGTGAGCTCCTTCCAATGAGTCATACGAGCCTTCACAGTCAGTAACTCAGGCATTGGGTGGAGTCTTTGGGGGGGGGTGCTCTCATCAGAGGGAGGGTTAGACGTGTCCCGGACTTGTTGGAGGCATATCGGGTGCCAACCTCCGATAAACAGCTTGGCCACTCTAAGCAGAATGAGGGGGACCAGCATCTGGGGAGCACGTTTGTGATACCTGTCACAAGCATGGAGGTGTGCCCCGTTAGGGGGGCAATTGAATGCCACCCCAATCCAAGTGGGTGTGGAGACGTCACTCCAGAACGAGCCACGCGGGGAGATCCCCAGAGCCTTTATAGTGCATGAAGGAAATGAGGCTACTCTAGAGACGAACATAGGAAGGATAGTGTTAGCCCTCATCCAATCCACCAAGAGGCGCCCACCCCCGAGGGTGGAGACAAAACCTTGCTGGTTGAGGTGGTGGAGGTTGCTCCAGGTATTTCACTCAGCAATCGCAATGCTCTTTTAGAAGTTGGTGCTCCCACTAGTGTACTCGATCAACGTGGGGCTCAACACCCTAGGGAAGCAACTAGGCTTTCCAACTGCGGTGACCCTTTGCTCAGGGGCACCCCGAATCCCAGGAAATGCAGAATATCATCTTCAAAGCGAGCAATGGGCAGATGCTGCTGGACACTACTACTTGCAATAGTAATCTGTACCCTTGTGGCACCAAAATTCTAAGTACCATTCTAAGGGAGCTCGATAAGCTCAAGGAAGTGATTCTTCATTTCAGGAATGAGGTGTCAGCTGCACCCTGCAGCCATTCTTTCTAAAGTTTTGCCCCACTCCTGTGTGACCCAGTACACCCAAACTCATGACGAGCTGCTGAGACTGCAACCCAACCCAAGTTTTCTGGTAGTCTGGGCACTACACCACGTGTGACAAATCCAATGTCCAAGGGGTCTTACGGTTCAAGGGAATTTGTGTCTAGCTGGGAGCTTGGGTCTGACGGGATCAAACAACTGAGTTTGGCAAGAGGAGGCCAAATGCCGCATACCAACCAGCAACATCCACCTGGAGCTACCAGAGACCAGATCAGAATAGAGAAGTTTAATGCCCTGACAGAAACAATCAATAAGTTTTCTCGTACCAACCCACTGCTGAGTCCTGGGAACTGTGGATAGAGCCCACTGGACCAAACCCGCTGCCCCCCTACAATTTGCCTCTCTCCCCATATGTGAGGCCTCCTGAGCATGGGGGTATCCAGGGCCAAACTAACAGTGCCTATATGGTGAATGTACCTAGACCCCCTATGGGTTCATATGAGAGTAAGGAAACCCTTGTGAATAAAGTAATCCACTGGCTCCACTTTGTGAGGGGCTGCCGATTTATTATCCGGCACGATATAGTGGGGTGTGTTAGTATTTGTTATCCCTTTTTAAGCTAAGAGATGTGAGATCAGTGCTTGTTGAGCTGGAGCTTTGTACCCATGCCAAAGACCTGGCTGCTATCTTTTCTGTGTCAAAATGCTTGCATGGGGCCTGGCTGAGAAAAATCAAAGCTGTAGTGGGTTCAATTCTATTCTATTGTTTAGCTGTACCCCAAGTCTCCTGCGTGTGGGCTGTCAACATCTTGTTGTTGTTGCTGATATCTGTCTATTAATGTGTTTTCAAATGTGATTGGTGTGGTTTTAGTGTTATGATGATTCTTAGTGTGTTTTTTCCCTTTCCCGATATTTTTGTATTTTGTATTTTCTTTGGGATGAATGGGTTTTAATGATATGATGATTATAACTGTGTATTATGATTTGTATTCTGTTTTATACTTTTATGGCTCCAACTGCCGAATAAAGTCGTTTTTCCTCAACATCATCTTCATTTATAAAGGAAAGAAACAAAAATCAATGGATAAAGATAGGTCTATGTGGCATAAATAAACTTGTCTAGTTGAATACTCAAATTATGATCCTTGTACATTTGTCCCCCAGCCTCATCATCACCACAATTACAGAATCTAGAAAAACCAGCAGTGGAAAAATGACACAAACTGTAAAAGGGCAGCAAAAGAACTCTGAACTTGCTGTGGAATCTATCCCAAAGTGCCAAAATGTCCATGTGTTGGGTTTGAAACAGTAATTCTTTGCTTTTGAGCTGAAGTTGCATTGCAGGAAGCCCGACGTTGATAATTGAAAAGTTAATCTACAAATAACAGGTTAAAAAGCCAATGTAGTCCAAACAACTCACACCTGCACTTTGACAAATTGAGATATTCATTCCAATTTCAAGCAAATGCTTAGAAATGTACAAATCCAAATTAATGTTTGCAATCTACAAAAAACTGCATTTAGTTTTAAATCGCTTTACAGAAGAAAATGTGACTTGTTACAGTGTGAAAAAGAAATTAATGTTCTGTTCTCTTTGCTGTTTGCACTATTTCTGAAGGTTATCATTCCCAATCCATCCTAGTGTCCAAACCTAACACTGCACATGGTCCCTGCCTCCCTTCCTCTGTACTTCTTCCTCCTTTTCTTAACCTTCTGTATGTGAACTTTGCCATCCTGTGTTTCCTGAATATCTCTCTGGTCCTATCCAGAAAGGTATTTGTTAATTAAAGGCCAATAAATACATGTGTATATAAATCGACCATCTAGACTTAACCATCAATATTTCACACACATAATTAAATAAATAAGTGTCTTTCTGGGTCCATTCATCAGGTAAGTCCATGCTTGGCAATGCTTGGCAACAATCTACTTCATACCTAAAATTCACAAACCATTTAAGACATTTTCATTGTGCAGATTTGCCTCTTATATCAAAGACATAACTCGCGTGAATCAACAACTGGACTCCATCACCTACTCAACAACATACAGACTAGTAACCTTAGATTTTATGTCACTCTACACTAACATCAAGCACCAAAAAGGCATTGCAGCAACCAATACATTTCTTAATTCAAGAACAATTTCCTACTATGATCAAAACCAAATGATTATCTTGATGTTGGAATTCACACTCATTAACAATATATTCTACTTTAATGAAGAACTTTCAGGGTAATTCATAGAATTGCGCAGAAAAGTGGCGCACGCGGCTGTCGCACAGTGTGCGCGTGCGAATGTGCACCAGCCGCGTGCACTAAAATCGATTTCCGCGCACAGCGTATTCATGGATTTTAGCCTCCAAAACCAGCCGTGGCGCAGAGTGGCGCCGCGACCCTGCAGCAGTGCCAGTTACGCCCCCAAGAACGTCCTCGCGCAAGGAAAAGCCATCAAAATTCCCAATTCAGCGCAAAGGGCTGCCCTAACTCTGGACCAGTATACAGGGCTGCCAAACAGCAAACGCCGTGCGGGGAACGTGTATTACTGGGGTGCACGGGAAGTTCCACATGCGATTTCAGCAGGGTACGTGTATTTCTGGGGTGCGGGGAAGTTTAACAAGCGATTTCAACAGGGTATGTGTATTACTGGGGTGCGCGGGAAGTCCCACACGCGATTTCAGCAGGGTACGTGTATTTCTGGGGTGCGGGGAAATTTAACACGCAATTTCAGCAGGGTACGTGTATTACTGGGTTGCGCGGGAAGTCCCACACGCGATTTCAGCAGGGTACGTGTATTTCTGGGGTGTGGGGAAGTTAAACACGCAATTTCAGTAGGGTACGTGTATTACTGGGGTGCGCGGGAAGTTCCACATGCGATTTCAGCAGGGTACGTGTATTTCTGGGGTGCGGGGAAGTTAAACACGCGATTTCAGCGGGGTACATGTATCACTGGGGTGCGCGGGAAGTTCCACACGCGATTTCAGCAGGGTACGTGTATTTCTGGGGTGCGGGGAAGTTTAACATGCAATTTCAGCAGGGTACGTGTATTACTGGGGTGCGCGGGAAGTCCCACACGCGATTTCAGCAGGGTACGTGTATTTCTGGGGTGCAGGGAAGTTTAACACGCGATTTCAGCAGGGTATGTGTATTACTGGGGTGCGCGGGAAGTCCCACACGCGATTTCAGCAGGGTACATGTATTACTGGGGTGCACGGAAAGTTCCAAACGCGATTTCAGCAGGGTACGTGTATTACTGGGGTGTGCGGGAAGTCCCACACGCGATTTCAGCAGGGTACATGTATTTCTGGGGTGTGGGGAAGTTTAACATGCGATTTCAGCAGGGTACATGTATTACTGGGGTGCGTGGAAAGTTCAAAAAACCAAAAAGGACTAGATAAAAAAATCTAGTCCAACAGCCGCTCTCTGTACAAACCCCAAATGGGTGATACAATCCAAACATGGATTCCAACAATGGAGATGCAAATTCCCCTCCCCCCATGCATGAGTTCAATAGAAAAACACTGAATTCAAAGTAGAAGTGACGGTAATATGTTTATCAAAAACATGGATTCAAATCAAGGAGGAAAATCACTAATAATGTCTTAGTGAGGATTCAGCTGTCACATCTCATATTTTAAATAGACTTCTTTTACCAATGCATTTCGGAGCTTATAGCTCCTTCATCAGGGTGAGTCTAATCTAATTACATAGAATACAAATATATAACGCAACACGTGAGAAATAACACAATATATAAAAAAAGACAAGGTAAAAATTGAAAATCACATACCAAAGACACGATGTGGGTTCAGGATGGAATATGTAATGAAAAAATGAAAAAAATAAAGAATAAATAACTGAAAGTAGCATGGATAATATGACCAGGTAAACGAAGGGAAAATAATGTAAAAGGACTCACGAGACGTGTTTGGCCTCGTAGAGACGAGAATCCACAGTCAAAAAGCAGATGTGTGGTCTGCTGTCAGTAACGGCAGCGTGCAGAGTACAGACAGATCAATAAACCTATCGGAAACAAAAGTGTGCATTAAGAGGAGTTTCGGGAGCGTAGTGGTGCTATAGTTACAAAGGAACATCTACAATGGTTACCTGGAGGATAATCAGGGTCTGTATCGGCTAAGAAAACGCCGTTCTGCATCGCTGTAAGCAAACGTTGCTAATGGTAACGCTGCTAAAAATACCCACGTGACAGCATCGCATCGGGCGAGCAGCGTGATGTGGCACGTACATATAAGCGAGACTGCATTAGAGATATATGGGCATGTATGGAACTATAAATATAATTGTCAACACTCAGGTAAATGAAAGAAGGAAAGTGGATAAAAGAAAAATAAATGTGCAACAATATCATAGACATAGAAAAAATACTATCAAAAAATACTATAAAAAACAGAGATAGTAGTAGAAGAAAAACATACAACCACACAGGCTCCAAAGATGGCAGCCCATGGAAAAATAAGAGAAAGTAAACATGCATCTCAGCCGTAGTGGGTGGCACCAGAGGTGTCACCTTGGGTCCCAGACAGATGTCCAGGAAAGGCTGACATGATGCTTGGACATAAATGAAGCAATTTAGAGAATTAGCAAATCTTAAACTAGCGACTTAGGTGATCAAGAACACTACATGGATATTATCAATGCCTAAGGATACTGGCGTTAGCAAAGTTGGTCCTGACAAATGTCTAGGACCACATTAGTTGTCAATTAACAGTCTAGCCATTACATGTAACATGCAAAATCATCAATAATACATGCAAAAACATTATACAGTGTCACATGAAATCAACATAGGTGCATCAAATTCAAAGATAACAATGATAATTGATTTCTTCATTTAAGCCATTGGGATATAAGCTCCCCAATCTGTCGATCCAATATGTCTCTCTTTGGTTAAGCCGAAGGCCCAGATCCTCATGTGGATTGACTTTGCTCAACACTTCAAGAATCAGAAATCTGATTTGGGTCAAATTATGGCGTTTCTCGTTCCAATGGCGAGCCACTGCTGAATTGGGATTAGAGTTACGTATGCAAGAGCGATGTTCGTTCCAACGCATTTTGGCTGCTCTCGTAGATTGACCAACATAATATTTTCCACACGGACACTTTATTCCATAAATGATATTCTCACTATCACAAGTGCCAAATGTCCTCAGCAGAATCTTATTGCCTGTACTAGGATGGTATACGGTGTTGCCCGTGATGACTAAGTTACAATTAGTACAATGGAGACAAGGGTATGTTCCCGTGCGTTGAGTACTAGGTTCTTTCAAGGGAGGTCTTGTACGTACTAGTTCATCACGTAAATTCTTGCTTCTTTGGTAAGCAAATACCGGTAATTGATCAAACAATTTCTGTACTCTAACGTCATTCTTAAAGATGTTCCAATGTTTCTTAATGGAATTCTTTATCTTGTTGCTCTGAATGGAGAATCTTGAAACATATACAGGTGTTTGTAGTTCTCTTTTGGGTTTGGTAGTACCGGTAAGTAGTGTGTCGCGATCAAAAGTTTGTACCCTTTGGGACGCTAAATTGAGTTCTTCGTTTGTGTAGCCACGTGCTAGAAATTTGTCTTTCATAGCTAGCTGTTGAGCTAAGCATTCTGCAGGATCACTCACTATTTTTTTCACTCGTAAGAGTTGACTGTATGGTAAATTCTTCAGAAGACTAGGTTGATGAAAACTGAGACGGTGTAGAAGATTGTTGCAATCGGTGGTCTTGCGAAACAAAGTGGTGTTGTAACCAGTTTCGTTTTTGACAATACTAACATCAAGGAATGTGATGCGTTCTCTAGATATCTCGCTTGTGAATTGAATACGTGGATCGATGTTGTTTAGATATTCAAAAAAGACCATGAACCTGTCGTAAGTACCTGTCCAGATTCCAAATATGTCGTCGATATAGCGTAACCATAGGTAGATGTTCTGATTCCACTCTTGCTTTTTTAGTACATGATCGGATTCAAATCTGTGCATAAAGCAATTAGCATATGATGGTGCCATGGTGGCGCCCATCGATGTTCCTGAAGTCTGTAAAAAGAACTTATTGCGATATTGAAAATATGAGTTCTCTGCAATAAATTGAAGAAGAGTCAGAATTAATTCTTTCTGTGCACGGATTGGAGGTGATTCAAGCAAGAGCCATTCAACAGATTCAATGCCTAAATCATGGGGGATGGATGTGTACAAACTCTTAACATCGATTGTAAACAAAAAATGTTCATGATTGAATATTGTGTCATTGAGTTTCTGTAAAAAGTGCGACGTGTCTCTGATGTAAGTGGAGGTTTTTTGTATCAGCGGTTGGAGGAAAAAGTCAATATAAACTCCAAGCGGTTGATTGATGCTGTCCATACCCGCGACAATAGGTCTTCCTGGTGGTTTGACTTGATCTTTATGGATTTTGGGTAATGTGTAAAAGTTTGGAATCCTTGGGTGAGTGTTATTAAGAAATTTGCGAGTGTGTTCATTTATCCAATCCAATTCAAGTGCCTTATCAAGCAGGGTTTCTAAGTTTTGTTTAATAGACACTGTAGGATCGCAGTCCAACGGTGCGTAGACGGTTCGATCTTGTAATTGTCTCATGCATTCAGCATCATAATCTGTGGTATTCATGATCACCAGTGCTCCTCCTTTATCTGCTGGACGGATAGTTATCTCTTTGTCACAATATAGGTCCCGAATAGATTTCATTTTGTGTGGTTTCATGTTCTTATGTGGTGGAATTTTGTAACTGATACGTTCAAGATCCTTAGTAACCATTTTCTGAAAGATGTCTATCGATGGAACCGAGATTGGTGGTATAAAATTACTTTTAGTTCGAAATTCTTGAAAATCAGGAGTATCGGTGGTACTCTCATGTGGTTCAAGTTCCTCAAAGAATACCTTGAGTTTCAATTTTCTGATGAACTTGTAGAGTTCGATCTTGGTATTAAACAAAGTTGTACTGTATGTGGGCACAAAGCTTAGCCCTTTTTGAAGTGTGTTCACTTCAGTCTTGCTCAATACTTTGTGAGATATGTTGATGACTAGGTTTTTCTCAGTTGTAGTCGTGTTTGTGGCTTGTTTCTGTTTCCTCCTCCCCCTGCGGGTTCTTTTGGGCGCGCTCCTAAAAAAGCCGAGCTTGTGGGTATTTGGGTTGAAGGACTGGCTGGGCGATTGACGTCACCCAATAGTTGTTCTGTGTGTACATCAGAGTCCCTTTGTGCTTCTGAATCTGAGCTAGATGTGGTGTCTGTTGGATGTTTATATAATTTCTTTGAGGCTACTGGTCCGTATTTTTCCATCCATGTATATACTTCTTCGTTGATATAGTCATAGGTATCACGTTTGAATTTTTTCACCTTTTTCTGTTCTAACTCAGTTTTATAATCTTCAAGTTTTGTATTGATTTCAGTTAAGATAATATCAAATTCTTCTTTCCCTAGTGACGTCACAAGATCTTTTTCAATTTCTTGGATTTCAGAGTTCAGAGAAACCAAATTTTTAGATAGTTCCTGGATGGTTAAAAGAATCAAGTCTAGAGAACACTTGTTCAAAATAGCCTCCCATTTGCGTACAAATTCTTTACTGTCTTTACAAAGGGTAGGACGGAGTTGAATACGTAAGCCTCTTGGAATACGTTGATTCTTGAAGTAGCGTCCCAGTGTGATCGCATGGAGTTTTCGGTTGATTTCCTTGCGGATCAGATATTCTAGCTGTTTAATGCGTTTTGCCGGATCCTTGGTGGTAGTGGGATGTGTACCTATAGTCGTTTCGCTAATAAGTTCGAGAATGGCAGCTGCTTCCTCGGTCGAAAACCCTAAGGTTTCTGCACATTTCGATGATAGCCCTTCGATGTCTTCAAAGGACATGTCGTTTATGAAAAATATAAGAATCTAAAAATTGAAAATGCCGGAATGTAATCAATGTGTGCCTCCACTAGCGTGTGTCTCAAAAAAGGAGGAAAATGGAGCAAGTGGCAAAGATAAGTGGGCACCACAGACACTAAGAAAAATTGAGTCGAAAAATGAAGATAAATTGACGCTCAAATAGATGCTTACAGGAGCTGGCTGCAATAAGTCTGGAGACACCCTGACTCTTGAACCAAAAAACCAAAAAACCAAAAAGGACTAGATAAAAAAATCTAGTCCAACAGCCGCTCTCTGTACAAACCCCAAATGGGTGATACAATCCAAACATGGATTCCAACAATGGAGATGCAAATTCCCCTCCCCCCCATGCATGAGTTCAATAGAAAAACACTGAATTCAAAGTAGAAGTGACGGTAATATGTTTATCAAAAACATGGATTCAAATCAAGGAGGAAAATCACTAATAATGTCTTAGTGAGGATTCAGCTGTCACATCTCATATTTTAAATAGACTTCTTTTACCAATGCATTTCGGAGCTTATAGCTCCTTCATCAGGGTGAGTCTAATCTAATTACATAGAATACAAATATATAACGCAACACGTGAGAAATAACACAATATATAAAAAAAGACAAGGTAAAAATTGAAAATCACATACCAAAGACACGATGTGGGTTCAGGATGGAATATGTAATGAAAAAATGAAAAAAATAAAGAATAAATAACTGAAAGTAGCATGGATAATATGACCAGGTAAACGAAGGGAAAATAATGTAAAAGGACTCACGAGACGTGTTTGGCCTCGTAGAGACGAGAATCCACAGTCAAAAAGCAGATGTGTGGTCTGCTGTCAGTAACGGCAGCGTGCAGAGTACAGACAGATCAATAAACCTATCGGAAACAAAAGTGTGCATTAAGAGGAGTTTCGGGAGCGTAGTGGTGCTATAGTTACAAAGGAACATCTACAATGGTTACCTGGAGGATAATCAGGGTCTGTATCGGCTAAGAAAACGCCGTTCTGCATCGCTGTAAGCAAACGTTGCTAATGGTAACGCTGCTAAAAATACCCACGTGACAGCATCGCATCGGGCGAGCAGCGTGATGTGGCACGTACATATAAGCGAGACTGCATTAGAGATATATGGGCATGTATGGAACTATAAATATAATTGTCAACACTCAGGTAAATGAAAGAAGGAAAGTGGATAAAAGAAAAATAAATGTGCAACAATATCATAGACATAGAAAAAATACTATCAAAAAATACTATAAAAAACAGAGATAGTAGTAGAAGAAAAACATACAACCACACAGGCTCCAAAGATGGCAGCCCATGGAAAAATAAGAGAAAGTAAACATGCATCTCAGCCGTAGTGGGTGGCACCAGAGGTGTCACCTTGGGTCCCAGACGGATGTCCGGGAAAGGCTGACATGATGCTTGGACATAAATGAAGCAATTTAGAGAATTAGCAAATCTTAAACTAACGACTTAGGTGATCAAGAACACTACATGGATATTATCAATGCCTAAGGATACTGGCGTTAGCAGAGTTGGTCCTGACAAATGTCTAGGACCACATTAGTTGTCAATTAACAGTCTAGCCATTACATGTAACATGCAAAATGTTTGGCTTAACCAAAGAGAGACATATTGGATCGACAGATTGGGGAGCTTATATCCCAATGGCTTAAATGAAGAAACCAATTATCATTGTTATCTTTGAATTTGATGCACCTATGTTGATTTCATGTGACACTGTATAATGTTTTTGCATGTATTATTGATGATTTTGCATGTTACATGTAATGGCTAGACTGTTAATTGACAACTAATGTGGTCCTAGACATTTGTCAGGACCAACTTTGCTAACGCCTGTATCCTTAGGCATTGATAATATCCATGTAGTGTTCTTGATCACCTAAGTCGTTAGTTTAAGATTTGCTAATTCTCTAAATTGCTTCATTTATGTCCAAGCATCATGTCAGCCTTTCCCGGACATCCGTCTGGGACCCAAGGTGACACCTCTGGTGTCACCCACTACGGCTGAGATGCATGTTTACTTTCTCTTATTTTTCCATGGGCTGCCATCTTTGGAGCCTGTGTGGTTGTATGTTTTTCTTCTACTACTATCTCTGTTTTTTATAGTATTTTTTGATAGTATTTTTTCTATGTCTATGATATTGTTGCACATTTATTTTTCTTTTATCCACTTTCCTTCTTTCATTTACCTGAGTGTTGACAATTATATTTATAGTTCCATACATGCCCATATATCTCTAATGCAGTCTCGCTTATATGTACGTGCCACATCACGCTGCTCGCCCGATGCGATGCTGTCACGTGGGTATTTTTAGCAGCGTTACCATTAGCAACGTTTGCTTACAGCGATGCAGAACGGCGTTTTCTTAGCCGATACAGACCCTGATTATCCTCCAGGTAACCATTGTAGATGTTCCTTTGTAACTATAGCACCACTACGCTCCCGAAACTACTCTTAATGCACACTTTTGTTTCCGATAGGTTTATTGATCTGTCTGTACTCTGCACGCTGCCGTTACTGACAGCAGACCACACATCTACTTTTTGACTGTGGATTCTCGTCTCTACGAGGCCAAACACGTCTCGTGAGTCCTTTTACATTATTTTCCCTTCGTTTACCTGGTCATATTATCCATGCTACTTTCAGTTATTTATTCTTTATTTTTTTCATTTTTTCATTACATATTCCATCCTGAACCCATATCGTGTCTTTGGTATGTGATTTTCAATTTTTACCTTGTCTTTTTTTATATATTGTGTTATTTCTCACGTGTTGCGTTATATATTTGTATTCTATGTAATTAGATTAGACTCACCCTGATGAAGGAGCTATAAGCTCCGAAATGCATTGGTAAAAGAAGTCTATTTAAAATATGAGATGTGACAGCTGAATCCTCACTAAGACATTATTAGTGATTTTCCTCCTTGATTTGAATCCATGTTTTTGATAAACATATTACCGTCACTTCTACTTTGAATTCAGTGTTTTTCTATTGAACTCATGCATGGGGGGAGGGGAATTTGCATCTCCATTGTTGGAATCCATGTTTGGATTGTATCACCCATTTGGGGTTTGTACAGAGAGCGGCTGTTGGACTAGATTTTTTTATCTAGTCCTTTTTGGTTTTTTGGTTTTTTGGTTCAAGAGTCAGGGTGTCTCCAGACTTATTGCAGCCAGCTCCTGTAAGCATCTATTTGAGCGTCAATTTATCTTCATTTTTCGACTCAATTTTTCTTAGTGTCTGTGGTGCCCACTTATCTTTGCCACGTGCGTGGAAAGTTCCACACGTGATAGGCCCTGTGCGAGTGGGGTGCATGCATTTCGGGGGTGCAGGGGAGTCCTACACGTGAATTGGCAGTGTGGGTCCTCCCAGGTGTTCCCTCTACACCCTCCACGGCCCCTGCAGGCAGACCACACCACAGGGGACTACCATGCACCCCTGGTCATGTCCCGCAGGCAGCCCATCCACCATGGGCATGCCCCCCCAGCCAAGCCACATGTCACCTTGCACTAGTGATCACCAACACATTACCCCCTTGCACACCCACCCCCCAGCAGTGTGGGGCACCTACCAGCAGGCCCCCACTCATGTCCCCTTGCACACCCACCCCCCAGCAGTGCGGGGCACCTGCCAGCAGGCCCACACTCATGTCCCACTAATGTCACCTTGCACCCCCACCCCCCAGCAGTGCGGGGCACTGCCAGCAGGCCCCCACTCATGTCCCCCAGCACCCCCACCCCGCAAACAGTGCAGGGCACCTGCCAGCAGGCCCCCACTCATGTCCCCTTGGACCCCACCCTCCAGCAGTGTGGGGCACCTGCCAGCAGGCCCACACTCATGTCCCACTCATGTCACCTTGCACCCCCACCCCCCAGCAGTGCGGGGCACCGCCAGCAGGCCCACACTCATGTCCCACTCATGTCCCCTTGAACCCTCACCCCCCAGCAGTGCAGGGCACCTGCCAGCAGGCCCCCACTCATGTCCCACTCATGTCCCCTTGCACACCCACCCCCCAGCAGTGTGGGGCACCTGCCAGCAGGCCCCCACTCATGCCCCACTCATGTCCCCTTGCACACCCACCCCCCAGCAGTGTGGGGCACCTGCCAGCAGGCCCCCACTCATGTCCCCTTGCACACCCACCCCCCAGCAGTGCGGGGCACCTGCCAGCAGGCCCACACTCATGTCCCCTTGCACACCCACCCCCCAGCAGTGCGGGGCACCTGCCAGCAGGCCCCCACTCATGTCCCCCAGCACCCCCACCCCCAGCAGTGCAGGGCACCTGCCTGCAGGCCTCCACTCATGTCCCCAAGCACCCCCACCCCCCAGCAGTCAGGGGCACCTGCCAGCAGGCCCCCACTCATGTCCCCTTGCACCCCCAACCCCCAGCAGTGCAGGGCACCTGCCAGCAGGCCCCCACTCATGTCCCACTCATGTCCCCTTGCACCCCCACCCCCCAGCACTGAGGGACACCTGCCAGCAGGCACCCACACATGTCCCCTGCACCCCCACCCCCCAGCAGAGCGGGGCACCTGCCAGCAGGCTCCCACTCATGTCCCCTTGCACACCCACCCCCCAGCAGTGTGGGGCACCTGCCAGCAGGCCCCCACTCATGTCCCCTTGCACACCCACCCCCCAGCAGTGCGGGGCACCTGCCAGCAGGCCCACACTCATGTCCCCTTGCACCCCCACCCCCAAGCAGTGCAGACCACCTGCCAGCAGGCCCCCACTCATGTCCCCCAGCACCCCCACCCCCCAGCAGTCAGGGGCACCTGCCAGCAGGCCCCCACTCATGTCCCCTTGCACCCCCAACCCCCAGCAGTGCAGGGCACCTGCCAGCAGGCCCCCACTCATGTCCCACTCATGTCCCCTTGCACCCCCACCCCCCAGCACTGAGGGACACCTGCCAGCTGGCACCCACACATGTCCCCTGCACCCCCACCCCCCAGCAGAGCGGGGCACCTGCCAGCAGGCCCCCACACATGTCCCCTGCACCCCCACCCCCCAGCAGTGCAGGGCACCTGCCAGCAGGCCCCGACACATGTCCCCCAGCCAACACGTCATCACAATCTAGATCCCTGGCCCTTATGGCCAGCCTCCACATGCCAAAGACCCTCCCAAGTATTGCATCCACCCACATAGAAATGCCAATTACATGATACAACCCAATGGCAAGTATGTAAATGAACACATGTCCGTCACACACACACAATGGGTGCAAGTGAATGTCAAAACCCATATCATGACATGCATGAAAGCAATGAGATAATACCACAAATGGAAGTATAGAAAAATATATATTAAAGATAACATGAACGTAAATCAAATTAAACACACAACAATGGGAATAACAAAAGAAATGGTCCATGACCGATAAATTATGAAAATCAAGAAAACATAAGCAAAAGAAATCCAAAAAGAAATGTTGTCCAAAGTCACAGTTCAAAAAATCAAATCCAAGGGAAAATAAAAAGTAAAAACCATTGCTCCATGGTGAACACAAAAAAAATATTAAAAAAGATGAATCCAATGTAGAACTATGTACAATTGAAGAATCCAGGGTCCATGAGCCCAACTTAAAAAAATAAAACCTACCAAAAACTACCTAATAAAAAAACTATATACAAAAATGTGGTCCATTGTCCAAGTGGTCCAAAATAAAGAAAAAACGAAAGGAAACCTAATAGTAACTAACTAACTATTTACAAGGGCAGCGGGCAAGTTCAACGGCTCACATGTTGATGTCCCGGGCCAGGGCATCATCGAACTCCTGCTCGATGTCCCGGAGGCGGTCCTCTTGCATGGCCCTGAGGGTTCGCCGGGCCTTGTTGAGGGTCCTGAACCTGGAGTCCTCCCAGCGCTTCTTGACATGTTGGAAGTCGCGGACTGCCACCCCCTCTGCGTTGATGGCAGTCACGATGTCCACCCAGATCCGAGTCCGTCCTTCCTTGTCGGCGCGAGAACTTCCGAAGAGGGCATCATAATGCCCCAGGACTTGCTCCACCAGGACACCAACTTCGGTGGCAGTGAAGCTGGTGCCCCTCTGCCTCTCTGGCTGGGGGTTGCCAGTGGTGCCAGATGGTGTAGTGCCCGACATGGCAACCCCAGAGGCAGGTGTGGGTGGGCAACTGGGTCCTGGGGCTGGGCTGTGGAGCGATGGAAT
Organism: Ambystoma mexicanum; assembly: GCF_040938575.1. Classification (NCBI taxonomy): domain Eukaryota; kingdom Metazoa; phylum Chordata; class Amphibia; order Caudata; family Ambystomatidae; genus Ambystoma; species Ambystoma mexicanum. The sequence goes on from NC_090928.1 coordinate 746,172,346, forward strand.
AGCAGTCGGGAGTCTTTGGTTCCAGCTGGGGTGGTCACAGCAACAGCACCCCTGGCTGACGTGCAGGCAGCAAATGGCAGGGCACGTGGGCAGCAAGCAATCAGGCAGCAGCAGATGGCAGGTGGGAGCGTGCTCGGGGCTCTGGGGGGCAGAAATTCGGCCTTCTGGGCAGGAACGTGGTCTTCCGTGTGTGAACGCGTGGCCAGCTTGATACGGAGTAATTTGGCACGTCAAAATCTTGCACGTCAGCGTGTAATTCGAGGAAAGGCCATCAGTGCGTAAGCGCCTCAGCGCACGTACACGATTTCATTGGACCAAAGGCCCTTAGCGCGTAAGCGTGTCTGTGACGTGACACGCGCAGGTGTTTCCCTCATAGCATGTGATGACAGAGCACACGTGGAAAAGCTGCACGTCCGAGTGTCAGCGCGTGTAATTGGAGGAAAGTACGCGTACACGCGTAAGTGATGTGTACGTGTGGGCCGCTTTAAAAGGTACGTGTAGAATGCCATTTTCTTGTATGTGCTTTACGTGGAGAGCGAGTGGGTGAATTCTGTACTTCTTGTCGGTTCACACACGATTACTTCACAGCGTTTCAAGTTCGTACTCCCTGTTACCTCTGACAGCTTTCATTTTTCTACTTTTTTGAGCCTGTTTCCTCAAACAGTGTTCACTTCTCCTTTTGTCCTGTCTCCTCAGACAGCGTACAATTCTTCTTTTGGCAGGGGTGTTGCCAACACGCAAACGCGAGTATTTTTCACGTTCTTATTCCAGGCAGATGGTGAGCTCCGCACGTACTTAGGAACTGTGCTTGCCCCGTGTGTAGCTCTCCCCTTCAGAGGTCATTGTAGGCTGCGTGTATTACACGTACGCTTATTCTTGTGTTTCTGGGTGCCACAGCGTGGTGTGGGTTCATTTTTCCACACACGTGGTGTACGAGGGGTTGTGTGCAGGTTTATTTTTGTTTTTGGGCTGCCTGTGCGTTGCGTGACCCGTCATCTTCCCCCAGGGGTCACAGACAGCCTTGTTAGAGCACTAGGGTACGAATTCCATCTAGTACCCTACCCCTTTGATCCCCAATTGCCCAGGACAATAGTTTACTGCTCCTCCCATACGCACAAAAATATCAGTGCCATGGTTGGGAGGCGACCAAGCGGTAAGGGAGGCAAAGGAGGCCGACCTTCAATAGGTGGACATGGTGGGCGCGGTAGGGGACGTGGCCAGGATTTGCAGGGTGCCCCTAGACCCCCATGTGTGGAGGACCAATCAGGGACACCCATGCTCCCCCCCCATGGTTGAGGGAAACGTGGCTGAGAGCATCCCAGCTCAGCCCCAGTTGGACCAGCCCATTGTGGCACCTGACCTGGCACAGGATGACTCCCTGGCTGACTTCCAGGTCAGCAAGTCTAGGCCATGTGTGGCGGTGCAAGTTGTCACCAAGGCACGTGGATCTGGGGCAGCTATGTCATCTGCTGCCTCAAGTATGCAGGGTGGTGAGGCTGCAGGGGCAGCTGCAGCTCCATCCGCCCCAGCTCTGACTCTCCCAGCCAGGACAGTGTCGGTCCTGGTCCATCATACTGATGTTCCCCCTGCCAACATCACACTTCAGACAATGCCTGCACCAAGTCCTATGGTCAATGTGCATTTGCACACTCCAACAATCCAGTCCACCGGGGATTCTCCCCTTACTGACCAGAGTGTCGTTAGCCACTCTGGCTCCGCTCCACTTTCTTAAAAGAGGACGAAGGGTGCTCTGGCACGACAGATTGAGACCCCAGGCACGGCTACACACTTCGACACGTCAAGGAAGCCTTGCTTTAATGACGCAGAGCTTAATGCACTTGTGAGCTATGTGTTGCAACATAGCCACGAAATGGTGGTGACTGCAGGGTCCAAGACCACACCTGGTCAACGTAAGGCACACTGGCAGACCATCGCCAACCACGTAAGTGCCCTTGGATTTGTGAGGCGCTCAGCTGATGATTGCTACAAGCGGTGGAATGACCTGAAACGCAGAGCAAAGGACAAGCTTGCCTCAAATCATGCCGCTACTCTGGTGACTGGCGGTGGGTCTCCACAAGAGGACAACAATCTCACTGAACATGAGTCTGTTGCTGGGACCTTCATCACAGAGGAACAGATCCGAGGTGTGGGAGAACTACCTGATTACGAAGCATTGTCCGGTGAGTGCCCATGCGTGTGTGTGTAGTGCATGTGTATGTATTTTGGGTGACGGGTTCTGATTGAGTGCCAGGTGAGGGTGTGTACTCCAGAGTGTTATGGGTCACCCATTTCCTTCCTCACATAGGATCACGTGCCTTGTATTTGGCTATGACTGCATCCCTTCTGCCCACAGTATCCTATTAGGTCCACAATTGTGCAGTTGACCTTTTACTGCCATCTTGCAACTACATTGGTCAGAATTTGTAAGTGTGCCTTCAGGATAATATTTTCCACTCTCCCCTTTTTTGCTAGACATTTATCAACCATTTTGTGACATATGTGACATGCTTCGGTCATTGTTTACTGGCCACACTGGGGCAATGCTTTACCTGGTTATGTACACAATGAGACCATTCAGGCTGATGGAGTATTGGCCAGCACAAATGTTTAGATGAGTGCCTGTGTGCATGTGGAAAATGACAGATGTTTCCTGCGATGTCAATGTGACGAAAAATAGATCAGCCAACTATTACTGTATTCTTGTACCTTGCATGTGTTGCAGTGAGTGGCACATGTGTACTTAGTCACAGTATGCAGCATTTTTCATGTCATCATGTCCATCTCACATGGATGGGTGACAGTACTCAATCACTGACATATGGCTGTACTTGTCAAATGTACCATGGCTATGCTAAATGCCATCTGTGTGCTGCCATGTGTCATGTATGTGTATTGGACATGTCACTCACAGGCCAATGTGTGATGGCAGTGCTACCCAGCATGCAGCAAATGTGTTGCTCTCCCATATTGGTGTAATCAGTGTCTGCCTTTTGCCTCCCCTTACTACTCAGTGACAGTGCAGGCATGGGAGGGTTATAGTCATGTGGGACATGTGTGAATCATGTACTGGTTCTGTAGCTTGACAGGCCTATTTGTGTGTTATGGTGCTAATGCCTGTTTCCATTTTTTCTCTTTCATGTTTTTGTAGGGGATGACACACTCAGGGCTGGACTGGGAACTAAAAGAGGCCCTGGAAATAATTACTGGGGACCAAAAGAGGCCCTGGAAATAAAGTTCAAAGTGGCCCTATATGACACATTTTCAGCAAACCCAATGCTTTTCCTACGAGAAAATTTGGAAATACCACAGAAAAGAGGCCCAGGGTGCAGAGGCCCACCGGGAAATCTCCAGAGTTCCCTAAAGGCCAGTCCACCCCTGGACGCACTTGATGCTGTTGAGGTTGAGGAGATGGTGCAGACCCAGGAGGAATCCCAGGCACGACCGGGCACCAGCGGGGGACGTGGTGTGGTGGTGGGTGAGAACCCAATCCTCCTGCAGACCATACTTTCCAGGGGTGTCTCTGGGTGCACCTCCCCAGACCTCTATTCAGGTGCTGATTTGGATGATGAGACCTATGTGCCGTCAAAGGTAAGTGTTTCTAGCAGGGATTCTGTTCTGGCCAACCCACCTGCACCAGCGGTAGATCCCTCTATGGGGATGTCAGTGTTGGTAGAGGCGCCTTTGGCGGTTACGGATGCAGGGTCACACTCCACAGCATCTGATCCTGTTCCTGGGCCAGCAGATCAGAGGGGGAATGCAGTCCTGCAGCCTCAGGCGGTGCCAGCACAGCAAGGTGCATATCGCCTTGCCCCAAACAGGTGTGGTGCCCGTCGACGCGGTGGCCGTACGCCACCAGGCAACAGCGTATGGGAGAACTCCATATACGCTATGGCAACCCAACAGTCGGCATCAGTTGAAATGATGGCTCAGGCAATGGAGAGGGTGGCCACTTCCATTATCCCCCCTGAAAGGCAGATGGAGCAACTACAGCAGGCAACAGACTCCATTTGCCAATCACACAGGGAAGACATGTTGGCGTCCAACAGGGACCGACGGGCGGCACTGGAGACTCTGCACCAATCCATCTCAATAGAATCCCAGGCCCACAGGGAAGCCCTGAGTGAAGAACTCCATAACCTCAGGCAGACTCTTCGTGAGCTTGAGACTTTTTTTAGGGCAGAACAGCGGCTGGAGCACCTCACAAGTATGCTCTCAGCTTAGATGCGAGCAACTCGGTAGGAGATTCAGGCATCACGTCAGGTCTTGCATGGGGATCTCCGCACTATAATCCTCCAGAACGAGACCTTCCACACCCGCATGCTTGCTGCTATTGAGGACCATACCAGGGCTTTGCGTGGGCTGCCTCCCATAGCACCACCACCTCCTGATGCAGCAGCAGAGGGTCATGAGAGCGACGGAAGCAGTTCTCCCACATTGGCATAGCCGTGCAGGCCATGAGCCATGGAGGTGTTTTTTTTTCCCCCAACATCCACAAAGGTGGCTGTTGGTGCGTACCCTGTCCTCGGACCTCCTGGGTGCCCCCCCGCCCCGGCCCACACATGGCCATTTTTGATTTTTGATTTTTTGATTTTTGATTTTTGATTTTTTTTTTTTAAATAATTTGACAGTGTGTTGCCTTGTGTGGCTCCTGTGGGCATCCACTGTATTCCGGCTGGGCACATGCAGGTTTGTCCTGAGTTTGGGTTAGATGCTTGGGTTCATGAGACACACACCCCTCCTGCTTCCCGTTTCCATGGGCTTGCAAAGGGTGTGACCAAGTGACAGTGATGTACACAGTGACGTTGGGCTCCCATGAGCTGTGTGGGCAGTCTGTAGTCAATACTGTGTAGACATTCCTTGTGTATATTGTTGTTGTATTGTACACTGCATGGTGTATTAATGTATGATTTTGCTTCCATGTCTCCCTCTGAATTTGCATGTTCATTCCTCATGTCTTCACAAGGCCGTCTACTTTGGAGATGGAGTTCATGTTGTATGCAGTACACAGACCAATTTTGAAGGCTGCAAGAGTACAGTTTGAAGGGGGCGGTGTGGTGGCATATTCAGGTTGTATGACTACGACTACTTTAACTTAGTACTGTCATGTTTTAGAAATGTTTGAACTTGTCTAGATGCATTGTTTAGTTGGTAAGTGTTTGGTCATGTGTGTTGTTAGTTCAACATTACTAGGAGCATATTGTGTGTGGCCAGTTTCCATTAGGGACACTGTACTTTGTGACACTTGTGTCAGGTTTTTGGGATTGCTTTGTTTGCTCTCACATAGCATGACATGCCATGGTGTGTTGGGTGGCGGTGCTGGGGAGCGGTTGGGTGACATGGCAATGTTCTCATGTTGTATTTTGCAAGGGGGTCATGCATTTAGCAGCATATGTGTCTTTTGATGACACAGCATTGGTGATGTTTCTGTAGGTAGGGATGCACACATTGTGACACTTCCAGGTGACCAATCTCAGGATGATATGGTTGTGACAGTTGACTGTCCCTCATGTCATCATCATTGATTGTCAGCTGGTATGTGGCAGGGCTGTGTGCACTCCACAGGGGTGTGATTCTAAGTGAAGTAATTAGCCACCAGCTGTGTTCGGGCTGCCTCAGCCCGTGCCCTGTCCCCTCCCATGCGCAGCGGGCGTGCATGTGGTTGGGGATTTGGGGGCACCACCATGTCCACCGGCAGGCCCCGGCATGTTGCAACGTTGTGCAGGGCACATGCTGCCACTATGATCCTGCACACTACTGGGGGAGCGTATAACAGCTGCCCACCAGAACGGTCAAGGGAGCGAAAGCGTGACTTGAGCACTCCGAATGTGCGCTCCACTATGCCCCAGGTTGCAATATGGGCTGTGTTGTATCTTACCTCGGGTGGCGTGGTGGGGTTCCGAATTGGCGTCATCATGTGGGTGCTCAGAGGGTAGGCACTGTCCCCTGGGGAGGTGGTGATGGATATCATTAGTGGGGTTGTGACATTACTCAGTATCTGGCATGCATGCATGTGCTGTGGCATTTATACTCACCAAGCAGCCATGTATCGCCATGCCGCCCAGTTTCTAGGTCCCGGTTTAGGGTTGACATTCTGTAAATGAAACTGTCGTGGGTGGACCCTGGATAGTTGGCATATACTGAGGTGATGATTCCCTTGGCATCACATACTACCTGCACGTTGATGGAATGCCAGTGCTTGCGGTTTCTATAGATGTGCTCTGATGCCCTGGGGGGACGTAGGGCCACATGGGTGCAATCAATGGCACCTAGGACTTTGGGGAATTGTACCACCCCGTAGAAATCCTGGACAACAGCCTGCCTTTCTGCAGGTGTTCTGGGCAGGTATATGTGCCTGCGCACTGATGGGTGTGCAGTCATGATGGCCAAGACCTGGTGTAGACAGCGTGACTGTGTGGCCTGTGACACCCCCCCCACTATGGCAGTTGTGCGCTGAAATGATTTGGTGGCTAAAAAGTGCAGTACATTGAGGACCTTATCCAGGGGGCTGAGTGCTTGGGAGCAGAGGCTGGGTGATGTGAGGTCATCCTCCCACTCACTGACCAGGTCGAGTATTATGTGAGGTGGAAACCTGTACCTCCAATACACCTGGTCATCAGGCATGCCAAAAAGGCTTGTTCTGGGTGTGAAAATTCTGGCCCTGACTATCCTCCTCCTCCTGCGGTATCCCATGACCACTGCTGCTAGGAACGGCATGTTCATCCTGGTGTCTGAGCTTGCTTGTTGTTTGCGCGCACTTTTATGCTGCGCGGGTACACGTACGCCTGCTTCCTGCTGACGTACGTGTTTCCGGATTAGCGCGTCTTTTTTGGCGCGTGCGCGTTCCACGCATTTGCCTCCTGTACTTCCCAGCCCACCCCAGATTTACACGTATCCCGCTCACACAGGCCCAATCGCGTGTGAAACTTCCCGCGCACCCACGAAATACACGCTATTGTTGACACAGCGGGTATCCGTGTTTGTCGCGTACCCCTTTGCACGTCATTTGTTCTGGAGGGCCACAGTATGGGAAATTCATCAGAGCTGTATATACGTGCTTTTTGATAGCGCACATTTTTTTAATGCACAGGGACGCTACCGCCTGCCTTCGTGTGGGGACATGTGTTGATGTACATAGTAGACTTTTGGTTTGTGTCATGGAATCGCCATTTCACTGCTGGGGGTGGGGGTGCAGGGGGACATGAGTGGGGGCCTGCTGCCAGGTGCCCCTGACTGCTGGGGGGTGGAGGTGCAGGCGGACATGAGTGGGACATGAGTGGGGGCCTGCTGGCAGGGGCCCCTGACTGCTGGGGGGTGGGGGTACAAGTGGACATGAGTGGGGGCCTGCTGGCAGGGGCCCCTGACTGCTGGGGGGTGGGGTGCAAGGGGACATGAGTGGGGGCCTGCTGGCAGGTGCCCCAGACTGCTGGGGGGTGGGGGTGTAGGGGGACATGAGTGGGACATGAGTGGGGGCCTGCTGGCAGGTGCCCCTGACAGGTGGGGGGTGGGGGTGCAGGGGCACATGAGTGGGACATGAGTGGGGGCCTTCTGGCAGGTGCCCCTGACTGCTGGGGGGGTGGGGGTGCAGGGGGACATGAGTGGGGGCCTGCTGGCAGGTGACCCTGATTGTTCGGGGGTGGGGGTGCAGGTGGACATGAGTGGGGGCCTGCTGCCAGGTGCCCCTGACTGCTGTGGGGTGGAGGTGCAAGGTGACATGAGTGGGGGTCTGCTGGCAGGGGCCTCTGACTGCTGGGGGTTGGGGGTGCAAGGGGACATGAGTGGGGGCCTGCTGGCAGGTGCCCCTGACTGCTGGGGGGTGGGGATGCAGGGGGACATGAGTGGGACATGAGTGCGGGCCTGCTGGCAGGTGCCCCTGACCGCTGGGGGGTGGGGGTGCAGGGGGACATGAGTGGGGGCCTACTGGCAGGTGCCCCTGACTGCTGGGGGGTGGGGGTACAGGGGGACCTGAGTGGGACATGAGTGGGGGCTTGCTGGCAGGGGCCCCTGACTGCTGGGAGGTGTGGGTGCAAGGGGACATGAGTGGGGGCCTGCTGGCTGGGGCCCCTGACTGCTGGGGGGTGGGGGTGCAAGGGGACATGAGTGGGGGCCTGCTGGCAGGTGCCCCTGACTGCTGGGGGGTGGGGGTGCAGGGGGACATGAGTGGGGGCCTGCTGGCAGGTGCACCTGACTGCTGGGGGGTGGGGGTGCAAGGGGAAATGAGTGGGGGCCTGCTGGCAGGGGCTCCTGACTGCTGGGGGGTGGGGGTGCAAGGGGACATGTGTTGATGATCATATTGCAAGGTGACATGTGCCTTGGTGTAATAATCTTATAATAATAAAGCACTCAAAAGCAGATTATCTTTTGGCAATTGTGAATGACACCTACCTTCTCTTCAGTCAGCCCTCTCGGGAAAGAAGCTAGAGGGAATTACCTGAAAACCCCTCTCAAACCCAGTCAAAAGGCTAGGCTGGAGTGGAATCTCCAGGGGAAACCCCGAAGGGAAAAAAACCCGTGAAGTGCTGCTGGGGAGCGTGGATTCCTGCAACGACTGCTGAAGGATCACGCCTTTTGGAATGTAGTCTTATCAGGTAGGATTCTGGGTGAGAAGAGTAGAGGTAAAGGTAAGTATGGGTTCAGATTTCCAATTCAGAAAGAGGGGAGTATAAGAAAAGGAGGCTTACCCTGACAGACCTATTTTCTTTTAGGCTTCTGTATTTCAATCTGATGGGAAATGCATACCTGTAGCCTATTGCCAAATATAACAGATTAGGGAACGTTTAAGATACAGTTCAGAATGGAAGTCGTAGGAATGGGAATGAATCTTACCCACAGGAATTAGCCCCAGGGAGGTATGGGTAAGCGCAGAATAAGAGACTAACACAAGTAGAAACCGAAGGCAGAATGGAAGGTCTAATGTTGCGTCCTAATGGGCGTTAATACAAAAACAAGATTAGAAGAAAAAGAGACCTCCACGAGAATGCCAGACTCAATGCTAGAAGGTGAGGAATCACTACCGGTAAACGTAGCTGTGAAAACAGGAAGGTATCGTCTACTCGATCCGGAGGGCAAGGATAGCAATGGAGATTTCTACGAGTTCAGAACAAAAGAAGAAGTAAGTGAAGGTGAAAGTTGGAATCAGTAGTCAGGCTAAAAATAATAGCTGAATTTAGATAGGAAGGAGAGAGCGAACTCACAATGCGCAGCGCGACTCTAAGGAGAGAAGCAACGCGTAGGACCGAAGCTCCAGCTGCCGGATATTCCTTCCCGGAAGTCAGGGGCGGGGCTACCCGCGCGGTCTGGTGAACGCGAACAACTGGTGCGCTGCTCGCAGTCTCGGGTACCTCCATGTTGGGAGTCCCGATCCCGAGTCGAACAGCGGGAAGTGAAACCTGGCAACGAGAAGCATCGGGGTCCAAGTGGACAGCTGTAACAGTATGCCCCCTCTTAAAGTCACTACCCCCTGGTTTACCAGGGTGAATCTTGTGAAATTGTCTGATAAGTCGTGAAGCATGGATACTGGACTTAGATTCCCAAGTACGATCAGAAGGGGTGTAGCCCTTCCAATCCACTAAGTACTGTAATTTTCCACGGTGAATACGTGAATCACACAACTCTGAGACTTCGTACTCTGCATTGGTATCAAGCATAACTGGAGGGGGACGAGAAGACACCACCGGATGGAAATTACTTCTAATGTCAGGTTTTAGCTGAGAGACATGGAAGACCGGATGTATCCGTGCCCAGGTCTTGGGTAGTTTCAGCTTAAAGGCTGCAGCTCCTATTGCCGAAATCACCCGAAAAGGGCCCATAAATTTAGGTGAGAATTTGGAAGGTCTAAGATGTCCAGGCAAAAATCGGGAAGATAACCAAACCAGATCTCCAGGTTGTATTACCAGAGCTTTAGATCGGAGGCGATCAGCCATCTCCTTTGTTCTTTCTTGAGCAGTCCTAAGTGCCTGAGAGGCTGCGTGTTGACCCTGGTGTATCTTCTCCAGGAGACATTTGTCATCCATAACCCTCTTGTCAGGAAATGAGGCAGTGTGAAATCCATAGGAACAAAAGAAGGGAGAGGTTTTAATCGCTGAATGGTGTGCATTATTATAAACGTATTCAGCCATTGGTAACAAACCCAACCAGTTGTCTTGTGCTGCTGATATATAACTCCGAAGGTATCCTTCTAGGGTCTGATTTAGTCTCTCGGTCTGACTGTTGGTTTGTGGGTGAAAATCGGAACTCAAAGCCCGGGTGATACCCACAATTCGACAGACCTGCTTCCAGTATCTGGACGTGTATTGGGAACCTCTATCCGAAATTATACTCTCTGGTAGGCCATGAAGACAGAAGATACGGGAAATGAAGGTTCGAGCCATTTGAGCCGCCGAGGGAAGACCGGTGAATGGGAGAAAATGAGCCAGTTTGGTGAATGAATCAACAACAACCATAATAGTTGAACATCCTTCGGAGATAGGAAGATCCACAATGAAGTCTGTTGAAATGATTTGCCAAGGTCGTGTAGGTATTGGCATCTTTACCAGAGTTCCAAAGGGTGAATGTCTAGGGCTCTTATTTTGCAGACAAACAGGGCAATACCTGACGTATGTGAAAATGTCATTCCACATTAATGGCCACCAAAAGTATCGGGAGATTATTTCGCGGGTATTCACATTACCTCTATGTCCTACGGATTTTGAGTCATGGCACATAGTTAGAACTTCCTTTTGTAAAGATTTAATGGGTACATAGACCTGTTTCCCATGAAAATAGCAACCATCCTTTTTAGACAGAAGATTCAACTACTTCTTGGTCCAAGCGTTTGAGAAAATCTGTAGATTTATATTTCTTTTCAACGCTCAGGATACCGCGGGGAAAAATAGGTTCTGGTTTGACTGCACATTGAAAAGAGATCTCCTTTCGTGACAAGGCATCTGCTTGCAAATAGTTTCTTCCGGGAATGAAAGAGAATAAGATCCTGAAAGGGGAGAAAAAATGAGCCTATCTGGCCTGAGGGCTGTTACAGGTCTGGGCATATTAGAGAATCCTTAAGTTTTGATGGTCAGTACGGACCTCTACAGGAAACTGTGCTCCCAGCAACAGGTGTCTCCAAAAGGTCGAAAGACCTTTTGATCGCCAATAGCTCCTTCTCGAGAATGGTATAATTCAATTCTGCTGGAGCGAGGATTTTGGACAAATATGCAATGGGCCATTCTAGCCCTTGATCATCTTCTTGTAGGAGAACAGCACCCAAGGCATACTGAGAGGCATCCATTTCGAGAATGAAACGGTGTGATTGATCAGGCGTCATAAGTATGGGTGCTGATGTGAACCTCTTTTTTAAGGTATCAAAAGCTTTTTGAGTTTCCTCACTCCAGACATATGGAACTCCGTTTTTCAAAAGGTTGGTTAAAGGCTGAGTAAGGGCCGAGAAATTAGGGATAAACCGATGATAGAAATTTGAGAATCCAACGAAACGTTGAATCTCCTTGATAGATCGAGGGTTAGCCCAATTCTGGACTGCCTTAACCTTGTCTGGGTCCATTGCGATACCTTGTGCCGAAAGGATATAACCCAGATAGGTCACCTGGGGCTGATGAAAGAAGCATTTCTCCAAATTGCAGAATAAGTGATTGCTCTGAAGTCTGTATAATACCTCTCGGACATGGGTTTGATGTTCAGAGGAATCCTTAGAAAAGATCAGGATATCATCCAGGTAGACGATGACTGTGTGTAATAGTAGATCTGAAAATAGGTGGTCCATAAATCGCTGGAAGACGGCCGGGGCATTGGACAATCCAAAAGGCATTACTTGGTATTGAAAATGGCCAAAAGGTGTCCGGAAAGCCGTCTTCCATTCGTCTCCCTTTCTAATCTTGATCAGATGATAAGCTCCCTTTAAATCCAGCTTTGTATAAATGCGGGCTCCTTTGACAGCCTCTAAGATATCAGGAATTAAAGGCATCGGATATCTGTCTGGAATAGTGATCTTGTTCAATCCCCTGAAATCTATACAGGGTCTGAGTTCAGAAGTATTCTTCTTGGGCACAAAGAATAGAGAAGCGGCCGCTGGAGATGTAGATTCGGTAATGAGTCAGTTTCGTAAATTGAGGTCGAGGTATTCCCTAAGAGCAACCTTCTCGGAAGAGGAAAGTATGTACATCCTTCCGAAGGGTAAAGGCTGGTCTGGGATCAGATCAATTACACAATCATCTCTGCGATGAGGGGGAAGTAAAGAGTAATCGGAGGAGGAAAAGACCTCAGAAAATTCTTGATACTCGAGAGGAAGACTGATTACAGAACCGATAATTGTGACTTGTCTGTTCTCCTCTAGTCGTGGATGACATATCATGCTAGTTCTTCCTAGACAGTTATGGAGGCAAAACTCAGAACCCAAAAAGAGTGAACCTGCTGCCCAATTAATATAGGGATTATGTCTCCGTAACCAAGGCAGTCCTAGGATAACAGGGTAATGAGCAGTTCGTATCACATGCATGGTAATGGCTTCCTTGTGTGTAGCGATCGACATAGCTAACGGGACTGGTTTGGTTGACAATTGGCCCGGAGGTTAGAGGACTACCATCTACACTCTCCACCGGGATAGCTTCGCCTTTTGAAACTAAAGGTAACTGATGTTGTCTAGCCCAAATTTCGGCTGCGCCACTGTCTATAAGTGCCGGAATCTCGGTCAACTTCTGGGTACCAAATGAGAAAGTGATATGTAGAACCAACATTAGAGAGTGAGAATGCTGGCTCCCTTGTGAAGCTGGCATGTTCAAAGAGGAACCTAAAGACACATTAGGATCCCGGACCGCGGTTCCTCCTACGACCGGGAGTTGGCGTTTCCCGACCGCCTCGGGGGAGTGATGGGACACTCCTGGACCGTGTGGGTATTCGAGCCACAATACATACACAATCCCTGAGTTCTTCTACAGGATCTCTCTTCAGGAGATAAAGGCCCTCGGGTGGCTGACCCCAACTGCATAGGTTCTTCATTAGAGCTTCCTCTTTGTGTAGAAGGGGCAGAGGAAAATGAACGAGTAGTGTGCTTTCCTTTGCGCCGTTCACTGCTCCGTTCCTTTATCCTATAGTCAATCTGCATGACTAAAGCGATAAATTCTGTCAATGACGTGGGGCATGGCACCCTAGACACTTCATCCTTTAGATCCTCAGATAAACCTCTCCGAAAAAGAGTTACCTGGGCATCATCTGACCTCTGGTAATCTGTTTGAATCTAGTAATGTAGGTCAAGATGTCCTGATTACCTTGTCTGAGATCAAGTAGTTGTTCTTGAGCTGCTATTCGAATCTCCTGCCTGCCAAACATAGATCTGATGCTATTACAGAAAGCAGTATGCAAGTCTAATATGGCGTTTTTGTTGTGACCAAAGGAGTAGCCCAAGCTAAAGCAGGTCCCACCATCTGCGAAATCATATAATCCACTCTGTCCCGATCGGTATGAAAGAAGGCTGCTTTAAAAGCGAATTGGACTGCTCAGGCATCTAGAAATTCCTTTATTTTATGAGGATTGCCATTGAATTGACCCCCTGGAAGGGGACCAGGTGGAATTTCTGAGCAATGAGGAACCCTGCTCGCTGTTGCCTGTTGGAAAGCCAACTGCGCAGTCTGTTGCTAAGACTGCTGTTGAGCCTGCCGAAGATTAGCATTCTCTTGTTTCAGATTTTGCACCTCTGAAGTCAGAGATTGCACAGCAGCTATAAGTTGCTGGATCTGTTGATCCATCACAGAGGTAGTCCTTCACAAATGCCAAAGATAAGGATGATTCTCAAGGTCAGCTTGGCGTTGCTTACTGTAATAACCTTAAAATAATAAAGCACTCAAAAGCAGATTATCTTTTGGCAATTGTGAATGACACCTACCTTCTCTTCAGTCAGCCCTCTCGGGAAAGAAGCTAGAGGGAATTACCTGAAAACCCCTCTCAAACCCAGTCAAAAGGCTAGGCTGGAGTGGAATCTCCAGGGGAAACCCCGAAGGGAAAAAACCCTGTGAAGTGCTGCTGGGGAGCGTGGCTTCCCGCAACGACTGCTGAAGGATCACGCCTTTTGGAATGTAGTGTGTAGTCTTATCAGGTAGGATTCTGGGTGAGAAGACTAGAGGTAAAGGTAAGTATGGGTCCAGATTTCCAATTCAGAAAGAGGGGAGTATAAGAGAAGGAGGCTTACCCTGACAGACCTATTCTCTTTTAGGCTTCTGTATTTCAATCTGATGGGAAATGCAGACCTGTAGCCTATTGCCAAATATAACAGATTAGGGAACGTTTAAGATACAGTTCAGAATGGAAGTCGTAGGAATGGGAATGAATCTTACCCACAGGAATTAGCCCCAGGGAGGTATGGGTAAGCGCAGAATAAGAGGCTAACACAAGTAGAAACCGAAGGCAGAATGGAAGGTCTAATGTTGCGTCCTAATGGGCGTTAATACAAAAACAAGATTAGAAGAAAGAGAGACCTCCACGAGAATGCCGGACTCAATGCTAGAAGGTGAGGAATCACTACCGGTAAACGTAGCTGTGAAAACAGAAAGGTATCGTCTACTCGATCCGGAGGGCAAGGATAGCAATGGAGATTTCTACGAGTGCAGAACAAAAGAAGAAGTAAGTGAAGGTGAAAGTTGGAATCAGTAGTCAGTCTTAAAATTATAGCTGAATTTAGATAGGAAGGAGAGAGCGAACTCACGATGCGCAGCGCCACTCTAAGGAGAGAAGTAACGCGTAGGACCGAAGCTCCAGCTGCCGGATATTCCTTCCCGGAAGTCAGGGGCGGGGCTACCCGCGCGGTCCGGTGAACGTGAACAACTGGTGCGCTGCTCGCAGTCTCGGGTACCTCCATGTTGGGAGTCCCGATCCCGAGTCGAACAGCGGGAAGTGAAACCTGGCGACGAGACGCAGCGGAGTCCAATTGGACAGCTGTAACACTTGGCTGGGGGGCATGCCCATGGTGGATGGGCTGCCTGCGGGACATGACCAGGGGTGCAGGGTAGTCCCCTGTGGTGTGGGCTGCCTGCAGGGGTCGTGGAGGGGGTAGAGGTGACACCTGGGGGGACCCACACTGCCAATTCACGTGTAGGACTCCCCGTGCACCCCCGAAATACACGTTCCCCGCTCTGACAGCAAAATCGCGTGTGAAACTTCCCACTCACCCCTGAAATACACGTACCCAGGCCAATCGCATGTGAAACTTCCCGCGCATCCTAGATTTACACGTACCCCGCTCGCCCAAGGCCAATCGCGTGTGAAACTTCACGCGAACCCCTGAAATACACGTACCCCGCTCGCCCAAGGCCTATCGCGTGTGAAACTTCCCGCGCACCCCCAAAATACACGAACATGCTATTTTTCACACAGCGGGTGTCAGTGTTTGTCACGTACCCCTATGCACGTCATTTGTCCTAGAGGGCCACAGTATGGGACATTCATCATAGCTGTATATACGTCCTTTTTGTTAGCGCACATTTTGGCGCACATTTCTTTCATGCGCAGGGGCGCAGGGACGCTACCGCCTGCCTTCGTGTTGTAGGCGAGCGTGTGGGCGTTCCGCGTACTTGCCTCCTGTACTTCCCCCGTAACGCCCTCATTTTCACGCGTTGTTCCCCATTCCGCGTGTCACGCCCCGTGTTACGCCTACTTTTGTTGTGTGCGCCGCGCTATGTGCGCTTAGCGCATGCGGTTTGAAGACGTGTGCGCCAGCATGCGTCATGCAGTATTTTGGCGTACATCCTGGAATTTCCTCGCGTACGGACTTCCATGAATCGCTGTGCGCGGGTTTCGCTGCGATTTTCGCACTGGCACTGTGATTCGCACGCTTTTGCATGCTTGCGCCGAAAATTTCAGCGCACATTATTTACATGAATCGACCTGTTAATCTGCAAGTCCAAGGGACAGCAATGGGGGCCAAATACACCCCACCATATGTAAACCTTTTCATGGGACACTATGAACTGAAGGCCGTTTTATTGACAACATCCTTCTTATCTGGGATGGAGATCCACAATCCCCTCCACAATACATCGGCTACCTTAAAACCAATTAATACAATATCACATTCACCATGCATGAAAGTAAAAAGAGAATTTATTTGCTGGACTTGGAGATTTAGGTCCACAATAACACACTACAGACAACCTTATATCAAAAACTCACAGCTGGGAATAGTGCACTACATGCTGAGAGTAACTATCCGAAGCATATCATACATAACATCCCTTACGGTGAAATCTTGAGAATGAAGAGAAATTGAAGTGAAGAAGTGGAATTCAAAAGACACAAAAATAGTAAACTCAAACAATTTATTTAAAGAGAGAGGCTATTATAAGAAGAGTATCCAGAAAGCAGAAATGAAAGCGAATTTGAAACAAAGGATAGAACTCCTGAGGAGCAAAGATCCCCAATCATCAAAAACCATGAGGAAAGTTAGATTAATCATCAATTACAGTTGAAATGTGTCCATCATCAAGAAAATTCTTCAAAAACACGGGAAAATACTGCAACTGGGCAGCTATCTACACAACCACATAGACACCAAACCTTCCATTATGTTCTGAAAAGCCAAAACCATAAACAATCAAGTCGGCCCCAGTCACATGTGCACTAAAACTAACACCCAGATGCATGAAACCTACCAGAAGCTTTAGGTAATCACAATTGTGGGCACTGTAAGATGTGCTGCATCATGCTGAATGGCTATATCAATATCACTTTAGCCATGAGAAGCACAACATCAATCCAACAATTCATCAACTGCAATACCACATATGTAGGGTATGGAGGGAGTAAAATCTGGAAACCTAAGTCCAGAATAATGGAACACCTTAGAAGTATTCGAGCAAGAGATATTAGATCCCATTGGCCACCCATATCATTGAAGAATGCTCAGATTGGAAGAAATAAAATGTGCAGGTTATAAAAGGTGAACAAGCACTGAGATGAGGCAATAGAGAATTACTCCTATGACAGTGAGAAGCAAGATGGCTCAGCACCATGGACACTTGTTTCTCAGGACTCAACAAAGACAATGAACTTTATTTACAACTTTCTACTTTAATCAAAATGTACAATCTGAGATACTAATGATTTGTGTAATCCTGTCATTTCAACACGCCTACAGTACTCCCATTATTTATGAGCAACTATAATCCAGCTAATGCATTTCTGTCATTAGTCAACATGACACAGTGTGTCAAATCTGATCATAAAAGCCAAATATTAATCAACATGGTTATATATAGCATAACCTAGAACACAGATGTTACATACTCTCAACATTAGAACATTGTGATAAATTTGCACATAACATTATAGCTGTATTTATTTATTTATTGTTCTATAAAGCGCTGAAAGCCCACAGGCATTGGGCGCATACACATAGACACAGATTACAAACATTTATAGTACGAGACAAAAAGGTCCTGACCTAACCTATCCTACCTGGGTGGAAAAGCCTACTCTTTACCTGAAGAGGTGTATTTTCAAGCTTTGCCTGAAAGCTATTTAGTTGGATTCCAATCTGATACATAGCGGACGGTTGTTCCATTTTTTTGCTGCTAGCGCAGGGAATGCTCTTCCCAGGCTGTTAGTTCTTTTATGGGCTGGAACTGAGATCTGACCCAGTGCCTCCGATTTTAGAGAGCGCTTGGGTACGTATTGGACAATTTATTCCTCAAGATACGCTGGTGCTTTCCCATGCAGACATCTATGTACCAGTATCAAGGATTTAAACTGGAACCTGTCCTCCACTGTCAACCAATGAGGGCTCTTCTGTCTGCTGCGATGTGTTCCTTTTTTTCTTCCTTTTTATTGTTCTGACTGCATTATTTTCCATAACTTGGCATTTTGCTATACAGCTCTTGTTAGCACCAAGAGATAACGCATAACCACAATCAAAATACCAAAATAGATAGTCATTAGCTTACTGAACTAGGCACTGACATTTTAAATATTATCAGTTAACATGATGCACAATAGTAAACATGAACATATGGCAATATGGGCAGCATGCACTACAACCATAATATCTGAAGGATCGCTCCCTTTCGTTTATGAACATTTGATTGCTATGACAAGCAAGCAACAAGAAGCTCCGATTTGCAGTTGGTGACGTCGCTGCGCACGTCCGCAGGCACGATAATGTCACACGCTCCCGCTATGAAGGGGGAGGCCATTTTGAAACACCACATCCTACAGGAACGGTATTCTCACTTTAGAAGTAGCGTTTCTAGAGACTGGAGCAAAAATCCAGTCTAAATATAGGTGAGTGGAACCTAACATCCCGATTTACTTTTCTTGAAGCACTCAGGGCACTTATGGTGTTCTGTGTAATAGTTATCACACTAGACTAGTGTTAACCTAGCAATTGGAGACGCATCCCTTCAATACCTACAAACAAAACACTTTTTTCTTTATTCCTTTTTTTCCCGAATTTCTTTCAACTGGGATTTCTACCTGACCAGAAGAATCCCGAGCAACATCACCCAAGTGTAGTTGGTTCCAAACCTAAATGGGTGAGGTGGCCATCATTTATCTATGCTCCATTTTTTTTAATATATTTGAAAACATTTTTACAAATCCAATTCAAACACAATTCGTAATTTGTTTATACATTTAGGTAGTAGGCAGCAACACACACTGCAAGAGATTATTACTAACGGCCAAAATGTGCAAGTAAAAGTGTTAGACTCATCCTGATGACTCATGAAATGAATAGTGAAACACATGTAGAGGATCTCCCACTTAGGAACAAGAAATATCAAGTAATGAAGTATGACGACTTTTCATCTAGACACAAGGAATATCAACGAATATACCAAGAGATTGATAACCAATTTAGGACTGCACAGTAAAGCATCTATATGAAACCACAGATTTAGAAGGATTATCAATCGAGGACATGATATGATATGATAGGTTATTTATAACATGCTTAATACCCAGAGGTTTCTAAGTGCGGACCCTGGGATCGAACCTGTGTTGCTCCGTGTCGCCTTGCTTCCAAGGCGAGCACATTGCAGCGAGCTATCCTCCCGGACAACAACTCGCAGAGCACATCTTTTTGAGCGTCATTGATTAAGGATTATTGCTCAATGAAATCCCATTAAAAATACTATCATTACACTAATAAGTGTTTGAAATTGTATTTACTACTAACTGGGCCATCACCCTTACTACTCAGAGACCTTCAGGCTGGAGCTGGGAGCTGACCCCATCACTTTTCAAATATGTTTGGTTATTGGGCAGACACAATAAAGGGGTTGCATTAGTGACAGCCAGAACACATTAAAACTATTATAGGGAGGCTTCATCGCCATAGGTCTGTATTTTGTCTGCACTTTTCGTAATTCAGACTCCACACTGCATCACCAATGCCCCTTGCTACATATTTGTCAGGGGCAAGACCCTTGTTGGGGTGGATTAGCAAAGCCCCACTGTGCCTCAAGCAGGATGCAAAGACAACTCCAGGTGCAGCACAGGGTAGTCTACCTCACCAATGAGGAAGCCATTCCCAGCAGCAGCAACCGGTAGTTGGAATTTACTCTATATGAAAAAATACATAATAAAATAACTAAACAATATAAAGAAATGTCTTGGCAAAGCTCTTCTAACTGGGGCCTCCCTTTCCTGTTTTCTTTCTTAAACTGTCCTCATCATCAATATCCCTGGTTTGCAAAAATGTTAGATTTACATTCATCTGATAGTCTTCCCAGCTTAGAAAATAACTCCCTGGGACATTTCGTTCAATATTTACAAGCGAAATAATATCCCCTATTTAAAATCCACATAGTGCATTAGTTGCTATAATGAGATGAATCGCAATCTAAAATGGCATACTAGTTCCTGTTGGGCACAGCCAAATGGTGTCAATTCCTCCTGCAGCAGAGGGCTGGGGCAGACAGTGATGTTGTCATGGTGTACATTCTTTGTAGTTGTGCAGGAAATGCTTAAAGCCTTATTTTAGGTTATATAATATTAGGTGGTGTCCGGATGCCCTGTTTTTATAATGAATTCTAATGAAATAAACTTTTAGTACAGTTTATATGTGCTTGTTGAAGAGGCGCTTGCACGGCGGGGTCATGTATTGCACAGTACCTGGACTTTCCTGTATAGCAATGGATTGCTTTTTTGTATATTTTAATTAGTAGCTGGTTGTCATGGGGAAATCTTATCTCTCTAATGTGTACTGTTTTTTTATAAAGTTTCATTTTGGTAATGGATAAATCCGATTGTGATAAAGATTGACTGATTGCTGTTCTTAAGATGGAGGGACGTGCTTTCAAATTGTCATTAATTTTAAATTGGGTGTTAAAAAACTAATTTCTGGGGGATGAACTAAAATGACACTACACTGTGAGTTTCAGATGAAAATGTGAAAACGCTGTTTTCATTTAGTTTTGTTTTAAAGCGCAAAGGCACCCTTTTCTACTCAATGCTTCTTTATGCCATACCTAATAACATGCTTCTTTAGGCGCGGTCAGCACGGTCCTGGCGTCATCCATCTTGGAAATTCAGACACCGCTTTCAGGGCCCTGGCAATCAATCAGGTATCCTATGCTTTCCATGCTTTCAGGCCCTTGTTAATTACAGGAGCGCACTAATGAAAGGATTAAAGCGAAGCAGATAGGAAGCAGCCTACGCTCCAGTGAGCGCGTAATGAGCCAGGCATACCTATTGATTTCTACAGGAATCGCCAAACAATAGTTTTTCACACTTTGAAACAAAAGTGGAATCCGTTGAAACGAAATGAGAGTTTAATTTGGCAATAGGGCCATCTAATGATTTTTAGAATAAGGCATCTTAGGCTGCTCGTAGTTCTCGAAAGTTCTGCGTTCAGCGATGCACTCATTGTTTCTATGCTGATATTTGTTAAATATGATAATGGTGGGTGTCTTGATAAAGAATAACAGAGGGGTTAAAAGTGCACTCACTTTGTTTCTGCGCTGATGTTTACTTTATGGGTCTAGTAGATCTTTGAATGTGACGATTTCATGGCGAGATCCACATGAAACAGCAGTGTTTACCACTGGTAAAGGTGAGGGGTGGGTCGAAAATTAAACGCAACGTTTAAACTGTTGACAAGATGCAGGACAGAGGGGCTAAGGTTTAACACCGTTGTACAATTGCAATAAAAACAGGTAGGGCTTTGTGGGCATTTAAGAACCCACGACCATATTACCAGTATTCGAGGAAATAGTTGTGCGATTACCACCAATGTAATTACCTTAACCACCGATAATAACAGTGGTATCTCCACTTGAAGCTGAGTCAGCTTTCTTCGCCATTCTGAAGTCCCACTGTGCTTCATTGGCGAAAGGAGAAGTTACTGCCAATGGCAATACAACTGATGGAAATACTGCTGGTCTAATTACTACCATTTACTGCAGGTAGTACATCCATGCACATGCAGGCAGTTTTCACATGCAGGTTTATAAATGGGATGAAGCACCCTCTACTCTACATTATAAGGATATTGCAAGTCACAAGGATTTCTGTGATCAAATAGAGGAACAAGCCTAAAGGTCAAGTTCCTTCATAAGGTCATGGAACTCCAAATTGACTTGAAATATCCTTTTTACATACGGTGCAATGTATTTTATTACTTATAATACATGGCGACCCACTGAACATCTGGCCTCTTGCTTAATCTAATGCAAGATATCTTCCATTTGCTGGTCCATATAATCAATATAGAATCGGTTTGGTTTTAAAAATCTAATATGCAGGGGGGCGCTGTTGAGCGCGATACAAAATGGCTGCCTAGAGTGCGAGCTCCGTTCCGACAAATATCCTTAATAAAACGATCTTAACTTGGAGCACCCCGCGGATGATTTTGAAGAGTGGAGGCTGCAGCGGAACAATCCTGCATTCAACGGCAGAAATCCGGAAGAAAAACGCTATTGTAGGACGGAAATAGAGCGCATGCAACTGTTGGCGGTGAGAGTGGGGGACGCGGGCCGCCTCCCAGATCCATGCGGATATTGGAAGTAACCACAGACGCTCTAGCCGGCAGACCATAGAGGTCCAGCGATCCGACACCAACAAGCGAGTGAACCGAAGGACGCTTCATACAAGCTGAGGCGGCCGATGTGTCTGTGGTGGGAAGGAGAACAGCGAAGGTGCGGCAGGAACGGGAGAGGAGTGTGGACGGCACATTAACCCTGTGAGGCGGTCAAGCGGCACGTACCGAAACCGCCATTAAGCCACGTGTTATGAGTGATGCGAGGAGGTGCTGAATAGACTGCTGGCCCGAGCCATGAGGACAGCACTAATGCCTGATAAACTGACATAAGGAGCGGGGGCTAGGAAAAGGGCCCAATGGAATCATTCACCAACAGCCAAGGGACGGACTCAATGGCAGAAACATCTGCTGCCCCTAACGTCGGAACTGAAGTTGTAAGTGAGGTCGACAAGCTAACCACGATTGTACAAAATGGCTTCCTTGCGATAAATGTGACACTGGATGACATTGTCTCAACTATTGGGTCATTGAAGGCCAGAGTGGATAAAGAAAGCTCCAGAATAACAGAAGCTGAAGGCAGAATTAGTAACAACGAGGACACTATTGCAAGTCATGCTCGAGACATAACGCAATTAAAAAACGACTTTCTCAGAATACAGTCTAAATGCGAGGATCTTGAATCTCGTTCTAGAAGAAATAACATAAGAATTGTTGGGGTATCTGAAAAGTTCGGCAAAGGAGCAATGGAACAACAAGTAGAAGCTCTCCTACAGACCCTCTTCGGACCTGAAACTTTCTCGAAACACTTTCTGATAGAAAGGGCACATCGCACTCTGGCTCCAACACCAAAACCAGGGGCGCCGCCCGGCACGATCATAGCGCGCCTCCTAAATTACAGGGACAGAGATGCGATTCTTAAAAAAGCTTGTGAGCAAGGTACACTACACTATGAGGAGAACCGTATCCACATATACCCGGATTTTTCGGCAGGCGTTCAGTCCAACCGATGATCCTACGAACCAGTGAAAACACTGTTACGAGCATGTCAGGTCCAGTATGCATTAATATTCCCTGCCAAAATGCATATTCAGCATGGAGGAAGAGCACACTTCTTTGAGAATCCGGCGGCTGCAATGGCCTATATCGAGTCACATATACCTCTGCCCCCAGTAGGCCGGGACCCGGATCAAAATGGCGGACCCTGCCCCGAGGCGGACTGATGATACTCTGATGCAAGAAGAACCAAAGCACATGCCTACCACAAAAACGGAACAGGAATAAGACAAAACAAGCAGTGGTGGACCACAGGAAAATGTGGACGTTGGACTGCGAGCTCGAGCGGGCGGCCATACAGCGACAACATGGCAACCCCAGGAGATCTCCAACAGTTTGTAAGGTTAAATCATCCAGTTGGGGCGGATGATGGGGGCGGGGGGAAGGGGAGAAGATGGACCTTTTGTTGAACAGTTGAAAAGTTGCTTTGTTGAGGGTCGAACAGATAATTGCGCTATGCATGTTGAACAGTATTTGGATAATACTGCAATGGTGAGCAGATATGATGGCGGGTGGCACTGACAATGGCAAAGGGATGAAAATCAGACTGCTGTCATGGAACATCAGGGGGCTGAATAATCCCTCCAAACTAGGAAAATAGGAACTTATATTAACAGACACTCACCCCATATAGCCATGTTACAGGAAACACATACACAGTGCCCCAGCAACGCAAGTATACTGGCCACATGGGGCAAGCAAAGATACCACACAGAATATTCCACTCAGGCACGAGGAGTCATGACCATACTATATCCATCACTGGGATTCCAGACCAAAGGACATAAAGAGGACCCCCTGGGGAGATATGTACTGGTTTGGGTAGAGGTTGCGGGAAAATCGATTGCATTGGTTAACACTTATGGCCCCAATATAGATGACCCGGACTTTTATCTCAATATACTGGATTTACTGATTACACTTGATACTACTAGTATTATCTGGGGGGGGAGATTTCAATTTAATACTAGACCCAAATCTAGACAGATCCTCCAGAGCCAAGCGGATGCGGTCTAAAGCATCTATAGTCCTAGATCAGGTTATGCCACAGCTGATGCTACGAGATGCCTGGAGGGCACTGCATCCAGGTGCGAAGGAGTGCACGTACTACTCGAGCATACATGACTCGGAATCTCGTATAGATTATTGGTGGGTGTCGGAAGACATGCTGGGAGGGCTAGAAAGTTGTGAAATATACCCACGAACATTATCAGATCATTCCCCAATATCCCTGGACTTACTGTTTGGGGATGCTCCGAAACCGCAGAAGAGATGGAGAATGCCCACACATGTACTCAAAGACCCTAATGTTGCAGAGGCATTACATATAGGAATGGAAGAATTCTTTAACAACAATATGGGAACAGTGGATAAATATTCAACAATATGGGAGGCTTTCAAAGTCTGGGTAAGGGGAACTCTGATCTCCAAATCCTCGGGGCTGCTTAAAGTGGTGAGACAGGAACTAACTGAAACGGAGACGCGACTTCGGCAATTAGAGAACTCTTATAGCGAGACCCGAAATAAGGATACTTTAGCTGAAATAAATCACCTCCTAAAGGAATATAATAAGCTGGCCACAAGAGAACTGCAATACATAGCAGCCCCAGCCAGGGTGCGCAGATACGGGGAGGGGAACAAGGCGGGAAGAGCTCTGGCCAACATCATCAGGGCGGACCGCCAACACACTCCGATAACAGGCATTGAAAGCACGGAGAGTGGAATGGTGACAAGGGGTAGATCCATTAATCTTGAATTCCTGAAATTTTACCAGAAACTGTACTCAAATACAGACGAGAAAACTGTACCTGAAATACAAGCATACTTGAATGACCTGGAATTCCCGACCCTCCCACCAGAAAGAAAACTGGTCCTTGATAGCCCAATCACGGAGGAAGAAATCATAGAAGCCATAAAAGCATTGCATTCAGGAAAGGCCCCGGGATCTGATGGGTTGGGGGTGGAACTATACAAAGAATTTGAAAAGGAACTTGCCCCAATCTTGTTAAAAGTATGGGAGGAAGCACTGGAACTTGGGAGCTCCCCGGATCAATGCGAGAAGCTGTAATAACAATACTACCGAAGCCCCGCCGTCCCCCACAGGATATGTCATCGTACAGGCCACTATCACTCATTAACGTCGACGCTAAAATGTTTGCCAAAGTCCTGGCAAATAGACTATTACCAAACATGCCATCTCTGATTCATCCGGATCAGAACGGATTTATCCCTACAAGATCCACTGCGTTCAATTTGCGCAGACTGTTTGCAATAATGGCGCAGATCGACCCAGAGGCTCAAGCTGTAGCGGTGTCACTGGACGCCGAGAAAGCATTTGATTCAGTGCCCTGGGTGTACCTCTTTGAAGTATTAGGAAGGTTTGGAATGGGCCCCAATTTCATTAGCTATGTTAAATTACTGTACAGAAAAACCGGGGCGAGGGTCCTTACAAACACTGTGGTCTCTGAGTTCTTTGCACTGGGCAGAGGTACCAGGCAGGGTTGCCCATTCTCACCAATATTATTTGTACTGATTGAACCAATGGCCATAATGATTAGACTAAAACACGGGGATAAAGGAATAAGAATGTCCGGCCCGCCCCAATCGATCTCTTTATATGCGGATGATACTTTACTGTACCTTAGGAACCCTGAGACTAATCTGATTCCTGTAATGCAAGATATAAATGAATTTGCTAAATACTCGGGATATAAAATAAATAACAAAAAATCCGAAATACTACCGCTGACACCTCAAACCACATGCCTGGGATCCACTGGAAACCTTAAGTGGGCATCTGGACACATTCGATATTTAGGCGTGCTGGTGTCTCGAGACAAAAAACACTCTTTGCAGACATCTATGAAGCAATAATGCAGACTTTGAAGGCAAAATTGCAAACATGGGCCAAGTTACCCATATCCCTGAATGGCAGGGTTGCAATCCTTAAAATGGTCGTACTCCCTAAGCTACTTTATTTATTTACTAACATACCAATCTGGCCAGGCAAAACCTTTTTTGAGAAAATAAGAACAATGGTGGTCTCCTTTGGTGGTCTCCTTTGTGTGGGACGGGAAAACCCCTAGAATGAAATGGGAAAAACTCACTGAACCTTACTGTACAGGGGGGCTAACCGCACCGGATTTCGAGCTATTCTATCTTACAGCACAAGCGCAGTTCGCGAAGCACTGGTATGACCCCGAGGATAGATCGCCCCATATATGGCTTGAGAAGTTTGCGGCACATCCCATAGACCTCCGTTCTATAACATTTTATTCTCAATACAAAGATCCTTGTCCCTTTGACCCAGTTGGGACCACTGTACGCGCATGGAAGGCATTATATAAAAAACTGAAGATAGATACCCCATAAGACCCAGATGCACCCCTTTGGAAATACCCCGGTATACCACCCACATTGGATAAGACAATACAAAGGCACTGGGACCCAGACAGGGAAATCCAAATGCGAGACATGTTCCCGAATGGCAGATTTGTAACGCTCGAGGAACTCAGGGAGGCAATAGGGGGGGACCAACCAAAACACTTGAATATCATAGGATGAAATCTGCATTCAGTGCACGCTGGCCACTCTTTCCGGACGAGCCTCCATCCCATCCTTGTATACAAGCCACCACATCTGGTACGGGGCTGGGAGTCTCTAAACTTTATGCACTGGTACAACTACACACCCCCACCACAATTCAGGCAAAAGCCAAATGGAAAGAAGACCTGAACTTAAATATCCCGGATGAAAAATGGGCGAAATATTGTATGCTCACCAAAGCGGTATCCATGAACGCAGGGCTAAGACTTATTCAGTTCAAAATCCTAAATAGGTTACACTACACTCCTGCAAAGATGGCCAAGTTCTCAACGACTCACTTTGGGGACTGCCCTAAATGCAAGGCTAGCCAAGCAGGAGCATATCACATGTATTGGGAATGCCCCCTGTTGCTGCATTCTGGAGAGAAGTGGCGGAGATGCTTGAAGACATTACACAAATCCCTGCGGACATGCATCCACCAAAATATTTGTTCGTAGACATAGGCAAACAAGGTAAAAAGATCAGACGGCTGTTCAATGTTGCATGTGTTGTAGCCAAAAGGTGTATACTGAGATGTTGGACAAGTACCTCTCCGCCAAAAACTGAACATTTTATTCGAGATCTGGCCTACGTAAACAAATGTGAGGAACAATATACTATGACTGTGACAATGAGATGTCGCCCCAAGGACATATGGGCCCCGTTTAGAATGTACTTATGTGAAATGGCCTCTGATGAGGAAATGTCTGTGTAAATTGTTTTGTGATACCTGAGCTATGTCTTTAACAACTGTTGAATTGTATGTACCGACATATGCAGGTGCAATGTGTTTAATCTGTGTTGACCTTCAGTAGTAAAAAGAGTTTAAAAAAAAGCTAATATGCAGCTTTGAATATGTTGTAGAAGAATATTTTAACATTTTAATACAATGAATTGAAAAACGTTTTCAAGATAAATAATAACATGCAGCTTTTTGCTCACGTGCGTTGAAATTCAACAGTGTATGTAACATAAACAGTTATTTGGCAATTAATTGCTGTACAGTTTCACAGACTACTATTTAATAACCAAGGAATTCGACAAACTTGAAACTGCTTTAATTAATTGCTGCAGTGACATCTGGAATTCTGACCTTTTCTAGCGCAGGCAGCAGGCACTGTGAGGTCACAACTGAAGCGTAATAACTGATTACGGAGCAGTTTCGATGTGATGTCCTTATTACAGGTCAGTTGTGATTTCACAACTAGCCTGTAATTAGAAAATGATTCCCAGGCATTTACACGGCTACTCCAGGCTGCCATGTATTGTAAACCCATAATGAGTTAGACTGAAAAGGGGTAGTATTGTTATGGCAGTGTTGGTTTTAGTGTTGGCTATTAGGTAGCACTTAAGTGCTGCCTAGATGCTGAACGTTTGCCCTTGGAAGTGAAGATAGGAGAGAGAAGAGATGTGAGGAGAAACACGCAGCCTTTGGGAGTTGTTTGGAATATTTGCACACCCATTGATCGCCCATGGCCATGTTAGTCTTATGGCCATTTCCACTGACTTTCCCCTCCAAAACACATCCTCCTAGAATCATTTGGAATCTAGGTGTGTACTTTCTGAGCAGCCCTCTGAAAGGTTATTGCTTAATTTCATCTTTAACGCTGCTAAACCAGCTCCTGATGTATTTAAAACACAGTTTATATGTGTGCTTGCATCTGTTCCTTGCACTAAATTTTGTTCAATTACAAGCATTACCAAAGCCAACAGTTCTGGCTCTTGTATGGCATGTGTCAGGTACTGTCATTCATGCTGGGGACTAGCACCATTTGCCAGCTGTTGCTATTGCATGCTTATGGCAAAGTAGTACCATTGTGGCAGGACCTGGAAAATGTAGATCCTATTTCTGCACAAATGCCAACACTGCTGTGTTTTCCAGCGCTTCATTCAGTTGCTGCCAGACTCATAAGGTGGCCCCCAGTGTTTGATTACTACATACATTTTGTTTTATGTTTTTTTTAAAACTCTGATTTGTTTTTTGGTCCCTGATTTCGTCCCAGTGGCTCATTCCGAGTCCCTCAGTGGACCAGTGCTGGAGAGCACGACCTGTATCATGTTCAGTAGTTGGGCTCTTCCTACATCATTCTGATGCAGGTGTGGAGCCGGAACAAAGAATACCTTACATATGAGGAACCTTTGCGGTTGCCGGGCCATCTTTCAGTGACAGCCAATATTGTGGCACCTCCACCAAGCGATTACATTGATTGTGCCTGGTGTATGCTTGCAGAGCAAAACACAGCACAATCAAATGCACAGATGTTGCGCACTTCAGAACAGGCAGGTTTCTCAGCATTCTCTGCCATTGCATATATGGGGTGTCAGAGCATGCCCACATTTCGCAATGTGCCAATGAAAAACAATTTTTTTTCCTTTATTTGTTTTTAGGACACAAGTACCTTTACAAAATTTCACAAGACAAAGATGACAACGTGTTACATCACAAGTAGATAAAAGCAGTAGAAAAGGAAACAGAATTACAAATAAAATTATTACTTTACAGTTCAGATCTTACATACATACTTACAGACATTCAAATAACACGAAAAGGAAATTTGTAATCAATCCATCTAAAAAAGAGAGACTAAAGATAAACGAGGTAATTCATAGAAATCAGCGCACAAGTGGCGCATGCGGCTGGCGCACAGAGGGAACGTGAGCCAGTCTGCGCCAGCCACGTGCGCCAAAACCCATTTCAGCGCAAAGCGTATTCATGGATACTCACATCCATAACCAGCCGAGGCGCAGAGTGGGGCAGCAACCCTGCAGCAGCGCCAGTTACATCCCCAACCCTGCCACGTGCGCCAAAAACATTGCACAAATCCCCTATATGGCGCAAAGGGCAGTGGACCAGCATACAGCCCCCCAACCATGAAAACGCGTGGAAAACTCCCCACGCACCCCTTGGAATATGTGTAACCCGCTCGCGCTAGCGAAAACACGTGTGAAAGTCCACACACACCACCAGAATACACGTACCACGCTCGCACTAGCGAAAACAAGTGTGAAAGTCCCAGGGTTGATGGGCTGCCTGCAGGATAATGGAGTGAGGTGATGGGCTACATGCGGGCCATCGACAGGGGTGATGGGCTGCCTGCGCATATTCCGGGGGTGCGCGTGCACTTTCACACGCGATTTCCCTGGCCTATGTGTATTCCCGGGGTGCGCATAGACTTTCACACATGTTTTCGCTAGCGCAAGTGGGATACGTGTATTCCGGGGGTGCGTGTCGACTTTCACATGTGTTTTCGCTAGCGCGAGCGGGGTACGTGTATTCTGGGTGTGCGCGTGGACTGTCGCAAGCAATTTCGCTGGTGTACTTGTATTCCGGAGATGCGCGTGGACTTTTACACACGTTTTCGCTAGCGTGAGCGGGGTATGTGTATTCCCGGGGTGCGCATGGACTTTCATACGCGTTTTCGCTAGCACGAGCGGGGTACGTGTATTCTGGGGGTGTGCGTGGACTTTCACACGCATTTCTGCTTTCGTGAGCATGGTACCTGTATTCCGGGGGTGCGTGTGGACTTTCACACGCGTTTTCACGAGTGCGAGCGGGGTACGTGTATTCCGGGGGGGCGCATGGACTTTCACATGCGTTTTCACTGGCGTACGTGTATTTCTGGGGTGCTCGTGTACTTTCACGCACGATTTGGCAGTGTGTGCCCTCCCGGGTGTGCCCCCCCTCCCCATGCCCCGCAGGCAGCCCATCACCCCAGACCATGGCCCACAGGCAGCCCATCACCCCAGACCATGCCCCACAGGCAGGCCACATGGCACCATGCACTCGGGAACACCGACACATGTCCCCCACCAACCCCCATTGATGGGCACCTGCCAGCAGGCCCCGACTCATTTCCCCCCACATCCCCACCGAACCCCATTGACGGTCACCGCCCAGCAGGCCCCGACTCATGCCCCCCCACAACCCCCACCTACCCCCATTGACAGGCAAATGCCAGCAGGCCCCAACTCATGTCCGCCCACACCCCCACCCACTCCCATTGACGGGCACCTGCCAGCAGGCCCCGACTCATGTCCCCCCACACCTGCCACCCACCCCCATTGATGGGCACCTGCCAGCAACCCCGATTCATGTCGACCACCCCCCTACCCACCAGCATTGACGGGCAACTGCCGGAAGGCCACGACTCATGTCCCCCCACACCCTCCACCCACCCCCATTGAAGTGGACCTGCCAGCAGGCTCCGACTCATGTCCCCCCACACCTCCACCCACCCCCATTGACGGACACCTGCCAGCAGGCCCCGACTCATGTCCCCCCACACCCCCCACCCACCCCCATTGACAGGCAAATGCCAGCAGGCCCCAACTCATGTCCGCCCACACCCCCACCCACTCCCATTGACGGGCACCTGCCAGCAGGCCCCGACTCATGTCCCCCCACACCTGCCACCCACCCCCATTGATGGGCACCTGCCAGCAACCCCGATTCATGTCGACCACCCCCCTACCCACCAGCATTGACGGGCAACTGCCGGAAGGCCACGACTCATGTCCCCCCACACCCTCCACCCACCCCCATTGAAGTGGACCTGCCAGCAGGCTCCGACTCATGTCCCCCCACACCTCCACCCACCCCCATTGACGGACACCTGCCAGCAGGCCCCGACTCATGTCCCCCCACACCCCCCACCCACCCCCATTGACGGGCACCTGCCAGCAGGCCCTGACTCATGTCCCCCCACACCCCCACCTACCCTTCATTGACGGGCACTTGCCAGCAGGCCCCGACTCATGTCCCCCCACACCCCCACCCACCCCCATTGACGGGCACCTGCCAGCAGGCCCCGACACATGTCCCCCCAACCCCTCACCCACCTCCATTGACGGGCACCTGCCAGCAGGCCCCGACTCATGTCCCCCCACCCACACACGATTTCGCTGGTGTACTTGTATTCCAGAGGTGCGCGTGGACTTTTACACACGTTTTCGCTAGCGCGAGCGGGGCATGTGTATTCCCGGGGTACGCATGGACTTTCATACGCGTTTTCGCTAGCACGAGCGGGGTACGTGTATTCCGGGGGTGGGCGTGGACTTTCACACGCATTTCTGCTTTCGTGAGCATTGTATGTGTATTCCGGGGATGCGTGTGGACTTTCACACGCGTTT
Source organism: Ambystoma mexicanum (assembly GCF_040938575.1). NCBI lineage: Eukaryota > Metazoa > Chordata > Amphibia > Caudata > Ambystomatidae > Ambystoma > Ambystoma mexicanum. Next base: position 746,204,066 of record NC_090928.1, read on the forward strand.
TCATGAGCAGAGCGGGGTACGTGTATTCCGGGGGTGTGCGTGGACTTTCACATGCGTTTTTGCTGGCGTACGTGTTTTTCTGGGGTGTTCGTGGACTTTCAGGCACGATTTGGCAGTGTGTGCCCTCCCGGGCGTGCCCCCCCCATGCCCCGCAGGCAGCCCATCACCCCAGACCATGGCCCATAGGCAGCCCATCACCCCAGACAATGCCCCACAAGCAGGCCACATGGCACCATGCACTCAGGAGCACCGGCACATGTCCCCCACCCACCCCCATTGACGGGCACCTGCCAGCAGGCCCCGACTCATGTCCCCCCAAATCCCCACCCACCCCAATTGACGGTCACCTGCCAGCAGGCCCCGACTCATGCCCCCCCACATCCCCCACCTACCCCCATTGACAGGCAAATGCCAGCAGGCCCCAACTCATGTCCCCCCACACCCCACCCACTCCCATTGACGGGCACCTGCCAGCAGGCCCCGACTCATGTCCACCCACACCTGCCACCCACCCCCATTGATGGGCACCTGCCAGCAGGCCCCGACTCATGTCGAACCACCCCCCTACCCACCACCATTGACGGGCAACTGCCGGCAGGCCACGACTCATGCCCCCCCCGTACCCCCCACCCACCCCCATTGACGGGCACCTGCAGGCAGGCCCCGACTCATGTCCCCCCCATCCCCCCCACCCACCCCCATTGACGGGCACCTGCCAGCAGGCTCCGACTCATGTCCCCCCACAATCCTACCCACCCCCATTGACGGACACCTGCCAGCAGGCCCCGACTCATGCCCCCCCACACCCCTCGCCCACCCCCATTGATGGGCACCTGCCAGCAGGCCCTGACTCATGTCCCCCCACACCCCCACCTACCCCCCATTGACGGGCACTTGCCAGCAGGCCCCGACTCATGTCCCCCCACACCCCCCACCCAACCCCATTGGCAGGCACCTGCCAGCAGGCCCCGACTCATGTCCCCCCAACCCCTCACCCACCCCTATTGACGGGCACCTGCCAGCAGGCCCCGACTCATGTCCCCCCACCCACCCCCATTGATGGCCACCTGCCAGCAAGTCCCAACTCATGTCCCCCCACACCCCCAACCACCCCCATGTACGGGCACCTGCCAGCAGGCCCCGACACATGGCCCACCAAACAACATGTCCTAACAAAACAGACCCATGGCCCTAATGCCAACTCAAATCCCCCTTGGCCCCCAGTACAAGCATGCAACTATCCACTGCACCCACTCCCAAATTACCCATGCCATGACAGTCTTAAAAGAACCACCATGCCCATGCATAAATGCACAACAGAGCCACACAGTGGCAACACATAACTGAGGCAATGTTCATTGAGACATGCACAAAACCAATGATAGTACACAACACCAATCATGAAGTTAGAATACATGTGTTAAAAACATAATGAAATAACATAAAGAAAATCCAACTTGAAAATTAATAAACAATGACAGATATTACCAAATAAAACAGAAAATCCAACGAAAAACTAAAATCCACGGCACGAAAAAAGAAAAGTGGTCCATCGCCAATGTCAATACGAAATAAATAATTTTAAAAAAACCCATTGATCCATGGAAAATGTCAAAAAAGAAAGTATGTACAAGTCAGCTATATACAAATCAAGTCCAAAGGGTCCATGATCCCCAAAACAAATGAAACCTACAAAAAAGTCCTATGAATAAAAAAACTATATACATGAAGTGGAGCAAAGTCCATTAACTCCAAAAAAAAGAAATAACAAAGGAAACCTAACACTAAAGAACTATGTACAAAGGCAGCGGGCAAGTCCAACGCCTCACTTGTTGATGTTCCAGGACAGGGCATCATCGAGCTCCACGTCGATGTCCCAGAGGCGAGCCTCTTCCCTGGCCTCGAGGTCTTGCAGGGATGCAGTCATGGCCACCTCCAACTCCCTGCGAGTTGCCTCGAGGTACTCAGCCCGCCTCAATGCCCTGCACATGGAGTTCTTCGCCCTGACCATAGTGAGCTGTGCCTCCTCCGCCCGCCACTGCTCCACATCTATCCACTGGCCCAACCGCTGCTACATGGAAGACACTCCCAATCCAGGGTCCTCCTGCCCTCTGGCCGATTCCTGCCCCTGTGATGCTGAAGGCCCTGAGCCATCATCTTTCCCACCCTGAGCCTGCTGCTGCCGTGCATGTGCCCTGATTGTCGATGCCTGCACGTCCTCCTCTTGCTGGGGTCCAGTTGGTGGGGTGGCCACCCCTGCTGGACCTCTGACTCCCGACTGTGGCAGGGATGTGTCCTCCACCAGCCTGGCCGCTGGGTCAGGGGCAGCTCCACAGGATGCCCAGGTGATACTTGGGCAGGAAGATGGCACGGAGGATAACTGGGTTCAGGCGCATAGGGGGTTCAGTTGAGGAGGGGGTCGCTAGAAGATCCAGCACATGGAGGAACCCAGCGCCGGTGACCTGTCCTAGTAGGCTGACGCGGTCAATGAGGTATTCGAAATGACTTGCATTGTCCACACGAGAACTCTGCACGTCATCCCGAATACCACGTTGACGCGTCGCCATCCCAGCTAGGACAGGCTCAATCCGGTCACGGATTGCCACGTCCGCAGAGAGAGGAAGGCCAGTTGTTGTTTGCGCATGCCCTCCCTCAAAACGTGTCTGGACGAAGGCATTGCTGCTGGTGCGGGATGATGCAGTCACAGGAACGGGGACAGGATTACACACAGGCACCTCCGTGGCAGCCTGTGCTGCCTCCTGTCCCTGCCCCTGGACTGCACCACTAACACCAGTGGCATGCCCCCCTCCAGGCCCCGGGTTTGGGCCTTTCACGGCCTCCTCCTCAACCAAACCCCCACCAACCTGGATGACTCCATGCCATCTTCCTCCATAGGCCCCTGTGGGGGCTCAGCTGCCCATTCTGCTGCTGAGGAGTCCACCTTCAACCTCCACCTCTTGGACCTTCCCTCGACAGCTGCGGCCATGGAGGCGGCACCAGACTCCTCACTCCCGGAAGAGATGACAACGTGGGAGGAGAGCTGGGCCTTGCATCTCCTGCTGGCAGTGGGATCCCTGTCTCTGTGCTCCACAGCACCGTCTCCGCCCTCTTCATCAGACGACGCTGCAGATAGGGAGGGATAGAACACAGGGATCAGGGCACTGTGCAATGGTGGATTCACACAACACAGTTGCACATGAGTGGCAGTGTCAAACTTCACAGATGGCATCACACTCCCCAATACTCATATCATTTGAACCCACACACATGCACAAATTGACAGAAATTGTGCAGCAGGCAGCAGCATCCATACACACACACAAGCATGAACATGAGAAGGTTGGCATGACATCACAAGCAATATGGGGAGTGCCGAACACATGCACACACGCCAACAGACAGACATGCATCTGTACATCTCCACTATCTGTCACAGTGCAATCATCGGCAACTATGTCATATCTGCCAATCGGGTTCCTACATGTCCGTTTCACATACATCCATGTTGTATCACTGTCGCACACGTGCAACCCACACATGCACATGTATGCCGTGCACATACATGAAGGTGGAACCAGCATCCATGTGTCACACCCCAACCATGCCATAGTACATACACATAAATACCAACATGTGTGCATCTCCACATGCAGTTTTGCATCATGTTTTGGAACACATACACCATTGATGTGCATCACTCATGACAGGACTCACATGCAGCACGATCATGTCCCTGCACATACACATCCATACATGGACTTTTTCAAACATATGTCCAAGCTGCAAACTCCTGGCACACCTCAACATGCACTGCGTCCAACAAGTACGCATGGACACTTACCGCTCGACTCCGGACCAGTCTCCCTCTCGGGGACCTGGCGGTGAAGTGCTGGGTTAATTTGTTCCAGGACCCTCATGTCGTTGGTGGTAAGGTGGACCTGGCGCCTCACTGTATCCGCTGCTTCCAAGAGGCACTGGGCCTTCCTGAGGGCCCTGGACCTGAAGTCCTCCCAGCGCTTACGGACATGTTGTATGTCGCGGGTTGCCACCCCCTCCGCGTTGATGGCAACCACGATGTCCAGCCAGATCATCTCCCGTCCATCCTTGTCAGTGCATCTTCTTCTGTAGAGGGCAGGACTTGTTCCACCAGGATGCCAACCTCTCCTGCTGTGAAGCTGGCAGCCCTCTGCCTCTCTGGCTGGGAGTTGCCAGTGGTGTCTGATGGTGTTTCCCCCGACATGGGAACCCCCGAGGCAGGTGTGGGTGGGCAACTGGGTCCTGGTGCTGGGCTATGGAGCGATGGAACTTCAGTCGGGAGTCTTCTGTTCCAGCAGATGGCTGACGTGCAGGCACCAAATGGCAGGGCATGTGGCCAGCAGGCAGGTAGGTAGCAGCAGATGGCAGGTGGGAGTCTGCTTGGGGCTCTGGGGGGCAGGAAAATGGCTTTCTGGGCAGGAGCGTGGTCTTCCGTTTGTTGTCACGTGGCCAGCTTGATACGGAGTGATTTGGCACGTGAAAAAACAGCACATCAGCGTGTAATTCGAGGAAAGGTCCTTAGCGCGTAAGCGCGTCTGTGATGTAATACGCGCAAGCTTTTCCCTCAGCACGGGTGCATCCGCACGTGCAAAAAAATCACGTGCGTGTGTGAATGCCTGTAATTGGAGGAAAGGACCTTAGCGCTTAAGCGTGTATGTGAAGTAACATGCACGGGCGTTTCCCTCAGCACGGGTGCATCCGTACGTGCAAAAAAATCACATCCGCGTGTGAATGCGTGCAATTTGAGGAAAGGGCCTTAGCGCGTAAGTAACATTACATGCACGGCTGTTGCCTTCATCACGGGTTAAAGGTGAGCGCGGGCCAGCAGACCACTGTATGTAGTGTTCGTGGAGACCAACGCGTGTGTTTACTCTGCTGGACTCACACGCGATTACTTCACAGCGTCTGAAGTCTGTACCTCTTCTTTTGTGGGGTGTTGCCTACGCTCACAATCACGTGTGTTTTTTTTTGTTTTTTTTTTTTGTTTTTTCATGCAAGGCAGGCGGTGAGTCGCGTACGCTATTTTTCCCACTGTGGTTCCCCCTGTGCATGTTGTGTTGTGTGACGAGGACTCGCAGGACGATTTCCATCTTGTCTGGAGTTTGGGGTCTTGTGTGTCCACTGTAGCTGTGACTGTGGCACTCGTATCTGGGGCAGTCATGTCATCTGCTGCCCCAAGCAGCCGGCTGGTGGTAATTACATGTGCAGATGCAGCCAACACCACCCTGGCAGTGAGTCAGACCCAAGCAAGACCTTCTGTCCTCATACTAACACCCACTACCTTGGTCCAGTCCACCAGCACCACTGCCCCCACTGATCAGGGCCACACTGCCCACTCAGGGTCAGTACCACCGGCAAAAGGAGAAAGCGTGCTCCTGCACAAGAGGCTGGGGCCCGAGAGACGGTTCCGGCCTCCGGCACGTCAAGGAAGAAGCCTTTCTGCAAGCAGGAACTGGACTTCCTTATGGACTACGTGTCGGAACACCAACGCGATATGCTTGTGGGCGCACAGTGCCATACGACGCACCACCAGCATTGGGTCCACTGGCAGCATGTTGCAGATGTTGTGACAGCCATGGGATTCCAGGTGCGCATGGCTCAGGACTGTTACAAGCTTTGGAATGACCTCTGACGCAGTGCAAAACAAAAGTGTGCCTCCAATTATTCCATGTCTCTGGTGGTGGGCCACCACCAGAGGAGAATGAACTCACTCAGCATGAAGTGATGGCTTCAGAGTTCATCCCGGAGGAATAAATCCATGGAGTGGGAGAGAGGATGGATTATGATGCATCATCTGGTGAGTATTGATGCGTGTGACTCAATGACATGTGTGCTTGGCATGTGTGTCCCTCCCAGCTACAACATGCCTCCTTCCTTTCTTCAATCTCCCTCTCCCCCTGTGGTGTGCACCAGGGGTCTGACCTATTGGCCTGACTATACAAACAGCACCTGGCAGCTCTTGCCTACTGCATTTCCATTTTCTGCTACCACTTCCAGTGCTATGCTTATGACAACCAACTCATTTCCAGGCTGCCCTTGGACAACGCTTCTCTCTCCCTTATTTGTGATAGCCTCATTGCCATTTGCAATTGGCGTACTGCAAACAATCACTGTCTAAATGCCATCCTTTCCCCTCACTATCTGGCCAGCCACATTTGGCCCTCCTCTTACCTCCACCTCCACCTGCAAGGCCAACAACCTCTGGGTCACCTTTGACTCGACACATTCCTTTTCCACACACGTTTCTGACGTATCTTGAGATAGATTAACTTGTTCACATCCTCAGGGGTACAGTGCCTTTCCTATCATTCAACTACATGCTCAATGTCTCTCATGCTAGGTTTTACCCAAGGTTGCAGTACTGTGACAGGCTATTCGAATATTCCACCTACCTCCACAATCCACCCTCTGACACTAATCCAGTACAGGACTGCGAGACTTTTCCATGGCCTCATGGCTTTGGATCCTACCTTTCCAGCTCTGTAATCCCTTCTTTGCCTGTCAGTGGATGCAAGGATGATACTTCAGACCCTCTGCATTGTGCAGAATAATTTTTTGGGACTGGGTATGAAAGAGCTGCAACAATCCCTCTGCAAATTCCTTCACTCTTGAGTCCTTTGCTCCTCCGCCTCACACTCCCTCCAGGTCAGTTGTTAATTGAATAGATTAGGTGGGGGCAGATCTGTGTATACGGCTGGGTACTCCCTTTGGAACAGCCAACTGGGCATGTAGAAACTTGATGAGAAACATCTCTGCTTCCGGTAGCAACTCAAGACATTCCTATTTGCTCCTGCATTAGCCCATCTTCTCTCCAGCTGAACAGTTTCCTCTGTCGACACTGTGCCCCTGCACACACTCTGTCCTTCGGGCCTAGGTATCTGATAACCCTGCCTCCCTGCTGCACTGCCTCCATGCCTCCAATTTCAATGGGTCCTGTGTGTGTGCCCATACAGTCCCCCACTCTTCTTCTGCACTCATCAGATTTGTCCTATACAAATTGTTTTGAACTTGCCACTTGCTGGCTGCACTGCCACCTTTTGAATGTCTATTCGATCATTGTACTTCATTTATCTTCTTTGGTCTCCTCTGTTTGGCACGTTCCCCTTCTCCCCCTTCCAGGGTCTTCAGCCCTTTATCCCTTCTCCATGCAGTTGCTTGTTCCCAGTGTCAATAGTTGCCTATTATGATAGTTGTTTTGAATTCCTTTTCTCCCTTGTCCCACTCCCTTAGCTTGTTTGCGCTCTGAGGCACCTGTGTACGAGTGCAATCTTGATGAGATGTCATATCATGTCATTTACATCCTTTGTCCTTGGTGCAGTGTGTCTCACTCTGACTGTGCTGATGGCAGTGGGTCCCCATGCACATGTGTGCACAATCCTGTTCAATGTGCATTCCATGTATGCCCCTAGGTGTCCTTGACCACCTGCTCACTGTAGTATGTGTCCAGAATGATCCAGTTGTCATCCCATTTGGCCATCCATGTCATGCTCAATGTAGGTCTGTGTGTCATCACACACAACTTCAGGCTGTCCACATCTCTATCATGCACATGCCTCCCCCTGTTACAGGCCGACTGCCTCTTTTCAACTGGTGTTGTCTTCTACATGCATGGGTGTACTATTAATGGTGCCTCATCTATCCTCCATCATGTCAACTTCTCATCAGCTGTAGTGACATATGAATTATGAAATGCAATAGACGCATGCCTACACTGCCTGGCAATGCACATTTATGTGTCGAACATGTAATTGCCATTCAGTGCCTCCCTGCTATTGCCCAGAGGGTGGGTGTTTCACAGAAAGCATACTGCATGTTGCATGCCATTTGTACATGATGGCTGCAATTGCCGTTACACTGCCGTCATGTTTGGAGATTGCCATCACTACATACGTGTTGATGTTGTAAGTTGAGGGGCTACACCTGCACTGCACCAAGTTAAGCCCTTTAACATGCAGCCACAATGCTGCTGTGTGATGTTGGCTTGACATGTATGTACCCATGTCCCTCCCTTCACTGTTTGGAAAGGCACTAGCGTAGGTGCCTCCTGTGACACATGTACTGTGCATAGTTGATGGTAGTTGAGTGCTGCACATGAGCATGCATGTTACATGTATCATGGTGTGTTTGGTTAGATTTCTAGCTGTGGCTATTTGTGTGTTCATACATGCTTATGCTAGCTGCCATCTCTTTGTTGCCATCTCTCATTTCGGCATTGGATATGTGCCTGCTAGAGGTTGTGTGTGATGCAGGTGATGTGCAACATGCAATACATGTGTTGCCTTCACATTTTGCACACATCCTTTTCTGCTTTTGGGATACCCTTGCATTGCAATGCCACTGGATGCATGTTGGGGTTTGAGTTGCCTGTGACATGGCTGTTTCATTATTTGACTGTCAATGTTGTGAACTGTATGTGTGTGGTATGTGCTACTGACATGTGTGTCCTTGTTTCTTTTCTTTGTGTTTCAGGTGATGACGCACTGGCGGCAGAGGATGAAGATGTCATCCCAGACACGGTGGTCAGTTCACATGACCAACCAGGCACTAGTGGTGGTCGTGGGGTGGCAACCCATGAGAACCCACAGGTGCTCCAGGCCATCATGTCCAGAGCTGCTTCTGAGTCAGGCTCTTATGTATCCTCTGACCACTATGTTGAGCCGGATCTGCATCATGATGTGTCGTCGCCGGTAAGTGATCCTGTGTAAGATGATGTTCTGTCCGCAACACCTACAGTAGGGGTCCAGGCAGGGTTGGAATGTCTGCCTGTGGTGTTTACGGGTGCACGGTCACACTCAACACCAGTTGGCCATGTTCCTGGGGCATCAGGTCGATGGAGGGATGCAGTCCTGCAGTCGGGGGCGGCACCAACCCAGCAAGGACCACGTCTCCTTGGGCCCAGCAGGTGTGGTGTCCATCAACACGGTGGCCGTGTGTCACCGGGGTCAACTGAGTGGGAGTGTTCCATGATTGCCATAGTACAGCAACAGGGGGGAGCGGTTGAGATGATTGCTCAAGGTATGGAACGTGTGGACCATTCCATCCTCCCCTCTGTGGCAAATGGTGCTCCAGCAGCGGGCTACGCAGTCCACGTGCCGCTCACTCAGGCTGGGGATGGCGGCGTCTGACAGTATGTGCCGGGCTGAAAGGGTGGCTCTGCGTCAAGCAGTTGATGCTCAAGCATGAGGCCCTGAGGGTGGAACACTGATCCCTCAGATCTACTCTGGCTGCGCTCATGATGGCCGAGAGTAGGCGGGAAGAAGACTGGATGGTGCAGCTTGAAAGAGCCATCTCAGCTGAACTCCATGCAAGCCGGGAGTCGCTCCGTTTGTCATGTAGGCCATGTAGGCAGAACTCCGTCTCACAAGTCAGTCCTTGCAGGTGGAAGCACGTGTGCTGACCTCAGTCTCAATGCCAGCCAGGACCTGGCTTACCAGACCCGCATGTTTGCTGCCATTGAGGGGCAAGGCGCGTCTAGGCGTGGTGAATCAACTGAGCCATGTCCACCTTCTGATTTCCATCCAGAGGGTGACGATGACAACCTATCTCCCACATAGGTCGGGCCATGCAGGCGCTGAGCCCAGTGAGGCTTTTTTTAATCTCAACATCTACACATGTGGGTGTTGAGGTGTACCCTGTAACTCCCCCCTCCTGGGTGCCCCCCCACCTCCCGGATCATATATGGCCATTTTTGATTTTTTTTTTTATCCTGGAAATGTATATTTTTTTCCAGCATTTTTTTTTGGTCTGCAAACATGTTTTAACGTTTCATCCAAATTTTATGGTTTTGGATAAGTATGTTTTTTTTCGAATGTTTTTTTTATGTTACTTCTTTATTATTTTTTTCTATACATTTAGATTATTTTTTTAAAAATTTTACTTTTTTTGGCTTTATTTTTCTTTATTTTTTACAATGAATTATCTTTTTTTTTTTTTTTTTTTAAATGTAATTACTCATTTTATTATTTTATTTCAAATGATTTTTTTCTGCAGATTTCTTTTTTTGGGAATTTTCTTTTGTCTATTGTGCATACATGTGACATTGTGGTGCTTTGTGGCATTGGAAGGCATCCACTGTGTGTTCCAGCTGGGATCATTCAACCTTGTCTTGTGTATGTGTTTTGCTTGGGGTCCTGACACATATGCTACTCCTGTTTCCCCTTTCCATGGGCTCGCAAGGATGGCTCGGTGTAACAGCATATCACACATGGGCATTGGGCTTCCGTCATATCTGTGCCCAGCCTGCAGTCTGCAGTCCTACATTGTGTGTACACCCCTAGTGGGTATTCTGGATGGTTTTTCAAATACATGTCTGCACTTCACTTTGTTGAGTATTGTGTTGACTGTGCATTTCATCATGATAGTTGTTATGTATTGACTGTCTATGTTAATGCACTTCCTGCTGTAGGTGGTACCATGCATCCTTTGGCTGTGTACGACACACTGATGGTGGGAGGGGTCCATGTGCTGAAAATGTTGAATTGGGACAGTTTCCCCACAGTGATTTTGATATGCCACATGAAGGATGCACGCTGAGTTACCCATGTCATCACGCATTTCAACAACCACCCATTCCTTGCTAGCACCACTTTGGCCATCTTGCAGCCCTGGCTGGTGTTTTGATGTGCCATTTGAGGTATGACCGCATTGCTCTTGATTTCATTGTTATGTTTGTGTCCTGGACCTGCTCCCCTCTCCCATTGGTTGTACTTGGCCCTTGTGACAATCCGGCCATCCAGGATGCTTGAGCCTGCCACCACTACCAAAAGCCCACAATGGAGGCCCTGTCTAGACCTGTCCACCAGCCTTCTGAGTCACTTGATTGCCCCCTTTTTAACCTGCCCCTGGCAGTGTCCCTCTGTCTCCTCCTTCATCACATCCCCTACTCTTCTGCACCGTCTGGTTTCCCTCTGCCCCCTGTGTGTGCTTTCTTTCCCTATCTTCCTCATTATGCATTTTGACCTTGGCCCCCTCCTCCTTTCTCTCCTCTGTCTCCTTCTCCACTACCCTTTACCCTCCTCCTTGTCCTCTGTCTGTCATTTTCCACCACTACCCCAATTGCCATCAGCCATGGTGATACGTAGGCACTTGTTCTTTGCAGACATTTGTCCTTCTGCCTCTCTCCTTCCACACCTCACCTTCACCTTTTTTAGTATCATTTTGCCACTTACTTTTATCATTAGTCCCTCCACCACTGATTACAGGTCGGCTGTTCCCCCATTCCCTTCTGTGTTTCTTCTCCCCCTCCCCAGCACTATCTATATTCTTTGTCGACCTACCACAGTTTTTCACTTGTTACTCTCCTCACCTCTTCCCTCCTCTTCCCTCACTCACCTCATTAAGTCATTATGTGACTCCTGGACTGCGACTATTGCCGTGAGGCATAGCAATGTTGATGCTAGTTTTGTCATTCAACATTCCCTCCATAGACTCTCCCTTATTGTTCCAAGAACTTGTAATATGTACTTCGATTTTACAGTTCATTTTCACATTGTGGACTGTTTGAAGGACATGTAGGAATGTACTGTTCTTCTCCCTTGTTACCCATGGTGCCTTCACAGAAAACAATTTGAGGTGGAGTTACATTCTTTTTCCTTGAGTTGACCTTCAATATAAGACACCATTCACATTGTGGCAAATATGATGGCGTAACTGTGCCCCCATATGCATCTCATCCAAGTAAGATTACGAGAGTTTATTGGTAAATCATTCATGTAAGAACCTAAAACAAGCATTTACTGCTCTTCGAAATATGGACAACAAGAGAAGATGTTTTAATGTTTCGGGTATGTCCTTGTCAGCACAGAACCGAAAAACACCTGTTGGTTTGGCAGCGAGTTTAGTGTTCCAATTTGTAGTTCGGTGATACATATGTATCAGGTCTAACCTAAATCTCATATAGACCTTTCTAACTTTGTTACAAGGAAAACATGTAATGTAAGGTCCGCATTGATCTTGTGCATGTCTAAACTTAGCATATTCTTCGAAAGAGGAATAGTCAGCAATTGCATCAGATGTAGCAACCCATGCATTTTAGAAGAATCTCTTTTTGACTGCTGCAGGTCGCTCAAGAAGATCGTTTATCTCCCTGTTAAGAGAGGCCAAAATATTCCTCATGCAAGTATGAAATTGTGCAATCGAACCCGGGCAGGAATTGACTAGCATTGCATGCAGATCTTCCTACAGTGAATTAGCTGGCGGAAATGACATCTCGGTGAAATTGGTTAGCAAACTTCAGGCAAACCCAGAAGCAGGAGAGTAGAGCCCCAATTCATGTATAAGAATGGAATTAGGGAGATACATGGGCAGACCAAGAACCACTTTCCATATTTTCCCCGGTATTTTATTCAGAATGGGACCTATTTCCAACAGACAAAGGTCCAAGCCATACAAGATTATGGCTTCAACCTTCAATAGATAGAAATCAATTAGCGGCTGTAATGAGAATTTACAATGTCGGTGGAGAATTAATTTAATCTGGAAAATAAGATGCAAGACTTTGGTGTTCAAAAATGCTTGCCACTTAATTAAGGAATTAGAATTGGAAAGAAAATAGCCCAAATAAGTAATTCCAGTTGAAACAAGAATGAGGTTGGAGTAAATATGCCATTTAAAGCTACAGGTTTTTTTCTTAGCAGTGAAAACCAAAATATTAGATTTGGCAAAGTTGATGGTCAGATTGTTTACTCGACATTACCGTTGGAAATAGTGAAGCATATTTTGATGGCCAAATGGGGTGCGATCGAATAAAATGACATCATCTGCAAAGGCTAACCAATTGAGGCGAAGACCACCCAGTTTCACTGGAAAAATATCCAGAGCATCCCATAATGCGTCAATGTCTGCAAGATATAAATTAAAAAGAACAGCCGCAAGGTTACATCCTTGCTTGACACCCATCTCTGTACGGATGCGATCAGATAACAAGCCTGCACGATTCATACATACCGTGTAGGAAGTGTTTTGGTGACATCGAGCAATAAGCACTACAATGGTGGGCGGAATACCATAAGCCAACATTTTATTCCACAGATGATTTCTGATGACACTATCAAAAGCTGAGGACAAATTTAGGGAAGCCATATAAATGGGACCATTAGATGTGTGATGGGAAGATACTAGTAAATGTGATAGTATTGTGGCATTAAGTTGAGTTCCCATCGCTTTTCTAAACCCTACCTGGGCTTGTCAGAGAATGTGATTTTTGGCAATAAAGGATTCCAGCTCTTTGAGGATAAGAAGAGCGAAGATCTTGGCTGCAACACAAATTGGTAAAGTCATCAGCCCAGATTTGTATAGTCTCCACAAACTCTATACAATGCTAAACTAAGATAAGTCTAGGCACCTACCCTAAAAACATCAACATTTTACATGATTGATTTTAAGGGGTCAGAATACCAAAATGTCACTTTGTGTAGGCAGCAAAAATAGTTGCCCCTGACCTTTTCTGATTGGTGCAGTGCCAGCAGTCTCAAGTCCATCCGTTCTAGGTTAATGTCTTGGCCTAGTTAACTTCATAGCCTGGTGACTAAAATGAAAGAAAAAAAGGGTGTGAACATATGTTGAGTTCTGGTTAAAAAAACTTAAATTGGTTATTAGAGCAACTGCTTGAACTAAAGAATGATCACTGGCACCATTAATATCTATCACACTCAATCAAGTTATAGATTGTTTACCACTGATATCTGCAAATGTTGATTTAAAAAGGCATCCACCCAAGAGCTTAGCACAAGATACAACAAAATGGAAAAACAACATGTTGATATTTGCTAACACACACATTCTCCGTTTTTCTCTCATTTGGTCTGTGGTCTAGTATGTGTCCACTTCTACTTTTAGAGAAAAAGAGAAAAGGCTAGGCCCCGGGACCAGGCTAGCCCCCGCAATGGGCTTACCCAGAGGACAGCTTGATGCCTGAACCCTACTTTCATGGACACATTTGTGGACGCCATCACCAATATTGCCAATAAACATGATCAACTGATCATATTGGGAGATTTCAACATCGGTTTGAAGAAGAAAACATTAATTCAAACAAAACTCTACCAAACCAGCGAGCAATGCTACATCTCCAATGATTGGTGAAGGGAGCGACACACAGAGCAGTCCGCACCCTTGATGCAATCTTCTGCAACAAAAACATGGTCACAACCACACCTCCAATGCACATCCTCTGGAATGACCACCTCATAATACCCTTTGTGATGCACCCGCCAACGTGAATACTATCTATTTAAAAAAAGGTAGCAGACACTCCTCTCCAGAAAGAACATGGCATGATAACCTGTTCTGAGATGAGAGTTTGCAGCACACAGTTTTTGCTCACTGTACCTTTCACAGATGGGAAATATCCATTTGCATATCAGTCTTTGTCCCGCCCACATGGGCAGTCCAGCACCGAAATGCTATAGCAATTCCTCTCTGAACAAGAGTACCAACAGCCACCCCATACATGTGTTTCAGCCTTGTTGGACCTCATCAGTGAGGTGAAGCTGTGCCTCGCTGAGCACAGTGAGCAGGGAGTCCCCATCTGGTTGCACCCAGGTAACTCAGGGTGATCAACCCCAAGTTCCTTACAAATATTTCAAAAAGGGCAGCAGGCGCTCCTCTCCAGAAAGAACATGGCATGATAATGTGTTCTGAGATGAGAGTTTGCAGCACACGCTTTTTGCTCACTGTACCTTTCACAGATGGGAAATATCAATTTGCACATCAGTCTGCGATTCCTCTCTGAACAAGAGTACCAACAGGAACTCCATACACGCGTTTCAGCCTTGTTGGGCCTCATCAGTGAGGTGAAGCTGTGCCTCTCTGAGCACAGTGAGCAGGGAGTCCACGTCTGGTTGCCCCCAGGTAACTCAGGGTCACCAACCCAAGTTCCTTGCAAATATTTTTAAAAAGGTAGCAGGCGCTCCTCTCCAGAAAGAAATACTATCTAACCCTCCAATTCAGAAAAGAAACTGGAAATCCATAAACATTGCAGACCTAAACACCATATTGGTAGCCACAAAACCAACAATCACCATATTAGACTCAACCACCATAGAAGAAAGAATGAAACAATCCAAAAATGGATCACAAAGACACTAGATGACATTGCACCAGAAAAACCATTCAAACCCTTGCTAAGGAAAATAATGGCAAGATGTTTCACCCCCCCACCTCAGAGAACTGAAAAAAACTAACAGGAAGCTGGAACAAGAATAGAGGAAAAACTACAACTAACAGAAAAAAAATCACATACCAAAGACAGATATGACTATACAAATCTGAAATACTCAAAGCAAAAAAGACATACTACAACGAAGGGATCACAAACTCAAGAAACACCCAAAAAGAGATGTACAACATCATCATTGAGCTAAGAAACCCAACAGCATGCAAAAATACACCAACACCATCACAAAAACTATTTGGTCAATCCCTTTAGCTGACCGACGCCTTTATTATTCCATCAGAAAAATCTCCAGATAGCCAACTTTCAACACAACCTGTTTATTATTTCATATTCAGAAAAATAAAGATTTCCTATACAAAGACACACAGAAAAATCATTGTTTTCGTTGTTCAAAAAGAAATACTTTTACAGTTCACAGAACCCAATTTTTACAGGCTATTTACAACCACACGGTGGTGCTCCAGCCTGCATGTTCCTCAGACATAATTTTAGTTTTGTTTTTAATTGTTAGTGGTTTGATGTGTTGCTCAATAGTCTCCTTCAGACCCATGACAGGAATGGAAACGGAATTACCTTTGAATTAGGATGATCTGAAAACCAATGCAGATTCCAACGTCAAATCGGCACTATTACTACTTGATCTATCAGCAACCTTCGGCACAGTCTGCCACAAGACACTCATCAAAAGATTTGAAGATATAGGAATTGGCAACACAGCATTACTTGGGTTAAAATCCTTCATGGCAGAAAGAACAGAAACAAATTGGCTAACACCATTCAACTCAACCCCCCACACAACAACTTGCAGATTCCCACAAGGCTCAACCCTCTCAAAACTACTATTCACAATCTACATGATCCCCCTCATCAACCTCATCAAAAAACACAGCCTCACCAGCTATGATTACGCAGACGACACACAAATCATTTACAAAATCAATGCTAGTGAAGAACAAAACCCAACTCTTGCCAACTGCATCACAGAAATGAACCATTGTATGAGTACCAACAGCCTTAAACTCAACATGGACGAAACAGAAATCATGATTGCGCCCAATGAACCATCCAACATTCACTACATTCCATGGCCTACTGAATTGGGAAACCTACCAGAACCATTTAAATTAGTCGAAAATCTTGGAATATTAATGGACAATGACTTAACACTCAAACCACAAGTGAAAGCAGTAATAAAGAAATGCTTCTTTCACCTACACACACAATCAAGCGATA
Source organism: Ambystoma mexicanum (assembly GCF_040938575.1). NCBI lineage: Eukaryota > Metazoa > Chordata > Amphibia > Caudata > Ambystomatidae > Ambystoma > Ambystoma mexicanum. Next base: position 746,220,510 of record NC_090928.1, read on the forward strand.
ACTTCCCTTCTTCACCTTCCCACATAGAACACTCGCTGTCATTTTGCTCATCATGTCAAGAATAGATTTGCCAACATCATCTATCTCATAATGCCTGTATACCTTATCAAGAAACTACAATGAATACAGAACGCAGCAGCAAAACTACTCCTCACACTCCCTAAAAGAGAAAAGATCACACCAGCACAAAAAAACATTACATTGGCTATCGGTCAAAAAACAAATTTTCTCCACATGCTTGGCATAACACAGAAAGCAATGGACGGCTAAGGAGTAAAATTCAAACTGGGAAACATTTCCATCTACAAACCAAAACAAAAATTAAGGTCTAGAAAAAACCTTCACCTCGAACCTAAACAATACTCAAAGTTTGCATTTGGGGAAACAACATTCTCTCGGCATAGCAGCAAGACTTTGGAACTTGCTTCCAAAAGACATTTGAACAACAGAAGATAACCTAAAGTTCAGAAAGTTGTTAAAAACATGTCTCTTTAACTCACTGAGCTAAATGGGAAACCCATTGAAGGGAAACTGCCAACACATCACAATAGAAGCACCAAAAACAACGGAAACCTGATGGACCGCAACAGGGCCACCCAAAGAAATAAAGCATTATACTGCAAATCACCACACAATAATACTAACTCAACCTATCAACATAACCTTGCACACATGCACTCAGATGACTCCCCACTAACCCTGCTAAAAACTCTCTAATGCTATGTATACTCATCTTATCTTCAAACTCTGAATAAATCACACACATGCTTCCGCCACAGAAAAAGAACAAAAAAAACCTGCAAACTACAGAAACTCCACAACACCCAACAGGAAACTAAACCAATTGCACACAAATCACCCCATAAAAACGCATGCTCCGAACACCACATAACGTCTACCAACTAAAAACCAACCAGTACACAGTGACTGTTTTTCCAAACTGCAGCTACTAACAGCAAATCAAAGCTCACTTGCGCTTTTCCCTCTCAATGAAACCAACCAAGCCCTCCCACCCTTCCATTTCAAACCTGCCAGAGTGCCTGAAGACCACGAAAATGGCAGCAATGGGGGGTATAAATCACTATAACATAACATAGCTTGTGAAGTATGTGGGTCCATCCACGACCAGAAGGAAACCTCCTTGAGCCTGCAACCTTTTATGGATCCACAGCAATTATACAGCAATTTTGTCTTAGTCCCTCATGTACACATATGGGGGCTAGCTGTGCAGTCCTTTTAAATGCAAGGCAGTAACTGCTGCAGAGGAGGACGTTTGGAAATTAGAGTATATGTGAATGATTCATAGAACACCAAACACCCAGAATTCTGTCTGCTCACACTGGTTCTTGTTGGAAACCCCTTAAAAGAAAAAGATATGTTAACTAAACTACATCCCATAGCTGCAATTGGATGCACTGCGATGGGTGAGTGGTCAGAAATGTGAAGCAGACAATTTTTGGATGAATTCTAACATTTTGCCATTTTATTAAATTATAGGTTTCATTAAACTATCCCTACTCTGAAGAGGATTTCTCTGCCTATCAAAACTAAAGATAAACACTCTAACATAGATTATCTGGCCCTCGCACTTAAACATAAAATACACAAAGGCTATATGGCAATTCACAACAAAATCAACAATGATATTAACAGACTTTCTTGATAAACTGGGCGAACTCCGCTTCCTCAGGCTTCAAAGTAAATTCAGTTCCAATATTCAACAAAAAGAAACAAAGAAATCTGGGATTGAAAATAAAGTCTCAATTCAGTTCTTGGTTCCTACAAAATAAATTGTGATTAGCCAAAGTTCAAAAGTAGAAAAGTGTCTCTTCTTGCTTGAATAATGACTTTCCACTTCATCCAATAGCATCAGTGTTATTCTCGACCAAGATGTATTTCCACAACTGATATAGGTCAAAAGAAGGAACACAGTTCTTTGTTATGCTCCAAACAAACACAACGCTTGCTAAGGTAAATGAAACACAGCTTCTACCAAAGTTAATGAACACAGCTTCTGTCTTTGTCAGGGTGACTTCACAGCACTTCTACTTCCACCTGAATCACTCCTTTCTCAGGTTAACTTCTGCAAGATTTCACGGAAGAGTAATCAAGGCATGCTTAAGATCACCAGAAACATGATTCTCCAAAAAGGATGCATTTACAAACTTACAGAGTGCGCCTATCAACTGAGGGGCATATTCGTTGATTAGCAAATCCAGACAGAGGTCTCCCTTGCAGTTAGTTGGCTTAACATGTTGCAGGACTTCTGTGACTTCTGCCTTCTGTATGGACCCGCAGCCTATTTCGAAGAGCAGAAAATGCTTGTTTTAGGTTCTTACATGAATGATTTACCAATAAACTCTCGTAATCTTACTTGGATGAGATGCATATGGGGGCACGGTTACGCCATCATATTTGCCACAATGTGAATGGTGTCTTATATTGAAGGTCCACTCAAGGAAAAAGAATGTAACTCCACCTCAAATTGTTTTCTGTGAAGGCACCATGGGTAACAAGGGAGAAGAACAGTACATTCCTACATGTCCTTCAAACAGTCCACAATGTGAAAATGAACTGTAAAATCGAAGTACATATTACAAGTTCTTGGAACAATAAGGGAGAGTCTATGGAGGGAATGTTGAATGACAAAACTAGCATCAACATTGCTATGCCTCACGGCAATAGTTGAGGGTGTCTCTGGCCCCGCCACCTAATTAAGGAGAAGTTCTCGCTCCTAAGACCCACAGCTTCACAACACCTTCATGCTACAGTCTCCTGCATGCTTCCAGCTGTGCAACCTCTTCCTTTCTGCTGAGCAACCTCTGTAATTCAGAGTTTGGAAAAATAGGACTATCTCAGGAAAGAGAGATGAAATCTGCTTGATCAAGGTCCTGTCGTCCTGGATTGCCAACACTGTGGGTTCTTACTTCTGCTACTAATGCTACTGCATGAACTCCAGCCACAGCTTTTCTCCTCCTTCTAAAGGCCTGCACCTGAGGGGGCCTTTTACCCTGCCATCCTCATTCAGTTGGGCGCTATTAGGGCTAATTGCCTGACTACTCCTACAGCATAACTCTTCAGTCCTCTTCCTCGTCTCAGTGCTTCTGCAATTATGGGACTTGTAGTCCCTAACAAAGAAATTGGGTTTCCGTGTATGTTTCTTAATTTTAAGGGTATATTCATTTCCTTTAAACATATTTAACAACAAATCTTCAGAATGTACTGATAAAGAAGAAGGCAGTTAATTTAAGGCAACATTTATAGATTCCTTTTCACTGTACCTTTGGGAGAACTTGGGATTGTTATCCTTATAGGTCTCAAATAATCTTTCTTTCCTTGGGGTTTTAACAGGTATTATATTGGCAGTGCCCACATTCACTGGTTTAATAAGTGGTTAAAATACATCATGGCGACAATATGCCATTAGATGTTTTGGCGACTTTGCTAGTCTCTCCCCTTTTAAGAATAATAAATACTGTGTCTCATTCCGCATGATCTCCTCACCACCCTGAGCCTTGTCACCTCCCAGGCAAGGACGTCATTTAGGGGTCGCACCTGTGACCCCTTAGGTCTCCCTTGCTACCCCTGTGGTCTCTCTTGCTACCCCTAAAAATAATTGTGGGGAAATGACTAACGTTCTTTTATTTTTTTTATTTTTTTAAAAATTAAACCGAGGCTCCTGGCCTGTGGCCAGCAGCATGTGGCTCTTTGTTTCAGGAGTGGCTGGTTTTCTGATAGCTATATTTGGTAAAATAGCTCAGTGGGTTGATCGCTTGCTCCTGCATTCTGTGTGTGATCTCCAGGTTTCAGTTTCAACTCCTGGTAAGGTCAACTCAGCCTTTCATCCTGCTGAAGTTGCTAAATTAGTACCGACACAGGTTGGGTGTTATTGTATTATATTTGTTCTATATGAAGCGCTTAAGCATAAGTGCTACATAAGAACACATAATTATCATCTGGCCTTGGATGTCTGCTTGCATTCACAGTAATTTGTTAATATGGGTCTATACGCGCTGTTATTAATGATACACATGGTGATCCATTCTTGCATAAAAGTATATCACTTTACAGTGATATCGTAACCATCATTTTCGAAGTGTACTTCGAAACAATGCTATGTGATGCCGCTTCCTGTTTTGTCAAGGGGTGAAAGGTTGTGTTCCATTGCCTCTTGTGATGTCATGTTGGGGTGGGGTTACGAAACAAGGGTAGTCCCTTTTTTTGTACTTGGGGGGGGGTCAATTCGGTATAGGGGGAGAGAAATCTGACAAAACAAGCACAAAGGATTGACTACCCCACTCTAAATCCCAAAAATTAAGTACAGGACTATTCATATTTTTAGCAGACAAACCACTTCACAAAACACAAGATTAAACAACATGGACCAACTACACTTAAAAATTATTCATAACAAATCACAAATGTAAAAATGGAGCGTATACATTTCGACAGAGGGTACAAAAAATGAATGACTGGCCAAGAACAAATCAATATGTCACAATAGTCGTCCGGAAAAATATTAGAAAACATTAATGTTTTACAGTGATAATACAGCGCAATACAACAGAATACAGATATATAACAGTGTTGTCTATGTGAGCGGAGGGGGGAGATAACACTTCTTTTTTACTAGTTATCTTTTTTTGTTCTACACCCTCACATATATCACAGAGTGTTTTCTAAGAAACCCTAAGTAGGGTTATCTACATAGATACATGAAGTATGTACTAAAACTTCAAAGAAATATATACTTCGACATATTTTTCGGCCCATAACCATCATACTGCACTATCCCTAGTGTTGTTGGTGCATGTTATTTTGTAGGGGCCTTCTTTAGGACGGATTTATTTCTTGTAGACAGGAAATGAATCCTAACCCAAAACGGTCACCTGATAATTTTCATACTAAAAAGAAATATATATAAAAAAGCTGTAGGCACACATCTCAAAAACTTTTTTTTAAATGTCTTGTGAACGTGGTGAAATAGGCCTAAGAAATATTGCCTGTATTTAAGCACTGACCTGGAGAAAAAAAAAACTCAGGGGCTTTGAGCTCATCGATGGCCGACTCATTAATAGACGTCTGGTCTTCAAAGGTACCATTCAGTTGCCCGCATGAAAGGCGCAGTTAAATTAGGCCTAGATATTCTATATTTTACCCTTTATTTAGTTTTTAGATGGCTTCAGAGTTGTCGCTCACCTGTAATCCTGTGGGCTTTCGCACATCAGGTTGAGTCTCTTCTTAATTTTCTTCCTATGGGATTAGGCAGGGCGTTTTTTAATTTCTCTTGCAGTGGCCTTAAATGGAATACAATCTATCATCGACGGCTCCACTCTGTCAAATAATCCCAAATACTTCACATTTAGTTGTGCGAACATTCACACTAAACATTTACCAGCACTTTACAGCGCTGTGTTTTATCACATCTTTTACAGTAAGGGACGTGTCATTGCAGTGTTGTTGAAAGCAAGAGCCATATTGTCTTTTAACATGCATTATTTCATTTTAACGTGTTAACGTTGGGGTGGGTTGAAATGACGATATCATCAGAGGTCAAAGGTCACGTGATGTCTCTTCCGCTGCCCCTGGCATTTTTGTGAAATGACATCCCTGCTCCTAGGTGATCCTCCCGCAGTACACCACCCCCAAGGTCAGGATCAGGAAACAGCTGACTTTCCCTGGCCACCTGGGAGGAGACTTTAGGCAGGAGTTTAGTGAGGGATCCTTACGATGACTAGAACACACTGATGAGACTCGGATATTTCTTGTGCACATCGTCACTAGAATATCTGAATGGTTCATGCTCATTTGCGACTCCTTGCCCCATCAAGCAATGTACTTCTTGATTGTGTAATGCAATGTAGGTCCAGACTGATTCAACACTTTGAGGACATAGCAATGATAGTCAAGCACTTAACACATGCCATGTAACATAACATCTACCAACCTGCTGTTGAAGATGTCTATTCTGGATGCACATTTTGGGTCAAATTATTGTTTCCAAAAGTTGTAATGTAAAGCTGCCTAGCTTCTTAAAGGGTTTGTGAAGAGTATCTGAGCCCATCTTCTTTCTAAATACCAATTTTTCTTCTGCTGTTAAGGTGCCTAGTCTGACAAAGCTGTGTTGGAGCAGATGCATTTTTGCGTTTTGACATGTTTTAATGCTTTCTTATCTGCATTTTTAAAGTGTTTCCAATGGTATTGCCTGCCCAGAACACCATGTATCTTGCCCATGAATCTGTTTTGGAGCTTATTAATTTGTGTTTTCAGTCCCCTTCTCTCCACCTTGAAGACTGTCCTGACAGCCATTGCCAACCTTTTTTGAAATCCCACTGAACACAGAGTATTCAATTTCCTTGGATTCAGTGGAATATAACCAAACCACTCATAAGGATCAGCCTATTTTGCAATGGTAACGATTACTGTTGCTATCCTCAAATTTACAAGAACTGAGGCACAAACTGAGCTATCCGAAACATTTTCCTGTGTTATCTTAACACAATACAATATTTCATGATCTAATATACATATCAAAATGGATTTATTTATTCATACAAAAGACATTAAAAACATTAAAACCAACTGGACACTCCAAGACAGTATTTTTCCATTTATACAGTACATATGTTAGACGTAAATATCAACACGAAGTGTGTAAGTGCTACAAATTAGAAGCAGACCTAAAGTAACAGTGCTTATTGTGCACAGAAGGTGCAAATCACACAATTGGAAAAAACTATCAGTAGTTCCCCAGCCTGAACCTAGAGCATGGTTACTACGAACAGTGCAATTGCAAAACAGTCAAAATTAATTTAGATTACCACTTTTATGGTTGTCAATTTCCTATATGGTCAGTGGGCTAGTAATGGCAGCCAACTAAGTTTGGCACATGCATTTTGGTCCCTCTCCAGTTTCCTAATACATTTCCATACCTCTTACTCTCTTAATTTACCGCAAATTCAGTGCTGTAAACTTAAATATTTTGCCACAGTTATGGGAGGCCACTTTCCTGCTTCCTAACATAACATCCCTTAAAATGTGTGCCCACTGTCTACTTAGTTTGCAAATGTCTGTGCAGATGGCCATTCAAAAGATTAAAGTTTATTGCAAAAGTTTCCCCTTCAAATATTATGAATGGGGAAGAAAGGTAACTACTCTGATGCTGGAAGTGCATTGGAGGGACAGGGCCTCCATGTCCTTGTCCTGTAGTCCTTTCATCATGTGTGTTCTGTGTTATTTTCTGCACAGGAGTCCATGTGGGACTCCTGGCAGTGCAGCTCATCTTCTGTTTGGTTTGGTGAACAGACCCTTGGGACACCCTTATGGCACCCATGACTCGGGGTACAGCCCTGTGCCCCTAGTGTATGTTTTTGGGCACCTGTGTGTGGCCCACAGAGCAGGGTATGGGCTATTGGCAGCTCCATGCTGAATTTGACAGATGCTCTGAGTATCCTCCATTTTGGGATACCCAGGCCCTGCCACTGGAATCAGTTGATTCCTGATAGGAGACAAGATGGCCCATGTGGCCTCTTGCTTTCTCTTGCCTGTTTTTCTCAAAGTCCTGGGAAGCCCTGACTGTCCCTTCCCCTGACTGGCTGTTGGGTGGATGTTCCATGTATGGTATTGTGCAGAAGTACAGGCCAGACTGGCTGGAGCCATCCCAATGACTGTATGTTGTGGGTACACCCTTGGCGTGGGACCTGGGCGAATGGAGTGTGTGACCAATGTACATTTCCTGTTATGGGTGTCTGGTTTCTGGTATGTGACACAAAGACTGAGACAGCCCTGCCCAAACTGGTATGAATGCAGTGTGGAGTGCTGAATGACGGGTTACTTGTCCCAATCCACATTCCTTGTTGTGAGTGTCTGGATGGAGAAGAATGGCCTGAATGAACTATGAGCCTGATTGGCTGCCTACCTGCATGAATGCCCTTCTGAATGATTGGTTCCCTGAGTGTGACCCTGCAGAGTGAATGAGAGACCAAACAGTATATATGGGGACCTCTCACTGATGGGAGTTGTTCAGAAGCTGAAGTCAAAACTTGATGCTTGTTCTCAAAGCCGAGCCAGAAGAAGGTTTACTGCTGTTTCCCTTCGACGCAATCTGAAAGTTGCCGTGCCTTTAAGAAACTGATCCAAGAGAGGACCAGGCTAGGAGAACTCTTCCCGAGCTACAATGGACCATCATGCACCAGCTAACCTTTGCCAAGGCTCCCTGGAATTCAGTCCTCGAAAGACTGCCGACCGGAGACAGGGACCACCGAGGAATCTCGAAGCGCAGCACCCGGACATCGAGGTTATCGAAGTCCACCATCGTCAACCAGGGTTCGGAGGATCACTGTAAACTGTTGGAGGCCCGTTGAAGCCGTGTTGCCCAGAAGTGGGGACAGCTTGATGCCATGCTGCCGATGACCGGAGTCACAACGCTCCATTGCCTAAGACATTTGAATCAAGGACTCCCTTGCTCATCACAGTCGACCGCTTTGTCCTGCCGGAGAAATTAAGGTCGCAGAAGAACCGAGGAGAATCCGCTGGTGGGTTTCCCACCACCCAAATTCCACAAAGATGCCGATGGCCCAACACCCTTGCTGGGCCTACGTTCTTCATTGTCTCTTTGCAGCAATTAACTATCGTTGTTGAGGTGCACTGCACACTTCTTTTTTGCAGGACGTCCACGACCGATCGTCTGTGAGCACCGTCAGGACCGAAGCTGCTGGCTTGATGCCGTTGATCACCCTTTTCTTGAGGGATCTCGAAGATCCGTGGATCCAGCCTTAAAGGGAGTTCACTCAAGAAGGATCCGTCGACGACCCAACATCGAACTCTGCTAAACCAGGTACATTGGGGTAGAAGAATATTTATAGAAGAAAATAAGACTCTGCTAAAGCAATATATGGACTGGGCTTGTTTAATATTCTTTACGGGTTCCCTAGGTGGGGGGATCCTCACACAGAACTGTGCCTAGTGGTAGGGGCCCAGTATTCTGCCAATTGCTTACCCAACTTGTTTTCCTTCCCAAGTCTATTGTTGGTTCACTTTATTAATTGATGTGTATGTCATTTGAAACTGTCTACAGTTGATGCATTTTAATGGAATCAAAGAAACTGTGGTATCACATAGAGACCGTATATATTTATCATTTTAGAATTGCCTGAACACAAAGTATCTTATTGTATGTGTACATAATCAAAGCCTTATTTATATAAAGAACTGTGTTTTCACTAACATAGTGTGTGGATGTTCCCTTGTGGGTGCTTGGGGACTACACTGTACTTAAGAACCAGCCAGCATCACCTCCTGCGAGTTTAAGCCTTGGTTGCTCGTCCACAGTTACTAAATAGAGAACCTTGGCTGCGGTGCTCTGTGCTCCCACTCTACCATATAGGAAGCAGGAGTACAGATACCTCCTCCAGTCTTTACACTGGTGGCAGCGGTGGGAAGATAATGGTTTTAAGAATCAGTGTGTAACCTTGCCACTTACTTTGTGAATTTGAGGTTTACTTGTGTACTAGATAATTACATTACAAGCAATGGAATGTATTGAAAATGGTAACCTCACTGGCAGGAGCTCCCCAGAGTGCTTGTGAAGCCAGGGAGTTAGACCTTGAGGATAAGTATTGGGCTGAGCTGATAGACCCCTGGTGGACTACCAGACTGATTGTGAAGCTCTTAATGAAGGGGGATACAACCACTGAGGATACTGCCCCTGCCCCTGGGGTTGTTACTGAATCTGTTCCTGGGAGTGTCACCACTCCTGCTGCCTCTATTCCGAACCCCAGCAATCTTTCTTCAGGGAATCCCTTGGAACTTGAAATATTAAGGATTAAATTGGCCTTTAAATATAGAAAGTTGGAAACAGAAGCTGAATTTAAGAAAGAGGAGTTGACACAGCAAGTGATACTCAAAGATGGGGACACTGAATGTCAAAGAATCCAGTTGGAGAAAGCTAGAGTGGAGACCTCAGCAAAACCAGTTGAGAGTGTCAGGTCCCCTGCCACCAAGTTTATGAAAGATTTGGTTGATGTGTATGTGGAGGATTCTGATATCCTCCAATGCATTGAAGAGTTTGAAAAGTCTTGTGGAATCCATGATGTTGATAAAAGAGATTGGGCTAAGTGTTTGTTAAGTAGAGTGCCTAAGACTGGTTATGACTGTATTCTAAAACTGGGTGTGGAAGAAAGGGGTCAGTATGAGTGCATGATGTCTGCTTTGATTGCCAAGTTTGGCAAGACACCTACCCAATACCTTAAAAGGTTCAGGGAATATAAGAAGAGAGAGACTGTGTCTTGGATTAACTGGGTGAGTGCTGCACATATGAACATGATGGGGTGGATTGATGGTTAAAAGGTGAAAATCTTTGTTGAATTGTCCCGCCTTTTGTTTTTTGAGCATTTTTCTGAAGCCCGTTCTCCAGAGCTGCATCTGTATGTTGCTGACCAGAAGATATTAGATCCCTATAAATTGGCCAGGCTGGCTGACAAATGGGTTTCCCACCGGGTGTCCCCTAAGGAACCCAGTGGGAAGGACAAGGACAAAGAAAAAGGGGGCTCTCAGAAGACTGAGTCACAGTTGGGCAAACCAAAGCCTTCCTCTCCTAAAACCAAAGATCTAGTGGGGATAGGTCCTATGTGGGTGAGAGTAAGAGTAGTGGTCCATCTGCTGCAAAGCAGGCTCCCAGTGGCTCCAGTACTATATCCCAAATTCCTGGCACTTGTTAGGACTGTGGGGCTCTGGACCACAAGAAGGGTGACCCCATGTGTAAAGGTAAGGCACTTGGAACCCAGGCTGTCAGCCTGAACTATCCTTACCCCATGCCTGAGTTGGAGGCCACTGTCCTCCCCTCCTCTACAGGAATCACATTTGGTGCTGCTGTAGAGATTTCCCTAGTGTCCCTTGGGGCCTGGAACCAGTACGCAGAAGTACTGGCTACAATCCCACAGAACACCCGTAGGTTTTTGAGAAGTGTCCTCTTGAATGGCCAGCCTTCTACTGGTTTGAGAGACACTGGGGCAAGTATATCAGTGGTGGACAGGACCCTTATCATGCCAGAGAACTATGTAGGTGCTCCTCTGAGAACGACCAGGTTAGCCAGGTTAGGTGGGCCTCCTGTATCCCTAGTTACAATCATGATTGGAGACAAGACAGCAATGCTTCCTATCCTGGTTCAGGACAATGTACCTTCCAATATTTTGTTAGGCAATGATATAGTGGAGTCGGGGTTGATGGTCTACCCCTGACTGCTGCTGCAGTCACTAGGTCACAGGTCGCACCGGGTCTGACTGCCAGTCAGGTACCCAAGTCAAAGGGGAAACCCAAGGCAATACGGAAGAGTAAGAAGGACACCTCTGTGAAGGGGGCTCCTTCTCTTCCTGTTGCTTCAGCAGCACCCACTGGGATTCATGCTCCAGACGGGCTGGGTCCAGCGGTAAACCCAGACTCAACTGGGAGAGGTGCTCAACCCAGAGGATCACCCCGACCTTCAATGCCTGCTGGCTGAAGGGGGGCCTGCTAGGGCAGACTTCTGTAAGGGTCAGGGAGAGTGCCCCTCTCTCGAGGGTCTGAGGAAATAGGCCCAGGCACAAGGTGAAGTGCTTAGGTCTTTCCAGATGTATTGGGAGGGTGAGCTCCTTCTCAGTGAGCCCACTAATCCTGAACCTGGTGCCCTCAAGAGGTTGGTGGTACCCCAGGTTTACAGGCCCTTCCTGTTGCAGTTGGTGCATGAGGTGTCCTTAGCTGGTCATCTTGGGATCAAGAAGACAAAGCAAAGGCTCTCTGCCCATTTCTACTGGCCCTGGATGGGAGTAGAAGTGGAGTCCCACTGTAAGACCTGCCCCACTTGTCAGTTGTCTGTCAAGACTGGAGGCAGTGTTATTGCCCCAGTGCAGCTGTTGCCAGTGGTTGGCACATCATTTGAGAGGGTGGGCATCGACATTGTTGGTCCCCTTGACACTCCCACTTCAGGTAGACATTGGTTCAGCCTGGTCTTGGTAGATCATGCCACCAGGTACCCTGAGGCTATAGACCTTCAGACCGTCACTGCCAAGGTGGTTGCCCAGGCTCTCCTTGGCATTTTTACCAGGGTTGGATTCCCTAAGGAGGTTGCTCTGACAGAGGATCCAACTTCATGTCGAGTTACATGAAAACAATGTGGAAAGAGTGCAGAGTAACCTACAAGTTTTCCACCTCCTACCATCCCCAGACCAATGGCCTGGTTGAGAGATTTAACAAGACTCTCAAGGGCATGCTGGGTGCTTTGAGAGAGTCCCTAAGGAGGATCTCCTCCTGCCATTCCTGATGTTCGCTTACAGAAAAGTACCCCAAGAGGGTGTTGGTTTCAGCCCCTTTGAGTTGCTCTTTGGACATCCCCTGAGGGGCCCCTTGCCTTGATCAGAGAAGGTTTAGAAGCCACCCCTCCAGGTCCTGCAAAGCAAGTGGGAGATTACATGTTAGGCCTCAGACCGAGGATGACACAAATGATGGGCCAGGCAACAGCGAACCTTAAGGCAAGCCAGGAATTGAACAAATACTGGAATGACCTTAAAGCATCACACGTGGATTGGACTCCAGGACAGGAGATCCTTGTGATGGAGCCTACCAAGCCTACAGCTGTGGCCGATAAGGGTACTGGACCCTTCTGGATTATTTCCCCATATGGCCGACGTCAATTATCCGGTTGAAATGGGAGTCCCTGGGGTAGCCCCTCAGGTATTCCACATCAACAGGCTCAAGCCTTTCCATAGGCGAGCATAAGTCTCATGCATCTTGCTAGCTTCAGGGCATGAAGAGGATGATAGTGAGCCCCTTCCCGATTTGCTGCATAGCAACCCTCAGGGTGGCTCAGTGGAAGGAGTGCATCTCTCTCCAGATCTGACACCAGAGCAGCATAGGGCCTACAGGGCTTTGCTCTGGCAGTATGCCCCTATGTTCTCACTGGCACCAGGCCTCACCCCGTGGTGCAGACACGAAATTTACACTGGTGACAGCATACCTGTCAATAGCAGATGCTACAGGATGTCAGACACTGTGAAGAACCACATCCAGACTGAGGTCGCCAAGATGTTGGATCTGGGTGTAATATAACCCTCAACCAGTCCATGGTACAGCCCTGTGGTCCTTGCTCCCAAGACCAGTCCATGGCAGGTACCAAAGATTGGAGGTTCTGCGTTGACTACAGAGGAGTCAACGCAATCACAAAGACTAATGCTCACCCGTTCCCCATGGCTGATGAGCTTGTGGACACCATAGGTGCTGCCAGGTTTGTAAGCAGCTTTGACCTCACATCAGTCTATTGTCAAATAGCTCTGACTTACCAGGCCAAGGAGAAAATGACTTTCTCAACCCCTGAGGGGCTCTACCAGTTTGGAGTCATGCCTGCATAATGCTCCTACCACCTTTTAAAGGCTAGTCAATCATGCCCTCAGTGGACTAGAGGCCTTCTGTGAGGGCTATCTGGACGACATTACTGTCTACAGTTCCACTTGAGAAGAGCAGTTGACTTATTTGGATAAGATGTTGCAGGCCATGAGAAGGGCCAACCTTACTATCAAGGCCACCAGGTGCCAGATAGCCCAAGGGAAGGTCAATGACCTTGGTCATGAGGTAGGAGGGGGTCAAATCCAGCTTCTCCCTAGTAGGGTACAAGATGTACATGACTGGAAGACCCCACTATTCAAACCCAGGTGAGAGCTGTTGTGGGCCTCACTGGGTACTACAAAAACTTAATGGCAGACTATGGCACCCCAGCTGCCCCTCTGACAGCTCTGACATGACCCAAGCGACCTAGGAAGCTTCATAAGACTGAAGACTATCAGAGGTCCTTTGATGGCTTGAAGAAAAGTCTGTGCAGGGCACTTGTGTTGCATACTCCTGACTACTACAGCAAACCCTTTATTGTACAAACTGTTGCCAATGACACCGGAATTGGAGCTGGCTTGTCCCAGTTGGACGGCAAAGGGAGAGAGCATCCCATTATCTTCACCAATAAGCAACTGAAAGGTAGAGAACTTAGGTGGGCCACTGTTTAAAAGACATGTTTTAGTATAGTTTGGAGCCTTAGGCATTTTAGACCTTATCTTACCTTACCAAACTGACCATAATCCCTTAAAGTGGTTTATGCAGATGAAGGGTGAAACCCCCAAACTGCTTGGGTAGTTTATTAGACTTCATATAGCACAGGGTAGAGTCATGATAATGCAGATGGCCTATCCAGAGAGTATGTTGACCTTCTTGATGAGGGTGACAATCTCGTGGGAGATTAATTCACCCTAACCTCAGTCTGGGGGGGGGGGCGACTGTGATGCTGGAAATTATTTTGGAGGGACAGGGCCTCCTCGTTCATGTCCTGTCTCTTCTGTGTTGGTGTTTACTGTGTGTTTCTCTGCACACAACTCTAGTTTGGGCCCCTGGCAGTGCAGGTCTTTATTCTTACCTTTTGGTGAACAATACCCATGTGATACCTTTAAGACACTCATGGGTAGGAGAACACCCTTGTACCCCAGTGCATGTTTTTGGGCACATTTGTATTGTCCACAGAGCATGGTATGGGCTGGTGGCAGCTACATGCTGATGTGACAGTGGCACTAGGTATCCTTCATTTTTGGGATACCCAGGCCCCGCCATAGGAATCAATTGATATTTACACAAAGGCGAGATGGCCAGTGGTGGCCTCTTGGTTTCCTTTGCCTTACCCCCTTGTTTATAAAAGTACTGATAAGCCCTGGCTATTGATTCCTTCCCCTGAATGGTTGTTGGGTGGAAGGACCATATATGGCCCTGGGGCTTCCTCCTACCAGACTGGCTGGAGCCCTCCTTGGGGCTGCTTGCTGTGGGTACTCCCTTGGGGTGGGGTCTACCTGAATGGAGTAGTCAATATGCATTCTGTATTGTGGGTGTCTGATTTTGGTCGTGTGACACAATGCCTGAACTATCCCTGACCAAAAATAGAATGAATGCAGTGTAGTACACTGAAAGGCTGGGGAGTAGCCCCCAATCCACATACTGTGTTGTGTGGGTGTCTAGTTTTTTGGTGAATGGACTGACTGCATGTGAGGCTGATTGTGTGCTGCCTGCATGAATGCACTTGTATGTGATTGGCTGGCTGAGTTTGGCCCAGTCTGAATGAATGGGGTGTGTTTTGTGTAACTAGGGGCCTCACACTCACCGCCTCCTTGTCAGAAGATTGAAGCTGAAACTGAAGTTAGAAGCGGAAAAAAGAAACCTGAAGTCATTTTAAGCTTGCATCCTGGAATCCAGCTGGAGGAAGAAGTCTGCATTTCTTAATCTAATCTGAAAGCTGCCGTACAGATTCAAGGACTGAAGCAGAGAGCACCTGGGTCTTCCTGTATCTACGAGGGAACATCGGCAACTGCTGCTCTTCACCCAAAGTATCCTGCAATCCAGTCCTGTGTGCCTGTCATCTGGATGTTCATGGGTCCAGAAGAGGAGTGGCTGGACAGCTTGAAGCCAAGAAGTTCATATGTGTCTCGCAGGGTCTGGAGGAGTGTTTGTGACCTCTGGAAGCGAGTGCTGCATAAAATTCATCATTATTATACTTAATTTACAGTTTTCAATAGAGCCTCTTTTCTCAGCCATAATTTATATAGTGCCATGTTTAGTCGATGATCAGATGCCAGTAGAAAGTTTTTGTAGAAATGGCTGCTCTTTATATCTTCTGACCAGTGCATATACTAACTCAAATGGAGCATATACAAATGACCCAACTTCCTGCAATTGGTCGGCACGTGTTGTGCAGTTTCTAATAAATGTGGGAATCCGCAGATCCTGCAACCTTTGTCTTCCCTTTGTATGCCCACCCACGCACCCCTTAGCCCAAGTACTGGCAGCAGATTCACCCTCAATGCACTAATAAATCTTCTTAGGGAAGGTGTGGGAGACTTGGTCAGATGTTTTTGCGGAATGAGATAAGTGGTCTGCATCTCCACAAATTCTTTATAGTTTTTGTTAGGAAGCCCCGTCCCACCCCCCTAAGCACTTTAGAGTGATGCGAGATATATTCAAAGAACTATGATGGGCCAGCGGGGAATGGGAGACGGTGAGAGGACCACCTCCCAATAAAAAGGACCCCACTTCAATATAATCAAATATAATCAACCCACATAGTATAGCGCAAGGCTCGAGCAATATTACTGTTTTGCATAGAATGTTAGTAATTATAGGTAAAAGACAAGGTTTGCGCTGCAAATGTGCCATTGTATGCACTAGTCCCAAATTGCGAGATGAGGGAAATCTCCATCCAAGCCCGAGCCCCCATGGGGACAGCCCACACCCCCAACCACCACAATGCCTATTCATTGCTCTTACACTGTTGCAAAGATGTGTTTTTTACTCAAGAGGAATGTGCCCGACAAGGCAGTAATCACAGACCGGCGCCTGGTGTGCATGTTATCTCACACTGGCCAAAGTATGACTGGGCCCATCCCCAGACGACCACGAGTTATAGCCCATATAACCGACTAAACCTCAAGATCCATGAATTCCATGGCACCAGGTGCCCTTTGACCACCAACCCCAAAGTAACAAGTCCTGAAATGTTCAAAGGAGACAGACAGTGCATGTCATTGAATGACATTGTATTGATTTGTATTGAGAGGTGCTGGGAGGGATAAATTATAATTCAACATGAGGGTGGAGACCTTGGGGCCGGATGGCGCAGAAGGGAGTAGTGAAATGTGTGTGCGAAGGTGAGAGTGCCCCAGAACCTCCTTTGTGCCCGTCTTAAGGAATGCCAGGTGCACAGTACAGTAATAAATTAGCATTGTGTTAGGAGTGTAGTTCATTTGTTCTTTGACCTTCAACGTGAGAAGATGATCCCTGCACCACCCACGTGATGGAAGACGGACGGACTGGGCTGGAACCAAAGACCTGGCATCTGCTATGGAGCAGGTGGATCATACATAGGTGCACACCAACTAACCGCGCGGGATTCTACTGTATATGTTGCTTCATTAGTGACTATGTTTTTCTTTATACGATTCTGCTTGTACTACTTTTCGGCAGAACGTTCTTAGCTGCAGAGTTCTTTGCTGTTGCACTCATCTGCGTATGAGATTAAAACTTGTTATCCTTACAAGATCGACTTGGGCCTTTCTTCCCTTGTCGATTGTATTCTCTCTGGTGTGAGCGTTTAGGGACTTGCCTTCATTTTTCAGTCCAGCCAAGCGACTGTAATTCAAACCCCAATCCCACAATTGTATTTTCCTGATAAATTCTTTAATCAGGATGGAAGTCACCTGCTGCCAATCCAATGGTGGCAAAACGTTTCTCACACAAGCTACAAAAGCCTTCTAAGTCTTTTTTCACTGCGTTCAGCTGAGCCATCCCCATCATGGCCATCAGTGGCGCAGTTGACTTTTTTCTCATATTAATATATAGGATACCCTGCCTCATCAAAACATTTGCCTGTATGGAACCAATGCCAAGTTCTAATCTTAATGCTTGTACCGGCACACTCTGTGCTAGCCCCAGTATACCTCTCTAGATCTTTGCTTCCAATATACTAAGCCAGCTAATTTCTTCTTGCAGTACTGTTTCCAGGCCATAAGAGACAGGTGTCAAAATACATTGTTTATTTACTTTTATGATCCCAGTGAGGCTGAAGCTTGCTGTTTGATTTAGCATACATTTTGTCATAACGCTAAGGGCCTGGGCTTTGGCAAATTTTTCTTGTCGCAGAGTAATGAAGTACATTATTTCATCAAGGATTACTCCCAAATATTTGTATTCTTTACCCTCTCAATGCGGTTCACATAACATCAGCCACTACTTCCTTTTTGTTGGGGCCAAAAATCAAGTGTTTGGTCTTGTCATAATTTAGTTTCAACTCGTTCTTTGTGGCGAAACTGTGCAAATAATCTACTGAACGAGTTAGTCCTACAATTGTCTGGTTCAAAATGACCAGGTTATCCTCATTGAGACCCAACCAATCCCATGTGTTCCTGTTCTTGGCGGAAAATAGAGCCTCGTTTTAAACCATGGGTGCACAACATACGGCCCGCGGGCCAGTTGCGGCCCGCCATGCCCTTTTGACCGGCCCGCGAGGCACAAAGCCCGCGGCCGCCCTCCATTAGGAAAGTCTTTGTTGTCTTCCGGGCCGGTGAAAACACTGGCCCTCATTGGCTCAGCACACACACACGCATCACGTCGCTCCTACGAGCCACGTAATGCGTGTGTGCTGCACCAATGGAGGGCCAGCACTACGGCTGGCGTGGCCCATAAGGCTTGATGCCGGAAGGCATTTCAGCCTTGGACCACGCCAGCCATAGTGCGATTTCAGCGTTCCAGTTTACCTGCCGCTTACCTGCCTGCCTTCCAGCACGTCTCCGGTAAGTGGTCTGTTTGTGTTTGTGTGTCGGGTTTGTTTTGCTTTATGTTTGTGTGTATGAATGTTTGTGTTTGAATGTATTTTGAGTGTATGTTGAGATGCGGGGGTGGGGGGGGTGTGTCGGATGTGTATGAATGTTTGTGTTTGAATGTATTTTGAGTGTATGTTGAGATGCGGGGGTGGGGGGGGTGTCGGATGTGTATGAATGTTTGTGTTTGAATGTATTTTGAGTGTATGTTGAGATGCGGGGGTGGGGGTGTGTGTCGGATGTGTATGAATGTTTGTGTTTGAATGTATTTTGAGTGTATGTTGAGATGCGGGGGTGAGGGGGTGTGTCGGATGTGTATGAATGTTTGTGTTTGAATGTATTTTGAGTGTATGTTGAGATGCGGGGGTGGGGGGGTGTGTCGGATGTGTATGAATGTTTGTGTTTGAATGTATTTTGAGTGTATGTTGAGATGCGGGGGTGGGGGGGTGTGTCGGATGTGTATGAATGTTTGTGTTTGAATGTATTTTGAGTGTATGTTGAGATGCGGGGGTGGGGGTGTGTGTCGGATGTGTATGAATGTTTGTGTTTGAATGTATTTTGAGTGTATGTTGAGATGCGGGGGTGAGGGGGTGTGTCGGATGTGTATGAATGTTTGTGTTTGAATGTATTTTGAGTGTATGTTGAGATGCGGGGGTGAGGGGGTGTGTCGGATGTGCATGAATGTTTGTGTTTGAATGTATTTTGAGTGTATGTTGAGATGCGGGGGTGGGGGGTGTGTCGGATGTGTATGAATGTTTGTGTTTGAATGTATTTTGAGTGTATGTTGAGATGCGGGGGTGGGGGTGTGTGTCGGATGTGTATGAATGTTTGTGTTAGAATGTATTTTGTGTGTATGTTGAGATGTGGGGGGGTGTGAATGTTTGTATTTGAATGTATTTTGTGTGTATGTTGAGATGCGGGGGTCGGGGGGTGTCGGATGTGTATGAATGTTTTGATTTGAATGTTTTTTGTGTGCTGAGTTGGGGGGTGGGGGTTCGGGTCTGTATGGGTGCTTGTTTGAGAGTTTGCTGAGTTGGGGCGGGTGGGGGGTTCGGGTCTGTATGGGTGCATGCTTGAGTGTGTGTGTGCTGAGTTGGGGGTGGGGGTTTGGAGGGGGGTGGGGGGTTCGGGTCTGTATCGGTGCATGCTTGAGTGTGTGTGTGTGTGCTGAGTTGGGGGTGGGGGGTTGGGGTCTGTATGGGTGCATGTTTGTGTGTGTGCTGAGTTGGGGGGTGGGGGTTTGGGTCTGTATAGGTGCATGTTTGTGTGTGTGCTGAGTTGGGGCGGGTGGGGGGTTCGGGTCTGTATGGGTGCATGCTTGAGTGTGTGTGTGCTGAGTTGGGGGTGGGGGTTTGGAGGGAGGGTGGGGGGTTTGGGTCTGTATGGGTGCATGTTTGTGTGTGTGCTGAGTTGGGGGGTGGGGGTTCGGGTCTGTATGGGTGCATGTTTGTGTGTGTGCTGAGTTGGGGGGGTGGGGGGTTCGGGTCTGTATGGGTGCATGCTTGAGTGTGTGTCTGTGTGCTGAGTTGGGGGTGGGAGGTTCGGGTCTGTATGGGTGCATGTTTGTGTGTGTGCTGAGTTGCGGGGTGGGGGTTCGGGTCTGTATGGGTGCATGTTTGTGTGTGTGCTGAGTTGGGGGGTGGGGGTTCGGGTCTGTATGGGTGCATGTTTGTGTGTGTGCTGAGTTGGGGCGGGTGGGGGGTTCGGGTCTGTATGGGTGCATGCTTGAGTGTGTGTGTGCTGAGTTGGGGGTGGGGGTTTGGAGGGGGGGTGGGGGGTTCGGGTCTGTATGGGTGCATGTTTGTGTGTGTGCTGATTTGGGGGGCTGGGGGGTTTGGGTCTGTATGGGTGCATGTTTGTGTGTGTGCTGAGTTGGGGGGGTGGGGGGTTCGGGTCTGTATGGGTGCATGTTTGTGTGTGTGCTGAGTTGGGGGGGTGGGGGGCTCGGGTCTGTATGGGTGCATGCTTGAGTGTGTGTGTGTGCTGAGTTGGGGGTGGGGGGTTCGGGTCTGTATGGGTGCATGTTTGTCTGTGTGTTGATTTGGGGGGTGGGGGGGTTCAGGTCTGTATGGGTGCATGCTTGAGTGTTTGTGTGTGCTGAGTTGGGGGTGGGGGGTTCGGGTCTGTATGGGTACATGTGTGTGTGTTGATTTGGGGGTGGGGGGTTCGGGTCTGTATGGGTGCATGTTTGTTTGTGTGCTGAGTTGGGGCGGGTGGGGGGTTCGGGTCTGTATGGGTGCATGCTTCAGTGTGTGTGTGCTGAGTTGGGGGTGGGGGTTTGGAGGGGGGGTGGGGGGTTCGGGTCTGTATGGGTGCATGTTTGTGTGTGTGCTGAGTTGGGGGGGTGGGGGTTTGGGTCTGTATGGGTGCATGTTTGTGTGTGTGCTGAGTTGCGCGGGGTGGGGGGTTCGGGTCTGTATGGGTGCATGCTTGAGTGTGTGTGTGTGCTGAGTTGGGGGTGGGGGGTTCGGGTCTGTATGGGTGCATGTTTGTCTGTGTGTTGATTTGGGGGGTGGGGGGGTTCAGGTCTGCATGGGTGCATGCTTGAGTGTTTGTGTGTGATGAGTTGGGGGTGGGGGGTTCGGGTCTATATGGGTGCATGTGTGTGTGTTGATTTGGGGGGTGGGGGGTTCGGGTCTGTATGGGTGCATGTTTGTGTGTGTGTTGATTTGGGAGGTGGGGGGTTCAGGTCTGTATGGGTGCATGCTTGAGTGTGTTTGGGGCATAGTGTTTGGTTGGGGGTGAGGGGGCCATGGGGCATAGTGTTTGGTTTGGGGGTAGGAGGGTGAGGGGGCCATGGGGCATAGTGTTTGGTTGGGGTGAGGGGGCCATGGGGCATAGTGTTTGGTTGGCGGTGAGGGACAGGGGGCATAGTGTTTGGTTGGGGGTGAGGGGGCCATGGGGCATAGTGTTTGCTTGGGGGGTGAGGGACAGGGGGCATAGTGTTTGCTTGGGGGGTGAGGGACAGGGGGCATAGTGTTTGCTTGGGGGGTGAGGGACAGGGGGCATAGTGTTTGGTTGGGGGTGGGGGCCATGGGGCATAGTGTTTGGTTGGGGTGGGAGCCATGGGGCATAGTGTTTGGTTGGGGGTGAGGGGGCCATGGGGCATAGTGTTTGTTTGGGGTTGGGAGCCATGGGGCATAGTGTTTGGTTGGCGGTGAGGGACAGGGGGCATAGTGTTTGGTTGGGGGTGGGGGCCATGGGGCATAGTGTTTGGTTGGGGGTGAGGGGGCCATGGGGCATAGTGTTTGGTTGGCGGTGAGAGACAGGGGGCATAGTGTTTGGTTGGGGGTGAGGGACAGGGGGCATAGTGTTTGGTTGGAGGTGGGAGCCATGGGGCATAGTGTTTGGTTGGGGGTGGGGGGGGTGAGGGGGCCATGGGGCATAGTGTTTGTTTGGGGTTGGGAGCCATGGGGCATAGTGTTTGGTTGGCAGTGAGGGACA
This sequence comes from Ambystoma mexicanum, assembly GCF_040938575.1. Taxonomy (NCBI): domain Eukaryota; kingdom Metazoa; phylum Chordata; class Amphibia; order Caudata; family Ambystomatidae; genus Ambystoma; species Ambystoma mexicanum. The sequence goes on from NC_090928.1 coordinate 746,242,322, forward strand.
GGGGGCATAGTATTTGGTTGGGGGTGAGAGACAGGGGGCATAGTGTTTGCTTGGGGGTGAGGGACAGGGGGCATAGTGTTTGGTTGGAGGTGGGAGCCATGGGGCATAGTGTTTGGTTGGGGGTTAGGGGGGTGAGGGGGCCATGGGGCATAGTGTTTGTTTGGGGTTGGGAGCCATGGGGCATAGTGTTTGGTTGGCGGTGAGGGACAGGGGGCATAGTGTTTGGTTGGGGGTGAGGGGGCCACGGGGCATAGTGTTTGTTTGGGGTTGGGAGCCATGGGGCATAGTGTTTGGTTGGGAGTGAGGGGGCCATGGGGCATAGTGTTTGGTTGGGGGTGAGGGGGCCATGGGGCATAGTGTTTGGTTGGCAGTGAGGGACAGGGGGCATAGTGTTTGGTTGGGGGTGAGGGGGCCATGGGGCATAGTGTTTGTTTGGGGGTGAGGGGGCCATGGGGCATAGTGTTTGGTTGGGGGTGAGGGGGTCATGGGGCATAGTGTTTGGTTGGGGGTGAGGGGCCCATGGGGCATAGTGTTTGGTTGGGGGTGAGGGGGCCATGGGGCATAGTGTTCGGTTGGGGATGGGAGCCATGGAGCATAGTGTTTGGTTGGGGGTGAGGGGACCATGGGGCATAGTGTTTGGTTGGGGATGGGAGCCATGGGGCATAGTGTTGCACTCCAAAAGTGAACTCAATAATAAAGCTAAAACAGGCACAGTTAGGAGATGTACATCCTTTGCTTTTTTGAGGAAACCTGACTCAACAAAGGCCATACTCCTCTTGGGTAACCCAAACAGCAAACTATAGCAGTCCAAAATAACGGAATGTCCAATCAAGGGTCAATAAAATATATATAATTTAATTAAACAGACGATATACAATAACTAAATCGAAATAAATGATAGCAATGGAAAATGTGTAGTACAAAATGTAAGTTTGAAATGCAATAAAAATCGTTACCCCTCAAAAACATATCTTTTTCCATGTGTTTAATACAAATTGGGGGTTGAAAAAGCCTCCTGACATGTCCCGCCTACCGCCCCGCCCACTTTTACTTTTCGGCCCACTATAGCCCTCATGTAAGGTACTTTCGGCCCTCTGTCAAAATCAGTTGTGCACCCCTGTTTTAAACCCTTCCTTATAGGAATGTCTATAGTACAGGTGCCCATACCATCCAGCCTCAGCTGCACAGTGTTGTCCACATGGAATTCTTTTATCACTAGCAGCAAATCGATCGCTATCGACTAGCTTTCCAGGTTTTGCCACAATATGTTGCATTTCACCATTTCGAATGCTGATTTGAAGTCCACGAACAGTATGTGCATAGGGGTGTTCACTTGGGATCTTACTTTATTATTAAGGACATTAAGTAAGAGCAGAGCATGCACAGTCCCAGATCCAGCTCTAAACCCAATCTGAAACGTGCTTGGAATTTGGCATTCCGATACCCACGTCTTTAACCTGGCAATGATTCAATTCCCGACAGCTCCCCCCAAGGCGTCAAGCATAGACGGGAGTCTATACAGGGATTAGCATAGACTTTTTTCCAGTTTTTTGGCAACTTCCCCTCTCTACATATCTGTTAGGTAAAATTTCACTTACTGCTATTTTACCTCTATGTTTGTAGACGCCCCAACGTTTTGTTTTTGTTTCAGGCTCCTGTCCTGACATTCTGCCAGTGAAGCACAGCCTTCAGCTGCACTCCACTGGGCTTCAATCATTGATCTGGGGAAACTGACTTGGCCTTCAGACAGTCAGTACTGAGAAACATTGTTTCCCTTAGTGTTCTGACTTTGTTGCCACGTTTGGCAACTGTATTTCATTGCACAAAGTACATTACAGTAACAGACACTGGAGTCCTTGCGTTTTTTGGGCCCTAAACATCCATTAAGAATGTTTTGGTAACTGGACCATGTGCCTGGGAGAAAAGTGGTGGCAGAAGAAGCTTTTTCATGTATTTGTTCATATAGTCATACTGCGCTTACCGCAAGAGGCTCATGACTGTGACTAGTGTCCTTCTTGGCCGTGCCACAAGGTCTTTTGTCTTCTCCTTTGACCATTTTGTCCGTTGGCCTTCCCTTGCTCTTTGCGACTCAGGGAGTCTCCTGCAAAAGCCGGCCTTTTAGTGGGCTAACGCATGTCACATGTATGGGTACCTAGGAAGTGGGCTGACACTGTTCGGTCCCAATCGACACGACTGGTGCGCATGAGAGCTGCAGAGGTCCCTGATTGTACAACTGATGACCTACATGAGTGGAGCAGATCGCCTCATTGGCCAGCTGTGGGCGAGCACTCACTGGACTTTGGGATATGAGGAGGGGCTCTGAGTGCAGACCTGCAGATCACACTTAGGTCCGAATTGACCTGTACACAGAGCTAAGTGTCCTGAGAAGTGAAGCAGATCCAAAGACTGTCCAGAACCATGCAAAGAAGGTTTGGCACCCTGCGCCTGCTGTTGTCCCGGAAGAGCCCTGCTTTGTGCTCGATCTCCAAAGTCATGCAAAGGTGCTTCAACCCTTTTGAGTGATGGGACCAATCACTCTCAATGTCTCCTTGGTGCCCTGCAAACAAGCCTTCTCGGTAGTGTCCTTCTCGGTAGTGTCCATGGGCCATCCAGTGGGCAGACCAGCTTGAACCTTGGCACCTGTGCTGGAGCAATGCTACATCAAGTTTCGGCTTGAGCTTTGGGAGAATCCTAGTTCGTACTGCAAATCATCTTCTTGCCAAATCTCATTGTCCCTACTGCTTTGGGCTGTGAGAGAAAAGCGTGCGTTAGTTCACAAGACTTGGGTGCTCCTGCGTCACTGTGTGACAAGGGCAGTCGCTGCTTGTGACTTTCCCGCCTTTCTTCAAGTGCCTTGAGAGCAACTGCATGGTGCTTCCTTTGTCCTGCATTTGTGGCGAGAGATACAGCTCCTGATGTAAAGCAGAGCCGCATCCGCACCCTGTGCACTTTGAAGTGTAACCAAGGAGGGGATTTAGTAGTCCGGGTGACCTCCTTCAAACCTGCCAAGTTTGAACCCGGAGTGAGCTAAGGGCGGTGAGTAATCATGCCACTTACCGATGGCCCCTAGTTTATCCATACAATTTTTACATACAAAGGATCCATTGTGGTCCTTGCCTTGACTTGGGTTGCTCTTGCTTGCTATAGTCGTCTGAAAGTTGCAGACAGCTTTGCTCTCTATAGCAGACCCACCTGCAACTCTTGAAATCGAATTCCTCACACTCCAGTGTCCTCTTCTAACTTTTCCTTTCCATTGAAGTTTGTCCTTTGTGAGCTTAATGCATCGACGAGCGCTTTTATGCACAAACATAACATTGAGCACTAGGCTACAATCTTTGTAGGGCTGGACTTCTTAAGTTAGGCATATCCAGTTCTGGAGTTGGCCATTGTGATAAAGTTTGTTTGCTTTCCCTCTTCACAGGTTTTGGCGAGAATCCACACTTACCACATTGACCAAAAAGTGACTATACATATATTTCACATAGTGTGTGTTTAAGTAGTAGTATTTCTGTGTTCTTAATTATTCACTTGTGTTTCTTCTGGGCCTAATAAATTGTATATTTTTTATATACTTCTGTCTAAGAGTAATCCTTGTTGTCTTACTGTGTGTGCTCATCCAAGCCTCAGATCACCCGCACTACTCCTGAGACTTAGCCTTGACTGCTCTCCAAGCTACCTTGAACTGTCCTGGCTAACTTCGCAGAAGTGTTCCCTGTTTTACTAAACAAGGGTGGCCTCCTGAATATCTGTTCACCAGAGCAGAGTTCAGAAATCCATTCTAACAAATTGGTATAGAGCGGTGGTATGAGAACTGAAGTACCTGGGTTTTGTACACTGGTGTGGCACTGAATTACATTTACACAATAGCACAGTGATGTTTGATAGTCAGTAGTTGTAAACCACTTAACCTAACTTATAAAATGGAGTCAGTCACAGCTATTACTTTGAGTGCTTCTTAATCAGAAACATTAAGATGGCTATGTGCAGAAAGCGGCATCACTGCCTCTGGCACAAAAACTGAGCTAATCCAAAAGATTATTGATTGGCAAGAAAGTAGGATTGTACCTCTTACCTCTTATGATAGTGCAAAAGGTGCTGGGGCTGCTCCGAGTAAGAGTCATGATGTGTCTGTTGCTGCCAGCATAAAGAGAGAGGATGAAGATGATGATGCCCAATCTCACGTGTCCTCTATTTCCTCTGATGCTGAGGCTGTGTTAGACCTCAAGAGACAAAAGCTTAGGCTGGGAGAAAAAAGTTGGGAAAACAAAAAGATAGGGAACATCAGTTGGATCTTACCAAGCTTCAAGCTGCCAACAGCTCCTCAAGGGGGTCTGGAAATGGTTCGGGTTCCTCCTCACATCATAGATTACCTACAGACCTACTCAGTGTGTATTATGAGAAAAATGATATCATGGGCTGGCTGACTGTTTTTGTGAAGTGTAAGAAGTAGCAGATGCTGATAAGATGGTTCTAGGTCAAATATTCGAAAACAAAAGGATCGAATGCCTTTTTAAGACGCCAAAAGGATGGGGAAAAAGGGTGGATTTTTTTTTCTTTTTTCTTTATGGGGGTTCCCCTCCAAACCCCTGTTTTCTCTTTTAAAAAACTTTTTTTACATAAAAAAACTAAACATATATATAAATAAATAAATAAAAAAGCATTCAAACCTTTTTTTCCCGATCCTTTTGGATTAGAAAAAAAGGTCATTCGATCCTTTTATTTCGATACTTTGACTGGACACCTGATAAGATTGCATAGTTGCTCAGTGGACTGCCCCACTCTGGCTGCAGTGGCATTGTGGGAAGGACTTTGCAAAATTGAAGCAAACCCTGGTCCTAAATTTTGGGAAGACCCCTGTCCAATACTTGAAAAGATTTGGGGAGTACAAGAAAAGAGAAGGCAGTACTTGGGTCACATATGTAACTGAATGTTTAAAGAAGTTGGCTGGTAGGGTGGAAGGTTATATCAGAAGTAGGGTGGGTTAGGATCAGAAGTAGTGTTAGTTTCCCTGGGATCCTGGTAACCTAGAGTGTCTGAGGCATATGCCGCCATCTCTGACAATACCAAGCACCACCTCAACGACAGTGTCCTGATAGATTGTGTAGAAACCTCTGCCATCAGGGACACTGGAGCCAGTAGAAATGTAGTGGATTCTATTTTTGGTAAATTCATAGGAGCTGGCCAGATCCGCTCTGATGCCCACTAAGTTAGCTGATTGTCCCCCTTCTCAAGTTTCCAGTTATGCCTGTAACTCTAGTTGTGAATGGTTCAATAGTCAGGATACTTGTACGTGGTCAGAGGCAGGTTCCTGGGAAAGTACTGCTTGGAAATGATCTCAGAGACTTAGGTCTTGTGGCAGATACAGCAGAGTGACCCTACACTAGGTCTCAAACAAAGGCTGCCCTGGCCAAGTCCAAGGCTGAGCCAAATCCAAAGGGGAAACCCAAGGTTAAGGAGTCAAAAATCAAAAGAGAGTAAAAGAGGATATTCCCCCCAACTCGCCTACCACTGAGGTGGAGGCAATTGGTCAAGCTCCTGAGTCTGACAAGGAAGAGGAGGTGCCTGAAGTATTTGACCCCCATTACCATCCTGAACTGCATAAGTTAATTGCAGAAGGTGGTCCTGGAAGGGAATAATTCAGGAAGGGCCAACATGAGTGTGCATCTTTGGGGGGCCTTAGAAGATGGGCCTGTTCCCAGCTTGAGGGTGAGCCTCCTGGGAAATGTAGAATTCATTGGGAAGGTGGACTACTATATAGTGAGCCCAAAGAGGGCACAGAAAGAGAGCATAGGAGGTTGGTGGTCCCCCTTCAATTGAGACCCTTCCTCCTGTAATTGGCACTTGCAGGTCATCTTGGTATCAAGAAGACTAAGGAAAGGTTGTCCATTCACTTCTACTGGTACAAGATGGGGGTCCAGGTAGGAGGTTGCTGCAGGAGTTGTGCTGCTCACCAAATCTCTGCATAACGTGGCAGAACAATTCAGGCTCCATTGGTACCACTCCCGGTAGTGGGTATACCATTTGAGAGGGTAGGAATTGTCATTGTTGGTCCCCGTGACCCTCCAACATCCTCTGGCAGCTGATCTATTCTGGTGTTAGTTGAGCATGCCACCAGATATCCTGAAGCAATCCCACTGAAAACAGCAACTGCCAGGTCAGTTGCTAAGGCTTTACTTTACATATTCACTGGGGTTAGCTTCTCGAAAGAAGTTGTGTCTGACAGAGGCAGCAACTTCATGTTCAAGTATATACAGGCCATGTGGCAGAAGCGTGGGCCTCCTACACGTTTTCATCAGCTTATCATCCACAAACAAATGGCTTAGTTGAGAGGTTTAATAGAACTCTCAAAATCATGATTGGAGCTCTTGAGGAGCCCCAAAGGAGAAAGTGGGATCTCCTTTTACCATGATTACTCTTTTCCTACAGAGAGGTCCCTCAACGAGGGATTGGTTTTAGCGTCCTTGAACTTCTCTTTGGTCACCCTGTCAAAGGACCCCTAGCTATAGTTAATGAAGGATGGGAGCTCCCCACTCCTCCTGTCACTAGAAATGTAGTGGACTATGTGCTGGTATTGAGAGACAGAGAATGGCCTTATTGATGGTTCAGGCCTTTGACAAGTTGAAGTCTGGTCAGGCCTTGGTCAAACTATGGTATGACCATAAGGCTTCCCTTGTACACTTTCCCCCTGGGCAAGAAGTCCTGATCATGAATTCCATAAGGCTTAGGGCCCTACAAGGCTCACTCATTTGGAGGGAGATCCTTTTCCTCAGCAGATGCCTTCCTCTGGAATAGCCTCCCTGCTACCCTCCATCGTGAGCCTGACCTTCTTAACTTCCATAAACTCCTCAAGACCATCCTCTTCTCCTCTTCCTTCGCTCTCCCTCTACCCTGCTAGCCTAGCCCTCTCCGCTCTCCATCTCTCCCTCCTCCTCCTTACAGCTTTCTGACTGGCCGCATGGTCTACCTCAGAGTCTCACCAGTCCTGGGCACCGCCGCCAGTCCACTCATGCACTTGTCTCACGGCCCTACCCCCTCCCTCCTTCACTGCACTTAGATTAACCCAATAGATTGGCACTCTCTGCACTTAACCAAGTCTCCACTGATTGGGTGCACTTGGACCTCCCCCTCCCTGTGAACTCTATGCACTCACACAACCCAAATGCAACATGTCTGAGGATTGTCTGTCTGTTCTCCCTTGTCTTCTCCCCCTAATTGCACTAGCAAAACTGCGGAATCGCTGTCAGGCCCATTTGCTGTGTCTCAACTCGTCAATGTATTTTACGCAGTTAACTCTGCCTGTGCAGACTGTTATCATCTCAGAAATTCAAGGGCTCTGAGCGACTGTTGTTTTTCCTCTTGTTCCCACCCTCCTTGAGCGCTTTGAAACACTTTCATGTGTATAGGCGCTATATAAATAAACAATACAATACAATACAGGATAAGTGGTCAGGCCCTTACAAATCTGTGGAGCAACTTGGTGAGATTAACAATTTAGTAGGCCTTGGAAGTCCTGGTCAAGCCCCAAAAGTGTTCCATATAAATATGCTGAAGGCATTCATCTCTATGGTGGAAATCGTTGCTCTGCTCTTGGCATCAGACAGAGTGGAAGAGGAATCTGAATCCCGCCCTGACCTGTTCCAAGGCAGTTCATCAGATGGCTCCATTGATGGTGTCAAAGTAGCCCCTCAGCTGTCTCCTAAGCAGCAAGGTGAGGGGAGAACTTTGTTGAGGCGATTCTCTACCTTGTTTTCACTCACTCCAGGTCTGACACCTTGGTGCAAACATGACATTAACCCTTCAGACAAGGTAAGGTTGATCATGACCTCGGCAGTAACCCTTAAATCCGGCGGTAGCGCTATTACCGCTGGATTTAAGGGTCCGCCGAATCAGGGCTTCGGCGGATTTCGCCCCACCTCTTGGCTGGGGGGAAATCTGCCGAAAATTCATGCTATTACCGCCGGCGGGAAATCCGCCGGCGGTAAGAGCGCGAATTTTCCCCATTGAGCCCAATGGGGAATGGGGCATCCCCGAATGCATCCCCGAATGGGCTCAATGGGGAATGGGGACTTCCAAGTCCGCCCAACTCGTGATCCCGCGCTATTATCGCCGGGGGCTATGGCGGTCGCGCTAATAGCCCCCGCGCTAATAGCGTTAGCGTTACCACCGAGGTTGTGATCAGGCCCTTCTGAGGTCAACCAGATTTTGGATCTTGGGATGATTGAAACGATTTATAGTGATTGCATCAAATGCCAAAGCATCTAATGCATTTTTTTCTTTTTTTTTAATGTGGGGGTCCCACTCCAACCCCTGTTTTTTACCCCTTAAAGCCCATTATAATTAAAATAAAACCTTTACCTTTGAAAAAAATGCATTCAATGCTTTTTTTGATGCATTTCTTTCCGATGCTTTTGGCATTCAATGCTTTGTATTCGATGCCATGACTGGATACCATTGAAACCTCTAGTAGCCCATGGTCCAGTACTGTGGTTCTGCTGCCAAAGTCAGGTACCTCTGAGTTGAGGTTCTGTGTGGATTACAGGGCACTGAATACTGTCACTAAGACAGATGCTCACCCCTTTCCAAGTACAGACGAATTGGTAGACAAGCTAGGTGCTGCAAAGTACCTGAGCACCTTTGATCTCACTGTAGGGTATTGGCAAATATCCCTGACTGAAAGTGCTAAGGAGAAGACAGCATTTACAACTCCAGAAGGGCTTTACCAGCTCAGGGCAGTGCCATTTGGATTGAAGAATGCACCTGCCACATTTCAGAGGTTGGTTAACCATGTTCTGAGTGGGAAGGATGAATTCTGAATTGCATATCTGGATGATATAGCAGTCTTCAGGCCACTTGGGAAGAACATGTAAAACACCTTGGGATTGTGTTGCAGGCTCTTCAGAAGGCCCATGTAGGAGGTTGCAGGCTCTTCAGAAGGCCCACATTACCATAAAGGCCAGCAAGTGTCAGATTGGTCAGGATGCAGTGCTCTGCCTTGGGCATGTGGATGCTGGAGGTAGAATACAGCCTCTTACCAGTAAAGTACAAGCAGTACAATGCTAGTCTACCCCCACAACCCAAAGCCAAATGACAGCTTTCCTGGACTTCACTAGATACTACAGAAATTTCATGGCAGACTTTAGCTTCCCCCCTGACTGCCCTGACTACTCCAAAGAAACCCAACAAGGTCTCTTGGTCTAAAGAGTGTGAGAAGGCCTTTCAAGGCTTAAAGGACTCCTTGTTCCAGGCCCCTGTTCTTAGGGCTCCTGACTATCAGAAAGTGTTTATTGTGCAGACAGATGTCTCTAACACTTGGATCGGTGTAGTTCCATCCCATCTAGATGAGAAAGGCAGGGAACACCCTATTGGATCTATCAGTCGCCAGTTTAAGGACAGAGAGCTCAGGTGGTCTACTCTAGAAAAATAATGTTTTTCTCCTGTTTGGGCCCTAAGGAAGCTGAGGCTCTACCTATATTGGACTCACGTCACTGTGCAGAATGACCATAATCCCTTAAAGTGACTGATGAATGTGAAGGGAGAGAATCCTAAATTGCTCAGGTGGTCCATCAGCCTCCAAGACCTTGACTTCACTATTGAGCATAGGCCAGGTGTACAACATAGCAATTCTGATGGGTTGTCCATAATTTACATATTTATTTAGTTTAGTTTAGTTTAGTTTATTCATTTTTATTGCGCACCAGACCCGAGGGTATGAGGGCGCAAGAGCAGCAAGGTTATTCAAAGCTTGGCTTTGAATTTACTTATTGTTCCCTTGTTAGGCGCTTATACAGCAAGTACATTCTGTTTCAAAGTGCCTACAGGGCAACAGGGAGGGGACATGGGGATGAGAAACCTTCAAATATGTTAAAAAATTAAAAATTAAAGACAGTGGTGGGGGTCAAACATACTATGCCTTGTGAGGGTTCAGGACGTGCAAGTGCAGAATGTTTAACTGACCTGAATATGAGAATCATCTAGAGGTGGATTAAGTCCCCCTGTCCTTAGATTGGGAGGGGTGAGTGTTAGGTAAAATTTCACTTACTGCTATTTTACCGCTATATTTATGGACTCCCCCCAACTTTTTTCCTTTTGTTTCAGCCTCCTGTCCTAACTATCTGCCAGTGAAGCACTGCCTTCAGCTGTGCTCCACTGGGCTTTCGCTCATCGTTCTGGGGAAACAGACTTGTCATTCAGACAGTCAGTACTGGAAAACATTGTTTCCCTTAATCTTATGACTTTGCTGCCACTTTTGGCAACTGTATTTCGGTGCGCAAAGTACATTACAGCACCACGCACTGGGGTTCTTGCATTTTCTGGCCCTATACATCCCTTAAGGATTTTTTGGTAACTGGACAATGTGCCTAGGAGTAGACTGGTGGCAGCAGAAGCTTGTTCATGTATTTGTATGAACTTTTACTGAGCCATACTGTACTGACCGCATGTGGATCATGACCGTGGCTAGTGTCCATCATGGCCGTTCCACAGTCTTTTGTCTTCTCCTTTGGCCGTTTGTCCGTTGGCCTTCCCCTTGCTCTTTGTGACCGGGGAGTCCTTATTTGGGCATGTATGTATTCTCCAGTAAAAGTCGCTGCTCGTTGCAGGCTATTTCATGTCACATGTATACCCAGGAAGTGGACTGGGACTGTCTGGTCCAAATCCACACAAGTGGTGCCAGGATGTCTGGTGTGCACGAGAGCTTGAGACCCACATTGGTCTCTGTTTGGACCACTGCTGGTGTGCATGAATGCAGCACATCTCCTCATTGGCCAGCTGTGTGCGAGCACTCACTGGACTTTAGGAAATGAGATGGGGCTCTGAGTGCAGACCCGCAGATCGCACTGAGGTCCGAATTGACCTGTCCACAGGGCTAAGTGTCCTGAGAAGCAAAGACTATCCGGAACCACGAAAAGAAGGTTTGGCACCCTGAGCCCACTGTTGTCCCGGTAGAGCCCTGCTTTGCGCTCGATCTCCAAAAAGATGCAAAGGTACTTCAACCCTTTTGAGTGATGGGACCAATCACTCTCAATGTCTCCTTGGTGCCCTGCAAACAAGCTTTCTCTTAAGTGTCCATGGGCCATCCAATGGGCTGACCAGCTTGTACCTTGGCACCTGTGCTGGAGCAACGCTACGTCAAGTTTCGGTTTGAGCTTTAAGAGAAACCTAGTTCGCACTGCAAAGCATCTTCTTGCCAAATCTCTTCACCCCTACTGCTTTGGGCTGTGAGAGAGAAACGTGTGTCATTTCGGAAGACTTGGGTGCTCCTGCGTCACTGTGTGACAGTGGCGGTCGCTGCTGGAGACTTTCCCGCCTTTCTTCAAGTGCCCTGAGAGCAACCGCATGGTGCTTCCTTTGTCCTGCATTCGTGACGAGAGATACAGCTGCTGATGTAAATCGGGCCTGGATCCGCACCCTGTGCACTTTGAAGTGCAACCAAGGAGGGGATTTAGTAGTCCTTCTAGTTTGAAGTAGTGACCTTCTTCAAACCTGCCAAGTTTGAACCCAGAGTGAGCTAAGGGCGGTGAGTAATCATGCCATTTAGCGGTGGCCCCTAGTTCATCCATACCGTTTTTTGCGCACAAAGGATCCATTGTGGTTCTTGCCTTGACTTGGGTGGCTCTTGCTTCCAATAGTCGTCTGAAAGTTGCGGGCAGCTTTGTTCTCTGTAGCAGACGCACCTCCGACTGTTGGAATTGAATTCCTCACACTCCAGTGTCCTCTTCTAACTTTTTCTTCCCATTGAAGTTTTCCCTTTGTGAGATTTACGTATCAACAAGGGTTTTTATGCACAAACATAACATTGAGCACAAGGATCCAATCTTCACAGGGTTGAACTTCTAAAATTAGGGATATCAATTTTTCGAGTTGGCCATTGTGATATGATATGGTAGTTTATTTATAACGTGTTTAATCCCAGAGGTTTCTAATCGCGGACCCGCGGATTGAACCTGTGTTGCTCCGTGTCGTCTTGCTTCCAAGGCGAGCACGTTGCCCCTGAGCTATCCTCCTGAGACATTAAGTTTGATAAAGTTTGTTTGCTTTCCCTCCTCACAGGTTTTGGCGGGAATCAGCAATTTACCATATTGACCAAACAAAGTGACTGTACATATATTTTACATGGTGTGAGTTTAAATAGTAGTTTACTGTGTTCTTTGTTATTCACTTGTGTTTTTTCTGTGCCTAATAAATTGTATATTTTTGATACATTATTGTTTAAGAGTAAACCTTATCGTTCTGCTGTGTTTGCTCATCCAAGACCTCAGATCACCCCCACTACTCCAAAGAATTAGCCTTCACTGCTCTACAAGCTACCTTGAATTTTCTTGGCTAACTTTGCAGGAGTGTTCCCTGTTTCACTAAACAAGGGTGGCCTCCTGAACATCTGTTCAACAAAGCATATTTCAGAAAGCCATTCTAACAATATCAACCTAAATAGCGGGCATAGGGCCTTATCAGGGGTTGGCCGAAGCAGTAAAATGTGGCTGTAATGCGATTACCGCCGGATTTGCCGGTCCATCCAACCTCGAGTTCGGTGGAAAGTGGGAGTTTTACCTCCAGCTTTTCACTGGAGGTAAAAATCTACCTTTTCCACCGTTTTCAGTGCTAATAGTGGCAACAAACTGTACCCAATGAGAATGGGGATGTACCTCCCTACGCAACTCAACAGCCGGCACAAAGTGCACCTGACCGAATTGCAGTAACGCTAATAGAGTTGGGGGGTATCCCAGCACAATTAGCGCCGCAATACCGTCCAACCCCTGATGAGGCCCATAGTGGCTCACCCCAGAGTTCAGAATGAATACCAATTTCATATCCCGTCCGGACCCGGGTCCCAGGAACCCTTCCATTCTCTAATCTTCTCAATAATCTCTGATTTATCAATAGTTATGTTAAATGGAACACAATTCTTCACTTGAGAAGATAGCTCCTGTCTATCAGCACTGAACATTTTTAGTGTGTGTTTGGTTCACGATTGTTCATCAATGGGGTTGGTTAAACTCCTTGTAGCACCCCCTCCACTCCCCAGATATCACTAAACGTTCTCCATCATTTTTTACCCAGTTTCTGTAGTTATATTTCTTGGCCTTAATTAAAGAGATCCTCTGATCCATGGTCATCTCTTGTTTTAGAATATGTCTAATTTTCTGTCTTAATGGACACTTTTCCACCCAGATTACTGGATCACAGGCTCTTTTCTTCTTTAGGTCCTCTCTAAAGAGCATCTTCCACCTACTGGGACAATTTCTTAATTAAACTTTTAAGGTCCTCAAATGCTTCGTCCACAGTTTAGCCCATTCTTTATAGTTTGGGCTTATTCAAAAAAGTCCCCAGCTCTTCGTTGAAATGCACTTTGTTCCTGTCAGACCATATTACTTGGTTACCCCTCTTGTTCACCTTTCCATCCCCAATTTGCTTAGGAGAGTTAGGGCCTCATCACGAGTTGGGCGGTAACACCGGCGCTAATAGCGCTGGCGCTATCTGCCCTACCGCCAAACCCACCAGCGCTATTAGCGCCGGATCACGGGTTTGGCAGTTTTGGAATTCCCCATTCCCCACTGAGCCCATTCGGGAATGCCCCATTGGGCTCAATGGGGAAATTTCGCGCTCATACCGCCGGTGGATTTCCCGCCGGCGGTATGAGCGGAAATTTTCAGTGGATTTCCCCCCAGCTCAGAGCTGGGGAGAAATCCGCCGAAGCCCTGATTTGGCCGACCCTTAAATCTGGCGGTAACTGCGCTACCGTCGGATTTAAGGGTTACAGCCAAACTCGTGATGAGGCCCTTAGTATAGTCCGCCTGGAGTGTGACCAAGACCTTTGCGTGATCACTATATGTAGTGTAATCACTATATTAGTGAACTTCACATTCATTTTCTGATCTATATCAAACCCCTCATTGTTTATAAAGAAATAGTCGAGGATGGCCTCCGTACAATAGCCTTTCCATGTGCTCTTACTGGGCACATTGCCCTTTGTTTTCCCATTCAACATGTAACGCCAAAGTAGTTCAGTTGAGCAAAGCCAAAACTGTGAAAGGGCATACACAATCAACAGAAAATAGTGCATGGTCCTATACTATTCCTTGTTTGCATGGCAATGGTGCGGTTCAATCTGCACAGTTGAGATGTGATGCACGATTTGCTATGTCATTTGCCAGTGAAGGGTGCATATCTGGCCACAGGACCTGTGTTTGTGCCTTGGCATAGCATGGCGTGATATGCTGTACCACATTCTAACATAACATAATGTAGCCCAGCAAGGAACATCAAAGTGGAACAAGGTCCTGGAAAGCCCTAAAAAGACACACCAAAGAAAAAAGGCTTTGAAAAGCTTAGCATGAAAGGCATGACATTGCAAATCCATTACACTGTAATGTAAAAAACTGTCTCGTGTAGCACAACTTCTGCCATTTTAGTGGGCTCTTGATACTAGATTCTGCATGGGTGGGGTTATCTGTACCACACGGATCGAAATAGAGATGTGATAAGCAGAAGCTAAACGCAGCTCTTGGGTGTAGGCATCACCCAGTAAACAGGAGCTTCCTCTGGGTACTGAGGAGCTAAAACAAAGCATGCCCAAATCTAACTATCACATGATGTGCAAAGTATAGTTTCTGTCCATTATATATGACCCATTATGCTTTGAATGTCTACAATGATCATTATATACACATCCTCAAACATGCAGAGCTAATGTTAGATATGTATGTTTGTATGACACCAGCTGACCTGGGGAGTTAAACGTAGCTCCTTGCATACATTGTTAACAGGATAGGTATGCTCTTCGAAGCTGCAAGAAACCGATAAATAGCTCACACCTCCCATTACTTTCAAATCCAATCCTAATAAGCAATGTAGCTTTTCAGGGTACCCTTAACATAGGGGTTCAGTATCTGCACATTTGAGGTAATACCTTAGCATACAGTGACATTCATGGGCATTATTGGGGTGATTGATGTTGAATCTGACATATGACAGTCTAAAGATATTGGTTTTGCTAATGTTTCTTTGTATGCAGGTCTATAAGTGACCTGGTCAAATCGGTCAGGTGTTTTTCTGGGGGATTTACGTTCTTGGAATAATGATGACATATCTGATATTAGCAAGGCTATAACTTAACATATGTTTGAGATCCTGCCAGTCCCTTGGGACTTCGCATTCGTAAGGGAAGCGAGTGTTGCATCAAATTAATCTCCAGGAACGTCAGCAACTAGTCTAGGCTTCTGGTCAATGATAGGTTATCTTTTAATTTGTTTAACGTTGTTTCCAGTGGTATCATTTGGAGAGCACAAATCAGGGATCTACAGCCATTGGACATATGTCTTAATTTTTGGCACATAATCTGCCCCTTTCATCTGTCCATCTTTCTAATGTGGTTTAGAGATATAACACGATTTTCAAGAAGTAGCAGATTCATTTTTCATGTTCTTTAATGCAACGGTACTTGCTCTGGAAAATTACCATCTTGCTTTCTGAGACAGTGTTCACAGTATTTCAGATATTTTAATAAGGTCTTGTTTGGCATTCATCCCTAGGTCACTCTTGCTGTGTTCGATGGATTGACATCTGCAAAGGTGTGAAAGTTATAGATTTTGTTATTTTAAGAAATAAAATAATGCAAGTTAGTCAGGACTGATAATCAGACATCCCTGTCAGAATGCTCAATGCCAAAGTTATATTACATTCATGTTCGCAGGGCAGGTTCAAAGGCCACACATACATTCCTAAATGCTGGTGAAACAGAAAGTTCCAATAGGCAGATGTGGCATTTTAATTGTTTGCGCCATTTTTCGCGGAGCGGTGAGCGGAGCGAGAGCAGAGGGAGAGCAGTCTTCTGCAGTCTTTTTACGCTGTCTACGCTGCCTGAAGTGCCTTAAACCTGCCATTTTTCGCGGAGCGGTGAGCGGAGCGAGAGCAGAGGGAGAGCAGTCTTCTGCAGTCCGCTGCTGACAGCTGAGGACAATGGAGGTGAGAGAGACATTAAATCAGACTGAAATATCGGAGACTCAGCCTCACCAGTCTTACCAACCCACTAATACCAATACAATGAACCTCCCTCCCCCGAAGCAGCTCCCTAGAATTCTACGAAGTTCTCTGAAATCAACCAAAAGTAACACAATAAACCTTAAATCTACGCTAACTATTCAAAAACAAAAAGATCAACGACTACCGCCAAAAGCAACGATAGTCGTCTCTCCAGCTACTAAAACCTCAGCAAATGCAGCGAATATTATTCTTTTCCCGACCCAAGCTTCAGGGATCACAGGAATTATGGAACAAAGACCCGAACATTTCACGGGACTGTGGCGGGATTTGAGGCAGGACTTCTAAGTGCCTCGAACACTTCCTTTGAGTCAATAGACTCGCAATCAATCCCCTTGACTGACACGTCTGTAAATGTGTCGGAAATCTCAGACTCAGAAGGGGACTTAAAAGAGAGAACAATAGAACTACACGGTCAAATCACCGAATCAAATAAAAACAAAAATATTTTTCCAGACATACCTGTATCCCCGGTCTCTCCGGCGACATGGACTTGCGGGGGGAGACCCCGGGACGCATCGCTTTTCGATGGATTACAGCCGCCTCTACCCCCTCACGCTGGCAATCAGCCCCCTGCCCGGCAGGCTCGGCCTTCCCGTCTCGGAATCGAGACGAGTGGTGCTCAGGACTCTCCCGTCGGAGGACGGGCGACCTAGGCACCTGTGCATCCAGCCACAGGCAGGGGAAGTATGGCCGCGGGAAGCAGCACGTCGGGGGAGAGGTCAAAGGGGTTTGTCCCCAAAGAACCCAGCGCGACCGCTATCCATGCGGTGGATTCTCCGGGAAACCAGGACGCGAGTGTGGAGGAAATCGCGAGCTCAGAGCCCGCCCAGGACGATGTCGTCTCACTGCCGGTATCAAGGGGCCCCATCAAGGGATCTACGACGGACACATTGTTCAACACAAACTTAATGACAAGTACGGTGGCGGCCCAGTACCATGCCTCTCAAGATGCATTTCGAAATAAAACAAACCCTCACTTGGTCCCCCAAGAAATAGCCGGTGATAAATGTCCCACACAGGGAACTGTGGTTGTAGAGGGGGTGTCGTTGTGTGGATTCCCAAAGAACTTGCCCATCCATCAAAGTAATTCATGCGCAGTACTGCTCACGGACTCGCTTTTGGATTTGACGAGTGCCCAAGTGGAGACAGCCACGACATCGGAACCGCCAACTAAACTCTCACAGGAACCTCCAAAACAAATCCAAAAGAGAAAGAGATTATACTCCTCAAACGTCAAAGTAAAAGGACACAGAGCTAGAAACACAGGAAAGTTAG
Source organism: Ambystoma mexicanum (assembly GCF_040938575.1). Lineage (NCBI taxonomy): Eukaryota > Metazoa > Chordata > Amphibia > Caudata > Ambystomatidae > Ambystoma > Ambystoma mexicanum. The sequence continues at coordinate 746,259,635 of NC_090928.1, forward strand.
CCCTACCGGCCCCCCTTTTGTCAAGTGCCCTGAAAGACTTTATAAATAAACAATTTAAAAAAAAACTAGAGCAAACAAAAGAATTATCGGACGCTGAAATGCTAGAGGCAATCCAGGATCTACCGCCGGTGAGCAAATCACGGAAATTAACCAATGAAATGCCGGGTCTGCCAAACCAGGCACAGATGCAAACAGTTGAAAGCATCCAACCGAGGGGGGAGAAAGAAGTCCTGGAACCCCCAAGAAACGAACGGCTAGCTGAAAGGGGTGAACCAAGTAAACAACTTAGGATCGATCCGAACAGTGAAAGAGGCGAAAATCTAAAAAGTACCAACTCAGAGAGGGTCATTCGATTACCTATGGATAAATCACACATGCCGGAGGTCAATCCGAAAGGGGCTTCTAAACCATCTAGCCCCAAAACCCTCGAACAGGACTTACAAATCTCGTCCACGCCTAAAAAACTTCCAGCCCGACAATCCAGTTCATACGTGATGTCTCCAGATATTTGTCCCCTGTCAGACGGTCGGTTTTCAGATGTGGCGACTTTTAATCCCGACGCTCTCCCGTATGTGATAAACCAAGCACCCCAACAAACATCTCACCTTAGATCTCCCCCAAAAAATCAAAGACTGAGTGAAATTGCGACTCCAGGTAATAAAGGCTCTCCTTCAAAAAAAACAGACCTCCCAATCATCATGTCAGCTATCACCATTGCTTTGGCCCCTTTTTGTAAGCTTTACAAAGCAATTAATGACTCATTGAAAGACAGCACGGTTTTAACCGCAATGATGCATAGCAAACTGATTTTTGATGAAGGATTTATCACAGCACTAGACCAAAAAAATAAAGACCGTAGCGATACTTGGGACGAAAAGCTGAGCAGGATAGAAGAAGTTTTGTCTCGTTTAAAACAAGCCTCCCCAGCTACAGTGGACAAGGAATCTCAGACTGATGGGCAAACCGTGCCTCAAGACCTGGCACCGGTCTTTATTAGGCAACCAGAAAAGCTTCCTCATACCACCACAACAGTGTCTAACTAACAGAAAATGAGTGAAAAATTAAAATCAGTAACACCTGTAATTATAAGTAAACCATTATTGAAAATCGTAAAGAGAAACGAACCGAGAGAAAGCGGAGATCAAACAATCTCGGCTCTGGACCCTCTGATGTTAAAAAGAAACAAACAAACAGAATGAGTAAAAGAAATTACGACTTTACCTGAGCTAATTGAAAGCGCAAATAACTCAGTAATTTGTACGTCCTCCTCTCCGAGATCGGTTGAAGAATTTAAAACCCAGAGCTCACTAATGGACCTAAGCCAGCACTTAGATGAAACCAAGGTGATTTCAATGAACCCTACGGCCACGAAAGGCGTTCATGTTCAAAATATCAATCCTACTGATGTTTCTAATGCTCTGACACAAGAAAAAAAACCTGAAGGAAAAAGACCCGAAAAAAAAAAAACGGAAAAAAAACCCCCGAAGGAATGGACCCCATCGGTGTTCCAGTTTCGATAACTCGCAACATTCCAAAACAATCTACAGACTCAGTCCCTGACTCTTCTCGGAAAAAGAGTCCACAGAGAAACACCAGAGACGATCGTGCAAGACAGAGTGGTCCTTCCCTATCGAAGACACGTCTTTTTAAGATTGAGCAAACATCCTCAGCGGACCAGTATATGGTCTTAAACCGCAATATGGTGCTGAAAATACTCAAAAAGACTAAAACTCTGCGAAACTTAAAATCAGACGATTTCGTACTTATAGAACCTTACCACAGTAAGAAACTAGCAAAGGCGTACCTGCATATCAAACAATGAGCTTTGAAAGATCTCTCTCAAGACGCCTATTTGGAATTAGCACACCTAGGGTTCAGTTTATTCGAGATCTCTACGTCGATCCAGAAAGACTCGTCAAGATACACCCACAGGACTTCCCCAAAAAGGAACTGTAGGTTAAAATCTAGAACCGAAGACCTATATAGACCTGGAAGAGGAGGCCAAAGTCCACAAACTCCATCCCAGTGGCCGAATAAGTCAAGAAGAGACGAAAGATTTGAATACAGACAAGAGAGGAGACAAAACCATAAGTCTGTTCGAGATATAGATCACGCCTCATCAGAACGCTTTCGCGACCAGGAAAGGAGACCTTTACGGACTGAGTCTCCGTTAGGAAGAAAAGCAACCAATCGAACCCACCATGAAACAGAAAATGAAACAAAGAAGGGTAAATGGAGCTGGTTCCGCAACATTTTAACGCCAGGGCAAGCAAAATAGCAATCATCAAGGGATGCAAAGCCAATGATACCCGCATCCCATTCGTCTGCGACAATTCCAATAAGCAATACTTTAAGTATAGCATCTTGGAACACAAGGGGACATGTACACCTTACCAACTCTGAGAGCCATGATCTCAGCGGCTATGACATCATTTGCCTTCAAGAGACTTGGCTGTGTGAAAAACCGGCACTCAATGGCTACTCTATTGAAATATCACCGGCCCACAAGGGACCACTAGGCCGCCCTTCATCGGGTCTACTTACAGCGACTAGGATTGGTTCCGGGGTAGCAATTACGAAGGTGGTAAAGAGGACATATGAAATTCTGGCAGTCCTAACCGCATGGAATTCAAGAACTTCCAAGACTAAGCCCGAATCACAAGAGCTGGTAGCAATAATAAATGTGTACTGGAACCCCCAAAAGACTTCAACTGTGAACATGTGTGAAGAAGTAACTAATACAATTGACGAAATCTCTATCAACTACAAATCTTTCAACATCATGATCTGTGGCGATCTTAATTCCAACTGCGCAACATCCAGTTCAAATGAAAGAAATCGATCTACTAATTCAGCCTCGCTAAACAGGCGTTTGGCCTGGAATAGAACCATGAAATCTCGCAATCTATACAATTCGGCCTCAGTGACGATTTCGGATTCCTTGCTACCGACCTGGGAACGGGTCGCATCTTCGGCAACTCTTGATTACATTTTCGTCTCCGACTCTCTACACCGTAACATTGTCTCCTTCAATGTCATCAAAACAAAGCACAGTGACCATAACTTATTGCATCTCAAATGTAAACATCAGGAGACTCTTTCGCAATTCTACGTGCCCGAAATTGAGACAAATTCACAACACACCCGTTTACGAATGAGTGCCTCAGATGTCTCCAAACTTAAAGACCAGTTCACAATTTTAACTTCGAATCCTATAGTGCAAGACGATGTGGCTAGATCGAGCTACATTCCTCTTCTCCTGGCCTTTAAGAAACCAAGAAAAACCCTGAATATGCTGTTCATCGAGCATACCCACGAATACAATGCAATTTTGGTCGTAAAACGCAGAGCGTTAAGAAAACTAAGAAGAAAAGCAAAAAGTGCAAATCTACCAACACTGTGGGAAACTCTAAATACGGAAACCAGAGACTACAAACAATGGCTGAAAAATTCAAGGAACCTTTTATATCAAGCTGACGCTGAACTGATGCTGAAGGCACTAGCTAATAAAAAATCTCGTGACTTCTGGGCAGTGATAAATAAACCAAACAAGATCTCAAAGTCACACATGATAAACCCAGTTTCAGAAGAAAACTGGATTACACACTTCTCAAATCTGTTCCAAGAACCAGAAGAAAACAAGGAGGATTTCATCAGAACGGGGGACTCATCATGGGTGGACCTGACAGATGTGAGTGATATTAACAACATAATAATGAAACTAAATTCATCAAGAGCAGCTGGACCGGACGGCCTAGCAAACTGTGACCTAAAGCAACATCCTGTCGAGTGGTCAAATCTTATAAGTGCGATCTTTAAACTCTGCAGGGAAAAAAAAACAGTACCGGAATCATGGTCTCAAGCGTTGATCGTTCCCATTTATAAAAAAGGCTTCAGAGATGATCCTGTGAATTATAGGCCAATAGCTCTTCTGGACGTCATCGGGAAGATTTTCGCCTCCTGCCTTCTGTGTCACTTCCGGAAATGGGCGATCTCAGCAAACTGCTATGATCCTCTACAGACTGGTTTTCAGAAAAATGCAAGTACCAGTGCAAACATTATGTGTCTGACTATACTTAAAGAAAAAGTCCTGACAGGTGGCCCTCGAGTCTTCCTTGCTTTTGTTGATTTATCTCAAGCATTCGATCGAGTGGATAGGCAGAAACTCTGGGCGAAATTGAAGACATGGGACTGTCCGAATACAATCTTAGAGCCCATAGTCAGCCTCCATAGAGATACCTCCATCAGAGTCCGCCTAAACAACGCTGGCCTTACATCAAAATACATCCAAACATGTCGAGGGGTAAAGCAAGGATGCCCCCTGGCTCCAGCGTTGTTTATATCATTCTTAGGAGATTTTAAGGACAGCCAAAACAAGATCAGATCATTCCCTCCCAAAATAGGTGCGACTCATATCCCAAGACTGCTGTATGCAGACGATTTAATTCTACTTGATCTGACCCAGGTGCGTCTCCAACGTCAATTGGATAATTTATCACCATATATTCAAGAAAACAACTTGGAGATCAACAAATCCAAAACAAAGATAATGATTCTGCAAAAAACGGCCATCAAAAAAAAGGAGCGGTTCCACTGGCATCTGAACGGGAAACAAATTGAAGTGGTGGATTCGTTCAGATACCTGGGAGTGTTCGTGGACAGCTCGAAGAAAGCGAGCAGTATGCAAGCCAGTCTATGGTCAAAAACCAAATGTCTGACAGCACAGTTGAGAATGGTTGACCGAAAATACGGAAAGTTCTCCCTCCAACCGGCCATAAATTACTACAAGGCAAAGATTGTTCCATCACTGACTTATGGCATGGATGCCATACCCTCCATTCCTCCTCTAATTTGGCAAAAATTGGAAGGTTACATATGGAGAGCCGTCCTGGGCCTACCAAACTCAACTCCGATTGCCCCAATCAGGCGTGAACTTGGCCTTCTGTCGTTGAAGGCAGTTGTGGACCAAAGCTCTCTTCAGTTATATAGGAAAATTACCCACCCGGAGAGTCTTGAAATCTACCAAATAATGGCATCAGAACTGGAAAAAGGTTCTAATCAAACTATGAATAAGTGGGCTGAGGAGCAAAAACAAAAATTACACCAAATTGCATGTACAGAAGCAGAACTGAAAGACAACCCAACCAGGATAAAAACAAAACTGGAATGTTGGGACTGGATCAATACCATTGAGTCAGTATCCTCTTGCAAACTTCTTGAACACCTTCCCATGAATACCAACAAATTAAAAGAACCGATGGTGTATTGCAAGAAATATCCCGATAAATTACTGATGAGAACTTTTCTAAAAGCCCGTCTAAACGTCTTACCGACCGGAGAAATTTTAGCGATTAGAGCAGACTCGGAGAAAACAAATTGTAGATTATATACTAATCCCGAGGTCATTGAATCAATAAAACATCTGCTGATGTGTTGTCCTGCTCTTCATCAGGCGAGGATCGCATATTTCTCCACCCTGACGGCAACCTCCTTTACAGGGAACGAAGATACTTGGTGGAAACGCCTGATAACGGGCGAAAAGACCCAATGGCACACGGCTGCCGCAAAACTTCTAAACTTGGCCTTGGAAAGAATAAAGGCGATTCCGGAGGTTGGAGCAAGATTGCTCCTACAATGAATCAAATTGCCAGGCATGCATCACTCATTACTTATCAAGCAAAACTAGGAGTGGACTCCTTTCAGTTGGACTGAAAAACGCTCTTGTAAAAATCTGTTCTTTATGATTAAATACAAGTAAATAAAAAAAAAATAATAATAATAATAATGTTAGCTTATTGAGCAGTGCTCCAGCAATTACAGGGCTTAGTATATTATATTAGCTGTCTGGCCTGAGTGTCTCAACAACAGCCATGTGGGACAATGGCCACGATGCTGCTTACGTGATCCCCCTGAGGAAGGTAACACCTGACTCCCAGGTCACAGGAATCCTTTCCAGGAGGTCCCCTAGGAATCAGTGCTTTAAAGGCAGTCCTGGCATAACAAAGTCACATCAGAGTGCTGATCACTGGAGGCCTTTTGAAGTCAGCAGGCACGGAAAAGGGGTGGAGTAAAAGTAGTCCAGAGGCGAGAGCAGGAGAGGGGCTCTGCCATGTTGGTTTCTGGTAGGGCTCTCCACACTTCCTGTCTCTTCTCTTCCCGCAGACAAAGAACTCTAAGTATGTTGTCAGAAGGCAAAGGGCACTCCTACAGCAGCATGGATTTTACCCCACACATCAGGATCTAGTTAGACCAATCCCCTGTAAAATTGTTCCTTTAAAAGGGAAGGAAACTCTTCTCTATGTTGATCATCTTTCATTTATTTATATGTATTTATTTATTTTAGCATTTATAGCAGCGCACCAAACCCTCAGGCATCAGCGTGCTAGTTACAGTGATTGTAAAGTGAACATTCTTCAAAGTGCGAAAGTTATCATACATACATTACAACATATAGTTGGTCCTTGAAAAGCAAAATCTGGCAGAGTTACGCCTCATTGTGCAGGGAGCAAAATCAGGTATGCAGAGACAAATCAGCTAGGTACAAAATCTGGCAGAGCCACACCTCATGGTACGAGGGGTTAGCTCAGGTATGCAGAGACAAATCAGGTAGGTGCAAAATCTGCCAAAGCCACGCCTCAGGGTATGGGGGCTAAATCAGGTATGCAGCGACAAATCATTTGGGTGCAAAATCTGGCAAAGACATGCCTCATGGTCCGGGGGGCTAAATCCGGTGTACAGGGCAGAGGACAAAATCAGATAGGTTGCAGACAAGTGAGATACATGTTCTGCACTAAAGAGCCGGTTAGATCAAGTACGGTACAAACATGTTAGGATACGTAATCAGCATAGACTGCAGGATGTGGGAACATTAGGATACATGTACAGCGATAGACTGAGTGGCAAGTTGGGTAGGTTTGTGGTGCATATTCTGGCACAGCCTCACCTCTTGGGCTAAGTAAGAATTACTAAAATGTGCTCACGGAATTTGTGAGAAACTATAGGGTGTGAGAAGTGAAAACACTAGTGCGAGTATAACAATAAGCTACAGTGCATGGTTTTGTAAAGCAACGGTCAGATGCCTTTGAATTCGTAGGTGATTGGTACTGTGGACACTACATTCGCCCCGGCCGGTATCTAGGGTCGTAGTGTTGGGATTAAACTCCCAGGTAGGTTTGAGGGATACTAGGAATTTGCAGACCCAGAACTCATGGAAGGCTCAACTCCTTCCCTTCCCCAAAAGGAACGCAGGCCCAGACAGACAGCAAATTCAAACTGTGGTTTATTACAACCAAAACCAAAAGGGATCAGTACATGGACAAAAGAAATCCAGGGACATCTCAGTGAGCTCTGGCTCGCAGGCCAGGTTTCATAGATTCTTATGTCACGAAAACGTCACAACCTGGGCCACTCTCCAGAAAACCTATCATCACTTGGGAATGGGTGTTTAGTGGTAGTCCACCTATGGTGGACCCTAAATGTGTTAGTTTACTAACTCTCCCATGTCAGATGTAAGACCTGGCCCATCCCCCCTATGGCTGTTAACAATGTTTCAGTGTGAGGGCCCGATCATTGGCTTTTACCCGTTGCTACCCACCCCTAGTGTCCTGGACTGTGATTGGTTAGAGCTGGAGTCCCCAGTCCTGGGATCCGAAATGTTTCCCAGCTCGAGGTGTACCTTTACAAGGTAATAAGAACAACTATGTGTCTGCATTGTAACTTGTGTGCACCAACAAAGACTACGAGAGTACCTGTCCATATCATCCAACATTCGGCTTCTTCTGTAACGACTTTGTTGCAGCTTCTGTCTGGCTGCGTGAGAGCTCTCTTCTTTCTCGGCTGCTAGGTTTGGTTCATCATCGGCTTGGATGGGTCACATGCTCAGCGACCGTGTTTTGGGCTTCTGGAGCTCTGAATTACTCTGATTTATTCGCATTTGCTGTGCCGGTGTTACTGCAGTTCAGGGAATGGAATGTCACTCGTATCTCGTGGCTTTGGCCGCCAGCCCTGTCCCTCACGTTCGTAGCTCTGAGCAGCCTGAATTCGCTCTGCTCAGCTTCTGCCGAGGGTCCCTGGCCTGTTGTAATTTTCCTAAACCATAACATGGCTTCTACATTGTGCTATTCTTTATTCTCCATAAATTAGTTGTACATGGCTCTGTCAGGTCCCATAGGTACTCCTGCTGTACCATAGGTTAGTTTGCACGTAAGCATCTGCAAGCTTGCACAGGATCTCTTTCTTCTTGCAGTTTCTACGTTGCTGTGGTTCAGCTAATGACAAAAATAATAAAGGCGAAGGCAGTATGTATTTGTATCTGTCCTCTAATTTATAGGACTGCTCCGCATATGTTCTTTGTGTATTCAGGTGTGTGTTTTGTGTCCCGATGTGTGACTGGCACATGTGTTTCATGTCTAATGCTGCTATGTCATGGTGTCTCTATCAACGTCATGCATAGCTTCTTGGCGCTTTAGTCAAGAGTGTCAATGGAGATGTCTTTCATCATGTCCTGAGGCTCCTCATCCACCTTGGGCAGCGTTCATACTGCTCCTGGGCTATAGGGTTGACTGAGTGGGTACCTTTCAACATACTTATCTACCATGGGAGCACTAGGGATTGGTCTGAAATTGTATGGGTGATCATGGTGTCTTTGGTTCTTTCTCTGGGTCGCGTGTTTTGTGGGAGGGGTAGCAGGGATGGTATTTGACCATCCCTCTTCAGTAGGCCTTTAGAATTCCACGTAGACGTGTCAGCAGAGGGGGGTGTTGGGAGAGAGAGAGAGGTACTCGTCTTACCTTGGTATAGTTGAATGGAATACTTAGGGCATGAAGAGCAGTATTGATGATTGGTTGTGTATATAATGGAGGTAGATGCAACTCGCTAAGCAGGGTTAGGCATGCAGGCACAAGCATGCATGGACAGGCAAAGACAGGTGCTGTCCTTAGTCGTGGTCCTTGGATGTGGGATGCCGGCTCAGCCTGCTGGCTGTAATAACCAGGAGGGGGTAGGGCTGAGCCTGGTCAATCCGGATTGGGCATCAGAGGAGGCCTGGTCGGCCTCACAAGCAGCTGAGTGAAGCTGAAAGTGTCGGCGGGCATTTTAGCATGGGCTCCGGACCCACCTTGCTGGGTGTAGATGCAGCAATTGTTGTCCTCGCTCAGAATGCAGATCGGGCAGCCAGATGGACCTCTGCACAGACAGGTGCTGTCCTTATTCGTGGTACACTCTGAAGAAGAAGATGATTCCCATTATACTCTACTGGGGCTACAGTCTATTTCTAAGTCGTCTACTGTAGAGATGAAGACAGAGAGCTCTAAGACAAAGGCAATCTCTGCTTCCTACCCATCTCAAGAGCACATTTGGGGGTGACACTGCTGTGGGCCATGGCCTCTCTGCTGCCTATGCACTGGAACCAGGATCCTACTCACTTTAGGTGAGGAACCTCATGCAGGTGGGAGACAAACTTCCTAGAGTGAAATTGAAACCTTGTATTAGCCCTCCCAGCAAACCAGAAGTCCTGAAGCAGCTGGAACCCTTTTTACCGCCTCAACCTATTTCCAAGCTGGGTCAACCGCGTTTGACTCACTTCGAGCTTTTGGCACTCTTAGGAATTGAAAACTGCTCACCTGCTGCTTTGATCTGTCTCAACGCTGATTCAACCCAGTGAAGTCCATCGCTGCTGCGATTCAACTGCCGGCTCACTGCTGTGTAAGCATCCAACTCACTGACTCCCAAGTGGTGACTTGACCCAAAATTATTATCGTCTCAACCAGAATTGAAGGCTGAATCAAACTGCTGTAAGCCATCGATGCGCCAATCTCGCATGCCAACTCTATGCAGCAGATGCATAATTTCAACTTGACCCGACCACTGGCTCGAGCTGTTGGGACTCATCAACTCAAACTGTCTTAAGTGGCGAATTGATCAACAGAGAGCTCCATCTTGAAGCTGGCTCGACTCCAACTCACCACTAGATCAACACGACTTGAACGTCGCAACAGTGGCTCAACTGCAAGAAGTTGCTCAAAAACCTGCCTCGAGGCTGTCACATACCCACAACAATGAGGAAAAGGTATTTGAAGATGCACTGTCCCACTGGTCCAGTTTAATGACGGCAGTAGCAGTTAAGGCACCATTTGTTTCCATTTAAAGGCATATTGTGATTGTTAGGTACGTTTTTCTAAAGTCCAACTGGTGTGGGACTTCATAAGACTTATCTCTTGGTATAAGGACCCAACTTGTAATATTGGCCTGTACTACACGAGTCGGTAGAGTGGCTGAGCAGCCAGGTATATTTTAGGAGGGAGTAATGTGAGCTGTATAGCAGTACAATGAAATCAGTTCACACAGGTATCCAAGTAAACACTCACTTAAAGTTAAAGTTATATTACAATATTTATTTATATATACACAAGGCACACAAGCAAATCTAAAATGCAGCAACTAATAATAACATTCAATGTGAAATGGAATTAATTAATATAAGGAACAATAATGCAGGCGAGTAACCTTTTCTATGCTTTACATATCCAGCACACAGAGTGACGTCAATTAAGATCAGTATCAGCACTTATATAAATCACCTTTGCGAAATTGAGATGGGAGGGAAAGTTTCAAAAGTTAGGCAGAATACAACCAGCAACTGTAAATAAGAAAGGCACTGTTCACAGTTAAAACCTATGGAGGAACCAGCATTGTCAAAGCCAATATGATGGACCTTTGGGAAACCAGGACAGCCAAAGTCAAATGGACAGTTCCAGTTCTGATGAAGATCTTCAGATGGAAAGTTAGTTACCCAGTCAGTGTTTCTGGAAGAAACACAGGAGCAACCTACCTGATAGTGCACAAGCTGCAAGGCCTGCCCAAAGGAGTTGAGGTCAACTCTCAGTTGAAGAAAACAACACTTCCCAAGCAAGGAAGCATCGGAAATGGCACAAGTAATTACAACCCAAGCCCCACTGTCCATTGAAAGTGAAGAAGAAATTGTAGCTGGCTTCCTTCTAGGTGCAACGTTGCAGACCCTGATTCCTGCTCCTTGGTCAGGGAGACAAAAGGGGGGCCTCTTTGGTGGGCTTCTGTGGCAGCACTCGGGAGAAGGGGTTGGCAGCAATGGATTCAGCTCACTCCATTGGCTGTTTGAGGTTTTGGCAGCTTTTCTTAGCACCAAGAAAAAAAGAATATCACTCGTCAGATTCTCCTTGAATATTCGGTCCTTAACTCTGGTGAGAAGAATTTAGGTAAAGAATTCCCACCTCTGGATGTCCACACAGAAGTCTGCAAAGTTTCAGCCAGATTCAATCTTCAGACGATGATGCACTTGATGATGGTCCAGCTACCCCGGGTATTGAGATTCTGCAGTTCAGAAAAGTCACAGCAAATCGGAAGATGACCCAAAATGAAAAAGGTCTTAAGGCTAGTTGGTCTCACTAGTCTAAGGTCGGAAGTCCTCCTTGGTGGGTCTTCCCTGTCAATATGAACATGGGGTCAGCACAGCTACAAGGCTTCACCAGTGCTTGTGTGGTTCTGAAAGGTGCTGCTGATGTCTCTGCTTGGATTCCTTGTTCCAGTGGTTGACTCTGTCTGTAGTCCAAATAGCCTTGCCTTTTATGCTAGATCCCAGTAATTCACACACTCAGAGCTATCAATCACCTGGGGCTTGGCTGTCCTCCAGGATAGCCAGCAGCCCAGTTAGAACGGGTTTCAGCCAGGCATACCTCCAGACAAAGGACAGTGAAGTGTCAGGCTCCTTCCTCACTTCCTGCCTTCCCAGACACACTGGAGCCTGGCCAAAACTCACAAAGGACTCAAATATATTCTAAAGGATGGAAGAAAATCCCAGAATAAACTGACAATCACAAAATGGTGAAAAAATAAGACACGGGCCATTTTGGAAAAATGGTCACCCATGGGTGCTGTACTGCAGCTGAGAATTCAGCCTGCTAGCAACCTGCACAAAACATAGTAAAAATTAGCCACTGCCACCAGCCATTTAAGTTATAAGGAGTAGGAGAAGAAGTTGCAATATAAAACATAGAGTGGTGTGTGCTGGACCCACAAAAGAAATGGTAAGTAAGATAAAAGTTATCTTACTATTCTTGGGAACTGTAATTCTCACAAAAAAGTGTATTTAATCACATAGAGAAGTTCAAAGGACTTTTCAGTGACACTGCACATAGGGTGCTGGGTGTCACAGAGCAAAAAGCAGATGCCTGTGTGAAAGTTTACTAGACTCCATAAAACAGTGAAAATAAAAATCCCAGTCAGAGAAAAAGAATGAGAGAGGTGAAAAGTTCCATTCACTCTGGAAATTAAAATCGAAAAAGTCCTACAGAGTCCTGCAAAAGTGGTGGGGGTCTCTCAGGTTAAAGGGAATTAGCATATACACTGAACATTCTCTCTAACACTGATACATTGACATTGCTGCTGAAATAATGTGCCTGTTGTCATAGTAACCAGGCTCACGCATCAATGTTCAAGTGAGCTAAAAGAAATAACCTACAGGTATTTGGCAGTGATGTAATGGGTGAAATGTGGCCAATGTAATTCAGTTCATGGGTATAGTCAACCCACAATTGAATTTGCTTTATTTATTTTTGTTCATGTATTTATTTATTTACTGTCAACTTTCCCCTTCAGTTCCCCCTAATACTCTAGAGTGCAACACAAACGAATCAAACTAGATCTAATTTCAAAAACATTTCATAGTCCCTTGCCCTGTGACATATCATCATGGGAACTAGGCCAATGCAGAGAGGCCTTTACTTCTCCCATGAATTAAAATCTAGATTTCAATATTCATCAGCAAATTAAATTGTAATTATAACTTATTTAGTTCATAGAAAAATCTTGAAACATCACTTCACAATAATGGCATGTGTTGTTTAACTTGTTCTTGAGTATGGAGGGGGAATGGCTTAACAATTATGTGCTCTACTTCAGTTGGGCATCTACAGAAACATACGATTATTCCTGCATCCACTTCTTTTTCACTGGCCAGAAAATAAAATGCTTTTTTGTTCTCTCCTGTAAAACAAACTGACTATCTACAGAAGGTAATTGTGTCAACTTGACACAACTGCTGTTTTCTTGAAAGAGAATCAAACCTTTCAATGTGACATCTGTTACATGACCTTCCCAACATATCATTGTCCACACTAACATTACCTGTTGTGAGAAACCTGAGGGTATTCTCACTCCTCAACCCCGTGAATCCTCTACGCAGGTGGCTATGGAAAGTCCATCGCTATTGGATCCTGGCCCTGGGGGCAGAGAAGCTAGGCAGGATCACCTGGGTCGAGGATCCTTGGGGACTAAGAGTGGGGTCTCCCTGGGCAAAGCAAAAACAGAGAGGTGGTGGCTGGAAGGTTTAGAATGAATCGTAACCACTGGCAATGCTCTGGGCAACCCTCCAAACTACTGTTCTTCGCCTGCCAAGCCATTACAGAAGGGGAAAGACCATATGTAAATCAGGCTTAGCCCCACCCCAAAAGGACAGATTCCTAAGTTGAACTCTTTGACTCAGACTTTCCTTTTTAGTTAGGTAGGGAAATCCCACATTAGCATAGGGCAAGTTAGGCCTTTCTCCATCCTGACATTTAAGTTAATAAAGTTGATTATTTTGAAGCTGGGATCTGTTGCCTGTGTCCTGCTTCATGATGCCATAACAGATGGTGGGATGTGGCTCAACCGATACACGTTGGGTGACCCTACAATTTGAGAAACTAAGTACCAGAGCATCACACCCCTCAGTAGCCATTAAAGTCTCTATCGGCTTTAATATCTGTAGCAGTAAGAATGAAACAATTCCCCCAGTAGAAAGGAGACTGATACCCAGTGACCCAATACTGATTGCATCCTGATACATACATTAGACTGGCACCCAAGTCAGGGTTAGCATGGAGATTTGGGATCGATTTCATTGCGTGGGTAAGAGACCCAGACTTCTGTGTTGATGTTAAGGTTTTACTAGAGAACCACAGATAGGATCCATTTCAATCCACCAATGAGATAAGATTGCTCAAGGGGTGCTTAAGAAAGCAGTGTTCCCTAAACTCAAAGAAAAATTCGGGAAGGAAAGTACAGACAGGGGGACACGAGGCTTTGGGGAGGCTGATGAAATACCTGAAGATCCTCCTAAAACGGAAACTAGAAAACCCATAGAAGAAGAGTCTGAGACTCTTCCTGACTTAGCTTTGGCTCAGAGAAATGACCCCTTATTGACTGAGGCGTTCCTACAGGCAGTTTCTGAACCCAAAGGACGTGAGAAAAGGGGACCCTTCTTTTTTTTATCTGGGCTTCTTTACAGAGGAGATACATCTTTGCAAGGCATAGTAAAGACACAGTTGGTGGTGCCCAAGAGTCATAAGCGAGTAGTATTTGGCACACTCACGTGTGTCTCTGCAGGAGTGATGGATGAGCCTCCTTTGACCCCGAGTTCTCACATCCCCTGTTTCACCTGGAGGAACACCTGTCAAATATAAGATGCACACTCAGACCTGGGTTCACCTAATTCCCCTGGGCCCCTTCCCTTCTCTCTATGATGTGCTGTGATGTCCCCTAAGGGCTTACCTTGGTTTTTATTGGGGTGTGCACTCCATTCTGCATTCGCAGGGGCGTGATTCTATGGGAGATTCACAGCCCTACACTTGTAGGGATGATGCCAATCTCTGTTTGCTGAGTTCAGATGCCACACGCTGTTGTATGCCTTCATAGCGGGGCAGAGTGTTCAATGTGCTAGTTTCTTCACTAGCAAGAAAGTCCTTTTCACAAGGCGAACGTTGAGTCCGGTATTGTCCGAATTGTCTTTATTTTGCCAAAGGTATCTTGGGTGAGTAGCAATGTGTGTAGAACTCAGAACCGCCGGTAGGTATGCACAGCGTTATAGGTACGAGCGCACCTAGTAATGTCTCTCCTTTCCCTTGAAGGAGTGGATTATGGAGTGCTTGCACCACGAGTCTGGGTTCAGCGCTACTAGAGAGCCTCGGAGGTCCGGTAAGTATGCACAGAGGCTTTGGTAAGTATGCACAGCGTTACTGGAGCGAGTGCATTAAGTAATGTCTCTCTTTTCTTTTGCAGGAATTTCGGTAAGTATGCACCGTGTTCTGGAGTGAGAGCAGTAAGTAATCTCTCTCCTTTCTTTTGCAGGAATTTGGGTGCTCGGACAGTGAACCTGGATTCCAGCGTAGCGGGAAGATTCGCGAGTATGTGCAGCGTTACTGGAATGAGCGCACTAATGAAAGTTCTTCTTTGTGCTTACAGATGCCGGTGTAGGTTTCACCTCGTGTCGGGGGAAAGCTGCAGCGTGGAGAAAGCACAGGGGTTGATCTGGAGCAGGTAAGCAGAAGCAGGATGATCCAGAGCAGGTAAGCAGAAGCAGGATGATCTGGAGCAGGTAAGCAGAAGCAGGATGATCCAGAGCAGGTAAGCAGGAGCACGGTGAGTGTGTTGCTGATGCAGTTTACAGAAAGCAACACGAAGCACTGGAAGAATCTTCGGTGTGGCTTATATAGCCAGCCACACTCAAACACAAGAGAGCTCATGGACTTTCAAGCACTTCCTGTTTGGCAACAGTAAGTGGTAACCAGGAAGTTACTACAAACACGAGGAAGGAATTAAAAGAAGGTATCTGCTATGGGTTTTTTGTGTGCCTATGCCAGGCCTACCAAGCCTCCACCCAGATTGCCCCGACTACATGCCTGGTACCCATGACAGTATTAGAGATAGCCCATTCCCATCTGTCGGGAGGTCATCTGGGGCAGTTCAAGACTCAAGCACATATAGAAAGTAAGATATATTGGCCCAGAATTTATGCTGACATTAAAACATTTAATAAAGCATGCGCAGTCTGCCAGAAAACTAGCACACATATATGACCACCAGCTCCCTTAAATCCATTACCAATAATTGAGGTTCCCTTTGTCAGGATTGGTATGGATATTGTTGGACCTCTTGTAACTTCTAAACTGGGAAATAAATACATCTTAGTTATTGTAGATTACACCACCCATTGTCAGGAGGCCTTTCCCCTCAGAGCCAACATGACCTAACAGATCTTGAAACATCTACTTCCCTTTTTCTCTAGAGCAGGGTTTCCGAAGGAAATCTGAATTTATCAGGACTCAACTTTTATGAGCAAGCTTATGGGGGAGGTTAAATAACTATTTCACATCACTACCCTTAGAACATTGGTATATCATCCCCAGACAGATGGACTAGTGAGAAGATTTAACAAGACCCTTAAGGCCATACTACGAAAGTTAGTTGAACAAGATAGGAAAAATTGGCATCAAATGCTACCCTGGGCCTTGTTTGCAGTTCATTAAATCCCTCAGGCCTCAACAGGATTTTCCCTGTTTGAACTCTTATATGGACAAGAAACAAGGGATGTCCTGGATATGTTGAGGGAAACTTGGGAGGAGGGATAGGCAGCTCCAATTCCCCTCTCCCAGACTGTGAGTGGATTGAAAGAACATATGGAGGTTGTAAGATCTCTGGTACAGGCTCACATGGTTAAGGCACAAGAGCAAAAAATACCTCTCACGATAAAAAGATTTCCCTCAGATCCTTTTCAATAGGTCAAAAGGTACTCGTCCCGTTCCCCACCTCAGAAAACAAACTTGTGCCCAAGTGGCATGGACCTTACAAAGTAATAGAGCAGACAGCTCCATGTAATCCATGTAAAATCTCACAGCCTGATCCCCTCCTTAAAACAGAAAATCTATCCTATCAATTTGTTGAAGGAGTGGAAAGAACATACCACAGTATCTCCGACCATAATATTATCTTGTCTTTTGCCAGAGGACACAGAAAGTAAGGCCCTAATTTTATCTGATCTTAATAATAATCAGAAACAAGATATATATGAGCTCATAATGCAGTTTACTGATGTGTTTAAGGAAGAACCTGGGAGAGTGAAGGGGACTTATTATCATATCCGCACTCCCGTGGGTAAAGTCATACACCTAAAACCGTATCGATAAACTGAGTCTAGGAAAGAAACCATAATTCAGGATATCAAAACCATGCTAGAAGCTAACATCATTGAACACTTCTCGTAGCCCTTGGTCCTCACCTATCGTGTTGCTAGATAAACCTGATGGAAGTTGCAGGTTCTGTATAGATTTTCCTAAATTGAATGCCATCTCTGCTTTTGCCGCCTACCCAATGCCTCGTATTGATGATTTGATAGATCGTCTGGGTAATACTGTATATCTCTCAACACTTGACCTCACTAAGGGATATTGTCAAGTTCCTTTATATGGACCTGATTAGGAAAAAACTGCCTTTGACACTCCACTGAGATTGTATCAATTTAAAGTCTTACTTTTTGGGCTACAGGGAGCTCCTGCAACATTTCAAAGACTTTTGGATAAAATCTTACAACCATACTCAGAATTTTGCAAAGCCTATATAGATGACATAGTAATTCTTAGCAAGACATGGGAAGATCATTTGCACCACCTCCATATTATCATGAGAGTATTAAGAATAGTGGGGTTAACCGCAAATCCAAGGAAATGCAAATCGGTCTCATCAGCGGTAACATATATAGGGTTTTTGTAGGTAATGGCACTGTCCAACCACAACAGTAGAAGGTGAGGGCCGTCCTAGAAACACTTCCTCCCAAAACAAAGAAAGCTCTCAGGGCCTTTTTTTGATTAATTGGGTACTACCGCAGATTTAGTCCACAGTTTTCTAGTAAAACATCTAGACTGACAGACAAGTTGAAAAATGGGGAGCCCCAAAAGATCAGGTCGGAAGAAGAGGATGAAGTCTGTTATGCAACATTGAAACAGGCCTTATGCCAGAGCTCCATTGTAGGTGTAGCAGATCTCTCTGAAGAATTAATTTTTCAGATGGATGCTTCCTTAACGGGACTAGGAGCTGTTTTGTCACAAAATGATGATGGGTTTCAACATCCCATATTATACATAAGCAGAAAACTCTTCCCCAGAGAGAACATCTATTCAGTCATTGAGCTAGAGGCACTGCTAATTAAATGGGCCATACTTCACCTAAAGTATTATCTTTTAGGTCGTAAATTTCACTTAATAACAGACCATTCTCCTCGAGTTTGGATCAGTCAGAGGAAGGAGTCCAATCCTCGGGTAATGCAATGGTTCTTGGACCTTCAGCCATATTGCTTCACATTGGAACATCGGAAAGGCTGAGAGCAAGGTAATGTGGACTTCCGGTTTCCTTGTGAAGCACCTCGGTCCAACCCACATTGGGGAAGGGTATGTGAGAAACATGAGGGTATTCTCACTTCTTAACCCCTTGTATCCTCTATGCAGGTGGCCACAGAAAGGCCATCGCTATTGGATCCAGACCCTGGGGGCAGAGAATCGAGGGAGGATCACCTGGGTAGAGGATACTTGGGGACTAAGAGTGGGGTACCCTTGGGTGAGACATGGTATCCCCCTTTTCCTAATGACAACCAACCCAACCCTGCCCCATCCTTTATGGACTATTATAAGTCAGCCCCCCCCATTTTTCCACCACTGACAATTGACAGTACTTGGACAAAGAAGAGGCAACTAAGAGTAATGGAGTTCAGGTATGTCCCTTTAATTGTGGTCGGGTCAAGTGGAACAATCATCCAGATCTGCAGCCATTTACAGGACTGCAGGAGTGTAACTGGAGACAAACCCAGTGGGGAAGAGGAATAATGGCAGAAGGACCAGGAGGCCATTGCAGGAAGAAGAGGAACCTTCAAACTGGCATGGGAGTGGGGACTTCCTGCAGAAGAGCGGGAAAAGTGAAGGAAGCCGTGCTAGGAGACTGTCCCTTTCCTTTCAAATCAACGTGCTCATTCCCCTCTGGTGGTGGAACACCCCAGGAGTTTCTGAGGGGCAGGAACTGGAGCCCCAACACTAAAGAAAGAAGGCTATGTGATAGATGCTGCAGAATCAACTTTCAAAAACCGGCCGCCGAGTTTCTGGAAATAGAGAAACCCAGTGTACGCGTGTGAGCGTTTCTTAAAATACTTTGTTTCGGAGTGGTCATGTAAAGCGAGATAAACTTAATCAGGGGTCTCCGAACATTGAATGGCTCATTAAAGGGAAACAAACAAATATACTTGTCAATTACCTAACAAAAGGAAACACTTTGTATCAGAAAGGTCGCGTATGGCAAAGCACACGTTTAAGTCTCCGAACGCAGAACAAACTAATTAAAGTGAAATGAAAACTTATGTTTGTGAATTATTATACACATAGAAATATTTTACATTGGAGTGATCGCGTGTGGCAAGAAACACATTTTCAAAGGTGTCCAAACATTGAACTATCTAGTTAAAGTGAAACAAACAATTATTGAATCACAAAATGAAGGGAAAAAGAACCCTTAGCTCAAGACTTCATTATTGAATTCCGAATTGATTTGAAACTACCAACCATCTGAAAGCCAATAAGAGGACATCAAGTTTAAATCCTTACAAAACATCATTCATTGAATTGATAAAATGAATATAATTCTAAACCAACCACAGTATGCTTAAATATAATGTGATTTGAAAATAACAGATAACCAAAAGATATTGAAGCCTTATATACAGTGACCTTTTTTCCACATATGTGAAAGCTTCATAATGTTCCAAACTGTGTATTCGACAACAACATTTAACTAAGCTATGGAAGACAAGAACCTTTTGTGTTTTCTTTTGAAGTGCGGCACTTGGAGCTTTGGGAAAGGAAACCTGGGTTCTGACAAGGAACAATCCACTTCAAGACTGTTTGAATTGCATGGCTTGGAACTTAGGAAAGGGCACCCCGAGTCCTAACTTGGGGATGGAGACCCCGAGATCTGAAAAGACTAATTACTTTCTAACTCTAAGAAAGGTAACTTTCAGACTTTACTTTGTTGAACTGTTTTCTATTTGGGGAGGGAACTAAAGAAAGCTGTGAGCCGGAAGAAGCTCTGGATGTTCTGTTAAACACTGGTTTTCTTTTTGGTTGCTGACATCCCTACACATTGGATGGTTATAGTTTTGAGGGTAATCATAGGTTCTGGGCACAGGCAGATTCCTAAATTGAACTCTTTGACTCAGACCTTCCTTAGTTTTAGTTAGGTATGGAAATCCCAACTTCGCATAGGCCTTTCTCCATCCTGACATTTAAGTTAATAAAGTTGATTATTTTCAAGCTGGGATCGGTTGCCTGTGTCCTCCTTCATGATGCCTTCACACTGTCCACTTTTAGCTGACTAAGACATTGCAATTGTGAAGGTTTCTGAGCCCATAAATACCAATGTGTGTCTATTCGTATACACATGTCAGGGGTTACTGATAGGTCAGATGGTAAATAGCAGGTAGAGCTTCCAGGGGGTTGCACCTCCCACTCCTCATGTTGAGTGACCCAGTCCCAATCGCAGCTGGCCCAGGGACCTGGTACAGTTTTACTTGTTGAAGTCCACGTGCTAAGCACTGGACCTTTAGCTTGAAAGGTTCAAACTCTTCTCCCGCTTCTCCAACCACTGTACTTCAAAAGGTTTTGACAGGGACAGACGTCTGCTGGGTCTCCAAAATCATTCCCGAAGGCTTGTCGCTAAGATCAAGCAAATCTTAATGCGTACTGAATAGTTGATATTTCAGGTAATCTTGTACTTTTGCACAGGCATAGTCCCATTACAGTGTTGCTCCAACAGTCACTAGCCCATGAATTAGTTGAGATCCCATTTCTCTTATGATTGAAATAACAGTTCTAATAACGTGGAGCTTGCCCATCTTTGAATCTGTATTGGTGGGCTGTGCGCCAGAAATAAGCCCTGTCACTATTTCTAGACTACCTAATCAATCGTTGAGAGGATGACCCTGATACCTACTCTATGCTGCAAGGACTGCATGTGCTCTAACTCAAACCCTGTCCGACAGCTTACTCTTATCCCTCTTGGAAAAAGCAAGTTCTTCTGTTGCTCCAACTGTATTGCCGCTCCTCCAGAGCAACTTGGAAATGTAATAGTAACCTGAAAAGCAGACAAAGGGATTGAAAACACAATTGTCTCTAAAGAGGCACGCACAATAACATTTGTATACCCAGAGCTATCAATCACACTAATCGTATCGTACCCCAAGGATTGAGAAATCACCCTTTTAAAATTATGGAACTTTGAAACTTCAAAGACTTGTAAAATATATTACTGTGTAAGCCAACATATCCGGTTTTCTTTTCCTTCAGTATGCTGACCGATCACCTGAAATTCATTTGGACATACTCTATTGGTCACTGTAACATTCATTGGGTTTAAGAGAGTTATCTGAAAACAAAATGACTTATACAACTGATTTTTTTTGTCATGCTGACTTGCATGTCTCATTCACTTGTATTGTATCTTCCCTTCACTGCAATTTCGTGAAGTCCCTTTGGGACATTTACCCTCCTTTAACCTACTTCATCATTTGTCAGTTGACCTGTCACAGTTACCACCTCAGAGCCCACAGTACCATTCCTCTCCATATCCTAACCAGCATCTACAAAGTACTGAACAGATAAACAAAAAGATGCAAGTCAGATAACTGCTTACGTTTAGGCCAGGCTAAATCATCGGGGTCTGTGGTAGGTAATGTAGTCAGAGTCTTAGCTGGGGCAGCTGGGTCTGGGTTATTGGCTGCCATCCTGCTGCTACGGCCTGCAGATAATCAGCACATGAAATAGAATTTTAAGGACTTCATACAGATAGGGAATTTGACCTGGTGGACACTCAGCTCAGTCCCAACTGCCCATAAAACCAGAGTTCCCTCGTTGCAAGGTAACAATATAACTACTCTTACACCAGGACAGATATTGCACTTCAAATGTGGATACTACCCAAGATAAATTCAGTTTTATTCTGGGGCCATGCCTAGTAGAGACTGATTTCCTGCTACTGAGGAGGAAGTCATCCTGAGTGATGAGTGAATAGAAGAGTGCCAGGATTACCTGCCTCAAATAAATCCTAGCATTCAGCTTTTGTGGCACACTGTGTTTGCACTGAGACATGTCGGTCCAGGTAGGGAGCTCTCTCACTTTTATTGTAGCATCTGTAACAAGAACTACCAAGGAGCCAGAGATGATTTCTACTGACAACTTCTAATCAAGATGATGTACCCTGGTTGTACAGAATGGCAGGATTCTGTCGGCTTCTAAGGTAAGGCTTCCTCACCTGGAATGAAAAGAGCCTTAGTGGAGATTAGCTTTCTAGCATATTCAAGAAGGTTATCATCAGTAAGATGGAATTCATATAGGAATTTATCAAGTTGGATATGAAGGTCAACACATAGGGCGTCCGTAGAGAACTTCATGGGGACTTAACCTTTCTTTCATTCACAGTTTTTACTGACTGATATTCCAAACCTTTATATTAAGTCTCTGAGCAAAGCCTTCACTACTGAAACGGTGTCTGCTCTCCAACATGGGCTTCGACCCAGCCAGGGAATTTGTTCAAATCCACATGAACATACTGCAGGTTATTTCATCAGGGCAGCTGATGGAGCAAACCAGTTTTATTTAAAGTTGAAATTATCCCTCATTTTGCCCACATGTGCCAACCCATGATATACTTTGACTAAATGAGATTAGAAATGATTTGGAGTCTTCAAACATTCAAGTTCATCTCTCCACAAAACATCCTCATGAAATCGGCATCCTTTATATATCCAAAAGTCTTTTTCTATTGAAGTAGCTTCTTGTAGTTGTGCCAACTCCTCGCTGAATTTGAAAGGGAGTGGTCCTTTTACCTTTTGTATGTGAAATAAAAACTCCTGAGAGTTGGAAATGGCTGCCAACTTTGCAGTGGAATCTGCTAGATTATTTTCACACCTCAGCTCACTATCTAAAGGTTGGTGTACTGCACACTTTATAATAGCTATCTGTTTGGGCATCATGTTCGTGGGCTGTTTTTCTGCAACAAGAGATGCATCTGTCGATGCAACTCGGCCACTTATGCTGAAGTGACATTTGGTAATCTACCACTTTCCACCACCTCCCCTGTTGTATATACTGCACACCCCACCATTGGGACAGAGAATCATCTTTGTCCCAATAACACGAATCAACCGCAAAGTATATCAAGTCAGCACTGTGTATTGGGGCATCAGACAATTTACTTCTCAGAAATGGGCATGCATCATGCAGTTCAGTGTCATTTTATTAACCATCATCTGGGGTTGGGAGTAAGAATGCTAGATTCAGAACAGGGCCTCGAGTTAGCATAATGTTTGATGAATTCAAGAGCAAGAGCTCATATTTGTTAGAATGGGAAACAGACATGTATTGTGTTTTGGGCTTAAACAAAAGGGTGACTACTGAATGTGGGACTGCAACTTCCAAGAGAGAACCCAAGAAAATATTTTCACACTGTTGCACTGCTATGGCTGCAGCTGCCAGAGAATGAGTGAGACAATCTGCAACATGGGTCCCCATTGTTGCAGTACAGCAGCCCAGCATAAAAGTACCCAGGCAGTGGAGATAGGGCCAGGTTGGACAGGTTCAGTAATCCAATGGGAGGCAGAGGGGGAGGCTAAGAGGAGGCATATCTGCAGCGAATGGAACTAGATTTTTACCATAACAAGCCATCTCTTTAATGACATTGTGCATTTTTCAGTTCATCTAAACGAAACCCATTTATTACATGGCAGAATTTTGTACATTTTCTCGTATAATTGGGAAGTCTTAGAGCTGAAACTTCCATCAATGTTTTTGTTACTGTGTCAAGTGCAGAGGTCAAGTGAAGTCAAGTCAAGTCAGGTCAAGTTCTACAGTTTTGGCTTTCATGTAGTGTTGTGATTGTTTTACTATCTCTGCATAGCATTGTATTCATTGCCTACAATAACATACCATACCTAAAAACTCTCTAATTTGTGTAAAATTTTCGGCTTGAGGATAGCCCTATATCCCATTATAAAATCGTATCCAATATAGTATACCATTACCCTGCATAGATGCAAATTTTGTTTGAATGCATGATGTCCTTTATTAGTGTGACATAGTCAGTAATCTGACCTTTTCATGAGGGGATATGAGCTTTTTCAGCCTTGGATGGGAGGCATACCAGCGTAGAAGCCAGAGCTAGCCGTACCTGAGATACAGAAGGTGGCAGTTGAGAGGGGTTCCCAATTGCTGTACCCTCCCCAGGTGCCTGCTTAGGGACAGTACCAACTCGCATCACCCCATATCTCTTGAGAATGTTGCTAGGCAGTTTTTCTCTTTATTTTATAGAACCGGAAATGAGGCAGCTTAAGTAAGGAAAGACCACGTGCAGGACTGTAATCCACCAGTGCCTACTCTAAATGCCTACAATCATCTGAAGTTTCGAACCAGGAGAGGGAGAGAACCAGCGAGCCAAGAATCAGAGAACCTACCGAACAGCCAAATATGCCATGCACCCCTCATCAGCAACGCCTCGTGCCAGACCTATTACTTCAGGGGTCTGCCACCTTTGACCCATCAAATGTTTTGGACTACAACTACCATCAGCACTAGCCAGCTTAGCCAATGTTGAGGGATCATAGGAATTATAATTCAAAACATCTGGAGAGCTGCAGGTTGCAGGCCTCTGTATCACAACAAAGACTTGTAGTGTGGTATTTGCCTGATTGTTTTAAAATTATTATTATCACTGCACCAACTGCACAAACTGGGACACTCACCAACACGGGCCCCATTTTTGCAGTATGGCAGTCACACATAAAAGTACTTGGGCAGTGAAGATAAGACTAGATTTGTCAGGTTCAGTAATCCAACGGAAGGAGGATGGGAAGGATAAGAGGGGCAACACGAAACAGGAACGTATGGATTGTTTGGGTGAGATAAGAGGAGGAGGCGGTGACAGACCAAGAGACTAGCAGAAGGAAGGATGGTGCTTTGGGGTGCAGTGGCGAATTTGGGAAAAGGTGAGATAATGGTTGGTGAGAGCAAGTGGTACTGTGTGGAAAGTGTGGTACACAGTGAGCGAAAATGAGTGTTAGATGGAGTGGAGAGAATGAGTGGCAAGTGAATGTTAGAGTCAAAATAGGGTGACTTGGAAGAAGGTGAAATGGAGTGGTAGCAGTGTGGATGAGGGAGTATCAGGATGGAGGAGGGAGTAGTAGTATGGAAGAGGGAGTATTAGTGTGAAAGAGAGAGCAGTAGTATGGAGAAGGAAGTAGTAGTGAGGGGAGGAAAAGCAATATTTAGGGCACAGGTAGGTAGTAAAAGGAGAGAGAGAGACATCGTAGGGACAGAGGAGGAGGAAGACTTGGGGAGAATAGGTGGATGGAGTTGAAAACAGGAGTGCAGCAGGAAGAGAGAAGTAGTTGCTACCAGACCGGCATACTCTGAGTTCTGCGAGCAGGTGCCTTTCCGGCGCTAGGTCTGACCATGACGGATGCACCGGCACCATTCATGAATGGTGCCGGTGCATCCATCCTCCCCATTCCCAATGAGTCCAATGGGACTCGAATGGGAACGGGGAGTAATATTTTCTGGCGCCCGGCAATGGGCAATGTCCGGGACCGCCGGGGCTGTAATGCCCCAGTAAGTCCCCATTGCCGGGCGCGGGAAGGAAAATTACTCCGGCGGCAGCTGTGCCATTTTTACAGCCACGGCTACCTCCAGAAACATAATGATGCCAAATGTATAGTTACAATCCTTAAAACATTTCTATGAAACTCCTTGAAGCATTTCTATAACAATGTGCTTGGCATAACATTCATATAATGATGATTAATAGATTTTTGATAACTATTGGGTAGATAGTATATGTGACTCATATTAATTAAACACGTTTTCATCAGAGCAAAAGAAGTTTCAAAACA
The DNA here is from genome assembly GCF_040938575.1 of Ambystoma mexicanum. Lineage (NCBI taxonomy): Eukaryota > Metazoa > Chordata > Amphibia > Caudata > Ambystomatidae > Ambystoma > Ambystoma mexicanum. The sequence goes on from NC_090928.1 coordinate 746,285,397, forward strand.
AATATATTCCACATTAGACAGACATAAGGCATACAAGAAGTGCATTGTAGCTATTCTTAAAGCAATTTTGTTAGTGGAAAAAATTGTTAGCCAGAATATTTCAGCGTCAAGAATTTGGAAAGACTCAAAGTGTTTTTTAAAGTAAAATTCTCGCTGATTAATCAAATAAGGGCATTCAGAGACACGATGCTTCAAAGTTTCTGGCTGTGCAAGTTGTTGACAAGATCGACAAACGTTCTGTGCAGGAGTAATGATTTTTCAACGGGCCAAAGCTTGATACGTCGGCCAAAAATGTAGCCTCAACCGCAAATATGTTTATTTCTCAGTCTAGGGGATGGACATTTGACCAAATAACTTTGGTAGCAAAAGGGTTTTGATCAAAATCTTTATAAGTGGATCATGACTGTCGACTTTTAATCCAGTCATGGAGAAGAAATGTTTTCTTCGCTCGGGAGGGCTCTCTTAGCAAAAGATCTTCAGAGATATTTTCCTGAGCAAGTGCAAACGTAACAGCTTTTTTCCATACCTGTACAAATGGATAGTTTGATGAACAAAGATATTCCACTAAGACATACAATAGATGATAAGAGTTGGAACATGTCAAACACTTTCTATATAACATACAAAGTTTCCATAGGTATAAACAATGTAAGGAAGACATGCCCAACTCATGTCTAATAATAGCCATTGGAGTTGATTTAGGCAGGTAAAGAAGCTGTTTCCAAAATGTGCCCTCTAGCTTTAGCCAAAAGAGCTCAGAGAATAATGGCTTTGGTTTGCCCCCATATAGAACTTGAGGGGCTGCTTTTTGAATGAAAAAGGTAATCAATGGTGTACATGAGAACTTCCCATGTTTACCATGGATAGTTTTAGCACGAGATATTGCCACACACATTTTAGATTTTATTGAGGCGAAATAGGTAGCATCAGATAGCTGGTTGTTTGTATTAATGCCTAGGAAATGTACTCATGTACAAACACCAATGGTAAGTTGAACATAGAGCAAGTTACTCTGGTTTTCTTTTTGTTTCGAGAGTTTGCACAGGTCATTGCTTTAGTTTTTTCCAGATTGATGTCTAATAGATTTTTATGAGCGTAGATCCTGGGGTGTCTAGCATTTGCTGCAGGCCTTTAGGGGTCTTTGGCATCAACACCAGATCATCTGCATAGAAGAGACAGGGGACCAGATGGAGTCATAGCTTGGGCACATCAGTTAGTAGATGTAGAAAGTGTTTTGTCTAGTCAGAAATAAAAAAAAAAATGAAGAGGGCTGCAGCCAGGATGCAACCCAACTTCAGCCCTCTAAAAGTTGGTATTGAATTGGAAAGGATTCCATCTAATGTTAAGCAGACTTGAATGGAAGTTTCCATGTGCAGCAACATGATGAGAGATAGAAGGTATGAAGGGCAGTTTGCGTTGTTTAGCAAATAATACATTTCTTGAAAAAGAGTCAAAAGTGGCACGAAAATCCACAAAAGCAAAGTAAAGGGGTTGATGTTGTTCCTCACACTGCGTTTTTGACTGCTGAAAGTATCATCAGATTAACTGCTGTGTCCATACCTACTATAAAGCTTGTTTGGGATGAAACTCGGTTGGCAGTTTCTAGGGTCCATTTGTTGAAATCTTTAAGTATGAAGCGTGCACAAATTTTGCTTGGTGCATCAAGCAAGGCAATCGGCCTATAGTTTGTGGGTGATTGTCTGTCTCCTTTTTTATATATAGGTATTATTATTGATTTTAACTACGATCTTGGTAAAGCCTTGGAGGATATCACATGCTGGAAGACTTTATATAAGATCTCTGTGCACGTATCAGGATGATCCTTGAAAATGATATTACTCAGTCCAATCCGGTCCAGGAGCCCTGGACCAGCTAGATATTTGGATATAATATCTAATATCCTCTTTGGAGACCTGGAGGTCGACATTACTCAGCTGATTTTTTGAGTCATGACCTTTGGATTCTTTTGAAGGTTGTTGAAGAGTCAGGCCTCGCATATAGATGAGAAATATTATCATACCATTGCTCTTTTGTGACTCCATTTATTGTATTGGTGCTTGAGCTATGATATTTGCATCGTTTAGCAATTTCCAAGTGGCAGCCGATGACTTTGATACAATTGAGCGCAGCATATGCTCTCCCTCTTGTTGGTAGATAAAGGCTTGACGACTTCTTACCCAGTTTTCATATTTTGTTTTTAATGACTTTAAAGCTTGCGGTTGTTCTGCAAGGGTTAGGTATTTAACAGCTCTCTTATTTCCGTGAAATTTTGCTTTTTTATCTTGTGAGGTTGAATCATAGACGTGTTTTGGTTTATAGATCGGCTTAACTGCTTTAGGTATGTGTAATACAAAAAGTTGCAGGGCAGTTATGTACGCATCCGTCAAAGAATTCTCTGATTTGTTGTAAGACTGGTGGATGTTTGTAATAACATTATGAATATGTTCTAACTTATCCTGAGTCCATCTGAAGCGATTTCTCCCTGGATTGATGGTTAGTTGTCCCGGATATAGATGCTTAAAAATATTTAGATCACGTGAGTTCCATGACCAAATAAATGTTAGCATGTCGTGGTGACTCTGGGATTGTTTGACAATATCTAATTGTGTTGCATTAGCGAAGGTGGTATGATCAACATATATAAAGTCAATTATCGAGCTTTGGAGCCCTCTGGACCATGTATTCTTAGCTGGGCAGTCTCTCGGAAGCGCACCATTCGTCATTACGAGGAAGTTTGCCTTGGCGAAAGCTCACCACATGTTGACGGTTGAATTATCAGACTGATGATTGTTGCTCAAAAGATGTAAATTTAGGTCTCCTACTAAAATGATGGCTGAAATAGAAGCGTTAGCTGAGATCAAGGAAACACTGTGTTTATGTCTCAAAAAAATAGTTTGTCTGTTATTTTAGCATGGTTCCAATAAGTATTAATGAGAGCCAAAGAATTGGAGAAATACCGGAGTGGTGGGCACCACAATGTTTACTCGCTTTAATTAAGTGTACAGATCTCCCAGTCAGTTTTATATAATTTTAACTTTGATCTGGCAGTTCAAAACTGGTCCTATAGCACAAGGACCTCGATAAATCACAAACAGAAATAAGCCAACTTTGCCTTATTAAAACTGGCGCATCTCAGTTGGCCCCTAAATAGGGCTGCAAATTTCCAGAAGTGTAATTTTCTCTCCAATATTTTAGTTAAATCAAAACATCAATTATATCCATGTAGTTTTGGCCAGGAATGTTTTATTCACATTCCCGTTTTTGCAGTAACATTAATTGGAGCCATGTCTCGTCTTAACTGGCTGTGTGTATTGATTAGGGGAAGCCCATGCTTCATAAGTAAAGCCATCTGAAATTTTTTATGCTACTAAAAGGCCGGCAAAAGGAAAGCCTTTACCAGTGGTCATAGCAGCAATAGCCGAAATTTCATATCTATCCCATACTGGAGTATCAAGCAACCACGTCTCCTGTAGAGCGACAATGTCAAATGTATTCAAGATGTTCTGGAAGTTATTCATAAAATGCACATAACCTCTGGAGTTCCAACTAGCCAGAGAAACTGTGCTCGTGTTGGTCAGATTGGGTTGTTATGCTTGAAGGGATGATCCAGATCTTACTTGAAATAAAGGTGTTTGTTTGTTTTATAAATGATCCAATGGGAATCGATAGGAGGTTAAAATCGAGTTCCGTGGGTCATCTGCAGAAACCAAAGGCCCTCTTGGTATCTGTATTTTCTCATTTGGGCTCTTGTTGGTCAAGTCATCTGTCAATTCAAAACCCAGTTCTAGTAGGTCTCTTCTGGCTTTCCATAAGGTGTTGAGGACTACACCTGACTGAATAATCAGTCTGACTATAGATACATTGTTAGACTGAATAAATTCAACTTGATTTATGTCTATTGAGGTGATATCTTCCAGACTAGGTATTTCCGCAAGTATATTAAGTACATTTGCTCTATTCAAGTCGTAGGCAGGAAAAGGAGATGGTCTACACTTCAGCAGCCGACGATGGTGAAGTATTTTATGGTGATGTAGATGTAGGTTTTTGTGGGGTTTTTTGTGTGGAGAAAGTAGTTGATTTACTAGAATCAACCTTCGAAACAAATTTCTGATCGGGACACTCAGAAATATGTCTCAAAATGAAGTCACTGAAGCTAATTGTGACTAACCAGATTTATTTATCTGAGGATCCGATAAGAAAGTGACACACTTAATCTCTGTTTTTTTTGTCGGCTGCACGTACTGAGTCAATAAGTAGTGCAAAAGTGATTTTTTAATCTCAGACTGCCGTTGCTCTAACGTTGAATGTTGTTGAGCATTCAACGGTAAACGCAAAACCTGACAAGAAACTGTTATAGGTAGATTCAAAGGTGTGACAGGCTTGTGTGGTGCCATATTAATGGCTGCATATTCATTGACTGCCTGAATTAAATTGTCCAAATGTTCATAAATTGGTATGTCCCTGTTTGATTTAATGCTATTTTCAGATTTGGAGATCATGAGTTAAGCATATTTTTTTCAAACCGATGCACTCACAGCCACATTCTGAGTTTTTGGAAATGATATAGCTCACAAGAATCGTTTCGTCCCTGCTGAAGTAGGTGGATGCATACGTGAAATGTTCCTGGAATTTATTTTCTCTTGTAAAGCTATTTTAGACGGTTTTGTTTTACGTTCTCCTATAAAGAGAGGCACAAAAATGTTATAGGGCTGTTTTGAGACATTTGAATTACAGGTATTTGTCAAGGAATTTGGAAGTTGCTTGGAAATATCCAGAGATTGCAGAGGAGCTTTGTGGTCATCTGTTTCACAAGGATTAATGATGTGATTAAAAGCTGGGAGAGCAGCCACAACGGGGAAACTTGAATGATTGATATTTGCATCGTTTGTATAAAGACTCTCTGAAGAAGTCACTGACGGTTTGTTCAAAGTTGTTAAAGATGTCCTGGAAGGTAAAAGGGTCATTTTGTTCGATGAGAGCTACAAGGAGGTTCCCGTTTTGTTAATAGCACTAAAAGCTCGGTCTGTTTAAGACTTCAAAAGGTTTAAATAATGATGTTAGAGCGCTATTCATTGCGTTCAAGGTTGACTCTAGAAACGGAATCGTCGCAACTGTTGGAGCAGTGTGCCCTTGTTGGCACGTGGCCAGACCCGGGCTGCGCAGTGTAGCATGGGAGTAAGAGATTGTAGATGCTGTTGAGTTGTGCACAGAATGATGAAACATAATTGGGGACTGTGAAAGATTTTGAATCTCGCATTCTGTCGAGCAGTCCAAACAGGTGGTCTTGGGAGGAAAAAAAGTTTGTTCACGCTGTGTGCTGAAATCTACTGGCTGTTCACCAATATTAAGGGACACATTGCCAGCATCTAAAGGGAGAGACAATATTTCCAAAGATTGCTCTATAACAAGAGGTTGGAGCAGCGTTGAGGCTTCTAAGGTGTCAACTAGGATCATGCACGTCTGGGTGTCAGGTACAAGCTCAGGAAGTGATGAGAACTGCAGAAGTACATTGTCAGACTCGGTCACAGAATGTATCGGGTCTATGATTACCTGGTTTTCTCTTGATGTTGATGATGCAGATGCGTGTTCTTGAGAAAGGGAGTCAGCCAACTGTAATCGTTCATGAAGCACTGTGTCATTGGAATTAGTATTGCAGTTAGAGTGCGCAGAAATGGGATCTCATTGTGGTGAATAAAAGAGGTGAATGTCAGTCCCAAGAACTCTTTTGTTTAAGGCAGTTGAAGCAGCCATTATCGCCTTTTTGACTGCAATTTGAGCAGGCAACAGCTTTAGGAATGCACGTTCTGAAAGCCACAAGGGGGTGTTGTAAGTGATTTCAATCCGGCACTTCACCAAGGTCAACGCCTAGCGTGTAATGCACACCAGAAATCCTTATTTATCTGTGTCTAAAAGTTATTTTACTCTGAACGATGTACCACTCATATCACACCCCTCCCCTCTCCTGGCACCCCCCCCCCCCCCCCCCGGTCACACTGAACCAGGAATCAGGCTGGTTTGCAAAGTTAAAATAAATTAATTATTATTAATATGTAACACTAAGCAATCTCTTTAATCACAAGGAGTAATAGTGAGCAAAACCATTCAGCACAGAAATAATACTTTTGTGTGTATGTTCAAATCAAATAGCAATGTGGTTACTATTTCCCCCTGCACACCCGTCAATCCTCCAATAGGCAATGTGAAGAGATAGGAGGAGAGAGGGCAGGTATTCAGGAATGCAGAATTCAAACAAAATGTCAATTCCAATTTCCCCCCAGCAAACATAAAAGAGAAACAGAACTGACTGGCAAACTGTCAAAATGGTTTTAAAGTTTTCTGAGAATGGATTGGGTAAAACACTAAATATGGTTTAAATGACTGAAATTGTTTAAATTCTTATGATAGCCGCTTTAGATAGTTGTAGACAAACACTAACAATGATTTGATACTAATAAGCAACATGAAAACTTAAAATTGAGGTCGGGTGCAATAAAAAACTTTTTTACACGTGTAATATTTTGGCAAAATGAAAATTTGCGGCAAACTTTTCCGTGGGTGGTAATCGCGATCACGGGACAACTATATGGATTTGGAATGCGGTTGTTGGTTCTATGGAAAGCTGAGGATGTTAGCTACAAGCAGAAGTTGACATTTATTTGTGGAGATCTTTTTTCTGAGAATGGGAAAACAGGGATGTACTTTTAAAAGACAAATGGAATTTCGTTTACACTAGGTTATGACTATAGAAAAAGAGAATGCCACACATGAATCTCCATCAAACCAGGCTAGGGACCCTTCATGTGGTGGATAATCAATTTCTTTCTGGGATTCAATCAATTTATTCACAACACTATCGATTTATGATTTTAGAAAACAAATGAGAGAGCGCAAGGAAAGTTCTGACAATTCTAACTGCTCCTAACAATATCAGGTTCTAAATACAAGAGAGGATGGGTTTAGATAGGGATTGGACTATGAACAGTACATATGCTAGTGACACAGTCCTATCTATGGATAGTCACTATATGGGTTTCAAACGGAACCGTCAGGGATTATGGTTCTGGGACAGACTATTGGGCACACCGGACTGGACTGAGTCTGCAATTAGCAAGGCGCTCTGGTCACTGCACGACAGGACTGGACAGGATCGGCACAGAACAGCACGGCACAGGATTGGGTTTAATATGCCCTTCTTGGTTCTGAAGGTAATTATTTAGCAGGCAAGCAGTTACAGCACAGCTGGCTGTTTCTTTTGTTCCCCTTAGGTTTTGTGGGATTATTTCTGGTTCTGGAAATTCAAGGCCTAGTTGAAAATGGTTCAACTAATGGAATGGGCCTTTCTGCTTGCCAAGTTTCTGGAGTCTGGAGCAAGGAAAATGGATGGTTCTCTCGGAGGGTGCTCCACCAGCAATCGGTTAGTGGGTGAATCTGTGTCTTTTTCAGTCTGAACTGTCTCTATTTATGCTTTTGATAAAGGGGGTGTGTGCTGGTTTATCCTAAACGCGCCCCCTTAGGCAGGAGATTGGCTAGAGTTTCTTGTCTCCCTTGATTGGAGAAGAAAACAGGGTGTCACCATGATGGTGTGAGTTTATTAGTCAAATAATCCTCCCCTTGTCCCTTTGAACATAAAATCTACTTTTGGTACAATACATATTTACAGGTGTGCAATCTTTAGAGCAATAACATATATAAATCACATATGTTGTGCAGCAGATACTCCTCCAAGTCTCGTTGCTGTGGGATCATGTGTCTGCTTTTGACAGAATTTTGCCCTTTTTGTACGGAACACAATGTCCAGTTTATCCAAAAATGTGTACAAGTATACGCGTTGAACATGGGCATAAGGGTATAACGTTTCATACTTCTGGCACAAATACATTTGGTGTAAAACCACCTTTTCCGCCGTTTCCTTCTGCAACATGTCACACAGTTTTGCTGCCTCTTAAAATGTACAGTCAGAATTTAGATACACAAATATGTGATTTCTGTAATTTAAACAATTTTAAGTTGTGAGTTATATGTCTTTAACAAAATCTTTCTTTGTGAATGTCCAGCCCCAAATGGCTTTTTGTCTCTGCCTCCTTCTGGCTCTCTGCAGTTAGAAGCAGTCTCCTTCCATTTCCTCCAGAGGCCCAGGCCAATTTACGACTCTTCACACTTAGCTTTCCTTTGACTGGAGGAAGTCCATTGTCTTCTTCCCCTGGCAGACCAAATTCTCCTCCCCTAATCTAATCATCACAGAGGTGTGAGTTCCTGGTGGAGTGAACAGAAGGGAGATGCCTGGCCCCTGTGGGGGGAAGCTGTTGGACTGGTTTAATTCCTTTCAGTCAGGCTTAAATTCAATGTCATTTTGTTACATTTTTTCTTGGTTTAAAACAAACTTGTAATTTCAAAACAAGCATCTAGAATACTTATGCCAGATTCTAAACCAATGGATTTAAATAGTTACAACCTAGGTTACTCTCAATAACAGGTCACTTAGTTTTCAGACGTTAGATTCCAGTTGTGCAAGTTTAAATTCTAGCATGCAATCTACTGACAGCTGTCATACAGGCGGCCACGGGTACTGCGCCCCGATTTTGACAGATTTCACAGGCAGGCACATTTTTGCTGTAAAGGTTTTGATGACAAATTCAGCTTTTCAGAACATTGTATGTTCATAATGATTTCTTGAACTAAGTGAATTGTAGCACACAGCAAGAATATTGGATGTTTGATGGTGTTTTGTACCAGGATTCTGCAGTTTCAGCAACCAAGAAAAAGATTTGAAAACAAGATGTTGGATTTCTTTCAGCAAAGCACTGCTTTTCATGCAGGCTCCATTTTTACGTGTTGTGAAGTCCAGTGACATGTTTCAAGACTGAGATCTCTGTTTCACCACTGACAACATGCATGGCAGATTTGGCAGCCATCTCTTTATGCTTTGTAGAGCGCAATTTTCAAAGGTTTTGGCACACACAAGGGTTTTCCCGGCCATTTTGATAATTCTGGCACCACCAGAACACAGTGATGCCGCGGGGCAGAGCATAAGTGGGTTAATACATCCCACAGTGTTTAAATCTCTCATAATGGGCATAGCTGTTTTAGGGTGTACATGCCGTAGTGCATGGTCTGGGTGCTACCATGCAAACCCGTGTTCACCATTTAGAAAATGTATCTGAGCGCAAACAACCAAAGTGAAATTAAATTGGCCCCAGTGATCATTTCACAATAAACATCTGTGGCGACAGGGCACCCAAATCCATCAGCCCTTGCTACTGTAACAAAAACGGCGGCCCCATTCCTGTGCCGTTAAAACATCCAAGGTTTGGTTAGCCAGAAACAACAGGTGGCACCATTCCAACACCCTCAAGTTCTCCACCGCCGCAGGCTCTTTTTCCAGAAGTGGCCTGTTGCTAAATCCAATTGTTAAGAGCCATTTCTACAAACAAACAAAATATAGAATCAGTACATTATAATATTAATATTTACACCCCGAACCCAAATAGACCATCCTGAATCTTGGCGACAAACTGGCAGAAGTCTCATTATTTTATGAAAATTGCACCTATATTTTAAATTCATGACGCACAGTTAAGAAAACAACAGACTCAGGGACACTTGGGCCATCACGGTCAACTGGACCACATATCAGACACAGAACCATTAGAACCCCATTTATGAAATGGTAACATAGCTGCAGCACTGGTCCAGCTGTCCCTGATAGTCAGCTGCGATCTCCAACAAATTTGAAGAGTTTACAAAGAATATATTTGGTATAAATGCTACTTCAAAAAACATTTCTTCTTCACTGCATAAAGGCCATGACTATTCACTTTTAGAAAACCACACCTCACAAAGCACCAATAGCTTGTGTTTACAGCTGTTTTCCTAGAACCAAGAGTGTTGTGCACTTTCTCAATACTTAAATATAGGCGTTTTCATTTTACACATAGAATGTCCCCGCTGCCTAAAGCTTCTGAGGGCGGTTATCTAAAATGTTGATAAGCTTACATGTCTAATAGCCTCTCCAACCGAAACAAATATTTGTTTTAAAATAACAAATGTGTTATAAAATAAAACCATGGCTGCTTTAAGAAATCTTCCCTATGTCTATATAAATACCAAACCTATTGGGTTTGCCAATGGCTAAAATGTGTTAATTTTCAATACTGTTTAAATCAGCATTTTCACATTTTTAGAGGTGTGTCATAAAAAAGTGGGATTTTCTTCACAATGCCTCATGTAGCTTGTGTGCATTGTCGGAGCTCGGCATTTAAAAAAGTTTAATTGCCTAAAACCAAATGAATATTTACAGAACGTTATAACTGGCATTATTGTCCACACTGTGTCATCTGTGCATGTAGAGATATACCCTAGCACCAGTTTTCATTTACACACAGAATGTCCACAACAAGAATAAACACATGTTGTTTTAAATTTGCTGGTTGCCACATTAAACAAAAATACACAGGGCTAGATTCTAGAACAAACTTTAAATAAAATAGGTTCATATAATGTTTAAAAAGCACACAGCACCAGTGACCCAGCATTTCAACAAACGTGTGCTGTTTAGCCAAAAACTCACTTTCATTCAAGCATGTCCTCCCAAAAACAAATATATTTTGTTTATATTGGACATTAAATAGCTGGGTCTATAAACACTTAGAGCTGCAGAGTCACAAACACATGTTAGCGCCTTGAAATGCTTTCTAGCACTAGAAATACTATTCTTTAGATTTAAAGAGTGTATAAAGAGTGTACACTTTTAAAACACAGGCTACCAGGTATTAGTAATCCTTTCTCATCCCTGTACAAGGCTACATAAAATAAACAAATAAAACGCATCTTACCTTATTGTTCTTTCAAAATGAGGCCTCTTATGTCACTGGACTTGTAGATGGCGAGGGTCTTCAGTTCCAACCGGGCTCCACAGATCGAGCAAATCTCGCAAAATCCACAGCACTATTTTGGCCAGCTTCCAAAGCATGGGTTTTAAAAGATATCCAGTTAGTGCCCCAACCCAGCCCGCACCCAGCCCCCTAGCCTTCATGTCAGAACATCCCCCATCCTGCACATGCCATCTGGAGATTGGCTTTACTTTCTTTGTAAGGTTGCAGCATTCTGATGTTAGATTCACATATTTTAATACTTAGCTGCCGATTGGATGAGTCATCAAATAACTGTGCCAGAGGCACATGGGCAGTGTCGTCAGCTGATGCCAGCTTCATAGATAAAGCCGAACTGGGGAGAACGGGGGGGGAGGTGTGTGTGTGTGTGTGTGTGTGTGAGAGAGAGAGATCTTGCCAGCAAATACAGCAGCTGTATTTTTTATAAAGACACTTTTGGCTCTCTAGCATATACAGAATGTGTCACTCTGTATAACTGTATTTTACATAGTCATAAGCAATAGCTTCCAACTTTTTTGTCTCAGTTTTCAATAGATTCATGTTTTCCTATGGGTCTGCGGCTGTGTTTTTGTGAACACTATGTTTTTAAAAATGACAAAAGGTGCAACCCTGAAACTAGATCTTCACTTTTCATTTGAAAAACATTTATTTTCATTCTGTCAACTATAATGTTAACAAACTACATAATATTCCCTGTCCCTGCAACTCAGCTGTTATTTTTTTTTAAACCTAGTTCCTCTTTGCCTGTCTATATTATCAAGGGTTTTATGTTTGTCCCGTAGCTGGTCATGTCTGCCCTGGGTCATCCTAGTATAAACAAAACATGCCAGGCATGCCCCGCAATGCCTAGATGACATGCCCGGGTGTATCCACACCATTGTAAAATCATTTTTATTCAACTTTTATTGCTGTTAAAATAGCCACAAGCCTCCCAGACCTGTCATTCACATGCCTAGAAAAGTCCTATATAGTTTATATATAATATGTGTTATAAAACTCTTATAAAGTCGTGACATCACCCCATCTGCCTCGCTTTATATTACAGCTCTATTAAATCTACTATCAAGCCTTCAAATACCCACAAGCTTTATATACAATTATTCAAAGAGTATATAAAAATTATTCAAAGACTTATCAAAATGCCCGCCAGCTTTATATAAAAATATTCAAAGTTTATATAAAATCATTCAAAGGCTTATCAAAATCCCCACCAGCTTTATATAAAATGATGACATACCATCAAGGCCACAACCCACTCCTGCTTCATGAAAGCATCACCAACACCTAACACTTGCGGGCTAACTCCTCACAACTCACTATGCCCTCGACCAAGCAACAGCGCACACGCGCTCTCCCATATTAAAATCATTTCAATATAAACTTTATATCAAACTGATATAAATGACACCCTTTTGTTATCAAAACATATCAAAACACACAATCACACTTTATAGATGTTTATATGAATCTGAAATACATTTTTTATCGATTTGATATCTTTTTTTATTAAATGGATATCAATAATCATATCAAAGGGGCGGGACTAAAGACACAATGGGGACGTGTCCACCTGTCAAAATGAACTTGATGGGAAAAGGGAGCCACATCTATTACTGCAGTATTCTAGCCACACAACCATTATCAATGTTCATGAACTCAACTCAGGAAATAGCCAATTTTCCACATGCTCTATTGATGCAGTATTCATTTATTTATTGGGTTTTTAGTCATGCATTGAATTATTGTATACTCTCATTATGGGCTGCTGGAAAAAAGCTGAGAAAATATGTGCTAGCAAATGTGTGCACTGTTCATTGCTACTTGTCCGAGAGATGGTTCAAGGGCTTTTCTTAAATAATTAGGCAGGGCGCTATGGCAGTCCCTTACTCTCTTATCTATTGGAAGAATCTTCCTCCATAGTCAAGGCAGCCTTATTCCCCTGATTAGTATCTAGAGCCTGTTGGCCCCTACTATCTATTTTCTAACTGGCTGTCAATGAGGACCTAATGACAATCGCCTTATCTATTAATGCTCCTTCTGGGGTTTTCTAAGCTCGGCCAACACTATCACCATTGCTACTTCTAAAGGGATTGCAGGGTTGTGCCTTCCAGACACTCTATCCCAACTTGGTTTTGTTTCTTCCGCACCTTGATGTTTCTCTCCCTGACTCTTACTACTATCCACTTCTCACTGCTCTCTTGCATCCAACTTCACCCACCTTATTTCCTCTCTTCCTACTTCTTCCTCTTCTGTACTTCTGATGCCTCTATCTCTTCTTCTACTACCTATCTCCACCCTCTGATGTTACTACTCTCTCTCTCCTACTAGTCTTCCTTCTCCTCTCTATTACTATATTCCTTATCCACTCTACTACCCTCCCCTCTCTGCACAACATCTACTCTCTCCTCTCCTCACTACTACTACTCTGTCTGCTCCAGGCCAGTATTACTCTCCCCTTTTCGCATTATTACTACCCCAGCCCATAGGATACTCAGTGACCCTCCTTTCACTCTCACAAGCACTTCCCACTCACTCTATGTAATCCCTCTAACACTCTCACTCACCCAACTTGCACACACATAACACAGTACCACTTGCTCTCACTAACCAATACCTCACCTTTTCTCTAAATCGCCTCCACACTTCAGCCCACCATCTTTGCACCGGCTGGCCTCTTGATCTGTCACCTCCTCCTCTTACCTCACCCGAATAACCCACACCTTCTTGTTCCCTGCCCCTCTTCTTATCCACCCTCTTCTTTCCCCACTGGTTTTCAGGCCATGACCAGTATGGTTCTGCCTTCCCTGCCGGAAGGTGTTACAAGCGTCAGGGTTTACAAAAAAGTGCCTTTGCACCTCCCCACTTCCCCACACTGAAGACTAGGAGACAACACAATTCACTCTCCACCCACGACAAAATCATACTGAAAACGGCATCTCTTACCACTAATGCCTCAATAATAGGGCACCATGCAATTTGATAGAAAGAATCAATAGAAAACCCTCTAACAGACCCACGAGAACAGTCAACTCTAACTGTCTACTTGTGCCACGTTTCAAATAATCTATTATTGGGGGCGCTAGTTTCCCAGTCAAGGCAGCACTATTCTGGAACTCCCTGCCACCCCATTTGAGAGCAGACCAAACATTTACTAAATTTAGACAGAACCTCATTATCTGGCTCAAAGAGAATGACAAGTAACATCTCTAGCCTAGCATCCTGCCTTGGAAATTACTTAATTGACTTGTAAATTACTTTTTGCGTGTACTTTGTCTTATTTCTTTATATGCTTGTACCTACTTTAGCCTGCTTACCCTGTACTCCATGTCTGTATACCATGTCTTCTACTTTACGCTTGTATTAACCTTACCATGTTTATTCTGTACTATGTGCCTGTTTACCATAATTTGTACTTCATGCCACGTGTAACTAAGCTGAATACCTTCTTTTATTGTTTGCGCCCTGATGCCCTCGGGTCTGGCGCGCTCTCCAAATAAACAAACAAACAACAAACGGAGCCACCATACTGCAACAATGGCTGCCTGCCTTGCAGTACGTCCCGGTTTGTGTTTGGATGTCATGCTGCAGCAAATTCCCTGATATGGAATGGGTAATTAATCTTCCTGTAAGCCGCTTTGTTCCACAATGATAGCAACCTCTTTGAAGGGGCTACATCTCCGCCGTCAAAGCGAGGCATGCACCGCTGACTCTCAGTGGTTGTAATGCTTCGGCGTTCCTGGAAACTCTGGAATCGTAGGAGGAGCCGCCATTAGCCTTTCCATCACGTTTCTGTTGTGTGCGCCGCCCCGGTCTAGTGTTTTCTTCCTTGTACTTAAATGGGGCATATAGCCAGCAGACCCCCCCCCCCCCACCACCCTCCTCGTGTTGCAACTTTCCCCCGCTTTCGGTTCCAACACTATGAATTGTTTTCTTTTGTGATTCTTCTGCCTCCTTCTGCCTGTCTTCCCCTTGCACCCTTCTAGCCTTCTGGCTTGCTCTGTTCCTGCTTTCTTCTGCCTTCGCTGGTTTCCCTTTTTGCTGGTGTCTCAATGTGGTCTCTCCTTTCTCCCGTTCTGTTTTCACTTGCTGTATCCCATCTAGATTGCCTGCTTACCTGCTGCGCTGCTCTCCTGGGCCCCTGTTGTCTTACTCGGATTCACAGCCTACCCTGGATCTCACACTGACGCTTGGTGTTCCAGATATACTGCAGACCCTTATTGGATATACAGATTCTATCCTTTCCTGCATAACATTGCTGGAAATACCATCTCGGATGTTTTTCTTTTACACCTACGTCTTTTTCCCCAATTTCAGGCTGTTCCAGAGGTTCAGCCCTTCTTTCCACCGGATCCCATTCCTAGGAAACTGTGGCGACCACCAGGAACAGACTCTATCTCCTCAAGAAGAAGGGGACCCCTCACCGAAGCTCCAAGGACAAGGATACGGAAGATTCCGGACAATCAGACGTTACCTCTTCTTCAGGTGAGAGTGATGGGGACCTTGGGGCCAAAACTGTCAGTGGTGTGCCATAATCAACGCAGCTGCGCAGATGTTCTGTTTCACCACTCACTGATTCTGCCTCTTCTAGCAGCTCGGAGAACGCAGCTGACTAGATCGTTCAGCTGAGAGGCAGGGCCGGCCTTAGCCCCAGTAACTAACTACATTTGACAACCCCCAGCCCGTCAAAGGGGTTTGGTGGGGGGGCACTAAATTTGGGTTTGCGCTGGCACTGTTGTCATACCAATGGTACCTTTTTCTTGTTACTGACCAAGGGCTTTGCAGTGAGATCTAAATCGGAGTCTGTCATCAGTCTAGCTAATTGCCATTGGCTCATACTGTACAATGTGGTTTTGAACCTCTCCTTGCATCACCATTAATAGCAAATACGGCATTATCAGCTCTGCCTTTGTCTATTCCACCACCACTACCATATCATAATGCAGTCCCCTGCAAAGCAGCTATTGCCGGTAGTGGCCTAATCAGTCACAGTGTGCACTCTTTGTTCCTATGGCGATAACTGAGATCACTGCTCATGTGGAAGTCAATTGGGCCTCATTACGTGTTTGGCGGTAACCCACCGGTGCTACCAGTGGGTTGCCACTGAACTCGTAACACCGTTCTGCTGCCTGATACCCCGGTGCCACCTGGGATGGCAGACGGCGTAAAGTGTAAGTCCCCATTCCTGTGGAGTCCCAAAGAACTCCACGGGAATGGGGACATGGAAGCACCATTGCTAATGGAGCCAGTGCTTCCATGAAAACCATGCCTGCAGGGGCCGGTGTCCCCGGCAGGTCAGTCCTGCCAGGAGCAATGGCCCCTGCAGGCATACTTGTAGTCCAGCAGTCCGGAAAGAGTGCCGGTACGCTGCTACCGGCACCCTCAATTCTGGACGGCCAGACTTGTAATGAGGCCCAATGTCACAGTTGTAATGGGTCTTTGGTTATTGATCCCCCAGCTTGCCGATCTTGCTCTGCTGATTTTCTCATCTTTCACCATCAGCTCTTGCACTAATGGATAGTGTGTTGAATTGTTTGGTAAGCGCGCCAGCTGTAGTTCCTTTCTTGTGTAAAGCAGGCTCCTTCACTGCTCAGGCAAGGGTGAGTACATCCTCTAAGTATGTGTCTTTGGCATGTATGTAGGTTTCTTGAAATTTGGGATTGTTTGTGTGTACCACCAGCATGTCTCAAATCATTGCATATATTTTATCCTTCTAAATTGCAAGCAAACGCTAAACCTCGACCAGGATTCTATGGGTGCCGGCAATGCCGGTAAATTCCCATCCCATGAAGTCCCATGGGACTCCATGGAATGGGCTTGCCCCGATCACCGGCACTGGTAAAGGAACGCACATTGAAACTGGCATAAAGGTTTAAGATAAGTGCCTTGGAGGAGCAGAAGGTTGGCCGGGATCTAGACGCCTAAACTGTCCTTCTTACGCAGCACGGCTCCCGCATGCTCAACCATCTTCCGCAAGTGACACGAGTGACACGAGTGTCCCTCGACATCTTTTCCACAATGCAGGTGCGTGGCGGATGTATAGTGGGATACTACAAAGATGGCAGTGTTTTTTCAGTTTTTCTTCTTTATACTTCGAATTAAAGTTACCTAAATGGTTCTATGTAAATTTTAACGATGCAAAGGTTAAAATCAAATTAAATGCATTTTCATCAACTGCAGAAATGCAACACAAAAGGGCATCCTATAAACTCTAATGTGAATGGACCAATTTTGTGCTTTGCAGTATTACGTCAAATGAATTTAATCCACTGTTTAACACAGTGGCTTGGATGTGTCTTTTCTGCTGCCTGGGTATTGAGTTGAGAGGGAAGGCTCTTCCAAGCCCTCCAGGCTGCCTCAAATTCAAGACCTCAAGTTGAAGGCAGTTTAAAGTGTAAGCTGTGCAGTATAATTAATGATTGTCTTTTGATGCTGGCTGAGAGTCATGCTTTGCTGACCCCCATCATGAAACAATGCCGAATGTCATTTAAAGAGAGCACTCTAGGCCCGTGGGCTCCAGAAAACATATGCTGCTTGCTGCTTACCTTGTCCAGTAAATTAACCTCGTCTGCCTCGCAAGCGATTTTCTTTCTCAGCTGCACATAGCAAACATTATGGCTAAAGGAGGGTTGCACGCGGTGCATAACCATGCACAATCTGTAATTCCCTTTCGCACAGAATTGAATCTCATTCAAACTAGACTGCGGCAGCATCAGTGGGAAGTTCAGCTTAAAATGATCACATTGAGCTCGTTCACTTAGTATGGTCTGTACAGTGCTAACCAGTGCCCCCTCGTGCCTTCCCTTGAATATAGAGCTACTTAGTATGAGGTTGTGACCCATAGAAGCGTGTTGTACTTTGCAGTTCTTTGTGAATAAAGAATGGTGACTCTTAAATGAGGAACAACTCTATGGCCTTCATTAAGGTATTACCGGTGGGATACCGGAAAACTGCCCTGACCATCTCTGCTACCCGATATCTTGATATTTCCAGGATATTACAGGCAGCAGAGAGCCGTTAAATTCCCATGGAGTCCCATAGGCATTAACAGTGCCGGTGATTCAGGCATTTCTTTGCTGGTAGGGCCTGATCTTCTGCATGTCAGGCCTGCTGGGAGATCCGTAGCCCCCACTGGCAACATTGAAGAGTGCCGGTCCAGAAAAAATACCAGAACCAGAATTACTGGCATTTATTCCATCATTTTGTCTGGACTGGCATACTTGTAATGAGGCCATATGGCCCTCATTTAGAGTTTGCCGGTATCCCGCTGGTATTACCAGCGGGATACCGGTAAACTGCCCTTACTGTTTTGGCGGCCTAATATCCTGGTATTACCAGGATATTACAGGCAGCAGAGAACCAATAAGTTCCCATTCCCATGGAGTCCCGGAGGACTCCATGGGATGGGATTGCCTGAATCATTTCTTTGCCAGTAGGGGCCTGGTCTATTAGCAGATCAGGCCTGCTGGGAGATCTGTGCCCCCGCCGGCAAGCTTTAAGTGTGCCAGTCCAGAAAGAATGATGGAGCCGGAATTATTGCCATTTTTTCCGGACCGGCACACTTGGAATGAGGCCCAGATAGCTCTGAAACATTTTTCTTTTTACCTTTAAATCCGCCTTCTACTGCGTTCAATACGGCAGTGAGCATCTGTAGGCGGTGTTGGTGTTCCCTGTCACATCCAGTTCTGGAGGGCGGGTTTACCATGTGCGCCTCTCACCGCCACCCCCTCTACCCCTTCTCTGACGTGGCAAAGGGAAAGGGTGAAGTATATGAAATATTGGGCAACACACAAAGAATGAATACTTCAAATAAGTCACAGTTCTTCTGTACATCATGGTATATCTCAGGATTCATTGTGTTCTTCACCTGCTAATAATTGCAACATAGTTCTTTCTTATTATTCCCTCTTATGAATCAAACTTGAAATCTATATGTTTGTTTCAATTCCTCAGCATGTTCTGTTCAATCAGTGCATGTCGAGAATGAAATTCGCTGAGATTTTCAATGCTTGCCATTTTTAGTCTGGGCTATTAGGTGGCACTTTAGCACCACTATTATAACCAATGATCGCAAGCAAATGATGACAAGTAGCCACCTCTTCATGTAGGGCTGTTTATTCAAGTACAGCAAACTTCGAATCACAGCATTTAGCAAGCTTCAGTTAGCAAGATCAATAGATGGAACAAAGGTCACCCATCCCTACTTCTGCCAGGACTCTCAACTGTTCATCATGGAACTCTCCTGTGGCCAGCAGGTGAAAGCTCCATGATGTCAGAGGTTCCATTTTGCCCAGAGTACAGATAGGGAGAAATGGCATATTACGAGGGACACAAAGCTTGCAGGTGTTGTTTGGGTATTTCATTTTCATTTCATTTAATGTTATTGAATTTATAGAGCAATAAAAAAGTATGCAAAAAAGTACAATTCATTATGATAAAAATTAAGCATAGGTACAAGTTACATCAGAAGGGATAGATGGCAAAGCATTTAAGAAGCAAGAGAAGATCAAAGATAGGTTTTGAGATTTGTTTGAAAAATACGAAGAGATAAGGAGGAATGAAGTGAGAGGGGAAAAGCGTTCCAGTGTTTAGGAGCCAGAAAAGTAAATCAGCTCAAATGAGATGAAGCTCAAGGAGCCTGAGGAACAGTTAAAAGAAATATATTCTGTGAACATAAGGGGCGCAAAGGGACAAAGAACGAAACTAAGTCAGAAAGTTAGAGGGGGCCAGACCACGAGTGCATTTGAAAACAATCGAGAGAAAGTGGTAAAAGAAGATGGCATTCAAAAGGAAGTAATGAAATTGAGCGTAGGGAGAGTGTGAAGGAGGACCGAGGGGGTAAGGAGAAAAGGAGATGAATAGAGGAATTATAAACAGAATGAAGAGGAAGAAGATGGGAGGCGGGAGACCAAGAAATAAAGATGCACAATTGTTAATTCGGGAAAAGACAAGAGACAAGAACAAGAGGTTTTGTAGCATGAAAAGAAAGATAGGGACAAGCACAACGAATGTTAAAAAGAGCATTGCGACAAGAGAAGACAATGGAGGAAATATGAAGACAAAAGGAGAGAGAAGGATCAAAGATAATGGCCAGGTTGCGCACAGATAGTGAAAAGGGGAGGAAGGATGGCGGAAGGAGAGAGAGGGGAGTGTGATAATTTCACGTGGCGCAACGGCAACGTTCAGCCGTCGCACATGTATTGAAATAAAGGGGGCAGTCCCGTGGCTTGCCAGTGCGCGCTGGGAGCCCGATGAAAGATGTCCTGTGTCCATGTGTCTCAATGAAGGTACTGGGGGCAGGGCCATACCACGATGGTCCTGGGGGCAGATTACACCATCACAGGAAGGTGGGATGGATAAATAGTAGAGGAAGGAATTAACAGAACCTCAGTTTCTGAGGAATTAAGATGTAGGAAATGGAGGACACCCAGTTCTGGACAGCAGAAATACAGTTTGAAACAGTGGAGTGAAGAGCAGAATTAAAGGTGGAAAGGGAGAGAAAGATCTGGGTGTGATCGTCATAAAAATGAAAAGAGAGCTGGAAGGAACAGATAAGGGCAGAAATGGGAGCAGTGTAGTGGGAGAAAACAAGAGGGCCAAATACCGAGCCTTGAAGGACACAATAAAGAAAAGGGAGTGAGGGAGAAGAATGACAAGCCCAGGTAACAGAGTAGGTCCTTTGCAAAAGTTAAGACCGCTACTATTTGAGAGCACACCCTGAGATGCCCAAGATGCAAAGAGAGGAAATAAGAAGAGAGTACTCCACAGTGTCAAATGCCTCAGACAGCTTGAGGAGAATAAGAATAGAAGGAAGTTTGGAGTGGCGGGCTGTGAGGAGGGAATTTGCGAAATGGAGGAGAGCAGTCTCTGTGGAGTGAGACGGAAGAAAACCAGACTGCAGAGGAGGGAGGAGAGAATGGAGATTCAGATAGCGGTTACCTGAGTGCATGCGACCGGTTCAAGAAGTTTTATAAAGGAAAGGTAGAAGAGAAATAGGGGGGAAATTAGCAGGAGTAGATGAGGCAAAAGAAGGTTTTTTCAGGATGGGGAGAATAAGCGCATGCTTAAAGGCAGCAGGAAAGCAAGAATGTACAAAGGAAGAGTTAATAAGAGAGGTAAGGTAGGTAAGAAGATGATGATATACTTGTGGGATAAGAGAAGAGGGGAGAGGTTCAGGAGGAGAGGCAGTAGGATGAGCACGACTTAAGAGGGCAGAGTGTCGGAGTCTGCAAAGGGAGAAAATGATGAAAAGGAGTGTAGCAATGGAGCAGGAGAGAGAGGAGGGGAAGGAGTAGCAAGGAGTGAAAGCTAAGTGAAGACTATCTACTTTAGATGTAAAGTAGTTTGCAAAATCAGAAGAAGAGAGGGGGCAAGAAGGCCAATGGATCAGGGGCTTTAGGAGAGAGAATATTGTTGCGAAGCTGATAGAGGCGACGAGGGTGGTGAGAGAAAGAGAGTGTGAGCTCTGAGAAATAGGATTTCTTAGCAATAAGTAAAGCAGAGTCAAAAGAAGAGTGCAACATAGAGAGCGTAGCAAGATGACAAGGTGAGTGAGAATGTTTCCATAGCCGTTCAGCTTCATGCAGACTGCAGCAAAGGGAGATAAGACCTGGAGAGAGCCAGGGCTGTGAAGTTTTGCCAGTCGGAGAGAAAGGGTGTAAAGGGAAAGTTGAGTCAAGGATGCATTCCACAGAAGAATGTAGAGTGCTAGTAGCTGAATCAGGAGAAAAGGAAGAGAAGAGCAAGATTGAAGGAAGGGAAGAGTTGAAAGATGAGAGAAAAGATGGAGGATCAAAAGAAGAAAGATTATGTTGAGTAAAGGTAGTCAAGGAGGAGACTAAGGGGCAGGAGGGGAAACAAAGAAGGAAAGAAGTAGATGATCAGAAGAAGTAGATGATCAGAAGCATAGAAGTGGGAAGAGGAGACGGTGGAGAGAGGGGTAAACAAAGATAGGACAGGGCATGAAGACAGAGAGAAGATAAATAGATGAGTAAATGGTTACTGGGTGCATGATCTGCCACGAGCAGGAATGACTAATGAAGTTCAAAGCCTTTTAGAAGGTCACCCTTTGAGTGGGGCGCCCAAGGCTAAAGATGTACAAGGAGGAACATCCAAAAGCAGTCAGGTGGCACAGGAAGCGGAACAAGATTGAGAAACAGGCTGCAATTGCGATGTAATGGCCGCAATGGAAGTCAATTTGTATGTCCGCGAATGGAGGCACAGCATCAGCAACAGACAACAATGGGAGGGCAGCGCGAATACACGCTATTTGCCCATCACTTGACTGCCCACGGCCATCCTAGTTCCTATGACCATTCCCACCCAGTTCTTGCCCTCCCCGCCCAAAACACCTCCTCATGGGAACTCTTTGAGCTCACTTTCATTATGTCTTACCAACAGCGTTTGCACTCAAGCGCCTGCAAGTGTTTTTTTTTAAAGCAGTCTTCTGAGGGTTGATGACTCAATTGGAATTGTAAAGGTGCTACTGGTGTAATAAAAATGTATTAGCCAAGTCTGGCTTCAGCCACCCTATTTATAAGCACATGGCTTGTTCTTCACTGAAGTCCTGTTAAAAACAAGCATCCGAAAAGCCAACAGTTTTGGCTTGTGTATAAGTATAAGGCATTTATCAGGCACTGCTATAAGATGCCCATGTATTCGCACCATTTTGCGCCTGCTACCATCAATGGCCAGTTAATACCACTGCAGTGCCTTTCCCATGCCTACCGAAAAGCCCAAACTGTCGGCATTGCCAATGCTTGTTCTATAGTGCTACTCTTTCCATGTTCCATTTTCATCCCTCCTCGCTCTCATGAGTTCAAAGGTTGTGAGTTCCGTGGTGGTACTAGGTGTCATTCAGTGTGCTGCCGCAGTTCAACGACTCCACCCTTGCCTTGCATGCCAAATGCAGGCACAAGTTTGGGATTGTTTTATAATGATGCGATTCGCATGCTCTCCACCTGCCAATTTGCTGAGGGTGGTATAATCCAGTTCTTCTCTGCTTAATGTCTTTTATTTATACATGCTTTGTCATTTCCAAAGACGTCAACTGATCTCCATTATCCGTAAGTCTTTTGACTACCCCAGAGTCCATTGCAGGGCTGCAATATATTCCACATAACCTAGTTTTACTCATAATTGCTTGCAACTGATCTTCATGGCCTTTATTTATTAGGCTATATTTTAGCCCCATGGTTGGACCAAACCATTATTTCTAATCTGTCTCTTTCAATTGTGAATTAATTTGCAAATTTCCAATACGATTGCACATATATTGGCAGAGATCTGTCTCTATGCCAACCAGTCAAAATGTAAGTATGAAGTGCTTGCAGGGTCTAATCTTGTGCTGAGTACAATAACCAGGACTCTTTGCTTATGCCACCACTGTTATCTTTCCCAAGATTGAGGTGTCTTTCCCAAAATCATCGCCAGTAGCTGAAAAGCTTCCATCATTTCGAAAATCCTCCGTTGTATCCTGCTTGCATGGTAGTCTTGAAAACCAACCAGCCTTTTTGTTGCTCTACCTGGGAACATTTCCATTTCAAAAGTGAATTTTCGCAGTTTGGCCACTAGTCTCCTCAATCTTGGAGTGCAGTAACAGTCCCTCCAGAGCTCAGAATGCGAATGAAGAGTTCATGATCTTTGCAGAAGTTTAAAATCCCTGTGCCATAAGTAGGATCAAAAGTATGCTTAAGTACAGGCAGACCTAATAGTTGACCTCCAAGCAGGTGAGTGTCTTGGAAGGGTAGGTCATGATCTGCTTTGTCGATCTTTGTGAGTACGAGTGGCACCTTATCCATAGGCACTTGCATCTTCCATTACACATGAGCATGTGTCAGAGTTAAATGATTGGAGGCATGGTGTGCTAACAATCACCTGTTCCACATCCAGAAATTCTGCTTGACTCTCCTCTAGCCGATTAATGTATTGGCCCATTTTTAGTAGACATTTCATGTGTATAGTTCTAGTAGAGCAATTCAGGATATATTATTAGCTAAGTCCTGACAAATATTTGAGCGGATCCTATTTCTTAGTACCCCAGATAGGCCACTTTGTCTTGATCAAAGCGGCACTTCTCTTTCCTTAATTTGAAGCCTGTAGAGTTTATGCACTGTATAACTATGTTGAATTCCATTTGTTTTCTTGTGCTATGTCGCCAAACACTAACACATCATCTTGAAAATATACTTCATTCTCAACATCATGCAGATGACGAAGCATCAATCATTGAAATACATAAACAGCTGGCTAAAGATCAAATGGCATTCTGTTGAATTGAAATACCCCTGATTGATTTGGATGAGTCATGCAGCTTAACCTAGTAATATATTTTGTGCATATTCAGCTTAGTGTGGTGCAAGTACCGTTGTGCTGCAGGATCCTCAGCGAGAAGTCGCTGGCTGTGTGTTGCTCCCATGGAAGATTGTTTTGCCTCCCGCTTCATTTGACTGCCGGACCCGCTCAGTAACACAGAAAGGATGTGGTCTCTTTAAAAGTGCTTGCATGCCCGAAGCGCTGCGCAAGTGCAAGTGTGCTGGAAGCATCGCCTGAAGCAACACCTGAAGCTCCATATTGTTAATGGCGAGTGCACTTTAGCAATGCACTATTTAAAGAAACATGAATCTGTGCATAAAGTGCTCAACAGGAACTTGAAAGCTATTACAGCACCTACCCTCTCTAAGTGTTTAGAGACGGTTATGATTAAAACGAATGAATCTGATAGTCCGGAAACTCTCACTAGTATTTATAACAATGACATTCTAGGTATGTTAGATCAGGTTGCCCCTATGAAAATTAGAACAGTTAGAGACACCCCAAACCACCATAAATGGTTTACCCCAGTGCTGGTAGAATTAAAAGCCATAAAAAGTCAGGCGGAGTACACCTGGCTAAAGGATAACACCCCAAAAAGTCGAGAAACCTGGAAGCTTAAAGCAAAAGAATACAAGATGAAAATTGTAGAAGCCAAACACAACTTTTACAATAGTCAAATCATCCAGGCTGGAAATCAAACAAAGGAGCTCTTTGGACTACTTAGGTCCTGGGGGAAACCTGCAAGCATCAATCCTGTCACCAACAAATGACGATTGTAAAAGAGTGCAGAAAGCCATTGCCGACAAATTAAAAATTGCTCCAAAATAAATCCTCCAAGAACTAACCAAGACAACTTCACACTCTACTGTTATTCGCAAAAATCTCAGGCATAACAGCACTGAGAAAGGACAGACTAATTCTAAAACCGCCCTTAAACCCTTGGCTGAAGGAGTGCAAACCCCTCAGCAACCTCAGATTGGGTTTAGTTTCAGGGAGCATACTATGACAGAAATCCACAATATTATGCGGGCCATGCACCCTACAAGTTGACCGGGTAAACTTTTACCATCCAAGACTATATATACTTGAACATAAGGACATATTTGCCCCTTTTCTTTGCAGGTTTGTTAACTCTTCTTTTCGTACCAGCAGTATACCACCTGCTATAAAAAATGAAGCAGTCACTACATTACTAAAAACACCTGACTTAGATCCTAACAACGCGGCCAATCTCAGACCAATTACCAACACACTCTTTTTTCTGAAACTTGTGGACAAGGTAGCTACGCTACAATTGGTATACACGCATTTCGCCAGAGTATTTTTCATCGCGTGTTTTTTCATCGCCGTTTTTATTTCGAAAAAAAACTCATTGGTTTTTTTTTTTGGGGTGTTAAAAAATTAAATATATGGTTGTGGGTGTAAGGGAATAAAAAAAATAAAAAAGGGGGGTTTGGGGGTAAACCCCCCCAAAAAAACCAGAAAAAAAATGGTGATGAAAAAACCCGCGATGAAAAATACAGCGGCAAAATAACGTAGAACCGCTACAATTACAGGCACATGTGTCAGAAATTGCTATTTTTCATAAATAACAATCAGGTTTTCATAGTTTCCACGACACCATGAGTGCTCTGTTGGATTTACAAACACACATGCTTTCCGTGCTGGAGTCTGGCAAGTCGGGCTGCTGATGCTATTAGATCTATCAGCAGCCTTCGACTTGTTAGACCACGGGATTCTGCAGGACCGGTTGGCCACTGTAGGAGGTCTCTCAAAGGAGTCAATAACTTGGCTTTAATCTTTTCTCGAGTGACGTAGTTCCCGAGTACACTAGGGCGACAGTGCATCTGATGCCGTGATTACTGCCTGTGGAGTCCCCCAAGGGGCGTGTCTTTCCCCCCTGCTTTTCAACATTTATATTATTCCATTATGCATCAATGTTGAAAACCTGGACCTCTTCTTCTGCAATTATGCAGATGATTTCCAGTTGGTACTGGGGATCTGCGGGGATCATAAAAAAGACCAACTGAAGTTAGACTCAGTTTATCAGATGGTTAAAAGCTGGATGTCGACCAACTGGCTATGCCTTAACGCCACTAAGATGGAATTAATGATATATGGCGCTAGACAAGCCAGAGAGAAGTTGTGCCCTTCCTATACTAGCTTTTTGATTGATGGATGCCAGATTCCAGTAGTATACAAGGTGAAGACTCTGAGTACCTACCTGGAGGCCAGCTTGGACAGCAGCGCACATGTAGATGCAATTGTAAAGAGCACAAACTATCATCTGAAAGTGTTATGTGAAGTGGCCCCTTTGGTCCCTGAGGAAAACCGCAAGAAATTGGTCCGAGACGTGATACTTCCAAGAATGGATTATTGTAATGCCCTCTTGGGTGGAGCCAGGAAGGCAGAACTTCAAAAACTACAAAAGATTTAGAACGCTGCTGTGTTTATTGTTTTTCAGATGAATCGCCTGGAGCCTACATCAGCAGCCAGGAGGATTCTCCACTGGCTACCAGTCTCGGCCAGAATGCAGTTTAAGCTACTGAGCATTTGTCACAAGTGTGTCTAGGGTGATGCCCTTGTCTGCCTTAAGAATAGGCTGAGACTATATATACCTTGAAGGAATCTTCGATCAGCTAAGGCTTGTCTTCTACAAGTAGAACGATTTAAAAGGGCATGTGGAAATGGCTGTGCGTTTCACGTACAGGCTGCATGAACACTTGCGAAACACAGAAAATCATCTGGTTGTCAGGAAACATTTAAAGACCATCCTGTTTATGTAATTTTGATACGTAACCAATCTATTTAGATAGGGTGCTGTCCTCCCTCTTTTTCTCCTATGGCGCCTGAATGCCCTCGGGCTTTGGCGCCTAACAAATAAATTAACATAAAATAACATAACAAAGAGCAAACATAGCGATGGCAAATAAGATCCAGAAAGGGGAAAGGCATTATCAGAAGTCTTGTTGCCTCTAGATCTACCACCCTCGTCAACCCTCATATCCTCGCTTGTTGTTGAAACGTTGGATACCTCTCGTTTTCGACAGGACAGGGAGGGACTGCATGATTTTACTTTGACCCTTACCAACATCAAAAGGAAAAATACAGACTTTTTTCCTAATACAAGCAGTGCCAGCATGGGTGACTTGCCATCTGATTTTTCTCACCAAATACAACTTCTGTCTGCTCGCATTACATTATAAAAATGGATTCTCTCTCTGAAGCCTTCGAAGTTTAGACGGCTTTGTCATGGAAAAATGCCTCTAAACTGGGTCACACTCATTGGGTTCCTTGTCTGACACACCAGCTTTATTTATTTCTCCTTAGAAGGAAGTGATGGATTCCTCCTTTGATTCTTCTTCTACTTCCTGCTCTTCGCTGACGGATTTACCAACCCTCAATTCTGGCGCATTGAAAGAATTAAGTGATTTTTCCATCTCGTCCCTTCCTTTTCTGTTGAACTAATTCGTAAAAGTCTATGACCTTATCAGTATTGAGGTGAAATTACACACATCGAAATGGGATTCTATCCAGAAAAAACTAAATGGGTGTGTGACTCCAATTGACCATAATACATCATTGATCAAATCCCTCTCAAGTATGTCAACTGATGAACAGGTGGTTATAAATCCTGATGTTAATAACATTGATATGACATTAGACACTCCTCCGTTTAAGCAGTTTTTGAATGAATGTATAAATTAAAGTAATCTTCCATGTGTGGAAAACTCTTATACCAGTGCCTCCTTCAGTCATATGTTTAAGATCGAATAAACCACCAATTGCAAAGGATCAAATAAAAACAACAAAGCAAAACAAAATTATAATATAAAAATAAGACAAGTAGGCGTTCCTCACTGAAATTTATGACATTCTTATCATTTAAAGAAAAGCACTGTTCTGTTGTTGAGCCCATTAGTCGAGCCCTGTTCTACAGTCGACAGTGTTCTCAATTGTATAAATGTGCCTTCTAGTTGCCCCAAAAAAGAAAAGATATTAAGAAAAATAAGAAAAAAAAGGCGTGGGGTTTCTAATCCACCTTCTGATCTACAATGTCCTTTACATCTGAAGCTATTAAGTACCTTGACAGATACATGTAGTCTTCTGGTTGGAAATTCATCCGCCTGGGAAAATACTGACACTAGGAAGGTGAATCGCTTAAAGTTACAATTAATAAATTGAGACTCCTCATCAGCACCAGTTTCTATGAATGAGACCCGCCTTAGTAGCACTGAGGTGAAATAATCCTCCAGTGTTGGACCCCATGAAGTCAAACTTTTAAATCATGATGGAATGTCTTTTCCCTCACCTCTCTTAATAGAATCAGTGTTCCCGTGAGGGGAGAATGAGATTCTTAACCAAAGAAATATCCTGTCACTTTTTCACAAGATCTCTCTTCGCTTGATTACGTCAGCAACATAGCGCAAGTAGAATTCATTATTGAGAATAGAATTTATATAGTGGTACTAAAAGTACATCATGTATTATTAGTGAAATTCTACTTGCCACAGCAGATGACCTTTGGCAGCAGTTTTCGACATCACAAGGTGGTCAAGTACCAGGGCTTATCGGAAAGAAGAGAAAACAACTAAACCTACATGCTTTGAATGGCTTAAATAATCATGTGGTCCAAGCCTTATGGCAAATCGGAAAGTGCATATTATTGATTTTCACCCTTGTAGAGAGGAGCCCAATAAAGATTGGTCTTGGTGGTCCAAAACCTTTGCCTCTCCATTAAACAATTAGCACTGAAGTGTCTGGGATTTTAGCAGTACTTTTGACTTGGGGGTAGTTTCCTGCAATTCGAGAGGCCATTTTAACTTATTAAATGATTTAAGCGAATTCTCAATTATCATTACATGGATATGTAACAACCATTCAAATGGTCGCTAGAGGTCGGGGGTAGAACCCAGGGTGGTTTAATAACAACAGTTCAATCTTCCTGGGCCTCTCCTGTTTCAATCTTTGACCATACTATGTTGGGCTTATTAGCTTTACATGTTACCACAGGGATAAGAGGGCATTTCTCATGGTAATTGTATATTTTAATGATGCATCACAGGTTTTAACCAGGTTTATTTTAAAACGTGTTGAAAAATGTTCTAGATGGAAACATTATTACAAAAACAATTATGGATTGCAGCAGGTGATTTGAATTGTAATTGTTTAGTCAGTCTTTTTATCAGGTGCGGCAAAGATATCGAGGGAAACTTTGGCTACAGTTTCTTGAAAGCTGGAACATGTTTCAACTGGATGGGAATGTTACTGGGGAGTGTGACGGTGGGGCCAAATGGCATTGAGGTAATTGCGAAACAAGTATTAATTACATGTTCATCTCTGAGGTATTATTTACCTGATATGCACATTTTAGAATTGAAGAGGATGAAACGAGTGATCACAAGATGGTCTCTCCGTCTTTTAATGGGCTTAATCACTCTTTAAAAAATAGTTTTTCAAAGGAGGTCTGTGTCTCAACAGGAAGCAATCATCTGATTTTGCACCCCAGAAACATGTATCAATGTAATAAGATCATATTTTATTTTTAAATTTATTTTGTCATTTGTTTCTGGCGCAACCACGCAGCCCGGAGGCATAAGGGCGCCAAGGACAGAGGTCCTAAACACAGATGGGAAGGACAAAGACAAACCTAACCTGGACACTATCAAGTAGAAGCGATGAATCGCCCAGCCAAATAAATGCGTTTTTAGTTTTTTCTTAAAGATACCAAGGGACTCACAACTTCTGAGTCAAGGGTGCCGCTACCCAAAACACACATTTATTGACAAAAACAAGGTTGGTCTTGGGGACTTCTAAGTGTTTGAGATGATTGGATCTCAAATTCCTGGTAATTCTCTTACTCTTCAAGTTGTCTGTGACATAGGCCGGGAATTGACCGGCTAGGCATTTAAATGTGATTGTAAGCAGGTGAAATTAAATTCTTGCTTCTATAGGGGGCCAATGTAGACTTCTCCTAGCATCAGAGACATGATCACATTTCTTGAGGCCTAGAATGGCCTTACTGTACTATTTGTAATCATTAGGAGTCTAGCTATCTCTTTATTACCAATGCCTACCAAGGGACTGCCAGAATAGTCAATCTTAGAGCCAATGCTATAGTTTCACAAGATTTTTGTGAAAAATAGGGACAGATATGGCACAATCGTTGGATATAATAGGCAGATGTCGATACAAGACTAATGCCGTCAGAATTAACTGTGAGGAATTGATCAAACGTAACCCACAAGGTCTTTATTGTATCTTTCAT
This sequence comes from Ambystoma mexicanum, assembly GCF_040938575.1. NCBI lineage: Eukaryota > Metazoa > Chordata > Amphibia > Caudata > Ambystomatidae > Ambystoma > Ambystoma mexicanum. The sequence goes on from NC_090928.1 coordinate 746,315,865, forward strand.
CATGATTACACAGTCTCCTATTAGGAATTGGGAATAGTCAGTACTGAGATATTTCAGTCTACGGCTGGAACCTATGATCATAGGTTCTGTCTTATTATAATTGAGTGCCAAGCCATTCGTACACATCCAGCCATAAATCAGACTTATTCATTTGACCATTTGTCTCTGGAGTGGGAAAATAAAATTTTCACCCTGCATATTTTTCCCATTTTTCTATGACAACATCTGGGTCATAATTACTCAAAAGCAGATAAGTGTACAAAATGCTAACATGCTTTTGAGTTAACTATGCAGAGACAAAAAGGGAGATGAGAGCGCAAATACGTGATGTCCTTAAATGCCAGTTGTCTAGTGAGAACTTACCAAAACAAATACGTTTGATTCATCAAAAATACAAAAACAAGTTGAAAGTCCATCATGGTTTTCTTTTGCAGGTTGAAGGCGAAAGAATGCTGAATTACATTCTTATAAATTCTTATGTAAACTATTGGAAAATGGTTAATCTTGTGGGAGTGCAACCATCAGTCATTCAAGAAAATGTTAGTTTGGAATCCACCTGCGAGGAATATTATACACATCTTTATTCCGCTCCCTCAAGGACTTAGTTCTTGCGTGACTCCAATGGGGTTTGGTCTTTGACCTTTGATGTGGAAGACATAATATGTTATATAGAAAAGAGTCATAATTCTCATGCACCCATGCCCAATGGACTCTGTCATAAGATTTTTAAGACTAATCCTGTTATATGGACAAATATTTTAAGTATACTCTTCACTGAAATTTTAACTCAAAGTTCAACTCTGAGTTCTTGGAAAACTTCACATGTAATCCCAATTTTAAAAAAGGTGACAAGCTAGACCCCATGAATTAAACGCCCATAGAATTTTTAGATGCTGACACAAAGCTATTTTTGGCAATCAATTTGAGGGAATTAGATAACTGGGCCATTTAACAAGATTTCTTAAAAATACATCAACCAGGGTTTTGTAAAGGCATAGAGACTAACCTCAATGGAAAAATCATCAATTGAATACAAAACTCTGGACAAAAAATATGTCACAAGTGTACATGGCCAGTATCAACCTTCCTATGGCCTTTGACAAAGTTAATAGAAATCTACTTTGGGCAAAATTAAAACATTGGGGTCTTACATCTCACTTGCTCAACATTTTGGTATATTTACACAATTAGACTACACCCAAACTTAGATTAAACCTGCAAGGGCGTTTTACAAAAGAAATCAAGACCTAAAGGTCTTAGATGTCTCAAGTCTTTTTAATTTATATTTTGCGAATTTGGGAAAAGCACTATAAAGTAAAGCGTTTATCTCTCCAAAAGTGGATGGTCAAAAGATATCTTGGATTTCTTATGCAGACGACGTAATATAATTCAATTGCATCCACATTGGCCCAGAGCATCTTTTGAATGCATTTCATGATTACACAATTTAGTAATAAATAGCAAAAAACAAAAAGTATGCATTTAACAGCTGGAAAGACTAAAGTTAAACATCGCTGGTGGTTAGGCAACTATAAGCTGGAGATTGTTGATGACTTACAATATCTAGGCCTTACCATCACAGCCATACCAAATACTGTCTTAATTCAAAAAACAAAGCCCTCCATCTAATGGCCCAACTTAATCATTTCAACAACAGATTTGGGAAGTTTTCTCTGTTAACTGGCATTAAAATGGTTGAAGGAAAAATGATTCCCTCTCTTATATGTGGCTTGGAAACACACCATCTGCTAGTAGACTTGGATCTCCCGCCTTTTCAAGGTCATATTTGGAGAAATGCCCTAGCTCTACCAAAAGGAATCAAATGTTGATCCTTAGTTTTGAGTTGGCCATATTTTCTGCGAAGATGAGACTCACTTGGAAATGTCTCTTGTTTTGCAAGAACTTTTTATACCCGCTTCCCAACTACTTATGTAACGTACATCCAAAGAACAGGAAAAATCTGCATATTGAAAACTTTGAGTAATTCATAACAGCTAAAGGCCTTTCCCTTCAATAACATTATTAGTAATTTAGAAGGATATAAACAAACATGAAGGCAAGCTGATTGGTGTGAAACCTGCATGAGTATGAAGAAATACAAGTCCTTTCCCATCTTAAAAGAAACATACACAGGGTTAGGAGTCAGACATCCTTATATTATAAAGTTTCCTTCACCTCCTCTGAGAAGTGCATTACTAAAGCTGAGGTTTAGACTCAACATACTTAAGACTAGGGAAAATCCTTGTAGATGGGAACAATCGGATCCCTCAATGCTACTTTTCGATTTAGTCTGACCTCTACAGAGAGTTTAAAACATCTTGTTAGATTGTGGTGTTCTAAGTAAGCTTCATATATGTATATGGGGTGATTTGTACACAATCTTGTGCATGTTTTTAGTGAGTCGTTGTGGGCACGGATTAACCAGGGCAATTGATTGGCCCTTATATTTGCCTTGTTAACATTTCTTGTAGATTAAATCTCATCCGTTTGTGAAATTGGCATGTGGGAATATGAGTGTTTGCTCTCTTAAAATAGGAATTTTTTAAGGATATTTGTTTAGCTTCTATGGAGCACAGAGTTAGGAAGTCATATGGGCCTCACTACAAGTTTGGCGGTATTCCAGCAGTAAATACGTCACAATACCACCAAACGGAATTACCCTTACCACCACTAGGTCCAATGGATTTTCTGCCGGATTACAAGTGGTGGCATGCAGTGTTAGTCCCCATTTATTGTAGTGCATAGTGCTCAATGGAGATTTCAGCAAAATTACAGTCAGTGATAATTCTGCGGGTGGTAATGCAGCCAATTTTCAGCAGTAAAGCAGCGGATTTAGCTGCAGCTTTTTGCTGGAGGTAAATCCTCCACTTCACTGCTGAACTTCTAGTACAGCGATGCTTTAATGCAGCAATAATGGAATTACCACTCCATTACTGCTGTTTTTTTAATCACACAACCGTACTTTTAATGAGGCCCATAATTCTTAAAACATGTATTTTAAAACAAGATTTTGGTTTAAAAATTGCTAAATTGCATATATCTTGTGTTATTCACCTGCTAATTTAAAAGATCATTTATAAGGGACTCATAGGCAATGTTGTTTTAATTTCTATTTTATATTGTTACCGCTATCAATATTGCATGTTCACTGTGTGAAACTACTAACTTTGTTTTAAAAAATGTAACATTTGGGGATGTGGCCAGCTAGCAAACAATGTGGTTGTGCCTGCTGTGGGCGCCCCCTGATCAGCACCCTTTTATCCGTCAATGGCACTTTTTTGAATAATGTTGACCTCCCCCCACAGACCAGCTGGTGTCTCCCCTTAGTCCTGTAACCAGCAGAGCATCTAGTGGGGGTTTCGTTTGCCTCCAGATCAGTGGCTTCCGAGTGGAGCGTTGACGCCAGCCAACGCAAGATGTCGGTGGGACACGTACATCAGGCTACAGCGACAGACGCCCACCGATTCCTGCAAGAGCACTAATAATAGGCATCAGCCTTTCCACAGCCTTGAGTTTAAACATTGATGGGCACAGACCTGACATATTGGCCTCCTTGCTGGATTAGCGCCTTTGGCTCTGGCACCAGGTGCCCTCTCTCCAGGATCTCTCTGCAGAGCAAGAGCAGCCCAGTGGGCATTCCAAGCCTGAGCACTGTAACAGGTACTGGAAGGTCTCAGATTACAACTGAAGGAGAGCGCCACTGCCTACAAGTCCCCCAGCCTGGCCGCACCTTCACAGTAAGTGCGCCGTCTGGGTGGGCTGGGGACGAGCATTGCCATTGGCATTTATACCTGTGGATTGGCAGTGGAGTGAACCCCCCACACCCTTGCATCATCTCCTGTCTCATGGGTTGCTATTTTCGCAGGGTCAAGGGGGTGTTGAGGATTCTGGGCAGCTATCCCCTGCCTGAGGATCCTGCTTCCTGGATGCTCTGTGAGCGGCCTCTCCCCCTCTTCCCCTGTCAATACACAGGGGGGGTCCACAGCAGTAGAGATCCTCCTTGGGGCCTACAGGCTGCCCTCACTGGAACCTGATCTGCTCATGGGTCCTTAGGATTATCATTCACCAGATCCTGAGTCCCAAAACTCACTCAACTCTCACATCGATGGAGGCAGCCCTAGCCAGAGTGAACGGGTGCCTTATTTGAGACCTGGTCTAAAAATCGCTATGGGAGGGAAATTGATCATTGCCCTGGCCCTCACTCTTGCGCCCAGGAGCTTGGGAAACCTTGCAGCCCTTGCAGGGAGGTCTTTCGCACCCACTCTTGCAGACAGCCACCTGTGGGACCAGCTGGTGAACTGGAAGACTGGGCGAGCGCCCTCACACTGATCTCAGTGGGGTGCATGCTCTCTCTCTCTCTACATATGGCGCCGGCACAGGATGGTGGCTTTCCCCGCAACATATCAATTCAAGCCGCATTATGCCTAAATTCCTCCTTTTGTGCTGCAACCTCTGTCATCACCGGGTACCTTTTCTCCAGTCTAAACCCTCCAGCAGTCAGCTCTGGGACCAGATCCTCCAGGATGGAATGCTCTGCCGTTGGACACTATCTTGCAGCAACATTCTTCCCACCTGGCTATGCCCAAATTGGCAGCCAAGACCAAGTCAGCAGATATTAAATATCTCCTTACTATGCAAGACAGCAGATTGAAACTCTTGCAGGCTTTCCCGGCAAAGGTCCACTCCCCCTCTCCGGAAGCCAACCTATCGGATTCCTCACCCATGAAACAGGACCTCCTTGACATTCGCGCTACCCTGACGAAAGACATTGCACATGAAATCAAGGTCTCGAGCGAAGACTTAGCTAAATTCATAGCTGAACTGAAAACCCACATGCTGAGGCTTGAATCTCGAGTGAGGGACGTCGAAGCAATGCTATGCGAACAAGCCCATGACCAAGCCAAGCTCAAGAATCAGGAAGTCAGACTGAAAGAACAACTCAAATTTGTTTGGATCACGCAGGAGGACCTTGAAAATAGGTCACAAAGAAATAATATTTGCCTGGCAGGGATCCCGCGCCACATTCAATTTGACTGGCTATGTCCTGGACTTATTCTGATGACTTCTAGAACTCCCTGAAACAGAGGATCTGACAGGACACATCAAGCCTATTCATCCTCCCAGCAGCGCTGCAACCTATTGCCCGATGTGTTGTCGAGATTCCACTTTTTCCAACAAAAAGAGGCAATCATGGCAGCCGCATTAAAGAAGGAGCCTATTGAGTCTTGAGGAGCAACAATTTCTTTCTTTCAGGACCTTTCACCACACACCCTCACCAACCGGCATAAGCTGATTGTAGTGTCAGCCTGGCTACATTCATGCAAGGTCCAATACAGATGGGGGTTTCCCTGCAAACTCCTCTTTGAATAACAAAATCTGCACTATGCTATCAGCTCTGAGGAAGAGGCAGCAGAACTAACGGAGATATCTGCGTGGGCCTGGTCTCCGGATGAACTAATTGCATCACCACCACATTCGGGTCCTGCAGCTGGAGTCATTGTGGAGAGTCATTGAGGCCTAAGGGAAGGAGAGACCCTGCTAAGGGCCCATCTAAGAAGCGTCTGGGCTCACCACCCAATGATCCACACTGAGGCCGCAGGCTCTAGATGCAGAGCAGCCATCTCTAAGGTTGTAAGACCTTTTCCATGCGAAGGGTCATAGTGTAATTGTTAATGTTTGACACCATCTGTTGGGGGAGGGGGGTTATGTAGGGTGCTCTGGGGGATTAGTGCCCATTTTACCTATATTACTCATGACTTTAAGATTGTTCTTTTTGAGATTATTGTCTAGGCTTAATTTAATTTGGGGATTTTTATTCTTTTTCACTTGACTACACACTCTGAATATTCTCGCAAGCAGGGACTTTGCACAACCGCATCTTAATTTTAGGGAGGGAACACTGCTTCAAGCTTAACCTGAAGGAATCATTTTGCTGTCTCTCGATCTGCCCTATGTGACCCTGGAGGTGCTGGGCTTAAACTCACTAATTAAGTGCAAAGCACTACTACATAGGGTGTCCTTGCTAGATGCAACCTTGGTGTTTCTCCAGGAAAAAGGTGGGGTTCACTGAGGGAGAAGTGGTAATGGGAGGAGACTTTGGGCCTCATTACGACCCTGGCGGTAAGGGGTTAGCGCCAGCGTTAGCTGCGCCGACCCCTTACCGCCAATCACGAGTTCCCTTTCCGCCATGGCGGATTTTACACCTGCTTCTAGCGGGTGTAAAAAACCATGGCGGTAAGGGAACTTGATGTTAATTACGCCACCGTAATTTACGGTGGCGTAATTAACGCCTTCCCCACTCCCATTATGCCCTATGGGGCAAAAATGGGAATGGGGAAGGGTAAATGGGGATTGGGGACTTACCGCCCCGCCGACCTCGGAATGGGGCGGTAAGTCCGCCAACCACCATGGCGTAAACGTAGTTTACGCCATGGTGGTAAAGTCACGGCCCAGGCGGTAACTTACCGCCTGGGTCGTAATGAGGCCCTTTAACTGCACCGTAGACCAAACTATAGATAAATCCTTAGCGCCCACACCTAATGATAAAATAAATTCCCTAGCAATGTCCTCGCTGCTGCGGGACTCTACCCTCATAGAGGCTTGGCATTTTTTTCATTCTGCGGAGCAGCAGTAATATACTTTTTACACTGAGGTTCACAGCGGTTTCTCAAGGCTAGATATGTTCTTGATAGCTTCTACCCTCATCCTGACAGTGATAGGGATAGACATTCTTTCTGATGTCCTCTCTGATCACACTCTGCTTAAACTCACGGCTGACCTGACCCCAATCTCACCCCTGTGCAAGTCCCTATGGTGGGTAAACAAATGTATTCCCAGAGATGTAGCTGTAAAAGCCCATATTTCTGATGCCAAAACTAACTACTTCCGGGAGAACAATATTGGGGAGCTAGATTTTAGAACAGTGTGGGATGCTGGGAAATCTGTGACAGGGGTACCATAATAGAACAATCTGCTGCAGTAAGGAGAACCAGAAAATCTCATCAAACCCTCCTCGAGACCGAGGTCCAAGAGAAAGAGAAGGAACACGTCCTGAAGGGGTCCCAGCGGTCCCTCTGGGACCTCTGTATAGCAAAACAAGCATTAGAAGCCCATCTCACAGAATCGGCGGCATACTCTATTCTACTCACAAAACAATATTACTACTCCAAGGGCAATACGGCAAACAATCTTCTAGCAGCCAAATTAAGGAAATCGGCCACTCATAATTACATATAGGTGCCCTAAAGAATGCCAGAGGGGAATACATCATCAAACCAGCAAAACTCCAGACAATTATGGAATCCTCGGGTCTCTTTTTCTTTTATGGCCCTACACATCCTCAAAGGATTTTTTGGTGATTGTATGAGTGTGCCTGGGAAGAGCTGGTGGCAGTTACTTTTCACAATGTTTTACTTCTTTTTACCGTGGTTGGCTCGAGACTGTGGCCAGGTGCGAAAATGGCCAAGCCACAAAGTCTTTTGTTCTGTCCCATGGCCATTTTTTGGCAATTTTTCCCTTGCCTTCTCCCAGGTTGAGTAACCCAGGTTTCCCTTATTTGGGCATACAGCCTCCTGCGAAAACCGTTCTCTTGCGCAGGTTTCTGGCTTTCACGTATGTGTGCCCAGAGAGAGGGCTGTCACTGTCTAGTTCCAATCCACACTACTGGTGCCAGGATGTCTGGAGTGCCTGAATGACCAAGACCAACATGGGTGGTGATTGGTCCACGTCTGGGTTGACTGCAAGAGAGCAGATCTTCCATTGGAAGTCCTCAATTTTGGCGTAAAGCTAATCTTGGAAAAGAGAAGGGGCTTTGCAGCCGTTCCAGGTCAATGAACCAAACTACAGAAGGAGCCAAGTCTCCTACATGAAGAAACAGAATCGTGAACCCGCCAGAGACGCTTTGGAAGGTTTTGGCACCCTTTGCCCTCTCCTGTCCCGTCGGACCACTGCTTTCTTCTTCAATCAAAAAGGGCTACGAAGGCGCTTCGCCCCTTTGGAGTAGTGGGAACAACTGCTCTCGGTGCCCCCTGCTTACCCACCAAACTAACCCCTTGAGAAGTGTTCCGTCGGCATCCAACATCGCGCAGTAATAGCGTGCACTAATAGTGTACAGGAACTGCCTTGCGGCCGGAACAGGAAACACTGCGGCGGTGGCCATTTTGGAAATCACAATCCATAAAAAATTGGAACCCCTGGTGCCATCCAGAGCAACTGAACACCAGAAATATCACAGGTGCGTGCAAGGGCCAAGTCAGCCCAGGATTGGCTACATGAGCTAAAATGTACAGAGTCTGAGCTCAACATCCTTGTGGAGGTGGTGTTAGAGCACTATGAGGCCAAAATAAAACCCAGCTCAATTTGCCGCAACCACATCTGGGGTACCATCTGCCAGAAGGTGTCTGCAGTTGGTAGCGCCCCCAGGGATGGGGAAGACTGCAGGAAGTGCTTCAATGACCTGCGGGCATTCTAGCCCAGCACCGGACAGACTGCATGGCAACTGGAGGCAGATCACCACCACCGGAGCTCATGCCATGGGAGGAGCGCTGCAGCAGCAACATAGACATGGCAGGGATAGAGGGAGTCGAAGGAGCATAGGGAGGCGCTGCCACCCAGGAGGCCGAAGGGGAGGGCAGCCAAAGGACACATCCAAGTGCCATGCAACGCACAGCCATGGTGTGGGTACTGCAGTGCACCATTGCCAGCTGGCAGTGTACACCAGATGCTTGCCAGACCCCCATGCAAACTCCCTCTATATACTGCTATGCATGCCAAAACACGTGATCGAATGTGACCTAATGCCATCCCCTATGTCCCCTACAGGCACATAGGCATCACCTGAGACGTCCATGGAGGATGAGGTATCGGGGTCACCCCATTGAGCGCCCACGCCACCACCAAGGGCACAACACTCCAGGGCCACGCTAACACCAACGGACCAACCCTTGAGGGCCGACCAGGAGGAGACCATTGAAGCAGCCCCAATATCAACCACCCAGGAGGAGAGAGGGGCAAGCAGCAGTAACCAGCATGCTGCTGTGGCCCCCACACCTGAAGACATGAATGTGCCAGAAATGAGCACACTACCGGAGAGCCATGACCGTGTGGAGAAGCATAGCTCAAGGCCATAGTGCTGGGCACACCGCTATCATGCCAACACCCTGGTGGCTGGCGAGGACACACCCTCATATGCCTCATCATCAGGGATTCCCCCTAGGTGGTACAATCCCCCCAGGCAGTACAGCTCCCCCAGGCTGGACAGACCCCCCCAGGCAGAACATCAGCCAGGCATCGCAGCCCAGCCCCAACACCCCGATAGAGGCACATCAGCCAAAGATTGAGGGCCTTGCGAGAGGACACAATAGGTATGTGAAGGCCATCAGCCGTGCCATCAGGGGTGCAATGAAGAACATGGCCAAGGACAACGCCTGCATGAGGATGGTGGCGGAGGAGTGTACAGCCTCCCTCACAGGGTTCGGGCAGAGGGTAAGTGAGATATGCGAGGGGCTCTCTGCGTTTGCAGAACAAATGAGGGAAACAAATATCCTCCTCCAGCAGCAAATTCAATGGCCTGCCTCCATCACATCTACCTCCACCACCCCCATCAGGGAGTCAAAGCAGGGAACCCCACGGCAGAGGTCACAGCACCGGCTGCTACAGCGGTCAACCAAATCCGGTGCACATGGGTAGCGGCCACATACCCATTGAATGGACTGTGCACTGTCGGTCTGAGGGGACATCACATAGACACATGATTGGGTGGGGGGAGGGGGACTGTGTGTTGGGGAGTTGATGGAGGGAGGAGGGACTGTGTGCTGGGGAGTTGGTGGTGGGTGAGGGAAGGGGGACTGTGTGCTGGGGAGTTGGTGGTATGGGACTGTGTGCTGGGGAGTTGGTGGTGGGGTCTAGTTTCCCATACATTAAAGCCTGTTCAAATCTTATAAAATCCAAGAACAATCATGATTGTACACTCGTGCTCTTCATTCAAAATGTGCAAGTCGTGTTAAGGATCCGCTCACTGTGCTAAAAAAAATATTATCAATCAATACCTGTCAGGCCTGCCTCCCCTCTCTCACCCCATCCATGTGTGTATCAGCCCTGGCTCTGGCCACATAGTCTTCGTCATCTTCATGCCCTGGGGGTTGTCTGTCTGCATCGGGGGTAGGGGCACATTCCGCCTGAGGCAAATGTTGTGCAGCATTGCACATGTCAAGACGTTTTTTCCAACTTTGTCCAGGGCATACATGAGGGCACCTCCAGTGCGATCTAGGCACCTAAATCGTGCCTTCAAAAGTCCAAAAGGGTGTTTAATGCAGATACGTGTCCGGCTGTGGACATGGTTGTAAGGGTGGTCATGTGGTGTTTTTGGGTCATGCACAGGGGTCATCTTCCAGGTGAGCTGCAGATATCCTGAGTCACCTGCATGAGATGGGATGACAACATCAGGCATTTGTACCATGAATGGGTCTGCAGAATCAGAATATTTAGCCATTATGCACAGTGGGTATTCTTGTGAGCAACAGGGCCATGCAATGTGTATGTGTGATGGGTTTATATCCTTCCTATATGATCCTATGCATTATTTGTCATGTGCATGCACCCTGTGTTGTTGAGGTGGCTGATGGTTGACTGCACATAGAATGGCTTCTGTGGCATGAGTGAACTCAGCACTAAAGGTAGGGGGGTGCATGGGCCACTTTTATTCATTATGAATAGGCATGAACTTGCATTTCTGACTTGTAATAGGGTGTAATAATATTCTTTCCAATAATTGTGCAAGGGACACCAGGACCCTTTTCCCCCCGGGTTCCACCTGAACCGCTCCTTGGATATGGTTGGGTCAGTGGTGCATGTAGTCCCACATAATGGGGCTACTGTAATTACTCGCTGATAAGGGAAAGTAGGCATTTGTCTTTTGATGTGCCTGTATCACCAGATGATGATGTATGTTCATTACACCAACAATTTCTTTTTAACAGTTGATACATATTTTAAGGTAGTAATGGGATACTCTCTCTGTGACATTGATGTACATGTTTACTCCTCGGTTTTCATTTCACACAGTAATTTAGGGAATAGGGAGTGGGACCCTCTCAGTTCAGATTCCTATCTGAGGCCCTGGGTAGACGCGCTGTTGGGTGTTGTGGTGTGGATCTGCACTGCAGCACATTAATAGTGCATTATGGTCATTGTGGTCTAATCTGTTGTTGTGTTTGCAGCAGTGTGTGTCCATCTCCATGTGTGGGTTCAGGTGTGGTGGCCATGTGCGTGCACCCTTGGATGCCCCCCATAAATTGTACAGGTGCTGACGGTGCCTCCCATTGGCATCCAATGCTTGCTGTGTCTATACCCCCATGTTTTACTTGTGCTTATACATGCATTTATAGCAGGGTTTGTATTCACCCACTATGCATGTCCGTTGTCCCCTGTGCAACGTGGGATGCATTGACCCGCTAGGCTCTGCCCTGCGACATCACTGGGTGCTGGTGGCACCAGAACCAGCAAAATGGCCGCAAAAAGCCCTATGGGCGCTAAATCCATGAAAATTGCGCCGTGGAACCAGAAAGTTGGCTGCCAATCTACTTTGCCTGTGTCAGTGGTGGAACAGGAGACGACACTACTAAAACTTGCCATTGGGCTGCCCATAGAGTGAACATGGAAACTACATGAAAGGCAGTGCTTCATTGCAAGGAAACCCAGAAGTGCTCTGAAATCCGTTTTTCCTTGCTTGCTGAAATTACAAAATAATAATTCCAAGCATCAGAAAATATCCAACATCCTTGCTGGGTGTTACTCATCACTTTATTTAAATAATCCACATAAGCACACAATGTCAGGAAAAGCAGATTCCATCACAAGAATGTCCACATTAAAAAGTGTGCTGGTCTGTAAAATCTGTCAGAAATGGGTGCAGTACCGCTGGCTGCCTGTGTGACAGCTGTCAGTTAATTACATTGGAAGCTTAACTTGTGTAGTTAAAATCACATGGTTGAAATTAAGTGATTTGCCATTAAAAGCAATATAGGTTGCCACTATTCAATCTCTATGTTTAAAAAGACTGGAATTAGAGACCTGTGTGTCTAGTTTTGAAAATGTAAGTTTATTTTTATCAAAGATACATTTAAACAAGTTGGGTTTTAAAGTGAACTGATACCAGCCAAAGAACTTCAAAGCACATTCCACAGCGTGCCCCAAACAAAAGGTACCTTCCTTCTGCTCTCTGCTCTAGGAACTCTCAGTCAGATGTTAATGAAAAGGGGAGAGGATTTTGCTCTGCTGCCCCTGAGAAAGACAAAGGGTTTCCTTGGCTGAAAAGAATATGCAAATTCAAGTGTCAACAGAAACTCCTGCCAGAGGAAGAGAGGTGGAGATTGCTCTTGACCCACCAAAACTTTGGGGGCGGGACAGACAGTTATGTGTATCCTTAAACCACAAGAAAGTATATTTTTTTAAAAGGACTGACAGAGGACTGTGCAAAATTGTAAAATTTTGTAAAATATAGTGTTGTTAACATGAAGATCCTGGTCACGTTTTGAAACTACTCAGAACTCTGTGCTATGTTCAGGGACATGACTACAGAATTTGTGGTTTTGCAGCAATTGTGATGATGTCAGAAACATGAAACTTCACATGATTATGCCCAGATGTTATGTGCACATATGTGTAAAAATGGGGACAAATCTGGCATTGGGTACGTGACCAAAAGTGCGAAAGAATTGCCAAATCTAGACCCAAGCTCTCACCGTGACGTGGCTCGAATGAATACTTGCTCCAGGAAATATCTGATATAAATATGCCATTGGTATTAAGGTTGTAAAATTGTAAATATGTCTTGTATGAAAAATAGTTTTCATGTGCACAGGTTCTCCCTGGATCATAAAATACAGAGTCATCATGACACCCTGTTTTCTTCTCAAATCAGGGGAGAGGAGAGGAAATACCATAACCAATAGAATATCTTGTGCCTGTGCCTAGTAGAAGTCAGCATACCCACCCTTTTAGAAAATACATAAATAGAGATAGCTTAGGACCTAGAGACACACACACATTCACCCATCATCTGATTGCGGGCGAAGCACTTTGCAAGAGAAATCCATATTCCAGACTCCAGAACTTTGAAAGCAAAAGGGCCCATTTCCAAAGCTGAACCCTTCTCAGCTTGGACTTTTAAAATCCTGAAACCAGATTTTATCCCAAACCTCCAAGGGGAACAAAAAAAAGAACAGCCTGGCTGAGCTGTGTTGCTTTCTTGCTAAGAATTCTGGCCAGAATTCAGAGATCCGACCCAGTAGAGCTGAGCTGTGAACAGATAACAGCGAACCAGAACCAACCCTTCAGAACCAGCCCAATTCCGACTTGCATTGTCCAGAGTGCCTTGCTGAGTGCAGAACCAGAGAGCCTTGAGTCCAGTCCGGTGTGCTAGCAGAATTCCAGTCCAGAAAGTATCCCTGACCAGATCTCTGACGGGTCCATTCCAAACAGTGGTAGTGAGTATCCATAGCATAGGATTGTATCTAGCATATGTATTATCCATAAGTCATCCCTATCCAAACCCACTCTCTTACATCCAGAAATGCATTGTAGAAAATCTTCTTTGGTCTTACCTGAATCTTTCTCTCATCCCTATAGTCCTTTGGTAATAGTAGTGTTAAAACCATCTTTGTGCAAATATATTTGCTGAAGAAAGACAAGCGTCTCGGTGGGCAAAAACCAGACAGAGGCGTCGCTGGGCTGGTGGCTGTGCTATCGTGTAGTTTGTGGCTCCAAAGTCTCCCTAGTGTAAGAAACCTGGTTTGTAATTTTAAAAAGCGCAACCTTGTTTTACAAATTTTGACTCTTTCTGAAAAAAACAACCTCCACAAAAACATTCATAACTTCCTCACCGCGTATGCTAGAAACGGTTTTTCGGCAATCGTGCTTACTGCACGCGGAAAAGTTTGCCGCAAATTTTTCGTTTAGCTCAAATCTATCACGTGTGAAACAGCTGTACATTGCATCCGACCTCAGAATTAAGTTTTCAACTTGCTAGTTACTCAATAATCATTGCTTGTGTTTATCTGAAACTATACAAAGCGGCTCCCACTAGTATTGAATCCATTTTAGTGAATTAATTAAATCAATTTTCTGTGTTTTTACCATTCCATTCAAAGCCACATTCATAACCATTTTGACAAGTTTGCAATCATTCCTGTTTTTTCTGTGTTTGCTGGGGGAAATTGGGATTGGCACTGTATTTGTCAAGTGTGTATTCTTGAAACCTGTTTTCTCTCCTTCCATCTCTTTATACTGCATATTGGTGGGATTGAGTAGTGTGCAGGGGGAAAGAGTGATCATTTGCATTTTGATTGAACCCACACACAGTATTATTCTATGCTGCATTATTTTTTCCTATCAATACTTCGTGTGATTAAAGAGATTTATTGCGACATCACCCCATTGGTGATCATTGTATAAACCATTAAATAGTGTGATTTATATATATTGTGAAAATACCTAAAATAAATCTTTTTAACTTTGCGAAACAGCCTGCTTCCTGGTTCAGTGTGACCGGGGGGGATTCAAAGGGAGGGGTGTGATGTAAGGGTACATCATTCAGAAATAAAAGAACTTCTAGGCATAAATAAATAATTAAGGGTTCCAGCTGTGCATCACACGCTAGGCATTGACTTAGGTGGAGTGCCGGGTTGAAATCACTTACAGGATTGGGGGCTCGTCACAAGATTTCTGAATTAGACATACCACTTGTGAAAGTCTAATATAGTGTGCTAACTTACGGGGTACATAATCCCTGTTGGGCTACCATGCTGTGTTACACTGTGAAAAGCACCCCTCAATAGGAACGCTCTAAGGAATCGGTCTGTTTTGCAAAAACACCTGTAAATCAGAAAGGAAATCAATATTTCCAGAATGGCAACCTCGTAGAGATCAATATGGCTAAAGAACACCTAATGCATACATTATTTGTAAGGGGTGAATGGACAGAGCAGGATCAGAATGTGTGGTTGCAGGCAATCACAGAACAGACCACTGCAACAGGGTTAGACATATGGCAAGATCAGGGTCCATTATATGTGGCCCTGAGTGAACTGTATATGGCCCCTAAGGTAAATGAAGAGCAAAGCAAGATTGCCAAAATAGCGGTACATTTGTACCTCCATATTGGAGCAATACAGGACAAATATGCCGAGGGCCAAGATCTGGCAAACAAGCAACTGCAGGCATTAGAAAAGGCCCAAAGTGATCTGGACTCTGTAGAGCAGAGGCTACAGAGGAGCCATGAACCAGAAAATGAAAGTAGGCAGTACCTAACCAAAATAAAAGAAGACATGGGTATCCTGCAGCAGGAGAAGGTAGAACAGGACACCAGAATGCTGGCCTTGCAGAAGGAGTAACAAGAAAGTTTGGACTCGCTACTGCAGAGCCAGAAAAAGCTAGAACAGCAAATACATTTCAACAGGGCATGCACAGAGCAGGTAGTTACCCTGACAAACCGCCTAGGCCAAGAAAAAGAAGAGAATAATAACCTAATTCTCAAAGACCTGGACACCCAGGCAGAATTTGATGAAGAGTGCCAGCTGGTACGCTCCAAAGACAGAGGGACGACCTGGCTGCACAGAGGCAATCTCTTTTTCAGGAAAGGGACACCCTAGGCCAGGAGGTCAGTTACTTAAAAGAGAAGATATAAGAAAATCACCTGGCCCTTCAGGGACTGGGTAAACTCCAAAAAGACAATGGAAAATTGTTAGAGCATGCCAGGAGGGTGGAAGATGCTCTAGCAAGGAAGGAACAGTCCAGTATGGACGGGACTCAGGAGGTAACCCTCCTGCAGCAAAAACTGGCCCTGTACTCTAAAATGATACAGGAAGCACGGAGAGACAATGAGGCTCTGTGTGAGAAAAATGACAGGTTCCACAGACCGGTAGCTATGCAAGAGCAATTGATAGAAACTAGCAAGGCCTTGATAGAGGAACAGAAAGCTCAGGTTCTTGCATGGCAACAGGGAGCAGGGGCTGAGAGAGATGAGGTTCTCTGGGAAAGGGAAACACCTGAGCATAACCTCAGGAACGCTAGTACCAGAGGCCATCATCTCTTCCAATCCCTGGATTCTGCCACCCCCGTGTCCACTGGCGCACATGAGCCAAGGGCCACGGGGATGGCGGACTTCAATCCGATAAGGAATATGGGGCTCATAGACCAGCACCTCCCAGGAATGGATGGGTGGGCATCTTGGTATGGGTTCCCAAGTACTGTAAAATTTAGTGGGGAGCTCCATAAGAGTAGGCCCACTAAGGGCATCCTGAAAACCTCTGCCCAGCTAGGACAGTGGGGGGGGGTACTCATCAAATCATGGCAGCAAGGAGGAATCAGAAGACTCCTCTGAGTGCCCCAGGACACAGGAAACTAGGCCCCCACATTCTGCCAGCCATTCCCAGGCTTGCAGAATCCGGGAGAGCCTAGAAGACCAGACGGGCACCTCTGGTAGCAGTGCCTCTGAGTCAGAAGAGGAGTGGACTAGGGTCAACCGAACCAAAAAGGCCAGTAAGGTAAGAAGGGCATTGCTCAAGGATCCCCTAAAGCAAATCAAAGCGATAAGGAGCGTCATCACGCCCTATCATAAGAACGCAAAGTATTCAATTTGGGAGCACCTAGAGCTCTTTCAACACAGGATGGAAACTTTCCATTTGAAGGACAGCAAAAGCTGTATTCAGTATGTGAAATGGACCTTCTCTCCAGAGTACTCCAGCTTCTTTACCTATGGGGCGGCCATCTTGAAACATATTTCTGTGCACAGAAATCCTCAGGAGGCTCGCAAGGCAGCTTACAACTTGCAATGTGGGGACGATCAGGCTCCACAAGAATTTGTTCAGCAATTAAAGTGTGCCTTTACGCAGACCACTAGAAGGGTGCGCACTGACAGCAAAGAGTTTGTGAATACTTTTTTCCACGCTCTCCCCAAGTACATCATGACCCAGCTAGTGAGAGACTTTCATGAGAAAAGATCACTAGACTGGGTCATCCTCGGGAGGCTCGCAAGGCAGCCTACAACTTGCAATGTGGGGAAGATCAGGCTCCACAAGAATTTGTTCAGCAATTAAAGTGTGCCTTTACGCAGACCACTAGAAGGGTGCGCACTGACAGCAAAGAGTTTGTGAATACTTTTTTCCACGCTCTCCCCAAGTACATCATGACCCAGCTAGTGAGAGACTTTCATGAGAAAAGATCACTAGACTGGGTCATTGAACAGGCCACATGAATTTATGAGGTGCAAAAGCCCATAGAAAACAAAAATACTCCAAAAAGCCCCAAACCAACCAACACCCCTGCTGCTGCTAAGGTGGCAGAGGTGAAGGTTGCCCCCATTTTAGATTTGGAGATGGGGGGGGCCTAAAAACCTGCCTGCACAGAATCAGAGCCGTCCCAAGCCCAGAAGGCCCTCGGGCCAATCACAGTCAGGGAGCCAGGGAGGAAATCCCACAAATGGGACCCCTAACTCTCCTGACTACATCAGCCCCCGCTACAAGGGGAATAGACCCATCCTGGGTTATGTGTGGACTCCTTTAGCCCAAGGGGGGGGATCCAACCAAACAGCAGCTAACCCAGGGAACTTCCCTCCTCACTTCCCCCAGGAGGGCAGTAACCCCCCAAATACTGGACAAAACTTTCTTCCAAGGTACCTGCAAAACTTTCAACCCCAAAACAATCCATCCTTCTTTCCCCACTTTCCTGAGCCCAGACAACCTAATCCAGGAAAGGGGAGGCCAAGGGGGGAGGGGTACCCAAACTTCATTAACCCGGGGTATTTTGGAAGAAGGGATAGCTACCCTTCCCGGGATCAGCCCAGGGGAGACAACTAGAGCGCCAGGTCCAAAACATGGCACAGGATCTGGGTCGCATGCTGAGGGCTCTACAGAACCCTCAGATGAGCATGCCAGCGCAGAATGCCTCAAACTCTGGACCTGGTGCTCCAGAACAATGAAGGGGGAAGAACCCCGACAATCCACTGGTTCCCAGGGAGGAGGCACAAGGGGAAGGGGGGTGTAAAGCCTTGGAGGAAGCTTCGTTCACCACTTGTCAAAAGCTCCTGGAAACCCAGGAACCGGAACCAAAATCTCCTGCCCCTGAAAGTCTAGAACCCAAGGAGCAGAGGGGGGTCAGGAGAAATAAAGAACCCAAAAAGACCCATTTTGAGGAGGAGGTACAAATCTTCCAGTTTGAAGGAGAAGGGTCCTCAGAGGATTCTGGGGAAAGGATCTTCTCCTTCAGAGATGGGAGAACTCCTCCCAAAGAAAAATGGGTCCCAAAGGATCCAAATCCAGACTGGGTAGATGTGGGGACTGAGCTAGCGCCGCCCATCATCCAACCCCAGAATCAACAGCAGGAAAATCCCCTGGATCAAACCCATCCTGGTAACTGCCTCCAAAAAGGGGGAGGGGCAGTCCAGAACCAGAACCAGGGGAACCCAAAACATCTCTCATATCTAGCTGTCACCTTTTCTTTTCAGATTCCCAAGACTCCCAACAGAATTCTGCCCAAACCACCCCTCTATCAGTGTCCAAAACTAAGAAATTAACCCACCAGTTGTCCAAAAATGTACATTATCTGTGCCCCCTTGAGGAGAAGGAGGGAAGATTCTATGCCCCGGTCCAAATACAGGGGCAGTGTACAATTTTGGCACTGGTGGACACTGGATCCCAAGCTACACACTTCTGTCAAAAAGGGCCTTTGATAAACTGAATTCGGGAAGGGGGGAAAATTACCAAATTCCTCTCACCCTTCTTCCTGGACAACTTCAGAACTTTGACGGGAAGGAAATTCATGTTGAGGGGACTGCGGATTTGGACATTAAAATTGGGCGACACAAGGTGAAGCACCCGGTCATAGTTGTAACTCCAGAGGGCACCCGTTGTTTACTAGGGAATGACCTCCTGCGAAGGTTGTCACCCCTAATAGATTGTGTAAACAAGGTCCTCTGCACCCAGACTAGCCAACCAATAAAATTAAGAGTGTCAGTCAGTCACACAAATTTATTCGGCCTGAAAAGGCCATCAGAGTACATCTTAATAATACACTGCTAAAATATAATTACAATAAACAAGGCAAAAAAGGAAAAACATATCCAAGCAACAGCAAAAGGCTGCACCCCATCTAGAGTGCTACCCGGCAGATCTTTTAACCAATAATCAGAAACCGCCGTCTCCTTGACCCTCCCATCTCCCAAACTGTCTCGGGCCCAAGGGAGTCAGATTTGCCCTTGAAAGGGGGCTGTTGCTTGAGGGGTTACCCATGGATCTCACACTAACAGGGATGATAGTAGAGCTGACCATGATGCCAGATTCCCACGGGCGCCCTCGGCCATTGCATTTTTCCAAAACCTCCCTTGCCAAATCTGCGTCCCCAAAGACCAGTCTGACAATGTCCGTTTTAGCTGCATATTTGGACAGTCTAGTGCACTCTAACAAAGAGCCCGTTGACACAAACCCACACTCCCCTACAGCCCGTAACCAGTGACATTTGTTCCGCAGGGCGTCCCTTGGTTCTCTTTTATCCGTGGGTAGTTTAGGGACTCCCTCAAGGAACACCGTGAAACTGCAACGGCCTTGATGGATAGGGTGCCCGGGCGTAGACCTCTCCCGCCCAAGGATTGACACACCAGTCCCCCTCCCCACAGAGTGCATGTTATGCTGGACTCTCCCAGAAAAATTCTGTATTGGTGGTGGCTCGATAGTTGTAGACCCATATGGCTCCCTCCGAGGGGGTGGGACTGGGGGATAGGCCGCCCCTAATTGGCTCCTTTTAGAATGGGGGATCTTATCCACGGGGCAGGGGGCGGGCAGGGGTACGAGGAATACAACCCTTTGTTAGAGACTGGGTTCAGACCGCCGGGCCCTGTCCCCGCTGAGGCCCCTCCTCTCCTCCCTGCACCACCCTCCCCCCGGACCCTCAGCACCTCCTTGGTCAGAACCAGTAGGAGGTTTTTGATCTCCACCAGCCCGGAGAGCAGGAGTTGACAGGGACAGCTAGGCAGATCAACGCGCACAGTAGAAAGTGGGGCTGGAGAACATTGGGCTCCTATTGAGGGGGGTCAGGAGCCCGGAGAGGGCTGAACCGTAAAAAGGAGCTAACCCCCATAGGGGCATCAGACGCGGGCTTGCTCCCATTGCAGGAAGGGGGGCTAGTTTTCGCTGTCTTACCCAGGCCAAAGTTGCCCACCGCCCTGAGGTCCGGAGTCAGAGGAGCAGAGGCAGACAGTGGGTGGGCTTCTGGGAGAACCACTGTCGACTGCGGGACTGATATGACAGGGTTAAGACCAGAGGGTGGGTGGGGAGGTTCCAGCCCCTGGGATGAGGCCAACGGTGGGGCCAATACGGCGTGTCCTGTAGGCAGCTTGGAAATACCCAATGAAATCCTCTCACATCCAGTGGCCAGAGTATCCAGAAGAACGGCGGTAGCTATACGGTCAACGTTCCCTCCAGGGGTTAAGAGGTTAACCGAGGGCACATGTTCATCCAAAAATTGGCTTGGCTGGGCAGGAATGACGCGAGAAGCAACAAAACCACATGTGATCCCAGAGGACTGTAGAAGGGCTGTGGGGCTGTAGATGCGTGGTAGAAGGGTGCAGGGCAGCTTGGATGTAAGGCCCCAGACTGTCAACCAGGTTAGTTTAAACGGCACATGCCACATGGTTGAGCAAAGATCTGACCAAGTAGAATTTCACTTCCAAAATAACCAAATGCCAGACGTGACAGTAATAGCAGTAGGATAACAAACTGGTGAAGGGGGGTCCTCTCTATTTCTGAAAATCAACCTTCCTTCCAGTCTAAGGTGGCATTCCAACACTCTGAAATGCTTTACAACTTCACAATCAGAAATTCCCACTCCTATAGTCCAGAAAGATGAAAAATCAGCTCAAAGCCTGGCTGATATTCAGCAACCTGGAGAGCAGTTGTTCATCCCTATTCAGTTAAATGAAGGGAAGGACTGTGTTTTCGCCCGAGTGTGTGTAAACAATGGTAAGAGCTTCATCAGCAAAACCATGTTCCGCCAACTCCCAAAAGATCCAGCCATTCCCACATTTAAACTGATGGACAAATGGGAAATGGATGTGGAAACACCCAATTCCAAACACCTCCTGCCAAGCAGGTGTATGCTCAAAATCTCCATAGGCAACAAGAGCATAGTCCATAATTGTTGGGTCATGCGAGACGTCACGGCTGCCTTTTATTTAGGCAGTGAAATTCTCAATCGCTTTGCCATTAGTTTGGACCTAATAAATTTCAAAGCTTGATCCCGATTAGCGGATAATCCCATGGGCTTTGATGACCCAGAGAAAGCATTTAGGTCAGCTCAACTGCTGCCTTATGCAGTTGAAATTCAGATTGGAGAGGAAGTCACCATCCCAGAAAGGACCCGACAATTCTCACTGCAAGTGAAAGTTAAAAGAGGACAGAAATTGAAAAACCCTGACGCCTATGTTCATCTGAATGCTTACTTCCAACAGCAAGGGTTGGGGTGAACCCAGCACCACTAGTCAATATAGAACATGACACCATTCCAATAGAGGTGGATAACAGTGACTTAAAGAGTATCACTCTAGCCGCAGGCACCATTATTGGAATGGTGGTTGATGACCGACATTTCTCCATAGATTTAGGTAATAAACTGTTAGGACCCATCCCCAAGGACTGTTTTGACAATGACAACACAACACCAGACAGGGTCTTTACCCGGCATGGGGGGAATTTCCTGGTATACACTTCCTGCCCTTATGGTAAGGAAGATGTGACTTGTGACTTCAGGGGGGATGAGGTGATATTCCAAGTCCGCAAGGACTGCGTTCCCCACCTGAAGCAACCAGTCCAAATAAGCACTTTGACCAGAGACTTCTCCACCCAGCTGGAGGAGGCCGCTGAGATAGCAAAACCGGAAGTCTTTCCAGGCTTCATGCAGATGGTTGAAGAGAGGGTCAACCTAGCTGATGCCTGTGAGACTCTGGGGCAAAAGCAAAAATTGAGACAAGTTTTCTTGGATTTTCAAGATCTCTTTGCGGTGGACTCATACGACTGGGGTCGCACCGACATCTACACAACAACAATTCCCCTGGACCCATGCATGACTCCAGTGTTTTTGAAGCAATGTTGCTTGCCTCTCGCTTCAATGGAGTCCCTTATTGAAATAATTAAGAACCTTGAGTCCCGTGGGATAATCCGTCCAGTCCACAGCACCTTCAATAATCCGGTGCAGGGGATTTTGAAGCCAAACGGCCAGTGGAGACTCTGTGCCAACCTAAGGGAGCTCA
Organism: Ambystoma mexicanum; assembly: GCF_040938575.1. Lineage (NCBI taxonomy): Eukaryota > Metazoa > Chordata > Amphibia > Caudata > Ambystomatidae > Ambystoma > Ambystoma mexicanum. The sequence goes on from NC_090928.1 coordinate 746,338,159, forward strand.
ACAAACAGGTCCATACTTCCCGATTGCCTCTTCCCTACATAGACCAAGGGCTGGCCCAGATCCAGTTGTCAAAGGTATTCACTGCCATTGACCTGACCAATGGGTACTGGACTGTACCTGTCAGTAGGGAGGACCAATACAAGCTGGCTTTCACCTTCGGGGGGCAGCAGTACACATGGACCCAGACTCCCTTCGGATATATCAACTCCGGCAATGAATTTAACATTCTTCTACATAAGGCCATGCCCGACCTGGGTGAAAGGGGTAACCTGGCCTATGTAGATGATGTTTTAGTCAAACGCTCAACTTTGGAGGAACACATAGTGGAGATTCGTTATGTTCTGACACAGCTGAGGGCTGCCGGAGCAAAACGTTCCTTTCAAAAGGCACAGTGGTGTAGAACCCGCGTACATTTCTTGGGGCATGAGATTACTCCTACGGGTCTTTGTCCCCAGGAAAAGAAAGTGGAAGCACTCCAGAAATTAAAAGACCCCACAACTAAGGAGCCTCCTTGGACTGACTAATTACAGCAGAAAGTTCATTGAGGACTACGCAGAGATCACAAGACCCCTGATACATCTTTTGAAGGGGGGTCAAGTGGGAGTGGGGTCTGGAACAAGCCGAGGCAGTAAGACAACTCAAAAGAAGCCTCTCACAAGTGCCTTGCCTAGATTACCCTGTCAAAAACAAGGAGTTCTTCTTGGAGACGGGGTTCTCAAATACATGCTTGACTGCAGTATTATATGAAAAGCATGACAATGTCAATAAAGTAATCTCCTATGCAAGTAAAACTTTATCCTCTGTGGAGGAAAAATTCAACGATTGTGAGAAGGCACTCCTGGCAACGGTGTGGGCATTGAAGAATTACCGCCCGTTTATCCAGGGGGAACACATCATAGTGGAGACTCCACACCAGCCTCTGCAACATCTCTAAAGTGACAGAATCTGGGCCTGAAATGTGAGTAAATCCTGAATTACTTCCTGGATTCTGTCAATGCAAGGCTTTCCTCTGGAGGTCAGATATGGCCAAAACAAGAAGAGTCCCCTCGCGCAAGGTCTGGCTGACTTGCATGATTGTGCCAGAGAAAAATGTCTTGAGGACGAAAGTCTTAAAATCAAGGACAAAATGGAGGCATACCTTAATTCCCCACACAAAGTCTTTGAAGAAGACAAGTGTGAGGGAATGCCCACTGTCTATGTAGATGGATGATCCTACCATGTTGACAACAACGGGGAAAAAGAACTTGTGGCCGGCGTAGGGAATGCAAGGGTGAATGAGACCCCAGAACCCTCCGCTAGGTACAAGATTGGTCCCCGAAGTAGTCAAGTGGCAGAGTTGATGGCTGTGCATCAAGCCAACCTCACTGCTGTCCAACACCAACTCCACGAACTGGTCATAATCACAGACTCAGATTATGTACAGAAAGGGTTCGTGGGGCACCTGGTTAACTGGAAAACCAGAGGCATGTTATGTGCTAATAAACCATTGAAACATGGAAAATTAATTCAAAACATTGATGATCTGGTCACCTCAAATGGGATGACCATCTACTGGAAAAAGATCAAGGGTCATTCTAAAGTAGAGCAACCAGACAAAACTGGAAATGACCTGGCTGAGCAGCTGGTCAAAACCGGAGCCATTCAAGGGGATCTACTTGAGATTGAGTGCCTGTTGGGGGAAATCCAGGTCACTGCTATCACTAGGTCCCAGACAAATGCTCACAATGAACTCTCAACTGCACAATGGAGTAAGGAGACACCAGATGCTGATTTTAATGTGGCTCAAAAAGGGGATCCAATAATTGGTAAGTTTTATCAACACATTGAAGACCTTGAGAACTTTCCCCTGACGGATACCAATTACATGGGGAAAGAGGACCTCAGAGTGTTGATGAAATGTCCAAAAATGTTCTGAATCCAAGACGGTTTGTTGGTGAGGAGATCCCTAGCTGGCCATGATCAGTGGGTGGTCCCTACCACATACCTCATTCCGAAGCCTGATGTTAAGTCACGCCCATGATACAGCCACAGCCGATCATAGGGGGTTTCATACAACACTTGAAATCTTAAGAGAGGTTGCATACTGGCCACACATGGGGCAGGACCTCGACCAATACTTGAAGGGGTGTCGTGTGTGCACAATTTCAGCCAACATCCCTCACACACTGTGCGCCTCTCCAAAAGAGGGGGATGACACTGCCATGGTCAGATTTGCAAGTCGATTTTATCGGGCCCTTGATTCGCTCCTCTAGGGGGAACAAGTACATGTTGACCGTGACATGCTTGTTCACTAAATGGGTGAAATGTCTCCCGGCCCCAAATTGCAAGGCAGGAACAGCAGCTGCCCTGATGATCAACCACATCTTCTCGCGTTTTGGACTACCCCAAAGGATCGAGTCAGACCGAGGTAGCAACTTCACTAGCGAAGAAATGACAAAGATGTGGGAGATACTTGGGGTCAAAAGGAAATTACAGATTGCCTACCGGGTAGCCTCTAGTGGTGCAGTGGAGAGATACAACAAGACAATTGTGACCACATTAAAAAGTTTGTGGCAGATTCTGGGCCAAGTTGGGATATTCGATTACCTCTTGTCCTGATCGCCATCAGATCTACCCTTTGTTCTGCAACTAAAATGTCACTGTTTGAGCTGATGACAGGAAGCAGGATGGTGCTACCCCAGCATCTGCTCTACAGAACTCAAGAGCAGATTTTGATCAATGCCTCCACAACTCATGAGTATGTTGAAAATCTGAGAAAACACCTTCCACATGCTTTTGCCTATGCTCAGGAAATCTAGAGAGATCGGCAGACAGCATGAAGACCCACTATGACTTAAAGACTACTAGAAAAGAATACCATGTAGGAGACCGGGTCTACTTATGCAATTTCCAAAGGAACCAGGCCAACAGCGCACCTTTTTGCCTAGCTGGAGGGGTCCTTTTGAAATTGTAGACAAAATCTCACAAGTCGCCTACAAAATCTGCATCCCCAAAGGCAGTTTGGCAGAGGGGGAAGATAACTGGGTCAATGTCAACCAACTGAAGTGTTGCCATCCTAGTCACACTCTGCAGCAACTAGAGGATTCTCCTGAGACCTCAGAGGGGGTCACTCCAGCTCCCTAGAATTCTAACTATAAAAATGATTCCATCTATATAATCAATAAATTGCCAATAGAAAAATTGTTTCCCAAATGTATGTATCTGCCCCACTACATAAATAGTGGTGGGGAAATGTCTACAAATATGCTTTTGCATTGTCATCCTAGAATTGGAAACCATGGAGACTAAAACCAAGGAGGACCACCCATGGACCGGAAGGAAAGATCCAAAGGAGCCTGGGGTATCGCTCCATACTCTCATCAGGAATTGGTGAGGAGAACCGGTCGATCCACCACTGATGGGAGAAGCTGATGAATTTTGACATTTGGACCATAAAGAAAAGAAACTGATCATCTCAATCTCGCGACTTCTATTGATGGACGGTCAAAGCCAAATCGCGAGGGGGGTCATGTGGGATGCATTGACCCACTAGGCTCTGCCCTTCGACATCACTGGGTGCTGGTGGCACCAGAACCAGCGAAATGGCCGCAAAAAGCCCTATGCGCGCTAAACCCATGAAAATTGTGCTGTAAAACCAGAAAGTTGGCTGCCAATCTACTTTGCCTGTGTCATTGGTGGAACAGGAGACCCCACTACTAAAACTTGTCATAGGGCTGCCCATAGAGTGAAAATGGAAACTACATGAAAGGCAATGCTTCATTGCAAGGAAACCCAGAAGTGCTCTGAAATCCGTTTTTCCTTGCTTGCTGAAATTACAAAATAATGATTCCAAGCATCAGAAAATATCCAACATCCTTGCTGGGTGTTACTCATCACTTTATTTAAAGAATCCACATAAGCACACAATCTCAGGGAAAGCAGATTCCATCACAAGAATATCCACTTTAAAAAGTCTGCTGGTCTGTAAAATCTGTCAGAAATGGGCGCAGTACCACTGGCTGCCTGTGTGACAGCTGTCAGTTAATTACATTGGAAGCTTAATTTGTGTAGTTAAAATCACATGGTTGAAATTAAGTGATTTGCCATCAAAAGCAATATAGGTTGCCACTATTCAATCTCTATGTTTAAAAAGACTGGAATTAGAGATATGTGTGTCTATTTTTGAAAATGTAAGTTCATTTTTATCAAAGATACATTAAAACAAGTTGGGTTCAACTTCAAAGCACATTCCACAGCGTGACCCAAACAAAAGGTACCTTCCTTCTGCTCTCTGCCCCAAGAACTCTCAGTCAGATGTTAATGAAAATGGGAAGGGATATTGCTCTGCTGCCCCTGAGAGAGACTAAGGGTTTCCTTGGCTGAAAAGAATATGCGAATTCAAGTGTCAACAGAAACTCCTGCCAGAGGAAGAGAGGCGGAGATTGCTCTTGACCCACCAAAACTTTGGGGGCGGGATAGACAGTTATGTGTATCCTTAAACCACAAGAAAGTATATTTTTTTAAAAGGACTGACAGAGAGGACTGTGCAAAATTGTAAAAATTTGTAAAAATATAGTGTTGTTAACATGAAAATCCTGGTCACGTTTTGAAACTACTCAGAACTCTGTGCTATGTTCAGGGACATGACTACAGAATTTGTGGTTTTTTAGCAATTGTGATGATGCCAGAAACATGAAACTTCACATGATTATGCCCAGATGTCATGCGCACATATGTGTAAAAATGGGGACAAATCTGACATTGGGTACCCGACCAAAAGTGCGAAAAATTGCCAAATCTAGATCCAAGCTCTCACCGTGAAGGGGCTTGGATGAATACTTGCTCCAACAAATATCTGATATAAATATGCCATTGGTATTAAGGTTGTAAAATTGTAAATATGTCTTGTATGAAAAATAGATTTCATGTGCAGAAACAAAGGGAGGTTCTCCCTGGATCATAAAATACAGCGTCATCATGACAGCCTGTTTTCTTCTCAAATCAGGGGAGAGGAAATACCCTAACCAATTGAATATCTAGGGGGTGTGCCTAGTAGAAGTCAGCATACCCACCCTTTTAGAAAATACATAAATAGAGATAGCTTAGGACCTAGAGACACACACACATTCACCCACCATCTGATTGCTGGCGAAGCACTTTGCAAGAGAAATCCATATTCCAGACTCCAGAACTTTGAAAGTAAAAAGGCCCATTTCCAAAGCTGAACCCTTCTCAGCTTGGTCTTTTAAAATCCTGAAACCAGATTTTACCCCAGACCTCCAAGAGGAACAAAAAAAAAGAACAGCCTGGCTGAGCTGTGCTACTTTCTTGCTAAGAATTCTTGCCAGAATTCAGAGATCCGACCCAGTAGAGCTGAGCTGTGAACAGATAGCAGCGAACCAGAACCAACCCGTCAGATCCAGCCCAATTCCGCCGTGCAATGTGCAGAGTGCCGTGCTGAGTGCAGAACCAGAGTGCCTTGAGTCCAGTCCGGTTTGCTAGCAGAATTCCAGTCCAGAAAGTATCCCTGACCAGATCTCTGACGGGTCCATTCCAAACAGTGGTAGTGAGTATCCATAGCATAGGATTGTTTCTAGCATATGTATTATCCATTAGTCATCCCTATCCAAACCCACTCTCTTATATCCAGAACTGCATTGTAGAAAATCTTTGGTCTTACCTGAATCTTTCTCTCATCCCTATAGTCCTTTGGTAATAGTAGTGTTAAAACCATCTTTGCACTAATATATCTGCTGAAGAAAGACAAGCGTCTCAACGGGCAAAAACCAGACAGAGGCGTCGCTGGGCTGGTGGCTGTGCTGTCGTGTAGTTTGTGGCTTCATAGTCTCCCTAGTGTAAGAAACCTGGTTTGTAATTTTAAAACTTTGTTTTACACATTTTTGCTCTTTCTGAAAAAAACGACCTCCACAAAAACCTTCATAACTTCCTCACAGCGTATGCTAAAAAACGTTTTTTCGGCAATCGCGCTTACTGCACGCGGAAAAGTTTGCTGCAAATTTTTCGTTTGGCTCAAATCTATCACGTGTGAAACAGCTGTACATTGCATCCGACCTCAGAATTAAGTTTTCAACTTGCTAGTTACTCAATAATCATTGCTAGTGTTTACCTGAAACTATACAAAGCGGCTCCCACTAGTATTGAATCCATTTTAGTGAATGAATGAAATCCATTTTCCTTGTTTTTACCATTCCATTCAAAACCACATTAATAACCATTTTGACAAGTTTGCAATCATTCCTGTTTTTCTCTGTGTTTGCTGGGGGAAATTGAGATTGGCACTGTATTTGTCGAGTGTGTATTCCTGAAACCTGTTTTCTCTCCTTCCATCTCTTTATACTGCATATTGGTGGGATTGAGTAGTGTGCAGGGGGAAAGAGTGATCATTTGCATTCTGATTGAACCCACACACAGTATGATTCTATGCTGCATTTTTTTTCCTATCAATACTCTGTGTGATTAAAGAGATTTATTGCGACATCACCCCATTGGTGATCATTGTATAAACCATTAAATAGTGTGATATATATATATTGTGACAATGCCTAAAATAAATCTTTTTAACTTTGCAAAACAGCCTGCTTCCTGGTTCAGTGTGACCGGGGGGCAGGGGGATTCAAAGAGAGGGGCGTGATATAAGGGTACATCATTCAGAAATAAAAGGACTTATAGACATAAATAAATAATTAAGGGTTCCAGCTGTGAATCACACGCTAGGCATTGCCGGGTTGAAATCACTTACAGCAACTCCATGTAGACTGGCAGTGTGCTGTTGCGTAGCACCATGGAATCGTGGGTGGATCCAAGGTAGCGGGCACAGCAGTGGCTGATCTTTAGGTCAGGCCCACAGGTCATCTGCACATTCAAAGAATGATAGTGCTTGCAGTTCCGAAAGACTGCCTCATGGGCTTGGGGTGCAACCAATGCAACATGGGGGCAGTCGATAGTTGCAATGACGTTGGGTACTTGTGCAATAGCATAGAAGTGTGCCTTGATGTCATTCACTTGGGCCTGGGTGGTGGGCAGTGCCATCTGCAGGTTGGCATGTTGCAGCACGGCTTCCAGCACCTGGTCCAGGATTGCACTGAATGTCGACTGGGTCATGCCATGCGTCACGGCCACAGAGTGCTGGAAGGTGTCCATCCCCAAGAATTGCATGACTGCCACCAGCTTGACTAGTGGGGGCACGGCTGTGCGGATGGCAATCCTGCTCCCAATGTCTTTTTGAATTGTGGCCAGCAGCTCAGTGATGGTCCCCCGATCAAACCGGTACTCTGTTACTAACTGGGTGTCACTGAGGGCCCAGGGTGATAGCCTGACCCTGGGGATGGGTGCATGCCTTGCTGGTGCTGGTCTCCATATCCTCCTCCTCATCCTCATTCCACCCCTCAAGTGATGCCTGTGCCCTGCCCTGGTTGTTCAGCATCTGTAGCTCCAGGCGCAGCATGTGGACCTGCATGTCAAAGCGGCCAGCAGAGAATGGCAGCATGGTGTTGGAAAGTGTGTTTGAGGCCTGGGTGGGTCTTATGTAGCCCTTTGGTGTGCATTGTATGCACCTGTGAATTTATTCCTGGCACCTGGGTTCATTTACCTCCAGTTGGAGGTAATTCCAGCAGTATTATTGATAGTTTTCGGCTGGTAATTCTGCTGGAAATTGAGTTGTGATAGGTCTGTAATAACGCTCTGTGTTGACGGCGGGATTCCCGTCTGCTGTAATACCGTCGGCTGTAATAATGCTGGCTGTATTAACGCCGGCTAATTTTGCAGGGTCCTGATCGGGCAGAGCTGTATTACAGGCAGTAATACCGTTAAGGCTGCATTTAAAGGCTGCCACCCAAATCGTGATGAAGCCCAATGTCTGCTGCATGTTTTAGCAACTGTAACGGAAATTATCACGGATGTGTAAATTATATTTTATTTACCACATTTATTTGTTTTTTAATCATTTAGGGTGTTACGAATAACTTGAAAATGAAGTTTTTTATGAAGTGCTTCCAATGATACAAACTGTTGTTATTGTTTATATTCCTGCTGTCAATTGAAGCCTCAATAAAATGGTCAACCTAGTAAAAGAAATAGTGCAATATTGGATATTGTGTGAGGTTTAACTTTTCTTGTTAAACATTTATTTCGTTCACTTGGTGACTACACAGGTCAGTCATGCAGTATGGACAACGTAACAGTACCACTACACCCCTGAATTAAGTGCAAGCATATCCCATCAATTTCTGCTGATCTGTCCTTGCCTGTCTCACTGTCTCTCTCAGAACGATCTCCGAGGTACTGGCGAAAATGGGACCATATATCTTTAGGCCTACTTCTCGGGGGAACAAGTGTCCCCTAGAACTCTTCTGAGTCATTAGCAATGTTACATCGTGAAGCCATTCATCAATTGGTGGTCAATATAAAGTCCATCCCAGCAATTTATGTTTTCTGGCTAACAACTGTCCCAAATTCAGGAACCTATACTTTTCCTCAGCCATTTTACCTATGAAACTTAGCACACACACCTGTGGCGAAAAAATTACCTGCTGTCTGACCACTTCACACAGTATAGCACATACCCCCACCCAATAAGTGGTTAATCTTCGACGTGCATGCAGATTACATTTCACCCCTATGTCCCTGCTCGGGACCTCCGCTCCGTTGATGCCTGTTTGGTCTCAATCCCTCATGTTACATTTTCTTGTATCAGAAGTCAAGCTTTTTCCATAGCTTGCTGTATTTTGGAACTCTCTAGCTTTGTCATTTCCTACGACGGCTAACCACCTGGTATTCAGCCGATTCTTAAAGTCTTATTTGTTTTAAATTTGTCTCATTTTTTTCTGCTTCTCTTATCCATTTGCTTCCAGCACCAAGATTCCTCTGGATGGATATTGCCATCTACAAATGTTAATAACATAACATAACATCTTGACATGTTATCAAATTAGCAATTGCAGCCTTGTCCAAACATTTCGCATTGCCATTGACCAAAAATACAGTGCAACCATTATGAACCAGAGTGATTTATATGTCCTCCATAAGGTCGTGAGAGATCCTGAGGGTGCCTAATGCCCTGGGATTAGAACCTTGGCTTGAATGAACTTAATTGCCTCATCTGGGGGGTGAAAAATGAAATGCTTTCATTAAATTCAAAGTGGAGCCTCTTATGGTACAGCATAGCATACTGAATATTGCGTTCACAAAGTAGTTTTTTCACACCCATACATTGTCGCGTTCTTGTTGGACTGACACTGACAAGTCTGGAAACAAACAAACTACCTGAGACCCCAGCTGCAACTCTTGCTTGAACCTTGCCAGCTTCAACAGGATGTCTCTGTCCCAGTATCTTAGGATTTTAGCTATAATCGGTCACAGGTAGTCTTCCGGGTTGGGCTTCATGACAAGCGCTTTGTGCTCTTTGAACTGCAAAAAAGAGAGAGAGATATGGATTATCCATTAGCTTCCTGAGAAGCACCGCAACTTCCTGCTTCATAATGCCAGATAGAGCAGACTCTGGGACCCCCATTATTCACACATTGTTCCTGCAGGATTGCAATTCCAAGTCATCACATTTTGATTTGACAAACTTAATTTCTTTCACTAGGGTGCTCACCGTGATTTGCAGTTCATGCACATTATCTTCAGTCACTCTAATTCTCTCATCTGCTTCATTGATACGCTGGACTTCTTTAGCAACTTGTGCCCGAATGGTGGTGACTTTAATTGTGATGTCATCCAACTTTTTGTTCACAGATGCGAATCCCTTTTGCATAGTTTCTAGCATCCATTGCAATCCAGAGGACTCAGTCTCTGGCTGTGTCTCTGAAGTTGCGGGACACTGCTGCTGTAGTTCCCCCATGTATCGGTGGGTGGTTTTGGTGAACCTGTCCAAACTGCCATTCTTTTGCCTCCACCGGCAACTTTCATATTGATTTAACAACTCCAAAAGGACAGGGGACAGTTGATCTCCTCCCCTTATTGGGTGCCCGTTGCCGGGTCTATATGCAAGCTCCAAACTCTTCTCACCTCTAGTTTTAACCAGACTGCATGTACCTGAGCTTCATTGCACTTATGCCCTTTTCCACCACTGAGCGATATGTATGACGTTCTGTTATCACCAGATGCCTGATGTTCACCACCTTGTATTACTACTTTCGCCGATCACTGCCTTGCTCATGGGTTGATGGCGCTTATAGCCATGCCTAGGGTGCCATTCTCCTGCCAGGAGGTTGGTGTACGTGCTGTCCTGCAACTTTTCACTCTCTTCCTCGGTCATATTAATATGGCTGTCGCCACACCAGGACCCAGTTAAATGAAGGGCAGGTTTTCACAGCATTTCCAGCACAGCCCACCTCAAAGGCTGACCCGCCAGTCTCTTCGCCAGCTCTCACAGTACAGTCAGCAACGTCTCATCAGTACAACCCATTCAATGCTTGTGAAGCTTACCGCCAATTTATGACCATTGCGTCTCGTGCTGCCATATTGGAAATCTCAGCCACGCCCTTGAAGCAAATTATGCCGTGATATGCCAGGTGGTGTTCTCTGCTCTGCTGCCCAATCCCAGTCAGCTGCCAGTCCACATGTGGCCGTATCTGTTGCACCGCCCGCTGCTACAGGAGGTTCCCCACCTTTGCAGGTACCAACCTGCCCACACACACTTGCTGCAGCTCTCCCCCGGTGCTACAAAGCAAGGGTTCCGTCATGCACCACCGGCGTCTAAGCAGTCCAGGCTGCCTGTACAAGCTGTTCTCTGCTGTCTGACAGCACCAGTAAATCGGAGTCTCTGCAAGTGTTACCATTTTGCTTTCTCGTGCTCCTGGTCACAATTTGTTGTCGATTCAGATCAATCTAGGCTGAACATATTGTGAGATCCGGTTCTGACGACGAGCGGAGCTTCAAAGTTAACCAGCCAACTTGCTTGGCTGCTCCACAGCTCCCCCAGGTAAGGTTTAACTTCAATTGTATAAACTGTGTAAGGTTTACCTTAACACCATGCCGGTAAAATATCTCAGCGGATTGAGTGCTCTCTGATGCGATTTGTGTGTGCTGAAGCGATTTGTGTGTGATGTTCAGGTCGCAGGTTCTAACCCAGCCAGGCCAATTCAGTCTTTCGTCTTTCCATAATCAATGAATGAGTACCAACTACGGTTGAGTGACATTATGTAAATATGTTCTATGTAGAGCATTTTGACAAATAACATCATTATTACAAATAATGTTTTTAAAGTTATCATTCTCGAGTAGCAAGATAAGTTCAGAAATACCAGTAATGAGTAATTGTGCATGACTATTGGTTTGCTTAAACAATGAAGAATAAAATGCCTAGGTGTAAGTATACCCGTGTCTTACTTCAACTCTACAGAGCTGAGACATTCATTTGTCTTCAGTGGTTTGCTGGTGCCATCCAAGATCATTTGGTCGAGTAGATCTTGCAATGCGTTTTGAGCGCTTATGGGAACAGCTCACACGTTATGTTGTATTGGTCTCTTGTCAGCTTTTCGTCTGATGCAATGGGACTGGCTTTGCTGGGCGCCATCTCTTAACTGAACACTTCATAATGTTTCCTTTACAATTGAAACACAATCCTCTTTTGAAACGTAATACACTTGATCTGTCCTGCATGGGTCACATTCTATTTGCACACCTTTTAAACAGAAAATATATCTACTTACACACATTATCCATCACATTCACTCCTACACAGCTCTCATACTTTTGTGACCCCATGAAAGCACCCGATTTTGTTTTTGGCGGGTGAAAGCCCATTGAAGTGTAGGGGGTTTGGCAGGTATGTAAACTGATTGCAGGGCGGGTGACACGCCAACAGCCTGTGAAATGAGTGGTATGCACACGCCTTGCCTAGTTTCGTTTCTACTACCGTGTGAATAATCGTGAGACCTTCTTCCAGGGTTGGATTCTTCACTGATAGCATCGTGTGTTGGAGTTTCAGCTCTCACCAGTGTATTATCATGTTATCGTTTACCATGTTGTCGATAACTGCACGCAAATGGCAGAGAACCGTTAATTCTCCAAAATGTTGTGACAAAATTGTGAATGGACAAATTGCTTGATATGTTGCCTTCTCTTTTCGAATTTCGAACTATAAAGTTGTCATTTTCACTAAAGCTCTTCTCTAACCTTGCACTGGTTTCCACAAACACATCAAGCCCATCTGCAGCATTTGGCAGCCTCCCCTCTGGAAGACTTTTACAGAGGTGCTTTCTTTTTTTAGCACCGTTCACTTGGATCAATCAATCACTTCTGCATATACCATGAGCATTGACACCATGATATTGCTGGTTTACCTAGATGGGAAAGGAAGGGTGGGGGTGCTGTGGCAATTTGCATGATGAATCGTAAATGGTGTACATAGATGATGAAAGTATTTTTACCCTATGTATGGGTGCTCAACATTGGCTTCTTGCAACATCATTTGCTTCACAGATTATGATCATGATTCATTGCCACTGTTGTACTTTATTGTTCTTTGTGATATACAGAATGGTGGAATGGAAAGCAAGAGCAATAAGAAATTCTGGGAGCCACAACGCTCTCCTCCTCAGTTTGTGTTTCGCAGGAAGGACACACCATTTCGTGTGTCGAGAGATATCAATCTGTGCCATGGCATGTGGAGTAGAATAGGCCAGACCAAAAGGATGGGTATCCCTTTCATCGTGGGCATCGGGAAATCAACACAAGGGATGATGCCTCAAGGAACTATAATTTCTTTCAGCTATTTCATGTTCAGGACTCAAGACAGTAATGAAAATATGCGATGGGTCACTGTAAGCTGTTAATTCATTATAAAAATTGTGTGTTTTATTTTAAGATATGCATTTAAAATTTCAAGTGCGAATCCTTCTGAATTTCTTCTAAACAATTCATATTTCTAAAACCACCGTTTTACTACATAAACAAATACAAAAAGCATACTTATATTATAATGTGCAAAAGATGCAGAGCATACATGTGCAAATACGCAGATGAGAAAACAGTAGCTATTATCTTCCTGCACTGTATGAACTATATCTGTATCAATCTATAACAACTGTAGCCTGAAAATCTATTCCATTCTTTATTAGGTTGTGATTCAGAATCTTGAGTTCTGAACATGATATAGTTCAAAGAAATTAGAGTTCCGTGAGGCATCACCCCTTGTGTTTACTTATGTGGAGTAGAATATCATCCTAATTTCTCTCGCCGGACTGGATGAGCACCACATGCCAGTCAGTGAATAAGGTAAGAGCTTTGTGGGAACATTTACAATTCAGGTAACTACTGGGTTTTAGGTATTTATTCCACAGAGACAAAAGTGTTGTCTGGTGAACCTCTCACCAGACCTGATGACGCCAGAGGTGGTAAAAAACACTACTATTGGTACGTATAGCATATCCTGTTTAGTACATATTCAGTGTAGAACAAATCTTCTTTTTAATCTTCATGTGCTTAGTTTGTTATACTGAGGCCAACGTTGCTGATGCATTTTGGACAGTAACTCTTTCTACCTGTATTCGTTAAACAGAGCCCACAGAGAATTCCGTGCCTGGTGGTCCATTAGGCAAGACAGCTCTAATGTAAGATCTCCTGTTATTGTACCAGTTTATCTTACCTGGATCTTCTGATAGAGTAGCAATATGTCATCCTAGGATTTTCTGATGGGCTATTAGTTCGTATTTCCAGGATCTTCTAACAGGTTATAAGTGTCTTTCATGGATACTTTTGATAGATTTTGAATGTGTCTCTAATTATCTGCTTATAAGTTATGAGTGTGTTATCAGGCTCCTTTGCTAGGATAAGAGTGTTGTTTAATGAGCTGCAGATAGGGTATGATTGTTGCTTCCCGTATGAATGTGTCTCCCAATGATCATCTGACAGGCGTATCATTCTATGAGCTTCTAAAAGAAGGTCATTGTGTCTTACAGTGATGTTCTCTTGGGACTTGTGTGCCATCCTTGTGCGATGATATGAATGTTTTACTTCTCGGTGTACACCACTGAGATGTTACTCCTAGAAGTGCCCAATACAATGTGCTGCTAGGGGTACTTCATTGTGAGTTTTCTCCCATGTGTCCATTGTGATTATGCTTCTTGGTCTGTCACATTTTGATGTGGCTCTTAGGTGGGCTTTATGCTGCTTTTCTAGTGAGCATCTTTGCCCTATATCCTTTCCAAACAGATACTGTCACCTGCCTTCAGTGCTCACCTTTCTAATTCACCAAAACTGAAGTGGTGTCTGCCTTCTCACTCCCCAGAACTCACATCTGACATTTGGAGAACTATTCCTCTTCCCCCTCAAATTAAAAACGTGTATTTTTCTATATGACTTCACAGACCCATTTAGGACAGCCTCGCCAAGGCATGAAAAGACACCAAAAGCTGAGCAGAAGAGAAGCTCGGAAGATTAAAGGAGACCTCTTTCTAGACACCTACAGATGAACCAATTGAAAAACCTTACTGTGACTCCTACAATCCACCTGAAGGCAAGTCCCTGAATCCTCACACCAGAGAGAATACAATCCGCTAGGGAAGAAAGGCCCAAGTCGATCTTGTAAGGATAACACATTTTTAATCTCACACGCAGATGAGAGCAACAGCAAACTACTCTGCTGCTAAGAACGTTCTGCCAAAAAGTAGTAGAAGCAGAATCTTATAAAGCAAAGTATCATCATACACGACACAATACATGGGGTAAAATCCCACACGGCTGGTTGGTGTGCACCTATACAGGAGCCGTCTGCCCCATAAGGGATGCCAGGCCATTGGTACCAGCCCAGTCCATCCATCTTCCATCACGTGGGTGCTGCAGTGATCATCTTCTTCTCACATCGAAGGTCAGAAAACAAATTAATTATACTTCTACCATACAACTATTTTTTCACTCATACTGTGCACTTGGCAGGCCTTAAGATGGACACAAAGAAGGTTCTGGGGCACTCTAACCTTCACCCACACATTTCACTCACTCCTCTCCGCGCCATCAGGCTCCAAGGTCTCCACCCTTGTTTTGAACTATAATTTATCCCTGCCAGCACCTCGCAACACAAATCACATGATTATCGCTTCAGCAATGTGCCCTCTCCAGCCTCTTTTGACATCCCAGGACTTGTTACTTTGGGGTTGGTGGTCAAAGGGCACCTGGTGCCATGGAATTCAGAGCTCTTAAATTTCAGTCAGTTATATGGTCTATAACTTGTGGTCACCTGGGGATGGGTCGGGTCATGCTTTGACCAATGTGAGATAACATGCACACCAGGTGCCAGTCTGTGATTGCGGCCTTGTAGGGCACATTCCTCTCAACATCTTTGCAACAGTGTTGGAACAATAAATAGGTGTTGTGGCAGTTGGGGGTGTGGGCTGTCCTCATGGGAGTTCGGGCATGGCTGGGGATTTCTCTTGTCTCGCGATTTTGGGCCTAGTGCATGCAATTCTGTATTTACCATGCAGGCCTTCCCTTATACCTGTGGTTACTTATATCTACGCAAAAGAGCAATGCTGCCCGTGCCTTATGCTATACTATGTGGATGAACCATATTCAGTTATATTGGAGTAGGGTCCTGTTAAACTGGGATATGTCCCTCTCACCGTCCCACCTCCCCCTTGGCCCATCATAGTGCTTCAAATGCATCTCACCTTACTCTCTCTACAGTGCTAGGGGGTAGGGTGGGCTGACCCCTTCCCAACATTACCCCCTTTCATTACTTCTACAGTAATGAACTCTGGGCTACCTCTGCCCGACAGCTCCCCAATCTCTGCTTTCACATATGGCTGAATTCCCTGAATTCCCTTTATTGGCACCCAGGCCCTACACACTGACTGCAAACTCTCCCCCTACATGTGTACTCTTCAGGTGAGAAAATCATATAAATGTAGACCCTCCCCAGCAGGTCCACCCAAACCTCTGTGTCATTTTATGTGTCAAGGGGTGGAGAAATAATAGAGTGGTATAGATGATCAACTTGATCTCCAAATGGGATGGAGAGCATTTCATATTTAGGGCCACCCTGTGGGACATCAGTTTGTACTTCAATATTTTCTGTTTCATAAGGTGCTTTTGGAACCCCATTTGATACCATCATTCTTGCGCTATTAGGTGCCACATTGGCACACCATTGAAGGGCCAGCTGAGAGGTGCAGAAAATAACAAGGATGAACACAGTGATGGGCATTAACATCTTCACGATCGTTCCGATCCATGACGGGGCCCTACTCAATGCCATAGTAAACCAATCACTGTCCTGTACTCTGACCTCCTTCTTCATGCGAACACCCAGACCATGGACAGTTGCGAAGATGTGAGATAGTGATGCGCTCTCCGCATCCTCTAGAGGCATGAATGTGCAGCAGGAATCACCAAACATTTTGCAAACCCAACCTTACATTGCTGTTAACATGTCCAACACATAGCTGTTTTGCATCGTCATAAGTCTCAATGCACGCAACTCAACTTTGATCCCGTTGAACCCATTCTCTGTGTCGTCTCTGTGTCAGACCAGCTCCCATTTGACGACCTGCAACCATTTAGCATTTGCTGCGGCCTGCACTCCAGGCAAAAGTACAGATGCAAAAAAGAATTCCACTGAGCCGAAGAGCCTGTATTCTTCTGGTATTTCAGCAAGCAATGTAGAAGAGTCTTTAGATATGTAATTCAATCTTTTCATCAACTGTGGTTGTTGGAACTGTCCTTTTCCTGGCAGGATATGGAGCTCTTTTGTGGGCAACAGGCCCTATCTTAATTTTTGACTTTGAGGTGACTAGTTGGTCCCTTGGCAGGCAGTGCTCCCGCTTTGGGTGTTCTTCTGGGATTACTAATAGTGCTGATTACAATGTGGGCAGCGAACAACAGCACCTCCATCGCTGCTTTTCCTTTCTTAATGTCTGTGATCAAGAGAGTCTTATTGCAATGTTTGTTTGAGCCAACAAAAACTATGCCCTTGCTGCAGAAACAAATTCTATATTCTTCTTCCTTAGGCACCCACACAGGCTTTTCCATTGTTTCAATCCACGTCAAATTTGTGATATACTGTGAGCAGATTTGCACACAGAAATTGTCCACCCGTGCTATTCTTTCCTTGATGTATCTTACCAGTTCTTCTGCCAAGCAAGGTAGCGTGATGTCCAGTTATTATTGACATGTTTCCACCCTTTCAACATCAGAGTAGATCCACACACTTCATATTTTTTGAATCGTTGCACTTTACAAGATTTGGACCCACCATTTGCAGTTGCACGCTATGTGCCTGGAATGTTCCTTTTATTCTGCATAGCTCAAGATAAACTAGGCATTGTGCCTCTATAATTGGGACTGCTTGTGGCACTAACAAATTGGGAGCCCCTGACGTATGTGGACGCATGTGGAATGAGTGAACATACATAACAGCTTCCATTCACAGCATTTCTCCCCACACCACTCATGTCAGGATACCATGAGTTGGTGAATTCAGGATGATGGATATCCTCAATCACATTCAAACACAGCCCTCAATACGTGTCATACTTTCACATCTCTTTTCATTATTCTATACCTGCTTTCAAGGTCGGCAGCTTTACGAATGCTATCAGAAATAACATTTTATCATTTCGCAGTAGTAGACAATCTCCTACTTGCTGAAAACAACCCTTTCACTGTTTCCCCCACTGATGTATTGTGCTTGTTAAAGTCATTAAATTAATTTCCATTATTATTGTTAGTGTTCACATTAGTGCTAATATATGTGACTCCACTCATGTTATTAACATTTACATGTATTGTCCCATTTGGATAATATACAATCCTTTTCACCCATTTCCCTCTTTATAGGACCTCCCCCTATAACACCCGCCCAAATACAATCCCAACATTACTAGCAATACCACACAGAGACCTACAATGATGGCCAACCCATAATAATAAAAATAAGTCCATATTCCCACATTTGTGCATCTACACCTCAGGTCCCTACTTAACAAATTATTTACATTAGTTGCATCCATCTTCTTTTTTCCTGAATTAAAACACAGACACACAAGACAACAAAAAGGAGAAACGTACCAGACATGCTTTTTTATAGAGAGAGAGAGAGAGAGAGAGAGAAAGAGAGAGGAAGAGAAAGAGAGGAAGAAAGAGAGACACAAAGAGTGGAAGGGAAAGAGCTCCTGAAAAAGGAAGATACAGAGCTATCAGCTAAGCTTTGGCCTGCCACTGGAATGTCCTACTGCACATGTATCACCCCTGGACAGGCCAGTGAGGAAGATGAGTCACAGATACTGCTAACCCTTGTTTTTAAGATAAATGATGTACTTGTGTACTCTCTTAAGGAGCCCTACAAATGTTAGGGAGGTGGACCCAGTAGTGCAATTCCTTGACTTTCACAGCGAGAGGAGTACAAAACTCCACCTCATAGAGCCCTTGGAACCGATGGTTATTCCCCCCTGCGCTTGAAATTGCAGACGTATATGAGGTCCCCAGGCAGCAGTGGTTCTGTGGTCATATGCTCGTGATCTGTCACCGTAGTAGTCTTGACATCCGGTGTATCTGTCATTACAATCCTGGGAGGTGCGATCTGTCAGGTGACACATTTAATGGCCCTAGTTAGTGTGGTCAACTACTCCTTGAACACATCGCCTAGCACCGCTGCAGCCCTATGTGCGTCTGAAGCCCTTCTTACAGGGGATATGGGAGTATGCATACGCCGGCCAGTGACCACTTCATGAGGTGACAAATGGTGGTCTTTGCTTGGCTGAGTGTGTAAACTGAAGAGGGACAGGAGCAAACAGTGCACACAGTTTTTCTTCAGCGTGGTACACAGTTTGGATAACTTACTTTTAAGAAGGCCATTTACTCTCTCCACAACGCCATTGACCTGTGGGTGGTAAATCAAACACATCCGGTGCTGGATGCCAAGTAGTGCAGTAACATGCTGATCCTCTAATATTTGTCTTATTAGAATGCCATCAGAATCAAATTGAGATTGTTACCATGAGAACGAATATTAGTATTTCGCTGTTGTTTTCTTTTACAATTGATTGATCAAATTGGCAATTCAGATTCCTACTGATAAGCATAATTGTCACGAGACTATCATTTTATGCATGAATAAAATTGATATATTTTCTTAAACTGTTCACATTATTGGTCAAACTGTTGTACTAATCCATCTACATACTATATATATCGTTGAAGAAATGTGTGCCATTGTCTAACCTTAAAACCTTGTACACACCCCATTGTGGGAAAACTTCCAACACTAAAAATCTAGCAGCACACTTGGCATACGGGTGTGCACACAGCCTTGCTACCACCCACCTTGAGAAAGGACAAACCACTACAATGAGGTACCTAGATCCATTAAAACGCTCACCCATATCAGCATAATCTATGTGTAATTCATGGAATGGCCCAGTAGGGCAGGACAAGGTGCCCCGTAACATTCATAAGGTCATTCCTGTACTGAAACGTTGACATGTGGTACGATGTATGACCATTTCTGTAATGCTTTTCTGGATGTTTGGTATAAACCAGTCTTCCTGTATATCTGCTGCTATGTGCTGCTTTGAAGTGTGGGAGGGATAGTGTAATTGTTCAAAAGCTACTGCTAGCAGCTCCTGGGGCATTACTGCCTACCCAAAGTTCTCCTGCCTCCATAACAAATCTGTCAGAGATTGCCTACAACCTCTCCATGACCACAACTCTTTCTCCTTTTCTGGTGCCCTGCCTTGCAGTTCGATAATCTGGAAGATAGGCAATGCTGTGTAAGGTGGTGGATGCTCGCTTGCCGGTGGGGCAGTCACAACATACTCAGCGGGTACTTCATTTGGAAGATACGCCACCATTTTGGCTGCTGTGTCGGCGGCTGCGTTCCACATCGATATTTTGTCAGTCCCGTTAGTGTGGGCAGCGCACTTGACGACCGCCACAACAGATGGCTAGGATAATGCTTCTATCAGTATTCCTAGCAGTGCCGCATGCTGCACTGTGGATCCATCTACCCTCCAAAACCCCCTCCTCTTCCAGCGGGATAGACCAACGTGTACTGTTGTTGTAACGTTTGTCGTGTCTGAATATGTTGTAACATAGCACCCTTTAGACGCTCTTAATGCTTCGATGAGCACTATGAGTTCTGCCACCTGTGCAGAATAATGCATGGGCAACCTTTTCATAACCACCGCCTTGTACTCTCCTTCCTCAAGTCGTACCACCACTGCCCCTGTCCATCTTTGCCCACCCTCCTGATCAGTTGTGGAAGACCCGTCAACAAAATGTACCTCACCCTCTGTCAATGCACAGTCCCTTGCTTTGGGAATGTCATCCTCCTCCCCCTCATATGTGGCACAATCATGCGTTGTTAAGTCCTCTGTAGTAGGCATGTCTGTTGAAAAAGCTGTTTCACTGTTTTACACCTAACCACATGAATATGGGGTTTAGAAATGATGATCGCATATACTGTGTAGTCAGAGTAGATTTTGACCTTTCTAGAATGGCAAAACAAAGAATGTTCTACATACAACATGACTGAACACCCCATTACAATTGTAGAACTTTACTCTATTGCAAAAGCAGCAGCTGCTAAAGCATGTTCGAACGCAAACTGCCCTTGCATCATTGTATCCAAAGTACTGCTATAATAGGCCAATGGCTTATGGCTCATAGTGCTTTTCTGAGTCAATACCGCTGTTATAAACTGGCCATCCGAATGTGAAAACAAGTAAAGTTCCTGCCTGCAATCAGAGGTGAAGTTATCGAAGGAAAATTGAGTCAAAAGCTACCCTTGTCATTGACGCTATGGTAGTTTGCTTTTGGAGGCAGTGGAGCTTCCGATAACGTGTATCAATTAGCTCTTACAGGGAATAGGAAGGAAGAGGGAAGTGAATTCCTTTCTAATCATTAAATAATGCAGTTTATTAGTTTGCATGAGAAAATATGTTTAAAACAATGACATATGCCATCATGGGCACAAAGAAAAATATTGCATATAAAGCACAACAAATTGTACATATTGTGGTGGGTTAGTACAGTTAAAGTGACTATGATTTTATGTATTGCTAATAATTAGGCAGTACAAAAACATGGTCGACACACAATCAATTCAGGTGTTTCTGGTGCGGTGGATAGATGGAGCTTCCAGCGGTTGGAGTAATCGAAACCTGCTGGTAGTGGCACCGCACTGTCGTCAGGACTGAGGGGTATTAGAGCACGATGGTGCCAAAAAGGAGTGCCAGGCACCCTCAAATAGTAAGACACAGGACGGGGTGTTAGGGGTGGGATTATTAAAAGGCAAAGGTAATTGCACAAAAAGGGGACACTGCGGAAAGCAACCTACCTAAGGTAGTAAAAGCGTCATGACTGAATGTTGTTTTTGTTGCCAGTGGTCGAATGGATCTCTGGCGTCGTTTTGAAGTCCGCAAAGTGGGCACATGGTCTCTACAATTACTAGAGAGATCCAAAATTGATTTAATTGTAGGAGTCTATCACTATGGATTTGATTTAGGGATGAAAGTTTTCTTTTTGACAAAGCAAGGATTACCTGGAAAGGTTGGTCTGAGATCCAGGTCAATTAGTGGGGAACTCTATGTAGTATTCGCCAGGAACCTGCGATTACTCTGTGGGAAAGGAGAAATACAATGTACACATTGCTGGCTGCAGAGGTAAGTAAGTGCAATTAAATGTTCGTGCAGATAGAAGTGGCCAGGTGAAGTGGAGACACTATGGAAGGATAACCAGAGGAGCCGAGTCCAATCTACTGATTCAATGAAAAATCACCTGTGAAAGTGTAATGGCATGTAAATGACCGAAAACAGCATAAACCGTGAGAGAATGTGTTTTGCGCACTTGGCAAGATGTGCGTTAAACAAGTTCTCTCACTGGTTAAAAAGCAATTTTCACAGTCCCTCCGCACCAATGGACACGAACGCATTCAGCGTTCTGCTTTAAATCGATTGTCTAATGTAAGCCTATTTCGGACAGACCACGTGTACTTCTCCTAGTTTTCATCTTGCCGAGTGCACAAAACACATTCTCTCGCGGTTTATGCTGTATTCGGTCATTTACATGCCATTACACTTTCACAGGTGATTTTTCATTGAATCAGTAGATTGGACTCGGCTCCTCTGGTTATCCTTCCATAGTGTCTCCACTTCACCTGGCCGCATCTATCTGCACAAACATTTAATTGCACTTACTTACCTCTGCAGCCAGCAATGTGTACATTGTATTTCTCCTTTCCCACAGAGTAATCGCAGCATCCTGGCGAACACTACATAGAGTTCCCCAATGATTGACCAGGATCTCAGACCAACCTTTCCAGGTAATCCTTGCTTTATCAAAAAAAAAAACTTTCATCTCTAAATCAAATCCATAGTGATAAACTTCCTACAATTAAATCAATTTTGGATCTCTCTAGTAATTGTAGAGACCACGTGCCCACTTTGCGGACTTCAAAACGACACCAGAGGTCCATTCGACCACTGGCAACAAAAACAACATTCAGTCATGATGCTTTTACTACCTTAGTTAGGTTGCTTTCCGCAGTGTCCCCTTTTTGTGCAATTACCTTTGCCTTTTAATAATCCCACCCCTAACACCCCATCCCGTGTCTTACCATTTGCAGGTGCCTGGCACTCCTTTTTGGCACCATCGTGCTCTAATAGCCCTCAGTCCTGACGACAGTGCGGTGCCACTACCAGCAGGTTTCGATTACTCCAACCGCTGGAAGCTCCATCTATCCACCGCACCAGAAACACCTGAATTGATTGTGTGTCGACCATGTTTTTGTACTGCCTCATTATTAGTAATACATAAAATCATAGTCACCTTAACTGTACTACCCCACCACAATGTATACAATTTGTTGTGATTTATATGCAATATTTTTCTTTGTGCCCAGGATGGCATATGTCATTGTTTTAAACATATTTTCTTATGCGAACTAATAAACTGCATTATTTAATGATTAGAAAGGAATTCACTTCCCGCTTCCTTCCTATTCCCTGTAAGAGCTAATTGATACACTTTATCTGAAGCTCCACTGCCTAGAAAAGCAAATTACCATAGCGTCAACGACAAGGGTAGCTTTTGACTCAATTTTTCGTAGATAACTTTGCCTTAACCCTCCGAAGTCAGGCCCCCATCAAAAAAGAGGGTTCTTTGCCCTTACTTTACACATGCAATCAGGGGTGGTCAGTATGGGTGCCAAATGAATGACTTCTTTTAAGTCATCAAACAGTTTGATCATTTCTGCTGTCCGCTGAAACTAGTGATGTTTTGTTTTTTGTGATTTCCTAAGGGCCTGTAAAAGTGGCTTGTGTATGCCATGTAATCTAGAATCCAGGTCCTAAAGTAGTTACACAGGCCCACAAACCTCTGTATTTCTTTAGGTGAGGCCGGTCTGGGTGTGGCACGTGCTGACGCTGCCCTGTCTGGTAGCATTCTTTTACCATTCGCTGATATGAACTGCACCAAATAGAGCACTTCCTGTTGGCAATATTGCAATTTGGCCTTGTCAACCTTGTAATCCTTACAGGCCAGCAATTGTAAGAGTGTAATGGAGTCCCTTCAGCAGTGCTGTTCACTGTCACTACACACTAGGAGATCGTCTACATACTGAATAATCGTGCTAGGCACCTAAATATTCCCTAAATCAGTGTGAATTAGTCTGTTAAATATGATTTGGCTCTCACAGTACCCCTGAGGTAACCTAGTGTGTTCAAACCACATCTAGCCCTGTGTAAATGCCGTGAGGTACCTCGACTCAGGATGGAGTGGACCGAGAAGAATGCATTTTTCAAGTCCACTACAGTAAAATATGTGGCTTCTTTGGATGTGCTAGATAAAATTGTTGCAGGATTCGGAACGACCGGAAATTCTTTCTGTACCACGTCACTTAGGGGGCACAAGTCTTGAATCATTCCCCAATTGCCCCCTGAGGGTATATTCCTGTGTTACACAGGGACATAGATGGCACGATGATCCTCTGGTGCTGTAGGGCCTGCATTGTCTTTCTAATACCTTACTCTGCTTCACCCGAAAATGGATATTGTTTTACTCTGGGCAGCACCGCACCTGGCTTCAGTGTTATGCACACAGGGGTCACGTCTTTCAGTTACCGGACATCATGTGAAGTTGTAGTCCACAACTGTGAAGGCACTTGTTGAAAGTCCTCGTCAGAATGTAGAGGTGGAGTTAATACTGCCATCAGTGAACACTGCACTCTTCGGTACAGTGTCATTATGTCTCAGGGGATACAGACATCCAGGAATATTTCCCCATCTTTGTCGTTATTTTCAAATAATTTGTCATCGGTAATTTCCTTTAGCTGTACCATTGGATCTTCACAGAGCACTGTGCACCACTCACATCCGTCCCTGTCCATTCCCAACAGGACAAAAGATAAAATCAGTGGGCACTCGTCAAAACTGTTTGGCAATCTGGGTTACTGCCTCCACAAGTACTGTAATACCACATATAAACATTTCCGGGTCTACAGGAATCCCGCAGACCACCACCTCCCTTGTCATTGGATGTATTATCAACATCGCCCTTATAGCGCACATCCCAGGCATGGAGCATACTATACCATAATCTGTAAAGGATATAGTCCTGTTTAACTTGCTGAGCAGGTCCCTGCCCAGTAAATTGACAGACTAACTTTCAGAATATAGTAGGGGCACCCGTACTTATTTTTTATTTATTTTATTTATTTATTTATATAGTGCCGCAACCCGCAGGCATCAGGGCGCATTACAATTAGACAAGGATGAACATAAGGAGACAGGACAACATTGTATCATAGCAGTTAGAGTATCAGTGTATTGGTAGGAGGTATGTTTCCATCTTGGAACTCTAGGTTGTCTATTTAAAGAGCAAGGTCATGAGTTTCTTTCTGAAGCATAGATAGTTGGATTCTAACCTTAAATGGCTTGGCAGCTCATTCCATTTGGTGGTTGCATTAGAGGAGAAGGCCCTGTCTAGTCCATTAGCCCCTTTTGACAAGCTGATATTCAGTAGTCCTTGGGCCCTAGATCTGAGAGCACGACTTGGCTCATATAGGCAAAATTGCTTTTTTAGATAAGTGGGGGGTACTCCAAATAGGCAATGGTGAACAAGAGACATGGATTTAAAGGTGATGCAATCTTCCATGGCTAGCCAGTGGAGGGATTTTCTGTCGCCAGTGATGTGTTCTCTCTTTGATTTTCCTATAACGGTCCTGACAGCGTTATTTTGGATAACCTGGCATTGCTTGATGCATTTGCTACTAGTTCCCAACATCAGTGAGGTCCCATAATCAAGTCTTGACAGGATCGTGGCTCTGGCGATGATGGAACTATTCTGTTGACTTAACAGTGGTCTGATTCGTCTAAGGAGTCTTTGGTGGTATTGGCAGTTGCGTTTCAAATATGCTACTTGAGCCTCGGCTTCTAACAAGGCTTGCAAATAGACTCCCAGTGTCTTAACTTTGTCGGAAACCCTAATCGTTGAGTGTTTGATTTTGAAAGACAAATAGGCATGATCAGGTTTAACTCTGGCATGTGGAGAACCAAACGTCATAAGCTCGGTCTTCCTTCCATTGAGGCACTTCTAGTTGATTTTTACCACGCCTCAATGGAGAGGTAACTATCGGAGAGCTTAGTGTTGTCTGTGGTGTGGCAGCCGCTTAACTCAATGACCAATTGAGTAACATCAGCAAAGTTTGTGAAAAATACTCCCAAGCTTGTCAGTAGGGTACATAAGCAGCATAAGTACAGATTAAAAAGTAGGGGTGAAAAACTGGTCCCCTGTGGTATGCCACAATCAACTGGCCTGGGGGTGGAGGAGTAATCTCCCCATATGATCTTACAACACCTGTCTTCCAAGAAGGAGGCTACCCAGGACATCCCCGCAACCCCCAGACCCATTATACCATTTAAGTGGAGCGTGTCCACCCCTGCAACCCCCACTCCCCTTAAATGGTATAATGGGGTACACCTTTACCAGGTCTAACCACAACATTTTTGCCATGATTTTTTGTAATTGTGACCTTTTTGCCACAATTTTATTACTGCATACCGTTTGAATGTCCAATAAGGCGGATTCTGTTCTGTGTGCTCTTATGAAACTTGATTGCTGGGGGTGCAGGAGGTCATTCTTCTCAACTTAGTCCTGGAGTTGGCTCGTTGCAACTTTATCTAAGATTTTTAGAAGGAAGTTGCAATTCATGATCGGCCCAAGGTTTGTAGGGTCCTGTTGGTCTAGGCCTGGTTTCTTAACTAACGGTGTGACTGTGACAGTTTTAATTATCACTGGTACTTAACAGTCTCTAAATGATGCGTTTACCATTCTACAGAGATAGGAGGCAAATATCTCTGTATTGTCTAGAATCAGTTTTGGGGGTAGTATGTTTTCTGAACAAGAAGTACAATTGATAGTGGATAGTACTATGTTCATATCCTCTAGGGAGGTTGGTGTAAATTGGAATTTCGGCCTCTGTAGTTGAGTTAGTTCTTCTTTGATTAAGGATTGAAGGGGCAAATTGTCTACCTTGAACATTTTGATTGTTTCGCAGGCTTTTAAGGTTTTATTATGGAAGGCAGTCTGTACTTTCTCACAGTCTTCTTTAGAAGGTTTGAATGGGGCGGATATGGTTGCTGGCTTCTCAACTGATTTCAAAATCTGAAATAGTTTACCAGTTGAGCTAGCAGCAGCAGTAATCTGGTCATTGTAGTAGTTTTTTTTATTTCTGTCAGTTTTTTCCTATATATATTGTCAAGGTTTTTCCAATTCCCTTTATTATTCTCAGTAGGGTCTTTTTGCCATTTTCTTTCTAGTTTTCTTTTTGTCTTTTTTAAGTTTAGTAGTTTCAGCCTTTAACCAGTTTTGGTGGTTTGGGTTAGGCCTGACTTGTTTATTTTTACTAGGGGCATGTGGATCTAGGAGCATTTGAAATTGGTTACTGTAGGTAGCCACTATTTTGTTGCATGAATCCTCTTCCGTTGTGGTGTTCATGATGTTATTAATACCTTCTGATAGGATGAGGGGCATGATTTTTTTAATGTTCTTTCCTTGAACTATTTTAGGTGTGTTAATATGTTTCCTAACCTTATTTCTAGGTGTACGTTTTACTTCAATTTTGTGTCGATCGGACCATATGCAGGGAAAAGTTCCCAACAAAGTCATTTCCACATTGTTTGATATAATCCAATATAATTGATTTCCTGTATTCGAGGTTGGATTGTTGTTTGTCACTGGAAAATCCATACTTAGTAAGTCATTCTCAAAGTTGATGGCCTCCTCATCTTTGGTATTCCCTTTCCATCTATTCAGATCACCCAGGAGTACTGTCCCTGTGTTAGGTTCTTTTAGGTTGTTCAGTAGGAGGACTAGGTCATCATTGAAATCAGAGATCAATGAGGGGATCTGTAAATAACAATAATGTTGATGCAACTATCATTGGTGGGGCCATTTTAAGCAAAGGTATTTCACAACCTGTGCAGTGAATGGGTGATGGAAAGAGCTTAAGATCTTGTCTTGTGATTATGGCCACACCCCCTCCTTCTGCCTTCCCTCCCACCTTTTACGTCCAGCTCCTCAGTGTATGGACCCTTAGAAATAGCCCTAAAGGATCCATGCACGTCAAGATATTTTGCCGATAATGGAAACTGTCCTTCCATGATACATGCTTTAGTTGCACCAGAGTCCACCATGAATATTAACTGCTTGTTTCCCATCCCCACCCCCACCAAAGGTTCCTCTTTAGGGCGGATGGTCGTTGACAAGACCGAACACGCGTGTGCTCTTTGTGGGCTGTGCTAATCAGGGTATGTATTCGTTCCAGGAAACAAGAAAGGGCTGCCTCCTATCACTGCTGCTCCTTGAATGGGAGTGGTAGCCCAACTTGTTACCCTCTTCACAGGGGCAGAACTGCCCTGCTGCTGCTGTGGCGGATGGAGCACTTGCATGTCAGATGCTGGAGGCTGTTGGTTATATGTTTGGTGTTGCCCCTGGGAATACCCTTAGTTCCGATATCCTTGACCCTGTTACGAATACCCTAGACCTTGGAGCCCTCGGCCCTGTAGCTGCGGCCCATAATTATACCCCACTGCAGACCTGCTCCTGCATTCCCTTGCAAAATGCCCCATCTCAAACAATTCCAACATTGGGATGGTCTAAACCCACCCCTGTTGGGTCTAAAACCTCCTCCTCTTGCTTCTCAAAATCCACCACTTCCTCGCTGCAGCCCTCCTTGTTACCACTGTGGGCCGGGATACTTTTGCCCCCGCCCCCTCTGTCCTTGTCCTCCTTCAGCCCAGAGTGCCGCAATAGTGGCACTCACGACTTGTTTGGTGCTTTCTGTCCCTTCCACCTGTACTGATGTCGATATAGGAACCTGGAGAGCAACCTTTGCCAATTTTTTCTCCACCAATTTTGCTTCCTCCCCCTGATGCCTTTGGGCTGTTTCTCTTTCTCGCTCATTTATCCTTTTACAATGATGCACTATTATACTCTGTATTTGTAGCCACCCATTCCCTTCAATACCCACAATCTTATTCAACACCTTCTGCACTTCCTTCAGCAAGCCCCTCTTTACAATAAAATCAAAATATGGTATAGACTGATCCCACGTCACTCTTGTATCAGCTCTCCACATCTCTTGCATTTTGAGAATAAATCTAACTGGGTGCTCATCATCACCCATAGTATACTGCATCAAGGACTATAAATCAGGGGTATCTAGGAAGGTCCTCCGTAGGGCGTCCCATACCTGTGTTCTAACTGCATTAAACGGTGTTCCATCATATGCCTCGGTCCCCAGGGTTACTCACAGGTATCCGGCCATAACCCACACATCCCCAGCCTGGTCTCCAATTATAGCAACCATCAAGCTCTTAAGATCCCCTATTGCAAGGGGCATCCCTGCTGTTTGCTTTTCGAATTCGTATATCCACTTGCTCGCCCCTGCTGTGAGCTGTGGAAGGGTCTTAATTAAATTATTATTATCCATCTGGGGCCAGGGCACATACTGTGTCCTCCCCGCCCCCTTATGTATGAGGGGCATCTGCATCTTTGCCCTATTTCCCACACCCTTCTTCATGACTCCTCTTCTCTTTACCAACACCATCCAGCTGGCCCTGTTCCTCAAACTCCCCCCACCAACGAACCTCCAACTTGGGGGGCACTGTCAGCGCCTCTTTACCCCTTCCCTTTCCTTTGCTTTGACCCTCAGCAAACATATCATCTTCCTCTTCCTCCACATTCTCTCCCAACACAGTATTCTCCTCCCCCAGGATTATCCACCCACCTGGGCTTCTTTCTTTCTCAGCACCTACTTGTCTCATTCCTTTGGTATCCATCCTAAGCAGCACTCCCCCCCCACTGATTTCCATTCTCCCGATCCTTCTCTGGATGCCCCTATATCGCTTACTGCTCTTGGGGATGTCTGTATCCTTTTCAGATCTGTTAGTAATCCTGTCAGCCTATCCTCAAACTCCCTTGGCCTGAAACTTCCTGATGCCAATACTTCAGGGTGGTGAGCATTCGTAGGTGGAGGAATGGTAGCCTGTGGTGTTACTGGTGCTGAAGGGGACTTTACCCCAACAGAAGTGGTCCCCATCACAACGGGTACATAGGTTGAATTGGTGTACCCTTCTGCAAGATATGCTGTCAAGGGATATAATCCCCAGCACTCTACTGGCACCCCGCCCTCTCCTTCTCCCTTCCTGAACTTCCCATCTTTCTGTCTCTGTTCCTCTACTCCGTTCCCTTGATCTTCTGCATCTTCAAACATACGCCAGAGATCTAGAATTTCTTTTCCCATCTGTAGCTGCTTCCCCTTATATTTTGCTACTAAAAATGTGGATGTGCGTTCCAAGATGCTCTTGTTGTGTGAGCCCTGCCCTGGCCATGGTCAGGGCACCCCCCTTCCTCCTGTTTCTGCAATCCACTGCTAATGATATTTCTCCACCCTTTCATGATACAGTGGCAGAGCCTTATACATATGTTCTATTGGTGTTCCACCCCCATGCTAGTGGTATGTATCTCTAACTAACCATACAAAGTCCCGCTAGCACGCCGTGCACACTGCATCTTTCTTGTATGAAAAGAGCAAATCAACCTCCACCCTTTTCTATTCCCATTCCTTGCACACATACACCACTCCACAAAACCATTGAATACCACACCACACCTCGATGCACACAATTACCGCTCCTTCTAATAATAATAATAATAATCTGGGGTCTTTTCTTTATTCAATAAAACACAAATATAATGCAATAAAATAACAAGCTAATATAGCAACCTCTACTTATTCCAGGCCTATTATGAGACCACCAGTATTATTTCTATATTCTTCCTTTAAATAATATACTGTCTTGTGGTATCACCTTCCCTCTCCTTCCGAACAGGGGCTCCAAGCCTTATCTTTGCCTTACCTTATAATGCCCTACGGAAACACACTCTTCATAGTACACATTTTAACAACAAATAACCCTGATCTACAAGAGTCTACTCACATGTGCGTGCTCACCCAAACGCCTCTGTCACAGGGTTCGAACACCAGCATACAGTTCTCCTCAGATCCGCACAGCGCTTCAAGAGCAGAGAGGACTTCGCTTAAATGCCTACTGCTAAACCACTCAGAAAATGTGTTTTTTTGGGAGTGGTCGCTGTAGGTGGGCACGGCTCCTTCAGGAGAGGCGACCTGGAAGCCTCCGCAAATATGGGGGGGGTGCTGGGATCACATTGGGGTCACCAATTGAAGGCAAGTGCCTTAACGCTCACACCAGAGAGAATACAACCCGCTAGGGAAGAAAGGCTCAAGTCGATCTTGTAAAGATAACATTTTTTTAATCTTACACGCAGATGAGAGCAACAGCAAAGAACTCTGCTGCTAAGTACGTTCTGCCAAAAAGTAGTACAACCATAATCTTCTAAAGCAAAGCATCATCATACATGGCGCAATAGATAGTGTAAAATCCCACATGGCAGGTTGGTGTGCACCTGTACAGGATCGGACTGCCCCAGGCAATTGGTGCCAGCCCCGTCCATCCGTCTTCCATCACATGGGAGCTGCAGTAATCATCTTCTTCTCCAGTCGAAGGTCAGAAAACAAATTAATTATACTCCTATCATCCAACTATTTTATCACTTATACTGTGCACTTGACAGGCCTTAAGATGGGCACAAATGAGTTTCTGGGGCATGCTAGCCTTCCCACACACATTTCACTCACTCCCAACCATGCCATCCGGCACCAAGGTCTCCACCCTCATTTTTAACTATAATGTATCCCTCCCAGCACCTCGCAATACAAATCAAATGATTGTCGCTTCAACAATGTGCCAGGTCCGCCCTCTTTGAACATCTCAGGACTTGTTACTCTGGGGTTGGTGGTCAAAGGGCACCTGGTGCAATGGAATTTAGAGGTTGGGTTGTAGGTTTTAGTCAGTTATATGGGCTATAACTCGTGGTCGTCTGGGGATGGGCTGGGTCATGCTTTGGCCAGTGTGAGATAATATGCACACCAGGCGCTGGTCTGTGATTGCGGCATTGTAGGGCACGTTCCTCTCAAACGTCTTTGCATCACTGTTGGAACAATGAATATCCGTTGTGGCGGTTGGGGGTGTGGGCTGTCCCCATGGGAGCTCGGGCATGGCTGGGGATTTCTCGTGTCCTGCGATTTTGGACCTAGTGCATGCAACTCCGCATTTGCCACACAGGCCTTTCCTTCTACCTATGGTTACTAATATCTACGCAAAATAGCAATGCTGTTCGCGCCTTATGCTATACTATGTGGATGAACTATGTTTGGTTATATTGGAGAATTGATATTGATATTTTATTTCTATTGCGCTCATACACAAGTGTTTGAGAGCGTGACAAGGCAAGGGAGGGTAACAGGGGAGAACAAAACAACCATCTCACTAGGCCAAGTGACATTGAGATTGTGCAAGTGCATGGGGGAGGTAGAGGGGAAACGTGCAAGGAGGGGGGAGAGGTAGAAAGTGCAGTGAAAAAGGAGAACAGAATAATTCATAATAAATAAATAAAATAAATAATAAAAAAGTCACAAAAGTGGTAGTGCAGCCAGCCAGTGGCAAGTGCTGAGTTTAACACGGCAGACGGGGTAGGTAAGATAATCGCAGGAAGAGAAAAGGGTGGGGACTGTAGGGGTAAAGATACAGATCCCAGTGCAAGGGGTGGCCCGCAGGCAGTGCGGGAGGGTGGCACGGTGAGCAGGAACCTGCGCCCGCAGGACAGAGGGTGGCCAGGTGCACAGTGCCAGGAGAGAACAGATCAGCAGAGGAGGGGGAGGCGAAAGCAGAAGCAAAGAGGAAGGTCTTGAGGTGCTTCCGGAAGCAGAGATGGTTATCCTCAAGCTTTAGAGTGGCAGGGAGGCTGTTCCAGAGGGAGGTCTCAGCCGAAGACAGAGATCTATCCCCAGCTCATTTTTTTGAAAAACAACTGACCCTGAGGGAGTTAGAGGTAGAGGAGTGAAGAGCTCGAGATGGGAGGTATTTGCCGAGGGATAGCTGAAGGTATTTTGGACCTAGGCCCCAGAAAGCCTTGTGGACAATGCAAAGTGTAGGGTCCTGTTAAACTTGGAGGTGTCCCTCTCACCCTCCACCCTGTCCTCTGGCCCCATCAAAGTGCTTCAAATGCATCTCACCTCACTCAAAAGCGCCTAGGGGGTAGGGTGGGGCTGCCCCCTCCCAGCACACCTACTAGACCTTTTACATCCTAATCTCAAGATACCTCTAACATATGCTAGTCAATCCCACATCTAACCAAGAGACTAGTACTCAGGACTCTGCCCTACCCTGAATCATCACAAAGCACTTGTTGCACCAAAAAACACTACCCACTACCAACTTCAACTGGAGTCAAGTAAACAACCAACAGCTTAGTAGAAATGTGTTCAGCCTAACTGAAGTTGAAATAGAGCACTCTTGAGACTGTAGAACACATCAACAGAAAGTAACAAACAACCGAGAATAAATGTTCTACCATACATGAGAGCAGTAAAGAAAACTGCCACACCGATGTCTCCTCATCAACGCTTACTCCATAATCAAAGAAAGATCAGTACTCGTACCGCATTGAGTTTGCAGAAAATGGCCAAAATGAAATGTTAAAAATTAGCAAAGAATTAAAAAATACTTCAACCCTCAAAACATTTCTAGCTCATTGCCAACAGCTCTGCTTCTCCATCTCAGCATACTTCAGCAAACAAATTTGTCAAAGCCCAGACCACCTAGAAAGGAAATGCCGGATGGCACTAAAACCAATGTTTGGCATAGTACCAAGCAAAGAGCTGGGAGGCGTCTCTCCCTTCTACATGCAAGCCTTCATAACAACAGTCAATGCAAGAAACCCAACAGGATATCCCAAAGACCAAGCGATAATCCAGCAACCTGTGCTCACCACATTATTCCAATCCTCAATTCATCTGTTCAACAAGCTTTGTCCCACAAGCCGTCAAAACTGCTTTTGGTAAGTGTCTAATCAAAATAACATAATCTTACCCCAATAACCTAGAAAGCTATCACCCATATCCTACATATATTTAGCAGATGTCTCCATCAACAACTCTGGGATTGTATGGGATTCACGGCCACAGTCATCTTTTCCCAAGAGATGCTTTCGCAATCAGGAAGCCTTCTATCCTAACTTCCTGCTGTCAAGTGAACAGGAAGTAACTGCAGTCCAAACTTGTTTGCTCAAGAGATCTGTAGCACATGATATCCTCCACCAATCGTACTCCTTCGATCGGCATAAATGACTTTCCTCTAACCATCACTCGCTCTTTCTTTGCTGCTAGAGAAGCAAGTAAGCAGATAAGCAACTTTCAATGTTTCTGCTCTTAAAGCTGTGCGCTTAGACATTGCTAGGCATTAGATTGACAAATGAATGTACCCCCTAGTTATACATCAGAATAAGCAAGCTCGGACGGACGCAATTTATGTTTATCTCGCACTTGCGAGTGCCAATCACTTCAGAGTGGAGTGACGCTCACAAATTCCATGGCTTCAGTGGCCAAAGACTTCCCTGAAGAGTGCAGTGCAATGCAGACATGACCAGAGGAGACACACAGGACAATAGCATAGAGAGCCTGAACACAGAAATGGCCATGAGTTTATAGAGAGTTTCTTATGTCCTGTTGCTTGGTCTGCGTGCTATCGGAATGGGAGATGGAATGTTCATAAATAATGTGTGCCTGTAAGCCCAGGCAATGCTGGAATGCTGTGTGAGTTTTTTGAAAGAGTGTCCTATGTAAAGTGTCAGTTGGGGCTGAGCTGTATGTGTGAGGTGGAAGACAGGTGTATACTTAAAGACTTTCAATAAGACTGATGTTGTTACTTGAAGAATAAAGCCTTCCTAAACTTTTCTTCTGCCTGCTCTGTCTCAATCGGGTGCAACTGGGTGACTTTCAAAACCTAACAATGATGATGAGGATGGGATACAAACACACTTGTGCATTTACCCTGAGGTTTGCATCTACCTAGTCTTTCTTTTGGGGTGGGC
The DNA here is from genome assembly GCF_040938575.1 of Ambystoma mexicanum. Lineage (NCBI taxonomy): Eukaryota > Metazoa > Chordata > Amphibia > Caudata > Ambystomatidae > Ambystoma > Ambystoma mexicanum. The sequence continues at coordinate 746,372,611 of NC_090928.1, forward strand.
CTGTAGTCCTTGTGTTCCTGGAAGTTTGTGGGGCAGGAGAATGGGGAGTGACTATAGAGTGAGAAAGGGAGATGTGTGTTGTGTCTGATCTCAGTGAGTGTTGTGTTTAGGTACGTGTGTGTAAGGAAAGGAAATGTTGGGCTCATGTGTCTATGAGGAAAGGAGATATGTCATTTTGCTTGTTTTGCTCGCTATCTGAATGGGAGATGGAATGTTTATGAATGATGCATGCCTGTCAGCCCAGAGAATGTTGGAATGCTCTGTGAGTGCTTTGAATGAATGCATGTTCTATGTATAGTGTCAGTTAAGGGCTAGCCAAATGCAACTGATATAACCAACAGAACAAGCAACAAGCTTGCTAAAGACATTCCAAAAAGTCCTCCCAGTCAGCTGGTTCGGAAGAGATAGCAAACCCTTGTGCCGGAGGAAGTTTCACTGTTAGAAGAGGCCTCAGACTCACCATCTATGTTGGCGACAGAGTCTGAAGTCTCTACAGGCTTACAGTTGGGCAAGAAAGACTGCATCCATGAAATAAAAAACAGATGAGTGCTCTGGAAGATACCAGTGAGGAAGGAGCGGGCAATGAGATTGACCGAGGCCACACCCCTCTCGACCAAGAGACCAGAAGTAAGCTCATGGTGAAGTGCCTCCAGACTACTCCATCATGGGAAAGTTGTGAGGACACGAGATTTATCCCCGCATGTTAAGGTTCATGGGCAGATATGGAAGAGACATTGAGAAAGGCATAAACAAATCTTGGAAGGCCTGCCAGGACAAACTCCTGGACATGGTGGTCCCACTCACAAAAACCTGCAGATGGCAGAGGAGGCCAAAGAGAGCAGGAATCTAGTGGTTTTGCATATCCTGGCAGGTTGGCCCCAGGGAGCCATTTGTCTCCTTGGTAACTGAAACTATGCCATAGCAATTGAACGCAGGCGATCCATTCTGGTCAGAGTAAATCCAAAATGTGGAGAGTTGGCTTATTCCGTGTATTAAACTGTGTCGACAGCAAAAGTGATGCCTTTTGGGACTCCTTTGTAAACGACATGCCAAGGTTCGTCAGTGCGTATGTTACCATGGGCAAAGCCCAGTGTCACAGTGCCATAGTCACTGTGACAGCGGTGATGCTTTAGAACGTGATTGTTCCATCACAATATGCAACCCTCGTTTATTCCCGGGTAAAATGCTGCCCGCTTTCTCCCTTGCAATCCTAATTCCTTCTCCCTGCTCCTTTTTCCTGCTAAGTGTTGCCACTCGCTCTTGCCATCCCTTCCTCCCCTTTTTTGCTGCTGGTTTCATGACGGATGTTACCCTGCTTCCATGCTTGGATCCTCGCTATCAACAGTCCTTTGGATCTCTGTTTCAAAGACCCATGTCAAAAGGTTGTTTTTTGCCTTCCTGGCTTTTTCCCCATGAGGATATGTTCCCCCTGACTGCACCAGTTGTAGTACCTGTTACTTCAGGCTACACTGTGGCGGCAGGTCAGGAAAGGCCTTACTTATTCAGCAAGAAGCTTTGAGACAAGCGAAAAGCAAGCAAGAATAAACAAGGAGCCTCCAGTAAGGACAACCACGTTGAATCCTCTGCAGATACAGGTCAGACCCAGGAATTGCTGAAGAAGGTTTTTGCCACAAAGATTTTTGGGGAGGCTGACCAAGGACGGGGGCCGATTGTCCAGCCACGGCTTTGGTTGCATGCCCTACAGCAGCAGGGTGAACTTTCTGGAGGCAAGAAGATAGAAGACTGGCCCAGTTGTTCCCTTCATGGGGCAAAGGCAGTACCAGAGACTGGAGAAATAACAGCATGCAGCAAGCTGAGATTTGAGGTGAGGCCCAACTCAGCAGCACCTGCAGTAGCGGGGAGACTGAAAGATTTTGTGGCAACTGGTGGGGAATCACAAGATGTGCCTGGGTCTTGTATTCTCACCTATGTGATGTTAATGAGGTATTTTAGTTATTCCTAAGGTGGCAAGACAACAAGCTGTCCAGGAAAGCATCAAAAGCCAAATTGACCACACTACCCTGCCTAAATTCTTGAAAAACAATTCCTGATGTCAGAGAAAAAGAGATGGATAACAAGATTCATTCCCCAGAGGGGGGACTTTCCACTTTAGCAGAAGAACCAGGCCAGACATTAGAATAGTAACCTAATTGGCGTTTCTGGCTCAGCCCAAGCTTTGCCCGGTCAGGTGTCTGAAAGCTTATGTGGTGGCGATGGAGCAGTTTAGGCCCCTGGGAGAGACAAGGCTGCTGATTGCCCCAAGGAAGCCTTTTAAGGCGTGTCTTCCACAAAACTAGCCAGATGAGTGAAATAGTGAATAGAGCACTAAGTCTAACCTGCTTCAGAGCACATTCCATCCGAGGCACAATAGCTTTGAAAGCCTTACGGCTTAAGGCTTGTCTGGGAGACATACTGAGAGCTGCAGATTAGTCGAATGAGTTGGTGTTCAAAAACATTTACTTTAAGCCGATTGACTCAGTGGCATCATTGGTGGTGAGTAAGCTTAAAATGAGCATAATACGGGCCTCCAGTCTTCTCAAAGAATACAGATTTTGAATTCTAATGTTAATGAAAATTGGGATTCTATTAAAGACACAGAGGCTAATGTGAAGAGTCAAGAGTAAGAGTCGGACACAAAGGCATGATTTTGTGGTTATAAACCGTTATAAAAAACAGAAGTGTTGGGTAAATGCCTATCTTTCCCTATAGCTATGAGGGGTTTCCCTGCCTCAATGAAACTAACTAAGGGATCAGTCAGGATGTCAAAGTAAAAGGTCTTCATTCGTGTGTCCAAAACTCTAATCTGACCCTCACACTTTAAACATAACAAAACTTGATAGGGACAACCTTTTTTTTTACCTTACTTTAAGGGAAAGAAAACATAAGTGTTCAAAGGTTTCCAGAGGAACAAGAAGGAAAGGTTGTTTCCTTCCTATTCAAATATTATACAATGTTCCAGTGTTGAAACCTTCTTTAAATAGTTACAAGTTTCCTGAAAATACCTGGTATACCCTCCTGCCTGGTTTCCAAGTGATTTATTACACAAAGTTCAGTTTCTCTTGGAATACCTGGTAAACTTTCCTGGCAGGATTCACAGTTTTTTATTAAACAAAGTTCAGTTTCCTTTGGAGTATCTTGTGTACTCTCCTGCCAGGATTCACAGTTTTTGTTAAACAATCTTGTTTTCTTTGGAATACCTGGTGTACTCTCCTGCCAGGATTTACAGTTCTTTATTAAACATAGTTCAGTTTCTCAAGACCTGTTATACTCGCCTGCCAGGACTTAACTGTTCTCAATGTGGCTGGTGTAATCTACTGCCAGGGCTTGCCCAAACCTCTAATAGTGTTCCTTTTCTCCAGCATTGGCTTCTTGAGCCGGCTCTCTTGACAATTGACAATGCTACGCCAATGTCCTTCTCACCCATTCTTTGGATTTCCAACCTTTCAATAGATTCCCAAATGTCTTTCATTAAAGCTCGACTTCTTCTTTGGATAGCTTTATTTATGACCTTGAGTTTTTACCTTCGATCTGGGACCAATGCTTGCTAACCTCCTTGATTTATCTCTGTTATGCTGCCAGTATTATAATCAAGGACTTTATATAATGTTTGTTCATTTTCATGACTTCCTTTCCATATATTTTTAATGACAATACTGTTAGCTTTTGGCAATGCTAGTTTGTTCCTTTAAATTTGTTTCTGTGAACTTTTAATGTGAATACTATTGGCTTTTGACAGTGTATATTCTTTCATTTGTTTACTTAACTCCGTCGTGCAGAGGTTTGCCTCTACAGCTGTTTCGCGGTACACGCACTGAAGCACCACAGTGCCCTTATGCTTTTCCCCAGGCCCAGTGGTTATTTTTGGTGACTTCTGCGTCCCCCGCTATGGGAAGGCTGCGGGTTGAACCTCGTCGAACCGTGTCTGCTCCAGCCCCTTTTGGTGCGCTCACTGCTTCGTTCTTTATTCTTGAACTTCCACTTCTCCCAGCCTTGTGACCACGGTCTCAACCGACTTGTATTCTTCGCCACAGTATTTCAGTAGTTCTCTCGCCTCTGTCTGTCAACACTGTGTCGTTGCTCCTTCTGTCGGGACCAAGTGACTCTTTGCTGATCTCTCTCATTTTTAAAATTCCTGCCATTGGTGACTAGTATGCACCAGTGGTTTTCTGAGGGAGTAATCTTCATTACTCGAGTAATCATCTTCATCTCATTAAATCTTTCCTGACACATATCATCACAGTCAAAGGTTTTGGTTACATCTTCCACCATATGATATGACCTAGATACAGGGGATAGTTTAGAATTACAGTTGTTATTCTGACTCAGAGGCGAACTGTATTTTGCAGATAGTGAAGTTTTGTCTTCCCGGGGTTGGTCCCTTTCCAGGTGGTCGTCCCAGAGATACCCACCTCCAGGGTTGGTGTTGAGTCGATTCTGCCCTTACCTGGACACCTGGGAACAGACTTTCCCCAAGAAGTTAGTGATATTACTTTCAGGTTCATCACACTATTATCTCACCTGCACAATGGCGTGTTATTGCATATTAAATTGAAAGAATCCAATGTATTGCAGCTGCAAACTATGCTTCATTAAGGTTGGCATGACAAGTATTGCAATTGTCCGCCCAAGTGTGATGAAGAGTTCTATGTGTTTGTGTCTACCTTTTGCAGAATCAGAGGTTAAGCCTTATGGAATGTGAAGAGGATTGTAAACTTTCTCAGAGTAGATGCCTTAAGAGATCAGAGTTATGATGTTGTTCAAGTTTAATTTGAGCAGCAAATGAAAGAGGAAGTGAGGATTAGAGGAGAATCAGTTATGAGTATGATTGGTGGGGGATATCACGGGCAATTGAGTTTGGACTTCAGTTATTTCCTGTTCATGTTGTGTTTTGTAGTTTTGTTGTTCTCATTATGGAATGTTATACTTTGCTACTCGAGAAGTAAAGAAGGAGTAGAGCTTAACATTTTCCCTCAGTATTTTTAATAGAATCATTACTTGCCTTAAAGTTAGTATGGGAAATCTGTATTCATGTTTGTTCATGATCCATGGACATAGAAGGCAGATAAGCTTCTATTTGTATAGAGTACTATATCATGTGTTTTTTTAAGCTATGTTTATAATACAAAAAAAGAAAGAAACAGGTTAGTAGTCTTTCCACCTGTAGTATTTGCTAATGTTTAAATATCTTCGTCAGAATATAACCAGGCCTAGAAATATAAGCATAAAAGACATACCCAATATTTATCTGTAGTTAGTGTAACATGAATTCATGAGAAGTCTAAAACAACGGTGTCTTACAAAAGAACATATGCAGGGAGTATATTTGATATATTTCAAAACAAAAATAATATAATAGTTACTGTGTCTATGTCAAGTAATTAATTATAAAAGACAATGCCGTACTTGCCTTCCTGTTGTAGCTAACTGAGCATCCTGTGGAATGCAAGTATTCAATTTTGGAATATTGGCCGAACACTTGCTATGCAGGGCTTGAAATATGTTTCAGAATTTTACAGGAGACCCTGTGGCCCCTTGGAGTCCTAACTCAGACAGGAAAGGACTCTCGCATGCACTGGGCCACTGGGGCCCCAAATCAGCTGCCGTAGCCAGGCAGGCAGACACGCAGTTTTTGCATGCACGAAATTAGGGTCCTCGTATTAGTGCACCGCTCCACTGAGTGCACACTCTGCTCTCTACCAAATCTCAATACCTGCATACCACTTGAACAAATCTATTTTCCAATCTTCCACAGGGCCCTATCCAGAGCCCAGCTGTCAATGATCCACACCTGATTATTTGCTTTCTCTCAGGACCCCAAAAGGCCACTCCTTTATTTTAACTAGGTATGAGTTCTCTCTCTTCACCTTGAAGTAGCTCAATTCCATCCTGAGCATCATCTAAACTATTTCTTTGCGTTCTCTCTCTCTCTTCCTTTCCCCGCCAATTCACCCACGGTTGACTTTATACATTGATATGTAATTACATGTGATAATTTGCTGTATACCTAACTACCGTTCACAACTGTCATTGTTAACCACATTGAAACTATATATAACCATGCTACCTCCCCACCTTATTCACTGGGCACTATCACACATGCATTATGTCACAAAATGCCACCTCTACAACATTTGAGGTCACATGTGTGTTAATTTTAAACGTGATAAAGACCCAAGGATCGAAACACATGTCGGCTGACCACTTTTTGGGACCAAGAGCCTGCATAATAAACACATTGATGAATAAAATCAATCATCACCAAACAAGAAACGGTGTGGAAAATCCATTGTATTAAACCAACGACTAGCAAGGTATCCAGGATATCCTCAGTTCTTACCACAAAAGAGGTGTGGGCTTCACCTCAACAACCCAATCCTGTGACTTTGCACGAAGGAAAAAGACACCATAACAAAAAACAGAGCTCTGCAAGGAAGGTTCCATACCTAGGGCCCAACACAGAATCTTCACTTTTGATATTGACAGTCGCACGAGTGTCAATAAGTAATTCCAATGGTGTGTTGTTTACTTGAATGCTCAGGATGGGGCTATGTTGTGTGTCAGTGTTATTATTTAAAACCCATGCATACCCCTTTTTACGCTGGTCGTCTCCCGATGAGAACACTTCATTACTGGAAGGTGACTTTATTTCAATGTAACGAACATGTCGCCTTCTCCTGCTGCGTCTTGAGGTGTCAACAGGCTTGTGTTCATCCCTCCAATAAGTTCTTTTGTATTCTCTGTTGTCTCGCAATGATCCCATTTGTTCGGGGTCTGGGCCTTCTTCACGTGATCTGGTAGGGGTCAACCTTCGGCGCTCCCTGAAATGCTTCTGTAAAATTGGTTGAAATGGAGCATTCTTACACATGGCTCTATAATGGTTATATCCACCACATGCTGCACACTTTTGACCCATGGCTGGACATTCTTCGGCATGCGGGTACTCATAACCACATCTATAGAACGTGGCTTCATTGCGGTTTGAAGCTGAGTTTACAGTTGAAGCTAATTTATTAACCACGTCTTGATCAGAAGACTTTGTCTGTATGATGACCTTGTTGAGATTGTCCAATTGGGATTCAACTGCAGCTTCCATGCAAGCTAGGGCAAGAATTTCATCCAATGAACGTTGCTTTTGTAACAGGTTTTTGCGAAAAGTAGGTGATTCGCATCCAGCTATCACTTGAGACCGAAGTGCCTCTTCATTGGTATTCCGATGAAATTCACAATGTTTTAATTTGATGCGCAAGTGCATTACGTAGTTGTCTATGGACTCTCCTTTCTCTTGACACGTGGTGTGAAAGATATGTCTTTCATAATCCATACTGGTTAAAGGTGTGAAATATTCTGTCAATTTGGAATGTAATTCTTGATATGAGGCATTGTCCAGATTAACAAGCTCTCCTGCTATGTCTCTTACCGCAGGCCCCACTGCCATGGATAAGGTATTTTTGAGTCATGTGTCATCTTTAAGTCCAATAACCTCAACTTAAAAATTGAAATCACGTAACCATGTAGCCCATCTAGGTACTAGATTGCTAGTATCTCGTGTGTCAAAAGCATGTGGTAGTTGTAGCACTTCCGAGCCTCCATTTGTGGTATTGTGTGTTTTATTTGGTGGATTGGTCTCTGTGGAGGTTGTGGGAGTTTCTTCAGACATTTTAGCTGGGTTGCTGTCCCATAGTATTAGAAAGTATGATTACACTTTCAACTTGTTGCTCTTTCGTGCGTATCAGTTGCACACTGTATTTGAACGTGATTTCAGTGTTGTTTTATTTAGCTATAATCACCCTCCTTCTTTGGGCTTGACCACGCGGGGCTCTGCTGCCACTCCGCGTTAAATATTTTATTTTTATTTTATTTTCCTTCTCTGAATCACTGTTCGTTTTGGTTAAAGTATTAACAATGGTTCCGGGCTTCCAACCTGCTTCACTTTCTCTTCACTTTCTATTTACTTCCCGCTGTGATGAGAAGGTGGGAGGCTATGTGGGCATGGCGAGCGCTCAGTGCTACCCGTTTCTGTGAATCTTCTTTTTATTTTTTTTGTTTTTTGCTGACAGTGCCGGGCTATCGGAAGTAACAGATTAGTAAATATCTGTTGTCCAGTTTACCTCACGGCATCTGGAGGCGCGTCAACACGTCTATGTAGTGCTCGGCCGCACCCACCCTGTCAGTTTCCGTATTCCGTGACAGAGTTTGTTTCTATCACGAAGCAGGTTTCAGGCAAGCGCCATCCTCGTTGCCAGTTGCCTCGGGCCTGCACTGCGAGGACCCCAGAAGCCAAGAATTACACACTTGCGGAGGTGGTAGAATACACATCTTTATTTGACTACCACATAATGGTCAACTACCAAAACATTGTCCCCCGTGACCCTTGGCCCTGCCCTCCTCCCTAGCCCACAGTTCCCTTAGTAACTAATAAGAACTCAGCCTAGAGCCACCCAAATAACGATGTGGGGTGGCTGTAGAAGTCACCTTACATCATGACACTAACCATTTCAGAATTGTTTATTTTTTATTTTAGAAAATCGAGGCATTTAAGCGGCTGGATATACTGCTGAGCTGAGTTAATTGCAGCTGTACACTAATAAATATTGTTTAAATCAAATGATCTTCCTCATATGATGCACAGGCGGTGCTGCATGTGTCAGATAGATGTTCAGTGTATGGAGTTTCTTGATTGTGTTTAGTCCTCAGACCATTTTGCAAACTGCACTGCTAGCTCATCTAAAGTATGCTCTTTAATCCCTCTTCATCCCCTCTTCCACGTCTCCCCTCTCTTTGTACTTCCTTCTCCCCTCAAACCTCTAAACCTCTCTGCCTCCAAACCTCTGCAGCTTTCGTCCCCTATTACCCCTCTTCTCCTCTTATCTTTCACCCCCTTCACCCCTCTCCACCCATCTTCCTTCACCATTCTCTCTTCACCCATTCTCCCTTATTCTCCCTTCACCCTTCTCCTGTTTTCTTCCCCTCCCTTCACTCTTCGCCCTTGTTCTTCTCTTCCACCCTTTGACCCATTTTTCCCATTCCCCTATTCTCCATTTCTCCCCTCTTATACTACTCCATCCGTGTTCTCCTCCTGTATCCCTTGTCTCCCATTAATCTGTCTTTTCCCCTTGGCCCCTTCCCTCTCCTCCTTGTCCTCCTCTCTTCACCCACCCAAGCATTTCACCCTCCGTTCTCTGCTTTCACTTCCCCCACACTCCTCCCCTCCCTGTCCCAGAACACGGGCCTCCCCTGGTTTTCTTGCGTCATGCTATGAGGGATCCCCACACCAGCGAGCCCGGCGTAATAATCTCCACACGTTAATGCACCAGGTAGGCCCATATGATGGAGCTATTCAGGTACTTTATTTGTAGCATGACGTCATCGCATATGCACATAAACTCTCAATGCACGTCACCACATGAACTTATTACATTTACTAGTACACCGTTTCTATGACGTGTTACGTGTTATGCATATATGTGGGGGTAAGTAACCACTTGCATGTGTTTTGCCTGTCCTGTGCAGCTGACCATGCTATGGTGTTAACTGATTTAATGGGCAGCAAATGTCGTGTTATGGGGCCAGCTATTCTTAATCTGGTGCCAATGTTGCTATGATACATCTGAGTGCCAGAGGGTGAATGTGTTTAAAATGGACTCAGCAAGTTTAGTGTGTTTTTTCGGCATGCACGTTAACTTTCCAAGCTATCTCACAACCTGGCCCTTAACTCTAGCTTCCCCATCATTTTTATTGAAAAAGAAAAACGGTTATGTCGTAGTATTAATAAGTTATGCTATCTTAAAAGTTCTTATATCGAGCACTGTTTCCACCTGTGTGGTCTCTTGGTCCTCTGGCGGCTCTGTAAAGCAAGGGGGAGGCAGGTAAGTTAGTAGGGCTGAGCAGGAGAAAAGAGAAAGAGAGCTGCAATGTCCTGTTGGTAGCTTCAGTTCAGTTGACAACACTGTTAGGTGAGGCCATGTGTGATTTGATTTGTTTTGTTGTGTTGTGAAGTGTGTGTGGTTTGTTGTGCTGTAGAGGTATGGTTGTGTTTAGGTCAGAGTTTGAGAGGTGTATGCAGAAGGTTGAGTTTTTAGTAGGGTTAGTTAGTGGCAGTACCCTTTCCTACATGCGCTGTTCTGACTGTGGCCCATTTCCCTTCCTCTGTTGTACATTCTGGTGTGTAGCAATTACCACCCTCACGGGTTCCTCCAGGGGTGATGTGTTCTCTGTGCTTTATTGTCCTTCCGTGCGAGATATTGCTCCCTAACAGAGATGGGCTAAATGCAAGATTTGTCTCACCAACACAGCTGGGCCAAATGCGAGATACTGCTTGCCAACACAAATGGGCCAAATGCGAGACACAGCCCACCATCACAGACGGGCCAATTGCAATATATGGCTCACTAACACAGATGGGCTAAATGCAAGATATGGCCCACCAACACATATGGGTCAAATGCGAGATATGGCCCACCAATACAGATGGGCTAATTGCAAGATATGGCTCAATAACACAGATGGGCCAATTGCAAGACACTAGTCACCAATACAGATGGGCTAATTGCAAGATATGTCTCACTAACACAAATGAGCTAAATTGGAGATACTGCTCACTAACACAGGTGGCCGAAATGAGAAAGACTGCTCGCTAACACAGATGGGCTAAATGCGAGACATGGCTCACCAACACAGATGGGCCATTTGCAAGATATGGCCCATTAAAAAGATGGGCTAACTGCCAGATATGGCTCACTAACACAGATGGCTAAATGCAAAATAGGGCTCAGTAACACCGATTGGCTAAATGTGAGATGCTCGCTAACACAGATGAGCTAAATGCAAGACATGCCTCACCAAAACAGATGGGCCAATTGCAAGATATGGCTCACTAACACAGATGGGCTGCATACAGGATATCGCCCACCAACACAGATGAGCTAACTGCAAGATATGGCTCACTAACACAGAAGGGCCAACTGCAAGATACTACTCAATGTCACAAATGGGTTAATTGCAAGAAATGGCCCACTAAAACAGATGGGCTAAATGCAAGATATGGCCACCATAGTAAAATAGAACAAATAAGCTAATTTGCTGTGCCTCTTGTTGTAAAGGGGTGTAGGTATTGGGCCTTCTAGGACGTGTTCTTCTCCTGCAATGCATCATGCCATTGGACTAGGGTGCTGTGCTTCTCACTCTGTAATGCCCACACCACTGTCTGATGTGCATGTATATAAAGCAGCAGAAAGGGTTGGCATGTCTTCCAAGTTTAACTAATACATCAGTCCTGCAGTTGAATGAGCAGGCTTGTTTCTGCCAAGTTTGCATGCAAGTAGCATACTGTTTAAATATGTAATGTTAAGCAAAAGAGCATGCAATGTTAACGATATGTTCATGTAGTGTGAAAGTTATGTGCAAGAGAATTATTGCAGAGCCCTCAACTGCAGTCTGGTGCTCAAGGGTTAGTCGTGTTTATACACAATGCTTGCCACACCTTTTCTTTATTTGTTTATTTATTTTTAATATATTTTTTGTGCAGCACACCATAATATTTGGCTGAGTCCCATGCCAAATCGGTCCATGCCAGCAACTACATATTCACTGGCATAACAAATCACATAGCATCTCACATTCAATGCATAAAACTGCTAAATATAATGTCACAGTACATAAAATTATCATTTGCATGCAACAGTAAATCTGAAGTATTATGTAATGTCATTTACTGTAGTCAAGTCAAGCCAGGCTTTATTTCAACATACACCATAAAAGCATAACATAAAAATGGCACACTATCCTATATAAATACATATTACATATAATACAGAGTATAGCAGCTAAATCATCAAAATATCATTACAAGACTGTTAAAAACAAATATATATATTTATTGTTGGGGGAGCTAGAAAGCTCACAGCCATGAGGGCCGCTTTTCCTTAAGCTCTGCAAGTGACCTGATAAGAGGGGAGGCTGACACTGCACCCACCAGATGAATGAGAAATCCTGCCTGTCGGGGGCCCACCCGTCGCTTGAGTATGGACCCATGAAATGCTGCACAATCATTTGACGATGGTGGGTGGCCTCATGGCCTGAGCTGTCCAGCGGGCTTAGGCAGGCAAGGAGGGACGCACCAGCACTGCCCAAGCGGCCACCAGCAGCTGCTTAGGGCGGCAGGGTTGGGACCCAGAGCCGGATACCAAGCATGAGCCTAGTGGAGGAGGCGGCTAATAACCAGCGGGGCGCAGAGAGCTGCCCTGTGAGCACCACGGACTGGCACGGAGCTGCCATAGCTTGGGCCTTCTGCGGAGTGGGGAGAGGAGGAGGGCTGACGCAGAGAGCAGCTCCATGGCCGAGCAAGAAGCGCCTCGCGGCCCGGCTGTGTGCGCCCCCCCCCCCCGAGACAACATTAGACCAGCATTGGTGCCTCCTGTGCCTGCGAGCAGCCAGGTCTCATGCTCCTGCTGTGTCCCTGCAGGTGGCACCGCAGCTACAGAGGCCCCGGGGACTACACAGTTTTACCAGAGAACATCACAGTCGAGCTGCTCACAGTCAATGCAAAGAATACAGCAGCTGACTCAGACCCGGCTTAATCGAAGCCTGGGAAGCCCCTCAGCAAAGGCCACAGAGTCCTGAAGGCTACTGTAGCCAATGTATGATCCGGAGCAGCTCCAGACAGTGAGGCCGGAATCACCACTACCTGCACTGACATTGGTGAGCAAGCAGCCAGCAGCTTCCCCTCTGCGCGAAGTCTTCTAACCCTCAGGTCCACACCTGCAGAGACAACCAGAGGGTAGAGGAGCTTTTCCCTTAAAAAAAAAGAAACTCTGGGTCTAGATAAGGGATCCCAGTCAGCACTGCATGGTCTGGCAAATAGTCGACCGGACTACACATAGCCAAGACTGAGTTCCCGGCATAGCAACAACCGGCTGCTACTGCCCCGGGCTAGCGGGAGCCAGGAAGGACTCCCTGCACGGGACCTTGCAAACGCTACAGGCAACCACACCCACACCTGTCACCTGCCTGGAAGTACATTCTCAAGTAGCGCGGGCTGAATCTATTGCCATCTGCATTACACCTGGCGCGGGGCAGAGGAGATCAGGAGGAACCTATGCCATTGCATGGCCCATAGCCCCAATAAATAGACGGGACCCCGCCGGCGTGGATCTCAAGCCCAGGGGCTAGTAGAGACATGTTGGGCCTCACTCCAGTAGCTTCATCCTAGCTGGATGCATTTTCAATGACTAAGGAGCATTCCCCCCAAGAACTTTGCTATTAAGAGAAGGGGTGCCAAGCCAACTCAGCGGTCGGGAGCACAGGACTTTACAATAATTGATTCCACCCTGCTCAGGTAAAAGGAGTGCAGTACTTGTGAAGAAACCACCGGTGGGGGGCGTCTGTACTTCCGCTCTCTATATGGTAGACGAGAGGCACAGAGGACCCCTGCCAAGATTCTCTATTCGGTAGCTATGGTCGAGCAATCAAGGCCTAGCTTCTCGGGAGGTGATGCGGGCTGGTTCTTAAGTACGGTGTAGTCCCCAAGCACCCACAAAGGAATGTCCACACACTGTATCGGATACAACAAAGACTATATATAATTAATATTCAAAGGTATATACAATATCACGATAACTCACTTTGTAGTCCGAAAATCAACAATGGTAAATATATACAGTTCTAAAGTGGTACCACTAACGTTATCAGATCTCATTAAAGTGCATACGGTCAGAATGACACACAGATCAGGATAAAGAGGAAACCAGCAGTAGAGAGAGGAAGGAAAGCAAGATGGTTGAACAAATGGCAGAATACTGGCCCCTACCCCTAGACACAGTTCTGTGTGGAGATCCCCCCACCTGGGCAACCTGTAAAGCAAAGATGTATCACAAGCCCAGTCCACATATTGTTCACACTAGACTTTCCAATAGTTCTGCAACCCCACAGTATCTTGGCATTGTAGCGTTCCTCGTTGGGGATTCTACGGCCCTTCTGGAGTGTCCTCCCTTTCAGGCAGGAGTCACGGGACGTCGAACGTCTGACGGAGAACAGGTCGAGCTACGACGTTGAAGTGGCTGCGTCGTTCCTAGCAGTGCTCATTGACGGGGAAGTGTAAATGTCCTGCAAGGAAGAGGCGTGCGGGGCACCTCGGTGTCGATAGTTCTAGACCACAAAGAGTTTGAAGAACTGTGGCCCCGCAAGGGAGTCGAGTCCACAGCATATCTGTGGTCTTTGGGTGGCGGGAAACCCACCGGTGAATGCTCCTCGGCGCATCGACAGTCAGGCCTTCTCCAGCAGGATACAGCAGCAACGATGCGGACGAGAGCGTCCATGGATCCATGAAGTTCTTAGGCAAAACGGGAGCACGGTGGCTCCAGTCGGCAACGGCGGTCATCGACAGAGGCGGACAACAGTCCGGGCGCTTCTCTTTGGAGTTCCGCAGCAGTCCCCGTATCGGGTCGGCAGCCTATCGAAGGTCTGTCTACCAGGGAGCTTTGGCAAAGGTCTGCTGGTGCACGATGGTCCCTCGTAGCTCGGGAAGAGGGTGCCTTACCAGGTCCTCTCTGGGTCAGTCCTCGGAGGCACAGCAGCTTTCAGATTGTGAAGGAGAGCAACAGCAATTCTTCTCGTCCAGCAGGGCTTCAAGGTCAAGCTTCATTTACTCCGGTTACTCGTGGTAGTGGACTTCAGCTTCTGAACACAAGTCCTAGCAGTGAGAGGTCCCCAGATATACTGTTGATCTCCCATTCATTCCGCTGGGTCATACCCAAGCATCCAATCAAGACTAAGGGCATTCAGGCAGGCAGGCAGCCAATCAGGCACACGGTGCATTCAGGCCATTCACTTCTCTCTAGACACTCACAACAAGTTATGTGTATTGGGACAAGTACCGAGCCATTCAACACTCCAAGCTGCATTCATACCGGTTTTGGGCAGGACTGTCTCAACCATAGTGTCAACCACCAGATACTAGACACCCACAACATAGAATGTGTATTTGTCACACACTCCATTCACCCAGGTCCCACCCACAGGCGTACCCACAACATACGGTCATTCAGAAGGCTCCAGCCAGTCTGGTCAGCACTTCCCCACACTACCATATATGGAACTTCCACCCAACAGCCAGTCAGGGGGAAGAGACAGAGTCAGGGCTTCCCGGGACTTCGGGAAGATCAAGGTAACAGGCGATGGAAGGCAAGAGGCCATGGGGGCCATTTTGTCTCCATCAGGAATCTACCGATTCCAATGACAGGGCCTGGGCATCGCAAAATGGAGGACGCTCAGGGCACTCGTCATTTTAGCACAGAGCTGCCACCAGCCCATACCCTGCTATTTGGGTCACACACAGGTGCCCAAAAACATACACTAGGGGCACAGGGTTGTACTCCTACCCATGGGTGCCATAAGGGTATCCCATGGGTCTGTTCACCAAACCAAAAGAGAGAGCTGCATTGCCAGGAGTCCCACATGAACTCCTGCGCGGAAACCACGACAGAATACACAATAAAAAGCAGTGAAGGACAAGGATACGGAGGCCCTGTCCCTCCGATGCATTTCCAGCATCACAGTACTCCCCTGGGAAGTGCTCGGTGAAACAACTAAGGTGGTGATATCTGGCTAAGGGCAATAAGCAGCAATCCCGATTGCCTTTCTCCCAGAAGGAGAGTCTAAGCAGGGGAAGCGAGAAGATGTTGGCTCCCCGCAACAACCCTGACAGACCATCCCTCCCAGGACAGGATAAGGCCCCCAAGAAGTCGACAGGGGGAACCCTAACATCAGAGCTCAGTCTGGTGCTGGCGGAAATGCGCTCATGGCAGGGGCGTTGCTAGGGGGGGGCTAAGGGGGCTATAGCCCCTGATCTTTTGGTTGTAGCCCCGGATAGAATCTCAGGAGCTACAGCCAAAAGACTAGCTAGCCCCCAGTCCCAACAGTTCCGACATCAGCGTATCCCCGGGTCTTTTCCAGACCTAGCAACTCCCCTGGCTCATGGTTTGCGTCCATTAATACGAAACTGGACGGAATGGCGTACAAGGTCGATCGTATGCAGGAGCGAATCAAGAAAGAAAGTGGACGGATATCTGAGCTGGAGCACAGAGTGGGGTCCCTGGAAGATTCCAGTGGTGAAGTAACACAAGCAATCTGCTCCCTCAGAGGATAGTCGCAGCCATCAGGGACAAAAACAAAGATTTGGAGGCGAGATCCTGGAGGATCAATATCCAGGTGGTGGGAGTCACAGAGTCTATCCCGCAGCAAAAACATGGAGGTCTTTATGGAAAAATTATATGATATGATATGGTATGGCATTTATAACGCGCCTATACACAAGTGTTTCAAGGCGAGACGAGGCAAGGGAGGGGCAACAGAGGGGAGAACGAGACAACGATCTTACTAGGCCAGGTAATATTAAGAACGTGCAAGTGCAGGGGGGGAGGGGAAAGGTGCAAGGGGAAAGGGGAGGGGCAGTGCAGTACATAGGATAACAGTAAAATAAATAAAGATAATAAATAAATAAAGAGAATAAATAAAGACAATAAATAAATAAAGACAATAAATAAAAGTGCAGCCAGCTGATGGCAGTGCAATGGTAAGTGCAGACATCAGGTGTCAAGTGCTGGTAGGGGCTGTAGGGATACAGAAACAATCCCAGAGTGCAAGGGTTGCCAGGGGATCAGTGCAGGTTTGCAACTGGCGGGGCGGGTACCTGGGCCCGAGATCAGAGGGTAGCCAGGTAACCAGTGCAGATTCAGATTCAGCCAGGAGATCAGCAGGGGAGTGGGGGGTAGAAAGCAGAAGCAAAGAGGAAGGTCTTAAGGTGCTTCCGGAACCAGAGATGGTTCTCCTCAAGTTTTAGAGAGGCAGGGAGGCTGTTCCAGAGGGAGGCCCCAGCAGATGAAAGAGATCTACCAGCAACTCGCTGCTTGGAGAAAGGACTAACTTTGAGGGAGTTGGAGGCGGATGAGCGAAGAGCTTGAGAAGGAAGATATTTAGGAAGAGAGAGTTGGAGGTATTGGGGTCACAGGCCCCAGAAGGCCTTGTGGACAATGCAGAGAGTTTTGGACTTAATCCGCAGCCCCCACTGGGAGCCAGTGCAGAGATTTCAGTCCTGGAGGGATACAATCCCTGGGTTTGAGGCCAAGGACAAGTCTTGCAGTCCTGTTTTGGATAAGTTGCAGTGGGCAGAGAGTAGAAGCAGGCAGATTTAGAAAAAAGAGGCTGCTGCAGTAGTCAAGACTGGAGAGAACTAGAGCTCTGGAGACAGTGAGCTTTTAGGGGAAGGAGAGGAAAGTAAGAATACCTCTGTGGAGGTGCAGTTGGTAGTGTGACTTTTTAGAGACGTCAGAGATGTGAGCAGAGAAGGAAAGTGTAGAGTCGAAGATGACCCCAAGATTTTTAGCCTCGCAGGTGGGAGCAGGAAGAGGGCCAAGGGAGGATGGCCAGAGAGTGACAGGAAAGGAGGGGGAGGTGTGCTGATGAGGAGAATCTCGGTCTTACTGACATTAAGGCAGAGATCATTGGTGGCACACCACTTCTGGATGGCAGACAAACAGTCAGAAATGAGAGAAGGAGAGGAGGTGGCAAAGGGGAGCCTGAAAGGGAGTTGAGTGTCATCCACATAGCGCTGAAGTTGGGGCAGAGAGCTGTAATGCGGTGGGCAAGAATTGCCAGGTATTGGTTGAACAGCCAGGGAGAGAGATTAGACCCCTAGGGAACACCACAGGTAGATATGGAGATAGAGGAGAGTAAGGACCCAAGTTGGACCTGGGAGGGTTGATCATAAAGGAAGGAGGTCAGCCAAGCCAGGGCCTGATCGGTGATACCCAGGTTATCACGGAGACGGTTGAGCAGGATGGCATGGTTGACAGTGTCAAAGGCAGAAGGGTGATCAAGTAAAAGGAGGACACAGGGGGTGTTGGAATCGAGGTTGGAGAGCAGGTCTTCACAGATGTTCAGGAGAGCAGTTTCCGTGCTTGTGGCAGCTCTGAAGATAGACTGATGGTCATGGAGACAACCAACAGATTCAGAGTGAAGATTAAGCTGGGAGATAGCCAGCTTTTCCAGGAGTTTGCCCAGGAAAGAAGTGATAGAGATTGGACAATAGTTAGCAGGGCAGGAAGGGTCGCAAGAGGGCACAGACGGGAGTGCTTCAGGGTGTGGGGAGGACTCTAGATGCAAAGGAGTGGTTGCAGAAGTCAGCTAGAGCAGTAGCCAGGGTGTCAATGTGGTCCTTGATGGTTTTGGAGGAACATGGGTGAACCTGTTTTGATGAGACTTTCATAGATCGGACTTTGTCTGCGCAGAACAGGGTAAAGGCAGAGAAGGAGGGAGGAGAGGTGGACGGAGAAGGGCCAGAGGAAAATCAGGGAGTAGAGGGAGGACGGGGAGAGGAAGAGAGAGAGGACAGCATGTCCTGAGTTTTAGAGATGAAATGAGAAGCCAGGGCCATGAAGAGGGCCTGGGAGGGGACAGGAGAGGTAGAGACTGCAGCAGGATTGGACAGCTCCTTGCAGATTTTAAAGAGTTTGGCAGAGTTGTTAGATGCCGCGGAGACGCGGGCTTGGATGTGGGCTCTCTTCTTGGTGAGGACAGAGAGCTGGTATTGCCCTTGGAGCAGGCGGCGTGCCAATTTGTCAGAGGATGTACCGGAAGCACGCCATTTCCTCTCAGCCACCCTGCACTTGCGTTTAAGGGTGATGAGGTCTGAGTCATACCAAGATTTGCACTTGGCTTTGGGGTTCAAGTGGATCCTCATGACAGGGGCAAGAACATCGAGAGTATCAGATATAGCAGAGTGGAGCATGGAAAGGGCTGAGTCAGTGTGTGAGTCAGCCAAGGGTGGAGGGGGGGTGAGAAAGTGGCGGCGAATGCCTCAACAGACACACGCTTCATAGGTCGGATAACCGAGAAGGTAGGTGGCAGTGTTGGAATTGGCTTGGCCTGAGAGGTAGAGAGGGTGAGGTGGGAGGAAAGGAGAAATTGATCACCCCAGGAGAGAGGAGTGGCGAGAGGGATATAAAGGGGATGGTCTGAAGAGACCAGAGCATCCGGAGTGTGGCCTGCAGAGTGAGTTGGGCCAGAGGGGTGAATAGAGAGTGAGAGAGAGTCACAGAGATCACGAAAGAGTCGAGTGGAAGGACAGGAGGCATCCAGGTGGATGTGGAAGTCGCCAAGAAGGAGGAGTTGAGTGGTTGAGACCAGGAGGGAAGAGGCGAGGTCTGCCCACTCAGAGAGGAAGGAGGAGATCTGACCAGGTGGCCGAAAGATGGTAGCCACAGGAAGGGAATGGCCAGGAGAGAGAGAGAGCCTGCAGACGCGGCATTCAAAAGAGGAGTAGGCCTGCATAGGAATGACAGAGGCAGGAAACCACTCAGGGAAGATCAGGGCTACACCCCCTACAGAACGGTTGGATCTAGGTGTGGAGAGGATCTTGTAACCAACAGGGAGCAGAGTGTCAAAGTTTGTGACAGAACTGGCCGCGAACCATGTCTCTGTGACACCGAGGACATCAAGGTCAAGTTCCTCCTGAGCAAGAGTTTAGAGTGGCAATATGGAGAAGGTTGCCATCCTTGAAAGACTTCCGGGATCGGAGGTATGCCCTGCTGAGGTGTAGAAGAAGCCCGAGGGGGGGCAGAAGAGGAAGGAGGAGAGGCCAAAGTAGCCAAGGAGGAGACAGCAGGGGGAGGCGAGGAAGCCGTGGAGTGGAGAGAGGGGACAGCAGGAGTAGAGAGGAAATTGATGAGGCGCAGGAAGCGTCTATCAAAGAGGAGAAGGTTGGCTTGGGGGCCTTGGACCAAGGCGGTACCAATCACGTAAACATTAATGATGACCTTAGAGGAGTGAAAGGAGGCCAAGAGGGCCTCCCACCGGGTGCCACCATTAATGGGAGAGGAAGAGAAGGGAGAGAGCACAGAGACCAGATGTAGAGTCCATAGGTCTGGTGAGGGAACGACAAAGAGGATGTCATTGAAAGTTTGCCTGGAAGAGGCACTGGTGTAGGGGTCACTGACAGGGAGGCCTGGGTTGGAGACCAGGATGTCCTTTTTAAACTTCTTCCTACCAGATTTAGTGAGTAGGGCAGGATAGTCGATAGAGAAGCAGTTAGAAAAGATAGGAGAGACAGAGAGCACCATAGAGTAGGTAGGGTGAGGGGAGAAGAGGAAGGGAGTGGGAAGGGTAGGAGAGAACACTAGGGAAGGACACAGAGCAGGGAAGCACACAGAGCAGGGAGCAAGCAGACGAGGCAGAGAGAGAGGAGACAAGTTGACAATTGGACAAGACGACAGGCGCTAAGGTAGTGGTAGAAAGGTCTGCGAGATGAGTGCTTTGCAGGAGGCAAAGCCAATGAACAGCACTACTTTCACAATGCAATTTTAAAAACAGGAGAAAAACACACCTACGTTTGAGAGTCCTGAATAGAGGGAAAATGGCTTAGGTTTCAAATGCAATTTTAAATACTTTCACAGTGCAATTTTAAAAAAGGAGAAAAACACACCTACGCTTGAGAGTCCTGAATAGAGGGAAAATGGCTTAGGTTTCAAATGCAATTTTAAATACATTCACAGTTCAATTTTAAGAACAGGAGAAAAACACACCTAAGTTTGAGAGTTCTGTATAAAGGATGTTCTGCCAGCGCTACCAGTGTCATCATAATTCTTGGTGGAGAGGGCGCAATGTGTGTTGCAGGCGGCCCCCAAGTCGGGCCAGAGCCCTCGCCTGATTATAGCTCGTCTATTGAACTACAGAGACCAGGATGCAATTCTCTGCAGAGCTCAAGAGCTGGGAGAACTCACCTATGAGAATGCCAGGATCTTCTTCTATCTGGGCTTCACCCCATGTCCAGAAGGCTCGCCTCTCTTTCCTGGCGGCAAAGTGAGCCCTCCATGATCACAGACTTTAGTATGCCATGCTGTTTCTGTCCAAACTGTGTGTGCAACATGTTGGCCAAACACACTTCTTCACGGATCCTGGGGCGGTGCAGGACTTACTTGTGACGCTGCCAAAGTGATGGGAGTTGACGTGAGACTGGGCCACGCGCCCACATGAGAGTAATTGTTCGGGATGAATATTGCTACTGATCGGGGCGGGTGGACCCCTGGTTGGATACAACTGTTAATAATCCTGAGCCCCTCAATGGCCTGTGCACAATGTTTTCCCAGGTGGGTTATATATATGCTGGCTCAGGTAACAAATTAGTCCAATTGCTGTGCAGTGTTTTTTCTTTGTGAGGGCCTCCCCCTGAGGTTGGGAGCAGCATGCAGGGACTTGGGCAGCAGAGTCCGGCGCCCCCCGGCTGTGACTGATGGTAACTTTCTGATTGGGGAAGGGAGAGAGCGTGGGACAATTCACTGCTAGTAGCGGAAGGCCAGTGTGAGAGCGCATGTTTGGAGTTAACTGGAGACCAGAGGGGAGGGGGCTGGGGGAGGGATTGGGAAAAGTCGGGTGTTGTTATTTCAAAATAATTCACGTTTCTTGCGTCCACACAGTAACTGGTGCACAGCACGAGCGAGCATGGGGGTAGGACTGTGCTACTCAAAACGATTTTGGGCCTATGGCTAGCTGTAAGGTGATCAGCTGAAACGTATTGGGACTTAATAATCTGCGGAAGGCCCGTAATGTGATCCAATATTGCTAGGGGCACGGTTCCAAGGTGGCCCTTCTAACAGAATCTCACTTAGTGGGAAGGGGAAATGAGGGGGTCACCAGGTCCTGGGGGGACTGCATACATTGCACCTCCGATTCCACATACTCGGCTGGGGTCATGAAGCTGGTGCACAAGTCCCTCCGGTTTCGCACCATGGAAACCATGATTAATCCGAAGGGGAGGTTTGTGATTGTCTCAGGATGCTGGGTGCTAGGGAGAATTCTCATTTATGGCTAATTTCCCTCACCTAGTGAGTCCCCCAGCAGCTTTGCTGGACTTCTGGAGTTTATTTTTTTCCACTTGGTAAGAGTGAGAGCTTTTTCCCCACTCATACCTGTGTTTTGCTATGTGTTTATACCTGTTTTTGTGATTGTGGACTCTGAAGTACACCACTTCAGTAGCCCCCTTCTTTTTGTGTGTCACACAGCACCTTCAGTGCCGTGGCACAGTGTTGTCTTTGAGACTTCCCTCGACTCCATTTCTGAGGCGACTACCATCCCCCAGAAAAGGGTAAAGTTACCATTAAGCTTACTTAGTCAATCTACCACAGATCCAGTACACTCCATCTTCCATGGAGTACTGGAAAGGGTTAATTTGTATCCCTTTTTATCTGTACCTCCTAGAGCATTGTTTCGCTCTTTTAACATTTAGACTTGGCTGGTGGCAGTGGTATCTACTCTAACTTTTGTACCGCGATTATATTAGATAAACATGGTACTGTTCTTGGCTATTATATTAGCCTCGAACATAAACCCGCTTGACCAAATCGTCTTTCTTTTGGCTCCGGTTGGGTTTATTCGCCATTTCTTTTTGTTAAAGTCCTTCTTGTGTCTTACTTTGCACGGCAAACTAGGTTCGCCTTCTTTGTTCACTGTCTTTGGCGGGCTTCTGCTCAGAAGCCCTCCTCAAGGCGCCTGGGTGTCTAGGTGGGCTGAATGTGAGGGAGGGGTGTAGTCACCCCCTGCACAGGGTATCCTAGGAGACCCAAGTCGCACTTTGTCATGATTGGCCAGGGTATTCGTCCGGGCTGGACAACCCCCCTGCTGGGTGATTGATAGCCAGGCTGTGTGAATGGGGGTTTTTCGCATAAAAGGCAGGTCTCTTGGGCTAGAAGTCAGTGAGTCGCCACTGGAACTACAAGGAACCGAAGAGAAGCGGAGTGAACGACGGCTGCTGCAACTACCCCGTCCCGGTGAAGCCCTGC
Organism: Ambystoma mexicanum; assembly: GCF_040938575.1. Lineage (NCBI taxonomy): Eukaryota > Metazoa > Chordata > Amphibia > Caudata > Ambystomatidae > Ambystoma > Ambystoma mexicanum. The sequence continues at coordinate 746,395,437 of NC_090928.1, forward strand.
TGCAGTCCTGAGCTATCTTCCCTTCAACGACACAGAGAAGATCCAGTCCGGAGTCTTCTTCCCTTGAGTGTGGTGGGAATCACTAGCTCATCTTCCACAGCCAGAGGATCCTCTTCCTTGGTCGGAATCGCTGCACGCTGCTGTAGTGGTCCGGATAGCCACCTGAAGAGCCTCTCCTGGTTTCAAGGAGTGCACCATTTATTCCTCGTCGCTGCTGCCGGCTTCATCCCTGTGTGGTGCAGACCCCCTTCAGACGTCCTCCTTCACAACGAATCTCCAGGAATCGTGGGTCTGCGGGAAACCAACAGGAACAACTGCCAGGGCACCAGCTGCACCATTGGAACAATGTACTGTGTTCTACTTGAGGAAACTGGGTGAATTCCTTTTCTTCATTTCCAAGGCTTGCCCTTGTCTTCCCTCCTTCTTATAACTTTTGCTTCCAAACATTGACAATATCGAAGTACTTTTGGCTTTGTTGAATCGTGAACTGTCTAACTGTGTGATCTTCGGCAACAGGCCCCGGTGTCTCTTGACCCTGGCTCCGGCCCTTTGACTTTTGAACTCCTGTCTCTGAGTGTTTCTTGATTCTGCCTGCCTAACCAAAATATTGCCTGTGATTTTTGCCTCCAGCTCCCTCTGGGTATCTCAGGTGCTAAGTGTGTTTTTACCCCGGTAGCATTTCATGTCACGGACACGCGTTTATTTAGTAGACTGAACTGTCAAAAAGTGATCGCAATCGTATTTGCGGTAACATGTTTTGTTCATAACACTGGTTCATTCAAACACAGGGTACTTACCTTGAGACTTACTGTACAAAGTGAATTGGTTAGTTGTAGTATATTTAACGTGTGGTTTATATTTGAGTATAATAGAAGTTTTGCGTTTATAACGATTGGTTTAAAAAATAAATGTACTTATGTTTTTTACCTGAAACCTTGAGTCAGTGTTTGCTTGAGTCACAGTAATTGTGGTCGCTTTGTGTAATCTCTGCTACTGCTCATTTACTCTTGAGATAAGTCTGGCTGCTCCACCACTGCTACCACTCTGACATAGTAGTACAGGCTTGTACCAAAGATAAAACTTGTATTGCCACCTGTGGTCTTAATTGTGTGTAGTGGTCCCTAAGGGCACTGCACGGGATTCTGCCTAACACTGGTGTACAGCGGTGAGGATTTGGAAGTAGAGTGATTACACTTAGAGTGCTGCTATTTCTTGGGTTCAACTAACCACAAGGCTACCACCAGTAATTCCATTTAACTAAGAAATCATGTCAAATATGGTAAACTACACTGAAGAGAGTATTTTACTCTATACTGCTGAGGTTCTGAGAACCATGTGTAGGGATAAGAATATATCTGGTAAAGGAAAGAAATCTGAACTGGTTGCAAAGTTAATGGGAAAAAGGCTGGAGAGTGGGTCAGAAGGACCTACCACTCCAGCAAATGTGGATTTTGATGTTACTGATTCTGAGAGTGTTCATTGTGAAGAAGTAGATGAGTCCTTGCTAGGAAACCCTTGCCTGCTCAGAATGCACAACCTCTGCCCACAGGGGCCCCAACAGGTCCCACACTTACTCCTGACTTTATTGCACTTGTGAAAATGAGACTTGAATTGGAAGTGAAACGTATTGATGCACAAACTGCCATGAAACATCAAGAGTTAAGGCTCACAGAAATGGAGCTGAACCATGAACTAGAAATGAAGAAATTGTCTCTAGAAATGCTTCTCTCCCAGAGTCTTCTAGGTCTTCCAGCCCTAAGAGACCCCGTATGCCAAAGGAAATGATTGTTATGTATGAGTCTAAACTTGATATTTTGGATTGGTTAGCAATGTTTGAGTACAATCATGGGATTCAAGGTATCTCATGGAATCAGTTGATTCCTTGGTTTTTCTCTAGGTTCCCCCCTGTTGCAAGTGATGCTGGAATGGGGTTGGGGGAGGAGGATAAACAGGATTAGGAGTGTGTGAAACTAGCATTAATGCCTAGGTTTGGGAAGAGCCCTTCCCAGTATTTTAAGAGGTATAGAACCCTCAAAAAGCATGATGGTACCTAGGCCTCCCAGATTTTCTGGAGCAAATACAACAAGCGACAAAAACATACTTTGAGTTAAACACAGGATCGGTAGATGATCCGGGGATCCTGTGGGAGGCACTCAAACCGGTGCTGAGGGGCGAGATTTTGTCATGGTCTGCTGCACACCGAAAGAAACACCAACAGAAATTAGTAGAAGCCGAAGAGCAAGTGGCCCAGGCTGAACTAAACCACCTGGCACAAGACCAACCGGAAACAAATTGAGCACTAACACTTGCCCAAAAACGCTTACAGAACATTGCGCTAGACAATGCTAGGCAGGCACATATGACAATGAGAGCCAGAATATACAAAACCGGTGATAAAGCCGGCAAAATGCTAGCATGGTTAGAAAAACGCGAAACAGGCAGCGGCCAGGTCAGAGCGATAAGATCAGAAGGAGCTGAACCCTTACTGACCGACCGCGACATAGCCGAGGGCTTTGCAGCTTACTATACAGAGCTTTACAGGTCACCCACATCGCCTATCAATAGTTCGGTACTAAACGATATAACCCTCCCCACTCTAAATGCTGAACAGCAGGCTCTACTTGAGAAGGATATCACAGAGGAGGAACTGATAGCGGCCATGTCGGAACTCCAGACGGGGAAGACACCAGGGCCAAACAGCTTCCCGATTGAAATGTGCCGTAAACTTGGTACGAATGAAATTGCCTCCCACTTACTGTGAATGTTCCTACAGTCTAAGGAGAGAGGATGCCTACCGGCAGACCTCCGGAAAGCCACGTTAGTAGTGATTCCCAAAGCAGACAAACCGACAGACCTCTGTAGTTCATATCGACCAATTTCACTTATCAATAGCGAGACCAAAATACTAGCAAAAGTGCTGGCCAACAGCTTACAACAGGTCATCACAACATTAATTCACCCCGACCAGTGCGGATTTATGCCGAAACGGTCGACCCGCATGAACATTCATAGGCTGCATACTATAATAGAGAATGCGCCCAACAGCCGAGGCCCCCTAGCTGTACTGGCGATTGACTTTGAAAAGGCTTTCGACTCGGTGTACTGGGAGGCAATTTGGGAAATAATACGTCGGATGGGTTTTGGTCCCCAGTTCCTGAGCTGGGTGCAACTCTTATATGAATCCCCCGAGGCACAAATGAGAGTGAATGGGTGGCCATTGCAAACCTTTAAGCTTGGGAAGGGAACCAGACAGGGGTGCCCACTATCCGCCATGATATTTGCCCTGGCTGTGGAACCGTTAGCAGAGGCCTTGAGAACGTCACCGGCCTGGTGTGGTATTAGTGGGAAGACTGGCGAGAGGATAGAGTCTCCCTGTACGCGGATGACTTGCTTCTTCACTTAAAAGACCCACACCACGCCTGCTCCACGATTGTAGACATACTAGACAGCTACGGTACTTTCAGCGGGCTAAGAGTAAACTGGCCCAAATCAATATTGTTGCCAATAGGCACCACAACTTTTATACCACCAGCCAACTGTCCCTTTCGATTAGAAACTGAGCAGTTTAAATACCTTGGCATACAAATTACTAATGACTTAAGCAAATATGTGACCAATAATCTCCACCCGATAACAACCAGATTCACAGAAGATACCAGGCACTGGGTCTCTCTTCCATTGACCCTACTAGGAAAGGCAGCATTATTCAAAATGATGGCTCTCCCACGTTTCTTATACATACTGCAAAACGCCCCACTACACATACCAGCGAAAGAATTCAAAAAGATAGACAACGCACTAAGGAAACTCCTCTGGAACAACGGACATCCACGTATTGCGCTGGGCACTTTGCAGCGCTCCATTTGGGAGGGAGGGATAGGGCTCCCCCGCCTACAGTCCTTCTATTGGGCTAGCCAAATGGCAGTGGTCAATGACTTACTGCACGGGGACATCACATTGCCACACAATAGACTGGGGAGCGACAGAGGACACGCTAGACCTCAAACTGAATTCCTTTCCAAAGCGATTTGTATCTCAACCCCACAGTCTATGCTATCACACATTGCCTGAGTATGGAAAGACACACACAAGTTCCTGGGATGGGAAGGGAAAATCAGCCCACTACAACCACTGTGGAACAACAGGAATCTACCAGAGGTAAACAAGCTTCCGAGATGGCGTACATGGTTACAACATGATATCAGTACAGTGGGCGATATCGTAGAGGGGTGCAGACTGGTATCCTTTGAAACCCTAGAATCCAGATTTCACCTCCCAGGCACTGAACGGTTCCAATACGCGCAGATGCAGCATGCCCTACAAGCCCATCTCCCAGCAGTTGAAGACATGGCCGAAAGCACTCCCCTCGAAAGAAACATAGTTGAGGCAAACATTGAGACTAAAGTAACGTCCACTATGTATAATGTAATCACTTCCTTTGCCACCACTGAACTAACCTGCCTAAAGGACAAATGGGAAAGAGGCATAGGACTTATACAACCGGAAGACTGGGTGGGGGTCCTCATGTACCCTGGGGAGGTGGCCATTTCGGCCAGACTTAGACTTATCCAGCTCAAAATACTGCATAGGATTTACTACCCAAGGGTGGCATTATATCGCTGGGGGAAAACAACTGACCCACGCTGTCTTCGGTGCAAGAGGGAGGAGGGAACCTTCTTCCACATACTGTGGGACTGCAACCATATACAACAGTACTGGCAAAACTGTTGCGATGAACTCTCACGGGTACTGGTGAGAACGATACACAGCGACCCGAAGCTACTCCTGCTTGGGGTGGAAGAGGAGGGAGAAGCATCTAAATATGAGAAGTTGCTCCTATCAACGACCTCGGCAATAATTAAAAGGAACATTGCACAATTATGGGGTTCGGAAACAACACCGCAGTACGAACAATGGGTGATGGACGTCAACATATGCATTGCAATGGAACGGAGAGTATATACAGCCTTGGGGTGCCCGAGGAAAGCAGACAAAATATGGAACAAATGGGAGGAAGCCCAATGACTGTACCAACCTGAACAATGGATGATAAGGCACAATGTGCAAAAGTAATCAAATCTGGCATAAAGCGTGAGATACAATGGACACTGCAAGACCCTTTTCTTTCCTTTCCTTTTCTTTCTTCTTTTCTTTCTTGTTCTTCTTTCACCTGACCAAGGACTGTTTCACTGGTCGTATAGGTTGAATGTTTACACGAAGAATGTATGTATTGTGATGTTAAGATGGAAAAAACAATAACATGTGTTATTAAAAAAAAAAAAAGCATGATGGTACCCCTTGGGCTACCTGGGTGTGTGAATGTTTGAAAAACTTAGATGGTGGGTTAAGGGTTACAAAGTGAACACTTATGAAGTTTTGAGGAATCTTGTAATGTTAGAGTCTATTTTTGATGTCTGCTCTCCTGAGCTTAGACAGCACTTGGCTGATTCAAAGGAGATAGATCCTAAGAAGCTAGCTAAGGCTGCTGGCTTGTGGGTTGCCAACAGGGCTACTCACAAGGATTCTGGGGCTACTCAGAAGAAGGATGAGGGGAAGCAGCCAAAGAAAGACAACAAGGAGAATTCCAATAATTCCAATCCAAAAGAGGGCCCCAAACATAACCAGGGTAAGCCACAAGGTAAACCGAATCAGGCTAGTGTACCACCTGGTTCCACACCAGATGGAGGCCAGGGCAAACCCCCATGCCAGAGAGCATTTGGAAAATGCTTTGTTTGTGGGTTGCCTGGCCATGTGAAAGGAGATCCCAAGTGTAAGTGTAAACCTTCAGGGATCAACACTGTCTCCTTAGCCTTCTCCCAGGTGGATGAAGTACCTATGACCAGTGGAAACTTTCAGCTACTAGCTGATGAGCCCATGAGAGTCTCAGCTAGTGTTTCTTTAGTGTCCTTGGGTCTTTGGGAACAACAGAACTAACTTAGATGTTTATAACTCAATCCCAGATAATACTAAAGATTATTATAAAGATAGTGTTCTTGTGAATGGTCAGGAGACCCCTGCCATCAGAGACGCTGGAGCCAGCATAACTGTGGTTGATGAATGTTTTTTCAAAGTGGAGGATGTTGGTAAGGCACCCAAACACTTAACCAAGTTAGCTGGAGGCCCTGTGCAAATGGTTCCCCATTTACCAGCTCTCATCCAGTGTAATGACATGACTGTCAGAAAACCTATAAGTGTGCAGAATAACGTACCTGGGAGGGTCCTGTTGGGTAATGACCTTAAAACTCTTGGAGTTGTATCCAGCACCCCCAGGCCCCCAGCAGAAGGAAGCAAGAGCTCACAAGGTCTGCAAGGGAGAGAACCTTAAGAGGCTCTCCTGGATCTCCTGGAGACATGATAGAGGAAGCTCTCACCCCAAGTCCACAGGGCTTACTTACTGCCATTGCAGGGCAAGAAAAGACAAAGGGGAAACCTAAGTCTGTCAGCAAGAAAACAGCAAGCACTCCTGTGCCCAGAAGGACATCTCCAAGACTGTCCAAAGTCACACCTGTGACTCCCACACCAGCTGAGGCTGAGTGTGAGGTTCAACCCTGTATTGTCAAACTAGATACTGAGGAATCAGATCTAGACGAGGATCTTACCTTGGTAGGAGATCTTGACCCTGTTGACCATCCTGAGCTGCAGTCTTTACTTTCAGAAGGTTGACCCAACAGAGAAGATTTCAGTAAGGGACAAAGAGAGCGTCCTACCTTGGAGGGTCTTCTCCAACAGGTAGCTTCTCAGCTCAATGGGACTGAGCCTGGGAAGTATAGGTTGCACTGGGAAGATGGCCTCTTCTACAGTGAACCAACTGAGTCAACCCCTGGAGACTACAAAAGACTTGTAGCACCTCTAGTGAACCGACTCCAGTTTCTGCAGTTAGCCAATGAGGTACCTTTGGCTGGTCACTTAAGTTTTAAGAAGACCAAAGAAAGGCTATCTCTGCACTTCTACTGCCCTAAGATGGGTACATAAGTAGACAAATTCTGCAGAAGCTGCCACACTTGCCAAACCTCTAGCAAGAGTGGATCCAAGAATGTGGCACCCTTAGTGCCTCTCCCAGTGGTGGGAATTCCTTTTGAGAGGGTTGGGATTGACATTGTTGGTCCTCTTGACCCTCCCACAACTTCATGCAACATGTTTATCCTGCTTGTAGTGGACCATGCCACTAGATTTCCTGAAGCCATATCTATGAGGACTGTTACAGCTCTGGCTGTGGCTAAGGCCCTACTTGGTATTTCTACCAGAGTAGGCTTTCCTAGGGAGGTGATATCTGACAGGGGATCAAATTTTATGTCCCACTAAATGCAAACCATGTGGAAAACCTGTGGAGTCATCTACAAATTCTCTACTGCTTACCACCATCAAACCAATGGACTGGTAGAGAGGTTTAACAGAACTATGAAGAGCATGATAGGTGCTTTAGAAGAACCCCTTAGAAGAAAGTGGGACCTTCTACTGCCATGCCTTCTCTTTGCATATAGAGAAGTCCCTCAGGAGGGAGTAGGATTCAGTCCCTTCGAACTTCTCTATGGCCATCCAGTCAGAGGTCCATTGGCCCTGATTAAGGAGGGGTTGGAGAGTGTTCCGTCCCCCAAGCCAGTCAGAGTGACTGACTATGTGATAGGTCTCCAGAGGAGAATGTCACACATGATGGCAGAGGCAAGTGATAACTTGAAGGCTGGTGAAGCTCTGGTCAAACATTGGCATGACCAGAAGGCTAACTTGGTTGAGTTTACCCAAGACCAGCTTGTTCTTCTTATGGTCCCCATAAGGCAGAAGCCCTTGCAGGACAAATGGATAGGACCCTTCAAGGTTGTGGGTAAACTTGGAGAGGTGAACTATCTGGTGGACTTAGGCAATCCTAAGGAGGCTCCCAGAGTCTTTCACACCAACCGTTTAAAGGTTTATGTCTGTAGACCTGACATAGGAGCTTTGCTTCTAGCTTCAGCTCAGGAGGAGGAGGAGAGTGAACCTCTGCCTGACCTCCTCAGAGGTGTACCTTTAGATGAGCAAGTGGAAGGGGTTAATCTCTCTTGCAGTCTCACATCTGACTAGCAGGATGAGTGCAAGTTACTGTTAAATCAGTTTGCCTCCCTGTTCTCACTTTTACCAGGCTAGACCCCTTGGGGCCAGCATAACATACACACTGGTGACTGTTTGCCTGTCAAAAGCAGGTGGTACAGAATGTCAGAAAATGTCAGATCCCACATAAGGAATGAGGTCAACAAGATGCTTGACCTCGGGGTAATAGAACCCTCTACTAGCCCATGGTCTAGCCCAGTTGTGCTTGTACCAAAGGCAGAATCTAAGGAGTTGAGATTCTGCGTGGACTATAGAGCTCTAAATGCAGTCACCACGACTGATGCCCATCCTTTGCCTAGGACAGATGATCTGGTGGACAAACTTGGTGCAGCCAAGTACCTCAGCACATTTGACCTAACGTCAGGCTATTGGCAAATAGCCCTGACAGACCATGCCAAGGAAAAAACTGCATTCTCCACCCCAGCTGGCCTCTACCAATTCAGGGTAGTGCCTTTTGGATTAAAGAATGCACTTGCTACATTTCAGAGGATGGTCAATCAAGTTCTGAATGGGATGGAGGACTTCTGAATGGCATACTTGGATGACATTGCAGTGTTCAGCCCTACATGGAAAGAACATGTTGAACACCTAGGTTATGTATTGCAGGCTCTTGAACAGGCCCATCTGACCATAAAGGCAAGCAAATGTCAAATTGGTCAGAGTTCAGTGGTCTACCTTGGACATGAGGTAGGAGGAGGTGAAATAAATCCATTGCCTAGCAACGTACAAGCTGTACAAAACTGGGCCACCCCTACTACTCAAACCCAAGTGAGAGCATTCCTAGGTCTCACTGGGTATTATAGGAACTTCATAGAGAACTATGGGACCATAGCTTCTCCCTTGAATGTCATCTCCTCTCCCAAATTTCATTAAAAGGTCAGGTGGAATGAGGAGTGCAATCAAGCCTTTGAAGCTCTAAAGAAAGCCCTTTGTCAAGCTCCAGTCCTAAGAGCTCCTGACTATCACCAACCCTTCATTGTACAAACTGATGCTTCTAATGTAGGTATAGGTGCAGTCAACTGGATGAGAAAGGTAGGGAACACCCCATTTGTTTCCTCAGCAGGAAGTTAAAGGATCCTGAGACAAGGTGGGCAACAATAGAAAGAGAATGCTTTGCTATTGTGTGGGCACTGAAGAGGTTTAGACCATACTTGTATGGATCTACCTTCACTATTCAGACTGACCACCAACCCTTGAAATGGCTGATGCAAATGAAAGGGGAAAACCCAAAATTACTCAGATGGTCAATCTGCCTACAAGGATTTGATTTTTCCATTGAGCACAGAGCAGGAAGTCACCACCAAAATGCTGATGGTCTCTCTAGGATGTTTGTAACCGACTAGAGGTATGAGGTCGATCCAGGAGTGGATTAAATCCTCCTGTCCCTTAGTCTGGGGGGGGCGAGTGTTAGGGAGAATTCTCATTCATGCCTAATTACCCTCACCTAGTGAGTCCCCCAGCAGCTTTGCTGGACTTCTGGAGTTTATTTTTTTTCCACTTGGTAAGAGTGAGAGCTTTTTCCCCACTCTTACCTGTGTTTTGCTATGTGTTTATACCTGTGTTTGTGATTGTGGACTGTGAAGTACACCACTTCAGTAGCCCCCTTCTTTTTGTGTGTCACACAGCACCTTCAGTGCCCTGGCACAGGATTGTCTTTGAGACTTCCCTCGACTCCATTTCTGAGGCGACTACCGTCCCCCAGAAAAGGGTAAAGTTACCATTAACTTTACTTAGTCAATCTACCACAGATCCAGTACACCCCATCTTCCATGGAGTAATGGAAAGGGTTAATTCGTATCCCTTTTCATCTGTACCTCATAGAGCATTGTTTCGCTCTTTTAACATTTAGACTTGGCTGGTGGCAGTGGTATCTACCCTAACTTTTCTACCACGATTATATTAAAAAAACGTGGTACTGTTCTTGGCTATTATATTAGCCTCGAACATAAACCCGCTTGACCAAATCGTCTTTCTTTTGGCTCCGGTTGGGTTTATTCGCCATTTCTTTTTGTTAAAGTCCTTCTTGTGTCTTACTTTGCGCGGCAAACTAGGTTCGCCTTCTTTGTTCACTGTATTTTGGCGGGCTTCTGCTCAGAAGCCCTCCTCAAGGCGGCCGGGTGTCTAGGTGGGCTGAATGTGAGGGAGGGATGTAGTCAGTCACCCCCTGCACAGGGTATCCTAGGAAACCCAAGTCGCACTTTGTCATGATTGGCCAGGGTAGTTGTCCGGACTGGACAACCCCCCTGCTGGGTGATTTACAGCCAGGCTGTGTGAATGGGGGTTTTTCACATAAAAGGCAGTTCTCTTGGGTTAGAAGTCAGAGAGTCGCCACTGGAACTACAAGGAACCTAAGAGAAGCGGAGAGAACCCTCCAGGTGAAGCCCTGCTGCAGTCCTGAGCTATCTTCCCTTCAACGACTCAGAGAAGATCCAGTCCGGAGTCTTCCTCCCTTGAGCTTGTTGGGGATAACCAGCTCATCTTCTAAAGCCAGAGGATCCTCTTCCTTGGTCGAAATTGCTGCACGCTGCTGTAGTGGTCCGGATAGCCACCTGAAGAGCCTCTCCTGTTTTTAAGGAGCGCACCTTTTATTCCTCGTTGCTGCTGCCGGCTTCATCCCTGTGTGGTGCAGACCCCCTTCAGACGTCCTCCTTCACAACGAAGCTCCATGAATCGTGGGTCTGAGGGAAACAACCAGGAACAACTGCCAGGGCACCAGCTGCACCATTGGAACAAGGTACTGTGTTCTACTTGAGGAAACTGGGTGAATCCCTTTTCTTCATTTCCAAGGCTTGCCCTTGTCTTCCCTCCTTCTTATAACTTTTGCTTCCGAACATTGACAATATCGAAGTACTTTTTGCTACGTTGAATCGTGAACTGTCTGACTGTGTGATCTACTGCAACAGGCCCCGGTGTCTCTCGACCCTGGCTCCGGCCCTTTGACTTTTGAACTCCTGTCTCTGAGTGTTTCTTGATTCTACCTGCCTAACCAAAATATTGCCTGTGATTTTTGCCTCCAACTCCCTCTGGGTATCTCAGTTGCTAAGTGTGTTTTTACCCCGGTAGCATTTCATGACACGGATACGCATTTATTTAGTAGACCGAACTGTCAAAAAGTGATTGCAATCGTATTCGCGGTAACGTGTTTTGTTCGTAACACCGGTTCATCCAAAGACAGGGTACTTACCTTGAGACTTACTGTACAAAGTGAATTGGTTAGTTGTAGTATATTTAACGTGTGGTTTTTATTTGAGTTTAATAGAAGTGTTGTGTTTATAACAAATGGTTTAAAAAATAAGTGTACTTATATTATTTACCTGAAACCTTGCGTCAGTGTTTGCTTGAGTCACAGTAATTGCGGTCCCTTTGTGTAATCTCTGCTACTGCTCATTTACTCTTGAGATAAGCCTGGCTGCTCCGCCACTACTACCACTCTGACATAGTAGTACAGGCTTGTACCAAAGGTAAAACTTGTATTGCCACCTGTGGTCTTAATTGTGTGTAGTGGTCCCTCAGGGCACTGCACAGGATTCTGACTAACACTGGGGATCCTCACTGGTGACGATCGTGAACATATATGGCCCCAACGTGGACGACCCCTGTTTCTTTGAGTCCTTACTAACTAAATGTCACAAGTACCTTCATACATCGTATCAGCGGGAGATCCCAATGTCACCCTGGACCCGGAAAGAGATAGGTCAGTCGGGGTCGCACGCCGCAATCGTGAGCAGCGGAAGCGGTGCAGAGATGCCTGCGTCAGCTGGAACTGGGAGATGTGTGGAGGCTGCTACGACCAAAGGGGGTGGGGGAATACACGTTCACGGTACCTTTACATGTCTGGATTATATCTTGGCGAGCCCGTCCCTTGTGCACAAAAAGACAGACTGTGTACTTCTCCCCAGAACGCTGTCTGACCACTCGCCTGTCTTCTGGTTCCTGGACTCAGATCCTGAAGGTGTCCCATGACCCTTCTGTAGATTTAAAGCCACGGCCTTGTCGGAGGTAGTATTTTAAAGCAAGGTGCTTAGCCTGGTCAAGTCATATTTGCAGGAGAATTTGGGCATGGTCTCCACAATGAGCTCCATGTGGGAGGCATTCATGGTAGTCCTACGTGGGGGGGTGCCCTTCCATAGAACTGGGAATGCTGAAAACTATATGCAGACAACTTTCTGAAACAGAGCTAGAAATTAAGGGCCACGAGGGTAGGGCAGATGATATAGGTGGGGATGCCTCCTAAGGCAAATTTAGGGATGCACTAGACCGCTGTAACAACCTTGCTGAGCGCAATGTCAAATACCTTGTGCACCCGGAAATGGCCCGACGGTAAGGGGAGGAGGGCGGCCTAGGCAGATTACTGGCAGCAATGATCAAACACTTCAAAGGGAGTACAGATATTACAGCTGTGTGGACAGCAGATGGCGAGGTGGTCGTAAAGCCAGAGGGCATACTAGACGCCTTCTGACATTACTATGAGAGTCTATATGCAGCTAGAGGGTCGATGCTGACAGCAGATCTAGTGGGATACATAAGGGAACCATCCCTACTTGTACACCAGCGGGAAACGGTGGAAGCACTGGCTGAACCTATTACGGTTAATGATATTCTGCTTGTAATACGTGCTTTACCCTCTGCCAAAGCTCCCAGCACAGATGGATAACCGCTGAATTCTACAAAGAGCTGGGTCCTGAGGTGGCACAACACCTGCTGACAGTGTGGGAGGAAGGGATGAAGGTGGGTCAAATCCCCCCAACTATGCGTGAAGCTGTGATCACGCTGATCCCAAAACCTGATAAGGACCTGCCAGACTGCTCCTCATATTGCCCTAGCTCCCTGCTGAACCTAGATACTGAAATCTTCACTACGGTGTTGGCAGACCAATTGCTCCCGTACGTCTTGAGCATTATCCACGCAGACCAGTCGGGCTTCAAACCAAGGAAGGTCGACCTTGCTAAACCTGCGCAGGTTGTTCGCAATCCTGGCCCAGATTGATCCTAAAGTACAGGTGGTTGTGGCGCTACTCGACATGGAGAAAGCGTTCGGCTCTGTAGAGTGTAGCTACCTATTTGTGGTGCTTAGACAGGTGGGCATTCCAGAGTACTATCTGACGGCAGTGCGACTGATGTACATCAGAGCGAGCGCTGAAATTGGGCTTGACTGCAGGCAATCTCAGGCTTTCGACCTGGGCAGCGGAACTAGGCAGGGTTGTCCACTTTCACCATTACTCTTTGCAATTGCGATCGAAACACTGGTGCCCCGGCTGCGGAAATTTCATAGTTTATGAGGCCTGGAGTTGGGTGGAGCTAGGGAGCTGGTGTCTATGTACGCAGATGATGCAATCCTATGTTTTAAAGACCCTGTATCCAATTTGCAACCATTATCGCAAGAGGTCGCTACGTTTGGGCAGGCATCTGGGATGAGTATAAGTTGGTCAAAGTCTATCTTATTCCCACTAAACAAGGCCACGGTCAAGCCCCCAAGTACCGAAGGATACAGGTGGGAGCAGAAGTGAGTTAGGTACCTGGGATGTTGCTGGAAGAAAACCATATAGCTTACCCGAACGCCCTGAGGTCCAAGGTGGAGAGGTGGTGTAAACTTCCTCTCTCGCTGATAGCGATCGCTAAAATGGTGGTGGTCCCCAAGCTATTTTACATTTTCCAAAACATCCCAGTGTGGCCAGGAGTCAGATACTTTGCGGAGCTGAAAGCCCAGCTGGTCAGGCTAGCCTGCCACCCAGGGAACCCGCAAATTAGCTGGGACGTTGAGTTATACTTCCTCGCAGCACAAGTATCCTTTGCATCCTACTGGATGCTGGAGGCCCAATTTTATCCTCATGTGTGCATAGAGAAGTGTTCAGTACGTCTGTTCACCTTGCAAGGAGTTCTGGTGTCTAGGAGAGTGCTGGATAAATGCAAGTTTGACTCAGTGGCGTGTACAGTACACACATGGAACAGGGTCCTGAAGCGTCTGCGGCTCAATATCCCCTTCAATCTGGGCCTTCAGCTATGGAACATAGAGTGCCTGCCGCCACCATGTGATGAAGCCATAGTGCAGGAGTGGCGGGGAGTGGGTATTTGAACTCTTGGCAGACCTATACCTGCGGGGGACATTCGTGTCCCGGGAGCTGTTTTCTGAGAAATGGTAGCAGGGTTTTGGCGCAGATTGCAATATTTCAGAATCTGAGCTGCCTTTAGGGAGTGGTCTCCATCTTCTCCAAAATGCCGCCTGCATTCCCATTGTTGAAATTCATAGTGGACTCCCCAACGATGAGAAGAGTGGCCTCTACATTGTATGGGTTAATTCAACGTGACTCCCCTCGGGAGGCCCTGAAGTGTAAACGAAGATGGGAGAAGGATGCAGGGATTTCCTTCACGGACAAGCACCGGGCATTGCTCTGCAAGCGTACACATAGTGGGGCATTCAACACTGGCTTACAATTGATCCAATTCAAGACCCTGCACAGAGCGTACCCAACCACAGCTCGTAATACACCAGTTTGATTGCACCAGTGTGGGTAGTTGTCCGAAATGTACTGCTGAACCAGAGGACTTTCTCCATATGATGTGGGCATGCCCTAAATTGAGGGACTTCTGGGAAGGGGTGGCTGAGGCTGTCTCCAAAATGCTGGGGCTCACTACACCATGTGACTAATGTGCTGTATGTTTGGTTGGCTTCCTGGTATCCCTAAGCTGCATTGGAAACTGCTCACGACATGAATGATAGTCACCAGGCGATGTATTCTGATGAAATGGACTGGCACACCTCCCCACAACCCACAGGGATAAGGACTAGGCTCACAAATTTGGTTTGGCTTAGCGGCACTGATAAAGAATATGGCTATTTGTGTGGTCAGCAGGACAGGCCGAAGAGTATATGGGGCCCCTAGGTAGCCTACCTGCTATTGCAATGCCCGGATTCAGACACCTAGATTACGGGGTCAGAACCTTAGGTTAGCGATTTAGTGCCTAATCCAAGCGGAATTATGTATCACTGTGCCTAAATGGGATCTTTGTCAATGCCCTGCCCGTACATGTAATTTGCTGTTGGGAAAGAACAGCTGTCAGTCTGTTAATAATCTGCATATGTCTTGCTTCTGCTGTTGCACCTTACCTTGATATTGTATTGTTAAAATGCCTTGAGATGTCAATCAATCAAGACATTTTTTTTTAAATCCCCAAAAATTATTTCTTGTTAATTGGTTAATCCTGTAATTTCATGCATAAAAACACAAATGTAACCATAGTTCAAAATACAAAATACTTAATTAAAAATGATGTGAAAGTAAAATTCATCATGTTGGTCTTTTAAGAACACTTAAAGGGCCTCATTACGAATATGGCTGTAAGGTTACCCCAAATGTTACCACTGCGCTAAATCGGGTCTAGAGTGGAAGATTTACCTCCAGGAAAATCCTGGAGGTAAATTCTGCCACTCACCAACGAAATATAGGCAGAATCGACAGAATTACTACAGCAAAAATTCTGTTGTGGTATTTCTGCCAAAAAAGCCCCATTGAGTCCAAGGACTAAAAAATAATGGGGAATTACACCGCCACTGCCACTTGTAATCCGGCTGTAATTCCGCCGGACCAAGTAGCAGTAACGTTAATTCAGTTGCGCTGTATTCTGGCGGACTTACTGTCGGTATACCGCCCAACTCAGAATGAGGTCCTTAGAATGGCTTACAAGACTCCGTCAGGCGCCCTATATTCTTCACTGGCTTACAAGACTTAAACGGCTTTAGAGGAAAACATGATTTCATTAGCTCAATGATTTTTAAGTCAAAGTTACTATTAATTCTTAAATAGCTCCTTTCGAAGAGCGAAAGCTTTCACAAAAGAAAGTTGAGACATCAATAAATACAGGTAGGTTGGGGTTATTCTGGAATAATCTGATGGCTCTAATTCCAATAGAATACAAAATTGGTTTGAGCCATCTACGTCTGAATGTATCATATAGTGGGCATAAAAACAAAAAGTGCAGTTCATCTTCCACATCGGTCTCGCAAGAGGAGTGTTTGATTGTGAGGTTCGGCTCCAAGTTACTTGTATAGGTTGCAAGAGGTGCATTTTGCCATAGAGAATGTTTGCATTCTTAGGTCCTGGAAAGTCAAGATGGCTCTCTACGCATAAGTAAAGTTTCAATGTAATGTATATTGAAGATAGTTGACGTGAGTAAAATAGATCCAACTTTTCTTGTAGAACCCAGTCATCATAATGCATTGTTAAAATAGTTTTTGATGATGGGCCATATTTAGTAGGATCATCCCAAAGCGTTGATAGGCCAATTTCGCAGAACATTTTCTTAACAAATGCAAACCATGGTAGTGATTTTCTTCCATGGGTCTCTAGGATATCGCATAGTCCCTCTCTATAAACAGACAATTCATTGGTGTTCCAAATTTTTAACTAATAAACAAGTGGTTTAAACATGATGTTATATTTGATTTCAGTTGTGCCTAGTTCCGTAGTAACAGGAGTTGAGGGAGCACTAAGAGGTAGGTCCATTAGTTGCTTAAGGATTCTTTTCTCTCTCACCTGTCATTTTGTACAGCGGGTATATTCCCAAATTTCTGCCCACTAGGTTGCAGCTGGGATTGCTTCGGCATTATTAACTCTCATAGCATGAGCTAGGGTTTTATCTCTGAAATGAGAATAAACGTTTGTGACAGCATCACTTCGTTTTGCTAGGATCAATTCGCTCTTTTCTATTTGAGCCAGCCGATTTAGTTTTTTTGTTGTGTAGATCCCCAAGTATACACATGCTGATAAAAGCTCTAGTATCATATTATTTGACGTAACCTTTGGAGGAAGTGTATACTTACCGTGCTTCTTATGGCAAACAATTATTTTTGTTTTGGCGATATTGATAGATAATCTCTTTTCCTTACATTTATTTGCAAAGAGAGAATGTCATTGTTGCAAGCATGTCGTGGTTTTGGAAATGGGGACTGCATTCTCTGCAAATAGCAGCAGTCCCAACTTCTTTCCACCTATGCACGGGTCATCAGTATTCAAGTTCTTGACCATAATAGTTAAATCTTTGATCCATAGGAGAAACAACAATGGGGCTAAGACACACCCTTGCCTGACTGCCATGCTAATGCTAACTGGTTCAGTACATCCTCCCTTCAGGCACAAAGGTATCAAAGCACAATTATTTCTATTTAAAGATTGAATCACATATAGCAAATTGAGCGGGGTCTAGTAAAAGAGTCGGCCGGAGTAGAGAATCGGCTGTTTGAAGATCAATGAATACCAGATACAAAGCCTGGCCTTCAGATATGATGTGATTGTTGGCAACCCATTCCTCCAATGGATAAAGAATGATTTTGCATATATTTTGGCTAGACAGTGTATTAGGGATATTGGCCTAAAATTTGAAGAGACCGCTCTTACGCCCTTCTTGTAAATTGGTATTATTATAGCACCCCCCCCCAACTAGCAGGAATATTATATATGCTGTTAATTCCATGAATGAATTTCAACAGGGAGGGGGCCCAAATATCAAGCTCCCATTTCTTAGAGAGGTCTGCTGGTAGGTCGTCTGGACCGGGTATCCTTCATCTGGTTTAACACCATTCCTAATTATAAGCCAGAAATCCCTAGATATATTCAGCCTTGTTGCCTCAATGAGAGATTCCCAAAGTGCAATGATGTGTTAAGTTTCCTTTCTGTTAATGAGATTCTTGTAATTGTTCCTCTTACTAATCATGGCGTTTGGGTCTCTTCCTTTTGTAGTGTTTAATTCATCAAGGAGTAGGAGTTTTGCCTTTCTACATTCATGGTCAAACCATCCCCTTTTAGGTCTATTTGCTTGTTTGTTACTGTGGAGGGTCTTGAAATGAAAGGGTGTAACTCAAGGATCAGCTTGTAATAGAAGTCTAAGTGTGTCAGACATGTGTTACTCAGGGACTATTCTTCCAATAATGGGAGCAGGCTTGAATAAAGGGACAAGAGTAAATGGGGCCCATTTATTGAAGGCCATCTGACAGTCTTCAAGTTAATGGATGAGTCTAGACTCAGGGGATGACAAAAAGTAGATTGATACTTGCCTTGAGTGGTATTGAGGGTAAACAGATGATTGTATCATTGTGAATGAAATCATGCCAATCCAGTCCCATGTATGTTTAGACCAGCAATGTTCCAAGATAAGATGGAGAAAGATTTACAATTTCCCTCAGAGAGGTGTAGATCTGTGCTTAGATGTAAGAAAAAGTATACACCAGGGTCCTTGTCTCAGGGTAATAATCTTCAGGCTTTGTTCTCTCTTGGATGATGAAGATTAAGTGAATCCCTATGCTCCACATCCTCTGTCAGGTGAGTTAAGTGAACATTTTCTACCAAGGAGCTGGCTGTTAAGTCGTTTAAGGGAGCAGAAGAAGGGGCTGGGCGTATTTCTGTATTAGAATTCAGAGGGTGTAATGAGAGGTATTCTATTGAAAGCAGGCCATCTGCTAAATATTCAGATGAGAAAAACAGTTGGATTTAATCGTAGTGTGGATTCGTCAGATCAGGATGGCTTCAGCTTTGACTATATCTGAGCGAATAACCAATAAACACCCTTTCTTATGTCGCAGCTAATGCATAGGTGTATTAATCAATGACTCTGTATTCTCTTTTGAGCCCCTGGGAACTTTCTGAACTTTTGTCATATATTCAGTTCTGGGTCTCCTCCTTAGTTTAGGTAAGGTATGGTCAAGATCTAAGATATTGTATGTATTTGAATAGAGAGCCTTCGCGCAATTTGTTTTGTTCCCATTAGTTGGACATTTTGAGTCATTTGGGGGTTTTACAATTGACTTGGCACTTGGTTTTATACTATTTGCTAGAGAATTATTAGCTTTTACGATCTGACCTGGAGTCAATAAATTCTGAGCATTGTTTGTTGTAGTTCTCCTTTGGTTTGGATGTTATGCGTTTTGTGTTGATGATGTAAGCACAGTCGGGCAAGACAAATTGAGAGTTTGGTCACTTATGTTTGCCACATCAACTGCTGATCTGCCAGTGTAGTTTAGAATTTTAAAATCTGGGGTTTTATAGTCTCACAATCAGTTTTAAGATTGCTTAACAACAAATCACAAGTTGTATCAATTCAAGTTATTATTTGAGGGAAAAGGAAGTGCTATGTACTGTTCCTAATGTATCTCCAAACTAACATCTGCCGCACCCCAGACACCCTAAAGCACTTCACAACCATGACAATGGCTGTTGCATTTAGGAGATATTCAAATATTGCATTACACAACATGTGACAGATGTCCGGCTAGTGCATTGGGGGACCAAGATTCCTATATATGATGATGCAACACAAGAGGGATGTGGAGGATTGGAGACCGCCGAGGAATCTGGTAGACCTCCCTGACCTTCCAAGGTGGAATCTCTAATGTGACTTTATCACATATCACCTTTCCCTCTTCTTTGCAGCTTCGCCTTGAACATGTTTAGGATGGTCTCATCACAAATGCCCCCCCTTATCTGGCACCTCATGGTGATATGTGTAGAAATGCTACAAATGTAAAACGTAGGGCCCTTTCCTTGACTTTGTGCCTATCTCTGTCTCAGTAAGCGATTCACTGGGCTTTAATAAACCCCGAAGTAAGCGAGGTGAGGCACGTCCCTAGTATTAAGACTTTAAGAAGTTTGGGCAAAACAGAAACCACCAAAAGCATAGATACAGTGTTAGACAAACTTTCTGTCACTCATGCCCTAAAGATGTGTGTTCACTCACTCACACAAAAATTAATACAGATTTTAAAAAGAGAACACAGTGTGCTTTGGAGATAGGGTAAATTTCCATATGGGATATATGCATACTACTTAATCAAGTCTGCAGATCATTTATTTGTTCTTTCATGAGAAGAACCGTTCATCGCTGCACATCCTTACCAGAAGTAGACCCCATACTACATAACGCATAATTGTGTATAATGATCTATCCATGATGCTGGTGAACCTTACACTAAAGGCATTCTGCGCCCCTGTTACATATTTATAACTCAGCAAGCTCAGCATCCACTTTGATCATTCACTGATGAAAGCCTACATTTTTATCAAATGCCTGATATTTTCATCATCGTGAATAAACAGCATGATGGATCAGTAAACAGCTAATACATCTGCCTAATGAGCATTGCCTCGCAAATGCATCAAAAACATTTAATCTTCCAACCTAGCTGATTGGGAGCTAATATTCAGAAAATTAACTGCTCATTTCCTGTATAATTCATCTGATTGCTAATCTATTTGATACATTTGGTAGTCTAGACTGAGTGAGAATTAGACAGCTTCAGATCAGCACAAAACGTGAAATTGTGCCTAAAACAACACAGTTTGCTGTAAAATGGCAATTAGACATTTTCTTTTACCCATTGCCTAGGCCTCTTCTTGTCCGACATTGCTGCATAAAACGGGCAATTGTAATGCAATCCTAAATACAATAAATGCAATAAAATGAGCATTTCCCGGAACCGAAATTGGTGAATGCTACGATTGCAGACAATACTATGTGGCTCCGTTTGGATGAGCCACAAAGTAAATAAAATACATAAAAGCCCCACGTAAGGCTTTTATGTATCTCATTTACAATATCCTCGACGTCATTTAGGGGTCGCAACTGCAACCTCTGAGGTCTCCCTTGCTACCCTTAAAAAATGCTAAAAAAATGTATATTCATTTTTTTATTTTTACATTAAGGCTCATGGGCTGTGTCCATCAGCATGTGTCTCTATGTTTCTGGGGCGGCTGGTTTTCTGATGGATATAGCTGGTAAGATAGCTCAGTGGGTTGAGCACTAGCTGCTGTAATGTGTGTGTGATCTACAGTATGTAGGTTCGACGCCCAGCAAGGTCGACTCAGCCTTTCATCCTGCGGAGGTTGCTTTATGTTATGTTATGTTATGTTATGTTATGTTATTTTGCATTTATATAGCGCCTTATATACCATTGGTATGGTCTGAAGGCGCTGGTAGGTTGAACGCCCTTGGGAACCGAAGTTCGGGTCAGTAGAGAGAGTAGAGAGAGTCCAAAAAGTGGGCGTGCACACCAGATATGTGTGCAGCTGGTCTGGAATTCATGTGGTAGCTGCTTCTTAGCGGTAGGTGTGGTGGTTGAGAGATCAGGCGTATGTGTTCGCTCTGGCCGGAATGATCCAGACCGAGCGTGGCTGCGTTAGGCCTGAGGAGAACGCCTGGCTGGGGGGTGTGAAACCAACAATGTTTACTTAGAGTGATGTGGAGTGAGCGGGAGATGTTGATATGAGAACAGTTATACCGAATGGTGTCATAGTATCTCTGTGTTCTAGTTGAGTGGTGGTGTAAAGGAGAGAGTAAGCGTGGGGTGGGGTATGATGTATGCTCTTTCAAATCTTCCCAGCATTCCAAAGCATATTATGTACGTCACGCAGTTCCGTGAGGAAAGGTCCGTTCTAGGCATTTTTGTTCATTTCAGGCGTTCAAGATCGTCCTACAACATTCATGTCTGCTCGACATACTCACGCATTCTGGTTCACCTTGCGTGCTCTAGTCTATTCTCCAGTGTGCCCCACGCCTGCTCTCATGTGTTCCATATGCGTGCACTCCTGTCCTTTTCGTGCATGCACTCCAGTCTACCCCGTGCATGTACTCATGTCTGCCTTCGCACTTGTCCGATCTGTATACTCGTCCGCTCCGAATACAAATCCGTTCTGTATGCTCATCTGCTCAGTACGCTCATCTGATCAACACACTCAGTCCAGCATATTCATCCGCTCCACAAGTCCGTCCGCTCCATGTTTTTCATCATCCCCACACATTCATCTGCTCGGTATACTCATCCGCTCCACACACTCATCAGCATCACATACATTCATCCGCTCCATATACACTAATTCGCTCCATACACACTCATCCGTTCCACATACTCATCCGTTCCACATACACTTGTCCGCTCCACATACACTCGTCAGTTGCACACATTCATCCGCTCCACACATACGTCTTCTCCACGGACTCGTCCGCTCTATGTACTCGACCGTTGCTCTACACTCAAACGCTCTCTACACTCAAACGCTCTCCACGCTCAAACGCTCTCCACACTCATCCACTTTCCACACTCATCCGCTCTCCACACTCATCCGCTCTCCACACTCAACTGCTCTCCACACTCAACCGCTCTCCACACTCATCCGCTCTCCACACTCATCCGCTCTCCACACTCATCCGCTCTCCACGCTCATCCACTCTCCACGCTCATCCGCTCTCCACCCTCATCCGCCCTCTGCACTCACCCGCCCTCTGCACTCACCCGCCCTCCACACTCACCCACTCTCCGCAGTCACCCGATCTCCGCAGTCACCCGCTCTCCGTAGTCACCCGCTCTCCGCACTTATCCGCTCTCCGCACTCACCCGTTCTCTGCACTCACCCATTCTCCGCACTCACCCGCTCTCCGTACTCACCCGCTCTCCGCACATACCCGCTCTCTACATTCATCCGCTCTCCACACTCATCCGCTCTCCACGCTCACCCGCTCTCCACACACACCCGCTCTCTGCACTCATCCCTTCTCCACACTCCCCCGCTCTGCACACTCACTCGCTCTCTACATTCATCCGCTCTCCACACTCATCCGCTCTCCACGCTCATCCGCTCTCCACCCTCATCCGTTCTCCACCCTCATCCGTTCTCCACCCTCATCCGCCCTCTGCAGTCACCCGCTCTCTGCACTCATCCGCTCTCCGCAGTCACCCGCTTTTCGCACTTATCCCCTCTCCGTACTCATCCGCTCTCCGCACTCACCCATTCTCCGCACTCACCCGCTCTCACCAGTCACTCGCTTTCCGCACTTATCCGCTCTCTGCACTCACCCGCTCTCCGCACTCACCCATTCTCCGCACTCACCCGCTCTCCGCACTCACCCGCTCTCCGTACTCACCCGCTCTCCGCACACACCCACTCTCCGCATACATCCCTTCTCCACACTCGCCCGCTCTCCACACTCACCCGCTCTCCGCATTCATCGGCTCTACACACTCATCCGGTCTCCACACTCATCCGCTCTCCGCACTCATCCGCTCTCCAGGCTCATCCGCTCTCCAGGCTCATCCGCTCTCCAGGCTCATCCGCTCTCCACGCACATCCGTTCTCTACGCTCATCCGCTCTCCACGCTCATCCGCTCTCCACGTTCATCTGCTCTCCACGCTCGTCCGAACTCCATGCTCATCCTCTCTGCATGCTCGTTCGCTCTCACACGTTCGTCTGGCCAAACGTTCATCCAGTCTATACGTTCATCCATTCAGTATAGTCATCAGTTCTACGCCCTCCTGTGTTCTGTTTGCTTCTTTGTATTTGCGTACTCGTCAATTCTACACGTACTTATCAACTCTATACGCTCGGCCGTTCTACACACCCAACCACTCTACAACCTCATTGGCTTTTGTATGTTCATCTATTTCATCCAATCTCCTTACTCATATGATCTTTCTAGTCGGCTGTTCTTCCACTCATGCACCCTTCTACTTAGTGTATTCATCTGTTCTATGCGCCTCTACCATTCTAACTATTTCATCAACGTCATTCACTATGTTCCCTCCACATTCATTATGTCCATTTCATCGGTTCAGATCTCCTTAGTTTCCCAATGATTTATTCCTATTATCCACTTCACTGTTTTGATCTACTTTACTCGTTTAGCTCTGTTTGTCTTTCTAGTTTACATTCGAGTTTATTTAGCTGTCAATTTCTCGCTTCAGGTAGTTTGTTGGGTCGGTGTTATTGTGATGATGCTAGTTTGGAAACCGGTTGGTTTCAGGGGAAGAGCCAGGTTTTCAGTAGTTTGCGGAAGGACGTTAAGACCTCAGTTAGGCGGATGTGGGGTGGGAGCGAGTGACACAAGGTTGTAGCCAGGGCTGAGAATGATGATCCGCCTAACCTGACTGAGTTTGTTTTAGGAATTACCAGGAGGTCGGCTGAGCTTGATCTTAGGGTGCGAGTGGGATGGTAAGGTATTAGTTTGTCTTGAAGATATTAAGGTCCAGTTTTATGCAGTGCTCGATGGGAGAGGCATAAGGTTTTGAAAGCCACCCTACGGGCTACTGGAAGCCAGTGCAGTGTCTTCAGGGCTAGGGATACGTGGTCTCTTGGACCGAGCACAAGTAGCATTTTGGCCGCCGCATTTTGTGCTCTTTGGAGTTTATTCAGTTGGTAGGCA
Source organism: Ambystoma mexicanum (assembly GCF_040938575.1). Classification (NCBI taxonomy): domain Eukaryota; kingdom Metazoa; phylum Chordata; class Amphibia; order Caudata; family Ambystomatidae; genus Ambystoma; species Ambystoma mexicanum. The sequence continues at coordinate 746,419,698 of NC_090928.1, forward strand.
TGGATTCCAAGGTATAGGGGGTTTCCGTAGTCCAGTCTGGATATAACGATTGATTGGACCGCGGAGACTCTGTTGGGAAATGAGAGGTATGGAAAGATGCGCGTAAGGGTTTTAAGATGGTAGTGGCAGGACTTTGAGATATTGTTGACTTGGTGCGAGAGTGTTAGGTCAGAGTCCAGGGTGCATTCAAGATTTTTCACTGTGTTGGAGGGTGTTGGAGGTTACAGTGATATCGTAACCATATTTTTCATAGTGGGGTGAAAGGTCATGTTCCATTGCTTCCCGTAATGTCACTTTGGGGTGGGGCTAAATGACATCACTTCCTGTGATGTCATCAGAGGCCAAGGGTCATGTGATGTCACTTCCGCTACCACTGGCATTTTGGTGAAATGACGTCCATGATTTACATTAAGGCCTGTTTATAACAATGTGCATACACAGAAATGCGGGCGGATTGTAAATTACGATTTAACCTCACCCTTCCTCTTCGCCATGCAAAAGTCCAGCATTTCCACCAGCATGCATTTTCATGCTGCCGCAAATGCTGTGGATTCCGATTAAATACTCTGGCTTTAAGCAAGTCGATTCCATGGGAATCCATTGTAAACGCATACGTGGCAGGCAGCGTTTACTCATTTTGCAGAGTGGAGTGCAAAAGGGGGAAGTACAAGCGTGTATGCCACTTTTTTGCACTTAACGTTTCCACTCCCCCGTGCAAATGTTAAAAATGACTCTGAGGGGACAAGTGTACTTCAAGGTACAAATGTAACGAGTCGCCTCTGCATAATTTACAGGGGGCAATGCACACGCTCGTTGAGTTGGCGAGCAACATGAAATACCGGTGTGTGTTAAGGGACAGTTGAAGTTGTAAAAGTATATCTCCCAATTGAAGGCTGCATGCGTGTGCATGTGATGCGAAAAAAGGCAGCCCTGCGGTGAACTTTAAATATTCGATAACTGTGAAGTCAGTGATACAGAGTAGCAGAGTGGTCCGGCGAAAGGAAGTATCCCACGTGAAAGTCTCTGTGAAAGGTGACATTTTTGTGTTAAAGCAACAAAGTGAATTAACTTTAAAGAGCGTAATGCACAAGCCTGACCCCGACTTAAAGGGAAGTTGAGAGTGAATATTGAACATATGAGATTGAACTACACAGACCAAGGAACACTGAGGCAAATAACACAAGAGTGCGAGTTGAAGGGAAAGTCAAAGTGGTCCTGAGCAGGTCTATAGTAAAAGCTTCGCACATTCAAAAGTCTTCAACATCAGGAAAAGGTCCGAGCCCGACTGAGGGAGACCGGAAGTTAAGTGTGATAAGTTAGGGGAAGAGAACCCCCTTATGAAGGTGAATAAAGTTTGGGGAAGGTGTACGTCTGCAAGTGCTGTGAGTGAGAGGTCTGAGCCCGACCAAGGAAAGCCTACGTGAACTTTTGACTTTGATTTTTTTTTATTTATTTATTTATTTACAAGTATATACAGAAACAACATTATATTACAGAAGGAAAATAAAACACCAAAGTTAAAGGAAATCATTAAACATATTCCAGATCTTCTCATATAACGACAACTTACATTTCAATTTGTATATCAATTTTTCAGTTCTTGACAGACTGTGCATTTCCTGACGCCATTCCTCAAATGAAGGAGGGATCTGTCCTTTCCAACCACGAAGAATCAACCACTTTGCAACAATTGTAGCCCTAAAAAACCACTTTTTAAGGGCAGAGCTGACATGAGCCAACCCTGAATCATCACCCAGGATCATCGTCCTGATATACAGGACGGACCCGTCACCCAAAATCCTAGTACACACATCACAAACTTCAATCCAAAAATTCCTGACCCTCACACAGCTCCCTAGCATATGTTCCAATGACCCAACTTCGTGAACACAACCCCAACAATTTGCATTGTCAGTCATGCCTCTTTTATGCAATGCTTCAGGACACCAATATACACGATTCATAATCTTAATTTGTCAAGACCTTTCACTCAGATTCAGTGAACACAAGGAAACGTTTCCATACATATTCTGCCATGCCTCAAGATCAATTTCAGACCCAATTCTCTCACTCCACACTCCCCTCAAATTATAATTACTCCGAGAATGTGACATGAATAGCTTGTACAACCTACTGGCTAAACCCCCTCCCTGTCTGGTAGAGTCCGTCAGAAAAACCTTCATATGAAATGAGTCAGACCAGTCCACTTCACCCACTGACCTCTTCAGGCGTCTAAAAGCTGCGTCCGACAAGCCATCAAAACTCCATCTCTCTATCAGCTCAGCAGCAGTCAACCACTGATCATCATTCCCCAAATCCGAAACCTGTTTAATATCCATTAGGAACCATTCAGGCCAGAAAACTGTTTTGGAACTATCCCTAATCCTGGGATTCAGCCAGATAGAGGCACTCCTGCACTTAAATGCGTCCCGACCCAGCAATGGCAAAATTTCAATCCATGAATTGCGCAAAAAGGACGTTGCTAGCAAACTACCTCCAGCAATCTTTTAATTAGTGGTCAACAAGGCCTCCGGTCTCAGCAGCCCATAGGCATTCGACTCTGCCACCGCCCAACAGTCCACTTCACCGTTCAAAAACGGTACAAAAGAGTGAGCAAAAAAGGCCAAATGGTAGGCCCTAAAGTTATGGACCCCTAAACCACCTAAATTGACCGGAAGCTGCAACTTCCAAAGACTGAGTCTAGGTGGTTTTCTGTCCCACAAAAATTCCTGAACAAGACGGTCCAGATCTTTACAATAAACACTCCTAATTTTCAATGGAAGCATGCTTGATACAAAGTTAATCCTGGGTGTCAAATTCATTTTCAGGGCGTTGACTTTACCCCACAGGGGAAGATTAAGCAACAACCATCTTTCCAAATCCAATTTACAATCCCGAATAACCACTCTCATGTTTTCATCAACCATACGGGAGACAGGATACGTTAGCCACACTCCCAAATAACGCAAGCGCACATCACACCAAGTAAAACCTAGCCCAGTGACCAGAGTCTTATCACACCTATTTGAAAGAGGCAACACTTCTGACTTCAAGCGGTTAATTTTGCATCCTGAGCAATCGTGATAATCAGACAAAATCCTCATCAGACATGGCAAGGACCTTTCCAGATTCTGTAATACCAGCAATAGGTCATCAGCATAAAGCCAAGTCCTTTGCACCACACCCCAACAATCCACACCTTGTAAAACCGGGTCATTTTTGATGCGAATGGCAAGAGGCTGAATCGCCAATATAAATAACAGAGGAGAAAAAGAACAGCCCTGACGCGTACCCCGCCTCAAACAAAAAGGTTCTGAAATCACCCCATTAGTCTTAACGTCAGCCGTTGGATTGGCATATAAAAGTGCTACCCAAGAAATAAAGTCTTCTCCCAGATTCATCCTCCTTAGTACCGAGTACAAATAATCCCAGCTGACCCTGTCGAAAGCTTTCTCCGCATCTAGGGAAAGGACAGCAGCATCACAGTCCAATCTATCCGCCATTTCCATAGTAAGCAACAATTTCCTGATATTACTGAAAGTACGCCGATCCTTCATGAATCCAGTTTGCTCCCCACCAATCAAAGTCGGCATGAACTGTACTAGGCGCATAGCAAGAACCCTGGCCAAAATCTTATTATCGGTATTGATAAGGCTGATTGGACGATAGCTAGCTGGGTGGTTGCAATCCTTACCTTTCTTCAAAAAGACCGAAATAGACGCATGACTAGTACTCTTAGGTAACGATCCTATCAGTCTGCAAGAAACAAACATATCTCTCAAGAGCTCCAAGGCTGAGTTCGGGAGGATCCTATAAAACTCACAAGGGAGGCCATCTGGCCCTGGTGATTTACCCACATTCAGCCCTGAAATCGCACCTTTGATCTCATCAATCGTTATCATATCAGCAAGAAGATCACGCTCAGCATCCTGAATCTTAGGCAAATTCAAATTACCAAAGAGGTCCTCACCCCTACCAGTAACACCTGCCTCATTGCTATACAGATTCTCATAGTAGACACGAAAAATTGAGTTAATTTTAACAGGATCAAATGTAATTCTACCCTCCATGTCAATCATGGAAGCAAAGCTACGTTCAGCCCTCATAGACAAATAATCTTCCATTTCTTTTTTAAGTTTTTTCAAAGATGCCAATTTAACCGAGTCAGTTGGATTGAGCATCAGATACCGAGAAATCTCCCCAATGCGTAGGTCAAGATCCTGTCTTTTTCTCTCCTCCCTCTTCCGTTTGCCACTAGACAGCCCCAAACAGACACCACGCATACAACATTTAAATGCCTCCCAGGTGTTTGCCACACTGACTTCTTCTGAGCGGTTTTCCATAACAAAATAGTTTGCCTCCGAAACAATCCGCTCCAATATATCATCATCCAATAATATAGAGGTGTTTAATTTCCAAGAAAAACTTCTTTTACACTGAAATTTAAGTCGCAAACGCATCTCGACAGGGGCATGATCACTCAATAAAATATTGCCGATACCACTAAAGACAATACTTTCAGATATCTCTCCACCAGTTAATATCATATCCAATCTGGAAAATTCACCATGTGCAGTAGAAAAGAAACTGTATTGACATTTGTCCTGGTTCCCCAGACGCCATGTGTCTTTCAAATTATGTTCCTCTAAAAGTAGTCTAAGTGCCTGATGGTGATCATCACAACGCTGCACACGCCTGAACTGACTTCTATCCAGTGTAAGGTCTACCACAGTGTTAAAGCCCCCCCCCAAGTAAAACATTAGGATTATTCAAATCCAAAAGGGTCTGTGCTACCATTCTGAAAAAGGAACAGTCATCCATGTCGGAGCATACACATTGCAGAGAGTTAACAATTCCCCCTGAATCTCAATCAACAAGGCAATCATCCGACCATCCTCATCTGCACATTTGCGTAAAATCTTCACAGGTAGTTTCTTCCGAAACAATATGGCTACACCCCTTGACCTTGATGAGAAGGAAGAGCCATAAGCAGAACCAGCCCACTCTTTTTCCAACCCGGAAATCTCATTCGCCAAAATATGAGTCTCTTGTAAGAAACAGACATCAGCGTGCATGTCATGTAACATGTGAAACATTTATTTTTTTTTCAGCAAATTATTGATCCCATTCACATTCCAAGAGATAATACGCAGATCATTAACCGCCCCACCTGGGAGGGAAGTCATCATTAAATTCTGAAGATCTAAAACATCAAAAAGAAAAAGAAAACAGGAAAAACCAACAAAACAAAACAAACAGAAATACGAACAAAAAACAGTAAGCAAAAAATTAAAAGAACATTTAAGACAGCAGAGTCTATTCAGCCCAAAAAACAATTTAAATAACATTTGGAACCATCCCCAGGACCCCTCGCAAGGCACAATAGAAACCATCTAAAAATGTATTAAATAATCTTCCAAGAAAAATAAGAAGAGTACATAACTAAACCCAAAAACCATCAAGTCATCCCACAAGACCCCAATATCCCCAACCACCTATAGCACCACCGAAAATAGAACAGCAATTAGACACCTAACAACCTTCAATCCAAAGCATACCAGGTAACAGTATGGCATACCAGGGGCTCAAAGTATGTTCTTAGATCAGCCGTGTATGGCACACCCGGGGCAAATAGTGTTTTCACAGATCAGCAGTAAGGCATACAAAGGTTTGGATAACCAGTAGACACTTGTATAAGTAACAACAGAAAGGCAAGGCAATGCATCACTGCAGACCTCAAAATCTCTATAAAAAAAACTAGCCAAGCTGCTTCAACATATTATGCTGTTAAGATGTAGAAACAATACCCCCGCAACCCCCCGACCCCCAGTAACATCCTTAGAACAAATGGCATGAAAGCAAGCCCCAAACCGTTAGAAGCTGCAGTATTGCCTGACTGTACATTCCTATAATCTCCACAGTATCCAAACCCCAAAAGGCATAAGTCAAGCTGCAATACTGCAACGAAAAGAGTAAAATCAACAACCTGTATACCTGTAAAAGAAAATGAAAAATGGATGGCAGAAAAGTGGATGCAGTGTATACATGAGGAGCAAAAACCAGTTCCAAGCTCCAGCAGGTCCCGCACTCAAGAATCCAGCCGATGCTGAGGTGATGACCCAGTCCAACCAAACATCCATTGCCGATTATATCCATGAAAGCATGAGCCCCCCAAGTATAGTGTCCATACATGCTGGAGTCGCAAGAGTTACTCACCACATTCTGATGCCAGCTGACTTTGAACAAAGTAGAAACTCCTGCTTCGGTAACCGCCTACCTTGCTGTAACAGGGTCCGTTTTTCCGTGATCTGCCAACTAGTAGCACGCAACCAGACTGCATAGGCCTCCACCATCAAAGCACTCCTATCGTCTCCCACACAGACCATTGACACCATACGCTCCCGAGCTCCTCCGGAGACGCGAACTTCCGGAAACGTACGGCAGACACGAACAGCTGAAGGAGGACGTATGCGTATGCGTGCGTATGTATTGTATGCAAGGTCCTTTCTTCAGACGAAATTGAAGCGGCACGAAGCGACACAGAACAGAGACCAAGACTGAATTCTAAGTAAGTCACCAGCAAGATGAGAATTGCGATTTTCAAAATGTGCAACGTTAACTGCCATCCAGTGTCAGGTGCCATTTTAAGGCGAGCAAATGTCAAGTTTCAAAAGTTAAATGTTAAAAAAAGAAGTGAAAGTACAACAGTAAACAAACAAAGTAGAACATAGGCGGGATGGGGGACACCAACCTGTCGAATTCATCCAACTGTAGGAGAAGGCGGTGGGGGACCTCTCTTAAATTTTTCCAACCAGTCTAGTGCTCGCACTGAATCAGAAGTGCTCCTATCTCCATCCGGAAATGCAATAGTGAAGACATTATTTCTGCTGAGGAAGGCCCTCAGAGCAAGCTGTTTGGCCAATATCTTAGCACCCTGAAAAGATCTTCTCTGTATCAATATATCCTTAGGATAGTCAGGGTAAACAAAAACAGCTTTACCTTTGAAGGTGGCGTTCCCAACCAGCCTGTTGAAATGTGAAAGAACGTTTGGAACACTGGAAAAGTGGCTTTAACTTGGAAGGCCAGACAGGCCTCTATCCATGTTTTGAAATGCTTTGTTTTGAGCACTTGAGCCAGAGTGTGTCATCTTGTCTACGGGGACCGCCTTACTCCGTGCTGTCCAATGTGAGGAGGAGAGCTGACTCAGCCACTTTGATTCTTTATATTCTTACACTGATTTTCCTTTGCAAAAATATTCCCCTTTACACACTTTTTGTATAGGAGATAGGACAGGCATTAGGTTTTGTTAGTATAGGGCATTTTGATTTGACAGACTAGGACTGTGTTTTCTCTATTATGTGATGGTAGAGACTACTCCATTTTAGCTATAGGGAAAGGTAGGCGTTTTTCCAAACCTTGAGAAATGAATACAGGTTTTACAAATTGTACCTTGTGTGTCATTGTCATATTAGTGATACCATGCCTCCCTTATACTCCCCTCTCCAGGAGGCAGGGGTGGGCTCGGGTTGCTGTGCTTGTTGCCTCTCTAGGCAGAAACCCAGCATAGAACATTACAGGCATTCTCTTCCAGTTTGACGCCTATGGAACAACAAGAGGCAGGTTTGGGGCTCTTGCTCTGGCTGCTGGGGGGCAGGATGGCATGTATGGGACTTGCAGTGTTGGTGGTGGGGGTCAGGATGGCAGGTATGGGACTTGTTGTCTGGAGGTGGGGAGGCTGGAGGCCAGGTACAGGGCTTGTTCTCTCGGTGGTCGGGGCCAAGATGTCAGGTATGGGACTTGTTCTCTGGGCAGTGGGGGCAGGATTCCAGGTATGGGTTTCTGGTCTAGGTGGTGGGGTGCAGAATGCCAGTCATCTGGCTTGTGTTCTGGGGGGTGGTGAGGTAGGATGCTAGGTATGGGGCTTGCAGAATGGGTGGTTGTGCTTTGGGTGGTGGGGGTCAGGATGAGAGGTATGGGGCTTGCAATCTTGGTGGTGGGTGGCAGGATGCCAGGTATGGGGCTTGTATTCTGGATGGTGGGGAGTCAGAATACAAGGTATGGGCATCCCTCCAGATAAGGGGTGTATCAGGCCTTTTTACACATTGCAATCTTTTAAATATGGCAGATTTCACTTTTCAATGCATATAATTTACGCTGTAGCGTCACTATAGTTCTTCATTTAAAAACGTCCTCATTCCGCCAGTAGATGGCCATGCAGTATGCACCTTTACTTCTACACACATGAGCTTCATGAGCAGACTCTGCAGTACAACCCCCGAAATTCCTTTTGACTTGTCGGGCTGCGTAGAAGCAAGCAGGGCCTTCACAAGAGCAGCATTTTCTAAAGGTAGGTTACTGGCCTACTTCATGCACTTCCCTGGTAGTACCCAACCCCCCTTTTATATTGGACTTGTCAGCATTGCATATTTGTAGCTGCACTTTGGTCTCACGGCCTCAACTCATTGAAATGTATAGCTTCTCTGCAGCAGGTACCTGTCATGGAATACATGGTGATCTGGGCTTGAAGTGTTACCAACTGTCATTATCTATAATCACTGGAACTTCTTTTTGTGTTAACCAACATCGGCAAGTGCCAGGTGCTTCGAATTATCTGGCTGGGCCCTGGCCCTTTCACTCAGAACTCGAATGTCACATTATAGGAATTTTTTGCTAGCAGAATCTGAAAGGATGTGAGAGCCTCAGTACTCGGATCTGCTACTCTTCTACTGTTCGTGACACTGCGGGCCAGACAGTCATCTGTGTGCTGATCCCCTGCAGTTTATTGACATTTTAAAATCTGTTTGTCTGAGCAATTCTAAAACCTCATTATGTACTAGCAAACAATGGGCTAAAAACAGGTGTGTGGATGCAAGGGTATGTAAGGAAAGCATAGGTCATAAAAAGCAAGTGTTTGGGCGTGCAAGGGTATGCAGGTGTGAGGCTATGTGAGACCTAGCATGAGTGACATAAAGAGCAAGTGTGTGCGACTCTGAAAGCGTGTAAGTACAAGGACGGTGTAAGTGCAAGCAAAGGATGTGAAAGTGCATGGACGCATGTGAGTGAAGGTGCAAGAGAGGGAAAAGGGAGGAGCAATGGTGTGGAAGAGAGAGTGGGTGAAAGAGAGGGCAATGAGCTGCAAAGGTGACAGTACCCTGGAATTAGGACAGCAGATTATGGGTGCTGACGCCACCATGCCAGCAAAGGTCTGACTTGGGGCTGAAGAGAGGTTGAGGGAAGGGCGCAGCATGCATGTTATTATTGAGTCAAATAGCTGCATTACTGTGTGCACACAGCACACATTATTTTGCAGTAAGTAGAACGTGCAGGCCTTATGCAGCACATCAAGCACAAGTGTTCACACAGTAGGATGGGTGGGGTTGGTGGTACATACAATGTTCTTTCACTAGGGTGTTCTTATAGTGTGAGTAATGGCCTTATTGGGCTCAGCTAGCACTGGTGTTCCTGCATTGGGAAATACTGGCCTTACTGGACAATGGCACCCTTAGAGTTCTTACAGTGCATAATGTAAAAGGAAGTGGATGCTGGCTTTAGTGGAAGCTGGTCAGGGGGCGACTCCTCTGTACAGCCTATTTCGACAAACTAGCTGTCACTTTTTGTTGGTGTCTTAAAATGTATAGTAATAATTTGTCGCGTCTTGTTGGAGGAAGCAGATGTAGCCAGAAACTGCTAATATTAACTGTAGAGTAGTGGCTCCTCAAGACTGCGCCAAAATGAGGTTTACAAAGGATCTTAATTAGTTTTCATGAATTTTTATTAACTGGTGCCCTTGCGCTGACACGTGTTTCGGCTGGAAACAGCCTTTTTCAAATCGGGGCATAATCTTAATGTGGTCAACATGCATGAGCACATGTTGTGTGCCTAAAACAATATATTCAAACACATTAACCATACATTTCAAAAACATGGAATAACAACAGGAAATATTATGTATGTTATACACAGTTTATGTGATCATAAATCAATCATAACATAAAGACAGAAAAAATAGGGTTGTATGGGGGAGGATTGTTAGGAAGTGAGAGAGGAGAAAAACGGTGTATAGAAATGTTGATTAGCAATTGAGCTTGAAGCGGAAATTATCATCAAACAAGCCTGAATTACGGCTTGCAGGCAAAACATGAGAGTAGTCTTACTATGATTTTTCAATTTCAAAAGGTTGTGGAATGCATTTTGTGTCATGGGTTAGATCCCCTTGTTTCCTGTAAATAATAGACTAACCATTACTGCCATTTTATTTTCACAAGATCCAAAGTAAACTTCTTTATCCGTTCCAGTTTGGTATTGTGTGCAATGAAACCTGATTGTTTGTTGTATTACACAGAAGAACAAGTTACTTACCAACTGTAACGTTCTTTCGACTGGATGTTCCTCCCACGTATTCCTTATCTTTGATAAATCCATTCCCAGTTTGCTGGCCTCGGAAATTGTTTCTCAGTAGAGTGCGCTGCGCGTCGACGTCCCTCGAGTCGGTGTCCCTCGAAGGCCTCTGTATCGGCGCCGACGTCACCATATGTATAAATAGTCTCGCGCAGCGTCCGTTGCTCAGTTCTGTGTTGAAGTGCTGTTTTGCCTTGTATGAGATGATTAATACCCTTGAAGGAGCGTAGGCTGTACCTACAAGGGAAGTTTTACTGCAGGGAATGATGTGAGGGGTGATAAGGAATATGTGGGAGGAACATCCAGTCAAAAGAATGTTGCAGTTGGTAAGTAACTTGTTCTTCAAATGGATTGTGTCCTCCCACATATTCTTTATCTTTTATAGACTCCCAAAGCAGTAATGTGTAGAGGAGGCAGCAGTAAAATGAAATGTTTCCCTTTAAAGATGCACAGAGTGCAACACAGCTTTTCCAAATCTTGTCTCCTGGCTAGAGGAGGAATCAAGACTGTAGAATTTAGTGAAAGTTTGTGCGGACGACCAAGTGGCAGCCGCACATATGTCCTTAATTGGAACTCCTCTTCCAGAGGAGAGCTGAAGAGGCTACGATACCCCTGGTTGAATGAGCCCTGAGATGTTGAGGGGGCTCTTTTTCTGTCAATTTATAGCACTCTATAATGGTTAATATAATCCATCTTGAGATGGTTTGTTTTGTAATAGGTAAACCTAATTTGTGCCCTGCATACCCCACAAACAATTGGTCTGCTTGCTAATCCTCGCAAGTCTACTAATGTAAAAACTCAAGGCACGCCTTGGATCCAGCCTATGCAATCTCTCTTCCTCTTTCCCTGGATGGGGAGGAGGATAAAACAAGGGTAAGGTTATCTTTTGCGTAATGTGGAATTCTCAGACCACCTTTGGGAGAAAATTCAGCTTCACTTGGAGAACTACCTTATCTTTGTGAAAGATTGTATGTGCAGGTTTGCAAGACAAAGCTTGTAATTCGCTCATTCTTCTGGAGGAAGTTAAAGCCACTAGAAAGACTGTTTTAAGAGTGAGAAACCTTAATGAACAGGAATGAAGGGGTTCGAATGGAGTACCCATTAGACATTTCAAGACTAGGTTTAGGTCCCACAGTGGAATCTGAAAAGGAGTTGGGGGAAAACCATTAGTTAACCCTTTCAGAAATTGAATCACTATGGCAATTTGAAATATGAAGGCTCTTGCGCAGTGCGCTTGAAGATTGACAGCGCTGCGAGGTAGCCCTTGATTGTACCAACTTGGAGACCTGAATTTGCCAAATATAACAAAAAGATAACACCATTGGTGTACTACATGAAAAGGGTTCAATATTCTTTTCTCTACACCAGCTGGAAAATTTGTTCCAACGGGAGCGGTATAAAGATTTTGTTGCTGGACTTCTGGCTGAAAGCAACACCTCCGTTACGTCATCCGGGAGATCCCAATCCTTGTATCTCAGCCTTTCAGAAACCAGGCGTGAAGGTTGAGGGTCCTGATATCCGAATGGAGAACCCAACCTCCCTTCTGCGAGAGAAGATCTTCACTTTGCGGAAGACGAATCAGAGGACAGATGGACATGTCTAGAAGATCTGGAGACCACGTTCTCCTGGCCCAATCCGGGACAATTAGGATCATGGGTTTTCAGAATCTTCTCAACCTCCTGATCATTTGAGGAATGACAGGGACTGGAGGAAACATGTACAGAAATGGAAACTCCCAGTCCACTATGAACGCGTCCCCTAGAGCTCCTCTCGGGGGAGATTCCCTTGAGCAATACTCATCGCACTTCCGGTTGATACTGGTGGCGAACAGATCCACTTGAGGGGTTCCCCAAAGGGCAAAAATCTCTTGAGAGACTTCCTGAGCTAGTTCCCACTCGTGGGAGACTGTGTTCTGCCTGCTCAGAGAGTCCCCCGTCAAATTCTTCTCTCCGGCTAGTTGAACTGCCGATAGAGAGATTCCTTCTTGAATTGCCCAAAACCAGAGCTGCATTGCCTCTCTGCACAGTGGCAGTGACCCTACGCCTCCTCTTTTGTTGAGGTAGTGCATGGTGACTGTGTTGTCCGTCATTATCAGAACATTCTTTCCCTGTACTAATGGCAGGAAAGCCTTCAGCACTAGTCTGATCGCTCTCAGCTCTAATAGGTTGGTGTGTAGTCTGGACTCCGATGGGGACCAACGACTGCTGATGGTCAAGTCATTGGCATGGGCTACCCACCCCGTGAGTGAGGCATCCGTGACTACTGTTATCTCCAGCCATGTTTGCCAAAACTGTTCTCCTTTCAAGATTTTCTCCCAACAGGCCCACCACTGAAGGTCTTGAGCCACTCTGTCCGGGATTAGTAGGAGATTTGACATCCTTACTGAGAATTGTGACCACTGGGTCCTTAGCGCCCACTGGAGATATCTCATCTGCAGGCGAGCCTCTGGCACTAGGAAAATCCAGGATGCCATGAGGCCGAGCAACCTCAAAAAGTCAAAGGCTGGTAGACGTTGGGCATTTTGAAACCTGGTGACCATCTGTAGAATATCTTGAGCCTCACCTTTGGTGGCGATGCTTTTCCAAGGGATGTGTCCAGGACTTCTCCAATGAACTGGAGTCTCTGTGATGGTATCATCTGTGACTTCTTTAAATTGAGGGAGAAGCCCAGCTTGTGGATGAAGTGGCAAACATAACCTAAATGAATCTGAGCTTGTTCCAGGAACACTGCTCTGATCAACCAGTCGTCCAGGTAGGGGTAGACATGAATCCCTTCCCTCCTTAGACTTGCAGCCACAACCGCCATTAACTTGGTGAAGGCCCTCGGGGCGGAGGTCAGCCCGAATGGCAGAATTCGAAATTGATAATGAGAGTTGCCAATGGCGAACCTCAGGTACTTCCTGTGCTTGTGATGGATTGGCACATGAAAGTAAGCATCCTGGAGGTCCAGAGATACCAACCAGGCCTGAAGCTCGAGGGCCTGAAGGATCTGAGAAAGGGTTACCATCTTGAACTTGTCTTTCCTGAGGAATTTGTTTAATTCTCTCAAGTCCAAGATGGGTCTCAATCCTCTGTCCTTCTTCGGTATGAGAAAATAGGGAGAATACCAACCCTTGTTCCTCTCCGCTACAGGTACCAGATCTATGGCACCTTTCTCTAGCAGATCTAAAATCTCCTGCATAAGGAGTGGATCTGGAAGCTTCAAAGAGTTGTTCCCTGGTGGATGACGCCGAGGAGTGTGTAGGAAAGGCAGGCAGTAACCTTGGGCAACTGTTTTCAATGCCCAAGCATCTGATGTAATAGCCTGTCATTCTTTCAGATGTTGAGTTAACCTGCCTCCTACTGGTGTTTTCTGTGGGGAGACCTCAGAGGGGTTTAGAAGCGGCTGACGCAGATGCTGAGGGTAAAGCGGCACCTGCTGATGCAGGTTTAGTACCTTTGACCCTTCCACCATGGGTGAATCGTCTCTGGCCCCTTTGAGCTGGCTGCCCTCTTCCTTTTCCGAATGTGGAGTAAAAACGAAAGGGCTTCCCCCTCCAAGGCGTACCTGTGGGGCGACTTGGAGTTTGACGGATTGCAGCCCCAAGTAATTTTGCTGCTGCCTTTGAGGTTTGCAATTTCTCTAGGCTGTCATCAGGTTTTTTGCCAAATAGAGAGGTGCCATCAATGGGCATATTCAGAAGCCTGGCTTGTACATCAGGAGCAAAACCAAACTTCTGCAACCATGCAAATCTGCGGATTGTGGTACTCGCCACCATGGCTCTGCTGATGCTGTCAGCAGAGTCGATACCTGTTTGTAGGGACTCACACATTGCATCCTTCCCATCCCTGATGATGTTCAAGAATGCATCTCGTTCCTCCCCTTCTGAAAGACAGTCAGCCGCTGATGAAGCACACTCCCAAATGGTGTGGCTGAATCTAGCTAGTGTGAACGTGGCGTTGGTAGACTTAAGTGCCATGCTGTATGCGGAAAAGACTTTTTTTAAACATGGCATTAAATCTTTTGTCGTCTCTGTCTTGTGGTATAGTGAGGTATGCCAACTTACAATTTGATAACGTCGCTGCCTGCACTACTAAACTCTCTGGAGTTGGGTGCTTACTTAAATATTCAGGGTCTGAGGCGGATACTCTGTACTTCGCAGAGAGCTTTTTATTTACTGCTGGGATAACTTCAGGTATCTCCCAATTTGCAGCTATTTTTCTCTGCAATGCAGCATGAAAAGGGACTATATGGTCTTCTTGAGGCCCTTTATCTAATATGTCAGTAAGATCATCTTGCAGGAAAGAGGGTGCAGGTGTTGTCCACCCCATAAATTGCATAATTCTAGCCATAAGGACTATGTAAGACATTTCTGCATGTTCTCCAGGTTCTGGTCTAGCAAATTCTGCATCTGGAGAGGTATCTATGCCACTGGCATCTTGTAAAGATTCTTGCAGATCTTTCAATCTATTCTCCTCAGAAATTAGTTCCTCTGGAATGGGTACTTTGTTCTTTGTAACCCAAAAGGTCTCTCATTGTCAGAGTCCTCCCCTTCCTCACATATAGAGGATAAAGCTCTGAAGTAATCAGATCTTGGATAAGGGGTAAACCCATTTCCAGAGCAGAAGGAGCAAAATTAGTGGATACTGCTTGGGAAAAGGTTGTTGTTGTTGATGTAGATGTTACAGGTCTCGACAAACCCGCAAATGGCGTCGAAAAACTTGAAAATTGCCTTGATGTACTGGAGAGGACCGGAATCCTACTCAGTGTCGTCGATATTGTTGACGCCACTCTCGACACCTTGGGCGGGACCTTTGTCACCTCTGGTGCCGGTGGTGTAGTTGAGGTTTGAGGCCTCGAGGACGTATCCTTCATCAGGGTCGACGACAGCATCGATGACAGCGTTGATGACACAGATTTGTGAGTCGAAGGTACCTTCGACGATGGCGTCGATGAGGCAGCTTTACCCAATGACTTTTTGTCTTTACTCGAGGGTTCATGACGCTCTCAAGTGTTTTTGTTCACCGGGTCCGACGACTCGCAACGTTTTTGTTTTTCAGGTCTTTCACCTGGGGTATCACCTCTAGGCATCTCTGAGGGGGTTAAGGCCACGTTCTCGAAGACACTAAGCATTTTCTTGCGAAATTCCTCCCACTTAGCTGGAGAGCTGTGTTTATTTGGGCAGGTGACCCTTTCTGGGGAATTTGAGGATGAAAAGGAGGGAGATCTATGACGCCTCTTCTTAAAGTGTCTCAATCTCGAAGAGTGGTGGGAACCACTTCGAGATCTCGATCGGGAATGTTTCTTTCGGTGGTGAGGAGATGAATGTCTCGACTCATACGAGGAATATTTTGAAGGGGTAGAAGATTTAACTGTCTTAACTCTTTCTAGCTTCCCCCTACACTCCTTCAAGGCTTTTGCCGTCATAGACATGCAGCCCTCACATTCCGAACACTGGTGCTCTGATCTCAGGCACCACAAACAGATCCTGTGAGGATCTGTTAATGACATCTTTTTACCACAATCTCGACATTTTTTGAAGCAGGACCGTGGCGTCGATTTTTTGGACAAAGATGCCATGGTAGGATATAGTATTTTTCGAAGATTTCGAAGATTTTTCGATGAGTAGAACCGAGCATTGCGTCTCCGAGGCTTACGAAGCACGGAAAAACAGAACTGAGCAACGGACGCTGCACAAGACTATTTATTCCTATGGTGACGTCGGCACAGATACGAAGGCCTTCGAGGGACACCGACTGGACGGACGTCGATGCGCACCGCCCTCTACTGAGAAAAATTGTCCGAGGTCAGCAAGCTGGAAATGGATTTATCAAAGATAAGGAATACGTGGGAGGACACAATCCATTCGAATAAGCTATTTTAATATAGTGAGACTGCATTTGTGCGAGTTACATTTAGATCTCTCGAGCCGCGGCTAGGAAGATGCCGCGCTCGGGTGCGGAAAAGCATGTTAGAAAACTCGATCTATAGCTGGATTTCCATGCATGGTTAAAGATGTGTTTTACAGAAATATTATGTATCGAGTAAGCGGAATCAAGCTGTATAGTAACAGCTTGCCGTGCTTCTGTTCGTGAACTGATAAGTGTTGGCTCTTTGCAGTCGGGAGCCTGGCGTCATTGCTATAATTGTATCATTCGGTTACCAAGGTTACCAAACGAAAGATAGCCTCGTTGCCAACGCAACCTGTCATGTTCAGAATAGTCCTTCTACTATTACCATGTTCAGTATCTCTGTGCTGCCATCTTAAGGCGGAGTAAGTGTGCATAGTAATGCACCTAAATTATCAAATGTTGATTCACCCTACAGTTACATTATTTGCGAATCCGGAATCTATCTAATTTATTGAGGTTAAAAATTATTGAGATACGAAAAGAATTTCTTGTTAACTGACTGCCCAAAGTTTAACATTAATCATGCTTAACTCGCCCAAGTGAACCCACTGGGATTCTCTAATTGTAAAAGTAGTGACTGTTATGACATTGGCTTGCGGCTATTCAAAATCCGGCTGGAGAGAATTATGTTATTCTTAATGATACCTACATAATGCTAACTGATCTGATGTATGCGTCGGCACAGAATGTGCAGGATAGCTATAATGCAACCAAGAAAGGCAGTGGAGGAGCAGTGTGATGTGAACAATTGGAGTAAACAAGAACTCTTGTACTATATTATTACAATTATTATGTTACAAGTGAGGCTCTTATTGTGTAATATTGTGTTGAACTGATAGTTTTAAAGAATGGTTGCCATCTCATTGTCAGAGTTCAACCCTGTCACAGTAGCACTGAAAAGGCAAATCATTCTTGCTCCAGCTTGTCTCAATCTCCTGAGTCTGTCGCCCCCTCTTTTGACATGAGGAATTTGTTGCAGTCCTATGAATCTGATTGCTGCTTTGTCTTCCCTCTGAGGATGTGTCTGCCAATGGTGAGCTAATGGGAACCTTGGGTCCTGGCTACCAGTTGTTGCCATGTGCTCCAGAATCCTTGTGCAAAGCTCTCTCTTGGTGCTGCCAATATATATTTTGTGGCATATGCAAACAATCCTGTATACCACATATTTGGTTCTGCAATTGATTTCCTGTTTAATTTTTAAAATTGGTTCATTGGTATCACAAAACTCCTTGGTTTGCGCATGCGCGTATTTGCCCATCGCAAATTCATTTTCTGAATCCGATGTGGTCTGCTTCAAGCCAAGTCTTGTTTCTTTTGTCTTTCTCGTCTGGTAATAGTGATGGACTCACAATCCTTCTCAAAGTATCCGCTCGTTTGAATATCATTGTTGGTTTTAAACCGATATAGTTGACAATATGTTCTTCCAATCTAAGGAGGTAGCAATGTTTCTGCAGGACTTTGCGCAAGACATGATGGTTCTGGCTGTATTTAGTGATGAATCCTACTTGCATTGCTTTAGTTTCTCCTTCCTATTTGTTTAAAAGAGTATCTGATTGCTTCTTTCCCTTTGTAACGTTGTAAGCTCTCTCAATATTATGGGGCGTATATAGTGTCCATGGCCACTCAATAAAAGGTATACAAGGGCCAGCATGAAAGAGGTGAATCGGAACAAACAATGAAGGACTTAGTACTCACTCTTTCCCAACGGGAAATAACTGAAGATGAAAGATATCTGCTCAATAAAGGACTCTCCTTTGCGCTTTCGGACAATTTCAATCTCATTGATGTGCATATAGATCTATTTAAATTTGCTTGGAAAATAAAATGTAAACTTTTTTTGCCACTAAAACACCTGAACAATTCAAAAGAATCACACCAGTACCAATTAGTCAAGTGACGATTCAGGAAATTGAAGACACCTTCATCTTGCGCTCATTAATAGAGTCAGAAGATTTTGAAATAAGGAACCTACTACAAGAACTCAATATTAGTTCAGACACCCTCAACCTGAGAGAACTCAGGAACAAATCCAAATTTGTTCTGCAACTATCAACAGACAACGTGACTGACACCTTCTACAAAGCAGTGACGGAACAACTATACAAGATTTCCGAAATAGAAAGGAAGAGGATTCGAAGGCATGGAAGCAACAATGACAATTTGACACCTGCAGTAAGGAAAGCTTTGGAAAGACTGACAGAAGCTACATCGATAACAATCAAAGAGGCGGACAAAGGAGGGAACATTGTCATAATGGACAGGGATGACTACCTGACTACCTAAAAATGGCCTCTAACCACCTAACATCGCCAGCATGTTACAGATCCCTAACAGAGAACCCCAGATTGATGATCATCAAAGAATTGGAACAGTACATTACTAATTGGCATAAGAACGGACTGATAACCAATGATGAAAGAGCTTATCTAATTATCAAAGAACCTATTACACCAACAATGTATTTCTTACCAAAGATACAAAAGATATTCGATCAGATCCACGAGGGTTGCCCAATCCTCAGTGGAATTGGATGGGCGACGGAGAACATTTCACAATACTTGGATAACATCCTCAGACCGAGAGCCAGTAAAGTCAAGTCCTACCTGAGAGATACAACGAGCGTCATTAACATTCTTAAGACAGTCGCATGGCATGAAACATACCAATTAGCCACCTTAGATGTTAATCCCCTATACACATCGATTCAATATAAATGAGCAATCACCACAATTGACGATGCTTTTAAGGAAGACTTGGCATCATACTATCAGCAAATACAGATGATCAAGGAAATGTTACAACTAACTTTGGACCATAACATCTTCACATTTAATGACTGCACATACCAACAGACCAACGGAGTGGCCATGGGCACTAGATACGCCCCAGCCCTGGCCTACTTATTTATGGCCATGTTTGAGAATTACGTTGTGTATAAGGACCCGGACTAAAAAAACAAGGTCAGATTCTGGACGCGATACATTGACGATATCCTTCTCATTTGGGAAGGAACAACTGAAAGATTTCACAGATTCACCAATCGATTGAACGCAAATTAATTTGGAATCGAATTTACAGGTCTATGCAGCAAGACACAGATCAATTTTCTAGATCTCACAATCCATGCAGAAGGGCACATGTTGGAGACATGGACATATAGAAAGGAAACGGAAGTGAATTCCACGTTACATGCCAAAAGCTGCCATTTCAAGCCAACCATAGACAATATCCCAATTGGGGAATACACAAGAGCCAGACCTAACTGCCAGAAAGATGACACATTTGAGGAAGAATGTAGTCTCTTGAGGACCAGGTTCAAACAATGGGGATATGCTAACACTAATATTGAGAGAGCATACAACATTACAAAGGGAAAGAAGCAATCAGATACTCTCTTGAACAAACAGGAAGGAGAAACTAAAGCAATGCAAGTAGGATTCATCACTAAATACAGCCAGAACCATCATGTCTTCTGCAAAGTCCTGCAGAAACATTGGTACCTCCTTAGATTGGACGAACATATTGTCAACTATATCGGTACAAAATCAACAATGATATTCAAACGAGCTGATATTTTGAGAAGGATTGTGAGTCTATCACTATTAGCAGATGAGAAAGACAAAAGAAATAAGACCTGGCTTGAAGCAGACCACAACGGATTCAGAAAATGAGGCATTTGCACGATGTGCAAATACGCACATGCACAAACCAAGGAGTTTTGTGATACCAATGGACCAATTGTCAAAATTAAACAGGAAATCAATTTCAGAACCAAATTTTGTG
The DNA here is from genome assembly GCF_040938575.1 of Ambystoma mexicanum. Taxonomy (NCBI): domain Eukaryota; kingdom Metazoa; phylum Chordata; class Amphibia; order Caudata; family Ambystomatidae; genus Ambystoma; species Ambystoma mexicanum. The sequence goes on from NC_090928.1 coordinate 746,439,770, forward strand.
GTGTATGGGATTGTTTGCATATGCCACAAAATATATATTGGCAGCACCAAGAGAGAGCTTCACACAAGGATTTGGGAGCACATGGAAACAATTGGTAGCCAGAACCCAAGGTTCCCATTAGCTCAACATTGGCTGACACATCATCCGATGGAAGACAAAGCAACATAAGATAAGAACTGCAACAAATTCCTCAAGTCAACAGAGGGGGCGACAGACATAGGAGATTGAGACAAGCTGAAGCAAGAATTATTTGTCTTTTCAATGCTACTGTGACAGGGTTGAACTCTGGCAATGAGATGGCATCCTTTCTATAAAACTATCAGTTCAACGTAATATTACACAATAATAGCCTAACTTGTAACATAATAATTGTAATAATATAGTACAAGAGTTCTTGTTTACTCCAATTGTTCACATCACACTGCTCCTCCACTGTCTTTTTTGGTTGCATTATAGCCATACTGCACATTCTGTGCCCACGCATACATCAGATCAGTGAGCATTATGTATCACTAAAAATAACATAATTCTCTCCAGCCAGATTACGAAGAGCCGCAAGCCAATGTCATTACAGTCACTACTTTTACAATTAGAGAAGCCCAGTGGGTTTGCTTGGGTGAGTTATGCATGATTAATGTCAAAGTTTGGGCAGTCAGTTGACAAGAAATTATTTTCATATCCCAATACTTTTTAACCTCAATAAATTAGATTCCGGATTCACAAATAATATATCTGTAGGGTGAATCACCATTTGATAATTCAGGTGTATTACTATGCGCACTTACTCCGCCTTAAAATGGCGGCACCGAGATACTGAACATGGTAATAGTAGGACTATTCTGAACTTGATGTGTTGCATTGGCAACGAGGCTATCTTTCGTTCGGTAACCTTGGTAACCAAACGATACAATTATAGCAATGGCGCCGGCTCCCGAGTGCAAAGAGCAGACACTTATGAGTTCACGAACAGAAGCACGATAAGCTGTTACTATAGAGCTTGATTCCGCTTATTCGATACATAATATTTTTGTAAAACACGTCTTTAAGCATGCATGGAAATCCAGCTATAGATCGAGTTGTGGAACATGCTTTTCTGCACCCGAGCACGGCATCTGACTAGCCGCGGCTTGAGAGATCTAAATGTAACACGTACAAATGCAGTCTCACTATATTAAATAGCGTATTCTGTGTAATACAACAGACAATCCAGTTTCATTGCACATAATACCAAACGGGAACAAATGAAGAAGTTTGCTTTGGATCTAGTGAAAATAAAACGGCAGTAATGGTTAGTCTATTATTTACAGGAAACAAGGGGCTCTAACCCATGAAACAAAATGCATTCCAAAACCTTTTGATATTAAAAAATCATAGTAAGCCTACTCTCATATTTTGCCTGCAAGCAGTAATTCAGGCTCTTTTGATGATAATATCCACTTCAAGCTCAATTGCTAATCAACATTTCTATACACCGTTTTTCTCCTCTCTCACTTCCTAACAATCCTCCCCCATACCGCCCTATTTTTTCTGTCTTTATGTTATGATTGATTTATGGTCACATCAACTGTATATAACATACATAATATTGCCTGGTGTTGTTCCATGTTTTTGAAATATATGGTTAATGTGTTTGAATATATTGTTTTTGGCACACAACATGTGCTCATGAATGTTGACCACATTAAGATTATGCCCTGATTTGAAAAAGGCTGTTTCCAGCCGAAAACGTGTCAGCGCAAGAGCACCAGTTTAACGCTCACCTGACTCCTACGGAGGCGCTGGCCTGGTTCGCGCTGCTGTGACCTCTTCTAAGGTGATGCGCAGGGTTCGGAAGACGGACTGGACCGGGCCCCCAAATCTGGCTTGTCTGGCTCGCAGAAGTATCCTTTTGTAGGCAAAAATAGGGGATTAACTGTCTGCGGGGTAATGCAATCAGCCTCCCACTTTCCCCTCTCACCCTCCTCGAAACCCTTCTGTGATTCCTCGTAGCGTCTCACCTTAGGGTCTGGAAGGACAAGATATCCATCCTGCTTCTGATGCAGGGGCACGTTGGTATCCAGTTACTTCACTGGATTTTCGGATTGGTGAGAACCAAACTTGCTTGGCTTCCAGGTAAGTTTTTTGATAAGAGGTTCCCCTTGTGTCATGCATTAATGTACTAATGCTAGTGTTTTTTCCCCATAGGGGACGGGGTACGGAATGCCGGGGAACAGTCACCGACCCGAGATGAGAGGTGAAATCCTTGTAGAAATCAGGTAAGTCTTTAATGAGCGTTTTTTGGTAATGTGTTTTCATTCGCTCATTAACGCTGATGTCTCTTTTTCCCCTTAGGGGCCGGGGTCCTGAAATGCCAGGATGTGGCGCGGACCCGAAATGAAGAGGGAATGAATCAACAGGTAAGTCTTAACATGGAGATTTAGCTTTCCTTATTCCCTTCTCTCTCTCACCTTTTGTTCTGGTCTTTTTCTCCCTAGGCGCTGGGGCGTGACTGCGAATCCGGATGATCGCTGCTGAACATGGAGGCGCCCAGTAAAGGTGAGTGGTATGCGGCGCTGCAGCGATCGACGTGATGAGCTTTTAAATAAGTCTTCCTTTTCAGGATTGTCGGCGAGATGTCTCCGGGATGCGGATTTAGCAGGTAAGGACTTTTCATTCTTCTGTTCTCTTCTTCTCTTCCTTTGCAGGTGATCCAGGATGCTGGCAGGCGTGGTAGAAGTCAGGATGCAGGAGCAGACAAGGTGAGCGTCCAGCTGCTAGATGCAGAACAACGCGAAGCACGTGTGGCTGTTCGGGTGGGGTTTAAATAGCCTTGGAAGAAGTTCCAGGTATGTATCCTTCCTCCAATCAGGTATGTATCCTTCCCCGACCACGCCCGGATGGTAAATTAGTCCCACAGGTAAAGTAGTTCCTTTCAGGCCTCAAGGAGGCCGGGATCCTGCAGCATGGTCTGCATCAGGTAAGTGCACCCAAGCACATCCATAATGAGCCTGGCGCCTATGGCGCCAGGACTGATGTCTTTTATGAGCCTGGCGCCATAGGCGCCAGGACACTGTCCAAAGGGCCCCTATATGGGGTTGCTGGGTCCTTCCTTGGGGACTGGATGTCCGCTTTCGGGGACGCAGGGCTTGAACCGGCTCCCCGGGAGCGGGCATCATGACAGCACTCCCCCCCAAGGCCCCTCCCAAGGTTGTTCCCTCCGTGGGTTTTGGTTTGTCTGGGAAGAGTCGGTGGAATTTCCTGACTAATCGAGGTGCATGGACATGGTCGCTGGGTTCCCACGACCTCTCCTGAGGTCCGTACCCCTTCCAATCAATTAGGTAGAACAGTTTTGACCTAAACATTTTCAAGTCTAAAATGTTCTTCACTTCGAATTCGGGCTCCCCATCTATTAGAATAGGTTCTGGAGGTTTGAGTAGTCGGGTTCCGGGTACCACTGGTTTCAGAAGTGACACATGAAAAACAGGGTGAATTTGCATACTAGCTGGTAAATCAAGTTTAACAGCCACTGGGTTAATTATTGCCGTAATAGAAAAAGGTCCCAGATATTTTGGGTTAAAAGTTCGAGGCCCTTTGAGTGGTAAATGTCTGGTAGCTAACCACACTTGATCCCCAATCTGATACGGAGGTGCTTCACTCCGATGTAGATCAGCATTCTCCTTGTATTTTCTCTTGGCTTGTTGTAAATGCGTAGTTGCCTCTTTGAAGGCTTGGGTAATTGTAGAATGCAGATGTTCTACTGCAGGCATTCCGAGGTTCTGAGGTGAGTCAAGGTTTGAGGTTCGAGGGTGATGCCCAAACAAAGTATAAAAAGGACTGTGGCCAGTTCCAGAGTGTACCGAATTATTATATGCTTATTCGGCTATCCAAAGAATGTCTTTCCAGTTGCTTTCAGATTGCTGTAACATACACCGTAAGTATTGCTCAAGGGTCTGATTTGTCCTCTCGGTCTGACCATCGGTCTGAGGGTGGTGACTGGTCGATAATCTTACGTCGATCTGCGCCATTTGACAACATTTGCACCAGAAGTGGGAAATTAATTGGCTTCCCCAGTCAGAGATTAGTATAGATGGGAATCCAGGTAGCCGAACAATATTTTCGAGGAATTCTTTGGCTAGGACAGAAGCTGAAGGTAAACCTTTCAAAGGAATAAAGTGGGCCATTTTGGAAAACAAATCCACAATTACCAGAATAGTATTGTACCCCGAACAAGCAGGCAGGTCCATAATAAAATTCATTGATAGGGTGTGCCAGGGTGCTGGCGGTATGTCTAGAGGTTGAAGGAGACCGGCTGGTCTTTTCTTTTGACTTTTATTTTGGGCGCAAACACCACAGGACATCACAAAAGATTTAACATCTTTTCGCCAAGAGGGCCACCAAAATTGTCGTTTCACCTTTTCCTCTGTCTTGGCAATACCGGGGTGTCCCTCTATTAATGCATCATGATAACCGGAAATAACTAGTTCGTGTATTTCCTTATGTGGCAGGAATAAGCGTCCTTGAAAATAAGGTAAACCATTATCTATGGTAAAGTCTGATCCTTTTTGTATCCAATCCTGTAAGGTTGTAGGGTCCAGGAGTTGTTTCAATCTGGCTTGAATGTCTTCAAGCGTCTGTAACAAAGTCATGCCTAGAATCCTCTGTTCGGGAATTATTGGTACTGGTTCTGAGTTTGTATCAGATTCTCCCATTCCAATTCGGGATAAGGCGTCTGCTTTGCCATTCTTGCAGCCAGGTCGATAGGTAATCACGAAATCAAATTCAGCGAAAAACAAAGCCCATCGGAGCTGCCGTGATGACTGAGCCTTGGCGGTTTTCAAATACTGTAAATTCCGGTGATCAGTGATCACTGTGATGGTATGTCGAGCGCCAAGCAGATAATGCCACCAGGCTTTAAAAGCGGACTTAATGGCTAAGAGTTCTTTGTCCGTGATTGCATAATTAACCTCGGGTGCCGAGAATTTTCTGGACCAAAATGCTACGGGATGCAGTTGGTTGGTTTCAGGATCTCTTTGGGACAGGACAGCTCCCATGGCTAGGCTGGATGCGTCAGTCTCGACGACATAAGGGAGATCTGGACGCGGGTGTTTCAATATAGGTGCGGAGGTAAACTTAGCTTTTAAATCCTGAAAGGCCTGCTCGGCTTCTTCAGACCATTCAAAACGTTTATTTTTCCTCAAGAGTGCAGTAATGTGTTGTACCACGCGTGAAAATTCCGGGATAAACCTGCAATAGAAATTGGCAAAGCCGAGCATGCTTTGAACCCCTTTTACAGAGCTAGGTGATGGCCATTTGAGGATGGCATCCACTTTTCTTGAGTCCATTCGGACTCCTTTGGGTGTCAGGATGAAACCTAGAAACTCGACTTCTGTGGTATGGAAAACACATTTCTCCAATTTAGCAAATAGTTTGTGTTGGCGCAGTTTTTCAAGTACTGCCCTGACGTGTTTTCTGTGATCAGATTCCGAAGAGGAGTACACCAGAATGTCATCGATATATACGACGACACAAACATCGATGAGTTCCCGAAGGACATCATTCATGAAGTATTGGACGGCAGCCGGCGCGTTACACAATCCGAAAGGCATCACCTGGTACTCGAATAATCCGTATTTAGTACGGAAGGCAGTTTTCCATTCGTCGCCTTCTTTAACTCGTACCAGATGATAAGCCCCCCGGAGATCTAACTTGGTGTATATGCAAGCGTCCTTCACCTGGTCAAGGAGTTCAGGGATCAGAGGCAGAGGATAACGGTTTTTAACCGTTATCTGGTTCAATGTGTGGTAATCAATACACGTTCTAAGGTCGCCTTCTTTTTTGGGCACGAAGAACAAAGCCGAGGATGCCGGGGACTTTGACGGGCGAATAAAACCATTAGCTAGGTATTGATCCAAATATTGTCTCAAATGCAGATTCTCAGGTTCGGTAAGGGCATAAATCCTGCTACAAGGGGGTTGTGCACCGGGCACCAGATCGATTTGGCAATCGTACGATCTGTGAGGAGGTAACGTGTTGGCCTGTTCCTTTTGGAAGACGTCCTGAAAGTCTTGGTATTCCGGAGGTAGTTGCATGGAGGCAGAGGTTACAGATGCTAGATTAATCTTCAGGTTTTCTGGGTAGCAGGTTTGTGTACAATCCGGGAAGGTTATTCTCTTAGCTCGCCAATCAATTCGAGGATTATGTATCTCTAACCAAGGGATTCCAAGAATAACCTGAAACTGTGGAGCCTTGATTACATCAAACACAACACCCTCCCGATGGCGTCGGGACCAATAAGAGTCACCTCAGTAGTGGAATGTGTTACCGGTCCAGAGGCAATTTCAGTTCCATCGACTGTGGTGATGACATCTTTGCTAGTTTTAGGACTGAGAGGGAGGTTAATCTTAGAGACCAATTCACGATCCACATAGTTTCCAATAGCCCCACTATCGATGTATGCCTTTATTGCATGCAACCGCTTAGGCTGTTCTGGATCTACGAGAACCATTGGCACAATGAAATGCGAGGTCTGAGAGTTAGTTTTCAAGCTCGGCAAGCGGACCCCTACACTTGTCGGTCAGAGTCGTTTCCCGAAACAGAGTCTTCATGGTTTTTATCAGCGGCTCCTACCGCCTTTCGGGGCGGTTTTGCCGGGCAATCTTGTAGAAACTGTCCAGAATTCCCACAATAAAGACATAATTTTAACTGCCACCTCCTTTCACGTTCCTTTTGAGTTAAGGGTCCTTTAACCCCTCCAATTTGCATAGGCTCAGAGACATCAACTCCCTTGGGATTAGCATGGGTCTTGACCAACACCCGGGTCTCAAACCTGGACCGATCTGCTTTTCTGTTTTGAAGTCTGTGATCCAATTGGACCACTAAGTCTATATACTCTGTGCATTCTTGGGGCGGATTTACAACTTGGGCCAAGACATCTTTAAGTTCTCCGCGTAGGCCTCGATAAAACAACGTGACTCTTTTATCCTCTGGCCATCCCGTTTCCACAATTAGTCTATTAAAGATTGCAATATAGGATAGGAGGTCCTGATTGCCCTGTCGCAGGGATAGAAGTTCGTCATCCAGAGCCTGCCCCTGAGAGTGTCGTGCAAATAACCTTTCCATGCTTGCTTGAAACCTGTGAAAATCACGGAGAATCGGGTCATCTTGAGTAACCAGTGGAACTGACCAATCGGCAGCGCAGCCGCTGAGATATGACAATACAAAGGCTACCTTGGTCTGATCATTAGGGAAGGCCCCAGGTCTGCATAGGAAGTGCAAACGACACTGATTCATGAATACGGCGAATCGTTTGGGGTCCCCAGCAAAGCGTTCGGGTGGGGCCAGCGGCATGTTTCCAGGTAGATTAATCTGCACAGGGTTACTGGAAACCACAGGGGCGGGGTTCCCTCCGGAACCGGGTAGAGGAGTTTGCCCAGCTTGACCTTGCAAAAGCTGTCTGGCCAGGTCATTCCTTTGATATTATTAATTCCCTCCTGAGGGCATTAGTCTCTTGACGAGCGGCATGTACTTCGGCCCGTAATTCCCCCAGTAATTGGGCCAACTGATCAGTCTCAGAACTTTCCATAGCACCTGGGTGGGAATTTGTAGGAAGGCTTCGCGTTCTGTAACGCTCACCTGACTCCCACGGAGGCGCTGGCCTGGTTCATGCTGGTGTGGCCTCTTCTAAGGTGATGCACAGGGTTCGGAAGACGGACTAGACCGGGCCCCAAATCTGGCTTGTCTGGCTCGCAGAAGTATCCTTCTGTAGGCGAAAATAGGGGATTAACTGTCTGCGGGGTAATGCAATCAGCCTCCCACTTTCCCCTCTCACCCTCCTCGAAACCCTTTTGTGATTCCTCGTAGCGTCTCACCTTAGGGTCTGGAAGGACGAGCTCTCATCCTGCTTCTGATGCAGGGGCGCGTTGGTATCCAGTTACTTCACTGGATTTTCGGATTGGTGAGAACCAAACTTGCTTGGCTTCCAGGTAAGTTTTTTGATAAGAGGTTCCCCTTGTGTCATGCATTAATGTACTAATGCTAGCGTCTTTTTCCCCATAGGGGCCGGGGTACGGAATGCCAGGAAACAGGCACCGACCCGAGATGAGAGGTGAAATCCTAGAAATCCTAGAAATCAGGTAACTCTTTAATGAGCGTTTTTTGGTAATGTCTTTTCATTCGCTCATTAACTCCGATGTCTCTTTTTCCCCTTAGGGGCCGGGGTCCGGAAATGCCAGGATGCGGCGCGGACCCGAAATGAAGAGGGAATGAATCAACAGGTAAGTCTTAACATGGAGATTTAGCTTTCCTTATTCCCTTCTCTCTCTCACCTTTTGTTCTGGTCTTTTTCTCCCTAGGTGCTGGGGCGTGACTGCGAATCCGGATGATTGCTGCTGAACATGGAGGCACCCAGTAAAGGTAAGTGGAATGCGGCGCTGCAGCGATCGACGTGATGAGCTTTTAAATAAAAGTCTTCCTTTTCAGGATTGTCGGCGAGATGTCTCCGGGATGCGGATTTAGCAGGTAAGGACTTTTCCTTCTTCTGTTCTCTTCTTCTCTTCCTTTGCAGGTGATCCAGGATGCTGGCAGGCGTGGCAGAAGTCAGGATGCAGGAGCAGACACGGTGAGCGTCCAGCTGCTAGATGCAGAACAACGCGAAGCACGTGTGGCTGTTCGGGTGGGGTTTAAATTGCCTTGGAAGAAGTTCCAGGTATGTATCCTTCCTCCAATCAGGTATGTATCCTTCCCCGACCACGCCCGGATGGTAAATTAGTCCCACAGGTAAAGTAGTTCCTTTCAGGCCTCAAGGAGGCCGGGATCCTGCAGCATGGTCTGCATCAGGTAAGTTCACCCAAGCACATCCATAATGAGCCTGGCGCCTATGGCGCCAGGACTGATGTCTTTTATGAGCCTGGCGCCATAGGCGTCAGGACACTGTCCAAAGGGCCCCTATATGGGGTTGCTGGGTCCTTCCTTGGGGACTGGATGTCTGCTTTCGGGGACGCAGGGCTTGAACCGGCTACCCGGGAGCGGGCATCATGACAACCAGTTAATAAAAATTCACGAAAACGAATTAAGATCCTGTGTAAACCTCATTTTGGCGCAGTCTTGAGAAGCCACTACTCTACACTTACAGTGCATAATGCACTGTGCATATATTTATGCCAGGTTCGAACACTGACCAAAATGATCTCCAGAAGAAGTCTGACCTCACTGGACAGCCAGACACCTGGCACAACAGAGGTAACAGGAGTACCACGCTCACCCTCTATCCCCTTAAGGGAGGCTGCCACATTGGAGGCTTGAGTTCCCAATGCACTGTACCAGAGGTAGTTTAGTATTTTCTACAGCCCATACTCTCTTTACCATGTGTTTGTCTGTGTAATCCCATTGTGTTCTATTGCTAATATATTTCACTGTGTATCTGCTAATCATTCACACAACCTGATGAGAAAACTATAGCGGGGTAGGTGGGTCTAGATTTTGCTTCAAGGTTAGGGTCTCCCAATACTGTGAGTGAGCTCATGTTCTGTAGTGCTTATGCCAGTTGTTGTGAGACACTGGGTCTTTTCAGAATGCAAGCAGAAGATATGTCCTATTATACAGCATTTCTCTTGAAAGCAAACGTTTTTTTAGAACAATCCTGCACCTGTTTGTAATGCAATAATGCAGCTAATTGGGTTTAGCGCCAGCTGCGTTGAGCTGCATGTATCCTGCAGGTCACAGGGTCTAGGCCCTCAATGTTGGTTCAGCCTTTCATCTTTCTAATCTCTGATTATGCCAGTAACACATGTTGCTAAAACATCAGGTGAGACATTACATTTTGGAGTGCAATGGGATACCTATATAAAGTAAAGCCAGTGGATAGCAGGGCTTTGTTACAAAATCCGCTTTTAGGCAGCTGGTACTACTTGGAGACCAAACAAATATGTACACTGTAAAGTGTGTGTGTGTGTGTGTCTCTCTCTCTCTCTCTATCTAGAATGCACGCTGAATACTGAAGCGGGTGCATATATACCCGAGTGGGTTAATGCACCTACTGCAGAAATCAGATTATTATCTGAGATTCACAAGTTTGAAACTTCACATAAATGAGTCTGCTTTTTTTTATTTGCATTAAAAGTGCTAGCTTCCTCTCTGTATGGGAAACCCTTGCCCTGGCAATATTTACCCAATGACTTTTACTTGTAGCAGTTCATTTTGTAGATTTTCTTAGGTCCTTACAGTCACTCTGAGACGCGTGATCCTGAATTCAAAAGGGGAGAAAGCCCAGTCGGTAGAAAATGAGTCTCTAAATCCACTTGGGTCCTCAACTCAAACTGCTTACACATTCCATACGTTGTAAGGACAATTTCATACAACACTAGAAGACAACAAGATGGGTTAACCAAATTATGGCGAACGGTTTTTCTGATTTCCGCACTCTGCCTTAAAAGGTGTTGGGGAGATTTATCATTTTTATGTTTCATCCCCTCTCCTAGTGAGACCACCAGCATTTTTTGCTGAACTACTGGACCTTCTTCTGAAATCCTGAATGAGTGGAGCCTTTTTCTAATAATTCATTCTTATGTGTTCTGTCTCTTGGAACTCTTTTCTTTTTATTTTACCTGTCCTATGACGTCTATTTTCCTCACAAATCTTAAAGGCATCTGTATTTCACTATTTCAGCACACAGCTCTTTATGGGCAGTGTTGCTGGGGACTCTTAGTGTCTTCCTTTGAGATAATTTTCTTTGTGCTGGAATAACTACAGTTCCTGAGCATAGAGAGATACTCAAAATCTCTCCTAAAACTTTACAGTCTGAGAGATTGGCACATACCACCTTATGTGGCGTGCCAAAGGGATACCTAGTACCCCCCTTCTCTCTGCTCCTGTGACCTTTCAGTTACATAGACAATCTCCTAGTTATGGCTGGTGGCAGTGGACATGCTCAACCAACTATTGCGTGATTTTTCTGCCGCAGGTTATATCCATAGCCTTAGTAGTGCACAATAAGGGCACCCAAGTACCAACTTGAGACCTCCCTTCTTTATTCACCATCACTAGCATGGTTGATCTTTCTCAGCCCTTGTTCTACCATTGTAGGAGGGGGAGGCCTGTGTGTGTTTTGCCTTTGGCGGGAACCCTGGGGTGCCACCGCTTAGGCTCTAGAGTGTCTGGGCAGGCAGGAAGTGGGCGAGGACTCTTCCACTACCCTGTCTTTTGTCTGCCAGAGTGCCTGAATGGGGCCAGCTCCCACTAGGGTCTAGCTGTCCTGATTGGACAGCCAAACACCCCTTTCTGTAAACTGCTAAGGAAGATTGCAGTGGGGTGAGTGCTGGAACTGTATAAAAGGTGAGGCTCCTGGAGTGAAAAGCAAGTCAACCACTGGAAGCTTAAGTAACTGAAGAAGAAGACGACCAGATATGCAGGCAGACCCTTTGCAATACCGTGAAGTGGCCACTGCTGTCCTGACCCCGTTTGCTGGCAACAGAGGAGCTCCGAGGAGGATGACTTCTTCCCTTTGACTGTTGGGAACAACCAGTCCGAAGCAGAGGTCGAAGGGGCGAGAGCGGTCGGGAGCGGTGCTCCTATCCTTTTTTCTTTTCAGAGTCACTGTTCCTATATTTTTATTTGAAAAAGAAACCATTCCGGAATGGTTTAGTTTTAAAATAAAAGCGTAGGAAGAAGTTGAAGCTTGTGCACTGAACATTCCCTTAAATAATAGTTGTGTTTGTTTGGGGATTTGGACTGTGTGTGGGAGGGGCGCAGCGATGGGGTTTGTGGGGAGTGGGGCAGACAGGCAGGGAACATAGCTCCACTACTTCTTTTCCTACACTTCGACTACAGGTCCGAAGACGAGCTTTGATTTGAGCCATCTCCTGAGGCTCTATGAGTTTCCAAAGCTGTGGAATGCCAATACCTGGAGACCTGCTGCCCATTTCCGGTGCATCATGTTGGAAAGGCCGAATCCATCCAAGTCTTTGCTGAGCCCTCAAAGACACTCCTGAGACACAATCCAACTTGTCCAGACCCCCTCATCAGAGTGTGGGACTGCAGGAACCAAAAAAGATTGACCGGGCAAATCGCATCCTTTGTTGGTGCTGCAGAAAAGGCACCAAAGCCACAGAGGGACGGGACAAGAAAAGTTGATGAAAGCTGTGCCAGAGGTCCTCGCTCGAGACTGCTGCTGAGAGATCCCATCCATTATCCTGCCTTCATCATCAGACCGAGGAATCCAGAGGTCGGGTCCAGAACTGCAACATTGCAGAGCATCCACCACAAACGTTTTCTTCAAACCTAAGGTACTGTGAGGGAAAAGGTATTGCTTACTTTGTTCCAGAAAGTCACCTCAGAGCATTGGAGTGCACATAGAGGTGTCCAGGGCAACCCACTCTTACCTAGACTCAATCCGCTGCTTGTGTCCACTTTAGCAAGTCTTTTAACAGGGTCCACACCATTGGTTAAGTCTTCTTGTATCTTCTTTCCTAAAGACTAGAAAGTATCCACAGGAACATTTGACTTCTGCTGCTTTTCAAGACTTTAAGCCTCTCCGAACTGCCTTTTAGCTAGGGCTACGTTGTAGACTTTAAAAGACTTGCTGTGCAGGGAAATTGCCTCTAGAACCTGAACCTCTATTAGTATAACACTAACCAACTGTTTTCCTTCCCATAAATCACTATCATGTGTGTGAATTCTGACTAAATGTAATTACTGTATTACTTTGTAGGTGTGCATTGCTACCGATAATACGGTAGACCTGTCAAACTCCTGTAACAATTGTACACGTTCAGCAATTACCAACTAAGAAGTGGCCTTTTGAAAGTATTGTAAAGTATACCTGTGTGTGTTGGTTTATTGTGCTAAGAATTTTACAGTGATTCGTGTGTAAATAAAATAAACTCATATTTTAATATAAATGTATATGTGAGTGTTTCTTTGCTCACGTGTTCCTTTTAAGATAAGCCTGACTGCTCTGCCACTCTACCAATGTCACTGAGTAGTACAGACTGATACTAAGGGCCTCATTATTACACGGTACGCGGTAAAAAAGTGCATTTACCGGCATAGCGCTATTAACGTGTCCGCCTAGTCAAGAGGGTGCTAATTGCGTAGCATTACGAGTACGCGGACACAAGCATAGTGCCATGCCGGTAATGACCCTACCGGCATGCTGTTAAAGACCCCAAAAAAGCCCTTAGCGGCACCGACGAAATAGCAACTTACCTGATGCAGACCAATAGCACTTCCGACCTCCAGAAGCACGCAAATAGTGGACACTGCTATTAGCGGTCACCCTTAAACAGCGGAACTGGAAATAGCGTCATCGCAAAGGAATGGCAAAGAGCATGGCGGCCATCTTTAAAAACGCAATCCATTGCCATCCTCCGCTCCCTGGACCTGTTTCGAGAACTATGCCATCACAAAGCCACGAGGATCCCCTAACCATGCCAAAGGCCATAAAAAAAACACCGACCACCAGCGTAAAGACAAGTTTACCAACGAGAAACTCATTAGGCTGACTGAGACACTAGCAGCAAACTCAGAAGTGGTATTTGCCAACGACATGCGGCGGGAGACCCTGATCTGGAAAAAGGCCATCTGGGCAGAGGTCGCCCTGAAAGTGAGTGAGGTGGGCACCACCAGCCGCACCGTCCGGGAGTGCAGGAAGCGGTGGGACGATCAGCATACTGTCTGCGAACTGCAACCTGGCCATGGCCACAGGAGGTGATGCGGATTCACCAATTAAATTGAAAGAGTGGGAGGAGACTTGCGCCAGCACGATTGGTGTTGTATCAATCGAGGGAGTCAGGAGCATGGAGCATGGTGTGGCCACTACATCAGATGGAGGTAAGTGTACACATGAACCAATGCACTGTGAATGTTGAGGCACCCCCCCAAATGTGAGGCCACATTCACCTCAAGGATGCGGCCACATTCATACATGCACACAACCCTGCCCATGTGAGTGTCACACCCCAACACATACACATGCACGCATCACCACAGACAAGTGCCACACAGACCCATGCATGGAAGACCCATTCAACAGCCCCATCACCTGAATTCCCACCAATGAAGTCCCAATGCACAGTACAGCATGATGAACTGAATCTGCATGAAGCACGTTGAACCATCACCAATTCCATCCCCCTCTTTGTCCCCCACAGGCTCACATACAGACAGCTTCCACTGCGACTCAGGCCCCCCCTGCAAAGAAAAAACCCAGGGCACAGGAGACAGGAGACACCCCCACCACAGCAAGTGACACAAGGAGGAGTGAGCCCCTGCAGAGGGGCGAACATCTCAAGATCACCACTGTGCCAATACCGAAGTCCAGACCAGCAACAATTGCCATGCCCACTGACGTGAACCCCCCACCACAGGTCACACTCACAGAGGGGCCACACTCCGCTGCCACAAATTCCACTGGTGAGGCAGCCGCCACAGCGCCGCTGTCAGATGTGGAGGACCCTATGGAGTTCTGCATGCAAATGCACACCCCAACCCCCCCAGGAAGCCCAGAAGCAACTCTGCGGCCAACACCAGGATCCTGTGTCCATGGCCGGTCTGGCGAGGGAAACACAGAAGGGAGGTGGAGCCCACCGGTGGCCTCACGTGATTACCGGGACGTAGATGTAGGCGCACCAGCCACACCACAGGCTGGCCACAGTGGCCATGACCTGGCCGACATCAGGAAGCGCCAGGAGGACATTACTGTGCTGGTTGGACAGCATGTGGAAGAGGCTTCCCGTCTCAGGGGGGACATCACGGAGACTGCTAGGCAGTCGAGGGAGGCGATGGAAGCCTGTACAAACAGGCTATGCGTTGAGATTGGCCATCTGAGGCAGGTCCTCATGCGTATAGCAGACACGATGGACCGCCAATTCCCACCACCACCATCGGGACAGACAGCCTCCTCATCATCAGCGAGTTGCAGGCAGACAAGCCCCCTCCGCCGCACCATGCGCACCACTCGGCGCACATCATTCCAACCTCCAAATGGTGGTAGTGGCAATGGCAATTAGGGACAGCAGGGTCTAGCTGGCACGTGTGCAGCAGGACACCAACATTGTGCAAGGCACACATGGGGTTGTTGTGGGGGGAGGGAGGAAAGGGTGTTTCGGGAGTGTTGTGGGGGAGGAGGGAAAGGGTGTTTCGGGAGTGTTGTGGGGGAGGGGGAAAGGGTGTTTCGGGAGTGTTGTTGGGGGAGGGGGCAAAGGGTGTTTTTGGAGTGTTGTGGGGGAGGGGTGTGGGAAAGGGTGGTGGGATAGTTGGGGACATGCACTTTATCATCTCATTATACATTAATACACTGGTGACTAGTCAAAACACAGGCTTGGACTTCGTCATTGTGTATGTGTACTTTATTGATGACAGGGTCCATTTAGCACTTCACCACAGACACCAGTGCACTAATACCCATATCCATCCTACAGAGTTAAATTGTGTCTCAGAAAATATGGTTGATCAGATGCTGTCGCACATTGCGTCCCTCCTGGGCATCGCCTCTTGCATGACCACCATCCCCGTCACCTCCATCCTCATCACCATCATCATCCTCATCAGGTGGTTGCATTTCAAGGTCAGGGGGCAGTGGCACATTCCGTCTGATACACATATTGTGCAGAATGACACATGCCATGGTGATCTTGGCCACCTTCTCATGGCCGTAGAGGAGAGCCCCACCCGACCTGCTTATGCACCTGAACCGTGTCTTCAAAAGGCCAAAAGTCTGCTCAATCACGACGCGTGTACGGGTATGTGCACGATTGTAGTCCTCTTCGTGCCTGTTCTGTGGGTTCCATACAGGGGTAAGGAGCCACCTCTTCAGGGGATAGCCGGCATCAATCCGTACCTACAGCGTTGACTTGTAGATTAAATGCCTCCGCAAGACTTAACCAGAAAAACACCTTCTTTGATTCAAGCTAGCTTCACCGGCTTCACCTGCTAAGACCTATACACAGGAATACCATTATCCATGACTCCAGCTACAGTGCCCAACCCACAGCAAATCCAAAAATTACATAGCTTCTGTCATCCGTACACTTGAGCCAGTCATCTAGGTCAACTGCCGAAACTGGACACCTCAAGATTGAATGTTCCCTAACCGCAAGCAATTAACATCCACCTCCGCGTCTTACCACCCGCAACGTATTCAACACCATCCAACATCTGTTCACCTCTTCCCCTATTTGCCATATGGCTGAGTCTATACTTACACTTCGTGATCATCTTATGTCACTCAGCCACCGGCTCTCTCTCAACCTGCCACTTTGCCTTTCTGGTCTGCTGGGCGTCCTACAGACAGCGGGCAGGAATTTCACCAAGGTGGTACCTGAGGACCTCTTCACAGTGTGCACCTCCTGTGTATCTCTCGGTCTCTGTGGGTCACCTCACAGCCCTCCAGGTGTTGCGATGAGACGAGACAGCTTTGTGCCGATCGAACGTAGCCAATCGTCCTCTAATACCACTTTGTAATAGTATGCCAGAGGACGGGGGGCGTTCACATCAACAATACCACAAATTAGCAGAGTATCTAGTGCCCATCCGAAGCCTTCCCCCCGGCAGTAACGGAAGACTCAGCAAAGGGGCAAGTTGTACTGCCTTTTATTCTGTAATAGACAGGGATCATACAGGAAACAACAAAATCTCCAGTAATCTCAGCATCTGAGCCTGTGTCACCCAGTTTTGTATCGTGGTGATGCGCAAATATTAACACCATCCCCCAAAACCTATGGGAATCCCCTATTGGTTAGCTTGGGCATGATAGAACCCATTTAGAACCCATATACATCTGGATCCTCACTGGCCTTCCCATGTCAGGTGGCTTTGCCTGAAACTTTCCCACAAAACTATTTATTACTTTGTTGCAGGGTCGCACGCAGACCATTGGCCCGTGCAACATTCTACTCCACCCCAAGATCTGAGTGTGTGAATTGGCTGGAGCGGGTTCCCCCAGGCCTGGGACCCTGTTCTGTTCACAGCGCTCAGTGTACCTTTTCAAGGTAATGAGAAAGACTGTGTCCCCATGGTTGCCACTGGTCTGATCACCTAGCCTGAGAGAGTGCCTGCAGGTTGTAGTTTTTGGTGGACAATGGATGCATTAATCTTGTCTGCTTCGCTGGGGACAGCTTCTCTTCTCACCATTAGTAAAAAGCTATTTTTCGTCTCTGCTTGGTCATGTGTACGAGGTCCACAAAACTGAGGCTTTCTGTCTACAATTATGAGGATTTTATTCTGTCTTACGCAGGTGTTTCACCACCTCGGGAATCAGGAAATTTCCACCCGCCCTTATCCTTGGCTGTGAACACTGTCCCTGTGCTTCGTGCTGCAGGGACTGCACTTTTCCCTCCATGTATCTGAAGCCTGTGGTTTCACATGTATTCACTACAGTCATTCTATGATCTCCCTATGCATTCTAATATCTTCTTAGAGGTTAGTCATGGTAGAGCCCTATAGGTTCCTTATACATTCCCGTAGCTCCTTATGGTTAGTTGCGGTAAAGCGGTTGCAAACTCGGTGCACGTATGCTTGGTTTTCTTGTGCTTCTACATTATGCTAATGAAAAGGAAAAGCTGTTGACAGTATGTACATGTATCTGTCCTCTATTTATAGAAGGTGCAAGCATGTTGCCACTGGTCTGATCACCTAGCCTGAGAGAGTGCCTGCAGGTTGCAGTTTTTGGTGGACAACGGATACATCAATCTTGTCTGTTTCACTGGGAACAGCTTCTCGTCTCACCATTAGTAAATAGCTATTGTTCGTCTCTGCGTGGTCACGTGTGCGAGGTCCACAAAACAGAGCCTTTCTGTCTACAATTATGAGGATTTTATTCTGTCTTTCGCAGGTGGTTCACCGCCTCGGGAATCAGGAATTTTCAGTATTGACAGTATGTACATGTATATGTCCTCTATTTATAGCAGGTGCAAGCTCATGTATGTGTGTGTGTGTCTGCATATCTTCCTGCAGGAATGCAAATTTGCTTTATGGCTAACACTGCTATGTCATGCTGTCACTGGTGTTGTCTTCATGGCTGGACCTTGTCATTAGTCAACCTGATCCATCGATGAGGCACCCGTCTCTTCGAAACCGCCTACTGGATAAGGTTTAAAGGGACGTCTGAGAGAAAATCTCTTTGCATATGTGGGAAACACTGGCGCGCCTGGTAATTGGACGAACAGTGAGTTGCATCTTTTGTTTCTCATTCTTCGGGCTGACATTTGCATAGGGCACATGAGGGCTATTTCAGGGACCCCCTCTTCAGTGGTATTTAAGTCTTGAAACTACCAAAGCTGTAAATAGATTTCATTGTCTCCTATGTATGGCCATTTTGTGTCAATTTATCGCGTTGGAATATAGTTTTAAGTTTTCCATATCAACTCACTGCCCATGGCCTGCATTGCCAATGTTTCTCAGTGGGCTGTGTTTAGAAAGCAATTTGTTACTGCTCTGAATCCGAAGATTAGACAACTACCTGCTTCAGTTCGTGTACTGTTAGCATCACACTG
Source organism: Ambystoma mexicanum (assembly GCF_040938575.1). Lineage (NCBI taxonomy): Eukaryota > Metazoa > Chordata > Amphibia > Caudata > Ambystomatidae > Ambystoma > Ambystoma mexicanum. Next base: position 746,458,234 of record NC_090928.1, read on the forward strand.
TGTGGTCGCTAAGGCATTGATTCTAAAAAGGATCCAAGCCCTTAACAGAGCCATAAATCTTAATACCAATTTCATCATGGTGTGAAGCAATTTGTGAAATGCACTTTCCTGCAGAATGTCAGCCTCTTGCCTATTTAAAAGTGGCATTATCATCATTTACATATTGACCCTAATCATTAGCAATGGTGACTGCTTTGATAATAGAAATTCTCCTACTGTTTACCTAACACTCTATAGGGAGGTGTGCGTACTGTATTTTCGAATGTTAAGCTGGCTTCCTGGTTGGCTACCGATGTATCTACGAAGTGCTGGCATTTATTTCCCAGCTCCTGATAAGATTGATCTTCCTATAGTAGGCAGATTATTCTTGCACCTACGTGCTATTATGGGGGCCACCTATTGGCATTGAGTCGGTCCGATTGGATGCTATGGACATCAGCACCTTAGTTGGAGGCCCAGTGCCTCACAGGGTTTGCCGCAGAACACCCGGTATTATGTAGAGGCAGGGCGGATCATGCCCAACCTGTGCAGAACCTGGCCACCGTAGTGGCAAGAGGACCCCACGGCACCATGGCCTGTAGGCCCGTGCTCACACAGTGGGGACACGGAGGCCTAAATAAGACATGGACTCATTCATTCCATTCTTGGAGTCTGCAGCCGTTCTGAGGCACGTGCCTGCAGTTGCCGCTTTTGTTAGCTCGGTCCATGACCTGTCATGGCCCTTCTTAAAAGAGCAACACACTTGAGAGGGCCACACATAACACTGCCCATCTTAAAAGGGCAATACACTTGGGAGGGTCACACACCACACATGCCTTGCTCAGCTCGACCTTATCCATGAAAAAATGTATGTAACAGTGATATCTTCTGTTTCACGTTGGGCAGTTTAAGGTTGCATGCGTTATTATTTTGTTGCCATTTAGCTCATGACAGAAACTACTAAATTGGGGAAATGTGCAACAATTAAAAAGCAAGACACAAGCTTGAATGAATATCTTTTCAAGGCACTTGCACCTTGTTTACGCCCAATGAATTGCCTACCTCCACCTACTGGCTCACCTGAGATAACGAGTAAGCATTGTCAAAGTCAAAGATTTAGGCCATTGTATAGGCATCTGCTGGGCACTGCCTTCATATGTACAATCACCCACACCATGGGCCTCATCACGAGTTTGGCTGAAACCCTTAAATCCGGCAGTAGCGCTATTACCGCCGGATTTAAGGGTCCGCCAAATCAGGGCTTCGGTGAATTTCTCCGCCGGCGGTAATAGCGTGAAAATTCGCCATTGAGCCCAATAGGAATTGGGGAATTCCCAAATGGGCTCAGTGGGGAATGGGCAATACCCGTTCTGCTAAACCCGTGATCCCGCGCTATTAGCGCCGGGGGGATTGGCGGTAGGGCTTTTAACGCCGGCGCTATAGCGCCGACATTACCACTCAACTCGTGATGAGGCCCCATGTGTCACGACCCTCGTCCAAAACCCCCTCTGGCAAACCCATTAGCCAGGTGGAGTCAGGACCTGGGCCTCTAGAGCCTGGCATCCTCTTCAAAAGCCCTCATGGGGCCAGTCCTGGCGCCAATGGCACCAGGCTCATACACCATGAAAAACAATGTGCTTGAGAGCTTCTTTATTGTACTGTCAGCCAACATGGAGGCCTCCACATAGCTTGGTTCCTAAGAACCAAGCTATGCAGTCTAGTGTTTTGGGTGTGGCAGCCTAGAGACTACTTTAACTGGACTATTTTGTTGGGGCTATTTAAACCATACCCGAGCAAGACAGCATGCTTCGCGTTACTTTGTCCAGCTATTCCCTCGAACCTCGGAGAAGCAGAACCTGCAAGGAGACAAAAGGAACATCATTAGCAGCAGCATCTTACTTGCAGTCTTCATCTTTAAACACTCGCAGCTACTGAGAACAGCTTGCTCGAATCTGCACGCCTCCCGGACAGAACGACCTGAAAGAGGAAGATAGAGGCAACATTAAAGAAAGCAGTAGAGACATTTACAAATTACAAACTGCTCAAAAGGCTTACCTGGCTGGTCGCCTCTCGGCTGGCACCACTCCGGACATTCCACTCGCGCTGAAGAACACAGCGACCTACAAGGAAGGAAAACACAGGTTAGCAAAGGCAAGACTTTGCAGCGCTCCGCAAAGCGCTTACTTACCGCATCATAGCACTCTTAATGCACCATCATTTACCAGCGAGGCTCAACCAAGCCAGTTCACCGCGCTGAAGCTCTGCATACTTAAGGGAGAAAAAAGAGACATTTTAAACAAAGAAAGGCATGCAGGATAGCAACAAAACTAAAGAACAGCAATAAGACCTACCTGAACAATATCAAACGGGCCGGCGTCAGTGAAGTAACTGGACGGCACTCGTCCATGAAAGACAACGCGCCCCTGCAAAGAAGGCAGGATGGAGAGCACGCCTAATTCTACCACAAGGTGAGGAGAGGGTGCCAGAGGGACTGAAATCATATGGGGGTGGAGGGAGGATACTTACCCCAGTCGGTCAGTCTTGAACACAGTCCTCCTGTATTTCCAGGCAGAACCTTGCCCGCAGACCACATCAGGGCAAAGCTGAGAAGCATACCAGCGAGTAACCCAGCTGGGTGGCGTCCCTGTGGATACCAGGTGAGCGTAACACCATGTGTCCACTTTTGCCATGATATGCACCAGTAATCACATAATATGGCACATCATATAGAGGGTTTTGCTGTCATATGCCAGACACTATATTATAAAAGAAGGATAAGATGGTAAACTTTCTCTACTTCCACCCCTCCTTCTCCCCCAACGATTAGACACCTCTGACAGATTCTCCGGCACTACAGGTCTTGACAACATAGACTGCGTGCAACATTCCAAATTTCAAAAAACATTTTTGTTTAATACAGAATATTTAAATTAAAACATAAGATACTACCCACACCTAACAGTGTACAAAACTACCACTAAAACCTACAAAATCTAAAAAGCTAAATTTCAAATAAACCACTTACAAATGGACACAGACGAAATCACATATCACAGTACATAGAAAAAACCTAAATGTGTCACTAAAACAACATATAATCCCAACATGTTTCTGTTCTTTAAAGCCCCTATCGGGCGAACATTCTTCAGGGGAACCTTTAAAACATCCACTATTCTTCTCAACACCGTGTTGAATGGGTAGTTTCAGGCAACCAGCCTGCAAAGAAGGGAAACAGAGGAAACTAATCAGATCCCCAGCCCCCACTGAAATGTGAATGCACACTGTAAAACATACATCTCCACACCTTAGTGCCCATTGAAAAAGGACAACTACTGTACGGCACATGTAACAGAGAGCAAAGTAATGTTTGCAAAAATGTATCACTGTATTGGCCATCTGTGTGAGCCAGCGTCCCTACCCCACATGGATTCAATTTGATCTCCTCAACAATGTGGCAATACTCCCAATGCCCAACCACATCTTCCTGAGTTCAGATCTGATCTTCACGCAGGAATTTGCTCCTGCCAAGGTGTCCTAAGATAAAACTTGTACAAGGTTGCGGAAGCTGCGCCCGTCGCTGCAGTGATTAATCTATTCTTTGAGTTTTATAATGCGTGAGCCAGGTCCAATGGGCAAGTGTTCACATTGCAAATATGACTTTAAAAATAAGTAGATCAAGATTGGCAGAATATCAATCAAATATATGTCAGGACAGCAATTACATTCAAGAGATTCTTCTGGCATTTCAGATACCTTTTCATTACTGGCATCTTAGAGAAAGTGCTACCAGTTTCGAAGTGGAAGGGAGCAGTGCTCCTCTACTTATTTTAAATAAGTTTCACCATTCCTATACTTTTATTTTAAACATAAGCCATTCTGGTAGGGTTTAAAATAAAAGTGTAGGAAGAAGTTGAAACTCTGAGAATCAAACGCTTCTCCAGGCAGAGAGTTGGGGGCATATCTATTCCCTCCGTTGTGGCCTCCCTATGGAACATCCTCCCTGCTTCTCTCAAACTTGAGCAGAACCACCTCTGGTTCTGGAAGCAACTCAAGACATTTCTTTTCGCTTCCACTTTCTCTCTTCCTCTCCCCTGCTGATGCACCTGACTGCTACATGCATGGTCACCTGGCCACCCTCTGAACTCAGTGTTCGAAGTGTACGAAAAGAAGTAGTGGAACTATGTTCCCTGCTGGCCTGCACCCACTCCCCACAAACACCATCACCACGCCCTCCATCACACAATACAAACGCCCAAACACATGCACTTGCTATTTAAGGGAACGTTCAGTGTAGTGCACTGAAAGTGCAAGTTTCAACTTCTTCCTACACTTTTATTTTAAAACGAAACCATTCCGGAACAGATTCTTTTTCAAATAAAAGCATAGGAGCAGTAAAACTTAATTTTAAAAAGTAGAGCAGCACCGCTCCCAACCACTCCCGCTCACTTCGACCACTGTCTGAACTCTGGACCAGGCTCCTACATGTTCAGTTGCCCTCGCACTGCCTCTGGGCTCCCCAGCACTTAAGGGTCTGTATCTGCAACCTTACAAGGTCTTCTCTCTGCACTTATCAGCCACCCGCTGGCTGCACTTGTGAGTTAACTGCACTTCCCCTGCCCCCTGGCACTTCTCCCCTTCCCTCTTCCCCGCACTTGTGCAATCTGAATGACACATACCTAGTAAAGTTGTTATTTTGTTCTCTCTTGTTTCCCCCTCCTTGTCTTGTCGCACCCAGAAACACCTGTGTACAGGCACATTATAAATGCCACACCATCCATGTGAGGCATCAGGTCACAATGACATGATTCAGTTCAGACAGGACTACCGTAACATGACACCCAGGCATGAGTTGGAGGAGACGACGTAGACAAGAATCACCATTACAACACAACTCAGAAGGTACAAAGCACGTTCACATTGCACATCACAACCATCCCTTGCCAGCACAGTGGACACCATGCCCAGGCAATATAGCCATCATGCAACCATTTGACGTCCACACACCCATGGATGCACATCAGTGTATAGTTGTGTCAGACCCACTAGCCCCTCGACTGCAACGCTTCATGTAGAGACACATTGAGGAATGCATGCCCGACATCATGACCACCTGACTAACACACAACTAAATGCACTGCAACCACCTGACTGCCCCCACAAGAATCCTGTCACCAACAGTCCCGACGCACTTCTGGACAGGACACCCCGTAGCTCAACCCGTCCCAGGGATGCACGGCCGAAGCAAGCCATCCACCCCACACCATTCCGGCCACGTGAAATGCATGCCATGAACACAGTGGCTGACACATGATGCTAGCCCCTCCAGGAGGCCCAACACACAGTGATGACATAGTACAAGTGACAGTGAAAGTTGATTCGCCATGCACCTCAGCACCAAAGTGGTAACCCACACATTAATTTTACCCAAAAGGCACACAAGACACCCAAGATACATCTGATGATGTTGGCCCATCCACAACACCAAACACTGCCAGCAAGCAGCCAGGCAAAGATAGTTCAGGGAGTGGGAGTGTACCACCGAAAGAAGAGGCACCACATCTGCAGGCCATCGACAGGCACACCGACCGTCCAGACAGACACAGCCACGGGGCCTCCGCAGACCCCATTCGTGGAATCATTGCCACCAGCAACAGGCCAAGACCTCACCACAGCTGGTCTGACTGTGAACGCACATGTAAGGCAGAGTGGGGATGACAGCCTGCAATCTGAGCAGGTCACTGCAGGCACCGCAGATGTGCAGACTGAGTGTGCATGCCCCACATCTAGCCAGCTACATTCCTCCGTCTGCCATTTTTCACTGGAATCCTCCCCCCTGAGCAGCCTTTCCCCACTGCACACATTGCCTCCCTATTGGGCCTCCCGCCATGCCCTACACTATTCAGACGAGTCCTCCGATGAGCGTGCCGAGAATGCTCACCATCCAGGGCACCATGATGACCATGACAGTGAACATTCACCAGAGGCAGTGTGTGGCCCAAACTCCAGGTCATCTGGGAACATCTGGACCAGATAGAACAGAAGCAGGCAGAGATGTGTGCCATAGCCCAGGAACAATTGGGCCATTGTCAGGCTGTGTGTGGTTGAATTCAGGGGAATCTAGACGGTTGTCAAAGTCCATAGACCATCTGTGCAAGAGCACAGTGTCTTGCAATGCCAGCCTGTGCCTCACAAGCCAGAGGGTGCAGAAGCTGGCTGAGCAATTGTCCTCGTCCCAGGAGTCCATGGCCAGAGCCATACATCTTAGCATGGACCACCTACGGGGGAGCGTGCAGGGGAGTTCACCATCTGCTACCGCTACTGAGGGGTCATTGACAAGCACCCTGCCCAGGCATTCACAACGGCGTGCTTCACATGCTGCACAGCCTGCGGACAAGGAGGAAAAGTGCAAGCACTAGTGGGAGTAGTTTTTGGGGCTGTGGGTGGGCAATGGGAGTTGGTGTTGTGGCTGGTGGTAAGGGTGGGAGTTGGGGCTGGGGGTTCCTTGTTTCCAAAAATAAACACTGTTGAATAATGGTTATATTGATGTTTTTTATTCTATGCAATTGAGACATGTGCATTCATTTCATGTATGGGATGCTTGTGCCCCAAGTCAAAAGACGTTGTCCATGAGGTCCTGGCAGACCATTCGTCCTTCCCTCATGTGATGCTGGAAATTCCTTATGGAGAGACAGGGCCTCCTAGTACTACCACATCTGTGTGTGTGTTTTCCCTTTGCTTTCTGCCATTGCCTGGACCTCTGGCAGTGCAACTCTTCATTTGATCTTTTGATGATGGGAGGGGGGGTACACCCTTGTACCTCATATGTGTGTGTTTGGGTACCTGTGTGTTGCCCACAGAGCAGGGTATGGGCTGGTGGCAGCTACATGCTGTCTTGGCAGTGGCTGTGAGTGTCCTCTAATTTTGGGACACCCTGGCCCTGCCATAGGAATCAATGGATTCCGATAGAGGGCAAGATGGCCCCTGTGGCTGAAGCTGAAGTCGAAGCTGAAGCAAGAAGAAGCTGTTCCTTGACGCCCAGCTGGAGGAGAAGTCTGCTGCTGCATTTCTTCAATGTTATTTGAAAGCTGTCTTGTCTCACAAGGACTGATCCAAAGAGGACCTGCTAAGGAAACCTCTCCTCGAGCTATGAGGGACCATCTTGCAAAGCTGCTGCTCTTCATCGAAGTATCGTACTGTTACACGTAACTTAACAATCCACCTGCCTATTTAAAACTGTCTGCAGTTAGTGCATCTATTACTGGATTTAAGTAATGTGTGGTACCACATCGAGTGTATATATCTGCCATTCTTTGAATAAGTATTCCAAGTACAAAGTGTTATTATTTATATGTATATTTGGTATAAGTAGCAAACCTTATTTTATATAAAGATGCTGTGTTATCTTCTAACATAGTGTGTGGACATTCCTTTGTGGGGGCTTTGGGGAACACTGTACTTAAGAACTTGCCTGCATCACCTCCTGAAATCTTAAGCCTGGCTGCTCGCCCATTGCTACCAAATTGAGAGCCTTGCTGGGGTGTTCTGTGCCTTTACCCTAGCATATAGAGGGCAGAGGTACAGATACCCCCTCCATTCTGTACACCTCACATCCCCACGTATGTCCTGTGCTGCCATTTTCACACCTTCGTCTTTCTCATCTGAGCTAGGGGGGTTACGTTCCTCATCTACAGGCATTTCAATGTTCCTACGTGTGCACAAGTGGTACAGCATTGCCCATACTACTGCAAGGTTGCCAACTTTCTCAGAGCTGTACATGACTGCACCATCAGTTTAGTGAAAGCACCTGAACCTTGATTTCAGGAGTCCGAATGTCTGCTCGATGCATGACCTGGTCCTCCTCTGTGCTTGTGGTGTGGCAGGGTGTCTCAAAGGGGTAATCATCTATGCCAGCTGTGGGTATCCAGCATCACCTGCACAACATGAATGGACCTTGTGAGACATGTTGGTGTGTGGGTCGGGGAACAAGTTTATTGTCCTTACGTATCTACCCCTATGTGCATGACTTAGTGGTTGTGCATTGTGCACCTTGTGTGCATCGAGTTTGATTGGACTTGGGCTATTTGGTTAACTTGCAGTCATTCACATTGTGGGAGTCGGTAATCATGTGGTATTTGTCAATGCTATGTCATTAGCAATGCACTGGTCAACTATGGTGTTGCAGTATGCCATGGAGGGTCTGTGGCAATGCTTGCATGGGTTGTACGTTGCCCTGATTCCATTGTGCTGCATTGCATGGCAGGATGCCCTGTGTCATCAAATGGTTGAAATCTGTGTCCTGGGGTGGGTCAGTCATGGATCAGGGTCTGTTCTGTGCATTTCTGTTGTTGCATCATGGGACTTGTAGTTGTTTCACTTTGCTAATGCTTACGTACCCCAGGTGTGTGTCAGTGATTTTGGCAGTCAGGTCTAAGTGCGACTTACTCACAAGCCATGTGAGCTGTCCTCTTTGTCTCTCCATGTACGCAGGTAGGGTGCTGTTCCACAGTATCATTAAGTCATGTGTGGCCCCAGGGTATCGGGTACAGCAGTGTCTGATTGTGAGGTTGGCATCGCAGGTAATTTGCACATTTGTGGATTGGTACTGTTTTCTGTTCCGGTATGCCTGTTCTGTTGCATGGGAGGGTAGCAATGCCGCATGTGTGCAATCCAATGCCGCTGTTGTATTGGGGAAATGGGCAATGTTGTAGAAACGTGCCTTTTCTGCATGCACTCGCACCTGGGTGATGGGCATGGAGATGTGCAGATGGGCATACCCCAAGAGCGCATCCAGGACTTGGTCCAGCACCTTGCAGAAGGTGGGCTGTGAATTCCCATGCAGTATCCCAACTGTGTGTCGGAATCCACCTGCGCCACAGAAGTGTAGGACTGCCACAAGCTTCAGCTGAGGCGGCGGTGGCAGTTCTTATGGCAATGACACTCTGCAGTTCTGCCTGTATCAGGGTGAGCAGTTAGGTGATGGTGGGACGGTCCAATCGGTCTAGGGTCACTAATTGGCTGTCCGTCAGTGTCCATGGGGATGGGCGGTGTGAGACAGGCATGCTATCAAGAGAGACACAGATACAGGTGACACAGTCTCAAAACCTTTATTCAATGAATCAGGATGGGTGCAATGCCTATCTGGCCCTATCTCTATGGCAAGATTGTTCTGCCTAAATAAATTTAGGATCATCAAATTCAGTGTGTCCAAATCAAAAAGTCTGTCTGTGTCCAAAGCTATGCTTGGCCTCACAACTAAGAGAAAGCTATAGTGAAGGGGTGGTTCAACTGAAGAAGTGAATAACAAAGTTCAGAGCACTGGCTATCTTCCTTTCCTAAATCGGAATTCAGGTTAAATAGTAGGATCTTGCAAAGCTTGTACCCTCAGGGGTATAGTCTCTGGTTTTAATCTATACACAGTTCTGTGGCAAAAGTTCAGTTCAACACAAAAGTTCATAATAAGTTCTGGCTCCCTTCCCCAAACCTGAGGCACCAATTCAAGAAATATACAGTTGTCAAAAGTTCACAAAAAACAGTCTTGTTGTATTTACTCAGAAAAGTTCGCAAAAAACAGTCTTGTTGTATTCACTCAGGACTCAGGGTTCCCTTCCCCGAGCTCAATACAGTTCTTGCTCACAAAATAAAGTTTACAGGTTCCTCTCACCCTACAGCTCTTTTGTTGGAGCCCCCACCTCGTTGTGGCGCAGTTTTAGACCACACGGTCCACCCATTACAGGGCAACCAGTCACCCCAGCTCTGCCCTCAGCCTCTTCTTTCACTTGGCAGCTCAGTTTACTTTAATGGGTTTCCGGGCCCTACACTTTCTCCCTGTAATACTTTAGGATCTTCACCTTATTTTAAGTTTCTATTTGTGTCATTAGTTTCTCCAATAGGTTCTTTCTCACTGACCCATACTTCCCTTTGGCTCACGTGCTTAGTTCTGGTGTCTTTAATGTTTGTTATACTCTTTTCGTACTTTTGCTTCCACTTCGTCAGCTCCCCTCGGCAGCTGCTTTCCTTTCCAATCAACGACCTCTGAAGTTTTATTGCGCTACTGTGTTTCACTCGTTTGTCAATTACTTCTTATATGCTTGTTAACTTCTATACTTCTATGTCTTGAAGTGTATACAGTACACATTCACTCAGCTACTTTGTATCACTGCAGATTAGACGTGCACTGGGTTTCATTCACACTTTGAAACTCACCACTGGTAGCATCTCAGCTCTTGGCATTCTCGTTGTTCTTCGTTGAAGGCAGGGCTCTTCCACCTGCCCCTTAGACAACCCCGGGCTGGCTCCCCCAGCCAGGGTAAAGAGCAGTCTATGGCCACAAAGAAAGGGAACGCCTGCTCATGCTGCTCGCTTTGATCCTTCTTTCCGGCTCCCTGGAGACACGGCTCCCTCGCCACATACACATCACCTGCTTTCCTGCTCAGACCTCTGGCAATTTGGTACACCATTCTCTCTGGGACTCTCTGAGACTGGATGGGCCTTCCTGTTGCTCCTCGCATGCTCCTCTCCTTGCTTTAGCTTGGACTTTTATACACCTGTACCCTGTTATGGGTTCTCAGGTGCATCTCCTTTGATTGGCTTGCCTGACTCTGATCAAGCCAATCACTGGGACATGCCTGACCTTCAAAGCATCTAGGCTTCCTCTTCTTCCTCTCTGTGCAATAATGATATCTTTCACAGGTAATCTTCCTCACTCAAAGATACTGCTTCCTCTTCATAGTACTTTACATGTTTTCAAAGGGTAAGGTACAGCCACAGTAGCCTACAAAGGCAGAGGGGGGTAGGATGAATTGTCGTCAGGACAGGAGTAATACCATGTCTCTCCCTTTGACACTCTCTCCCCAGTCCCCAAAAACCCTCTTCCCATATTATCCACCCTCAATTGTCCACCCCCAGGACCGGGATCCAAAAGTGATGGCCATTTCCTGGCCACCTGGCTGGAAGATCCCTGGGGAATAGGTGTGAGAATGCCATTGGGTTCCTCACAGCGGACAGGTGGAATGGGTGCCCTCCACAGAATACATCTCTGGCTCCTTTGTGGTGCCTGTTTCCTTCCCTGCTGTGGTCCAGCATGCTGCTGTAGCTGGATGTAGAGTAGCAGGTTGTGGAGCACATCATCAATGTCTGCTTGTGGCTGCATGTTGCCTGGATGTGTGTTTGGGGTAGGTGTTGCCCTTTTATACTCCTCCTCAGTGGTTCTGGTGCACCTGTGCCCATTTATATGCATTTACCTCCACCTTTTTTGTTGAGGTAACTGTGCTGCGTTTTTTGCTGAATTACCGCAGATTTTTGGACTTGTAATGTGGCAGAAATGGGGTTTTGTGTTTTTGAGGTGATAACACCAACGGAATTAGCCACAGTGCTAATTCCACCAATTCTTGGAGGAGTTACCGCCGGAGGCAGCTGCGCAGGGATTATTAACGCCAAATTTTCGATAGGTCATAATTTTACCACTTACTGCCATACTTTTAATGAGACCCATTGACTTTACTAAATATCCCTGATTTTTATTTTATTTATTTATTGGACATTTGTATGGCGCCTATACACAAGTGTTTCCAGGCGCCACAAGACAAAACATGGGGGGATACATAGGGAAAACCAACAGTAATGGTCGTACTAGGCCTTGTGACATTCTTACTGTGATGCTGGAAATGCATCGGAGGGACAGGGCCTCCGTATCTTTGTCCTTTACTGCTTTTTATCGTGTGTTCTGTCGTGTTTTCCGTGCAGGAGTTCATGTGGGACTCCTGGCGGTGCAGCTCTCTCTCTTTTGGTTTGGTGAACGGACCCGTGGGATACCCGTATAGCACCCATGGGTGGGGGTACAACCCTGTGCCCTAGTGTATGTTTTTGGGCACCTGTGGGTGGCCCATAGAGCAGGGTATGGGCTGTGGCAGCTCCATGCTGAATTTGACAGGTGCGCGGAGTATCCTCCATTTTGAGATACCCCGGCCCTGCCATTGGGATCAGTTGCTTCCTGATGGAAAACAAGATGGCCCCTGTGGCCTCTTGCTTTCTATTACCCATTACCTTGTTTTCCCAAAGTCCTGGGAAGCCCTGACTCTGTCCCTTCCCCCTGACTGGCTGTGGGGTGGAAATGCCATATATGGTGTTGTTGTGAAGGCCCGGCCAGACTAGCTGGAGCCTTCCCGGTGATGTATGTTGTGGGTACCTCCTGTGGGTGGGACCTGGGTGAATAGAGTGTGTGACGAATATGCATTCTGTGTTGTGGGTGTCTAGTATCTGGTGGTTGACACAATGACTGAGACAACCCTACCCGAAACCGGTATGAATGCAGCTTGGAGTGTTGAATGGGTCGGTACTTGTCCCAATACACATAACTTGTTGTGAGTGTCTGGAGAGAAGTGAATGGCCTGAATACCTCGTGTGCCTGATTGGCTGCCTGCCTGCATGGATGCCCGTAGTCGTGATTGGATGCTTGAGTGTGACCCAGCGGAATGAATGGGAGATCAACAGTATATCTGGGGACCTCTCACTGCTAGGAATCGTGTTCAGAAGCTGAAGTCCACTACGACGAGTAACTGGAGTAACTGACGCTTGACCTTGAAGCCCTGCTGGATGAGAAGAATTGCTGTTGCTCTCCTTTGCAATCTGAAAGCTGCTGTGTTTCCAAGGACTGACCCAGAGAGGACCTGGTAAGGAGCCCTCTTCCCGAGCTACGAGGGACCATCGTGCACAGCTGATCTTTGCCAACGCTCCCTGGTAGACAGACCTTCGACAGGCTGCCGACCCGATACGGGGACTGCTGCGGAACTCTAAGGAGAAGCACTCGGACTGTTGTCGGCCACTGTCGATGACCGCCGTCGCCGACCGGAGCCGCCGTGCTCCCGTTTGCCTAAGAAATTCCATTGATCATCGGACGCTCTTGCCTGCATCGTCATCCGCTTGTCTCCCGCATGGAGACGGCCTTGCCGTCGACGCGCCGAGGAGCATCCAACGGTGGGTGTCCCGCCACCTAAAGACCACAGAGACGCCAACGACTCGACGCCCTTGCTGGGCCACAGTTCTTCATCATCTCTTTGCGGTCCAGAACTATCGTCACCGATAGTTCGTCGACAAGCACCGCTAGGAACGAAGCTGCCACTTCCCTGCCTTAGTTCACCCTGTTCACCGTCGGACGTTCGATGACCCGTGACTCCTGCCTTAAAGGGAGGGCACTCAAGAAGGGCCGTTGATTCCCCAACACTGAACGCCAAGTTCCCCGACACCTCTCGACGATCCGTGGCTCCCGCCTGAAAGGGAGGCACTTAAGAAGGATCGGTCAATGCATCGTCGGAGAACTCTACTCCACCAGGTACATTGGGGGGGTAAAACCTTAATAGGAAGAAGTGAGACTATTGAACATACGGACTGGGCTTGTGCGATATATCTTATTTTACAGGTTTCCCAGGTGGGGGGATCTCCACACAGAACTGTGTCTAGGTAACGGGGCCAGCATTCTGCCTATTGTTTCAACCTTCTTACATTCCTGCCTATCTCTATTGCTGGTTTCCTCGTTATTAATCTGTGTGACATTTTAACCGTACAGTTGATGCACTTTAATGAGATTCGATAACATTAGTGGTACCACTTTAGAATTGTATATATTTATCATTATTGACTTCCCAGTACAAACTGCGTTATTGTGATTGTGTACATATCTTTGAATATTGATTATATAAAGACTGTGTTTTCAGTAATACAGTGTGTGGACATTCCTTTGTGGGGGTTCGGGGACTACACTGTACTTAAGAAGCAGCTCACATCACCTCCTGAGAAGCTAGGCCTTGATTGCTCGTCCATTGCTACCTTATAGAAAATCTTGGCTGGGGTCTTCTGTGCCTCTCCTCTACCATATAGAGAGCAGAAGTACAGACACCCCCTACCAGTCTTAACACTTACCATGCAAGTGCAGAGAACAAATGTGCAAGGGAGGGAGGAAGTAGGGCGCAGGTCTGGGGAGGGGACAAGGGGGAAGAAAGGAGGAGGGTGAAGTTCAGGAGTGGGTGGCCCAGAGGGCTAAGCAAGTGCTGAGGGGAGCCAGGGGAGTTGGAAAGGGAAAGGTGCGATGGATGAAGTGAACCAGATTCAGGCTAGTCCAGTAAGGGTGCAAGAAGGCAAGTACTAGAGGGGTGCTGAGGGGACTGGTCAAGGAGGGCCTGGCCCACTGTAAGACTCACAAGGGACCAGGTACCAGTCACAGCGGCAGAGAGACGCTAGCACGGGTGACGGTGGGGGAAGGAGGAGGAGAAAAGAAAAATCTTGAGAAGCTTCCGGAACTTAAGAATATCTGGCTTAAGTCTGAGGGGGGCAGGAAGGCCATTCCAGAGGGAGGCCCCTGGTGAGGAAAGGGATCTACCTCCCACTCTCTGCTTGGAGAAACGTCTGCCCTGCAGAGAGTTGGAGCTAGAGGACCGAAGAACTCTAGCAGGGAGGTATTTAGGGAGAGAAAGCTGGTTATAGAGCGGTCCCAGGCCCCAGACAGCCTTGTGGATGATGCAAAGGGTCTTGAATTTGATCCTTGCGGTCACCGGGAGCCAGTGGAGAGATTTTAGGGCTGGAAAGATGCGGTCCCTGATTCACTAGTGATAGCTAAAAAAGTCTATTCACTAATAATGTGGCACAGGTAAGGTTTGGGCAAAGGGGGGATGGTCCGATTCTTTTAAGGTTTTTAATGAGGCATGGGTGTGTGCTAGCTCCTTTTTATTCTTTTTATATATAATTCTTTTTATTAGATGTGACCAAAATTAGACTGTGAATCTCCAATGATTTGTTATAGGAAGATGGGGATTCTCCTATATGCTCCACATGGGATAAAAAAGCAATTTAAGGCCTTCGGGAAATGATGCTTGGGGTGGACTTTGGAGGTCAACCTGAAAAAAACAGTCTTTATGAAATGCCGTAGATGTAAGAAAATATATCTGCTTTGAAAGAGAATTTCCTAACAAGCGAACAGTAAAGAAATAATATAAATAAATAAATAAATGTGCTCTATAAGGATAAGTGATCACACACGTTGACCATTTTGATTATTTGGACATGAGGCTGTCAGCTAACATGACATGGTCCAATCAAGTGAAAAGAGGTGGTTGGCTGCTAAAGCAAAATCGAAGCAATGGGGAGGCACTGTACTGTCAAATATGAGAAAATTCGGAGGCAAAATAGTAGTGGAGGCACTTGAAGTATATATTTTATTTCTTTTATGTATTGTATTTGATTACACGCCCAAACCCTTAGGTATCATGTTGTCATACATCTTAGGTTGCATACATCTTATAATGCGCAGGCCGGCTCAAGTGTGCTTTATGCTGCAGGATTCTGGGGACACAAAGCAACAGCCTTTTTGAAAAGTGTACTCGACTTGCCCAAGCGGCCACCACAGTGCCACTGTATTTAGAAGTGGGGTTGCACCCGATGCAGTATATGGCCTGGCAAGAGCCGCTTTTATTTTGACATAAATGAAGACTTAAAGACATTGTGGGTTCACAAGGCGCATTTATGCTGGGTCACGTGTCCTATGAAATGTGCACGTTACTTACGTTATGATTTGATACTTTACCATTAGAAAGTACTACGGCTAAATGGCGGCAAACAACATTAAATAACTGCACGTTATGCACTTTATGAACAGAAACGATTGTTCATTTCCTACTTTGTTTGCCCTTTTATAGCCTTTAACTATTTATGCATAACGACATTATGGGTTTGCGAGGCGCATCTACGCTGGATCACATGTCCTCGAAAATGTGCGCTTTACTTATGGTTCTGGTTTGATATTTCACCATTAGCAAGTTCTGTAGCTAAGTGGCAGGACGCCTTCTAAATGTTCCACCCCGTTTCAGGATTTTCCAGCTTTACCCTAGCCAGCCACTTACCTTGCAAACCCTGACCCCTTTTTTTGCAGTGTTGCTGCATTTCTGACACGGGCAAGTCCATAGCACGTAGGGAACTGGGTGCCCCACTCTCCCGGCCTCCCTGTAGGCCAACATTGAATAATGCAATCCCTTGTGGTCTAGTGGGGTATTCTACATGCGCGGTCTCCACTTATGAACACATCGCTGGCTTGCGTTTCTCTGGTGGTCTCCTTTTGGTTTTGCTGCTCGCGGGGTGGGCACAGTCAGCCTTCTGGGTGGCTTCTGCCACCTTGGCCCATGACGTCCTGCTTTGTGCTGCTTGGCCGCTCCTCGGGCCAGGAACGATGCCCCCTCCCCCCTGCGCCTCTGTCGATTGCAACACAATACTTCCTCCTTCAAATGCTTGATAATCCTCTTCTGTGGGTGAGCTTTTCTTCTGGTGTGGCAGTAGGCCGCAGATAGTGTTCTTGAAATCCTGAGAGTTAATAGCCAAGGGGGAATCTACTGAATGGTGTGCCCATCACCCTTCAGCTCCTGGCTCACTGCATGAGTGATGGGCCTAGCCATTGCAGGGTGAGCAGAACGAGCAGCAACTCACATAATTGCACTTCCAAACGAATGAAATTCACAATGAATGGTCCTCTCACGAAGGCGTCCTTAGAAGGGGTTGAATGCTACAGAGGAGGGGCAATGTGTGAGAAAGAAAGCATCGGATGACCCATTGCCTGATCAAGCGTCAGATAAAGATGAGCCATCATGTGGCGCCACCATGAAATGCTATATGAACAGGTAATCTTGTCTTTCTGAGTTTCAGGCATCCTGAATTACTTTTTGTACCTCGTGTTTACACCACACTGAATAAGCCCCGGGTGTGTCCCTGGAAGTGGCCCTGGATCTAAGGCACCATGGTGTGGACAGCTCTGCGCTGCCCATAAGTGTGTCCTTCTCAAGACGTGCTAATGCAACGTTCTAGAACAAATCATCCCACTTCAAAGGCTCCCAAGAAGAAAAAGGAAATCTAAAATGTCTATTTCAAAGGGACTAAGCAGTAGAATTTTACATTTCCTGCCTTAGGCCTTCAACCCGCTTAAATAAGGCAGCAAAATCAAATAAATAAATAAATAAGTAAATAAATGAAGCCAAAGCGTAACCTGTTCACCTGCTTCAGTTGGTGTCATTGAGATTTGTAGTTTCATTTGATATGTCATGTCCACCTTGACCCCGAACAATACAACTGAAAGTGTAGTTTGATGCTTGGTAGATGCTTCAATATGACAATTAAAAGAGTATGAGTTGCTTACTTTTACTGTACTGTATACTGAGTAGTGTCCATCAAAACGCCTGCATTTCTGGTCATGCATACAAATGTTTCCTGTATCCTTGTTGTGGGAAAGCTCTGAAAAGCACAATAAACTCTCTGTCGCCCCTAGTGGATGCAAAATGCATAGCGTATCTCGTTTGCTTCAGGTGGCACCCTGTGGAGAGGGTGGAGAGGTGCATGCGTTGGGGACAGGAAAACAAGAAATAAATCAGCCAGCGGCCACTTAACAATCCATTGGATCTCATTCAGGGACAACGTGACATGAGAAATATTGTTCAAATTTTAACATTGTGATTGCACCAACTGTATATTGTGGGAGTAGTTTCATAAAAAGTGATTTATGGTTTCAATGCTGGCATATATTGTGGCGGCAACATCGTGAACATGATTCACAGTGGCAATTACAAAATATATTCATAGCACTGCATCATCAAATTGATTTACAGTAGGAATTCCAACTTATTTTGTGGGCAGAGCACTCTGAATGTGAATACTGTGGCAATGCCAGCATAGATTTTGGAGATGCCCGTGTGTACAGTTGGTGACCGGGAATCTGTCTGATTTTTTTACGGGGTATCGGAGAGAACCAACTCTATACTTTATGGCTTTTTACCCCATTGTACCCCAAAAAAATGTACTGTAAAATATACCATTGAACGCATTATTTACAAAAATCTCATGGGAGCTCCCCTCATCTTCAAGACTACCTATGTTATTTTGGGATCGCTCGCTATGCACTGTGACTTCTGCTTTTTCAGGGAGATATTTATGGTCCATCAATGAAAAGTCACCAAAAACCACCTACACTACGAAATTACAATAGGAACAAGGACCTTCTTAGCTGTGGCAGCAAAGTTCCATAGAATTTAGTGGTATAGATGGCTTATATTTTGTAGACATCACAAGCCTTGGGTGTTACCCATAAACAACTAACCTAAAAGCTTAGAGAGAGAAATACAGATGCCTACCATGCCCTTCGAAATTCATTTTTAGAACTGCTCGAATCTCACATAATCCCACCTGTGTTACATCAGAGGAAAGTGCCAAGAGGCTACTCTGGTGAATATGAGAACTATATAAATACAATAACAACCGTCAGCTAATAACCCCCATCAGTTCTAGCCCTTCAGATTGAAGCAGCCTTTAGTTGGCGCTGTGCAACCCATGTCTGACAACTTGACTATGCACACACAATTCAGACTGTGCTCTGCAGTGTACTAGAACAACTTCGCGTTCATATGCTGGACTTGTTGGTTGCACACAGTGTAGATGGTTGGTGCATTGAGCTTCTGAGCTACCTTGCTTGTTATGATTTATTTATCAGGTTTTCTATGGTGCCAATATGCCAACCTTTGCGCTTTAAAAATAGTTGAGACAATACTGTGTCACCAAATTACTCAAGTAGAAAAAGTGTAGAGTTGAAAAGAAACCTATTGATTTCGGTATGCCAAAGAGTGCCCTCTAATTGGCCATTGACTATAGCAGGGCTGCCTATAACGATAGGCAGAGGCCCGCTTTGAAACTGAGAAACTAATAAAGAGAGCATCATATCTGGGAGTTCCAAACTAATTGTCCCTCTCTTGACAGGCTCACCTGAGATACAAATGAACACATATTGTCAAAGGCAACTGTGATGGCTATTGTATAGGCATGTGTTGGGCTCTGCCCTCATATTCCCAGGCACCCACACTATTTGCTCACTTTTTCCATGCCATGCACAGGTGCTCACATCATATTGCAGATCAAGTGTCAAGTTTTGCTGCCATATGCAAGCGATTGCCATTAAATACCCAGGTACTCTCATTGGCAGTTATTGAATGGAACAGTGATGCAATCATTTTATTTCCCTTTTGCATCGACAAAGAGGAAAATTGGCCTAACTTTAAACAATTGTGTGTGAAGTATATGTATATAAGATTTTGTTTTGACTACCAATGAAGCAATAGAACCCGCGGAGGGGAGCATTGCCAGTTGGGTAATGCTCCCGATAGTAACAGGGCCGAGCGAAGCGAGGGCTTTAACGTAGCCCTAGGGACATTACCCGATCAGTAATGCCCCTCCTAGGGTTCTATTGCTATTAGTACCCCAGCATGTTGTACCGGGGTACTAATAGTATGTTTTCTCGAGTTGAGAAACAGTGTTTACACCGTTTCTCAACTCGAGAAAAATAAAGAAAAAATATTGCCGCTATGGATCAGGGAGAACGAACTGTAGTCCCTTCTCCCTATATAAAAAAAAGTTAACAAAATGGGTTCCATGGAATGGGAGAAGAGACTAGACGTAGTTGCTTCACCCTTTCCATGGTGGCTAATTGCGCAGCGGAAATGTCCCGGAAACAGTACTTATTCCTGGCCAATAACGAAGGACAGGGCAGTGCATGTATGTGGGGTTCGGGGAGGGAAGAGAATGGGTATGTGGAAAAAGGGGTGAGGGGGAGTGGCGGGGGATGCAGGGAGTGCACTTACCTTCGTTCCCAGTGGGGGAAGATGGCGCCTCCCGCTCTGCGGAGGATCGGAGTGGGATCTTTCCCTGTGTGGTAAGGACGCTGGTCCGAGCCTCCTCATTGGCGTGGAGGCCACCCCTCCACC
This sequence comes from Ambystoma mexicanum, assembly GCF_040938575.1. NCBI lineage: Eukaryota > Metazoa > Chordata > Amphibia > Caudata > Ambystomatidae > Ambystoma > Ambystoma mexicanum. Next base: position 746,477,988 of record NC_090928.1, read on the forward strand.
CCCTCGCGAGGTACTTATATTATGTTCAAGAGGATTCAGAGAATGTCTCTAGTTCCTGGTGTGGCGTATCATGGGCTTTGGACCAACAGTGGAATTGGGAATTAGAAAACACGCTTCTTAAGTGAATATATGTTAATGGTTTTTGTACTTGGGCTGTGTTTTATTTTAAAATTACTACGAATTTGCATCGATTCTCAGTAAAGATTGTGACGGTATATCTTCATATTGAATCAATTTTGTATGACAGTATCTGATTTTCTTTATATTTATAACTGTAAACATTAACAGTGTGAGAAGAAATAAAATATTTTTGAACCTTGACTGATGGTTTCAATTTATCACCAGTATTAACAATATTTCTATCTTTCGTCGCTGAGTTGGATGACCATGTCCACAGTTTTGTTGGTAATCCTGTGAGATCGTCAGACAGCTCATTTTCGCACGTGTGGTAGTGGTAACTACCACTGGTGGTATTTAAGTCTGGAAACTGCCAAAACTATTTCAAGGTGTGGCCACTTTGTGTCCATTTATTGTTTGGTCATGTTGCTTTAAATTTTCTTTATCAGCTCATTGCCTCGGGCTGCATTGCTGTAATCAACACAACTTCTATCCAAAGAAACTGCCTAGCCCTACCTCACTAGCATGCACCAAAACTGTAAATTTGTAAATATGTAATCGATTTGTACATTTCTGCTGCATTATTCTTGTTGTACTCATTATTCTTGTTGTATTCATCGCAAGCGCCTGGATGCCCTAGGGCCAGGCGGCGCTATACAAATAATAAACTAAACTAAACTAAACGTTTTTCAGTGGGCTATCTTTAGAAAGCAATTTGTACTGCTCGGAATCCGAGAATAAGGAAACTACCTGCTTCAGTTCGTTTAGTGCTAGCATCACACTGTGTGGTCGCTAAGGCATTGGTTCTAATAAGGATCCGAGCCCTTAACACAGCCTTAAATGTTAACACCAATTTGATCATGGTGTGAGGAAATTTGTCAATTGCACTTTCCTGCAGGATATCAGCTTCCTGCCTGTTTGTAAGTGCCATTTTCAACATTTACACAATGGCCAAAATGATTAGCTATGGTGATTGCATTGATAACACATCCTCCTACTGTTTCCCTGAGACCCTTGAGAGAGTTCTGTGGACTGTATTTCAGAATGTTAAGCTGGCTTTCTGGTTGGCTACCGGTGTATCTATGAAGTGTTAGCATTAATGAGATTGACCTTTGCTACACTGTGGCGATTATTCTTGCGTGCCTATGTGAACTCGACTTTTTCCATGAATCAGGTATCTTCCTTGTTACATCATGCATTTTAAGGTTGTCTGTGTCATTATTTCTTTGCCATTCAACAGGTGAGCTTTAACAAATGTCATTTCAAGGTACGTGCAGCATGTTCACGCCACATTAACTGCCTCCCCATCCCCCACCCCCACGTGTCTGCGATACAAATTAACAAGAATTGTCAAAGCCAAGTGCTTTGGCTATTGTATAGGCACTGCCATCATCTGCCCAGGCACCACACCATTGCCCAACCTTTGCTTTGAGATGCAAAGGTACTCACATCAGATGGCACCTCAAATGACAGGTATTGCTCTCATGTGGCAGGTATTTCCATCAAATGCTCAGGTACTAGCATCAGTGCATGCTATTGCCACTAGACTTCAGACCTTCACACCAGTGCAATCGGAATGGCACAAGGAGTGCCCATCACAATGTGTGTTTAGTGATGCAGAAGGACTGTATCACCATTTTATTTTATACAGGGTTGGCACTCAATTCCTCAATAGTAGGTTCACTCATTAAACCACCACCAGAGATTTGAAAAATGCACAAGGGTTACAGTTTAATAAATATTAGAGCCAGGGGGAGAGGGCACTGGAGATTGAAGGTCTTATAGTGCCCTTCTTCATTTCCTGGAGTAACACCCTATCCTCTGGGCAAGTGCTTGGCAATTTATTCAAACAAAATGTACAGACAGAAGTGATCTGTTGAGTGGAGCGACATCCTATTGATTCTACTTACTGCCACTCATGGGCTGGTGTAGTTAGACTAGATTCCACCCCAATGCAGTGTGACCCTATGTGTTTCTTCATACTCTTCCTGCAGCCTCGGGCGATGAATCCTGCTGCGCCCACGCACCGGTGAGCCAGAGATCTTGGAGGGTCAAGCAGAAGATCATGCATGTAACTTATGTTTAAAGGTGTTTCTATCTGTGAGTGCATGTGTGTTTCAAATGTTACTTAATGTGTGTGGGCGTGTCTGGGTGTGAGAGGATGTATTGCTATGTGCACGTGTGTGTGCATGTAAGTGAGTCAGAGAGCATGTGTCTATGTATGTTTATATTCTTGTGAGCGAGATGGAATGTGTGAGCGTGTGAGTGTGTGTGTATTTCATCGTTTTTAAGGGGAAAACATACGTGGTTTCTGGTGGCTTCATAGGTCACTGCTTTCCTCCGTTTCACTTGTGTCAAGTGTGAGTGAAATTTCAAGTCGCACACGCTTAAGTGCGGCTGTCACCATTGTGGTGATGGCCACTTTATGCCGGGAGTCATGACCACGTCATAACACGCCCCTAATATCCGGAAGCCCACGCCGGCATGTGAACAGTACGGCAGCGGATTCCATGAATGAAGCATCTGTCTCTGCCTCCATTGTTTTAAGAATGCTGTGTGCTCACGGCACTAGTTCAGTTTAGTACCGTGTGACCATGGTAACGATCGCACATGCCTGTGTACTCACGGCGTAGCCCACCACAACCATAAACTTTGGGTCGACTTGTGGGTGGTTAAGAAGGGGTGTGTCTCTGTGACTGTGTTGCGAGCTGCTTGTGGTGGCCCACCACCAGTCACCCGGGCGGGCCACACCAGATGCTGGGAACACCCAGCTCACCAACTGTACTGCGACCACGCAGTGGACAAAAGGGCAGGGGACACCCTGCAAAGCGTCCGGAGCACCAGACGTCACAGCGTGGCTGGGGGCACCCAGCTGAGGGCAGCCGCGGCTCTGGGGGCACCCAGGCCGAGGTTTCAGAACCAGGCTGTGGTCAAACGGCAAACTCAGAACAAAGATAGACACAGACACAAGTTGCCACTTCCTAGAGCTCTGATGCACTGCCTCCCACGTGCCAGCAGAGCCCCTTTTATTGAGGAGCGTCATGACTCTGTCATGACGCTCGTTCTTAAAGGGGCAATAGGCCCACACTTAAATGGGCCACACACCACATACCTCCTTTATTATAAAAAAAAACACAGCACACATAAGACAACGACCCGATGCAGGGGTCTACTACTGTGGTACAATCCAGTCTGCGCACCACCAATAAACTACTCAAACACAGCAAACCAGCGTGGATTCCAGTCCGTGCACCCGCGGGGGCCTGGTGGCCGGCGTCGGGAATCAGAAGATGCCTGGATCAAACTGGCCACTGGCGCTGCTGCAGGACAAGAAAAACACATTCTCCTCATCTTCTTCCTCTGCATAGTCGTACAGTCCCCTCCTTTGGTCCTCTGCCACCTGAGCTGCCGCCACTCTAGGGGGCTTCCTCCCTGGGACCTCCTTTGACACCCCTCCTGCTGATGGCCCCACCATGCTGGCTGGCGTTGGGGCTGGGCACACCCGTCGCAAAGTGATCTGCTTTTACGCACCTCCCACACATGTGCCCTTTGGCCGCGCATTCCTGCTCGTGCGAGGGGCCCATCCACACTGATGGCAAATTGTGGCGCCCGGCTCTCTCCGTGGCCAATCCCTGCTTCTCGTTGGCCTACCTCCTTGCCATTTTCTGTTGGCCGACACCTCCTCCGACTTTACCAGTTGCATGGGGGCTTCCAGCCTGAGGTGTTGCCTGGATAGGTCCATAGCCGAGGAACCTACCTCTGCCAACTCCTGGGCGCGGCCCAGTTCCAGGATTTGGTCGAAGGGCCAGTCCTGTATCGCTGAGGACTTCTTTATGCAACTTTGCCGATCTACAGCCGTAGGTTATCTGAGCCCTGATCTTGTCATCCTCGAAGTTGCCCAGGGCGCAGGACAGCGCGATTCCACAAAGCTTGCCATGAAATGCGTCAAGGCTCTCCCCTTCCTCTTGCCTCGCGCACCTCATCCGGAACCGTTCATAATCCCGGTTGACCATGGGCATGAAGCATTCGTTCAGGGCTGCAATGGCTGCACCATATGACTGAGTTATGGGGTGCAGGGTTTTAAACAGCCTCTGGACAGCTGGGCCAGCTGAGTACAGAAGCGTTGGGTGCTTCGCTCTGTCCTTGATCTCCACCGCCTCAAAATACAGTTCTAGGTTTTCCACCCATGCTGTCCACCAGGGTCCCAGACTGGTTGGAGACCCCACCACATCAAATGGACACAGAGGCGCAAGCTGTACATTCTGGCGTTATGCCCCGTCATTGTCGTCATGCCCCATTATGGTTACTGGGCCTGCTGCAGTCTGGGTTCACTGTTGATGGGCCCCTCGCTTAGCTAGGCAATTTAGGAGACACTAATGGTGCACGAGCACTCCTTCTGGAGCCGCTACTCTTCCGGGTTCCTCTTGGTGAGACACAAGGAGCTACTGTGAGGGGTGATGGGCCCCCCAGGGCTGCTTCCACCTTAATGGGCCTTCCGGGCTAATGGGATCCCCAAGCCAGGATCTGGCAGTGCTGACAGCACAGTGACGCTCTTTTCTCCATGGGCAAGGCAACAGAGGTAACCTTCTCACTCCCAGGGTGCACGAGCACTCACGTGGAGTCGCAACTCTTGTTATCCTGTCTGTGACTTCAGGCAAGAGAAAAAGATCTTTTTTTTTGCACCGTATAGCCCGGATCCCCTCTGGGGCAAACCGCTGAGTAACTGTGATGTTTTATTTCAGCTCCCTTGCCACCTTCCAGGCCTCACGTGCTACCTGCACGCATAACTTATGTGCAAGCTCAGCACGTGGCCTGGACCATTGCCTTTGTCTTTGTTTTAATCCCCACTCACGAGCGGGTGTGCAAGGATTCCGCTGTGCTGCTCCGCTTTTACTTCTGCGGGCAGGGATGCATTTGGCCAATCCCACTCTTTTGTTTCTTCATTTTCACTGCGGCAGGCCTTGTGTTACTGAGCCCCGCACCTTCTCTCCTGGGCTACCGCAGGGCACAGTTCCCCTTCCACCTTCCCACTGCCGCCAGCCTGGGAGTTCGTGGGCCACGCCCACCTTCCTTTGTCACAGGGGCAGAAACAAACAAAAACAATCACTGCTGCAGCCTGGTGACCACAGGGAGTCGCCAACTGGTAACAGCGCTCCCGCTTCCTCACACAGCCTCCACTGATCAAGAGGCGGGCACGAGAGGAACAGCAGCAGTCCTCCACCCTTTCACCATTACGGGCCTGGTCGGGGCTGCTCCAGCAGTTTGGCAGCACCTCAGCCACCCCAGCAGGCACCAGACAGCCCGTGCCAGCACACATCACAGGGCCCAGGGCCACCCGTAGTGGCCGACGCCACCTCCTTACATGCGGCTCCTTTTCTCTGCCGCCTCCTCCAAGGAGACTTCTTGGTGGCCCTGCACACGGACGTGCACGGGCCCAGACCGCCTTGTCGCCAATGTGGTGGCCCACCACCGGTCACCAGGGTGGGCCACACCAGATGCTGGGAACACCCAGCTCATCAACTGTACTGCGATCATGCAGTGGACAAAAGGGCAGGGGACATCCTGCAAAGCATCCGGAGCACCAGACATAACATTTTGGCTGGGGGCACACAGCTGGGGGCAGCTGCAGCTCTGGGGGCCCCCAGGCCTGGGCTGCAGGACCAGGCCGTGGTCACAAGGCAAACTCGGAACAAAGATAGACATAGACAAGGAGTGGCTACATCCTGGGACTCTGCTGCACTGCCTCCCATGTCCAGGCAGAGCCCCTTTTATTGAGGAGCATCATTGTGATGCTGGAAATGCATCGGTGGGACTGGGCCTCCGTATCCTTGTCCTTTACTGCCTTTTATCATGTGTTCTGATGTGTTTTCCGTGCAGGAGTTCATGTGGGACTCCTGGCGGTGCAGCTCTCTCCTTTGGGTTTGGCGATCAACCCCATGGGATAGATACCCTTATGGCACCCATGGGTGGGGGTACAACCCTGTGCCCTTAGTGTATGTTTTAGGGCACCTGTGGGTGGCCCACAGAGCAGGGTACGGGCTGGTGGCAGCTCCGTGCTGAATTGACTGGTGCCCTGAGCGTCCTCCATTTTGGGATGACCAGGCCCTGTCATTGGAATCAGTAGATTCCTGATGGAGACAAGATGGCCCCCGTGGCCTCGTGCGCTCCATGGCCTGTTACCTTGATCTTCCCGAAGTCCCGGGAATCCCTGACTCTGTCCCTTCCCCCTGACTGGCTGTTGGGTGGAAGTTACATATATGGCAGTGTGGGGAAGTGCTGACCAGACTGGCTGGAGCCTTCCCAACGACCGTATGTTGTGGGTACGACTGTGGGTGGGACCTGGGTGAATGGAGTGTGTGACGAATACGCATTCTGTGTTGTGGGTGTCTAGTATCTGGTGTTTGACACAATGACTGAGACAGCCCTGCCCGAAACTGGTATGAATGCCGTGTGGAGGGTTTAATGGCTGGGTACTTGTCCCAATACACAAAACCTGTTGTGAGTGCCTGAGAGAAGGGAATGGCCTGAATGCACTGTGTGCCTGATTGGCTGCCTGCCTGCATGAATGCCCTTCGCCATGATTGGATGCTTGAGTATGACCCAGCGGAATGAATGGGAGATCAGCAGTATATCTGGGGACCTCTCACTGCTAGGAATCGTGTTCAGAAGCTGAAGTCCACTACGAAGAGTAACTGGAGTAAACCTGAAGCTTAACCTTGAAGCCCTGCTGGAAGAGAAGTCTTGCTGCTGCTCTACTTCGTCGATCTGAAATCTGCTGTGTGTCCAATGACTGACCCAGAGAGGACCTGGTAAGGCACCCTCTTCCCGAGCTACGAGGGACCATCGTGCACCAGCTGATCTTTGCCAAAACTCCCTGGTAGCCAGACCTACGACAGGCTGCCGACCGGAGACGGGGACTGCTGCGGAATCCCAAAGAGAAGCGCCCGGACTGTTGTCCGCCACTGTCGACGACCGCCATCGCCGACTGGAGCCGCCGTGCTCCCGTCTGCCTAAGAACTTCATTTGATCCAAGGACGCTCTCATTTGCATCGCCGCCCGCCTTATCTCGCTGGAGAAAGCCCAACCGTCGACGTGCAGAGGAGCATCCGCTGGTGGGTTTCCCCCCACCTAAAGACCACAGAGACACCGACAACTCAACGCCCTTGCTGGGCCACAATTCTTCATCTCTTTGCGGTCCAGAACTACCGACACCGAGGTGCCCCACACGCCTCTTCCTTGCAGGACGTTTACGCTTCCCCGTCAACGAGCACCGCTAGGAACGAAGCTGCCACTTCACCATCGTAGCTCACTCTGTTCTCCATCGGACGTTCAACGACCCGTGACTCCTGCCTTAAAGGGAGGGCACTCAAGAAGGGCCGTCGATTCCCCGACGAGGAACGCTACAACGCCAGGTACTTTGGGGTTGCAGAACTATTGGGAAGTCTCTTGTGAACAATAAATGGACTGGGCTTGTATCTTTATTCTACAGGTTGCCCAGGTGGGGGGGATCTCCACACAGAGCTGTGTTTAACGGTAGTGACCAGTATTTCTGCCAATTGTTCTTATCAACTGCTTTCCTCTTTCTGTTGGTTTCCTTTACGACTTGATTTGTGTGCCATTTAACCGTACAGTTGATGCACTTTAAAGGAATCTAATAGTAATTGTGATACTGTGTAGAATTGTATGTATTTGCCATTATAGATAACCAAGTACAAAGTGAGTTATTGTGATACTGCATATAACCTTCAATATTAATTATATAAAGACTGTGTTTTAACTGATACAGTGTGCGGACATTCCTTTGTGGGTGCTTGGGGACTACAGTGTACTTAAGAACCAGCCCGCATCACCTTCCTGAGAAGCTAGGCCTTGATTGCTCGTCCATTGCTACCAACAATAGAGAATCTTGGCTTGGGTCCTCTGTGCCTCTACTGGCGGCAGCGGTGGGATGCTTATGGTTTTAAGAATCAGTGTATATCCATGCCACTTACAAAATATCTGCACTTTGTTAAATTGAGGTTTAGTTGTGTACAAGATAACTGCATTAGAATCGATGGAATCTATTGCAAATGGTAAATTGACTCAGATGAGCTTAGAGGCTCTCCAGAGTGCTTGTGAAGCCAGGAAGTTAGACTTTGTGGATAAGTCTAGGGCTGAGCTGATAGCTGCCTTGGTGGACTACCAGACTGATTGTGAAACTCTTGAAGGTGGGGGATGCAACCAATGAGGACTCTGCCCCTGGGGTTTTTGCTGAATCTGTTTCTGGGAATGCCACCATGCCTGCTGCCTCTGTTCCAAACCCCAGCATTCCTTGGACCTTGAGTTATTAAAGATGAAATTGGCCTTTGAATATCGCAAGTTGGATATAGATGCTGAGCTTAAGAAAGAGGAGTTGGCACAGCAAGTGAAACTCAAGAATAGGGATCTTGAACTCAAAGACAAGGACACTGAATGTCAGCGAATCCAGTTAGAGAAAGCTCGAGTGGAGACTTCAGCTAAACCCGTTGAGAGTGTCAGGTCCCCAGCAACCAAGTTTATGAAAGATTTGGTTAGTGTGTATGCGGAGGGTTCTGATATCTTCCAATGGATTGAAGTGTTTGAAATGGCCTGTGCAATTCACAATGTTGATAAGAGAGATTGGGCTAAGTGTTTGTTAAGCAGAGTGCCTCAAACTGGATATGACTGTTTTCTGAAACTGAGTGTGGAAGAAAGGGGTCAGTATGAGTGCATGAAGTCTGCTTTAATTGCCAAGTTTGGCAAAACGCCTATCCAATACCTTAAACGGTTCAGGGATTTTAAGAAACGAGAGAATGTGTCTTGGATTGACTGGGTGAGTGCTGCGCACATGAACATGATGGGGTGGATTGATGGTTACAAAGTGAAAACGTTTGTTGAACTGTCCCACCTTTTGTTTTTTGAGCATTTTTCGGAAGCCTGTTCACCAGAGCTGCGTCAGTATGTTGCTGACCAGAACATTTTGGACCCCTTTAAGCTGGCTAGGTTGGCTGACAGGTGGGTCTCCCACCGGGTGTCCCCTAAGAACTCCAGTGGGAAGGACAAGGACAAAGAAAAGGGGGCCTCTCAGAAAGCTGAGGAGTCCCAAAAGCAGTCACAGTCGGGTAAACCCAAACCCTCCTCTCCTAAGACCCAAAAACCTAGTGGGGATAAGCCTGTTGTGGGTGGGAGTAAGAGTAGTGGTCCACCTGCTGCAAAGCAGGGTCCCAGTGGTTCCAGTACCGTACCCCGCACTCCTGGCACATGTTGGGATTGTGGGGCTCTGGATCACTGAAGGGGTGACCCCAAGTGTAAGGGTAAGGCACTTGGAGTCCAGACTGTCAGCCTGACCTATCCCTACTCCGTACCTGAGGTGGAGGCCACTGTCCTCCCCTCCTCTACTGGGATCACCTTCGGGGCTCCCGTAGAGATTTCCTTAGTGTCCCTTGGGGCCTGGGACCAGTACGTAGAAGTACTGGCGACTATCCCACAGAACACTCGTAGGTTTTTGAGAAGTGTCCTCTTGAATGGCCAGCCTTCTACTGGTTTGAGAGACACTAGGGCAAGCATGACATTAGTGGACAGGACCCTGCTCAAGCAAGAGGACTATGTAGGTGCTCCTCTGAAAACCACCAGGTTAGCTGGTGGGCCTCCCAAATTATCGCCTGTAGCCTTAGTCAACATTACGATTGGAGACAAGACAGCAAAGCTTCCGGTCCTGGTTCAGGACAATGTGCCTGCAAACATTTTGTTAGGAAACGATTTGGTCGAGTTGGGGATGATCACGGATGGTCTACCCATGGCTGCTGTGGTGGTCACCCGATCGCAGGTCACCCAGGGTCCGGCTGTGAGTCTGGTACCCTTGCTGATGGGGAAACCCAAGGCATGAAGGAAAAAGAAGAGTAAGAAGGCCACCTCTGTGGAGGGAGCCCCTGCTCTTCCTGCTGTTCCGACAGCACCCATTGGGATCCATGCTCTGGACGGGCTGAATCCAATGGTAAACCCCGTCTCAACTCCTTTGGGAGGAGAGCCAGAAGACTCTCCTGTGGGAGAGGTTCTCAACCCGGAGGATCATCCCGACCTTCAATGCTTGTTGGCTGAAGGGGGACCCTCCCGGGCGGACTTCTGTAAGGGACAGAGAGAGTGCCACTCTCTCGAGGGTCTGAGGAAACAGGCCCTGTCCCAGGCACAAGGAGAAGTACCTAGGATGTTCTGGATTTATTGGGAGGGTGAGCTCCTTGTTAGTGAGCCCACTAAGTCTGAGCCTCTCTGCCCATTTCTACTGGCCATGGATGGGAGTAGTGGTGGAGTCCCACTGCAGGACCTGCCCAACTTGTCAGTTGTCTGGCAAGACTGGAGGCAGTGTCATTGCCCCACTGCAACCATTGCCAGTGGTTGGCACACCATTTGAGAGGGTGGGCTTCGACAAGTCGGTCCCCTTGACCCTCCCACTTCAGGTGGACATCAGTTCATCCTGGTATTCATAGATCATGCCACCAGGTACCCTGAGGCTATACCCCTTCGGACTGTAACTGCCAAGGTGGTTGCCAAGGCTCTCCTGGGCATTTTCACCCATGTTGGATTCCCCAAGGAGGTTGTCTCTGACAGAGGATCCAACTTCATGTCTAGTTACATTAATCCCATGTGGAAAGAGTGTGGGGTAACCTACAAGTTCTCCACCTCTTACCACCCCCAGACCAATGGTCTGCTTGAGAGATTTAATAAAACTCTCAAGGGCATGCTAGGCGCTTTGGAAGAGCCCCTAAGAAGGAAATGGGATCTCCTCCTGCCATGCCTGCTGTTTTCTTACAGAGAGGTACCTCAAGAGGGTGTTGGTTTCAGCTCCTTTGAGTTACTCTTTGGACATCCCGTGAGGGGGCCCCTTGCCTTAATCAGAGAAGGCTTGGAGGCCACCCCTCCAGGTCCCGCCAATCAAGTGGGGGACTATGTGTTAGGCCTCAGACGGAGGATGACACAGATGATGGGTCAGGCAACAGCAAATCTCCAGGCCAGCCAGGAATTGAATATGTACTGGCATGACCTTAAAGCATCGCAAGTGGATTGGACTCCGGGACAGGAGGTCCTCGTGATGGAGCCTACCAAGCCTCGGGCTTTGGCAGATAAATGAACTGGACCCTTCAGGATAATCTCCAAGATGGGCAAGGGCAATTATCTGGTTGACATGGGAGCCTGTGGGGTAGCCCCTCAGGTATTCCATGTTAATAGACTCAAGCCTTTCCACAGGCATGCAGAGGTCTCATGTCTCTTGCTAGCTTCAGAGCAAGAATAGGATGAGAGTGAGCCCCATCCTGATTTGCTGCATAGCAACCCTCAGGATGGCTCAGTGGAGGGAGTTCATCTCTCTCCCGATCTGACGACAGACCAGCAGAGGGCCTGCAGGGCTTTGCTCCAGCAGTATGCCTCTCTGTTTTCCCTGACACCAGGCCTTACACCGTGGTGTAGGCACGTAATTGACACTGGTGACAGTGTGCCTATCAAAAGCAGGTGCTACCGTATGTCAGACACAGTTAAGAACCACAACCAGGCTGAGGTCGCCAAGATGCTGGATCTGGGTGTTATTTATTTGCATTTTTTAAAGCGCTCACACAGCCCGCGGGCATCGCGGCACTGTTACAGGAATTTTGCTCATTTTTTTAGTTGCGTAATTGTATTTTTTTTTTTAGTTGTGTATTTATAACGCGCTTAAATACCCAGAGGTTTCTACGCGCGCACCCGGGGATCGAACCTGTGTGGCTTTGTGTCGTCTTGCTTCCAAGGCGAACACGTTGCTGCTGAGCTATCCTCCCGGGGCAACCCTCAATTGAACCCTCAACCAGTCCCTGGTCCAGTCCAGTGGTCCTTGACACCAAGGCAAGTTGCCAGGCAGGTACCAAGGATTGCAGGTTCTGTGTGGACTACCGAGGAGTCAATGCCGTCACCAAAACTGATGCGCACCCATTGCCCAGGGCTGATGAGCTCGTGGACACCATAGGTGCTGCCAAATTTGTGAGCACCTTTGACCTTACCTCAGGCTATTGGAAAATAGCTCTGACGGACGATGCCAAGGAAATTACAGCGTTCTCAACACCTGAGGCACTCTACCAGTTTAGGGTCATGCCTTTTGGGTTGAAGAATGCCCCTGCCACCTTTCAGAGATTGGTCAATCATGCACTCAGTGGGCTGGAGGCCTTTTGTGTGGCCTACTTAGACGGCATTGCCGTCTACAGTTCCACCTGGGAAGAGCATTTGACTCATCTGAATAGGGTGTTGCAGGTCTTGAAAAGGGATAACCTCACTATCAAGGCCACCAAGTGCCAGATAGCTCAGGGGAAAGTCAAGTATCTTGGTCATGAGGTAGGAGGGGGTCAAATCCAACCTCTCCTCAGTAAAGTACAGGATGTACATGACTGGGATACTCCCACTACTCACGCAGGTGAGAGCCTTTTTGAGCCTCACTGGGTATTATCGCATTTTCATGGCAGACTATGGAACCATATCTGCACCCCTGACAGCTCTGACTTCATCCAAACAGCATAGGAAGGTTATTTGGACCGAAGACTGTCAGAGGGCCTTTGATGGCTTGAAAGAAAGTCTGTGTAGGGCACCTGTGTTGTGTGCGCCCGATTACAGCAAGCCCTTTATCGTTCAAACTGACGCCTGCAACACCGGAATTGGAGCTGTCTTGTCCCAGTTAGATGACAAAGGAAGAGAACATCCGATCATATTCATCAGTAGACAACTTAAGGGTAGGGAACTTAGGTGGGCTACGGTTGAAAAGGAATGTTTTAGTATAGTTTGGAGACTTAGGCATTTTAGACCCTACCTTACCGGGTCTACCTTCAAGGTCCAAACCGATCATAAGCCCCTGAAGTGGCTTATGCAGATGAAGGGTGAAAACTCAAAACTGCTCAGGTGGTCCATTAGACTACAAGGGCTAGACTTCACCATAGAGCATAGACCAGGGAAGAGTCACGATAATGCAGATGGCCTTTCCAAAAGGTATGTTGACTGTCTGGATGAGGGTGTCTATCTCGTGGGAGATTAGGCACCCTAACCTCAGTTTGGGGGGGCGACTGTGATGCTGGAAATGCATCGGAGGGACAGGGCCTCCGTATCCTTGTCCTTTACTGCCTTTTATCGTGTGTTCTGAAGTGTTTTCTGCGCAGGAGTTCATGTGGGACTCCTGGCGGTGCAGCTCTCTACTTTAGTTTTGGTGAACAGCCCCATGGGATAGATACCCTTATGGCACCCATGGGTGGGGGTACAACCCTGTGCCCCTAGTATATGTTTTTGGGAACGCTAGTGACCAGTATTTCTGCCAATTGTTCTTATCAACTGCTTTCCTCTTTTCTCTGTTGGTTTCCTTTACGACTTTATTTGTGTGCCATTTAACCGTACAGTTGATGCACTTTAAAGGGATCTAATAGTAATTGTGGTACCACGTAGAATTGTATATATTTGCCATTATAGATAACGGAGTACAAAGTGCGTTATCGTGATATTGTATGTAACCTTGAATATTAATTATATAAAGACTGTGTTTTAACCGATACAGTGTGTGGACATTCCTTTGTGGGTGCTTGGGGACTACACTGTACTTAAGAACCAGCCCGCATCACCTTCCTGAGAAGCTAGGCCTTGATTGCTCATCCATTGCTACCAACAATAGAGAATCTTGGCTGGGGTCCTCTGTGCCTTCCCTCTACCATATAGAATGCGGTAGTTCAGACCCCGCCTCCAGTCTTTACAATCATGACTATGTCATGACGCTTGTTCTTAAAGGGGCAACAGGCCCACACTTAAATGGGCCACACACCACATTGCTGACACCATTACCCTTGTTGAAACATGTTGCCTGTTTTATGATATGGTACCTTGAATCTTTTAGCATGTATTGCTCGGGTTTTGCACATGTGGTAGTACATATCTTTAGTCATTTGTGGGTAAGACATATTGCATTTGAGTGTGTGAATTTGTGTTTTTATCCTGCATGCTTGTTCCACATTTTTCCATTATTTGTTCATAATCGTATCTACATAATCAAATATATTTAAACGAATGGCGTTGTTCACAGACTGCTTTTTAATTTAAAGTCTGCAATTTGGTCAACTCAGTTTGGTCTTGTGAACTCCATACACATATATACAAATATTATTATTAATTTTGTTATCATTACGGTATGTATTGAGTGCAGACCTACCTTCAAGAAGCAATGGAGGCCTTTACAGAGGTATACAACAACAAGGATACAGAGCGGAGCGGTTTATAGAGGTATACAACAGTACAGATGCATAATGGAGTGCTTTTCAGAAGTAACAGCAGAACAGATATACAGCGAGGGGTAGGATACAGAGGGGCACAGAGGAGGGGTACAGCTGTACAGGGTGTAGGGAAGGAGCGTGGCAGACAGGGTCTTTCAATCAGATGACGTAGGGGGCGACGTGATTGCCTAGGTGTTGAGGAGGAGAGACTCCTTGAAGAGGTGGGTCTTGAGTTCTTTTTTGAATTGTAGGAGCATGGGGGTGAGTCTGATGCTGATGGGGAGGAGGTTCCACAGTCTTGGGGTGTAGGCAGAGAAGGCTTGTTTTCTGGTCATTTGCTTTTTGCAGTGGCGGATTTCAAGTCTTCATGTGTCCTGTCTTCTGGAAGTGTACTGTCCGTCGGAGATGCTGAGTTTCTCCGCAAGGTAGCTGAGTTACTTGAAGGTGACTGCCTTATAGATGATGCAGCAACACTTGCAGTCGGTTTGTGCATTCAGTGGGAGACAGTGAAGGGTGATGAGGGCCTGGGTAACGTGGTTGTATCTGCGTAGTCCATTGATGAGGTGTGTGGCCACGTGTAGGACACTTCTCAGGGGCACATGGGAGGTCTGCGGGAGGCATCTGAGGAGGACATTGTCCCCATCCAGGTGGGATAGGACCAGTGCTTGAACAAGGGATCTAAAGCTGTCCAGAGGGAGGAAGGGCTTGACTTTCCACAGGAGGCAGAGCAGATAACAAGCTGTCTGAGTTTTCTTAGCTGTGTGTGGTGTTTGTCGAAGTGAAACCCGAGGGACTTGGCACAAGAGGTGAGCTCGGGTGTGAATCCCTCAGGGTTCATGGTTGATAGCCATGTCTATATGTCTGGGTTTTCGGTGGTGTTGGTGAGGAGTAGGAATGCGGTCTTGGAGGGGTTGTGCTTCAAGTATGCACTGGACATCCAAGACTTGATCAGCTTGAGGCAGGTTTTGAGCCTGTGGATGTCCTTGATGGAATCGATCTTGAGGTAATGTGTGTGTATGGGGTTAGTGGAATAGAAAGCAGGGGGTGAGGATGTGATAGGGAAAGGGGGACCCAATAAGAAAAAAATGAAAAAGGTCAAAAAAGGTCATCTAAGTTGATTCAATCAAATTTAACACTTTCAAACATGAGTCTATGCCACAATGACGAACCAAATGTGTATATATATATATATATATATATATATATATATATATATATATATATATATATATATATATATATATATATTAAGTTGTAGTCAATGACAACTCTAGCAAATATTACATGACAATTTATTTGAAAAAAAAAACGTATTTTGCTGTACTTTTGTTTTCGTCCATGAAAGTTCAACAACCTTATCAGGAAACCGATGCGGCTACACTTAACTATTTTGTGAACGTTTTCACGTAGCAAAAGAATGTTGAACAAATTATACTTTCGGATTGGGTTTTCCATTTATTTTGAGAAAATGCATGCTTTGGGATGCAAAATTGGCCACTTCGATTTTCAATATATTTGGTACATTTAGCTTGTACGGTGGACTGGTGCACGCCACAAATATTTCGAAAATACAATCAGCCCTAGTCGACAAATTCACTTTAAAAAAAAAAATGTAGGAATATATTTATTCATGTTGTTACGTCGGGGCATCATACAAGACTCGATGGCTCAATAACAGTTATTATTATTATTATTATTCTTAGGGTATTTATTGCAAGCAGACCTAGCTTCAGGAAGCAACAAAGCGCTTTACAAATCATTGGGGGAAATATATGGTGAGGGAAGCAGGTTGCAAGGAATCTATACAAGGGAGCTGGGGAAAGGGGGAGAAGGCAATTTAGGCAGCAAGAGATCTACCAGCAGGCAGGAGAGGAAACAGAGAGTATCAGTTTGCCCAGTCTCAAGTTAGGTGTGGAGTGGAGGTGGTGTGGAGCTGGCTGGGTGTTAAGGATGAGCCGTTCCGTCATCCTCTCTCTCGCCTTCAAATCCGTAAACAATTTATTCTTGTTCAGACTAAGCAGGGTGAGGATCAATGTATGCCAACACCGTAGGTCATTTCTAATATGCTTGGAATCACAGTCTTAGTCATTCCCTCTATTCCTTGAACCGGGTAAAACCCTGTTGACAGCTAAAATAATCGCTTGTAGTTTCTGGGATTTATGGAGCCGTGCACTTCTTTCTTGGCCTTTGTTGGTCATCACTTGGTCTGTCAGAATGTTACCTTGATCACCAAGACATCTGGTCATGGCGCACTGGGTCATTGAGATAGGTTTCAGGTGTCAGACCCTTTCAAACCGATAGACCGCAGGAGTTATCAGGCTTCCCCCTCCAGGTTATGATGGACTGCCTCCACAGTAGGGCTTTATGGCTGTTTGGGTGACATACCACCATTGTTTGACCCTTCCCAGAATTAAGGTAATGGGGATTTTCTGTCAATCCCCTCACTTATCGCCTTTCACCTCCCTTTCCTTCTTCATCTCTTCCTCTCCCTTCTCTATGTCTCTTCTCCCTTTCTCTCACTTCTCCTTCTCTGCTCTACTTCCTCTTCACCTTCTCCCCTTTTCCCTCTCTCGCCTCACCTCCTCCTCTCCTCACTCTCCCCTTCTCTTTACCTCCTTCACTCCCGTCTCTGTTTATATCGTATCCACTTTTCTCCTCCTTTCTGGACCCACTCTGCTCCTTTCCCTCCCTTCACCAATTGCCCACCTTTCATTTGACCCTTCTGCTTCTGGCTACCCCACCACACTGTTCTGCAGCTCTGACTCTCTATGCTAACTCCTAAATCTCACACGCCCACCCTTTAGTTTTCCTCTTTTATAATGCAAAGTGGTTGGGAGGGGGGCACATAATTGCTTGACTGGACATCTAGGAGCAGTGTAATTGGGTAAAATAATTGGGCCTTGCCTGCACAGACTACAGTTACCGCAGCTGCCATGTATTGGCTGGTGGACTGCTCCCTGGCTCAGCCAGCTGAGTGTGCCTAACATATGTCTGCCATCTTGAAATCATTCCCACAGCTGTTCACATTCCCGCAACTCTTTAGGAACGCTGGTTTCTCCTCTCTGCTTAGGTTCGGTGAGCCATCATGTCTGAAATTGGCGGGACTAAAAAGCAAACATGAGCAGGTTTTACGGATCGCTCCAGAAGTAACGTTCGTGCATCTTGGACTCTTTGGCAACTAACCCTCTCTGACTACAAGGCATCATGGATGCCCACAGGTGCAGGTTCGTGAGCAATTGGTTCTGTGTTTGAGCTCTGTGTGTGTTCCTCATTATACCTATATCTCTTGGCTTGTTGTCAGTGGGAATGTTTCTGCACAAGAAGTCAGGTATAGAGTGGTGGAAGACCTGGGGTATGCCTTGTATACACCTTCCAGGGTCTGCCAAACAGAGTGGGTGGTGTTCCCTGGGCCACAAGTGACTCGACTCCCATCCTTCTGCCTACCGCATCTGACTTTGTCACAAAGTGCAGTAAGACCATGTTTGGAATCATACACAATTTCACAGAAAACCCATGAGTATACCAGCGCACACCAACATCACATCCTAATGAACAACACTGTGCTTGGAAAGATAGGCTCAGAATAACACGAACATCCTAAAATTCAGCACAATAGCCATAGACAAGGGTCACTGCAGACAAACCCACACCATGACCAATACCAATACGCTCAGAGTAATACACACAGAATTATATGCACAAAACAATATGCTCGGAATAATACATTTTGAATAATACACTTTGCTGGATTTTGAGAACTTGATTTTTTTTTCCTGGAAAGAGTGTGAGCCTTTTTTCCCACTCTTTCATGTGTTTTGATGTGTGTTTTACATTTGTGTTCTCTGATTATGGAGTTTTAGATAACTCCATAGGCATCATCTTTTCATGTGTGTTACACAGCACCCTC
The DNA here is from genome assembly GCF_040938575.1 of Ambystoma mexicanum. NCBI lineage: Eukaryota > Metazoa > Chordata > Amphibia > Caudata > Ambystomatidae > Ambystoma > Ambystoma mexicanum. The sequence goes on from NC_090928.1 coordinate 746,496,267, forward strand.
ATTGCAGTGACACAGGGATGTCTATTAGACTTCCCAAAGGTTTAAATGCCTTCTCTGGGATAAACTACTGTTTCCCAGAGAATGTAAATTGAAATTGACTTAACTAGTCTTTTCCAAATTCATAGACCCAGCCCACACCATCTTACAATGGAGTGCTGGAGGGGTTACATAGTATCCCCTATATCTAAACACTCATGTAGCAGTCAAATGCTACCCTTTCCTATTGAAAAGGCTGGTGGTAGTGGTTTTACAACGAACTACTATGATTTTTCCCGACCGCAAATACCGGTAGCTAAAAATCATGGGAGCCATGTTTTTCAAGATGACGCCTTAAGCCCCTTTGTTTAAACAGGCCCCGGTCTTCTTTTTTGCCATGTCTTTTTGGAAAGGTCCTTCTAGAGTTTGTCTCTGCGCGCCAAACCAGGTTTGGTCTCTTTGTTCGCGTGCCTTTGGCGGGCTTCAGGACTTTGGCGTCTGAGTGCCTGGGGTGGGCAGGAAGTGAGGGAGGTGCCCGAAACTCCCTGTGCTTAGTCTCCTAGGAGACCCAAGTGCACATCATTGGCTGGCTGACTGTCTTGTTTGCTATCTTCAATGATCCCGTGCAGTGCAGAAGTCCCCCGACGTCCTCCCTCTTGTCCCCACGACTGAGGCTCAGGAACAGCGAGATCTGCAATAACTGCCAGGAACAACGACTTCAATAACACTTTTTTTCTTCATACAAAGGTACTGTGCCAACCCGATTGAGAGAATGCCACTCTGGTGGCGAAAGTTTGTGAAACTTTCCCAACTTGCAGGCCTAATCAGCTTGTGACCCCACAAATGATTCTTTTTTTCCTAAACTACTTCTGAGAACTTTTGCAAAGAACATTTGCAAAGACTTTACGTTTGATACCAGAACTGCTCTTTCCTATCCAGAGCACTAGCCCAATGACTTTGGCCAGGCCTATTGTCTTGAATTGAACAATTCTGGTGAACTGAAACTATCTGCACTGCCTAGAAAGTATATATAATCTATTCTACTTACTTTTGTCCTTTTTGCTCACTGCTAAGTAACTGAACTGTCATGTGGCTCCTTTTTCAGGGGAGCTCAAACTATCTCAAAAACGTAGAGTTTTGTATTGAAGTGTATCGGTCTATCATATTAAGTTGCCTTCTTATAGTGAAATGTTTTATAAATTATTGTGTAAATAAATTAATAAGTGTTTTACCAAGAAACCTTTAGTATAAGTGTCTACTTGAACCACTGCGATTGAAAGTCCTTTGTGTAACTACTTGTACTGCTCACATCCACTCTTGAGATAAGCCTGGCTGCTCAGCTCGCTACCAACAAACTGTGTGGTACAGACTTATACCAAAGGTTGGTCTTGCTTACACCTGTAGTCCTAATTGTGTGTGGTGGTCCCAAAGGGTACTGCATGCAATTCTGCCTAACGTACACTTAGAACAATAAACTTAGAACAATACACTATCAAGAAATATATGCAAAACCACTAAATTTGTCACTCAATTGATCTGAACACCCAGGCCAAATTTGGTAAAGTTTCAAAAAGCAGTTTTTTGCATTGGGTCTTATGTAGAGTCACAAAACATTTTTTTGGGATACATATCTCAAAAGTGCCTGCTTCAATTTTAGAGATTGTTCACAGACGTCTAGCCCTTTCTTTGAGCTTGTGCACACTACAATTATTTCAGAAATCGGATCTACCAAACCCAGATTGTCAATTTGAAACGAAAAGATGTAACACTATGTTTGCACATGCGCATTGGGATCATTGCACAGATCAAACGATAGGATGTATACCCACACCAGCCCACACCATGAGCTTCACCTGGCCAAGCATGTTACGCTCTGAATAATACGTTTGGAATAACACACGTGTAATAAGTTCTTGCACAATGGCTATAGATAATGGCCACTGCATACAAGCCCACACCATGACCAAAAATGACCAGAATAATGACTCTGAATATTATGCATAGAATACACTCAAACTGAATAATGCGCTTAGGAAAATGTACTCAGAAAAATACACTCCGAATCGTACATCTGAAATAATAGTCCAGAGGGGATGTTACTTAAGTAACAATGCCACCTTCTGAAGTTGCTAACAGCCCCGGCAAAAGATTAAGGCCAGAGAAATGTGTGCGCGTATAACAAGTAACAAGGGGCCAGGGACATTACTACCTGGTAATGGACCGAGGAGGGGGGCATTACTATTATTAGAACATTCCACCAAATAAGGGTAAAATGCTCCGTTTAAAACTAGGAGTGGGAAAGGAGTAACATCAGAATGTTGTGACAAAGCACGTATACCAGCCATCATTGTCCCGTGCCAGTGCTTGTCTGCAATGGAAATGCTCGGATTCTAATGTTCTAATGTAGCAATCATCCCCGCTCATGGGGCTGTACAGGACCGGTGTCGGCCCGCCAGCCCGAGCCTAGATAGGCCCAAGCGAAGCAAAGTCCTCAGCGAGGGCTCAGGGTTGTTACCAGCTCTGTACACCTAACCTGAGTGGGGGTGATTGCTATTTGCACCCCAAGGTTCCTCTAGGGTGCAAATAGTTCATTTTTCATTTTTGTTACGGGAAATGGACTCCACGCATATTGCATCAGCACAATCTCCTGTAAAAAAACAAAAAAACAAGCCTTACACTTAATCCTTTTCCAGCTCCATGGCGGCCAGAGGCATTGCTAGGGGGGAGCTTTGGGGGCTATAGCCCCGGGTCTTTTGGTTGTAGCCCCGGATAGAAGCTCAGGGGCTACAACTAAAAAGATTAGCTAGCCCCAAGTCCCAACAGTCCTGACATTAGCGTAGCCCCAGATCTTTTCCAGACATAGCAACACCCCTGATGGCAGCCATCGGCAGGAGGAACTCTGGGGACTGCAGCACAAAGCTCCAGTCCAACAGGTAAGTGGGTAGGGTTGGAGGGGGCAGGGAAAGGACGTGGGATGCCTTTGGGGGTGGGGAGGCATGGTGGGTGATGTGGGAAGGCAACAGGGAGATGCTGCCTGTTGCCTCCCCACAATCAAGATGGCGGCACCCAGAGAAGGGCCATGGGTGGCTCGAATAACAAGGCGGTACACATTGTGTTCTCACCTGCTTTTCCAGTCACCTGATTGGGTGAACGACCTTCCCCGGGGGGGGGGGATAAAGCCATAACTGCTTGAACATTGTTTCTGAAAAGGTAAGACATGGGAATATTCTTTCAAGGAGTTTTAAATTACAGTACCTTTTTTTCATTTTTTGGGAAGTCAGGATTCAACAGTAAGTTAATTGCCAAACAGAACTCCTAGAATGTGTACAGTCTTGGCTAAAAGAGATCAAGAGTGAAGTTATGATGTGGACCCAATAGAAGAGGTAGACCTCAAATTAAAGCAGACACCGACCAGAATGATCGCAGTCTTTCTTGGGTTCACTGTTATGCTATTTTCAGACATTGATTCGTCTATAGCTAAGATGCCAACTGTAAAATGAGCGTCAAGGCAACGTTAAGGTACTAGTAGTATCGTGGTAGAGTGGGCTCACAGGGTACCAACCAGCCGACCCGTTCCTGGAGTTGCCCCCCACCCAATAATAGCAAAACTGCTCAATTATAAAGACCGAGATACAATTCTCCGCCTGGCAAGGGAGAAAGGATACATGCAGTATGACGGAAACAACATCCAATTTTTTCCCGATTTCTCCCCCTCGGTTCAAGCACAGCGCAGAACATTCACCGGTGTGAAACGCCGTGCACAGGACAACAAAATGTTGTATTCCATCTACCCAGCCAAACTTCGAATTCAACACGACGGCAAGTCACAATTTTTCAACACTTCCGAGGAGGCAAATTTGTTTCTTGATAGGCTGGGGTGCAAACAAAACTTCGACAATCCAAAACCACAAAGGAGAGAACGAGCAAACGGAGACCCACCGTGAAGCCTATCTATACCCAGAAACAAGCTGCCTTGCGCCGCTCGAAATGATCCCCCGGATTCAGGAAGTCACATTAGAGTTTAAGGTGCGCTGGACCTTGGAAGTTCCCTAGCGCCCCAAGCGCAGCTAAGTTATGTTTGGGGACGTTGGGAGGGGAAGGCTGATGGGCGAGTTGGGGGTTGCCCATGGTTGGGAGGGAAACTGTTTAATGGAAGCTTGCTTGCTAGAGATCCACACCCCCCCCCCCCCGCCACCTCCTGGAGACACCCAACAGAAGCATCAAAACCGGCTCACATCTAAGAAAACGAGAACTCATAAACAACATAACCGGGGCATCACTCGACCAAACAAGGTCCGACATCCCGGCCAATAACCGATCAAAATTCAACTATCCACAACATTCAAACTAGCCACGTGGAACATTAAAGGGGGCAATAACCTGACCAAAACCAGGAAAATGACACAATACCTCTGGAGACACAAAGTAGATATCCCCCTGGTTCAAGAAATTCACCTACTCCCCGGAACTGAGAACCGATGGGCCCGTGACTGGAGTTGCCCCAGGTATTTTGCATCCTACTCCACGTACGCCAGGGGAGTGGCAATCCTAATAAACAGAACTCTGAAATTCAAACTGCTTGCAACCAAAAGCGATGAAGAGGGGAGATCACTTCTGGTCCATGGGACTCTGGAAAATACAGAATTTATCATTATAAACTCCTACGGACCGAATATAGACGGATACAATAACTTTGATTGGGTAATGACACACCTGGGAGATACAAGATCCGCAACAATCGTATGGGCAGGGGACATGAACTACCCCCAAAGCAGCTCTCCAGGTTCTCGAGGTCTGCAAGGCATATGACCTCGTGGACATTTGGAGGCGCCAACATGGTGAGTCCCGAGATTACTCTTTCCACTCCTGGGTCCACCAAACTAGCTCTCGCCTGGACTACATCCTTGTGTCTGCGCACAGCCAAGATCAATGGACAAATAGCCAAATACTGCCCAGATCCATGTCCAACCATTCAGCCATCACGGTCGAATACACCCCACCAGACTCATCGGGAGGGAAGAGGCACTGGAGGTTTAAGCCCGGGTCCCTGCAAGATCAGGTCTTTGCCGATGAACTCCGTACAGAAATCATATCCTTCCTTGAAATCAACCAGGGCTCAGTGACATCCGCTGGGACCCTATGGGAATCCTGAAATACTACATCAGGGGGGTATGTCTCTCCAAAGAACAAGGTATCTTGAAACTCATTAGACGCGAACAGTCACTGAGTGAGATTAGACTGAAAGAGCTTGAGCAATTATAATTAAACTCGCCAGAACCACAGGTGCTAGCATCTCTAAAAACTGAACTCGACAAGTTCAGAGCGGCTGCTGAAAGAGAACTAAAATTCCTATCACACGGCCACCGAGTCCGCCAATACGTAGAGGGTCAGAAACCAGGTGCCCTTCTTGCTAGGCTGATAGCAGCAGACCGTAAACCCACGCAGATAGAACAGATCCAAAACCTCCAGGGCACCCTAGTGTATGCCGAACAAGAAATAGCAGAAACTTTCCGCATTTTCTTCCAAAACCTATATGGAACCAACTTCAATGCCACCCAGGAGGAGCTGTCCCACTATTTAGCAGATATAGAATTATATTGGGTGGACGCCATGCTAAGGGAACCCCTAAACACACCAGTCACGACAGAAGAAATCCTCCAGGCCATTAAAGACCTACCAAGCACCAAGGCTCCTGGCCCCGACGGGCTGATAGGCGAGTTCTACAAAGCGTTCGCACCCATTCTCGCCCCGTTATTACAGCAGGTCTATGAGGAGGCACTCAAAGCGGTATCACTACCCCGACCCTCCGAGAGGCGAACATCATATTACTACACAAAGCCGATAAACCCCCAGAGGAATGCGGCTCATACAGGCCAATATCTCTGATCAATTTAGATAACAAAATATTGGCCAAGATCCTGGCTTCCAGACTCATTCCCCTGATGCCAGCATTGGTACTAGCTGACCAAGCCGGATTTGTGCCAGGCCGCAATACCACGTTCGGCATAAAATGCATGTTCGGGGTCATGGAGGCACTAGATCCCTCGCACCAAGCAGTGGCGGTCCTCTTAGACGCTGAAAAGGCGTTTGACTCCATCGAATGGCCATTTCTCTTTGAAATCCTTCAGAGAATGGGCCTCGGTAAGAGGTTCCTCCAACTAACAGCCCTGCTGTATAATCAACCCCGCTCCCACATCATCCTAGGGAAAACCAGATCGATGGCAATCAACCTCCAGAGAGTAACAAGGCAGGGGTGCCCACTTTTCGCCCTGCTCTTCGCACTGGTGATGGAGCCCCTCGCCTCTGATCTTCGAGCTAAGCACTTACAAAGAGGTCTATCCTTTGGTCCCCATAAATGAATAATATCACTATACGCTGATGACATTGCCCTTTATATACACGACCCGACAACAAACCTAAACCCAGTAATTTGCAATATAATAAAATTCAGCAATTTCTCTGGCTTAAAGATCAATCACAGTAAGTCAGTTATATTCCCACTCACTCCAAACGAATTCCAAGACGATTACGGCTTCAAATGGGAACGCACAAATGTATGCTACCTAGGCATTCACTTAGCCAGAGACCATCAGACCCTGTTCCAAGACAATTACGGTAAAGTAATCCAGTCACTACAGGGGAAAGTAGACAGATGGAAATCCCTACCGCTCACCCTATGGGGCCGAGCATCGCTGATAAAAATGGTGATACTCCCCAAACTTCTTTACTTATTTGTAAACCTCACTCTATTAGTACCCAAAAAACAGTTCCAACAGCTGAGGAGCATAATCCTGGAACTACTCTGGGCGGGCAAACCAGCCAGAATAGCCTACAAGACGCTAATCCAACCAGTAAAAAAAGGCGGAATGGCACTCCCCGACATAGAACGCTATTACTGGGCGGCACAAGCCCAATTCCTGGGGCACTGGTACGCCACGCAATTCATTCGTCCCCATGTCCAACCAGAGCGAGCTTTGATATCCCCAAATCTGCTTAGAGCAGCTATTTTAGGCATGACACAAACCCCACACCAATCCCTAAACCCGGTACTCTCCACCATAGCAATATGGAAAAAAATAGCACTGAAATGCAACATCCAGACTAGGTTCTCCCCCTTACTCCAGTAAAATCTATCCCCAGAGTCCCTCTAACCACAGAGAAAGTCTACCTGAATTGGGTAGACAAGCTAAAATTTGAAAACATAGGCAACCTCTTCGTCGATGGGCACTTCCTCACCCCCCAACAGGCCAAAACTCGCAGAGCCTCCACCGCCCTAGATACGTTCATCTACTTCCGCCTCAGAGGCACCCTACAAACCATACTACCCTCGTTTCCCCCAACACCCCGCGACTTGGCAGCTACTCCACGGGGTCATCCAATCACAAGGAGAGGGTAAGCTGGTCTCAATGCTATATAAATCCCTCATAACAGACACAGCCCCGAACCCGACAACATCAAAAGTGAGATGGGAAAGAGCCCTCCAGACCTCAATTCCAGAGGAAGATTGGGATTATATTTTAGCACAAACGCAGAAGGTATCACTAAACACAAGATACAAACTAATCCACCTAAAATTCATTCATCAGGCATACCATACCCCCACCAGAATCCACCGCTTCCACCCCTTTCACCCCTCGACCCCCCCACAATGCGGCCGCTGTGGTGCACCATCGGCAGATTTCCTCCACCTTGCATGGGCCTGCCCAGCAATACAACATTTCTGGGCATCGATATTGGAAAAGACAGCTGCAATGGTAGACACACCCATTGATCCCGACCCCAAGATCACTCTATTGGGTCTCACCAAACACCTTCCCCCCACAACGCATAAACTAGGAGGGCTGCTGCTACTTTTGGCATGCAGAAGAATCGGAATGTCTTGGGGAAAGGGTCCCACACCGACCACGCAGCAGTGGCTGAAAGACATATCATACTACCAGGACACGGAAACAAACTTCATCAAGTTATTGCCCCTGCACGTTCGACCACCTGACATCTGGGGCCCGTATATCCCATACTTGCTGTCCACCAAAGTCAGTGACTCCTCCAGAAATGCAACCCCAGAACCCCAAAGAAGTCCCAAGGACGCATGTCCCAACACGACCAATGCAATCGCCTGCAAACTATTACTAACTCAGGCTCGGGTGTGATCTAGAGGGGGTTGGGGGGCGGACGGAAGGGGAGCCAGGACTAGAAGCACAGTTACTTCTATGTATGTTATGTTATGTTTTTGTTTTTGCAAATACCAAAAATAAAGTTGAAAAAAAAAGTACTAGTAGTAAGTTCAAAGGTATCACAATGTACAGTCTATAAAGGTTTGGTATGCCAATTTTAAAGGGCATACACTGAGTCCAAATAAAGCATTCCCCTTATACAAAACCCATCACACTAAAATTAAACGTTCCCTTACAGTGCACCACTGCTTCACAAGACTTGCTTTAAATACTGTATTAGATAGCTCACATCCATTCCATATAGATTGAAATATTAAAAGGTTCCACTTGAGCACATCCCAAGTACATCATGCAACCACTCGCTAGCTAGTTATATCTAGTACCATGTTTTGTCGGTTCTAGATATTGCAATCACAATAAAACCCACTTCTAAACCGAGCTGTACTCTCATGAGTCCTACACTCATGCTTACAGATAACTCATCACATTTGAGAAACATGATGCATCCCTACTTGTATAGTATTGTATTGTAGTCATTTATAACGCGCCATTTCCCCATTTGTATGGGCTTAATGAGCTTTGTGGTTGGATGCCCTGAAGGGTCCGAAGTCCAGGTATGGGAAATTCTAAAAGTTTACTTTAAGATGTGTGTGTGTATTCTGCAAGGATTAGGACTTGGTGGGGCTGGCTAGGCTCCACTAAGCAACCGAGAGGTCAGGCATGTGGGTGGGTGCTGTCAGTGGTTAAGACAGAGTACTAGTGCAATTTGTCAACGGTTGTCACTGTATACTAATGGCAGAGGTATTGAGGTATATCAGGGGTTATAGTGTGGACAGATATGCGCGCTGCTAGACCAGATGTGACAAAGCCATAGCTGCATTCTAGAGTGCATAGATGGGGAGCCGTACCTGCAGCATGTGTACGCAGCATGGTCCGATTTAGACATACTTTAAACTCGGACAGGGGGTATCATCAATTCGGCTTTCCTAGATCTCCCAAGGCAATTGAATGGTCTCACAAACCAAGAATCACCTATATTTAGGAACTTGAGCAGTGGGATAAACACCTAGGTTTGGAATCAGCAGTAAATAGAAGAACGCCTACATTTGAGACTCACCAGTAACTGGAGCAACACCTAAATTTGAGATACCTGAGCAGTGGGAGAAATGCCTACGTTTGAGACACAGCAGCAAATGGAGAAACACCCAAGTATGAGACACATCAGTTAAAGGAAGAACGCCTAGGCATGAGAGAGAGCAGTAAATGGGTAACAACCAGGACTTGAGACATTTGAGCAGTGGAAGAAACGCCTAAGACTGAGCTACAGCAGCAAATGGAAACATATCTAAATATGAGACACAGCAGTGGTTGCAAAACTACTAACTAGTTGACTAACATGGGTGTGCTATGTTGTGAAAGGTAATAAGAGTGGTAGGGCTTTACTGGAATACAGTAATTGCTGTATTCCCCACCCAGATCACACCCAGCTCCTCATTCCCCTGTGGCAGCTCCTGGTCACTGGTTAATCCTGGAAACCCAGGAGCTGCTTTTAGCTCCTGCTTATCCAATCCCAATTTCGAGCCCTGAACAATGTCTATAATCAAATCAGAACTTTTTTTTTAAAAAAGTCAGATGTTTGGGCACTATAGTACCGAAGAAGGCGTGGCACCTAAGAAGGAAATGCCACGACCAACCTAATTGTTAGATAACTGTTTTAAATTGTGCATTTATGTGTGATACTGCGAAACAAATGTTGGGGGCACTGCATACCTCCAATAGGGACACAAGCAACATTCAAACTTGGAGGTGGTTGTCCAATTGGCAGCCAGCTTTCCAGAATCTTCCCCAGCAACAGACAGTCTCCTGGAGGAATGCGTATTGGGGTCTGGGTGACCCCAACCCACTTCCTGCCAGCACACACAAGGGAAACTTTGCAGGCTTTCTGCAAGAAACTCACAAAGGTGCATGAAAGGAAGGACCCCACCTGGGAAGGAACCGCAACTGGCACCAAGGAACAGGACACCTTGAACAGGATGTAAAACAACAAGGGGAGCCATTTTGATTATATGGTCCCCTATAGTGCATTATAGTAGCTGCAGTTGCCCGATAGAACTCCATTGAGGATGGCATGTGCGTCAAAAGGTCAAAAATACCAGTCACAAAAAGGAGGCAACTACTCCACCACTGGCGTAGGGGCCCCCCAGCGAACCACAAAATGACATTGCAATAGGGACCCTAAGGGTCCCTGGCAGCATACCACCTATGGAGAGGGTACTGCCATAGGGAAGCATGAGGCTCAAAAGACTAGGCGGAGAGCTGTCACCCTCTTTGAGTCCCTTTAAGAGGGATCCAGTGAACCCAAAACCAAAGTACATGCAGGAGGTGGGTGAGACAAAAAAGTCTCACTCACCTCAAAAGTCAGAAAAATATCCCAGAGAGTCCAGCAGTAGTGCTGGGAGGTTCAGGACAGAGGGAACGATTTGTAAAAGGAAAATCTACCTAACACTAGTGGATTGACAAAAGATCTCCCTTTGTCCAAGTTCTCTTTTGTTCACAATTGTAGAGCTTTTGCCCCTTTTTGCAAGAGCACACCTTGCCGACCCACTCGCCCAAGACCTCTGCTATATTGTGCGCTTTTTGAGGAACTATAAAAAATGCACAGTGCCATCATGACAAGTAGCTTAATTTTTTTGACTTATCTGGCGACCTGCTATGTAACGTGCAATTTGAACTTGTAACAGTGGTACTCTTGCGTAGAGTACGCTTTTGCTCTTTGCGTGTCAAGCATGACCTCCCAGGAACAGTTTGCTTCGGATTGGAACAATAGGAAAACCCTAAAGTGTAAATGTACAGTTACAGCCTCCTGCATGTGTAGGAGAACTGCCTTCCACTATCTCCTGTTATTATTCAGTCTTATAGTTAAGGCTCCAACGCAATGCCCTTGCACCGCAAGTGTGCTGCCACCACTGCAAGCAGTTTGGTGGACATGAAGTGCCAAGGAAATCCCAAACAAAACACTTCTAATTAAAAATGTCTTCTCTGCTTTGAAGCCGAGATATTTGTGATTATTTGAGTACATTAAAATATGCATCGTTCGCATGCAGTGTTACCATATAATCTCCCTTCTTTACTAGTAGAATTACCTCTTGGAGGGTTGACATTCTGAATTCTTGTGGTTAGACATTTGTTGTAAGCCATGCCACCAAACAGTAAAACATTTGCGTACAGGTGCGTTATAAATGCCACATCATATCATATCATTACCCCTTGAAACTGCTTCAGATTATAGCGTTCAAACTAAACCGAATGCTTTCTTCATAAATGACACATGGTCCAAACAATGAATCGAATCCACATGCATCCATACAATTCCAAGCAAACACTCCCCGCGATCTGTATTGCCCACCTGCCAGCCATTCTACACCCTCTACCAGTTATATGACTCCCAGTAGATTCACAAGTCTCAGAAACCATTTTCCCCCAGAGAAGCAAGCCACTCAAGACTGCTAAGGTGGGGGTTTGGCAAGCATTTAAGCGCCTTGGTATAACATGTTATTGGTTTTGCTGGGGACCACCACTGACTGTACGACCAGCATTTGTTAATACCATTATTTCCCTTTATAACAGTGTTACCAAAAACTACGCTTGTCAACTGCCCTGAAAATGCCTGCTTGCAGGTGATCTGCTAGTGGCCCAGGGTGTGGTTCCAGCCCCTGGGGCAGACTGCCCTACTCGGATCTAATTGTCACAACATTCTTTTGGAGGAAAGAAGCAATAACTTCAGGCACGGGTTCAGAAGTGTTTGAGTTATACTTCAACAACCATATCCCCTCCCACTCATTTCAATTATGTTTCGTCTCTAATTTTGGTCCTTCTATTTTCTATTTTCTGTTTCCCAACACCACCACCCACAAACCTCCCCTTATTTCCACAGAATAAGGCCTGGCAACAGGGTCACACCATGCCTCTTTCTGACAAGGCCAGGGGCCGTAAAACCACTACAGTGGTGATGTGCGCAATAGAATTATTGAATACCATAATGTATTGCCTGAGACTGCACACAATGTGCAGGGTCCATCTCTAAGCAAAATTCCAGCCACCATTAATTACGCATTAAAGATGAATGCTGCAATCCTCTGGTCAAACTGAATAAACAATTCAACAATGGCCTCTCAGCAACAGAATCTCGACAGCCTTGTGCCCTTAGTCCTCCACTATCCACAGCGGGCGACAGGAGTTATGGGGTAATGTAGGGGCCTTTTGTGGGGTACATTTACCCACCCAGCAAAATTCCCCTCCATAAACAATCTGCACTTCAGCAGTTAGCAGCAAAATGGCTGCGCTGGCACTGTTGTGCACTATTGCCGTGCCTGAAAACTGCGTTTTGCAGTCACCAAAATAATGGATGCTCTGTCTTTACCAAGCGCACATGGGGTGAGATGGAACCGGGAACACACCAAGAAAGGCTGCAAGTGTATTTCCTGATGTGCACCAAAGGAGAGAATGAAAAGCAGAGCTGCTTTGCTACTAGCTCTGAATTTCCCATTGAAAAAGGAAATATTTTACATTTAAAATGATGCCGCCCTGATGCTATTTGTCATCTGTTCAACAATATACAGTTCTGATCCAGTGAGACCCAGCTATGCCCAGCCATATTCAGGTTGTGCCCCATCTAAAGATAGCATTTCTCACTGAATGACAGGCTTTGTCAGGAATAATCTGTGAAATCACAAACAACTTTATTGCCAGCCATACAGATTTTTTTTTAACTTTGTGCTACAAAATATCCCAGATAAACTCTTCAAAAGAAACCCTTTCTCTCTGTGCATATATCATTTTCAAGGGATCTTTATTTTGACAGATGCTTGTGCATTGGAAACATGACTGTGCCTTTGGAAAGATTCAGAATACGGATGTAAGAAGGCTGCATTTGAAAGTGACATCCCAGCAGAATTAACCATGTGTAAAAATGGTTGCTTTTGCAAACAAGAAAAATGTCTGTTTAAAAGTGTAATGTTGAATAAGGTCCTTTCCTTTCCTAGCAATGTAAAGGGGGTTTTGCTTGAAAACATATATCGGATGTTTTATTTCAACAGACTTGCTTCTGATTAATAAATAAATAAATAAATAACTAAATAAATAATAAATGCATTTGCTTTAGTGGTGAACCAGCAAAACAAGTTTTCCTGCCTGGCTTCAAAGGACATTTGTTTGCTGGGCACAGGAGGCCTTCCCCAAAAGGGGTCACCCCCTTGGAAACTCTGAATGGGCCAAGAGGAAGCATATCACACGCTCGTCACACTTTGTGTCTGGGCTTGGGCCTGCTACAATAGTTCCAGGACACTTAGGTGTGAAATTGCAAATAACACCTACCCTCAACTTCAACTGGGGGGCTTCAAAGCCAACTCCAGAGCATCCTTGGAAGTTATGCCCTTATTTGGGAGACAATGCTGGCCATCTGGCTCAAAAAACTATTTTATTAATAAACTTTAAGACTTTTATCTCTGCAACCGGACCATGCCGGAATGTAAAAGTTTTACAGTTTAAATGCAATTTTTGTGGCTTTAAATTAAGACGTGGTAACCTTCACTAGCATGTTGGGGACGGAAATGATGGAAAACTGTATATACTTAGGAAAGTGTATTTGGTGCCACTTTGAAATTCAATACTAACATGCATGATAGTAGGTATATATGTATAAAGTTATAGAATTTTAGGTAAACTATTTCTCAATGAAAATGATAAAACATTATTAGAAGGACAAAACAAAGTCCTATTAACTTGGGAGTGGGAGTATTATGCTCTGTGTGGAATATGCAATTTGTCTGTATGAATTGTGAAAGCGCCACCACTCTAAAAAGGTGCAATTTATGTCAGAACTGATTTTTGGCAAAAATTACTGGGGGGTGGCTTTGTACCTCATAAAAACACATCCCATAAAACTCAGTCCCCTCCTTCAGTTCAATCTGCCCCTAAGGAGGGGACGACATAACATAGGGTGATCTATCCGACTCTTAGGAGTACGTCTAGCTTAGTTCTGCCCAACAATAAATCCTGTGATGTCACCGGCCTTATAAAAGTTAGAGGCTCACAGAGACAGGGGACACACTCTTCTGAATTTTTCAGCTGCTGCGTATCCAGACTTTTCAAATTCATCCTGCTGATTCCAGATCCACAATGCAGATTCCAGACTCCACTGCCAGGAAAGGGATAGTTGGTTCAGGCCCTCCTATCGAGTCAGAACCACCCTTCAGAACTAAACCCCATAACAAAATCCCACTAAATTCAGGGAGAAAGGGGAAAGGTGGTTGAGCCCGCTTTGGGATACTCCGGTGCCGCCTGCTTGCCCTGCTACCCGCTCCATCCAGTTGAGGTGTTGCTGTGCCGTGACCAGACATTTGCCCAGCTGTCTTTTGCCAGGAGAGTCTGCTGTGGTGACCAGATCCTTTGAGTCCAGAAACCCGGTTGGCTGTCCCAAATCCCAAACTCAAGCGCTGATTGTGAGTATTTCCCCATCCCCTAGCAACACATATTATAACCTATCTTGATACCCTGTCTTTGTTCCACTCTCTAAGTAATCCCATCCATACCATGATAACTTGTTTAAGATAGTCTGAATCCTCTGTGTATTCTGTTCCTTGATTTTCTGGTGTTAGCCTAATTCTTCCGTTCATGTTTGTCTTGCATAAATCCTTAGTCATAGTTTGAATAATTTCAATTAATTCCCACATAGAGCTGAACACGGGGTGAAAAGGCTATGATATGATATATGATATGATATGATATGATATGGCATTTGTAACGCGCCTATACACAAGTGTTTCAAGGCGCGACGAGGCAAGGGAGGGGAATGGAGGGAAGACAGACAACAATCCTACTAGGTCAAGTGTCATTCTGATCATGCAAGTGCATTGGAAGGGGAAGGAGGAGAAGTGCGGGGGAAGGAGGTAGAGGACAGTGCAGTACATGGGATAAGAAAATAAATAAACAATAAGTAAAGAACGGCCAGCAGGTGGCAAGTGCAAGGGTAAGTGCAGACATCAGGTGTCAAACACTGATAGTGGGTTTGTAGGGATGCAGAAAACATTCCCCAAGTGCGGGGGTTGCCAGAAAGACAGTGCAGGAGTGCGGCTGGTGGGGGAGGGGACCTGGGCCCGAGATCAGAGGGTGGGCAGGTAACCAGTGCAGTTTCAGTGACAGCCATGAAGTCAGCAGGGGAGAGGAGGAGAGAAGCAGAAGCAAAGAGAAAGGTTTTGAAGTGCTTCCAGAACCGAAGATGATTATCCTCAAGTTTCAGGGAGGCAGGAAGGCTGTTCCAGAGGGAGGCCCCAGCCGAAGAAAGAGATCTAACCTTGCAAATTAACCTTGGAGCGTACTGTGTCTTTCTTTAACAATCTAGTCATTAAATCTAGTTTAAGTGATACTTGTCTTTTCCTTTTTAAACTGATTTTCTCTTTTAACTGCTTTATTTTCCCAAAACCGAATTTCCTTTCACCTTGAAAATCTCATTCAGTGTATCCAGCTAGAGTCCCTCTTTCACTTTCCTATCATCCCTATGATGTGCATCTAATACCCAGCCTAAAAACTGCATTCCGATTCTGTCTACATCACCCGCTTTTCAAACCGTTTTTGACATTTAAACCTGTGTAATTTAGCAAATGCAAATTCTGTGCGTGTGATTCTGGCTGCACTGTATTGTCACTTCAAAGTGGATTTTTGAACTGTATGCCCTTTGTTGATACTTTGCCTTGTAGTTGCTAGTGTTATTACATCCCTGATACTGTGATAAATCATATTTACTCCATTTATTTCACTGCACATTTAAATTAATTATTTACCAATTCCGAGTGTCATTTCTGCAATTGCAAAGGTTTCCAAACCCATTTCGTGAGGGAAGGTCGGATTTTAATTCCGTTTGCTGCCTAGTGTCCCCGACTCCTTGCTGCTCCTTTCTATCCACTCAAACTTCGATTAACTGGGGTTTGAGGGAGCATTGTGGGGGGAAATATTAACTCGGGTACTATCTAACCGAACAGTAAAATTGCTCCTATTCATCTGTGCTTTGGATATGTTCTAGTAGAAGTTCAACAAAGTGTATTTCATCAGTTTACATTGTAACTATCACCCCATTGGTGATTGCTGCCCAATATTAAAACTGGGTGATCTTCTTTGAATTTAAAATAAATAAATATTGCATTCCCACCAACCGGCCTAGTTCATGGTCCATTGTGACCCGTGGTATTTGTAAAAGGGGGTGTGAAACGGGTTGGGTGCCAGCTTAATCTGAATTCTAGGAAATAAAGGAAAAATTGAGAGCTACATCCTAGGCTAAGGGCAAGGGTCTTGGTCCGGTGTGTGACACCCGATTAGAATCCTTAACACTGTGGTAGCAGGCATTAGTGGTGAAGGTAATAGATGGCAGAGACGAGGATGCAGGAGTGTGGGATGTTCGAAGAGGTGGAAGGCAGATGGAGAGGCACCCAAAGCAGCAAGTGGAATTCTGATAGCCTCCACGAGCCATGGCCATCCTGGTGATCATTGCCATGAAGGCCTGAAGCTCGCATTAAAGGGAATGGTGGTGTCAACATGTGTAATTAGGAATAACATGTTCCCTACTGTGCATAAAACGGAAATTTCAAGTCTCCTCTAAACTCTATGACCTTAGTAAGCATTAAAGCCTGTCACCACTGGAAATACCAGTAATTATGTGCCTGAAAGCCTGTCTAATGGGTCACAGTTGATTGCGAATGTGCAAAACGATGGCTAAGGGCACACAACTACTGATGTTGCAAAGCAGAGACAAGCTTTAAAGCTATTATCGCCAAACTGTTTTGCTGGGTCATTGGCTGTGACACCCATTTTATAATGAGGGCCAGAATTAAAAAAGTTGTGTCTATGTTTGTCCTTTTTGTATAGGAATGCATAATAGTCTCAGCACTTAAGGGATTAAGGATGGCCGCCGAGCAATAGCCTTGTGTCTATAGTCCTTCTTTACTTTCTGTAGTGGTCGATCAGAGTCGTGGTGCCGTGGAAGATCTGTGGCATAAGACAGCAGTGTGGAGGAAGAAAGTGGTGGCAGAGGAAGAAAGAGGAAAGACATGTATGTGGAATCTTGACAGCCATCAGGAACTATCGCCATATCTGTGGTTACTGCTACTCCAGGTGTGCTAATATACTAAGTCTCAGCCTTGGATGTATGACCAGTATTTTATATTGTCTATAATAATATAGCCAGTACAAAATGTGTTTGTAATGTATAAACCGATATGGAAGCAGACCTATATCCATGAAGGTTATGGGATTCAGGGCAAATGTCCAACTAGATTGCATTGCCCGGACCATGTTTAAATTAGCGAGCTCAGCTAGAGTTGCTACAATGTAAAGTTTTAACGTGCGAAAATATTGATGAGGGGTGCACTGCTAATTAAAGAATCAGAGAGATTAGCATATGGAGAGCTGATGAACGAGCTTGCTTTATTTAGCCTTCAAAAAATGAGGGTGGCAAGGGAGATGATAGTTGAACATAAATATTTATCAGAAGTAATTAAATTAACAAGATGGGAATGCATAATTGAAGATGATGTATACTTACAGAATGTAATAGTTTCATATAGAAATTAAAATATAGATGTTACATATTATAGTAAGCATCCTAATCAACATAGCGGATTACTGAAATACCTTCATAAATCAGGTTGTAGATAGGTAGGTCTATAAGGCCTACAAAAAAACCATGACAAAGTAATCGACATGTTTAAGAGATTGTTAATTATTCCTTCAAAAACGTAGGGCTTGTAAATGACAACCAATGTGTTAATTTCAATTCTACATTTGTTTATAATGTCTACCGTCTTGATACAGGTATCTGTTGGCTGTAACTGGTAACAAGTAATTTAAACAGTTTAAATTGTGCACTTATAAGGTGCATTATAAGATCCATTCTCTCAAGAGATTAGCTCAGGGGCAATGCGCTCACCTTGGAATCAAGGCGACGCAGAGCAACACAGGTTCGATCCCCACGTCAATGCTCAGGCACCTCTGGGTATTAAAAGCGGTATAAATAACCAATTGTTACAATTGATTATTAGGGCAAGACCTATTTCTGGGCTTTTAAAGAAATGTTCAGTGTTGTATATAAAATATGTATTCACTGAAAAACGCTGTTAAAGGGACGTTATGGCTAAGTTGATGAAAAGAAAACTACTGGGTGGATTTACACCAAATTTACAAAAGCACGCTTTCGGGACCAAGCCACTGCTCCTGCCACAAATTTGGTGAAAATCTGTCTAACTGTTTGGTCTGTAGATGTGAGCTAAATTTATTTTCCATTGTGCCTATGGAAAAAAGAGAAGTTTTGAGACCCCCTACAACTTTGCCCCCCTTGACGAAACCTCACCAAACTTTCCAGAAATATTCAGACTGGGTCATATACCTTTTTTGCAAAGTTTGGTAAGGATTTGTCCAAAGGGGCAAAGTTATTAGTGGTGACTGTGGATTTTTTTACTAGGATGGGTGTAAATGTTTCCCACAAATGTGCAGGAAGCCCCAAGTTTAGGAAGGGAGGCCGAACCAACCAAGGGCATTTGGGGGCATTCTGCCCCCAAGAAGATTTTATAATAATGGGTTAAAAGGGTAGATTTTACAGCACACTCTCTTTTGTAGGATAACTAAGCCTCCACTGCCGGATTATGCAGGACATTAAAGTAGCTTTGTCCATGTTCAGGAGTTGGAGAGAGAACTCATCTTGGTCTCTTAAAGAACTTTTGGTTAAACTTTGCTTACACTGCTGATGCTCATTCATCTAGTTTCGTTTTGCAAGGATTCAGATATCAGGCTCTTGGATATGTCTCTTAGATCCTTCTCTCCCGATGGGGTGTTTGTTTATGGTTTCCAGTGTACTAAGTCAGTTCCTGCAGGTACTCTATACCCTTTGTTGAAGCAGTAGCCTAGTGTATGTGGGGTTTGATGTCTTAGAGAATATGAAGAAAG
This sequence comes from Ambystoma mexicanum, assembly GCF_040938575.1. NCBI lineage: Eukaryota > Metazoa > Chordata > Amphibia > Caudata > Ambystomatidae > Ambystoma > Ambystoma mexicanum. Next base: position 746,515,406 of record NC_090928.1, read on the forward strand.
TATAGCCAGCTTGAGGGGGTTGGCAGATCAGCCTTGTATTGCCTTGTGTAGACCTCATCTCTGTGTCTTTTCCCACCATGGCTGGATGGGTGCCGTGAGTTATGTTTAATTTTCCATCTTTGGTGCCCATTCCTCTATAGGCGATATGGCTTGCAAGGCTTTTTTTGTTGTTGCTGGGACCAGGCTAGAAGACATTCTGGAAGTGGCTGGCTGGTCTAATGAACAGGCTTTCCATACGTTTTACTGCAGACCTATGGTACATGATGCCTCTTCAGGGATCACTACATTTACATTATTAAAACCCTCTATGCAATCGAGGCAAGTATCCTGCCACCTGTCTTAACCTTCCTGTGTTTACCTCTTAATAGCCAACAATTTCCTTGGCCAGCAATTCTTCTGAAGGAAATTTGGGATTCTTGACTTGGACATCATGTTTGTTGATAATTTTTGCCTTCTTGGTGACTCAGCCGAAGTTGATAGAAGGAATAACAGATGATGGCAACTGAAAAGCCCCTTTTCGATGATGTAGATGGTCTGGGTATCACCTACACTAATTACGCTGATGATACCCAGATCCTCATCCCGCTGACGGGGGACTACAATAAGGATTTGGCCTTTGTAAATAAAGTGTACTTCATCATTCAGGCATGGATGGCATCACACGGTCTATGCCTGAATGATGACAAAACATAACTTCTCATTCTTGGCACTTCTTCTAACCTTACCAAATTAGGCCCAAATTACTCCTCCTTTGTAATCGATAACAACAATATTACAGTAGCCAAAGAGGTCAAAACCCCTGGCTTCTACCTAGATTCTACACTCACTTTCTCAAAACAAGTTAATGCTATGGCATCTGCCACATCATACACCTGCAAACTTATTAGAGCAGCTAAACCCTTCCTCTCATTGTCCAATTGTATTACACTAGCCAGAGCTTTAATACTATCCAAGTTGGATTATTGTAATGCCCTATATGAAGGTTGCAATAAATATATCACCAATAAAATCCAAGTCCTTCAAAACAACGCTCTAAGAGCTGCCTTGTGCATCCCGAAACAAGCACATATCTCGGATACTAGAAGATCTGTCAACTGGCTATCAACTAAAGACAAAATCTTCCTCAAATCTGTCTCCCTGACACATAAGTGCCTCAACCAGGCAGTTCCTCAATATTTAATAACCAGATTTACCAGACCAATCTCCTCCCGCCCATCTAGAAAGGCCAACACTAATCTCCTCCTTGGGCCCAGATTCAAACGCACGATGTCTGGGGGGAATAGCTTCCCTGTCAAAGCAGCTCAATGTTGGAATTCACTACCTCCACCACTTAGGGAGGACCTGCCGTACCTACAATTTAGATCTAAGACTATACACTGGCTTAAGGAACATGATATTTAATATCCTTCTAGGTTGTGCTTTACCATAACTCCTGTAAATTGTGTATACCAATGTCTATTTCTTGCCTATTAGAGGATACATGCTAGATTACTTGTACATACTGTACATCCTGTGTGCTACTTGATTGATTGTCCGTTAATGTCAAGGTGCCTCCAGCAATGTAACCGCTGCTGGACCCACCTTTTGCTGCTATGTAACTAAGTTTCACAATCCTCTTGCTACTTTTGCGCCTTGCTACCCTTTGGGTTAGGTGCGCACTATAAATAAACAATACAATACAATACAATACAATACAAAAGAGGGCATTAGAGGCGTTAAGAGAGATGGAATGATCAGCTGGTGGAAAAGGATGGCCAGTGCAAGAACAGGATGCACAATGAATGATGCTTGGTGATAAAGGAATCATATCACAAAAAATGACCATTGAGTATACCATGATAATCACTGAGGTGGCCAGTAAGGGGGCCATAGAAACCAGTGACGGTCAGTGAATGAGAGATGGTGTTCAGTGAATGTGACAGCAAGCATTTATTTATTTATTTATTGGTCACTTGTTAGGTGCTTAAACAATTAGCAAAACTGTTTTAAAATGCAGGGCAAACAGGGTGGGGACAGGGGAAGGTAGACAATGAATTACAGCAAGGAAAAATAATTGAAATAATAGTACAAAAAAATAATGAGAGTAAAGGGAATGGGAGACAAACCTACCATGCCTTGTGAGTGTTCAGAGCGTGAGTGTTCAGAACGTGCAGGTGCATGGGGGAAGGGGGCAGGGGGTAGGGATAGGTTTGTTTGCTTGTTTGTTTATTTGTAATGCACGCCAGACCCAAGGGTATCAGGGCGCAGAATAACAGGAAGACAAATTAATACTTACAGCTTGTTGTTACACAGATTACAGAGGAAATATACAGGAATTTACAAGTGAAATACAATGAAGAATTATGTGCTAGCTAATTATATACAATTATATACAACATCTATGTACAATTAGGTCAGGTAGGTGAAATCATGAGGCATAGGAGAAGAGGGTCTGTCAGTGGGTGAGTTAGTGATCTTTATCTCTGAGCTATTTAATGGTATTGTGTTTGAGGTTCAAAAAGGTTTGATCTGCCCTCAAGGGGGATCGGGGGGAGGGGAATTCCATAGTTGCGCTGCTTTGACCGAGAAGCTACTAACACCGTCTTTTGTCAATTTAACCCTAGGTACGATTAGACAGTCTGCATTCATAGTCCTGGTGGGACGGTTAGATATTTTTCTGTTGGGACGGTTAGATATTTTTCTGTTGATTCTATCCACAAGGTATCGGGTGCAGCATTGTTCAGGCATTTATGGGTCAGTGAAGCGGTATTGAGCACGATTTTGTCACTGGTGGACAGCCATTTGTTCTGTCTTCTGGCCTCTGAGATATGCTCTCATCTGGTGATGCCTTGTGCCGTTCTCAGAGCATTGTTCTGGAGGATCTGGATTCTATTAATAGTATGCTTACAGGCAAGGTAGAGGTTGGTGCTTTGATGCTCACAGAGAAGAGCCCAGGGTAAGTGGTAAGAGGAGAAGAATGTAAGTGCAACCACCCATGGGTAGGGTGAGCCCAAGTAAGTGCTGCAGAAAGACAGTGGCTAGGATGAGAGATGTGGGGGGGTCAAGGCTCTGAGGACACATAAGGGCCCTGCAAATCAGTCATGCTTCTGTAAGATTAGCAGGGAAGAGAGGAGGAGAAGGAAGAGGTAAAGAGAATGGTCTTGAGGCGTTTCCTGAACTTAAGGAGGTCATGCTCAAGACGCAGAGGGAGAGGGAGGCTGTTCCACAGAACGGAGCCAGCCGAGAAAGTGATCGCCCACCAGCTCTCTGTTTAGCAAAGCGCTTAACACGAAGGGTTTGGTGCCAGAGGAATGGAGGAGTCTAGAAGCGGGGTATTTGGTCAGGAAGCATTGAAGATAGAGTGGTCTCCGGGCCCAGATAGCCTTGTGGATGATACAGAGGGATTTGAATGTAATCCATGCTGAAACTGTGAGCCAATGAAGGCTTTTAGGGCAGGAGAGAGGTGGTCCCTGGGCTTGAGGCAAAGGATAAGTCTTGCTGCCCTATTCTGAGTTGAGCATGGAATGAGGTTGAGTAGATGAGGTAAATGTGGAAGTAGGAAAAGAAAAAGGCAAGCTAAACAGTGATTGGGGAACTGAAAAAAAGGGGCAGGAGCATGATGAAATGTGAATTAGGCATTGAGACTGGTGGGCAGCATGGTTTGAGCAGTGAATGAGTTGTCAGAGGTTGTCAGAGGGAAAGGGTGAGCAGGTAATATGGTAGGCAGATTAGTGACATAGGCAAGCTGAGCTGTAAATGGAGCAGGATGTGCAGTAAATAGGGTACATTAGACAGTGAATGAAACATGACACAGTGAATGCTAAAGTGAGATCAAGATAGGGGGTAGGGCTTGTATTGCATGGACAGTGATCAGTGAATGATGTAGGTTGACCAGTTGGTGGAGCAGTGTGGCCAGAGTATGCCTTAAATATTCTGCTCTCAATAAAACACATTCTATATGTGCCAGACATTGGAATGCTAACAGAAATTTGGTGCAGCATTCTGGGTCCACCCTGGCTTCTCCGATCGTGACATTGGAGGTCGGGGGTTTGGGCATGAGACAGTGTCCAGTTCCTGTAGGCCTGGCAGGAGGCCCCCTCAAAATCAGATGATAATATGTTTACAGTAAACGAAGGGCTGAGCAACGTGCGGATGGTGCGCGAGGCTCATGATGATGAAGTTTTCGCGGCCACGCACGGGAAATTAAAAGTCCTCGCCATTCCAGTCTCGGAGGTGGGTGGAGGCTCAGGGAATGGGCAAGCCCCTCATGAATACGAGAGACGTCGCAACTCGATGGACGTTGCAAATAACATCCTAGCCAATCTTATTTTAATGAACAAGGCTCATAGCACTGTAGGGAAGGACTTTTCCGTCCAGGGTGGCCAATTGCAAAAGTCTACTCATAAACAGCATAATGAGCAGCTTATTGGCTCAAATAAAGACATATGGTCTAACGTCTCATATAAACAGAGGAAATCGCCGGTGAGCGACCCAAAGGAGAGCAGAAGCCCAACTTCTTTGAATGACATGTCTTTTAACCAGATACATTCTCAAAAAAGTGCAACTAACCTCAAACAGGCGCAGTTGAACTCAACACATCTGAGCACTCGATCTGTACTGCACCCCAGCTCTATTATATCAGGGTCATGCAATCTGTCTGACTCTTCATTTTTTGAGCGCCCCTTTCCCAAAATAAGGAGGCGAAGAGTCTGTAGGTCTGTCAAACCAACGAAGCGTGCCTCTGATGCTAACTCGCTGGAGTCCAAGAATCTGGGGTTATCCTCTGAGTTGCCCTCTGCCTTAATCTCATCAATAGCAATTTCTCTGGCCCCCTACATGAAACTTTATGAAAATCTGAATGATTCTTTGAAAGATCTTACGACATTGACCGCTTTACTGAATTCAAAAGTGACTCATGTGGAACAAATATGTGGCCAGTCCTTAGGAAAGGTGCTTGAGGTATTGAAAACTCTGGACACTTCACTGCAATCATCACGTGAGCAAAAGAGAAATGATGCAATCGATAAAAAATTGCTTGCAGATGTTGCGCGTGAAGCGTTGGCCATATTTCAAAACACTAACATCTTAGGACGATCTACAAAGCAACTCACGGTTGGGTCCTTAGAACCTACGCCAAAAATGGCGACAGTTCCACTAGGTGGTGATCCTGGTGGAACAGAAAATGTGGCCTATATTCCTGAAGAGGTGCAACGTTTACCACAGGATAATATTATTGATCTCTCGAGCGACAAAAGTTCAGATATAGTGACCCACACTGATCCAGCCAGGTCGGGTTCAACATCCAACTTACAGGTGGAAATTCATAGCTCTGCTAAGGAGTGTGATCAAATAGACGATATCTCCTTTAATACAGCCTTTGAACAAGCAAGAGCTTGTAAACAACAACTAGCCATTGAGGAGCAAATTCCTACTACATCAGCGTTGGAAACTCCCGTACATTAGGAGAACAAGGAGCCAATGAGCACCCACGGAGAAGAAAAACGTAAAATATTCTACATCTTTGGTGGAACGCCAAATAGCTCAAAACTGGCGGAACCAAAACTCAAAGTTGCAAATTCTACAAAAAAAAACAAAAACATGCCGGCTAAGAGAGGTCGCACAAACACAGGAGTGAGAAAATTCTTAAGTAACATTAAAATTGTTCAAATTGTGACGGAAAACTGTAAGAAAGCTGAATCAACGACAACCAAAGTGGCACAACCTATAAAAGGCATCAACCAGCAATCACGGGATGAGAATGAAGAGGCGCTAAAGAGCATTCCAGAAGAGCTCCTAAATATGTCAATTTATGATGAGACATATGTACTGGAGGCGGCTCCATCTGGCACGCAGAGGCCGCTAAACGAATGTGTAGACACTTCAGACCTTCAACGCTCTGACTTTGTGACCTCTCCCACCGGAAGTACACAAAGACCTCTGAGTATTAACATGGGAAGTAAAGCTCCGCTAGGCGCAGCTCAACCGAATCTGTTAATGGCAGCTCAGGAGCTCAAGGCGATGGAGACTCCCACCGTAAGTACACAAAGACCTCAAAGTATTAACATGGGAACTAAAGCTCCTCTCGGCGCAGCTCAACCAAATCTGTTAATGGCAGCTCAGGAGCTCAAGGCGATGGAGACTCCAGCACGGCTGAACAAGAGTCCAAGAAAGGCTGATCGAGAAACCTCCCCATTAATTGCTCGAGACAAATTCAGAATTTGTCGGCTTTTCAACGAACCAGAAAATTCGACAATAGATCTAACTGTCCCGACAAGTCCACCATTTGTGACTATGCACGATAAAAGATTGAAATTGTGCGCTAAACAAGAAGGCTTAAATGTTACTGCTTTGAATGAATCCAGCCTGGACACACTGGGAAAAGTCGACTTGGAGGTCGGCTACGCCCCCGGATTCAAAGAGCGAGCTGGAGAGACCTTAAAATTCGATGAGATCGATAAACCATCACATGTAAAAGCCTATTCTAGCGAGATTGGTCGAGAAAGGAACAAAGAGCAAATGATAAAAGCTAAAGGAGCAACGCCGGTCTTTAAATTATTGATCGAGAGGCTGGATTCTGTGGATAAGCTGATTGTAAAGCGTGCTAGCATCATTCATTTATTTGACTTGATCACAAGTCTACGTGCTATTAAGTCAAGTGATGTTAAGATTGTTGAATTTCCAAACGAAAATCGGAACGATAAGGTAATTCTCCATGTGACCTTGTCATTAATAGCCAAATCTATCATGGAAGCGAATGTTGCTCTGTTCTCACTGGGGTTCGAAGTTTACGAGCTGGCAGCACAGAGGGCGAATCACCCAGAAAGTTTTGAAAGAAGTAATGGCGAAATCTGAAAATGCCTACAACAAACCACTACACTACGACGACATAACAAGACAGCAGAGATCTGTATGGAGAACAACAAGGCTGGAGGAAAAGCTAACAGCCTCGATACCAGAACAACGGGTGTTGAGATAAAACAGGCTGAAAAAGAGGATCCTACTTTTAGAAATGCGAGCATTCTACAGGCATCAAAATCAAGCATAAGAATCACGATAAGTGGAGGTCAAAACTGCAGACAAATACCAGCCAACGATATCAAGAGCCTGAGTCCCAAGATCACCAACTGCGAGTGGGGTTGGGTAGCAACAACGATCAACACAAAAATTCAACAATAATGCCAGGAAGTTCCGGGCTCAGGTAAGTGCTTAATGGCCTCGTTGAACACCCGAGGTTTCATGCACCTTTTCAACACGAATTGGTTAGAAGGATTATCTAATGTGTGTCTGCAAGAGACATGGCTAAGCGAGGGTCCCCTTGCAAGTGATTACGAAGTGGCACTTAATCCAGCTATGAAGTTAGAAAAAGGACGCCCGATGGCGGGGTTATTAACTTTAGTTAAGAAGAACTTGGGCTATAGGGTTAGTGAGTCGATCAACCACTCCCCCTTCATACAGGAAATCACGATCACAAATGACAGGGGTTGCTCCAAAGATCCAGACGAGATGATTCTTCTAAACGTGTACTGGAACCATCTGAGGGCAGGGGCACAAGAATTTGTAGATCAAATCACCGAGATTCTTGATTCCCTGTTTGTGCTTAAGGAGCACGCAAATATTTTGATTTGTGGGGACCTGAACATCGACCTTTTCAACGCTACTACCAAAAAAATAAAGGTGTTGAGCAATAGCTGGTTGGAGGAAATGAAAACCAGAGAAATGCAAATGCTAAACGGAAACACGATTGGAGACTTGAAACCGACAGCAACATGGCATCGAGCCGAGACCAAATCCATAATCGACTACATATTTGTATCCAGAAATCTACATGCTCGAATAAAGTACTTCAAAGTTAGGAGCCAAACGAACAGTGATCACAATATGCTGCTAACAAGCCTCATTATGAAACCAAAAGAGGACCTTTCGTGGTGGAAACATAAGATCCGAGTCACATCTAATAGGGTTAGACTTCGGCTGGAGTCGCACGAGGTGGCTAAGTTGGCAACAGCCTATTGTCAGCACAGCACCGAAACAGACTATGCACACCTACTGCTCGACTTCAAAAGCAAACATGTTGGGCTTAAACATCCAAATATGGTGCGCAAGCATTGTTTTGACCAGGAGATACAGATCCAAAAAAGACAGTTGAGACAAGTGATCTGACATGCCAGATTGGGAGACCAGTGTTTCCGAAAAGAGGCTATTAGAATGGCAAAATAGAAGTATAAAAACTGGTTAAAGGCCCACAAACATATGACCATCCAAAATGACGCAGAATCAATGTTGATGGCACTGAAGAATAAAAATTCAGGAGATTTCTGGAAGATCATCAACACCATGCAGGCTCCACAAAAGGCCCTGCAAGTGTGTTTGGTGTTGGAGAAGGACTGGATCGCCCACTTTGAAGAGCTATATAAGGGCCAGGATGGCGACGCTCCGATGTTTCCACCTCGATCAATCAATTATTGTAAGGAGGACATCATATCGATAATTGCAAATCAAACAGTTCGAGAGCACCTGGCCCGGACGGGTTAACCAATTATACTATCAAACAACATCCCGAGATATGGGCAGAGTTGTGTGTAACCCTATTTAAAAGAATAAACAACACGGGAATATCCCCTGAATCATGGAAATCAGTGGTCATAGTACCAATATTTAAAAAAGGAGACCGATCGAACCCAGGTAATTATCGACCAGTGGCTCTTTTGGATGTCCTGGGCAAGATTTACGCGACTATCTTGCAACAAAAATTGGTAGCATGGGCGGTTGAAACAGGGCACGTTGATGCCCGCCAGGCTGGATTTGTAAAACAGGTGGGCTGTTCTCTAAATCTACTACTGCTCAACCTGTTAAAAATGGAGGCCTTGAGATCAAATATTGTCATCTACTTGGCCTTTATTGACTTTTCTAGTGCATTTGACACTGTTGACCCCGACTTGCTATGGTCAAAATTGCGCCGGTGGGGTTGTCCAGAAGATCTAGTAGCGGCAATACAGGAGCTCCACACAGACACCTCAATCAAAATTCGACTTGACCAAAGAGGGTCTTTGTCAACCACAATCAAGACGCACAAGGGAGTCAAGCAAAGGTGCCCGCTTGCCGCTTCAATATTTAGTCTGTACATATCAGACTTGGGATACTCATTAGATGCAGTGACCTCTTATCCTCCAAAAGTGAACAATGCGCACGTAAGCTGGCTTCTATATGCCGACGATCTGGTGATCATGGATCCAACACCGGTCGGCTTGCAACGTAAATTAGACGCAATTCAAGTCTATGTTGGTGAGAATCGCTTGTTGATCAATGCAAAGAAAAGCGCAGTCCTAATATTCAAAAACCTAAAGGGGCAACATCAATGAAAGTAAAAAATCTTAAATGGTACATGAGTGGGATTCAAATGACGATATCACACAAAGTCAAATATTTGGGAATGGTGTTAAGTTCCTGCATTAATGATGCCCCGTGCGTGGCAGACACGAAAAGGAAATGCACCCAGTTAGCAAATCAAGCTCTGCTAATGAAAAAGAAATATGGGAAATTCTCTTTGGAACCGGTGCGGATGTTCTATCAGCAAAAAGTCATGCCGGCACTGATCTATGGAGCGGAAAATGCTCTGGGATGCTCCCATGAATTGTGGTCCTCTATGGAGAACCAATTCTGGTCAAAGGTGTTGGGTCTCCCCAGAGGGACTTTGTCCTCGTGTATCAGATATGAGTTATCCCTGATTTCACTGCATGCAAGGATTGTGTGGAGCTTACTGGCCCTATCGTGAGAAAACATCTTGCAATTTGAACTTCTTCAAAGCGCAACGTCGCAAGGTCCGAACCTGGTGGCTTTATGGATGCACAGATGCGAAAGCTTACTAGTAGAATTCGACATCAAGCCCAATTTACTCCATGAAAATCCAGTCGCTGCTAAAAACGAAAATTTGGCGCTTGGACTGGGAGAAAACTTGTTCTGAAAGATCGACGGCAAAGCTGATGTCGAATGCTCCTTTGGAAGTCCGCCCCTTTAACACGCCTCAAGGTTACATCAATTTGTTCCTGGAACCAAATGCACAAAGACGTTTTATGTTATTTCGTTTAAATCTGTTTAAAACGAAAGAACGGCTACAAAAATGGAAATGCAACAAAAACATAAACCTCAGATGTAGATTTTGTACCAAAGTACCCGAGACGCTGAAACATCTAGTGTTGTTTTGTAATAGCTTTCGGGACAACAGAACATTGCTTTTGGGACCTTGGGGGGCCAATCACCCTTCATTGTGTGCAGAAGAATGGTGGGATCATATGTTTAACGGTACGGACCAAAAACTGTTATTTCCGCTGACACAATTTCTAGCAATAATTGAACACCAGCTGAATATGGTTGTTGATGATTTGGAAATGTATAAAGGGCCATTGTCCATCTTGAAAGCTGATGAACTGGGAGAAAGTTAGATGGCGATGGCGATCCCGAATGAAGTATTTTGAGGAACGTTGATGTATGTAAGACATTTTTTGAAGGTTTGTAAAAACCATATAAAAATAATTTAAAAAAAAAATAGTATGCTTACAGGCAAGGTAGAGGTTGGTGCTTTGATGCTCACAGAGAAGAGCCCAGGGTAAGCGGTAAGAGGAGAAGAATGTAAGTGCAACCACCCATGGGTAGGGTGAGCCCAAGTAAGTGCTGCAGAAAGACAGTGGCTAGGATGAGAGATGTGGGGGGTGGGTCAAGGCTCTGAGGACACATAAGGGCCCTGCAAATCAGTCATGCTTCTGTAAGATTAGCAGGGAAGAGAGGAGGAGAAGGAAGAGGTAAAGAGAAAGGTCTTGAGGCTTTTCCTGAACTTAAGGAGGTCATGCTCAAGACACAGAGGGAGAGGGAGGCTGTTCCACAGAAGGGAGCCAGCCGAGAAAGTGATCGCCCACCAGCTCTCTGTTTAGCAAAGCGCTTAACACGAAGGGAGTTGGTGCCAGAGGAATGGAGGAGTCTAGAAGCGGGGTATTTGGTCAGGAAGCATTGAAGATAGAGTGGTCTCCGGGCCCAGATAGCCTTGTGGATGATACAGAGGGATTTGAATGTAATCCATGCTGAAACTCTGAGCCAATGAAGGCTTTTTAGGGCCGGAGAGAGGTGGTCCCTGGGGTTGAGTCCAAGGATATGTCTTGCTGTCCTATTTCTGAGTTGAGCATGGAATGAGGTTGAGTAGATGAGGTAAATGTGGAAGTAGGAAAAGAAAAAGGCAAGCTAAACAGTGATTGGGGAACTGAAAAAAAGGGGCAGGAGTATGATGAAATGTGAATTAGGCATTGAGACTGGTGGGCAGCATGGTTTGAGCAGTGAATGAGTTGGCAGAGGTTGTCAGAGGGAAAGGGTGAGCAGGTAATATGGTAGGCAGATTGGTGACATAGGCAAGCTGAGCTGTAAATGGAGCAGGATGTGCAGTAAATAGGGTACATTAGACAGTGAATGAAACATGACACAGTGAATGCTAAAGTGGGATCAGGATAGGGGGTAGGGCTTGTATTGCATGGACAGTGATCAGTGAATGATGTAGGTTGACCAGTTGGTGGAGCAGTGTGGCCAGAGTATGCCTTAAATATTCTGCTCTCAATAAAACACATTCTATATGTGCCAGACATTGAAATGCTAACAGAAATGTGGCTTCTGGGAAATAATAGTAGAAAAGTATTATTAATTATTTTGAATATTATGTTAATCCATGAATACATCTCTTAGTTTTATCATATCATCATATTGCTATTGACAGAATACATGCAGGGAAAATGTGTGTAGCCATTGCTTTCCTGGTTAGTCCTTTGGGATATTGTGGATGCCTGTTCTCAACTCCCACAAATGTATTTGTTTGCATTTTCTCCTCCCCTTCTAAGATGCTGACGGCAGTCTGAATCATTCTCTTGGTATTTATTGGCCTGCCATCTTCAGCTGAACTCATGCACTGCTTTTCAGTGTTCAGTTCCCTTACCTGCACAGTAGGCACGCCAGTGGCAAGTCTGTCTGTGCCCATCCAGCACCAGGCAGTTTTATGGGGCAATGTACGGCTCCTTCATCAGCATATAGGATCCGTGATCACTCAATATTTTCAGAACAATCTGTTGAATCTAAAGGACTAGTCGGACAGCCCAACTTGATGTCAAGTCTTTGCTTTCTTCACAAAGGTATTTCGCATCCCAAGAAACTCTCCTATTTCTCTATTGCTCTCTGCCCAAACTTTCCCTATGCTGTTGTTCCTCCATTTTTCCCTCTCAGCTCGTCCTCTCTTGATGCATCTTCTCCATACTATCCACGGTGTTTTCTCTCTGGCGTCTTAATCAATATGTGTTTCTATTCTGGCCACTTCTCTGAGGTTCTTGACGTTATTATGGACCCTGACCTCCTCTTCACAACCAAGGCTCGGCTTAATGAGATCTCAGACCCTGGCAAACGGTGGTGGGCCCCTTTATGCAGCCCACCCAAGCAGCAGAGGTGTTGGCATTGGATTTATTTTTAAATGTTCGCCTCAGCCCTTAAATATCTCAATCGCTAGTCCTATGTGCTGTGAATGTCTCCAAAACAAGATCACTCTTTCTAAAGGCGTCAGGGTCTTTTTAGCTGTGGTGTATCATCGTTCACCTGCTAATGGTTTCATGTTTGTCAAGAAACGACTTCTGTCCCTTCTCACAGAGACACTCTTTATTGTTCACCCTCTCTTCCTACTTGTGACAGTGGCTCAAAACTCCACACCCTTAATGAACATCTAAAACCTGTGCTCAATATCTTGTTGATATGAAATCTTGCAGAGTCTGGCCCTTCCATTTCCCATCTAAATGGTTTACACCAGCTTTCGAAGCTGAGAAGATTTGCACGAGAGTGTTCGAACATTAATGGAGACGTTCCTACTCAAAGGTCTATGCCCTCTATTTAACCCAAGCTAAAAAAGTATAGGAAAGCAATCTCACTTGTGAAAAAGACTTCTTCTTGCATCGGAATGATACTGCTGTAAATGAACAAAAAACACTATTTGCTAGGTACCAGAAGCTTTCCGAGCCGAAAGCCAGCTTCTCAGAAACTAGCTGAGCAACGGGCAGGCTTTTTTTTCTGACAAGTTCCAATCTATCCGTAATCTTTTTTCTTTATCTTCAGCTCTCTCTTCCTTACCTCCTCCTCCTTCAGGTGGTACTTCGTTTTTTGAACATTTTCTTCACATTGACACCCCCCCTCACTTCCCTGATGAGGTGAAACTGCTCTCAGCTGCCAGATCAGGCTCTCCTCTTGACATCCACCCTCTAAAAATTATGAAACTCATTCTTGAGACTACTTGCCGCTTTTGCTTCGAATTCATATATGTTCCCTCTCGCCTGGTGCTGTTCCTTTCTTCTTTAATTACACTTCTTCTAAAAATAAATATGCCCAGGACTTCCTAGTTAGTAATAGTTGCTACTCTATCTCGTTACTCCCAGGCCTCCTAAAAGCCTTGAATCTTTCTTCCCTTCGCATCTTTATCATTGGGTAGAGGAGCCCTGTCTTCTTCATCATTCCCAGGCTGGGGTTCGCTTGGTCACAGCTCTGAAACTGCCACTGTAGTTGTGACTGACAAGCACCACACTCAGGCAAACTATGAAGGTGTTGTAGTGCTGGTATTATTAGATCTACCGCGAGCGTATTCCATCCAGTGGCCCACCTCCTTTTTCCCCCAGATAGAAATAGCCAAGTGTCCACTTCCCCTCCTCCTGTCATCCCTTTCCCTGTTGGCTCTGTGAGGGATTCTCCTCTCTGGCCCAGCGCTATGGGGCCTCTTATTTTTCCTTCTATTGTGGTTAAGAACCTTGGCATTTGTATCCACCAGGAACTCACCCTCAGTCCTCAGATCAAAAGAATAGGTTTGTCCTGCTTCTTTCAGTTTAAGGTCTTGAGACATATCTCACCCTAGTTAACCCATTACTGCCGTACTACTACACGTGTTACTGCCACTGTACAGTTACATCTGGACGACTGCAGTGCAAACTACTTCCTGCATATTTCATTCATCAACTACAGATTATTCTGAATGCAGCAGCACAGCTGATTTATTCCTTAAACCTTCATTATCACATTTCTCCTTTGCTGCCTATCAAACAGCGGATCACTTAGGCATTTCGACATCTGACTCATCAATGTGTTGATGGGTTTGACCCCGGTTTCTCCATAGGCGCAACCACCAGCGAGGTTAAGGGTGTCCTGACCCCTCAAAATATGCATCAAGCCCTTCCTTTCTCCCCAAAATATTTGACCCTGCCCCTGTTCCTTTTCAGAACTGTAGAAGGAAATCCATACATACTCTACCAATGAACAGCCACAGCCCGAGCCACAACTCTAAAGCAAATGCTGTCCGAATGAGTACATATGAGTAAATATGCCTCATTGATTGTATACAGTTTACTGTTGGGGTGAGTTTTGTGGCAGATGGAATGAGCACCAAGCTCAGTGTGCACTATGTGATCAAAGGAATTTTAGCATAAATCACTATTACAGACATATTTGTCATATATATAACAATCTGTTGTCCTTCTTACGTTCCCAAAATGCTCTATGATTTTACGCAAAGTAGCCAGGTGCAATTTTTTACCTCCCCTTTCTGATGGATGATTAATTGATTAATTTACAGAATGAGTGTAATTTACTTACTGGGACATAAGTGGTGCAGTAAAATCAGTGTAAATTGGGACTTAAAAGGCTTACGCCAGACTTTGCACTTGTTGAAAATCTATTACGGTGAGAATGGGAGACAGGAGGCGAAATCCATTTTTCCTTCTCATTTCTTCTCAGTCCGCAAAACCATCTAGTTTTATTCTGGTGTGACATTTTAATGCAGACATAAAACTAATTGATCCCTATTGAATCCACCTTCTAAAGCAGGCAGATTGCATTCTATTGTAAATGCCATCTGCAAAGGATAATTTGCACTAGGTTTTTGTATTGTTTACGAAACAAAGATTAAAATGAAAGAGTAAAGGTGATTTCGACTATACTTCCTTTGCATTCCGTTTTTTAAAAGTGGAAAATTGCATGGCAGAAACCCACCAGCATGTAAGTGCTAACGTTGGTGGTCCCCTGCATGTAATTACTTTAAAAACAAATGAGGCTGGAAAATTGAATTATTGAATTTTTACATTAACAGGCCGATTCATGGAATAATTAGCGCGGCGCAAGTGGGCATAAACGTGCGAATCGCAGTGGAATAGCGAAAATCGCAGTGAACGTGCGAAAATCGCACGAAAAGCAGCGCACGTCGATTCATGGAAGGCCGTGCGCGAGAAAACCAGCGGATGTGCGATAAAAAGTGCGCGGCGCACGTTAGCGCACAGGCCATCTAACAGCGTGCGCCAGGTCACAGCGAAAATCGCACAGGCCACAGCGAAAATCGCACATAGCGCGGCGCACGCAATAAAAGTAGGCGGAACACGGGCGTAACACTCGGAATGGGGAACAACTTGCCAAAACGTGGGCGTCACGGGGGAAGTACAGGGCACAAGTGCGCGGAACGCCCACACGCTCGCCTACAACACGTATTCATGGAATAGAATAGGGGAAAAAAGCGCACGCTCAAACCAGCGCACAGGCACAAACACGACCGCCACAAGAAAGGAGGCGGTAGCGTCTCTGCGGCTGTAAGAAATGTGCGCCAAAAGGTGCGCCAACAAATAGCACCTATATACTGCCATGATGAATGTCCCATACTGTGGCCCTCCAGGAAAAATGACGTGCAAAGGGGTACCCACAAACACGGACACCCGCTGACAAAAAATACGTGTGCATGTATACCGGGGTGCGCGGGAAGTGTCACACGCGATTTGCAGGGTACGTGCATCACAGGGGTTCGCGTGAAGTTATTCACGCGATCGGGCCTGGGGGAGCGGGCTACGTGTATTACAGGGGTTCGCGTGAAGTTCCACACGCGATCGGGCCTGGGGGAGCGGGCTTCGTGTATTACAGGGGTTCGCGTGAAGTTCCTCACGCGATCGGGCCTGGGGGAGCGGGCTACGTGTATAACAGGGGTTCGCGTGAAGTTCCTCACGCGATCGGGCCTGGGGGAGCGGGCTACGTGTATTACAGGGGTTCGCGTGAAGTTCCTCACGCGATCGGGCCTGGGGGAGCGGGCTTCGTGTATTACAGGGGTTCGCGTGAAGTTCCACACGCGATCGGGCCTGGGGGAGCGTGCTACGTATATTTCAGGGGTTCGCGTGAAGTTTCACACGCGAATAGCCTGGGCGCGTGAATTTGAGGGGTGCGCGGGAAGTTCCTCACGCGATCGGGCCTGGGGGAGCGGGCTACGTGTATTACAGGGGTTCGCGGGAAGTTCCACACGCGAATAGCCTGGGCGCGTGTATTTCAGGGGTTCGCGGGAAGTTCCACACGCGAATAGCCTGGGCGCGTGTATTTCAGGGGTGCGCGGGAAGTTCCACACGCGAATAGCCTGGGCGCGTGTATTTCAGGGGTGCGCGGGAAGTTCCACACGCGAATAGCCTGGGCGCGTGAATTTGAGGGGTGCGCGGGAAGTTCCACACGCGAATAGCCTGGGCGCGTGTATTTCAGGGGTTCGCGGGAAGTTCCACACGCGAATAGCCTGGGCGCGTGTATTTCAGGGGTTCGCGGGAAGTTCCACACGCGAATAGCCTGGGCGCGTGTATTTCAGGGGTGCGCGGGAAGTTCCACACGCGAATAGCCTGGGGGCGTGTATTTCAGGGGTGCGCGGGAAGTTCCACACGCGAATAGCCTGGGCGCGTGTATTTCAGGGGTGCGCGGGAAGTTCCACACGCGAATAGCCTGGGCGCGTGAATTTGAGGGGTGCGCGGGAAGTTCCACACGCGAATAGCCTGGGCGCGTGTATTTCAGGGGTGCGCGGGAAGTTCCACATGTGATTTGACAGTGTGGCTCCTCCCAGGTGTACCCTGTACACCCTCCACGGCCCCTGCAGGCAGCCCACACCACAGGGGACTACCCTGCATCCCTGGTCATGTCCCGCAGGCAGCCCACCCAACATGGGCATGCCCCCCAGCAAAGGCACATGTCTCCTTGAACTAATGAACACCAACACATGTCCCCTTGCACCCCCACCCCCCAGCACTGTGGGGCACCTGCCAGCAGGCCCCCACCCATGTCCAACTCATGTCTCCCACCACCCCCAAACCCCAGCCACCAGGGTCACCCTCCACCAGGGCCCCACTCATGTCTCCCACCACCCCCACCCCCCAGCACTGTGGGGCACCTGCCAGCAGGCCCCCACCCATGTCCAACTCATGTCTCCCACCACCCCCAAACCCCAGCCACCAGGGTCACCCTCCACCAGGGCCCCACTCATGTCTCCCACCACCCCCACCCCCCAGCACTGTGGGGCACCTGCCAGCAGGCCCCCACCCATGTCCAACTCATGTCTCCCACCACCCCCAAACCCCAGCCACCAGGGTCACCCTCCACCAGGGCCCCACTCATGTCTCCCACCACCCCCACCCCCCAGCACTGTGGGGCACCTGCCAGCAGGCCCCCACCCATGTCCAACTCATGTTCCCCACCCCCCCACCCCCCAGCAGTGCAGGGGCACCCTCCACCAGGCCCCCACCCATGTCTCCCACCCCACAGCAGTGCAGGGGCACCCTCCACCAGGCCCCCACCCATGTCTGCCACCCTCCCACCCCCCAGCAGTGCAGGGGCACCCTCCACCAGGCCCCACCCATGTCTCCCACCACCCCCACCCCCCAGCAGTGCAGGGGCACCTGCCAGCAGGCCCCCACCCATGTTCCCCACCCCCCCACCCCCCAGCACTGTGGGGCACCTGCTAGCAGGCCCCCACCCATGTCTCCCACCCCCCCACCCCTCAGCACTGTGGGGCACCTGCCAGCAGGCTCCCACCCATGTCCAACTCATGTTCCCCACCCCCCCAACCCCCCAGCACTGTGGGGCACCTGCCAGCAGGCCCCCACCCATGTCTCCCACCCCCCACCCCCCAGCAGTGCAGGGGCACCCACCACCAGGCCCCCACCCATGTCCAACTCATGTTCCCCACCCCTCCCACCCCCCAGCACTGTGGGGCACCTGCCAGCAGGCCCCCACCCATGTCTCCCACCCCCCCACCCCCCAGCAGTGCAGGGGCACCCACCACCAGGCCCCCACCCATGTCCAACTCATGTTCCTCACCCCCCCACCCCCCAGCACTGTGGGGCACCTGCCAGCAGGCCCCCACCCATGTCCAACTCATGTTCCCCACCCCCCACACCCCCCAGCACTGTGGGGCACCTGCCAGCAGGCCCCCACCCATGTCTCCCACCCCCCGACCCCCCAGCACTCTGGGGCACCTGCCAGCAGGCCCCCACCCATGTTTCCCACCCCCCCACCCCCCAGCAGTGCAGGGGCACCCTCCCCCAGGCCCCCATCCATGTCTCCCACCCCCCAACCCCCCAGCAGTGCAGGGGCACCCTCCACCAGGCTCCCACCCATGTCTCCCACCCCCCCTCACCCCTCAGCACTGTGGGGCACCTGCCAGCAGGCCCCCACCCATGTCCAACTCATGTTCCCCACCCCCCCACCCCCCAGCAGTGCAGGGGCACCCTCCACCAGGCCCCCACCCATGTCTCCCACCCCACAGCAGTGCAGGGGCACCCTCCACCAGGCCCCCACCCATGTCTGCCACCCTCCCACCCCCCAGCAGTGCAGGGGCACCCTCCACCAGGCCCCACCCATGTCTCCCACCACCCCCACCCCCCAGCAGTGCAGGGGCACCTGCCAGCAGGCCCCCACCCATGTTCCCCACCCCCCCACCCCCCAGCACTGTGGGGCACCTGCTAGCAGGCCCCCACCCATGTCTCCCACCCCCCCACCCCCCAGCACTGTGGGGCACCTGCCAGCAGGCTCCCACCCATGTCCAACTCATGTTCCCCACCCCCCCAACCCCCCAGCACTGTGGGGCACCTGCCAGCAGGCCCCCACCCATGTCTCCCACCCCCCACCCCCCAGCAGTGCAGGGGCACCCACCACCAGGCCCCCACCCATGTCCAACTCATGTTCCCCACCCCTCCCACCCCCCAGCACTGTGGGGCACCTGCCAGCAGGCCCCCACCCATGTCTCCCACCCCCCCACCCCCCAGCAGTGCAGGGGCACCCACCACCAGGCCCCCACCCATGTCCAACTCATGTTCCTCACCCCCCCACCCCCCAGCACTGTGGGGCACCTGCCAGCAGGCCCCCACCCATGTCCAATCCATGCCCCCCTGCACCTGGGTCCCAACATTCCCCAATCATGTCCGTAATGCCCATCCTCCCCTGCCAAAAGGCCCAACCAACTATCACACCCACCCACATATCAAAGCCAATTACATGTTACACCCCCAATGTAAATAATGCAATTTAACACATGTCTGTCACACACAATGGCTGCAAGTGAATGACAAAACACCCAACATGACATGCCTGAAAGCAATGAGATGATACGACACATTGAAGATTAAAAAAATAATATGTATTGAACAGCAAATAAGAAAAAACACAAAGCAAATCAAACAAAACAAGATGAATGTCCAAGAAAAAATTTAGAAAAATTAAAATAAGCCAATCAAGAAGATAATCCTGGGTCCATGAGCCCTACCAAATTAAACCTAACTGACTACTAACTAAAAAGGGAACTATATACAAAAAAGTGGTGCATTGTCCAATCGCAACCCAAAAAAAATTCTAAAAAACAAAGGAAACCTAACCCTAACTATACAACTATATACAAAGGCAGCGGGCTATTCGGACGGCTCACTGGTTGTCGTCATGGGCCAGGGCATCCTCAAACTCCTGGTCAATGGCTTGGAGGCGGGCATGTTCCCTGGCCCCGAGGTCCCGCAGGGATAACGCAGTGTCAAGCTCAAACTCCCTGCGAAGACCCTCGAGGCACTCAGCCCGCCTCAGCGCCCTCCGCATGGAGTCCTCCGCCCTGACCATCGTGAGCCGTTCCTCCTCTGCCCGCTGCCGCTCCGCACCTATCCGCTGGCACAACCTCTCCCACACGGAAGCCACTCCCATTCCAGGGTTCTCCTGCCCTCCGGCCGATGCCTGCACCCCTGATGTTGATGGCCCCGAGCCATGATGCCTCCCACGTTGAGCCTGCTGCTGGCTCTGACGCAACTGCCTGTGCCAGCACGACGGCATCCAGGCTGATGGAAACCACCGACGCCGTCGTGCACGTGCCCTGCCCGATGATGCCGTCACATCCTCCATCTGCTGGGGTCCAGTTGCTCTGGTGTCCACCCCTGCTGGATCTCTGACTCCCGACTGTGGCAGGGATGGGATCCCCACCGAGCTGGCTGCATTGGTCGGGGCAGGTCCACAGGGGGCCCTGGTGGCATCTGGGCTGGAAGACGGCAAGGAGAACGACTGGTGGATAGCCTGCACAGAGGAGGAGAGGGCCGCCACATTGGCCAACACATGCAGGAAACCCCCGAACATGGCCGATCCCAATTGGGCCACGTCGGCACGGTGCACTTCGTGATGACGTGCGTGCTCCTCCCGGGAAGCACGCACGGCATCACGAATCGCAGCCGTGCGCAACGCGACCCCAATCAGGACCTTCTCCGCACGGCCAGGGGTTCCCACGTCCGCAGGTGGAGGGGAGTCAGGTGACATGGACATCCCCTCTACCTGCGGACAGGCCTGGGACGGGGCATCCCTGCTGGTGCATGGTGGTGCACTCACAGGGTCAGGGACAGCGACATGCACAGGCCCCTCCACGGTGACCTGTGCTGCCTCCTGCCCCTGGCCCTGGACTGCACCACTTGCACCAGCAGGGATGCCCCCACCAGGCCCCATGTGTGCCCCAGTGGCGGCCTCCTCCTCCTCTGTGCAAACCACCAACCTGGATGGCTCCTCACCGTCTCCCACCGTAGCAGGCCCCTGTGGGGGCTCACCCACCCCTTCCGCTGCAGCCGTGGGGGCATCCCCGCCGCCTTGCTCCACAGCGCCGTCTCCGCCCTCTTCTTCACTAGCCGCTGCGTAGAGGGAGACAAAGAACACAAGCATCAGGGCACTGTACAATGGTCCCCTAGACAGGAAGCAATAGCAGATGAGCACCACTGTCAAAGTACACTTCCATCATGTCCCTCCACAACACATGGGCCAGTCCAGGCAAAACACACACAGTAACAGGCATGGTGCATGCCATGGACATTTCCATGCATGTCCAATGGACTCTTGAAACATTCAATGATATGTAACTCACATGCATCATGCCTCATGCCCATCACATGCACACACATCACCTCAGTCACATCCATCTGGCCCCAAACACACCAAACACAGCGGATACAAGGGTAATTTTGCTGCTTTACTGAATCTCTGCATTGTCACACACATGTGTCATGCATCCATGGCATGCACAAGTCACAGACACGCAGGTCAGGCACACAGACATGGCTACCATATATGTACCTGGCATCAGCACCCATCCCTCACCCCCACCCATGTTCAGGTACAGAGACTGGCATGCTCTCATGTTCATAATCTGATTAGGGCTCCCCATGCGGCATATCAACACATGCAACAACCATGTGCATCACACATCACTGGTCGCACATGCATTACCATGATGTCCCTGCACACATACATGCATACATGGGCTATGGCACACATACAGGCAAGTATCATAGAACCAGCACACCGCAACATGCCCTGTCTCACACAGTAATGCATGGACACTTACCGCTCAACTCCAGACGGGCCTCCCTCTCAAGGATCTGGGCGTGGAGCGCTGGGCGTACGCGTTCCAGGACCCTCATCTGGATGGTACTCATGCGGCCCCGGCCCCCCTCCACGAGGCGCCGGGCCTTCACAAGGGTCCTGGACCTCAAGTCCTCCCAGCGCTTCTTGATCTTCAGGACGTCGCGAGTTGCCACCCCCTCCGCGTTGATGGCAACCACACAGTCGGCCCAGATCCTCTGCCGTCCTTCCTTGCTGGCGCGGGACGATCCAAAGAGGGCATCATACTGCCCCAGGACATGCTCCACCAGGACACCAACTTCGGTGACAGTGAAGCTGGTGCCCCTCTGCCCCTCTGGCCTGGGGTTGCCACTGGTGCCAGATGTGGAAGTGCCCGACATGGCAACCCCAGAGGCAGGTGTGGGTGGGCAACTGGGTCCTGGGGCTGGGCTGTGGAGCGATGTAATACCAGTCGGGAGTCTTCAGTTCCAGCAGGGGTGGACACAGCAACTGGACCCCTGCAGATGGCTGATGTGCAGGCACCAAATGGCAGGGCACGGTGGCAGCAGGCAGGCAGGCAGCAGCAGATGGCACGTGGGAGGCTGCTCGGGGCACTGGGGGGCAGTAACTCGGCCTTCTGGGCAGGAGCGTGGGCTTCCGTGTGTTTTCGCGTGGCCAGCTTGATACGGAGTGATTTGGCACGTGAAAATCCTGCACGTCAGCGTGAAATCCGAGGAAAGGCCCTTAGCGCG
This sequence comes from Ambystoma mexicanum, assembly GCF_040938575.1. Classification (NCBI taxonomy): domain Eukaryota; kingdom Metazoa; phylum Chordata; class Amphibia; order Caudata; family Ambystomatidae; genus Ambystoma; species Ambystoma mexicanum. The sequence goes on from NC_090928.1 coordinate 746,537,824, forward strand.
TAAGCGCGTCAGCACGCATACGCGATTCTATTGGACCAGAGTCCCTCAGCGCGTAAGCGCGTCTGTGACGTGACCCGCACGGGTGTTCCCCACTCAGGACGTGATGACGGGGCACACGTGGAGATACTGCACGTCAGAGTGTCATCGCGTGTAATTGGACAAAAGTGCGCGTACACGCGATTGGCCTATGTACGTGTATTTAATGGGTGCGCGGCCACTTACACACGCAAGTACGTCAGCGAACCTGTATCCCGTGGTGCGTGTGAATTTCCACACGCTATTGGACTGGGAACAGGATTCCAGGGCTGCGCGGGTCACACGCTGTATCCCGTGGTGCGTGTGAATTTCCACACGCTATTGGACTGGGAACAGGATTCCAGGGCTGCGCGGGTCACACGCTGTATCCCGTGGTGCGTGTGAATTTCCACACGCTATTGGACTGGGAACAGGATTCCAGGGCTGCGCGGGTCACACGCTGTATCCCGTGGTGCGTGTGAATTTCCACACGCTATTGGACTGGGAACAGGATTCCAGGGCTGCGCGGGTCACACGCTGTATCCCGTGGTGCGTGTGAATTTCCACACGCTATTGGACTGGGAACAGGATTCCAGGGCTGCGCGGGTCACACGCTCGCCTAGAACACGCGCTAAGCATAAATTGCGGACTTTAACAATAACAAGCTCAGACGCCAGGATGAACATACCGTTCCTAGCAGCAGTGGCAGTGGGCTACCAAAGGAGGAGGAGGAGGATAGTCAGGGCCAGAATATTCACACCCAGAACCAGCCTTTTCGGGATGCCTGATGACCAGGTGTATGGGAGGTACAGGTTTCCACCACACATCATACTGGACCTGGTGACTGAGTGGGAGGATGACCTCACATCACCCACCCTGTGCTCCCAAGCACTCAGCCCCCTGGAGAAGGTCCTCAATGTACTGCACTTCTTAGCCACTGGATCATTTCAGCGGACAAGTGCCATAGTGGGTGGGGTGTCACAGGCCACCCAGTCACGCTGCCTACACCAGGTCTTGAACATCATGACTGCACGCCCATCAGTCCGCAGGCACATATACCTGCCCAGAACACCTGCAGAAAGGCATGCTGCCGCCCTGGATTTTTACGCAGTGGCACGATTCCCCAAAGTGCTAGGTGCCATCGACTGCACCCATGTGGCTCTACGTCCCCCCAGGGCATCTGAGCACATCTATAGGAACCGCAAGCACTGGCATTCCATCAACGTGCAGGTAGCATGTAATGCCAAGGGAATCATCACCTCAGTATATGCCAACTATCCCGGCTCCACCCACGACAGCTTCATTTACCGAATGTCCACCCTAAGCCGGGACCTAGAAGCTGGGCGGCATGGCGATACATGGCTGCTTGGTGAGTATGTATGCCACTGCACATGCATGCATGTTGGATACTGAGCAAGGTCACAACCTCACCAATGATACCAATCCCCACCTCCACAGGGGACAGTGCCTACCCTCTCAGCCCCCACATGATGACGCCAATTCGGAACCCCACCACGCCACCCCAGGTAAGATTTAACACAGCCCACATTACAACCAGGGGCATAGTGGAGCGCACATTCGGAGTGCTGAAGTCACGCTTTCGCTCCCTTGACCGTTCTGGCGGGCAGCTGTTATATGCTCCCCCAGTAGTGTGCAGGATCATAGTGGCAGCATGTGTCCTGCACAACGTTGCAACACGCCGGGGCCTGGCCGTGGACATGGTGGTGGCCCCACATCCCCAACCACATGCACAGCCGCTGCGCATGGGAGGGGAAAGGGCACGGGGGGAGGCAGCCCGTACACAGCTAGTGGCTAATTACTTCACATAGAAATCACACCCCTGTGGAGTGCACACTGCCCTGGCACATTCCATCTGACAATCAATGATGACTCAACCTGACACTGATCCTGAATGTGTGGAGAATGAACCGGGAATTCCATGTCAGCCTGAGATTGTTCACCTGGAAGTGTCACAATGTGTGCATCCCTACCCACACAGACACCACCAATGCAGTTTTGTGAAGTTACACATTGAAGCAGCTAAAATGAATACCCACTTGCAAAATGCAACAAGAGGACAGTGCCATGTCAGCCAACCCAACCCCAGCACTGCCACACGACACACCGTGCCATGTCATGCTAATTGCAGGTAAACAAAGTAATCCCCACAACATGACATCACTCTCACTATGTACAGTGGCACTATTAGAAACCTGCAACACCTGAAATGCTCACTGCAATGCCGGACCAACAACATACTTGAGCACGTAGTACCATTAACATGACATCAAAAATGTAACATATTAGTAGTCTCACCACCTGGAAATGCCTGCACTCCCACCACTACCAACTGTGCAGTGTTGGCGCCATGTAGAGTTGTAGGTGCACTGCTGCCAACATGGTCCCCATCGCCAGACTAGAGGTCCTTGTGTGGACTTGAGGAAGGGACCTGCAAATTGGGAGGTAGACACAGAAGAAGAGTTACACATCAATGCAACATGCAGTGTACAACACAACAGCAATATGCACTAGGAATGTATACACAGTATTGACTACAGACTGGCCACACAGCTCATGGGAGTCCAACGTCACTGTGTAATTCACTGTCACTTGGGCACACCCTTTGCAAGCCCATGGAAACGGGAAGCAGGAGGGGTGTGTGTGACTCAAACCCAAGCATCTGAACCAAATACATTACAAGCCTGCATGTGCCCAGCCACAATGCAGCGTATGCCCACAGGAACCACGGAAGCCAACAGATCGGAGCCAACAGATCGGAGCCAACAGATCGGAGCCAACAGATCGGAGCCAACAGATCGGAGCCAACAGATCGGAGCCAACAGATCGGAGCCAACAGATCGGAGCCAACAGATCGGAGCCAACAGATCGGAGCCAACAGATCCTCCCAAAAAAATTGGGAATAAAAGAAATCAAAATCAAAATAAGAATAAGAAACAATCAAAAATGGCCATTGATGGGCCCGGGGGGGTTGGGGAGGCCACCCAGGAGGTCCGAGGACAGGATGCACACCAGAACCCACCTGCGTGGATCCTGGGAAAATAAAACACCTCCATGGGCTCATGGCCCACACGGCTACCCTATTGTGGGAGTGTCACTGCTGTCGCTATTATCACCCTGTGCAGCTGCATCCGGAGGTGGTTGCACTATGGGAGGCAGCCCACGCAAGGCCCTAGCCTGCTCCTCCATGGCTGCAAGCATGCGGGTGTGGTAGGTCTGGTTCTGGAGGATGAGTGTGCGGAGGTCCCCATGCAACAACTCACGGGATGCCCGGACCTCCGCCCTCGTTGGCTGCATCTCAGCTGAGAACGTACGGGTGAGACGCTCCAGCTGCTGTTCTGTCCTTTGGTGTGTTGAAGCCTCAAGCTCAACAAGAGTCGTCCTGAGGTGTAGGAGCTCCTGCCTCAGGGCTTCCCTGTGGCCCTGGGACTCAATGGAGATGGCCTCCTGCAGAGTCGCCAGTGCCGCCCGCCTGTCCCTGTTGGACCCCAACATGTCCTCCCTGTGTGACTGGCAGATGGAGTCAGTTGCCTGCTCTAGTCGCTCCATCAGCCTTTCTGGGGGGACAATGGAAGTGGCCACCCTATCCATGGCCTGAGCCATCATCTCGGATGATGCAGCCTGTTGGGTAGCCATACCGTAAATGGATTGCTCCCATGCGGTATTGCCAGGTGGCGTACGGCCACCACGTCGGCGGGCACCACACCTGTCTGGGGCAAGGCGAACTGCGCCTTGCTGTGCCGGCACTGCCTGAGGCTGCAGGACTGCATTCCCCCTCTGATCTGCTGGCCCAGGAACAGGATCAGATGTCGCGGAGTGTGACCCTGCATCCGTAACCACCGAAGGCGTAGCTGCCAACACTGACATCCCCATGGAGGGTACTGACCCTGGTGCAGGTGGGTGAGACAGAACAGAATCCCTCCCTGGAACACTCACCTGCGACGGCACGTAGGTCTCATCCGAATCAACACCTGAGTACAGCTCGGGGGAGGTGCAGCCAGAGACACCCCTTGAGAGCACGACCTGCAGCACTTGTGGGTTCTCCCCCACCACCACACCACGTCCCTCACTGGTGGTTGGTCGGCCCTGGGACACCTCCTGGGTCTGCACCATCTCCACAACCCCAGCAGTATCAGGTGCGTCTTCCCCTGCAAAGACATGAAAACAAAGTAATGGAAACAGGCATTAGCACCATGGCACACATTGAGGGCTGAGAAGCAAGAGAACCAGTACTTGATTGACATGTCCCACATGACTAAAACCCTCCCATGCATGCACCCACACTGCGTATGAAGTGCAGGCAAACGGCACACACTGATGACACCAAGATGGAAGATGAACACATTTTCTGCATGCTGCCTGGCAGTGGCATCACACATTGGCCTGTGATTGGCAGGTGAAACACACATGCCATCACACAGATGGCATGTACCATTGCTATTGAGTGAAGATGGAGAGGAGGGCAGCACCTATTCATTCAGTCCAGTTCCCGCATGTAATAGCTTTTCTGATTCTAACAGGTCAGATTTTTCACCTGGAGCTGCCAGTCTGTAATGGTCAAATTGCACAGGGACATGTGTGTACAAATGATATCCAGGTAACAAAGTCACTCCCCTTTACCATACCCATGTCAGACATGTGACTAGTGGACAGCGACATGCCTAGTGAAAGTGGTGGAATGCAAACATACTGACTGAATGAACAGTGAAAAATAAGCAAATCTGTTGTGTCAAGGTGACACTTCAAGGGCAACTGGCGTGCAGTTGTGCTAGATGTCTACTGTTGGCAGAAGGGATACTGCTATGGCCAAATGCAGCTGCGCAGGAAGTATTGCATGAAGCACATGGCTGACCCATACGACTGAGGCGCACACACTCTCTCCTGCCACCCAAACAGAAGCCCTCACACACACACCATGCACATGTATGACACACACATGCATGTGCACTCACCGGACAATGCCTCGTAATCAGCCAGATCTCCCACGCCTTGGATCTGTTCCTCCGTGACGTAGGTCCCAGCGACTGACTCATGTGGAGTGAGTTCCATGTCTACTACTGGAGACCCACCTCCAGTCACTAGAGTTGCGGCATGACTTGAGGCCAGCTTACTCTTTGCCCTGCGCTTTAGGTCATTCCAGCGCTTATAGCAATCATTGGCTGTGCGCCTCACGATTCCAAGGGCACTTACGATGTCCGCAACGGTCTGCCAGTGTGCCTGGCGTTGTGCAGGTGTGGTCTTGGATCCTGCAACAATGACCATCTCGTTGTCATGTCCGGACACATACTCGACAAGTGCATTCAGTTCGTCATCCGTGAAGCTGGGCTTCCTGGACGGGCCGGACTGTGTAGCCGTGTCTGGGGCATCAGCCTGTGCCGGACGAGCACTCTTCCTCTTCCGCTTGGAAGGTGGTGGTGATCCTGAGTGTCCTGCGCCGCTCTGGACACTAGGGGCAGGAGCCCTGGTGGACTCTGTATCAGGAGTGTGGGATTGCACACTCAGCATGGGAGTTGGTGCAGGCATTGGCTCTAGTGTGATGGTGTCAGGGGGAATGTCAGCAGCATGGACTAGGACCGACACTGTCCTGGCTGGGTGTGTGAGGGCTGGGGTGGATGGAGCCGCAGCTGCCCCTGCAGCCACTCCGCCCTGCCTCCTTGGTGCAGCAGATGACCTTGCTGCCCCAGATCCACGTGGCATGATGGCATCAACGTGCACCAGCGCACGTGTCGTAGCCCTGCTGACCTGGAAGTCAGCCATGGAGTCAGCCAGGTCTGGTGCCACAATGGGCTGGTCCAACAAGGGCTGAGCATGGATGGTGTCAGCCACTTCAGCCTCAACGGGAGGGGGGGAGGGGGGGGAGGGGGGGGGATGATGGGTGCCCTTGACTGGTCCTCCACACATGGGGGGACAGGCTCACCCTGCAAGTTACGACCACGTCCCCTACCGGATCCACCACGGCCACCACTTGTGGCTCTTCCACCTTTGCCACCCTTACGGAATCCTCGCCTCCCAGCCATGGCACTGATATTAATGTGCGTATGGGAGTGGCTGTAGACAATTGTCCTGGGCAATTGGGGGTCAAAGGGGTTGGGTACCAGATGGTAATTGTACCCTAGTGCTCTAGCACGGCTGATTGTAACCCCTGGGAAAAGATGACGGGTCACGCAACGCACAGGAGGCCCAAAAAAGGGAGATGACGTGCACGCAACCCCTCCTAGACCACGTGTGCAGAAAGAAAAACCTGCACTACGCTGTGGCACCCAGTAACACAAGAATGAACGTATGCGTGTCACACGCAGCCTAGAATGACCTCTGAAGGGGTAGGCAACACACGGGGCAAGCACAGAAGTTGGATACGTGCGTGACTCACCGTCTGCCAGGTAAAAGAGCGTGAAGAATGAGCGCGTTTGGCTGGCTAAACCCCCGCCAAAAGAAGATGTGTACGCTGTCTGAGAAGACAGGACAACAGTAGAAGGGGACACTGTTTGAGGGAACAGGCCCAGGTAAACCAGTAATAGAGAAAAAAGAGAAAAAGCTGTCAGAGGTAACAGGGAATACGAACTGGAAACGCCGTGAAGTAAATCGCGTGTGAAACGACAAGGAGTACAGATTTCACCCACTCGCTCTCCACGAAAAGCACGTACAAGGAAATGGTGTTCTACATGTACCTTATATACAGGCCCACACGTACAGCGTCACTTACGCGGCGTGTACGTTCACCAATCACACGCTTTGTCACTCCTGCGTGTAGATCCATTTTCACCAATCACACGCTTTGTCACTTCTACGTGTACATCCATTTTCACCAATCACACGCTTTGACACTGGGACGTGTCACGCAACAATTTCCTGCACGTGCAGGTGACTATAGGCGCGCATATGCTGTTGACGGGTTTACGCGCTAAGGGCCTTTGCTGACGTGTGGGATTTCACTACCTATCAGGCTGTCCACGCGTTCACACACGAGAGACCACGCTCCTGGCCAGGAGGCGAAATTACTGCCCCCCCAGAGCCCTGAGCACGCTCCCACCTGCCATCTGCTGCTGCCTGACTGCCTGCTGGCCACGTGCCCCACAGTGCTGGTGGGTGGGGGTGTTGGGAGACATGGGTGGGGGCCTGGTGGAGGGTGCCCCTGCACTGGTGGGGGTGGTGGGAGACATGGGTGGGGGCTTGGTGGAGAGTGCCCCTGGTGGCGGGGGGTGGTGGGAGACATGGGTGGGGGCCTGGTGGAGGCTGCCCCTGGTGGCGGGAGGGTGGGGGTGGTGGGAGACATGAGTGGGGGCCTGGTGGAGGCTGCCCCTGCACTGCTGGGGGGGTGGGGGTGCAGGGGGACATGAGCAGGTGTGCAGGGTAGTCCCCTGTTTTGTAGGCTGCCTGCAGGGGCCGTGGAGGGTGTACAGGGAACACCTGTGAGGACCCACCCAGCCTAATCGCGTGTTAAACTTCCCGCGTACCCCTGTAATACACGTACCCTGGCTAATCGCGTGTATAACTTCCCGCGTACCCCTGTAATACACGTACCCTGGCCAATCGCGTGTTAAACTTCCCGCGTACCCCTGTAATACACGTACCCTGGCTAATCGCGTGTATAACTTCCCGCGTACCCCTGTAATACACGTACCCTGGCCAATCGCGTGTTAAACTTCCCGCGTACCCCTGTAATACACGTACCCTGGCCAATCGCGTGTTAAACTTCCCGCGTACCCCTGTAATACACGTACCCTGGCTAATTGCGTGTTGAACTTCCCGCGTACCCCTGTAATACACTTACCCTGGCTAATCGCGTGTTAAACTTCCCGCGTACCCCTGTAATACACGTACCCTGGCTAATTGCGTGTTGAACTTCCCGCGTACCCCTGTAATACACTTACCCTGGCTAATCGCGTGTTAAACTTCCCGCGTACCCCTGTAATACACGTACCCTGGCCAATCGCGTGTTAAACTTCCCGCGTACCCATGTAATACACGTACCCTGGCTAATCGCGTGTATGACTTCACGTGTACCCCTGTAATACACTTACCCTGGCTAATCGCGTGTTAAACTTCCCGCGTACCCCTGTAATACACGTACCCTGGCTAATCGCGTGTATAACTTCCCGCGTACCCCTGTAATACACGTACCCTGGCCAATCGCGTGTTAAACTTCCCGCGTACCCCTGTAATACACGTACCCTGGCCAATCGCGTGTTAAACTTCCCGCGTACCCCTGTAATACACGTACCCTGGCTAATTGCGTGTTGAACTTCCCGCGTACCCCTGTAATACACTTACCCTGGCTAATCGCGTGTTGAACTTCCCGCGTACCCCTGTAATACACGTACCCTGGCCAATCGCGTGTTAAACTTCCCGCATACCCATGTAATACACGTACCCTGGCTAATCGCGTGTATGACTTCACGTGTACCCCTGTAATACACTTACCCTGGCTAATCGCGTGTTAAACTTCCCGCGTACCCCTGTAATGCACGTACCCTGGCCAATCGCGTGTTAAACTTCCCGCGTACCCCTGTAATACACGTACCCTGGCTAATCGCGTGTATGACTTCACGTGTACCCCTGATATGCACGTTACCCGCTTTGCGTTCCTTGTTTGGCTGCCCTGTAAACTGGTCCAGAGTTAGCGCAGCCCTTTGCGATGATTTAGCGATTTTGCTGGCTTTTCCTTGCGCGAGGGCGTTCTTGGGGGCGTTACTGGCGCTGCTGCAGGGTCGCTGCGATACTCTGCGCCACGGCTGGTTTGGGAGCATGAAATCCATGAATACGCTGTGCGCGGAAATCGGTTTTATCGCACGTGCCTGGCGCTGTCAATCGCACGCGGACACTCTGCGCCAGCCGCTTGCGACACTTTTCTGCGAAATTCTATGAATTACCCTGTAAATGTGAGATTGTGTTATTTAAAGACAGTCATATGTATTTACAATATGCAGTCTGAGTGCAAACAAGACGACCTGGGAGAATGAAATGTACCCAAATACACATTTGTAGGGTCTCATGTGTTATGCGTGGAGCACATACATAATTAGTAGCTTGCGTTAATGATGGATGGAGCATTAATGGCATTGACAACCGATGGGGGATCCCAAATACGTCTTCTTTATTCTCCATCTTACACTTCACTAGCTCTCTGCCCCTTCCTGTCACGTGACTCCATGTCCAAGGCTAACAGACATAGACAGGGGACGACTACGAACTATCACAAACATAAACATGGAACACTATGTCTCCCCCTTACATAAATCACTACATGACATATTATTCCTTTTCCTCAATCCACCTTTTTCTGATCACTCTCTTCGATGGACCAGAGACATAGCCACTTCGTTATCTCTGCTACTGCAACTGTCATCAGGGACTACATCAGCATCCATACAGTAAGAACAACAGCCTTCAGAGCTGACTACATCATCCAGTTCTTCATGATCAGGAGTACCTGTCAACTTCTGCTGGTTTCTCTTCCCTGTAACCCTGTTCCACCTCCTCCTCCTCCTCCTCACCTGAAGATCCCAGATCCGTGCTGGTGGACAACTGGGGCCTCCGGGCACTGTAGTCCTTTTTTTTGTTGAGAGCGTCTCTCCCAGAAGGAGGCCACAGTGAAGCCTCTGACAGGGCTTTCCTGGGGACTTCCTCCCGTAGGGAAACAGATGGGGGAAAAAGGCACATAAAAAACAGTAGGTTGTTGTGAAGCAATTGCAACTCCAGCTGAATCAAGCCGACGATTGAAAAGGGAGATGGGCTCCTTATGGTTGTAAGGACTGAGACCTCTGCGTACTGATCTTCGTTATTACGGAATGGGAAAAAAAGTAGGAAATGGAAATATCCGTCAGGACGAGCAGTAGTGCTCATAAGAACAAAAGAGAAGCAGCGATCGAGAAATGTGACGCCGCGCACCTGAAAGGATAGTGAAAGAAAGAGAGAAAAGGGCACCACGGAGAAGCATCAGGAAGCCAAGTGAAAGGGAGAGGTAGCACGGCGGCGCCGTGTGAGCGAAAGAGAGTGCGGGGGAGACCATAAAGACAGCAATCCCGAGAGCCGTATGGCAAGAAAGAAACAGATAGCAGGGGACGCCAACAAAGGATAAACACACAAGCGTTAGGGAAACACACAGCAGAGAACGGTCCACTACGTTGCAACGCAACAGCTGCTACCGAGGACGTGGTTTAAGTACGCGCATGCGTCTATGCGTCCCGTAGCAAAAACAACTAGACTGCTGCAAGCAATTCTAACGCAATGGGCTTCTGAGCCACCCTAGATAGAATGCGGGCCACAAGCGCCCCGGAACGCGGCACATGACAGTACCCTCTGCAAGCTTCTTGAAGAACAATGAGTTTCTGATGATGGAATGACTAGAACCTTCCGCTGACACCATGGATTCTAGAACTGCTGTCACAATAAGTGTACTGGGGTCAAACGCAGACATCTCTTTCTGCACCTGAGGTTGTCATACTATCACATAATCACCTACTCGTATGTTCGATTTTCTAGCTCTTCTCCAACCAGCTGCATAACTCTGCATTTTTCTTTTGCTTATGTCATCCTTCTTCCTAGCATGCTGATTCAGGTCTGAACACACCACGTGCAGCAGTCGAGTTCGCACTACTCTGCCAAACATCAATTCCAAGGGGGATACTCCCATTAAGCTGTGCAGAGTGTTCATGTAGTCTCGCAGCAATGTGCAGATGGCTTGCATGAATGACCCACGAGTGATTGCGCAAACTTGAAGAGTGCATTTAATGTTAGCCATGAAACATTCCATGGTGCTGGTTGCCTGAGGCCACAATCGAGTAATCCTTCTAAGTTGTCTTCCACAAAAATGGCAAACTCATGCCCACTAAAAGGTGGACCATTGTCTGACTTTAATGTAGACAGGATACCATAGTTTGCAAACATTTTGTCCAAAGCTGGAATAACTACTGCATGAGCAGCCATGGAAGAAATTGGGTGTACCTCTGGGAAGCTAGAATTCCCGTCAATAGCCACTAGTATGTATTTCCCGTTTGTAAACTCCAAACACGTCAATGAACACTTCACCCCGCAACTTCAGTGGCAACAGTGTCATTTTTAGAGGTTCTGGGAAAGTGTGAGGGCCGCTGAATTGCAGATGATACATGTTTCAAGTGTCTTCTGTATTTTATCATCCATTTTGGGAAACCAAACCTTCATTCTGAGCTGACGCTTGGTGGATACAATGCCTCTGTGTCCTACGTGCACAAGACTAATTACTCGGTCCTGCAGGGATGTAGGAATGACAATTCTGTTCTCTTTTAGTAGCAACGCCTGTGGGGAGATGGACAGCATATCCTTCATGAGATTAAATGCTTTGAGTAGCTAGCATTCGCTCTCCAAAAAAGATGTATCACCTCTTCGCGATTCACACCACTTCCCTGACGTCACCTTGTCTTTCACTTGTGTTAGTACTTAGTTCTGAGACACTTCCTTCACAATCTCTGGAATGGTCGATGACTTTGGAAGTGCGCTGTCCACTATATTATTGATGTACTGTTCTGCTTTTGAGGACTGGGCCTCTTCTTTCACCAGAAGAGGATCCTGGACAGGGAATCTGCAGGAATATTATCTTTTCCTGGCCTGTGTATGATGTCGAAACAGTATTCTTGTAGCCTAAGCCCCACCGTGCAATTGCAGATGTATTTTGGCATTGGGTTTTCCATATATGGTTGTGAGCGCCTGATGGTCTGTAACAACGGTGAACTTCCTCCCATACACGAAAAGGTGATAATGTTTAAATACCCACACCACAGCCAGGCTCTCTTTTTGGGCAGTGAGTAGGCACATTCAGCAGGCCTCAACTTGCATAGGCAATGATGCGTCGGGGTGATGAGGAGCCTGGTTTGAATTGTACTAGTATGGCTCCTAGACCTACTTGGCTTGCATCTACAGTGAGCCCCATTTCCAAGTCAGGATCATAGTAGGCCATGCAGGGCGCAGATGAAATGCACAACTTTATTTCCCTGAATGCCTTGTCATACTCCGAGGACCACTCAAATTCCTGTCCTTTGCTGGTAAGGAGGTGCAATGGTGAACCAACTGAAGCAACATCTTGAATGCATCTTGTGCAGTAAACTGGCCATTGCCAGAAATGACAGCACTGCGGATATGGACATGGGGATGGGAGTGACAAACAAGGCTTGCACTTTCGACCGGATCGGGTTGTAGGCCTTCACTTGAAAAGATATGCTCAAAAAATGTCAGTGTAGAGTTGCTATATAAATATAAATATATAAAGGAGATAGATTCAACATTTTCAAATAAACTGATCTTTGCAGATAGCCTGATGTAGCTACCCTCCCTGTACCTATAGTCTGGAAAAAATAGACCAAGTACGTGATGTTAATTCACACTATCAAAACGAGAATTTTTTCATAATAATAAAGTTTTACAAAAAGTTTAAAAAAGTCCTAAAAAATATGTTTTACATGAATATGACCCAAACATAACAAACCATGGTAGATAAAAAACAATACAAATCACTAATTTCACAAATATATAACCACATGTAATGATAAAACACAGTACAAAAGACACACACAAATGGCTTTAACAAGCTGAGTATTATTGACTACAGCTCAAAACCATCCTGACATGTTTCAGTTCTTCGTAGCACTAATTGCACAAACTTTCTTCAGGGGAAGAACTCAATTTTCTTATTCTCCACCATGTAATCCAGGGCCACGCATGGAGATATCAATAGTACTCCTCTCAGTAGGACATAAGTAGTGCAGGTGTAGCAATACACCTTTGAGTAGCCGTAGACTTCAAAAATCAAGTCTTTTTAATTTTCTTTCTAGCTCTTAAATAGCCTTGGTCCTGATCTGTGTTCGAGTTAAATGATCTGTGTACTGGCAAGGCTATTTACTTGGTCCTTTCCACAAATGCCACTCAGTTTTTTTGCTGAGCCACCCCACCTCCAACTGTGAGGTACCTTGTTAGTAGTACAACTCCATACAAGGACAAAAACACCGGCTCTCGGAGTACCGCGTCTAAGCTCCGCTCCGCATTCAGGTCGCACAGTGTAGATTTGCTGACTTCACACTTGCCTGCATTGTTTTTTGTGTGGCCCCAAAGATCAAAATGTCATCCATGTAATTGTGGCATTGGGGGATGTGACAAATGATTTGATGGATTTTATTATGAAATATATCAGCTGCTTATGAGACCCCAAAGCTGAGCCTCTTATATCTGAATAATCCCAAGTGTGTTGTGAAGATAGTGATATAGCGAGATTAAGGGTGCAGTTCTCTCTGGTGATAACCTTTGTTGAGGTCCAGTTTTGTAAATACCTTTGATCAATGCAATAGATGCATCATATACATCACTCTCTGAGATAGAGGCCTTTCTCTTTCAATAGCAAAGTTAGGTGCATGCATGTCCACACAGATGCACATTTCCCCATCATTTTCCATTTCTGGCTACAGGGACAATTGGTGAAACCCATGGAGTGGGCCCTGTTGTGTGTTCAATAATGTCTTGGCTTACTAGTGCCTGTATTTCATCTTTGACTTGTCTTTGAATGTTCAGCGGGATCCCTCGGTAATATGCAACTGGCTACACATCAGTGTTGCTGTGTAGTTTAATTTGTTTCTCCTTTAGTTTTCCCAGCCCTGTGAACAGTGAGGGAAACATTTGGACAATCATGTCCTTTTGGTCTGTGGTGTACACTGACATTATTTGGTACATTATGTTCACTAACCCCATTTCCATGACTGATTTAAAGCTGAGGATACTCCCTCCTGGGAACCTCCCCTTTCATGACATAGATGTTCAACTTCTCAGATGTGTCCTTATATGAACAGGTTTCATCAAACATCCCTTTGCATTTGAGTTATGTGTTGGATCCATAGGACTATATGTTAATGTTAGGAGGTCGAAGCCTTGTGGTGCAATTAAGCCCTTGGTATGTGTCTTTATTGATCACATTGACGTGGATTCTGTATCTCTTTGAAATTCTCACCCACTTCTGTTTAATTGAAACAATAATGTAGGGCTATATTCGGTGGCTATTTTGTTGCCTACATCACAAACATATCCTCTCTTGCAATCACCACTCGAGGATGAGTAAGAGCCATCTGGACGTTTCGGTGATGATCCCATGTACCTTATCTTTTGTTGCATCGACTTTCTTCTTGGTTCTTCTGGAATGGTTGCTCTGTGATACACATCTCGCCTTCCAGTGTATCTTCTGGCCTGGTGTGGAGATTCCTGGCATTTGTCTGGAGAGGTTTTCTGCCTAGGAGCAGGAGACCTCAGTTTTGTTGAGCGGGGACTGTATATGCCCCATCCTGAACTTCTGTGGTCTGCAGATCGCTGGACATATTTGATATTCTCACACATTGACTGGAGGTGATTCTCACCCCGCAGGCATCACATACATTACCAATTGGTGGACAAAGTCCATCATGGGAGAAATTATAGCCGCAACAATAGCATTTGTGTTGCTCCTTGGTAAACGATTTATCAGCTGCTGTCTGTGATATTTTAATGTTGCCTAAAAATTCTGCCCGCATGGGAATGGCCATGACAGCTCTCGCAAGCATCAGGATTTCTTCCAGGGACTTAGTTTTCTGCAATAATTTCTTTCAGAACTCTGCAGACTCACAACTCGCAATCACCTGTGACTTTAGGGATTCCTCCATCTAATCCATCCTCTTTCTCAATCTTGTCATGAATGTGTCTAATCTCTAGCCTTTCTCTTGAGTAGTTGTGTGAAATATATGTCTCTCATAATCAACATTTCTCTGCGGAGCAAAATAGGTGTTTATTGAGTCAATAATTCCTGTAAATGTGTCTGTGGCATTGTCTGGCATCTCAAATACAATGTATCGTACCGTTTCCCAGGGGGCGTGGCCTAACAGCCATGGAGTAGGCAGCTCTTCCCGTGAGCTCCTATAAATCCGACATTGATCCTGATGCACAAGACAAAAAAGAAGGCTGGAATGCTGGAAAAACATACATGCAGCTGTCGGAAAACAAGGAGTGCAGACTGAGCATATAATAAAGTTAAACGGATGAGCAAGTCGTCAGATATGGCCCTATGTGTGCAGAGACGCAACCCGGCGAAGACGGCATCAAGATGGCGGATGCCAGGGAACAAAGGAACTCGCCAATGCACCCGATGGGACGAAGATAGTGCTCAACGTACGGTGCGATTGCTCAGAGTCAAGCCGGAGGATTAGATACATCGGGGGTGCATGACTAGCCTGCCACAAGGTGAATGCTAATGGGATACATTGTTGCAAGCCTCCATCAAAGACCCGGCAATGCGGACCGCCGGAAGATAAGCAAGCGGGCTAACAGCAGCTGTGCGAGGAAGCCCCGTGCACACAAGGACCTTCATGAGACATGAAATCCACTCGGCATGGGCAAGTGTGACCGCCCGAGTGAGCGGGCGATTGAGGAAAGGGCAAGCCTCTGGCACTAAGGAATATTGCTGCAGTACATGAACATTGTGAAATTAAACAAACATTTAGACAACCAGTACACGGCTGCGTATGGCTGACAGGAGCTCATCGGAGCCGACGTACACATCAAGGGCTGAACTAGGTGGGCGCCTCTGGCACTGCAAGCGGCAGTTGTAGAGTGCGCACACTGCGTATAGAACACTACCTACAAGCTGGGTCCGGGAGATCCACGTACATTGTAAAGAGGATGAGCTAAAGAGAGACAGGAGAAGTGCTGCAGACTGCGGCATGAGGCAAACTGTACCCAAGGAGGGGGCTGGGGGGGCAGATGGAAGTAAGCACTGTAAGGGATTGAGAGTTGATAGAGAAAACAAAATGGTAGTGACAACAGAGAGTTAGAGGAAAGCTCTGCATTAACATTAAGAGCAATGCAGATTTGATGGGAAGGAAGGTACCGATTAGTAATATTGTCAACATACGCTGCCAAAAAGGAGAGGCGAAGCCCAGATGCCATGGTGCACGCAGCTCCACGCCAAGGAAGAGAAGTAAAGGTACTGCAAATAACACACGCAGAAAAGGTTAAGTAAACAGAGACCTAAAGGCCACGCGAAGAACAACAAAGGTAGCACTGGGGCAGAATTGGACTGCATTGAATCCCCCAGCACATCGCTAGACACAGGAATTGCCCGGAGGGTGCAGTGGCGCCTGGAACAATACCCCCCCCGAGTGGAGGCTCATAACAAAAACAATTAGGAACAGTCTGTAGAAGCCAGTGGGGGTAACCACAAGACCAAGAGTGGGCTGTAAAAACAACATGCACCACAAAGAGCTGAGCAAGCGGGCAAGTTGACGCACATGCTGCTGCGCAGCGTTAGATACTAATCACAACTGCAGCACGGAGTAGGTGCAGCTCATGAACAGGCACTGGAGCACTGCCTAGAAACAACGAACACTAAGGGGCACTGATACCTACAACAATTTAATGACGGTGGAAGAGCTGGCAGAAGAAACAAGGAATAAGTGTCCCAAGGAATAAGCATCCCAAGATAATACTAACATAGGCTAGCCCATGCGAGGCACAAGGATCAGCTTTGCAGAAACTCCCAGACAGCCAGAAAAGAAATCTGAGGAGGTACCGAGTAACATAGCGCAGTGTGAACCAGTGAGACGGTGAGAGAGATGACATCCAAGGCCAGTAAGGTAAAGGGGAAGCAGCCCACGATGGATATATTTACCAAACCGTGGCAATCACCAGAAGCAGCCGCACATGCGAAAGTTGACCCACGCGGAATAACTACCCCGCAGCGGGACAATCACCAAATCCCAGAGGCCATAGCTGAGCTCAAAGCTTTATGGGGGAGCAAGATAGACGCAGCCATGGCGGAACTAAAGACAGCTCTAGAATTCAAAATTGACACAGTCAGTATATACGTCAATCTATTAAGACAGGACGTGAGAACATTGGCAAAACACACAAGCGGCCTAGAGAGCAAGGTGAAGACCAACACCGACGTCGGCATTGCCAACGCTAAAGAGGTCAATATACTACAGCAACAAGTACGCAACCTGGAAAGTCGCGCAGAAGAAGCGGAAGGGCGACCGAGATGCAGCAACATACGCGTGGTGGGCCTGCCGGAGGGAGAAGAAGGCCACTGACTATGTGGAGAATATGATAATCCAGGAGATTGGGGCAAGCAAGCTCTCCCAGGGGTTCACAATTGAACGCACGCACAGGGCCCAGACAAGGAGGCCCCAACCTGGGGCACCACCCCGCGCAATCATAGCAAAGATATTAAACTATAAGGACAGGGTAAAGATCCTGGAGTTGTTCCGGAAAGGCGGAACGATAACGAGGGCATCGGCGAATGTCACTGCATACCCAGATTACACCATGCTAGTGCAGAGACAGCTTTGTATTTACGTGGCAGTGAGGAGGAGACTGCGAATAGCCGGATTTAGATACATGCTGCTGTACCCTGCAAGGTTAAAGGTCCTTCACAAAGGCAAAGCTTACTTTTTTGACACTCTGGAGGAGGCGGCATGTTGGATGGACACTCAAGGCTGTCCTGAGTCAGAAGGCGGACAGGAGCGAGAGGGACAGGATAAGTGATACGGCGCCATGTTTGAGATTTCTGGGGGCGGGTGTACCTGCTTTGATAACTTAGTAAGGCGGATTAGTTGGACTGGAATATAGAAGCATGCACGTTAAATATGAGCAGTAAGTGTGCAGTGATCACAAACAGTATAGGAGACACTGGTCGCAGACGACCTATCCCCAATAGGTAGAATAGTAGGAGCGCCATTAGGGCGACATCTCCCTACAGTGCCCCGAGTATTGGCAACGCCAAGAAAAAGGGCTAGATGCGGGGGTGCCTGAGATCCAGGGATGGAGCTGGGCATCAGTTGGGAAGGGGGGAGCGGGGAGTTGGAAATTGAATTGGGGTTGGGAAGGGAGGGGGGAGGGAAGTTGGGGAAGTTGTAGAGGTAATGAGTAGGAGTAGTTTAAGTTGGGGAGTTAAGTTAAGGGGGAGGGATAGTTTGAAGTTGGGAACGAGCCTGCACGCATTAACGATGACCTACAAGTACGAATGGGACACTTGCAAGGGGTGGAGTGGGAAGCTATTGGATCATGGGAGACCTTAAAGTGATCACTTGGAATGTTAGAGGGCTCAATAGTTACTTAAAAAGGAACAAGGTTATGATGTATTTGCGCAGACAGAAAATAGACATAGCCCTCATACAAGAGACTCACCTCACAAAGGAAAGATTGGAGATGATCTGGAGGAAATGGAAGGGGATGGTGGTTGGAGCAACATATTCAGTTTATGCTAGAGGGGTAATTACCTGGGTAGCACTGCATGTCCCATTACAGTTACTACAGTCCACAGTGGAAACAGATCGGAGAATGGTTGCGATAAAGGGACTGGTGGAAAATAAAGAAATATGTATTATAAATACATATTCCCCGAACCAGTACACAGCGGCATGTTTTAAGACCCTATACAACAAAATGAGTATGCACTTAGGGGGGCGGTGATCTGGGGAGGAGACTTTAACTGCACACTAAACCCAAAATTAGACAGATCAGATGATAAAATAGACAGACCCACCCCGGCTGCCAGGGCGTTGCAGTCATTGCTGACGGACTTCAGGTTCGAGGATGTATGGAGGGTGCGCCGCCCGCGGGACAGACAGTACTCGCATTATTCCACCCCACAGAATTTGCACACTAGGCTAGATTATATGTTTAGTTACGCAAGAGATTGCGACAGAAATAGTGCAGACTGAGTACAAAGCGAGGGTCTTATTAGACCACTCGCCAATGGTCCTTACATGGCAATACCGACCCTCAAGAGCAAGGATACCAACGTGACGCCTCAGAGCTGAGACATTAAAAGTCACAATTTTTGTTTAACTGTTTGCAGTCCTTTTCCGCTTTTACTTTCTCTTTGGGTGATTTCTAAGTGCAAATAATAAACTGTTGTTTGCCTGGATCCTGCACCCTTAAGTGAGTATTGCGGCTGTTGCACTATATTTTCAAACTTTCTTTTTGGAAAACACTTAGGTGGAATGCGCTTCAGGCAAAATAATATATCCGTCACACCAGCAAGTTCACTTTTTAAGTTATATTTATTTTTTGCATTAGTAGCATGCAATATCCTTTTTTCCAAACATTGATTCACAAACTGATAGTTTTTTTGCCTCGCGATCGCCCACCCGGAGAAAGCTTGTTGATACAGATTTCGAATAAACTTGAGCATCGAGAGGCAAAAAAACAGTTTGTGAATCAATGTTTGGAAAAAAGGATATTGCATGCTACTAATGCAAAAAATAAATATTACTTAAAAAGTGAACTTGCTGGTGTGACGGATATATTATTTTGCCTGAAGCGCATTCCACCTAAGTGTTTTCCCAAAAAAAAAAAAAAAAAATTAAAAGTCACAATGTTCAGGGAGGATTTGAGAGAAGAAATAATAAGTTACTTTGAGACCAATACCAGTAGTGTGGAGTCAGCTGTCACGCTGTGGGAAGCCTTTAAAGTGGTAGTGAGTGGGATAGCCATATCCAAATCCAAGGGACTACAAGGAGGGATATTGACTGAACTGCGAGAGGCGGAAAAAGAACTAGAAGCAGCGTTCAGCAGAGAAGGTAACACCAAGGAAGACACTGAGACCATACTGAGGCTGCAACAGAAATGTGCGGGACACTGGGAGAGACTGTGCAACCTAAATTATAAGAAGTATACAGAGAGAGAGCATGCGGGTGGAGATAAACCAGGGAGGGTGCTGTCATGGTTATATAAGAGCGAGACCCACAGACCTACAATCAGAGCAATAACGAAAGAAGACGGATGTATAGTGGACACCAAAGAGGGCGTGAATTGTGCATTTTTAGAGTACTATCAAAACTTGTATCGGGATGAAGGGGCAAACGATTGCTGTGAAATAAGGGAGACACTGGAAGATATAGGCTTGCCAAGAATCAGTGCAGAGGAGCGAGAGGAGTTAGATGCCCCGATCACTCTGGAAGAACTGGAAGAGGTGGTAGTGGAGCTACCTACCAGCAAGACTCTAGGGGCAGATGGACTCCGAAGCAAATTTTATAAAATGTACAAGAATGAAGTGCTCCCCCCGCTTTTGGTGATGCTAAACGAGGCATACAAAGCGGGAGGGCTGCCAGAGTCCCTAAGGGAGGCAATTATCATAACGCTCCCTAAACCCAATAAGCCTGGTAAAGATTGCGGATCATTCAGACTGCTGTCGATGCTAAATCAGGATAGCAAAATACTCACAGCGGCCCTTGCAAACAATGAGAAGGATCATTAATAAATTATTACACCCCGACCAGACCGGATATGTCCCAAATAGGAATATATCCTACAACCTTAGACGACTTCACTGAGTTATTGAACATGCGGAAGGGGACGCGGGGGAAATGGCAATTGTATCGTTGGATGCAATAACGGCCTTTGGTTCAGTCAAATGGCCTTGGCTGATTGCAGCCCTGACCAATTATGGGATAATGCCTGTATATCTTAAATGGGTAAAATTATTGCATAGCGCACGCCTAGCCAAGGTTAAAATGGGAGCAATAATATTGGAAAGGTGGCAACTCACTAGGGGCACTAGACAGGGATGCCCTGTTTCCCCATGTTGTATATACTAGCCCTGGAGCTTCTGGTGATATACGTAAGGCAGCAGTATGATATAATAGGAATCACTATAAAAGGGGAGCCGCACTTAGTCTCCTTGTATGCTGACGATATGCTGTTGTATGTACGCTACCCTGAGGAAAACCTCCAATATGTTCTGGAAGTGATGGAGCGATTTGCGTCGTTTTCCGGCATAGCGGTGAATCCCAAAAAATCATGCATATTCCCGCTGGGTAGATACAAAGAGATCCCGCTAGATCATTTACCTGTTTTATAAAGTCCATGGGAGGTCAACCCGTTTAGATATCTTGGGATTGATATTTACCATACCGTGGAGGCAGAACACCAACATAATACTGAGAAAGCGTTTAAGAACATTGAAAATAGTATGAAGTTCTGGGTAAAGCTCCCCTTGCCGATGATGGGTAGGGGAGCGATGTTGAAAATGGTAGTTCTGCCAAGATTACTGCATTATTTTGGGAACATACCATATCTGATACCAAGGCGATTCTTTGCTAGGATACACAGCATATGTAGGGAATTCCTTTGGAATGGGACGAGGAACAGAATTGCCCTCTGGAAGTTACAAAACTTGCACGAAAAAGGGGGTATAAAACTGCCAAACTATGAAATGTACTACTTAGCAAGCCAACTACAATATGTGGCAAAATGGTTATCAGAAGAACCAACCTCAGAATCTAGGTTGTTTAGACTGGAATGTGCCCCATTCTTCCTGAAAGAAATGATATGGCTGCCCAAGTCAGACATGAAAGAGCGCCCAAAGATGATGATATTGGGATGGGAAATATGGCATAGGGCCTGTCAGATAATGGAAAACCCATCCCTGTGTTCCCCGCAAGTGCCACTAGTTGCACTGACGAGAAAAGGAAGCCAACTAATGATGATGATTAGGAGGCACTGGGAACCGGTAGGGGTAGCAACAATGGGAGACGTATGGTAAGAGGGGAGCATAAAAGAATTTGGGACGTTGGTGGAGGAAACGGGATTACATACGGGACAATGTATTACATATCACAGGATGGTGCAGTGAATCAAAGAGACCTGGTCCGAAATAGTACTAGAGGATCAATCGGACACCACCATGGACATAATATATGAGATAGCAGATGGTGGGCACGAGATATCTAGGATATATGAGCTGGTGATGTCCAGGGTGGGGAAGGAAATGGTACAACTGAGACAGGATTGGGAGGAGGAAGTGGGTGCCTCAATGAGTGATGGGATGTGGGAGCGAGTCCAAGGGTACCATAAGAAAGTGTCAAGAAATGCGAGGTTACAGCAAATTCAATTGTATATAACCCACAGAGCTTATATGACACCCCAGAGAATAGCTAAATTTAAGAACGCAGAGTGACAAACATGCCACAAATGCGGCGAGGAAAACGCCGGAATGACGCATATGTTCTGGGCATGCCCAGAAATTGAGAAATTCTGGGAAGAAGTTGCCCATAGACTAGAAGAAAAAGGGATTAAGATAACTGTGGACACAGCATGGGCATGCCTAGTAGGAGGGTTTCCCAGACCACGCAAATTAAAACATGTAAGTAAACTAAAGGACTTTGCATATATACTTGCGAAGTGCAGAATTGCCATGGGATGTAAGGCATGCCATAGACCTAAAATAGAAATATGGTGGAAAGGCCATCAGAAATGGGCAGAAGCCGAAACTGCAGTATGGCAGGAAGCTAGTAATACCGAGGGGATGAAGAAGCCGAAACCTTGGTAGCCTGGAAACATCTTATAGCTACATTGTTTGGGCCCATACAGGACGGGTCAAGCGACCAGGACCCAGCATAAGACATAGAAGAGCGAATCCCTTTGCAAGTTGAAGAAGTAAAACATTATGAAGAGTAGGCTCGAAAGGGGGGGGGCAGGAGACGCAGTCGAAATTGTTTGAGTTGTATACAAATTGGAATAATGTGATATGTACTGCAAGTTTGTTTTTTGTGGTGTTTGTTTGGAATAAAATCAATAAAAATTGTTTTTAAAAAAACAAAAAAAAAATCGTACCGTTTCCCCTAATGAGTGCATGAGTATGCCTCTCAGTCGTCTTTCTTCCTTTACCCCAGTAATGCCAAGGCATATGTATAATTCCATCAGCCATCTGTTCCATCTTTGTGCAAGGCTGCTGGTGTCAGATATATCAAATGGTGGAATAGCTTGTAATTGCAGAGATTCATTGCCTCAATCCACTCTGCTCGGCAAAACCATCAACGGGGTGGAGTTGAAACTGGGAGCATCACTTTCAGGGCTCGCTCACAGGACTGACCTGACTTTGGGCCTCATTACACGGTAGGCGGTAAACCATGGCGCTATTAGAGCCATGGTTCATGCCGGTAATTTACTGGTACCGCCTTGGAGCAAAGGGGAATTACCGCCCCATTCCAAGGTTGGCGGGGCGGTAATTCCCCCTTCCACCATTGCCCTTCCCCATTCCCGTTTTTGCCCCATAGGGTTCTATGGGAATGGGGAAGGCACTAATTACGGTACCGCAAATTGCGGTACCGTAATTAGCTCCACTGGTCCCTTTGCGGGTTGGTTTTTAACCCCTGCAAAAAGCAGGCATTTTAATCATGCTGCCGTAGGGTGCTCCAGGCAATGCACTAGGTGAAACCTGTCAGTACATTTTTTAACTGGACTCTGCACCTCCGTACATCTTTCACCTAACGGAGAAACAAAGAGGGAGAGGGCGCACATGCATGACCATGGGCACCCAAATGTACCAGCCACCACTTTGCACATCTAGTTCCATTATTATATGTATGCCAGTGGCAGAGGGAGCTTTTCATGCAAGGGGAGCAGGTATCATCCAAGAGGGAACTGGCAGCAGGTCACTCTTTTTAGTGGAGGAACATTAACAACTCCCACGGATTTGGGTTTGCGACTGAGGACGGCAAAGATGCCCTAAGCCTCTTTAGATTACTGTATTGAAATTGTGAATTTTACAGCACATTATTTGAGAAAATGGGCCAAACAGCCATTCAATTTACAATTTATGCTGCATGATGGCCCAATGTGGTAAACCGGACAAAGTATGTGCATGAATGTCGGTTTCTCTGAATGGGCACTCCAATAATAGCTTAGGCATTTCAAAACATTTCTATGATCGTTCATATACAATTCTAAAGCAAAAGATTAGCAGATTACTGAAGTTCTCAGAATTTAGCAAAGCCATGATGCTTGTGTCCCCAAGTGTCAGGATAAAAGGTTCTATAAGTGGCAGGATGGTGTGAAAATGCCTTTATTTCAGGCTAGCCTTAAGCTCCCCTATTTTGTTCCATGCACTCACTCGATCTTGCATAAATCTTCTATTTGGAGCTGCAAGGAATCATCCCACAAGAGTGCTGAGTTTGCTGTTGCAAAGAAATTAGCTCATTGTTATTACAGCCTTGGATCTTGCACAGGCCGGACCAAGCAAAATCACAATATTTTCGTCTGCAGCTCTTTATTGCGTGGGTCTCACAAATGCACATACTCATAATGAAATAGTTTATGACACAGATGTTCTGTTCTTGTTTGTACCAGGAAAGGGTTATCCTAAACAAACTGTAAAAACATGCTGCTATGCAAGTAACCCTCGGTCATGAAAGCAAAGGATAATGTTGGTAGGAATGTTTTCTTTTCAGCGCAAACAGTCTGTTGTCTTGTAAGGTCGGAAAGTTAGAATGTGCAAGCATGAAATCACTGACGGAAATGTATGTTTTCACTGAAAACCCTATACGTAGCATGGAGCTGTAAACTATATTTATGACAACACACTCACAGCAGAACTCATGTAAACTGGGGTGCATAAAAGGATGTCATTTTCTTTCTGTAAATTGCTCACTTCTGCACAGCTGTTGCTGGGTAGAACCTGAGTCCGCTTGAAGTGAATACACCTTGTTGTTTATACTCATCTTAGTGTCTGTGTTGGTCTTATCTCGTTTACAGTACAGTTATCAGATTTTGGTTTTGCAATGGTATGGTCTACAAGTGACTGATTAATATGCTCCAAGTGTAAGAATTATAGGATAAAAGAGGCACCCGATTTGCCCCCATCTAAGTTTGCAACCTGTTATTGCCTATATTGACAGTACCTGTCTTCCAAATCACAAATGCGCGCCCAGATACCCCTGGGTCAAGTGCGCTATATAAGAAAAATAAACAAACAAACTCTCTTCAAACTTCCTGTCAACTCCTTTTCTCTTCTTACAACAATCCTATTCTCTTTGAATATTTTGTCTTTTCTTCTGGCAGAGAAGTCCCTTGGTGACCAAATCCCATCGCGACCACCCCCCCCTTGCACCAAGCACTCCTCTAGCCCAATTTCTGTCTTAGACTAGCCATATCGCCAGCCTTTCAGGGCATCGTAAAAACCCAACGCCCACCCCAACAGCCTCCAGCTATAGAAGGAAGTGGTCTCTTTGCAAAATTCCATAACTACACTTACCTAGAACACTGATCTGGCAGGCTAACGCTTAAAGTTGAACATGTATCAAACAAGGGGTAAACAAAATATGTTCATGAGGGAACAATGGCGTCGCCATGAATCAAATTTAGGAGGGGCACAGAGGTGGCCAAAGAAAAAAAGTAGGGGGGGCACAGATAAAAGTGGGAAGGCCGCCTGTGAAAGGGAATGTGTGACATCACTAGCACTCCTGCAGAAAGGCTTTTGTGCACACCAACTACCCACACACCAATGCACCTTCCCTCCTATCAGAATGCAGGCATGAAACCATTCAGTGATTAATGGCCCATCATTAGCAGTTTTGTGCGCTACATTCTGATTGGAGGAGCTGGTCAAAGCTGAAGAGGGAACTGAACTGTTTTGATCGTTGTGCTTATGAGTCAAGCCGGGGGCTTATGATGACTTATGACAGCCTCCGTTCAGTATCTATTTGTATGATATTTCTGCACAACAATACACTATCCTGTTCATCTCCTGAGTTATGTTGCTTTGACAGTGCAGAGAGAGCAGCCCAGCTCAGGTAGGGGGAGACACGGGGGGCCAGGATTTCAGGAGGGGCAGGCCACCCTGGTGCCCCCTAGCGAAGCCACTGTGAGGGAATAAGCATCGCCATGCTCTAGAATGTGTGGGGTTATACTGTATTTTCCTGAAAGCAAGTACAATCCAACCCATTACCCATTTCCAAATGCAGAGCTCACAACTGACCCAAGAATCAAGGGTTTGGCCTCCAATAAAACTCCAAACCCTTGAGGCCACAAAGGTGTTAGAAAGCCTGCAAGACGCTCAACGAGATACATAGTCATCACGTTCCTAAAGGGAGGCTTTGATTATATGCAAAGAGAGATTTTTTTTCCTGCTTGCAGTAGCATGGGCGTAATTATAGGGTGGGACGAGGGTTTTGTTCCCCCCAATTTATGCCTCATGCCTTTTTGTCCCCCCCATCTTTTGGCAGGAGGGCCGGGGGGCCGCATTGCTTTGTGACCGCCAGGTGAGCTGAATTCAATTTTATTTTGCAATTAGTGAGCCATAGAGAGTTCACAGGGCAATCTCAATGACTGTAAAACATCTTCCTGTGACGTGTGCAAGTCATCCACACTGTGCAAATGCACCTCCAGCGCCAGTCCGTTTAGGGAGTTTGGCTATATTGTTGATTGTGAGGCCTCATATTGGTTTCATGTCACAAAACCAGTACCTGCACTGTTTAAGTTTGTGCAATTTCTGGAACGCACCTAAGGAAAAGGTTTGTTTAAAAACTCCATCTGTTATATACCTAATTGGACAAAACTTAATACATATTACAGATCTGTCTTTTCTAAGAAAACTGTTCAAGGAAATAGCAAGAAGAACCGTAAGACATCAATGGCTAGTCAATTTCTGAAAAACTCAAAAGATGGTCTGAAAAAAGACGAAATCAAGCAGAAGGAAAGTTTCCCCAAAAGGGGTCAAGGAAAAAAGTTGAAGAAGAATAATAAATCAAAGAGCCAAGACACTAAGGAATCGGTGGATAAAAATATAATTGTGGAAAAACTAACAGTGGCAATCCAAACGGATAAAATTGAGCCACCAAAGAAAATTGCTCCTATATTCCTTTTGGCAAAGCGTAAAGTTAAGCCTATCGATTCATTGTTAAAAATTGCTCTGATTTTTCTGAAAAAAGTTAAAAGTGGTCCCTCCGCAAACCCAGTGGGGACCCAGGATACGAACATTGGAGGAGGGGCTGAAATCAGTGGGGCTGCTATAAGTTTGGAGGATGGAGGGCCGCAGAATAGTAATCTTGAAATGACCCCTGTTGTGGATCAGGGAACGGTGAATTCAGTAAGGGAGAATGGAAATCATTTCTTGGAAGGCACATATGATCCCAGTAAGAAGATGAGAGGATTGCATAGTCTTTCCTATGTTGACACTAAAGTAAAAGACCATAGAGTCTTTCTTTCGAGAAAATCTCCCAGCTCCCAAAATGTAATCCCGTTGAACCGATCCACAATTTTACGGGAAATTAAGATGATTCCTGCCCTTAATATTTTACAACTGCTGACATTGATGTGGTGAGCTTTCCTTTTGGGCCGGACACAAATACAGCAGAGGTTATCCTGAAATCAAGATTGGGTGTCGATTTAATCTTGGGTGAGTCAATGGCATGGGACCAGAGAGGTTTTAGGATCTCCCAGACATGCCCAACTCTAATAAATATGAGTCAAGGATTTTCAAACACCCAAAAGCAGAAGATTGAAACCAATAATAAAGAGAGAATGTTTTCTAATTCACCGAATATGTGGGAAATGGTCCCTGAGATAATCTCTGAGGTATTCCGTAAAATGGGTGTTCCCCAGCAGAGACTCTAGGGAAGACTGAAATTAATGTACTGTCATGGAACACCAGAGGATATGCATCTTTTTCCCAGGAGCCAAGGAAATCGCAAATATTCAAATTATCTGAACTAATACTATTTCAAGAGACTTGGTTAACTGGTTTAATTGGGTTGGATGGTTTCTCCATTTTTCAGCAACTGGCACGAGGGTCTGAAGGGAGGAAGCCAATAGGGGGGTTTGCTTGTGGCATGTAGCAATGATATTTTTGAGAACTCAAAGATTGTATGGAATGCTAGAGAAGGCATCCTTGTGGTAAGAGTGATGAGGAGAGGGATTACCAAGGGGAATACCTGGCTCATTGTAAATGTCTACTGGAACCCCAATGTTATCGCTCTCTCAGATTTTTTGCTTAATCTCTCAAATGGTTTGGTAGACTGCTTGCAGTAATATCCTTCTGATGATCTGATTATTGCTGGTGATTTGAACTCCCAATGTGTCTCCACAACTGACCCTATTTCAGGAAAAACCTGCCAGAAGACTTCAAATGGGAAGATTTGGACAGACTTTATGCATGAATGGGGCCTCGAAATGTTTAATGGTAATGTGAGGGGGGACATCCCTAACGCCCCATCGTGGCATAGCGGTCCTGCCTTCTCGACCATCGATTACCTCTTTGCCTCGCAATGTATTTTTGATTCATGATCAAGTTTCCAAGTGGGGGAAGGGAATATAGATGACCATCAAATCCTGAGAGCGCTCTTGCTGTTTGAAGGGGTTCGGGATGTTTTAGTCTGTGAGCAGGCCCTTACAACGAATAGAGCAGGAAACGTTGTTAGGAGGTTTCATCGGGGGGGGGGGGCGACGATCTAAATTGTGAATTGAGGGGCCGGGTGAATCAATTATCAGATCAACAACTAACAAACTTCTGTCATCTTGGTGATTTCTCTCTCTTTCTTTCTAATTCGGCTGCTGCTGATTCCAACTTGCAGAGACCTCGTAGGATCCACAAGCATACTCCTAATATTGAAATAATGAAAAGGAAGAAGGAGCTTAGGCAGCAAAGAAGGAAGCTAAAGAGATCCTGTATAGATCTGGTTCAACTCAAGGAGTGCTTGAGAATTCTTAGGAACAACTATAGAAATTGGTATCGGGCTCATAGGCATCTTATATGGCCACAAGATGGAGAGAGAATGTTATCTGCTCTCTCAAGAGGAAATACAAGACATTCTTGGACAATGGTAGGGGGAGGTGAGGTAAGTAGGAATCAAAAAATGGATGTGGTTTTTCAAGAACAAGCCTGGTCTGAGCATTTTGCCAATCTATATGACTCACCTAATGCCATAATCGGGGAGAGGAACACACTTATTAAATGGCCCCTGGACTTTACAGCCATGGATCTGGAAATATTGATAATGAAATCATCAACTTCCAGAGCGGGGGGACCGAATGGGTTGAGTAATTCAATCCTTAAAAAGGACTCCTCGCTATGGGCTGGGATTCTAAAGAAACTTTTTGATAATATAATCTGTCAGAAGTGCTTTCCGGACTCATGGAAAAACTCCCTAGTGATACCAATCTATAAAAAGGGGGACAGATTGTTAGCCGCTAATTATCATCCAATTTCCCTTTTAGATGCAGACAGTAAAATCTTTACAGGGCTCATCTTAGGGGAATTGGAATCATGGGCCAAAAAAATGGGTGTATTTCCAAGACAGAAATCAGGTTTCAGGAAGGGTTTATCTACCTCTCTAAATGGGCTGGTTCTAAGTGCCCTGATTTCACCGTCTGTCCAAGGAGGGGGTCCACCCCTCTTTGGTGCTTGGTTAGACCCCTCCCAAGCTTTTGATACGATAGACAGGAATCTTTTATGGAAAAAATTAGATGAGTGGGGTGTCCCTCGTAGTCTTTTGTCAATATTGAGAGAATGACATCACAATAATACCATGCAGGTGAGGCTTGGTAGACCAGGCCTTTTGACAAATCCGATTAGTGTAAAGAGAGGGGTCCGTCAAGGCTGTCTTTTAGCTCCCCTATTGTTCATCTTGTTTATGGCAGATCTGGCTGAGGCGATGAAGGGAAAAGGTTTAATATCTCCGATATTAGGACAAACAAAAATTAATTGGTTGGCATACGTGGATGATGTCATAGTCCTTGATAATTCCCAAGTAGGGCTCCTGCGTCTTCTGCTCGCCTTAGAAAACTATGCACGAAACAATAACCTCACTATTAATCCAGTCAAGTCCAAGATAATAAGATTTAAACATCCCAAAAGATAATTAAGCAATATGTCTGGACCCTGGATCAACTTCCAATTGAGGTAGTCTCAGAGTTGAGATACCTGGGAGCATCGATCAACTCCTTCCCAACGAAAGGCAACTTGGTGCGCTTGTTGGAGTTAAAAGTTGTAAAATTGGGAGCACAAATGAAAGAAATCAAATCCCAGTTCTGCAAATTTTCTATTCTCCCCTTGGTGAAATTCTATACAGGGAAAGTAATCCTGATTCTTCTGTTTGGTCTTGACTATGACATCTTAGCAATGGACCTCAAGTGGGATTCATGGGAAGCCAAGTTGTGGAAACGTACATTGGGACTGCCGGACTGTGTCCCAATAGTCTCTCTTCGTTATGAATTGGGCCTGTTGTCTCTTAAATCATGGCTTCAATGGAAGTGGCTGATTCTGCATAGACCAGCACTAGATGCTCCTAAGAACTCACTTTTTGAGGAAATTGCAGGTGAGCTGAATCATGGTAAAAATGTATTCCTGGCTAAGTTCAAGCAAAGATGCCTGGAAATTTTAGAGAGAGCGGACTGTGATTTGACCCTATTGTTTCAAAATCCAGATAGAGTAAAGCAAAAGGTGAAACAAAGAGACTGGATTGATACGATTGACAGTATGAAGAGGACGAAAAAATCTGCCTCGTTTTCTGTGGTTGACAAGCCCCTCTCTCTGGTTCCCTCTTATCTAAAAAAAACGCCTGATCTGAGTTTTGGACTATCTCTTCTTAGATTTCGTCTAAATATACTCCCCACCCGAGAGATCTTGGCCTCTAGAGATAGAGAAGGGGAAATAGACCCATATTGTGATGAATGTGGTATCAAGGTTTTCCAGTCTTCTAAACATCTGCTATCTAATTGTCAGGGTACATGGAATATGAGGGCCAGAGGATTTAGCAGGTGTGTCCATCAGCTATCTTCCCTTAATTCTGATGCCTTCTGGGGGAGAATATCCTCCTGTCATGAATCTGCTCTCTCAATGGAACTTGTTAGAGCTTTGAGAGAAATTAATTTAATTGGTGATCCAGTTTTAGTTACGTATGGATTGAGTTCTTAGTAACTAGCGTCATCCTGGTCAAATCTGGTACTGAGGGTCTCTAATGGACTTTGCATAATAAAACTGCTTTTCTGTATGGGGGATCTTTTTTTCTTTTGTGGAAACTGGATCTTCTGATTAATTAGTTAATCTGGGAGAAAAGATTGTTTTTTTCTGAGTCTTTGTTTTTTCTTTCTTTTTTTCTTTCCTTTTACTTTTATCTTTTTAAGGTGAAGATTTTATTGATATGAATTTTGGAAATTGCTTGAAGTATTCGTTTTTTTTTTTTGTATGATTGTAAATGTGTTAAAAGTCAAATGTTGGCTATTGCACAATAAATAAAAAAAATAAACAAAGAAAGTAAAATCGGTGGAACGTGGTCTTACTTGCCACAGTCTTTACAGTAAAATGAAAGTGACTCTAATCTACTTCTAGGTTCTGGCTGTTAGGTGGCACTTTATCGCGAGTAAAGATAAGGGATATGGGATGTAAGGATTGACACAGCTTGTGGATGTTTGGCTTTTTACCAACCCATTGCCGGACAGGGCCATAGTAATTACTATGGCAAGTCCAACCCACCACATGCCCCTCTCTGCCCAAAACACTCCCACCTGGCATCTTTTTGAGCTATATCTATCACCCATTTATATCACCTTTTGTGCAGTATAGGTCCCACAAGTGTTGTTTTTTAGTAGTTTTCTGGGCATTAATGGTTTAGTGGCAGCTGTAAATGAGCTCAATGAAGTAAAAACATCTTAACCAAATGTGCCTGCAGCCGCCTGATTCATAGGCTATATGTGTGTCCTTGCACCTGTTCTTTGCACTTCCACCCTGTGACCAGCACGCACTAGCAAAGGTGTCTGTGTGGGTGCATTTAGGTATTAGAAAGGCATTTGCCAGTCACTGACATTGTTTGGTCAGGTCATCATCATACCATTTACCAGCTGTTGCCAGGTTGTACCACTATAGGAGTGCCTTGAAAAAGGCCTGCACCATGCCTTGTTTTGGTTACTGTCACCCCTGAAATGTTGTCACAAATTAAACAAAACGAGATGGTGACATCTGCTTCCTTAAAGAGGAAAGTAGCATTGTAAACGTGATTATTAATTTTTAAAAAGGCATGCACCTTTTATTAGGGAGACCAGGGGAAGGTGAAGTAATGGGAGACAGCTCAATGAGAAGCAGGCACTTGTCCAGAGGGGTGGCTTCGGAGGGGATACCAGGGATAGCGACAGCAGCGTAGTTAGAAGTGGACAAGGGATGTGAGGTGCCACGTGGGAGTGGCTACCTGGCGTAGCTCAGGTGATGGGAGATAGGCAGCAGCATAGTAAGAAGGCGACAAGTTAGGGTGGGTGAGGTGCCGTGTGGAAGGAGTGTACAGGTGAATATGAGGTGATGGGAGATTTGTCCAGGGGGGATGTGAAACTGGGGGTAGATAGGTAGGTGAGATGAAGGAAGAGGGGCTTTGGGGGGAGGAAGCAAGTCATGGCTAGGGAAGTGTGGGGTACTGCGAAGGCGACGTGCTGGGTGAAGTGTAAATGGAATGAAGGGGGTTGAGCTGCAATGTGGAGTGGGCACATACATAGGAGAATCTGAGATGGGGGCAGACAGGTACTTGAAGATTAGGACATTCCATGGGGCATCTAAGGGGAAATGAGAAGTGCAGTGATAAGCAGAACAGGAAAGCCCAGAGAGAACTAGTGGGTGAGGGTCTAGCGACGCCTCAGGGGTCATTCTGAAGGGGTGGGAGATGATCAGGTGGGTCTAAATTTAGCAGAGGAGGCCTGCCCATGGTCTAGTGAGGTAGTTTGGAAGGGGTTGGGTGTGCGGGGGAATTGCACGGCATGGGAAATGTGAGGTGGCACAGCTGAGTGAGCTGCTGGCGAGTCATGTGCAGGGCAAGGCAAGGTGTTGCGTGATAGACATGGAGAGGAGGAACATGCCAGTGCGTGGGGGGGGGTGGTAAGGTCGAAGTAGTAATTTAGTCTTATCCGTCAGTTCCAACGTTCGCCCACTCCACCTCACCCCTTTCTTTCAGTTGTCATGATGTCCCCCCCAACATTTTCAGCCAAGTTACTCCTCTGTACAGTAGCTTTACAAAGGTATGCTACTGTAAATAGTCACACGCTTTGACCTCCTTTGATGACCTCACATTTGAGGGCTTGCCTCTCCTGGGGCACACTTAACTTTTCTGCACATTTAGAAAGGGCAGTAGATCCACTTATTTAGAATTAACGTGTGGGTGATAAGAGATGATGTGGGATTTTACATATGAATACCCTCAACCGCTTCCTCCAAGACACTTAATCGGAGTCACTAATTGACGCCTTGTTGTTTTTGAAACTCTAATTTATCACCATGATGTCATGGCCAAACCGGGTTTCTTATTCTTCGGAACTTAACATTTTCTGCATAATTACAAGCTGCAGTTTGGATTCCGTGAATGCTTCAAATTAAGTTGCAGAACCAAGAGTGGAATGTTTAGTGTGGCATTACTTTGCACTCTGCTACTAGTTTACTTCCACTCAAAATGGGGAATAGAATTATATATATATTTATTAGAATGATTTGATAAATAACAACCAGGGTGGAGAAGCTATGTGGTCAGTCAGGTCTCCAAATTGCAGACTGGGCTTACACAAATTGTAAAGAACAATTACAAAATGCCTGTGTCTCAGATTAAAGCGTGCGATCTTGGACAAATCGTTTTCTCTTACTAAACCCTATCTGATCTGCCAAACAAGCGATTTAAGTGCCATGGTGTCAACACAGTCAACTAAAAGGGGGTCATCTCTCTTGGGGTAAATATACTAATCTACACTATTAAAAACGATTACAAAAGGTAAATCGAAATGTACTGTGCGTGTTCTTGATTCTAATGCAATTTGCTCTCAAAGTGGTGGGGTCATAGAACATTGCATCCTTCTCAAAATGGTGGCTGCAGTTATTACTCTAAAAAGTTGGCATTAATGCAAATATGTTTGTAAACTGTATGTCACGTGTCTGGGTGGACAGCAACTTCTTCATTTGCATAGGATTAACTTTCGAAAGGAAAGTGCCAAAAACAGTTCCGTTAAGTCTCAATAAATATTGTTTTATTTTTGTGAAGATATGCAGACTTCATTTTGAAACAACGGACCGCTACACCATTAAACACGGTATGAAGAAATGGCGATGGGTCAGCAGTCTGGTCATTCTACGCAGAGCCATTGCAAACAACCAAGGATTCAGGGACCCAGGCATGTGAATTATAAAGCTTGCCATGCAATTCCTCACAAAAGGCTGCTTGCTTGGTAACAATATAGTAACCGCAGACGTATGGAAACACGGTAGCTTCCGCCGCACCGCAGACGTATGGAAACACGGTAACTTCCGCCGCGAGCGTTTTGCACTTGCTGCGTGCATGGAAAGGATGCGTCAGTACTCCACGGCCCCCCAAGGGAAGGAAGAGAGGCTGCCAATACGTGAAACGCAGCTTTGTGCAATATGAAGCTATTATTGGGTTCATAGCGCCATCTGCAGGGAGAGTTGCACCACCGCGTTCTACAATTCCTAAGCTATATTTTAGGTTGTTTAGCATTTATAGACTTATTTCATTTAACTCTCAAATGCACTTTTCTGTCAATCAGCTGTTTGGCGAAGGATACAGTGTATTGCTTTTAATTCCGTAGATTGCTTTTAATTGGTTCATTGCCCCATTGTCCTCGTTTTCATTGGGCAAATAATTCGTGCTTTTTCGAGGGGGGTGCAACCGCGTGCACATTAGTGATCAGGTTTAAGATTACGAATGCAGATGCCATTTTACTGTTTGCTTAAATGGCTCTCTGTGGTGTTCCGGATGAGGGGAAACACCCAAAAATACCAGCTGCACAATGATGGCACGCTAGTATGATCAAATGATATGCTATGTTGCCTGGCTTTAAGGTAGCACATCACCACTGAAGCTGAAGGAAAGGGAGTAGGGAGAAGTTAATTTGAGGCAAAGAGGGTGAAATGCTACAGATGTAGGGATGGGGTAATGTAGAAGGGGGGAAGGGATGTCTTGTGAGAGTTTGGGTGCATGTAGATCCATTAAGGTGGATTATAAAAAAAAGAAGGTATGTTCTAAACGTGTCTGGCATCAAAAGGATTGTATATGTGAAGCAGTTTAGAGGGGCAATAGGAAGATAGTGGCACATAGTGTTTGGCTGTGTGATTGGCTTGAGATGTGCTTCAGACACCAAGTTCAATCATGGGGGCTTTGTGACCTGGGATTACCTTTAGAAATTCGCCACGGGGGTCAACTACTGAATAGAGTTTTAGGACTGCCACGCTGCAAAGCTCTATCTGAAGCGCTTTTCAGTGGTAACAACAGAACAGATTTACAGCGGGGTGTAGAATACAGAGGGGGACATAGGAGGGGTACAGCAGTACTGAGTGACAGGGAGGAGAGGGCTGGCAGCATCTAGTGAGTCAGGTAGCACAAAGGCTGACGTGATGGCCTAGGTATTGCGGAGGAGAGACTCTTTGAAGAGGTGGAAAGAGGTGGGTCTTGAGTTATTTTCTGAATTGTAGGAGCGTGGGAGCGAGTCTGATGCCGATGGGGTAGAGGTTCCATAGTTTTGGGGCGTAGGCAGAGAAGGCTCATTTTCTGGTTCTGCCTTTTTGCAGCGCCATATTTCATGTCTGAACGTGTCCTGGCTTCTGGTGGTGCGCTGTCCGCTGGAGATGCAGAGTTTCTCGGTGAGGTAGCAGGGTGGCTTGAATGCGACTGCCTAATAGATAATGCAGCAAGACTTGAAGGTGATTTGTGCATGCATTGGGAGCCAGTGAAGGTCGATGAGGGCCGAGGTGATGTAGTCGTATCTGTGTACACCCTTGATGAGGGGTGCAGCCGCGTGTAGGACACTTCTCCCGACACAAGGGAGGAAGACAGGAGGCCTTTCCAGAGTGAATTGCCCCCATCCAGGTGGGATAGGATCAGTGCTTGAACGGTGGATCTAAAGCTGTCGGGAGGGAGGAAGGGCTTGACTTTTCACAGGAGGGAGAGCTGATACTAAGCTGTCTGACTTTTCATCGCTATGTGTTTCTTGAAGGAGAGGTGTTTGTCGATGTGGAACCCGAAGGACTTGATGCAGGAGGCAAGCTCCGGTGTGAAACCCTCAGAGTTCATGGTTGATAGCCAGGTCTGTATGTCTGGGTGTTCGGTGTTGGTGAGGACTAGGAATTGGGTCTTGGAGCAGTTTGGCTTCAAGGATGCACTAGACATCCAAGACTGGATCAGTGAGAGGCAGGTTTTGAGCCTATGGATGTCCTTGATTGAGTCCATCTTGAGGTATAACTGTGTGTCATCAGCGTATTGGTAGATGTGGATGTTGTGTGTTGCGAGGAGGGCTTCCAGTGGCTCCATGCAAAGATTGAAGACCACTGGGGAGAGGATGTAACCCTGTGGGACTCCATGGGTGACAGGTAGCATTGGCGATCTAGAGGAGTCCATCTGAACAAACTGCTTGTGGTTGGTGAGGTAGGACTAGAAGTAGCATAGGACAAGGTTGCTGATCCCCATGTGCCAATGTAGGGTGTCTCTGAGCTCCTGGTGGTCTACTGTGTCAAAAGCAGCCGAGAGGTCGAGAAGAACCAGGAGGCAGGGGTGGACGTCATCAAGGATGTTGAGGGCGTGGCCGACCACCTGTATGGCTGTTGTCTGCGTGCTGCATCTGGGTCTGAATCTGGATTGGTAGGTTTGGAGGAGATTGTTGGTGTAGATGTGTTGGTGCAGTTGTGCTGCTACCGCTTTCACGATGATCTTACTTAGGAAGGGAAGATGGGTGTTGGGGCGATCCAGAGTGGGTTTCTTTAGTAGAGGGAGAATTTGCCCTGTTTTTAGGGCCGATGGGAAGGTGCCTTGAGTTAGGGAGCTGTTGATGATCTCCAGGTAGGAAAGGAGAGCTTTTGTGGGGAGGGTCTTGAAGATGGGTGCTGGGAGGATGTCATCTGTATACAATGTGGCTTTGAGACGGCCAGGGTTTCAACCAGGTCCTCTGTCGAGAGTGTCTTGAATGTTGTCCAGTGTCCCTGTATAAGCTGAACACATGGAAAAGGGTCTCCATTTATTCCCCATTCGCACCAGGGTAGGGGGGCTCAGCCAATCAGGGGGCTGGAGAAACGTGCAAGAACACACAGTGTACCACCCAAGTTTCTTTAACCACCTGAGGCCTTTCCACACCAGCCTCTCCCTGTTGCCTCCCCATGCCCTTACCCTCCCACCAACCTCCAAGACAACCTGTACCCTTGCACCAACTCTCACCCTCCCAACTACCTGCTGGACCAGAGGTTTGTGCTCACATCCATTGGTCTGTCCCACCCACGATCACCGCTGCCATAACAATGGTGGATTCTTTTGGGAGTCTGCTTAGGGTCCTCAATTTGGGTAAGCCAAGCAGATGTACAGTGGAATTTGGGGGGAGTTAATGTCTGACAGTTGAACAGGGCGTTGTTGCTGTGTTTTCTGTGAAATCTGACAACCTAGGTAAGGCGTTGCACTTAGGTTGCACTCCCTGCCTTCTCCTAAATGTATCATATTTTAAGTCATTACCAGGCTAATTTTGACCTTTGATGTGTTGAATATTATTGTTCCCTTCACCCCTAGAATAGATTTAGATCAGGTGTCCTTTTGCCCCCCAGACTTCAGGATTTAATTAGGGATGGTATTGAAATCCATTGTTGGTTTTGAAGCATTTAGCAGTTCATGCCTAGACGCTAATAGTAAACTTCTGTCACTCGGCTGATTCACTTGTTTGTTCTTCTCTCTTCTGTTTGTTCATGTATATTTATCATGATCTTTTGTTAATTGATTCATCTTAATTTCTCCATGAATATGTATTGTTTTGAATTCTTCTACAAGCAGCATTCCTTTCAAGAATAATTTGAATACTTGTCAGATACATTTTATATCTATATATTAAAAAAAGTGTTTGG
Organism: Ambystoma mexicanum; assembly: GCF_040938575.1. Taxonomy (NCBI): domain Eukaryota; kingdom Metazoa; phylum Chordata; class Amphibia; order Caudata; family Ambystomatidae; genus Ambystoma; species Ambystoma mexicanum. The sequence continues at coordinate 746,575,466 of NC_090928.1, forward strand.
GGTACTTCTTTATTTCTGTATATGAATATTTATTTACAATGTCTTCTTCCTGCAGAGTGGACTAAATACAATGATTGTGAATCTTTTGGCTCGATGTGTGCCTTATTGGCTATTAATAATACCTGATGGGAACAACTACTTCTTGCGCATGTACCTAATCATTTTGTCAATCCAGCAAAGTGGACCTCCTGCATGCCCGTTGTAGGGAAATCTATGTAAAGAAAAGTATGCAAAGAAAGACAAAGGCCAGTTTAAAAACAAATATGCGAGCTGCGGCCTGCACTCAGCATCTGAAAAATGACACTGGTGAGGGAATGTACAATGTGTACAGCCCATCTACAGTCAGAATGTATTTCCTAAGTAACTGATACTGCACATCTTAGAGGAGCAGTTAAACACGTTTTTCTCGCTACTCTTATTGGGAAAATAGAGGTCTGCTCAATTCTGTAAGCAATAATTTAAGTCAATTCATTCATTACAAAAAACATATTAACACTCCCATTAACATTTCAAAGAACATTGGCATACAAAAATGTTTTTACACAATAATGTTTCTTAACATCTCAAGTCTACAGAACACACCAATTGAAATCACTCTTTCTTGCGCAAAACGGAACTCTAACTGCATCATAATATCCCAATACCCCCTAATCTAGCTGTACTTCTAAATAAATATTTACAACACTGGTCATCAGATCGTGCCAGCCCAGCCTTCCAAAGTTGTCTCTTTCACAGGTATTCTCGATCCACATATCACAATATGACATCACATTTCACTCATCTCTCTGTTGACACAACTGTGTTTTTCAGCCACCCACTTAGGTGCTGTCAAACAGATGCTGTCCCAATTAGCAATCTCTGACCTTCGTCAGGACAGATATAACTCTTTGCTGCCACACGTGCACTCCTCTCTTCCTCTTGTTCTTTCAAAATGGCATTCATCTTGACAAACTGTGACAGCATTTACACACACTGGTAAAACCACATTGCCTTTCTAGGCAGACCCTCTAAATCTACCCCACCATTAGCATCAAACTGAACACTTAATTCAACAATAAAATGTGTATAGAAAAAATTAATGTCAGGATTTCATATCACCTGACATTCAACAGCGCTTCTCTGTATCCACTAGAACTTCAGTCTGGGAATAATTCTCTCCTTATCTGCATTGCTCTAAAAACGAATGATTAATAACTTCAGTTCTTATGTGTACTAAATTTTATTAAACGCACTCCACTAGTTTATATACTACACATTCTATAACACCAATTCACCTAATGTACCATGCCTACCATCGTCATACATGATATAATTATGATCTCTTTTTAACCTCCCAACCATCTAACTTCCACATGTCGGACATCACTCTATCATACCACCCATCCAACAACAAATTGCTTCCTCTACTCGGATATCGTGTCTATCGATGCGGAGCAGCACTGCTCAATTTCTCCAAATCTGCAGCTTTCATCATGCTTCTCAAAATGCCACTCTTACAACTTGTATGTCTCCCAGACAAACCGTTGACTCACAGATATAAATGCCGCCTTTATGACTACAAAACTATTCACTCTCTCATCCCCATATCTGGAACCGTAGGTATTGGTCTCTATACGAACACACAGCATGCTGTTGTGTCAACCACAGCAGCCCGCATATGCTCCAAACTGTTCGTCCCAGCTCATAAACCCCGTTAAACATATTCTCGATCATGTGTCAACCTGCGCACCAAAGACTAACACTTTTCGGAGCTGGATGTCTGCCTCAAAGCGTCAGCCAGATCCTGGAATCACCCAAAAAGGAGGGACTGAAGTCAATAAAAAAAACCCTACCAGGTTAACTACGAACAACTTTCAACATGACCAAGCATTCACAGGAGTCATAAAATGTTCCAGCTTGGAACTAACAGGATGGGACATCAGATGTTCTGTTGCTAAGTAGATTAACTGGAGCAGCCATATAATAGTTGTACATTCGAAAACAAATTCACCATTGAAATTACACTGGATTCACTTTATCGCTTATAAAATTTTGTAAAAGGTCATAGAGATTTCATTTTTTAAAAAGAGCTATTAGATGGTTGCAAAACGATATTTTTGTGATGTTATCTTCATCATGCATACTAGGCAAATATGGAGCTGCACTAAGCATTTATACATCCTAGCAACTATGCTGGTGAATCCATTATTCTGAGCTGGAAACGTAATTTGTGTATGAAAGTATCACAGTGAAAAATAAAATAAGTGTATCCCATTCCACATATGCAGTACCAAGATGAAAATTGCATTGATTCCCTTAAGTGAGAAAAATCTGATGAATGGATTAGTAATATTATAATTTGTGTTTAAGGTGCTGTGTTAGAAAGATACACATTTTTAATTCACAAATCTCCAAGATGACATCACATCAAATTGGAGGGACACTGGGTTTAGACATTACTCCCATAAGACTGTGCCCTTCATTAATATGTCCAATGACAATGGAAGGGTGGGTTCAGTGTGATGTCACATTTGGAACACTGTCCAATCACATACATTGCACAATTAGTTTAGAGAAATGATGCACACCTTTAAGGGGTTTTGTTTCTGCTCTATAAAAGAGCAAACCCATAGATTCTGGAGATAGACACACTTCCTCAGCAACTGACTAATGGCGAGGGAGAAGACGAGAAAGGTACATTGATAACAACAGAAAGGAGAATGGAATAGATTGGCTTTGTTTTTGGACCTCTATTATGGATTACAAACAGAGCAATGTAAGAGAGGCGTACCTGGAGTTAAAGACCCAGGCCTTCTTCAGTGGAAAAGACATCAGACACATCCCAATACAGAAAGAGGGAGACCAGGCTGTGGAGAGAAGCTTACCCCATCTTGCTGACTGATGCCCACCTGTTCATAGAGGGAGAGAATTGAGCCAGACAAAAGGAACTCAGATGTAAGTATAATATAAAGGGGAAATAATCCTGAGGGGAGCAATACTCTAAAATGAAATAGATTAAATGTCAGCCTGTGTCATTTGTAAGTACTGAGGGGGTGTATAAATTAACTGTACATCCTGGGAAATAAGCAAATATTTCAGAAGCATATGGGCTATTGGAATTATAGATTTGATTAAATAAATCCTATGGTGTGTGTATCCTGGGAGATCCCTTGATTCGATGTCTGTGTAATGTGCAAGTACAGAAGAGCAAAGGACATCTCACTTTGTGCATAACTAGAAAAATAACATGTTTGAGATAATTTCCTGGTAACATCACCAAGCAGCGTTCTGTTACAGAGACTGATCAATTCAAGAAAAGGGGGAAAGGGTTAATAACTGCCACCTGTTTTCCTGCCTGTAAGTTGCACATTGAAAATGACAAATTAACCCTTTCACAAGGGAATGCATGAGAAACACCACACCAATGAAGGAAATGTAACAAACCTTTTTTTAATCTTGTAAGGGATTCACATGTGGGAATGTTAAGTATCTTATCTTGCAATTCAGTTTTCTAGGACATGGTTTGAATTTCTGACAGGTTCATATAGAGGGGACATTTGTTTATTCACAATAAATAAGAAGTAGAGAGCTATAGAACAGCTGGGATGTTCTGATTTAATCTGGTTATCTATAAAATGATAATTGTATCCTGATCCCTCATACACTGTTCAACACATGTGGGATGCACACTCAGGATAATTCAAAATGTACACATGGTTATGTGTGTGTTTTAAAAATGCACTTTCCTACTAATGCCATTTTGACCAGTGATGTTGGAATTTCATAAATGTATAATTGTGTGTACTTAAATTGATTAAATGTATTTCTACTTTATTAATTAATAAGCCTTCTGTGCAACCCTCTGTGTTTCTTATCCCAAAATAGCTGTAGGGAATCAATATGTTAAATCGGGGTCCCAGGTTCATAAAAATAACTTTATTCAATAAAGTAAAAAAAGATGCATGCCTGGTTTAGTGTAGGTGGAAATTTCCCCTGAATTGGATGTCACTTGATTAAAGCATCCTACACCATTTTCACAACTGCGGTCTGTTTTGCCAAATTATAATTATTTCACGGTCAGGCTGGTGAAAAGCCCTTGGAATGAAGGGTGTTCTTGGGGTCCAGTGAACTTTACTGCCCTTGCAGGAAAATGATTGGTAATGGCAAATACCATGAGCAAACATGACTGCTTCCCTTACACTGCATCCCTACGGATTGTGTTTACTTTTTGCAGTTGTAGAAAGAAGGCAGACATCTACAGCGATTCAATCATCTGCTCACATCGAACCAGAAGCAGTTGGAATGGTTCTTGGTGTTCCCTCAGGCAGTGTCGAAACACACACAGCATATTTCCTGCTCCTCAGGGCAAATATGGCAAAAATCTTTTATACATTTTCAGTCTGCATAAGGCTTAAGGTCTTTGCATTATGTAAAGGGTCCTGGCCCCAGATGTGACTTTTGCTGTCTCAGGTTTTTGAATCAAAGCATGAAAAGTGAGATCCAGAGAGATGACATTTTGTAAAGTAAGTGATTTACTGATATTTTATGGATGTACCTATTTAAAATCGTGTATTTATTGTGTGTGTTTTAATGTAATAATAAACTATGCATTGTACTTTTATGGACATGATTCCGAAATAAAGTTAATAATTAATGACTGACCAATCCATGTCATTTTCAAAAACCATTAGACGTAGGAATTGGGAGATATTTCCATTTAGGACTTAAGTTGGGGACCAGCCTCCTTTGCAGGTGTGTTTATATTTACCCAGTTTCCGTGCATCAGCATAGTTGTGTTTGTATTTGTGTAAGGTTTATTTAAAAAACCTAATGACTTTCTGTAGCTTCCTTCACCAAATATACATAGGTTGATCTATGTTAGTAACATTATGTACATGTTACTAAGACCATTAGACCTTATTTGCAACAATTAAGCTTGCCCTGTTGTTCTTAATGTATGTCACCATATTAGTACATGTATTTGGACCTACTTATGTCCCAAAGTTAGCTCCTCTCGTTGGAATATTTCGATACTAAGTTATATATGTTTTTAAACTTGACAACATTTAACCTTACAAAAGAGATCTTATGAAAATAATGGGCCTCATTACAAGCATGGTGGTCTGGGAACTACGGTACCGGTAAGCATGCCGGTATCATAGTTCCCGGACCGCCATACTACGTGCTCTGCTCGTGGGTGCCATTTCATCCACCAGGTTTTTCCTGGTGTAATGGCACCCGCGAGCAGAGCACGTCAGATGCACCGGCACAACTCTGTATGTGCCGGTGCATCAGACCTCCCCTGTGGGGCAGAATGGGGATCGGTAGGCCCTTGATTCCGACACCCACAAGGGCAATTACCGGGTCCGCCGAGCTTGGCATGACCCGGTCCTTGCCCATCCAGGGGTGCCGGAAAAAATCCAACTCTTATAATCTTAATAAGGGCACGGCTGCCGCCGGAGTTGTAATGAGGCCCAATGTTTCTTCCATGCAAGCCTTCCATTATATTTTTATGATAATCTTTTCAAGCACAATTTTGTGTTTCTTGAAAAGTGCATTTATTATATTTCCAGCTCTCAAACATATGTGCTGAAATGTGGTTATTGGATTCATCACATAGGATTTATTTCCTAGCTTAACACATGATAAGAAGCTTACACAAATGTAGTCTTGTATCTGCTATTTCTCTGATTAAAGTGCATCAATCCAGAACTGATCTATTAATGAGGAGTTACAGCCATTGAACTTATATGGTCATCGTTTGCAGTATTCTATTGCTTTCTTGTTTGTATGACTTTTATATACACAACAGAAGATATAGAAAAATAAACACATGTGTCAAATGAAACATTGTGTACAAATGCATGAACATTTGTATTGAGGGTGACATTTGCAGTCCGTCCATTTGAAAAAATATTTATATTTATACTCTGTATGTAAATACAGGATATTTTTTGTTATATTCTGAGATGATCATAGAATTGTTGAGTTCTGTTGGCGCTGGTATGTAAGTGGTGCTTCAAAAAATGTATTTTGGTTTTGGAGCAATGGAGGTCCCATTAAGCAAGCGTTCCATACACAGAAGCCATCATTTCCATACAAAAAAATAGTAGATCATTTAACAAAACCCAAAACCCAACAATTGCAAAACTAGAAAGGTTAGACTAATCCCGATTGGATATGTCACTGTCACGCGTTCCCCTTCATGGCGTCTATGAAACGCATGGAAACTAGAACGCCATTGCGTTGAAAATAGGATGCCATTGAATGTTCCACTGTCCTGCTTTCACTTCCTGGTGTGTGGTTCTAGTTTATGTTCCTTGCGGCAGCTTTTTCCTTAAAGCCACACCCCCACGCTTCCTTCGGTGCATTGCAACCCTTCGCTTACCCTGGGTTTCAGCGTTGTACTTCGCTTACCTTCCCGTTGTCTCTGCTACCCACTCTGCGGCTCGTTATCCTTTCGGCAGCTCCCGTGTGAGCTGTCCACCCTCAAACATCCGCTAAGCTCTTTGTTTGCTCTTTGGGCTCCATAGCCTTTTCGGTGCCTTTCTTATCCCCTCCTTCAGTGACTTCTGGTTTTTCAGGCTTTTCTACTCCGGCATTTTCCTCGTCTATTTTCCCGGGTCTCCGCCCGTCTCGTTTTATCTACCTTCCTGCTATCCTTAGCTCTCCCACTCTTTCCTTACTTCCCTTCTGCTCCTGTGTCTCTTTCGCTTTCTATTTTTCTACTTTCCATCCTTTATTTTTCTTCCGTTCCGATTTCCTCATCCCTCCATTGCTCTCCGGACGCTTTTGGGAAAGCATTTTGACCTTTTGGACATCATTGTATTTCCTCTGTCATACAACTCTGCGACAGACAAACTTTCAGCTGTCTGCTCACTACTCTTGGATATCCATCTAGTACTTACCACGCCATCTGACGTCTGCAATCAGCCACAACTCCCCAACACCCCTGAGAGTTTTTTTCTTCCTTGGGCTTTTTCCTCTCATTTGGCTCTGTCGGGAAGGGGTCCCTTGCCGGTCTGTTTTATAGAGACGACAGGGTGGCATCTACCCGAGGGAGACCATACCTCTACAAGAAAAAACATCCGATATGAAGGAGGAAGGGGAAACAATACACACTGTCAGAAGATTCATGTGAGGAGGAGGGAGAACGGAGTGTGTGACAATCCAGAGTCTGCAAGATAGGCCAGTGAGCTCACTGAACTTTCAGAGCTTGATAGTTTGCAAAGGCCACAAATACCTACCATGGCTACTGCTGAGCAGGTTCAAGAACTTGTAAATGCAGTACAAGGTCTGTCCCAGGAAATGCAGACCCTAAAGACAGAGAACACCAACCTACGGCAAACAATGACAAATCAGAAACAGTTGCGAGCAGAACTACCACCTATGCTTCTGGCTTCTGGGAAATATGATGGGGCACCTCGAAGATTCAAAGAATTTATGGGGGCTTGCATTATATATTTCACCTTCCGCCATCAAACATATGCTTCAGACCAGGCTCGCATTGGGTTCCTCATCTCTAACCTCACAGGGAACGCTCTGGCTTGGGCTACCCCTCTAGTCACAGGTGCTAGCCTACTATTACAAGATTGCGCTGCCTTCACCGCACAATTTAAACAAGCCTTCAAATGACAAGAAACCGTACAGATTGCCAGTGAAGAATTGCTAGACATTCGTCAGGGATCATCGACTTACTGACATACATTTCACAGTTTAAAAGGGTAGCTACCGAGACCCGATGGCCGGAAGCTGCACAGTACACCATTTTCCAGCATGGCCTCCGAGGAGACCTCAAAGACGAGTTGGCTAGGATACCCCGACCCATCACGTTTTCGGATCTGATATCTACCGTTCTACAAGTAGACTACCATCTTGCTGAAAGAAGAGAGGAGAGAAAGAAGGTCCGTAATACGTTCTCTCTTCCAGAACCTCCAATACTAGTACCCTCCTCACCTAGAACACCCAGAGAAGAACCAATGCAGATCGGTGTTGCCTCTGGACCCTTGAGTTCCGAAGAATGTAAGAGAAGAAAGGACAACCAACTCAGTATGTATTGTGGGTCTAACAAACACATGTTAAGAGACTGTCCAGAAGGACCACCACGACGTCCAGGAAACGGGCAGCCTCGGAACCAATAGGGGTAGGTTATTGAGGTGGACTCACCATTCCCTACATTTCTATGTCGGTCACCTCAACTACCATTACCGAAAACAACCGACTGATGGTAGGTAGTCTGCAACTTCACCACGAACAAAGAATCATTGATGCTCTGGGTCTGGTAGACTGTGGAGCAGTTGGCTTTTTTATGGACACTGTGGGCAACAAAGACAGGAATCCATCTACTGGAAAAAGAGGAAGATCAAAAAGTTGAAGGTGTTGATGGAAGGCCACTAAGTTCCGGTTTGATTACTCATGTTACTTCCCCTCTCACCCTGTCCATGCTGAAGTGATACCATTTGATCTGACAAGGGCAGCTCATTTCCCAGTCATCCTGGGAATATCATGGCTTCATAAACATAATCCTACAATCTACTGGCCCAAGAACCAGATGGCCTTTACCTCAGACTTCTGCACACAATTTATTTACAAGGAACCAATTACATAACTGTTAAAATGCTTGTGGATCCTCTACCATCTCAAACCACGATAAAGGTCCACAACATCCCTTCCCACTTGTGCAAATACAGCGAGGTGTTCTGCGATGATGATCCACAACAGTTACCACCACATCGACCTGAAGACTGCGCAACTGATTTAATTCCAGATGCTTTTGTACCCTTTGGTCGCATGTTTTCTTTATCACTCAAAGAAAAGGAGGTCTTGCGGAAGTACCTTGATGACAATTTGATGCACAAACTTATTTTTCCTTCGCGATCACCGCTAGAGCTTCTTTTTTTTGTCCCTAAGTGTGATACCCACGAATTGAGGCCATGTATCGACTACCGTGGTCTTAATCAAGTTACCGCTCGGGACAGATATCCTATGCCTCTTATTAATGACATCTTGGAGGCTGTACAAGGGGCTGTAGTCTTCTCTAAACTTGATCTAGGGAGAGAATACCATCTGTTCTGAGTCCGTGCTGGGGACGAGTGGAAGACAGCATTTCGTACTCCATACGGGCATTTTGAATACCGAGTTATGCCCTTCGACTTGGTGAATGCCCCATCCATATTCCAAAGATTTATAGATCGTGTCTTCTCCGACCTCCTGTTCCATACCACCATCGTATATCTTGACGATATACTAGTGTATTCATCCTCTCATAAACATCAGGAACATCTTTGCCAAGTGGTACAATGACTTAGGGATAATCACCTTTTGATCAAACCTGAAAAATGTGTGTTCCAAGCCACTACAGTTCCTTACCTAGGATTCATTGTATCTAGTGCTGGGATACAGATGGATCCACAGAAAGTTGAAGCTATTCTTAAATGGCCCTCTCCTGTTTCTGTGAAAGAGATGCAAACATTCCTTGGATTAGCAAACATTTACCGCAAATTCATCAAAGATTTCTCTGAGACTGTTTTACCAATCACAGGGCTTCATTACGACCGAGGCGCTAAGTGGTTAACGGCGCCGTAAAAGGCTGCGGCACCGTTAACCACTTAGCGCCTTACTACGAGGTCCCTTTGCGGGACCCGAACTATACGGCTGGTCTGGACCAGCCATTAAAGTAGGGACCCGCAAAGGGACCTTGCAGGCAATTACAGTACCGCAATTTGCAGTACCGTAATTTCTGCCTTCCCCATTCCCATTGAGCCCTATGGGGAAAAAATGGGAATGGGGAAGGGCCATGATGAAATGGGGAAATACCACCCCGCCAACCTTGGAATGGGGCAGTATTTCCCCATTTCACCATGGCGGACTCGTTACAACACCGGCACAAACCATGGTGCTAATAGCGCCATGGTTTAGCGCCGGTGTTGTAATGAGGACCACAGTCTTACTGAAGAAGACCTCAGCACCTTTTTCCTGGACCCATCAGGCCGAAGAAGCGTTCCACTTACTCAAATGGCTATTCTGTTCAGCGCCCATCCTTCGGCAGCCGGACCAAGAGCGCCCTTTCATTGTTGCAATGGACGCATCGGCAGCCGCTTTGGGGGCCGCTTTGTTGCAAGAATACCAAGGTACTGAACACCGAGTGGCTTATATCTCCAAAACCCTTACTCCAAGTCAGATCAATTATTCTGTAATCGAAAAAGAACTCCTCGCCATGAAGGTCGCCTGCAAAGAGTGGCGACACTTACTCCAAGGTGCCACTTATCCATTCATTCTAAGGACGGATCATAAAAACCAGAAAATAATACAACAAATGGAGTGTACCAATTCCTGACAGGCCAGATGGGCAAATTCTTTTGCTCAGTACAAGTTTAACATCGGTTACATACCTGGTCCTAAGAACATACTTGCTGACGCTCTTTCCCGAATCTCCTTACCAGGAGTTACCTGGGAACATCCCCCTGAACTGATCATACCCTCACATAAAATTGTAAATCAGGTATTGACCTTCCTACAAAAGGTGAAGACAGCAACCAGTCGTGTTACTCTACTCCCAACCCTCACCAACCAAGATGTCATAATTAAGCATGAGGGGGTTTTGTTTATCAACAACCGATTGTATCTTCCGGATTCGGACATCCGACGTCTCACCCTCAGGTGTTGTCATGACAGTCCCTTAGCTGGTCATCGGGGGGTGTCCAACACCAAAGAACTCCTAAGAAGGCAGTTTTGATGGCCTGGATTGGCATCAGATGTGTACAAGTATGTTCAGTCTTGTCCCATAGGTTGCCGTGCCAAATACAACCTCCAGAAACCCATTAGTTTGCTACAACAAATGCCACCACCTACAAGACCCTGGAGCGTCATCTCAACCGACTTCACAGTTGATTTACCACCCTCAGAAGGCTGTACATGCATTATGGTAACAGTGGACGCCTTTTTTATATTGGCCCATTTTTCTCCGTTACCAGGCCTTCCCACCGCCTCAGAGATGGCACACATCTTTGCCAAAGACATCTTTCATTTTCATGGACTGCCTGATAAAATTATCTCTGATCGAGGAAGCCATAACACTTCCCATTTTTGGCGGATTATTTGTTCCACACTAGAGATAGAGAGAGCCATGTCCTCAGGTTTCCATCCATAGACAAATGGGCAGACGGAGAGACTCAACGCTTCTCTAGAACAATATCTCAGCTGCTACATCAATTCGCAACAGGACAATTGGGTGACTTTGCTACCTACCGCAGCGTTCTCCTATAATAACTCCAAACACAGCGCCACTACCCTAAGTCCTTTTTACAACACTTATGGGTTTCACCCTTGTGCCTTGTTACCTGATGACCTGCGAGCTTCCACGGTTCCATCAGTGGATGCCATACTCTCTGAAGCCCATGCCGTAGCCAAGAAAGCCCTACAAGTCGCCCGATCCAGATATAGCACTCACACCAACCCCCATCGCCAACCCTCATGGATGTAGGAAAAGGGCACTAAGGTCTGGCTTTCAACCAAATACCTTCCACGTTGGTTATGGGTATCCGAGTTGTCACCAAGTTATTTGGGTCCTTTTTCTATAACGGAACAAATCAATCCAGTTGCATACCGTTTACAAATGCCTAAACAGATGAAACGTATACATCCAGTGTTTCATTCTTCACTGCTTAAAGAATTCCAGAACGACCCCTACCAGCGTTTATGCCCCCAGAATCAGATCAACAAGGACGACACCCCACTTGAGTACAAGGTAGCTGGTTTAATTGACTCCAGATACTGAAAGTGACGTTTAGAATACCTAGTCCACTGGAAAGGATATCCTCATTCGGAGAATACCTGGAAACCAAAAACTCACCTCCAGGCCTCCAGATTGGTACACAGGTTCCATCAGTGTCACCCCAACAAGCCAGGCGGTTCCCCTCCAGGAGGGGGCATACTGTCACACGTTCCCCTTCATGGCGTCTATGGAATGCGTTGAAAATAGGATGCCATTGAATGTTCCACTGTCCTGCTTTCACTTCCTGGTGTGTGGGTCTAGCTTATTTTCCTTACGGCAGCTTTTTCCTTAAAGCCACGCCCCCACGCTTCCTTCGGTGCGTTGCAACCCTTCGCTTACCTTGGGTTTCTGCGTTGTACTTCGCTTACCTTCCCGCTGTCCCTGCTACCCACTCTGTGGCTCATTATCCTTTTGGCGGCTCCCGTGAGAGCTGTTTGCGCTCCAACGTCCGCTAAGCTCTTTGTTTGCTCTTTGTGCTCCGTAGCCTTTTCGGTGCCTTTCTTTTCCCCTCCTTCGGTGACTTTTCGTTTTTCGGGCTTTTCTACTCCGGCATTTTCCTCGTCTATTTTCCCGGGTCTCTGCCCATTTTATCTACCTTCCTGCTATCTTTAGCTCTCCTACTCTTTCCTTACTTCTGCTCCTGTGTCTCTTTTGCTTTCTATTTTTCTACTTTCCATCCTTTATTTTTCTTCTGTTCTGATTTCTTCATCCCTCCATTTCTCGCCGGGCGCTTTTGGGAAAGCATTTTGATTTTTTTGGCATTGTACTTCCTCTGTCATACAACTCTGCAACAGACAGACTAGAAATTTCTGCTCACTACTCTTGGATATCCATCTACTACTTACCACGCCATCTGATGTCTGCAATCAGCCACAACTCCACAACACCCCTGAAAGGTTTTTTCTGCCTTGGGCTTTTTCCTCTCATTTGGCTCTGGCTGGAAGGGGTCCCTTACCGGTCTGTTTTATAGAGACCGGGTGGTGTCTACCCGAGGGAGACCATACCTCTACAAGAAAAAACATCCGATACGAAGGAGGAAGGGGAAACAATACACACCGTCCTCAGAAGATTCAGGTGAGGAGGAGGGGGAGAACGGAGTGTGTGACAATCCGGAGTCTGCAAGACAGGCCAGTTAATTCACTGAACTTTCAGACTTTGATAGTCACAACCCTATTGTTCCTTTAAACTTGCTTAGTCCCCTGGGGAAGATATAAAGACACCCTGTGATGCAAGATGCTGTATCAATTCAAGTATAAAGCTACGGCTTGGGGACGGAATTGGACTCTATTGTCTGAAACTAGGTATTTGAGACACACCTTCTCAACTGAACTCTTCTTGAAAGATGTTGAGTGCGAAGATTCTGGTGATTTCATGCATGTTTGACATCTTCAAAGAATAAAAGTAATAAACAAAAAAATACAGAACAAAACAAAGGTAGACAGTATGACACAGATGTGATGGGGTAGATGGCCCAGATGATAGGTGCATGTGGCCGTATGATCTTGGTAAAGTATAGTGCAAACAGTTCCCTCTTTATACCTATTTACATTGAATGCCGATTTTCTTTTCCGGGAAAGTAATCAATAACCTCTGAAAGGTCAGTTTTGTTACTTTTTTAATTGAATGTTATTTTATTTTCAAAGCTTAATCTGCAAACCGTATGACAAGAAACAGACATACCCTTTGCCTATGCTGTGGTACATGTGCAGTATCTTTTTCAATAGGTCTACTGATTCCCGTTTTGGGTTGGGTTGCTGTGGGGCGAGGTGCCCCACTGATATGGAGATGTTAACCTCTGACAGAGTACTGCCTCTGGCCTCTTGCAAGATGTTTGCTCTTTTTCGTATGGATGATTTCTGTCTGCCCAGCATGACAAAAAGTCAATAGGCCCTGGTTAAGGAGCATTGATAGCTGTACTTAAGAGAGTATTCAATGGAACAATTCAACTGAAGACTTTTACGTGCATCATGTCTCATTCCTCCACCCATTGTACACATGTAAAGACCCCTTTCTGAGGACAAACTTATAGTTACAGTATTCATTGTGCAATGTGATTCATGAGACACTTACCTGCTATGCCTGCATGTATAACTGCTCTCCCTGTGCTACCTTAATGCTGGAGCCCAGGTATGCGTAAGTGAATTAACCCAGAGACTACTGACAAGCTAATGAAGCCTTATGGAGCTTATTATTCTATCACAGGAAACAGCTCTTTACTCGGCTGGTTCTATGTCATATAATAACCAACACAATTTTTCTTTTTTACAGGTGTTTTTCCGAAAAATGTTTGCTGAAAAAACTAATCGAATTTTTAAAAAATAATTTATTGATGTTCCCTCCAATTCCCCCTCCTCCACTTATTTTTAACTGTTCCCAACCCCCCAACCACGTATATGCCCTTTCCGAACCACCCCAAAAAAATGTGATGTGTTTTTTCATCAAAAATTGTTCCGAAAAATACCAGTCGAATCAACGGGCTGTCGATGATAGGACATCATACCCTCTCGGCTTTCTCTCATTCCAGCCCAGGTCCCCTGTTAGCTTTTGATACAGTTCAACAAAAGTTAATTTCCTTCTGGTTACCACAATTCAGTACAAGTTTTCCTCTGCCTTTCAATCACAATTTGTGGGCATTCCCTGTCGGGCTCAAGCCTCCTTTCACTTTCCTTCCGCTGTCGAAGACTTTCGAAACTGCAAGGCTTTTGCTCTTACTTCGGCATGACCACTTCGACCTTCTTTCCTTAAATGTCACTTTTTGTCTCCCACATCAAGGCTGCCTGGTAAATGTAGTTGCTTATTTCAAAGTTGAAAGATATCTCTCACATCCAGGTTTCCCTCTGCCAGAATCAAACCTAACAGTTCAAAGACATCTCTCAAATCCAGGTTTTCCTCTGCCAGGATCAAACCCACAGTTCAATGACATCTCTCACATCCAGGATTCCCTCTGCCGGGATCAAACCTTGTATCTCAGTTTCTTTCTCTTACCGCTGCTTCAACGGCATCAAACATTTCACAGAGACTTTAGATCAGGCAATCTTCTTTTGCCGGATGACTCTGTTACTTTGTATCTTTCATTTACAGTTATTTACAATGCTTTGCTTTCTCTTGCATTTTATTGGCACACGTGCAACCTTCATTCGTCGGCTACTGTTGCCATCAAGTTTCTTTAACACAAACCAGACTTTCATTGCTTTCATCAACTCACCGGCTGTTTTAATTCATTTGCGTCTTTCTTGGCTTTGATACTGAAGACAAGGCTGATACCACAACTGCTGCTGCACCTCCCCAACGCTGCCGCCTATTTGGTAGGGTGGCTGGTATTCTTGAAACACAAAAAAGGTTTGTCTTTTCTCACTAGCTGGGCTTCCTTGAGGAATCTTCAAGACCCTTCTGAGGTAACGATCTCTTGCCGGGTGTCCAAGGTTTCTCCATACTTCAGATCCGTTGCTTGTGCTAAACTTATCTGTTGATCCATCGCCCTAGGCCAACTGCTATCACGGTGCTAATTGAGAACACCCACCCCTAGCGCTGACATCACTAGATGCTCACGATGAGCTCCACCAATTTTAATGACATTAGTGGGCAGTGTAGCCAAAAGTACCCTGTCATCACCAACATCATAACGTTATCTAACGCAGAACCAGGAACATAAACACACACATCCACAACAGATGCAAAACCTTTGTTTCTTTTCACATAAATGATAAAAACTGTTTAGTTTGAAGAAAACAGCAATAGTCTGAGCGTAACAAGCACCTTCAATTTTGACATAATGTTGAAAAGAGGTATAAGTCCACAAAAACATGGGTAACTTTTTCCAATAGAGGTTGTAACATCGCATGCTTCTAATATGTTGTTTAACTGTGAACTGTGATCTTATAATGCTGATTCAGTTCATCGATCGATTAATCCCAGTCTTTGCATTCTTCACAGAACGTTATTATCTTCCATCACCGATTTTTGATCGACGCACATGGCGTTCCATTACAGAGAAGAAATTAGTGGTTTAAATTTCAAATGCAACACTTTCACATACGCTGCTTTGTTTCTCCTTATTACTGCAACCTCAAAAGGACAGGTTGGTGTCCGGCGATCATCCAAGATAATGGTTATCACAGATGCGTTGTTGATGATTATTGTCCAATTACAGTTGAAGAAGCCGCCGAACGGTAAACGTGACCCATGACAGGTGCACATCAGTATAATTTAACAACGAAAATCGAGAATGCTAAAATGTATTTCAGTACCCAATTTATAGTTGTATATACACAGTCCATATTTATGCCAACTATCAATTTAAGTTACAGATAACACGTACAATGGCTATTATTTGCATCAAATTGAACATTCATCCATCACAACATTAATCATGTAGCTTACAGCACACTTCCCATCCTCACTGGCATAAATATTATTTAAAACTTTGCTTACATTGGCCCTCATTACGACCCTTGCGGAAAGCGACTGACCGGAGCGCCACAGCGTAAATAGCGTT
Source organism: Ambystoma mexicanum (assembly GCF_040938575.1). NCBI lineage: Eukaryota > Metazoa > Chordata > Amphibia > Caudata > Ambystomatidae > Ambystoma > Ambystoma mexicanum. Next base: position 746,591,713 of record NC_090928.1, read on the forward strand.
TCCGCCATTGTACGAAGGAGCAAAGTGCGGCCCATTCCGACCCATCGGGCACGAGCACCACGCCACGGCGGAAGTGCAAAGTCCGCGATGGCGGAAATGACCCCAAAACGGCCCACACCGCCGCCGTACGGCGCCCTAGGTGCAATACCGCCACCCCTCTTAGCGGTCACCGCAGTGTGCGCCTACCGGAAAGTACGGTGCCCGGAAATATACGGAAACGGAAGTTAAAACATGGGCCCGGAACGGGAAACATCCCGGCGTACACCTATAAAAACACCAAAACCACACAACCACTAAAATCACTACCCTGAAACACACCCCAACCCGTCAACCACCCTAGCGAAACCAAGAAAAATGGGAAAAGTAGCGAAGAAAGCGTGCGACCGCAAGCGGCAGGTCCACTTCTCCCGTGAGGAACTCACCGTGCTAACAGAGACCCTCCAGGAGAATGCTGCCGTCGTCTTCTCCACGCAAATGACCAGGACGGCACTTGCAAACAAGAAGGCCATATGGGCTCTGGTGGCACAGCGGGTAAGTGCGGTGGGGACCGCACCCCGCACCCCACAGCAATGCCGCAAGCGATGGGACGACCTGCGGATACGCGTCCGCAGCATACTCTCTGCCAACCGCAACATTGCCACAGCCACCGGGGGAGGTCCTGAATCACCCATCAAGTTGACCCCCTGGGAAGAAATCTGTGCCTCCACCATCGGAATGGAGAGCATAGAGGGAGTCGGAGGGATGGAGAAAGGAGTGCAGACATCCGAAGATTCAGGTAGGTGGGCCAGATAAAACAATGCCAAATCCACACAGTCCATCCATGTGAAGTACCATGCGTCCACATAGTGCAACAGAAACACATGTCCAGGAGAACGTCCACACACATCGGCCTGAAAGCGCACGTCAAAACCCACAATAAATACATAAATAATTAAAAACCCCTAATACACGCACTACACGTGCAGCAGGCACACCCTAACTGCAGGCTGCCAAACAACTGCACCCTCACTCCACACACAAATCAAAGCACCTCCAAGACCCCGACCCAAATCACCCTCAGGTACCACCCCAATGCATGTGATACAATGCCATTCCAAATCCCACTGACCCATCAATAACCCTCGCCCTCCTTTACTCCACCACAGGGTCCGATCCAAACGACGAGCTACAGGACACCCCTACCAGCACACCTGCAAAGAGGGCCAAGACCAACGGCCAGAGACCCTCCACCTCAGCTGCACGCATCAAGACACGGCAGCAGCACAAATCAGGTGGCAGCACAGAGGAGGGAACATCAACAGGCACCCCAGCAGCCAGCATGGCCACAACACCACCACCACAGGTCCCCCCAATGGATGCCACAGAAGGCACTGCCTCTGGTGGCAGCAGCACCATAGGTGACACCCCATTGATGGCAGCATGCTCGGACACAGAAGACGGGGATGTCGAGGTCAGATCCATCCATGACCTGTCCCAATCCCCCTGTCTGTCCCCTCCCGTACAACATGAGGATACCACGCAGGTGCAGCCACAAGACGACGACTGGCCATCCCCCACAAGCCCTGTGGCAAGGCAACATGAGGACAACAGCCCCTCTGTGACACCACCGCAAATGGCCATGGCCCAGCAGAGGCAACAGTCCCTCGACAAGTTAATCGTCCAACAGCAGCAAATGGCCACACTCCTCAAGGGCCATGCCGATGAATGTGGGGGCACCAAGGCAGACATAGAAACATCAACAGAGACACTTAGGGCAGAAATGGAGAGAGGTACAGAGACGCTAAGGGCACAAATTGAGAGTAGCACCGAGAGCCTGAGAGTCCAAATGGAGAGTAGCACCGAGAGCCTGAGGGGGGAACTGCATGCGACGTCCAAAGACGTATGTGCCGAACTTGCCGCAGTGCGCCGTGTGCTCACTGAGCTCTCGCAAACCCTTAGGGACATGCATGGACGTGAGCAGGCAGACACATCATCCGTTGCAAGTTCCGTCCAGGGCAGCCCCCAACGTAGATCTGGAAGGAACCTGCGCTCCACAGGCGGGGGTGCCCCTGATACCCGCAGAGGGGGCATGCAATAGCGACAGCCCACTGACAATGAGCATCTTTGGACACTGGTGTTCGGGGGGGAGGTAGGAGGGTGGAGGGGGTGTGTTGGGCTCACTTGGGTGGCGGGTCGATAGGGTGTTCAACATGATATCACATATGCCATAAAAAGTGCACGATCAACCAATGAGAAGTGTGGACATTGATCTTTGTGTACTAGGCCATCATAGGCGTACAGTCCATATTGTGCATGTCCCAGACACACGCAGTGCCACGAGTCCCGTGTCCATGTATCAGCCACCAGGCGTGAGTGCTAGAAGCATACATCAATGAGATGCTGACGAATGTCACGGGCCTCCGGTGCCTCGCAGACTCCATGAGGTGCTGCCACATCCCCACCCTCATCATGACCATCATCAGGTGCTTGCAGTTCTGCGTCAGGGGGCATGGGCACATTTCTACGTACGCACATGTTGTGGAGCATGACACATGCCATCACCATCTTTGCAACCTTCTCATGGCGGTACAGGAGTGCCCCGCCAGACCTGCTGAGGCAGCGGAAACGGGTCTTCAGTAGGCCGAATGCCTGTTCAATGACTACACGGGTACGTGAGTGGGCATGGTTGTAGTCCTCCTCATGCTGGTCCCGTGGGTTCCGGACTGGTGTGAGGAGCCATCTCTTCAGTGGATATCCAGCATCACCTGTATGTGGACGAGAAACGTATGATGTGGAATGCCATTGATACGTACGCACACCCCCCCCCCCTTCCTGGCAGGTCATTGACAATTCACATACCCCACATCATCATGCATGTAATGAGACTCACCGAGTAGCCAGGATCTGTTCCCTGCGTGTCGCTCCATGTAGCGTGGTATTGTAGAGTTCCTCAAGACCATAGAATCATGGGTTGATCCAGGGAATCGGGCACAACAATGTGTAATGATCCTGTTGGAGTCACACACCATCTGTACATTCAGGGAATGAAATTGTTTTCGGTTGCGGTACTGGGCCTCCATGGCATGTGGGACGACCAATTCAACATGGGTGCAGTCGATGGCACCAATGCAACCCGGTATGCCGGCAAGTGCATGGAATCCCACTTTTGTGTTGGTTATTTCCTGCTCCGAGCGTGGTAGAGAGATGTAGTCGTCTGCGTGCTTCAGGAGGGCATCGAGCACTTGCAATAGTGTCCGTGAGAACAGTGGCTGAGAAATGCCATGCAACTGTCCGACTGTGTGCTGGTAGGTGCCTGTGGCCAGGAAGTGGAGTACAGACACCACCTTCAGTAGGGGTGGGATGGCGGTTGGGCTATCTATCATGCTGACAAGGTCAGCCTGTGTCATGTCCACAATGGCGGCTATGGTGTCCCGGTCCAGACGGTAGAGGGTGTGGATCTGCTCATCAGTGAGGTTGAACGGATGTGCTCGGAGGCGTTGAATTGCGGGCTGCCTGCGTGGTGGTAGTGGCTGTGCTGGTGGGCCTTGCTGGCCCTGCCTTGGCCTCCTCCTCCTCCTGCGTCTCCTCCGTGCGGCTGGTTGTAGTTGGTGTTCGTCTTCTTCTTGGAGTCGGAGCACTTGCAGTGCTATCAGGTCCCCCAGGGCCAACATCGCGAGTCCTGCCGGTAGCATTTCGGTGTGGTTGTGGGAGGAGACTGGCTGTGCAATTTATGTGTTTTCAGGCTGTATGGCCTCCACCTGTGGTGATTGATTCCACCTGTGCAAACTGCTCTCCCCTTTGGCCGAGCACGTCCCGCGCACAACGCTGCAATTCGGGGAATTGTATCTTGCTATTGCAATCATGTATTTGTACCCGATGGCCGTGTAAGATTGGTTGATATGTTCATTCTGCTGTGGTCCCATTGTTTCACATACTATCTGTGCAGTCGCGAACAGACTTGTGAGGGGTCAGTGGGACGTAGTACTCGAGTAACGGTGGGCCCTCATGCATCACTGTACCGAGTTGCAAGGACGGGCGGGGCGTCCCATTCGTGGGTGAAGGCAGTTGCCATTTTCACACACAGCCGCACTCGATGGAATAATTAGTGATTTCAAACGGCCACAGATGCCTTTTCGACGTGATGTTGCAAATGAGGAATTCGAAGGGCGGCGCTTTCGGTTTCCAGCTAGCGGCGAGGAGATGCCCACAGGTCTGACTGCAAATGTAACGTTCTATTGTTCTATGTCCTTGAGACAGGGCCCATGGCGAGGGAGCAATGATTGATATGAATAGTTTGGGATGCGCAATAGCTACGTGGGCGATGAGGCCGTCCGTTCCCAAATACATGTTAGTTCACAACACTGGAATTACGGGCTGGGGCACTGTGGATTTAGCAGGCTGCATAACGCACAGACTCAATGGATGTTTCTAATGTTATGTGAGTAATTATTCAGGCATTTTGATCCCGGGATGAGGGAATGATGGATGGATGCATGGGCAGGTGATTTGATACAGAGTTTGCCATGTACAGGGCTTCTTGGGATCTATCCGCCTCCCCTACGCTATGTGATGCAGGGCTGCCATAGTGGGACCATCGTCCATCTGGCCTTGTTGAGCCCTCCCTGTCTCGAGGCGCCCTCAGACACTCGTTTGTGATGGTGTTTGCACCTCGATATAGATGGTTATGAGTCGCAAGTGGTTTTGGGGTGGTGATGTTCCTTTGGAGTGGGCTAGCATGCATATGGCTGTGGATTTCGTGTGATCATTGAAGTGAGTTGTTGGTATGTAGTTCTGATGGCCATTCTGTTCTTTTTCTTTTCTTTTGGTTGACAGGTATCTCCTCCCCTTTTGCCACTGCCATCTGTATGCCACTCCTGCAGATGGATTTTACTCCCGACACCTGCTGCTTCGTGTTAATCAGTGGAGCAGCATTACGATCTTATGGGACGATCGCCAATGGGCCACATGCCCTTACGCAGTACTGGTGGCTCGGAGCAACATTTCGGCCTTTCAGCTGGACTAGTGCCTCCCCATTGGGACGGCCCTGCGGTTCTGTGCGCTTCCATGTTGCCTTTTCGTACGTGAATGTGGCTCTGTGTACCATGGGGGAACAGGGCGACACACAGGTAGTGGCTGGTCATTTCTTGCGGAAGCAGCCCACAATGGTGATTAGTGTTTTGGAGTTCATGGCCTGATGGCTGTATGTGCTTTGTGATTTTGATGTGCATAAAATTTCTATTCTGATTTGGCCCGTGTAGCGTTTTTCTTTGCAAGTGATGTGGCATATGCCTATTTGGGGGGCGATGTATTGTGAGGAGATCTGCATTGGGTTCCAGCTTCGGGGTTTAGTTGCGTGGTACTGTGCTGTGCGCGTTTGCCTACGAAGCCCAGTGAGGTCAGGGATGGGGGCTGCCAATATGCCAGTTTGAATGTTGTCATGCTCAGGGGCGGGGGATTGGGTTTTGTGTAACAGATGCCGGTCAGCCAGGTGGACTGGTTGAATGATGTGGTTTTCGGAATATTGCTGGTCACAGGTGCCTGTGTTTGCGTGCGTTTCTTGGTGGGGGACTGTGGTCATGTCCATTGGGATGGCTTCTGTATTCGTGCCATCTGTGCCCTGCAGCTCCCATTGGCCCCTCTTGTGTTTCTTTTGTTCGTTGGCATGCATGGGTGACTTGTACATTTCAATGGTTGCATTGTGGCTTCATTGCACCTACGGGGAGTTGTACTTTGTGGGCAGGGAGCGGTGTACAGGCACTCAGTGGGGCCGTTTACGGTTGATTCGCGATGCCGTACTTCTCGCCATGGCGGAATGGTACATTCCGCCATGCCTGATGGCGTTAGGTACATGTCCGCTAGGGTCGGAATTGGCGTACCGTTGCACCATGGTGGTGTTTGCGGTTTGGCATGGCGCGCGCGCGCGTGCTTGGTGCAGTTAGCGTTGGCGTTCACTACGGTGTCGCTAATGGCTTCGTACTTTGCGGTGACGGGTCATAGTCGCACCGAGCGCTATTCGATGGCGGTATTGCATTTCCGCCATCGTTTTTCGATTTCCGCCAGGGTCGTAATGAGGGCCATTGTGTCTTTTGTTTCCAATCTCCCTATGTGATGGATGACCAACCACTTCGAAAGACAGAGCTCAGTAATAGAAACTTAACTTTCCTATGTAAGGATTCAATATAATGAACAGGGATCTAAATTGAGATTTGTTGACCAGGAGCAAAAAGCAGCTCCTGGGTATCAGGCATAACCCTTTAGGCAGGAGCCACCTCTGGGGAACCAGGAGCTAGTACATACTGTGCCGCAAATTTAACTTTGCCCAAAATGCAAACTAACATTTTGTCCATTTCATATTATCCAATATACTCTAAATGTCCTTTAAGTGTGTTCTTTATTTTCCATTATATGCATTTCCAAACATACACAGTTAATATCACATAGCTCGGTTTGTATGGCACCACTTGCCCCAGGAGTCAAAAGTAGCTCCTGGTAGATGTTTGTTTCAAGCTAACCAGGCTCCCCTTGGCTATAACCAGGCATTAAATAGCTCCTGGCAATTTCGAACCATGTTGAATCTTATCACTTCTTTGTGGATATTCGACACATTTTGGCCTTCAAATTGTTAGTGCAGAGGACAAATAACAATGCAACCCTTCATCCAGCGTTCACAGTGTATCAGACAGAGTTTGTTTTGGCAACACATGTCACAAAAATGAACAATAGTAAAGGCAAGCTGTGCAGTGAAAAACAACGAAATATTTCAAGTATCCCACAAATGAAAATATTTACTTCCATTTGAACGGTATCAAAGTGCCTGGTGCCACAACATTTATGTATTTTTTCAAAGATGACTCTAGGCGTGGTGCAGACATGCTCGGATTTCCCTCTACTTCAATAGGGCAATGCCTGAAAAAAAGACAAATTAAAAGTGTGGGGAAGTTTTTTTGGCCAGACTGGGCCACTTCTTTTCTGAAATAAACAGTATTCAAATACAAAAGTGGTGGGTTAATATATTGAGATGGCACGGACGGACCAGGAAGGGAGGGGAAGGGAAAGGACGATTGTGCACCAGGCTGAGTGGACCGTTGCAGCCAGGGGAACACGTGCAATGAGCAATAATAAAAAGAAGTTTACATCACTAAAATTCCAGCATGCCTCAAACAAGTGCAGTTTTGAAAGGCTTGCTGGCTCCTGTGTACATCTATTCCAGCAATCATATTGAATTCTGCATTGATGCATGCGCTCCTCGTTGTCCTCCACATGTGGGCCTCCACAGTAAGATGTAAATGTGCATAGGCCACAGGCGCATGTTCATAGTGCACATTGGCAAGACATATTCCTTCACTCGTTATTTCAATGTTGGCTAAGATTGTGGCACATAGACCTTTGGTCTATTGCTATCTGCAGCCACTTATCATGATTCCTACTTTCCAGCGAGGTTAGACTTCATTAATTTTATATATTTATTGGTTATTTGTAAAGTGCATATATAAAAAATAGTGTTTCAAGGCGCTACAAGACAAAAAAGGGGGGGAGAAAAAAACAATAACGGTTCTTCTAGGCCTTGTGTCATTCGGATCATGCAAGAGCAGTTACAGGATGCGTAGGGGTCGGTAGTGGAAGGGTGAGGTGTAGGTTGGGACAGAAGGGGAAATGCTAGGGTGGGAGGGAAGAGCAGGCCAACAGGAGGTATTCAAGTGCAGGGGAGTAGGAGGAGAAGAAGAGGGCCAATTGGGCTATGCAAGTGCTGTGGGGAGGCCAGATGGGCAAGTGCCAGGGGAAGCAGGGAGTGAGGACCAAATGCGAAGCACGAGGACAAGTGTGGGCCAGGCTCGGTAGGGATGCACACCCCACCAGGCTTGGCTGGGGAAAGGGGCCCAAAAGGGTAAGTGCAGATTGTGGCAGGGGCAGGAAGACAGGGTGCAGGGGTATTCTGAGCGAGGAGGGCCTGGCGCCCTGTTGAGCTCAGAAGGAAGCAGGAAGCCAGTCAATGCAACAGAGGGGGGCATTAGCAGGGGGTGAATGAAGAAGAGAAAAGTTGGGTCTTGAGAATCTTCTGGAACTTAAGGAGATCAGGCAGAAGCCTGAGAGAGGCAGGGAGGCCATATCAGAGGGATGCTACTGCTGAGGAAAGAGATCTACACCACACTCTCTGCTTGAAATAGTGTCTGATCTGCAGAGAAATGCAGCTAGATGACCAGAGGTCGCTAGGAGGGAGGTATTTAGAGAAAGAGTGGGATGTAGTGGGGTCCTTGGGCCCAGAAATCCTTGCAGATGATGCAGAGGGTCTTGGTCTTGATCCCCGCAGCCACCAGGAGCCAGTGGAGATATTGCTGAGTTTGAGAGATGCAGCCCCTGGACTTGAGGCCAAGGATAAGTCTTGTAGTCCTATTCTGGATTAGTTGAAGGGGGTGAAGGGAGGATTTAGGCAGATTGACAAAGAGGCTGTTGCAGTAGTCCAGCCTGGATAGGACCAAAGCTCTGAAGACATTGACTTTATGTGTGCCTGCTACTTCAATTGTCTGCTTAGATACTTCATCTATTGTGAGTTCATTACAAACAAGGCTCAAAATTAGGATTGGATAAGCATGAATTACAAGCAGTGTCTGAGTATCAGTAGTAACCGGTCACCAGGAGCTACCAAAAGGGAACAAGGAGCTAGTCTATAGCGTTACATTAGTTGGCCTGGGGGCCAAAAGTAGCTCCTGGTAACTGTTGGTTTTAAGCTCACCAGTCTCTCCTACATTTGATTTGATTTGATTTCCGGCACATACTTGAAATAATCAGACTCACGTTTATTGTTGTAATATTAATCAATTATATTGATGGTAATAAATATAAAAGTACAAATGTTAAGGCCTATCTAGTGACACTACTTCACAAACCGTAATTTATTAAAAATACATTATGTAACATTTACATCTCAAGTGACATACCATTCCATTTATTGTATAATGAAAACAGTTTCCAAACACTGTTCAAAAGCTTGGAAATGGCTTTGTTAAGCATTGTGATGGTTGGTAGATCGCTCTCCTCTGCAGGTGCCTCCTGCTGGACTGGCCTCCCTGCCCCTCTCAAACTTGAGCCGAACCACCTGAGGTTCCAGAAGCAGCTCAAGACCTTCCTTTTTGCTTCTGCTTTCTCTCATTCTCTCTCTCTTGCCCCTTCTGACCTACCGGTCTGCTGTGCTGACTAGTTGCCAGGCTATCGTCAGAATCTCAATGGGCCACAGATGTCTCCATGACCAGTAGCCCCTGCACTGCCTCCGGCCTACCGCACACTTGGGGCTGTATCTGTAACCCTACAGTCCCCTGCCTCCTTGCACTTACCCAGAGCCGCACTGCCCTGGGTACCCTTATGTAGAGCAATACCACCCTGATGGCACTTCCCCCTTTGCTCCCCTTGGCACTTCTCCTCTCCCCGTTCACTTGCATGATCTGAATTGCACAAGCCTAATAAGATTGGTTGTTTTGTCGTCCCTCTGTCTTCCCTACCTTGTCTTGTCAGGCCTAGAAACAATTGTGTACAGACACACACTTTATAAATGACTCATTATATCATATCATATCTTGAAGTCAGCCTTTCAACAAGTTCAGGTTTTGGAGGGCAAACCTCTTTTGCAATGTTCCATGGCACATACTGAGCCCTGGAAACAAAACCTGGATCAATTCCATGCATTTACATGGCCAGCACATTCAATGTCAGATCTTTCACAAATTCAAAATCCATCTCCTGTTTACTTCTTTTGGTAAACTCCTTGTAACGAGGCATTCCGAAAATTCCTGCAGTTTTTGCTTGTTCCCTTCCAATGTTCTTGTTGTGTGCAAGTACTGCCAGTCTTGTTCTGTCCTCCATACCGTCTATGCCAAAATGCAACCTCTTACAACTGTACTTTAGACACATATTATGTAACACCTCCAAATCTCCAGTGTGGAAGATCTCGGAGAGTCCCCTCTTGTCTCTTGAAAGCATTTTGTCGTACACAATCTTCTCAAGTGCTGTGTGAGGAGGGGAGCCTGGAACCAACCACCTTTTCTTACGCTCCTGATCCAAGCTCAATGGTCCATGTGCACATTTGTGGAAATATTTTTCTTTCCAAGAGTGTATGCTAAAACAATGATGCATCCATAAATGCAATTTTTCAAGCACAATATCTACAGATCCATCACAAGTTTTTGAGCTCCACCAAAGATGGCTGCTGATAGACTGTGACAGATTTAAATGTTTTTGTAGGCTTTTTTCAGCAGCTGTAATTTATTTCAAAATGGATTTTCCGATGTGCCATGCATCATTTTGCTGCTTTATGTCTGGGAACTGCTCTTGTATGGCTCTTGAATGGCCTTGGCTACTGAAACGTGCCTGCCAATGGCTATTGGGTCTATTTGCATTGGATTTAATGAAACCATATTTGTTCATGGCAACAAAAGATGTACATTCAGATACTTGCATGACAACTGAACTCACTGTTTGTTTGGTTTCCATGTCTTGAAAGTGGTAAGAGCAGTATTTAGCAGAAAAACCTGCACTATCACACTTTCCATCACCAGCAAGCCAGAGCCTTTTGCCAGCATGAGCATTGTCCAATGACATCTATTTGAGTGTCCATGCCTGGCTGATAACGAGGAACAAGAAATCCTTCTGATATTTGTAGTACTGGGTCTTTGAAAGGAACCCGAGTCGCACAAAGTTAGAAAAACCTGAAATTGCACTGTACGTTGATCTGATAAACAACAAAGCAGATGAACCAAGTAAATTGCCAACAGGCACTTTTCCAAGTATAGGTTGATTAGACCATGAAAATTAGCTATGGCGGTGCACACAGCTACCCTTGATCATCAGGTTGGTGCCTATGCCTATACAAGTACACTTCATCAGTGCCTCCCCGCAAATCCTCCTACGCAATTTATGATCACACTTAATCATTTTCATAATCTCTATCAGGCAGCAGTTGAATACAATGTATTTCGTTTCCTTTAATAGCTAATCGTCAATACTGGTTTGTGATTCCATGGTGGTGGATAAGTCCTCAACGTTAGGAAGAGTGAAGTCCACACCACAAGCACAATCATCAAACAGTAACGAAGATGCTTCCCTTATTTCTTTGTGTGATGTTTCCGATTTGTCCAAATGTTGTTGGGGAAACAGGGAACATTGTCTGTTTCTTAGATTGCATTTCTTTAAAGGGTGTGGATTGTGTAAGCGGTTCTGCAAGCAATTTAGAAACATCTTCTGTGTTGTCTGGTTCGTTTGCATTTCGTGTGCTGTAACAATGATCCAGCTTACTTTCCATGGGTCACTACTGACATTCAATTCAAATTCCAGCCACTGGACATCTGCATCTCGACACTAAATCTAGCGAGGACCATGCTGAACCTCAAAATGTAGCTGCTCCCAAGTGAAAAGGGCTTGGCAAGTGACATCATTAGTTTGTGTAATTGTCTCAGTCTTTATGCTCCTCTTCTTCCTAGATATGATCAAAACGTGGGTCAGGGGCAGTGAGGTTGGATTGATTCTACTAAAATAGACTCCACTTACCATTACATTTAGCAAAATAAAATCTCTTTTTTTATTCTTTTTCACACCAAAGTACATATAAATTCATAAAACAACCATAGAAACTGTACATGCCAGACTTAGGCCATACCTCTCAAAACCACCTTTCATACACATTCATGCTTTCTCCCACTCAAATATTTACCACAGATTTGTAGCACATATAAACATTATAATATAAACTGGATTGACTGCTTTTTTGTTCCTATAGATTGTCCTGAAGAAGGTCCTGAGAATTATGGGCAATAATGGTGCCTATTGAGGACCGAAACCTATGTAGACATAGGCCTCTAGTGAATACAGGTGGTCCGATGGAAAGGCATACTACCAAAGAAATTATGGGTCCGAAGTTACTATTGTAAATAGGCAAAGTGAAAAGAACTACAGGGTATATTATATTGTTTATATGTGCTAAAAATCTGTGGTAAATATTTAAGTGAGAGAAAGCATGAATGTATATGAAAGGAGGCTTTTAAAGGTATGGCCTATGTCTGGCGTATACAGTTTCTATGGTTGTTCTATGAATTTATATGAACGTTGGTGTGAAAAAGAATTAAAAGAGAGAATTTTTGTTAAGTTTAATTGTAAGTGGAGTCTATTTTAGTACAATTAATCCAACCTCACTGCCCCTGACCCACGTTGTGATCATATCTATATTGTTTAGTTGAAGGGGTCTGAGGCTATACAGGTATCCCTTTGTTTTTTCATATATTTTTCACCTCTTCTTCCTAAGCCTATAATCGAAGAGGCAAAAAAATGCTTAATGTATTGCACACATAAAGAATATGAATTACAACATGAAAAATGTAATATCAATGAAATAACTGAAAAACAACTTTTTTTAAACGTTCTGTTATGTACCCTTTTTCTGAATTTTCCTCAAAACAGTCAAATTGGATTTGCTGACCACCAGACCAAGCTGAAAAACATTTTCAATATGTATAAACCTTGACATTTGCTCTTCCACTTAAAGATCCATATATACATATATACCAAAATGTCACTATATAAGCCATTGGAACATTTTAAATATTACATTAAAGTTAAAATGGATAACTGATATTTTAAAATATCTTATGTACACCTATTGTCCGTGTGTCTCTTAAATTTAACTACTTCAGTAGTACATTCCTTGTAATAACAAATTCAAAGAACATTGATTAAATTGTTAATGTAATGTTTAAATCTTTGATCTCACAAAGTACATCTTGAGAAAGTTGATTTGATTGTCGACCTTACAATATAAGTTAAACAATGTAAAAAGATATGGTTAATCGTCTGATTAAAAGTCGAACACTGTGTACATGTAACATTTTAAAAAGACATATTTGAAAACTGTACGTGATAACCTTCAGAGATGTCGCAAGGAGTTGGTGCGAGATTATCCTGCAAAACATATTGATTAAATTGTGGCCCCTTTAATGCATTGTAATGTTATTTTGTTTCAATGATTCAATTTTTTGCCAAGCAGTTAAAGTTTATATACAAAAACACACCATTCATGTGTTTTTCAGTGACAAAGTACATTTGTCTGAAGGTTTACTTTCATTGTTACATCTTTTTCTGTGATAAATACCTGAAGGTTGTTGATCTAATGCTTTGCAGTTTGCTGACAGTATTGCAAATGATCAAAAATAAGTTATCTTAAATGTAAAAAAGATATTATTAATCAATAACTATTAGTATAAATCAAATAAATTATCACTTCTCATGCCTCATCCTCCAGACCGGTTCCAGTAGAAGAATAGTACGCTGTCAAAGATCTGGGCTTCGCCTATGTAACAGTAATTGTAATAATAAAGGTGTAACATCAACAACAAATAATTACATGTAAAAGATGGTCGATATTGACAAAGAAGCCAGAAGCTAATATTATACATAACAATAATCAATATGTTTTAAGTTGAACTTGAACAAATACATATTTAGTCACATCTGAAGGAGTATTCTAAAGAAATTACTTGAAAGATGAGTGAGGTTCCTGTTGACTCCGGAATATTGGTTGATGTAATATCGCAGTCCTTTAAATCGATGTATATATTCATACCATTGTTCAATAGAAAATGGATATCAGTATTATAATTTAGACCACATCAAAAACGATTTCAAAAGGTTTGTGTGAAAGTTGCTTGGCCTCACCATTAGGATGTTGGACGTGCTTTGATTTCCTCAATCGTAACTGTCTGTAATTCCATTAGTGTGGTCTATGTAAAGACAGATATGGTAAAGGATGAGATGTGTGTGTGTGTTTGGAAAGGCTCCCATTGCACTGAACTATTTGAGTATCTCTAAAGTAGCGATACACAAAGTGATCTAAAGTTCACAAAATGTACAAACCACAGTTCATTGTGTCACAAAGGAAAGTTGGGTAATAAAAAATATAGTCCTCAAAAACTGAAAAACTTTCATTATGTTACCTGTTCACAGACTATTTCAATATATTGAGTGGTTATTTATATCACATAATATAGGCTAATTTAGAAGAAAAAAATACATTTAAAAATGTAGCTCCCACTACTCACTATTCAGTTGGAACTGCATTGGGAAGTAATTTGCAAAGGAGTTTGGGGCGACGCTTTTTAGTGTACTGTGATTGTTCGTACATATCTTCCGAGAAATGCATGCTGCAGTCACGGAATCGATTGCCCCTCACACCATCCAAGACATCCTTGGCTCTGCTTTCAATTTCAGACACTAGAAATCCGCAACTCAGGAGCCATTTTCATATTTAAATCCTTTGGAAATACATGCAGGACTTTTAGAATGGCTGTTATTATTGCAACCCAAAATGATACAAGAATGCATTGTTGAATTGTCCCTATGATCTGTTAAATAAATATAATAAATATTACTATTAAAAAAGTATCAAAGTGAGTAAGTCAAACATCATATTCCTTTGACAATAACTTTGACAATAAACTAAAATGTACTTTATAAAATAAATTGCACCTAAAGTAAACATGGATTAAAAACATGCACTACGAAAGAATGCTTTTGGAAACAATACTCTGTAATGTTATGTGCTAATTACAGAGATAAAAATGCGTGGGGCAGTTGATAACGGTGCAGGCATTTTGTATAAAATAAAATGAGAATAGGGTGTTCATTGAGTATAGCGCAATAGAAATTGCCCTAACAGAGAACGTTGACACAACGAAAACAATAGTAAAAGTTGACTAACAGTTACTTAGAAGAACAAATGAGCCAACTCACCAAGCAAGGTAAAAAGTGGAGAGCTGGCGATGTCCGCTGTCGATCTCACAGATGTGTTCTTGTTAACTCCTACAGTGTTTGTAAAGAATTACAGCAGTGAGTCTGTATGTGAATGTCTGACGTGTTCGTTCACACCCACCAGGTATCTATGACAATGTTTGACCACCTCAATCCTGCCAGTGCAACCCCCTTGTGATCGCACACCCACATGTGCAAACTGTCATTGGTAGCGGAGGGGGATGGATGTGGATGAGGTGAGCACAATAGGCCCAGAGCACAGTCAAAGGACACACACATATATTGATTGTAGGGATGGGGTCTTCAAAGTGGAGTCTGGAGAGACCGGGTCTGGGGTGGTCATGTGGATAAGGGTCCGCATGCGAAAGAACCCTTTATGGTGTACATGGTATTCAGCTCCTTGAGCGTTCCCATCCTCCCAGCCACATTGCGAGCGCACGCCCGCAGGTGAGAACAGCCAATGATAGCGTAGGGGAAGGATGTGGATGAGGGGAGTGTGATAGGCCAGTAAGCTTGTTAAAGCACACCAATTATTTATGATACTCTTATATGTTTGGATGTGTTGTGGACTGACAGAAAATGCCTAGCAATTGTTCAGATTAACTTATTTTTTATTTTTTTATTTAGTTTGGTAAAGTGGAAGGCAATGACACTACAAATTATACTGCTGCAGTCGAGGTACTGTCTGTATAAATCCTTAATATTGTCTGTGATCACTGGGGAATTCATCACGAATGGCTCGAACCACACATGCAGATATTACTCGCCAAATGCGAAATCCAAGTTTTCTATTAATCCACCATGTAAAGGCACAATATGCCACAAGTCTGCACCACCTGTGTAAGAGATACAGAAATAGTTTACTTGAATGAACCCAATAATTGCATTTCTTTCATTTGACCTACCTTGTAAAATGTAAGGCATTGTTATGTTTTAAAAAGTACCTTTTCATGTGATTTCAAGTAGGGATAAATTAGAAATGTGAATGCACATTCCAGCAAAAACAGTTTGGGAGATACTTCCAAGTGAAAGAAACTTAATTGTTCGGATGATAAATCTAAAGATGAACACTTTGGTTTCAGATTAGAATGAGTAATTATTTTCAATTTACAGAAAAATCCTTTCATCTGTGATCCATCGAAGTTATATTGATGTTGGGGAACAACATATTATGTTAGCCATCTCGGTCGTCAAACACACAACATATATAGAGTGAATGTACTCTTTACTTGGATTACGAGGGCAAACTTTAGCTCAGAGTTTGTGCATAAGGACCATCATCATTCGCAACACGTATCTTGTAAGACAGGCGGCCCTGAAGTCATGCAGCTCGTTAACGCATAGCAGTGGTGTGTCTTCTACTGCAATGTAGGCCAAGCAAACAGAATTTTCTCTGCAACAGCAGTTCTCCACCAGAGTACGCATACGCTCACAGCGATGGCAGCTACACCAGGGGGAAACGCGTTCCATGCGACTGGGTTCAGGCTCCAGTGATTGATCCTCATAACTTTCATCTGATTCCACATCGTCTCAAGTTTTTTCTCTTTCAAGGATTTCCTCTTCTGAATATTGAGGCACGTACAGGTAGGGCTGAATTGTTGCCATAGTTTCTGAATAGTGAAGAAGCACATAATCAACAGTGAGGTACATAAAAACGTTTTTGTTTGTATACAGTAAAGAAAAGAAGTTTACCATTAACACTGAATGTTAAAGAAAGACAAGCGAAGAAACAGCCATGTTACAAGAACAGATTGTGAAAAGACAAGATTAATAGACTCAGACTTTAAATGTTTGCAAGGACACATGTTTAAATATGGTTTGGTAAAGACATGTGTCCATAATAAAAGAAATGAAAAGCAACTACTGAGTTAATTAATTTTAGGCAGTATAAGTACCGGTTCTCAGTGTGTCATACTTGACAGATAGCTGAACAGAGCAGAAACAAGTCAGGGAAGCTCGAAATTAAATACACTGACACAAAGGAAAAAGAAACTCCAATGTTATGTGATCAGAAAGTGTTTGTTTACACTTGTTGGGGAACAAGGCGTCTTGCAATTTCCATCGAGACACATCAATAGATTGCACACAGAGGATGTGGACATGAGATGTACATTGGGGTTGTGAAATGGGGCGTGAATGTCTAGTGATGTCAGCGGTAGGGGTAGGTGATCTGAATTAGTGCCGCAAGCGGACTTGAACTTAAGGCAATGGATCAACGGATAAGATTAGTACAAGATGGTGGTACCCGACCCGTCATTTTTTACATGTGTTAAAGTGAGAAAACTCAGGTAACTTGCATTGGAATTTTTTTAAAGAACTATCGATGTATGCTCTAACATACATGCCTGATCGATTGGGTTAATACAATTCCTGACCGAACTACCCCTTTAAGCATCAAGACAAGTGTTGTACAGAACAATATACTTTAGCAGTGAAGAGGGACTGTCGGTTTTGCACTCTGAGTTTTTGCCATTTTGCACTTTCTGGAAGTGTGGGTTTCCATACATGGCAACAGGCAACAGCCCTTGTTCCAAGGGAATAGACTGATGATTTTTCATTTTCAAGACCAAATGTTGCTAATTTCCATTTCTTTTTCATAGCTTTTGCTTTGTTACTACAATGGGATTGCCTTTTGCTTGTGCTTCACTTTGGACATCTGTGCAAGAAAATACATAATCTGCTGGAACAAGTTAATGAGAGGATGATGTGGCAGTTGCAGTCTGTTGCAGTCAACTCTGCTTGTTCCTACTGGAGTCTGTTGTCTACAGCCATTGACTGCTTGGGAGGAGCTACCTTTAAAAACCATGAACTACTGCAGAGCGGCCGCGGAGTTGCCGCAGAGTTGCCGCAGAGTTGCCGTCTGCTGCAGTCCGCGGCAACCGGTCAAGAAGGGTGAGGTGCGCTGACAGTGCGACCACCCTACAATGAGCAAACTCTCTGACAGAAGGTGCCTGAGAAGCAGCCGCTCAAAGTGCAAAGATTTGGGCATGGAGCTATGCAGCCCGCCAAAGCCACCTTCCCGCGTGAAGCGACTTACATCTGCCCCAAGATGTATGCAAGCGTAAACAAGCGCTGACGATTCAGGTATGTTGGCCATTGAGCCTGTCTTGCTAGAAAACATTGTAGCTACACCACACAGCGTGCCATTGCGCAGTGTAATGAAAGACCGGGCTCTACCCTTCACGGCACCCGACCTCCCTCCCTCTGATGAAATCAATCTGGAATTTTCCCAAAGCCCCATTCAAACGGTATCTTGCCCGCAGCAAATCCAGCAAGGTGGGCAGGATTAATCGTTTGAGGGCCCCACTACAAGGGGGGTGGTGAGGAGCGGGGCCACTGGAAAATGTCCTTCCTGACTTTGCAGGTGCCCGCGACCGCCCCTGTGCGAGTCCTGGAACCGTGTTTGAAGCTTCATCGGAAAATCAGGAAGTGCCGAGGGACGAGGCCGAGTGAAGCGGCAGGGGAAGTGACGGGAGGGCGGAGCCTGCCGCCAGAGAGAGAGGTGGGGAGTCAGCAACGGGACCCACCCAAGAGGCAGAGACTGCTCCTAGAGATGCCTCCCCTCGGGAGGAGAGCTATATAGGAGCAGACATAGAGCCTGTCACTCATGTGCCTGACAATCTACCCCTACGCTCTGACACATTGGCGAAGCCAGAGCATATCAAGAACGTGCGGATAGATGTGTATCCGCAAATTGAAACAGAAGCTCTTAAAAGCCCAACCATTGTGGACACAGGCGGACAGGCCTTAATTGATTGCACACACAAAGGAAAACATACTCCATGCCCCTGGCAGATAGCCGAAACAGGCGCACCACTACTGAACAAAACCCAGCTTGAAGTGCATTTTCAGCAGGAAGAAGGTGAAGTGTTGGTACCATCTGAGAGCATGGAGAAAGAGAGCTCTTTGCCTCTACCATCAGAATCAGAACAGACTGCTGACTGCTCATGCGAAGCATCGAGCTCGGACAGTGAGGAAGAGCAGAACTCTCCGTATTAAGACCAATGGGGAAAAGTCCAATCTACAGCAAGTTGACAAAAGAAAATTTGGAGAAAAATCAAAAAAACAGGAAAGTAAAGGAGGATATCCACCGGAACAAGGCAGTAAAATATAGGAAACCCCCCCCCCCAAAAAAGGAGATGCAAAAAAACAACATCTAAGCCCCCTAACCACGATCTCTTGGAAAATAAATGTAAGAGAAAAATATTGGAGCCAGGGAAAGTGGCCAACAAAATCTTGGACAGAGACATTCTGGAGAGTATTAACATCTCTCAAGCTGGCACCCCCTCAGATCAAATGAGCCAGAGATTTCTGGATACCTCGGCCATTAAATCATCATCGAATCCTCAGGAGGGAAGCAAAACACATTCAATATCCACGCCGCTACACTGGCATTTCGGTCAAGACCCAAGGAAAGCGGCTCGAATATCCCCTAATAAACTACAAGAGCAATTAACCCCACTATACGATTCACAAGCAAAAGCTGACAGCAGCTTCAAACCGCGTAACGAATCTCAAACAACTCTCGAAAGCCCTCGGTTTTGTTAATGCGAGCACAATACAGACAGGCCCAGACGGCGAGAGTACTGCGCCAACAAAATTTAAATGCATAAGGCTGCCGTTGGATCTACGAACAAAGGGGCCCAGAAATCAGGATGAAAGAAATGGAGGTCCATTAACTCCACCACTGGGCTCAAGAACATCTGGGGGAATCACCCAGTTCTCTACGAACAGACAAGATGAACTAATCACACTGCAAAGGAAAACACGAGACCTGAGTGACATATCTGAATCGAAAGATACCCCATGTAAAAAACCTGACCTGCTGAATATAATGGCAACAGTAAAAATTGCATTAGCCCCATTCAGAAAACTATACTAAGCCATCAATGATACATTAAAGGATCAAACATCGCAGATTGCACTGATGCACACTAAGATTAACTATCTTGAGGGCTTCATTACGGCTAAAGGTTGGGGAAATACTGCAATATACAACCAAAGCCAGGCTCACGACAAAAACCCCTGGGAAACACAAAATACCATCCCAAGTAAGGCAAAGATCCTCTTAAAAAAGCTGCACCGCAAATGGATTTAGTAGGCTCACAAGCACCCCCCCTCTCCCAATTGATTACAATTCCCGACAGTTCTGTGAATAATCTTGACCAACAAGCACCGAAAAAGTTGGGTAAAGGAGGAGCAAAAGTACTGCAGAAGGTACTTTGCCCTGCTAAAACTGATAACCAAATCGAAAAGAAAATAGAGAAAGGTAATGGCTGCATCTCCCTGGAACAGGAGAGTATTTCAAGTGTAACAAACCCAGTACTCAAAAAACAGAATAAAAGAAGAGAACAAAGAATGAAAAATCCTTTCTCCTTTGGCATATTTAACCAAACGCTGTGGCCAAAGGTAAGCCCGCCAATAGCCAAACCACTTCTAAAACTGCAAGCACCCGAAAGCCAGCAAAAATAAGTGACAACTACTAAAAAATGACAGAAGTCTGGAAAAAAAGATCTCCATACAGCCCTATCAGAGAAAAGAGAGAAAGGAAGAAACAGAGCCTCACCAAAGAGAGGAGCTACTTCCCAGAAAAACAAACACCAAGGCTGGACCCACGAAACAGAACAACAATCGAACCGGCAAGGAAAATTCTAAGTAACTGCATCTTCAAGCTGAAGCGAACTAAAAAATATGATGACAATCTAACTTTGAATAGAACAACAATAATAAGGCTGTTTCAACAAATGCCAAACCTACGGCAACTACAAAACGAGGACATTTGGATATTGGAACCATAACGGCAGAAGTGACTGCTCCTATCTTCATATTAACTCAAAAATAATACGAAATCTACTAAAAGAGGAAGAAAATAGCCTGAATATTCTGGGCAACAAGCTGACTGAAGAAAAGCAAGATGCCACAACTAGACAAAGAGACAACCCACAAAAACTATCAGAGCAAGAAAGGGGTTCCTATGGCCAAATATGGAAGAGCGCAACAAATAACAAACAATCCAGACAGGATAGCAAGGACTTTTCAGGCTCGATACAAGAAAGAACAGACAGCGAAGAAGAGAAAGAGGAGGAGCAGAGACCTTCAGGGACTAAAACATCCTCTAAACTGAGCTTGGACATCAGCAAAGCAAAAGGCAATGATGCAAAAATAGAAATAGTAAGAAAGACAACATTAAAAAAAACGGATTCAACAAGGTGGACATAGATACCACCCCCCAAAAAATCATGAACCAGAACCTAGCCATCAGCTAAAGACCTTGAGGCTCTAAACCAAGCAAAAGCAGCTCAAGTTAAGGGAGGGAATGAGCTAACCATCAAAATGGCCTCTTGGAATACCCTAGGATTCAGTCATTTTACAGCACCCAGTGAGGCTGATCTAGGTTCCTTCGACATCATTTGCCTCGAGGAGACTTGGCTCATGACAAAGCCCCACATGGATGGCTATGAAATAATATTCACTACAGCCAAGAAAGGTTCGACAGGTAGGCTGACAGCAGGCCTCATTACAGCAATTCACTCAGGCTCAGACCTGAATATCCGTGCACAAATTCTACTCTCTTCTACAAAGGGTCGTATTAGCCTGGAAAAGGCGATCAAGCAATGAAGATCTCACAGTTTTGTAAAACATCACCTTGCTAAAGACGAACTGGAATCCGAAGACCACTAAAGATGAGGAATACTTAGATAATAACTAATACTCTGGAAGAGGCATCATTGAACATTCATCTGGATCACGATAATAGTTACAGGTGACTTCAACGCGATCTGCGCAGACATTGGCAACCAAAGGAAACATCTCCCACAATCAGCCCCAATCCTTGAAAGAGGAAGTCTTTTGGAAAACCTAATGGCCGAAAACAATTTTCGCAACCTCCATTGGACACCACATAGATCAAAGCTACATTTGCCCACCTGGGAACGTAACAACCAATGCAGTACGATAGAGCATACCTATGTCTCAAAGGAATTATTGGGGCTGATCTCCACCTTTGCAGTTGTCCGATGCGCAAACAGCGACCATAACATTCTGAAAACAACCTGGTCGGCTCCGAGAGAAGTAAAGCAGAGAATGCCATATGAATTAGAGACCACGCAGCAAGGAAACAGACTGAAGTTATCTGAAAAGGCAATCAAGTCAATTACAAACAAGTACCTAGAAACCACAGAAAATAAAAATGGGACCCAAGGAGCCATGAGTAACATAATAGACTACATGCCTCTCCTACAAATCTACACTACAAAAAGGGGAAATAATCCAGAGGGAAAGAAGCAGCACCGTCACATATACGATATACATCTCGTAGCATGAAAGAAAACACTGAGACAACTAATTCGGATCAACAAAAAATCCAACATGCTGGAAAATCAAAAACGGATAAAGCAAGCCAAAACACAATATGAACATTGGCTGATTCACTGCAGACACTCATTGTATCAACTCGATGCAGAGGCGATCCTCTGTGCAATTCAGGGCAAAAACTCAAAAGAATTCTGGTCTTTGATCAGAAGTGCAAATGGTGCAAATGAAGACCTACTGCAAAACGACGTCAGGGAAGCTAAATGGGTCTCACATTTCAGTAATCTATATAAACTACCCTCATCATCAACCCATCAACTTTTACCCAGTACAAAGACTCTATGGGGAATCCCAGATGATACAGAAACAATTCTGTCAAAATTCAAGAGCACCTGGCCCAGACGGCATATCTAATCAGGAATTGTAGAAACACCCGGAAGTCTGGGCACAACTCATGAGCGAAATTTTCAAGAGATGTAACAAGGCAAGGGAAATACCAGCTTCATGGAGGAGAGCTACGGTAGTCCCATTCTTCAAAAGGGGGGCAAGAGATGACCAGTGCCAATACCGTCCAATTGCTCTCCTAGATGTGATTGGAAAAGTCTTTGGATCCCTCACCTTGGATGCCTTCCAGAATTGGTTGAAAGTGGCAGATTTGTCAGACCCGTTCCAATCGGGATTCACAGAGAATGCTGGGACCACAACAAATATCCTCTTGCTGAGCACTATTAAAGCAAAAACCATGCAGGACGGACCCACAGTGTACTTCACTGATAGACCTGGTCCAAGCATTCAACCTGGTCAGTAGAGAATGCTTGTGGAAGAAATTAGAAAACAACAACTGCGCAGAAGCAATAATCGGGCCCATTCGAGCACTGTATCAAGAGACCTCAATGAGAGTAAGACTAAACAAAGCCGGGTAACTGTCAGAAGAGATCAAGACCGCTAGAGGCGTGAAGCAGGGTGCCCTTTGGCCCCTTCTTTATATAACACCTATATAGCCGACTATGCAGACTCTGAGAAAGAGCTAAGAATTTTCCCACCGTCAGAAGGAGGAGCGAAGATATCTAGAATACTTTACGCTGTTGACATCATACTCCAAGACCTGACACCGGTGGGTCTACAAAGACAGATCAACAACCTGGCACAATATCTGGAAATTAACAATCTAGAAATTAAGAAAGCAAAGACCAAGATAATGGTTATAGGGAAAAGGAAAAAACAAGGAGAAAAGAACAAATGGACAACCAATAGTACAGTCCGAGAAAAAGTAGAGGTCTTCAAATACTTGGGGATGATGCTAAGCAGTGCAGTCTTGTAACAGCCCATGCAAGATGCTCTCTTTGCCAAAATAAGAGCTTTGACATCTCAAGCGAAGGCCATTGATAAAAAATACGGATGGCACTCACTGATCCCAGTGATCAACTTCTTCAAGGAGAAAGTAACATCTGATCTACGGGTCTGACGCTGTACCCCAGCTGCCAGAATCTCTCTGGGTAAAAATTGAGAGTTATTTCTGAGAAATGTTCTTGGCCTGTCAAAAAACCACACCCATGACTCTGATTAGAAGAGAAATATGCCTTCCATCGATGGCGGCAACGGTGACAAGAAACACACTGATGATATACAGAAAAGTCATCACAGAGCCAAGAACGAAGGTCATGAATATCATCAACATGGAAATGGAAAGCGGCAAGAACATCATCATGTCTAAATGGGCCACAAAAAACAAAAAAACTCTGGCCGACCTGGATACCTCTGCTTCGGAACTATCTACAAACCCAAACAAAGTTAACAAAAAAATGATAGAGATGGACTGGATTATGACCTTGGCTCTGGCAAACCAGTACAAAACAACAAAGGATATTCCAACTTCACCAATGAAAGTTAATACAGTGAGAAGCTACTTAGCAAAATTCCCCAACAAAAACTTGGCCAGATTATTTCTGAGATTCAGACTAAATCAGATCCTGACAAATGAAGTAATGGCCAGCAGGAAACAAGTACCCTCTAACAACTGTCACTTTTGCAGAGAGATTGAAATGACGGAAACCTCACACCAACTGCTACTATCCTGTCCTGGGACCCAACTGCCTAGAACACAATACTTGACTAAAATCCTGTTAAGTAGGGAAACTTTTAACGAAGAGACCTGGTGGAACGCCTTGGCAAGCGGGGCTAATACACGTTGGGTGACAGGGGTAGCATAATTCTTTCGAGCTCTGAACCTCGATTAACGCAATGAACATTTGGAACGACAACACAGATGAACCCTCGTAGTAAAAAATGCTTCTTTTCGTTCTACGTCTGTTGGACTCTATGGATTTGATTTCTACTTCTTTGTAAAAATTGTAATACAATTAAACACAATAATTTTTTTTTTAAAAAGATGATAAAAGGCGGTACCTTTTTCAGGAAGAAGCAGGTTTTGGCCTCTACTCCATCTTCCTCAAGCACACCTGTCACCACACAACCTACTCTCCAGGGGGGGAACAGTTTTGTAGTACTTTCGAGGCAGCGGTTAAGGAGCACGAGAAACAGTGCCCGCCACCTTAAATTTAAGGACCATCCAACTTCTTCCTCTGTCCACCTGCACCTACGTCTCTGTGGTTGGTGCACTTACCTCCCCACTTTACCTTGCCTCTCCTGATTTTTTTTTAAAAAATCTAAAAAAGATTCAAAATAAAAAAACACAAAATAAAAAAACACAGAATACGGTTCCTTGAGGAGCCATCTTTCACAGTTAAAAGATAGAACTGAAAAAAAATCACAGGCCCCTTTACAGCCTGCATAGCCCGCAGACAGCCCGCGGACATCTGGAAAAATCTAGGCATGCGGTGGGGGAGTGAAAATCATTTTAATTGTTTTCACACAAAAATGGTGGCTCTTAAAATAACCTTTTTTGATTATTTTGCTTTATGTACCAAACAAAGATTCAACAAAAAGTAATTATTTTTGTAACTTTCACAAAAAGTGCTTCTAATTTTTTTGTCTATTGTTCATTTTTGTTTAATGCAACTTCTAAAGAATACTTGAATCCATATTTTATGTGTTTACAGAAACTGCTTCAATGCATTTTGAATGTTTTCAAGAAAAAGCTGATTGTCTACATCAGTTAGATGCACTCCATCTCTTCAAAAGATTTTGACAATATCAAATTTAACATCTTCATTATGAAATGATGACATGCCAACATCCTGCAAAAAGGCACATACAAAGTTGTTGACATTGTGCCTTGATTTCTCAATTTGTGGACAAAATAAATTCAAACGCATCCACACTTGTCTCTGAGCTATTTGGGGAAACAAAATGTTCAAATGTGGAAACAGTTCTATCAACTTCCCAAATGTGTCCTTCATTGCGAACTGAAATGATATCTCGGTAGCATAGCCCAAACTGTTGCCTCCACAGTGAACTACAATTATTTCCGGATGCTTCAAGTGAACCATATTCTCATAAAATAGGAGGAAGTCCACCCACTTCATTACTCGAACTCCATACCATGAAACATGAAATGTATTGGATCCAAGATTTTCAGACAATCGACAGTGCTCACAATACACCTTCAGCCAATGGCTCCAAGAGTCTCACATTATCCATACACTCTGCTTCCTGAAAGATATAGCCATAGCCATCTTCAGTGCACTCACCAAACAAAACTCCTGCTGCCCTCTCCTCCTGTACACCACACCCAGGAAACCTGATTGGCCGATCCCCCGAAGATCCCGCAGACCCCGTAGCACAGAAGCAGCCCTTCTACCCTTTCCACTTTCATGTTTGTAACACTCCCTCATTGGCTGCTTTCAGAAAGTCACACATCCATCCGTCAATCACATTCAAAACCTCTACACCTAACCCTATCATCTTAGTTCAACACTTCAGATGTACACTTGAACTCTGAGAGTACATATGTCCTGTTAGTCACAGCCATCTGCATCAAAAACTACTGTGAAACTATCCAAGATTTCTATTTACAGATTAAACAACATCTGCACCTAACAATACCTACTACAGGTATGCTTATATTTTTCTAAGTATTTTCTTCAACTCTTTTACAAATATATATATGGAGGGTTCCTGCTACTTACTATGTAATAAGATTCTCAGCAGCATGCTCTCTTTTTTAACCACTCCAGATAAATTCATGCATTTCAGCATTCAGCACCTGCTCACATCAAGCAGCAAATATTTACAATGCTGGATGTTTAAAAATGTTTCTTTTTAGGAGCATTTTGATGGAAGTAAAAAAATGCATATGTGCATTTATAGCAGCAATGTGCACAACGTTTTCCTAAACGAAAGAGAAAGCAGATGCAAAACATTTCTACAACATTTTTAAGTGGAACTTGGTATGTGGAAGTATATATGTTGGTGGTAAACACATACTTGCTAATTTAACCCATTCCAATCTGTAGCTGCTTATCCAGTCCTGGTATTTTCTCTGCAATCTGAATCTTGTAGTCGAGGTTTTATAATGCAAAAAGTGGAACTACAAGAACACAAACAAAAAAATAGGACTACATAAGCACCTACAGATGGGAATGGATTATGTTGGCAAGTATGCATGTACTGCCAACATATTAAATGTACACACACCAAGTGCTACAAATCCTTTCCATCTGCTTTTAGTTTCCTTTACAAAAAAGTTACACACAGAGGTCCTATAAATGCACATATGCATTTCTTAACTTTCATGAAAATACTCCTAAAAATAAACATTTTTAAACAGCCAGCATGTTCCATTTTGATTCAATATAAATATCACACTTTCCAACCTCCCTCATTACATCCCTTACACTGCCACCATTCTCCATCTGGTCACACATAGCTGTATACCACCAATGTATCTATATACAACACTTCACCTTACATATGAAGTACTCTTCTTTCCCACCCTCTACTATGAGACACCAAGCACTGCTGCAACAACAATTTACCATTATATTAATTAGGCCACATATTCCCTATTATTTAAAAACACTGCAACACAATACAAGTACATTAGACCACAAACAGAGCACTTCTTTTATTAAAATAAGCATCAGAAAAATAACCCAGATATGCACCTTTTCCTCACGCCCATGTTTGCCCTGTTCCTTCCTAGGTGCAAAACACAACTGCTTACACTCCAATTTTTCTAACATCTTAGTTAACACAATTTAGTACACCACCCATGACACAACTTCATTAACTCTCTTTGCCTATAACTCCTCCTACCTTCATAAATAACAACCCTGCTTACTAAAAGTACTTCACCATTACCACACATACCTACTAACTTTCTTTTACAATTACAGGAAAGAAAAAGGTTGCTGGAAAACAGCTGCTGAAAGAAGAATACCCTTCACATCCTACAAAGTAAGTACATTAATGTACCATGTACATTTCTGTAATTGTAACCATATACTTCCACTAAATATTATGAGCCCAGAATATTCTTTTCAAATCAACATTTATTTCACTCTAACTCATTATATTGCACCATTCACGCTCTTTCTATTCCCATCTAAACACCACCATCACAAAACCCACTGTTTTCCTCAAAACATCATAATGTCCCTACTTATCCAATCAGACCACCACTCCCTTCGTCACTAACCCAAGCTCATCACACCTCTACAGACTCTTACTCTTACAACCTTCCCAACCACACATATCATGCCACTTCACAATCAGACAGCACTCTGTTCATCTCTGCAATCACACCGACACACCCATGAACAACACATGCATATACATTCCACAACTTTACAACCCAAACTTTCTTTTTTCCCCAGCAGGCTCAACAAAATGCCTACTAAAAAGCAACTTCATGGAAAAGAAACAACAAATAGAGCAGGCAAGAATAAAAGCAAGCCATATAGTCATCCACCTCTAAAACAATGTATAGAAAAGATTAAAACATAAGAGCTAGTAATCTCACTCAACAAAACTAAAGCAGCCACCACTAAAAAAGATAAGGCCCCTCTTCCAAAAACTAAAAGTAAAAAAAGATGTACAAACAAAAGCAGACCTACTAATGACTCTAACACTATATCTACAAAACAATTCCACTGTAGAGTTCTTAATCTTATAAAAACACCTAAAAAGTCATGATCTACTCTTAAAACTACAGCAGGAGGCTAATCCTTGAAGCTCTAATTGACAGCACATTTAAAGTAAAGAGAACATTGTTCATATTGATTTTATAAATAGAATGAAACCACTAACTAAATTAATCAATAAATTACAAAAGGTACTTTTAAACATGCACAATGTCAATATAGATACCTTTTCAAACTTATGTGAAGGTGAATGGATTTACACAAGCAGCAGAGAACCATATTTCAATGAAGAGGCTTATGAACAAGAACAAAAAACACAATTGCCATAGACAGGTTTATGTCAAAAGAAACCCTGATGAAAAAACATCCCTAACAAACTTTCAACCGAATGTTCCTTTCGCCAAAAAAACTGTCCAGTGTACAAATGGGCATACAGCTCAATGTGTAACGTACGCCAGCAATCCTTTAAATAATTAATTAAATTCCTCAATTCCTATATGAAACTAAAAGTCAAAAGTAAAATGAAAAGTTTACAAACCATGGACTCTTGTCCAGTGCGCAGCCACACTGTACTTCAAGGACATTCATTAGACTGCATTTTGGGAACTGCTTGCAAAAGCACCTTCCACCACATCAAAATGTTAGCAACACACCATTCTGCTATACAGAATCTTGTGCATAGACTATACTATGCAAAAAGTCCTGCCCCACAACTACAACATTTAAATAACATTCTCTTACATGGAACAGCCAAAGAACTCCTTCGAGAAATATAGCACATCCAAAGTAAATACTTTGGAACTAAAGTTGCTATGCAAAATTCAGTAACTTGAGAAACATTGGTGAAAACCTCACAAACACCAACTTCCTAAAAAACACATACAAAAAAGAAATAGCCAAGTTTCAGAACACATCTGCTGAAATACCAGACCAAGTATGTGTCTGTTGCCGCAGAACTTCTTACAAGAAGAACACAAAATAGTACATATGGCCTACAAAATATAGGACGATGAGGAAATGGTTTCAATTTGCTTTATATCTAATAGCAGAAAATAAATACAAAATAACGGACCCCTCAATTGTTTGCGCGTACTGCAACACAAAGCTTGCCAACAACCAAATGGCATCACGTGCTATCACTAATACCTTAGAAATATTCCCACTTCCAAAGGCTCTCCAACATATTAACTTATATGAGAGCATTTTTATCCAAACCGTACAACCATTTCAAGCTATAAAATGCCTTCAACTGAAAACAGCCAAATTGCCTCCATCTGAGTTACTAAAGGGCATACGTAACAAAGAATTTGCCATTAGATCTTAAAGAAAATGTAGAAACTCTAGGAGTACAACGGCCAATAGATCAGTCTTTGATTGTACTCGTTAATGATTTACCAACAAAAGACAAAATGATTTGGGAACAACTAGTCGACTTAAATAAATTAAGACAAGCCCTATAATATTTCAAAGAAAAC
This sequence comes from Ambystoma mexicanum, assembly GCF_040938575.1. Taxonomy (NCBI): domain Eukaryota; kingdom Metazoa; phylum Chordata; class Amphibia; order Caudata; family Ambystomatidae; genus Ambystoma; species Ambystoma mexicanum. The sequence continues at coordinate 746,621,306 of NC_090928.1, forward strand.
AATGAAAACTACAAAGATATAAACATAGAGGAAAACTTAAAAGAATCCACCCAAATAATTCAAGATTCACCAACAACTGGCCAATTTGAACGTGTCCATCCTGTTACTGCAGCTAACATTTTAGAACAGTATACATTTCACCCACTACACTCCAAAGACACCATTTAAGATGCATTTGAAACATATCAAATGTGTCAAGCCAAAGGATCCCCAATGAGCATATGGGAAAAAAGTGTAGAAGCAGGTTCTTTTCCTCTACTCGTTCCTACTGGAAAAGGAGGAAGATATGATGAAAGGTCCACACAAATTAGTGCATCAGAATATCACTCTTTAATAATGTATTCTGAAGACCTCAGATTCAAATAAAATGTAGAATACCTTTTCCCCCTCCTGTTCAAAAGTGAACTAGCAACTCTATGTTATGGAGTTGCACACACTTAAAAACAGGCTCTACTTTTTTAAAACATGTCCACTACCCAACTGCTTCAAAACATAAAAGACAAAGATGAGGTTTTGCAGTCAAGTATCACAAATCTCCTGGCAAACATGTGTGGCCTAAAAGAATACTGTTTCCGACATCCCGTTGATGTATGTTGTATGCTAAGGAACCTAGGCACACACACATGGTTTGTTACTGTAAGTTGTGCAGAGTATGCATGGGAGGACTTGCACAACTTGTTATGCACTGTAAACCAGAATAAAGATGGAATACACATAAAAACACCAGGAGAACTATGTTCTCTTGACCCTGTCAATGTATCAAGGTACTTTCACCATCACTTCATTGCCATGTTGCACTTCATCTGCAATGAAACTACCCCACTGCTTGGAGAAGTGCAACACTTCTTTTGGAGAAAAGAATATCAATCTAGAGGAGCAACACACATCTACATACTTTTGTGGATAAAAGATGCTCCTAAATTTGTCCATGACAGTGATGCCACTGTTTTACAGCTTTTTGAAAAATACATTACCTGCGACATCCCTTCAGAAACAACAGATAGTGACCTACGTACACAAATCTTACGCTTCCAAAAACATATGTGTGGCAAATACTGCCGACGTAGATATAAAAACAAAGGTAAATACTATACAAAATGTCACTTTGGCTTCCCTAGCCAGTTTGCAAAAAAGGACAATAAAATAGCTTGATGTCTTCAGTTAGACACACTGTAAAAGGCAAATCCCCTAAAAACACATACATTAAAAGGGACCAAGCATCCAAGTACAGCAATGATTACAATATACATTGGAGACAATTCCACTGCAGTTGCAAGGTATGTCACAGCCTCACAAATAAGAGCTAAAAGACCTCTCTGGCATGACATATAATCTGACAAAACACTGTCACAATAATTGTACAGCTTTGATATAAAAATACTACCCCATAGAGAATGCAGGTGCTACGAAGCTGCAGACCGTTTAACAGATTTATTTATTTATTGTATTTGTTGTTAGCGCCCAAGACCTTGAGGTATCACAGCACTAGGATTACATAGGCAGAGTACAGTAGGCAAGCACATGGTCGTATGGCAAGACGAAGTTGTTTATTAACATATGGTACAAAATAATGCAAACTTGTTGAAGAGAGACGTTTGATTTGTTCACGGAAGGTCAGGTAGGAGGGCTCATCTCTTATAGAGGGGGAGATTGTTCCACATTGCAGGCACGATGGCAGTGAAGCTAGATCCTCCTGCTCTTTTTCTGGACAATCTGGGGTGGCTAGGGAGGTGGAGGGGGAGGATCGCAGGTTGCGTGATGTGATGTGATATTTATATAGCGCCTATACACAATGTGTTTTAAAGTGCTTCAAGGCAAGGGAGGGAACAAGGGAAAATATAATGACATTCTTACAGGCCATGAACAGTAAGTATGTGAAATTAACTATCATACTCGTCCTGACGACATTTCAGATAGTGCTAAAACATAGATAAGGAAGGGAGGGGGAGAGTGGGAAGGAAATGGACACAGACAGGCAACTACCATACTAGGCCTGATGACATTTCTGGTAGAGCCAGAGAAAAACAAAAGGTGAGGAAGAGGGATGCAGAAAGGGAGGTGAGGAACAAAACAAGCGACTATCATACTAGGCCTGATGACTTTTCAGATAGTGCTGGCGGGCCAGGGGGAAACAAGTATGGGGAGGGGGAGAAGACAGATGAGGTTGCTATCATACTAGGTCCAGGGACAATTCTGATAGAGTAAGTGCATAGAAGAAAGTCAGGGGAGGAGGGGAGGAGATAGGAAAAGGGAGAAAGGGAGAGGAGGAGAGAACAGAGAGTAAGCAGTCAAAAAGAGTGGAGAAGCAAGAGGGGATAGTGGATGCAATTGCAGAAGTCAGTAGTAACACATAATGTTGCAAGCCAGGATACAAGATGAGTGGACTGCGTGGAATGGACTTTTTGGTGATGCGGTTGGAAAGGTAGCAGGAGGTGGGATTGTAAAGGCATCGATGAGTGATTGACAGGATTTTAAAATCAATGCGTGCCCTGAGGGAAAGCCAGTGTGCTTTGCGTCTGATTGAGGAGATGTGGTACATCATTTGAGGCCATACACTGCTCTGAGTGTGTTGTTTTGGGTTAATTGTAGTTTGTTCTGTTTTTTTGGTGGAGGTCCCTGCAAGGAAGGCCTTGCAATAGTCTAGTTTGCTGATGATGATGGCTCTGTCTAGGGTAAGGCAATTATTAGGGTTGAGGAACTTTCTAGAGAGGTTAATGAGTTTGGTTGAATATGTCGCAGATGCAGCAACCGCTTTCATGTGTTTGTGGAAGTTAAGTTCAGCATCAAGGTAGACCCTGAGGGTCTTGACATGTGGCAAGACCGGGATGCTAGTGCCATCAATGAGAAAGGAAGAAAATGCAGGGTCAAGGTGTTTGAGGCAGTGTGGAGAGCCGACAATCAGCAGTTAATTTTTTCCATCATTAAGGCAGAGATGATAGTTAGCCATCCAAACTTGAATAATGCAGTAGATGCGGTTGATGTTAGCAGAGTCAAAATCATGGGAACCCATGAGTTTAAGGAGGATCTGTGTGTCGTCGGCAATGTTGGTGTAGGAAATGTTCAGGTTGTCCAGGTGATCAAAGAGGAGAGGGTTGGTGCACACATTGTACAGTGTGGAAGAGAGGCAGGACCCTTGTGGGACCCCATAAGAGACTAGAATGGGGTCAGCGGCTTCAGCTCCAAAAAAGATCCTGGGGGATCGCTCACTCAGGAAGGATTTAACCCATGCAGCCGCTTCAGGGGAGAGGTTGAAGGTAGTGATGAGGCGGTGGCAGAGGATATCATTGTCGACAAGGTCGAATGCCGCCGAGAGGTATAATAGCATGAGGATAGCAAGGTCACTGTTGTTTCAGATGAGATTTAGTTGGATCTTGAGATCCAGAAGGGCAGATTGGGTGCTATTTCTAGGTCTGAATCCCGACTGGCACATGCTGAGTAGGTTGTTGGTTTCAAGGTGAGTTTGGAGTTGTAGATAGGCCGTGCAGTCGAGTATTTTCAAGAGGAAGGGAACTGTTGAGATGGGGTGGTAGTTGGCATGGTAGGGTCGAGGGAGGGTTTATTCAGCAATGGTGTGACCCAAGCATCTTTGATGGAGTGGGGAACAGTGCAGGAGCTGAAGGAGGCGTTGATGAATTTGGCAACAGCCACAGCGAGTGGTTCAGCACAGAGCTTGATGATGAGAGCAGGGCAGATATCACCTATGCAAGTAGATGCTTTGAGGCATTGTATGGTGGAGAGTGAGTCTGCAGATGTGATCAGAGAGAAATGGAAAGGAGCGAGCTGGGTGTGGTGGGTATGGGATGTCAGAGCTACTGCAGGTGAGCTGCGATTTCTTGAGAATGGTTTTGTTTATGATCTTAAGGATTTTGTTTGCTGGGGAGGATTGAACCAAGGGCCACCAGGTCTTATATATGGGAAATGATGTGATAGGTGGTCCTGGGGGTTTCAAGCTCTTTGAGGATTTTGAAGAGCTCTCTGGTGTTGGAGCTGGCTTTAGTTATGCAGGTGTTGTAAATGTTAGCTTTAGTGCTAATGATTGCTCATTTGTAGGCGGTAGCGCTGGTGATGAAAGCTAATTTGTTGACGGGGGAGGGATTTTTTCTCCAGATGTGTTCTTTGGAACGTTTTGTTTGACTGAGGGCTGTTAGCTCCTCAGTGAACCAGTTGTGATGGTAGTCCTTTTTATGGATAGTTGTTTTTAGGGGGGCGTGAAGATCCAGGGCATAGAGGAGTGAGGAATTGTAAGCCATGAGAATGGCTTTGCGGTTGCTGTTGTCGAGACATGAATCGAGGGAGGCCCGGACGGTTGGCTCCAGTATTTATTTGATTAGTGATGGGAGAAGGAGTTATAGTGATTGTGGGTGTACTTGGTGAAAGGTACATGATGAAGAGAATCACAAAATGGTCCATCCAGGGTGCAGGGTCGGTGGAGGAGACTAGAGTGTGGATGTTAAGGGGAAGGATCCATTCGAGGGACCAGCCTTTGGCATGAGTGGGGGGTGCTGATGGCTTGCATGAAGTTCATCTCCTTTAGAGTGGTGGAGAGGGCGGTGGCCTTCTGGTCTGCAGGGTCATTTAGTCCCAAGTTAAAGTCTCCCAGTAGTAGGAATTTGGTGCTGGGCTTCAGGCAGAGGGCGATGAGAAGGGGTAGATCAGGGTCCAGGGAACGGGAGTCGTTAGGCTGACGATAGAGGAGCATAATGGTGGTTTGCGGGTCAGATTCAAGCTTGGCAAGCAGGTTTTCATGCCCTGGCAGGGGTTGAAGGGGGAGGCTTCTGATGGGGAGGGACATTTTGGAGATGATGGCAACTCTTCCACCTTCTCTCCCGGACCAGAGGATGGAATAGCCAGGTGGGAGGGTGAGTGCAAGAGTGGGGCTGAATGCCTCATGCAACCAGGTCTCTGTGATGCCAAGTATGTCCAGGTCGTTTTATAGTAGGAGGTCATGAATGTCGAGGGTGTGTGCACATACAGAGCGAGCGTTTATGAGGGTGCAGGCCAGGAGTTTATACATAACAGGGGGTCGGTATGTGGGAAGAGTAACGCATCCATGGTTCAGGACCTGAGGTGATGGAGTCTGGCGGTGCCTGTGTGGGTTGCAGTGGTTAATAAGAGCATGGCTACCCCTAAACTCGGGTCCGGCTCCGGGTCCCGCAAAAGGGGGCTTACCAGGCCATTCTGACCTTGGAGGGCCCGGTAATTCCCTTTCGCAGGATCCAGAGCCGGTACGTCCCCATTCCCATTTGAGCTCCCATAGGGCTCAATGGGAATGGGGAGGATGGTAGCAGCAGTACCATTCGTAACGGTATCATTGCTACCATCCAAGCCTGTTCGCGGGTGCCGCTCCGCACGACTGGTCTGACAAGGCATCCAGATCGGCACCCGCAAGCAATCTCGTAATGTTGCGGCATGGCGACAACGGCACCAATAGGAGTATCGGCACCGTTTTTGCCTTACCGCAACATTCGTAATGAGGCCCATTGTCTGGCTAAACCTTGGTCCAGCTTCATTCCGAAAAAGAGTACTGAAATCCTACCAAGAGATAGAAACAATAGTCACAATTCACCCCAACAGCCAGGACATAACAAAACAATTAACTGACACATACTATCCAAACAGAAGTACTGCTTTGGATGCCTGTGCCTGCATGACATAGCCCAAAACTATTCCTACAAAAACAATGTCACACCAGATGAGACAACAGCAAATATTCAGTCTCAACTTGTGAAGGAAGCATAGTGAAATGTACTAAGCCCAGCCTACTAAATCATATGAAGTTAACATTTAAATCTCCACAACATACAGAACATTATTACATGGCCCTACTGCAACTTTTTTAAACCTTGGAGAAAAGAAGCAGAATTATTAGGTGACTATGACTCATTTGAAGCTACATTCAAAGCAAGTGAAAGCAGTATAACAAATGTCAATTTCAAACAATACAAAGAAATGTTGGACAATGAACGCCAACAAGAGGAAGAAATTCAAGCTCAACCAGATAAAGACATTCCTGAGGGCAATCAACCTTCCCTTACAGGAAGCCAAGAACCACTTGGGGGCCACTCATTTTAAATGAAGCAGAAATAGCCATGACTGAGATAGAAAATATCATGTATCATTCTAGAAAAATCTAAAGAAGACTTGTCAGTGCTGAAATCACAGCTAAATGATGAACAACTCAGCATTTATCTAGAAGTAACTGAAGAAATTGAACATGGTTTTAAACATGAAACTTAAACTTGTAGCTGTACAAATTATAAACCTCTGCTCCTGTATCTAAGTGGTGAAGCTGGTTCTTGTAAAACGTTCTTAATTAAAATAATCAGCAAACTTCTACAAAACTTAACAAACAACCTTTCAGCTGCTGTAACAGCCCCCACAGGTTTAGCAACCTACAACATAGGAGGTGTAACTTTACACTGACTACTGCTCCGTTCAGTAGAACACCAAAACAAATTAGAATACTACAAATTATCAGCAGTAGCTGCTACTGAAGTACGCAGAATTCTGAAACAAATGAAAGTGCTCCTAATAGATGAAGAAAGCATGGTTTCCAGCCTCATACTGGCATTAATTCACCTCAGAATGCCTGAAGTCCTAAAAAGTGACTATGAAGAACTGTAAAACACCAGTAAAAGATCAACCTATTTTAAAACATTAGGATACAAACAATGCCACAACACACTCGGCAGCATTGGAAATGTAAATCTCTGGCAACATTTTAACTACAGAGAACTAACTCAAAACATGTGTCAGTCTTCAGACGTCACCGATGCTTTAATTTTCAAAAGCCTTAGAACTAGTCTGCTTACTAAAGATGCAAAATCCATCTTAAATAGTAGACTAATCTATGAGCTCTATGGGTGAAACACATCTGCTCCTGTTGGCATGAAACAATTAACTCAACAAAATATAAAATGCATGTCCTTAATACCAACCCTTTCAAGCTGTAGTCAATTCACCGAGACAATGTTAAAAAAAGAAATGCAACCCATACTGCATATCAACTCCACAGACAAACTGGAAGTGCACAGCATGACTCTCCCTATGTGTCAACAAGCAACAGCATGGCTAAATAGCTTAGACAAATGTATCTCCAACACAGGTGTATTGGAAAAATGTTAACTTTGTGTCTAAATTGCAGAGTAATTCTAAAATGTTACCTTGACGTAGAACAAGATTTAGTCAATGGAGCAATCGGTACAGCTTCCGAAACATATCCACATGACAACAACAGTCAGTTTGTCAACTTCCACTTTGACAAACCTGCAGAAGTTTGAAGAGAGGGTCCCTGGAATGCCTCTCTTGACCTTATAAGCATGACAGCCCGAAGACCCACAAATGCAAGATACCAGTCACTGTTTGGAGGGTCAGTGACTTCTACACATGCGAACAGATATTGTCTCAGACAACCATTCAAATCTTTTCCAGCTCATGTCTTCGTGGATACAGGTGCCTCAACACTAGACCTCGTTGGCTAATGATAAATATCCATCTGTGCTGACATCATTGGAGACACCATGACATAGTAACGTTAGCCACGAATCAAACTCGCATCCCGGCACGAAGTTACATGGACACACACGTGCACACACAAAGAACATTCTTACACAGTTCTGTAAGAGATGCAGAGCAAGCTTGAAGCCGCTTATTGCAACTAACCATATGGAAGTACAAGGTTGTATAAGGAACCTGGAAGAACCAAGTACCACTAACCCATAAGGAAAATAATACGATATAGAAATATAGAAATCACAGCATAACTATAGTAGAATTACATGAAGCCACAGGCCTCAGAATAAGGTATGAAGGAAAACTGATTTTGCAGCACACTGTCCAGGGCTGGTGCTTGCAGCCAAGGTCAAAGATGAGCAGGACATTCCTAGCTCCAGGGTCGGGGAGCCACCTGCAAAATAGAATAAATCCTCACTAATTGCAGACAGAAAAGCTCAATTTTGTGACTTCATCACGTGATCCGGCCGAGCCAAACAATAGCCATTTACCCATGGTGGCAAGAGGAGCAGTTCCCAGCGAAGCAGACATGAGCAGATACATGTGTTGGTTTGCAACATTGCAACCTGCAGGCACTCTCTAAGGTGAGGTGGTTATAGCAGTGACAACAATGGGGACACATGGGGTCTCATTACGAGTATGGTGGTAGGACCCGGTAAGGACGCCTGGTTTTTCCCGCAAAGGAACCTCGTAATAGGGCGTCCCGTAATGAAGGGTGCCGGTCCCGTACAGGCACCCTTCATTACGGGACCGCCAGACTCATAATGAGGCCAATAGGCTTTCTCATCACCTTGAGAAGGTACACAGAGCACTGAGAACAGAGCTGGGTCCCAGGCCTGAAGAGACCCGCTCCAGCCAATTAGGGAACACATATCTAGGGGTGGATGGCAAAGGACAAGGGCCAATGGTAATCTTGTGACCCTGCAACAATGTAATAGATTTTTAGCGCCATGGTTCATGCCGGTAAAATACCGGCACCGCCTTGGCGGAAAGGGGAATTACCACCCCATTCCAAGGTTGGCGGGCGGTAATTCCCCCTTCCACCAATGCCCTTCCCCATTCTCATTTTTGGCCCATAGGGCTCAATGGGAATGGGGAAAGCGCTAATTACGGTACCGCAAATTGCGGTACCGTAATTAGCTCCCTGGGTCCCTTTGCGGGTTGGTTTTTAACGCCTGCAAAAAGCAGGTGTTAAATCCCCCAACCCGCAAAGGGACCTTGTAGTAAGGCGGTAAGGATTTACCGGTACCAGTATTTTACCAGTACCGGTAAATCCTTACCGCCATCCGTGTAATGAGGCCCAGTGTCATCCCCCCCTTTTGGAGAGGCGCACGGTGTGTGAGGGATGTTGGCCGAAATTGTGCATACACAAGGCACCCCTTCAAATATTGGTCGAGGTCCTGCCCCGTGTGTGGCCAGTATGCAACCTCTCAAGATTTCTAATGTCGGATGAAACCCCCTATGACCGGCTGTGGCCGCATCATGGGCATGACTTAGCATCAGGCTTCGGAATGAGGTAGGGACCACCCACTGATCATGGCCAGCTAGGGATCTCCTCACCAACAAACCGTCTTGGATTCGGAACATATTTGGACATTTCATCAACAGTCTGAGGTCCTCTTTCCCTATGTAATCGGTATCCGTCAGATGAAAGGTCTCAGGGTCCTCAATGTGTTGATAAAACTTACCAATTATTGGATCCCCTTTTTGAGCTGTAATCAAATCAGCATCTGGGGTCTCCTTACTCCATTGTGCAGTTCAGAGTACATTGTGAGCATTTGTCTGGGACCTAGTGATAGCAGTGAACTGGATTTACCCCAACAGGGACTCGATTTCAAGCAGATCCCCTTGGATGGCACCGGTTTTCGCCAGCTGATCAGCTAGGTCATTTCCAGTTTTGTCTGGTCCCTCTACTTTAGAATGACCCTTGATCTTTCTCCAGTAGATGGTCATCCCATTCGATGTGACCAGATCATCAATATTTTGGATTAATTTCCCATGTTTCAATGGTTTGTTATTAGCACATAGCATGCCTCTGGTTTTCCAGTTAACCAGGTGCTCCATGAACCCATTCCGTACATAATCTGAGTCTGTGATTATGCCCAGTTCGTTGAGTTGGTGTTAGACAGCAGTGAGGATGGCTTGATGCACAGCCATCAACTCTGCCACTTGACTACTTCGGGGACCAATTTTGTACCCAGCGGAGTGTTCTGGGTCATCATTCACCCATGCATTCCCTACGCCGGCCACAAGTTCTTTTTCCCCATTGTTGTCAACATGGTAGGAGCACCCATCCACATAGACAGTGGGCATTACCTCACACTGTCTTCTTCATAGGCTTTGTGTGAGGATTTAAGGTATGCCTCCATGCTGTCCTTGATTTTAAGACTTTCGTCCTCGAGACAGTTTTCTCTGGCACAATCTTGCAAGTCAGCCAGTCCTTGCGCGAGGGGACTCTTCTTGTTTTGGCCATATCTGACCTCCACAGGAAAGCCTTGCATTGACAGAATCCAGGAAGTGATTTGGGAATTACTCACATTTCCGGCCCAGATTCTGTCACTTTGGAGATATTGCAGAGGCTGGTGTGGATTCTCCACTATGATGTGTTCCCCCTGGATAAACGGGCAGTAATTCTTCAATGCCCACACCGTTGCCAGGAGTGCCTTCTCACAATCGTTGAATTTTTCCTCCACAGAGGATAAAGTTTTATTCGCATAGGAGATTACTTTATTGACCTTGTCATGCTTTTGATATAATACTGCAGTCAAGCATGTATTTGAGAACCCTGTCTCCAAGAAGAACTCCTTGTTTTTGACAGGGTAAGCTAGGCAAGGTGCTTGTGAGAGGCTTCTTTTGAGTTGTCTTACTGCCTCCGCTTGTTCTGGACCCCACTCCCACTTGACCCCCACCCCTTCAAAAGATGGATCAGGGGTCTTGTGATCTCTGCGTAATCCTCAATGAACTTTCTGCTGTAATTAGTAGTCCAAGGAGGCTCCTTAGTTCCCACAGAGTTGTGCGGTCTTTTATTTTCTGGAGTGCTTCCACTTTCTTTTCCTGGGGACAGAGACCCTGAAGAGTAATCTCATGCCCCAAGAAATTGACACGGGTTCTACACCACTGTGCCTTTTGAAAGGAGAGTTTTGCTCCGGCAGCCCTCAACTGTGTCAGGACATAACGGATCTCCACTATGTGTTCCTCCACAATTGAGCTTTTGACTAAAACATCATCTACCTAGGCCAGGTTACCCCTCTCACCCAGGTCGGGCATGGCCTTGTGTAGGAAAATGTTGATTTAATTGCCAGAGTTGATATATCCAAAGAGAGTCTGGGTCCATGTGTATTGCTGCCCCCCGAAGGTAAAGGCCAGCTTGTATTGGTCCTCCCTAGTGACAGGTACAGTCCAGTACCCATTGGTCAGGTCTATTGCAGTGAATACCTGTGACCCCTGGATCTGGGCCAGCCCTTGGTCAATCTAGGGAAAAGGCCATCGGGAAGTATGGACCCTTTTGTTCAGCTCCCTAAGGTCAACACAGAGTCTCCACTGGCCGTTTGCTTTCAAAATCCCCAGCACCGGATTATTGAAGGTGCTGTGGACTGGACAAATTATCCCACGGGACTCAAGGTTCTTAATTATTTCAGTAAGGGACTCTATTGATGCGAGAGGCAAGCGATAGTGCTTCACAAACACTGGCGTCATGCCAGGGTCCGTGGGAATTGTTGTTGTGTGGATGTCGGTGCGACCACAGTCATATGAGTCCACTGCAAAGAGATCTTGAAAATCTAAAAAAACTTGCTTCAATTTTTGCTTTTGCTCCAGTGTCTCACAGGCATCAGCTAGGTTGACTCGCTCTTCAACCATCTGTCTGAAGCCTGGGAAGACTTCCGGTTTTGCTATCTGAGCTGCCTCCTCCAGCTGGGTGGAGAAGTCCCTGGTCAAAGTGCTGATTTGGACTGGTGGCTTCAGGTGGCGAAGGCAGTCCTCGCAGACTTGGAAGATCACCTCATCCCTTCCAAAGTGACAGGTCGCATCTTCCTTACAAAAAGGGCAGGAAGTGTACACCAGGAAATTCCCCCCATGCTGGGTGAAGATCCTGTCTGGTGTTGCGTCATCGTCGCTATCACTGTCAAAACAGTCCTTGGGGATTGGTCCTAACAGTTCATTACCTAAATCTATGGAAAAATGTCAGTCATCAACTGCCATTCCAATAATGGTGCCTGAGGCCAGAGTGATACTCTTTAAGTCGCTGTTATCCACCTCTATTGGAATGGTGTCATGTTCTATGTTGACTAGTGGTGTTGGGTTTACCCCCAACCCCTGCTGTTGGAAATGAGCATTCAGATGGACATAGGCGTCAGGGTTTTCCATTGTCTGACCTCTTTTAACTTTCACTTCCAGTGAGAATTGTCGGGTCCATTCTGGGATGGTGATTCCTCTCCAATCTGAATTTCAACTGCATAAGGCAGCAATTGAGCTGACCTAAATGCTTTCTCTGGGTCATCAAAGTCCATGGGATTACCCGCTAATCGGGACCAGGCTTTGAAGTTTATTAGGTCCAAACTAATGGCAATTGATTGAGAATGTCACCGCCTAAGTAAAATGCGGCAGGGACATCTCGCACAACCCAACAATTATGGACTATGCTCTTGTTGCCTATGGAAATTCTAAGCATACAGCTGCTAGGCAGGAAATGTTTGGAATTGGGTGTTTCCAGGTCCATTTCCCATTTGTCTATCAGTTTAAATGTGGGAATGGCTGGATCTTTTGGGAGTTTGTGGAACATGGCTTCGCTTATGAAGCTCTTACTGTTGTTCACACACACTCGGGCGAGAACAGAGTCCTTCCCTTCATTTAACTGAATAGGGATGAACAACTGCTCTCCAATTTTCTGAATATCAGCAAAGCTTTGAGCTGATTTCTCATCTTTCTGGACTATAGGAGTGGGATTTTCTGATTGTGACTTTGTAAAGAATTTCAGAGTGTTTCCTTCCAGTGTGGAATGCCACCTTAGACTGGAAGGAAGGTTGATTTTCAGAAATAGAGAGGACTCACCATCACCAGTTTGTTGTCCTACTGCAATTACTGTCACGTCTGGGATTTGATTATTCTGGAAGTGAAATTCTATTTGGTCAGGTTTTTGTTCAACCATGTGGCATGTGCCGTTTAAACTAACATGGTTGACACTATGTTTCAATTTTATTGGTCAGTTAGTCTGGATCCAGAGGACCTTGTTTACACAATCTATGAGGGGTGACAGGATATCATTCCCTAGTAAACAAGGTGTGCCCTCTGGAGTCACAACTATGACCAGGTGCTTCACCTTGTGTCGCCCAATTTTAATGTCCAAAACCGCAGTCCCCTCGATGAGAATTTCCTTCCCGTCGAATTCTGAAGTTGTCCAGGAAGAGGGGTGAGAGGAATTTGGTATTTCTCCCCCTTCCCGAATTCAGTTGATCAAAGGCCCTTTCTGACAGAAGAGTAGCTTGGGATCCAGTGTCCACCAGTGCCAAAATTGTACATTGCCCCTGTATTTGGACCGGGGCATAGAATCTTCCCTCCTTTTCCTCAAGGGGGCAAAGATAATGTACATTTTTGGACAACTGGTGGGTTAGTTTCTTGGTTTTGGATACTGACAGAAAGGTGATTTGGGCAGGATTCTGTTTGGAGTCTTGGGAATCTGGAAGAAAAAGGTGACAGCTAGATATGGGGGAAGTTCTGGGTTCCCCTGGTTCTGATTCTGGGCTGCCCCCCCCTTTTTGGAGGCAGTCACCTGAATGGGTTTGAACCAGGGGATTTTGGTGCAGGTGAATCTGAGTAGTGATGATGGGCAGTTTCAACTTGATCCCCCCATCTACCCAGTCTGGATTCAGATCCTTTGGGACCCATTTTTCTTTGGGAGGAGTTCCCCCATCCTTGAAGGAGAAGATCCTTTTCCCAGAATCCTCTGAGGACCCCTCTCCTTCAAACTGGAAGATCTGTACCTCCTCCACAAAATGGGTCTTTTTGGGCTCTTTATTTCTCCTACCCGCCCTCTGTTCCTTGAGTTGCAGACTTTTGGGGGCAGGAGATTTTGGTTCCGGTTCCAGGGTTTTCAGGGGATTTTCACAAGTGGGGAAGGAAGCTTCCTCCAAGGCTTCACAACCCCTTTGCCCTTGTGCCTCCTCCCTGGGAACTGGTGGGTTGTCGGGGTTCTCCCCCCGTCATTGCTCTGGAGCACCAGATCCTGGATTTGAGGCATTCTGAGTCGCCATGCTCATCTGAGGGTTCTGTTGAGCCCTCAGCATGCGAACCAGATCCTGTGCCATGTTCTGGACCAGGCGCTCTAGTTGTGACACCTGCTCTGGCTGGTACGGGGTCCTCATGTCTCCACTGGGCTGATCTCTGGAAGGGTAGCTATCCCTTCTCACAAAATACCCTGGGTTAGGGAAGTTTGGGTACCCCTCCACCCTTGGCCTCCCCTCTCCTGGATTGGGCTGTCTGGGCTCAGGAAAGTGGGGAAAGAAGGATGGAGTGTTTTGGGGTTTGAAATTTGGCGGGTACCTAGGAAAGAAATGTGTCCGGTATTTGGGGGATTACTGCCCTCCTGGGGAAAGTTAGGAGGGAAGTTCCCTGGGTTAGCTGCTATCTGGTTGGATCCCCCCCTTGGGCTGGAGGAGTCCACACATAACCCAAGATGGGTCTATTGCCCTTGTAGCGTGGGCTGATGTAGACATGGGAGTTAGGGGTCCCATTTGTGGGGTTACCTCCCTGGCTCCCTGTTTGTGATTGGCCCGAGGGACTTCTGGCTTGAGGTTGCTTTGATACTGTGCGGGCAGGTTTTTAGGCCCCCCATCTCCAAATGTAAAATGGGGGCAATCTTCAACTCTGCCACTTTAGCAGCAGCAGGGGTGTTAGTTGTTTTGGGGCTTTTTCTACTATTTTTATTTTCTACTGGCTTTTGCACCTCATAAATGCGCGTGGCTTGTTCAATGACCCAGTCTAGTGATCTTTTCTCGTGAAAGTCCCTCCCTAGATGGGTCATGATATACTTAGGGAGAGCATGAAAGAAAGTGTTTACAAATTCTATGCTATCAGTGCGCACCCTTCTAGTGGTCTGCGCAGTGCGCGTTTTAACTCTTCAACAAATTCTTGGGGAGTCTGGTCCTCCCCACATTGCAAGTTATAGGCTGCCTTGCGAGCCTCCTGAGGATTCCTGTGAATAGAAAAATGTTTCAGGATGGCCGCCCTATAGGTGGACCATCTGGAATGATTCTGATCCTCCAGCCCCGCAAAGAAGCTGAGTACTCGGGAGAAAATGTCCACTTTACATATTGAATAGAGCTTTGGCTGTCCTTCAAATGGAAAGTTTCCATCATTTGTTCAAATAGCTCAAGGTGTGCCCAAACCAAATATCTTGCATTCTTATGATAGGGCGTGATGATGCTCCTAATGGCTTTTATTTGTTTCAGGGGATCCTTGAGCAAGGACCTCTTGACCTTGTTGGCTTTCTTGGTTCGGGTAACCCTGGTCCACTCATCCTCTGACTCAGAGGCACTGCTGCCAGAGGTGGCTTTCTGGTCTACTAGGCTGTGAGGAGGTGAGGGTGGACGGGGTAGACGGGGAGGAGCGGGACGCACGGCTAGGGGAGCCCGCTATGCCGCGGGCGTGTGCGACGCTGGGGGTGGCCGCCGGGGAGGTGTCCCTGTTGAAGGGAGAGCCTTGTCGGCGGCCCGCGACAGTGCCGGCGTGGCGGCCGCGGCGCTGCGGGTCCCCACAGCCGCAGCGCCGCGTGTGTCCACGAGGACCTGGTACACTGGCGCTGCGACTGGGAGACCCGCGAACCCGACAGTCCTCGGGCGGCGAGGCTCGGGAATTGGAGAGCCCGGCTTGTGCCGACCGCTCGGCGTCGGAGGTGCGCCAGACAGCTGGGCAGGAGCACAACAAGGGGAACAGAGTAGAGCCCCCTCCTTACCTCAAGCAGGGCAGACCCCTAACAGCAACCTGGGGCCGCGAGCAGGACGGGCCTCCGGGAGGCATGCCTCAGGGGAGACGCCATGGGGAGGGGGCGGGGCCAAAGGAGAGGGCGTGGCTGACAAAGGGGAGGGGGAGCCGGAACCAGGCAGCCAGAGTAAGGGAGGAGGAGGAGAGGAGGAGGCAGCTCTATTC
Source organism: Ambystoma mexicanum (assembly GCF_040938575.1). Taxonomy (NCBI): domain Eukaryota; kingdom Metazoa; phylum Chordata; class Amphibia; order Caudata; family Ambystomatidae; genus Ambystoma; species Ambystoma mexicanum. The sequence goes on from NC_090928.1 coordinate 746,636,960, forward strand.
ATAGAGGGTGGGTGCCTAGAGTCCTCACCAATCGGAAAGGGGGTGAGGGCAGTTGTCCCTGATTGGCCCTTTTTCCCTCCAAGCACCAGGTATAAAAGGGACTGGCCTAATGGCATTTGGGTTGCTTTTTGCAGGGAGAAGGAGAGGAGAGTGAGAGCAACTGGTGGGCCTATCCGGGTCCGGGAAAGTAGGAGACACTACAAGAGAAGAGGAACTCCTGGTGCCTTTTACTCACAGTGAAGTAACTGTGGGGTCAATCCTGGAGTTCAACTACCGTGGTTAAGACATTACATTTAACCAGTGTGTAATAAAGGTCTACAAAACTCCACATCGGCTACTGTCCTGATTTCTACAACTGGCGTAGTCGGCAGGATCAAGAGAACGCAATGGAGAAAATAATACAGACACTGTCCGAGGGGCAACAACAGTTACAGCAGCTCTTCCAACTTCAGGCCCAGCAGGCGGCCGCTGATTGCCAAGCCTTTCAGCAGGCAATACAATTGCAGGGTAACCTGCAGTCCACCTCTCAGGACCAACATCAAGAGGCGATAAAACACCTGACGGATGCTGTCACCGGCACCCGAAACCAGCCCATGGTCCCTTCCGCAGTGTTGCAGAAGTTCAAGGAAGGCGAAGACCCGGCTTTCTTTTTTACCACATTCGAGAGGATCGCCCGAAACGCTCAGTGGCCGGTGGACCGCTGGGGCCAGTATGTTGCTCCCCTTTTGTCTGGCATCATGCAAGGTGCTTACCAGGCCGTTAACCCAAACGGAACCACGCCTTACGCTGAAATCAAAAAGGCTGTATTGGACAGGTTGGGACTTGATGAAGAGGCCTACAGAATGAGGCTGCGCGACACTAAACTCAGACCAGGGGAGAACCCACGACAACTCTTCTACCGGGTTAAAGACCTCACCGAGAAGTGGTTACAAGTACAGGGAACAGGCCTCCCAGAAGTCTTAGAAAAGGTCACCCTCGAGCAATTCATTGAGGCCCTACCGCCTCCGATGCAAAGATGGGTCCGACAACATCACAGGCCACCTTTTCGGAGGCTGTGGACATCGCGTCGGCCTACCAAAAGGCAGGGGGAACGGGTAAACCTTTTGGAGTCGGATCTCCCCTTCGTAACCCGATACCACCATTGGAACCCCTCACAACCAAGAGCCTGCGAGTAGGGCCTCCCAAATGGAGAGCAATGGAAGGACGCCCTTCTGGATCCGAGGAGAAGAGGAGCGGACCCGACCCACGGTCCACCCCGTTGTCCACGGGGTACCGGCAACCGCAATGTTATGACTGTGGGGAGTGGGGCCATATAGCCCGGTTCTGTCCCCAGAAGAGAGGCACCGAGCCGATGGAGATCGGATTCATGCGGACCGAGCAAGGACCACGAGGCCAAGGTCTCTACGAGATGGACGTCCGGGTAGACGGGAACCAAGCCAGGGCCCTACTCGACAGTGGAAGCAGGCAGACGGCAGTGCTACCAACCGTAAGTGATTCTCCTTATCTCACCAATGTTAGTATCCCAATTCGATGTATACATGGGGATGTGAGAACCTACCCCATGAAATCCATAACAGTAGAGGTGGGCCCTAACATTGCAGAGATGAGAGCTGCCGTCCTCCCCATCTTACCCGCCCCAGTGGTGATTGGGACCGATCTGCCCCACTTCCACCAGACTATCAAAGCCCTAGACCAGGGATGGTGGGAAGAAGCACCCTTTGCCAGCGAGCCCATCTCCCCGAACACCCAGGGACGAGAGAAACCCGCCAGAAAAAGAAGGGAAGCTCGCCTTGCTCAATGCGCATCCATGTATGCCACCCAACGGATAGCCTGGAACCCGGAGGACCATGAGGATTCCATCCGGGGAGAAACCTTGACGGACCCTACCTTAACATTGGCCCGCGAAAGGGCCATCACAAATGGGGACCCCGACCTGACCAAGGGAGCTGGTTTTACATCTAGACAGGGCCTGCTCTATCGGGTCTACCAAGAGGAGGGAGGAGCACGGAGGGAACAACTACTCCTGCCCAAAACACACAGGGGCATCGTCCTCCAGTTGGCACATAACCACCCGTGTGGCGGCCACATGGCCTCCCTAAAGACACAGCAAAACATTCTAAAACGTTTCTACTGGCCAGGGGTCTATGGGGAGGTGGCGAAATTCTGTAAGGAATGCAAAATCTGTCAGTTGACGAGTGGGGAAAAGCCAGCCAAAGCGCCTCTTCAGCGGATGCCCTTGATCACCATACCCTTTCAAGGGATAGGTATAGATCTGGTAGGCCCGCTCGAGCCAGTCAGCCATGGATATCGATACCTGCTAGTCATTGTGGATTATGCCACCCGGTACCCCGAGGCCTTTCCCCTAAAGGGGACGTCGGCTAACCAAATATGTGACCAACTCATCCCCTACTTCGCACGGGTAGGCCTACCCACCGAAATCCTCACCGATCAGGGTACAAACTTCATGTCGGCGGTTATGCGACAAGTCTGTGAAAGACTACAAATCAGACGGCTGCGTACCTCAGTCTACCACCCCCAAACGGATGGGTTGGTGGAGAGGTACAACCAAACGATAAAGAAAATGATGAAGAGGGTAACAGGTCCAGAGGGGAAGGACTGGGACAGAGTCATACCCCTGATCCTGATGGTATTAAGGGACACCCCCAGTCCTCGACAGGATTCTCCCCATTCGAGCTGCTGTTTGGAAGACAGCCCAGAACAATCCTAGATCTGGTTAAGGAGGACTGGGAAAACACTAAGGAAACGTCTCTCACCGAGTACGCTGAGGACCTTAAGAACCATCTGTCTACTTTGAGGGGACTAGCAGAATCCCATCTAAGTATAGCCCAAGACTGTCAGGAGAAGACATACAACAAGGGCTGTCGCCTAAGAAAACTAGAAACAGGGGATAAGGTACTGGTGTTACTACCCACCAGTACGAACAAAATGTTGGCTCGGTGGAGAGGTCCTTATGTAGTGAAGGACATGGTGGGGCCAGTGAATTACCGGATACACCAACCTGACCGGAGCCCATCACATAAGGTCTACCACATAAACCTGCTGAAGAAATGGACTGAGCCTGCCCCGGTCGATATTCTAGCCACCCAGGATACGGGGTTGATCCACGCAACCGGCCAATTGGATGCGGTACAATGGGGTGAAACACTCACTGAACACATGAAGAACGAGATCCTGGAGACCCTCAAACCACATAGCAACACCTTTTCCCATTTACCTGGAAGGACCGGCCTAATGGAGCATCGTATCGAAACCCTAAACGGACAGACAGTCCAGCTGAGGCCCTACAGGATCCCAGAGGCCCGAAGGTTGATCATTAAGAAGGAGATCGAAGAAATGATTAGGTTGGATATTATTGAACCATCAACCAGTGTGTGGTGTTCTCCGATCGTACTCGTACCCAAGCCAGACGGGGCTGTACGATTTTGTATGGACTTTAGGCAGCTCAACATGATATCCCACTACGAAGCCTATCCCATGGCCAGGATGGATGAACTACTGGAAAGGCTGGGTGCTGCCCGGTACCTCAGTACCTTGGACCTCACCAAGGGATACTGGCAGATCCCCCTACGGGAAGCTGACAAAGAAAAAAACGCATTTGCTACACCCCAGGGGCTCTTTCAGTATAAAGTACTACCATTCGGGTTGCATGGGGCTCCGGCCACCTTTCAGAGGCTGATGGACGTCCTCCTACAGCCCCACGACCAGTACGCTGCAGCCTACCTGGACGACATCGTGATATACAGCGCATCATGGAATGACCACCTGACCCATCTACGAGAGGTGGTCGGCACCCTGACCCGGGCCGGACTCCACATCAACCCAGCGAAATCGGTACTAGGGACCCAGGAAACCAAGTACCTCGGACATATAGTCGGTGGCGGCGTGATTCGGCCACAGGTGTCCAAAATCGAGGCTATTCAGGGGATCCCAGTACCAACTAACAGAAAACAAATCAGGGCCTTCTTGGGGTTTATAGGGTACTATAGGCGCTTTATTCCTGGTTTTTCTTCCCTGGCTGCGCCACTGACCGAGGCGTTGAAAATCGGGGGTTCCCCGGACCTGTCAACCAATCACGCAGCCATACTGGCCGTCGAAGGGTTGAAGCGCAGTATATCGTCCCACCCGGTGTTGGTATGCCCGGACTTCCGGAAGCACTTCTTCCTGCAGACGGATGCCTCTGGCATGGGGTTGGGGGCGGTCCTGACGCAGGAGGTAGACGGGTTCCTAAGACCGATCTGTTTTGTGAGTCGGAAGCTCCTTCCACATGAGTTAGCATATTCCACTATTGAAAAGGAATGTCTCGCCATTAAATAGGCGGTGGACTCTTTGCGATACTACATACTGGGGAGGAAGTTTACGTTGTATACCGACCATGCACCACTGCAGTGGTTGGCGAGACACAAGGACTCCAACCAACGAGTTCTGCGATGGTTCCTGTCCCTCCAGCCCTTCGACTTCGTTACCTTACATAGACCTGCCAGCTTCCAGCTGGTGGCGGATTACTTATCCAGGAGTTCGATCCGGCCCGACCGGCCTGTATCCGTGGTGGGGGTATGTGAGGAGGTGAGGGTGGACGGGGTAGACGGGAAGGAGCGGGACGCACGGCTAGGGGAGCCCGCTATGCCGCGGGCGTGTGCGACGCTGGGGGCGGCCGCCGGGGAGGCGTCCCTGTTGAAGGGAGAGCCTTGTCGGCGGCCCGCGACAGTGCCGGCGTGGTGGCCGCGGCGCCGCGGGTCCCCACAGCCGCAGCGCCGCGTGTGTCCACGAGGACCTGGTATACTGGCGCTGCGGCTGGGAGACCCGCGAACCCGACAGGCCTCGGTGGCCTCCGGCGGCGAGCGGCGGCGAGGCTCAGGAATTGGAGAGCCCGGCTTGTGCCGACCGCTCGGCATCGGAGGTGCGCCAGACAGCTGGGCAGGAGCACAACAAGGGGAACAGAGTAGAGCCCCCTCCTTACCTCAAGCAGGGCAGACCCCTAACAGCAACCTGGGGCCGCGAGCAGGACGGGCCTCCGGGAGGCATGCCTCAGGGGAGACGCCATGGGGAGGGGGCGGGGCCAAAGGAGAGGGCATGGCTGACAAAGGGGAGGGGGAGCCGGAACCAGGCAGCCAGAGTAAGGGAGGAGGAGGAGAGGAGGAGGCAGCTCTATTCATAGAGGGTGGGTGCCTAGAGTCCCCACCAATCGGAAAGGGGGGGAGGGCAGTTGTCCCTGATTGGCCCTTTTTCCCTCCAAGCACCAGGTATAAAAGGGACTGGCCTAATGGCATTTGGGTTGCTTTTTGCAGGGAGAAGGAGAGGAGAGTGAGAGCAACTGGTGGGCCTATCCGGGTCCGGGAAAGTAGGAGACACTACAAGAGAAGAGGAACTCCTGGTGCCTTTTACTCACAGTGAAGTAACTGTGGGGTCAATCCTGGAGTTCAACTACCGTGATTAAGACATTACATTTAACCAGTGTGTAATAAAGGTCTACAAAACTCCACATCGGCTACTGTCCTGATTTCTACATAGGCTTTCCCGGATTCTGCGAGCTTGGGAATGGCTGGCAGAATGTGGGGGCCTAGTTTCTTGAGTCCTGTGGCGCTCAGAAGAGTCTTCTGGTTTCTTCCTAGCTCCCAGGATTGGCTAGATACCCCCCCACTCTCCTAGCTGGGAAGAGGTTTTCAGGATGCCCTTAGTGGGCCTGCTCTCATGGAGTTCCCCACCAAATTTTACCATCGTATCTCTGGGTAAGTTATATTTCTGAGGATCCATTTCTCTGATTCTCCCCTCATTGGAGTCTCCCTGATCAGAGAAGATGGCCCTAGTACTTGGGAACCCATGCATAGATGCCCGCCCATCCATTCGTGGGAGGCGCTGATCTATGAGCCCCATATTTCTAATTGGGTTGAAGTCTACCATCCCTGTGCCCCCTGGCTCATGTGAGCCAGTGAACATGGGGTGGCATAGTCCATGGAGTTGAAGAGATGAAAGTCTCTGGTGCCGGGTTCCTGAGGTTATGCTCAGGCGTTTCCTTCTCCCAGCAGACCTCATCTCTCTCAGGCCCTAATCCCTGTTGCCATGCAAGAATCTGACCCTTGTGTTCTTCTATCAAGGCCTTACTGGTCTCTATTAATTGTTCCTGCATGGCCACCTGTTTATGGAGCCTGTCATTTTTCTCACAGAGAGCCTCATTGTCTCTCTGTATTTCCTGTCTAATTTTGGAGTATTGGACCAATTCTTGCTGCAGGAGTGTCACCTCCTGAGTCTGATCCTTACTGGCCTGGTCATTTCTTGCTAGAGCATCTTCCACCCTCCTGGTGTGCTCTAACAGTTTTTTGTAGTCTTTTTGGAGCTCACCCAGTCCCTGAAGGGCCAGGTGATTTTCCTCCACCTTGTTTTTTAAATAGTTGGCTTCCTGGCCTAAGGTGTCCCTTTCCTGAATTAGGGTATCCCTCTGTGCAGCTAGGTCATCCCTTTGTTTTTTGAATACACCAGCTTTCTGGCGTTCTTCGTCAAATTCTGTCTGGGTGTCAAGGTCTTTGAGAATTAATTTATTATGTTCTTCTTTTACTTGGTCCAGGCAGTTTTGCAGGGTGACTACCTGCTCTGCGCATGCTCTGTTAAAGGTTAACTGTTGTTCTACCTTTTGTTGACTCTGTAGTAGAGAGTCCAATCTTTCCTGACACTCTTTTTGCAGCGCCAGTACTTTGGTATCCTGCACTACCTTCTGTTGCTGTAGGATACCCATATCTCCTTTTACTTTTATCAGGTACTGTCTGGTTTCATTTTCTGATTATTGGCTCTTTTGTAGCCTTTGCTCTGCAGAGTCCAAATCAGTTTGGGTTTTTTCTAATAATTGTACTTGCCTGTTTGCCAGATCTAGGTTTTCGGCATATTTTTCCTGTATTGCTCCAATGTGGAGGTACAGATATGCTGCTATTTCGGCAATTTTACTTTGCTCTTCTTTTACCTTAGGGGCCATATACAATTCACTAAGTGCCATGTGTAATGGACCCTGATCCTGCCATATATCTAATCCTGTGGCAGTGGCTTGTTCTTTGATTTCCTGCAACCAAACATTCTGATCCTGCTCTGTCCATTCACCCCTGACAAATAATTTGTGCAGTGTGTTGTTTTGCCATATTAATTTCTACTGGGGTCGCCATTCCGGAAATATTAATTTCCTTTCTGACTTACAGGAGTTATTTTATTTTTGCAAAACAGGCCAACTCCTTAGAGCATTTCTATTGAAGGGTGCTTTTCACAGTGTAGCACAGTGTGGTAGCCCAACAGGATTTATGTACCACGTCAGTTAGCACGCTGTATTTGACTGTCACAAGTGGTATGTCTAATTCAGAAATCGCGTGACGAGCCCCCAATCTGTAAGTGATTTCAATCTGGCGCTTCACCTAAGTCAGTGCCTAGCGTGTAATGCACAACTGAAATTCTTATTTATTTTGTGTCTAAAAGTTATTTTATTCTGAACGATGTACCACTTATATCACGCCCCTCTCATAGAACCCCCACCCCCTCCCCCCCCCGGTCACACTGAACCAGGAATCAGGCTGGTTTGCAAAGTTACAATATTTATTTATATATTCACCATATAATCACACTATTTTTAATGGGGATACAATAATCACCAATGGGGTGATGTCACACTAAGCAATCTCTTTAATCACAAGGAGTAATAATGAGCAAAAACAATGCATCACAGCAATAATACTTTTGTGGGTGGGTGTTCAAATCAAATAGCAATGTGGTTACTCTTTCCCTCTGCACACCCCTCAACCCCCCAATATGCAATGTAGAGAGATAGGAGGAGAGAGAACAGGTTTCAGGAATGCATAATTCAAATACAATGTCAATCCCAATTTCCCCCCAGCAAACACAAGAGAGGAACAGAACTGATTGGCAAACAGTCAAAGTGGTTTTAAAGTTGTCTTTGAATGGATTGGGTAAAACACTAAATCTGGTTTAATTCACTGAAATGTTTGAAATTCTAATGGGAGCCGCTTTATATGCCGCTTTATATGGTTGCAGACAAACACTAGTAATGATTTCAGAGTAATAAGCAATGTGAAAACTTAATTTGAGGTCAGGTGCAATTAAAAGCTGTTTTACACGTTATAGAAATTTCCTAAGGCAAAAGTTGCAGCAAACTTTTCTACGTGCGGTAATCGCGATTGCAGAAACCTATATGGATTGGAGATGCGGTTTTGGATTCGATGGAAAGCTGAGAATGTTAGCTACAAGCAGACATTTAGGTTTTGTTTCTAGCATGATATTTGAAGAAGTTATGAACGTTTTAGTGGAGATCATTTTTCTGAGATAGGCGAAATAATGGGAAACAGAGAAGCGCTTTGAAAAGACAAACAGGATTTCTTTAGACTATGGAATGACTATGAAGAGGCAAATACTGCACGGAAGCACAGACACTAGAACAGGGCGCCTCCTGTCGAACTCAATATTAAATTATGCCTCCTATTGTAACGATTGTATGTATATTGGCCTACGCCAAGTTGCTTAAAATTGTACGCGAATAACTCTCTACGGCAAGGTCTTGACCTTAGAAATTGATGTAAGCCGCCATCTTGAATCAAGCCTCCATTTTAGGTTAGAACCGCCATTTTGGGGTTTTGTACAAAGTCACCCTGTAATCTAAAATGGCCGTCTCGTGTGCTCTTGTTCTTGCCTTAACCTCTTCAACCTCTGTAGGAGAGTTAATGTCCAACCTGCCTTCAGGCTACATGTTGGGGTCATGTAGACCTTGTCCTTTGTTGACCTCTGGAGCAGGGGATTACTTGAATCAGCAATGTTAAACTACAAGTATACAAGAACAGTAAAGCTATCCAAATACGATATGTGGGAACAATTTGTGTGATCTGTATCAAAATGATACGAAAAGAGTGTAACATTAAATTAAAGAATAATGGATTCAAAAGTAAACCGCATGCACGAGATATGTAAATTAGGAAAGTGAACCTGGCGTGACCCTAGCCCAATGTATTATTAACCTGTAAGGGGCTGGACATCATTTTTACAAATTGTATACATGCGTCGATGTTCAGCTAGGAAATTCTGTTCACTGCTCACATTGAAACCTGCTGGTGGTCTCTGTGATGTATTGACGGCCAAATAGCTATTTGTGTACTTTGTTGAATACTGTTCAGTTTTGTAATAAAGATTCTGGGAATCTTTACAAGCCCGTGTCGGTGTATTTTCCTTTGCTTGGTGTAACAGCCGTAATATTGTATTTTTTCTGATTCCACAGATGGCGCCCGAATAGGGATCCTCAAGATTGACTTCGTCTCGTTGAAGGTTGGCTCAGCTATCAGACCGGGATCGGACGGTGCCAACAGAAACGGCCACTCTAGACGAGAAGCGAATTCCTCGATGAAACTGCACGATCCGATCCCTGGACGGTGAGCTGTAGCCCGAGACGACCTCTTGACGAGGGTCCATATATTTGAGGTGGGTAAATTTGCCGAATATCACCAGACACGTGGGTCCTTAGCATTGTCCTCCCAGTCCTTTGGTCAGGTGAATCGTGTCCCAATTCTTAATTTAACCCTGACAATTTGAATTTGGAGCATTGTACTCACGAGCACAATTATTTAACCAGGTAACACCAAAACTTTGATATGCCTTGGAAATTGTCTGCCTGCTTTAGGGTATTATTCCGCAGCGACAGACAATCTTTGGAAGATAGCCGTCCCGCACCACAGGAGGGGTTGCCGGCATGTACTATGTACTGTAAGAAAGGCTTTGGTAGTATAGCATTTAATGACATTTGGCACAGACAGACCAGACATAATTCTAATCTTCGGTGGCCAACTAATGGTAGTTTTGAAATCCCTCGTATAGAATATTTAGAGTCTGTATTAGTAAAGAAAAAGGGTAGACCTGCAGCATTTGACGCATTACACAGTTGGAAAACAGAAGCTTTGCAGCAACAAAGGAGTAGAGAGAAACATATGCGTAGACATATGACAAGTGTTGAAAAGGCACGGTTATATGATCAAAATAAACAATTGGAGTCAGTTAGGAACACGGACAGGGCGTTTCAATTAGGCATTCAGAAAATCTACCCTTCAAAAGATTTTCATACGTCAGATGAACTGATTAATAAACTTTTGCATGAACGAAGGCCTGATGCCTCCGCCCCACCTCCGTACGTCCATCCTCCTGGCGCTTTGCCCCTTCCCGTTGTTGTTCCCCCTCCTATAGTTCCTCCGGTCCTCCATGCTGTTCTTCCTGTTGTTCTTCCAGCCGACGCTCCTTTGCCTGCCCCCTTGCCTTCATCTGTTGATATTCAGCATGTGCCTACTCTTCTTCTTCCAAGTGATTCTGCATCGCTTGTAATAGACCAGGGAGCGAGACCAAGGGTTGTGACTCGTAATACTGTGTCCCCAGACAAAAAGAGTGAATTGATTGCTTGGGCTAAACATTGTATGGAGAAGGGTGAACAAGCCAATGTTTTTTCCACACTCGAAAATTTAAAAAGTATTCCTGAGAAAAATGTTTTTATTGAAGGATTAGGGACTCATTTGAGTATAATGTGGAATAGGCTAAATGATGTAGATTTCCCACAAGGGTTACGGGATTTGAACGCCTTAGCTTTGTCCAGAGATACTGCGGAGAAGGTATATGAGCATGTTGAGAGGATTTTTGAGTATAGGAAGGAGTTGGAAGAGTTACAGAATGAGGAAGCAGATGGTGGTAGTTTAGGTATTATGTATTTACAGAAGCGGTTTTCTCCTCGACGAGAATTAAAAGGAGAGGAAGCGCAAATTTGTATAAAGGATGCGATAAAATGGATTTCGGATATGTCGATAACTCCAGATGAAGTATATGACACATATAGTCAGTGTAGGTTAGAAATGCAAAAGAAAGTGATACAGGTGATGGTAGAGCACCTGCAGAATGAGTGTGTAAGAAGAAAGATTTGTTGTCCCGCAGAATTGTTGAGTGTTTATAAGAGAGCCTTTTCGATTGATACTTCTTTGACTGCCTTAGCACTTGATTTGGCTCTGTTGCTTAGTAAGCGTTCGGAGCTGCCTACTTCTCAGTTGCCTATGAGAGAGGTCCCTCCGACATTTGTCCCGAAAGTTGAGATTGCGGCTGATGCTGCACGAGGTATGGTCGTCGGAGAAATTCCTGCACTTTCATAGTTTGTTCACGTCCCGTTTTCAAGACAGGAAGTGAACACCATAAAGCAATCTATTCCCGATATAAGAAAGAATCCGACTGGATTCTATAAAGAAATAGAGTCGGTCTTACAGTCGTCGGTATTCACCTTAAGTGATATTGACCTATTATTTCCTGTACTCCTGCCAGTTGATTTGTGGAAACAGATTAGGACTATAGATTACATACCTGGGTTGGGAGATACATGGGATAACATGGTTAGGTTAGATAGAGAAAGACCAGCTGGCGAACGACCACCTCAAGTAATATTAACCTTGCCTGATAGAATTATTGTAAAATTGAAAACTATGGTTCCTGAAAAATGAATAATTTGGGACAATCTTACGGCCTGTGTCCAAGGAAAGTCTGAGGGTGCTACCGATTTCTTCAATCAGTTCGAGCAGGTATTCTCAGATTTAAGTGGACAAGACTTAGGCACAGAGTCAGGGAAAAGGCTGTTTGTCGACAAATTTGTACGTGGATTGCTGCCTGACATCCAGTTGCAGATTATGTCTTCTGAAAGCGCTTGGCAGGCGAAGTCTCAATCAGAAGTACTGCATATGGCTCAGCACTATGAAAATCGTGTAAATACTGAAAAGGAAAAACTTGAGAAAAAAAAGGGTGACCTGAAAACTAAAGTTTTATTACAGCAGATTGTTAGAAACCCTAGAGGGGGTAATCAATTTAGAGGTCAGTACATTCCACAGGGAAGTGCGCCCTTGGCTCCGGTAACCATTAACCAGTGTGCCTATTGCTGGCAGGAAGGCCACTGGCGCGCACAATGTCCGACCTTGCAGCAAGGGTCATTTGGGAACATGGGTAGACGATCCAGAGGTCGCCCAGGTGCAGGGGGCCCTGGCAGAGGTCAGTTTGCACCAGAATTACAGCAACCTCCTTCACAAGATAAGCAAGTTTCGAATGTGGATAATAGAAACATTTTTGAGCACCCTTCTACCGCGTACCTCTCTGAAGAGCTTCCTTTTGATAATATTCTGTTTCGCTAGGATTTCCCGAAGCAGGATTTGGAACCTACACCTATTACCGTTCATCAGAAAGGCCCCTACGTTGAGATGGCGGTGGGAAATAGGAAGCATCTATTTTTAGTAGATACGGGAGCACAGAAATGTTCCATTGATCATTCACGGGTTCCAAGTATTTCCCTGTCAGGGCAGTCCAACGTTCCCCTAGGGTTTTCAGGCACACCTGTAGTTTGTCCGGTCTCTTTGCCGGTACCGATAACACTGGGTCCCTTCACGGACAGTCTCTACTTACCACAAACTGTGGGGAGAACTTGCTGGGGCTAAATTTGTTGAAGGGATTGCATGCAGTAATACATTGTTCTCCGGACGGAGTTCGGTTAACAATTTCACCTCAGCAATCACTCGCCTCTCAGTTTTTGACTCGACCTTTACCGCCAGAATTTAGTAATGTTCCAGAATGCTTATGGGCAATTGATGATAATGATGTGGGCATTCTTCAATTTGAACCTGTTCAAATTATTTTGAAACATGGAGTAAAATTGCCTCGCATTCCGCAATTTAAGATCTCAGTTGAAGGCGAACAGGCTTTGAAATGTATAGTTTCTGATTTTGTACATCGTGGGGTAATTAAGGAGATCACGGGTAGCATATGTAACAGCCCCATTTTGCCAGTATACAAAAAAGGTGATAATGCGATTCCCTTTCGTTTTATAATTGATTTACGCGCTATTAACAAAATTGTGGCTCCTCAATTTCCTATTGTACCTGATGTTACAACGATACTAACCATGATTCCGGCTTCTGCCACTCATTTTAGCGTTGTTGATCTTAAAAACGCGTTTTTCAGTATTCCCATAGACAAGGATAGCAGGTATTTGTTTGCGTTTACCCTAGGTGGACGCTCATTTACATTCACTCGTGCACCACGAGGGTACACTGAGAGTCCAAGTATTTATAGTAGGGCATTGAAAGAGCAGCTCGATACTCTCGAGTTGCCTACTACATGCACATTACTGCAGTATGTAGATGACCTCCTCTTGGCTGCTGCTTATGAGAGCGCCTGTAAAGAAGGCACCGTGTTGTTGCTTTGTCATCTAGCAAAACATGGCCACAAAGCTTCACTTAAAAAATTCCAATATTGTTGTCACTCGTCTATTTAGGCTACCTCCTGTCAAAGGAGGGAAGACAGTTGACACCTGAACGAATAAAGACTATTTCTGGCATGTCTGTCCCAAATACGCAAAAGGAAGTTAGAGCCTTGATAGGTATGGATTCTTATTGTAGATTGTGGATCCCTAACTTTTCATTAACGATTAAACCAATGCTGGCTTTGACAAAGAAGGGCATTTCTTTGCCATTGCCATGGACTTTGGAACACCAAACAGCATTTGATTTGCTCAAATCCGCGCTGTGTTCAGCGCCGGTTTTAGGAACTCCGAATTATGACAAGGCCTTCGTATTGTTTGTGCATGAACGTTATGGATGTGCTTTGGCTGTATTAACGCAGGAGCATGGAGGGAAGAATAGGCCGTGCGGTTACTATTCCTCCGCCCTTGATCCTGTAGCATGCGCTTTGCCAAGATGTGTGCACGCTGTTGCTGCTGCGTCTGTAAAACAGAGTGAGGGAATGGTCCTGGGTCATACGTTAACCCTACTGGTACCTCACTCTGTAGATATTTTATTGAATAGAACTCAAACGCAACACCTCACTTCTGCACGATTGACAAGATACAAACTAATCTTGTTTGCCCCCCACATTCAAATTCAGAGGTGTTGTGTATTAAATCCGGCTGAGCTTTTACCTGTCTCACAAAATACTGTTGATGGTGACGATACGTCACACGATTGCCTTTATATGACAGAACAAGAGACTAAAGGCAGAATCAATCTGAAAGACACGCCTTTGAATAGCCCACAAGGAGAGCTATTTCGTGATGGCTCTAGTTTTAAACTTCCAGACGGTACATCCACGGCTGCTTATGCTGTTACTACTTTAAGCACGGTTGTGGAAACTAAAAGAATTATGCATAACTCTGTGCAGGCCGCAGAAATGATAGCGTTAACTCGAGCTTGTGAACTTTCTGAAGGGCTTACAGTGAATATATATACCAATAGTCAGTATGCTTTTGGGGTGGCCCACAATTTCGGTAGACTTTGGAAAGAACAAGGTTTCTTGACCTTGCACGGAAAGAAAATCCAGCACGGCAATTTAATAGTGCGATTACTTTCAGCACTCGCACTGCCTGTTCAGTTAGCTATCGTAAAATGTTCAGCACATCAAAAGGTTACAGATGATGTAGGAAAAGGGAATGCTTTCGCTGATCAGATAGCTAAACAAACTGCCACTGATTTCAGTTCAGAAATGTATGCTGTAAAAGAAATTGTAAACGTTTGCACTTTGGGTGAAAGTATCGATGCTGTAAAAGATATTCAAGCAGATGCTACCATAGAGGAAACTAAGAGATGGACCGAGGGTGCAGGGAGATTGGATGATGATGGGTGTTGGGTAGACAATATTGAAGGGAAATGGTTACTCCCTGACGCCTACATTACAATGATGGTTATTATGGCTCATGGTCCGACACATGTTTGTGCGCGAAAATTGACAAAAATGCTACACAGTGTATGGGCCAATGATAAGATTTTTAAAACTGCGGAGCGTTTTGTCCAAAACTGCATGGTTTGCTTGTAGCACAATGTAGGAAAAGGTACTTCGACTACTAGAGGAAGTTTCGCTCCACCTTCTGTCCCGTTTGAGGTTATTCACTTTGATTTTATTGAAATGGAACGTTGTAACAATCTTAAATATGTATTGGTTGTTATTTGTGCCTTTAGTAAGTGGGTTGAGGCCTTTCCGGTTAGAGATGCAACGGCCATAACCACAGCAAAAACTCTGTTGAAAGAGTTTTTTCCTAGGTTCGGGCTGCCGAGAGTCATCTGGTCAGATAATGAGCCACACTTTATTGCCACTGTAATCCTACAAATGTGCAAAGGATTACAGATTGACAAGCGGTTCCATTCAGCTAGACATGCCCAAAGTGCCGGATTAGTGGAAAGGCACAACAGCATTATAAAGAACAAACTTGCTAAGACGTGTGCTGGCACCAAGCTAAAATGGCCGGACGCCTTACCGATCGTGTTACTGTCGATGAGAACAACTCCTCAAACTAAGACTGGGCTCTCTCCCTTTGAGGTGGTAATGGGGAGACCTGCTAATATTTGGGGTATGCCAAAAAGTCGCTCATTACGGGACACAGAAAATGTGCTTCTTTCAGATTACTGTAACCAGTTGACTAAAAATCTGTTTTCAATTCATCACCAGGTGCGAGAGGCATTACCTGTGCGCTACGAGGGTCCTGGTCACAGTCTACGACCGGGGGACTGGATCCTCATGAAGGTTTTTGAGAGGTGGTCTTGCCTTGCACCTGGTGGAGGGGTCCCTAGCATGTCCTGCTAGTCACCCAGACTGCTGTGCGGGTAGCGGGTCGTAAGAACTGGATCCATGTGACGCACACCAAACGGATTCCGCAGCCCGTGCCATCCGATACAGAAGACACAGAATCCCTTCCCACTGCTGTAACTAGCATGCCTGAAACAGCAACAGCCAATAAGGGAGAATAGGAGACCGCTTCAGAATCCGCAAGTAACTGTTGGTTTTGGGTTATGGTATCTGGAGGAAGCATATCCGTTAGAGGACTTTTTACCTATTGAAAATATATCTGTCATTCCCACTCCTTCCGTGCAATTGCATACTTTGTCGCCTAGAGATTCTTTCCATAGACGGAACTATCAGAATAACACTCTTTTATTAATAATGAATGCCACTCATGCAATTTTTAATAAGACCAATTGCTGGATCTGCTCACATCTACCGCAAAATGGGGATAAGGGGCTAGGTTGGTATATTCATCCCTTACCTTTGACAACTGCCTGTTACGCTTCTCTTAGAGCACTTTTTTTTGGTCGATGGAATGACAGGGAACTTTGATGGAACAAATTTAAATAGTTTTGAAAGGGATGTTTTGATGCCCCTGGGATGCTCGCTTTTTGCAAATAGAAGTAAGCCAAACGTTGCTTGTGTTAGACCCTCTGATAGATTGTCTCGTCCCTTTCAGTCTTTAATCTCTCTCAAAATGGCTCCTATAGGCAATAAGGATGCCACGCCTCCATTTTATTCTGTTAATCATAGCCCTGATTCAGTATCCTTCTGCATACAGAGGAATGGAACACGGTCAATGGGTAATTTTAGAAAGTGCGCCAACATTGCGAATTTGACTAGTGAAAACAGACCTCTGTACGTTGGCGAACCTGTCTATTTTGTTTGCGGTAATGTGGCATTTCCATGGTTGCCCAGGGATTGGCAAGGAACCTGTTATTTAGGGATTCTATTACCTGGGGTATTCATTGCCAGTACTGTAGAAATTTCGAAGACTCGTCCACGACGAGGTGGAAAAAGGGATACTCCAGCGCAAACTCTAGGAGATATTATGAAATCCTTTGTGCCATTTTTTGGGCAAATTACGAATTCAGAAGATATCAGGGGACTAGCGAGAGTATTGGAGAGAACTATCAACCGGACCACTGACATACTCTATAATATGACGTTAGAGCAGAGAGCGATAAGATTAGTGGCTCTTCAGAGCCGGATGGCATTAGATGTCATCCTGGCAGAGCGAGGAGGAGTATGTAAATCAGTGGGGTCCGCTTTCTGCGTTTACGTACCACACTCCTCTCCGACGATCTTTAGGGCTATCCAAAATCTACATGTTCTTAGTTCAGAAGTACATGTTCCTGAGGGAACCTGGGAACTTAGTACATGGTTTTGGGACCTCCTACGGTCATGGGGATGGAAGTTGTTCTTGGCCCTGCTGAATATCTTCGGAAGTTTTCTGTTTCTTTGCTGTTGTATACAGTGTCTCCCTGGTATATGCTCAGTATTAGGGGGATGTTGCGCGCAAGCAACAAGTGTATTAGGGCATAAAATGTACGCCTCAGAGAAGGTTTCCAAAGAGTATGTGTTAAAAGAAACTCTGATGTCAGATCTAATGGCAATAGATATTTCAGACAATGATTCAGGGTGTATCGACGATGACGTATGGAGTTACTTGCAAGGAGATCAGAAGTAGTGTTAGCACTTGGCATAGGCCAAAAGGAGGGTTTGTTGAACTGGATATTAAATTATGCCTCCTATTGTAACGATTGTATGTATATTGGCCTACGCCAAGTTGCTTAAAATTGTACGCGAATAACTCTCTACGGCAAGGTCTTGACCTTAGAAATTGATGTAAGCCGCCATTTTGAATCAAGCCTCCATTTTAGGTTAGAACCGCCATTTTGGGGTTTTGTACAAAGTCACCCTGTAATCTAAAATGGCCGTCTCGTGTGCTCTTGTTCTTGCCTTAACCTCTTAAACCTCTGTAGGAGAGTTAATGTCCAACCTGCCTTCAGGCTACAGGTTAGGGTCATGTAGACCTTGTCCTTTCTTGACCTCGGGAGCAGGGGATTACTTGAATCAGCAATGTTAAACTACAAGTATACAAGAACAGTAAAGCTATCAAAATACGATATGTGGGAACAATTTGTTTGATCTGTATTAAAATGATACGAAAAGAGTGTAACATTAAATTAAAGAATAATGGATTCAAAAGTAAACCGCATGCACGAGATATGTAAATTAGGAAAGTGAACCTGGCGCGACCCTAACCCAATGTATTATTAACCTGTAAGGGGCTGGACATCATTTTTACAAATTGTATAAATGCGTCGATGTCCAGCAAGGAAATTCTGTTCACTGCTCACATTGAACCCTGCTGGTGGTCTCTGTGATGTATTGACGGCCAAATACCTATTTGTGTACTTTGTTGAATACTGTTCAGTTTTGTAATAAAGATTCTGGGAATCTTTACAAGCCCGTGTCAGTGTATTTTCCTTTGCTTGGTGTAACAGCCGTAATATTGTATTTTTTCTGATTCCACACTCCGATCAGGGCCTTCTTCAGATGAAATATATCAGCGCAAGAATATTTAACAATACTTTTACAGAATGAAGATAATAGGGATAAGATAGAGAGTTCAGACAATTCAAAAATATTTCTAACAATGCAGTTCTGACTATAAGATAGGAGGGATTTGGTTAGCAATTACTTTGGACAGTACATAGGCTAGTGACAATCCTATACTATGGATACTCACTACAAATGTTTTGAATGGAACCGTTAGGGATCTGGTTCTGGGACAGACTGCTGGGCGCACCGGACTGGACGGGGTCAGCAATCAGCAAGGCACTCTGGACACCACACGGCAGGACTGGACAGCAAGGCACTCTGGTCTGCACGGCACAGCACGACTGGACTGGATCTGCAATGGCTCTCTGGTCACAGCACAGCACAGCACATAATTGAGTTTAATCTGCCCTTGTTGGTTATGAAGATAATTCTTTGGCAGGCAACCAGTTACAGCACAGCCTGGCTGTTTCTTTTGTTTCCCCTTTAAGTGTGTGGGATGGGTTCTGGAAGTTATGGCCCAGCTGAAAGTGGTTCAGCTATGCAATGAGCCTTTTTGCTTGCAAAGCTTCTGGATTCTGGAGCAAGGAATGTGGATGGACTTCCTTCAGGGTGCTTTGCCAAGATCAGGATGGTGGGTGGATCTGTCTGTCTTTCTAAGTCCTCAGCTTTCTCTATTTATGCATTTGATAAAGGGGTGTGTATGCTGAATCATCCTAAGTGCACCCCTTCGTCAGGCTATAGATTAGAGTCTCATCTCTCCCTTGATTGGAGGAGAAAACAGGGTGTCACCATGATGATGCTGTTTTATGAGGCAGAACATCCTCCCCTTTGCCTTTTGAACATAAAATCTACTTTTGGTATAATACCTATTTATATATGTGCAATCTTTATAACAATAACATACATTGATCACATATTTTGTGGAGTAAATACTCTTCCAAGCCCCGTCGCTGCAGGATCTTGGGTCTGGATTTGACAGAATTTCGCACTTTTTGTCCAGGACACAATATCTAATTTATCCAAAATGTGTACACATGTGCGCATTCTATATGGGCATAAGCGTGTGAAGTTTCATGCTTCTGACATAAATACATTTGCTGCAAAATCAGAATTTTCACTGTGCCTTCCCAGAACATTGCAGAGTTCTGGCATCTCTTAAAATGTGCACCCAAAAATCACATTAACAATGCTGTTAATTCGATAATTTTTACAAATTTGCACAGTCATTTATCAGTCTTTTTAAAATTATGCTTTCTGTGCTTGTGAATCCACAAATGGTTGTCTGTCCCCGCCTCCTTATCCTCCTGGCAGCTCTGAAGCAATCCACCCCCTTCCTTCTGGGAGAGGCAATTTTTGACATTGCACAACCTGCATATCCTTTCAGCCAGAGAAAGTCCATTATCCCCTTCTGCTGCAGCCCAAGATCTCCTCCCCTGATCTAATTCTCACAAAGGTGTGATTTCCTGGCCTTGGTGGGAAGCAGAAGGGAGATGCCTTTTGTTGGGGGAAGCTGTGGAACTGGTTTGGTGGCTTTGAGTTCTGCTTAAATTCAATGTCATGTTATTACATTTTTCTTGGTTTAAAACAAAACTTGCAATTTTCAAACAAGCAGCTAGAACTCTTATTCCAGCTCCTAAACCATTGAAATTAAATAGTTACAACCTACCTTCCTCTTAATAACAGGTCACTTAGTTTCCAGACATTTGATTTCAATTGCACAAGTTTAAACTTCTGATGCAAACTACTGACAGCTGTCATACAGGCGGCCGCTGGTACTGCGCCCATATTTTGACAGATTTAGGCAGGCACATTTTTGCAGTGGATATTTTGATGATAGATTCTGCTTTTCATGACATTGGCCCTCATTAGGACTCTGGCGTTAAGGGGTTAACGGCGCCGTAAAAGGTGTTGGCGCCGTTAAACCCTTAACGCCTTACTACTCTAGACCAGCTGTTAACGTAGGGACCCGCAAAGGGACTCTCAAGGTAAGTATGGTACCGCAATTTGCGGTACCGTACTTACCCCCTTCCCCATTCCTATTATGCCCTATGGGGCCAAAATGGGAATGGGGAAGGGCCATGGTGGCATGGGGAATTACCGCCCGCCAACCTTGGAATGGGGTGGTAATTCTCCGTTCCGCCCGGCGGACTCCGGCATCGACCATGGTGCTAATTGCACCATGGTTTTCAGCCGGAGTCCTAATGAGGGCCATTGTATGTTCATACTGATTTCTTAAATGAAGTGACGGGTAACACCCAGCAAGGATATTGGATGTTTTATGGTGTTTTGGACCGGCATTCTGTAGTTTCAGTAACCAAGAAAAAGGGATTTAAGTACAATTTCTGTGTTTCTTTCAGTAAAGCACTGCCTTTCATGCAGTTTCCATTTTTACTTGGTGGGCAGCCCAGTGACATGTTTCAGCAGTGAGGTCTCTGTTCCACCACTGACAACAGGCAAGGTAGATTTGGCTGCCATCTTTTCGTGTTTCAAAGCGCAATTTCCATAGGTTTTGGCACGCCCAAAGGTTCTGCAGCCATTTTGATCATTCGGGCACCACCACGACACAGGGATGTCGCAGGGCAGAGCAGAAGTGGGTCACAGTCTGAGAACTTGGGTGGGAGCCGGAGAGGCTTGTGATGTTGTGAAAAGAACTGGTATCTGCAAAATTGAAGAAAAATAAGATAAACTGTATTTCAGGGTGTGAATAACAACGGAAGTGTCGAAAACCTTGACTTGAGGTCAAGTAAGTATTAAAAGGCAATGCATTGTGGCAAAAGTGTGGGGGACATGCCACTACAGCATCTATGATATGATATGATAGATTATTTATAACGCGCTTGATACCCAGAGGTTTCTAAGCGCGGACCTGGGGATTGAACCCGTGTTGCTCCGTAACGTCTTGCTTCCAAGGCGAGCATGTTGCCCCTGAGCCATCCTTCCGATAGCATATAGTGCCAGGCCCTTCCACCATATAAGGACAGGATGTATAAATATAGCATGTAATGGACACGAAACACAGAGGGTAAATTGGCTAAGCCATGGCAAAAGGGCAGGATCTTCTCAAAATATGTGTGGCAACCGTTACACACACACACACATACAAGAGGTTTAGGTTTATAAGGGGAAACAGTTGAGCAATCATATGGCAATGGTTGAGCTGTGGAAGATTTTCCAGGATGATGGAGGGGATGTGGTGCAGCATCAATGGATGCCCCCACTTCCCCACCTCCTCCTGAGCATGGGAAATAAGGAGCTACAACAGGAGCACAGGGATTATACCCTTTATGAGAATTAAGAGGAGCAGAGAGGTACACAATTCCAATATACGCACCTGCACCATACACCAAGGAGGAGGGCCAGAAAGGGGTCGCACCAGCAGGAGGGAGAGCAACGAGTGCCAGAGGTTTAGAAGGGGTGCGCAGTGAAACACACAGACAAGTACAAGGGGATGTGACCTGGGAACAGAGGAAAGAAGGGAGGGGCTGGAGAATATAGTATCGAACAAGTGGGTAGGAGGACAAATACTCCTGAAATTAAATGGTAAGACAGTGGGAGAAACAGGAGGGCCGAGTAAGGAAGTATCTGGTTGCAAAGAGAGCAGTGGAGCATGAGAGTGGGCAGAGACAATGGAACAGGTGGAGAGACAAGAAAAACAGGAAAAGGATAAACGTGAGAGAGTGCGAAGAGAAAAGCAAAAGGCAGAAGAGAAAGAGCAGGAGCAATGAGAGATGAGGAGGAAGAGAGAGCTCGAGGAGATAGGAAAGAAAAGGGCAGAAGAAAAGGAGAAGCAAGTTTTGATGAAGAGGGAGAGGAGGAAGTTGGAAATAGAGTGGCTCGTAAGAGAGTGCAAACGCAAAGAGGATGACGAACGCGCAATGAAAGACATAAGACCAAGGTTGGGATTAGCACATTTTAACAATGGCAAAGGAAGAGACAAGCAAATAGGGTGAGATTGCAGCAGGAAGAGTGATAGGGCCGCTACGCTGCCAGGCAAATCCAATACTGGGTCCTCCGTGAGGGAGGTCTGCAAGAACGTAATTGATATCGAAGGGGAACCACAGGGAAGCACGATACTGAGGCGACTAAGATTCCACGATGATGTCTACAGTGACTTGGGAGACACCGAGTTTGGCAATTACTTGGTAGGGAGTGAGGACGAGGGAGTAGGGGGACCTGTTCATCGATCGACAGGGAAGCACACCGATCAAAGCTCGACATGGGGAGCAGACAGTGACACAGGGGGATTGCGGGGCAATAAGGATGAGAGGCCACGTCGGTCCAGGGTTACATCACGCAGCAATGGCAATGTAACTCTGTATACACAGAGGTATAGCGACATTCCAGCACGAAAGAGGGAAGAATTGATAAGGGCATTCACTGCCACCAAAGACACACAGAGATTGGATGGAGAGATTGGGTTAACAGGGAGATTGGATGGGGACGTCGGGTTGACACAGTTCCCCTTAATGGAAAAGGGAGGGGGGTGACCTCAATACATAACATGGAAACATTTCGACAAGGAAAATTTGAGGTGTAGGCTGCCCTTGTTGACCACGGGTGCAGGGAAATGGATATACAAAATGGGCAGGATGACAGAAGGGCAGAACTTAGCAGTAGGGGACATAAAAGGTCTACAAGTGGCGACCCTAGGAGAGGCTGCCGATGACGTATAGAAGAGGGCTGGCTACCCAAGAGTAACAACCCAGAACACGGCGCACAATAGTTCACCATTTGATAACTGCTGAGTGGCCATATGTCAAGGTCTACGGGCTCAGTACCCAGACACTTCAGATATTAATGCAATCATGGGACGCAGAATGGGGGAAGATGAAGACCCCCTACAATATATTTAGGCTATTCAAGAGTTATGGAGACTTGAAATGCGAGAACCATGGGACAAAACAGTGGCATTATTCTATCATACAGTTCTCATTTATAGGACAAATTACCTTATTTTGGATTGTAAGAACTCGCTTGGAAAAACACTAATGTATCATTCACAAATACTGTCTTTTCATTAATGTGTGTCCTGTTGAAAACAGCTTTAAGACAATTTCTATGCATTAAAGCATTTGGTTAAAATGCTAATATTTTTTTCTTCCAATCCAAAATAAGGTAATTTGTACTATAAATGAGAACTATGTTAAGTGTGTACATTATGTTCAGTCACCCTGATCATTTTTCTTTTTGATTATTAACCTGCCTGTGTAGATCAGGGCTTAGCCAGGAGCCCTAGCATTCCCTATTATTCTATTATATACTAAGTCAAGGGTTGCCAGAGCAGGTGCAAAGGCAACTAAAGAAGTTGGTGGGGGTGGAGGTAAAACCATGGTCCGAAATACAACTCACAATAGTGAATTACTGCAGGTTAATGCAGGAAAGTGCAAGGAAAAAGCGTGAGGAAATGAAGCAGGAAGAGGCGAAGTTAGTGCAGAAGAAACTGTCCAAATATGCCATGGAAGGAGCAGTATTAACAAGCACAGAAGGACAAGGTGCACCTCAGACACAGTATGCAATGCCGCCTGCGGGATGAGGGCTCATGGGGCAGGGGGATGTGCAGCATGGGTTCCGAGGAAGAGGGGGCCACCAAGGGGACGCAGGTATGGGCATTAAATGCAACAAAAACAAGGGGGATTTTAGGGTATGTATCGCGGATACGGGCAACAAATGCAGCAGGGCCCAGATTGGCTCTCTGGAGGGGATCAGAGGCAAATAAGAGAACCAGCCTGAAAGAACAAAGAAATATCAAGGCTGAGTACAGCGAAAGAAATACACCAATCAGGGACTGAAAAGATACAAGTATCTTTTATTACTGTACAGTTCACAAAGCAAAACAGATAGCTATCTGGCTCCCAACACCTCGCAGTGTGTACCAGCCGACACAGAGAGGAGAGAGAGTGCTGGACATCTAAACACTAGCATTTTTATACAATTCCTGCAATATTGTCAAGCATCTCTTCACGTTAATAATTTGTGGGCTAGAGTTTGTGCCTAGTTCACATAACAGATGTTACAATATTATGCAAAGGATTACACAGGTTTGCACTTCCATGAAAACACAATAGTGATGTAGGTTCTCGGATCTGCGGTAAGCCTTATTTCAAGAGTTACTACAATGTTGTTCAGCTAAAGCATATGCTCGAGGTTTGTTCTTCATTGTTTCAATGTTTATACAAGGATGAGCCTTGTGAGCGCAGACAACACTTGAATGACAGTTCGTATGAAGCGCAAGGTCTCTTTGAACAGTCGGCTCTCGGACAGCCTAAACGTAAACAGAACTCAAAGGTTGTTCAGCTCGACTGCAAGACGAAAACACAGTCCACCATTTTAGAACATGTAACATGAGTGAAAATCAAAATGGTGGATGAATCTTAAAATGGCGGCAAAGTTAACCCAGAATCGGAACTTTGCAAAACGGTTTTCAATGTAGCGCAAATGGGCTTAGGCCAATATGCATAATAAGGAGGCACTATATAATTACGATTTAACAAACCCTCCTTTTGGCCTAAGCCAAGAGCTTTACTAAAAATATTCGCTTTACTCAAAACTCCACGTTTCAATGTCCGCACATCCTGAATCACATTCATCAGATATATCGATCGCCATTAGATCCTTGACAATAATATCCTCCAGCACAAAATCATTAGTCATTTTCTCGGGTGCGTGTACTTTTGGCCCCAATGTACCTACATTTTGCACGCAACATTCCCCTAGCATCGAACATATGGCAGGAAGGCATTGTATGCAACAACAACAGAATAATAGAATACCAAGGACTACCACTAAGGCTGAAAAGGGTTTCCATCCCCAAGACCGTAAAAAGTCCCAGAACCAAGCACTAAGATCCCAATTTCCCTCGGGAACATGTACTCCTGTACTTAGGAAGTGCACATTTTGTATTGGCTTAAATATGGTAGGGGAGGAGTCAGGTGCGAAAACACAACAAGCAGATCCCACCAATTTACATACTCCACCACGCTCAGCCAGGATGACGTCTAACACCATCCGGTTCTGTAGAGCCACTAATCTAATTGCTTTCTGTTCTAACGTCATATCGGTGGTCCGGTTGATGGTTTGCTCCAATACTCTTGCCAGTCTCCTAATATCCTCAGAATTCATGATCTGTCCCCAAAATGGCACAAAGGATTTCGCTACATCACTCATGACCTGTGAAGGAGTATCACTGTTCTCGTCCCACTTTGGATGAGCTCTAGAGACCTCAGAGGTGCTAGCTATAAATACCCCTGGTAGCAAGATACCCAAATAACAAGTACCCTGCCAATCTCTAGGTAGCCAAGAATAAGCTTCATTGCCACGGACAAAATAAATGGGATCACCTACGTTCTAAGATCTGTCCTCACTAGTCAAATTCGCAATATTGGTACAACCCTCAAAAGTACCCATTGACTGAGAACCATCCCTTTGTATGCAGAAGGGAACAGAGTTGGGGCTGCCCGGTTGCCTACGGGAGCCATCCTGAAAGAGATTATCTATTGGAAAGATCTAGAAAGTGTATCGGAAGGCCGAATAGAAGCAACATTGAGCTTGCTCCCGTTTGCAAAAAGGGAACATCCCAGAGGTGTCAGGACCCGTCTTTCAAACTCATTCAAATTAGTCCCATCGAAGTTCCCAGAGATGCCATCATTCCAACAACCAAAGAATAGTACCCTTAGAGAGGCATAGCATGCAGTAGTCAACGGTAGAGGATGAATATACCAGCCCAACCCTTTTTTCCCATGTTGTGGCAAATGCAAACATATCCAGGAATTAGTTCTATTCAAGATTGCATAGGTCGCATTCATGATTAGCAAAAGTGTATCGTTGTGGTAACTCTGTCTGTGTTGGGAATCCCTAGAAGATAGACTGTGCAGATGCACAAAAGGAGAAGACGTAGTGGGAACACTCTCACTGGGTATCAAAGTTTCAAGTAGACGCACCCCTTCAATATACCTCAAGGACCATGAATTTTTATGTCCAATGTCTTTGTTAGCCACACAATCGATCGGTTGCTTAGTACAAGTAGAGTTAGCGACAGGCATTGTTCCTCAAAGTTCGTTCCGGAAAGTCCATGTGACAGACTCCTTAAATTCGTTTGTTGGTGGTCTCCTGACCACGTGATTTATCTTGATAGAAGGTAGCTTTGCCGGTCCCAGCCAATTATTTATGTTTCAGTGAGAGAGTGGCAAAGTACTAGCTCAACAGTTGTTTCCTGTGGGCAAAGCCGTGCTGTGCTGTAAGTCTAGTGCTGTGGACGCAGATCGTACCTTAAGATTCCAGGCACGGCGTGATCTGCGAAAGAAGTGTCGTTGCTTCCTGATGGAAGTGATGAAAGCAGCAATCTCCCCAGGCCCCACGGGCTCAGGAAGAATCTCCGAAATACCCTTGATGTCGTTCAAGACAGATTGATCACCAGAAGCAGAGCAAATAGTTTCCTTCTTTTCTTCTTCACGAGTTGCAAAGGAAAAGGTATTTTCTTGATGTGTGTTGCGTGGATCCAGTGGCTCCTGCCAGCTACTCGTACAGCAGTCTGTGTGGCCAACAGGACCTGGAACGGTCCTCTCCAGCGCGGTGGGAGACTGGATGCTCTTTCAAATACTTTCGTAAGCACCCAGTCATCTGGTCGAATTCGGTGACCTGGCCCCTCGTATTAAACTGGGAGGGCTTCTCGCACCTGTTGATAAATCACAAGTTTTGAATTAACCGGTCACAGTATTCAGCAAGAAGCAAATGCTACACATCTTTCAGTACTTTGTGTTTTGGCAGGTTCCAAATGTTAGCTGGCCTCCTCATCACGATTTCATATGGGGGTCTGTGGGGTCGTCCGCATGGACAGTAGAGCTATAGGTAAGGTATTTGGACATTTCAAATTACTGCTAGCACAGACTTTTGCAAGCTTATTCTTCAGGATACCATTATGGCATTCTACGAGTACAGCACTCTGAGTGTGTCTAGCCGAATTGAACCGTTTATCGATCTGCAATCCTGCGCATACTTGCAGGATAACAGCAGCGATAAAATGTGGACCATTATCCAACCAGATGACCCTCAGCAACCCAAACCTAGGAAAATATTCCTTAAGCATGGTTTTCGCCTTTGTCATTGCTGTGGCATCTTTCACAGGAAAGGCTTCAACCCACTTGCTAAAAGCACAAATTACTACCAAGACATATCTGTAGTTATAGCAGCGCTCCATCTCGATGAAAAGGGGGGGGCCAAAACTACCCCTCGGTGTCGTTGTACCCTTCCACACATTATATTGTAAGCACACCATACAGTTTTGGACAAAACGCTCAGCAGTTTTTGAGATGTTTACATTTACCCAGACAGTTTCTAGTAATTTACAGATTTTTCTACCACATATGTGAGTGGGTCCATGAGCCATTGTAACCATTGCAGTGACATAAGCATCGGGTAGCATCCATCTATTCTTTATGTTGTCCACCCAGCACCCTTCCTCATCCAAACTTGCTAAACCCTCAGCCCAGTGTTTAAGTTCTTCTGACGTGGCATCAGATTTAATATCTTTTATCGAATCAATTCCTTCATCTAATATACAACTGTTTGTGGCTTCTTTAGTGACATACATTTCTGAGTATAAATCAGTGGCAGTTTGGCTATCTTGTCAGCAAAAGCGTTTCCTCTCCCTACATCATCTACTACCTTCTGATGTGCAGCGCACTTCATGATTGCTAGTTGAGTAGGAAGCCTAAGTGCTGAGAGTAGCTGAACTATCAAGGTGCCATGTTGGATTTTTGTTCCGTGTGAGGTCAAGAAACCTCGTTCTGCCCATAGTTTACTGAAGTTGTGAACCACCCCAAAGGCATACTGGCTATCTGTGAATATATTTACTCTAAGCCCTTCAGAAAGTTCACAAGCTTGAGTCAGTGTGATAATCTCTGCAGCCTGTGCGGAGTTATGCAGCATTCTTTTGTTTTCTACAATCGTGCTTAGCGTAGTGATGGCGTAAGCAGCAGTGGATGTACCATCTGGAAATTTGAAGCAGGAGCCATCGCAAAACAGCTCCCCTTGTGGATCATTCAGAGGTGTATCATTTAAATCAATCCTACCTTTAGTTTCTTGTTCTGTGGTATGGAGGCAGTCATGTGACACTTTGTCACTGCAAGCAATTTCTTGCAAAGAGGTAACAATTCAACCGGATTCAATACGCAACAACTCTTAATTTGGATATGCAGTGTAAATATGATCAGTTCGTATCTTGTTAATCGTGCGGAAGTAAGGTGTTGCGTTTGCGTTCTGTATAATAGAACGTCTACAGAGTGGGGTAACATCACGGTTAAAGTGTGACCTAAAACCATACCCTCACTTTGTTTTACAGACGCCGCAGCAGCAGGCACAGCTCTCAGAGATCTCTGCAAAGCTCATGCAACAGGATCAAGTGTGGAGGAAAAATAACCACACGGTCTATTCTTGCCCCATGTACCTGCGTTAACACAGCCAAAGCACTTACATCACATTCATGCACATACAACACAAAGGCCTTCTCATAATTTGGTGTGCCCAAAACCGGTGCTGAGCACAGTGCAGTCTTGAGCAGATAAAATGCTTTCTGGTGTTCCAAGTTCCACGGTAGTGGCAAAGAAATGCCTTCTTTGTCAATGCCAACATTGGTTTTATCACTAGTGCAAAGTTCGGGATCCACTGTCTAGAGTAAGAAGCCATTCCTATCAAGGCTCTAACTTCTTCTGTGTATTTGGGACAGACATGCTAGAAATGCTTTTTATCTGTTTAGGTGTCAATCTTCTTCCTTCCTTTGACAGGAGATAGCCTAAATAGGTGACATCCTGTCAACAATACTGAAACATTTTTAATGAAGCTTTATGCCCATGCTCTGCTAGATGAATAAGCAACAACACAGTACCTTCCTTACAAGCACTTTCTGAGTCTGCAGCTAAGAGAAGGTCATCAACGTATTGCAACAATGTACAAGTGGAAGGCAACTCAAGTTTGTCGAGCAGCTCTTTCAAAGCCCTACTATAAATGCTCCGACTCTCTG
The DNA here is from genome assembly GCF_040938575.1 of Ambystoma mexicanum. Classification (NCBI taxonomy): domain Eukaryota; kingdom Metazoa; phylum Chordata; class Amphibia; order Caudata; family Ambystomatidae; genus Ambystoma; species Ambystoma mexicanum. Next base: position 746,666,148 of record NC_090928.1, read on the forward strand.
TGTACCCTTGTGATGCACAAGTGACTGTAAACGAGCGTCCCCCTAGTGTGAACGTGAACAAATATCTGTTATCCACATGTATGGGAATGCTAAAGAAGGCATTCTTAAGATCCGCCACACTAAAATGAGTAGCAGAAGCTGGAATCATTGTTAATATCGTAGTTACATCAGGCATAATTGGAAATTGTGGAACAACAATCTTATTGATAACGCGCAAATCGATAATGAAATGAAAAGGAATTGCATTATCCCCTTGCTTGTACAGCAGTAAAATCGGGCTATTGCGCAAACTTCCTGCAATTTCTTCAATTACTCCTCGATGTACAAAATCAGAAAATATATTCTTCAAAACTTGCTCACCATCAACTGAAATCTTATATTGTGAAATACGTGGCAATTTAGCTCCTGGTTTCAAAACAATTTTAACAGGTTCAATTTGCAAAATGCCAACATCATTGTCGTCAACTGACCATCAACACGCCAGAACTTCACTAAATTCAGGTGGCAAAGGTCTAGGCAAAAACTGTGAAGCAGAAGATTGCTGTGGTGAAATCTTCAAATGTACTCCATCCAACGAACAATGAATTACCGCATTTAATTCCTTCAACAGATTCAACCCCAAACAATTCTCTCCACAGTTCATTGTCAGAAGAAACAGACAGTGATCCGTGAATTGCCCCAGTGAAATCGATACTGGCCGAGAAACCGGACTAACCACTGGCGTGCCAGAAAACCTGACAGAACCATTATTCTGCCCTGACAGTGGGATGTCTGGAACCCGTGAATGATCAATGGAACACTTCTGTGCTCCTGTAGCTATCAAAAATAGATGCTTCATATTCCCCACCGTCATCTCAACGTAGGGCCCTTTCTGATTGACGGGAATAGGCGTTGGTTCCAGACCCTGCTTTGGCCTGTCCTAACGAAACAATATATCATCGAAAACAAGATCTTCAGAAAGATAGGCAGTTGAAGGATTATCAAAAATGTTTCTGTTATCTATACTAGGTTGCTGATTATCTTGCAGGAATGACTGTGGGTTTTCAGCAAACTGGCTTCTACCAGGACCCTCTACCCCAGGGCGGCATCTGGATCATCTACCCATGAAACCATATTTGTTATGCGATCTTTGCTGAAGTATCGCGCATTGTGCTCTCCAATGACCCTCTTGTCTGCAATAAGCACATTGGTTCACATGTGCAGGACCGAACTGTGCATTACTTTGTGGAACAAATTGACCTCGAAACTGTGTACTCCCACCTCTAGGTCCTCTATCTGTTGCATTAATACTTTGGTTTTCAGGTCTCCCCTTCTCTTTTCAATCCTCTCTTTTTCATTATTAACTCTATTTTCATGGTACTGAGCCATATGCAATACTTCAGACTGCGATTTAGCTTGCAAGCACTCTCAGAAGTCATGATTTGTGACTGGATATCAGGCAACAATCCATGCACAAACTTATCCACAAACAACCTTTTCCCTGACTCGGTGCTTAAATCCTGTCTGCTAAAATCTGAAAATACTTGCTCGAACTGATTAAAGAATTTGGTAGCACCTTCAGATTTTCCTTGGGTACAAGCAGTGAGTTTGTCCCAAACAGCCCTTCTCTCAGGAACCAAAGTTTTTAATTTCATTACTATTCTGTCTGGCAAAGTCAGTATCACTTGCGGTGATCTCTCACCAGCTTTCCTTTCTCCGTCTATCCTCACCAAGTTATCCCATGTGTCACCCAGCCCGGCTTGATCATCCACAGTCCTAATCTGTTTCCATAAATCCGCAGGCAGGATCACAGGAAACAACAAATCTATATAATCCAGAGTGAAAACTAACGAATGCAAGACAGATTCTATTTCTTTGTAAAACCCTGTTGGATATTTCCTAATGTCTGGGATCGACTGTTTAATAGTATTTGCTTCCTGTCTGGAGAACGGGACATGAACAAATTGTGATACATAGTGTGCTTCAATAGTAGTGGCTGCTGTACCTGCTTCGACATTAGCTGGAATCTCAACCTTAGGAACAAATGTCAGAGGAACCTCTCCGATAGGCAACTGAGGAGTAGGCAACTCCAAAACGTTTGTTAAGCAATAAAGCCAGATCAAGCGCTAAAGTGGTGAAAACAGTATCAGGCGCACAAGCTCTCTTATAAATAATCATCAGTTCTGCGGGACAACAAATCTTTTTCTTTATACACTCATCCTGCAGGTATTCTACCATTACCTGTAACACTTTCTTCTGCATTTCTGGAGTATACTGACTATACGTATCATATACTTCTATGGGAGATATCGATACATCCAAAATCCATCAAAGCGTATCCCTTGTGCAAATTCGTGTCTCTTTACTCATTGACTTACAAGGAACCGTTTCTGCACATACAAAGAGTCCAGGCTATGACCATCTGTTTAATCATTTTGTAACCGTTCTAACTCCCTTCTTAACTCAAAAACCCTCTGACATGCTCTTTTACTTTCTCCGCAGTATCCCTTGAATAGGCTAAAACATTTAACTCCCTCAACCCTTGTGGGACATCCATGTCCGTCAAATTATTCCACATTACAGCCAAATGTATTCCCATCCCCTCAATAAAGATATTCTGTTCGGGAATACTTTCTAGATTAAGGAGTGTAGCTAGGACAGCTGATTTTTCACCTTTCTCTATACATTGCTTAGCCCATGCATTCAAATCTCTCTTCTTATCTTTAGAAACTGTACTCTGAGTCAGTACTTTTGATTCAACACTCGCCCCTTCATCAGCTACAAGCAGAGCAGAACCGCTTGGGAAAGAGAAAGTAGAAAAATCCTGTAAAACAGGTAGTGGAGACACTACCGCTGGTAACAAAGACAATTACTGGAACACTAACAGTCGGTGAAGGTGGAGATACAGGAGGAGAAACAACAATAGGAAGAGGAGCAACAGCTGGTGGCGGAGGGGCAACGGGAAGAACAGGAATTGCTACGGGAGAAGGTGCAACAGCGGGAAGAGGTAAGACAACAGGAATAGGTACATAAGGAGGCGGTGCAGTGGCACCAGGCCTATGTTCATTTAAGAGTTTATCAATTAGTTCATCTGAGACATGAAAATCGTTAGACGGATATATTTTCTGTACACCAAGTTGAAAAGCCCTATCCATGTTTCTAACAGACTATGACAGTTTTTGTTGATCATACAATAATGCCTTTTCTGAATTTGACATATGACGACGTGCATGCTTCTCTTTACTCTTAAGTTGCTGCATAGCTTCTTTTTTCCAATTTTGAATTACATCAAATGCTGCAGGTCTAGCTTTTTTCTTTAATAATATGGACTCTAAATACTCTATTCAGGCAATCTCAAAGCTACCATTGACTAGCCACTGAAATTCGGAAGCATGTCTAGTTTGTCTGTGCCAAATATCATTGAACATTCTACTACCGACGCCGTACTTACAGTACATAGTACATGCCGGCGACCCCTCCCGTGGTGCCGGTCAGCCAAATTCCAAAGATTGTCTGTCTCTGTGGAATAATCCCCTGAAACAGGCAGACAATTTCCCAGGCATGTCAGATTACTGGTGTTACCTGGCGTTGTTTGTGCTCGCAAGTACAAATCTGCAACCAAATATCAGGATACTTAGGAATCGGGGCACAGCTCACCTGATTTCAAAGAACTAAGGAGCTCCGATCGGATTACAAAGGACAAAGGACCCTTGTGGTTGGTGATTTCGGCAAAACTGCCCGCCTCGATATGTGGTCCCTCGTCAAGATGCCGTCTCGGACTGCGTGCTCACTGTCCAGGGATCGGATTGTGCAGTACTGTTGAGGTATCGCATCTCATCCAAAAGGGGCCCCCTTTTTCTCACCATCCGATCCCAGTCCGATAGCCGCGTCTTCTCTTCAACGAGGTGGCATCAATCTTGAGGGTCCCTATTCGGGCGCCATCTGAAAGAACAAAGATATATCGAGGCTGAGTACCACGAAAGAAATACACCAATCACGGGCTGAAAAGATACAAGTATCTTTTATTACTGTACAGTTTACAAAGCAAAACAGAGAGCTTTCTGGCTCCCAACACCTCGCAGTGTGTACCAGCTGACACAGAGAGGAGAGAGAGTGCTGGACATCTAAACACTAGCATTTTTATACAATTCCTGCAATATTGTCAAGCCTCTCTTCACGTTTATATTTTGTGGGCTAGAGTTCGTGCCTAGTTCACATAACAGATGTTACAATATTATGCAAAGGATTACACAGGTTTGCACTTCCATGAAAACACAATAGCGATGCAGGTTCTCGGATCTGAGGTAAGCCTTATTTCAAGAGTTACTACAATGTAGTTCAGCTAAAGCATACGCTCGAGGTTTGGTCTTCATTGTTTCAATGTTTATACAAGGCTGAGGCTTGTGACTGCAGACAACATTTGAATGGCAGTTCGTATGAAGCGCAAGGTCTCTTTGAACAATCAGCTCTCGGACAGCCTAAACATTAACAGAACTCAAAGGTTGTTCAGCTCGACTGCAAGACGAAAACACAGTCCACCATTTTAGAACATGTAACATGAGTGAAAATCAAAATGGCGATGAATCTTAAAATGGCGGCAAAGTTAACCCAGAATCAGAACTTTGCAACACGGTTTTCTGTGTAGCGCGAATGGGCTTAGGCCAATATTCATAATAAGGAGGCACTATATAATTACGGTTTAACAAGCCCAGTGCTGGGTGTGTGGACAGATAGGACATATCTCTATGTTATGTAGAAGCAGATGGGGGGATGCCACAGAATGGGGGCATACAATACCAGCCAACATATCCAGGGGAACAGAATTATGCCCAGGACCAGACACAACAAGGACAGGCACAAAATGCATACCCGCAGACACACCAGCCCATGACACAGAAAAACACCTAATTCCCGACCACATATGAGTTTTATATTTCTCTAAGTTATATAATTTACAGGTACACCCAATAATGTTATGGATATTTTGACTGACTGCTTAGTTTCAATTCCAAATAGGGAATCTACCACGGAATAAATAGTTGAGTATATTACCACTTATGAGGTTTCAAAGCCATTATGAAACAAGCACCCTGTGGTTTCTCAGTTGCTGATGGTATGCCAGTCGATCTTTTTCGACCCTCCATTCTTACCTGGGCTCCTTTTGTAGCTAGATGCTTTGAAGCTATGATCGAAGAATCGATCTTTCCTGATTCTTGAAAAATGAACACCATTTTCCCCATTTTTTTAACATGGGGCAGGAGAGACAAACCAGCAGCGTATCGGTCCATATCTCTTCTGGACTCACATTTCAAAATATTTGGCTGTGTCATCTTGGCTAAGCTTCAGCATTGGCTAACAGATAACAACATCTTGACTGATATCCAGCTGGGTGTGTGAACATGTACCTAATTATCGCCCACTCGATTTATACCAGAAAAGAACCTATGTATCTGGCATTCATGGATCTCAGCACTGCCTTTGGCAAGGTCAACAGGGTAAAACCTTGGCAGTTGTGGAGATCCATGAACTGTCCAACACCACTGCTTGACACATTGGTTCGGAACCATCAGCGATCATGTGCCTCCAATAAAAAGTGTTCCCAATGGTCAAAGTACTCCAGATTTTCCAACTAGTTTAGGGGTCCGGCAGGGTTGTATTTTGGCCCCACTTCTTTTTTCGCTGTACATCAATGCCCTTCTAGCTACATTAATTTCTCTAGATACTGACGTTCCCAAAATTCATGACCACTACATTCCTGGATTAGTGTATGCAGATGACACCATCATTATGGCTTGTATGCCTCGCTCCCTGCAAAAACCTATCGCTGCATATACTCATTTTATGAATTCCCTAGATCTAAAGGTCAACCCAGACTTACCGGCCATGATGATCGGTCAAGCTACAAAAAGAAAGAGCCCTAAACTACCGCTCATTTACACAAATTACAAGAAAATGGTGTGGGTGAATGAATATGGCTATCTGGGCGCCCATTTGAATTTTGTTTTTAATGATAAGGCACATATTTCTAAACAAGGTGCAAGAATGCAGCAGTCGATAGGAGGCATCTATCATTTTATGAACCCTTGTAGGGGTCAACCAATGCAAATAATGTTGGATATTTACAGGACAAAGTCCTTGTTTATAGCTAGATATGGCTTGTTCTCATAGGGCATGGAAGATGTAGACTTGCTGCAGGGAATAGAAAATAACTTCCTCAAGAGAATTCTAGTTGTTTCACCTTCTGCTCCTAACTTTGCTATGCACGTGGAATAGGACCTAGGTTTTCTCACTGATGAACTAGCATTAGAATCGGTATTGCACTAGCTTCGAATTTGGAACAACAAAAAGGTGAACCTGACACATTTGATTATTTCTTCTCTGTTGTCCCATTCGCGATATAAAGATATTCCCTGACATATCTATATTAGAAGCGCTTTGTAGTAAGATGAATTCAAACACTTACTTTACTGACCCGACTCAAATTAGCAAGAGTGATTGCAGAAAACTTAAAATCATTTCAAACTACATATGCAATCTGAGTGCGAGTTGCAGCAATTAGCTAAACCTTAAAACAGAAGTTACAAAATCTTCCTTGCTAATAACCTTCAACGATATTTAGAGTGGCACGACCTTTGGAAGGATAGGTCCCTGTAAGGAAGGCATGGTATCAACAGTAGACACAGACACAATAGATGCAAGTTTTGAAAACGTTTATTTTGTAGTTCACTGGGGTTGGTGAGATTCTCAACTAGCCCTAACTTTAAAATGGGAGTAGTCCTGACCATTAAATGAACAACAAAATGAGTCCAAGTCAGTCTAGTCAAAATAAAAAGGCCTAAACTAAGAAAACCTAACCTTGCCCTCCTTCTCAAATGGCAAATGTGTAAAGGGAATGCAAAAAGGAAAATAATTGTGTTGCAAAAGAAATGTCAGAATGGTTTAGGTAACAACTCCCTTCCCCACGTTCTTAAGCACAGGGTCTCGAGAGTTTCTTAATAAGGATAGGTGGATGGCACAATTTTATCAGTTTTACACACTCTGGCTTGCTGGTACAATTCAACAGTCCAGACTTCGGCTTCAAGCTTTTGACAGTCTAATCAATTCTTTAGGCGTCGTCCGCCTTACCACAAATATACATTTCTGCTCTTCGCTTTCACTTTGCCACTATTCAACACAGGCTTCCCTCAGCCGGGCTCAAGGCTCTCTTTCCTTTCACATTCAACTCTTCACTTCATCACAATTCAGCACAGGCTTCCCCCCTACAGGCTTGAGCCTGTCTTTCTTTTTGGGGGGTGCCCTTCTCCATGTGCTATCCTTATCTCCTTTTTACTGTTGAAGACTTTAGAAACTGCAAGGATTTTACGTAGACCACTGCATGACCACTTTGACTTCCTTTTCAACAATTTGACAATCAACAATCTTGACAACACCAATGCTCCTAGGTACTTGTAGTTTCCTTATATTCTTTCCTTATGCTCTCTTGGCATCTTTCAAAGTACACATGCTACACCAATACTGATTGGTACTTGTAGCTTTACTTTTGCCCTCTTGGCATCTTTCAAAAATTCCCACACAACACCAATGCCTCTTGGTACTTGTAGTTTTACTTTTGCCCTCTTGGGGTTTTCAAAGTTCATATAAATTGCTTTTCATTCAATCAACTCTCGTTTGGGATCACGGTTACTTTCTTGCCTTTGTTTCCCACTTTTTTATAACTCAAAACATTTCACAGAGACTTTCCAATGTGTGATTCCGCTTCGCAGGACCACTGTGTTACTTTGTATATTTTTCTCAGTCATTCATTCATTGTTCTCTTCATAACACATTTTATTGGCATATGCGCAACCTTCAACTCCTCCTACATGCCTCTTTTACTCTTAACACAAACCAGGCTTTTGTTTTCCTTTGATAACTCACTGGTCGTGTTAATCGTGCTTCTGTCTTCAATGCTTTTCTCGTAGCAGTGAAGGCTGTTACCAACGCCTCCTCTGCTCCTCCCCAACTCTGTCGTTCTCCTGGGAGTGTAGCGGGCCTCCTGGAAGCACTTTGATTGTTTCTCTTTTGCGCTCACTCATTTTCAGTCGTGGAATGTGTATGGCTTCTCGAAAGGATGGAATTCTCACCTGGCTCTCTCTCATTCTTCGCTGCAGCCGATCAGCTCCTTGGCCTTCCATAGCTTGGTTTGCCTTTGCCCCGAAAGAGCTGTTCCTTCTTGCACCCAGCCTCGCTCAGAGTGTACCTGTGCACGCCACCTTTTATGCTGACAGGGAGTGTTAACAAGTGGCAGGTGTATGTGATTTGGATTACGTGCCTGACTCTGCCTGATTTCATTAGAGAGAAAGAGCCATTGGAAGTCAGTAGAGGTAATCCTCCTGGCCTCAATCCTCATCTTGCTCAGCTCAGTAGTGTTGTAAATGTCAAATGGGGGGGAATTGTGGGAGCTGAAGTTTCCCATAAAATAAGCAGGGATATGGGTTAGATGGGTTAGGAAAAAAGGGGATAACATGTCTCACTATCAGGTGATACATGGTACTCCCACTCCCTGAGGACTCCTACCCAGGTGATCCTCCCTTGCTTGTCCACCCACAGGGTCAGGATCCAAAAGCGATGGCCTTTCCCGGGTCAGCTGAGTACGGGATCCCCGGGAACTAAGCTGTGAAACACCCTCTGGTTTTTCACAGTCCCCCATAACCAGAGCCGGAATAAACTGCTTACCATTAAGAGCCATAACGGACAAATGGCAAAATGAGGCAGGCAATCATAGCTGCCCACTTTGCAACACAGTGAAAGAGGCTCTTCCCCGCTTTTGGTTTTTTTGTCCAGCTTATCACAGAATCAGACATAGAACTTTAAAGTTAGTTCTCAATGAGGCAGGCATTAGGCAATACCAACCGGCACTACTTGCTGAGTGTGGACTCAGTTCGTATAGGACAGGCACTGTTCTCTTATTTGCACACTGCCCTTAGCATTTGCCACTTTTGTATCAAACAAATGATGTTTTAAGATATTCAAGAGAAATGAATGGCACATTGTAAATGCTTGGTATCAAACCACATACATTGTATTAAAACTGTTTGATATCTTATGTTGTATCATGTTTTTTACTACAGCACGCCTAACCAAAACTGTGTTGTTTTGGCGCCAGATACTATTGTAATCTTTTTTTTACTTTGATGATGTGTTTTTAGTCTACTTACATTTTATAATGATTTTTATACTAATGCGATGAACTGTAAATCTAACTTTGACTTCCAAATAAAATAAAGAGATATTGAATTGAATTGAATATATGAAAGAGAGTGAGAGAAAAGCATAGAAAGAGAGATAGAGAGAGAGAGAGAGAGAGAGAGAAGAAAGAGAGAGAGAGAGAGAGAGAGAGAGAGAGAGAGAGAGAGAGAGAGAGAGAGCGACACCTAGGCAGAGAGAATGAGAAAGGAGAGAGAGAGAGAGGGAGAGGCATACAGATAGCTATAGACAGAGGGTGAGAGTGAGACAGCTAGCTGGATGGTGAGCTCACTGTGCTTCTTCAGATGGGTGATGGGTGAGTCTTGAGGAGCCTTTGTTAAGAAAAAACATTATGACAATGTTTCCCTGTTTTCCATTTGCACTTTCAGGCAATCAACGTTAATCGGATTGTAAAGAAAATCCATGTACGTGCATACATCAACAATAAAAGAACACATAGAATAATGCGCTAATAGTTGTAAGGAATGATTATTAAAAATACAATGGTAAAATCACATGCCAAGAATTGCATTCATTAACATCTTTCTCAACGTCATTGCATGCCTTAAGTAATGACGCAAATACCAAGCTACTAGAGCAGTATTAGTCGACAAAATAAAAATCACGGCCTGTCTACTTTGCCTAAAATGTGTGACACACAAAACCCATTTTATCGTGCTCCTCCTGATCCGAGTATACGCTGGATACAAAAATTTAAAACATGCATTATATGTTCCAATGGTGCGCTACATAACAGACAGATTGAACCATTTGTGACATCATGCCCTGTCAGGGAGCACTTCCAAATAAAAGCCCTCAATGCAGCGATGTCAATTTCACCAAAATGCCAGTGGTAGCAGAAGTGACAACACACAACGCTTGACCTCTGATGACATCACGAAAGTGCTGTCATTTGACAGCACCCCAAAGTGACATCACGGGGAGCAATCAAACACGACCTTTTACCCCTTGACAAAACAGGAAGTGGCATCACATAGCATTGTTCTTAAGTACACTACGAAAAATACGTTTACGATATCACTGTAATGTGATATACATTTCATACAAGAATGGATCACCATATGTATCGTTAATATCAGTTTGTATAGGTCCATATTACCAAATTACTGTGAATGCAAGCAGACGTCCAAGGCCAAATGATCACGATGTGTTATTATATAGCACTTAGCTTAAGAGCTTTATATAGAACAAATATACATAAATTATCACCCAAACTGTGTTGGTACTCATTTATCAACCTCAGAAGGCTGAATGGCTGAGTTGGTCTTACCGGGATTCGAACCTGCAGATCACACACACATTGCAGCAGCAAGTGCTCAATCCACTGAGCTATCTTACCAGCTCTAGCTATTTTAAAGGCTTTAATAAAATGAGCAATTACTTGCCTGAGTGTTCTCAATGTCAGAAAGCAAATAACACTCTGTAGTGGATACCATTAAACTGGTAACGGAGATTTAACAGGAGGCCAGTTCATCTGCAGTCTGGTGCAAAGTTGGCCACATGTCAAGCCTGCATGGATCTACTTTTCAGGCTTCAGAGGATGGCAAAACGCATACCATTGGGAGGGTTCATAACTGTGTATTGATGAATTTAGAGTAGCACAGGGAAAGCAGTGCACTCACACGGCATCCCGTACTCTGGGCACTCGTTACCTCATACATGCAAACACACATCCTGAACAGCATGCCATGGAGATAGGAAAGATAGACACATTACAACAAAGCATTAATTGTGTCACATTGAAATCAAGGGCCACTTTATGTGCTATGGTAAAACATTTCTACACTGCAAACAAGCTTTTAGGCATAAGGATTTTGTCAAGTGAACGAGGACACCGTGATGGAATATCTTGTGATGATGGTAACAGAGACAACAGCAGAAGAAAAACATGCTATAACTGCAACTCGCGAAAAAAGCAAAATACATAGGGCCTCATTACGACCCAGGCGGTAATCTTTTGCATTACCGCCATGGCGTAATGAGCGTTTACGCCGTGGGCCGATGGCGTAAAGAGCGCCACATTACGACCCATCGCGCACGAGCATTACGCCATGGCGGTAATGCAATTAACGCCATGGCGGAAAAGGCCCCTACCGGCATTGTAAAGCGAGCAAGGTGCACTTCCGCCACCTTAAGTAGCGGCCACCGTAATTAGCGGCCACCGTAAGTATCGGCCACCGTAATTTGCGGCGGCCGTAAAAAGCAGAACCGGAAATAGCGTCATCGCGCCGGAACGGGAAACAGCACGTCGGCCATCTTTAAAAACACAATCCATTGCCATCCTACCGAACAACACCAGATCCAACCCTGACACCTGTCCCAACCAATCACCCACCCATCCAAGTGCCCGAAAATGCCTAAAGTTGTAAAGAAGGCATGTGACCGCCAGCGCCAGGAGAGATTCAGCCGGGAGGAACTCTGCATGCTTGCGGAGACCCTGCAAGACAACGCAGGTGTCGTTTTCTCCCCGGAAATGACCAGGACAGTGATAGCGAAGAAGAAGGCCATCTGGGCCCTGGTGGCCGAGCGCGTCAGCGCGGTGGGGACCGTACCCCGCACCCCACAGCAGTGCAGGAAGCGCTGGGATGACCTACGCATACGGGTCAGAGCCGTCATCTCTGCAAACTGCAACCTTGCCCTGGGTACCGGTGGAGGGTCGGAATCCCCACTAAAACTCCAACCGTGGGAGGAGATCTGTGCAACCACGATTGGCATGGAATCCATTGAAGGCGTCGGAGGGATGGAAAGGGGAGCTCCGACATCAGGCGATGAAGGTAGGTGCCCCAAACAAGACATGCCATAGTCACTGCAGTCCATTCATGTGTAGCACAAGGTTGCCCTACAGTGTAAATGCAACACATTTCAACACTCCCCATAGCCACATGCGAGCACCACCCTGTATACACTGCTGGCACCCGCATACCTGCATCCACATTCCACACTAAAAGGAGACAACCTGCATGGCCCTGCCTGAAATCTGCCTCATCTACTGACCAGAATAATGTCAATCATTGTCATTCCAAAGTCCGCAGACCCATCAATAACGCCCTCCCTCCTTTGCTCCACCACAGGCACAGATTCACACCCCGAGGACCAGGACACCCCTGCGACGAAAAGAGAGCCAAGAAGGCCATCAATACCGTCCCCGCACCCTCAACCTCAGCTGCAGTGAGGCAGACCCCACAACAAGCAGGACCCACTGCGAGCATACCCGACGTCCCACCAGCAAGCACCCCTGTAGGCAGCAGGCCAGCAGCAGCTGCTCCACCTCTACCGACATTGCCTGCCACAGAAGGCACCGGGTCAGCCGGCAGCAGCAACATCGGTGAGACAGCTGCAATAGCTGCATGTTCAGAAGCCCCACTGACCTACTACATTCCCCCTGTTTCTCAGACGCCAGCCCCCATGAGGATCACACACAGGGGCACACAGAGGTAGAGGAGTGGCCTTCCACCCCATGCCCAGTCCTCACTCCACAGGAGGGGAGCAGCCCCTCCATCACACCACCAGCACTGGCCATGGGCCAGCAGGGGCAGCAGTCCCTCGAGGACATCACAGAACGGCAGCAACAACTGTCCACGATGCTGACTGAGCATGCCGCGGAATGTGTGGGGGCTAGGGCAACCATTGAACAGGCCACAGAGACCCTAAGGGCCGAAGTAGCGCAGAGCACTGCCACCCTGAGGGATGCCATGCAGGCCATGTCCAGGGACATCTGTGCTGAACTTGCCGGCTTGCGTCGTGCGCTCACTGAGCTCACCCACACCCTACAGGACGTGCATGCACGGGGGCAGGCAGGGACATCCTCCACTGCCAGTTCTGCACAGAGCAGCCCCGTGCGACGTTCCGGACGTAACCTGCGCTCCACAGCCAGGGGTGCCCCGGGGGCCGGGAGAGGGGGCTTGTAACAGCCTGTGGCCACTGTCACAGGCATCTGTTGACACGACACCTACATGGGGTGTGTTGGGGTGTGCAGGGGGAGGTGGGGGGGGTGTGTTGGGGTGTGCAGGGGGGAGGTGGGGGGGTGTGTTGGGGTGTGCAGGGGGGAGGTGGGGGGGTGTGTTGGGGTGTGCAGGGGGGAGGTGGGGGTGTGCAGGGGGGAGGTGGGGGGGTGTGTTGGGGTGTGCAGGGGGAGGTGGGGGGGTGTGTTGGGGTGTGCAGGGGGGAGGTGGGGGGGTGTGTTGGGGTGTGCAGGGGGGAGGTGGGGGGGTGTGTTGGGGTGTGCAGGGGGAGGTGGGAGGGGGTGTGTCACGACGTTTCATAGTTTGAATACACTTTTTTCTTTCCGAAAAAGAAATGTGTGGACATTTTCATTGCGTATGTGTGCTTTATTGGTGTACAGTCCACAGTGTGCATGTCCCAGAGCCACACAGTGCCCCAAGTGCAGTCACCATGTGATACACACCAGCCGTGTGTGCTAGAAGCAGTGGTCGATGATACTTTGGCGCATTGCACGCCCCTCCTGTGCATCGCCTCCTCCATGGGGTGCCGCCCCATCTGCACCCTCCTCATCCTCATCGTCAGGTGGTTGCAGTTCTGCGTCAGGGGGCAGGGGCACATTCCGTCTGACGCACATATTGTGTAGCATGACACATGCCATGACGATCTTTGCCACCTTCTCATGGCCATACAGGAGTGCCCCACCTGTTGGGTGTCCTGACCCACGTTTAAGCTATCCTGCTACAACATTTGGTGCTGTGGGCTTAGGAAATTCAAGATGGCGGAAAACCCACATGTGCGCCGAAATCCAGGAAAGCTGCGCAGTTTGTGCGCCCACCAAAATGGTTGCCTCACTTGCCACCCACCAGTGCGAGAATGAAAGGCCGGGTTGCCATGAGGGAAATGGGTTGCCAAAGGAAAAACAGTAGCGCCGGTTAGCTTCAAAGCGCTTTAAAACCACCATTGGACTACCCGCACAGTAGTCTGAAACCATTGGGAATGGCAATGCTGATTGCCAAATGCAACCTAGAAGTGTGGGGAATTCATTTCTTAAATCCCAAAATTGAGTGCAGTACCAGTACTCACCACTATCCAAAAGCCGGCGTTTTAAAACCACTCTGTGTGTTTTTCTGAAGGCAAGCAAAATGCCTATTTCAAACCTTGCAACATGTGCAAAATATTCACTGAACACCAGCAGACATTTGGCAGAATGGAGTTTTGTGTGCCTACAAAATCTGGGAAATGAAGAGCCCAAAAACAATGCTTATAACAAAAATGCTATGGAGTCAGCAGCTTAAGCCTAACTGCAACTGGATTTAAAACCACCAAAATCGAAAATGTTAAATTAAATGAGTGACCTATGTTTGGTGTCACATGCCTTTGTAACTGTTGAAATGTCATAGTTTTGCACTTAGAATCAGCATTCTAGCTGCATGTGTAAAATTACAAGTTATTTTAAAAGCAACAAAAAGTTAGCTGAAGGTCTGGCTTAAGGAACTTGATTTTGCCTAGCAACGGATCCCATCAGCAGTGAAACTTGAGTCACCACTGTGTTCCCAGGCCAACCTTCCTTTTGCTGCCCAGGCTAAGGATATGCCATCTATCTGATAATTGAATTATCTGTGCTCTGCAAGAGGGTGAACAAAGCCCTCTTCACTCAGGCAAAGGTTTTTATTACCGCAGTCGTAAATTGTAGCTTCCTCTTGGCAGGAGCTGGGAGGAGCACTGCCTGTGAGAGCAAGCTGGCTTGGCAGAACTGGAAAGAACCAGAAATTCAACCTTGTGCTGAGGGTAAACCACACCCCTTTGGAGCCAGAACATAACTTTAAAAAGATGAATAACTCATAGAGCGGACATGTGAAAATTTTATAAATGATACCATAATTCTTGTGATTTTTCTGCCCACAGTTTAAGACGTGGTAGGAACCGGTGGTATGTTCAGGGGGGTTTTAGCGGAAAAGTGGATATTACTCTAAATGTGTGCATGTTAAAAATCTGAAACTTCATCAGTTAATGTCCCTACCCCCTGCACACATGTATGTAAAGTTGGGTCCATGTCGGAAATTGAAAAAGCAGTTAAAAAGTGAAATATGTGCCAGTTCTGAATGCAAGCTCCCAGGAAGAGCAGAGTTTGAACAGGGGATACCTCCTGTAATGCATGATGGGTGCATATGATTTTAAAACAATATGTACCTCTGCAAATATGTATTTGTTTCAAATCTAGATTTGTGTGTAAGTTGACAGGAGGAGTGGACTTTCTGCAGGCTGTAAAATGACATCAATCTGACTCACAGTTCAGTTTGCCAATCAAGCGGAGGAATGGAAGTTTGACCAATTAGAAGCTGAGAGAGAGGTAGGGTCAGTGATGCTAGAACACACCCACATTCTAAACACATAAAAGCAGACAGACAGGACAGATAGGGACTTTCCAAATCCATTTGCAGCGGGACGCTCTGCCGGAAAAATCCATACTTACCTCCATCAACCTCCAGAAAGCCAAACTAGAGACTTCAATCTATCCAGAACTAAGAGACCAGACCAGAGGGAGAAAGCAGTGCTGTGCCCAGAGAGTGACCAGAGCCCAGTCTAAAACCCTGACCAGATCCATGGCGAGGCCCATTTCACCCAAGAATATAGTGTGAGTACCTAGAAAACTGTGCAGAACCAATCTCCTAGTTAAAATCATATAATTCAATCTATTTAACCTAAGTAGAACTGCCTCCTAACTGTCACCTGTCATTTTAGCTGCAAAAGCTGCACGTGTCTTTTTGAACTTTAAAATTTCGAATCTGAAAAACGACCTTTATTCAATCGTTCATATCTCCGCAACCGTTTGTGCTAGAGACTTGCAATAACTTTTATTTAAAAGCTTAGAATCGTAGCTTTGAATCGCACCAAGAACCGCATTCCTACCCCTTATAGTTTTACCGCAATCGCGGAACACGCATCCGCGAATTTTACCGCGATTTGCAATTTCTTCACATGTAAAAACTGCTGCTGCTTGCCTTCCATTTGCCAGAAATTCGTTTGACCTGCTAACTATCCCTGCATCATTGCTAGTGTGAGCCTGGACTAATATTAACTAGATACCACTCACCCTGAACCTCTGTAAGGGAATTAAAAGCGCTTAGCATATTTCTCATCCATTGCTAGCACATATCAAAGCATTTGGGCCTGTGTTTTCAAAACTCCTATCTGTTTTCTGTTGTCTAAGCTTGCTGGATTGAACTGATTACATTGATTGCATTTCTGAGAACTGTGTGCTTTCCTCCCATTCCCTTGCATTGCATAAAGAGGGGGGGAGTGAATAGCCAGAGAAAAGTGATTACATTGTTTGGTTGAAATCATATTGAGTATTTTCTGTACTGCATTCATTGAATATTGCATCCACCTGAGCTTACATAAAGCATCCTCTACCACATTATACTTTTGTTCCTATTTACCAGTGTGTTACCTTATCCATTCATGTCAACTCATTAGTGATTATAAGAAGAGTGCTAGTGCCAGATTCTCCGTTGTTGATCTTTATCATATCAGATTAAGTGTGCTATTCAATTATTAATTTATTATAAAGTGGGATATATATACCTATTGTTTAAATTATCAAATAAACCTTTTAACTTGCAAAACAGAACTACTTCTTGGCTCAGTGGGGTCAGGGGGATTCCAAGAGAGGGGTGTTATATAAGGGTAGTCATCCAGAACGCATGAACTGGACCTAAAGATATATCAATAAGGGTTTTCATTCAGTCTTCTAGACTAGGCGTTAACTTAGCTGTAGTGCTGAATTGAATCCTCTTACAAAGTGGGGGCTCGTCCGGGATTCTGGGTTAGAATACCACTTGTGCAGCTTAATACAGTGTGCTAACTGACGGGATACATACATCCAGTCGGATCACCACGCTGCATTACGCTGTGAAGCATTCCTCAAAAGGGACACTCCAAGAAAAGTTCTGTTCTGCAAAACTAAAATACTAACTTCTGTAAGTCAGGACAGAGACCAATCTCTAGAATGACGACCTTGGTAGATATGAAAATAGCCAGAGAGCACTTCTTACATAAGTTATTTGTGAGAGGTGAGTGGACTCACCAGGACCAAACAGTCTGGTTGCAGGCCATCATGCAACAGGTCACGGAAACAGGGTCAGATATATATAGAGATCAGGGTCCATTACACGTGGCCCTGAGTGAACTATATATGGCTCCTAAGGCCAAAGATGAGCACGACAAGATTGTTAGGATAGCGGCATATTTATATTTATACATGGGAGCCATACAGAATAAATGTGCTGAAGGCCATGATCTGGCAAAAAGGCAACAGATGGCGTTAGAGAAGGCCCAATCTGATCTGGACTCTTCTGAGCAAAGGCTGCACAGAAGCCAGGAGTCAGAAAATGAGACCAGACAGTACATCACTAAAATAAAGGAGGATATGGATGTGCTGCAAAAGGAAAAGTCAGAACAGGATACCAGATTTCTGGCCTTGCAGAAGGAACACCAAGAAGGTTTGGACTCCCTACTGCAAAGCCAGAAAAAGCTGGAGCAACAGCTAGACTTCAATAGGGCATGTGCTGAGCAGGTAGTCACCCTGCAAGGCCACCTAGATAGAGTGAAGGAGGAGAGCAATAAACTGATTCTGAAAGACCTGGATACCCAGGCAGAGTTTGATCAGGAGCGCCAGAAAGCTGGTGCCTTCCAAAGGCAAAGGGACGACCTGGCGGCACAAATGCAGGCTCTTAGTCAGGAAAGAGACGCCTTAGGCCAGGAAGTCTGCCATTTAAAAAGAAAAATGGAAGAAAATCACCTGGCCCACCAGGGGCTGGGTGATCTCCAAAAAGAAAACCAGAACTTGGTAGAGCACACCAGAAGGGTGGAAGATGCTCTAGCAAGAAAGGAGCAGGCCAATAGGGACATTGCCCAGGAGGTAAACCTCCTGCAGCAAAGACTGGCCCAGTTCTCCAGGACCAACCAGGAAGCACAGAGGGAGAATGAGGCCCTCTGTCAACACAATGATAGGCTCCAGCAACAGGTAGCGATGCAGGAGAAACTGATAGAGTCGAGTAAGGCCTTAACAGAGGAACTGAAAGCACAAATGCAGGCTCTTGCATTGCAACAGGGAGCAGGGGCGGATAGAGATGAGGTCCGCTGGGAAAGAGAGATTCCTGACCATAACCGCAGGAGCCCTAACACCAGGGGCCTTCATCTCCCCCAGTCCCTGGACTCTACCATCCCCATGTCCCCTGGCGCACATGAGCACAGGGCCACAGGGATGGCAGATTACTATCCAGCCAGAAGCATGGGGCTCATAGGCCAGTACCATCCAGGAATGGAGGGGTGGGCATCCGGGTATGGGCACCCAAGTACAATACAGTTCAGTGGGGAACCCCAGGAGAGTAGGCCCATTAAGGGCATCCTGAAAACCTCTGCCCAGTTAGGTCAGTGGAGGGGGTACCCATCAAATCCTGGCAGCAAGGAGGAATCTGAAGACTCCTCTGAACTGCGCAGGACACAGGAGACCAGGTCCCCACAGTCTGCCAGCCATTCCCAGGCTCGCAGAATCCGGGAAAACCTGGAAGAACAGACGGGAACCTCTGGGAGCAGTGCCTCTGAGTCCGAGGAAGAATGGACAAGGGTTACCCGAACCAAAAAGGCCAATAAGGCAAAAAGGGCCTTGCTTAAGGACCCCTTCAAGCAGATTAAGGCGATCAGGAGCGTCATCACGCCTTACCATAAGAACGCTAAGTATTCTGTTTGGGAGCACTTAGAGTTGTTTGAACAAATGATGGAGACTTTCCATTTGAAGGACAGCCAAAGCTGTATTCAATATGTAAAGTGGACATTCTCCCCGGAATACTCCAGTTTCTTTGCGGGGCTGGAGGACCAAAATCATTTAAGATGGTCCACATATAAGGCGGCCATCCTGAAACATTTTTCTGTTCACAGAAATCCTCAAGAGGCTCGCAAGGCGGCCTACAATTTGCAATGTGGGGAGGATCAGGCCCCACGAGAATTTGTGCAGGAGTTAAAGCGTGCGTTTGCGCAAACCACCAGAAGGGTGCGCACAGATAGTAGAGAGTTTGTCAATACATTTTTCCATGCCTTGCCCAAATATATAATGACCCAGCTCGTGAGAGATTTTCATGAGAAAAGATCTTTAGACTGGGTCATTGAACAGGCTACCCGGATCTATGAGGTGCAGAAGCCCATAGAAAATAAAAGCAATGCCCAGAAAAACCCCAAAGCCAACAGCACCCCTGCTGCTGTCAAGGTGGCAGAGGTAAAGGTCACCCCCGTTTTGGATCTGGAGATGGGGGGGCCTAAAAACCTACCTGCACCTAATAATGCTAGGCCCAGAAGGTCCTCGGGCCAGTCACAGACAGGGAGCCAGGGAGGCAGCCCCACAAATGGGGTCCCTCGCTCTCCTGACTATGTAAGTCCTCGCTACAAAGGTAACAGACCCATCCTGGGTTATGTGTGGACTCCTCCAGCCCAAGGGGGGGGATCCAGACAAGCACCTAACCCAGGGAACTTCCCTCCAAACTTCCCACAGGAGGGCAGAAATTTACCAAACCCTGGGCAGAACTTTTTCCCCAGATATCCACCCGACTTTCAGCCCCAAAACCATCCATCCTTCTTTCCCCAATTCCCTGAGCCCAGACCACTGAATCCGGGAGAGGGGAGGCCAAGGGTGGAGGGGTACCCAAATCTTCCCAACCCGGGGTATTACCAGAGGAGGGATAGCTACCCTTCCCGGGATCAGCCCAGGGGAGAAAACAGGGCCCCGTATCAGCCTGAGCGGGTTTCCCAGTTAGAGCGCCAGGTTCAAAACATGGCGCGGGATATGGGTGACATACTGAGGGCTCAGCAGAACCCTCAGATCAGCATGCCGGCGCAGAAGGCACCCAACTCTGGACCTGGTGCTCCAGAACAATGACGGGGGCAGCACCCCGATAACTCACCGGTTCCCAGGGAGGAGGCACAAGGGGAAGGGGGGTGTAAAGCCTTGGAGGAAGCTTCCTTCCTCACTTGTAAACAGCCCCTAGAAACCCAGGAACCGGAAACAAAATCTCTTGCCCCTGAAAGTCTGCCTCCTAAGGAGCAGAGGGGGGGTAGGAGAAACAAAAGACCCAAACAGACTCAGTTTGGGGAGGAGGTACAGATCTTCCAATTTGAGGGAGAGGGATCCACAGAGGATCCTGGGAAAAGGATCTTCTCCTTCAGAGAGGGGGGAACTCCTCCCAAAGAAAAATGGGTCCCTAGGGATGCAAATCTAGACTGGGGAGATGTGGAGACTGAGCTACCGCCGCCCACCATCTCATCCCAGAACCAACAGCAAGAAAATCCCCTGGTTCAAACCCATCCTGGTGACTGCCTCCAAAAAGGGGGGGGCGGCCCAGAACCGGAACCAGGGGAACCCACAATGGCTCTGATCTCCAGTTGCCAACTTTTTCTTTCAGATTCCCAAGGCTCTCCACAGAATTCTGCCCAAAATTCTTCTCTCGCGATGTCCAAAACCAGAAAATTAGCCCACCAGTTGTCCAAAAATGTACATTATCTGTGCCCCCTTGAGGAGAAGGAGGGAAGATATTATGCCCCGGTACAAGTACAGGGGCAGGGTACAATCTCGGCACTGGTGGACACTGGATCTCAAGCTACCCTTCTGTCCAGAAGGGCCTTTGACGAACTGAATGCAGGAAGGGGAGAGAATTACCAAATTCCTCTCACCTCTCTTCCTGGACAACTGCAGAACTTTGACGGGAAGGAAATTCCCGTTGAGGGGACTGCAGACTTGGACATTAAGATCGGGCGACACAAGTTGAAACACCCGGTCATAGTTGTGACCCCGGAGGGCACCCCTTGTTTACTAGGGAATGACCTCCTGAGAAGGTTGTCACCCCTAATAGATTGTGTAAACAAGGTCCTCTGGACCCAGACTAGCCGACCAATAAAATTGAAACAGAGTGTCAACCATGTTAGTTTAAACGGCACATGCCACATGGTTGAACAAAAATCTGACCAAGTAGAATTTCACTTCCAGAACAACCAGATTCCAGACGTGACAGTAATAGCAGTAGGACAACAGACTGGTGATGGGGGGTCCTCTCTATTTCTGAAAATCAACCTTCCTTCCAGTCTAAAGTGGTATTCCACGCTGGAAGGAAACACTCTGAAATTCTATACTAATCCACAATCTGAAACTCCCACTCCTATAGTCCAGAAGGAGGTGAAATCAGCTCAGAGCCTGGCTGATATTCAGCAAATTGGAGAGCAGTTGTTCATCCCTGTTCAGTTAAATGATGGGAAGGACTCTGTTCTCGCTCGAGTGTGTGTGAACAACGGTAAGAGCTTCATCAGTGAAGCCATGTTCCGCCAACTCCCAAAAGATCCAGCCATTCCCACCTTCAAACTGATAGACAAATGGGAAATGGACCTGGAAGCACCTAATTCCAAACATCTCCTGCCAAGCAGGTGTATGCTCAAAATCTCCATTGGCAACAAGAGCATAGTCCACAATTGTTGGGTCGTGCGAGACGTCCCTGCCGCCTTTTACTTAGGCAGTGACATTCTCAATCGCTTCGCCATTAGTTTGGACCTAATAAACTTCAAAGCTTGGTCCCGATTAGCGGATAATCCTATGGGCTTTGATGATCCAGAAAAAGCATTTAGGTCAGCTCAATTGCTACCTTATGCAGTTGAAATTCAGGTTAAAGAGGAAGTCACCATCCCAGAAAGGACCCGACAATTCTCCCTGGAAGTGAAAGTTAAAAGGGGACAAGAGTTGAAAAACCCTGATGCCTACATACATCTAAATGCTTCTCTCCAACAGCAAGGGTTAGGGGTAAACCCAACTCCATTAGTCAACATAGAACATGACACCATTCCAATAGAGGTGGATAACAGCGACTTAAAGAGTATTACTCTAGCCGCAGGCACCATTATTGGAATGGCGGTTGATGACCGACATTTCTCCATTGATCTTGTAAATGAACTGTTAGGACCAATCCCCAAGGACTGTGTTGACAGTGACAGTGAGGACAATACAACACCAGACAGGATCTTTACCCGGCATGGGGGGAACTTCCTGGTGTACACTTCCTGCCCCTATGGTAAGGAAGATGTGATTTGTGACTTCAGGAGGGATGAGGTGATTTTCCAGGTCCATGAGGGCTGCCTTTCCCACCTGAAGCCTCCGGTCCAAATCAGCACTCTGACCAGGGACTTCTCCACCCAGCTGGAGGAGGCCGCTGAAATAGCCAAACCAGAAGTCTTTCCAGGCTTCAGGCAGATGGTGGAAGAGAGAGTCAACCTAGCTGATGCCTGTGTGACTCTGGAACAAAAGCAAAAGTTGAAACAAGTTTTCTTGGATTTCCAAGATCTCTTTGCGGTAGACTCATATGACTGTGGTCGCACTGACATCCACACAACAACAATCCCCACGGACCCTGGCATGACTCCTGTGTTTGTGAAGCAATATCGCTTGCCTCTCGCATCAATGGAGTCCCTTACCGAAATAATTAAGAACCTTGAGTCCCGGGGAATAATCCGTCCCGTCCACAGCACCTTCAATAATCCGGTGCTGGGAATATTGAAGCCAAACGGCCAGTGGAGACTCTGCGCCGACCTCAGGGAGCTCAACAAACGGGTCCATACTTCCCGATGGCCTCTGCCCTACATTGACCAAGGGCTGGCCCAGATCCAGGGGTCACAGGTATTCACTGCAATAGACCTGACCAATGGGTACTGGACCGTGCCTGTCAGTAGGGAGGACCAATACAAACTGGCTTTTACCTTTGGGGGCCAGCAGTACACATGGACCCGGACTCCCTTCGGATACCTCAACTCCGGCAATGAATTCAACATTTTTCTACACAAGGCCATGCCCGACTTGGGTGCAAGGGGTAACCTGGCTTATGTAGATGATGTCCTCATCAAAAGCTCAACTGTTGAGGAACACATAGCGGAGATCCGTTATGTTCTGACACAGTTGAGGGCCGCCGGAGCAAAACTTTCCTTTCAGAAAGCACAGTGGTGTAGAACCCGTGTTAATTTCTTGGGGCATGAGATTACTCCTCAGGGTCTCTGTCCCCAGGAAAAGAAAGTGGAAGCACTTCAGAAACTGAAAGACCCCACAACTCTGCGGGAACTAAGGAGCCTCCTTGGACTGACTAATTACAGCAGAAAGTTCATTGAGGGCTACGCAGAGATCACCAGACCCCTGATTCATCTCCTGAAGGGGGGGGTCAAGTGGGAATGGGGTCCAGAACAATCCGAGGCAGTAAGACAACTCAAAAGAAGCCTCTCACAAGCGCCTTGCCTAGCTTACCCGGTCAGAAACAAGGAGTTCTTCCTGGAGACAGGGTTCTCTAATACGTGCTTGACGGCAGTATTATATCAAAAGCATGACAAGGTCAATAAAGTAATCTCCTATGCGAGCAAAACTTTATCCTCTGTGGAGGAAAAATTCAACGATTGTGAGAAGGCACTCCTGGCAACGGTGTGGGCATTGAAGAATTACCGCCCGTTTATCCAGGGGGAACACATCATAGTGGAGACTCCACACCAGCCTCTGCAATATCTCCAAAGTGACAGAATCCGGGCCGGAAATGTGAGTAATTCCCGAATTACTTCCTGGATTCTGTCAATGCAAGGCTTTCCTGTGGAGGTCAGATATGGCCAAAACAAGAAGAGTCCACTCGCGCAAGGTCTGGCTGACTTGCATGATTGTGCCAGAGAAAACTGTCTCGAGGACGAAAGTCTAAAAATAAAGGACAACATGGAGGCATACCTTAATTCCCCCCACAAAGTCTTTGAAGAGGACAAGTGTGAGGGAATGCCCACTGTGTATGTGGATGGATGCTCTTACCATGTTGACAACAACGGGGAGAAAGAACTGGTGGCTGGCGTAGGGAATGCATGGGTGAATGAGTCCCCAGAACCCTCCGCTGGATACAAAATTGGTCCCCGAAGTA
The DNA here is from genome assembly GCF_040938575.1 of Ambystoma mexicanum. Lineage (NCBI taxonomy): Eukaryota > Metazoa > Chordata > Amphibia > Caudata > Ambystomatidae > Ambystoma > Ambystoma mexicanum. The sequence continues at coordinate 746,690,282 of NC_090928.1, forward strand.
GTCAGGTGGCAGAATTGATGGCTGTGCATCAGGCCATCCTCACTGCTATCCAGCATCAACTCCACGAACTGGTCATGATCACAGATTCGGATTATGTACGGAACGGGTTCGTGGAGCACCTGGTTAATTGGAAAACCAGAGGCATGTTATGTGCTAACAACAAACCCTTGAAACATGGGAAGTTGATCCAAAACATTGATGATCTGGTCACCTCGAATGAGATGACCATCTATTGGAAGAAGATCAAGGGTCATTCCAAAGTAGAGGGACCAGACAAAACTGGAAATGACTTAGCTGATCAGCTGGCCAAAACCGGGGCCATCCAAGGGGATCTAATTGAGATTGAGTCCCTGTTGGGGGAAATCCAGGTCACTGCCATCACTAGGTCCCAGACAAATGCTCACAACGACCTCTCAATTGCACAATGGAGTAAGGAGACCCCTGATGCTGATTTGATTACTGCTCAGAAGGGGGATCCAATAATTGGTAAATTTTACCAGCACCTTGAGGACCCTGAGAACTTTCCCCTGACGGATACCGATTACATTGGGAAAGAGGACCTAAGAGTGTTGATGAAATGTCCCAAAATGTTCCGGATCCAAGACGGTTTGTTGGTAAGGAAATCCAAAGCTGGCCACGATCAGTGGGTGGTTCCTACCTCATTCCGAAGCCTGATGTTAAGTCACGCCCATGATGCGGCCACCGCCGGTCATAGGGGGTTTCACACAACATTGGAAATCTTAAGAGAGGTTGCATACTGGCCACACATGGGGCAGGACCTCGACCAATACTTGAAGGGGTGTCTTGTGTGTGCACAATTTCAGCCATCATCCCTCACGCACCGGGCGCCTTTACAAAAGAGGGGAATGACACTGCCATGGTCAGATTTACAAATCGACTTCGTAGGCCCCGTGATTCGCTCGGCTAGGGGGAATAAGTACATGTTGACCGTCACATGCTTGTTTACCAAGTGGGTGGAATGTCTCCCAGCCCCAAATTGCAAGGCAGAAACTGCAGCTGCCTTGATGATTAACCACATCTTTTCCCGTTTTGGTCTACCTCAAAGGATTGAGTCAGACAGAGGTAGCCACTTCACCAGTGAGGTAATGACAAAGATGTGGGAGATACTGGGGGTCAAGAGAAAGCTGCATATTGCTTACCGGCCAGCTTCTTCTGGGGCAGTAGAGAGATATAACCGGACAATTGTGAGCATATTAAAGAAGTTTGTGGCAGATTCTGGGCCAAGTTGGGATATCCGATTACCTCTGGTCCTAATGGCCATCAGATCTACCCCTTCATCTGCAACCAAAATGTCACCATTTGAGTTGATGACGGGGCGCAAGATGGTGCTTCCTCAGCATTTGCTCTATAGGACCCAAGAGCAGACACTGATAAATGCCTCCACTACTCATGAGTATGTGGAGAATTTAAGGAAACACCTTCAACATGCTTTTGCTTATGCTCAGCGGAATCTAGAAAGATCGGCTGATAGCATGAAGACCCATTATGACCTGAAAACTTCCAGGAAGGAATATCAGGTGGGAGACCGGGTCTATCTATACAACTTCCAAAGGAACCAGGCCAAGCAGCGCAAATTTTTGCCTACATGGAAGGGACCCTTTGAGATCGTCGATAAGATCTCCCCTGTGGCCTACAAGATCCGCATCCCCAAAGGCGGTTCGGCAGAGGGGGAAGACAAGTGGGTCCACATAAACCAGTTGAAATGTTGCCATCCCAGGCACACTCTGCAACAACTGGAGGAATCCTCTGGAATCCTAGCGGGTACTGTCTCAGACTAATTCAGTTCCAATCATAAAACATACCACATCTAGTCTCTAAAATATTGTGATTGTATGAAACTGTCTCTTAGTCATACTGTTTTTATTAAAATAAGAATGTAATGTTTTGTTATGATAAAATGCATATGCTGCCCCACTATCTCAACAGTGGTGGAAAAAATCGCCTATGAGTAGATATTGCCGCTTTTGCTTTATCATCCTAGGAGAGATGAAACCATGAAGGATGACCAAGAAGGACGATTCGGAGACCGGGAACGGAGATCCAATGGGCCCAGTGGACCGCCCAATACTCCCATCAGGACCGGCGAGGAGAACCGATCGATCAGTACCGGATGGAGAAGAAGATGCTGAACTGTGCCATCTACAGAAGAGGAAGAAGATTATGCGGACAGACCGGTGCATGGGTCAAAACCCTTGTGCACGCGACTCCCCATCGACTCAAATTCGAAGTGCAGTCGCGTGGGGGGGACTTGTTGGGTGTCCTGACCCACGTTTAAGCTATCCTGCTACAACATTTGGTGCTGTGGGCTTAGGAAATTCAAGATGGCGGAAAACCCACATGTGCGCCGAAATCCAGGAAAGCTGCGCAGTTTGTGCGCCCACCAAAATGGTTGCCTCACTTGCCACCCACCAGTGCGAGAATGAAAGGCCGGGTTGCCATGAGGGAAATGGGTTGCCAAAGGAAAAACAGTAGCGCCGGTTAGCTTCAAAGCGCTTTAAAACCACCATTGGACTACCCGCACAGTAGTCTGAAACCATTGGGAATGGCAATGCTGATTGCCAAATGCAACCTAGAAGTGTGGGGAATTCATTTCTTAAATCCCAAAATTGAGTGCAGTACCAGTACTCACCACTATCCAAAAGCCGGCGTTTTAAAACCACTCTGTGTGTTTTTCTGAAGGCAAGCAAAATGCCTATTTCAAACCTTGCAACATGTGCAAAATATTCACTGAACACCAGCAGACATTTGGCAGAATGGAGTTTTGTGTGCCTACAAAATCTGGGAAATGAAGAGCCCAAAAACAATGCTTATAACAAAAATGCTATGGAGTCAGCAGCTTAAGCCTAACTGCAACTGGATTTAAAACCACCAAAATCGAAAATGTTAAATTAAATGAGTGACCTATGTTTGGTGTCACATGCCTTTGTAACTGTTGAAATGTCATAGTTTTGCACTTAGAATCAGCATTCTAGCTGCATGTGTAAAATTACAAGTTATTTTAAAAGCAACAAAAAGTTAGCTGAAGGTCTGGCTTAAGGAACTTGATTTTGCCTAGCAACGGATCCCATCAACAGTGAAACTTGAGTCACCACTGTGTTCCCAGGCCAACCTTCCTTTTGCTGCCCAGGCTAAGGATATGCCATCTATCTGATAATTGAATTATCTGTGCTCTGCAAGAGGGTGAACAAAGCCCTCTTCACTCAGGCAAAGGTTTTTATTACCGCAGTCGTAAATTGTAGCTTCCTCTTGGCAGGAGCTGGGAGGAGCACTGCCTGTGAGAGCAAGCTGGCTTGGCAGAACTGGAAGGAACCAGAAATTCAACCTTGTGCTGAGGGTAAACCACACCCCTTTGGAGCCAGAACATAACTTTAAAAAGATGAATAACTCATAGAGCGGACATGTGAAAATTTTATAAATGATACCATAATTCTTGTGATTTTTCTGCCCACAGTTTAAGACGTGGTAGGAACCGGTGGTATGTTCAGGGGGGTTTTAGCGGAAAAGTGGATATTACTCTAAATGTGTGCATGTTAAAAATCTGAAACTTCATCAGTTAATGTCCCTACCCCCTGCACACATGTATGTAAAGTTGGGTCCATGTCGGAAATTGAAAAAGCAGTTAAAAAGTGAAATATGTGCCAGTTCTGAATGCAAGCTCCCAGGAAGAGCAGAGTTTGAACAGGGGATACCTCCTGTAATGCATGATGGGTGCATATGATTTTAAAACAATATGTACCTCTGCAAATATGTATTTGTTTCAAATCTAGATTTGTGTGTAAGTTGACAGGAGGAGTGGACTTTCTGCAGGCTGTAAAATGACATCAATCTGACTCACAGTTCAGTTTGCCAATCAAGCGGAGGAATGGAAGTTTGACCAATTAGAAGCTGAGAGAGAGGTAGGGTCAGTGATGCTAGAACACACCCACATTCTAAACACATAAAAGCAGACAGACAGGACAGATAGGGACTTTCCAAATCCATTTGCAGCGGGACGCTCTGCCGGAAAAATCCATACTTACCTCCATCAACCTCCAGAAAGCCAAACTAGAGACTTCAATCTATCCAGAACTAAGAGACCAGACCAGAGGGAGAAAGCAGTGCTGTGCCCAGAGAGTGACCAGAGCCCAGTCTAAAACCCTGACCAGATCCATGGCGAGGCCCATTTCACCCAAGAATATAGTGTGAGTACCTAGAAAACTGTGCAGAACCAATCTCCTAGTTAAAATCATATAATTCAATCTATTTAACCTAAGTAGAACTGCCTCCTAACTGTCACCTGTCATTTTAGCTGCAAAAGCTGCACGTGTCTTTTTGAACTTTAAAATTTCGAATCTGAAAAACGACCTTTATTCAATCGTTCATATCTCCGCAACCGTTTGTGCTAGAGACTTGCAATAACTTTTATTTAAAAGCTTAGAATCGTAGCTTTGAATCGCACCAAGAACCGCATTCCTACCCCTTATAGTTTTACCGCAATCGCGGAACACGCATCCGCGAATTTTACCGCGATTTGCAATTTCTTCACATGTAAAAACTGCTGCTGCTTGCCTTCCATTTGCCAGAAATTCGTTTGACCTGCTAACTATCCCTGCATCATTGCTAGTGTGAGCCTGGACTAATATTAACTAGATACCACTCACCCTGAACCTCTGTAAGGGAATTAAAAGCGCTTAGCATATTTCTCATCCATTGCTAGCACATATCAAAGCATTTGGGCCTGTGTTTTCAAAACTCCTATCTGTTTTCTGTTGTCTAAGCTTGCTGGATTGAACTGATTACATTGATTGCATTTCTGAGAACTGTGTGCTTTCCTCCCATTCCCTTGCATTGCATAAAGAGGGGGGGAGTGAATAGCCAGAGAAAAGTGATTACATTGTTTGGTTGAAATCATATTGAGTATTTTCTGTACTGCATTCATTGAATATTGCATCCACCTGAGCTTACATAAAGCATCCTCTACCACATTATACTTTTGTTCCTATTTACCAGTGTGTTACCTTATCCATTCATGTCAACTCATTAGTGATTATAAGAAGAGTGCTAGTGCCAGATTCTCCGTTGTTGATCTTTATCATATCAGATTAAGTGTGCTATTCAATTATTAATTTATTATAAAGTGGGATATATATACCTATTGTTTAAATTATCAAATAAACCTTTTAACTTGCAAAACAGAACTACTTCTTGGCTCAGTGGGGTCAGGGGGATTCCAAGAGAGGGGTGTTATATAAGGGTAGTCATCCAGAACGCATGAACTGGACCTAAAGATATATCAATAAGGGTTTTCATTCAGTCTTCTAGACTAGGCGTTAACTTAGCTGTAGTGCTGAATTGAATCCTCTTACACACCAGACCTGCTGAGGCTTCGGAACCGTGCCTTCAATAGGCCGAATGTCTGCTCTATGACCACACGAGTACGTGTATGTGCACGGTTGAAGGCCTCCTCGTGCTGGTTCTGCGGGTTCCGGACTGGTGTAAGGAGCCACCTCTTCAGGGGATAGCCTGCATCACCTGTATGTAGGCGAGAATGTATGTGTCAGTCATGTTGTCTGATCAAGAACATGATGTTCCACCATGGCTTGCATCCAACTGTTACTTTGGCTCACTTCTACATGCACTAATTGATTCACACAATGCAACCAGTATATGCTCATGGCTCCCATGGCCTGTTTTGCATGCCATCACCCAATGTATGCAGAGGGGTTGTGTGCATTGTGAGTGCCCATCCTCTGTCTCCGTTCTCTGTGTTACTCACAGCCAGGTGGCGTATGCACCCCCCCCTTTCAGCCAGGTGGAGTATGCATCATCCCCCCCCTTTCAGCCAGGTGGAGTATGCATCTTCCCCACCCCTTTCAGCCAGGTGGAGTATGCATCACCCCCCCCCTTTCAGCCAGGCGGAGTATGCATCATCCCCCCCCTTTCAGCCAGGTGGAGTATGCATCACCACCCCCCCTTTCACCCAGGTGGAGTATGCATCGGTACGTCATTCACCTGCCCACTTCCATGACATTGGACTCACCGAGTAGCCGGGATCTTGGCCCTGCATGTCGCTCCATGTAGCGTGGTATTGTGGAGTTCCTCAGGACCATAGAATCATGGGTTGATCCGGGGAATCGGGCACAACAATGTGTGATGATCTTGTTGGAGTCACAGACCATTTGCACGTTGATTGAGTGGAACTGTTTCCGGTTGCGGTACGGTACCTCCATGGCACGTGGAACCACCAATTCCACATGGGTGCAGTCGATGGCACCAATGCAACCGGGTATGCCGGCTAGTGCATGGAAACCCACTTTGGTGTTTGCAATCTCCTGGCCAGTCCGTGGTAATGAGATGTGGTCGTCTGTGTGCTTGAGGAGGGCATCGAGCACTTGGATGAGTGTTCGTGAGAATAATGGTTGTGAAATGCCATGCAGGTGCCCCACTGTGTGCTGGTAGGTGCCTGTGGCCAGGAAGTGGAGTACAGACACTACCTTCAGTAGGGGGGGGTGGCGGTTGGAGTTTCGATCATGCTGACGATGTCGTTGTGTGTCATGTCTACGATGGCGGTGATGGTGTCCCTGTCCAAACGGTACAGGGTGTGGATCTGCTCAGCAGTGAGGTTGAATGGATTGGCTCTGATGCGTGGGATTGGGGGCTGCCTGCGTGGTGGCACTGGCTGTGCTGGTGGGGCTTGCTGGGCCTGCCTTGCCCTCCTTCTCCTCCTGCGTCTCCTCTGTGATGCCTGTTGTTGTTGTTGCTGATGTAGCACATGCATTGCTATCAGGTCCTCCAGCCCCAACATTGCTAGTCGTATTGGTATCATTGTGGAGTGTGACTGGGTGTGGGAAGGGGTGGGGTGTGCTCTTTTTGTACTTCCTGAGTCTGTATTGCCTTCACCTGTGCTGTTTCTGTGCACCTGTGGCAGCTGCATTCACTTAACATGGCCCTTTACGGTTGGTTCGCAATGGCGTTATTAGCACCATGGCGGTAAGGTACTTAACGGGCTGGGTGATGGCGTTAGGTGCATGTCCGCTTGGGTCGGCATTTGCGTACCTTACCGCCATGGCGCTAAGTACGGTGTGGGCGGTCGCGTGCGTGCACCCTTAGCGCAGTTAGCGGCAGCGTTAACTACGATGCCGCTAATGGCATCGTAGTTAATGGTCACGGGTCATGATCGGACCTGGCGGAAAACGATGGCGGTAACCATTTACCGCCATCGTTTTTCACTTAGCGCCAGGGTCGTAATGAGGCCCATAGTCCGAAATTGATGCTTATTCTACTCTAAACGCTTTTTGGAAGTTTTTGTCTGCATTGCGAATTTGAGGTGTTTAAGAACAGACTAAACCAGCAATCAGCATGGGAGACCACAGGGGTAGCAAGGGCGACCTCAGGGGTCACAGGTGCGACCCCTGGCGACCCCCAAATGACGCCCCTGCCTCAAAGGCAATAGGTTGAAAACTGCCCTCGTAATTAAGGCATGTTCACATTTAAATTTGCTCCACAACAGATAACCAGATAAACTGTCCGTGGACAAAATAACATATGAGCAATTACAAACGTGTTATAGCTCTATTTCTTCACGATCTATCTAGCTTCAACTGCAAATCAAGATTCTGTAAAACCATGTTGCTGTGGGACATAATAGTATTTGATGATTTAGTGAATCAATCAGCTGCATTTACGGTGTCCAAATGTCTTTTGGCATAAAAGATCCATGGGATCAGTAAATAGTTCACCTATAGTGCTAAAATGAGATTAAGTGGCAAGGCGAGAAAAGCACGCTTTAGCATTCAGCCTGTCTCTGAAATAATGTTTTACCGGCTAAATCACTATTTCGTGTTCAATGTATGACATGCCCCTGAGGCCGAATTCGGTAAAGCTTACTTACATTTGATTTTCTCCGACTTGAAGGCAATTTACCCGAGCTGCAGCCCACAGCCCCGTTCCATATTTAGCAACAGCGTTTGCCTTACATGAATAGTCTCAACATGGTTCTATGCTGAAATACCGAATTTAAAAAAAACGAGGCTGAAAACTTTTTCTTTCATCGAATTTCTAAAATGCCTTTTCTTTTTTTGCACTTTTTTTATTATTTTGAATGTGTGCGGAGACCCCGTAGTCCCCCCACCCCTGCCCAACCCCCATCTATTTTTATGAGGAAAGAAGGGAAAAAACGTCGCTTGAATACCCTCACCATGAGATCCAACGATGAGATTTATAAGATTGGCAAAACGCAACACCCTTCCATATGACATTTTGATCTTTTGACAGTTAATGTGGCTACCCGCATTAAACCTTGGCATAAATGTGAAGCGTATAACGTGCGCAAACCTCACCTGCTCTAAAAAGGACATTTATAACGTTTTCGACTAGATAGGCAAACCCTGATTGCCAATTTAGAGGCGCTTATGGTCCGATCCAAGATGGACAGAAACATTGCATAGGCCATCATTAAACAATGCAGCGATCTTGGGGTTTCTGCGAGCAGCACAGTATCACCCGCATAGATTAGGACAGGAAAGGCATACCGCCCCATCAGCGTTAGACTCTACCAAATGATTGTACAGATTTGTGCTCACAAATACAGATTGAAATCATTCAGTTGCCTTTCAGTATTAATTGTAGAAAAAATTGAAAAAAGCACAAATGCATCTCTCTTGATTCGGTCTCCAATCATGCCTTGATGGCAGTGGCTGTGATCAGTAACATAATCGGAGGAAGAAACATAAGTCAGTTTCCTTTTTAAATTGTTTAAATACCTGTAAATATGCTGTAGTGCTAAGGTCAGCAGCAACAAGAGGAGCAGCGATTCGTTTTTTGGTGAGTTTGGCCCTTGACTTGATGTGCAATAACCCAGCACTGTCAGCGTCCCATTACAGGCATCTAAATGCCAATTAATATGTTTTCAATACATGTAAAAAAATACTAGTCACAACATTTTTTTACAAAGCAAAAAATAAGTGTGGGTCAATACAGATAAAATGACCAACAGACAGAAATGGTAAAACAATAAATGAATAATATAAAAACGGGGGCCTGAATTCTAATGTAATATATCATCGCATTGGCACAGCCGAACACATTTCAGTAAGTTACAGAAACGAGAGAGCGATGTACGGTATCAATCACAATAACATACTGCAACATAACAGAACAGAGGCAGAATGCTTGCAAAACACACTGGGGGTCATTATGACCTTGGGTTACCCCCTTACTTGGTTCGAGGAACCCGGACCCGGTACATCCCCATTCCCATTCGAGCCCCCATAGGGCTCAATGGGAATGGGGAGGGAGCTAACAACGCAATGCGGCGGTGGGGGTTTAACGGGGCAGGCAGCTCTACCAGCCCTGTTAAACCCCTACCGCCAACCTCGTAATGACCCCCACTATGTTAAATAACAATGGGAGTTTAGCTGAAGGAAAATACTCACCAGTGAAATGGCCGCCGTCTTGTTCTTCTGTGCCACATTTGCAGGTGTGGGCTTGGTGGGGGCTTTGACATCAGGTCCTCTTTCTGCTCTGTGACTGGGAGGGGTCTAACCAACTCTAAATGATCAACCCATATTTAAACCCAGGAATGAGCTACAGCTGGGGAGATACGTGGAAGGAGTAGTAAAGGCAGAAGCAGTCCAGAGTTCTGAGTTTGCTGCAGAAGGAAGCGCACACGTTGAAGCCGATGCGGGAAGAGAAGGTGTGCATATAGCTGAGTGTGTGGAACAGGAAGCAGCATCATGGACGGGAATGTGAACAGAAGCCCAGCTGTATGGGAGACGTGCTCCAAACACGACGTGTGTTGCTTCTATGTGCAGGATGACGCAGAGGCCCAACGGAGCTGGCAGATCTCCGGAGAAGAGCTGTGTAGACTGCTGAAGTTATGCCGCAGCTGGCAACGGAGTAGGCAGAAGGCAGCATGTCTGTCACAGCAGCAGAAAGTAAAGCAGAGATGCCAAAGGAGACATGTGAGTTGGCCTGAAGTGAAAGGTGACCCTGGCATGCTCCTAGCAGGACATTTGGCAGTAACCAATAATTCTGAATATCAAACAAATACAGTAAAGAGGCGGCAAGGGTGCAATTCCCCATTTAGGGAAACCTGTAACCCACATTGCCAACAGCCAAGAGGCTGTAAGGAAGCTCTACAAAGGCGACAAGGGCACACTTCTCCATTCATGGAATGCCAACTTGGGGGAAAACCTGTAACCCACATTTCCAGAGTCCAGAGACTATGAAAAGAGGCAACCATTGTCCAGCATTCTTCACATGGGATACTGGTGTGGAGAACCTTAGAACAAATATTGCCACTAAGACCAATTGTAGTTGTAAGAGTTGTCTTCCTGGCAGGCAAGTAAACCAGGAAAGAGATCAGTAGCAGTTCTGCATGATGAGTATACCAGGAAAGAAGACATTTTGATAAAGTGTGGTTGCGGCAAAAAGGTGTGGTGTAAAGAACGTGTTAACTCTGTTATCATTTGGAAACATTGTTGCATCACCAAAGGGAGTTCCTGTTCTATCCTGACAAAAGTAATCCATTGGAAGAATAAGTGTGATTTACTAATAATTGCTTTGCACCCTGAGGAAAACAATTGCCTTGGATTATGAACAAGTGTTTGTGAAAGAGACATTTACTTTACCAAGTGGTAGGACAGTGGAGGGTAAAGACATTTTGTATTGAACTGAGCAGAACTTTGTTGAATCTGAACTGGTCCAAAGGTATTCCTTAATTGATCCAGGGGAATGCAGCCCAACCCTGGTCGCAAGGAGTACTTTCTAAAACCTATAAGTTTGAACTTTTACACTGTTTTGCTGAACTGAAGATAGCCAAACATGCCTTCTATACGTTTGCTATATGTATTAGTGTGAGGGTCTGAAACTTTTTAACACTAGGTGATCTTTCTTTAGTTTTAGTTTGCTTGGTAGGGAGACCCTTGTTAGTATAGGGAAAGATAAGTGTTAATCTCACCCCTTTTCCCACACCCAGGCACTTGCAAAACCTTGGCTCTCCAGATGTTTTGGACTACAACTCCATCAGCCCTAGCCAGCATTGTATCAGTGGTTAATAGGATTTCTAGTCAGTGAATCAGGAAAACACAGGTTGTAGATCCCGAACTCTTAAGACTATGGTGTATCCTTACTGTACAGTACTGTATGTACAACAGATGCATGACTTGCATCCCTGGTCTCATTTCTGGAGCATCTATTTTGGGATTCCTTAGCTCAGATCTACAAAGTGCAAAGCTATGTGCACAGTATTTCTACACTGATCGCAGGCAAGAGCTGTAGCAGCACATCCAGTTTCATGAATTTATAAACATACTGTAAATGTGTTACAGTTGTACACAACAATTTCCAGTGACCCACTGTAACACTCAACCTGGATACTGGCTTCTGGGGCCCTTCAGAGTTCCAGCCTGGATTCCGGTCTAAAGCTCACAACCGTCCGTCCTCGCATGAGCTGTGGTGACAGCTGAGGGCAGGGAGATGTATAGAAGTTCCTTGCTTCCATTGAAGCAAGCCGAGATGGTGCCAAGCTAGAGGTGAGGATTTTGTGGATTTTAGCTTGGTGGAAAAACCTGTGCCGTGATAATTGTCTTTCTTGATTAACTATAGGGGCATTGAGCAAGTTCTTGATATCAGCTGTGATATTCCCCATCCCACCTCCAAGACACTTTCTCCTTCCTTGGGGAAATGAGTGGAACATGTAGAATGTTGTAAGAAGGTCCAGCGGGAGTGCAGGTTCACGCCTATTCTCAGCCTTGACCAGCAAATGTCCCCAGATGGTGAAACTAAAGCAGTTCACTTCACTTTGCAGCTTGAATGATAACATCTCTGTAGTGATTTCTCCTCACCATGCACTTCTGAATGATAATAGTTCCTGAATTCCATGACTTGGAGTAAGAGAGTCTCTCCGCTGGTTGATTTTCATCCTGCACTTGAAGCATTCCAGACGCTGTGTTGGAGGATATAGGTTCCATCGACGAGAGGCGATCCTTCTATAGGTAAGTATATTGAGTTCGGTGGTAGTCTTCTTCTTTTCTTTCTGCATCCTTGAAAGGTCTTTTTATTCCTTCCCCTTTGTAGCACAAAGAGGATTCCAGACAGCGGAGGCAAGCGAGTGTCTAGGAGCCGTCCAGGCAGCGATCCTAGAATGACTGGAACATTCAGCCAGTAGGTGGGTCCTTAAATAGCCCTGCTCAGGATTTCATGCGAGATTTACATGTCTTGTGAGATTGTGCTCTTTTGTAGAGCATGACCAGTGGATTCTAGCACTTTCACTAGGGTCTCTCCAACAGTGTATTTATTGGGGCTGGTCTTCCTCAGGTGCTTGGTTAGCCTTTTACGGAACCTGAATCCCCATTGTCCCTGCGCTAATTCTACCAGGGACATAGGTCCTTTGTGCCCTATCTACGTGTCAGTGAATGTGAGCGTGGGGGTGAAAAGCGACTTCAGAGTGCCTGTGTTTGCCTTTCCCAGGGTGGCCATGAGACCTACCTGTGAACAAGAAAAGTGAACAGCGAAAGTAAACCAAAGACAGGGCTTGCGCTCTGTGTGTGCTTTGGGTTCGAATGTAAAGAAAATCTTATATTTTAAAGCTTACTGCAGGTCATGTGGCAGAACCCACATGTGGACCATGCCAGTCACAGCATCCCCTCTGCCTACTGTACATTTTTTATTGAAACTTTCAACTGGCACGGTCCAGAGGTGGGTTCTGCCACATGACTTGCAGTAAGCTTTAAAATATAAGATTTTCATGCCTACAGCCCAAACCGCTGGGTTTGGTCTCAGCTCATGGTGCATATACATGGGCCAATAGGCAGGCCTCAAACACACAATTCATTTATATACATGAAGATGAACTTTAATGCTATTAATATTTTCTGATAATGCAGTTTCTTTCTTCCTTACTTTAGTTTCCCTGTATGTGCCTCTGATTTGTATGCATTGTGTGTATTGTTTGTACTAGCACAAGTGTGTAGTAAGTCTTGAATTGTTAGCTGAATTGTTAGTATACAAATGAATGTGTTTGAGGCCTGCTTATTGCCCCATGTATGTGCACCATGACCTGCGACCAAACCCTAAGAAAAGTAGTTTAAGAACATATGAGAAGGTTAAAGTCTAGATATATAGCACCTTTTGAATTTTAATATTGTGATTGTCAGTGAACAGAACCACCTGGCCTACATATGTCAATCAACAAAAATAAGTGGGCCAGATATGTGATGTGATCAGTGATGTCATCAATGACATTTGTGATGTCATGTTTGATGTCCTGGGGGTTCGTTTTAGCAGTGCACGGTGGTGGCACGGGTTATGGTTGCTTAGCTTACAATAAATGGTGAATTTCTGGGGGTTTTCGGTTTTACTTGTAACCATAATATCGATAGGTTGTTATTAGTGCAAAGTAACTAAAATGTCCCTTTCAAATAGTTGTTGCACTGAAGTTGATAGGTTTTACTTACGGTACCTAAACCATAATGTCCCTTTAAAGGAATGGTTCAGTCAAAATATTTTATTGTCCCTACGGGTCAGCTATGTGTTTTTAAGACTAAGTAGCTCTATTTTAGAAAAATTTCCTCTGGACCTTACCCGAGTTTTCGTCCATTAAACACAAGCGAAAACAGGCATCAGGATGCTGCCATTTTGTGATAATCCTATCACTTGCCCCATCGCCCTGGCTGACCTGCTTTTGCAGCACTAAATCATATCCCCCGCCCCTGAGCCTGTCATCAGCAGACACGTACTGCCCATTTCACAAAGCCAAAGCACGTCTCGTGTCAACATTCGCTGCACTTCAGCTAATGACGTGTCGCCATGGAAATGGCAGGACGCCTCTTTCCTCAATAAGTATAAACAGACCGTTTCACAACACACAGCAGCAGATTTTCAATTCCATTCCTCTCTCTGTGTTACTTTGAGTATTCTGTGACTCGTTTCTGTGCTCTGGTCAGCTACCTTCGTTGCTTGTAGCCCGTGTGAACAGATACCAGTACCACCGCTATAAATTATTTTAGTTTGTTTAACACACAATGGCTACAATAATGCCCTACATGTACGAGCCTGAGTATACCGAGGAGGAACTACTGGAAAGGGAAACACGCAAAAACAATGGGTCTTCGGACGGCAGTTGGGAGGACAATTCAACAGCTGAAGAGCCTGGACCTAGTCGCATGGATGGTGTTTCCACCGGGTGCACATGCAATCGGTGCGAGCTAATGCCAACCGAGGACGAGAACTGCTGCTACTGTGAAAACTCGGGATGCGTGGCCTACATTTCGGAAGGCGATGCACGGCCGCAATGCATCACCGAGCTGCCAGACTTCAGGGCAGCCTGCCTCACACGGTCCGTGTTGAGGATAATGATGGTGCTTATGCACGAACTTCGCGCAACTGAAGAGAATACCTTGCAGGGACACAGGAGTAGAATGGCAGTAAGTTTCCACTGGCGAGGGTGCGTGGGCAAGGACACGTCTGTGGAGATGAACGAGCTATGTGCTTAGTTCAGGCTGGTTCACATGCAGTACAGTGATCTCAGAGGAAGAGTGATGTGTTACATTTATTAGCTGTTGCAAATACCGCTGAAGTTTTCCAGTCAGAGTGGGAACGAGGGTGGGGGCCATGTGCTCTGCGCAGTGAGGCCTGGTCACCAAGATGGAGTGGAAAGGGGGTACAAAAATGGATGCCCCGTGTCCTGCTCAGTGGTCCCATCTACGCGAATGTCAACCAAAGTTAACATCACATAAGGGCAAGGGGCGAACCCACTACTGGAGGCACTTGGTCCGAGTTTCTACTGAGAAGTAAAGGATGAGAGGGGCCTGATGGCCCCTCGCTCTCACACACTTGCCTGCACGCCCAACGGCCCATCCATCCCACACCCCCTCTATCAAAGGCGGTTCGCACCCGGGAATGAGCGCTGGCATGGGGGGCTGTCACGTGCGCAAACAACATGTACACTTCAAAAGGTATCCCACACCCAGGGGCAATCGCTCACATGGCCTCCAAAGAACCCGTGTCTCCAGGCAGGCCACCCCTGAGGCAGGCCGCCCCCCTGCAATCCACATAAGTGTGTCTCCATTCAGCAGTCTTCCTGTGCCTTATCTGCACGCCCCAGGCCCATCCATCCCACCCCCCTCTATCAAAGGCGGTTCGCACCCGGGGATGAGCGCTGGCATGGGGGGCTGTCACGGGCGCAAACGGCCAAGGTGCCAAACAGCATGTACACTTCAAAAGGTATCCCACGCCCAGGGGCCATCGCTCACATGGCCTCCTCAGACCCCGTGTCTCCAGGCAGGCCTGCCCGGTGGCAGGCCGCCCCCCTGCAAACCACATAATACCACGACATACACACATCATTCATTCACAAACACACCCCTGTTTCTAATACTTTATTAACCACTTGATATGTCTCATGAGAACATCTTTGTGCTTTGCAAGTCAACTCCTGAACCTTCTACCTGAGAAGCACTGAGATCGATGCTAATCTGCTCATCGTCGTACTATCTGTGACCGCTTCGAGCAAACTCGTCAGTGTGCTACCTGTGGCCATCTACCTGGTCTCCTGCAACATACTGCTCGGCCTGCTGAATCCAACTGTTTGTTGGTCAAGGTAAGGCCATGTATCCTAGTCATATTTCGGTCATTTTTAAATGTCTATCTATTTGCGATTAGAGTACCCGATAGTGCTATGGTCATTGGTCTCATTGCTATTGACTTGAGTTTCAACTCCTGAACCTTCTACCTGAGAAGCACTGAGATCGATGCTAATCTGCTCATCGTCGTACTATCTGTGACCGCTTCGAGCAAACTCGTCAGTGTGCTACCTGTGGCCATCTACCTGGTCTCCTGCAACATACTGCTCGGCCTGCTGAATCCAACTGTTTGTTGGTCAAGGTAAGGCCATGTATCCTAGTCATATTTCGGTCATTTTTAAATGTCTATCTATTTGCGATTAGAGTACCCGATAGTGCTATGGTCATTGGTCTCATTGCTATTGACTTGAGTTTCAATTGTTATGCTATCAATATATCTATTTATTTTCATCTGTGTCAATTGTCATCGAATTACATCCTTCGGGGGTCCAGTCTATAATGTAAGCATGTTTCCTTCTCGTGCAAGACAGAACATCCAAGTGACGAGTCACATGTTCAGAGTTTAGTCACATCATTTACAAATTTCTGTAATTTATGCAAATACTAAGCCGCACATGATGAACTGGTATAGTTCCGGCGAGTAAAACAAACTTTGCATTGAACATTGTATGGTTCATTTACTTTTGTATCGCATTTTTATTCATCAAGATTGTTTAATAATGTCGATATTTGCTTTTCAGAATGTTCAACAATGCCTGCCTGTTCGATTAGCGGTTGCCCTTCGAAGACCCATGCTAAATCTGAACGCACTACAATGCATGTATTCCCGAAAACTGTTGATCGAATAAGAGAATGGGTCAGGCATTGCGGATATCCACTGGATGAGCTTGAAAGTAGAGTCCAAGAAGTCTTAGAGGACAAGAGGGGTTATCGATACTGCATCTGCAGCCGGCACTTTTCCTCGAACATGTACCACACATCTTGGGTAACAAAGAAGAATAAACGGCGAACGACATGAAAATTGCTCGCAAACGCTATTCCCACTCTATTCGTCCACATTCCGCCACTGGTGAGTCAAGTGTCCATTTTTAGCTTTAGGCCTTGCGGTAGTGTGTAGGTAGCCGAATGGATTAATTGATATTTTAGGTGTTGTTTCCAATTTGTAATACTTTCAACATTGATATGAGTGTATAGCTTTTTGAATAATGACATTTATCAATATATTCTTTTTAGATTTCATAACCCACAAACGAAATCTATATAAGGTCATAGGTAACTGTGCTATATTGTGCATTTTCAATAGCATTACTCTCAAGTATCCTGTCTCCTTACATGGCAATTTTAAATATTGGCATTTCATTTTCAAACCATAATTTACCTTTACAACTTCTTCACTATCCCTTGAATCTGAAGCAAGAACATTCTACTTCCGTGACCTGTTCACAGTTATCAACCACTTCTAGCGCGTATCAGGTAATCTCACTTGGCTATTCCGCTACAGACCTGTTTATGCATGTCAAGTAATAGTTTTTATGTATCATGTGATATTTTACAGAATGTTTGGTTAGTGCTTTCCAATTGATATACACCTTAGTTATCGTCCACTGGTGTTTGTTTTCAGTTATAATTAGTGTTATCCATAGTAAAGCAAATACTGTCTTTCAGGGAGATGCTAAAGTGTCCACCACATTGACAACAGCCCTAGATGTTCTTCAGCAGCACGAGGTATGGATACTGACAGCTCCATCGACCGTGATCATCAGGACTGGAACACTTGTCATTTGAATGTTCTACACCATGTTTCATTCGTGGTTAGCCATTGATATGTACCTGTGCGGTCGACCCCAAGTGTGTGTTGTGTTTTCATTATTGTAATCCTTACTAATGCAAATACTATGTTTCAGGCAGTTGTTGAAGCGTCAACCCATGCACTTGATGCGGAGCCTGACATTCAAGTAATTCCAGGGGAAGTGGAAGCGGGACCATGCGTATACGAATCAGCGCAACAGCTTTCGGAAGTGTGCACCACATTTACAACAGCCATAGATATTCTTTAGCAGCACAAGGTATGGATACTGACAGCTCCATCAAGCGTGATCATATAACGTGATTCCATTTGCTATACTTTCTTCCCTATTAACGCAAGTACTGTGTTTCAGGGAGATGATAGAGCTTCCACTACAATCACAAGATCCCATTTAGATGATGCAGATGTAAAGAAATTGGAGAAATAAGTCCATTAAATCTGATCATATTTAAATATTCCTTGATTCTTTTAGTCAATGCATCATTATATGTACCTGTGCCGTCGTCCCCAAGTGTGTGTTATGTTTACAATATGAAAACCATACTAACGCAAGTACTGTGTTTCAGGGAGTTGCTGATGCCTCCTCTCCAATACAATCATTCATGGCAGTCCATGCAGAGCCAGAGGTATGGATACTGACAGTTCCATGGAACTAGGTCATCAGAGCTCGAATACTTGTCGTTTGATTGTTCTACACAATGTTTAATTCGTGTTGTACCATTGAGATGTACCTGTGTGTTCGTCCTCACGTGTTTTATGTTATCAATATTGTGATACATAGTAATGAAAGTACTATGTTTCAGGGAGTCGATGGAGCCTCATTCCGTGCTGTCTATGCGGATACAGAAAATATAGTCGTTGCAGCGCAAGAGGAAGGGAAGAGATGCGGAAACAAATCGGGGCTACAGCGTGCAGATGTTAAAGGTCGAGTCAAGAAAGTTGCAAAGAAAAGAAACAAAAATAAGGTTAGTTCAAACAATTCATAACTTTTGAATTTCTTTGTGCTAGGGACTATTTTATGTTTTTTTCCGGTCAATTGTACTATACTTTATCTTGTGTTTAAACTGAACATCCCTTTTCCAATCTGTCCTGTAGTTACCTGTGGGTCTACGAACTATACATACACAGACAGTGAAGCGAATGAGAGATGTTGCTTGCCAGACCATTTACACTATGGAGGAACTATTAATTCAGACGCGGCGTGTTGAGACTAGAGATGCTCATGTCCAATGGCCAGAACATGAAATGAATGTGTCCGGAGAATCCAGTAAAGTTGTAATGGACCATTGCTACAGTGCGACTGCACCACCACAAGAAGATGATACTGAATGTATTGAGGATAGCTCGGAAGTAGTGGCAGATCAATTCACGCAATCTACACCCGCCAAAACATTGCCAGCAAAAAAGCTGTCAACATTGTTGTGTTCTCCCATCAATGTTGAAATAACAGATGTTGAAATGACAGAGAATGAACCAGCAGCAGCATTCACCGACACATCAGAACCTGATATCAACGATATTTCTTTCAGTTGTGGTGAAATGTCCTCAACGATGCAGTCCGAAACAAGTGTGACACCGGATGACAGTCTAATGAAAGAGGGCAAATACATAGTATTCGACAGTTGTTTGATGGATATTATAAGTATGCTGAAATGTGGGCATTCCGTCAGAGGGAAAGTATGTCGGAGGCCATTGATTCATGTGACTCGTCAAAAACAAGGCAATAACGTCAAAATACATGCCGCCTCTAGATTGAATCATACGTTCTCATGGTCTGCACAACCGAAGCTGGGCAAACTGCCAGCAGGCAATCTACTGTGTGCAGCTGCATCACTTTTTAGTGGCTCCAGTTTTAGAAAGTTAGAGACTTCCTTTCAGTTTGTGGGACTCAATTTCATTTCTAAAACACAGTACTACAAATTCCAACATGATTTTCTATTTCCGGCCATTAGTGATGCTTGGAAAATTGAACAATTGTCTCTAGCAAGTACATTCGAAGGCAAATGATTCAGGCTACCCGGCGATGGACAGTGGGACAGCCCTGGATTTTCTGCCAAGTACTGCACCTACCACTTTCAGGACATGGATAGTAAGAAAATTGTGAGTTCGGTGGTCATGCAGGTAACACAATGTACATCCTCAGTGGCCATGGAGAAACTAGGATTTATAAAATCAGTGGAATATCTACAATCAAGGGGAATGCACATCGACCTCATAGCCACGGACAGACACGTTACAATTGCAAAGACAATGAGAGAGCAGTTCCCACATATTAAACATCAATTTGACGTATGGCATCTTGCTAAATCAATCAATAAGAAAATCTCGGCTGCAGGGAAAAAAAAGGTTTGGAAAGTATTTCACAGTGGTCCCAGTCTATCAGCAACCATCTTTGGTGGAACTCCAAAACTTGTGAAGGGTCAGTGGAAATACTACTTGAAAAATGGCGGTCACTGATGCACCACTGTACCAAAGCTCACCGCTGGTCAGAAAACCTACATTTCCACCAATGTGAACATGGCCCTTTGTCCCCAGAGGAGGCAAGGAAGAAGAAGTGGTTGATTCCATCTTCACCGACACACAAAGCCATTGAGAAGATTGTTTTCCATAAAACTCTATCAAGAGATTTGAGGGGACTGACAGAATTCTGTCACACAGGAGGTTTGGAGGTGTTCCACAATATGTGCCTAAAGTACAGGCCAAAGTGCTTGCATTTCAGCATACAGGGCATGAAACATAGGACTCTACTTGTGGTCTTGTCCCATAACGAGAATCTCTACCGTGAACAATCTAGGACTACGGGTAATGTAAGGATGCCTCGCTACACTAAGGTGTTTTCAAAAAGAAGTAAGCAATGGGTGATCAAACCAGTCTATGAGGAAATGGAGTTCGGCTTTGTAAAAAGCCTTATTGTTGCTGTACTCGAGAAGCAAAGATAAGGAATTTTCAACATTTCTGTGCAGAGCACTGATGCATTTCCATCAAACATTGCCACTGTGCCATGTCCACCCAAAGGAGAGCTGGTTGTTAAGTACAAATCCCGGTTTAAATAATTGTAATATGATTGTCTTTTTGTAAATAAATGTTATTGTAAAGTGTACATACAAAGTATGCTAACCCTAACCCCTCCCTTCACCATCCTGGGTGGCGAACAACCTGAGTGTCATCTTTGACTTCTCTCGCTATTTACCTCAGATCGCTGACCTTGTCAATATGTATATGTATATATTTTTGTTGCTGTAAATAAGTTTCGCAATCTCATGTAAATGTTGCACACTGTTAACCGAGGGGAGGCTTGCGTATTGCAAATAATAAAACAAACAAACAATAAATCTCACTTTCAACTCAACTCCTCGGGTACATTATGCTTTCCCTGACCTTCCCCCAAAAAGTCAATGGGCCTCATTACGAGTCCGGCATTAACCGAGGCGGTAAAACCGCCTGACTAACGCCGGACTCGTATTACCATTCCGCCTCCGTGATTCCCGGAATTACCGGGACATTACAACCCCGGTTTTCCGGGAATCACGGAGGCGGAATGGTGTAAATCCCCATTCCCATTGAGTCCTATGGGACTCAATGGGAATCGGGATCATGGAAACACCGGCAGCATCTTGTAATGCTACCGGTGTTTCCTCGTCCGCCTGCAGGCGGGCGGTGTTAAACCCGCCAGGTCAGACCTGGCGGGAACATCACCTCCCGCCTGCAGGGGTCGGGATCAGGCGGTCCGAAAACAACGGTGGCGGCGGGTTTACCGCCACCGTTATTTCCGGACCGCCACGGTCGTAATGAGGCCCAATGTCTCCATAGTTATGGTTCTCTAGGGCTGCAAAACTTGCAGACAACAAGGACAAAATTGGGGGCCTCAGAACGCGCCAAGCGAGCTGTTGCAGATGGGAGAGAAGCCAGTTCGCATTTGCACATTTAGGCCTAGTACATAGATGGATTCGAAAATTCAAGTTCTCAAAGATGGCTTTACACGGGATGTTTCAAAGTAAGAATGTATGCTCATTTAAAGTGAAGGTCAGCGGCTTTGATTTTCAGCTGGCGGCCTGAAGAGACCCACAACTCGCACTGGTTCTATTGTTTTTTGACCTTGAGAGACAGGGACCATGCCAAAAGGGCTTAATTTGAAGGAGGGGTGCAATAACGTAAGAGAGGATAAGGCAGAAAATTCTGAAACTATACTGAGTTTCATGTTAGTTCAGTATACGAAAAATCGTTGTCAAGAGCACAGTGGGATTTACGGACTGCATTACGCAGAGACACAATGGAAATTGCAAATATAATGTAAGTAACTCGTTAGACGCTTTTATACCGGAATGAAGAATTAATGAATGGATGAATGAACGAATGAAGAGCAAGTAAAACGTTTGTGGGATCGTCTTTGTACCGGGCAAATGGGCATGCAGGTCCACATTCCACACGCATGTAGACAAACAGTCGTTTCTCATTGTGTGTTAACCTCGATTTATTTTGTTGGTTTTCGCATTGATTTTAGTGCCGAACATACTCCATTGCACTATCCTTGCAAGCAAATAGCTTCAGATCGGCCGTAATAAATAAAATGAATAATTTTATTAAAGATCGGCTGGCGAGACTAATTATAATTTTTATGTTTTCAAAACAGGTATATCCTGCCCTACTGCTACTGCCACCAGTTTCAGACCCCGGCAGATGGTTTTTTTCAACCGCCAGCTGCAGCTTATCCTAAACAACTGTACCACTTTGACGATCTTATGGGACGATCGCCAAGGGCCCATATGCCCTTACACGGTACTAGCGGCTAGAAGCAACATATCAACCTTTACGCTGGCCTAGTGCCTAGTTGATGGAATATTGCGGTTCACCGTGCGACCAAAGTGCTTCTTTTAACGAAAACCAACACCCTGTGTACCATAAAGGAACAACGCGTGACTCACGATAAAACGGAACAGGATTTGCGGATAAAGAGAAAAGAAAATAAATCATATTCCGATTTAATATGCCAATTGCTGAATATTCTATAAACATTTAATGTTAAATAAATGTACTTTACCAAATGTACCGTGTTGCTGTTTGATTTGAAAGTACAGTTTCATATTCCGAATTGTGGTGGGCTGTGTTGTGAGATGATCTGTGTTGGTTTCCGGGTTCTGTGTGAAGTCACGTAGAAGACGACTGGGCGCGTTTGCCTACGCAGCACAGTAACGTCACGGAGAGAGGCAGGGAATATGAATGTTTTGATAATGTCAGGCTCAGGGGCGGGGGATATGATTTAGTGCCGCAAAAGCAGGTCAGCCAGGGCGATGGGGCAAGTGATAGGATTATCACAAAATGGCAGCGCCCTGATGCCTGTTTTCGCGTGCGTTTAATGGACGAAAACTTGGATAAGGTCAATAGGAAATTTTTCTAAAATCGAGCGACTTAGGCTTAAAAACGCATGGCCGACCCGTAGGGAAAATAAACATTTTTGACCGAACCATTCCTTTAACAACGTTTTTTGTCAGTGAATTTCATAGGCTTTTAGTAGGGCACTGTAACCAGAACGTTCCTTTGGCATAGTTTTTTCAGTAAATGTGATAGGTTTTTAGTAGTGCAACTTAACCATAACGTCCCTTTAACAATGTTTTTTGTCAGTGAATTTCATAGGTTTTTAGTAGGGCACTTTCACCATAACGTTCCTTTATCATAGTTTTTTCAGTGAAGGTGATAGGGTTTTAGTAGCACGACTTAACCATATCGTCCCTTTAACAGCATTTGTTTCACTGAATTTCATAGGTTTTTACCAGGATACTCTTAGTTTGTGTAGATGTACTGTCCAGCATACTGAAATCGTTGACTCCATACTAATAGCCACAGTGCTTGCGACAGTGCGTCTGTTCGCAGACATCGGGTGGCGTCCAACCTGCCGAGAAATGGAGGGGTGGTTGTACATAGAGGTACCATGCAGCAAAGACAAGAAACATATATAAACAGCAGCAAGTACGTGAATTGGAAGGGAAAATGCATTAGGTGTACAAACTCTGTACTTTTGAAACAAACAGCACAAGTGCATAGGGTAGGCAGCATAATGGAATGCACCAAAAAGATAAGTAACGTCTGCCTTCAACAATCGTACCGCACAGCTGCTTTACATAGGAACAAAGAACGAAGAGGTAGCGGAAGGCTCGCAAATTACTGAGAGCAGAACATCACTGCAGCGTGTTAAGTGCACCAAAGTTTACCTTATAATTGCACAGGTCCTGCAGTGTACAATAGTAGCAAAGCATGATGTTTTCTTTTTGTGTGCAGCATTGGCAAACACCCTTTAATGGCTGGAAGAGAATTTCCCGCATGACGAAATGAGTGACCATAGTAACCCCATAGGAAGGGAAGGCAGTGTGAAAAGTAGGATAATTACAATAGTTACTTCATGTATACCAAACACATTTCTTTTTCTTTAACAGAACATACAGGAATAGAAAGTAGTACACCACAAGCGGCACCTCTTCCACAACAACATACGTTCACAGGAACTGAAGGAAACACTGTAAATAGCGAACTGGAAAATCTGGATGCCAAAATGGATGAATTGCTTAACAATTTTGCCGCCTTGAAAGATTTCGTACAAGGACATATTATGGAGAAAATAAGATACCACTGCCCCACCTGCACATGCCCCCTTACCCATTTTCCAGACCGCCATCCCCACTAATTCCGTGTCATGAGAGACGCTTCGATGAGACCTCAATCCCTACCTCCTCACATGACCAACTTGTAGAAATGCCAAAATCCCTGCTATATATATCTGTTTCTGGTCCCCCTTCCCTTTCCTAATAGCGGCTATAAATGTGTGGAAATAAAGGTTGATATGTAAATTGTTCCTGAATTTATATGTGCCTTCTCCTTTGTTTTAACAAGCCCATTATAACTCTGAGGGGCACAGTACTGGTTGGGATGATCGCAAATGAGGAAAATAGAGGAGTCCTACAACCGCCGCACCTGGTTGGCCTATGCGCAGTCACAATGGAAGCATCCGTAGGACGACACTACGGGCCGCGTGTCCGCATCCACAGAACCACCTTTTGTAGGACTGTGCATTTGTCAGTTGCACAACTTCGCACATGCGTATCTCTTCCTCTCTCTGACGCCTGGTAACACTGCCCTTGGCCAAGATATGCGAAGAAACGTGTGATGTACTTTTAGTAGGTGGAATCGCCCACCCACGTCCTGCGGGTACCTTTGCACATGAACATCCTACCTACTGTACCGTTCACACACCTAGCTTGTTTAGAAATGTTCGGAGCATGTGTACCATACTTTTAAGTAGTCCGGGGATTCCAATGGTATCCGTAGGACAGCTATGCACATGGGCACAAATTATTCCGGCCGATATGCATCACGCGGACAGCCGTCCCAATGGAGAACAATCGCGATGCCACCATGGGAACTGAACCAAGCTGCGCATAGGCCCTTATTTGGCAGACACAATCCGGGCCCATGCACATCAAAAAAGGACTATTTTCTGCAATGTATGCAGTGTTACTGTGAAAGTCCACCCTTATAGAGGTCCTACACTCTCTCTTCTGCATCTACTTCTTTTTGGGAAAGATTTAGGGCACCCTTCCAGTTGCACTGCTCCACAACAGTCCTATAAAAGGCCACATCCCACAGCTGCGCTGCAATCCGTGTTTGGCTTTCCAGAACAGAGCAGCAGTGCACATTGCTTCATGCAGAAATTGCTTTGTGACCAATTCTGTGCCTCAAAAATACCTTTCCAAGTAATGGCCATCAGAGCTGCTGCTACTACCTCTACCTAAGCAGCACCTACACCCTCACCACCACCACAACGACCTCCTTCTGAAGGGCCTGAACAAGGAAACAGGCATGATAATGTAAATGGGGATCAAGAAGGAAATGAGGATGAAGTAGAGCGATTCCCCATTGCCTGCAGCTAGCATGAGTCGTGGCTGTGGAAACTATTTACCACCCAAATCTCCTGCTAACCAGGTGAAATGCATTGAGTGCAACATAGTATTCAGTCATAGAAAACCTGGCTTGTACAGCTACTGCACCACCTCCATGCGGCGGCACTTGAAATCGAACCACAAAGCAGCTGTTCGGAGGGTTGTCCCCTTCGAACAAGGCAGTAGGTTAATTTCCTCTGCAGCATCCTCCGCATCTGCTCCTGCCACCACTAGGGATACTTCAGTGGGCCAGGGCATCCCAAAACCAGCCTTGCAGGCCATCCACACCGCAGCAGACCAGTACCTTTCAAATGTTACTCTATTGTGCATGTACTGCGATGCAGTACTGTGCAGGGGGAAACAACTTCAAAGTGCTTTCGAGGCTCCGGTCCGGGAGCATGACAAAGAGTGCCCCCTACCCAAGTAAGGTCCACCCAACAACTTCTGCTCTCCACTTGCAGTTTCTTATCCATGTGGTTGGTATCCTTTGCCAAACCTCCCTTCCATTCCTTTCCTTCTGTGGCGTGTAACAGGAAAAATGCAACACAACTAGAAGGGGGGAGCCACCTTGCACTGTTTAAAAATAGAATTTAAATAAAAGCATGCAGGCGGTCCCGCAGCCTATAAATGCCGCATACTGGGTGCTGAACAATGGGCAGCGCGACTCCATCAAAAACATTGTACGCATTCCCAAAACAAAGTAGTGGCTCTGAAAAGAGCTTTTTTGTGCAGTTTGTGTTTGTAAGGTTGGAAGTGGTGAACACCCACAGGGGAAAGGCTTGCTAAACTGGCAGGAAGTGCTGCACTGCATTTTGGATATTACGCAGAAACAGCTCATTGACAGCATCAGTCAGATGAACTCCATCTGAACGAAAAATGGTGCTACTACAAAACGTAATGTTATCATTGTGGAAGGAGAGCACGCCAACGTCTCACAAAAAGGCGCAAACAGGCTTGTTCACATTGCACTGCGCTTTCTCCATTTGTAGCCCACACGAGAAAGAACGCAACCACATCTGTCGCTGGGCAATGTGAGAAAAAATTATGTGTGACTTTGGAAACATTGCCATGAGTTGGCAAAATGTCTCCTTCATCGCAAACTGCAGTGCTGCAGTGAGATGCCGCTTACATGTCCTAAACTGTTCCCTCCACAATGAGCAATAATAATGTCTAAATGATTGAGCATCACCAAACTGGCACAAAGAGGACCCACATGCGGCCACTTCATTCTACGTATTCCGTACCATTGGACATCAACATTATAGAACCCAAGGTGTGCAGCCAGTGCACAGCATTCGTTGCAAACTTTTAACCAATGTATCCAGGAGTCGCCCAAAAGCCATATAGTCTGCCTACTAAATGGCACATCCATGCCCATAGCCAAGTGCCCTCCTATTTGCAAACACACCTTCTGGCACAATCTGTTGTTACTCACCACACCCAGGAAATCCTATTGACCAATCACAACTCCAGCACAGTCCCATTTCCATGCCAGCCACCCTGAAAAGACCTGAATGTAGCATGTGCGCACCTCCAAATGCCACGGCTGTTTTCGCGAACATATTGGCCTGTGTGGGTGGGTGCGCAAACACATTTGATGCAGGATAGAGAATCCCCTCTTTGTTGGTAGTTATGAAAAGTGTTTTATTTTTTTGTAAAGTGACGAGTAAAGAAATTTGTTGGGGATTGCTCTATCCTTTTCATCTTTACATTATTGCACAAGCTTCTGCAAACTACAATTTACATTGTGGAACACAAGACTATTTTCAATAGGGGAAAAAAATATCAGCTCCACTGACAAACGTCACATTAGAAGCACTAAGGTTCTCATGGGCACAGAAGAACATCTCAGCATGGAACAGAAAAGAAGACATACGCCTGATTCGACAATCTGTAGTTCCATTTCCATGGCAAGCATATTAAGAAGGACAGCATGTAGCACAAACGCTTTCCCAACTACTGCGAGGGCCGTGCCCCAGTAAAACAGGGGCAGTCCTTCTTCCCTTTCCAGTTGGTCTTTTTCCAGCACTCCCTCATTGGCTACTGTTAAATGGTAAATAACAAGGGGCATCCTGGGAGACTCTCTACCAGACATGAGTCCTGGTTACAAGAGCCTTACCCAGAGTCTTTAGCTCACTATCTTTCTCAGAGGAGAAATATCCCAAACATGTCAATCTTTGTCCTGCCCTGGGGCAGTCCAGCACCAAAATTCTAGGCAATTCTCCTCTGTACAAGAGTACCAACAGCAACCCCAGACACGTGTTTCGGTCTGGTTGAACCTCATCAGTAGGGTGTAGCTGTGCCTCTCTAAGAATAGTGAGCAAGGGCTCCACGTCTGGATTCCCCCAGTAACTGAGGGTGAGACCCAAAGTTACTTGAAATATGCAAATAACAAGGGGGTCCTGGGAGACACACCGCCAGACATGAGTCCTGGTTACAAGAGCCTTACCCAGAGTCTTACCCTGAGTCTTTAGCTCACTATCTTTCACAGAGGAGAAATATCCTAAACATATCAGTCTTTGTCCTGCCCTCCACATTCAACGGCATCACCACCCATCACCACGACCTGCAGGTATCACTACTTTTTGTACAGTACATTTGCAACTGTGTTATAAGGACACAGGATACCTCGCACTGAATCTCCATAATGTACTGAAAATGCATATGGTTATTTCTCCCATCGCCTACCTTGAAATACCTCCTACAGTAGTAGGTGCTGGCATTTGCACATGGCAGCCATTGTTATATGCAAACAGTTATTCTGTTCTTTCGTTCCGTCAATTTTACAATGCTTTCCCCCATTAACGCACCTCCTATGAAATTTGAAAAGGATCAGTCATCGTATCCCACCAAACTAAGCCAAGTGCATACATTGCATGCATAACAACAGTTTCCTGCCACTTACCTTTCACACTTTATAGATTGCAACATTACTTAAAAAAGAAAAAAATGTATGTGTGCACTGACAGCAATACCATTCATAAATGCACATAAGGCAATTAAAGAACATAAACAATGGCTCCACTCATGTAGCAAGCATATATATGTAGAAAAGTACATGCAAATGTACACAAAAAACAGTCAGCTTTGCAGTCTGTAAATCTTTCCAAACCTTTTTGTCATCCTTCCACAATGAGAAGTACTCAATTTTCAAAATGAATACTCTGATACTAATACACAAACTTGCTAAATAGTACGCCATACAATACACTTGCAAATAACCCACCTACCCTCTTACCAAATATGCTTATGCTCCCAAATCCCCATTCATATAGTAAGCCATCCATTTATACACACACACTTCCTGCCAAGAAATCCCCCTACACTTTTAAAAATTTTATTGTACAAATGCAATCACTATGCCATAAGGCAACCTATTTTCTTACCATCTTCTTATACAGGTGCAGTACCCGCCTCTCTCCTGAAAGCCACTGACATGTGCACTTCAAAATGCAAGCTTGCGATAAACCTACTCTCACCAAGCAACGAAGTAAGTACAATACCATCGTAGTGTTTTACGTCTTACTGGGAGAGGGCACTATTCTTGTATTGTAGAATATAGATTTGCGGCAACCCACCAGGATGTACTTCATTGTTACTCATAACACCTCTGCAGGTGCTCAGTGTTTATTATGTCACCACCATTAAACTAATCTCCACATAGTACGATACTGTCCCCAACCGAAAGGTAAAGGCCATTACACAGTGGCACACTTCTATTTATATGCCTACCTTCTTATTCAACCACTCATGCACATTGCACACATATACATTTGAAAATCTGCACACCCACGCTTCCCTTTCTTCTCCAACAGCTACTACACAATGCCTACCAAACTGCAACTCCGTAGAAAGCAATTCAGAAATAGAGCCACGCAACCTAAAAGCATAGAAAGTAGCCATCCACTGCAAGCAGAACTTCTGCAGAAAGTTGAAAGAGAAGAGCTAATACAGTCATTAAGCAAAACGGATGCACCTACCAGTAAAGAAAGTGTAATTCATCTGTCAAAATATGACAATGAAAAGAAAAGCACTGAAAAAGAGTGCAACTCGCCCTACCGCTAGCAGAGTACGTACAAATGGTAATGTAACCACAAGCAACCATTCCAAAAAATTCATTTTACAAAAAATATTCCACCACAGAGTCTTTCAGAACCTTATAGAGGAGAGAAATCACGCTTGTTATGGGTAATGTAGAAGACACATAGCATGCATGTGTTTCAATCGCAGTAAATAATAATCAGGGAATAAATCACGCAGTCAGGAGTGATGCGTCCAACTCTTTAATGATCCTAGTGTTAACTGCCTCTCGGGCGGTAGCCCAGCCCCTTCCTTCACACGTGGGTCGCAGCGCACAGAATTGTAAGTA
Organism: Ambystoma mexicanum; assembly: GCF_040938575.1. Lineage (NCBI taxonomy): Eukaryota > Metazoa > Chordata > Amphibia > Caudata > Ambystomatidae > Ambystoma > Ambystoma mexicanum. The sequence goes on from NC_090928.1 coordinate 746,719,970, forward strand.
ACAGAAAGGAGACTTGGCTTCTTTACACAAACAACAACAACAGAAAGAGGACGTGACATCTCCCCCTTTCTTAATATATAGTTGAGGTTTCTTAGTTCATTTCCTCTATCCATCTGGACGGTTTGTGTATCGTCCTTCGCAACAGGCTTTGTGTAAGTGTAGTTGCACTTATGTTGGGGTTGTCACTGTCGTGCATATCCCTGTCTTCTTCTCTGTATTCAGAGTCTATGTTCGAAGATTCATCTGCCATGTTTACGGTGGTGTTCACCGGTTCTTGCTCACCTTGAAGAGTTCTGAAGAATGATACATTTTCGTGTGATGGTTCCTTGTGGACTTGCAGCTGTTATCATGGACCCATGTATGTGGGTCACGGTCATTGGCTCGGGCTTGAACGCCGGGGTGTCCTTGGCATTTTGGCTTTGTCTGACCAGTACTTGGTCTCGTACTTGGATGATTCTTGGTCTTGCCTGTCTTCGGTGGTCTGCGTAATCCTTCATTTTCATTTTGCTTGCTCTGTCTTTTGCCCGTGCACTGTCAATGTATGTTGTAGGAAGGACAGTGTGTGGGTTGTGTGGCAATGTGGTTCGTATTATTCAGCCAAACATTAAGGCTGATGGGCATTGCACCGTTGAGCTGTGGGGTGTGTTTCTAGATTTTCGCAGCAGCGTGCAGATGGCTTGCATGAATGATCCATTGGTAATGGAGCAGATTTGTAGGGCATGTTTTAAGTTGCTCATGAATTTTTCTGCCATGTCGTTGGCTTGTGACCATAGCGGCGTGATTTTCTGATGCTGGAAACCTAAATGTTCTGCGAACATGGTGAAGTTGTGTCCACTGAAAGGTGGTCCATTGTCCAATTTTACAATCAATGGGATTCCATAGTCCTCGGAGTTTTTATCAAGTGCTGGTATCACTGCCTGAGCACTCATGGAGTTGATGAGGTACACCTCAGGGAATCGAGACATCTCATCGACAATCACTAGGACGTATTTACCATTTGCCAGGGTTCCAAACATGTCAATACCACCTCGTCCCAAACTTGTAGGGGCATTGTTGGTGTTTTGAGCGGCTCTGGAAAGTGCGTGGGGCAACAGCCTGGCATGCGAGGCATTTGCCCAAGAGTGATTCAACTTTCTCATCCATCTGGGGAAAACATACTGTGGTTCTGAATTGCCTCTTGGTCGACACCACCCCCCGGTGTCCCGAGTGAGCGATGTCTAGTACTTGTTCCTGTAGGCTGGATGGGATGACAAGTCTGTTTTCCTTTAACAGGAGGCCATCAGGCGATGTTGATAGCGTGTTCTTGATGAGTTTGAATGTGTGGAAATGTTTCTCTTCATTTGACGATAATTTTTGTCCATGATAGTGTCTCCTTTGCCATTGACCGGACCTCAAACACTCTTGAACTGTCTGAAGTAAGAGGTTGTTCTGTGTTGCTTCTCTGAGTTGAACCGTGATGGACTTGGGGAGTGCATTTCCTACTAAGTATTTATTTGCTTCAATTGACTGATGTTCGTCGTGGGCTGGAAGTGGGTACCTTGATAGAAAATCAGCCGGGTTGTTGTCCTTGCCCGGGTGATGGATGATTTTGAATGAATAATCCTGTCACCACCTGGCGATGCGTGGTGGCATTTTGGCTGTGGGTTTGCCGTAGATGGTGGTGAGTGCCTGATGGTTGATAATGATAGTGAATGGGCGCCCATATAGAAATAGGTGGGAATGTTCGCATGCCCATACGACTGCTGAGCTTTCCTTCTCTGGTTGTGAATATGCACATTCAGTTGTTGAAAGACTGCGACTCGCATATGCCACTATGCGTCTCGGGGCGTTAGGTGGTGCTCCTGCCTTTGACTGTGCCAGTATTGCTCCTAGCCCCACTGGGCTGGCGTCTACCGCCAGTTCAGTGTCGTTTTCTGCATCGTAATAGGCCATGCACGAGGCTGACGCAATGCACTTTTTGATCACTTGGAAAGCTTCCTCGCATTCATTTGACCAGTGAAATTCCTGATGCTTCGACATTAGTGTTCTGAGGGGTGCGCTTACTGACGCAAAGTCTTGAATGTAGCGCGTACAGTAACTTGCCATTCCTAAGAATGAGCGTACTGCTGATGTTGAGGTGGGAGTAAGGGCTTCCACCAGTGCTTGTACTTTCTCAGGATCCGGTTGCAGATCGTTGTTCAAGTATATGTGTCCAAAGAATTTGAGGGTTGATTTGCTGATTTCGCACTTGTCCGGGTTGAGTGTCAGGTGTGCATTTTCCAGTGCCATGCAGACTCTTCTGAGGTTGTCATCATGCATTTCCTGAGTGGTTCCAAAGATTAAAATGTCATCACTGTAATGTAGGCAGTTTTGAATGTGCTTAATTATCTGGTGGATCTCATTTTGAAAGATTTCAGCCGCTGATGACACTCCGAAGCTAAGCCTTTTGTATCTGAATAGACCTAGATGGGTAGAGAATGTGGTGATATATCTTGACGATGGGTGCAGTTCAAGCTGATGGTAGCCTTTGTTTAGGTCCAGTTTAGAGAACACTTTTGCACCGTGGAGTAAATGCATCATGTCCGTCATTCTGGGGGCAAGATGACGCTCTCTTTCAAGGGCTATGTTTGGGGCCCTCATTCTATGCAGATGCGTATGCTGGTTTTGTTCTCCTTTTTGGGCATGGGTACGACTGGCGATACCCACGGCGTGGGTCCTGACGCCGGTTCGATAATGTCTTGTTGTAGCAGAGATTGTATTTCATCCTCTACTTGTCTTTGGATATTGAGAGGAATACCCCTGTAGTGTTGAGCTGTCAGTGGAACGTGAGGGTTTATGTGTAATTTGATCTGTTTGTCTTTTAAGTTGCCCAGTCCTTTGAAGAGTGCCAGGAACATTTTTTGTATCATGTCCTTTGGGGTAGTGGTATATGCAGACATGATTTGGTACATGATATGAATGAGGCCCATTTGGATGGTCGACTTGAAGCTGGGTATGCTGCCCCCTGGAACTTCTACTTCTATGACGTAGATTTTTACCCTTTGACACTTGTCTTTGTATTGGCAGGTGGCGGTGAACATGCCTTGACAATTGAGTGGTTTGTTCAAACCGTAGGGTTATATTAAGGTGTCAGCTTCTTTTAATTCTTTCTTTGTGTCAAGAGACTTGTAGATGTCATCGTTGATTACATTTACTGTTGCACCGGTGTCAATCAGGAATTCTTGACTAGTCCGTTTAGCTGAAGCAGTAGTGTTGGACTATATTCAATGGCTGTGTTGTTGCCAATGGCATGAACGTACCCTCTTTTGCGGTCTCGGCTGGATGATGATGAGTGTGAATAATGTCTTCACTGTGGTGACTCGTCTAAGTATCTAATTCTTTGTCTTGATTTCCTTCGTTGGGAGTCATGTCTACTCTTGCGGCGGTTGGAGCTGTCTCTCCTTTCATCTCGTCGCCTGGCAGGGTGTGGCTGTTCTCATGATGAGCTGTGGGAGCGGTGCCTGCTGGTGCTGGAGAGATGTTGTCTGCTAGGACGTGGGATTTCCTGCCTAGAATTGCGGCCATCTTGTCTCCATGTCTCCTTGCTTGGTTCAGACGACTGGAAGAATTTGATGTTTCTGCAGACGGACTGGAAGTGGTTTTCACCGCCACATTTGTCACAGTGGTGTCCTATTCCAGGGCATGGACCAACGTGAGGAAATTTAAACCCACACCTGTAGCATTTCTTTTGTTCCGCTGTATCCACATGGGTGCGTATGGGACATACCTTTGCGGTTGCGGCAGACTGCGTGATTTTGATGTTTCTAAGTGATTCTGTCTGCAATGCTAGCACTGAATCGGCTCTTGCCAGCTGAAGTATTTCATCAAGGGTTCTGCTTTTCTGGAGTTTTTTTGCGGAAATGTGGTGATCCGCAGCCGGCGATGGCTTGCACTTTGAGTGCTTCTTCTGTGGAATATCGATCTAAGTCACAATATTTGGCCCTCTTCCATAGCCTCATTACAAAATTGTCCATGTTTTCACCATTTTCCTGCATGGTTGTGTGAAAAATGTGTCTTTCATAGTCAACATTTCTCAATGGCGCAAAGTAAGTGTTTAATAAATCAATTATACCTTGGAATGTGTCAGTACTGGCTTCTGGCATTTGAAAGACAATATTGCGTACTACTGGACCCAGCAAGTGTAATAAAATACCTTGTAGTCGGCGTTCCTCCCTCACACCAGATACATTGATGTAGATTTGCAGTTCTTTGAGCCATCTGGTCCACCTGGGTGCTAAACTGCTGGTGTCCGACATGTTGAAGTGTTGCATGGCTTGAAGTTGCAGAGATTCCGTTCCACCGTCTTCCCTGGAAGCTGCATGGAGTGGAGTGGAGCTGGACTGTGGGCTCTGTGGACCGCTGTCTGCATTGCTTTCAGACATTTTATGGCTGGAGTGTCCTAAAGTGTTACCACTCAGTAATTTAAAGGCATGATGGCTGCTGTGCTGAACAGATTAGTTGGTCTAATTAACCAAAGTGAAGTTGCTGTCAAATGTGGTTGGTGGGCCCCTGTGTCAACGTGGGTGGTGAGCAGTGTGCGTTGTGGGTGAATTGGCATGTGTCAGTTGATGTGCTTCTGCTCTGTGCACTCAGCACGTGTTGTACATGGTGAGCGTATTATGAGAAATTTGCGGGAACAGGATTAGAATGTCCTCCGTGGGGCGCCTTTGAAATGAGTGAATAAGTATCTCACTGCAGAGGCAGGCACCAAGAAATGTGGAGCTCGCATGAAGTTTGCGTTGAGGCCACGTCGGATTCACCCACCTCGGGAGTTGCAGCGTCTTCAACGGACACCGTCTGACTGGAAAGAGGACTGCAGTGGGTTGGGTGATGGCGCAGCATCAACAGGTCCTCGTCGCCATTGTTATGGGTAATGTAGAAGACACGTAGCATTCATGTGCTTCAACCGCGGTAAATAATAATCAGGCAATAAATCACAGAGTCAGGAGTAATGCGTCCAACTCTTTAATGATCCTAGTGTTAACTGCCTCTCGGGCAGTAGCCCCGCCCCTTCCTTCACACTTGGGTTGCAGCCCACTGAATTGTAAGTAACAGAAAGGAGACTTGCCTCCTTTGCACAAACAACAAACAACAACAGAAAGAGGACGTGACAACACCCTCAAAGCTTACCGCAGAAAAGTAATCGTGGACGCTCTGGTAGACAGTGCAATGATTGTTATACGGAAATTGTTTATAGTAATTTTAAACAGAATGAAACCACTAACAACATTAATTGGTAAACTACAAGCAGTACTTCGAAACAAACGCAATATCACCATAGATACCTTTGGCCACATCTGCACTGGTGAGTGGAGTCACACTACCAACACGGAGCCATACTTCAATGAAGAATCAAACAAGAGCAAACAAACCAAATTGCCTTACTTCAAACTATGGACTCCTGTCCAGTGCGCAACTACACAGGAATACAAGGACATTCCTTAGCCTATATTTCTGGACCTGTTTGCAAAAGCATCTTCCACTGTATCAAAATGTTAGCAACCCACGATTCAACTGTCAGAAATCTAGTTTACAAACTGTACTATGCAAAAAGTCCAGCTTTAGCACTGCAACATTTAAGTGATATTCTCCTACACGGTACAGCCAAACAAGTGCTCGAAGAAATAGAGCACATCCAAAGGAAATAGTGTCTAACTGTGGAGCACTTACAAACTCCAGCATTTTTAGACAACAGTACTGACAACATTGCAGATGTCAACTTTTTATGTCACACATACAAAAAAGAAATACAAAGTTCAAAAGCACATCTGCTGAAATGCAAAACCAAGTATGTGTGTGTTGCCGTAGAACTTTCGATAGAAAGAGCACCAAAACTATAGATATAATGCAGAAAATAGAAGACAATGAGGAATCCCAATTGTTTCAATTAGCTCTGTACTTTATAGCTGAAAACAAATACGAAATTACTAACACCTCCATATTGTGCACAGACTGCACTGCAAAACTGGTAAATAACCAAATGCCTTCACGGGTGATCAGTAATAATTTGTAAGTATTTCCACTGCCAAACGCACTGCAACAGCTTAATTTGTGTGAGAGAATTACAATCCAAACAGTGCACCCATTTCAAGCAATAATACGCCTTGAACCAAAAACTGCAAAATTGCCTACCACCGAATTACTGAAAGGCATTCGTGGGAATGTAGTTTATTTACCATTAGATCTGAAAGAAAATGTAGACACTCTACGAGTGCAAAGGCCAATACAAGAATCTTTGATTATCCTGGTAAATGGTGTACCTACAAAAGGCAAAAGAATGTGGCAGCAACTAGTGGACTTAAACAAAGCTAGGGAAGCCTTGCAATACCTTAAAAAAACTATGAATACCACAAGGAAATAAACATTGAAGAAAACCTGCGAGAAACCACTGAAATAATTCAGGAATCCTCAACAACTGGCCCATTTCAATATCCAGACCCTACTGCAGCCTCCAATATTTTAGATCACTATACAATTCACCCACTGCACTCCAAAGACACCATAGTTGATGCACTAGAAACATATCAAATGCGGCAAGCCAAAGGTGCACCTATCAGTATATGGGAAAAGAGTGTAGAAGCACAAGCCTTTCCTCTACTCTTCCCGACTGGAAAAGGTGGAAGATATGATGAAAGATGCACACAAATAGCAGCATCAGAATACTGCTGTTTACGAATGTATTCTGAAGACCCTAGATTTAGACAGAACGTGGAGTACATATTCCACCTCCTCTTTGAAAGTGAACTGGCTACACAGCTACTTCAAAAGGTGCAAGACAAGGACGAAGTTTTACAGTCAAGTATTACAAATCTCTTGGCAAACATGCGTGGTATGAAAGAGTACTGGTTCCGACGGCATGCAGATGTACGGTGTATGCTATGCAACCTTGGCCCACCCACATGGTTTGTCCCTTTAAGTTGGGCAGAGTATGCATCGGAAGACTTGCACACTTTCCAACGCATAGCAAACAAAAACAAAACAGGTGTAGACATGAAAACACCAGGAGAACTTTGCTCTTTTGATCCTGTAAATGTTTCACGGTACTTCCATCATCGCTTCCTTGCCATGCTGCACTTCATTTGCAATAAAGCACTTCCTCCCCTCAGAGAAGTGGAATACTTCTTTTGGAGAAAGGAATAGCAAGCCAGAGGAGCACCACACATGCACATGCTTTTGTGGATTACAAATGCTCCTAAATTTGGTGAGGAGAATGATGAAATTTTTTTGCAGTTCATTCACAAATATGTCACTTGCGAAATCCCTTCAGAAAGTACACATAGTGACCTACAAGCACAAATCTTGCAATTCCAAAGACACAAGTGTGGCAAGTATTGTCGGTACAAATATAAGAACAGAGGCAAATATTACACTAAATGCCGCTTTGGTTTCCCTGGACCAGTTCCTGCAACAGGGTAAGTAAACAGCTTCATGTCTTCGGTTCGACACAGTGTGAAAGGGAAATCTCCTAAGAACACATACTGCATAAAAAGGAGCGAAGCATCAAAGTACATCAATGCTTATCAATGATTACAATGCAATAATTGCCCTCCTATGGAATGCTAATGTTGATGTACAGTACATTGCAGACAATTCCACTGCAGTTGCACGATATGTCACAGCCTACTTACCCAAAGCAGAGAAAACAGAGCTCAAAGACTTCTGGGATGACATATCATCTGGCTTTGGCATAAAAATGCTGTCCCATAGAGAATGTGACTGTTACGAAGCTGCAGATCATTTAACCAGCACAGCCTTATAAGGGAAATCTAAAAACATGGTGTGGCTAAGCCTTGGTCCTGCTGCATCCAGAAAAAGAGTACTGAAATCGTACGAAGACATACAAACAATAGCCAAACAATAGCCAAAAACAATCCCAACAGCCAGGATATTTTGAAGAACAACTTTTTGGGCACATAGTACCCGAACAGGAGTATTACTTTAGAAGCCATGTGGCTGCACCAGATAGCCCAAAACTTCTCATACAAAAATAACATGAAAGTAGATGAGAAAAAAGGTAGATACAGAGTGGAAAGTTGTGAAGACAGCTTTGTGAAACTTATCAAACGCAGCCTAATTAATCATAAGAATTTGTCATTTAAAACTCCTCAACACAAAGAAATGTACTACATAGCTCTACTGCAACTTTTCAAACCATGGAGAAAAGAAGAAGATTTAATAGCCACCCATGCCTCCTATGAAGATGCTTTCAATGAAAGTGAAAGTACAATTACAGATGGAAACTTTACACAGTACAAAACCATATTGGACAATGAACGCCAACAAGACCTTCAAGCACAACTATATGTAGACACTTCTGAGAGCAGTGAACCTTCTCTAACAGGCAGCCAAGAAACACTTGGACAGCCACTCATAGCAAATAAGGCACAATTAGCCATGACAGAAGTAACCACCACCATGTTTCAGTATGAGCAGAAGAGTTGGCTGTACTGAGATCCCAACTACAATTTTTCTAGAAGTAAGTGAAAAAATTGAACATGGTATACAGCACAAAAGTAACATTTGTACCTGTGACAACTACACACCTGTACTGCTGTATGTCAGTGGGGAAGCTGGGTCAGCAAAAACATTCTTAATAAAAATTATCAGTAAATACCTCCAATTAACAAACAACAACCTTTCAATTGTTGTAACCGCCACCACAGGTTTAGTTGCCTACAACATAGGTGGAGTCACTCTACACTGATTGCTACTCCTTCCAGAAGAACACCAAAACAAATTAGAGTGCTATAAACATTCAACAGAAGCTGCTATGGAGCTACGCAGAGTTTTGAAACAAATGAAAATGCTCCTAGTAGATGAGGTGAGCATGGTTTCTAACCTAATGTTAGCTTTGATTCACCTGAGATTGCAAGAGGTCCTCAAAACAGACTGCGAAGAACTGTTTGGAGGAAAACATGTCATTGTTTTTGGAGAGCTTCTTCAATTAACACCAGTGAAAGGTGAACCTATCTTCAAAACCTTAGAACACAAAGTGTGCCGTAAAAGTCTTGGATGCATCGGGAATGTAAATCTCTGGCAACATTTCCAATACAGAGAACTAACGCAAAACATGCATCAGTCTGCAGACCTCACCTACGCCAATATTTAAAAAAAACATACGGATTGGTGGACTATCAAAGGAGGCAGAGTCTACCCTCAATACTAGCTGCATCCATGAGCTGTACGGGCGTAACACATGTGCTACTGATGTCATGGAAAAATTAGCTCACAAAAATGTCAGCTGTATGGCCTTAATGGCAGATCTAGCAAGCTCTGCACAATTCAATGCAAAAATGCTGAAAAAAGAAAAACAACCACTAGTGGGAATTCATGCCACAGACAAACTGGACGTACACAGTATGACAATACCTATGTGTCAACAAGCCATTGCACGACTAAATACCTTAGAAAACTCTATCTCCAACACAGCTGGTTTGGGGAACATTTTAACATTATGTGTAAACTGTAGAGTAATGCTAAAGTGTAACCTTGACGTAGAGCAAGGTTTAGTTAATTGAGCACTTGGTACAGTTGTTCGCTTCCAGGCATACCCATGGGAAAACAGCATTCAGCTTGTCAACATCCAGTTTGACAAACTTTCAGAAGTTAAAAAGATAGCATACGCAACAGCTCGATTCCTTCTTTTCAAAGACATGTATGTACATAGAGAACAGTTTTGTCTGTCGCTAGTTTATGCAGTAACTATTCATAAATCGCAAGGTCTAACCTTAGATCAAGTATTGATTGATCTTGGCAGCACAGTCTTTAAAGAAGGCATGCATTACGTAGCACTGTCACAGTTATGTACACTGAAAGGACTATATCTAGTGAATTTTGATGCAATTGCAGTCAGCACAGACATTCCTTGCATCGTAGAGTACAATAGACTACGTGCACTGTACACACCCCATCTGAACATGTTCCTTGTTCCTCAGAAACCCAAAGGTTTCAAAAGAAAGCTCAGTCAATCAGAAGTGCTAAATGATTTGGCAACAGTACCACCAAAGAAATTGAAATCACCTCATACTCCAACAACTATCAAAAGCACAGACAAAAGGAGTAAAAAAGACAAGACATACCCAACTCCACACACACAAAAAAGTGCCTCTTCAAACAAACCACGTGCCCTTCCATCAAAGTACTCAAACACAGAAATACCTGGTCCATTAATTTCTAATACAACATGTATTAATTGTTATGCAAATGTAACAATAAATGTTCTATTCCAAATGCCAGCAATTGTTGAAAACATTTATTTAAATGGTACAGACAAGTTGTGTTTACAAATGCTTGTCCTTCACCGAAATGCAGTAAGTAATCCTGACAACATTTACAGTGTTTCAGTAGTAAGGCGAGAATTGGACTTCAGATGTCCTACATGTGGAAACATACATGCAGTCTCTGCAACCATGTCATTCAGGAGCAAGTCCCTAACAAATTCTTAGGGCCTCATTATGAGTTTGGAGCAAGCCATGGCACTATTAGCGCCATGGCTGCCTCCAAACCGGGCTCCATTACCGGGTTCCTGCAATGGGGATTTACCAGGTCATTCCGACATAGGAGGACCCGGTAATTCCTCCTTGCAGGAACCCATCCCCATTCCCATTTGAGCCCCCATAGGGCTCAATGGGAATGGGGAGGGAGGTTATTAACGGGCAGATTACAGCTGGCCTGTTATTACCTCCCTCTTCCCCTCACGGGACCCGGAAAAGATGTCTGGTTTTACCAGACGTCTGATCCGGGTCCCGCGAGGGGAAGAGGGAGGTAACAACGGGATACTTGTAATGTGCCCATTGTTACCTCCATCCCCATTCCCATTGAGCCCTACGGGGGCTCAAATGGGAATGGGGAATGGTTCCTGCAAGGAGGAATTACCGGGTCCTACTATGTTGGAATGACCCGGTTATTCCTCATTGCAGGAACCCGGTAATGGAGCCCAGTTTGGAGGCAGCCATGGAGCTAACGGCTCCATGGCTGCCTCCAAACTCGTAATGAGGCCCAATATTTAATTGTAATGCTCTTAAGATACAATGCAGATGGAACCAAAAACAACTGCAAACTGACTGCCTTCACACATGGGCAGGTAACACTTGGCAAGAAAACCTTCACAACAGTAGCCATAATCTACCATACAGGCGACACAACCAGTGCAGGCCACTATACAGCATACATTAGAAAGCAATGGTCAAGGTGGGAATGCAATGATACTTCCATCATTCCAAAGCAGAGATTACCTACAAATCTTGGAAACGCCTACTTAATATTCTTGAAGCCAAAATGTATTCATTGATGTACAAACCTGCTATACCCATCTCCCCAGCACCCACCAGTACCTTCATAATTGCACAAAAAAATAATTACCTTCCACACTGTGGACCTAAAGCAACTTAGCATACAGCAAGTATTCCAGAAATGCATTAAAGTGTATGTTGGACTATTTTATCCCCAATGAACCCAATGAGTACACTCAGACAGACAATATGTGTACAGAAATGACACTAGCAGTATTTTCCAAATTATACTTAAAAGGGAAAGTACTAGTATGAGGTTTCAAAACTATCCTCAGTAACCTCTAAAACCAGCAAGTACGCAAATGAGTCACCACCTGTCTCAGAATACTCATACAAAATGCAATACATATGCAACTATCACTACGTAAACCCATAAAAGTACACCACCACTTCAGAATGTACACAGATGTGAAAGTAGCAACAGGAATGCATGAGCTTGTAAATGTAACCTTTAGGAATGGGACACTGTAAATAGTTAGAATGCGCCGCCTGGTGTCTAACTGCAACCATAATACTACAATGTTACTTGCAGCATTAAAACAATCCAACTCAACCTTCATCAACCACTGTGCGACAGACATATCCTCAAACACTTCCAAAATTATGAACAGTTACAGTACGCCAACAGGTAGGTAACTACCCTCACAATTTGGCAGTAGCACAGTACAATGGCACAATTGCATAAAGCAACAGTGCTACTGTTGAAGCAGGTAAACATTTATAAAAAACCAACTGCTATACAACGCCGCCCATACTACCAACATGTGTACACCAGAAATCGTAAACCATTGCATTTCCTCCTACTTCAAGAGCACACCTGAACAATTGCTATAACCACTGCAAACATTACTGTAATTCATTGTGCACCATAGCGGCAAAGAAATTCAGAAGGTTTTTTTTAAATCCAGCATGGATTTATTTTCCCCACAGACCCAATGATTATGCACAGAAACACAGGAATTGCGCACATTGCACAGTTCACTTGTTCAAAGCATAGTACTTATGAAGTACTAGTTATGAGGGTCCACAAAGTGAATACAAATATGCAATGTAGTGGACTGCAAAGTAATGAAATACCTGCTCTAACATGTTATGTTCTCTTTTTCCCACAGATAATGCAGCGATTAGTACAACATTTCACATCCCATACAGAAAAAACAGCCCAGGCCCTCCACAATCCAAACAGTAAGAATTAAATTATTGGCATCATACTTCTCTGTAATGTCCACAGTACAAAGTGTGCACATGTTTCTGCAATCCACAGAGCAATGCCACAATTTACAATGTACACCTATATTACACTACGTGGCTTGTGCCTATGTCCTACATGCTTCCCTACACCCTGTACAGTGTAGGGGCTCCAGCCATGCACTCAATATTGTAGACCCTCCCCACAACTACCGCGGCACAGTACAACCATGCATACAAACATCTATCCACGTACCAAAAACCCCACACATAACACAGCCACCTACCCCTTAGCCAGTGCAGTTCACATTGCATGGCATTTCTTCCACACAATGGATAACCTCTTTCCTACATACACTGTTCACCTAAGCCTATAATAAATGGACACATTGAATGCACTATGGTACAGTAACCTACCCGATAATCTGCACAATCCTATGTGCAGCAACATTTGCCTCCTTGCATGCCACTGGCACTGTTCAGGGCATCAGGTCATCTTTATTGTTATGTACACCATTTCAAAAGAAGGTGTACAACACAGATTTAACTGGAGCACATGGTACATAGCTTGGCATCCATATTTGACACTCTGTGTTACACCTTAAACTTTCAAACTTCTGATTGCCTTTCTTAATGTGTATTGGAAACACCATTTGAAAACCATACCCGCCTTATAGTGTTTGAAGGAGGTATGAAGTAATTCCTTTTCTTTGATGAACTTGAGCACCCAACCATCGTCATGCTGCAAGCCACCAAACTGATACGATGGCCCAGCCACCCACACATGCTGACCCACCGCACACAGTCTGCCATCGTACACTGTTGCCTCATAACACACTGCACATATAAATGTTCCTTAGGGCCTGTAAATGCACGTTTAATGTATGTTTCCATCTGCGCATTCAGTGCAGCATTTGTACGGCACCATCATCTCTCCTTATAAATCATACTAACTTCACCGTAATTACCCTATCAACATTCGGAAACACATGGTAAAATCGAAACACGTTGCTGCATGGATCCTTTTTATTCTGCATGGTCTCCGGAAAGCGACACCGAACATGCCTCTATTTCAACCTCTCCTTCAACAATGGCAGAAATTGTATGGAGTTGTAGAAAAAAAGGAGAGATAACTTACAGTGATGTTGCTCTGCCCATGTGCCCCAAAGGTAGTCTGCAACGAATCAGTATGCCGTACAAAGCAATTTGTCGTCCACCCAATACAAGCATGGAATTTGCCTAAATTATGTAAGTATAATTTTACATTACATGTGTATTAGTATTAAAAGTTATTAGGCTGCAGTTCTGTATGCATAATTATGAACTTACTTTACCGCACACTTTCTCTGTGTGCATTGTACGCGGATTTATAACAGCAGTACTCACATGCCGTTAAAGTGCCATGTCTCCACCATTCAGTGTAAATGGCAGCTATGACTGTAGTTTTTTTTTTTTTGCCATGCTTCCCCAGCCCCTGCAAATGCAGACATAAAGGACAAGACAGAAAGGGAACGCAACTTGTGCAGTGAAACAGCACACCTTATGCTCAATCGTGTACTGCTGCATTGTCCTTACTAAGCCATTTCAAACAGTTACCAATTCTACGCACCCTCATTGTATTGCAAGTAATAACGGCCAGAGGTGCATGTAGCACTCGACCGGCGCACAAACATCAACAGGTGATATTTTAGGGTCTCATTTTTTAGCAAAACAGCTCCTGCATTCTCCTGCAATTGGGGCGACCACCATGAGGGTTTGTTTTATGGTTTTTTTTGCCACACACAGAGAGATTGTGCCATGGGTTTAACGACACTCGCTAGCACTTTCATTTTTTGTAAAAAGGAAAGACATGAAAGGAGGACGTTTGAAAGACATTTTGCATTTGTGTGGAGCCGTAGAAAGACAGTATCATCTACAAAGTAGAGAGCAAGGCTGTGGGTGAACATATGACACTACTCATTAACACACAGTATATCACCCAAAGCTCCATGAGGCAGCCACAAACAGCCCGTTTATGACATCCTTCCCATAAACTGTTGTGCTGTACGCTGCCACTAATAATGGCTACTTACATGTATTCTTATTCCTGTTTCTTCTCAGATACCTTGCACCTCACTGTGCGTGTCACTCCTTCCACATTCCAACAGATGGGTGGTGGACCAATCATTGCAAGATTACCATAAGCAATGTCTTTTCCGGCGTTCTTATCTGACCTGACCAATATGGGCCTGTATGTCCATTTGTGGTTCCAGCAATAAGAACCAACCTGCAAACCTTTATGGTATAAGGCTTGACAGAGGCTACAGCTGGTACCTTTCCTACCTTGCAAAGAAAATGTTTTTCCACACGGCCCACCAAGAACCATAAAGTAATCCTTTTCCCACTTTGCCAGACGACAAAAGAAGTACAGAAGTGCACAAACGGCATTGGAAACTGGTATTTGATCGCAGAATAAAATAGCAGAGGTTGCAGCCACCTTACACGTTCGTGAACATTGTGCAACAAAATAAAGCACTTGCAACAATTCACAGTGATGTGCGTAAACTATGGAAATGTTCTGGAACTGTATGCTCTGTGTGCACATGTATGCTTTTGCTTTTGTTTATGTTGTTGGTTTCCGGACCTAGCTGCTTACATCACAGAGTGGGCTATGCTTGGCATACACGTTCAGGAAAGTACCCGGAGTGCACGCCGTGAGCAAAGGCTGTCCACAACTAATGTCTGCTATGCAAGTGAGTGTTGCGATGGTGTGTCACGCCCACATGTAAAGGTAATGCAAGCGATGCACACATACCAATTGCACACCATAGGAACGCCAACCGCATTTGTTGGCCATCTCAAAAAGTACTGAAAAGAAAGCTAACAGTGATATGGCCTGCCGTCCTGTATATTGCAAAACTTAACCGCATAGATGGTTTTGTCTGGTGCAAATGTATGTTGGGTCGGTCTGTACATTATCTATATTTCAAATGTGTGATGCTAAGTAACTTGTGTCATGTCGCAATGTCTTCCTTCACTCTCAAAGCAAATGGTATGACCAGGGGCACACATATGTCAGTCCGTGAACAGCCACAAGTCCAATGATGTACACCATATGCAAGTCCAGGTACTTCGCACCACCTCTAATGGCGTAACAAGTCTAAAATGTCCTCTAAAACCATTCTGTAAACGTGACCAGCCACAGGAGAGATGCATATTTCCAAGAGTATACGCTTGAGTTACATATGAGTATAGGAACAGACTTCCAACCAGTGGCCAGACTGTTAGGTCCAAGGGCCCTAGCCATACACACAAGGCAGTAGGGGCTTTATAGTCACAACACAACATGGTACACCAAATGCAAATATCCTCATATCATCTGCAATGCACTCCCCATCCTCAATGGGCTCTGCCTGCACTCAGCACAGAAGGTAGTCACCTGTGCAGCTACCCAACAATGAAGTATATGTGAGTAGCTGCGTAAATGGTCCATATAGAAAGAGTGTGATGGCAAAAGATCCTTTCATGTCGCAATGTCTTACTGCACTCCCTGAAGCAAGGCTGTGTTCACTAACACACCACTCCAAACACACATGGCGGCATGTCTCACCACTGCTGCTGCAACATGTCTAACATGTCATCCACAATAAATCTGCAAAGGTGAGTACCTTAGGACAGTTACATATTTAAAGGTGTGTGGAATGGAGCAACGTATGGTTATAATAACATACCAAAATGAGCGAAGGAAACGGAAATGCACTCCACATACCAGTATCACACTGGCACACAAGGCAGTAGGGGCTTGGCAGTCACAACACAACATGGTACACCAAATGCAAATATCCTCATATCATCAGCAATGCACTCCCCATCCCCAATGGAGTCTGCCTGCACTCACCACAGAAGGTAGCCGCCTGTGCAGCTAGCCGACAATTAAGTATATTTGAGTAGGTGCGTAAATGATCCATATTGCAAAAGTGGGATGCTGAAAAAATCCTTTCACGTCGCAATGTCTTACTGCACTCCCTAAAGCAAGGCTTTGTTCATGGCCACACCATTCCAAACACAAATGGTTGCATGTCTCACCGCTGCTGCTGTAACAAGTCTAACATTGCCTCCACCAACAATTCTGCAAAGCTGAGTACCATAAATATTTAAAAGTGTGTGGCATGGCTGAACATATGGTTATAATAACTTACCCAAATGATTGAAGGAAAAGGGAATACACTCTGCATACATATGTCTACAATCCACATATCAGTATCACACTGCTCCCATACATGGCCGCTTTGCGTTGCAGGGGTTGTGCCCAAGGCCTAGGCTCTTGGGTACATGCTGAAGCCTATGGCCTCCACCCATGCTCCCAAAAGCCTAGGCCTTGCCCACAACCACTACAAGGCAATGGAGGCATGCATGGGAACATGTGGCCACGTACCGTAACTGACAAACGTACCACAGCGACTGGCACCCCTACCCAAAGCCACAACACAATGGGAACCCACAAAGGCAACATGACCACCAGCACCCCTAGCCAACACATTGTCAAAATCTTCATATCATCTCCAAAGCAGTCCCCATTCCCAATGGAGCGTCCATGCAGTCACCACAGAAGGTAGTCGCCTGAGAAGATACACGCAAATTGCTGCACTGCTTGCGGACACCACTCACACACCACCGTCCTCTTTGACCTAAACAAATATTTCATTTGTTCTGCTTTTCACTCCCCAAAACTTTTCTTCCCCTCTTTCACCCACCCGATTCTGCAAAACATGTTTTGCAACCCCTTCTGGTGCCGCACTATCCTATGATACACCATGGCGGCGTTTCCCAAAAATTTAGATGCACAGCATGCTTCCTTCCAGCCAACCACCGGCCACATCCAATGTTCGCCAACATCACGGCGCACTGCAAGCCAATGAGACTTTTGTCCGCGGAGCGAACAGGGAAATGGGTTTGCGGAGCAGAGCCAGATAACACACATTTTTTGAGACGTACATTTCAGTTCTTTACAACAAAAGTACTGGTCGAATTTCTGCCAAACACACAAAAGCACGCTTTTGGGAACAAGCCCCTGCCGCAAATGTGGTTAAAATCTGTCCAGTCATTTGGCCTGTAGGCGTGCGCAAAGTGTTTGCCCATTCAGTCTATGGAAAAAAAAACATTTGGGACACACCCTATAACTTTGCCCCCCCTCCACGAAACCTCTCCCAACTTTCCATTCAGAGCGGGCCATATACATTTTTTGCAAATTTTGGTAAGGATTGGTCCATGGGGAGCGAAGTTAAAAGCTGCACATAAAGAGGTCTTCCTATGGGTTTAGCAACTTAACCATAACTACACGCCCGCTACCGCGGGCCGTGTAATATATAACAAACCTAGCTACCAAAAAAGTGGGAGACTACGGTGGGAGAATGACAGGATGAATCGGGAGGAGGGGCAATTAAGCGGGTTGATCCCATGAGGACCAGGTTGAAATGTATGTATATCCTGGCTCAGTTCTGGATTTTATGAAATCCTGTGGGGAAAAATACCAGCAGGGTGCCCTAATGTGCATATGTGTTTGCAATGACATCACAGAAGACAGGGACAAAGGGACTGGCATCATTTTTTGATACTGAGAAGTTACATTACAAGAGGTTGGCATGAGTAAGCCAAGAGAGATGTAGAGTGCAATATATGAATGTTCACTGTTATTATAATTACATATGGAGCAATGTAAACAGTAGCTGTTTTGAAATAGCATTCAGTGTCAACTGAATCACTACTACGGATTTCTAATTTTTTAACATAAGCCACAGTGAGATAAAAAGATTTGTTTGGGATTTCACGCTTCATATGAAATGGCGCAGGTGGACATGCATTCCAATCTGTAATTTAGGCACTTGGCAACATATCAACCCTGCACCAGTTGATAGAATATACAATGTTCTGTTTTATAGACCTGAGTTGTAAAGTGCACACATCACATCATGAACCAAGCTGATGAATAGAGAAATCCTCATAGAAATATCTTAAGCAAAAGGAGTATGATCAGCGTTTTAGTTCCCCATCTGAAAACTAAAAGTATCAGAATGAACAGTAGTGTGAGCCTAAAACATTTTCACTACATTTTTTCAAATGTGCATTCAAGTCTTAAAGGCACACTCCAAAATATATGGTTTGATTTGGTCGCCTGGGTGCAGTCATTGCTTGGCATGGACATGCAGTTCATTATTATGCATAAAATAAAGATAACCTGAAATAAGCCTTTTTTGTGTGTGTCAAATAAGCACTCATCATGAAAATAACAGCAACCGTTTAAAAAGTGTGTTTTTGTGATTTATTTGTTTTTTCTTGAGAGAAGGCACAGATGTGGCTTGCCAACTGGAGCTTTATGTGGGCTTTCAAAAGCAAATGCATTCATCAATTCTAACTAACCAAAAATGAACAGTTATCAGGGTCTTCTCAGAGACTACGGTTATTCCAATGATCCACCACTAGTAAAGCTGATACCATTTATATGCTGTCGTGATTCAAAAGAACTTGCTGAAAAAAAAGAATCTAGGAACACATGGTGGCAACAGTAAATACAGACACAAGTGATCACAGTTCAAGGGTGTTTATTAAACTGAATATGCAGGTTGGAAAATTCTAAACCTAAAGCTAAGATGGGAGCAAGCTACGACCATCAAATGAAAATTAAGGCAGTCTTAGTGGCATCTTGTCAAATAAAAGGGCCTATACTAAGAAAAACCTATTGCCAATCCTTACGCTAATTACAAACTAGAGTGTGGGATAGGGTTTACAAGAAAGAAAGAAGTGTTCATAAATGATAGGTCAGGATGCAGTAGTCGGAGTCTCCCTTCCACACGTTTTGAGTGCGGGACAAGGCGGGACTCCGGAGCACAGCACGTGCTTGAGCTTTCCCAGCGCAAATCTACAGTTTCGCTCTCAGGTATCAGGACCTTCAGTGGTTAAGTCTCTTTTCTATAAAAAGTCTCTTGTGTCTGAGGATCTGATATGTTCAAAAATAATAAACAAAAGTTTCTTTCTGCTTGCACGTTGGGTGATGTCTTTTCGCCCCTGGATCCCCCTCTTCCGGGCGCAGATCACTTTTGATCATCAGGCTCCCTTCATCGGGTTCACTATGGCTTTTCTTGTATTCACGAGTTTTAATGTCTTTTTAAACAGTTCACTGTGGACATCCCTCTGCCAGGTTCACTTTTGTCAACCCACTGTTCACCGGGACTTTACACTTCGCCCCTTCGCCGGCATCCCTCCGTTGGGTTTACGCTTGCCAACTTTTGCTGATCACACATTTTCTTATACTTTCTTATGATGCAGGATTCACTTCCCTTAACGTTACAATCTTCTGCCAGTCTAAGACTTTTGACTGTACAGAGGATTTTACTAGACCCCTATATGACCACTTTGACGCCTTTCTCGCCCCGTTTCCAAGTCCTTCTGGTAACGGTAGTTTCAACAATAGGGTAATAGTCCAGAGTTTCTCGAGTGAGCACCCACGTGGTGCTGGGCTCTTCTGCGGCTGGTTTTCTCCTCTCGTATTAACGATTCTTGGTACTTTTCTTCAATTAGCTGTTTGCTACTTCCGTTCAAACACAGTTTGTTTCTTATCAGCTTTCCCCTCGACACACTGGCTGTGATGAACTGCATGTCTTTTCATGTCTCTGGAGTCAAGGCCAGTACCACAGTGGCAAGCATCTCCCCTCGGCTTGGTTATAAGCAGAGGAGGGCCCTGTCTACCGTTTACATCTTCTGCAACACACGCTGGCTATTGTCCGTGGTTTTATGATTCCTTCTATGTAGGTTTCACAGGCCTGGCATGGAAAGGGCAAGGTCGCTTCTCTCCTTCTCACCCTCTTGGTTTGTGCCGTCTTTCTCCTCCTCTTGAACTGCCATGCTGAGTTAGCTCTCTCCTTGTGCGGTCTGCCTTGCTCATATTGTGCACTCATGCTCCACCTTTTATCCCTGTGGGGAAAGGAAAGGGCTGTCAGGTGTGTGTGTAATTCTAGTCAATTGCCTGACTTTGCCTGACCCTCGTGGTAGGACTTGTCAGGTAAACGGCTCTGGTGTTTGTTCATCGTCTTTCATGGTGTGCAAAAGTGTTTGTGTTGGAAAATGGGGTGGCAGAGTGTTTGAGTGTCCTACGGGATAGGATGAGAAAGGATATAAGAAGGAAGAAGGAGGATACCACGCCTCACCATTCGGGGTACCACCTCCACTTCCCGAGGACCCGCCATCCAGGTGATCCTCCCACACTGGTCCACCCCCAGGAATTGCATCCAATAGCAATGGCCGTGTCCTGGACACCTGGATGACAGATCGCTGAGGACTAGTAAGTGAGACACCTTCAGGTTTCTCACAGCCCCCAGTGAAATCATCTGCTGAATTTTCTGAGAGACCGGTGTCCAGTAAACTTTCTTTTGGTGGTATCCACTCATCAAAGCACAGGTTTCAACAAAGGCAGAAAGGCCCCCATGAGTGTGAGACCCTGTTCAACTGTATGGCCAGTATGGCTGTAGTTAACTTTGTGCTGAAACTGACATTCTCCATCCACCAAATGTATTTTATGGACATTGCTATTCATCAAATCCACTGTTAGTTAAAAGGCTTTGGTGTATTTGGGTTATAAGTTTGCACATGAGGGTACTTGTAAAGCCAAAACTGAATCATGACTGCAAGGGTTCAACTGTATGCAGAAGGATTAAAGATTGAGTTTGTTTTTGTCTTGTATTTGCTCCTGTGCTTTAGTACGTTTATTGGAGCATGCTTGACAGTACTTCCCATTGGAACAAGCCCAAAATGAAGGCCTGTTGCCTCCAAACTCGGGTCTGGGTTCCTTGAATGAGGAATTACCGGGCCATTCCAACCTTGGAGGTGTTGGGTGTCCTGACCCACTTTTGGACTATTATGCTGCAACATTTGGTGCTGTGGGTTTAGGAAATCCAAGATGGCGGAAAAGCCCACATTTGCACCAGAATCCAGGAGAACCGTGCAGTTTTGCGCACACCAAAATGGTCCCCTGACCTGCCACCCACCAGTGCAAAGAAAGATTGCTCTGTTCAAAATCCGTTTTTATTAATGTCAAAAATTGCTAAGGTCATGGGCCTGAAACCACCAAACAAAAATCCAACTATGGTTGAGTGTTTTACTTTACTCTACTACAGATCCACATCAATGCCATGTCAAGCAAGGATCATATACTATCAAGTAAAATCCTTTCTTTTTGAAATGTATTAATTCAAGACAGCTGTCAAAAATAGGTGCAGTACAGGCATTGGACACTGACCGGCGCTGGCGCTCTATAAATCCTGACAGGAGAGCTGTCTTGCAGAACTGTGCAGTGAACAGAAGGGGGTCTTATGCAATTAAAAGTTCAAAAGACTTGCCTTTCCTGAGAACTCTTAACACCCCAGAGACCCTCACCAGGAGGCAGGATATCACATGGCCCTGTTGATTGAGAGGGAGGGGACTTCCCTGCAGCCTGCTGGACCCAACACAATAGACCCTTTCAATTGAATGGGGTATGCTGGTTTTGGGTGTGGACTGTAAACAGAGCTCTGCATGGAAGGAAAGACATGTGATCCCTGACTCCCCAGGTTCCTAGGGGCGGGCCAGACAGGACTGTGGATTCATATTGCAGCAAATATATGTTTAAGTTAAATGCTTCTAAAATCTTGTATTAAGCTCACAGAAATGTACAATTTGGGGATCCTGAAAATGAAAAATGCCCTCACGATTTGAGCCCAAATTCCATTTTGCGTGGTCTTCTGGGACCGAACCCCGCTATTTATTAATATTGCAGACACTGTGTTTAGGATAGAGACATAGTAATTTTCCAGTAATATGCTCAGGGAAGGGGTGCAGGTCTGTGTAAATTTTGAGGAAAAACCAATATGGCGAAAGTCACTAAAAAGCACACAATGTTGCCATTTTTTAACCCAGGCTCTGAGGGGGATCAGAGTTGGGCGAGAGTGTATCTTAAATTAATCTGTGAAATGTGTATGTAATTTCAACGACATGTGTATCTGGGAAACCTGTTAGTTATGAAAAAATTATTTTCTAAGTAAAAGCAAAGGGGCGTTTCTTCAATAGACTGTAAGACTCTGACTCACTCTGACACACTATCCCTTCACAAATCAGGTCACAGAGAATCCTTGACCTATCAAATCATGAGAGTGTTGGGCATGCAGAATGAGCCGTCCCACCAACTTTCAAAACACATAAAAAGAGACTGCTTGGACAGGCAAGACATTCACTTTTCATTTTCTTGCAGAGCATTTTGCCGGACCACACAACATCTAGAAGGAACATCCAGAATTTAGACTCCAGATAGACTACAGAACTTAAAGCAAAGGCCTAACCCACAAGCTGAGAACTCTTCTCAGCAGGCCTTCAGAATCCAGCAATCCAACCAAACTATTCTACAGCCGGGCGAGCTGTTGGATTCTTTGCCAAGAACTTTTGCCAGAACCGGTAGCAGACCCAGAAAGCAGTGCTGTATCCAGAGAGACCAGAACCAGAGAGACCCAGACCAGACCGCTGTGAAGTGCAGAGCAGAGCTGACCCAGAGAGCTGTGACTTCAGAACCACACGTCAGGAGTCCAGTCCCAACCTGCTGACCAGACCCTGACGGCCTATTTCAAATTCATAGTGTGAGTACTCAGCCAGAACTGTGCAAAACCAATCTCTTAGTTTACAATAATCTAATTCAAACTATTTTAACCTATTAGAACTGCATCATAAGGAATTGTGTGTCCATCCTGTTGATTCAAACCTTCCAATCACATCTGTCATTCTGAAACTGTTATTTAATTTCTGAAAATCTACCTCCACTAAATCGTCCGTATCTCTTGAACCGTTTGTGCTAGACGCGAGGTTTAACTTTCATCTTAAAGCTAAGATTCTAAGCTTTCCAACAAACCGACTTATAGTTCAGCCGTAATCGCGATTGACGCACTCAGAAAAAAGATCAGGGTCCCTTACATGTGGCCCTGAGTGAACTATATATGGCCCCTAAGGCCAAGGATGAGCACAACAAGATTGCCAGGGTAGCGGCATATTTATATTTATATTTGGGAGCCATACAGGAAAAATGTGCTGAAGGCCAAGATCTGGCAAATAGGCAACTGATGGCATTAGAGAAGGTCCAATCTGACTTGGTCTCTTTTGAGCAGAGGCTACAGAGGAGCCAGGAGTCAGAAAATGATAGTAGGCAGTATATTATTAAAATAAAGGAGGATATGTTATCCTGCAACAGGAAA
Organism: Ambystoma mexicanum; assembly: GCF_040938575.1. NCBI lineage: Eukaryota > Metazoa > Chordata > Amphibia > Caudata > Ambystomatidae > Ambystoma > Ambystoma mexicanum. The sequence goes on from NC_090928.1 coordinate 746,743,710, forward strand.
AGTCTGACCAGGATAACAGATTTCTGGCCTTGCAGAAGGAGTACCAAGAAGGTTTTGACGCCCTACTGCAGAGCCAGAAAAAGCTGGAGCAACAACTGGACTTCTATAGGGCATGCGCAGAGCAGGTAGTCACCCTGCAAAGCCACCTAGATAGGGAGAAGACAGAGAGCAATAAACTGATTTTGAAAGACCTGGATACCCAGGCAGAGTTTGATCAAGAATGCCAGAAAGCTGGTACCTTTCAAAGGCAGAGTGACGACCTGGCGGCACAGATGCAGGCTCTTAGTCAGGAAAGGGACATCTTAGGCCAGGAAGTCTGCCAATTAAAAGAAAAAAATGAAGAAAATCACTTGGCCCTCCAGGGACTGGGTGACCTCCAAAAAGAGCATCAGAACGTGTTAAAGCACACCAGGAGGGTGGAAGATGCTCTGGCAAGAAAGGAACAGGCCAGTAGGGATGGGACTCAGGAGGTAACCCTCCTGCAGCAAAGACTGGCCCAGTATTCCAGGACCAACCAGGTAGCACAGAGAGAGAATGAGGCTCTCTGTCGGCACAATGATAGGCTCCAGCAACAGGTAGCCATGCAGGAGAGACTGTTAGAGTCTAGTAAGGCCTTAACTGAGGAACTGAAAGCGCAGGCTCTTGCATTGCAACAGGGAGCAGGGGCTGACAGAGATGAAGTTCGCTGGGAAAGGGAAACACCTGAGCATAACCTCAGGAGCCCTAGTACCAGAGGCCTTCATCTCTCCCAGTCCTTGCACTCTGCCACCCCCATGTCCCCTGGCGCACATGAGCACAGGCCACAGGGATGGCAGATTACTATCCAGCCAAAGGTATGGGGTTCATAGGCCAGTACCTCCCAGGAATGGATGGGCGGGCATCCGGGTATGGGCACCCAAACACAGTGCAATTTAGTGGGGAACCCCAGGAAAGTAGGCCCACTAAGGGCATCCTAAAACCCTCTTCCCAGTTAGGTCAGTGGGGGGGTACCCATCAAATCCTGGCAGCAAGGAGGGATCTGAATACTCCTCTGAGCGTCCCAGGACACAGGAGACTAGGTCCCCACATTCTGCCAGCCATTCCCAGGCTTGCAGAATCCAGGAAAACCTGGAAGATCAGACGGCACCTCTGGGAGCAGTGCCTCTGAGTCAGAGGATGAGTGGACCAGGGTTACCCGAACCAAAAAGGCCAATAAGGCAAAAAGGGCCTTACTTAAAGACCCCTTAAAGCAGATCAAGGCAATCACAAGAACGCCAAGTATTCTGTTTGGGAACACTTGGAGCTTTATGAGCAAATGATGGAGACTTTCCATTTGAAAGACAGCAGTAGCTGCATCCAGTATGTAAAATGGACATTCTCCCCAGAATACTCCAGTTTCTTTGCGGGGCTGGAGGACCAAAATCATTCAAGATGGTCCACCCACAGGGCGGCCATCTTGAAACATTTTTCTGTTCACAGAAATCCCCAAGAGGCTCGCAAGGCAGCCTACAATTTGCAATGTGGGGAGGATCAGGCCCCACAAGAATTTGTGCAGGAGTTAAAGCATGCTTTTGCGCAGGCTACAAAAAGGGTACGCACGGACAGTAAAGAATTTGTTCATACGTTTTTCCATGCCTTACCCAAATACATAATGACCCAGCTCGTGAGAGATTTTCATGTGAAAAGATTTTTAGACTGGGTCATTGAGCAAGCCACCCGCATCTATGAGGTGCAGAAACCGGTGGAAATTAAGAATCAGCCCAAAAAACCCAAAACCAACAGCACCCCTACTGCTGCCAAGGTGGCAGAGGTAAAGGTTGCCCCCGTTTTAGATTTGGAGATGGGGGGACCTAAAAACCTGCCGGCACCGAATAATTCTAAGCCCAGAAGGCCCTTGGGCCAGTCACAGACAGGGAGTCAAGGAGGTAGTTCCACAAATGGGGTCCCTCGCTCCCCTGACTATGTTAGTCCTTGCTATAAGGGAAACAGTCCAATCCTGGGTTATGTGTGGACTCCTCCGGCTCTAGGGGGGGATCCAACCAAGCGCCCGAACCAGGGAACTTCCCTCCGCACTTCCCCCAGGAGGGCAGAAATTCACCAAATCCTGGGCAGAACTTGTTCCCCAGGTATCCACCCAACTTCCAGCCCCAAAATCATCCATCATTTGTTCCCCAATTCCCTGAGCCCAGACAACCGAATCCGGGAGAGGGGTGTTAGGGAGGAGGCACAAGGGGAAGAGGGGTGTAACGCCTTGGAGGAAGCTTCCTTCCCCACTTGTAAACAGTCCCTGGAAACCCAGGAACCGGAAACAAAATCTCCTGCCCCTGAAAGTCTGCCTCCCAAGGAGCAGAGGGGGGGGGTAGGAGAAACAAAGTACCCAAACAGACCCACTTTGTGGAGGAGGTACAGATCTTCCAATTTGAGGGAGAGGGATCCCAAGAGGATCCTGGGGAAAAGATCTTCTCCTTCAGAGATGGGGGAACTCCTCCCAAGGAAAAATGGGTCCCAAGGGATTCCAATCCAGACTGGGTACTGGGTAGATGTGGGGATCGAGCTGTCGCCGCCCATCATCCTATCCCAGAACCAACAATACCGAAAACCCCTGCTTCAAACCCATCCTGATGACTGCCTCCAAATAGGGGGGGGCGGCCCAGAACCGGAATCAGGGGAACCTAAAACCGAATCAATAGACTGGGTAGATGTGGGGATCGAGCTGTCGCCGCCCATCATCCTAACCAAGAACCAACAATACCGAAAACCCCTGGTTCAAACCCATCCTGGTGACTGCCTCCAAAAAAGGGGGGGCAGCCCAGAACCGGAATCAGGGGAACCTAAAACCGAATCAATAGACTGGGTAGATGTGGGGATCGAGCTGTCGCCGCCCATCATCCTATCCCAGAACCAAGAATACCGAAAACCCCTGCTTCAAACCCATCCTGATGACTGCCTCCAAATAGGGGGGGGCGGCCCAGAACCGGAATCAGGGGAACCTAAAACCGAATCAATAGACTGGGTAGATGTGGGGAACGAGCTGTCGCCGCCCATCATCCTATCCCGGAGCCAACAATACCAAAAACCCCTGGTCCAAACCCATCCTGGTGACTGCCTTCAAAAAGGGGGGGCGGCCCAGAACCGGAACCAGGGGAACCCAAAACCATATCCAGTTGTGAACTTTTTCTTTCAGATTCCCGAGACTCTCCACAGAATTTTGCCCAGATCTCTTCTCTCTCAATGTCCAAAACCAGAAAATTAGCCCACCAGTTGTCCAGAAATGTGCATTATATGTGCCCCCTTGAGGAGAAGGAGGGAAGATACTATGACCCGGTACAAGTACAGGGGCAGGGTACAATTTTGGCACTGGTGGACACTGGATCCCAAGCTACTCTTCTGTCCAAAAGAGCCTTTGATGAACTAAATGCAGGGGAAGAATTACTGTATTCCTCTCACCTCTCTTCCTAGACAACTCCAGAACTTTGATGGGAAGGAAATTCCTGTCAGGGGGACTGCAAATTTGGACATCAAAATTGGGCGACACAAGGTGAAACACCCGGTCATAGTAGTGACTCCAGAGGGCACCCCTTGTTTACTAGGGAATGACCTCCTGAGAAGGTTGTCACCCCTAATAGATTGCGTAAACAAGGTCCTCTGGACCCAGACTAGCCGACAAATAAAATTAAAACAGAGCGTCAACCAGGTTAGTTTAAACGGCACCTGCCACATGGTTGAACAAAAATCTGTCCAAGTAGAATTTCACTTCCAGAACAACCAAATTCCAGATGTGACAGTAATAGCAGTAGGACAACAGACTGGTGATGGGGGGTCCTCTCTATTTCTGAAAATCAACCTTCCCTCCAGTTTAAGGTGGTATTCCACACTGGAAGGAAACACTCTGAAATTCTTTACTAATCCACAATCAGAAACTCCCACTCATATAGTCCAGAAAGATGTGAAATCAGCTCAGAGCCTGGCTGATGTTCAGCAAATTGGAGATCAGTTGTTCATCCCTGTTCAGTTAAAGGATGGGAAGGACTCTGTTCTCGCCCGAGTGTGTGCGAACAGCGGTAAGAGCTTCATCAGCGAAGCCATGTTCCGCCAACTCTCAAAAGATCCAGCCATTCCCACATTCAAACTGATAGACAAATGGTAAATGGATCTGGAAACACCCAATTCCAAACATCTCCTCCCAAGGAGGTGTATGCTCAAAATCTCCTTTGGCAACAAGAGCATAGTCCATAATTGTTGGGTTGTGCAAGACGTCACTGCCGCCTTTTACTTAGGCAGTGACATTCTCAATCGCTTTGCCATTAGTTTGGACCTAATAAACTTCAAAGCTTGGTCCCGATTAGCAGATAATCCCATGGGCTTTGATGATCCAGAAAAAGCATTTACGTCAGCTCAATTGCTACCTTATGCAGTTGAAATTCAGATTAAAGAGGAAGTCACCATCCCACAAAGGACCCGACAATTCTCCCTGGGAGTGAAAGTTAAAAAAGGACAAAAATTGGAAAAGCCTGATGCTTATATTCATCTAAATGCTTTTCTCCAACATCAAGGGTTGGGGGTAAACCCAACACCATTAGTCAATATAGAACATGACACCATTCCAATAGAGGTGGATAACAGTGACTTAAAGAGTATTACTCTAGCCGCAGGCACCATTATTGGAATGGCGGTTGATGACCGACATGTCTCCATTGATTTAGGAAATTAACTGTTAGGACCTATCCCCAAGGACTGTTTTGACAGTGACAGTGATGACAATAAAACACCAGACAGGATCTTTACGCAGCATGGGGGGAACTTCCTGGTGCACACTTCCTGCCCTTATGGTAAGGAAGATGTGACTTGTGACTTCAGAAGGGATGAGGTGATTTTCCAGGTCCATGAGGGCTGCCTTTCCCACCTGAAGCCTCCGGTCCAAATCAGCACTCTGACCAGGGACTTCTCCATCCAGCTGGAGGAGGCCGCTGAGATAGCAAAACCAGAAGTCTTTCCAGGCTTCAGGCAGATGGTGGAAGAGAGAGTCAACCTAGCTGATGCCTGTGTGACTGTGGAACAGAAGCAAAAGTTGAAACAAGTTTTCTTGGATTTCCAAGATCTGTTTGCAGTAGACTCATATAACTGTGGTCGCACCGACATCCACACAACAACAATTCCCATGGACCCTGGCATGACTCCAGTGTTTGTGAAGCAATATCGCTTGCCTCTCGCATCAATGGAGTCCCTTACTGAAATAATTAAGAACCTTGAGTCCCGGGGGATAATCCGTCCAGTACACAGCACCTTCAATAATCCGGTGCTGGGAATATTGAAGCCAAACGGCCAGTGGAGACTCTGCGCTGACCTTAGGGAGCTCAACAAACGGGTCCATACTTCCCGATGGCCTCTGGGTGCGAGGGGTAACCTGGCTTATGTAGATGACATCCTCATCAAAAGTTAATCTGTGGAGGAACACATAGCGGAGATCCGTTATGTTCTGACACATTTGAGAGCCGCCGGAGCAAAACTTTCCTTTCAGAAAGCACAGTGGTGTAGAACCCGTGTTAATTTCTTGGGGCATGAGATTACTCCTCAGGGTCTCTGTCCCCAAGAAAAGAAAGTGGAAGCACTTCAGAAACTGAAAGACCCCACAACTCTGCGGGAACTAAGGAGCCTCCTTGGAATGACTAAGTACAGCAGAAAGTTCATTGAGGGTTACGCAGAGATCACCAGACACCTGATTCATCTCTTGAAGGGGGGGGGGGTAAAGTGGGAATGGGATCCAGAACAATCCGAGGCAGTAAGGCAGCTCAAAAGAAGCCTCTCACAAGCGCCCTGTCTAGCTTACCCTGTCAGAAACAAGGAGTTTTTCCTGGAGACAGGGTTCTCTAATACGTGCTTGACGGCAGTATTATACCAAAAGCATGACAAGGTCAATAAAGTAATCTCCTATGCGAGCAAAACTTTATCCTCTGTGGAGGAAAAATTCAAATATTCTGAGAAGGCACTCCTGGCAACGGTGTGGGCATTGAAGAATTACCGCCGTTCATCCAGGGGGAACACATCATAGTGGAGACTCCACACCAGCCTCTGCAAAATCTACAAAGTGACAGAATCCGAGCCGGAAATGTGAGTAATTCCCGAATTACTTCCTGGATTCTGTCAATGCAAGGCTTTCCTGTGGAGGTCAGATATGGCCAAAACAAGAAGAGTCCCCTCTCGCAAGTTCTGGCTGACTTGCATGATTGTGCCAGAGAAAACTGTCTCGAGGACGAAAGTCTAAAAATCAAGGACAACATGGAGGCATACCTTAATTCCCCAAACAAAGTCTTTGAAGAGGACAAGTGTGAGGGAATGCCCACTGTCTATGTGGATGGATGCTCTTACCATGTTGACAACAACGGGGAAAGGAACTGGTGGCCGGCGTAGGGAATGCATGGGTGAAGGAGTCCCCAGAACCCTCCACTGGGTACAAAATTGGTCCCCGAAGTAGTCAGGTGGCAGAATTGATGGCTGTGTATTAAGCCATCCTCACTGCTGTCCAACATCAACTCCACAAACTGGTCATAATCACATATTCAGATTATGTACGGAACGGGTTCATGGAGCACCTGGTTAATTGGAAAACCAGAGGCATGTTATGTGCTAATAACACACCCCTGAAACATGGGAAGTTAATCCAAAATATTGATGATCTGGTCACCGTGAATGGGATGACCATCTATTGGAAGAAGATCAAGGGTCATTCCAAAGTAGAGGGACCAGACAAAACTGGAAATGACTTAGCTGATCAGCTGGCCAAAACCGGGGCCATCCAAGGGAATCTAATAGAGATTGAGTCCCTGTTGGGGGAAATCCAGGTCACTGCTATCACTAGGTCCCAGACAAATGCTCACAATGATCTTTCAACTGCACAATAGAGTAAGGAGACGCCAGGTGATGATTTGATTACGGCTCAAAAGGGGGATCCAATAATTGGTAGGTTTTACCAACATATTGAGGACCCTGAGAACTTTCCCCTGACGGATACCGATTACATTGGGAAAGAGGACCTTAGAGTGTTGATGAAATGTCCAAAGATGTTCCAAATCCAAGACGGTTTTATTGGTAAGGAAATCCCACACTGGCCATGATCAGTGGGTGGTCCCTACCTCATTCCAAAGCCTGATGTTAAGTCACGCCCATGATGCGGCCACCGCCGGTCATAGGGGGTTTCATACAACACTTGAGATCTTAAGAGAGGTTGCATACTGGCGACACATGGGGCAGGACCTCGACCAATACTTGAAGGGGTGTCTTGTGTGTGCACAATTTCAGCCAACATCCCTCACACACCGTGCGCCTCTCCAGAAGAGGGGGGTGACACTGCCATGGTCAGATTTACAAGTCGACTTTATAAGCCCCATGATTCGCTCCTCTAGGGGAAACAAGCACATGTTGACGGTCACATGCTTGTTTACCAAGTGGGTAGAATGTCTCCCGGCCCCAAACTGCAAGGCAGAAACAGCAGCTGCCCTGATGATTAACCACATCTTTTCCCGTTTTGGTCTACCTGAAAGGATTGAGTCAGACAGAGGTAGCCATTTCACCAGCGAGGTAATGACAAAGATGTGGGAGATACTGGGGGTCAAAAGGAAGCTACATATTGCTTACCGGCCAGCTTCTTCTGGGGAAGTAGAACGCTTCAACAGAACCATAGTGAGCATTTTAAAAAAGTTTGTGGCAGATTCTGGGCCAAGTTGGGATATCCGATTACCTCTGGTCCTAATGGCCATCAGATCTACCCCTTCATCTGCAACTAAAATGTCACCATTTGAGCTGATGACTGGACGCAAGATGGTGCTTCCCCAGCATTTGCTCTACAGGACCCAAGAGCAGACATTGATAAATGCCTCCACAACTCATGAGTATGTGGAGAATTTAAGGAAACACCTCCAACATGCTTTTGCCTATGCTCAGCGAAATCTAGAAAGATCAGCTGATAGCATGAAGACCCATTACGATTTGAAAACTTCCAGGAAAGTATATAATGTGGGAGACCGGATCTATCTATACAATTTCCAAAGAAACCAGGCCAAACAGCGAAAATGTTTGCCTACATGGAAGGGACCCTTTTAAATTATAGACAAGATCTCCCCAGTTGCCTACAAGATCCACATCCCGAAGGTAGTTTGGCAGAAGGGGAAGACAAGTGGGTCCATATAAATCAGTTAAAGTGTTGCCATTCAAGGCACACTCTGCAGCAACTGGAGGAGTCCTCTGCAATACCAGAGGGGGCCGCTCCAGAGTAATTCAGTTCCAACCCTAAAATATCCCACATATAGTTTCTAAAATATTATGATTCTTGAATGAAAATGTCTTCTAATTATATCTTGTTTTTAAAAAAAAATAAGAATGTAAATGTCTATTGATTTATGAAATGTATATGCCGCCCCACTATATCAATAGTGGGGGAGAAATGTCTACGAATAGGTATTGCCGCTTTGCTTTGTCATCCTAGGAAAAAGAAAACCTGGAGACTGACCACGTAAGACGACCTGGGGACCGGGAGCAAAGATCCGAGGGGCCCGGGGGAACGCCCAATACTCCCATCAGGACCGACGAGGAGAACCGATCGATCCACCCTGATGGAGGAAAAGATGCTGAACTTTGTCATCTGCGGAATCGGAAGAAGATGATGCGGACATCCCAACGCGTGGATCAAAACATCCTTTGCACCAACTCCCCCTCGACTCGAAATCAAAGCGCAGTCGGGAGGGGGGGGGCTTGTTGGGTGTCCTGACCACGTTTGGACTATTATCCTGCAACATTTGGTGCTGTGGGTTTAGGAAATCCAAGATGGCGGTAAAGCCCACATTTGTGCCAGAATCCAGGAGAACCGTGCAGTTTTGCGCACACCAAAATGGTCCCCTGACCTGCCACCCACCAGTGCAAAGAAAGATGGTTCTGTTCAAAATCCGTTTTTATTAATGTCAAAAATTGCTAAGATCATGGGCCCGAAACCACCAAACAAAAATCCAACTATGGTTGAGTGTTTTACTTTACTCTACTACAGATCCACATCAATGCCATGTCAAGCAAGGATCATATACTATCGAGTAAAATCCTTTCTTTTTGAAATGTATTAATTCAAGACAACTGTCAAAAATAGGTGCAGTGCCGGCATTGGACACTGACCGGCGCTGGCGCTCTATAAATCCTGACAGGTGAGCTGTCTTGCAGAACTGTGCAGTGAACAGAAGGGGGTCTTATGTAATTAAAAGTTCCAAAGACTTGCCTTTCCTGAGAACTCTTAACACCTCAGAGACCCACACCAGGAGGCAGGATATCACATGCCCCTGTTGATTGAGAGGGAGGGGACTTCCCTGCAGCCTGCTGGACCCAACACAATAGACCCTTTCAATTGAATGGGGTATGCTGATTTTGGGTGTGGACTGTAAACAGAGCTCTGCCTGGAAGGAGAGACATGTGATCCCTGACTCCCCCAGTTCCTAGGGGCGGGCCAGACAGGACTGTGGATTCATATTGCAGCAAATATATGTTTAAGTTAAATGCTTCTAAAAACTTGTATTACGCTCATAGAAATGTACAATTTGGGGATCCTGCAAATGAAAAATGCCCTCACGATTTGAACCCAAATTCCATTTTGTGCGGTGTTCTGGACCGAACCCCACTATTTATTAATATTGCAGACACTGTGTTTAGGATAGAGACATAGTAATGTCCAGTAATATGCTCAGGGAAGGGGTGCAGGTCTATGTAAATATTGAGGAAAAACCAATATGGCGAACGTCACTAAAAAGCACAAAATGTTGCCATTTTTGAACCCAGGCTCTGAGGGGGATCAGAGTTGGGCGAGAGTGTATCTTAAATTAATCTGTGAAATGTGTATGTAATTTCAACGACATGTGTATCTGGGAAACCTGTTAGTTATGAAAAATTCATTTTCTAAGTAAAAGCAAAGGGGCGTTTCTTCAATAGACTGTAAAACTCTGACTCACTCTGACACACTATCCCTTCACAAATCAGGTCACAGAGAATCCTTGACCTATCAAATCATGAGAGGGTTGGGCATGCAGAATGAGCCGACCCACCCACTTTCAAAACACATAAAAAGAGACTGCTTGGACAGGCAAGACATTCACTTTTCATTTTCTTGCGGAGCATTTTGCCGGACCACACAACATCTAGAAGGAACATCCAGAATTTAGACTCCAGATAGACTACAGAACTTAAAGCAAAGGCCTAAACCCAGAAGCTGAGAACTCTTCTCAGAGGGCCTTCAGAATCCAGCAATCCAACCAAACTATTCTACAGCCGGGCGAGCCGTTGGATTCTTTGCCAAGAACTTTTGCCAGAACCGGTAGCAGACCCAGAAAGCAGTGCTGTATCCAGAGAGACCAGAACCAGAGAGACCCAGACCAGACCGCTGTGAAGTGCAGAGTAGAGCTGACCCAGAGAGCTGTGACTTCAGAACCACCCGCCAGGAGTCCAGTCCCAACCTGCTGACCAGACCCTGACGGCCTATTTCAAATTCATAGTGTGAGTACTCAGCCAGAACTGTGCAAAACCAATCTCTTAGTTTAAAATAATCTAATTCAAACTATTTTAACCTATTAGAACTGCATTATAAGGAATTGTGTGTCCATCCTGTTGATTCAAACCTTCCAAGCGCATCTGTCATTCTGAAACTGTAATTTCATTTCTGAAAATCTACCTCCACTAAATCGTCCGTATCTCTTGAACCGTTTGTGCTAGAAGTGAGGTTTAACTTTCATCTTAAAGCTAAGATTCTAACCTTTCCAACAAGCCTACAACTGACTTATAGGTCCGCCGTAATCGCGATCGACGCACTCGGAAAAAAGTGCCGCGAATTGACAGTTTGCTTCATTTCAACCATGTGTAAAAATATCTGTCTTTTGCTTCCATTACTGAATCCCATATTCAACCTGATAACCATCCCTGAATCATTGGTAGGGCTGACCTGAACTGATTTAAAGTATCTCTCACTCACCCTGAACCTCTAGAGGGAATTAAAAGCATTTTCAGCATATTTTTCACTTCATTGCCACCACATTTAAAAGGATCTTGCCTGCTTTAAAATCATACCTGTTTTTCTCTAAGCTCGCTGGGGGGAACTGGAAATTTGTATTGCATTTTGTATTCCTGAGAATTGTGTGCTCTCCTTCCATCTCCTTATCTTGCATAAGGGGGGAGGGCATTGTCAAAGAAAAAGTGATCATATTATCTTTTGTTGAAATCATATCAAGTTTATTTCTGTGCTGCATTTTTCCCTCATTGCTTTCCTTGAAACCATAAAAGTATTTTCTGCTACCTTATCTTTCCTATACTAACTCCTCATTGATTGTAAAGAAGTGTGCTAGTGCCAGATTATCTATTGTCGATCAACATTATATTCATATGCCTAAGTGTGATATCAAATATTAATTTATTATAAAAGTGTGATAGATATATATTATTTAATTTTTCCAATAAATCTTTTAAATTGCAAAACAAACCTACTTCTTGGCTCAGTGAGGTCAGGGGGATTCAAAGAGAGGGGCGTTATATAAGGGTTTATCATCCAGACTATAACTTGTCATAAAAATATATAAATAAGGGCTTCCCTTGAGCAATCCCAGACAAGGCACTGACTTAGTGGGAGTGCTTGATTGGAGTCACTTAACAGAGGACCCGGTAATTCCTCATTCAATTTACCCATCCCCATTCCCATTTGAGTCCCCATAGGGCTCAATGGGAATGGGGAGGGAGCAGCTAACAATGGGTCCACTAATAACAAGCCCGTTGTTATCTCCCTGGTCCCCTCACGGGACCCGGAAAGGACGTCTGGTCTGACCATATGTCCAGAGCGGGTCCCGCGAGGTAACCTCGTAATAGGGCAGAATGGGTTTAACGGCACCAGCACCATTACCGGCGCCGTTAAACCCATTCAACCAGGGTCCTAATGAGGCCCATTGTGTTGAGGAGTATGCAGAACTAATTGATAGTATGTAGTGGCCAAAGCTGGGGCACAGTGACACTTTCCATAGTATATCAAGATTTTTTTCATTTTACGAAGATGTTGCCTTGTTGTGAAAGAAAAAACCACAAAAGCTTGCTAATGCAATGAAAATCGTGTTTGTGTTCACACTGGCCCAATTCTGAAGATGGTCCAAATTTGGAAAAGTGTTTTTCTGTGGCAGGACAGCACTTTAGTAAACAGCACCATATTTTTCAGAAATATGAAAGTGGCAGCCTGAAATTAAATCCACCACGTTCCCTCATTGCTGTATGCCCTTGCATCACGGCATGACAGCCATTATAAATTCCACAACAATTGCAAAGTTATTGCTGCACGCAGAGTTTAAAGGCACAGCACCAGTTTTGCCTGATTCTGAGCTCGCGATAAGTCATGTTCAAAGCAAACATTCTTCCATCCAGTTTCTAGCACCACCATTTTGAGGTAGGTAGAAGTACTGGATGTGTTGCCTTCCTTCAGCAAAAGCTGTTAAAATATCTTGTTCTGGGAGAAACATGTGCTCCAGTGACACTACGAGCAATTCTTTAAAGACTGCCACTTTTCTAATTTGCAAAAATGTCCTTAAGGTTTCAGAAATTTAGAAATTAGGTGCTGCCGTCTGGGAAATGCTATTTTTAGAAAAGTGAAAACATGTGCAGTAGAGGTGAATGGCACATCACAGGAGTCGTCAAATTTTAACTTTGCCAGGAGAATCCCCTCACAGTCCCTTCCTTGCCTTCCTGGTGGGTATCAGGGCTGTTGTCAGGCCATAAATCAAGCACAGGCCGATGCTTTCATGTCCCTGCACCACATTCTTTCTTTAGTGCATATGGTGTTTTTAAGGAAATTGTTCCTCCTTCATGGAAGAACACATTCCTATTTTTGCATATTTTTTAAGATGTTGTTACCGAAGACTGCCTTCTGTTTTAGTTTTGCATTTATAAACAGACTCGAAATACCCTTCTCCTTAAATTCATACAAAGGCCACAAGATGGCAGAGTTAACACATCAGAAAGCAGATGAAATAATTGTTTATGGGTTAAGAACAGGGCCCATGAAGTAAGAACGAAGAGTTGACTCTACAAGTAAAATACAAAGTAGGGCCATACTGCCCCCATTACCCCCATGTCCCTTTCCCTCGTCCCAGTCCATAAGCAATAAAGGCTATCTGCCTTCTCCAAAGATAATTAAATCAATTCCATGTTTTTTTTCACCCTCCCCTGCCTTTCCTCCTATAAGGAGGCTGCTGTAAGGAACTTATGTTGGCAACAGTAAACACAGACACACGTGATCACAGTTCAATGGTGTTTATTAAACTGCAAATGCAGGGTGTAAAAATGCCTGATCTAAACCTAAGTCTAAGATGGGAGCAAAATTAAATTGTGTCAAAATAAAAGGGTCTATACTAAGAAAACCTATTGCCAATTCCTTACAACTAATTACACAAAGAGTGTGGGATAAGGGTTCAATAAAGAAATAAGTGTTCACAAATAATAAGTTAGGTGTGTTTGCCAGGGTTCTCCCATCCCCACGTTTTCAGCACAGGACAATGTAGGACCTTGGAGCACAGCAGACACTCGAGCCTTCTCAGCAGGAGCCAATAGTTCTGTATCAGCTATCAGGTTCTTTCGACGGTTAAGTCTCTCTTCCATATGCATCAGGCCTTCAAGGGCCTGATGCATTCAACAAATAAACACAAAGTTCTGTTACACACATACTTTTGGGGTGACGGATTCACCCTGGGCCCCCTCTTCTCAGCGCAGACCCCTCAATAGTCGTATTTCACAAACAACTAAACATTTCCTTTTCTCAATGAACTTTGGGTGATGACTTTTCACCCCTGGATCTCCCTCGGCAGGGCTCGAACCCAACTGACATGGGGGACACTTCCCTTCCCCTTGTTTTTCATTGCCTCCTGCTTTCAAACCCCTCTTTATGTCTTTTCAAACAATGCAGTGTGAGTTTCCCTCAATTTGGTTCACTTCTTGGTGTCAAAACACTGTTCACAGGGACTTTAGGCCTCGTCCCTTTTCATTAGCTTCCCTCTACTGGGTTCATTCTTGCCAACTTTAAGAAACACAGTTCATTGCAGTACTTCAGACTTCGTCCCTTCTCGTAGCATCCCTCTGCCGGGTTCACTCTTGCCAACTTTACGAAACACAGTTCATTGGGCTTTGCCCTTGGTCGTCGGCTCTTACCAACAATTCCTCACAGGACTTTTAGACTTCACCCCTTTTCATTAGCTTCCCTCTACCAGGTTCACTCTTGATAATCTTCATCATGCAGGATTCACTTCCCCTTCACAATCTGCCGGTCAAAGACTTTCGACGGTACAGAGGATTTTACAAGACACCTGTATGACCACTTTGAGCGATCTTCGCCTCTTCTCAAGGCCTTCTGGTTATGTAGTCTCTACCATCGTGTAATCGCCCAGAGTTTTCTGTGTGAGCACGCATGTGGTGCCGGACACCTTGTTAGGCAGAATCCTGTGCAGTGCCCTTAGGGACCACTACACACAATTAAGACAACATGTGGCAATACAAGTTTTACCTTTGGTACAAGCCTGTACTACTATGCCAGAGTGGTAGCAGTGGCAGAGCAGCCAGGCTTATCTCAAGAGTATATGAGCAGTAGCAGAGATTACACAAAGGGACCACAATTACTGTGACTCAAGCAAACACTGACTCAAGGTTTCAGGTAGGAAAATATAAGTACATTTATTTTTAAACCATTCGTTATAAACACAACACTTCTATTAAACTTCAATAAAAACCACACGTTAAATATACTACAACTAACCAATTCACTTTGTACAGTAAGTCTCAAGGTAAGTACCCTGTGTTGGAATGAACCGGTGTTATGAACAAAACATGTAACCACGAATATGTTCACTTTTTGACAGTTCGGTCTACTAAACAAACGCATATCCGTGACATGACATGCTACCAGGGCAAAAACACACTTAGCACCTGAGATATCCAGAGAGAGTTGGAGGCAAAAATCACAGGCAATATTTTGGTTAGGCAGGCAGAATAAAGAAACACTCAGAGACAGGAGGTCAAAAATCAAAGGGCCGGAGCCAGGGTCGAAAGACACCGGGGCAAGTTGCCGAAGATCACACGGTCAGACAGTTCACAATTCAACGTAGCCAAAAGTACTTCGATATGGTCAATGTTCGGAAGCAAAAGGTATAAGAAGGAGGTAAGACAAGGGCAAGCCTTGGAAATGAAGAAAAAGGGATTCACGCAGTTTCCTCAACAGAACACCGTACCTTGTTCCAGTGGTGCAGCTAGTGCCCTGGCAGTTGTTCATGTTGGTTTCCTGCAGACCCACGATTCCTGGAGCTTTGTTATGAAGGAGGACGTCTGAAGGGGGTCTGCACCACACAGGGATGAAGCCGGCAGCAGCGACAAGGAATAAAAGGTGCACTCCTTAAAAACAGGAGAGGCTCTTCAGGTGGCTATCCGGACCACTACAGCAGTGTGCAGCGATTTCGACCACGGAAGAGGATCCTCTGGCTGTAGAAGATGAGCTGGTTATCCCCACCAAGCTCAAGGGACTCCGGACTGGATCTTCTCTGAGTCGTTGAAGGGCAGATAGCTCAGGACTGCAGCAGGGCTTCACCGGGATGGGGTAGTTGCAGGAGCCGCCGTTCTCTCTGCTTCTCTTCGGTTCCTTGTAGTTCCAGTAGCGACTCTCTGACTTCTAGCCCAAGAGACCTGCCTTTTATGCGAAAAACACCCATTCACACAGTCTGGCTGTCAATCACCCAGCAGGGGGGTTGTCCAGCCCGGACAACTACCCTTGCCAATAATGACAAAGTGCGACTTGGGTTTCCTAGGATATCCTGTGCAGGGGGTGACTACACCCCTCCCTCACATTCAGCTCACCAAGACACCCAGGCACCTTGAGGAGGGCTTCTGGCCAGAAGCCGGCCAAAAGACAGTGAACAAAGAAGGCGAACCTAGTTTGCCGCGCAAAGTAAAACACAAGAAGGACTTTAACAAAAAGAAATGGTGAATAAACCCAACCAGAGCCAAGAGAAAGATGATTTGGTCAAGCGGGTTTATGTTCGAGGCTAATATAATAGCCAAGAACAGTACCACGTTTATCTAATATAATCGAGGTAGAAAAGTTAGGGTAGATACCACTGCCACCAGCCAAGTCTAAATGTTAAAAGAGTGAAACAATGCTCTAGGAGGTACAGATACAAAGGGATACAAGTTAACCCTTTCCAGTACTCCATGGAAGATGGGGTGTACTGGATCTGTGGTAGATTGACTAAGTAAAGTTAATGGTAACTTTACCCTTTTCTGTGGGACAGTAGTCGCCTCAGAAATGGAATCGAGGGAAGTCTCAAAGACAGCCCTGTGCCACGGCACTGAAGGTGCTGTGTGACACACAAAAAGAAGGGGGCTACTGAAGTGGTGTATTTCAGAGTCCACAATCACAGAAACAAGTAGAAACACATAGCAAAACATAGGTAAGAGTGGGGGAAAAGCTCTCACTCTTACCAAGTGCAAAAAAATAAAATTCCAGAAGTCCAGCAAAGCTGCTGGGGGACTCACTAGGTGAGGGAAATTAGCCATAAATGAGAATTCTCCCTAACACTCACCCCGCACTCCCAGACTAACGGACAAGAAGATTTAATCCACTCCCGGATGGACCTCATACCTCTAGTCAGTTACAAACATCTTAGAGAGACCATCAGCATTTTGGTGGTGACTTCCTGCTCTTTGCTCAATGGAAAAATCAAATCCTTGCAGGCAGATTGACCATCTGAGTAACTTTGGATTTTCCCCTTTCATTTGCATCAGCCATCTCAAGGGTTGGTGGTCAGTCTGAATAGTGAAGGTAGATCCATACAAGTATAGTCTAAACCTCTTCAGTGCCCACACAATAGCAAAGCATTCTCTTTCTATTGTTGCCCACCTTCTCTCAGGATCCTTTCACACACTTCCTACTGATGAAACAAATGGGGTGTTCCCTACCTTTCTCACCCAGTTGACTAAGGACTGCACCTATACCTACATTAGAAGCATCAGTTTGTACAATGAAGGGTTGGTGATAGTCAGGAGCTCTTAGGACTGGAGCTTGACAAAGGGCTTTCTTTAGGCCTTCAAATGCTTGATTGCACTCCTCATTCCACCTGACCTTTTTAGGAAATTTGGGAGAGGAGATGACATTCAAGGGAGAAGCTATGGTCCCATAGATCTCTATGAAGTTCCTACAATACCCAGTGAGACCTAGGAAGGCTCTCGCTTGGGTTTGAGTAGTAGGGGTGGCCCAGTTTTGTACAGCTTGTACTTTGCTAGGCAGTGGCCTTATTTTACCTCCTCCTACCTCATGTACAAGGTAGACCACTGACCTTTGACCAATTTGACATTTGCTTGCCTTTATGGTCAGATGGGCCTGTTCAAGAGCCTGCAATACATAACGTAGGTGTTCAACATGTTCTTTCCATGTAGGGCTGAACACTGCAATGTCATCCAAGTATACCATGCAGATGTCCTCCATCCCATTCAGAACTTGAATGACCATCCTCTGATTTAGCAGGTGCATTCTTTAATCCAAAAGGCATTACCTTGAATTGGTAGAGGCCAGCTGGGATGGAGAATGCAGTTTTCTCCTTGGCATGGTCTGTCAGGGTTATTTGCCAATAGCCTGACGTTAGGTCAAATGTGCTGAGGTACTTGGCTGTACCAAGTTTGTTCACCAGCTCATCTGTCCTAGGCAAAGGATGGGCATCAGTCATGGTGACTGCATTTAGAGCTCTATAGTCCACGCTGAATCTCAACTCCTTGGATCCTGCCTTTGGTACAAGCACAACTGGGCTAGACCATGGGCTAGTAAGGGGTTCTATTACCCCGAGTTCAAGCATCTTGTTGATCTCATTCCTTATGTGAGATCTGACATTGTCTGACAGTCTGTACCCCCTGCTTTTGACAGGCAAACAGTCACCAGAGTGTATGTTATGCTGGCCCCAACATGTCAAGCCTGGTGAAAGTGAGAACAGGGAGGCAAACTGAATCAACAGTAACTTGCACTCATCCTGCTGGTCGGATGTGAGACTGGAAGAGAGATTAACTCCTTCCACTTGCTCATCTAAAGGTAAGCCTCTGAGGAGGTCAGGTAGAGGTTCACTCTCCTCCACCTCCTGAGCTGAAGCTAGAAGCAAAGCTCCTGTGTCAGGTCTAGAAACATAAGCCTTTAAACGGTTGGTGTGAAAGACTCTGGGAGCCTCCTTAGGATTGCCTAAATCCACTAGATAGTTCACCTCTCCAAGTTTACCCACAACCTTGAAGTGTCCTATCCATTTGTCCTGCAAGGCCTCTGCCCTGTGGGGACCATAACAAGAACAGGCTGGTCTTGAGTAAACTCAACCATGTTAGCTTTCTGGTCATGCCAATGTTTGACCAGAGCTTGAGCAGCCTTCAAGTTATCACTTGCCTCTGCCATCATGTGTGCGATTCTCCTCCAGAGACCTAGCACATAGTCAGTCACTCTGACTGCCTTGGGGGAAAGAGCACCCTCCAACCCCTCCTTAATCAGGGCCAATGGACCTCTGACTGGATGGCCATGGAGAAGTTCAAAGGGACTGAATCCTACTCCCTCCTGAGGGCACTTCTCTATATGCAAAGAGAAAGCATGGCAGTAGAAGGTCCCACTTTCTTCTAAGGGGTTCTTATAAAGCACCTATCATGATCTTCAGAGCTCTGTTAAACCTCTACGCCAGTCCATTGGTTTGGGGGTGGTAGGCAGTTGAGACCTTGTAGGTGACTCCACAGGTTTTCCACATGGTTTGCATGTAGTGGGACATACAATCTGATCCCCTGTCAGATATCACCTCCTTAAGAAAACCTACTCTGGTAAAAATACCAAGTAGGGCCTTAGCTACAGCCGGAGCCGTAACAATCCTCATAGGTATGGCTTCAGGAAATCAAATGGCATGGTCCACTACAACCATGATAAACCTGTTGCCTGAAGTTGTGGGAGGGTCAAGAGGACCAACAATGTCAATCCCGACACTTCTCAAAAGGAATTCCCACCACTGGGAGAGGCACTTAGGGTGCCACATTCTTGGATCCACTCTTGCCAGAGGTTTGGCAAGTGTGCCCGCTTCTGCAGAATTTGTCTACTTCGGTACCCATCTTAGGCCAGTAGAAGTGCAGAGATAGCCTTTCTTTGGTCTTCTTAAAACTTAAGTGACCAGCCAAAGGTACCTCATAGGCTAACTGCAGAAACTGGAGTCAGTTCACTAGAAGTACTACAAGTCTTCTATAGTCTCCAGGGATTGACTCAGTTGGTTCACTGTAGAAGAGGCCATCTTCCCAGTGCAACCTATACTTCCCAGGCTCGGTCCCATTGAGCTGAGAAGCTGCCTGTTGGCGAAGACCTTCCAAGGTAGGACACTCTCTTTGTCCCTTACTGAAATCTTCTCTGTTGGGTTCACCTTCTGCCAGTAAAGACTGCAGCTCAGGATGTTCAACAGGGTCAAGATCTCCTACCAAGGTAAGATCCTCTTCTACATCTGATTCCTCAGTATCTAGTTTGACCATACAGGGTTGAACCTCGCGCTCAGCCTCAGCTGGTGTGGGAGTCACAGGTGTGACTTTGGACAGTCTCTGAGATGTCCTTCTGGGCAAAGGAGTGCTTGCTGGTTTCTTGCTGGCAGACTTAGGTTTCCCCTTTGTCTTTTCTTGTCCTGCAATGGCAGTAAGTAAGTCCTGTGGACTTGGGGTGATAGCTTCCTCTATCATGTCCCCAGGAGAGCCTCTTAAGGTTCTCTCCCTTGCAGACCATGTGAGCTCCTGCTTCCTTCTGCTGTGGGGGCCGGTGGTGCTAGACACAACTCCAAGAGTTTTAAGGTCATTACCCAACAGGATCCTCCCAGATACGTTTTTTTTCACACTTACAGGTATTCTGACAGTCATGTCATTACACTGGATGAGAGCTGGTAACTGGGGAACCATTTGCACAGGGCTTCCAGCTAACTTGGTTAAGTGTTTGGGTGCCTTAGCAACATCCTCCACTTTGCAAAAACATTCATCAACCACGGTTATGCTGGCTCCAGTGTCTCTGATGGCAGGAGTCTTCTGACCATTCACAAGAACACTATCTTTATAATACTCTTTAGTATTATCTGGGATTGAGTTATAGACATCTAAGTTCTGTTGTTCCCAAAGACCCAAGGACACTAAAGAAACACTAGCTGAGACTCTCATGGGCTCATCAGCTAGTATCTGAAAGTTTCCACTGGTCATAGGTACTTCATCCACCTGGGAGAAGGCTAAGGAGACAGTGTTGATCCCTGAAGGTTTACCCTTACACTTGGGATCTCCTTTCACATGACCAGGCAACCCACAAAGAAAGCATTTTCCAAATACTCTCTGGAATGGGGGTTTGCTCTGGCCTCCATCTGGTGTGGAACCAGGTGGTACACTAGCCTGATTCGGTTTACCTTGTGGCTTACCCTGGTTATGTTTGGGGCCCTCTTATGGATTGGAATTATTGGAATTCTCTTTGTTGTCTTTCTTTGGCTGCTTCCCCTCATCCTTCTTCTGAGTAGCCCCATGATCCTTGTGAGTGGCCCTGTTGGGCACCCACAAGTCAGCAGCCTTAGCTAGCTTCTTAGGATCTATCTCCTTTGAATCAGCCAAGTTTTGTCTAAGCTCAGGAGAGCAGACATCAAAAATAGACTCCAACATTACAAGATTCCTCAAACCTTCATAAGTGTTCACTTTGTAACCCTTAACCCAACCATCTACGTTTTTCAAACATTCACACACCCAGGTAGCTAGCCCAAGGGGTACCATCGTGCTTTTTGAGGGTTCTAAACCTCTTAAAATACTGGGAAGGTGTCTTCCCAAACCTAGCTATTAATGCTAGTTTCACACACTCATAATCCTGTTTATCCTCCTCCCCCAACTCCATTACAGCATCACTCACTTGCAAAAGGGGGGAGCCTAGAGAAAAGCCAAGGAATCAACTGATTCCCTGAGATACCTTGAATCCCATGATTGTACTCAAACATTGCTAACCAATCCAAAATATCAAGTTTAGTCTCATACATACCAATTATTTCCTTTGGCATACAGGGTCTCTTAGGGCTTGAGGACCTAGAGGACTCTGGGAGAGAAGCATTTTCTAGAGACTGTTTCTTCATTTCTAGTTCATGGTTCAGCTCCATTTCTCTGAGCCTTAACTCTTGATGTTTCATGGCAGTTGGTGCATCAATACATTACACTTCTAATTCAAGTATCATTTTCTCA
Organism: Ambystoma mexicanum; assembly: GCF_040938575.1. Taxonomy (NCBI): domain Eukaryota; kingdom Metazoa; phylum Chordata; class Amphibia; order Caudata; family Ambystomatidae; genus Ambystoma; species Ambystoma mexicanum. The sequence goes on from NC_090928.1 coordinate 746,764,959, forward strand.
AGTGCAATAAACTCAGGAGGAAGTGTAGGACCTGTGGTGGTCCCTGTGGACAGAGGTTGTGCATTCTGAGCAGGCAAGGGAGTTGCAGGGTTTCCTAGTAAGGACTCATCTACTTCTTCACAATTAACACTCTCGGAATCAGAAACATCAAAATCCACATTTGCTGGAGTGGTAGCTGGTGACCCACTCCCCAGGCTTTTTCCCATTAACTTTGTAACCAGTTCAGATTTATTTCCTTTCCTAGAGATATTCTTATCCCTACATGGTTCTCAGAACCCCAGCAGTATAGAGTAAAAGACTCTCTTCAGTGTAGTTTTCCATATTTGACATGATTTCTTAGTTAAATAGAATTAGTAGTGTTAGCCTTGTGGTTAGTTGAACCCAAGCTACAGCAATCACTCTACTTCCAAATCCTCACCACTGTACACCAGTGTTAGGCAGAATCCTGTGCAGTGCCCTTAGGGACCACTACACACAATTAAGACTACAGGTGGCAATACAAGTTTACCTTTGGTACAAGCCTGTACTATTATGTCAGAGTGGTAGCAGTGGTGGAGCAGCCAGGCTTATCTCAAGAGTATTTGAGCAGTAGCAGAGATTACACAAAGGGACCACAATTACTGTGACTCAAGCAAACACTGACTTAAACTTAAGGTTTCAGGTAGAAAAATATAAGTACATTTATTAAACCATTCATTATAAACACAATGTAACGCTCACCTGATTCTCGCAGAGGCGCCGGTCTTGACTGGGCGACTACCGTATCTTCAAAGGTGATGTGTAGCACCCGGTTGGCTCTTTGGGCTGGACCTCTGTGCACTGTATGCCTGACGTGTAGAGTAAGATGTCTGCAGATAGAAAATAAGGGGTTAATGAACTGGGGTTATTGGGGTGTCCCTATCTCTTTCCTCTTCTCCTCTCCTGTAGACCCCCAAAGGTTAACGCTCTCACCTTAGGTAAGTGAATGCCGAGCTCTCCATCTGCCTCGGGGCAGGGTGCTGTAACCAGTTTCTTCACTGGATAGGTAGCGCAGGCCTCTTGACTTCAGAGGACTGCTGTCCGTCGTTTACTGCACGAACTGTAAGTTTCGAGTCATTCAAATGTCTTTAAAGTCCTTAGTAATGATGTCTCTTGTTTTGCAGGGTTCCGGCGTTGGCGGATGACGGGCTGAAGTGAGTTGAAGATGGAGCCCGTGTGATGAATAGAAGCGCCTGGAAGCACGTAAGTAAGCGCTTGTTGCCTGCTTCACTATGCGCTCTAACTGTCTTTTTATTTTGCAGGTACGAGTTCGGAGCGGCTGCAGGGTGCCGGAATACCCACTGGATTAGATGTGGAAAGGAGTAATGGCACGTGAGTATTAAAGTTCCCCAATGTCTTTAAACGCACCTTGTTTTGTCTTTCAGATGCTGGATGCAGCGCCGAAGGCCTCCGGAGCGTGCAAAGAGTTGGTAAACTTTTGTCTTTCAGATGTCGGAATGCAGTGTGAAGACCTCCGGAGCGCACGAAGAGTAGGTAAGCCTTTGCCTTTCAGATGCCGGAATGCTAACCTGTTCTTTCTTGTCTTTATAGGTGTTGCTGAAGATTGGATTCAGGATGGTAAGCCTTTTTCCTTAGGCCCAGGACCAGATGCAGAAGACACGATGAGCGTTCTGCTGCAGAGGTTGCAGAATAACGCAAAGCAAGATTCATCCACCGGGTGTGGTTTAAATAGCCTCCTGTAGTGCTTAGTTGTCTCCTTCCACAGCCACGCCTAAGTAAGAAAAGAGTTCCTGGTAAGAAAAGAGTTCCTGCCTTCCAGAAGAGTTCCAGTGTTCTGAATCTAGGGAGTGGCTCCAGCCCCACCCAACAGGAAAAGTAGTTCCAAACAGAAGAGGATCAGAGGCTCAACTGGCAGGCAAGTAAGCAGCATGGTCTGCTGAAGGTAAGTCCACCCAAGCATTATGAGCCCGGCGCTTCCAGCGCTGGGACTGGGCATATTTATGAGCCTTGTGCCACTGGCGCCAGGACTGGGTCCAAAAGGTCCCAATTGGGACTGGTTGGCACTCGGAACCTGGGTTATGGATCTGCTTCCAAGGGAGTTGGGAAAACCCTGACCTTTTGGAAGCAGAGACCATGACACACAACACTTCTATTAAACTTCAATAAAAACCACACGTTAAATATACTACAACTAACCAATTCACTTTGTACAGTAAATCTCAAGTTAAGTACCCTGTGTTTGAATGAACCGGTGTTATGAAGAAAACATGTTACCGCGAATAAGATTGTGATCAAATCACTTTTTGACAGATCAGTCTACTAAACAAACGCGTATCCCTGACATGAAATGCTACCGGGGCAAAAACACACTTAGAACCTGTGATACCCAGTGGGAGTTGGAGGCAAAAATCACAGGCAATATTTTGGTTAGGCAGGCAGAATCAAGAAACACTCAGAGACAAGAGGTCAAATGCCAAAGGGCCGGAGCTAGGGTCCAAAGATACCGGGGCCAGTTGCCGAAGATCACACGGTCAGACAGTTCACGATTCAACATAGCCAAAAGTACTTCGATATTGTCAATGTTCGGAAGCAAAAGTTATAAGAAGGAGGCAAGACAAGGGTAAGCCTTGGAAATGAAGAAAAAGGGATTCACCCAGTTTCCTCAACAGAACACAGTACCTTGTTCCAGTGGTGCAGCTAGTGCCCTGGCAGTTGTTCCTGTTGGTTTCCCGCAGACCCACGATTCCTGGAGCTTTGTTGTGAAGGAGGACGACTGAAGGGGGTCTGCACCACACAGGGATCAAGCCGGCAGCAGCGACAAGGAATAAAAGGTGCGCTCCTTAAAAACAGGAGATGCTCTTCAGGTGGCTATCCGGACCACTACAGCAGTGTGCAGTGATTTCGACCATGGAAGAGGATCCTCTGGCTGTAGAAGATGAGCTGGTTATCCCCAACAAGCTCAAGGGAAGAAGACTCCGGACTGGATCTTCTCTGAGTCGCTGAAGGGCAGATAGCTCATGACTGCAGCAGGGCTTCACCGGGACAGGGTAGCTGCAGCAGCCGTCGTTCTCTCCGTTTCTCTTCGGTTCCTTGTAGTTCCAGTTGCGACTCTCTGACTTCTAGCCCAAGAGACCTGCCTTTTATGTGAAAAACCCCCATTCACACAGCCCGGCTGTCAATCACCCAGCAGGGGGGTTGTCCAGCCCGGACAACTACCCTGGCCAATCATGACAAAGTGCGACTTGGGTTTCCTAGGATACCCTGTGCAGGGGGTGACAACACCCCTCCCTCACATTCAGCCCACCTAGTCACCCAGGCGCCTTGAGGAGGGCTTCTGGCCAGAAACCCGCCAAAAGACAGTGAACAAAGAAGGCAAACCTAGTTTGCCACGCAAAGTAAAACACAAGAAGGACTTTAACAAAAAGAAATGGCGAATAAACCCAACCGGAGCCAAGAGGAAGACGATTTGGTCAAGCGGGTTTATGTTCGAGGCTAATATAGTAGCCAAGAACAGTACCACGTTTATCTAATATAATCGCGGTAGAAAAGTTAGGGTAGATACCACTGCCACCAGCCAAGTCTAAATGTTAAAAGAGCTAAACAATGCTCTAAGAGGTACCGATACAAAGGGATACGAGTTAACCCATTCCAGTACTCCGTGGAAGATGGTGTGTACTGGATCTGTGGTAGATTGACTAAGTAAAGTTAATGGTAACCTTACCCTTTTCTGGGGGACAGTAGTCGCCTCAAAAATGGAGTCGAGGGAAGTCTCAAAGACAACCCTGTACCACAGCACTGAAGGTGCTGTGTGACACACAAAAAGAAGGGGCTACTGAAGTGGTGTACTTCAGAGTCCACAATCACAAAAACAAGTAGAAACACATAGCAAAACAGTGTGGGGGAAAAGCTCTCACTCTTACCAAGAGGAAAAAAATAAACTCCAGAAGTCCAGCAAAACTGCTGAGGGACTCACTAGGTGAGGGAAATTAGCCATAAATGAGAATTCTCCCTAACACACCTCTATTGCAGGCTTTCCCCTCAATTGCTCAATTGCTCAATAGTTATGTTGTTAGTCCAAAGTTCAATTAGCAGCTTGCTACTTTCGTTCAACACAGTTGGGTTTATTTATCGGCTTTCACCTCAACTCACTGATTGTGATGAACTGCTCTGCTTTCTTCTCCTTCGAGTCAAGGTTAGTACCACAGAGACCAGTGTCTCTAAGTGACTTGGCCATCAGCAGAGGAGGGTCTTGTGTACCATCAACATCTGCTGCAACACACACTGGCCTTTGTTCACGGTCTTATGTTTCCATCTGCGAAGGTTCCACAGGCCTCAGTAGAAGAGGGCAAGATCACTTCTCCCCTTGTCACCCTCTTGGTATTCGCCGTCTTTTGCCTCCTCTTGAACTGCCCTGCTGAGTTAGCTCTCACGTTGTGCAGTCTACCTTGCTCGTCCTGTGCTCTTGTGCTCCACCTTTGATCCCTGTGGGGAAAGGAAAGGGCCGTCAGGTGTGTGTGGTTCTGGTCAATTGCCTGACTTTGCCTGACCCTTGCATTGGGAAATGTCAGGTGAACAGCTTGGGTGTTAGTCCATTGTCTGCGGTGTGTGAAGGTGTTTGTGTCGGAAAAGGATGAGGGTCAGGATTCCAGGTATTCTGTGGGATAGGAAAGCAGAAAGGGGTTGGATGGGATGATGGTTCTCTTGCTAGTGGTTTGGGTAAGTTCAGAAGGGTGAGATTAGTAGGGTGTGTAAAACACACCGGAATTACCAGGATTATGGTCAGAAAATAAATAGGGGATTGTGGGAACGGTAGTGTTTTGTTTGAGCAGAGTGGGAGTGTGGGAAATAACAATAAGGGGGACTAGAAGGAGAATGACTGGGAGTATTAGGGTGGTTTCTGAATGTACAGGGGGTCAGGATGCTAGGAGGAGGAAATGTATATATGGAGGGTGTGTTGGATGTGGGCAGGATAGATGCAGTGAGAGGAAGGAAGGCAGAGATGGTACAACCTACAAAGGCCTTATGGACCCCATCCTTCTCATCTTCCTCTTTGGTATAATATAGCATTTCACCTACGTTATTTCCCCGAGCATAACCCCAGACTCCCCCATCCAGGTGATCCTCTCTCTCTCCCCCACCCATAGAGTTGGGGTCTGAGGGCATCAGCCCTTTCCTGGCCACCTGAATAAGGGATTCTTGATGCCTGCTCGGGAGAATACCCTCAGGTTTCTCACACCGCTCACCTGTACTTGTCCTGCTGTTTTTTTCTCCTGAAACCCAAAGATGCAGGGGGCCTGCTGGGCTGATCCTCTGGTGATTCAGATCCGGTGTTATATAATACTAGCGGTACCACCCAGCGTTGCCCGGGTCTGTAGAGGACATGCACTAGGGGGTCTGCTGTAGCCTTGTGTATGTTTTATTATATCATAACTTGCTATTATTGAAAAATCACAAAATCGTCATTCTCCAGAAATCGCCTTTACTAATAGCACAGGGCCGGCCCCTGCTCTATCCCTGTGCAGGGCGAATGGGTGGGGTTGGTCAAATTTCACCATCGCCAGTATACCCCAGACTGGTATGCTGACCATGGGCCTCATTACAACTGTGGTGGTCCGGAAATAGGGGTGCCGGTAAGCTTACGAGCACCCTTGTTTCTGGTTCGCTACACTAAGAGTCTGCCTGCTGGGACCGCTGCACCCGACAGGTCTGACCCTGCCGGGCACAGCGGCCCCGATAGGCAGATTCTCCACAAAGCCCTGCCACCCATAGCAATGTTGCTGGCGCTTTATGGGAAGGGGTGATACAAAATCCAGTGTCTGACTTCCTGCAACAGCCGGGACTTTTAATGTCCCTATTGGCACCGGGAAGTCAGGTGCCGGATCCAGTGTTACGGGGATTGGCGGCAACCTGCCAGTCGCACTGGCAGGTCACCGCCAACTTCATAATGACGCCCCTTGTGTCCTAACTTCCTATTTTTGGAAAAGTTACAAAATCGTCAATCTCCCAAAATTGCCTATATTGATAGCATAGGGCCAGACCCCGCCCTCTGCAGGGTTAATGGGTGGAGTTGGTCAAATTTCACTATCTCCAGTACACCCCAGACTGGTATGCCGACCTCAGGCCAAAAGTTCAGCCCACTAACTGTTGTGGGGCTGGAGCCAACAGTCGCAAAATCGGCTATCCCATGATATCACCTATGCTGATAGCACAGGGCCGGACCCCGCCATGTGCAGGGCGATTGGGTTAGATTTGTGAAATTGAAATTTCATTGTCGACAGTACACCCCAGGCTGGTATGCCAACCCTGGGCCAAAACTTCAGCCCACCAACTGTTATGGGGTTGGAGCCAACCCCGAACATACAAACACACTTTCATAAATATGTATATAAATTTGGTACCGTACCAAATATTACATAACACTGGAATTCATCTCCCTCCACCGGTGCTTGGCTCGTGGGGGAAGGGGGCCTTAAGGTCGGGAGAGGGAAAAGGTTTGACGAGGTAGGTATTTGCCCCCACTTGCCCTCGGTGCTAGCCCAGAGAGAAGGGGGGTTATGTCCAGTTGTTTCCCCAAGGGCACAGGCACCAGCTAGTACATTGTGCCAGCTCCATAGCAAAGGACAGCCAAAGGCATGGCCACACTGGAAACACATCTGTAGACAGTGGGGAGGTGTGCAGCACAGAAGCACTGGCAGAGGGGCAGTGGTCCTGGGGGTTAGGAGTGTGGCCCCAGCGATGCAATGCTGGTTTGCAACGGTGCCTGGCTCTGCATACTCCACCCGGAGCGAACTACCCTGACAGGTGAGGTGCTGGGTACTCGTTGCCCTTCCCCTCATGCATGAAGGGGGGGAGAAAACATGGCGACCTTCACATAGTAGGTCTCCCCTTTCTTCTCCCTCCCATCCTCCTGGCACAGGGGATAGGGGTGTTGAAGGGGTACAAATGGCCCTGCACTCAGGATGTCCAGCCCGAGGTCATGGAAGGAGTTGGTTGCACTCTGGGATTCAGGCCAACGTGCACTCCAGGGCTTTTATAGATATAAAGCAGTCTGTTGGGTGAGCAAGGCAGTCTGTCCCATAGCTCTTAATTGCTACCATGGGGAAAGCCAAGGTGAAAAGCAAACATGTGGCATCCTTCTCTTCCACATGAGTCATCACATGGCAGAAAGAGAGACAGAGAGCACTTAAAGGCGGCCCAGATCAGGGTCCTGATCAGGAAGACCCTCTGAGTGGAGCGAGCATGGAAGAGGCAATCCAAGACACAGAACAGGAATCCCTCCTTATACCCATCCTCTTCTTCCTCATCAGAATCCAAATGTTTGAAGAGGAGATTCAAAAGAGTGATCCCGGCCATTAAGAAGAAGCTTTTGAAGGGATGGGGTGACCCGGAAAACATTTTAATCCCCCGCTTCATGAGTATGCTGTACTGCTTCAAGCCTGAACAGAAACTACTAGTCAGTGTAGAGGTGTACTGTCTACTGCCAGCTTGACTGGCAGGCCCTCCATGTCGGAAGAGGAGGTGGCAGCAAGGGACCTGAGGTGGATGCAACCCTAAAGATGAATTTTGCAGCCTCCCATGTCTCTCTGAGGATGTACATCTATGCCTCCTACACAACGAAGTCCCTCCTATAAGATTTCCAACACTTACACAATGCCATGAAAGCTGGGGAGGACTGTTCCGTTCGAATTGAGAAACTGCTCCTACACACAGACTTCTTACCCGACCTGGCATTTGATGGTCTTAAGGCAGCCGTAGTCACCGTGGGGGGCCTCTGTGGTGGGCAAAAGGCATTTGCCTGTCTGCAACAGGAAGACCAACAGTGCTCAGAGATCACTTGCCCTGCACATTCCATTGTTGGGGATCAAGATCTTTGGGGATGACTTAGAAGAAAGGGTGGATAATGTCCACAAGACAGATAAACATGCGGACACCCTCAGACCTAAGGCTCGATGCACCCCAAAAGTAGCAATCAAACCCCATCTTCAAGTCCCACTATCACTTCTTGGTAGATCAAGACTGCTCGGTTTCAAGCCCAGACAAAGCACCTCTCTGCAGGCCAAGACCAGGTCAAACCCCAGGAACCCACAGCATTCCTGACTGGGAATGACTGCTTCAGGTATGGGCAAGACTGGCATGCTTTTATCATTAGTGGATGGCATATGTCTCAGACCCATGGGCTCTTTCTATCATTCGAGATGGCTATCGGCTGGAATTTATGCAGCCACCACCAGACACGGGGTCCGTCGTACTCCTGTCAGGCGAGATTCAGTGAAATGGGCTGCTCTCCTGGAGGAGCTGAGGAGTCTGCATGTGAAGGGTGCGGTCCAGGATGTTACCCTGCAGAAGAAGAGAGTTGTTGTTACTTGATTGTGTTTCTCATCCCCAGGACTTTTGGGAGCTTCTGACTGGTGCTTGACTTGAAGGGGGTCAATACCTATGCCCCACATACTGCTTTCAAGAAGGAGACCCTTTTATGGATCATCCCGTTGATAGCCGAGGAGGATTGGCTGGCAACCCTAGACATGCTGGATGCCTACCTACACATCCTGATTCATCCAGCATACCCCTGCCTCCTCCAGTTCACTGTGGGGTCTCACATCTCCAGTTCATGGTCTTCCCCTTCTGCCTCACATCAGCACCTCATGTGTTCACCAAGACTGTGCCTCCCCTGATGGGTCTTGTTCATGTTAAATGTTAATGTTAAATGTTAAAAGTATTTGTACAGCGCACTGTCACCAACAGAGTTGGTCCCCGGGCACTCTGGCGGATCTACAAGCGTGAAGGTGGGATTGTTTAGTAGGGTGAAGAAGGAGTTGTATAGTTAGAAGAGAGGTGTTCTGTTGGCAGCTTCATCTCAGTATACACTGTGTGCTCAGCTTTGGTGCGAGTATTGGAGCAATGTCTGTCCTCGTGTGCTGTTGGTGCAGTTTATGTGTTGTTGCGGTGTGGTGAAGTGAATGCGGTTTGCAGTGCGAGAGGTGGTTGTGTTCGTTTTGTGAGTGAGTTAAGTATACAGAAAATATGAGCTTTTTTTGGTTAGTGGGTTATATGTTATGCAGCTAATCTTCACAGTGTGGCTGAATGCTTAGATTTTGGTCCTGTATGGTGAGGAAACAGCTAGATTTGCAAGACCCGTACAGTGGAAGAGAGGCCCCAGCCCAACAGGGCAATTGAGTATAATACCATATTTTACTGGATTTGAGAAACAGTTGAGTAGTTCAGTGCAATCCTAAAGCACAGCTAGATTAGTGGGTCCATCCTGTATAAGAGAGAGAGGAATGGGAATGGGTACAACTGTATCCTTATCTCGAGGACTGGTTGATCCAGGTTCTCTCTTAGTGCCAAGCAGCAGTATCTGTCATGCTCACCCTGATGTTGAATCTGCAGAAGTCCCATCTTGGTCCAAATCAGACATTGCAGGTCCTAGGAGGTGTATTCTGCACAGACGTGTGCCAGGTCCACCTTCCAGAGGATAGGGCCGCCTCTCTATGGACTGCAGTGGCCAACCTTTGTCAACTCCAGGAAGTCTCGGCTACATCATTTCTGAGGGTGCTGGGTCTGATGGCTGCTAGAGTATAGGTCACCCCATGGGCATTTCACCATTTCCACCCTCTCTTATCATATCTCCACGACCATTGGCGACCCTGCTCTGAGGATTTCAAAAGGCAGCTTCCTCTGTCTTTCAATGGTGACTGGCCTCGGACCACCTAGTATGACACGTCCCTCTGGATCCTCCCCTCCCAGTCATCCTGATAATGGATGCAGGTGGAGCTGTTTGGGGGGGGCTCTGCTGGACTACAGCTCATACCAAGGATTTTGGTCTCTGAGAGAAAAGGGTATGTTCTCCAAACCCAGGCAGTGGGAAGCCATCTTCAGAGACCTCTGCTTTTTCCAACAGGATCTCCTGGGTCTGTCAGTCCTGGTCCACTTGGGCAATCCCTCCACAGTGGCCTAGGTGAACAGAAAAGGGACACACGGTCACGTACCTTGAGGACATTGCATGGGGGATCAGCCTCTGGGGAGGCCATCTTCTTATCTCTAAAGTAGCGCATCTGAGGGGAGTGGACAATATCTTGGCAGATGCTCAGAGCCGATCCTTCTCTACATCAACAAAGTGGCGGCTGTTGCCCCAGGCCATCAGCCTTTTGACTCATGCCTGGGACCTGCCCATTATGGATATGTTTGCCTCCAATAGAACTCCCATTTAACCCTCTACTGCTCGCAGGGATGGTAGTAGGGATAATGCACCCTTCCTTCACTGGCCAGGGGACTTTCTGTATGCCTTACCAACAATCCCCCCGATTACCAAGGCAATTCAACGCATCTCTTACAGCAGGGCAAGCATAATCATCATAACCTTCGGTGGCCCTCGAGGTACTGGTTCCCTCATCTTCAAGTGTTGTCTGTGGAACCCCTGTTGGTCCTTCCCTTGGTTCTTCCTCTGCTACTCTCCCAGTCAGGCTCGCAGCTGAGCAACAACTAGCACTGGGAGGGCTAGCTCTTGATTGGGAGGGGCTTAGACTCCAATGGTTATAAGGGGTTGTCTCCCAGTCCCTTCAGGTCTGCTGTAAGGGCTTGAACCTTCACTTGTATGAGTTTCAATTGAGGTTGTTTTACTCCTGGTAGAGGGCTCATAGGGCTCTCCCTTTGAAGTGTGGGTGTCCAGAATGATCCCAGTTCCTGCAGGATGGGTTCCAGGTGGGCCTGGGCCCTTCCTTCTTGAGGGCTCAGTTGGGGCTATTAGGGCTTTTTTTCACGTGCTATGGGGGGGATGAGTGAGGCGGAGCCCATCATAATTCGTCTTTTGAAAAGCTTAGCTCAGCTGAGTGTGCATTCTTTCTCTCCCTCCTGGTATCTTCCCAGGGTTACACCCATTTGTTCCCTTGGAGGGGTTGGACCTCAAATTTCTTAGTTGGAAGATGGCCCTTCTGTCGGCAATTTGTTTGGCCAGATGAATGCATGAGCTTGGGCTCTCCTCTTTCCCCTCATTATTTGAGGATTGCACCATATTCTGGTATGCTCCACTGTGATCCTTCCTTTCGGCTGATGGTGTTTTTGGCCTTTCATGTGTCCCAGGAGATAGTAATTCCCTTCTTACCAGTGAACCTCTCTCCGGAGGAGTCTATTGCCCCACCCCACCTTAACGTGAGAGAGAGCCTGAAAAGACCGAGGCCTTCGGGAGGTCCAGTAGTTTATCAATGGGACATCATTGGTTATGAGACACATTCTCCTTTGCCTATTCCCATGGGGGTCTGCCGCCCCTCAAGATATACAGAGTTGCTCCAATAGGTAGATGATGGCATCCTGGGTGGAGGCAAGAGGTTCCTTGATGATGGAATTCCGGCAAGCAGCCACTTGAGCCTCCCCTTTGACCTTTGAACATCACTACCATTTATATCGCAAGAGGGGGGGGATTTTGCTTTGGTGGTTTTGAGCTCTGTTTCGGTTTGATTTCTTTCAGATGCTCAATAAATGTTCACTGTGGTGCTACAAGTGCTGATGTCTTATGGTTGAATTGCCTCTGCTTTGGTATTCGTCATTGCATGAGTACTGGGATGAGGAAGATGGACATGGGGTAATGCTCCAATTACTTACCGGTAGTCATCATTACATCTAGTCTTACTCTTCCTTGTCCCAGTACTGGCTACCCACTCACATCCCCTCCTCCATCCCTATTCTCTAGTTGTTGATTCAACGTGGTGTGATGACAGGACAGGTGAACAGCCTTGTAGGGAGCTTGCAAGACGCGGCACTACCACGTCTCGTGAGATTCTGCCGGAAGTGCGCATAGCCACGCAAAGGGGCAAATCCGGATTCCAAAGCACCAGTGACACGGAGCAGACACGCTCCTGGCACTCCTCTCATTTTAGGAACCTAAGACTGCCACAAGGTCTCGGGAACAAGCCTGGGCCCCCAGGAACTGCATCCACACCGCCACCAGCCCATGGACACTTATTGGATCCTTTTCCAGTGATGCTTGTTACTGCATGAGTGTGAAGCAAATAAAGCCTGTTGCTACAAGCCCCTTGTAACCTCATTATTATACTACATATTTGGCAACGAGGACAGGATCCTGACACCCGCAAATCACCATGCAAGGAGCAATGCCTTCCCCGCCTTTCCTGCCAACACCAGGTAGGGCTTCAATCCCATGACCACAATGGGAACCCCTATTCACGACGTATGTGGAGGGACTAGGAGGTGTGGGGTATACTGCTGCAAGACGCAGAGCAATGTTATTGAATGCTCTGGGAGTAGAAGGACAATTCTTGTTCGCTGGCCTAATGCCCGAAGCAGGTGAAGATGAGAACAATGATGTGTACAAGGAAGCCGTGAGGAGAATTGTGAAGTGGTTTTCCAGCAAGGAAAACACATTGCTGCACAGAATACGATTTATGGATGCAAACTAGAAGCATCAGATCCCGTGGACGATTATGTAACCAAATTCTGGGAATTAGCTGCACGATGCAACTTTGGCAATCATTCCGAAGGATTGATCTGCAACATGTTGACCGTCCACACCAACAGCAGGAAGGTGGAAGGTGCAAATTAAGTTTATATTGGAGAAAGAACTTCAGCTTGACAAGGCTGTAGAGATAGCAAGGGCCGTAGAAGAGACCACAGGGCGAAGGAAAGAGTTTGCTGGCAGCTCCGTCCCAGCATAGGTCCAGGCAATCATGTTTGGAACCAGAGAAGAAAAGCAAGTGGCTGACGCAAGAGAAGGTAAGTGGGGAAGAAATGAGCTGCTAAAGTGTCACAGGTGCACCGGCACTAAACACTTAGCCAATGACAGAGAATCTCCGGCGAGGAACAAGGAGGGCTCTGTGTGCAAGAAAATCTGACATTTTGCATTGGTGAGCAAGCGTTGCACCAAACAAAGTGTTGACTATCAATGAAACACAACGTGGAAGCAGAACACTCTTCAGAAGAAGAAGAGAGACCCACAGTGTTGATGGTGGACAGTTCAAGTGCCAGAAGGGAGAAGCCCCATTGCATGATCAGGGTGAACGGTATGGGGATAAGAGTGATGGCAGACTCAGGCTCGGATTTGACCATTTTAGCCTTACACACGTACAAGGAAATTGTGGGAACCGACAGAGTTGAAGTACTCAGCACGCACCACAATCCCACCGTGTTTGGAGGTGTGTCAATGAACCTTTTAGGGTACATTAAGGGTGTTGTGGAGTTCAAAGGAAGAGAGACCATGACAATAGTATATCTATCCAAAGAAGTCCCTGCCATCCTAGGATGGGACGACCAAGCCAAACTGAAGATCAACCTGGATCCCAGCACAGAGGATCAGGTATTGGCAGTCAATTCGAGAGGAGTCCCAGTGGTGAACGAATACTTCCCAAAATTATTTTCAGAGGGTCCAGGGAAAATCAAGGACTTTGTACACAGAATAATGCTCAAGGCCAACGCTGTCCCTGTCAAGTATAAAGTGTGGCCGTACCAGCAACTGCCAGGGACATACTTAAATGCCAATCCAGCATAATGGTAAAAGGGCACCATCAAGGAAGTAGGAGCCTGGAAGAGTGGCAGAGCCTAATTGTGCTTATTAAAAAGCACAATTCAGAGGACTTGAGAGTTTGCATTGACCTCCGCAGCCTCTTTCCTGGGGTCCTTTCAGACAGCTATTCCCTCCCCAGTATAAATTAATGAATCCTCATGATGATGGACATGAGGAATGTGGATCATCAAATCCACCTTGACAAAGACTCCAGACCCTCACAGCGTTTATCACCCCATTCGGCACATACCAGTTAACTAAGATGCCCTTCGGCCTGTCATCAGCAGCCTCTACATTCCAGCGTATGATGGACTCACTACTGCGAGATATAGGAAATGTCTCCTATTTTCAGGATGATATACTGGTGTACGCCAATGATGAGTACATGCATAATGTCACATTGAGAAAGGTACTCACCAAATTACAGGATGCTGGAGTTACATTAAGATATGAGAAGTGCATCTTGAAAGCACAAGAAGTTGAATACCTGGGGTGCCAAGATATCCCCCCAAGGAATCAGCCCCAAACAAAACCTAGTACAGGCCATTGTCGAAGCTCCAGAGCCTGACAGCAAAGATGAAGTAAGATCACTTCTAGGACTTGCAGAATACTACGGCAAGTTAATCACAAACGTTTCGGAAGTCAATGCACCGCTGAGAGACCTGCTCAAGAAGGGATCAGAGTTCCCCTGGTCTGAAGCCCAGAAGGAGGCTGTGGAAAAAATAAAAGGATGGATAGTGGAAGCACCGTGCCTACAGCCGTTCAATCCCGCATGGGACACGGTCATCACCATGGATGCCAACACGTGCAGATTAGGTGCCGTGCTCACCCAGAAGAAAGGCAATACAGAACATACAGTGGCATTCACCTCCAAAGCCCTATCCAAAGCCGAGGTGAACTACTCCACCGTGGAAAAGGAGCTGTTACTCTGCGCATGGACAGTAGAGCATTTCTGGACCTACATATGGGGCACTAAATTCAAATTGGTCACGGACCACAAGCCCCTTATCCACATGCTTAGTCCAGGAGGAACAAAGTCGTCAGCACTCCGCCTGGCATGCATTGCGGAAAAACGTCCGGACTGTACATTTGAGATAACCCACATAGCCGGGTGGAGGAATGTCGCAGCGGGCTGTATGTCCAGGCTTCCCAGAAACAAAAAGAGAGCCACCACATTCCTGCAGGACAAGTGTATTGTCGCATCCATCCAAGACCTGAGTCTAAAATTCTTAGAAATTAGCACTGGAACGAGGAGGACAGTAAAGACCCCACCATGCTGAGAGTCAGAGAGTGGGTCTGGAGTGGCTGGCCAGAAGAGAGCCATCCCAGAAGGCATGAGGCCATACTGGAAGGTGGCAGAAGAAATATCAGAGGCAGAAAGAAGAAGGTCTGGTTCTCAAGGGCGATCAGATAATACCCCTATTGGGAATGAGAAGAGTCCTCCTGTGCAGAGCCCACTCAGGGCATTTGGGGAACACCCTGACACGCTGGTGTTAGGAAAGATTTCATAATTGTATGTAATTTTCCCTCCATGTGTACACCCCAAAACATGTTGCTGCTGTTTAGACACCATTGGTTGACTTTGCCAGAGAAGCACAGCCTTCAGCTGCACTCCTCTGGGCTTTCTCTCACTTTTTATGGGGAAACTGACATGCCTTTAAGACAGTCAGTAGTGGGAGACTTTGTTTCCCTTAGTCCTTTTCCAATGTTGCAACTTTTGTGCAACATGTAACAAGTACACAATGTACCTTGCAGTACAGTGTACTTGGGCCTAGTCAATTTCCAAAGGCCCTAGATACTCTTGTTGGACTTTTCATGAACTGTGCAGATGTATCATGGACAGGACTGGTGGCAGCTATCTTTTTGCATTATTTTTAACTCTTTCCTGCCATGTTAACTGCATTAACCGCGTTTGGCACAAGTGTGGCCTGGCTCTAAAATGGCCATGCCATGAGTTTCTTTGTCCTGTCCTTTAGCTATCTTGCCCCTTCACCTTCCCCACGTCGAGTCGACCCGTGTCAGTCCTTATTTGGTCATGCACTTTCCCGCGAAACCCAATGCTTTCGCAGGCTTCTGCATGCCTTGTGTGTGTGTCTCCAGGATGTGCGCTGGAACATCTAAGTCCAATACACATCATGGGTGCCAGAGAGTATGGAGTGCCATGAATGACTGGAACCACTGTGGTCCATGTTTGGTCCACATATGGAGTGTGTGTTTATGAGCAGATCTCCCATTAGGTCGTCTCTGTTTTGGCGCAAAGGGAACTTTGGATAAGAGGAGGCTGAAAACATCACTACCATGTCGATCTCCTGAGTTCTCACTGAACAAAGGATAGGATCCAAGAATTCTGCAACTACGAAGCCGAGTCGAGGAACCGATGGTGACCCGCTGGAAGGTTTGGCACCCGGAGCCCGCTGTCGTCCCGTGCGACCTCTCTGCATCTGATCATCCTAGAATGTCTTCGAAGACGCTTCGACCCATTGGAATAGTGGGACCAACTATTCTCTGCACCTTCATCAAACCCTGCAAGTAAGCTTTCTCAGAAGTGTCCCTGGGCCAAACAGTGGACTGACCAGCTTACCCAGTTGCTTTGCTCTGTCACTGCCGCCGTTTTGAGGAGGCCCTCAACACTTGGTATACTGCTAGCTCTGTGTCCACAGCATCCTCACACCGAATTACGTACACTTGACATTCCCAGGTCTGAAGTGAGACAAGTGCGCCAGGACCGGAGTAAACACGGTTACCGTGTTGCCCTGCCATGCCAACGTCTTTTGCAAGTATGCTGCATTTGTGATTTGTGACCCTCTTGCCCCTGAAGCCTGCTGCAGTGAAACTGGGTCAATTCATCCACCCGGAGTGGAGAAATCGCCACTGTCCCGTTTGGGAATCATCGCTGTATCTCAGGAACTGAAAGCCGCAGAGACGTCCTTTTTGTTGTGTTCAAACCTGCAACCCGAGTGGATTGAATGGGCGAAGTTTGGGTCCGAGTGTGCCTGGGGCCGGTGAGTACTTCCAACACTAACCGGTGGCCCCTGGCTCCAAGGGCCCCTTTTACGCAAGAGTGGCCCTTGGGGTTCCCACTTCTTTCCACTGCTAGTGCGAACTAGCGACTCCATCCCGCTCTCTGGAACTGCCTCTGCCTTCAAGTGGAGGTCCTCCCTGAATAGTGGGAACTTGTTCTGCATCACCTCATCCACCTTCCCGAGCTGCTAGAGACCCCTGAAGAAACCCTATCCTGCCCATTGGAACAACCGTGTGCGCTTGCATTGCATGTACTATTGAGCACAAGGCTCCTCTCTTCTTAGGGCTTGGACTGCCTCTTAGTTAGGTGTGTTGTCGATGTCGAAGGGGCCTAAAGACTATCTGCACTGCCTGTTTCATTCCCATATAGGTTGTCGACATATTCTGTGCATTTAAACCCCTTTACCCCCCAATGGTCTTGTATATATATTGTAGTTGATTGTGATGTGTTGGTTTACTTAGTGTTACTGTGATTCTTTTGCTATGGTCTATATTACAAAGGCCCTGTAATAAATGTGTCTATATTTTTGATACAACACCTGTCTGGAGTAATTTGTAAGTGTCCTTGCTTTGTGTGCTCATTGAGGTCCTTCAGTCACCCTCACCCCTTCTGAGACTTAGTATTGACAGCCTGCCATAGCTACCCTGATTGGTCTGGCTTGTCCAGAGGTTACCCTGTTCCAAGAAACTAGGCTGGCCTTCTGAACCTCTGCCCCTTCAGGTCAGAATTCAGAAATCCATCTTATAAACCGGCAAGTAAGAGAGGCATACTGGTGGGCAGTGATGGATCAGGACATCCGCTCCATGATTGAGAGATGCCATGAGTGCATGAACAGTGATAAACGTTTGAAGACCAGACAAGCGCCAATGATTCCCTCTGAGATCCCCGATGCAGTCTGGTACAAAGTGGAATGGGATTTCATTGGTCTGTTAGAAGCTATGGCTCCCGAGCATCGGTACGGAATAGTAATGGTAAAATATCTGTCAAAATGGGTAGAAGCAGAATTTGACCCCCAAAGCGCTACCGCAACAGTTAAAGAAGTGCTCACATCCATCTTTCAGAGGGAAGGCTTCCCCAAAAACATTGTCACCAACAACGGTGTCCAACTAGTGTCACAGGAGATGGAGTAATTTATGCAGGGACACAACATAAGGCAGAGTAAGGCCGCATTGTACCACCCACAAGTGAATGAATTGGTCGAGAGGGCAAATAGGTTCATGAAAGGGGCGATCCAGTTAGCAACGGCATCAGGAATCTGTCCCCTCAAGGAGGCCCTAGCATCTCACAGATTGATTCCCAATGGTGTCAGCAAAGTGTTGCCATTTTGCATACTGAGGGGGAGAAGAGTGGAGTCCACACAGGTACCATCAGGTTTGTCCAAAGTAAAGGAAGATGATGAAGTGAGCATGGAGGAGATTGTGTGGAGGTTGCAAAGTAATAAAGCACGAATGAATATGTGGAGTGACCGGTGAAGAGCGACCCAATGTCTCAAAGTCAGGGAAGGAGATTGTATCAAAATTCGGCTACCCTATAAAGATCAAACAACATGGTCGAAGTTTAGCAAGCCGGTAAAAGTAATACACAGAGGAACCAATAACGTCTGCACAGAAGATGGCCGCACATGGAACATGAAATGTGTGGCAATGTTTGAGAGGCATCAGACCACTGATAGAACGCAAGATGAGTCTCATCCCGGCAACCGCCAAGACTGTGAGGCAACAAGAGAACAAGAGCTAGAGGCATCTGTGAGAGATGTCATAGAAACTGTGACAGAAAGCGAGACACCTGAAGCGTTTTGTGAAACGATGCAAGCAACGTATGCAGGAGGATCATCCGAAAAGAGAGCACAGAAGTATGATGACTTTATTATGGAATCGACATTTATGTTTGCACAAGGGGTGGTGTGTAGAGAGCTTTCAAGAGGCGGCACCACCGAGTCTCGCGAGATTCTGCCAGAAGCGCGCATAGCTGCAAACCCTGATTCCAAGGCGCCAGCAACACAGAGCAGATGCGCTCCTGACGCTTCTCTCATTTAATGAACCCAAGACTGACACAAGGTCTCGAGAACAAGCCTGGGGCCCCGAATAGGGTGACCAGACGTCCCAGTTTTGCCGAGACCGTCCCGGTTTCTGCTGCCCTGTCCCCCTTTCTGAAGATTATGCTCCCCTTGTAAACTGCAGTGGTCCCGGTTTTTGGTAGTAGGTCTTCATAGCTGGCAGGCACAGCTCGCACAGAAGAAATGCTGCATTTTACAACTCAAGATAGTGTTAGTTTGTGATAAATTGATTGTAACGAGTGTTTATTTGAACAGTAATACGCAAACCCCCCTTCTCCTCCAAACACTACTGAAGTGTAGTGCCTTGACAGCCACTTTCAAGAGTTAGTCCTACTTTAATGTTAGCTGCCCTGTCCCGATTTTTCACTTTTTAAATCCGGTCACCCTAGCCCCGAGGGACTGCATCCCCACCACCACCAGACCATGGACACTTATTGGACCCTTTTCCAGTGATGCTTGTTACTGCATGAGTGAAAAGCAAATAAACCCTTGTTATCTGATTATTATACTGCGGGCCTCCTTATAGGATGGACAGGGGAGTGAGAAAGAAAACAGAGAATAGATTTATCTCTGGAAGAAGGAAGATTATCGGTAAGTAATCGGAGCATTATATAACTATAATAGAGGAGGCACATTCCAACTGAGCCCCCAGTGACACGATCAATAATACCCTTGCTAAGTTAAAGCTATGAAATAATGGTCAGTAGTGCCGTTCCTTTGCCGTCATGCAAGGGCACATGGAAGTGGGTGATTGCATCATTTCCGATTGCCCATTAAATGTGTTTACTATCACAATCATGAGCAAATAAGAAAAGTTATGTTTCATCACAAAACAAAGATGTTCTTAATATTTTTTAAACGCATCAGAATCCTGCCATCCTGTAGATGCCGGCGTTCCTTGTTGTAAAGTTTTCAATTACATTTCCCCTTTATGCGCCTTTTTCGCCAAAGTACTATAAGACAAAGCACAAACCGATCTATATGCTTTATGACCACAAGGGGCCAGTAAAAGCTCAAGAACAATGTTCATATTTCTCAAAGCCCTGTTAGGTGCCCATTGTTTATAGCGCTTTAAAGCAACATTATCATTTGATCTCCACACCAGTTAAATAATTTTGGGGGAATACATCACACACAAAGGCACACTTCAAGACACAAGTTCCACTATAAAAAATACAGAATGTATGCTTACGCAATGCCTGTAAACCCAGCCCCCAATCAGTCCAGCTTCGTACATTTACTTTTCTTTGGCCAATACATGGCTCGGTTGTGCCAGCTCGCATTGGGCCAAAGCGTGCTCATTGATTAAAATTGTACGGAGGGGCAAACCTATGTTTGCCCTTTCGCTCAATTTGGTTGGTTACTCCGTTTCATCATGTTAAATAGAAAGTGCAATCACGTGATAAACAAGTTCGCTGGTTTTTTTTACAAGGATTCCTATAGACTACTTTTAGCAGTGCTAAAAACCGACAGATTTCACAGGAATCCATTGGTTTTACCAGGGTATGAAAATATCATGCTGGCATAAAACCGTGTGGTTTTTGAAGGCAGAGCGGGAACGCGTGGCCGTCATATAGACAGAGGCGTAGCCAGGATCGTCTAACAAGTGGGGCCTGAAGCTAATGTAATTGGGCCCACCGCAATGACATTAACATCTGTAAATGCCCACATAGTGCTGCTGTGTGGGCATTTACAGATTTTGTGTGGGCCTTTTCCGCTCAGGCCCTACCCTGTCAACGCCTCTGCCCGTAGATTACATTTCATGCCGCTACATTACCTTCCAAAACCACAAAAATGCCAAGAGTGAAAAAAGTGGTGTAAGGCAGTCATATTACGCCTGCCCTTTACATCATTTTTTGTGCTGTGTGGATTTGGAAAATGAGGGGAAAAAAATACAAATGCTCCTCCCTCCCAATTTGAGAAAGCTCCAAAGAAAACAATTTTTTGAAAAGAAATACTAGCTTGCAGGGGGTAACGTGAGGCCAAAGTGAGTCCCGAAGGAGCTTTGCATCCCTCCTTAAGAAACCCCAAATTTATTCTGCATCCTGCCTTAAGAAAACCCAAATGTATGCGCAAAATCTCTGCGACAAAGGATACTTGAATGCATTGGCATACTTAGGAGGTTGTATGGTGCACAGGAAGAACAAAAGGAATTCAGGTAAACAACAACAAAGCACACTTATACAGCCAGAAAAGATCCCCCTTCCCACCGAAGGAGTCAGAGGGGCTCATCTTCATCAGAGCCGTAATGGTAATGAAGGGAGCAGAACTCCTTCCATAAGCATCACAGCTCATTTTCAAGCATTTATATGGCGGAGAGGAGGGGCGCCATACAAATCAGTACTGGGCCAAAACCAGAGAAAATATCCCCTCCAGTGTCCAGGATGACAACCTCTCTTGTCACATCCTTGGTAAAATATTCAGTGCTCACTTGCAGGCTTCATATATAATGTGAGGACAATTTTACATTCTACTTAAACGCTTTTTGGCTTGGTAAATATAAACGTGGCAATAAGGCAAATAGCTAAAACGGTTTTGTGCAATATGTTTAATTGTGCTGGAGGAAGGCACAGATTTTAACTGATGCTTTGCATGTGCTTTCAAAATAAAAATGCCCCTTGGCAGTTCTTAACACATCAAAGGTCTCTTAAATAGGCATCAATAGTAAATTGCACCCAATTTAACGTTCTGCTTTAAGAAAGAAAGTGATCAGCAGTGCTTATAAGGCCCCCCAGCGCCTATTGGGCCGCTGGGAGGAGGGTATGTGGGGCAGTTTGTCTCTACAGAGTCGCAGCAGGAGGTTGACAAGCGACAAGTTGCCTCACCTGAGAAACAAAAGGGAGCCAAATCTGAGAACAGCCGCTTTTGAAAGATATTCCGGCAAGCTTCCCCTTCATCATGCAGGCTGCAGCGTGTGCCAGCCGTGAGCGCAGGTACTCTGAGCACACGGTCCACGCTGCAGCCTGCAAGAGGGAGTCAACAGCACCCTCGGTGCGGGGCCCTAGCAGACGCGGGGCCAAGTGTAGCCGCGCATGCTGCACTTGCCTAGCGCCGGCCCTGGTCCGAGTGGAATCCAGACGGAACACAACCGCACACTGCATCAATAAATAGTCACAAAAAGTGACGTTAAAATATATTAAACCAAGTAATGAAAAAGAGACAATCAATTCAGAAAAATTGAAGAAATCAATCGCTACAATAAGTCTGAATGTTTAACACATTTTTGAAGAATAAACTGATTTATATATGTGTGAAAAAATACCACAAAAGTTCAGAGACAAAAAAATTAGTTACCTAGCGCCTATTGGACACCTAAAAATACAATTGTAAACAAAACAATTATATAAATGGGTGACAACACACAATATACAAACAACCCTTAGCAGCTGCTGCCTCTTATAGCAGCCTATGCATTTCGGGTATAAAACCCTTCTTCAGGCTTTGCCAGAGCTATAGAACATTTGGTTTGTTGTCAGTAGTTCACAAGTTGTAAGAACGAATACTCATGGACACACAGTGGTGGAACAAAGAATCTAATACTGACCTCAGCAGAGCAAAGGGAAAATAAAGTAAACCCCCAGTTCAAAAAGTAGCTCACACAGTGGGGAAAACCGCTGCCTAAAAGTACAAATACTATTTCAGGTGGCTATGTCTCAAAAGTTAGACATGGCTGTAGGAATGGTGTAAGAAAGAAACGTACCAATGATTGAATGAACCCCACCCAATCTAAATAAACAGAGAGGCGCTTTGCAGCTATGAACATCCCATTCAGGTTGAGTCCAAGGCTGGCCACTCAAAGTAACTGCAAAAGAAACCACGCTTGGAGCACGAATTGGACTTTTTTCAGCAGGTGGGATTTGACCCCAATTAATAAGTGGACTGCAATAAAGCAGACTATCGGACCGCGATACTTTAGGACATGCCCGGATTTGAGAAAGGGAAAGTGTAATGCCGAAACACGTGTCATCCAAAAGGGCCTAGAATTATCCCAAAAATAAACAAAATCTACACGCAGACGGACAGGAATGCTTTCATTTATTAGTTGGGAATAGCATAAGTCATATATGTGAAGACAGGAAATACTGGCGCAAAGAAAGGTGCAAGCAAAACCAAAAAAGTTTTCTATTTTTACTAACGGAGTTGAGGAGCTCATGGTCTGCGTGTTTGCATACACCTGTACAACAAACTGAAGGTTAACAAAACAGAATCTCCAATTAAAACATTTCAATTTCCAAATAGATTTGGAGCAAAGGTATCGGTCGCTAGAGTACAAATCTAAGGGTATCACCAAAAAGCACCTCAAATTGAACCTCTTTCATAGCAACAAGCCAGAGATAAGTCAAGCGAATACCAGGGCGAACGCTCTGTGAAACAAGAAATCCCAATACTAAATCAGTTAAGGGTAGAGAAGAAGACCCATGAGATGAGATCTGAATATTTAAACGTTATAGAAAATCACCCTTTCATAGACACTTCTGCAATAAAGTATTCACTAAAAAAATGCAACAGCCCACCTGTAAGGGTTCGTAGTGCAGTTGCACACGCTGCGCAGGTCCCAGCATGAAAAACGTTATCAATAAGTCGCCATGATGTTTAGTCACGAGGTCCATCATTATAATAACAATGTACCGCCTACTGGTTCAACGCAGATACTCAACCAGGCCAACACAGGCTCCATGTTGGAGGGTACCGAAATACACAGAACAATATCTGAATTTTTTTTTAAAGCAAAAGTAAAGCAATCGCAAAGTGACATGGACCAGTATTGATCATAAAGCAGATGAACCCCATAGGGATCCATTGTACACGCTGCCTGCCATACCTGCATTGGTAGGCAGCATGTACAATTACAATTAAACCCTGCCCAACATGCTTGCAAAATGAGCCCCAGAATGCCACCTAAAAGCGTCTGCTGCATAGGCCACATCAATGGACAAAAGGGGAGATACATTATCCAATAAGGTAGACCCTGTGGCAGCTAATATTGACTTTATGCACGCGAGATTGGGCACTTTTCCTAATAGAGTGACCAAGGAAGAGGAGAGAAGTAGCTCACTGGAAGTTATTATGACCAAGCTTGGCGAAGAATCACTACGCCACACTCTGTGCTCAAGATATCGGTCGCCCGGGTGGAGAACCAGAAGGAACAGACAGGGCTTGCAAAAGGAATGTGTGGAATTTAGGCACACCAGAATCAGGGCACGTGTTTGACATGACCACTTTTTTTAAAAAGCCAATTAAAGAACTAGTACTATAAGCTAAATGATCACTGTTGTTCACAGTGGACATGGCACGTGCATGCTCGGATCACAACCTTCTTCAGATTCCGCTCCAAGCCCGATCACTGCCCGAGTGTTAGATTACAACGACAGAGATTCACTATCCAAGCTGCCAGGAAGGTGAGCTCTGCTTGAACAACAGCAGGACGAGCTTCAGTGCTGACTTCACGCTTGCTTTAGAGGGTTGGATGAGAATTTGAAGCAATAGAAAACGTGTGACAAACAAAAGGGATGAGCTGTGCCATGCTTCATCCAGCAAAACTCTGGGTCACATAGAAAGAGTGACATCGTTTGTATATGAACACCAACTCTGCTTGACTATGTGGAGAGGGACTAACTGACAACGTGCAGCATGACTGTATCATGTGAGGCTCTGCTTGGCATGAGATGGCCAGCTCTAGGTTATATGAAGGTGTTATTGGAAGAGCGAGGTCTTCTTTTTTTTGCTAAATACAAGGAGACATGGAGTAGTCCGGAGGAACAGAGAATAGCATGAGAAGGACTGTTTCCTATTTTTCACCTTGCAAGCCCGCCTACTATCCAGTCTGGAGACGGTTTTACAGTGAGATGACCGTGTGCCACCCAATGTATTGAGTTTGGCCATAAGGTAGGCCAGCGTACCTTGTTGGCGAGGCATACAGTTTTGAAACATGCTAGCAGGAATGGGCAGCCAGCGTAATTCATGCACGTTGAGGGTGATGTGGTCACATTTCCTAGAGCTGGTAATGAAGTGAGCTACAGAGCGGTGGTCCACTTTTAGGTGGGCCATTAAAGCATCTAGGAGCCATGTGAGTAGGGTGGTACACAAATCCATATGCAAGATCACAAGGGACTGCACCTCCATTCAGAGGTCATAAGGCCGGAGGAAGGGCTTGATCTTGCAGAGTAGAGACATCTGATACCAAGCTGTGTGAGCTTGTTTCGCAATGTGTCATTGGAAGGATAGATTGCTAGCCACAATGAAGCCTAGGGAGTTTGAATAGTACTTGAGTGAGGGCTGATCCAGTCGAAGTGCATTTTGAGCAGCCACTGGTGAGTGTGTTCCTGTTTGGAGGGGCGGCCCAGGATTCGCTCTGTGTGGTTCAGCTTTAAGTAGGCACTTGTCATCCAATTTCAAATGGTTTAAAGGCATGAGCAAAGGCAAGCGGTATCTTGTGGGCTCTTGACCTGGGCACAACTGTGTACCGTGTGCATACAGGTGTAAAATAACAATATAGAGTGCTAACTTGGTGCCAACTGAAACAAATATTCAATTCAAAAGCTATATGGTTTGTCAATTCTTAATATTTTCATTAGTTATCTTCCTCTCTCGAGGGATGTATATTTAATTTTTGATTCTTGTTAGCTTCTTCCAATTACCAGCCAGGACTGTGGCAGACTGAGCATCTGCTTTTAGCCCGAAGTTGATGGTAAAATAAATAACAGATGAAAGATAAAACAGATAAGCTCTAAACTCATCAAGCAGTCAGGCCCCTCATATACTTCATAAGTGCACTGTCTCTCTTTACACTAGAGGCAGAGTAAAGGGGGGGGGCTGGATGGAAATGGGATGAATGGCCGCAAGCAGATCACAGGCCATATAATGATCATCCCTGCTCTGGACTTACAACTTATGGCACGATTGACACTCCCGGATCAGCCAGGGGTGCACCCAGATCAGCCTGGATTTATCCCAGGCAGGTCACCTGTAGAGACTCTTTTAGAGTTGTTGGGTTTAATCTGAAATCATTACCTTTTATTAGAATGCAAATTCATTGAATATTTTGTAAGACCATTCGAAATATGCTTCATTATATATAGCTGCCTAATTTAAAATCCAATCAAAAGCATCTTTGTACATTTAAAAAGCACCTACTGGAACATTACAGTATGTTCACTAAGTGAAAAGAAAATCAGTGCTGTTTTAAAAGCGAATGGAGTTTAACATATCTATAGGGCCTAATTCACAGAGCGTTTTCCAATGGGGTTTTGCCATTATAAAACGCTTCCGTGAATTAGGCCCTATAAACTTGACACTCAAATTCAGGGTAACATGATTGCACGCTCGGCATAGCTCTCAACTCGCCCGCTTTTGGCGTGTGTCACCCGCCTTGAAAGCAGATGACTCACCCACGAAATCTCTCATATGCCCATTCATTTCTATGGACCTCTCACCCGCCAAAAAGAAAATCGGGTGTTTTCACAGGACCTGTGTTTTCGCGGACTACTGCACTGCTTTCATTGACCACCTCAACGCGCCATACCATCGAAGTTGCACATTTCATATCAGCAAATATATTGCCAAAAGGTGTCATCTGCAGGATGTATCTGGCATGCAGGCTGGCATTTTTATATGGGCAATAAATAAAAACATCTGCTTCTGGTTACCTCCAGTTAACATCCAACCGAAAGCCTTCCGGACTTAGCTGCTGCCCTGTTGCTGCCTGCAGACCGCCCTGCGCAATGTGGGTGCAGGGCACGTGCATTCCCAGGCCCTCATGCGCAGGCGCCCATGCCCAGCCCTGCTGGGAAGGAAAATAAAAAAGGAAAAAAATGCGTAGCGCCTGCCTCGGTCGGTGGTGGCAGCCGGCAGGCAGCCAATTCAAAGAAAACCACCCATGCGGAATCACGGGCCTTGTCACATGTATCCTTCCGCGCTAACGAGGCCCTATGCAGCCAGAGACCCACCGGGGGATACCCCGGTATCCTGGTGGGGAATGCCAGCCCTGGTCACAGTTAACCAAAAATGTGACTAAAGGGTTCAAGGGAACATCCTGTCCACATCTTACAATGTGCTTTATATGCTAGACTGATAACAAGGGGTCAAGGAACAGAATAGATACAATGGGAGCAAAGAGGGTAATTGCTTCCATGTCATTATCGGCCACAGTTAAAGAATGTATACCTTACCCCTCCCTATCCGCATGAAGAAACAGAGACACATATCCGCCCAGGATACGACCCCCTATCTCAATAAAAAGCCCCACTCAGCATTATAAGCATCATTATGGGCAGATATTCAACAGGTGTATCTTATACAGTAGAGTAAATGAAAGGCAAACTTCGGCAGCCCCACTGAACGATCAGACTTCATGGGAATTCAAAGCAGCGCTGTTCTTCCAAGCTCAAGGATCCTCCTAGATCTAAGCTCTGAGGCTCCGGATCCCTCTGCAGGCACCTCTATCCAGCATCCTGCCGCAGATCCACCTGCCAGAACTCTGCTATGCCACTACTCGCCCAGGCCAACTCAGCAAACCTGCCAACCCAGCCCATGAGCACTGTACCCATCGAAGGAGGAGACTCAATTGGGGAGGTTCAATTGGAGGCCTAGAAGTGAGTGCCCTGCTTCCCTTCACGGTGCGGGTCTGGTATTCTCCATGGCATGCATGGCCGCCTCGACTGCACCACTGCCAAGGCTGCAGCCTCTGCCATGACCACCAGCACAGCAGAGCCAGTGCGTCCTGATGATGTATTGTTATACCTACACAAACCTGAAACAGTGCTCAGAAATGCATTAGACCATATTGACAAATTTGGCGTCTGGATTAAGCATTCACTTGTTGAAGTCAGAGGTGTTCCCAGTCAGGACTGCACCCCAAACCTGTATCCAAAACACCGACATTGCATGGGCCCCAAAGATCATATGTGTGCGTATAAATAAATGTGATACAGAAAAGGAAAACAGTCAAATGAGGTGGAGCTATTTAAGCCCTGGGAGTGGAGAGAAGCAATATGGGCTGCTCCTCCCATCTCATTGGTGGGCAGGGTGGCGCAGAGGTGCTTGCCAAAAAGGTGGTGGTTCCCAAGGTGGCGCAGTGGTGTAAATATAGGGCGTAAAGTATTTAAAGGCTTGGGTCATGTGGCACCATCACATGTTCATACCCAAGTCTGGTTTCTAGCTACTAGAGTTCGATGAAAGAAAGGCCTATGGCAACATCCCTTGCATTGTGGAGTGCAAAAGATTAGGTTTTTGTACATTCCACAGTTAGACCTCTATCCCATGCCCAGAAAAACCGACACCCTAAAAAAGCGAACTAAAAAACATGATACTGTGAAAGAGGTCTTTGTCCAAGCTATTAAAAAAGAGAAACAATGGACAGATGTAAATCACTGCCAGATACTGCATAAAGTAACCCTTAACATTTCAAAATGCCACTGTAGTCAAATGTTAATCAAATGCAGGTGTGAATCTACTGTTTCAACTGTAACTGCATGTAGATAACATTTACTTGCATGACTCAGAAGAGCAAACTGGTTCGATTGCTCTCTTACACAGAAATGCTCCACACAATCTAGACTTACATGACAACGTAGCAACCATAAGCGATTTAGCATATATATTTAATGTAAGTGGTCTTGTATAGCACCATCTACCGCTATTGGTGGCCCCACAACACTTGGGTCTGTAGGAGAATCGGGGGGTGATAAGTGGGAGAGACAGATGCAAAACCTGTGGTGTTGATGGCTACAGGTTATAAACATCCACTTCCTGTGTGCTAATCTGTTTTCGACACGTTTGGCAGGGAAACCTGGGAGTATGTTATCCATAGGGAAGAGTCCAAGATCTTATAGACTACAGCAATTTGAGTCTGGTTAGCCACTGGCGCGGGAGATTGTGATAGGGCTAAAGAGGAGAGCTTTGTCATGGTTTGTTCAGTGTAGACTTGCTAATTGCTAGGCCTGTGGTGGCTGTCTGTGGCGGTGGTATGTGTGTGTAGTGTAAGGTGGTAGGAGAGCTGATAGGTGAGTCGGTTAGTCAGGGTAAGGAGGTACACCCCATGGGCACAAACTGCCTTATTCAGTTTTAACTCTCAAGAAGATCCACAAGAATTACTCACATATCTGTAAAAAGTTCTAAAGAGACATAAGACATTCCTGTCAACGAGTTTCTGGAGGTTGCATGCACTTGCAAACATGCATGCAACCATTTCTCAAGTGCGATCATGCACAGTGAACAATCAGTGTGTATATCTATATCAAATTGTAAAAGTGTAAAATGCCAGCGACTTTTGGATAAATCAAATCGGAACATATTGTGTTCTACTTGTGACTCTTAGATTTCCTAAACTACAGACAAATGAGGTATATGGCAGAGGGTCAAAAAAGAACTGTAAAATAAACCACTTCAGTTATGGACAAGTCTTTCTTGGTCAGTCAGAGAGCATTTGCCACTTGTGATGAATCTGGTCAATTCATCCCTTTTCCCCAGACGGGAGCCACCCCCTGTAAGGCTGGGGAGGTGATCCTGCTACGCAAACCCTCCCTAGGGGTTTGGGCAAGCAAGACCTCCCTGGGAGTGACTCCCTTTTGTGGTACACGTGCGCTCAGTCCGAGAAGCACTTCGTAGACCACAGCACAGCATCCTCTTATATGGATGC
Source organism: Ambystoma mexicanum (assembly GCF_040938575.1). NCBI lineage: Eukaryota > Metazoa > Chordata > Amphibia > Caudata > Ambystomatidae > Ambystoma > Ambystoma mexicanum. The sequence goes on from NC_090928.1 coordinate 746,794,162, forward strand.
AGAGAAGACTATTCTTACTAAAGTCTTTATACCACTGAATAGTGACAATTTCTTTTCTTTTATCTCAAAGTAATGGTGGTTTCCCGTTTGGACCCCGCAGTCAATGAGGAGCACACACCCTTTTATTGCCATGATTTACTTAAGAATAGAAAAAACTGTGTACAGCGAGAAATCTCCTGTCCTGGGTGGAGAGCGAGTCTGACACAGAACATACCTCTGTGGAAGGGGCATCATGGAAAGGCAGAGCCAAGTCCGAATGCAGAGCTGATGTTTTGGGAAGCGAGCTTGAGCCTAGCCGAACACTAGAACACTGGCGTCCCGTCCGACCGAGCAGTCAGAGTCGACAATGGGGAAGCCCTCATTTCCTCTGGTGGTACGCCTGTAAAGATGCAGCGGTAGGCCTGGGGCCGGGCAACAGATGCAGAGACCAGACCTGTGGGGATGGAACGAATCCCCAAGCTCCACGTACATCAGATGCCAGCCGTCGAGGGACGCAGTGTCATCGAAGTGAACGCTTCCACAGAGAAGGTACCGTTGAGAGGAAAGGCCATTGTATATTAAGTTTCAGAGTTCCTATGAGGCCACGGGAGCCTGAAAGTCCTGATCGAGAAAACACCCGGTCTAAAGCTGGGGAAGGAACGCATGAACACTTTGATATAAGAAAGTATAAAAGGTCATGGGATCCTGAGAGTCCTGAACGAGCAAAACCCTTGTGTGATGCTGGGGAAAGAAAGCACAAATACTGTAGATTGAGGGAAACAGCAAGGTTAAAGAAACCTGAGAGACTTAAAAGAGCAGACGCGCAATACAGATCATGAGTCAAGGAATACAAGTTTGTTGTGTGAACTTGGAAGAACTTCCAAGGTTAAGGGGGCTTGAGAAACACAGAGTGGCAAGCTCCCTGGTAAATCTGAAAGACAACAAAGTATCTGCTTTGCCTACCAGTTGGGGAAATCAACGAGGGGGGGAGAGCTAGAGACAGCAAACAGGGCAAGGGCCCTATGTAAAAGAGGTTGAAGTGAATTGGAACATTTGCTTTGTATCCAAGCTGGAGAAGCTGTCAGGATTACATAAACTTGAATAATCTGAGTAGGCAAGTGCTTACACCACATCCTAAAGCTGATAAGGAACAAGCTTTGAGAAGGCCACATGACTCCAGGGAGTTAGGGAACAAGAGACTTGCTTTTCAAGAAACTTGGTATAAGAGAAAGCATATTCAAGAGCGATTTGAACTGTTTGAACTATTGAGAAATCTCCAATGCTGGGCAAGGCAGAAGCCTAACCTAGATACCATGGTCTGGTCTCCTCCATTTGTTTATTTTTCAAACGTGGCAGGGCTTGTTTACAGTTAGGATTCGAACAGAAGACTTTTATTTTGGAATTTGAGGAGCACTCTTAGTTTTATAGCTGGGGAATTTCCCTCTTAGAAATAGGGCAAGATAGGCATTTTGTTTTTATTTAAATAAAAACCTGCTAGATCTTGGCATTAAGTTATCTGACTCCTTCTTCTGGCTTGCCACACACTGTACCCATAGTTTGCATTTACTATTTTGAATCAAGTTCCTTCATTTGGTCTCTTCAGGGGTGCACTTTTCAACATACAGGGGGTCATTACGACCTGGGCGCAAAGGGATACCGGGCACCGGTAATGACACTGGTGCCGGTAATCCCTTTGCGCCCTATTCCGAGGTCCCTTTGCGGGTCCCTCCCTTAATGCCTGGTTTTACCAGGCGTTATGGACGGGACTCGCAAAGGGATACCGGGGTCAATAACGGTACCGCAATTTGTGGTACCATTATTGACGCCTTCCCCCTTCCTATTGAGCCCTATGAGGGCTCAAATGGGAATGCGGAATGGCTTTTCAAATGGGGACTTACTGGTCCCGCAAAGGTCGGAATAGACTGATAAGTCCCCATACCACCAAGTCGGTGGCGGTACCGGTATTGGTGCTAGTCATGGCGCTATAAGCGCCATGACTAGCACCAACCTCGGAATGCGGGCCACAATACTCATTACAAATGGCTAAACAGGGCAGCTCATGTTGGCAGTTTCTACAGAAATGCAACTCTAAGCATGGTGCCTGAACTGCTCGCACCAATATGGGTGTGTTATATGGCACACGGGCAGGCAGGTGCAGGGATGTTGAACTTTTGTGGTCCAGTACCTTTTAAGGGGATGCCTTTCATGCACCCCACATTTTTGCAAGTATTCTGTCAAAGTGTCTATTCATGGTAGGTGGATGCAAAAATATTTACAGAATTTCCTCTGCCGACCATGCTGTGTCATTGCTCTGTGTTCATATTGGCTGTAAAAAATATTATGTACACCAAGCTTTATGAATAGTTGAACATTTTGGATCGGATGTTTAGTGCCTTTTCCTACATTTACGTTTTGGACTATATAAAAAATGCAATGAATAAAAACAAGTTGGCTCTACTCCGTTTTAGCTGCCATTTGGGCCACAATTAAAAGCAAATTGAAGAAATCATGTCATATGCTTCGAACCATAAATGGATAACGAAGAAAGAACAAGAATATCTAAATAACTCACAAGGAGGAGTGCTGACTTTCTATGCTCTTCCAAAAATACTTAAAGATTCTGTGAACCTGCCAGGAAGACCCATAACATCGGGTTGTGGCTCCATTCTAGAACCAATTTGCACGTTCATCGACTACTTCTTAAGACCTTTAAGCTAAGAAGCACCCACGCATCTCAAAGACACCATGACAACGATACATTTCTTTGAAATTACACCATGCAACTCTGAAAAGCATCTTTTGGTAACAATGGATATCAAAGCTCTATAAACAACCATCCCACAGAAAGGAGCTTCAGAATGCATTAGGTGTCACCTTCTACAACACATGACACAGAACAGAGTCCCGGCCAACTTCATAGTAGAATTGCTCGCAGTAGCCCTATCCAAAAACGTTTTTCTCTTCAAAGAAACATACTACCTCCAAATCCATGGAGCGGCTATGGGAGCTGCCTTTGCCCCTAGCCTCGCCGTGATATGCATGGCTGAATATGAGAAACTATACGTTCTCAACAATACAAATCCATTCTTCCACAGGATCAGCAAGTGGAAACGTTACATCAACGACATTATCTTCATCTGGCAGGGGGACCTTCAAACACTCAATGAGTTCCACATGTGGCTCAATAATCGTTCACCAGAAATCCAGTTCACGCTGTGTAGCAGTTCACAGTCGATTCACTTTCTAGATCCAACTAGCATTTATCCTGTACAAAAAAGCACTGATAGGAACACCCTCCTACACTACCAGAGCCACCACCCCAAAAACAGGAAAGATAATCTGCCTTACGGACAATATCTAAGGATATGCAGAAACTGCATAGAGATATCTCAATACAAACAACATGCTCAGGAACTAGAACATACATTGAGAACAAGAAGATACCCAAGGAAACTACTGACGAATGCACAAAAAAGAGCCAAATGTACCACTATGGATACTCTACTAACCCTGCATATCAGAACCACAGATGATTAAGTACTCACTTGTGTAACAACCTTCAGCCCAGACACCAGACGAATCAGACAAATAATCCAAAAATTCTGCCGATTAGTCCAATTGAGCATACTAGGAGAACCTCTACCAAGGATGGCCCTAAAAAGATCAAAGAATTTGAAAAAATACCTCACCCACGCACACCTTGGGAAAAAGGAAACCAGAAACTCCTTGTGGAACCTACACAAAATTACAGGCCATTATCCATGTGGCACATGCTCAGTGTGTCGTTGCACCAAGAAGACAAAGATGTTCAAAATAGCAAGCAAAGAATGGATCCTTAGACATTTCTCAAATTGCAAATCACACAATGTGATTTATGTGATCGAATACCTGTGCAGGCTATGCTATGTGGGCCAAACTACACATCAGGTCAATAAGAGAATTGGAGAACATAGATCCAGAATCAGATGCAAAACACACACAGCATCCTTGGTAACACAGTTCATGGAATTTCAATACCCTGCCGATGACATTTTATGGTAGGTAGTAGACAAAGTACACAGCAATAACAATGTAAGCAACACCCTGCTGTACAAGGAAGCGTGGTGAGTCCATCAAATTCAAACCATCAGTAATGGTCTCAACAAAGTCATACCAGCCCACTTTGGAACCTAAATGAGGGACTGACCTATACCTACACACCTACTGTAGAACACAGAAGAAACCAAGTACTTCCGAGGCCACCCAGTAATATGGCCATTTTTGGTTTGATTTAACCACTGTGAACACATACATCATGGACACAAAAATAGCTTCCACCATTAGGATATGACTCTTGTGCACCCGCTTTGTTAAAGCCACTCCACACCAACCAGTGGCTTGGACATATCTAGGATCTTACACATGTCTAGACCACATCATTCCAGCCACGCATGGCTGCAAAGGCTAATAGAAGGCAGAACCCCTAAAACACACCTCCCTGCGCATGTGCAACTTTAATCTATGTGAAAGACACCATGGCTACCGAACAGACGCCCTACTACTTTGCCCATTCTCCGTACATCAGATTTCAACTTTTAGACCTTCACAACAAGTGGGGCTACAGATAGCCATCTCTATAGATGCAACACACCCACAAGAGCGCGTTAGGTGTGTTGATTACAATGGGGATCGTAACTTTAGACAATACATCAAAAGCGCATGCGCGCTAGGAAAGCACCATACTGCAATCTACAGAACAGGCGCAAAGCCAAGATATTTACTCAGTTGTCCCGGCAACTGCCACACAACAAGGGATGCACTGATCAATTCTCTGACTAGGAGACAGCGATTGACATGCCGGTAAAACCCCCCTTTTTCTAATTGCTCGGAATATCCACGATACTCTGGCCCTATAACAGCCATTCATCTAAAATTATCTCTCCCACATAATGACTGAGACTACATTCAAAGACTAGGCAGCCCTCAAGCCATAAAAGCGAGGTACAGGACCGCCTGCGCCATACAGAGGTAATCCCACAGGAACTCACCTTACAGGTCTCTGTTACAGATCATGATTGTACCACTAGAATACCTATGTTAAAGACTGTTTCAGGCTGTCCTCCACCTCCCCACCCTTCTTGTCTCCCCAGCCTCACGCTCCATTGAATACCACCCGTGCTAAACACCATTTAATGGTGCAATCTAAGCGGTCCAGGCTTTGATTCTGACCTGCTCCAAGCAAGGGAAAGTCAATAAGGTCAGTGTGTGATAGGGGATAGTTCAAGTCCCAAACCTTTTTAAACTTCACCAGCCAGTTAGTCTGGCTTTTAGCCCAACACTTTTATACCAATACCAGGATGACTACTAAGGATGTATGCCAAACTCACATACTATCTCATCCCTTTCCCACAACAGAGATTCCCAATCCACAGCCCAGATAAAGGCAACAACACACTTTTTTTCCAAAACGTCACTGGAAAAGGACAAGCTATACCAGTTCTAGCTCCTAACCACAACTGCAGCTAATTACTAGAGACGTCGACCCAGGATTGGTTATTTGGAAAACAATAGCGAAATACAACAAAGAAAATGCTAAATGATTGATTAGTTACTACTTATGCAACAGGATATACAGGATTATTTATATATATATATATATATATACAGCTACAACAAGTGAAAAGAAGCCAGGTGCCTATTTGTCAATACAAAAGCACTGTGGGATAAACACTGTCTAATTTGTCTGAATATTGTTCTTATTCATGTTTTTATTGATGTCCCTGTTGTGAAAAGCATAAAATTAGGATGCAAAAACAGTTGCTTAAAATCAAGAATGGGTGTATGCATTATTTTGTTTCATATGTATATGTCAATGTAACATGAAGAAGAGTAAGGTATTATTTGTAATAACCTTTCCAGTATTCCAAATTCATTTACATGTTGTTTTTCTCACCACATATATATGTTCAAGTAATCGTTGTTTCGTCTAAAAATACAGAACCTTCAGAAATGATCATGGTACTGTTCTAAAAATGTTATAAAAGTAATAAAACAGGGCAATTCTAAAACGCCCCAAAACAAACTGTCAGAAATTCTTATGTACTGATAGAAATGTCTAGACTAATGGGATTTGAAGGTTAGGAGGAAATTAAACACCTTGCACCAATGAACAAAGTAACATACAGAATTGATGTATGTTGAACTCAAAAGTGGCAGTACACCCTCACTTGTAGCAGTATCTTTCACCCGCCGTCCTTCGACTATAGGGCCACCCTTCTGTTCAAAACATTTAAAAGCAAAGACAGTGACCGAGACATAATTTACAGAAAAAAGAATATGGCTGACGATATTGTATTGAAACAAAATGATTTTATGGTCCATGTTTGCAACAAAACATGCAACATACACAAAAGACTTTGCTTCTATACTTGACCGGTTATCTGTTGGAAGACACAGCGGCCAACCTGGGGATTGCTGCAATGTGATGGGGAGTCTGTATTGATTTAGGAACAAATTGTTAGAGGAGTGGTGTGAAGGAGAAGCACACAATAAGTATTTTCTACATACCATAAGGTATGACAGACATTGTTTTTCCTAGTCTGTCTTCTTTAATGGTTTAAACCCACTGAGAGTAATCTTTGATCCCCCCTAAGTGTAGAGGTAAGGCAGTAGACAATTCCTCTATCACATGAAGAAAGTGGACATTACACCATAGTATGATTTGGAACAGGCGGTATGAATGTAAAGCAGAACCACTCACTGCAAGTGGGGGTGGGGTGGGACGAGGGGAAAGGGGTTGATATAAATGTGTTTGGAATTCCTGTTTTTTTATAGCCACACAAGATAATGTGGTGGGTACATTCACACTGCTAAACCTTTCAGGAACAAAGTAGAGCCATTAAATAGATTGCTTTTCAGGTAATACACCCGTTATTGAATTACTCTTGAATCAATGGTTTATTGTCCCTACTAGTAGTCCATGCAATGATCTGATGTTGCCGGTGAAGAAATCTGAAAAGTCCACTTACCATTTTGTTCAAGACCTGACAGCTGTAAATGCAGGAGTCATCCCCTCTTTCCCAGTGGTACCAAACCCTGCAACTATCCTCACATGCATACCCACAATGCCACTAATTTACCAGTAGAAGATCTCTGTTCAGCATTCTTTTCTATCCCCATACATTGGGTTAGTCTATACTTATTTGCATTTTCACACAAAGTCCAGTACACCTGGATAAAACTACCCTAGGGGTACACAGAGTCCTTTACCCTCTTATCAAATCAACTGAAAAGGGATTTAGAGGATATAAGATTACCTGGAAAGTCTGTGTTGTTCCAGAATGTGGACAACTTATTGATGGCTTCACCATATTATGAAGCTTGCAAACAAGACACATAAGTTCTGCTACATGGCCCGGCTGAAAGGGGATAAAGCATTCAAGCTGAAATTACAATTGTGTGCACAGTGAGTTCAATACTTAGGGCATGATATTGTGAAAGCACTGGCTGATATCACCCTCTCGGAAAGAGGCTGTTTACAAAATCCCCAAACCAAAGATTGTCACCCAAATGAGAGCCTTTTTGGGGATACTTGTTTACTGCCGACAATGGATTTTAGGTAATGCTGAAATAGTCCAGCCTCTTCACAAGGATAAAGACATGTTTATCCGAAGCACCGGGCCTGGGACTCCCAGAACACAAAAAAAGATGCACCTTGTATTGTAACAAGAGAGATGGGTTTGCACTAGCAGTGCTCACCCAGAAATATGATATCCATCAAAGACTTACTATGCGTGTGTATAGTAAAGAATTGGATCCTGCTGGCTACTTGAATGCCAGCCTGTTTATGGTCACTGGCGTAACAGGGGCCCCCGCAGCCCCCGCGGTGCGGGGGGGCCCCCGGTGTGGGGGCCCCACCAGCACATGGCTGGGAGGGGGCCCCAGTAAAAAAAAATAAAAAAAAAAATGTCTAAAAAAAAAAAAGTTTCTTTTGAAATTCACTCTGCATTCATAAAGAACATTTCTGTAACAGAAATAATGTCTTTATGAAGGCAGAGTGACTACAAAAAGAAACTTTCTTTTTGAAGTCTGAGGGCCCCCGTACTCCATGACATGGAAGACCCTAGGCTGGAGGCCTCCATGTCATGGGGTGGGGGGGGGGGGTTGGGGAACCCTATGCCTTCAAAAAGAAATTGTTTGTTTTTGAAGCCACTCAGCCATCATAAAGAAATTATTTTGATCATGGTTCGGTCCTTAACTGAAATAATTTCTTAATGAAGTTATAGTGACTTAAAAAAGAAACAATGGGGCTCATTCTGACCATGCCGGTCCGGAAACAACGGTGCTGGTAAGCTTACAGGCACTGTTGTTTCCGGACCGGCATATTACAGGTCTGCCTGGTGGGGCTGCCGTGCCCGACAGGTCTGACCCTGCCAGGCACAGCAGCCACGGTAGGCAGACCTGTCACGGAAGCACCGGCACCGTTAACAATGGTGCAGGTGCTTCTGTGTCCCCATTCCCGTGGAGTCTGGGGTTTAACGAAATTACCGGCACCTGATTTCCCAGCCGCCGGACTTAAAATAGCACGGTGGCACCGGGAAGTCAGGCCATAGTAATTTTTTATGGGTCTGGCGGCAACCCGCCGGTAGCACCGGCACGGTTACCGCTGGACTCGTAATGAGCCCCAATTTCTTTTTTAAGTAATAGGGCCCCCCCACAACTCCATGAGGTGTGCGTGTATGAGTGTATGGTGAAAGGGTGCACACTCAAATGTATAGCCGGCTGCCTGTGTGTGTATGGTGAAAGGGTGCACACTTAAATGTATGGGTGGCTGTGGGGGTGTGCCTGCATGGTGAAAGGGTGCACACATAAATGTATAGGTGGCTACCTGTGTGAGTGTATGGTGAAAGGGTGCACACTTAAATGTGTGGATGACTGGGTGTGTATAAGGTGAATGGTGTGTGTGCTTGTGTACAGGGGCACAAGAAAACCTTCCTTTCGGGGGGCTAACCCTTCAAATGTTGGGAGAGGCGCTAACTTCACATGCGGTGGGGAGGGGGAAACTTATTTGTGTGGGCGCATCCAAATTATTTATGCATTTTAATGAGACTATTCTAGTGCAGATTCAATGTTACAAGCAGTTAACTCTCTCCTATAAGTCTCCTGTTCCCTCTCTACCCTTCCAATCACTCCCCTGGCATGCAAGTACTAAACCCACATCACGATTTCAATCGCCTAAACAATGTGGCATTTGAATGCAGGTACTAACAGTGAAATGCTTTACGTTGGTAATTGCTGGGTTCTTGTTAACAGCAAAAACCAGGTGCCGTTTAAAATCTGTGTCCTGTTCGGTCTGGCAACTGCTCTAAAGGTTAGCCAAGTTGAGTCAATATAGCCCAAAATGTCAGGGGGGGGTAGTGCTGAAGCCCAGTCAACTCAATGGTGTTGCGCTACTACTTGTGTTTAATGCCTTGCTTACTCCTAGCCCTATTCTTCCTCGTCCCAGTACTTATATACGAGGCAGTATGTGTGTTTGAGGCACTCTGCCTCATACAAAAGTACTGGGAAGAGGTAGAGGTACATGGAGGTAATGCCTGATTTAGCTACCTGTAATCTTCATCACTCCTAGTCCCACTGTTCCTCATCCCAGTACTTACCTATGAGGCAAGGAGCCTCATACGAAAGCTCTGGGACAAGGAAGAGGGACGCAGAGGTAATTCTGGGCCAAGGAGCTTATAGTGGAGATTGGGGTGGTGGGTGGGAGCTAGAGTGGATGTGTGGGGGGGCAGGATTGTGTGATAAATCATAATGGTTGTCCATGTCCAGGCTAAGCAGGCATGATATGTGGTATTAGTGGCTAGAGAGGCATTTTGATTTAGCCAGTCTAGTCATTCCTCAGTTTGGTATGACTTTCTTTTAACTGGACATTTCTGATAAAGTAGTCCTGCTAACTTTAATTACCTGGCTAGATTGGCATTTGGGTCCTGCCAGTCTAGCCATTTCTTACTGCGGCATTGTATATTTTTTTGGGCATCTGTGATAAAATGATATGATGTGATTCAAGTCATTTATAATGCGCCTGTACACAAGTGTACACAAGGGAGGGATGATAGAGGGAGGACAAGACAAACGATCTCACTAGGCATTGTGTCATTGTGAGAACGAGAAGTGCAAGGGAAAAGGGAGCAGGGAAGTGCAAGTGAGAGGGGAGGGGAAAACAGGGCAGCAATGCTCTCAGTAAGTGCAGCCAGGGCAGAGCAGCTATTGGTTGTGCAAGGAGAACAATGGACTGCAGGGTTACAGTTACAGCCCCTAAGTGCATGGTAGGCCCAGAGGCAGTGCAAGGGTGACCAATCAAGAAAGAGCCTGGACTCAGAGAGACTCTGAGGGTAGCCAAGCAGCCAGTCAGTACAGCAGACAGGTAGGTCAGGTAGGTCAGCAGGGGGGGAGAGAGAGCGAAAGCAGCAGAGAAGAGGAAAGCTTTTAGCTGCTTCCGAAACTTCAGGTTGTCCGCCTCAAGTTTGAGAGGGGCAGGGAGGCCATTCCAGTTGGAGGCACCAGCAGAGGAGAGAGGTCTACCCCCACTCTCTGCCTGGAGAAATGTCTAAGCCTTAGAGAGTTGGAGGTAGCTGAGTGAAGGGTTAGAGAAAGAAGGTATTTTGGAAGAGAGCATTGGATTTAGTGTTGGCACTGGCCCCAGAATGCCTTGTGGGCAATGCAAAGGTTCTTGAACTTGATCCTTGCAGCCAGTGGAGAGATTTCAGGGCTGGAGAAATACAATCCCAGGGCTTGAGGCCAAGGCTAAGTCTTGCAGTCCTGTTCTGGATTATTTGCAGATGACGGAGACTAGAGGAAGACAGATTGAGAAAGTGGCTGTTGCAGTAGTCCAGCTTAGAGACAGTGAGCTTCTGGTGGAGAGTGAGAAAGGGAAGAGTCCCTTTGAGGAGGAGCAGCTGGTAGTGGGACTTCTTGGTGATGTCCGAGATGTTAGGAGAGAAAGAGAGTGTGGCGTTGAAGATGACACCAAGGTTTTTTGCCTCGCAGGAAGGCAAAGGAAGAGGGCCCAAGGTGGTCTGCTATAGTGAGAGAGGAAACACAGTGGCAAGGGTCCCAATGAGAAGGATCTCTGTCTTACTGGCATTAAGGCAGAGATTGTTGGAGGCGCACCAATCCTGAATCGTGGATAGACAGTCAGGAATGAGCAAGAGAGGAGAGGAGGATGAGGGGAGCTTGAAGGAAAGCTGAGTCATCCGCACAACACTGAAAGTTAGAGGATAAGGTAGAGATCAGGGAGGCCAAAGTGGCCAAGTAGAGGTTGAAAAACCAGCGTGAGAGGATAGAGCCCTGGGGAATGCCACAGGTAGAGAGAGGCGGCGGAGAGAATGGGACCACGATCGACCTGGGAGCGGAGTGGCGGTCCAAGTGGAAGTAGGTCAGTCACTCTAGGGTCTGATCTGTGATGCCCAGGTTCTCACAGAGTCGATTGATCAGGATGGCGATGTTGACCCTGTCGAAAGCAGAGGAAAGATGAAGGATGAGAATAGAAGCAATGCTGGAATCAAGGTTAGAGAGCAGCACAGGTGTTAAGGAGAGCAGTTTCCATGCCTCTGGCAGCTCTGAAGCCAGACTGATGGTCATGGAGACAACCAACAGATTCAGTGTGGAGAGTAAGCTGGGAGATGGCAAGCTTTTCCAAGAGTTTGCTCAGGAAAGGTGGAGATTGAGCGATAGTTTTCCAGCAGGTAGGATCAGCAGACTGCTTCTTGAGGAGTGGGTGCACAAGGGAGTGCTCAAAGGGAGAGGGGAACATTGCAGTGGCGAAAGAGTGATTACAGAAATCGGCCAAGGCTGGAGTGAGGGTGTCAATATGGGCTTTGATGGTTCTGGAGGAGCAGCGGAGCACCTGTTTGGACGACACTTTCATAGATCGGACTTGTCTAGAAACCTCGTCAGGTGTTGTCAGAGAGAAAGAGGAAAAAGGAGGAGGAGAGAAGAGATGGCCAAAATGGGCCGAGAGAGGAAGAGGACATAGAGGACAGGATGTCCTGAGATTTAGCAGAGAAATGAGAGGCCAGAGCTGTACAGAGGGCATGGGAGGGAACAGAAGAGGTATAGACCACAACAGGGTTGACCAGTTCCTTGCAGATTTTAAAGAGTTTGGCCGTGTTGTTCGAGGCCATGGAGACACATGCTTTATTGTGTGCTCTCTTCTTGATGAGTGTTATTGCTTTGACTGGCATTTTGCTGAAAACAGTCTAGGTATGTCTAAATGTGGCCTGGCATTCTGTACTATAATGTTATTACGTGTTTACACTGGTCTACATTGTGCAGCCAGTTGGAAGCATTAATGTTCCTGTGCACTGTTGGTGACTTGCATGTATTGGATTGTGTTACCCTACCAAACAATTGCAAACACTCTGGCTTTATAGCCAATTTATCTCAGAAAGTGTGCTGTATATTGCATTAAAACACATATTTATATCTTTTTCCTAGTGCAGTGTGCGGCATACCCCTTCAGCAGCACGTTTATGCGTATTGTGCAAGCGTGACAGTCTAGGCCGGCCCAGAGTGTGGCGCAACCCGTGATTTGTTGCCGAGTTGGGGGGCCCCCTCAGCATGGCTCGCAGGGGGGCCCCCACATTTTGTGTTACGCCACTGTTTATGGTATATTACCACAGCAGTACGGGTAGTAGAGCAGAGTGAAAATATTGTGTTAGTATCTCCTTTGATGGTGGCAGTATTGCATGCAGTAGTCTCCCTGCTGTTGAAGACCACGACGCAGCACATGTCAGTTTCCATAGTAAGCAAATATGAAATTCTTCTTTTGCTCTCTTTAAACAGTACCCTAACTAGGTGCTCTGTACTGAGCCTAGCTTCCCTGCTCTCCATTCCCCAAGAAGGGGAACCACATCATAGTATACCACATGGCTGTGTAGCATACACAGATTGTTTGTTAATGCCCTGTACAGAGTTCACTGATGTGCCCCTTTCTGAACCGTTCTGATATAGTTCATTGATGGGTTGTCTTATAGAAATCAAAATAAAAAAACATAGACACTGTTTGCAAATAAAGGGACAATCGCAGAGAGTTACATGCTTTAGCACACTCAGCACTTGATCCAATACAGTATGCAGGGCTAAATCCACTAAGTAGCTGAAACTGCATTGTTATCTGGTAGTATGCCAGCAATGGAGAGACTTAGTTCAAATGACACTGACCAATGACACACACACAGGAATTGGTTGATTATATCACCAGTACATTAGGAAGACAAGAACCAAGACAGTCTATTATCGATTGTCATCTGGGAGCCTGGACTTATACAATCAATAGAGAGGAGACTGAAAGGTTGGTCAATTCTAGCACATCTTCCAGAGCCCCAGGTCCCGAGGTCTATGCAATCTGTTGATAAAACATTATGCTCATCTATGGACTGACGTCTTGCATCAGCTTTCTGTGTGTATCTCCTCCACTCAGACTATTCACCAGTCTTGGTGTGAAAGCACCTTAGTTCCTGTGCTGAATAAAGGCTCTCATGCCAATCCTCACAATTATCGCCTTTTAGCAATGCTTGAGGTTCCAGCCGAGATTTTTGCTCCAGTCCTCCTTGAGGAATTGTGAAACTGGTCAGAGGTTAAAAACATCATGCCATTAAATCAGACTGGCTACCCAAAGGGCAGCACTAAAATCAATGCTCTCGCTCCCACTCTTACGACCACCATACAACAATCATAGCTAACACGTAATAGACCTGTCTATGTTGTATTCATCGACTACAGTGCAGCCTTTGACACAGCCTTTCACACAGTAGATTGTGGAGGAAATTGATCAGCTGGGGGATCCCTTCTGGCCTGTTAAAAATGATTGTGCTGTTGCATGATGAGACTAGGGTCAAAGTGCGGCTGGAAGGTAATGGGGGGACTTCTGGCGGGATCAACACTCAAAAAGGAGTTAAGCAGTGCTGTATCTTGGCGCCCATGTTGTTTAATTTGTACTTATCTGAGATGGGGAAGGCTCTGGCAGACCAGACTTGTATACCACCTAAACTGGGAGTGGAGGTTCTACAGTGGATGGGCTGTATAGTTCTCCTTGATTTAACTGCAGGAGGACTTCAAACTGTTCTAAATAATCTTTACAATTATTCAGCTGCTAACTCATAAAAGGTAAATACCTCCAAAACCAAAATCCTGGTATTTGATTACAAATCAAAAAAGGCAGTAAGACTTAATTGGAAGATGAATGAGGAAACTATCAAGATAGTCACACATTACACGTATCTCGGCAGCATCCTGGACACCAGGCCTAAAGGCACTGTTCATCTTGATCGACTTAGGATAAGAACTGCACAACTTGTTGGTGGCATTGGTTCCTTCTCCCATAAAAGAGGGGGTTATTCTGTTGGAACTTTAATTACGCTCCACTCCACTAAAATGTTCCCTTTCATTACATATGTGGCTGAAGTCTGGGCATTGGGATGCCATGAAGCAATTTCTAAATTGGAAACAATGATTTTAAAGAGAATTTTAAGGTTGCCTTTTTTATGTCACTGGAAATGTTTTATTTGCAGTTTAATATATTTCCAATTAGAGAACGAGTAACTTTGAATTGTTTCATTCTCTATTGGAAACTGGCACATGCTGAGAATAATTCACTCATGGGATGGCTATTCGTACTGTTTTTTAGCACAATTTCTTTTATGCAGTCAAGTGTTTTAGCATTGATAAAATGGGATGCAGATAAGTGAATTTTTAAAGTGCAGGACAATGCCTTAGCGATGACTCTGACTTCCTATAAAAGATCAATGAAGACTTTATTAAAAGCCTTTATTACTGAACATTTAATTGTTAACCTAGCCTCCAAATCTACAGGAAAATGGCTCACTTCCTACATGCTGGAGTGGCAGCTTATACACACATATATGCAGCACTTTATTGGAAACTCCTTGGTCTAGGACAATATGAGACTCAAATTTAATGTTGTTAAAACGTTTGAGATTATTGGGGGATCGCTCAAGATTCCAAGGAACGAAAGACTGTGCCTCCTTTGTGGAGAACTGGAAATGGAGTCAGTACCTAACCTTCATTTTGAATGCTACGCATTGTAAATCTTACGTCAAAGAGTAACTATAGTTGCAGGAGTTCATATGTTTATTACCGCTGATAATCTTTGGAATACTTTAATTTCTGATACAATTGAAGGATATATTATTTATTTCCCAAAATGTTAGAAAACAAATTCTGAGATATTATTAATTTTAGAATGAGGATGTTTTACATTGTTCATGGATTATGTTTTACTGGATTTTGATTGGAGTGGTTTGTATTACAAGTTAATTTTTAACTGTATAATACTAACTATAAAAAAAAAATCAAAATGGGAAATTGATTTGCATTTATGAAGTAGTACATCCCGGGGAGATGGTGGGGAGTGGAAGGTTGCCCCCAGTCACCTGTGCCCAGGTAGCAAACTCAATGGCCGTTACTGGAGCTTGTCGCTTAGCAGCACAGCAGTCAGTTAGCATTTACACTGGCTCGTAGCACATCTTTTGGGGTAGTTTTTGTGTATTGTATTGTATTGTATTTTATTTTATATAGCGCCGGTAGCCCGTGGGCATCAGGGCGCTTGCACTTACAATACAGCAACAACAAGACAGACATAAAGTGACAAACACTGCGGTCTATTAAGGACCCCGAAACATTGCTTTCCCCAGGCTCTTCATCTGAAGAGGTATGTCTTCAGGTGCTTCCTGAAGGTAAGGTGGTTTGCCTCTGATCTCAGCACTTCTGGCAGGCTGTTCCATAATTTGGGGGCCATCACCACGAAAGATCTGCCCAAGCCAGATTTCAACTTAAAGTTGGGGACTGACAGCAGACATTTACCCTCCGAGCGTAGACTTCTGCTCGGTATGTAGGGCACTAGGCTCTTTTTCAAATATACCGGCGCTGAGCCGTAGAAGCACTTGTGCACCAAGCAGAGGGCCTTAAACTTGATACGCTCTTCAACCCTGAGCCAGTGTAATGATAGTCTATCTGCTGTGGTGTGATCTTTCTTCTTTAAGTTCTTGACAAGCCTGACCGCATTATTCTGGATCACTTGGCAGCTAGATAAGTCCTTAGAAGAAGCCCCCAGCAACAGGGCGTTACCATAATCAAGCCGTGATAGAATAATGGCTCTCGCTATCGTGGCCATATTACCTTCATTAAGAAACGGCTTAATAGCTTTCATTAATCTCAGGTAATACGCTGTGTTCTTTTGTAGGTAGCTGGTCTGGGCATGGGAGTCAACCGCAGAGTTTACCATCATACCCAGAGTTTTCACTGTAGGAGCCACCTGAATGGTGGCATTTTTGATTAGAAAAGAATTGTACTCAGGCCCCAAATTTGCCAGCTGGCGGCTGGAACCGAACATCATCAATTCGGTTTTTGAGTCATTTAGGCACATCCAGTTTGCCTGCATCCAGTCATCTATTGTCATGTAAATCCTGGCGATCAATTCACTGTCCATAGCGTGGTGTCTGCCCCCCAATTCCAATATGAGTTGGGTGTCGTCCGCGTAATTCGTGAACGACACACCTGCTTCCCCCAATAAGCTACACAAAGTGAGCATGTATATGTTAAATAGCATGGGAGATAAACTGGCACCTTGGGGAACTCCAAAAAGGATGTCACAGGGATCAGAGAAACTGTTACCCCAGTGGACTCTAGCTTGGCGGTTAGATAGAAATGACAAAAGCCAGTCCAGGGCTCCTTCAGAGCACCCCACGTTTTCTCTAAGTGCCTTGATGAGTAGATGATGGTCCACTAGATCGAAAGCGGCGCTTAGATCAAGGAGCATTAACAACCCTAACTTGTTCTTATCGAGCAAACTCAGCATCCGAGTCTGCAGGTCCAGCATGGCTGTCTCAGTACTATGAGACGCCCTGAAGCCTGACTGTTGCTGGTGCAGGACTTTTGTGGGGATTGGAACCCTGTTGTACGCTGGCGCTGGATTGGGTTTTGACCCGTTGTCATATGTTAGTACGTTAGTTCATTCTTCAACAATATTTGACACCTTTTAGGGTTTGAGAAAGTGTTTGAAGTTTGAAGTTTATTTTATTTATAGAGAGCAAAGCTCAGCCCGAAGGCATCTGGGCGCTTTTCGTACATGTTACAGTCAAGCAGGCAGACAGAAAAATAACAATATAGTTGCATACATACAGAAATGTACAAATGTACATACGTTATGTTCAGTTACATCAGGATTGACTGTATCAGTAGAACCTAGTGATGCTGAGAAGAGACAGTCTAAATGTACAAATATACAATGTGAACTTTATGCATCCCTGGTGAGGTCTTGCTCCAGCAGCCACGTTTTTGCCTTTTTGCGGAAGAGAAGGAATGCAGGTTCCTCTCTCAAAGGGGCAGGTAAGGCATTCCATTTTTTGCCCGCTAGGACTGGAAAACTAACCCCTCCTTCGCGTTTTTGTTTAAAACGTGGAATGGTGACACAGAGTGATTGGGCTGATGTGGTAGGTCTGGTGGAGGATTGTCGGCTGATAGCACTAGAAAGTTAGGTAGGTGCTTTGTTGGCTAAGCACTTATGAGTAAGGGACAAAGTTTTAAAGTCGATTCTTTCCTTAATGTTAAGCCAGTCGATGGCCTGTCTGGCTGCAGTAATATGTTGATTCCTTGGAATGTTTAAAGCTGCTCTGATGGCATTATTCTACATGACTTGCATTTTATTTAGATTATATTGGGAGGTTCCAAGATATAAAGCATTGCAATAGTCAAGCTTGGATAATACTAGTGCTCTAGCCATTGTGATACAGTTGGGTGTTGTCAGATAAGGACAGCAGGCTGTAACGAGCTTGCATGTATGTGCGGTGGATGTTGCCAGTGCATTAATTTGTCTTTTTAATGTGAGTGTGGAGTCGATGTAGATCCCTAATGTTTTCACTGCGTTGGCAAATTTAATTGAATTGCCATCGATGTTGAAGGAGTTGAACATTGTTCCTAGTTTGTTTAGCTTGGAGGAGGACGCTAGAAGAATCAACTCAGTCTTCTCATTTAAGCATAATCCGTGTGTCGCCATCCATGCTTGAATAATACTGTAAATGTTATTAAGGGTCTTACTGTCTATAATGTGATCACTGGTGATAGGTACGAGTATCTGTGTGTCATCAGCTTAATTTGTGTCTATGACTCTCAGATAATCGAGTCTATCAAAGAGGGGCTTGGTGAATACATTATAGAGAGTAGGGGACACACATGATCCCTGCCGTACCCCGCATGAGACTGGAGTCGGTAGGGCAGAAGCTGATGGTGCAAATATCCTCATAGATCTGTTGTTGAGAAAGGACTTAATCCACGCGTTGGCTTTGTCGGAGAAATGTGCCGCAGTTGAAAGGTGTTTACATAGGATGTCATGGTTCACTAAATCAAATGCCGCAAGAAGGAGAAGCAGGGCTAATTCACCCTTGTCCTTCAGCGTGTGGATTTGGGTCTTCTGGTCAACAAGCACTGTTTCAGTCCCATGCCTGTGTCTGAAACCTGATTGTTAGATTCAAGGTGTCGCTGTATTTGTAGGTAGGCTGCTCGGTCTAACATTTTTAGCAAGAAAGGTACCGTTGTGATCGGCCTGTAATTGCATGGGTTGTTCGGGTCTAGTGCTGGTTTCTTTAACAATGGGAGTACCCAAGTGTCCTTTAAGTTGGTTGGTACTGTGCTGGATTTAAAGGAGGCATTGATGACCTCAGTGATGAAAGGGGCTAGCTCTTTCGTGGCCTCCTTGATGAGAGAGGCTTGGGAAGTGTCTCCTTGGCAATTGGAGGGTTTAAATTTCAACATAATGGTTTTAACCTCTTTAATAGTAAGGGGAGTGAAGTTGAATTGCAGGAGGTCATTTATAGTGGTTCTATGAGCCTCAGGGCTCAGGTCCAAGTCGGGTATGAGGCTATTTTTATTTTCTATTTTATTCTGAAGCAAGCATATTTTGTCTAGTAATGCATTTCTTATATTTGTGCACCATTGGGTGTCTTTAATGCAGGTATCAGGAGGTAGTACCGGAGATTCCGGCTCTTTCAGGATATTGAATAACTCCTTTGTACTAGACTTCGCATTGGTAATGCATTCATTAAAATTGTCTTTTTTAGCTTGGATAATTGCTACCTTATAATTGACTGAAGCTGCAGTAAAGGTATCCTTATCGATAGGTGTGGGGTTATTCTTCCAGTGTGATTCAGCAGTTCTTTTCAATTTCTGAGACTTTTTAGGTGCAGAGT
Source organism: Ambystoma mexicanum (assembly GCF_040938575.1). Taxonomy (NCBI): domain Eukaryota; kingdom Metazoa; phylum Chordata; class Amphibia; order Caudata; family Ambystomatidae; genus Ambystoma; species Ambystoma mexicanum. Next base: position 746,813,379 of record NC_090928.1, read on the forward strand.
ATACCAGTTATTGAAGTGTGCGCGAGGTTTCGATTTCTGTAGCTTGAGGGGGTGCTATGGTATTGATCGCCTTAAGCAGTGTCTCGTTATACAAGTCTACTAGGATGGAAGGGTCCAAATACGTTGCAGTGGGGTGAGTCATGGGTTTCAATAGTGGAAGGAGGTTCTCTAAGGTTATATTACGTTTGTTTCTCCTCCTCATGGCTGGTGCAAGGGTGGGTAGAGTCTGTATCTTGGCGGTCTTGATGGAGAAGGAGATTAGATGGTGGTCAGTTCAGGTACAAGGTGTATTGGAAAGTATGTTAATATTGCCATTTAGGTCTGCTAACCAGTCTAGCATTCTTCCTTTAGTGTGTGTTGGATCGTATATCCTGTGTGTATAGCCCAATTCCGTGCTAGAATCCATAATGACACTGGCTTTAGGGTCTTTTGGGTCTAGGAGACCTAGGTTAAAGTCACCCATGATAATGACTTGGGAATTTCTTTTCGTATCAATTGATAATACATTTGAAATAACATTTTGAAATGAAGATGCTGGGCCGGGTGTTCGGTAGATAAGGTGGATTGTGATGGTAGATGTGGGGGAGTTGGGCAATTTGACAGTGAGTGATTCTGCTGAAAGTATATGTTGGTTTTTAGCCGTTCTTAGGCCCAAGGCCGTTTCGTATATGAAAGCAGTGCCACCTCCTTTGGTATTGTTGGTATTGTTAGCCTCTCTAACCACTCTGATGATTGAATATTCATCCGGGATCGCTAGGGCCAGAGAAGGGCCTGATGCTAAGTGGAGCCATGTCTCAGTGATGGCGATGAAGTCAAGGTCATGGAGTGTAATAAAATCAGCGATGTCTAGTGCATGTGCAGACAGTGATCAAGTATTAATGAGGCCAGCTTTGAAGGTAGGATTGGTGATGTTTTGTTTGGCCAGGTGTAGTCTATTCTTGGTTGCCTGGGGTGAGGAAGGTGGATAGGTTATGGTGGTAGGATCTAAAGTAGACCGGTTGTTACTGGTCTGGGTGTAATGTTGTGTGATGTGGGATCCAAGTCTATGGTTTCTGAGAGGTAGTTGGCAAGGGGTGGAAGGCAGTCTAGTAGGTGTATTAGATTGATGTGGTTTGTTCTGTGTGATACATAGAGGCCAGCTTATATGTTGTTGTGTTGGCGTTGTCAAGTAGGATGTCAGGGGATGAGCCTGAGATGGATATTTTTAGCGTGAGTTAGCAGGAGATAGCTTTTGAAGAGGGTGATAATCTGGGTACAAGCCTGTTTGTAGGAAGGCCGAAGGTGGCATGAGAGCTGAGGCTGGGAGTCTGGATGCCATGGTGAGGCGGGTAACAGGTATCCTGAAGTTACTCAGGATGTCCATGGTGATTGGGTAAGAGTGGATAGCGGTTGCTACTAGTAGAAATGGGACACAGTAGATGAGGCAGTTCAGGATATAGATTAGCGCACGGAATGTTCGCGGCATGGCTAATTCTCTTTTATCTGTACTGCTGTCTTAGTACGCTTGGGCTAGTGGGGTAGTGGTCTCATTGCTGAGATGGTGGTCCGTCTTTCAGCTAAAAGATGGTAGGACATACACGATCCTATTATGAGACAATACCTGATAGTAGTTATGCTGGCAAGATGTGATTACCCAATGCAAGTTGCAGGCGATAGTAGCAGGTATACCATCCTAATGCTTGACTTAAGTAAGTCAAGTTCAGGTGCAGATCGAATATACTTGCACAGTAAGCAGTCTTAATACTACATGGTGGGCAGTTTAAAATACGAGGTCAAATGCAAGACATATACAATGTAGGTCGGTCTAAGCCATAGTCTGAATATGGTGGTCTAGTATGATGAGGCATCAGTAATCACTGTGAAGATTGCTATAGATGCGGTGCCGGTTCAAATACAAAACGGTATGGCCGTTTTAAATGATGCAAAATCGAGAATGTAAGGCAAAAGCAATGGACGATGCTGCACAGTTCTTACACGTGATAGTTACAGTAATAACAACAAGCTTAATATAGCCGCAGTGGTACAGACATAAGCATAGCAGGTACGGCATTTGAAATTCAAGGACAGAAGCATTACATGTGACATGGTAAATACAAGCTCCTAGTACCAAAAGTGACCATAAATCGTGGTGGCCAATTCTGCGATAGCTCGTGAGCATATTAGGATAGGTGGACACATAGGGCTCGTAGGTGGTACCGATACGATGGTATACGATGTCAGGTATTACAAAATGCTTTGGACAGACCTATAGTGGCTCGGTCGGGGGTGATCGTTTGGTTCCGACACTACGTATATGGAAGCCGCTTTAGGCAGAGCAATAATGTGCAAGGCTTACAGGCTAAACAGCAATAAAACAGGGTGTAACAGTCTCACCGGGCATTTGCACGTGAAGGCGATAAAGTTCACAGTGTTGTCAGATGTAAGGAGATGATTGACCTCAGCAACGCAGTTTCTAGGTACTGTTTGTGATCCAAGTACGGAAAGCAAAGGTCGGAAAGCGAAGCGAGGGGTGCCTCTCTCTGAGCTCACCACGCTCAGTTAGCTCAGTCAGGAGCCTTGATCTCCTGCCTTCATCGAATGCCAGCTTGCGCCTGCCGGTCGAGTATGATTGGTTAAATGAAACTGCCTGACCAATCCGAGGTCATAGGCACTTCCTTGCTTCGGGTTTAATTCAAAATGCAACGGCCATCTTATGAAGTGCAAACCATGCGGTTTTGCAATTTGAACATTGTCGAATTTGGAGTATTTCAGTAAAAGGAAATATATTGCGCTTGCAGCAGGGGTGTGAGAGATCCCAAGTAAAAATGGGAATACGGCAGCTGATTCAGTTGTAGCACAAGGACCTTTATGGATTTTGCATGAAAATTACAGCCATGCCAGTGGCCTTACCAAGATGCTACTGCAGGGTTGAGGCTGGTTGGGGAACTGCTCCAGCAGCTCTCGGAGTTGTTTTTATTGTGTCAGTTGCTCAATTTATATATGGGTTTCTTTCTGAGCTGTTCAATGTAGTCGGCTGGATAGCATCCGTGCCCGTTTGGGTTAGGGGTTCGCTGGTGGTCTTGCAGTGATCTGCTGGATAGCAGCACGGGACACCGAATCTACCCAAGCTTGCCTTGAGAAATACCATCGGTTGAAACACGTGTCGGCACCCAATCTAAAGCATGCAGCTTATGATAGCATTTTGAACAACGTACGCGCCAGGATGTATGTCACACAAGTGACAACTAATGATAGCCCATGAGCATAATTGACCAACTGACACAATAAAAACCAGACTTTCTCAAAGTCTAAAAGGTGTGAAATATTATTGAAGAATGAACTAATGTACTAACATATGACAACGGGTCAAAATCAGATCCAGCGCCAGCGTACAACAGGGTTCCAGTGCCTACAAAAAGTATATTCCTAGAACTTGGCCTGCAGGAGCTCTGTCCATTTGGAAACCGACACACAGGCAGCAGGAGGAAAACTATGCACCATAAAATCAAAAATTAACAAATACTCACAACCCAGCGCAGAGATCCAGAGTTCAAACCAGCTCCAACCTCATCACTCAAACCTTGTGGGGTAGCCCACAACCTTGGTCAACTCTGGAAGAGAGAGGATTATCAGCATCGGCAGGATCTCTCTTAAAGAATGGACAGTATGTGAAAGCTTTGCTGGATGCTAGCATGTTACCTGAATTTATTTCAATCGTTAACAAAGTGGGCTTGTTGCATCAGTTTCTGAAAATACACATATTCTCCGTGGTAAAGCTGGTCCTAATGCATTGGCTCCAAGGTTGAAAGGTCCATACCAAACCCTCCTGACATCAAACTCTGCCATCAATCTTCAGGGGCACTTTGAGCAGCCAGCATTCAGGACCAAAACTTTTGATTTAACGGTATTAACGGCAAGAAACAGGTTCCCCAGGAAAACAGCTATGCTATGCAGGGCCCGTTGCAGGCCAATAGGGTTCATGTCACAAATAACTAAATCATCTCTATATCATCTATGGGGGCGTGGCTAACCGCCATGGAGCAAAGACGTACTCTCTGTGGCTCCTGTAAGATCCACTATGATCCACGCCTGTAAACTCTGAAAAAAGATCTGCAAACACATACCTGTGTTTACCTCTGGTGTTGATGTACCGAAGATTTGCAGAGGCGTGAGCCGGGAATCAGACCAGCATTACTGCGGAGTAGTTGATCCGAAGAGGCAAGATGGTGCCGTAGCGCAGCTCTGCAGTGTACAAAACAGGGAGACGTTAGGCACACAAGGGCTTCAAGCAGAGCCGCTGGGAACATCACTCAATACAATACCCCGTCCAGCTGTCCATGACCGGAGGTGTGACTTGAAAAGTCAAGAGGCATTATACTGCATTGGCATTAGGGCTACGGGGAGAGGAGCACCAATATGCGCAACTGAACACCGGGGACAGAAGGCTGCAGGTAGGAAACATGCAGCAGCAAATGTGGGAGCTCATAGCAAGAAGCCTGCGGCCGCAAAGTACAAGCGGGGAACTAAGAAACATAAGAGGGTTCACCCAGGGCATACAGCCTAGCGGCTGCTGCATTCACAACAGGGCGCCTCTCGCATAGCAGCGGGATGGTGACCAGGTGGCAGATAATCCCCTTAATCTGCAGGGGAAAACCAGCAGGAACAGGCTCTCTGAAGAGAGCTGGGGCTGGGTATGACAGAAAGGGGTACACCAGGTGCAAAACAACATAACAAATAGAGGAAGACAACAGTAAGCACCAGCAGCAAACCACTGTAAACAGGCGGAGGATCAGCGGAGATACAACAGGGCACTGCAATAAATAACTAATCAGCAACCAATGGGGCATGGCTAAGCAGCCATGTTGTAGGTCTTGAATCCCGTTGTTCCTGAGATCAGACAATGATCCTGTTACCAAACAGAGGTAAATGCATACCTGAAGGCCTGGAAACATAGTGCTGTGTACATGAAGGAATATCTGAGTAAAAGGGAGTAACATGTGGTACCCCACCAACGGAGTACGGACTGCCCATAGTCCGAGGTAGGACCTGCACACAAAAAAAGATGGCAGTAAGGTAAAGAAAGAGACTTGCACACAGCTGGGGAACTTGGGTGAAACAAAGCCCCAACGCGAGTGCTCCGGTAGTGGCAGCTTAGTGTGATCAATGGGGAGCTGTGAAAGGAGCTGCTGTGCAGCAGAGCAATGGATCCAGGACAACGAGCCGCACTGCGGTTCATGCGAGGGACTCCAACACCTGGGGTATAAAGGATTTGCAAATGTAGTTTGGGACACCGGCGCATGCATCGAGAGAATAGCTTCTAGTAACAAGACTCTGCAGACAACGTTCAGACGCATAGAGCAACACACAGGTGAGCTGACATCAAAGGCCCCACAAGTGTATGCCAGTTGGGAACTGTAACTGTGCACACTAAATAGCTAAGGAGCACACGACTATTGCAGAGTCATGAGGCATTGGCTGCTGGGATGATCAATCTGAAATGTGCGTGCGCATACGTTGTAGCACAGTGAATCAAAGGAAGCTACAAGTGTGGCGGCCGTGAGGCAGCAAATCACTGGTCAGGTCAATAAAAGGGAAGTGAACGCAGCGAAGCACGGAGCGTGGAAGGGAGCTGGCTGTCATAGAACAGCCTGATGCAAGCAGATGGCACAGGCAAACAATGCAGCAGGAAAATAGTACGGAGCACAAAAGCCTGGGAGGTTGCAAAACGCAAGCGAGGCCCCAGATGAGAGGGCTGCATCATACAGCGACGCATGGTGTGTACAACCCAGAGGCTGGCAAAATGAGGTGAGGCTGGGACTTGGAGCAACACTACAGAGGCATGAGCTCAGCAGATGCCAGAGGACTGTGTTTAGGCCACGAAGCTGGCAGAGATGCAAACCGGCTGAGATCAGTGCAGACATAGGGTGTAGTGGCTTAGCAAACAGCGGCCCTCCATATAAGAAGGATACGGCTGGTGCAGCCGTTTGTCCTAGGAAATGAGGAGCAGGTACAGGCCTGTGCTTGCATAACAGCACTATTGCCTGGACGCACACCACTAGAAGCATGCACTGCAAACCAGGCGACACACTCTATAGAGAAGTCCTTGCACACAAACTTGTGCTGTGATACAGGTTAATCAAACTGGCAGGAACTTTGGAACATATTCACCCCACTAGTTGGAGGAAGCGTGGTCGTGTGAGGAGGAGCTGTGTTTTTGATAGCTCAGCTGTACTGGCAGCTATGAACTTTTGACCTTAAGTTAACAATCCCCAGCAGATCGGACGGACTGCAAGGCATGAGAGGTCCATAATACGCACCAGCATACTGTCAAGAAAGGTGCTCAGGCAAACAGGCCTCAATAAGACACATTCATTGCTCAGTGCAACGGACAAGGAAGAAGTGACATGTGGTAGGATGGATACAGAAAAACCTGTCTGGATGAGGAAGTGTGAGTAGCTGGATGCAGTGACTAGTAGCCGCACTGGTAGACGGAAGGATATATAGGACACAGAGGTGGTTCAGCCTGCCAGGAAGGTCCGGATGCAAGGCAGGGTAAATCACAAGTCTGGGCAGCAAGTCTATCGTGAGATGGACGGAAGAGCACACCGGATACCGAGTCATGTCTTCCAAGGCCCAGAAAGGCAATGGGGAAACAATTGACATTGAAGCATGCACCAAAACAGGGCACTTAGCAGAGAGCACAGTCCAAACGATCCCTGCACCTCAAGCGGAACAACTGCCCAATAGGAGGGATCAGCGAATCCTGGAAGCCATAGCCTCCTTGAAAGAAACTCTGGAGACCAAAAGGGACACTATCAGCATAGATGTAAACATGTTGAGACAAGACGTGGGATCACTGGCTAAATACACTGGTACGCTGGAGGAGGAGGTAGCGGAGAACACGAGTGGCTTGAAACGCACCTCAGGGTACTGCAGCAACGGGTGCGGAGTCTAGAAGAAAGGGCTGAGGATGCCGAAGGGAGAGCCAGGCAGAACAATGTAAGAATTATAGGGCTACCAGAAGGAGAGGAAGGCTCAAACCCAACCACCTTCATAGAGACTCTGCTACTACAGGCAATAGGCCCGGGAGCCCTCACTCAGGGCTTCACGGTCTAAAGGGTGCATAGATCACTGGTAAGAAGACCGCCTCCCAGGGCACTGCTGAGGCCGATTATTGCCCATGTACTGAACTATCGAGACAGAGAAAACATCCTTATGCACTTCCGCAAAGGTGGAACGTACAGAAGCAATGGATTAACTATATATTGGTTAAAAGGAGGCTGAAGTATATGTTGCTATATCCTACCAGAATGAAAATAATCCATAAAGGCTGAGCTATCTTTTTTGACAATGCAGAGGATGCAGATAAATGGATGGACATGGAGAATTTGCCAACAGGGGTGGATACTGGCAGTGGTGGATAGGTGGAAAAACATGGAGAGAGCCATTGCAATTAAAGGACACAGGATGTCGGACAAAGCAAGCCTGAATGGTAGCGTTCCCTCCAGGTGGAGACCTCTGAAATAAAGATTTGGCAAGACAGGAGTTAACAGCGTAGTGCTCACTCAAGATCACACTACAAAGGAGCGCACTACACCCAAGTTTGGATTTTTTATTTTTTTATTCGGATACTCGCAGTTACATATCCACCTACTGCACCTCACGCACCAGGACGACACCCTGGAGCAGAGGCGAGAAGTGAGGATGCCTGAGCACGGGCAATTGTTGGGGGGCAGGGGGCGGGAGGAGAGGGAGTTGGGGTAGTTAATTTGGAAGTTACCTATAGGTCCACACGTAGAAGTTGCACTTGGATATTAGCCTATTTGGAAGCATTAGGAACTATAAATGCAATGGGGGAACTTAGAATAGCATCCTGGAATGTCAGAGGCCTTAACAGTTTATTAAACGGAACAGGATCATGACTTGCCTGAGGTGGCAAAAAATGGACATTGCACTATTACAGAAAACGCACCTCACCAAGGAGAAACATATGGCCCTGGCTAAGAAGTGGCGAAGTACAACAATGGGCTCTGCATAGTCTGCTTATGCGAGGTGAGTATTAATATGGATAGCACCGTCGGTACCCCTGAAGGTGCTTCAGACTTTCCCAGATAAAGAGGGCAGGTGGGTCGTAATGCAGGAGCAGCTGGAACATAGAGAATTCTGTATTATTAATACGTATGTATCCAATCAGGAGACAGTGGCCTACTTCCGCACATTATACCCACTACTTAGTCTACATATAGATGGCACATTGTTATGGGGAGGAGATTTTAATTGTACACTCAATCCAGCATTGGGCAGATCTGATGTCAAGTTCACTCACCCTGCTCCCGTCGCCAAGACCCTGAACACATTGTTATGAGCATTTAAACTCTCTGATATATGGCGGTCACTACACCCACAGACCCGGGGATATTCACAATACGCTGCCCCTCAAAATCTGTACACTAGATTGGATTCCAGCTTCACGGGGGAAGACACCATAGGGGAAGTCGAGAGGGTGGAACATAAAGCATGTATGTTGTCAGATCATGCCCCGCTGGTAGTTACATGGCGGGTATCCCCTTCAAGGGCACGCATCCCAACATGGAGACTTGGAAGTGAGTCTTTAAAATACGCAGCATTCCGGGAACAACTAAGAGAGGGCATGCAGGTCTACTTTATACACAGTACAGGGAGCGCTGCATCAGCAGGAACACTGTGTGAAGCTTTTAAGGTCGTGATCAGGGGGGCCGCAATAACCAAGGCAAACAGGGTGCAAGCCGCAATTGAATGGGCTTTACATAAAGCAGAAACAAAATTAGAGAGCAAAGATGCGCAGGATGACCCGCTCAGTGGGAAGGCTCGAGGTGGTCACCCTGCAGCAAGAATACATGGAACACTGGGACAGGCTAGGAAAACTGAGTTATAGGAAATACGTGGAAAGACAGCACGCTTAAGGGGACAAACCGGGACGCTTACTAGCCTGGTTATACAAAAGCGAAACCGAGCGCAGCAATTTAAACAGGGAATGGGGAGGTCTGCGAGATAGCAGGATATTAAGGAGTGCTTTTACGAATTGTACAAGAGGTTGCATGAGGAAACGTCAGACACTTAAGAGTCAGATATAACAGAAGCCCTGGAATTGATAGAGCTTCCCAAGTTAGATGCAGAAGAAGCAGACACGCTGGAAGCACTCATAACTGTGGAAGAGTTAGAACACATTATAAGGGGGTTGCCGACAGTGAAAGCTCCGGGTGGGGACGGACTACCCAGCAAATTCTACAAAGAATTCATAACTGAGATCACTCCCCCATGCTGAACGAATCGCTGGATAAAGGCATGTTGCCAATGTCCCTAAGGGAGCCAATCGTAGTCCCATTATTGAAGCCCAACAAAGCAGAAACCGAATGCAGCTCTTACAAACCCCTCTCGTTGCTCAATCAAGATGGGAAGATACTCACAGCTTTGTTGGCAGACAAGCATGTAATCCATAAACTCATACATCCAGATCAATCAGGTTATGTCCCGAATAGGAATATTGCATGCAATTTGAGACAATTGCACCATGTCATTGACCATAAACAGGGAGACACCCGGCTTCTGGCAGTAGCCTCGCTTGAAGCTGTGAAGGCGTTTGACTCGGTCAGATGGCCATGGCTGCTGGCATTGTAGAGGGGGTTTGGCATGGGTCCTACATATATCAAATGGGTTAAGTTACTATACAGCAACACAGTTGCCAGAGTTAAGACAGTCACCACCATATCAGAGCAATGGAGGTTAAGCAAAGGCACCAGACAGGGTTGCCCATGGTCTCCCAATGGTGTTTGTACTGGCCTTGGTGCTGCTAGTAGTGTATTTACGGAAAGAATACCGTGAGGCAGGCATTAGAATATGGGATGGCACACACTTGATCTGCGGATGATATGCTTCTTTATCTGCAGCACCCAGAGACTAATTTACAATGTATACTGGATGTGTTCGAGCACTATGCTGACCTCTCCCTCTGGCATTACTTTAAATGCATGCATAGAAATCATGTCTGTTCACCTTGGCTGGGTATAGAAGTAAACCCTGCAGCACGCTGCCAAAGCTGTCGATCGCATGGAAAACTGACACATTCAGATATTTAGGAATACATGTGTTCATATGATCCGAAGGCAGAATATACACAAAACACACTACGGGCTGTGAATAGAATTGAGAAGTCCATGGAATTTTGGGCTAAGTTGCCACTTTCCTTAATGGGAAGGGCCGCATTGTTGAAGATGGTGGTGCTTCCAAGACTGCTTCACTATTTCACGATTGTTCCATGCAATATACCCAAAGCCTTCTTTAGGACACTGAACAATATCTGCAGGAGATTCCTGTGGCACAATTTGAGATGTAGAATGTTGTTGGAGAAATTACAGAGACCGTACGCGCAGGGAGGGATACAGATGCCGCACTTTAGGGATATTTTGTGGCGTGCCAACTCCAATTTGTTAAATATTGGTTGTCGGATGAACAGTCCCAAGACACTGAATTACTACAAAAGGAATGCGCCCCATTCTTTTTGAAAAAGATGGTGTGGACTGCGGAGTCATGAGATCCTACCTCTCCACTATTGTTGATACTAGGTAAAGTTATACGGCAAAGAGCCTGCCATACTCTGAGCAAGGACACACCTTACCACAAATCCTGCTGGTCACATTAAAGAGTGAAGATACACAACTTAGGTTGAATATCAGTAAATATTGGGAGCCTAAAGGGGTGGCGACATTAGGAGATGTATTGAAAGAGGGGAGACCGATGACCTTTGAATCAGTAGTTGCGGAATCAGGAATACAGGAAGGGCAGCACATAATGCACACCTCATTACTCCATATAGTAAAGGTGAGATGGCCGAGAGTGGAGGGGGGGTAATTAGAAGACGGAAAAATAGAAACACTCTACGACATATCTGAAGGGGTACTTGTAGTATCGAGACTGTATGAATTGCTACTGACAAGGCCGGATTATAAATTAATGCAAATTAAAAATAGCTGGGAAGCAGACCTGCAAGATCAACTGTCCGACGCAGCCTGGGGCAGGATCATGGGGTATCACAAAAAGGTTTCCAGAAATGCCAAACTGCAGTTGATCCAATTGTACATCACTCACAGAGCGTACTTAACCCCGATGAAAATCGCTACATTCAGCAAAGCATCAGAGCAATCATGTCCGAAATGTGGTCTGGTGGATGCAAACCTGATGCAAATGTTCTGGGCCTGCACGAAGATACGCCGGCACTGGGAGGAAGTGGCCCATACCTTGATCAGGGTCAGAATAACAACAGAGTCAGTTTCCCTTACGGCATGTTTACTAGGTATCTTTCCAAGACCCAAGCAAGTGAGACATGTTAGCAAGTTGAGAGGTCTGGCGTATATTTTGGCGAAGTGTAGGATAGCGATCCAGTGGAAGGCGCGCAATAGCCCAGCACTCAGAGTATGGTTGGGTGATCTCCAAAAATGGTCACTGGCTGAAACCTTGGTGTGGCAAGAAGCATGCCGGCGAGGACCAGAGGAACAAAATGTGGATTTAGTGGCCTGGAGACACATGATACACAAACTAATAGCCCCTGCACAGGAGGATACCCAGAATCGGGCACAAGCACCACGGGAACCCGAGGGGCAAGAGCAGGAGGTGGGTTTGACAGGCTGAACATAACACGGGTAGATGAAACGAGTGGAATAGGCTGGGGAGGGAGGGGCGAGATGGAGAAAGTTTAACAGGCGTGTAAGACTATATGTTAATTGATGTTGTTTGCAAAGTCTAGAAGTTATTTGGTTGAAAACAAATAAAATCGTTTTTTTTAAAACAAACAAATCAGCAACCAGCCCCTGCATTATAACGGAAAGTAGTGCACCTCAAAAGGCCACAAGGGGAGCAAAGACACAAGCACAACACAGAAGGGTGACATAGAAACAGCAAGTAGAACCCCACATGCCTCCCAAGACTACCAAGAACGGATCAAAGAACCCACAATTGAAACATTTACCATGAAGCCGGTAGCGGCACAAGATATAGACAAAACCACAGAGGTGCAGTCATCTACAAGAGAACAACAAGGTGGACACGATCACATACTTGCAGCTATTGCAACCCTAAAGTCCATCCTGGAAGCAAAATTAGATGCAGTGATAATAGATGTAGGGATCCTGCGGGAGGATGTATGCTCTCTGGCGGAAAGGACGGGGTCCCTAAAGAAACAAGTAGCAGAGAACACAACATGCTTCAGAAAAAGGCAGCAGACACCAGAACTCTGTAGCAACAAGTACATCATTTGGAGGATAGAGTGGATGACGCGGAAGGGAGAGCCAGAAGAAATAATTAAAGAATCATAGGCCTACTGGAAGGGGCAGGGGGGACAGCCCCTACCACATACATAGGGAACATGCTACAAGAAATAGGGCCCGGCAACCTTAGCCAAGGATTTACAGTAGAACGAGTGCATAGATCACTAACCAAGAGACCGCCACCAGGTGTGCCTCCAAGGCCCATAATAGCCAAGATATTGAGCTAAAGGGACAGGGAAAAGATACTGTCATATTGTTGAATGGGAGGCACCATACAAAGGGCATCAGCTAAGATAACCGCATACCCAGACTACACCTTGTTGGTACAGAGAAAAAGAATGCAATTCAACACCGCGAAAGACAGACTACGCAAAGCTAACCTAAAATACATGCTGCTGTACCCGGCACGCTTAAAAGTTATATACAAAAATGAGGCCCTATTCTTTGACACCCTGGAAAATTCACATGACTGGATGGACACAAAGGGACTAACGCTGCAACATGAAGTCTATAACACCAAGCCAGCTCCACCCACAAAGTAGTGTCACACAAGGCACAACAAAGCCATGATAAAACAGGAACAAACACACAGAGAGACATTCACCCCAGAGAATTCCCACCTTTCGGATACAGATAATCCGACGAATCCACCTGCCGAACACCAGACACCGACAAATTGCCTGTTTGGCACATAGGAAGTGTGCAGGAACGCCAGAGCATGTTACATATAGCTGGGCGACAGTTACAAGTTGGTAAAAAGGTGGGGGGAGGGACAGTTGTATATGTTTGTTTGTGCAACCACAAACTGCAAGATTATCACAGTATAACAGGCCGCTGACAACAGAGCACTACTCATGGCGCAAGACACACGATGTTCACAAGACAATAAGAGACAATACCACACCACCTGGGACACACACACATGTCAACAACACTTAGACCCATCACGTGGAATGTCTGTGGCCTAAACAAATGAATACAAAAGGAACAGGGTAATGGCATACCTACGCAGACACAAGACAGACATTGCTCTACTGCAGAAGATGCACTTAACCAAAGACAGACAAAACACACTGGCCAAGAGGAGGAGGGGCACCACAATAGGGTTCACATACTCAGCGTATGCAAGAGGGGTAATGGTCTGGGCGGCTCCCAAGGTGCCCCTAAAAATTATACACATTAACCCAGATAATGAGGGTAGAACAATCCTATTACACAGAGTTCTAGAAAATAAGGAGATATGTATCATTAACACATATGCTCTGAATCAGGATGCCTCTACTTTCTTCAGAGCAATGTATGCCAGAATAGGTCCATACAGAAACAGCATCATTATATAGAGAGGCGACTTTAAGTGTGCATGTGACCTATTGCTAGATAGGTCAGATGGCAAACTAACATGTCCCATGCCCCCAGCCAAGACCTTAAATACACTATTACAATCATTTGATCTAATAGATATATGGCGAGAACTTGATCCAGAGATACAGAATTATTCCCATTACAGTGCCCCACATGACTTACAAACCAGGATTGACTACTTCTTTACAGGTGCAGCGCAGGGCAACATACAAGGCCAGGGTCCTATCAGACCACTCCCCCTCCTGGCAGAGTGGCAAATAACACTGCTGAGAGCACGCATCCCTACATGGAAAATGAGAGGAGAGGCCCTCCAGGATATAGTGTTCACAGAACACTTGAATGGGAGCATAGATAGCTCCTTTCACCACAATACAGGCCACGTGACAGTGGCAGGAACATTAAGGGAGGCGTTCAAAGTAGTGATTAGAGGCGAAGCCATAACAAAATCTGGGGTGATACAAGCAGAAATTACAAGAGAATATAATTAAACAATGCAGAAAAGGAACTAGAGGACATAGAGAAAGGTGCAGCACACCTGAATTACAGTCCAAAAGATATGATTAGATTGAAACAAGAATGCCTAACACACTGGTATAGGCTAGGCAAACTCAACTACACAAAATATATTGAGAAACAACACGAATCAGAGGACAAACCAGGACGGCTCCTGGCATGGCTCTACAAGAGAGATGCCAAGTGAGAACCTGATACAGACAATCCTGGACAGGCAGGGCACAACATGTAACACACAACCAGATATAAATAATGCCTTCCTTGAATACTATAAAGATTTATACAAAGACGCCGAGAAGGCACAACCTTTAGAAATAGAGGAGTCCCTGTCACAGATGAGACTACCCCGCCTAAAGGACACAGCAGCCACAGAACTAGAGATCCCATACACAAAGGAGGAACTTATTGCCACAATTAAAAGCCTGCCATCTGGTAAATTCCCCAGAGCAGATGGATTGCCCAGTGAGTTTTACAAAGCTTATGCAGAATAGTTAGCTACCCCACTTCTAGACATGGGGCCTCATTACGACCCTGGCGTTGGACCATGGTGCTATTAGCACCATGGTCCATGCCGGATTCCGCCATGGTGGATGGCGGAATTACCGCCCCATTACAAGGTTGGTGGGGCGGTAATTCCCTTTTCACCTTAGGCCCTTCCCCATTCCCATTTTTGGCCCATAGGGCACAATGGGAATGGGGAAGGCGCTAATTACGGCACCGTAAATTACGGTGCCGTAATTAGCACCAAGGTCCCTTAGCAGGTTGGACTTTAACGCCTGCAAAAAGCAGGCGTTAAAGTGTGTATCGGGCGTTAAGGGTTTAACGGCGCCGCAGCCTTTTATGGCGCCGTTAACCCCTTAACGCCAGGTTGTAATGAGGCCCATGCTAAAGTAAGCGTATTACAAATGCTCCCTCCCCATGTCTCTGAGAGAATCCTTAATTGTTGCACTGCCCAAGCCCAACAAACCAGCCACAGAATGTAGCTCATACAGACCGCTGTTACTGTTAAACCAAGACAGTAAGATACTCACGACTTTATTGGCAAATAGACTTAAACGAGTAATAACAGACCTCATCCACTCAGACCAGATGGGCTACATAACAGGGAGAAACACGACATGGAATCTACAGAGGCTACACTACATTATAGACTGCACCAAACGTGGGAAAACCAGTGCATAGTAGCTTCCCTGGATGCCATCAAGGCGTTCGAATCGATCAAATGGGAGTGGCTCTTCGCCACACTGAGACAGTATGGCATAGGTCCAAAATACATCAAGTGGATACAGATGCTATACAGCGAACCACTGGCTAGGGTCAAAACCGGACACCAGGTCTCAGAGCAATGGCTACTGGAAAAAGGTATGAGGCAAGGATGCCCCCTGTCCCCAATGCTTTTTACATTAGCCCTAGAAACTAAAGCAGCTTTTCTTAGACAAGAATACGGAGAAGCAGCCATTACAATACATGGAGCACGTCACCTCATATCTATGTATGCGGATGATATGCTGTTGTACATACAAAACCCAGCAGAAAATCTACAATATATATTGGAAGTATTAGAAGGATTTACAGAACTCTGGGGCATAACAATCAAAAGAGAAAAATCATGTGTGTTCCCGCTGGCGGGCCTGAGGTACAAAAAAGCAAAAGCCTTACTCAAACTAGAAAACAAACAGCGGGCGCTAGACGCAGATCGAAATCAATGGACTTCTGGGCACGACTACCCATCTCGTTAATGGGAAGAGTGTCACTATTAAAAATGGTAGTGTTCCCCAAAGTGCTACAACTTCTTCACAAATATCCTGCACAATATACCCAAGAAATTCTTTAAAACACTTAATGCGAAATGCAGTAGCTTCTTATGACAAAACAAAAGAAAAAGACTTGCCTTGTCCACACTTCAGAGACCATAAGTGGAAGGAGGATTAAGAGTGCCTGACTTCGAACTTTATTACCTGGCTAGCCAACTCCAATTTGTCACGGTCTGGCTATCAGATGAGCCAACACAGGACCCCCCATTCTTACAGAATATTTTTTAAAAAGGTAGCAGGCGCCCCTCTCCAGAAAGAACATGGCTTGATAACCTGTTCTGTGGTTTTTTCCCACTTTGAGAGCTCGCAGCTTTTGCTTTTTTCTCACTGACCTTTCACAGATGGGAAATATCCATTTGCATATCAGTTTTTGTCCGGCCCACATGGGCAGTCCAGCACCGAAATGCTATAGCAATTCCCTTCTGAACAAGAGTACCAACAGCAACCCCATACATGTGTTTCAGCCTTGTCGGGCCATTCTTACAGAAGGCCAGTGAGCCCTTTTACCCGAAGGAAATACTGTGGGTACAAAACACTCACCTACGACACCTCCCACACTTGGAAAGGGTGCGGAAACAACTATGGCAGAGGCTCTGTCAAATACTGTAGGTATTGGCCCCGTACTCCCCACAAATCCCACTGGTAACAGTGGTGGTGGAAAATCAACAAGGACGGCTGAACATGCGGGGTGGAACAATTGGCGACCTGTTCGGGAAGACAGGCTACTAAACTTTTCAAGACTTACAGGGTAAACAGGAGCACATCAGGAACAATACATTATGTACAATACACTGCTTAGAATTATTAAACGGAACTGGGCAACACAGAATGTTCAGCCAGAGCCCAACGACACGATAGAGACTTTATACGACGTGGCAGAAGGTGGACATACTTTATCCCGCATATATGATCTGCTCCTTACCCAACACACGACTTCGTGAGAGAAATTAAAACAGGCATGGGAATGAGACTTGCATGAAACAATCACAGACTCAGCGTGGACGAGAGCACTCGCATACCACAAAAAGGTATCGAGGAACTCGACATTTTAACTAATGCAAATGTTCGTCGCACACAGAGCATACCTCACACCACAGAAAATCTCCACATTTAACAATGCAAGGACGCAAGGCTGTCCAAAGTGCAGGCTGGAAAAAGCCAGAAGGACACACATGTTATGTTCGGGCTGTGTCCGCAGGTGCAGCAATTCTGGGAAGAAATAGTGTACAAACTAACAACAATAGAAGTGAAGCTAGAAGTTCACTCACCCTCGGCCTGCCTATTAGGTATATTCCCAAGGCCCAAACGAGCAAAGCACATCAACAAACTAAAAGACCTGCCATACATAGTAGCAAAACGCAGAAGCACCATGGGATGGAAGTCCACAAATAGTCCAGCGGTGAACCTTTGGTGGAAAGACTTATAGAAGTGGACAACTGCGGAAACATCGGTGTGGCAAAGGTCTAGTCGCCAGAACCAAGCAGAAGAAGGAATGACCCTAATAGACTGTATAGCACTCACACAAGAACTGTTTATAACCACTGCAGAACAACCAGAAGACAGTGACCCCATGGCAGTTCCAGACATGTTGGCAGTAGAGACTAGCGCTTGAAGCACAGAGGCCTAATGAGCACTGTGGAATGAAGAACAGAGGAGTGAAACGGGGGGCGCAGACAGTTACATGTTGGGGGGGCTGTAGGGGATTATAGACTGTATAACTAACTGTACATTATATGTGATATAATGTTGTCAATATCCTTGAAGTGAACATCACAAACTGTAAGAAAAGAAAAGAAAAATTGTTCCAAAAAAACAAAAAAATACTATATCATCTGCATAATTTAGGTATTGTCACTTTATTAATCCCAGCACAGTGTGGTTAGTCCGTGCCATTTCCCAACAGACCGATATGTCCTTAATGTAAAAATTGAACAGGAACTGCGCAAGAATGCACTCTTGTCATCACCCTCGGTTGCTTTCAATCCAAACCAAGAAAGACATATAAGCATCTAGTCTAATCTGTATTTTCGTACCCCTATGAAGGGCTTCTAGAATAATGATCAAGGGTCGAGGACACCCGTTTGCAATTAGCTTTTCCCAGAGAACTGCCCTGTTGACATGGTCAAAGGCTTTGGTTATGTCCAGGAAAGCAAGGAAAACCGGCCTTCCTTTGTCTTTTACCTGGGCAGCCAGGAGGGAGAGAACAAAATTATTTAATGATGTCCCCACCCCCTTCTCAAAGCCCGACTGACATAAGTCCATGTTTTTCGACCCAGCAGCCCAGCATTGGAGTTCTTTCAACAGTACCCTGGCAAATAGTTTGTTCGTAGAGTCCAACAAGGATAGTGGTTGGTACTGTAGAGGCGACAGACTATCATCCCCTTGAAAATGAAGTCAATCAAGGCTTGACCCCATGACCTAGGTACTTCCCGCTGGACCA
This sequence comes from Ambystoma mexicanum, assembly GCF_040938575.1. Lineage (NCBI taxonomy): Eukaryota > Metazoa > Chordata > Amphibia > Caudata > Ambystomatidae > Ambystoma > Ambystoma mexicanum. The sequence goes on from NC_090928.1 coordinate 746,831,786, forward strand.
GAATGTTTCCGAACAATCGTGACAGTACACCAGCCCACAATTTAGGGTTGCATTTAAGAATTAGATTCGTTAAACCATCCGGGCCAGGGGCATTCCATTTTTTGCTTGATTTAATCAAGAGGATAATATCATCTGTATCCCAGGAGACAGCCCCCTCCCACCTCCCATATGGGAAAAGGGGATGCAGAGGAACATCATCTTTCACATACAGCTCCTTAAAGTGCTTTATCCATTCCTCTTCCGGGATACCTTGAAGCTGTACATGTTGATTTAATAAGTTGCCAAACCTATTTGTGTTAGTTCCCATTATGCAGCCCAGCATTCTCTCTAAGTCATTGATGGGCATTAAAAATGTATGGCCTCTCAACCAGTTCTTAAAATTCTCTTTCACAGAAGCAACATCCCTGTGCACATTCCCAGTCCTTCCCCATGTGATGTTTTCTTAATGGCGGCACGCATCTACTTTTTTGCGGTCCTGCTCTTCGACATCAAAGGCATGAGTATAACCCACTGTCCTGGACCTTTGTGCCAGATGCTTGGCCAGAACAAGGGCACCTAGAGTAGAGGAAATAAGCAGACCAAACCCCCTTGGTGATGTTAAACTCCTATCTTTACATGGCCATAAATTGAAAATACGCTCATCAAAATCCTGCAAAATTCGATGTGACCATTTTACTTTTACATTTTACCAATCCTTAGCTCCCCATCACCCTCTCCCTGAGGACACTATCCTGCAATCAAGAAACAGTATATCTTGCTATACTCTTTCTTTATGTAAATACTGCAGCCCATGCATTTGTAACCATATAAGTTTTATATCCTAGTGCTTGCATCCTTGCTCCAGCCTTATTGTTCATATTGTATATATCCTGTAATCATGCAATATTGCTTCAGTCCTATTGTTCATATTGTATATATCCCGTAATCATGCAAACTAGCCACAGTCCTATTGTTCATATTGTATATATCCTGTCTGTAACCTGTGTATACGTAATCATGTAAGCCTTGCATTTCCTTGTCATAGCGCCCTTTTACTTGCGAGTCTGGTGCGCTTAACAAATGAATAAACAAACAAACAAACTTCACAATTACGGGGATTATCTCCAGGACCATCCCAGGCAGCCTAGTACTACCAAAAAGAAACATAGGAATTTTGCAAATAATCATGCAATGGTCACTTAAGTCTTTCTGGGCTACATTCAGCCTTAAACCTGCCTCAACGAGGTCAGTGGAGACAAAAACAAAGTCCAGGGTAGAGCACCAAGTAGAGTTATACCAAGTAAAGCATGGGGGCATGTCGCCAGTACGATTGCCATTTAATAGTTCAAGGTCCCATGCCTCCAATTCCTGTGTGACCAGAACCCACTTTCACTAGCTGCGGTGGACGTTTCCATCCTATATGGGCTTTAGTACCTGTTTTGCAAGCACGCTGAATTGAAGACTCCCAGAACCATTATTGAGGCTCCCGCCGCCAGTATTTCACCCAACAACAAAAATGAAAGAGCAGAGAGCGCCTCCTTCAACCGCTCATGCTCCGGATTTAAATAGATATTTACCAAAAGACATTTTTGAGGAACCTTAGGACCATACAAAGGCTACTCCAGGAGGCCCGCAAGCATGTCATTTCTTTTAAGATCAATTTGGCACATTTTCAGGGTTAGGCTACGCTTAACCTCTATCAACAGTCCTCCATAAGGGCGACCCCTCAGGCCTCGCTGGGCCCTAACGAACCTCGAGTCAAACCCCTCCATAAGCAGAGTGCCCATTAGAAGAGTTTCCTGTAAACAAATGATATCAAACAGTTCAAGCCAGGTCTGGTCTCCCATAATGCTAGAAAACCCTCTGGAATTCCAGGATAGAATCTTTCCCACCATCCATCACTATTCCCAGATATTTCTTCCTCCTGTGGGTGGCACGGCCAAGGATTGTCTCCAATCTCGAACCCAGGTTCCATGGCATTTTTGATAATTTGGGAACGCAGGTGGACTTTCACAATATCAAAGCAATCATGATACAAAAATTCCACAATTGAAATAGCTTCCGAAGTGACCAAACGGAGGCTTGGCTGCAGTGAGATATGGCCTGTGAAGAGGTGCAATGTTACTTGAATACTGAGCGGTTCAGCATCAGAGGAGAAGTTCAACATAACAGCTTGCAGAGAATCCTGGGAACTGATTCTGGAGTACCCGAGTACATGTGGCCCTGAGAGACCTCTGGCAGAACAGTGGTGGGTTCTCTGAGCTGAAGGAATGCCCCTTAACAGGCAGGTGCCAATCAAAGGCTAAATTGAGGTTGTGGGATCGTTATGAATAACACGGCGGGAATTAATTGCTTCAGGCCGAAAGGCAGACCGTGCAGACACTGTCCTGCAACACTTTCTGAGGGATTGATCCCTTCAAAATCAACACTGAACAGGTGTTTGGGCTATTTTGAAGCCGGATTTTGAAGTTAAAGACACACTCTAGAACCTGTCAACAGTCAATAGACTATGAATATTGGCACACCTGCTGCAGATGAATAATATATTAGATGGTGATCAAGACCAGGCTGCTATTAAAGTGCATTCGGACATCTGTCAAGCTACTAGCACAAGAGAGGGAGACTAATAAGCAAGTGTGAGGCCTTGAAAACGACCTGTGGTCGAAACATGTGTCGGCTGTCTACTACATAAAGAATTAAAAAAGACATTACTTAACTTAATATTAACTTGTACTTGAGTTGATTACAGTGAACTCTGTGGTTTGAGCGCGAGATACCTTCCCACATTCAATTTTTCTGGACAATCAAAGGCATCTGGGCCCGCCCCATTGAACACACAGAGAAGTGAGGGAAGTGAGATTGCCTGTTAGTCCGGCCAGGTACCTTACCTCTGCCCCAGGAAACTATGGCCCCTGCAGCAACTCCAGTTGTTAAATACAGGGTAGGCCTTGTTAGTGGAGAATCGAATCTGCTGGGAAGGGGAAGCCTTTGGGTTAAATCTAACTGATATGCATTGTTTCAAGGAAAGGATAAGTGTATAGAATTGGACTCAGTGCCTAAAACAGAGGTGCATTTTGTAATTCATACAGAGCATAGGCAGTTTAATGTAGTTTGGTCAGCAGTAGAGAAGAAGCAATTGAAGATACACAACACATTTTTGAATCAATGACTTAAGATATAAAGAAATGTTTACAGTTTTTGAAATTAGTGTTTAATGAGCAGAAGAAATTGCTTGAGGTAGCTCATTTTACGGCCACTCCAGGAGCTATTATTTGTGCAGTTAGCAAAGAAGTGTCTGATCAGCCTTATCGCACCACCACTGTCAGTATAACTGTTTTTCTCTTACTTTTGGCAGAGTAGTGCTTATTAATAAACATTACATTCCATTAAGGTATAGGGTATAGGATTCCCTGTAAAGGAAAACATGAAAATGATATTGGGCCTCATTATAAGTTTGCAGGTCTGGTAACAATGGTACCGGAAAGCTTGCCGGTTCCGTTGTTACCAAATCGGCAAACTACGAGTTCTGCTTGCAGGTGCCTTCCCACCCGCCAGGACTGGCCTGAATGGTGCCGGTGCATCCGACCTCCCCATTCCCATTGAGCCCCAAGGGGCTCAAATGGGAATGGGGAGCATTTTTTTCCGGTGCCCGCAAATGGGCAATTACCGGGTCCAGCGGGGCCATGATAACGCAGTAATTGCCCGTTCGCGGGTGCCGGAACAAATCACAAGTTTGGCAGCAGCCTGCCGGTTTTACCGGCAAGGCTACCGCCAAACTTGTAATTGGGCCCATAGATTCTTTTGTTTCACTGTGCTAGTTGCGCAAGAAGCAATAAAGAGGGGATCTGTGAAAACGCGCGGACCCCCATTTTAGAAGTTATAAAAAGAATACAGTGATGCCATGATGATATATGATTGGGTTAGGGATCGCTATGAAAATAGCAGGAATGGTAGCCAATTCTTCTCTATATGAAACTTATTTTTGATGCATTTGCTTCACCCACATATCACTAGTCCTAGTGTTTGTTATTTAAATTACAGCAAACTGTTGAGGGTTTTCCCATTATGTTTATTAAAGGTAATGCGTGTACATGTTAATATAAACTGGGCATACAGGCCCCTGAACCTGCTGAGCGTAGGTCTTTATGTTGCGCTCCAGGTTACTGGGTGAAGGCATTGGCCCTACCATTTTGTGGACTGTACCGGTTTAAACTAGAAAAGACAATGCACCTTATTACGAGGTTGCCGGTTGCTGCTGACCTCAGACACCGAATCCGCTACCTCCCTTCCCGGTGCCACCGGGACATTACAATTTCCGGTGGAGCACAAAGTCAGACAGGGGATTCGGTAAATCCCCATTTCCCTGGAGTACCATAGGACTCCAGGAGAAAGGGGACTTGGAAGCACCGGCACCGTTACTAACTGTGCCAGTGCTTCGGTGAAAAAACCTCCTGCAGGGGCTGTTGCGCACAGCAGGTCAGACTCTGGCGGGCACAACGGCCCCTGCAGGCAGACTTGTAGTGTGCCGATCTGGAAACAAGGGTGCCGGTGAGCTTACCGGCACCCTTGTTTCCGGACCGCCACACTCAGGAGGCCCAATGAGACCCATATAGGGAACAGGATGTGCTTCAAGGGTGAAGGACCTATGCTCCTCCCCTGAGGAGGACTAAAATGTAAGGGGCTCCATTACGAGTATGCCAGTATGGAATAAACGTGCTGGTAATTCTGTTTATTTGCATGTTTCCGCACTAGCAGCCTCCAAGTTTGCCAGTGGGGTGGCAGAAATTACCTTCAGCCAAGATCTGGTGGTAATTCTGCCACCCCACCAGCAAAAATTGCCGATATTACTGGCACCGGTAATACCAGCAACTACCCCCATGGAATCCTATGGGGAGTATCTACCCTTAGGGGCACTTGTAATATGTCGATAATTCCGGCAGACCAAGTGCCAGTAATGGTAATTCCATCTGGTGGTATCCTGCTGGATTTACCAGAGGGATACCTCCAAACTTGTAATGAGGCCCAAGGTGTCAAACTTGTCATCATAACCCAGAAATGTACTGTCATGGGACACTGGGGAACCATGGAAATAGAGGACGGACTCTGGCGGGAATACTAATAGTTATTTTGTTATGTGGGATGCAGGAACTGCAACTGGAAGGCCTGCGTAGCCTCCTGAAAGATATGGGGTCGAGGGACTTGAGTGGCATAAGTGGAACATAGCTGGAGGCAGGGCAGATTAGTTGGGCTTTGGTGTTAGGACAGGATGCTGTCTGTTCATCTGCTGAGAATAAAACTGCTATTTCTTCTGCCACATTAACACTAATTAACCCTTTCTCAAGGCAGACCTCATTAAACTTGTGAAACATTTTACATTTTGGAGGGGGGTGGTGTTTCAAAATAATAACAGCACCGTCAGCAAACAAGAGGTTGCCATATCTAATGCCTTATCTAATGCCTTATCTAATGCCATATCTAACGCCATATCTAATGCCTTATCTAATGCCTTATCTAATGCCTTATCTAATGCCTTATCTAATGCCATATCTAATGCCATATCTAATGCCATATCTAATGCAATTTGTAACAGGGGCATCGGCATCTTCTTCGAAAAAAAACATTAATAAATAAGACAGGTGCAAGGATCCACTGGCCAACGCCCCTAAACACCAGCTACCTCACCCCCTAGACCTCATCTCACCAAACAGTGTTATTAGAATATAGTTTCTGAATTATACCTGGAAGTTCCAGAGGTCGTCCATTATATCTTCCTCTACTAAAAGAATCAAAAGCCGTTTGTAAATCGGCAAAGGCCGTATATGTGGAACAAAAAAAATGTAATTTAGATTTTTTTTTAAAACAGATTATGGTAATAAATATAAAGTAAAACGTGATTAAAAAAAGAGACAATTCCTTTGCCCTCTTTCATATTCGATACTATTTCATAATCGGAACACCACCCCTCCAGTATATTGAACAATACTTTCCCAGGTGCCTTGGTCAGTGCAGCCAATAAAGACATAGGAGGATCATTGATGGTTCCCCTTTGCCCCCCTTCTTAAAAATAGGGGCTATTGTGGATGATGCTTATGTATTTTAATTGTCCTGTTACCTACTTACATGTTTCGCAGCTTGAAGCAGAGCAAATTCTTCTCGGAAATAAGATAGCCTAATAGCTTAACAGTATGCTACTGAGGCCTGCCAGCAAACTGAATCGACGAATCAATGAATAAATTACACGTTCGAAGAACACACGCGTTTTGGACACTACTTGGAGGTCACGCTCTTGCATCCGTCAGAGGTCAGTGACACGATGGCTCGAAGTTGTAAGCTGAAGTCGGAAGGGCGGCGGCCTCTATTAATACTGTGCTGTTAACTTTTGTCAGACTGACATTTGAATCTACTTTTTTCCAAATGACTCCACTGCACTCGTGCTGTTATTTCGTACTGCACCTAAGCACTGACCATAGCTCTCAGTATGGCACAGTTAGAGTCTGACCGATGCTGCATCAAACTCCCTGTCGAAGTGCCGCATGCATTTAAAGTCCGCGGGTTTAGAGCTCACCTCTGGACAGCAGGAAATAAAAAAAAACACACGTGTTATGCACGCATTTAATTTGATACTTCTTACATTTTCACATGAACCTCTTGAAACGACTCCAGGAAACCTTGTTTTCTCAACAACCCGCAAAATGACCTGGATGACTAAGCCACACCAGTGTATTCCAGATCAGTGCGGTTCTGGTGAGGGGAAAGCAAGACCAGCTAATTTACTGACAACACTTTGGCTGAGTCATGCTCTTGAATAAAACCCACTGTGCTGTTTGTCATACGCAAAGTGCTCAAAGCTGATATTTGAGAAATAAAAGCATGGGGTGTAACTCGTGTTACCAGACCAAGCTAACCGGGACACATGCTTTCTGGTCCTATGATTTCATTTAAGAGGCAAATGCATTATGGGAGTTGCAGTTCCCCCCACCCCAAAGTTCAAATGAATACATGGGACTTGAGCACCTGATACCAAGGACTTTAAATATAAGACATTCCAGGTTTGGAAACGTTCTAGTGCCATGGAGTCATGTGGTGGAAAAGTAGATTCAAATGTTGCTTTGATACGAATTAATGGGATAATATTACCCACACTGGCCATCTTTGACGATTCTAGGCCTTTCCCACACCTGCTATATTTAAATGTTTGTTCCACCCCTCTCTGACGGGTGTAAAGCTGAAGCAACCACAATCCCCACAAACATTACAAGTTGGGTCCCCTCTGCTGGGGTCAAGGTGTGGTTCAGCATGGCGCCCGCTATGTGCCCAGATAAGTTGGGACTCAGGAGACTGTAAGCCAAGCCGGAGAATCCGGGGTTCGGGAAGAATAATGGCAGGCCCCAGTTTTGTGGCTTTACATAGACTCCACGGAGTGTTGTAAGTAGCAGCTTTAATTATAAGACTACGTGGTTAACTATATACATGGAACAGTTGCTCAATGTTCCAATTGTTCATAACGTTTTCTTCTTGTGTCTATTAATCAGCAGGAGCTTGGCCCTTTATGCCTTCCATTCAGGAGTGTTGCCTCTTACAAGGCCTTACAGGAGGACGCGCACACGCAGGGATTTCTCAACACGTCTTTATTTCACTTTCACAAATAGTAACTGGCGCTTCTCGCGCCTTACCCAGAACTCCCTCGTTCCCCAACTCCCCGTTATAAACTCCGCCTCTCCAACGGCGGGGGCTAAACAAGTTAACCCATTGGTGGCCGGCAACACCACCCCCGAACAATATGTCCAAACATCAACTCAACATTCTTCAACAAGCCTCATAGGTCTCTTGATGGTTCAGCGTGGTCTCTCGTCTTGGGCAACTGGCCCTGACATTCCCTGAGTTCCTGCTTCATGGCTTGTCCCTCCAGGATCTCCTACCGGAGGGGTCCACAGGTCGTCTCGCGACTCTCACGGTTCTGGGGAACACGGTCTCTGAGGTAGCTCCGTTCCCTCTCGTCTGACATAGTGTCTGAATTGCTGACAGTTCCTGGTGACAGCTCTGTTTTGATCTTCGGCTGTCACCATTGTACCTTTCACTGCGGTTACCCTCATGGGACTTGGGGCAAACCGCGGATCTGTCTTTCTGGGCGTTGGCTGTTGGACGAGAACTTCATCTCCTATGTGGAAATCTTTTGTCACCGCGTGCCGGCGAGTGTCGGTGTCTTGTCTCGCTCTGTCTTTGGCTTCTGCATCCCTTTGGAGTATGTCCATGTCCGGCGGTTCATCGCTTGACGGGTTGCGTGGTATGCGGGTTCGCACTTCGTAGCGGAGCATGAGCTTGGCAGGTGACTTGTTTGTGGCTTCATGGGGTGTGTTTCTATAGTCTCGTAGGAATCGGCACAGTGCCTGGTGGGGATTGACTGCTTCGACCCTGGCCCTCTGTATCGTCTTTTTAATTGACGCCATGAAGCGTTCTGCCATTCCGTTCGCTTGCGGGTCGCGGGGGGTTATCTTCATGTGTGTGAAACCCAGATGCTTCGCCAGTGCCCCGAAGTCGTGGCCACAGAATGGTGGTCCATTGTTGGACTTGACTGTTTTGGGGATTCCCCACTCGCTGAATACTTCCTCTAGTGCCGCTGCTACTTGGGGGAACGCTGTGGTGGTAACCAGTTTGACAATCGGGAATCTGGAATGTTCGTCTATTAGCAACAGGAGATAATCACTCGCTTCTGTGGGCCCATAAAAGTCCATGGCGACTCGCTCCCACGGGCGATCGGGTATCTGCGTGTGCTGTAGTGGTGGTGGTTTGTCTGCCGGGGCTGTGCACTGGCAGGCATGGCAGTTCTTCACCCACTCCTCTACTGCTGCATCTAAGAAAGGGAACCAGACGTGGCACCTCAGCTGTTTTTTGGTGTTTTCAGCCCCTCTGTGTCCCTCATGGGCCGTTCGGACAACCTCGCTCCTTAGTGTGGCAGGGATGACAATCCTGCACCCTCTGAGAAGAATGTTGTTGTCCTTGACAGCCAGTTCCTTGTGCACCCTTTCCAGTCTTTCGATCTCCTGCCTGCTCACTCCCGGGTGTGCCAGCATTGCTCTGTGATGGTCTTTCCACTTGTTGGTCAACGTGAGGCTGATAGCAAGGGCTGTCGTAGGGTCAGCAGCTGATGCAGTGGCGACCATCTCAAGGGTTTACTACGTACGGCACATAGGCGACATCGCCTTTCCGGGTCAATGGAGATCCGACTGAATGTCGCGACAGACAGATAGTCAGCGGGGTTGAGGTCACCCCCGGGACGATGTATAATGTATACTGTCCCCCGGGACGATGTATAATAGTCGTATTCCTGTAGACGGATGCCCCACCACTCAATCCTCGGGGGCATCTTGGTGTGCGGGTTCCTGAACAACGACAACAACGCCTGGTGGTCAGTGATCAACGTGAACCGTTTCCCAATGAGGAAGTTGTGAAAATGCTCACATGCCCAGACCGCTGACAAACTCTCCTTCGCCGCCTGGGAATAGGCCAGTTCCGGGGTTGACAATGCCCTGCTTGCATAAGCAACCACGTGTCTGGGGTTTATGTCTTCGCCGCTGGTTTGGGCTAAAATGGCACCAAGGCCAACCGGGCTCGCGTCAACCACCACTTCCGTGTACCATGAGGGATTGAAGTAGGCAAAGCGGGGGGCTTCTGTTAGGACGTGTTTAATGCTGGTAAAAGCCTGGCGGCATGCAGGGGTCCACTCAAAGGTTGAGTCTTTTTGCAGTAGCTTCCTCAACGGGTCAGTGAGAGAGGCATAGTGGGGTATGTACCTCGCACAGTATCCCGCCATGCCGAGGAAGGAACGAACATCCGCAACCTGCTGTGGTTCGCCGAGGTTGGTGATTGTGTTGACTTTGTCGGGATCCGGCATCATCCCTTCACTGGAGAAGATGTGTCCAAAGAATTTTAGTTTTGTCTTGCTAAATCGGCATTTGGTGATGTTGAGTGTGAGACCCGCCTCCTGAAGCGCTGCACAAGTGGCGTGTAGTGCTTTGTCGTGGGACTCTTTTGAAGACCCAAAAACGTCAATGTCATCGCTGTAGTTCAGCGTGCCTCTAATGGGCCTGATGACCTGACGTATTGCTTCCTGGAAAATCTCTGCAGCGGACGAGATGCCAAAATTCAGTCTCCGGTATCTGAAGAGTCCGTCATGCGTCACGAACGTTGTGATGGGCCTGCAGTCAGGATGCAGCTCCAGCTGGTGGTAGCCTTGGATTAGGTCGAGCTTGGAGAACATCCGGGCATTGTTAAGTTGCACAATCATGTCCTCAATGCACGGGCCCAGATGCCTCTCCCGTTGAATGGCGGTGTTCGCTACCCTCATGTCCACACACAACCGGATCTTGCCTCCTTCCTTGGGCACGACCACAAGAGGGGATACCCATGGCGTTGGCCCCGTTGCCGGATCGATGATACCATCGGAAAGCAGTTGTTGGAGGGCTTCTGACACTGCCGCTTGCATGTGAAAACCAACTCTTCTGGGGTGTTGTGGCTTTGGTCTCAACGAGGGGTCGATGTGGAGCCTGATGGGAGGGGCCTTGAGTTTACCCAGCCCTGTGCATAGGTTGGAGAATGTTCTTGTGATGTCGTCTTGTGTGATGAGGTTCTGGGATTGGTAGCATGCTATAGTGCCGACAGAGTCTCTCGGATTCAGTCTGTTCGAGGTTGCGGTAATGGTGTCTCCCGCCTTCACGTGTATCTCAATCAGTCCCAGGCGGGATGCCATATGATAGCTGAGTAGGCATCAGCTTCTGGCAAGTGAGCGGATGATGTGAATGGTTGTGTCCACTTGCCGACTATTCAAGAGGAGCCGTTGGGTGAAACGCCCCACTGTCTGCAGGGGGGTCGTAGCTCCCCATTGAAAGATTCTCGAGTGTGATGGTTCGAGCATCGGCGGGTTAGGTATTTTAGCGTAGTCCTGTTCGCCCATGATATTAAAAGTAGCACCTGAGTCGACCATGAATTGGAATTGGCAGTTCCCCATTTTGATCGGGATTTTGGAGGCTTCTCTGGCCTCTTCATTGTCAAGTATAAGATTGACGTATTCGTCCTGGTCGAATTGATCATATGGTGTGTTGTATGCTGCTTCCGGCTTGTCGTGGTAGAATGTTTCAGGCCTATATTCTGCTGGTGGGTAGTCATACTCATCCGTGAAATATCTGGTTTGGTCTGCCTGGTCTAGCTGTGGTGGGTACCCTTGTGCTTGGTACTCATCAATGGCTCTGACGTATCGCCTCTGTCCTTGTCCTTGCTGGTAGTATCTGGGTTGATTGTATTGTGGGGACGACGAGCGGAAGGGCGTCCTGGCGGGCACATGGGGGCGCATTAGAGGAAATGGTATGCCTTCTCTACATACAGAGTGAAATGCGAGCGAGCTCGCTGACTTCTGGGATGGTGAGGGGTTTTTTCAGTAGCTGTTTCTTGAGTGCGAGGGACAGGCACCCTTCTATGACCCTCAGCCATATCGCTTCTTCTAGGGAAAATGCGTCGAACTGGCAGTTTGCTCCCTTCACTCTCAAGCGGGTTATGAATTCATCAACTGTCTCTTGTGGCAATTGAGTGCATTTGTTAAATAGATACCGCTCGTAGTCGCGGTTGACTTCGATGATGAGGAGTTTGTCTAGAGCCCCAATCAGGTTTGTGAATGTGGTTTGTTGAGCTGTGGGGATCGTTTTCACAACTGTCTTTATCTCCCCCCCCACCAGATTGAGGAAGATGTCCCTGATATTGGGGGAGTCACCATCACGTAGTGCTGAAAATCTGAAAATCTTCCATCCAGTCAGTCCATCTCGGCCCCTTGGTGGCTTGGGGAGTCATGTTTCTGGGCGGTCGAAGCCCGTGGGCGTACGCTGGTGTAGGCCTAACACGCAGGTGAGCGTGGACTTGCACTCACTTGAGGGACCGGTGACAAGGATGGGCCCTTAGGAGAAAGGAGGCCGGAGGCACAGCCGGAGGGCGTGGGTGGGAATCACCGGCACACGTCGCTGGAGCGGACCTGGCGGACTGCCGGGACCAAATGCGCACTTCCCAGTGCTCGCACGGCTATTTGGCACGCCGTCCCAGGCGTGACGATGGAGGAGGAGAGGAGTTCGGCGAGTAAGCAAACGCCCACACGCTCGCGGCGGCTTGCCGTTACTCGTACTGGAGGAGGAGTAGTAGGAGGGGACTCGGCAGACATCCGAGCGAGGATAAGGCGGATTGCCAAGGAGGACTCCGTTGTTCGCACGGACAGCCTTCGTCGCCAGTGTTGCCTCTTACAAGGCCTGAAAGGAGGATGCGCACACGGAGGGATTTCTCAACACGTCCTTATTTCACTTTCACAAATAGTAACTGGCGCTTCTCGCGCCTTACCCAGAACTCCCTCGTTCCCCAACTCCCCGTTATAAACTCTGCCTCTCCAATGGTGGGGGCTAAACAAGTTAACCCATTGGTGGCCGGCAACAAGGAGGAGCGCCGGAGTGCAACCTCTTGCTGCACTTCCCACGCCCGCCGTGTCTCCCGTCACGCTCGCTCTTGCGCGAGCATCACCTGTGGAGTCTCGCGATGCTGCAGCCTTCACTGCTTCTTGTGAGACTCTGTCTTCACATACCTCCTTTGGTTGAGCAGCTTGGTCCCATTCAGTCACAAAGTCCACATACCTTGCGGGCCTGCGTCGCTCACCTTCTCCACTTGCTCTACTCGTCATTACGGGCTCTGATGTTCTTCCGGTGTCGCACATTGTCCCAGAAATGTTCCATTTGGGGTGCGCGTCAATCACTCCATCTGATTCCTGGATCAACTCTGCATAGTTGTCAGCATGTAGGGTTTCTACCTCTTCAGCTGTGTTTTCCTCTTGGGATGTCTGTTCTCTTGTGGTGGATTCCCTTGACTTCCTTGGATTCCTCTAAAATATGACAATTTTTTCCAGGTTCCATCGTTTGCCGTCTTGTATGCACACATGGTTGGTGCCTCTTTGTACAACTTTAATAGGTCTTCTGAACTTAGATCCTATAATGTGATCCTTGTGTGGTAAACAGATTTTAACCATGTCTCCTTCATGAACCTCCGTTCTCTGGGCTGCTCTTTCGCCAACCTCTCCAATTCTTCATAATTTCCTTGCTTCTTTTAATTCTCCACACCACATCCTCCATGTTCACAGCATCATCCTGCCTTACATTCGTCAATCATGCAGGCTCTAGCCAGGGACGTCATTTCACCAAAATGCCAGGGGTAGCGGAAGTGATATCACACGACAATTGACCCCCATGATGACATCACAGGAAGTGATGTCATTTGACCCCACCCCCAAGTGACATCACAGGAAGTGATGAAACATAACCTTACATCCCTTGACAAAACAGCCAGTGGCATCATATAGCATTGTTCCTCGGTACAACAAGAAAAATATGGTCACAATATCACTGTAATTTGATATACATTTCATACAAGAATGCATCACCATATGTCACGTTAAAGGGAATACATACATGGTTCATCAGCACACACACCTAGAGGCTGACACCACAGCATTGTTCTCATCTATATGCTGTTGAGCTTATATGTTAGTAACCATACATGTCTGAACTATATGGTCAGTGGCATATATGGTTGAGTAGACCTGGCTAGGATTCAAACCTCTGATGGGCAGAACACACATTGACCCCAGCAGTGAGCACTTAACCCACTGAGCTATCTTAACAGCTAATTATCCTTAAATGTGCATACCACAGCATTTGCTAATGTGTTGGCTATGGGGATAACATTTCTTATTAACCTAACACTTACTATTACAGTGCTTAGAAGCAGCAGGGATATGTCGTGGCACACTAGTAAATCTGATAATTGTAGTGCTATACATTTTCTAAAAGGACTTGTGAGGTTGGTGGGTAGATATCTTCATAAATGTTTCTTTTTAACTTCACAATTGATTCTACAGCATAGTGTGTCACAATTGGACAGCTCATGGATTTAAATCATATGGCTTTTTTCTATTTCTGCTGCAAAATGTGCTGTCAAATGTATTGTTTCGACCTCGGGTTGGGTACAGCTCCCTCTCGTCACTTAGTGTGGGAATCTCTGCCCCCATAGCACAAATCTAATTCTGCAACCCATTAATATATGCACAGTAAGTGAACACATCTTAAAGTGAAATATACACATTTAGTTCAATTGACCTTTCCTTTTAGAAGAAAGTATTATTTGCCTTTAAAATAAGTAATCAAAACTGGAAAAATAACCTGAAAGAGAAGGATTTATAATAACTATACCGACAAAGTACAAAAGGTGTCCACCTTTTAAACCCAACAATTTATAATGAACTATTCCAAGGAAACAGGATGGGTCACTGGGGCAGTTAAGCACCAAAAGCCGATGAGCAGGATCATAGACAGCCAGGCAGGCGAACAAATCCAAGCTGAAATGCAGCTCCCAAGCCATCCATTGCGCTGAATGTTCACACACACACACACGTTTCATAGGAGGGCAGCCAACCCATAGCTGCCTACACTCTGGCGCTCACCTGGAGGCTCCAGAATTTTGTGATGGGGGCACACAGCACCCTGCCACATCAAATACTATCTCTTTTCTGACAGAACATTTGAAAACAGAGTTTTGTCTCTGTGAGGCACCAGGCTTGACATTAAGTCTTGCTGTCCAAATGTTAATATCAATATTTTGCTAAGAAGTGGTCCTGCAATATACAGGAATAATAAAAAAGGGTGGTTTAGTGCCAAACATAACATTTAACAGGCACCCACCACTGAAAGATACATTGCACATAAAAAGACATCTCCCTCCCTTGCTGCAATTAAACTATCTCCCCTGCACGTACCCGGGCTGGTGCTGCTGCTGTCTTCTCTCAGAGCTCTGCCTCTCAGCCCGCCTGATCTCCGGACGAGCTCAGCTCAAGAAGGCTACATTTACAATCACAGACAGACACTGAGACGCCGCGCCAGTGGGCAAGTTGCACCCATTCTGCAGTTTGGGGGTGCGTTGACAGCAAAGGCCAAAAAGTGTAGCAAAAATACTGCTTTGTCGATGAGAAAGCACATTGGCAGGCACGGCAGGCCTACGTTTACGATAATGGCAGCTGACAGTGTTTGTAATGAGGACTTGTGTTCTTAGAACTTGAAGTCATAAGATTATGTGCGCCTGAAGTCTGCGCCTCAGACGTGGCGTGACTCGGAGTGCAGGGAAAGCTATCAGATGGCTGATTAATTAAATGAGCCCATTGTATTGGTTTTCACAGTGGGATAGAATAACAGTTAATAATTCTCTTAAACATTTTTTAGATTACGCTGCATAAAAAATTCATGCTTCCTTACAGCACATTTGCTGCTTTAGTGCAGTAATGGAGGGAACATTTCGGAATACCCTGGTGCTTTGCTCTGCTTTCCTTGGTGCTCGGATTTGATGACGCACACACATTGTTAAAATATCACACGTTTAAGATTTTGAAAGAGAATCTCAATGTGAATGTTTGCAGCTGATAAAATGTCATAAACCGGTGCCGTGTTATCCAGTGGTTTGAGGATAATAAATAACATTCCAAAAATAATTGTCTAAATTAATCAGAATGAACAATAATCCAGTGTCTTGTCTATAGCTATTTTCTATTAAGAAACTTGGTTTTGCATGTTTCTTACCTTGCCTCCACGGGGGTACGCCTGTTGCATCTCGCAGAACTCTTCTAGTGCAATCTAACAGTTGCTGTGAACAGGAGGATTTGTTCTGCCTTGTGGTGGTTTGCAGCAGGAAATATTTTGCAGTATACAAAAATGCACGTTTTGGGGCACAAAACTGCCTTTGTAGTGGCATTTTTGCTGGGGCCTCTTAATCAGGCAAAAATGCAGCTTCTGCAGTGCAAAACATTTCTATTGAGGTTCCGATCCATGCAGGGAAATATGTATCCACAGGACTGCTACAGCCTCGCAATTGGGAGAAAGTAGTAATACCATTGGATTCCAATATTCTGGGGGGGAGGTGGGGACTGTAAGCGTAACCCTGAGAAGTTAAAGGAGATTTTTGACCTATGTGTTGTTGTTGGTGCAGACAATATAGACCATGCATGCTTTTCAAAATAGTTTGTTGAAACAACAAACTATTTTTAAAAGCACAAAGGCTGTTGCGACAAGTTCAATGCAAAAGTAAAATCCTACCTTGCTGTGATTAAACAATCTCTCCTGCACGCACCCGGGCTGGTGCTGCTGATGTCTGCTTTCAGAGCTCTGCACCCCCATCCCCGACGAGCTCAGCTCCTCTCAAGAAGGTCAGTTTCAGTCAGACACATGCTAGTCTGTGATGCCCGCTGCCCAGGCATGGCAGAAGGCAATCTGGAGCTTGCACGCATTTGAAAATAGTTTGTTGAAACAACAAACTATTTTTTAAAGTGCAACCTCCAGTCCGGGAACACAGAGGTCACAAAAATATTTCAGAGGTCGCTGGGGAGACAGCAGAGGTCGTTCTTGCGACCTCTGGCGACCCCCAAATGACGTCCCTGGCTCTAGCGGGAACGCCGCTCTTCTTCCTAGTAACACACGGAACTGTGACACATTAGTGGTCCCATTTGGGGTGAGCCGGTGTGCAGCCGCCGCTTCTTTTTCAGTCTTGCATGGGTTCATGCCTGAAGCCATAGCCAGTTGCAGGGCACCTTTAATGAATCTATTGGACCTTTCGTCCAGTACATTGGCCTGGGGCTGATAGAGGTATTAATTTGCTCAATATTGCTGTCACACATACATTTCTCCATTTCCCAGCAGACTAACTGAATCCCATTGTCCATTACTATTTCCTTAGGTGACCCTTGTCACTGGAACACAGCGGTGAGCACATCAATAACTGTTGCTGTGGTGATTTCGGGTACAAACTGCTTCCAACCATTTGGATCGGTAATCAACCATGACGACTCCATACCAGTGGTCAGCTGACATGGCTTCCGAAGGCCGAATAAAATCCCATCCCAATTTATGCCATACTCCCTCAGGATGTTCTGTGGGGACTAGTGGTGCTTGACACACCTTCAATCTCTTGTCACTGTTTATGCGCTCATGTCAGCTTTCCATCATCACTCGAATATCTTAGTCCATGCACAGCCACCAATAAGACTTTCTGACTCAGTGCCTTGTCATATTGCTCCCCAGGTGTCCTGAATGGGCTATGCAAAGTATTATTTTCCTCATTCCCAGGGGTGGGTTACCTTGATCACCTCCGAATAACAACCCGTTAGACTCATACATTTCTTTGGCCACTTTCCTGTATGGCTTCAACCCTTCTGTAATAGTTCTTTCACTTGGCCATTCTTTCTTGACCCATTCTTTTACTTTCCGGATGGTGTCATCTTTGGCCTACTCTTCCCACCAATGCCTTTCACTTGTCTCCATAAACTTTCTGCTTCTTAGGTCTCCTTTCGAGGCTACTACACATTCATCTTTCAGGAATGTGGCTGCGGGGTCCCCTTGTTTGGGCAGCTGTGACATGGAATCGGCTTGCACATTTTTCCATCCTGCTATGTTTACTATTTCATGCGTGTATTCCTGCAACTTCGTTGCTTTGCGTGCCAATCAGGGTGTGGATGTTTTGGTACCTCTGGGGCTCAACATGTGAATTAAGGGTTTGTGGTCGGTCTTTAGATGAAACCTGGTGCTCCATATGTATGTTCGGAAATATTCTACAGCCCACGCACACGCCAACATTTCTTTCTCCACCGTAGAATATTTTTGGGGTGCATCGGACAGTGCTTTAGAGGTGAAAGACACCACATGTTTTGTGTCACCTTCCCCCTGGGTCCGTGTCATACCTAATCTATACGGACTTGCATCTGTTGTAATGATTGTTCTCCATAGTGGGTTAAACAGCCACAGGCATGGAACACCTCCTATCCTCTTATGTATTTCCTTCAAAGCTCCTTTCTGTTCAGTGTGCCAGTCATAATCAACACATTTATTTAACAGTTATTTTAATGGTGCAGTTTCGGAAAAATGAGGCATGAATTTGGCATAGTATTCTGCAAGTCCCAAAAAGGATCTCAGTTCTTCCTTATTAGCGGATGCAGGTGCTTTCACTATTGCTTGTAACAAGTACTTTTTGGACTGATTCCCTTTTATGATTTTTTTGTACCCCAAGTAGTTCACTTCACTCGCTCTTTCATACCTTAGTCTGACCCCTGCTTCTTGCAGTTTTCTCAGGACTTCTCTCAGCACAGCATCATGTGTCTCCATATTTTCTGCGCATATAAGAATGTCATCCTGAAAATAGGACACATTGCCAATGTTTCATAGTAAAGAGTCAATCTTTCTCTGGAATGCTGATGCAACCGAGGACAACCCGAAAGACATCCTGGTGTACTGAAATGTGCCTAAAGAAGGGATGAAAGCTGTCAGTGGTGTCGACTCTTTGAGAATGCTAATTTGATGGTCTGCATCCCTCATGTCTAATTTGGAGAAGTACTTAGCCTACTTCATCATCAGGATTAACTTATTGATGCTGGGAAGGGGTTATCAATCCATGATCACATCCAAGTTCAAACTGCGAAGGTTGATGCATGCCCAAAGGTCATTTGATTTTTGTTTTTTCATGAGGACTACTGGGCTCTATTGTGCCCACCCTGAATTTTTTTTCGAGTTGCCTCTGCAACACACCTCTTGTCGTCGCAGGCACGGGTCTCACGGGCCGGCTTCTCTTGGCCCTGCTCCTACCCCCACCTACGAGGCTAAGAATCTCAGGGTCATCTTTGACTCCACCCTTTCCTTCTCCACCCACATCTCTGAGGTCTCTAAAAAGTCAAACTTCCTACTGCATCTCCTCACAGGTACTCCGCCTTTCCTCTCCTTCCCCCAGAAGCTCATGGTATCCCAAGCTCTGGTTCTCTCTAGGTTGGACTATTGTAACAGCTTCTTTCTAAATCTACATGCCTTACTCTCCGCCCTCTGCAACTAATCCAGAAAAGGACTGCAAGACTTGTCCTTGTACTCAAGCCCTGGGATCGTATCTCTCCAGCTCTGAAATCTCTCCATTGGCTCCAAGTGGATGCAAGGGTTAAATTCAAAACCCTCTGCATTGTCCACAAGGCTTTCTGGGGCCTGGGTCCAAAATACCTTCAGCCCCTCGCAAATACCACCCCTCTCAAGCTCTTCGCTCCTCTACCTCTAACTCCCTCAGGGTCAGTTGTTTTCAAAAGAAACAAGCTGGGGGCAGATCTTTGTCTTTGGCTGGGGCCTCCCTCTGGAACAGCCTCCCTGCCACTCTAAAAGGTGAGGAGAACCATCTCTGGTTCCAGAAGCACCTCAAGACCATCCTCTTTTGGTATTACCCAAATTGGTCATTTACAGTTCTTCGAATGAACAATTGCCCGAATTTAAAGGGTCACAATTGACCTTTTCACAATTGACCGAATATATATATATATATATATATATATATATATATATATATATATATATATATATATATATATATATATATATATATATATATATATATATATATATGTATATATATATATGGGTTTTGGGGGGTTTGGCGTTGGGTGGGGGGTTGTGGGGGGTTTCCCCCCACATATATGGTACAATTGACCTTCACAATTCGGTCAATTGTGAAAAGGTCAATTGTCATTCGAGCAGTTGTAAAACGATCAATTCGTATACAACCCCTCTTTTCTTCTGCCTTTGCTCCCGCTCTCCCCTGCTGATCTGTTCTCTCTTGGCACTGTGCACCTGGCCAACCTCTGTCCTCTGGGCCCAGGTACCTGCTCACCCTGCCACCCTCCCGCACTGTCTTCATGCCACCCCTTACTCTGGGGTCTGTATCTGTACCCATACAGCCCCCCCCCTTTTTCTTCCTGCACTTATCAGACCTACCCTGTCTGCTGCTTTAACCTAGCACTTGCAAATTGCTGGCTGCACTACCACTGTTTGTTGCCCTTATTATTTATTTATTTATTATTATTTATCTGTTTCTCCTCTGCTTCGCACTTTCCACCTCTCCCCCTTCCATGCACTTTTCCCCTCCCCCTCTCCCATGCACTTGCGTGTTCTCAATGTCACTGGGCCTAGCAAGATCGCTGTTTTGTTCTCCCCTGTTACCATCCCTTGCCTTCTCGCGCTCTGAAACACTTGTGTACGAGCATGATAGAAATAAAATATCAATATCCCTTTGTGCTTGACTGGAATGGCATTCGGTCTCAATCAGATCTTATGCACATAGTTCTTGATTTTCCCTGGTTCTTCAGAGAATTGTCTCAGAAACTCATTTCTCGATACCAACGTTCCTCCTATTTCAACAGATGGTACTTGGCCATCGGTGCTGGGATCGAGTTTGATGTCCAGCTTCACTTGGTCACCGCCCCCCCAACACTACCGGACCGTCCACTGTGAATTACATTTTAATCTCTGTTGTTCTGCCTTTGAACTCAACCGTACCGTTGATGTAGCCCAACAGGAGAACTGATGCACCTCCGAACACTATGGGCCTGTGTCTCGTTCTCTTGACTTCCACTTTGTCCTGACCCACCATGTCTTTGTATGTGCAATGGGGCAGTATCACCAGATCCGATCCCGAGTCAGTCACCATCCTAGTTTCATTTCCATCCACCTTGATGATACAATGGGCTTCTCTCTCCTGGCTCTTGAGCTATTTACCATGATGATGGTTGGTCAGTCCTCTTCAGATGATTCATTACCACCTATGTAGCCAACCGACTCAATCAATGTGATTTTCTTCCCACGCCACTTGCAGGCAATTGCAATGTGGCAAACCTCATGCAGATTGAGCATTCTTTACTTCTGGCCAGACAGTCTTTATTGTTCGCCAGATGCCGGGTGCTGGTACATCTATGGCATTTCAACGGTTCTCTCTTTCCACCTCCCTCATCTCTGCCATCACTTCAAAACCTCTTGCAAGATCCCCTTGCATGGATGTTATACTCTTCTGCATTTTGTGTGCTTCCCGTAACAAATGTTTGCCTGCCTGAGGTTTCTTCGACGGCTTGGCAATTTCAACCTCCTTGTCTAACTCCAGCTCCTTTTCCAAAATGAATCTATTTTGCACCTTCCTGGAGTTGGTGTGCACTGTTAAAATGTCGCAGATCATGTTCTCTGCATTATAGTCAAAGTTACACAGTGCAGCCATTTCCCACATCTTTGTGAGATAGTCATCCACCAACTCAGTTGTCTCTAGCTTCCTGCCATCAAATTTGATCCTATGCAGGACCGTGTTTTCTTTACTGGAAAACCGCTTTATTATTCTCCTGGTGTCCTCCTTGTATACATCGTCATCTTCAACATTCTCAAACCCATGAAGATCCTTTGCCCTTCAACTCTCATGGCATTGACCAACATGGCTTTCTTCCTTGCAGGTGCATATTCTGCACCTCCCAACGCTTCTAAGTACATGAGAAATAAATGCTCCCACTGAGGCCATGGTATAGCAGACCTACCTGGAAATTGTAAAAATGCTGGGGGCAGCGTTGCTCCTTGCATCGTGACTGCTGTAGGACCTTCACTCTCTCCTCGTCGCCAATTATGTTGTGGCTTCACATAGACTTCACCCAGTGTTTTAAGTTCAGATAAGTTGGGACTCAGGAGACTGTAAGCCAAACCGGAGAATCCGGGGTTCGGGAAGAATAATGGCAGGCCCCAGTTTTGTGGCTTTACATAGACTCCACGCAGTGTTGTAAGTAGCAGCTTTAATTATAAGACCAGGGATCAACTATATACATGGAACAGTTGCTCAGTGTTCCAACTGTTTATAACGTTTTCTTGTTGAGTCCATTAGTCAGAGGGAGCTGGTCCTTTTATGCCTTCCATTCAGGAGGAGCGCCACAGTGCAATCTCTCACTGCACTTCCCGCGCCATGTCTCCCGTCATGCGCACTTTTGCGTGCGCAACACCTGTAGAGTCTCATGATGCTGCAGCCTTCGCTGCCTCTCGCAAGACTCTGTCATCACACCCAGGCATGACCAGCTGGGCACAGTGGCCCAGTGGCTTGACAAAATTACATCAGAGAAGGAAGAGAGGGGTGGAGCCTCTTTCATAAGGGCTAGAACTGTTTAAAACCTCCTGTGCAGCGTGCTTCCGGTGTCTTCCCGGTTGCTGTCAGGTAAACCAGGTAAGTGCAGGAGTCGGCATAGTTGCCTGGCAAGTTGTTTATTGATACTGAATCCTTTGTCATTATGGGCTCTAAAAACAAACAAACAAGCGCAGTCAAGGGAAAGTCTGTTTATCCGGTGTTTCCTCTCCCGAATCACCCAGAGGGAGGAAGGATTGCTCAAAGGAAAAATTGAAGGTCTTGAGTCAGGAAACCCTGCAATTGGGCAAAGGGGCTCTAGCAAGAAAGCTGCACATAAAAGGAACTCTCCCTCTTCTCCTTCCAGTTCATCAGACTCTTTGGTAGACTAGTTCAGTCTACAGTGGAGGAAGGGGGAATAGCAGGGCAAATACCATGACCAGGAGACAGTGGGCGAGGTATTAGAGCATGTCGCCTGCAGCATGAAGTTTTCAGAGGCTGACCCTACGCCCTCAATGCCAGACCGATGGTACGTCAATTGAAGAAAACAGTAAAAAAAAAGGGCCATGTGTCAATTCAGGACATCAGGAATAAGTTGCTTCTTGAATGGAAAGAGCTAGATGGAATCACAGTCCCCAGATTTATACGTAAGCTCTACTCACTGAGATAGGGAGTTACTGACAGTGCCAGTTGCATTGGAGATGGATTCACTTTTGTCCAGTTTGAAGGACGTCCATCCATTGCAGCAGAGGAAGCTGTGGTGCGCAATCCAATTTATATAAATATGGACTGAGCTCTGAGACTGAGCTATGCTGGGGCTCATCTAGATGTTCGGACATCCGCCTGTGTCCCATACTCCACTCAGGCATTGTTGGATGACTTCCAAGAACTTTTTTCTAGACTTGAGAAAGGACAGGAATGCCAGGCTTTATCATCAGGTGGAGTTCCTTTCTGACATGGCATTTGACGAAGTACAGGGCTCATCCAGTGCCATGCGAACAACAGTAGCAGCAAGTAGAGGCATTCATGTCAGAGTAGCTGTGTGGAATTACCATCTGGCAAGTATGTAGAAGCCCTGGATTCTTTTATTTTTATTAATTAATGCAATGATGCAGGTAATTACATCTCAGAGAGGGTGTTCTGCTAACCAGATCCTTCCTTGATAAAATCCATGCCAAAAGCATAGGTTGTGTGCCCTGCTGCACCAGTCCCCTGATCTGCAGCGCCTGCTGTGCTGTGGCACAGAACAGGTTCAGAGGTCACAGTGCCCTTTTGACACATGCTGGGACAGTCAAGTCACATCAGCATAGAGGCTGCCTTTAAAGTCTGCACCTCTGTTCGAAAACCAAATAGACATGAGGAATTACAATTCTAGTGGCAGTTTAATATTCAAACAAAAAGCCATATCAGTGTTTGGGCCATGGTGGATAGTAATTCATATAACTGTAAGAAGGCACATCTGATTTACATCATATATGTGTCAGCACTGTGAGCCAGGACAGCTGTGGAAGGATTGTGTGTATTCCGATCACACAGCCTGGCATTGAGGGGTGCTGTTGAGCAGCCAATGAAGATGGCTGTGTCGTCTGTGAGCTCTGTGTATCGCAAACCTATCGCTCTACAAGTAGATGCGGCTGATGATACTCGGCCAGCGACAGTGAATTGAACTCCCCCAGACTCGATAGGTGGCCCGAGGGCTGCTTCCTGAAGACCTGGGAGTGCGTGACGTTGAAATGTCCCAGCCTGTACGTGTGTGGGAGAAGCCTGCTGCACGCTGCTTGCCTGCTTGGGCTGAGACGCCTGTGGGACTTGGCAGTCGCCAGGCCCGCCCTCTTCCTTCGGTGGTGATTGTGCGGTGGGCCCGGACGCCATGCCCAGCCAGCTGTGGTGTGTGCCCGTTACTGGTGGAAGCACCATCTGCACAACAAGCCCCTGGCGGATGACCCATCAACATTTTACCAGCATTACAGTGTTCCGCCAGCCACTTGGTCCCCTCTTACTAGACTCAGACATGCTACGTTAACAGACAGCACTGTGCTGGGAACCAAGTAAGTACAGTGAGGGCCTGACACTAGTCATGGCTACTGAGGTGGAGAAAACAGTTTGAATACCCCGAAACATCCCAGTATCAAGCTATTTTCTTGGAATTGCTGAAGGGTACAGCTGCCCAGGCGTATACATCTCTGAAGAATTGACCTTCTGGCGCCTGCCATCTTACTTGAGTGGGCAAAGTACAGAGGAGTATGACGGTGGTCCACGATAAACGGTGAGTCCTTCCCTCCTGGTTACAATGCGTGCTGCTCCTGGGCCCCCCGTGCCACTCCTGCTGAGGTGTGGGGCAGGTCCGCACCGTCATTCATTGTGTAACTCCTAATTGCACCCTTCCACACACAGAGCGGTGCTGTGGAAAGTGAGCTCCCGACCAGTCCCCTCACATGTCCAAGGATCATTGCTGTTTGACAGTTAATAGGTGAGCCTATACTCTCGTAGGCCTCCATTTGGTGGCACTTGGAACACCCTACTTTGGAGGAAATTGTTACCGATCTTATTTGAGCCCTAAATTGCCCCCATCATTTTATTTATTTATTTCATGCATTTATGATACGCCCAAACCCTTAGGTATCACGGCGTAGTTACAGACAACTTACAAAATTATTATAGTAGTTATAATACATGGACAACAAACCATCAGTACAGATAACCGTAAAGAGATTACAGGCTTTCTCGACAGTCAGCTAGGAGTAGGTGAAGGTTGTTCAAAGGAATTTTCTGTCCTGAAGAACTAGTGGGGCATTGAGCTTGAATTTATTGAATAACCATGTTTTGAGTGTCTTCTTGAAACGTTGGAATGAGGGCCCAGATCTGATATGCTGTTGGAGCGTGTTCCAAATTTAGGAGCCATTACTGAAAAACTACTACCCCCCGCTCTGGAGTATTTGAAGCATGGGATAGAGAGGTGTGCCTTGTTGTTGGATCTTAGGGTTCTGGTGGTTTTGTTCATGGTGACAGAGTTGTTCATGTATAGGGGGCCTTTTTGGCAAGACATTTGTGCGTGATGCAGAGTGTTTTGAAGATGATTCTGGCTTTAATGGGGAGCCAATGGGCTTCCCTTCTAATGACAGAAATGTGATCAGATTTTTGTAGACCAATGGCTGCTCTTAGTGCTTTGTTTTGTAACAATTGTAGTTTGGCTACGTTGGCCTTGGAGGTACCTAGTATTAGAACATTACAAAAATATAGCTTTGATAAAATGAGGGCCCTGGCAAGTGTTGTGCAGATTTGCGGTGTCAGAATTTGTCGACTTAGTTCAATGAGTTAAGAGGTGGATGAGGAGAGGGCGGTGACATGCTTAGACATTGTTAGGTTAGCATCTAAGTAGACACCTAGCATTTTGACGCGTTTAGAGACTGGAATCTGTGTTCATGACAAAAGGGGCCAACGCTGCGAAGAAAGCTGGGGCAATGGATACATTTGCCAAAGCCACCCCAAAGTGGAACCAGAAACACCACCACAGACCCACCCTGTGCCTCGGACCAGCAGTTCTACAGCTCACCTCGACCTAGAACAGATGATGGAAGCAATGACTAGAGGGTTTGCAACAGTGCATGAAAAACTTCATGATATTACTGCAAACTTTACGTCCATATGTGCGCAGTTAGCAAAGGAGGAGCTTCGCATAAATGAAGCAGACGAGTGGATTGCGACC
The DNA here is from genome assembly GCF_040938575.1 of Ambystoma mexicanum. Lineage (NCBI taxonomy): Eukaryota > Metazoa > Chordata > Amphibia > Caudata > Ambystomatidae > Ambystoma > Ambystoma mexicanum. The sequence goes on from NC_090928.1 coordinate 746,857,470, forward strand.
ACCGAGGACCACATGGAAGAATTTCAGGCAGCGGTGAAGACCCTGACAAAAGACATGCAATCCGTTAAAAATAAGTGTGAGGACCTGGAATCTCGGTCCCAAAGGAATAAATATGCATTGTTGGGGTTCCGGAGGAGGCTCTATCTGGCAGCATAGAGCAGGCCGTTGAGCAGTTGTTAATAGATCTTCTCGATGGTCCGCAGTTGTCCCCTGTTTTTGTAGTTCACAGAGCACATCAGACATTGGCCCCAAGACCCAAACCAGGGGATTTCCCACGCCCCATCATTGCAAAGATTTTAATTTACCAGGACAGGGACCAGCTCCTGAAACTCACTAGAGATAAAAGAGAACTGCGACTGGGATCCCAAGTTATCTGGATTTTGGTAGCAGTGCAACAGGAACGTCGACAGTTCATCAGAGTCAAGAAACTGCTCTGAGAACATAATATCCAATATGCAATGTGTTTTCCGGCATGCCTCTGTTTTCAGTCCCGGGGGAAATTTTTATTTTTCACGGTCCCTGAGGAAGCTGTGAAATTCATTGAGGCCCAAATCCCCACATCAGATCAGAAGAATGTGGAGGCCGTGAATCAGCCACCATACTGACAATACTTTCCTCATTTGGTCACTTGTATCCCTGCCTTGATTGCAAGCACATTGTAATTGTTGTTTGAATTTAAGTCACTACATCTTATCTGACGTAGTAACAGCATACACCTCGCCACAGGGGCAACAGGAAGCCCAACTGCGATTGCTTGGCATTTGTTGGTGTGGTACTGTTTATGTTTGGTTATAGAGGTCCGAGTTGGGATAAGAGTGTCTAAGGGTGGCACGTGCTACACTGCTGGTTGGGGGGTGGCAATGAGGGTGTGGTGTGGGGGGATCTATGCAAGCAGAAGGTCTGGTCAAATGTTCACGCGCCAGTTGCGCACGTTGGGTGGAGAGGGGTGTAAAGTGCAAAAATAAGTTGACAGCCGGGTGTATGGAGGTAATTAGTTGAAAGATGCGCAGGTGGAAGGTGAATTGGGATGACTATGAGGGGCACACGAACAACAAACACAAACTGAAATGATGCTGAAAGTGATGAGCTGGAATATCAGAGGGCTAGGACATTTTACTAAATCACGAAAGGTAACAGCTGATGCAAATAGGCATAAAGTGAATGTCCTCTTCCTGCAAGAGACGCATGCCAGGGAAGGGGTGTGCCGTGAGATTGCTCCAACTTGGGGAGGTAACAGATTCTTCACTCAACCCAATCTATGGGGGTCATGACACTAGTGCACAAATCAGTGAAATGTACCTTAAGAAAAATTACACAGCTCCCGGGGAACTATATGTTATCCCAAATTCTGTTCTTGAAGGGACCATATTACTACTGATGATCATGTATGGGCCAAATGTCGATTCCCCCCAATGTTATGATGGTGTGGCAGCTATTATTGCTGGTTATATAGGGGCCCCAATCCTTTGGGGGGAGATATGAATTTGATCCTTGACCAAACCATGAACAGAACGAGTGTTGCTCCCAGGCCCCAATCTAAAGCAGCCCGACATCTCTGGTCCCACATGGAACACTTGGTACTGGGCGACGCTTGGCGCCTCCCATACCCACGGGTGCAAGAGTATACATTCTACTCCTCACTGCATGATATGTCTTCATGCATCGATATGTGTCTGATCTCTGGGTCAATGATGGGTAGAGTGGAGGATGTTATTATTCTGCCCGGCACACCTTCGGACCATTACCCAGTGATACCGATGATGAAATCAGAGAGGGTACGACGTCTGGCAGTTCCAAACATTTTATATTGGAAGCACTCCAGACATAGTGTTCAAGACAGAAATCAGGTTGCATATTGAGACCTTCTTTGCGTGTAATACAGCGGGTGACTCCACAGATGGTGTTAGGTGGGAGGACTTCAAGGTTTACATCAGTGGCATGTTGATCTCCAGGGAGGACGGGGTCATGAAGGCTATTAGGGGTGATCTACAAGGTTGTAAAACCAAGCTTAACTCCTTGGAGGTGGAGTACTACCATCACCCAGACCCACAGGTACTTGCCCAAATTAGCTCTGAACTGGAGAGCTTCGAAATGCATGCCACCATAGAGGTTTGTTACTTCTCCCGACCACAAGCAGCTAGGAAATATGGGGAAGGGGAGAGACCCGGGTGAATGCTGTCTAGGCTAGCTAAAGCAGACACTGGACATACCCAGGTGGACTTTATCCTGGATGGAATTATATAACCCCATTGGGCTGACCAGGAGATACCTAGTGTGTTCCGGTACTTCTATGGATCTGTGTATGCTCATGGCCCTCTCCGCGGCCCATAGGCTACAGTTTCCCTCCTTGAGGGGATCCCATTGTCACGTCTTAATTCCCAAACCAGGGAGATACTGGAGGCCCCCATCTCCTTGGAAGAAATTCTGGCAGTGGGCACCAGCCTGCCCAAGGGCAAGGCCCTCGGCCCCGCGGGCTCACGTCAGAATTCTATCAAGAACATGCTGCACTACTGGTACTGGCCCCGGAGCTTTTGGAAGTATGGGTGGAGGTGTTGCATGAATCCATTTTGCCCGCATCCCTTCCAGAGGCCACCATAACCATCATGCTCAAATCCAACAAGCCAAGCAATGAGTGCAGATCCTATAGGCCTCTCTCACTCATGAATGTGGACACCAAAATATTTGCAAAGAACTAGCAATTAGGCTGCTCGCACTAATGCCTCATATGATCTATGTTGACCAAGCCGGCTTTGTCCAGGGTAGGTCCATGTCGCTCGATATCAGGCATGTATTTGATGTGATGGCCAGAATAGACCCTGCGGCAGAAGCAGTCGCTGTAACTATAAAGGCCTTCAACATGGTCTCATTGGAATACCTATGATTGGTGATTGAGAAGATGGGTTTAGGCCCTGTGATGCTCAGCTATATCAAGCAGTTGTACACATGCCCAACAGCCAGAGTGCTGGTAAATAAATACATGTGTCTCCGACCCCTTGGTACTGGGGAGGGGGACCTGTCAGGGCTGCTCACTTTCCCCAATCATTTTGCCCTAGTTGTCGAACCAATGGCAGATATGATCCGTGCCCGCCACAGACACCGTGGGGTTCGCCTAAGTGGATCGCCCGAGATTTTTTCACTTTACGCAGATGATGTGCTATTGTACATTAGGGACCCTCAAGTGATCCTAGACCCTGTCCTCCGGGACATAATACACCTGGGTGGTTTCTTCGGATTCACAATCAATTACACCAAAACAGAGATGTTCCAGCTTACCACTGGTACTAAGAAAACACAGGGCGAATACCCTCTCTGTTGGTCCCCAAATGGGATTAAACATCTGGGTGTGTTGTTTTCAGGCACAAAGTCCACCTTACTGAGAGATAACTATCTAGCGGCCGACGGATATGTGACTAGTAATCTGAACAGATGGAGGGCACTCCCACTCACGATGGCTGGCAAATTGTCTTTGGTAAAAATGGTGCTAATACCTAAACTTTTAGATATATGTGCTAATGTCCCAGTCTGGCATGGAAAGCCCTTCTTTACTAGGCTCCCCGAGCACTGTGCACAATTGTGTTGGACTCTGGCGCTGTATTTAAAAAGTGGACCGATGTGACCCCCCCCTATGACAGGGGAGGGTTTGGGGCCCCACATATCGAGTTGTATTGGTGAGGGGGTCAGGCCCATTTTGCCACCCACTGGTATGGCAAGAAGCTACAACCCCTGCACGTCAAACTAGAGCGCTTGGCAGCGGGCAGAGCTGATTTTAAGATGCAGATTATGGATCGCAAATACAAGGATGACTGCCCATTTGACCCTGTGACCTCCACGATACTAGCTTGGCACTCTATTTTTGCTGCGTACAGTACATCCATAGTATAAATGGCTCCCACTGTGGAGATTCCCTGGGCTCGGACGACCTGGGACGCGATGGTGGTGGCTCATTGGCACCACTTGGGTTATAAGGCAATGGCTGATATATTCTTGGATGGTAAATCTGCAAGGAGGGCACACAGGCAGAGGGGTGGAACTCGTGCAGTATTATAGAATAAGGGCAGCTTTGATGGCACAATGCCGGATTTCCCGAATGAAGCCCCTGAAACGGAGGCCATGATGCACATTGCCAACTCCAGTGGTATTCGGCGGCTACTCTCGATACTATACAAAATCCTGTTAAATAAATAACCAGCTACTTCCTCTAGGGCGAGGAGCGGCTGGTCTGAGGATGTGGGGATTTAATTATCTGATGTACAATGGAAGCAAATATATGTTCATACCAAAAATGTTTCTCTAAACTTCAGATTTAGATGCATGCAATACAAACTCGTGAATAGACTGTACTATGCCCCCCTGAAACCTAGCAAAAAGTACCAAACGACTGAACATTGTTGTCCTAGATGACGCTGTGCCCGAGCAAACCATATACACATGTTCTAGACCTGCAACTGGTTGCAGGCATTCTGGAACTCTGTGTTGGACACTCTGTCAGAAACTTTGGACACTCCCTTAGTATGCTTCCCTCTGGAAGCATTGTTCGGTATGTGGGAGAATTTACAAAACAAGAGACTCAGATCCTACATAAATACAGGCTGTATCATAGCTAATAGATGTATACTGCAGAGATGGAAAGACACCTCCCCGTCCAATAACAAAGCATGGTTGATAGCACTCACGTGGGCCCAAAACACAGTGGAACTGTACACTGCCTTGTTGCTCCCCACATCTCGACCCAGAGATGTAGTGGCCAAATTTAAGAACCACCTGTCCAACCTTACCCCCAAGGTTTGAATGTCTGTTATAACTGTATATGTCAGCGATATACAATTAAGAACAACTATGTTCACTCGATGCTCCTCAAGCTGTGTCCCATACTGAAATCATAAGCTTGTAAAATCTTGTATGACATCTGACTCATTGTAATCCAATATACTCTGGTTATGCTGCCAATAAATAATTAAAAGTAAAAAAAAATATATAACACAGCATGGCATTGACAACCTGCATGGTAAGAGACTGACACACTATGCCTATGAGTTCATCCTTTGTGAGCTCTGGTAACACCTCTCTCCCACAGGAAAGCCTCCTAGCATGAACTGTCCTGGGAAACAGGAATCAAAGAGCACACCCAATCAAAAAGGTATAGCCTCACACCAGATAGTTGCATACCAAAGGGACTTTGATACTTTGGGTCTGAGAAGGGGGTTTGGTTAGTGTAGACAGAGAGAGCTCAGCACAACTGTAGAAGGGTTCCACCATAATGTATTTCTCTTTACCTTGAACGTGAAGATTGCACATTCAAGACAGGGGAAAGCTCTGCTCCCTAACCATCCGCATTGCTCATTGGGTATGGCCTGCTGCTGGAGCAAGACCTGCCTCTCTGACAGTTTCACCGGTACCCAGGACCTCACTGGAGGTGAAGGACTCCTGCAGGTGTTTGCCAGCCTCCCCCGTGTTTGGAAGAACGAGAGCCCAGAGCCCCTGAATTGGGACTCACAGCAACCTGAGAGCCAGAACACTCAGGATCCCTGTGTTTCCGCTATCAAACTGATTCAAGTCGTCCTTTGAGCCCGGCTTTCGGAGCTGCCTTTGGCAATTGCAGGATCTTTGAGCCACTGTCTGCACATTCAAACAACTTTGGTGTCGCACCATGCCAGCCGAGTGTGTCATTGATCCAGCTCAAACTAGAAGCTCATTGCAGCAACCACCATGCTCAAACCACTTTTTGAAACGCTGGCCTCTTTGTTGCTGATCCCAATCGACTGTTGAATTGACCCTGTTGTCCCCCGAAATCTGCACTTTTTCAAGCACTGCTTCGAAATACAGAAAACCCCAGATCAACCCTGGAACGACACCAGCTCCCCGCCTAGAACAACGCAACTGCCACATTCAAGCCTCATTAAAACTGCTTGCATAGCACCAAGAAGCCTAGCTTGATGCTGTTGAACTGCCAAGAACAGCAGAAAGGTATCATGGAATGCTAACTGCTCATCCTGTACTCCTGTGAGGCAGAAGTCATTTTGTCACAAAGGCAAACAGAGAATTCTCAGAAAAATAAGGGTCTCACACTGCCCTTTGGGTGCACATGCAAGAGAAGTATTCAAACACCTTAAAGGAAGACGTAAAACCACAGTATTCCAGACACATTGGCCCTCATTACAAGTTTGCCAGTCCGGGAAAAAAGTGCTAGTAACAATGGTTAGAAGCACCTTTTCCAGACCGGCAAACTACAATTCTGCCAATAGGGGCTGTGAACTACTGGCAGGCCGGTTATGCCGGCAGTTCTGGCCCCTACCAGCAAAGTTTTCACTGAAGCACTGGCACCATGACTAACAGGCCAACAGGCAGCAGAAATGGTAAGATTAGTCTGCCGGTAATCTACTCATAGTATCAGCGAGTTACCGGAAGTCTCGTAATGAGGACCGTTGTCTTCTTGTCTGGACAGGCCAGGCTTTCTCACTCATCATCCTGCTGACGACTTCCCACTCCTGACTGGAGGAGCACCCTTCCTGTTTTGTGGATGAATGCTGTCTCACTTCAAGGACACCCGGTTACCTTCTGTCCACGATCCTTTGGTTTTGGGCAAACTACATGATAGTTCCTGCAAAGAGTTTTCTTTATGACCTCCAGAGTCAGGAGTAGAGGAGGTGACATGGCCCCGGGATCCAGAGAAATAGGCATGGCCGAAGAAGGAGCTTGAGTCGTTGCTGCATAGGAAAGCAATTTGCCCGCTCCTGCAAGCCTTACAGGGAAAGGGGTGCTTTTCCAAGGTGTTCCTGGCACCAAATGGATCTGCAGGGGTCCAATTGGTACTGAATCTAAAAGGTGGCAAAACCTTTGTGAAGAGCATAACATTTGAAATGGAGTCGTTGCATAAGATTCTCCTTCTTATCTCGGAGGGGCCCGGATGAGCTTTATTAAACTTCATTGATGCCTACCTCCATGTGCCAATCCATCCAGACTATTTCCACTATTTGAGGTTTATCGAACAGCACTTATTGAACACGATATAAGGCTCCACTGTACTTGCGTTCAGCGTTCAGGCTAATGGCGTTCCACAAATTGCGCTCACTCCCCACAACCCAGCCTTGCATTCAATAGGAGCGATAGCCCACATTTGGATGATAAGTATATCATATTTAGATCACTTTGATGCAGAGCCACGCTTTAGTCTACCATTCGGGCCACTTCTATACTAACGTGCAACTATTCTATTGTGATGGGCATGAATGTAGATTCCGAACCCAGCATTGTTTCACAATACAATACAAGCAGCATTTCTGGAGCACGAGCACAAAGTTAACTCTTTAGCTGGCATCCTGAAGAAAGCTTCACTTTAAACTTGTGGGTCTTCAGCCGAAACGTAAGTGCTCTTAAGTCAAAGCAGTTCCTACAAATATGTTTAAAAAGCAGTGCTCTTTTTCTACATGCCCCTATTTTAATTGGGATTGTTTTACTTTATTGTACATTTGTGCTTTTAACCATGTGATTTTTCTATTGATTTTTCAATTGACATATACCCACCCACACACCTGATTTGGGGGCAGGGCTTTGTAATTCCTCTTCCTGTCCACTCTTACTTAGTTGTTTGGTTGTTTATGCTCACTGTTGGAAGGTCGTTTTCCTTCTGTTTGTGAATATTGTCAAATGTCTTTTGATTTGCATTGTTGTTGTATGCACTTCAGTGCTTTGGCTTGTTAGCATTCTTGTTTTACTGAAGTGTTTTCTCATATTCTTACATCAGTCCTTCTTTGAATATTTGCATTAGAAGAGGGTTTGTCCGCTCTTACCCCATTCTGTATTATTATTTTTATCGCCTCCTTTGCTGTTCGCTACTTGAGATTTGCCATCACAGGGCTTCACTTTAAATGTGTGGCTCTCCCATTTGTACCACGGTCAGCGGCTGTGTCTTCACTAAGTTGTTGGCTCCAATCATGGGAACCCTTCATGCAGAAGGACTAAAACTATACCCATATCTGGAATTGTGCTGATTCAGAGGTCCTCGGATATGGAGGTGGAGGAGACAGTAGACAGTGTCTCCTCTGTACTCACCAGTCATTCCGTCTTGATAAACCAGAAAGAAGTCCTGTCTCTGCCCAACCGAGCAAATTATTTACATCAGAGCCCACTTTCAGACCAAGTTGGGGCTGCTGTTTCGTCCAGAAGACGGGGTGATCAGGATTATGCAGCAAGTGACAGCTCTATTCCAGCTGAAGACGGCCCCAGCCACGCAATGGCTGAGGATCCAGGGACTACTGGCTGCAATAGCTTTTTAACTCCTTGGGCAAGACAGCATCTCTGCTCTCCCCTGTGGCATCTACGCTCCCACCAGGGGTTTCTAAGCACGGACCCGGGTATCGAACCTGTGTTGCTCCGTGTCGTCTTGCTTCCAAGGCAAGTACGTTGCAGCTGAGCTATCCTCCCGAGACCCATTCATAATTTCTAACCATTGTGAATTGGGGGCCTTCATGTGTACTCCTCCTTTCTTTGCGGTGTCCCCTGAGGACATTGTCTTGACGCGTGTCCCCAATTTCTGCCCAAAAATGGTGTCCATGTTTCATTTATCTCAGGAAATTGTTATTCCTTTTCTTCTTGGAGATATGCCTCTGCATACTCAAGCTCTGATAGGGTCATTGGATGTGAGGAAGGTGGTGTCATAGTACATAGACAGGACACCGTCCTTTAGGACGTCAAACAGCTTATTTGAAATGTTTGGGGGTTGCCACAAGGGGCATAAGGCTTTCCCTTTTTCCATTAGTCGATGGATCAAGGACACCATTGTGTTGGACTATAGTCAGGCAGAGGTTCCTCTTTCTGGTAAATTGGTGGGCGGATCTACTAGCGGAGTAGCAACTTCCTGGGTTCAGGCCAGAGGGGCATCTTTAATAGATACATGCGGATCTAACACGTGGGCCTCAGGTAATATTTTTGCCCACCATTTCGCTTGGCTGTCCCTTGAAGGGTGGATCAGGTGTTTGCTTCTAATGGGAGGGGGGACAAACCTTCTATGCCTTGTGAGTGTTCAGAAAGTGTAAGTGCAGAGGGGAGGGCGGGATAGGTGCTGTGGTGCTCATGGCAAAGTGCTCTGGGTAAGTGCTAAAATGAGAGTAAGTGCAACCACCCGTGGTTAGGGTGAGCCTGAGTAAGTACAGTAAAAAGGACAGCAGCTAGGATGACAGATGTAGGGGGTCAGGCCCCGAGGACACATAAGGGACCTGCACTCAGTCAGGCTACTGTTATTTTTTTATTTGTAATTGGTTTATATACATAAAACCTTTTCAAACATTTAATCGTCAATATGATTTCAATTGTCTCAAATTTAAAATAGACAGTTATCCACAGTCCAATTGGCATTAATCAAAAACTCAAATATAACAATCCGATAAAAATACATTACTACCTTATTTACCAATCTACTATGCCAAGTGTGCTTATGTATCACTAGCTAGTACGGACATGGGTAACATTACAAGTACCAATAAAAAGTCATCATTTCACAAATATTTACACCAAAAAAAAAATTCACTCTTTAAAAAAAGAAACCCCTTTCCGGTACAAATTGCAAATGTCTCAGTGGACACCCTTGAATAACTGCCGTAAAAAGAAAAATTCATTTCATTGGTACAAAATCCACATGAATTGCACAAACCATATTGAGGGTTTAGGATATTTAAATCTTCTTAAGCCCCAAAATTCAATTTTTACAGTAAAATAGCATACATTGGAAGTGTTATTCGCTATTGGTCAGTGATAGTACATCATTGATGTCAGTTAGCAACTTCGTTAATGCTAGAATCAAGGTGTTGTCTCCCGACATAAAACAAGCCCACAACAATTCCCTAGCAAAAATCGTTGCTCCAAACTTGAATTTATCAAATATCATAGTTCTCATGTTTTCAAAATGTGCACAAGGACAAGATGTTTTAAGGTTTCTAACACATCCATACTAGCAAAAAAATGGCAAAAGCAATTATTACATTTTCCCTCATATTTCTGCCATTGGTGAATACGATCAATTGTGTGGAATTGGTTAAATTTGAAGCACATAAATAATGCATGAGGTTTGTCGCATGGGAAATGCATTAAATACGTAGCTCGTGGTTTTCTGTTTTTTGGATAACATGCACATTCTCTATGTTATTTGTAGACATTGTTGGACTCAATAGTCAGATGCCAATCTAATTCAAAATCCTTTTTTAATAAGAGGTAGGCCAAGACCAAGATCTTTACTGCTGACATTAATTCGAGTGAGAAGCGACTCCACCCTCCCCTCAAATTTCACTAATGATGGTAAATTTGCCATATTCAGCATCTTACTTAAATTTTCAAACAGCGAATTTCATGGGGGATTTAGCATTTTGGCATTGTTTGATCAGTTGCACCATTTACATTTTGAGGATAACAAACTCAAGCCCAATTCATGGCATAAGATAGAATATGGAAATGCCATTGGTAAGCCCAAGGTATGTTTAAACATTACCCCTTGAATACAATCGAGAATGGTATCCAGATCCAAAAGACAAATGTCAAGTCCATATAATAATATGGGCTCGCCTTTCAAAATATAGTAATCAATAGTGGGCATCAGGGAATATTTGCTATACCTCCTGAATATTATCTTCATTTGGGATAGTAAAGGTCTCATTTTCTGCTGTAAATTGTTAATCCGCATACCAAGTGAATTACAATCTAATATTGTATATCCAAGATACCATAATGAATAAGATTGTTCCATTAGACTGCCTAACATCGACCATTTGAAGGTTCTAGCGTTCTTTCTATTAGTGAAGATAATAATGCAGGACTTGGATGGATTGGCCTGTAAATTGTGCTTGACGACATATTCGGCAAAAGAGTTGAGCTTGTTTTGGAGCCCATACAGGGTTTGTCGAATAAAATGATATTGTCTTGGCAAACCCCAACCAATGAAAGTGGAGGTTGCCTAACCTGATCGCAAACATTCTCTCTCCATGCCAAATTTGATCCAAGTCACAGAGCTAGAGATTGAATAATGTTGCTGCAAGATTACATCCATGCTTGACCCCTATATAAGTAGGAATCGGAGAGATGAGTGCTCCTTCCTGATGAATGCGTATCTGGAAACTATCTTGATGTAGCATCGCAATTAAGCAGACTAGTCCTGCCGGAATACCTAATCTAAGCATTTTCTCCAACAAGAGGCTTCTGATAACACAATCAGAAGCGCTGTATAGAGATCCAAGGCGGCCATGTAAATAGTTCCAGCGTTCGGGATCTTGGACTTGCCCAGGGTATGTGCAAGAATAGTAGCATTTAGAGATATGCACATGGATTTTCAAAAACCTATTTGACAACTAGATAGAATATTATGTCTGACAATGTACTCTTTTGTAGCACTCTATAACGGTCTCTGGAGAAAAAAAGAAATAAAATAGTGTATATGTATCACCAACTAGTTAGTCACACACACAGACAGACTATCCCTGCTGGAAGAACAACCTGTCCCTCTCTCTGACAGACTCTCCCTAGAGGTCGGGTGTTGCACCGCCTATCTAAGAGGGACAGAGTGGAGACACTTTCCCTATTCAGAAATGCTTGACTTAAAAGCCAGTTACAAGTCACTAGTCACAAAATTCTAGGCATTCTACATTAGATAATGACTGATTCTTGAGTATACTAGAGCTCGCTGATAACTGGAATTTCTGCGCCTTTATTAACCAGTACAGTATCAGCTTCTAGATGTCTCAATAGACTTACGCTGGTATAAAAAAACAAATCGGCTCCTTGTCTACAGGGGCCTGAAAACCAAAAACAAGGACCTGATCAATCAGTCAGGTCACACTTGACTTGCACTGTCTGTAACAATTATTTAGGTAGACAGATCATCAATGGCATGAGTCCAGCTCATGCCCCAAAAGGTCGACCGGTTTCATTGACCGCTGTAACTGTGGTCATCTTCATCAGGACAAAAGAATGGTTTGAAATGTTGGGGCCCTTGCTCCCTTCGTAGGCAGCCACTTGTGCCCACTGCAGTGCTTCCTTGCCTTGGAGGGGAGACAACAGAGAAAGGGGGAACAGGGGGTAAATATATAGTCCCCTGTAGGAACATACTAGTTATCTCACTGTATGTTATGTTCCAAATAGCATGTGTGTTATTTAAACTGTTATTTAAATGAAAAGGGCCTAAGCAAAAGGAGCCTTATGTGAAAGTGAGAACTACCCCTGCTATAGGTAGGTCTGGGTCTAAGGGATTCATCTGGGGAGCACAGCCAGTTCATTCCATTGGATCTGTTTGTTGAGTCCTGTACTATATGTGTTCAATCTGAAGATCCAGTTTTGTTCCCTTCTTAGAAGGATATTGTGATAATTGCCGCCTCGTCTGGGCATTTGTATTTTGTCTACAATTGTTCACTTGAATTATTACGAGCAATGTCCTGCTGTTATAAAATGAGTCACCAGTGGGGCCGTGAGTTTTTTAGTCCTGAGGCAGGATCGATGTTCAATCATCCATTTTTTTATGGGTCTCGTGGTCGTCCCTACGTAGCGCAGTTTGCATGGGAAGACTATCAAGTATATCACCCCTGCTGTGTTGCAATTAGTAGGTTTGACGTTGTCTCCAGGAGGTCTTCAGTCCAAGGTCAATTTCTTTTGTACATTCCGTTTGTGGGCACATGGAACAATTGCCGCATGGGGAATGTCCAATTAGAGGGTTGGTCTGCCATATTGTAGTTCTTTGCCTTCACGCAGTGTTTTCACTAGTTTGTCTCTTATATAAGTTCTACGTTTCAGAGCAAACTTGGGCTCTGCCAATGTATGTTGCACGGTATTTAAGATGGGCCATAGTGACTTTATTTCCCTTTTAATTTTGTTCACCATTGGGGAATAGTTTAAGACTGCCATGATGTTGTCTTGTTGTGGTGGTTTAGGATGTTGTTGCAGTGTCGTGCTTCTAGGAATGTTGCGTGCACTCTTGTAGGTGATGTGTATTATCTTCCTGGGATAACCTCTGTTGGTAAATTGTGCCTTCAGGTTTTTGCTTTGGGCCTCGTAGTCGGATGTTTGGGAACACAATCTTCTATATCTCAAGAACTGACCAAAGGGCAGATTGTCTCTGAGTGCCTGCGCATTGTAGCTGGAATATGTCAACAATGAATTCCTGTCGGTTACTTTTTTGTACACTTTTGAGTAGAGTTTGTCGTCAATGGTGGCAATGAGTAATGAGTAAATCCAGGAATAGATCGTTTTTTTACTATATTCCAATATGAATTTCAGATGTAAATTTGGAGTGTTAATCCAGGCGTGAAAAGCTTGGAGTTCTTGTTCAGTGCCTGAAAAAACCAGGAAGACATTGTCTATATACCTAGAAGCTGAAACTGACCCTCGTTCCGAGTAGGGCGGTAAGGGATACCGGGCACCGATAAGGAGACCGGTGGCGGTAATCCCTTACCGCCCTACTACGAGGTCCCTTAGTGGGTCCCTTCCTTAACGCCTGGTCTGAACAGGTGTTAAGGATGGGACCCGTTAAGGGACATGGGTGCAAATAAAGGGCTTGGCATACGCCGGCCCATTATTTGCACCCTCACCATTCCCATTGAGCCCTATGGGGGCTCAAATGGGAATGGGGAATGGTTTGGTGAATGGGGACTTACCAGTCACGCCAAGGTCTGACTAGATCGGTAGGTTCCCATTGCACCAAACCGGACACGGTACCGTTATTGGTGGCAGTCATGGCGCAAATATCGCCATGACTACCACCAACCTCAGAATGAGGGCCACTGTACTAGTAAATAAAGGCACAGAAATTCCAGTTAGCAGCAAGCTCTAGTATATTCAAGAATCAGATATTATCTAATGTAGAATGCCTAGAATTTTGTGATTAGTGACTTGTAACTGGCTTTTTAGTTCACTCTATCCCTCTTAGATAGGCGGTGCAACACCCGACCTCTAGGGAGAGGCTGTCAGAGAGAGGGACAGGGTGTTTTCCCAGCAGGGATAGTCTGTGTGTGTGTGTGAATAACTAGTTGGTGATACGTATACACTATGGTATGTCTATCTTTTCTCCAGAGACCGTTATAGAGTGCTACAACGTTGTTTTTTTAATTCTAGGAATGTAAAATAGACCAATTGGTCGTTATCTATATCCTCTGTGTTACTGACAATGTACTCTTCCAGTTGTTTTAAGACAATTATGGTGAAATCTTTTGCAGAGGCATCCATGAGGGCAATTGGCCGAAAGTTGGCTGGGTCGCTGGGGTCACCCTTCTTGTATATTAGTATTATGATTGCTGTCAACCATGATGCTGGTATTTTGTTAAGTGGAAAATGTTGTCAAACTTACTTTTTTGTATTGTGCCCCAAAAATGTGGGTCTGATTTTAATATACAAGATGGTATTCCATCTGGGCCAGCTGCTTTATAGAATTTGTATTTATCAATTGCCCATCCAACGTCTTCAATAGAAAACAGACGTTTCTGTAAAGATGTTACATTTGATACCACTGTTGCTCTAAAGATGTTACATTTGATACCACTGTGAAGTTGTTGATACATTTTGCTGGTAATTGAAATATATGCCGTATGTACGGCCGATATGGAAGAATTTAGATTACCCTGAGCAGAAGGGTTTATACCTCTTAGCATCTCCCACACTTTCGTGGTGTTGCCTTTACACAGGTTGGTGATCCTCCTTTGGTTATCCACAGTATATAGCTGATGTTTGAGGCTTTTCAGTTTGTTTTTCCTAGCATTGAAGAATATAATTTTTTTAATCTTTAACTGGAGGGTCAGCCGGATCTGTTTGATAAGTTGCCTAAGTTTTCTATTTTTGTCACATTTGAGATGAGCCACTTCGGAATTGAAGGTATGTTGGTGGACTCGCCGTTTATTAACATTTAGATGTAATATCTTATTCAGATGATGTTTAATTACTTTCATTTTCCAATTTTCTATTTGTTGTGAGTCCATGCCAAAGTAATTCACTTGGGAACCATAACAGATATACAAACTGACTCGGTCGCGACATAACCTGGGATTCAAGTGTACTGAGATACATGGCCTGTCATTGTCAATTAATGCTAGCCTGGAAATATTGTCATAGGAGCAAAAGGACATTTTGATTTTTAGAGTAACAGCCATATGATCTCCCCATTTTAAGCTGTCAATTGTGATGGGGTCGACAAGAACAAACAGGTTAGATGAGACAAAAAAGTAGTCAATGTAAGAGGTCGATGATCCTCTCTGCCAAGTGCAAGTATGATTTTTATCTGCAAAGTCAACAAGTTGCAGATCCCAATCAGCCAAATATTCCAACCAACGCTGACCTCTTCTTTACAAAGCTGTCAGAGTTAAAGTTACATGTACAGGAGTGCCCGAGTTAGAGCAATTTAGGCGTGAGGAATTAAGATCTCCACCCAGAATAATGTGAAAATAAGAGTTACACAATAGGGCGTCTTCAAGTAACTTATCTAACTGTGTGAATATGTTATCCATGGTCACCCTCGCCGGATTCCAATAAATAAAGATTAGAACAAAGCCCGATTTGGGCTTTCCCAGGGTAATTACTTCAATGGCAGGTAATTCATTCGAATTGGCTAGTAAAGTGGTAACCCCCTTCAAGTTGTTGTCCACCAGAATTGCTAGGCCACCTACCGGTCTACCCCCTAGTTGGGTGTAAGTGGTGTAACCATTAATATGAAAGGACTGCAATTTCATTGTCTCCTGAATAAAAAGAATAGACAGATTGTTAATAAGAGACAGCTAAACCATGAGAATAAATTGGTAAATCCACAACTATTCCATGATTGAATTATAAGGCAATCTTGGCAATACTTGTGATTTGTTGTTACTCATTTATGCAAGACCATTCATAAATGGCTCCAACCACGACCAGTCTTTGACCGTGCTTGCACTGGAAGAAAAGTGCGCTAACATCTCCACATTTGGGGGAATGGGCATGAAGTTGCCAGGAGAAACACCAAGGTTTTCGTCCATCACAATTTCTTGAGTTTCAACAAACTTTTTGGCTCATTCCTCCGACGTAAACAATTGTGGGGCAAGTCTCAGTTGTACAAAATTGGACTTGTGTTCCCACACCAGTTTCATTATTATATGGGATTGAAACCTGCAAATCGTGCAGTTGTTGTTACTTGTGGACAAGGTGATCCAGTCTATGTCCTTCGAATTCAATGTTCGCAATTGAGGACATTGTTTAAAGGTGTTTAACATAAATGTTCAATTTACTCTGTGCCTTGCATTGATGGCACAATCACTCGTCCACCCCATGATATTCGGCATATCAAGTGAGAGTGAGATGTAGGAATGGCAGACACACAAACAGGATCTACCGAGGGCCTACTTTCTTTGATGGCATTGATGTCTAGAGCCGGATCTTTAAGCAGAAGTTATATCAGAATAGAGGAAATGGATTTTGCTTGCAGTTCCTCTTCCGAGTTTGCTTTTAGACCAAGGGTTTTAGATGGTGACTGAGTAGGCCCCTGTTCAGACGATTCGTTTACACCATCAGATTTCGTCTGAACCGATGGATTCAAGACTAATCTGGAGCTAGCTAGAGCACATGAGTGAACTGGGGCATTAAACACCACTTGAGCTGGTGCGCCCAGAACTTTACTAGTAATGGCAGCTGCACACCTAACCTTCTTGTAGCATTGAATGGGAAATTTTGTTGACATTGAGGCTTGTTTTATTTTATCATTATTCGTAGGAGGTGAAGAGGGACAGTAAATGCATTAATCGAGATAGATGCCTCTGCTTGCTCAATTTGAGGTTTTTTTTACTAGGGTCAGGTAGTGCGAGTATGCGCACCTGTTTGGGAGCCCATTTCCCTATTGGTACTTCCTTTCCTTTTGTTTGATTAAAATTGCTTTTTAGCTCAAGTAATATTTTGTATTCGTCATTCAATTGATGCAAGTCAAGGAGCTCATCTTCGTTTGAAAGATTGCATATATTACTTATGTTTGAATTGTTACCATTGATTTTATTCATCTGTTGATTTTAGTTTTTTTTTCTCAGTTGGTTTTTGGTGTTTTTTTTTAAATTTGTTTTCTGTTCTTGTGCTCGAGCTGCAGCGTGCTTCATTCTACGTGAAAAAAGCTGCATAGAAGTTTAATTTAAGTCTTTGCTGTGAGGTGCACCATTTGGGTCAAATACTTCACCTTCTTCTTTTTCATCATTGTCAATAATCTCAGTAAGAGGAGTTGCATTGTTTGGCACATCAGAAGATGATGCAATGTGGAACTCGTCATAGAGAGGAGATGCAATATATTCTGTGTTGTCATTTAGCAGTGTTGGTATTTGTCTTTTGACAAGGTGCCTCATAATGTATGCAATCTTCTCTGAGTTGTTAGCAACCTGCGGTTAGTGGGTGTTGATAGATACCTGCGCGTCACATTCTTTACTTGATGACACCTCTTTGGTCACTTCAGCATATGATTATTTTGCACTACCTCCAACAGGGGAGTGTACATAGTTTGTGTAGCTATGGAGCGTTTCTCAATGTGGTTCACCCTCAAGTATTCATTCAACTTGTTTGGCTCTATGGGGTCATTTAACTCTGGCGTTATTTGGCCATGGAAATTGTTGTATGCATACATGGACCCCTCTAGTTTATTCAATTTGCCAATTATCTCAGCTACAGAGACCTTAATGTCACGTATTTCAAGATGACTCCGATCATGACCCTTATTGAGAAGATTTAAAATTCTCATTAGAACCGTAAATTCACTTTTGCACTCAATTGATCCATAACAATCAGTGTTTCATTTTGTGTGTTCTCAAGATATTTGTGCGCTCCTCTCCGGCTGTTCTGTGTCGATTAGTGTTTTGGTGAAATAGGTGGACTGGCTGCAGGAGGGTTATTGCCCCTTCCATTTAACCGATCTAAAGACCCTAATTGTTGATGAGTAGTGCCATGAGAATACTTGTGCAAGCAAACCTCTTCAATATGTGAGAGTAGTAGAGCATCTGGTGTGAAGGGCCCGAGTGACAGCCTAATACGCTTCCCCCACTCGGCCTTAACAGTAGGTTCCAATAATGAAATGTCTGATATACGATTGTCAAATTGTTCTAAGGGAGGTTGTGATGTAGAGGTTGGAGAATTATTCATTTCACTCAATATTGGGTGTGTGTGCTCATTATTAGATCCAAACTGCACCTCATAGATTGCATGAGCGGAGGTCATCAATGCGTCAGAAAGCAAGTTCTGAGACGAAGCAGTGTCTGTGTACGCCGCCTCTACACAGCTAGATGTCTCTGAGAAGAGCGTTTGGTGCAAATGGGTTGAAGGGCCGTTTATCACGCTATATCCGTGAGGACATGGTGGTGGTGGAATTATTACTTTACCAAGGTTTGTGGCAGCCTGCAGCAAAGTGATGTTCTGCATATCCGATTGATTAGTCTCAATGAGCTCTCTAATACGTTTCCCACTACAGAGACCACTCACCATGGTCGAGTCTTAGTTGCGCGGTTTGAATTCTCTGCACTATGACAGAGTACAAATGCACAAACTACGATGTAAAATCTAATCATTGTTTTGTGTTATTAACCCAGCACATGGTGTTACACACCCGCAGGGAGATGAAAGCTGTCGTAGACGACTTCTATCACCAAGATTAGCCCGTGTGCTTGCTGTTCAACAACAGTGTTAACAATCGACAATACACTCGCTAACAAGACCCATACACTATGCACAGAGGTAACGTGTAAGCCAATTTCATTTAGAATCGGGAAGAAGAAGAAAATACTAAAAATGGCTAGTTTAAGGACAAAAATAGAGGTTACCAACAACTGTGGCAATGAGCAACTATAGTCTAAGTACTAGACATATTGCAACATAACCTGTCAGTTGAACAAAATGAAATAGACAATTATACATTACCTTTGTGCTTACAGCAATTCTGATGCGGCCCAATGCTGACTGATGGTTGTATGTTGGGGAAAAGCTCAGAATGACACATGGACGATATGACAGGCCCCTAAACTGACACGGGAAAATTAAATTAACTGCTACATTTAACTAGTCCCACAGAGTGTTCTACCCACCAAGCCACCCAGAGCCAAACCAGCTCAACAGCACTTGCTGGAGGCACTTCCTGGGGGCATGCACTCAGGGGCACGTGCACGTGCCTAATATAGCAGAAGTGAGTTGTTGGGGGCGGGACTTCCAGTTGACAAATCTATATTAAAAACACAAAAGCCATGCATAAGTAATACGTTTTACACATAGATGCAAACAAAAAAGGGCAGTAGGACAGTAAAGCCGTGAAGTCTATTTCAGGAAACACACCGGGACAGTCCAAATAATGACGTGAAGGCACACAGAGTAAAAGGTGCTACAAATGCCATTGAACTCCCGACACTCCAGACTCTCCAGGCTCAACAGGCACTTGCTGGAGGCACTTCCTGGGGGCGCTACTGTATGATAAGAATGGAAGAGAGGAAGAGAAGGAAGAGGCAAAGAGAAAGGTCTTGATGCTTTTCCGGGACTTAAGGAGGTCCTTCTCAAGATGCAGAGGGAGGGGGAGGCCATTCCACAAGAGGGAGCCAGCCGAGGAAAGTGATCGATCACCTGCACTCTGTTTAGCAAACCGCTTAACACGCAGGGAGTTGGTGCCAGAGGAAAGGAGGAGTCTAGAAGGGAATTTCAGGTCATCATTTTATTGACCTCCCAAGATGCAAGATTGTGAGAGCATACAAGGATTCCAAAATGTGACCTCAAAGTAGTGCCCATAGGTAGTTAACGCTGCAGGGTGTACTGTAAATGGGTAGTTATGCATTCATTCATTTATTCAGTTTGCTGACAGGTGTTAGCAGCATACTCTTAACCCATTAAGCAATTTTATTGTCGAGAATTGAAAGAAGGTGTGCTGATTCTAATTGCAAAACATGTAAGAAAAATTCAAGTGCATGGAAATCATCCACAATAGACCTAATGTTTAAGAAGGATGACACAGGTGAATCCTCTAATAATCAGCCAAGCTACTTGGGAAAGTATTGTTAAATAGATTGGAGGAGTGGTGTGTACCCAACATAACATTACATCCATGATTTTCAGTGCATCAGCCCCATTTTGATGAGGGGATCAACAAACTCCTGCCCAATGCGGGATAACAGTACAGAAACTCTTAAACCATTTTCTGATCCCCATATACCTACATACAGGCCCTCATTACAAGTTTGCTGGTCTGGAAAAAAATGCTAGTAAAGCAAGGGTTACCAGCACCTTTTACAAACCTGCAAACTATAGGTCTGCCAGTAGGGGCAGTGAACCACCGGCAGGCCTGGCTTGGTAGTAGTTCAAGCCCCTACCGGCAGATTTTTCACTGAAGCACCGTTACTACCGGTGCCAGTACTTCCGTGTTCCCATTCCCATGGAGTCCAACGGGAATGGGAACTTACCGATCCTCCCCTGCCTGATATATTCCAGTATTACCGTAATATCTGGTGGCAGAAACGGTAAAGTGAGTCTGCTGGCAACGACCGCCAGACTCATAATGAGGGCAATAGACTCTCTAAGGTAATTGTATCTGTGGGTTGTATGTGTGCGGCTGTCTGGGTGATGCAGAAAGATGTTTCATTTGGTCGACCTGAAGTGTAAGTGAAACAATTACCCTTCAAGAATGCATGTTAACATCCCTGGAGTCCATGTGAGGCAGATGCAAAGTAGCACACTATGCTCTCAAATTGAGTGTTTTTGAATTCTTTATTTCAATGTATTTCTAGGATAACTTGGATAATTCTTTAAAATCACGGGATCCCATTTTGGATTGCTTTTACCTAATATTGTGAACATATTTGTTGTGCAACAGTTATTTTATAAATAATGTATTCCTTCTTGAAGTGTGATCCCCAGCACTGTTAGAAATGTGATTCAGGGCCAATGTGTACCATCTTCCTCAGCAGATAACACGACCCTCCAAGCCTGCATTGCATGCACACTCTTGCTGCACTTCACCCAACGAAGTAAAACAAAAAAAAAAGTCTCTTTCTTTTATGAGAAAGAATTGATTAGTGTGGGTTTATTTCCTACTCATTAACTCTGCAACCACCATCTGATGAAGTGACTTCCAAAGCTAATTCATTTTAGCATCTCGGCACAATATTTTCAGTTAGCCAATCAAAGGCATCAACACTTGAATTTTGAGTAAGAATGATAATCATAAATTCTCTTCAAAGACATGTCAGAATGCAAATCAGCAACCAAGCTGGAATAGCTGATATGAATAAAAAATATCACGTTTAACTGGAAAAAAGATTCATTCTGAGACTCTGTAAACACTAATACCCTGGAGACTGAAGAATGGCTAGTAGAGATGTCTAAACTGGCAACTATGCTGAGAGGTTCAATTAACTATAGAAACAGAATTGACAATGTTCAAAACACTTTGGGTAATTGTTTCGAGTCATGTGACTGAAAACTGTATTCTAGAGAGAAGCAAGATCTTCTGCACATATTTTTAATGGACAACTAGCTTTGAGTGGGCCTACTCCATCCAAGTTCTGGTGTAATTTCTTAGAAATCTAGATGTAGAGACTGATGCTGAAAGAAGAAAATTGCACTGTATTTTGAAATTTCAAACAAAACCCTTAAAAGAAAACGAATACATTAAGGGACAAGTGTGTTGTTGAAGTGATGTTAAGGTGCCAGTTTAATGGAACAACATTTGCAGTTGTAAACTACTTAATGTGAAATCGCGTCTGACTTCATAGATAACATCACTGAAAACTACAGCACACTGATGACATAGCAGATAACTGCACATACGACATCAGTTATGTTATCATTAAATCTACTTCAACATTCTGATTTAAAAATGGAGCACATGAAGGCAAGTGCTTAATTGGTCAAATGTAATGCTACGTACATCAAAATACCAATACTTTTCAACCATCCTGTACTGATAGCCTTGAGTCAGACAGTAATGGGTGAGTATTTACAAACTGCCAATATTCTATTAAATTATTAGGATTTGAACCTCTTTGACCTTAAATGTGTACCTTTTTCATGAAAGCTCTGTCTACTGAATTAGGGACTCTACTTATTTGTAAAATAGTAACTTCAGGCTTCAGAAGGTAGTCTGTATGAATGCAGTAGCATGTTTAAAAGTCCACACTATGTTACTTTATATCACAGTGATGAACTGCACAGAGGTTGTGACTAGTGTAACTATGCCTTTGCAGCAGTGCAGAGAAGGATAGCAAAAGAAAGGCGATCGAACATTTTTCCGAATACATTGATTTATCATATAACAACAAACTGTCAGTTCAACCAAGGAGAATGTAGGTACATCCCATGTCCTTACGAAAGATTGCTATGGAAGATATATGGTTATATGCGTGGAAGAGAAAAGGTTAGTATTGCAAAGTCGGACCATCTACTGGGTGACAAATCTGGACACTTTGTCCCTTCTTCCCTAATGGAGCCACCCCCTTTGAGGCTAGGGAGGTGAGCCTGCTAAGCAAAACCCTCTTGAGGGTACAAGGACTCACATTCCTATGGGGAATTTGCTACTGACAAAATATTATCTGCTTACATGGGAGCAGCTAATATGGACAAAACTACTACGTGTTGGACTTCAAAGAATGTAGAACTTTTCTATGTGTTTAACATCCTGTGATGAACAGAATGCCCCCTCTCATTTCAGGAACGTAAATAAAAAGCCACTGATGCGGGAGTAGAGGAGGAGAAAGCACACGCAGAGGTAAGGCTCCAACATAGCTACGTCGGAGAGTGGCGGAGTCGTGCTGTACAACGGAACTAGCAGTGCTGCAGAGGGTGGCGAACGTTGAAGAAAGATGCCACTACGCACACACAGAGCGTGGCAAGCCTGGAGAATTAAAGGCAGTCCCTGCCAAAAACTACCTGGATGCGCTAACACTTCACAAGCGTGGTGACCCAGGTGTCTGCAACGGCAGCCAAAAACCAGGGGCAAAGAACGAAGGGACTCCTTCAGGGATGATGAAAAAGTGGAGAGGAATGCCACACTGAAGCACAGAACTGATTGGAGCAACGGCTTCATTCATAAAAAGAAAGCCAAGACGAGCAGAAACCAACAATCACTCATACCCATGCAAGACGAACGGAAAGCCATGGGCTACATCACTGCTACTGAAGGGTCCCACGCTACCTGGAGCAGGTCCTATAAAACTGTAGGCACGAGGGTTGCCCATATCCAAGAAACTTACAAAAGGGAGAGAGCAAATGGGGAGCAGGAGAGACTATCCTAACCACAAAGCCAAGGGAGCCAAGAAATCCCAAGATATAAAATAAGGAACAGATAATTGGGAAGCACAGAGGCTCCCAATTTCTGAATGCTGTAAAGAGAAGCCCAGATAGGTGTTGGAGAGGGATAGGGAAATAACCCTCCAGCTGAAGACACTTCGACATTTTGTTTCCTCAGCAATGTAAGATTTGTTGTGTTGTGTAGAGTTTTGGAGAACTTTTGTGAATCGTGGATTTATTGACAAGTGCTATTTCTTTTGGAAGAACTCTTAGGAGATTTGAACACTGGAAGTAGACCCAGGGAAACGCCCCTAGAATACCCAAAGCGACTTCCTCAGCAAACAAAGAGTGTAGGGCATGCTAACTATTTTTGTAACGTTTTTGGTGGTAGGGTAGGGGCAGTTAGCGGATAGGTTTCGACAGAGGACTATTTATATTTGGGCTATTGGCTAGCACATTAGTTTAGCTTGGTAGGCAAGGAATCTCCCTCTGGCAATAGGGTCATTGAGGTGTTTTTCTTTAATAAAATCACTTGAAATTCATGTCCTCTGGTCCAGGATCTTCTCCTGACTTACCACAGCTGTTCTGCCTAGTGTTGTGATCTTTCTAATATATATGAAATTGTAGATTATCTGGAGTTTAATCTACATTTCTAAAAGGTAAACTTTCATGCTGAATAGTTTCTATATTCAATTAAATATGTGTGACATACTGACAGGCTATACTCTGTTACCATACGATACTTGTGTAGGTATGACATTTTTTCATATGCCTTAGAACATGGGAGTTTTTCACTCCAACGTGATGTTTCCAGTGAGCTCATTGACAATGATATCATAAGTGATGCCATCAGATAAGTCATCAGTGTGTTCTAGTTACCAGTTATGCTATTGATAAGTTATGTTACTGTTAAAGGTATTTGCACCGCACACCGTCACCACCGAAGTGGTCCCCAGGCGCTCTGGCGGATCTGAAAAGGAGAGTGTGAAGAAAGTGGGGAGTGGAGGGTTAGTAGAGTGTAGTGGGAATAAGAAAGTGGGAATTGTGATGTTGTGTTGGCAGCTTCAGTTTGGTTTGCACCCTTCGCTGAGTGCGGTTTACGGGTCTGTGTGAATTCCCATGTGCTGTTGTGCCTGGTTATGTGTTGTGAGTCTGTTGTTGCAATGTGCATCTGGATTGCTGTGCAGAGAGGTGGTTGTCTGGTTTTCTGTATGAGAGTTGTATGAGGAAAGTTGAGAATTGGGTTAGTAGGTTTCCTTTCTCTCCCTCTCTCCCTCTCTCTCTCTCCTTTTCTCTCTCTCTCTCTCTTAGCTCTTTGTCTTTCCCTTTCTGTGCTCACCATCTAGGATTATCCTTTGTGTTTGGTGTTGTAGTTTGTCCTTCTAGTTGGTAGGCCTATTGGCGTGTGGGAGTTTTCATCTATGTTACTCAAACGTAATGGGTAATTAGCTTGGGGATGTTTAGGTTAGAGGACTCTGGTCCCTCTGTGCCCATCTCGTGTGGGGATTTTACCAACCTAGGTTTTGTCTGTGGATTAACAGAATGTGGGCATGGGTTGTCGGGGTGTCCCACCGGCTTCTTGTTAGGTGAGGATTAATTTAGGGGTCATGGTTTCCTCCCTGGGAATCTTGTTTCCCAATAGGTTTATGCTTTCTAGTAGTTTCATCCTGTTTCCGGAGCAGAGAGCCACGTTTTGAGTAGTTTTCTGAATTCCAGATGATCCTTTGTGTTGCATTTTTGGCAGGTGTTTGCAGGATATAGCTGCCAGGAGAGAGAATGATGATCCTCTGAATTATTTTTTATTGGATGGTTATGGTTCTAAACGAATGTTGTTGCTTGATCTGAGTGGTCTTGTCGGCTGGTAGACAGCTATTTTCTCCTTTAGGAACTCTGCTCCTTGGCCCTGGATTGCTCTGTGTGTTAGGCACATTGTTTCTAACTTTATTCACTGTTTTATTGGTAGCCAGTGTAGAAGTTTCAGTGCTGGGTTGATGTGTTCTCTTCCCGGTAGTTTGAACAGCAGTCGTGCCGCAGCATTTTGGATGCACTGGAGTTTTTTTAATAGTCGTTCTAGCATTCCTGGGTATAGGCTGTTGATCGGGTCTACTCTAGACATGTTGAGTGCGATGGTGGTGAGTGTTTTGTCGGTGAAAGAGAGGAATGGTAAGATGGTTTTTACTGCGTGTAGGAGGAAGAAACATTTCTTGATTATACCGTTTGCATGTGGCTCTAGTGTTAGTTCCTTGTCCAATAACACTGCCAGGTTCTTTGCTATAATTGAGGTAGTCGGTGCTGTTCTCAGTTCAGTCGGCCAAGGAATGTAGTGATAGTTTTACACGTTTTTGGATATGATCATTATTTCTGTTTTTTCCGGGTTGAGTTTGAGGCTGTAAGTGTTCATCGAGTTGTAAAGTTCATGTGAGCATTCTTCCAGGGTTGTGTTTCCTTCCTGTGTGTCTTGTATTTTGAAGACGATCTGTGTGTCGTCAGTGTAGATGTAGCAAGTGAGGCCGTGTTTTTTTAATGAGCTTGATTAGAGGCATCAGGGATATGTTGAAGAGCAGTGGGGAGAAGGAGAATCCTTGTGGTACTCCACAGATGGATTCACTTGGAGTGTATTTGAAAGGCTTGATCCATATGGTTTCTGCTCTGCATGTTAAGAAGGATTTAATCGATAGTAGGACTAGGTCAGTGATTCCTGTTTCTTCCAATCTCCTGATGGGGATTTCATGGTTGACTGTGTCAAATGCTGCAGAGAGATCCATGAGTATTAGAGCTGTGTTTTTGTTAGCATCTGTGTTAGCCTTTAGATCGTCCCAGATTGAAATCAGCGCTGTTTTTCGTTGCTCTCATCGGTCTGAAGCCTACTTGTGCTTGGTCCAGAAGTTGGTGTTCTTCTATGAATTCTTGTTTTATTCTGTAGACATATGTTTCGAGTATTTTCGTTGGTTGGGGAATGTTGAAGATCAGTCTGTAGTTGGAAAGGTCCTCCACGTTTCCTGCTGTGTCCTTGAGGAGCGGTTTGATGTATGCTGATTTGAATGATCGTGATACTTTCCCTGTTGAAAGTGATTGGTTGAAAAGGTTTCTATACTATTCCATAGGTGTTCCTTGTGTGAGGATTGACTTGTGTATATCTGGGAGGCATGGATCCATGGGGGAAACTGCTTTTTTGCTATTGCTTACCAGCTTGACGAATATCTCCACTGATATTTGGGGGAAGCTTTGGCGTTTGTTCTGGTGATCCTCAGGTGGTTGGTTGGGTTTTATGTTGTAGTTGCATGGTCCGCTTTGTATGATCTGTTGTATAGTGCAGATTTAGTTTTTGAAGTGGTCTGCAAGGTCATTGCACAGTTTCAGGGAAGGCATTGGTGTGTTTTTGCAGCCCGGGGGGTTGCTCATTTCGTTTATGAACTTTTTGGATGTTGACGGCTTTGGTGATTCTGTTATCTTAGTATTTATTTTTGGCCTTATGGATCTCCTTTTTGTATGAGTGGATTTGTCATTGGAGTTGTAATTTTTTGCTTGATCTTTATATTTCTTCCATTCTATTTCAAGCTTCTTGTTCTTTCTTATCATGGTGTTGAGAATTGGGGTAAACCATTTTGCTGTTGCTCTTTTGCTGTGATAGGTTTTCCTTGAAGATTTTGTGGATTGTTCCAGCGATCCAGTTATGAAGTAGTTCTGTTTTACTGATGATGTAATCTTCTTCCAGGGTCGTTGTTGGTGGTTTGTTGATTTCTAGTTGTTCTGCTCAGTTGCTGGCTTTGATGGTCCTCCAGTTCCTTTTCATGGTAGTCAGCAGTTTGTCGGGTTGTTTCTCTGTTGTCATGGGTAGCACGATTATGAAGGGGTTGATGAGATGGTTGCTCCAGGGGATCTGGAGTGGTGGTGTTGTGGTGATGAGTTTTTTGTGGCAAAGATTGCGTCTAGAGTATGTACCGCTGTGTGGATTGCTCCTTTAACTAGCTGATGTACTTTCATCGTCTTCAGTTGTTTGGCTAGTGATTTGTGCGAGTTAGCTGATTCTTCATCAAACCAGATGTTGAAGCCTCCCAGGATTATCATGTGTTCTTGCTTGATGGCTAGATTGTTGATCACTTCAGTGAAGGCTTCAATGAAGGTTGCATCATATGTTGGTGGTCTGTATACCAGAACAAAATTGAGATTTGGTTTTGGGTTAACTGTTAGGTGAACGATTAGGGATTCGCAGTTTTTGATGTTTAGTGGTTCATCCGTTTTAGATTTTCAGGTGTTCCTTGAATGCTACCGCCAGTCCTCCTCCTTTTTTTTGCTTTTCCTGTTCGCTTGTGACCACTTCAAGTTATCAGGGATGCAGTTATGCAGTGTGATTTTGTAGTTGTCGTCTAGCCATGTTTCGGTTGTGAATAAGATGTTGATAACGCCGTAAAACAGGAGGTCAAAGATCTCTGTGGCATGTTTGGACATTGATCTAGCATTGATTAGGTTGCAATGGGTCTTTTTTACGTGGTTGGGGTTGTTTCTTTATTGTTTTGTCTAGTGGTTGTTCTGTTGTAGTTCTTATGTGATGTCACAAATTGGTTGGTGATCTGTGTAGTCTACTTCCTAGCTGAAGAAATCTGTTAGATTGATTGTTGGGTTGATTCATTCTTTTGATTCTTCATCTTCTCTGTTTTGATGTGGTTGCTACCGCTGCCCTTGTGGTTTTGTGATGTAAGGGGTGAGGGCATTGCTTTTTCTCAGGTCTTCTCTTCTTTTTTCAGGGTTCTACTGAGCTCTTGGCGTGTCTGGACATGGTGGTGATGTTGAGGTGTCGAGGTCGTGAAGCAGTTGCAAGGTATGGAGTCAGATACAGGGATTTTACTGTTCTTTTGATGTTTGTTCAGTTTGCTGTGGTGTTTTTGGGGGGTGTTCTGTATTTGTGGTGGTTTCTGCTGATAGAGGGTGTATATCTGTTTGGGGGGGTTTCGGATTTGGGTTGTTCAAGGCTGCGGTAAGTTTCTCAGAGTTCCAGGCGATAGAGCAGGTAGTGGATTACGGTCCTGGCCTTCTTCCTTCCATGGCTGGAGGGTCTAAGCAGGGTGGTATCTGTGTATTAATCGTTGGTGGAGGTAGCGCAGTTGGTATGACTGTAGGTTTTCTGAGTTACAGGACAGGTTTGTATTTAACTGAGGGGTCGACCTAACTGTAGGTAGTGGTTTTCAGCAGTTAGCTGGGTGAACCTGGACAATGGGAAGGCCTGAGTTTCAAGGTGGCAAACAGGAGGGACCACATGTAGATTTGAGATTGCTGTGGAGCAATATAAAAGATATGAGCGGACAATACCTGGGTTTGAGATTTCTGTATAGCAGGGGAAAGGCCTGGGTGTCACTGATAAGGGAGAAACACACCTAGATTTGAGATTCCTGTATAGTGGGAAAAAGGCCTAGGGTTCACAATACAATACAATAGGCGGATAGGTGGAGAAACCTACATTTGAAATTCCTGTATAGTGGGAGAGAGGGTTAGGTTTCACAATACAATAGGCGGATAAGGGGGAAACACACCTAGATTTGAGATTCCTATATAGTAGGAGAAAGGCCTAGGTCTCACAATACAAAAGGCACATAAAGGGGAGAGACACCTAAATTTGAGATTCCTGTAGTGGGTGAAAGGTCTAGGTTTTAAAATACAATAGGTGGTTAAGGGGGCGACACCTAGATTTGAGATTCCTGGATAGTGGGAGAAAGTCCTAGGTTTCACAATACAATAGGCAGTTAAAGGAGAGACACCTAGATTTGAGATTCCTGGATAGTGGGAGAAAGTCCTAGGTTTCACAATACAATAGGCAGTTAAAGGAGAGACACCTAGATTTGAGATGCCTGTATAGTGGGAGAAAGGCCTAGGTTTCACAATACCATAGGCATTTAAAACAGGTTGTATTCACAGTGGATTTTCTAGAGAATGCGACAGATGTGTGTGGCTGGTTTAATTATTGAATGTGCTTGTGGTGTAGGGCGATGTGAATGTTAATGTAGTTATTAGTAACAGTAATTGTGCCTACCTTGTGCATTAACGCTGGTTGACGGCTGTCTCTTCCTTGCTTGGCATGTCTGGACACTGTCACAAGCTGCTTCTGCTGGTTAGCGGGTGGAATTATGCTTTGACAACCACCTAGATGGCTAGGGGTGTGAGCAAGGCGCACATTGGCTGCTGCTTAGCAGAGACGTTTTTATGGGAGGGCAAAAGGGGCACCTGCTCAGGGTCCCCCCCTTGGAGGGGGGCCCCACAAAGCTGCCTGATCTGAAGAAGTAAGATTCCATTGTCCACCAGTCCTAAATAGCACACGTCAGGATATTTTATGAGGTGCTACTGTGGGTCTAAACCCATTACCTTTCTGTTTTGACAAGTACATTCTGCCGTGATCAATTCATCACGTATTGCTTTCTGTGTTCACTGTGGTACACATAGTTTGTGTGTTCCTTACGGCATAACTCGGTAGAATTCTTTCTTTCCTGTGGGAATTATGTTGATCATGTGCAATAGGCAACAGTGAAATTTATATTGATAAATTGAGTGCCACAATGGTTCAGAAGCACCCATTGCAGAGATATGTGTTCATTTGCAAAATTAGAATATAACATTCCAGCAAGGCTGGCTGAGCCTTTCCTATGTCTGAAGTTTATAAACCTGCCAGCATATGTACTTGGTTTTACAGAACAACATCTGCTATTATCAGCACTGTATTTGTACTAGATAGGGGTTGCTATAAAAACTAACATATCATCCGAATGGTGAAGGTCTAGAAATTGGTTTGTTCAGATGGGGTGTTGTAAAACCTAGGCAATCGCCTCCAACAATGGCATAAACTGTTAGTCCAAGAGGTGAATAAGTATCCAAATTCAAGACTATGGAACGAAAGCGTTCATGCTTGTATCCTGGATTTATCAGTAGACAATACAGTGATCCTGGTCAAATCATCTAATATATCTTACATTACTGTGCTGTCTTCTGTGAGGTTTGCCTTCTTGCATGCTGCTGGTATCCTCTAGGCCATTACTTGATATTTCTTCTTATGTAGGCCATTTGGGTGGAGGGGTTGGTAGAGAGAAGAGAGCGGACCAGATGTTGTAGGCCTCAGGCAAGCATATTTTAAGGTCTGCTTGTTTGACACAAAAAAAGGTTGACTTCATGGTAAATGTCGAAGGTTTTATGCACGTTTATAAGTGAAAATGACACAAGCCATTATTTTGGAAATAATTAAAGCTTTAAAATACAAAAGACAAACCCAGATTAAATTTGTTAAATCACATTGATTGGTATGCTGGTACTTATAATACTTCCCTTGATGATGGAGAGAATTAAGCTATAACCATTCCATTTTGCATAACAACCTTCTATAATATTATGTTTTAAAATGGTCATGTTTGGTAATGTGATTTGTGTACTTTCAAAGTCCGAATTAAAAACATTAGATTGTTTTAGGTCATGGTAAGAACTGGAAAATAAAGTGTACAAATGCAGAAATTGCAGAGTTGGCACAAATCCCAGCTTCACCCCTTCATCCCTTAACAAATGTGTGATCCTGGGCATCTCATTTAATCTTGTACTGCCTAACCTCTCAATATTGCCACTCCCTAAACCTTTCAAAATTGTCAGCCCTTCAGAGTGATTTCTTTCTTTCTAATGGTTTCTAATGGTATGATCTTCATCTTCTGTGAGGCAGCTAATGTGAGCTCTCTGTCTATTATGGGTTACATGTGCCTTTTACATACGGCCCTGAATTAAAACTACAGACTGCATACCTTCCTGGATGCTATTGATAAAAAATTATCCTGTATGTGCTAGAACAGTAACCTCTTAATAGACTGCTAATGTTGGTCTTCAAATGCTACTTGTTTATCATTCTGATCAGAGCAAGAATGAATAGGGTAAGGGGACTTAAACCGAGTAAACATGCTTATTATGCTGCAAAACAGCATGTCAACCTACAGGTTGTGAGCGCGACGGGTGGCACGACCAGTATTCTTGATCCCTTAATTCCTTTGGTGTGGTGGAGGGGGCCCCCAAAGATGTCCTTGCCCAGGGCCCCAAAAGTGCTAAGGATGGCCCTGCTGCTTGGGGAATGGTGGAGTTTGCCACTGTGACCGGGTACGAGTACACAACTTTCCTGTTCTTTGGGCTTAGCATTGGGTAAAACCTAGGCAATGGGGGACAGCGGGTTGATTTGGGTTATATGTCCGACTGAGAACTAAGGGGATAGGTGGTAGTTTAGGTTGGGTTTGTAGTTAGTGGGTGGCTGACTGCTTCCCCTGCTGACACCTTCAGACACTTCCTTGGGCTGCTTCTTTAGGGATTAACCTTTGCCCTGGGGCACTTAGCTGCAGGGGCTGCCGGGCAGAGGACTGCCCTAGTGTCCTGTTTTATACGAGAGAGGGGACCACATCTAGATGCAGGGACGGGCTGGGAGGTGGGGGTGGAGGAGGAAGATAAGCAGGCAGGGGAGTGAGGACAACTGCTCACCCCGCTGCGCTAGTCATGCTTTTCAAAGAGTAAAGAAAATACTATTTCAAGTCACTAGGTCGACTCGGGCCTCTTATGGCACTCACCTCTCCAAATGATATCATCAATTAGGTCATAAGTGTGCTCTTGGGCTGCACAACGAGAGTTCAGAGTAAAGGTGGCAAAGCTTACAACGGCTGACTTTCTGTGGTTTGTTTTACTACACTGGCACCTTAATATAACTTCGATATTTTTTCACTGGGTTTCAAGAGTTTTCTTGCATTGAACTCTTTCAAATAATAAATCTCGTACCTATGACACTGGCAGTGTGTAGTGGAACATGTTTACCTTACATGAAGTGCCACATGTCTGGGGCGGTTGTGTGTGTGAGAATCTTAGCGCACGGTCTTGCCACGGCCAAGTACTCTAATAAACACATTGGGTATAGGGGAATTTGGAGTAAACATGCGCCAGTAAAATCATGAAGGTTGAATATTAAATCCAGATCAAATATCCGTGAATACTTGCTTAAAATGTATTCACTATAAATGTGTACACAACTGTTTTTTAAAAAAAAAAAAGATCTCTTACCTATGAAAATGGCAGTGTGGAGTTCGACATGTTTACCTAAGCCAAATTTCTAGGTGGGGAGGCGTGGAGTAAGCATGCATCAGTAAAGCCATAAATGTTAAATATTAAACCCAGATTAAATATCTGTGAATGCGTGCCTTAAACGTATTCACCATAAATGTGTACACATAGCTTATTTAACACCAGTTATTATGCATACATTTTCTCCCCAGTCTTCCCTTCAATGCCTAAGCTGTAATAATCATAGTGCTACCTTTATAAATATCTTATGGTGCAAAGGTGTGTACCAGTTGGTGCTCTGTGGCACCGGGTAGTGGATTATATTTCAGGGATTACTTAATGGGAGGTGGCATGTGTGACAAATGGACTTCTGCCCTGCAGGAGTATAAGGATGAGTGAAGGCTAAAACGCCCACTCAGCCCTCACACCTCTACAAACCAAGAGCCAACACAATCATAAGGAAAAACTGGCCCAGTCAAGAGATATACCTCCTTTAGCTTTTGGAGTACTGTGGGCTGAGGGGAGTGGTCGAAGTGTACGAAAAGAGGTAGTGGAGCTATCTTTCCTGCCGGTCTGCCCCGCTCTCCACAAACCCCATCGCTGCGCCCCTCCCACACACAATCCAAACCCCCAAACAAACACACCTATTATTTAAGTGAATGTTCAGTGCAGTGCACTGAAGTGCAAGCTTCAACTTCCTCTTACACTCTTATTTTAAAACAAAACCGTTCCAGAACGGTTTCTTTTTAAAATAAAAGTATAAGAACAGTGAAACTGAAAATTAAAACGTATAGGAGCGCCGCTCCCGACCGCTCCCGCCCACTTCGCCCTCTGGCTGAGGGGTGTGAACCATGGGTTATGGGAAACCCAAACAGGGAAGTACAACCGTCCAAAATAAAGGAATATCCAAAGAAGTTTCTGTAAAAAAATCTATACTTTAATCAGACACACCATGTACAACAATAACTAACTAGAAAAACACTACACAAAATACACCCCTTAGTAAAGGTCACAGAATAACCAAAGATAGTAGATTCAGAACTCTGGGAAATGAATCAAGGCTGAAAGGCAAGGAAAAGCAACAATGTACTTGAAAAGGGATATGTACTTATGAGAAAAAGGGGTTCAAATTGACTAAACCAGTCTGCGGTGCCCGAAAATGGAGCAAGGGGGCACTTTGAAGTCAATAGTACTTCTTTGCAGTTCTTGGTGGTTCAGCAGCACCGAACCAGACGTCTTGGCGTCGATCACAATGTCAGCTCAGGTCGAGGATGCAACAGGCACGATGGCACAGCGGCAAGCTGGCGTCGAGTTGGGGTTGCATGGAATGTGACTGCATTTGCATTTCTCCTACTTGCACTGTGCGGATTGGGTGGCCCCCAGGTTCACTCAGCAGTAGCAGTTCAATGGCAGTGGGCTGGTACCAGGATACAGAGGCTTGGAGGTTGCTGTTCGCAGTACACCAGGTTTAGGTCGATTGACTTACAGGAGCAGCAATGAAGAAGCTGATGTTTTGGATGGCGCAGAAGCAAGGTAAGGCAGCAGTACCTCGTTCTTCGAGCCGAGGCAACAACGCGCTTTTGATGGCACGGTGCGGCGGCAAGCAGAGTTGAACAGCAGATGGCGGTTCAGAGAACAATGGACACAAAAGGGCAGCATTGAAGTGTCCTGCTAGATTGCTGAGCGCTGAGCGCACTTGAGTCAAGGCTTGGTGCGTCATTGAGGACAACAGGGATCTTGGCTGTTCTGGCTTCCTGGTGCTGTGAGTCCCACTGCAGGGTGTCAAGGGTCAATGTCAGTCCTTTTCTCGGGCTCCCAAACACGGTGGAGGCTGTTACACACCTTCAGAGAACCTGCAACACAGTGAGGTCCTACGGCAACAGGGTGGCTGGTAGAGAGGCATGCTTATGGTCCAGCAGCAGAGTTCACCCCAATGGTCCCTGAGAATGTTTAGGGGACATAGCTGGTCTCTCCTTTGGAACACCTGCATCCACCTCACAACTGGAGGACTTTAGAATGGACTGCTCTCTCAGCAGGGTCCAGCAAAATCTTCTTGAGTGATGATCCAAAGATGCTTCAAAATGTTCCCCAAGATGTTTACAAGAAGTGGTGAGGGACCCCTTCTTTTATAGGTAAAGGTCCCCAGGTGACTGGACTACAGCTATCCTGCTTTAGGGGTCAATTTCCTGCTCTTACAATGTGTGGGATTTGCCCTGATAAAGTCACACCCAAAGTGAGTTGCTCCAGAGGAAGTGGAGGGGACATGAAAGAAAAAGAGAGGCAGAAAGAATCAAGATGGCAGAACCCTCCCAAAACAGAACACAGATCCCTCTATGGCCCCCCTAACTCCACTCCCTTTCTTTATCAAATGGCGCAAGGGCCTTTAGAAAAGCAACCCTCCTGGTGTGAGGCCTGGTTCTCTGTGAATGGGTGTGCCTCTTGGTTTCGGTTGCAAGGACAGCATCATGTGGAGTGGCTGTCCTGTGGGAAAGGGTGCTACCTGCCTTTTACAAAGGAACAAAGAGAAGCCATTCCCCATGGCTGGAGTCCTATCAGTGGACAGGGGTGGGCCTTGTCTGGGAGGAATACACATAATCCTTCCACAGCTGAACTGGAACCAAAGGCATGTCACATGTGCAAAATCAAATTGGATGTGGCTGTAATAATGATGTGAATACCATACCCCATGGCTTAACCCAGGTCTGGCTTAAGTTTAAAGATGATTCTGCCACCAGGAGGTAGACCCATAATTATAGGGTTTCTGAAGCAGGGGTGCCTATTTGAAATGCATCCTCTGCATGGCAGAAACTTGGATGTCACTGCAGTTGTCAAGATGGCACATGTGACCTTTCAACTTGGTCTGGACCACAGGTCAACCAGGTGCTGCGAATCAGGATACTGATGCAGCAGGGCATAAGTGCACACTATGCTTTTGGCATGGAGCATATGACAGGGGAATGTGATTAGCAAATTACCCTTTCGGAGACAGAATGACCTGCATAATTGTATTACTTAATACAAATTTTAAAAAGCCACAGCTTTCACATCCTTGCCAGATGGCAATTCATCACAGAGCCCTCACCTAAGCTTTGTTTGTTGGGCAAAGTGCCTCAGCATGGGAAAGACAAGTTGACATCCAATGTATTGCTCTGTACCTGGTCTTGGTGAAACGACTTCTAGCACTACACTGGCAGAATCCTTTACACTCTACATGTGAGGCTTGGCAGAAGGACCTTGTCAAATGGTCTATTGCAGAATATTATATACTCAGAGAAAGAATGGGATGGATAATATTAAGTATTTCAACTCTACATGGGACAATTTTCTTTGGCTCCCATGATTCATATATGCTTGATCCTGAGACTATTATTTTCCATGGTATGAGCTGATGGTAATGTTTGACATGCAATCACTTTTTACTTTATTGTATTTGTAGGTTTAATGATACTCTTCGTATATTGGCTACATTTGATTTCACGTCACCTTATTTGTTTAGAGTGCTTTCATTATTGTTGCTAGATATTAATTGTTATAAAATGTTGAAAACAAAAAGAAAGATATTTTTAAAAAGAATTCAGATTCCTAGAGTATGCCATGCTGCTTCAAAAGCATCACCACACTGTTCCGCAGCTTTGGCATACCATTCAATCCAATGACTAACGTGAAAGAAGATTTCACGACAATCATCCCTTCTGGCCTGAATAATGATCTGGAAGTGTGTGTCAACATCTGAACCCACCACTTTCAGCAAAACCTTGCCAACATCACATTCACAGGAAAGGGAAATATGTAGTCACATCACAGTTGCAGGATACATTCCTCCCATCCCCACATCCACCACTGCTCCCACCCACACTCATGTTGACTTTGCCACCCATCCAAGAAGTACCACTATAAAAGATATCTTCATGCTGGCTGTGCCATATTGTGGCAGTATTCTAAAGTGAGAACGCAGGCATGTTATCTTAGCCTACAGTATGGCTCTGCTTGTGCATGCTGCCTGTGTGTATGCAGCCTGTGTCCAGTATCCCCACATAACAACTCAATCATGATTGCTTTGCGCATACGGCCAGTAATGCCAGTCTAAGAAAACATGTTGGATGTGCCAACATATATCATTTCCCCTGTCCAATCACACATTTATGTTCATTTTGCCCACAATGTGAACAATGTCTCTTTAAGAAAATTGTCATTAATTGTCATTGCTGCCTGCATCTATATGTGCCAGTATCTGAATCTAAGTGCATCCTCTTGTTTGCTCTGTCCATAATGGCAGTAATTCTACTTTGTCATAAATTACCTATAATTTGAACAGTCACGATATGCCTGAAACATTCCTATTGAATTTGACAGATGCATTTCACATATGTGCATTCTGAACTATTGGCTTTGACATGTTCCCTTTTCAAGCACAAGTGAATAATTACAGAGCATTATTAAACCCCTTCAGTTTGCATTATACCATTGCAATTGATAAGAGAGGGAACTGTCAAAGCCACAAAAAAAGTTTAGTATGAAAAAAAGCACAAGATGTAGATGCATAAGATAAAAGCCTCATTGCTAACATGTCCTGTTTACAAATCGGTTTTCAAAGCAAATTACTGTCTTCAGATATATTGCTCTCACAGTTCTCTTCGTGGTTTCTACTCCCTGCCAAGCACTGTCTTCACATATATTGCTCTAACAGTTCTCTTTATTGTTCCTCTTATGTGATAGTCCTGGGTCACCTTCCCTCTAAGTGCTGCCACCAAGAAGGGGACCTCATTACGAGTTTGCCGGTCCAGAAATAAGGGTTCTGGTAGCATTGTACCGGCACCATTTCCAGACAGGCAAACTCTGAGTCCGGAAACAAACTCCCAGCAGGCCTGACCTGCCAGGAATTCAGACCCCTACCGGCAGACGTCTCACTGAAGCACTGGCACCGTTACTAACGCTGCCGGTGCCTCAGTGTCCCCATTCCTGTGGAGTCCTCTGGGACAGTTCTGGTTCTCTCAGTTCCTTTAAGTGGTGGGGGAATATCTCCCTTCGCCAATCTTCCTTATGTTTCTGGTGCAGATCATCAACTGATGGGGGATTTCTCCCTTCCCCAGCCTTCTTCAGGTTTGCAACACAATTCAACAATTGGTGGTAAAATATCTCTGTTCTCCAATTGGCCTTTCTCATGCTTCTTCTCTGTCTCTGGGGTCCCCAATCCTTGGATTAGAAAGCCTGTTTTGTTTTCACCAGGCACTATGACAAAGAGGAGTTTGGATACGTCTCCAAACTGTGGTGGGTCGCAGACCCTGTTTCCCTTATTACCATATCTTGGTAAACTGTTCTCTGATTGTGTAGGGGCTTTCTTATTCCCCCACTTTTCATTTGTTATGTTTTTTAGGATTCCCTTCACCCTGTGGGGATCCCCAACCACAGGCTCAGCCACCCAGTTACCTCCAGCGTCTTGGCTGCGGCCCTCTGGTTCATTGTAGGCTTCCATGTGTTCCTTTTTTTTTGTCGGTGCTCTGGCCTTCTTGTCGGCTTGCAGCAATGCCTCTGCAGCTCCAGATCCACTTCCGTGTCCCCCTCTTTGCCAGACCACATGTTCCAGTTGGGCTGCACTGCTCGTACTTCCCACAGCCAGCCTCTTGGTTTGTTTAGGGGTTTCAGTGGAGACCGTCCCATGCCTGGGTCTGCTCTTGCTGGCATTCTCTGCGAGCCTAGGTCCCTCTCGCTATTCCTGTCCGGAGCATCTGACAATCGGTTCAGTCCATTGTCAGTCTTTATGCTACTAACCTGTAAGCTCTGTGACTGAAAAGTAGACCGTTCAGATAAATTACTCTGAGTGATCTGCGTGGCTCTGCGCATCTTCCTTGTCACAATTTCTTGTTTCAGATCTTCATTGTTTTCACCCCTATCCTTCCTCAGCTCAGTCTTTCCTACTTCTTGCATACTACAGAAGTGTATAGGACAGGAGTGTAGGTGTGACGAGAGTGGGGTTAAAGGAGAGGTGGGGGTATAAGGTGGATACTGCGTTCTCCCACTACAGTCGTCACTGGTCCCTTAGGGGGTTTCCCCTCCCATAAGATCCACCCAATGAGTACCACTCCCAGGGAGACTATCGGGTAGCGGTTGCACCTCCCTGGCCTCATGGGAAGGAGCTCCCCCTACAGAGGCAGTGAAAACAGCCTGGGATTCATCACAACACTCTAGAGCAGGGGCAGAGCCAGACTCAGAACTTAGGTGGCGCTGGATGGCAGTTTTGCAAGCTGTTAGTGAGCGGGCCATTGAACCCAATGTGCTGTTGACCCCCGCACCAATGCATTTGAGCCCAAGAGGGTGAATAGTTATAACAACTTCCTTTGGCCCGTCAGACGCATCTTTCTCCACAATTCAGAGGCTATTTAGTTTAACAATGAGGCTAATCATTGGAGGTGTGGGCCATTTACAAGCTGAGCCCATCAGTTAATCCTTCAGATACATCATAGGGCAGGGTCTTCAATCTTTTGTATGCCAGCACCCACCCACCCACCCTTGAAGAAACATTTTTACAGGTGCCCCCCCACATCTATCCCTGGTCATGGAGTTAGCTGCAATGTGAAAAGGGAGGTACGTGGGTAACGGCATGCCTGGCAGACCCTTTCACCCACTCTAACACATACTACTAAATTTATTGAGCATTGAAGGGGAGGCCACCCTTGGATGCTTTTTATGGATATCCTATTGAGGTCAAGATGACATTTGGCTTGCTAGGAGGGTGAAAATGCATACCAAGGAGGAAAACACCCCGAGAATTGAATAGCATGCTTCTGTGGCAGGAGGACTGAAGAGGTGTTGAGGCTAGCTCTTCGTACCAATTATCTATGATAGTTTCATTGCAGGTGGATAGGAGGGAGAATATATTTCAAATTTAAAAGATCCGCAAACTGATCACTGAAGGTGGAATGTACACAGTATGGAACAGGCTAGCTCAGAACAAATGTCTTTTTCATTTTGGGTTCTTAATTTACACTGCCTTCATTTGTTCCTCATCTCTCACTTTCCCCTGATCTCCCTCCACTATCTCTAAATTCTTCATACTCCCTCCTCTGTTCCTTTTATCCCTCCCATGTTCTGTTGCCCTTCCCTCTCTCCCTAAACCAGACATCCTGTTTGTACTCTTTCACACTCCTTCTTATCTTCTCACTTTCCCTCTATCATTCTTGTTCAATTTTCTCCTTCATTCCCTTACTATATAATGTCCTTTGTCGCTACTTCCTGTTCCTTCTGTAGAACCTCTTTTCCTCCCATCCTGACAACATTTATTTTAGTTTGTTCCCTTATACCTACTATTCTCTTTGATCTCCCTCTCATGCAGTCTCCTAGTTATCCCTCGCTTCCATTCTGTCTCTTGACTCACTCTTTCTTTGGTTTAGTCGCTTGGATAGTCCTCCCTCACATTCTCTTTCTTACCTTTTCTCATGTTCTTTCTCTTTCACTCCCCCCATTCTGTCTCTCCTTTCTCCTCCTTTTGGTCTGCTCTATTTTCACCTCCAATTGTGTATGTTGTCTCTTTTACTCCCCTTCTACAGAGCATTGAAATTGCCCCATGTCATCCATGAGAAGTTCACCCAGTCCTGGTGTTTCTTTCCCACCATCCACACCGTGCATCTGCCACCTGCAGCTGCCGACACCAAGGCAGAGCATTGGTCACGAAATGGACCATATCTAATTAGATACTAACAATTTTGACGGAGAGCCAGCACTCCGTTTTGGCCATGGATGCAGCATCTACAAGTGGCCTGCCATATGTGTACAGGAACCAGCCTTTTTGAAATGTTGTGGTCAGGACAACTTGTCATTTTCCTATGTTTGCGACAACCAGCCCTGTATCTAACCTCTTTTTCTACAATCTGAAAAATAATAATCGTATCAACAGCACTATTACTGATTTTGTTTTTCTTTTAACTTGAGAAAGCCCAGACAGGAGAAATTGATGGCCATACAGTTGGCAGTTCTTCTGCTTTCTGTTAATAATAGTAGTCACCATGTGAATTATGTGGAGTTATCCTCATAATAGCAATTGATGATCTGTCACTTACTAACACTTTCACTCAAAGAAGACCTGAGGGTATATGTAAATTGAAACAAGTCGTATCTGTTTATGATGTTAATAAACTTAGCAAAACATGTTAAACACAATATAACATGAGTATGGATGAAGCCCTAGGGTGAATTCATTTTCAGGTATATCCTTCCCAGCAAGATCTAAAGTGCCAGTACGCAAAGAATAAAGCCTGGACTGGATGACCCATTTATATTCCACATGGCCAAATTCTATAGCTCTGTGTCTTTCTCCCTCCCTTTCTAGCTAGCTATCCATCCTGCTACATACCTCTTTAACTTTCTCTTTCCCTTCCCCCTCTATCTTCCCCTCCCCCTCACTCATTCATTCAATCTCTTCCTTCCCTCACACTCATTTTCTTGCCTTGTGCTTGTTCTTACTCATCGTTCTTAATTTCCCACATTTTCAGTTTCAAGCCCCGCCCACCTGGTGCCTTCCTTCACCATCACCGTCTTGTGGCCAATGCTGGATTTGACTTTTATGGACTTCATTCACGGTGCATCACTCTTTCTCAACTCTCATGCTGGACTTCCTTTGCATCTTGTACTCATGGTGGCCCTGAATCATGCTGTTCCCATCTTCATCTTGTATCCTGGCTTGCAACATTATGTGTTACTACTGACGTCTGCAATTGTATTCGCTCTCCACTCTTGCTTCTCCACTCTTTTTGACTGCTTAATCTCTTTTCTCTCCTCCTTTCCCTTCTCCCTTTTCCTTTCTCCTCCCCTTACTTTCTTCTATGCACTTACTCTATTAGAATTGTCCTTGGACCTAGTATGATAGCAACCTCGTCTGTTTCCTCCACCCTCCCATTACTGTTTTTTTCCTCCCCACCACCCCTCCAGCACTGAAATGTCATCAGGCCTAGTATGATAGTCGCTTGTTTGTTCCTCCCCTCCCTTTCTGCACCCCTCTCCCTCACCTTTTGTTTTTCTCTGGCTCTAACAGAAATGTCGTCAGGCCGTTTACGGTAGTCGCCTGTCTGTTTCCATTTCCTTCCCACTCTCCCCCTCCCTTCCTTATCTATGTTTTAGCTCTTGCACTATCTGAAATGTCGTCAGGCAGAGTATGATAGTTATTTTCACATCCTTACTGTTCATGGCCTATAAGAATGTGGTTGTTTGTTTGTTTGTTCCCTCCCTTGCCTTGAAGCGCTTTGAAACACATTGTGTATAGGCGATATATAAATAAACAATCATATCATATCATATCTGTCTCTCCCTGTGTGCCTCTCTCTTTGCCTCTCTCATTCCTTTCATAGACTGGCTCTCTGTAGCCTTTGACCATACATCCTGTCCCTTTCCCTTTGTCTCGATCTTTCTCACCCCTGCCATTCGCCCCTCAGATGTATGTGGCTGTCACCCTTCACCTTTTTGCTTCTGTATCTCCCTTCAGCTCTGTATGTGCTACTGATTCATATAAGGTGCCTCTGTCCCTTCACTTTTATCCTACTCTGCTCTTTCATGTCCTCCCACCCCCTTTCCAGTTTGTTTTCTCTCACTCTTATTATTTTTTTATTGTTTTCTGTGTAACAGCCACAGTTGCCGCAGTGTGTCCCTTTCAGGAGGCTCTGGTGTCTTCAATAACCGAAAAAAACACAGCCTGAAACCTCCTTTCAGGCTGTGCTTATTTCCATTATTGTGCCCATTCGCTGGAGGTAACATGCACGGAGTCTCAGTTGAAATGAAGATACGCCTAAATGGTTTAGGTGGTGCTTCACGCTGTGGGATTCCTGCCCCCCTGAGAAGGTGCCAGACCCCCACACAGGAGGGACCACCATACTTTGAAGACCACTGGGGGTTTATTGATATTGTCCCGGCAGGCTTCTGTCCAATGCCACTGCGTCTGTTGCTGCTGGGCTATCACATTAATGGTTGTTAAAATACGCAGAGGTGAGAAATTTGACAGGTTCTTGCCATCGGAGCTGGCTGGGCATCACTTCAGAGTGACGCCTTCTGCCTCAAAGTGGGAAGGCTTCAGCCACCCCAAGCCCAACGATGGCACCACCCACGCTCTAGAGGTAGACCCAGGGCAATATTGCTGTCCAATAGTAAGCATATCAAGAGTTAAAGGATATTCGTTTCTCTTGCACTAAAGTGCAGAGACACAACTTTTCCCAGAATATTACGTAGGTACAGCACTATTCTCTGTTGCAAACCCCACTACACTCCTAGGTGGGTATTTAGACCACCTTCGGGGTGACGGTCAGACTTTGGCATGCCGGGTATGATGAAAAACATGATTCTCTCTAAGAAAACAGGTCCAGCTGCAACAATATATGCTATTTCTCCACGAAGTTACACAACTTTGCTTGCTATGCCCATAATGCCAGAATCCCTCTATACATGAGCATGCCCACGTTGGCTGGGTCCCTTTATGCCATTAGCTCCACATAAGAACAGTGTAACAGATGGCCTTAAAAATACCAGTCCTCCAGAAGATGGTTCAATGGATTTTATTTTATAAATGCCAAATGAGGCTGCAGTTTGATGGTATGCAAGGTCAATATGCTGGATTGGGCTTTTATGGACTTCATTTATTCACGGTGCGTCACTCTTTCTCAATTCTCATGCTGGACTTCCTTTGCATCTTGTACTCATGGTGGCCCTGAATCACGCTGTTCCCATCTTCATCTTGTATTCTGGCTTGCAACATTATGTGTTACTACTGACTTCTGCAATTGTATTTGCTCTCCACTCTTTCTTCTCCACTCTGTTGACTGCTTTCTCTCTGTTCTCTCCTCCTTTCCCTTCTCCTTTCCTATATCCTCCCCTTACTTTCTTCTGTTCACTTACTCTATCAGAATTGTCCCTGGACCTAATATGATAGTAACCACGTCTGTTTCTCCACCCTCCCATTACTGTTTTTTTCCTCCCCACCCCACCTCCAGCACTATCTGAAGTGGCTTCATGCCTAGTATGATAGTCACTTGTTTTCTTCCTCCCCTCCCTTTCTGCACCCCTCTTCCTCACCTTTTGTTTTGTCTGGCTCTACCAGAAATGTTTTCAGGCCTAGTACGGTAGTCGACTGTCTGTTTCCATTTCATTCCCACTCTCCCCTTCCCTTCCTTATCTATGTCTTAGCTCTTGCACTATCTGAAATGTCGTCAGGCCGAGTACGATAGTTAATTTCACATCCTTACTGTTCATGGTCTGTAAGAATGTCATTGTATTTTCCCTTGTTCCCTCCCTTGCCTTGAAGCTCTTTGAAACACATTGTGTATAGGTGCTATATAAATAAACTATCATATCATATCATATCAATAAGACACATTAAAGGTGTTTCGTGTATCCTGTGTATCCTCCATTTCCCATACTTCCCTATACCCTTGGTTGGTAACTAGCGCATGGTAAACACTACTGTCTGGGATGCTGACTGCTGTGATGGCCTAAAGGGCTCATCATTCTCTATCTCACTCCGCCCAGGGTTCTTTTAGGTGGAACCCATACTAATATCTCCATGGGGATTTCTGGTTCTCATAATGGGATGTGGTGCTTTCTCAACTGCTCATTTACACAGGGCCTCCCTCTTTCATGCCCCTGTGTTCCTGTCCCTGATATTCTTCCCTTCTCTTCACCTCCTTGTCCTAGTTTACTCCCTCCTCCCACTATATGCTCTCTCTCTGTCTCTCTCTGTCTCTCTGTGTCTCTCTCTCTCTCTCTCTCTCTCTCTCTCTCTCTCTCTCTCTCTCTCTCTCTCTCTCTCTCTCTGTCCCTCTGATGTTCATACAACTTCCACTTAATCTTTGTCGTCTCGCTCTAGCTCTCTCCCTCTGGTCATATCTGTCTACTATTCACCACTCTCCTCTCCTATATACTCTCTTCTTACCTCTACTCTACACTCACTCACCACTTCTCTCTCTTCTTCCGACTCCACTCTACTGTTCCCTCTCCTCCCCTCTTCTCCTCCCCTCTTCTCCTCCCGCTTTCATTGACTCTCTCATCCACATTCCTCACACACGTATCCTCCTACTCTTTCACTAAATCTCACATCTCTCACTCACCATACATGCACTCTCACACTCAAGTACCACTTTCTCTCACTTCCAATAACTCAGTTTAACAAAGTCTCTTTCAGTCTCCTCCACGCTCTTCTCCACCATTCTTGCTCCACCTGATCTTTTGGTGCACCTCTTTTCCATCTGACCTCCCCCGAAAAACCCACACTCCCTTGTTCCATTTGCTCCCTTTTATAGTGCCCTTCTGGTGGTTTGGCCTCCTCCACACTCTTCCATTGGCTAGAGTGCTCACCTTATTCCTGGGGCCAATTTCTAATTGGCTTTTCCCGAAAAAGCCCGGTTACATAGATGTGAGGCTATAAAATGTAGATCGTTCAAACCCTGCATCATTTCGCAGTGCGGGTTCAACAGCGTTTCGTGATGCGACTCAGTGTAGTAATTGTTGAACACAGGGCTCATATTCTGCTGCAGTGACGCTTCTTTTTGTCGGTGCGTAATAATTGATGTTCTGCCGGCTTTGGGTTTCTTGACACATCTCTGTCTCTCATGGGTCGAGTGTTCCATCTTTCACCACAAAGTTTCTGGGCTTTGTTTTTATAAGAAGGAAAAGTGAGAGCACTGGCCAGCATGTTGTGAGGCAGGCATTGGATGAATGGCATTTGTACTATACATTTGTAAAAAGGCACATAAA
This sequence comes from Ambystoma mexicanum, assembly GCF_040938575.1. Lineage (NCBI taxonomy): Eukaryota > Metazoa > Chordata > Amphibia > Caudata > Ambystomatidae > Ambystoma > Ambystoma mexicanum. The sequence continues at coordinate 746,902,461 of NC_090928.1, forward strand.
GGGGGGCCAAGAGTGAGGCCATCCCAACTCCTTCACACTACCACTGAGGCAGAGCTGTCTGTGGCAAACAACCTGGTAGGGCTCCTGACCCAGGTTGAGAGGGGACCCTGTGCCCACCTTGACAATATCCACCCGGTATAGCAAAATAACAATACACTCACAGTTATATCGCCCTGGATGCTGATAAAGTCAGCCTAACAAAACATGCGCATGCTGGCTGTGTAGATATATGCCAGTATTCCCACGTAAGGACACACTCATGTTTGATCTGCCTACAATGGCAGCAATGCACTGTCAGAAAACATGGCCATGCTGGCTGGGCCAATATTAGCCAGTATCCCACAGAAGAAACACCTTCCTGCTTAGCAATTTAAATAATTTTCACAATGCTGCTGTCCCCAATATGTGTCTTTATTGTCACTTTACTTCACATTTATAACAATAGCGCCACCAATATATCTCTGCACTGCCACTGGAAATCACACGCTGGTGCCCTGAACATGCTTCAGGTTATGGTACTAACCTTCTATACAGCGCGAATCGCCACCATCGTAGTTTCAAAGGACACAATCCTTGTCTGAAGGGTATTGTGCCTGTGCCCCGGGTAACCAGTCCTTAGTCTGCTGGGAAGAATAGCATGAACAAGGGCAAGGTAAGATGGAGGAACATCGGGATGGGAGTTTTTCAAAAGCAGGAAGGGAGTAAGACAGGGACAAATGCTTGTGTTGTATGGATGTGTCTTCGTCCATTATATATGGACTATGCTCTAGAGAGAGGCAACACTGAGGAGTAAATGTTGAGCTTATATACGCTCTCGGATTCCAAGGTGGTTTTGGAGTATTCTAAGATAGTGATTGAGTTGCGTTTGGTGAGATAGAGATTGAGTATTGTTGGGTGTCTTAAGGACTTGAGAGCATGCTCAGGCCATCCTGATAAATATGTAGAATGAAAATACAATACCTGTTTATAATTATAGTGCATGCAAAGGAGGTGTATGCTGAAATCACTAAGTACATATTGGACACTGGGCTTGGTACTTGTTTCATTATTCACAACATTCAGCCTACCATTAAAGCGTATGTAACCAATAACCCCTTGTACATGTATCAGCTCTGCTTCTCTTCCCTTGTATGACATAGCTGTGGCCTGGTGATTATGGCGCCATCACAGAGTCCTGGAGTCTTCTCCATATTTCAATTGGGTAGAGTTGTCATGGTTGAAGCCCCACAAGTGGCTCTCCCATGCCCTTAGATGAAATATCGATGAGCTGGAGGCAGGCTTCTGTTCCGAGCTCCTACAGCATCTCAGAGGTGAGCTGTATTGTTCACTCATGAAAGTGACAGCTGCCTGCCATTTCTTCCTCAGCTCCCTCCAGAGGAAAGTAAAATGAAGGCATTATTATAAATATTTAAACACTCCCCAACCAGCTCATTCTTGTTAAAAGCCAAAAGATGGCAGTGTTTTGCTTTTGAACCCGTTCTGCTCCGGCATAGCATTACACAAGATATATAAAGGTTTTTGGTGGTTGGCAGCACTCCTCTCTAAGCTTAATTTAAAACAAATCTATTGGATTAAATCAAATGCCAAGCCTTGCTCGAGGAAAATGTCATTTGATTTGATTTGCTAACCCACAGTGCACGTCCCATCTGGTATTGAACGTAAGGTGAACTTCCACTGATGGCTATTGGGGGCTGTGAAGGGTCAGAAATGAGAAGCGGACACACAGTTGTAATGTTTTCAACATCAGGAATCTCTATTAAAATAAACGGGTTAGATAAAGACATTTGTGTCCCTATCCTAAAGAGAGTTTGCCTACCTAGGAAACTAAAACTAAAGATCAATCTGTTTCTTGTCATAAAAATTATACTATCCGTCCTTGTGTCCAAAAGATATGTGGCCCTCGCACTTATCAATGAACAATTAAAGGTCTGTGGTAAATGTTTCTGTTTGGAATAAGTAAAAATGTGCAAAAATCAAATAAGAAAATCCAGCAAAGAGTCTTTATGTCTGGCCCTGGTTTCCCTTCCCCAGGATTATTGCAGGCGAGTAGCAAACAATGAGTCTTTGGAAATAGATGAAATCTCTCCTTCTCAATAATATTTTATTTTATTAGTCTTTGAAGAGCAAATGTACTGTCTCGTTCTTAATGCTTTGTTCAGGATAGCAATAACTATATTTTCCAATACAGTTTGAAATCTCCTGCAAGGTATCTCTTATATAAAGTCTTTTCTTTACACAGGGTATTAGAGGGTTTACCTGGTATACTCCCTTGCCAGTAATCCTACCTTTTGGGTCACACAGATCCTCTGGTGTACTCCCCTGCCAGATATCTTTCCCCAGAAAAACCAATTGCCTGATGGTTTCCCAAAAAGGTTTCTCTTACAATGTTTTTTTTCCCCTTCTGGTTTTTGTAGATCCCCAGTATACTCCCGTGCCAGGTACTGTTTCACAAAAGGACCAACTGCCTGATGGCCTCTTTCACCAGAACTTCCTACAATGTCAAGAAATATTCTCTCAACATTCTGGGTCTCACAGATCCTCTGGTATACTCTCTTGGCAGACATCTTTGTCCCAAAAAGTATTGACTGACTGATGGTTTCTTTCACCAGGACTTCACACAATGTTCTCCTTATTAGTATAACACAGTTGTACTGCCATACTGTTCATACACCTTTAGCTTCAGGTACTACTAGTTCAAACTGCCCTCATATTGACATCTCATATTTGGGGATTGGCTTTCTTCATTAGTACGCTTTTGCTTGTGGCAATGCTTGTTCAACTTTCGCCAAATTGACTTCTCAGACAAGGGGACTTGTGCAAAACTTGACTTTCAACTTCTTCTTTAATGTTTGTTTCTTGTGAATACTCTTTTTGCTTGTGGCAATGCTTGTTCCAACTTTTCCCAAATTGACCTCTCAGATAAGGGTACTTGTAAGAGACTTGCCTTTCAATTTTACTTGGTCGGTATTCAAATGATTTATTTAATTGTCCAAATGCATGTACGCATGGCCCGGTGTCTTCATTGCTCAATGGCAGACTCACCAGTGTCTTCTGGTGTCTCAGGACCGTGGCATGCTGCTGCGGTGAAGCTGTGGCAAAGCTTCTCAAGCTCCGCTGACCCTCACTTGGCTCCAGCATCAGTTTCGCTCTAGTGGGCTGTTGCGACTGCAAGGATTCCGCTGGACCGTGCTCCCAACTGCCTCGCCATGGCTGCTGACCCTCTGGTGGTCCCTTTGGAGCAACGGGAGTACTTTTCTCGGTCTTCCTTCCTCCCAGGTAGGTGTGCCTGCAAGCGAAGGCTTGTAGGTTTCTGCCTTACCCAGAACGGCTCACCTCCTCCCATTTACTTCTGCCGCCATTAACATTTCCGGCTATGCTTGCACTGCAGGTTCCTTCTCCCTTTCTAAATGGGTACTCTCCATTTAATTTAAAGTTCATATACACAGCTGATCTTTGTTAGGACAGCCAGATTGCGCATCCAGCTTGATGTTCCTTTCATTCCTTATCAACTCCTTCTTCATCTTCCTCATCCAGTACTTGAGGCTTTATGAAACTTGAAGTTCATTGGTATTTAACTTTTCAAAGCTGTTTTGTTTTGAGTCTTTACAAAAATAAAAGCCATCAAAAACAGGAGTTGTTTTATGTATGTATGAGGTGTGAATGGTGTCTTTGAAAGAGAGCAACACCACGTCTCTCCTGGTGGAGTCACCCCAGCTCCCCGACAGTCATCTCCTGCCATGTGACCCTCCCTCTGAATACCACCCGCAGGGTCATGATCATTATAGCGGCTGCCTACCCCTGGCCACATGGAAGGGACTTTAGGCTGGAGATCAGTAATGGCTCCACATGATTCATCACATAACCTTCCCCTTCTCACGCCAGGGTCATTGGTCTGATGAGAACGAATAGTCTCCCTACCACCCCCTTACAAGGAAGAGGTTTCGGATTTTGAGTTTCCCAATCCCAAACAGAGTCTGTTGATGAGATTCCTTCTCTTTCCCATGAATGAATTGGGGAATATGGAAGGGAGGTTTTATTAGCATTCCTTTAGAGTCTTCCGAAATTGGGAAAGTCTGTACCAATAATGGTTTGTTCAGGTAACCCTGAAATGGTGACTGCATGTATCTTAGTGGCCTCTCCTTGAACCTTAATAGTAACTGGGGTCATATAATAGATTTCTTCATCCCCATGTACACAGGTAGTGTCAATTGGGGTTCCCTTTTCCTGATCTTTAGAAGATATTAGATTAGATCTTATAGCTGTTTGTTTACTTCCAAAATCAATTAAAGCTCTGACTGGGATACCATTAACTATTGCAGAATCATGCGTTTTAAAAGTATTACTAGTTAGAAATAAATTACTAGTAACTTCTACATCTTCCTAATCCAACTCGTCGTCCTCCCAATCCTGTCCCATCATATAGCCATTGGCTCTTCCTTTTTGTTGCAAGGGCAATGTCGGGATAAGTGCCCAGAAAGACCACATTAAAAACATACCAAGGGGATAGTCCTTTGTATTTGTCCCTCTTCAGTCCTTATCTCACTTATTTCTTTAACTATTCCAGATCTTCTTTCCCCCCTTCAATGATTCTTTCATCACAGTTTTGTATGAGCTGTCTTGGTCTGTCTCTTTATTTATCAAAGAAGGAATGCAAGGAAACCCTTTTGTATCTCTATGAAGTACTTCTACTTTATGAAGGTTTCGAACATGGCAATTAGCTTTTGCAAAACTTTGAGTTGTTTCAGCAACTAAAGTTAGAGTAGGTTTATTCAGCTGTAGAACAGCTTTTTGTAAATAAGGTGGAACAGATTTTGCAAATTGTTCTATGGTTAAGATCTCCAATGCCTCGGGTAGGGATTTCTTCCCCTACCATAGAGACAGAGTATGCTGTATTCTAGCTGATAACTCTACTGGTGTTCCATCTGTATTTAACTTAATACTCTGAAGTTTGTGTTTGTACACATTTTCTTTTTGACCTACGTTCTTTAACAGCCCTTATTTGATTTAATAAAAAGGTGTTGTTCCTGCAGGGTTTGATAAAAGATAAGAATTCTGAATTTCCCCTTTCAGTAAGGTAGCTCGGTAACACATTTTTAATTCATTATCCCACCGAAATTGCTGGGCTAACCACTCAAAGTTAAGAAAGAAATTCCCTAGGTCCTCTCCTTCTCTATAGAGTTGTAATATCCTGTGTGGTAATATAGGTCTATGTGAGGCTGCAATCATTCTATCCAGTCCTGCTTAGAATCTAGTTTCTTCTTGAATCTGATGTGATGGCCAGTCAATTGGGCTACTAGCCCCCCAAGTGTTGCCATCTCGCTATTTGTTGCAGAATACCTTTTCTAATAGAAAAAGGGATTCTGTTCGAACAAGACTATATCAAGACCACTAGCTGGATGATTCAAGAAGGAAAATACTTCTCCTTCTATCTCAAGAGAAGAGTCTACTTCTATAGGTTCTGTAAAACTAGAAATGCTATGCTATGTAAATAAAACAGAAAAGGATCACAGAGACACAGGAATCAGATTATTGCAATCAACAGAATACATCTTTATTCATGCATTACAACATATCACTAATCACTAACAAGCAGGGCACTCTCTAGCAATGAGTGCACTTAGCAAACCCCACCCCTTCCAACATTAGCTCTACCCCCACACAGCCAGCCTCCAAGACTAAGGCTGTCAGACTGCCTCCCCTCCCTCTCAGCCAACTGTGAGACAGCCTCCATCCTTCTAGCGAACTAACTCTAGCTACAGAACAGAACAGCAATCTACTGTTATACAGAACAATGACGCAGTCATTGTGCATTTGCGTGCATAGAAAACATTCTATGGATACGGACGTGCATACATAATTTCAGCATAGCATAATCATGTTATGTACTAGTTCACAGTGACATGTTCTCTTCTACATTCTATTCTAAGAACAGAACAGTAAGCTATTGTGTAACATTCCTGTCATTTTGCATCGAGACAGTCTCATTCAGAACGAAAACAAGCATTTCTCTGCAGCCAGCAAGGTTGTTTCTCTAACAGTCTGCCAAGAGTCATTTTAATATGGAAAATTGCTTCCACTGTGTATGGCTATGAACACAATTCTCTATCCGTGCTCAGCATGAGCCAGATTCATGATGGTCAAACTCACACAAGCAATAGTACCTAGAAACACACTACAATGTGCATTCTACAAAATAACACGCTAAATATTTCTGCATAGATTTCAGCAAATATCAATCTATGATCAAAACAAACTATAATGCTTAAACATGGTTTATGCTAAATGGATGCATGTATGAATGAATGGATACATGGATTAGCTCATGCTAAAATATCATAGATAAATGCAGACTGACAGTTCCTCTATCTTCAATAAAGAAATACACCTTAATTATTCTTGTTTTGCAAGGTTCATTTCTGATTTCATCACTAACCTTAATTTGCTATGCCATTTAATATTATAATCTGATACCTTAGCGGTATCCAACAGAAGTTGACTGTGAAAACATTTTTTTTGATTATGTATGACAAAAACAAATCTAGTTAGAATCTTTTGTGTAATTCTCCGGATAGTGTTGTAGCGAAGATACTGCGTTCCATATTGGGAGTTCCCCAAGTTGTCCCGGTTAAAGCTTTACATAGTGAACTGGGTCTTTCTTCTATTAGGTCTCTTTGGATGACACAGATATGTCATCTATATTATACAATTATTTTAGCTACTCACAAGACTAATAGCATGAACAGCTATCTGGCAGAGCAATACCCCAATAAAAGTAAACATGTGTTTTTAATACAAGTAAAGAACACTGTTCAGTTGCATGTTGCAAAATTGAACATTTTGATTGATGATTTAATTATCAACCCAAATAGGACAAACCTTTAAAAAAAGAAAACAAGTGTACTGGATATCTGTCTGAATGTTGATAATCGGGCAAAAATGTTAAATGTATGGGGAAAACAGTACACAAGGTTTAAGTCAGAAACTTCCTTGTACGTATCTTACAAAATGATGCCCTATCACAATGAGAAGATTCACCACATACCTTTGATTCAGCATTTTGCAGACTCTAGAGCACAGTGGAAGATGGGTTAAGATTCCCTGTGAAGACAGGCTGTGTCGCCTATGTAAGCTTGACAGTGAATATGCTCGACACATACTAACACAATGTATTACATTTAAAGAGGTATACATTAAAAGCTGTTTGAGTATAGTTACTAATATTGTACATATGGAAGATAATCAATTTTGGGGTGCAATATATAGTGCAGATTCCATCGTCGTAACAGCAGCAGCGTACTATGTATGGAAGAATGTATGTGGTATGATCCCTCATCTGGACATTTTTGCCTAGGATTGATTTAAAGTATTCTATGGATCACAGGTGTGGAATTGTACCTTTTTTAGATGATTTTTTTAGATAAAGACAGAGGTTGATTTTAGATATTAAATCGGGATTTTAATTGGTATACATTACTGGTATTAAATGACATTTTTAAAAAATATTGTTTTGACATAAATATGAAAATAACTTGGATTTTAAATTGAATTAATAAGTGTAAAGGTTTGTATTAACCATAAGCACAAATAAGAAAATTAAATTAAAAAAAAGAATAGTGTCATGAGGATTAATATCAATTACAAAAATCCTCCTCTAGCTTTTGAATGATTATTTTCATCTAAGTGGAAAGATGTTGCTTGCGGGTTCCTTGTTTGTATGAACCAGTTCAGCATCCCACCACTTACACCATACATGAGGGGTCATGAATGAGGGGCAGACACAAATCTTTAACATTTTCAACATCAGGCATCTTTATTAAAACAAAAGGGATGGATAAAGGCATTTCTGTCCCTATCCTAAAAAGCATTTCCCTAACTAGGAAATTAAAACTAAAGATCAGTCTGTATCTTGTTGTCAAAATTATACTATCCTTCCTTGTGGCCAAAATATATTTGACCCTCATACTTATAAATGAACAATTAAAGGTCTGTGGTAAACGTTTCTGTTTTGAATAAGTAAAAATGTGTAAAAATCAAATAAGAAAATCCAACAAAGATTCTTTATATCCGGTGCCTGGTTTCCCTTCCCCAGGATTAGTTCAGGTGACTAGCAAAGATGTTGCTTTCAAACAATGAGTCTTTGGAAATATATGAAACAGACTGGAGTAAACATAAGTTGCATCCTTACATGCGATTCATCACTGGCAAAAATGTAAACCCAACGGCGCATCCATGCAAAGAAAGGAAACAATTATGCACCTTTTGAGATCATTTGGCAAAATGCTCACACAATTGGAACTCCATTAACACTATTAGATCCCAAACCATCCATACATTTCCTCCTGATGAGCCAGTTCTCTATTTACTGGTGAAACACGTGTAGAGGACCAGGGTACAAAGGACATTTTTCTAAAAACACAAATCTGTACAAAGATGAACAGCATTTGAAATATATTTAAATAAACTTCAAAATTACTTTTTACTACAAAACAAGTGACTCTCTTTTTGAATATCAATCCAGTTTGGCACAATCTCATCTGTTCAAACTTGGCAATTTTTCTCTTAGTTTTATTTATTGTTTGAATGTGCAATCAATAAGTGCTTCAAGTATCAGTTTTCTTTGGTCATTTTGAGGTGAGGAACGTGACTTCTCAGATCTTTTTATGAGATTGCTTAGAACTATGCACCAGAATTTTGTTTGTAACATATTTTGTTTGTTTTATTGTCACTGCATTGACATTGCTAGATATAGTTTGAGGTTCATTTTCAGTGGTATTATTTTCTACTTATGTTTTTCTACTTATTTGCTTACTTTTCTTTTTGAAGCAGCAGCAATACTTTTGTTAGTGGTGACTGTTGTACTTTGCAAGAGCAGAGTTACTTGTTCTCTTGTTTGTACATTTTCTAATTAGTGGAAGGTGGGTACATAACTTTCACTTCTTTTTATCTGCTCAACCTTTTCTTAGTTTTCTACAGAGCTGTGTTTAGTAGTATAAAGGTGCAGAAGTCAGACTCTGACACAAGTGTGACATAGTTTTGGTTATAAACTTTTATTAACTGGTGAAAGGTTTGGAAAAATGACCTCTCTATCCCTAAAGCTCAGAGGGGATTACCTGCCTCACATAAATCTATGGAAAACATCACAATGTCAAATAAATAGTCTGTTACTGTTCTGTCCATAACTAATTCCAACCCTAACACTTAGCTCCTTTGCACATTAGGTTTAGTTATGTTCTTAACTAAAGAGGTGATAAACGCTCTTTCCCAACGAAAAGGTCCCAATGTCTCAAGTTACAAAAAAACAAAACAAATGTTCCTTTTCCACAGTGCGATATTCCAATGGCCGGGGGTTAGATCCTTTCCCCTGGATTCCTTCGTGTTCCATTTCACAAGCTAGTCTCTTTAGGTGGTTTGCTGAATCTTGCAGAATAACGCAACAGAAAATATATTTAGGCCAGTGGAAGTATTTTTCAGACACTGGCTACTTCTAGGCCTTCACAGGTTTTACCACAATTTTTAGTCAGCCAGGGAATTATTTTCCGCCTCCATGAAGTTTCCAAACTCCAATAATACACAACAAACGTTCCCAGACTTCCCATGAACACCTTTCCTTTGTTCACTATGGGTTTATGTCTGCTTCACTCACCTGCCAAACATACCCCAGGGAATTATCACTGACAGACTTTGCAAATCTCTTCTTTTTATCTCCTTGGATACCAGACCACTTTCCTTCTTGAATGATTTTCACTGTATTCTTAAACTTTCATGTGGGTGAGGGTCCCAGACTCGCAATGATGTATTGTACCAGCTTGATGTACTCTCTTGCCAAGCATACATTTCTTCCTTGACTTATTTTTGCTCTTGGGGTTCCAGACCCTCTTATTCTCTGGCTCTCATGTGGGTGCAGATCGCAATGTATTATCGCAACAGCTTGATTTACTCTCCTGCCAAGCATATATTCCTCTCTTGACTGTCTCTTTTGGGGCCCAGACCCTCTTATTCTTTGGCTCTGCTACGGGTACGGGTCCCAGACTTGCAATGCATTATCACAACAGTTTGTATTACTCTCCTGCCAACCATATGTTTCTTTCTTGACTCTCTCTTTTGATCTCAGGTGCCAAGACCCTCTTATTCTCTGGCTCTCAGGGTCCCAGACCCTCTCTTTCTGCTCTTCACACTTGTTCCCCAGCTTTCCAGGACCTCTAGCCCCTCTCGGTCTGTCAGTGTACCTTTGTGCTTGGTTTGCATATTCCTGCATCTTCCAAGCAGCGGGACGTCAGCCATAGACTTCGGTAGCGTTCAGGGGCCCTGGCTCATCAGTCGTGGCTCTCCTGACTTCTGTTCCTCTCTCGAGATGGATCTCCTTTGTGCTGCAGCTCCGTGATCCTAGACACCCAGAGGGTTGTTCAGGTAGTGAGCGGCCTAGTCTTCACGTCCTGAACTACATGCAGTCCTTCTCCCTCCTCCGTGCAGAGCGTTCTTCTCTCCCGTTCTGTGGTAGTTGCTTCGGCGTACCTGACAGTTCCTCTCAGTATGGTGGATCTCCCTCACCTGGTTTCCCTCCTCTATTTTGTGTTGCTCTGGACCAATCGGGTATGGGGAAAAACTGGACTGCTCACAACAGTTCCCTGGAGTGATCTTCATACTCCTAACCATCTTCTTCTTCCCAGTACTTGCCTTAACAATGTATGGAAGGCACATTTGATAATCTTGTTCCTTAGTAGTGTTCATTGTATTAGGTTGGCTGATTTTACATTAAAAGATATTGGCACAGTTGGAATGAGGGAAGGAGCGTTTGGCTTTGGCAAACAGGAAGGATGTGACAAAGCTGGCAAATACCACGTTCTCAGGGGATGGTTGTCCCAAATCCCACAAGGGGCTTCCTCTCCCATGCGATCCTCCCTCTTTGCACTATCACAGGGGGACTATTGATAATGCAAAATAATGTGATTTCAGTAATAGTATGAGGAAAGGGGAAATACAGCAAGGAATGCATTGCTGTTAGTGAAGTCACATGAGGGAGAGTGGTGTAAGGATAAAGATATAGATTACTGTTGGTACTGGGATGAGGAAGAAGGGTGTTGGAGTAATAATGTAGATTATAATTGTGAAATAGGATGTGGAAGACGAATTTATAGATAATGGTAACTGTGGACTAAAATATTTGTAGAGGAAGAGGTTGTAGACCTCTGGTCTAGTGGTATGCGGAAGAGGGATGTGGAGATAATGTACAATAATGTGATTTCAGTACTGGTATGAGGAAGGGGGAAATACAGCAATAAATGGAGTGTTTGTAAAGTCACCTGCAGGCCAGTGGTGTAAGCATACAGGTATAGATTAATGTTGGGTACAATTCAATTCTGAAAATAACACGAGGCAGAGAGATATATAGGTAATAGGAGGTGTGATAGAAATTATTTCTAGAGTGAGAGGTTGTATAACTGTGGGTGTTGGACGATGTTCTCTCTAAGCTGTGCACATGTGTGCTTGCCCAGCTTCCTTCTCGGTGCCGCTCAGAAGAATTTAACCAACGTACACTAACAATTTCCACCTATTCAAAAAGATTTAATAAGGCACAAGCTACAGCAGGTACCTTATGTTTGCTTTCTCTCAAAATGAAGCTAAATTATACTAACTATTCTTGATACTCTGGTCTATCCTTTTTACATTGCCCTACTATGCAAGCTTGACCTTAAAAACATAAAAACCCTAAAAATAGAATAAACCCACAAGAGGTTAAAAACTAATGTGAACAGGTGGCTCCATGAACAGAACATACAACATGACTCCTATACTTGACTCTACCACACGTATAACGTATGACTCGAACTGCACTCCAGGCCGCATTCAGGTATTACCAGACAACCTTGACTCTGCCTACCTTAGCTCTGAAAAAGGTTACCAGACTTAGGTACACGTCTTGTTTTATGTTTGTTATAATATGAATGACGTTCAAGCACAACACTTTCTGTTACTCATGGTGCCTTTGCAAAAACATTACCCAAACTATGTAACCTAAGTGTCAGTTCAAATATCGGATACTGGTGCAAGTAAGCATGCTACTAGGATGTGTAACCTCATCCAATGCTTCCTATTCTTTGTACATAGGTCACACAAGCACTTTGAAGCACCCACCCTTGCAAGTTAACACATTATAAAACTCAAATAATTTGCCCTAGAACGATTTTGAGTTGGCAAATGTCATGCCCAGTGTCTCCTACTTTAGCATTGCTAAAATTACCCTATAAGTGGAGAGCAACATTGCAATATCATTTACTTGACCTGCAACGGATAATTGGCATGGAGTCTGCCTGGTATAATTTTTATATAAAATCAGGGCAACATTAGCCAGCTAATTAGAATGCTTCTCACACAATCTGAAACCTTTACAAAGTTCCATGGGGATTATGGTAACTCACTGCTTTACAAAAATGGTTTCACTGAGTACTTGCATAATCCTACCCAACAAGTGAAGGTGCAGTATGTTGCAAATCATTTTGTATGTACTTCATAGTAATTGTGCGTATGCAGATTCATGACATTTTCTCAGACTGCACATAATATCAGCGTGAGGCTTTAAATAGAATTTTCTTGCAAAGTATTGTGGGTACTGTAAGGGTGCAGGAGTAAGGCTCGGACACAAGTGTGGCATTGTTACTGTTATAAACTTTTATTCATAGAAGTAAAAGGGTGGAGAAAAGCCTTTTCCATCCCCAAACTAAAAGAGCTGGCCCTGCCTCTGAGCAAACTAAGTAAAACTGTCAAAATGTTCAAATAAAAATAGTCTGTCACTGTGCTGTCCCAAAACCCTACTCCTGACCCTAAAAGTATTAACTAATGACTAACGTACAAGGACTCCAAAATCCAAAGTAAACTAGTAGTGACAACTCTTGCTACTTCAAAGTCTCAAGTGTTCAAAGGGAAAACAAATGTTCAGCTTCATAACAATCGATGTACCAGTAACCAAGGTTTGGCTTCTTTCCTCAAGTTTTTAACTGGTTACTCTCAGACCTTCATACGGGGGCGATTCCCAGACTCGCATAGCTGCATCACAAAACGTGGATTTATTCTCTTGGCAAACATGCACTTCCTTCTGGACAATATCGGTTTCTCGTAGTGTCCCAGACCCTCTTATTTGATCCTCATATGATTGAGGGTCCCAGACTCACAATGCGGCAAAACCACATCTTGGTTTCCTCTCCTGCCAAGTATGTGTGTCCCTTTCAAATATTTCAGTACACCTTGGGGTCCTACACCCTCTTGTGGTTTCATATTGGGGCGGGTCCAAGACTCATAATTTGTGGCTTCCACGGCTTGGTTCACTCACTTGCCAAGCATGTGGTTCTCTTTCTCTGGTTACTTATAGGGTCCCAGACCCTGTCCTGTTCTGTTTCTCATGGGGCTGCATGTCCTCGACTCGCGTGCTGTTTCAGGGTCTCCGACCCTTCTCAAGTGCTTCACACTCTTCTCCACAGGCTTTACCAGACCTCCACCCCTTCTCAGTATGCCTGAAAACCTTTTCTCTTTGTTCACATCTACCGCGGAATAGGGCTCTCTTGCGAAGCTCCAGTAGCTCTCAGAGGCTTGTCTTCGCTACTCGTTGCTTTGCTGCTTTTCGGTGTCCTTCTGTGAGCTGCTCTGTTCTGTGTTGCAACTCTCTGGTTCGGGGAACACTCAGGGTTTGCCTCTGGAACTTTCTTGCAGCGTCCCTTCTTCCTGGACTTCCAGTGCTGTACCATGGTCTTTCCTGCGTGGTGTCTCCCCCTACATTACCGGACTTTCAGATGCGGTTCTCATGACTGCTCGTTGGCTGCCAGCAGCTCTCAACTTTCCTCCTCAAAGGGTAGCTCTTCTCTGCTTCACCTGACAGGGATCTGAACTTCTGCACTCCCCTGTTGGGTTGTTCGCGACCAATCACATTTTTCAGAAGACTAGACTGTTCACTCCGGTTCTCTGGAGTGATCTGCATCCTCCTGCGTATCTTCTTCTTTACAGTATTGTTATAATCCTTATATGGAAAACCAATAGTGTCCCCTGGTATTTTAGTCAGACCTGAGATATTAGGTTGACTAACTGTACAACAAAGAATGTTGGCCCTATCTGAAGATAGGAAAGAGGGGTTCTTGAGATTGGGAAGCAATAATATTTGAGTTCCTTCCAATGCCACTGCTCTCCTGGTCACTGATTTGAAAAAAGATATCAGTGGAACGTTTTGGCTAACGGCAGGGGGTGGATCTGTTCATGGTTTCCCATTTTTGTACATTGCCCTGTTTCTAGGGAGTAAAATGGATGGTGTATATGCCTCTTAGCTTTAAGGCTGGTTTGAGTAAATGTTGTCACAACTCACAGAACATAATGTAGATAGTAAGCAGAGGCCCAAGAATTCTGATCATCATATCCCGTGGTGCAGTTATTCATCATCCTTACACAAATTATGAGAGGCATTTTCTCCTGGCCCTTGAATTACTCCATTAGAGTGACACATTTACTCCTATTGGCATGTTTTCTGACAAATTAATTTCAGTTGCAATCATTCAATTTACAAACATTGCATACTATCTGACTTTTTTGATAGCCGCATAAGTGATTGGCGATACTTCCAATAAACAGTTTTTTTCCAGTGGCATTAAACACTTTATTATCTCTGAGCAGTGTTGACACATGAATAGCCACAGCTAAACCTATTGTTTATCCTCAGCATGCAACGCTTCTTTTGTGCATACATGTTTTTGTCTCTGTGGAGGAGTACTTTTGGTAGTTACTATCATATATCTTGTCTTGGGCTGGTTGATAAGCTCTCCTTATAATCACATATAAAATATTTTGGTTTTTTAGCCTTTATGTTTGGAAAAAGAGTTGCAAGATGCTGCTTTTCCACTGATTTATAAAGAACAGAGGTGGTTGGGATGGGAAAGTTGCCTTCCAAACTCTTCAGAGACAATGGGCCTCATTACAACCTGCCAGTCCGGGACCGTGCAAAATCCGTGACGGCGGTAAAAATGTTTCCGTGTCCGCAAGGTTGCGGAAAAACCGTCCGATTACACGCTGTCGGTCGCGCGCACCACACGGACTCGGAAACGTTACCGCCGTCACGGAAAACCCCACGGAAATGGAAATAACGCAGCCACAAGTGGCGCAAAACCTGTGTCCGCCTCCGCCGCCACGGACACAGAACCGGAAATATCATGATCGCCAAAACAGGAAACAGAGAGGCGGCCATCATATAAAAGCACAATCCATTGCCATCCAGAGCCAGCACAAGCACAATCCTAACTCTGAGAAGCCAAAAGGGACCACCAGCATGTCTGTCAGGATTCCTGCTCAGAGGCAGCGCAAACAGCGCTTCAGCGAGGCTAAGCTAACCTTCTTGGTGGAGCACATTGTGGACAATGCGGAGATGCTGTTCAGCGCCGACCAACGGCGTGCCACACAGCAGCGGAGGAAGGAGGTGTGGGCCGAAGCTGCACGCAAGTGCACCGCTGTGGGCGTGACAGCGAGGAGCGCGAAGGACTGCCACAAGCGGTGGGACGACCTGAGGCTGAGGGTACGCAACCTCATTTCCACGCACCGCCAACGCAGCAGTGGGACAGGTGGAGGACCCCCTTCCCCACTGAGGCTGCAAGCATGGGAGGAGTGTTGCAGCAGCGTCCTCCACCTAGAGGGAATCCAGTGCCCAAACATGAATGCCACATGAAAATATGCAGTTGTGAGTACTGGGCCACAGGACCCATTAACGACCCCCCCCCCAGGCAGTGCATGTGTGGGCCAAAGGACCCATTAACAACCCCCCCCTGGCAGTGCATGTGTGGGCCAAAGGACCCATTAACAACCCCCCCCAGGCAGTGCATGTGTGGGCCAAAGGACCCATCATGATTCGTATGGCAACCAATATCACAGAATGCATACACCAGCAATCAGATGCATGTGACTAACACTATTCAATGTACAATCTTAATGACGCATGTGATGCACCCATCTGCCACCACAACAACACTAATTGCATGCCCTTTGTGTCCCCACAGCCGTTTCAAGTGACAGTGATACTGCACAACAGGCCAGCCAATCTGCACCGGCAAGTACACAAGCCACCGCCACCACACAGGAGGATGCTGCCGGCAGTTCTGCACCTCTGGCCACATTACCAGCCACTACAGATGTGCGGCCCACCACCGACATCCCCACCGTCTCCACACTGCCTGAGTCTAGACAGGTGCCACGGGAACCTATCATGGCCACCCAACACAACACCGAAGGCAGCAGCACTGCAGTGGGGGCGGCCTGCAGTGATAACAGTGCACTGCAAGAGCACTCGGAAATGGGGCCACAGGGGGAGATGCCCACATTGGAAGACCTGGGCTCCTTCCATGAGCTGGAGTTCAGCCCCACATCACTGGGGAGTCCCATGAGGTCGCCCACCCCATCCATGGCCGAACTGAATGCCCGCATGCAGCGGATGGAGGACCAGCAGGCTACCCTCACCCAGCTGGTGGAGAGGCAGCTAGAGGAATCCAGGCTGCAGAGGGAGAGCTACAGCGCCTCAGTGCGTCGCCTGTCGAGGTCCATCGGACGCTTTGCGAGCACTATAGTGACCCTTGCACGCCATGTGCGGGAGGGCAATGACCACACCTCCAGGCTTGTAGAGGCCATGTTGGTTGGCCAACAGGCAAATCTGGCACGGATGCCCTCAATCCCAGATTCTGCCCAATCAAACACAACCACTCCATCCAGCTCCACTACTGCCAGTCCAAGGAGGCGCTCGAGTAGGCTAACGGGTCCCTCGGGCAAGGTTGCACAGGCACAGAAGCGCACAATGAAGTGATGGCATGTGTGTGGGGCAGTGCAGGACACGTGGACTACAAGGGTGTAAGAGGGGTGGGCACTTTTGGGTGGTGGGGTAGGTAGTTTTGGGGGTTTGAACAATGGGGTCTGGGTGGGGGTGGGCACGTTTGGGTGGTGGGGTAGGTAGTTTTGGGGGTTTGAACAATGGGGTCTGGGTGGGGTGGGCACGTTTGGGTGGTGGGTGGCCCCGGGTGTACAGCTTCCCTAACCAATGCACCTCCTTCCCTGTTGTTATTACATCAATACATCACCATTTTGAATCAAGACATACATGTGTGGACATTTATCATTTATTTTGCAGTGCAACTATTAATTCATTGTCGTCACCATGTTCGTGCATTTCTGTGAATGTGCTGTGACTCAAAAGTAAATGCGAATCAGGGCATCCCGTGCTCTGTGGCCATCATGTGGACCCCCAGGGAGAGGCGGTGCCATCCCATCCCCATCTCCATCCCCATCCCCATCTCCATCCCCATCCCCATCCCCATCCCCATCCCCATCTTCCTCATCTGTGTCTGGTGGCATTGGGATGTTCCTGCGCAGGCATATATTGTGCAGCATGGCACATACGAGCGTGATTTTACCCATCTTCACTGGGCTGTACAGCAGTGATCCGCCAGATCTGCTCAGACAGCGGAAACGGGCCTTCAGCAGTCCAAAAGTCCTCTCAATCATTCCACGTGTGCGGATATGTGCCCTATTGTATGCCTCTTCATGCCTGTTCCTTGGTCTCCGTAAAGGTGTCATCATCCATGGCGTGAGTGCATATCCCGCATCACCTACATGGGATGTAGATGGGGGAACATGTCAGTGTTTGTGGCATCATGTCCTCATCTGCTGCTGTGCATTCTTGTATCATCATTCATTCATGCATATGTACCATGCAGTGTATGGAGGTATGTTTTGGGCATCACGATGTATGTCGCTAACTGGATATGGGCCTACACATTAACTTGCATGTTTACTGTACCCTGCCAGTGACATTTGATTGTGTGCATGTCACGGTGCAGTGCTGTCCACACATGGCAGAGTGACTCCACTGTATGGAAGTAGTAAATACACAGCGTCTCATTTACATGCCTCTCGTGCCTTTTGAGGCAGTGTTTCAATTGAGGGTGGGTGTCTGCAGTGGCACAAGGTTCAAGGGACAGTGACGGGATTGGCTGTGCCAGCGTGTGCACGGGCACATTGTGGTGCCCTGTCATGTCTTCCTTCATGATGTTTGGCATCCGCTGTGTATTTGGTAGATGGAAGGGGGGTGATGCATGTGCGGTCACAGCGGCACACTCACAATGCTCATTGGCCTGGACACACACACACCACTTCAACAGGGTTGTAGCATCGTCAGCTGTACTCACCCAATAGCCATATGCTTTGTCCGGCATAGCGTTGCATGTACCGTGGCAACGTGGAATTCCGCAGTACCATTGAGTCATGTGATGAGCCTGGGAAACGTGCGCAGCAGTGTGTAATCAGTTGCATGGCATTACAAACCATCTGGACATTCAAAGAGTGATACTGTTTCCTATTGCGGAACACCGCCTCAATTGCACGTGGTACTGTCAGCTCAACGTGGGTGCAGTCAACTGCGCCTATGCAATTTGGCATGCCTGCTATGGCATGGAAGGCCAACTTGGTGGCAATGACCTCGGGGAGAGTGCGGGGTAGGGCTATGTGTTCCGACACATGGCGCAACAGGGCATCCAGTACCTGTACCAGGATTTTGGAGAAACAGGGTTGTGATATGCCGTGCAGCTCACCAACCGTGTGTTGATAGGTGCCAGTGCCAAGGAAATGCAGTACTGAGACAACCTTCAAGAGTGGGGGGGGGTGGCGGTGGGGGTGTCAATTAGGCTGCTGATGTTCTCCTCAATCATGGCGGTGATGTGCAGGATTGTTGCACGGTCCAGCCGGTATAGTGTGTGGATCTGTCCTGGGGTGAGGTTCCAGGGTGAGGCCCTGATGCGTGGTATTGCTGGCTGGCGGCAGGGACGGGCTGGCTGGGCAATGGGGTTTGCCATAGCTGCAGGGTTGGCTGGTTGCCGCCTGCGCCTCCTCCGCCTACGCCTCCTCCTCTGCGCCATTACTGCCACCATGTGCAGTGCTGCCTGTTGGTTGAGTAGGCCCAGTCCCAGTGCTACTAGACCTGCTGCCTGCATGGTTCAGTGTTGTGTTGGGCTGGGTGTGGCCCTTTTGTAGGCTCCCAGTGGCCTGCTAGGTCCAGCTGGGCTGATTTGCTGCACCTGTGCCCTGATTCAGTTCAGCAGGCAGTGTATAACGCCATGTTCGCGGTGGCGGCGGTTCCGCCACCGTGATCACGGTATTTACGCCATTTTTTTGCCGGTATTTCCGTGTCCGCGCTAGTTGTGATGCTCACGATGTTTCGTGTTGACGGTAACGGAGGGGTTTCCGTGCAGACGGACTTAACGGGACCCCTATTTCCGCGGTGGCGGTTTAGGGTGGTGCTATTAACGGGGCCGCGGGCCATGATTGGGCGGACATGGAAACGGTGCCGGTATGGTTTTACCGGCAGTGTTAATTCCGGACCGGAGTACTTGTAATGAGGCCCAGTATCTCACTAACTACGCATGCTCACAAAGTGGCTTACCTCGTTGTTTTGCACTTAGGGAAAAATAATTAGAGGGAACACTGGTGTTGGCTAAATGATATGGATTGTAATTGGAAAGTGGTTTGTGGAAGAAGTATGCATAGGTGACGGTGGTTCTGTGATAAAATGTTTGTAGTGTAATCTATTGCAGAGTGGTGGTGTTATAGGGTGAGGAGGAGTGGTATGTTGTAATGGAAAAGAGTATAATTGCAGCAATGCAATGAGGAAGTGGAAAATAGAGTATAGTATGAGTGAATAGTTTGGGGTAATATACAGTATAGTTTTGTTATTAAAATTGTTACAATATGCATGCCATAATAATATACTTACTTTGTGGAAATGGAAGAGTTTGATTTCTTGAGTAGGGTTATTTGGTCATCTTTTTTCTGGAATAGCAAACACAAGATTGTTGGCAGCTCTGAAAATTGAGCTCTCTGTAAGGGAGGCCTGGTATCATGAAGAGAGACTGACACAAGAGAAATACGTTTTCAAAACCTTTATTTAATATTTGTGGGGTTGGAAAACTCCTAACTTGTGCTAGCACTAAGATGGGAGCAGTCTCTGCCATCAAAATAAAGAAAACACAGTCCTAGTCAGTCTTTTAGTTGAAATTAAAATGGCCTATACTAAAAACCTAATGCCTGCCCTCACTCTTGCAGAATATCTGTCAAAGGGGATATGTATGTGTAAAAAAATGGTGTTCACATTAACGGTCAAAATAGCAGAGTAAATTATCTTCCCCACGTTTGTATAGCATGGGGTAAAGTGGCAAATGGCTGTGTGACATACTCTGGCTCTGGTTACAAGAATGCAATTCACAACGTGGACGAAGGCTCAGATAGCCTTCCAAGTTAACATTTGTTGTTCTACAGTTCACTAAGGATCGTTTCCTTCTGGTTTCACAGTTCAACAAAGTTTCAAATATAAAAGTTCACATCAACATCACAGTTCTTGGTAAGGCTCCCTCTGTTGGGCTCGGACCTCTGAACCGCAATGCTTAGGGGTTCCCTTCCCCAAGCATTTATCATCAACACAAAGTTGTCTTGCATTCTTTCCTGTCGAAGACTTTAGAATGTATGAGGCTTTAACAACACCTCAGCAAGACCACTTCGACTTTCTTTCCCTTATTACTTTTTAGCTCCTCTCCCAATGCCTCTTGGTACATGTAGTATCAAGCACAAAATGTTCCAATCAATCTTTATTGTTTCGGTTTCCCTTTCGTCTGGATTACTTCTTCAATTAAATGTTACAAAGTTCATTTCACATATCTAATGTTTCTTTCACTCTTTTGCCGCTTTTATGAGATCAAGACATTTTGCTGAGACTTTCGAGTGGACAAACTTTCTCTGCCAGAACACTCCATTAATCTGTATCTCCTGAGTCTCACTTTAACAATTCAGGCTCTCTCTCATGCCTCATCGGCACCAATAATCTTGATTCGCTAGGCACACAGTTGCTGCTATGATTCTTTCGCAACACACACCGGTCTCTCAGAGCTTTCATCTACTCACCGGCCATGTTGATATCGTTTGCTTTGTGGCTCTTGTTCATGGAGTCAAGGTTATTGCCACAGACGCTACTTCGCCTCCCCAACTCTGCCGTTCACCCGGGAGGGTGGCTGTGGTCCTTGAAATGTACAGCGCAACTTCTCAATTCCGTTCAGGGGCTGTCCTGGCACACTCATCAAGATTCTCTGGAAACCATGATTTCTCGCGGGGATGCTCAAGGTCTCTTACCTCCTTGAATCAGCCCCTGGGCCTGTCGTTCGATTCCACCTCGTTCGCCACCGCCCTGGGAAAACTGTTCCTTCTCATACTGCACCTCGCTCACTTTTATTAAAAATAAAGGTCTTTGGACTTCAAGTCCCACAAGGCTTCAATCGTATTTTGCTCCCACTTCATCAGCTCCCCTTATTGGACCTCTGGCGGTTTTGGGAGCTGCTGTGGGCCCTAATGGGATGTCTCTGAGGTCAGGGTCTCGCTACCTGCCCCTCAAAGGCCTGGGTTTTAGTAATTTCCCCAGGGGAGGAGCTCCGGCTTAGGTGCTGCCAGGCAAACCCCAGCTGTCCCTGGTTTGGGCTCTCTGGAATCACGAGTCCCTCGCCATACTGCAGCCTCTTCTTGCAGCCCTCCTCCTTCCAGGCCTTCCAGGGTTCCTCTAGCTATTATCCTCTCCTCCTGGCATCTGTGCACCGTCCAGCATCCCCAGCTCACTCTGAGTGTGCCTGTGTGCTTCATCTCTAATATTGGCTGGGAGGATTAACACTAGTTGGGTCTGAATGGTTGTCCAGCCCTGCCTGACTCTGCCTGATCTTATTAACGAGACACAATGGACACTGTCCGTAGGAACTCATGGTACATTGGTTCCTATGGGTAATCCTTGTGGCTCTGATTCTCCTCTTCTTTGTCTCAGTGTTCTGGTTTAGTAATAAGGGGAATGGATTTCTAGAGTGGAAGTAGGAATTATGGGAGTTGTCGTTTTTTCGAGGTATCAGGGAAAAACCATGTGGAGTTTTAGCAGGATGAAGGGGATTCTTTAATATAATTATAATTGGTTATTTATAATGCATTTAATACAAAGAGGTTTCTAAGCACGGACCTTGGGATCAAACCTGTGTTGCTCTTCATTGTCTTGCTTCTAAGGCGAGCGCGTTGCCCCTGCGCTATCCTCCCGAGACAAGGGATATGTGTATGATGGTGGGTTAATGGGTTTCGTATCGGGTTCTTGATTTTTTATAGATGGTTTTAATTTCCCAGGATGTTTTCTCCATTTCTTTACAGAAAGGTACTTTGGTATGATGGGACTTAGCTGACAATATCCCATAACAACTGAGGGGATGTTGGGTAGGGGTGTATCAGAACGGGAGGAATACCACATCTCGGCCGATGGCGCTCCTCTCGCAGTCACCACAAACCCCCTGCCCAGGCAATACTTCCTCGCTCGTCCGCCCTCAGGGTTGTGATACAAATGCGATGGCCCACCCCTGGCCACCTGAACAAAGAATCCCAGGGAATTTCTAGTGAGTACACCCTCAGGTTTCTTACAACTTCTAATAGTAGTACGACATGGCATTCACTATGGAAGCAGAAGTCATTTTACAAGCACTATTAAACTATTGCTATGGCTGCTGCAGTAACGCATGTTTTACAGCATAGACAACCACTTACAGTTGAAGAGAAGTTAAAGGCAATGTTGTTTAATACATTGTAATATGAAGGTGTGCCATGCCATAGTATTGAGAGAAAGTGGGTGATTTGTAAAAAAATGTCATTATTTTTTGTACGCTAGCTTGGTAATTGAGGTATGTTTAAGTACGGAATTGTTAACTGCTATAATTCGTAGCACATGTAGCAGCCACTATGCAAGCAGGAGTACTTTTAAAAGTGGACTATTGGGATAGGTGCAGCAGTGAAGCATGTTTTGCAGCACATAAAACCAGTTATAGTTGAAGTGCAGTTAAAGGCAAGGTTGTGTAATACATTGTAATATGGAAGCCTGCTATAATTCTGACAGAAGACATGAATTGTTTTCTTAAAAAGTAATCATTTATTGCACTGTAGCTTGATAATTGAGGTACTTGTAACTATGCAATTGTGCACTGGTATAGGTAGTAGCACATGTAGTAGTAACTATTCAAGCAGAAGTACTATTGGGATATGTGCTACTGTGAAGCATGTTTTGCAGCACAGAAAAACCAGTTATTCTTGAAGTTATATTATGAAAAACGTGGTATAGAATATTACTTTTGAAAATGAAAACATACCAACATACCTGTAGTATGTCTTCTTAGATGCAGATTTTGGAATGTAGGTCATATAGATCCTGGAAAGAGTAAACTGTAAAAGTGAATACAGTAGGTTGTGCTAGAGCAGGCTCTAACTCACAGCACAAATGCACTCTCAGAGGTGAATGTA
This sequence comes from Ambystoma mexicanum, assembly GCF_040938575.1. NCBI lineage: Eukaryota > Metazoa > Chordata > Amphibia > Caudata > Ambystomatidae > Ambystoma > Ambystoma mexicanum. Next base: position 746,925,819 of record NC_090928.1, read on the forward strand.
GCCAATCAGGGAGTTTTACAGAGATAAGAGTAAAAAGGGAAAAGGGGCTGCCCTGTGCCCGACGTCTGCATGTATACGCAAATGTTCGCAGACGTACTGCACATGTCATTCAGGCTCTTTTACCATGCCCTGCAGGGAAAGAGGTCTCCTGGGGCCACAGACGCCGTGGATGTCCAGAGACATGGGCAGGCTAAGCGAATCAGGCCTTCTCTTTGTGGAAGCGGAGTTAAACTGCAGCAGAGGACAGGGTACCAAGTGCTTTCTTTCTTGTTGGAATTGCTGAATGCATGCAGCTCAACAAGAAGATCCTTTGGATTATAGGAGATGCATGGGTAAATTGGATGCAGATATATGCAGAGCTAGTTGGTAGCTCACATAATCGTGGCTTTGAAAAATTGGTAGTGGTATGGTGTGGAGTTTGTGACACGAAATTAAGTCAACTATTACCCATGTGTGAGGATATGGTACATTGGAAACATCCAGAAATTATTACATACATTGTGGAGGTAATAGTTTAGGGTACGGAACTGCAGTTTACCATGAAAAAAACCTTCAAAGGTCTGATGAAACCTTTTCCGCAAACAACGAATAAAGCTGGATGTGCATTACTGTTACTGATTTTGCAATGTCATCTTTGGAAATGATAATATACAACATAATGGAGTGACCATTTTTTGAAAAGATGGAGTACAGCTTACATCTTAAAAGTGTTGCAGATGAATTTTTTTTTTGCAATATTCGGAATGCAGTGAACATTTATTTGGGAAAGAAATTAAATTGGAAGAAGGAGTATGTAATGAAAAAGTGTGTTAGTACACATAGCATGTGTACATATTAAGATCACATACTGATTCTTTCTAAAGAGTGTCCTTTAAGTTTGCCGTCTCCAGACAAATGTTCACCATCTAATGGAAGAAAACTGACACATGTTGATATAAACGCCTAGGCTAAAATAGCTTATATGTATATGTGTACAAATACTAACAACACAGTTAGAAGTGTGATAGACCATTGCTAGGATATAGTCACCTTTTTAGATTTCTATTATTGATTATATATGTTTTACTGTAGTTCTCCATAAATCGACTGTCAAACTTATATATATTTTAAACATTATCTTGGAATTAATAAATGTATATTTGTTTGATTAATTAACTGTTGTCTGACTATCCTGCTCACCATTACAGGCTGGTATTATTCTACCCCCTATTGTTCTATATTAGGTACGCTATCCAGAAAGGGGTAGAATACGCATGTTTGGAAAAACATAGCAACCCGGAATTCCCTATGTTTATTTACAACCATAACTTGCACCACTGCCATACACTGCTTACACTAACACCCAAGACATCAACGATGACATCACAAACGGCACATTAATGAAATCACATATAGCATTACTACTCTGTAACAATCCTTATGGAAAATTCCTACACAGGGTTCTATTTAGAGTGTTACTAGCGACATGTGAAGTGTGATCAGTAGGCCTCTCATGAACTACTCCATGTATCACAAAATGTACTTATTGAAATAGAAACGGTCTACTGAAGTTTTGTTGTCAGTACAGCAATCTAATAATACATACATTACAAAGTGTGAGAGCCCCTCTACTGAGATGAACATTGGTCAAATACCCTGTTCTATGGCTTTTCTTCCACTCAGGATGGTCTACAACCACGCTTTAGCTCACTGAACCCTTCACAGAGAAGAAATATCCATTTGCATATCTGTCTGGTCCCACACAGAAGGGCAGCCCAGCACCGAAATGCTAGGCAATTCTACTCTGAACAACAGTAACATCAGCAACCCCAGACACAAGTTTCGGCATTGATGGGCCTCCTCAGTAAGGTGAAGCTGAACCTCTCTATGGCAGAGACCTTTTTTTGGAATTTTTAGGAACTTGGGGTTTCACGCTAAGTTACGCTAGGTAATCCAGACATCGTCCCTTTGCTCACTGTGCTCAGAGAGGCACAGCTTCACCTCACTGATGAGGCATGACTAGACCGAAACACGTGTCTGGGATTGCTGTTGGTACTCTTGTTCAGCTGAGAATTGCCTAGAATTTTCTTGCGGGTCTGCCCAAGTGAATGGGACCAGACCAATATGCAAATAGGAATTTCTCCTCAGTGCCCGGTTCAGTGAGCTAAAATGTGGTTGTAGACCCTCCCGAGTGAGCACTTTCCCATAGAACAGGGTATTTGACCATGTTTGTTCTCGGTAGGGGGGCTCCCAGACCTTTATTTTTAATAATACATAAACATGGGGAATGGCTAATGCATGGAACATAGAAGTAGAGTATTCTTAATCTAGTATGTTTGGCCAGTAGAATCATAAATCCAAGCCTATCAGAATGTTGACTAATGTAAAAATTAGAATCAACAGCTAACAATACAGTGTTAGTATACAGAGTATATGTAGAACATTAACACATACAAATCTGAGGCACATACAGGGAAACTCTAACTCCACACTAAGCAGCTTCACATGGGGTAAGGGCCGAAGAAGGGTAGTCATGGAAGCACTATGCAGATACTACACAGAAGGCGGAGTGCATCTCCCGCACTTCAAACTATACTACCTGGCAGGTCAACTACAAAATATAGCCAGTTGGCTAGCCGACACAGCGACAGTGGAGCATACCCTCTTGGGCGACACTGTGATCCCATTCTTTCTCAAAGAAGTCGTGTGGCTAGAGAAGGATAGATTCACACAACCTCTGATGCTCTTGCAGCTAGGACATCAGATATGTGACAGGACAAAGAGAATGCTGAAGGTAGACAAACCTTACTCCCCCCAGATACCACTGGCACCACTGAATGGAACCAATGCGGAGCACCTCAACCAAAGCAGAACCCACAGGGAGACGAAAGGACTTATCACAACAGGAGATCTGGCCCCCGCAAGGACGATTAGAATTTCAAGACCCGATCGAATCCCATGGAATAAACAGTGGACAATACATAACATATACAAGACTTGCCAAACAGCTAAAGACTAAATGGCCATCCCCAACAGCCTTACAAACTGAAAATCCTGTATTAGGCACGCTGTATGACGCAATCAAAGGTGGGCATATAGTATCCAGACTATACCAAACATTCATAGAAGAAGCAACCAGGGATAAGATCAAAGGAAAACAGACGTGGGAAATGTTATTGTTAATGTTAAAGGATATTTATACTGCACACTATCACCACCGGAGTGATTCACTGGCGCTCTGGAACCAATAATAGGAAGAACAATCACAGACAAAGAATGGACCAAGGCAAAACTATACCCCAAGAAGATATCTAGAAATGCCAGATTAGGACTTCAAGATGGCCGCCGTGGAGGGAGGACGCGTGTGAGTTGAGCTCCATCTCCCCTCCCGCACCACAGCAGCGGCTAAAGAAACTCAGCTCGCACGAATGACCTAGACCGGGCCCCGAGCCCTTGCAGCACTCGCCGGTACCACACCGAGGCAGGAAACGAACGCCTCCCCAGGCGCATCACCCCAAGGACGGACGCATCAATACGCGGGAGGGCCTCCGGCCGACCACTACAGCCGGCGTCCTCATCGAGGGGCAGCGATCAGACCAACAGAGAGCCCGCCCCACACGACTCACCCGCCACCGGGGGGGACGCCCACAGACCAATACAACGCCCCCGGGCTAGAATCCAAAGACTTTCCCAGCGAAAACCGGGACCCGACGGAGAGATCCACCCAATCCACCGGCCCGACCCGGGTGGTGCACTTGCGAGGCCTACACGCCGCAGACGAGGAGGCGGCAGAGGTAAGGCCCGAAGACAAGGCTGCTCCAGCAAGCCCTCCTAAAACCGCCTCCTCCACCCGCCCCCCCAGGGGCCCGATCGGCATCCCCGCCAGAGGAAACCACACAGGGAGAGCCCCCATCAACGGAACGACACCCACAAGCCTCTCCTTGAGGTCCTCCATTGTCGCTGGAACCTGTGGGCACGACGGCCCCTCCGATACCATCTTCAAGTGACGGGTAACACAACAGATGAGGAATCCGCCGCATCGGAGTGGGGGGGCAAGCTTCCCCTACCGGAGTAATAAACAAAGCATGCACCGCAACTGGGAGCCCAGATGTCACAGACAAGAGGGAAGCAAAAACAGACAACCCCCTCGTCCCACACGCAGAAACAGGACCAGAACCTGGTCCACCTCTGGTGGGGAGACAAAGGGAACCCAGACAAGGCCGGAGCGCACAAACCAACGGGAGGCCCCCAGGGAGTGGACGCTCCCCACGCCGAGATGGCCACGAAGGAAGACCTAAAATCGTGGTTCGGGGAGTTCCAGCTGCAATTTATGGACTCTATGAACTCGCATCTAGACGCCATGAAGAACGAATTTAAATCAGCGCTCAAGGAACTAAGAACAGAAGTCGATGGACTGGGTGAAAGAACGGATACCCTAGAGAAAGTAGTACAGAACATCGAGGAAGAAACGCAACAAATGGCAGAACTGCAGGAACATCTGGCCCGTCGGACGCATAATCTAGAGATTCAATGTGAAGGTTTAGAAACTAGATCGCAAAGGTCCAACATCAGGATCAAAAACATGCCAGAGTCGGTTGAGGACAAAGATCTTAAATCAGCCGTGCAACAAGTTTTCCTAGACATCCTCGACCCGCAAGAGGAAGAAGAAATTCCGATAGATCGAATACACAGGGTGGGCCCACGGAGAACGATGACCCAAGCTAACCCACCGAGGGATGTCCTGGTGGCCCTCACGAGATATGCACAGAAGGAGCAAATCATTCGGAAGGCCAGGGCAATGGACCATGTCCGAATGAATGGAGAGGAGGTACATTTCTATCAGGACATTGCACTATCAACGCTTCAGAAAAGAAGGGACATGGCCCAAATTACAAAAGAACTCACTACACGTCAAATTAGGTACAAGTGGACATTTCCATTTGGACTTCTATTCACCTGGGACGGCGCGCAAAAAAGGATAACCACAAAAGAGGAAGGTTTGACCATATTAAATCTACAGGAGGAGGACAATGTCTCCCCACAAGCAAGCGGCATGGTCCCATACGCGAGGAAGAGCAGGGGGGAATGGAAAACGATAAACAAAAGGCTGCGGCGCCCCAGTAAAAGGAAATGAAGACCGACTGAGGGCAGGAATGGGGAGCCAGAAGCTTGACAAGGTGGTGCGCAAGGAGCCAAAAAGATGACTGCAGGAAAAGCGAGTCTGATATAACAGGTGCCGGGAGGGGAGGGGAGTGATACCCGGGGTCACAGAAGTCATGCGGAAGGGTTTAGGAACCTCTTCAAAGTTGTCCCTGAGAGTGTTAGAGGGTATGAAGCACAAGGCGACACGCCTGAGCGTTAATAGAAAATCATGCCATCCTCAGGGTTGTTGGGGGAGGGAAGAGGGAAAGGTGCCAGTTGGGGATAGCACATGTTTTGGGGGGGTGGGCGTTGGGGACAGGGGACAAACCGAGCATAACTCAAAAACAGAAAAAGGGAGAAAGGATCACAGGACATGCCAGATAGCCCACAAATACCAATGGGAATAAAGATCTTGACACATAATGGCAGAGGCCTCAATTACCCCATTAAGCGTACAAAAGTGGAACATTCCATCAGGCAAGGTGCATATGATATCGTAATGCTTCAGGAAACACAAATTAGACAGCGGGATAAGCAAAAGGTGCGGCTCAAGGGCTTCAATCAAATATATCAGGCGAATGCACAGGATAAAAAAGCTGGGGTACTGATAGCGCTCAAAGACTCCTTACATGCACAGGTAAACTCGTCTTGGAGAGACAAACAGGGAAGATGCCTAATAATAACTTTAACAATTGAAGGCAGGCCCCTCACCTTGGCCACAGTATACGCTCCCAACACGGGTCAGGAGGGTTTTCTGAGGGATTCCCTGAACAGAATAGAACAGCAAGCGTTTGGGGACATCATACTGGGGGGGGGCTTAAACGTGGCGTGGGACCCATCTCTAGACAGATCCGGACCCAGACAACGAGATCAAGGCACCCCATCCAAAAACTTAAAGCAGAAATTCACGAACCTAGGGCTGACAGACGCATGGAGGAATGGCAACCCCCAACAGAAAACCTTCTCCTATTATTCACACGTACATAATACTGCTTCGAGAATAGACTACCTATGGGTATCAGCGGGGCTCCTAAGCAGGGTAAAACAGATCGAGATGGAACCCATCACACTCTCTGACCATGGTCCGCTGTGGACAGATATTATCTGGCCAAGACATGGCCGCCGCTTATGGAACTGGCACCTCCCAGAGGACATCATTAGAGACCCAGTGATGAGCCAGACGCTAAGAAAACATATCATAGAATACTGGGCCATTAACAACCTCCCCGGAACAAATATGGATACTTTATGGGACGCCCACAAGGCGGTCATTAATGGGACATCTCATAGCGCTTAAAACACAGAAAGAGAAGACGCACCACCAGTGGGAAAAAGAATTAGAAGAGAAAATTAGGGCGATACAAACAGAAATGATTCAGATGCCCACCAGAAAACTCATGCGCACGATGAGACATGTTCAGGGGCAATTGGAAACACTCAGAACGAAAAAAGCAGAAAGGGCACTACTCTACAAAAAAAACTGGTACTATGTAAAGGCAAACAAAGTAGAAAGACTACTGGCAAGACAGCTGAGGGGGAAACAGCAGGCCCAGACAATACGAGCAATGAAAGAAGAATCAGGCAAACTTAGAACACAGACGGAAGAAATAGGAAGGATACTAGGCAGATACTACCAAAAATTGTACTCTTCCGAGCACCCAAAGGAGGACCTGCAGGAAGCCTTTTTGGCCAGGGTTCACCTGCCCGGATTGACGGAAGACGATAGACAGGCCTTGGATAGGGACATCACCATAGAAGAAGTACATGCAGCATACAGTCCCTCCCGGAAAACAAAGCCCCGGGCCCGGACGGGTACACCGCCATATACTACAAGACATATAGGGATATCCTTGCCCCGATACATCCCTGTACAATAAATTTGGGGAGAAGGGGGATCTGACACGATCCATGAACGAGGCAAAAGTGCTGGTCTTTCATAAAAAGGGAAAAGAAGAGCAACTCCCTACCTCTTACCGCCCCATAGCTTTAATCAACCTGGATGCTAAACTGAACACGAAGATCTTAGCGACCAGACTGGCCCGAGTACTTCCCAGATTAATCCACCAAGACCAGTCAGGATTTGTTCCAAACCGCCAGACACACGATATCATCAGAAGAGTCCTACACCTAGTTGAAAAGATAGGCATCAAACAAATCCCTGCAGCACTGGTAGCCCTAGATGCCGAAAAGGCGTTTGATCGAGTAGAGTGGTCTTACCTTTTTCGGGTTCTGCAAAAGATGGGGATGGGCAAGGCTTTTATAGATAAGGTCAGGGCCAACTACAACTCCCCGTCCATAAGAATAGCGGTGAATGGAGGGCTATCGGACATAGTGTACCTAGGAAGAGGGACGAAGCAAGGGTGCCCGCTCTCCCCCCCTTCTATATGCCATATACTTGGAACCTCTCTTGGCAAAAATTAGGGATTTGGCAGAGGTGGAGGGAATAGAGATGGCGGGGCTGACCCATAAAGCGGTGGCCTATGCTGACGATATGTTGGTGGCCCTAGGAGACCCAGAGAAGTCCCTCCCACACTTAATGGAAACCATAGAACGATTTGGAGAGATTTCAGGGCTGAAAATAAATAGGCAAAAATCGGAGGTGTTGATTCTGGCGGGGAACAGAGAAAAAATCGACTCAGTGGCCACAGACTGTCAACTGAAAATCGCCACCTCGGGCGTCAGATATCTAGGAATCACCCTCACAGACCACATAGACAAATTGTATTCCCACAATTACCCGCAAATCCTAGAAAATGTTAAAAATGACCTGCTAAAATGGAACCCGTTAGCGATTTCCTGGTGGGGGAGAATCACGGCAGTGAAAATGACAATCCTCCCCAAACTAATGTATATGTTTCAGGCCCTCCCGATAAAGCCCCCACAGGCCTTTTTCAAAGCACTTAGGAAAGCGATTTCCAAATATGTCTGGCAGAACAAGACCCCAAGAATTTCGGATGCGGTATTGACAGCTCATAGGAAGGAGGGGGGATGTGCCATGCCACACTTCAAAAAATACTACAAAGCGGCCCAGCTGTGGGTCATGAGGGATTGGATATCGGAACAGGGGGAGAAAATCTGGGAGAGGCAGGATCGGGCGGTAGCGACAACATCCGCCAGGCACATGCTCTGGATCAATAAAAGATTCCGACATGCAAACACCCACATTAACGAAATAATGAAAATGGCATTGAGGGTATGGGACGCCGCCACGACAAATGAAACCTTGACCAAGGATCCCGCCCCATTCATGCCAATATTTGGAAACCCCGAATTCCCCCGGGAATGGACAGGGGAGCGTTTCGCAAGTGGGAGGAAGGGGGGTGCAAGATGGTGGGAGATATGCAACAGAATCAACAGATCAGATCCTTCGAGGATTGCAAAACTCTTTTGAATCTGAGACCAAAAGATAGATATAAATATGATCAGATACATTATTGGCTGAACACTCCCCGAATAAAGGAAGCACTGACCAGGGACCTAACCCCCTTTGAGAACTACATCATGACGCACTCTCGATCCCGAAAATTTGTTTCTAACACTTACAAATTTATTAATGCACTGAAGAAACCTACCACATGGCTTTACATGAAGAAATGGGAGAAAACCCTGGGCTACGCACTCTCCAAAGAGAGGTGGGAATACTTGTGGGGCTTGATGCCAAAACTGACAAGAGCCATTCAAACGAGAGAAATGTGGGTGAAGATGATGTTGCAATGGCACTATACACCGGAGAAACTGAATAAAATGTATGCTAGCTCCCCGAATATCTGTTGGAGAAAGTGTGGCGGGCTGGGAGATTGGAAGCATATCTGGTGGGACTGCCCGAGGATAAGACCATACTGGGGAGAGATAAAGAATCAAATGAGGGGAATGTTCCAGGGAACAGAACACCTGGGAGAAGAAATATGGCTAGGGGGCTTTTGGGATCCAAAAGACAAAACGCTAACTACCACGCAGAAAAGATTTTATGGGCCTCCTAATAGGTGCATGGTTGGAAATTGCAAGGAACTGGAAACACGAATCCCCACCATTGGTCGTTGATTGGACGCGAAGGGTCTGGTCACACCTGGCTCTAGAACTAATAACGTATAACATCCAAGGAGATCATGGGAAATTCTGAGAGGACTGGGGAAGTGTATTGGAATTCCTTCAAAAAGAATATAAAGAACAATGGTGCCCACACAATATAAGACTATTGGACTTATTCAAGTGAACGAGGAAAAGATCTCTGACATAAAACATACACAGACTGAGTTATGCAGGTTGGGGGGGGGGCTTCTTTGTTTTTTTTTAATGAAGTTTGAAGTTTGAACCTTGTAAGGTATAACACTGTGCCAATAGAAACATGTTATAAAAAAGAAATGCCAGATTGAAACAGCTACAATTTTATATATTCCGCAGTACATACCTGACACCAGGAAAAATATCATGCTTCCCCGGAGCAAATATACAAAACTACCCGAAATGCGAAGACGAAAACGCAGATACAGGACACATGTTCTGGCACTGCCCGGTGATCCAAAAGGTCTGGCAAGAAATAGAACAGCGACTACGAGAAAACGGAATAAAAGGCCAAAATTGGACTTTTGAAGCATGCCTCCTAGGACTATACAATTACCCAAACAAAAACAGGGCCATGAAAAAGATGATAAATATAGCATGGGCATTGGCCAAGCGTCGGATCGCGATGATGTGGAAAGCCACAGATGGACCAAACGTGGAAAAATGGTGGAAAGATGTAAAGAGGTGGACCATGGCAGAAACCACAGTCTGGTATGAAGCACTAAGAAAGGGAAGAGAAGAAAGCTCCATGGACATCACATTGTGGAATGCAATAGTACAAGGACTATACACCTCAGCAGACGATAAACCCCTCTGAAATACACCATCCAAGAGACACGACCTAGACACAACAAGTATGAGACACCCAAGAAGCATAAGCCACCCATGATCACCAACATACATTATCCTTAAAGACTTTTGACCCAGGGATCTGCAATTACAAGCACTATGACCCAGTGACACAGTTACCATTCAAAGTTAGGGTTAGGGAGGGAACCGAGGGAGGGACGGAAAAAGGAGCCTAGTAGAAATAAAATGATGCACAAGGACTATGTATGTCACAATATGTATGTAAAACCTAACAAAATATATATTTTTTAAAATACAGGGAAACTCTAGTAAGAAGGACACATATACTATGACCAGAAAATTAAACTAAGATTGGAGTCGATCATCATGTATAAAAATGGTATCATCTGTCTGGGACCTGCTTATCGTTCCATATATATCCATCATTAGCTGATGCCAAACCCTAAGGGACGTATCTTAAGAAGCAAGCCCAAGGTTAATGGCCAAATATACAGCACCTTTAAAGAATATATATCATGTTTTCATTGCAGTGTGAACCGTTCAAGTCCTCTGCTTACAATTTGTACTGTCATTGAACAAAAACAATTTACCATAATATGTGATGTCATCAGTGATGTCATTGATGATGCCATTTGTGATGTTATCTTTGATGTCATGGGTGTTAGTGTGAGCAGTGAATGGCCATGGCATGAGTTATGGTTGCGCAACTTACCATAACTGTCGAATTTCTTTGGTTTTTAGACTTTACCTTGAAACCATAACGTCCCTTTAGCAATGTTTTTTCCACTTTATTAGCACAACTCAAACATAACATGAAACTGAATATATCACTGAAAAGACGTTAGTTAAAAGAGAATTTAGGTGATAAGATCTATTGCAACAAAACCCTTGAAATTCAGCGGATGTGGGAAGTGTTTATTTCCATCTATCCAGTGCTGCTTGATATAATCTATGACTCCTTCTCAATCATGGAACTCCAGAAGGTAATTAGTTACATGTAAGTTTATTCTTTATGATCATAAGTAGAGAAAGCACTGGGACATCCATCTGGTCCAGTATGTTAGGTCCAACTGCCATCAGTAGAACCTTCCACACCAAACCTCACCAACATTCCACCTAGAGTCCCAGTGACGACATTACATAAACATTCCACCTAGAATGTTAGTGACATCACCACCCTTCACCACCACACTCATAGCCATAATCAATCCCACACAGATTATGACATATGTCCTTCTCTTCAACCAATACAACCCACCTAGCAATAATCAATCCCACACAGATTATGACATGTATGTCCCTCTCTTAACCAACCCAATACTAATAGCCATAATCGGGCCAGAACAGGTCATGACATATGTCTCCCTCCCTTGCACTAACACATCGCAACCCCCATGACATCACCCACCATGAGGATGGATGAACCCCGGCAATAAATGTTCCGAACTAAATGGCTCTTAACATCTCCGAACAGCTCCCAGCTGAGCCCTTGTACCACACCACACTTCTCACCCCTAATCTGTAAATTTTGACAACACACAGCTGGACTCAAAAATAAACTTATGGCCAAACATCATCTGGCTGCCCCTTAACCTAGAAACAGGCTCTGGCAGCCCCTTGAATGACCAGACAGCACCTAACTGCCCTTACCCAAAACATAGATATCATCTAAAAACCCCTTAGTACCGAAATAACAACACTAACTATTCCTAACCAGGCCCTATACAGCACCTAAATAAACCTTAAATCAACAACAGCACCTCGCTGCCCAACCGACAACCAACAGCACCTGACTGTCCCTAAAAGCACCAAACAGCGCCTAACTGCCTAATGGACAGCGCCTAACTGCCCCCTCTACACCCAGGCAGCACCTCACTGCCCCTAAAACAACCCACAACACCTCACTATCCCCAAAATACCAGCAGCTCCTCACTGCCCCTGAAAATGACCAAACATCACCTTACTGCCCCTAACACAACCAGACAGCACCTCACTGTCCCCAGAAATGACCCAGACAGCACCTCACTGTCCCAAACACACCAACTGCACCTCACAGTCCCTTAAAACACCAGACTGCAACTCAATAACCTAAAGCCAACACAACACCTCGCTACCCCACCTACCAGCATGTGGATAGCACCTAACTGCCCCTAAAACAACCAAACAACACCTGACTGCCCCTTAAACAACCAAACAGCACCTGACTGTCCCTAACACACCAGAACACAACCAGACCGCACCTCACAGTCCCAACAACACCAGAGAGCTCCCAACTGCCCCTACAACAACCAGACAGCACCTCACTGCCCCTAAAACAACCAAACAGCACCTGACTGTCCCTAACTCACCAGAACACAACCAGACCGCACCTCACTGCCCCCCGAGGTGACCTAGGTGACACCTGACTGCCCGCTAAGTGGCACCTGACTGCCCACTAGGCAGCACCTCACTGCCCCCCCTAAAATAGCCAGACAGCACGCCACTGCCGCACAAGAGCGACAGCCCTCACTGCCCCCTGGACAGCACCACACTGCCCCCAAAATTGACACGGACAGCGCCTCACTGCCCGCTAAACAGCACCCCACTGTCCCCAAAAACAACCAGACAGCACCTCACTGCCCGCTAAACAGCACCCCACTGTCCCCAAAAACAACCAGACAGCACTGTCCCCAAAAAACAACCAAACAGCACCTCACTGCCCGCTAAAAATAACCTAGACAGCACCACCTGTCCCCTAAAACATGACCAGACACACCTCGCTGCACCCATAAACACAGGGATCATGCATACATAACCAGGGGACATGCCCCTACGAACATGGTAAACAAAACACTGCAGGACAACATGTACACCCCACAGTAAGCGATAACCATATCAAAAGCATGGCGCTAAAGTCCCTGCGCCCAACCCCAACATGTCCCTGAAATGCAAAACACCAAATGCATGACAAGCCATTGTAAATGCAAAAATAACATTGATGGAAGTGACATGGCGCTAAAGTCCCAGCGCCATACCCCCACCCACATGTCCACTTCAGCCAACCTGCAAAGCAAACATTGCATAAACAAACATTACAATGTCCCATGGACCCTACACCCACAAGTCCACACTGAAACCCAAAGATATGTCTTGATAGCAGGCCACATACATAAACACGACATAATGAATTACAGGCCATAACTACTAACATTAACCCAGGACCAAACCATAGTTGTACTAAACCCAGAGGCCACAACATAAACACAACAGCATTATAATTACACGGGCCTCCCCCACACCTACCACATAAAAAGGTCTGGACCTGACAGATCCTCCACGCCATGCGAGCCCCAGAGGTCTGGATCCAGCGCTCGCCACTTTGCCATGCCTGATGTCAAAACACCCACTTGTTGCCTCCTCCGTTTTACAGCATAAACATTGTAAACTGCCGTTAGAGCAAGCACGATCCACGCATTTCTCACCAGCTCCATTGACAACCGTCTTCCTGCAGGCCCAACCACAGCGCCCTCCATTTGTGCGAGACAATCATGAACACCAGGACAATCCAGACAAGGCATGTGTCCATCCATAGCATGTGTCCCAATATTATTCCTGTGCACCTCGGAACAATCTCTTCCTAATCCAGCGCCGGCAAGACACTCAAAAACAACGTCGCGTTCCAAGGGGACGTTGCGTTCCAACAGGTAGTTGCGCTCCAGCTGGGCCTGCTGTAATGCCAGTCCTCCGCCCACTGATGCTGGCCCAGCCCTTGCCGACGTCACCCGATCGGCACCCGACATCCTGAGAAAAAAAAAAAATCTCTAAAGCATTTCCAGGTGCTCTCCGTCCCCTGATGGCCGCGCACCACAGCGCCACCTAGCGTTTGCAGGGGAAGTTAACACCCTGCACTCTGACGAAAACAATTCCAAAAACAGACGACCTCCGGCTCTGGACCAAGGACCCTGCCACCCCGTCTGACAGCAAAATCCTCAGACCCAGGGGCTTGCACACCCCCGCTTCCACAACGACAGTCCAGCAGACCAACGGCTGCAACCTCTGGCCCCCTCGATCAGGGCCTCCTGCCAGCAGGCTCCACAGCACCCTTCAGGCTAAATTAAAAGCCAATACAGCTGGACATACACGGAGGTATAACAGCGCCACCAGCTGCACCTCCTCCACTGGGACATCTGTTACGGGCCACCCAAATCCTTCAATGCCCCAGCACTTGCACAGCTCCAGCCCGCAGGGCACCTCTGCTTCAGCTGGACCCCGACCTGGATCTCCACTGCACCGCCCGGCCTGCAGCTCCTCTGACAGCAAAATCCTCGGACTCAGGGGCTTGCACACCCCCGCTGCAACGACGGCAGTCCAGCAGTCCAACCGCTGCAACCTCTGGCCCCTGGCACAGAACTCTGCACCACCCGACCTGCTGACAGAGCCGCCTGGCAATTCCTCCTTGTGCCACTGGTTGTGTACTCCGCCAAAATAGGTTCCCAGCCTTGGACCTTCACTGCACCGCCTGGACTCTGGGCCACCTCAGCCCAGGCGCCGGCTGGAATCCGAACCTTCCAGGCGCTGGGCCACCTCCCCTGGCTCCGCCTGGACTCTGGACCTTCCGGGTCCCCGACCTGGACCAATGTACTGGACCCCCACTGCACCGCCCGGCATACAGCTCCTTGGTGCTGGATGGATGTCACCCTGGAAGGCAGCGCTCCTCACCGACTGCCCCTTCCCAGCAGGCCCATCCTCGTCGCCAGTGATATAATCTATGACTCCTTCTCAATCATGGAACTCCAGAAGGTAATTAGTTACATGTAAGTTTATTCTTTAAGATCATAAGTAGAGAAAGCACTGGGACATCCATCTGGTCCAGTATGTTAGGTCCAACTGCCATCAGTAGAACCTTCCACACCAAACCTCACCAACATTCCACCTAGAGTCCCAGTGACGACATTACATAAACATTCCACCTAGAATGTTAGTGACATCACCACCCTTCACCACCACACTCATAGCCATAATCAATCCCACACAGATTATGACACTGCTCCTGTTATTTACAGCTGAAAATCATGCATCTCTATCTGTGGAGCCATGTGGCAAAGGTACATATTAATTGCAATTCTTTTCAAAATAATTTAAATGTATTTATTGTTCTTTTTTAATGCGCCTATACACAAGTGTTTTGAGGCGCACCAAGGCAGTTAGGGGGTGGGGGGACTGGAAGGGGGAAGTAGCGATCCTAATAGGCCTTGCAACATTCAGATTGTGCAAGTGCAGTAAACGAGAGTGCATGGGGGAAGGGAGGTGGAGAAGTGCAGGCACTGGGTGGATGCGCCCATGCGAAGGAGAGTGCCAGGGAGGCCAGGTGGGCAAGGCCAGGGTATGAGTAAGGAGCGTCCACAACTAAGTGCAAGTGAATGGGCTGGGGGCTACAAGGATGCAAGCCCACCAGCTAAGTGTAGGCGGGGGAACCAGTGAAGGCAAGTGCAAAGCATGTTGGGGGGGGGGCGAGAAGAATACGTGCAGAGGTAGAGTGGGCAGGGGATAGCCTGGCATCCTGTAAAACTCTGAAGGAACCAGGCTACCAGTCACAGGCAGATGGGATATTAGCAGGGGAGTGAGAAGGAGGAAGAGAAAAGGAAGGTCTTGAGGAGCTTCCGAAACTTAAGGAGATCCGCTTCAAGTCTCAGAGGGGCAGGGAGGCCATTCCAGAGGGAGGCACCTGCGTAGGAGAGAGAGCTCTGCCCCCTACTTACTGCTTGGAAAAACATCTGATTTGCAGAAAGTTGGAGCTTTGTGTGGTGGACAAGCTGGGAGATGGCCAGTTTCTACAAGAGTTTGCTCAAGATGGGGGTAGTGGAGATAGGGTGGTAGTTTGCCTAACAGGAAGGATAAGCAGAAGTTTTTTCAGTTGGGTGCACAAGGGAGTGCTTGAGAAGTGAGGGGAAGGAACCAGTGGCAAAGGAGTGATTGCAGAAATTGGCCAAGGCTGGTGCAATGGAGACAATGTTGTCCTTGATGGTTCTGGAGGAGTAGGGGAGCACCTGTTTGGAGGAGACTTTCAGAGAGCGGACATGTCTAAAAAAGAGGGGAATAGTAGGGGAGCGAAAGAGGGGGGCCAAGGGAGGCATGGAAGAAGGGGAGGGGGAAGGACGTGGAGGACAGGGAGGAGCCTTAAGGAAGCAAACCCACCCCATATGTAATCCTGGATGTGCTAGAGCTTGCGGATCCAGGTCTGACTTACATGCTTCATTTCTTAAGAAAGAAATAAACTGGTCCAGTGCAGCTTCTATTTTAACCTATTTTTAAATGTGTACACTATCTGATGTGCCACTGTATCATGTTTAACACACAGGCGAAGAACAATTAGGAGTGACAGATAATCTATGCCCAGTGGGGTGAGTATATCCTCTCGGATGATATTCTTCAGTATCGATAATCGTAGCAGATATTGTGAGTTTCTGCATACTCTTGAAGTTGTTTATTCACCTCTCTCTTAAGGATCTTATTCGGGAAAAGCAAGTGTGACATGGGCTGTAGTTGACATAGGATTGTCAGTCCACAGATTTTTTTTGTAACAGACTTCAGATTGATAAATTCCTGAAACACCAAAGAGCCACTCAAATTCATTCATTGATAGATTTATCCAATTTGTTTATTTATTAGTTTTTTTCTAATTTTAAGCCAGAGATCTAGAGCAAGTTAGATACATGAGCAAGATTAACAACTTTTTTTCGATTAATTTCAACAGTAGATCATACTATGACGAATTGGGTTCTGCCCTGCAGAAGTACAAGGATGAGTAGAGGCTAAAAGGCCCACTCAGCCTTCACACTGCAACAAACCAAGAGCAAATGGAATCATAAAGGAAAAACAGGCAGAGCTAAGAGATATACCTCCTTCACCTTTTGTGTTAGAGTTGCCAAGAGAAGGCTATGTTTTTAAGAGGTGTGTGAATGTGATTCAGTAGCTACCCAAAAGGCGAAGCATACGAGTTCAAAATGAAGGGAATGTCCTAGCAAGATTCTATGAAAACTAGATATACTTTAATAAAAGACACAATCTTCAAAATAACTAAATAGACAAGCATTACACAAAACCCACCCGTTAGGAAAGAGCAGAAAGTAGGCAAAGATACCCCAATGCAGCACTGTAGGTAATGAATCAGGTGTGTAAGGTAAGTGAAAACCACAATGTTCTTGTTAAAGTATATGATTCTTGAAGATAAGAAGGGATTTCGTGACCTAACTAGTCTTTAGGGCCCAAAAGGGACTGAAAGGGTAACTAAAAGTCAATAGCACCTTCTTAGGTTGCTTGGCGGTTTGACAGCGCGGAACCAGGCTTTTGGATGCTGTTTCTGCAGTTTGAATTGGGTTTGACTGGATCAGTGGCGTTGTGACAGATGGGAAGCCGGCATTGAGATGATGTTTGTTGCAGTTTGAAGAAGTGCAGATCTTGAAGGCCAAGAGCATTGGTTTGGTAGTGAATCGGCTGATGACAGAATACACAGTTCGATTCGAACAGCTCGAGTGCAGTGTAACGTAGATCGCAGTACGAAGGTACCTCCAGGGTCTGGTCAACTGCTAATATGATATGATATGATGCATTTATAGCGCGCCTATACATAAGTGTTTCAAGGCGCGATGAGGCAAGGGAGGGGAAACAGAGGGAAGAGAGAGATAACAATCTTACTAGGCCAGGTGACATTGAGATCACGCAAGTGCAGGAGAGGGGGGAAGGGGAAAAGTGCGAGGTGAAAGGGGGAGGATCAGTTCAGTACATAGGATAAACAGTAAAATAAATTAAAATTAAATTAAACAATAAATAAATAAGATGTGCAGCCAGCTGGTGGCAAGAGTAAGGGTAAGTGCAGACATCAGGTGTCAAGAGCTGATAGGGGGCTGTAGGGTGACCAGTGAAGTATCAGTTTCGGCCAGGAGTTCAGCAGGGAAGAGGAGGAGAGAAAGCAAAAACAAAGAGGAAGGTCTTGATGAAGATCTGCAGTGAAGATGATGGCAGTTTGAAGAGTTGGTTCAAAGACGTTGAGTGCAACGATGAGCTTCTGGTTTGAGCCGGGTCACCAACGAGCTCATTTGGCACAGTGCGACAGCAAACATTTTGAGGATGCTGTTCAGAGGTTTGGGAGCAGCAGCCACATTGTTCTAGGCAGGTAGTGGTGTTGAGCTGGGTTCCAACAGGTGCTTGCTTTATTTCAAACAAAATGCTTGAGAAGGGTGGCTTGTAAGGGCCACCATGGTCGGTTCGAAAGCATAGATGTTGTACTGGATACATGGTTCTGTTGGATCGGTTCGATTCAGGCTTGGGCGTTGCGGATCGTAAAGGCAACCATGATCAGTTTGATGGTCGCTTAGATGGCAAAGATGCTGGAGACTGGGTACACAGTTCACTTTGAGAGGCTCAATGAGACATTCGATGGTTGGGACTCAAGGGGCCTCCAGGGTCGGTTTGACTGCCAGTGGCAATCAGCAGTGAAGATGCTGGCAGTTTGAGCAGCAGTTTGAAGGCAGCAGATGCAATTAGGAGTGTGTAGTTTGAGCAGAGACAACAATGTGTTTCACAGCTCAAATTGGTGCAACAGTAGGAATGCAGATTTACTGACTGTCTTGGATCTCTGGTTGTTGTGAATCCCAATCCAGGAGCTCAAGAATAAGGTTTGGTCCTTGTTCCCGTTCTCCCAAGCACTAGGGAGGCTAGTCCGCAATACTGGGAGTCTTACAACTCATTGAGGTCCTGGGTACTGTGCGCTGGCAGAGAGGCAGGTCTTGTCCCAGCAGCAGATCATACCCTATGGTCCCTGGGATGGTATGAGGACACAGCTTGCGTCTGCCTTGGATGCTCAGTCTCCACGTCACTGGTGGATGACTTTGAGAGGTCAATTCCCCCAACAGAGGTCCAATGAATTCTTCTTCAGGTTTCTGTTCATTTGTGAATCAAAGAAGTAGTGGGAGACCCCTTCTTTTAAAGGTAAAAATCCACAGGTGATTGGACTAAAGCTAGCCTGCCTTAGTGTTCCAGTTCCTGCTCTTGAATGAAGTGGACTTTGACTTTCTGACATAACACCCAAGGTGCTTTGCTCTAAAGCAATGGTATTCAAACTTTTTTTGTGCTGAGACCCCCATGCCCTCGTCAGTATAAATGTTGTTGCCGAGCCCCCACTTGAGTAGCAATATAGCTGCTGGCCCCCCTGCCTATATTTCCCATTAAAAGCAGTCCCCATTGTGGCAGTTCAGAAGAAGGACAGAGACTGATATCTACCAATTAAGGACTTTATTCACCCTAATGAAAAGATGTAAACTCCTGGCTGTCCCTAATCTATGGGCTTTCCCTACCCAACACAAACTAACGAGGGTGCTTGTCAGTCGTCGGTGAGCCCAAAAGGAAGATCTGCCCTTACAACTATCAACACAACCAAGGCACAGGAAAATGACTCACTTTGCCTGTGGTCCGCATTTCAGCACATTCACTTTAGTAACTTATTTAGATGTAGTTCTTGGCAACTACTTTGACCAGTTCAAACAGTTCAGAAATAGGGCTCTAGAGTTGATCTATCATGTCCTTAATACCTTGCTTTTCCTTATGAGGTTATTCCTCTCTTTATCACAATTGGTGTTGCTATGTTACAAAATGTGCACTCTTTTCCCTGGCTGGGCCAGCTGGAAAGATTCTCAAAATAATTTGCGCTTTTCTCTTTCACTCAATAGTTACTAAGATGAGTATGAAGGTTCCAATAATGATTCTCACTTCTCTTTACTTCTTTGGCCTTACTGGAATGAGTATGACTGTCCCAGTAATGATCCTCACTTGTTTCCACTTCTTTATTCTTACTAGGATGAGTATGAGGGTAGCATTAATAATTCTCACTTTTCACCACCTCTTTGGCTTTATTGTGATGAGTATGAAGGTACCAGTAATGATTCTTCTGATTCCTTACTGTTCTCTCATTAGTATGACTATCCTTATATGACTTTCCACTCTCCTTTGGGAATATTAAGTTGAGGTCCTCACTGGGACAAGTAGGATTATTATGCTCATTAAATTTGATATCCGTCTCAGGCCTTCCCCGATTACCGCTCTGTGCCATGAACGGGTCTGTGGTCTTGGCATCATTGTTGGACTTAGCAGACTCCTAAGTCTTGGTATCACCACCGCCTAGGACTCAGTAAGCCTATCTAAGGTTTCCTTCACTCAGCTCTTTTCACTTCAGGCTTCTCTTGTGTCTCATTTACTCGCCCCCTTGCTTCCACGCTTGAAAGCTGCATGTCCCGTTCCAGTGCAGCTCTCTCCGGGGCTTCTCTCTCGGACAGGATTTCTGCATTTATGACGCATAACTTGGCCTTCCCCAATGGAGTGTCTAAGTCCTTTTTCTCTATTGTCTGAGTCTATGCATTACTCTAACAATCTTCTTCTCAGTATCGTATTCATTTTCCTTCTCACATGGATTTAAGGTTTCTACACCACACTAACAAACATTGGGCCTCATCACGAGTTTGGCGGTAACCGTTAATGGTGGCGATAGCACTAATACCGCCACATTTAAGGGTCCTCCAGATCATGGCCTTGGCAGATTTCCCCCCAGCCCTGAGCTGGGGGGAAATCCGTGGCAAAATTGCCAGTTTCTGGTGCTATTTCCGCCGGTGGGAAATCCACCGGCGGTAATAGCGCAAATTTTCCCCATTGGGCCCAATGGGGAATGAGGAATTCCCGAATGGGCGCAATGGGGAATGGGCACTAACCGTTCCCCCAAACCCGTGATCCGGTGCTAATAGCGCTGGGGGGTTTGGCGGTAGGGCTATTAGCGCCGGCGGTTACCGCCCAACTCGTGATGAGGCCCATTATTATGTACTTCATGTCTTCTTTGGATAGAGGTTGTTGGAGGTCAGTTGTGGGTTAGTAACTTAGGGAATTCCTCTTCAAAACAGGAGTCTTTGTCTCAAAAAAGGGGAGTGTCTCCCAGTGAGGTTCCGCTAGCCAATACCCCAAAGGTGTCTCACGTAGCGGCTCGCCTTCCTAGATCACAGGGCAAGGTTACCCCCTGGGGAGAAGTGACTGAATCCCACGAGTTGTCACACCGTACTCCCTTTTGGAAGAGCCTCATGCTTCCCTTGGACATCCTTCGGGTGCCACATAGTTTGAAGACCACTGCTCTAGAGGAAGTGGAGGGGCCAGGAAGGAGAGAGAGAGAGGCAAAGAGAAACAAGATGGTGAAAGTTTTCCTCCACTATACAGAGCCCTCCTCTCTACTCTAATCCTGCCCCCTTCCTGTCTCACTAGGAATAAAGGCCTTTAGAAATGCAGCTCCATGGTCTGAGGCCAGAGACGTTTTTATGGGAGGGCAAAAGGGGCACTTGCCCAGGGCCCCCACCTTCAAGGGGGGCCCCACAAGGCTGACAAATCTACAGAAGTAAGATTCCATTGTTCACCAGACTTAAATAGCACATGTCAGGATATTTTATGGAATGTTGTTGAGGTTCTAAGCCCATTGCCTGTCTGTTTTGACAAGTACATTCTGCCTTGATGAATTCTGCATGTAATACCTTCTGTGTTCAATGTAGAATACATAGTTTGTGAGTTCCTAATGGCATAACTCTGTGGCATTCTTTCCTTCCTGTGGGAAATATGTTTATCATGGGCAATAGCTAAAGTTGAAATGCAGACTGATAAATTGAATGGCACAATCGTTTAGAAGTTAGCTCAGTGTATCACGTATTCATTGCAGAGATACGTGTTCATATTGAACATTAGAATAGCACATTCCAGCAAAGCTGGCTGAGCCTTTCCTATGTTTGAAGTTTATAAACCTACCTGCATATGTATTTGGTTTTATAGCACAACAGATGCTATTATCAGCAATGTACCTGCACCAGATAGGGGTTGCTATAAAAATCATCTGTATGGTGAAATAATCCTTTACATTACTGTGCTGTCTTATGTGAGGCTTTCCTTCTTGCATGCAGTGGCATTGTTTAGCCCATCACTTGATCTTTCTTCTTATGTAGGCCCTGGAAGGGGTGGTAGACTGAAGAGAGCAGACCAGATGTTGCAGGCCTCGGGCAATCATATTTTAAGGTCTGCTCGGTTGACACAAAAAACGGTTTGCTTTTTTGCAAAAGTCAAAGGTTTTTATGCACGTTTATAAATGACAATGTCACAAGTCATTGTTTTGGAAGTATTTAAAGCTTTAAAATACGAAAGAAATACCCAGATTTAATGTGTTAAATAAATCACATTGATTGGTATGATGGTACTTGTATAATTCCTTTGATGATGGAGAGAATGAAGCTAGAATCATTCCCATTTTCTGTAACACCTTTCTATAATATTTTGTTTTTATGAATGATCATGTTTGTAATGTGATTTGTGTACTTTCCAAGTCAGTATTATAAAATGAGATTGTTTTAGTTCATTATAAGAACTGGAAAAGAAAGTGTTCAAGCCAGAATACACATCACCCCCCACAGCTGAACTGGCTGGCTTCACAGGAGCTGACACGTGAATGATATCAAACTGGAAGTGGCTGTAATGATTATAAGTAGTGTCATGCATCATGTCTTAACTCAGACTTAGCTTTTCCTTAGAGTTTAGCCTGCCATCAGCCTGGGCTACTTATGATCATCATAGTTTTGGCATAAAGGTGCATATCTTAAATGCAGCCCCTGCACTGCAGAGATGCCTGTCACTGCCACTGTCAAATGGACCCCGGTGACCTCTGAACCTGTACATAATTGTATTTATTAATACAAAAAAGTTTAAAAGCGAGATCTTCTGCACCCTTACCAAATGGCAACCCA
Source organism: Ambystoma mexicanum (assembly GCF_040938575.1). NCBI lineage: Eukaryota > Metazoa > Chordata > Amphibia > Caudata > Ambystomatidae > Ambystoma > Ambystoma mexicanum. The sequence continues at coordinate 746,948,603 of NC_090928.1, forward strand.
TCACACATATTTCTCAAACCCTAGTGTTCAATGCATTCTTCTTATGAACATACTTTGCAACTCTTGGTTCTCAAGTTTATTTCAAACTCCTAGCTCCATCATGATGAAGTGTTTCTACATAGTAGGTCCTTTTGGTCTCTTGCTTCTCATTTTTCTCTGTCAGGCTTAGTGCTAATATGAAGTGCAGCATTACATTTCTGGCGATGCTTGCCAAAGTAGCTGAAACAAGGGCAATTATAATGTCTATAATTCATCTTACCATAGTGTTGCCTGCTCCTCATATTTCACAGTTTGGTTGTGCTTACTGTGTACTACCCACAGAAAAAAAGCCAAAATGGGTACATGAAGTCATCCCGTTAGCAGCCACTTCAAGAAAATAAAAGGATGCACTACCTCTATGCCTTCCATCCATCCTCGACAGACATAACTCTGACCCAGCCACACATATATAATTCTCTAAGAGTATCTGTGCATTGGGGAATGGGTATGCTCACAGCCTGGCCTCTCCTTTCAGCCCCTCCGATTCTAAAAGTCTGGCTCCACTGGGACCTCTGTCTGCCAGTGGAGTAATATATGTTGAACCCTCTATCAGCATACGCCTACCAAATTGGCTTGGACCTCCTTTCCTCTCATCAGTGTATATATACAGTCTCCGCAGAGCCTATCACATCCCATCACAGCCATTTTATCCCCACATCCAAATCCTGAAGCTGTCCAAATAGATTTGTATGGTTTTTGTTGCAAACACTTCAATGCTAGGGGGAGTGTTGTTAACAATCAAATAAGCACTAACACAATGGGCCTCATTACGAGTAGGGCGGTAAGGCATACCGGGTACTGTTAAGGAGACCGGTGCCGGTAATCCCTTACCACCCTACTATGAGTTCCCTTAGCGGGTCCCTCCTTCAATGCCTGGTTTTACCAGGTGTTATGGACAGGACCCGCTAAGGGACTTCAGAGCTAATAACGGTACCGCAAAATGTGGTACCGTTATTAGCTACTTCCCCATTCCCATTGAGCCCTATGGGGGCTGAAATGGGAATGGGGAATGGTTTTTTCAATGGGGATTTACCGGTCCCGCAAAGGTCTGACTACACCGGTAAGTCCCCATTGAACGAGACCGGTGCCGGTACCGTTATTGGAGGCAGTCATGGCGCAGATAGTGCCATGACTACCTCCAATCTCGGAATGAGGCCCAATGTGTATTATCCACTTAGTGATTCAAGTATACAACCCTTCTACCGCAAATATATTTGTCAAATATAAAGATTTGTGGTAATTCTTCTGTTACCAAAATGTTTTCAGATGTTATGCAAAGCAGCCAGAAACCTTCATTGGTCATATTTGCCCCCTTCATCTTTCTCATAGGGGTGTTTGGAAATAGTACAATAGGAGCTAATCTGACTGGATTTTGGAATGATAATTGGAAAATAATCTATACAGTTCTTTTAGATTCTGAGAATGTGCTTTGCTCATTAAGAGCATAACATTCTTACTATGACTAAAATGTATACTGTAGGTGATCATTAGACATGAAAGTTGTAAAAATATTTTCTCTGCATTAGGATTTTCTTTTTCATTTCTTGGAAAACTAATATATCATACAATTATCAGGTTTGTAAAGCAGGTGGAACGGACCAAATTGACTTGGACCTCCTTTCCTCTCATCAGTGTATATACACAGTCTCCGCTGAGCCTATCCCATTCACCTCCCCATATGAAAAATACACCCCCATTGTGATGGTGACAGTCTTACATGACAAATGTGATCACAATGTAGGCCTCCGTGTATCAGGCTGGACCCCATCTCAGAACAGGTGTGGACTGGTCATTAAACAGATCAGGACTTTGCCTGTTGGGTCAGCTGCAAGAAAGGCTGTGTTGATTTAGGGCTGCTTCCTTGTGTGTGATCATTGCCCTCCAACTTCCCTCTCAATCTAGGGAATTCTTTAACAGACACAAAACAATTTTACAAAATCACAAATTAGCATAACTAAAGGGCATGTGAGACTTTATGGAGAACCTACCTCCTACAGTCCTCAGGGCAAAAAAGGAGCCCTCAGCATCTACAGAACTTACTCACCTCGATGACAGATAGATCTGTTTAAAGGTGCAGATACAGCACTGTCGAGGGGGCATACTTCCCAGCTGCTGGAATAAGGGGAACAGCAGGGGCACCCCATACACATGACAGGGTATAATTGACAGCTGTAATAAAGGTGCGTCGGGCACACATGCAACCCAAGAAGCCAGGGTACAGGATTGGGCCCGGGTCCACACAGGGGGACTTGAGCGGCTCTGGGTGTGTGGGGTTGGGGTGCGAGATAATTATGGTTGCATACCTAATGGTGGGGTGTCGCCATGCTGTCAGTGTCAGGTAAAACCCACAGGTAAGTAGATCACATGGTGGTGACACAGACAGGCCCTGCTTGGTAGGCCACATGAAAAAATTGAATGGACACTCTGAGGCAGTGGGGTGCTGGAAGAATGATCCAAGCTGGCCGTTCCCAGGAGACAGCAGTCCCTAGGAACGGAACCAGCAGATACATGCAAGGTCGACGAGCAAGGTTTACGGGCGCTCGCTGAGACTAGGGGGAATTAAAATTTAAAAGAATATGTCCTGGCAGCGACACTCACAACACGATCAGCAGTTTCAAATCGCCTATTGCAAGGTTGGTCTGGGAAGAAGGATGCAGAATGAAGAGGCGATCCAGGAAGAGCCTATCAGAAGGTGAGTTTTGGTGTCCCTGAAAGGCAACAAGTATATTGTGTCCTCAATGATTTCCACAAAGTCCCTCATAAGTCGGATGCTGTGTGAATTTCTCCCTTCCCACCAGTTTAGGATGTCTCGTGTTTTTTCTATGTGTGCTGGCCAATGGCAGATAAATAAAGTTATGGAGATCAGCATGGTTACGTATTACATATTAAAATGAATTCATGGGGTGGAGCAGGAAGGAATGTGGCGCCAGAGGGGGTGATGAACAAGGGGGAAGGCAGGACTGCTTGCTCCAATCATCTTTAACAAACATATGTCTAGCTATAGGGGACTGACGTGGTCACACCAATCAGTTTAGCGGGCTGCTCACTGACTTTAATCACTAATGGCAACTGTGTCTCACTATGCAAATAATGTTCTAACTGTATAAAAGATTTGACCACGGTGGGTGGTTCTTTCAGCTCTCATCAATCAGTTATGTTCCACTGTGCTGTTTGATTTGTGCTTCCAAGCTGTAATAAACAGCTTTACTTCTTGTCTGGTGCAAGCTCCTTTTTGGATTACTTCTGGTATCTTGTTCACTAGATGCTCATGGAGGACCTTTGATACATTTTTGAATGCCCCAGCGAGATCCTCAGTTCCCTCGGCCAACTGGTGGTATTCCAGGAGTGGCACAGGTCTGGTGACCTCAGACCAGCCATAGCGCACAACTGAGTGGGCCCTCCAGATGCAGAGTTCACAAAGGTCTGCCTGCACCCGAGCGCCACCCGCGCTCAGGAGACGGAGCGAGCGAAAGAGTAATCTCAGTGCCAAAAGTGCTTGAGGATCACTAGGACACATGAGTGTACCTACGCAGGAATTCACTGTATTGTGGTTGCATGCCCACGGGGAGGGAGGGATTTTTGTTTATGGTGTTTAGAACTCATCCTCAAGGTGGGAGGATGAACGGCCGTAGCAGTCATAGATTTTAGTACAGTCCACCCCATACGGAGTGGATGTGTGTGGGCACATCTGCGGCAGAACAGGGAGGTGCATAGTAAGAAGCGGACCCCGTAAGACGGGAGTTTTCGCATAGTGCAGGCGATTTTATAGTTGCGTCATTTGGGAAGAAAGGAGTTCTTTTCATTTACTTGTTGAAGAAGTGTTCATCTGTTGGAGGAGCAAACGTAGAGCGCTATGGACTATTACATGTCAGAACATTTGTGGTACTAAATTTTTGGCAAGCAGTGTTTGTTCATCTTGTGGCTTGGACTGAGATGGAAGGGTCAACGTCAAAGGTACTGGCTGTACAATATTGCGTTTGGCATAGTAGCAGTGGACACCAGCCTGGAGGAAGGGCATGGCCTAGCATCCGTTTACAGTAATATAGGTAAAGGTGAGCATGTGGAGATGGCTGGTAACATACTAACACAGAGTGAGTGGACAGGCTGGTGGAGAGGGTCAGCGTGCATTATAGGTATGCATGGGTGGACCTGTGGAGAGGGCTAGGTTGTGCATAGGGCAGCAGGAGGAAGAGCGGTAACTATGTGTGTCTGAGAAGTAAATGAACACGAAGGTGTGAAAGTAAAAAGGGGAGCAAACAGTCAATGGGGTGAATAGACAAAGGGAGACAGGGCCATCAGGACACAAGAAGAGAGAGAGAGGTTCAATAATGGCTTTTCGGGATAGCCCCCTCAACCACATGTGTGAAAAGCTGCCCCAATATCACAATAAAATAATAAAATATAATTTTGAATTGGTTCAGGACATTGCAGGACAGTGTTTCCATGCATGTCCTGGGGAGGGAATGTTTGATAGTAAAATAATAGTACATATATTCTTGTATCTATTAACTAAGCACAAAGGCTCTAAATTAAAAAATAGACAAAATATCTTGGGGCTCTGGAAACTGTATGAAGAGAAAAAGGATGAGACCGCAAAGCCAGGCATTAAAGCAGGTGATGTGACAGAACGACCTAGTGCCCAGTACATAGCGTACCCAGCATTGAGACCTTCAGCAGGATATACAAACCCATAAACGGGTGTCTCCAGACCGAGAGTAAGGGGGAAAAGGGAAAAAGAAAAGCAGGGAAATGCAAGGGGGGAGACATAGGACAGGGGAGAGAAAAAGTATCTTGCAGACATAGAAAACATCACACAACAGGTGGACGCATTGTTCATTGAAGCAGAGGGAGTTATAGAGAAGGAGGTGCAGAGAAAGGCAAGAGAAAGGGGAGATACAGGGGCCGGACAAGGGTGGACTTCAGGGAGGATCAAATTTAAACTGGACAATGAGGAACACGACAGGGGGGAGGAGGAGACAGACATAGGGGACAAGGGCAGTACTGTGTCAGACGAAGAGGAGATAATTGAAGGGGAGGATGAACAGTGGACAGCTGACAAAGAGAGGAGATGGGGACGAAACCTGAGGAGGAGGGGAGACCGGGGTGGGGGGGTCAAGTAGGAACTGGTCAACTATCCTCTGCTACCGGTGGGAGAAAGTAAAGATAGGACTGGCACAGGTGACAAGGGGGGGCAGAGACAGGGCCCTGGGAAATGCAAATACTGTTGCTTCAGAAGGGGGAGGAGACGCACATTACGTACCATGGCAGACAATGGCCAGAGATAACCTCATTTGTAGTTTACCATCTCTTATGGCAGGGGCCAGCAAGTGGATATATGCACTTGAAAAAGAAACAGCAGGAGTGAGGATTGCATTAGGGGACATGAAGAGTTTATTTGCAGCAATCAGAGGCAAGTGTGGGGATAAGGTATGGAAACAAGCAGGATACAAGGGGGTGAAATTAAGTACCAATGCACACAATGGAACCCCAGTTAACAACTGCTGAGCCCACATGTGGAAAGTGTTAAGGAGCATATATCTGGACAGTTCAGATTTAGGGGCTGTCATGGTCTGGAAGATGAAGCCAGATGAGGATCCAGCAGAAAATATACAACAGGTCCAGGAGCTCTAGATCTTGGAAACGCAGAATCCTTGGGACGAGTACATACCTCTATTTGACCATATGTTGGTCAAAGGACTCCCATCGGATGTCTAGGCTTCCTTAGATAAAATTGTAGGAATAGAGGCAAAGGGTGGCCCGAAATACAGGCTACAATAGTACACTATTGTAACAGGGAGCAGGAGAGTGAGTGACAGACAATAGAAAACACCACAAAGGCAGAGAAAAAGCTGGTACAGAAAAAGCTTGTGAAATACGCAATTGAAGGGGCTGTGCTCATACTTGACGCTGCTTCAGTGGTCCCCGCTCAACAGGGTGGGTTCCCTATAAGAAATGTTCCCCTGCACGGGAGAAACATGCCGTTGCAGTATGCTCCTCAATGAGGGCTCCAAACACAGGGGGTTTATCCACCAGAGGGGGATGTACCCGCCCGGGGGATATATTTCACAAGAGGGAGTATAGTCACAGCAGGGGGAGGGGGAATGATATAGAGGTACATGGTATTGGTTCCTTGGGCCATGTTTTATATGCAGGAACCAAGGGCACGTTATGCACCCTTGTCCATTTGGGCAACAAATGCAAACGCAGAAATATCAAATAGCGCAACAGGAGGGCTTGTTCATACAACAGCTCGTGCCTCAGCAGACACAGGCCCCACAAGCACAAATGCAACAGCGACAACCACAGCCCCCACAGACGCAGCCACAAACATCAGAAGGGGAGGTTGGTAGTGAGGCAACACCTCAGTTATGCTAGCAGCATCTTTACAGGCACCAGGAAATACAATGGTGCTGGGACAGAATGTGGTACCCCACTACACCGGGGTCAGTGTTTTGGGAGGGAATCACTTCTCGTTCCCGCCAAACATACCACCCCAATAGGAGAGCCCGAAGGGAGTACGTGTGCATCCAGTCCTAGTAGTAACTGAAGACCCTGAAGAGGAACCTGAGATAGGGCCAAAAGAGTTCTCTTTCCTGATAGATATAGGAGCCACCAAGTTATGTATTATGGAGGGTGGATTTCCACTGTTAAACAAAGTAATGGACATGCAAGTCTTCTCTGGGGCAATTGTCACGGTTCCAGTAATACAAATTTACCATTAAAGATGGGGACAAAACATGTTGTAGCACCCCTATTGTACTCAAAAGACCTCCCCATAAACATACTGGCGAGGGACTTATTGAGCAAACTGAATGCAGCGATATCTTTCACGGAAAAAGGCATTGTGTGCTCAACACCGGACGTGTATTCTGTCAGAGTGGCAGCCTTCCTTCAGGCAGTATATGCCCATAGCACACTGCAAGGACAGCCCACATACCCTGAATTATTCCTGTATGGGGTCCAGGTACTGCTGGGCTGGGTGCTGGGGATACAAGGGAAAACATCACCCTAGTGTTACAGTTTGAAGAAGTCATTATTCGCAAATACATGGTGATGCTATGTGGGACATATGATGATGACATAGAATGGTGTCCAGTGCTATGCATTGCCCAAGGGATACCTACATTTCACTGAATCCAATTTCATCTAATGAGAAATCTTTGAAAAAAATGTTCTTCAAATTGTGTTGGGTAAGTGGGTACATTTTAAAACAGATGGGGGTGGCGTGAGTGGATAGGATAAGGTAGGGGGAAGTGGGGGCATCCCACTGCATAATAAAAAGAAATTGCGAAGATTTCACCTTTAGGTAAAGTAGATTCAGTGAAATCACATACATACTTGACCCAACACTGACAATAACCAGTGCCAGAACTGGCTGACAGCTTTTCTCAGATGGGGAGGAAGAGGGTGGAATGGTGTTCCAACTGCAGATACCCTGCCCTATAATTAATATTAGAGAGGCTAGTACTGTAATACACACAACGGGGGAAAATGAAGGGCAGGCACACACAGGAGGTTTCAAAGAAGGTCCCTGAGAAACTGTGGACAACCGGAACCCATGATATAGGGATGTTTAAAGGGACATGGGCTGTAAGAATAAAATTGAAAGAGGGAGCATTGTTACCATAAGCAGAACAGTAAAATATGATAGGTTATTTATAATGTGCTTAATACCCAGAGGTTTCTAAGGGCGGACCCGGGGATCGGACCTGTGTTGCTCCATGTTGTCTTGCTTCCAAGTCAAGCATGTTGCCCCTGAGCTATCCTCCCAGACAATACACACTGTCCCGCGAAGCAGGCAAAGGAATATACACAACTCTTCTTGCATTTTGGCAGCAGGGCATAATACATGCAGCCTGAGAAGCCAGGGGACAGGATTAGGGTGGGGGTGCCCAAGGGGGGACTTGAGGTGCTCTGGGTGTGTGGGGTGGGGGCATGAGATAAATATGGTGGCAAAACATGTGGGATGTCACTGCGTCATCAGTGTCAGTTAAAACCCACAGGTAAGTAGATCACATGGGGGTGACACAGATAGTCCCTGCTTGGTAGGCCACATGGAAAAAATTGCACAGACACTCTAAGGCAGTGGGGTTCTGGAAGAATGATCCATGCTGGCTGTTCCCAGGACAGAGCTGTCACTGGGAACAGAACCAGCTGATGCATACAAAGTGACCAAGCCAGGCTTATGGGCGCTTGCTGAGCCCAGGGGGAATTAAAATTCACAAGAATATGTTTGCGGAGGCACACTCATAGCACAATCAGCGGTTTAAAATCTCGCTTTGCAAGGTGGGTCTGGGAAGAAGGATGCGGAATGAAGGGGCGATCGGGGAAGAGCCAATCAGAAGGTGAGATTTGGTGTCCCTGAAAGGCCACAAGTATATTGTGTCCTCGATGATTTCCATGAAGCCCATTGGTCGGATGCTGTGTGAATATCCACCTTCCCACCAGCTCAGGATGTCTCATGTTTTTTGTATGTGTGCTGGCCAATGGCAGAAAAATAAAGTTCTGGAGAACAGCACGATTACGTATTACATATTAAAATTAATTAATGGGGTGGAGTGGGAAGGAATGTGGTGCCACAGGGGACGTAATGAACAAGGGGGAAGGCAGGACTGTTTGCTCCAATCATCTTCCACTAACATATGTTTAGCTATAGGGGACTGACGTGGTCCCACCAATCAGCTTACCGGATGATCAATGGCTTGAAACACTAATGGAAACTGTTTCCCCCTATGCAAATAATGTACTAACTGTATAAAAGATTGGACTGCAGTGGCCAGTTCTGTCAGCTCTCATCAATCAGTTCTGTTGCACTGTGCTGTTTTATTTGTGCTTGCCCAGCTGTAATAAACAGCATTAATTCTTGCGTGGTGTACGCTCCTTTTTGGATTACTTCTGGTATCTTGCTGACTACGTGCTCCTAGAGGACGCTTGATACAGATCACTGTGTTAGGTGCTTGTTGCTAAGATCTGTGCTTACACCGAAGATAACATGTTGAAGTCCAGGAAGGGCCACGCTATTTTCTTTCCTGAGATTGAAAAAAATGTGTCTGACTAAACTGCTGAATATTAACAGCAGTGTGTAAAGATCGGGTTCTCCAAAAATGACTCTGACATCTTCTGATGTTCCAGTTGTTTCTTTATTAAATTTCCAGTACATCATTTAGGTTTATCATGTCAAGTACATCTGAGCTTAAAGCAACATGCACTGGCATCCTCTCAGGTAAGCTACATCTCTCCAAATGACTCACTCGGAACTCTCAACCATACAACAACATTCTCACAGGCTGCATTCCATGTCACTCACCCAGCATTCCATAAATACTAACAAAAGCAGCAGGGAAACCAGGTCACTACATATCTTCCCTCCTTAAAGAACACAAATAACACCTACCAGAACAAAGTACACACTCACAACACACACACCACACACTATCCTCTGCGCGTGCATCACAGCCAAAACTTTAAACCTCCAAACCACACACCCTGAGTAGGTCCGCACCATAGTGGTCCCAAAACGCACTCCAAGAATGCCCTTCTTCTTTTCTCCATAGTGGAGAAAGGACACCAAACACTGAAAAATGCACCACTACAAATCCTCACGACCTTAGGCACATCAACTTCTCTCCACTTATGCACAACTTGCACCGCCAAACCAACTTCACACCCACTATTCCCTTCACAGCCACACCAAACACACAACTCCAAGCTGTGTACCACACACGTTCCTAAGAACCAGGCTGGGCATTCCAAACACCCGAGTGAACGACACCCAACAACATGAACACCTACGGTGCTGTGTCGCCACCGCCAACAGTTAACTGTGCTCCAAGGACCACCATACTAGTCAACCACCTGCTATGAGGAAGCAACATCATAACACACACCATATAACTAAACGCTTCTAGCACACAAGCATCAACAATCGCACACCATGTCCGCACACTGCAATAACATGTAATTACAATTAAATACTTATAATTTCTACTTAAAACTCTAAACAGTGGTCGAGGACATTTATGCGGCAACTGGCAACAATGCAACACTTATTACCCACTTGTTAATGGCAGTAAAGATGACCCTGGCACAAGGATGGAAAAACACAGAAGGCCCAATAACAGCATTTTGGTGGGTGAAAATTTGGAACGTATTGGCCATAGAGAAGGTGGGGTCCCTGAGGGACGGCAAGTATATGAAGTTCCGGGCAATTTGGGACCCCTTGGTCGACTTTGTCAGAGACAGAGAAGCACACTTTTTCAGGCCGAACTTGTTGAGAGCTATCCAAAACTGAGCGCCGACAAACAAAGAACAGGAGCCTTGATCCAATGCAGAAGTCAACTAAACAGAATACAACAATCTCATCGGAAGGCAGAAGGACTGGGCAATGCCACAAGGGAACCGGGAGGGGGGAAGGTGACAGGGGAAGGGTTGTTGAACGGTTGTAGTTAAAGTTGGTCCAATGCTCAAAATTTGCAACCAATAATTGTAAAGCTGAATGTTAATATGTGGCCACAACTAATGATATGTGTTTAAATGATTTAAGTCTCTGGCCAATATAGTATCTGAACATGACTGCATTTGAATAAATAAAGTTTGTTAAAAAATAAAACTCAAACTAAACTTCTAAGATCTCAAAATTAGAACGAAAGACCCATTAGTGTGGCTAACTCAGATGCAGTACATACGCCATTTAGTGTAACATATACCGGACCACGCATTGTTTTAAAAGAGTCCATCTGTGGAAGGAAAAATCATTAAACATACTATTCGCATCACATTAACATTGCACCAAACTGCACACTTTCCTATTACCTTTCAAAAAGTCCATCTGTGGAATAAAACTGTTAAACCAAAAGATGCTGTTAATACTATCATGATTACAAAACTTGCTAAAATCATCCAACTAAAATCATCCAACAAAAGCCACGACTTACAAACTGCACATTCAAACTGCCCAGCTTACACTCCATTTCAAAACACACAACAACTGCAGGCCTCACATGATTACTAAAATTACTCTATGCCAATTAAAACTGCTGCATAACAACATTTCAATACAAATAACCATTGTAACTTTTCAACCTTTTTTTTTCCTCTTCTCCTGTCAGTACCATTTTAAATGAAACAGTACCTTTGGGGACACAGCCCTTCTTCCCCTGGTCGCTATACCAGTTTCTCCTCAAAGAAAAACTCTGCCAGTACTCCCCTGTGCATGCCAAAAGTACTGAAGCTGTTCGCCGGCACTCTTTAATTTCCTCCCATTTAATCTTAACCACACCTTCCTCATTAATGTTCTTAATTATCTTCTTCATAGCTTCATCTGCGCCGGCTCAGAACTGCTCCTGACGCCGCTCCCCTACGTTGCAACCTGGTTTTGTTTTCCTTTTCCCAACCAGTGTCCGCGCACACAATTCCTGCGCAACCGACATTCTCTTCATTTTAGCCTTTCCACCCACTTTCCGCCCAACACACAAACTTAAATAAAGATTCTTTCCTCCTATACGAGGAAAGCACCTCTCTGCAAGGCCCAGCAACGTCACCGCGCCTCGTAACGTTGTGAGGTTATTTTCTTAGACTGCTCAAACCCTCCTTGGTTCTGAACACGGAGCGCCCCCGAAAGTGACGTTCTCCCTCACAGCAGGCAATCGCCAACACCGCCTGCATTCCACACAACATCATCAGTAGTCATGCCATGGAGGACAGCCACGCTCTCCGCTCCAACGGTCATATCACAGCTTCAACAACCTGCTAACGCCGCTGGCGCTGCTCAACAGCCCAAAGAACACGCTGTGCCGTCATCAGCACTCGGCTATGCAGAACCCCCAACGGAGCATGTCACTAGTCGGGTAAGTACATCACACCTGCCGGTAAGACTTCTGTACGCTGCTGAACAATTTCTGCATTAAGCATTTCGGCTCCACACACATCCACCTTCACTAAATGTGATGCTGCTGCTTTGTCACTTGCCAACCCATTTTTTTCTCCTGCCCGAATTCTCTTCTGCAGCCGTTACCAGGCGCAAACCTCTGGTCCCCTTGCCAACCTCAATAACAGACCTTCTGCCACACACAGCAGCATCACTGACACTACCTGGCAGCAGCGCCAGTTGCTTTCACCTGTCCAAAAGCACATAGAGGCTCTTCACTAATGCTTTATCCCTTAGCAAAGTCAATTTATATGAGAACAAAGACCCTCCATTCCTGTATCAATGGCTCCAAACCCCTCCAAGCGCACTTGCTAATGCTGCAACGGCTCCAAGCCCCTGCAGGGGCTTTGTTAATGGGCTCCAGGCCCCACTGCAGCAAAGCATATGGGCTCCAAACCCCTTCTAGGTGCCTTTATGGGCTCCAAGTCCGTTTACCACTGTCACTGAGCCCTTAGCCCCGCCAAAATCCAGTGCTGGAAGTAACTTGCTCACTACAGCTCTTAGCCTGCTCTCCAGCTGGCAGGCCCGCTGGCCCCAGACCCTGACGCTGCCTTCTACATGCTGCACCTCTGAATCCAATGCTGGGCCCCTCTGCACAGAAAAGCAATCAGCGTAGCCCCTACCTGAGAGGATCTTCTTCTTTGGTTGGGGGGCGGTGCATGTCCCTTCCTTTGTGCTGTCCCCCCAGCACAGCTATCATCCTCATCGCCAATGTAAAGATCAGGTTCTCCAAAGATGACTCTGACATCTTCTGATGTTCTAGTTGCTTTTTTATTAAAGTTCCAGTCCATCATTTTGGCTTAACATGTCAAGTACATGTGAGCTTAAGGCAAAATGCACCGGCATCCTCTCAGGTAAGCTACATCTCTCGAACTGACTCACTCTGAACTCTCAACCATACAACATTCTCACAGGCTGCATTCCATGTCACTCACCCAACATTTCATACATACTAAAAAAAAGCAGCAGGGAAACCAGGTCACTACACAGTGCTGTGAAGCAGGTTAAGAAGCACATATTCAACTATTATCAATTGTGTATTTTTTTCCGTGACTGGTGCACACTGCTGTCTGATTCAGTACAAAGTGCTTCAAAGAGAACATCAATGCATGTTCTGCTGACACATCCATGCGAGCAATGGGTGTAGAAGTATTCTTTTTGTGGCAGCACAAAACCGTTCACACTGGTGGGTATGGAGGGGAATATTTGCAACATTCGTAGAAGCTCACTGGAGAGCCTTAATGGCTGGTCTGCTAACACTCCAACCGTGCCTCTGGGGATGCTTCTGATGCTGTTATTCTAATTCTACTTTTAGGCATAAAACAACACAGCACCCCCTGGGTGCCCTGCCCTTGAAGACTCATCTCTGGTCGCACTGATGTCACTAATAACCAGGGCTACACACCCTCCATTCCCTGCCTAGCCTGACACTGGGTGATCTGCTTTCCCTCGCACGCCATATTCCTTCCCTAGTTGCTTGTAGATCCCATGCTGCCTAATTGCCTGACCTCCCATTCCCCATTATTAGCTCCCCGCCATCTTGTATCTCTGCTTCTTGGCTCACTGTGTCTTTCCCCTATGACTTGTAAAGTGCTCCGTTGCTTCCGGAAGCTAGGTCCACACTCAATAAATACCCAAATCCTGGGGTGCCTCAAGCAAATACGTACTTGGCAACTCGAGCTTGCCCACAAAGACACAGAGAGCACTAGATCAATGCATGAAACGTTGGCACCCGCAAGTTTATATCTAACTTCCCATCAAGGCGATTTTTTGACCATCAGAGTAATAAGGACACCCACACCTACACAAGTTGTTCTGAGGAATAGGAAATGTCTGTTAACCTAAAAACGTGCGCTATAGACGATCCAGCAGAGGGAGCTAGAAAACAAAGTAGGTCACAGGTAAAGCTTGTACATCTCCTTGACAACTCTTAGTCATACATAAAGCACAAAGAAATTATGTAAATAAAATTGACACCATCTTACATAAGGGTGGAAGCCACTGAAACTAAAACCTCGACTCACTTCATGAAAGAAAGGGCATCCATGTTCATGACAGCTTCCTGAATCAGAATGTGGTCATGTTTTTCCCCTCCAGTCTGATAAATCTGCAGAACTGGAAAAACTGGGCACAGGTGCCACGGAACGTTTGATAGCTTTATCCTCGCCAAAGATAGTAACTAATTTGCTGGCACGGAACCGGCGGTATCTCCTCCAGGATTACATTTGAATGACAAAACCTATTTGAAGTCAAACGTGTGTTTAAGAACATAATGAGTGTTGACTTGGAAAGCAACACTTGCCAGACCTGGCGTGAAATCGGACTGTTAAGAACTAGGTGCAGAATCAGTGCTGGCTATATATAAGGAGTGGGTTCAAGGTTGAACCCACAGGTGACGAGCAGTTCAGCCCTCCCCATCAAACAATGAACCTGTTCAGGAGTGCAAGAACCTGAACTTCGCCAGTTAAAGATGCCTGTCAAGATAACACGGAAGTAAACTCAAGCCATTACTCAGAAGTCCTTCCCTCAAGTAAAAAACAATCTGAGGTTTGCAGATCTTCAGGTGGCAGGAAGTGCACTGTTCTGGATCGGATTACAGAAAACTATCCCACAAAATGCATATACTGTAACATGTATGCTCAAGCTTGAGACAGCATAGGTTTGCCCCTAAATCATATCTCCGTCACCATACATGTTCAGGATTTAGACAGCAGAGCTTTCCGCCATAAATCACACATAATACAGACGCTCAAGATTTAGACAGCAGAGATACCCCACCAAATTGCCTGCCCCATACATGGTTGACCTTAGGCAACATAACTATCTCCCTAATTTGCATATACTGTACAGTACATGCCCAAGGTTTAGACAGCAAAGCTATCTCCGAAATGAAGAGACTAGGTGCCACAAGAAAAGTAGAAAATGACTAGGCAACCAAAGGGAGCCCACATGGTCAACACATATGTCTTTTTCATAGCTTTTTGAACCAGCTCCAAACTACCTAAAAACTACACTTTGCATTCTTCCTCAGACATCAAAGAAATATATCTAAAATCCCTACATGCCAGAGCACAATTCTGTCAACCCCTACTTTCTGTAGGGGGAGCAGCCTCTAGGCCACTCACTCTCTTTTGTAGTGTATAAAGCAAATCATGGGTGTGGTGGTATCTTTCTGGCTGCCGGAGACCCCCGGGGGAACAGCTTGCAGCTTGTGCATATGCAAATCCTTGATAGCCCCTCCCTAACCAGTGAAGGACAGCACTTGGTATCTGTATGAATAACCAGGGTGAGTAGGAGCAATTGCCGCCACGGTACTGTCCTTGGCCCCTGCAACAAAGCAGCGTCAGAAAAGACGGCACAACCACTTAGTCGGAGAAACTGATACCAAACCAGCTTGTGTTTTGAACCAAGTTTGCAAGCGGCAACATTGTACCAAGAGAACAGTGTGTGAGGCGTTTGCAAAGAGCGACACAGATATAATTGGAAACCAGAAGAAGTAATTGAACTTTGTGATTGTACTTTTGGAGGCAACCCAAGATACGTACACAAAGTGGTCCGGCGCACATGGACGCTCATTTGAAGGTCTCTGTTAGGTATCCAATCGATGTTGAGTGTGAGAAAAAGGAATGCTGAGCTCGAAGAAGTCCTGCAATGGATCTTGCTAAATCCTGTGCACATTTGAAAGTCTTCAATAGTTTAAAGTACATCACAATCGGTCCAAGCCCGGCTGAGGGAGACTAATTAACCAAAAGAAAGGGAGCTCTGGGGCATCCGTGGTGAACCGTGAGTCACCCAAGAAAGCATTATCTGAACATAGTTTGAGAGGCATCTGAACCCGAAAGAGGGGGATCCAACAGTGAACCTTTTGTTTTGAAAAGGATCTGAGCCCGGCTGAGGGGGATCCAGGGCAAATGCCCAAATTGAATACTGCTAAAAGGGAAAATAACGTTTGCGTGTTGTTTTTGTGTACCGCAGGCCCTCTGAGTCAAGAGACTTGCACGAAGCAAAGAGACCTGGACACAGGAGGTCCTAAACTGTGACAATAGACCTGTAGTCTCATGCCACAGAAGACAGAGTGTGTGATTTGCTCGAGTGGACTGCCTTGCCCAGTGCTGCAAATGTGGGGAAGGGAGGCCAACATCCCAATCATCCTGTATTATCATTTTGGGAACACTTATTTTGTTTTCATGAACTTCAAACCACACTATTTGTGAATTAGTGTTAAGGATTGGCAATAGTTTTTTTTAGAATGGGCCCCTTTTGATTTGACAAGACCCCACTGGGGCTGCATTCCTTATTATTTGATGGTCGTTGCTTGCTCCCATCTATATATTTAGGTTTAGATAGGTGTTTATCTCACCCTTTTGAAAGTTCAATAAACACCCTTGAACTGTGGTCACTTGTGTCTGTGTTACTGTTGATACCATACCTTCCTTACATGTGGTATCAAGAGTGGGATGTGATTCAATTGATAGAAATTGAGAGTCCATGCTGATAATTGTCGTACCACCAGAAGGGGAAAATAGAATCGTTGAACTCCTTTACTCTGATCGTGTATCCACTCTTAAAGAGGTTTGCTCTCTCAACTACATATCCCAAGACGTCAACAAGACCTGTTCTTTAAAACTCAAGTGCTACTAGATACTCTCTCACTCTCTCATTATAATATCCAACAGTGGGATCGAATGCTATTGAAAATCTGACCAGCCTTTACCTTCATTAGACCTAATGCCCTAAATCTCCCCGCTCCCAAACCTTTTTTCTTTGGTACCCAATTACCATTGGTCGCAGGGCCATCAGGGGTAGAGACCAGCCTACCTAAATCATTCCCTTTGGCGTAATCAGACTCAGAAGGATCAAACAACTTCGAAACTTTATCCAAAGGAGTCGAAACCTATTTTTTTGCTGATTCAGAAAGGACTACCAAAGGAACCCTTACCCCACCGGAAGAAATGGCCGACCTAGCAAATGTCATAGCCCAGTTGGCGGCCCATCAAATGCAGACTGAAACTAGGCTCCAAGAAAGCTTGACAAAATTGATTGAGTTACAAGCCAGACCCCTCCTACCACAAGGGATACTTCAACCATACCTAGAAGGCGAAGATCTAGAGACCTTCTTTCTGAATTTCGAACAATTAGCCGAACAGTTAGGATGGGAAGAAAACCTTAAAAGTTGTTATTTGGGGCCCCTGTTGAAAAGAGAACTACATGCCGCCTACCAATTACTCTATCTGGTCCAGGGAGCCACCTTTCTACCCATAAAGGAAGGGCTACTGAAGAGAGTGGGCCAAACTTGTAACTTCTATCAGCAACAATTGAGGGCCATTAGATTAAATCCTAGAGAAACTCCCCCTGAACTAGGTGAAAGTATCAAAAATACCATAGCACTTTGGATCAATAACAAATCCCTGGAAGACTTGATACAAATGATTACATTAGAATAGTTCACCAATTCCTTATCCCTTTTCTGCAAAAGGCTGTATTACAATTAAATCAACCTACCCTAGCCATGGCCATTGAAACTGCACAAAACCACTTGGATGCAGCCAAACACTTCCACTCGGTACATCGAGGTGAGGAATGGAAAGAGTACAAACCTAGCCACTGACTCCAACCTCAGGGAGCAGATAAACAAGGAAGGTCATATAAAATCAAGGAATGGCTACAGAAGGAAAGAATAGAAGCCAAAAGATCTGACCCTAAAAGTAGAGAATAAAGTAAAAGGGAAGAACCTAAAGGAAGCAGACCACCCCCACCCCTAAATCTACTTTTAATGTAGAGAAACTGGGCATTTGGCCAAGCACTGTCCGTAAAATCTTAAAGAAGAGCCTATGAAAATAGGCTGTTTAAAGGGACAAGAGTGGTAAGAACCAGAGGAAGATCTAGAGACCTTCAGCATATGTGTATGTCAGTCTTCTGCTGACTTCACATATGAAAAGGCTTGGGTGAAAGGGAAGCAAGTGAAGGCATTAATTGTCTCAGGCAGCAAGCAAACCGCCATGAGAGCTGACTTGGTCACAACAACAGACCTCAAGAATGCTACCCTAGTTAGAGTTACCTGTGTACACGGGGATAGTAAAATATACCCCAAAATACCTGTGTACATTAACATCACAGGCAAATCATGTTTAATATCTACAGTCATCATTCGTGGGCTCCCAGAGGAAGTAATTGTGGGTCCGGATTTTCCACTCTTTTACAGGACACCCCACCTCCCTTAGACAGGTTTCACCCCAGGGCTGCTGGCACTCTGATTACTATTCCCAAACCTCTCCAATATGGGACTGGAAAAAGACAGAATCTCATGAACCTCCGACAAGAGATGAAGAACCCATAAACCAGAGTCAACCCCTAGAGACCAGTTCATTGGTTATTTTCGAGAGACCAATAAAACCACATTGTCTCTACCAACATAGTAAAAAAAGGTCAGTGGAATATGCGAGAGTCCTTGGATATATCTCATCCATGTTCTTTCCAAGGTCTTAATAACAAAGAACCTCGACAAAAACATATCTACCTCACATAGGGGAAAGGTATATGAGAAACCTGAAAGTGTCTCAGCCGCTAGTCCCCAGGGATCTGTCATCCAGGTAGTCAGGATAAGGCCATCGCTATTGGATCCAGTTCCTCGGGGTGGACCAATGCAGGAGGATCACCTGGATGGGGGGCCATCAGGGAGTGGAAGTAGGACACGGGAGGATGAGATGCGGTATCCCCTTCCCAATAACACCTTTTCCCCACCCTACCAGGTAGGATACCTAGGGATTCAAACCCCCTATCCCCCTTTTCCGACAAAACACTTTCTCACGGACAGTTCACGGTGAGCTACAACAGACTAACACCAGAGCTGTATACCTGACATGTCCCATCCCAACACCATGGACAGGTAATGTCAAGCAATTATGGATTATTATACACACCTGACTTCCATCACACTTCCCCACACGGATAAAAGGTGGAGCATGAAAACACACTCTGAGTGAGGCAAACCACACGAGGAAACAGCAGTTCCAAGATGGCAGTTTAGTGCAAGGAGAAGGGCGACCAGACCTGAGAGAGTCGCAAGGAGGGAAGTACCTGTGACCTCTAAAGACCGTTGCTTTCATGAGCCTTAGAAAGTAAGAAACCGAAGACCAGGAACTATGGCTGGTCAAACCTGCACAATATGTCGGACGTACATAGGACTCTCCCGCATCGATAACCAAGGCAAGGAGGAGTGATTGCAGCCGTGGTACTGTCCTTGGCTCCTACAACAAAGCAGTGTCAGAAAAGACAGCACAGCCCGTGAGTCAAAGAGACTTATACAAACCAGCTTATGTTTTGAACAAAGGTTGTAAGCAGCAACATTGTACAAAGAGGACAGCGTGTAAGGTGTTTGCAAAGAGTGACGCAGATATAATTGGAAGCCAAAAGAAATAATTGAACTTTGTGATTGAACTTTGAGAGGCAACCCGAGATACTATACACAGAGTGGTCCGGCGCCACGTGGGCGCTCATTCAAAGGTCTCTGTTAGGTATCCAATCAATGCTGAGTGTGAGAAAAAGGAATGCTAAGATCAAAGTGGTCATGCAATGCGTCTTCCGGTGCACATTCGAAAGTCTTCAATGGTTTAAAGTAGAACGCAATTGGTCCGAGCACGGCTGAGATAGACTAATTGACCAAAATAAAGGGATCTTAGCCGGCTGTGTGGGATCCGGAGTGAAACATGAGTCACCCGATGAGAATTATCTGAACATAGTTTGAGAGGGATTTGAGCCCAGAAGAGGGGGATCCAATGTTGAACATTTTGTTTTAAAAATGATCTAAACCCAGCTGAGGGGGATCCAGGGCTAACACCCAAACTGAACACTGGTAAAAGGGAAAAGAAGGTTTGTGTGCTGTTTTTGTGCACACCAGGCCCTCTGAGTCAAGAGATTTGCATGAAGCAAAGAGACTTGGACACAGGAGGTCCTGAACTGTGAAAATAGAACTATATCCTTGCGCCAAAGAAGCCAGTGTGTGTTTTGCTCAAGTGAACCGCCTTGCCCAGTGCTGCAAACGTGGGGAAGGGAGGCCAACGGATCATCCTGTTATCATTTTGTGAACAATTCTTTCATTTCCAAGAACTTCACCCCACTCTATTTGTGAATTAGTAGTAAAGATTGGCAATACATTTCTTTAATATAGGCCCCTTTTGATTTACCAAGACTCCACTAGGACTGCATTCTTTATTATTTGATGGTCGTAGCTTGCTCCCATCTGTAGATTTAGGTTTAGATAGGCATTTATCTTACCCTTGTGATAGTTCAATAAACACCCTGAACTGTAGTCACTCGTGTCTGTCTTACTGTTGATACCATGCCTATTTTTAAGACGTCATCCAGAGACCCTTATATGGCAAGATGCCAAAGAGACTGCAAATTCGAGATTACAATGTTAATGGAATGCCCAAATCCCCTTTCTGTCACTGCCAGCATGCTGCTTGTCACCTCCTGCAGCCACAGGACCTCTTTCAGGAAATAGTGCTACACTTTCAAGGACCCCACGTGTCACCTTCTATCTTTCCTAATCCTCGCAGGAGTGCCCCAACGCACATACAAACATGCAGTACCCCAACCCGCATTTCCACTGGGCCATGCAAAGCTGGGGAAGCAAAATGCCTCAGCCTTGACTGGCCCAGTGAACATGCGCAACTGGGTTACAAACTATCAAGGGGAAACCGTGTTTCCCATTGACAGTTCAAGCCAGCCCAGGAGCACACCTCCAGCTACAACAAGCAGCTGAGCGAGCAATGTTGGGCTGACGCCCCTCCTCCATGATGGGCAAGGGTTTTGGTGGGTCGACGCCCCCTCGTCCTTTATGGATGAGCCACCGCTGCCCGTAACTATTAGCCAGTAACTTATTGATATTGATATTGATATTTTATTTCTATCGTGCTCGTACACAAGTGTTTCAGAGCACGACAAGGCAAGGGAGGGGAACAGGGGAGAACAATACAGCGATCTTACTAGGGCCAGTGACATTGAGAACGCGCAAGTCCATGGGAGAGGGGGAGGGGAAGTGCATGGAATGGGGGAGAAGTGGAAAGTGCGAAGCAGAGGAGGAACAGATAAATAACAATACAAAAATAATAAAGGCAACAAACAGTGGTAGTGCAGCCAGCAATTTGCAGGTGCTAGGTTTAAGGCAGCAGACAGGGTAGGTCTGATAAGTGCAGGAAGAAAAAGGGGGGCTACAGATACAGACCCCAGTGCAAGGGGTGGCCCGGAGGCAGTGCGGGAGGGTGGCAGGGTGAGCAGGTACCTGGGCCCGGAGGACAGAGGGTGGCCAAGTGCACAGTGCCAAGAGAACACAGATCAGCAGGGGAGAAGGGAAGCAAAGGCAGAAGAAAAGAGGAAGGTCTTGAGGTGCTTCCGGAACTGGAGATGGTTCTCCTCAAGTTTTAGAGTGGCAGGGAGGCTATTCCAGAGGGAGGCCCCAGCCGAAGACAGAGATCTACCCCCAGCTCGTTTCTTTGAAAAACTACTGACCTTGAGGGAGTTGGAGGTAGAGGAGCGAAGCGCTCGAGAGGGGAGGTATTTGCGGAGGGATAGCTGAAGGTATTTTGGACCCAGGCCCCAGAAAGCCTTGTGGACAATGCAGAGGGTTTTGAATTTAATCTGTGTATCCACTGGGAGCCAATGGAGAGATTTCAGAGCTGGAGAGATACGATCCCAGGGCTTGAGGCTGCCAAGGACAAGTCCTGCAGTCCTGTTCTGGATTAGTTGCAGAGGGCGGAGAGTAGAGGCAGGTAGATTTAGAAAGAGGCTGTTACAATGGTCCAACCTAGAGAGAACCAGAGCTTGGGATTCCATGAGCTTCTGGGGGAAGGGGAGGAAAGGCAGAGTACCTCTGAGGAGGTGCAGCAGGAAATTTGACTTTTTAGAGACCTCAGAGATGTGGGTGGAGAAGGAAAGGGTGGAGTCAAAGATGACCCTGAGGTTCTTAGCCTCGCAGGTGGGGGTAGAAGGAGGGCCAAGGGAGGCCGGCCAGAGAATGAGGGGAAAGGATGGTGAAGGTATGCCGATGAGGAGGATCTCCGTCTTGTTGGCATTCAGACAAAGATCATTGGCGGCACACCAATGTTCAATGGCAATTAGGCAATCAGTGATGAGAGAGGGAGAGGAGGTGGCAGAGGGCAGCCTGAAGATGAGTTGAGTGTCGTCAGCATAGCAATGGAAATTTGAGCAGAAAGTGGCAATGCAGTGGGCGAGAGTTGCCAGGTATTGGTTGAAAAGCCAGGGAGAGAGGGTAGACCCCTGGGGAACACCACAGGTAGAGAGAAAGATAGATGAAAGGAAGGACTCAAGTTGGACCTGGGGGGGTTGATCTGAGAGGAAAGAGGTCAGCCAGGCCAGAGCCTGATCAGTGATACCCAGGTTTTCACGGAGACGGTTGAGCAGGATGGTATGGTTGACCACGTCGAAGGCAGAAGAAAGATCAAGGAGGATGAGGACAGAGGGAATGTTAGAGTCAAGGTTGGTAATTGAGTGGTGTGTCGAGTCTGCCCCTTCTCCCTCACCTGTCAGCTCTCAGATACTTGTTTTGTTACACATTGGATGCAAGGTATCTATTAGAGAGAGAGTGAGAGAGATTGACTTGATGGCAATGTGAGCTAGTGAAATGAGACCTGTGTGTAAGAGGCCAGTGGTGGGAGTGCAGGGTTGTAGGTTGTTTTGCCTGGTAAGGTTTACTCCCCCTTTCCCAGACTAACCTACTACCCTCAAAGTTCTCCTACCACCTTACAGTGCACACATATACCCCCCACAGGCGGTCACCACATGCCTGAGCGTTACCAATTCACGACTAAGCTCCTAATTAACCTTATCACACTCTCCACCATAAGTGGCTTTCCAGACTCAAGGTGCTGTAGTGTATTGGATCTTGGGTTCTTCCCTATGGATAACATACCCCCGAGTTTCTCATCCAAACCCATAGAAAACAGATTGGCACTCAGTAAGCTGGTACTTTCAACCTGTACCCATTAACTTTCAACCTGTACCCATTAACACCACAGGTTTTCCATCTGCCTCTCCCACAGACCTACTAATGAGCCACCCTTGCGTAGGAGCCACAAGCAGTAAGGGCACCAATCATGGCAGAAGGGCACCATACAAGGCCACTCGCATTGCATTTTCTAGGACCATATATGATACTTGTAAATTGCTCCCTGGAAAATGACTACATAACCTCATTAACCAATATAAATCTCTTGTTTTTTATCTGACCTTTATACACCTGTATCATCAAATCCCTTTTCTTTGGCACACTTTTGCATTTTCATATTATGCACAATATATTATAGGACGGTTAAGGTGAAACTAATAATCCATAGCCAATGTGAACATTCTATGGCAATACTTTTTGAGCCGTAAGACAGATCACCTCGACATTTAACATTACTATTCTGGGGCCCGGGAGCCCCCAGAACTGGAAAATGTCCTGCAAATCTGTGTTATGGTTCAAAAGATATAAGGGTAAAAAAAAAGTGTTTTTTTTCACTTTTCCATTCCAATCTTTGCTCAAGTACACAGCCCAAACTGCTGGACGGATTTCAGCCAAATAAGAAGCAAGTCTGGCACAAAGCACTCAATGAAAATCCTTTGTTGGTCTGGCGTGAATCCGTCATGTAGGTTTCTCTGAATTTGGTGTAGAGCTGGGCGCCCATGTACCCAAAAGTTAGTTATATCTCCCATTAAACATTGCTGGTGCCAAGCTTTTCCATTTCAGAAAATCCATCAATACCCGATTCATGAGTCAAGCTAAAGAGTCAGCATGAACGACAACAAAAAAAAATGTAATTACTTCAAAACTGTTATATAATGAGATGTGGCAATCACTGTGATTGCTAGTTAGGGTAATATGAGTATTTAGTTAGGAAGCAATCTGTTTTATTGCAGGCATTGCTTCCTAAATTAACGTACATTGTGTTGTAGGGGTTCATTAGGGGTTATTAGTGTTTTTGTGGTGGTATGTGTGTTAAAAAATCTTGTAATTGCTTAATTCGTTTTTAAAAAGCCAAAGAGGAAGTTGATCCGTGTTTACTATATCTTTGTTGCGATTGGACAAGCTTTTCCTGTGACTTAACAGTGAAGTTCTCAATTCATGCCTGACGTCAGGCAGGAAGATATCTATGCAATCGTACATCCCTCTTCTTCGTCAGAGTACCTAGTTAGGAATCATACCTGAACTCCTACATTCTTCTTCCTTGTCCCAGTTCTGAATAGTAATCTTACCAATATACCTCACAACCCTGTACCTCGTCACAGTGCCCCACTAACTCCACCTCAAACTTCCTCACAACATTTCCCCACTACGCCGCCTCCGTCTTCATCGTCAAAGCCCCCCACTAATTCCACCCAACTCTTCTTCATCACAGTTCCCAACTACCCCACCTCACTCTTCCTCATCACGGTCCCCCATAAATTCCACCTCACTCTTCCTCATCACAGTCCACTAACTCCACCTCCTTCTTCTTTGTCAGTCCACCACTAACTCCAACACTCTTCCTTGTCACAGCCCCCCACTAACTCCACCTCACTGTTCCTCATCACAGTCCCCCACTAACTCCACTAACCCCACTAACTCCACCTCACTCTTCCTTACAACAGTCCCAGCTATCGCACCTCATCACAGTCCACTAACTCCACCTCACTCCTCTTTGTCATTCCACCAATAAAGCCTCACTCTTCCTTGTTACCATCCCCCACTAACTCCACCTCACTGTTCCTCATCACGGTTCCCCACTAACTCCACCTCACTCTTCTTTGACACAGTCCCCCACTAACTCGACCTCACTGTTCCTCATCACAGTCCTCCACAAACTCCACCTCTCTTTCACATCAGAGGCCCCCACAAACTCCACTAAACTCTGCCTCATAACAGTCCCCCACTAACTCCACCTCTTCCTCATCACAGGCCCCCACAAACTCCACCTCACTCTTCCTCATCAGAGTCCCCCACTAACTCCACCACACGCTTCCTTGTCACAGTCCCACACTAATGCCATCTCACTCTTCTTCATCAGAGTCCCCAACTAACTCTACCTCACCCTTCCTCATCACAGTCCCCAACTATTCAACCTCACTCTCTCATCAGTCACCAACTACCCCACCTTCCTCTTCCTTGTCACAGTCCACAACTACCCAACCTCACTCTTCCTTGTCCCAGTACTCCACTAACACCACCTCCCTCTTCCTCATCACAGCCCCACACTTTGCACCTGAATCCACCCTTACATGCAGACACACGCTTTTTAAATGTTACTTCTTTCTTGCACGCGTGATCTGATGTACCAGTGATGTCACTCATGATGCCATAAGTGATGTAATACTTGATATCATTAGTGTTGCCATTTGTGATGTCATCAGGGTTCTAACAGGATGCGCAGTGTGGGCCTCATAGTTAAGGTGGCATGGCTGCCAGCCCCTGCAGAATTTTAGAGGTTTTGTTGCATTAAATCATCACTTTAATGTCCTCGGGGAGGAAGGATAGCTCAGGGGCAACACATTTGTATTGGAAGCAAGGCAACATGGCACAACACAGGTTTGAATCCCGATCCGGTGCTTAGAAACCACTCGCTGGTATTAAACGTGTTCTAAATGAACAATAAAATAAATAAAATAAAAATCGAATTTCAAGGGTTTTCTTGCACCAAAAATATTTACCTTAACTGTCCCTTAACTAATGAACCATAGTGTTTTAACTGAATATATACATATGACATGCTGCTGTAGCTTACGGTCAGTGTGTCTGTAGCTTATGCAGGTATATTAGATGTGCCCTCCCAACCAACATGGCATGGCTGTGAACATGTCTTGAAAGTAGTGAACCCCGAGTGTCTTCTATGAAAATTCCCAGGGCACATAACCACCATAAGTCCCCGAAGAGTGTGGCCTGGAGACATGCCCTGGAGTTATGCCGGCAGCCATACCACAAGAGATCCACCACCTGCACTACCTACAGGACATGTCCTGTAGTCATTTTCTGTAAGCAGTGAGCCAGATGTCCTATGCACACAACCTTCTACTCTAGGCACTGCTCATAGTCTGTAGCTACTGCATCAGGTGCTTAGCCTGGGGTCATGTTCTCAAGTGCAATATTTACATAGTACTGAACTAACTGCACCTCACTCTTTTTCATCACAATCCTCCACCTCACTCATCCTCGTAACAGTCCCCAACTACTCTACCTCACTCTTCCTTGTCACAGTATTCCACTACCCCACCTCACTCTTCCTCATCACAATCCCACACTACCACCACATTACTCATCCTCCTCACAGTCCCCCCAGCACCAGCTAACTCTTCCTCATCACAGTCTCCCACATCACTCTTTGTCACAGTACTCCGTTATGACCAACTCACTCTTCCTTGTGGCATTACTCCACTACCACAAACTCACTCTTCCTTGTCACAGCCCCTCATTACTACCACCTCACATTTCCTCATCACAGTTCCCAACCACCCTACCTCACTCTTAGTCATCACAGTTTGATACTACACAACTTCAGTCTTCCTCATCACAGTCCCCCACTAACCCACCTCACTCTTCCCCGCCACAGTACATCATTACTAATCCCTTCCTATCTAGTGGACAAAGGAAAGATGAAATACTTCATGAACCCAATAGCAGATATTGATAACAAATGATATGACATCACTTATTTTATCAGAAGAAAAGACAGAATTACGTGTGGTGAGAGGTATGGCATAACAAAACCTGTGTAATTCAGTGAACAAACTTTAGTTAAGGGACAGTTAAGGTGAATATGTTCAGTGCAAAGAAACCCTTAGAATCCAGTGAAAAACTGTTCAGGTGAAACAATCTGATGCAACAAAACCCTTGAAATTCTGTGAACAAACTTTAGTTGAAGTGACGTTAAGGTGCAGATTTAATGCAACAGAACCCCTGAAATTCACTGCATTTCGCAGCCCGTAAAACACCCTGATGAAATTGCATAATATATCACTGATATCATCAATTACATCACTTATAGCATTATGATTGACATTACTGGTACAAGAGATCGCACGTGCAAGACAGCAATGCAATATTTAAAAACCATGTTTCGGCACATAAGGGTCGATTCAGGTGCAAAGCTAATTTGGAGTTTTCATTTAAAAATAATGTGCCTGTGATAAGTATCTGGGTAAACTACCTGCACGTTTACATTTCCCAGTATGTTGCACATATGCATTGAAATTGCAGTATGTCTGTCACCATGTGACTTTCACTGACAGGCCACATTTTCATGCACACTCTGTGCAGTGACTCCAACTAAGCACTAAATGTAGTCCATGGTGTGTCCACACTCGTACTCCCTAGCCACTTAGGACATGTCAGATGCCATCAGTGATGACATCATATGAGAAATCATGCAGAACATCAACTGCAACATCCTCAATGGCCTTACTGGTAAGTACCAGCCATGGGAAAACAATGTCTGACTTTATTTAAGTATGCAGCATATAAGCAATATACCCTGTCTTTTATGAATGTCTGAAAACATTTGTGAAGCATTGCAAATAATGGTTGGGGAACAACAGAAAGTTGCTCTTGCACATTGCACATTGACAATTTAGATGCAATATAGGAGACGTATGCAAGATTTAAATCTCCAGAGGTTTTACATTACAACTTCCACTGGCCCTGCATAGGCAATGGTGAAGATATATTGGAGTCACAGTCCAAAACATGTAGTTAATTGCCAGCTTCAAACCTCACAATATCTCCATCTATGCTACCCCATGCAGGCAGTATGCGCAAGACATGATCTGTGACCATGCCCCAGGGGCACAGACACGTGCTGCACTACACACAAAGTCTACTGCACCCGCTGCAGACAAAACAAAAGATACGTAGATTTATTGTGTCCCCCTTGTTCATTTATTTTTGTTTTGTTTAAACAGTGGATGGATTTAAAGTTGATTTTCCTTATTTATCAGTATGGCACCAACTGCAAACAGAACCGATTTGTAGCGCCTCCGAGGTCAGGGGCATGGTTTACAGATCAGTAAGAGCACTGGGTGAAGGGAAAAGCAAAAGTGTTATAAGACATGCTAAGTACCACATTACAGACTTAATTTGGTGGCAGTGGTCGAAGTGAAAGGGAGCGGTCCGGAGCCGTGCTCCTCTACTTCTTTTAATTAAGCTTTCCTTTTCCTATACTTTTATTTTAAAACGAAACTGTTCCGGAATGGTTTTGTTGTAAGATAAAAGTGTAGGAAGCAATTGAAACTTGCACTTGGAGGGCAATGCACTGAACGTTCCTTTAAACAGCAGGCGCATTTGTTTGGTGGTTTGTATTGTGTGTGGGAGGTGGCGTGGCGTTGGGGTTTGTGGTGAGCGGGGGCAGGCCAGTAGGGAGCATAGCTCCACCATTTCTTTTCGTACACTTCGACCACTGTTTGGTGGGGATACACCCAGCGGTTTTGGCAGTGCAGGAGAGCAAATGTTCCCTATGGAACAACTATAAGCTCAACCTTCGCCACTACCAGCCAATTACACTTGTCCTCATTTGAAACATCATCACTAAACATTCAGTGGTGGCTGTATATTGTATTTGAAATGTTTTTGTTGATTGGTAAACATGTACACATTTACAACCAGCTCAGAATGTCATTGCTAATAGAAAATGAGTTTTAACCAGAGGAGCTATAGCAGCATCGGATATACTTCCCCCACCTTCTCCTGGTAATGCAATTAACGACGTGCCAGAAAAAAATGTACAAGCTATTCCAGGGCATGATGGGCTGGTTTAAACCATTGTCAATTTATGCAACATGAACCCTCACCAAGCAATTGCTGCTGAGGCCTGTTAGAAAGAGTTGGCTAGATGCAACACAGAAGAAGTAAGAGCGAAGGAGTTGGCAATGCTTGAAAGAGTGGTGGCTCCAGAGGACTTCTGGGCATTTTCATAAATTGCGAGCCCTTGTGCTAAGGCTTTCCCAATTGAATGGGACATCTGTGTATCTGAGATTGCATGGAGGGATTGTTTTCTATCTGGTGCCCATGGTGTTGTCTGGATTTGGTAGAGAGAGAAGGGGTAATGTTTACCATCATAATTCCTTACCTGGAAAACTACTACATGGATTTATATTGTAATGAATCAGGAGTATCTGGAGTGGGGGATCGTTTCTTTGGGAGTCTGGATATTCCTAAGATCTCGGATACAGATCGGATATCTCTTGAAAAGGAATTATCGGTCGAAGACATAAAGAAAGCAATAAGTAAATCAAATACGGGAAGATCTCCGGGACCGGATGGACTTGATAAATCCCTCCAAGATTCTGCCCTCAAACTATTGAAAGATATGTTCGAGTCATCACGAAGAGATGGCCTTCTGCCTGATACGACAAATCATGCAATGATTTCCGTGTTTCTCAAGAGAGGGACGGATGAGAGCCTACCATCAAGTTACCGCCCTATTAGTCTAATTAATACCGACAACAAAGTATTGTCCAAGATTCTTGCTATGAAACTTGAAAATGTACTTCCGAAGTTAATCCATGAAAATCAGTCTGGGTTCATTAGAAACTGATAAACTTCAAGTAACATTCGTAAATTAATCCAAACAATTGTTCAGGCCATGGAATTTGAGGATGATGTCGCAGTGTTATCCCTAGATGCTGAAAAAGCTTTTGACCACGTAAATTGGAACTACCTATACTCTGTACTGCGCAAAATAGGCCTGAGGGAGAGTTGTATATCTTGGATTAGTCTGCTATTTGCCAATCCGACGGTGGATGTTAAAACCAATGAGTTACGAGCTGAGTCTTTCAAATTGAAGAGAGGCACTAGGCAGGGTTGCCCACTTTAGTCGCTTTTGTTCATAATTGCAGTTGAATCTTTCGACCACTGCTCTCAGATCCGAACGTGGGTTAAGCGGAGTAAGTTGCTGGGGGGTAGAGCAGAACATTTGGTTCTACGCTGATGATCTGCTGTTGGTCCTGCGGCAACTGGAGGAGTCACTGCCCATCTTGATGGAACTTTTGTCCAGGTTCAATGAAGCATCCGGTTATAAAATTAATTGGGCGAAATCTGAGGTAATGCCATTAACTTTCTCGTGTAGTAAATTGTCGATTACGGCTTTGGGTTTTTGGTGGTGTGAGTAAAGGTTACGTTAACTGGGCATTTGGTTAACACCTATGATTAAGGATATGCTGGATGAAAACCTAAAGGAGATTTGTCAAGACTTCAAAAAAATGGATTTGGAAAGATGGGTGATACTACATTTCTCATTATGGGGGAAGGTAAATGCCCTTAAAATGACCCCTGCTCCAAAAATGCATTACATCCTTGGTATGCTGCTGCTGAGGATTGGCCCACACTACTGGAAAGAGTTAGATAGGTTGATTCAGAACTTTATCTGGGATCACAAACTTTGGAAGCTTCAATTACCTTTGGATAAGAGTGGACTTGGGGTTCCTAACTTCCGGGTATATCATCTGGCATTTACAGCTCAATCCCTTGTGCCATTTCTTAATGAAAATCCTGATGACTGGACGATTGCAGAGGCATGCCTTGCAGGTCGTTTAACCCCTAAAGCAATCTTAGCTACGACAACAAAACCAGGGAGCAAGAAAAATCCAACAACTAAATTCTTGTGAAGTGCTTGGAGAGATTTACCTTGTCTACTGGGTATTGATGCCTTAAAGGCGCCAGAAGCCTCCGTTTGGCTTAATGCTGGGATTAGGGATAATGGAAAAACACTATTTTGGTCAGAATGGTTTCTGGGAGGGGTACGGTGGATCGGAGAACTTGAAAAAGCAGAGAAGTGGCTTACGGCCAACGAAGTAAAAACAAAATGGGATATTTCAGGATTCTCAACTGTGGCCTGTAGGCGGTTGAAAAAAGCAGTGGGAAAAGTTGATCGGGCAAATGGCCTGAGTCTGGATTTGTTTACTACCAGTTCCAAAAAGAAGGAAGGTGGTCTGGTCAACAAGATTTATAAATCAATTGTGGCAGGGTATAAGGAGAATGACAATTTACAGGAGGATTGGGGTCGAAGGTTGGGCTTTGATATTACTGCTGGAGCCTGACAGGGAATGTGCAAAAATTTCAATCTTTGCTCAATTAATCTAGGTGAAAGATCTAAGCAAATAAATATTCTGAACAGGGTCTACTGGAGCCCTGAACATTTATATAAAAAAGGTATTTCTGATTCTGATGAATGCTGGGTCTGTGTACACCAAGTTGGTACTCTGGAACACATTTTGTGGAGCTGCTTAAGAGTGCATGATTTTTGGGTGGAAATGTGTACAAAATGTGAGGAAGTACTAGGCGACAAAATTGATTTTGACTTCAAGATGATGATCCTGGGCGGGGATGAGTTGCTGGAGGATTTGACAAATTCTCAAAAGAAATGGCTTCTTAGAAGTGCTGCAATTGGTAAGAAAATAATCTTACGTGGGTGGAAATCCAGGGTCTCTCCTTCTATAGGAGATTGGATTGTAGAAATGAATACACTTGCAGACATGGAAAGGACAATCTAAGGTGGGAAAGGAAAGTGAATGTTTTTGACAAAATTTGGGGGAGGTTTTTAGACTTGTACTAGTTTCACTGTGTTTTGTTGATATTATTGGATGTTGGGTGGGGTAGATTATTGGATGTTGGGTGGGGTAGATTTGAATTGTATATTTTTAGTCTTATGTATATAGTTTGCACTGTTTCCCAAAAGGTTCTATTGCTCTTGTGTAATTTTGTATTTTTCTTTTGATTTTACCATTACTATGTGTATTTCTGTATATAATTAAAATAAATTATCTAATTCTTCAGTGTTTTGGTGTGATTCTTTTCAGGAGCAGTTAATCACGAGAATGCCAATTTCATGGCCATCCCATCAAAGCACAACGCAGCAAATTGAGAAAATGTACAATTTCAAGGCACCGGTTCACCTCTGTTTCTGAGCAGTGAAAGAAATCCCAATGCTAGTGGAGCTGAGATGACTGCAGGGCCAGGTAGCACTGTGGTTCGGAATAACGTTCTGTTTTCGATACGGGCAGAGTTCCTTGAAGCGAAGCAGAGCTAGTGCTATGCAACAAAGTCAGTTGATGCCCCTGCCACACGGTAATGACTCCAGTTTGTTTGGGATTTACTGAAAATGTGTCCGTCGTGCAATAGTCTCTGGATATTGTGGAGCGGTCAATGATCACTTCCGCTGCTGTACAACTAGACGGCTTAATGCACTAGCTGCCCCCTATGGAGTCCACTTAGTTTGGGGGTCTGGGAAACTCTACTGTAGATGAAGCAGCTAAAATGCATGCCCTTCAACTGTTAGATGGCAACATCAATGAAATGTGGGATGAATTTCAAGTTACAACATAGAGCCTGTCTGAAGTAGATTCATGGATCGATAACATCTTCCCACAAGAGTTTCTTGCTGATTGGGAATACAACTTTGAAGCTTTGTTCCTTGTTTGAAAAATATTTCTTTGCAGGTGTAGTAAAACTTTTCGGTACTTTTGAACTTTACAGAACTATAACACTTCATATGGACGAAGAGACGCTACTGTTTCCCTCTACAGGTGGCTAGTACCATTTTGTTTTAGAGATGGTTCTATTTCAGTAACTTTGATCTTGGCAAATACAAGGGCAACCAAGAGGACAATGCTGGATACCTGATCTGGGTAACATTATAATGCTTACGTTGCCATTTGGATTAAAGCCATCTAAAAAGAAACAAATGTGGTAAAATCGTTTATTAAGAAAATGTGGTAATATGCTGATTTAGTTTGATGTGAAATGTAGAGAATTGCCAAATGCAAGTAATGTCCATCTACAATGAGGTAAAAATTCACCTGAATAAGTTAGTCACATTCCTATGAAATAATGTAGAACACTGCCAAATGGGGAGTGGTAAAATGTGGTAAACGTTTGGTAAACTCTATTCAAATAATCCAGATTTCCATACAGAAAAATGCTTAAGTGATATCGAGCAAAATATGTTTCCCCTTAAAATACACACATGAAATTATGTTTTAGAGTTTCGGTAGTACTTGATTTAGTTTGGGGTCTGTTCACCTGTGGTATTTTTTCGGATTGTTCCTGCCTTTGAAGGGGGTAACCGATCTATGTTTTATTGCAGCAGAACACGCCATGTAAGTCCCTCTATACGCCTCATTTGAACAGAAGTAGCGACACACAACATCTGGGTGGTGTTTAGAAATAAGTGAAACACATGTAATCAAAGAGGGACTCGCTAGACCCATAGTGGCGCCTAGAAACACTTGTGTACAGGCGCGTTATAAATGCCACGCCATATCAGATCATAGAATAGCAGGATTAAGACATCAGCATTTACAAGAACCACATAGAACTTCATTATTCACTGCATGTAAACACAGGACTAGCACTTAGAAAGTCAGGGACTGTATAAGACACCTGCAAAGCATGTACAGCTGAGAGGTAGCACTAAGAAGCATATTAACTGTATAACATGTGGATAGATATTGGATTATACTTGTATAATGAGTTTTTTTTTAATACAAATCAGAATGCAGTAAGGGCATGCTTTATTTGAAATGCGTTGGGCCCTCACCCCGAAGGCATGCAAGGCTGCAAATCTAGGTGAATGGTCAAAACATTGTGGTGTATGAGGTAGGCCTGATATGAAGATAAAAGACTTTTGCAGATCACACCGACAGGCATTGAAATGTTTCAAATGTGAGGGATGAAATACAGGATTGTGTAGTTCATTTAGTTCTAGGATACAGGGAGGCCACAAAGGGCTGCATGCCAACAATAAACAATGCACATTTTTAACTGAGCATCATTGTACTGTTCAACTTGCCCCTTTTTTCAAAACACACTTGACATGATCGTCCAAGATAGGCGAACCACTGCCAGTGCAGCACACATACAGTCTTGAGAAAAAAGAACACAAATAAAGGGTATTGATATCAGAGGTGTTTCTGGGTAGGAAATGAAGGACAAGACTGAATTTTCAGATGCTTGGCAGAGGAGAAGCACAAAGCCGATGGATTTTGTGGAATGTGGGCGCCGCCAATTAGAGCACAGCAGATTAAGGGCTAGATGGGAGTTTGCGACCAGATTCTTAATGTCACTTCAAACTAATGCAGCATTGAGGTTCTGCTCAAGATCTTCAAATAATGTTTTAATTCAAAATGCAAGGGACATTGTATATGATTCTGTTTCTCTCGAGTTTGAATCAAGTACATGAAATGGAATTTTTCCAGGGCGCAAAGTAAAACAGCTTCCATTCAATTTTGAATAAGAAGTAATTGAATCGGTATTATTTATGAGTGCATAATGATTGAGGTAGTAGCTTTGAGAAGTATTGGATTAATGTTGTGTCTGGGTGTGTTGTTCAGCTTGTTTAAGATTAGCAGTGTCTTTTTTAATGAAATCAGATGGTTTAGGCCACAAATACTCTCAATGGCAACAATTGAGAGCCACTACACACAGAACATAACACAAACTAGCCTGCACTTTTAACAAGCTGATGCAAACAGATTTTAAACATTTTAGCAATGAAACGGCTGGGGACCATTGTATTTTTGGAATAACTGAAACGTCAGAAGAGAACGCCGATTTTAAAACTATAGTTCGTTTTTATGATTTTATTGAACTTAGAGGTAACAAGCAAGAATGTCTGAAATTGACTGAAATAATTAGAATTTCAAACTGTTGCATAAGTGTTTAGTATTTCTAAAACCAATGCTGATATTAGTGAGAGGTTATGAAGGGTTAAGATCATGTTAGAGAACATCAAAGCATTGATGAATGGTGTAATGAATTGGGATGGTTAAGAATACCCACATGTTTATGAAACCTCATACATGTAGATGCTTGGTTAACCCAAAATGTTTTAATAAATATTTTAAAAATAAACACATTTGTGATTCTTGAAGCGTTCCTTGTCATTTACTGCATGCAACTGAAAATGTGCTTTTAGCATTGTGCAACATATAGACTAGTCAAACGCACACATTCCCCATGGTCTAAAGGGGGTGAAGTAGCTGTAGGGGCATGGCATACTTAATGCACACAAAGAAGTAAAGTAAGAAAAACAATTAACACCAACACCGTTTTAATATTAGAAAAACCCACAAAATGTGCATTTAACCCTTTAGGCAATATCTTACAAACCACAGGCTTCAGAGAGGTCACAGAGGATAAATGCCAAATAAAAGCCCCAGGTAAAAGGTAAAAGTACTGTATCTTAGCCTTGAGGGAAGTCACTTCCTTCAGACCAAGAGCTCAGAAAATAGCCTGGCGAATGATTATGTCATCTCAGTGCTGATCTTTGGTTATTGTGGTGCTCAGGTGCGTTAGTTTGGAACCTGAAAGCTTCTCTCTCTGCTCCTCGGTCCTGTAAGGTGGCCTTACTGTGGCATAAAGTGCTGCACAGAGCGTAGTTTAGCCCCATGTACCTGTCAAAGTAATACAACATGAGAGACAGGAGCCAATCTCTCACTGAATACAGAAGGACAGATTCAGGCCCTCATTTCCCTACCTACCCTGTTTGGTTACACATCCACTCCCACCTTTAACTCATAATAAACACATCCTGCATAGGGAGCTCAAGCTATATTTTCTCACTATAGATAGCAAAGTGTTCAGATACTTTGATAGCCTACTTCCAAATAAGTCACCACCTCGTCTTACCTTGAAGTAAAATAAAGTCTAGCACAACATGACACAGAACAAATAATAGCCTTTTTGAAATCAAGATGCCAAGCCTTTTTTTAATTTGGCCACTACATTCCCACCACACCTTTATACATAGTCTGACCGGGGTACAAAGTATAGCGACGCCCCCAGACAAATAAGCCACCAAATGTCCAGGTTTTTCCCAAGTGCATTTGCAAGCCCCTCATCCAACATTACATTGGATGCTAACTTACAATCCACAAATCCTGCCTGGGAAACACTGTGAGGGGTCAGAAATGTGAGGCGGACAAGTAGATCGAGTTTTTCCACAAGTAGCCATTTTATTCAATAATAAAGTTGGAATAAACACCTCACTTTCCCTAACCTAATGAGGATTGTCCTGCCTATCTAATACTAAAGAAAAACACCCTAAAAAGGAATCTGTCCCTCACACTTATACATACAACAAATCATACATGTATCATTCGGCCTGTTGAACTTAATAACAAATAAGTAATATTCAAGCATAAACTCTGTAAACATGTATCCTTGTAAACATGGTCAGATCCCCTTCCCCAGGATTAATTCAGGACTTTCCAGACTAAAGTTCAAATCAAAAATGTTCAATTCCATAGCTGCGTTCTGTTCCAAATACAACACTAAGTTCTGCTCACTACACAAGTCTTTCACTTGGCACTTGAACTATCTTATTGGTCGACAAAATACATCACTCTTCAAAATGGTTTTCAAATGTCCACAATTCTTGCTTGATAAACCAAAGGACCTTGTCTTTGCAATTCCAGTCAGTTTTCAATATAATTTCGCTTCTTTGCAAAACACAATTAATTCCACATATGTTCTTCACAAACAAAGTTTGGCCAGCATGGTTTTTCCACAGTGTATTACAATATTTTAGTGGCCTTGCCACTTTCTTGCCACCCCATTCTTCTACCACTTTGCAGTACTTCAATTGTCCTCTACCCAGTCCACTAACCTGCCAGTATTAACCACTAATAGTCCCTTTCCTACAGTACTCTCCTGCCAAGATACAACTCCTACCACTACAACAAGTACTCTGTGGTGAGGCTTCTTCAAACGTTCCACACTCCAATCCTAAATGTAGAAAAAGTAAAAACCCAGCAACTGTTTCATGAATAGATTTCAACACATTGGAAATGATTCTCACTTTGATTCCTTTGCCCCTGGAAATGCAGATTATATTCCTTTCCCCCTTGATATTGTTACAAGGAGGGCTTCTGTTCTGCCATCCTTGATTTTCCTTAATTGCCCTTCTTTGGCTTTGGCAATACTGGTTTTCCCTAATTGCCCTTTTTTGGCTTTGGCAATACTGGTTATATTTCTCTTTTACAAATGCTCTTTCTAAACCATATTCATCTTTTTCGAATATTCTTCCCTTTTGGCTTTGGAAAAGGTGGTAACAATGTTTCTCAACTTGATCTCTCTTGTCCAGCAGAGCGGGTGAGAGTAGCTGCCGCTGATTCAGGGCAGCCAAGCCCTTTCCAGGCCCTCCGGGCCTCATGTGAGTAATTTGTGGCTTTTAAAAAGTAAAGTTTGCCTCCGCGCTCGGCGCGTGTTGTATATCCGCTCCCCCCTTACCCTCCAGCCACTTCCTGGTCCTCCTCCCTCTGCCCACTTCCCTGCCCGCCCGCCCACCCCCCCCTGTGATTGGCTGTCTCCATAGTCCCTCCTGGACTACACGAACGGCTGCTCCCCCCGCTCGCTTCTTTGTCCAGCAGAGCGGGTGAGAGCAGCCGCCGCTGATTCAGGGCCGCCAAGCCCTTTCCAGGCCCTCCGTGCCTCATGTGAGTAATTTGTGGCTTTTAAAAAAGTAAAGTTTGCCTCCGCGCACGGCCGCGCGTTGTGTGCCCGCTCCCTCCTCCCCCTCCAGCCACTTCCTGGTCCTCTTCCCTCTGACCGCCCACCCCCCCTGTGATTGGCTGTCTCCATAGTCCCTCCTGGACTACACGAACGGCTGCTCCCCCCGCTCGCTTCTTTGTCCAGCAGAGCGGGTGAGAGCAGCCGCCGCTGATTCAGGGCAGCCAAGCCCTTTCCAGGCCCTCCGGGCCTCATGTGAGTAATTTGTGACTTTTAAAAAGTAAAGTTGGCCTCCGCGCTCGGCCTGCGTTGTGTGCCTACTCCCCCCTCCAGCCACTTCCTGGTCCTCCTCCCTCTGCCCGCCTCCCTGCCCGCCCACCCCCCTGCCCTTCCCCTCCATCTGCCATATTACTTTTCCCCCTGGGCAGCCCCCTGCCCGACAGCCCCCTCTGCTTACAGGTGCGGCTCCCATTGTGTCTGCTGGTGTCCGCTGGGGATGCCAGGCGCCTTCCGCCAGACGCTCCTTCTTGTGAGCTCCTCCTACCCACCCCACCCCCCCACATTTGTTCACTGCTTCACCGGGTGCCTTCGCCTCTCTGTGTTACATAACCATTGTAAACTAGGGTTTTTCTCCCCTCGCAGGTTTTTCAAATTTAGGTGGCCTCTCCACTGTCTGTGCTCACTGTGTTTCAGAACTTATGGTAAACTAGGGTTTTTCTCCCCTCGCAGTTTTTTCAAATTTAGGTGGCCTCTCCACTGTCTGTGCTCACTGTGTTTCTGAACTTATGGTAAACTAGGGTTTTTCTCCCCTCGCAGGTTTTTCAAATTTAGGTGGCCTCTCCACTGTCTGTGCTCACTGTGTTCTGAACTTATGGTAAACTAGGGTTTTTCTCCCCTCGCAGGTTTTTCAAATTTAGGTGGCCTCTCCACTGTCTGTGTTCACTGTGTTCTGAACTTATGGTAAACTAGGGCTTGCCGCCTTCTCCCTGTCCGCCTGCGCTTGTCCTATCTCCCCCCCCTCCCTTCTATTCCATGGTGCTCTCTATCTCACCAATCTTTTCAAACTGCTTCTCCATTGACTATCCTGCTCTCCTCACCAAAACTGGTAGGAACAAGTTTAAAAAGGACATCCTGGTCTCCAACCCTGGTCTCCCTATCGCTGACACCTACACCAGTGCCTCTAAGGAAACTCTCACTGACATCCTCTTTTTCGTGCCTTCACCTGACCTATGGACCCTTCATATGGTCTCTGTGCTCTCTCCTCTCTCCTCTTCTCCCATTAATGGTGGCACCCGCTGGGATGTCCTCCTGGCCTCCTTCCACTCCTCTAAGGCCATCATTAATGTCTACGCTAATGGAACCGTCTTGGTCCAAGGCCCTCAGGCCAACCTTCACCTCTTTGATAGGCGCTTCCCGCGCCTCATCAACTTCCTTTCCTCTCCTGCTGTCCCCCCTCCTCTATCCTTGGCTACCTTGCCTCTACCCTCCCTCCCTGCCCCCTCTCTCTTTCCCTCTTCACCTCCGCAGGGCGTACCTCTGATCTGTACCCCTTGCCGGAAGTCCTTCAAAGATGGCAACCTTCTCCACATTGCCACTCTCTACTCTCGCTCTGCTGTCAAACATTCCTCTGATATCTGCCGTCTTCTAGAGGAACTGGACCTTGATGTGCTTGGTCTCACTGAGACATGGTTCACAGCCAGTTCTGTCACCAGCCTTGACACACTCTAACCAGACGGCTACAAGATCCTCTCCGTGGCCAGGCCTAACCGTGCTGGGGGTGGTATGGCCCTCATCTTCCCTGAGTGGATTCCTGCCACTGTTACTCCCACGCAGATCTACTCCTCTTTTGAATGTCTTGTCTGCCGACTCTTTCTCTCTCCTAGCCATTCCCTTACTGTGGCTACTATCTATCGGCCCCCTGGTCAAATCTCCTCCTTCCTCTCTGAGTGGGCGGACCTCTCCTCCTCACTCCTATCCTCAACCACTCAACTCCTCCTTCTTGGAGACTTCAACATCTACCTGGATGCCTCCTGTCCCCCCTCTGGACTCTTCCGTGACCTCTGCGACTCTCTCTCACTCTCTATCCTCCCCTCTGGGCCGACACATTCTGCAGGGCACACTCTTGATGCTCTGATCTCCTCTGACCTTCCCCTCTCTGTCCCTCCCTCCACTCCTCTCTCCTGGAGTGACCACTTTCTCCTATCCTCCCACCTCACCCTCCCTACCCCACAGGCAAAGCCACCCTCATCACTGCCACCTTCCTTCTTGGTCATCCGAACCATGAAGCGTGTGTCAGTTGAGGCTTTTGCTGCCACCTTCTCGCCCCCTCCTCTCCCTTCGGCTGACTCCCACCCTGACACAACCCTCTCCACTCTCCACTCTCCTATATCTGATACTCTTGATATCCTTGCCCCTGTCATAAGAATCCGCCTGAAGCCCAAAGCCAAATGTAACTCCTGGTATGACTCAGATCTCATCACCCTTAAACGGAAGTGCAGGGTGGCAGAGAGGAAATGGCCTGCTTCATGTGCATCCTCTGACAAACTGGCCTGTCGCTTGCTTCTAAGGCAATACCGGCTCTCCGTTCTCTCCAAGAAGAGAGCCCTCATCCAAACCCGCATCTCTGCAGCATCTAACAATTCGGCCGAACTTTTTAAAATCTGCAAGGAATTGGCCAACCCTGCCGCAGTCTCTACCTCTCCTGTCCCCTCCCAGGCCCTCTGCACGGCCCTGGCCTCTCATTTCATCTCTAAAACTCAGGACATCCTGTCCTCACTCTCCTCCTATCCCCTCCCCCCCTCTATTCCCTGCTCTCCCTCTGGCCCTTCTGAAGCCGCCCCTCCTCTCCCCTTCTCTGCCTTTCCCCTTTTTTCTGCTGATGACATTTCGAGACAAGTCCGATCTATGAAAGTCTCGTCAAAACAGGTCCACCCCTGTTCCTCCAAAACCATCAAGGACCACATCGACTCCTTGGCCCCTGCCCTTGCCGACTTCTGCAATCACTCTTTCGCCTCTGGAGTCTTCTCATCCCCTCTCAAGCACTCCCTTGTGCACCCCCTTCTTAAGAAACCCTCTTCCGACCCCTCCTGCCCAGCCAACTACCACCCTATCTCTATCACTCCCTTCCTGGGCAAGCTCCTGGAGAAACTGGCCATCTCCCAGCTTAATCTCCATGCTGAATCTGTTGGCAGTCTTCATGACCATCAGTCTGGCTTCAGAGCCACCAGAAGCACGGAAACTGCTCTCCTGAACATCCGTGAGGACCTGCTCTCGAACCTTGATTCTAACATTCCTTGTGTTCTCATTTTGCTTGATCTCTCTTCTGCCTTTGATACTGTCAACCATACCATCCTGCTCAACCGTCTCCGTGATAACCTGGGAATCACAGGTAAGGCTCTGGCGTGGCTGACCTCTTTCCTCTCTAATCGACCCTCCCAGGTCCAACTGGGGTCTTTCCTTTCTGACATCTTTTTCTCTACCTGTGGTGTCCCCCAGGGTTCTAACCTCTCCCCCTGGCTTTTCAACCAGTATCTGACACTTCTCACCCACCGCATCGCCGCTCTCTGCCCCTACTTTCAGTGCTATGCGGATGATACCCAGCTCATTTTCAGGCTAACCTTGGCCTCCTCTTCTCCTTCCCTCATCTCTGACTGTCTTTCTGCTATCCAGGACTGGTGTGCCACCAATGACCTCTGCCTTAATGCCAGTAAGACTGAGATCCTACTCATCGGCACACCCACTCCCTCCTTCCCTGCAGCTCTCTGGCCGGCCTCTCTTGGCCCTCTTCCTGCTCCTACCTGCAAGGCGAAAAAACCTTGGGGTCATCTTCGACTCCACACTCTCCTTCTCTCCTCACATATCTGACGTCTCTAAGAAGTCACACTACCAGCTACACCTCCTCAGAGGTATCCTTCCCTTCCTCTCCTTCCCCCAGAAGCTCACTGTCTCTAGAGCCCTGGTTCTCTCGAAGCTGGACTACTGTAACAGCCTCTATCTAAATCTTCCTGCCTCTACTCTCCGCCCTTTGCAACTCATCCAGAACAGAACTGCGAGACTTGTCCTTGGCCTCAAGCCCATGGACCGTATCTCTCCAGGACTGAAATCACTACATTGGCTGCCAGTGGCTGGGAGGATCAAGTTCAAAACCCTCTTCATTGTCCACAAGGCCTTCTGGGGCCTTGGGCCAAAATACCTTCAACTCCCTCTTCCTAAATATCTTCCTTCTCGAGCTCTTCGCTCATCCGCCTCCAACTCCCTCATGGTCAGCCGCTTTTCCAAACAATGAGTTGGTGGCAGATCTCTCTCCGCTGCAGGGGCCTCCCTCTGGAACAGCCTTCCTGCCCCCCTGAAACTTGAGGAGAACCATCTCCGGTTCCGGATCACCTCAAAACCTTCGTCTTCGCCTCCGCTTTCTCTCCCCCTCTCCCCTGCTAAAGTTACTAAACTGCACTGAATCTGCAACTGGGCCACTCACCTTCTCGGTCCTTGGCCCAGCCACTCTCCCCTGCACTGCCTCCCTGGCACCCCCTGCACTACGGGACTGTGTCTGTATCCCTACAGCCCCTCCTTCCCAGCACTTATCTGCACTTACTCGCACTGCCACTCGCTGGCCCTTGTTACTTTCCTGTATGCTATTACCCTGTACTGCTCTTTCCCCTCTCCCTCTCCTTTTCCCCTTGCACTTCTCCCTTTCCCCTCCTCCCTTGCACTTGCGCGATCTGAATGACACCTGGCCTAGTAGGATTGTTGTATGTCTCCACTTGTTTTCCGCCCCCCCTGCCTCGTCGCGCCTTGAAACACTTGTGTATAGGCGCGTTATAAATACCATATCATATCATATCATTAATAAAAGAGTCACACTCGCTTTGACAGTGATGGATCCAATGTTTATGCCTAATTGGCTTCCATTCAATAGTTGGTTATTCAAAACCTTTAGCGGGAATCAGCATTCATTTTTGGAGCGTCCGGGGTTCCCTGACAGAGCCAAACTCACGGGCCTTTATGTGCGCCTCCAACAGACCCGCTGCTCCTTTTCCGTTCGTCGGACTCGCACTGGTGCCTGATAGCTCCCTCACTTGTGCCTTCTGTAGCTGGAGCTTTTTCTACTACTACTACACTCCGGTGAACAACAAACACTGTGGTTGCACGCAACAGCACTAGTAGAGCTGCTCTCTCCCTCAGGGCAGCCAGCCTCTATAATGCTTCCCGCTGCATGTATTCTGCATCCCACAGAACTTCCAAATTGTACTTCTTCTACGGCATGGGGTCCTGCTTCCAATTTAATGGCGCCTCCGTCTCGTTCCACCTGCCTCAGCTGCTCACACTGCCTCTTCCATGACTTCTCTCATGGCTTCCTTCTAATGGCCTGCACCTGAGGGAGCTTTACATTTTTAAAAGTCCCGCTCAAGTGTGGGTCATTAGAATAACAAGACTGCACACTATAGTTCTGCACCACTGAACTCCTTTTCCTCATACCAGTACATTGAGCATTATGGGTCTTGAAGTCCCTAATATTCTTGTTCCGTTTTACATCATTTAATTTCCTTTGATTTAATGATTCATAAAATGTATGCTCAGGAGAAGGTTTTAAAGAAATTGATAGGTGACTCTTAATTTTATAATTCAAACCTAAAGTGAAAATAGAACGATCAGATATGGTGGAATGGTGTTTCCTGATCACTATATGTATTATTCCCAAATTTACCATAGGGTTTTTCAGAACTGACAACTTGAACAAAAGAGGGAAGAGAAGCCTTACTATGACAACAAGCCATTAGGTATTCTGCTATTAGAGAAACCTCACCCTCAGAAGAGGATGAATTCTGCGTCTCTCCTAACAGAGTCATCCCATTTGCATGGGTGATTTCTCACAGGTGATCCGCCCGGCTAATACCACCCCCAGGGTTAGGATCAGGTAGCGGCTTTCTTCCCCTGGCCACCTGGGAGGAGACTTTAGGCAGGGACTCTGCAGTATTCATCACAACAAAAAACAATGATCACAACATTTTAATACATATCTGCCTCATAACTTTTAGAGAACCATGGTCCACCTAACAGGACTGGCATGCATCCATGCTGTCACAAAACATTTCCCCCTGCTGCATCCCTCCCTCCCTGTGGTTTGTAACATCCATTTCCTGCTTTCCCATCCTCTTATCTTACACTCGCTCATTTTCTTTATTCCAGCAGATTGAGGTCTGGATACCCCTGGCGGGGGCAGAGTACCCCACTCCAGGGACAAGTCTAGGAACACCGAGACTACTCC
Source organism: Ambystoma mexicanum (assembly GCF_040938575.1). Lineage (NCBI taxonomy): Eukaryota > Metazoa > Chordata > Amphibia > Caudata > Ambystomatidae > Ambystoma > Ambystoma mexicanum. The sequence goes on from NC_090928.1 coordinate 746,992,304, forward strand.
AACAGTGCTTTGACCCAGAATAAAAGCATATTAACATAACATGAAAATAATTGGTTTGCTTCAAATTTGTTCCGGTTCAAATGAAAGTTCCTCTCTATTTGAGCTTTATCCTACTTATGCCCCTCCTTAGCCCCTCTTCCCCTATCTGTCGTGCAACATCTGTATGTCTGCACACTACCTGTAACCGCCCCCCCCCCCTTGCCTCCCTCGAGTGCATGCTAGATGAACAGTGCTCGATAGTTTCACTGCTAGGTTTGGGCTTGGAAATCATATACATGCAATTGAAATAGACTGGCGGTCTTGGCGCTCTTATGAAGAATAAAATCATTGCGTGGATGATGTGATATAAATAGTATGAGTGTTGGTAATCTGGTTGTGGCAGTGTACATATACATATACTTTTATGATGCATTGCTATGCAAAATAAGTAGAGAAAGTACACTTTCTTGTTCTATGTTTCACCAACTGCATCACCTCAAAGTAATGGACATTATACTTTCTTGAATGTAGCTTTTCTGTGTGATGTTATCTTTTTGTTTTTTGTACTGCATATTCCTAAAAGTGGTAACGGGAATTGGCACTCACTGGAATTTTATGATATGACTATTGTTGGTGGATAGCGGTGATAGTCAGTGAGGGTACTACACCAAAACATGTCAAGTAGTAGTATCCAGAGTAGGTGTTCACTGTACACTGCAATTTCACCATATATTTATACTTCCAGAATAAGTATGATTTATTTCCTCCATTCTTTATTCTGCCATTTTGCCAGCAAACGTGTTTTTCACGCTACTTGCTCGCTCTCTGGGAGGTTTAATGGCTAACATTCACATATGTTTGTAGTATAGCAATGTGGTAACTAGCGTTAACGTGGCACAGACTTTCCGTCTCCTGTATGTGAGCTGCGACAAATGAAACACTTATTTCGGGAGTCTAAATATATGGTGTGAGTGGAGTATCCACTGATAACCTGATCGTGACATTATTTGTAAAGGGATGTAATGAATTTGCTGTTCCAGTTATTATTAATTTGTTTGGCTTGGTATACAAAATTACTTGCATATATATGAATAGGTGCATGTATGAACTGCTTCCATGAGGACTTAATATGGCCCCACATACTAGAAACCTTCTGCTATGACATCATTGGTGTGAGGTCACTACATGGTGTGACAAAATGACTACTGCTCTAGCAATTTTACATATACATTTTAATTCAGTTTAGTTATAGGGACTCTCTCTCTAGCTATCCCTATTAGATAGGCTTAACTTCAGAGTGGCCTAGGGATAGCTGGTGCACAGGGCCAGTATAGCTTTTCTTAAGGGACTGGTTGACTTTAGAAGTAGAATTGGTGTTAATGATGAGGGTGTACCCGTTCATTGTTGTGATAGTAGGTCTTGAACATAGCCAGCAGCCATGACTGCCGTTGATGTAGGTCCTCCATGATGCGTGTCGGGTTGCTCTCAGCCAGGATCATAGAGTCGTGAGTGGGCCCCAGAAATCAAGCACATGTTTGCATTAACAGACCCTTTGCACATTGATTGGATGCTTCATGCATCTCTTGATGCAGACATGCGCTTGTGCTCTAGGTGGTACGAGAGCCATGTGTGTGCAGTCCAGGTCTCCAACCATATTGTGAAGCCTGCAGCAACATAAAAGCTGGCCTTGATGTGGTTGAGGAGTGTTTGGTCTGTGGGGAAGGCAATGTGGTGGCGCTGCATCCATCTCATCATGGCAGTTGTGACCTGCGATAGGATGCGTTAGAAGCCATGTGCTAGGGCAACAATATGCTGGAAAATGACTTTGGTCCAAAAATGGAGCACTGTGTGGAGCTTTAAGATGGGGAATGGAGGTGACTGTGTCTCTGTCTGGCTCTTTGTGGTGCTTGATTTCTGTCAGGTGCCCCAAGATATTAGGCATGTCCAGCCGGTAGGCATTGAGGACTTGCTGGTCTGTGAGGTCATAATGCAAAATCCTGGGCCTAAGCACGCTCTGTGGGAAGGGCCTTTGGCTCTCCTACCCTCCTCCTGTCCTGGAACTGCTGCCGTGCTGGGTTGCTGGCTGATGGGTTCCCTAGGAAGGGGGCTGGAGTGCGGGCTGATGGGCTCCCTGATGTGGGGTATTGGCTGATGGGCTTCCTGGGCTGGGGTCCAGGCTGCTGCTGCCCAAACAGTGAAAGGGTGTTCATTTGGCTTAGCGGTATCGTACAAAAATGTCGCCCTCATTTGTACGCCCCCGCAGTCACTGCGACTTTGGAGGTGCACAAAATGAGGGTGACATTTACTGCGCCCAAGCAGAGCGGGCATTGCGGGGGTGTCCCCCGCTCTTCCTGGGGTCAATAATGGGGGTCAGGGGTTGCGGGGGTGTCCCGCTTACCATTTCGGAAAGCTGGGGACACGTTAAAAAATAAATAAATAAATAAATATTAAAAGCACCCTGCGGCGTCAGCTCCAACCCATGGCAGAAGTGTGCCCCCCTAAAGGTAAGTGTGTTTGTGTTGGGGTTGGGGGGGGGCAGAGGGGGCACAGTGATCCATATGATCACTGCGCCGCCCCGTAACTGCCGTCGACATTTTCGGCATCGCAGTTGCGGGCTGCGCAGTGATCACATAGATCCGGCTTAGCTGCCCGGTTTGTAGCGGCAATGGTACTTCTCGGTCATGGTGCTTTCAAAAGTGAGCCTGCGGTTTTCTGTGTGTTTTATGGAGTCCCCACCCCCTGACTGGTGGTTCCTTGCATGTGTGGCTGTTGTGAGAGTTAGTTGCCTTGTTGGGATGATTTTTGCCTGCTGTGTGCATGGGCTATTTTACTCTTCTGATTATCACCTGCTCTGCACAGGTGAATTTCTTGCGATTAAATGTTGGATTAAAAGCCAATGCAATGTTTCAGTAGCATTGCAATTTGCATAATCTGAAAGTGTAAATGTTGCGTTCAGCCCACTTCCCTCGTTGTGAGATTCCCGAAAGGCTGCTTTCGTTGCAAGTCAGCCTTTTGGGGAACTGCACATGCGTTTACTATGCAGAGAGGAAGTGGGCTGGACATAGCGGCGGCCCGGTCTCTGAAGTAAGGAGGGGCTTTCGGGAGGGGTAGCGCGTGTGTACATGTGTGTCTGTGTGCATGTGAGGCTTCTTTGAAAATGGCCTGTGAGGAAAAATTGTGTGTGTAAAACCATGCCATTAATTTGCTAAGTAAATTACGCATGTTTTTTATACTTTACGCATACGCTCCTACGCCCTGCTCCTTGTTCCGACCCCCATCTCTCAACGTGCTGCGTGCTACTGGCATCCTAATTCTGACACCTAGTGAATGCGTGTGACTCAAGCCACACTAGCTCCCCTTGCAGGTGGCCACCTCAGAGTCCTCCACAAACTGTACACATTTCAAAGAGGCGCATCAGTGCAAACAAAATAATGAAAAACACATCCCATTTACACCAAGGCTCTGAATGCTATATGAGCGTTCTTTGTGGTGATAAAGTGCCACGCAAACTTGTCTTCAACCATGGAAAAGCAGTGACTGTAGTTTTGATGCTTAGCTCTTGGGCAGGTGTCAGTGCCTTCTCTTAATGTTTCCCTGCAGCCATTAGGCATAAACTTATATAGGTATGAGCCTGATACTTTCTGGGTGACATACCTTTGTCCATGTGTTTTGGCCCAGGCCACTTCTTGCATGCGTCTCTCCAGTAGTTGCATCATACTCAACTAGGAAATCTGTACTGTGCTATACATTTCTCTTTGCTGTCTTGTTTATTCTCCTGTGGGGAGGGCCAACGGTTATGGCCAGTGTTTCTGGGCTGTCGTGAGCCAGAGCCCCTGCTTGGGTTCTGGCACTGCTTTCCACAATGCAAGGCCACTCCAGCCAGATTAGAATGTGCACCAACACCGGGCGTGGCCAGGCGACGTACTGAATGGAAGCATAGCATGCTTACTCCCGCTCCGGAATTTCGTTGACCTCTTATTTTCATGAATGGTGACTTACTTTTTGTTACAAATGCCTCAGCAAACTTAAAAGATCCCTGGTTGTCCGTGGGGTGTATTGTGCCCTTTGCAGCTCAGGAGCAGGAACAACTCTGTGACGGAAGAACGAGGCCTGCAAGCTGGGAAGTCCCGTGACTCGCAAACCGATGTTCCTGTCAGCTGTTTGGGGACGTGTCGAACGAAGCACTCGCTAAGCAGGCGGGGTGCTGTTTGGAGGACAACACGGACCCGGACCATTCTGGACATCATAGAATGCTAATATTTAGCATTTAAAGAAAATAGCAGCTATAATACTCTAAGATATATGAGGTATTTACATATTTCTATATACTCATTGTACGTCTTTTTATAATAAAGTCCAATAATTAAATGTCATATGACTACCTTACATGGAACTAAGTAGTGGATACCACACATAATTGTGTTTGCATAATAATAATATTCCTCACAGAGTGAAGTAAATCTTGAGGTTTAGCAGTTGCAAACTAAATGTTTGCAGGAACTCTTTTAAAGTGGTGAAGTGAATTATTTTGAACTTGCCTACAAAGCGTTTTGGTTCACTCTAAAATTTACAGAGACCTTCGATAACTATTACTATCTATTTTTCGTCAATACCACTAACTGCCTTTCCACAATTCACGTTAGAAAACTCAATAAGTTGGTGCTGCAAACTACTACATAAGAAGTAGACCCTTGTGCTGTACTTTTGTCCAAGCTTACAAACATATACATTACTTGCCAAGTGTGTAGTCATACACCATATTGATAAAACTCAATATGGCATCTAAGAAAGTTCTAACTAAGGAAACACCCATTTTTACTTCCAATAAAAGCTCTAAAAGTGAATAACTAACACCGAATGAAGAAACATATAACGATACCATGCAAGCCGTACTTGCGGAAGTAAAAGCGTTAAAACCCTTCATGGAAGCTACAAATGTTAAACTGCAGCAAATGGATGAAAAATTGTCTAATTTCGAAACTAGAATATCTGTGGTCGAACAAAGGATTAGTAATGCAGAGGATGTGACAGACAGAGTTTCAAGACTTGAAAACACGGCTAAAGCACTACAGAAGCATACTGAAAATTTAGAAAATCGCAACAGAAGAAACAACTTACTAGTTATTGGGATACTAGAAGGAGTCGAAGGTGATAACCCTATTTTGTTCACAAATAATCTTCTCACAAGCTTCTGGAACTTCCTCCCTCAATCAAGTTAAACATTCAAAGGGCACATCGCATTGACCCTCACATACCGGTGCAATCCTCTAGCACGGCTACGAATAACTCATCAAGATCTATGATACTTACATTGTTAGACGACATCCATGTACTTATGATCCTAGAGAAAGCCAAAATGAAAAAACACTTAACATGGAATGGCAAAAAGATTTTTATTACCCAAGATGTTTCTAACACCACAGCTATAAGAAGCTAAGAGCTCCTTGCTCTCAGACCTTCCCTCAAACAACTCAATGCAAGATACGGCATTATACACCTAGCTGTTCTCAAGTAACTCTAAATGGTCATACTTCTTCTTTTCAAGATCCTAGCACCTTGAGACAGTTTATTCAAAATCAAAGAAAAGAAGCTATGGAAACATCAAAGGCCCCTACCTGAAATACCTTATCAAGATCCTTTTCTCTTTTGCATATTGCTAATCACCTGTCACCATTCTTCATCTAGGAGCGAGATGTGAGACTGGCTATCTTACCTTGAGGCTCCTCCTCCCCCGACTTATGCTCTTCGTTTGCCAGCATGGATAGGAGTGGTTGTTTCCTGTTAACCACTACTGTCACTAAAGATTTTTCTATTCCTAATCTTTTTTCATGCTGGCTCTGTTTGTCTTTCCCTCTCCCGTTTGTTTCCTTCCTTATGTGTCTTTAAGGAATGCATATATGAAAATGAATATTATTTTATACACTGTATATGTCCTTTTGAATCCTCATCAGTCATACTAGATGTATGGTTATACTTCGTATTAATGTACAAGATGGCCCATTTACATTGTTATTTTTTCTTAGAGATTTCAAATTTGACCTATCATTTTACTCCCCATACTCATGTCACTTAATATAGTTTCATGGAATATTAAAGGGTTACATAATCCAATCAAGAGACAATAAGTGTTCTCACCTTAACAGATTCAAACCATCTATTGCCTGCATTCAAGTAACACAACTTTCTAATGAAGAAGCAGCAACACTTAAAAGGCATTTGGTTGGTCAAGTTTTCTCCAGTGCTGCCAATGGGAAGAAAAATTGAGTTATCACGCGAATTAATAAAGCTCTTAAATATAAAGTTTTATCTAATGAATCCGACGATCTGGGAAGATGGTTTTTACTCAAGTTATTGATTGATTCCAAAGAATACTCTATACTAAACATTTATGGCCCAACATCACCAGACCCTAATTTTTGGCAGTTACTTAGAAAATCACATGCTCCAATGTGACCCCCACAATCTGATTGTCTGGGGGGACTGCAACCAAATCATAGATCCTTTCCTAGATAGGAAATCTAGTGTACGATTTATTAACAGCTCTTCTCACAAACATTTAATTAATTTTACAGCCGATCTAGGTGTTGCTGATACTTGGCGTTTAACTCATCCTACTGATTCTGACTTCACCTTCTACTATACACCCCACAGTTCCTTCTCACAACTTTATTATATTTTTATACCCAACTCTATGGTCAGCCTCCTCCTCTCTGCTCATATAGAATCCATGACAATCTCTGATCATGCCCCAATATATATCCAACTTGCATCCTCCGCTAACTCCAGAAGTTCAAATAGATGGAGATTGAACGCTAATTTACTAAGTGATGAATCCTTCTCGCCTTTTATAGCCCAACATCATAATAACTAATTCGCTGATAATAAGAATAAAGATACATCTATTACAAATAATTGGGACTGCTACAAAGCTGTTCTTAGAGACCATATAATTTCATTTGTTGCCAATAAGACAAGAACACTTAAACAAGAGTCTGAATCCATTCTTAAGCGGCTGAAGCCTTTGGAAACCCAATTTGCTTATAGTAATTCTCCTTCCACTCTTAAAGATATTCTTAAACTAAGATTCCAATATAATAAAATTATCACACAATACTCTTGTGCTAATATGCTTAAATATAAATCAAAGATCTATCAACTTTCTAATAAGGCCAATAAATCCTTAGCAATTTATCTCAAATGCAAAAGAGAAAGGTCTAGGATAGTTGTCCTTAAGGATCATTTGGGTAATATGAAAGTCTTGGATAAAGATAATATTAATATTTTTTCCAAGTTTTACTCTAAACAATATACATCCAAAGCTCCTCTTAATAATGTTCAGGTTGATACATTTCTAGACATTATACCCAGAAACTCATACTCCCCATTAGCTCTTCAGGCACATAATGCTCCTATTACCCCCTCTGAAATACTATTAGCTGTTAAACATCTTAAGAAAGGTAAATCTCCAGGCCCTGATGGCTTCTTTAATGATTTTTTTGCCCAATTTTCCAACCTGTTACTTCCTAAACTTAGTGAACTTTAATATAACTTTATATCAAAAGGGGAGGCCGTTGGCTCATTTCTAGAGGCCATACTTATTGTTTTTCCTAAAGCCAACAAGGAGCCTGAACTCCCCCAAATGATTATCCTATCTTCCTAATCAATACTGATTGCAAGATCTATGCAAAGATTTTGGCTAATAGACTCCTTCCTTTCTTACCTAATCTCCTAAAACAAGATCAAGTTGGATATGTCAAGGGTAGAGTTTCCTCTTCAAATATCAGACTCTTCTTAGATGTCATAGACGTAATTCGAAATTCCAAAGATCCCCATGCTGCGAAAGCTCTAGATGTGGAAAAGGCATTCGACAGAGTGGAATGGGATTTTTTATTGAAAACCCTTAGGTGGCATGGTTTTTGTCCCCCTTTTCTCTTTATGATAAAAATCCTCTACTCTATGCCTAGGACTGTGATCTTTGTTAATGGACAGATGCCCTCCTTTTTCCCTCTTTCAAGAGGAACACGCCAATGCTGTCCCCTTTCCCTAATTCTGTTTATATTAGCACTTGAACCCTTCCTTGAAACCATTAGACAAAATGAAAATATTATAGGAATACATCATAAGCATCTCCATATCAAAGCGGCAGCCTATGCAGACGATGTTCTTTTCTTTCTCAGAAATCCAGAACACAGTGCTCAGACATAATTTCAGACTTCTCCAAAGCATCTGGCTACAAGCTTAATATAGAAAAATCAAAAATTCTTCCATTGTACATCATATCATACATCATCACTTGGAATGAAAGGGTGCCCCAAAGGTTTCAGATATCTCAGGGTTCATATCTCAGCCTCCATTAACAATGTTCGCACACAAAACTCAGAAAAAATACTAACCAGAATTAAAGAACTAACAACCTCATGGACACCTCTTTTTCTCTCTTGGTGGGGTTGCCTGGATGCAATAAAAATGATGATCTACCGTATTATCCCTTACTTTCTGTACATGCTTCCTATCTCTTTCCCTCTATCATTTTTCAAATCCATTGACTCTTGCCTAATTAAATTTCTATGGGGAAAGAAAAAACATAGAATTGCACTAAGTGAATTAAAAAAGCCCCGCTCTTTAGGAGGTGTTAACTTCCCAGATTTTAGAAATGATCACGCAGCCTTTGTCATTAAACAAACACAGATGTGGTTTATCCAGGAAGAATTGCTGCATGCACCTAATTGGGTCTGCCTGGAGAGAGTCATGGTCTCCCCCATCTCCCTTGCAGATATTTACCTCATCAAAGGTAAAAGTAAATTGATTAATGACTCCTGTATTCGCCAATCTATGCTGTAACTAAGACGTTACATGTTCCCATTCTTCACTAAAAGGTTCCTATTCATCTCTCCTTACATTTGGCTCAACCCCCTTATTAAAACTAAAGGTAAATTGTTTTTTTGGAGTCCATGGCTCTCCAGGGGTATATGATTTTGTAGTCAGTATTTTGTGCAAAATGCTCCTATTGCTTTCAATGATTGGACCATTAAATACCATATGCCAGCTTCTTTTCAGAAACAATATTTGGTCATCATTGCTGCCCTTTTTGAACACTACAAACTATGAATGCATATCTCCAATGTTCCGTATGCACAGCGACTTCTGCACATGCTGAACTCTAGCACTACAGCCTCGGCGTATTACAAAATGCTAATATCAACATCATATAATTATGTGATTGAAATAACGATTGCTCGGCATTGAACCTTCAACTATGCTGGCCAGTGCAGATCTAAAATCACTTCAGCAAGCTTAACCCAAACTCTCTTTTTCTTTCATCACAGAGCCTTTGCTACCCCTACTTCCCTATTGAAATATGGACTTTTACTTAATGATCTGTGTTGGAGCTGTTCACATGCTCAAGGCTCTTTTAAACATATGTTTGTAGAATACCAATATGTTAAACCCTTCTTGAATTCTGTATGGTGTACTATTTTAAATTCTGTCAAGATTTCTGTTTTGACTTCCTACTCTTTGGGAGTTCCATTATACAAGCTAATCGAGCTAACAAACATATACTTTTTCTTTTTGACTTATGCTTCATAGTTTCAATCCAAACCATTACTAGTAACTGGAAGAACCTAAACCATATCCATTATAAAATCTGGTGAAACAGGATTTGCAATATTCATAGATTGGAAAGTTGTATTGCGTCCTTTCCTGATTTGTTATGCAAACACCAACTGAAATGGCAACCAATTCTTGACTACTTATCCAACATCGACACCCCTTAATATTAACATTAATATCAAATTATGCATTCTATTATCCCCCTCCCTCCTATCCTTTCATGGATGTTATGTTTTGTCCTTGTCTTGTTAGTCCCTTGATGTTTCATCATTTGTATTGTACTCCCCCATACCCCGATTTAAAAATGTTTAAATGTTGCTACCCAGTTGTTCTAATATACTTGGCTCTTATTAACTTCAAACATATGCTCATAAATTGATTAAGCTATGCATGTCTCATATACTTATGTATCTGTAATGATTATTAATTGCCATGTATAGCTTTCTCATATAATACAAATCCTTAAACATGAGAATGTGCACCTACCCTCCTGCCAAAGGTCTTTACAGTAGCTTGTCTCCAACAAACCGTCCTGACACCTCTCCCACCTCATGTTGCAACACACTTTGACCAATGTGGGCTCATTTCCAATCACACAACTCCTCCAAATCTCTCCTCTTGGCTACCTTGAGCATCCCAGCAATACAGAAATATCCTTCAGCACTCCATACAGGTGTGAAATACCTGCAAATACTCTGCAAGCCTGGAGAACAGCCGTCAGACTAAGATGTAATTACACAGGACACACACTTGCTGCAGAAAAGGCATATTTAAGGTGCAGCAATGTTCACAAATGACCTCTGCAGATTATCATGTAGCACACCAAGCGTGATAAGCAACAGAGTATGATGAGGCATGACAGCCAGCAAAGCCATTATCAAAGTCGTCATCCAACACAATCTACAGCTGCTGATATATCTGCTGAAGGGGCTCATTGTGGAGAGACGCCCATGATGTACCAGAAGGACACTTTCTTGTACAGACCTGTTCTTTCAGAACTGGCATCATCTTAGAAGGGGAAGCCCAGATGGACCGAATGGGCCAAAGAATTAGAAGACTTCATGATGGGGTTAAGGGGGGGCGTGACTAGTGGCCATCCCCAACAAAGGGTGCAGAAGAATTGAGCTCTGCTAGTGTGCCCACAGATAGCCGGAGGCTCTATCAAACTGATATCACCAGAAACGGTTTGTTGCCCACACGCAATTATAGACTTTGCTGCACAGTTAGTTCAATTAAATACTGTTGCGCCTGTAGTACCCAATTCTGCCACATTTCCAGAGGACCAGTTTCACTGCCGCAGCTGGTGAGCCTGGCGACTGGTGGACTGCCCTGGCACTTCCATCATCTTCTGGACTGGATCACCATCCACTCCCTCTGTCCTAATGATGTGCGGCAGAGGCTCGTTTTTGTCAAAGGGGATTTCAGGTGCAACTAGCGTTGCCTCCTCACTTGCACCGAACTACTTGGTGGAGATTTCACTCGGGACTCCAGCTGTTACTGGCACAGCCCGTAGCTTGCTGAATTTTTGAGATTAGAGCCATGCATCTGTGACATCGGCATCATATAGGATTCATGTTTTTCACAAATTCTGTTCACTCAGCCTGCTCATGATCTTAATGGCAGAGAGCTGAATTACAGGGGTGGATGCTGGTGGAATTCTCCCAGCGTGTGTCTCCTTGGGGCATATAATTGTTAAAACCTACTCATCAATGTACCATTTCTGTACTCAATTCATTTTCCTGCCACTTGCTATGATTTGCGAGGGGTGTGCTTCCTGAGTCTGTAGGCTGCACCTTTCCATTATCAGTTAGACAGCATTTCCCCCTAAACTTCTCAGTACCTGCATCGATTTTCTTACCCCTCGGCTTTGACTTCACTTTGAAATCACTGCCCTCAACTACTGTTACTACGCCCGTTTCTTCATTTGCAAGCGCATCAAATGGCAAAAGGGAGTAAAAGGCAGGTCCAAAAGGTTACCGACTGAAACCCCTCAAGACTCTGCTAGTGTTGGTCAGTCCCCTCGTCTGGTTCATGGTGCAACCAACCTCACATGCATGTAGTCTGTATTTTACTATATGTGTCTCAAACTTGATAATCTGGCCTTTAAGAAGGAAACACTCCAGACAGGAATTGATGAGGAGGGCGGCCGAGTATCTAAGGTGGAGAACTGAATTGATGCCATGGTGGATGGCTTTCCTATAATGCTTAATCGTCTTGAGAAGCTAACTAAAGACAGGAGGACTGTTCAGGCCAAGAATGAGGATATGGAGGCCCAGTAATGCTACAACGGCCACATTCTGGGTGTTCGTAAATCAACCATAATTTCTAACATGGAGACGTCCATTGAAGCCCTCTTCAAAGATGTAGTGCATAACCCACCATTGCTTTTAAATCGAGAGGTCCTTGGCCCACCTCATAAGTAGAGCCAGTCTCCTCATCCTATAATTGCATGCATCTTGGACTATTGTGACACGATAGTTCATGAGGCTCAGGAGTGGTGTGAGCTCCAGTATGGTAGTGCAAAGAGTCTGCAGCTACCCAGAATTTACCATGTTAAAATTGAAGCTCAGCGAAACAGGCCTCAAATTTGCAATGCTATTGTAATTCAAACCGTTGTTTTATTAGTTCGATCAACAAACTTTTACAACATTTGTTAAAATATAATTTCTTTACATTTTACATTTGAGATTTGTCATTCTTGTGTCAGTTAAACAATTTCAATCTACAAACTTTCTTATATACAATTTGTTAAAAAGTTTTTGAAGACAGTTTTCATATATATATCGAGACAAGTTAAATATGTTGGTATCTATTAGTACTCTCAGCACAGTTTTTACAACGTCTTGATTAGATATTACTAGTATGGTAAAAGGGGTTTCCACTCGTGTTCTAAATTCCATACACAGTACATAACATTTTCTCAGTTATATATTTCAAACACGTTTTCTACAGTATGAACTTCTAGGTCTCTTGTAGGAGAGGTCGATTAGCTCAACCACAGTTATCATTCCTTTCCTAAGTATTCAGAGTTGGTAGGGTTTACAATATTAATGGAATGTAATTGCATATTTCTTGCATTACCTGCTCGCCTGAGGCTCGCTCATTCGAAACCTCATCTCAAGGTCGTTGTTTAAGATCGTTAGGAATCTGCATAGAGCTAATATAAAGCTCGTTCTCGTTCCCCACATCGCGGCCAGCCAAAGCCATTCCCTGTTACCCTCAGTTAGCACACCATTGGATGCGATTGTTAGTGCACGCGTTGTTTCAAAATGAGGACACAATATGACTAGATGTTTTAATGTTTCTTTGGCTGAGCGATCATTGCAAAACCTGCATCCTACATCTGCGATAGCCTTCCAATACGGACTCCAGCCACAAATTCGTTCTAAGGTAAGACATTGGTTCAATTTAAAGCGAAGATATATTTCCCTGGCTTTATTGCAGGGAAACTGAATTAAATAAGGTTTATGCGGTCTTCTGGTAGAGCAGAAACGAGCTGCTTCCTTGTAACTCTTTAATGATTCAATTTCCATTACTGTTCTACACCAGTCATTCTCCATGATACGATGCTTCACATGCCCCTGACGGAATTCTAAGTCAGCTGGTGAAAGTGCAATTCCATCCAGTATCTGCACCATTTGAGCATAGTAGATTGTGAAAGACGAGTGTTCTGACGCAATCAATAACTGCCCCAAGTCTTCATATAAGCAGTTTGGAGGAGGATATAGCATTTTGGCGAAGTTGGCCAATAAGCGCCAATTACGGCGTGCAGATAAGGCAGTGATGCCAAGTTCCTGCCTTAATAGACTATTCGGAGTCGATTTGGCCAATCTTAAGGCTCCTTTCCACATACACCCTTGTATTTGATCAAGATGGTTGTTAATATCCACTAAGCACATGTCTACAGCATAAAGGATAATAGATTCCACTTTTAAGATATAAAATTGAAGTAGAGGTAGCAGTGAGAATTTACAAAACTTTAGATATACCAGCCGCATTTGTGTGGCAAGAGGTGCCGCTTTCTTGTGTAAAACGTCGCACCACATAGCCACAGAATTGCAATCGGATATAGTATAACCAAGGTATCGGATTTCCGGCACTGTGGTTATAGGAAAGCTTTCGATCTTCCAATTGCGTGTAAGATTCCTTCTCTTGTGGTTTCTAAACACTACTATATTTGACTTTTCCACATTACATTTTAGATTGTGGTTCATGCAATAAGATGCAAATAGATCTAATTTGATTTGCATCCCTTTGGGCGTACGATCAAATAGTACGATGTCGTCAGCAAAGGCTAGCCATTGTATTTTGAGATGGCCAAGCCTTGCTGGGTACGAAATCATGGTGTTCCAAATGTCATTTATGCCACATATATAAAGATTGAATAGTGTAGCAGCTAAATTGCAGCCTTGTTTCACACCCACAGCAATGTTTATTGGATGGGTGGTTGCACCTTCGCTGTTCACTCTTACCAGATAGGTAGTATTTGTGTGGAGCTTGGCTATAATTTGTATTATATACTCAGGTATATTCATTGCAGCCATTTTTTTCCATAAGAGTGAACGAATGACCGAGTCAAACGCAGAGGTAAGATCTATAGATGCCATATATAATGGACCGGAATCCTTCTTCTTGTGCCTAGCTAAGAGATGGGCCATGATTGTGGCATTTAACGGGGTACCCATTCTTGCACGAAATCCAGTTTGGTACTTGGACAGGATCTTAAGCTCACTAATAACCGCCTGGAGTTCCCCCAAAAGCAATATCGCAAACACTTTAGCAGCAGTGTCAATTAGAGCTATCGGTCGAAAGTTGGAAGGCTGCGACCTTGCTCCTTTTTTGTATATAGGAACAATAATGGAGGCTAGCCAAGACGGGGGAGTCTCTAGAGATGTCAACATGTTATAAAAAAGTGTCTTAAGTATTTCAGCCCACATGTCAGGATGACGTTTTAGGACGCAAGATGGAATCCCGTCAGGGCCTGCAGCTTTTGAGAATTTAAGAGAGCTTATCGTAGCTACAATGGTGGTGACACCCCATGGTGAAAAGGATGGATGTGCTAAACACGACCATTTATATTCGATCTCTACAAAACGCAAGGGGAGAGCAAACTTTTCTTCAAAGTAGGCTCGCCAAACCTGTGCGGAAATCGATAAGGCTTGATCTGCCATAAGTACTGAGGTTCCCACCCTCAGTAGGGCCCAAGTGGATCGTCTATCCCTATGGCATAGTGTACTAAACATTTTCTGATTGTTCTGATTGTGAAGAAAGCGTTTATGATCTCTGCACTTGTTCCGATAACCGTTCACTATACGTTTTTTTTCTGTCAAGTACTCAGTCCATGTGGAGGCTGCTCTCGCGATCCGTCGCAATGCCACCCGCTTAGCTCTTCCAGCCTCCATAATGAAGTTAGAAGGATTAGGGGTAGACCTTGATCTGTCTCGAAGAGAACACGCCCGCAAGGACTGTAATACATCCGATGTTATTTTAGATAAGTCAGCCCCCCCTTGGTTTGACAGCTTCAAGTTATCCCCAGGGTTAAGAGTAAGGATCAAACGTGCAGAGATCATTTCGTTAACCCTGTCACAAAGTTTAGTGGCCCATCTAAGTGACAGGCCAGGCCGATCCCCTTCTATAAACCCTTGCTGGTGGTCAATAGGTAAATGCACTATGTCCATTTGGAGCTTCAAGTGGATAATGCAATGATCCCCATACCCCGGATCATGTATTGCAGTGTTTGTGGAATTTAACCCTCGGGAAATGGCAAAGTAATCAATACAAGTTGCTCTATCAGCTCTTCTCCAGGTGTGGCTATCCCCCTGAGTGCAGAAGGGGAGAATGTCAAGTTCCCAAGATTTTAGGTATTCTTGCCATAATTTACCTCTCTGCCATGCTGAATGCATACCCTGGAGGTCTGCAGATTTGGAGCTGAATTTCATGCAATAGGCGTTGAAGTCCCCTCCCAATACAATATCGCATGTAGGATGTAGGGTGAGGATGTCATCAAATAACTTATCAAACTCATTAAATACATCTCTTAGGTTAAGCAACACTGGATTATGATATAAAGTTATCAACAGGAGAGGGTTTGGCCGAGAGCCTTTAAACATGATTAATACAGCCATTGTTGCATTTGCATTGAATACATCTAGGACCACGACATCTAAATTGGTGTTTATACATATAGCCAGACCTCCATACGGCCGCCCACCTGTGCCGCGTTTGGCTTTTAATTGGAAAACAGTATAGCCAGGCAATATAAGTTCATGGGTACACATGGTTTCTTGGCATAACATAATATCACAGTCCATTTTCAAGCGAGGATTACTAAACCATGCCTTTAGGTTAGTAAACCCACATGAATTCCAAGAGAGAATAGATAAGGGAGCAAGTTACTCAATGAGGTGTGTTATTCATAGCTGGGTTTCGGATGTTTTGAAGGGCGGTCAACCAAGACCAATCTTTACTAGTATTGGATAGATTTACTAGTTGCGCAATTACATCTGTGCCTTCCATTCTGGGCAAATCACCGATGACCAACTTCGGCGGTGGCACAGGTAGGGGCGTGAGGGGCATTTCATTATAGGAGATAGCATCGTCAATTGAGTCAAACGGGTATAGCATTAGTCCAATAGATCGTAACTCCTCTGTGTATTGCAGTAGTAGGTTGGTGATAATCGCTGTTTGTACCTTGCACACCATACGATGATTTTGAATTGGTGGCAATGTTATCCATTCAATGTCGGACGTGTGCAAGGTGCGGAGCCCCGGAATGCGATTGAAGGCTTGCATCAGGGCTGAGCGATTAAGTCGCTTTATACCATTTTTAAATGATATAATCTCCCATCCTATAATGGTGGTGGACTGTTTTGGTGATTCCCCCGTTTGCCCAGCGGAGCCCCTAGGCTGGCCTAGAGATGAGTCCTGCTGATTTTGTTGCGTGCCTTCTCCCTTCGTGTCTTGGATGATGGAGGGTTTGCTCAGGCTCTCCCGGTCATTGCCAGGATGCGTGGACTGTTGCCGTTCCATGGTTGGTTCAATTATACCAGTAGCAGTGTATGAATCACATTCCGTCGCATTATTGGTGGGTGGGGGAGCAGCAGCCCTACATTTATGTGTGGTTTTATTCTCTATAACTTTGAAGAAATTGGGTAGTTGGGACTGGGCCAAAGCCAGCCCTGACCCCTCATTTGGAGAATGTGTCAGCTGCAAAGGGCGTTTATTTATATTTTTGTTAAGAATTGTTTCATCAGGAATCAAATCGTTTACAGCACTTATCAGTATTGGGGATTTGGATATAACCTTTTCCACATTCTTATTTTCATTTTTTCCCTTCTTTTTTCCATTTGCTTTAACTTGGGGGATCAATTCCTCGTGGGAAGATTTAGACAGTTTTAGCCGATCTGCTTTCCTTTTTAGTGCACAGAAAAATAATCTTTTTTCCTTTCTTGAAGCAAAGGGGCGCTGAGCCTGTAGCGGAGAGGATTCCTCATCCGCAGTTGGCATATTCTCAGGCATAGATGGAGGATTCTCAAGTGCCGGATCAGACTGAGAGGTGGTCGCAAATAGTTTGGTTAATGCTGAGGGGCTATCCGGGTAGAACCCTTGCCCCCCCTCCATCGAGGGAGGAGAAGGCCCCGCATTTGCCACTTCATGGCTAGGTTGGAAAAAGAATAGCAGCTGTTCCAACTTTTCCGCATGTAGTGCAACCTCTCTGCATAATTGGGCATGAGTCAGAATTTGGCATGTGTTGTCGAGTTTGGGGGCAGTCAACGTTTGTGCAAATGATTGCAGGAATGCATAATTGACTATGGAGGGTTTCACAGTGTAAAGTTCTTTGTCTAGGGCATCTAAGTCATCTGTTTGAGTAGTCGCTGATGTTGTTAAAGAGATTTTTCGGTGCGACGTTTCTTGACAGTCCACCCCCTGTCTAAGGGAATCTGCAAATATGAAGCCCTCTAATTTGTTGATTTTCATTAAAATATCTGTGAGTGCTGATTTGCAGTCCCTCAATTCATAATGTGTGTATTCATGTCCGCGATCCAACAGGTTAAGTATCCTTGTTAGCACCGGGTAAGGTGCTTCAAGGGATTGCATGTCCCCTGAAGGTTCTAACATGTCAAAGCCCAGCGGATGATTTACATCTTTTTTAGGGGGGAGGTGCCCAGTGTTGATGTCAGGTTTGTTAGTATCAGATGAGAGCCGGGTAGGGGACATTGGCCACGCACTGGCTATCGGGGAGTTGGTGGCCTCAGGTACATTGACTACTGATGCTGTGGAGATGTTTAGATTCTCCATGCATAGCTCATCATTACAGTGTATGTGGACATCAGCTCTTTTGTAGCCTGTGAGGGTAACTGGTGTCGAGGGCCCAAGTGATAGTCTGACTCGTTTTTCCAAGGCAGCAAGCACCACCGGCGCCAGTATGGAGTTGTCCGAGGGGGATGAGGGCATGTCATCAACTGTCAGTTCTGTTTGCACAGGGCCAGTATCCATCCGCATGCTCATAAAGCTTTTACGGAGAGCTTTAGGATTTGGATCGCTACAGGATGATTCAGGCTCAGGTGTCAAAGAGCTAATTGCGCCCATTGATAGTGATTGGGCACGTGCGTAGGAGAAGGCCACCTCATGTTTTAGTAGGTCATGATCAGTTATTGACGCCCAATGTGCTGGTGCTTCCGCACTCTTACCTAGTACCGTTTCGGCATTTTTTGCAGTATTTTTAAACATGGACATTTTTTTGTTTTTTTGAGTTTTTTTAGAGTTTTTACAAGGAGACGATTCCAAGGGGCGCCCACTGCGGAGACTTGAGACCATTGAACCCACTCATACAAGGTAAGAATTTACGTTTAATAAAGTCCTAGGTCTACTTTGTCCAAGCTCCCAGCCTCACTGCCTAACAGCCCAACAGCCACTTGGAGCCCACTTCGATGCGCACGCGCGATGCGCGTGCGCGAGGGCTATATAGAAGACTGCAAGCTGCAGGGGCGGGCAGATAGGCGGGGCCAGGCAGGGAGTGACTGCAACAACAAAACACAGAAGAGGGACAAAACAAACCGTTAGGATGTGGGCTAAAATGAGCGCATAATAGGCAAGACGTAAAGGAGTAGCTGCGGCAAAGCCGCAGCGGCGCTATGCAAAAAGAAACTCAAGCGCCTTTACAAAAAAATTAATAGATAGTCATTTACTTCTTAGCCTGTCCAATACAACGGCGTTTCGCCTGCAGTGGTTCTTCCTCTTGCGCACGGCGCTCGTGTAGAACAAGGTGTAGGGCAGTCTGGAGTGGAGCAGCAAGTCCGGGCAGCCCAACAGCCACTTGGAGCCCACTTCGATGCGCACGCGCGATGCGCGTGCGCGAGGGCTATATAGAAGACTGCAAGCTGCAGGGGCGGGCAGATAGTCGGGGACAGGCAGGGAGTGACTGCAACAACAAAACACAGAAGAGGGACAAAACAAACCGTTAGGATGTGGGCTAAAATGAGCGCATAATAGGCAAGACGTAAAGGAGTAGCTGCGGCAAAGCCGCAGCGGCGCTATGCAAAAAGAAACTCAAGCGCCTTTACAAAAAAGTTAATAGATAGTCATTTACTTCTTAGCCTGTCCAATACAACGGCGTTTCGCCTGCGGTGGTTCTTCCTCTTGCGCACGGCGCTCGTGTAGAACAAGGTGTAGGGCAGTCGCAAAGCAGTTCCACGGGATGTTTGGAGTGGAGCAGCAAGTCCGGGCAGCCCAACAGCCACTTGGAGCCCACTTCGATGCGCACGCGCGATGCGCGTGCGCGAGGGCTATATAGAAGACTGCAAGCTGCAGGGGCGGGCAGATAGGCGGGGCCAGGCAGGGAGTGATTCTTAGCCTATCCAATACAACGGCGTTTCGCCTGCAGTGGTTCTTCCTCTTGCGCACGGCGCTCGTGTAGAACAAGGTGTAGGGCAGTCGCAAAGCAGTTCCACGGGATGTTTGGAGTGGAGCAGCAAGTCCGGGCAGCCCAACAGCCACTTGGAGCCCACTTCCAATTTCCAGCAAAACCTCATGCAATTTACAAAGACGAAAGTCACTTTTTTTACAACTCTGGTCGAAACCCTGAACTTTCTGCAGAGAACCACCACTATAGCCCCATGGCAAAGAGTGAACCAAATATGTTTGTTCATATAGTGGCACTTGAATTCTTGTTGAACATTTCCAACAGTGTTCCTCTTCTTTGTACTCATGATCCAAGTCCTAATCTCTCCAATATCATTAGGGTAATCCCTGAGTGAAGTCTTTGCATGGTCTGTACGTTTAGTAATATTGCAGGATTTGGAAGTGGCTTGATTGAAGTATATCTCCCGTCTGGTGGTTCCTGGCCGAGATGTTGTCCTACACAACTTGAACTCTGTGTATGATGGCCACAACTCCTTAATATACATCAGATTATAGCTTCTGAAGTGATCTAACCCCCAGTGCAGGGATGCAACTGGCTAGCCCATATATGTTTTGATAATTTTGATATCTTTCTGTCTGGAAGCACTGTGCTTTCCACTGGTTGGATGAAGCTTTGCTGGCATCCCATGGCAGTAGTCGTTTTAAGTTGATTGTATAATATTCTGACAATGTTTGCACTATGGTAGGTCTTTTCATTGCAGGTTTGGGTTTTCCATTGTGGGTGAATGAGGACACTATACATCGGGGTATACATGTTAAAATGATTGCAAGAGCTGTAAGCACTTACCTTTTCTCAATAAGAAAATTATATTGAACATGTTCAATGATAAATGGCAACTGGTGGGACCAAGTGGAAAGATGGTAGTCACAATTGCAAGGACTGAATAACTATATCAGAGCACTAAATGTGCTGGTTTATCTAAATTGTATGGAATCACAAATTGCTTTTCTGCCAGTGACCCACTTGTATACTCCACTGAATGCCACTTTGACAAAGTGTGGAGGAGCAAATATTTTTTTACTTCCTTTTCTTTATACACAGAGGAGTGGCTACACTTATTCATAGGTCTCTGACTTTTGCTCCCACTGTGGTTAATATAGGTGTATCCTAGTCTTTGGAACCATACATGGTTTTCGTGTTACCCTCATCAATGTGTAGGGTTCCAACAGCGATGAGCCTATATGTTTCCCACAGATCGTAGAAAACCTATTAGCATTTGTTGCTACATATATGTTTTATGTTGGAGTTTTAACACCATTCTACATCCCTTGCTCACTGTGCTCAGAGAGGCACAGCTCCACCTCACTGATGAGGCCCAACAAGGCTAAAACATGTGTATGGGGTTGCTGTTGGTACTCTTGTTCAGAAGAGAATTGCCATAGCATTTCGGTGCTGGACTGCCCATGTGGGCGAGACAAAGACTGATATGCAAATGGATATTTCCCTTCTGTGAAAAAGGTACAGTGAGCTAAAGTGTGGCTGCGGACTCTCGAGTGGGTACGTTCCCAAAGAACAAGTCGTTTAGCTGTGTTCTCGCAGAGGGGCACCTATGGACTATTTTTTTATTACATCCAACACTAGACAGATCATCCACAATCTCTTATGTCCAATCATGAACTACCCGGGAGATCATTCAATCTATACCTCATCCAAATTTGGTTATTTGGCAGATTTTTTTTCCAGCATTTTACTCTTCCGCCCATAATATGCACTTGAGAATCAACCCGATTTTAACCTGGACTGCATGACTTCCGGCAGTGACAGAATGCTTGCTGCTACCTAGTACTTAGTCAGACCCCTCTCCTGTTCAATTGAATGGTGTTCTCTCTAAATGCTGGCTAGAACGTCCTCCTTGGCATTTCATACTGTCTGCTCTTCACAGATCCCGTTTGCAGAAAAAGGTAGAATCTAAAATCATAGTATTCTTCAGAACGAGCCTAGGCACAGTCTCCCTGGTTTCTACAGTGTGGGAAAACTTCAAGCTGTTTTCTCTATTGTATATGCATTGTGGTGGAAAACAGAATTCTTAATACCATTTGTTGTGAATTGGTGGTGCTTGAGGGGGAACTATAGTCATTATAGAATGAATATGCATCTACTGTAGATGCAGGTTTCGAACACACGTGATCAAGTGAAACATGGATGATTTCTGCCCTAGCAGCAGATAGCGAGATAACATTCTCTTTGTGGCCTGAAGTAGCCAGAAGTTATGCTGAGCGGTATAGACCAGGTTAGGCCCTAGCGAACCTCTTGCACAACAAACAAACTCCAAGGCCAATCGTGGCCATTGTGGATGCTGCGGGAATGGTGTATACTGCTCCATCTAAGATAAAGGTCGTAAGGTTCTTTTGAACTGTCTATTCAGATAAACATTTACTGATTGAGATATTTTGTAACGTGCAGCTGGACGAACCAAATTGCATCAAGGCGCAGATGGAAGTATAACGGGAGTCATTCCGTGACAATCATGTGGCATCAGGGTTGCTCTTTCATCTTGATCTAATTTCAAGACCTTATTTAAACAAGTACATTTTTCATTTCTTTCCAAAATGCTGTCAAGGAATCCAAGAGGAAGGATTATTCCAGAGTTTTGCCTCAAATACGGAAAATCTAGTCTCCTCTGAACACACATTGTGTAGGGGGAACGGACAACAGGTGCTTGTCCTCTGATCTTAAAGACTGGGTAGGTTGGTACCGGTTTAAATTGTCTGATAAGCATCTAGGCACTAGATTGTTCAGACACTTAAATATGATGCAGCCAATTTTAAAATTGATATAGTCCTCCACTGCCAACCAGTGGATGGACCAGTGCAGGCCAGATGTTGGTGCAGATAGTTTTACCCCAAAAACCAGTCTAACCGCTGCATTCTGAGATTTTTGTAATCAATGTATTTGTTTGGTAGGAGCCCTGGTCAGAAGACTGTTACAGTAGTCTAGCTTGGAGTTTACCAGGGCTCCTACCATGGTAGCATGGTCTTTCTGGGGAACATAGGGAAGGGATTGTTGAAGAAGCCGAAAGTTATAAAAAACAGCCTGTACTTCAGCTGAAACCTGGCTTTCACAGTCCAAATCATTTTGCCATATGCACTCCAACTTCTTTACCATGGGTACATATTTTAATTCTGATCCCAAGAAAGACAGTGGTGGAGGGGGTGGAGGACTCTGTTCTTGCCTATTAAGTGTTTTGGGCAGAACAAGATCACTTCCATCTTGTTTGGGTTGAGTTGTAGTCAGTTTATGGCCATCCATCCAGCTACTTCTTCCAGACACCTACTAACCCATGTCAACAATCATATATATCGTCTAGCCTGAGAAACACTTGGGTATCGTCGGCATATGACTGTAAACTAATTTATGGCTTCTGATAACATTTATGAGTGGGCGTAGCTAAAGGATAAACAGCAACGGCGAGAGAGAGGACCCCTGTGGGACTCCACACCATTGTGGGCGAGTGCCCGAAAGGAATCCCCCCAGCTTCACCCTTTGCTGTCGCACTGATGAAAAAAAGAGACAAACCATTTGAGGCCACTAGCTGAGGTGGACCCTATGGTCTTTAGGTGTTCCATGAGGATACTGCGGTCCACTGTGTCGAAGGCCGCGGAAAGGTCCAACTTTATAAGGAGAGACAGTTCATCTTTAGTAATGCAAGATGCTGGGGGGGCGTGATCCTGGTAAAGATAGTTGCATACTCCCGATTCCCGTCGCAAATGCAGGAAAAAGAAGATATGGTGACAAGGACCATTGTCTGAGAAGCTGGTGCAAAGAAGTCGTGAAACCACAGAGAGCGAAGCATTGGAAGAACGTGAAGGGACACCCAAGATGGCGACCAGAGCCTTCGACTTCGCCAGTTGAAGACTGTAGACTGTGACGGCAAGAGCAGCAGTGACCTCCTGGAGGGAGGAGGCGGTCCTCTGATGTACAGTGAAGGCCGCCGACTCGTAGCAGGGAGGATCAAGCCTGAGAGAGTGAGAGGCTGTGACGGTGAGAAGCTGCAGGATGTGCGGCTGGCCGTACGGCAGACGCAGGTGCAGGGAAAGGGCAGAGAAGCTGAGATTCTTTTATAAATTGAAGTTGGAAGAGCTATGTAACAGACCTGAATCTTTTAAAGCTGCCTCTAGATAAATTGTTATGAATGCCTATCCAAACTGGATTTGAGGAGAATATCTCACAAAGTGTTTATATCTTTGAATGGGATATGATTATTTGTTCAGTAAAGACCGCTTTGCTCTGTTTTTTATTGAAGACCAGTTGACGTGTTCTCTGTTTGCAAAGATACGATTAGATAAATTGCCACTTGCTGTGATAAAGGCTTCATCGGGTAATAAAATTGCTCCTAGGGGCACTCAAACATTGACTGCAGCAAGAAATCTATGTAAATGTGCAAGAACATTGGATGTTATCTTTGAAGTTTCAATTTATGCAAGTGCATGGAGAAGAAGAGAATTTTATATGAACACTGCATTATAAGTAGAGAACTTCTTTAGATTTTAGATGTTTCGAGGTGTATAGATACATGCAATAGGTCTTTTATTCTGTGCACTTGTCGTGCTTTTTAATACTTGTTATGAATTGTGCTTGCCATTTGTATACATTTTAATGGTTTTAACTTACTCCTTTGTGTATTTTTTTATGTTTTTTTCCCCACGTATGTATGCAACTTGTACGGCAATCTTTGCCGAACTAAAGCTTGTTATGATGATGATGATGATGACTTAAAATAACACAACAAAGAGTCATCCCAGAAGCAACATAATTTCCATTTTGTTTTAACATGTACATTTTCAATTATAATCCTTGCATTTGAGATTTAAAGTGAGCTGTTTGAATATGGGGCTGAAAGGGGGAGGTCCTGCATGTTGATCAGGTAACCAGAAACACTGCATTTATGTTTCCAGGTCTACCCAGCTAAGGAATGTGCAATTATAACAAACACAGAGAAACAAACACAAAGGAACTTGAAAACGTGTATGGGCTAGTTCTGAAGATCCTAGCTGTAATGATCATGCAGAACTGGGTTGAGGTTCTCAACTTCAAAGGGTTCTAATCCTTCATCAAATGTCAAACTACACAATACACCATAGTACACCTTAATTATTTGAGAAGCCAAGAATGAGACACAGACACAAAGGATTCATGCTTTTGGTCAAAGACCTTTATTAGCAAAAGGAAGGGGTGAGGAAATACCTCTCTGTCCCTGCTCTGAGAGGAGTTTTCCCACCTGAAACCAAAACTAAGGGTCTGTCAAAGTCAGAATATCCAAAGGAAAGCTGTCATGTGTCCAAAATACTATTCTGGCCCTCATATTCTGCAGCAAGAAATCTATGTAAATGTGCAAGAACATTGGATGTTATCTTTGAAGTTTCAATTTATGCAAATGCATGGAGAAGAAGAGAATTTTATATGAACACTGCATTATAAGTAGAGAACTTCTTTAGATTTTAGATGTTTCGAGGTGTATAGATACATGCAATAGGTCTTTTATTCTGTGCACTTGTCGTGCTTTTTAATACTTGTTATGAATTGTGCTTGCCACTTGTATACATTTTAATGGTTTTAACTTACTCCTTTGTGTATTTTTTTATGTTTTTTTCCCCACGTATGTATGCAACTTGTACGGCAATCTTTGCCGAACTAAAGCTTGTTATGATGATGATGATGATGACTTAAAATAACACAACAAAGAGTCATCCCAGAAGCAACATAATTTCCATTTTGTTTTAACATGTACATTTTCAATTATAATCCTTGCATTTGAGATTTAAAGTGAGCTGTTTGAATATGGGGCTGAAAGGGGGAGGTCCTGCATGTTGATCAGGTAACCAGAAACACTGCATTTATGTTTCCAGGTCTACCCAGCTAAGGAATGTGCAATTATAACAAACACAGAGAAACAAACACAAAGGAACTTGAAAACGTGTATGGGCTAGTTCTGAAGATCCTAGCTGTAATGATCATGCAGAACTGGGTTGAGGTTCTCAACTTCAAAGGGTTCTAATCCTTCATCAAATGTCAAACTACACAATACACCATAGTACACCTTAATTATTTGAGAAGCCAAGAATGAGACACAGACACAAAGGATTCATGCTTTTGGTCAAAGACCTTTATTAGCAAAAGGAAGGGGTGAGGAAATACCTCTCTGTCCCTGCTCTGAGAGGAGTTTTCCCACCTGAAACCAAAACTAAGGGTCTGTCAAAGTCAGAATATCC
Organism: Ambystoma mexicanum; assembly: GCF_040938575.1. Taxonomy (NCBI): domain Eukaryota; kingdom Metazoa; phylum Chordata; class Amphibia; order Caudata; family Ambystomatidae; genus Ambystoma; species Ambystoma mexicanum. Next base: position 747,018,026 of record NC_090928.1, read on the forward strand.
AAAGGAAAGCTGTCATGTGTCCAAAATACTATTCTGGCCCTCATATTCTAATAAACTAAACTCTAAAGTGAAAGGGGTAATGTCTTTGGCCTCAAATGGTTCATAAATAAAAGGAAACTCCAACATAAAAGTTCCAACAGGGGGGGCGTGGCATGATAGCCATGGTGTGAGGTAGCCTTTCTGTGCAGCTCCTGATGATCCGGAGAGATCCTGGCCTGCAATACTGGCTCCAGCATGCACTCTACATGCAAAACGCACCATCAGAACCACTTTGGAAACACCTAGAACCACTTTGAGTTAATTCAGATCTCTTCCGTCTAGTCCCGTCACCATTATTGTTGTCTTTGTCTATTTGTTAGCGTTCTGATGCCCGCGGGCTTTAGCGCTATATAAACAAATAAATAAAAATAAATCAGATGTATGAATACAGCAGGTAGATGTCTATGGAACGTTAGCATTATTGATGGGCTGCTTCCCGACTTATGGACGAGAGTTGAAATCGTCTGGAACGGCACAGTGCAATAAAAGATGGCGGGCGCAATGGTCTGCTGATGAATCGGAACAATGGACCAAGATTGGAGACTGACTGAGGGAAGCACTGAGGCACAGCTGGAGATCACATGCAACACGATTCGAAGAGCGCGACTAGCGGACTGAGCTTACAGAGAGAGCCTTTGCTTGGAACCCTTCCTGTGGTCCCTCTTTGAAGCCTTATGTGACATAGGTGAAAAGTCAGATGCTGAACATAATTCTAAACATAAGCCTTTACAAACTTTGGCAGCTGTTACTGCGTCTGGTGTAGACGCTGGCGGGGGCACACAGAGAGGGCTGTAGCAAAAGTCCCGGGAGCCAAGGAGGAACAAGGATGGAGTCAGCGGGTGTGCAGCTCGAGCACCAGCTTTGGAGGTGATAAAGAATGGACAGTGAGCAATACAGGGGTGGGGGGGTGTTCAGAAAGAGGCGACACGGCCTGGAGCACTGTGGTGGGTGTGCAAGCCTTCAAGGGAACCGCAGTGAAGGCACGCATGGAAGGAGCCTGCCTCCCCGCTCGCACACAGCTATAGCTAGCGAGGCTGATTTTAGAGCACACGTCGAGCAGACACGGAACGGAGCTGCCAAAATGGGCGGTGCGCAGCTCTGAAACTGACATAACTTTGAAAGCATATGTCCCAGGAAGATAATAAATGGATACCACGTTGCCCAGAGAGTGATTCGCATTGAGCAAGACCACACAGCAGAGGAAGAAAGACGAAGTGCCTGATCTGGGAACGTAGTATCAGCGCTGTGGATGCCAAGCTGCAACAAGGGTTGATTAGGTGAAGCTGGGTGCCACGAAGGACATGGCAGACATGAGCTTTGCATAGGACATGATTTTGATCAGCGCTTTCGGGCAGTCTTGAAGGCGGCAAGTACAATAATAGGTACACACCCTAGGGGCACAAGGAGGTATTTCACTGAGGATTCAGGGCAAACCCACAGATATACTGAAACCGTCCAGAAGGAGGGTGGACGGCAGCACATGTTTGAGCTGGAGGGATAAAGTACCAAGAAAGACTCATCTAAGCCAAATAAGGGACAATAGAGGAAAAGTCTGCATCCTTTGTGGTATAAAGCGAACATCAACTGGTAGGGACCATCGCACCAAAAGGTGTCAGCCAGCAGCCTAGTTACAGGGGTTGGACGGGAGAGGGTTAACCCGCGGATATAACAGTAGACAACGCTGCCGACCGTGCTGCAATCGACATCCATACAGAGATAGACTAGGGAAGAGCGGGATGTTCGCAAGGCCTGGGCTTATGGCACACTGCTTCAACGGCATGAATCTAGGCTAACAAGTGGCAGGAGCAAACGAGAATGTATGCCACGTGGAACATGGCAAGTGGCAGATCGTATTAGCTAACTCAGCCAAAACGAAGAGGTCCAGGTGGGCGAAGGATCCTTGTCAGAGCGAGAATACACAGGCTCATGTGGTGGACACCTGCAATCTAGAGTCAACGACTGGTCAGTAGTCATAGAGCTAGTATGAAGTACAACCGGTAGACCATTATCAGGCCACCAGAAGAGAGCCAGATTACAATAGGTGGGCCCCAACGCCGACATACAAAGATGGTGCAAGCATTAACAAACCTGAGTGCGGCAGATCAAGATAGGGACCATGCTGTGAACATAAACAGCAGGGTTAGCTAACGCTGGAAGGTGGAAGGCACAGGGAGGCTAATAACACTGCTCCACAAAGGACATGTCTGGCTGCAGTGTCTGGTCAAGGTTCCTGGGAGGCATCCCAACTTCCCAGATGTTTAAGATCAGGCCTCAGTTATCATCACCTGGCATCCTACAAGTGCTGTGGGCAACCAAGAAGGTGGACAGGAGCAGAGTTGCCGGTCCAGAACAATCACGTATGGCGTCCAAAGCGCATAAAAAGTCCAAACAGCCGTCAATAGATAATTTCACTAAATCCACAAATGCGGAAGACAGTGTGGCACCAGAGGCTCTATATACACCGGGAGAACAACATCGAACGAAAGGAGACCAACAGGTCCTAGAGGCCATAGTGGCTCTGAAGATCGCTTTGGAATCCAAGATGGATGCCATTAGCCTTGATGTGAATCTCCTGAGGCAAGATGTTCGAGCACTCTCGGAACGCACTGGAACCCTGTAAAAAGAGGTATCGGCGAACGCAGCCGTTCAAAAGGACACCTCCAAGGACGTATCAATATTGCAGCAACAGCTACAGAATTTGGAGGATAGATTTGAGGACCCGGAAGGCCAGGCCAGACGCAATAATGTGAGAATTGTCGGACTTCCGGAAGGGTAAAAGGGTGTCAACCCCACCAATTTTATTGAAAATCTGCTGCTACAGGAAATAAGCCCGGTACCCTCAGTCAGGGCTTTACAGTGGAAAGAGCTCACAGGTCCCTGATGAATAAGCCACCTCCAGTTACCCCGCCAAGGCCCATAATAGCCAGGATTCTGAACTACAAAGATAGAGAAAGGATCCTCAAGCATTTCCAGAAAAGGCGGCACAATTCAGCGAGCATCAGCAAATATTATCGCATATCCAGATTAAGCCGGTCAAGTGGCACAGCGAGTAGAGCGCTCGCTTTCACATCCTGCCGAGCCTGCTAACGCAGCTTCGAATCCCGGCGAGGCCAAACTCAGCCTTTCATCCTTCCGAGGTCGATAAATGAGCACCACACACCGTGGGTAATAATAAGCAGCGCTCAGATACCTGAGGGTTTGTAGCGCTATATAAATGTCAAATTATTATTATTATTATTTTATTATACCCTGAGGGTGCAAAAACAAAGGAATCATTTCACCTCAGTCAAGAGAAGGATGCAAGATGCGAACCTTAAGTATATGCTATTATACCCAGCAAGACTGAAGGTGTTCAACAAAGGCAGAGCCATCTTTTTTGACAACCCTGAAGATGTTGACATGTGGATGGACACATGGAACTTGCCATCTGAGGAGGCCCAGCAGATGGCAGGTGAAGGAGAAGCATGCTGAAAAGCCTGCAGGATACCGCAAGGATGTAGCCAGTATGACTGCTGGATTGCCAGTTCAAGACCTTGTGCATGAAACAAAGGCACCAATACTTAAGCACAAATATGAGATAGCAGTGCACGTACCATCAGTCTGCTGCGGAGAGGCGACCTTCCCCACAATGTGGATTTGTTTTTTTAGATACTAGTTGTCAAGTATCCACCTGCTGCACCAGAGCCCCAGGACAAGCAACCTGGGTAGGGAGGAGATGCAGGGATGCCTGAATACGAGGTATTGAGCTGGGCAATTGTTGGGAAGGGGGTAAGAGAGTTGGGTAGTTAGGAAAGGGTTATCCTATAGATCCACACGCGAGACACAAGATAGTTGCGTCAGACTGTTGAGATTTGTGGAAGTGATTATGCGGGATGGGGGACCTTAAGATAGCCACATGGAATGTTAGAGGGCTTTACAGTTATATTAAGCCTAATAGAATAATGTCAAATTTGAGACGCCAGAAGATAGATATTGCTCTCTTTCAAGAGACACACCTCACCAAGCATAGACAAGCTGTACTCGCTAGGAAATGGAATGGTACGACTGCGGGCTCGCCGTACTCAGCATTTGCAAGAGGGGTTCTAACATGGGTAGTGCAGTCGGTGCCTTTCAAGGTCCTGAAGAATTTTGGCGATGATGAGGGTATGATAAATATTATTCAAGGGCTTGTGGAACAGAGAGAGGTCTGTATTATTAATACTTATGAACCAAACCACGATACGGCAGCCTATATTCATTTGTATACCCCCAGATTGGTAAACTAAGGGATGGTACAATGATATGGAGGGGGTGACTTTAATTGCACGCTAAACCCTAACCTAGACAGACAGATCGGATTACAAAGTAACACATCCGGGCCCCCAGCCAAAGCTTTAAATAAATTATTGCAAGCGTTCAAACTGTCCGAGGTATGGAGAGCCCTACACCTGCATTCCTGGGGATACTCTCATTATACTGCCCCTATGGACCTCTATACTAGATTGGACTATGTATTTACGGGAGAGAAGACATTGGGAGAATTTGAAGCAGCGGAATACAAGGCTAGGGTGCTATCAGATCACACTCCCTTAGTGATTACATGGCGAACTCGTCCTCATAGGGCACGTATCCCGATCTGGAAGCTGAGAAGCGAGTCCCTTAGGGATGGAATGTTCTGAGAAGAGTTAAGGGAAGGGGTGAAAGACTATTTCAGGAATAATACCAGGAGTGTGGATTCAGCAGGTACATTGTGGGAAGCTTTTAAGGTAGTAATTAGAGGGACTGCAATGGCTAAAGCTAGAGGTTTGCAAGCTATGATAGAAAATGATTTAGGTAAAGCTGAAACTAAGCTGGAGGCCATACAACGCTCAAAGGATGTTTCCGGTGATAAGGCCCAAGAAATAGCCCGAATACAGCAGGAATGTCTGGTGCATTGGGATAGATTGGCCAAGCGAATTACAAGAAATATGTGGAGAGACAACACGCTGAGAGGGTCAAGCCTTGACGTTTACTGGCCTCGCTATACAGGAGTGAGTCTAGACGAGAATTGATACGGGAGAACGCGGGCAGGGACGGAGTAATGAGAGTAATGCAGGAAGGTATTAATGAGCGGTTTTATGATTTTTACAAGGAATTGTACACAGAGAAAACAGGAGTGGATGTGTCAAAAATAGAGGAAGCTCTGGCACAGATTGACCTCCCCAAGCTAGATGCACAGTCAGACCTTGAGGCCTCCATAACCATAGAAGAGCTAGAAGCTACCATAAGAGAGTTTCTGACAGGTAAATCTCTGGGGGCGGAAGGATTGCCTAGTGAATTTTATAAGGAATTTGTGGTGGACATGGCGCTCTCACTGCTGACCATGTTGAATGAGGTGCTGGACACATGTGCACTGCCGGAATCGCTGAGGGAGTCTATTATAGTATTATAGTTCCACTATTAAAGCCAAATAAGCCTGGAAACGATTGTGGATCGTATAGACCCCTCTTATTGCTCAATCAGGATGGGAAAATCCCGACAGCCTTGCTAGCCAACAGGCTTAAGCCTGTAATATCTAAACTTATACACCCAGATCAGACGGGCTATGTGCCAGGGAGGAATATCACGTGTAATCTGAGGAGGTTACACCATGTCATAGACAGTACCCATGGAAGTATGCATCGTTACGCAGTGGCATAGCTGAATGCAGTGAAGGCATTTGACTCGGTTAGGTGGCCATGACTTAAGGAGGTGCTGCGCAGCTTCGGCCTGGGGTCAAATTATACACAATGTGTACGACTGCTGTATAGCAGCCCACTAGCTAGAGTTAAGACAGTAACCCATATTTCTGATCAATGGCAGTTAAAGAAAGGTACCAGACAGGGCTGCCCGCGGTCTCCTATGCTGTTTATACTGGCTTTGGAACCACTGGCGGTGTACCTCAGGAAGGAATATCACAAGGCAGGTATAACCATACAGCAGGACAACGGTAATTTAATCTCTCTATATGCAGATGATATGGTTTTATACTTACAGCAGCCAGGAAACCAACTTGCAGTATATTCTAGATGTGTTAGAGCAGTACACAGATCTGTCAGGCATCACGATTAATGCACAGAAGTCATGCTTATTCCCCTTAGCAATGTATGAGGGGACTCCTCCGAGTGCACTGCCTATGCTACCCCTAAAATGGGAGGTTAATTCATTCAGATACCTGGGAGTGGTTATATTTCACAACCCCAAGACGCAATATGTACAGAACACACTTCAGGCAGTTGACAAGGTAGAAATGTCCATGCCGTTTTGGGTCAGGTTGCCGCTCTCAATGATGGGGAGAGCAGCATTATTAAAAATGGTGGTGCTCCCAACGCTTCTTCATTTCTTCAATAACATCCCATACAACATCCCTAAAAGCTGTTTTAAAAGGCTCAAAAGTATTTGCCGAGACTTCTTATGGCACGGTACAAGATGCAGAATATCATTAACCAAATTACAAAGACCGTACGAGCAAGTTGGCATTAAGGTGCTCCATTTCGAGGCATATTTTGTGGCGAGTCAGCTGCAATTCTTCACGGACTGTTATCCGATGAACAGTCCCCAGATACTGGGATGCTCCAGCTCTTATGTGCTCCATTTTACTTGATGGAGGTAATACGGACAATACCACAGTGTATCCTGAAATCCTCTCTGTTGGTGAAGCTGAGGGAGGCGATATGGCTTAGGGTCTGCCGCCTCAGAGAATCGGGCCCTTATTCCCCCCAGGTCCCATTGGTGACACTGAAGGCTGATGACCCACAACTTAGACGGAGTGTGAGAAAGTAATGGGAACCCATGGGGATGGTTACAGTGGTAGACTTACTGCATGAAGGCAAACCAAAGTACTTTAGCATACTAACCTCAGAAACAGGCATACAGATAGGACAATACATGATACACGCTTCACTTTTAACAAGATTAAAACTGAGGTGTCCAGGAACAGATGGAGCGTGGCAAGATAATATCACTATAGAAACACTTTATGATATTTTGGAGGGTGGACATGCTGTGTCTAGGTTTTATGAGTTACTAACGTCACGTAGTGGTGATGTGCTGATGCAGACCAGGCGCAGCTGGGAGGCAGATTTACAAGAGCAGTTAACGGACACAGTCTGGGGCAGAGCACTTGCCTACCATAATAAGGTGTCTAGAAATGCGAAACTCCAATTAATTCAGCTATATATAACTCACATGGCATACCTGACCCTGAAGAGGATTGCCAATTTCAGCAAGGCAACGGAACAAACCTGTCCGAAATGTGGATTGATTAACGCAGATCTGTTGCATATGTTCTGGGCTTGCTTGGAGATCCGAAAGTACTGGGAAGAAATAACGCAGGCCTTGGCCAGAGTAGGTATAACGCTTGACGCAAGCACCCCAGCAGCCTGTATGCTCAGCATTTTTGCATGACCTAAACAAGTAAAGCATGTCAGTAAGCTGAAGGACTCAGCATACATCCTGGCGAAGCCAAGAATAGCAATGGGGTGGAAACTGCACAAGAGACCGGAGGTGCGCCTGTGGTGGAGCGAGCTCCAGAAATGATGCTCGTGGAAACCTCTGTGTGGCAGGAAGCTGCCGGTCGAGGCCAAGGAGAACCCAGTGTTGACCTTGACTCCTGGCAGCAGATGGTGCAGGTGTTGAGAGCCTTTACCACGTAGCAATGCCAAATAGGAAAATAGTCCTGCAAGATCAGTAAGGGAAGCAAATGTATATACCAAAGCTGATGTAAGATGTTAGCAGGATGTCAGTGGAATAAGCTGGGATGAGGGAGTGGGGAGTTGGGGGTGTGGAACATTCAGACATGTTTAACTGGACAATTTTATGCACTGTGAATATGAGTCTGTGAGTTATGTTGTTGTTTAAAAGTTTATAAAAATGTATTTAAAAAGAGAAAAGTTACAACAGGACACGGTTCCTGATTCCAGAGGGCGGTTCCCTTCCCTTGGATTTCTCTTCCATTGTTTTCTTATTCAACAATATCAGTTCCCTGGGTTTCACTTGATGAAATGTACAAAACAACTTGGCTTTCTCCCTTTGTCTTGTTAGGATACCCGGTGCACTCTCCTGGCAGGTTTCCACACTGATTCATGTATTTTCTATACAATGTTCAATCTGTCATTGCTTGGTATATCTTTCCTACCAGGGCTTCCTTTTATACACATACTTGCAATTGCATGGTATACTCTCCTGTCAGGGCTTTCTTGGACGCACTTTCTTGCAATTGCCTGGAAAACACTCCTGCCAGGTCTTTCTTAAATGCACTCACTTGCAATTGCCTGGTATATTCTCCTGCCAGGGCTTTCTAAGGTGGGCTCTGCACATCTCTCCAAAGTGGATAGTTTCTTGTTTCTGCTCTAATAGTTTATTTGTCTGGTATTCTAGCCTGCCTGGGCTTCTTTTCTCTGTATATGTATACACTGAGCAATCTTGAAAACTCTGCATCTTCCTTTTGTTTCCTCTTGGTACAAAATACTAATTTGCTCTCTTTCTCTTATGTACTTCATTAATGTTTACTTGGTTCTGGCATGGCTGCTAATATACCATGGTGTCCCTGCTTCCCCTGGGCGGACTTGCCGGCTTTGGCTGGCGCATTTTGACGCCTTGAAATACTTGTGTTGCGCCTTGAAACACTTGTGTATAGGTGTGTTATAAATGCCATATCATATTGTATATCATATCATTCTTCTTCTCTCGTGGTAAGCCAGCAGCGCATGCTTGGTGTGTCCTCTTCTGTTGCCATATTTGCTTCTTAATGTTCTACAGTCCCTGCTGGGCTGTTCTGCATTGTGTCTTCAGGCTCCGGTATGGCGAAGACTGCATCAAAAATACCAGAAAACGTCGGGAAGCCCTCTGTTGGCTTCTGCCGTTAGCGCGGTCTCTGCTGGGCTCTTCTGCTTCGTGACTTCAGGATCCGGTAAGGAGAAGACTGCCTTCGAACACGGGCGAATACCTGCAAGCCCTCGGTTGGCTCCTGGTGTTCCCGCAGCATGTCACTTCTTGCGGTCAGCTTCCCTGCTTTTGAGCGAACAAATTACTCATGTTCTTTTGGAAGAATTATTCTTTATTTATTTTCTTAGTTCTCAAGCCGGTCTGCTGCAAGGCTCCTTCTCCAGCCTCACAGTCTCTAGGATCACTCCGAGAGAGGCAGCTTTCTTTCTCCAGCAGCTCTCGGCCCTACTCAGCATGCTCCACTGGTTTACATCTCCTAGACGCAGGTATTCGCTTGCAAAGACTAAGGCACCACCTGTGTTCCTGGCTTTCCTTGATCTCTATTCTTCCATTCATCTTCCTCGTCTCATTTCTTTGGTGGTTATGGGACTGGAAGTGCATTCTTGAATTCTTATAGGTGAAGCCTGGAAAGTCTGGGTAATTGTTCTTTAAAGGTAAGTCAGTTGTAGATGACTTGTAGGTAGAAGCTGAGAAGGTATTTTCCTTACTCTTAGAGGGTAAGTCAGATTGTGATGACGTATATACAGCTCCCATTAGAAAGTCTTGAGCACCTTCCCGAAGTGGATGAGGGGAGGTGTTACAGTAAGGCATTAGGCAGGGAAGGGGTATCCTCAAAAGAAAATGTGGGATACCATGCCTCATTCGATGGTGCAATGACATACTCCCAGAGGTTGTTCCCCACATGTGATCCTCCCTCATATAGCCACCTCCAGGGTCAGGATCCGGTAGCGGCTGCCGTCCCCTGGCCACATGGGGAGAGGTCACCACCAGGAAAGGAGTGATAACACCATCGGATTCATCACAATTAGCTCAACGGCAAGATGTCTGAACTCCACAGGCAACTCACACAGACATCTGCTCGAGATAGGCTTAAGGGGAAGTGTATGCAATTTCTATTCAACAAACAAAAACACCTGCTTTTGGATATACATAAGCACCAAACAAAAGTGAGTATTTACGCAAACACCGCCACTGCAACCTGATGGAAAACATCAGCAATTACATGATAGAAAATCAAATTCATTTGCATGAGGAAATCTCACATTAAAATATGTATTCACTAATATGATCTGTGCATCATAACGAAAGCTCTAATTGACCCCAGATTCGGATATGTTGTAGCTAGAAGTAATATCTATCATAATATGTAATATGGGTTGCCACATTTTGAATTAATGACAATTACCAAAACTCATTGCAGTGTTCATAAAAATTTCAAAATGTGCTACAAACTTGCAGAATCTTAAAATATAAGTTTCATTAATCTCTCATGCAATAGGCAGAAATTACAGAATAAAACAAAATTAGAGAGCTATAAGAATTGACACACACTGGGAGGGAGGATTATGTTTATGGAACATTGGGTCATTTGGGTGATGAAGATATAGAAACCAACTGGACCTGGCCTGGAGAGCAGAAGGATTCACCCTAGGTAGATGGGAGAACAGCCCACTGAGAGGTCAGTCCAGGAGAGAAGAGTGGCCAGTCTATGGGAGTTTGATATCTGAAAGCCATCTGATGAGAGGGTTTGCAAAAGGAATAATTCCAGGCCGAGTACCCTGCTGGTACGCCAAAATCAGATTCTGTACTAAAAAGTTAAATTAAAACCCCAACCAATCCCAAACTGTCCATAGATTAATCAGGGTAAAATTTGGGAAGGGAATTGCAGTTTGAAAACATGAACACAGGTGCTGATAAATGCATGCTTTGTGTTCCCACATATATATTAATACAAGCTGAGATATTGGGCTTCGATACGAGGTTGGCGGTAACCCGCCAGTACGACCGGCGGGTTGCCGCTGACCTCATAACACTGCTTCCGGTACCTAGCTTCTCTGTGCCACTGGTACATTACAAGTCCTGGTGGCCCGGGAAGTCAGGCGTCAGAAAATGTCCCATAGAAATAAGTGGGAATGGGGACTCAGAAGCACTGGCACCATTGCCGGTGGTGCCAATGCTTCCATGGCAACTCTGCCTGCTGGAGCCGTTGCGCCCGGCAGGGTCAGACTTGTCGTGCACAGCGGCTCCGGCAGATAGACCCGTAGTGTGGCAGTCCAGAAGCAAGGGTGCCGGTGAGCTTATCAGCCCCCTTATTTCCGGCCCGCCACACTTGTAATAAGGCCCATTGTTCTTTAAGGCCTATCCACTTTGTACTAAACAACTTAAATCAAATCTGAAGACAGTTTGGTGTCACTTAATGTGGAATTGCTTTTGTTAAGTATTATTTGACATATTATTTGAAATATAAGCAGTGGTTTAAACTGATGAAGAGTCTTGTCCGGATATAGTATAAATGCATAATACGATTATCTGGAGTTACATCATGCATTTAATGCAGCTGTGGAGAACCATAGTCTTACATCAGGTGTTAGCACAACAAAATGTATGCTGAATTAATTCAATATATTAAGAAGTGTGTGAAGTGCTAACCTCTGCATTCCATTGTCTTCCAATGCATACGCAAAGTCCGGTGTAATGTGGAAGGGAAGCGGTCTTCAACTGTCTGTTACTGAAGAATAGTACATCTCCAGCCCAGAAAATAAAAGGAGACAGAAATCATGACATGTAGGCACCTTTAGACTGTGCATGAATCCAGAATGAAATGAACACATCCATGTTTATTAAAAGCCACATATTCATGGCTATAGAAAGCTGCACCCACGCATTCTGAAAACAGAGTATACAGGTGGGATCAGGACATATATCTTCAGCCTAAGAATACATACTAATAAACACACACACATGGATGCATCCAAGTTGTGCAGGAATACACAGAATGGAAAGATGCACATGCCTGTAGCTTGAAAACATACACACATGTACATACCCACATACATGTATAGATTGTAAATCACACACATGTTTAGCGAATGTTACACAGAGATGATTAATGAAAAATGTTCCTATTTGTTTTGGAGAACACAATATGCATGTGGGCTCAGAATAGAATGCTCAGATCTTTGAGAGCAATGTTGACAAATGTATGTGAAATTTTAATTTTCAATGATATTCTCCGAGACTATATTTGTCTTGATACTGGAGAAAAATCTAATGTTGTAAATATACTTACCTCATCTTGAATTATTATGGAAGTATATAGTGATGTACCTAGAGAAGCTAATGTAGAATAGAAATGTATAGAATGTCTAGTATCTTTTAGAGTATAATATATAGAAAGAGAACAATGGACTGAATGCGTGTATGGACTGAAAATAAAGAGATTCATATAGACATCTAACATTGCTTTGGATACATATACACTATAGTGATCTCCAGTGTAAGGCAGGAGACCAACATATTTAATGTTCTAACACTCATTTTTTAAAACGCTTTAACATTTTATAGTGGTATATACCCTATAGAAAAGATCATTATACAGGCAAAACAGATATCCTCGAGACAAAATATAGTTTACTGCTAACATTAAAAGCAGAAACGTATCCAGCTCTAGGGGTACTTTCAGCTTAGGTTAGCCCACAGTTTGTTATACCCTATACAGTATACACTCATCATTAGTGTCCCCTAACTCGGAGCGAAAAGCCCACGAATGCACCTCGGTAAAGTATCCACAGACATTGTACAAGTGCATGTTTACATTGTTTTCATTTCCATAAGACCTGCTCTTTATAGTAAGTAATCGCAGCATGACCATTGTCATGACAACAGAGTAGAGTCTACAGCCTCTGCATATCTTTTAAGACATGCTGGTGCCTCGTAAGTGTGAACTAAGTATCAACCAATTATCTACAAACAGAATGTAGGAGTATCTAGCTCTCTGTTTGTATATTCCTGCTGATTACACCAAACCAGGTCTCTTTGCCAGGCATCCACTGTGTGAATATGCAGTGACCACCACAACATTACGATATGGCTCTAGGCTAGCAAGGCTATACCCAGAAAATCAACTGTCATCTCAGCGCCTTTCGAGTTACACCTAGAAAACATCTCATGGCTGATTGGTACTTCCCAGCTAGTAATATCACTAACGATACTCCAGCATCTAATGGTCTTGCAATGCAGGTATGCCCCCAGTGAAGTCGGATTGTATTGTTTTACTTTTATCTGAGTAATGTTTGCCTGATGTATACGTTTAAACTTTTGAAGTTTGTGTTTGTAATTCATGGAAACAAGTCTAGTTTGTCAGCAGGCATAACTCTAATCTTCATCTGTGATTTTTTTGTCCCAGTGTATTCTCCCATCTGGTTCTTGCTTTCATTGGTTTCCCTTTTCACCAGCTCTTTACAATAGTGTATAGTTTAGATATGACGTGTCGTGACTCCTCATGATTAGTGAGAAGTGACATCATATCAGATGGTAGGGGAGTTGCTTGAAAGTAGTCAGCAATGCCTTCAGCTCCCCCTTAACCTTGTGAGTATACATTTGTTGCTTAAGAGTCGTAACTCCCCTAGCTCTATAGTCAGCCAAGAAGATGAATCTTCCTGCTCGGAACCAATCGCAGAGCTTACATATACCAAGTGCAGCCAGCTCCCTACAGAGTCCAGAGTCCATAGTGCTGTTGAGTCCCTCAGTTCTACAAAACTGAATGTCTGTTGTTGTAGGCCTAGGGCGATCGAATCTCATATGCATCATATGTATTACAGATATAGCCGCATTTTCATGTTTATTTTATGGCACTGTATGAGCGGTTTATCACACAAAAAAGCATTAACCCTATATGGGGTGACAACGGCTCTCTCTAGCGCAACCTGCTGTGCATATGGTGCTGTACCATACTAATGTTTTATATGACTTGGCTGGGCCACCTGGTAATATGTTTCAAAATCTGGCACCGCCTGCCCTCTCTCCGCAAATGAGTGTGAGTGATATCCTCTCATGGAACTCTTGCTTGCTTATACACCCAAATTAACCCTCCTACCATCGTGCATAATCTCTCAAAATATACTTTAGGTGGTCTCCACGGGTCATTAAGGAGTATATATATAAATTTGGGGGATAAACCCATCTATATAAGGGATGTACAACTGATAACAGGGAATGGGAAAGTGCTCCAGCCAGGCTTCAGCCAACTCAAGAGCAGCCAAGTAATTGTCAGCATATAGCTTATGAATATCAGGTGAAATACAGTGTTTTGCTTTATCTTGGCCACCTGTGGAGTTCTCGTACTTACGTTCTCCTGACCCTTGCAAAATTGGTTATTGGACTCAGATAGGCAAAGAATTACACATAACACGTTGGTTCTAGGAATAACAACATTGCGCATTACAGGCCCTTTAATCACTTATAACATACAGAAAGAAAAAATAAACACATGCTGCCTCATTATAAGATGTGCGGGATGGGTTTAACGGCGCCAGCAATAGTGCCGGCGCGGTTAAACCCACTCTGCACTATTACGAGGTTCCCTCACGGGACCCGCTGTGGACGTCTGGTTTATCCAGACGTCCATAGCGGGTACCGCGAGGGAACCAGGGAGCTAACAACGGGCCCATTATGAGTGGGCCCATTGTTAGCTCCCTCCCCATTCCCATTGAGCCCTATGGGGGCTCAAATGGGAATGGGGAAGGACCGGGCCCGGGTTCCCTGAAGGAGGAATTACCAGGCCCTCCATACTCAGAATGGCCCGATAATTCCCCATTCAGGGAACCCGGACCCGATTTTGGAGGCAGCCATGGTGCTAATAGCGCCATGGCTGCCTCCAAAGTCATAATGAGGCCCATAATCTGTTATATATAGACAAATAAAAATTGCATCACCGTTATGATCACCACAGAAGTCACCTTCATCTCAGACAATTCGACACTGCTTAGTCCCACTGCAGGTAGGCAAATAAATCGATTGTTCTAACGGGATCTGGAGCGGAGCGTCCTCCCTCTCAGCGAGACTGCATCACAGGGGGTCTAAATTCGAACTCTCTAGTCCAAGAGGAAAAACCTTGTCTTTTATGGGGTTGGTTTCGATCCCCACCCCTCATGGGTTACCATGCTGCCCTCAGCCGACGAGCAGACAATAAGCATGAGACGCAAACAGAGTGGAATATTCCAGTCAGAAGTGGAAAAAAAAACATCTTCCCCCTTTGCCGTCATTCCCACTATCCCTTTTACTGCACCGGCAGCATGATGCGACTCCCTTTCTAGCTTGTCCTTCGGCAGACAATACAATAACTAATCTCCCCGGTTTGGTCCTCTAACATAAATATGTGACCTTGTCTTCGCTGCAGAAATACACGTTTATTGACTGAGCCCAGAGAGGGTAGCGCCCACGAATATCCTGAAAAATCGCTGCTTCCGTGAGGTTTAATTCCGAAAGACGCTGCCTCCCCCTTGTAGAGAAAGCGATTCCTCGCAGGGGGTATATTCATTTCATCGATCCGGTGGATGTGTGTGGCGAATCTACCACAAGAAGGTGCCGCCCCCCCTTCCCCGCGGTCGCAAGGTGCGGCCTGCGTGGGCGTCTGCGTGGCCGGCGAGGGAGCGGCCCACCGCGCGCTGACTCGACCCGGAGGGAGTCAGCGTCATCCAGCTGGTGCCTGAGCAGCGTGAGGTCCGGCGGCCGCTGAGCCGACACGGAACCAGTGGAGCCTGGAAGTGTGGACAGAGGAGAAAAGGAAGAAGGCAGACGCCCGGCCCGGGCGGAGAGGTACGAGCGCTGCGCGCGCCCTCCTGACCCCCGTGGCCGCGGCAGCTGTCGCACAAATCCCCGGGTCTCCCCAAGTGACAATCAAATGATCGGAGGCCATCGGAGCATTGGACGGCGCACGCAAAGTGAGGCCAGCGGTGCTCCGGGAGCTGGGCAGCATAAGAGGTCCAAGCAGCAGGAAAAAACTGGTCCCGGGGTGAGAGGAGGGGCGCGTGCGAGCGGCTGCGGAGACAAGGCCGCGGTATGTTAAACGGCAGGCACCGGCGGCGCCGCACCTTCTCACCCCATTGAAAAAGACCACCACAGCATTAAACAACCCAGCTCCTCAAAAGCCATCATAGACACGCCAAATCCTTACCTACCCTGCGAGGCAAGTTGACGCATCCCTCCGAGGGAGTCCAGGAACAGAGGTTCCCGGTAGTGGAACTAAAAAAAAAAACAGTTCGGGAACGCAGACGCTTTAACCAGCCGGTATGCTTCCACAGCGCCTCCCGAATTTCCGCTAGCAGGTCCCAGATCCGCACTGCTCATCAAAGGCGGTTTAGGAGTTTCCACAACAACAGCAACCATGGGGAAGACAGACAGGCTCCAGAAAAAGCTCAACTTCGAGGGCAACTCTTCAACCAAAGCACCTGCGGCCAGTAGTCGCTCTCAGTCCCCAATCCAAGATGAGGCTGTGGAACAGGATCTTGATATTAGAGAAATCCTGCTCGACCTGAAAGCCGGTATAGGCAGCCTTGGGAGCAAACTCGTCACCCTCTCATCCAAAGTAGACATGCTCCAACACAGACTAGACAAGCACGCAGACAGATTGGACACGGTGGAGCAAAGAGTATCGGACCTCAAAGACGGCTCGTCCTCCCTAACATCCAGAGTGTCCACACTAGAATCACAATTGAAAGCGGTATGCACCAAAAATGAAGACTTTGAAGGCCGCTGCAGGCGTAATAACATCAGGATAGTGGGCTTTCGAGAGCACCAATTGGCTACCAAGATGGAAGATCATGTAGAAAAAATCTGCATCGAGCTGTTTGGAGAAGAGGTCCTGTCTAAGATGTTCGTCATCGAGAGAGCCCACAGAATACCCAATACGAGGCCAATCCCAGGAACGAACCCTCGTCCAATTATAGCGAAGTTGCTTAATTACAAAGATTGCGACACAATTCTGAGAGCCGCCAGAGACAAAGGTGACCTCCAATTTGAGGGGGACAAAATTCAGTTCTTCCCAGACTTCTCTCAAGCGGTACAGGCGTAAAGACGATCGTTCACAACAGTGAAACGCAGGCTGCAGGAAAATCAAATTCAATACTCGATGCTGTTCCCAGCCAAACTCCGCATCCAACACGAGGGCAGAACCCAATTTTTCAATACACCAGAAGAAACAAGTGACTACCTGGACCGCTCTGGATGCAGACCCGTCACAAATAACGGCAGATCACAACGAGGCAATCGACCCAGAAGAGACCCTCCGTAACTTTCGCCAGACGGTTACACAATATGAAGGCAAAGTATCACCCAGACACAACTACTTTCACCACCACGGAACAAATCTAGTAACAGACGTGGGGAACCAGCCCCTCTTGGAGGGCCACCAGCACCCCATGCACAGCAACGTTGGCTGTTTTGTTAGTTCAATATGGGCCAGTTGGGGGTTGGCCACTCAAGGCAGAGATCCCAGTTCCAAGAAGTCACCAAGTACCTTGCACCCTCATCTCTCGCAGACCTCACCATGGAAATCAAGCAAGCAGATGCCAAGACCTCAGATTCGCCCCGAATGCCTTGACTCCACGCCTACCGTTGTATCTCGACCCAGCATGTCCATGAAACCTCTCCCAAGAGACAATGACGACATATAAGATTGCCACATGGAATATTCATGGAGGCAACTGTCATGCATAGACCACTACGCGATGGTTCACGCATTCTTAGTCCAGCGAATGCAGTAAGAAAACACTCAACTCGAAGCGCGGCTCGCCACAGTGAATGGAGGTTGCCATGGAAACTACGTGATACGTTGCTAAGGAAGCGCAACGTTCGTTTGGGATCACGGCATTGAACAGGTGACCTGGACTATTTAAACCACGCCTCCACGTTCGTTCAGTGCTTCTGATCGAGCATTTTTTGGCGTTCGGTTTTTGGCCTTTTTCTTGTTCTGATTACGTACTCCTTCTTGACCCGGCTTTTGACTCGACTACTCTTTTGGATCATCCTTGCCTGCTTTGTAAACTTTTATCTTCTTGGTAACGAACTCTTGTTTTTGTCCCTCGATAACGTCTGGCTTTTTTCCTTCTGTTCCTGTTCTTGCCCGCTTGGATTTGCGACCCGATTTGTACTTGGCAACTCTCTGGTTTTCCTTCTGTTGTTTGCACTCGGTAAAGATACTATCTCATCTCTGCGTTTTAGAGACTAATCTAACCGTGGGACACCATGGGACAGCCACCGCTGCACCGTGCGACGGCCGCCGCTGCACCGTGGGACAGCCTCCGCTGCCCCGTGGGACAGCCGCTGCGGTACCGTGGAGCAGCCTCCGCTGTGCCAAGAAAGAAGGCCTCACCTGGTAAACTTTCTCCATTTAAATAAGGACGTCCCATCGTTTTTGCCTTACAGAGAAAGATCAGGGTAAGCAAGATCTTGTTCTTGTTGCTTATTGTCACTCTTCATTTGATCCCAGGGTTATAGGCTCATAGTGTTTTTTCCTTCTTTCAGAACATCTATTGGATTTCCTTTAAACCGTTGTGTTAGACATTCCAAGTCTCTAAACATTAGTCAGGTTAGCTTGGAGTAACTCTAGAGAAATTAATATTCTGAATTCATTGTCAGTTGTTCTAATCACATCATTCTTGTTTATTTTCTACAGCCACGAGGTCTCGATGGGAATCCAATCTTCCAGTCAATAGATTGCTTTGTATGTTTATTTGTGCATTCAAAGTGATATATTAGCAGGAAGAATTCTTCTCCTACACTACAGGGCCAAGTCCAAGAGGAAGAATTCTGACACAATCAGAAGCCTTATTAAATGGATCCCAACGAGACCCTGGCTAATCTTCTTCAATTAGTGGCAGATCTAAGAACCGACATGGCTAACACGCATGCCACCACTCAACAACAGATCTTAGAACTACAAACCGCCATACAACCTTTACCCCAAGTAGCACCAGCGATGCCTAATGCTCCAGCTATTGAACCTGCACAGGCGGAAGCCAGCCCGGTGTATATTACATCCCAGTTCCCTCTGGCCCCGCCAGAAAGATTTCATGGAGATCCAAGACAATTTAGGACCTTTTTGAATCAGTGTCGCCTCCATTATTTATGCCGACCCAGTTCGTTTCCTGATTCTGCCACTAAAGCTGCGTTTTTGTTGTCGCATCTTGGTGGTACTGCCGCAGCGTGGGCTAATCCTCTTTTGGAGGCAGGTAGTCCTTTATTGTTTGATTGCGATGCATTGATGGAAGCCTTGGGTAAGGTGTTTGACACCCGATACAAAACTCAGGTTGTGGAACTAGAATTGTTGAATCTACAACAAGGTGATTTGACGCTTCTGGCCTACTTAGCCAAATTTAATCAATTGGCTGCTGAGACGGGGTGGCCCGATGATAAAAAGGCATCACTCTTCTACAAGGGATTATCCGATTCTTTGAAAGACATACTGGCTATGGTACCAGTGGTTCCAGTAACCTTTCCGGAACTACTTGAGCTAGTTCTGCAGATTGATGCTCGTAAAACTGCTAGAAAAGGGGAGAAGATGGGTATTGCTCCTGATCTCCAACCTGTTCCTACCCCAGTTGCGACTGCACCTGAACCAATGCAAATAGGAGCAGCTACACGGGGTCCTCTTTCTCAAGAAGAGAGAGAACATAGGAAGAAAAACAACTTGTGTTTTTATTGTAGGTCTTCAGAACACCTACTAAAAGCATGTACCAAGAAACCTACCAAGAAACAGGGAAACTTGAGAGCTCGGCAATGAGAGGAGTCCGATTGCCGAGCATTTATGTTTCTACGGACTCTACAATCAATCAACCAGTAGCCGCTCAGGTGATATTCCGATTGCCTCAAGGGCAGATCGTTCATGCCACCGCCATTCTGGATTCTGGTGCTACCGGAAACTATATTGATGCCTCTTATGCGGAAAACTTGGGGTTATCCGTTCTTAAGAAAGAGAACCCTGTAATGGTCAATGCTGTTGATGGTTCTACCTTCACATCGGGTATGGTGGTTCAGCAAACCGAAGATCTGATTATGGAAACTAGTCACGGGCATTCCGAAAACATATATTTTGATCTAATCACTGCTCCGCAGTTCAGGCTTATTTTAGGAATACCATGGCTTCGACTGCATAATCCATCCATTGACTACCACGCAGGCACTATTGAGTTCTTGTCAGAATACTGTGAGACCAAGTGTCTTGATAGGAAGACTCTTATAAATAATCCATGCCTTCCATTGATGGACACAGCCACTACTATTGGAGCTGTAGTGTCAGGGGAATTACCCATGGAATATTCCGGCTTTCAGGATGTGTTCGATGAAGGGGGTGGTACTGTTTTATCCCCTCACAGACCATATGATTGCCCCATTGATTTGGTTCCTGGGGCTAAGATCCCATCAGGAAGAATCTACTCCCTAACCCACAAGGAAGATGTCATTCTTAAAGAATATATTGATCATGATTAAATCAGGTTTCATTTGTCCTTCACGTTCACCTGCAGCCTCCCCATTATTTTTTGTACCCAAGAAGGACGGAGACCTCCGCCCATGTATAGACTATAGGGCCCTTAACGCCATCACGGTGCGCAATCAGTATCCCATACCGCTTATTTCTGTACTCTTGGATCAATTGGGATCATCCGTAATCTTTACAAAATTGGATCTCTGTGGGGCTTACAATTTAGTAAGAATCCGTAGTGGAGACGAATGGAAAACAGCCTTCAAAACCAAGTACGGCTTATTTGAATATAGAGTCATGCCATTTGGGCTCTCTAATGCATCCGCTACTTTTCAATACTTCATTAACGATGTCTTCCATGACATGATGGACCAATTTTTAGTGGTTTACCTGGATGATATCTTAATCTATTCTGCATCCTATGATCTCCACGTGGTTCATGTTACTCGTGTCCTTCAGAGGCTGCGTGATAACTGTTTGTATGCAAAATTAGAGAAATGTATCTTTCATGTTACAGAAGTCGAGTTCCTGGGGTATGAAATATCCGGTAAAGGTGTACAAATGAGTACCTCTAAGGTCAAGGTAGTTTTGGACTGGCCAGTACCCACGACGTTGAAGGCATTACAGTCATTTTTAGGCTTCGCTAATTTTTACAGGAGATTCATCAAACATTTCTCATCCTTGGTTGCTCCGCTGACCGCATTGACTAGCAGCAAGGTAGCATTCCTTTGGGATAAAGTTTGTGATCAAGCTTTTCAAAGTCTTAAAACGGCGTTTACCAGCGCACCGGTACTACAACACCCAAATCCTAAATTACCATTTGTGGTGGAAACTGATGCATCCAACATCTCTCTTGGTGCCATTCTGTTTCAAGTATGTCTGGAAACTGGAGGATTGCATCCAGTGGCCTTCCATTCAAGAAAACTTACCCCTTATGAAAGAAATTATACAATCTCAGAAAGGGAGTTGCTAGCAGTGCGTGACTCGTTTTTGACTTGGCGACATCATTTACTGGGGTCAGCTTTTCCAATTCAGGTATTCACTGATCATAAAAATCTGGTGGCCTTACAATCCGTAAAGTGCTTCACGGCCCGACATGCTAGGTGGCATGAATTCTTTTCCATGTTTGATTTCACCATTACGTATCGGCCCGGTTCCTTGCACACTAAAGCGGATGCACTCTCACGTATACATGGGGATTCATCTCCCCCTAGATCAGACGGTCCACTTCTCTTACCACATCAGGTGATTTGTGGGTGTACTCTCCAGTCTTCTCTGTGTAATAAGTTGCGTGAATGGGTAAAGAACCACCCCACAGACATTATTGAACTTAACCTCCACATAGTAGAGGGTTTACCCCATATCAACGGTTTATTGTTCCTTCTGGATGAGGATAGCAGGAAGAAAGCTATCCAATGGTGTCATGATGTCAAGTTGGCTGCTCACCCGGGTAACAAAAAGACCGTTGATCTACTACAACGTTGGTGCTGGTGGCCCTCTATGTTAAAAGATGTGGCCGTTCATATTGCTCATTGCTATGTATGCGCCCAGTGCAAGACCTCAAATTCCAAACCTGTTGGACTTCTACAGACCATGCCGATTCCAGATTATCCTTGGTACATGATTTCAATGGATTTTGTGGTAGAATTGCCTCCGGTCTGTGGTTATGACACCATATGGGTGGTCATCGACTATTTCACCAAGATGGCTCTTTTTGTACCTTGTCGAGGTGTTCCTTCTGCCCCTCAGTTGGCAGATCTGTTTCTCAGGAAAGTCTTTCGTCGTTTTGGGCTACCGTCTGTTATCATCACGGATAGAGGTTCCCAATACACTTCTCATTTCTGGAAGTCGCTCACTGCTTCTTTTGGCATCAATGATAAATATTCCACTGCTTACCATCCTCAAACAGACGGGCAGACGGAACGTCTCAACTCCACCATGGAACAATATCTCTGTTGCCTTACGCACCAGTATCGAGACAACTGGTTGTCATTACTCGCTATGGCGGAATTCGCGTATAACAACTCTTTGCATACATCTACGCGTTCCTCCCCGTTTTTTGCTATGTACGGCAGACACCCTAAATCGTTGCCTGCTTCTCCTGTCCTGCCCACACGCCATCCGGCGGCATCGTCCTGCATTCAACACATGTGTTTAGTGCATCGACGGGTGAAGGAACATTTGGAGGCGGCGCAGATTAACACTAAGAGGTTTGCAGATGCCCATCGTTCTCCGGCTCCCGCGTACTTAGTGGGCGAGAAGATCTGGTTATCCACCAAGAATCTGCGGATACCTGGAGGGAGGAAATTTCTTTCACGTTTTGTAGGACCATATGTTGTTACGGCGGTGATTAATCCTGTGGTGGTGCGTTTATCTTTACCTGCAAAGTGGAAAGTGCATCCTGTGTTCCATGTTTCCCTTGTCAAACCTTTTTTACCGGATACTGCCCTTCCTTCTCGTCCTCCTCCAATCATGGTGCAAGGGGAAGAGGAGTACGAGGTTCGTAGGATTTTGGACACCAAGGTTTCCAAAGGGGTCAGGATGTATTATGTGGATTGGGAGGGTTATGGTCCGGAAGAGAGGACCTGGGAGCCTGTCCAGAACATTCATGCTCCCCGTTTGGTCTCCGATTTTTGGGCCTCAAGGAGATGGGGTCATTCATTAGGGAAGGGTCCTGCCATGCATAGACCACTACGGGATGGTTCACGCATTCCTAGTCCAGCGAATGCAGTAAGAAAACACTCAACTGGAAGCGCGGCTCGCCACAGTGAATGGAGGCTGCCATGGAAACTACGTGATACGTTGCTAAGGAAGCGCAACGTTCGTTTGGGATCACGGCATTGAACGGGTGACCTGGACTATTTAAACCACGCCTCCACGTTCGTTCAGTGCTTCTGATCGAGCATTTTTTGGCGTTCGGTTTTTGCCCTTTTTCTTGTTCTGATTACGTACTTCTTCTTGACCCGGCTTTTGACTCGACTACTCTTTTGGATCATCCTTGCCTGCTTTGTAAACTTTTGTCTTCTTGGTAACAAACTCTTGTTTTTGTCCCTCGATAACGTCTGGCTTTTTTCCTTCTGTTCCTGTTCTTGCCCGCTTGGATTTGCGACCCGGTTTGTACTTGGCAACTCTCTGGTTTTCCTTCTGTTGTTTGCACTTGGTAAAGATAGTATCTCATCACTGCATTTTAGAGACTAATCTAACCATGGGACACCGTGGGACAGCCACCACTGCACCGTGGGACGGCCGCCGCTGCACCGTGGGACAGCCTCCGCTGCACCGTGGGACAGCCTCCGCTGCACCGTGGGACAGCCGCTGCGGTACCGTGGAGCAGCCTCCGCTGTGCCAAGAAAGAAGGCCTCACCTGGTAAACTTTCTCCATTTAATAAGGACGTCCCATCGTTTTTGCCTTACAGAGAAAGATCAGGGTAAGCAAGATCTTGTTCTTGTTGCTTATTGTCACTCTTCATTTGATCCCAGGGTTATAGGCTCATAGTGTTTTTTCCTTCTTTCAGAACATCTATTGGATTTCCTTTAAACCGTTGTGTTAGACATTCCAAGTCTCTAAACATTAGTCAGGTTAGCTTGGAGTAACTCTAGAGAAATTAATATTCTGAATTCATTGTCAGTTGTTCTAATCACATCATTCTTGTTTATTTTCTACAGCCACGAGGTCTCGATGGGAATCCAATCTTCCAGTCAATAGATTGCTTTGTATGTTTATTTGTGCATTCAAAGTGATATATTAGCAGGAAGAATTCTTCTCCTACACTACAGGGCCAAGTCCAAGAGGAAGAATTCTGACACAATCAGAAGCCTTATTAAATGGATCCCAACGAGACCCTGGCTAATCTTCTTCAATTAGTGGCAGATCTAAGAACCGACATGGCTAACACGCATGCCACCACTCAACAACAGATCTTAGAACTACAAACCGCCATACAACCTTTACCCCAAGTAGCACCAGCGATGCCTAATGCTCCAGCTATTGAACCTGCACAGGCGGAAGCCAGCCCGGTGTATATTACATCCCAGTTCCCTCTGGCCCCGCCAGAAAGATTTCATGGAGATCCAAGACAATTTAGGACCTTTTTGAATCAGTGTCGCCTCCATTATTTATGCCGACCCGGTTCGTTTCCTGATTCTGCCACTAAAGCTGCGTTTTTGTTGTCGCATCTTGGTGGTACTGCCGCAGCGTGGGCTAATCCTCTTTTGGAGGCAGGTAGTCCTTTATTGTTTGATTGCGATGCATTGATGGAAGCCATGGGTAAGGTGTTTGACACCCGATACAAAACTCAGGTTGTGGAACTAGAATTGTTGAATCTACAACAAGGTGATTTGACGCTTCTGGCCTACTTAGCCAAATTTAATCAATTGGCTGCTGAGACGGGGTGGCCCGATGATAAAAAGGCATCACTCTTCTACAAGGGATTATCCGATTCTTTGAAAGACATACTGGCTATGGTACCAAGAAAGAAGGCCTCACCTGGTAAACTTTCTCCATTTAAATAAGGACGTCCCATCGTTTTTGCCTTACAGAGAAAGATCAGGGTAAGCAAGATTTTGTTCTTGTTGCTTATTGTCACTCTTCATTTGATCCCAGGGTTATAGGCTCATAGTGTTTTTTCCTTCTTTCAGAACATCTATTGGATTTCCTTTAAACCGTTGTGTTAGACATTCCAAGTCTCTAAACATTAATCAGGTTAGTTTGGAGTAACTCTAGAGAAATTAATATTCTGAATTCGTTGTCAGTTGTTCTAATCACATCATTCTTGTTTATTTTCTACAGCCACGAGGTCTCGATGGGAATCCAATCTTCCAGTCAATAGAGTGCTTTGTATGTTTATTTGTGCATTCAAAGTGATATATTAGCAGGAAGAATTCTTCTTCTACACTACAGGGCCAAGTCCAAGAGGAAGAATTCTGACAGCAACCACCCGGCGAAAACGAGAAAGATCCTCCAATATTTGCGAAGACACAAAATTAACATCGCCATTCTGCAAGAAACACATCTCACAAAGTCCTCGGAATCCCATTGGGCCAGATCATGGGGCTGCCACCGGTACTTCTCATCCTACTCGTCATATGCCAGGGGAGTTGCGATACTGATAGATTGGAGAACGAACTTCAGTCTGATCGACTCAAGGAAAGATACCGAGGGGAGAGCTCTGCTGGTGAGAGGAATACTAGCCGGTAAAGAGGTGGTCCTGGTTAACTCCTACGCTCCCAACACAGACGGACCAGATAACTTCAATTGGGTGCTGTCCAAACTGGGAGAGACAAACGCAACGACCATTATATGGGAAGCGGACCTCAACACCCCACTCGATCCCAAGCTAGACAAATCACACAATACGTCAGGGTCGCCCTCGAAAGCCAGTGCCCAAGTCAAAGAGATCTGTCACGCATTTGGTCTAACAGACACATGGAGAAACTGGAACCAGAACACCAGAGAATACACATTCTTCTCGGCAGTTCACCACTCTAGTTCACGAATCGACTACATCCTAGCCTCAGCCCGCAGCCTGTTTCAATGGGGGAAAAGCCAAATCTTGCCAAGGTCCTTCTCAGACCACTCCATGGTCGTACTTGAAGACACCCCAACAGGCTCCGCAATCCCTGGTCTTCACTGGAGATTTAAAACAGGCTCACTAACTGACACTGTTTTCGCAGCAGAACTGAACCAGGAAATAATCTCCTTCCTTGATACGAACAAAGACTCAGTCGACTCAGCCAGTACAGTGTGGGAAACACTGAAATGCTATGTGAGAGGAATATGCCTGGCAAAAGAAAACAGCATGCTAAAACAAATCTGCAGAGAACTCACGGATAGTAAACATCGATTAAAGGACCTAGAGCTCAAATCCTCTGTCTCCCCAGACCCACGACTCCAAGCTAGGATGAAAGTGGAACTCAAGAACTTCAGAGAAACAGCCGAAAGAGAACTAAAATTCATGGGCCGCAGACATCAGGTTAAACAATATGGAGAAGGTCAAAAGCCTGGGGCCTTGCTGGCCCGCCTACTCTCGATCGATAAAGCTCCACCTCGCATCGAATGTATAAAGAATGCACAAGGCCAACTGGCATACACGGAAGAAAACATCTGCGAGGCATTCTGCGACTTCTACCGCACCCTGTACAGCTCAAAGGGTGCCGCAGATCCAGGAGCAATACAAGAGTTTCTTAATGACACTGAACTTTACTGGGTAAGCGCAGAACTACGAGAACCCCTGAACGCTCCGATCACACTGGAAGAGACCCAGGAAGCAATAAAAGCCCTCCCAAACACGAAAGCTCCGGGTCCGGATGGACTTACTGGAGAGTTTTACAAAGCACACGCTTCAATTGTGGCTCCCCTTCTAGGTCAGGTTTTCAAAGAATCGATAGAACGAGGCTCACTCCCACCCACGATGTGCGAAGCCAATGTGATGGTACTATATAAGACCGGCAAACCTGCAGAGGATTGTGCCTCATACAGGCTGATCTCTTTAATAAATCTAGACAACAAAATCCTGGCAAAGATTCTAGCAGCGAGGTTGCTCCCCCTGATGCCGGCTCTGGTGCTCGGCGATCAGGCAGGCTTCATCCCAGGTCGTAGCACAACCTATGGCATCAGGAGGCTGTTTGGTGTTATTGAGGCTCTTGACCCGTCACAACAGGCAATTGCAGTCCTCTTGGACGCCGAAAAAGCATTCGATTCCGTCGAATGGCCCTTTATGTTTGCAACGCTCAGGCAGATGGGTCTAAGCAACTTCTTCCTTAAACTAGTGTCACTGTTGTACAACAAGCCACACTCCTACATCACAGTAGGTAACACTATGTCCCCAGGCACCACATTGGAACGCGGAACAAGACAGGGCTGCCCGCTCTCAGCCCTCATCTTTGCCCTGGTGATGGAACCTTTGGCGTCGAGGCTACGGGCTGAACATCTTCACCGCGGATTGAAACTAGGGCCCCATAAACTGATAGTCTCCCTCTACGCCGACGACGTCATGCTATTCGTCAGCGATCCCCAAAACAACCTGAACCCTGTAATGAGGGAAGTGATAAAATTCGGGAGAATGTCAGGCCTCAAAACAAATCACTCTAAATCAATAGTGTTTCCTTTAACCCCCCACATGACAGAATTCAGAGATGATCATGGGTTCAAATGGGAAAAGTCCAAAGTGCGCTACCTGTGCATTTATGTGTCCCGCAATCCTCACGATGTATTTAGAGATAACTACCAAACAGTGTTACACTCCATACAAGAACGTGTCCAGAGATGGAAGTCTCTTCTGCTGACGCTCTGGGGCAAGACCTCCCTGACGAAAATGGTCATCCTCCCCAAATTGCTCTATCTCTTTACGAATATCCCTCTACTCGTACCCAAATCCTTCTTTCAAAAAGTCAAGAGCTCGATTCTAGAATTGCTCTGGGCCGGGAAACCGGCACAAGTGGCCTACAGCACCCTAACGTTGCCAACAGAGAGGGGAGGCCTGGCTCTCCCAGACGTTGAAAAATACTTTTGGGCAGCCCAGGCACAATTTCTGAGTCATTGGTATTCGGCTCACTATGTCCGCCCACATGTGCAAGTGGAAAGAGCCCTAGCGTCCCCTGACCTGCTTAGCGCGGTCATAATTAGCAATCTCCCCGTCCCACACAAGACACTAAACACAGTATTATCCACTTACGCTATCTGGAAAAAGATGGCCAAAGAATATGGCATAGCCATACGTTATTCCCCCCTACTTCCCATTAAATTCATCCCCGGAATACCCCTTACAAATGAAAAAGTGTTTCTCATATGGGTAGACAAAATGAACCTTCAATCTCTGGGAGACCTGTTCCCGGAGGGTACCTTTCTAACCCCACAAATGGCCAAAGACAGAGGAGCTAATTCATCCCTAGATGTATTCCTCTATTTTAGACTACGCCACACCCTCCAAGGGGTATTCCCCACGTTTCCTCAGCAGCCTCCCACGTGGACCCTGCTACACAGTGTGATCCAAGCGCAGGGAGAGGGAAGATTGGTGTCAACCTTGCACAAATCCCTTATACAGGACACTCGAAAGCCCATCCCCCGAGCCCAACGGAAGTGGGAAACTGCCATTCTGGAGCCAATACCCACAGAAGACTGGGCATACATCCTCCGACAAACCAAAAAATCGCACTAAATACGAGATATAAATTAATCCACTTTAACTTCATTTACCAAACGTACTACACCCCAGCCAAGAAAAAGAATCGCCACCCAGAGACTTAGGCCCAATGCGAAAGATGCTCATCCGATAACGCAGATTTCTTCCACCTGGCATGGAGCTGCCCAGGCGTGCAACGCTTCTGGTCCGCCGTCATACAGAAAACGTCCAAAATCGTGGGAGAGCAAGTGACCCCGCTCCCTCTGGGAGCCCTCCTAGGACTTACTAGACACATGCAAAACAGCATCACGCAGACTGACGGCACTCCTTATGGTCCTGGCTCGGAGAAGAGTAGCCATGACATGGGGCAGAGGCCCGCTCCCCAAGATTGAAGACTGGGAAAAGGACATCATATACTGTCAAGACCTAGACACAGAATTCATTAGAACGCTTCCATTACATGCGCGTCCCCCTGACATGTGGGGTCCATATGTGTCATACCTGATGAACAGCACAGAATCCTCAGACTCAGAAACCCCAAACTCCCAAACAGGACAAACTGGGATAATTGGACCTTGAGAGTAGGTCACTCGGGAGTGAAGGCATCGAACACAGTTTTGACAAGGCATCTGCACAGAATACAGGAGATGCAAGGGGGGGGAGGTGACTAGGGAGGGATGAGTATGAGGGATATTGTTTAATGTGCACCCAGTTGGTGCAATGTCTGATTTCTCATTTTGTTATGTACAGAAAACATTAAAAATAAAGTTTGTGACTGAGCCCAGAAAAATGTAAGCTTTCATTACTGTTTCGTTGCGGTAAATGGAAGTGAATATCCAAGATGGCTGCACATCGGCGCCATGTTTCCGAGATCATTTCACACACGCACTACACACAGATTCCCAAGTACTTGACCCCGTACAAGCACCACCTAAAACGCCAGCTGGTGTGGGCATAACTCATCAACGGTATAAGCGGAAGTAGATGTGACTTTATCCAATTAATTTGTTACCCAGAATATTCACCAGATTCTAGCACTGTGCGTACAATAGGATCAATTTTGTCATGTGGGTCTGAAACGTAAACAAGAAGATCATCCGCATATAGTGAGACCAGGACATGCTGCGTGTAAAAGCTAAATCCCCTATGGATATGTCCCGTCCAAAGCACTCAGGCCATGGGATGGGAAAACAAGGGGAGACAGGGGGCAACCCTGTCTCGTACCTCTATATGATTGAGATATAGGGGAAGTCACACCATGTATGAGAGGCTTAGTCATGGCTTTAATGTACAGTAACTTTTCCAAGGAGATCAGGTAAGCACCTTACCCCATACGGCAGAGAATGGTAAACAGAAAGGACCAACCTATGGAGTCAAATGCTTTCTCTGCATATAATGACATTGCAGCAGCCCACTGTCTCGGATTAACTTGAGAGAGAACAGCAGACAGGTGTCTAAGATTATGTTGTGTGGATCTCCCTGGGATAAATCTGTGTTGATCCAATAGGACCAGTTTGCACATTATAGCGGACAACCTATTGGCAAGTAGCTTAGCTAAGATCTTATTGTCCAAGTTCAATAAGGAAAGGGGCCTATATGGGGAGCAATGTTTGTATTTCACCGGTTTAGGTATTAGCGTAATTATCGCTTGTCTAGTTGTAGGAGGTAAAGTTTGTCCATTCAGCGCTTCCCGATATACCTCCAACAGGAATGGGGCCACGTTCCCACATGTTCCCTGTAATAATCAACCGATATGCCATCTGGACCGGGTGCTTGGTAGTTCTTTAATAGTGCTACCAAACTCAGCAACTGTGCCAGGGGCATTCAGTGGCTCACGATGCTCATCCACTACTTTACTGAAAGGATTGCCCAAGAGAGCAGTTTACTGAGCCGGTCTTCTTCTCCATATCTTCTAGCAGATACTTTATGGTTCATTTTATTTCGGTGTTTGTGACCTCCCCAAACTCGCACAACTTGTTTGTAATCTCTGCCAACATGTCATGGGAAAGATCAACTGTATATTGCCTCTCTAGTCTCTTTGTGTCCTGCTCAGTTCTATCTAGTGTGCCTCTAAGTGCCTGGGGAACCCCACTTTCCTTAGAAATACAGACTCTACGGAGATAAACCATAAATGTTTCCCATAATGTTGCCATGTTCATTACCAATCCTCTGTTTATTTCCAAGAAAGCAGACATTTCGGACAACAAATCATCTTTAAAGGCTACATCATCCGGGATTCAGGCTTAAATCTCCATGGCCTGATGCAACAGTTATGATCGGGAATAGACATTTCCAGTGTAACCGGTGAGTAGTCTGATAGCGTACAAGGTAGAACGTTGCATCGCTTTACCCATAGCACAAGCCGCTCAGAGAGTAGCCACATTTCTATACAGGAATAGGAGTCATGCACTGATGAGTAGTACGCATATTCATGTTGTGATTTATGCATCCTCCTCCATGTATCATGTAATCCGTATTTATCACAGAGGGCGCTTAGTGATAATGCTGCTCAGTGGGTGAATGTTGTCTGTGGATCTATCCAACTATACATCAGTGACAGTGTTCAAGTCACCAGCCATAATCACATCATAATCAACAAATTCCTGCAGTCTGACCGAGACGTTAATAAAAAAGTTAGCATCATATATATTTGGAGCATACACATTAACCCACACTATCCGATCACCGGACAGACTTCCAGCAAGAATACCATACCTCCCCTCAGGGTCTAGCATAACTTTAGGGTGCTGGAATCTCAAAGACCTTTGTAGAAGGTGTTACAGTCCCCCGGGTATAGGTGGAGTATGCAGAGTACCATTTCAATAGTGATTTGGAGTGACAAACCCACTCATGCACAGCTTGTGTGAGGCGGGTCTCCTGCAGGAAAACAATGTCACATTGCTGCTGCTTGAGGTAGGCAATTATTTTACACTGCTTAGTAATGTTATTAAGCCCTCTCACATTCCATGTTAAAAACTTCAATTTGGTCGCAACACTCATTTTAGCATGGGTCATATTAGGGTCTGAACACCCTCATGATCACTTTACAGATATCACCTATTTTCTGTTGTAATATATGTTGCATGCGTACAATACGCTGGCCTGACTCATAATAAATAATATTGTAACACTGACTTAAGAACCCATTACACAACCACTTAACACCTGTTTCCCAACCACCTCCCTCACTGGAACCAAACCAATCATCAGTGCAAGATCCCGAAAAACCCAATAAGAACAAATAGGTATTCAACAAAAGCAAACAAAACCATCAATACAAAAAAACATGCACATCTTTCTGGGGGCGGAGCACCTAGCCCACTTGCTCGCCCAAAGAACCATTTAGTGGAACATTGTTAGTGAAATCGAAGGGCAGTGCTCCATTCCGTGTGACAAAAGCTAGTAGGTTCAAACTCAATATTCTTTCATGAATCAAGGAGGGAGAGGCATTGTATAGAGTCCAGAAAGTTAGAGATCTCCAAATAAAGATCGAGCACCTAGCCCTGAAAGACGTTTGGACCTCGCTTCAGGGGAAGGAGAAAGGCTACACATATTACCCACATGTGCATGATTCCTCCTACATTTGGTCATCAAATACACTTCTAGGTAAAATCACTAGGGTAGACCCACACGCCATAACATTACCAGATCATGCCCCTATTACAATATTGGTTATCGTCCAGCATGTGAGGAGGGGACTTTGGAGCTGGGTGTTCCCACAGAGGTAGAAACTACTTCAAAGCTAATACTTCCCCTGAGGTGGCGGAAGGCACCCTGTGGGATGCCTTCAAAGCTACATGGAGAGGCGATTTGATCATGAGGGCACTTCGGCAAAAGCAAATGAAAGCCCAAAAAGTAGAACTAGAACAGGAATTGAGCGTAACTATGCTAAAAATTGAGATTGACACCCGTGTTAAATTGTGCAAGGCTTATAGGAATATTAGAGTAAATTAGACATACTCCGGACGAGGAAAGCAGAAAAAAGTCTGTTGCACATAAGGCAGAAATACTACGTGAAGGCTAACAAAGCCGATCGGCTACTAGCACGGCAGTGCAAACAAAAAAACGGCATGACAGACAATCTGGGGATTACAGACCGTCAAGAGACAACAGTGACCATGACTCTTGAAATGACCAAACAGTTTAGGGCTTATTACTCCTCCTCATACACCTCAGATCACACTGGCCAATCTCTGCAAAGGTCATACCTGCACTCATCTCCTCTCCCCAAGATTACCCCAGTAGAGCAGGAATCGCTAGAGGCTGACATCACAACCAAAGTGGTGCAAAATGCCATGAGAAGTCTCCCAAAAAATAAATCCCTTGACCAGATGGCTTCCCGGCCATATTTTATAAGACATATCTATTGCTCCTAGCCCCCAAGTTGACTCGCCTACACAACTCCTTCGGGAGGAGCGGCCATATTACACCATTGATGTAGGAAGCAAAATGGGTCCTCTTTCCTAAACCCGCTAAGGACCTGACTTTGTGTGGATCCTACTGGCCGATAGTCCTCATAAATACGGGCACTCAAATCTACACAAAGGTTCAGGCTAACAGATTAAACGTCATCTTTCCGAAGTTAATCCACCCAGACCAAGCAGGTTTCATACAAATATGAAAATGCATGACAACATTCGGAGGGCCTGCCATCTCAAAGAAAAAGTATCCCTGAAAAAGATCCCAGTAGTCCTCCTCTCGTTAGATGTTGAAAAGGCGTTTGACAGGATTGAATGGTCCTTCCTATTTAACACCATGGAAATAATGGTATTTGGGCCTAATTTGTTTAACACGATCCAAGCTAATTATAGCAACAGAGTAGTCTGACTCTTAATAAATGACCAACTATCCTGTAAAATCCCACTACAGAGAGACATCAAACATGGATGCCTCCTCTCCCTCCTCCTATATGCGGTGCACCTTGAACCCTTTCTCACTAAGATCTGTATGACAGGGACCATCAGGGGTATCCCTTTTGGGGTGGGGGGGGCATAAAGTAATGGCATATGCTGATGATATTCTCCTCACTCTGGCAAATCCAGAGGAGTCGCTACCGGAGGTAATTCGAGAAGTCCAAGCATTTGGAGCCGTAGCAGGGGCTAAAAGTCAACATCTCCAAATCTGAAATTCTGAATTTATCAGTGGTAGGGGGGTGCGGGAATCTATTGCGGGCCAGGGAGGCTACTCTATTTTTAGATGGGTCATGGGGAGGCATACAATTATTATGGGTCACCTTAACGGAGACATTAGGGGGACTGTGCACAGCGAATTACCAGCCTCTGCTGGACAAACTCAAACAGCAATTGCGCAAATGGGGTCTGCTATCGGTCTTGTGGCTTGACCGAATAAACACAGTAAAGATGGTCATCACCATCATGCCCTTGGCTAAGAAGCCTGGTTTAGACCCTAAAGACCCTGGTAAACTGCGCCCAATTACTAACTCTAATTTCATTCTTAAAGTCATGGACAAAATAGCAACGAGCCAACTTACAATCACACGTTGAAGCCAATAATATTCTTCATGAGGAATCGAGATACATGGGGCCCATTGTGATCCTGCCTGCTCACTACCAACAGATTGGAGTCTCTCAAGAGCTCTTTGGTTAATGCGATGTCTCTATTATGTGGTCGCAACCCTAGGAAAGAAAATGAAAAAGAAAGGAGCAAGCAGTAATGCTCGAATGAGAGAACAATTATCACGGAGAAGATCCAACCTGAACAAAAAGCTCCAACTTTAAATGAGATTAAACAGATGGAAGTGAACAAATAGTAAAAGAGCTCATAGACTCCTTTGTGTACAGGAAAACCAGACTGAAATAACCTCAGAAGAGTAGAACCCTGGTATCCAAAGAGATAAGCACAGGGAAGGAGGCCTTAATAGCCACAGACTTGCAAAGGAAATATGGGAAAACGGCATTGCAATGGAAGAGCACAATACATGTCTGTCCAATAAGAAAGATTAAGGAATGGGAGAATATGGCTCCAGATGACTGTCCAAGAAATAATAGCAATGAATAGACAGAAACAATGGTTTACTTAAGAATATGAATAGAATAGTATGGTGTGGTAGAAGGACGGCGTTATGCTAATTCTAGTGGACTAATGATTTCAGATCTTCATTTATTGTGAACTGTTTAGAATGCTAAGAACAAAGCCTTTTGGTAATGTTTCCTTTAGATTTGTATGGAATCAATGTATAAATAAGAAATAAAATATTGTTTTAATAAAATTGTGCAAGTATTTTTGAAGAAAGTAAAGTAGGATCAGAAGTGTATGGTTGGAAGAAGCAAAGCACATTCATCCAAAATTCACAGCACTGTTTATTATATTCACATGGAAATAGACCAACAATTGTTGTAGACATAATACTTTTAGGCCTATTTGAGGTTAGGGGTAGACCTAGTAAGGAAAGGCTGAATGTGATTTATTATGCATAGCTGATAGTGAGTTTGTCTGGTGCTGTCTTCGATTTGAGGTAATGTCAGAAATACATGTGTAAAACCATTTCATTCCATTGTACACATATGTAGATTGGCCTCTGGACAGTGAAGTGTGACTTTAGACAGATACAAGCCCCTGAAAGACTATTACTGGGTAATATTCGCATACATGCATATTTAAACACTTGCATATTAGCATCGTACAATCCTACATTAAAAGTTTCCTCATTGTATTAATTGTTTGCCCTAGTTTAATCATGGCCCCACTGTAGGATGTGACAAGCCAGTGCCCTGGCCTTGACAAAGGTAGATGGGAAGCCCTATCAACCAGAGGTGGGAGAACTACCGGGGAGAAATCCAGAGCCAGTGCTTCCCTGGAGGAGGACAGTGGCAGTTCAGAGGGTTCCATAACCATCTACAGTACCACCTGGGATGAACATATAAAAACACCCAGCAGAGGTCTGTGAACAACTCTGGAAGGCTCACCTAACTGCTAGCTCGACTAGATGCTACCTGGCCCAGTCAACCATAAAATTGCTAATGTGCAGGTACCTCCTAAAAATGACAAGGTGGAAGCCATCCAAGGAGTGTCCTGACCAATCACAAATGACATAAGAGCATTCCTGGGGCTGGCTGGATATTACAGACGCTTCACAATAAATATTTCCAAGAAGGTGGGACCATTGACCGACCAATTGTTTTGCTTTCACAAAGTGCACAGATATATTTCTGTTTTCTCCCAGGTAAAGAATGAAAACTGTGGACGCTGGAGGCATATTACTCACACATACACTCAGCTAGGCTGAAAAATGGCTATTTACGGCCTCTTTATTCATGAAAGCATACATGAATGAATAAATGCAACAAAAATAATGAATGAAAGAAGTCAAAATAAAATAAATCACTGTCGACACAGCCGCAAGGCACAACCTCATCTAGCCAGGATTTACTGAAAAGGTCCCAAACAGTCAGGCAGAGCGTTCTCGGCATCAATGGGCCTAGAGCGATGCATCCATCCTCCAAGTGAAGCTGTCTACCTGATCGCCCATGTGCCCCCTGTTTTTAGCCCTCCGCAAATGCGGGGTGGCACCTTCTAGAATCTTCTGGCTCTCCGAGTTTCCACTTGTTGGCAGCTCTCATGGGCCCAGAGCCGAAGTGACCCACGGTAACCTAAAGGAGCATAACTGATCCCTTTCTCAATGAAGCACAAAAACAACTCTATAACTCATCTTCAGCTTTGACAAAATCCATAGTAAAGCTATCAGGTACCAGCCGGCACCGGCTCATTCTAGCCTATGCGTGCACCTTCTTCCCAGCATGTCCCTCAAGCAATGCAGACTAACATAATCAACGAGCAGCGCTGAAAACATGTTTACCAGTGGATTAAACATGTTTACCAGTATATTAATAGCAACGTTAAGAGTTCACATCAAGTGCAGATTCCAGGCTTGGAGCAAATCTCCATTATGTCTCTGAGCGCACCAGAATGTACTGCTCACCAGCACCATGTTTTATTCCAAAGCATTACACTCCACCCTTGGCCATTTGACTTCAATAGCTCAGTGGCATCAAAGTCAGCTTCCGAAACATCATAACTAAGTTAGAAATACATTGAATACAAAAACAGCAAAAAATGATAATGACAACAATCATGCAAATACAAACAAAGGCGTAACGCAGAGTTCCTCCATCATCTGTAATCCAACAAAATAAATAACCAGACCCACCAATTCCCAGTTAGATATTGTGTTACCTGTTCCATCAAGTCTTTCAAACTTTGAATGCGAGTTTGAATAGACTGGGAATGGTCACTTAAATTGAAACAGCACATACCTTCAAATGTGTTATACAACCCAAGTTATGTTTCAGCAACAAATAATTAATAGCTGCTTGATTTTGCATGGATGCCTTTCTCATATTTTGGTTATCTAGAAGCAGTTCCTCTAAAGCAAGGGTGCGCAACATACAGGCGCTTCACCCCATGATTCAAGAATAAGGTGAAGCCCTTTTCAGGTCATTTCATCTCTAAATGTGAGAGAAAATGAGAGGCTGGCCTCTTCATTCTTGTTTATTTTTTGTACATTTAGGAGAAGAAAATAATCAAACCAAGTGTTTCATAAATGTAGGAATTTTGGAACAAACAGTGAGTGCTAAGTGTAAGGAAGGCATGGCATCAAAGTAAGACAACACAAGTGATCACAGTTCAAGGGTGTTTATTAAACTGTTTAGTGGGTGAGATAAACACCTAATCTAAACTTAAATCTAAGATGGGAGCAAGCTACTACCATCAAATAATAATAATACAGTCTTAGTGGAGTCTAGTCAAATAAAAAGGGACTATACTAAGAAAACTATTACCAATCATTACCACTATGCTACAAAATAATGTAGGATAATGTTCACAAGAAAAGAAAGAAGTGTTCACAAAATGATAAGTCAGGATGTTATGGCCGGGGTCTCCCTTCCCCCCGTTTTTTAAACAGGACAAGGCGGGATTCTCGAGCACAGCACACTCCAGGGCTTCTCCGGCACAAGCTTACAGTTCCTTTTCTCTATATCAGGGCCTTCTGTGCCAAAGTCTCTTCTCATGCAAAGTCTCTTGCTTCAGAGGGCCTGATACTTTCAAACAACAAAATAAAAGTTCTTTCCATTATCAATTTATTTATTAATGTGTTATAGCTTAACATAAGCTTTTCACATATCATAAATCAATATGAATTATAAAAATACATAGAAATACATACATAGTATTATAGTTTCATTAAACATATTTACACAAAAAAACTACCTTAAGAATCAAAATTAACCAAAACAGGAGAGGTAACAATAATAAGTAAAATGAATCATATTATAGCAAAATTATCAAGGATGAGAAAAAATTGAAATTCCATCCTAATGACATTTGAACATTTGAGCAGTATCTTAGCATTGTATTGTATTTTGTTTACCTGTATACATTACTTTTGCAACAAATTTGCATTTATGAATGAGATATTTTTTTAAGGCTAAGGGCAGGTAACAACACTTAGTGGTTCGGAAAGTGAAGTTTAGTTCCAACAATAGATTGAATGAGGAAAGCATCTATATAGTTATGTTCAGTAATTTCTCTACTATCAGCCACACATTATACAATGCAATATAAAGTTTCATCCCGGTTGCATTGAGTGTCATTGCTGCTGATATGGTCCATTCTGTGGACAAAGTTCCCATAACATGTTGAATAGATTTTTAGCATGGAAGGGTATCTCGTAAGGACGTGTTTACCAGTTTCAGTAACAGAATGATTCATACAGAGCCAACAGAAACGTTCTGGTTTGGTGAGTTTGCTCCTGATCCCGCTGATAGCCAGTACCGGTAATGGATCAATCCTCAACAAAAGGATAAATCGTCTCAGTCGAGGTCTCAGTCGAGGTGAAGGGCACAGAGACAGGTATGATAATGGTTTCTTAAAGGTGTGTCTCATGTGTTGAACACATTTATAACGTTTCAAATCTTCCAAATGTGCACAATTATCAATCCAGTCGTCTAATTCAGATTTTTTAGATAAAGCACATAATGCTATGGCTTGATCCCCATTAGGCCTATTGATCCAGCCGATCTTTTCCAGGTAATCAATCATCTGTTTTTTCATAAATGGAAATGTGGAATATTTATTGATTTCATTGTACATAGCGTTCAGTAAGGGATTTTCTACTTGCGGTGACATTTTTAAGTAAAGTTCAGCCCTTTTTCTGAGGACTTGAGCTTTCCACGAAATGAGACCCAGTTCCAATCTAAGGATGGACATGGGTATACAATTCGGGAGTCCTGGTATTTTCTTCCAGAATTACCCCTCAAGTATCTGGAGCCATGCCAGATCCATCAGCTGTAAGGCTTCTAGGCCATAGGTGGTCATGGGGGTTAATACCTGCTGATATAATTGTTGTGCTGCCCAGACGGTGTACCCGCAGTGAGAAATAGAAAAGCGATATATTAGGGCAGTGGTTTGGGCTGCTCTCGTGATGCGAGCTTGCTTACACATAGTGTAATGGCCTTTGGGCTCTATCTCAATGCCCAGATATTTGTAATAGGGTGAATATAGTATTGTAGAGCCATGTATTTTAACACTCACTTGTGCTATCTTCTTGCTGCTAAAGACCATCATCTGTGTTTTATCCAGATTGATTGTATAGCCATTTCTTTGGGCATAGGACCATAGTGCCTCTGCAGACTTGCGCAGACCACTAATTGTATGGTCCATAATGACCAAGTCATCGGCATATTCAAGCATCGCACAGTGGGCTGGGCCTATCTTAGGGGGACAATTATGTTCTACTGATAATACCTTCGGTATGTCATGG
This sequence comes from Ambystoma mexicanum, assembly GCF_040938575.1. Lineage (NCBI taxonomy): Eukaryota > Metazoa > Chordata > Amphibia > Caudata > Ambystomatidae > Ambystoma > Ambystoma mexicanum. Next base: position 747,057,168 of record NC_090928.1, read on the forward strand.
ACAAAGAGATTATACAATATCGGTGCCGTCACGCAACCTTGCTTTACGCCACGAGTTTGATCAATCTTCTTGGTCATGTTCCCCTTAGCATCTAATTTCAAGGAGACTGTAGTGTTGCAGTGCAACAGTCTGAGATAGTATAATATTCCTTTAGGGCAGCCCAAGATCTCAAGTTTGGCCCATAGCAGATCTCTAGGGACTAAGTCAAAGGCCGCCCTAAAGTCAATGAATAATACATATAGTGGGGGATTACCAGAGGTTCTGGCCTTGTTACGAAGCATGTCCATTACAGTCAGGCTATGCACTGTAGAGTATCCACCCCTGAAGCCGCATTGAAATTGATTTAGGATCTTCTCTCCATCCACCCATATTTGAAGTAGTACGTCGCAAATAATTTGCCCGTACAATCAAGCATGGACAATAGGCGATAGTTGGAGGGATATGTTTGGTCTCCCCTCTTATAAATCGGGACCACAGTAGCCGTCTGCCATGAATCCGGGATTAGCCCATCGTGCAGAGTCTTATCGAATAATATTTTCAGAACCTCTGCCCAATATTCCAGATTGCTTTTTAGTATTACATTCGCCAGGCCATTCGGTCCAGGAGCTCTCGAGGATTTGAGCTTATTTATCATGGCAGTCAGTGATTGCACGGTCACCTTAAAAGGGGGGGAGGTCGATCCAGAGTTATCGTCTCCTGGCTCAGTCCTGGAGGGCTGTAATTGCGACTTCTAAAAAATGCCTCCCATTGTCCCTTATCTATAGGATTATTAAGGGAACTACTCGTGTCACCCCTTGCCTGTCTCAGTAGGCCCCATATAGAGCTGGAGTTCCCAGTACAAAGTATCTGGACCGTCTGTTGTCATTTGACTAGTTTGGCTGCATAGTGTTTCTGCCTAAACCATGATCTAAAAGTATTTTTGCACTTCTTGCTTGAAATCTGATAACTATACCATGTGATGGAATTTTTGCATAGCTTCTTAAGTTCTGCTCTTAATGTTCTTTTAGCGTCTCTGATTTCAACGTCGAAGGCATTCGTTGGTTTGGCATCTGGAGCAAGCATATTTGTATTAACAGTAGCATAACTGTAAGAGAAAGATGTTATCCACTCTTCAATCTCATTGCGGGGCATAGTGAGGAGGACGACCCGACCCATCTTTGTCATGTCTATTGTGGCTTCTACTGCTTTCATGATGTTTTTATCGGACCAGCGAATATTTGAAGAAGTATGGTTCGTTATCAGTTCGCCAATAGGTCTGGGCTGAGCATACTGTACTGAAAAATTAAATGATAATGTGAGAGAAGCATGGTCACTCCAGTCATTGTTATTGACCCTCATATCAATGGCCCATTTAGCCATTGAAGGATTTACAAAGATGTAATCTAATTTACTTCTGGATTTGGCATTACTCTATGTAGGTTGGCCTCGACAGTCACTGCTGGTTCTGCCATTTAGGATTTCAAAATCCCATGAATTAAGGAAGTTGTACCAAAGTAATTCCTCAGGGTTCGCCTCTGGGTGCCACATCTTGCCTGTGCTCTTCAATGAGGGATTGTTGCTTCTGCCCACAGGTCCAACTATGTGGCAGTTAAAATCGCCTGCCATTGTTACCAGATTTCTTTCTGCGTCAATCATCCAATCAATCAGCAGATCGCGACAAGCTTCCTGAATAAGATCTCTAGAAGAAGCTTCGGGAGGATTGTAGATATTGATCAATAACATTTTATCCACTTTATCTTTGCCGGGGAGTTCTAACTCAACTGCTAGCACAAATTCGTCCATGTTAGTATGGATCTGAGTTGACTTTAGTGGATGTAAAATACCAATAAGGAGCTCCCCATAGGGTCTACGCCTGGGTCACTTTTTGGCTAATTCCTGATGCATGGTGTAGCCATTTACAAGGGCCCGGGAGGTAAGCCATGTCTCCTGGAGACAAATGCAGGCATGACCTGCTAACATGGGGGTAGAGCCATCTGCAGATAATAAATGGCTAAAGTCCCGGCAGTTCCATGTAATTAAACTTTGATCTAATTGGGTTAGTGCCAGTGCTGGGAGAGACTCAGCGAGCCATTTGAGAACATTCTGTACATCTGCTAGCTGTACTGAGTTGCCTTTAGGTAACTGTGGCACCATAGTTTCTTCAGTTTTGGTGCTTGGCGATTGCATTGGCCATTGTGGATCAATTATATTAGGGTCAGCATCTACTTCAATGTCAGCTTCCCACAGGCTAACTTTAAAGTTGCATATCAAATTGGCTGTTGCTTAAAATTTACAGTGTATTGCTGATGTGTTGGAGTTCCTTGTTTTCAATGGTTCAACAAATTCAAAGTCTTCCGATCTGAGCACTCTCAGCTGTGGGACAGAGTGTAGTCTGGTCATTAGCGCTGATCTGGTGATCCAATCATGGTCACTATTTTGGTACAGGTTCTTGATGATGCAAGTCCTACCGCCTTGAGGGAGTATAGTATTACCTTTGTCATCGTATGGCGGTACAGTTAATGGAGCAGATGCGATGTCACTTTGCGGTGGATTGATTGGTTCGGTATTTATAGTATTCAAAACAGGGATCACCTCCCGCTCACTTAGACAAAATGAAGGCTCTATGTCCACCTCATCAGCTGTATGTGAGGTGATACTCTTATTCAGGTCCACCTCATCAGTTGGATGTACGGTGGTGTTCTTATCTAGGATGATTCAACTAGTCAATTTGCCCTCCTTGCCTGTGATACCTTCGCGTGCTCATGCCGCTTTCCATTTTGCTTTTCTCTGACCCTGTTTGGGGGTACTGCCTTCTGTGGGTCTGGATATTTCCTCTTCCGGCTCTACTGTGTGAAGTAGTATTATGGTTGCGACTTGGCGTTTTTTCCTCGCAATCGGTCTTCTAGCCATTCGTCGCTGTTTGCGTGAAAAATAGACATCCACGTTGGTTGTGGTGTTTAAATCGTGATCTGCTGTTTCCGGACATTCTGGCAACATGATGTTCTCTTCCTTCTGTGCAGGTTCCAGGTTACTGTTGTTAACTGTGTTTCCTGCCGGTAAGGGAAGGGTGACTTCAAGTATCCTCCCGCACATCTTCAGCAGAATATTTAAGGCAAATTGTAAAGATGCAACCGAGGATTGTTAATCCCTCAATGTCATTTGACTTTCCCCTTGATCTCTACTGCTGTCTGGTTCCGCTGATCCAAGTGTACGTCCAGATTAGGAGAAACAGATAGTCTATTATATATTTCTCGTTGTGAATCAATTGGCAGATGTTGATAGCTGTCAATCTGATTGCCATGATTGTTTCCTAATAGGGGATTCATGGATCTCTGCATAGATAGGCAGAGTTCCAGTAATGAGTTATCGATTGCACTTTCTCCTAATGCGTCTGATGCATCTATCGTATTATTCATGCTTTGGCTGCCGTCACTTTTTCCGTGGGCAGCGGTGAAATTATCGTGTTGGAGGTGCCAAGAAGCATGTAAAAGTCAGTAATTGCACCTTTCTCCACAGGTGCAACTTTGGATCCTTTACATCCGTTCATTTTGGATGTGGGAGTTCTGCTCCTCTGGTTGCGAAGATTGTATCTCGTCGCTGAACACTTCTTGACTGTAAGCATTGTGACGTTTGTAGCACTGATCAAATTGGTTGTCTCCCACAGTTCTATGCAACGTGGTTGCTAATGAAGGGACTAAATTGCAGCAGAGTCTTAAAGGCCGTAAATTTGCATACCCCTTTCCTCTAAGACCAAGCTAGCCGGGCAGTAAAGGTAGTGGGGGTCTTATTTGCTTTTGTCGCTCTGTCTATTGCTGTGAGGCGACTTGTTACAAATTCAAATACGCCTAGCACCCCGTTCTTGGATCGGGGGAGCAGTCTACCTGATGGAAGATTTGAGTGCTTGTCAATATGACTATTATTGCCTTGTGCATAATACCAGGATCAAAGGCGTTGCCCGCAGTCTCCTGAAAAAGGCTGTCAAATAGCACCAACGACTTTCACAGGTTTAGGACAGCAGCCCTGTCTTAACACAGTGTCTTATGCACTGACCCCCGCGCTGACCTCTGTGCTGACCCCTCACTTCCCTTTACAATAGTGCGCAATAATAGATCACTCCTTCCCCTTTCCCTTTCCCTTCCAGGTTATAATAGTACTGCGCCTTCCTCCATACAATACTGCTCTTATGTGAGCCGGGGGGGAAGTGATTGGGAATGGGCAGGTAATGTGACTATAGGGCACTCTCCAAGCCTACGCCTGGAGTGCAGCTGGATTACTCTAGGCCCTAGGAGAAGGGATTTCTGTTCACACTAAAGGGCACATCATGCACATACTCATACACTTCCAGCTCTAGTACCCCTCCTGGTGAGCCGCTGTATTGCTAATGCCCCTGCCAGAAGGAATGGCCGGTCACACTGTAGAGTAAACAGTGCACTTGCGCAACTCGTGCCCGTCCAGCTGTTGCCGCTCCTCACCTTCTCTGGTTTATATTTACCAGGGGAAGACGCGTTCCCTCGCTTCCTCTTGCTTCCTAGCTGGCGGCTCGGGCAGGCTTCATTTCCTCCCCTTGGTGGCTGCTCCCGCTCCGCTTCCACCGCCTCCGCGACCGCAAGACCACTGGAGGAAAGCACCCGGCAACGCGCGTAATGCATGCAGGGTTCGTCCAGAGATCGTCAAGCCGCACCAGCGTTGGTTCGAACTGCTACAAGCAGTGTAGCAGTGCTAGACCGTGGCCGCTTCTGACAATCTCATGTACATTTCGGCAACCTAGGCACCACGCAGCTGAAGCTTCCATTATCCTTTTGCATCGGGTGATTACCCTTCACCCTTGGATCCCCCTCAGTCAGACTCTGATCCTTCTCCCAGTCATCCGCCTCCCTCAGTTTGGCTGAGATCAACAACTCACTTTGGACATCCCTAAGTCGGGTTCATACTGTCATCAAAATGCTATTCACTAAGGTTCATCACAATTTGCCTCTTGATTCCTTCAGTCCGGCTTACTATTGCATTTCAATCACAATCACTTTATTTGCTTATTCACCAGTCTTAATGTCTTTTTAAACAACCCTTTTGGTTTTAGTTAGCCACCCCTCATCCAGGCTCAGACCTTCCAAAGCATTTAGCCAATTCAAATAGAGACTTCCGAAGGGCGATTTCGTCTCACTGGGTCACTCTGTTTACATACGGCAAGGGTGGGTTTCACACATTCGCATGTTGCACAGTGTTTCCCTCAGCCGGGCGCAAATGCCTGTTTCACAATGTCAAAACTTCGGCAATGGGTCAAGGACCTTCGATTGTACAAGGGATTTGCCTCGACCTTTGTATGGCCACCTTAACCCTCTATATCAGCCTTCAACTGGGCGCCCACGTGTCACCGAACCACTCTATCTCTGTTACCAATGTGTTGACAAAAACCTCTTATCTAATTATCTTCTTACTGTTGCCAGTGCAATCCTGAAACCAACACAGTCCGGTTAACTATCAGCATCTCCAGACTCACTGGCTGTGCTGTAGTCGTTGGTGGTTCCTTTGCCACGGGAGTCAAGGATGGTACCACAAGGGCAACCTTGTCTCCCCGCCCTGGCTATCAGTGCGGGAGGGTGCCATGTACCACTGGTATCCGTCACACCATGGGGCAGCAGTGATTCCCGGTCTTATGTTTCTTTCATCTGAGGTTTTGCGGGTCAGCACTGAAAAGGGCAAGGGCAACTCCCTTCTTGATGTCCTTTCAGGTCTCGCCACCTTTATTCTCTGTTTGAACTGCCGTCCTGGAATGGCTGCTTTCGCGTGCATTCGGCCTTGCCGGGAGTGTGCTCTTGTACTCTGCCTATTATCCCAATGAGGAAGGGAAAGAGTAGTCAGGTGTTTGTAGTTGTCGGCGTGACTCTGTCTGACCCTTGTGTTGGGACATGTCAGGTATAAGGTTCTGGTGTGTTAGTCCGTCTTGCTTTAAAACTGGGACACCCTAGTTGGCTTTCATAAGGAATCATATCCCTCGTATTCTCCCCAGGATTCTTTCTACGTCCTAGTTCGTTAACCCTCGCCCTAGGGGGATTGGAAATCTCAGAAGGGTGAAATTTGTAGGGTTTGTGAAATTGGGAAAAATCTGTAAAATAATAGTTTGAAGGTTTGTTGAGGGAATGGACCGGGATGATTGCCGTAATTTCAATAGGGGGGATTGTGGTAACAGTGGTGTTTGGTTAAAGCAGATTGGGAGTTCGGAAATAATAATCAGAGGGACAGAGAGAAGAATGACTGGGGTATTCGGGTAGGCAACTGGAAAATAGGGATTCTGGGAGATGTAGTTTCTCGCTGCAAAGGGGTATGGGTTGGTTTTTGCTAAGGGAGAGTCATTGGGCAGAAGGGAGGTGGATTTGGAACAGCCTATAAAGTCATCAGGGACTTCGTCCTCCTCGTCCTCTCGCCCGGTGTAATACTGCATCTCACCTGGGGCTTTCCCCAAGCATAACCCCAGGCTCCTCTACCCAGGTGATCCTTCCTCGCTCGTCCACCCCCAGGGTTGGGATCTGAAAGCACCAGCCCTTCCCTGGCCACCTGAATAAAGAATTCTCTGGGTCTAATTGGGAGAACACCCTTAGGTTTCTCACATAACTGTTTGCCAAATGCACTTCCATAAATTGCCAATTTCTTATGTTGCAGTAGCTTTTCCTAAACATCTTTAAAAAACGTCTAAAGCACACAATACTTTTAAAGAGACAGCACCTCAAACTCTACATGGGTAAAACGTTTTTTCTTCAGATGCTTGTATTTCTTTTTTGGTATTGTAGTTATGATCAACATTACAGTTCACAGTTCACATGGAACATGGTCTTGTATAAGGGAAACTGCATGTTTTTTCTTTAAATAAAACACAATCACAGTTATGCGAACAGTACACCTGAAGTACTTCCATCTAAGAGACACCAATTTTTTAATTATGTTTGCCAGGATTTTCTCTGAAAATTAAGACATAGAACAATGCAGTCAATAAATACATTTTAATGTGCTTTTTCTCTCGCTTCATTTGGACACCTTACTGGCATATAAGGCCTGCAGGACCCCCTTAAGCAGTCCAGCCCACCACAGAAGGCTTGCAAATTACATTGGGCCCTCGAGCAAAAGTGAGTTGTGCACCCCTGCTCTATGTCCTTTTACCACTAAACATGCTAACTTGATTAAGGATTTATAGCCCCCAGCTGCTAATCCCCAAACCCCCACCAATGAAAAGACAAGAAACACAACTTCCGATTCTGACAACAGGTGCAAATTTGAATATCAATCTGGGGATAGCCCTACTGATTCAAAAGTTGATCTTCTCATTCAATGTAATACTGGCTGCAAAGAAAACATCATTAATCCAAGCCGTGTTAAAGCAAATGGTCCTCCGGAAATGTTAGCCGGAATAGAAGTATATGTAATGTTGCCACAAGAAAAAAGCCATCCTGTCAGAAGTTTCACAAGATTCAAATTACTAACAGTGACAATTGTATTATTGTTTGTTTGTTTTATTATTTATAATGCGCAGATATACCCAGGGGTATCAGGGCGCAGCATTTACAAGAATATGCGAAGCTTAGTTACAAAGTATAAAAAGTACATATTAGCAAAGGGAGTGTATACAAAGCATAATAGGAAAACAGGCAATATATACAGAATGTACAAGAGTACAAAGTGGGCACATGTGGTTACACAGTGTGCGGATAGCATGAAGGGATAGCCTTGGCACTTAGCTAGCTTGGTGGTCCTTCAATTTCAGCCATGAAACTACCTTGGAACGGAAATTCAGGTAGGGCATGTCTACTCTAAGGTTGGGAGTCAAGGTGTTCCATAGTTTGGCTGCTTTTACCGGGAAGCTGTTGCCTCCTATGGTGGCAAGTTTGAAGTTTGGGACAGGCAGTCTTTGTATGCAGTTCTGAGGGGTCTCGAGGAAGCTTGTCTATGGAATCTGTTAATCAAGTAGATTGGGGCGGTATTGTTAAGAGATTTGTAGGTAAGTGATGCTGTTTTAGGAGAATTTTGTCTCTAGTGGAGAGCCAGTTGTTCTGTTGGCTGAGTCCTGAAATGTGCTCTCTTCTGGGGATGCTTAGGGCTGCTCTCAGGGCGTTGTTCTGGAGGGTTTGTAACTTACTGGTGGTAGCCTTGGAGGTTCCCAGGTAAAGGGCATTACAGTAGTCAAGGCGGGATAGTATAAGGGCTCTAGCGAGTGTGAGGCAGCTAGTGTCTGCCAGAAATGGTTTGGCTGAACGGATTAATTTGCACGTGTATGCAGATGAGGATGCTGTATAAGCGTTAGGAAAGATCCAGTTTCTGGGAGCACCACCCTCAGGGATCATAAGGCAATAAGGAGAGCAACAAGGGGAGAGGTGGTGACCCTGTGACCTTGGAACCACATTCAGGTGAATGGTCTTGGAATTGACCTCCACAAAACCAAACATAAGATATCTAACAGGTTTTCCATGTGCGATAGAGCTAGTTCAACTAAATAATGCTCTACTTCTAATTGTTTGATGCTGCACATTGAGTGCTCACACAAGATTTCTTGTTTTTCACGTACTAACCCCACTAAAAAACTTTGAGCATTTTTGACTATTCAACTCTGATGGAAAATGCTTTTGCTACAGTCATAATGTGTATTCGTTGATGGAATTTTTTAGATGCATTTTATCATGATTTAAAATAAAAATCCGGTTTTTGCTATTATCAAGTGGTTGTTTTCTCTTAATTGTTTTCTCTTAACTCTTCTTCTTAGAGTTTGATGAAATATGCTAACATTGCTATTTGTATTTTCAATCCAAGACCAGTTGAACATGACTACCACACTCAACTTTTTTAGTACTCCTTTGGAATAAATTAACGAGTGTCCCAGTGGTCGTTCTCCCTGCAGATGAGGATGCCAGGGAACTCAGTTGTCTTTTGAAGGAAAGGTTAGAATCCAAGTAGAATCCTAATGTTTTGACCTCCTGTCCAACTTTGATATTGTTCCCATCTATCATGAAGGAGTTGTAGGCTGGGCTGAGTTTCTTTAAACTGGACGTAGTTCCCAGGATGATAAGCTCAGTTTTTCTCATCACTGGCCACTGTGTTATTTACTATGGTACATGTGCTTGGAGTGCATTAACACAAATGCTTCTCAAACACAGTTAGTTTTTCTCTTTGGTTACGTTCAGCTGTTGATATTTGCCAACCTCTTTTGGTTCACAGGTCATACGATAGCAAACGTGGCCTTGGGTGACATTGGAAGTTACTATCTGTGTAAGGTTTCTCAATTTGTGGTCCGTTTCCTGGCAAAACCTGCAATATTCGTAAATTGAGAATGTATGCTGCACATCGGAATCCTCCACTAGAGAATCATTATGCAGAACTCCAAAAATATGTCTCAAAATTGAAGCAAGCATTGGCACCGCTACTTGATATGTGGTCAGCAAATCTGCTGCATTGTGCGCATCAGTCAAACAGAAATGTGAAATGTTCAAAACCTTCCATACTGTTTGGGCAATGGTCAGCGAATACCTCTGCTGTGCTAAAGATATCTCCTGTCCAGCTGGCGTCATGGTTCCTTGAGCCCATACCTGGCGTGTTCTCAATGCTTTGCGAATCTTGTTCTTCATGCATGTTGTGGCTGGTGAATTGGCGTCAGGCTGCCACTGAACATCATTCCGCAGCATCGTCATACTTACATTGGTTGGCTGCACAGATGCAATACCTTACAGTAGTGTGCCACTTAACCCTCCCGAACGGAGTCCATTTAGTATCACAATTACACCAGCTATGCACAGGTTCTACAAGGTAAACCCAGAAAAGACATATCAATGTTGATAATCATTCTCTTAAGTAGCATTTGTCTGCTGGCACATATACCAATTTTTCTTTGCCAGGCTACATTACCAAAACTATGTGGTCCTTGTTGGAAACTAGGTCATCTGCAAGTAAGGCGGGCCACTTGTTTTTTTACCCACACCTTCGCACCGGGTACCATGCAGTCCAATGAGCCAAAACCATGGTCCCCACAAGTAGTTTACACTGTAGGGGGCTCCCACTTTCTGATCATGGGCAATTTGAATGGTATAACCATCAGCTAGGCTATCCTATCTCCTTTATAGATATGTCGTACTTGGTCCTGCTGTTTATTAAAATTACTTTAATTTATCCTTGGTAATCAGCATCTATTATTGCTCCCAGTACTTGGTTGCCCTTCAATGCCAATCCAGATCTAGGGCCGATCAATCCCATGTGTTCTGGTGGAATCTGTACTCCAATCCCAGTTTCAGTTACTATTATACCCCTTGGTTCCAACCTGATTTCTTGATGAGAATTCAAGTCACCCCTGCAGATTCTGGGGTTGTGCAGTATGGAACTAAAGTGCCTGGTGTTATCTCCAAATACAAAAAAGTCTCTTTAGCTGATTTGGGTGGCATCTGTAATGCAGGCGTCAACATTCACATCAAGGGTGTCTCATTCTCAATCAATGGTGTATTATTCAAAATTTGAACAGCATCAAATACACCTGCCAGGCTGCCTTGGCCTGCTTTGCGGAACTTTTCTTTCAGCAAACCATTCATTCGTTCAATCAAGCCCACCGCTTGGTGGGTGATACAGTACACGATAAAGCCACTCAATGTTGTTTGTTTGTTTCTTTATTTATAATGCGCACCAGACCCGAGGGTATCCGGGCACAGGGTAGATGAACATTTTCAGCTTGGGTTACATATTTACAGTGCAGCACAGAAATAATATAATCATGGTTCAAATTATAACAGCAAAATATATACATACAGTGAATGAGTAGGAGGACATTACATAGAGAGGGCAGTGTAGCATGATATAGTCTATTTACACTCTATAGTCTGTTGTCTATTTACAATGCCGATGAGCGGGGGTAATGGGACATGGTATTTAGTGGTCATTTTCTTTGAGCCAGTTGATGATGTTGTTTCTAAAGAGGGAGTATGATTGGTCAGCCCTCAGGGAGGGGGGTAGGGAGTTCCAGAGCTGAGTAGCTTTGACTGGGAAGCTGCTACCTCCAGCTTTAGTCAGTTTAAACCTGGGAACCAGCAGGGAGTTTGTGTTGGCAGATCTGGTGACCCGGTTAGTGGGTTTTCTATTAATTCTATCTATGAGATAGCGGGGTGCAGCGTTGTTTAGGCACTTGTGAGTAAGTGATGCAGTTTTTAGCAGTATTTTGTCACTGGTGGCTAGCCAGTGATTCTGTCTCCTTACCTCTGAAATATGCTCTTTCCTGGCTCTACCCAGTGTTGTTCTAAGAGCGTTGTTCTGTAAAATCTAGATTTTTCTGGCAATATATTTATTGGCGCCTAGATATAGGGCATTGCAATAGTCCAATTTGGACAAGAGTAGGGCTCTAGTCAGGGTAGTGCAACTGTTTTTAGATAAGAATGGTTTACCCGCTCTAATCAGTTTACATGTATAGGACATGGCAGAGGCCATGCAGTTAACCTGTTTGGCGAAGGTCAGGCTACAACCCAGGTAAAAGCCTAAGGTTTTTACCTCTATGGCAACCTTGATGGTGTTTCCATCAAAGTTAAAGAAGGTGTATTTGTGGCCAGGTTTGTTGAGATTGGGCGTAGTGCCTAGGATGATGAGTTTCGTCTTGTCATCATTCAGGCATAGACCATGGGTTGCCATCCATGCCTGGATGATGAGGTAAATTTTATTTACCAAGGCCAAATCCTTTTCATAATCTCTGGTAAGTGGTATGAGAATTTGAGTACCATCTGCATAGTTAGTGTAGGTGACACCAAGATAATCCAGATCATCGAAAAGGGGCTTGGTGAATATATTGTACATTGTAAGAGAAACACATGAGCCCTGAGGCACTCCACAAGTGATGGGGATAGGGTCTGCTGCTGCTGAGGGCGAGAAGACTCTCATGGTCCTGTTACTTAGAAAGGATTGGATCCAGACTATAGCTTTCTGTGAGAAGTGTGCTGTGCTGCTGAATCAAGGTTGGTTGCAAAGGACCGTGTGGTCCACCAAGTCGAAAGCTACTGAGAGATCAAGAAGGAGTAGTAGGGCTAATTTCCCTTTGTCTGTCAGCTCATCGATTTTGGCCTTGAGGTCAATCAGCGCTGTCTCTGTACCATGTTGGGGCCTGATTCTTGATTGCAGCGATCCTAGCAGCTGGTTATGCTCCAAGTAGGCCTGTATTTGGAGATAGGCCACCCTATCTAGAATTTTTAGTAGAAATGGCACTGTTGTTATAGGCCTATAGTTGGTGGGTATGGAGGGCTCTAGTGAGGAGTGGAAATACCCAGGAATCCTTAAGGTTAATTGGGATGGTCCCGGTAGTGAATGAGGCATTGATTAATTTCAAGATGAAGGGTGCCAAGTCTTTAGCCGCGTCTTTAATGATTTGGGCTGGGCAAATATCTCCCTGACAGTTGGATGACTTGAGGGAGAGGATAGACCTTGAGGATAGAGACTTTGGTCAATTTGAATCCTTGTGGTGGTTTGGGTGGGGTGAGGTGGTGCTGGCCTGTGTGGTAATATTAGGTATGTTTAGTTTTTTTGTTGGCAATTTTGTCCTGGAGAGTATTAATTTTATTCGCAAGGGCCTTCTGTATATCCGCCAGGTTTTGTCCTTAACACAGTTGTCAGGCACTGGGATTGGATTCTCAAGTTCTTTTAAGATAACAAAGAGCTCCTTTGTACTTGAGTTGGATTGCAGGATCCGATTGGTGTAGGTTTCCTGCTTGGTACGCAGTATTTCATTTTTGTATGTGGTTGATATATTAATTAAGTTGGTTTTGTTTAGGTCAGATGGTGTCTGCCTCCAAGTGACTTCACTTTTTCTATTTTCCTTTCTCAGGGTTTTAAGATGTGGGGTGAACCAAGAGTTCAGATGTGCTCTCGGTTTGCTTTTTCTCATTTTTATGGGGGCAATGGTGTCTAAGGCTTCAGTCATGGTTTTGTTATATTCATTCACTAGAATGGTGGGATCAGTGGTATCTGGTAATGAGTTGAGGGTAGGTAGTATTATGGAGAGGAGTTTAACTGCAGTTATGTTTTTTTGTTTCTCGTTAAGGTAGGAGGAGCGATTGGGTTGTTTTTAGTAGAGAACATTTTAGCATCTAGTGCAAATGCTACGAGATGGTGGTCAGTCCATAATTGCGGGATTATGGCAGTAATAGAGGTGTTGCGGTTGTAACCTGCCACCCAGTCAAGCGTCCTGCCCTTGTCATGGGTTGGTAGTGTCACTCTTTGAGTGAGACCAAGTTCAGGTAGGACATTAGCTATTATTACAGCTTGCTGGTCTTTGGGGTCGTTGAACCCCAAGTTAAGATCCCCAAGCAAGAGAATCTGCAAGGTATTCTTTAGGTTTTCAGAAAGGAGATGTCCTCCTCGAAGGCGCTGATGGGTCCTGGAGGTCTATAATTCAAATGGATAGTGAGCATTTGGGAGTCAGAGATAGGGAGTTTGGCAGTTAGGGATTCACAGGATTTGACCTCCAGGAAGACAGCTAGTTTTAGCGCTAGGTTGGATCTGGCTATGATGGCTATGCCTCCTCCACGAGTCTCTGTTCTATCTGCTCTAAGGATGGTGTAGTTGTCTTATCTTCACAGTATTCCTCAAACGTACCTTTGAAGTGTGAGCCATTATCACTCTGGATTTGCAAGGGTACACCGTAATACAATGTAATTTGATCTAACAATTTAATAGTGTTCCTTTGTGTAGCTCGCTTGCATGGTAGTACCATCAAATATCCAGAATATATGTGTCCACAATTGCACACGCATATCCACAACCTTTACTGATTGGCAGAGGCCCGGTATAATCAATCGGTCAGATTTGACCCAGCAATTAAGTTATTCGTTAAGTGCCCTGGAAAATATGAGGGATGGGTCTCTGCTGCTGATGTTGACACACAGGACATTGCAAAATTATTGTTTTCACTACCTCTAAAGGGATAGTAATCCCTCAAGCTTGTACCCACCTGCAAGTAGTCTTCTCCCCCATGTGTCCACATTTCTGGTGTGCCCACTTTGCCCAACCCTCCAATTCAGCTTCTGTGTCCACAGACGAAATCTTTTGTGTGTTTGTTTGCAACAGAATTGGACCAGCTTTCCAATGAGTCAGTAGTACAATGTGCATCCACATGATACACTGTTACCTCACTTTGTGATAGCATTTCCCAGATATCTTGCCACAGTTCCTTTCCCCACAATTCTTTTGAATTAATTTTCCACCCATTCTTTTGCCATGTCGGCAGCCACATAGCTAGCCCATTAGCCACTGACCATAAATCTGTGTACAGATGGCATTGACAATGTATTTCTTGTTTCAACGCTTGATACACTGCATAATGTTCTGCAAATTGACTGCTCTTCCCTTTACCGGATGTTTTTTAGGATCTTTTTTGTCTTGGGATATGACACAGCTTTCCAGTAATGCTCAGTTCCTATATAGCGAGCAGAGCCATCAGTGAACCAGGCATTTTCTGTCTGTTCCACCATCAAGTCCCCATAAGGTACTCCCCAATTTACTGGAGACGCATGTACTTCTGTCACTTCCAGCAGTAAATAGCCTGCAGGTGGTACACTAGCCACTTAGTCATGTAGTTTTGTACCCCCACCCTTTCCTGATTTTGTTCTATCCTGGATATACAATTTCCACTTGATTATACTGGCTTCTTGGGCATGCCCTATCCTGTGTGTTTTAGAACTTAAAACCCATTGCATAGTCAGGATATCCGGCCCGAACAGTACATCATGACCCACTGTCATTTGTTCAGTATCAACAAGAGCCCAATAACATGCTAGCAATTGCTTCTCAAACGGAGTATACATGTCGCCATCCTCTGGTAATTTGCAACTCCCAAATCCCAAGTGAGCCCGCTTTCTGTCTTGCTTTTGCCACAAGCTCCAGTTAGCATAATTTTCTTGTACAGACAGATTCAATTCCACTTCTCCCAACTTCAAAGGCCACAAATCAAGCACACGCTGTACAGTGTCTTTTGCCAAATCAAACACTCTCTGTTGTTCCTCTCCCCACTCAAACTCATACTTCTCTTGCGTCACTTTGTGGAGTGGAGCCAGTATTTGCCATAAATGTGGTACATGCTGTCTCCAAAACCCAAACAGCCCTATGAACTGCTGAGCTTGTTTCTTGTTCACAGGAGTATACTCAAGTATCTTTTGTTGGGCATTCAACACCATCTCTTGATGCCCGTTATGCCACTGAATTCTCTGAAATACCAGTCTCAGCTGGTCCTTGAATTTTGTTAGGGGTAATCGCCCACCTTTCCTTCTTCAGCCCGTCAAGGATTACTTCCAACTGATTTCGCAAACTTCACTCAGCTTTACCCTGAATCAAAATGTCATCTATGTAATGCGAGATTAGTATGTCAGGTTTACACGTGAAAAATTGTTGGGCTGTGCAAGTACCGCATAGGCAACCTCATGAAGGCATACCGATGCCCATTCCAAGAAAATGAAAACTGTTTCTGGCACTCCTCAGCAAATAGCTGTTACGCTCACCTGGCTCCCACAGAGGCGTCGATCTGAACTGGACAGCTGCGGTCTCCACCAGTGTGACGCGTAGGGCCGAGATGATGGACTGGATTGGTCCACCTAGCTTCGTTTGCTTGGCCCGTAGGAATATTCTTCTGTAAATGGAGAAGGGGAATTAACCACCCGTGGGGTTGAGCGTAAATCCCCCCACCCCCGCTGTTCTCCCCACAGATCACCTTTGATGTCCCCTCTTATAGTCTCACCTGATGGTTTGAAAAGATGAGCTCTCCATCCTGCATTGAGCGCAGGGGCGCGTTGATAACCAGTTGCTTCACTGGCTCGAAGGAATTGGTGTGTTCCAGAACAATATTGACTCCAAAAAGTATGTAGTTCGTAAGAGTTCACATGTCTGACTTGTCCGATTCCTTTCAGTTTGCAGCTTGACCCCAGCGAAGAGTTCCTCGTGGTACCTGACAAAGTTCAGGTAAGGATTTGGCTTATCCTACACAGTTCAATAAAATAAGGCCAGAATGTAACCTGTGGCTTGCTCCCTTATTCAGGTGTGAAGAGAAAATATGAAGTTCGGGGAATAATGCCTCCGGTGGTAGAATTAGGTAAGTCTATTGTGGTGAGAAGAGTTCCCCTTGTTTGTCCCTTCGTCTCACCTTGATGTCCTTTTGTTCCCCTTAGGGGCCGGGGTACGGCGAGGATGCAATGGAGACTGCGCCGACCCGTGAAGAGGAATAGTACCCCCGGCGGTAATCAGGTAACTCTATGGGGGTAGTTACTATTGCCTCTGTTTATTCCCTTGGCTCGCCTTTGCTGTTCTTGTGTTCCCCTTAGGTGCCAGAGTGCGGCGGGAACGTGCAGAAGGGTGCGGTTGATCGTGAGGATGCTGTGAAGGCCGGTGAGTTCAGCGCGGCGCTGCAGCAGGCGAGGCGGCGCGCGTAAAATGCTTCTTTCTTCCAGCTCGAAGGCGCAGTGGATCCGGAATTCAGGTAAGGATCGAAGGTTTTGCTCTTATTCTAACCTCTTCTCCTTCTGTTCTTCCTTTTTTCTAGGAGCTGCAGATTCGAGGCGGGCGTGGCAGAAGACTGGATGCAGGCTTGCAGACACGGTGAGGGTTACGCTGCTGTATGCAGAATAACGTGAAGCGTGTCCTGCTCTTCGGGCGTGGTTTAAATAGCATCCAAAGTAGTCCCAGGTAAGTATTCCTCCCCAGCCTCACCCGAGTAAAAAATAGTCCCTCGGTAAAATAGTCCCTTCCAAGCCTCATTTGGCTTGGAGCTCTGCAGCATGGTCTGCATCAGGTAAGCTTGCAGCATGGTCTGCATCAGGTAAGTTCTACTCTATGAGCCTGGCTGACTCTCCATATGAGCCTGGCACCATAGGCGCCAGAACCGCACCCAAACAGCCCCTGGCAGGGGTTTTTGGGCTTGCTCAAAATAACTTGATGCCTGCTTCCGGGGTTGCTGGACCTGGTCTGGTTCCCCGAGGGTAGGCACCATGACAGCACTCCCCCCCAGGGCCCCACCTAAAGTCGTTCTTCCCCGTGGTTTTGGTTTGTCTGGGAAATTTCGGTGAAATCTTTTCACCAATGGAGGTGCATGCAGAGGTCACTAGGTTCCCAAAACCTTTCCTGTGGTCCGTAACCCTCCCAGTCGATTAAATAAAAAAGTTTTGACTTCACCATCTTGGAGTCCAGGATGTTCTTAACTTCAAATTCGGGTTCCCCATCTAAAAGGATGGGGTCTGGTGGCTTGGTTAGTCTTGTCCCTGGTTGCACTGGCTTCAAAAGTGACACATGAAAGACGGGGTGAATTCGCATATTGGCAGGTAAGTCCAACTTGACGGCCAACGGGTTGATAATGGCCTTAATAGAGTAAGGTCCCAAATATCTAGGATTAAAGGTCCACGTTCCCTTGAGAGGTATGTGTTTTGTGGCCAACCATACTTGGTCCCCTATCTGGTACTGTGGAGTATCACTTCTATGCCGATCAGCATCTTTCTTATATTTCTCCTTCGCCTGTTTTAAATGTGCAGTTGCCTCGTTAAAGGCTTGTGTAATCGTAGCGTGTAGATGGTCCACTGCGGGCATTTCTAAGTGTTGGGGTGAGCCAAGGTCTGAGGTTCGAGGGTGGTGCCCATATAGGGTATAAAAGGGTCTTTGTCCATTTCCAGAATGTACTGAATTATTGTATGCATATTCGGCGATCCAAAGAATGTCCTTCCAATTACTCTCAGTCTGATGTAACATACAACGCAGGTATTGTTCAAGAGTCTGGTTGGTCCTCTCTGTTTGACCATCGGTCTGGGGGTGATGGCTGGTCGATAATCTCACGTCGATTTGCGCCAATTGACAACATTTCTTCCAGAAATGTGAAATGAATTAACTGCCCCGGTCAGAGACCAACACGGATGGAAATCCATGTATGCGAATAATGTTTTCGAGGAATTCTTTGGCCAGGATTGAGGCTGAAGGTAGTCCTTTTAAAGGAATAAAGTGGGCCACCTTGGAAAAAAGATCCACAATAACTAGAATGGTGCTAAACCCATTACAAGGAGGTAGATCGGTAATAAAGTCTAACGATAAGGTGTGCCATGGTGTAGGCGGAATGTCTAAAGGTTGTAAGAGTCCAGCTGGTTTTTTCTTTTGACTTTTGTTTTGGGCGCAAATGCCACAAGACAAAACAAATGATTTAATATCCTTTCGCCAGGTGGGCCACCAGAATTGTCTTTTAATTTTAGCTTCAGTTTTTGCAATACCTGGGTGCCCCTCCATTAGGGTATCATGATAACGGGAAATGACTAGCTCTTGTAGTTCCTTCTGTGGCAGAAATAGCCGCCCTTGGTAATAAGGCAGATCATTGGTGACAGAGTAGTCCGGGCCTTTCTTTACCCAGTCCTGCAGGGCTGTAGGATCAAAGAGTTGCTGGATCTTTACCTGAATGTCCTCTAGTGTCTGTAGAGTAGTCATGCCAAGAATCCTTTGTTCCGAAATTACAGGTACTGGTTCTGGGTTCACTTCTGCCTCTCCCATCCCTATTCGGGATAAGGCGTCTGCTTTACCATTCTTACAACCTGGTCGATAGGTTATCACGAAATCGAACTCGGCAAAGAACAATGCCCATCGGAGTTGACGTGACGATTGGGCCTTGGCTGTTTTTAAATACTGTAAGTTCCGGTGATCGGTGATCCCAGTAATGGTATGCCTGGCACCGAGAAGATAGTGCCGCCAAGCCTTGAAGGCGGATTTAATGGCTAATAACTCCTTGTCGGTAACCGCATAGTTTAACTCGGGTGCCGAGAACTTTCTGGACCAAAATGCTACTGGCTGAAGCTGGCCAGTTTCAGGGTCCTTTTGAGACAGGACAGCTCCCATGGCTAGACTGGATGCATCAGTTTCCACTATGTATGGAAGTTCAGGGCGCGGGTGCTTTAACACAGGTGCAGATGTGAATTTCGCTTTCAGCTCTTGGAAAGCATTTTCAGCTTCCTCAGTCCACATAAAGCGTTTATTTTTTCGCAAGAGTGCTGTGATGGGATGTACGACATGTGAAAAATATGGGATGAATCTGCAGTAGAAATTGGCAAAGCCGAGAATGCTTTGTACTCCTTTAACTGAACTTGGTGATGGCCACTTAAGGATTGCGTCCGCCTTTCGTGAGTCCATTCGGACTCCCTTTGGGGTCAGGATAAACCCCAGGAATTCAACTTCTGTGGCATGAAAAACGCATTTTTCTAGTTTTGCATATAGTTTGTGCTGGCACAATTTCTCAAGGACTGCTCGGACGTGCTTCACATGGTCAGATTCTGAAGAGGAGTATACTAGAATATCATCGATATACACGACAACACAAATGTCAATGAGTTCACGAAGGACATTGTTCATGAAGTATTGGAAGGCTGCTGGTGCATTGCACAACCCGAAAGGCATCACCTGGTATTCGAATAACCCATACTTAGTGCAGAAAGCAGTCTTCCATTCGTCGCCCTCTTTTACGCGTACCAGATGGTATGCCCCCTGGAGATCTAATCTAGTGTATATACAAGCGTCCTTCACTTGGTCTAGTAGTTCATGGATCAGAGGCAACGGGTATCGGTTCTAAACAGTTATCTGGTTCAATGCGCGGTAGTCTATGCACATTCTGAGGTCACCTTCCTTTTTGGGTACGAAGAACAAAGCTAAAGATGCAGGGGACTTGGATGGGCGAATAAAGACATTGGTAAGGTACTGGTCTAAGTATTGTCGTAGGTGAAGGTTCTCAGGTTCCGTAAGGGCATAGATCCTGCTACAAGGGGGTTGTGCACCGGGTATGAGATCGATTTGACAATTGTACAATCTGTGAGGAGGTAAGGTGTTTGCCTGTTCCTTTTGGACGACATCCTGGAATTCTTGGTATTCTGGAGGTAGTTGCATGACTTCTGTGGTTACTGTGGCCAGGCCTGCGTTCTGATTTTTCTTTGGGTAACAGGTTTGTGCACAATCCGGGAAGGTTATTCTCTTCTCTCGCCAATCAATACAAGGATTATGTGTTTCCAACCAAGGCATCCCCAGTATTATTTGGAACTGTGGGGCTTTGATTAGATCAAACACAATAGTCTCTCGATGCCCATCCTGACCCAATAGTGTCATTTCTGCGGTGGAATGAGTTACAGGCCCAGAGGCAATTTCAGTTCCGTCGACTGTGGTGATGACATCTGAGGTGCTTTTTCGGGAGAGAGGTAGATTCATCCTGGAAGCCAATTCATAGTCCACATAGTTTCCTATGGCCCCGCTATCAGTGTATGCCCTTACTGCGTGCATACGCGATGGCTGCCCTGGATCTACGAGGACCATTGGTATGATGAAACGCGAGGTCTGAGTATCCTTCTTCAAGCTCGGCAAGCGGACCACTAAGCTTGTCGGGCATGGTCGTTTCCTGAGTCTGACTCCATATGGCTTTTATCAGCAGCTCCTACCACCTTCTTGTGTGGCTTTACAGGGCAATCCCGTAGAAAATGTCCAGAAGTTCCACATTATAGACACAATTGCATTTGCCGTCTCCTTTCTCTTTCCTTCTGGGTTAAGGGTGCTTTAACCCCTCCGATTTGCATGGGTTCTGAAGCATCTGCTCCTTTGGGGTTAGCGTGGGTTTTGACCAACACCTGATTCTCAAACTTGGCTTGATCAGCCTTTCTGTTCTGAAGTCTGTGATCTAACTGGACCACTAAGTCTATATATTCAGCGCAGTCTTGAGGTGGGTTCACGACTTGAGCCAAGACATCCTTGAGTTCTCCTCGAAGCCCTTGATGAAATAACGTGATTCGTTTTACCTCAGGCCATCCAGTTTCAACTATTAACCTATTAAAGGTCGCGATGTAGGATAGAAGGTCCTGGTTACCCTGTCGTAGGGACAAAAGCTCGTTATCCAGGGCCTGTCCTTGGGAGTGCCGGGCAAATAGCCTTTCCATGCTAGTTTGAAAGCCCTGAAAATCCCGAAGAATTGGGTCATCCTGAGTAACTAGTGGAATTGACCAATCAGCTGCACTGCCGCTGAGATATGACAATACAAAGGCTACCTTGGCTTGATCGTTTGGGAAAGCTCCAGGTCTGCATAAAAAGTGCAAGCGGCATTGGTTCATAAACACGGCGAACCTTTTGGGATCTCCGACAAAGTGTTAGGGTAGGGCTAATGGAATATGTCCTGGTAGGTTTATTTGCACAGGGTAACTCGATAACACAGGAGCTGGATTTCCCCCAGAACCAGGTAGGGGTGCTTGTCCAGCCTGGCTTTTATATAGTTGCCTAGCAAGGTCATCAGTTCGCTCCTTTGACAAAATCAGTTCTCGCCTAAGAGCATTGGTTTCTTGACGGGCGGAATGCACTTCAGCCCTCAGTTCCCCTAGTAATTGTGCCAATTGGTCAGTCTCTGAGGTATCCATAACACCCGGGTGGGAATTTGTGGGTAGGTTTCGCATTCTGTTACGCTCACCTGGCTCCCACAGAGGCGTCGATCTGAACTGGACAGCTGCGGTCTCCACCAGTGTGATGCTTAGGGCCGAGATGACGGACTGGATTGGTCCACATAGCTTCGTTTGCTTGGCCCGTAGGAATATTCTTCTTTAAATGGAGAAGGGGAATTAACCACCCGTGGGGTTGAGCGTAAATCCCCCCACCCCCGCTGTTCTCCCCACAGATCACCTTTGATGTCCCCTCTTATATAGTCTCACCTGATGGTTTGAAAAGATGAGCTCTCCATCCTGCATTGAGCAGAGGGGCGCGTTGATAACCAGTTGCTTCACTGGCTCGAAGGAATTGGTGTGTTCCAGAACAATATTGACTCCAAAAAGTATGTAGTTCGTAAGAGTTCACATGTCTGACTTTCACTCTTGTCCGATTCCTTGCAGTTTGCAGCTTGACCCCAGCGAAGAGTTCCTCGCGGTAGCTGACGAAGTTCAGGTAAGGATTTGGCTTATCCTACACAGTTCAATAAAATAAGGCCAGAATGTAACCTGTGGCTTGCTCCCTTATTCAGGTGTGGAGAGAAAATATGAAGTTCGGGGAATAATGCCTCTGGCGGTAAAATTAGGTAAGTCTATTGTGGTGAGAAGAGTTCCCCTTGTTTGTCCCTTCGTCTCACCTTGTTGCCCTTTTGTTCCCCTTAGGGGCTGGGGTACGGCAAGGATGCAATGGAGACTGCGCCGACCCGTGAAGAGGAATAGTACCCCCGGTGGAAATCAGGTAAGTCTATGGGGGTAGTTACTATTGCCTCTGTTTATTCCCTTGGCTCACCTTTGCTGTTCTTGTGTTCCCCTTAGGTGCCAGAGTGCGGCGGGAACGTGCAGAAGGGTGCGGTGGATCGTGAGGATGCTGCGAAGGCCGGTGAGTTCAGCGCAGCGCTGCAGCAGGCGAGGTGGCGCGCGTAAAATGCTTCTTTCTTCCAGCTCGAAGGCGCGGTGGATCCGGAATTCAGGTAAGGATCGAAGGTTTTGCTCTTATTCTTACTTCTTCTCCTTCTGTTCCTCCTTTTTTCTAGGAGCTGCAGACTCGAGGCGGGCGTGGCAGAAGACTGGATGCAGGCTTGCAGACACGGTGAGCGTTACGCTGCTGGATGCAGAATAAAGCAGGCATGTGCTGCTCTTTGGGCGTGGTTTAAATAGCCTCCAAAGTGGGGGCGCTGTTGTGCGCCGAGCAAGATGGCCGCCTGATGCGTGAGCTCCGTGGCGAGCGGACTTCATAACCCTGTTTTTGGCGCTTTTCCTATCTGCTGCCGTGTACGGGGCACACGATTCTACTGCCACGGCTTCAGGGCTCCTGCGGACCCGATCCTGCAGCGAATCGGAGCCGGGAAGGGCTTTCCCCGACTCCGCAGCACCCATCCCCCCGCCTGCGGCGCTCCTGCGCGCCTAAAACTCAGCCCCGGCGGAGGGTGGTCGTACCCGCCTGGGGCCCTGCTGCGCTGCTTCCCACATCTGCTGGGCATCGGTGGGGGCCGGCGTGCCTCGTCCCTTCCGGCGGCGGGGTCAACGGGGACCTGGGATCGTGACCCGCCGGCCGGGCTGCTGCTTCTGCTGGGACGGTGCGGCCTGGGGCGCGCTGCCCCAGTGTCCCTGGAGGGACGTCGGGCCTGTGACGCGGCCGGCCCGCTCCCCCCCGTGCTGCATACTTCATCTTGGGCCCTCCTCGCCCTCACCGGAGGATCTCCGCGGCCTGTGGGGAGGGCGCCGGAGCCTCTCCCCCCCGACAGCACGCGCTGCGCTGCTGGAGCGGCGCAGCTTCCAGATACGTGCTACGGGGGATCTCACTGCCTCCGGGGGCGACCTTGCGGCCGCTGCCTCGGTCCTCCTGCGGCCCCTCGGGCTCCGCTTGGCCGTCCCCCCTCCTGGGGTGATCTTGTGGGTCGCGGCCGGCCTCGGCGGGGGGTGGACGAGTCCGCCTGGGGGCCTTGCTGAATTCCTCCCTGGTGCCGGGTGGCCTGGGGCGCGCTGCCCCCGCCATTCCTGGCGAATCTCCTGGACTGATCCCTCTTCCCAGCTTGGGAGTCGCCGTGGGGTCTCCTTTCCTTCTTCCTTGGGACCCAGCAGGGGGCTTGTGGGGACCTTCCCCCCCTGCTTGCACGCGCTGTGTTGGTGGGGCGGCGCGGCCTCCGGGTGCGTGCTGGGGAGGCTCCACTGACTTTTTATGCCTGAACTGCCGCCACCCTGCCTCGGGACTCTGGGGTCACCCCTCTTTGGCGGGTCCTCCTCTCTGCGGTGAGGGGTGTCTGAGGCCCACAGGCGACGACCACCGGCTCCGCTTGGTGAGCCCTGACCTTCCTGGCTCTCCTGCTTTGAAGCCCAGCTCTTGCTCTCCCCCCCCCTTGGGGGGCTACTCGGCCTTCACCAACTCCACATTGTTTCTACCTTGGCTGGAATCCCTCGTTCTGTGTGGCCCTATCGTTCACTGGGGGCTGGCCTCTCCCCGCCTCATTGCTTTGGAGGCTACTGCCGCTCCACCCGGAGTGTCACTCTGCAGAAGGGTTCCGTCAATACCGCTGGTCCCCACTCTTCCATCTTTGGCTGTCTTCCACACCCTCCTGATCGGGCTGGAGCCCTGCAGCCGCCACTTCTCCGGCATAGTCTCGTGGCCACGATATTCCCTGCTTCCCTTTCTTGTTACGCACTCTACCTGGATTACTGACTTGCACGGCCTGGGATCCCCCCCGTCTCCCTCTCGGAGCGGCTGGTGGCTCCCCTTTACCCCACTCAACCATCACCATTGTCAAAATGACCAAGGGGGGCGCGAGGAAACAGAGCTCTATCAACATGTTTGCGAAGGCAGCTGTGAGATCCCCGGAGGACTCCATTGAACAGGCCCCTGTGGCGTCATCGTCCGCAGTGGCACCTGAGTCCCAGGGCATGATGGACTTTATCAGGGAGGGTTTCACTCAAAACTGGATGATATGAACGGCACAATATCCTCAATCAAAGCCCACATCGAGAGGACCGATAGCCGCGTCTCTGAGGTCGAGACACGGGTCGGCTCCGCCGAGGATGCACTGGGTGCACTGCGCTCCGAGGTTGTCGCTCTCTCGAGCCGTGTCCTCGAGGTGGAGAAGAAGAACGAGGACTTGGAATCCCGCTCGAGGCGCAATAACCTCCGCATCATCGGGGTCCCTGAGAGCGAAGTACACGAGCCAATGGAGGACTTCGTTGAGCACACATTAATGTCACTCCTGGATTCGCCCAAGCTCTCCCCCCACTTCGCTATTGAGCGGGCGCACCGTGCCCTAACCGCTAAACCCAGACCCGGGGCTCCGCCTCGTCCCATTATCGCCCGGGTCCTGAACTACCGGGATCGTGATACTCTACTCAGAGCCGCAAGGGTCAAGGGCGAGCTCTTATTGGGGGGTGCGAGGATTCATCTTTACCCCGACTTCTCGACTGCCGTCCAACGAGAACGCAAGACTTTCCAGGCTGTGAAGCGGAGACTGCGAGATCACTCCATTAAATATGCCATGCTCTACCCCGCCAAACTGCGCATAGAACATGCTAATCAGGTGTTCTTCTTCACGATCCCGGAGGAGGCCTCCAAGTTTACTTCCCAGGTTGACTTCCTTCTTTTGTCCACAGCTCTGCAGCTTCCCCCTTGGGCCCTGCGGGGGGCGGCCGGGTCCGGCCCCTCCCCGTTATCGGTGCCGCATTGATCCTCTCTCCCGGATTCGGCTTGTTCAAGTTTCTCCTTTCATTTCAATGATGTGCCATACTGCTAAGTGCAAGACACCCTGTCTAAGTTACGTTTAATGTTTGTAGTTGCACATTGAGCTCTACTGGTCCTGCTGCGGCCCGGAGCGCTGCGGCCAGCCCGGCCTACAGGCCCCCAGGCGCTGATGCCTCTAGTTTGGTTTTGGTTGAAGGGGTTTGGGATTGTCATTCCTCTGGTTGGGAGGGGGATGTGGGTGGGGGTGGGACATGTTTGGGGTTTTATTATCAGAAAATTGGCACTGGCAGCGAAGGCGGACTGGGGTGCAGCACTCACCCATTGGTCTAGGGCACCTTTTTTGACTCCACCACTACCACATCTATGGCTGAGGGGGACTTAACCTTTATGAGTTGGAATGTTCGGGGGTTGGGGAACTATAGAAAGATGAGGCAGCTCCAGCTGCAGGCTGAGCGCCACGGGTCCAAGATTCTCTTTTTGCAGGAGACACATGCTCGCATGGAACAATGCGTGCGCTTCGCCAAAACCTGGGGCCCCCATAGGTTCTTTACCGACTTCTCTACTCAAAGTCGCGGGGTCATGACCCTTATTCACAAGAGTCTCCGGTTCACCCTCATCTTTTCACATATTGACCCCCTGGGCAGGTATGTCCTGTTACACGCCACGCTTCAAGGGAAAGAAGTGGTTTTGCTGAACATTTATGGCCCCAACCTCGATGACCCTGAGTTCTACAGACAGGTCACGTCCCTTCTAGATGGCTTCCCCCTTGTTCCAATTCTCTGGGGGGGGACTTTAATACTATCTTCGATGTAGCTCTTGATAGATCTGGGACCAAGCCCCGTCATCTCTCCAGGGCAGCCTATGCTGCATTATCATCTCTGCCCCGCTTGGCCATGGTGGACGCATGGAGGTTCTTTTACCCCGATTCTCGCATTTATTCATTTTACTCTTCAGTCCACGACTCATACTCCCGAATTGACCGCTGGGTGATCTCCAATGTCTTGGTTAAAGACGTGAAACAGTTAATGATTTTACCCAGAACCTGGTCCGACCACTCTCCAGTGACCATCACCGTGAGTTGGGCCCCTGATCCTGGCCGGTCTCGCTGTTGGAAACTGAAACCCCTCGCCCTTCTTGATCTAGAGTTTCATTCCGAGCTCGAGGACTCTATTGTAGAGTTCTTCGAGTTAAACGCAGGCTCGGTACCATCAATAGCCACACTATGGGAGTCTTTCAAGGCCTATATTAGAGGGATTGCAATTTCCAGGGAAAACTGAGTCCTCAAATCAATTAGGAGAGGCCTAGCCGAGGGTGAATCCAAGCTGTCGACCCTGGAGGCTGCATGTTCACTTCACTCTTCTCCGGGTAACCTGGCGGCCATTGGGATGGAATTGGATACATTTCGCTCCCTGGCTGATCATGAACAGAGGTTTCTGGACAACCCAGGTATCGCGCGGAAATACGGGGAGGGCGAGCGCCCTGGTCGATTCCTCGCGAGGTTGATCCGACATGAGACAGGTTCCCCACACATTCTCGGGATTGAGAGACTGGACGGCTCTTCGGCTGTCTCCTCCTGGGACGTCAACACGGAATTCTTTAATTTTTACGAGTCCCTATACTCCAATTCGGACGAAGTATCAGTGGAAGAAATCGACTCCTTTCTCAGATCCCTCCCCTTGTCAACTTTATCCCCTGAGGCCGCGGGCTCTCTTGATTCCCCACTTACACTGGAAGAGCTCTCCGACGCTATCGATTCCCTATCCTCGGGGAAAGCCCCCGGCTCCGATGGCATCCCAGTCGAATTTTACAAGTCCTATAAGTCACTTCTCCTTCCCCACCTGTTGGCTGTGTGGGAGGAGTCGGTCGAGACAGGTGTGTTCCCCCCTTCACTACGTGAGGCCACGATTACAGTATTGCTAAAGGCTGGCAAACCCCCCTCGCATTGTGGATCGTATCGTCCGCTTTCCCTTATAAATTGCGACGCCAAAATATATGCAAAGGCCCTGGCTCTCAGGCTGGCCCCCATCCTACCGTCCATCATTCATTCTGATCAAGCGGGCTTTGTCCCGGGGCGGTCCACCTCCCTGAACTTAAGGCGTATATTTAATATAATTGACAGGATTAGCCCAGAGACTCAGGCTGTAGCGGCTACGCTGGACATGCAAAAGGCCTTCGATTCGGTTTCATGGCAATTCCTTTGGCGGGTTCTCGAGAGCTGTAAATTTGGTCCCTCCTTTCTCTCTTGGGTCAAGCTACTTTATTCGTCCCCCGTGGCTAGGGTCCGTACAGGTGACCACTGCTCTCCTTCCTTTGGGATCGCCAGGGGGACGAGGCAGGGGTGCCCATTCTCTCCCTTGGCTTTTGCAATTGCCATAGAGCCCTTTGCGGACATGCTTCGTCATCGCCATGCCCACAGAGGCCTCCGAACTGCCGGGAGGGCGGACATAGTTTCCCTATATGCGGATGACGCGTTGTTGTTCATTCGCTCTCCATCCCTCAACTTGCCTCCAGTGCTGGAGGATATCATTTATTTTGGCCGGGTCTCGGGCCTTAGGGTGAATTGCTCGAAATACACCCTTTTCCCACTCACGGAATGCACTCTTCCCGCCCTGACACTCTGGGATTCACATGGGCTCAATCCACATTCACTTACCTGGGGATAGCAGTAACGCGCCAACAGGCACTAACCTTCGAAGAGAACTTCCGGAAATACCTCACACTCCTGTCCGTTAAGGTTTTAGCCTGGGACAAGCTCCCGATTTCTCTCGCGGGCAGAATGGGTCTATTGAAAATGGTGGTGTTACCTCAGCTACTTTACAAGTTTGCCAACGTTCCCTTGTGGCCAGGCGCGGACTTTTTTCGCGACTTGACTCGTACAATTAACTCCTCCCTTTGGCACTCGGGAGCGGTCCGGCTTAGGTATGAGACCTTGTCCACCCCCATGGCCAGGGGGGGCTTTGGTGCCCCTGATTTTCTCAAATATTGGCTAGTATCCCAGATTCAATATATCTCCCATTGGTTTAATACAACTGACCCCCCCCCATGTCCGGCTCGAGAAACTTGCGGTCAGTGATCGCGAAATCCGCTCTTTGGTTATACAACCCATACAACCCGCTCCTCAGGTACTGGATTCACAGAGTCCGGTCGCCTGCACATCCCTTGCGTTAGCCAAAACATGGAAGCTGCTTGGAATAGCCCGCGCCTTCCACGGCAACCTTCCCCTCTGGAACTTCCTCCCGGGGGTCCCCCAGGTCACACCACTTACTGTTCGTCGCTGGGCCGAGGCAGGTTATGAGCTGTTGCGGGACGTGTTTGACCAGGGCATATTCATCGAGTGGACTGATCTTCCTCTACCCTTGAGGAGTGACCGGAGTGTCTGGCTTCAATACGCGTCTCTCCGTAAGACCCTTAAGCGTAATTATCCAACATTCCCTGCGTTACCACCAGACGACCCGGCCATTGAGGAACTCACTTCCCCCTCACCCATGAAAGGTAAAATCTCCAGGTTATACTCCATGCTGCAGTCCAGATCCTCCCCAGAATTTTCTAAACTCAGGGGGTCGTGGGAGAGGGACCTGGGGGTGGAAATGTCAGACGACCGCTGGGCACATATATGTGACCGCACTCACCGGGTGTCCTTTAATTCCCGATTTAAACTCATCCAGTTAAAAGTGCTGCATAGGTTCCACTATACTCCGGTCAGATTGCATCGCATGTCCAGTGAGTATCCATCTAGTTGCCCCCGATGCGGGCATGATGATGCGGACTACATCCACATGATCTGGTCCTGCCCCCGCCTCTCACAGTTCTGGGGAGCGGTTTGCTTGACGGTATCTGCTATGCTTGATCACCCCATTGATCCTTCCCCAGCATTGTGTCTCTTCCATGACCTCCCTGGTCTCCCTCGTAACTCCAAAAAACTGACTGGCCTCTGCATGCTCTTAGCGGTTCGGTCCATCCTGCTCTGCTGGCTTCGCCCCTTTCCCCCCACACATGCCCAATGGTTAAAGGCGGTCACTTGGGCCTCTGACTCCGAGGAAACTTGGTCTCACATGCAACCTACCCACTCCAGGCCTAGGGACATCTGGCTTAGGTTCCGCTCCTACTTGTCCGACCTTGACATGACTCCGGTTGCTTCCCCTCCACCTGCTCTTTCTCACTAGTCTGAGAGCTCCTCCCATATTATTTTGATCAGTCTCCCCTCCCCGCATGTCGTTTGTAACTCTGTTTTTGAATCATTTAATGTGCAATCTCCGTATGACTGTATCATGATTTGTATTGTCAGTCTGTACCTGCTGGGCGCTGTTCGCCTGTTGTTTTGCTGCCACGCTGCCTAATAAAAAAGAATTAAAAAAAATAAAATAGCCTCCAAAGTAGTCCCAGGTAAGTATTCCTCCCCAGCCCCAACCGAGTAAAAAATAGTCCCTAGGTGAAATAGTCCCTTCCAAGCCTCATTTGGCTAGGAGCTCTGCAGCATGGTCTGCATCAGGTGAGCTTGCATCATGGTCTGCATCAGGTAAATTCTACTCTATGAGCCTGGCGCCAATAGCAAAGAGGGAAAAAAAAGCATTTGCTAGATATAATACGGCGTACCAGGGTCCCTCAAACCTTTGTATGTTCTCAATCAAAGTAACGGTATCTGGGGCTGTGTCCTGTGTTCCCTCATCAAAGACTAGATGGTCCAAGGGGCAGAGGCCCCTTCCCAATTTTGTTTTCACCCCCCTTATGGTTTACCCTCTGTCTCTTTCTTCCCCTGCAATGCACAGTGTTTTGTGTAATGTTTATGTATGTGTGAAAATTTAATAAAAATGTTTTGATAAAAAAAAAAAAGTCATGGTATCTGGGACTGCAGGCACTAAAGGGGGAGTGTATTTGTTCAATCCTCTATAATCAACAGTCATTCTCCAGCTCCCATCCCCCTTTTTCACAGGCCAGACCGGGTTATTCCAAGCAGCAGTAACAGGTCCTTATCCTACTTCTACATAGGAATAGTTTGTTCAGAAATATTATTGGCCAAAAAGATGGCCAATAATAAAACAAATACCTAAAATATATATTTTTTTAAGTCCCTATACAAAGTTTCGAGCAAATGAAGCTCAAACTTTGAAATTGCAAGCACTTAGGGCATCCATTTTGTGAAATGGATGCCGCCTGTGCTTGCGTTTGTGGCACTAATGAAGCAAAAGCCAGCCAGCTGTAGTAAACAAAAGCTACCACTGGGTGGCTTTTGCTTCATTGGTGCCGGACTCGGAGGTCGGGGACCAGAGACTACAGGCAGGAAAGCTGCAGCTGCATCTCAGTAAGTGCTATTTTATTTTTTTAAATAAGCACTAGCTGCGTTTTTTTTTCTATGTTTTCCGGGCTGGAGGAGCCCGGAAAACTTAGAAATAAAACCGCAGCTTTTAAAATGTTGTATTTATGTTTGCGGTAGCTTCAGCTTGGAGCCCATTGCGGTAGCTTCAGCTCGGAGCCTTCTGGGCTCCAAGCTGATGCTACCGCAAACATAAACACAACATTGTTGTGTTTCAAAAATGCTGCAGTTTTTCTTTCTAAGTTTCTCGCGCTCCTCTAAGCCAGAGGAGCCTGAGAAACTTAGAAAGAAAAACCGCAGCGTTTTTGAAACACAACTGCGTTGTGTTTCTGCCTGCTGCGGCTATCACTTTGGGTCTCCGGTGCTCCCCCGGGGGAGCACCGGGGACCCAAAGTGAAAGCCAAGGCAGGCAGAAACACAACAAGGTTGTGTTTCCATGCCGCAGTGTTTCTGCCCACAGCAGCTGTCACTTTGGAGCTCTCGGGTGTTTAGAAATGCCGCTGTATTTCTGTCTACAGCACCTTTCACTTCACCTTGGGGCTCTCGGGCTCCTGAGCCCGAGAGCCCCAAAGTGAAAGCTGCTGTAGGCAGAAACACAACGCGGTTGTGTTTCCGTGGCGCAGTGTTTAGAAATACAACGTTTTTGTATTTGTAAATGCTGCAGTATTTACAAATCCAAAAACGTTGCTATTCAGAATGCTGCAGCTTTCGCTGAGAGTCTCCTGGACTCCCTCAGGGTTGGGGGAGCCCAGGAGACTCCCAGCGAAAGCTGCAGCATTCAGAAGAACAACGTTGTTGTATTTGTGATTGCCGTGGTTTTCCAACCACGGCAATCACAAATACAACATTATATTTTTAATTGGTGCGCCTTGGCTTTTTGCCTTCATTTTATGTTTTTTGTGCTTCCCTGGGCTTGGGGAGCACTGAAAACGTAAAATGAAAGTGAAGGCAGCCTCCTCAGCTCTGCTTAGGCTGCAGTAAGCAAAAGCTCGCAGTAGGGGGCTTTTGCTGCTTGTTTAGTGCCGCAAAGGCAGAGCCGAGGAGGCTGCCTGAATTCACAAAATGGATGCCCCCTAGAGCTTGCAATTTTAAAGTTTGAGCTTCATTTTCTACTCATACATCTCCCTGGTTTCAATACCATCAATCTCCTCCAGTGGTACACCATCTTTCGACAACGCCAAAAACATGTCCTTTCTCGAAACACGGCAGAGTCAGTCTCTCTCTCTCTCTCTCTCTCTCTCTCTCTCTCTGTCTCTCTCTGTCTCTCTCTGTCTCTCTCTCGCTCTCTCTCATCACCTTTGTCCCATTCACCCATATCTGAAAGTTGCCAAATTGCATCAACCACCTCATCAGTTGGTTTTCCAGTCATACCTACTAACAAAGTCATGACACTCTTACATGTGTGTGGGACCGTTCTTATAATCATATTTCTGGTTGACAGAGACAGTGGTACCACCCCCATATGTGCCAGTTTGTCTACATGATGAACCCGTTTACCCAACTCAAGGCCCTTTAACACGGGGTAGCAGTACTTTGAGATAGATGGGGATGCTGAATATACTCAAATATCAATAATCAGACTAACTCAGGAAGTTGGCAAAGTAAGTCTGTTTTATTTGCAATTGTCTAAAACAGGGAGTATAACGAATATCAACGAACATACGCTCAATCTTCTCACTCAGCGAGTTTCATAAAAATCACAGCTTATATAGTAAAAACTTGTCATCATTGACATCAATCTACATGGCAAACTATAAAAATCTACTGGTGAAAGTAATAGGCTTAGCGGGAACATCTAGGTATACGTTCCATACTTGTCAGGGAAAGTGATTGGGTCTCTAACATCAGGTGGGCAACCAATCCCTCCTCTAGTGCAAGTCACTATGAACGTCATCAAATACACAATGTCCCATTTGTTACACAAACTATAGAGCTCTCTGTAACATGGCCATTTACAATTGGTTGACAGCCTCGCACCCCTCTGTAATTTTCCACACACGCGAGCAGACCGCAAGCTGGTACCCAGGTGCTCGTGGTCTGGTCTTGACAATAGCTTCCCACCTAATAAGCCCACCATCTATCATCACTCTTGTCATGTGCCAGTCAATAAGCCTTTGAACATGGCCTTGTATGCTCTGTGCCTGAGAATAAAAGTGAGTATAGGCATAGTTTGTCTCCCACTTTCAGAGTTGCTCGTCCCACTATCTATTTCCGTGTATGTTTCAGAGCTTTTTGCTGTATTAAAATACTATTAAATGCTGAACCTCTGATGTCTTCAGTTTTCTTCCACCTCACCTCAGACAGGAGTTTGTTCTTTTCACACGTTTTGTAGCTACTGCATGAAAATCCAGGCCCACAGAGGCCTTGACTTCTTGGTGCGGGGGCAAGCCAAACCTTTCTTGAATTCACCTCCATCATTAAAGTGTTTTCCAACTGTGCCACACTGAAAATGCCTTTCTATTCAAAGACTCCAGACTATGCTAAAGTGCGTTGTGGAACATCCGTATTTCATACATTCCTATGAGCATACATTGGCGCATTGCCAAAATCTATTCACTACATAGTCAGCCTTAAGAATACTTTGCTTACATTACTGCTCTGTATAATTGTAAAATGACTTATTTTCTTCATTATTTCTCTAGCATGAGCATCTTCATTTTGAGCTAGAAAATGTTGCTCATCTTTAACACTTCCTATTTAAATCCACTAGAATGTCTACATTCTTCAGCCTCTTGCCTCTTTTCTAGATGCGTCAGCTCTTCTTTGTATAACGCCACCAGTTTTCTCTTTTGCTCATTTTCACACTTCTTCCGAAAATTTCGTTCAAATGGCCATCATATTTTCGTGAATGCCTATCCGGTTTCCTCAATGGGTACCTTACTTCCATGATTCTTTGTGGTATAGGTATTTTCACTGGTACTGCACATGTCTCACACTCTGGCTCCCAACATATAGGCAGCAAGGGAGCGGCGCTTTGGGTGGGGGTACTTGGCTCCTTCTCTACACTCCCCCCTCTCTGGGCAATTCATCGACCACTCTCTCATCAATCTTCACATCTAGACATCCTTATCTGAAGAAATGCTTCTTTGGCACCCATATCTTTATAACTCCTTTCAGGCATTTTGCCGATTTCACATGCTCCTCTTTATTCCAGGACATAAGCATGCATGGTCCATTGGGACTACAGTATATCCATTTCCCCAAATACTTCTTGTGGTTCTTTGGGTACAGGAACTTCGTTCCCTCAAGTGCATGGATGCTGGCCTTCATGTAGTCTCTTATTTCTTCATCTGTCAGCTCTTAGGTTTGAATCCTGATTCGACAATCAATCACAATCTTCATTCCTACTGCCTTTTTTTCAGTCTTCTTGCACTGTGCGATTATTATCCTGATCACACAAAATCCAAACATAATCATCACCAACAGGGCTCCCAGGAACCTAAAGATATTCACCATTCACTGTGGAACCCATGAAAAGATTGATACAACCCAACTGTCATCAGCAATGTCTTCTACTTCATCTTCCATCTTGGCATGCAATTTCATCAGCAACGTTATGACTTCTGTCAAGGTGCCATTCTCGTCATAATGAAAAGGTAGGAATGTGCAACATGATTCTCAAATTTTGGCACAAACACTGCCATTCCTAGCTGTGATCATGTCCAGGACATATCTATTCTGTAGAGTCAACAGTCGTATGGCTCTCAGCTCCTCCTTGATTGCATTGAATCCCTTTATAGCAGTGTTGATCGTCTGCAAAAGCTCCCATTTGGTCATCTGTAACCATTTGGTATTTGCTGCCGCCTGGATCCTGGGCATGAAGATTATCGTGGATATCGATGAAGTCTGACTGAACAATCTGCGTTCACATGGAATGGAATAAAAAGCTTCTATTGACTTCTCTGAGAAATATTTCTTCCTCTTCATTTGATTCAGTAGCTCAGCAGATCTCTTCTTCCTTAGGTGAGCATCTGCTTTTGGACATTCGCCAATGGTCAAGTCACTTTTAGGAATCACCAACGCTAGAACATGGACAATTACTATAGAACACAGTCCTCCCCAATCTCTGGACAGCTTCATATAAACTCTGGATCCACAGGCTCAGTAGTGATCCATTATCACTGCGGTCCCAATGTTCATTCCTGGCACATTAAAGACTCAACCACAATTTAGATTTTCTCCAACTTTTCTTGTGCCATTGTTTCTGCAACATAGCTTTGCTTTGTCCAGAGGCACTATCTGTAAAGGCCCTTCTTTGTCTTCGACCCATGTCAGTAGTTTTACAAGTTTTGGCCATAAATGTTTGCATCCTTTTTCCACAATGTCAATGGTTGGTTTGCGGTAACCAATTACTACCCATGCTCTTCAGATAACCACACCTTCCTCCCTGCTGTCTGGAGAAAGTACTGATCCCCGGAGCATGTGGCCTCTTTCCTTCCATCTTTGAATTTCTTCTGCAGTTTTTCCTGGGCTTTCAAGTCTTCCGTTTACTTCCCATCTGATTCCAGCTCCTTTCACTCCAGGCTGGTCATATTTTATCAAATGATTTCTGGTGAATGTCCTTGCCCTTGTCTTTGAGTCTTGAAAATAATCATCTTCGTCTGGAGCTTACCATTCTGTTGCCCATACCAAAGATGCTGTTCGGCCCATGAACTGACCTCTTGTCCGGCAGAGTGCTATGTGACTGTTACGCTCACCTAGTATCCACAGGGACGCCACCCAGCCGGTTTCTCGCTGGTATGCTAATCAGCTTTGCCCTGATGTGGTCTGCGGGGAAGGTTCTGCCTGAAAATACAGGAGGACTGTGTTCAAGACTGACCGACTGGGGTATGTATCCTCACTCCACCCCGTATGATTTCAGTCCCTCTGGTGCCCTCACCTCACCTTGTGGTAGAATTAGGTGTGCTCTCCATCCTGCCTTCTTTGCAGGGGCGCGTTGTCTTTCATGGGCGAGTGCGGTCCAGTTACTTCACTGACGCCGGCCCGTTTGATATTGTTCAGGTAGGTCTTATTGCTGTTCTTTAGTTTTGTTGCTATCCTGCATGCCTTTCTTTGTTTAAAATGTCTCTTTTTTCTCCCTTAGGTATGCGGAGCTTCAGCGCGGCAAACTGGCTTGGTTGAGCCCCGCTGGTAAATGATGGCACATTAAGAGCGCTATGATGCGGTAAGTAAGTGCTATGTGTAGCGCTGCGAAGTCTTGCCTTTGCTAACCTGTATTTTCCTTCCTTGTAGGTCGCGGTGTTCTTCAGCGCGAGTGGAATGTCCAGAGTGGTGCCAGCCGAGAGGCGACCAACCAGATAAGCCTTTTGAGCAGTTCATAATTTGTAAATGTCTCTACTGCTTTCTTTAATGTTGCCTCTATCTTCCTCTTGCAGGTCGTTCTGTCCGGGAGGCGTGCAGATTCGAGGAAGCTGTTCTCAGTAGCTGCGAGTATTTAAAGATGAAGAATGCAGGTAAGATGCTGCTGCTAATAATGTTCCTTTTGTCTCCTTGCAGGTTCTGCTTCTCCGAGGTTCGAAGGAACAGCTGGATACGGTGAGCGTCACGTTGCAAGCTGCAAAGTAACGCGAAGTGTGTTGTCTTGCTCGGGTGTGGTTTAAATAGCCCCAACAAAATAGTCCAGGTAAAGTAGTCCCTAGGCTACCACACCCAAAACACTAGACCGCATAGCTTGGTTCTCAGGAACCAAGCTATGTGGATGCCTCCATGTTGGCTGACAATACAATAAAGTAGTTCCCAAGCACATTGTTTTTCCTGGTTTATGAGCCTGGCGCCATAGGTGCCAGGACTGGCCCCATGAAGGCTTTTGAAGAGGATGCCAGGCTCTAGAGGCCCGAGTCCTGACTCCACCTGGCCAATGGGTTTGCCAGAGGGGTTTTTGGGCGAGGGTCGTGACAGCGACATAGGCAATGTGCTGTCTGAAACTCTATTTCAATGGCAATTAATATCTTAGACTTTCCCATAGTGTAAGGCAGGAGTGCACACACATAGCATTCCTCCATAGGTTCTCTTTTCCACCTCTTTCATGTACTGATACCACATGTTGTTCCCCAAATGTGCTGTGTTGTCGAGATAATCATTCAGGTCATGATCATTCTCCCTTGTACTTCTTTTAGTTCTTTTTCTTGATTCATGAGCTCTTACGATCATCTCATGAAATAGATCAGCATAGTTCCTTCTTACTGGGGGAATCATAGGGACACTTGTCAGTGAACTTGGCTTTGCCACATGAACTACTGGTATAGGGACAATCACATAGGTCCTTGGATTTCGTAAGATTGCTATATTTGTACCTTCCTTCTGCATAGGAAGATACATGGGAACCGCTGCTCTCTTTGGGCCTACACAATAAAAAGTGTGAATTGTGAGAAACAGAAGAATAATGATAAATATAATACATGAATATATTATATACCAATACATCCAGTTCCAACAGCAATGACTTCTCGAACCTTGTTGTGCTCGCTCGTTGTTCACTTAATTATTATTATTGCTATCAATATTTCCCATCTTGCCTGTAACTACTTTTAAAGGAAGGAAAAAATAACTTTAATCTAGCAAGTTTATCAAATGCTCAGGTAATAGACGAATATGCTTGATTATCTCGTGTATCAGTGAATTTATTGCAGGTCAATTCCTGGGATCTCTCAGAAATACACAGGTATTGGTCTGTCGTCCAAAAAGATAAGGATGCTCTTGAAGCAGAAAATCATTCCAAGCAGTTTGTGAGCATCCTCGTCAGATAGGACCATCTGTACTTTCCGTACAATACTGAGGTAGCTGGAGGATTTGCTCAATGATGGTTGAGAACAGTCTCCTCATGATAGGACCATTTTTAGGATCTTCCAGAAACAGGTGAATGTCACAAGTTCTCCAAACCAGTGCAGGATATGCACGAAGAATGAAGAGGAAAACAGCAAGAATGATCCGATAAGTGTTGCCATCAGACCCCACCATGGGTGCCTCCAAAGAGAAACTCAGTAAGAATGTAATCGGGAAACTGCTCCCTCTTCCAGTCGTTGAAAAGGAATTCGAAGTTTGGCATTTTTCTTCTTCAAGATCACAATGCTTCACAGTCCAATGTTAGCAAACTCCTGTGCCCAAAGGACAATAACTTTTTTTACTCCTTGCTTAGCAGCTGCAAAGAGTGTCCCGGATGAACCACAGTCCATGTGCACACTTTCCCTCTGTCTAATTGACATTCTCTGTGTCATTCTTCCTCGCTCTAATCTACATGTGCTGAACTTCTTCTCCGTGGCCTGCTTCCGAATGGGGTGGGGGTGCGGTGGCCTCTCCAGCGTAGACTTTTACATCTCCCAGGTGTATCCAAGCATGCTTCCCTAGGACTTTTACTGCTGATGGGGTAACGTCTTCCACTACGAAAATGGCCGTTAAACCTGGGCTTGTGCCACTTTCGCGTGAAATTCCGGATTAAGATATTATTACCTGGAAAAAATCTTGGAAGACGTAATTTTTCAGGTCCGGTTGCTGTATGATCTTCATCTGTGTTCTGAGACCGACACCCTGTCCATTTGACTTGATCTGAAATGACAGATACTTGTGGTCATACTTGTTAAGAAAGCATGTAGCTCACTTCCTAACAATTCTGCAGTTGTCTGGGCATCCTCCTAGTCTTCAATGGAGGAGATAGAGGCGTTCTCATTCGTCTTCCTGTGACTAGTTCGTGGGGTGTGAGGTGATGGTCAAAGCCAGGCTGATATCTCAATGCATACAATGCTAGGGACAGGCAAGAAGCCATCCCTTTTTCAACATTAGTTTTATCTCGGCTATCCTCTCCTTGAGCAGACCACTGAGTCCCTCACATACCCTGTTTGCTTGCGGGTGATAAGCAGAAGCAAACATGTGTTTTATGCTGAGCAATAAGCTAAATTGCTCAAACACCTCATTCAGAAAATGGGGGCCATTATCTGATCTCAACACCTCACATATTCCCCATCTAGGAAATACTTCTTGGACTAAGAACTTTGCAGCGCAAGTTGCATCAGGGTGTGTACATGGGCCCGCCTCGACCCACCTAGAGAAGGGGCACACCACCACTATCATATACCTATATCCATTACAGACCTGCAGCATATCATCATAGTCGGTATGTATGTAAATGCAGAAAAGGACCGTTTAGTTAAGGAATAACTCCTCTGACTGTTCGCAGCGTGTGCCCAGCAGTAACCTTTTGACATACGATGCAATTTACTACATAAAACAACAGGTTCGGTACGGACAAGTCCTCCACAATAGTTGCTGCAAGGCTCTCCCTAGTGACATGCGCAGGGTAGTGTAGCTGCTCTAACGCCACCCTTAAGGCTACAGGCATCACTGGTTTACCAGTGCTGTCCTGTCGCCACAGTGCCTCAGAAGGGGATAAAGAACACCCCCTCTGTGTCCACGGGTCTTTCTCATCCTGTGAGATCCCCCTTGAACATCCATCAATTGCGTTTTCGATAAATGGTTAAAACTTTCATTCACAATCATCATCACCACCATTCTCTCTTTCACATCAGGCGTATCAAAGCTCATTATATCAAGTGTATATACAACTCTTTTTGCCTCTTTGTCTGCGGCTTGGTTTCCACATGAAATAAAGTCTGCTCTCTTAGTGTGCGCTGCA
Source organism: Ambystoma mexicanum (assembly GCF_040938575.1). Taxonomy (NCBI): domain Eukaryota; kingdom Metazoa; phylum Chordata; class Amphibia; order Caudata; family Ambystomatidae; genus Ambystoma; species Ambystoma mexicanum. Next base: position 747,096,230 of record NC_090928.1, read on the forward strand.
CACTTAACTATCGCGATGGATACTGGGAGTTGTAGTACTTTAATAAGTTTGTCCAATAAGGCAGCGTGCTGCACCTTAGTGCCATCCGCTCGGAGGAAGCCCCTCCTTTTCCAACATGCTAACCTTGCGCGTACAGTTGATGTCACATAGGCACATAAATTAGGCAGCACTGCAGGATACTAACTCTGAAGATACCAAAATAAGATCACTATTAGGCAGGCTAAACAATGTTAACACTGGCAGATAGTATAAGAAATGGCAGTTTCTTCATACCAGTGTGTCCAGGTAGCTGATGTGATGGCAGGAAAGAGTCTGCCGTTGATGACAACAAATACAGTAAGTCCTTGAGAAGAAGGAAGTCCACCTTACACCGCCGAAATGAGGACGCCTAAAGTCCCACTTGTGCTATAGGCAGTCTCATGTTCAGCACAACAACACCCTCTCCCCGCCGGCACCAGGTCGCCTAAAAGTGTTCCCAGTAGTAGGTAGCAGTACTTGATGAGAACGGATCTGTAGTGCGTATGTAGATATGGACTGTCCGTGAAAACTAGCAATCTGTAGCTGAATCCGAATTAACACCAAAAGCAACATAGACAGAATCACAGAGAAGAGAGAAGCCAAGAGCAATCCGTGGTCATAACAGGTAAGTCGAGCAGAATCAGGGGCAAGGCAAATGAAGTTGATTTGTAAAAATACAGCCTTTGGGCAGCTACTGGCGCCCTGTGTTGTTAGTGTATAATTAGAAAAGATAAGCAATAGATTCTTGTTGATGTTGTCTTGCTGGCAGCTCAGAATCCAAAAGTACAGTCCCCCTTAGGCTGCCCAGGGGCTAGATAATCAAAATAATACAACAATACTGTATTGTTTGGTATGGCGCCTTTTTATTGAACATTCATATTATTATTCACTGCAATACAATGTCTTGCAGTTAATTTCCACTTTGGTCTAAATTGATTATATCCTAAATACTCTCTTTAGGATTTAATTATGTCCTTAGAAATTTCAATTGTAATTGTGTCCTTAATGTCCACTTCTGATGTCCACTTTTACCCTTTTGTTTGGGTTAGTTGTATCCTAAATATCCTCTTTAGAATTTATAAGTGGCCTAAATGTCCTTGATTAGGTTGTGTCCTTACGATTTGGTTGTGTCCTTGTTGTCCTCTATTGTCCTCGACACGTGTTTCCCCGTCTTTTTATCTGACGGTTCTTCAGGAGGATCTTTGTATAGTTGTTTCTTTCCCCAATTGGTCTGTTTGAATTTCGTTATCTTTATATTGACCATATGTCCTTATCAAAAATATGGTTCTTCTTTAGATTGGAAATTTGGAAATCACTATAACTAAATGCGTTGTTTCTTGTTGTGAAATTGCCTGGAATTGCCTGTAAAAGAAAAATCCCCGCGTCACTAGTTGTATTTCCTTTTTAACACTCTGTATTTAACATTGTAACTGAACATAGTTATTTAAATGAGAGTGCTTATAGGCCATCCTTTGTTTCTGCAACACTCCACTTTTTGTTTGGAAATTATGTTTACTGTTGAAAGGTTTCCTATATCTTTGGTATCCACAATTACATTCTTTAATGTTAATTATTTCTTTTGAATTCACACATAATTTTACCTTATTTTACTTTCTTTAGAAAACATCCGCTTTGCAGGTTTCCATGTGTTTTTTCGCTGATTTCAAATGCTTGTGATGTATTTCTAAAAGGGAAATGTGGAAAATGCCTTACTTTTACTTTTTGGTGTGACCTTCTCTGTCCAAAATATCTACCATCTAATTTTCCTTATTACACAGTCTTATAATCTAAGACACGCGTGGCCCTCTGTCTTTTATTAAATTGATTTCCGTGATCTCCGTGCTTCTCGTGTGCCTGGTCCCCCTTCTTGTTCTGTCTTCCTCGTTCGTACTTGCTCCTATGTTGGTTTCGTTTTGTTAACGTTGTTGCTTGTCACGTGATTAAAAAGTTTGCGATCACGTGACACTCGTCATATTGCGGTCGCCATTTTAGTTTGGGCTAATTATTATCTTCATTGTTTTCCGCAGTCTGTATCCTTCGCTGTTTATATTATTCATTCTTATACAAACTTGTGTTATGATAGTCGTATATTCTGGATGTTAAATGACATCTTGTAGTTACTGTTTTGAAAAAATGACGATCACGTGACACTTGTTGATGGCGATTGCCATTTTGGTATGGGCTATTTTCTGTTTAACAATTGCGCTCTTCAATTTTACCATATTTATATCATGAGAACAGCATTTCCCAAGTTTCCATGTGTATATTATTATTTTCGTTATATTTGTCTTTTACAGGCAATGTGGATGCTTGTTTATCTTCCATTGTGTCCTTTTTGCTTGCCAGACTTGTGAATGTTAATAAAACTAATCGATGCAATGCCCAATGGTTAAGTTACTTCATTGTTGTTCTCTCACAGAAAATGATGCATTTCTTGGTCTTTATTTAAACCTGTGTAACAAGTCTCAAGGTTGTAAATCCAAAATGCCTCTCTTTGTCTTAGTATTTTTTCTACATTGCCGCCTCTCGGTGGGGTGACAATTTTTTCAATGCCGAAATATTTCAGTTTTCCAATGTCCTTGGATGTATGATACTTCTTGAAGTGATAGGCTAATGGTGTTTCTGGTGTGTCATTTCTGATGGATCTGATATGTTCGCTAATTCTGGTTCTGAGCATTCGTTTAGTGCTTCCAATATATAATTTTGCACAGATGCATTGTATAGCATATATTACCATTGTACTGTTGCAATTAATGAATTGTTGTATTTTCTTTGTTTGTCCATTGGGCAGTAGGATTTCTGTTCTCTTGCTGTCTGAGAATTGACATTGGTTGCAGGATCCACATTTATAATGTCCTGTCATTGGGTTTTGAAGCCACATTTGTGATGGAATAATGTTAGTTTTCTCTGAAATTAAATGAGACGGACTAAGTATATTCTTAAGATTTTTTGCTTTTCGATAGGTAATACATGGTTGTGTGCTCAGTAATGATTCCAAATCTTGATCTGTTTTCAATATATTCCAATTTCTCTTTAGAATGTTGTTCAAAATTTTGTTCTGACTGTTATACGAAGATCTGTTCTTGTTTTGAGATTGGTTTTCTGATAGCTATTGATGAGATGCTTATGTTTATAACCTCTGTTCTCAAACTTTCTGATACTCTCTCTTGCATGTTTTTCAAAATCTTGTGTCCTTGTGCAGTTGTGTTTGATCCTTAACATTTCTCCGTAAGGTATATTTTTAGTTATATGGCTTGGATGATTGCTAGAAGCATGTAAAATGCTATTGAATGCTGTTTCCTTTATAAAAAGAGTTGTCTGGATTTTATTATTTATTTATTTATTTAAAACCCAGCAAATCAAGAGCAAGTCAAAATCTAACTTTGAAAGAAAAACAAGCTATCTACAATCTCAAAAATAACCCTGACATCACAGTAAAAATGGCAGATAAGGGTGGCAACATAGTTCTTCTAAATACTACAGATTATATCACTATTGCCAACCAACACCTGGGAAACACCCAATGCTATAAGAGATTAATCATAAATCCTATTCCTAAATTAAAAGAAGATTGGAAATTGATGAGCGAACATTGGAACAACATGGGTTTACTTACTGATGAAGAAAATCAATACATGAATCCGACTCATCCTATCTTGCCAACTATCTATTTCACACCAAAGATACATAAATAATTTCAAGGACTACCACAATGCAGACCAATAATTAATAGTATAGGGTCCCTAACAGAAAGGATCTCTGAATATATAGACCATCAATTGCAACCCTTGGAAGCAGGAATCACATCGTATATGAAGGACACAAAACATATTATACAGCAATTTGAAAATATCAACTGGGAACCAAATTTCTGGCTAGTCACATTAGATGTATCAAGTCTCTACACCACTATACTACATGAAAAGGGCATATCAACAACTGAATATTTCTTAAAAACAAGATCAATCTCATTTCTTGACCAAAACCAGATGCTATTAGAGATGTTAGACTTCACATTATGCAACAATATTTTCACTTTCAATAAAGACATATATCAACAAATCCAAGGAACAGCAATGGGGGCAAAATATGCCCCATCTTATGCCAACCTCTACATGGGGCATTTCGAGTCAGAACATGCATGGATCCATCCCTTTTTCAACATAACCAATCAAGTAACATATTGGGGCAGATATATTGATGACATCATTATGATCTGGAATGGTACAGAAAATGAACTCAAACAATATCATGAATTTCTTAACAACAACATTGTTGTTGAAACTAACTATACAATACAGCAAAAGTAACATCAACTTTCTGGACTTGAATCTTTTCATAGAAAATAATAAAATCCAGACAACTCTTTTTATAAAGGAAACAGCAGTGAATAGCATTTTACATGCTACTAGCAATCATCCAAGCCATATAACTAAAAATATACCTTACGGAGAAATGTTAAGGATCAAACGCAACTGCACAAGGACACAAGATTTTGAAAAACACGCAAGAGAGAGTATCAGAAAGTTTGAGAACAGAGGTTATAAACATAAGCATCTCATCAATAGCTATCAGAAAACCAATCTCAAAACAAGAACAGATCTTCTCAAAAATAATCCCAAGAAAACACAAACAGAAGATTCCATAAGATTTATCACAACGTATAACAGTCAGAACAAAATTTTGAACTACATTCTAAAGAGAAATTGGAATATATTGAAAACAGATCAAGATTTGGAATCATTACTGAGCACACAACCATGTATTACCTATCGAAAAGCAAAAAATCTTAAGAATATACTTAGTCCGTCTCATTTCATTTCAGAGAAAACTAACATTATTCCATCACAAATGTGGCTTCAAAACCCAATGACAGGACATTATAAATGTGGATCCTGCAACCAATGTCAATTCTCAGACAACAAGAGAATAGCAATCCTACTGCCCAATGGACAAACAAAGAAAATACAACAATTCATTAATTGCAACAGTACAATGGTAATATATGCAATACAATGCATCTGTGCAAAATTATATATTGGAAGCACTAAACGAATGCTCAGAACCAGAATTAGCAAACATATCAGATCCATCAGAAATGACACACCAGAAACACCATTAGCCTATCACTTCAAGAAGTATCATACATCCAAGGACATTGGAAAACTGAAATATTTCGGCATTGAAAGAATTGTCACCCCACCGAGAGGTGGCAATGTAGAAAAAATACTAAGGCAAAGAGAGGCATTTTGGATTTGCAACCTTGACACTTGTTACACAGGTCTAAATAAAGACCAAGAAATGCATCATTGTCTGTGAGAGAACAACAATGAAGTAACTTAACCATTGGGCATTGCACCGATTAGTTTTATTAACATTCACAAGTCTGGCAAGCAAAAAGGACACAATGGAAGATAAACAAGCATCCACATTGCCTGTAAAAGACAAATATAACAAAAATAATAATATACACATGGAAACTTGGGAAATGCTGTGCTCATGATATAAATATGGTAAAATTGAAGGGGGCAATTGTTAAACAGAAAATAGCCCATACCAAAATGGCAATCGCCATCAACAAGTGTCACATGATCGTCATTTTTTCAAAACAGTAACTACAAGATGTCATTTAACATCCAGAATATACGACTATCATAACACAAGTTTGTATAAGAATGAATAATATAAACAGCGAAGGATACAGACTGCGGAAAACAATGAAGATAATAATGAGCCCAAACTAAAATGGCGACCGCAATATGACAAGTGTCACGTGATCGCAAACTTTACAATCACGTGACAAGCAACAACGTTAACAAAACGAAACCAACATAGGAGCGAGTACAAACGAGGAAGACAGAACAAGAAGGCGGACCAGGCACACAAGAAGCACGGAGATCACGGAAATCAATTTAAGACAGAGAGCCACGCGTGTCTTAGATTATAAGACTGTGTAATAAGGAAAATTAGATGGTAGATATTTTGGACAGAGAAGGTCACTTCAAAAAGCAAAAGTAAGGCATTTTCCACATTTCCCTTTTAGAAATACATCACAAGCATTTGAAAGCAGCGAAAAAACACAATGAATGGAAACCTGCAAAACTGATGTTTTCTAAAGAAAGTAAAATAAGGTAAAATTATGTGTGAATTCAAAAGAAATCATTAACATTAAAGAATGTAATTGTGGATACCAAAGATATAGGAAACTTTTCAACAGTAAACATAATTTTCAAACAAAAAGTGGAGTGTTGCAGAAACAAAGGATGGCCTGTAAGCACTCTCATTTAAATAACTATGTTCAGTTACAATGTTAAATACAGAGTGTTAAAAAGGAAATTCAACCAGTGACGCAGGGATTTTTCTTTTCCAGGCAATTCCAGGCAATTTCACAACAAGAAACAACGCATTTAGTTGTTATAGTGATTTCCAATCTAAAGAAGAACCATATTAAAACAAATTAATTTTGATAAGGACATATGGTCAATATAAAGATAACGAAATTCAAACAGACCAATTGGGGAAAGAAACAACTATACCAAGATCCTCCTGAAGAACCGTCAGATAAAAAGACGGGGAAACACGTGTCGAGGACAATAGAGGACAACAAGGACACAACCAAATCGTAAGGACACAACCTAATCAAGGACATTTAGGCCACTTATAAATTCTAAAGAGGATATTTAGGATACAACTAACCCAAACAAAAGGGTAAAAGTGGACATCAGAAGTGGACATTAAGGACACAATTACAATTGAAATTTCTAAGGACATAATTAAATCCTAAAGAGAGTATTTAGGATATAATCAATTTAGACCAAAGTGGAAATTAACTGCAAGACATTTTATTGCAGTGAATAATAATATGAATGTTCAATAAAAAGGCGCCATACCAAACAATACAGTATTGTTGTATTATTTCAAGGCAAATGAAGGTCCGTAAAACAGGCAAAGGTCAAGAAACGTAGGAATCCAAAAGCTGCAAAAATGCCACTGTTGAGTCGAGAACAAACAATCAGAAGTGCAGAGCTGGAAAGAGGCAGGGCTATATGGGGCTTCCTTGCAACACAGTGAAACTGTGACCGGCACAAAGGGGAAACATGTGAATGAAGCCGCCTCATGTTCCAACGTCACCATGGCAACCCCCAATGCGTTAGGAATGACGCTTTGTGTTTGTGGATGCCCATATGATCAAGCCTTGGCAGCGACTCGTTTGCTTTTGGAGCCGGAAGCAGCCGTAGTAACTTGCAAGCTGGTAGGTTTACAGAAAGTGGTGCTGATTGCCGTTTTCTAACAGTATCCTCCCCCAAAGGCACCCCAAGCCCCGGGAGGCAAGAAAACGGGACAAGGCTGGAGCATGGCTATTGGATTCGGGCTCCCAAGTGCGATCCTCCAGACCGTACCCTTTCCAGTCCATCAGAAATAGCCGAACACCACAGGAGAGCTTGGTATCCAGGATCGCGCTGACCTCATACTCCTCCACCCCTTGGACCAATAAGGGGGGGAGGTCAGGCGGACGTCTCGTCTGGTCAGAACAAGGTTTGACTAAGGAAACATGAAATACCGGGTGTATCTTCCATGACTGGGGCAACTCCAGCTTCACTACTAGAGGACTGAGCACTTCCTTGATGACGTAGGGACCGACAAAACGGGGCAGAAGACTCTTACGACCCGGGATGCAGAGATGTTTTGCAGAAAGCCATACACACATGCCTGGGGTGTAGTGCAGAGCCGGCCTCCTATGATGGTCAGCGTATTTTTTAACTTGTTCCTGGGCATATATCAAGTGCTGCAGGAAGTTGGTATGTAACAATGATAGGTCCCTAACACAAGACTGGACAGCCAGGCAACTTGAGGATGACCAGAGTTCCAGCGGCAAGGTGCAAGGATGTTGTCCATACAACGCATAGAATGGAGAGACTCCAGTGGACGAGTGAGCCGAGTTGTTGCAAGAGAATTCAGCCATAGGCAAGATCGAGAGCCAGATCTCCTGATATTGCAATATAAGACACCTCAAATATTGTTCCATGGTGGCATTAGCCCGCTCCGTTTGGCCATCAGTTTGCAGGTGATATGCAGTGGAATACCTTCCGTCGATGCCCAGAGACTGTGTGAGGTGACTCCAGAAGCATGAGGTAAACTGCATGCCTCTGTCTGATACGATGATATCAGGGAGACCACAAAAATGGAATACGTTAGGTAAGAAAATTTCGGCTAGAACAGGAGCAGACGGGAGACCCTGACATGGTAGGAAGAGGGCCAACTTAGTGAATCCATCCACCACCACCCGTATGGTGTCAAAACCCCCAATCACAGGTAGCTTAACCACAAAGTCCAGGTAATCATGGCCCAGGGCCGGGCCGGAATGGGCAGTGGCTGCAAAAGACCCATGGGTTTGGCCGAGGATGTCTTGCACTAAGCACAAATAGGACAAGTCGCAATGTACTGCACAATCTCTTTATGCATGGAAGGCCACCAACACCACCTCTTTAATAGTTCCAGGGTTTCCCCGATGACCGGAGTGAGCAGCCAACTTGGAATCATGACAACACGATATAGCAGTACGGCGGGTAGCCGAGTCTGGCATATATATCTTGCCCTGAACGTATGGTAGCGACTGGCCTATGTCCATGTTGTACTCATCCAATTCCGGAGGGCTACTGACTACCCATTTTTGGATGGTGTTCTTTAGTGAGGGTTGTAAGGTACAACCACATATCACCTAGTTGGGCATAAGCAAAGCGCCTTCCTTAATCCGTGGTTCTGGTTCCCCATGTATTCTTGAAAGAGCATCAGCCTTAGAATGCATAGCCCCAGGACGATAGGTTAGCCCGAAGTTGTACATGGAAAAGAACTCATGCCAACATGCATGCCATGCCGTAGAGCATTTTAACGACTGGAGGGCTAGGAGATTTCTATGATTGGTATATACTTGGATTGGTGTTTCAGCCCCCAAAAGATGGTGCCTCCAAACAGTAGAGGGCTCACGAATAGCTACGAGTTCTCGCTCTGTAATGGTATAGTTAACCTCATACGGCGAGAGTTTCCACGAGTGAAAGTCAACCAGATGAAGGACCCCGGAGTCCGAACAAGGTTGGGACAAAACAGCCCCCACTGCTACATCAGAAGCATCAGCCTCCACAACAAATGGCTGGTTGACATTAGGATGCTGTAACACAGGAGCCAAGGTAAAAGCCTTCTTGAGAGCATTGAGGGACTTCTGTGCCTCCTCGTTCCACGAAAACTGGCGCTTGTTGCTAGTTAAGGCAGTAAGAGGGGCTACTATATTAGAGAAGTGTCCAATAAAGCGTCGATAAAAGATTTTAAATCCCAAAAAGGACTGCAAAGCCTTCAACGTGGTTGGCACTGGCCAATCCAGCACAGCTTAGACTTTAGCTCGGCTCATTTTTACCCCCTGATTAGTGATATCATATCCAAGAAACTCCACTTCAGAGGCATGAAATATGCACTTCTCTAGTTTTGCATACAGCTGATTATCACGTAATCGCTGTAGCACTCCAGACACGTGTTTAATGTGAAGGTCACGAGAGGGGGAGTAGATCAAAATATCATCTAGATAGACAACTACAAAACGGTCAACCATGTCCCAGAAGACGTCATTGATAAAATGTTGAAACATGGTCGGAGGATTACATAGCCCGAATGGCATGACCAGATATTCAAAAAGGCTGTACCGGGTTTTAGATGCCTTTTCCCTTCGTCCCCCTGTTGGATTCTCACGAGATTATAGGCCCCCCTCAGATCCAATTTAGTGTAGATCACTGAAGAACCCAGTTGGTCCAACAGTACGGAAATCAGCAGTATGGGATATTGGTTCCGTATTGTAACTGCGATGAGATCCCGATAATCTATACAGGTTCTTAGTTCTCCTTACTTTTTGGGAACAAAAAATAACGGAGAGGCAGCAGGTGAGCGGGAAGGACGAATAAATCCAGAGGCTAATGCCTTATCCAAATATTCCTTTTAACACCTCATCCTCCTTCCTTGTGAGGGAGTAAATTTATTCCTGTGGGAATTTTAGCACCTTCCTTAAGGTCTTTTGAACAGTCATATGACCAGTGAGGAGGAAGCTTCTCAGCCTCACCCTTGTCGAATACATCTCTGAATTCGGTGTATTCCAGAGGCAGGGCAGTCGAAAGCACCCCACCAACCACAGGGGCTGAATCCAGGAGGCCTTGGCATGGTCTGTTTAACGTGTGTCTTACTGGTACACCATGGTCTTGGGAAGATAGCTCAGTGGCAACGTGCTTGCCTTGGAAGCAAAACGACAAGTAGCAACAGAGGTTTGATCCCCGGGTCCACGCTTAGAAACCTCTGGGTATTAAGTGTGTTATAAATAACCTATCATATCATGAGACAAGCATTGTGGTGAGGAAAAGGATATCTGCCCAGTGACCCAGTTTATATGAGGGTTATGGACTCTAAGGCAAGGCAAGCCTAGAATGAGTCGAAACTGAGGCGTGGTAATGACGTCAAACATTAGAACCTCAATATGAGAGCCATCAATACTTAGGGTCAAGGGCACTGTGGACTCGGTTACCAAACCTGAAAGAAGCGTGATACCGTCAACAGCATTGACTACTTTTGGGTGTTCTTTTGGAAGGAGCGGAATATCCCAGTCCTGGACATACTGCGCATCAATGTAGTTCCCAGTTTCTCCTGAATCCAACACAGCCTCGGCAAACCAAGGCTGTCCCTCAGGACAAACAAGGGTGACGCTAATCGTGAACGGGACAGAGAGGCTGGAGCCCTGGAGAAAACTGCTCAGCATAGGGGCTCCCTCTATTGCCGGGCCTTGGCGTTTCCCGATTTCTCTGGCTTTTTGGGACAAGAGTGTAAAAAATGACCAGAAGACCCACAGTAAAAACAGATTGTTCTTCTTATGGTTTTCTCTTTCGTCACTGGACAATGGTCCCCTAACAGCCCCTATCTGCATAGGTTCTCCGTTACCTGAGACAGAACTCGAAATGTTAATTGGCACAGGGGCTGGATGCCTCTTCTCCCCCTTCCTCTCAGCCTTTTGAGCGTCAATTTGGAGAACCAAATCTAGGAAATCAGGGAAGGAGGCTGGGACCACAGGTACAGTAGCTATGGTGTCCTTGAGGGAGTCTGATAACCCCTTATAAAACAAGGCTGCCTTTTTCTTATCTGGCCAACTGGTTTCAGCAACAAGCTGGTTGAATTTGGCGAGGTACGTCAGTAGGGGGGGTCTCTCCTTGCTGCAAATTGAGTAGCTCCAGATCCGTAGCTTGGGACTTGTATCGAGTGTCAAAAGCCTCTAAAAACAGTCATAGCCTCTATGATGGCATTGCAGTCAAACAACAAGTGGCTGCCTTGTTCCAAAAGAGTATTGGCCCATGTTGCAGCCGTACCACCCAGATTCGATAATACAAAAGCCGCCTTTGTGGTTGAATCTGGAAAGGATGTTGGCCGACACAGAAAATGCAGTCTGCATTGGTTTATGAATGTTCTGAAGGCTTTGGGATTGCCTAAAAAACGTTCAGGTGGGGCCAAAGGAAACTGTGCTGCCATATACACAGGTACTGTATCTGGTCTAGGTTGGGCTCCGGCTATACCCGAGCCAGAGGCCTTGGCAAGAGGTTGTGGCTCTGCAACACCCCCCCTCAGACCTGCCTGCATATCATCAATGTGGAGATGTGTGGAGTCATGTGCTGCCTGCATGTCAGCACGTAAATCAGCCACCAACTGGACAAGAGCAGCCATGGGATCAGCAGATGTGTCCATAATAGGCTTCTGATTCTGTCAGGGAACTGGTCCTTTCAACAATGATGGTAACCTGAACCCGTTGTGCAGCAGGCAAGTTCTTCCCACCAATGTAACACTCAGTGGTACAAATGGACAGACTGAGCGTTCAATTGGTTGAAAGATGGCTGGACATACTGGAAACCCGATGGCTGCAAAGAAAACACGTGATTAACACAAATGTAAAGCAATGGTACAGGTTTCATAAACAATAACCTTGGTAACTGACCTGACAACAAACAAGGTTTTCGTATGGCATGTATAACATAAATTAGGCAGCACTACAGGATAGTAACTCTGAAGATACCAAAATAAGATCACTATTAGGCAGGCGAAACAATGGTAACACTGGCAGATAGTATAATAAATGGCAGTTTCTTCTTACCAGCGTGACCAGCTAGCTGATGTGATGACAGGAGAGAGTCTGCCGTTGATGACAACAAATCCAGTGAGTCTGTGAGAAGAAGGAAGTCCATTTTACACCGCCAAAACGAGGACGCCTAAAGTCCCACTTGTGCTATAGGCAGTCTCAAGATCAGCACAACAACACCGTCTCCCCGCCGGCACGTGGGCGCCTAAAAGTGTTCCCAGCAGTAGGTAGTAGTACTTGATAAGAACGGATCTGTAGTGCGTATGTAGATATGGACTGTCCGTGAAAACTAGCAATCTGTAGCCGAATCCGAATTAACACCAAAAGCAACGTAGACAGAATCACAGGGCGGAGAGAAGCCAATAGCAATCTGTGGTCATAACAGGTAAGTCGAGCAGAATCAGGGGCAAGGCAAATGAAGGTCCATAAGAAAGGCAAGGGTCAAGAAACGTAGGAATCCAAAAGCTGCAAAAACACGACTGTTGAGTCCGAGAACAAACAATCAGAAGCGCAGAGCTGGAAAACAGGCGGGCTATATTGCGGCTTCCTTGCAACGCAGTGAACACGTGACCGCACAAAGGGGAAACACGTTAATGAAGCGCATCACGTCCCAACGTCACCATGGCAGCCCCCAATGCGCTTGGAATGATGCTTTGTGTTTGTGGATGGCCGTATGATCAAGCCTTGGCATGCCGACTCGTTTGCTTTTGGAGCCGGAAGCAGCTGTAGTAACTTGCAAGCTGGTAGGTTTACAGGACCGTGGTGCCGATTGCCCTTTTCTAACACAGCGGCACCTGATTACCTCTGTCCATCAGTTTGATTGATCTTCGAAGAACCATCAATAAAGTGAATCTCCCCAGCTGCTAGAGCATTTTCCTTCACCCTTGGGATATCATCATAGAATTCCTCATAATTCAAGCAATCATGTACCTGCTCGTCCTCTGCCAGTGGTTCAGCTACAAATGTAGCAGGGTTCACCGTTTTACTTCTAACTATTTAATCACTGGATTCGATATAACCACCTCATAAGCAGAAGCTCTTTGAGATGTCAGTGTACCTTTAGGTTTTTCTAAAACAGCAAACAAAGCATGTTCAACAAATAACTTCATGGAACACCCCATTACAATGCTGACAGACTTCTCAATAGTGAACGTAGCTACAGCCAAAGATTGTTCGCAAGGGAAGTCACCCCCTCATTGCTGGGTCCAAAATCCCACTGTAATATGCTAGAGGCTTATACCCCAACGTAGTTCTCTGGTTAAGCACTGCTGTCATGACTGTTCCATTTGTGTGCGAGAATAAAAAGAACTACTCAGAATACTTGGCAATCCCTAAAACAGGAGCTGTTCAAATTGCATTTTTTAACTCATCAAACCCCTCCTCTATTTCCTCAGTCCATACAATCTGTTTCAGATTTACCTGTGCTTTTTCAGGGCCTGCCGCAAGGGTCTTGTGTACGAACTATAATCAAATACCCATGCTCTGACATAATTGGATAATCCCAAAAATTGGTGCATTTGCTTTATCTTGTGCGGTTTTGAGGTTTTCAAAATTGTCTCAGCCCTTTCAGGTGTAACATTCTTTCCTTCAAGGGAGATTAACTGACCTATGTAAAACACTTCTTCTTGGCAACAATGCAATTTCTCTTTGTCCACTTTATATCCCTTCTCTGCCAGGATAACAATGAGCTGAACTGGGTCACGTCTGCACTCTTCTTCTGATGTGCTGCAGACCAAAATATCATCTACGTATTGCAGCACGACACTTGGCAAAACAATATTCCTTAAGTCCATCTGTAGGACTCTATTGAAAATCGATAGAGACTCACAATACCCTTGGGCAATCTTGTGCTTTTCAGCTTAGTCTGACGGAACGTAAATGACGTCAGATCCTGAGAATCTTTATGCAATGGGATTGAGAAAAACACATTTTTTCAAGTCAATCACAGTGAAATATCACGCCTCAACAGGGATACTACATAAGATTGTCGCTGGGTTAGGAACTAGAGTAAATTCGGCCTCTACAATCTGGTTAGTCAGCCTCATATCTTGAATTAAACGACACAACCCACCCCTTAGATTTTTTTATAGGCTACTCTGCGGTATTGCATGGTTGACTCTGACATCATTAAAATGCCCTAATCCATCATGCAGATATTGTCTTAAAAATACCCCTGTCTGCCTCTCGAGACATGGGATACTGCCTATCCCGAGGTAAAATTGCTCCTGGCTTCAGTTTAATCTTGACTTCTCCAACTCCCTTTAATAGGTCTATGTCATAGGGGACCGTAGTTCATAAAGAAACTGGCACTTTCGCCATATCCTCATTAAAAATGCGGGACACTGTCGCATTATCATCATTTTCTGTGGAACCTCGCACCTTTCTGCCCTAACCTAATATGTAATTCTCATCTCGAATACCACTTCGTCATCCGATGGGTCATCTCTAAATATGTCCTCATCAGTGATATCAGTCAATCTGTACCCCTTTCCAATAGCAATCACTATGCTCCATGATCTGGCGTCATCATCAAATCCTACGAGCATGGCCAATTCCCCTGGCTCTACAGCTGCTTGCAACGGTATTCTCATAGTCTTGCCCACTATACCAGGCAGCCACGTTAACAAAATATGTACCCCGTAGTGAAAGAATTCTGGTTCTAACGACATCCTTCGTATGGCTATTTGCCCTGTAAATGCCATGATAAATTCACCCACGTTTAAATAATGTATTCCTGGCGTTGAACAAACTATGCCTTCATCAGTGAAAGAAATCGTCATGTTTAGTTTTATCATTAAATCTTGGCCCAGTATATTAACCAGTGTCTGCCGTGAATACAACAATGAAACAGACATATCACATTCTCCTATAGAGACTGGCAATTTCTCAGTGAAAGGAACACTACTTGTAGCTCCCGAGAACCCCTGAGCATTCAAGGCATTACCCGATAATGAATATTTTCCCTCTCGTATACATGAACGAGTTGCACCCGTGTCTTCTAAAAAAGAAAAGTAACAAACCCTCGGTTCCTCTTGAGGATTGGGAGTCACAGAGAGTACGGAACACATCAGGTCAACCGGTGAGCTGTCCTATTTTGGGTACATACCTATTCCTGTGCCTGTGAAAGGATTCCCACCCTCAACAGTGACACCCCCTATTCTAGGAGTCAATAACTGTCCTGCGTTTGCGCTCTGCTGTATCTGCATGGGTGCATGCTGCGACTGCCCTTGTGGCAGATTCAATGGTGCTTGCTGTGGTTGCAAAGCCTGTTGCATTCTCAGCGCTTGTGCTTGATACACTGTCTGATCTTGGGCAAACCCGTCCCTACTTTGTGGGCTGTATGCTGGCGGATAAGCAGTCCCCTCTCTTGAGAACTGTCCATTGTGTACATACCCCAGACTCCCACATGTTCGCAAGATATGTCCTGCCATTCCACATGTCCAACATACAGGAGGGAGTCTTCTAACTTGCCCTCCCTGAATGCCTTTATTATCATTTTGCATAGTCTGAAACCCACCTTGGTTACTGTAGCTTCCCCTACCTCTTGGTACGAATCCATTCCCTCCTTGATCAAACTGCTATTGGTTATTCACCTGTGGCATGCCTACTGCTTGCTGTGATCCTGGCCCTTCTCCACTAGTTAACATTGCCCCTTCTATAGCATTCTTCTGTACTAGCTTAGCCCCCTCAATCTTCCTAGCATCATCTCTTTTGATTTTTCTCTTTCAACAGTCTGCAATGATTCGCAATGGTCAGCTGTATTTCTGGCCATGATTTTGTCTCCATATCCACCAGCTTCTTGAGCTGTCCCTGTACCTTGTCTGATAGCCCCTGACATATTATTTGATAGAATACAAGTATACATTTTCCCCATGTCTCCCGCGTTTCCAAAGACCACTGCTCTTGAACATTCTGAATATAAATAAGTGGGTCTTCCCCTTCTTGCATCTTACATGCCATTATATCCCCCATATCCGATGTATCAGGATATTGTACTCGAAGCACTTTCCAGACTACCACTCTACAATTTTTAAATGGCGCTCCTTTGTGTGCTGTGTTCTGTGCAGTGACACTCATGTATCCTGCTCTCAACCAAATGTCATCAGCCCTCTCCCCAAGGATAGCTGCTAGAAGACCCTTAATGTCCCCTATGGCTAGCGTATTTCCTCCTGTCATTTTCTCTAATTCATAGATCCATTTTCCGGCACCTGACGTCAGACTCAAACGTATATACTGTGGTCTAGCCCCTCCTTTCTCTAACAAGAGGAACTGCGAAATCCCAGAATTGCACTTGTCTCCCATTGTCTGCCTGTCCATAGCAGGGACAATGGTTCCACACTGTCTTCTTCCTGGCAATGACCTTAACCTGCTCACATAGGGTGGCGAGGCCCTCTCTCACTAAGAGTTCACCTTTTAGGTTGATCTGGCTGTGGCAGGGGCTCTGGCATACTCGATTTAGGTAGGTATAGATCCGACCATCTCACTTCCTTATCTGTCAGAGAACACCCCTCGGGACCACATCCCTCGGGACCACATCCACTAGCATCCTCCTCCCCACAGAAGGGTTCTCTTTCTTTGCTGACATGTCTTGTCCCCAGCTAGTGTGGCTATCATCTTTCTCGTCTCTGCTTAACATTATTTTGTGCAAAGACAAGGCTCTATGCTTGAGGCTGAACAGACCCCTCTCTTTGCCTCGTGACTGAGTACCTTCAAATTGATCGCATTTCCCTTTATTTCTCAATATACCTTTAGTCCTCATCTCCGGATAAGCCTTCTTGATTCTGTCTCCAATAGCTCCCATCTCAAAATTATCTTCTAAATGTACTCTAGAGGGTCCTGGCATTGGTGGGTCTTGTGTCGGGAAGAACTCCTCTATGTCCTCCCATGCCACTAGTGGATTAGGTTCCATTAACTCTTTCTCCATGCGATCAATGTTGCGTGCCCTTTGCCTTCTCTTTCGTTCCATTTCTTCATCTCTCTCTTCGTTTCTTTGCTTCCTACATAACCCTTTCCTCTTCCTGTCTTTTCACCTCTCTTCTCTCGTTTGCTCTACGCAGTTCTTCATCTATACATATTGGCATTCTTTTATCTCTTAATTTCTGTTCGTCCTCTTCTTCTCTTTTATAGCTTGTCTCGTTCTTTGATTGCTTTTTGTCTTTTGTCATACTCAGGGCTTTAAGTGGGCCGGGGCCTGCCGGGGCCCACTAATCTCCCCTGGCAGCCCCGGCCACTACACGAAAAGGCATTTTTTTCTACAGCCTGAAGCTCTCGCTCGTGTGCGAGAGCTTCAGGCTTCAGAAAAAATGCCTTTCAGCCATAATGGTGGCGCCGCACCTACGAGGCATCCCTTTAATCCAGTGATGCACGTGGGCCGGCGCCACCATTATGGAGAAAACGTGAGGCCGCTGAAAGCAGAGGCCTTGCTTTCTAAATACTGAAACTCCCGCGGATTCGCGTGAGTTTCAGTCTTTAGGAAAAATGCCTCTGCTTTCAGTGGCCTCACCCTTTCAGCCTTGATGGTGACGCTGCCCCTCCCCAGCTGGCGAGGGGCAGCGCCACCATTAAGGCTGAATAGGAGAGGCGTTGTCCCCTGCCAGGCAAGCCTATAGAATAGAAATGCAGAGATCAGCACCCTGTCCCCCAAAGGGGAGAGGGTGCTAATCTCTACAAAAGGCTGCCTGGCAGGGGTGCCAGTAGCCCATTGAGCCGGGGCTCGTCAAGGGGGCGTGGCCTAAGGGGCCTTCAAGGCCCCTGCTGTTAGGCCACGCCCCCTCGATGAGCCCCGGCTCGATTTGTAGTGCCACTTAAGGCACTGGTCATACTTTCTCTGCTCTTTCCTTCTTCCTCAACTGTTCATCTTGATACAGTTGTTCATGCCTCTGTCTATATTTTCTTTTAGCCTCATCTTCTTTCAATCGTTCCTCTCATTCTCTATCTTTTTTATCTTGTTTGTCCTGATCTTCCCTTTGCCTTACTTCCTCAATGCTCTTTCCAACAAGTTTGAGCAATATCTGACCGTCCATCCATTCGTTCTGTCTGAGCGCTATCTCGCCAGCTTTCTCTTTCTCTCCTTTCCATCTCTTTATTTCTCTTTCTATATCTAAAGACATACCTGGTCTTTCACTTCTATCTTTGTCCCGTGGGACTTTAGAGATCACATCTCTTTCTGGAATCTTTTCTGGACTCTCGTTGCTGCTACATGCAGGCGGCTTATATGTCGGATTACTGTACCCTGTTGCTGCCTTAAGTTCTCTTAAAGGATTTAATCTTTCATCTTTCATACCATCGCCATTTACTTCGGGCCTGGTATGGGGAGCAGAAGGCTCAACAACCCCCTCTTTACACTGGTTAAGCATCCAGTCTTCAGGAGGCGGGTCTTCCCTTTCCTCTGAGTACATCTTCCAAAGCTCTAAGCTAGCTAACCTCTTTTCTAGCTTTGTTCCTGTGTACGCTGCATGCAAGTATGTCATCATGTGTTGCAAAACTGCTTTCGACAATGATCCCCCCCTTGTGGCCATGGCATGAACATTTTATCTGCTGTGCCCTTAACCCATTCTGCACTATATTGCGTAAGCTTGGGTGCATGTTTTGACAACTGTTTGCACAAGTGTATAAGCGGAGTAACATCCTCCATCATGACTAGTCACAATCGACTGTCAATACTTACCGTTATTTTACACAGATAAATACTTTTCAGAAAAATAATACAATATGAGAGTGCACCAATTGTTGCAGCTTCAAACCTCTATGTTTCACTCTACTTCAATCTACCTATTCAATGAACACCATCGATCGGTCAACTAAATAAATAAATAATCAAATTTCGGCCTTTTATCACAATATATTACTTTTCATTCTCCAATATTTCATCATTTCTTTGCCACATACAATATACCGACAGACTGGCTGGCCCACATACACTTCCGCCTATGCTCCTCGTGGCTACTCCCACCCCTAATAATGACTCTGATCGGAGTGTGAGTTCTCTTTAACAGATCTATCTGTTTGTTTGCTAGGTATAACGTTTACAGATTTAAAACAACTCCTTCTAGACGTCCTTGACATAGGATACTGGGCCTATCATATTGATCGCTCTTCATCCATATACCTTAAACTATGACGCTCTTCGTCGTTTGAACCAAAACACCCCAAGCAACCGTCCGTTATTCTTTCTCTAATTCCACATTCCCCATTTTATACACATTATGGTTTGCCAGCTCTCTCAATCTACTCACCATTCGCCTTTCAGCTTCTGACCCTTGGGATCGTCTCCTCCTCAATCAGATGCTTCAGCCTTCGGTTCGCTCAACTGCCCGTAGAAACCAGAAGGGGAATTCTGTGAAAGAGGGACCCGTCCCACCTATCTCTTTAGCGACTTGCAGGTTTTTACTACTGGATGCTATCTACAGGTAGCTTCACGTTCCTCCAGCTATTTGGCAGAGGACATTCCATATTCCAAGACCCTTAAAAGCCTACTTGGTCAATGGGTGATGAACCATCATCTCTCTGCCACCACGTGAACCCGTGTACCCAACACAAGGCTCCTTAAAACAAGGTAGCAATACTTTGAGATAGATGGGGATGCAGAAAATACTCAAACATCAATAATCAGACTAACTCAGGAAGTTGGCAAAGTAAGTCTTTATTATTTGCAATGGTCTAAAACAGGGAGTATAACGAACACCAACGAACAAACGCTCGATCTTCTCACTCAGTAAATTTCATAAAAAACACAGCTTGCATAGTAAAGATTTGACATCATTGACGTCAATCTACATGGCAAACTACAAAAACCTACTGGGGAAAGTAATAGGCTTAGAGGGAACATCTAGGTATACTTTCCATCCTTTCAGGGAAACTAATTGGGTCTCTAACATCAGGTGGGCAACTAAGCCCTCCTATAGTGCAATTCACTATGAACGGCATCAAATACACAACGTCCCATTGGTTACACAAACTATAGGGCTCTCTGTTACGTGGCCATCTATAATAAGTTGGCTCCCTCGCACCCCTCTGTAATATTCCGCACATGCAAGCAGCATGCAGGCTGGTACCCAAGTGCTCGTAGGCTAGTCTTGACCATAGCTTCCCACCTAATTAGCCCGTCATCTATCACTACTCTTCCCGTATGTCAGTCAATTAGCCTTTGAATATAGCCTTGCAAATGTTCTCTGCGCCTAAGAATAAAAGGGAGTATAGGTATAGTTTGTCTCCCAGTTTCAGAGTTGCTCGTTCCACTGTCTATTTACGTCTGACCATGTGACTGGAGACCATGTTTCAGAGCTTTTTGCTGTATTAAAATACTATTAAATGCTGAACCTCTACGTCTTCAGTATTCTTCCACCCCACCTCTGACATGAGTTTGTTCTTTTCACACGTTTTGTAGCTACTGCATGAACATCCAGGCCCACGGTGGCCTTGACTTTTTGGTGCTGGACCAGCCACGCCTTTCTTGAATTCACCTCCGTCATTAAAGTGTTTTCCAACTGCACCACACTGAAAAAGCCTTTCTATGCAAAGGGTCCAGACTCTGCTAAAGTGCGTTGTGGAACATCCATATTCCATACATTCCTATGAGCATACATTGGCGCATCGCCGCAGTCTATTCACTACAGCAAAAAACCCCAGCAAAGAACTTCACAAAATCATCGCCGAATTCACCAAACCATGCATCACCACCCTCTTGACCACCTCACAAACACTGTGCGACTCACTCTCTCTCCACTTTTACAACACAGCTCTCGATAGAACAAATACTCTAACCAACAAACTAGCTCTCCTACACCCTCCAGGCAATCCACCCTCCATACCGGCCATCCCACCGCATGCGACCACTACCCAACCAACATTCGACTCCTTCAGCCCAATATCAACTGACCAATTTCTCAAACTTCTCTCTGCCCGCAAACCATCCGGCTCTCTGCTGGACACTTGCCCAGCCACAACCTTCAAAGAAATGTTTGCATCTACCTGCGCAGGAGAACACGCAAGAACGACTCCCTTTCCTCAGGAATCTTTCCCGACACATTCAAAACGGTTCATGTCAAACCTCTTATTAAAAAAGCTTCCCCCGACCCTCTCGAGCCCAAAAACTACCGCCCCATCTCAAACACCAGATTCCTAGCCAAACTCATTGACCGAACCACCTAATCACAACTAAATACCTTTGTCGAAGCCAACAATCTCCTAGACCCCGCTCAATCAGGTTTCAGAGCCCGACATGGAACCAAAACCACCCTAACATCAATCTGGGAAGACCTTAAAAACACAGCAGATTGTGCGGGATGCGCCACATTAATCCGTCTGCCCTCAAATGGATAGCATCCTTCCCCAACAATAGGAACCAAATAACCCTACTATCCACCTACTCCTCCCAAGCCCGACCAGTCGACACCGGAGTTCCACAAGGATCATGCCTATCAGCCCTCCTGTTTAACCTCTACATGGCCACCCTCGCAAGAATAATTCGCTTACACAACATCCTGTGCTACAACTACGCCGATGACACTCAACTAATTCTAAAACTCCTAAACTCAAAACCCAACTGCCGACCAGGTCACGCCTCCTGCCTCCGCGACATAGATCTCTGGATGACCACAAACTAAACCCCTCCAAAACTGAAATCATGGTATGTGGCAACACCGAACTTCTTCCACACCCACTACCCTGGCCATCGACCATGGGAAACTCACCGACACCCTCTAATTCAGTGAAAAACCTTGAATGCACCCTAGACTCTGACCTAATCCTCTCGCACCAAGTCAACAACGTCTCAAAGTCCTGCCACTACCACCTTAAAACTCTAAGGCGCATTTTTCCATACCTCTCATTTCCCAACAGACTCTCCGCTGTCCAATCAATTGTTATACCAAGACTGGATTATGCTAACCCCCTCTACCTTTGAGTGCACGCATACCAACTGAATAAACTACAAAGAGCACAAAACGCTGCAGCCAAACTGCTCCTAGCGCTTGACCCAAGAGACCACATCTCCCCAGCCCTCAAAACTCTGCACTGGCTTCCGGTTTCCCAAAGGGTGACCTTCAAAACCTTATGCATCTCGCACCGAGCACTGCATAAAACCGGACCTCAATATCTTCAAGACAAACTAAAGCCCTATCACCCGGCTTGTACCCTAAGATCAAGCTCAGCCTCCTAGTCATACCAAAAACAAACTCAGTCAGGTTAGGTGGATCATCATTCTCTGCCTTGGCCCCCACTCTGTGGAACGCACTCCCACCCCAAATCCGACTCACAGAGGACCTCATGTCTTTCCGCAAACTACTGAAAACATGGCTCTTCCCCTAAAACCGACCTGTGACTCAAACTAGGATAACAGCAACTCAATGACATTAGCCCTAATGCTAGATCTTAAATAACAATCCAGCATCATGATCCTAGCAGGAAATCGTAAACAATAACCGCTAAGGTAAACTAAAAAGAACAAACAAAAAGAACAAACAAAATAGAATGAAAAAGGATCATAGCAGTGATGAGGATAAAAAAGAATTAGTAGTACGAGAGCAGCAAAGTGGTTGAAATTAATGAAATGGATGAAATAAATGTAATGGACGAGAGGAACAAAATGGACAAGAAGAATAAAGTGGAGAGGATGGAAAGATGAATACATGATATGGATGAGTGCACAGAATACACTGAACTGATACAGTGCATGAAGCAGATATATGAGATCAAAGTGGACGAGAGGAATAAAGTGGATAACAACAATTCAAGTAGCCCAAACTTCTAGATAATAAATAACAATAAAATGAAATAAATGTAAAAAGAAAAAAGAAGATCAAAGTGGACGAGAGGAATAAAGTGGATAGCAGCAATTCAACTAGCCCAAACTTCTAGATCATAAATAACAATAACATAAATAACTTTCCAACATCAAGATTCCAAGCGAGAAATCAAAAACGAATAACCTCTAATGTAAACTAAAAAGGACAAACAAAATAGAATGAGTAAAGTCGAACAAATCAGTGAAGAGGATAAAAAATATAAGTTGTATGAAAGCAGTAAAGTGGCTGAAATCAATTAAATCTGATAAAATTAATGTAATGGACGAGAGGAAGAAAATGGACAAGAAGAATAAAGTGGAGAGGATGGAAAGATGAATACATGATACGGATGAGTGCACAGAATACACTGAACTGATAGAGTGCATGA
Organism: Ambystoma mexicanum; assembly: GCF_040938575.1. NCBI lineage: Eukaryota > Metazoa > Chordata > Amphibia > Caudata > Ambystomatidae > Ambystoma > Ambystoma mexicanum. The sequence continues at coordinate 747,119,571 of NC_090928.1, forward strand.
AGCAGATATATGGCATGGAAGGCAAAGTGCATGGTACAAATGGAACAAACTGACTAGACGATTCAAGTGCATGTAACGGGTGTAGTTCACGGAGCGAGTGCGTGCGACAAGGGACATGAGTTGGACCGATAATGCATGATGAATGGATGAAGTGACTTGAGCAGATGAAGTCGGTAGAGCAGATGAAGGTCGGTGGAGAGGATGAAGTGCGTATAGCGGATGAGAGCGTATTGCGGATAAGCGTAAAGCAGATGAGAGCACAGAATGCATGAGAGCTGGAGCAGTTGAGAGCGTGGAGCGGATGTAGGCTGTGGAGTAGATGATAGCATTGGTCAGGCGTATGGTGTTGAACAGATATAGGGTGTTGAACGGATGTATGATATGGGGGGTTTTGAGCAGATCTAGGGTGTTGAGTAGGAGTAGGGGTGTGGAGTGGAAGTAAGGTGTGGAGCAAATGTAGTGCCTGGAACGGGTGTAGAGTGTGGAGCAGGTGCGAACGAGTGTAGAATGTGTAATGGGTCTAGAGCGTGTAGTGGATCTAGAGTGTGAAGTGGGCGTAGAGTGTGGAGCGGGCGCAGAGTGTGGAGCGGGCATAGAGTGGAGCGAGCGGGTGATGTATGTGTTGGAACGGGTGATATATGTGTCGGAACGGGTGATGTATGTGACGGAACGGATGATTTAGGTAGAAGGAATGGATGATGTAGGTAGAAGGAAGGGGTCAAGTATGTTGAATGGAACGGATGTAGAGTGTGGAGCGGCTGTAGAGTATGGAGCGGACGGGCGATGTATGTGGAATGACCGGGTGTTGTATGGGTGATGTATATGTCAGAATGGATGATGTATGTGACAGAACAGGTGATGTATGCGACGGAAGGGGTGATGTAGATGGTAGGAACGGGTCAAGTATGCTGAATGGAACGGATGCAGAGTGTGGAGCGTGTGTAGAGTATGGAATGATCGGGTGATGTATGTGGAAGGAACGGGTCACGTATGTGAATGGAACAGATGACGTATGTGGATGGAACGGGTGAAATGGATGGAGCAAGTCAAGTATGTGGGAGAAATGAAGTACAGGGTTTGAACGGATAAACTGAGTAGTACGGATGAACTGAGTAGTACGGATGAACCGAGTGGAACGGATGAACCGGGTGGAACCGATGAACTGGGTGGAACCGATGAACCGGATGGGGCGGATGAACTGGGTGGGGTGGATGAACTGGGTGGGGTGGATGAACTGGGTGGGGCAGATGAACTGAGTAGGGCGGATGAAGTGGGTGGGGCGGATGAACTGGGTGGGGCGGATGAACTGGGTGCAGTATGTGGAATGGGTGCAGTATGTGGAACGGGTGCAGTACGTGGAACAGGTGAAGTATATGGATGGATCGGGCAAAATGAGTAGGTAGAATCAGTGGAAGTGGGTGAATGGATTAGCGAAGAATGTGGAAGGATCGGGTGAAGCAGGAAGATGGAACAGAGAAAGTGTATGGATGGAACGGGTTAAATGTAGAGATGGAACGTGTGAAGTATGTGGATGGAACGAGTGGTGAAGTATGTGGATGCAACGGGTGGTGAAATATGTAAATGGGTGGAACGGATGAAGTATGGAAGGAACAGGTGAATTGTGTGGAAGGAACGAAGAAAATGGGTGAAAGAACAGGTGAAGTATGCAGAAGGAACGGTTGAAATAGGTAGATGGAACAGTGAAAGTAGGTGTATGGAACGGGTGTAGTGTATGGATGGAACGGATGAGGTAGATTGATGGAACGATATGTAGTGCATAAAACAACCAAAATACTTAGAATAGCTGGAGTGCATAAGAATGGTTGGAGTGCAGAAGAATGGTTGGAGTGCATAGAATGGTTGGAGCGCATAGAATGGTTGGAACGCATAGAATGGTTCGAGCGCATAGAATGGTTCGAGCGCACAGAATGGTTTGAGCGCATAGAGTGGTTGGAGTGTATGAAACAGCTGGAGTGCATGGAACGGTTGGAGTGCATGGAACGGCTGGAATGCTTGGAACTACTGGAGCGTGCTCGGTCTCAAGATATATCACATCTCCACGCTTACTCTCTCCTTTACACCACCACTCATCTAGAACACAGCGATAATATGACACCATTCAGTATAGCTGTTCTCATACCATCACTTGCCTCATACTCCCCATCATCCTATCTAACCACAGCTGGTTACACCCCCCTCAGCCTAAGCGTTCTCCTCAGGCCTAACACAGCCAGAACCGGTCTGGATAACAACCTGCCAGAACAAACACATACTCTTGATCTCCCAACCACCGCACCTACCGCTAGAAAGCAGCTATCACAGGAATGGAATACCGCTGCACACATATTCGGTGCTCACACGCACCTTATGCCTCTGTCTCTCTCTACTGACTTGAACTTCGGTTCCAGAGGGCGTTCAACCTACCAGCGCCTTGAGATCATACCAATGGTACATAAGGTGCTATATAAATGCAAAATAACATAAGATAGCCAGCCTTAAGAATACTTTGCTTGCATTACTGCATCTGTAAAATGACTTGGTATTTTCTTCATTATTTCTGTAGCATGAGCATCTTCATCTCGAGCCCGAAATGTTGCTCATATTTAACACCTTCTCTTTAGATCCTCTAGAATGTCTACATTCTTCAGCCTCTTGCCTCTTTTCTAGATGTGTCAGCTCTTCTTTGTATGACGCCACCAGTCTTCTCTTTTGCTCTTTTCCACACTTCTTCTGGAATTTAGTTCAAATGGTCATCAGATTTTCGTGAATGCATATTTTTTAATTATTTTTATTAGTGTAATTAGTTTATTACAAACTTTTCACTATTTTATTCCATATTAGAGAAAAAAGCCAACTTTTCTCATATCCTCTCTAATCATCATCATTACCATTGTCTGTAATAAACAACTTAATTTAACTCTTTCCAACCTCCTCCCTCAATTTTCTCAGAGCAGCCTCCTAATATTTTACAGTCGCAAAATGAATTCTCTTATTTTGGCACCCATGTATAAGTTCCCACCATTTCTTAGCATCCAGTCCTCCTAAGTCTGCAATTTGGTCATATAGGTGGATAGTCCTCAGATCTTTCAATTTCGGGCAGATTAACATCAAGTTTCTTAGCGATTTGCTATTCAATTTGGAGAGTGAGCACTCTATGCAACCCTGGTGTCTCCCGTATCTTTGCAGAGTGGTTTTATTATGCAGAGCATTAGTCCCAAGGCATCCATCCATGCTTTTCTGTCTTTTGACAAGCTTAACTGGATGCCCAGATACTTAATTTCCTTTGCTGGTTCCAGTTGGTTTCCATCCAACCGCCAACTTTCTCTTTGATTCCTCTCCGTCTTATAAATCGGCTACAACCATAATTTCTGATTTTGCAGCATTTATTTTCAAGTCTTTGTTAGTCATATATTTCACAAGCTGGTTCAGGGACCTCTGCAAGCCAATCTTGGTCTGATCCAGAAGGATCAGATCATCGGCGTACAATAGTCTGCCTACTTCAGTGGCGTTTATTTTTGGCAGTAATGAATGCTTGTTATCTAGTATCGGTTTCATATCTTCTATGGAGAAGCTAAACAGGGTAGCCGCTAATGGGCATCCCTGTTTTAGCCCTCTTTTAGTCTCGATTTTATTTTTATAGATTTCCACGATAGCTATATAGATTCTCTGCTTATTATTTGATGCCCTTTTTTTCAATAGACCCAGTAGGAATAAGTTAAGGGTGCAACCCATCTCTTTCACAAATACTGACTGCCGAGTGTCATAGGATTTGGTTTCCTTGATCCATCTCTTCAAATGTTCTAGAAGCAGTGTAGCAAAACATTTTCCTATGCAGACGAGCTGCGCGATTGGCGGGTAATTTGTTGGTTGCATCCAATGCCCTTTTTTAAAAATGGGGGCCACAATCGCTGCTTTCTACGATTCCGGTACTCTGCCCATTTTCACTATTCTTTTGAATAGTATCCTGCAGAATTCCAACCATGGTTCTGGATTTGCTTCCAATACTGCGTTTGAGAGCCTGTCGGGTCCAGGTGCTTGTGATGCACTTGCTTTTTTAATTAAGCTCTCAATGTCCTCTCGGTTAATTTCCGGATTCCAGGACTCTAATGCATTATGATCTCCACCACTTAACTCCTGGTTGTTCTTTCCATCATCAAATAACTTTTTGAAATGATCTATCCAAATGCTCTCGGCAAGTAGATTTAGGAGGCATGGATCTTTAACACCCCTTCTTTCATTTATGAAATGAATTGCCATAGGTTTCTACTGTTTGAGTTACCCAGTGCTCTGAGCATACATTCTGCATCTCTTTTTAGAAGTATTGTTTTATGAGAGTTTTGCCAGTTCTTATATCGCTGTTTTCTTTTACGTACCAGCTCCTTTTTCTTTAGATGTTTTGATATTTTTAGGAGCCACAGGTCTTTTTTCAGCTGCTTCTTTTGTTTGACCACTTCAGTGTAGTATATATGGGTCACTTTAAATTTCAGCTTCAGAGACTGATGTGGGCTTTCTTTAAACCCCATTAACATCCGATTATACTCCACTGAATTTGTCTCTCGAAATTGCCACTCTTCCAAGTCCTTTGTTAGTATTTTTTGGTTTTATCTGCAATCTAATTCGACCGGCCTCTAGTTCCAGCCCCTCAGCCCAACAAGTCTTTGGATCTTTTTCCCTTTCCAACATCATGGCAGTGACAGGATCATGATCACTATGAGGGTTAGTTTTCACTTTTAATCGTAGGATACTTGGTAACAGGTTTTCTGAGGTAAAAATATAGTCTAACGTAGCTTTCTTAGAACCATTGGACCAAGCTGGAGCCACCGGCATTTCTTCTTTGATGTTACCATTGAGTCTGTGTATGCCCCTCTGCTTCGTTTCTTCCATCCAGACTTTCCCCCAGAGACTTTTTGTCTTTGTGGCTGGTTTTGGACTCTGAATTTTTCCAATCTTCTTTGAAACAATTTGCATTAAGGTCCCCACAGATCACTATCTAAATGTAGCGATGTTTCTCTGATTGCTGATCAATCCAGCAATTACCAGATCAAAAAAGATATCTCCCTCCGCATAGGGTTCCAGTATACGTTCAGTAAGCGTAGGAGATCCCAATTGGGGTCCAGCGTGACAATTTTATTATTGTTATCTGGATATATGGGTTTGGGTTTATGGCTTCAAAAACAGTCATGTCTGTCCCACTTTTTAGCATTGTCAATAGTCCAGAGGAAGGTCTTCCGCACAGTTCCCCCTTTCGCAGGCTTAAGTAGCACTGTATACCCGTCTAACAAAGGAGGCTCTTTCAGCCATGATTCTTGGATACATATAAATTTCCAAGTTAGTCATAGGTTGTTGTTTTTCATTAAGAAGATGCTGAAAACCCCGGCTCCCTATCTTCCAACTTGTGCAGGTTGAGGGCTTTGCATCCTGGTCTCAGGTTTTCAATGCTAATGCTCGTGCCACCCAACTCCATAAGGCTGGATCTTCCGAAGTTGTTGGGTTCTATCCAGTTTGTGAATCTGGTGGAGTTCTGCCCTTGATAGTGATCCAAATCTTATTTAGGAAATCTTTTTCTTTGTATGATGTTTGGTAATGTTTATTATCATAGCTGCTGCTTAATTTAGCATCCAAGTGATGTATTGAAGCTTTATCCAGTTGCGGTACTCTCACAACCTTAGCGCACAATGGTGACAGTTCAGGGGTATTGGCTTTATGTGGGTTCAACCTTATAGCCTGGTTTCCATGTTTAGCTTCACTGTTCTTGATGTCAAATCCCAAAGATCGAAAGTCGTCACCTGCTTCAATCATTATAGTAGCCAAGGTAGCAGAATTTAGTATCAGCATCACAGGGTCATTTATGTTTTCATCCGGGAACCTCAGGATCTTTATGTCTTCTGACCGTATCACTCAGTCGTGGGATGTATTGCAATAACTTCATGATAATTTACCTGTTTAATATGAGTCCATCTTTTGCTCTCAAAATTCTCCAGAATTATCGCGGTATTCGGATCCCAGCTAACCATTTTCTTATCACGAACTTGATTTTTTGCATTCCATCGTGAATTTCGATCAAAAGAAATTTGTGCCTGCTCTTGCGGGTTTATTTCTTTTTTGTCCGACGCCTGGCTTTGATTTTATGAGAAGGGACTTCATTATGGATTCCTGTGAACAAAATATTAGCAGGAGTTTTAGATGTAGGCTTACATTTGTGCCTCTTTTCACTCAAGGTCATAAAGTGCATTTTATCATCTTTCGTCGATGGAGGAGACAGACATACTTCTCTTTCTTCTTGTTTGGTGAAGCCATGAATCCTCCTGTCAGGTTCAGGGCGTTCAGTTTGTTCTTCCTCTCCGTATACTGATAGGTCAAGTAATTTCAGAATGCTTTCGTCAATCTCGCTGACCTCCTCTTCTGATATGTTTGGATTCTTAGACAGGCTTTATTCCAATGTCTTTTTGGTTTTATTTTTGTTCATGAGTTTCACTACAACTTGAACTGGGCAAGTTTTTTTAATAGCCATTGGTAAAGTAATTTTTCTGAGAAAGCTGCTGGACCCACAATTCCTCTTTATGTCCTGTGTTCTCATATTTTTTGTCTTACAAATATGTTTACCTCCACAGGTTTTATTGGTTTTCTCTTCTTTCTTCTTTTGTTCAAAGATGGAAAACTGATTGCTCAGACTCATGGCCTTCTCAGGTATTGATTTCGGACGGATCAGATGACAAACTTCCAAGGGGGTTTGGGGGGCTACCTCTTCATGGTTCGAAACGCTACCAGAGGTTTGGACTTGGGCCAGTGTTCATCTTGCTTAACTATTGGAGGGAACGTTTCTCAGATCATTGTCCGCCTGTGCAAGATTTTGTATTGGACGATATCTTTCCTGGAGCGATGTTGGACCAGTCTGTCGACTGCTTTCCTTTGTACCGGCCCCGTTTTCAGGCAATTTTGATTGAACTGAAGCAGCCTCGTTTGGATGGTTTTGGAATGGGAGGCAATTTCCCTTAACCCCTCTAAAAATATACGCTTGTCAGATTTCACATTTTGCAGGAGGTCAATCAGGGATGTAAGGATAATTTCTTCAATTTCTTTCTCTCTGCCTCTCTTTTCTGGGAGTGCCTCCATGACAGATTCAACGTATACCATCTTGGTGTGCATAAATGATAAGAGAGTAGTCGGGTCTCTATAATTTTCGCTCAGGTTTTTGTACAATTTAAGGAAAGGAGCCAAAGTTAGCATCACTGCGGAAGTAATAGATTCTGGCATCTCTTTCATCCACAGTGGTTTGGGGGAATCTCGTTACAAGTTTCTGACCCTGGTGTTACATCTCTAGATAGAGGACTGTCTGGGGTTTCACCTCTTGGCTTGTTCCCATCTAAGACGTTCTGTCTCTAATGAGTTTTCGTAGTTTGTAGGTTTTCTTGGGACTGACGTAAAAGCCATAACAGCACCTTTCTTGAGTTTGTGCGGTTCCTTTCTATGCGAAACTGCTTTAATTAATGAGAGGGCTGGTTCGCCATTGGACTGATCCTTATTGGGCAGCTTCTGTTTTTTGGATGAGATCATATTTGGGTCAAACGTAGCTGCTATCTCTAGGTCTTGTGCGATGGCTTCTTCCAATTCCCATGTATTTTCAACATGTTCATGAATGTTACTGGCTCCATAACACAAGTGTTCTTCCTGGGGGTCAGAGGCATCAGTACAACATTATGCCTGGGTAGGCTTTACACAGGTACCCCGAAGTCTTGGTCTCTTTGGGGCCCAACCGCCTGTTTCTGTCTGAATGGGTACCCTTCCCAGGCAAGTATTGTCTGGTCTATCGATGGAATTTATCTCCTCGTTCGCTCACACAGTCGAAGTTTTCTTTGGTGAATCTAGTACTATGCAAACTTCTTCTGGGAGCTGTTGATTTGGGCTTCCTGCTTCCAATTCGAATATGTTTTTTGGTTTATCTCAGGGTTTTTATTCACACTGCTAGTGACATTTGGCTTCAATGTTAGATTTTTCTCAGACTGAGGGTGTTCCAGGGTCTTTGGACATTCCGATTCTCCACATATGAATATAGTGTGATGGACAGGATATCTTCATCCAGTTACTTCATGTTGAATTTCATTATGGCTTTCTCTCAGCTTCCTCGAGAGCACAGCATTTGGTTGGCTCTTCAAATATTGTGGGACGGCCTTGGGGGGGGCTTTTCCTTTGAAGTGCCATTTTAATGATCTGAATAACTTCTTTTTGAGGCTAATCTGTTCTGTGATCTGACCTTGAGTCGGGCACCATCTCGCATTCCACATGTGGCACCTGGGAGAGGACCGTCAGAGTTTTGTCCGGTTGCCTTACCGACCAGATCCACTAACTCATCTGCAATCTCCTCACCCTGCACACAGAGAGAAGTCGCTGCACCGTCCTGTCAAGTGACTCCAATCAAGCACACCCACTAAGTCAGTGCCTTGTCTGGGATTGCTCAAGGGAAGCCCTTATTCATATATTTTTATGACAAGTTATACTCTGGACGATAAACCCTTATATAACGCCCCTCTCTTTGAATCCTCCTGACCTCACTGAGCCAAGAAGTAGGTTTGTTTTGCAATTTAAAAAAAGTATTGAACAAATTAAACAATATATGTATATCACACTTTTATAATAAATTAATAGTTGATATCACACTTAGGCATATGAATATAATGTTGATCGACAATAGATAATCTGACACTAGCACACTTCTTTACAATCATGAGGAGTTGGTATAGGAAGGATAAGGTAGCAGAAAATACTTTTATGGTTTCAAGGAAAGCAATGAGGGAAAAATGCAGCGCAGAAATAAACTTGATATGACTTCAACAAAAGATAATATGATCACTTTTTCTTTGACAATTCCCCCCCCCCTATGCAAGATAAAGAGAAGGAAGGAGAGCACACAATTCTCAGGAATACAAAATGTAATACAAATTTCCAGTTCCCCCCAGCGAGCTTAGAGGAAAACAGGTATGATTTTAAAGTAGGCAAGATCCTTTCAAATGTGGTGGCAATGGAGTGAAAAATATGCTGGAAATGCTTTTAATTCCCTCTAGAGGTTCAGGGTGAGTGAGAGATACTTTAAATCAGTTCAAGTCAGCCCTACCAATGATTCAGGGATGGTTATCAGGTTGAAAACGGGATTCAGTAATGGAAGCAAAAGACAGATATTTTTACACGTGGTTGAAATGAAGCAATTAGCGGCACTTTTTTCCGAGTGCGTCGATCGTGATTGGGGAGGAACTATAAGGAGCGTGTTGGAAAGCTTAGAATCTTAGCTTTAAAATGAAAGTCAAAACTCGCTTCTAGCATAAACGGTTCAAGAAATACGGACGATTTAGTGGAGGTAGATTTTCAGAAATGAAATAATGATTCAAAATGACAGATGCGCTGTGGACGGTTTTGAATCAACAGGATGGACACACGATTTCTTATGATGCAGTTCTAATAGGTTAAAATAGTTTGAATTAGATTATCTTAAACTAAGAGATTGGTTTTGCACAGTTCTGGCTGAGTACTCACACTATGAATTTGAAATAGGCCGTCAGGGTCCGGTCAGCAGGTTTGGACTGGGCTCCGGGCGGTTTCTGGTACTGGTTCTCTGGTTCTGGTCTGTGGTTCTGCTGTCGGCACTTCACAGCGGTCTGGTCTGTGGTTCTGCTGGTCTGGATCAAGTGAATTCTGGATACAGCACTGCTTTCTGGGTCTGCTACCGGTTCTGGCAAAAGTTCTTGGCAAAGAATCCAACAGCTTGCCCGGCTGTAGAATAGTTTGGTTGGATGGCTGGATTCTGAAGGCCTGCTAAGAAGAGTTCTCAGCTTGTGGGTTAGGCCTTTGCTTTAAGTTCTGTAGTCTATCTGGAGTTTAAGTTCTGGATGTTCCTTCTAGATGTTGTGTGGTCTGGCAAAACGCTCCGCAAGAAAATGAAAAGTGAATGTCTTGCCTGGCCAAGCAGTCTCTTTTTATGTGTTTTGAAAGTGGGTGGGTCGGCTCATTCTGCATGCCCAACCCTCTCATGATTTGATAGGTCAAGGATTCTCTGTGACCTGATTTGAGAAGGGATAGTGTGTCAGAGTGAGTCAGAGTCTTACAGTCTACTGAAGAAACGCCCCTTTGCTTTTACTTGAATTTTTCATAACTAACAGGTTTCCCAGATACACACGTCGTTCAAATTACATACACATTTCACAGATTAATTTAAGATACACTCTCGCCCAACTCTGATCCCCCTCAGAGCCTGGGTTCACAAATGGCAACATTTTGTGCTTTTTAGTGACTTTCACCATATTGATTTTTCCTCAAAATTTACACAGACCTGCACCCCTTCCCTGAGCATATTACTGGAAATTACTATGTCTCTATCCTAAACACAGTGTCTGCAATATTAATAAATAGCGAGGTTCGGTCTCAGAACACCGTACAAAGTGGAATTTGGGTTCAAATCATGAGGGCATTTTTCATTTTCAGGATCCCCAAATTGTACATTTCTGTGAGCTTAATACAAGATTTTAGAAGCATTTAATTTAAACATATATTTGCTGCAATATGAATCCACAGTCCTGTCTGGCCCACCCCTAGGAACTGGGGGAGTCAAGGATCACATGTCTCTACTTCCAGGCAGAGCTCTGTTTACAGTCCACACCCAAAATCAGCATACCCCATTCAATTGCAAGGGTCTATTGTGTTGGGTCCAGCAGGCTGCAGGGAAGTCCCCTCCCTCTCAATCAACAGGGCCATGTGATATCCTGCCTCCTGGTGTGTGTCTCTGGGGTGTTAAGAGTTCTCAGGAAAGGCAAGTCTTTTGAACTTTTAATTGCATAAGACCCCCTTCTGTTCACTGCACAGTTCTGCAAGACAGCTCTCCTGTCAGGATTTCTAGAGCGCCAGCGCCGGTCAGTGTCCAATGCCGGTACTGCACCTATTTCTGACAGCTGTCTTGAATGAATACATTTCAAAAGGAAAGGATTTTACTTGATAGTATATGATCCTTGCTTGACATGGCATTGATGTGGATCTGTAGTAGAGTAAAGTAAAACACTCAACCATAGTTGGATTTTTGTTTGGTGGTTCCGGGCCCATGATCTTAGCAATTTTTGACATTAATAAAAACAGGTTTTGAACAGAACCATCTTTCTTTGCACTGGTGGGTGGCAGGTCAGGGGACCATTTTGGTGTGCGCAAAACTGCACGGATCTCCTGGATTCTGGCGCAAAGGTGGGCTTTTTCACCTCTTGGATTTCCTAAGCCCACAGCACCAAATGTTGCAGCATAATAGTCCAACCGTGGGTCAGGACACCCAACAAGCCCCCTCGCCCGACTGCGCTTTGATTTCGAGTCGAGGGGGAGTCGGGTGCAAAGGATGTTTAGATCCACGCGCTGGGATGTGCGCATCATCTTCTTCCGATTCCGCAGATGACAAAGTTCAGCATCTTTTCATCCATCAGGGTGGATCGATCAGTTCTCCTCGCCGGTCCTGATGGGAGTTTTGGGTGGTACCCCGGGCCCCTCGGATCTTTGCTCCCGGTCCCCAGGTCGTCTTCCGTGGTCAGTCTCCAGGTTTTCTTTCTCCTAGGATGACAAAGCAAAGCGGCAATATCTATTCGTAGACATTTCTCCCCCACTATTGATATAGTGGGGCGGCATATACATTTTATAAATCAAAAGACATGAACATATACATTTTTTTTATCAGGAGACAATTTGCATTCAAGAATCATCTAATTTTATAGGCTATATGTGGAATATTTTAGGGTTGGAACTGAATTACTCTGGAGCAGCCCCCTCTGGTATTGCAGAGGACTCCTCCAGTTGCTGCAGAGTGTGCCTGGGATGGCAACACTTTAACTGATTTATATGGACCCACTTGTCTTCCCCTTCTGCCAAACTACCTTTGGGGATGCGGATCTTGTAGGCAACTGGGGAGATCTTGTCTATAATTTCAAAAGGTCCCTTCCATGTAGGCAAACATTTTCGCTGTTTGGCCTGGTTTCCTTGGAAATTGTATAGATAGATCAGGTCTCCCACAATGTAGTCTTTCCGGGTGGTCTTCAAATCGTAATGGGTCTTCATGCTATCAGCTGATCTTTCTAGATTCCGCTGAGCATAGGCAAAAGCATGTTGAAGGCGTTTCCTTAAATTCTCCACATACTCATGAGTTGTGGAGGCATTTATCACTGTCTGCTCTTGAGTCCTGTAGAGCAAATGCTGGGGAAGCACTATCTTGCATCCAGCCATCAGCTCAAATGGTGACATTTTGGTTGCAGATGAAGGGGTAGATCTGATGGCCATTAGGACTAGAGGTAATCAGATATCCCAACTTGGCCCAGAATCTGCCACAAACTTTTTTAATATGCTCACTATGGTTCTGTTGTATCTCTCCACTGCACCAGAAGAGGCTGGCTGGTAAGCAATATGTAGCTTCCTTTTGACCCCCAGTATCTCCCACATCTTTGTCATTACCTCGCTGGTGAAATGGCTACCTCTGTCTGACTCAATCCTTTGAGGTACACCAAAATGGGAAATGATGTGGTTGATCATCAGGGCAGCTGCTGTTTCTGCCTTGCAGTTTGGGGCTGGGAGACATTCCACCCATTTGGTAAATAAGCATGTCACAGTCAACATGTACTTATTCCCCCTTGAGGAGCGAATCACAGGGCCTATGAAGTCGATTTGCACATCTAACCATGGCAGTGTCATCCCCCTCTTTTGGAGAGGCGCCCGGTGTGTGAGGAATGTTGGCTGAAATTGTGCACACACAAGACACCCCTTCAAGTATTGGTCGGGGTCCTGCCCCATGTGTGGCCAGTATGTAACCTCTCTTAAGATCTCAAGTGTTGTATGAAACACCCCATGACCGGCAGTGGCCGCATCATGGGCGTGACTTAACATCAGGCTTCGGAATGAGGTAGGGACCACCCACTGATCATGACCAACTTGGGATTTCCTTAGCAACAAACCGTCTTGGATTCAGAACATTTTTGGACATTTCATCAACACTCTAAGGTCCTCTTTCCCAATGTAATCGGTATCCGTCAGGGGAAAGTTCTCAGGGTCCTCAATGTGTTGGTAAAACTTACCAATTATTGGATCCCCTTTTTGAGCCGTAATCAAATCAGCATCTGGGGTCTCCTTACTCCATTGTGCAGTTGAAAGATCATTGTGAGCATTTGTCTGGGACCTAGTGATAGCAGTGACCTGGATTTCCCCCAACAGGGACTCAATCTCTATTAGATTCCCTTGGATGGCCCCGGTTTTGGCCATCTGATCAGCTAAGTCATTTCCAGTTTTGTCTGGTCCCTCTACTTTGGAATGACCCTTGATCTTCTTCCAATAGATGGTCATCCCATTCACGGTGACCAGATCATCAATAATTTGGATTAACTTCCCATGTTTCAAGGGTTTGTTATTAGCACATAACAAGCCTCTGGTTTTCCAGTTAACCAGGTGCTCCACAAACCCGTTCCGTACATAATCTGAATCTGTGATTATGACCAGTTCGTGGAGTTGATGTTGGAGAGCAGTGAGGATGGCCTGATGCACAGCCATCAATTCTGCCACCTGACTACTTTGGGGACCAATTTTGTACCCAGCGTAGGGTTCTGGGGACTCATTCACCCATGCATTCCCTACGCCGGCCACCAGTTCTTTCTCCCCATTGTTGTCAACATGGTAAGAGCATCCATCCACATAGACAGTGGGCATTCCCTCACACTTGTCTTCTTCAAAGACTTTGTGTGGGGAATTAAGGTATGCCTTCATGTTGTCCTTGATTTTTAGACTTTCGTCCTCGAGACAGTTTTCTCTGGCACAATCATGCAAGTCAGCCAGACATTGCGCAAGGGGACTCTTCTTGTTTTGGCCATATCTGACCTCCACAGGAAAGCCTTGCATTGACAGAATCCAGGAAATAATTCGGGAATTACTCACATTTCTGGCCCGGATCCTGTCACTTTGGAGGTATTGCAGAGGCTGGTGTGGAGTCTCCACTATGATGTGTTCCCCCTGGATGAACGGGCGGTAATTCTTCAATGCCCACACCGTTGCCAGGAGTGCCTTCTCACAATCGTTGAATTTTTCCTCCACAGAGGATAAAGTTTTGCTCGCATAGCAGATTACTTTATTGACCTTGTCATGCTTTTGGTATAATACTGCCATCAAGCACGTATTAGAGAACCCTGTCTCCAGGAAAAACTCCTTGTTTCTGACAGGGAAAGCTAGGCAGGGCACTTGTGAGAGGCTTCTTTTGAGTTGTCTTACTGCCTCGGATTGTTCTGGACCCCATTCCCACTTGACCCCCCCCTTCAAAAGATGAATCAGGGGTCTAGTGATCTTTGTGTAGCCCTCAATGAACTTTCTGCTGTAATTAGTCAGTCCAAGGAGGCTCCTTAGTTCCCGCAGAGTTGTGGGATCCTTCAATTTTTGGAGGGGTTCCACTTTCTTTTCCTGGGGACAGAGACCGGGAGGAGTAATCTCATGCCCCAAGAAATTAACACGGGTTCTACACCACTGTGCTTTCTGAAAGGAAAGTTTTGCCCCGGCGGCCCTGAACTGGGTCAGAACATAACGGATCTCCGCTATGTGTTCTTCCACAGATGAACTTTTGATGAGGACATCATCTACATAAGCCAGGTTACCCCTCGCACCCAGGTCGGGCATGGCCTTGTGTAGGAAAATGTTGAATTCTTGAATTCATTGCCGGAGCTGAGGTATCCGAAGGGAGTTCGGGTCCATGTGTACTGCTGGCCCCCAAACGTAAAAGCCAGTTTGTATTGGTCCTCCCTACTGACAGGTGCGGTCCAGTATCCATTGGTCAGGTCTATTGCAGTGAATACCTGTGACTCCTGAATCTGGGCCAGCCCTTGGTCAATGTAGGGCAGAGGCCATCGGGAAGTATGGACCAGTTTGTTGAGCTCCCTAAGGTCAGCGCAGAGTCTCCACTGGCCGTTTGGCTTCAATATTCCCACTACCGGATTATTGAAGGTGCTGTGTACTGGACGGATTATCCCCTGGGACTCAAGGTTCTTAATTATTTCAGTAAGGGACTCCATGGATGCGAGAGGCAAACGATATTGCTTTACAAACACTGGAGTCATGCCAGGGTCCGTGGGAATTGCTGTTGTGTGGATGTCGGTGCGACCACAGTCATATGAGTCTACTGCAAAGAGATCTTGGAAATCCAAGAAAACTTGTTTCAACTTTTGCTTCTGTTCCAGAGTCACACAGGCATCAGCTAGGTTGACTCTCTCTTCCACCATCTGCCTGAAGCCTGGAAAGACTTCTGGTTTCGCAATCTCAGCGGTCTCCTCCAGCTGGGTGGAGAAGTCCCTGGTCAGCGTGCTGATTTGGACCGGAGGCTTCAGGTGGGAAAGGCAACCCTCATGGACCTGGAGAATCACCTCATCCCCTCCGAAGTCACAAGTCACATCTTCCTTACCATAAGGGCAAGAAGTGTACACCAGGAAGTTCCCCCCATGCCGGGTAAAGATCCTGTCTGGTGTTGTATTGTCATCACTGTCACTGTCAAGACAGTCCTTGGGGATTGATCCTAACAGTTCATTTCCTAAATCAATAGAGAAATACCGGTCATCAACCGCGATTCCAATAATGGTGCACGCGGCTAGAGTAATACTCTCTAAGTCGCTGTTATCCACCTCTATTGGAATGGCGTCTTGTTCTATGTTGACTAATGGTGTTGAGTTTACCCCCAACCCATGCTGTTGGAGAGAAGCATTTAGATGAATATAAGCATCAGGGTTTTTCAATTTTGTCCTCTTAACTTTCACTCCCAGGGAGAATTGTCAGGTCCTTTCTGGGATGGTGACTTCCTCTTTAACCTGAATTTCAACTGCATAAGGTAGCAATTGAGCTGACCTAAATGCTTTTTCTGGATCATCAAAGCCCTTGGGATTATCTGCTAATCGGGACCAAGTTTTGAAGTTTATTAGGTCCAAACTAATGGCAAAGCGATTGAGAATGTCACTGCCTAAGTAAAAGGCAGCAGTGACGTCTCGCACGACCCAACAATTATGGACTATGCTCTTGTTGCCTATGGAGATTTTGAGCATACACCTGCTTTGCAGGAGATGTTTGGAATTAGGTGCTTCTAGGTCCATTTCCCATTTGTCTATCAGTTTGAATGCGGGAATGGATCTTTTGGGAGTTGGCGGAACATGGCTTCGCTGATGAAGCTCTTACCGTTGTTCACACACACTCGGGCGAGAACAGAGTCCTTCCCATCATTTAACTGAACAGGGATGAACAACTGTTCTCCAATTTGCTGAACATCAGCCAGGCTCTGAGCTGATTTCACATCTTTCCGGACTATCGGAGTGGGAATGTCTGATTGTGGATTAGTATGGAACTTCAGAGTGTTTCCTTCCAGTGTGGAATACCACCTTAAACTGGAAGGAAGGTTGATTTTCAGAAATAGAGAGGACCCCCCCATCACCAGTCTGTTGTCCTACTGCTATTACTGTCACGTCTGGAATTTGGTTGTTCTGGAAGTGAAATTCTACTTGGTCAGATTTCTGTTCAACCATGTGGCAGGTGCCGTTTAAACTAACATGGTTGACGCTCGGTTTTAATTTTATTGGTCGGCTAGTCTGGGTTTACGCAATCTATTAGGGGTGACAACCTTCTCAGGAGGTCATTCCCCAGTAAACAAGGGGTGCCCTCTGGAGTCACTACTATGACCGGGTGTTTCACCTTGTGTCGCCCAATTTTGATGTCCAAATCTGCGGTCCCCTCGACGGGAATTTCCTTCCCGTCAAAGTTCTGGAGTTGTCCAGGAAGAGAGGTGAGAAGAATACAGTAATTCTCCCCCTTCCTGCATTTATTTCATCAAAGGCCCTTTTGGACAGAAGGGTAGCTTGGGATCCAGTGTCCACCAGTGCCAAAATTGTACTCTGCCCCTGTACTTGTACCAGGGCATAGTATCTTCCCTCCTTCTCCTCAAGGGGGCACAGATAATGCACATTTTTGGACAACTGGTGGGCTAATTTTCTGGTTTTGGACATTGGGAGAGAAGAGATTTGGGCAGAATTCTGTGGAGAGTCATGGGAATCTGCAAGAAAGAGTTGGCAACTTGAAAGAGGATATTCAAGTTCCCCTGGTTCCGGTCCTGGGCCGCCCCCCCCTTTTTGGAGGCAGTCACCAGAATGGGGTTGAACCCGGAGATTTTGATGCTGTTGGTTCTGGGATAGAATGATGGGCGGTGACAGCTCAATCCCCACATGTACTCAGTCTATTGATGCGGTTTTGGGTTCCCCTGGTTGCGGTTCTGGGCCGCCCCCCCTTTTTGGAGGCAGTCACCAGGATGGGTTTGAACCAGGGGTTTTTGGTATTTTTGGTTCTGGGATAGAATGATGAGCGGCGACAGCTCAATTCCGACATCTACCCAGTCTATTGATTCAGTTTTAGATTCCTCTGGTTCCGGTTCTGGGCCGCCCCCCCCTTTTTGGAGGCAGTGACCAGGATGGGTTGGAACCAGGGGTTTTCAGTCTTGTTGGTTCTGGGATAGAATGATGGGCGGCGACAGCTCAATCCCCACATCTACTCAGTCTGGGTTGGAATCCCTTGGGACCCATTATTCCTTGGGAAAAGTTCCCCCATCTCTGAAGGAGAAGATCCTTTCCCCAGGATCCTCTTGGGATCCCTCTCCCTCAAATTGGAAGATCTGTACCTCCTCCACAAAGTGGGTCTGTTTGGGTACTTTGTTTCTCCTACCCCCCTCTGCTCCTTGGGAGGCAGACTTTCAGGGGCAGGAGATTTTGTTTCCGGTTCCTGGGTTTCCAGGGGCTGTTTACAAGTGGGGAAGGAAGCTTTCTCCAAGGCTTTACATCCCCCTTCCCCTTGTGCCTCCTCACTGGGAACCGGTGGGTTGTCGGGGTGCTGCCCCCGTCATTGTTCTGGAGCACCAGGCCCAGAGTTTGGGGCATTCTGCGGTGGCATGCTCATCTGAGGATTCTGTTGAGCCCTCAGTATGTGACCCAGATCCCGTGCCATATTTTGGACCTGGCGCTCTAACTGTGAAACCCGCTCAGGCTGATACGATGTTCTATTTTCTCCCATGGGCTGATCCCGGGAAGGGTAGCTATCCCTTCTCTGGTAGTACCCTGGGTTGGGAAGATTTGGGTACCCCTCCACCCTTGGCCTCCCCTCTCCCGGATTCAGTTGTCTGGGCTCAGGGAATTGGGGAAAGAAGGATGGATGATTTTGGGGTTGGAAGTTGGGTGGATACCTGGGGAACAAGTTCTGCCCAGGATTTGGGGAATTTCTGCCCTCCTGTGGGAAGTTAGGAGGGAAGTTCCCTGCGTCAGGTGCTTGGCTGGATCCCCCCCTTGGGCTGGAGGAGTCCACACGTAACCCAGGATGGGTCTGTTTCCCTTGTAGCGGGGACTTACATAGTCAGGGGAGCGAGGGACCCCATTTGTGGGATTACCTCCTTGACTCCCTGTCTGTGACTGGCCCGAGGGCCTTCTGGGCTTAGAATTATTTGGTGCCGGCAGGTTATTAGGTCCCCCCATCTCCAAATCTAAAACGGGGGCAACCTTTACCTCTGCCACCTTGGCAGCAGCAGGGGTGCTGTTGGTTTTGGGGTTTTTAGGCTGATTCTCATTTTCCACTGGTTTCTGCACCTCATAGATGCGGGTGGCTTGCTCAATGACCCAGTCTAAAGATCTTTTTTCGTTTAAGTCTCTCACGAGCTGGGTCATTATGTATTTGAGTAAGGCATGGAAAAACGTATTAACAAATTCTTTACTGTCCATGCGTACCCTTTTTGTAGTCTGCGCAAAAGCACGCTTTAACTCCTGCACAGATTCTTGTGGGGCCTGATCCTACCCACATTGCAAATTGTAGGCTGCCTTGCGTGCCTCTTGGGGATTTCTATGAACAGAAAAATGTTTCAAGATGGCCGCCCTGTAGGTGGACCATCTTGAATGATTTTGGTCCTCCAGCCCCGCAAAGAAACTGGAGTATTCAGGGGAGAATGACCATTTGACATACTGAATGCAGCTACTGCTGTCCTTCAAATGGAAAGTCTCCATCATTTGCTCATAAACCTCCAAGTGTTCCCAAACAGAATACTTGGCGTTCTTGTGGTAAGGGGTGATGACACTCCTTATTGCCTCGATCTGCTTTAAGGGGTCCTTAAACAAAGCCCTTTTTGCCTTATTGGCCCTTTTGGTTCGGGTAACCCTGGTCCACTCATCCTCTGACACAGAGGCACTGCTCCCAGAGGTGCCCGTCTGATCTTCCAGATTTCCCCGGATTCTGCGAGCCTGGGAATGGCTGGCAGAATGTGAGGACCTAGTCTCCTGTGTCCTGGGCTGCTCAGAGGAGTCTTCAGATCCCTCCTTGCTGCCAGGATTTGATGGGTACACCCCACACTGACCTACCTGGGCAGAGGTTTTTAGGATGCCCTTAGTGGGCCTACTTTCCTGGGGTTCCCCACTAAATTGCACTGTGCTCGGGTGCCCATACCCGCCCATCCGTTCCTGGGAGGTACTGGCCTACGAACCCCATACTTTTGGCTGGATAGTAATCTGCCCTCCTTGTGGCCGTGTGCTCATGTGCGCCCGGGGACATGGGGGTGGCAGAGTCCAAGGACTGGGAGAGATGAAGGCCTCTGGTACTAGGGCTCCTGAGGTTATGCTCAGGTGTTTCCCTTTCCCAGCGAACTTCATCTCTGTCAGTCCCTGCTCCCTGTTGCAATGCAAGAGCCTGTGCTTTCAGTTCCTCAGTTAAGGCCTTACTAGTCTCTACCAGTCTCTCCTGCATGGCTACCTGTTGCTGGAACCCATCATTGTGCCGACAGAGAGCCTCATTTTCTCTCTGCGCTTCCTGGTTGGTCCTGGAATACTGGGCCAGTCTTTGCTGCAGGCGGGTTACCTCCTGAGTCCCATCCCTACTGGCCTGTTCCTTTCTTGCCAGAGCATCTTCCACCCTCCTGGTGTGCTTTAACAAGTTCTGATGCTCTTTTTGGAGGTCACCCAGTCCCTGGAGAACCAAGTGATTTTCTTCAATTTTTTCCTTTAATTGGCAGACTTCCTGGCCTAAGGTATCCCTTTCCTGAGTAAGAGCCTGCATCTGTGCCGCCAGGTCGTCCCTCTGCCTTTGAAAGGCACCAGCTTTCTGTCGTTCTTGATCAAACTCTGCCTGGGTATCCAGGTCTTTCAAAATCAATGTATTGCTTTCCTCTTTCTCTCTGTCTAGTCGGATTTGCAGGGTGGCTACCTGCTCTGTGCATGCCCTGTTAAAGTCTAGTTGTTGCTCCAGCTTTTTCTGGCTCTGCAGTAGGGAGTCCAAACCTTCTTGGTACTCCTTCTGCAAGGTATCCTGGTCAGCCTTTTCCTGTTGCAGGATATCCATATCCTCCTTTATTTTAATAATATACTGCCTACTATCATTTTCTTATTCCTGGCTCCTCTGCAGCCTCTGCTCAGAAGAGACCAGGTCAGATTGGGCCTTCTCTAATGCCATCAGTTGCCTATTTGCCAGATCTTGGCCTTCAGCACATTTGTCCTGTATGGCTCCTATATATAAATATAAATATGCCGCTACCCTGGCAATCTTGTTGTGCTCATCCTTGGCCTTAGGGGCCATATATAGTTCATTCAGGACCACATGTAATGGACTCTGATCTCTCCATATGTCTGACCCTGTTTCAGTGATCTGGGGTGTGATTGCCTGCAACCAGACCGCCTGGTCCTGATGAGCCCACTCACCTCTCACAAATAGCTTATGTAAGAGGTGTTCTCTGGCTATTTTGATATCTACCAAGGTCGTCATTCTTGAAATTGATTTCCTTCCTGACTTACAGAAGTTTGTATTTTATTTTGCAAGACAGACCGTTTCCTTAGAGCGTTCCTTTGAGGGGTGTTTTTACAGTGTAACACGGCGTGGTGATCCAACAGAATTTATATATCCTGTCAGTTAGCACACTGTATTAATCTGCACAAGTGATAGATCTAATCCAGAATCCCCGGCACGAGCCCCCAATCTTTCAAGTGACATCAATCAAGCACTCCCACTAAGTCAGTGCCTTGTCTGGGATTGCTCAAGGGAAGCCCTTATTTATATATTTTTATGATAAGTTATACTCTGGACGATAAACCCTTATATAACGCCCCTCTCTTTGAATCCCCCTGAACTCACTGAGCCAAGAAGTAGGTTTGTTTTGCAATTTAAAAGATTTATTGAAAAAATTAAATATATATATCACACTTTTATAATAAATTAATATTTGATATCACACTTAGGCATATGAATATAATGTTGATCGACAATAGATAATCTGACACTAGCACATTTCTTTACAATCAATGAGGAGTTAGTATAGGAAGGATAAGGTAGCAGAAAATACTTTTATGGTTTCAAGGAAAGCAATGAGGGAAAAATGCAGCACAGAAATAAAATTGATGACTTCAATAAAAGATAATATGATCACTTTTTCTTTGACAATTCCCTCCCTCCTATGCAAGATAAGGAGAAGGAAGGAGAGCACACAATTCTCAGGAATACAAAATGTAATACAAATGTCCAGTTCCCCCCAGCGAGCTTAGAGGAAAACAGGTATGATTTTAAAGCAGGCTAGATCCTTTTAAATGTGGTGGCAATGAAGGGAAAAATATGCTGGAAATGCTTTTAATTCCCTCTAGAGGTTCAGGGTGAGTGAGAGATACTTTAATTCAGTTCAGGTCAGCCCTACCAATGATTCAGGGATGGTTATCAGGTTGAAAACGGGATTCAGTAATGGAAGCAAAGACAGATATTTTTACACGTGGTTGAAATGAAGCAAACTGTCAATTCGCTGCACTTTTCCGAGTGCGTCGATCGCAATTGCGGAGGAACTATAAGCAGGTCGGTTCTAGGCTTGTTGGAAAGCTTAGGATCTTAGCTTTAAAAACTCGCTTCTAGCACAAACGGTTCAAGAGATACGGACGATTTAGTGGAGGTAGATTTTCAGAAATGAAATAATGATTCAAAATGACAGATGCGCTGTGGACGGTTTTGAATCAACAGGATGGACACACGATTTCTTATGATGCAGTTCTAATAGGTTAAAATAGTTTGAATTAGATTATCTTAAATGAAGAGATTGGTTTTGCACAGTTCTGGCTGAGTACTCACACTATGAATTTGAAATAGGCCGTCAGGGTCCGGTCAGCAGGTTTGGACTGGGCTCTGGGCAGTTTCTGGTACTGGTTCTCTGGTTCTGGTCTGGTCTGTGGTTCTGCTGTCAGCACTTCACAGCGGTCTGGTCTGTGGTTCTGCAGGTCTGGATCAAGTGGATTCTGGATACAGCACTGCTTTCTGGGTCTGCTACCGGTTCTGGCAAAATTTCTTGGCAAAGAATCCAACAGCTTGCCCGGCTGTAGAATAGTTTGGTTGGATGGCTGGATTCTGAAGGCCTGCTGAGAAGAGTTCTCAGCTTGTGGGTTAGGCCTTTGCTTTAAGTTCTGTAGTCTATCTGGAGTTTAAGTTCTGGATGTTCCTTCTAGATGTTGTGTGGTCCGGCAAAACACTCCGCAAGAAAATGAAAAGTGAATGTCTTGCCTGGCCAAGCAGTCTCTTTTTATGTGTTTTGAAAGTGGGTGGGTCGGCTCATTCTGCATGCCCAACCCTCTCATGATTTGATAGGTCAAGGATTCTCTGTGACCTGATTTGAGAAGGGATAGTGTGTCAGAGTGAGTCAGAGTCTTACAGTCTACTGAAGAAACGCCCCTTTGCTTTTACTTAGAAAATGAATTTTTCATAACAGGTTTCCCAGATACACACGTCGTTCAAATTACATACACATTTCACTGATTAATTTAAGATACACTCTCACCCAACTCTGATCCCCCTCAGAGCCTGGGTTCACAAATGGCAACATTTTGTGCTTTTTAGTGACTTTCGCCATATTGGTTTTTCCTCAAAATTTACACAGACCTGCACCCCTTCCCTGAGCATATTACTGGAAATTACTATGTCTCTATCCTAAACACAGTGTCTGCAATATTAATAAATGGCGGGGTTCGGTCTCAGAACACCGTACAAAGTGGAATTTGGGTTCAAATCGTGAGGGCATTTTTCATTTTCAGGATCCCCAAATTGTACATTTCTGTGAGCTTAATACAAGATTTTAGAAGCATTTAATTTAAACATATATTTGCTGCAATATGAATCCACAGTCCTGTCTGGCCCACCCCTAGGAACTGGGGGAGTCAAGGATCACATGTCTCTACTTCCAGGCAGAGCTCTGTTTACAGTCCACACCCAAAATCAGCATACCCCATTCAATTGCAAGGGTCTATTGTGTTGGGACCAGCAGGCTGCAGGAGGTCCCCTCCCTCTCAATCAACAGGGCGATGTGATATCCTGCCCCCCGGTGTTGGTCTCTGGGGGTTAAGAGTTCTCAGGAAAGGTCAGTCTTTTGAACTTTTAATTACATAAGACCCCCTTCTGTTCACTGCACAGTTCTGCAAGACAGCTCTCCTGTCAGGATTTATAGAGCGCCAGCGCGGTCATTGTCCAATGCCGGTACTGCACCTATTTTTGACAGCTGTCTTGAATTAATACATTTCAAAAGGAAAGGATTTTACTTGATAGTATATAATCCTTGCTTGACATGGCATTGATGTGGATCTGTAGTAGAGTAAAGTAAAACACTCAACCATAGTTGGATTTTTGTTTGGTGGTTCCGGGCCCATGATCTTAGCAATTTTTGACATTAATAAAAACAGGTTTTGAACAGAACCATCTTTCTTTGCACTGGTGGGTGGCAGGTCAGGGGACCATTTTAGTGTGCGCAAAACTGCACGGTTCTCCTGGATTCTGGCGCAAATCTAGGCTTTTCCACCATCTTGGGTTTCCTAAGCCCACAGCACCAAATGTTGCAGCATAATAGTCCAACCGTGGGTCAGAACACCCAACAGTCCTCCATGGCACCGATCGTCTGCAGCACTCGATCACAAGCTATATCAGTGCCCGAGGTCAAAGAAGGATTACAGGTGGGTGGAGCAGGGCTTTGTGAGTTTGTGTGCTTGCATCCCATCTGAGCCAGATTGCTGTTTCGTTTGCGGTTACCAATTACTGTTAAAACGCTACTTTGGTCAAGAGGGGGTAATGTTGCTGCTCTTTCACAAGCAACACCCTGTGATATAATCATTGGAGTCACTTTTGCATCGAGCCCGGGTCCATGTTGTAGGTTGGCGATTCTTCTCAGCTAAACAAACAGAGCTGCAATGGTGTTGCGAACCCTCCAGCGAACACTCAGCAAGCACTCTGCAATGCACCGTGTCCGGGGGGGGTGTTTTTAATGATAGTAAACACTGAAACTGTCTACAGACTCTAGACGCAGTATTTCAAAATGCTGAGCAGCACGAAAACAGCTCCAGGGATGACAAACACGAGGTCAGCCTTGCAGTCAAAAATCTCAGCACAAACACTCCATGAATGCATATATGGTTTCCTCAATGGGTACCTTACTTCCATGATTCTTTGCAGTATAGGTATTTTCACTGGTACTGCATGTGTCTCACACTCTGGCTCCCAACATATAGGCAGCATGGTAGCAGAGCTTTAGGTGGGGTCACTTGACTCCTTCTCTATAATGAATTGGTTCCTTCATGGCAAGCTCTCTAATTTTCTGAATTGCCTCTTAACATGTACCACTTCTTGGGGGGGCGCTGTTGTGCACGGAACAAAATGGCGGCGTCCGTGTAAGCTCCGGCGATATCCTGGGCCACAAAGCCTGCTTATAACATTTATACACTCCTGTTCGGCACGAATTTTAAGGGAAACATGCCTCAGTGAACCAAGACCACCCACACGAAATCTTGGGAAAAAAAGGTACAGCGGTTCGCAGGATCGGGACTCCGTAGCTGAGTGGGACTCGGTGTGGCACACTCGCCCAAGATCGAGAGGAGGAGCCCGGCGCGGGAGCAGTAAAAGCGGAGGCAGAACCTGATGCACGGAGACCGCTCGCCGCGGAGGGAAGTGTCGTGGGTGCTCCGCTCTTCGTAGAGCGCCCTGCCGACCCCCTGCCACCCACAACAAAGCGACTTCCCCACACAAGAGGAGAATATCTGAGAACCCGGCCCACAGCAGAAAGGTAGGCTGCACGGCTGTTGCAGCTTGTCGCCGCTGGGTTGCGGCTGGGACCGTGGTTCAACTGACGTGTTGGGAAGGCGGGCGGGCGGACGACTGTCGACCTACCGGTGCTGGCCTTAAGAGAGTGATGATTGAAACCGGGGTAAGGCCGGCTTGAGACAGCTCCCCCCGCATCTAAAAAGTGACTAAGGGTGACACGATACTACACAAACCTGCGCCTCGGCGACCCCACAGAGTGAAGCTAACGCAACCCACACTGAACTGGACTTGAACAAATCCCCCGGTCGGCCGATAACACCCCAATCCTGGCAGAAAACTACACAAGGAATATCGGGACACCGACCAAACCCATGCTACGTGAATATAATAACAAGGTACGCAGAGGAGACATACACCGGCATAGCTCCCAGACCAGAGACAATGCCCAAAAGCTTTGGCCCGAAAAGGAACAAGGGTACAATTGAGAAATACACAACCACAATGCCGAAAGGCTCCGAGCCCGAGGAAGAAGAGGCAATGCTAATACAGGTTGAACAGACCCCTGCTGCCTCCATGATGGACCCACAAGCGGTGTTCCAAGCTATGCAACAGGGATTTGCGACGCTAACAGACAAGCTGGACGGAATCACGGCAAGTGTTGCAAGCATCAAAACACAGCTTGACAAAACGACGTCTCGCATGACGGAAGCAGAAACCAGAATATCAGGAGTAGAAGACCAGATGGAAACACTGCAGAACACGGTATCCACGATGGCCATTGAACTAGGGACAGTTAAATCTAAGTGTGAAGACTTAGAGGCGAGATCAAGGAGGAATAATATCCATATAATAGGTGTTCCGGAAGAGGCAATTAAAGGAACGATGGAGAAAGCGGTGGAAAATCTTCTGCGAACACTACTAGGAGAACCAGGATGGTCGCCAGTATTCATGGTGGAAAGGGCGCACAGAACATTGGCCCCAAAACCGAAACCAGGAGCATACCCCAGGCCCATTATAGCTTGTATACTTAATTACAGAGACAGAGACCTGATCCTAAAAACTGCACGAGAAAAACAAGAGATTAAGTGGGAAACCAGCACAATACGCATCTACCCAGACTTCACCCTAGCAGTCCAGCAGCAGAGAAAGCTTTTCACAGGAATCAAAAAGATGCTGCGTGATCGGCAGATACAATATGCAATGCTCTACCCTGCCAGACTCAAGATCCAACATCAAAATAAGGCGTACTTTTTCACATTTCCTGAGGAAGCCGCAACCTTCATAGAAACGCACATACCGCTGAATAAAGGACAATCCTGAAATGGAAGTAAAATCAATAGGAGAAATTTGAGTCAACTTCGCAGACATTATGATCAAGAAGGAAACAGGACCAGCGAAGAGACAGCTCCAAGTCAGGAGCCGCATACTACGGAGGTCGAGAAACAACGAAAAGAAACATAACACAAATGCTGATTCGAAGATACCAACTAACGGAGAGCAACAGACCAGAACTGGAGACAGCGCTGATAATAATGGATGGCTTGGGTACAGGAAACGCCGCAGCCCCCCCTGTAGCAGGTGCTAGAGAAGATGTGGGGTGGGAAGATGGGAGGAAATCAAGGCACGGTTGAAGTTCGGGGAACTGTGAGGGAGCGGGGAGGGAAAAGACTGGGGGAGTTTGATTATTGTTTAAAAAAGCAAGGTTGTAAGCACAAAAGGCACACGGGTACCAGGCACAGAAACTCTCAGGCCAAAATACAGACATATAGAGACACACAACATTGCAAATACTACATAGATAATGGATAAGCCTAACACCGAAACTATCAATGCTCTGAGCTGAAATGTCAGGGGGTTGGGATCTAGGATTAAGACAAGGAAGATCATGGCTTACCTCAATAGACAAAAAACCAAGATAATTTTCCTCCAGGAGACACATATAGGCCCTCGAACAGTCCATGATATGCATTCCAGGATCGACTTGTGGTTAATCGACACGGATAGCATGGCCTGGGTTATGAAATCTCACATATACCCCAGAACCTACTCCGACCACTCACCGATGCAACTAACATTGCAAATCATGAACAAGGCCACTCCAAGACCGCCATGGAGGTTTAAACCAGCAGCACTAAGGGACGTAGTATACAAAAACTCGATGGCGCAATATGTGCAGGACTATTTTGAGATCAACGAGCACTCAGTCTCAACTCAGGCCACGCTTTGGCAAGCGTTTAAAGTCTGTATAAGGGGCCAATCGATATCCATCGAAGGGGGAATCCTCAAAGACATCAGGGCCAGATTGGAGAGGCCTGAGACGCAATTAGCATCACTACAAACTCAATATGCCGCGACCCCGACCCCCCAATTGGGTGCTGAAATTAAGACTAAACTGGAGCAGTACCGGGATGCGGCGGACCAAGAGATAAGATACTTTGATAGGCCTATAGCAGCACGTAGATACGGGGAGGGAGAGAGCGCCCTGGGAAATTACTGGCCAGAACAGTACGTGGAGAAAGGGGACCCACTAGCATACCCTGTATACAAATAGAAGATTGTACGGTGTCCACAGACACAGAATGAAGTGAAAGGCACGTTTTATAAATTCTATAAAGAATTATACTCCCCCCAGGGCACGGTCACAGACATCGAGATTGAACAATACCTCTCCAAGATACCAACAACACTTATATAAGAATCTACTAGAGAATTACTAGAGGCACCCATTACGGAGGCCGAAATACATGAAGCAATTAAAGCTCTTCCCAAAGGAAAAGCTCCGGGCGCAGATGGGCTAGGAGCAGAGTTCTATAAGGAGTTTAGTCAAGTCCTTACACCCAGACTGCACGCTGTCTGAAGGAAGCTCTGGAAATAGGAGAACTCCCCGAAACAAACAGAGAAGCAATAATCACTCTTCTACTGAAGCCCGGTAAACCAGCTACAGATTGTGGATCATATCGCCCACTATCACTAATAAACACTGACGCCAAGATCCTGGCCAAAATACTTGCTACGAGACTCACACCATATATGCCATACATGGTACATGAAGACCAGGCCGGGTTTATAACGGGTAGATCTACAGCCACTAATATTAGACGATGCCATCATATAATGACCTCCATTCCTGCCACCACTCAAGGGATAGCGGTGTCCCTAGACATGAGAAAAGCCTTCGATACAGTCTCATGGCCCTTTCTATTCGGAGTACTGCGAAACTACAGGTTTGGCCCACAATTTATAAAGTGGATCAGGGTGCTATATACTCGGCCTCACGCGAGGATAAGAGTGAATGGAGCCCTCACGGGGATACTGGAGCTGTTGGGAGGCACCAGACAAGGTTGCCCTCTCTCTCCCTTGCTCTTTGCCCTAGTTATAGAACCACTGGCAGATATCCTCAGGTCTCGTTACAGCTCGTTTGGGATATGGCTTGAAGGCAAACTGCAAATTATAACGCTATATGCAGATGACATTCTTTTATACCTAAACAACCCGGACAGAACGCTCGGCAAGATCCTGGCAGAAGTAGAAAGATTTGGCGAATACTCAGGGCTACACCTCAACCCCCACAAATCTGAAATATTCCCGCTCACAGACGCCACACCACAACCCCGGAATCTTCACAGACTTATATGGGGTCCGATACACATAGTGTATCTAGGGGCCCACATAGCCAGAACGGCCCAACTATCCCGAGCATTAAATTACACAACACTAGCGGACAACCTTTGCGCTAAAATGAAACAATGGAGTGTACTCCCAATATCAATGGCGGGACGATTGGCCTTCATCAAAATGGTGATACTACCGAAACTTTTCTACCTCTTTAGCACGGTTCCGGTGTGGCCCGGCCGCGCTCTGTTCACCAAAATCAATAGCGCCTGCACAAATTTTGCTTGGGGCGGACACCCCAGACTAAGCTGGAGAGTCCTGACAGACACATATCGAAGGGGAGGACTGATGGCACCGGACATGGAACTTTATTACTTGACGGCACAGCCACAACAGGCGGCAAGATGGGCCACATCCTTTCTTAACCCTGCTGACGTTTCTCTGTCACCACAAGAGAGAGAGGCGATAGGGGCGCTGCAAAGAATGTCCAGACCCACCCCGA
Organism: Ambystoma mexicanum; assembly: GCF_040938575.1. Classification (NCBI taxonomy): domain Eukaryota; kingdom Metazoa; phylum Chordata; class Amphibia; order Caudata; family Ambystomatidae; genus Ambystoma; species Ambystoma mexicanum. The sequence goes on from NC_090928.1 coordinate 747,148,762, forward strand.
AACAATACAATACAATCAACCCCTCCAAAGTCACATCCACGGCATGGTCCAGAATCACTGACATATATGGTGCCAGTAAACTATATCATACAAGCATGCCAATATGGGGAGATCCATACACATCACTCAGTGTTGATAGTGAAATAGCAAGGCACTGGAGCGCTAAAGGCATCACACAGTGGGGCCAGTTATTCTTGGACCAACATTTTAGATCTTGGGAAGATATTAAGGATACACTGGGAGACACACATACACACAAGCAGCAATACCACAAGGTTGCAGCCATGGCACAACGAACCCACCCAACATTTCCAGAAGAACCAGAAATAAATATGGCATTAGGCTATATATTCACAGGAGGTACCCAAAAGGTCACTGCCTCTACGCTGTACAAAACTATAATACAAACACACCCTGCGATAAACCACACAGCTAAAGGGAGATGGGAACAGGATTTGGGGCAACTGATAGACGATCGAGAGTGGTCTCGGATTTGCGCACTGACTAAAGGGATATCATGTAACTCAAGGTTCAAATTGATACACTATAAAATAGTGCACATGATACACTACACTCCATTAAGGCTTAAGCAGATATACCCCACATCGAATGGTGCCTGTCCAAGATGTAATGCTGGAAACGCTAATATATTCCATATGCTGTGGGACTGCACCAAATTGAGACATTATTGGTCAGGGGTATGCGGGGCGCAAGACAAGATGGCAGACCAGCCGGTGACATGGACACCACGGATTTGTATGTTGGGGGCAGAAGGGAATTGGAATCCGACGTGGCGGAAATTATTGAATCTGAGTTTGCTCATAGCCAAAAGAGTCATATTGATGAGATGGAAGAACGTACAACCCCCTACAATAGAGGACTGGAACAGAGATATGGTGTGGATTAATGACACTGAGGAACTGTATATTGACTTGGTCACACCACAAAGTAGACCCAGAAACATATGGTCGCGATACAAGCAATATCTGGCTGACCTCAGTGAATCGGAGAACCTGAACACAGAAGGCTAATAAACTGTATAAGTAATATGTCTGTATAATCAAAGTAAGCTGCTAAAGTATGTGCATAACCTGTGTGCAAATATAAATACAGTTGTTAAAAAAAAAAAAAAAAAAAAAAAAAAAACATGTACCACTTCTTTTCCTCACTGGGCCAGTCAGTGGTGATAGGATATTTAATGTTACACCCTTGGGCCGCTAGGTACAACAATGACACCTGTGTGGCGTGGTGGTTTTCATCTGGAGGAGGCCCTGCCTGCAATACTTCTTGTATATTGGTTTCATTGGACAGAGGCAGGAAGCGCAGCAAACCGGTGGAGTCTAATAACAGGGCTGTGGCACCCCCATGAAATATTCACACCATTGAGTAATAATCTCCCCAACCTCTTGTTGTGTGTAATCTTCTAGCGTAGTCAAATCCACAATTCCCCCTCCCAGGTTATGGGGATGGAGGCCAGCCCTACGCCTCGTTAACGGTTTAGCAGTTACAGCCTTTTTGTCATATTTCAATTCAGATTCTGTGTCCACCTCCGAGTTGTACTCGGAGTCAGTGGAGTTCCAAATATCACCTTCCCATCGATCTGGGTCCCAATCCACCCCTGCTGTGGTGATTACAGCTGCCACCTTCCTCTCGCTTATGATACTTTGTTGTTTTGTGTACTTATATTGGCCAACCCTGATAGATACCAAGGAGTGGCTGAGTGGGCAACTATCAGCTTTATCGTGCCAACATTTTATTTGTAACTGCTGCATTAGTGAAATGATTTTCTCAGCAGCAAACTCTTTCTAATCATAATATATCTTCATTCAGCTCAACATTCCTTTGGTGCATTTTTCTGTAAGCATGCATGAGAATCCACCCCCGCCTTCCTAGCGGGGCTAATTCTTTTGCCTTCTCCACTGAAACTGGTTGCAAACAAAACACGACCTCTGCGTGTCCTGCATCACCTAAGCTCTCGTCCCACGGTTCACTCAATCCTGCACCACACGCCCATGCTTGGGCTAATTTATCATATGGACTCTTTGCGCACCCTGAAATCATAGTTATAATGCAGTCCCCACCAGCGGATGACCCCTTCTTTTTTTTAAACTATGTGTTCATATTTGCAATAACTTACAATGATCTATATACAGTAATTTATTCACTACAACTCAAATAACGCAGCCTAACTACCACTGCAAAAACTCACTTCCAACATAAATATTGCCACTAGTGTTCAAGCAAAAGCTCTTCGGTGCCTGGAACTTTTTAATCACAAGGTACCCTGCTCAAAGCGCCAAAATGCTTTGCTTTCACAAAGTGCACAGATATATTTCCGTTTTCTCCTCAGTACACTGAATGAAAACGTTGAACCCTCGGGGGCAATTACTCATACAAACACTCAGCTAGGTTGTAAAATGGCTCTTTATGGCCTCTTTATTCACGAAAGCATACATGAATGAATAAATGCAACAAAAATAATGAGTAAATAAATGAATGAAAGAAGTCTAAATAAAATAAATCACTGTTGACACAGCTGCAAGGCACACTCATCTTGCCAGAAGTCACTGAAAGGCTCACAAACAGTCGGAAGGTTCAGTGGAAAAACAGCATGGAAGACACACAAGGCGAAGAAGCAGCCCGAGTGAAAGCTGTGGTCCTGAGAGCGAGCGGGCTATAAACAATGCAGAAGGGCGGTTCCAGAAACAGTCTGTGGGAGAGCCGAGGTCCTGGTAACGAGCGGGCAAGAAAATGCAGAAGGGCTAAGAAAGATAAAGTCTGTGTGTGAGCCGAGGTCCTGGTAACTTGCGGGCTGAATCATGCAGAGGGCAAGGCAGAGGAAGTCCAAGGACGTAGCAGAAAATCAAGAATCAGAGTAAAATCCAAAAACACGGAACAAAGGAAACAAACGCAGGGAAACCTCAATCAGAAGCACCGAGCCGCAGTAGAGGCAGTGCTTATATATGCAAGAACACGTGATCGGGTATCACGCGAGTGGACTGCTGACTTTCTCCTGTTACCCTGTAAACGCTTCATGAATTGGAGAAAGCGTCTCAGGGTAGCCGCCAGTGTGACAAAAACAGCATATGCAAGCGACTGGCTCTCTGTTGCACAATACCCCCACCTTGTTGCTGCAGAGTCCCAGAGTAGTGAGGGGGCCTTTTGGGAACAGCCGACCAGTAAGCTCCCTATTACTGACACTTGGCAGCTCTCATGGGCCCCTGGCCCGAGTAACCCACGGTAACCTCAAGGAGCAGAACTCGTCCCTTTCTCAAAGAATCACAAAAACAACTCTAACTCATCTTCAGCTTTGGCTTTGACAACAACCATGGTAAAGCCATCAGGTACCAGCTGGCACCTGCTCATTCTAGCCTATGTGTGCACCTTCTTCCCAATGTGTCCTTGAAGCAATGCAGACTAACATAAGCAATAAGCAGCGCTGAAAACATGCTTCCCAGTGGAATAATACGAACAAGGTTAAGAGTTCACATCAAGTGCAGAGTCCACTGAGGCCTGGAGCAAATATCCATTGTGGCTGACAGCGCACCAGCGCCATGTTTTAGTCCAAAGCATTAGACTGATTAGGAATAACCATCTATATGTTTTCCAGGCAGATAGCACCCTCCAAGCCACTGTTAACCAACTCAAAGAAGCGATTTGAAAAAGCCCACTTTTGCCCATGCCAGACTACTCCAAGGAATTTATCCACCAAATGGATTCTTCCACGCTTGGCCTTGGGGCGGTAATATCGCAAATACAGGAAAGGGAGGAAAAGCTTATCATAGTTATCAGCAGGAAATTATTCCCAAGGGAGAAGGACAATCCTATAGAGGAATTGGAATGTCCTGCCACAAAATGGGTTGTGTTCAGTCTTCAATACAAGCTTACTGGTTGACAGTTTAAATTCATACAAGACCACGCTCCATTAGTCTGAATACCCAGGAACAAGGAGACAAACCCTCATATCTTGAGATGGTTCTTGCCATTCCAACCTTATTCCTTCAAGGTAGGCATTCCAATCTTATTCCTTCAAGGTAGAGCATCATGCTGGCACCAAACAAGCTAATGTGGATTTTTCCCCACCACCTATACCACAAAAAAGGCAGAATTGTGTTCCACTAAACTAAGATCGCAGTATGTTAGAGCCCTATGACATCACTTTGAGTTACTGGAACAGTTTGCATATTTTTTACCACTATTTTCTTAAGCAGATGAGTGTATTCAGCTTTTTCACAAGCAGTTAAGTACTATCGAGAATCAACCCTTCACTGTCTTAAAGTAAGAGAATTACTAATTTTTGTGAGCTATCATCCGATGAAGAGAGAATTATATTAAAAGTATACATTCCTTTAATTTCATACTTTGCAGATCCATTATGGTTGTTTAAATGAGGACAACAAAATCAACAAATTAACAAATTCAGACTAACCAACACCCAAGGGTGAGTAGCAAACAAATTCTGTAAACATTATTGATGTACCGTTAGTACAATATGTTGCAATAGTGGTATAGCAGATCATTTATTTCAGATTTGGAGATCTTGTCTTTAAGAAGACTGCTTGTTGAAAGAATTAGTGAATTACACAGCTGGATTACACAATGGTTAGTGCATGTAGGACTTGGATTTCGAGGCCCAATTACAATCCAGATACCATATATCATAGTAAATGTGAACTGTTTATTAACAGATCGCCAGGAGATTGTAAAGAGAAGATTAACAAATGTTCAGTTGAAACAGGAATAGAGGTCAAGAGGCAAGTACATTTCATAAAAAAAATCTATCAAATTTCTATTATACATTCTTATGATAAGTGAGAGCTAAGAATAGACATTTACATTATATTATAGGAAAGCATAAAGGATTGTCCCCTGGAAGAAGGCTCTCAATCCAAAATGTGCTGGGGTCATTAATTCGTGAATCTGAATCCTATAAACAAAGATAAGGAATCATTGTTTTGAGCAATTTTGAATGTATATATATTGTAAGAGAAAACATTCTTTTTGTCTTTGAAATTGGAGATGTTTAAATTCTTAGCATCTTCAAGGTGTAATGTATTGTTCACACATTAACAATGTGGAAAATGTTGAAAGGTTATGAACTTTTCTTACAAAAACCTATCTGGTATGTAATAAAAAATTCCATTAAATGAAGTGTATATTATTGTTAGAGTGCTGGGGATTAACAATAGCTAATTCTGTTGCGTTCATTTTTTTTTTTAAACTTTATTTTTGATTTTTGCATACCTTCGGAATACAATCGCACCAACATGGTACCCAGTCAGAACCATTGGAAAGGGAAAGGGGAAGAAGGAAAAAGAGGAGGGCATGAGAGAAAAAGAAGGGAAGAGAAAAGGAAGAAAAACAACACAATGTTACCCAATACCGATTCCCCCCCCCCCGAGGCCGCCTGCCCTCCCACATCCTCAAGATGATAAAGCCTGATACAGTCCTTCATCAGAGTCTGATAGTTTAAAATTCAGTGGAGTGTTAAGGGTCTTAGTTCCATAATCTCCTTTCAGGTACCAGATGAATCGGAGTCAGAAGATTCATTACTATTTAGCAGATATGCAATATACGGTGCCCAGATGCCGGGGGGGCGTGCATGTAATGGTAGGGTTCTTATAAATTCGCTTTCCACGTCCTGGCAGTATGTTATGTCTTTTTTCCAGTCTTCCATTTTGGGTAGTGGGCCTCGGCTCCATGACATGGCTATCCTCCTTCGGGCCAGCACCAGAAGAAGGGCTGCTAATTTACTTGATGCGGGTTGAAGGTATTTAGTGAGACTCAGAAGGGGCCCCAGTGGTAGTGGGGTTACCTGTTCGCCTATGATGTTGGCGGTTGTTTGTAGAACCATGTTCCAGAAACGCCTTATTCCATGGCAGTCCCACACTAGGTGGAGGAAGTCCGCACAGGCCGCCGCGCATCTTTCGCATTGGGGCGACGTTTCTGGGTGAAGCTTGTGTTTCCTAACTGGGGTATAATATGTTTGGTGTACAAAATTGAAATGTATTCGTTTATAGCGAGTGTTTAGTGCGACCTTTTGAGTTTGACATAGGATATAGGACCAATCCTCCGTGGATATCGTCTCCTGAATGGCAGTTTCCCATTTTTACTGTGTTTTAGGGTTGGGTTTCCCCAATATCGACCACCAGGGATTTATATAGCAACGAGACCAGCCTCCTCTCCCCCTGCGCCTGAATCGTGTTATGCAGTAACTCCCACGTGGGGGGTTGTTTGGGAAATGAGGGAAATATTTTGTGTAAGGTGTGGCATAGTCTAAAGTAAAGAAATACATCCAGGGAAGTGTTTCCGCCTCTGTCTTTGGCCATTCGTGGGGTTAGAAAGGTGCCCTCTGGGAACAGGTCTCCGAAGGAGTGGACATTAACCTTGTCAGCCCATATTAGGAATACTTTTTCATTCGAGAGGGGGATGCCGGGAATAAATCTGAAAGGCAATAGAGGGGAGAATCTCACGTCCACTCCGTATTTGGCCGCCATCTTTTTCCAGATTGTGTATGTAGACAAGACTGTGTTGAGCGTGCTGTACGGAACTGGGATCTGCCTTATAATGACAGCACTTAGCAGGTCGGGTGAGGCCAGGGCTCGTTCCACCTGCACATGTGGGCGATCAAAATGAGTCATATACCAGTAGCTCAGGAAGTGAGCCTGGGCCGCCCAATAGTATTTTTCTATATCTGGGAGCGCCAGACCTCCCTTCGACGTTGGTAGAACTAGTGTGTTGTACGCAACACGAGCCGGTTTACCCGCCCATATTAGCTCCAGGACAGCCGACTTGACTTTCTGGAGAAAGGATTTGGGGAGGAGTAGTGGGATGTTTATGAATAGATACAGAAGCTTAGGAAGAATGACCATTTTAGTCAAGGATGTTCTACCCCTTAGCGTTAGTGGTAGCGATTTCCACCTGTGTATACGTTCCTGCAGAGAGTTGAACGTAGCAACATAATTATCTTTGTAAATCTCATGATGGTTGTGCGACATGTAAATACTCAAATAGCGCACCTTTGGGTGCTCCCATTTAAAACCATGATAGTCAAATTCAGTTGTATTGGGAGTCAAGGGGAATATTACAAATTTGGAATGATTAGTTTTAAGACATGACATTTGGCCGAATCTTATCACTTCGTGCATTACAGGGTTAAGATTTTCTTGGGGGTCATTGACGAACAACACAACGTCATCAGCGTTAAGAGAGACAATCAACCTGTTTAAGACCTCGGTGCAGTTGGTTTTCTCGTAATCTCGTTGCCAGGGGTTCTATGATAAGGGCGAATATCAGGGCTGAAAGCGGGCAACCTTGTTGTGTTCCACGCTCTAATGATATGCTCGTGGATCTAGTGTTTCCCCAGAGTGACATATGACCGTCGGTCGTTATATAACAGAGATACTAACTTGATAAAGAAATTGCCAAAGCCCATTTGCCTAAGCGTTGCCATCATGAATGGCCATTCTACAGAGTCAAACGCCTTCTCGGCGTCGAGCAGCACTGCAATTGCTTGTTGCGTTGGATCTATGGCCTCAATAACCCCGAACAGTCTCCTGATGCCGTATGTGGTGCTGCGTCCTGGGATGAATCTGGCTTGGTCTTCAATTACCAGAGCCGGCATGAGAGGGAGAAGCCGTGATGCAAGTATTTTGGCAAGGATTTAATTGTCCATGTTGATTAAGGACATCGGCCTGTAAAATGCGCAGTCATCTGCGCGTTTGCTGGCTTTGTGCAGCACCATAACGTTGGCTTCGCGCAGTGTGGGGGGAAGGCTTCCACGTTCAATTGCTTCATCGTAAACGCGGAGCAGGAGTGGGGCGAGGATGGACGCGTGGGCTTTGTAGAACTCTCCAATGAGCCCGTCTGGGCCCGGCGCTTTGGAATTTGGAAGGGATTTTATTGCTTCCAGAATTTCCTCCTCTGTTAGCGGTGCATTCAGTGGTTCTCGCAGGTCTGCCTCCACCCAGTACAACTGGGTGTCGTTGAGATACTTCTGTATAGATTTCGGATCCGAGTTACCTTTGGAACTGTACAGTTTCTGATAGAAGTTCCGAAATGCGAGAGCAATTTCCTCCTCAGTGTACAGTCGCTGCCCTTGATCGTCTTCAACACATTCAACTCGAGTCAGGGTTTTGTCCATCAACAGTAGACGGGCCAACAGAGCGCCTGGTTTCTGTCCCTCCCCATATTGTCGGACCTGGTGACCGCGACCCAAGAATTTTATCTCTTGGTCGGCCGTTTCCTTGAACTTCAGAAGTTCTTTCTTTAGTTTGGCTTGGGTGTGCCAGTTTGGAGCAGTGAGGACCTGAAGCTCTAGTGTCTTCAGACGTTGTTCACTGTTTGATAAATCTTTGCGGATCAGTTTTAGTATGCCATTTTCTTTAGCTAGGCTTATGCCATGTAAGAAGCACTTTAGAGCTTTCCAAATGGTGCCGGGTGAACGTTTGCCTCGATGAAGGCCATTATTTCTTTGCGCAGTTCATCTGTGAAAAATGCATCGGCAAGTGTGCCAGGTTTGAATCTCCAGTTAAGACCGGGAACTGCTGTGCTCGCTAGGGAGACGTCGAGTGTGACCATTGAGTGGTCGGACAAGGTGCGTGGCAAAATTTGACTCATCCCCCAGATGAATGGGCTGTGAGTGGACGCCAAGATGTAATCAATCCGGGAACTGGTGTTATGGACGGCGGAGTAGAATGTATAGTCCTTCGCATCTCGGTTGTGGTGCCTCCAGGTGTCGGATAGGCCAAATGTCTGGCAGCTCTCCCGAACTTGAGCGCTGGCTCTGGACGGATTCCCCGCTGTGTTGTGGGATTTATCAAGTCTGGGATCAATTGGTGTGTTCAGGTCCGCTCCCATATAATGATTGCTGCGTTGGTCTTTCCTAGTTGGGACATCACCCACTTAAAGTTGTCTGGGCTATCAGTATTCGGTGTGTAAGAGTTCACAATTATTACTTCCTTTCCTGCGATTATCCCCCTCACCAGCAGGGCTCTCCCCTCAGAGTCTTTCTGCGAGTCAATTACACTAAAGTTCGTTCTCCTATCTATTAGGATTGCGACTCCACTGGCATAGGAAGAGTACGATGAGAAATACCTGTGACAGCCCCAGGATTTCGCCCAGTGCAGTTCCGACTTTGGCAGGAGATGTGTTTCCTGCAGTATGGCAATGTTGATTTTGTGTCTGCGGAGGTACTGGAAGATTCTCCTTGCTTTCGCTGGCTGGTTACCCCCACAAATGTTCCAGGTGGCAATTTTAAGTGTTGGCACTGCCATCAGAGAGATCTGGTGAGTTCATGTTTGACAGGTCCGGATGTTGCGACTGATGACTTGATCCATGTGAGTGACTGGAGGACTTGGCTTCTGATCGGACAGCTGTGTGATTGTTGTGGAATGGGAATGCGGGGTGTAAGGCGGCCGTGCTGAACTCGTATCCCTCCCTTGAGTGGGCAACCCCCAACAGGCCCACGACAAACAGTCCCTAATAAACCAAACTGTCAACATTGCTGTGCAAGGGGCGCTGGTTGCCCTCCAATAGGAGGTTTGCTCCCTCCCACTGTTACGCTTTTATTTCGTGATGATGATTGTATGGCTTCGAGTGAGAATGGATGCCTTTGATTTGTATTTGCTCCTGGAGATAGCTTTATGGCAGGTCTCTTCTCGGTCGGTTTCCCCTTTGTGGGAGACCATTATTTTGGGCCGGTCAGCAGCCAGCACCAGATAGTTTTTCAGCACACCTGAAGAAACAAGTGACTGAGTTTTTCCTTCGAATTGGATGCAATGTTTCGTTGGGAATAGCATTGAATATTGAATTTGATTTTCTTGCAGCCTGCGTTTCACAGCTGTGAACGACCGTCTTTGTGTCTGGACTGCTTGAGAAAAGTCTGGGAAGAACTGTATCTTATCTCCCTTGTATAGTAGATCCCCTTTGTCCCTTGCGGCCCTGCGGATTGCATCTCGATCCTTATAGTTTAGCAGCTTAGCTATGATGGGACGTGGGTTTGTCCCCGGGATGGGTCTTGAGTTATGAATTCTGTGGGCTCTTTCGACTACGAAAAGCTTGGACAGGATCTCAGGGCCAAACAAGTCAGTGCAGATCTTCTCCACGTGGTCCTCCATCTTGGAAGTCAGTTGGTGCTCTCTGACTCTGACGATTCCTATGTTATTGCGCCGGGAGCGACCTTCCAAGTCCTCATTTTTGGCCATTACTACTTTCATTTGCGCCTCAAGTGAGGACACTCTGGTAGTTAGGGCTGACGCCCCATCGTCAAGGTCGGAGACCCTCTGCTCGACTGCATCCAGCCGGTCTGCATGCTTGTCCAGCCGGTGTTGGAGCTGGTCCACTTTGGAGGAAAGTGTATCCAGTTTGCTTCCCAGGCCACCTATGCTGGCTTTAAGACCAAGTAGTATTTCCCTGATGTCGAAGTCCTGCATCGCTTCTTCGACATGCGGTAGGTCCTGGGTGGGGATTGTGATCTACTGTTAGGCGGGGGGCCTGTTTTGGTAGAAGAACAGCTTTCAAAGGTCAGCTTTCTCTGCGACCTATCAGTTTTCCCCATTCTCTTTGTGGATAGGGCCGGCCGTGTCCCCGGAGGTGGTGTGGCAGTGTTTTTCGGGGCTCTAGTCCGTATGGAGTGCCTCAGCTGGATATTCGGAGCCTCAGGGCCACCAGGGCACCCCACTATATTTCATTGCTTGAGCCCGGGGGTACCTCTCACTGCCGAGTATTCCTCCCTGGCCCCTCCGACATGTGCATCGGTGTCGCGCCTCGAGTCCCTCTCCGCAGCTCTCCTGTTCTCAGGACAATGGGCCTCCGGGCCGACGTAGCCTTGAGAATTGTGCCGCTTGCTTGCTTATCACACGGGGGAGATCAGGGTTTTCAGCCTGCCCGCCGCGCGTGTGTATGCGGCTTAGGGATGCGCAGGGCGCTCGCACCTGGGCTCCTGCAGGTCACGGCTGGTTGCCTCTACGTTCTTCCTGGCACCGGTGTTGGGCCGCTCGCTCTTCTCAGGCCGCACCCGGATGCAGCGGTCACGGGACAGTGGGGTCCATCCAGCGGTCTCTGAGCTTATCCTGAAGTGGGCGCTGCCCGGATGTTGCTCCTCTCAGCTGACTGTCTTCCCGAACCCCCGGCCCTCCGCGCCCGAGCAGAGGCCGCATCTCCAGGCCTGCAAGAGAGGGGGGTCTGTTCCGCCGGGTGTTCAGAGGCGAAGCGTCCGGTAACAAGCGTATTAGTCGCAAACTTTGGTTCGCAAACGCTTCGCCTAAATATTGCTGGCGTCAGAGCTTAGTATCACCATCACGATAGCTGCGATTTATCAGGATCTCGTGGGAGCTTCACGGAGCTCACAGGGAGGCCGCCATCTTGGACGGCTCTCTAGCGCCCGCTCTTCTGTTGCGTTCATTACTAGACAACTGTACATCTTTAATTGTTATAAAATGAGTGCACTGTGCAATCGGTTTTCACTATAAAGTACGAGAGATAGAAGAGAAGGGGGGGCCAAATGACAGGAGGGGGGAGAGAGAGGAGAGAGGCGAGATGCGAGAGGGAAGAGGGGAGAGAGAGAGAATCTTCGTAGGTCCTGCTCTAGCAGCAATGCAAGTTTCTCCTTTTTTACATTTTTACATGCTTAATTTTGGCAAGGATCTACTCATGTTTGAGGTAGGGGCAGTTTCACTAGTCAGTGTCGCTTGTGGTTTGGCACTTTGTGGACATCTGAGAGATGTACCCAGTACCTCTGGACTCTCATCTTTATTTTGAGAGGTGTGTAATATACTACTTCATATGGACCGTGGAACCTTGGAGCGTTTCACTTCCTTACAAAGCTCCTCACGTAAATCCATTCTCCTGGTAACAATGGTTGGGCTGCGGAAGTGTCAGGTGCGGAGGTCAGTTGTCGTTTCTCTTTCTTCTGAATGGGTGGGTGAAATCTGTCTTCATATGCACTTTATTGCGCGTGTCAGTTGTGTGAGGTATGCTTTGAACTCTTCTTCCAACACATTTGCTGCTCTGTGGGCATCTGACGTTCTCCTCACTGGTGATAGTTTGGATGCGTCTGCCAGTTACTATCTCGTGGGGGGACAAGTGGTGGTCCTTGCTTGGCTGTGTGCATAGATGCACAGTTCAGATAGTCTCATTTTGAGGAGGCTGTTTATTTTTTCTACCCCTCCATTTGCTTGTGGGTGGTAAATCTAGCACATTTTGTGTTTGATCCCCAAGAGTCGTCACTTCTTTGAATAATTCATTATAAAAGTGTGTTCTGTTGTCAGACCGGATGAAGTCACACACAGCCCATTGGGGAAACACCTCCCTGACAAGGAATTTTGTGCACATTTTGCATCTGGGTGGGCACAGGGCCCTGCTTCCACTCAGCAAGAGAATGGACACACCACCACAATCAAGTACCACGCCCCATTGTACCTTCCCCATGTCTGCGTAATCTATGTGCAGCTCTCGGAAGGGTCCGATGGGGCTGGGCAATTTCCCATGCAAAGTTCTCAATGTCATGCCTGTGCTGAACACTTGACACGTGGTACACTGGACCAACATTTGTGTAAGGTGATCCTGCAAGTTTGGGATAAAGGGAGAGAGAAGAAAAAGAGGAGAAGGTAAATGTGACAGAAGAAATATCAAATCAAGTTGATTGTCTGCAAGGTACACTTCCATAACCCTTACAACACTAACAACTGGATAAAGTAGGGGCAGATAGAAAACACCTGAGGGAGTTTCGTTAGATAAAGCATTGGGCCGTTAAGCTGACACCAGAGCGTATTCAGCCTGTTTGCATACTGAGGTTCAAACAATCAGTATCTACTAACTGGGGCTACAGACGCCTGGACTAAGGAGGAGGTACTTAAAAACGAGAAAGGGGGGGGCATAGTACTCAGTAAAAATTCAATTAAAAATTCTTAAAAGGTTTCTGAGGCTTGGAGAAATGTTTGTACCATCTGTGACAATACATTGTTTGCCCGAGTTGAATTGTTTGCCGCACTTTAAATGTTGCTCTGTTGTATTTTTTTCCTTAACACTGTATGAATGGTTTGTTGTACTTGAATTGCTAGGCCTCGTGTTAATTGTAGTCTGACTGCATCATACCCCAGAGCACTCTAGATAACTTTTCTCATGTTAGGAATTGTTTGCCTCAACACTATGACTCTTCTTTAAGCCCAAACACACACTACACAGATCATATATACCTTCTCCACACATAGCAATTTTAAAATCCTTCCAAACAAAAATCATTAAACAACAACAGAATTCTACAACCACACCCATTTGATGCTCCCTGGCACCACGGGCACACAGGGCTTCTCTCTCAACACATTCCACCTAGAAACAGATCTACACACAGAATCCAGGTACTTCCGATCTGCAAGCATCAACACACCCAGTAATGCGATCTTGCATTTTCATTCTCTCCAAACTAATTTTACCTACCCTTTTATTTTTCCAAACAGATTGCGTGCCTGAAAACCATGCAGTGGCAGGGGTGAGTGGTAAATTCCTAGTAACATAACAGATATTATAGATGAGAGCAAATCGGTTTTGACCCTTTCAGTGAAAGTAGTAAAACTGGAGCAAAGTGCATTTGCCTAATTTTTAGCACCAGTGCAAACATTAGATAATTTGTCCCCCTCATCATCAATGGGTATTCTCGCTTCCCAGTGATATGAATGGCTTCATCCACAACATATCTGCCAAAAAGATCTTCATTGCCAACATCTTCAGTGACTAGGGGATCTATGAAGTGGTGAACACAGACCACATCCCACTTTTTAGCAGAAAGGACTTATGGCGATTCAATGTTTTATGCACAGAAAGTTAATAGCATTGTGACACAAGGCAAATAGGATGGCAAAGTGGTTTTTGGCCACAATTGAAAAGCTGACTCAACCGTCTGAACTAAAAAGGCTCTCTGCACATCAAGCCCTCTGCAGTGCTTGTGCCAATATTTAAATATGCCACATGATAAGCACATGGAAGGGTCTGGGTGAGCTCATGCTAGGGTGGGTGCCAGGGTAAGAGACCCGTGTGCAAGGCAAGTACTCCACGATGGTGATGACATGATCTGATCCAGAGATCAGGAAAGCAAGGAGAAAGTCCAAGGCATTTGCGGACAGGAGGTAGCATGCAAATAAACCTGATTTCAGAGTGGATGATGAAGTTCTGGTCGGAAGATGAGGAAAAGAAGATTAACAGCAGGTTTGTGTGATAAATTACTTCTATGGTGCATGCCAAGGGGACCATAATCATGGCAAACACAGAGGCATGCCTCCCATTTCAGAAAGTTTGTGAAAAGCAAGGGAACAGGGCCCTTCATGAATCACACAGACACCTTGGATAAGCTTGCTCTACTAAGTGAAGATAATGAACTGTCTCGAGAAGAACAAGAATACCAATAGACCCCAAGAAAATGGCAACAAGGGTCTACCATAGACGCGAGATATGAAGACCTCAGGAACTTATTTAGGCAATATGAAAACAGAGGGCAAGACATAATGTCCCCAAGATGCTTTAATTCAAACAACAGTGAAACGTCCCTTTCAGGGATCAGATGAAACCATGTGGAAGGCAGGGTATAACTGAAAGGGGGGCAGAAGGTGGGGGGACCCATCCAGTCCACCCAGAGAGAGGGACTGGCAGGACAGCCTTTCAGCTCACTTGGCATGAAAAAGGGCTATAAATATACATATTTCTACCCCATCATTCTTTGTGCTGATCCGGGACTTGAGCATCCGGTTTCCCAGTGATGTGCAATGATTGCATGATAAGAATGGACATTTACATTTCAAATTTCAGTAGCTTTTACAATTTCAGGCCCCATAAATAGGGAGCCAACGAACGGGCATGTCCCATACTTACAGTTACATAACACTGTTATCCTTGTAATTCACACCCGGTGTTAGCAAGTGGTTAACCACAACACCCAGTAGACACTCCATATGAGATACTGATAAGGTCTATGAAGCCACCCCACAACCCATGTTCGTGCAATTTTAGAACGTGTCCCAACTGAATACTTTTCTGGTACAGCGTTGTGAACAGACATCTTTTTCTTTTTCTTTTTCCTCCGAGCACTCCCCTGTTTCTCAACACCACAGGCCGGCCTTTTGGGTGGCCAGGAGCCACAGACATGACATGGCCCCAGAGCATATTGGCCTATATAGAGAGGGCTGCTTAAGCAGCCCTGCAGAACAAACACGGACTGGAGTTTGCAGGCCCAGTTTCTCGTTTGCTTTTCATCCTGGTTGCTTCTTGGGGTTTTGGTTTTGTGCAAATTTAGCTTCAGAGGGATTTTCAAACCCTGTCCGGAGCACTAATAAAAGAAGTTTGCTACAGTATAATTCCAAAAGTGCACCTTATTTGTGGTTTTTGCTGCCGGTTTGCCCCTGTAGCGCTTTACAGCCTGCGCGGGGTCGCGAGGGCTGCATGGAGCAAGTCACTTCATCATAATTCCACAAGGAAGTGAAATTCGCAGCCTCACACAGTTTAGCTGAGCCTACCTGAGGGTTGGCTTCAGAAAATCGAGAAAAGCGACAGTGGAACCTCCGCCTAAGAGCCGCGGGAAGCACCCGGGGCAGCTCCAAGGATCAGGCAGCAACGATCCAGTGCGGAGGAGAAACCACAGAGGCGGAGCCGTTAAAGAGGCAGCTACAGCGGGGACCACAGGGGAGCAGGAAGTCACTAAACAAACATCCTGTACCCGCCACTCCCACCCACGCCCCTTTACACAATTAAACTTACCATGTATCAAGGAGAAGAACGACCAGCAGCAGGGGGGTCTGGTACCAGCAACCGCCGCTTGCAGAAAAGAATTCGAGAAGCATTGGACAAAAGGGCTCGGAAGTGCAAAAAGACACCCAGACATTTGTAGCAACTTGCAGCCAGGGAAAAGAACTGCGTTGCCGTAGTAACCCAGGGCACAAAGGCGGAGACAGCAAAAGGGAGCAGCACAGCCCCGGGAAAAGTTTTAGCAATACGACGAACACGATGCAAGAGAAAAAGGGCTGTATTAAGATTTTATTAACAAACAAAATCCAGAATTTTCGTGGGGAACCAAAACGAAAAGAACATTGCATAACAATTATTGTCAAATAAAGAAATGAGCGGGCTCTTTAATGAAGCTTGAGAAAACATTACTTTTAAGACGATCAGGCGTTTGAAGGACAATTCACTTTAAAGATAAGGGGCAAAGCACCAGCATATTAATCACAATGGCAAGTCTGCAGAGAAGAGCAAAGGCAAAATGGGATGCCAAACTGGAATGAGCTGCAACTGCTGAAAAAGAATTTGGCTGGGCATATGTAAGACAGAGGCTTGCGGGGACTCATTGGATGATGAAAACAGCAGCGACGGGGAAAAAGACAAGAGGTCAGCTACGAAAAAGAGACGGGAAGAGGAATCAAGAAAAGGAGTTGGCCCAAGAAGCCCAGGGGAAGAAAGACAAGGAAAAGAAGAAAAAAAGGTAATAGAAAAAGAAAGGGAAGAATGTCTAAAAAGATGCTCTTTGAGCACAAATCTCTGCAAGAAGTTCAAGTAAAATGAAAAATTGAGAGAATGGTATCAGAGTTAAGAACAGAAAAGGATAACAGCACAAAAGAAACAAGCACTGGTACCACAGGCGTTATGGGAGCAGAAGGTAGCACCTAAGAGCCTGGGGGAGGTGGCCACCCCAACCACTAGTGCTCAATCCAATAATAATGCAATACAAAGCCTGAATACTAATATGCAAGAGCCCACTACTGCTACACAAGGTGACCCCTTTGTAACGCTCACCTGACTCCCACGGAGGCGCTGGTCTAGACTGGGTTGCTGTGGTCTCTTCGAGCGTGATGCGCAGAACTCGGAACACCGACTGAACAGGACCCTCAAATCTTGCTCGTCTGGCCCGTAGGAATATCCTTCTGCAGATGAGAAAGGGGATTAACAGTCTGCAGAATAGTGTGCTTGCTCCCCTCTTCCCCCCTTCGTTCTTCTCTAACTTCCTCCGAAATCCCCGGTTGAAGCTCACCTTATGGTTTGAAAGGATGATCTCTTCATCCTGCTTCTGGTGCAGGGGTGCGTGTTTGTCCAGTTACTTCACTGGTTTTCAGAATGGCGCTGGCGAAATCCACTTGACTTTTCCGAGCGGAACGCCGTAAGTATGAAGATTACAAAAGTTCAAGTGTAGAGCCTCCTTTTCTGTTGCCTTCCTAACCTGTGATCTGTCCTTTATTTCAGGTGCAGAATGAAGGCGATGCGTTGAGGGATTGAATTGCCGATGGTAAACTTAGGTGAGTTAACGATGGGGGCGATCCCTCTTAATGTCTTTATATTCCTCCAGTAATGTCTTTTGTCCTTTCCCCATAGGGGCCGGGGTGCGGTACCTGCCAACAAGCGGCGCCGACCCGAAATGAGGAATGGTCCACCAACAGAAGACCGGTAAGTGTTATGGCGGAAAATTAGGCTTTCCTCATATGTTCCTTCTGCTTACCTTTTGTCTCTTCTTCTCTCCCCTAGGTGCAGAGATGTGGCGACCGGTGCAGACAGTCGCGGTGGAGCCAGAAGAACTCCCAAGGACAGGTGAGTGAAGCGCGGCGCTGCAGCGAGCAATGGTGCAGAACAGTGCTTTTAAATGAAAGTCTTTTCTCAGGAACGCTGGCGTGAAGGTTCCGGATGCAGGTAACAAGTTTGATAAAACTCTTGGTTTTCACCTTTCTCTTCTCTTCTTTCCTTACAGGTGTTCCAGGATTGAGGCGGGCGTGGCTGGAGACCAGATGCAGGAGCAGACATGGTGACCGTTCAGCTGCTTGGATGCAGAACAGCGCGAAGCGTGAGCTACTATCTGGGCGTGGCTTAAATAGCCCCCAAAGTAGTTCCAGGTAAGTATCCTTCCCTGGCCACGCCCGAGTGGCAAAATAGTCCCAATGAAAAAATAGTCCCTTTCAGGTCTCAGGGAGGCCTGAATCTTGCAGCATGGTCTGCATCAGGTAAGTGCACAAAACACCTTCCTTTATGAGCCTGGCGCCTATGCGCCAGGACTGATGTCCAACATGAGCCTGGCGCCAACGGCGCCAGGACAGAGTCCAAAGAGCCCCTATAAGGGGCCGCTGGGCTTTTACCCGGGGGTGCCTGCTCCCGGGGATGCTGGGCCTGGCCTGGTGCTCCGGGGGTAGGCATCATGACACCCTTAGATGGAGGAGAGCGCATTCATAGCACCCAAACAACAGGCAATAATGCACATGTGAATAGCATAACTGATAGAGCTCCCACCCAGAGCACGCCGAGAATCGCAGCCGCACACGGTGCAGTATATACACCCACACACAGAACTGGGAGCAAATGGAGCCATAATGACAAACGCACCCGTAAATACAGCAGTGGACATGGGCAGTAATTTAAACACTATAACAGGGCCAGCAAACAATTGGGCATACATCACGAAGCGTGGAAGGCCCACAGCAGAGCATGAAACACAGCGCAAATTTAGAAGGACACTAGCATGGCATATTGACCTAAATGTAAAAGGAAATATGGAGAAAGGAGTTCATTGAAATACTGACACTCTTTTGAATTCAAACAGAGTCTACGATGTAGTAACAAACGGCAAGAAGGAGGCAGACAAGGGCACAAATAAGACAAAGCAGGTGGAGCAAACCTTTAAGAACCGGTCAAGGGCTTTTAGCGTTTTGGCAACCACTGTAATGGAAACCTTTCCAGAGTAGGGGGTAGCACTGATGGCGTCCCTAAACAAGATCCAAGAGGTGAATGACACCTTTGGGGGCGGGGTTCAGAAAGCCTGGCTAAATTAAATTATGATAGGGAATTCAGGCAGTGCATGGAACCAGAACTGGGCTAGGATGAAGTTGATGCTAATTTGTACATACATGAGGTTTAAAGGTAAGGCTACTAACTTACGGCACACACACAGGGCATCAGGCATAAAGGACACCACAGCCATCCATGAGCAGAGACATTGATAATAACCAATATCAAAATAAAGGAGGACAGCCCTTTTGGAAGAAACAGCCCAGGGGGGCTGGGTCACATACCCGCAGCACGAACACAACAAGAGTACAGACACCCAAGGGCAATAACACCATTTGTTGGAAATATGACAAGGGTTTCTACTCTTGGCTTGGGGGAAGGAATGTAGATGTAAGCACTGGTGCAGCAAGCGCAGGGGGAAATCACAGCATTTCCAGATGCACAAGGAACCCTCCAAAAGAAAACAAACACGAGGACCCATAGGAACCATTCAGACATTAGACAGCCCATGCAGGGCTGGCTGTACACATACCCCGACAAGCAAGCCAACAAATGTTTAAAGGAAGGTTACACAAATGGTTTCATCATCCCTTTCAAGAAGAATAGTTCAGGGGACATCCCACAGAACCTCAAACCAGCCAGGGAAAACCCAGAGGCAGTGAGAGAAAGAAATACCGAAATAATTGGTTCTGGGCTAGATAGGTGGTACCTGGGATGCACCACCATTCAGCAAGTTCATCTGCTCACCACTGGGACTGGTTCCCAAAAAAGAACAAGGAACATATTGCCTCATACACCATTTGTCATTTCCCCCAGGCAGGTCAGTGAACGATGGTCTATCAGAGCGGTGTCCTACACCAGTTTCCAAGAAGCAATTAGATTGATCAAAAAAGCAGTAGAAGTTGCACTCCTAGCCAAGGTGGACATAGCAGTTGCTCTCAGGCTCTTACCAGTACACCCCAGGTCACAACCATGGCTATGCTTTCAATTTGAAAACAAAATATATGTAGACAAATGCCTGTCCATGAGGTGCGCCATCTCATGTGCATTCTTTGAAAAATGTAGTTGTTTCTGCCAATGGGCTTGCCAAAGGCACATTCCCGGAGGCATCCGTGGTTCATTCTTTGGACGATTTCTTAGTCATATGTACCAGGGCTTCTGACACCTGGAAGCAGGCCCTAGAGAAATGTATACAATTCACAAAAGCATGGGGCATCCCTTAAACCCACGTGAAAACAGGAGGCCCAACAACCACAATATCCTTCTTACGCATTGAGATAGACACAGTGTTAGGGGAATGCAGGATCCCCAAAGAAAAAAAAGCATGCCTACTAAAGGCAATCCTGTCTTTTTGTAAACATTTTATTAACCGTTTTTAACATGAGCATTGCCATAAAGCAGATCTTTATCACTCATCATACACTACGTTCACATTTGTAAAGTCCTTCTTTTGTCCTTTTCCCGCTCTTTCCCTACCCCCCGTGGCACACCCTGTTTCCAAGTCCTGTATAAAGAGTTTACAAGTAATTGTAAGAATTGTCTACCCACAGTTCTCCCTCCCCTTCCCCCCAGCCCCTCAGAAGCCAGGATTTTTCAAACATCATCCCTTAATCCCCCTCACAAGGGTTTTAAGTCCCCTGAGGAGTGTAGTTCATTCAGCAGTTGACTTCAATCCATCTCTCCCCCCTTCTCCACCTCTGCGCAGTGCTTCTTCTTTAAGATTTCCCATTCCACCATTTCCCATCTGCAGACATCTTCGAGCCACTGTCTTAAGACCGCCCCCTGGGGTTTCTTCCAAGCTATGGCTACCCTCCTTTTAGCCAATACTAGCATGAACTGGGTTAATCGCCTCCGTGTTTTGTGATGCTTTCCACTTTGCAATAGCCCCCACAAACGCACTCTCGTCGTGCATTCAAAGCTGGAGCCCAGCAACCCATTCATTCTCTCCACCCCTGCCTGCCAATAGTCCCTGATCACAGAACATTCCCACATCATATGCCATTTCCCTGCCTGTCCCGTCCCGCTTCTTGTGTAGTCTGCGCTTAAGGAACCATTCATCGCATGTAGTTTCACTTGTGTCACATATACTCAGTGCAGGACGTTATATTTTATCAGTTGGAACCTCACATTTCTCAAGGTCTTTCAAATATGTTCCCACATTTTTCCCCAATCTGCTTCCGGGATCTGGTCCCCCGCGTTTCTTTCCCACTTGGACTAACTCCCAGTTCCTTCACTTCGAACAATTCCCCTATTGCTTGGTAAATCCAGGAGATCCTATCCCTTCCACCTTCTTCGGATAACAATACTTGCATCAGTGGGACCGTGGCCGGTTCCTCTGGGATATTCAACCACAATTTAGCTACGCGCGCCACCATCGCTCCATACGCAAAGAATTGTCTCCTAGGATCCGATACCGCTGCCTTCATTCCACAAATGGCTGTACCTTGCCCCCTCAAACAAGGCCCCCACTGACGTGCACCCCCCTCCATCAATCTCGTGTATCAGATCCTTCGCACGCCCCCTGAAGCTCCTGATCCGCACTCCATGGTAGGTCAGCACTATAAAGTCCTAGCTCCTTCTTGCTCTTCAGGAGCTTCTTCCAAATCTCCCTTACCACCCTAAAAACATTTATGGTCCCCCCCCCCCCCACCGCTCCCCACATTCGCTTTATTGACCCTAGACTGGCTGGTAGGCCTTCCAACAGTCCCTGTAATAGCTCTCTGAGGTCCGTCCATAACAGCACCATTTGCAATTGGGCTGCATTGACGTATCTCTCGTAGGTAAATTTAACTCCCCCGTTTTGGCGTAGCAGCATATCGTTGCCATGGAGACCCTCCTCCTCCCAGAGTCCCAGAATAGCTCCCCCACTCTCTCATCTAGCATCATAAAAAAGACCTTTATTACATACGGTATGTTAGTAAAATAGTAAAGGAATCTCGGGAGGATAACCATTTTGCAGGCCCATTAGTGACAGCTGCAACTTCTTCCACAGTTGAACGGACTCCCCTATCCCCAAAAGAGTCCGACCCGTATGGTGTACAACCGGTTCCTCTATACTGTGAAAAATCTGAATGCCCACATACCTAAAAGAGTCCCCCTCCCATCTCTGTCCCCAGTCTGGTATGGTGGCTATGTCCCGGGTTCTGAGCCCCCACTCCCAATGGAAACAGTACCGATTTATCAATATTAATCCGATATCCTGACAGCTTCCCGAAGTTATTCAGCACTTCTAAGAGGACTGGGAGATTATCTACCGGATTGCCCACATTCAGCTGCAGATCTTCAGCGTATAGGGACACCACATGCCGCACTCCACCCACTAATACGCCTACCTTCATCGCCTTCCGAAGGTACCTCGTCAGGGATTCCACCACCATAGCAAACAGAATTGGGGAAACTGGGCACCCTTGCCTCGTCCCCCTGCTCAGAATCCATCCCTGTGACACCCAGCTATTAGTTTTCACTCTGGCCATCAGTTTATTGTATAAGAGTCTTAACCATCTGCACATGGAGCCCCCAAACGCATAGGCCTACAGCACTCGAAACAGTCATTCCCACTCCACTGAATCAAAGGACTTCATGGCATCAAACACCGCCACTGCCATCTCTTCCTGAGAATCCTTAATGTGGTCCATTACATGGTGCAACCGGAGGAGATTCATTGTGGTGCTGCGACTCCCTACAAACCTGCACTGGTCCGAATGTATCAACCCCAGGGCCACCCCAGATAGCCTAGCGGCACCGTTATAACTGCTTCCCTCATGGATTGATGTAGAATCCCAGGTGGAATAAAGACATAAAAGACAGACTGACTACCCCTCTCTCAAGGTCTGGCAACACAACAGGAACAGGTGCTGAAAAGCTGGCATATAAATCTACAGCTATTGTCTTTTAAGAGAGACAGTTGGTATACAGAAGCCGTAATACAGATATCAATAAATCTCTTTAATAGTTAAAAGTAAAATTTCATAGAAAAATATACACTTAATAGGCTTTATCATATCTCACTCATTCCATTCATACCAATTCGCTCATTCTGTGACATCCGGGTTAGGCAATTGACAATTTCTTAACGCATATTAATTATTATTAATATGTATGACAATTGGAAAACACACAATTGGATTTTCTGTAGGTCGACATATGTTTCGGCCCCTTTTCCATAGTCCCATCGTTGTCTACGGTGGTCTAAATAGTCAGTGTTGGGCCATCTTCAGGACAATCATGATTTAGTAAGAGCTTAACATCTTCACCCTGCTTCCATATGAAAAGCCAAATCTATAAACAAGTTAAAAACAAATTACAATGTATACTGGTCTGGTCTCTTATAATTGATCTCACGATGATGGCTAGATAGCTATGCCAGAGAATATGCACCTACCTGTGGCCGAGAACGTAGTTGTGGACCACGGAGAAGAAATAATGAGATGGAGGGTATTTTCTGTATTACCCTAGTCTATAGCCCTAATGAAAGGGGAAAAGACCACGCGGCAAATTACTCCCTTGTGAGTTAGATATATTGCTATATGGCTGCAGAGCATTTTGTTATACATTGGCATTGCAGAGCAACTTAACAGATACCTTTTCACAAGTGGGTGGAGCTTCAAATCTCTTTATCTCCATCTTATTTCATGGGCAAATTTCAAGAGGGACTGGCTTCCTTCGACACTTGAACACGTAGTGTCTGTAAAAGAGAGGTGTTCAATAAATGACCTTACTCAAGTCTAATTTCAACCACATTACCTAGAACAGGTTCTCATTTAAATGTGGTGGACAAGCATGGGCTAGTCACGGGGCTACACTCACTGTCAGAGCTAAGATATTAATCAGGGGAAAGACATGTATGTGTATGTGTCTATCTATCACGAGGAGGCCTAGATCATGGGCGGCCTGTTAGACAAAGCGGATTTTCTTAGACGCTACGTGTAAATGTAACTGGTAGTGCTAACGCACCTATCGGGCGGTTCTCTTTACTGCATAGCGGAGTCTGAGCATGGACTTCTAATCGCGACTCTGCTAGAGAGTGCTGTTCCTCACTATTATGGTTCATTGGAACGAACCAGCCGAGTAACTCGGGTAGCGTCTGCTGACTTGTGAGTGAGTTGCTAGGACTTCTGTTCGCAGCTTTATGAACGAGTGCTGTTCCTCACCTTGAAATTAGTTCGAACGAAGCAGCGAGGTTGCTCGAGCGGCGTCTGCTGACTTGTGAGTAAGTCGCGTTAGAGAAGGGGAGGAGCTGAGGCTATTTAAAGATCACGTGTTGCCAAAAGAAACGTGCAACTACGCGGTGCTGACACAGTGAATAGTTTGTAGGTTACGTTACCCAGCAAGCCTGGAACGAACCATGGACGCTTATGGGGATTTCAATAAAAATAGTCTTTCAACCGGTGTCTTGATTATAAATAGCAAGAGCTACGCAATGTTTTTGTGATAATAAATCGACTTCGCAATAATTCTCGCTTATGACAAATGAGTGCATCGTAGTTGTGTGAGATCACAGACAAGAGTGTTTAACGGTTACAATTGTCAGAAGAAAGACCGCGCGGTACAAGATAAAATAAGCCGTGTAGGTTTATTTTATTTACTAATGTATCACCACCTATTACGGAAAGGAAACCAGGGTCCCAATGCCCTTTGGTATAGTGTCATATTAATGTGTTGTGAGTATACCCCCTCGCGCTGCTGTAGACTCAAAAGTGGAGCTCTTCAGAGAAAAGCACTCCATTCAATGGCTACATTTAGTCCATTTTGGACTGTTTTCAGATTGTAGATCCATTTTTGTTCCGCTTGGGTCAGAATTTTATCTTTGTCCCCATTGCGGCGGGAGATTTGTACAACTTGAATGACACACCAGAGAAAATCTGTGCATTTGTGTTGTTTTTTGGCGAAATGGGCCACTAGTGGTTTATTTTCAACTGCATTACGTATGCAGGATTTGTGCTCATTTATCCGTTGGCGGACTGGTCGTTTGGTTTTGCCTATATATACCATATCGCATGGACATATAATGGCATATACCACCCATGGTGTGAGACAATTAGTGAACTCTTTCAGGTAGATAGTGTGGTGACATAAAGTGATTTGTTTCAGAGTGGTTGTCTGTGCACAAACAGAGCAATGTCCGCACCGATGATGGCCGGTTAAAGGCGGTAGACCCCACAATGTTGTTTGTGCAAATTTCTTGGATTTAACAGGTAGGTACGAATGTACCAAATTATCTTTAATGTTGGATTGCCTTTTAAATGCAAACCTTGGAGCTGGAGGAGTAAAGTCTTCTGTGTAGATCATCTTCCAATGTTTACGTATGATCTTTCTAAAGATATTGCTAATCAGACTATAGGTGCTTACACAGGTGATCTTATCTTCTTGGTGTTTTGGTGTAGGTTCTAACGTACTCGAACGATTTGTGTGCAGCACACGTTTGTATGCTCGTTGTATCGTTGTGTGGGGGTAGCCTCTTTCTTTGAGTCTCAGCTTCAGACTTTTGGCATGTATTTTGTATTGTTGTACATCTGTACAGTTTCTGCGAA
Source organism: Ambystoma mexicanum (assembly GCF_040938575.1). Classification (NCBI taxonomy): domain Eukaryota; kingdom Metazoa; phylum Chordata; class Amphibia; order Caudata; family Ambystomatidae; genus Ambystoma; species Ambystoma mexicanum. The sequence goes on from NC_090928.1 coordinate 747,174,039, forward strand.
TACGCAGGAACTGACCATAAGGTAAACCCTCTTTCAAGCTAAGCGGATGAAAGCTAGTATAGTTCAACAGAGTATTTTTGTCAGTTGGTTTTCTATAGAGAACTGTTTCAATAGAGCCTCCTGTGGTTTTTTGAATTTCCAAATCTAGAAACAGTATTTTGTTTGGATCAATGTGAATTGTAAATTGAATGTGAGAGTTTTGAAGGTTCAACCACTGATGAAACAAAGTTAGTTGTTCTAGGGTACCACTCCAGATAAGGCAGATATCGTCAATGTATCGTAGCCAATTTTTAATAAGATTTTGAAAAGGATTGCGAGAGCTGTAGATGGATTGTTGTTCTAAATTATCCATGTACAGATTTGCCAGGTCTGGAGCAAAAGTGGCTCCCATACTTGTTCCTTTCAGCTGATTGAAAAACCGATCTTTGTATAGAAAAAAGTTTTCGGTTAGAGCTAACCTTATGCATTCCAAGATAAATGCAGTCGGAACTAGGTGTAGGGTTTCAGTGCGTCTCTCTAGATATTCAGCCATCACCTTGAGACAATCATCTTGTGGGATGCTGGTGTATAAGCTCACCACATCTAAAGTTACTAGAATATCTGTTGGATCTAGATGAATCGTTTCTAGTATTTTGATCATACTCGTAGTATCTTTCACATACGATTTCATTTTGGAAACAAAAGGTCTCAGAAACCAGTCAGAGTAAATTGATAGGGGTTCTAAGATAGAATTAATGGCTGCTGCGATTGGTCTGCCGGGGGGTTGTGTCTCATGCTTATGGATTTTAGGGAGTAGGTAGAACACCGGGATGGTGGGATGTTGATTCACCAAAAAGTCTCGTTCTTCGGGGTCTATCCAATTTTCTTCCAGGGCGTATTTCATAAGACTGTTAATTTCTTCTTGTAGTCGGGGAGTGGGATCAGCTGGAAGCTCTCTATATGAAGATAAGTCATTCAGGTGTTTCATTATTTCAATCTCGTAAAGTTCTTTAGTCCACAGCACTATGCCTCCACCTTTGTCCGCTGGTTTAATGATGAGATTCTCATTTGTTTTTAAAGCTTTAAGTGCTTCTCTTTCTGCCTTTGATAGGTTGTTCTTTGAATCCCTACCTCAAAGGCTCCGTCAGACACTTTTTTTGAGTCTGGGAACCAGCAATCCTCAAACCTGCAGTAAAACTTCACCGGCAGTCCATCCCCTCCTGGAGCCTTCCCTTTCCCTGTTGCCTTCAATGCCCTACCCCTACCTATTTTAGCTTCTTCTATTGGCCCATCTAACTCCTACCTGGGTCCCACCGTGAGTACCGGTAGCTCTGATATGTCGAGGAGCTCCTGTGCATCCTCATCCAAATACGTTCCCTTACTCGTGTATAGAGACTGATAGAAGTTCTGAAAGGCTTCATTAATTACCACCTGGGTGGTGGTTAGTTCCCCCGAAATCTGCGTTATAGCATATCGTGGCTGCTCTCGGCAGATCAGCCAGGCTAGCAGGTGTCCTTTCTTGTCCCCCTCCCCGTGAATCTGTATGTCCCTTTGTCGCCCTTCAAACCTTGAAAGAGAATCCTGTGCCTCCCGATGAGCATTCAGGGTATCAGCCAGTTCTGCCCCCCTATGCTGTCCTACCCCCATCTCCTGCTCCTGAACCGCTATCTCCTTTTCCAGTTTCTCCAATTCCCTTTGCAGGGTCCACTTAACCCCTGCCGTCCTGGCCATGCATATTCCCCTCATTGTGACCTTAAATGCCTCCCATAAGGTCCCCCAGCTTCCCACCGATCCCTCTTTGGTCTCGAAGAAACCTTCTATTCCTTCTCTTAGTGATTCTTGAAATGCTACATCTTCTAAGGCTGCCACCGAGAGTCTCCAGGAATACGGGGCCGGTGTCCGCAGTACCCCCCTCCCATGTTTGTTACCAAGGGCGAGTGACCCGATAGGGTTCTTCCCAATATTCTGTACCATTGAACGTATTGAAGTGTTCCGCCCCTACCAGCAAATAGTCCAACCTGGGGTATGTCCCATGTATCCCCGAGACATACAAATATCCCTTCTCTTGCCCATGAGACCCCCTCCACAGTTCGACCAGATCGCAATCCCTCATTATCTTTCGCAATGATGACGCCGCCCGTTGTTTCGATGAGCCTGAGCTTCCCGTACTATCCAAGTTTGGGTCTAGTAGGTAATTATAAACCTCGCACCCCAACAATATGAACAACCCTTCCCGATACCCCGCCACCAATTACATCACCGGCAGACAACCTATCCCCTGTCCTAAGCTCAGCATTAGCCAAAGTCATACCAAACTCCAACAATCCCAACTACTTAGCAGATTGCTACCAACAATGCCTTACCAACACCATTGACTCTCTCGTCCCGGTCACCACAAAAACGAGGAAACCTGATAAACGTTCCAGCTTCTGGTTTGATGAGGAACTAGTTTCCCTCAGACGCACAAAAAGATTGCTGGAACACACACATAGGAAAACAAACAGCCCTGAATCAGAAAAAGCCTTCGAAATAGCTAATAACAAATACAAGTCAGCGATAATATTCCATAAAGCTAACGCCTTTAATTAACGTATAGCCAATGCTAACTCCGATAGTAAAGAGCTCTTCTCCATCCTCAGAGAACTTGAGAACCCCGTCCAACCCACAGCACCTCATAACACCAGTAAAGCCTGGTGCACCACTATTCAAGACACTTTATCCACCAAAATAACGCTCCTACAAAAGAAAATCGACAGTAAAAAGACACTACTTACTGGAAAGACCTCTCCTCTCATTGCCACCATTCCCACCAACACTCCTTCATGCACCCATTTCCAATTCACCCCAGTCTCTAATAAAGAAGTACTAAACACCATAGCCAAACTCAAAGCCTCAAACTGCAAAGAAGATAAATTCCCATCCCCCCTAGTGAAATTATGTGCCCCTACTCTTACACCCATCTTTACGGGATTTGTGAACGCCTCCTTCAGCTCTAATATAGTCCCCACCAGCATCAAAAAAGCCTGGCTCACACCCCTGTTAAAATAAAATGACTTTAGGCCCCTCAAACCCCACCGACTACCGACCTATAAGCACTGTCCCCTTTCTCCTGAAAATCATCGATAAAATAGCATACTCTCAGATCCAAAACCACCTAGAACAGAACAAACTCCAGGGGGACCGACAGTCAGGTTTCCGTCCCAATCATAGCACGGAAACAGTCCTACTAGACCTGAAGATCCAAATGGATAGGCAAACTTTGTCTTCTGATGCTATTAGATTTATCAGCGGCCTTTGATTTGGTCGACCATGGAAAACTCTGTGCTACCTTAGCCAATAATGTCAACCTGTCAAACAGTGCAGTAGACTGGATCAAATCCTTCCTCGCAGATAGGACCTCAAGAGTGGCCATTGGTAAAGAGTCAGCTGATCTATTACCAGTCCCTTTAGGTGTCCCGCAAGGTTTGTGCCCATCCCCCACCCTTTACAACGCTTACACCAAGCTGCGTTTTGCAGCGCTGGACGCAATGGGTGTCATCTACACAAATTTCACAGATAACACCCAGATCCTCATCCCCCTAACAGGTCATCACGGGCAAGACACAATCCTTATCAATGAAATCTACTCACTAATCCAAAATTGGATGGCTAACAACAGCTTATGTCTCAATGATGACAAAACAGAGTTACTCATAATAGGATCATCATCTAAAATTGCTTCCCTACAGCAGACCTACTCATCTTTCACCATTGGTGGCACTACAATCCCAGTACTTAAACAAGTGAAGACACTAGGTGTATACCTAGACACCACATTAACCATGACCAAACAAATCAACACCCTATCCCCCTCCACACCCTATACATCTAAACTCATCTCCCTCAGCCGCAAATTCCTCACTACCACTAATTGCGTCATCCTAGCAAGAGCACTCATACTCTCGAAGTTGGACTACTGCAACATCCTCTTCCTAGGTACTTCCAATACCAATCTAGCCAAACTCCAACTTATGCAGAACAAAGCCCTGCGAGCAGCAATAGGCATAAAAAAAAATGTTACAAAAAAAGACCAAAAAAAATTACAATTAAAAAAATAAAATAAAAAAAAAATAAAAAAATCGGACCACATCTCCAACATCAGGAAAACTAACAACTGGCTCCCCATTAAAGCAAGAATACTGCTCAAAACCCTCAGCATCACCCACAAATGTTTCACCAACAAAGCACCGAAATACCTTTGCAACACAGTTACCAAGAAAATCAACACTAGACTCCTCAGATCAAACAACAGTGAAAACCTCACCATGCCTCGATACAAAAGAGAAAAAGCAGAGGGGAGTAGCTTCAAAGTACTCGTTCCTAGGCACTGGAACACCCTTCCCATGAATATCAAATATGAAAAATCATTTCCACTATTTAAAAAACTGCTAAAAACCCGGCTATTCAATCAATCTTAATTATGAACATAGAACCTGACCAGTGCAGACCCACCCCCCTACTACTTTACATATCTGTTTATAATTGTAACTGTACTATCGCTTTGTATTACTATGTCCACACGAAGAGTGTATTTGCCACTGTCTGTAACTACGCCGCGATACCTCAGGGTCTGGGCGTATAACAAATGTAATAAATAAATTAATAAATAATAAACCGAGGGGAAGTATTCCTTATCATCCACGTTAGGAGCATAGGAGTCGACTACACAGATGTCCCTACCTTCAAGTACACCCTGCAATTCCATCGTCCGACCCTCCTCGTCAATAACCACCTTGACCACATGCAGGGGGACCCCCGCTGCCACCCATATCAGTACCCCACCAGCAAATTTAGAATAAGTCGTTCCCACCACTGTTAATCCCCACCACCTCTTGAGAAGGTCCAGATCCCTACGTACCATATGGGTTTCTTGAATCAATGGCAGTTGTATCCCATGTCGCTTCAGAAAACCTCCCACTCGCTGACATTTCAGCTTCTTTGCTAACCCTCGGACATTTGACATCCCTACCCTCAGATATTCACCCCCCGATCCTGATTCCAGCCATCTCCTTCCCCCCGATCTTCCCCACCGCCACTATAATTTCATCCCACCTCTTTTGGATCGCTCCATCCCATGCCATTAGCTCCTCTACCAACTCAAACCAACTGGGCAACCGTGCCCAACCTCTAACTCCCCTCAACACCCCTCCCCTTCCCTTCCCCCCTGGTCTGCCCCCACCCCCATGTCCCCTTTATCCCCCCTCCTATCCCCAGGCCATCCCCAACCTTGGCCCAGAGCCCTCCCCTCCCCAACTCTTGACCTAGACCTGTCCCCCTTCCCCTCCCTCTCCTCCAGTGGATAATTGGTCATCAGTCCAGGGGCCTCACCCTGTCATCTACCTTCCACACATCCCCAGAGCTATATGACGCTCTCCCATCTTCAACCCTTACTCAGTGTCCTCCCTTCCACCATTCCTTGTTTTACTCCTCTCGGCCCCTTCTCCTCCTCCTCACCTCACCCTGTCCCCAGATGCTGCGGATCTCCCACTTCTTCCCTCTGGGCGCTTGGCCCTTGAGGCTGTGTTTCCAGCCACACCCAGACCTCTTGTGGTGTTCCAAAGAACCATGACTTTCCCACTATTATGACCTTAAATTTGGCCGGAAAAAAACATCATATGCTTGATATTTAATTCTCTAAGGTGGCACCTCACTCCATCATATGTTTTGCGCTGCCACTGTACATCTAAAGTGAAATCCGGAAAGATACGCAATTTCGCATTCCCCGCTTCATAGTAACCGGCCTTCTGGGATTCCTGCATGATGCCATCTCTATCCCTAAAGTTCAAAATCTTCGTCACTATGCCCCTCTGCGGTCCTCCTAGGGGCAGGCTCTGCCTGGCGCCCTGCTCACTTGCTCCACTGTAAAATGTTTTGATAGCCCCTTCACTCGCAAGGTGTCCAGTATGAGGTGTTCCACGAAAAGCTCAGTGCTAGGGCCTTCTTCTCTCTCTAGGACCCCTTTCAGCCGGATGTTACATCGACGTGATAGCCCTTCTGTGTCCTCTGACCTAGTTTCCAGGGACCAGGTCACTCCCACCAATCCTGCAACCTGATTCTTAAGCCGCTGCAGGTCATCCTCCACATTGCTGACTCTCTGCTCGACTTCTTTAACTCTTTCGCACACCTTCCACAAGTCGGCGCGTACCAAGGACACATCCACCTCTACCTCCTTAATGCTCCCTTCAAGGGAGGACCTTGTGCCTGGTTGCCTGTGTGCCAAAGTCACCCCTCCTAGGCTTCCAGCTCTGGCGCCTTCCACTTCTCTACCTGCTTCCTCCTGTTTTTGGTGCTTCTTAGTGGGGTCCGTGTACCTTTCCATCTTCTGTTGACCCTTCACCATTGTACTTAGCTTCTGGGCGGATCACTTCAACTCCTACATCCTTTTCACACAAGGACCCTCTTCCTAGGGTCTAGCCCCTATACGAATAGACCACTTCCTGCCCCCCAATCCTCCCCCTCTCCAGGGGGGGGGGCATTTGCTGTTTATCCCCTCTGCGCAGGGGACCCAGCTCAGTGGGATCCTTAATACTCCTTTTGCCGAGATGTCCTGTGCCCTTCAGCTGAGCTATACGTCCTTACTGGGGTTCCTGGCCACTTCTGCAACTCTGCTGTCGATATCTTGAGGGCACTGTGGAGCCTCGCTCACCATTCCCCTCCTTTCCTGATACATCGGGCTGTATTCTCCTTTCTTGGTCGTTCCCTCTTCTCGTCCCTCACAGTGGGGGTTGTATATAGTCAAAGGGGAGATGGGGGAGGGAGGGGAAGAGATGTATCTCCCACCAGCACTGCAGCCTTTTCACCACTCTTTCTGCCGGGGTGCCCTGCTCCTTTTAGCTGACCTTTTTGCTTAGCTGCCTGCCTCTATGGTGGTTCCTGGCTTTCTCTGCCACTCTCTTGTTGCTGTCTTGAGGGCCCCACGTCGCCTCACTCGCTGGTCCCCTCCTTCCTTATTGTGCCAGTCCACACCTGCCCCACTTGGGCTCTCCTCTTGTCTTTCTTACACTGAGGGGGTTGGATGTGAAAAGAAGAAAAAAAAAAACGGGGGGGCACTTTTTCTTACCCCAGCCCCTGGCCCCACATGGCTTCCTCTCCCATGTCACCACTCCCTGTTTTGCGTTAAAGGAATGGTTCGCCAAAAATGTTTATTGCAAAAAAAGATGGCCAATAATAAAAAAAAAAATCGATTGGCACTTTTTTTTTTTTAAGTCCCCATGTAAAATTTTGAGAAAATGAAGCTCAAAGGGAAGCCTGTAGTCTCCGGTCTCCGGTCTCCGTCCTCCGAGTCCCGGTACCAATGAAAGAAAAGCCACCCAGTGGTAGCTTTTGTTTACTACAGCTGGCTGGCTTTTCCTTCATTAGTGCCGCAAAAGCAAGCACAGGCGGGCATCCATTTCTCAAAATGGATGCCCCCATGTGCTTCCTTTTTAAAATTTTGAGCTTCATTTTCTCAAAATTTTACATAGGGACTTTAAAAAAAAAAGTGCCAATCTATTTTTTTTTATTATTGCCCATCTTTTTTTGCAATAACATTTTTTGGCCGAACCATTCCTTTAATTTACATTAATGTGAGGCTACTTCTGGGCACCCCGTCCGGTGACACACTCGGGACACCTCGTTTCCCTGGTTCTGTGACAGACCAGCTGCGCTATCATGCCTCACTTTCGGTTGCGGGTTGCTTCTATACCACACCTCCCTGGTCCTGTCGGCCGGCGCTGATCACCCAGTGACCTTTTTCTGTCCCCCGGGGGCACACGCTCCTTCAATTCAGCCTCCAACCCAGCCTGCGTTCCCTCCTCTCAGGCTGGGTGCTCCCTGCAGCCTCTGGCAGCCATCTCTATCCTTGGGCTTGCGCCTCTGTTTGGCTTCCCCGTCTGGGGCTATTGTGCGCCAACACTGGTTGCCTCTATTAATATGTCATTACCCGGGCCAAGCCTACGCCGGGGAACCGTATGCATAAACTCAGAGCAGGATTTTCTTCGGGATTTATATGGGTGGCTAAGGAGCTACAGGGAGCTAAGTCCTCATACTCCGGCTGCTGGCCACGCCCCCAGCAACCAAGTCTTTAAGACAAAAAGGCAAAGGAACAGTGAGAGAACTACAATCATCAGCAGGCAGTCTAAATTTTGCAGTGAGAGTAATACTGCAAGGAAGGTTTTTTTCCAGAAGCCTAGTGCTAAAAAACAGGTTTTAAAAAACCACACCTACACATAAGATTGGGAGAAGAGGTCACAAAAGATTTTTCCACATGGGAACATTTCCTGAAGAATTTCAATGGGGCGGTCATATGGCGCACACCATTGAACACGGAAAGAAGAAAAATGCTATTCACTGATGCCGCCTGCAGCAAAGGTTTTGGTATAATTCTTGGAAAAAAGTTGGTTTACAGGCCCTTGGTCAAAAGGCATGGCACATCCACGGATTGACCAGGAACATAACACTGCTGGAAATCTCCCCCTTATGGATTGCCTTAAAGCTAGGGGTTGCAAATGTGCGCAACACAGAGCTGGTGGTCTGTTTGGGTAATATGGCAGTGGTCAGCATCATCAATAGAAGAACAACATCATGCCAACGGGTTTTGAGAGTGCTAAGGGCCATTACCACAATTTCCCTGCACAACAACATAGGGATAAGGGCAAAACACATTACAGGAGCAGAGAATGATGTTGCTGACACTTTATCTTGCTTATAGTGGGAAACATTCTGCGAAAAAGAGGTTTGGGAGGTTCCGACAGGGAACCCATAAATAGTATTTGTATTTTGTTTATTTGTAAAGTGCAGCCAAGCCCTGAGACAACTTTAAGGAGCGGGTAGGTTGAGGTCCTGCTCAAGGAACCAGTTTGTAACCTTGATACGAAATATTGAGAAGGATGGTTCTTCCCTTATAGAGACAGCGAGAGCCTTCCATTTCTTTGCGGCAAGGACTGGGAAGCTGACTCCACCTGCACGTTGTTGATTAAATCGTGGGATGGAGACGCAATGCGCTTGCGCAGTTCTAGTGGGTCGTGACGATGTATGACGTGAAAGTATGTCAGAAAGGTAGGTAGTCGCCTGCTTGTGGAGGAAGTTGTGAGTGAGTGAGTGTTTTTAGATCCATTCTTTGCTTGATATTTAGCCACTTTATGGTCTGTCTAGTTGAGGTGATGTGTTGTTTTCTAGGAATGTTTCATGCCGATCTAATGGTGGTATTTTGTATAACTTGCATTTTATTGATGTTTTGTTGGGATGTTCCCAGGCAGAGCGCATTGCAATAGTCAAGTTTAGCTACAGAGATGCATTAGTTGTTGTCAAGCAAGGACGGCAGGCCGTAATGAGTTTGCAAGTGTAAGCAGTGGAGGATGCCAAGGCATTTATTTGTCTCGTGAGAGAGAGTGCTGAGTCATTATAGATTCCTAAGGTTTTTACATCATTGGCCACTTTAAAAATATTGCCGTCGATTTTAAAAGAGTTCAATAGAGTCCCTAGTTTGTTCAGTTTAGTTGGAGATCCAGGAAGGAGCAGTTTGTAAAGTTCGGGGTTCCCCGTAATGACTCTGACATTGGTTGATGTTCCAGTTGCTTCTTTATTGAAGTTCCAGTACATTATGTTAGATTTTTTATGTCAAGTTCATCAGAGCCTAAGGTAACATGCACCGGCATTCTCTCAGGTAAGCTACATCTCTCCAACTGACTCACTCGGAACTCTCAACCATACAACAACATTCTCACAGGCAGCATTCTATGTCACCCACCCAACATTACACTCATACTAACAAAAGCAACAGAGAAACCAAATCACTAAATATCATCCCTCCTTATAGAACACAAATAACACCTACCAAAGCCCAGTACACACACACACACCTCACATACACCAGCCCCTGCGCGTGCACCACAGCAAAAAACTACAATCGCCACACCTGCACACGCTGAAACCCGTTCACACAGTAGTGATACCAAGCTCACACCAACGATGCCCTTCCCTTTTCTACACAGTGGAGAAAGGACACCAACACTGAAAATTGCACCACTACAAATCCTCATGACGTCAGGAACCACAACGTCTCTCCACTTCAGTACACCTGCACCGCCTATCAAACTACACACCCACTACTCCCCCTCACAGCCACATCAAACACACAACTCCAAGCTGTGCACCCACACATTCCTAGGAACTAGGATGTGCGTTCCAAACACCTGAGTGAACGACACCCTATAACATTACTCCTATGGTGCTGTGTCGCCACCCCCATCCATTACCTGTGTTCCTTGACCACCATACCTAGCTAACAACAGCTATGAGGAAGTATCATCACAAAACCACCACATCATAAAACACTTCTAGCACACAAGCAACAACCATCAACACATTACTAAATGCTTCTAGCACACAAGCAAGGGCCATTGCACACATCCACACACTGCAATAACACGTTACTACAGTAATATACTAAACATTTCTACTAACACTCTAACTAGTTCCCTAATTAAAACAAAGGTCCCACCTGCAAAGCAAAATATTAGTGTGGCAGGGCAAAATTCACTACACGTTTTGAAGTAGATTTACCATAACTCTACAAGTCCACACTGCCTATTGCTCTCAAGAAGTCCATCTGTGAAAAGGAAAATCGTTAGACAACCATTAACTACTAAACATAACAATGATAAACTCACACAATTAATTTTTATCTAAAAGAGGCCACGTCATCATGCTTTCCCATACAATGCACCACATCAAGTCACTCACTCTTAAATTAAGCAAAACAGAACAGGCCTTGCATCACCCTTACCAGAACACTAAGATAACTCAATAGAACACTTCAAACCAAACATCTTTGTATGCTGCCTCTGCTGCCAGCTTCCATTACAACAAAAGTACCTTTGGGGAACACAGCCCCATTTGCCTTCATTCTTTGCTCCTCCAGCCAGCACCCAAATAAAGTAAAGTACCTTAGGGGACACAGCGCCACACCAGCTGGTCTCTCGACCAAGTCACAAATCTCCTGACAGTCTGTGAATGATGTGCTGCAACTGATCGCCTACACCTGCTGCACCAGTTGTAATGTTGCTCCCTGCTGGCCCCAAAACCATGACCGCAGAATTCGCCTCACCCCCTTCCGCTTCCATTGGTCATAACGCAGCCTTGGCTACCTGCGCTGCTTCCAACGTGGCATCAACTGCCCCAAACTGCAGTTTTTCCGCTCCTCTCCCTCAATCCGTTATGCGACCTGCTCACGGAATACACACTGTCTCATGTTACAGTGTTCCAGCTCTTCCCAGAAATGTTCGTCATGCCATGGCCTCACGTTGGAAGGTTCCTTCCTTTAACCGTCTATACAATAGTAGATGCTTCTCCTGAACGCCTTGCACTGCCAGCATTCCAACGCTTCGCCTACCCCTCAGGCACTCGCTCTGATGTCACTATTTTTGAAGGGACACAGGAGAGCACTGAGCTGAGAAAACCAACGGTCTCTTCCCCTGCAGTACCGCTGCTGCCCTCCAGGTCCCTCGCCGCACAGAAACCCCTTCCTCCTGCTCTGCACACGTTGGCCTTCTCCACCAACAGACACCCACAACGGACAAAACGTATCCAACGTGCTCCCCACTGGTCACCAGCACGCCGCCAACATGTACCTTGCACATGGTCCAACTTGCTTCACAGTGCCAGACCAAGACACATGCCCCAGGTAAGCGCTGCAGCATTCACCAGCACCTCTTAAGCTGTTACACTCACTGGCCCCTCCAACTGCTCAGTAAGGAGTTTACAACCCATCCAATTTCAGTTAACGGGCTCCAAGCCCCTCCTAAGTGCAGTTATATCTCCTCAAAACGCTGCGTCTGGGCTCCAAACCCCTCCAAAGTTCGCTCAATGGGCTCCAAGCCCCTCCATAAGTGTTACTGGGCTCTTAGCCCCTCCAATGTTCATTTACCCTCACAGTCTCCTGATCAAGCTGTTCTTAGTCTGCTTGTCAGCTGGTAGGCACCCTGGCCCTAAACCCTGGCATCTCCTACATTTTGCACCTCAGGATCCAGCTTAAGTATGCATAAAACGCTGCCCCTACCTGAGAGGATCTTCTTTGGTTGGGGGGGCGGTGCATGTCCCATCCTTAGTGCTGTGCCCCCAGCACAGCTAGCGTCCTCATTGCCATTGTAAAGTTTGGGGTTCCAGTTGCTTCGTTATTGAAGTTCCAGTACATTATATTGGATTTATTATGTCAAGTTCCTCAGAGCCTCAGGTAACATGCACTGGCATCCTGTCAGGTAAGCTACATATCTCCAACTGACTCACTCGGAACTCTCAACCATACAATAACATTGTCACAGGCAGCATTCTATGTCACTCACCCAACATTGTACTCATACTAACAAAAGCAACAAAGAAACCAAATCACTACACAGTTCAGTCTTTTCGTCATTAAGACATAGACCATGCTTTGCCATCCATATTTGTATGGTGCTGTAGATATCGTTGAGTGTCTTACTGTCTACAGTGCGGTCACCGGTGACGCGCCGAACGACCGAGGCCAGGAGAAGAAATCAGCGGATGACAAGCGCACCTCAGAGAAAGGTGCCTACTGAGGACCACTCCCTGCCAGACACTCAGAGGCCCCCACAATGGTTTTGATGGAGCTGGCCAAAAAGCATTGGCAGGAAAGACAGCCAAACAACACAGTAAGGGCCTGTCCACAGAATAAGACATTACAAATGTCGCAAACCCAGAAGACTTAAATGAGATAGAGGTCAACAAATGTGTTGCATGAGTTTATAGCCATAATAAAAAGAAGGCATGGGCTAGGATGCATCTAGCAGCCAGAGCATATTTTGTGAAGAAAGCCACGGGGGAAAGACCCAACCCACAGCGCACTAATAAGATTATGCTTCTAAGGGGTAGGGCAAAGTAGAGGGGCCAGCAAAAGACAAGACACGACCCCTGAATTTTGAAAAGCTAAAAACATTAATAACAAAGCTGGGAGAAATATGTTCATATGAGACCAAGTTATCCAGGGAAGCTTTCGTGCTGGCCTACTTTGGGGCCCTATGGGTCAGCGAGCTGATAGCTTCTAATACAAGGGTGTAGTATTTTACTGTGTAGAGTGTTGAGTTAGCATGTGTGGTAAGCTAGAATAGAATTTGGAATTTAATCTTTAAGAGAAGAATGCAGTTCTAGGAGTGAGTTGAGTTATATATATATGTATACATCCAGTTGTTTCTGGTGGGGCTAATATTGTACTTACAATAAAGAAGACTGAGAAGCTTACCAGGGTCTCCTGACTTTCTCTGACGACGAGTGTCGCTGAGAGAACCCCACGGAGTAGCTTAAGTGTGTGAAATTAACTTCACGTTTACCAGACGGAAAGGGCTTGCCATAAGGTCCAGCTCGAGAAGGCACAAGAAGGCAACAAAAGAGGAAAGGCGCTGCGCAGCCCAGATCCATAAAATGGAGGCACTATGCACTAGGATAGGCCCTGCAGGGCCCGAGCACGGACCGGTACAAGTGCGCAAGGCAGCATTTGCTCTGCCATTGATTCAAGCCTCCACTTTAGTGGAATGGACATTTGTGCGCCAGAATACATGCCGCCATCTTGGTTGTCCAGGCAACCAGCATCAACAAACACTGCACCATAGCACATGTGCGAGACAGCGTTGCGCTTTCTGTCCGAGGGAAAGGTCCCCAGCGCCAGTTTGTTGCCGTTGAAACGGGCATCAACAGATCACAGAGCACCGTTTTGTGTGCAGTTTATGAATACTGCACGCTGCCTACATTTTTAAGTGTAAAATAATACCTCCCTTTTATTATTTTATTTTATTATTTTAAGGCGGAAAGAGACTTTTCATGACATTGAGGCTTTTTCTTCTGCATCTCCACACAAATTAAAGCCTTGTCTGCTCTTGCACCTTAGAAAGCAGACTTTTGTTGAACTATCGGAGTATCATTCCCCAAAACACGCCATACCTCAATATAACATTTTCTCCTGCTGGCAATACGGCTCTACAAGGTGTACCTCCTCCAAACTATTTCTTGGAAGTCCAACATAACCTGGAAGAGGTGGAAAAAACGCGTTGAACATTATGTCCTTGCCGTACATGGTTTGAACTTCGCTGGTGAAAGAAAGAAATGTCTTTTAATGCACTGTTTGGGGAATTATGGCCAAGAGCAATTTGAAAACCTACCATCACTTTCGTTAGATGAATCAACAGGTCTCGCAGAATATGAGAAGCGCATAAAAATGTTAGATAAACATTATGTAAAGTCAGTAAGCATAATTTTAGAGAGATACAATTTCTGCAAAAGGAAACAACAAAATGGAGAATCTGTGGAGCAATATATCATAGCTCTTAGAGGTTTAGCGGCATCATGCGAGGTCGGCAGTACCCTGAATTAAAGATTACGAGACCGATTCATGCTGTAAATAAGAGAGGCTTTGTGGTTCAAAAGTAATCCCTCAATTGATGATGTACTCAGGGTGGCAAATGAAGAGGAACACACCCATAAATGCGTGAAAAAGTTGGAGAAGAGAACTGAACAGGATATTAAGAGAACTGGGGAGGTTATGGAAATGTCAGCTGTACAATTAAGGAGAACTGACAAGAAGAAACAGAATGTAAAAAGAGATGGTGTGAGGAAGAAATTTAGTAAGAAGAAAAAGAGGATGAAGACAAGAAGGATGACAGAAGATGTTTTTGTTGTAACAGTCTTTTTCATATTGCGAGCAGTGACAAATGCCCAGCCAGCAAAGCTGTGTGAAAAAGATGTAACAGGAGAGGTCATTTTACGTCCTGTTGCAAAACCAATCCCGACAATGTCAATTGTATTGATGAATTGTGTGAAATATTGATGAAAGTACATGTCTTGTTAATGGCACCTTAGATGATCACACACACAGATTGGAGATGATGCGGACATGGAAAAACCTATGTGCACCATTGAGATTGAAGGATTGAATATTAGTATGGTGATTGATTCTGGGGCAAAGTATACCCTAATGCCCAAGTCCATTTTTTATGCAAATGTAAGAAAAATTCTCACTCTATGCTGTTGACATCAAACTCGTAGCATAGGGTAGTAAAAGAATTGGATTTAAAGGTAAGGTTGGTTTTGGACAACTATGAAATTTAAGAACAGGTCAGCCAAGGGGAAAGTGTATCGAAGAAAGGTAACAACCCACTTTTAAGTTGGTCACACCAAAAAAGGTTAAAGATAAAACTTGACCCTAATGCAGATGAGACAGTTTATGCAATTGAAAAGGTAAGCGATCTCTGCCAACAAGCGTTTCGTGAAGAATTAGGTCATTTGAAAGGTTTCATGCACAGAATTGAGTAAAAAACAATTCAGTTCCAATTGTACTAAAACAAAGGCCTGTACCATTGTCAATTAGAACTGCAGAAAAAGAGGAACTAGAAACCATGGAAAGGCCAGGGGTGATCGAGAGAATTGAGGCATCCGAGTGGGTCTCTCCTTTAGTGGTAGTGCACAAACCCAAAGGTAAGTTATGGTTCTAATTTGATCTTAGGTCTGTGAATCAATGTGTAATACCAGACAGGCATACTTTACCCAATATTTCAGGAATGTTAGGAACCATCGCAGGAACAAATTGATGAGTACCTTACATTTGAAATCGGCATATCATCAGATTGTTTTGCATCCATCTTCCTGGAGCATTATAGCCTTTATTACTACAGAAGGTTTATTTCAGTGTAGGCGCATGCTTTTTGGTTTAGTGTCTGCTGCCACTGTTTTTCAGCGTATAACGTACCAACTGTTGCACAACATTGAACAAGAAGATGTTCTGGTTTATGGGGGAAGTCAAGAAGAGCATGATGTCAGATTGAGCAAAGTTCTCAATATTTTTATGAATGCTGGTTTGACCTTGAGCAAGGAGAAATGTAAGTTTAGCAAGTCAGTAATCGAGAACTTGGGTCATGAAATTTCTGAGAAAGGCATTACACCAAAAATGAGTTTAGTGAATAATATTGTACATCTTCCCAGTCCCACAGACAAATAAAAAAATTGTCTTTTCTTGGCATGGCTGAATATTACGTCAAACGTATTCCAGGGTTGGCAGAAAAATCTATTAGCATGAGAAGCTTGATTAAGAAAGGGTCAGATTCCAATGGAATTAACAATGTGAATAAGAATTTCAGGAGGCAAAATTAGCTTTGGCAAAAGCTCCCACATTGAGCAATTTTGATTCGGGGAGAAAAAGTGTACTAACAGATGCCAGCAATCATGGGTTGGGCACTGTACTTTCCCAGAAAACAGAAGGTGTTATGCTCACCTGGTTCCCACAGGGGCGTCGATCGGACCCGGACAGCTGTGGTCTCCACCAACGTGATGCGTAATGCCTAGATGACTGTCTGGACTGGCCTGCCTAATCTCATCTGCTTGATCCGTAGAAGTATTCTCCTGCAAGTGGAGAAAGGGATTTAGCCACCCGTGGATTTTAGTGCTGGCCCCCTCCCACTGTTCTCGTTCTCCCCACTTGTCTCCTCCGATATCCCCTTTTAGTAACCTCACCATATGTTTTTAAATGATGAGCTCTCCATCCTGCATGGCATGCAGGGGCGCGTAGATACCAGTTACTTCACTGGTTTGAAGGTACTGGAGGAGTTCCGGAGGAATATTGACTCTGGGATTTATAAAGTTCAAAGAGTTCAATATGTCTGATGTTCACTCTTGTTCCATTCCCTTGTTGAATTGCAGCTGGTTCAAAAGAATGTTGCCTGGAGGCAGCTGATGGCGTTCAGGTAAGAGTCTGTATTACCCAACACTGTCCGGTAAAAGTTGCATGAGTTTAACTTGTTGTTTTCTCTCCCTTTATAGGTGCGGCATATGAAGATGAAGCGTATTAAAGGGTAATGCCTCCAGTGGTAAATCAGGTAAGCCTATCGTGGTAAGAGATTGTATTTGTCGGCTCTCTTCGCTCACCTTGTTGTTTCTTTTGTTTTCACTCAGGTGCTGGAGTTTGACGAAGAAAATGATGGAGGCAGCACCGAGTCGAAAGATGCTGTGGACTGGTGAGTATAACGCGGCGCTGCTGCTGGCGATGCGACGCGTGCTGGAATAATGTCCTTTCCAGGCTCGGAGATGTGCTGGATCCGGAATCAGGTAAGGAATTAAAATAATGTCCGTAATCTAACCTTTTCTTCCTTTTTCCCGTTTTTCTAGGAGCTCCGGATTCGAGGCGGGCGTGGCAGAAGACTGGATGCTGACTTGCAGGCACGGTGAGCATTACGCTGCAGGATGCAGAATAACGCGAAGCGTGTGCTGCTGTTCGGGCGCGGTTTAAATAGCCTCCAAAGTAGTTCCAGGTAAGAAGTTCCCCAGAACCACACCCGAGTAAAAAATAGCATGAGGTAAGTAATGTTTATGAGCCTGGTGCCAGGACTGGTTTCTAAAATGAGCCTGGCGCCTAAGGCGCCAGGACTGAACCCAAACAGCCCCCAGCCGGGGCTGCTGGGGTTTTAACAAGTATCTGGATGCCTGCTCCCGGGGCTATTGGACTTGATCCGGATGCCCCGGTGTAGGCATCATGACAGGAGGAGAGTCCACCGTTGAGTTTGGTTCAGGGGTTTTGAGGTGCGCTGAAATGAATTATTACACTATTGAAAAAGAACTATTGGCGATCAAATGGGCTATTGGGAAATGTTGCTCCTTTTTATGGGGTGTAAAGTTTACAGTGAGATCCGATCACAAACCTCTGAAAGAGATTCTCACCACGAAGGGTTGGGATAAGGTATCATCCAGGATTCATAAGTGGGTAGCGAGTTTACAGGAATACAACTGTGAGAAAGTGGATCTTCCAGGTGTAAGGAACAAGGCAGCGGATGGTCTTTCAAGGTTGACAAATGTGATAGAAGAGGAGGATGATGAAGATAAGGAAGAGCAAGTTTTGAGTGTCAATCAATAAGTGGTATCAGTGAGTGAGTGGTGCGAGGCTATGTTAACTGATGTGGTGATGGTTAACGTCAAGGAGAGACTGGAGGTTGGTTTAAAGACTCAAATTAAAAAAGGGCCAATTCCTGATGCTATCATACATCTAGTTGATGAGCTTTTAATAAAATAATGTTTGGTTTTAAGGGGAGACAAGTGGTTTCCTCCAGCAGAGGTTCAGGAAAAAAATCTGAGATGGCTCATGAAGGACATCAGGGAATGTCCAAAACCAAACAACTGTTAAGACTATTGGTGGCCAGGTATAGCTATGCATGTTGAAAGAGTTGCCCGGGAGTGCACAGAGTGTGAAGGCATCACCAAAGGGTATGCTACGAGAGTAGACCCCATGATCTTGATGTCTATTCGTTCCATGCCTTGGGTACGAGTGGGTTTGGACATTATAGGGCCTGTGAGGTCACATAGATTGCTCAAATATTGTGTTGTGTTAGTAGACAGGCTGTTGCATTGGTTAGAGATCTCGGTCTTCAGCTTGGGCCTCCCTCTGGAACAACTTCCATGCCACTCTAAAACTTGAGGGAAACCATCTCTGGTTCGGGAAGTACCTCAAGGCCTTCCTCTTTTCTTCTGCCTTCGCTCCCACTCTCCCCTGCTGATCTGTTCTCTCTTGGCACCGTGCACCTGGCCATCCTCTGTTCTCCGGGGCCCAGGTACCTGCTCACCCTACCACACTGCCTCCGGGCCACCCCTTGCACTGGGGTCTGTATCTGTACCAATACAGCCCCCCACCCTTTTTCTTCCTCCACTTATCAGATCTACCCTGTCTGCTGCCTTAAACCTAGGACTTGCAAATTGCTGGCTGCACTACCACTGTTTGCTGCATTTATTATTTATTTACTATTATTTATCTGTTTCTCTTCTACTTCGCACTTTCCACTTCTCCACCCTTCCATGCACTTTTCCCATCCCACTCTCCCATGCACTTGTGCGTTCTTAATGTTACTGGGCCTAGTAAGATCGCCGCTTTGTTCTCCCCTGTTCCCCCTCCCTTGTCGCGCTCTGAAACACTTGTGTACGAGCCGATAGAAATAAAATATCAATCCTTTCGTCTTAGAACCAAATATCGTCATGATGAACCCCCCCTCCCCCATTCCACCACCCCCCTCGGATTCCCCCCCCCAGCCAAACTACTGCCACATTTCCAGTCCTGGTACCCAAATTGTAACCTTTCCATTATAATGTTACCTGTAATGTTCTCATTCTTCCAGACCACTTTGGGCTATATTCCTAGCTAGGCCTCCCACTTGAATATACCTATCCAGAAAATAAACGGCCTCCCTCACTTTTCCTAGAAAGCTGCATGATTTCTATTGTGGCGAGCATTCGTCCAGCTTTCCCGAGCTGGTCTCTGACTTCTGGCTGGTGCCTGGGACAGCTTCGCAGTTCGGCGGCCTGTTTAGAATGTGATCTCAAGTGTTTGAATGTCCTCGCTTCCTCTTATCCCGCCCACTTGCGGAGGGCCCGGGCTGCGGCATCAGCACCGTGAGGCGACCCTGCGGGAGGTCTTCGCGGGGACCCGCCCCAGCAGCCTAGGGCTGCAGCCGGGCCGCCGCAGCGACCGGGAGCCACCCCGCTTCCGTTGCCATGTCACCCGGGTTTCCTAGCACTGCGCCGCCCAGGAGGTGTGCAAAGGTGACGGTCGTTCAGTGTACGGAAGGAGGGCGAGCCTCTGCCCCCGCCCCTCGCTACTGCTGGAAAAGCCGGACAGGCGGGTTGCTTCCTTCTGCCTTTCGTTCCCCTGCCTGCAGTGCCGACTTGCTCAGCGCGCCCAGCCCGCAGTGAGCCTCCTCCGCCGCCGCATACTCCCTCACCGGCCCGTTTCATGGCAGACGTACAGCTTCACACTCTCGGCAACGGACACTGCTGCCTCGTGAAAGCGGGCTC
Source organism: Ambystoma mexicanum (assembly GCF_040938575.1). NCBI lineage: Eukaryota > Metazoa > Chordata > Amphibia > Caudata > Ambystomatidae > Ambystoma > Ambystoma mexicanum. The sequence goes on from NC_090928.1 coordinate 747,193,866, forward strand.
TCGGAAGAACGGGATGTGCAAGAGCAACGGGATTTCTAAAGGGCTGCAGGTGAGCGATCAGCACGCACTTTTCCTGATATTCCCTGACACTTCCTGTATTGTACCTTCGTTGCCACTTGGAGGGGCGGGGGGGTTTGCGGTTGCCTGCCCAGTCACCGTGCCGCCCTCTAATGTAGTCTGTGGTCCCCCGCAGAGGCGGCTTAAGTGATAAGCTTTATTTGTAGATTTACTTTGGCCCCTACAACTTGTCAAAGAGTGAGCCGTGCCCCTTATGCGGTGACGTTTGTGTTCATTACTATTGGCACGCTACAAGCACTGTGAAAATAGGCGTTGTTTTGATGCGTTTCGCAATTTAAGGTTGAGACATGCAATATACCGAATGGAACGCGTTCTTTGAGTTGGAATATACATGATCATTCTCGTGTTATAAATCGGAGTATGATTGGACCGCTCCCTTAAAAGCGATTATGGGACAATGCTGTACTTATGCAAGCAGTTCGTTTCCCTCAATTTGGAACCGGTAATCTGGTTTCAAACTTGCATGTGCCCAGAGCGGTCTTGCAATGTGTTATTGCATTTATACAAAATGTTTTGAATTTAGGTTTTATACTAAAGTTATGTTTTTTAGCTTTTTGTAACTTGATCAACGAATGTGTAGTGGGCACACAGTTGGACTCGTGCCTCTGGCCCTCTCGTGGGTTTCTATTGGGGGTTAGTTATGCTTGTGGAACTGGGGATGGAGACGTAAGGGAGAAATTGCAGCAGATGACCCTCCGCCCCTGACTACCCACGCACTGAAAGTTACCAGCAGCTCTAGTTCCCCCTCAGTTATCTTCGCGTACTAATGCCGGCATGCACCGATTAGCTCCTCTCACCGGTATGTTCATACTGATAACTGTGAACTCTTGGGCGTCACCGACTGAATGGACTCTAGCTCTTCCTTTCACATCTCTTTAATTGTTCCACCCTTTCAACAAGGAAGTCTCCTCTCATAACTCGCGTCCATCCGAGCAAGTAAGGAGCTGCTTTCTTAATTGGAGCCTTTTAAAACATAATGTATTCGCCTATTTAGTGAGACCAGTGAAGCAAGCAGGTGGAAATCGTGTTCTGTTAATCATTGAAATGAATCTGCATATTGTTACAAGAAGCTCCGTTTTGGTGACGCCAGTTGACTAACCCACATTCTCTGTCTACCTTGTGACATGGTGAAACTATCTCATTACTTTATAGAGCGCATTTCACAAGGTACATCCTAATGTGCTGTTTTGAAGCCCTTCCAGTTGTTTGTAACATACATACCAAAATCTATATACAGTTTTTAAATATTAACGTTTGCATCCGAAAAGTGAGAACACTTTGTAAGGAGAAGCAGTGCAAATAATCTTGATTACGAGCTCGGGTGGTTACTGTGGCTTCGGGGACAGTACAAGGCCAACACCTTTATATTGTTTTTCAAAGGGCGTCAATTCGAGGTGAATGCCGCAGGGTGGCCAACTTGGCCATGGTGGATGTTGTTGGCCTGCACTGATCGCCAGTGCTGCAAAAGTGTGAAGAGGCAGAGACGTGGGTGCCTGGCCTTGGAGGTGGGCCTCCGAGGATGGCCAGCTTCTTTAAAAGTTGGTCACATATTTCAGTTCATGGAAGCATCAGGAACTGCAAGGGAGTCTGCCTGTGATCTGGGGATGGAGTGATCCATCAAATGCATTTGTATTGCCAAGGAAGGTGAAGTGTGTTTGATATGATATGATAGGTTATTTATAACGCGCTTAATACCCAGAGGTTTCTAAGCGCGGACCCAGGGATCGAACCTGTGTTGCTCCGTGTCCTCTTGTTTCCAAGTCGAGCACGCTACCGCTGAGCTATCCTCCTGTTTGTTAGGTATGTGTAACTGTGGTGATGTGTTTAAATTAATTTGTGACTAAGTATATTCTATGTAGAAGTATGCAACTGTGGTCATGTGACTGTGTCTATGTGAATCTGTTGTTGATTTGAATGGGTGTCTTTTAATGGCCATATGAGTGTTCTAGGTGTCATTCAAAATTTGATGATAATGGACCCTTACTTCCTTGCTAAGTAGGAATCCTGATATGCTGCTGAGGGCTGTAACGGATCAATGTTGTATGAGCCGCAGTGGTATCAACCTTACCGTCAAGGGTCACAGAAACCAGCATTCAACTGTGTACATTTCCGCTGGGTAGTATAAACGTTCCCTTGTGCCTAGGCTCTTCTCCCTCTCACTCGCCCACTGCGGAGACCCACATGTGGGGGCTGCCCAGGCATAGCTGACGCATGGCTGAAATTAAGATGTGCCTCACCCCATCAAAACAAAAGCCGAGCAGGCCTTGCAGCACTGAGTTTCTTTGAGGGAGGCTGGATTCTGAAAGATTGTACCTTTCTCCTTTGTTCATTTTTCTTCTCTGGCCTAGGGAGTTACTGCCCAGCCAGCCTCGGGGGGGTAGGGAGGAGCAATTGTCCCCTTGTCCTCTCTTTCCAGCCTGCCCCCGTTTTAAAGGGTGCTCAATGATTACATGGAGGGTCAAATACCACCAGGATCACACAGAACCATGTAAAACCTTTTATTGCAATTTGGTAGTAATTAGACCAATAGATTTTATTGAATGCATGGAGGCTAGTATTATTCAGATAACTCTTCTTTAGTTGACAGCAGCAAGAACCAGTTATTTGAAACGTCCAATATTAGTCAGAGCCACTACAAGACCAGTGAATCCCTGGCCCAACCTCATAGAGGGGTCTCTTTTGACAGTTAGTATATAAATCGTTCCTCTTTTCGTGAACCCATGTGAGCATCCTTCTATGCTCCAATCGCCCTTTGTTCGACCAGTTCGGACTTCAGTTTGTTCTTCATTATGATGATCCACCTCCCTCAGACGCAAGGCTGAAATCACGTTAAGGAAAAATGTTGGTGCGTTCCAACTCCAAGTAATTCCTGCGGCTGACTAACACTCACACAGCCCTCTCTAGCCTGCATCTTTCTATCACTAACACTCTTGATATCCTTGCCCCTGTCATGAGAATCCACCTGAGGCCTACCTCCAGTGCAACTTTTGGTATGATTCCGATCTCGCAACTCTAAAACCCAAGTGCAGAGTGGCTGAGGGGAAGTGGAGGGCAGCGGACACCTCCTCTGACAAACTGGCCTGCCGACGGCTCTTAAGGCAATTCAGACTCTGTGTCCTGTCTAAGAAGAGAGCCCACATCCAAGCCTGCGCCTCTAACAACACGGACAAACTGTTAAAAATCGTCAAGGAGCTGGCCAATCCTGTTGCAGTTTCCACCTCTCTTTTTTCCTCAGAGTCCCTTTGCACGGCTCTGGCTTCTCACTTCACTTCTAAAACTCAGGACATCCTGTCCTCTCTCTCCTCCTCCCTCCCACTACCTCTCCTGGCCCCCTTGTGGCTGTCTCTCCCTCTCCTCCTTTCTCCTTTCTGTGATCACTCCTGATGATGTTTTTAGACCAGTCAGTCCAATCTATGAAAGTGTCATCCAAGCAGGAGCCCCCCTGCTCCTCTGCATTGGCCGATTTCTGCTATCACTCTTTTGCCACTGGAACTTCCCCTCTCCCCTTAAGCATTCCCTTGTGCACCCCCTCCTGAAGACACCTTCTGCTGATCCTTCCTTTCTGGCAAACTACCGCCCAATCTCTATCACTCCTTTCCTGGTCAAACTCTTGAAAAAGCTGGTCATCTCCCAGCTAACTCTCTACACTGAATCTGTTGGTTGTCTCCATGACCATCAGTCTGGCTTCAGAGCAGTCAGAGGCACAGAAACTGCTCTCCTGAACACCAGTGAAGATCTGCTCACTAATCTCGACTTTAGCCTTCCTTCTGTCCTCCTCCTCCTTGATCTTTCCTTTGCTTTTGACACGGTCAATCATGCCATCCTGATCAATTGTCTCTGCGAGAACCTGGGCATCACGGACCCTGCCCTAGCATGGTTATCCTCCCCGTCCTGCTGGACCATCCCTCTCAGGTCCAACTAGGGGTCATTTCTCTCCACCAACTTTCTCTCCACATGTGGTGTTCTCCAGGGATCCATCCTCTCACCCTGGCTTTGCAACCTTTATGTGGCCCCTTTGGCCCACCTCATCTCTACCTTCTCCTCTAACTTTCAGTGTTATGCGGGTGACACACAGCTCTCCTTCAGGCCTCCCTCTGCCTCTCCTCTCTCGGTCATTCCTGACTGTATATCCACGATTCAGGAATGGTGCGCCTTTAGTGATCTCTGCCTCAATGTCAGCAAGGCAGAGATCCTCCTTATTGGGACTCCCTGCTCCCGCTTTCCCTCTTTCACTCTGGCCGCCCTCCTTGGCCCTTTCCCTGCGCCTTCCTGTGAGGCAGAAAATCTTTAAGGGTCATCTTCAACTCCACTCTCTTCTTCTCCCCTCACATCACAGACCTCTCCAAGAAGTCTCACTACCAGCTGCACCCTTTCAAGACCCTCTGGCTTGTCCACAAGGCTTTCTGGGGCCGGGGCCTGCACTACATCCAACTCTCTCTGCCTAAACATCTTCCTTCAGGAGCCCTTCGCTCAGCTACCTCCAACTCTCTGGTCAGACGCTTCTCCAGGCAGGAGATAGATTTTCAGCAGGGGCCTACCTCTGGAATGGCCTCCCTGCCCCTCTCAAACTTGAGCAGGACCACCTTAGGTTCTGGAAGCAGCTCAAGACCTTCCTTTAAGCTTCTGCTTTCCCTCTACCTCTCCATTGCTGACACGCCTGTCTGCTGTGCTGACTGGACACCTGGCTACCTTCAGAACCCAATGTGCACCAGGCTCCTACACGACCTATAGGCGCCTGCCCTGCCTCCAGGCCTCTGCACACTTAGGGGTTGTATCTGTAATCCTACAATCCCCTGCCTCCTTGCACTACCCAGAGCCGGCTACCCCGGCTGCACTGAACAAAAGACCTAGTAAGCATGTTTGTTCGTCCTCCCTTTGTCTCCCTACCTTGTCTTGTCGCACCTAGAAACACTTGTGCACAGGCGCGTTATAAATGCATCATCATATATATATCCTAAGTGGTGGAAGATAACTTGCTTATGTGCCTTTTAAAAACATCTCTATTTTAAGTCGTATTACTAGCTAATTTCAATTTTATGGCATCGTATTATGCAATTTTAAAGCTGGCGTAAAACCACAGCCGCTGCATTAATAATTGGCTCCTATTAAAAAGCACTGCTCAACCTATTCTGGTGATCAGTCTGCTGGTCTGGAATATTCTGTAAGCGTGCCTCTCGCCAGGAAGCTTGGGGCGCCATAGCTTCACAAGAGGTGATGTATCAATACCTACTTGAGTCCTAACCCAACCACCAGTGAAGCCAGCATCAACGTTTTGTTTGGGACGTTGGTTGGCTGGATTTTTTTTGGTTTTTGTTTTTTTAAATTGGGTCACAAGTGATCACCCAGTACCTTTCCAAGTGCCTGCATACCCACTAGCCTGGGCATACATACTTTGTCTCACTTGTCTCAATTGACATGGAAAAAATGGAGAATAAAGGTGAATTGTAGGGGTCGGTGTTCATAAATTGCTTGTGCTGGGAATCGCAGAGGATACCTTCTCAAAGTGATGTGCGGTTACTACAGGTTCCAACAGAGCAAGAAAACATGTCTGTATCCTCCCACATACTGCATTTATGGCACGCAGGTTAAACCTAGATACTGCAGTAGGTACATTAACCCTTCTTATTGGGCTTCAAATCAGGGATATCACCCTCTCGCTGTCCAAGTAGAAGCTGTCCTAGTTTCATAAAGCGATGCTAATCATTGGGAGGTGTGAGACATCTAAAAGCTGTGCTTAGTAGTTAAGTGTTTGGCCCATCATGGGGGTATATTGACTTTGTTTCTGCTGCCTGTTAATGGTTGTTTAACCAGTTCCTGCTCTCACAAGTGAGTGGGTTGACATGTTCCTGCTGCTGCACCCCGGGCACAGTGCTCTCTTCTGCTTGCAACTCTCTCAGTAATTTGGGAGGGCTGCACCCCTACAAGCTGCTGCCTAGCTGGCTTGGAGGGTGAAGGGTGCTCCAGCCTCCCTAGATGGTGGGCGGGCCTGCCACTGAACCCAACGCACACTTCTAGCTAAAGTAGGTGAAGACCCTCTTTTATGAGGTTTATGTAAGGTGGCACATAGTTGTGTAGCAGATCCCAAAGGTTTCTACTTCTGCATTGCTCTGATTAAATGCATCTAATCAAACACACGCACACCAGGATGTTCAGCAAAAGCAGGACATTCTACAAACACGTTCTTACTCTTAGTGCTTTCACAAATGGGACCTTGTACCAGAGAGAAGGTAATACCTGGCATTTGTAGTATAAAGCCCTGACGCTTCCAACCTCCCTAAAGGAAATTGGGCATAATAAAGTAACTAAAATGGGAGATACTGCACACCACATCAAAGAAAAATGTTAGTGGTTCCCAACTCCAAGTAATTAATAAGTAGTTGGATAAAACCTTTGTTGACCTATGGCGAGTCACTCCCTTATGTTGAGGAGATGGGTGATATGTAGACTTTTATTCGCCTATAAGAAAGGGAAAGAACCAAACCCCCCATCCCCCGCCCCAAAGGTTTGCTACCTCTACCTCGGAGACCATAAAGGGACCTAGTTGTCTCTAAAATACAACAGTAGACCTAGGATCACCGTGTGTGTGTGTGTGTGTGTGTGTGTGTGTATATATATATATATATATATATATATTTATGACACGGCCTGTGTAGTTATGGTTAAGTTGCTCATCTCGTAGGAAGAGCACTTTTTGGGCGGCTTATAACTTCGCTCCCCCTGGACGAATCCTCACCAAACTTTGCAAAAAAAGTATATGGTCCGCTCTGCAAAGTTTGGTGACGTTTAGTCAAGTGGGGGGGGGGGCAAAGTTATAGGGGGTTCCAAAATTTCTTTTTTCCCCATAGACTGACTGGAGAAAAACTTTGCTCACGCCTACAGTCGAAACCGCTGGACGGATTTTCACCAAATTTGCGGCAGGAGCAGCGACTTGGTCTCGAAAGCATGCTTATGTAAATTTGGTGAAAATCCGTCCAGTATTTAAATTTTTTTTAAAACGACCAAAAAGTAAGTAAAAAATAAATTGGTGATATCTGTGTCCTGTCCGCGGACACACTTCCCTGTTTCCTCTGCGGACAGGACACCGATTGGCCAGTAGGCCTACGTCATGTCTGTGGACAGGCAACGTGTTCGCTGATTGGTTGGAGTGAAGCATGAGGTGCGTCACATTTTCCTCATGCGCCATATTGGATCGTGGATATCCGCGGACAGCGCAGCGTGGAACAGAGCTGAAATCTAATTTTGGGGAGTGTGTTGGCGTGGAAGAGTGGCTGGAGAGAGTGGGGGAGTGAGAGATGGGTCAAATGCTTATTTGTTTAGGTTGAAGAAGGCTGTGATGTGATCATGGAGTCCGCGGTTGCCCGCGGACATACCAAACACTGACCGCACTACTGGGTATTTAATTATGCTCTGATGTATTGGTTTTGGGTAGTTAGTCATGTATTGGGTGGAGAAGGCATGCATTGAAGAGGTTTGTGCTGTCTTAGTATGTCAAGTGAAGTGGATAGGGTTTGAGGTGGTTTTGTTATGATTTTGGGTTGTGGTCAGTTGGCAGGTGTTTGCTTGCATAGGTGCATATGCTGCGGTGGTTGTGGCCAGGGCCTAGAGTGTTGGGTGCATAGCCATGCACCCAATACTGCAGGCCCTGGCCACAACCACCGCAGCATAACGCACCCATGCAAGCAAACATTTTGACTGTGGTATGTGGGTTGCATAGGGGGTATGTTTTCAAAAGTTTGTGTACTGGTTGCCAGTAGTGTAATAGTATTTATAGGACAGTGGACATGGTGTGTGGTAGTTGGTTTGTTGGATTGTGTTCCGAATATTGGTACCTAAGACTGTAGGCATTTTGGGTTGTAGTTAGGGTTCAGGTGTTCGCTTGCATGGGTGTGTTATGTTGTGGTGGTTGTGACTTATATACTCACTGTTTGCTTTTGTTGAGGCTGTATGCAGTGTTTTGTCCACGCCATGCACCCAAGATTGTAGGCACTGCCACAACCACCACAGCATAAGACACCCATGCAAGCAAACACATTGGGTTCTGGTGAGTGGTCGGGTGTTTGCTTTCATGGGTGTGTTATGTTGCAGTGTTTGTGACTCCAATCATTGTATACCTACTGTTTGCTTTGTTGAGGTTGTATGCAATTTTTTCATGGTATGGGAAATTGGAGCAGACCTTTTTTTTCATTCTCTGCGATAAAAGAAAAGATCACATGTTAGTGAACGTAGTTTATAATGAGTTATTGCATTGCATAGTAGCCATTTCTGTACTTTGTCGACCCTCATAGTTAGTACTTTGCAAGCACTATGCTTCAAACCAGTGTAGTGTGCAATTTGCCCAGTTCCTGTGTTTGTTCGTAAACTCATTGGGTCTGTGGGAAATAAAATCCATCGAGGATTTAAAAAAAAAAACCTTTCTACGTTATGGTACAATATTTTTTGGTGGTTGATTTCAGTAGGAGGAATTGAATAGGTGTATGGTTTTTGGTTTTATGGTATAATATTTAGTTTTTGGCTTGGAAGTGGTGGTACTATTGTTGTAATTGGATACCAGTTGGCCTATTCTAAATGTTTATTCCTTGTTGAATTGTAGCAGTATTCATTTATCTGTTTGGTTGTTGCAGAATTTTGGGGCAGTTAGAATACACCAACAGGCATCTAACTGTTGATAGTTTTGAAGTTGTTGAACGTATTTTTTATACGTAATGGGTGTTGCAGGTTTTCCTTAGAAAAATGTTTTCTGGTTGTAGTTAGGTACCAGTTGGCGTATTCTAACTGCTGAAGTTTTTCGCTGTTAGATAGCTGTTGTTTTATTCTATTAGTTTACGGATTTAAGGGTTATTGAGGACATTTTTTAGATGTGTATACTCAGATTAGTGAATACATTTTGGTTTTAAGAATATGAAGTAAGCATTTACAAGATTTGCTGGTACTCTTGGTTTTAGAGTAATGGAAGTATCATTACATTTGAACCATCAAAACCTTCTTTTTAATGTATGCAGTGTAGTGACCTGCATTGGCTGTGGCTGCTGCGTGGTAGATTATGCCTACTTTTGTGAAGGTTTTTTTACCAAGTGATACTTATCCATGTGTGAATCCAGTCAGCTTGCATTAGCACCATCTGCACTGTAATGCAAAAGCATTACTATTTGATTCACTATGTGATTGTATTTGTAAGGTGGAACGATTATCATAATTGCAAGTAGTACATAATCTGCCATGGTTTGCATTTTGCATTTTGTACAAGTTGCTGAAATGGAATGGTTTCACAGTTGGGTATGGATTCACAGTTGGGTATGGATACATACACAAAGCGTTCATTAGGGACTTGTTCCTGTGCCACATGGTTGCAGAGAGTGCATGGATCTTTCCACATGTATGAAATCTGGAAGATTTCATTTATAGGTATGTTTTTGTTTTCCAGTACTTGTAGTAAGTACATTAGAAATTCTTGTGGATCTTCTTGTGTTTAAAGTGAATTTGAACATTCCAGCACAGTAGTCCAATTCCTACCTTATTCAAGCAAAAGTGTAGGTGTTGTCAGGATTGTTGGTTGCATTTCTGTGAAGGACTAACATTTGCAAACTAAATTGGTCTGTACTGTTTAAGTAAATGTTTTCAAATAATTAGTGGCAATTGGAATAAAATATTGATTGCTACATTTGCATAGCAATTTACACCAGTTGTATTTGAAAATTTGAATGGACTAGACAGAAGTCATTTGTTGGAAGTGCGCATTGTTTCATTGAAGAGGTAGTTGGTTTTGTTTGTGCAGTAGATCCTTCTTTGGTTGTTGTCATTGATGAAGTATTGGCTTTTAATTTCTTTGGAGGTATGCTTGTGAGATCCTGTATAATTTGAGACTGAACTATTTTTATTTTACAAACTTTTGTTTTTTTGAGGAACAGGTTAGGTTTTGAAATGGGGTGCGTAGAGTGCACGTAGTCTATTGTATTTTACAATTCAAGGAATATCAGCGTTTACTTTACTTGCATCAAAGTTGCTTGGAAATAGTCCTTCAAGTGTACGTAGTCATGATAGTGCTACATAGCTCATGCCTTCTTTAAACACTGTGCTGCCAATATCTATCAATGCTTGATCTACGGTAAGACCATGTGATTTATGAATGCTGACTGCGTATGCTAGAGAGAGAAAATTGTTCTCTGCGTACATACATGTCTTTGAAAAGAAGGAATCGGGCTGTTGAGCGTCCTATCCTTAACTTCTGACAGTTTGTCAAAGTGAATATTGACAAACTGAATGTTGTTGTCCTGTGGGAATGTTTGAAAGTCAATAACTGTACCAAGTGCTCCATTAACTAGTCCTTGCTCCACATCAAGGTTACGTTTGAGCATTACTCTACAGTTTAAAGATAATTCTAATATTTTCTCTAAACCAGCTGTGTTAGAGCTAGAGTTTACTAAGGTATTTAGTCATGTTGTAGCTTGTTCACACATGGGTAGTGTCATACCGTGCACGTCCAGTTTGTCTGTGGAGCAAATTTGAACTATTGGTTGCATTTCTTTTTTCAACATTGTTTCATTGAATTATGCACAGCTTGCAAGAGGTGGCATCAAGGACAATTGTTCCATGACATCAGTAGCACATGAGTTTTGGCCGTATAGGTCATGGATGCGTCTGGTATTCAAGATACTCTGTGCCTTCTTAGATAGTACACCAATCCGAATACTTTTCAAAATGTTGGCATAGGTGAGGTCTGCAGACTGACGCATGTTTTCAGTTAATTTTTTGTATTGGAAATGTTGCCAAAGATTGACATTTCCTATGCTGCCAAGAGTTTTACGGCATAGTTTGTGCCCTAAGGCAGGCAGGGCACCATGAAGACGTGCCTGCTGTAAGCTCCGGGACGGGCTCCGATGTAAAAGCTTTAAACTCCCGTTAATCCCCCTAAATTTTGAAGCGGAAGCGGTGGAGAATAGCTGGTGGTGTGGTGGCGATGTGATCTGTGGTTTGCAGCTGTTTGCGAGCTGTTTCTCCCGACTTTGAAGCCGAGCGGAGAAGGCTGATGGCGCGCAAAATGGCGGGCGCGCGGGATTCACGGTAGCCGAGAAGAAGTAAACAGCGCCCGAAGGTGAGCGGCACTAATGTGAAGAGCAATTGCCGGGGAGGAGACTGCGCCCTGCGGGCTGATTGTGCAGTCCGGGACGAAGGGAGTGAGTAGCTGTGGAGGAGGCGGAGGAGCCTTGGCGTACTGCGACACCCCTGCGAGCCCAGCACAAGCGAGTCGGAACGAAGAGGAGGGGCCCCGGCAAAGCAGGACGGCCCGTTTGAGGAGTTCGAGGACTGAGTGAGTGGGACGGCGGGGACCCGCGGGCTGTCCGACTGGGGAGCGAGCGCCCTGGAGAGAGAAGGGACACTGGAGCAGGTGGCCTGAGGAGGTGGCGGTGTAGTGCAGCAGCGCGGATCGGCCTGGGCGCTCCTCCCATCGCCGGCGGGCGGTCAGCTTCGGCTCCGAAGGACATCGCTGCGGGCGGCTTTCTGGGCTGCCTGAGGCTGCCGATTCCGGGGGACTGAAGAGTGGTGCGGCGGTGGAGCGCAGAGGAACCACCGTTTGTGCCCCATACAAACACGAACACAACAGTTTGGAAGCTGTCAAAACGGACTGGCTGTTAAGACATTGAGACCGTGACGTAAGAAAGGGTTGAAATGCTGAATGAGAAGCTATTGTGGTGAGGACATACGCATCTGGAAACGGTTTTTAAAGGAACCTCGCGGAACGCTCCATTATATTGAGCAACCTCTCCCTGGCGATGCCCAAACCAGGTAATAGGAACAAAGGGTGTAAAATTACAAGGCCTACTCCACAGAAAATGGAAATGGATTGTGGCTGAAGTCCATGCCGCGCAGGGGTCAGACTCAACCCTTGACCCGGCCCCATTCAGACAAGAGCTAGAGGGAATGTTGAGAACACTTAAGCAGGACATTACGACGGCAATAACAATGGAGATTCAGTCCTCGAAAGACTCGCTGGCGCGGTCCATTGCCGAAATGAGCTCCAACTTGAGTGGCCTCGAGACTAGAGTGGATGAGCTGGAGAATATGGCCTGTGAGCACGAGAGAGGCAATGAGGACCTCACCAAAAGGATGCAGAATGTTGAGAGCAAGCTGGAGGAAATGGCGGCAAAGCAGGCGGATTTAGAAAATTGCTCAAGAAGAAATGAGATTAGAATCTGAGGGGTGCCACGGCAGGTCCAGGGCCAGGAACTTGCTGAGTATGTGCAGGACCTCTTTAGGACTCTGTTGAAACTCCCGGACTCTGAAGAACTGATCCTGGACGGGACCCATCGAGTATATTCCTCTATCCAGCAAAAGCGTAACCTCCTCCCTGATGTGTTGTCTAGGGTCCACTTCTTTCGGCAAAAAGAAGAGATAATGGCGGTGGCTAGGAAGGCGGAAAAGGTGGAGTTCCGCGGTTCTTGTCTCAGGACCTCTCGCCATACACCTTGGCAAACCGTAGACGCCTCCAGAGGATCACAGCCTGGCTCCAAATGAAAAAGATCTGCTACAGATGGGGATACCCCTGTAGTCTATCGTTTGAATATCAGAACCGCCTCTACAACATCGGCTCCGAGGGGGACGCAGAGGAGTGGTTGCGAAGTGTTGCGGGCGAGGCAGGCGGCACAGGGACGGTCGTGAATGGAGAACTGATTGCTGGCCCGAGGGTGAAGGATAGGAGGCAGAGACCCAGGGGTTGGACACTGGTGAAAGCACGCAAGACACCAGAGGTTGTGGAGCAGGGGGGCGGTTCTCCCCCAGAATAGAGGAAGAAAGTTAACATGAAGAGCTCACATGCTTCAATAGTGAGTTCAAAGAGATGAGGGGAAACGCAGCAAGCGGGGGGGAGAGTTGAGAGCTGGGTGCTCTACCTGATGGTACATAACTGCATTTGCGCATGAATGATGCCAGCAGGATGACTGATGGAAGTGAGGGGACATGGTCACGGAGCCCCCACCTGGGGAGGGGGTTGGCCGTTTGAACACACTGGGCTAACACTGACATATACTTGCTGGTTCCAGACATGGCAATTTGGTATTTGCAGAAATGGGGCAGGGTGTAGACCCTGAAATGACTAAATGCGCCGGCAGCGCAGGTACACTGTTAAGAGATCTGCCTGTATCAGATCCTATTATGTGCGTTTATGAACATGTAAAAAGGGAACATGGTTGTAAAGGGATGTCTATGGGCGTTCATTAATAGCGTGACTATTGCAAATGAAGGGATGTGCAGGAGTGATTCTGGAAGCTGGAGGTTGGGGCCCGTCACACGGATTACGCCCAACATTGTTACCCTCGAAGGGTTACTGTGCGTATTAGTTATGCTACGAGTTTGGCAAGCTTTTGATAATCTTTATTTATGTTTAAGGAGCCTGATCATGGCAGGCTGTGGTGAAATTTGCATTGGCTGCAGGGTTCGATGTGTTATGGGAGCACTCGTGGGATGCCCGATTTACAGCAGCAGGCAAACAAATGGTGGAGCGGGCGATAGACAGGAATCTGCTCCTGGTTATGTTGGGACCTTTTGAATTGGAAGAGGTGGGAGACTGGGGAGGGGTCGGGGATTGGGAATTCATGCCTAGTAAACTCGCGTGGAGAAGGAGAAGGGACGATCACTGGAGGGAAATAATGGTATGACTATGACCACCCCAACTTGTTGCTGCCTCTCCCTGAAAGTGCAGCGGTTGAATTCTCCGATTAAAAGAAGGGGACTGATGCACCACATGGCCACCTTGGACTCCTCGATCCTGTTTCTTCAGAGACTCACTTGCTTTCGTCGGATGAATTCCGGCTTAATAGCAAATTATATCCCACAAAATGTTGTGCTTCTTCGGGGAGTAAGAGAGCTGGGGTGGCCATCCTGGTTCGTAGAGGAATTTCTTTAGGGGTCTGTAAGATGCTGAAGGATGTGGGAGGTAGGTATATCTTGGTAGTAGCCGACCTGCAGGGGAGGAGGGTGACTTTGGTTTCCTTACATGCGCCCAATGCACAGCCGGATACGTTTTTTGAATCCGTCTCGAAGATGCTGTTTGAACATGCGGAGGGTGAAATAATAATTGGGGGTGATTTTAATGCTGTAATTGACCACCTGATGGATAAAACTCTCCCCCCTACTAGCGCCGACAAAAATAATTTTTTGGCACTTACTACGCTCCTGCGGGAACATTCCCTTATAGAGTTATGGAGATTCTGTCATCCAGAAGAGCGAGAATATACATTTTATTCGACGGTGCACAGGGGATTCTCCAGGTTGGATATGTTCTTAGTGTCCGATAAATTAATAGCCCAGACAATTGACATAGATATATTGCCCAAGGCATTGTCAGATCATGCCCCGGTCCTACTCACGTTGTCCTCCTTTCGGGCCCAATCAAGCCCACCACGGTCCTGGTAATTAAATGAATTCCTCCTGGAGGACCCCCAGTTCAGTTCATGTATTTCAGAGGCTATTACCCTTTACTTTGAGAATGAGACAGAGGCACTGCCGTATACAAGGATCTGGGACGCAGCAAAGGCTGTACTTCGGGGACAGGTAATTGCTTACTCTGCAGAGAAGGGTAGGGCCAGGAAACAAATACAAGCTTAGTTGGAATTGGAGCTCTGGGAGAGGGAAGAGGCACAAAGGTGTAGACCAACCCAGAGTCGGAAACGAGAGGTGAGAATAGCCCAGAGAGCCCTCGAAGCTCATCATATGAGCCGCGCAGCGTATGGTATGATGAGGGTCAAACAATACTATTACTCTAAAGGTAATAAGGCCAATCGGCTATTAGCAGCCAAGTTGAAACAACAAGCGAGCCGCAATAAGATTGAGGCACTGGTGGACGGGGAAGGGAAGAGGGTCGCATCTGAGGGGGAGAAACTACATGTAGTGGAGGAGTACTTTAGGACTCGTTCTGCCCCCCACCAGACAGATGTGCGAATGGCGGAGGGATTCATACGGGAAGCACATTTACCACAGCTCCCCCAAGCAACCCGGGAGCTTTTAGAGTAGCCAATCACAAGAGAGGAGATAGAAAATGTGATCTGCTCCCTTCCTCTGGGTAAGGCCCCAGGACCTGATGGGTTCTCGAATAAATTCTATAAGACCTTTAGGGCTGAGCTTTCCCCCTACTTAGCAAAATTATTTAATCACATCTGGGCAACAGGATTGAACTCTGAGTCTATGGCAGATTCCATTACGACATTGATTTTGAAACCCGGGAGAAATCCGACCGAATGCGCATCCTACCGACCAATTACTTTATTAAATACGGATGCGAAACTGCTGAGTAGGGTGATAGCAGGGCGCCTTGGGGAGGTTCTCCCGACGCTAGTGGAGAAAGATCAAACAGGGTTTATACGGCATCGTTCGACTCAAGATAACATACGTCGGACGATAGATTTGATAGCTCTGGCCCCTAGAATACCAGTTAAATTGTCGCTGTTATCATTAGATGCCCATCTGGCTTTTGTTAGCATGTCTTGGAGTTACTTACAGTTGGTGCTGGAGGGATTCGGGTTTGGACCCAGATTCATGAAGTTGATCCTTTCCAATTACCAGTTTCCCTCCACTAAAGTTAGAGTGAACGTGAACATGACTCCAGCGATTCGTCTATACAGGGGCACTAGGCAGGGTTGTCCCCTGTCCCCTTTGGTTTTTGCATTAGCCTTAGAACCCTTAGCACAGCATATCCGTTTAAGTAGGGAGAACATGGGCTTTGAATTCGCAGGACAATGCCATAAAATAGCGTTATACGCTGATGACCTGCTATGCTTCTTGAAGGACGCAGCTAAATCCATCCCGCCCCTGATGTGCTTATTATCCAATTTTGAAAAACTTTCAGGGTTTGGGGTGAATGTAGATAAATCTGTGGTTATGGCATTGACTGAGTCCCCGGAGAGTCTGGCGGAGATACAGGCGGCTTTTCCCATCCCCTGGTCTTCTACGAACATTCCCTACTTGGGGATTAAACTGACCCCGACCTATGCAGGCCTATTTAAGGCGAATATACCGGCACTATTTAGAGAAGCCAAAGAATGGCTTCGCCAGTGGGATTCACAGGAAATGTCCTGGCTGGACAGGGCGAGTGCGGTAAAGATGTCAATTATCCCGAAACTCCTGTATGCCTTTTACTCGTTGCCGATACGGATTTCCGAGCAAGATCTTATAGACATGCAGAGGGAGATAGGACGCTTTGTGTGGGGACATAGGAGATCTAGAATACCCTATAAACTTCTGACGAGAAAGGCGGTACAGGGAGGTATAGGTCTGCCTTCGGTTCAGTGCTACTACAGGGCGGCACAGGTGGCTCCTATGCTAGCCTGGGGAAGCTCCACTGAAACCCCCAAATGGCAGGAAATAGAGCAGGAAGCCTCTCCAGTGCTGTTAGAATATTTCCCTTTTTTGCCCAAGGAGTCGCGCAGCTATCGGGGGGACCTCTGCCCACAACGCTTGCCACGCTTAAAAGCTGGGATAAGGCGAGAGTGCAAAGAGGGATAGCTCTGGGCCTGGGTCCGCTGTCCCCTGTGGTACAAAACCCAGCATTTACACCAGGATTGGTCCCCAGCTCATTCCGAGGGTGGGAATCAAATGGGTCATTGAAGCTTAGGGATTTGTATGTAGCCCAGGAACCACTGACATTCCAGGAGTGTAAGGAGAAGTTTGGGCTGTCGGAGGGGGAACGGTTTAGGTACATACAGCCACGACACTGGCTGACTAATAGGGAAACTGGCCAAGCTGTCAGCAGAGAGCGATTTGGTATAGAGCTGAGAATTCTTGAGGGGCAGAGCTCTCACAGACTGGCGACTTGATATGACCTTCTAGAAAATGTCTCTGAGGGCGAAAAGCTCCCTTACATGCTATCTTGGGAACGGGAGTTAGGGGTCGAAATCCCAGAGGAAGCGTGGCAGCGTATATGGCACAGGGCCCACAAGAGCTCCAGATGTACAGTAGTAAAGGAAAATGCAATTAAGATTTGCTTCCGTTGGTATTTCCCACCGACTAGATTGCATGCCATGAACCCTGGGTATCCGGACACATGTTGGCATGGGTGTGGAGAGAAAGGCGATCTGGGGCACATGTGGTGGCATTGTGCGGTCATCCAGGACTATTGATTAGAGGTCTGCTCCAAGATCAAGGACGTAACGGGTACGCTGCTCCCTATGGACCCACGTGTACTTATCCTTGGGGATGTGCCGGAAGATGGGTCCTTTCCGATGTCTGGGTCTAGAGCGGCCCTAATTGCGCAGTTACTTACTGCGGCACAAATCACTAGGGCGCGATTTTGGAAAGAGGTGAAGGGACCACAGGTTGTACAATTGTAGTAGGGACATGTAATACAGTTCTTTATGTCGAGGAGGTTTTAATGACAATTTCCAAATGATTAATTAAGCTTTGTTGGTAAGTTTCACTAGGCTGCCTTCACAATTTTCAACTCTGTATCTAACTTTCTTCACATCTGGTTTAATATTATATTTGTATGTGAAGTTTTGGGCTACGTGATATAGACACATGGTTTCCAAAGTGGTACTCCTGTTTGGGTAGTATGTGTCTAGTAAGTTGTTTTTCAAAATGTTTTGGCTGTTGGGATCATTTTTGGCTATTGTTTCTATGTCTTCATATGATTTGAGAACTCTTTTTCTGGATTTAGTAGGACCAAGGATTAGCCATACTATGTTTTCAGATTTTCCACACAAGGCAGTACCAGTTAAACGGTCTGTGGCTTCATAGCCGCCACATTCCCTATGGAAGAGCATTTTTATGCCTAAACTGTACAATTTCTGAGACCGTGTTTTGTCAGATGATATGTTGTCCCAGAGGTCTTTGAGCTCTGTTTTTTCTGCTTTCGTTGAGTAGGCTGTGACATATCGTGCAACTGCAGTGGAATTGTCTGCAATGTATTGCACATCTATATTTGCATTCCATAGGAGGGCAATGATTGCATTGTAATCATTGATATACTTTGATCCTTCTGTTCTTTTTATGCAGTATGTGTTCTTAGGTGATTTACCTTTGACACTATGTCTAACTGAAGACATGAAGTTGTTCACTTGACCTTTTGTTGAAACTGGTCTAGGGAAACCACAGCGGCATTTGGTGTAGTATTTGCCTTTGGTTTTTTATATTTGCGCTGACAATACTTCCCAAACTTGTGTCTTTGAAATTGTAAAATGTGTGCATGAAGGTCACTGTGTAATTTGTGAAGGGATTTCACAAGTGACATATATTTCTGAATGAACTGCAAAACAGTGGCATCACTGTCCTGACCAAATTTAGGAGCATCCTTAATCCACAAAATCATGTGCATGTGTGGTGCTCCTCTGGCTTGGTATTCTTTTCTCCAAAAGAAGTGTTGCACTTCTCTGAGGGGAGGCACTGTTTTATTACAAATCAAGTGTAGCATGGCAATAAAATGATGATGGAAATATCTTGATACATTTACAGGATCTAGACAGCAGTGTTCTCGTGGTGTTTTTATATACATATTTGTTTTGTTTGCTATGCATAGGAAATCGTGCAAATTTTCCCATGCATATTCTGCACAACTTTGCCACAAACCATGTGGGTGGGGCAAGGTTTCTTCTCATACACTGTACTTCTGCGTGTTGTCGGAACCAGTATTCTTTTGTACCACGCATGTTTGCTTAAAGATTTCTAATGCTTGACTGTTAAACTTCATCTTTTTCTTGCACTTTTTGTAGTAATTGCGTAGCAGGCATATTTTGAAAATTGGTACCAATTTCAATGTGTGTGCAACTCCGTAGCATAGAGTTGCTAGTTCACTTTCAAAGAGAAGGTGAGGTGGAATATGTATTTCATGTTTTGTCTGAACCTGGAGTCTTCAGAATACATTTGTAAAGAGCGGTATTCTGATGCTGTTATTTATGTGGGTCTTTCATCGTACCTTCCTCTCTTTTTCCAGTAGGAAAGAGTAGAGGAAAGGCTTGTGCTTCTACACTTTTTCCCATATGCTGATTGGAGATCCTTTGGCTTGCCGCATTTGGTAAGTTTCCAGTACATCAACTATGATGTCTTTAGAGTGCAATGGGAGAATTGTATAAGGGTTTAAAATATTGGATTGTGTCGTAGGATCTAGAAGTTGAAATTGGCCAGTTCTTGACACATCTTGAATTATTTTGGTAGTTTCCCCTCAGGTTTTCTTAAATGTCTATTTATTTGTTGCATTCATTGTTGCCTTTTAGATGTTGCAGGGCTTCTCTAACCTTTTGTAAATCCACTAGTTGCTGCCAAATTTATTTGTCTTTTGTAGGTACGCCATTTACTAGGATAATCAAAGATTTATCTATTGGCCATTGCACTCCCAGTGTGTGTACATTTTCTTTGAGATCTAATGGCAAATAAACTACTTTGCCACAAATGCCTTTTAGTAATTCAGAGGGAGGTAGTTTGGCTGCTTTTGGTTGAAGGCGTGTTATTGCTTGAAATGGGTGTACTGTTTGAATTATAATGCTCTCATACAAGTTAAGTTGCTGCAGTGGTTTTGGTAGTGGGAATAATTATTAGTGATAGCACGTAAAGGTATTTAGTTGTTGTCTTGCAGTGCAGTATCTGCAAATTATTGAGGGGTTAGTAATTTCGTATTTGTTTTCTGCTTTAAGATAGAGTGCCAATTGGAACCACTTGGAATCTTCATTGTCTTCTATTTTGTACATTATGTCTACAGTTTTTTTGCTATTTTCATTTTATAAAAAGTCCTGCAACAACGCACACACACACAAACATGGTTTGGTACTTCAGCAGATGTGCTTTCAAACTTTAGTATTTCTTTTTTGTATGTGTGTAGTAGAAGGTTGCCATATTTAAAGTTGTTGCTAGTCTGTTCTAAAGATATAGGAATTTGTAAGTGGCTTCCACTTCCAAAATATTTTCTCTGGAAAATGTTATTTAAATTGGTCAGTGCTGAAGCGGGACTTTTGGCATAATACAGTTTAAGAACGAGATTTCTTACAGTTGAATGGTGTTTTCCTATCATTTTGATATGGTGGATGGGGCTTTGCAAATAGGTCCAGAAATGCAGGCTAATGAATGTCCTTTTAGTCCTGTGTATTTTCGCACTGGACAGGAGTCCATAGTTTGTACTAGTTTTATTTTCAATTTGTCTTTGCCTTTCACATACTGATTGAGGAACTGGCGCAAAGATGTGAAAGATTGTTTTGCCTATGTTACACATTGATGTGCACATCCATTTGTAGACTCGACATATTGGTTCAGTGGAATGGAGAGTTGATGCTAAGTTTGCTGGAGGTATTTGTGTGAGCAGTATTTCTTGTCCCATGATGATGGTATTAACCTTTTCATACCATCATGGCAATTGGGGTTTGTATGCTTCTTCATTGAGATATGGTTCTGTGTTGGTGGTGGCTCCACTCACCTGCACAGATGTTTGCAAAGCTATCTCTGTTGATATTCCGTTTGTTGGAAAGTCCTTGTTGTAGTTTAGTAGTCAGTTTTGTTAGTGGTTTGATTCTGTTTAAAACTAATATAAATAATTTCCTTTTGAAAAGGATTGCTCTGTCTATGAGAACTTCCAGGATTCGTTTTCTGCGGTAGGTTTTAAGGGTTGAGCACGATTTTTCTCCTGTTTTTATATGGTTCTGAAGGACTCTGTGGCGGAACATTTTTAGTAAAAAATTTTTTTTGGTATGCTTACTTGTGGCTACATTAGGATTTATAGGTGCAGTGTTAGCACTAGTGGTAGCTGCAGTCTTTTTAAATAACTTTCTGTTTAGTTTTACATTTTGAAAGAGGAATCAATGTTTTTTTTTTTACTGCAAGCTGCTTTAGTTTCGCTTAGTGACTGTATTAGCTGTTTTGTTTGAATTTCTTGTATACATTCTGCTAGAGGTAGATGCTTATTTTGTACACTTTTATTTTGATTTGCTCTATTTCTGTGTTGCTTTCTACGGAGTTGCTTTTTGGTATGCATTCTTTGGTGTCTGAAAAAAAAAGAGTCTGGGTTGGGACGTTGTGCAATGTATGTGTGCATGAGTGTCGAAGTATGATGGTAGGCATGTATGTAGAGGTGTGTGATTGTTGAATGGGCTGTTACTTCAGGTTGGCAAGGCTATTCTCGTATTTGTGTTACTATACTGGTGTTGAGATAACAATACAAAGTGTACACCTGTTGAGGTGCAACAGATGTTAATCAGTAATACTGTAACTAATGCTGTATGGTTCATACAACTGTTTGTTCTAGAATTTTACAGTGTTTGTAACAGTTAGAACATTATGACAGTATTGCATTTACTTTGTTGGATGCAAAGAGTAGGTTTCTTCTGGGTCCTGTCTTGTACTTAGACGCTGCTGCTTTTCAGGAGTGTGGTCTTCCCTGCAATTGTGAAAGAAGGAATATCGCAAACACTCATATCCATAACCAATTACTCCCAAGAGAACAGCAATCACCACCTAATAGCGATTACCTGTTAGAACTCACGCTCATACCAAGCTCGATCGAAACTGCCGGAAGTAGAATTAGTCAATGGCATGACCAAACTTCGTATAAAACATCACATGGCAGGTCTCCTAAAGAAATTTAGGAGATCACTCGGAGAAAGCAGATAACAACAAATTAAACTATCCATGGATACTACAAAAATACCAACAGCGAAGGACAAACCACGCAAACCCAGAGAAATTGCACAAACATCACTTCAATCACGAGATCAACAAGATGAAAAAGAAATTACACAAAAACATACGCACTCTAAAAAAAACTCAACACATCAACAGCCAGACAAGAAATTAGAAAACAAAAACACTCAAACAGAATAAAAGAGGTAAAAGCCCTACTACACCAAAATGAGGCAGTAGCAATCCTGCTGGCCTTGAATCAAAGAAACGCGAGACAACTCTGTGCACTCCTGAAGCAGAACAAGCAGACCAGATGACCCAAGAAGTCGAAGAACAAGATTGGACCCATTACTTCACAAACGTGTACAAGAAGATAATTGGTACGAAACAAATAGACAAAGCACCACCAGTCAACGCATGGAACCTTAAATGGGAGACCAAAGACATTGAAAGATCAATTAAAAACATCACGTGCACCAAGGCAGATGAGATGGCCTGTCGAATGCAGACACAAAAGCCGCCCCAGAGGAATGGGCAAAATTATTTGCACAGCTGCTCACACTGATCAGACGTAAATAGCAAATCCCAATGAGCTGGAAAACTGCCACTCTTATCCCAATCTACAAACAAGCTGACCGAAAAAACCCAGAACATTATAGGCCGATTGCTCTCTTGGACCTGCTGGGAAAACTATTTGCATCCTTCCTCCTCACACAGTTTTTTTTTTTTTAAAATATTTTATTGATTTTATATTTTAGAAAAACAAACAACACACAACACAATACAACTGTTAATTATTTACAGAAACACCAAAGAAAAAAAACTCCCCCCGCCCCCCATCAAGCCAGAGCCGGCTCCCTTGTATCCTCAGTCGGGGCACTGTCAGGTGGAACATTGTCCGTAGGCTCATCTTCCGAATTCTCAGATTCGTCCAAGCCCTGTTGTGGGTTGGTCATAGAGGCCACCAATTGTCGCCAGGCCAGCAAGGGCCCTATCTCCTCCTCGCCCCCTCTAGTGACCGCTTCAAACCATACCACGGATTCAGCCTCTGCCCACCTCATAAGGTCCGCCCACCATAGTTCCACTCTCGACCTGCTAGCCGATTTCCAGTTCATGGCAATCCTGCGTTTGGCCAGAACATATGCCAGGTCCCTCAGCTTGCTCAGGTGCCTAAAGTGTCTGGGCCTTGGGAAGATCCCAAGCATACACGACCAGGCAGATCCCACGTCCAACACCACTCCCCCACCTGCGAGCTTCAGCTTGACCTCCTCCCAAAATCTATACACTTCCGGGCAGGCCCAAAACATATGTAGCAACCCAGCATCCACCTCCCCACACCTGGGGCATTTTTGAGTGATCGAGCCTCCGAACCGTGCGATCTTCTGGGGAGTCAGGTAGGCCCTGTGAGTAATGTAGAACTGGAGTTGTTGGAGCGGTGCGTTTCGGGACACCTTTTTATGATATCCCAGGACCCCCTTCCACTGACCCTCCGTCATGAGTCCACCTATCTCTTCCTCCCATTCATGCCTCAGTTGGGGCAACTCTTTCCCAGCCTTCGTTCTGAGGAGTTCGTATATCCGTGATATTTCATGCCCGCCCTCTGAGACATCATACATAGTTTCAAGGGTGGCATCAGGATCATCTGCCAGTGCCGTCTCCGGCCATCTCTCTCTTACTCGTTTTACTAGCCTGGCATAGGTGATGTATTGGCCTCTGTGCACCCCCGTCTCATCCTGCAACTTTTGGAAGTCCAGCGCATCCCCCTCCCGCCATATGTCCCCGAGCGTGGCCAGGCCCACCGGCTCCCAGTGCCTACGGACAGACTGAAACAGTTGGGAGTCGTTTTCGCACAGGGCCACCAGCGGGACCTGCCAAGATAGCGGTTCTGACTCCCCCATCAATTTCCATGTTCTGTGCCAGACCTCCCATCCCAACCTCAATAGCCGCCCTCTTCCCGTCAGTTTATTCCTTTGTAGCCACACCACCTCTCTCAGGAAGTATGGGGCCGCATCCTCCCGCAGCAACCTAGATTCCGCCGAATCTTCATCAGACAACCACCTGGCCACATACAACAGCTGCCCCGCCAGATAATATAGTTCGAAGTTGGGCAAGCCTATACCCCCCTTCTCGTACGAGTTCTGGAGCTTCCACAGGGCCACCCTATTCCTGGAGTTACCCCACACGAAGCCCCTAAACATACTATGGAGTCGTACAAATAGGCTCTTAGGGATCAAATACGGGACGTTCACGAAGAAATGCAGGAGTCTGGGAAGGACCACCATTTTCAGCAAAGCCGCCCTCCCCATCATGGACAGGGGCAATCTGGACCAGAATGTCATACTGTTCCTGACCCCCTCTATGGCTCTCTCTGTGTTATGCTTGTGTACCGCCTCAGTCCGGTGGTAGATATTTACCCCCAGGTACCTAAACGTGTCGGTCCGCCATGGTATTGGCAACACAGGCAGCCTCTCCAGCGGGACGTCCCTGTACCCGCCCAGAGGGAACAGGCTAGACTTCCTGGGGTTCACTGATATGCCCGAGAGGACAGCGTAATGATCCAGTACTTCCAGTACGTACTGCAGGTTCTCCTCCGGGTAGCGTAAGTAAAGCAGCATATCATCCGCATAGAGAGATATTAAGTGGCTGCCGCTGGCGGTGTTAATGCCCACCTCTCCGTATTGTTGCCGCAGGCATATCGCCAGCGGCTCCAGCGCGAGTATATATAACATGGGTGACCAAGGGCATCCCTGCCTGGTCCCCCTGCTAAGTTGCCAGGCATCCGAGACTGTGGCCCCAGTCTTGACCCTCGCCACCGGGCTGCTATATAACAACTGGACCCATCTGATATACCCAGGACCCACGCCGTATCCCTGCAGGGCCGCTTTCAGCCAAGGCCATCTTACTGAGTCAAAGGCCTTGACCGCATCCAGCGACACTACCGCCATCTCGCCCGTGTCATCCTTAGTATGGTCGATAACATGGTGCAGCCTCCTATGGTTATCACTGATATTCCTGCCTGGGACATATCCCGTTTGATCCGGGTGGATCAGCTTGCCAATCACCTTCTTCAACCTGTTGGCCAGCACCGCCATGAGTATTTTGCTGTCCTGGTTTAGCATGGACAGAGGTCTGTAAGATCCACACTCAACCGCCGGCTTGCCTGGTTTCAGTAATGGGACAATCATGGCCTCACGGAGGGACAACGGGAGTTCACCCTGTTCGTATGCCTCGTTAAACAAGGCCAGCAGTGGCTGGAGCAGCTCCTGCACATACACCTTGTAAAACTCACCAGGCAGTCCATCCGCTCCAGGTGCCTTACACGTGGGGAGGCCTCGGATCACCACCTCCAGCTCATCTGAAGTGATAGGGGCGTCCAGTTCCTCCCGCTCCAGGTCGTCTAGGGTGGGCAGACCAATGTCTTCCAGTGTGTTCAGGATGTCCTGGCTCCTGTCCTCCCCAGTGTCCTCATACAAACGTTTGTAGAACCTGAGGAATTCCTCGTTCACCCCATCCTGAGTGTTGCGAAGACAACCGTCCTCACCACGAATCTCATGAATAACCACTTGGGGGGACTCGCTCTTGTACAGCCAGGCCAGCAGTCTGCCTGGCTTGTCGCCCCCCGCGTGCAGCCGCTCGGTGTATTTCCTATGGTTCAATCTACATAGTCCATCCCAAAGAGCGCTGCACGCCACCTGAAGGTCCCTCATCCTAGTTTTGTCTACCTGAGTGGCGTTCTCGAGACGAGCCAGGCTCTCCAGTTCCCTTTCGGTGTCCTGAAGCTCCCTCCCGATATCCCCTTGAAGTCCCTTGGATTTAGAGATGGCCACTCCCCGCACCACCACCTTAAAGGCCTCCCACAGAGTTCCTGCAGAACGCACGATACCCGTGTTTATCTCAAAATATTCCCCGATGGCAACCCTCAGGTCTTCCCGGAATCCCTCATCCTGCAGTGCCTCCGACCGGAGCCTCCATGTGGGGACCCGAGGCCTAGGGGGTTGGTGTCGCCACTCTACCACCAGGGGCGAATGGTCCGACAATACTCGAGCCTTGTATTCCGCCCCCACTATTTCGCCCGCTATCTCGGCGGTTCCAAACACATAATCCAATCTCGTATATGAATCGTATGGCGCTGCATAGTGCGAATACTGCCTCTCTGTGGGGTGGAGTTTCCTCCACACATCTACCAGTCCCAGGTCTCCTAGCAATGTCCTGAGCGCCTTGGCCGCCGGCGACATTTTCCCTTTGGTATCAGCGGACCGGTCGATTTTGGGATCTAAGACGCAATTGAAGTCCCCACCCCACACCATCGCACCCCCTACCAAGGGGCCAAGTTTGCCATAGAGGGATCTAAAGTAGGCTGCCGTATCATGATTGGGGGCATACAGGTTGAGGATGTGTACTTCCCTGTTCTCCAGGAGTCCTGTTGTCGCCACCATTCTACCCTCCGGGTCCACTATCGAGTCAAACAGCCAGAACGGCACGTGCGGCGCCACCCAGGTGATGACCCCTCTAGCATACGCCGAGTACGTGGCACCCACTAACTTGCCCTTCCACTTCCTCTTGACCACCTCCAATTTCTCCCTGGTGAGGTGGGTCTCTTGTAGCAGGGCTATGTCTATCCGCATCCTCTTCAGGTATAGCATTACCTTGTTCCGCTTGAGGTAACTATTGAGGCCTCGGACATTCCAGGTAACTATGCGAAGACTATCCGATGCCATCGGTTTGGTCTGTATTCAGCCCCGCCCTCCCCACAATACCCCCTTGGTCTAACTCTCCGCCGGCTCTTCCGCCCTTGATCCCCATCCCCCCTCCCTGTTTCCCAACTACAAACCACAGCAAACAACCCGTCCCACCCCAACAAAAGCCCAGCTCCATCCCTGGATCTCAGGCCCACCCGCGTCTGGTCTTATCCTGAATTCAAGGAGTAGGACCCCGCGGGGCGTCGCCGATCTAACAGCGACCTAACTAACTAGATATGTTACTACTGGGGACAAAGGAAGCCTCTAGGAGCTCCCAACCAAGTAACCACGGGAAGACACGCCCAATGGGCCAGCCAGTCAACACCACATCATACGCATCATATACCGTATAAATGACTATATTCAAGTCCCAATGTCTCGGCCCCATTGCCCTAGGCGACCCAGCCGTAAGCTACTTATCTTCCGTAGTCTCTGCCTGGATGCTCGATTCTTGAGGACTGCCCAGCGCGTCTAACCAGTCCATCGCTTCAGTTGGTGTTTCAAAGAACAGGGATCTGTTTCTGTAGAAAACTTTCAATTTGGCCGGGTAGAGTAGCATATAGTGATGGCCAGCTTCACGAAGTCTCCTTTTCACCGCCCCGAAGTGCATCCGACTCCGCTGTACTTGTAGCGTGTAGTCAGGGTAGGCCGTGATCTTGGCCGATCCTCTGTCAATCGTTCCCCCTTTTCGAAAGAATTCAAGAATCCTTTCGCGATCTCGGTAGTTCAGAATTTTCACGATCACCGGCCGCGGGGGGCCCCAGGAGGCGGCCTCCTGGTTAGGGCCCTATGCGCTCTCTCGACTGCAAACCCCTGGGTCAGTACCCCGCCGGTAATCTCCTGCAAAAACATGGATTCCACAAATTCCGTGGGATCTGGCCCTTCCGTTCCTTCAGGTAGGCCCACGATGCGAATATTGTTGCGCCTGGCACGTCCCTCCGCCTGCTCCGCTCTGTCCTCCAGGTTGCCCACCCGTTGCACAAGGGCGTGTAGTTCCTTTTTATGAGCAGCGCAGTCTGCCGTGTTCGTGGCCGTCTCCTTCTCGATGGTCCCCGTGCGCTCCGAGATCGCCCTCACATCCAGTCTAAGCAGATTCACCTCCTCCTGGACGGCACCAATCTTAAGGTTTAAGCCTTTCTGTAGCTCTTTCATGGCGAGGCCCAACTTGGTCTCCCATGACACCTTTAAGTCCGCAATCGCCGCCAGCACCTCCTGTATCGTGCCCGGTGACTCCGCGGCCGTCACGGGGGTCTCTTTGTTCTCCTCCTCCTTCCGCCCCTGAGGGGGACTTAGCGTAAGCCTCCATCGTGGGCTGTTTGGCCTTGGGTTTCACACCTCTCGTGGCCATGTTGTTGTATGAGTCGAGCGGGGGCACCGAGGGGGAGTCACACCACACAGTGCTCAAAGCCTGGCCCGCCACACCATGGGGCATCCAACACGCCCGGAGCACCCCAACCACCGGGCCCGTCGTCACAGCTACATCCGTTCGGCTCTCCAGCTCGCTGGGCCACCGTGCGTCCTAGGCAGTGCTCACGTGTTTTTGTCTCCAAGCAAAGGGACCCAAGGGTCCTGCACTCGTGATCACGATCCTCGGTGTTCGCAGCGTGTCGCCGCCATTTTGTCTTGTCCGCCTGCTCAGGGCTCGTCCCAGTCAATCACATTTAATTCGGTTTCTAGGCCTTCCAGACATCACAAACTTTCACCGGGTTTAGTGGTGGCATTCACACACCTGGACATCGATTTCCAGCGTCGGCCGGCCCCCGTGGACGTACCCCTCCATCAGGATCAAAACAGGATCAGCGGAGCTCCTCCAGAGTGCGACCTCTTACATGGCCATCCAAGCCACGCCCCCCTTCCTCCTCACACAGTTGAACCAATGGGCAACTGATAACGAAAGAATGCTGAAACGACAAATCGGATTCATCCGCAAGGTTGAAACCAACATCAGCCTCCTAAACCTTAACAAACAAGACGCCAGAACAAAACAGGTATATGCAGTCTATAGACCTAAAATTAGCATTTGACACAGTCAACCAACAAAAACTGTGGATGAAATTGACAGAATGGAAATGCCCTGATGCAATCCTAAACCCAGTCAAACAGCTTTACTCAAACACCACGATACGAGTTAGATTAACAAAAGAAGGAAGGCTGACGAACCCGATGCAGACCTGGAACGGTCTAAAACAAGGATGCCCGTTGGCAGCAACATTATGTAACCTATACACTTCGTATTTTGTCAACGAAATTCAAGACGTAGCAACAAACCCGCTGGAGATAAATGACGAAGCTGGTCAAACACAGATCTATGCAGATGACATCATAATACTAGACAAAAAGCAGTCTATAAGAGTATGCAATCATGATGCTAGCTTGGTAGGATTGCACAATAATTGAATGCTATCTCTTGATGCATGGCGAAATTCTAAATAGTTGTATTTTTCTTTTTTCCTTTTGTTCTACGATGCGAGTCTCCACTGTATGAAACACCTTTATGGTATGTGGAACACATTGTATGCATTCATTATTCTTTTCTTTTTCACTTCTCCAATTGTATTTGACTTTGTATATTTTTTTGTTTGGATTTTGACTGTTTATTGACAATTATGTATACCTCATATCAATCTTTGAATTAATGACCAGCCTTGAACGACCAAAAGGGTCGAAACACGTGTCGACTGACTTTCGTTTCATAAGAATCACAAAGAATAAACCACTTTGTTGGACCTTGAAGACCTAAAAAGCATTTGTCATAGACGTTTGAGTTATTAATGATTGCCATTTATACTGACAGAGAATCTGCTTGTGCTTGAGCGCGAATACTATCTCTTAACAGGTTTATTGATAAGGACTTCAAATCAGTCTTGCAAAACTAGACCAATACATGATCAACAATGAACTACAAATCAACATGGCAAAAACAAAACTGATGACGCTATCGAAGCTAAAAAGGAAGAGGCAAATAACACCTTTAGTCACACTTAGAGGCGAGCCCTTCAAAATAGTGAACCATATCAAATATCTAGGTGCTATGATCAACCCATCTCATAACGAGCAGGAATGGAAAGACCATCTAGAAACAAAAACTCAATCATTAGCGCTCCAGGTCGTTTCTTCCGCTGCAAATTCGGCAAATTCTCACTTAAACCGGCAATAGCTCTATTCAAACAAACGGTAGTTCCAATCCTTACCTATGCCGGTGAAACTCTAATTAATCAACAACATATCGAGTGGCAGAAATATGAAGCAATTTTCTGGAGAAAAACACTAGCATTACCACCCAGCTTCCCGATGCCGAGAATTCGCCACGAACCAGCACTACGCTCACTCGATTCAATAATTGTGTGGAGACAAATCGACCTATACAGAAAAATCATAACGAAAAAATTCCTGCACTAGAGATCCTACGAAAAAAAGTGACGCATTACACATCACTGCACTGTCCAATGGTCAACACAGATTGAGAAACTGATGCAACGTGAAGAGATCCCCCAACGAGATGCTGATCCATACCCCACAATACGCCAAACGTAAATTGCAACGCAACAACTGAATCAAAACACAAGCACAGCAACTGCTCTACAAAAGATTTCTAAGATGTGAAACTGAATCTATAGCAATAAATGAACTTCCTGATTATCTAATACAATTTCCTGACCAGAAGATTTGCGATCTCTATTTTTTTCTCTGGCTGAACATCCTCCCAACGCGAGACTACCTAGTCCAACTAAAACAAATGGACCCAAAGAACTTGCATTGTAGATTCTGTAAGCAAGAAAACACCACAGAATCGCTTTTCCATATAATAACGACTTGTCCCGCTTTGACAGAGAAACGAAACCTCTTCAGCAACTTTTTTTGGCATCTCACAGAAGCACCTAGACACACAAGAGAGATGGTCACAAATATTGAGGGGCACGGACAAACCTAATTTTTACAATCGTCAAATTCTGGATAGAAATAATGAGATTAAAAAAAAAAAGTTAAAAAAAAGGAAACCATTCTAAGATAGAAAGGGAAGTGAGAAAAAACAGCCTGCAAGGAGAACGCGCTTACCTTACTTTACTGAACCGGTAATCAACGACAGCAGACTCGCCGCGCTTCCTGGAGGAGGCGGGGCTCTCCGGCTACACACGACACGTGACTCCATCACGTGATCTCGGGCGCCTTCAAAGCCCGGAGGCTGCCGCCCGCCCCGTGTGTGCTACTCAGTAGCAAAACTGCCTGCAAGGAGAATGCGCTTACCTTACTTTACTGAACCGGCATAGCGAACCGGTAATCAACGACAGCAGACTCGCTGCGCTTCCTGGAGGAGGCGGGGCTCCCCGGCTACACACGACACGTGACTCCATCACGTGATCTCGGGCGCGCCCGGAGGCTACCACCTTTGTGGCGTTAAGCCCGAGAGGAGTATAGCCCAGGGACTGTTAAGCGACTGTTTGGCGCACTGTGGCAGCACCAGAAAGGCAAAGAACACGTGTCGTCCCTATTCCATCGTATTAACCCCGCAGTCACCCTCTCACCACACTCATCACACATATGCCTCCTCCATCACCCACGGAGGGCAACATTAGCCGCCGGCTGCGCAGCAGCAGCAAAACAGACCAAGAGAACCTGCAAGATCGCCCTGCCAGTACTAAAACAACTGACAGGCAATGGAAGGGCGAGGCACGTCCGTCAACAACACCTACGACTCCTAAAAAACGTGAATTTGACCCCGGTCATGGAAACTTGAAGCCCACCACACAAGCAGGAGGGCGGGAAAGTCTCGCCACTACAACTGGAAATTCGCACAGTCACCCCAGCCAAACAGCAAGAACGGAGTGACTCCAGCCGCCCAGTCGGACTACCGTCTCGACGAGCGACTCCCTGCCGGTGACCATCGGAGGGTGGGCACGGCAGGGTACTGCAGAGCATGCCTTGTCAAACACGATCCAACTGCAATCCACTCAACCCACTAACGGAAAAAGTGACCTGGAGGCCTCACATACCTCGCCATGTCAGCTTCAATCAGCACCCCAGAAACTCGGGGAAAACTCAGATCGGGCAACCATGCCGGTCAGCAGCGCGATGCGCGCTGAGGCGGCCGCAGCGCAAGAATACTCATGCGACAAAGCCATCAAGGTTCAGGCTCAGGTCCATCAGAGTCGAGCCTATCAGACGAACCTTGAAAAGAGATTTCACTTTAGAAAGGCCCAGCTAACCACGAGGCGAGGTACCCCAACTTCCTCATGGGACACGGAATCCGAAGACGATGTATTCACGAACAAAGGGCTGGAGGGGTACTCGCCATCAGAAACAACCAGCACCACGGTCCCTGAGCAGGCCCGAAATCAATCAGTAGTAACTCAGTCCGTGGGGTCCACAGGGCCCCCAGAAGGGAACGAATCCCCAGTCCAGGACCTAGACCGACATCTGAGACCTCAACCATCAAAATCAGCAGAAGGCACGCCTTTGGTACTGGCTGAAACACAGCTGAGCGACAACGATCAACACGGCACAGTCTCAACAAACTCACCCCAGAGAGAAAAGACCGCACGCAAAAATGAAAACCCTAATCTGAATGTAATAAGGGAGAAAAAAACGATCTCAAAGACCCTGAAAAAAAAAAGTCACCTCTAAACCATTAGGAGGGTACAAAGGTAACCCGACCCTGACAAACCTAAGCAGCCTAAAGGACTACTTTTTAAAGCAACATAAACGAAAGATTAGCCAAGAGTCTGAGCTATCAGACGCCGAAATCCTAGAGGCTATCCAAGACAAATCTCCACTGAGCAAGGCCAGAAAAACTGATACAAATCTCCAAGGACGGATTCAGACGGCACACGCTCTCACCGACCATGAGTCCACGCAATCTGGAGACTTGAATCAAAGGAGACCAGTGCCGCCTGAACTGTCTCAGCAAGAAGAAAGAGAAAAAGACCCGAACAAAAAGGTCAGACGAAACAAACAAGCTCCCCGAAGTCTCCCTTAGTCTCCCAAAGCTGCCACACGCAAACTTGCAAACTCCTGTGCCCACCTTAGAGGGACCAAAGCAGACCCACAATTTCTGCCCCAGCCACAACGAGAAAATCATGTGTGGAACAAGCCGCATACTTCGGGGACCCTGACCCAATCGTCGGAAAATCCATCTCAGCCTCCCCAAACGAACGTATCAACTGCAGAAAGAAGACTCTCAGAAAGATTCGCGCCACTCAACGCCGCCAAAGACTCAAATACCCCGCAGAAAAGCAGACGCCCTGGAAACACATCAAACATGTCAGAAAACGACTCTCCCTCGACAAAGAAAAAAGATCTTCAGTCAGTGATGTCTGCATTTTCAATAGTGCTAAACCCTTTCACAAAGCTGTACGAATCAATACACGAGGCCTTGAAAGATAATACAGCAATGATTAGTGAACTAAAGGACAAGCTAATTTACGTGGAAGGCTATCTCACAGCAATGGAAAGAACGTCGAATTCCACACATTCAAAGTGGGAGGAAAATATAGACATTGTGATGTCAGAATTACTAAAGAAAGAGGGCACTAAGCATAAAAATGTGGAATCGCCAACCAAAACCACACAGTCCACACAGACCGAGAAGAATAAAGAAGTCGCCCCAATCTTCACAAAAATTCCTCCAAAACATAAAACCGACGAGATTGCACTAGCACTACTGTCCCCCCCCCCAAAATCCACAGCCAGGGGTAAAGTCAAAGAAAAGACCAAAAACGGCAGCAAACCCTCTGTGTGGCTGCGCCCAAAGGAATCCCCTCAAAAAACCCTTCAAAATCGAAATTGTACTGGGGAAATAGAGACGGGAGTTAACCAAGGGGAAGTGACAACCAACTCCACACTTACAAACTTGAAGCAGTTGACCGCAACAGACACAACCAGAATAAGGGTAGACTCAACTTCATCCTCAGACTTGTCAAACATATCGTTGTACCCTGACGAAAGGGAACTAGATTCCCCACCGCCGTCAAACATCGATGACGCTTCAAAACAAACGCAAACAAACCCCTCAACTAAAGATGAACCTATCCGAGAATATAAGAAAAAAAATCACCCCGAGGTATCAAGGGAGCCGCCTAAACAACGATCTCGCTCAAACTCTCCATCTACTGCCTTAGAAGCCCTGAAAAACTTAAAGGAGACTCATGAATACGTTGGACATGAGCCTCACAGAGACCGAGATCAGAAACACTATAAACCGAACTAGCCTGCCAGAGTTCAGTCATCGAAGGATCAAAGAGCAAAAAAGGACACTGCTTCAGACAAAGACGAGATCTCTGAAGGGGGTAAAATCTTCAAGCTAGAACAAATATCATCTAAAGATTCTTACCTGGTCCTAAACCGCAGAACAGTCTTAAAAAGACTGGGGAAAATAGGAACACTCTGCCACCTAAGAACGGAAGACTTCACACTGGTCGAACCCGATCACCGGGAACATAAAGCAAAAGCTTACCTCCATTTAAGAAGAAAAACATCATTGGAGTTAACTCCCGATGTGCACAAGGACCTCCAAAAAATGGGCCTAAAAATCCACTGCCTTCAGAAACAATCGAAGGAAAACATCAAGGCGACAAAAGAAAAAACTGAAGATCTAAATCGAGACAGGGAGCGACAGAGAAAATTACGCACAGAGGCTTCCGAGAAAACAAAATGCGGCACACGGCGACGAAAGGTGGTGGCGGAGAAACCAAACTACCCTTCAAACTACGACCCGAATTAACAACTACGATGCTTCAAAAACACAGTCACCACGAGAAAAGAGAAACCAGACAATCTAGAACGGAACTCACAAAGGAGAGCAGACCACTAAGAGAAACAAACGTACCACCAGCACGCAACCCATGGAAATGGATTTCGGAAACCTTTGCGCAAACTCACAAGAAATAGCAACAAAACCAAGGACCACATTTGACGGAGAAACAATGCATCGGTCCTTTAAACCCTCTACAAAAATGCTCCCTAAACATGGCTTCGTGGAATACGAGAGGACATCAACATCTTACAACGCCTAGTGACACAAATTTAGGTATGTTCGAACTGATCTGCCTTCCAGAAACATGGTTGGTTCACAAACCAGCCATGGACGGATACGTAACAGAGGCCTCGCCCGCCTGCAAATCCATCCTAGGACGCCCCTCCGGAGGCATACGAACAGCTATCCGGATTGGCTCAGGGATTATTCTAAAAGGGAAAATAGCAGAGGGTTACGGAATGCTGACGACGTTGGCTACATGGTGCCATCAAGACTTAACCAGAGATGCTTGGACAAACTCTGAGTTAGGCATAATAAACCTCTACTGGAACCCGGCGAAAACCAGCACTATAGAATTCTGCACCATGGTCGCCAACCAAATTGACGACCTAACGGTGGAGCGGAAAGTACCCAACATCATCATCTGCGGTGATCTGAACTCCAAATGTGAGGGGAGAGTGAAAAACAAACAAAGCCCGAACTCAACGATGGACGAAAGAGGTCGAGCCTGGTCCCTCCTACTGAAATCTAGGAACTTCCACAATGTATCATCACTCCAAGATCGAAAATCACAAATCCCTACGTGGGAAAGACTGAGCTTGACCGCCACGCTGGATTACATATTCATCACGGAAGGGCTGATAGCCTATTTCACTGACTTCACAGTGGTAAAAACGCATGGAACGGAACAGCTCCATCAAGACCCTTCTACCCTGCAGTAGTGGAAGCTAACCCACAACAAAACAGGCTTCGCTTAACCCCTGAAAATGTAAAAAACATTTTTTCTAACATCGCAAGAAAAACCGTCCAAATAACAAAGAGCAAAAGCGACAGACGACCAGAATACGTGTCGCTTTTGGCCGCACACAAAACGAAATTTGCGGGAACAAAAACAGGGAAACCGATCCATATGCATTCTTTCGACACTGAAGTGGCAACAAAAAGAAAAAATCTTAACAAACTGAAAAAAACGGCCATTAGAGCTGACTCGCCGGAAACATGGCTTAATTATCAAGCAGAACAAAAGTCCTCCAAATCATGGTTAAAACAGCACCGGTTGCTCATGTACCAAAACGACGCTGAAGAAATGCTCCACACTTGTGCCACAAGGAACACTCGAGACTTTTGGTCACTTATGAAATCAATGAACGGGCAGAAGGCAAACTTGCTGGCAAACTGTGTCCCAGAGTCAAAGTGGATTCAGCACTTCACGGAGTTATACCGCTGCCCTACCTCCCCGTCACTACATCTTCCCACCCTCTCAGATTCCCCATGGATCACTCTCTCATCGGTCGAGGACATCACAGAAGCGATCAACAAACTCAAATCTTCAAGGGCTCCAGGGCCAGATGGCTTGACTAACACTGACCTTAAGGCACACCCACTGCTATGGGCGCAAGCAATTGGCGAAATATTTACTCAAATTCAGAAAACAAAAGAAATTCCCAAAACCTGGACAGAGGCTGTACTGGTGCCCATCTATAAGAAAGGAAACGGAGACACCCCTGCCAATTACAGACCTATTGTCTTACTGGATGTCATAGGGAAGATTTTCGCAGCACTACTCCTCCGCCACTTCAAAGTCTGGGCCAGCGCCTCCCCGGCAGCCGACATGTTTCAAGCAGGATTCCAGAAGGGAGCAGGAATGTCAATCAACCTACTATTTCTGAACATACTTAAAGCAAATACAAAGAGGGGCACGGGAAAGGTCCACATGGCAATGGTGGACTTGTCCCAGGCCTTTGATCTGGTAGATCGAGAAAGACTGTGGACCAAGTTAGCCACCTGGAAAAGTCCAGACTCGATTCTCGCACCAGTAATGGCACTCCATGAAACCACCTCACTCAGAGTCCGCCTAAACCAACAAGGCACACTCTCGGAGCAAATCTTTACAAAACGGTGAGTAAAACAGGGCTGCCCGTTAGCCCCAGCTCTGTTCATCTCGTTTATTGGAGACTTTCAAGACTCAGCGAAATCAGTAAGATCCTTCCCACCGCGAGTGGGTATCTCTAAAGTCTCAAGACTGTGGTACGCCGACGACTTAATTCTGATTGACCAGACGGCAATGGGCCTTCAGAGACAGCTAACAAACTTGGCCAAACACATGGATGAAAATAATCTGCAAATAAACAAAAGCAAAACTAAAATCCTGTCCTTTTCAAAAAGCAAAAAAAAGACAAAGAAGCGTCCGGCATGGTTTCTCGATGAAGAAAAAATCGAAGTAGTAGACGAGTTTTTAAGTACCTGGGCATTCAACTAGACAACACTTTGAAAGACACTTCACTCCAAGCCTCGTTATGGTCAAAAATCAAGAACCTGACAGCCCAATCTCGAGCTGTCGACAAAAAATTCGGCAAGTTCTCTTGGACCCCGGTACTGCAATTCTACAAAACAAAGGTAGTACCGGCCATAACATACGGCATGGCAGCCAACTTAACTCTACCTGCTGAATTTTGGCTGAGACTGGAAGGATTTCTATGGAAATCGGTTTTGGGGCTTCCTACCTCAGCCCCCATGCCAGCCATTTGGCGCGACCTTGGCCTTCCTTCACTAGCCTCAGTTGTCATGAAAAGCGATTCTACTTTACAGGAAAACACGAACCCCTGACTCTCTGCCGATTTTTCGGATATTAGAAAACGAACTGGAAAACGGGAAGTGCACACCATTCACCAACTGGGCGAAGAAAATTGGACAAAAATTAGAAGAAGTCCACTGCACGGACGACCTCCTCATCTCAAATCCTGGGCGTGTGAAGCAAAAACCTTTAAAACAAGACTGGATACGTACTAACGAGAAAATCCTAACGTACACATCCCTAAAAGACTTGCCACCTACTTACAATCGCCCAAAGGTTCTGCTGAAATATTGCGAAAAATTTCCCGAAAAAAGGCTGAGAAAAACTCTTCTACGGGCCCGCCTGAATCTTCTGCACACGAGAGAAATTTTGGCCAAAAGAGCGCTGGCAAATTCTCCTCACTGCCGGGTCTGTGGTCTAGTTGACCAAATAGAATCTGTCCGTCATCTACTCCCCTCATGTCCTGGATTGGCGCACGAAAGAAGGGCTTACTTGACACCACTCATCACGTGCCCGTTCACACTCGACGACGAGACAATATGGTTTCGGTTAATTGCAGGCGATTCCACTAGATGGTCCAGAGCGGCAGCTAAATTTCTTGAAGTATCTCTGGCAAAAGCCAGTGACATTACTTCATCGCCTGCAACAGCAGCAAGAGACCTTCAAGGAAATTCGAGAGTGGTGTCGTAAGTTCTGGGTCAGATTTCTTAGAAGTAGCACAAACACAGTTCACCACAGCACAGATTTGTAAAAAACCTTAAACAGGTTAACAAACAAAAAAAAAATAATGAAAAGATTGGATCCTAAACATACCATTTTTTAAAAAAAGAGAGAAGGAATTTGGTACATATGTGTATTAATGTCAGTCATTTCACTTGAAGAATAGATTAGTTACATTTGCAAAATAAATTCTTTGTATGAAGAGTTACTGTATGTGTTAAATAGCATAGCTTTGTATATGAATGGGGATTTTGGAGCATCAGCTTCATTGCTAAGGGGGTTAGTGGAGTT
Source organism: Ambystoma mexicanum (assembly GCF_040938575.1). Classification (NCBI taxonomy): domain Eukaryota; kingdom Metazoa; phylum Chordata; class Amphibia; order Caudata; family Ambystomatidae; genus Ambystoma; species Ambystoma mexicanum. The sequence continues at coordinate 747,231,820 of NC_090928.1, forward strand.
TTAATAGGTGTGTCCTACGAGGTGCACTTTTGAAAGTATATGTTGCTGTTGCACTGTTTAGTGTGGTAATAGAATAGTGGAAGTTGTAGAAGGGCGAGAAAAAAGACTTGGAAAAATGTACAGATTAAAAAGGAGAATGTTTTTGTGTGTGTAATTCCATTAATTGTTTGTGTGCATATATGTTTCCTACAAGAGTGCTGGAAAGCTTTCAGTTCTTTGACTTTGTTATCCACATTCCTATTAGCTCTGTTCTGAATGTACACTTGTATTTGTTTGGTTTTGCAAGTATGGCAAGTGTCAGGCATTCTGTTTAAATAAATGCATTTTATGTACTTGCAATGCTTTTGAAAGATACAAGCTGGTCTCCTGTTTTGTGTGCATTCTAGGAATTTATAATAGTGTCCAGGGGTAAGTGGTTGTGAAAATGATAGAAGGAAATAAGAGAATTATAGGTTGGACATTGCAATGAGTAATATGGGTAAATTAAAATTTGGAAAGACAGATTTGTAAGTGAACTTGATTTTAATTAACCCTTTAAGTGCCATGGGTATTTCTCCCCAGTGCCAGAGCCTTTTTTGGTGATTTCGGTATGTTGCCATTCAATGGCTTGTAACTTTTTCGTTACATGAGATATCTCGGCCAAATTTGGCTCCTTTTTTTCCCACATGTAGGCGGTCGTAACGCCACCCAGGAATCCCAGGTTGCTGTAGGGGGGTGAGAGAAAATAAGAAAATGTGCGAAAATTTTGGGTTTTTTCAAAAAATGCCAATAAAATGATGTACAAAGAAGCCTGTGGTTTTTTCCTTGTAAGAGCTAGGATCAAATGGTTTGCTGTGCTGAGTTCCCCAATGTGTTGGCTTTCAGGAACAGGTTGAGTGGAAATGGAAAAAAATTATTTTGATGGGGTTATCAACCGTTTGGTGAGAGGTAGGCGATTGTTGCCATTTTTGCCAATTGGACATGCATGGACGGAATGGAAGAAAAGGGCAGGAAAGCCAAATTGGAGGACAGAAAGGCATATATTTCTGAAAAGTAGACAAAATTCCAAGTTTAGGAAGGGGTGATTTGCATAGGTCAGCCAACAACTAGGTAGGGGAAACTGCCATCGAATGGGGGAAAAGCGGGAAAATGACTGAAAAAAAGATGTGTTGGACATGGTTGGCTTGGTACGGCAATGGCTTCTATGAATTTTGAGAAAAGCAATGCTCCCCTACATTCCCCCGACTCTTGCAGTTAGGAGAGCATACCATTTTTGTAGTGTTTGTACAAAACAAGCAATACCACAAGCCAAACACTGAGCCATGGTACACAGGAGTTTTACGCTCACGGCCTGACCAGACGCACTTAGCATGTGTAAATTGGGAAAACCAATGTGGTGAGGAACGGAGCCATACATTTTTTGAAAGAGCACAGGCAGACCTTTTCAAGGGTAGGTGACTTGTGCAGGTTACAAAAGTGTATGGTGGCTAAAGCAGCGACTAAATGTAGGTCACATTTGGGAAAAGAAAGGGTTGTGAGACAAAGGGCTCCAGCAAATGGGTCAAAACGTTATGAAAACCACACAAACACAACATATGGCCTACCGTCCCGCGTTCCCACAGGTGTCCCGATGAAAACGGTACCTCACATGTGTGGGTGCACCTACCTGGCCGCCAAGGGGAAAGCCTAAAACACAAGTAACCCCAAGTCTGTTTTCACACCGGAAATGTCACACTCTCACATCATACAGATATATGGGCCTCGGGTGTCCAAGCCACTGAGGAAAACAGGGAACCCCATGCATTTCCGAAAAGAGGACACCCGTGGGAATCCGCAAAGGTATGATATGCCGAAATTGCCCCAGGTTTTATTACCCAGACACCCCCGCAAAGTCCGAAATGTGGGAAAAAATACGCAATTTCCACACATTTCGCTCGGCTCACCCATCAAAACACGCCCCCAACAACACATGGCCTACCGTCACGCGTTCCCACAGGTGTCCCGATGAAAACGGTACCTCACATGTGTGGGTGCACCTACCTGGCCGCCAAGGGGAAAGCCTAAAACACAAGTAACCCCAAGTCTGTTTTCAGAGGGAAATCTCAGACATTCTGCCGACCGGCACAATGTACAGATATGGGCCTCGGGTGTCCAAGCCACCGAGGAAAACAGGGAACCCCATGCAGTTCCGAAAAGAGGACACCCGTGGGAATCCGCAGAGGTAGGATATGCCCAAATTGCCCCAGAATTTATAACCCAGACACCCCCGCAAAGTCCGAAATGTGGGAAAAAATACGCATTTTCCTCACATTTCGCTTGACTCACCCATCGAAACACGCCCCCAACAACACATGGCCTACTGTCCCGCGTTCCCACAGGTGTCCCGATGAAAACGGTACCTCACATGTGTGGTTGCACCTACCTGGCCACCAAGGGGAAAGCCTAAAACACAAGTAACCCCAAGTCTGTTTTCAGAGGGAAATCTCAGACATTCTGCCGACCGGCACAATGTACAGATATGGGCCTCGGGTGTCCAAGCCACCGAGGAAAACGGGGAACCCCATGCATTTCCGGAAAGAGGACACCCGTGGGAATCCGCAAAGGTATGATATGCCCAAATCGCCCCAGAATTTATTACCCAGACACCCCCGCAAAGTCCGAAATGTGGGAAAAAATACGCATTTTCCTCACATTTCGCTCGACTCACCCATCGAAACACGCCCCCAACAACACATGGCCTACCGTCCCACGTTCCCACAGGTGTCCCGATGAAAACGGTACCTCACATGTGTGGGTGCACCTACCTGGCCGCCAAGGGGAAAGCCTAAAACACAAGTAACCCCAAGTCTGTTTTCAGAGGGAAATCTCAGACATTCTGCCGACCGGCACAATGTACAGATATGGGCCTCGGGTGTCCAAGCCAGCGAGGAAAACAGGGAACCCCATGCATTTCCGAAAAGAGGACACCCGTGGGAATCCGCAGAGGTGTGATTTGCGTACATCGCCCCAGATTTTTTTACCCAGACACCCCTGCAAAGTCGGGGGCGCTTTTGGGGTGCCCCCCCACCCCACCCCCAATGGCTGGGGGACACACCTCATGCAGGCCTCCCTGGGCCTCCTTCAAACAGCTGCGTGAGGTACACCCCACCTCCATTTGGGGTGAGGGGGGAGAGGGCCACCCCAAAAGGTTTGGGCGGGACCCCCAATAGATGGGGCAGTAGGGTTTGGGCACCCTGGGGGCAGATAGCCACACTAATGTGGCCATCTGCACCAAGCAAACTTGGGTAAACAAAAATAAATATACAAAACCACAGGCTGCTTTTTAGGGGGGGCTGAGGGCCACCCTAAATTGGCAGCGCATGATGTACCGCAACCGGGGGTGGCCCTCAACTCCCCCCCCACCCCAAATGGAGGGCCCCACCTCATGCTACCCTCCCTGGGGGCAGATATCTGCTCCTAGGAAGGGGTATCTGACCCCAGGGAGGGATGCATGAGGAGAGCCCCCCCCTATCTGCGGCATATGAGTGGTGTCCCTGGAAAGGGGAGAAAGTCCCCTTTCCAGGGACACCACTTTTAGGTCAATCCCTGGTGGCCCAGTGGGCCCCAGGGCCCAAAACCACCTCCCTCCTTCCCTCGACTTTTTTTTTTTTTTTTTTTTTTTCCCCCACCCCTGGGGGCAGTGATCATCTGCCCCCAGGGGTCCCTGGCGCTGTGGCCCCATGCTTTGGGGCCATGGAGGAAGGGGGCCGCTTACCTAGTAAACAGCCCCCCTCCCCCACGCGTCACAAAAGGATCTTCGTTTGATCCGTGACGTTGCTGCCCGCGGATCGAGGTGCCCTGCGACCGATCCGCGGGCAGCAAAGCCACACAATGGGTATCGTTGGAAAGGGGAAGATCTCCCCTTTCCAACGATACCCGCCTCGATCTCCGGCTTGAAATACAGCCGGAGATCGAGGCGGAACAAGAAGGGCACTCACCTTCTCTCTCCAACGCAGCAGCCGAAAATGGCTGCTGCGGTGGAATTACTTTCCGTTTCACGCCGGCGTGCGTCACACACGTCGGCGTGAAACTGAAGGAAATCCAACCCCCGGGCAGTGAGGGGGGGACCTCCCCCTCACATAGCCCGGGGGTTGGATTACAGTTTTGAGCGATCCCTGCTTTGCAGGGATCGCTCAAAACAAGGTGCCGAAAAGGACGAGCTATCTCGTCCTTGGCACTGCGTGTGCACTTCCAAGGACGAGATACCTCGTCCTTGGCACTTAAAGGGCTAAGAGATCGGAGAAATTAGAGAGTGCTTTTTTTGCAGATTATGCAGGGTGAATGACAGGTACCCTATTCACATGCATTTATAAAAGAGTTGCAAATTTACTGTAAACAAAATATTCAAACCTCTAGTTTGTATTGATGTATGTAGATGTAGTTGAATCTGGAAGGAGAAAGCTTCAAGAGTTTTACAGTAGTTTTAGCTGTGGGTGCTTTGCAATCACAGTACACTTGTACTTAGAGAGATGAACAGTTCATAGTGCTGAATTGTGATGACAGAGTTAGATGTCGAGTTCTTGGATGTGATTGGTGGATATTTGTGTGACTGCTTATGTGTATCCAATGAGAGAGTGGCGAAGAAAGTGATGTGAAAAAGGGCTGCCCCTTTGTTGCGGGGTCAGCGGACACCGCAGCTGTTCGCGGACAGGGCGTGCCACATCCGAGGTTTCTCAGCAAATCTAGCATGGAAAGGGGACGGGACTGTGAGGATTAGCCACTGTAGGGATTAGCCAATCATGTGTTCTTTGCAGGAAGAGAGGACACTGTGTGTGTAGTGAAGATGGCTGAGGTGAAGAAAGTGAGAGTGTTTGTTGTTGGCGATCTGTTTGTAAATGTTTTGGAGAGGTATGCTATGTCTAAACATATGGTTGCCAGTTTTGGTTTTGAAGGAGTGGAGGTTTTGTGGTCAACTTTGCCTGGTTCCAATATGCAGGCAGTGGTTGGAGCTTGTAAGCGTTTCTCCATGTGGAACAGTCCAGATGTAGTGGTACTGCATTAGGGTACTGTCTATTTTGGGTACATCAGTGCTCCTATTTTGTTGAGTGCTCTTGAAAACTTGGTTCAGGCAGTGATGGTGGTTCTTCTAAATGCCAAGGTGATTTTATTTTCTGAAATGATGTCTAAGGTAGTATGGGACAATTGTAATGTGTTTTTGTCCCCTACAAAATGGTGCAAGGTGTTTGGTTAAGAGGGGGATGTTGACTTTCTTGTTTAGAGCTGGTATGTTGTCTTGGAACAATGACAATATTGGCTTTGTTAATGGTGACTATTTCAAAGCAGATGGCATTTCTTTATCCATATTGGGAAATGCTATGTTATTTCAAAATGTAAGGAATGCTTTACAGAGGATAATGTGAAGACATGAGGAAGAAAATAAGTGAAAAAGGAAAAAATAAAATAAAATGAGATGTTTATTTTATTATTATTTTTTTTGTTTTTTTTTAATAAGAAGCTTTTTCAAACAAACAAAAAATGGCTCTTTTCAGAGCCACCACCAAAGGGGAAGTAGAGTACAGTATTTCAATTTTCATTCCCCACTCTGATTTCACAATTTGTCCGCGGACATTGCGGCTATCTGCAGATCGTGCCTGTTACATTCATAGATTCTGAGGCTGAGAGGCATGCAAATGAGACTGTGCAGGCCAAGGGATTGGTCAATAAGGTTTACAGGGTGTGATGTGTAAGGAGAGACTTTGGCAGAAAGTCTGTTTCCTAAGAGGAGAGCAGATTGCTAGGACTGTGTCTTTCAGAAGGCAGATTGTCTGGATTTTTGGTGACTCGTGGATAAATTGGTTGGATGTGCATGCAGATTGCTCTGGAGTGGCTGCACATATTGGATTCCCTCTTGTGATTGTGCACTGGCATGGAGTGTGTGGAATGAAGTGGTTGGATTTGGTTCCTCTTTGTGCCACTTTGATGACACACTGTCATCCAGACATTATTATCCATTGTGGAGGGAACAGTTTAGGACATGTCTCTGGAATCTCCTTGCAATTTGCAATGAAGGAAGGATTTGGGGAAAGTCATGGACATGTTTCCAAACTCCTGAGTAATGTTTTCTCATATTGCGCAGAGACAAATGTGGCTGTGTTCTTCTTCATTTGGTACACAAATGGAGAAAGCGAGGCACAATGTCAACAAGGCTGTTTACGCTTTTTTGAGAGATGTTGGTATGTTCTTTTTTCACAATGAAAATGTTTCGTAGCACACATTTTTCGCACAGATGGAGTCCATCTTACTCATGCTGGGAATCAGCTTTTTCTGCGAAATATGCAGTCTGCATTGCAACCCTTTTTGGAAGTATAGCAATTGTTTTTCCAGTAAGTGTTGACCACTTGAAGTATTCGAAACACAAAAAAACACCACAAAAAGGATCTTTTCAGAGCCACCACTTCTCCCGGAGAATGTTTATTTTATTTATTTATTTGTTACACGCCCAGACCCATGGGGTCACAGCAAGGTTACAAGATAGCTTAAAGGTTAATAATACATTGTTACATTGGTTACATTACATTTTAGAAAGGCAGGTGCAGAATAACAGTGTGCAAGTATTCACTAACAGGGTGCTTCAATATGGAGGCCTGACTACGGTGCTAATATTGGTTGAATAACCAGGTTTTTAGCCGTTTCTTGTAGGTTATGAAAGAGGTTACTTTTTTGATATTAATAGGTAGGGTGTTCCAGTGTTTGGGGGCTAGAGCAGTGAAGCTGCTACCCCTGCTCTAGTGGATTTGAAGCGGGGAGGAGCCAGAAGGAGCTTGTCGTTAGATCTTAGTGATCTCCTATCATCTTTAGGGTGAAGGGTGATGTTGAGCTAGATAGGTCCTTTTCTAGTCAGGCATTTATGTGTGATACATAATGTTTTAAAGATGATTCTGGCTTTGATAGGGAGCCAATGAGCATCCCTTCTAGTCTTGGAGATGTGGTCTGATTTTTTTTTTTTTAATTTTTTATTTATTTATTTATTTATTTATTCATGCCTAGCGCTGCTCTTAGGACTTTGTTTTGCAACCATTACATTTTGGCTAGGTTGGTTTTGAAGGTGCCTAGTAATAGTATATTGCAATAATCCGGTTTCGATAGAACCAGAGCTCTGGCTAAAGTGAGGCAGTTTGCTGGGGTCAGGAATTGTCGGCTAAGAGTTATGAGCTTGGAGGTGTACACCGTGGAGGAGATGAGTGCATTGATCTGTTTAGTCATAGTAAGACTGGCATCAGTGTACACTCCCAGCGTTTTGACATGCTTCAGCACGGGGATAGCGGGGCCATCGATGTTGATGGTAGAGTATTCTGGGTGGAGGGTTTCTATTTTGGCTGGCGAAAATACGATGAGGACTTCTGTCTTCTCATCGTTCAGACAGAGGCTATTTAAAGCCATCCAATTTTGTATGATGACGTATATTTTATTGATAGTTAAGGTGTCCTGGTCGTAGTTGCCTGTGAGTGGTATGAGAATCTGGGTGTAATCAGTAAAATTTGTGTATATGACACCCATATCAAATAGTGCTGAGAATAGAAGTTTGGTGTATGTGTTGTACAAAGTAGAGGAGAGACATGAGCCTTGGGGAACTCCTATAGGGACTGGAATGGGATTGGCTGCTTCTTTCCCTATGGACCCTCTGGAAGTGCGGTCGGAAAGGAATGATTTCACCCATGCTGTGGCTTCACTGGAGAAGTTAAACTCGCGGGCGAGTGACATGCAGAGTTTGTCGTGGTCTACCAGGTCAAAGGCAGCAGAGAGGACCAGGAGCAGGAGAATACAGAGTTTCCCAGAATCTCTGATAGCATCCATCTGGATTTTGAGGTCGAAGAGGGCGGTTTCCGTGCTATGGTTAGGCCTAAAGCCTGATTGTCTGTCTGGTGCCGAGAAGCTGATTAGATTCCAGATGGGATTTTTTTTGGGTTGTAGGCTAGTTTGTCGATTTTTCTTTTTTTTTTTTTGTAGGAACGGCACCGTGGTTATGGGGCGATAGTTGGTCGGAGTGGTGGGATCTAGGTTTGTTTTTTTTAGGAGTGAGGTAACCCATGCTGCTTTGATGCAAGTAGGAACTATGTTGGACTTAAAGGAGGCGTTGACAAATTTAGTGATGTGGGGGTCAGAGTAGAGGCACAAGCTTTGACTAGTTTGGCTGGGGCGGTGACCCCTTTGCAATTGGATGCTTTTAGTTTGGAGATGGTGTTGAATACAAGATCTTGGGTGACAGGTGTGAAGTGGAAGGGGGAGGTGGTGTTGTCGCTGGAGGATACACCGGGGTTAGGGGTGAGGGAGTTTTTGTCTGCTAGGAGTAGTCTTTTGGTAGTGATTTTGTTCTGCAACATAGACATTTTGGAAGTAAGTGCATCTTTTATAGTGCAACATTCTTTACTCGTGTTGGTGGGTGTATCAGTAGGTAGGGGATTTTCCAGTTCTCCGAGTATAGAGAAGAGCTCTTTGGAGTCTGATGCTGCATTACTGATGCGAGCATTGAAGGCGTTGGCTTTATGAGCGATGATGGCTGTTTTGTAGGTGGTATTAGTATCTTTGAAGGCTTTGGCTGTATCGGGGGAGGGGTGTTTGCTGTGGGCGTGTTCGAGGGAGCGTTTTTTCCTTCTTAGGGTGACTAGTTCTTTGTTAAACCAGAAGTTTTTTTTTCTATTAACACGTCTTAGTTTGGTGGTAACGGGCGCAATTGTATCAATCGCTGTGGAGAGGCATTTGTGGTAATACTCCGCTATAGTAGTAGGATCGCTACTAGTGATAGAGTGGGTGTCTAGAATTTTATTCAGAATGGGATCGAGATTCTCTATAGTGAGTTTTTTAGGGTTTCTTCTTTCAACGGTATCCATGATTATGTCCTTAGGCGGGCAGGGATTGATGGTAAATTCTATGCAATGGTGGTCTGTCCAGCTGAGTGGGGTGATTGGGCCTATATTGATTTTGGTATTGAGGGTGAGGATCCAGTCCAGGGTTCTACCCTTATTGTGGGTGGGGGCATTGACGTGTTGGCAGAAGTTCATGTCATTAAGTGCTAGGAGAAGGGAGGTTGCTTTAGTGTCTTCGTCATCGTTAAAGCCTAAATTCAAATCTCCAATAACAATGCATTTGGTTTTGGGTTTAAGGATGGGCGCCAATATTAATGGGATGTCTGTTTCTGGGTGACTATTGGTGCTAGGAGTTCTGTAAATAACCACTATGTTGATTGTGGTATTTTCATTCATGGCTAGTTTAGCAAGCAGTATTTCATATACTGCGATTGTTTCAGTAGAGCTTGATCTTATTTTAAGGGTGTTTTTGGTTATGATAGCAACACCGCCTCCTGGGGAGATGGTTCTATCCACTCTGAGAATGGTATAATCGAGTTGAATGGCCAGTGCTAGTAAGGGACCAGAGGCTTGGTGTAGCCATGTTTCTGTGATTACTAATAGATCTAAGTCGAGTTCGGTGATGAGATTGTGTATTCTTTAGCGTGGACTCCTAAGGAGCGGGCATTGATAAGTGCATTTTTAGGCTAACGAGGGGTTTGGTATCCTTTGTGGGTACTTTCTTGATTGTTAGGTTACTGGGCTCAGTGAGATTGCTCGGGATTTCAGTTGATATATGGTGAGTTGGTTTTTTGTTAGTTATGCGAGCAGTAGGTTTGGGTGGTCTGGGTAGCGGGGTCATAGTGGTGTGATTGTAGTAGGGTCATTTAGTGCGTACTCTTAGGCGAGATGTTCTCTCAATCCCTGAGATGGGGTATTTTATCATTGCCTGACAGTTTGGGTAGTGACAGTAGGTCGGTGAGGTGTGTGGATGTTGGGAGGTCTTCCTCAAATATAGTGCAGCAGTCCTTGGGACTGGGAGTCTGGCTGTGGAGGTAAGGGAAGGGGGGGGTGAGGTTGGGAGGAAGGGAGTGGGGCAGGGGATGGGGTGGTGTCTTGGGCATGCCAATTTGGCGAGGACGTTCATGAAGGTGAAGAAGTGGTTGTTGGTGCAGGGGGTGTCTGCTTGGACCAGGCAGAAGGGGAACATGAACACTATCCAACCTATCATGGCTGAAGACATTGGGGTGGGTGAAATGCGGCTGGACTATCTTAGTCAATCAGGGTGGGGAATGGTAGGGGTGGGCAAGGGGTAGGTGGGTTCAATCACCTAAGGGTGTGCAGTAGTCTCGGTTAGGGCATAATACTAGGCTAAATGCAGTTATTACATGCAAAGCACCATTAGGCTAGATGCAGAGGACCCAGGTGGGGTACAAATTAGGCTAGAAAGGTTAGGCTAAATGTAAAATGCCAAATTAGGCACAAATTGGGCTAGATGCAGTGGACCCAGGTGGGGTAATATAGGCTGATTACAATAGACAAGAATTGGGAACCAGTAGGTTATGTAGTAAAGTCAGATGGCAAACTATAGGATCCCTGGGTTGGCCTGACCAGGCATGCTAGGGATCAAGTTAGGCATCATGTAGTCATAGGGCTTGGGTGGAGCATTACCTGCGCACGGGCAGCCAAGGTTTAGTACAAGGAGATAGATAACTTATGCAGATTGGTGATCGGGTCTGCGCATGTGAGGCACGGTAGGGTTTGTGTTCAGAAAGTGGCAGGTTGTAGCAGGGTCTTACCGGTAACGTGCAATGACTCAAGTATTGAGGCGTATGGTGATGTCAGGCAGCTTCTGGGGGTAGTGCGGGGCGCACGTTGCACGAAGCTTATGTAAGAGCCCCAGAACGGGTGTGTGGGGGTTTCCTCGCGGCTCCAATGTGGCGTAGACAGGCAATGGCCCTTTTGCTGGCCGGCCCTTCTGGTGCGCCGGTTCTCGCCTTCCAGTTGAGGGCGGGCATGAGGTATGGATGAAACAGCCAATCCTGGCTGCGAGCGGTCGCTAGGAGACTACGACGCTCGTTCGTAGGTGGCCATTTTGGGTGCCCCAACGTGGAAAATATACTTGTAACGGCAGATTGAACGGGTTAGGCTTGCAAGAAAGGCAGCGCTTACCCGCACTGGAATGCCGTGATCGAGCGGATTCACAGATGTCGGTCACAGCTGATCATGAGCCTCGTGCAAGAGCACACGGAGGCTGGGAGGTGGGAGCGGGCTCCAGCCCCTCCTCCATATATACGCCTCTGACGATCAGGGGAGCGGGCACCTATCAGGGGAGCGGGCACCTGGCCCTCCAACGTGGTCGCAGCAACTGAAGAGGGAGAAGAGTGCAATGGTTTTGACAGCGCAACACCACAACCATTTTAATATCCGCGGACTTCTAAAAATGCACAGGGCCCTGCAGCATTTCATTGGCACTTCTATTTTTAAACTTTGAAAGGTGGCTCTGAAAAGAGCCTTTTTATTTTATTTTTGTATTTATTTATTTATTATAATATTTTTTTTTTTTACCAAGACACACAAGGAAAGGAAGGGAATGGAGGGTAAGGAAGGGGCACCAACCACGGGGATAAGAAAGGGCAGGTGGAGAGAGGAAGATGTTGGATGGGCCTTAATCAGATAGGTGGCAGACGTTCTCATGCTCCCGGACCGTGGCCTCGAAAGCACGTCAGTGTCCCCCCCCGTAGAGTACTGCGTCGCAGTACATACACAATACAGTGACCCTCAAAGTAAGGGTCTTCTGCGGCACATATCTCCTGCGAGGCTGGTTCAGGGATGCGCTGCCCCACAGGAGTGTTTCTTGTGATGGCAGGAGCAGAAACGGAGGTTGTTGTAGAGGAACTCCACCTACTACTTTTATCACAGGGGACGACCCTGAGAATTGTCACGGTGTGGAATGATCTTGGGTGTCGCCGCATGGAAGTAGTCCCGTAGTTGTACACACCCGGATTGTCACGACTGAACTCCATCTGGCACTAAGTGCAGCACATCTTGTGTGCACATGTTTTGGATACCCCTCCAACGGTGGTAAACGGCCTCCACACCCAAGATTCACAGTGGCTAGGGTAGTAGTTGGGACTTCCACTACCTCGTCATCCTCTTCATCACTCTCTACACCTCCACGCCTGTTCCCCTCTCCAGCCCCTTGGGAAGGTGGTGGGGGTGGTGCTGAAGCCGAGGCAGCTGCAGAGGTGGAAGCCATGGTTGCCATCTAGGATGTAGCACAGCAGGCAGAGGAATATTGTTCTCCAAATGGTGCAGCAGGCAGAGGTCAGCAGCCAATGCAGTGTAGACAGCATAGCAGGTATAGCACACCAGTATTGAGCAGTGCTCTCTGTGATAGCCAAAAATAGAATGACAAGCAGCTCTGGGGTGTGGCCTTTTATAGGGGTGCTGGTGCGCGGCTGTCCACGAACACTTTGAACACCAAAAAGGGCTCAAAGTTCCAGAAAGTATACAGATCGCTAGGGACATGGTCTGGGACACGTGCAAGGGTGAAGTTTCACAGTAAGATACCTTGGATTGCTCAAAAAAACACTTTTAATGTCCGGGGGCCCAGACTCTGTCCGCGGACAAGGGCCTGCGCTTAACGTAGGTGCGGTCACATGATGAAGGCGCGGACACCTTTGCGAATGGGAAGGCTGTCCGTAGGACACCTAATGAGCAGGATCGGTTGTACGCATGCGCACTGGTGTTCTACGGACAGGGTTTGGGTCTCCGAACTAATTAAAAGTGAAACACACATGCAGCGGACAGATACGGACAGGTGCGATGTTCGTAGGACCCCGAGGGTGGGATGCGCATGCGCACAAGTGTCTGCTGGACAGGGTTCCGGTCCCCAAACTAATTAAAGGTGCGTCACAACTTTGCGGACGGGTTATGTGTTCTAAGGACACCTCAATTTTCATGCGGGCAATACAAACAGGGAGAGTGTCTTCAGGAAATCCCATTTTGGTTAATTGTGGACATCCCGGACAGTCGTGCCGTCCGCGAACTCCCAAATGGCCTTTAAAAAAAAAAAAAAACCTATAGGAACAGTATACATAATACTTTCATAATTTCTATATTTTTGTACATTAATAAAGAGGGGGAAACAGAAATTGAAACATATACAGGGGCTTCTACATGTTGGATGATACGGGAGGTTTTCTACAAAGTTCTTCAAAATAATGAAATTGGTCATTAATTGATTTTTTGATATACGTGCTGTAGATGATTTTCCAGTGTCTGTTCCATTAGTATATGATGTACTGTTTGAGTATTATTATTATTTTCTGTTTGTACTAATAAAGAAAAATAAATTTGTTAGGTACATATACAATAATGTGTATTACTTGGCTTACTTTGAAAACTGTAGTGTCTACTATTGGTATCACTGTTTTCACTCGTTTCATCCGAAAATGTTCTTCAAACCACTCCAGAGTGTTGGCCATTTCTGTGTAAAATAAAGATATTTTCCAGTGTATTCTACTAAAGAAAGTTTATAACTATAGGAATGAATGTAGTGTACTTACCAGTTTGTTTTACTGTTTTGCTGTTACTGCTTTGTAGGTGTGCTGTTGATGGTTGGTTTGCAGTTTCTGTATAAGGCTTCAGTGAGGTAACTCTACTGGAGGGATAGGTTATTTTTATTTTTTTGGTATGTTCCATTATGTTTCATATGCTATGTAATTGGACTGTCAGTGTCTTACATATACAGTTTGTACTTCTTAATTATTGTTTAATGTAATTTATTTATGTTTGTACACCTTTCATCTGCTTCTCACTGGGAGTGAGGTCCGGTTTCCACCCTCCTGGCCATCTGTTGTTCTCCTGCACATGTGGAGTTTGTGCCTGGCTGCTGACCATTCCATTAGGTAGGTGCACTTTCTGTGCATTAGTGCACCTCCAGGGGAATTATTGAACCTGAAAAATCGAAATTTGGAGAGAAAAAAAGAAGAAAAAGAAAAATAGCAGAAATGAGCATAATATTCTTGGAAAGGAATGTTTTATTTGGCATTTTCATTGCGCAACCATTTTGAGTTTTTTAATGCCTGGAGCTGCGTTGCTATTTTGAAAGCACAGGTTTTTTTCCTACTATTGCTGCTTATTTGACTGTTCTTGGCCCCTCCAAGATGACCGCCGTGGTTTTCTTTGTTGTGTAGGCAGGTTGTGCTGAATCACCTCTCCCTGTGCTGCACTCCCATTGGTTGCTGAGTTGTTTTCTTCTATCCATTCAGGGACCGGCAGGCTTCAGCCGGCCCTCTCAGCAAAGGCCCACTCCCAAGGCCCATGTCTGCTCCATGTCCGCTTCTGGTGCGCTAATTGGGGTCCCCCCCTGCACCTTAACCACAATGATGCCGCCACCTCACTCCTCTAAGAAATCCGGACTTCCTTGACTTTGTCATGATGCCTACCCCCGGAGCTCCAGGCCTGGCCCAGCACCCCCGGGAGCTGGCATCACGCCCCCGGGTAAAAGCCCAGCGGCCCTTTATAGGGGCTCTTTGGACTCTGTCCTGGCGCCGTTGGCGCCAGGCTCATGTTGGACATCAGTCCTGGCGCCATAGGCACCAGGCTCATAAGGGGAAGTGTTTGGTGCACTTACCTGAAGCAGACCATGCTGCACACACACCTGATGCAGACCATGCCGCATGAAGAACCAAGCCAAATGAGGCTTAGGAGGGACTATTTTTCTGAAGGAACTATTTTGTTACTTGGGTGGGGCTGTGGAAGGATACTCACCTGGAACTTCTTCCAAAGCTATTTAAGCCACGCCCGGACAGCCACACGTGCTTCGCGTTGTTCTGCATCCCAGCAGCTGAACGCTCACCGTGTCTGCTCCTGCACCTGGACTCCAGCCACGCCCGCCTCGAACCTGGAACACCTGTAAGGGAATAAGAGAAGAGAAAGGTGAAAACCAAGAACTTATTCAACCTTCTTACCTGCATCCGGAATCTTCACGCCAGCATTCCTGAAGGAAGACTTCCATTTAAAAGCACCGCGTTGCTCGCTGGAGTGCCGCGCTTCACTTACCTGTTCCCGAGACGCCGCCCGTCTCCATCGCGGCTCTCAGCACCGGTTGCCACATCTCTGCACCTAGGGGAGAGAAGAAGAGACAAAAAGTGAGCAAGGGAACACAAGAGGAAAGCCGAATTTTCAGCCATATTACTTACCGGCTTTTCTTGGTGAACCATTCCACATCTCGGGTCGGCGCCGCATCTTTGGCACGTACTGCACCCCGGCCCCTATGGGGAAAGGACAAAAGACATTACTGGGGAATTATAAAGACATTTAGAGGGATCGCCCTCATCAGTAACTCACATGATTTTACCACCGGCAATTTAACCCCTCTACGCATCGCCTTTGTTCTGCACCTGAAATTAAGGACAGAAAAAACAACATAAAAGGAGGCTCACACTTGAACTTAGGCATCTTCATACTTACGGCGTATCGCTCAGAAAAGTCAAGTGGATGTGCCAGCGCCATTCTGAAAACCAGTGAAGTAACTGGACGAACGCGCGCCCCTGCACCAGAAGCAGGATGGAGAGTTCATCCTTCCAAACCATAAGGTGAGCGTAAACCGGGGGTTTTGGAGGAAGTCGGAGAAGAACGAAGGGGGAAAGGGGGGAGCAAGCACACTATTCAGCAGACAGTTAATCCCCTTTCTCATCTGCAGAAGGATATTCCTACGGACCAGACAAGCAAGATTTGGGGGTCCTGTTCAATCGGTGGTCCAAATTCTGCGCATCACGCTTGAAGAGCCCACAGCAACCCAGACCAGACCAACACCTCTGTGGGAGCCAGGTGAGCGTTACAGACTTTGCCACCTCCAGAACTATGGGTTAGTTCCCTCCTTATGGACTCACTTCTACTGCCTTTGACTATCGCTGTTCTTTCGGCTTGTTCCTCCCATGTTGTCATCCTGCTGCGCAGTGCTTCCTAAAACCCTTTGCTAACATCCGATTCCAAGACTGAAAAAGTCAAATCTTGCTGTTTGTGCTTTGCTAAAAAGTCAAATCTTGCTGCCCATTGCGAAATTCTCTGTATTTTGCTTGTATACTGTTTCTTCTCTGTAACTTGCCAGCCCAGTGACCTCACCACTCTCTTTTGTCTCGCACCTACCTGCCTTAGCCCCCAGTATCTCCATCCTCTCCTTACTTCCACTCCAATGGCGCTTTGTGTTTCTCCTATATTCTCCAACTGCTTCTCCATTGACTATCCTTCCCTTCTCACAAAGTCTGGTAGGAAGAAGTTCAAAAAGGATATCTTGGCCTCTAATCCTGGTCTTCCTATCGCTGACACCTACTCCAATGCTTCTGCCAGACAGACCCTTACTGACATCCTCTTTGTCGTTCCTTTTCCATATCTATGGACTCCTCATATGGTCTCTGTGCTCTGCCCTATCTCCTCCTCTCCCATTAATGGTGGCACTCGCTGGGAAGTTATCATGGCTTCCTTCAACTCCTATAAAGTCATCATTAATGTCTACCTAAATGGCACTGTCATGGTCCAAGGCCCTCAGGCCAATCTCCTCCTCTTTGATAGGCGCTTCCCTCGCCTCCTCAATTTCCTCTCATCTCCTGCTGTCCCCTCCTCTCCCCCCTTGGCTACCTTGCCCTCTCTCTCTCCTCCTCCTCTGCCCCTCCTAGGGCTCTTTCTCCTCCGCAGGGCGTACCTCTGATCTGTACCCCTCCCCGGAAGGTCTTTAAGGCGGGCAACCTTCTTCATATTGCCGCTCTCAACTCTCGCTATGCCGTCAAACGCTCCTCTGACATCTGCCACCTCCTTGAAGAACTGGACCTTGATGTCATTGGTTTTACTGAGACATGGTTCACGGCCAGCTCTGTCACGAGTTTCAACACTCTCCTCCCTGATGGCTACAAGATACTCTCAGTACCCAGATCCTCCCGGTCCGGTGGGGGGGGGTAGCCCTGATCTTTCCTGAGTGGATTCCTGCCTCTATCATTCCCACTCAGACCTACTCTCTTTTGAATGCCTTGTCTGTAGGTTTTCTCTCTCGCCTACCCATTCTCTTACTGTGGTTACCATCTACCCTCCTCCTGGTCAAATCCCCTCATTTCTCTCTGAGTGGGCAGACCTCTCCTCCCTCCTGACCTCTACCACTCGAATCCTCCTCCTCAGTGACCTAAATATACATTTAGACTCTCCTTGCTCCTCCTCTGTACTCTTCTGTGACCTCTGTGACTCCCTCTCCCTGTCCATCCTCTCCTCTGGCCCGGCACAGTCTGCAGGGCACACACTGGATGTCTTGATCTCCTCTGACCTCCCCCCTCTCCATCCCTCTGACCACTCCTCTCTCCTGGAGCGATCACTCCCTCCTCTCATCTCATCTCTCCCTCTCTTCCCCCCCCCCCAAGCCAAGCCTACGCCAACACTGCCACCTACCTTTTCGGACATCCGGCCCATGAAGCGTGTGTCAGTTGAGGCTTTTGCCGCCACTTTCTCCCCCCCCTCCCTTCACCTTTGGCTGTCTCACATCCTGACACAGCCCTGTCTCTGCCCTACTCTTCAATTTCTGATACGCTTGATGCTCTTGCCCCTGTCATGAGGATCCGTTTGAAGTCCAAAGCCAAGTGCAATTCCTGGTATGACTCTGACCTAGCTACACTTAAACGTAAGTGTAGGGCAGCTGAGAGGAAATGGAGGACTTCCTGTTCATCCTCTGACAAACTGGCCTTTCGCCTGCTACAAAGGAAATACCGACTCTGTCCTCACCAAGTAGAGAGTCCACATTCAAGCTCGTGTCTCTTCGGCATCTAACAACTCGGCCAAACTCTTTAAAATCTGCAAGGATCTGGCCAACCCTGCTGCAGTCTCTACTCCTCCTGTTGCCTCCCAGGCTCTTTGCAATGCCCTTGCCTCTGACTTCATTTAAAAAACCCAGGCCATCCTGTCCACCCTCTCCACCCACACCCCTCCTCCTCCCTCTCTATCTGTGCTTGCTGACCCTCCTTTAGCCACCCTCCCACCATCCTTCTTGTCCTTTCCTCTTTTCACCCCTGACGAAGTTGCTGGACAAGTCCGATCTATGAAAGCCTCTTCAAAACAGGTTCATCCCTGTTCCTCTAAAACCATCAAGGACCACATTGGCACCCTCGCTCCGGCCCTTGCTGATTTTTGCAACCACTCCTTTGCCTCTGGATCCGTCCCCTCCCCTCTGAAGCACTCCTTTGTGCATACTCTTCTCAGGAAACCCACAGCTGATCCTTCTTGTCCAGCTAACTATCGCCCAATTTCCATTACTCCCTTTCTTGGCAGACTCCTGGAAAAGTTGGCCATCTCTCAGCTTCACCTTCATTCCAATTCTGTTGGCTGTCTCCATGACCACCAGTCTGGCTTCAGAGCTGCCAGAAGCACGGAAACTGCTCTCCTGAACATCCGGGAAGATCTGCTCTCCAACCTTGACTCTAACATTCCCTCTGTCCTCATCCTCCTCAATCTCTCTTCTGCCTTCGACATGGTCAACCATACCATCCTGCTCAAACGTCTCCATGAAAAACTGGGTATCCCTGATCAGGCTCTGGCCTGGCTGACCTCTTTCCTCTCAGATCGACCCTCCCAGGTCCAACTTGGGTCCTTCCTTTCATCTATCTTCCTCTCTACCTGTGGTGTTCCCCAGGGGTCTAACATCTCGCCCTGGCTTTTCAACCAATACCTGGCAACTCTCGCCCACTGCATTGCCATTTTCTGCTCAAATTTCCAGTGCTACGCTGACGACACTCGACTCATTTTCAGGCTGGCCTCTGCCACCTCCTCTCCCTCTCTCATCTCTGATTGCCTAACTGTCATTCAAGATTGGTGTGCTGCCAATGATCTTTGTCTGAATGCCAGCAAGACGGAGATCCTCCTCATTGGCACACCTTCACCATCCTTTCCCCCCTCACTCTCTGGCTGGCCTCCCTTGGCCCTCCTCCTATCCCCACCTGCGAGGCTAAGAACCTCAGGGTCATCTTTGACTCCTCCCTTTCCGGGTGGCCTTGTCCACCTTAACCTTACCATACAAACAGGGCGGGTACAGTTACCTAGCCTGGAAAAGTACTATCTTGCAGCCCAACTAAGCCACGTGTCCAAATGGTTGGCAGACGAACCCACCTCTGAAACCCCTCTACTACAGGCCCTGATCTCCCCATTTCGACTAAAGGTACTGGTTTGGGCCCCCCAGAATTTGTTACGTAAAATACCATTTCTGGCGACCCTTGGTAGAAAAATATGGCACAGAACTAATACAGTCTTGCGTTTGAAGCAACCATACGCCCAAGAAATGCCATTAATTTCAGGTCTTGGTAAATCTGATACAAGCCTATATAGCATTAGGCTTTGGGAAAAAAAGGGGTGTACACTTGGAGTGATCTATATGCCGAAGGCGTGTTCAGGGAGTTCACCGAACTACAAACTGAGGAGGACATCCATGCTGGCCAATTCTTATGGTACCAAAAGATCCGCAAAATTGCTCGCACAAAATGGGCCACCTGGCCGGAAGAACCAGAGGCAGATCACTTCTTGACACTGATGTATAACTTGAACGAAGGGGGGAGGGCAGTATCTCAAATTTACAGCCTCCTCTTTGATAACCCCAACTCTCGTAGCACTGCATTGAGGTCCAGTTGGGAAGCAGACACGGGACAAGAGATGTCAGAAAAAGAATGGGACAGACCACTATCATTCCCAAAAGCGGTCTCCAGGAACCAGAGATTTTGACTAATACAGTTAAATGTACTGTACCGCAGTTACTTAACCCCAAGCAGAATAGCAAAGTTCAACAACTCCACACAGGCACAGTGCACCTGGTGTGGGGCTGACAGGGCGGACTTGATCCACATGCTATGGAGCTGCATCAAGGCACATAACCTCTGGTCAAAAGTGAAGTGAACCTGCGAAGAAGCGGAAGTAACTAGATTCCAATGGACCCCAGCTGAGTGCCTACTAGGCATCTATCCCAGGCTGGCCAAACTCAAATACGCTGTCAGACTGACGCACTTGCTGTGCATAACGGCCAAGAGAGCTATCGCCATGGCCTGGAAAAAACCTGCAGGTCCTAACTATAAAATATGGCGCAAAGAATTCGAAAGATGGGCAAACGCTGAAACAAGAGCCTGGGAGGACAGCGTAACCAGATCTACTGATGACTCGAGCATGGCCCTAGCAGCTTGGAAGGACACCATGTCTAGATTGTCCCGCTCCTCAGACGATAAACCCCCCTGAACGATTCACCCGGCTGACCATCCGACCCACACGGTCAACTAAGATGCCGACACCTAGACCACAACACCCCAGATGGGGGCCAGAGAAGAACTCGCCCACTCCCACCAGCCGCCCAACCACCTGTCTCTTCCAGAAACCTGACAACTGTTACCCCCCCTTTACTATGGAGACAGTTACTGTTAATTTGTTGTTTGTATGTTGTTGTTTGTTTAAGAAGGCACAACTTCTGCGTAAGAGTCGGATAATCTGAGTAAGGATTCCGGTCAATATACTGTATGATGTTGGAAAACGTTAAATGCCAATAAACACATTTTAAAATAAATTGACTCCTCCCTTTCCTTCTCCGCCCACATCTCTGAGGTCTCTAAAAAGTCAAATTTCCGACTGCACCTCCTCAGAGGTACTCTTCCTTTCCTCTCGTTCCCCCAGAAGCTCATGGTATCCCAAGCTCTGGTTCTCTCTAGCTTGGACTATTGTAACAGCCTCTTTCTAAATCTACCTGCCTCTACTCTCCGCCCTCTGCAACTAATCCAGAACACGACTGCAAGACTTGTCCTTGGCCTCAAGCCCTGGGATCTTAACTCTCCAGCTCTGAAATCTCTCCACTGGCTCCCAGTGGATGCAAGGATTAAATTCAAAACCCTCTGCATTGTCCACAAGGCTTTCTGGGGCCTGGGTCCAAAATACCTTCAGCTATCCCCCTGCAAATACCTCCCTTCTCGAGCTCTTCGCTCCTACCTCCAACTCCCTCAGGGTCAGTCATTTTTCTAAGAAACGAGCTGGGGGTAGATCTCTGTCTTCGGCTGGGGCCTCCCTCTAGAACAGCCTCCCTGCCACTCTAAAACTTGAGGAGAACCATCTCCGGTTCCGGAAGCACCTCAAGACCTTCCTCTTTTCTTCTGCCTTCGCTCCCCCTCTCCCCTGCTGATCTGTTCTCTCTTGGCACCATGCACCTGGCCACCCTTTGTCCCTTGGGCCCAGGTACCTGCTCATCCTGCCACCCTCCCGCACTGCCTCCAGGCCACCACCTGGCACTGGGGTCTGTATCTGTACCCATACAGCCCCCCCACTTGTGTACGAGCGCCATAGAAATAAAATATCAATCAGTCAATCAATATAGGCTGCTCTTTGAACATGTTCAGTGCGTTTGCTGTATGATACAACAATGTAAGTTACCCCCTGAGCTTTGGGACAGTGGTGATGTTGACCGAGTTTGTCCGCAGACATTCGCATGGTCCACGGACATTGCAGCCACTAGCATGGGACAAATTCATGATATCTGTATCTATATTTAGTGAACCTTTTTTTGGTAAAGGGATGTTATGGTTAAGTTGCGTTACTAAAAACCTATGAAATTCAGTGAAAAAACGTTAAGGGGACTTTGTGGTTACAAGTAAAACTGAAAAACCCCTGAAATTCGCCAGTTATGGTAAGCTAAGCAACCATAACTCGCGCCATCATTGTGCACTGCTAAGAATGACACCCATGACATCAAAGATGACATCACAAATATCATTGATGACCTCACATGTGCATTTTCTTTCATAGGAAGTCCCTACAAGGGGTTGTGTGTGTAATGTTGGCAAAAAAGTGTCAGGGATGATCGGGAGATGTGTAATGAACAATATACTTCATTACGCAATGTACTGCTCCAAAGAACATTCCATTGCAGTGGTATTTCTAGTACAGGAACCTACTCGTACAGAAACGTAGGTATTGGCTGCAGCATACACCATAGAGGTGCAATATTTGTAATTTTCCAATGGTAGATAGTAAAACGGTGAATGCTTCTGTATCAGACTTTTCCGTAATGTGAAACATGTACCAAGTAGCTAATAATGCATCACTTACTTAGGGGTGTCACGGTATTTGTTTTATGACGGTACGATAACCTTCTTGCCAAATGACGGTATATCATGGTTATCGCAGTATAGCAGGTGGAGTTGACTAATCTTAACAAATATTTTCTAAAAGGTCATAAATTGTCAGATTTATCATCACAAACAAAACCAGACACCCAGGGCCAGAATTGGGGTTTTCAACATACTTTCCACTGAAATGCCACCCGTTGCTTCCACCAAACAAACACACGTGTGGAGAGGAAGAGGGGGGGAGCCCTGCGGCGACTGGCAAAGCAAACTGAATAGCTTTTCTTAAGTGGTCATTTAGGCTCGGGCCAAAAGGTGTTACGTAATCACGGACATGTTACCCTTTGGTATGGCAGCAGGGAATACCCACAGAGATTAGTGAATTTCGCAGTGTGACTTATTATATGTAAATTCAATGATAGAACCAGGGAAATCCCCCATTGTCATATGTTTAGAGAACATTATCCATTATAAATATATAAACCCCAAAGCCGCCAACCCAAAGTAAACCCTTTTGCTTCTTGACACTGTATCTATTTTTCCTATTGCCAACATATTGATTTTGTGTCAGGCACGTGTGGTTGATGGAATGGCACTAAAAACTGCTCCAACTGAAACTACTTGGCAGACGGCACATCCAACAGTGCAAGACCAAGACTGTGCAGCACATGCTTACTGCAGCCTTTCCAAATCCGATTCAAAAGCACACTTACGGTATAAACGGTATAACGGTATAAACAATGTGACGGTTATTATTGTTCAATTAAGTGGTTCACGGTATCTTTAACGGTATGCCGTTATACCGTTACATCGCTACACTTACTACATACTTGTACTACTGCACACAAAACATAAAGAGACCACAATGCATACAAATATGGGGCTTATACAGGGAGAATAAAATAAGCAAACAAGAGGCAGTATAATTAGCAACTGTGTATAACCTACAATGATGATAATTTTCACACACAAAATTATTTTTGTATTTCAGGCCTGCTTGTTCCCCTATGTATATGCATCATAAGATGTGATTGAACTCTAAGGAAAGTAGTGTAAGAACATGTGAGAATGGCAACGTCTACAAATGTAATGCCTTCTGAGTTTTAAATTTCTGACTGTCAGTGAATAAACCCACCTGGCCTAGATATGTGAGTGAAAAAAGAAGGGGATAAACATGTGATGGCATCAATGATATTTGTCATGTCATCTTTGATGTCATGGGTGTTATTCTTAGCAGTGCACAGTGGTTGCGCGCGTTATGGTTGATTAGCTTACCATAACTGGTGATTTTCAGGGTTTTTTCTTGGTTTAACTTGTAACCATAACGTCCCTTTAACAAAGTTTCCCCCCCCCACTGAATATATATCCAGACTCAGATTTCCCTTATTTCCTCCATGCCACCACAGTTAGTCCAAAATGATTAAGGGATGTTGACCACCTTCTGGGATGGCGAGAAGGTGGCTGAACTGGGGGAGAAGGACCTGGATGTCCACACATTTAATTTTAGGGCTTTGAGTACCATGTCTGGGATGGCCACAGTAGACCAACCCATTCTAGTTTTTCTTAACTTTGTTTGCAGAAGTACCCTTGGAATGAGGGGAAAGGGTGTGAAAGAGTAGAGCAAGTTTGGCTGGGGAACAGCTTAGAGCAAGCCTGGCTGCCGAACCTGAAAGGAGTCTGTTGCTTCAACATTTAAATCTGATCATCAACGTAAATACCTCGGAAGTTGTGTTCCCCCTGGAAGCATATTGACCCATTCTCGTGGGTCCCTATTGGTTGGAGAGATCCTGAAAAAAATAAGTGTGTTGTTTTGAGCCCCATTCTGCTGCTGTGTTGAAAATGGCAGGCAGAAACTCTGCACATACCTTAATGGGATGGAGACGCTCCCAGAATTGCTTGGCCATGTCTGGGAATGTGAGATGAAGTACTACCAAATGTGTTGATGTCCTAGGAACAAATGACCCAGCAGGAATTTCTAAACAGTTGATGTGCATTCCTCACCCTCATACTCACCATAGCCTACCAGCTGAGGTGCCTCTTGACTCCCCACCCTACCTGGCTGGCATCAGAAATGACTAGCACATCTGGCCAGAACCGAAGATTGCTCTTCCCTTTTCAGGCCTCCATTTGCTGGATCCATCATTAGATCTCCATTTTTGATTCTGATATTGGGTACCCACGCTACTTAAGTGCATCCCTGTTTAAGTGATAATTCTTCAAACATTGCAGTGCTCTTTTGCAAAGTGTCCCTGGGAATAATGCTTGGATGGATGATCGAAAGCCCATGATCTTGACTAGTTGTAGGAAGGGAGATTACCAGTCAAACCAGCACCCTTTTCAATTCTTTCCTTATCAACTGTATCTCTGCTCTGTGAAGGTATATGAAGGAGCCATGTGCACTTATGTGAAAGCATAGAAAAGACATTTGCTGAATTAGACATATTTCTGACTTCTCCCAGTTGACAAACATCAGTCTCTTACAGAGATGCAGGCTGGTCTGTAAGTTCTGTAATAAGGTTTGAGTAAGCCATCAAAACGATCTAGTCTAAATAAATAAATATCCTCGGTCACCTGAAGGATGCCAACACCGGTTTAAAGGATATTTGTGATGTTACCATGGGACAGAAGAGGGGCCTAGAGTAAAACTGGTGATACAAAATGTGTGCCTGCCCCAAGAAAACAATCTTGAGATTTTGTCTTTGAGGGGGATATGTGGGAACTTGCTAGTAAGCATCCTTCAGATCAGATGCAAAATAAAATTCCTGAGTCTCAAGGCATCCTGCAGAAGATGCATTGTTTCCATTTTGAAATTACCATGGATCAGAAAATGGTTTTAACTTCCTCCGATTTATCACTGGGTAGAACCCTTTTGTGTGTTTTTTTATTTGTTATTTACTTTAATAAAATGAACAGATTGCTCAGAAACCCTCCCTTGTGCCAAACGTGTGAATTCATTTGGACATTTCTGAAGTAACCCTTCTATCTACTGTACAAGAATTCAGGGTCCCAACCATAAAAATTGCATCTTAGTTGGACGTTTCATTTGGAAAGAAAATCTATTTGGAAGCCTTGAACTGTCATTAGAAGCCATATCTGCCATTTGCTTTTGCCAAATGTAAAGGAAATTGCTAATGGGCTCCCCAGATTTTAGTGGCGAAGAAAGGAGACTCTGGCTTACTGTAGAACCTTCCAGCATTGGTTCTCCTCCTCTGAAAACCTCCTCTAATAAATTGTCCCAACTGAGGGAAGTCCTGTTTGGTATTATCATGGGAGTTTCGTGGCCCTCTTTCCCGAGCCAAAACAGGTGGTACCTGATGTTCTAGAGACTTAACTGGTCTACAGGCTCCTTCTGCGACTAGTCCTGGTGAAAACCTTATTTGGGTAAAAGAGTTGGACGATTGATTTATGTGGATGACATTTTTCTTTGATATTGCACCCCATCAGCCTGCAAAGAGCATTGGGTGTGATGGGGAAATGTTGCTATGGATAATAATTTAGTTGTCAATCCAGGGAAATCGACGACATTTGTTTACAATAACAGTTTTCAAAATTATTCATGGTATTTAAATGACAGTGTTCTCTGAGGTGTTTTATACTTGGCTAGCTGTGGTGTACATTTGCTGCCAGAACCCATTTAGCAATTGTAAAGGGAAAGGTTGCGATGAAAGTAGAAGATATGATCATACAAATGAAAATGAACCATGCAGAATTTTGTCAATTTTCGTTGGTCCTCCTATCACAATTTTATAAGTTGAAAGTGACACCCATGCATAGGTTGGAATTACTTTCCTTATCTGTTAGCAAGTGGCTAGAAATATTTGAAGGCCGATTGTGGAGGACAGTGCTCTGGGTCTCCATAGATCTGTCCCTCTCTGTTATTTGTTGTTGTTTGGGTTTATTTTCCTGGTTGTTTATGTAAAAATACAATAAAATAGGTCTGTACTATAAGATCAAAATGGATATGGTGCCACTCTGTTCAAAGTACAGGAAGAGGATGCAACCGTTTTGAACTTTATGCGATCATGTGATAAATTATTAACAGAGGTTTCGATTGACCCTGAGTTAGGATTTTCTTCCCTTAAAATAAAGAATTGGATAATATAGAAACATGGAAAAAGAGTTAAGATTTCTAATTGTATAAAGAATATTGCTTCACCTTGGTGTTCATGAAGAACCCGCTGCCATACTTTTAAAAAATCTCCATCTAGAAAATTTAAAATGTGTTTTTTAAATTATATTTAGAGTTAACTTTATGCTTACGTTGGAAGTGCTGGGCCCAAAGATTCGACTACTATTAGAAAAAACCTCTGAGATACTTGGTTCTCAACTGTGTATCATTGAATGTAGACCGGAATAACATTTTTGGGAAGATCTGTGCACTCAACATGCCAGGTTTTCAGCCATATTATGTGTACGTGGTTGATGTTGATAAATTGATAAACCTTTTTAAATAAAATCTTTGATCAACTGGGGGTTACTCAACAAGGAATGCATGAGCTTCTGAGTATTGGAGACTAGCCTGTGTAAATACAATCTTTGATCAACTAGGGGATATTGAACAAATAATATGCGAGCTTCTAAGTATTGGAAACTGGCCTTTGTAACAATTATTTTTTTCTTAGGATTTTTGGCTGTCTTGGGACTATTTTAGTAATGTGTGCCGACCTTGTCTAGTGAATTTTCCTTTTCAATATTAGACTTGGATGAATAATATTATGAATTTGGTATTTTGTATGATGTGTGAAGTAATAATGTGATGTAATGCATTTATTGCAATTCATATTCCTTGAATGTGTTTTGTGAAAGATTTTAATATTTAACCAAATCACAATTTTAAAAAAAGTTGGAATTCCCATCCATCTCCTGTGTTGGCTTGAGTCTGTTATACTCAGAGATGTCCTTGCTCCGTTGGCCGGACTACTCTCCTTGCGACCAGAGCGTTTGGAAGTGTATCGGTCCCTTGTAGATTAATCAATGGTAGTCCTCCAGGCTGAAGGGTGCCTATAGACAAATACCACCACCCCCCCCCCTGGGGCGTTCAGGTGTTTTCTCCTTTAAAAACAAGAAACATGACTGTACCTAGGTGTGCACCCCTAATAAGCAACTATTTCTTGCCACTGTGACAATTTATTTCTAGCTTGAACAAGAGGGGTCTGAATTTGGGTGACCATGGAAGTAAGAGCTTTCCCAATCTTTCAAGAATCCAATGATGGTGGTAGACATTGTGTCCCCCATTATTGTCTTTTTGCAAAACTTGCAAAGTAGTTATTCTATCCAAGGTGAAGGGTGTCCATAGGGGAAGCTTTATAGTCGTCTAATTTCCTCTTGTGAGGAGAATCATTCCTTCCATCGAGGACTGGCTAGTAGCTTGCAGCTTGAAATGTTTACCCCTTTGCGGAAGAATACTCAAGGGCTGGAAGTGGTGTTGCCTGTTACTGTTGTAGAGAAAGCATTAAAAGATCTGCCACGTTTTAAAGACTCGTAAAACCTCTAGATTCCTCAGGGAAACCATTTGCAAAGTCCTTTCTGGATAATAATAAGAAAGCATATTCACAATTTTATTTTATTTTTATTATTTTTTTTTAATTCATTGTGACTATGTTCACAAAACCTTACACATAAATAAAAGTTAAAACAACCATACTTAATCTAGTCCATCATTATAAATCTTACATATATTATACATGGCTTGGTTCTCTGAGAGCGCTCTACCTACATCACAGTGAGTGCCTGGTGTTAAGAGTAAGCCACTCTCGAACAGCTTAAAAGGATAAATTGGTTGGTACAGCCATGCGATCTTGTATGCCCCGTCTATGCTAACATCCTCTTCATGGGGTGGTGGGAAACCACAATAGCCTGTCTGAACCAATATGACAAATATGTCAACCATGTGGTACTGCTTGATAGATGATTTATTCATCTTGTGGGATGGCCCAATGCACACGCATGTTGAGTATGTTAATCCTTTGAACATTAATGAAAACCACATCCGACTAACTGTGACTGTAAGTCATGAGGAATTGGCTTTTCTAGATGTGAAGTTCAAAGTGATTAACAACATGTTAACATCAGAATTGTATCAGAAGGTAACTGCTTCCAACTCTGTATTACATGATCGCTGTCATCACCCTAGTTCACTCATACTGAGTATTCCATATGATGAACTACTGAGAGCTCAAATTAATGGTTCAGACAATCTAAAGTTTAGATCTGTGGCTAAATCTGTAGGCAATGGGTTCTTAGTGAGAGGGTATTCACATAAAACCATAGACCAAGCGTACCAGAAAACTAAGCAAAGCAACTAAACAAAATCTGTTAAAATTCGAAGAAAAAATAGCTAGGAATTACTATCAGGTTTATCGCAAAATATAATGTGTAAGCAACCAGAATCAAACAAATATTTAGAAAGCACTGGTCGATTTTCAAAAGTCATAAAGATCTCACGAACATTCTTGCTACTAGCCCACAAATCGCATGCTCCAGGGCCCCATCCTTAAAGGACAAATTAGCAACAAAGATTTATTTTATTTATATCATTTGTTATACGCACCCAGGACCTGGAGGTATCACAGCGCTAAATTACATACATAGTTGTACAGTACAGAATGTAGGTTCACAGTCGTTACAGGGGTGATCATACATACCAGTTAAAAGTGAGGTTGCTGAAGGAGCATGCCGAAAGAAGGGGCAGGACAACAGTATTCGTCATGGCCTAATAATTCTAGGCGAAACAATGGCTTACATATCATAAATGTAAGTTTTGCAATCTAGCTCTAAAGGGTAATAATGTATACAGAGATCATCAACTATGGCACATAGAATAAACCATCACACGTAGAATTAACTTTGTAGTTCATTACATAGATTGCCCATGCAAGATGAGGTACATTGGCAATCTTGCAACACTAGAGGGCCATCAAAAACCTGGCCACTAATTACCATTTAGCAGTGCACTTTCAAAGTAAACCTAATAGTGCTGTCTTCCAAATGAGGTTTACTGCATTGGCACATGTCAAGGCACATAGGCGTGAAGGAGATGGAGAAAACAATTGAGATGCTTAGAATATAGACTCTTTATTAAAATGGAAACTTTGAAACCTAGAGGACGTTGAAACCTAGAGGACATAACGGCAATGAAGAGCTGTATGGCTTCTTAAGATAATGTCATCATTAGTTTATATCAGATAGTTAGTTAGTTGGCTAAGAACGCCAGGCTTATTCTTGCCAGATCAGTATAGGTCTTCGACACTATTTGGATTTTAAGATGTTTCATATGCAGATATTTGTAGACTGTGTCTGGATATGTAATTGAAATATTCTTTGCCCACTAGTCAACCTGTACTCTATATGTTGGTCCATGAAATTTATCATAAATACATGGGTTTATAGGTTGGCACCAACAATATAAACTAGTGCCACACATAAATATGTTTATTTTTTATTTTTATCATCTCTTTATTAACAGGTTCACATCAACATCACAGACCATATCGCGTATACAATAGTGCACTGCGAGCCCAACAGCAGAGTCCCAGCCTTATACATCATGCAACCTCCAAGAGTAACTTAATACACCCCGCTGATAATTCATCTCCCCCGCCCCTCCAATACCCGGATGTGGTAGTATATTGTCCGCATCCCTGGCCAGCAGGTATGTTGTCAGCGGGCCCCATATGTCCTTTGGCCTGTTCCGCATCCCACACAAGGCAGCGTAGTCTTTGTCTGAATCGCTCAGCCGGAGCAAGTCCTTCATCCACCCTTTGGCCTCCGGGGGGGGGAGGGGGATGTGTCCATTTCATTAGTATACTACATCTAGCAATGATCATACAGGATGCCAAAGGTTTTCAATATTTCACAAGCAGACCCGGGGACCACCCCCAGCATTCCACACAGCATCACCCGCGGAAAATTCTGCCCAAGCATGTCCGTCATAATCTTGAACACCTCTCCCCAGAAGGGGCCCAGAACAGCACACTCCCACAACATATGGATCATGTCCGCCTGATCCTTCCTGCACCTAGGGCAGGCAGCAGATCTAGTTGCTTCAATTTTATGCGCCCTCGCTGGTGATACATATACCTTGTGGAGCGCCTTAAATTGAATCAATTGTTGCCTCGAACTGAACGCCCCCGTATGCGTAATTTCACATATTCTCCCCCATTGCATAGCGTCGAGTATGACCCCACTGTCACTCTCCCGGTGACCCTTACTTGAAGGGGGTTCGTAGTGAGTACCTGCCGGTATAATTTTATATAGTGTCTGACGTCACGCGTCTACATCCCTGGGAGGTGCGAATGTATTGCAGCAGGGGTGTGGTCTGAGGGACCTCCGGAAATACCGTAGACCATTCTTTAAGGGCTGCCCTCATCCTGTAATATTGCAGTGTGCGCTGAAGACCCCTGCCCATCATCCCCCAGAATACCTCCAGATGCATGAACTTCCCCCCCCTGGGTACAAATCCCCCAAAGTTTCAATCCCCTCCCCACTCCAATCACCTTCTATGGACTTATCACATGTGGGCGCCAATACCTCAATCTGCCACAGCCAGATGCCTGGGTCAAACGGGCGTTCTATTCCTACCCTTTTCATAACCCGTCTCCATGCATGCACGGTGCACGCCACAGGGTCACATCTGCATTTATCAGCCACTTTACCCAAAATTAAGAGTCCCTGTAGCGAGTAGGGGTATACCGAACCTCTCTGTGTGGGCATGTGGTGGACCCTGCCCCTCCCACATCCAAAACCTCGCTAAGGACAGCTGGGCTGCTAAAAAATATGGCTCAGGAGACTCAAATCTGAAGCCACCGCAAACGTAAATACAACGTTCTAAATGCTGCAGTTTTCTTTCTAAATTTAACGGGCATCTCCAGCCCAGGGTAGCCCGGGAAACATAGAAAGAAAACCACAGCATTATATTTACAGTGCTTTGTTATGAAAAAAGCAATAAGCACTTACCTGCATGCAGCCTTCCTGCCTGCATTCTCTGCTCTCCGGCAATAATGAAGCAAAAGCCACCCAGTGGTAGCTTTTGTTTATTACAGCTGGCTCGCTTTTGCTTCATTAGTGCTGCAAGGGCAGAGCCTAACCGAAGCACAGGAGGCTCCTCCATTTCACAAAATGGATGCCTCCCAGTGCTTGAACTTTTTGAGTTTGAGCCTCATTTGCTCAAAACTTTACATACAGACTTTGTTTAAAAAATGTGTTTAAATATATTTTTGATTATGGGCCATCTGTTTAGCCAATAATATTTTAGACTGAACTATCCCTTTAAATTAAACGCTACCCATGTTCGATCAAAATCATTAACCTAAGACATCAGAGGCTATTGGGGGAAATTGAAGGAGGCCACACCAATGGAAAATAAAAAGTACTTGCATATGATTAGCATGAGCGCTAACCCAGTGCGACTGTCCTCCAGAGATCCAAACAGACGATACTGCTCTAGTTGCTGAAGTATTAAATCTGAAGCAAGAGGCGTTTTGGGGTGGGGGCGGACAACTAAGGAAATATTGGTTGTAGGATTAAACAGTACACAACATGTGAGTGGACCAGTGGCCACCTCAGAGGGCGCTGACATTAGGAAAGAAATACCACCCCCAAGGGGGATGGTAGAAGCTTGTGAAGATGTGCCTCGGGCACATTTACGCTGCGGAAAGCAGATTGTGGACTTTGATTTAAAATAACATTGGTGCAGCAGGTGGTTTGGAACCAAGTTCTGAGCTTGAATTAATCAATAGCCAAAAGGTACTGCTTATTCTACCGAGGGCCCAGACTCCGGCTCCTCCCGCAGTCCAAAAGGGGGACCTTGGGAGGGGAGGACGGGTGGTGGATGTTTGGGGGACGACAGGTACCAGAGACTCGAGACTCACATTCCCCAATCTTTCTATATAACCCCAGTGCACTCTTTAAATATAGCAGGTTCCCCAATTTTGCATCCTGAATCATTAGATACATCTTCTGGCTCATCAGTTTCTTTTGTTACCCAACACAGGTGATCCTTTCGTCTGAACCCGGGCCCCACCGCCAAGATAGAAGTTACCTTAGCAGCAATGAATACCAGGTTACTGGCCTTAACTAAGTTGTTTGAATCCCTAGATGCCAGACTGATGTAACAAACCTTATTGCTAGCCACTATAACGGGGAAAGTGACTCTGAGGAGCAAGCTAGAATAAGATAACAGACACTGGAGGTGTTAGGGGGACAGGAGCAGGAGGGAAGTTCAACTATGTTAACCTATAATTGGGTCATCCACCCCAGTTGGACATATTGAGTGAGGAGGTGTTAAATGTAGACTTTCCCCACTATCACCTGGTGGGGATAACCTCATGCTGGTAGAAGACTTCCGTCAGCCCGGAGGAATTAAAATCTCTGTGCTTAGATATGGCAGTACCTGTTTTTAAAATATTCATGAAAAAGAAAGGGGATCAAAATCGAAGAAGGTGGGGAAGAAGTCCAAAAATCAGTAACTAAGTCAACTATGTTTGGCTCAAGGAAAGGTCTGCGCACGTCATCCACAAAACCACATGATCATGAATCCAATAGGCCTATTGAGATTAACCCTAAACCAAAGAGACATAAAAATAAAAAATTGGTAAAAATAGTGGAGGATCCCATTAATATTGCCATGACGACCATCCAGAATTTGGATGCTAGTCTAATGTTGATATCGTGGCTAGAAAATGATACGTTAAATTTTACTACACATTTGATTATGGAGGATTCCTTTTAATAAGGACTTCTTTTTTTTTTAATTGAGCAGGGCCCTATAAGGAAGTCTTGCAGGAACGAGGAAGGGATTAGTAGGAAAATTGTGAATTACCAAAACTCTGCTCCCCTCCCACCCCAACCATTTAGCACCCTTGAACAAAGAAGATTGATGTCCCAAAAGACCAACTATGTTTGAAAGGCAATTGTGAATCACCAGTGGTGTGGGTAGGGGCTATTAGAACCTCCAGAATAGGGGATCATCAGAGGTCTAGTGACAACTGTGAAAAAGAAGGGGTTCTCCAGCATGGGGTCTGACATGGATTCACATGCTCACATTCCCCGTCGTCGGGCTGAGAATCCTCGGTAAAGAAAAAAATCAGTATCAGTTTCTGATCTCTTTCTTAGTAGTAACCAATCACTGATCTCTGGGTCATACTGCCCGCAGCCAATGACTGCCCTCTCCCTAAGCCCCGCCTCTGGCAGCCATCCTCAGATTTGTACCGCACGCTCAAGTGTTGGGAGTCCTCGTGTTTAGCTCTCGAGTTTTTTTTCTGCATTTTCACGCTTTTTCAGGAGATTTTCTCATTTTTTTGGTTTAATTGAGCCTCAAGCTCCACCGTTTCTACTTCCAATAACTGGGATCTGTTTTGGAATTCTTGTACGCCCCTCAAGGGTGAAGTTTTCGTCGAGTTTACACTTCTTGGAGGATTCCGGAAGATCTGCGGCCTACCTCAACGGACATGGCCCAGGACAAAGGGAGCTCGACGCCCGGATCCAAGCTATTCAGGAACTGCCCTGGATGCGGATTATATAACGTTTCCAAGGAGGGCAAGCATTCGCAATGTCTCTACTACCTCCATGGGGACAAGACGCACATGGAGAAGGACTGTGTGTTCTGCAAGAACCTTTCGGAACGGACCAAACAAGATCGTCTTTCCCGCCTCGCCACTTGGCTGGAGAAGGGCACAGCAAGTGAGAAGGCGAAGAAGAAGTCTGAGCGGGCTTCTAAGTCCTTTGAGGGCGCTCCGGCGACGGGGGCCCAACAGAAGGCCAAGCACCGCGAGTCTGCGGGCTCCGGGAGCGCCGAAAGGTCGGGCTCTTCGGGTGCCAAGCAGGGCGATAGTTCCCCGGCACGTTCGACCACGAGCCAGCGCTCTGGTTCGGGGAAGAGGAAGTCCGAGAACCCGGGTAGGCCGCTGGAACGGACCCGGTCGATCTCGAAGGGGGAGCAAGGCGTTGACCCTCCCCCCAAGGCGAAGGCCCAGGACGCACCTAAGGTGGTGAGGGCCTTGATCCACCCGGCTAAGGCCTCTACTGAAGTGGTCTCTGTGACCCTGGTGGAGCCGGCTGAGACTATGCCAATGGAAACAGCCTCTGGGCCCAGAGTATCCCTGCCGCTGCGGAGGGAATCCTCTTTCCAGTCCACCGTTAAGACCCCCCGTGAAGCCCCCGGCTGAAAAAGAGGGGGGCCGGTGGCCGTTACAGACTCGGAATCAGCCTCTGAGGAGGAACTGGTGGAGACCGAGAGGGGCCTCAAAGAAAGGTCCATGGGCCTCAACGAGAGGTTCATAAACCTCAACTAGAGGTTCGAGAAGGTTCGATCCCAGGGGACTGTCCCGGCTGATGTGATCGAAGATAGCGAGGACGACGACGAACAGGGTCCAGTGGAGCGGCCATTTTGTCCGTCGCAGCCATTGCCCGAGCCCCAGGATAGATCGGCGGCCATTTTGTTGCCAATCCAATCCTTATGTACCGAGATAAGGATGAAATTACCACGAACCCTGACGGAGGATCCAGAACCAGGCCCGTCGGGAAACCCTCCGAACAAGCGGAGGAGAGTCCACCCCTCTCCGTCCTTTGTGCCCGCGAGGCCGGTGGACCCCTCATCCCCCTCGCCGGGAGAGGATATGGCGACGGATACGGGGACGGACGCCGACGGCGGCGATGACGCAGCAGACATCCCGTCGTCGCTCCCCTGTGGGCGTCCCCAGCCGACAAGGTTGGCTCTTTCCACGCCATGATAACCAGGGCATCCGAGCTCTTCCAGCTCTGCCCTGAAGAACAGAAAAAGGAGGGGTTTCTGTACCAACGACGAGAGGCTAAGAGGAAGACGGTTCTCGCGGTGCCTTTACTCGACGACATCTGAGACGAGGGGCTTGCTGTCCTCAAGAACCCTGCCACGACACCCACCAAGAGGGACAGGTACAAGAAGAAGTACCGGGTCCCCGATGCCGCCCCCTTGTGCCTCAGGGCCCAGCCCACGCCAGACTGGTCGTCTCGGCAGCGGCTAAGAAGAAGGCAGCGGGCGCGGCGGCTTCAACTTCCACTTCCCCGCCGGACTGCAAGGGTAAGAAGTTGGACTCTATGGGACGAGTCATCTCGTCGGCGAAAACGACGATTAAGGCGGCCAATGCCTTAGCGATCGTGGCCCGCTACGACAGGGAGCTCTGGTTCAAGATAGCGCCCCTGCTAGATTTACTGCCTGATGACAAAAGGGCAGAGGCCCTAGAAATTCTGCAGCAGGGCGAGGTGGCGTCGGATCACGCCATTACGGTGGCAACGGACATTGCCGATACCGGATTTCGCCAACTGGGCAACAGAGTTTGCCTCCGACGACGAGGATAGCTCAAGGTGACAGACTTTCGCCAGGATGTCCAGGCCAGAGTGTTGGACATGCCGTTCGGCGGCAACAACCTCTTTGTTAAGGCGGTGGATGAGTCTCTACAGGCCATCGAGACCGACTCGGAGACGGCCCGGGCCCTTGGGGTGTTTCAGCAGCGACGGCCCTTTCGGAGCTCTGGAGGCAGACAGGGTGCCTCCAAAGTATCCAGCAGTGGCTCCTTCACCTACCGCCAGGTGGCCCGCTCCTCTTCCCAGGAGGCCTACAGAGGTCGCGGCAAGCAAGGGGGTTCCCGCGGTCGTCGCCAAGGAGGCCAAGCCGCTTCCAAGCAAGACTGACCCAGCCGGGTGGTCGGGCCCCCACCGAAGCACCCCAGTGGGAGGCCGACTGACGAAGTTCGTCAGGGTGTGGGAGTCCATCTCCACCGATCGTTGGGTGTTGGACACCCTGGCCAACGGGCACTCGCTGGAATTCCTAAAGAAGTGTCCTCGCATTCCTCCCGTGGCCAGGAAGGAGAATCGCGTCCCTCAACTGCCGTTGGAGGTAAAGGCGGTGCTCAAGAAAGGTGCCATCGAGCTTGTCCCCAGGAGGCTCCGGGGCTCCGGAGTATACTCAAGGTACTTCCTCGTCAGGAAGAAGCAGGCGGTTGGCGCCCCATCCTAGACCTGCGCCGGTTAAACAAATACATCAAGGCGCAGAAATTCAGGATGGTCACCCTCCAGCACGTACTGGGACAGCTGGAGGAAGGCGACTTCCTATCGTCGCTGGATCTGGAGGATGCTTACTTCGACATCCTCATTCTAAAAAGCCACAGGAAGTTCCTCAGGTTCGTGGTTCAAGGACGCCACTACCAATTCGGAGCCCTACCGTTCGGATTAAAGTCGGCACCCAGGGTTTTCACCAAGTGCCTAGCACCAGTGGCGGCGCGGCTGCGCCTGCAGGGGATCCACGTCTACCCCTACCTGGACGACTAGCTAATCCGGGCAAGGTCAAGGGAACTCGCCGTCGATCATATGGCGAGGACCGTCCGGTTGCTCACGGAACTGGGGTTATCCATCAATTACCCCAAATCCCACCTGGTTCCGTCGCAAGTAGCACTGTTTTTTGGGGGCGAAGCTCGATACAGTGAAGCAATTGGTGTCCCCTTCAGAGGAGAGGACCAAAACCATCCTGGGCAAGGTACGGCGACTGTTAGCCACGGACGTGGCCAGGGTGAGGTCCATCAAGTCCCTTCTCGGGATGATGTCCTCATGCATCTACCTTGTACCCCTTTGCAGACTTCGGATGCGTCCGCTACAGGAGTTCCTCGACGCCCGCTGGTTTCAGGCGGGGGGCTGCTTCGAGGACAGGATCCCTCTCGATGAGGAGTTCCATCGGGCGATCCTATGGTGGGGCACCCGGGCTCACCTCACGATGGGCACGGACTTGCAAACCCCAGCGTTTCAGGAGACGGTGACTACGTACGCCTCTCTGGAGGGTTGGGGGGCCCACACCGGAGATCTCCACGCAAGAGGCCTCTGGCTCCCGGACGAGAGGTCTCTTCACATCAACATCTTGGAGCTCCGTGCAGTGTTCTGGGCGCTCAAGTCGTTACTCCCGTCCCTCAAGGACAAAGTGGTGAGGATCTTCACCGACAACACCACCACGATGTTCTACATACGGAAGCAGGGAGGCACCAGATCCCCAGCCCTATCAAAGCAGACCCAGGATCTGTGGCACTGGGCCGTCACCCAGGGGATGTTTCTGGTTCCCTTCCACCTGGCAGGAATAAAAAACACCATTGCCGACTCACTCAGCAGGGAGCTGCGCTCGTGCCACGAGTGGGAACTGCGACAGGATCAAGTGGATCAACTCTTCCAACGATGGGGCAAACCCCAGATCGACCT
The DNA here is from genome assembly GCF_040938575.1 of Ambystoma mexicanum. Taxonomy (NCBI): domain Eukaryota; kingdom Metazoa; phylum Chordata; class Amphibia; order Caudata; family Ambystomatidae; genus Ambystoma; species Ambystoma mexicanum. Next base: position 747,268,961 of record NC_090928.1, read on the forward strand.
GTTCGTGACGGCGGCGAACTCCAAGTGCCAGAGGTTCGCCAGCAGGTTCCCACAGCCGAGGAGCATGGGCGATGCTTTCTCGTTCCCTTGGGATGGCCTGCTTCTATACGCGTTCCCTCCATTTCCGTTGCTGCTCTGCCTCATCAGCCATCTCAAGAAGTCCAGGTGCAGGATGATCCTCGTCGCACCGGCGTGGCCGAGGCAGGTCTGGTTCCCGGACCTTCTGGACTTGTCAACGTCCCCGCCAGTCAGGCTGCCGGCAGACGCGGATCTTCTCTCCAGAGAAGGAGGCGCCATTCTACACCACGACCCACAGTCGCTGAACTTGCAGGCCTGGCTCCTGCAGCACTAGGGTTTGGAGGGTACGATATCCCGGCTGATTGCAGAGAGGTTCTTGCAAAGGCCAGGGCGTCCTCAACTCTCAAGTGTTACGGTCATAAATGGAAGAGGTTCTCTGTCTGTCTGGTGCTGTGCACAGAAGATTAACCCCCTGCGGATTACGGCCCCTCAAGTGCTGCCGTACTTACTGTCGCTGGCCAAAGCTGGACTGGCCCACGCCTCCATAAAAAATACATCTGGCTGCCATCTCCCGATATACCAGGACTATGGGACGGGCGTCCTTTTGGTCTCATCGCCTGGTAAAGGAATTTATGAAGGGACTATTCCGTTCATTCCCGCCGGTGAAGGCTCCTGCCCCGGCGTGGGAACTTAATGTGGTGCTGACCAGGCTCATGGGAGCCCCATTCGAGCCTATGCATTCGACGCCCTTGAAGTTCCCGTCATGGAAGACAGCGTTCCTCGTGGCCATCACCTCTGCACGACGAGTGGGAGAGATTCAGGCCCTATCTTGCAAGCCTCCATACTTGACTTTTCATGACACAAGGGTAGTGCTTAGGATGCACCCCTTCTTCATGCCCAAGGTGCCGTCTGACTTCCACCTCAACGGGCCCTTGGTGTAACCGGTTTTCTTCCCGTCGCCTTCGACGCCGGCCTCGAGGACTTTGCACTCGCTGGATGTAGCTAGAGCGCTGAAGTTCTACGTGGACCGCACAAAGAGTTTTCGGAAGACGTCACAGCTATTCATGAACTTTGGGTCTGTGAATCAAGGGAAGGCTCTCTCGAAGACTTCCATTTCCAGATGGCTCTCCTGCTGCATCATGCATTGTCACCGGTTGGCAAACAGACCTCTGCCCGGCCCATTCGACCAGAGCGATCGCTGCTACCACGGCATTCCTGTCTGGTGTGCCCCTGCTGGACATCTGCAGGGCTGCTACGTGGAGGTGGACGCACACCTTCACAAGATTCTACTGCGTCGATCGGGACTCCAGGGAGGAGTCCAGGGTCGGCCAAGCAGTGCTGCGCAACCTGTTCGCTTAAGGTGAGCCTGGTGAGGAGGTAAGAGATGCTTAATGTTGAGCCTGTTGCCACCTCCCGTGGTTTTGCATGTGTATACTGCTATGTATTCTTTTATTAATAAGCATGTGAATCCATGCCAGACCCCATGCTGGAGAAGGAACAAGTTATCAAGGTATCACGGCGTAGTTACAGACGATGCGTAGGTACAATCTTCATATTAAAAAATGACCAACAAGAAAAGCATAAGTGAAAAAAAAAAACATACATTTTATAATACATGAGGTGGGAGGGTTCTGGTCAGTGGTGGTAGGTGTCTTGGTTCAGGTTAATATTGGTTATATAACAAAGTTTTCAAGGATTTTTTTGAAGAGTAGGTAGGATGTTTCGTTCTTGATAGTGGTAAGTAAGGCATTCCAATGTCTAGGGGCGAGGACTTTAAAGCTGCTGCCTCCTGCTTTCTCTCTTTTATAACGTGGGATTTCAAGGTGAGCGTTGTTGGATCTAAGGAGTCTGGTGTGATGTTTTTTCATGACAGTATTAATGAGATATTTGGGGGCTTTGTTTGCAGTGCATTTATGTGTGATGCCTAGGGTTTTAAATAGTATCCTGGCTTTGATGGGGAGCCAGTGGTTGTCTCTCCTGATGTTGGTGATGTGTTCTGAATTTTTATGCCTAATGCAGCTCGGAGGGCTTTATTCTGCATAAGTTGGAATTTGGCGATGTTGGTTTTGGAGGTGCCATGGAAGAGAATATTACAGTAGTCGAGCCTGCAAAGTATAAGTGCTCTTGCTAGTGTGACGCAGTTTTCAGGTATGAGGAATTTGCAACTTAGGGAGATGAGCTGGGATGTATAGGAGGTGGAAGAGGCTAGGGTGTTGACTTGTTTGGACATAGTTAGGGTGGCATCTATGTAGACACCTAGTATCTTGACTTGTTTGACCACTGGGATGATAGTGCCGTCAATGATGAAGGAGGTATAAACAGGCTGTAGAGTCCATTTTTGGAAGAGGATCCTAATATGAGTAGGTCTGTTTTGTCATTGTTAAGGCATAAACTATGGTTGGCCATCCAGTTTTGGATTCGGGAATAAATCTGGTTGATGAGCATTGAATCTTGCTCATGGTTGCCTGATAGTGAAATGAGGATCTCGGTGTCATCTGCAAAATTAGTAGATAACGCCCATGGCATCCAGAGCTGCAAAAAGCAGCTTGGTGTATGCGTTTTAGAGAGTGGGGGTTAGGCAAGATCCTTGTGGGACGCCTATGGGAACTGGTATGGGCTAGGCTGATTCTTGACCAACGGACACTCTTGAGGTTCTATCAGCTAGGAAAGATTTGACCCAATCATTGGCCTCTTTGTATAGGTTGAAGTTATTGGCTAGTGTGGCACAGAGTTTGTCATGGTCGACCAAATCATAGGCCGCTGATAGATCTAGTAACATTAGTAGGCAGAGTTTGCCCACTTCTCTGGTGGCATACATTTGGATTTTCAGGTCGAGAAGGGCTGTCTCTGTGCTGTGGTTAGGTCGGAATCCTGACTGTCTGTCCCTCAATAGTTTGGGATCCTAGTTGCTCTTTAGAATTTGACCGGTATGACATTTTAATCCAAATTCAATTAGCTCTAGACCTCCAGGACCAGATGGCCTCACAACACAACCGGAAGCATGGTCTATGATTTTGTTCACAATTTTTTATCCGGTTCTTCAGCTTCAAAGAGTTCCTCAAAACTGGAAACAATCGGGTATCAGACCTAAATTTAAGAAGGGGGTCCGGGATGCGCCTAGAATCGCACGCCGATGGCTCTTTTAGAGGCACCAGGCAAAATCCTTGGCCGCTTGATCCTTAGGGATTAAGTGCTTTGGACTACGGAGACAGAACGCCTGGATACACGTCAATCTGGATTTGTCCCAGGGATTGGTACGTTTATAAACCTTATGGCACTGTCGCTGGTTAAGAAAATGCAAACAGGGCAACCAGTATACATGGCTTTCATTGATTTCAAGCTTGCCTTTGATTCAGTTCTGTGAGACAAAATGAGCCGCAGCATGTCCAGGGTATATTTTAGCACTAATTTCTCCACTTCAGGGACTTTGATTCAAGCTAAACTAAACCAATGGGGCCTCGTCCAGACCAATCCCGACACAGATGGGACTAAAACAGGGGTGTATCCTGGCCCATGCTCCTGTAAATTGTTTGCTAAGTGATCTTGGGGATCATTTGGGGAAAGTAAATTCCTTCCCGCCCAAACTAGGGAAGTCCCCCATGTTGTGGCTGCTCTAACTAACGGCCCTGGAGAGCTGTGCAAACGATAATCAATTAAGTATTAATATAGAAAAGTCAAACATTCTCCTACTAAACCCCCAAATAATCGCATAAAAGGGTAAGAGTAAATTGTTTTTGGTATGAAAGTCCACTGTTTGTGCTTGACTAATATAAATATTTGGGCATGAATTGAAACAATAAACAAACCCCGTATAGAGCCAATATTGGGTACAAAACGATGGCAGCGGCAGCACAGGCTAGGGTTATTCACAAGAAATATGGGCCATTTTCTTACCTACTAATGATAATTTTCTATAAACAGATAGTGGTGCCTACATTCATCTTTGGGGCAGAAACAAAAATGGTGGATGCGAAGATAGACTGGAATCTAATGGAGGGTCTATACTGGAAAAAAGTCCTGTTCCTTCCAACAAGTGTGCCGATCCAAATAAGATTCGAGCTAGGCTTATCCATGATCATTGTGAAATGGAGTCCGAAAGTGTATATTAGATAAACGTAAAATGCATACGATAATACCAATAATGGGACAATTGCTGGAAAATCAGCTTGATACTTCACTCAGATTTTGATAAGAGATTGCCAAGCCATAATGTCACGAGCAGACATCACTTTGGATGTATTATTGCATAATCCAGAACATGAAAAATGAAAATCTGGTTTTATGATTGGAGATCAGAATGGGAGGCATGGAATGGCTACAATATTTTTAAAAATTACCCTTTTGATATGACATCCCTTTCCCAATTACCCTTGTATTTACAAAAAATCCTGTGTTTAGAGCATGGTTCTTGCGTCTTCGTTTAAATCTATGGCCACCTAAGGAGGTCATAGGCACTAGATTAAGCTACCCGAATGAACAGAGAATATGTAGGCTTTGTGAGAATCAAAAAGTAATTGAGACCTTGAGCCATATAGTGGTAGCTTGTCCTAAGTTTCTGATGCAAAGGTGGCAGTTTTTGCAACCTTGTTTTAAAGATTAGAGACTTGACGGAAGTTAGCCTATGGCAAATGATTTTAGTGGACAGCCGGTTTTAGTGATTTTAGCAGTAATACAATTTCTTTTATCAATAAATATTTTACCAACCTATTGCACATGAAGGAAGGGTTTATTGAGAACATTGTTGTGTAAACTTATTTTAAGATTCTTTGTAAATTATGAACTGGATTCACTAGGAATATTGTAAATTGTATTTAATATTGATTGTATGAACCAATGGATGAATTTAAAGAAAAACTGTGATATTTATTGTGTAGTTAATGTTTATGTATTGAAAGGTTGAATTGTTTTTCTTCAGCCATAACAATAAAATAAAAATATTGGTCCTACACTCATCGTACCCAAGTGTCAGAGCTGTAGTTGAGAGGAACAACCTTCACTAGTAAACGGGTGAGCTACTTTCCTATCCAGTCACCCGGACTCTTCAAAACCAGACACAGCCACTAACCACAAACTCAATGTGCTCAGTTTATTTTAATTGTCAAAGGCAAAAAACATTCTTTTCTTAACAGCTAGAATCCTCTTCCCACTAAGAAATAAAAGAAATTACAGTAATAGGATTATCTTTTCTTAACGTGAGCTGTATTTATTGTTGTTATCTATGCAGAAGGAACAGCTGAACAGTGGGAGCCTCTCAGCCTGCCAACATAAGTAAATGGAGAATGGCTGATTAAGAACAGTGCTGACATAGGGGTAGGATGAAAGCACTTGATTGAACAGTGTTTATTTTTTTATTTTATTATTTTTTTTGTGGTATATTTTCGCAAGTTCTTGCAGAAGTTTGCCATGAGAAATCATGACAAATCACTTTGGGTCCCGGATTTGCCACTTAACTTTACTGCAGTGAGTTGGAAGTAAACCTTTTCTGCAACATTTCCACCTTTGTGTTAAACTTTGTGTTAAAACTATCTAATATCATGAAGACTGAGCAGTAAACCTTGCTGAAAAGAAAACATCATTAAACAGTTGGTGAAACGGTGACTGACAAAGGTTGATGTTGGTTCGTCAGTTTATATATCGGGCCTCATTCTAAGTCAGCAGGTCCAGTAAAAAAGTGCTAGTATTCGTGGATACCGGCACTTTACCGGACCAGCCAACTATGGGTTTGCCGTTAGGGCGCCTTCATTGACTCCACCTGGAGGTAAGGAGGTGCCCTACCGGTAAAAAAAGCTTAATGCCAGTGCCGGTAATGACGGCAAATTCCCTCATGGTGTCCTATGGGATTCCATGTATGGGGTTTACACCGTCATTCCGCCACGTGGAATCCACCGCCATACCGGAAACTGTATCTACATTTGCTGGTATCCTGGCGGCTCTACCACCAGGATACCGGCAAAGTTAAAATGAGGCCGATTTTGTCTTTTCATTGTTCTAGTGTGCATGTGTATAATCACAAGGCTACAATCGTAGTTAAAAATGTCAAGTTACAAGATACTAACAAGCATAAAGTCACTTGCCCCCTCCAATGCTCCACATGCACACAGCACACTATTTCTTACTCGTCAAGAGTTGCTCGTCACTCGCCAATGAGGAGAGGCTTGTGCAAAATTTGAGACATGCTACTATAACCTAAAATGAACATAGTATCCTTGTAGATGTTTAACTCCGATCAGGAAATATATTCCATTGAGGGGTTCCGAGTGACCTCTTATGGACTATGAGAGCGAGGGGTGAACAAGGATGGCAAGCGAAAAATACCCAGGCTTCTAACACTTTGCCACTCGTCGCTCCCACCTCACCCTAGTGCCACACCTCTCCAACCCCCACAACTCTGTAGACTGAGGCAGAGAATATACCATATTTCACCGCAGTGAGACCACGCTGACTATAACATTCTGCTGGCATCATAGTGAGTGGATACAGCATTTAGCTCCCTCTTTGATACACTCACGGCTTTTCGAATGACCACTCGCAGACCCATCGAGTAATCACTGTAGTATATGATGCCACATGGAGCCCTGAAGGGAAATGTGCCCAGCTGCGAGTGGATGTTTGGGACAGATTCTGCATTTGATTTTCACCACTTGCCCTGTCACCATGGACAACCAAGCAGGTGTAAGAGGTGCCTGCGGGAGCCATGAAAGGTTAATATACAAACTGGGCCAAAAATAAAAAATAAAATACCTGGCGTTTTGCTGTGTCTCCCCCCCGCCTCCCCCACCCCCCAATCCCCTCTCTAGTTTTAATCGTCATTCTCTACCCCTATGATTGGAGATGCGTTACGACTGAGAAAATACCTTATTTGCCTGCAGTGAGGTCATGCTTATGAAATATGAACATATTTTCTCGCTGGCCTGATGTCTTAGCTGGTGGATAAAGTATTTATGTTCTCAACTACTGTGTTCTAGTTGCATCGTGGTGAGAATTATATCGCGTGGAAGGGCTTGTTAAATGACTCCACCTTTCAAAATTGCATTCATATTCAACTGCTGGTTCAACTAGGGTTGCCATTAAAATGTATGGAACTTTATCTGATAATGGACAGCAAAAGCTTGAAAAGGCCTGTTTTTGGACTAAGTAAAACTTTAAGTTCTGGTCAATGTTAACCTTTAGGAGAGGCATTTTTAACACTGGGAGAAGTGGCTTTAGCTGACCTAGACTATAAGGAAGGATGTATGTATGTATGTATGTATGTATGTATGTAGGTCAGGGCAGGAATGATAAAACCCTAGAGAAGGGGCATGAGCTTGTCAAATCTTATTGGCAGTGAGCATAATATTCAGGTGGCGACAATTGCACAATTACATTTATGTGCTGCCGCTTGCTTCATTGCACCCCCTCAGTTCTTCAATGAATTGCACATCATCTGAAGTAGTGGTCGTGCTAAAACGTTGCCGCAGATTAGTGATAATAACGTAATGCTTCATTCATCGTTGTGCAGATGCCATCCTTCTACTTTTAAACTACAAGACCAGAGTGCTACATTCTCAGTTTTGGCACTAAGGATCAAACTTAGAAACTTGACCTTCAAGCTAAATGCACCTTTTCGTCACTCCTCCCACACCCACCAAAGTGAAGCGAGAATGACGCCGCATACTATCCTCAAACTGCATGGACCTGCTAGAAAGTGTGATCTAGAAACATACGTTATTTTTATCTTTTTGCTAAAAAATGAATGAGTTTTGTCCCTTTTCCTCAGCATAATATTTTGCAAAAAATACATAGATTGCCTGCCCCTACTTTTTTTATTTTTAAATGTAAAGCCATTCACTTGAATAAACCAATGTTTAGTTGCAATTCAACCTGCTGTGTTGCCTTAAATACAGCTGAACATGCTCTTTTATTAAATTCTAAGCATGTATCTATCTAGTATTTTTGACAGTTATCAAATATAAAATTGCATGTTGTGTCTGTAAGTCAGGGTTGCAGCCTACTGCCCGCATGCAACCCAAGGTGAGGGGCCATCAACCCCCCCACTCCCTCCGGGAATAAAACCTCTCCCCTCCTCCTGCCTCTCACACCAAGAGTGTCGCACCAATGACGCAAAAAAAATACAGATTCAGAGGTCTTGGATGAATAGGCGGGATGAATGCCACCTGGCTCTCCCCCCAAGCTGCAACAATCAAAAATAGGTTAAATATAGGAATGCCCATATTAATGTGCTTAGTTATGTGCACAAGGGCTCCTTCTACAATATCCTGGAAAAGGGCGAAAAGGGCAAGTAGAGCAGTGTATCCGAGAAGGATACTTCCTAGCAGAAGCACAAATCGGTCAATAGGCCACAGAACTGCACGATAACGTATGCAATATAGTTTGCAGGTCTAACTTACATGGCACGAGGATGCTACTATGGTACAGAAATCATGGGGTTTTCCAACATTCCAAAAACTGCAGGGTCCTGGATGCAGAAACTAGTCAGTTCTCCCTCATAGAAATCAGTAGGCATAAAGGTCGAAGGAAATAAGGGAGGTGCTCCAAGGGATGCAACAAAGCAATCCCAGATGAGTCATCAGGTTTCAAGTCGAGGTATGCAAATGGAGCAAGACAAGAAGGGCCGTCTGTGATGCAGGCCGCGTCATACACAGGTAATCCACATGCAGAGGTACACATGGTCCCAAAGGTGAAGTCCAATTGCAAGCGAAATTTCAAAAAGCCTGAAAAAAACAGTTTTGAGAAACACTTCTGAGTTCTGTCACAGGAGACAGATCTATTAAGAAACGTCGTGCAGCATGCACATGTGGCTAAATGGTGCAGCATCCAGGTGTCTGAGGTGCTCAGCTCATGGTGCCGCCGCGGTCTAATGCAGTGATGTCTCGCACAGTGCTTTCTGAGGCCTGGGGTTTGATGGCTCTGGCCCCCAGGTGCCATGACAACTGTCATTCAATTACTGAGCACGGCAGGCAGCCACCACATCTTCCAACACTAATCATGACAGTGTGCCATATTTAATAAATCAAGGTCACAAAGTGACAAGTGGGATTTTATTTTTTACAGGACAAGTAGATTATTTGTCTTCCATTCAGACCTTCTTCTCTCGCCGTTTCCCTGCTTGCCTGTGTACCTCCCAGCTTGGCGTTCACGGCAGTGGTAAGCCGGTTGAATCTCGGTTACATTCAACTGTCCATCTTTCAACTCCACCTTCAAGGAAGGGAGTTGATTTCAGCTAATCGAATTCCTCCGAGCACTAACAGCTCCTTCTGGTTCTGTTGAGTATTTGGCATTGCTCAGTTCATCTTCCTCGTCTGTCTTCCTCCTTCTTTTGGTTACAGAATGTTGAGAGATGCGATCAGCAGGCTTTAAGGGATGTTGAAGGTGATGAACACACTATGCCATCAAGTCATGAGGAATGGAAGGGATATCCATAAATGGGAAAGGGGATCCCATGTCTCGTCTGACTGCGGGCCCTCTCCCTGAGGGTGGCCTCCCCTCATGAGAATCATCTTGATTCTCCCTGTTCCTCATCTGCGCTCTTTCGCACCCTCTATGATTCACTCTCCCTCTCTATCCACCCCTTTGGCCCAACTCATTCTGCTGGTCACACACTTGATGTCTTGATCTCCTCTGACCTGCCCCTCTCTATTCCTCTCGCCACTCCTCTCTCCTGGAGTGATCACTGCCAAAACAGGTCCATCCCTGTTCCTCTAAAACCATTAAGGACCACATTGCTACCCTCGCTCCAGCCCTTGCCGATTTCTGCAACCTATCCGTCACCTCTGGATCTTTCTCCTCCCCTCTGAAGCACACCCGTGTGCATCCTCTCCTCAAGAAACCCACAACTGATCCTTCTTGTCCAGCTAACTATCACCCAATTTTTCATTACTCCCTTTTTGGATAAACTCCTGGAAAAACTGGCCATCTCTCAGCTTAACCTTCATTCTGATTCTGTTGGCTCTCTCCATGACCACCTATCTGGCATCATAGCTGCCAGAAGCCCGGAATCTGCTCCCCTGAACATCCGTGAAGATCTGCTCTCCAACCTTGACTCTAACATTCCCTCTGTCCTCATCCTACTTGCTCTAATCTGCTTTCGACACAGTCAACCATACCACCCTGCTCAACCCTCTCTGTGACAACCTGGGTATCACTGATCAGGCTCTGGCCTGGCAGACCTCTTTCCTCTCTGATCGACCACCCTCCCAGGTACAATTTGGGTCCTTCCTATCATCTATCTCCCTCTCTAACTGTGGAGTTCCCCAGGGGTCTAACCTCTCGCCCTGGCTTTTCAACCAATACTTGGCAACTCTCGCCTACTGCATTTCTGTTTTCTGCTCAAATTTCCAGTGCTATGCTGATGACACTCAACTCATTTTCAGGCTTCCCTTGGCTACCTCCTCTCCTTCCCTCATCTTTGATTTCCTAATCACCATTCAAAATTGGTGCGCCGCAAGCGATCTTTGTCTAAATGCCAACAAGACTGAGATCCTCCTCATTGGTACACCCTCACCATCCTTTTCCCTTGCTCTATAGCCAGCCTCCCTTGGCGCTCCTCCTACTCCTACCTGCGAGGCTAAGAACCTCGGGTCATCTTTGACTCCACACTTTCCTTCTCTGCACACATCTCTGGCGTCTCTACAAAGTCAAACTTCTTACTGCACCTCCTCAGAGGTACTCTGCCTTTCCTCTCCTTCCCTCAGAAGCTGACTGTCTCCCAATCTCTGGTTCTCTCTAGGTTGGACTACTGTAACAGCCTCTTTCTAAGTATACCTGCCTCCACTCTCCGCCCTTTACAACTAATCCAGAACAGGACTGCGAGACTAGTCCCTGGGATTGTATATCTCCAGCTCTGAAATACCTTAATTGGCTCCCAGTGAATGCAAGGATTACATTTAAAACCCTCTGATTTACCCACAAGGCTTTCTGGGATCTGGGTCCAAAATACCTTCAACTATCCCTTAGTAAATACCTCCCCTCTCGAGCCCTTCGCTCCTCTACTTCTAACTCCCTCGTCGTTTTTCAAAGAAATGAGCTGGGGGTAGATCTGTCTTCGGCTGGGTCCTCCCTCTGTAACAGCCTCACTGCCACCTTGAAACTTGAGGAGAACCATCTCCGGTTCCAGAAGCACCTCAAGACCTTCCTCTTCGCTTCTGCCTTTGCCCCTCTTCTCCCCTGCTGATCAGTTTTCTCTCTCGGCACCGTGCACCTGGCCACCCTCTGTCCTTCGGCCCCATGTACCTGCTCACCCTGCACCCTTCCTGCACTGCCTCCTGGCCACCCCTTGCACTGGGGCCTGTATGTGTACCCATACAGCCCCTCCCATGTTCTTCTGCATTTATCAGTTCTACCCTATCTGCCTAACCTAGCACTTATCACTTACTGGCTGCACTACCACTGTTTATCTCCTTTATTTTACTTATTATTTATTCTGTCTCTCCTCTGTTCCGTACTTTCCACTTCTCCCTCCTTCATCCACTTCCCCTTTTTCCCTTTCCCATGCACTTGCGCATTCTCAAGGTCACTGGGCCTAGTATGATCGTTGTTTTTGTTCTCCTCTGTTCCCCTCCCTTTGCCTGTTCACACTCTGAAACACTTGTGTACGAGCGCAATACATGAGCAGAGGCTACTTCCGGGAAAGGAGTATATCGGATTCATCACAATTGTTTTTTGTTTGTTTTGATGACTAATCCCGGTGGCTTAATTCTGCCAAAAGTAGTTGGAACTCTGTACTGTCTCGCACATTTATAGTTCGCCTAGCCCTTCTGTTTTTAGATACAATTATCATTAGGTTACTCGAAATGAATAATGTGCTAGCATGTACCACTCCCTTGTTGCTCTGCATTTCTGGTATATTAATTCCACATACAGGTTTTGTGACTTTGACAAGGATTTACTGGAAACATCCGGTTCACACAAAGTATGAAATAGGCTAGTCTATCACTATTGAACTCCGAGATGAGCAGTTACTATAGAGGGCTTTGTTTAATATACACCTTAACTATATCTGGTGTAAAATGGCATCCAAGCATGTACTTGTGCATGATGCTACTCAAGCAGGTGAGTCACGTTTCCTCTTGCAGCTGTTGGCACAAATCTCTGTATAACAGAAATTCACTCTTTTGCTTGCCTAATTAGGTGCTGGTGGAAGACTTTAGCTGCAATCGTGGTGACGGTCATTGACGCTAATGTATGTGTGCGGGCTAGCTGCATTGACTTTGTTTTGATATTGGAAGTTTGTATACTGTGGATCGCTAGTGTGCTTTAACCTAGGCTACTCCGAGGAACACTAGTGTGTTATTGTAATTGTAGACTTGCATTTGCTCTTTCCAGGACTGCATTTTCTAGCAGGCCTTTCTTCCCATTTAATATATTAGCAGGTGCGTCAGCGCCAGTACGCAACACATGCATTTTCACAACGCCTGTGTGTTGAAGGGTAAGTGCGCTGCTATCTATTTTTTTATCTTGGCATCGACTGTTTCTAATTTGTGAATCCGCTATGCATCCGCTTGATGTTATCGAGCAAGTGTGTAACAATCCCTCTAATGCTGCTTTTGTGGATAGGCCCCCTCCTAAGCACTGCTGTTATGCTGATATGTTAGCTCGGTACATGGCCTTAGACTGATAACCATCTGTTGCCACTTCCGTTTCAGACAAAATTGTAATCCACTCTGAGAACAGTGATGCCACTTTGGTACCTAGATTGGACTTGCAGAATGAAGTAATCGATCCGGCTACTACTAAGTACCCTAGTGCGGCGCAGCTGACCATACAGTTTACTGAACAGCCTGATGTTATTTATGAGAGAGAGCAGGTTGAACCTTCTATTATAACTGATGTTACCATCACACCTGTTGACTCCGGGTCCTCCCACTTTAAGAGAGGGATTGGGCCTGCTGTTATCCCCTTCTGTCATACTGAATCAAACGACTTGAAACTTGCTGTTTTAAACACACATCCCTTAGTCATGCATGCTACAGAGGTGCTGACTTGATTACTACATTCCTTTGTCTGAGACCTGCCTAAGTGATGCCGCTAAAAATGCGTCTGTTGGCTACTCCGACTGGGTTTAAGGTTTTCAGGTTAGATCATATTGGGACCAGGGGAGAGGGATGTCGCTTTTATTGCTAGAGACTCCTTAAATTTGACGGCACCTGTACCAACATGTTGGACAATTGTGAGCATGTCCTAGTTAAGCTAATTATTGATTATACCACGGTTAGCTTTTTGGTATTATATAGACCCCTTGGGAGGAGCTCCTTCCTTTTGAAGAGCATTTGATTGCATTATTAGGTGACTTTGTAAAGTCCACTACATATATGGTTGTACTTGGTAATTTCAATCTTTGGGCACACAATGAATCAGACCAGGAATCAGCTGCATTGTCTGTTCTTAATGCTAAGGGGTTTACTCAGCATGTTGCCTATCCCACCCATAGGTAGGGCAACACTTGCATAACCTCTCATTGTCCACTCCTATCATTACTACTTGCCGCTGTCCTGGACTCTCTACCTTCCAAAATAAGGAGCATACTAACCCGAGATTGGAATTAAGGGTGAGAAACCTTGGGACGGCCACCACTGAGGTATTCTCCAGGGAAGGCCACCCCTGAGGTATTCTTCAATCTTGATATACCTATGTTAGCCAAGAGATTATTATTTTAGCAATGTTTTAGTCCACTAATTTAATAAGATTACATCGAGGGTCATTGACACACTGGCTCCTGAAAGGGTCCAGGTTGTAAAGGGTGAAGTAAAACATAAAACTTGGTTTAATGATGATATAATCATGCACAGGAAGGTAAAGGGACTCTGTGAAAGGTACTGGCAGAAATATCCCTGTCCGGAAACATTGACCGCTTATCTTCTTGAGGCAGCAAGCGACAACTTTGTTAGCCAAGTGGGATAACTATAACAGTAGGATTATGTTGCAAAGTCAAGACAGAGGGAACATTTTTCTATTCTTAAAGCACTGGAAGAAAAAAAGAGCTATGGTATCGCTGGCCAAATAGTGACAACAGGTGTCTGAAAATTAAGAGAATTTTTCAAGAAAATTGAGCCACTATGAAGGTCTGTCAGACTGTATTACTGGGTAAATGTACCCCTTGTCTGATTGGATTACAGGTTATATCTATCCTCTGATTACTAGAACATAACATTACCAGTAATGTTAACCCCTTGCCACGTAAGTTTAATTTTGAGCAAGTCACGGAAAGTGAAATCCTAAAAATTGTCTGGACTGAAACCTACCTCATGTAAAGGGGACTTTTGTCCTGCAAGCACAATCCAGGGTTCTTTCGGATGTCATGCGTTGCTGATAGTCAGTGTTGTCAACTCCTCTTTTCCGACCACAACTGTTCCACTGTGTTTAAAGGATGTCTGGGTAACCCCTATTCGTAAAAAGGAGACATTGGATCCTGAAGAGGCGGGTAGTTACCACCCCATCACAAACGTCCCCTTTCTTTTGAAAGGTTTTGACAAGATGGCTTGCCTGCAACTCCAGGAGAATATTGATGGTAACCATCTGCTCAGAAGCCGTCATTCTAGGTTTCGAGCTATGAATGGAATTGAAACGGCCATGCTTGTCTTAAGGGCTAATCTTTTTAATTTATTTTGTATTGGCATTTTCAATTTAACAACCAACAACCCCTGCCCTCTCTACCCATGACCTAAGTCCTGTGGATAAATCTTTTGGTGATACAAATCTTGTTCCTTCTGGGTGGGCATCCAAGTCTATATCATGTCCAATATTTTTAGGCTCTGTGGCACCATTGCATCCTGTAGTCTCCCTTGAGGTATTCTAGTATCAATCCCCAGTCTTGTCGGAATGTCACATTGTATTTCCTAGGTGATCCATTCCAATGTCACCATGTACCAGACTTGCGGAGCCATTCGACTTTCGTGGGGAATATTTTCTGCTTCCATTACCACTCAGGCAGCTATCCGTAGGGTTACAAAGACTTTACATTGGGGCTTAGTCAGTATCTGGAATTCAGTGTCAAATAGGCTGTACATCCATTCTTTCTGCGAGTAGTTTGGTGGACCTTGCACTGGTTTCTGGATCTGCGTTTTAACTTCTTCCCAATAATCTTGCAGTACTGGGTAGTCCACCATATGTGCCTCCAATCTCCTCTCCCAAAGCATCCCCTCCAACATTCCTGGGTACATTGTATGTAGTCTTTCCGGTGTGTAGTGCCACTGTATCATAGTTTTGTACCATGCCTCCCAGATTTGGAAACTGGTTAGTTTCAGGATTTGGCCACAGAGCGTTTCCCAATGGTTGACTGATATTTCCTCCCTAATTGTGTTTTGCCATTTCAGCATGTATGGCCATGTGTGGTTGCAGATTTCACCATTTAGGATCCCATATACATTTTATACTAGCTGTTTGGTCCCCGTGTGAGTTGTTATATATTTTTCAAAGGGAGTCAAGCCTCTTTGCCTTGCCTTATTTATCTCTTGGTGGTTCAACCAGTGTCTCAGCTGGTAATATTCCATCTTCTCTTTTTCAGATAGTCCTAGTTGCTGTTTGCAGTTCTCAAAGGATCTAACATCTCCTCCCTCTGACATGTCTCCCACCTTTTTGCACCCTACTGCCTGACATTTTGCAAAGGAGTTCTGGGGAGAACTGTGCATTCCCCAGTATTGCAGTTAATGGAGAAGGAATTGTGGATAACTGCCCGTTTATCAGACAATTCCATATTTCACATACCACTGAGAGAATGTGGCTCCGGCATATGTTCCTAGGTCTATCTTGTTTACTCAACCACAACACCCCTTCTAGCCCATGGTTTCAATTTTGTCGCTGTGATCAGTTGCCTAATTGAATACTCCTATCCCCTCTTCTGAAATCCTCAGTCATTCTGAGCTCTTCTAGTTCTAGTGCTTTTTCTGTGTTTGATTTGTGTCTCCGTGCAGGTTTCTCCCTACTTTTTAAACGGAGATTAGCTTCCTTCCTCCAGTCTCTTATGACGTCAAATGTCGCGGGCGTGCTTTCTTGCGCAGCAGTACTGATTCTAAGTGTTCTATACGTGCCATTTCAAAAGTACCATCTTTCGCCCACTGCAAATTTGCTACATGTCTGGTCTGAATATGCCAAATTTCATTGAACACTATTGCCCCTATCCCATATTTTACATACATTTCAAACGCTGGCGAGCCTACGGGTGGCGCAGCCTGGCCAGTTTCCAAAGATTGTCTACCGCAGTGGAGAAATCTCACTAGATAAGAAGACAATTTCCCAGGCATATTGATCTATTCGTACCTTACCCTGGGTGTTTGATCTTACAAGAGTAACACTCCACCAATATCAGGGCTGTTAAGAATCGGGGCACAACTCGCCTGATCAATCACTTCATCACTCAAGACGCAATTCGTCCGTATACAGACGCAACCAAGAATCGTCATGACTGCGTATCTGGCTCAATCTGCCTCGTTTCGGGGCCCTCGCCTCGATGCTCTCTGGCCGCTGCCTGTCGATCAGGGATCGGCTGTGTACAGATCTGCAAAGGAGTCACTTTCACAGAGGCAGCCGGAACACCTTTCGATCCCGGCTCGACGGCATCGTCCTCGATTCGTTTCTACCTTCAAATTCAACGTACATGATGGAGCAAAAGCAGGAGGGTCCCTATTCGGGCGCCATTATTTGCTAGGCCCTGAAGACCCTTCGCATATGGAAACCAAGCATATTCACCATACACTAGTGATACGACAGACACAAGGTTCAATTTCCAAGTACTAGGGTTTATTTCAAAGCAAATATATTCTCAGTCGGGCGAATTGGGTCTAACGTCTTGCAACGTGTGTCACCCAGACTTCGTGAGACGCAAGAGAGCGAACATTGTCTTTTCATATATATGATAGTGTTGTACAATCATACAATCTCTTTGTGATACAGCAAAACCGCCCATAATGTATCTTCTTGAGCTGGGGTTCGGTAATTGACAATTATGACACATTATGACACGTTTCGTACTTAATCTATATTACTCGTTTTAGCAACAGTAGCAATTTGCAGTAAGCAGACATAGTTCTTTATTATGAAGAACATAAGGCACTTGTTCAGCAAGGCTGTTGTTTTCGTAGGAGAGACGCATTCCAAAGTGTGTTATCTACTGGTTTCTATTTGTGATCTAGGGGTCAGCCTGATCTAAGGAGAGCCCCGAAGGGGGGCCGTTGGGAAAGTATAATTCATGTTTAACGGCCTGTTTCTACAGTTTCAGCGAGACCGGCCGGCACTTGGGTCGCTGATTTAAATGCATTTCTGCTCGCCTTCAAGGACTTGTGAGGTAGGAAAATAATGTATTTCTGTACTGTTTAGCATTTCTGTCTGGGCCAGTCTCTCAACGTGTAAACTGTGGCCTCACTCTGTGCATGAGCTTTCAGAATAAAATACATTTTGCAAAGCGTTGAACAGAAGAGAAGAGGAAGCAAATGGCGGATGTTACAAACAAAAAATGGACGCCCTATGGTTATGGTTATGGTTATGCTGACGATTCTCTGTTGGCGATGTAGGGCATATGATGCATTTGATTTTCGGCCAACAGAATATACCTTCTATACTTTGTTAGGGTAGTTTCTAGACTTACAGCTGGAGAGCCATTCCCGCATTACTCTCAGCTGAGCTGCAGTATAGTATTTGATACTGTTCGGGAGGTCAAAGCCCCCTTTCATCTTGGGAGACATCAAGGTCTCTGCTGCTATTCTGGGCGTTTGTTTTGGAAAAAATAATTTGGATTACAATCCTGTTAGTGATTTAAAGCCTGGTAGATGTAACTTGACTGGGAGCGCCTGAAAGAGATAAAGTAACCTACGGAGTACCACCATTTTTATTGATGCTATCCTCCCTAACTATGATATCCGCAGTGGATTCCATCTGTTTAAGTCTGCCTTAATTTTTGAGAGGGTTTCTGGGTAGTTGGCCCCATATATGGTTGAAATGGAATTTGTTAATTTCACCCGAGGTAGATTGTTTCTGTAGCTAATTTGAATGGGGAGCTTTCCTAGAAGTGTTTTCTCGTTAGCCCAGACTCAGCAATTCCGATTAGGCCATGTTTATTTTTAGTCCTGCTGCTTCCCCCATTCTTTGAGTTCTTGTAGTAGCACTGGGAATGAGGTGTCTGGATTTTATGCTCTCCATTCCCCCCCCCACAAACCTTATCCCTTGGATACTGTGTTCCGTCTAATGGACATTAATAGCGGTTCTAAATATATTGCATACAGAAGTGGGGGATAAAGGGCATCCCTCTCTTGTCCCCCTGGAAATATGCACAGTTTCCAATAGGTGTGATTGAGATTCACATGTTAGGCCTGTTGCATGCCACCTTAACCATCTGTATAAACATTAGACCTGCTCCCATTTGTTCCAATGCTTTAAATAAGAATGACCATTCAACTCGATCGAACATCTTTTCAGTGTCAAGCGATATTTGTGCCGCTGGGACTCTACAACGTTCTACTTTTTCTATTAGGTCGGAGACCCTTCTAGTGTTGTCCCACGTATGCCTGCCCCAAATGAACCCTGATTGGTCCGTGCTCATCAGGTCCAGCATGAGAGGCGCCAGTCCGCTCGCTAGTATCCCTTAATAAGTCTTGACGTCTAGGTTTAATAGCCCTATTGGGCAGTAAGATCCACATAGCTTCGGGTCCTTGTTAGGCTTTGGGAGTACTACAACTTTGGCCTCTGGAAATGAGGGCCTCACTGTACCTCTAAGGTGGAATGAGTTAAAAAGGTTTACTAGTTTCGGGCTCAGTTGGGTGTAAAACATTTGATAGAAGCAAGCTGGGTACCCATCTGGCCCAGGGGTTTTGTTCCACGGCAGATCTTTCATCACTGCTTCCACTTCCTCCCTGGTGATATCTTCCTCCAGGCGCTCCCTATTGGCCTCCAACAGTTTGTTAATTGGAGCCTGTCCAAGATATTGTTTAACTAACTGCTTGTCAGGGTTTTCAGAGCTATAAAGAGACATAGAATTCCTCGAAGGAGCTCAGTATCGTCTGTGTCTCGGTTGTTATCCCCCCGTCCCGCTGTTTCAAGGCTGTGATAGTTTGGTTTGCCTCTTCCTGTCTCAGTTGTCTGGCCAAAAGTGTATGGTCTCTGTTTACGTTCAAATAGTAACGCTGTGTAGTGTATAATAGGGATGTTTCCGCTCTGTGCAAGCGTAGTAACTCCATTTGAGATCTGAGGTCTTTCAGTTTGTTGTGGGAAGCCTGACTTTTCTACTCTGCCTGCTTTTGTAGGCTTACTTTTATCTGGGATTCTAGGTCTAATTCCAGAGCCTCCCTCATTTTCTTTTTTTGAGATTGTATCGCTATAATTTCTCCCCGGAGTACCACTTTAAAGGCCACCCATATCTCTTTCTCCTGCCTCATTTTCATTGAAAAACTCATCTACTCTGCCTTCCAGCTCTCTTATTGCTGCTTCGTCGGCCATGATCTTTCGAGGAAATGTCCAGGCCCGCAGCCCTCTGTGTGGTTCCCACCTCTGCACGGTGAGTGTCAGTGGTGCATGGTCAGACAATGACCTTACCCTTAAGTCTATATCCTCTACTTCTCCCAGGAGGGCAGTTGATACCCAGATGTAGTCGATTCTAGACAATGACTGGAGTGCCCCTGCCCCTCCCTTCACTGCCCGCCATACGTCTTTAAGCGTTAGATTGTCAAAGGCATCTCTTAAGCTCTTTGGTGGAGGTTTATTCCCTTGAATGCTCCCTGAGGTTCTATCTCTTGTGAGGTCCCACTCCAAGTTGAAGTCCCCTGTAAGGATGATCTCTCACACCGCAAATATTTCCAGCGTCAATAATACCTCTCTAAGGAAATTGACCCGGTTTACGTTTGGAGCATGAATTGTCCCCGGTGTCACTTTCTTGTGCCCCATTTGCACTTTATAGGAAGAGGAATCTCCCCATCCTATCCACCAGTGTGTGCAGGACTTGCACTTCGAGAGTGCCCCTAAAACCAATCAGTACTCCTGCTGTTCTCCCTTGTGTGTTTGCTTGATCAGTGGGAAGCTTTGGAATCGGGGATTGAATTATCAGATTATTTTTTTATGTGCGTTTCCTCAAGCATAATGATGTCCGCCCGGTATCGGCTGAGCATCCCCTCGACTTTTTTGAATGTATGCCCCTTCCATTGCATCATGTAATCTTCAGTGACATTAAGGCCATAGAGGTCCTTCCTTTTTGTTTGTATCATTTTCATAGTTGTATCGCCTTCTGAAGTTTCTTTACTAATTCGAGTCCCTTCCCCCCTTTGTCCTCCCACCCCTTTCTCTTCCTCTTGAACTGATTTACCCCCGTTCCCATCAAATTTCCCTAGACTAATTTCTCCCCCTCCCTCTCGTCGCCCCACCGTCCCACCTTCCCACGCTACCCATTCCCGGCCAGGACCTGGGTTCGCAGGAACCTCCCAAGATAATATCCTGGGTTTTTGGACCTGGTTCAACCCTGGAACATTCCCTGGCAGTGTGAACTACACCCCATAACAGATTCCAAGAGCGAGTCCCACCTTCCCCTTCCTCGGGGTCTTTCGTTGGTTAACTGGATTCCTCCTTCCCACTGTCCTTTCATTGTTCACTCTGAGGCCCTTGAATGGTTGTACCTGACCAGTATTCCCACTAATTTATTTGGTTAGTTGGGGACCTTTCAGAGTTACTTCCTTGCCTCCTCTTTCCCTTTCTCCCAGTCCCTTCCCAGGGTTTGTTGGCTAGGTGGTTTGATCTGGGCAATTGCATCTGGTGAGCTTCTTCTTGTTCCATGCCCATTGGCGCCAGCCCCTCGAAGTACAATGTAACTCTTTGTTGCTTCCCTTCCCATGTAAACAGGAGCCCTCCTCTTTTGCAGAGTGCTTAACGCCAGGTCTTAAAATAGTGAAATCTGGGATCATTGATAATTATTCCAGGGTGGGTTCTAGCTGCATAGTGTATGAGGTTAATGCAACTAGGACATCACATGCCCTTGCACCTGGTTCCCTCTTTTTCGACCCCACCCTGTGCACCTGGTAAATCTTAACGTCTTCCGGTTGGATCCCTGTCGGAAGGCTTCTGAAGCATTGTTTCATGGTCTTTCTCAGATCTGCTTCAGGTATCTCTTTGCCCAGCCCATTCACCCGAACATTTGCCCTGCAGGAACAGTTTTCTAAGTCTTCCGCCTGTAGTTCCAGGTTGTGGGTAGCCCTGGTCACTTGTTCCAACAGGTCTCCATTTTCCTTCATGTCTTCTGATATTTCACACGGTCCCCTTTCGGTAATGTTCACTCTTGTTCCGAGGTCAGTGATTTCCTTCTGAACCTCCTGTAGAGAGCTTTTGAGGTCTTTCATTTTCACAATTTGGTTCTGGAATGAGCTCCTCGTTCTGTCTTCCATTCCCCTGCGGCACTCTTGTAGATCTTCCTTGTTCGGAGTCATAGTGTCTGATTTCTCTTCTTTGGGTCCCCCTGGTGTGGTTGGCTCCTGTCCCTCTTCCTGCTGTTGACTCCAGCAACATTCCAATTGGCCCCCTTGTGGGTCCGCTAACCCGTAGGACTTGGGCGGGGCGACCTTCACCTTAGCCCCAGGCATCTGTTGTGTTTTTCAGTGTCTTCTCTTCCTGGAGTGTGCTCTGTATTTGAAGACTGTTGGGGCTTCAGGCTTTATATCGGGTCCCACTTTTGTCCCTCACCTTCATCTGTCTTCATGTTTTCGGCACAACAGGGCCACAGGCCGTGTAGGAAGGGTCTCTCTGCAGCCAAGTTCCCCTTACTCGCTTTCTTAGGCTCTCTTCCCCGGTAGTCCTGGGGCCCCTGCAGCCCAGTGTTAGTCAGTTCAGTTGTCTGTTTTGTGGGGGTTGTTTGGTAGAAAGACTGTCCTCCGCATCCCCCAACAGGCCAGTGTCCATTTCCCTGGGTCTGTACTCTTCTCCCCCAATCCTCCGTGGCTCCACACCTTTCCTCTTTCCCTGAGGGGGCAGGAGGCGGGTGGGATGACGCGTAACAGTTGAGGGGCGTCGTCGATGTGAGCCAGCTTATTGTGGCTTCCTTTGCCTGGCCTGTCACCCTCTACCAATTGCTCGTTCTCTTTGCTTCTAGCTTCAGGTTATTGCTCGAGTGGCTAGCTGTGGTTTATCCTCTTTCCCTGTTCTTTCACGTGGTATGCTGGTCCCACTCTTCGCCTATACGGGTGGCTGTCTCTTCCTCTGGGCCCCAGCCCGAGTTGACGCGCGTGCCGAGTGGCGGGAGGGACTGTTCCGGGGAGAGGGCTTCCCCGGGCCTCAATCTTTTGTTTCCCCCTCCCCTCACCACTGGGGGCCGTTCCGTGAGCCTCTCTTCCCCCTCATCTGTGTCCGTGTGCTATTACTTGCTGGAGGGGGCAGAGAGGGCTAGGCTCAAGTTGGGCAGGGGATCGCACCCGCTCCCCCACCACAGTCTTGCCCACTCACTGCTTCTATAGTTGGGGGCGGGGGGGGGAGGGCTGATACTTCTCGCTTCTTCACAGGGAGTTGCCATTAGGATCGCCAAACTCTACAGGTGCTCCGACCTCTCCTTTTTGTATCTGCTTGGGCCCCGAACCGCTCCTGGTCTTGTCTTGCTGTGCCCGGAGAAAAAACTGGATGCGACATATGGGCAGTTTATTCTAGTTGTCATCTGTCATGTCCCTAGGAGTCTGTCTTGATTCGAAACTGTCAATGACGAAACATGTTGCGCGTGTTAAGTCTTCTTGCACCTTTACTACCAAACTGCTCAAACAGATTAAGCCCCATCTGTCTGTTACCAACCTGTCGTCTATGGCCTGTGCCATGGTCAATTCAAAAATTGATTATTGTAATGGCTTAATGGCAGGCACATTAAAAGCCAATATAAAGACCTTGCAGGCTGCTCAAAATGGCACGGGTTGGAGCAGTGTGTGGTTTGTGCAGGACTAAACATGTCACTGAAGCTAGAAGGTGGTGCCTTGTGGCTGCCTGTCTAACATAGTATAGCGTATACAATTCTCTCTGTTGCACACAAATGTTGCACAGGCAATGCAACTGGTTATCTCTCTGGTCTGCTACATGACGCCCCATTGGGAAGATCTCTACGATCCAACAGTAACAACAAACTCTACTTTATTTGTTTTAAACTAAAAAACCTTTGGTGGAACAAGTTTTGATGTTTGTGCACCTGACCTTTGTAATTCCCTTCCTTCTGCTGTATGTGAAATGCCTTGTGCCCTCAGTTTTAAGGCTTTTGAAACCTACCTCTTCAGTTCTAACAACTAACATGTCAACTCCTTGTCTCCCTGGCCCTGCTCGACTGTGAGCATCTCCTTTCTCATGGTTATATAGTCGTCTGCCTTTTATGTTTACACTGAGGCCTATGGGCATGTTGTGAGTTCAAAGTAATAAATAATAATAAAAGTCCCATGGTGTGCTATTTGATTTGGGTCTTTCTTTCACTTTGTGGAAATCTTCATTATGTATGTGTGGACCATATTATTATAGTTGTTTGATCCCCCTCAAAATAGGCTTGGCTAACCTTTTTCACCGTGTACTATAATACAAAGAGGACATTTCATGTGCCTCGAGATTCGCTATTGCAGTGGTCAAAATGTCAAGTTCTGAGCTACTAATAGGGCATTAAGTCATTCGCCCCCTCAATTTACAATTTCGTATTCACCAAGAGTCCATTATTACCATCCACTGGCTAGTGGCAAGTGCACATTTTTTAGGCCTAGCCTATTCTTGAGTGTTAGCACAGCTTTTTCTCTATTATTCGGTGTACAAGGATTTGCTGGTACACTCCCTAATCCAATATGCCCTCTGGCAGGAAGCTAATGTGATCAGTGCTTGGATATCCTAGTGTTAGGGAGAATTCTCCCTCTAGGGCTAATTTCCCTCACTTAGTGAGTCAGCAGCTTTGCTGGACTTCTGGGGTTTATTTTTTCCACCTGGTAAGAGTGTACATCTTTTTCCACTCTTACATGTGTTTTGGCCTATGTGTTTTTACTCATTGTGTGATCTTGGACACTGGAGCACACCACTCCAGGTGCTCCTGTTCTTGTACGGGTTACACAGCACCTTTAGTGTAGTAACCCAGGGTTGTCTTTTAGACTTCCCTCTGACTCCATTTCGCTGGGGCTGACTACTGTCCCCCAGAGAAAGGTAAAGTTGCCATTTACTTCACATAGTCATTTTTACCACAGACCCAGTACAGCCCATCTTACATGGAGTACTGGAAAGGGCTAATCTGTACCCCTTTTCTGTCTGTACCTCCCTGAGCATTGTTTTGCTCTTTTAACATCTAGACTTAGCTGGTGGCAGTGGTATCTACCCTAACTTTTCTACCGCGATTATATTAGATAAACGTGGTACTGTTCTTGGCTATTATATTAGCCTCGAACATAAACCCGCTTGACCATATTGTCTTTCTTTTGGCTCCGGTTGGGTTTAGTCACCATTTCTTTTTGTTAAAGTCCTTCTTGTGTTTTACTTAGTGCGGCAAACTAGGTTCACCTTCTTTGTTCACCGTCTTTTGGTGTCTAGGTGGGCTGAATGTGAGGGAGGGGTGTAGTCACCCCCTGCACAGGGTATCCTAGGAAACCCAAGTCGCACTTTGCCATGATTGGCAGAGTTGGCTCTCCCAGCTGGACAACCCCCCTGCTGCGTGATTGACAGCCAGGCTGTGTGAATGGGGGTTTGCGCATAAAAGGCAGGTCTCTTGGGCTAGAAGTCAGTCGCCTCTGGAACTACAAGGAACCGAAGAGAAGCAGAGAGAACGACAGCTGCTGCAACTACCTCGTCCCGGTGAAGCCCTGCTGCAGTCCTGAGCTATCTACCCTTCGAAGTCTAAGAGAAGACCCAGTCCGGAGTCTTCTTCCCTTGAGCCTAGTGGGGATAACCAGCTCACCACCTTCAGCCAGAGATCTCAGCCGTGGTCGAAATCGCTGCACACTGCTGTAGTGGTCCGGACAGCCACCTGCTGAGCCTCTCCTGTTTTTAAGGAGCACACCTTTTCGTTGTCACTGTTGCCGGCTTCATCTTTGTGTGGTGCAGACCCCCTTCAGACATCCTCCTTCACAACGAAGCTCCAGGAATCGTGGGTCTGCGGGAAACCAACAGGAACAACTACCCAGGCTCCAGCTGCATCGTGGAAATAAGGTACTGTGTTCTACGCGAGGAAACTGGGTGAACCCCTTTTCTTCATCTCCAAGGCTCGTCCTTGTCTTCCCTCCTTATAACTTTTGCTTCCGAACATTGACAATATTCAAGTACTCTTGGGCTATACGTAATCGTGAACTGTTTAACTGTCTGACCTTCGGCACAGGCCTCCGGGGTCCTCTGAACCTGGCTCTGACCCTTTTGACTTTTGAACTCCTGTTTCTGAGTGTTTCTCGATACTGTCTGCCTAACCTAAATATTGCCTGTGATTTTTGCCTCCAACTCCCTCTGGGTATCTCAGGTGCTAAGTTTGTTTTTACCCCGTTAGCATTTCATGTTACGGATACGCGTTTATTTAGTAGACCGAACTGTCAAAAAGCGATCGCAACCGTATCCGCGGTATCGTGTTTTGTTCATAACACTGTTTCATTCAAACACAGGGTACTTACCTTGAGACTTACTGTACAAAGTGAATTGGTTAGTTGTAGTATATTTAACATGTGGTTTGTTAAAGTTTAATAGAGGTGTTGTGTTTATAACTGATGGTTGAAAAATAAATATACTTATATTTTTCTACCTGAAACCTTGAGTCAATGTTTGCTTGAGTCACAGTAATTGTGGTCCCTTTGTGTAATCTCTGCTACTGCTCATATACTCTTGAGATAAGCCTGGCTGCTCTGCTACTGCTACCACTATAACTTAGTAGTACAGGCTTGTACCAAAGGTAAATCTTGTATTGCCACCTGTAGTCTTAATTGTGTGTAGTGGTCCCTAAGGGCACTGCACGGGATTCTGCCTAACACTGGTGGCAGCGGTGGGATTTGGAAGTAGAGTGATTGCACTTAGAGTGCTGCTATTGCTTGGATTCAACTAACCACAAGGCTAACACCACTAAATCTATTTAACTGAGAAATCATGTCAAATATGGAAAACTACACTGAAGAGTCTTTTACTCTATACTGCTGAGGTTCTTAGAACCATGTGTAGAGATAGGAATCTATCTGGTAAAGGAAAAAAGTCTGAACTGTTTGCAAAGTTAATGGGAAAAAGTCTGGAGAGTGGGTCAGAAGGGCCTACCACTCCAGCCAAAGTGGATTTTGATGTTTCTGATTCTGAGAGTGTTAATTTAGAAGAAGTAGATGAGTCCTTGCTAGGAAACCCTACAACTCCTTTGCCTGCTCAGAATGCACAACCTCTGTCCACAGGGACCCCCACAGGTCCTACGTTTACTCCTGAATTTATTGCACTTGAGAAAATTAGACTTGAATTAAAAGTGAAACGTATTGATGCACAAACTGCCATGAAACATCAAGAGTTAAGGCTCAGAGAAATGGAGCTGAATCATGAACTAGAAATGAATAAACTGTCTCTAGAAAATGCTTCTCTCCCAGAGTCTTCTAGGTCTTCCAGCCCTAAGAGATCCTGTATGCCAAAGGAAATGATTGGTATGTATGAGACCCCTTCCTAGTATCTTAAGAGGTTTAGAACCCTCAAAAAGCATGATGGTACCCCTTGGGCTACCTGGGTGTGTGACTATTTGAAAAACCTACATGGTTGGGTTAAGGGTTACAAAGTAAACAGTTATGAAGGTTTGAGGAATCTTGTAATGTTGGAGTCTATTTTTGATGCCGTTCTCCTGAACTTAGGCAGCACTTGGCTGATTCAAAGGAGATAGATCCTAAGAAGTTAGCTAAGGCTGCTGACTTGTATGTTGCCAACAGGGCTACTCACAAGGATTCTGGGGCAACTCAGAAGAAGGAAGAGGGAAAGCAGTCCAAGAAAGACAACAAGGAGAATTCCAATAATTCCAATCCAAAAGAGGGCCACAAACATAACCAGGGTAAGCCACAAGGTAAACCGAATCAGGCTAGTGTACCACCTGGTTCCACACCAGATGGAGGTCAGAGCAAGCCCCCATTCCAGAGAGCATTTGGGAAATGCTTTGTTTGTGGATTGCCTGGCCATGTGAAAGGAGATCCCAAGTGTAAGGGTAAACCTTCAGGGATCAACACTGTCTCCTTAGCCTTGTCCTAGGTGGATGAAGTACATATGACAAGTGGAAACTTTCAGCTACTAGCTGATGAGCCCATGAGCGTCTCAGCTAGTGTTTCTTTAGTGTCCTTGGGTCTTTGTGAACAACAGAACTTAGATGTCTATAACTCAATCCCAGATAATACTAAAGAGTATTACAAAGATAGTGTTCTTGAGAATGGTCAGGAGACCCCTGCCATCAGAGACACTGGGGCCAGCATAACTGTGGTTGATGAATGTTTTTTCAAGGTGTAGGATGTTGCTAAGGCACCCAAACACCTAAGTAAGTTAGCTGGAGG
Organism: Ambystoma mexicanum; assembly: GCF_040938575.1. Classification (NCBI taxonomy): domain Eukaryota; kingdom Metazoa; phylum Chordata; class Amphibia; order Caudata; family Ambystomatidae; genus Ambystoma; species Ambystoma mexicanum. Next base: position 747,296,404 of record NC_090928.1, read on the forward strand.
TCCTGTGCAAATGGTTCCCCAGTTACCAGCTCTCATCCAGTGTAATGACATGACTGTCGGAATACCTGTAAGTGTGCAAAATAATGTACCTGGGAGGGTCTTGTTGGGTAATGACCTTAAAATTCTTGGAGTTATGTCTAGTACCCCTAGGCCCCCCAGCAGAAGGCAGCAGGAGCTCACAAGGTCTGCAAGGGAGAGAACCTTAAGAGGCTCTCCTGGGGACATGATGGAGGAAGCTATCACCCAAAGGCCACAGGACTTGCTTGCTGCCATTGGAGGGTAAGAAACGACCAAAGGGAAACCTACGTCTGCCAGCAAGAATCCAGCAAGCACTCCTGTGCCCAGAAGGACATTTCCGAGACTGTCCAAAGTCACACCTGTGACTCCCACACCAGCTGAGGCGGAGTGTGAGGTTCAACCCTGTATGGTCAAACTAGATACTGAGGAATCCGATCTAGAAGAGGATCTTACCTTGGTAGGAGATCTTGACCCTGTTGACCATCCTGAGCTGCAGTCTTTACTGGCAAGAGAGTGTCCTACCTTGGAAGGTCTTCGCCAACAGGCCACTTCTCAGCTCAATGGGACCGAGCCTGGGAAGTATAGGTTGCACTGGGAAGATGGCCTCTTCTACAGTGAACCAACTGAGTCAACCCCTGGAGACTACAAAAGTCTTGTAGTACCTCTAGTGAACCGACTCCAGTTTCTGCAGTTAGCCCATGAAGTACCTTTGGCTGGTCACTTAAGTTTTAAGAAGACCCAAGAAAGGCTATCTCTGCACTTCTACTTGCGTAAGATGGGTACAGAAGTAGACAAATTCTGCAGAAGCTGCCACACTTGCCAAACCTCTGGCAAGAGTGGGTCCAAGAATGTGACACCCTTAGTGCCTCTCCCAGTGGTGGGAATTCCTTTTGATAGGGTGGGGATTGACATTGTGGGCCCTCTTGACCCTCCCACATCTTCAGGCAACAGGTTTATCCTGGTTGTAGTGGACCATGCCACTAGATTTCCTGAAGCCATACCTATGAGGACTGTTACGGCTTCGGCTGTGGCTAAGCCCTACCTGGTATTTTTACCAGAGTAGGTTTTCCTAAGGAGGTGATATCTGACAGGGGATCAAATTGTATGTCCCACTACATGCAAACCATGTGGAAAACCTGTGGAGTTAACTAAAAGTTCTCAACTGCCTACCACCCTCAAACCAATGGGCTGGTAGAGAGGTTTAACAGAACTATGAAGAGCATGATAGGTGCTTTAGAAGAACCCCTTAGAAGAAAGTGGGACCTTCTACTGCCATGCCTTCTCTTTGCTTATAGAGAAGTCCCTCAGGAGGGAGTAGGATTTAGTCCCTTCGAACTTCTCTATGGTCATCCAGTCAGAGGTCCATTGGCCCTGTTAAGGAGGGGTTGGAGAGTGCTCCTTCCCCCAAGCCAGTCAGAGTGACTGACTATGTGATAGGTCTCCGGAGGAGAATGTCACACATGATGGCCGAAGCAAGTGATAACTTGAGGGCTGGTCAAGCTCTGGTCAAGCATTGGCATGGCCAGAAGGCTAACATGGTTGAGTTCACTCAAGACCAGCTTGTTCTTGTTATGGTCCCCACAAGGCAGAGGGCCTTGCAGGACAAATTGATAAGACCCTTCAAGGTTGTGGGTATACTTGGGGAGGTGAACTATCTGGTGGACTTGGGTAACCCTAAGGAGGCTCCCAGAGTTTTACAATACACCACACACCCTAATATCTCATTTTGCACCCAGGCAAAACCCCATAAAGCTGTGGGGCAGCGTGAAGAAGGCCCAAAAGAACCCCTGCTCTGACAGGCTGCCAAGTAGCAGGCTAAACGGTCCGACCGGCATGGGGCCTAGCGCAAAGCCAACACAAAGCTAGAACCGCAGCAGGGGAGCAAGGGGATCGAGCAGAAGCTCATCATAGCCCAATTAAAGGATCTGCGCAGAGCTCGCCACCAAGTAGTAGGTGCCACCCGTCTTATGGAGGGGAAATATCCCACCTCAGTAGCGAAAGGAGCCAGAAACCCCCAAGACTCCAGTCTTCCCAAGCTGTGGGGTCATGACAGTGTCCCCCCGACACGGAGAAGCAGACTACAAACAGCCAGAAAAAGGGAGCCCCCCTACCCTCAAACGCAGGAATTTGGGGACAAGGTGGTCACCACAATGCTCCTCAAGCAGTTTTTCACGGACTTCGGCCACAAAATAAGGGACATGGTCCAAAATCAGATGGAAAAGACGAGGGAGGACATAGCGGTGGACATAAACGAAAGAGCGATCTAAGCTCTGGCCGACGATGCAAGGAAGATCGACTTACTCGTGGAGCAATTAGCTGCAGCAACCCAGAAACTCGAACTCCAAGCGGAAGACCAGGAGAACAGGTCCAGAAAATCAAACGTACGGATGAAAGCCCTACCGGAAGAGGTTTCAGAGAAGGAACTGAAAGGAGCCGTTTCTAGCATCTTCACAGACCTCCTGGACCCAGACAGCCAAGAAGTCGTCCGTATCGATAGGGTGCATAGAGTTGGACCACAATGAACGGGAACCTGGAGCCAGACCGAGGGACGTGATGGTGGCGCTCCACGACTACTCTACTAAGGAGAGGATCTTGCAGGCATCAAGGGACGCAAGCCAAATATCATAAAATGGGGCTGCCATTCTGCTATTTCAAGACCTAGCTCAGATAACACTGATGGGGCTGGATGGCACCGATCCTAGAGGGACAAGGACATAAAATATAGATGGACTTTCCCATTTGGACTGGTGTTCGACAGGCAAGGCAAGCAGACAAGGATAGGATCCTTCGAGGAAGGAGCAAGATTGTTGGGCATTGAAGAAGCGGAAAGTAACTCGAGGGAGCAAACGAGTAAGGGCCAGGAGTGGCCCAGGAGCTGGGAATGGTTGTCGGCCAAAGGCAAGAAAGGCAGAAATGGGAGTCTACATCCACAATTAAAAGGCCAGACGTCCTGAAAAGGCAGATGAAGGATGACTCAACTTTGCAAGAATTGAATTGGAGCAGGTGGGGAGATCCAAAATCAAAGAGGTCAAGGGGGCAACCAATGGAAAGGGGAAGCATGGGGAGGGCATTGTCTGAAAGAGTATAGTACGGTCTCAGTGTGGGAGAGAGGGGGAAACATCTTGGAAGGAGTATGGGAATACCTGGTTAGAGCATTAGCTGGGGTCAGGAAGGGGCTCAATTCTCGAGGGAGAGGTCGGTTGAGCACCCCTAGCGAAAGGGGAGTATGGGGGGGCCGCAGGGTTCGACATTTGGATGAGGGCGGCCACAAGCAAAGCACGGGACAGACAGCCAGAGGGATGATGGAGAAAGGCAGACGGCTCAAGATTATCTCCATGAATATAAATGGCATCAACACCCCAGAGAAACGGGCGAACTGGACAGCTATCTAAACTGAGAAAAGAAAGGATAGTTTGACCCTCCAAGAGACACATGTCCAAGTTTGGGACAGGGTGCGACCTAAGGGTTTTCCAGAGGGTATGCCAGGGTAACGAGAGGAACAAAAAAGGAGGAGTGCTGATAGCCCTTACAAACTACTTAGACTTAGACTTAGTAATAGAAGGGATGCAGAAGGACTCTCTGGGGATGCTCGTAGCACTGAACCTCAAGGCTCACGGCGAAGGATATACGATCGCTGCGGTATACTACCCCAACCAGGGCCAGAATCAATATCTCCATGTAACCTTGAACAGACTAGAGAAATGTGTAAAGGGTCCAGTAATACTCACGGGGGATTTTAATATAGCGTGGGGATTCAGGGAAAGACAGAAGCAAGAGGACGCTAGGAACACAGGGTGTCCCTTCAAAGGAATTGGTGGCAAAGATGGACAGGCTGGGGCGGGTGATAGGAGATAGGGGAGAGAGAAGAGAGTGAGAGTCAGAGTGAGACTCTCACTGAGAGTGAGACTGCCCAACATCACGTTCACTGCTGGGCCGGGTCACGACCATGCACCCATCACACTGCAGATCAGGAGGAAGGGGGGGGGGGACCACTGACAATGTGGGCATGAAGGTACTCAGGGCATCTACTGAAAGATCAATCGCCGTGGGAAGAAACCGAGACAGGCATAGAATACTACTTTGGGGACAATAAGAAAGGGGACATCTCACTCCAGATTAGGTGGGATGCATTCAATGCAATCATTGGGGGGGAATCATACCGATGAAAGCAAGGAGAGACATGGAGATACGGTGCATAGAACAGGATCTCGAGGAGAGGTTGAAGCAGATGATGTCTCCATTGGGGGAGCGAGCAAGTGGAGCCGTTGGGAGGGAATATAGAGTGGTGCGAGGACAGTTGGAGATGATTCAAGTGCAAACGGTGGCGCTGTTAAGGCGAATAGGGTGAATAGGCTACTGGCGAGGATGTTAAAAGGGAGGAACAAGCCAAGACCATCTTGTTAATCTGGATAGAGGGAGGGGGGACGAGCAGATACGGAAGACATCACAAAGGAATTTGGGAAGTTCTACTCAAATTTTTACACCTCCGAGGTAGCCTGGAGGGAGGAGCAGGAAGAGGCCTGCTTGCACAAATCTCCTGTCAGGAGAGGAAGAAACTAGATCAGGAGATAACTGGAAACGAGGCGAGGAAAGCTATCCTATCCTTGCCTGTTAATGAGTCCCCGGTCCCGGGCGGTTTTACTACAAAATTTTACAAGGCCTTTAAGGAATCGTTAATCCTGCACATGGCAACCCTCTATAATGAAATAGGAAGGACTGAAACATCACACCGTCAACGGAGGAATTAAAGGTGGTTTCACTACCTAAACAGGGTAAAGATCTCCTGCTATGTGCCTCCTTCAGGCCTATAGCTTTGATTAACGTAGATACCAAGATCTACACCACAATCTTGGCGAATCGCCTAGAAAATATTCTACCTCAGTTGAGATCGCCAGACCAATCGGGCTTCATAAAGGGAAGGCAAATGAGCAGCAACACCAGGAGGGTAGCCCACCTCATAGAGAAAGCCAACAAAAGGGATGCACTCACCTTGCTGATTGCCCTGGACGCTGAAAAGGCCTTTGACGGGGTCGAATGGCCATTCCTGTTCCTCACGATGAGAAAGAAGGGGTTCAGGGGGAGGTTCATGTACAAAATTAAGGCCAACTATAAAAACCTGTCCATGCGCTTGGCTATCAATGGCCAGCTGTCCCCCGCAATAAAGGTCCAATGCCCCCTTTCGCCTCTCCTTTGAGCTCCACCTTGAGCCGTTATTAGAAACATTTAGAACAAATAACGGATTAAGGGAATACCTTTTGAGGGCACAGAGCATAAAATAGCTGCCTTCGCAGACATGCTTCTAACCATACAGGACCCAGGAATGTCCCTCAGAGTTGTAGAAGAGTTGCAGGAATCTTGGGTGATGGCAGGCCTGAAAATGAACACCCAAAAGTCGGAAATCTAAATCTGCAGTGTGTCGCTAGAGATCAGAAAGGAGTGTCCATACAGATGGGTTAAAAAGGGTTTAAAATGCTTTGGGGTCTACCTCACCAAATCTCTGGACACAATGGCGGGAGCCAGTTACCCACCACTCTTGGAGAGCATCAAAAACAAATGAGTGGACCTGGGCCCGCTTAACATCAAATGGCTGGGTAGAATCAATGTGCTGAAGGTGGCGGCGTTACCCCCGGCTCATATATTACTTCATGACTCTCCCAATACCGGTCCCCAGGCCCTTCTTTCACGCCCTACAAATGCATACAGGGAGGTTTGTGTGGAATCAAAAGAAGCCGAGGCATGTTATGAGGATGCCCCGAAACTGAGGGGGAAATGGGCCAACCTGATTGGCAGCTCAGAGTCTTGAGGGACTGGCTGAGGAACGATCTGGGAAAGCTTTGGAGGGCGATGGACGAGGCAGTGGTGGGGGGAAAATTGGAGGAGGTCCTATGGAAACCTAAGATAGACAGACCGATTAGTATGTTTCAAGTGTTATAGTGGCGGGAGTGGGGGGAAGCTCGATTCACAACGTATCCGTCCCCATGTACCCCAATATTTGACAATCCACAGTTTACACCACGGATGGGGACAAAAGATTTCACGCCTGGCAGGAGAGAGGGTGCCACAAACTTAAGGATATGTTTGAAGCGGCTGAAATCAAAACCTTTAGCCAATGTAAAGAAGACTTCGGGCTGGGAGAAAGAGAAAGAGAAAGGGAAAGGGAAAGGTACAGGTACACTCAAATATGACACTGGGTGATGCAGGCCACAGGGAGGGGTGGGCAGGGGAGGGACGGTTAGGACCCTGACCCAATTTGAACAGTACTTATCCACGGAAACAGGCAAGGCATAGTGGGGGCCATTTACTCGCAGGCTATACAGGGGGGGGTGGCAGGAACAAGAATGTATATGAACAAATGGAAGAGTCAACGGCCCAGGTAATCGAGGAGGCAGAGTGGCTTAGGGGACAGATCCCTAAACTGACTAGATCCATTCAAACACAGGAAATGTGGCTGAAACTGATGGTCCAGTGGTACCTTACTCCAATGAGGCTACACGAGAGCTATGAGTCGAGGTGTTGGAGGGACTTCGACTGGGAGGGGACATGGAGCCACATTTGGTGTGAATGCCCAAATTTTACGAAGTTCTGGGCAATAATTCATGAAGTGGCAGAGGGGGGTAAAAGTGAGGGGAAACAAAGGCCTGGTTCTGCTGGTAATGGGAGCCCACCTAGACGAGCTACCCACCAAAGCTGAACGGAAAGTCTATATGATAATGCTGGTGGCTGGGGCATGCACCCTGGCGCAGAAGTGGAAATCCAAGGATCCTCCTCAGGAGCAGGAGTAGGTCGGCAAGATGTGGAACTTTGTAGCACTCGAGTGGGTAAAATACTCGCTACAAGGCGACCACCAGGGGTTTCTCGCACACTGGTCGAAGGTTTTCGGTCACCTCCAACAGGGGTAAGAATGGTCTGGTGCCCGAGGAGAATGAGACTACTGAACCTAATCTAGGGAACTATGTCGACGCCGCAGAAGACACGCAGCTCGGGTCTTTTAAAGGTACAGGAGGAACTGGTCACCTCAACAGAAGCGAAAAGGATAGGAGGCCGGATGACGGCTGAACCGTCATCCGGCGGGAGCGGGAAGCGGGGGGAAAATGTTGTTAATTAATAAAAACATACACAAAAAATAACAGTCCTAGCAGGGCCTATACGAATGCACCTATTTCCTTACCTCGAAGTACAAATGGTATGACAAACAATGTTCTGCAAAAGAAAGTGTTCGAGAAATCATGTGTCAGGATATTCAAGCCATAGGCTTCCCTTCCCCATGTTTTTAGCACTGGACAAGGCGACACACGCTTAGCACAGTCTCTGGCTTCTCTAGCATGAGGGTGCAGTCCAAAACTTCAACATCATGGCCTTCTGTGCCAAAGTCTATTTGCCATTCAAAGTCTCTTATTTCAGAGGGCCTGATGCAATAAACAATAAAGTTCCTTTCCATTTTTATTTCACATACACACAATTTTCTCAGTTGATTTACTATTCACCTTGGATCCCCCTCCGCTGGACTCGGACCCACTTTTTAACCCAAAGTTCTCAGGATTTCCACGTATCCAATTTCTCGGGTGATTCACGGTTCACCCCGGATCCCCCCTCCATTGGGCTCATATCCGATCTAGCACAAAATCTTCAGTCTCCCTCTGCCTGGCTCAGACCAATCCATCTATTGTAACACAAACTAGTTTTACCACAAAGTTTTCAATTGATCTCCCGCTGCCGGGCTCAAACCAACTTTATCTACTTTGTCATCAACTTTCTTTACTGTATCAACATCGAAGAAATTAGATTGTGCACCTGATTTTGCTTGACCCTTTGCAGGACCACTTTGATTCACAATCCTTTGCTTTCTTTCACTTTTGCCTCCTCTCAGTTGGATACTTTACAGAGCCCTTCAAATGAGCACTCGTGCAGTGCCAGACCACTCTGCCAAACGTGTTTCAAACAAGGTTGGTTTCAGCGCTTGCCATACAATGTTGCCACTTTCAACCTTGCCTTCAACACAGACCGGTCCTGTATCTATATCCCCAATTCACCGGCTGTGTTGATTTCACTGACAATGGTTTGTTGTTGGAGCCAAGGACAGTACCATGGCTGCTGGCGATCCTCCCCGCCTTGACACAGGAGATCTTGGGTATCTCAGACACACAAAGGATTCTTCAGCTGGGTTTCTATTCTCAAGGTTTTATGAAAGTAACGGTTCCTTGTCGAAAAGGTCAAGGGAACATCCCTCCTTGCAATCTCCTTCTGTTTTGCTGTCTTTCTCCTCTTGTTAAACTGCCATCTTGGAACTGCTGTTTCCTCGTGTGCTTTGCCTCCCTCAGAGTGTGCTCTTGTGCTCCGCCTTTTATCCGTGTGGGAAAGTGTAATGGAAGTCAGGTGTGTGAGATAGTCAGTAATTACCTGACCTTGCCTGACTATTGTATTGGGACACATCCGGTATTCGACATGGGTGTTTGTCTGTTTTCTCTGATAGCGGGCTCAACTGGGGAAATTGTGTTCTAAAAGGGTGGTGGTTGTGTTCCTAAGTTTCCTACCTGATAGGATGGGGTAAAGGTGTTACAGAGGAGGGTTGTTGAGACTGATTTCTGAACTCTGACCTTTTGGGCAGAGGTTCAGAAGACTAGCCTTGTTGCTTGGAGCAGGGTAACCATCTGGAAAAGCCAGACCAATCAAGGTAGCATTGCCCGCGTTCAAGACTAGGTCTCGGGATGGGTGAGGGTGATTGAAAGCCCACAATGAGCACACACAGTCAAGGACACTACAAATTACTCTCTCAGGTGTATATAGAAAATACATAGACATTTATTTAAAAGCCTTTTAATTCCAACACTAGCAAATCAGCAGTAATACTTAAACCAATACAACCCTACTATGAAACATATATACAGTTACAATGGCCTAAAGGAATAGCACACAGTAAGGGTCCACAAGGTGTAAGGGAAGGAGGCATACAGTGCAAATATACTTTAGGAAGTCCTAAACTTATCAAACCCTAACTAACAGGCAGTCCAATCCCTAAGAAGAGTGGGGCCTAGTGCTCAAAGTTTCTTTCAGTGTAGACACGCAATCGTGCGGTATAGCGAAAACGGGGTCTCATGCAGGGGCTGTAGCGACTCAGGAAAGTGGGTGAGACAGTGAAGAATAAGTTCCCACTATTCGAGGAGGGTCTTGCCAAGAGGGCAGAAAAGGTTCCAAGAGTTGGGAATAGGACGGTAGCACAGGCTACCTCGACAAAGGAAGTGTGGCCCTCAGGGTACACTTGTGCGTAAAAATGGATGAATGTGCAAGGGGCCACAGGTAAGAGTTTTGAGTACTCACCGACCCAAGGTGCATTACGGGCCAAACTTCGGCAGGCAAGTCCACTTCAGTTGCGGGCTCAAATGCTGTAATTGTGTGGTTTTGCAGCTTTCAGCGGCTGAGTTCCAGGGATGATTCTGTGGTGGGACAGTGGTGATTTCTCCTCTCCTGGTGAAAAGATCAACTCTATTTCACTGCAGCACGTCTCAGGGGGCACAGCAGCATCGCACCCTCGAAGTTCGTCACTGCGGCTGGGCGACATGGTGACCGTGTGCGCTCGGTTCAGGCGTACTCTCCTAATTCTAGGCCTAGGGGGCCTAGGTGTATGACTTTCGGCGGAAGAGTTCCTTATACCCACTGCTTGCGATCGAAGTGTCAAGTGTCAACTTGAGACATCACCGGTTCCAGGACAAAGGTCCCATGCAAGCTAGTCAGTTCGCTGGTTGGCCCAGGAACACTTCTGGGAAGACTTGCTTTCAGGTTAAGTTGGAGGTGGCATGAATAGTTGGTCCCATTATTGAAATGGGTCGAAACGCCTTGGCAGACCTTCTATGTTCGATCAGAAACAGGTGAGTCCTGCGGGACAACAGCAGACTCAGGGTGCCAAACCTTCCAGCGGGTCACCAGCGTTTCCTCGACTGGGTTTTGCTTCATGATGCTTGTATCCTATCCTAGGTTTGTTGTGAACTCAAGAGATTGACCTTGTATGGGTGTTTGGAGTCTTCTCTTATCCAGAATCCCCTGCGCCAAAATGAAGAGGACCCAATAGGAGACCTGCTCACATTCAGCCATGCCAGATCTGGACCAGTCATGGACGACGGTGGTCCCAGTCATTCCCAGCACACCAGACTCTCTGGCACCAGGATGTGTATTGGAACTAGACAGTCCAGCCCATATCCTGGAGGCCACAAGGCATGCAGAATCCCATGAAAACATTCAGTTTGCGCGGCGGTCTGCATGACCAAATAAGGGTTTTCTTAGGTCTGGGGAAGGCAAAGAGACACGATGGCCAAAGGACAGGACAAAGGACCTCATGGAACAGCCATTTTGGGGCCGAGGCACTGTCCAGGTGCATATGCGGTAAATGCGAAATGGACCAGAAGAATGGGTTAAAAAGATATACAAAATAACAGCTGCCACCAGCTCTGTCCAAGGCACATTTGACCGCCACCGAAAAATCCTTTGAGGGTGTCTAGGGCCTTAAGAAATGAAAGGAAAACCCAGCACACTGTACTGTAAGGTATTTTGTGCACTGGTAACATGTTGCAGAAAACATGCAACAAAGTGAAAGCTAAGGGAAACAAAGTCTCCCAGTACTGACTGTCTTTAAGGGCATGTCAGTTTCCCCATAATAAAGTGAGTGAAAACCCGCAGAGTGCAGCAGAAAGCTGTGCTCAACTGGCAAAAGTCACGCTAGGATGGTCAGACAACAGCAAAAAGGTGGGGGTGGGGGGGCGTATTCACATCTGGAGGGAAAATTACACTTAAATGGAAATCTTTCTTAACTAGGGGATATTGCATCTCACCATCTGGTGTCCCACTACCTGAAGACCCCGCACCCTCCCTCACTGGTCCACCCCCAGGAACTGGATCCACAAGCGATGGCCATGTTCTGGCCACCTTGATGACAGATCCCCGGGGACTAGTGGGTGAGACAACTTATGGTTTCTCACTTCTCACAGTTGCTTGATGCCGTGTCAGTTGTAAAATGTGCATCTGCTTCTTACACCTCTAATGTCTGCTTACTTTTGCAAGATCAAGTGGTTGACTCTGGTTGTTTAACTAACCCAATTTTATTAGTAGCATGGACCTCTTACGTACCCAACCCTATGTTCCTAGGAGACAAACCTCTGCATCTCAAAACCAGGGGAAACCTCTATTCTGTGCCACTAAAGATAGTGGAGATGGAAAGGAAGAAGCCAGTTTTTTTATTGGCTGGAGACCAGTAGTCGAGGGTGGTAAACGTGGTTTAAAAAGTATTACAAGTCAATAGCAGACCCTGCCATAATCTATGGAGCGGAAGCTATGCCAGCTATACCTGCTGAACTATGGATAAAGTTGGGAGGCCTATTGTGGAGGAAAGTGCTGTACTTCCCTTAATCTACTCCAATGGCATCCATAAGGAAAGAACTCAGCCTGGTCTCGCTTAAAGGGTCAGTAGAGCTGAACGGCTTAATGCTTTAGAAAAGTACAATCCCACGACAAAAAATATACGAGATCATACATGATGAAATGATTAACTGAAGACGTGGAAAAAATCCAACCTCGTCTTATCAGAAATTGGAAGCTCGGAAGAAGAACTTAAATCAAATCCGGAGAAAACTAAGTCCAGGTTGAAAGATTGGGATTGGATTAGAACTTTAGAAGAGGCAGCAAAGAACAAACTTGCGTCACACCTGCCTCCAAACACTCAAAAATTAAACAACCCGATCGCATACCTAGCAAAATTTCCAAACAAAAATCAAGATCTGTATTTCTGAGAGCAAGATTGAACCTGTTGAAGATGAAGGAAGTCTTAAGAATAAGAGGAAGCATCAGAGAGAACTCTGGTTGTTTCTGTCAGCAAGAAGACAAAACAGAAACTTTAAGACACGTGTTATCTTGCCCAGGGACAAGATCTAAAAGACAGATCCGCACGTGCCATTGTTTTAAAAACGCAAGTACACTGGACGAAGAGTACTGGTGGAACCATGTGATCAGTGGGTCCTTGATTAAAATAACCATGGCGGTAGGTCAATTTTTGCAGAACATCGGTTTGGACCAAGAAGACGCCACCACAGTAGAGGAGGGAGAATCTAGGGCATTCAAAGAAACCGTGCTATCATGAAGCAAGAAGAAGACCGAGCACAATAAAGAAGACATTAAGAAACAAAGGATGTCCTTTCTTGTAAAAAATTGTATGAAAACCATTAAATCAAATATTTAAAAAAAAAAGTGTTAACTGTTGAGGAACATGATCAAGTATATAACCACAATACATTATTCACTAGCTAGGGAGACTGATCTTAGTTGTGGGGAGAAGAGAATAAAAGCACATCTAAGTAATGTAACGTATTCATGTACCTGTAACCCAAGATTTATTTTCTGCAAGCGCCCAGTTGCTTAACGGCCAGGGGTGCTCTATAAATAAATAAACAATACAATACTATAAGCTAGAGATCTTGTCATTTCCCATTTTCGGCAGGCAATTTGTCTCTTCGTGCATCCGGTTGGGTAAATCGACTTAATATATATTAAAGAGCTTGGGTCTGAGACACAACCTTGCTTAACCCCCCTTTCTATTGCTATCACAGCCGATAGTGAGCCCTCTCCTTTTAGGCACACCTCAGCCTTAGTGTCGCTATCTAGAGCTCTCAAAATCTCCAAAAGATTTTCAGGGCAGTCAATTTTTCCCAGTTTTTCCCATAATAGGGTCTTATTTACTCGATCAAACCGCTGTCCTGAAGTCAATGAAGGTTACATACAGTGAGTGCGCATTCTTGTAACATGCCCCGTTAAACATTCTTCTGATTCCCTATATCGAGGAGATACTTTTAGCTCCTTCATATCAACTCTTGATTTTGTACTCTTGTAGGTCTTGGAGCAAAATGGGACCAGAAGATTAGTGTTTCTTAAGCGTATCTAGAGTAACTTTGAGTCTGTGGTGTGGCAATCAGTAAATCGATGCAAGGTGTGGATGGATGAGGGAGAGGCAGTAGCTCTTCCTCAAAAAGATGTTGCAGAGTATTTAATTGGAACTTCCCCTTTTCGTTCTCCTTCCCTGTCGTAAGGCAAACAACTTTACAACAAGCAGTCGTGAATTGACTTTGTTTTGATTAATTAGCAGGGAGTTACCATGTGGCTCCAGCAATGCATTCTTAAAAGTAGGCCCAGAGGAGAGTAGTAGGAAGAGGTGGAGTCACGGAAAGCAGAAGATCCCATCCCGAAAAGTGCTGCTTCTTTCAAAAGGGATGGGAAAGGAGTATGATGGGCTATGTGTACCCAAGTCACCAATGCCTTGCAAATACGGCCCCCTTAGCTTTTAATGTAAAGCTTCTGAAATAGCATAATATTAATATCAATGACGCAATGGCTGCCAGTGTTTTATTTGTTTAGGGCCCTGTGAAAGTGTGGGTGATTTGAGTGTTACTTGGGTGAGTGTTTTGTATATTTTCTCCCTGGATTTCTTAAGGATACCTGTACCTTGTGGCAAATGTTGAGATGCCCTCTTTAATGAGAAAAACCCCTAGATGATATGAACCAAAAAATTGGCCACAATAAAGTTTAATGCCTGGAACTACAACCTCTCAAGGGGCGGACAGGAGGAAAAGGGAGTAATTGCATGAGGCACACTCTTGGCTGGGTGCACACAGCCCCACCTGTGTGCCACAATCCTAGCAGCTCAGTTTGGTGGTTATACCTTCTGACATACAAACGCTCTGCAGGTTGTAGAGGTTTGGTGCCATCTGAAGCCTCGTGTTAATGAGGTAGACTGACCACCCTCTGTAAATTTGCACGGGAGCACTAATGATTTAATTTACTGCTGATGGATTCTGTGCTCTTGGAAAATCCTGCAATGCTTTTGTTTTATTAGAGAAGACCTGCTTGCCCTCAGACCAGGGAGAAGCCTATATCTGGATACAATAGCAGTGCTTGGCAAGTGCCTAATACTTCCACACAGGCCAAAACTGTTGGATTTGCCAATTATTAACCGCACTTCATTGAAGGGCAGTCATAGTGCTTATAAATTGAGTTGCTTAAGACCTGGTTTAGAGCTTTTTTTTAATTACACCAGTATCGCGTTTACAGCTCCAATTAAGTCATTAACTCTCATAAGAATGCTTTGAAAAAACATTGCCAGGCACTTCGAGCGCAAAGTCTGATTGCAAGAGTTGAAAAAGCTATCTCAAAGAGATTCCAGGAAGATGTGGTTTGGGCGGGGACTGGTTGGAAGTGGGTGGGAATAGCCCTATGGATTAGCATCGCCATGGGAAGTCAATGGGTGAGTAAATTACCTAACCACACCTACAAGCTTTGTGTCCCTTATGTATGCCATTTTTCCTTAGATGTACTGTAATCCAATAGTTTGGGATTATAGAATGCGCTTTAGCACCACCTAATAGCTAAAACTAAAAATGTGGGTGCAAATGTTTTCCCCTTCCCACTGACACCGGGTTGCTTTAGCTAGACATGGGGATTGGAGGGGGGGGTGTATATCCTCAGCCGCCTGTGCTCATTCCAAATAGCTGTTACGTTTTTTTATTTTTATTTTTTATTTATTTACCGGATGCTTCCAGCTAGTGGGTAGGTTAGTGAGAGTTCTCTCTCAGAATAGGTTGTGTATGCTTGCTGTGGAAATATATATGTTGTAATTCACACTGCACCCATAATGCCTTAAAGAAACTTTGCTCTAATGGACTTTGCCACCTTCTCTTGTTCAACTGCATAGCGGAAACTGCAACTGTAACCAAGAAACGAAGGGTGGGCTGGGCTGTGCACACAAACCTGGCGGTTACGCTGGCTTCTATGAGAATCAGGACCTCTTTTCCCAGTGCGTGGCCTTCACGGTGCTTTGCTTTTTGGGCAGCACACCCGGGCAGCACCGATTGTAACCCATGCCCTTCTCATTAGCTCACTGTGATTAAATCCATTTTTATCATGAAGGTAACCAAGAAAAGTAAAACGTGCAGACATAGGTGCTTGTGACATGTTGAAAATGGTACAATTAACCAACTCTAATTGGACAATTGCACCGCCATCACATTTTTTTAACATGAATATTCACAGCCCTTTATTTATCCCGATCGATATGCCTATTTAAACCCAATAGTCATGAAGTAATACCAGGCACCACATACGAAGTTTTACTAATAGTTAATCTAGCAAGCACACAAAACAACGATTGCTTTCCAGTGTGGAAGTCCACAGTCGGATACGGCGGTATTCTGTGTGTAATGTCTTGTTAGGTGTCACCATGCCTGTAACCTCACCTAAAATATGAGCATACTAATTTCTGCATTAACACCCCATCGTAATATGGCACCGAGGACTCCAGATAAGTCATACAGACAGGGCCTTTTTTATTAACGCTTTAAAATCTTTTATATCCGACGGTTGTTATCTTTCTATGCGCACCAGTGGAAGGCAGAATGAAGTGCAAAGGGTAGGTGTCTTGCCAGGAACCCGAACGCATCTTTTAATTCTTCTCTGCATGGAAGACATTGCAGGCTGGGCCTAGAAACGCATTTTTCTCTGAGCTGTGTGCACTGAGCAAGTCTGAAACGTTAAGGAATAGTTTTTCTGTTCAATTTCTGCTGTGCTTTGTCTGTAGATGCTCGAGGTATTTTTCTAGCATGTTATCATTTTAGGAATAAACAGATGGAAATCTTGCTTACTTCCCCAATTGTATCCTTTTAACACATTGTTTTTTCATTCAAAGGCTTGAATTGCACTAAATAATTTTTGGTGTCCGGTGTTGCATACATTTATCATAAATCTGCATCTATGAAGTATATTCTGACAAATTAATGTGTAAGAACATTTTATACAAATGTAATACTGTGATGCTGGAAATGCATCAGAGGGACAGGGCCTCTGAATCCTTGTCCTTTTCTGCCTTTTATCGTGTGTTCTGTTATGTTTTCTGCCCAGGAGTCCATTTGGGACTCCTGGCAGTGCAGTTCTCTCTTTTGGTTTGGTGAACAGACCCATGGGATACCCTTATGGCACCCATGGGTAGGGGTACAACCCTGTGCCCCTAGTGTATGTTTTTGGGCACCTGTGGGTGGCCCACAGAGCAGGGTATGGGCTGGTGGCAGCTCCATGCTGAGTTAGACAGGTGCTCTGGGTGTCCTCCATTTTGGGATACCCAGGCCCTGCCATTGGGATCAGTTGATTCCTGATAGAAAACAAGATGGCCCCTGTGGCCTCTTGCTTTCTATTGCCTGTTGTCTTGTTTTTCCCAAAGTCCTGGGAAGCCCTGACTCTGTCCCTTCCCCCTGACTGGTTGTTGGGTGGAAGTTCCATATATGGTGTTGTTGTGAAGGCCCAGCTAGACTGACTGGAGCCTTCCCTTTGACTGTATGTTGTGGGTACCTCCTGTGGGTGGGACCTGGGTGAATGGAGTGTGTGACCAATATACACTTCTTGTTGTGGTTGTCTGGTTTCTGGCATGTGAGACAAAGACTGAGACAGCCCTGCCCGAAACTGGCCTGAATGCAGTGTGTAGTGTTGAATGGCTGGGTACTTGTCCCAATCCACATTCCTTGTTGTGAGTGTCTGAAAGGGAGGAGTGTGGCCTGAATGCACTGTGTGCCTGATTGGCTGACTGACTGCATGAATGCCCTTCTGTGTGATTGGCTGCTGTGTGTGTGCCAGCAGTGTGGATGAGAGACAGAATAGTATATCTGGGGACCTCTCACCACTGGAGATTGTTCAGGAACGTTCAGGAACGTTCAGAAGCATTCAGAAGCTGAGTCTCCACTCAAGAGTAACTGGATTTGCTGATCCTCGACGTCCAGCTGGAAGAAGAAGACTTGCTGTGGCATTTGCTTCGACGGAACTGAAGGTTGTCGAAATCGTCGAGGACTGACCCGAGAGAGGACCTGGCTAGGCGCCCTCTTCCCGTGCTCCGAGGGACCATCGAGCACCGCTGAATCTTCGCCGAAGCGCCCTGGAAGTCAGACCCTCGAAAGGCTGCCGACCCGAGACGGGACCGCCGAGGAGATCGAAGTGAAGCACCCGGACATCGACGCTGTCGAAGTCCATTGCCGTCGACCAGGGTTCGCAGGTTTGTGTAACCGCTGGAGGCCCGTCGAAGTTGTGTTGCCCAGCCGTGGGAACCACTTGACGCCGTGCCGCCGACGACCGGAGCCGTCCGCTCCTTGCCTAAGAACATTTGCCTTGAAGGACTCCCTCGTCCGCATCGTCGACCGCTTTGTCCCGCCGGAGAAAGTCGAGGACGACCAACGCGCCGAGGAGAATCCGCCGGTGGGTTTCCCGCCACCTCACGACCCCAAAGACTCGAGCGACTCGACGCCCCTGCTGGGCTTCCGTCTCTACAATCTTTGCGGTCCAGAACTATTGTCATCGAGGTGCCCCGCACACCTCCGCCTTGCAGGATGCCGACGCCCCGACGCCGACGAGCACCGCTCGGACGAAGCTGCCGCCTCTCTGACATCGTTCTACCTCGTTTGTCGACGGACGTTCGACGCCCCGTGCCTCCCGCTTGAAAGGGAAGGCATTCAAGAAGGGCCGTCGATTCCCCGTCGCCGAACCCCGAGGTCTTCGACGTTTCTCGACGCCTCTTCGACGATCCGTGACTCCCGCTTGAATGGGGGGTCATTCAAGAAGGATCTGTCGACGCCTCTTCGAAGAACTCGACTCCACCAGGTACATTGGGGGGGTAAAAACATTGCAGGAGAGAATAAGACTATTGAACCATATATGGACTGGGCTTGTGTTCTATCTCTTTATTTTACAGGTTGCCCAGGTGGGGGGATCTCCACACAGAACTGTGCCCAGTAGCTAGGGCCAGTATTCTGCCTATTGTTTCAACCATCTTTTATCTCTCCTCTCTCTATTGCTGGTTTCCTTCTTATTGATCTGTGTGCCATTTCTACAGTATTGTGAATGCACTTTAATGAGGTCTAATATTAGTGGTACCACTTTAGAATTGTAGATATTTACCATTATTGATTTTCCTGAGCACAAAGTGCGTTATTGTGATAAGTGTACATAACCCTTGAATATTAATTATATAAAGACTGTGTTTTCAGTAATACAGTGTGTGGACATTCCTTTGTGGGGGCTTGGGGATACACTGTACTTAAGAACCAGCCTGCATCACCTCCTGAGAAGCTAGGCCTTGATTGCTCGTCCATTGCTACCGTATTAGAGAATCTTGGCTGGGGTCCTCTGTGCCTCTCCTCTACCATATAGAGAGCAGAAGTACAGACCCCCCCACCGGTCTTTACAAATACAATTATACAAATGTAAAAAAAATGTAATTTAAAGCCAGACGTGTTTTCCTCAACTATTTTGGTTGTATTCTATTAATTTTCAAGTTTAGTTATGTTTTGGTTGCCTGACGCACACTTGTGCCTCTGCAACAGGGCGACGTCCTTTTTTTTTTTTTACTCAATAATGTAATTTACCAGTGACCCTGGGGTAGGTACTGCATCACCCGCAACACATTGGCAGAGCATACCAGGTGTGTGCCTTTTTTCCATGTGCATGGATTAATCACTTGGTATATGAAGCCGGGGATGTGAGATTCTGCTGTTGCACTCGGTTTACTCGCAATGGGGAAAAACACACACGCGCTTGCATTTCTTCTTAGTAGAGAAATGGATCCGCTTTTTTGCATTTTTAAACCACAGCCACTCCTCAGACCGAAAATTGCTCGGGGAAGAGTCCTACTACCTACCCCCACCCATCCCGAGGAGGTGTTCCCACCATGCACTCTTTTTTTTGCATTGCCTCCTTTTCCAGTGCCCCAGCTCTCCCAGAATACAGTGCCGCCGTGATTCTGGTGCGCACTTACTTCCCATGTCCGATCTGCCGTGCTGAAACTGGTAATTGCACAAGGGCAGCGAGCCCTCATCCTGTCAGTGTTATGCGTATTCTTGATTTGTTTACTCATTTCTTGTTTTGCTCATTTTGATCGTTTGACTTTTTTTTCTGTTAAACAGGCATGAAGTTCGCAGATCGCCAGTATCGGAGGTGCTGACTCTGATCTCCAAAACTCGCCCAATATCGGAGACCACACGCACGTGCTGCGTACTGTAAACCTTTTTTCGAACACTTAGGAATTCCCGCCCTCCCACGTTCCTTCCTCCGATCAAAGACCCGCCCGAACTTAGCCCTCTCACATAATGAGGCAGGCAGTCCCCAATAGTTAACGTGACCTCTCACCCTTAAGCTCTGGGTTGTGCATCAACCTATTTCTTCAATTAATCTTGTGGGTTTTTACTTTTGATCTGACGGGTCTTCCTTCTTTGACGATCCTGACCTCTCAGCGTACTGTATTTCGTTACCTGCGCATTGCCCACTCTTCCTCCCGATGCCTCACTGCTGCCTTGGCATGAGCCACCGCAGTCCCATGCACCCTCGTCTCTCATGGCCGTTTTTTCCCTGCTGTTCTCCTCTCTGCATTCTTTAAAGTAAGGTACATTTCTCGTGATTGTCCCCAACCCTCTACGTCTCCTGCCATGATCATGGTGCCGTTTGTCAGAACACCAGGAGCAAACGTGGAGTCTTCCTTACGTTGCTTCGATGGTTTCACCACCACTATGTCTCGCACGTCAAAAGACACCTCATGGGCATCTCTGCACGAGTGAGCAGTTTCCTTCATCTTCAGATTCACAGCAGAGTCCTTCTCATAGATCATCCGGTCACAATCTGTGTGTTCACATGGCCCAGGCTCGTGCGGGAGCCAGGTCCTGATCCTTCTGCCATACATGAGTGCTGCCGGGCACATCCACATGGTGCTGTGGGGCGTCTGTCGAAAGTCCCTCAGGAGCTGATATAACACCCTTTCAAATAGTTTTTCTGCAGATTGGGCCACTAGCAGTGCCCCTTTAATGCTTCCTATAAAGGTACAACCATGCCATTGACCTGGAGCCAGAGGGGCGTTATCTTCCTTTGTTTGATCCCCATGTACTGTGCAAAGTTGGCAAAGTCTCGACTCTTAAACGGTGGACCTTTGTCCAACTTAATGGTTTTTGGGAAACCATAAACAGTGAGAATGCAGTCCAATGCTGGTATGACGGACGTGGCTGCGGTGGAGGATATGAGTTGCAGTTCTGGGAATCTTGAATATTCGTTCGTCCACTGCCAAGATGTATGCACCATCCCTGACTGGGACAAAAAGATTGATTACCAGCTCCTCCAAGATGCCCTCCAGCAGCAGGGACATCTTTAAGGTATTTGGCCTGGGGGCTGGGGCCATAACACTTCAAATGGTACAGTTGTTCATGGTCTCTTCCACTCTGTTGTCCAGCTACAGGAACCATATCTTTTGTCTCAGTAATTTGTTGGTGGACACGACTCCCTGATGGCATTTGTGTGCCGATCAATGACTTGCTGTGCAGCAACATGGGTAATACAACTTGCATCCCTTCATGATGATGTGATCTTCCGTGACCGCAAGTTCCTCCTGCATGAGGGTCATGCTCGTTACATCCTCTTGCGTACCCTGGTCGAGGTGCCTTGCCATGCCCTTTGCATGCTTCATTTTCCCATGATGATGCAGCGTGCAATAATAGCCAACACCAGACCTGCTTCTAACTCCTGTTGGAGTGTTGCCTAGGTGATAGGGAACAACTTCATCTGATAAATAACAGGGTTCAGGTATGCCTCCGCAATCGGATGTTCGTGCCTGGTGGATCCTGTGGGGTAGCGGTCAGGTAGTCCACCGGATTTCTATCTTTCCCTGCTTTATGCAAATCGTGAACTTATAGTCTTCAAGGCAGAGGCCCCCATTTTGCTATCTACGTTGGCATCCTAGCCTTAGGGCTGCCGTAGATAGTGAGGAGTGCCTGGTGGTCCGTGATTATGATGAACGCACTCCCATAGAGGAACAACCGATGGATGCACTTGGAGGATCAGGCCACTGCCAGGCTCTCCTTCTCAGCCTGCAAGTATTTCTGCTTGGTGACTGACAGGCTGCAGCTTGCGTACGCCACTGCCAGTTTGATGTGAGGTGTCCCTTGTTGGATTGTGTTCAAATGACACCCAGACCCACTGGACTGGCGCCAGCTGTTACTTCCATCTCTTTGGACAAGCTGAAATATACCATGTCTGCGGGGGACAAAGTTTGTACGCGTGGCCTCAAAACTGGCTTGGCATTCAGTGTTCCACTTGAACTCCTGCTTGTCCTTCGTGAGCTCCCATAGTGGGGCACCCATCGTGGAATAGTTATCAAGATATTGGGAGCAGTAGCTGTCCAAACCTAAATATAACCTGAGGTCAGATCTGGTGTTTGGCCGAGCGGCCTCAGTCAGTGCAGCCTCTTTGTCAGAGTCCAGCCGCATGCCTTGTTCAGAAGAAATATAGCAGAAGAATTTCAAGGTACATTTGCGGAACTCATGTTGGTCTTTATTTAGAGTCACTCTGGCTGTCTCCAGTGCCAGGCAGACACAGTGTAGTGTTGTCATGATCGCTCATGGATTTGCCAAGTATTAAAATGTCATAACTATATTTGATGCAATTCGGTATATATTTGACCTGGTGGATTTTCGCTTGAAATCTCTCAGCCGCAGTTTATACCTGAAGTTTAGTCTTTTATACCGGAATACCCCATATGAGTCACGAAGGTGGTAATGTAGCATTATTCAGGGGTAGGTTCCATCTGGTGGTAACCTTTGTTGAGGTCTAGCTTGGGAAATAATGTTGGCCCATTGAGGAGATGGATCCTGGGGGCCTGGGTCCTTTCTCTTTGGATGGCCTCATTTGGTCGGCGCATATCTAAACATAGCCTGATGGACCCCTCTGCTGATTTTTTTTTTTGGCACTGGCACTATGGCCGAGACCCAGGGAGTGTGCCTGCTCACTGGTTCGATGAGATCAACAGTGAATTACCTCCTCCACCTACTTTTGGATGTTAATTGGGATTCGCCTGCAGTGGTGGGCAATGGTTTTGACTGATGGATCAATGTGCAGCCGCACTTTGCAGTTTTGTATTTTTCCTAGACCTTTAGACAAGTTGGGGAATGCCTTCACTACATCGCCATCTGTAGCCATGTATTTCTGCGCCATAAGGTGGCATGAGATGGGCACTAGCCCTATGTTAAAGGCAGTTTTAAAGCTTTGTATGCACCCACTGTTTGTTTCAGTGGAAATTACATGCAACTGTATGCGTCCTGTGTGAGATTTTACGAGCACAAACTGTGGTGATCAGGTCCTTACTGGGTAATGGAGTATTTGATCGGTTTGGATAGATGTCCACTGACTATGGTTTCACCTTTGGTGGTTATGGGAGACTGTTGTACACCTCCTCACTCATGACGTTCACCGTTGAGCCAGTGTCGCACATGAATTCTGTCCGTGTTATTGACCTGAAGTGTTAGTGTGGGGCTGTGTTCTTTGGCCACATCATTGCCCAGTGCCCACACGTATTCTGTTTTTCTCTGATTATTTGCGGAGGAAGATTAATCACTCCCTGATGGGGATTAAACTTCTAAGTATGGTATATTCCTCCATTAGCGGTATGAGCTTTGGTCTGGGAATCTGCACGGCTCCCTCAAGTGGTACTTGTCAGCTCCTCCCTCTGGCTGTCTATCATCTGGATTCGCAGGTGGGGTTGCAGTCTTCCAATCGATGTTTCATCTTCCGCTTGCCTGCCATGCGCTGTAAATCTGACTATGCCTTCCGTCCCGAAAGACCTTCTCGCCCCCAATCGGAAGAAGCACCAACAACAATATGGCCGCCAATCACATGAACTCGCATCAATTCCCACTGCCCCCACGATGGAAAACTACCATGAAAGGTACCCTGTCCGCAGGCCATACAACCCTGCAGTAATGCGACCCTTACCCGGAGTGGCTGAAGATCCACAAGACAGAGCTGTCAACAGCTACATGGACAGACTCACCTCAAGCACCAAGAAGCCATGCCACAAGACGTTAGAGACATCACAACGACATAGCTATGTCAGACACGAAGCGCATGTGTAATCCGCATATTCGGGACACTCACACACCCAACTACATGAGGAACACTTGCGTACAGCTCTATGAGTTAGAGGACAGACGCATATACATACTGTCTGCACATTTGTTATTTTGCCATTAGGCTCATCGCAGCAACGTAGGAACGCAAGAAGAGCTTGTGTATATGCTTGCAGACGCTTGCATGCAAATAACCCCATGGTATGGCAGGAGCACTCCAGGGGCCTGACAGCCATGACACACTAACCCATGCAAGGCATAAAATAAGTGGTATCGCATTGCATTTTGCGATACAATGCTCCCGATGTGCTTTTTATTTCAATCATGTCGCACAAACTGCAACATGATTTCTAGAAGGAGGGTTTATGTTTTCTTAGCCTGGCCTGTGCTGTGCTTGTGGTGCAGAGCGCACAGGGGAAGAGGCTCCGGGGATGCCAGACAACAGAAGGGACAGCTCAAGTCACAGTTCGGCTGTGCAGCCATCGTGGATGCCGTGGGTAAGTACTTGTTAATGAAGATCCCTGGGCTGTAGGTTGTGTGATCAGTGCAGGGAGCTGGTATTCTTAATGTTCTTTGAAGCGTGGCCTGCAGTGATTTGTTGCAGTCCAGTGCTTCAGAGAACATTTTAGGACGTCTTATCAGGCAGTTTAATCAGTGCGGGGCGCACACGGGCCCTGCACTGATAAAACAGCCTGCAGGCATATTGCCTTCTCAATGTTCTTTGAAGCACCACGTGTTTCAAAAAACATTTAGAAAGCCTTGGGTTGTGTTATTAGTGCGGGGCTCACACTGCCACAGCACTGATAAAACTGTCTGTATGAAGGGGAATATCCAGCATTGCAAGTGGGGGGAGAGGGGTAAGTGGGGGGGCCCAGAAATGAAAACAAAATCCTGCTACTTTCCCTGCAAATGCAGTGCGCGCAATTCCATAGGGTCTCATTCGCGCCCACAAACCACTGCTAGTGGTAGATGGCATTTTAACACATACTAAAATAAATAAAACTGCAGAATCATTACAGATGCAGGAAACACATCTATTAGAGCTCTGTTCAAGTGCTCTCATGCAAAATACATGCAAACCTCCGAATTTGCATGTGGATTGCACCAGCAGAAATGACTTCACAGAAATGGACATCGCAATGAGCATCCGTCTTTGATACTTTGAGGCACCAAGGAAGCACCTTTAGAATAAGTTGCCATAAGTAAGACAAGTGGCAAATAACTTTGTGGTGCAAAATATCAAAATTGCACTATTGTTATTTATGGAGCAACTCTATATCCGGGTATAATTTTAAATAACAGCATGTTATATTAACATACGCCCTGAACTGAATTACAGAGCTGCAGATCAGACACAGTAAAGGATCTGCCCAGGATCACACAGTTAGTTAAATGGTGAAAGCGGCAAGTGGACAATTTAAGCAACTGAGCACATCTTCACAGGTTTAGTGGATATAGCTATTCATTAAGGTTTCCCTTTCTGTTTCATGTGCTTAAATAATACTTTATTTAAAGCAATGCCTTGCAAGCAAAGCACATTAGATAATAATAAACTACCCTTTCATAATTAACTTTACACTATGCACTACTGTGCAGAAACTTGACCTCCCTGACCTTCTTAGCTACAATCATGACCTTTGCTTCCCTCAGCTCTCGCCCCCCCCACAGATAGAAACCTGCGACTCAGGGCAAGGCTACCCTGCATATACGAACCTAAAAGAAACAGTACAAACAATACTGCTAGATTCCCAACTATAAAGACACACATGGATAAGCAAACCCTAGCTATGACACCTATAACTCCAACTCCTACTCACCACCCCCAAAAGAAACGCCGGAGTCAAAATAAGCACAAAGATACACTTGCAAGTCATCCACCTCCCAACAACACCCTAACTCTTACTGGATCCCTTATCAATGCCAGATCCATGGTAGCTCATGCAATTGCTGACATACTAAACAATAGTAGCATTGACTTCCTTGCCGTAACTGAAACCTGGCTCCATGAGGCAGCAGGAGCTCCATGAGGCAGCAGGACCCTCACTGATGTTAGCCATACCTGACAACTACCAGATCCACAGAGTAGACAGACCAAATGCCAAAGGCGGTGGCTTAGCAATCATCGCGAAAACCACCTTGCCGATCCGACTCACCACCTCACACCCCTGCGCTTCCTGCGAAGTACTCTCAGCAAAAATGCAACTCTCCAACAACCGCACGCTAGCCACTCTCCTGATCTACAGGCCCCCAGGTCCCCTGGGAACCTTTGAAGATGACCTTACTACCCTCATAGCCAACAATACCCAAAAACACTCGCAAACGCTGCTGATGGGCGACTTCAATATCGGTTTCAATGAGCCAGGCAATAAAAATGCCCTCTCTATAACATCTATCCTAAATGACCAAGGCCTTACCCAAAAAGTTCTCTCCCCTACACATGCTAAAGGCAGAACCCTTGATTGGGGTCTCAGTCTCAGAACTCAACTGTAACATAGTTATCACTGCCATCACCCCTCAAATATGGACTGACCACTTTCTAATAAATTTCACTGCCACACTTGACCTCCCTAGCCCCAAAACTATCAAAATGATACCACCACTCCCTACCAGAAGTAAAAAAGATATTACTACAGAAAAACTTATCCCCCTCCTCCTGCCCACTATTAACGGCCTGAAGGACAACACCGACCCAGACACACTAGTAGACACCTTTAACAAAGCTATGTCTCACGCACTAGACACCATTGCACCTGCAAAACTACGCAAAGCTAAGCAAGAAGCCCACCTTAATGCCTGGTTCACCCCCCAGCTTAAGGACCTTAGAAAACAGAAACGAAAACTTCAAACTATCTGGCGTAATTCGCCCACCAACGACAACAAAGCCAAGCTAACCCAAGCTACAAAACATTACAAGTCTGAAATTATCAATACTAAAAAAAACGTATTCAATGACAGAATTACCAATGCCAAATCGAATACCAAGGAACTATTTACCATCCTCTGGGAAATGGAATCCCCTATCCAACCACCTGACACGGTCCCAAAGGACAAGATATGGTGCACTAATATACAGAACGCCCTATCTAACAAAATCTCCACCCTCCAACTTAAAATAATGAATAAAAAGGACACCCTCTCTCCTACTGATCAACAAGTGCCTCCAGTAACTGAACCTATCACTATCCCCCCTTTCAGCTTTAAACCCATCTCCATCATTGACACTGTAAAGGTTATCCTCTCACTGAAGCCCTCTAACTGTAAGGGCGACAGCTGCCCAGCTCAAATAATAAAGGACGCTGCCAGAGACTTAGCCCCTTTCATTTCGAAGCTTATCAACTCATCCTTCAAATCCAACACAGTGCCTGCCAATTTAAAAGAATCCTGGGTCCTCCCCCTTCTCAAAAAACAAACCCTCGATCCATCTATCCCGACCAACTATAGGCCCATTACCACGGTACCCTTCCTACTAAAAATTATCGACAGAGTAGCCTATCTCCAAATTCAAGAGTACCTAGAAGCCAATCATCTTCTAGGCTCGCGCCAATCGGGCTTCCGCCCCCTCCATGGCACAGAAACAGCCCTGCTAGATCTCAAAACCAAAATGGAGGAATTTAAGGATAATGGGAAAACAGCGTTGCTACTCCTACTGGACTTGTCAGCAGCTTTTGATCTGGTGGACCATGCAGTCTTATGCAACCACCTCAAGTTGGCTGCCAACTTCACAGGAGACGCTATAGCATGGGTCCAATCCTTTCTAGCTAACCGGACTATGAGAGTGTTCTCCTCTTCCACGTGGGCTGACCCTATCCAAATCACATGTGGAGTCCCACAGGGCTCCTGTGTCTCACCCACTATGTACAATATCTTCACCAAACCATTGTTCGACAAGTTGGACAGACTGGGCGTCACCTACACTAATTACGCAGATGACACCCAGATCCTTATACCCCTTTCGGGCAACTATGAAGTGGACTTGGCTCTGGTGAATAAAATTTACATCCTCATTCAAGCATGGATGGCCACACATGGCCTCTGCCTGAACGACGATAAAACTGAAATCCTGCTCCTTGGTTCAGACCACAAATTATCCAAACACACCCCGGACTATACCTCATTTAACATTGATAACAACTCTATCAAGGTTATGCGTGAGGTCAAAACCCTGGGTTTTTACCTCTACTCAGCTCTCACCCTCAAAAAGCAAGTGAACTCCCTTGCCTCCTCAACCACCTACACGTGTAAACTCATCCGGGCCGCTAGACCCTTCCTGTCCAGTGCCAGCTGCCTCACCTTGGCCAATGCCCTTGTCATGTCCAGACTGGACTACTGTAACGCCTTATACTCGGGTGCCAACAAGTCGGTCACTGACAAACTCCGGAGATTACAAAATAACGCTCTTAGAGCAGCACTGAACATCCCATGCAGAGAACATATCTCCAAACACCGGACAGAAGCCCATTGGCTAAAAATAAAGGACAGAATCCTACTTAAAACTATTTCCCTCACTTCTAAATGCCTCAACAATCAAGCACCCTCCTACCTAGCGGAAAGAATCAACTGGAGACCCTCTAACCGACTGACGAGATTTGCCAATACCTTCCTACTGGAAGTCCCCAGATTCAAACTTACCACAGCGGGCGGTGCTAGCTTCCCAGTTAGAGCTGCACAAGCATGGAACACACTCCCTTCTGACCTTAGATGCCCCTTACCCTACACAAGATTCAGATCCTACGCTCTCAAATGGCTGCACAACAATGACATGCAACGACCCTAGCGGAAACGACACAACCTGCTAAAATGTTACTCTTATGTGCTTAACCCTTGTTATTTTATATGCATTGTACCACCCACTGTATGTGACCACTGTTTTGCTGTGTTAGCCTGTGTCAGGCTTTGTAACTAAGTTTCGAGTCCTCTTGTACTGCTGCGCCTAGATGCCCACGGGCTCGGAGCGCATTACCAAATAAATAAACAAACAAACAAACTATATATATCATTATAGAAATATATTGAGCAATAAGAGGATGGCGTTTGTTGTATTCTCCCCATCCTTCATGCAAAGTCACAATAACTTCATGCAGATTCATGTTAGCCTAACAAATCCCCCCTGGGTAAAGCCATAGTCATTATTTCATAAAGCCTGCAGTATGATGTACTCTTCTCAATGATGATCACTCCCTCCCATGCACATTTCTGAAGGGACAAAGGTCCCTGCTGCTAATAGCCCCCCTCCCATCAGTGCCTAATGGTTGACATTAGCTCATGCACCTTGGGATATTGTCCTGCTGGCAGCGGGACACCTCTTCTGTTTGGAAAGGGTGAGGTGTCCTGCTGCCAGGACAATGACCATGCTGAGCAGGAATTGCTCAGCACACATTACCCTCCCAACGGGACACCTTTCCCGTTGGGCACCCTCATTCAGGTGCAGTGCCGAATGGGAGAGGTGTCCCAGTCAGTGACAAAAATCCTGGTCATGCTGTCAAGAGCCTGTGGGGGCTGCTTCTCTCCCCCACCCCTCCGCACAATGTGCCACTGCCTGTAGGTATGAGTGCCAAGTTTTGATTTTCATTAGAGGGGCAGAACCAAATTTCACGATGGTGGGCAGAAATTCCCATACTGCGAAGCGAGGGGGCTGTATCCATCCACCTTTTTAAAAAAAAAAAAAAATTACCAGCAGGAATTGGGGAAAAGCAGGACTAAACCTGTAACAGTCACCTAAACGGCAGGGCTGTCTTTGCAGTTTCTGCTTTTGTAATTCCTACTTCCCCGACAGCTCAGCCACAAACAGTTTGACCTGTCCACCACCTACCCCCAATCAAGGCTGACCACAATAAGGCATCCCCCCCCCCTTACAGTCATGAGGCCTTCTAAATGTCTTTGAAGCACCAGACTGCAGCAGGGCCAGCTGAAGATTTGTCATGGCTCGTACAGGCCCATTTCAATCCGATGTTTGGGGGCCCCTTAGTCTGGAGTGGAGAAAAAGTTTGCAAACCTTCTTTTTTTTTGTTGTGTCTTACAGTTTACAAGTAACGTTTACACTTAATTAAATTAGACCAAATACATGCAAATTAAATAATACAACCAAATACACATTCTAATGAAGACACAGAAATACAGCCAGGGAGTGATGGGGGGGGGGGGGTGGTGGTGTGGGGGGTATCTGGTTAATACCACATATTATCACAAGACTGCCACACAGCGGGCAACAAACACTAAACTTCCACTGAAAAGCTATTGATCCTTCTTTAGCAGCAACGGTCTAGTCTAAAGCCACCCGGCTTAAAAGGCAACAAGGTGATAACCCTTCTAGAAACCGATGAGGCCCAAGGAAGGTGATGGCCTGAAGGGCTCCAGCAAATGCAGCTTATGTGTGTAATGTGTGAACTGCAAAGTACGCATTTAAAGTATGGAATATAAGAAGTATGTTGCAATGTCATATGATTCCTGACTACCAACATGGGGACAGTTGCTGGTGGACCCTCCTAGGCTTGAAACCCTTTCAACTGAAAAGGTTGAAAGGCCCAGACGCCGCCACTGGACTGCAGCGATTTGCTGCCGTCCCATGCTTCAAAGAGCATTTAGAAGGCATATGCCTGCAGGCTGTGTTCTCAGTGTGGTGCTCTGTGCTATGATATTTCTCCTGTCCGATGATTGGCTGGAGATGAATTATTCCCAGCCATTTGCTAAAAGTTGTCCTGCACGGATAACAACATGCAGGCATGAGGCCTTCTAAACGTTGTTTGAATATCCTTGTGATGAATTGCGCCTGCGCTGCACGGTTAAAAAGGTCCAGAGATGACCTCTGTAAAACATTTTTATTGTTAGTTGAAACTGCGCCTTATTTAGGCAATTGCCATGTTGCAATTAACTGCTCAGAGTTAACTGCTCATCCCTCTAAAAATAAAGCTATCAAAATTGCTAATGATTTAGGTTGGATTGCAAATCAGTTGTTTTTTACTTAGCAATTTTGGCTAATCAATTTAGCAAAACTAATTTATGCCTTGCCATGGACCATATGGAAGGCACATATGAGAAGCCAGACTATTGCTTAGGAAATCTAGCAGGCCATGATCATCTCTGAGAAATCTCAAGCCTCACAAGATGCTTTGCAAGCAGAACTATCGCAGCAGGAACATTCCACACACTGAACCAAGGTGAAACCAGCTATAGCACAAGATATTCCCTGCAAATACAAATTAATTTGTAGCAATTGTGTTTGCAAGTGTGGTCTCCAAACATGTGACCCGTCCGAGCTGATGGTGGCTCACGACCCGGAGGCTGGGAAGAAGCAGCTGTCCCATGACCAGACAGCGGTCTGCAACAAAATCTCTACTCTCCAGCTACTCTTGTACGATGGGAATGGAACGCTCTCATGGCATTAGTCTTTTACACACCATTGTAAGCGCTGACACATAGTTGCACCTTGCTGAAACATAGTGTACATGTATTTCAACCAGGTGTCTCGCGGGCTGGGAACAGAGTTTGTCCCAGGCCCGGGGGGCCTGCAGCCTGACCAATCCGAACCCTTGGCTCGAGGGGCAGATAGCAGGGCTACTGACCAACCACAGGGCTTGCTCATTGTAACATTTCCAGAGTAGCAACTTTCGGGGATGATCCAAGCACACCATCTGACACAGAATTGTCTAATAACCTCATTCTTCTATAGGATCCTATACGGGAACTACCACTCGGTGGCCTATCCTGAGTGGCAATAGGTTTTGGAAAAGAGCCTAGTGAATGACGCAAAAGGTTACGTCACAAGGTATGTAAACTGGCCGGCTAACCAGAGTTCGCTGGGAGTCGGACGTGCATGGACTTCCCTCGACGCATATTATCCCGGTGTGGGTGTTGGCTGTAATAAACCGCAGTGACATGTTGCAACTTGCGTGAACCTCTAGTTCTTTGGGACAAAGAGAAGGAGTTGGGGCCTTCGGTGAGCTAGGTGTCCGTGGACTCCTAACCAGGCTCTGCCTGCCTGGTGGTCCCCCTAACAGTGTTTTTGTCGCAGCACTTTGCACGTGCCCTCATGGGGAAATTCATATCCACACCAGAATGCTTGTTTTGTCTGTTCTCTTGGCTCCCTCACTCTGGGCTGATGAGTTTGACTGTCTCTTGTCCTTCGTCGTGGGGGGTACCTTAAGTTTACTTATGTTGGATTACTTGCATGATGGCTAACTCTGTTCTGGCTATTACTTATCACACAAACCTGAGGTCTGGCCACAAATTATTTTAAATTGAAGGATCAGTGTCAACCCAAAAAAAACACACGTTGGAAAGTGGGGGTGGAGGGGAGAACCTTCACTAGTTGCACACATGTTATTTTGTTGTACATCACTAAAATGAAGTGAAAACACGGACGTCATTTCCTAAAGAAATGTATTGTATTCAATTTAATTAATGCATAGTAAATTGTCATGTTGAAATCTGTGAACATTGCAATCAATGGACGATTATATTTTTTTAACAGAACCTACAAACGCACAGTAATAAAGTGCTAGTGCATACTCCGTACGTGAAAAACAAGCTGCATATTCAATCCAATCATTGCAATCGCACCCACAGGCATGCTACACTTTGGCGTGCAAAAAGCAAACACAGAAAGTTACAAAAGTTAAATAGAAACTCAATACAAGCCCAACATAGGACCACTATATTGTCCCAACGCTGGTTACAATGACATCCGGTGCGTAACGTTTGCTTGAAAAAGCAAATTGTGTTTAATTACACTTGTTCTGGCCATACATAACTAGAACATTTCAAAATGATTGGCGCAACACAAGTTTCCTCGTCGACTCTAATTTCGGCTCTTGGGGTCCCTCCTTCAGGACAAAACGTCTTGAGTCACAAGGGAGAGCATCTCATCATTTTAAAATATGCCCCCACGAGAGAAACGGGGGTCCCAGTTCGTGTACTGCCCATAAAGGATGCACAGTATTGAAGCGTACAAGGTGCTCGCATCAGCCACAGGAGGTGAAAACCAATTCTAAATTGCTAAAATCCATGCAGACGCGCCAATCTCAAAAGAACCACCTTAATCGGTCACCATGCAACCAGCAGTTGGCAACATGCCAGAGAAGGATACAACAAAAGCACCCTGAGGTACACGTGTAACCCATTTCCTGAGTGATGCCTATTCACCATGAGAACATAATGAATTCCTACCATTGCATCACCCAGCACGCCTGTGTCGGCTGTCTACTGCATCGCCAATGTGATGTTGGCATATCGCCACTATCAGAGGGGCTGCTCTGATCTCTGAACCTCCCCCAATGACAGAGACCACACGCTGTGCTGCGTACTAACACTGAGAACTTCCACCCTCCCACACAGGGCCGGCCTTAAGGGCAGCAGCACTCTAGGCGAATTGGCGCCCCCGTGCGCCCCTGGTTAACAGAGGGCGGGGTGGGGCCAGGATGGGGCATATGCATATATATATATATATATATATATATGTATATATATATATATATATAATTTTTTTTTTTTTTTTTTAACCGCTTCCCTCTGACGAGGAGGTAATGATGTGACTAGGGCACGTCAGCACCCCATTGTCATTGAATGATCCCGCCGCCAAGGGTGCATTCAATGACAATGAGGCGCCTGCCACGCCTTCTGCCACCACGCCAGCCCGGGGGAGCCTTAGAAAGACTCCCCTGAGCTGGCGTGGTGGGGGGTCATTAAAGGCGCCCGTAGCGGAGGGCTGCACCCAATGACAATAGGGTGCTGAGAACAGCACATCATTGTCATTGAATACACCCGCTGCCGCGGGCGCATTTAACAGCAAAAGCCCGCCTGCCACGCCTTCTCACACTACACCAGCTCGGGGGAGCCCTTGAAAGACTCCCCTGAGCTGGCGTTGCAGGGGCTAATGGTGCCCTGAGGTCTACTTTACTTTCAGAAATGACCCCCTCCCCCACCATCCCCCCATTTCGCTGGCATGAACAGAAGCATAACCAGGCGGTGGGCCTGCCCTGATTATAGGGGTGCTACTAGCCAAATTCTGTCAAATGTATTTACTTCTTGCTCAATTTGCTCATCAGCTGCCTATCATTTCTCCTCATGGCTATGCCTATGTCTGCTGCTTTCTTTAGCGAAAGCTAGCTTCTGTGTGCTGTTAGCAACTCGGAGAAGCGGCTGTAGCAACTAGGTTGAGCGGCCATAACAACGTGTCTTACAAGTTTAATTTAATCAATGTCTTTCTAATACGACCTTCTGATCAGACTGCCACTAGTTGTGATCATTCTGCAAGAGCACTAGGCGCAAGCGTACCTGATAGCTAATGCATTGTCACATATCGCATTCCTTCTGTTTGTAACATTTAGTAAACCATGACGGTTGCACAGTCCTAGCCTGTGCTGTTCCCTGACTTGGAGTCAGAATGCTCATTAATAAAAGCTACAAAAGGGATAATGCGGATGCTTACATTTCATGAACCCATTTAGTGAGAGCAGAATATGTTCAATGTTTTTTCAGAATTTGATAAACTAGTTGTGGCCACTAGGCATTGGGAATGTAGTCATATGTATGTGTTCAAAACGAATTGAGGCAGTTTTAAGCACAAAGAGCTCAAGCGCAATCTAGTGCAGCACCAGGTGGGGGATCTCCACACAGAGCTGTGTTTAACGGTAGCGACCAGTATTCTGCCAATTGTTCAACCGTCTTGCTTTTCTTCCTCTCTCTACTGCTGGTTTCCTCTTTTTTGATCTGGGTGACATTTTGACAGTATAGCTGATGCACTTTAATGAGAGCTGATAATATTGGTGGTACCACTGTAGAACTGTATATATTTACCATTGTAGATTTTCCGAGCACAAAGTGAGTATAACCTTGAATATTAATGATATAAAGACTGTGTTTTAACCGATACAGTGTGTGGACATTCCTTTGTGGGTGCTTGGGGACTACACTGTACTTAAGAACCTGTCTGCATCACCTCCTGAGAAGCTAGGCCTTGATTGCTCGACCACGTACCAATAATAGAGAATCTTGGCTGGGGTCCTCTGTGCCTCTCCTCTAACATATAGAGAGCAGAGGTACAGACCCCCCCCACTTCCAGTCTTTACAGCAGGTTCCGAAGAAGGGATTTACCATGCCCCTGGAGACACTGGTCAGGGTACCTAGCAACCAAACAACCAAGCAAGAGACTCATGACTCTCGCTGCATCTCTGAATACCAATTTGGACAAATCTGCAGTGCATGCTGCTGCAGGGGAATTGCTGAACTTATTTATAACCTAGATGGTGTGCCTCACATATCTGTTTCGCTTGATGCCGATTTGAAGCTCCCCTGTCTTCACATCCACGACCTACCTGCTGAGTCTACTAGCTTCTCTAATCTGATGCCACCTTCTTGATTGCCAGCTTCTTCAGGCCCCAAGGTGTCCCTACTGCAGTACTATGATGCTGTGTTCAGCCAGTTGTCTTCTCGCTGCCAAAGGCAATGCTTTGCTTCTCCGCATCTGAAGCTGCTCAGTCTTCCAGCACTCGTGACACATTGCCTGCGGTTTCCCAACATCTTCGACCCACAAGCTGTCAACACTGCCAAACCGCACTGCATAGTTGGATCATGACGTCTATGCCACTCTCCAACTGGACCTTGCTCTGTGCTGAAAGGGCCCACACTCCTGGTTCAATGATGAAAAGCCTGCAAAGTAAGAATAGAGGTGCTGGGGCTGGTCCTGTCCCTTTTTTACGGGCCTAGTGAACTAAACCTCTTCATTAACATTTGTTGTTTAAATCATTACCTGCTTACTCCTGTCTCCAAACCCAATAGGGGTTTGGTTTCCTCTGACTCGCTCCAAACAGGCCCAGGCAACCGGGGGCAAACAATCTGCTACAACATTCTTAACTCCCGAGCCCAAACCCTTCATGGCCATGCCATACATAAGGGGTTTGTGATCTGTCATATGAACGTCCTGAAATGCTTCCATGTCCAAGATGCTGCTAATGCCTCTTTCTAAATCACAGCATTGCTTAACGTAGTACTCGATCATTCCCAGGAACGACCTGTGCTGCTCCTTATTCAATGGGGACGGCGCCTCCATCACCTCTAGCGGACACTTCCTGGGCCTAATGCCGCTGGTATCAATGGTGTGCCCCAAGTAAGTGACAGGTGGAACACATGCATGACACTTCTCCAACTTCACTGCTAAACCGCTCTCCTCCAAAATCTGCATCACGGCATGCACCCTCTTGTCATGCTCTTGTACATCCTTCCCTCACACTAAAATGTCATCTTGGAGGTAACTGATACCCGGCACCTTCCCAAGCAATGCTTGCATTAACTGCTGGAAAACGGCAGACAGATGCCCAACCAAACTGCATACAGCAAAACCTGTGTGCCCCGAATGGGGTAATGAATGACGTGAGAGGGCGGGACTCTTCCTGCAAATGTATCTGAAGATATGCCAAAGAGAGGTTGAAAGTGGAAAAACACACCGCCTGACCCATAGTTGCCAAAACCTTGTAAACGTTGGGCGACGAGTTCCGATCCACCCAAACACACGCATTTTGCTCCCTAAGCTCGGCACACATCCTGAAACCTCCAACCTGTTTGAATCATTGGAGGGGTCTTCACTGGTTGTTTTTGGCATGCAGTTTACTCAGTTAGCCCAGCTTTCATCAGCCTGTCCAAGTCATTGTTGAGTGTCTCTATGACCAAAATTGCCACGCTCCTCACCTTGTGAGCCTTCGGCACAGCCTCTCTCTAGAAGACAATTTGGTGTGAAAAACCTCACAGCATACCCAACTTTTCCTGCCCTTCAAATACGCTCCAGACATCCCAGACATTAACGGTTCCAGCCTGTTGTCCTCAATACACAGCACAGGCACAGATGTACAGTAAAGAACGTATCTC
This sequence comes from Ambystoma mexicanum, assembly GCF_040938575.1. Classification (NCBI taxonomy): domain Eukaryota; kingdom Metazoa; phylum Chordata; class Amphibia; order Caudata; family Ambystomatidae; genus Ambystoma; species Ambystoma mexicanum. The sequence goes on from NC_090928.1 coordinate 747,332,220, forward strand.
AAAGGATCGAATTACAAAATTACAGAGCCCAACTTCCCCGTATTTTGTAATTGTACTTTTGGGATTTTGCCAGTTTGTCTCCTGCACTGCTTTTAATGTATGCAGGGGACACTCCCGCAGCCCAGAACACCAAACTGTGGGAGCGACACCCCTGGAACCTGCGCCCCCCTGTTCGGTATTATGGGCTTCGATCTAATCTACTATGCCGAATGCACACTAAACGTCCATGTGGCATTTTAGATTTGATCTATTTGTCCATTCCCCACAGGCACACTTTTCCAAGTCCGAATTTGTATATCCAAAGCAGCCTGTTGGTCCCATCCAAGAACGTTGGCCCCTTTGTATGCCACATATAGCTTACCTTTGGTGCACCGCCCTTTAAATTCAATTTTTGCCCACTCGTACCCTTGCACTTTTGTGGGAATGTGACCGTATGCACTTGGATTGATGTCCGTCTCTCGGAGCATGGACAAGTCTTTCCCATATCTCTCCTTCTACACCTCTGGAGAAATCGTATTGTTGGGAGAGCCAGAATATATCAACATTTCCATCTCCGCTCCTTCCCATGTTACCTAACTGCTCACTTTTGCATGCTGTAACTACGGCAACCACACTATGCAACCAATATGTATGAATTCTGTAATGACCGTAACTATACTCTGCAACCACTACATAAGCAACCTTTGTAACAAACTATCTTAAGACAAGCGCCCAGATGTCTCTGGGTTCAGTGCACTGTATAAGTGTAAACATAAAATAAATAAACAAAATTTGTACACCATTAACAGTGAGCATGTCCTGCTGACCCTTTTCAGCACAGTGGACCTGTGTCAACAAGAGCCTCCCCCCACCCCCGACATTGCTCGTGAAACTGCTCACACACTCCCCAGCCTCAACTATCCTGACCCCTTGTCTGAACTGTACATTTCCCCCACCGCCCCTTTCACTCTGTGCATTCTCGCAAAATGGCCTTTGCTATTGCAATGTCTACACTGTGCTGCAAATGCCAGGCACTCGTTGGCAGCTGTGGGGTGGCTTGCCAACCCACACTTCCTGCAGGTTTGTCTTCCGCTGTCTGCAGATCGCTTATCTGTTGGCTTGACCGTCTCTTCTGGACAACTCGGTCTTAAACATAGTCTTGTAGCCTTTCCTGGGGGTCAATACTGCCTGCACTGTCTCGCCTTGGCCATCTTGTCCATCAATTCAAAAGAGCTGCTTCCCTCTGGTCGTCGATGTAGGACACTCTGCCTGCAGATGTACCTTGAAAGGGTCTGTCCACAAGTCTCACAGTACGGGCATCTCACCCGGGTTCGCCAGGAATGCAGGATGTGGGGCCTGGCATTTCTGTGCTGCATTTTGCTGAACAATCCCAAGACTGGTTATGCAAATATACCTGTAGACTGATGGCTTAATCTCCTGTGCCCTCCTTTCAGCCATCAATAACGACCAAAACCGGATGCCAAACTCCAAACAAACAAGGCACTGAGTGTGTGGGGCGGGGGATTCCCTGAACTGCGACGAGGAAGAGCACTTCTGCACTGCTCTTGCTAGAGTCCAATTTCATCCCAACAAAGATGGTTGGCCGTATGGGCACGTTGCAAGGTGCCTTCCTCTAACACAACAGAATCCAGCTTCAGCAGCTCCAGCTGGCCACGGCGGGGGAGCTGTCAAGTTGCCATGGCAGCGTGAGGACACGCAGGTCAACTAGTCGCGCAGCCTGCCAAAATCTCTTAAGCTCTCACCTCCAATTCTCCAGTTGGTGCACCCTCTCCTGCAGGATGCATCCACACTGCGGGGCTTGCCATGCTCTGCAGGCAGCCCTCACAGGGATGGGGACACGGCCCTGTTGCAACAGTCTTTCCGCCGCCGGCCCGCTCTGCATGTGTGGGCCTCACAGGGTCCACTGCTAATTATTAGCCAATCAGGGGAGGATTGGCAACTTGGGCCTCGGGGCAGGTACAACTTTCTGGCCCATCTGCCGTGGCAGAAGCCCACAATGCAGCAGCTCCAGCTTTCAGAACAACTAAACTCAATACCAACCTCTCCCCCACCTTTTAATTCTCAAATTTTTTAACGTTTCTTTCCTTTTATGCAACATATCTTTCAGTTATGTTTGTGGTTTCTTAGAGACCTGGACCCCAGGAAACTGAACCACATACCCAATATTGTAAAATGACTTCACCAGATAAATATCATTTGGTGAAATGTGGAAGATGGGATTTGATCCCAGGTTTCCTAGAGTCCCAGGTTGCAAATTGACTGCAGGCTACATCTCCTCCATCTCATTCCTTCTTTAATTTTATACCAATGTAAAGAGGTAGAGAAGATAGATAATTAATTTTAGAGGCAAGTCAAGGGGTCTAGCTTAGCTCTAAGAGCCAAATATATGCGGGCATTGCAAAAGCCTCATACCTGTCTTACTGCCTCCCCACCATTGTGCATTATACAAATGGTTAATATGTATTTATAGAGTAACGCATTGTATTATAAATCCATATCCATGAGATTTTTTTCGGCAGGCGAACAATGAAAACGAGGCACTGTGATGAAAAATGAATTGCTCAGGATCACATACGTTGTGAAATGTCAAAGGGAATTTAAGCACTAGCTTCCTAGCTCAACAATTTCAAATTTAGACAGCAGTGGAGACGTTACCTTCTCTTATTTTATCTTCCATATTAATACCAATAAATGCTTTTGGAATAGTTTTTATGCAAAGACTAAACTAGTAAATTGATTAATAATTCTGGATTTCATGCGCCAATTGACGGCATAAAGCAACCTGACAAAATATAACGGAAGTCCTAATTAAAAACATATGTTCATAAAGTATACATCGAAAAAGAAAGGGATTAAGCCAGTGTCACAATCGGGTGCAGTGAGATGAGGCTTAGGCCCAGATCTCAATCTGCGGATCTATATTTCCAAGTGTATACCACCACTTAATTTACCCAATTCACCTTCGCCATTATCCTTCGGTGTCCTTCCTTTGTATCATTGATTCCCCTTGGCCTCCTTCCATACAATTAACTTTCAGGCTTCCATTCCTCTGTTGCACAATCCCTTGGCTCCATTCCCTTCCCATATCTACATTGATCAGTCACCAATTCCTTGTCACACACCTTCTCCGATTGGCCTGACTTGCATGTAGATTGTAGACCACCTTGATTTGCTAGGCAGTCTCTGCCAAGCTTGACAGGAACTGTGGTCGGTTTGTTGCTGGCAAATGTGGCTATGGGAGCTGTACTTTTCCAAAGCAAAGCAAAAGACACAGAGGGGACTTACCTTTTTTGTGCTCCCAATATGCATTTTCTTTGAAAGTTGGTCGCATATTTCAGTTGATGGTAGCACAGGGAACTGCGAGGGAGTCTGCCTTTGATCTGGGGATGGAAAAGTAAGAGCGACTTATCAAATGTATTTGAATTTTCAAGGAAGGCGGAGTGTCTGTGTGTTTATATTCGGTATGTGTGACTGGGGTGATATGTTTGCGCATTTGTGACTGGGTAAACTGTATGTGGAAGTATGGAACTGTGTTTATATATGTGAATCTGTTGTTTTGAGTGTTCTGGGCAAGACAAAAATATTAAATCCTTAGGGGTGTCGTTCAGAGTTTGGTGATAATGGTACTGGACCCTTGCTTCCTTGGTTAGCAGGAATCTTGATAAGCTGTTGCGGATTGGAACGGACCAATGTTGTATAAGCCACAGTGGTATCAACCTTACCATTGAGGGTCACAGAAACAAGCTTTTAAACGTATACATTGCCGCTGGGTGGTATAAACATGCCTTTGTGCCTAGGCTCTTCTCCCCCTCACTCACCCACTGTGGAGACCCACGTGTGGGGGCTGCCGAGGCACAGCTGCAACATGGCTGAAGTCAAGATGTGTGTGTCTCACCCCATTAAAACAAAGCCCGATCAGGCCTTGCAGCACTGGGTTGCTTCGAGCCAGGCTGGATTTTGAAAGAGTTTACCTTTCTCCTTTATTTTGACATTTTGCTGCTCTGGCCCAGGGAGGTACAGCCCATTTACCCCCTCCCTTCCCAGCCTGCCCCTGTCGCCAATGTACTAATGGCGCAGGAGGCAGTCAAAGTGGAACAGGAAGATTTATTATAAGCAGACCCCACATCACAGCTGCCGCACAGGAGCCCCTCCAACCAACCATCTAACAAAGAATTCTGAGGTAAGAATATGGAATCGCCTCACAACACAATCTCGAAACTCTTCGTTGGTCCCTCTTCACTTGCGGTGGTTTTTCTTAACTGCCTTTATAAAGAAGACGGATTTCCCACCGTAATTCTGTAGAAGTCATGTCGCACTCCTAAAGAAGTAGCGGGAGGCTAAGTAGGACTGTGACTAGGATTTTGCATAATGAAGATTACCAGTATGTAATCGGAGCGTTACTGCATTACCTTCCCCACCACAGTTCTAATGAAACGAGGTTGTAGGAAGTCCATTTCTCAATCTTAAAGACACTGAAATTACTTCTCACACACACAGTTAATATGTAATCCACCACAGAAGATTGCGATTATACATCTGATGAAATGTGGTTTCCACAGTAAAATGGCTCTTTTAGTGTCTGATCATCCTAGACTGCGTAGCCATGGTGCTGCACTGCAGATGTCAGAAGGGAGGCACCCTTAAACTCTGCCCATGACGCTCTTATCCCATGTGTCAGCAATTAGCCCTGTGGCTCTTGGTACCCACTGATGGTGAACGCTCCTTTTGCCAAATTAAGCAAAATGGGAGTTCACAGCAAGGCACCGGTTCTAAATAAATGGCCTCATTGGAAGCATTTCAGCACAATGGGCTCACATGATGTCTCTTGCTTGGCAACACCCTGCGGTTTCTTCAGCTGTGCATCGATCATTGCCTAGCAATGCAACTGTCTCCTCTGCTCTGACGTGCACCTCAATCCGAAATTTGGTTGCCAGGTGACACAAGCCACACACACCCACCCACCCACACACCAGACCCGCATTCTAGCTGCTTACTACCTGCGGCATTTCGTGCTGGACTGGCATGAAAGTATTCATGTGCACCAACTCTAAATTTAATTCTCGTTTACCTATACGTGTTTTACTCTTGTGTGTGAGTGCTTGTTTACATAGACTGACTCCGACTCTCAACTTCACACTGTTGTACCTCCCATATGTTAATCTTCTGCATGCTTCCTGTACATGTACCTGTATATGCAGGCTTTGGCAGCACCGGTCTCAGGATTCTTCTTGGACCCAGAAGGAATAATAATTGGAAGAAATAATGCAGCCCCTTTACTCCCCTCCCCCTTCTATCCTTTGCACAGGTGTTTCCTTGCCCAGCAGCTCCACCGTGCTATTTAAAGGCATGGTCTAGTAAAATTTTTTATTGTCCCTATGGGTCAGCCATGTGGCTCGATTTTAGAAAACTTTCCTATGGACCTTACCCAAGTTTTCGTCCATTAAACGCACGAGAAAACAAGCACCAGGGCGCCGCCATTTTCTGATAATCCTATCACTTGCCGCATCGCCCTGGCTGGCCTGCTTTTGCGGCACTAAATCAATTCCCCCGCCCCTGAGCCTGACATTATCCAAACATTCATATTCCCCGCCTCTCTCCGTGACGTTACTGTGCTGCGTAGGCAAACGTGCCCAGTCGTCTTCTACGCGACTCCACACAGAACCCGGAAACCAACACAGACCATCTCACAAAACAGCGCGCCACGATTCTGAATATGAAACTATACTTTAAAATCAAACAGCAACACGGTACATTTGGTAAAGTACATTTATTTTACATTAAATGTTTAGAGAATATTCAGCAATTGCCATATGAACTCCGAAAGCCATTTATTTTCTTTTATCTGTATCCGCCATGGTACACAGGGTGTTGCTTTTCGTTAAAAGAAGCACTTTGGAAGCATGGTGAACCGCAAGGCTGTTCAATCAACTAGACACTAGTCCATCGTAAAGGTTGATATGTTGCTTCTAGCCACTTGTACAGTGTAAGGGCATGTGGGCCCTTGGCGATCGTCCCATAACATTGTCAGTGTGCTCCAGTTGTTCACACGAAGCTGCAGGTGTCTACTGTAAAAGCCCATCTGCTGGTGTCTCAAACCGATGGCAGTAGCAGAAGGGGAGCAAATACCTGTTATGAAAACAAAAAAAATATAATTAGTCTCGCCAGCCGATCTTCATTAATATTACTTATTTTATTTATTACAGCCGATCAGAAACTATTTGCTTGCAAGGATAGTTCAATGGAGTATGTTCGGCTCTAAAATCAATGCGAAAAGTAACGAAATAAATCGGGGCCAACACACAATGATAAACGACAGTTAGTCTACATGCGCGAGGAATGATATGATATGGCATTTGTAACGCGCCTATACTCCAGTGTTTCTAGGCGCGACGAGACAGGTGGGGAACAAGGGCAGACAGACAACGATCCTACTAGGCCAGGTGTCTTTCTGATCACGCATGGGGAAGGGTGGAGGGGGGGTAAAAGTGCTGTACATGGTTAGTTGAATACAAATGAAATAATGGGGCCAGCTGGTGGCAAGTGCAAGGTAAATGCCGGGAGAAGGGGCTGAAGGATACAGAGACAGTCCCGTAGTGCAGGTAGGCAGTGCAGGGAAAAGTGGCTGGGCCAAGGACCGAGATCGGTGAGACCAGTGGACCTGCATGCCCATATGCCCACTACGAACACGTTTTCCTTGCTTTTCCAAGCTCTTCATTCATTCATTTATTCATGCATCCATTCATTAAATCTTCATTCCGGTATAAAAGCATGTAAAGATTTACTTACATTATATTTGAAATTTCCATTGTGTCTCTTCGTAATGCAGTCTGTAAAACGGACCGTGCTCTTGACAACGATTTTTCGTATACTGAACTAAAATGAAACTGTCTAGTTTCAGAATTTTCTGCCTTATCGTCTTACGTTTTTGCGCACCCCCTTCAAATGTAGTTCTTTCGGCATGGTCCCTGTCTCAAGGTCAAAAAACAATAGACCCTTATGCTTCCAGTGCGACTTGTGGGCCTCTGGGCGCGAGCTGAAAATCAAAGCCGCTGTCCTTCGCATTCTTTATTTGCAACATCACGTAGTATAGGCATCTGTGAGAACTTGAAGTTTAGAATCCGTCTATGTAGTGCGCCTCAATGTGCAAATGCGAACTGGCTTCTCTCCCAAATGCCACGGCCCGCTTGGCTGGCGCGTTCTAAGTGCCCCAATTTTGTCCCCGTTGTCTGCGAGCTTTGCAGCCCAAATTGAGACATTTAATTTTTGGCGGAAGGTCAGGGAAAGTATAAAGTACCACAGGAGTTGAGTTAAAAGTGAGATTTATTGTTTGTTTTTTTGTTTTATTATTTGCAATACGCAAGCCTCCCCTCCGTTAACAGTGCGCAGCATTTACATTTACATGAGATGAGACATGAGAAAAATATATACATACACATATATGAGGTGAATAGAGAGAATTCAAAGATGACACCCAGCTTGTTCGCCACCCATGATGGTGAAGGTAGGGGTTAGGGTTACAGGTACACTGTACAATAACATTTATTTACAAAAAGACAATCGTATTGCAATTATTTAAACCGGGATTTGTACTTCACAACCGGCAGTGCTTCGGGTGGGCATGGCACAGACACAATGTTCGGTGGCAATGGATCACTGCTCTGCACAGAAACGTCCAAAATTCCATATCTGTGCTTCTCTAACACAGCAACAATAAGGCCTTTCACAAAGTCAAACTGCATTTCATCATAGACTGGTTTGATCACCCATTGCTTACTTCGTTTTGAAAACACCTTAGTGTAGCGAGGCATCCTTACTTTACCCCTAGTCCTAGATTGTTCACGTCCGACATTGCTGTTATGGGCCAAGACCGCTAGTAGAGTGCGATGTTTCATGCCCCGAAAGCTAAAATGCAAGCGCTTTGGCCTGTACTTTAGGCACATATTGTGGAACACCTCCAAATCTCCTGTGTGACAGAATTCTGTCAGTCCTCTCAAATCTCTTGATAGAGTTTTGTCAAACAATCTTCTCACTGGCTTTGTGTGTCGTTGAAGATGGAATCAACCACTTCTTCTTCCGTGCCTCCTCTGGGAACAAAGGGCCATGTTCACATTGGTGGAAATGTTGATTTGCTGTCCAGCGGTGTACGTTGGTACAGTGGTGCATCAGTGACCGCCATTTTTCAAGTAGTATTTCCACTGACCCTTCACAAGTTTTTGAGCTCCACCAAAGATGGTTGGTGATAGAATGGGACCACTGCAAAATACTTTCAAAACCTTTTTTTTTTTCCTGCAGCCGAGATTTTCTTATTGATTGATTTAGCAAGATGCCATACGTCAAATTGATGTTTAATATGTGGGAACTGCTCTCTCATTGTCTTGGCAATTGAAATGTGTCTGTCCGTGGCTATGAGGTCGATGTGCATTCCCCTCGATTGTAGATATTCCACTGATTTTATAAATCCTAGTTTCTCCATGGCCACTGATGATTTACATTGTGTTACCTGCACGACCACTGAACTCACAATTTTCTTACTATCCATGTCCTGAAAGTGGTAGGTGCAGTACTTGGCAGAAAATCCAGGGCTGTCGCACTGTCGATCGCCGGCTAGCCTGAATCGTTTGCCTTCGAATGTACTTGCTAGAGACAATTGTTCAATTTTCCAAGCATCACTAATGGCCGGAAACAGATAATCACTTTGGTATATGTAGTACAGCGCTTTAGAAATGAAATGGAGTCCCACAAACTGAAAGAAAGCCTCTAACTTTCTAAAACTGGAGCCACTAAAAAGTGATGCAGCTGCACACAGTAGATTGCCTGCTGGCAGTTTCCCCAGCATCGGTTGTGCAGACCATGAGAACCTATGATTTAATCTACTGGCGGCATTTATTTTGACGTTACTGCCGTTTATTTGACGAGTCACATTAATCAATGGCTTCCCACATACTTTCCCTCTAATGGAATGCACACATTTCAGCATACTTATAATTTCCATCAAACAACTGTCGAATAACTGTCGAATACAATGTATTTGCTCTCTTTCATTAGACTGTCATCCTGCGTCAACGTTGTTTCGGCCTGTGACGACGTGGAAATTTCAACACATTGGAAAGTAATACGCTGATATCAAGTTCTGATGCGTCTATGGATGCTGCGGCTGGTTCATTCTATGTCATTTCGACATCTATTACTTCAACATTGATGGGAGAACACAACAATGTCGACAGGTTTTTTGGTGGCAAATTTTTGGCGGGTGTAGATTGTGTGAATTGATCTGCAACTACTTCAGAGCTATCTTCAATACATTCAATAACATCTTCTTGTGGTGGTGCGGTCGCACTGTAGCTATGGTCCAATGCAACTTTGCTGTAGTCTCCAAACACAGTTAATTCATGTTCTGGCCATTGGACATGAGCATCTCGAGCCTGAACACCCCTCGCCTCAATTAATAGTTCCTTCATAGTGTACATGGTCTGGCAAGCAACATCTCTCATTCGCTTCACTGTCTGTGTATGTATAGTTCTGACACCCACGGGTAACTGGAGGAGAGATTGGAAAAGGGATGTTCAGTTTAAACACAAGATGGAGTGTAGTCCAATTGTCTGGAAAAAAACATAAAATAGTCCCCAGCACAAAATATTTTTTAAAGTTATGAACTGTTTGTAACTAACCTTTTTTTGGTTTTTTTTCTTTGCAACTTTTTTGACTCGACCTTCAACATCTGCACGCTGCAGCTCCGATTCGTTTCCGCATGTCCTCCCTTCCTCTTGCGAGCAACGACTATATTTTGTGTATCCGAATAGACAGCACGGAATGAGGCTCCATCGTCTCCCTGAAACATAGTACTTTCATTACTATGTATCAAAATATTGTTAGCATAAAACACACGTGAGGACGAACACACGGGTACATCTCAATAGCCAAACACGATGTAAACATTGTGTGCAACAGTCAAACGACAAGTATTCGACCAGTGATGATCTATTTCGATGGAGTTGTCAGTATCCATACCTCTGGCTCTGCATGGACTGCCATGAATGGTTGTATTGGAGAGGAGGCATACACATCTCCCTGAAACACAGAACTTGCATTAGTATGCTTTTCAATATTGGAAACATAACACACACTTGGGGTCAACGGCACAGGTACATATAAAGAGATAACCACAAATGATGCATTGTCCAAACGAATCAAGGAAAATCTAAATATGATCACATTTCATCGACTTATTTCTCCGATTCCTTTACATCTGCATCATCTAAATGAGATGTTGTGATTGTAGTGGAAGCTCCGTCGTCTCCCTGAAACACAGTACTTGGATTAGTATGGTTTTCAATATTGGAAACATAACACAAACTTGGGGTCGAACGCACAGGTACATATAAAGAGATAACCACAAATGATGCATTGTCCAAAAGAATCAAGGAAAATCTAAATATGATCACATTTCATCGACTTATTTCTCGGATTTATTTACATCTGCATCATCTAAATTGGATGTTGTGATTGTAGTGGAAGCTTTATCGTTTCCCTGAAACACAGCACTTGCGTTAATAGGGAAGAAAGTATAGCAAATGGAATCACGTTATATGATCACGCATGATGGAGCTGTCAGTATCCATACCTCGTGCTGCTGAAGAATATCTATGGATGTTGTAAATGTAGTGCGCACTTCCGAAAGCTGTTGCGCCGATTCGTATACGCATGGTCCCGCTTCCACTTCCCCTGGAATTACTTGAATGTCAGACTCTGCATCAAGTGCAGGGGTTGACGCTTCATCAACTGCCTGAAACATAGTACTTGCATTAGTGAGGATTACAATAGTGAAAACATAACTGGGGGTCGACAGCACAGGTACATATCAACGGCTAACCACGAATTAAACATTGTGTAGAACAATCAAACGACAAGAATTCCAGCTCTGATGATGACGCTCGATGGAGCTGTCAGTATCCATACCTCCTGCTGGTGAAGAACATCTAGAAATGTTGTAGATGTGGCGGACGCTTCAGCATCTCCCTGAAAGACGGTACTTGCATTAGTATGGATAACACTAATTATAACTGAAAACAAACACCAGTTGACGATAACTAAGGTGTATATCAATTGGAAAGCACTAACCAAACATTCGGTAAAATAATTACACGATAAAATAAAACTATTACTTGACATGCATAAAACAAGTCTGTAGCGGATTAGCCTAGTAAGATTACCTGATACGCGCTAGAAGTGGTTGATTCTGCGACCACGTCAAGGATGTAGAATGTTCTTGCTTCAGATTCAAGGGATAGTCGAGAAGTTGTAAAGGTAAATTAATGATTGATAATGAAATGCCAATATTAAAAATAGCCATGTAAGGCGACAGAATACTTGAAAAATGCTCAATATAGCACAGTTCCCTGTTCCCATATATATATACATTGCTTTTGTGGGTTATGAAATCGAAAAAGAATATATTGATAAATGTCATTATTCAAAAAACTATACACTCATATCAATATCGAAATTATTACAAGGGATAGAACACCTACAATATCAATTAATCCGTTCGGCTACCTACACACTACTGCAAGGCCTAAAGCTAAATCCAGACACTTGACTCACCGGTGGCGGAATGTGGACGAATAGAGTGGGAATAGCGTTTTCGAGCAATTTCCGCGTCGTTCGCCGTTTATTCTTCTTTGTTACCCAAGATGTTGTGTACATGTCCAAGGAAAAGTGCCGGCTGCAAATGCGGTATCGATCACCCCTCTTGTCCTGTAAGACTTGTTGGACTCTACTTTCCAGCTCATCCAGTGGATATCCGCAATGTCTGACCCATTCTCTTATTCGATCAACAGTTTTCGGGAATACATGCATTGTAGTGCCTTCAGATTTCGCATGGGTCTTCGAAGGGCAACCGCTAATCGAACAGGCAGGCATTGTTGATAAATCTGAAAAGTAAATATCGACATTATTATACAATCTTCAAGAATAAAGATTTGATACAAAAGTAAATGAATCATACAATGATCAATGCAAGGTTTGTTTTGGTCGCAGGAACTATACCAGTTCATTATGTGTGGCTTAGTATTTGCATAAGTTGCAGAAATGTATAAATGATGTGACTAAAATCTGAACATGTGACTCGTCCCTTGGATGTTCTGTCTTGCACGAGAAGGAAACATGCTTACATTATAGACTGGACCCCCGAAGGATGCAATTCGATGACAATAGACACAGATGAAAATAAATAGATCTATTGATAGCATAGCAATGGAAACTCAAGTCAATAGCAATGAGACCAATGAACATAGCACTATTGTGTACTCTACTCGCAAATAGAAAGAAATTTAAAAATCTGTGAAATATGACTAGGATACATGGCCTTACCTTGACCAACAAACAGTTGGATTCAGCAAGCAGAGCAGTATGTTGCAGGAGAATAGGTGGGTGGACACAGGTAGCCACTGATGGGTTTGCTCTAAGCGGTCACAGAAGTTCACCGATAGCACGACGAGCAGATTAGCGTAGATCTCAGTGGTTGCCAGGTAACACGTTCAGGAGTTGACTTGCAAAGCACAAAGATGTTCTCATGAGACATATCAAGTGGTTTATAAAGTATTAGAAACAGGGGTGTGTTTGTGAATGAATGACGTATGTATGTCGTGGTCTTAGGGGGGCGGCCTGCTTGAAGGGGAGGCATGGCTGGAGACACAGGGTCTGAGGAGGCCATGTGATCGATGGCCCCTTGGCGTGGGATACCTTTTGAAGTGTACATGCAGTTTGGCACCTTGGCCTTTCGCGCCCCTGACAGCCCCCCATGCCAGCGCTCATCCCCGGGTGCGAACCGCCTTTGATAGAGGGGGGTGGGGTGGATGGGCCTGGGGCGTGCAGATAAGGCACAGGAAGACTGCTGAATGGAGACACACTTATGTGGATTGCAGGGGGGCGGCCTGCTTCAAGGGGAGGCCTGGCTGGAGACACAGGGTCTGAGGAGGCCATGTGACCGATGGCCGATGGCCCCTTGGCGTGGGATACCTTTTGAAGTGTACATGCAGTTTGGCACCTTGGCCTTTCGTGCTCCTGACAGCCCCCCATGCCAGCGCTCATCCACTGGCACGAACCGCCTTTGATAGTATATCGTTGCTTATCAATAACAAATGCCACATACCGGAAATTCTTGTGAGCACAGACCCACACTTCAACCGGTGTATTATAGTGGTCAAGACCCTTAGGCCTGTATAATCCAATGGTAATTGTTAGTATAGATATATGGGTGACTTTTATAGAGACATAACCTACTGAAAGACTTTGAACAAGTGTTATTTAGTGCATGCATTATCGAGAATATGTTATGTTAACTTAGATAGATAGTGACCACCCTGCTTCACAGCGACCAGACCTTCACCCATTCGGAGCACAGATGTCTGACGTCCATCCTTGAATGGAGACACACTTGATTCATTTAATAAATCGAAACAACCATTGTTAAAATATATGTGGTGTTTTATTGTGGATCTTATTTTCATGACACAAAAATACAAGACTTTAAAGATTATACAGGTCAGGTTGCAGCACAGCGAGAGAAAATCCCCTGTACTGACCGCTGTCACTCGGGAACGTTTCTCTAATGGCACAAACGGCACAGGCGGGTATCACTCTTCGAACGCGGTGTCCAAGCCTCCCGTGGAGCCACCATGTAAAGAAACGATAGGCCACCAGCCTGTACCACCTGTGAAAAGAAATGAAACAAACTGTTTTTAAATGACCAAGATAAGTTTAATAAACGTTTGTTGTCAATAACAATTCTTGTAACTAATGGCATTCTACACGGACAAATGCTATCTAGACAATGCACACTATTGAACGACTTACATGCGTTACAATGATATGTAGATGTAATTTTGGATATAGTAGAAGAACATGAAATAGGAGTGGCATGACAAGCAGAGTATACTTACTCGTTACTCGGATTACGAGGACGAACAGTTGCATGAAGTTCGTGCATAAGCACCATCATTATCCTCAGCATGGCCCGTGTGAGGCAGGCTGCCCTGAAGTCTGGTAGCTCAGTGATGCATTGCGGTTGTGGCTCGCCTTCCGAAATGTAGGCCAGGCATCCCGAGTTTTCTCGGCAGCAGCAGTTCTCCTCCTCGGTCGGCATTAGCTCGCACCGATTGCATGTGCACCAGGTGGAGACGCCGTCCATGCGACTAGGCCCAGGCTCTTCATCTGTTGATTCGTCCTGCCAACTGCCGTCCGAATCCCCATCGTTTTCGCGTGCTTCCCTTTCCAGTAGTTCCTCCTCGGTATACTCGGGCTCGTACATGTAGGGCATTATTGTAGCCATTGTGTGGTAAACAAAGTAAAATAATTTACCGAGATGGTACAGGTGTTCACACGGGCTACAAGCGGCGAAGGTAGCTGACCAGAGCACAGAAACGAGTCACAGAATACTCTAAGTAACACAGAGGGAGGAATGGAATCGAAAATCTGCTGCTGTGTGTTGTGAAACGGTCTATTTATACTTATTGAGGAAAGAGGCGTCCTGCCATTTCCATGGCGACACGTCATTAGCTGAAGCGCAGCGAATGTTGACACAAGACGTGCTTTGGTGTTGGGAAATGGGCGGTACGAGTCTGCTGATGACAGGCTCAGGGGCGGGGGATATGATTTAGTGCCGCAAAAGCAGGTCAGCCAGGGCGATGGGGGAAATGATAAGATTATCACAAAATGGCAGCTCCCTGGTGCTTGTTTTCGCGTGCGTTTAATGGACGAAAACTCGGGTAAGGTCCATAGGAAAGTTTTCTAAAATCGAGCCACTTAGGCTTAAAAAAACATGGCCGACCCGTAGTCTTGCCTTTAAGTGGAGAAAGGAGTTCCAACCCTTTCTGGAGGTGATTGAAGGGACTAGGTTTACAGCCTAAGGGGAAAAGTACATTTTTATGCATCTGGGTTTTGAGGTGCAGAATGTATACATGATACTTGTTAGAAGGGGAAGGCAAGGCATTTAAAACGTATGAAGAGTTTTTCACCAAGTGGGGCAAGAATTATTGTATGTAGAGCAAGGTCATTGTTGTATCATGTTGTCCTGTGTTGGTGACGGCGCCCCTGCCTCCGTGAGAGATGTTTTGAATGTTTGGGTTTGCGTGGGGGATTCGGAGGGAGTCGGTTGGAAGTGGGAGGACGGAGTTGAAGGTGTGAGTGGAGTGCAGGGCGCCGGGTCCTTACGAATGTAAATAAACATGCTTCATTTATCATATGGTGTCCGGCCTGGTTACCTCATTTGGCGACGAGGATCCCGGCATCATATGAACCCACGGAGCGGCGAAGGAAAGGATTGAGAGCAGCTGCTCTGAACGGACACTTGCATTGCCTTTTTTTTGTGCTGATAGCCCATTGTTTTCCAAGGAAATTGCACATGATTCCGTGCAGGGTGTCGATGCGGGAGCATAAGTAATTGATTGGCATACCGAAAATATGTTTTTGGAGCCGATTGAGCGCCCGTTGGATGTGTTAGAGTAAGGGACCCTCCTCTAGGGTTGTGGTCACATGACGACCCCGGATACTGCCAGGAAGTCAGGCGGAGTTGGAAGGGACAGTCTAAGTCTTCTTCATTTTCGTCCAAGTGGTGAAAACTTTTTTTTTTTCCATGCTTTTATATTTTCAGTCTCACGCAAATGACTGAGATGAAGTGAAGTAAAACAAAGTACTAGGCAGTACAGACTCTACCCAAATTAAATTTCGATAAAGCTTTTGAAGTACGTTTTGGACATGCAGGGCATCAGTATTCAGCCACCGGCGAGTTTTCTTCCAACACCAGGCCAACCTGTTTGGTCAGAGTAGAAGGAATTTTGGTTAAATTATATTCAGACGGTTGAGAACGAAGTCCTTACCTCCCACAAAAAGAAGTTATTGCTACTTCATGCATTGGGGTTAGAAGGCCAAAGGAAATTCAGGGAACTGCCAGAGTTACCAGGAGATGAAGCGGGCAATGCTGATGAGCATGAAAAGGCCATTAGGCAGTTGGACAAATACTATGCTCCGGAAACAAATGTGGCCATAAACAGATATAATTTCTATAAGAGGATACAAAAGGAGCATGAGTCGATAGAAGAATACGTGTCAGCACTGAGAATTTTGTCGCGCACTTCATTTTGGAAATGGTATCACCCTGGATGAATTGACCAGAGACCAAATTATCATCCATTCGAAGGACAGTTTGGTCCATTATAGATTATGGATGGTGGGTAACCCGCCCTTCCCAGAGAATATCGCCATAGCCAAAAGAATTGAACACAGTCAACTGTGCTCTAGGGAAATGAAGAACAAGAAACAAGTAGCTGCCCTTAACATGCAACAACAAAGCGGCAAGATTGTGCCAGAGACGGAGGAACAGAACATGGTCAGTGCATGAAGAATCGAGGAGCGGATGGACAACCACACTGTCAAAAGCAACAGGCCTAAGGGTTTCAAAAATGGAGGAAACTCCTATAGAGGGAAGAGTTGGATGAAGAACAAACCCAGGTCGTTGAGCGCACAGTCTAGAGAAGGGGACAGATGCTACAATTGTGGCAGTTATGGCCATTATGCGTATGCTAAACCATGCCTGGCTATAGGGCAGAAATGTGGAAATTGTCAGATCAAAGGCCATTTTGCTGTCACCTGCAGGCAAAAAAAGGTTTCTACCATACAAGATGAGGAAGAGGAATCGGATGAGGAAAAAGTTTTCATGATTCATGTACCACCAGGGGGAGAATTTAAATGCCCAAGTTGTGTAGTAATATTCGACAATTGGAAGCTCAAGGTGAAGGTGGATAGTTGATCACCATGGACAATCATCACTGAAAAGAAGTATGGGTGAGAAGAATAATGTAGCAGAGAATAACTTTTTGTGGTTCAAGGAAATGCAATGATATGAAATTAATGCAGCACAGAAATAAAACTTGATATGAATTCAATCAAAGACAATGTAATCACTCTTTCCCCCTGTTATTACTAAATCCCCCCTTTATATGCAGTATGAAGAGATGGAATGAGGACACACAGGTTTCAGGAATACAATCAACAAATACAGTTTCAATCCCTATCCCCAGCAAGCTTAGAGAGAACAGGAATGATTTTAAAACAGGTCAAATGCTTTTGAATGTGATTTGAAATTAATGGGAAAAATGCTAAAATGACTTTAATTCGCTAAAAGGGATTCAAAACTAGTGAGTCGCTTTGGATAGGTTCAGGTAGACACTAGCAATGATTGTTGAATGATTAATAGATAGGAAACTGAATTCAGAGATTGCATGCAAGAAATAGCAATTTTATATGGAATGAAATTGAGCCGAATGCAGAATTGCAGCAAACTTTTCAGCACGCAGGAAATGCGATTACCGAAAAACTATAAGGAGTTGGAGTTTGAAAGCTGATGATGTTAGCTTCAATTTGACAATTAAATTTAGTTCCTAGCATGTACGGTTCAGAAGTTATAGAGGTTTTAGTAGAGGTCGATTTATCAGAAAAGAGTCACGATTTCAAATGAGAAATGTGCTTTTTGAAGATTACAAACAAGGATTTCTTAACACTAAGGGAGGCTATGAAGATGCGAGATACCAACGGTACAGCCACCAGTCGGAGGCGCCTCGTCTGATCTTTGTCCGCTGTGACACTTGCCTTCTTCAGCAAAAATATTAGCGCTAAATTATCACAGGATTATATGGATGAGAGAAGGAGTCAGGATAGACAAAAGAGATTCTATAATGCAGTTCTGGATATGTTGGATTACTTAAAACTAAGAGATGGCTATGGACAGTTCTATGCTAAATACTCACAACTATGGGTTGGGAATGGGCCGTCAAGATCTGGTCAAAGGTTTGGACTGGAATTCGCTTGCCATCGGACATGTCTCAGGCGCTTGGTTCTGCTCTCAGCAAGGCACTCTGGTCTGCACGGCCTCCCGGACTGGATCTGACGGGTTGGTTCTGGGTACAGCTCTGCTCTACTGGTTTGGATCTCTGGGTTCTAGCAAGGGTTCTTGGCAAGAAGCAGCCAAAACTGTCACGCGCCGCTGTACCTGGCGTCTTTGGCCCTTCAGGCTACGGAGTAGCCGATGATCGCTTTTTCCTCTTCCTGGTTTGGTTGTGGGTCTAGTCTTTCTTTTCCGGTTTTCCTCTTAACCCCTCCCCTCCCCCCTGTCTGTGCGTTGCAACTCACTGTGTTTCCTTCCGTGAGTAACGCTCGTTTCACAGCTACTCTCCTGTTCCTTCCCTTTCTCCGTTCCCCTACCTCCTTATTCTTTCTGCTTGGCGGGGTTACTCCAGCTCCGTCACCCCTCCTGCTTCAATCCAAGTCTCCGCCGGAGTTCCTTCGGCTCGCGGCTTCCACCAGGCTGTTTCCGACTTCAGAGGGTTCTCCTTCTGCATACGGAGTCCCTTCAGATCCGTATTTGCTACAGAAGCCTTCCGGACCATTACCCCCCCGGGTAGGAACCTACGTCCTCCGCAGTTGCATTCTGGGACCTGTGGTCCGAATACCTACCTTTCCGGACTTGTTATCATCAAGAGGTTGTTTTTGCAATCGCCTTTTTTCCTCTTGAATACCGGACTTCTTCGGAAGGAAGCCCCTCCTGTTTGCCAACACTAAAGGGCATCAGGGTGGCTTCCGACCGAGGAAGACCATTCCTCTTCGACCGGAGGCATCCGAAGCCAAGGAAGGAAAGACGAAGAAAGGACAGCCCCATAACAACAGGTGAGGAGGCGGAGGAGGAGGAAAGGGGCAAGATTAACAGAGTTTCGGAACAGTCTATTTGTGTAGTTCCCGAAGACAGACCTGTTTACCCGACTAGTTGTGAGAGATTGCAACGCCTAACCAAAAACATTGTGATGGCTACTCCCGAACAGTTGCAGGAAGTAGTCAATGCCGTACAGGCTTTGACCCAAGAAGTACAAACTCTAAAGAATGAGAACGCTACTCTTAGACAAACAATCGATACTCGAGAGCTATTGCGGTCTGAATTGCCTCCACTACCCCTTACCTCTGGTAAATATGACGGATCACCTCGCAAGTTTAAAGAGTTCATGGAAGCGTGCATAATACATTTCACTTTCCGCCCTCAGTCCTTTTTGTCCGATAGGGCACGTATAGGGTTTTTGATTTCTAACCTTACGGGCAATGCGTTGGCCTGGGCTGCGCCTTTAGTTACTAGCGGCAGTCCCCTGCTACAGGATTATGGTGCCTTTACCGCCCAATTCAAGGCTGCGTTTGAAAAACAGGAATCAGCCCAGGTAGCCAGTGAGGAGCTGTTGGACATCCGACAAGGCACTTGTGAACTGCTGAGTTACATATCCCACTTTAAACGAGTAGCAGTGGAGACTGGATGGCCTGACACTGCCCAATATGCCATATTCCGCAGAGGACTTAGGGAGGAACTCAAAGATGAACTTGCACGGGTACCTAGACCAGCAACGCTTTCCGACATGATTTCCACTGTACTTCAGATCGACTTCCGTTTGAACGAAAGACGGTCCGAACGCCGCAAGAATCGCGGCATTTCTGTTAGAGTTGATTCCCCTATTCCCAGTTCCTCCTCACCACCTACCAACGTACACGAAGAACCAATGCAGATCGGTGTCATGAGAGGCCCTTTAAGTGTGGAGGAAAGAAAGAGAAGAAAAGACCATAACCTTTGTATGTACTGTGGTTCGGCCAAACACTTATTACGAGACTGCCCTCTCGTACCCCCACGGCGCCAGGGAAACGACCAACCTCGGAAGTAGAAGGGGCCGATTTCCGAGGTACATCAAGAGGTCCTTACGTTACCTTAGCCATTACCACCACGTTGCCCTCCGATGATAACCGACTCATGGTAATGGGTGTCCAGCTTCAAACCAAGAATGGAAGACTTGAAGTACTAGCACTAGTGGACTGCGGAGCCGCTGGCTGTTTTATGGACATTTCCTGGGCCAAAAGGAAGGGCATCGAGACACAAGAGAAGGAAGAAAATCAGAAGGTAGAGGGAGTCGATGGCAAACCACTTTGTTCCGGTCTGATTACTCATTCCACGATTCCCTTAACTATGTGGGTCACGCACCACGAAGAGACCATCCAATTTGACCTTATTAAGGCAGCACATTTTCCAGTCATACTAGGCATAACTTGGCTCCGGAGACATAATCCGGCCGTAGATTGGATGAAGAATAAGATGGCCTTTTCTTCTGACTACTGTCATCAAACTTGCCTCCTGAAGGAGCACTTCGCCAAAGTAGACATGGTCCCAGCAGAAACGATGACGATAACTGCTGCAGAAATCTTTCCGTTTCCAGCCTTCTTGACGGACCTCAAGGGGGCGTTCAACTGCGAAGGTCCTCTAGCACTACCCCCGCACAGGCCGGAGGATTGTTCTATTGATTTAGTTCCGGATGCCATTGTGCCTTTTGGTAGGATGTTCTCCTTGTCCCTCAAAGAAAAGGAAGCGCTGCGGAAGTACCTAGATGGGAACCTCCAGAACGGTCTTATCCAACCCTCCCGTTCTCCTGCTGGGGCACCACTATTCTTCATCCCAAAGAAGGATTCTCAAGAGCTCCGCCCCTGTATAGACTATCGTGGTCTCAATGGGGTTACTGTTCGAGACCGATACCCCATGCCCCTGATTAAGGACGTATTGGAAGCAGTACAGGGGGCTGTCATATTCTCTAAACTGGACCTCCGACAAGCCTACCATCTCTTAAGGGTCAGAAAGGGAGACGAATGGAAAACGGCTTTCCGGACTCCGTTCGGTCTCTTCGAGTACCGGGTCATGCCTTTTGGCCTGGTTAACGCCCCTGCGGTTTTTCAAAGGTTCATGGACCGTATTTTTTCGGACCTCCTTTTTCTTAACACTATTGTTTATTTAGATGATATCCTTGTTTACTCGTCTTCACAGACGGAACACAAAGATCACCTACGTCAGGTCATTCTAAGGCTTCAAGAACACAAGCTGTTAATAAATCTTAATAAATGCCTTTTTCAAGTATCCACTATCCCCTACTTAGGATTTCTCTTGTCCCGAGAAGGAATCCGGATGGACCCCAAAAAGATCACCGCCATACTAGAATGGCCAACACCAGATTCAGTCAAGGAAGTTCAAAGATTTTTGGGTTTGAGCAACTTTTACAGGAAGTTCATATCAGGATTCTCCAAGACGGTACTACCCATTACGGCCCTTCTAAAAAAGGGGATCCAACCCTTCAAGTGGACTGAGGAGGCCAATCAAGCTTTTAACCAACTCAAGACCGCCTTCTGTTCAGCACCCGTTCTACGCCAACCCGACCAAACTCTACCGTTTATCGTTGAGACGGATGCATCAGCAGCTGCCTTAGGAGCAGTCCTTCTGCAAGAGCATGGGGGTCTAGAACATCCCATAGCCTACCTTTCAAAAACGTTGACACCCAGTCAGACGAATTATTCAGTCCTTGAAAAGGAGTTGCTTGCAATGAAGACAGCGTGTGAAGAATGGCGGCACTTACTCCAAGGCTCAGCTCATCCCTTCATCATAAGAACTGACCATAAGAATTTAAGGGTGCTGCAACGAATGGAGTGTGTTAATTCCAGGCAAGCCAGATGGGCGCATTTTTTTTCCCAGTACGAGTTCAGCATAACATACCTACCCGGAACTAAGAACATTCTAGCAGACGCCCTTTCTCGTCAACCTATGCCGGGCAGGGTTGTTTGTAGCAGTCCAGAGTATATGTTCCCTCCAAAAAGAATCATTAATGCTGTGTCCTTTTTTCTCCAAAAGGTGAGAAGGGCCATGATTTCTCATTCTCCCTTACCTCCGGATGTGACTCACAGGGAAGGTCTGTGTTTTAGGAACCAAAGGTTGTTTCTGCCTGATCCAGAGACCAGGCGGCAAGCACTTGAATGGTGTCATGACAGTCCGATAGCGGGACACAGAGGGATCACTAATACCATTGAGCTGCTACAACGGCAGTTTTGGTGGCCTGGGATAAGGAGAGACACTCAAAGTTATGTACAGAATTGTCCCACATGTTGCATGTCCAAATACGATACCAGAAGACCGTTGGGTTTGTTACAGCACGAACCCATCCCTGAAAGACCTTGGTGTACCATAACTACAGATTTCATAGTTGAATTACCGCAATCAGAAGGTTTTACGTGCGTTATGGTTACAGTTGACTCCTTTACCAAGATGGCTCATTTCACTCCTCTACCTGGTGTACCCACTGCTGCTGAGATGGCTACGGTGTTTATCCGAGACATATTCCGTCTACATGGTCTTCCTATCAAGATCATATCCGACCGAGGAAGTCAGTATACTTCTCAATTTTGGAAGACCCTCTGCGCCAAGTTAGGTGTACAAAGAGCTTTATCGTCTGGTTTCCACCCACAAACCAACGGACAGACCGAGAGACTGAATGCCTCACTGGAACAATACCTCCGGTGTTTTATAAATCATCAGCAAGATAATTGGGTGGCACTACTCCCCTTGGCAGAGTTTTCGTATAACAACAGTAAACATAGTTCTACTTCTCTCAGTCCGTTTTTCTGTTCCAACGGAATCCACCCTCAAGCCATATTTCCGGACGATCTTCAAGCTACATCCATTCCTTCGGTTGATCACTTGCTAACTAACATTGTGGAAGCCCACAAGGTAGCCAAGAGGAGTCTATTAGACACCCGTCAACGTTACTGCAATCAAGCCAACCGTCATCGACTGCCTTCCCCCTCCTGGCAGGAAGGAACCAAGGTATGGCTTTCTACAAGATACTTACCTCGTTGGTTGAAAAGATCAAAGCTTTCACCTCGCTATGTGGGTCCGTTCACCATCTCTAAACGGATCAACCCTGTAGCCTATAAACTTCATTTGCCCAATCACATGAAACAAATCCATCCGGTGTTTCACTCCTCTCTGCTCAAGGAATGTCAATCAGATCCCTTTGAGAGATCTTCTCCTACCATAAGACCCCCCCTAGGTGTCGAACCAGAGGAATACGAGGTGGCTTCCATACAGGATTCCAGGTACCGGAATGGGAGGCTGGAATATCTCGTTCACTGGAAGGGGTATACTCATACGGAGGATTCCTGGGAACCAAGACCTCATGTCCATGCTCCGTTATTGGTGCGCCGATTCCATCGATCCCACCCGGGAAAACCGGGTGGCATCTCTTCAGGGGGGGGTCATACTGTCACGCGCCGCTGTACCTGGCGTCTTTGGCCCTTCAGGCTACGGAGTAGCCGATGATCGCTTTTTCCTCTTCCTGGTTTGGTTGTGGGTCTAGTCTTTCTTTTCCGGTTTTCCTCTTAACCCCTCCCCTCCCCCCTGTCTGTGCGTTGCAACTCACTGTGTTTCCTTCCGTGAGTAACGCTCGTTTCACAGCTACTCTCCTGTTCCTTCCCTTTCTCCGTTCCCCTACCTCCTTATTCTTTCTGCTTGGCGGGGTTACTCCAGCTCCGTCACCCCTCCTGCTTCAATCCAAGTCTCCGCCGGAGTTCCTTCGGCTCGCGGCTTCCACCAGGCTGTTTCCGACTTCAGAGGGTTCTCCTTCTGCATACGGAGTCCCTTCAGATCCGTATTTGCTACAGAAGCCTTCCGGACCATTACCCCCCCGGGTAGGAACCTACGTCCTCCGCAGTTGCATTCTGGGACCTGTGGTCCGAATACCTACCTTTCCGGACTTGTTATCATCAAGAGGTTGTTTTTGCAATCGCCTTTTTTCCTCTTGAATACCGGACTTCTTCGGAAGGAAGCCCCTCCTGTTTGCCAACACTAAAGGGCATCAGGGTGGCTTCCGACCGAGGAAGACCATTCCTCTTCGACCGGAGGCATCCGAAGCCAAGGAAGGAAAGACGAAGAAAGGACAGCCCCATAACAACAGGTGAGGAGGCGGAGGAGGAGGAAAGGGGCAAGATTAACAGAGTTTCGGAACAGTCTATTTGTGTAGTTCCCGAAGACAGACCTGTTTACCCGACTAGTTGTGAGAAAAACAGCACAGCCAGGCTGTTGAATTGGTTGGGCCCCGTGGAAGTTTGGGGTTAAAATCAGGTTGCAGGACTCTAAAGGCCAGCTGAGAAGGGTTCAGCTTTTTGGATTGGGCCTTTTGCTTCAGGGTTCTGGAGTCTGGAAATGGGTTCTTCCTGCAGAGCGCTTCGCCAGTCGATCAGTTGATGGGTGAATGTGTGTCCCTGTGCCCTCAACAGTCCCTATTTATGTATTTCCCAAGGGGGTGGGGAGGCTGATTATACTAAGCCCACCCTCTAGGAAACTAATTGGTCTAAGTATTCCCTCTCTCCTGATTCGAGAAGGAAACAGTGTGTCATGATGTGTCAGGTTTATGGTCCAGGGAGAAAAAACTCCCCTTTGTGTCTAACCAGAAAATCTATTTTTCATAAAAAACATATTCACAATATCCCAAACTTGCTAATATTACATATTTACATTACAGATTAATTAAGGCACGTGTCTGTCAAAGTCCCATCTTCTGGAGAGCTTCGGTTCACAAATGACAGTTTTTCGCGCTTTTGGTCGGTTACTCAGTGTCAGTTCTGTACCAATTTTTTTTAATACATGCACATACCATCTGGGCATATTCCTGTAAATTTTCATATTTTTAACATTATCACAATTGCTACAAAGTCCACATTTTGATAGTTCTGTCTCTGAATATCGCACAAATTCCAGAGTAGTTTCTACTTATGAGCAACCTCTTCATTTTAATAACCTCTAAATTCCATATTTTTACCAGTTCGGCACAATTTTCTATAGGTCTTTTTCTCAAACATATATTTTCTCCAGTTTAAAATCCACATGTCAGTCTGGGCCTGCCTCCAAGGCTTGGCTAAGCCAGAGGGTAACTTGAGCTTCTTCCTGCCAGGGCTGGTTTCTATTGACGCCCCAAATTAGCATTTCTTTTTAGTTCAAGGGAGTCCTTTGTCTCCACTCAGAGCAATAGGCCAAAGTCCCCCTCCCAGTTCCTTTCACACACCCCTGTCAGTTTCTCAGCAGAGCAGGGGGGGAGATTCCTTTGTTGGGTAGAAGTTGTGGAATGTCTTTGAAGCTCAGTGTGGCTAACTTTACTCACTTTTAAAACAGTGTTTAAATAGTCTTGTCCTAAAATACAAATTACATTTTTACAAATATATCCACAGATCTCTTAATTCCAGCCTTTATAAAATTTAGTTTTGAATTGTATCCACCTCTATTGCTTTTGATAGGAGTTCTTTCCCATACTATGATCTTAATGTAGAAGTTTAAATTGACAGGTTAAGTAATCGCCAGCTTTTGACACAGGCGAGTAGCGGTACGGCACCCATTTTTGACATATTCTTCCAAGCAAGCATCTTTAAATGTGGATTTTCTTCTGATCAAATATGTTTCTGCTGACATTGTGCTTAGGTGAATTCCTTATATACATTGATGTTACACATCCAACAAGGAGTTTGGATCTTTTGTGAGGTTTGGGAACCATAATTTTTGCACCTTTAACAGCCAAGAAAAACTGATTTTCAAGCAGCTCAGTGTTTCTCTTGCCATGCAGGACTGCTTTTTCTCAAATGGTTTCATTTTCCTCTGTGAGCAGCCAAATGATCGGTTTTGGCAGTGGTCTCCTGTGTTGCCACTGACATAGGCAAAAGTGGATGTGTGGCCTATTTTTCAGGTTTTCCTTGCGCACCTCTGGGTGATTTTAGCGTGCATAATGCTTTCCAGTGGCCATTCTGAGGTTTCTGATGCCAGCAGTGCACAGTAATGTTGCAGGGCATGGACTAGTGGGTTAAAACATCCCGCATCACCAACTTCAACTTCTCCCAAGAAGCCAAACACTGGGTTAAATCATTCCTCTCTGACTGCACCTCTAGAGTCAGCATTGCTAAAGAAGCAGCTGAACCCATCCCAGTCCGATAGGAGTGCCACAAGGCTCTTTCCTATCACCCACTCTCTATAATGCTTACACTAAGCTACTCTTCGCAGCTCCAGATGCAATGGGCGTGATCTACACAAATTTCACTGACGACATGCAGATCCTTATCTCGATCACGGGCAACCATGAGCAAAACACCATCACAATATCTACGCCATCATTCAAATCTGGATGGCTAATAACAGTCTTTGTCTTAATGATGAAAAAACGAGTGCCTCATAGTGGGATCACCAGCAGAAATGAAAGCTCTCCACAAAGATAACTCCATAACCATCGATGGCACACCGATTCCCTACCCTCCACCAAACCAAAACACTAGGAATCCACCTAGATACCAACCATATACCCAACATGTCAATGCTCTCTCCTCTGCCACCTCTTACACCTCAAAGCTCATTTCACCGAGTCTAAAATTCCTAACCTCACAAAACTGTATCACGCTAACCAGGGCCCTCATTCTATCCAAGCTAGACTATTGCAATATATTATTGTTAGGTGCATCCAAAGCTGACATCACCAAACTCCAACTCCTACAAAACAAAGCGCTGCGAGCATCACTTGGAATACAAAACTCCAAGCATATCTCTAAGATTAGAAGGGAAGCACATCGGTTATCTATCAATGCCAGAATCTCCTTCAAAGCACTCTGCATCACACAGAAGTGCCTCAACAACACAGCTCCCACCTACCTGAACAATGCCATCCCCTACAAAAAGAACATTAGCGTTCTCAGATCTAATAACTCTCTTCTGTGTTCCCCGATTCCAAAGATCCAGGACAGGGGGAAACGAGCATTGCGGTTCTAGCCCTGAAATTAGGGAACACCCCCCACCCCCTTCCCTCTCATTAGAGGCAAACCCTCTCACCAGGTATTTAAGAAAATGTTAAAAACCTGGCTTTTCAATCAACATGAATGAACCACAACAATCTCCTCGCCCTCTAAAATGTGATAAACTAGTGGAACCGTATCCTTCACAGACTAAGACCAGCTTGTGTGCATATGTTACTATTTTGATTGACTTGTAACCAGAAACGTAAGCTTTTTTTCAATATTTGTGTTGCATCTATACTTCTCTTTGTATTGATTCTGTATTGTAACCGGATATGTAAGCACCTTGTAACCTACGCCATGATACCTCAGGGTCTGGGTGAATAACAAATAACAAAAATAAAATTAAAATTAAGTTATTGTGCAAGACATTTACTATGTGCTTTGGGATTGGTGCAGTTTTAGCCATTCTTATGGGTTGCCAAGTTTATGCTGAAAATTGACAACCACCACCGGGTGCAGGTTTTTAAAGTGGATGGGGGTTCAGGGTCTCTGTGTGCCTAACCTGCATAGCATTGAGGTTGACTCTCTTTATTGGTTTTTAAAGAGGCCATCATCCTCCATTGTGACGGATGGTTCTGGCGTTTTTAAGTTATTTCTTATGTGACTTAGGAGAGAAGTGAATCATTCTCCCTGCACAAATGTGCCCCTTTTTTACAACAGGTGTGGGACATTGTTCTCAACCCAAAATATCTTAAAATAATGTACAATCTTTCAGGGAAGCTGTTACTGCCAAATGAGTTGACATTTGCAGCCTGTGTTCCTCAATCAGGATCAGCCTTTGGGGGGTGGACATATGAGAGATGGATGCTGCTTGTTTAACAATTATTGCATCAGGAAGGGTTGAAGTCTATTCCACTTACTGCTGAGCTGTTATGCATTCCTATGCAAAAAGGATGAACATACTCGCCATTAGCACTTAAAGGTTTAAGGTTATTTATTTTCCTTCCTTCATTCCCTCTGTTCAGATCCGTGATTCAACAAGGTCGTGAGAAAAAGGGTGTTGCTATGGAGGAGCCATGAATTTGCATTGAAATATCGCCTCTCTCAAAATCGGTGCCATTACTGAGTCGGCGAGGGCTTTAGCATGGACGTCCACTAGTATTTCTCGGTTTACTCTGTGCTATGGAGTTGCATAACAAACGCCCGCTACTCATGCAGACATGCCCAGTAGTGTCCCTGATGTGTGCATTTTATAAGTAAAAACATGTCAGGGGAAGTGTACCAAGCAGTTGCTTTCTCTTGTCAAATGTATATACAAAACATAACTTTGGGAACGTATTTGCAGGGCTCGTGGGTGGCATTGAAACCTTTCCAAGCTGGACAAAAAAAAGCAAAGCAAGGGTGGTGTCTGCTTCTTCTTTCTAGAGGAAGTGGGAAAAATCCAACAAGTGAAGAGGCGACTGTACAAGTTAGTTTGTTCCTTTTTTGTCATGTATAAAGTGCCAACAAGTTCCCTTGTTGGAGCAGACGCTTCGCATTTCATTAGTCTTGTGAGGGGCTGATGGACTAAGTAATGAGGTTTCTTCTTGTGATGCGATTTAACTATAGCCAGGGAATCGCCTTTCCTCGTTCTATATAGCAGGAAACTGGAATATTTTTCTAAATCATGTATGAATCGTAAAAGGCAGGAGAGTTTTGACCTTCAGCTCTAAACATTCACCTACTTGCCAACGATACAGATTTAGGCTACTGATTTTTAAGTAGGCCTACCACTTACAAATTTGAATAACTTCAGCGGTGTATGTAAGGATAACTCGGAAGTGGTGACATTTGTGCTCCATGCTCCTTTTTGAGTGGTCTGTGCAGGGGTATTTTTCAAAATCTTTGTTGTGGGCAGATGAAAGAAGTTAATTATTCAATGTTTAACTGGAATTTCATATTAGTAGTTATTCTTTACAATAGTTTCTCCTTGCCCTACCCTGTCTGCTCTGACAGCAGTTGAATGTTTTCTGAATACATTCGCAGCTTTAATAGTTTGTTTGTTACATGTTTTAGTAAGCCAAGAAGGGGGTTACCACCCTGTTCGTGCAATTTTAAAATGAAACCAAATCCATGTTATTATACCTTTTTCATTGGACTAACTGAAAATATTAGTTACATTAACTTTCGAAGTACCAAAGACTTCTTCATAATATGGTGGTTGCACGATAAATTAGCAACAAAGAAAAACGCGCATGAGCTGGGCGTCACTTTTACACGGGGGAAATAAACAAGGGATTCTCCCACTTTAAACCCCATTGGCCGCAGGAAGAAGTATGCTGAGAAATGTGAAAGTGTTTTCTGGTGGTCGGGTAATCATGCTCGTGCTTCATTTTTAAGCCCTCGACTACATGTGCACCTTGATTTTCAGCAAGGTATATAGTCCTGTGCTGGGCGTTTCACCGTGTGATTCTGGCTGGAAAGTAATGTGTTTTGTGGTACAGATCATAGACGGTGCTGTCGGGTGAGAACCACACATTTAAAAACAAAAACGGGGAGATATGGTCTGCCATTTTCGGCTGATTGCAGAACATTTTGATCAGAAATAGATTACGTGGTATCCTCCCCTCTGTCCCTTTCCTCTGTCATTATGCTCATTGCAATTTGTTTAGAACTTAACACATCTTAACTTCATTTTGTTTACGGAAAGTTTGCAAATAAGCGTTCCTGCAGTACTCCCACTGATGCCTTCTGAGCGTCTTATTAGGTTGAACTATAATGGTAGTTGAGGAAATCAAAATGAAGATGTTGAAATGAGATACAAGCTGGGAACGCCTACAGTGAATCGAGCAGCATTGCCCTTCCCTGATCGTTGCCTCCGAGTCTCGGCAAACAGGAAAGGTCACCTGCTAGCAGCTGCGGCCGTACCTGGCGGAGAGCTCGTAGCGATTGATTATAAAGCCAACACAAACAAGCTCTCGGCCATGCCCTCGCTGGTCACTTCCGGGCCGCTTCCCAAGCTTTTAAAGGAGTGCGTCAAGTCCAATATGCTCTTGCACCCCAGATGCTCTTTTGATTGGGACTTTCCTGCCCCCCCACCTCCCCCGCCCCGTCTGCTTCGCTCTGTTATGCAGTATACATAAACGATGACACTTCTCAGTGCATGACACATTTATGAAATTGACTGAGATCTCGTGTATGACACTTGTAAAATTCAGAAAGCTTAACTCATGCGCTTTATGCAACACGATAAAACCTCTTCAGCACCCACTCTATCATTTAGATAAGTTGAAGAACTATTATAAGCGTATTGCTTTGTGGTGTGTTTTTACCTCTGTGCATTATCTTGTGTGCTCTTCGACCCAGCTGAAAACGCATATTCGCAAAATGCTGTTTACTGAAATGAAATAAACGTGTTGTGCTCTATAAAGACTACAAGTGACTGGAGAAACATATTCATGTGGAATTAGACATATGTCAATTATTTCACACATGGCAAACATCTACGTCTTAACTATATGAAATCACATTTGACGAACCACAGAGAGACAACAACCAAAACTGAAACCCTCTACATCTCACGCTACCTCTCAATCAATCTGCTGCCATGCCCAAAGCCCACACTGCATAGGAGGCCAGTCCTAAATTGGCAGAAAAAAAATGCAAGAGGATCCAACAGAAGAGCACAAAGAGCCCAAATGCAATCTGGATCTCAAGCGATACAAGAAAGTGGTACTCTTGCAATGCCATCCAAGTGAACCATTTCCCACACCGCTAGGCACAAGGATCATGTAGCACAAATAGAAAAACTTTGACCAAAATGCACCCTTCTTCACAAAAGTTTGGATCCCAGAGCGTGTTCAATGGAGATGAATTGTGTCCCGTTTGCACTCTGGGGTTGTGTAAAACTGTTCCACTGGCAAGCGTAAATTGCTGGCTGACTGTGAGGGGCTCCCTGGTTAACAGCAGCACCCTTTGCTTAATTTTGGGAAGCACACGATGGGTGTAATTTGTATGAGCGCACAGCCGAACTCTCTGAAGTCAGGGGTCGGGTCGCGCAATCGATGTGGATGGATCGCCTCTTTATGGCTTTGTTGATGTATGCAAGAAGATTGTCAACTGAAGATAGAATGATGTTTAAAGACGTGCTAAGGCCTCCTAATGATGATGCAATGTCTCTACCTGGGGGAACCTCACTTATTAGCTTCCTGGTTGAGTTCCTGACTGGTGCCATTTTCTTTGTCTTGCCAGGACCAACTAGGAAGAAGTCTTAACAGCCACTGACTCACCTACTTGTTAGCCCTTGTCGAGAATGTGACCCGATAGTGCTGCAGGCACCCCTCTTTTCTCCAAACATTTCATTAATTTTCAGTAAGTCAAAAACAAGGTTTTCAGAATAGCGTACATAAAGAATAGCTAAATCCCACCACTCCCAGTACCTTAACACTCAGAAATACTCGTACACCTTCTAATCAAAACTCCTTAATCGTCGTCAAGTTCAAAAGAAGCTCAATGCCTTAAGTCTCACTGGATATCGGAGAGCTCCATTCTCTAGTTTATCATAATCCAAAAAGGGAGTTAACAGTGAAAAAATAACATCAGACCATCCACTATTTGGATTGGCTAGGAAATGGCCAATTGGAGAATTTTAATATGGATCTGGTAGCCAGTAAGTTTATGATTAGGAATACTTCCATATCCTGATTTGGCTTTGTATCGTTTCTACCTTTTCTATTGTACAGTTTCTTTGGTGAGAACATTGTAGAGGCCGGTGTGAATTGAGGTCATTTGGTACATGCCTGTAACAGTATTGTTATTGTATTTAATGATTCGTTTGAGATGTTTTCTCTGATGGAAACTCTTTCCAAATTCTTTAGAATTATATATATATATATTTGCAAGTGTTTATGATCAAAAGGTAAAAAGAAATTATCTTTGAAAGGATTTTTCCTATTGTAAAAGTTTAAATAAGAATTGTAAATCTATTCTGTGAACGGTTATGGATCCGTTTTCAATTTATGTATTCTATAATGTGTGTGGTTAACCAACTATGCGGACCCTGTTTCTGGTAGTGACAACCAAATCTTTTTACACTTTTAACAACTACTTAAGAAGAGTTTCTGGTGTCGCCCAAGTAACATTTAAGTATTAAGGTGCACAAGAAGTTGTGTCCAATGTACACATTTGTCAAAAAAAGGTAGCAGGTGCTCCTCTCTAGAAAGAACATGGCATGATAACCTGTTCTAAGATGAGAGATTGCAGCACACGCTTTTTGCTCACTGTACCTTTCACACATGGGAAATATCCATTTGCCTATCAGTCTTTGTCCCACCCACATGGGCAGTCCAGCACCAAAATGCTATGGCAATTCCTCTCTGAACAAGAGTACCAACAGCAACCCCATACACGTGTTTCAACCTTGTTGGGCCTCATCAGTGAGGTGAAGCTGCGCCTCTCTGAGCACAGTGAGCAGGGAGTCCACGTCTGGTTGCCCCCAGGTAACTTAGGGTGACCAACCCCATGTTCCTTGCAAATATGTCAAAAAAAGGTAGCAGGCGCTCCTCTCTAGAAAGAACATGGCATGATAACCTGTTCTGAGATAAGAGTTTGCAGCACACGCTTTTTGCTCACTGTACAAGGCTGAAACACATGTATGGGGTTGCTGTTGGTACTCTTGGTCAGAAAGGAATTGCCATAGCATTTCGGTGCTGGACTGCCCATGTGGGCGGGACAAAGACTGATATGCAAATGGATATTTCCCATCTGTGAAAGGTACAGTGAGCAAAACCCGTGTGCTGCAAACTCATCTCAGGACAGGTTATCATGCCATGTTCTATCTGGAGAGGAGCGCCTGCTAACTTTTTTGAAGCAATGTACACATTCAATAGAAGTTTGACAGTGAACCAGAAATCGACCTGACTGCTGGATTACCTAATGCATCTTTTTTGTAACTTTCCCTAATTATTAAAATATACAAGCAAAGAAATGATACCGCCATATACAAGACTGTGATTTTTAGAATGGATCAGAATAGTACTTCTGAAGGCTTGATACATTGTGAAAACATTACATCAGTACGTTATCTGTATTGGCTAAGTATCGGCCAATGGAAGTAGATGGTGGTAAGTGGACAAGGATAGGAGCCTACTCCACTCACTAAGCACAACGGCTTTGAACAGTGTCAACATAACACAGCAGTATTAGGCATCTGAAAGTGGACCAGAAAGGAAACAGCCACATTGACAAAAGAGCTTATAAGGGAAATGGGCCAGAAAAAGGAAACTGTGTGGCTGAACGCTGAATATCACAACATATGCTTTTATGTTTGGGCCTAGTAAGGACACTAAATCTTATCAAGCAGATTGATGCCAACCAATTTGGAGAGAGGTTATGAGAACCAATGAGTGTTGGTCCCCTTTGATATTAAAAAAGATGTTGAACAAGTATGCCAGTGAAAGCAGTGGCACAGTGGAGGTTGGATTCTAATGAACCGGCACTTCCACAGGCAAGAGGACAGGCAGTTGCTTAATTAGTTCAATAGAATTTTAATTTGACCATAGATTAGAATATATATTTCCCAAGCAGAATTGCCTTATGTAGGGCCTTCCATGGCTTTTCCACTTCTTGTTACAAATACAAGTTAAAACTGGTGCCTGACAAATAACTAAACAGGAGGATGAGGCAAATGGTGGCTGTCCAAACAGAAGCTCGGGCAATTTAAACCGAGGAAGCATGGTGCAATGATTGGGAATTGAGCTGTTGTTTGACATAGAATGCAAATTAAGCAATGGTTTGAGAAGACTTCCTCTCTTATGACCTATTATGTTGAAGGACTAAATCTTCTGAACAGGCCTATTATGATTGTATTTCTAAAAATGGTATTGAATATCACTGGCTACTATATTGAAACGTGTCAGTGGTTGGCAACAGCGCTGTGTTTTCTATGTTTTGGAGAAATAGGTAATTATTTGTTCGTTTTATTGCAGTATGTGTCTAAAGGTTGCTCGAGAATACCTTTGTACAGCCAATGTGTTATGAACAATAACACCTTGATGAGCGTTTGAAACCAAATATGTGCTTCTAGATGAATCGGTCCAATTGCTGTACTATACGTAAAATGGTTTGTGGATGTGTGAATATGTGTAAGAGTAGTGTGTACTCTTTTCATTGTATGGTGTTGAGAAATAACCAACACATTTGTGGTAATAAAAGGAAAATGCAATATTATACAGCTTTTTGGAGGGTGCCCTTTGAAATATTGTTCATGGCATGCAAACACATATGAAAATAGTACGTTTAAATAATGGTAAACGTGCTGATGTTTGACAATGGGTTCCCCTACTATTTTTCACTTGTTGCACACTGTTACATGGTATCCCAGTAGTGGAGTCGATGTATATAGGTTGTCTTCACCCCACCTCCATAATTGGCATTCCAAAACTTCTCGCAAGCCCATAATCCTTATGGCATACTTCACCAATACTAAGTGTGCTCCATTAGAGGGCTGCTCCCGCGAAGCGATGTCACCGTTACTTGGACCAAACCTTGGCCCCTGAGCTCGCCAAACATTTAAGTTGTGTTGAGGCTCCTGCATTTGGCATATGGGATTGCCCCTGCATAATGTGTACACTGAAGGGCCTGCCAGTGAGTCTCATAAGCCGCTGTGG
Source organism: Ambystoma mexicanum (assembly GCF_040938575.1). Classification (NCBI taxonomy): domain Eukaryota; kingdom Metazoa; phylum Chordata; class Amphibia; order Caudata; family Ambystomatidae; genus Ambystoma; species Ambystoma mexicanum. The sequence goes on from NC_090928.1 coordinate 747,366,521, forward strand.
CCTTGTGGTTTACTCTGTCCTTATTTGTACACCTGCACCTAGAAATTGCGTTTTTCAACGGTTTGCACTACCTTTCCTCAGCATATGATATAACATTTTCAAAACCAATTTCAATCGGGGCATTTTGTTTCCTTGGTAACATGTTGTTCTGTATCTTGAACTATTCCGCTACACTCCGGAGACCGCGGCTGCTCAACCACCACTATCTATAGGCGAACATTGGCAGATGACGCAGCTCTGTTTGCTTTAGTCAGGAACAGTACTCGGCCTCTCTCCTAGAGGCAGGAAAATACTTTTTCTACTTTTACATCTCTGGCAAAATTCCTTCCGATTTTAACGTGCTGTAATCATAAATACTTTTATTACTCCACTTTATGGTACTCTTATTAACCTAGCTTGAATAAGTGAAGGATGAGTTGGACCCTGTCTGAGTCCATAACTGTGACTTCAGGTTCCGCCCAAATGCCTTAAGAGAGCAGCTATCCCAATCACAATAAGTCTCTTCAAGATTTTGGGTGAATTCATAGTCCTAGTTGTGGTTAACCATTTTTTATATTATGAATCACACAGCAGAAAAGGAGCAGGGGAATTAATGGGTTGACGCCAACCCTTTTTATAGAACTTCCGTAGCATGTCAAGGAAATTCAAGGTACCCGTACCTGGTTCTGTCTCTGAATCCCAGTGACTGGGCGCTCTACAAATGTGACTACAGAGAAGAATTGATAGAAGGAAAATATAAATATGCAATCAATACAATCCTCAACCGTTTTAACAATTGCATATCCATGCTGTTGTCATTACTAATGGGTATGCAGCAAGTTGTTTGCATAAAAGCATTTCACTGTAGATCATTGAAACCTTTTGTGCGTTGGTCAAAACATGTGCACAGGATTAAGAAAGTTGTTGAAAAGAATGGAATCCTCATTGTTTCTTTCATATGGTGTGCAGTCATAAAATCGAATAAATAATGTCGAATTACAACATTTTTTAATTTGTAATTTTTTAATTTATATACTTTTTGTGTTCCGCATGAAAAAAAGGTTAAAAAAAAGGCGGGAGTTACAAACCCCCCCATTTCGAATAAAAAACGTAATAAAAAAAGTAAATTTTTTTTCAACATTATTTTTTCGATTTTATGACTTTCGACATTATTGTATTCGATTTTATGACTATAAACCGAAAATATAACCCCTTCATATAGCTGGCCATTGATTGGATGTGATCAGAGCTGACATTTTTATCGAAGGACAGCTACAACCCTGTGGTGCAATTTTTATTTGTGTTACTTACATTCTTCATTAAAAAAAACAGAACCCTCAGTGAATGCACGTTAATCTATATACATCATAGAACTGTCACTCCAGCGATACAGCAGTTTCACTCATTACAGTGCGGTTGTAACCACTTTTTCATGTATTTTGTGTTTTTCTTAGTTTTTCCTGACAAACGTTGTGGATTGATTATTCCAATTCCCAGCCACGGTTTATATCGAAGAGCACTCTTTACATGAAAGGTTTGCAAGCTCTTATGGGGCACACGTATAACTCATTGGGTGAATAAATGCTTTATTCTTACAATGGCGTTCCCCTGTGCAGGGGTTGCACGTGCACAATATGGTTTATTCTGCTGTGGAAAGAAGCGGTTACTTAAGCTAACCACATTAAAGGAATTGTGCGAAGTTTCCTTGGCTTCAGCTTGTTTTTCACATTCCACAAATGTGTGCGCGTTCGGGCCTAGAAATCAATGACATTTAATGTATCGAAGCCCTCCTATTACTTGATCTTTTAATGGGCACACGCATGCAGCAACGCAGATCTGCCAAACCGTTCTTGTGGTGCTCAGCTAAATATTTACGCCTGCTTATCCACACAGTTTTGTGACCACATTTTGTCTTCATTTTTATTCTGTTAACCTCAATCAAGGACAATGTGCGAGTTTAAGATATTGCATGTGTAATCATTAACATAATAAAATACACACGTCAGCAAGCCGCTAAGAATCCGGACTTGACAAAGTGAATAGTTTTGGCTATTGAACAGGAATTTGACACAATTTCCTTCGGTACTAAAATGATTTGCTCTGACAAACGCATGAAATGCTTCCTGTTGCTCTCATACACACCCTGGGCTAGATTACAGAAGGTTTGCACCAGTGCAAGTGCAAAGTTGTGCGGTATTGGCACTAGAGCGAAAATGCCCTGGTGCAAAAATGCATTGAAAGAGGATTGTTTTGCCCAAGGGCAAATATCATGCGGAATTGCACTTGTTATGGTGCAAAGGTTTTCTAATATGTCCCCAATGTTTTTGGCACTAGGGCAAACTTTGTCGTAGTACTAATACCGTGAAACTTTGCACTTTCACAAGTGCAGTGTTTCTGGAATCTGACACCCTGTTTTTATATATTGCTATTGGCAAAACTAACACTTTAATCATTGCCTAGTTGTTCCATCAAAGCTTAGCATTGCCAGATGTTGGCATCACATTACCAGATATTGAAACCAAGCTAGGGTGGGACTGAAACCAATGGCTTCCCGACTGTATAACACACTTATTGAAATGTTTGGACAGACTGGCTTTTGTTGGGACAATGCTGATTTAGGGTCAGGAGCCTCCTACTACTGTTTGTGCATTTTGAATTCATGAAAATAGGGTTTAAGGGGTGCCTTGCGTGCCATCCGTGCCATCCAGTGAGCAACAAACAATTTCACGTCTATTGGGGTTTTAAATATTTTGACTTGTCAGTGAATTTATTATTAAAAATTGCTTTTGTGTATCTGCATATTTTGCATTGCACCCATGAGGATCCATGTGTTCACTTCATCACTCACTAACCGGGGAGGCAATATAATTTTTAGAAGGTTTTATTCACAGGGCATGTTTATTGTCCATGCAGTTATACCACTCCTGTGGCCTCCTAATTATTTCATAGAACTCAGCAACCCTGAGTGGTGCAACCAGCCCCCTGCCTTTTTCTTTAGTACCAAACGTTGCTCCTACATGATCTGCCTACTTGAGATTAGAGTATATGCCACTGATTTTTGACAGGGTCCAAATCTCACCTATGACCTAATGACAACACAATGTTGTGTCATCATACAAGGTCCCCAGCTAGTGCACAACAAATGATTGCACAGTATTATGCTGTTATTAAAGGACTCCTTAAAACCGCTTAAGTGGTGATCTGGCAAATATCAAATGCCAAATAATTCCATGATTGAAAGGTCCTAACACAAATCGTATACTGCCTGGTCCTCTGTCCACAGATGGGCACTTTGAGGAGACATTCGGAATCAACATTTCTGTTGAGAAAACATGGCACTGCCAATCACTCAGCCCCAGCGCTGTGTAATACATCCGTTGGCGGGACACTGTTGTACGCAGGAGTCGGCGCCCAATGTCTCGTTCTGCAGCACCTGAGCGTTCCGGCCTCCGCTCAGGTCATGCAGTTTGCGGATGGACCCCGCCTGTCTATGAGGGGCCCACACAGCTCAGCCCGTCTCTCCTCCCAGGGGCTTGAGTGCTCCTCAAGCACCGCAGTGTCACCACCGGAGCGCCCCGGGCCAGGCGTGCCTCCAGTCAGCCGCGTGCTGCAGTTGCCAGACCTCGGCTCAGCTCTGGTCCCTTATTAGTCCCGGAATCAGCTCTGGCGCCGTTTAGGTGCAGCGCTGGCTGCTCTCAAGCGTTTCAGACCCCGTAGAGCCCTCGGGCACCTCTTATCGTGTGTCAAGGAGTGTATTACTTTTTCACATATAGTGTGCCCGGGTCACTCCGTCTTGTTCCCTTCAGCCGTGACTGCAAGGCTCGTCTGCGGTGCATCCTGTTGATCTCTTAGCTCAATGTTTCGGGACCCAGCCACCGCCAGCGAGTTGTAAACGTTGTTCGGTCCTCAGATCAGCGGGGATGAGGCCACCATCTTCCCTTGTCTTCAGTGTCTTTGTGGCAGTCTATGCAGAGCATTGCCCCTCCCGCACCTCACCGCCAGGCTAAGCGCTGTTCGCCATTTTGCCCCGTGTTTAAACACGCCAAATGCATTAAGGAGAAAGGATTTCGTTAAGATTGAAAGGCAGAAAGGAAAAAGGCACACCCAGGTTCAAACAGCTGTGCGAGTTAGTAAAAGGGGTGCCATGTAATAATGTCCCCGCAAAAAAGTCGCTGTTTTTTGCGTAGACATTATTACATTGAAAATGCACGGAACAGGGGAGCAGGGGACTCCCCATACATAATGTCACCATATATAACATTTCCTATGGCTTTTCCCGGCTACATTATGTACAGGGACCTTATTGACTGATATCATAAAAGGCATAGCAAAGTCCAGGACAGGACTTCCAGGTTTTCTTTGTGGGAGAACAATGTTCCAGAGCACAAGTTTTGGGGGAGTAGGCAGCATACTGGGTGGCTGTTCCATGAGGCTGATAGGTCGGGGAGCAGAAGGTGCTGCGGGGGAATGGGTCGTGAGGCCCTCCTAGCCTGGGCAGGCACAGACGGGGGCCATAAGAGTGGGGGGGCCGGCATTCGCCTGCCAGCGCCCGGATTGGTCTATATGATTGGTGCTGCAGCCAATCACGAACCGTATGGGCTGAAACTCACACAAACACTCTAGTGCTGATGAGTGAGGTTGCCATCTTGGAGGATGGTGGTACCAATGAAAAATATGGCCCACGTAGCAAGAGCACGAGATGTCAAGTTCTCAACAATACAGATCTTGTCTTTTGTGAAAAGGAAATAAATCGGGCAAGTAGCACTTTCAAATTCGTAACGTGCAGCACTCAATCTTCAGCAAGCCCAAAAAGGGCTTTCCTTGATTAATGAGCTTATTGAAGACCAGTACCTCCAGGTGACTTGTGTGGGAGAGAGAGAGGCTCTGCAGCAGAGCACGCGGCTACAGTGAAAGGAAGCGTGCCCCCTCGGATGTCAGCGTGGATGTAGCGAAATGTCCTTCCAACCGTCTGCGACCTCCCCCATGTTTGGACTATGGCAAAGGCAGATTGCTCTGGGATTGGGTCAGGGCATTGACCCATCACATGTTCAGTATTATCCCAAGTACATGCTGCTTTCTGTAATTCTGCTCCAACACAACACACCACACTCTATGAAGCACCACACCTAATGTAACCGGTGCTTCTGTTGTGTGTTCTTTAAAGTGATTGGTGGATCTTTGGGGCAAGGTCTGCGCCATTTCAAAGATCATGAAGGCATACCGTCTTAAGTGAACCTGGCTCGGAGAGTATCAGAAAAGCAGGATCCGGGGTTCCCAAGACGACCACCATTCCACATCCTTGTTCTTTCCCCTTTCCACTTCGTTTAAAATGTAAAAGGAGAGCTGATGGTAACCTTTTTGACATATAGTAAGTTATATGCAGTCTCCGGTCTGGGGACTAAGCTGATGTTAAATTAGTCGTTTGCATTCCTTAATTCATGAGCACTAGGTGATAGTCATTCATGATGGGTTGCTAACTTTTTATTGTAAAATGTAGGAGGCTGGCTGTGTGCTATATGCTTTGCATTTATCGGGATTTTCCTGTGTAATTGCTGGTAGCAGTTTCTTTTTGCTTTGCCAAGAAGATAAAGGGTTAATACTGTGCTTTTTCTTTTCCTTTATAGTGACCGTGAGGTTCACATACCACACATTTTAGCCTCATTTGAAGGTTATCTCCTGCCTGCGTTATTTTCACCTTAATTTTATTTATTGTGAATTTGTAAGACGCTTATACTACAAGTAAATTGTGTTTCGAAGCGCCCACAGGGCAGCAGGGAGAGGACATGGAAATGAGGAACAAATACAACAATGAAAGATGGAGGTGGGCCTACTAGGCCTTGTGAGCATTCAAGTGCAGCGAGGGAGCCGGGATGGAGGTGTGTGGGGGGGGGGGGGGTAAGTGCTAGGTGTATCAAGAGCTAGGGAGTGAGCAGCTGTAACTGCCTAGGTGGAGTGGAGACAGCTGCCCATAAATAAGTGCAGGCCTGTGCTGACATAGGCCAGTGGGTGCCAATGCAAAGTGCTAGAGGGGGTGGAGGCTGTAGGTGATTGGGTGAGGGAGTCCAGGGCCTGGGAGGACACATAAGAGCCCTGGTCACCAATCCTAGCAACTGTGGGATTTAACTAAGGAGGGTGGAAGTAAAGGAGGAGGTGGAAAGAAAAGTCTTGAGGAGCTTCCGCAATGGAGTAAATCTGCCTCAAGACAAAGAGAAATGGGGAGGCTATTCCATAGGAGGGAGCCTGCTGATGAGGGAGAGATTGGCGCTATGCTGGTTAGAATACTGCTTAACACACAGATTAGGTGCCAGAGGAACGTAAAGATCTGGAGTGAGAGTATTTAGTGAGAGCAAGTTGTACATAGCATGGTGCCTGGCTCCACACAGCCTTGTGGATGACGCAGAGGGATTTGGTTTGATCCTTGCAGCAACTGGGAGCCAGTGGAGAGTTTTTAGGGCTGGAGAGATGCAGTCCCTGGGCTTGGGGCCAAACATACGTCTTGCAGCCCTATTCTGGATTAGATGGTGGGGTCATAGAGAAGAGGAGGGTAGATTAAGAAAAAGGATATTTCTGTAGTGTATCTTAGAGAACCAAATCTATAGGCCTTGAGCCTCTGGGGGAAAGTGAGGAAAGGAAGAATTCCTTTTGAGGAGGTGGAGTTGAAAGTGGCACTTCTTGGCAAGGTCCTGAATGTGAGGGGTGAAGGAAAGAGAGGAAGCGAACATGACTCCAAGGTTTCTGGTTTCAGAGGGAGAAGGGGGAGAGCCCATAGAAGATGGCCAGAATGAAGGACAGAAAGAGGGAGCAGGTGTCTCAATAGGATGGTTCTCCATCTTGCTGGTGTTGAGGTAGAGATCATTGGAGGTGCACCAGGACTGGATGGCATATGGGCAGTCTGGAATGATGGAGGAAGTAAGAAAAGGATCAGAGGGAAGCTTGAAGAAGTGTGCCATCTGCATTACATTGGAAGTTTGTGGAGCAGGTATAAATGAGGTGTGCAAGCAGAGCAATGTAGTTAAAGAGCCAGGGAGAAAGGTTGGAGCCCTGAGGGACGCCGCAAGTGGAGATAGAGTTGGGGGAGGAGAAAGAGCCTAGAATAACCTGGGATTGACAGTCATTAAGGAATGAGATCAGCCAGCCCAGGGCCCGCTCCAAGATACCTATGGTATCGTGGAGTCCTATTATGAGGATGGAGTGGTTGACCGTATCAAATGTAGAGGAGATCAAGTATAATGACAACTGAAGAGTTAGAATCGAGAGTTGCAAGCAGTTCCTCACGGGTGTTCAGAAGAGCAGTTTCTGTGCCTCTGAATGATCTGAATCCAGATTGATGGTCGTGGAGGCAACCAACAAGTTGTGTGCTAGGTTAGTTGGGGGAAGACAAGCTTCTCCAGGAGTTTCCCAAGGAAGGGGGTGATGGATATGGGGTGTTAGTTAGCTGGACAAGACTAGTCTGCAGAAGGTTTTTTCAGGAGGGGCACACAAGCGAGTGCTAGAGGGAGGAGGGGAAAGATCTAGTAGAAAAAGTGTGGTTGCAGTAATCGGCGAATGCAGGAGCAAGGGAGCCAATATTGCCCTTAATGGTTCTGGAGGAGCAGGGGGAAAACTTTCTGGAGGAGACCTTCATGGACCGTACACCTCTGGTGACCTCATCAGGTGTGATAGGAGAGGAGGAGGAGAGAGAGAGGCGGAGGGAGGGTTGGAGGCTATATGAGCCATGGGGTGGATGAAGGGGGGAAGAGGGACACGAGGGTGCTCAGTGTTAGGGGGAATTCTTGTCCCTTACCTGTAGAGGCCCCCAGCAGCTTTGCTGGATTTGAAGGGTTTCTTTTTTTTCTCCTGCTAAGAGTGAGACTTTTCCCCACTCTTAGGCATATTGCTGATGTGTGTTTTAGGCTATTTTTGTGCTTATGGTCTATGGGGTTTTCTCACCCTCATAGCTATCACCTTTTACATGTGTGTTACACAGCACCCTCAGTGCAGTAACACAGGGGTGTCATAGTGACCCCCAACCATAGACTCCATACCCTGGGACTGACTACTGTCTCCCAGGGCATGCAAAAATTACCATTGACTTTAATAGTCAAATCTATTGAACAGAACCAGTACAAACCATCTTATATGGAAGTACTGGAGGGGTTAATAATGTTTCCCCTGTGTCTGTTTTGTAGGGTACAATGTCTCGTCCCCCTTTTATCTGAGTATGGCTGGTGGCAGTGGTTCTACCACTTTTTGTTTTACCGCAAATAGTTTCCTATGGGATTTTCCCATTGTTCGAGGCTATTTTTTTAAATAGTAGCCTCGAACATACCCCCGGTTTATTTAATTATTATTTATTCTCCAGTTGGGTATTTTTTCCATATCTCTGTTAAAACTTCTTTCTCGCGTCTTTCTCTGTAATCCTAACCCAGGTCGAGGAGCCTTTGTTCGTCCTTTTGGCGGGATTCTGGACAGAAGCCCTCCTTTTGGTGCCAGTGAGTCTGGGGTAGACAGGATGTGTGGGAGGGGGAGTAGGCACCCTCGACAGGGTTGCCTAAGCAACCCAAGTCGCACTCTGCCCTGGTAGGCTGGGGGGTTATCCCGCCAGGATAACCACCCCGCTGTGTGAGTGACAGCTGGGCTGTATGAATGGGGGTTTTTCTGCATAAAAGCACGGCTCTAAGGACTGGAGGACATGATGTCACTACTGACCTGAGAAATCCGAAGAGGAGACAAGCCAAAGACCTCTGCAGCGACTGAGCCACCGGCAAAGCCCTGCTGCAGATCCTCACCACTTTTCTCCAACGACAAGAGAAGATCTTCACCTGCAAGAGCCTTCTTCCCTTGAGCTGGTGGGGCCAACCAGTTCGCCAATCGTCTTCCAGGACCTGCCGTGGTCGAATCGCCAGTGCCAAGCACTAGGAGACCGGATAGCCAGGCACCCGTCCACCACGATCGCGATTTAAAGGAGCATACCTTTTATTCCGTTTTGGCATCACCGCGGCCGGCTTCTTCCATGGGCAGTGCAGTGACTCCAACCTTCCTCCATGACGAGAGCCTCTCTTCCTCTGCTGGATCTCCCGAACTGCCAGGAACTACCGCCACCGCAGGAGCCTCATCCACTTTTAAGGTACATTTTTCCGCCAGGCCTCCCGTTTCGTTGGGTACAGCAAAAGGTGTTTTAAATCCTTTACTTACCTTCCGGGCTGGCCGTCCCTATCGTCTAACATTGTCTTTTTACCTTCTGCACCGTCCTTTTCAACCGACCGCAGCTACTAGAACCGTTTGATCCTGGGCACTTTGCCTTGTACCACTAACTCTGGCACGGGCCTATTGACTCTGGCTAATTCTGTTACAACTGCCTTCTCTAGATTGCTTTTCATCAAGAAATGTGTTGGTGCACCCAAACTCTTATAACCACCCTTTCCTTCCCCTTTATATAAGTATTGTTTATGCTAAAGTACTACCTTGCCTAACTTGTTCACAATCCTATTGGGAAGTGTTGCTGGTGTGTTTAGGAGTCTAACCCTGTATAACTTGACATTTCCCTCCCTCTGAAGAAATTTTTAGAGTGCCATTTCTGCTTGGTTTACACTGGGCCATTTTGCTCAGTTTTCACTCTTGCTCAAACTTGTCTACAATTTAAATAGGGAGTTGTGTATACTTGTCTTGACTGTTTTAACTTGCTTTAATGATAGTGATTTGTGTGTTGAACTAAGTGTGTGTAAAATAAATGTATTCTTTTTGATACAAAGCTTTGGTCAGTGTTTCCTTGTTCCATAGTATTGTAGTCCTATTGTGTAAACTCTGAATACTGCTCATCTCCCTCTTGAGATAAGTCTGACTGCTCAGCCACCGCCACCGCTAGCAACTAAATCTGTGTGTCACAGACTGATACCAAAGGGGATTTATTGCTTATACCTGTAGTCTTAATCTTCTGTAGTGCTCCCTAAGGGAACTGTAGAGGATTCTGCCCAACACTCAGGATGTCCTCCGTTTTTTCCAGTGAAGTGTGTAGCCAGTGCTTTGCAGATGGCCTGGGAGGGGAGCGGTGAGGAGGAGACTGCAGAGGGGTTGGCTAATTCCGTGACGATTTTATAGATTTCAGCCGTGTTGTGGGATTTACTAGAGACTCGGGCCTGGATGTGGGCCATTTTCTTGGTGCGGATGAAGAGTCTGTGTTGCCTTTGGAGTATGCGACAGGCCAGTTTGTCAGAGGGTGAGCCTGAGCTCCTCCACTTCCATTTTGCATATCGGCACTTGCGTTTCAGGGCTGCAATTTCGGAGTCGTACAAAGTGTTATGCTTAGAGGCATGTTTCAGGCTGATCCTCATGACTGGGGCAAGAATGTCAAGGGTATTTGTAATGGCAATATGGAGTTTGCCCAGAGGTTGTAAGTAATCCCCATCAATGGAATTAGCTGCCCAGCAGATGTTCATCACAGGCTTCCGTGTGACTAATTGCACAAAACATCTGGCTTCACCGGCCTTGGAGAATCAAGAAGTTGAGAGAGATGAGTTTGATCTGCCACTGCGGGATGGATATGCATGAGAGGTTTTCCTACCACTCAGCCTGTGGAGTCACTGTGGACAGCAAAATGGTATGCTTTGGCGCCTTGATTCCATTTAAATAAATGATACGCGTTGTTTTTTGACTTTGAAGAGGTTTGCTGTTTAGGGATGGGATCATCTGTTGAAATCAAGGGGAGGCAGTGGTGTATCAACTTGAATCCCTCCACCCCCAGTGGCTATTGCTGGACTGGGACATTTCACAACACAACAATTCTCCCATTCGGCACTTTCATTAAAAATGAGGGTGCCAAACGGAAAAGGTGTCCTGCTGGCAGTACAATGTCCTGAAAAGACAGGACAGGACGGTCCTGCCACCTGCAGATCACCTCAGCGCGTTGGCATAAGTCCCACTTTTGCTTCAGGTTGCCTCTGAGGGGGTTTGCAAAACGCGGGACCCACCCTATCAATTTGGCCTTTGCAGGGCTCACACATTCATGGGACACTTCGAGCTCCGGGCAGCAGAACGACTCTGCCAGGGACCTGGCACGTTGCTGTGTATCAACAGAGCATTACAATGGGAACCATTGGAAATTGATAGGGGGGGTACTATTAGCTGAGTCTTTTGTCCCTTAAGAAATGTGAATGATCAGAAGTGAGAATGGTGCATAGTGTTGCATGCTTTATGAAATAATTACTATGGCTTTAAAACACAAGTGGGATTTGTTAACCTCACATTAATCTGCATGATGCGATTGTGACTTTGCCTGCAGGATGGGTAGAATAAAACTGAAGCCATAACTTTATTGCTCAGCATATTTCTAGGCCGATGTATATAGTGTAAAGTTAGTATATTATGAAAAGCTAGTTTATTATGTAATATGGTTTGATTCTAAGGCATTGCTATAAAGTATTTTTTAAGCACATGAAATGCAAAGTAAAACCTTCAATATATATGTAAACTAAACCTGGAAAGATGTGATCACTTGCTTAAATTGTGCACATCCCGGTTTCACCATTTATATAAAGTGTGTGATCCTGGGCAAATCAGTTAATTGCACTGTCTTATCTGCAGCTCCGTACGTGATTCACTTTATAGCTTATGAGAATATATCATGCTATTTTTTTAATTTTTTTTATAAAGCCTAATGACTGTAGAGTTGATCAAATAGTGCTATTTAGGTGTTTTGCACGACAGTTATTTGCCACTTGGCTTACTTATGGCAACTTATTCTAAAATCACTTTCATGGTGTCTCCAAGTATCAACGACTGGTGATACTCCTTGCAATGGCCTTTTTTTGTGAAGTCACTTCTGTTGGTGCAGTCCTTGTGCAAATTAGGAGGTTTGCGTGTATTTTGCCAGCACAGATCTGTAATGAGTTTCCTACATCTGGAATGGTCCTGCAGTTTTATTTTTTGTTAGGTGTATGTGCTAAAATGCCATATGTCACTAATGTTTCATAAAAAAGTTGATTGGGGAGGTGAATGATACCTAATGGAATCGCGCGCACTTCATTTGCTGGGAAAAGTAGCAGGCCGTTCTCTGTAGCTCGCCCGCACTCGTGCAATGCTGGATACTATGGCTTGCTTGGGCTATAGAGTTAACTCCCAAAACCATACACTGCATATGGTTTCCAGCCTTAATCACAAATTCATGCACTATCAGGGCGTTTCAAAACAGCAGGGATTGAGGTTATGAATCGACGTTAGGCCAGTTCTTAAACTGCACCCTTGCTTCTATTCTTTAAGAAGACCTGTCTGGAGAGAAAGTCGCACCACGCACGCTTATATTAACAGCCTCGACTTTGCAGTGCGTTTTCCTTTCAAGCACTACTGGGTTGGTGTGTAAACGTTTGAGCTCGTTGACCTTGCTGTGCAATATGACCATGCAGTTTGAATCAAAGTACAGTTCCGTGCTTTGGCCTCTGGGGGCGGTATAGTTGCAGGAAGTGAACTCACACGCAGGGATTGTCTGACTGAAATGTGTGTTTTCTGAAGCCATGCTCAAGAGACCCAGTCGTAAGAGGGGTAATGAGGCCAATGCTGTGTTGGAGAAGCAGTATTTTGTGGTAAACTAGCTAAATGGAAATTAAAAATGTTGACTTGTCAGGGCTAATTTTGAAGTGGCATACAGATACGCACGCGAACCCGAAAATTACCCTAGTGACAGGAGCTTGGAGAATTGATCGGTTGAGAGGATTGGTTATGATATTGACTTGCTAGTTATGAATCTGCTTAACATTGGTAAACCCTTACTGCTCGTGTTTTTTTGTTTTTGTTAATTTCACCTTGACATATTGAAGTAACAATACCTTCTCGTTGATTGGCCCGGACTCTGCAGTTGTGACCTGTTGCCACCTAGCACAAAAAAGCGGCCCAATGTGGTGTGAGTTTTAGGGGGGTTTATTAAAGAAAACTTTGAGCACTGTAAAGGGCCGTGACGTCAGGTGACGGCAGACGTTCTTTTCCCAGCTTGTATGTGTATCTTTTAAGTTGCGCCGTAGAATCGGAGTCATTGTACGAAGTTTATGCTCCAGGTAAATCATTCGCCGAGGCAGTAAAACAGTAAACGTCCCGTGTTATTCACTTTGGGAAACTAAGACCACTAGTCCTATTGACCTTTTAAAATTAACGAGTTTTACTATAACATTTATGATGCACGTTTGTTATCGCTTTGTCATGATCATGTATCGGTGTTTGAAACCACATTTCTTCAAGTGTAGACTGGTCTGGGTCTATGCTTTGCCGGCTCCTGGGCGCCGTTTAATTTGCATATGTAAAGATATTGCACAAAATGACATCCCAGATTGAGTTTTCAATAATCGATGGGATCATAGTAAGCGGACACAAAAGTTGATGTAAAACATGAATGGTCACTGGTTTTACTCATCATGAAATACACTTTGAGTAGTGGAAATTGTGAGTTAATTCAGTTTTAGGGACTTCTAATTTTGGCAAAAAAGCAGTGAAGGGTGCAGTGTTCTGTGACGCAGGACCGCAGGAGATGCAGACCGATCGAATGTGGCATTTTGCGCTGCGCCCACACAGTGTATCCTTTATGAAACGAGGCCTGAACCCTCTGTGGCAAAGCCTGCAGTGTTGTGTGACGCAGGACCGTAGCAGACCGTTGGCTGATCGAATGTAGCCCATTGCGCTATGTCCACGCAGTGCATCCTTTAAGAAATGAGGACCGGACCCTCCAAGGCAAAGGTAGCATAGGCTAAGGGCGCAGTGTTGTACAATGCAGGTATTTGGTGACAAAGGGGTGCAGGCCAGAGGGTGAGTTTGCTGCGCAGCCGTTGACCACCAGCGTCCGAAAGTTAACCAAGGTGCGGGAAGTGGGAGCAGCCAATACTGCTCCCTACTAAACTACCCAGCATTTGTGCGTACTCCACCTAACCGTCTGACATAACGTATTCCGTCTCTGCGCAATCTTAAGCTCTCCCTTCTAGTGGTTAGCCGTACTTTGTGTTTTGGGTCCCTTCTCTAGGTCCCCTCAATTGTGGTTACTGTTTACTGTATCCCATTAGGCTCTCTCCCACTTCTCTAGATCACGACCATGCTGGGGGTACCATTTGTAATGCTGTTTCACCTGTCTTCTCCTCCTGTGTGTTCCCTTCTGTGTAACCCCCAAACTCCTTCTGTGCATCCTGTGCTGTGCGGTGCTGGGTTGTGCATCTCTCTGTGATGCTGGAAATGCATCGGAGGGACAGGGCCTCCGTATCCTTGTCCTTTACTGCCTTTTTATCATGTGTTCTGTCGTGTTTTCCGTGCAGGAGTTCATGTGGGACTCCTGGTGGTACAGCGCTCTCTTTTGGTTTGGTGAACAGGCCCATGGGATCCCCTTACAGCACCCATGGGTGGGGGTACAACCCTGTCCCCCTAGTGTATGTTTTTGGGCACCTGTGGGTGGCCCGTAGAGCAGGGTATGGGCTGGTGGCAGCTCCATGCTGAATTTGACAGGTGCGCTTAGTATCCTCCATTTTGGGATACCCAGGCCCTGCCATTGGAATCAGTTGATTCCTGATGGAAAACAAGATGGCCGCTGTGGGCTCTTGCTTTCTATTACCTGTTACCTTGTTTTCCCAAAGTCCTGGGAAGCCCTGACTCTGTCCCTTCCCCCTGTCTTGCTGTTGGGTGGAAGTTCCATATATGGTGTTGTTGTGAAGTCCAGTCCAGACTGACTGGAGCCTTCCCAGTGACTGTATGTTGTGGGTCCGCCCTGTGGGTGGGACCTGGGTGAATGGAGTGTGTGACCAATATGTACTTCTTGTTGTGGCTGTCTGGTTTCTGGTATGAGAGACAGACTGAGACAGCCCTGCCCGGAACTGGCCTGAATGCAGTGTGTAGTGTTGAATGGCTGGGTACTTCTCCCAATCCACATTACTTGTTGTGAGTGTCTGAGAGGGAGGAGGATGGCCTGAATGCACTGTGTGCCTGACTGGCTGACTGACTGCATGAATCCCCTTCTGTATGATTGGCTGCTGAGAGTGACGCAGCAGTGTGGATGAGAGACAAGATAGTATATCGGGGGACCTCTCACCACTGGAAATTGTTCAGAAGCTGTGTCTACACTTGAAGAGTAACTGAAACTGCTGATCCTCGACGCCCAGCTGGAAGAAGACTTGCTGTTGCATTTGCTTCGACCTGATCTGAAAGCTGCCGAATTCGTCGAAGACTGATCCGAGAGAGGACCTGGTAAGGCGCCCTCTTCCCGTGCTCCGAGGGACCATCGAGCACCGCTAACCTTCGCGGAAGCTCCCTGGAAGTCAGACCCTCGAAAGGCTGCTGACCCGAGACGGGACCGCCGAGGAGAACGAAGCAAAGCACCCGGACTTCGCCGCTGTCGAAGTCTATTGCCATCGACCAGGGTTCGCAGGTTTGTGTAACCGCTGGAGGCCCGTCGAAGTTGTGTTGCCCAGCCGTGGGGACCACTTGGCACTGTGCCGCCAACGACCGGAGCCGCCAGCTCCTTTGCCTAAGAACATTTGAATCCAAGGACTCCCTTGTCCGCAACGTCGACCGTTTTGTCCCGCCAGAGAAAGTCGAGGACGACCAACGCGCCCAGGAGAATCCGCCGTTGGGTTTCCTGCCACCTGAAGGCCACAAAGACTTCGACTCGACGCCCTTGCTGGGCCACAGTTCTTCTGAAACTCTTTGCGGTCCTGAACACTCAATCGTCGAGTTGCCCCGCACACCTCATCCTCGCAGGACGTTGCTGACCAGCACCGCCTGGATCGACATCGGGGTCTTGGCATCCTTGAACTTCTCTTTGACGCCAAGTTCACCCTCTTCGACGCCTCTCGACGATCCGTGGCTCCTGCTTTAAAGGGAGTCACTCAAGAAGGATCCGTCGACGCATCTTCGAGGAACTCTACTACACCAGGTACATTGGGGGGGTAAAACATTAATAGGAGGAAATAAGACTAGTGAACAATATATGGACTGGGCTTGTGCTATATATCTTTATTTTACAAGTTGCCCAGGTGGGGGAGGGGGATCTCCACACAGAACTGTGCCTAGTGGTAGGGGCCAGTATTCTGCCTATTGTTTCAATCTTCTTCCGTTCTTTCATATCTCTATTGCTGGTGTCCTTGTTATTGATCTGTGTGACATTTTAACCGTACAGTTGATGCACTTTAATGAGATTTGATAACATTGGTGGTACCACTTTAGAATTGTATATATTTATCATTGTAGATTTTCGAGTACAAAGTGCGTTATTGTGATCGTGTACATACCTTTGAGTATTAATTATATAAAGACTGTGTTTTCAGTAATACAGTGTGCGGACCTTCCTTTGTGGGAGTTCGGGGACTACACTGTACTGAAGAACCAGCCTGCATCGCCTCCTGAGAATCTAGGCCTTGATTGCTCGACTACGTTACCAATAATAGAGCATCTTGGCTGGGGTCCTCTGTGCCTCTCCTCTACCATATAGAGAGCTGAAGTACAGACGCCCCCCTCCAGTCTTTACACTCTCCTCCCCCCTCCGACTTGCCTCCTCGCACCCTCTTTGGCGTTTTCCGTTTCTCCCATCTTCTGCTACTGCTACTTTGTCTCCTATCCTATCTCTCTCACTAAGTCTGGAAGAAGAAGTTCAAGGGGGACATCCTGGTTTCCAACCCATGCCGACCTATTGCTGATATCTACATCAGTGCTTCCTCCAGGCAGACTCTCACCGACATCCTCTTTGTCGTTCCCTCAGCAGATCTATAGACACCTCATGTGGTCTTGGCTCTCTCTCTCTCTCTCTCTCCTATCTCTTCCTCTCCTGTTAATGGTGGCATTTGGTGGGGGGTCCTCTTGGCCTCCTTCCACTCCTCCAAGACCACCATAAATGTCTACCGGAATGGCACTGTCTTGGTCCAGGGCCCTTATCCCAATCTGAATGGCACTATCTTGGTCCAAGGCCCTTAGCCCAATCTCCTTTTCGATAGGCGTCTCCTGCGTCTTATCTTCCATACTTCTCCCGCTACTCCTTCTAGCACCTCTGTGGCTCCTCCACCACCTCTTTCTTCCCCTGCCGACATTGGCACCTTCCTCCTCTCTGGCTACTACGCCACCTGGCTACCACCTCTGCCCACTCTCTGGCCCCTCTACCACTTCCGCTGGGTGTACATCAAGCCTGTACGCCACCCTGGAAGTCTTTCAAATCTGGTAACCTGCTCCACATTGCTATTCTCAACTCTTGCTCTGCTGTCAAACACTCCTTTGACATCTGCCACCTACTCGAAAAACCTGACCTTGATATCCTCGCTCTCACGAGACATGGTTCACGGCCAGCTCTGTCTTGAGTTTTGACACATTACTCCCTGATGGCTATCTCCGAGCCAAGAACCAACCAAGAAGGAGGTGGAGTAGCTCTGATCGTTCCAAAATGGGTCCCTGCTTCTCTCATTCCTACGCAAGCCTAATCCTCCTCTGAATGCCTGGTCTGCAAGCTCTCTATCTCTCCTGGCCTCTCTGATTGGCCACCTGACCGGATTGCCCTCTTCCTCTGAGTGGGCTGACCTCTCCTCTTCTCTCCTTGCCTCTAGCTCACAACTTCTCAGAGACCTCTACATCTATCTGGATGCTTTTTATCCCTCCTCTGGGCTCATCCGCAACCTCTGCGACTCTCTCTCTTTCCATTCTACCCTCTGGCCAGACCCACTCTGCCGGACACACCTTGGATGTTGACTAGGTGGTGGGGTTATTTGGTGTGCCAGCTAAAGTGGGCTCTGCGCCCTTTGATGTGGGGTTCTGGTTTCTCAGGTGGAGCAGATGTGTGAGGAAGGAAAAAAGAGGTTGAAACAAAAGGGTAATTGCCCTCACACAATAAATACTGTCCCACACAAAAAGTTGCTTTGTGCAAGTTTCAATTTTTTTACTTGAAGTATATCCACATTATTGGAAGACTGATTTTGAGGGGTGGGGGGGTGGGGGGGGGTGGGGGGTGGGGGGGTGGTGTGTGTGTGTGTGTGTGTGTGTGTGTGTGTGTGTGTGTGCGTGTGTGGCGCGTGTGTGGCGCGTGTGTGGCGCAGCGGCAGCGTTCACTTGCACAATATACTACACAGTGGTTTTTAAGTGTCATGTCCCATTCACCACTAATGACATTGTTCACGCAGATCATGCAGTAATATTTTGTTTTTGCCGTGTGGTATATCCGTAAAAACGTCGATCAAGTGGCAGTTACACATGGTACAGGGAAAAGGTGGAAATGCTTAAAGATGTGTATATATAAACCTTACCTAAAGAAAGATTGCTTCAGATTCAGTAGAATTTGTAGTTTTATGGGATTAATCCCTGAAATAGAATGAATTAATTTAACCACTTGGTAAATATTCTTTTTTGCCGCACAGTACTGTATGTGGTTTTAATCCTAATAGTTAATTTGATCCATGTTTCATATCTCCACAGGAAGGTGTCATTATTAAATAGTGATTTGTAGAAAACGATATCCATACTTTACAAATTGCCATTCGTTTTTGAGCAATTATGGGGTCAGAGCGCTTACAAAACTAATGCGCGCATTTGCAGTTTCCTCGTTAGTTTTAATTTACTGATTCCTCTTCACTCTATACATCGTTTATATATCGTGAGTATTCAATCCCATCAACACCTTTTCCAGTTTGATTACCTCATTTAAGATGTGCCATCCCCATTATCTATATTTCAGGAGCTCGTAACTCGCTTAAGGGCTTACCTCACAATAATATGCTCTGTCTCCTCGTGTCTGCTTAGAAAGATTTTGTAAATTCGTGTCGATTAGGCCGTTGCTATAGTAACGTTTGTCCTTCTACAGTTTTCATTACCCTGTGTCATGCTAACTCTCGTGAGCGCCATGTTTTGTGCTTCCAATACGTACGGGCTATTTAGTTACATGTATTGTTGCCCAAGCTTGTAAGTTGTTTGATTATAATAACTGAAATTCCATCTCAATGCTAGTGCTATGTACACTTCTGGCAGGCTTTAGAGTGTGCAATCCATATGTATATATGCCTACCGTGGTGAATATATCTAGTCCTAAGAGAATGACTTATTTGATTATTTACAGATCTAACCCTCTCACCACTACTCTCTCTTTCTTGGATTGACACTTTCTGCTTTCCTGTCACCTGAAACTCTGTCCCTCAGGCAAAGCCTACTTAAGCGTGCATCAGTGGATGCCTTTGCCTCTCCTTTTCTGTTCCTCCAGCTCCTCCGGCTGACTCGCACTATCACACAGCCCTCTGTAACCTGCATCTTTCTACCTCGAACACTCTGGACATCCTTGCCCTTGTTGTGAGAATCCGTCTGAAGTCTATCTCCAAGTGCAACTTTGTATGAATCTCTGCCCTGAAATGCAAGTGCAGAGGGGCTGAGAGGAAGTGGAGGGCTTCGGGGGGGATCCTCTGACAAACTGGCCTGCCGCCTGCTCCAAAGCCAATACAGACTCTGTCCTGTCCAGTAAAAGTCCACATCCAAGCCTGCATCTCTGCGGCCTCTATCAACACGGCCGAACTCTTTAAAATCTACAAGGAGTTGGCCAATCCTTCTGCCGTCTCCACCTCTCCTGTTCCCTCCCAGGCACTCTGTACGACTGTGGCTTCTCAATTCACCACTAAAACTCAGGACATCCTGTCCTCGCTCTCCTCTTCCTCTCCCTCTCGTGGCCCCCTCTGACAGTCTCCCCCTCTCCTCCTCTGTTCTCCTTTTTCTCTCTGACAACACCTGACAAGGATCCTAGAGTAGTCTGATCTACGAAAGTGCCGTCCAAACAGGTGCTCCCCTTTTCCTCCAAAACCATCAAGGACCACATTGACACTCTCGCTCCAACCTTGGCCGATTTCTGCAATCACTCTTTCACTATTGGATCTTCTGCTTTCCTCAAGTACTCCCTTGTGCAGCCCCTCCTTAAAAAGCCTTCTGCCGATCCTACCTGTCTGGCAAACTATTACCAGATCTCGATCTCCTTTCCTGGGCAAACTTGTGGAAAAGCTGTCCATCTCCCTGCTTACACTTCACACTGATTATGTTGCCCGCGGAGAAGCATGGGCGCATGGTGTTTTGCTCCCTCCGGGAGCTGCTGTGTGTCCGAGGAGGGCTGCCATAGCTCATGCACTAGAGTTCCAAGCCATGCCCCCTCCTCATTTCTTCTGCTTGGAGGCCCGCAAGCCCACGGGGAAGCAAGGGGCGGGGTGTTTCGCCCCCACAGTGGTGTTCTCCTTTCGCCCCTACCATCTGAGCTTGAGTACTGGCCCGTGTTTGGTCTGTAGCCGAGGTGTTCCATCGGAAGCTTATCCGGAGGCCCCAGGCTGCCACTTGGTGCTACAACATATTGTATCTCCAGCGCCGGGAAAGACTGAGAGACCGAGCGACCAAACAGAAAGAGTGCCTGGAACTTAGAGGCCAGGTGAGAGTCCTTGACATTCTGCTCCACAGGAACACTGCGTTTGTCCATAAGTCTCCATATTAGCAGCCTCATTGCATCTCTGTGGGTTTGGCTGTTGGGGGTGTACAGCTTGTGATTGCAGCTCTCCACTAATTTGGAGAACATTGAAAACACAGTGATTGCTGTGGTCAAGTTGCTTTCCGAGACCCTTGCAACTCCTGTGGCCTCTAAGGCATGTGAAATTACTGACCTGCAAGACAACCCTGGCCCAGTTCCAGCTCCTACCATCAAACCAAAAAGGAAAATCCTTGTAGTTAAAAGAAAATTGTTGGGCGCAGATGCTATGATTGACACACGTCCCAATGTGCCCATCGAGCCCAAACAAGCTGAATCTCTTAAAACTGCTGACCATGTTTATTCCCTTATTCATGAAATTAACAATTTCCTGGGTCCATCACGTGTTCCAATTAGGTTTGACCCGTGTGGGGTCGGGGGGGAAGCAGATATCCAAGCCAGAAGCCAAGTCAACGCAGGCACTGCCAACCTTGAAACCAATGGACGCATATGTATTACCCCTGAAGTGCAGAGGAGGACAGCGTTGCGACGGCAGTGTATGGATGGTTTACAAGGGGCGGTTTTCACTGCCGTCAGAAGCCCTGTACTCGTAGCCTCAGTAGACTCAAATGCCTAGGTGCCCAAAGCCAATAGCAACAACCAATAGCAACAGGACCAATTCTAGCAATAAAACACACCTGAGTGCAGGGGGCCCAACCCACACTTTGACGTAAATGTATCCACCGGCCCCAAAAGCTCGATTGGGACAAACCTATGCCCCAGTGGGCCATAGCCAGGTGGAGAAACTCCTATGGGCCCTTGCCCCTTTAGTAATCAAGTGCCGACTTCTAGTTTAAACCCCTGTGATGGGGTTGGTGGGGGTCAAGACCCTGCGCCTGCCAAGGTAGTAAGGTGTTAGCCGCAATATCACCCCTAAAACAACTGGTTTTACATCTAATAAGACTGACAGACAGGAGTAGGGGTAGTTGTGAAGAGAAGCAAATAATCAGTGGGAAGGGCCCCAAACATGATGAAGGAAGTTGGCCTACCTGATTTTGAAACGGGCACCAAAAATATTTGCGTCACACTGGGTGGAAAAGGCCTAAATAATGACACTGGAACAAACAAATTACTTACCATTAAATAAGGGGGGACTACTGGAGTGTCTTATGATAGAACCGAATTCTGCGACCCTTCCCCCACCTTTGGCTACAAGGCACCAGGGGTAAACGTTATACCCAGAAGTGTCACAACTAGAGTGGGTTGTACCTTATGCAAGCCAATAGGAAGTTGGAAAAGGCCATTTGCGCCTAGGTTGGGGAGATCACTCTTCCTCCATAAGATTCCCAAGTTGGCCTCAAGGAATCGTGAGCCCAGTGACGCCCTTCTCTACAAATTTATGCACTGGATCCAGGTGGTGAGGGGTTGTTTTTTCATCTCAAGAGAGCAAATTGTACAATGTAGTAGAATTCATGGACATGCATAGATCCATGAGACTCCATTAAAATTGACTTTGAGTATGGCCTGGCAGAGGACCTAATGAATTTTGTCAAGAGATGCAGACCTCTGCCAAACTCTTCAGTTGAATTTAAAATGCAGGCAATTGGAAATGGGCCCATACTCTCAGGAGTCAATGCTGTACCCTCGGAGAATAAGTTTTTGACTGGGGTCCCAAGGCCCTGATTTACATGCTTTACTTTTCACTAAAACTTTTGTTTTCATTTTCCCTTTTTCTTTTTTTGCTTCTGACTGAGTATCAAGGAAACCTATGGGAATGTATTTAATTGAACTATTGAGGTGTTTTGTTGGTAAACTTTCTTGGGTCAGGGCGAATAAAGTTATGGTTGATGATGATGAGAATCTGTTTGTCACCATGACCATCAGTTTGGCTTCAGAGCAGGGATCAAAGAAATGAGGAAGCCTGATTCCAGCCGCTAGTCCTTCAGGCTGCAATACGAAAAGCAATATCGGGTGGACCAGTGGGAAAGAGGGGTGATCTATAAATATTCTGTATGGTCTTATTTAAAAATATCAATCTTATTATTTGTTAAATGAATTCAATTTAATGATATCAAACACATGATAAAATATATTAAAAAATACAAAAATACATTTTTACACTCATCAATACTCTGTATGAATCACAGGATTAATTATAGGACTCCAAAACTCACTTTTCCAATCTACTACTACTTATTCACTTTCATTCTTCATTCCATTCATGCTTATCAACTCATCTTTCTCTAACCACTTATTGGTTAGGTGCTACTATTTCGCGTGACTAGTTGTTTTAGGGGTCCTGATCTATTACTAAATACACCAGTATATGTGAATTTTAGTCCCAAATAGTTCAACGTCTACACGGACCCTCGTAGATGTCGATGTCGGACCATTTATGGGATATTAGGCCCTACGTAGAGATGTTGATTAATTCCGGAATTTGAACCACCTGCGCTCGATAATAAGTGGAGGGGATCATGGATCACTCTACCCAAAGGGACAGGACATAGTTGGGTTGCTATCTATTCATCCTGAAGAAGGTTGCTAAGCGAAAGGACCATAATGGAGGCCCAGAGACAACCGAAACGCGTTTAGACGTTGAACTATGTGGCACTAAAATTCACATGGACTGGTGCATTTAGTAATAGATCAGAACCCCTGAAACACTAGTCGCGCGAAATAGCAGCATCTAAACAACAAGTGGTTAGAGAATGATGAGTTGATGAGCATGAATGGAATGAAGAATGAAAGTGAATGAGTGGTAGTAGATTGGAAAAGTGAGCTTTGGTGTCCTATAATCAATCATGTATTTTTTAAATATATTTTATCATGTGTTTGATATAATTAAATTGAATTCATTTAAAAAATAAGAATTGTTGGTTGATATTTATAAATAAGACCATACAGAATACTTAGAGATCACCTCTTTCCCACTGGTCCACCCCATATTGTGTCTTGCTTCAGAGCAGCCAGAGGCATGGAAACTGCTCTCCTGAACACCCTTGAAGATCTGCTCTCTAATCTTGGTTCCATCCTCCTTGATTTTTCCTCTGCTTTTGACAATTACTCCATCTTAATCCAGCAACTCCCTGAAGACCTGGGCATCACGGATCAGGCCCTGGAATGATTGAGCTCCTTCCTCCTGGACGGACCCACCCAGGTGCATCCTGGGTCTTTTCTCTCCACCACCTCTCTCTCCACATGTGGTGTTCCCCAGGGCTCTAACCTCTCACCGTGGCTCTTCAATGTCAACCTGGGCCCCTTCGGCCCACCTGATCTCTATCTTCTCCTCTAACTTTGTCTTATCAGGCTTTCTTTCAGGCTCCCCTCAGTCAGAAATGAGCAAGAGAGGAGAGGAGGCTGTCTATCCGTGATTCAGGATTGGTGTGCCTCCAGCGACCTCTGCCTTAATGCCAATGAGACGGAGATCCTTCTCATTGGAACCCCTACTCCCGATTTCCCTCTCACTCTGGCCACCCTCCTTGGGCCCTCTTCCTTCTGTTTCCTGTGAGGCAAAAAACCTTGGTGCCATCTTCGACTCCACCCTCTCCTTCTCTCCGCACATCATAGACCTTGCCAAAAATGCCCACTACCTGCTGCACTTCCTCTGAGGTATTTCATTTCTCACTTTCCCCCAGAAGCTCAATGTCTCTAGAGCCCTGGTTCTTTCTAAGATGGACTACTGCAACAGCCTCTTTCTCAATCTGCCTTCCTGTACTCTCTGCCCCCTCTGCAACTAATCCAGAACAAGACTCAAGACTTATCCTTGGCCTCAAGCCCAGCGACTGTATCCCTCCAGCCCTGAATCTCTTCACTGGCTCCTGGTGGCTCCAAAGATCAAGTTAAAGACACTCTGCATCGTCCAAAAGGCCTTCTGGGGCCGGTGCCCACACTACCTCCAACTCTCTCTTCCAAAATACCATCCTTTTCGAGCACTTTGCTCAGCTACCTCCAACTCCTTGCGGGTCAGACACTTCTTCAGGCAGAGAGTGGCGGGGGGGTAGGTCTATCTCCACTGCAGGTACCTCCCTCTGGAAGGGCCTCCCTGCCCCTCTCAAACTTGTGCCCGACCACCTGAAGTTCCGTAAGTAGCTCAAGACCTTCCTTTTCTCCTCTGCTTTCTCTCCCTACCCTGATGACCTACATGTCTGCGGCGCCGACTGCTTGCTTGGCTACCACTAGGTATTAGGCTACTACATGAGCAGTCTCCCCTGCACTGCCTCTGGGCCTACCGCGCTTAGGGCCTGTAACTGTAACCTCTACAATCCCCTGCCTCTTGCACTTACCGAGAGCTGGGCTGCACTTACTCAGAGCAATGCTGCCCTGATTGCACTTCCCCTCTCCCTGGCACCCCACCCACCCCCCTCTCCCTTCCCTCTGAACTATGCGTTGTTGCACTTGCACGATCTGAATGACACAAGGCCTAGTAAGATAGTTTGTCTTGTCCTCCCTCTGTCATCCCTCCCTTGTCTTGTCGCACCTAGAGTACAGGAGCATTCTAAATGACATATATCATATGCCACTAAAAAGAAACGCTAATGCTGGCAGTCTCCTCACCACAGCCCCTCTCGCACTAAATAACCCTCATAAAGTTAGTTTTGCCGATCTAATGCCTGTAAGACTTGTCCTTTCACTGTAAAGAAACGTAAATTCGGGTTGCTCCAATGCCGCCCCCACCTTGCTCCTGGGTCAAAGTGGGCGGGAACTAAAGGGTACAGCATTCCCCTACATTTTGGGGAAATCCACCACCACTCTCTCTTACTTTGTGACCCGGAGTACCGTTCCAAGACTGCAAGGAAGAACACTGTTTTTGGATTAAACTTCTCCCCTACTTGGGGATTTGAACCGCGGCCTTGCTGGTAACACTCCAGTGTTTCATCTTACTGAGCTATCTTCACTGCTGGATTGTGTTTGTTGATTTGAATAGACTACTTGGGACATAAAGCCCATTTCTGAGCTGCTACGAAACCCCACAAAGCGGTCATCTGCCTTTTCTCTTTTGATATTGGGCATTAATTCTATGACAAGACCGGAGGCGAGCATTATGCTTATTCTTCTTTAATTACTGCTAACCACAGCTTTTAAAATCTTCTTTTGTTTTCATGTATCGCATTTTTTTTTTTTTTTTTAACTTGAATAAACAAAGAAAAAGGAAAATATGAAAACATCATCTTTCAAAACATCACAAAACTACTCTTCCCATGAGGCTTCTCTGTCTAGTATTCTCCAGCCTCTTTTTCAATGTCCAATCCGTCCATCTTCCTCACTATAAATCCCTGAAACTCTGGGTCCCTTCCTCTTCTTTTTTGCTGCGGAGCCACAGATAAGTACACGCAATATCGTTCTGAGTTTACATAGACAGTTTTGATCGGTTAAAAGTGCGCGCGCATTAATGGCATAGCGTTCGTGCGCTTTAGATCTTAATTGACGAGGCGCGAATTCGCGTTCGTTTTGCCTCAGGGTGTTTATTTACTCAAGCGGCCGCCTGCCGAGCCCGCGAGTGATCTAGCACTCGCTGCAGGGCGCAGGCAGCGGCCGCACGGCATCGCGTTTCGAGTGGTTGGGCCCGCGTAGTATGCGAAGCAAGCCCAACCAACCCTAAAAACAAACGCGGAGCGCGCATGCGCAGGAACGCGAGTTCACGTTCAAATTTCGTTCCGAACAAGGAGAACTGCAGACCCTTTTCCCTCACTCTATTCTAACCCAGATGTACGCGAATTTCGCTAGTTATCTAGCGTTTCGCCTGGGATCAGCAGAGGCATTTTTTCATTTGGAGAAGATATAAAAATTTTTTTAAAAAAGAACATATATTGACTTTCCACATACCCTTGGTGTCTTTACCTGGGAAGGCTGAGTGTCTCACCCACAAGCCTTCATTGCGGCACATACAATTCCAGGGCTTATAACATGGAGAAGGAGGCTTGGAGCGAGGGGAGTGATGGAGGTCTGGAGGAAGGTATGGAAGAGGACATTGACCTTTCCCAGAGCTTCAAAAGAGTGCTGGGCGACTCATTGGTGCAAGCCGTAGCACTGGGAGTTAGGCCTCTACAAGACAGGCTATTAGTCCTGGAAGAGATGCTGGGCAAGAAGGCTGGCACCAGTGGTTGAAGTGTAGGAAAAGAAGTAGTGGAACTATGTTCCTTGCTGGCCTGCCCCTGCTCCCCACAAACCCCATCATCACGTCCCTACCCACACACAATGCACACGCCCAGACACTTGCACCTGCTGTTTAAGGGAACGTTCAGTGCATTGCACTGAAAGTGCAAGTTTCAACTTCTTCCTACACTTTTATTTTAAAACGAAACCATTCTGGAACGGTTTCTTTTTAAAATAGAAGTATAGGAGCTGTAAAAGGTAATTTTAAAAAAGTAGAGGAGCACCGCTCCCAACCGCTCCCGCTCACTTCGACCACTGGCTGGCACGCTCGATGATCCTGGAGAAGGGACCTCCACACAAGATCCTCTGCGAAAAGGTGAGAAGGGGAAGAAAGTGGCCCGGAAGAGAAAACTCTCTTCTACTCCCCCGGGCGAAAGTACAGGGAAGAACAAATCCCTAGAGGCGGCTGATGCTTTCCACAGGCTTAAAAGTGCCTTCCTTACGAAGACAGCCCTGCCCAACCTCGTACCCCCTACCCCAGGGGCGAAAAACATAGGGGACGCCTATTTGTCATCCTCGGAGTCCTCAGATCAAGAACAGCCAGAGGAGGATGTGCGCAGCATAGGCAAAGTGAGCGTGGTCTCGCAAAAGAGCGTGGACAAACCCAAAGCCAGCAGTGTGGAGGCCCTTCCGGAGGAGGAAGACATATCGGATATGTTCGACCCCGATACCATAAGGCACCCCAGATCGACAGACTGGACGCCTTCTCCGCGCGTAGCCCTATATATGTCCCACAAGATGAGGAAGCCTATGGAAAAGGACGTTAGGGTCAGACTAAAAGCAGAATGCCCAAGGCCAGAGCTGAGCGGGAAAGTGGCAGATACACCCAAGCTCGATGCAAAAATGTTGACCTTCATTACTAAAGCGGGAAAGGATACTAGGAAAGGCATGGACAGGGCATGGAGAACATGTCAAGATAAACTGCTCGACATTGCTGGCCCTATAGCCAAAATAATGGATCTGGCCGAGAGAGCCAAAGATACGGGAGAACCGGTCGACCCATCCACCCTAGCGAGCTGGGCCCAGAGAGCAGTCTGCATGCTGGGCAACGCAAACTGCGCCATATCTTCGGAGCGCCGCAGGTCAGCTTTATTGAAGATCGATAACAAGCTAGGGGACTTGGCCTCCTATGAAGCTGGGGAAAGCGCCCAAGGCCTCCTTTTCGGAGATACATTCGTCAAAGAGATGAATAGGTTCGTTGGAACATACACAGCGCTGGAAAAGGCGATGGCCTCCATCAGGAAAGTGTTCCCGGGGAGAGTTTTTTTCAGGGGCCGGTCGATATAGAGGCCGCTCGACCGGCCGCTTCAATAATAGAAGAGCGCAAGGCCCCAGAGCCCAGTATTGGGAGACCCGGCAGCAAGACGCCTTCTTCCCGAACAGAGGCCGAGGTTCGCGAGGGCGCCGAGGGCGCGGATTCTACCGACATCAAAACAATAACTCAGGTGAGAGAACACGCAATGACCTACCCCCCAGTAGGGGGCAGGACAGCGCTTTATTTGCACAGCTGGCGCGAGCTATCATCAGACGCGTGGGTCCATCAGACAGTACAAGGCTTTGTACTAGATTTTCTAGACCAGCCAGTTCAGAGTCAGGCCCCTCTCAGAATTCAGATTACGCAAGCGGAAGAATCTCTTTTAGATACGGAGATTCGGACCTTAGCGCAAAAACACGCGATAGAGAGAGCGATAGGGAGCGATCCTTCCTTTCTGAGCAATATTTTCCTAGTGCACCACAAGGACAAAATTCGTCCAGTGATCAATCTGAAGGAGCTCAACAGCTGGCTAGTTTACAAACACTTCAAGATGGAGGGGATCCATCTACTAGGAGATCTGCTCAGGAAGGGGGACTGGCTTGCGCGCCTAGATCTAAAAGACGCTTATCTTACCGTGCCCATAGCAGCACCGTTTCGACGCTTCCTGAGGTTCAGATGGAGAGGCGAACTCTGGCAATTCAAATGCCTGCCGTTCGGCCTAGCATCCGCCCCATGGGCTTTCACCAAGCTTATGAGGCCCGTAGCGACAGCACTCAGAGAACAAGGGTGCCGGATGATCGTATATTTAGACGACATTCTATTCATGGCCGAAGACAAAGATCGTTTAAGGCAACAGATCCTCTGGGCGATAGAGCTGATCTCCAATCTGGGATTCCTGGTGAACAGGGACAAGTCGGAGCTAACGCCCACCAGACGTCTAGAATTCTTAGGCTTCACCATAGATACGAAAAAGGCGACGTTAGAGTTGCCGACTCAGAAGATGAGAGCTATCAAGAAAGATCTGAAGGCAGCGCTCAAAAAGCCGCTGATCTCTCTTCGTTACCTAGCCAGGATAGTAGGACTGCTTGCAGCTTCCATTCAGGCAGTTTTTCCCGGCCCATTACACTATCGAGCCCTTCAGAGATTAAAGATCAAATATTTGAGGAAAGGATGGAGATACCATCGGCTAGTGCCCCTAGACGAAGAAAGCAAGGCCGAGCTAAACTGGTGGCTACGCAATATGGAAGCCTGGAACGGCAGAGCCATTTTCGGCGACGTGCCAGAGCTAATTATAGAGTCAGACGCCAGCAGGTCAGGCTGGGGAGCGCGATGTGGTACGCTAGAAACGGGGGGAAGATGGTCAGCAGGAGAATTAGAACTGCATATCAATTGTCTAGAGCTTCTAGCAGGGTCCTTTGCAGTAAAAGCGTTTACCAGAGACAGAGCGCACTGCAGCATTCTCCTCAGAATGGACAACATATCTGCAGTGAGGTATATCAACAAACTGGGGGGCACCAAATCCAAAATGTTAGCGGAATTAGCGAAGGATTTCTGGCACGACTGCCTGCGAATACATATCTCAGTGACGGCGGAATATTTACCAGGGGCCCTGAACGCAGTGGCAGACTGGAATTCGCGTCACCTAGTGGACTACAGCGATTGGAGACTACACAGGGACGTCTTCAAGATACTGGAAGCGAAATGGGGTCCCCTACACGTGGACCTGTTCGCCTCGAGACTGAATTCTCAGCTACCAAATTACTTCAGCTGGAGGCTAGACCCGGAAGCCCAGGGCACCGATGCATTCCTGCACCACTGGGGCTCACAGAGGCATTATGCGTTCCCCCCCTTCACGATGCTGGCGAGGGTACTAGCAAAAGTGCGCAGGGACAAAGCTCAGATAGTGATAGTGACGCCAGAGTGGAAGTCGCAAGCCTGGTTTCCAGTTCTGATGGAACTTTCTACGGATTTTCCACAGAGGATTGCATTCAGACCAGACTTGCTGGTAGATCCGACAGGAGTTCCCCATCCTCTGATAGAGGATCGATCCTTATATCTGATAGCGTGCAGAATTTCAGGCACAGATGGCGATTGCCGGGCCTTTCAGAAGACGCTATGTCATGGGCTCCATCTACAATCAGGAGCTATAATTCCGCATGGCAAGCCTGGGACTTATGGTGCAGGGGGAGGAGTATATCTCCCATTTCAGCACCTGTAGTGCAAGTAGTGAATTTCCTAGCCACCCTTCCTGTAGCAGGTAGAGCTTTCAGGACAGTAGGGGTTTATAGATCTGCAATTTCAGCAGGGCACGAGTTAGTGGACGGCGCTCCGGTGGGGGAGCACCCGGCAGTATCCAGATTGCTGAAGGGTGTGAAGATGTCCAAACCCCCCGGAGCGAAGTATTCATCGCTATGGGATGTTCAGAAGGTGATACAACTGTTTCAGATATGGCCGGATAATAATTTTTTATCAGGAAAGCAGCTTTCAGGCAAACTGGCTACGCTTCTTTGCTTAGTTTCTTGCAGAAGAGTTTCAGATGTTAAAGCGCTCGAAATAGACAGGAAAATGTATTACCCAGATGGGATAGCGTTTACCATAGCGCAGCGTACTAAATCTAATTCTAAGGTGATATCATATCCATATTGGCCAAATAATGAGAAATTGTGCGTAGCGAATTGCATTAAGCGTTATGAAGCAGCGACAGCAGACGTTAGACCGCATGGAGTGAAGCAATTGCTTATAGCACGTGGAAAGCCATACAGAGCAGTCAAATCAGCTACTATAGCCAGATGGTTGAAGGAGATAATGGAACTGGCGGGCATAGACACGTCTAAATTTGGAGCTCATTCTACCAGGGGAGCAATGGCTTCACAAGCTTTTGCAGTCGGAGTTCCGCTGCAGGAGATCATGAAGGCAGCAGACTGGTCAAGCGAATCAATCTTTAAGACTTTTTACTTCAAACCAGTATCCAATATAGCTGCTGCCGTGGTGGAAAGCTTTGAACAAGCATAATGCTCGCCTCCGGTCTTGTCATAGAATGAAGATTGCCCATGCGACTAGCGCAGGAAGTCTTGATTCTATTAAAGACACGGAGGCGAGCATTATCCCACCCTATGAAATACAGTGTTATGTTACATTGTGATTTGTATTGATTCAAATAGATTATGTATAAGTTTCATTATGATATATGATGACTGTATTTCCCTTCCCTAACGTGTGTTTTCTTTTTGCATAGGAGAAGAGCAAAAGAATAGCAGCGATTAGAGTATGGAAGGAGTCAGTTCAGCGAATTTAGAGCACAGTCAGTTGTCGAGGATAAAAAAAAAAAAAAGACTTCTTGGTTGGAGTTTTGAGAATTTAATTGGAGTTGGACTTTGTTCAGTTATTGGATGCGCTGCAAAAGAAGAGGAAGGGACCCAGAGTTTCAGGGATTTATAGTGAGGAAGATGGACTGATTGGACTTTGAAAAAGAGGCTGGAGACTACTAGACAGAGAAGCCTCATGGGAAGAGTAGTTTTGTGATGTTTTGAAAGATGATGTTTTCATATTTTCCTTTTTCTTTGTTTATTCAAGTTAAAAAAAAAAAAAAAAAATGTGATACATGAAAACAAAAGAAGATTTTAAAAGCTGTGGTTAGCAGTAATTAAAGAAGAATAAGCATAATGCTCGCCTCCGTGTCTTTAATAGAATCAAGACTTCCTGCGCTAGTCGCATGGGCAATCTTTATTGTTGCAACAGGTAATAGGAGGTGGTGTGTGGCTATAGTCCTGGGCATGTCAATTAAGAGGTGCGAATGGTGGGTGATTGGAAAGGGGAGGGTGCATAAAGCTTCATGTTCTATGGGAAAATGACTGAGACTAACTTTGAATGCATTTTCTTTCATTGTGTTTTCTTCACTCTTGATAGTACTGCTGTAAGACAGTGTTGTGTGGTGACGTGGAGAAAAGGCAGGGCCTAGGTATTGGTTTGAAGGGGAGGGTGAGTATGAGATTGGTGGGGAGTGAGGCAGGGACAATAGGGGAGAGAAGGGGCCATGGGGAACATAGTTCCACAGTGTTTGTGGGGGTTGGTTTACACTTTGACCCTGCCTGGAGCCCACCCACCCACTTCTACACATTCACAAAGGCAATCATGCACATATTACACTTCTCTCATATTCAAACGCACACCCATCCAGAACATTCACAATGCATTCTCATTCGCAAGCGCACACATTCATGCTGCTAAACAACATTCACACGTTCTACAGGGACGTTATTTTCGGGGTCGCCAGTAGTCGCATCTGCCACCCCTGAGGTCTCCCTTGCTAACCCTGTAATCTCCCTTTCTACACCTAAAAAAATAAAAAGTTTCAAAAAAATAATTTCTAAATGGAAGGTCCTGGGCTGGGGCCAGCACCATGGGGCTTTGTTGTTCAGGCCGCCTTTAAAAAAAAAAACAGGGTTGTTCCACAAGTGTAGTACTTTGAGCTATGATCCTAAATAAGAAAGAATAGAAATAACAAATAATGTTGTCTTTCTGGAATGCTATACAATAATTTCTAGACTTATTAAAAGTTTATTTCAGGCATTTCAGGGGGTGAGTCTCTGATTTAGTCTGTTGTATAAACATCGCAAATTCACAATGCAGACAAAAACTTCCAAAAAGCATTTAGAGTGGAATAAGCAATCATTCGGACTATGTATTTTGCTTTTTGCAAGTTGCAGTTTTACAGTGGTTTTTTCTGCTGTTTGTTATGATCATCCAAAGACATTCCATCTCGGTGTCCTCTGTCACTTGACAAAATCCTTGTGCCTAAAAGCTTATGTGTACAGTGTAGACATTGTTTGAACATAGCACATAAAGTGGCCCTTTATTTCATTGTGCCACAGTGAATGCCTTGTTGTAATGTGTCTATCTTTCCTATCTCCATGGCATGCTGTTCAGGATATTTGTTTGCATGTATGAGGTGACGGGTGCCCAGAGTATGGGATGCCATGTGAGGCCAACCTCTGAAGCCTGAAAAGTAGATCCACGCAGGCTTGATATGTGGCCAACTTTACACCAGATCTGCAGATGAACTGGCCTGCTGTTAAATCTGTTACCAGTTTAATGGTATCCACTACAGAGTTTAATTTGCTTTCTGACTTTGAGAACATTCAGATTGCTCATTTGGCTGTAGCCAGTAAGATAGCTCATTGGGTTGATCGCTCACTGCCAGGATGTGTGTGTGTGATCGGCAGGTTGCAGGTTTGAATCCCGCCAGGGCCAATACAGCCTTTCATCCTTCTGAGGTTGATAAAGGAGTACCAACACAGGTTGGGTGATCGTGTATTTATATTTGTTCTATATAAAGTACGTAAGGGTAAGTGCTATATAATAACACATCATTATCATGTGGCTTTGGACGTCAGCTTGGTCATATGGTCCTATACACACTGAAATTAAGGATACATATGGTGATCCATTCTTTTATGAAATGTATATCACATTACAGTGATATCGTAACCATTTTATGGATTGTATTTAGGAACAATGCTATCTGATGCCACTTTCTGTTTTGTCAAGGGGTGAAAGGTCGTGTTACGTCGCTTCCCGTGATGTCACTTCAGGCGGGGTCGGTAAGGGTCGTGTGATGTCACTTCCACTACCCCTGGCATTTTGGTGAAATGACGTCCCTCCTCGGTCAGACAGCACTCTCATTCAAACGTGCACTGCTCCAGACTATAAGCCACGTCCTCGGCTGCTCGATGGATACTGTGAACAATGAAGACAAACCAGGAAGGCACTGCAAGATGGCCGATTCCTGTTTATGCTTGTTGGAGCAGAAATGGTCCCCCAGGCCCTGGAAAAGCGCAGGGAGGCACAGGAGAGCGGCCATTATTCAAATTTGGACCTGCAGTTCCATAGCCTGCTTGCCCAAAGGCCATCGAAGTCTGCGGAAGATAACATCCGGACTTGCATGGCCCACTGGGCATGCACTCTGTGGGAAATTGCACATTGCAAATGGAAAGTACGTGTTCCTACTTTTGCTGTCTCGATGGTCGCTTCTCAATAACTGGTCGAAATTCGACGCGTTGTTGCACATTATGGATAAACCACCACTGCAAAAAAGACCAATTGATTTACCACTGATATACCACCAAACTTTAAGGAGGCCCAATGCGTGAAAAGGTAGCTTGGTTGTTTGTCTTTTTTTTTTTTAAACAAAGAGTGACATTCTACAAAAAAAAATGTATTTTTCTTTTTCAACATGCTCGATCGCATGAAAATAATGGAAATAGTTCTAAACTTGTTTGTGACCTCCTTTCGTTGTCTTTGAAGAAGGCATAGATTTGGGCAGCAAGCCTGGTGCTTTACATCTGCTTCCAGAATAAAAATTCCCCCTTTTGGAGTCTATCACTAAAACGTTAAGAACGTCTTGTCCAAAACAACGGTTTCCTAAATGAGCATCATGTCCAAATAGCTTACACTTTCATAGCTCTGCCAAATCACCTATAAAGCACACTAGACATTAATATCGCCAACCACGTACCCTTTTCTTCTCCAGATACACGGCTACATATGGCAACAATTTCACAGAGGAAGCAGTTTTCTTGCAGATGGTGAAATTGACAGTGCTTAGATTCCAGTCCTGGTTGAAGGGGGCACGTTTCCATCCGTGAGTGCAATCCAATATCATAGATATGCTTTTTGATGCAGTGAACAGACACTTTTAAAGACCTCAAAACAGGCACTGATACATCAAAGAGCATTGTGATGAATCCAGTGGAATCATCACTAAAACCCCAGTATGGACGTCCTCTCACATGGCCAGGGGAAGGCACCTGCTACCTGATCATGACCCGGGGTGGTATTATGAGCGGGGGAATCACATGGGAGGACTCGTTACGAGAGGAAGTGGTCATCCCTTTGACTCATGATTCCTCCGTTCTCCCATAAACATTGGTGGCATATTGTAAAGTAGAGCCAAGCAAAGTAACTGCTATTCAAATAACAGCACCTAGCTTTGATTTCTTTCAGTTCAACAATCCATCAAAACTAAATAACCATGGAAAACTTAAAAACACTGTGGACTTCACGAACCATAATGCTGATGGTACTGGGACGAGGAAGAGGAACAAAGAGTTGATGATGATCAATGATGCTACTAAGAAGGCCATGATCCATTTGTTAAAACAATCCTGTTACGGCGGAACAACTTCCAAGAAAAAAACTCTGGGAAATGCACTGAGCAGGGGCGCTCACATTTTGCATGGGTGGCCACATGAGATATTATTTCAATATTTCTATGAGAAATTTCATCAACTTTTCTAGATATTACCAGCCCAAGATGGCGGGGGAATCTTTTGATACACTGGTTGAAGCTATTGCACAGTGCTTTTCTGCGTAAAGTCGCAATAACCAGGATTCTGTCCAAGGTTCTTAAGATCCCATGCAACATGATCTTGATTGCACCTCCAAGACACCAAAGCATCTGGTTCCTGGATTTCCTGAACATTTCTTTCGGGGAACCTATCGGTTGCAGGTTAACGTATGCCTATTGCCCAGGTAGAAAGGTAAGATTCGAGGGGATTGGGTCCTCCGACGTATTCCATATCTATGACAGTAATCACCACAGCTGTGCTGCTTCGGAAACTTTTTCGGCGTCTGCGTCCTGCGTCGATGACGTCGATGCGCCGCCGTCGAGGACCTCCTCCGACGTCCGACGTCATCCGATGTGATAAGTAGGACGCACGACGCCAGTAGCCTCAGTTCCGTTTTTTCCGCGAACGTGTTGCTTCGTGTTTCTCGGTTCTAGCCTCGACTCTTTGGAGTTCTGTTCTTTCTGGTTCTTCGAACCTGTTCGTTTGTGAATATTCCTTCGCAGCGATGTCTTCCACTTCGTCTTCAACCCCGCGTCCGGGCTTCAAGAAGTGCGGGGAGTGTGGGTCCAAGATGTCGGTGACTGACTCGCACGACGCCTGCCTCTGGTGCCTCGGGGAGGCTCACGACACGGATGACTGTGTCGACTGCCTGTCGCTCACGTCCAAGGCCTTACGCGAACGTAAGAAGAAATTGTCGGTAGGTCGGGTGTCCAAGCCCCGGAAGTCGAAGTCGGCGGGGCTTTCGACGGATGATTCGAGGGGTGACTCTCCGCGTCATCGTCGGAAGTCTCGTCGGTCTTCTTCTAGGAGTCGGTCTCGCCACTCCTCAGCCTCTTCGAGGCATTCTCGGAAGCGCCGTCACCGGTCGCCTTCCAGGTCCTCTTCCGAGGACTCTGCCCGGCACGTCGGTTATCCCACCAGCCGTGCGACGCCGGAGGAATGGGCTTCCTTCGGGAAGAAAATGTTGGCGATTCTTGAGTCGCAGGGTACTCAGCCGTCCGCGCCCCCGAGTGGGGTCGGCCGTGTGAGGTCGAGAGACACCGCTCGCAAGAGTGGTCGGCACGAGTCACGGGAGAGGTCCCGTTCGGACAAGGAGGCTCGTTCTCGCCGTACCCGTTCCAGGTCCCGGTCCTCGACGCGATCGAGACCGTGTGCACCTGTGATGTCTTCGAGGAAGACATCGACGTCTGAGGCGTCGAGGGCGTCGACAGGCTTTCTCGAGGCTCCGGCTCCGAGGAAGTCGTCGAAGCCGTCGACGTTCAGGTCGTCGAGGGACACGCTCGGGGCTCCGGCTTCGAGGGCTGTGTCGACGCCGCCGATATTGGAGGCGCTGCATCTGACGTCGACGCCGATTTCCTCGACGTCGACGCCGATCCTCTCGGCGCCGTTGCCGGTTTTCTCGACGGCGGCGCCGATTCGCTCGACGCCTTTCGTGTCGGAGGTGCCCCGTGTCTCGGGTGTACCCCCTAGGAAGGCTCTGGCTAAGAGCAGGCACTCTCAGGTGCCTTTCCACCACTTGGATTATATTTCAGAGGCGGATGAGGATTCGGTTGGCCTGGTTCCTGGTCAGGTGCCGGATGACATTGTCTCGGGCCATAGTCAATTTGACGATTTGAGGCAGTCGCTGCATGATGCTAGTGGTCTGGACACCTCTCCGGAGGTGGAATTTGGTCGGCCTGAGCCTGGCTCCCATGCCGATTCCTCATACCGGCGCCTTATGGCTAGGGTGTCTGAGTATCTGGGATGGTCTGCTCCCCCAGGGGAGTTTGTGCAGGATGATCTGACGGACATCCTTGATGTTGGTCCCCCAACTGACCCGGTACTGCCGTTCCATATGGCTTTACAGCGTAGGGTGGCGGCGGCTTGGACTGCTCCGGAGAGTCTCCCGGCAGTGGGCAGATCCTTGTCGCGTAAATACCGTCCAGCCAGTGGCGACCCCTGCTACTTGACCAGGCACCCCACTCCGGAAAGTTTGGTGGTGCAGGCGGCCACGGCCCCGGCAAAGCAGGCGTCGTACCCTACCATCCCTCCTGATAGGGACGACAAACGTTTTGATGGCTGGGCGAAGAAGGTGTTTTCTTCTGGTGGTATGGCGCTTCAGGCGGCCAACTCCATTTGTGCCTTGTCACGTTTCACGCACACTCTGTGGAACTGTGTTGCGTTAGCGGCTGAACATATTCCCGAAGGGGACGAACGGGATGGTTTCCTTGCTTTGGTCCAGGATGGTAAGGATGCCATGTGTGAGTCCGTTCAGTCGGGTTTGGACTTAGCTGAATGCGTCAGTAGGTCCATGGCGGTGAGCACCGTGATACGCAGGTTTGCGTGGTTGCGGAAGTCGGGGTTTGCTCCTGATGTGCAGTCCCGGCTCCTCAACATGCCCTTTGATGGTGAACATCTTTTTGGCAGCAAGGCTGACGAGAGCCTTGAGAGGTTGCAGACCTCAAAAGCTGCAGCGAAGTCGTTGGGCGCTGCAGTTCGCCAACCTCCGCCTTTTCGTCCTAGGGGACAGCAGTGGAGGGGTGGCTCCTTTCGCTATTACTCGTCCTTTGGTAAAGCGAGAGGAGCTGGCAGTCAAAGGGGCCAACGCAGGGGTACCAGAGGTGGACGACAAGGTACCCGTGGTGCCAAGGCCGCTCGGGCAGTTGCCTCTTTGCCCTCAGGTAACGCCGCAGCCGCTCCTACTCAGTCATGAGGCCATGTCCCATGGTTCGCCGGTTGGGGGAAGGCTGGCGCAGCATCTTGTAGAGTGGCGTGCCATTACTTCAGATGTGTGGGTTCTGGAGATCATAACCCACGGCTACTGTCTTCCCTTTCGGCACAGGCCTCGCGACAATCCACCGGGGAACCTCTCTTTGAAGTGTCCGGATCCGCTCCTTGCGCAGGAAATTCAAGCCCTGCTGGAGAAAGGCGCCATAGAACTGGTGCCTGTAGCGGAGAGGAACGAGGGTTGGTATTCCCCTTATTTTTTGATTTCCAAGAAAGACGGGGGATTGAGACCCATCATGGACTTGCACGGTTTGAACAAACTCCTCAGGAAGGACAAGTTCAAGATGGTTACTCTCTCTCAAGTCCTCCAGGCCCTTCAGCTTCAGGACTGGTTGGTGTCACTCGACCTCAAGGATGCTTACTTCCATGTGCCGATCCATCCCAGGCACAAGAAGTACCTGAGGTTCGCGGTTGGCGACTCGCACTTTCAGTTTCGGGTCCTGCCGTTCGGTTTGACCTCCGCCCCGAGGGTTTTCACCAAGCTCATGGTGGTGGTGGCAGCGCATCTCCGGCAAGGGGGGGATTCACGTCTACCCCTACCTGGACGATTGGTTGATCAGGGGGAGCTCTCCCGAGCAGGTCCTGGATCATCTGTCCGTCGCCTGCCACTCCCTTCACAGGCTGGGCTTCTCCCTCAATTTAAAGAAGTCCCATTTGACGCCAACGCAGAGGCTCCAGTACATCGGAGCAGTGCTCGACACTTCCCTGGGGCAGTGTTTTCCTCCCCAGGTGAGGGCTCTTCACATTCAGCAGATGGTGCGCAAGTTTCAGCAGGCCCAGACGCTCCCAGCGTTCGAGTTCTTGAGGTTGCTCGGCCTCATGGCATCCTGCATTCTTCTGGTGCCAGAGGCTCGCCTGCGAATGAGATCTTTGCAGTGGGCACTCAAGATGCAATGGTCGCAGTCCTCCGGCAGGATGTCGGACCCGATTCAGGTGCCGCCCTCGGTCGCCCGGGACCTTCTGTGGTGGGCCGTCGATGGCAACTTGATGAAGGGGGCTCCGTTTTGGCTTCCCTGGCCGGAGGTGACGATCGTGTCGGATGCATCCCTCACGGGATGGGGAGCTCATGCCAACGGGCTGACAGTCAGCGGTCGTTGGTCTCCGTCGGAGTCCAGACTCCATATCAATCTGTTGGAGCTGAGGGCCGTCAGGCTAGCCCTGAGGGCTTTTCTGCCGACTGTGCGAGGAAAGAATGTCCTGATCCTGACGGACAACACAGTGGCCATGCACTACCTCAACAAAAAGGGGGGGGCAGGGTCACTTCCTCTGTGCAGGGAGGCGATGCAGCTCGAGTTCTGGGCCATCCAGCAGGAAGTTTCGATCTCGGCAGTTCATCTGGCCGGAGTCGAAAACGTGACGGCGGACGCTCTGAGCAGGCAGAGCACGATCTCTCACGAGTGGGAGTTGGCTCAGGAGATTCTCCTGGAGATCTTCGCCCTTTGGGGGACCCCTCAAGTGGATCTCTTTGCCTCCAGTGTCAACCGGAAGTGCGAAAGATTTTGCTCGCGGGAATTTCCTCCAAAAGGAGCCTTAGAGGACGCGTTCGTGGTGGAGTGGTCGTTCCCGCTGCTGTACGCGTTTCCTCCAGTCCCCGTCATCCCGCAAGTGCTACGGAGGTTACGGAAGTTCGGTTCCCGGATGATCCTCATTGCTCCGGCGTGGGCTCGGAGGACGTGGTACCCGGACCTTCTCGACTTGTCCATCTGCCCTCCACGTCGTCTTCCCTACCGAGACGATCTGCTCTCACGGGAGGGGGGTCAGGTTCTCCATCCAGAGGTCGGATCCCTCAACCTTCACGCTTGGCTTCTGAAAGGTTGAGGTATAAGGATTGGGACCTCCCTGAAGACGTGATGGAGGTGTTGCTTTCGGCCCGAAGGCCCGCAACTAAGTCTCTGTACCGTTGCCGTTGGCGTAAGTTCTGCGACTGGTGCAGCGTTCAGAATGTGGATCCTTTTGCATGTGACATCCCCATGGTTCTGTCCTTTTTGCTTTCTTTGGCCCACAGGGGCTTGCAAGTGGGTACCATTAAAGGTTACCTGGCGGCGCTGTCTATCTTTAAGCGCTCATCTGAAGAATGTTCTTACTTTAAAATCCCTTTGATTTCACAGTTTCTGAAAGGGCTCACTAATGTGTTCCCTCCGTCGCCTTTCCTGGTGCCCGGTTGGGATTTGAACCTTGTTCTTAGGTTTCTTATGGGTGCTCCGTTTGAGCCTTTACATTCTTGCCCTTTGAGGCTGTTGACTTTGAAAACTGTGTTTTTAGTTGCGGTTACTTCCGCTCGCAGAGTGAGTGAGTTGCAGGCACTTTCTGTTAAGCCACCCTTCACTGTATTTCACAAGGAAAGGGTTGTCCTTCGAGTTCGTCCTTCTTTTCTTCCAAAGGTAGTGACGGAATTTCATTTGGCCCAGAAGATTGTTCTTCCGGCATTCTATCCTCCTCCGCATCCTGGTAAGGAAGAGGAGAGGCTCCATAGGCTTGATCCTAGGAGAGCTTTGAGCTTTTATGTTTCTCGCATGTCCCGGGTCAGAGTGGACGATCAACTCTTTCTTGGTTACGCTGGTAAGCGCTTGGGGCAAGCTGTGACGAAACAGACTTTGTCCCGCTGGATTATTTTGGCCATCTCGGAGTGTTACCGCTTGGCGGGCAAGGACCCACCGGCTGGCTTGCGGGCCCATTCTACCAGGGGCTTGGCTGCATCTACTGCCCTGCAGAGGGGTGTTCCTATTCGCAACATCTGTGATGCTGCCACCTGGGCTTCAGTACATACATTTGTGCGGCATTATTCCCTCGATTCCATCAGAGGGCAGGATCTGGCCTTTGGCAAGGCGGTCCTTTGCTCTGCTATTTGATTGGCTATTCTAAATTTTGTTTCTAAATTCTTTCCCTCCTCCTTGATTTGGTACTGCTTTGGGAGTCTGTCATAGATATGGAATACGTCGGAGGACCCAATCCCCTCGAAGAACAAGTTACTTTCTTACCTGGTAACGTTCTTTCGATGGGATGGTCCGACGACGTATTCCATATCGCTCCCGCCCTGCCTTCCCCGCTGCAGAATTTCTGTTGCGATTGCAGCTTACGTTCCGCAAGGCTTTGTGTCGGACTGGCAGTTGACTAATGTCACACGTTCTGGGGGAAAAAAACTACAACTGAGGCTACTGGCGTCGTGCGTCCTACTTATCACATCGGATGACGTCGGACGTCGGAGGAGGTCCTCGACGGCGGCGCATCGACGTCATCGACGCAGGACGCAGACGCCGAAAAAGTTTCCGAAGCAGCACAGCTGTGGTGATTACTGTCATAGATATG
This sequence comes from Ambystoma mexicanum, assembly GCF_040938575.1. Lineage (NCBI taxonomy): Eukaryota > Metazoa > Chordata > Amphibia > Caudata > Ambystomatidae > Ambystoma > Ambystoma mexicanum. The sequence continues at coordinate 747,407,724 of NC_090928.1, forward strand.
GAATACGTCGTCGGACCATCCCATCGAAAGAACGTTACCAGGTAAGAAAGTAACTTGTTCTTCTGAACCATCACTTGGGATCCCTCTTGCCGAAGTTGTGGTATCTGAAAGGTCTACATTCGGACACTTGTGCATCCCAGATTATGTAGAGGTTCTGATGGCTGCTGGGACACTGTCCACAAGGTACACAAATGAAAAGAATTGGAAGCTGTTTGTTTTCCCTCTCTGCTCTGGCGATAGGGATAGGGATATTGCACCTTTCTCCATTGAGGCACATCACTTATTACCAGATCTACTGGAACTGTCCAATTCTTAATTTCACAAGCAGTGATGGAGTCAACCGAATAGCTATTTCATATTCTGCTGGGAAGGATGGACATCAGTCCTTGTTCTCTAAACAGCGAATTAAACAAATCTTAAAAGGGCAGATGCACCTGTTCACTCATGTCCAAATCAGTTCTATGAGAGCAGAACACCGTTTTGTCTCAGTTAATGAAACCTCAGTTTGGGACTAAGCCAGAAATTCAAACGAGAAATTCAGTAATCTTGCAACATGGCTAACAAGCCTCACCCTGGGCAGCTATTGTTCAATTCCACTTTAGGGCGAGCTGCGACTGCGGCATTCCGTGCTGGTTTCCCAATTTAAACCGTCTGCGATGTGGTGTCCTGGGGAAAGCGGCATATCTTCACAAGCATTGTTGCTTTGGTGCTGATGCAAGGACTGAACGTGGCGGGACAACCGTTGCTGCACCATCTATTCTGTTACATGAGATATTTTTATAATTAGGGTATTTATTGAGCGCGGACCTAGATTCGAAAAGCAAGGGAGCGTGTGTTGTGTGTATTTTGCATTTCCCACCTGCCCAGTGATGTGTAATCTTTGAATCTATAAAAAGACTGAATCTATGAAAAATCTTGTATTGGAGAAGAATATTACTTGCAATTGTAACTGATTTACTTGTAAATCTCAACAAATTTGAATGAGTTGGGACTTAGCCTGTTCATATAATTTCTTAAAAAACGTAGGCCTTTTCTCCCACTATCCAAGACAAAGGGGTAAGGAAAACCTGCTAACCCATCTCTGAAACCTCAACTTTTCGCATACACTTCTCATACAGAAACTCACACAACCACCTCTCTGCACAGCAATCAGCACATACTTCACCACATTGCAACAACAGACTAACAACGCATAACCTGGCACAACAGCACATGGGAATTTGCACTGACACAAAAACCACACTTAAGCTCGGCGAACAAGCAAACCGAACTGAAGCTGTGAACAGGACATCACGACTCTCACTTTTCTATTCCCACTACACCCTACTAACCCACCCACTCGCCCCTTTTTTCAAACCCTCCGTTTCAGATCCGCCAGAGCGCCTGGGGACCACTCCGGTGGTGACGGTGCGCGGTATAAATACCTTTAACATAACCTAAAATGAGGTGGATATGCTGCTTGTTGTCTTTTTATACTATTAGTATTCTAATTTTAGCCACAAATCTTCGGTTAAAGAAACACAATAGGGTTTCATTCCACTGGGGGTGGGGGGACGGGTCATAGTTTCTACAGTAATAGTGTTTTTTTTTTTTATATGTTTTATTTTTTTGGCTCTCGCATTACGTTTTTAGTGACTCTAACCAGCTTTGAGTACTGCTTTTCGTTCTCATCGCTGTTTTTCATTGCTGAAATCCTGTGTGAAATTGTGAGTACAAGCATGGCCATTGAAATGGCATATGTGGGGCCATGGGCAATGGCAGAATTAGTTATTCCGATGGCGTAGGTACTGTACAGTTGCTCTTGAATCCAGAAGTAGCAAACATTTAGTGTGTTTTCTTGTTGTGTGGCAATCCTAGAGTCCTTTTTTTATTTTTGCCTACTGAAATTGTGACATAACATCCCTTCTTAACCATTTTTTATTAACTGAATGTTAATATTTCTATGCAATATCAAATTGCCAGTTCCTGCGGTCATGCCCAATAGTTGGTTTGCCTGCCACATGGTCATTGACCATGCCCCGGGCACCATCAACCCGTCACATAGTTTGCCATTGAAGAGACTGAAAGATGAGATTTGAAGGAATAAACTATTTGTCTCTATTGCTTCCTACACAAAAGAACACATGTTTTGTGCGAACTACCTGCTATGAAAAATGTGTGGACATTTTTTTAAAGCCCTCGGCGGTATGATTTCAATGTAAAAACCGAGGGACTTCCTTATTTAGTACCGAGTACTCCTTTTTGTGAGTGAGAAGAATTTCAGAGCAACACATATTGAATCGGTGCTCATATAAACCTTTCCTTTTCATGTTTACAAAAGGATTTAGGATTGCTTTTAAAGAAAAAAACCTTTTGGTTTGATATGAGCAAATTTGTCGGCATCTGTACTTTTCTGCTGGAAGTTAACAAGCAATCATTTCTTGTTGAAATAATCCTAAAAGAAAAAGTAGCCTACAAATATTTTTATAAATAACCCATTCATACATAAACATCAGACGTTGTACCCAGCAGACAGAATGAGAACTATAGTCAACATTATTTTATAGAACTGTAGACGGAGTAAGTTGAAATCTATTCCCTACAGTAGTTGGAAGGTCGGATATGTTCAGCCAGCCCATCAATACATGTAAACCTTAATTTTACACCTGCATATGGACAGTAGGGGCCTCATTACGAGCATGCCGGTCCGGTAACGATGGCGGTAAGCCTACCAGCACTGTTGTTACCAGACCAGCAGACTGAGTCTGCGGGCGGCTGTTGTCCAGCAGACAGCACCCGCCTGCAAACTTTCCTGGAAGCACCACCAATGTTATTGACGGTGCCGGTGCTTCCATCATCCCCATTCCCATTGAGTCCTATGGGATTCAAATATGAAAGGGGATTAACATTTTTCCGGCGCTTGACTTCCCGGAACACCAGGGTCATAATCTCTGCGGGGTTTCCATGTAGCCAGGCGCTGGAAAGATTCATGAGTCCGGCGGTAGCCAGACTCGTAATGAGGCCCTAGATTTTGAAACCTGCAAAAGAGAAGGGTTTGTATTTATTTCCCATCGTGCAAACAGCCTGATACACAGCAGTCTCAAATCGTCCTTCAGGCTCGAAGAATGCTGGAGTGGGATTTTTTTAATTTTTTATCTGTTGTCTCTGGAAGCATTCTGTCTGGATATGGTCGCACTCCAACAGCCTCTCAATTGTGTACTTCACGGCCCCCACTTTGATAAGTGAAGCCCGCTCAATATGCCAGTTTTCACATTCTCCACCATTTATAGGCTCTTGATTTCACCCTCTTTGTTTTCCAAAGAAGGAAGTATAACTCACTTAATATCAGCAAGTGGTTTCTAAGCGTGGGATCAGGATTCAAACCTGTATTGCACCGTGTTGTCTTGCTTCCAAGACAAACGCATTGCCTCTGAGCTATCCTTCCTCCCATGTAAAGCCTGTTCAACTCCCCTGCCCCACCCTCCGTGCTACCAAACTATGGAACCACAACCCATCCAGGCCAGAGGACAGGATCCTGAGGCTACAGCACTAGCCATCCCTCAGTGACCATAGTTCATGTATGCAGAGTATTGCGGCTCTCCCAATGCAGCCGAAATAAGTCTCTTCCATTATCATTTGTGAAATATGGATGCCTCAACTGCTATGGAATATGGTTCTACTATACTGAGAGCCTCAACTTCATGATCCATGGCTTTTGGAAAAAGACTTTCCAGGCTGTATCCATTGACTTATCCCATTTCTTGGTATCAGGATGGGCAAACTGGAGGATGGGGGTACTTTGACGATCAGTGTCAAAGGTTCAAAAGCTTGCGGGTCAAAGCACATCTGGCGCCAAAAGGGCAGAGGCCTTGAGACGTCCGGCAATAGGGATGGGAACTGTAAGGAAGGCATGATATCAACAGCATACACAGACACAATGGATACAAGTTTTGAAAACCTTTATTTTGTAATTTGGTTGGGTTGGTAGACTGGCCTTCACTCTAGAATGGGAGTGATTTTGACCATTAAATAAATAACAAAACAGTCCCAGTCAGTCTAGTCAACATAAAAAGACCTATACTAAGAAAACCTAACCTTGCCCTCATTCCAAAATGGCAAATGTGTTAAGGGAATTAAAAAAGAAAATGGTGTCTCAAAAGAAATGCCAGAATGATTTAAATAACAACTCCCTTCCCAATTATCAGCACCACAGGGTCTAGAGAGCTTCCTAAAAAGTATAGGTGGCTGGCACAGTTCTTTCAGTTTCATAAACTTAAGCTTACTGGTAAAATTGAACAGTTTAGGCTTGGACTTCAAACTTCTAATAGTTCAATCACTTCCTTAGGCTTCGTCCGCCTTGTCACAAATGTATACAGTTCCACTTTCAACCTTTACTAGACAGGCTTCGCTCAGTAGGGCTCGAGCCCTTCTTTCACCTTTCACTTTATCCAGCAGTTCTGCACAGGCTTCCCGCTGCCGGCTCAAGTCTGTCTTTCTCTTTGTGGGGGTTCCCTTTCCCATGTTTTGGCTCGGGTGTCCTTTTACAGTCCAAGACTTTTACTATTTAGCAATTGTCCTTTCCATTACGTGTCTTATCGGTATACACGCAACCTTCAACTTTTGAGTTAGTTACTTTTGCTTTTAACACAAACCGAACTTTTGTTGCCTTTGATAACTCAGTGGTTGTGTTACCCAGCCTTCTTTCATCAACACTCTTCATGTAGCAGTCATGGCCGTTTACGGTGGTGTTTTCTGCTGTTTGTTATGATCATCCAAAGACATTCCACTCTTCATGTAGCAGGCTGCTTTCAAGTACCTTGAAGGTTTCTTTGTTCTGCTCACAATGGTTTCAGTTTTGGAACGCTTATGGCTTCTCAAAAGTGGGGGATACTCGCCTGGTTCTCTCTCGATCTTCGTAACTGCAAATCAGCCACTTGGCCTTCCGACTTCCATCACCTGGTTCGCATCAGCGCCGAAAGAGAGGTTCCTGCTTGTACCCAACCTCGCTCAGAATGTGCCTGTGCACGCCACCTTTTATTCGTCTGAACGAGAGTATTAACAAGTGGCAGGTGTATATAGTTAGGATTGCGTGCCTGACTCTGCCTGGCCTCATTACAGGGACCGAGCCAGTGCAAGTCAGTGGAGGTAATCTGCCTGACCTGATTCCTCATCTTCCTCGGCTCAGTAGTGTGACCAATGTAACATGGGGGGGAATTATGCAAGATGTAGTTTCCCATTATAATAATCGGGGATGGGGGTTAGATGGGTTGTGGAAATAGGGGGATACCATGTCTCGCGGTGTTTCTCCCGCACTCCATGAGCCCCCCCCTACCCAGGTGATCATCCATTGCTTGTTCAACCCCAGGGTTGGCATTCAAAAGCAATGGCCCTTTCCTGGCCACCTGTGTACGGGATCCCCGCAGACTAAGTTGTGAGACACCCTCTGGTTTTTCAAAGAAACCAGGAATCAAGACACAAATTGTGAGACGCAAGGAGCAGCTCTTGTAGACTCCCCATCAGAACATACTTAATGTAATAAATTGTAGAAGGAGGTTTGAATCTGCTGTGCTTTCAAATAAAGATGCAAATATAATATGACTAAAAAACTGGTGACTACCTTGGATTCCCTCGTCCACTTAAAAGCACAGTAAAAGTGCATCTTGTATAATTTACAAGTACACACCATTTATTCATACAAACCATAAAGTGAACACTAATTGAGTCACATTTATATACTTTTTGAAGATTGCAGGTTTGTCTTTGTATTGAATCCAATGCATTCCGTTTCCTGCTATTGAGGCCTAGTCACATTGATGGCCTTGTCTCATCAGAGCTCAGGCAGGGGCTCTTTTCCCTAAGGGCTGCTTCAACCTTAAGTAGCGCTGACCTTGCGAAAAGAGTGAATGGAAGGAAAAGCCATGCTCCCTATTTATCCGATACTGTAGCAGCATTAGATGCCTGCGAAGAAGATTGTAAGATCGCGCCACCCTTGCAGAGCTGTCAAGTGGAGAGCTGGCAGCCAGGTCTTGGGGACGTTGCCCATTGGATGAATCGTTGAAAAAGTGTGAGATGCGTAACTTGGAAAGAAGAGGGCTACATCAAGACCTGCTGTGAAACAAAGCTACGACATGAGTGTAGCAATAGCAAGAGGATCACCGTTTTGAGTCTGCTTGTGTGGGGCCGTGAGCATGCTTGCCTGGTAAATGATGATGGATGATTGAGAACTTACACCATAGCCCATAGGCCTGGCTGGGAAAAGACTGTTGGTTGGTTTTCTCCTGCCTTCACTCAGCCATAGCTCCATGCCCCAAGCCATACACCATGTCATCTAAGGAGTAGCACAATAGGCCAAAGGTAGAGCTCTTCCAGCCACATGCCTCTGCCCTGCTTGGAGATATGAAAGATGGTCATGCCCCTTTGACGTGGGTCCTAACTGAGGAGGAATTACCTCTTGATGGGGCCACCCAGAATGTGGTGAACAGGCTCAGTCATCATCCTGAATTCAAAACTGGAGAGACTGTCATTTCTTATAGCTTCTCAGCTGTCTGTTTGAATCCTCACGGTCTCTCTCATTGCAGGTAACCCTTGCCTCCAAAGACCCAAACGTAAGGCATGGAAACTGGAAAGTGCTTCCAGAACTGTTCACTTGCTTGTATTGTACAGCTGGAAAATTCTGTTCCTGCTCTGCGCTGGTTCTCCATTAGTTCTTCTGAAGATCCTGTGCTTCCCATGGCGCATGGAACCTTGAGGAGATGGTGGGCCATGACTCTGAAGCAGCTGAGGACCTTAAGAGAGTGGAACTTCCTACCAGAGACCTTGATGGAACATTCAATGTGTGCTTGGTTCTGGCATATATTAGGCAGCCATGAGCAAGGGAACTCACCCGAAGTAAGGTGTTAGGGGCAAGGAGAATTAGAAATTAGAGGGGCTTGTGTACAAATGGTGTTTGTGCCTCAGTTGGGTTTCCTTTGTACCTCAGTTGGGTTTCTATTGACAGCAAAGTATTTTGGATACAAAGTGTGCCTGGAGTCTCCGCAGTGCTATTCTGCAAAATTAACAATGGTTATTTGACGAGGCCATAGTTTGTAAAGGTGAAATTACAGGTACTTTTGTTGAAGATGCAATCAGATGATGAGGGTGATGTATGTGTGAGAGGGATGACTGCTAGGGTACTTAAGCTAAGTGATATATGTTTACTCTGCGAGAGCATGCCTGTCTTGTTAGAAGGGGTGGAGAGAAGGGCAGACAACTGGAACCTGTCTGAGTATACAAGAATTGTCTTTTTTTGTTTTGCTTCCTTTGTCGTCAATGACCTTCCATTCCTCACTGTCCAGGTTTTATAGATCAGGAACCCTCTTATGTTTCTGCATGTCTCCCTAGCTTAAACTCCATAGGAGGCTAACATTTGGGGGTTTAAGTTTATGGCAATCTTACTATGTGCCTGAACTGTTGAGCTACCCCCACACCCATCTTTCTCATCTCAGTCCTCACTATATTGGGTGTCAAAAAGTACTTCTCTTAGCGCCAACTGCTAATTTACTGATTCTATTGAAACGTTGCAGGTTTTGGTTCATATTAACCCTGAAATTGCTATACTTATCTGAATTGATATGGCAGGTATTGGTAAGAGATATCCTACAGTAGTATACAGGTTTGGTATACTTTTCTGCATCCAAGGTTAATGCCCATTTTCAAATAAGTAGCAGATGCATCTTATTGTACAATGTCTTACTCTGCAACTAATTGTGTAAGTGCCGTAGCTGACTTGATTATTCACATCCCTGCTCTCCCGTCTACTAGCTTAGACTCAGCTGACCTGCATCACCACGGCTTTGAGGAGCTGGGATACCTACAGGTACTCAAGCTCCATATCCGATATACACACACACACATCTCCTCATCAAACATGGATATTAATGTGATTTGGACAGCTGTCAGGAACAAATTGCCTGGCTCCCTCTCCTCCCAAAACATTCTGACTGGAAGGCGATTGAGATGGCTGCAAGGCGAAATATATCATTGCCAGGACTGTTCCCCTCACCTGGCCATTTCGGATCAGGAATTCATTGATCACATGAGAATATAGTCCGTGCCCAAGAGGTTGTGTAAATGAGGTGTACTATACAAAACCCACATAACATAATCTGTAAACCATTGGCTGGTAGCTTGACCTTGGTTTGCTTGAGCGAATCGGTCGTTCGCATTTGTGCTAATTAGATTGAAGCTTGCAAAAGTGCCGCCTAAGTATAGTTAGTGAGCTTGGCCAGTGAGGGACATAATGTAGTGGTGATAAAAGGCGTAGTACGCTGGTAGTTGTTGGGCAATAATTTATGTAGTAGCCCTGTCGCAGACTACACAACCCTTGTCCTCTTGGTATTCAGTAACCCAACTATTGGTATAGGCTGTTACTACACAAGTTGGTAGTGTGATTGAGCAGCCAGGCTTATCTCAAGAGGGGTCAATGTGAGCTGTAGAGCTGTAACAATGACATCCACCAATACAAGTACCCAAGTAACACTTACATAAATAAATGTTTATTTATAAACATAAACCTTGAGTAACAGCAGTTTTTAAATAAACATTCTTTAAAAAGTACAATATATGTAGCAATCAAATGCACTTTAAAATTCTTTTCCAGAATCATCACAAAGCTAGTAGATATTCTTTAGAGATGCTTCTTACACACTTCCTACACCCTGAGGTGACTTCACTAACTAGGACAGTAATGGCATTTATATATATCTAGTACACTTTGTAGATTCTGAGGTTTGCGGAAAGGAAAGGTTAAGGGGAGGAAAGGTTGTCGGAGCACGTGAGCACTTTAGATCTTCCACTGAAGTCTAGATAAAAACCTTTCCCAGCAATAATAGTTAAAAACCAAGTAATCACCTATGAGGGACAATAAGTATCAAAGTCAAATGGACTAGAAGCGTCTGCAGGGAGCTGGGACAGCCAAAGTCAATTGGAGCACAGTCTATGGAGCTGAGTACTTCTTAGATTAAAATGTCTTGGACAAAATGTGAGTTTGTTGACGAAAAATCACTGTAGGGTCACAAGCTGTTACAATTGTAAAAGGCAGAGCTGAAATCAACTCCAGCAAAATAGCTACTGCAAGTCTCAACTGAAAAGAGCAAAGCTAAAGACACTGAGGTAAGTACCTCAAGTCAGTACCTTTTGGTTGGAAGAAGAGGATCCAGCTGGCTTCGGTCTGGTTGCAACAATGCAGATCCTGGGTTCCTGGGCCTCAGTCGTGGGGACAAGAGGGAGGACGTCTGGGGACTCCTGTGAAGGATTCTAGCCGGGCGTCGCACACCGGATCAGGACTCTTGCCCTTAGCCTAGGATGTAGCGCTCAATTAGAATACTTTCTCTTTATTTTCTAGGAATTTGAATTGAGCCGATACCCAACCCGTCTTACATCCCCTTTTACAAATACCCTGGGTCACAATGGACCATGAACCAGGCCAGTTGGTGGGAATATAATATTTATTTTAATTTCAAAGGAAATCACACAATTTTTTATATTGGGCAGCAATCACCAATCGGGTGATAATTACAATAAAAACCACTGAAATACACTTGGGTAACCTTCCACAAGATCATATGCAAAGCACAAATAAATAGGAGCACTTTTTCAAATAGGATAGATAGCACCCAAGTTGAGGTTTCCCCTCGCAATGTTCCCTCAACCCACAATTACTCAAATTCTGAGTGGATAGAAAGAGGCAGCAGGTAGTCGGGGATATGAGGCAGCAAACAGAATTAAAATCCGACCTTCCCTCACAAAAGAAGAGTCAAAAACGGATTTTAAACCCTTTGCAATGGCTTAAAATGACACTCGGATTTTAAGAAATAATTAATTATATGTGTAATTAAATAATGATATACATATGTTTTATCACAGTCTCAGGGATGTTATATCACAAGCAACTATAAGTTAGGGTATCACAAAAGGCATACAGTGCACACAGCAGGTTGAAATTGAGAACACCGTGCAGTCAAATCACACATGGAAAAGTTGAATTTTTCTTTTTTCAGCTTTAAAAAACGTTTTTTTAAATGGGTGAAAAACACAGAATTGGAATGCAGTTTTTAGGCTGGGTGATAGATGCACATCACAGGGACAATATATAAGTGAAAGAGTGACTATAGCTGGAGAATTGAATGAGATTTTCAAGGTGGCATGAGGTTCAATTTTAGGAAAATGGAGCAGTTAAAAAGAGAAAATCGGTTTTGAAAGAAAAAGGACAAGTTTTACTTACATGAGATGTAATGGCTAGGAAAGAGGAACACCACCTGTGAATATAAAAGTTATGCTGCAGTTTTAACCCTTCACGCAGTTTATCCCTTTTCTTCAGGGAAAATTAATTTATTTTATCAAAATATTGCTAAGGACTTATGATCTATGCGAGACAAAAATGAAGAGAAAAGTGGCGCTAACGCTTGGATATCAAGGACAAGATGCACAGAGAATTCTAACAGTCTTAAACTAGTTACAAGGCAAGGATAGGATTTCTTAGAGAGTAGACCAAAGAAAAAGGCATCAAGATGGGTAGAATGTGTTGCTATGGGATGGGGGGGAAATACTCACAATCAGCACTGGAGTTTGGGGATTTGGGCAGCCAACCGGATTCTGGTCACAGGAAGGCGGCTCTCCTAACAACAAACAGCTGGGCAAGTCTGGTCACTGGATGATGGCAAGGATACAGCGGGCATGCAGGGAGTGGGCAAAAAGCCGGTCTGGTCACAGGATGCTTCCCAAATGGGGTACTACAGCTTTTCCCCTTTATTATTGGGATTTTAGTGGAATTTCTGGATCAGTGGCCTTGCTGGAATAGGATCAGCTATGCTTTGGCCTTGCAGTAGAGTCTGGAATCTTGCAAAGGTGGATCTGGAATGTTGGGATAGGCAGGTGCTGGAAATCCAGGAGAAAGTGTGTCTAGAGTTCTGTCAGCCTCTTTTTTATAAGGCATGGTGACATCATAGGATTATACGATGGGGCAGGTTTAGGCTGGGCATGCCTCTAACAACTGGATTGGTCAGGGGCGATTGTTACCGCCTTGCTGTCAGCCGGTTGGGTTTCAGGGGCATGATGTCAGATTTATGATGCGTGCTTTACAATGCATAGGATCATCCCACAGTTACTTTAGCTAAAATCAGTCTTTAACATAAATTACACATTTGTACAGTTATGGAACGTTAACAAATTACATAGGCAGATTACATATTTCTCAAAGAACATTGCAGTCCAAATCTCACATTTGTAGAACTTTGTTTTGTCCGTCTAATAGTTTTTCATTGAAATTACTTTACCTAAAATTCTATAACTTTATACATGTGTGTGGATATATAGTCATAAGGCATGTGAATATTGAATTTCAAAGTGGCATCATATACACTTTCCTCAGAATATCCAATTCCCTGCCATTTCTATCCACAATATGCCAGTGAAGGCTACCACGTCTTGTTTGAAAGCCACAAAAATTACACTTAAACTGTACAACTTTTACATTTCTGCCCTGTCCAGTTACAGAATTAAGTCTTAAAAGTTTATTCATCAAATAGTATTTTGAGACAGATGGGGCTGCCTTTGTCCTCCAAATATGGTCATGTCTTTCCAGGCTTCTGCCAACTGTCAGTTCAACCCAAGATGTGGCCATGAGGGTTTCCTAGTTTGATTGAATGTTTGTCACTTCCCCCATTTCACACGTAGGTGTCCCAGATCAATTGTCTCAAGCTGAAGCCCAGACAGAAGTCTGACGAGCATGTGATATTTCTTTCACTTGGTCCATTCAAAGTTTTCAAAGGTAGCAATTAACATGCATGCGTCTCAGAAAACTATGGTGGCTCCTTTTGGGGGAAGGCTTCAGTTTAGCCAGCAGAAAAAACCTGTTCTGGAGGTTCCACAGTCCAGCCAATGCATTGAATTCTTTATTTTATTTGGTTCTGAATCAGAAGCAAGCCTATTAAAATAAAACATCCCATATGTTTCCCAGCAAAATCCCCCTTGACATTGCTAGGCCAAGAAAGGGCCTTCTTTCAACATTGCAATTTTAAAACGGGCATTTTTCCTTATTTGCAAAAGCACATTTTAACCCATGGTGAAGTCTGCTGGGCTGACCCTTTCAAAAGGGTTTCTCTTCCTTCTGACTTCCCAACATTGTTTTGCCCTTGTCAGTTTCACTTATACAGCAATCTGTTTAAGACACAGGTCCACTGAAATTAACATATGCCCTTAGAACTAGGGTTTCTTTTGAAGCAGTGATTTTTGATATTTTGTAGCTCAAAAGTCAAGCTTTTTTCCGTGCAGCTGAAAGTAAAGCTTCTGTTGATTTCCTTGACTTGGTCTGACACAGCCTGCCATTCAGGAATAAGGCTCTCTCCTGCTGGTGCACAATCTGAATATGGATGGGCATGGCAGGACCTCACTGATGAAAGCAGAGTAATGTACAGATGAAAAGAGCATCAGAGCGGCATCATTTTAAATGTAAAATATTTCCCTTTTTCCCTGGGAAACTTTGGGCTAGCAGCAAAGCAGCACAGCTTTTCACTTCACTTCTTTAGTACACACAAGAACACACCCTAGCAGCCTTTCTCAGGGTGCTCCCTGTTCCAACTTGCCCAATGGTGTTTGGCAAAACAGTGCAGCCATCCTTTTGTAGCTGCAAAACGAAGTTTTGATGCGAGGCAGTGGTGCTAAAAGGAGCCAGCAGAGCCACTTTGCTGGTTCTGCTGAAGTGCAGCTTCGTTATGGATGGGAATTCTCCTGAGTGGGTCAATGTATCCCACACTCCTGAGGCAGCAATTCGGAGGTCGGCGGCAGCTACGAGCTCTTTTCGGATCAGCAGCACTTTGCGGTTTCAGCGCTTGGTAAACAGCACCACTGCGGAACTTGGATACCGGTTGGGCTTCCTTCACTCCTTGAGTCCTACACTCTGCTGAGGGGGCTCAAGCTCTGGTAGTCCTGCTTCTGGAGGGTCCGGGGCAAGACTCCTGGAGCTTCTGGCCAGATCACAGATGTTGCACTTGACTACGAATTTCTCGACCCCTGACACTCGGTTCCTGCAGCAGCAAAGAAGTACAGCAAGTCAGGGAAGGTGGTCCAGTGGAGTTTGTCTCGAGGTTAGTTGGTCCCACCCAACCCAAGTGAAGAAGTAGTCCTTTCTGGAGCTTCACTTGTGGATCAGAAAAAGGAGTTTCAGCACAGCAGCAGGGCTTCACCGAGAAATTCAAAGACCCAGGAGGATGCAACAAGCTTCGTTCATGGTTTCTTCGTGGGGTTGTTCTTCCCAGTGGTCGACTCTGTCTTCAGTCTCAAAACCCTCATCTTTTAAGCAGGTTTCTTCCAATCATGCATAGCCTAGCTGTCACTCAAACAGCACGGTGGCAGTCCTGCAAGGACAGCCAGCCAGCCAATCAGGACTGGGTGTATTCAGGCATGCCTAAAGACAAAGGACAGGGGAGTTTCGGGAACCTCCCTCACTTCCTGCCCTTCCAGACACACTGGAGCCATAGGTCGGTTTCAGTACTCCAAACCGCCAAAGACAGAACAAAGGGTTCAAACCTGGCTTGGCGTGCAGAGTAAAACTCAAGAAAGACCTCACAAAGAAAATGGCGAAAAAAGACGACCAGGGCTATTTTGACAAAATGGTCACCCATGGATGCTATACTGCAGCTGACGATGCAGCCTGCGGTAGAAAAGCACAATGGTAGGAACATTAAACCACTGCCACCAGCCATTTAAAGTAGTGAGGGTAACATAAATGTTACATGCGTAGGTAGCAAAAGGAGCTACTAAGTAACCCCCCAGCACTCCACATAAAATGGTGTTTGCTGGACCTTCAAAGAGAAACGGTAAGTATCATTTTCACTTTTACTATTCTTGTGAACAGTAGTTCACACAAGAAAAGGTATTTAAACCTTATGAGAAATCTGAAGGATTTCTCTGACACTGCACTGAAAGTGCTGTGTCACCATACAAAAGTAGATGCCTATGGAGTTTCTCTGACTCCAAAAACAAAGGAAAAACATACTCCAAATCAGGTCAAAATACATGAGAGAGTGAGAAAAAGTGATCACTCACTCCAGAGTAAAAAGCCCTAAAGTCCAGCAAAAGAGCTTGGGGTCTCTAAGGTTGGGAGACGTCTCATTTCTGTGCAAATGTCCTTCAAACAGCAGTAAACGTCTACTATACCATATGGATGAGGCCACTAGCAGGCTGGAAGACGTAAGGTGGTTTGTTATAGGATAGCAGATTGTGGCATGGTTATTAACCACAACTGCATTTATTAAAATAGTTCTATTAAGGCTTTTAGGAAAAGTACTACATTATATACATCACAACCAACCTTCAGATTAGCTATGCACATAGTTAATGTAAACCACAGGATGTTCTAAATTGCATTTCATTAACATTATGCATATAGAAACCTTATTCCACTGTTTTAGCAAATGTTAATCTTGCATTTGTGTTTTTCAGCAAAATGGGCGTGCGAATGGAACACCAAATGGCGTACCGAAAGGAAGCATCTACAACAAGCCATTTAATGAAACATTTGAACAAGCGCCAATGTATATTGCTGTCTTTACCTATATGGGATTTGGACTCGTCACTCTTTTTGGTTATCTCCGAGACTTCATGAGAGCCTGGGGACTTGAGAAGTGTCACATGGCTGCAGAGCGAGAAGAACAAAAAGTGAGTTTGGCTTGCTTTGAGATGTGCCATTGCAAATGATAATTAAGAGTTCTCTCGAACAGCTCACATGATTGGTGTCGCTTATGCTTGGTTTTCGAAAGCTGTGGAGAATTTATATAGGCTGTCCCCTTGTGTTAAAGTAAGGCATGCTTTTGAATGCAGGAAAAATGGCAATCCTTACAGATGTTGAGAAAAGACATGAACGTTGCTATACAGTTGGAGTGCATTGACAGGAATAGGCGAATGAAAATTATTCCTTATTGCAAACCAAGAAAAAACATTGACGGATATTCTGGTCTGACCAACTGTACCCCAGAGACTGAAATGCAGATCCTTTTTATGTCTTTCCGTTTGACTTACTAACAAAGAACATTTCATTACTTGACCTTGCCTAAAAACCACTTAACGGAGCTTGAACTTCCTCGCTTTAAATCCAAACATCCCAATCCAGTTACATGCTGCATCGCCACACTGCAGTATGGCTCCTGACACTTGTAACCAAAGTTGTGGTAGGCCAGAAGAAGATGCAACCACAGTGGTGGCATTCTTGCCAATAAATGTGTCTAAATAATAAAAGATCTGTCTATCCCTAACAGAAGGGAGTTTGCCCTACCTAACATAAATCTAACTATTGTGCTTGTCGTTCATGATGTAGTCCAAATCATATAGTCTGTCCCCTGTCCAAAAACGACTGTGATGAATCTGATGGTGTCATTACTTCTTTCCCGGTGATAACTTTCCATGTGACCCGGTTACGGCAGCCGCTGTCTGATCCTGACGCTAGGGGCGGCTACATGAGGGGGATTGCATCGGGGAGACAGCCTCCGGGGGAGTATCCTTCTTTCCTTGAGGATACTCCATCCATGCCCAATTCCTTAATGGTATATTTTTATACCTCCCCTCATCCAGCTAGGAAGGGTTCTGAAGACCTTTTTACAAGATCTGTGTGTAAGGTGTCAACATCTGACTTTTCTTTAAAGACTCATGAAAACACCTTCAGACTCTTCCTACAAGTCATCCAAAGCTGACTTACCCTTAAAGGGAACACGTACGCAACTTGACATGCAAATAATCAAGAATGGACTTCCATCCCCATAATTACAAGAATACTGGGACGAGGAAGAGGAGCCAGTAATACAGAGCAAAGAAGGCCAAGAGCACAACTGCGTTCTAGTTGTTGCGCGCACATACCTGTGGCCGTGAAATGTAAATGGCAGAAGCAGCTGACTGAGTAGTGGTGCTGGCGGGAGAACCCTGATTTCTTCGGGACGGACAGTAACTGTGGGGCTGCAGAGTTCTGTGGAGCCAACCGGCTAAAGGACCAGGAAATAAAACGCTGACTGCGAGAGAGAACACACTGTGGGAATGCCAGAAGCTGACAGAGGGCTCTTGGCCATTTGTTGAGAGGAAGCGGTTGCCTTACTGATACAAAGCAGAGGAGCTCAGCAGGAACAGTGAGTGGTGAAAAAGTTGAGAAATGGATGCAGCGAGATGGAATGACCGACTGCCACCGACCTGCCGCAGGTTAAAGAGTATGCCAGCTAGAGCCGGTGTGTCCACCCAAGGGAAGTGGTGACACCTGGACGTATTGGCAGCCACGCCAAACCCAAATGAATGTTAATGAAGCAAATGAAATGCATGAAAGAGAAAGAGCCCACCCGAGTTAACAGCCCACCAGATCCAAGCCGGAATACAGTTGCAAACCAGGTTGGATCAAATTTGTTACCTCTCAGTAAAGACCTATACTGCCTCGGGGTGTGTTACAGCCTTACAAAGAGGGAGAAGACCTGGGAATTTTTGTTCTCAACTTTGAAAGGTTGGTGCATCTATTCTGCTGTGGAGCTAACTTGAAAACGTGTTATCTGGGTCCTCTATTAAAAGGTGAACTAGAACATTTGTACCAAATTTGTAATCCTTTGGGAAAAACCACATTTAATGAATAAAACTAGAATTATTACAAAGGGTGGGCCAAACGGATAACTTCTATAAACAGAAACTGAGAGAAATCAAACTGAACCCCGGAGAAACACCTATAGAATTGGAGGCCAGACTATAAAATACCATCTCTTCATGGCTTTGCAAGAAAACCTTACCTGAGGTAATAGGAGCTTTAACTATCAAGCAATATATAGACACTTTGCCTCCAAACCTACAACGGGCAGTCCTTCAGTTAAACAGACCTGGTTTGGAAATGGCTACAGAGACAGCCCAAAAGTACGCCGAAGCCAACAAACACCTAAAACGCATTCACCAGGGTGAAGAAACTAAGAAGGATCAAAAGGGGTTTCCGCTTTTCCCTCAGAAGACTCATAAGATTCGGGAACCAAGACAGTTTCCATAAACCAATATTAAAAGATCTTGGAAGGGGAGAGAGAAAACCCATAGTAAGTTAAGAAAGGAGGGAAATGAAACCAGAAGGACCACAAGGCCTAACTTCCATTGTGTGTTTCTTCTGTTGACAATCAGGACATCTAGCTAGGCAATGTCCATTTTATTAAGAAAGTGGAACCCATGGAAGTTCGATGTATGACAGGAAGGGAGTGGGAGAAATGTAGCCGTCCTGAAGAGGAATTTGTTGAAACAGCAAGTAACTTCTTCTGCATGGTTACGACATCCCGCAATAGTGGATGGGGTTCCAGTTAAGGCCTTAATCGATTCAGCAGCTAGCAGACCACTGTAAGAGCGGACTTAATCTCAACCAGAGACTTGAAAAGGGGATGTTCTGTAAAAATGACCTGCGTCCATGGGGATGAAGAAGTATATCACAAAACCCTAGTTACCATCAGAGTCCAGGGAGTATCAACCCAAATAAATGCTGCTGTTATTCCCGGAAGAGACCATAATTGGCACAAACTTTCCAAGTTTTGAAACCCTCCAAAAATATTCTGAGTCCTCCATTCCATATTCCATTTTTGATTCCTGGTAAGAAGATGGGATGATGCCTGAAAGCCCTGTTTGGGGATGGGATACTAAGGTTGAAGAAGAAATTCCTTCCCTAGAGGAAACGGCAGGCCAAAGCAGAATGAGTAGCCATTGGGCGGGAAGCCAGGTATTAAGGGGGAGGGTATGCGATGGTGTCATCACTTCTTTTCTGGTGGCAACCTCTCCCCATGCGGACAGCAGCCACTACCTGATCTTAGGGGCGGGTATATGAGGAAGGATCACATGGGGAGATGGTCTACGGGGGTGTATCAGGGCATGTACTGAAGACCTTTTCAGAAGATCTGAATAAAGCTGTCAAAATCTGACTTACCTTTTAGGACTCACAGAAACACCTTCTCAGACTCTACCTACATGTCATCCAGAGCTGACCTACCCATAAATATCACTGAAAACACCCAGACTTTACATGCAAATCATCAAGAATGGACTTCCATTCCCATAACTACAAAAATACTGGGACGAGGAAGATGAGCCAAGTGATGCAGAGCAAATAAGGCCAAGAGCACAAGATGCGCTCTAGTTATTGTGTGTGCATGCCTGTAGCCGGGAAATGTAAACAGCAGAAGTAGCTGACTGAGGCGCGCTGGTGGTGGTAGAATGCTACTCCTCTCTGTGAGGACTGAGGGGCTGCAGAGAGTTCTGTGGAGCCAACCGGCTTAAGGACCAGCAAAAGGAAAGCTAACTGTGAGAGAGAACATGCTGCGGGAACACCAGAATCCATCGTCCGGCTCCTACGCATTTGCTGGTGTTGAGAGGCAGTGTTTGCCTTACCGAAGCCTGAAACCAAGCTGAAAAGCCCAACAGGAACCGCAAGAGGTGCAGAAGCCGAGGAACAGAGACGGCGAGGTGGAAGGAAACGCTCAACGACTGCCACTGGCTTGCAGCAGGAGAAACTGAGTACGCCAGCAAGAGCTGCTGAGTCCACCCAAGGGAAGCAAGGACACTCGAGCATATTGGCAGCCATGTCAAACCCAAATAACTGTTAATGAAGCAAATGAAATGCATGAAAAAGAGAGCAAGCGAGAATTTATTTAAAAGGAAAACAGAACAAACCTAAGACTCAAATTTGTGAGTGTATGCAATACACAATAAGAAAAGCCCTGGCAGAATAGTATCCAAGGCAAATACAATATCAGATAAAGCAAACGGTTACATGTGATTATAACTAACAAATAAATAACGAAGAACGATTTGGTCTAAACATTTGCAACAAAGGAAATATATATATATATATTTCTGAGGCTTGTGGAATCTGCTTAGATCACATGCTGTGCATAGGCCGACATCTAGTGGAAGCTGCGGAGTATTACAGTTTGTTTTTCGAAACTCGAAAATGGGCGTCGACACAGGGTGTGCCAGTAATACTATCCCTAGTGTGGCGTCCACTGTACCCAAGATCCCTCATGCGTCTAGGATCCTCAGATAGTTTTTTTCCGCCATACTGGTCGGAAGCATTTTGCGGAGTCCCCTGGCCTTAGCCATACTTTTGCTAAAATTTTAAAATAATAATCTATTGACATCCTTCCCCACCCCAACGTCGAACTTCGACACTCGACGCCGGCTGCAGAAGAAATCGACCGTCGGCTGCTGCACGACGGATTTGGGCCTCGGAAGGCCGCTGGCCTCGGCCCGGGCCTTGGAAGGCCGCTGGCCTCGGCCCTGCAAGTAGGGAGAGTGGGGGGTGGTACATACTCTACACTCTTGGTATATTAGGTACACCTTATACATTTCCTACACTTAACAGCCCGCTGCCTCAAGGTGCGTATGGAGGGTACCCCTTTTCAATTCTGCCCCAAGTGCAATGGCAAATACCCTTGGGTCGACAGGCACGCCACGTGCAATCTCTGCTTGCAGAGGGACCACCCCGAAGCGAACTACAGAGCGTGTAGTAGGTTTAAACCTAAGACACTTAAAGCGCTGGGCCCACCACGCCAGGCAGGTGGCCATGGCAGTGGAGGGCGCCTTCAGCGACGGCAGCGACGCCGTACTTTCGGACGGCGAGGGCATTACGGCGTCGAAAGACAGCCGAGCGCAGGTCCCCGACCTTGGAAGGTCGTCCGGTAGGGCGGCTATGGGGAAGACCCCCGGCGACACAAGCGCTTCACATACTACACACACTAAACACACTAAGTCCAACCGAGACTAGACGACGTCGAGTTCTCGGAAAGAGGCACAAACAGAACGGTCCGATTCGGTGTCCTCTGGGCGCTCTCGATCAAGATCGCCGCATGACTCCAGGCAATCATCCACTCTTGCCAAGAGTGCCTCGCTCCCTAGGCTAACAGAAGTTCGATCGTCGGAAGACAAAGACGACTTCCACCCCCAGGCCGCGCTCCAGGAGTCGGAGCCCGCAGTTAAAACCAGCGAGGCCCCACGCTCGAAGGACAAGGACACCACCCCGATCCCCGACGCCAGGCGTCGAAAAACTCCGGAGCCACTAAAGGACAGGGAAAACATTTTTCCTCTCACGGGGAGGGGGGAAAACAGCAGAAGAAACAACCTTTGCACTCTTCCACACCTGTGAAACACACCTCTCCCCCTAAACAGACAGACAAAACCAGGTCTGCTGATATGTCTAAAACCAGCAAAGCTACTCAAGATAAATCCCATAGACTTGCTGAGAGTCATTCCTAGTTCCAAAAAATGGTCCAGTGAAGACATAGATAGGGTCATGTCAAGAATGTCTACTTTGGCAGATTTTTATGATAAAAATCCAGAACATTTCCTCTCGTATGATCCACAGGGGGCGACTCCCTCAGGCTCTACCGATCCTATCCCCCCGAGTAAAAAGCCCCGGTTTGAAACTCCGATGAGGTCAGAACCCTTCGAGGTACAACCATACGCAATACCATACTCACTGTATCAGGGAGAGGCTTCCTTTTGTGAGGACCAAGAATTTGGTATGATAGAAGAGCAAACCGGGACGGACTACTATGGGGATGATGAGGACCAGGAAGAGGAAGAGGAGGATCCGGAAACCTACAGAGTAGATTCCCCGGTAGAGAACGAAGCCCCGGTTACCGACTCCCCGGTCGATAACCAACCCCTCCTAAACGAGGTTCTCGCACGCGCAGCAGAACATTTCCACATTGACACCGACGGTGTCCAGGAGGAAAGGGACTTTGCAGAAGAGTTAGTGGGAGAAAAGAGGCCTGTTGCCCAGACCATCCCTATCCTTAAGTCCATTCAGCGGAGAATAGATCCGTCCCTGGTGAACCCAAACCTCACAAGAGCAGTTAATCCCAGGGTTGAAAAACTTTTCAGGGCGGCCCAGTCTGACCCTCTCTATATAAGAGGACATCTGAAGCCAGACTCCCTAGTGGTCACCAACACTCGTAAGAGGGCTGGAACACCCTTGTCATCGTCCGAAGCTCCTCCCGACAAGGAGAGCAAAAAACTATACGGTTTCGGCAGGAAAGTAGCCTCAACGTCCGCCTATCAAGCAAAGATTGCAAACTCCACCACCCTGTTGGCCAGCTACAACTGCCATCAGTGCCATCAGTGGGAAGAAGTCGTGGCACTCGTAGCCTCTGCTCCTGAACCTTTAAAGGGCCAGTTAGCTCGGATTTCCGCAGAGGGTAGAGCCGTGTCTGTTTGCATTTTGAAAGCAACCTTCGACGCCGCGGACAACGCAGGCAGATTGATAGCGGAAGGCACTGTTATCAAAAGACATGCGTGGTTACGGCAGTCTGGTTTTAAGGCAGAAACCCAGGCATCATTGTTGGACAAACCGGTGGAAACCGATCTGTTGTTTGGTAAGGCGGTCGAAGACGCACTCAAGAATGCCAAGGACGAATACGAAACACTCAAGTCCCTTGGCCAGTTAACCAATAAACCCCCTAACCAGAGAGGGAATAGTAATTTTCGTTGCCCACGCGGCCAAAATTCCCAGAGAGGATCTACCTATTCCCAAGGGCAGGGTACACAGTGGAACAACAACCAACAGTCTACCCAGGGTTACGGCAGGGGTAATAGGAGAGGTCGTGGTAAAGGCAGAGGCAGCCCCAACAAGGGAGGCGGCACGCCTCCACCAAAGCAGTGACGCTCAGTTCAGGGTCCCTTCTCACGCAACCCCAGTAGGGGGACGCATTTCCAACTTCACCCAGGCTTGGGAAGGGATCACATCAGACAGATGGGTGCTGTCAACAGTATCCACAGGATATTGTATAGAACTATTGCAGCGTCCCCGGAACCATTCTCCACGACAAAGAGTACACTCTTTAGAACATCAGAAGATTCTCCTCGAGGAGATCGCCATTCTGCTAGAAAAGGACGCGATAGAACTCGTCCCGGGATAGCAGGTAAACAAGTGTATTTATTCAACTTACTTCCTTGTGCCAAAGAAAGATTTGACAATGCGCCCAGTATTGGACTTACGGCCTGCCAACAAGTATGTCAAGCCCCAAAAATTTCGTATGACCACGCTACAAGAGGTAATCCCCCTCCTAAAAAAGGGGGATTACATGGCAACCTTGGATATGAAAGATGCTTATTTTCATATTTCCATGTTCCCAGCGCACAGAGTATTTGCGCTTCAAGGTGGACAGCAGACACTACCAATTCAAGGTACTGCCCTTCGGGATAGCTTCAGCACCAAGGGTATTCACCAAGGTACTGGCGGTGGCGGCTGCACACCTACGCAGGGAGGCAATCCCAGTGTACCCTTATCTGGACGACTGGCTCATAACGGGGGAAACCCCAGGAATTTGCAGGACAAACATTCAAAGGACGATCGACCTCCTCCACGAGTTAGGCTTCTCAATCAACGAGAAAAGGTCAAGCCTGGTGCCAAGCACCTCCAAACAATTCCTAGGAGCAATCCTAGATACTCAAGAGGGGTTGACCTTTCCTTCAGAAGAAAGAATTCGGAATATACTACTGCAAATTCCGCATTATCAGTCCGGTCAACAAATAACGGTACGCAAAGCAATGCGTTTACTGGGCATGATGGCGTCATGTATTTACCTGGTCCCCCACGCGCGCCTGCGCATGCGTCCCATGCAGGAATGGTTGGCGAAACAGTGGTCACAGGCAAGTGGTCAGTGGGACGATTTAGTGGTTGTTTCGCCAACACTGGTACAAAGCCTTCACTGGTGGACAAGAGAGAATCTCGCTCAGGGGAAACCCTTTTACGATCCCGAAGTACAGGCAATAGTCACTACAGATGCATGCCTGACGGGGTGGGGAGCTCACCATCTCCACCACACAGCTCAGGGTCTCTGGTCTCACTCAGTGGCCAAGAACCACATCAACCTGCTAGAGCTTCTGGCAGTATTCAGAGCGCTTCAGGCGTTCGAGCCCCACCTACTAAACCTGCCGGTGCAAATCCGGACGGACAGCACAACAACCATGTTCTACCTGAACAAGCAAGGAGGGACTCGCTCGCCAAATCTGTCCAAGCTTGCCCAGAAAATCTGGATATGGGCACTCAGAACATCTTCCTGTCATCACAACATGTTCCAGGGGAGCTCAATTCCCTAGCGGATGCTCTGAGCAGAGACTCCCTCCCAGAGGAACACGAATGGGTTCTACACAGAGAGGTCGTAGAAGATATCTTCTCTCAGTGGGGTTTCCCCACTATAGACTTATTCGCCACAAGCGAAAACAGACAATGCCCAGGATTTGCATCCAGGTTCCCCCAACCATCCACCCTGTGGATGAACTGGTCAGGGATGTTTGCGTACGCTTTTCCACCAACTCCTCTCATCAGGAAAGTGGTGAACAAGATGAACAGAGAATCGATGACGCTCGTCCTAGTTGCTCCCATGTGGGCAAGACAACCGTGGTTCCCACACCTACGCAGGATGGCGGTGTGCGAGCCCATCAAACTTCCAGCCTGGTACAACCTACTGTCCCAGCACCATGGTCAAACAGTGCACCAGCAACCCAACTCAATGAACCTGGCAGCATGGCTCCTGAGGTCATAGAGTTTGGACATCTCAATTTGCCACAGAGGTGTATGGACATCCTAAAGGAATCTAGGAAACCAAACACAAGGCACTGTTACTTTGACAAGTGGAAGAGGTTTGTTATCTGGTGCCAGAGTAGACAAATCAACCCGGTTGATTGCACTCCTTCCACTATTGTTACATACATGCTCCACCTGCTAGATGCAAGATTGGTTTTTAACTCACTAAAAGTACACCTGGCAGCCCTGTCAGCTTACACCACTTCCCATAGCAAGGTTTCGTGGTGGAAAGTACCAGTAGTTAAAGCCTTCATGGAAGGAGTAAAGAGACTTCACCCTCCTATTTCAAACCCAGCACCAGGGGGGGACATTAATGTGGTGCTAGCCAAGCTCATGGGCCCCCCGTCCGAACCCATGCATAAAAGCAGTCTCAAACACCTGACTTATAAAACGGCCTTCTTAGTAGCTATTACTTCTATAAAAAGGGTCTGTGAAATTCAGGCTCTGTCAGTGCAGGATCCCTTCTTTACTGTCCATAAAGACAAACTGGTTTTCCGCACACACCCTAGGTTCTCACCTAAATTTATATCAAAATTCCATGTAAACCAGTCCATCGAGCTTCCGGCTTTCTTCCAGAACCCGCAAGGCTCGGCTGATGTGAAACTACACACCCTAGATGTGCGTAGGGCGGTCCTCTACTATGTAAATACAACCAGACCGCTAAGAAAAACAGATCGACTGTTTGTCTCCATAGCTACAGGCAGAGAGGGGGATCGCGTCTCTAAAGGTGCCATCTCGAAGTGGATTATTAACTGTATCCAGCTGTGTTACTCACTCTCTGAAAGAACTCTGCCTTTCACGCCAGGAGCCCACTCTACTAGAGGCATTGGGGCCACTCTGGCTTTCATTGCAAATGTACCCCTTGACACCATTTGCAAAGCAGCTACTTGGAGCTCTATTCACACTTTTACTCAGCATTACTTCATTTACACCCATTCCAAGGCAGATACACAAGTGGGACAAGCGGTTCTAAGACACTTATTTGCTCATGACCCTTCTCACATCCCACCTCCTTCTTCAGGTACTGCTTGGTAATCTATGCACAGCATGTGATGTAAGCAGATTCCACAAGCCTCAGAAGGGATACATTACTCACCGTAATCGTATTTCTGATGCTTGTATCTGCTTAGATTCACATGCGACCCACCCTTCCTCCCCTCTGAGAGAAGGCGCATGATTGCTTGTAGTCTTACCTTTCTGTCTATCTGCTTGGATTATCTGTACTCGCGCTACTCCTCATTCTACCTCATGTCACAAAAAATACAATCTGAGAATCCTAGACGCGTGAGGGATCTTGGGTACAGTGGACGTCACACTAGGGATAGTATTACTGGCACGCCCTGTGTCGACGCCCATTTTCGAGTTTCGAAAAACAAACTGTAATACTCCGCAGCTTCCACTAGATGTCGGCCTATGCACAGCATGTGAATCTAAGCAGATACAAGCATCAGAAATACGATTACGGTGAGTAATGTATCATATATATATATATCCCTAGGGAGCCCAGCCAAGAGCACCTCTACAGATCCAGCGACTATCCAGAGGATTCACTGTTGATTTCAGAACCCCCAAGAAGTGTCATGCTGTGGGACACTCGTATCCCCAATGTAGTGCAGTGTGGAAACATTATGTGCGGGAGAAGTTTAGATCTGGACTAGGCGTGGGAGCCGCAGGGAGGAGCCACCTGTGTATGTGACATAGTGTCAAGACCAGCTACGAGAAAGAGAAGTGCTGTGGGGGAGACCTGCTTGATGACTGTGTCTCGGCATCGGAGGGAGATTCCATCCGGCGCCCTGTGAGGCCGAGCGTGGCACCTAGCTGGCAGACAGCAGGCGAGAACACGGGCTGCTCCAAGGGACGTGACTGAGCACACTTCCCGGTGGAGTGTCCACGCAGGGGTGCAGGCTTGTGGACTGTCACCCCGACTTGCAGCTCCTTCGAGGGCTTGGCGCCATTTAGGAATGGGTCGGCAACCCATGGTGTGAGGAGGCAGAGAATCTATCCCCCAGGGTGACTGGTGGTGTGCGCCACTCCTGACATTGAGAGTGGGCTGGAAAGCCTCAGCGCTATCTTGCTCGGCCGTGGGGGTGCTGGTGATAGAGACTGGTCTCATGTTTGTGCCTTTTGCAATGTTTATGGGTGCACTGTTGGCAGATTCGGAGAATATAACATCACACGTTTCCGAGTGGCACACCCTCCCTTGCCAACTGGCTAGCAACTGAGAACTGCGATTGAAAAGGCGGCTGGAGCCTCTGCTGTACAACTTCAGAGAGGGGGGTGCTGATCCTCCTCATCACTGACCTGGTGGCTGGACCGTTGGCGCAGCGGCAATCACGTGGAGCCGGTTGTCTATGGTGGCCCGGTACTCCGCTGTGAGGCGGGGCAAGACCCCTTGTCTGCAGGGTTGCAGCCCTGTTAGTTGGAAGAGAGGTTGTTTGGAGTGAGGACAGTGCCAGTGCTGCGTGGTGCTAGATGCATAATCAGGCGGACTGGTAGGTGGGGGCAGAGTACACCCTGAAGCTCGGCCCCATTGTTGGGACGTGGCAACCTAGTTGGGCAATTGGGGGTGCTTGCTGGCTGGCGTGTGGGGGAAGGGTGCGGGACCCCACCCAAGCCTGACCCTTGGGGGGGAAAGAAGTGATTGGGAACACCTGAACGACAAGGAACTCCATATAAGAGGGGGGATAAGCAGTAATGTAAACATGAGCCTAGCAACAGAAGAACTGCCAAAGAGATACTGAGTTGTGTGCGTTGTATGCATATCCGAGGGGCATGGTTCTCGCCCTCGGACTGAGCCATGGTCGCACACCACTGAAGGTACAGATAATGCATATAGAGCTACTGGGAAGGGCCACTGGCTGCACAATGGGGTGGATGGAGGCAGGACATGGGGGGGGGGGGGCTATAGGGGAAGGAACAGCACGTAATACAGTGGTGCCTTGTTGATATTGCAGGTCATGGCTGCTGCACTGTTGAATGTTCAACAGCTGAATACAAGAAGGGCATCAACAGACCCTTATCCGATACGGGGGGTGGGTGGGGGAGTCCTAGTCGGGAAATTGGAGTGAAATAAGCTGTCATGCGATTGGGAACAGTGGACAGATCAACCAGCTGAGGCGAATGCCCATTTCTTATTAGTGACCCCTGCCCTCACCTCACACAATAAGACACTGCTAATGGAAGCGGCGATCGGAGAGGAGCTCCAAGGGCCCCAGGAGGGCTTTCCCTAACGCAGTTGCTGAAGCTAGGGTTGCCCAATAACACTAGACATTTAACCAATAAAAGGCAATACCAGGTCTAGTGTGAATCCAGGACAGGGACCCTACACTGATTGTTGGAGTGAGCTTGGTCATCAGGGGTGTGACCGTGGCAGAAAAGACTACACCCAGCAAAGGAAACCCTATTGGTTACGAGGAGTTCAATCTGTCATCACATTAAACCGAACAGGCTCTGGGCCTGCCTGGGTGACGCAAGAGGCGCAATAAAAAGTAGTAGACCGTGGGGTGCCTCCTAAAATATAAAGCTCGGCGCGACACAGTAAGCCCATTTACGTAAGACCCAATACACTACTGATGTCCAAGTCCGACAAAGGGGGCAAACAACAGTCAAGCCTCCATTTCGACACACCATCTCAAGTGAAAAATAATAAACCAATGGAAGACTCCCCGGAAACGCAACCCCAAACGGCACCCCTAGATCTAACGGGGGCCTTCCAGGACATTAAGGAAATGTTCAAGCAACTACAATCCAACATACAGTCTTTGGACGGGTAAATTGACACACTTACCTGCAAGGTCGATCACCTGCAGGTCTGTTTCGACAAACATGGGAAGAGGCTGGATGAGGTGGAGGGAAGAGTGTCAACTGTGGAAGACTAGTCCGCCTCAGTGGCCAGGGATTTGACACTTGTGAAACAGGCATTAAAGGAGCTTGCCAACAAGCAGGATGACCTGGGGGGGTCACGATCCAGAAGGAACAATCTAAGAATAATTGGGGCATCAGAGTTGGTGGAACAGAGGAACATGGAACCTCTAGTGGAAAAATATTCTGCGGGAAGGTTTTCGACAAGAGCAATTTTCAGCGGTGTACATAGTTGAGAGAGCACATCGAGTCCCCAGTGGGAAGAGGCCAATCCCGGGAGTACCACCTCGCCCAATCATAGCTCGGATGTTAAATTATCGAGACAGAGACGCTGCTCCCCACAAAGCCAGAGAAAACGGGATGGTGACTTACAAAGGGGATACTATGAAACTATTCCCGGACTATTCAGACAAAGTTCAGGCTTCCAGAAGGACATTCACGGAAGTGAAGAAACAGCTAAGGGACAGAGGCATTCGTTATGCCATGCTTTTCCCGGCGGCCAAACTTTGAATAGAACATGAGGGACGGGCAAACTTCTTTTTTTAAAACACCTTAGGAGGCCAATGCCTTTTTAGAACTGCAACCAAGACATCCTCGGCAACATGGAAACACTGGGTAAAAACATGTCTGTCACATAGACAACTAGATGTTAACCGCTCTGAGTGTGTCTGGTTGGAACCACAAGATTTTAGAGGTGTGGAGGATGGCTGGGGTCCAAGCTGTCCACCATGCGGAAGCTTCAGTTTTTGTGCGGGTCGGGGAAGGGCGGCAACTGATGAGTTGGGGTGATCAGCAGGGGGGGATCGAGGAACTAACAAGTTGGGGTTGTCGATGGGGGAGGGAAGGGCGGTATGAGTACTACAGGTTGCACGGCATACGTGGGCCCCCCACCCCCCGAGTATACGCAAGGGAGCACTGTGGAGTTGGTCCATCCACAGTGCAGCTAGAGATATACATTGAGCATATATTTATTGAGCATCCCAGAGAAATACATGCTCAATAAAGTTCAATGACCCCGTTTAGTTTTATCACCTGGAATGTCAGAGGATTATATTGTCCGTCAAAGAGCAGGAAAGTCCTGCTGTACATGCAGCAACATCAGGTGGGAATGTCTTCTTACAGAAGACCCATCTGACACCAGAGGTAGAATCTAAATTCGAAAAGAGTTGGGGTTGTCATAGGAACTTTTCATCGTATTCATATGCAAGGGGGGTGAGCACCCTCAGAAACAGCTCAGTTGGGTTTCGGCAGGCCAATGTTGTCAAGGATCGGGTGGGGAGGGCCTTGGTTGTGCAAGGTACTATACAGGGGAAACCTTACACTCTTGTTATCTACTATGGCCCTAGCCAGGACTCCGAGACATTGGACTGGATTGATTTGCAGCTGGGGAAGCTACTGCCAGGGGAGACAATTTGGGCAGGGGACTTTAATGCAGTTATGAGCACTGCACCTGACCGAACAGGGTCCGTACATCGTCCGCGGAGCAAGGGGACAAGCAGAATACAAGGTATGTGCCTCATGTGGGAGATCGAAGATGTGTGGAGTGTCAGGAAGCAGGAAACACGACAAACCACTCTACACCCCATAACTCTGCCTCACGGCTTGATTTCTTTTTGACATCACAATCACTATTGGAACGGGTGGAGGAGGTACAAATCATGGCATGCACATTATGCTCCTGTGTTATTGATCGTTGAGGTATCGGTTCACGTGAGGGAGAAACTACCCTGGGGAATTAATAGTGAGCGCCTCATAGTGTTCTGGGATGTTTTGTCAGAGGCTATAGACTTGTTTTTTAAAAACCAACGTGGGCTCAGTGAAATCAGCGGGTACACGGTGGGAGTGTTTCAATTGTGTGATTACAGTGGAGTGCATTTCCAGGGAATCGGGGATCCTAAAGCAAATAAGGAGGGAATTGGCTGCTAAGGAGGCTAACAGTTGTGTGATGCAGACAGCTGCGCCCACTCATCGCACCAGGAACAGGCCGAGGTTTTGCAACAGTTGCAGGCTTTTTAGGAGCTAGCGCAAAGGGAAACCAAATATATATTAGGGAAGACCGCAATACATCAATATGGGGAATGGCAGGTCCCTGGTAGGACATTAGCGAGGGCAATTAAATTGGATAACCTCAAGGGTAGGGTCCCGGTGATCACGGACAAAGACTGGGTGGACAGATTTGAGGACAAGGAGATAGTCCAACAATTCCACGGGTTCTATGACCAATTATATTCCTCAGACCCAGGAGTCCCAGGTGGAGATAGACTCATACCTAGATCAGGTGGAGTTGCATTGGTGTACGGAGGAGCAGAGGGGATGGCTGAGACGACAACTGACATTAGAAGAAGTGCTGAGCACCATTAAATCCCTACCTTCTGGGACATCTTTGGGGCCCGATGGATTCACGTCAGAATTTTATAAACTATACGCCGACAAGCTTTCTCACCACATTATTACACATGTATCAGCATGAGTCTGGAGGATGGACAACTGCTGTCCTCTCAGAGGGAGGCAATGGTGGTAATATTACTAAAACCGGGCAAACCCGTCAGTGACTGCTCATTTTATCGCCCGATACCACTTATTACCTTGACAATGAAATTCTAGAGAAAATGCTTGCATCCCGATTGTCACCTTTGATGCAAATGATGGTGAGGGCAGACCAGTCTGGTTTTATACCAGGGCACTCTACCTCATATAGGCTGAGAAGGATGTTTGGGCTGATCTCAGCAGTGCAGAAGGAGGACCTTGTGGTGGCGGCACTCCTAGATGCCACGAAGGCGTTCGATTTAGTAGAGTGGCTGTTCCTATTCTCCATATTGCGCCGCAACGGACTGGGGGAGCAATTTATAGCAATTGTGTATTTATTATACACCAACCCGGTGGCCAAGATGATGGTGAATGGGCAACTGATGTCGATGATAGCGCTAAAAAGGGGGACACGGCAGGGATGCCCCTCTCCCCCTTGCTAATCGCCTTGGCGATAGATCCATTGTCTTGGCGTAAATAAGAGGATCACATCTCCATCGTGGAAACCAACTGTTCACTCATAAGGTAGTGATCTCGTTGTACGCAGACAATATGGTGCTGTTTTATTATCAGGGACCCTGAAACTAATTTGGATCCAATCATGCGTGATGTTCAGCGGTTTGGAGACCTCTCAGGATTAAGAGTGTACATTGCTAAATCAGTTCTCTTCCCACTGACAGATAAAGTGGAACAATACCAGGACAGATGGTGTTTTCAGTGGCATTTGGTCCAGATCTGCTACCTGGGGATCAACATAGCAAGGGACACATATGTTTCTGTATATTTTCCTAAATTCTGTGATAGCGGTACGTGGAGATTACTTTCTAGAGCTGAATTCAATGATCTCGTAGTTTATATGGGCGGGTAAACAGGCCAGCGTGTCCTGGGATACACAAGTGGCACCCATACATGAAGGTGGTCTTGCAATTCCAGACTTTGAAATGTATTATAACGTTGCACAAGCGGGGTTACTTACCCACTGGTTTGGGGAACTCAGAGACCGGAGGAGGTTGAGAGGACAATTGCGGCGCCAGCCCTCTTTACGGTCCGTAATCCTCACGGCACCAGGGCAGGCCCACCATACTCAAAATATGGTAGATGTAATCTGTAGAGCCTAGACCCACATAAAACAGAAGTGAGGTCCTTTTATTCTCCCATGCACCTGGTAATGCTTATCCCCGGGATTCATCACCGGGGAGGCTAGCTTCGTGGCCATGGTGAAGAAATTGGGATTGACACATTTTGGGGAACTTTTCCCCAGCGGGACATTCATAACATTGGACACACAGAAAGAGAAAGGGGGGAATATCTGCGCTGTCTATATTCTTGTACTATAGACAGAGAGTCGCCATGCGTCAACTGTTTCCTACCTTCCCCGAGCAGCCCGGTACAGCAGGTACACTGGACAAACGGATACAGGGCAGTTTTAACAATAAAGTGACATCTGGTTTGTATGCCTTGAGTCTCAGATCTGGTGAAGAGACGAAAGCCTCCCCTCGGAGGAGATGGGAGCAGTGCCTGGGATGCGAGACTTCGGAAGGGGTATGGCAGTAACGCTGTGAGATGACAAGGAAGGCAGTCATTAATACGTGGTTTAAATTGATTCCGTACAAATACTTGCATCAATTCTATTGATACATTTGAAAAGATAATTCCTGGAGACCTCGGGTAGGTGCGCTAGATACGATTGCACATCAGTGGATTTCCTACATGTGGCCTGGAGTTGCCCCATGCTGCCAACCTTTTGGGAGCAGGTGTTTCAGACGATCAGAGGTGTCACGGGGCAGGTTATAGAACCGAACCTGGTGATGGCTCTGTTGGGCTATACAAAAGCGATCCTCAAGCATGCACGGAAACTGGTTGGTTTGCTCTTGATCTTGGCTAAGAGAAGTGTGGCGATGCTATGGAGAGGGAAGCATAGCCCAAGATAGCCCAGTAGAAGGCGGACATTATATACTGTAATGACATGGAAACTGCATGGGGCTCATTGTCCCATAACCAGCATGGTAAAAGATGCATGTGGGACCCTTATGTACAATTCCTGAGCAGACAATCTGATGATGAACTGGTGGAATCTACCACACCCTAACTCAAGCTATTGATGTTAAATGGATCCATACTTTATTGTTTTGGGCATGTGGAGTTTTTATACTCTATTCCTGAGACAAGTGCATTGAAAATGGGCATTGCAAAGTATTACTGGACAGTTATACCATGCAGAGAGTAGCAAATGCAATGTATTATGCAAAGTATTGTACAGTACAGAGGGGTGGGGATGGGATAAGGGGAATGTTGGCACACTGGTGTCATTTAGGTTTTTTTAAATGCCAATAAAAATATATTTTAAAAAAATACATTTTTTTTAAAATTATTTGTGGGGTCTCCCTCTGCCCCCTCGAGGATCCCGGTTGTCTTAATTACTTATCCCACCCCAAACCTTTCCCCACTCGTTTTAAACCCTTCCCCCCCATATATATTTTAGTTAATTCAACATTTCTTTCCGTTATAAATGTTTAGGAGGTGAAATTGCTGTCCATTATTTTCCATTCTATATAATCGCTGCACAAACATATGAACATATCAAGTCTGGAAGTGTGTGCATAGCCCACATGAGAAAAGCCTTGGCAGGAGAGTATGCCAGGCAGTTCCAAGTGTGGTTCTAAAAGAAAGCCCTGTTAGGAAAGCAACCCCAGGCAAGGACAAGCTGAAAAGTGTATATGAAATACATCATGTAAAGGGGTCCTGAGAAGGCTATATTAGGACTAGCAAAAAGTCTGAGTGACACCAAAGAGAGGAGGAGTGTAAACCTGGCAAAGGAGTACACCAGGTATCCTACCGAGATACAGACTTTCTGCCAAGTTGGTGTTTTGTGTAGCAGTTGTGTTTATGGTCAAGAGAAACTCAAGGAACTGTAATACAACAGAGTGAATAGAAATCCAGGGGAACCACACCCTGGAACAAGGTACGCTATCCTTGTGGAACATTTGTCATTTTTCCCTTTAAAAAAAAAAAAGCATTTATAAATAATTCGAGGCCAACATTACCCCTTTCACCTTAGAGTTCATGTTGTTAGCATGTGAGGGCCAGAATACTACTTTGGACACAGGATGTTTTACTTTGGACATTCTGACATCCAACATACCCTTAGTTTTGTTTGAGGTAGGAAAATACCCTTTAGTGCAGGGACAGAGAGGCATTTTCCAAAACCCTTTCCTTTTGTGCATACAAGTTTATGGCCAAAACCATAAGTCTGTGTTCTTGCCTAATTCCTGGTTCCTCACGCTGCCCTGCACTGCCCTTCCCACTAATCAAAAAAGGGGTTGCACTAACCAACCAAAAGTGTTCCAGGAGAATGGGTCCTTTTCTCCTGGACAGGCTTCCTGGGCCTTAGTTTATCTTGAGAGAGTTTTGTGATGGGATTAATCAGTTACTTAATTCCTCAAGGGCACTCTTGCACCTTCTCTTGGGTATCCCCTGTCTTGCTTTTACAGTTCCTTGTTTCCCTACAACATGGTCTTGGTTTCTACTCCTCTGGATTGCTTGTAGTGTAATTTCCTCCCTTTCAAAAGCTGGCTTTATTTCAAACCAATTCTTAGCATCAATGTAGCTCTCACCTTGGTCACAGTCTCTCATTCTACTGGGACCAGTATCCTGGGTCTCTTTGACCACTCTCCTAAGCACTTCGACTTATGGGGACCAACATGAAGATTATTCTGTCCCTCTTTACTTTCTTTCCGATATTCCCAACCACTACGATGGGTACAACAAAATGTTGAATATGCTAGCTGACAAATTGATAAAATAACTGTATAGATCTAGACCAGCTTCCTGTGATTGTATAAAATTGTTGGTGACTTTCCCAGCATAAAGTTAAGAGAACCACATGTGGTTTGGTGTCATCATTTAAATAAATGTTTGCACACCTGGACCCAGAAACAGAAGTCTGAACATATCTAAATCCAGTGACAAATGATACTAACAGGTGCCCCATGCCACACATCTTGTGTTCTACTCCTGTTTTAAAAACGTATTGCATGTGGGGTAATGTAGGAATACATAAGGATTTGATGATGACGCTTGGGCTCAA
This sequence comes from Ambystoma mexicanum, assembly GCF_040938575.1. Taxonomy (NCBI): domain Eukaryota; kingdom Metazoa; phylum Chordata; class Amphibia; order Caudata; family Ambystomatidae; genus Ambystoma; species Ambystoma mexicanum. Next base: position 747,441,782 of record NC_090928.1, read on the forward strand.
ACCGCAAGATTTTGCCTTCCATCACTGGGAGCTTAACTCTGAATTGAACCTTCTTTTTTAGACTATCTAGTGGTATATGTTACAATTCGTAGGTGGCCAGCTCATTGTCGCTGTTGCCCAACATTTTCCACTGCATTTTAATGGAGTGGCAAATCCTGCAAATCCCCCTTGTATACCCAACTACCCTTAAAAATGTAAAGAAGTGTACCTTAATGCTATGTAAAAATGTGGCTAAATGGACGTGGTCATTTGGCCCTACAAGTTGGGCTGGTACTGTCTAGTGTTTTGACAGTATTACTATAAAATGTGTCCCAGTGAGTCCTAAATATGCATTCCTCTCCGTAGCTAACCACAGTGGCTATAGGGATTCCCCAAAAGCCTAATGATTAAGGTACAACATCTCTGTCGTTTCCCGATTATGTTTACCTGGATATTCACCAAATTGGAATCAGAAGTGAGTAGGAAGGCTTGAGCTGGAGTGTTAGGACTCAGTGAATTCAGGGGAGATTCAAGGGTTGTAATAGGGGGCCGCTCCAGGTGGATCAGTGATCCATTATCTAGGGACAGTTTCTGGGCTAAGGCAGAGATTCTCAAGAAGAGCTACGGAGGCAGCGCTCGCGAAGTGGGGATTGAGAGAGGACGCCCACTGCCCTAAGTGCCATAGGGTGCCTGGCACTTTTTTTTACCATATGCTCTGGGAATGTGATGTTGTTCATAAATTCTGGAGGAAATGCATGCACGAAATCAACAAGGTCTTGGATAACTCAGCTCCGTTGGAACCCAACGCCACACTACTGTGCATCCAAGGGGAAACAGATCATACGAAGGGGGGGAAAAACCTTTGTGGCGATAGCAGTGGCCTTTACTAAAAGACTGGTGGCCACCACATGGGGGGGGGCGCCGATGGGTCTACCATTAACAGATGGACCAATGAGATGGACAGGTGTGCGTCCAAGGAAAAATGCATATATGCCGCCAGGGGTATCTTTGGCAAATTCCTGAAAGTATGGGGCAAATGGTCCGGCACTATATGACTAAGAGTCTCACCACCTACCCAGATTCTATTGACTGTGTCCCTCACCCCAATCCCCGGTGGAACCGCCTGCCAGCCAGCCCACCTCTCCCCAACGAACTGGCCCATGCCCATCCATTCCATGGTGACTTGACCCACTCATCACTGTCTAATGCATGCACAATGGTTTGATGGCTAGCAGACTGGTCTACCTCTTGTCTGAATGTGTCAATTCCGTATTTGGTTGTTTGTTGGACGGTGGGTATATCTGCCTTGTTGTTGTAAACCAAAAAAGAATGTATCGGAAAAAAAAAGTTGAGCTAGGGACAGCTGCTGCAAAGGAACAATTTAGGAGCACTAGGAAGATTTCTAAAGTGTCAGGTGCTATAGCCCCTTCATTAGCAATACCAAAAAGACTGGGTGGTGTTCAGGTGGCAGTGAGTAAGCCAACTGCACTATCCCGAGACCTCTGCGTCAGTACCCACATAATGTTCTTGAACGCGACATTTATACATATTTATTGTTTGTGTGTTTTTATTTATTTTTAATCGCTCATCTCTCCAACAGATCTCAGCATTTATCGTGCCCAATTTATCTTTGATAAATGCTGGACTCAACCTTCTGAGATGCTGCTTATAGTTTCAACACTGCGGGCTCCTCGTCATTCAATAAGGGTTCAAAGCACCAACACCTTCATGCATCGGCACTGGCACAAATGTATGATGTGATCTTTCAAGTACATAGGTTATCAGGCATTGATGCTCTGTAACAGTGGTGGTTGTGGGATTGTGTCTGGTGTAACCTTGATAGACTGGGGAACAGGGTTCGAACCTCGCGTGCGCCTCATCTGCGTGTTTCCAGTTTTATATTGACTAGACTGCTGTTAATTTGAATGTGTTGAGTAAACAGTTAATTTTAAAACCTATGGTATTCACTATGATTTATCCCTTGCTTTTAATTGGCTGTCTTTTTAATAGAGTGCAATTTTCTTTAATGCTGGAAATGAACATGGGACACTGATGAATGTACTCAGTATTTGTTACTTGTTAATTATTTTTGTCACCTCCCCCACCGCCCCACGGTTTTACAGCACATACCGTTATTGTTTATTATTTCTTCTTTTTACAAGATTAACTCTAGAAGCTGCATTTCTGATTTGACCACTTGAACTACATGTCCCATGCCTGGGGCATATTGGTTTTTACTAGCACAAGCAAAACATGCTTGTCTTGCCTTGGGAATTGCTGATGCTAGGCAACAAGGGATCAAAGGCCTGGCCAGTTCGATTTACTCCTTTATCATTTCTATGTTGATGATCAAGTTCTACAAGTGGTTAGTTTGATTTTATTTCAGTGCTTCAAAGAATCCTTTTGCATAAAGCACTAAATACGTTCTATTAGCGCTTGCGCTATGTTGGCTTGTGAATTGACACCTTGATGTTTGACGCTCGACTTTGCATGCTGTGCCGAAACAGAAAAAAGAAAGGCACTTGAATATCTGCTGATGTGTCGATGGTCCGTCCATGCTGCGCTTACAACTGAGGGAGCGTTTGCCAAGAGCACCTTTGCCTCTGGTTCATATCCAACTGCAGTATTTGCCATGACACACTCCTATCAGATCACAGAGATCTTGTCAATGGAGAGAAACATGTTTTAATGCAAACGGCTATCCTTAGATGCTGACCAAATGTTTGGATGTCAGTAGTCGATCCTCAAACGGAAGAGACCTGAGAAGATGGAGATTTAGACCCCCAAAAGCCAAGAACATCTGAGTGCTAAAGTAAAGGTCTTGGTCGATAGTAACACGGAAGGTTTTTACTTTGTTCAAAGTAGGGAGGATAAAGTCTGCAATTTTGATATGTGCATTGGCCTGATCTAAGCAGCGGTGCTTGGGGCCAGTGCCCAGAATTATAATCTCGGTTTTGGAGTTGTTCAAGGCTACACGGGTTATTGCCATCCAGCCAGGAATGAGGTTGTAATTAGCATTGATGAATGTTGAGTCTTTCGTATAGTTGCCAGAAAGCACATACGGACACGGAGTATCATTGGCATAGTTGGCGTAGCAGGTGCCATCTGCTTCCAAGAGGTCAAATAGAGTGAGCATAAGTAAGATGAACAAAGTGGGAGAGAGGCGGGATCCCTGTGGTCCACCACAATGTAGGATGGAGCCCTTTGATCTTGCAGCTCCATGGAAGACCCTATAAGAACGTTCCAATAAAAATGAGATGACCCACTTAACTGCTTCCTTGGAGAAGGATGCTTGTTCAAGCAGCCTGCTGGCAAGATTGGAATGATCGGCCAGGTGAAATGCAGCTATCAAATCCAACGGCATTAGTAGCAAGGTCTTACCCTTAACCATAGTGTGTAGGATGTTGGTTTTCAGGTCCAGCAAGGTGGACTCTGTGCTGTGTCCACTCTGAAAAACCTGTTTGTTTGTAGCCTAGGATGCAGTGTTCAGTTAGAAAGGCCTGAATCTGTTGGTGAGCTACTTTATCCAACACTTTTAAAAAAAAGTGTGAATCAGTGATAGGGCAATAGTTACTTGCTGCAAGAGGATCTAGAGATGGCTTCTTAAGGAGAGGAGTGATCCATGCCTGCTTCACATCAGTATGCACTAACATATCCTTAAAGGAGGAGTTCAGAGTTTGTGATTAGATTGGCCAGTAGTTGGGCACAGGCTTTAACAGTTTTAGCAGGACATTGGTCACTATTGCAGCTTGTAGGCTTTAGCTCGGATACGAGATGACTGATATCCACTCTCTTCACCTCAGAGAAGGTGAAGGGTTTTGGTGTGGCTAACTGGGAATTTTCATTGACTATGGAAGAGAGGATATGTGGATACGCCTGGATTTAAAGGAATGGTTCAGTCAAAATGTTTTATTGCCCCTACAGGTCATGTGTTTTTAAGCCTAAGTCGCTCGATTTTAGAAAAATTTCCTATGGACCTTACCCGAGTTTTCGTCCATTAAACGCACGCGAAAACAGGCACCAGGGAGCTGCCATTTGTGATAATCCTATCATTTCCCCCCCATCGCCCTGGCTGACCTGCTTTTGCGGCACTAAATCATATCCCCCGCCCCTGAGCCTGTCATCAGCAGACACGTACCGCCCATTTCACAACGCCAAAGCACATCTCGTGTCAACAATCGCTGCGCTTCAGCTAATGACGTGTCGCCATGGAAATGGCAGGACGCCTCTTTCCTCAATAAGTATAAACAGACCGTTTCACAACACACAGCAGCAGATTTTCGATTCCATTCCTCTCTCTGTGTTACTTTGAGTATTCTATGACTCGTTTCTGTGCTCTGGTCAGCTACCTTCGTTGCTTGTAGCCCGTGTGGACAGATGCCAGTACCACCACTATCAATTATTTTAGTTTGTGCAACACACAATGGATGCAATAATGCCCTACATGTACGAGCCCGAGTATACCGAGGAGGGACTACTGGAAAGGGAAACACGCGAAAACGATGGGGCTTCGGACAGCAGTTGGCAGGACGAATCAACAGATGAAGACACTGGACCTAGTCACATGGATGGTGTTTCCACTTGGTGCACATGCAATCAGTGCAAGCTAATGCCGACCGAGGAGGAGAACTGCTGCTGCTGTGAAAACTCGGGATGCGTGGCCTACATTTCGGAAGGCGAGCCACGACCGCAATGCATCACCGAGCTGCCAGACTTCAGGGCAGCCTGCCTCACATGGTCCGTTTTGAGGATAATGATGGTGCTTATGCACGAACTTCGCGCAACTGTTCGTCCTTGTAATCCGAGTAACGAGTAAGTATACTCTGCTTGTCATGCCACTCCCATTTCATGGTCTTCTACTATATCCAAAATTACATATACATATCATTGTAACGCATGAAAGTCTTTCAATAGTGTGCAGTGTCTAGATAGCATTTGTCCGAGCAGAATGCCATTAGTTACAAGAATTGTCATTGACAACAAACATTTATTAAACTTATCTTGGTCATTTAAAAACAGTTTGTTTCATTCCTTTTCATAGGTGGTAAAGGCTGGTGCCCTATCGTTCCGTTACATGGTGGCTTCACGGGAGGCTTGGACACCGCGTTCGAAGAGTGATACCCGCCTGTGCCGTTTGTGCCATAAGAGAAACGTTCCCGAGTGACAGCGGTCAGTACAGGGGATTTTCTCTCGCTGTGCTGCAACCTCAACTGTACAATGTGTAAACTTTTGTATTTTTGCGTCATCAAAATAAGCTACAAAATAAAACACCGCATATATTTGTTTCAATTTTTTAAATCAATCAAGTGTGTCTCCATTCAAGGATGGACGTCAGACACCTGTGATCGGAATGGGTGAAGTTCAGGTCGCTGTGATGCGTCGTGGTCACTATCTAAGCTAACGTAATATAACGTAATATATTATCAATAATGCATGCACTAAATAACACTTGTTCAAAGTCTTTCCGTCGGTTATGTCTCTATAAAAGTCACACATATATCAATACTATCAATTAACATTGGATTATACAGGCCTTAGGTCAAGGGTCTTGACCACTATAATACAGTGTTTGAAGTGTGGGTCTGTGCTCACAAGAATCTCCGATATGTGGCATTTGTTATTGATGGGCAACGATATACTGCAGTAGGGGTCTAATGTTAGTTGGGGATCTGCTAGGTGGCCATCATGGTCAGTGGTCTGGCACATGAAGAGAATACCTTGCAGGGATACAGGGTCAGAATGGCAGTAACTTTCCACTGGTGAGGGTGCGTGGGCAAGGACACGTTTGTGGAGATGAACGAGCCATGTGCTTGGTTCAGGACGGGTCACATGCAGGACCGTGATCTCAGAGAGTGATGTGTTACATTTATTAGCTGTTGAAAATACCTCTGGAGTTTTCCAGTCATAGTAGCAACAAGGCTGTGGACCATGTGCTCTGCGCGCTGTAGTATCGCAGTGAGGCCTGGTCACCAAAATGGAGTGTGAAGGGGCTACAAAAATGGATGCCCCGGGTCCTGCTCAGTGTTCCCACCCCTGAGGCAGGCCGCCCCCCCTGCAATTCACATAAGTGTGTCTCCATTCAGCAGTCTTCCTGTGCCTTATCTGCACGCCCCAGGCCCATCCATCCCACCCCCCCTATCAAAGGCGGTTCGCACCCGGGGATGAGCGCTGGCATGGGGGGCTGTCACGGGCGCAAACGTCCCAGGTGCCAAACAGCATGTACACTTCAAAAGGTATCCCACGCCCAGGGGCCATCGCTCACATGGCCTCCTCAGACCCCGTGTCTCCAGGCAGGCCTCCCCTGAGGCAGGCCGCCCCCCTGCAATGATTGTTATGATATGGCATTTGTAACGCGCCTATACACAAGTGTTTCAAGGCACGATGAGGCAGGGACGGGGGAACAAGGGGAGACAGACAAACAATCCTACTAGCCCAGGTGTCCATCAGATCGTGCACGTGCATGGGTAGAGGGGACGGGAAAAAGTGCAAGGGGGAAAGGGAGAGGGGAAAGTGCAGTACAAAGTGATTAGTAAAATACAAGATAAATAATAAGGGCCAGCTGGTGGCAAGTGCAGTAGAAGTGCAGACAAGTGCTGGGAAGGGGGTCTGTAGGGATACAGAGACAGTCCTGCAGTGCAGGGGTTGCCAGGGAGGCCGTGCAGGGGAAGAGTGGCTGGGCCAAGGACCGAGTTTGGCGAGTGGCCCAGTTGCTGATTCAGTACAGTTTCAGTGATTTAGCAGGGGAGAGGGGGAGAGAAAGCAGAAGCAAAGAGGAAGGTTTTGAGGTGCTTCCGGAACCGGAGATGGTTCTCCTCAAGTTTCAAGGAGGCAGGAAGGCTGTTCCAGAGGGAGGCCCCTGCTGCGGAGAGAGATCTCCCCCCAGCTCGTTGCTTGGAGAAGCGGCTGACCCTGAGGGAGTTGGAGGCGGATGAGCGAAGAGCTCGGGAAGGAAGATATTTAGGAAGAGAGAGTTGAAGGTATTTTGGCCCAAGGCCACAGAAGGCCTTGTGGACAATGCAGAGGGTTTTGAACTTAATCCTCGCAGCCACGGGGAGCCAGTGTAGCGATTTCAGTCCTGGAGAGATACGGTCCCTGGGCTTGAGGCCAAGGACAAGTCTCGCAGTCCTGTTCTGGATGATCTGCAGCGGGCGGAGAGTAGAGGCAGGCAGATTTAGATAGTCTGTTACAGTAGTCCAGCTTCGAGAGAACCAGGGCTCTGGAGACAGTGAGCTTCTGGGGGAAGGAGAGGAAAGGAAGGATACCTCTGAGGAGGTGCAGCTGGTAGTGTGATTTCTTAGAAACGTCAGAAATGTGAGGAGAGAAGGAGAGTGTGGAGACGAAGATGACCCTGAGGTTTTTTGCCTTGCAGGTAGGAGCAGGAAGAGGGCCAAGTGAGGCCGGCCAGAGAACTGCAGGGAAGAGGGAGCGGGTGTGCCGATGAGTAGAATCTCATAATATAATAAATAATAACATAATACCACGACATACACACGTCATTCATTCACAATCACACCCCTGTTTCTAATACTTTATAAACCACTTGATATGTCTCATGAGGACATCTTTGTGCTTTACAAGTCAACTCCTGAACCTTCTACGTGAGAAGCACTGAGATCTATGCTAATCTGCTCGTCGCCGTGCTATCTGTGACCGCTTCGAGCAAACTCGTCAGTGTGCTACCTGTGGCCATCTACCTGTTCTCCTGCAACATACTGCTCGTCCTGCTGAATCCAACTGTTTGTTGGTCAAGGTAAGGCCATGTATCCTAGTCATATTTCGGTCATTTTTACATTTCAATCTATTTGCTATTACAGTACCCAATAGAGCTATGGTCATTGGTCTCATTGCTATTGACTTGAATTTCAATTGTTATGCTATCAATAGATCTATTTATTTTCATCTGTGTCAATTGTCATTGAATTGCATCCTTCGGGGGTCCAGTCTATAATGTAAGCATGTTTCCCTTTCGTGCAAGACAGAACATCCAAGGGACGAGTCACATGTTCAGAGTTTAGTCACTGTTAAGTAGTGAGCCGGAGACACCAGAGGATTTTGTCAAATGATATTTATTTCTTAACAGTACTTCAAGTTGCAAAAAGGGAGGTTATGCAAAAATCTCAATTCGAAATTAACAGTGCCAACTAGGCTTCTCAGAATCCTTTTAAAAAAACGAGACCGTAATCATAGGTTCAGGTTTACCTCTAAGAAAACTTCGTTCGGGCCGTGCTGAGCGGTTTCCTACACACACTCGACTGAGCACCCCGTTAGAGAGAGTTCCGTCAGTTAAAGTTCCTCCAGTCTTCTTGCCGTCCTTGAAGTGAAAGGAAAAACTCTAAACTCCAGTATTTTTATCACCTTGTGAGCAGTCCCTCTCGTTTTGACTGTGCTCTGCTCTGTGTATAGTGTTGCCTGCCGTCTCGATAAGGGCTCGTCCTGCGGAGTGCCCTTCTTCCTCTAATAAGCCCACCGGTGTTGTGAGCTGGTCTCTTCCCACTCGGAATCCACGCCGGCCGTCGCCTTCCACTCCTGCAAAATGAGACACACGTTGAGGTGTTTAGTGCAGCTTTAAACCCTTGGGCCACTCCTCCTCCTCCCCAGCACTTAATCACAGGTGCTGCCTCTGGGCGCGGTACAGCCGATGCTAATTCCTCTCCTTCCTGCTTCACATACTCTGAATCAGCGTTATTTTTCACCCTTAACTGGGAGAGTCTATTCATATAAGGAAATGTGGATTCCCTCCTTCTTTCCCTGTTTTCTTTTCCCCGTTGTTGGCTTTTATTTAAAAAATGCATCTGTTGAGGCCTTCTGGGAGTTGTAGTCCGTGTCGTTACTGTAGCAATCATTTCGCCTGCTGTGATGTGTGAGGTCTGCCCCTTTGTACCGTTTTGTTCTTTATAATTTCTCGATGACCTGTCCGCTGCTACAAGTTCTCTATCACATACTCCCCCCGAAGACCCATGCCGTTCGGGCATGTCCATTGCTCTGGATAAATAGTTCGCCACACATTGATACCTTCCAGGTTTGTGAACTGTTATGAAGTGATATAGTTGTAGAGTCAAGAACCACCATAGTACTCTATGATTGGAGTATTTTTGTGTTGCCAACCATTTCAGTGGTGCGTGATCTGTGAAGATGGTGAACCTCCTCCCCAACAGGTAGCATCTGAGGGACTCTACTGCCCATTTGATGGCCAGGCATTCTTTTTCAAGGGTTGAATACGGAAGCTCGTGTGGAAGGAGCTTCCTACTAATGAATGCAATGGGACACAGGTTTTGTTCGGTACCCTGTGAGAGTACCGCTCCTAGACCACATCCCGAGGCATCAGTTTGTAAGTAAAACTCTTGGCCGAAATCCAGACAATGGATAACTGGTTTGGAGGAAACCATTTGTATTAATGTCTGGAATGCCTGTTTTGCTTCATGAGATATATGTAGGGGTCTATTTGTTTTTAATAAGTCTGTAAGTGGGGCTGCTATTATAGAAAAATGAGGCAGGAATCTCCGGTAGTACCCTACAAATCCTAGGAAGGCTCTAATTTATTTTCGGGTTTCAGGCATTTTTAGCTTTTGCAAGGATTGGATTTTATCTAACAGTGGGGTTACCATTCCGCCCCCTACTTCGTACCCCAGATATTTTGTGGTATTGGCTGCCAATTTCGATTTATTTCGGGTTAATGTGTAACCTGGCTTCTTTCAATGCCATTATTCCTTGGGTTAAACGTGCCAAATGTTCTTTCTATGTTTTGCTGAATATTACAATATCGTCTAAGTATGCAGCTGCATACTGATCATGAGGCCTCAGTATTTTGTCCATTAGGGTTTGGAAGGTTGCTGGGGCTCCATGTAGCCCAAAAGGCAAAACCGTAAATTGGAACAGACCCTGTGGTGTGGCAAATGCGGTTTTCTCTTGGTCGACTGGGTTGAGTGGAATCTGCCAATAACCTTTTGTTAAATCCAGTGTGCTTAGGTATGTGGCTGAACCTAGTTTTTCTATGAGCTCATCAATTTGGGGCATTGGATACGCCTCATACCGGGAAATAGCATTTAGTTGCCTAAAGTCCATGCAGAACCGGGTGGTGCCATCCGGTTTAGGAACTAATACTATAGGGGAACACCAGACACTTTTTGAAGGCACAATGGTTCCTAATTCTAACATGTTCTCTATCTCCTTGGCAATCTCTCCCCTTTTTGCTTCCGGAATCCGGTATGGTCTGAGGCGTACTGTTTTTCCCTCCTCTGTAGGTATTGAATGCATAGCCAAATGGGTACGCCCTGGTATGCTAGAAAAGGTCTCGGATATCGGGTTTAGAGTAGAGAACAGCTCCGCTTTTTGGGACTCAGTTGATCCCCCAACTGCACTTCTCGTATACCACAAGTATGTTTTGGAATTAATTGTTCCGGGACAGACGTGTCTGATAAGGTTGAACACAGCACACTTTGGGTTCCTTCCTTCCACAACTTGAGTAAATTGATGTGATAATTCTGATACTTGTTTTTACGATCTGGTTGTTCCACCTCATAATTCACAGGTCCTAAGATTTTTGTTATCTGATACGGCCCGTGCCATTGAGCTAGAATTTTGTTCGTGTGGGTCAGTAGTAGCACCAGGACCTTGTCCCCTATCTTCAGGGATCTAGGTCTGCTTCCCTGATCATAGTACTTCTCTTGTTTTTCTTGTGCTCTACGCAAGTTTTCATGAGCATATTCCCTCAGTTTTCCCAGCTGTTCTCTTAGGTCCTGAACATATTCGGTGAGGGATGTTTCTTCTTGTTGCTCCCACTTATCTTTTAGGATCTGTAACACCGATTTAGGTTGTCTTCCGAATAACAGCTCGAAAGGAGAGTAACCTGTAGAGGACTGAGGGGTATCTCTGAGTATCATTAAAACCCATGGCAATACCCGATCCCATCCCAAACCGGTAGGGCTGGTGGCTCTTTTTATCATCTGTTTGATAGTCTTGTTGTACCTCTCCAATAACCCATCTGTCTGGGGGTGATACACTGAGGTTCTCAAGTGGTGTATACCCAGGGTTTTGCACACCTCTTTCATTACTACCGACATGAAATTACTCCCTTGGTCTGTCACTATCTCAAGAGGTATTCCCACTCTAGCAAAGAATGGTAATAGTACATCACACACTTGTCTGGCAGAGATACCTCTTAGAGGAAAAACCTCGGGATATCTGGTGGCGTAGTCCACTATGACCAAAAGGAACCGAAATCCTCTACTGGAGGGTTCTAACGGACCGTCTATGTCTATACCTATCCTTTGAAAGGACTCCTTGATCAAAGGCATTCTTTGCAGGGGTACCCGAGCCGGGATATGATTGCTCGTTTTCTGACATATGACACATTTTTGGCAATATTTAGCTATTTCAGCATAAATCCCAGGCCAGTAGAAATTCTGTAACACCCTCTTTCCTGTCATATTTTCAGCTAAGTGACCCCCTGTAGTATGATCGTGTGCCAGTTGGATCAAGGTTTTCCGATATGACTGAGGAACCAACAGTTGCTCCTTCTCTTGGTTGTCTGTTCCTCGGGTCACTCTGTAATAAAGTCCTTGTTTTTCTTTGAAATAGGGAGTGGTAACTGGTGAGTCTTTTATGGTTAAAGCTTGTTCGCGAGCTCGTTTTAAAGTCTCGTCAAAACCGACTTCGGTCCTGAAGGATGGCAGATGGTCGTCAACCCTCCAATCTATAACGGCAATATTTCTTCCCGGATGCCCATCCTGGTTATTTTCTTTTTTCTGTTTCTTGGTGAGTTTTCCCCTTGGATTCCTCCCTCTTATCTCGGTTTGTGAAAAGGGAGCTTCTTTTAACCATTTATCAAATTCGGGAATGTCTGTCCCTATTAGTACGGGTGTGGGTAAAGAGGGTATAATAGCCACTTTAACAGGTATTCCTTCTCCCTGTAACCCTAACACAACGTCTTTTGTGGGATACCCTTTAACGTCCCCATGTACACATTTAATATCAATAGTTCTCACCTGTCCTGGATCTTGTTCACTCACATGGGGTTGTATGGCTGTCTGCCGGCTTCCACTATCCATCATGGCTTGTTGAGGATGACCATCCACAGTAACTTCTATCACATAGGGAAGTCTTCTTCTGTTCCCGTGCGGTTGTAAGGTGCCTATTTCCATGGGTTCGGTTTTGTTTCTCTTTGCAAAGAACCGGGCGATGTGACCCCATTCCCCGCATTCAAAGCATTGAGGTGCCTGACCTTTTGTTGGGTTGGTTCCGTTGGTTGCCTTAGGTTCCTGTCTGACTCGTGGCTCAGGTGCACTTCCCCGGTGGTTACTGCGTAAGGCGGGAAGATCATAGTAATGCTTTGCTGTTGGTGCTGCCACACTGCGAGGAATTCCAGCTTTTTGGTAGGCTGTGGCCACGTCTATGGCTTCGGACAATTTCAAACGGTGATGTTGCCTAACCCACCGTTGGATAGGACCTGGCAGTGCTTCAATAAATTGCTCGAGCATTATCTTCTCCTTGATTTGCCCGATTGTGGCGGTATTGGTTTGCAACCATTTCTCTGTTAGATCTTGTATTCGGTAAAACAACTGTCTTGGGCTCTCACCAGGTTTTAGTCTGGTTTCCCTAAACTGGAGCCTATAGGATTCCTCATCCGTTCCTAGCCTCTCCAGTATTGACTTCTTGATGTCCACATATGGGGTATCCCCGTTCGGATTGGCCGCCTGATATGCCCCTTGCATTACTCCCGTGAGCAGGGGCGCCAAAAAGAAAGACCATCGGTCCTGGGGCCATTGTGCCGCTCGGGCTATGCATTCAAAATTCACAGAGAAGAAACTGGGATCGTCTCCTGCTTGGTATTTTTGAAGCACTGTGGGTGGAATGGCTGGATGTGTCCTGTGCGCCGCTACTGATTCTCCCAGAATTCGCAGAGCTTCCCTGCCCTGCTCTTGGGCTGCTGTTTGTACCTGTAAAGCTTGTTGCATGGCTTGTCGATCTGCTTGGGCTTGATGTCCTTGAACCTGTACCAGCTGTTGTAATTGCTGTTGTCCTTCAGCCAATGCTTTGATGACTGTTTCCATTATGTCAAAGTAGACGTGTCTCTACAGCATCCCACCGCTGCCACCACTGTTAAGTAGTGAGCCAGAGACACCAGAGTATTTTGACAAATGATATTTATTTCTTAACAGTACTTCAAGTTGCAAAAAGGGAGGTTATACAAAAATCACAATTCGAAATTAACAGTGCCAACTAGGCTTCTCAGAATCATTTTTAAAAAAACGAGACCGTAATCATAGGTTCAGGTTTACCTCTAAGAAAACTTTGTTCGGGCCGTGCTGAGCGGTTTCCTACACACACTCGACTGAGCACCCCGTTAGAGAGAGTTCCGTTAGTTAAAGTTCCTCCAGTCTTCTTGCCGTCCTTGAAGTGAAAGGAAAAACTCAAACTCCAGTATTTTTATCACCTTGTGAGCAGTCCCTCTCGTTTTGACTGTGCTCTGCTCTGTGCATAGTGTTGCCTGCCGTCTCGATAAGGGCTCGTCCTGCGGAGTGCCCTTCTTCCTCTAATAAGCCCACTGGTGTTGTGAGCTGGTCTCTTCCCACTCGGAATCCACACTGGCCGTCGCCTTCCACTCCTGCAAAATGACACACGTTGAGGTGTTTAGTGCAGCTTTAAACCCTTGGGCCACTCCTCCTCCTCCCCAGCAATTAATCACAGGTGCTGCCTCTGGGCGCGGTACAGCCGATGCTAATTCCCCTCCTTCCTGCTTCACATACTCTGAATCAGCGTTATTGTTCACCCTTAACTTGGAGAGTCTATTCATATAAGGAAATGTGGATTCCCTCCTTTTTCCTTGTTTTCTTTTCCCCGTTGTTGGCTTTTATTTAAAAAATGCATCTGTTGAGGCCTTCTGGGAGTTGTAGTCCGTGTCGTTACTGTAGCAATCATTTCGCCTGCTGTGATGTGTGAGGTCTGCCCCTTTGTACCGTTTTGTTCTTTATCATTTCTCGATAACCTGTCCGCTGCTACAGGTTCTCTATCACGGTCACATAATTTAAAACATTTCTGTAATTTATGCAAATACTAAGCCGCACATGATGAACTGGTATAGTTCCGGCGACCAAAACAAACCTTGCATTGAGCATGGTATGGTTCATTTACTTTTTTATGACATTTTTATTCATCAAGGTTTTATAATAATCTTCATATTTACTTTTCAGAATTTTCAACAATGCCTGCCCGTTCGATTAGCGGTTGCCCTTCGAAGACCCATGCTAAATATGAAGGCACTACAATGAATGTATTCCCGAAAACTGTTGATCGAATAAGAGAATGGGTCAGACATTGCGGATATCCACTGGATGAGCTGGAAAGTAGAGTCCAACAAGTCTTTGAGGACAAGAGGGGTGATCGATACCACATCTGCAGCCGGCACTTTCCCTCGAACATGTACACCACATCTTGGGTAACAAAGAACAAACGGCGATCGACACAAAAATTGCTCGCAAACGCTATTCCCCTTCTATTCATCCACAATCCGCCACTGTTGAGTCAAGTGTCCGTTTCTAGCCTAAGGCCTTGCTGTAGTGTGTAGGTAGCCGAATGGATTCATTGATATTTTAGGTGTTGTTTCCAATTTGTAATATTTTCGACATTGATATGAGTGTATAGCTTTTTGAATAATGACATTTATCAATATATTATTTTTAGATTTCATAACCCACAAACGAAATCTATATATGGGCACAAGGAACTGTGCTATATTGCGCATTACTCAAGTATTCTGTCTCCTTACATGGCAATTTTAAATATTGGCATTTCATTATCAAACAATAATTTACCTTTACAACTTCTTGACTATCCCTTGAATCTGAAGCAAGAACATTCTACTTCCGTCACGTGCTCGCAGTTATCAACCACTTCTAGCGCGTATCAGGTAATCACACTTGGCTATTCTGCTACAGACTTGTTTTATGCATGTCAAGTAATAGTTTGTATGTATCGTGTGATTATTTTACCAATTGTTTGGTTAGTGCTTTCCAATTGATATACACCTTAGTTGTCGTCCCCTGGTGTTTGTTTGCAGTTATAATTAGTGTTATCCATACTAATGCAAGTACTGTCTTTCAGGGAGAGGCTGAAGCGTCCACCACATTGACAACAGCCCTAGATGTTCTTCAGCAGCCCGAGGTATGGATACTGACAGCTCAACTGACCGTGATCATCAGGACTGTAACACTTGTCGTTTGATTGTTCTACACCATGTTTCATATGTGGTTAGCCGTTGATATGTACCTGTACGGTCGACCCCAAGCGTGTGTTGTGTTTTCAATATTGTAATCCTTACTAATGCAAATACTATGTTTCAGGCAGTTGTTGAATAGTCAACCCACGCACTTGATGCAGAGCCTGACATTCAAGTAATTCCGGTGGCAGCGAGACCATGCAGATATGAATCGGCGCAACAGCTTTCGGAAGTGCGCATCACATTGACAACAGCCCTAGAAATTCTTCAGCAGCATGAGGTATGGATACTGACAGCTGCATCGAGTGTGATCATATAACGTGATTCCATTTGCTATACTTTCCCTATTAACGCAAGTACTGTGTTTCAGGGAGATGATGGAGCTTCCACTACAATCACAAGATGATGCAGATGTAAAGAAATCGGCGAAATAAGTCGATTAAATCTGATCATTTTTACATATTCCTTGATTCTTTTAGACAATGCAACATTTGTGGTTATCTCTTTATATGTACCTGTGCCGTCGACCCCAAGTGTGTGTTATGTTTACGATATTGAAAACCATACTAACGCAAGTACTGTGTTTCAGGGAGTTGCTGATGCCTCCTCTACAATACAATCATTCGTGGCAGTCCATGTAGAGCCAGAGGTATGGATACTGACATCTCCATCGAACTAGGTCATCAAAGCTTGAATACTTGTCGTTTGATTGTTCCACACAATGTTTAAATCGTGTTTGGCTATTGAGATGTACATGTTTGTTCGTCCTCGCATGCGTTTTACGCTAACAATATTTTGATACACAGTAATGAAAATACTATGTTTCAAGGAGTCGATGGAGCCTCATTCCGTGCTGTCTATGCGAATACAGAAAATATAGTCGTTGCAGCGCAAGAGGAAGGGGAGACATGCGGATACGTATCGGAGCAACAGCGTGCAGATGTTGAAGGTGAAGTCAAAAAAGTTGCAAAGAAAAGAAACCAAAATAAGTTTAGTTACAAACAGTTCATAACTTTAGACATTTTTTTGTTCTGGGGACTATTTTATGTTTTTTTTCCAGTCAATTGTACTATACTTTATCTTGTGTTTAAACTGAACATCCCTTTTCCAATCTGTCCTCTAGTTACCCGTGGGTCTACGAACTATACATACACAGACAGTGAAGCGAATGAGAGATGTTGCTTGCCAGACCATTTACACTATGGAGGAACTATTAATTCAGACGCGGCATGTTGAGACTCGGGATGCTCATGTCCAATGGCCAGAACATGAAATGAATATGTCAGGAGAATCCAGCAAAGTTTTATTGGACCATTGCTACAGTACGACCGCACTGCCGCAACAACATGATACTGGATGTATTGAAGATAGCTCTGAAGTAGTCGCAGATCAATTCACACAATCTACACCCGCCAAAGAATTGGCCCAAAAAGCTGTCCACATTGTTGTGTTCTCCCATCAATGTTGAGGTAGCAGATGTTGAAATGACAGAGAATGAACCAGCAGCAGCATTCACCGACGCATCAGAACTTGATAGCAGCGATATTTCTTTCAAATGTGGTGATATGTCCTCAACGTCACAGGCCGGAACAACTTTGACACAGGATGACAGTCTAATGAAAGAGGGCAAATACATAGTATTCAATAGTTGTTTGATGGATATTATAAGTATGCTGAAATGTGGGCATTACGTCAGAGGGAAAGTATGTGGGAAGTCATTGATACATGTGACTCGTCAAAAACAAAGGCAGTAACGTCACAATACATGCCGCCTGTAGATTACATCATACGTTCTCATGGTCTGCACAACCGATGCTGGGGAAACTGCCAGCAGGCAATCTACTGTGTGCAGCTGCATCACTTTTTAGTGGCTCCAGTTTTAGAAAGTTAGTGTCTTTCTTTCAGTTTGTGGGACTCCATTTCATTTAAAAAACGCAGTCCTACAAATACCAACATGATTATCTGTTTCCGGCCATTAGTGATGCTTGGAATATTGAACAATTGTCTCTAGCAAGCACATTCGAAGGCAGACAATTCAGGCTAGATGGCGATGGACAGTGCGACAGCCCTGCATTTTCTGCCAAGTACTGCACCTACCACTTTCAGTACATGGATAGTAAGAAAATTGTGAGTTTGGTGGTCGTGCAGATAACACAATGTACATCCTCAGTGGCCATGGAGAAACTAGGATTTATAAAATCAGTGGAGTATCTACAATCGAGGGGAATGCACATCGACCTCATAGCCATGGACAGACACGTTTCAATTGCCAAGACAATGAGAGAGCAGTTCCCACATATTAAACATCAATTTGACATATGGCATCTTGCTAAATCAATCAATAAGAAAATCTCGGCTGCAGGGAAAAAAAAGGTTTGGAAAGTATTTCAGAGTGGTCCCAGTTTATCAGCAACCATCTTTGGTGGAGCTCCAAAACTTGTGAAGGGTCAGTGGAAATACTACTTGAAAAATGGCGGTCACTGATGCACCACTGTACAAACGTGCACCGCTGGTCAGAAAACCTACATTTCCACCAATGTGAACATGGCCCTTTATCCCCAGTGGAGGCACGGAAGAAGAAGTGGTTGAATCCATCTTCACCGACACACAAAGCCATTGAGAAGATTGTTTTCGATAGAACTCTATCAAGAGATTTGAAGGGACTGACAGAATTCTGTCACACAGGAGGTTTGGAGGTGTTCCACAATATGTGCCTAAAGTACAGGCCAAAGCGCTTGCATTTCAGCATACAGGGCATGAGACATAGGACTCTACTTGCCGTCTTGTCCCATAACGAGAATCTCGGCCGTGAACAATCTAGGACTACGGGTAATGTAAGGATGCCGCGCTACACTAAGGCCTTTTCAAAAAGAAGTAAGCAATGGGTGATCAAACCAGTCTATGAGGAAATGGAGTTCGACTTTGTCAAAAGCCTTATTGTTGCTGTATTAGAGAAGCACAGATATGGAATTTTGAACATTTCTGTGCAGAGCACTGATCCATTGCCACCCAACATTGCCACTGTGCCATGTCCACCCAAAGGAGAGCTGGTTGTGAAGTACAAATCCCGGTTTAAATAATTGTAATACGATTGTCTTTTTGTAAATCATTTTTATTGTACAGTGTGCATACAAAGAACGCTAACCCTAGCCCCTACCTTCACCATCCTGGGTGCCGAACTACCTGGGTGTCATCTTTGAATTCTCTCTATTCACCTCATATTGCTGACCTTGTCTATATGTGTATGTATATATTTTTGTTGATGTAACTAATTTTCGCAATCTCTTATAAATGCTGGGCACTGTTAACTGAGGGGAGGCTTGCGTATTGCAAATAATAAGACAAACAAACAATAAATCTCACTTTCAACTCAACTCCTCGGGTACTTTATACTTTCCCTGACCTTCCCCAAGTCTCAATAGTTATGGTTCTTTGGGGCTTCAAAGCTCGCAGACAACGAGGACAAAATTGGGGCCTTAGAACGCGCCAAGCGAGCCGTTGCAGATGGGAGAGTAGCCAGTTTGCATTTGCACATTGAGGCGCACTACATAGATGGATTCGAAACTTCAAGTTCTCACAGATGGCTTTACTATGGGATGTTGCAAAGAAAGAATGTATGCTCATTTCTAGTGAAGGTCAGCGGCTTTGATTTTCAGCTTGCGCCCTGAAGAGGCCCACAACTCGCACTGGCAGTATAAGGTTCTATTGTTTTTTTACCTTGAGAGACAGGGACCATGCAGAAAGAACTTTATTTGAATGGGGGGGTTGGGGGTTGCAATAATGTTTGAGACGATAAGGCAGAAAATTCTTAAACTAGACCGAGTTTCATGTTAGTTCAGTATACGAAAAATCGTTGTCAAGAGCACAGTGGGATTTACGGACTGCATTACGCAGAGACACAATGGAAATTGCAAATATAATGTAAGTAACTCTTTAGACGCTTTTATACCGGAATTAAGAATTAATGAATGGATGCATGAATAAATGAATGAATTAAGAGCTTTGAAAAGGTTTGTGGGATCGTCCTTGTAGCGGGCACATGGGCATGCAGGTCCACATTCCACACGCATGTAGACAAAAAGTCGTTTCTCATTGTGTACCAACCTCGATTTATTTAGTTAGTTTTCGCATTGATTTTGGAGCCGAACATACTCCATTGCACTATCCTTGAAAGCAAATAGTTTCAGCTCGGCCGTAATAAATAAAATGAATAATATTAATAAAGATCGACTGGCGAGACTAATTATACATTTTATGTTTTCAAAATAGGTACATCCTTCCCTTTTGCCCCTGCCACCACCAGTTTCAGACACCGGCAGATGGATTTTTTAACCGCCAGCTGCAGCTTAATGTAAACAACTGCACCATTCTGATGATCTTATGGGACGATCGCCAAGGGCCCATATGCCCTTACGCGGTACTAGCAGCTAGTAGCAACATATCAACCTTTACGCTGGCCTAGTGCCTAATTGATGGAACAGCCTTGCGGTTCAACGTGCGACAAAAGTGATTCTTTGAACGAAAACCAACAGCCTGTGTACCATAAAGGAACAGCGCGTGACTCACGATAAAACTTTACGGATTTGCGGATAGAGATAAAAGAAAATAAATGACTTTCGGAGTTCATATGACAATTGCAGAATATTCTATAAACATTTAATATCAAATAAATGTACTTTATCAAATTTACCGTGTTGCTGTTTGATTTTAAAGTACAGTTTCATATTCCGAATTGTGGCGCGCTGTGTTGTGAGCTGATCTGTGTTGGTTTCCGGGTTCTGTGTGAAGTCGCCTAGAAGACGACTGGGCGCGTTTGCCTACGCAGCACAGTAACGTCACAGAGAGAGGCAGGGAATGTGAATGTTTTGATAATGTCAGGCTCAGGCGCGGGGGATATGATTTAGTGCCGCAAAAGCAGGTCAGCCAGGGCGATGGGGGAAATTATAGGATTATCACAAAATGGTGCCTGTTTTCGCGTGCGTTTAATGGACAAAAACTCGGGTAAGGTCCATAGGAACTTTTTCTAAAATCGAGCGACTTAGGCTTAAAAACACATGGCCGACCCGTAGGGGCAATAAAAAATTTTGACCGAACCATTCCTTTAATGTCTTCTTTGACCACAGTCTTCTTATTAGTCATAGCATTTCCAATCTGGGTACATCAGGCTGAGTCTTTAGTGATCGTGAAAGTGCTGGGGCAAGGATATTCTACTTTTTTAAGGATCTTAAATAGTTCCTTTGTTTCTGAGGCAGCCTCACTGATCCTTTGTTTATAGAAAAAATGTTTTGCTTCACGTATTGCTTCTTTGTGTTCTTTAGCTGCAAGGGTATACTTTGCTTTGTCGATATCTGATAGTGATATTTGCCAGTTCCGTAACAATTTGCTTTTCTTGAGTTTCAAGCTTTGTATTTTGGATGAATGCCAGCTTTTAGAGTGCAAGGTTTTACCAGGCCTGAGCTACAGGGGACCTAGAGTGTCGACTGCTTCACACATCATCTTGTTATAAACTGCTGATGGGTCCGATGCAGAGTTGTACTGAGCAAGGTTATTCAGGTAGGGAGCAAAAAGAGGAGCCAACACCTCAGGGGTAAGTTTTCGTAGATTACAACAGAGGACTTTTTCCCGTGGTTGTGAGACTTTCTTTTTAGCAGTAACCATGGACAATTCAAATTTTATGAAGTCGTGATCAGATCAGGGGCAGGGTTGAATTTCGATTTTTATTAGGTTCCATTCCATGCGCCACTACCCAGTCTAGAATTCTGCCACCCGCGTGTGTGGGTTTCAGCATGTGTTGCGAGAAATTTGCTGCTTTGGCCAGGGAGTCAGTTTGATCATCAAAGCCTAGGTTAAGATCTTCAACCAAAAACCACTTGAGTTTTGGGTTTGAGTGTGGCAGAGATTAACTCACTTAGGTTCATGGTAAAGTCTGGCATGGGGAGGGACGACGACAAAGAATGCAGAACTTGAGCATGGTATTAGCGTTCAGTGATGGCCCTGACGTGATCCCAGCATCCCCTGCATTTGTGTAGGCTTCCAGGCCACTTCTCGAGAAGGAGCCGCACCCACCTACAGCAACCGGTCCCGAAAAAACATGTGTTCCAAGTGGTTTAGCAGGAGCCATTTTAAGAGCAGTCCGCTGTGCTCTTTGAAGAGGGGCGTGGCTTCGAAGAGAGTACACGCCGGTGTTGGAACCCCATGACGGAGGAGTTCTGGTGAGCACTCACATGTGAGTAGACTCTTGTAAGCGATGACAAGTAGGGGACACATCATGGGGAAGTGTGAAAGGTGTGAGCAAGGTCGTTGATGTGATGTAGGTGAGGTCAGGGTTATTTGTTATTATAATTTGTACTAGGAGAAGGGTATTTCGTTAAGGCATTATAAGGTAAGGCAGGGAGCCCCTCCTCGGAAGTGGGCTAGGTGGTACCACAATACAGTATATTATTTAAAGGAGGAATATAGAAATAAAACTAGTGGTCTAATAGGCCTAGAATGAGTAGTGGTTTTTATTATTGGATAAAAAACAATTGTGTATGTCACGGTGTGGTGTGTTAATGGATGATTTGGTGGAGTAGTGTCTGTGTGCAAGGAAGGGGGATAGAAAAGTGTGGGTGTTTGATTTTCTTTTCCTGTACATGCAAGCAGCATTTGGCACGGCGCATTAGCGGGACTTTGCAGGGTCAGTAAGAGATAGATATCACTAGCATGGGGGTTGGAACACCAATAGAACACATGTATCGTGACAGGGTGGAGAAATATCATAAGCAGTGGATTGCAAAGACCAGAGAAGGGGGATCAGAAAAGAATCTTCGAATCCATCAAGGACGTGGAAAATATACCCAGCAAGCTCAGCAACCACTATATTTTGAAGCGCTCATGGGAATTAAATGGCTCTTCTCCAAGGAGAATAAATATTCCACCCATCACGTTGAATTCCAGAATGAACTGTCTCAAAATATCCCAACATAAATTAAAAAATCTGACGGAAACCTTCAAGAATTCTGAGTTGGAAGACAACAAAGTAAACTATGGATGGTTACTCAATCAATTTAAATTGACGATCGTCCCGAAAGTGCACCAACAGCCTATGCACAAATATACTTACGAGTCGATCGCCGCAAAAAAAAGAAATGAGAAACGCTGTGAAAAGAGCCAAACATGAACCAGTCTTCATTAACAAATCAAAAATACACATTGCAAAACAAAAATACAAAAATGATACAAGAACAAGCAGAACATACGATGGCTGTCCTCAAAAACAATAACGCCCGACGCTTGTGGGAGCTGCTAAAACCAAACTCACGCATAAAGGAGTCCATGATAGTTGATGTCTCAGAGTCTGCCTGGATTATCTACTTCACGAAATTATATAAAGAAAGAACACCACCGAAGGGATAAAGACTTACCCCAAATGAAATGAGTTGGAAAGTGTCATATGAGATCAAAGACCTTGAAACTTTGATCCTGAAACTCAATGTATCGCGGGCCACTGGCCCTGAAGGATTACCAAATGCTACAGTCAAAAAGATTCCAAAAATCTGAACCGACTTCTGTGGCGCAATCATCAATCTAATCAACGGCAGCAAGAGAATACCTGCATCATGGCAATTGGCAACAATAATCCCCATATACAAACAGGGCTCAACTAAAGATCCTATGATTTATCACCCTCTGGCCTTATTGGACACCTTGGAGAAAATATTTGCCAACCATCTAGTAACAAAGCTAAATGCTTGGTCGAAGCAGACAAACCATCAAGCAGTTTGCCAAACTGGATTCATTTGAAGAATCGGCACAGGTATCAATATGTTACTCATGAATCTGTTGAAACATGAAGCCGACAAGTCAAGAACACAAACATACGTTGCATACGTGGATTTAAGCCTTGCATTCGATAAAATCAACAGAGACCTCCTATGGGTGAAATTGGAGCTATGGGGTTGCCGATAAAGCTCCTCTACTCGGAACACCAAAATACAGGTGAGAATGTCTTCTGACGGGATTGTAACCACCAAAATAAAAACATGTCACGGGTTAAAGCAAGGATGTCCACTCGCCTCTGCAATATTTAATTTGTTTACATCCTATTATGAGGAAAACATTTATACACCCAACATAAATCCTCCAAAACTCAACACCAAAGCCGTACCATGCTTAATATATGCTGATGATATACTTCTAGCAAAAACACCTTGAGGCTTGCAAATCGCACTAAACAAAACGCTAAAATATATGGATCACAACGAGTTGTCAATAAACATAAAAACACGAAAACCATGACGTTAAACCGGAAAACACAAACAGAAACCTCCCTTATTCTACCTTCAAAAACAAAAATTGGAACATTTCGTAACGTACAAATATCTAGGAGTCTGGATTAACCAATCCATGAGTGAAATTTCTTGGGTACCCCATTTGAAATCAAAAGCCAAAGCTTTGGCCAGATAGGGCCTAATGATCCATCGAAAATTTGGCAAATGTTCACTCATGCCTGCATTAGCCTTTTATAAGCAAAAAGCAACTGCCATATTATCTTACGGAGGAGATTCCATGATCAATATGGACCAATCAATATGGATGCAACTCGAGGCCATCTTCTGGCGGAAAACTCTTCTGCAATCTGCACCTTTGCCACGAATGCGCTGCGAGCTAGGTCTGCAATCTCCACAGTCAATGGTTATGTGGAAAACCCTTGATATATATAGAAAATTGAACAACAAAGACAATATCTTGACACTAGACATACTGAGAGCTTCACATTTGACACCTCATAACACAGCGTTGACAAAATGGAGAGAAGCAATAGAGAACATATGCTCAGAAAAGGGTATCCCCCTCGACATGTTGATAGAAGGGCCCCAGCATGCCAAAAAGCTACTTGCAAGACTAGATTGGATCGAGGCCCAAAACAAGAAAGACAAATATAAGTAAAATCTAAAATGCGATGGAGAAACTAGAGCGATGAACCAATTTCCACACTACCTCAATTTATTTCCTGACCGCCAAATTCGCAATATGTTTCTAAGATTCAGGCTGAATATCCTTCCCACTCGACAAATCTTGGGAAAATGGAATCAAAACACACACAATAGTACTGACTGCAGATTCTGCAAAATCAGTAAAGAAACAGAAGCAATTTGCCATGTAATAATGGAATGCGTAGCACTTGACCAGAGAAGACTAACATTCAGCAAAAGATATGCGTCTGCGCCTCATGAATTGGAAACCGAAGAACGTTGGAGCTACATTTTAATGGGAAACAGAAAAATGGTGACTGCAATCGTCCATTTCTGGAAGGACATTACTTCTGAGAATTTCTCACTTTAATGCCGAATGGAAGCATTGCCTCATTAATGCAAACGAAAGATTTGACTGTAAACAGTTATGTATAAATGTAAGGTTTAGGATATAAACCAGATGCATTTTAATAGAAAAAAATAAATAAATAAGCAGCGGATTGCAAAGACCAGAGGAGGGGGATGCTAAACCCATGGCCAGGGCAGGACTCAGACAACAAGAGCGTCTTGGAACACAAGTCGACGTTTTTAGTAGCTAAATATAAGGGGAAGCAGCTACAGAAGAGAAAAATTCTAGCTCTCCGGTGTATGTTGGACGACGCAGAAGATTAAGGGAACCGAGTAGAGGCGCAGAGACAGAAAGATGGGAAGTGCAGCAAGGGAGAAGGCGAGGGGCGGGGCGCCAGTGGAGTGCAGGGATTATATCCCTTGACAGCATATCCAGCAGAAGGGTACACCATTCCAGTCTATGTGCCCATTGCGATAGGGACCCCTTCTGCGGTGGTATGGTTCCTTTCAGCACCGGTAACACCACAGGCCACCACTCCCTATGCCCGCATGCGCAAATCTGCCTGAAGTATCTGCATCCACGGGTTTCAGGTCAAGAGAGTTTGAAAACAGGTTACCGGGCTGTTGACAGAATTGAACAGGATATAAGAATACTCAAGAGAGGTAAGGGATTTAGGGGCACCGGAAGATGGGTTAGGACAATGGAAATCAGGAGGTTTGTTGTTTAGTCTAAATCAGGGAGCAATACAAAAGGTATGTGTTGGAAAGGAAGGAGGCAGGGGTAAGTGGACATATTTTGGATCAGATACAGTGGTGGGGCATGATGAGGAGGAGGTTGGTAGTGACTCGTTCACTGAGGACCAGGGTGAAGGTAAAAAGAGGGTGAAATGTCGGTTGAGAGTACCCCCCCGAGCTGTAGGCACGTGGGAGATGGGTAGGTTGAGGAATAGGACCGGCTGAATGGCGACAGTGAGAAAAAGAGGAAGTGGGAAGAAAGGCATGAAAAGTGGGGTAAAGTTGCAGATGCTCCCGATACATAAGGGGGCAGGGAGAACACAGTATGTGCCCTGGCTCCAGATGGATAAGAATAATTTAATTAAGGCTCACCCACAGCTCACAGCAGGGGCGAGCCAGTGTATATACGAATTTGAAAAGCAAACAGCAGGGGTGCCCTTGGCAATAGGGCATCTTAAGAGCTTGATGGTTGCTATAATTGGGCACCAGGCTGTGGACGTATGGTTTAAGGCTGGATATGCAGGTATAACCCAGGGGGACAATCAGCATGATGGAGCACCGTTTAACGGAATTAGAGCACAAGTGTGGGATGCGTTACGAAGGGCTTCCCCCAGATACCCTTGATTTGCAGTCTCTGGTGAAGTGTACAATTGGCGATGAGGATCCAGCTAAATTCATGTTGTGGAGGGCGGAGACTGGAGGACTGTGGGACCGTTAAATATCGTTCTTCTTTTTTATTGCCAAAGGAAGTGCAGAAGGCCTTAGATAGAATTGTGGGTTTTTAGGAAATACAGAGCATAATAGGTGCATCATTACAAAAGGATTAAGGAACGGGAGAGGGAAACTGCTCAGGCAGAGGTAGTGAAATCGATAGAAAAGAAATTGCCAAAGGTTGCCGTTCAGGTAGAGGGGACAGAGGGAACTCAACAAGTTATGAGCACCACTATTGCTGCACTCTGGGCTGAAGGAGGACAAGGGCTGTGAAACAGGGGACAACAGTACTTCGGTCCACAGTGGCAACAAGGAGGGCTGCAGCGAGGAAGAATGGGATTTTGAGGAGAAAGAGGAGGTGGTCTGGACTCGTGGGTGGGTTTGGAACATCCCAATGTTGGAATTGTTTGAGGTGGGGGCCATTTCACAAGGACAGCTCTGCAGTGTGGTATTATGGACTGCAGCAACAGGGCCAAGGGCCCCAAGGACTATGGTATTCGCAACTAGATCAAGGATATGAGAACCAAGGGTATTCACAGGGTCAACACCAAACATATAAACAATAGCCTCAAGCAGCTGACATACAGGTATGGCATCTGCAACAGCAGGGCGGTGCTGCTCCGGTGAGCAGGGTACCAAGTGGTGCTACCGCTCCCTTTGGAGGAGCAGCAGTGGTAGGAGGCAATCCCTTCTCATTTCCGGGAACAAACACATACCCCGATTAGCACAGCCAACAGGGAGCACTTGCATGTCCGGTCTTGTCAACGAACATCCACCCTGAAGAGAAACCTTTGGTGGGCAGAGATGGGAAATAAACAGGACTCTGGTGCAACTAAATAAAGTATCATGGAGGGAGGTCTTCCCTTATCAGGAAAGTATCTTGATGCCCAGGGAGTCTGAGGCTATTTCCAAGGTTCCATACACTGAGGAGCTAGATGTAAAGGTGGGAAGGAAGGTAGTGCGGGCGCCCTTACTGTATTCTGAAAGTTCCGCTGTTCATTTGCTAGGGGGAGACCTTCTCAGCAAATTAAACATGACTATATCATTTACAGATTTTGGTATAGTTTGCTCCACGCCTGGGATGTGCTATAAGAGCGATGTTGAGAATGAACACAATGACAAGGGAAGTGGTGGATCCCCGTGGACCCTGATATGTTCCTTTATGGTATTACGGTGCTCATGGAGGCGGTGCCCCAGATTGCCAAACAGTGTTGGTGAGTGCCCACTGATTTTATCTTTCGTCCAACAGTGTCACCTGAGGTGGTGGTGGGAGCGATGATATCGCTGATTTGCAAGGGTTGTTGGTTTCCGACAAGAGGGTTGTCATGTTAGGAATTGACAGGGATGTGTGTGAGGAAGCACAAAAAATAAAGGCCCATAAGTTACAGTGGACCTAATCAAAAAATTTGACGACTTAAAGGATGTTATTAGTTTGGCACCCATATTGGCCATCCCAGATTACACGCAGAAATGTTACTTGTATTCGCAGTCAGATGGCCAGCTTATGACAGCGGTATTGTGACCACAAAAGTGATGGGTGGAAGGTTTTGAATTAACCCGAACCACTGGCATTGCTCTGGTCAACCTTCCACACCACCATTTTTTAGCCCGGCTGCGCCATTGCAAAAGTGGTCCAGCCAGTGGTTAAGGTTCAGTCTAAACATTCCAGCCATCACCTCTTTGTTTTTTTGCTTTGTCACCCCAAGTGGGACGGGTATGCCCAGACGTGGGTCCCGTGCCTGCTGGGCCTAGAGACCCAAGCTACTCCTCACTGATGAGGCCCAACAAGGCCGAACCATGTTTGGGAATGCTTGTGGTCTTGTGCAGAAGGGATGCGACCTAGCAGTTCAGGCTGGACTGCCCCTTTTGGGGTGGGACCAAGCCTGATTTGCATATGGTTTTCTCCCCTTCTGTAATGGCTTGGCAGGCAAAGAACAATGGTCTGGAAGGTTGCCCAGAGCAACGCCAGTGGTTAAGATTCTGTCTAAACCTTCCAGCCATCACCTCTTTGTTTTTGCTATGACAGCGGTATTGACTCAGAAGAGCACTATGGTCCATAAGCCATTGGCCTGTTATAGCAGCAATTTGGATACAGTGATGGAAGGGCAGTTCACGTGCGAACAAGCTTTAGCAACTGCTGCTTTCGCAATAGAGAAAAGTTCTACAGTTGTAATGGGGAACATTCTTTGTTTGCTATTCTAGAAAGATCAAAATCTACTCTGAGTACAAAAAGATCTTCGGCATTGGAGATCATCATTTCTAAATCCCATATTCATGAGGTTAGGTGCAAAACAGTGAACCCTTCCATCTTTTTAACAGACATGCCTACTACAGAGGATTTAACGACACACGACTGTGCCACATACGAGAGGGAGGAGGATGACATTCCCAAAGCAAGGGACTGTGCATTGCCAGAGGGTGAAGTACTTTTTGTTGACTGGTCTTCCACAATTGATCAGGAGGTTGGGCAAAGACAGTGGTATGACTTGAGGAAGGAGAGTATAAGATGGTGGTCATGAAAAGGTTTCCCATGCAGCATTCTGCTCAGGCGGCGGGACTCGTAGCGCTCATCGAAGCATTAAGAGCGTCTAAAGGGTGTGCTGTCATGATATATTCAGACTCTGCGTACATCGCAGCAACAGTACACACCGGTCTATCCCGCTGAAAGAGGAGGGGATTTCGGAGGGCGGATGGATCCCCAGTGCAGTATGCAGCACTGCTATGATATGATATGGCATTTATAACGCGCCTGTACACAAGTGTTTCAAGGCGCGACGAAGCAAGGGGGGGGAACAAAGGGAGGACAGACAATGATCCTACTAGGCCAGATGTCATTCAGATCGCAAGTGCATGGGAAAGGGGGGAAAGGAAAACTACGCGGGGGGAAGGGAGAGGGGAAAGTGCAGTACATGGAAAAGTGGAATAAATAAGACACATAAAACAGCCAGCTAGTGGCAAGTGCAAGGAAGTGCAGACATAAGTGCTGGTAGGGGGACTGATGTGATGCAGAAAAAAACGGTCCCCAAGTTCAGCGGTTGCCAGGGAGGCAGTGCAGGTGGGCAATTGACTGGGCCTGGGCCGGAGATCAGAAAGGGTGGCCAGGTAACCAGTGCAAATTCAGTCAGGAATTCAGCAGGGCAGGGGAGGGGAGGAGAGAAAGCAGAAGCAAAGAGGAAGGTTTTGAGGTGTTTCTGGAACCGGAGATGGTTCTCTTTGAGTTTCAGGGAGGCAGGAAGGCTGTTCCAGAGAGAGGCCCCTGCCGAAGAGTGATCTGCCACCAACTCATTGCTTGGAGAAGCGACTGACCCTCAGGGAGTTGGAGGCAGATGAGCGAAGTCCTCAAGAAGGAAGATATTTAGGAAGAGAGAGTTGAAGGTATTGCGGCCCCAGACCCCAGAAGGCCTTGTATAGAATGGAGAGGGTTTTGAACTTAATCGTCACATGCCACTAGGAGCCAGTGCAGAGATTTCAGTCCTGGAGAGATACGATTCCTGAGCTTGAGGCCAAAGACCAGTCTTGCAGTCCTGTTCTGGATAAGTTGCAGAGGGCGGAGAGTGGAGGCAGGCAGATTTAGATAGAGGCCGTTACAGTAGTCCAGCTTATAGAGGAGCAGGGCTCTGGAGACAGTGAGCTTCTGGGGGAAGGAGAGGAAAGGAAGAATACCTCTAAGGAGGTGCAGCTGGTAGTGTGACTTCTTAGAGACGTCAGAGATGTGAGGGGAGAAGGAGAGTGCAAAGTCGAAGATGACCCCGAGGTTTTTAGCCTTGCAGGTGGGAGTGGGAGAAGGGCGAAGAGAGGCCGGCCAGAGAGCTGCAGCAAAGGAGGGAGTGGGTGTGTCGATGAGTAGAATCTCAGTCTTACTGGCATTAAGGCAGAGGTCGTTGGCGGCACACAATTCCTGGATGGCAGACAGACAGTCAGAGATGACGGAAGGAGAGGAGGAGGAGGCCAAGGGTAGCCTGAAAATGAGCTGGGTATCCTCTACATAGCACTGAAAGTTGGGACAGAGAGCGGCGATGCGGTGGGCAAGGAGTGCCACGTATTGGTTGAACAGCCAGGGAGAGAGGTTAGATCACTGGGGAACACCACAGGTAGAGAAAAAGATGTTGGAGAGGAAGGACCGAAGTTGGACCTGGGAGGGTCGGTCGGAGAGGAAAGAAATCAGGCACGCCAGAGCCTGACCAGTGATACCCAGGTTGTCATGGAGACGGTTGAGCAGGATGGCATGGTTGACAGTGTCAAAGGCAGAAGAGAGATCAAGCAAGATAAGAACGCAAGGGGTGTTGGTGAGCAGGTCTTCACGGATGTTCAGGAGAGCAGTTTCCGTGCTTCCGGCAGCTCTGAAGCCAGACTGATGGTAATGAAGGCAACCAACAGATTTAGTGTGGAGATTCAGCTGGGAGAGGGCCAGTTCATCCAGGGGCTTGCCCAGGAAGGGAGTGATGGAGATTGGTGATAGTTAGCCGGGTAGGAGGGGTCGGCAGAGACTTTCTTAAGATGAGGGTGCACAAGCGAGTGCTTCAGGGGGGGAAGGGAAGACTCCAGTGGCGAAGGAGTGATTGCAGAAATCCGCCAGGGCAGGAGCCAGGGAGTCGATGTGGAGGAAAAGGGGTGAACCTGTTTCAACAAGACTTTCAGAGATTGGACTTGTCTAGAAACCCTGTCTGGAGAGAAAAGGGGAAAGGCAGAAAAGGAGGGAGGAGGGGTGGCTGCAGAAGGGCCAGAGGAAGAGCAGGGAATAGCGGGAGGGGGATAAGAGGAGGAGAGTGAGGACAGGATGTCCTGAGTTTTTGAAATGAAGTGAGAAGCCAGTGCCGTGCAGAGGGCCTGGGAAGGGCCAGGAGAGGTAGAGACTGCGTCAGGATTGGCCAGTTCCTTGCAGATTCGAAAGAGATCAGCCAAGTTGTTAAATGCCGCACAGACGCGTGCTTGGATATGAGATCTCTTATTGGTGAGGGCGGAGAGCCGGTATTGCCTTTGCAGTAGGCAGCAGGCCAGTTTGTCAGAGGATGAACTTGAAGCCCGCCATTTCCTCTCAGCAACCCTACACTTGCGTTTTAGGGTGACGAGGTCTGAGTCATACCAGGAGTCAATTTTGGCTTTGGGCTTCAGGCAGATTCTCATGACGGGAGTGTCGGATATAGAAGAGTGGAGCGTGGAGAGGGCTGTGTCAGGGTGAGAGTCAGCCAGTGGGGAGGAGGGGGGGGGGGAAGGTGGCGGGGAAAGCCTCAACTGACACGCGCTTCATGGGTCGGATGACCGGGAAGGTGGGTGGCAGTGACGGAGGTGGCTTGGCCTGCGTGGTAGGGAGGGTGAGGTGTGAGGATAGGAGAAAGTGGTCACTCCAGGAGAGAGGAGTGGAGAGAGGGACAGAGAGGGTAAGGTCTGAAGAGATCAGAACATCGAGAGTGTGCCCTGCAGAATGAGTCGAGCAAG
Source organism: Ambystoma mexicanum (assembly GCF_040938575.1). Lineage (NCBI taxonomy): Eukaryota > Metazoa > Chordata > Amphibia > Caudata > Ambystomatidae > Ambystoma > Ambystoma mexicanum. The sequence goes on from NC_090928.1 coordinate 747,473,159, forward strand.
AGGGGAGAATGGTGAGTGAGAGAGAGTTGCAGAGGTCGCGAAAGCGTTCAGAGGGGCGACAGAGGCATCCAGGTGGATGTTGAAGTCTCCAAGAAGGAGGAGTTGAGTGGCTCAGGCCAGGAGTGAGGAGGAGAGGTCCGCCCACTCAGAGAGGAAGGAAGAAACCTGACCAGGTGGCCGATAGATAGTAGCCACAGTAAGGGAAGGGCTAGGCGAGAGAGAGAGCCTGCAGACGAGACATTCAAAAGAGGAGTAGGCCTGCGTACGAATGACCGAGGCAGGAATCCACTCAGGGACGATAAGGGCTATGCCCCCACCAGAGCGGTTGGGCCGAATTATTATGGTAGAATTACTTATGGAAGCATTATCCCAACCATCTGTTGTGGTGGTCGTCAAGTGCACCGCTAATTGTAATGGGACAGACAAAATATCGATGGGGAACGCAATCGCCTATGTGGCAGCCAACATGGTGGCATATCTTGCAAATTAAATTCCTGCTGAGTATGTTGTGACTGCCCAACCGGCAAACCGGCAAGCACCTGAAAGAGAGAAAGAGTTGTGGTCATAGAGCGGTTGTAAGCAATCCCCGACAGATCCCTTATGGAGACATTAGAGCTCTGGGAAGACTGTAAGGCCCCTGGAGCTGCTAGCAGTAGCCTTTTGAACAACTACACTACCCATCCCACAGTTTGAAGCAGCACATAACAGCAGATATACAGGCGGACTAGTTCATACCAAAAATCCAGGAAAGCATTACAGAAATGGTCATACATTGCACCACATGTCAAAGTTTCAGTATCTGGATGACACTATGGATGTTACGGGGCACTTTGCCCCACCCTACCGTTCCGTGAATTGAATATAGATTACGCTGATATGCATGAACGTTGTAATGGATCTAGGTACCTCATTGTACTGGTTTGTCCTTTCTCAAGGTGGGTGGAAGCAAGGCTGTGTGCACATCCGGATGCCAAATGTGCTGCTAGACTTTTAGTACGGGAGGTCTTCCTGCAATAGGGGTGTGTATGGAGGTTTAAGGTGAGACAACTGCAAACATTCTTTTAATGCATTATAGGCACTATATAAATAAACAATACCATACCATACTTGGCATCAAACACCGGATGTGTTTGATTTATCATCCAAAGGCTAATGGCATTGTGGAGAGAATAAACAGGCTCCTTAAAAGAAAGTTATCCAAACTGTGTACCACGTTGAAAAAAAACTGGGTGCACCGTTTGCCCCTGGCTCTCTTCAGTTTACGCATGCAGCTAAGCAAAGACCACCATTTGTCGCCTCATGAAGTGGTCACTGGCCAGCGTATGCATACTCCCGTATCCCCTGTAAGAAGGGCTTCAGACGCACATAGGGCAGCAGCAGTGCTAGTTGATGAATTCAAAGAGTATTTGACCACACAAACTAGGGCCATTAAATATGTCTGCTGACCGATTGCACCTCCCAGGATTGTGATAACAGACACCGGACTACTACAGTGACAGATCCCGAGCGTATGACCACACAATCACTTCTGCCTGGGGTCCTCCTTTAAGTCTGCAATTACTTGCGTAGATGGAATAACCCTCGGTTCCAGGGGCCATAAGAGGTGGTGTTTTGTACTGCCCTCTCTGTGAAAGTCAAGGAATTGCGCTATTGGGTCCACCACTGACATTCGTAGGGCACCTCCAGAGAGCACACTGGTACATCAGTTATCTTAAAACAAGGGGTAGCAGTATCTGTACCCAGTCTACCTCACTGGCCTGTCTAGGGGCGAAACATGTGCGGTAGCATGTTCCACTGGCAGCCCGAAGCTTACCTGCGTATCTTTCTTTTTTCGGGTGTGCTTTCTTTTTGCTCTTTCTTTCTCTCGCTCCCTTCTTTTTCTTTTTTTGTACAAAAAGTACATCTTGTACGGTCTCTCTTTCGTTGTATTGTGTGTCTGTGTTTTCATTTCAGGAAAGAAGAAGATGGGATGTGACTAATGTAAATTATTTGTTAAATAGGGACCCAAGGTGTAGATGCACGAATGAGAGGATTTGGACCTGTGTTTATTATGGGTTGACCATTATTGTAGGTCTCTGTGCGATATTGATAGTACTATTGGTATTGTATTGGGGGGGAGGGTGTTAGGGGGAGGTCCTATAAATGAGGGGAATGGGGGGGGATGGGATTGTATATTATCCAAATGGGACAATACATATAAATGTTAATGAGTGGAGTTACATATATTAGCACTAATGTGAACACTAATAACAATGGAAATTAATTTAATGAATTTAATAAGCACAATGCAACAGTGGGGGGAAATCAGCAAGTAGGAGATTGTCTACCAATGCAAAACGATATAATGTTGTTTCCAATAGTCCCAGTAAAGTTGCCAGCCCTGAAAGCATGTATAGAATAATGAAAAGGGAAATACGACGAAAGTATGACGCGTATCAAGGGCTGGGTTTGGATGTTATTGAGAATATTCATCATCCCGAGTTCACCAACTATTGGTATTCTGACATGAGTGGTGTGGGGAGAAACACTGTGAATGGAAGCTGTTGTGTGTTCACTCATTCCACATGCTTGAGAGGCTCCCAAGGTGTTAGTACCGCAATCAGTCCCAATTATAGAAGCACAATGCCTAGTTCATCTTGTGCTGTGCAGAATAAAAGGAACGTACCAGGCACATAGTGTATAACTGCAAATGGTGGGTCCAGATATTGTACAGTGCAGCAGTGGTTCAATAAACATCAAGTGGGTGGAGCTGCCATATCTGATGGTGAAAGAGCGTAAGCATGTCAATAATAACTGGCAGGAAACCACATTGCCTTGCTTGGCAGAAGGACTGGTAATATATAGAAAGGAAAGGATAGCACGAGTGGACAATTTCTGTGCACAAATCTGGACAGAGCATATCGCAAAGTTGACTTGGATTGCAACATTGGAAAAGCTGGTGTGAGTGCATAAGGAAGAAGAATATAGACTCTGTTTCCGCAGCAACGGTACAGTCTTTGTTGGCTCGAAAGAACGTTGCAATAAGAATGTTCTGGTCACAGACATGAAGAAAAGAACAGCAATGATGGATTACTACTGGGTGTGTGGCCGACAATCTCACCTGCACCTCCCACAATCATGGAGGGGCTGTTGTACGATGGCCACATTACTCGCTATTAGTAATCCCAGAAGAACACCTGAAGGGGGAGCACTGCCTGCTGAGGCACCAACTAGTCTAACCACAGTCGAAAATGCCCACAAAAGAGCTCCACATCCTGCCAGGAAAAAGGTCGTGCCAACAACCACAGAGAATGAAAAGATCGACTTACATATCCAAAGACTCTTCTACATTGCTTGCTGAAATGGCAGAACAATACAGGCTCTTCAGCTCTGCATAATTCTTTTTTGCATCTTTACTTTTGCCGGGTGTGCAGGCCTCAGCAAACGTGAAATGGTTGTAGATCGTGAGCTAGGAACTGGTCCAGCTCGTGAACGACACAGAGAATGGGTTCAACGTGATCAAGGATGAGTTGCGTGCATTGAGACTTGTGACAATGCAAAACCGCTGTGTGTTGGACATGTTAACAGCAATGGAAGGTGGGGTTTGCAAAATGTTTGGCTATTCCTGCTGCACATTCGTGCCTCCAGAGGATGCAGAGAACGCATCATTATCCCACTTCATTGCGGCTGTCCATGGCCTGGGGGCTCGCATGAAGGAGGGAGGAGTACAGGACGGCGATTGGTTTACTTTGGTGTTTTGTTTGGCCCTGTCGTCGCTCGGAGCAATCATGAAGATGTCAGTGCCCATCATTGCGCTCATCCTGATTATTTTCTGCACCTGTCAGCTGGCCCTTCAAGGTTGTGCCATGTGGCACCTAATAACACAAGAATGATGGTATCAATTAGGGATCCAAAAGCACCTTGCGAGACAACAGGGTGGCCCTAAAGATTAAATGCTCCCCATCCTGTATGGAGATGAAGTTGATCATCTATACCACACTATCATTTCTCCACCTTCTGATCTAGAAAATTACACAGAAGTTTTGGTGAACTTGACCAACTGAAGAGTACGTGCAGAGGGGTAGAGTTTGCGATCTGTGTGTAGGGCTCGAGTGCCAACAAAGATATCTCGGCCATATGTTGCAGCCAAAAGGAGGGACCGGGTGTGCAGAGGTATATCAAAGTTTGTTACTGTAGAAGTAACGAAAGGGGAATGTTGGGAAGGGGGCAGTCCCCGCTTTACTTCACTAGGTGCTTTAGAGTGAGGTGGGATGCATTCAAAGCACTATGATGGGCCAGGGGGGATGATGAGAGGACCACATCCAAGTCTAAAAGGACTCTACTATAATATAACTAAATATACTCATCTACATAGTACAGCATAAGGTGCGAGCAGCGTTGCTATATGTTTTTATTTTTACAACATTTTATTGGGTTTTACATTTCAGTACAACATACACAGCAATGCATAAAATTATTTATTTCAACACTGTAAGGGGTCTGTCATGCTATCGAGGTGCTTGATGGGTGAGGGGACTGACTGTGCTCTTGCATCCCTTGTCTGTAGTCTGTTCCATTGGTGAGTGGAGACAAGTTCTGTTCCTGAGGTGCTGTGCCTGGGGTTAAATGTCTAATAACGTGGGGAGCATTGAAGCCATCTGTGAGGGGAGGTCTCTTGGTGAGGGCTGGGAATTTAGCTGCGTAGTCCATGAATGGGTCCCATGTGTTCATGGTTCCACACAGGGAGCCCAATCTTATTAGTGTTTTTTCGGCCACAGCTATGTCCCAGCATTTAGACCACCATAAAGCTACAGAGGGGCCATTTTCGTGTTTCCATAATCGTGCCATTGCGATTTTTGCTGCCAGGAGAAGATGTGTGCATAGACGGGGGATTTGACCGGAGACTGGAAATGCACCGTCTCCTGTTTCGCCCAACAAGACGATTCCTTGGTCGAAAGGTATTGAGAGAAAGGAGATTTCTTTGATATGTTTTAATATTTCTCTCCAGTATGTCTGAGCTTTCGGGCATGTCCAGACCGTATGGAACAATGTGCCAGGGACCGGGCATCCTCGCCAGCAGGTTCCAGGGATCTTCGGGTTGGCTTTATGCAGTTGAGCTGGGGCGACATAGTACCTATAACAGAGTTTATATCCCCCTTCCCTATTCGAAATGCACTGAGAACTTTTGTGTACTCCTGCCCATATTTTCCCCCACTCTTCCACCTCGATCTCTCACCCCAGATCTTTTTCCCACTCTAGCATATATCTTTCTTTTTTCCCCGGGTCTGCCCTCTCCAGCAGACGATAGATGGTTGAGATCCTACCTCTATTGGTTGGAGTCGTTAATGAGAGCTCTAGCGCTGTTAGCTCTCTGGAGCATTTTTCTCAGGTTCCCCTGTGGGACATCCAGTGCCTGATTTGAGTATAGCGGAATCTCTCACGCTCACCCACCCCGAATTTTGTTTTACATCTCTCAAACGAGATGGTGGCCCCATCTTCTAGAAATTCGCTCGTTGTACTCAGCCCACCCTCTATCCAGGCCTGAAAACAGGATGGGGGATTCCCCGGCGAGAAGTCGGGATTATTCCAGATGGGAGTTAGGGGACCAAGAGATCCATGGAGGCCCGATTTACGGGCTGCCGTTTTCCAGCATTGAACTGTTGCTAATGTAGATAGGAGGGGACCGCTGAGTGCATGTGGCTTAATGTTTGGTAAGTGTGGTAAATTAGAGGGTGTAATCGGGGACCAAGCTTCTTCAATTTGTGTCCTTTTCGGGGGGGACTTCCTCTTGCACCCAGGAGAATGTGTGCGACAATTGGGCGGCTAATGTGTATTTGGCCAGGTCGGGTACTCCCAACCCTCCGTGTGCTTTCCCCCTCAGCATAATGCGCTTGCCAATTTGGGGTCCCCCCCTCCCAGACAAATTCTTGTATTTTCTTCTGTAGGGCTTTTAGAGCCGGGCCTGGGATATGGACTGGTAAGGCTGTGCAGTGGTACAGCCATCTGGGGATTCAATTAATTTTAATGGCAGCTATTCTCCCGAACCATGCTGTTTCCACCTTTTTAAGATCGTTTTGGAGGTCACTGATTAGTTGAGGGACGTTACTTGAGTACAGGCGTAGTGGGTCTTTTGTGATGTGTACCCCGAGGTATTCGATTGCTCCTGCCGCCCATGGGATTAGTGTTAGGGGGGCTAAAGATTATTTTTCTTGTGAGGCGATGTTAAAGGCTAAGGCCGCAGACTTGGCTAGGCTTACCTTGAATCCTGACAGGACACCAAAAGCTTTGATTTCTACCAATAGTGCTTCTAGAGACGTTGCTAAGTTTGATGCTGTAATTAAGACATCATCTGCATATAATGCAATTTTATATTCTTGACCTCCCACTGTTAGCCCTGTTATGCTATTGTTTTGCCTAATCTTAGTCGTAAAAGGTTCCATAGATAGGGCAAAAATAAGAGGAGAGTTGGCATCCTTGTCTAGTGACCCTGGATAAACGTATACTTTCTGCCCTAATGCCATTAACCCGCAGTTGTGTTTTGGGAGCTTGATAATTGGCCATTACCCATGTAATAAAATTAGGACCAAAGCCGAAATGTTCGTATTGCTAGAATGTATCCCCAGTCCACCTGATCAAAGGCTTTGTGGGCATCTAACGAGATAACAGCCATTCCAACCTTCAGTTTGTGGGAGCTTTCAATTATGTTTATTGTCCTCCTGATGTTATTGTGAGTCCCTCTTCCCGGGATGAAGCCAGTTTGATCTTGGTTGATTAGAGATGGGAGAACCGGCCCCAGTCTCCTGGATAGAACTTTGGAGAAGATTTTGACGTCATTGTTCATGAGCGAGATCGGGGGGTAAGAGTCAGATGACTCGGGTCCTTCCCAGGCTTATGAAGCAAGATTGTAAGTGACTCGGCCATAGATTCAGTGACTGATTTTGCAGATAAGATGGAATTGAACAAGGCTGCCATCTGAGGTGCTAGGATTCTGATGTATTTTTTATAGAAGTTTGCGGAGAAGCCATCTGGCCCAGGCGCCGTCGATTTGAGAGATTTCATGGCTTCGATGACTTCTTCGGCATCCATGGGGGCTTCCAGGGCTTCTAGCTGTGTTGAATTTTGGGGGGGAATAGCCTTCAAGTATTCTGGCAAGTTATTTAGAACTGTCGGGTCGTCGGACATTACAGATTTATGGTGTCTAACCAATTCCTTAATTTTCTCTGTCTCGGAGTAGTGTAGTTTCCCATTTTCTCCCCGTAGCTTAAGAATATTGTTTCGGCTATGAATCTTCTCTAGTTTCTGTGCTAAGACTTTATTCGCTTTATTTCCTTTACTGTAGTAGAATTGTCTTGTAAATGCTAATGATTTGGCTGTTCGGTCGGCGCAGTGCATTTCTAGAGCTATTTTAGTTTTTCCTCCGGGATCTTTCTGTCTTCCTGGTATGTCGCACCTTTAGTTGATTTACTTCTGATTCCAATTTGGCTGTTGCAATGGTCGATATTCTTTTCTGTTCCGCCCCTGCGTCAATCAGGGAGCCTCTGACTACAGTTTTCATTGCGTTCCAGATGATGCTGATAGGGGAATTCTCTGTGGTGTTTTCTTTGAAGTAGTTGGATATTGTGATTTCCACTTCAGATCTGATACATTCATCTAGAAGTAGGGAGCCATTCAGTTTCCAATACCTCTGTATAAGGGTCTTTTGGCCCGATATGGCTAAGTTAACTGATACTGGGGCGTGGTCCGAAATCCTGCAGGTATGAATATCAGCAGTATTTAGGCATGGGTACAGCACCCCGGATACTAGGACCAAGTCTATTCATGAGTATCCTTTATGCACATTGGAATAATGAGTATAGTCTTGTGAGGTGCCATTGAATAGTCTGCATGCGTCGGCAGTCTCAGTTTCTCTGAACAGTTTGGCTAAAGATAGGGCTTGTGTATAGTATGCATTCGTGGGGGGGAAGAGTTTTGTCCAATTGTGGGTTTGGCATGGAGTTAAAATCGCTGCTGATAAGGTGCCCAACTCGAAAAGCCAAGATTGTCGGGATTAAGTCCGTGATGAAACTGGATTGGGATGTGTTGGGCCCATAGACAGTGACAATTGTGATAGGGAGTTCCTCGAACAGGCCTTTGAGTAGGAGAAAGCGACCCTCGGGATCTCTTTTCATCGTAATCTTTGATAAAGGGACTGTCACATAGTAATATAGCAACCCCTCTTTTCTTCTTCCCTGCTGTGGCAAAAAAGGCTTTTTTATATCTGTAAAATTTTATTCGGTGTTCATCTTCTTGTAGTAGGTGGGTTCCTTGGAGTAGTACAATGTCCCCGGATAGTTGCCCCAGTCTGTGTTGCACGGACCGACGCTTTCTTGGTGAGTTAATGCCCTGGATGTTCCAGGAGAGGATACGTATCTCGCTTGTGTCAGCCATCGCCTGATGCGTTTGCGTTTGATATGCATTGCATTTTGACCCGTAACTGAAGTTGTGAGCTTGTTAGGCGTGTTGTGTAACAATGTTGGTATTGAATATGTCTTGTTGTTGCTGTTGCATGCTGTAGCGTTTTCGGAACCCTTGCCTCCCCCCTCCCCATAGAGCACTGGTAGGAGAAACGACATCATACTGCCACTGGGAAAACTGGTGGCGCCAATGCGCCTGGTGTTGACCAACTGGGCTGCCGAAATGAAGTATAAAGCTGCTTAAACAGCGCTCTTGTGTTGGTAAAGTAGATGTGCGTAATTTTACCTGGAGACTTGCCATGATATAGTTCAGGAGGAGCAATTGTCTGTGGCCAGAGAGTCTGTAGTTACTTGTGGTACTGGGATCTCCTCGTCCTGTGTTGACGTCTTTCTTAGGGGGACCTCCGAGTCTACGGCGTCTGATGGCTTTTGACCATTCACCCCCCCGGGGGATTGTTTGGGGGGTGGTGAGTTGGATCTTCGGCTTCAGAGTCCTCCTCTGTACTCATTTGCCCCATGAATTTGTTTGCCTCTTTCATTGACTGAATTTGCTTTTGGGACCCCTCCCATGTGAATCTCACTGATGTTGGGAATCCACATTGGTATGGGATCTTCCTTTCGCGTAACCATTCTGTTAGTGGACGCATGATTTTCCGTTTTTGAAGTGTAGAGTTTGACAGGTCCTGGTACAGCGATATTGTTGCTCCTTGGAAGGTGATTTGGCGCACCTGTCTTGCTTCGCGCATAATTTCCTCCTTTATTTGGAAAAAGTGTACCCTCGCTAGGACATAAGGCGGGAACTTGGATGTCCTCCTTAGGATTGTTCTATGCACCCAGTCCAGCTCAAGGGGTGCGTCATCTGGGAGGGTGATTATGAACCAGAGTAGGTCCGAGACATAGGATTTCAGGTCTGCGTCTGGGATAGAGGATGGGATACCACATATGCGAATGTTGTTCCTTCGCGAGTGATTTTCTGCGTCTTCTTGCTTTGCTTCGAGGATGGAGCATCTCGCCTCCAAGGCTGATATTCTGCCCCTGTCATGTTCAGTCTCAAATCTTTGATCGCAGACCTCAGATTCCAGTTCAGAGGTTTGGCGCTCCGCCTCCCCTATTCTTTTGTCCAGCGAATTGATTTTTTTTTTGTTACTTCCTCTGTGCTTTTTTGAATCTCTCTGGTTAATGCCGATAAAAGATCTTGCAGATCAGCCTTCGTGGCAACCTGTAGTGGATTCTGGTCAAGCACACCTGAGGAGGGCGTATTGGATTTTGCGGACTCCTCTGGTGGGTCCAACGTTCTAGCTTTATCGGTGGATGAGTTAACCATAAGAATGGCAATATCTGTTTGCTTGGCTGATTTCCCGCTTCTTGACATTGTGCTACTGGAGTGCCTGTGTAGCCGTGGTACTCGTGTGGTGGATCTGCTTCCCTTCCGAGCACTGGGGTCTCGTGATAGTTCCTAAAGCCCTTTGTCCCCACCGGGGTGACACCAATGGCAGGGTAGCGAGGGAGGGTCCCCGCTCCCGAAGTTCTGTTATTGCTAGATGTTCTGGAGGATAGGTTGCTGTTGGGCAGGCCCTGGTCGGTCGTGGGGAGGTTGGTTAGGAGGAGGCGATGCTGGTGGGGTTCTGGGCCAGACGGGATTCAGCGTCGGATGTAGATGTCTCTAGTTGCTGGGGGTTGTGGAGGGGTTGCTTGAAGACGGCGATATTATGGCCCACTAGGGGCAATGGAGAACCCTTCTCCCTCCCGACTCCTCACCTTATGCTGCGGGGACAGGAGCGGACCCCGGCGGGAGCAGAGCCCACTCACCGCTCCAATAGGCTTCCTCCTTCCAGGTTCGGGCTTAACGGGCTGGGCCCCACAGGCGCCCACCCTGCGGGCAGTCAGTTGCAAGGGAGGGTCCCGCAGCGCCCCGCAGCCTCGGTGATATTGTGGCCTGTACCAATCTGTGCACCGCCCGGTGAACCCTTCCGCGGGCTGAGTCCTTTGGGGCTGGTCTCGGCGGCCACGGGGCGAAGATCCTGCATCAGGCCTCTGGGAGGACCCCAGGTGGATGGATAAGGCTCTCCGCCGTCCGAGGCAAGGGGCCGCTGACAGGCGTGAGAGGAGAGGCACCAGACGGGACACTCACGAGCGGCTCCTATGGCGGGCGTCTCGCCAAGCTCGGGCTGGAGCACAGGACAGCAGCGAACGAAGGCGAGGAGCTCCGGGGCGATGGGTTAGAGGGACTACATAGGTCTGCGCTGCATAGTCTATACCCCGCTGCAACTCAGGTGGGCAACAGCCGATCCGATGATACCGGAAGGTATGGCATTGTCTTGTTGCTGGGCATTCGCGGCTGTAGCATATGCAGCTGTGCAGAGGAGTGTGCTGAGGGCTTTCGGCGGCCAGGGTTGTGTTTAGTTCATGTGCCCTTCACCCTTGATGTGGATGCCTCGCGTTGCAGCGTGTAATGGCCATTTTGTCTCGATCGGGTCCTGGCCAGAAAAAAGGTCAAAACCATGCTTAACCAGGCACGGCCAGTGGACTCATTCAAATGACACCCTCAGGGAGGCTTCCGACACGATCTGTTCAGTTTGTGAGTCTGAACAGGATCTCGGAGTGGAGATATTCAGTGTGGCGCATTGGGCCAGGCAGGAGCTCCTAGGAAGCCATGCCGTACGCGGCAGCTCCGAGCCACTCCCCCCGCAGCGTTGCTATTTTGCCTAGATCTTAGTAACCATAGGTAGAAGGGAAGGCCAGCGCGGTAAATGCGGCATTGCACACACCAGGCTGAAATCCCGAGACCAGTGAAATCCCCAGCCATGCCCGAGCTCCCATGAGGACAGCCCACACCCCAACCGCCACAGGGCCTAGTAATTGTTCTAACAGTGTTGCAAAGATGTTCGAGATGAACGTGCCCTACAAGACCGCAATCACAGACTGGCACCTGGTGTGCATGGTATCTCACTCTGGCCAAAGCATGACCCGGCTCATCCCCAGGCAACCACGAGTTATAGCCCATATAACTGACTAAAATTTAAGACCTCTGAATTTCATGGCACCAGGTGCCCTTTGACCACCAACCCCAAAGTAACATGCCCAGAGATGTTCAAAGAGGACGGACAGGGCACCCGTCAAGCGACAATCGCGTGATTTGTTTTGCGAGGTGCTGGGAGGGATACCTTATAGTTCAAAATGAGAGTGTAGACCTTGGAGCCGGATGGCGCAGAAGGGAGTGAGTGAAATGTGTGTGTGTGTGAAGGTTAGAGTACCCCATAACCTCCTTTGTGCCAGTCTTAAGGCCTGCCAAGTGCAAAGTATGAGTGATAAAGTAGTCCTATGGTAGGAGTATAATTTGTTTTCTTTTTTTTTTATTATTATTATTGTTTCAAACATACAGAGCAAACTCAAACTCCCCCCTTGCCCCTGTCCTCTCCCACTTCCCCAGCCTCTGGAAATTCATTGTCCACAGTTCTGTTTTCGGATCCTTTATGCCGCAAATATGTCCAAAATTCGTATTCTGTGTGGGCACCATTGCGCCATGTAATCTGAATGGAGATAATCTAGCACCCCGCCCCACTCCTTCGCAAAGGACCCGCTTACCCCCTGCAGATTACAGATACGTTTTTCCATTGCCACCATATTCCACACCTTCTGTGCCAACCAAATACCGACGGGGGTCCCTTTGTCTCCAGTTCTGGGCAATTGCTGCCCATGCAGCAATCATCAGGCACATGAAGGTCCTCCATTGTACTTTTGTTAGTTTCCTTGCAGACTGGTCTTTTATCCCACATAACCACACACTCTCTCCTACTTGGCCAACGCTAGGATACATTCCCTGTATTTGTTTCTTAACTTCGGCCCAAAACCCCTGAACTCCATGGCAGTCCCACCAAATGTGCCTCCAGTTGCTCTCCCCTTTGCCACATCTCAACATATTTTGGAAGCATGTGGGTACATTGAATTTAGTCTCTCAGGTGTATAATGCCACTGGGTTACAATTTCCACCCACATTTCTTTCATTTGGACCGAAACGGGCCAGGTTAGGAATACCCTTCCACAATTCCTCCCACTGCTGTTTTCTAATGGGTTCTCTCCAGGTTTTCCCCCATTTCTGCATATAACTCCACTTTATGTCCTCTTTCTGCACATTGATAAGCTTATACAGTGAGGAGAAAAGCTTCTTGGCACCTGAATTCGTCAGCGTGAATTTTCGAATGGGGTGAGATCCCTCGTGGCTGCTTTTTAAATAGATGGGGTTGCGAGCCAGTGCCTTAATTGCTCATATTTGTATCTGTCCGTTGCTTTGAGATTCATGAGTGATGTGCAGGCCTCAAACGTTCTAATCTCCTGGTCTTGTATCATTACCCCTATTTTTGTGTAACCCGCAGCTTCCCATTTGCTGTATGCCCCTTTTTCCATTCCCAGAGGGAATTCTGGATTCCCGAACATAGGGGTGAAGGGGGCGAGTTCTTCAGATAAGATGCCCTTCCTTACTAGCTCATCCCATGCCTCAAGTGGAGATCTCATGACTTCGCTAATTCGCAGATTGGGATGTCTATGGTGTTTCTTTGTCCATAATGTCCCCACCAATGTAGATCTAGCCACCGCCCTATCCTGTGCCGCCCATATTTTCCCCTGGTCCCCTCCCATCCAATCCTTCAAGACCCATAGATGCGCCGCTTGATAGTATTTATAAAATTGAGGAAGAGTCACCCCCCCCTCCTGCGTTGGAGCCGTTAGGACTCCTCTGGCTATCCTTGGGGGTTTCTTTCGCCATATGAAAGATGAAATTACCTTTTGTTAGAGTTTTGAAGAAGGACTTGGGGATTCTTATTGGGATAGTCTGAAAATAGTAGATCAGTTTCGGCAGAACCGCCATCTTTACCGTTACCATGCATCCCCACCATGAGATCGTTGGAGGGTTCCACCGTACTATATCCATTTTAATTTTCTCCAAAAGTTTCGGATAATTTTCTCCATATAGTCGGTTTACTCTGTCCGTGAGGGTTATACCTAAAGTATTTTATCCCTTTTTCTGCTATTTTTAGATTCAGGGAGGTCGCCTTATCCTTTATTTCACCTTTGTCCCCGGCTAGGATTAATATTTCTGACTTACTACGGTTGATTTTTTGTCCTTCAATGTGAGAAGATGATCACTGCAGCACCCACGTGACGGAAGACTGATGTATTGGGCTGGAAGCAATGGTCTGGCATCCCTTATAGGGCAGACGCATCCTGTATAGGCACACACCACCCAGCCGCGTGGAATTTTACCCAATGTATTGCGTCATGTATGACAATGTTTTTCTGTTCAGAGTTCTTTGCTTTTGCTATCATCTGCGTGTGAGATTAAAAACGTGTCATCCTTACAAGATCGACTTGGGCCTTTCTTCCCTAGCGGGTTGTATTCTCTCCGATGTGAGCGCTCGGGGACTTGCCTTCACTTTGCACCCCCACCTGCTTGCTTCCCCTCACCATTTTTAATTAGGCAAGTGACTTGCATCCTCTTCGGGCAATACACGCTTCTCCCAGTTAAACCCCCATACTCACCGGTCCCCACCCACCTTTTACTTCCTCCACCAGATTGAACACCCCCTGGATGAATGTGGACTTGTTTAAAAACAAATCCCCTTATTTACTGTATTTCTCCAGCATTGGAACTTTCATGGATTCACATGCTGCGACTATTCCCCATCGTCAGGCTGGGAAAACCCTTGCAATTTCAAAATAGTAGTTTTCCTATGGAAAAAATATTGACACCTTGAGTGTCCCATAAACGTCCTTATCGGTGCTTTGGACAGCTCCAATGGGACGTTGAGTGTATAGCTCCGCATCCGCAGCTTCCACTCAAATTTTAACCATATTCCAAACCGTTGGGATTACCTTGCGTTCTCGCCTGAGAGAATTCTTCTTTATTTGAGAAAAAATGTCTATACTTCAATATTTGCTATTTCTAGTCTTTCAACGTTGGAAAAGCAAGAGTCCGGCCCGGTTATGGAATGGTCAGGTCCGAAGAAATCCTTGTTCAGGCCGTGTGAGACCAGCAGCCGCAAGAATGCACATAAGGGAGACCGTAACTCGGAGTGGCTTTATTGTTTATACCCTAATCATTTGGCCGAAGAATGTGATATCTGCCAAGGATTCTCACAAAAAACCCTTAAGGACAGAAACGGGTGCCTAATTTGTTGGTTAAACGAGGGAGCCTACCCGGCGTCGGAGGTCAGCTCATCACGCGGTGGCAGGGCTACCACTCCCTCAGACAAGAGATCCCCATCACGCAAAAGATCAAGATCTGAGGAACCGCTGACAAAGAAACAAAGGACAGGTGACACTAAGTCATTTTCCAGTCCAGTCTCTGAGCACCAGTCTCGGGGCGCTTCCACATACGCTTGGAGGAACCAAGGGAGAAGGGCTCATACCTGCGGATTTGGACTGAAAATCTTTGTCATCGACAGAGAAGTTTCGATCGAGGCCAACTTCCTCACCCTAATCGACAAAGAGGTCTTCTTCCACTGGCAATAGACATCGCTCATCATCGGGGTCCCATAGGTCGATGTCCGGCCACGAGTCCTCAAAACATCACTTGAAATATAAATCGTCATCCAAACCATCTCCTTCACCATCGACGACGGTATCTGTGATGACGACCACGTCGACAACAGTATTGCCTCCAACAAAGTCTCAACTCCCGTCTGTGACTACATCGACGACGACTGATTCATCAACGACCATTCCGTGGACGACCATTCTGTCGAATGCTGTCCTGTCGACAACCACTCTGTCGACACCCTCCTCCTCCTCCTCCTCGACGACGAAGAAAAAATCCCCAGCGACACATACATCCTCTAGTGTAGGCTTGTCCAACCTTTTTGAATGTGGGGCCGAAGCATTAACATTTTGTCACCCAGTGGGCCGGCGAGCCAAAAGTCAACAACCTCACCCAAAGCAGTATATTAAAAAGCGATATTGTGTGACCTTTGACACAATAGCATCACAGGCAGTGATGGCCATGCAGTCCCAAAGATAGCTTTTGGTGTCATGGGCAGTGATCAAAGTTTAGTTGCTTGTGATTTCTTTCAGTTTCTATGTGTTAATATTTTTCAGAAATAGTGGGGCGACCGAGCGTAGCGAGGAAGCTACAAGGTTCTAGGGAGGGTTTGGGGGGGGTTGCCCCCCCAAGAATTCTTTTCAAATATGGGGTTGAAATGGTGCATTTTACAGCAGAAAAGGTTACCAAAAAGCCATAAGTTTACAATCAGTTCTAAAGGGGAACATAAACTCCATGTCACCAACAGCAGAAAAGAACATTTTACAAAACACATTTTAATGATCAATGTGTCCACAGTGTAAGACAGCACTGTCACTGATGTAACACATTGTCATGCTGGTTGTTCCCAAAATATGCCCCTGTAGCAACATGTTCCCATTTTAGGCCAGCATTGTCCTGTACAAAGCATGATTGATGCTGCCTGAGCATGTGCAGTGTGCCCAATACACATGGTAGTTTATCACTGTAATACACATTACTTCTGTGGTGATGAAAGAAGCATAATTCAATTCAACAGATAAAATGTGGAAAAGCGATCACCCAAAGGTGAACCTAATTGAAGAAACTCAGTGTGAGCACAATCTTAAAGTATGCAACCTAGCAGGCCTAGTGCACGCTTTACCTTTTCTTTCACCAATAAATCGGGGGGAGAGCGCGAACGCAGTCCCCCACTACCAGAAATAATGCAGTTGTGTATCCCGCATTTGGGAACATAGCAGGGGTCAGCAAATCCGATGTGCAATGGGTAAGCCTCACCCTGGGAGATCTGCCCTTGAGATCAGATTCTCCCCTGCCAGCTAAGTATGAGTTGCATGCAAGAGGGAAGGGGTTGGGTCAGTTCTGGGAAGCACCGCTAAGCGAGGGTGAGAAGGCAGGCCCTGACCCAGCCCCAACCCCCCCACCCCCACCGAAGCTCTGAGCGTCTGCAGAGCTGCCTGTCCCGCGTGTAGGGTGAAGCTCCAGCAGGCAGAGCCCAGCAGAAGAGCTGATTGTAGCGCAGTTCCTTTCTCCCATCAGGCCCTGCTCGGCCCGAGACTTGTATAAATAGCAGGATGGCTCGAGCGGGCCTGTTGCAGTCTGCCCACTGCCCTGTTGGCCCCACACGGGCCCATGGCTCTCCTCAGCAGAGCTGCTCAGCGCTGGCCCCATTGACACCATCATAATCATCCTGGACCTCGACGCTCCACCACCCCTGAATCTCAGAGTTCTGCTCAATGACAATGCTGAAGCTTTGACATCTTTGCCGTAACCATATTCCGTGTTGTGTCAGCCGAGCCTGCACAGCGCCAAAAGCAAGTATTCCCTTGTCCGGGCCCAGAGGTCCCTGAGTCTTCCTGTGCCATCCACTTGGCACGGCCTCCTGTTCCCAGCGTTTTCTACCCGCAAATCGGCACCACTTCCAAACAGAACTGCATCATTGGGGCCCATCGCTGCTGCTCTCCGACTTGACCCCAGACCAGCGCAAAGGCACCCATGCTTCTGGTCTGATGCTGAAAAGCCTGGCTCTGCTGAGATCCGAAAGACAAGAACTAAGGTATTTTGGGAACATAGTACTATTGTTTTTTGTGTTGCAACTGTATCAGCTCACACCTCTCCTGAAGGGTATAAGCTGCCCTCGGACTACGCTACCAAAAGAGTGAAAATGAGTTATACCTGTTGGGCTTGTCTGTTTCACTTTTATGATTGGGATCACTGCTGCATCGGTATTAAGCGCATTATAAATAACCTATCATATCAGATCATATCATAGATCACAGATCAAGATCATAAGCGACTTCCAGAAACCTTGGCAGGTGGTCCACTGAGGCCCATTTGCAGGTTGCAGTGTGTTATTGGGGCACTACTAGGCTAACATATTGTGCTGTACATGTGGTATCCGCCATGCTTTGATACCCCACTGGCCACATCTATAATGTCCAATGTACTTGGTATAATGCATGGACATTTTCATCAATCCGCACTGTGCTTAGAGGTAAACGTAACTGAGCTCCCGCTGATCTTCTTTGTGTTGAGACGAGGAAAAAAAAACACTGCAAAGGTTAAGTTTCTCAGCTGACAAAGGTTCATCTTCGGTGACATTCGCAATTCAAAAGAACATTTTTTGGGGCAGACAGGCTGTGTCGCCGCAACCCCTGCTAAACATATGTCCAGAGATGACAAACCTTGAAAATAACTTCGCACAATGGCCCTCTGAGGAGCGGCCCACGGTTAATCAGGGGTTCAGGAATCCACTGTGCTGCCCACGCCGAGAGGAACTCCTGCACAGCACTTGTCCACATAATCCTTCGCCGGGGCCAGCACTCTCTTCTCCTCACCTCACCACCTCCTACCTTCATCTCGGCTCACCTTTTGCCCCTTGGAGCACCATGCAAGAGAGGAACGGGCATGTCTGAGCCGGAGCCCGTTCCTCTCTTGCATGGTGGGTCCTACTTGCCTGAAATGGGATATTTAAATGCAAAGTAATTGCTATTATATTAATCCCATTGTTCATAGTTTGTGGTAGTACTGGGCAATTGTATTGACCCGCGCTCACTGAAAATGAATGGTATTCCCGAGGTAACCCTCACTATGCCGCGATACAAATTAGTCTCTCTTTCCTCCATCATCAAGTCCCAAGATCTTCTTGACTAAATTATTTATTTATGCAATGTTTGTCGGATATCCGACAAACATTGCATAAATAAATAAACCCTTCGTGGCTGAGGACTGTAACTACCGCTGTTGACCCCATGGGGTCACCGGAGGAAGTTACAGTTTTGCGCACAGGCACATTTGTCCAACATATGGCCTCGCGGGCCACATAAAATGGCTTGGTGGGCCGCGTTGTGGCCCGCGGGCCGTATGTTGGACAACCTTGCTCTAGTGGGATGGTCCATCCCGAATTGGAATCAGAGGTTCTGTCTCTCAAGGGCAGATTAAAGCAGACCACTGAACCTACGGAACAACCTCTTTTAGAATCGCCAACCATACTACCTGAGGAGCTTCTACAACTTGAAATTTCATCGGATTTTGAGGCACCTCCTTATGACGATCAGGCAGTTTTCGAGTCCAATCCGGAAGGAGGTTCACAACCACCTTTACCAGTTCAATCTGTCTTGGGCCTGCATCGGACAACTCAAACACCATTCTTACCGTCCACATCAATGAACATGGGTGTTGTCCCATCACACTATCCTCTCATAAATCCCCATTTATTACTATCTATGCAGGTACTCTCCACTCTGCAGTCTCTCCTCAGAGAGCTTGATGCTAGACTTCCTCTGCCACAGGCTCCAACAGTCCCACCGTGGGAAAGCCCACAGATTACACCACAGCAGAAGAACACTTCTGATTCTTTTCGAAACCAGGGCGCTCACCCTAGAAGGCAATCCCCGGCTAGACCACCTCCTCCCTCCCCTAGAGCATTTAGTCCTCGATGCAGGGAGTCGGAAGAAGAACTGGTTGACTCAGGCCAGGACATTACTGCACAGGAAACCCTTTCCACTGTCTTCTCTGAGGAGAGCAGATACTTGGGACTCAGACCAGGATGCACCAGGAAGTTGGGCTCAACCACCCCCCTGGGCGACATAGGAGCATACTCTTACGTCCCATCCCATTCACTCCATACTGCATGGCTGTCCCTTCCAAGGGACGGGAAACAGAACCTTTTTCACCAGAAAAAACATTGATTCCCTTTAAATTTAGAGGCACTCAGGGGTGTGGCCCTGGGAGCATGTGCTACCCTGACTCTACCCTCTAGTGCCACAACTCGTCCCTTTTTCCACGTCAACACGAACGGGCCGAATTCACCAGCGCTCCTGAGTTTGGCTTCATCCACGTAATTCCATGCGCGGATACTTCTCTGTCTTTCTTATAATTCGGGTACTAGGTCCTCCGGCGTAACGCTCCTCCGGGGTCCATGTCGACTTCCACAGGGTTCAGCAGGTGTCTATCCTGCAACAGGTTCTTCCCAACTTCAGACCCCCACGCCCTCTGCCTACGCTGCCTTGGCCCAGACCACAGTTGGCAAGCTTGTAGAGCGTGCAATGCCCTGTCATCGAAATCGCTGAAGAACTGAAGGGAGCTCTTCCAGAATTCTCCTCCAGAGGACCTCAAGAACTTCGTGAAACATCGAGCCAGGCCCAAGGTAGGGCCTCTATTTTCCATCGCACCCTTCAAGAGAGACTCCTTCCCAAGCACTAGCCCAAACCCGGCAGCACACGCACCAAGGCTGCTCCAGCTACTGGAAGAGCGATTCTTGGATCCTCCCGGTGACAGTGCTAAGGGACCGGAAGGTTCTTTGACCGGGTCTCCACCCAAGGCGCTTTGCCATTTTACTGGCATTCTGTCCGAGGGGCCACACCTAGTACCAGCAATACTGCCGAGGGGGTGCCTAAACGCAGCTCTACCGGCCCACGGGCCGAGGGTGTCAGACCTACCGGGCCTAGGCCCGAGGAGCAGGGTTGGCCTCGCAATCCACACTCAAGAGTCTTGGAGGAGGCTGGGAGAGCCGAGCAACACGACGCAGGCATGTGGCAGGCAGCTCCACAAAATGGCTGCCGTGCCAGACATCGGCACCCGTCCGACACCATTCCAGGAGTTCAGTGAAGAACAAGTGCCAGGGTGGGACTGGCTGTAACGCTCACCTGGCTCCCACGGAGGCGCTGACCTGGTCTGGATTGCTGTGACCTCTTCAAGCGTGATGCGCAGGATTCGAAACACGGACTGAACTGGACCCCCAAATCTGGCTTGTCTGGCCCGTAGAAAAATCTTTCTGTAGGTGGAGAAAGGGGATTAACTGACTGCAGAGTATTGTGATTGCTTCCCACCTCCCCTTTGCTCTTCTCTGACCACCTCCGAAATCCCCAATCAAGGCTCACCTTAATGTTTGAATGGATGAGCTCTCCATCCTGCTTCTGGTGCAGGGGCGCGTATTTGACCAGTTAATTCACTGGTTTCGGAAGGCGAAATGCCGTAAGTATGCAGTTTAAAAAGTTCCAGAGTAGAGTCTTCTCTTTGTTTGCTTTTCTTAACCTGCGATCTGTCCTTATTTTCAGGTGCAGAGTGGAAGTGATGCTTCGAGGGATATTGCCGGAGATAAACTCAGGTGAGTTTGTGATAAAATGATCCCTTTAAATGTCTTTGAATCCCTCTAGTAATGTCTTTCTTTTTTACCCTTAGGGGCTGCGGTGCGGTACCAGGCCAAGAAGTGGCGCCGTCCCGAAATGAGGAGTGGTTCCGTCAAATATGGCCAGGTAAGTCTTGTGACGGAAAATCAGGCTTTCCTCATTTGTTCCTCCTGCTCACCTTTTGTCTCTTGTTCTCCCCTGCAGGTGCAGAGATGTGGCGGAATGCCCAGAAGGTCGCGGTGGATAGTGAAGAGCCCACGAGGCAGGTGAGTGATGCGTGGCGCTGCTACAAGTAGAGTGATGCTTTTAAAGAATGTCTATCGTCAGGATCGCTGGTGTGATGATTCCGTAGACAGGTAAGAAATTAGATTAAGTTCTTGGTTTTCACCTTTTCTCTTCCCTTCCTTCCTTTCAGGTATCCCAAGATCAAGGCGGGCGTGGCTGGAGGCAAGATGCAGGAGCAGGCACGGTGAGCGTTCAGCTGCTAGATGCAGAGCAACGCGAAGCACGTGTGGCAGTCCGGGCGTGGTTTAAATAGCCTTGGAAGAAGTTCCAGGTAAGTATTCTTCCACGGTCCCCACCCAAGTAAAATAGTTCCTTTGAGAAAATAGTCCCTCCTAAGCCTCATTTGGCTTGAGGCTTCATGCAGCATGGTCTGCGTCAGGTAAGTGCACCAAACACCCTCTTTTATGAGCCTGGCGCCTATGGCGCCAGGACTGATGTCCCGACATGAGCCTGGCGGCAAAGGCGCCAGGACATAGGCCAAAGAGCCCCTATTAGGGGCCGCTGGGTTTTTACCCGAGGGCATGATGCCTGCTCCCAGGGGTGCTGGGTCTGTCCTGGTGCTCCGGGGGTAGGCATCATGACAGCACTCCCCCCCCCCCCCCCCAAAGGCCCCTCCCAAGGTCCTTCCCTTTGGAGGTTTTGGTTTGTTTGGGAAATCCCGATGGAACTTTTTTACCAGCCGAGGTGCATGTACGTGGTCGCTGGGTTCCCAAGACCTTTCCTGAGGTCCGTACCCTTTCCAATCAATTAGATAGAAAAGTTTTGATTTTGAAATTTTAGAATCCAAAATGTTCTTCACCTCGAATTCAGGCTCCCCATCTATCTGAATTGGTTCTGGTGGCTTTATTAATCTGGTTCCTGGTTGCACTGGTTTCAAAAGTGACACATGAAAAACGGGATGAATCTGCATGTTAGCTGGCAGATCGAGCCTGACTGCCACTGGATTAATGATAGCTTTGATCGAATAAGGGCCCAAATACCTTGGATTAAAAGTTCGAGGTCCCTTGAGTAATAAATGTTTGTTAGCCAACCATACTTGGTCTCCTATTTGGTATGAAGGCGCCTCCTTCCGATGCAGATTTGCATTTTTCTTGTATTTTTCTTTCGCTTGTTGCAAATGGGCAGTTGCATTCTTGAATGCTTGAGTTATAGTGGAATGCAAATGGTCTACTGCGGGCATTTCAAGGCTCAGAGGAGAGTCCAGGTCTGAAGTACGAGGATGATGTCCATATAGGGTGTAAAAGGGGCTTTGTCCAGTTCCAGAGTGCACCGAGTTATTGTATGCATATTCGGCCACCCATAACAAATCTTTCCAATTACCCTCCGATTGGTGCAACATACACCGTAGGTATTGTTCAAGGGTCTGGTTCGTTCTCTCCGTCTGACCATCGGTCTGTGGGTGATGGCTGGTTGAGAGGCTTACGTCGATTTGTGCCATTTGACAACACCTTTTCCAAAAATGTGAAATAAACTGGCTTCCCCGGTCGGAGACTAATATGGACGGGAATCCATGCAAGTGGATGATATTTTCGAGGAATTCCTTAGCAAGGACAGAAGCTGAAGGTAATCCTTTCAACGGAATAAAATGAGCCATTTTAGAAAATAGATCCACCACAACCAGAATAGTATTGTATCCATTACAAGGGGGCAGTTCCGTGATAAAATCTAGTGACCAGGTGTGCCAAGGCGCTGGTGGAATCTCTAAAGGCTGAAGAAGACCGGCGGGTTTTGTCTTTTGGCCTTTGTTTTGGGTGCAAACTCCACAGGACATCACGAAAGATTTAATATCCTTTCGCCAGGAAGGCCACCAGAATTGTCGTTTAATTTTTTCCTCAGTTTTGGCAATGCCAGGATGTCCTCCCATCAGGGTATCATGATGACGGGAAATAACCAGTTCTTGTAATTCCTTTTCTGGCAGAAATAAGCGTCCTTGGAATAAAGGTAGGCCATCGTTGACCGAAAAGTAAGACCCCCTTTTGGATCCAATCCTGCAAGGCAGTAGAGTCCAGGAGTTGTTTTACTCGTGCTTGAATGTCTTCAAAGGTTTGTAAGGAGGTTAATCCCAAAATTCTTTGTTCGGGAATGATCGGCACAGGTTCTGAATTAGTGTCTATTTCTCCCATTCCTATTCTAGATAGTGCGTCTGCTTTGCCATTCTTACAGCCGGGACGGTAAGTGATTACGAAATCAAACTCAGCAAAGAACAAAGCCCATCGGAGCTGACGTGATGATTGAGCCTTGGCAGTCTTTAAATATTGTAAATTTCGGTGATCAGTGATTACGGTGATGGTGTGCCTGGCGCCAAGAAGATAATGCCGCCAAGCCTTAAAGGCAGACTTAATGGCTAATAATTCCTTATCGGTAATTGCATAATTTACTTCAGGGGGTGAGAACTTTCTGGACCAAAATGCTACAGGATGCAGTTGGTTGGTTTCAGGGTCTCTCTGAGACAGGACAGCTCCCATGGCTAAACTGGACGCGTCAGTTTCGACTATGTATGGGAGATCGGGACGCGGGTGCTTCAAAATAGGTGCAGACGTGAATTTAGCTTTCAATTCCTGAAAGGCCTGTTCGGCTTCCTTGGTCCATTCGAAACGTTTATTTTTCCGCAAAAGTGCAGTGATGGGTTGTACTACACGTGAAAATTCCGGAATAAATCTGCGATTAAAAATTGGCAAAACCAAGCATGCTTTGGACCCCTTTTACCGAGCCAGGAGATGGCCATTTGAGAATGGCCTCCACTTTCCGTGAGTCCATTCGGACCCCATTAGGTGTCAGGATGAATCCAAGAAACTCCACCTCGGTGGTATGGAAAACACACTTTTCCAGCTTGGCAAACAGTTTGTGCTGGCGCAATTTCTCAAGGACGGCCCGGACATGCTTTCTGTGATCAGATTCCGAAGAGGAGTACACAAGAATGTCATAGATATATACGACAACACAAACATCGATAAGTTCCCGAAGGACATCGTTCATGAAGAATTGGAAGGCAGCAGGCGCGTTGCACAACCCAAAAGGCATCACCTGGTATTCGAATAAACCATATTTTGTACGGAAGGCCGTTTTCCATTAGTCGCCTTCTCTTACTCGCACCAGATGATAAGCCCCCCGGAGATCTAACTTGGTGTATACACAAGCGTCCTTCACCTGGTCAAGGAGTTCAGGGATCAAAGGCAGAGGGTAACGGTTTTTAACTGTTATCTGGTTCAATGCACGGTAGTCGATACAAGTTCTAAGGTCGCCTTCTTTTTTGGGCACGAAGAACAAAGCCGAGGATGCCAGGGACTTTGACGGGCGAATGAAACCATTGGCTAGATATTGATCTAAATATTGTCTCAAATGCCAGTTCTCAGGTTCAGTAAGGGCATAAATCCTGCTACAAGGGGGTTGTGCACTGGGCACCAGATCGATTTGGCAATCGTACGATCTGTGGGGGGGTAACGTGTTGGCCTGTTCCTTTTGGAAGACGTCCTGAAAGTCTTGGTATTCCGGAGGTAGTTGCATGGAGACAGAGGTTACAGATGCTAGACTAATCTTCAGATTTTCTGGGTAGCAGGTTTGTGCACAATCCGGGAAGGTTATTCCCTTAGCTCGCCAATCAATTCTAGGATTATGTGTCTCTAACCAAGGAATTCCAAGAATAACCTGAAACTGTGGGGCCTTGATTACGTCAAACACAACTGCCTCCCGATGGCCGTCCGGACCAATAAGAGTCACCTCAGTTGTGGAATGTGTTACCGGTCCTGAGGCAATTTCAGTTCCATCGACTGTGGTGATGACATCTTTGCTGGTTTTTGGACGCAGAGGGAGGTTAATCCTAGAGACCAATTCACGATCCACATAGTTTCCTATAGCCCCACTATCGATGTATGCCTTTATTGCATGCAACCGCTTAGGCTGTTCCGGATCTTCGAGAACCATTGGCACAATGAAATGCAAGGTCTGAGAGTTATTTTTCAAGCTCGGCAAGCGGACCCCTACGCTTGTCGGGCGGAGTCGTTTCCCGAAATAGAGTCTTCATGGTTTTTATCAGCGGCTCCTACCACCTTCTTGGGCGGTTTTGCCGGGCAATCTCGTAGAAAGTGTCTAGAGTTCCCACAATAAAGACATAATTTTAACTGCCGCCTCCTTTCACGTTCCTTTTGGGTTAAAGGTCCTCTAACCCCTCCAATTTGCATAGGCTTGGAGACATCGGCACCCTTGGGAGTGACGTGGGTCTTGACCAACACCCGGGTTTCAAACTTGGACCGATCCGCTTTTCGGTTTTGGAGCCTGTGATCCAATTGGACCACTAAGTCTATATATTCTGTGCATTCTTGGGGCGGATTTACGACTTGGGCCAAGACATCCTTAAGTTCTCCGCGTAGACCCCGATAGAATAATGTGATTCTTTTATCCTCTGGCCACCCAGTTTCCACGATTAGTCTGTTAAAGGTTGCTATGTAGGAGAGGAGGTCTTGTTTGCCCTGTCACAGGGATAGAAGTTCATCATCCAGAGCTTGTCCCTGAGAATGTCGAGCAAATAATCTCTCCATGCTTGCTTGAAATCCTTGGAAATCCCGGAGGATTGGGTCATCTTGAGTAACCAGTGGTACTGACCAATCGGCAGCACAGCCGCTAAGGTATGACAACACAAAAGCTACCTTGGTCTGGTCATTAGGGAAGGCCCCAGGTCTGCATAGGAAATGCAAACGACATTGATTCATGAATACGGCGAACCGTTTGGGGTCCCCCAGCAAAGCGTTCAGGTGGGGCCAGCGGCATATTTCCAGGTAGATTGATTTGCACAGGGTTACTTGAAGCCACAGGAACAGAATTCCCCCTGGAACCAGGTAGAGGGGTTTGCCCAGCTTGACCTTGCAATACCTGCTTAGCCAGGTCATCAGTTTGTTCCTTAGATACGATTAGTTCCCTCCTGAGGGCATTAGTCTCTTGACGAGCGGCATGTACTTCGGCCCGTAATTCCCCCAGTAATTGGGCCAACATATCAGTCTCAGAAGTTTCCATAGCGCCTGGGTGGGAATTTGTAGGAAGGCTTTGCGTTCTGTAATGCTCACCTGGCTCTAACGGAGGCGCTGGTCTGGATTGCTGTGACCTCTTCAAGCGTGATGCGCAGGATTCGGAACATCGACTGAACTGGACCCCCAAATCTGGCTTGTCTGGCCCGTAGAAAAATCTTTCTGTAGGTGGAGAAAGGGGATTAACTGACTGCAGAGTATTGTGATTGCTTCCCACCTCCCCTTTGCTCTTCTCTGACCACCTCCGAAATCCCCAATCAAGGCTCACCTTAATGCTTCTGGTGCAAGGGCGCGTATTTGACCAATTACTTCACTGGTTTCGGAAGGCGAAATTCCGTAAGTATGCAGTTCAAAAGGTTCCAGAGTAGAGTCTTCTCTTTGTTTGCTTTTCTTAACCTGCGATCTGTCCTTATTTTCAGGTGCAGAGTGGAAGTGATGCTTCGAGGGATATTGCCAGGGATAAACTCAGATGAGTTTGTGATAAAATGATCCCTTTAAATGTCTTTGAATCCCTCTAGTAATGTCTTTCTTTTTTCCCCTTAGGGGCTGGGGTGCGGTACCAGGCCAAGAAGTGGCGCCGACCCGAAATGAGGAGTGGTTCCGCCAAATATGGCCAGGTAAGTCTTGTGACGGAAAATCAGGCTTTCCTCATTTGTTCCTCCTGCTCACCTTTTGTCTCTTGTTCTCCCCTGCAGGTGCAGAGATGTGGCGGAATGCCCAGAAGGTCGCGGTGGATAGTGAAGAGCCCACGAGGCAGGTGAGTGATGCGCGGCACTGCTACAAGTAGCGCAATGCTTTTAAAGAATGTCTATCTTCAGGATCGCTGGCGTGATGATTCCGGAGACAGGTAAGAAATTAGATTCAGTTCTTGGTTTTCACCTTTTCTCTTCCCTTCCTTCCTTTCAGGTATCCCAAGATCGAGGCGGGCGTGGCTGGAGGCAAGATGCAGGAGCAGGCACGGTGAGCGTTCAGCTGCTAGATGCAGAGCAACGCGAAGCACGCGTGGCAGTCCGGGCGTGGTTTAAATAGCCTTGGAAGAAGTTCCAGGTAAGTATTCTTCCACGGTCCCCACCCAAGTAAAATAGTTCCTTTGAGAAAATAGTCCCTCCTAAGCCTCATTTGGCTTGAGGCTTCATGCAGCATGGTCTGCGTCAGGTAAGTGCACCAAACACCCTCTTTTATGAGCCTGGCGCCTATGGTGCCAGGACTGATGTCCCAACATGAGCCTGGCGCCAAAGGCGCCAGGACATAGTCCAAAGAGCCCCTATTAGGGGCCGCTGGGCTTTTACCCGAGCGCATGATGCCTGCTCCCGGGGGTGTTGGGCCTGTCCTGGTGCTCCGGGGGTAGGCGTCATGACACCGGCCTCAACGAGATACGTGGCCTACAGCCTATCCTTCATTTGCGCAGGGCAGGTTCTCACTGCGTCCTTACGGGCAGGGTATGCAGCAGCTCCAGCAGCCTCCCGCTGCCCCGTCTGTAGCCCCTACCACCTCTCCGGCCTGTGAAGAGGGGTTCTTCGAGAGGTTCCTTGGGCTCATGACGTCACCTGGGATGGGGTTTATCCTCTGACGCCATCATGGATGTGCTCCCTACGATGCTACAGGCACCACAAGCTCCTCCTCCGGTGTACTCTTTGGCTCCGACTCCCCAGCCGATTCGTCAGGTGGCCCCATACCAGCCTTAGCCTCTGGCTCCGGGCCCTGTACCCCAGCCTCCGGCTCCTGCTACTCCTCCACCTACGCAGGATCCTCCTGACCCACAGGATACGGATGAGGAGGAGGATCCTGAAACGCCATCCACAGCCAGGGCCTTCCATAAACGTCTTGCAGGACTGGCGAAGTACCTGGGCCTAACCCAACCCCAGGTTGTGCAGCCAGCAGAGAGGGTTCTGGCTGAAGTCCTCACACAACGCCTCTCTGCCAAAACGGGAATTTCACTGCAGACCGATGTAGTTTCCCTGGCCAAGAAGGGTTGGCTCAAGCCCCACTCTGTCCAGCCGGTCAATCGACGACTGGACGCCAAGTACAGGCAGATGGAGGGGGCTACACTCTTGCTATCGGCCCATCCTCAGCCACACTCCTCATTGATTGCTGCAACATCACTATAGTCCAAGCCTCAGTCATCCTCAGCCTCCTCCTCGACGACGCTGATAGGCAGGGAGGAGAAAATCTTAGAGGTGTACGGGAAGAAGCTGTATTCCAATGCGACTTTGTATCTTCATCAGGCCGATGCTATGCTGGCTGCTGCTAACCAAACGTTATGGTGGGAAATTGCAGACTTCCTCCTGGAACTCCCTACTCAGAGCCAATCACGTTTCAGGGCGGCACTGGCTGAGGCCAAGCTGGTGGCGCAGGACCTCGTGGAATCCACTGTGGCCCATATTGACGCCTCTGGCCATGCCATTTGTATCGCCACGGACATGAGAAGGACTGCCTGGTAATGAAATTCATACCGGACGTCCAGGAACTCATACTAGATCTGCCGTTCGAGGGAGGGCCTCTTACACTCCACCACGGATGAGGAGCTGGACAAAAAGAAAAACCGCTCACAAACGGCCAAGTCTTTATCCATCTTGACAAAGACCATGCACAAGTCGTACACCCAGTCACAGCAGCGCTCCAACAGGGGGCGTATGTTCGGAGGGTTCCACAGCTTCCAGGAACAGAGATCCAGGAAGCCTGACCGCTTGCCATCTCAAAACCAGCGCAAGCAACAAAACGGGGGTGGGGGGGGAGTAAGGGCTTTTTCCAGTCCCCTTCCTCCATGACAGCCTCAGAGGGAAGGAAGGCATGACACGCCCCTCCGGGTCCACGTGCCTCCAGTGGGGGCAGGCTTGCTCTCCATGCACATTTCTGGCTCCAGAATTCCGCTGACCCCTGTGACCTCTGTGGTATCCACGGGGTACCGCCTACACATCCCAGCCTCTCCTCCCACCTCGTCCCCTCCACTCCCTCAAGTTGGGACAGCAACTCTTCTGGCGGAGATCCAGTCGCTCGTAGAGAGCCAGGCGGTGGCGGAAGTCCCAGCCTCCCAGCGAGGCTTGGGCTTTTACTCCAGGATTTTTGCCATTCAAAAGAACCAGGCGGGTCTGAGAGTAGTGTTGGACCTTTCCACCCTCAACCTCTCCTTACCTCTACAAAAATTCAAGATGGTTACGCCAGCCTTTATAGTGTCCCTACACATCCCGATTTGGCAGCCCCATTGTTCTTTCCTACAGTTCAAGATCATGGGCTACCATTTCCAATACAAAGTCCTCCCTTTTGGCCTCAACTCGGCCCCAGGGTCTTTACCAGGCTCGGGAATACTGTGGCTGCCCTCTTCAGAGCGCAGGGCCTCCACATCTACCCATAACTCGACGACTGGATCGCCAGGGCTACATCTCCGCAAGTGGTTCACCACTCTTCCCATGCCCTTATGAACGCACTGTACGATCTGGGCTTCTCGCTCAATCTCAAGAAGTCGCAGCTGCAGCCCACGCAGACTGACATTCTTGGGGCTCATCTGTGACACGTGCTCTGAGAAGGTTTTTCCGTCGAAGGACAAGATCTCGGCCATCAAGAGGGCCACCACCCACTACCTCGGCATGGTGGTACCAGCATCTCCTGGGTCTCTTGGCGGCGGTCCTATTAACCGTCCCACACACGAAATTGAGGATGAAGAGGATTCAGCTGCACTTTGCAGCCTCATGGAACCAGGAGCAGGGCTCTCAATCTGAGATGATCAACGTTCCATATCTCCACCTGTACCTAACATTGTGGTCCAGGGACTGCAACCTACGGACAGGTTAGCCCTTTTGGCTGCCCACCCCGCAGGCCACCATCACCACAGACTCCTCGCTTTAGGGCTGGCGAGCCACCCTGGACAATCTCTCGGTCCACAGCACCTGGACTCGACAGGAGCAGGAATATCACATCAATTGGTTAGAGCTGAACGCCATCTGGCTAGTGCTCAGAGCATTCCTACCACTTCTCAGGGGCAAGGTAGTTCTCATACAGACAGATAACTCGACCAGCATGTAATACGTCAACAAGCAGGGAGGCACCAGATCCCCCTCCTCTGTGCAGACTGACAATCGGCATGTGGGGGTGGTCCCTGGAAAACTACATCTACCTCATGGCAGTCCACCTCCCAGGGGAATCCAACCTGGAGGTGGACGGGCTCAGCAGGTTGGGAGCGGACAATTACAAGTAGCAGCTAAACGACTTTGTTATTCAGGAGATCTTCAACAGGTGGGGTCATCCCTAGGTGGATCGCTTTTCCACCTGGCACAACAAGAAGTGCCCTCAGTTCGCCTCCTGGCAGGAACAGGGTTCTGGCTCCCTGGGCGACACATTTCAGCTTCAGTGGAATGGAATCCCGGATTACGCCTTCCCACCCACTCCGCTGATTCACAGAGTGATTTGCAAGATCAAGGAGTCTCGCCAGCTCAACTTCATTCTAATCGCTCCATGGTGGCCAACCAGGCCTTGGTTTTAGAAGCTGTTCAGCATCTTTGAGATGCCTCCAATTCACCTCCCAATGGGCCCAGCACATCTTCTAGCGCAGCAGGGGGGCATGGTCATCCACCCCGCTCCTCTGAAACTAGCCCTCATAGCGTGGTGCCTGAGCAAGTAACGCTGCAGCACCTCAGCCTCATCTGGAAATCATACAGGGTGCAGGGAGCAAGGCTACCAGGGCCCAGTATCAAATTAAATGGACCAGGTTCTGCCACTGGGCATGGACACCTGCCGTACGTACCTCACAGCCATCAGGGTTTACAGGAACGCAGAGGAGGGCATCTTCTTCTCCTCCTCCAATTCTATCGTCAAACATTTGACGGGGCTCACAAGGCTCTACCCGCCCATCACGAGGCTGCAGCCCATGTGGGAGCTTAACATAGTCTTGGACGCTCTCGCGCACAAACCGTTTGAGCCAATGGCGTCCGCGGACATCAGGCTGGTCACCATCAAGACGGCCTTACTATTCGGCCTCACCTCGGCTGATCGAGTCAGCGAAATCCAGACGCTGGTCGCCTCAGACCCATATATACTACCTTTCACAGCATTTCTGCCCAAGGTGCCATCTGCTTTCCACTTGAACAGGTAAATAGCCCTACGTTCTTTGCCGATCCGAAGGACGAATCACAGAGTGCTGCACTGCCTGGATGTCGGGCGTGCCCTGAAATTCTACTTGGACAGGACCAAGGGCTTCCGCAAATCCGATGCACAGTTTGTCACTTTGAGGCTCAAGACCAGGCTATCAGGTCTCCAACGCCTCCATATCCCGATGGATGGTCTCGGCCATCAAAGAAGCATACGAGGGCCAGCACAAGCTGCTTCCAGCCAACATGCACGCCCATGCAGTCAGGTGCAAGGCAACGGCCATCGCGTTCCAGCGCTATGTCCCATGGCAAGTCATAAGCAGGGCGGCCACTTGGGCCACTTCCTCGGCTTTCTTCAAGCATTACTGTTTGTATACCGGCTCTAGATCTGATGCGGCTTTCGGACAGGCGGTTCTCAGGAACCTATTTGCTTAAGGAGGTTTCCTCTCCACCCTGGGGCTACATTCAGTTGTAATCGCCCATGCAGTATGGAGGAAAGGGGACGGGACATGAGGGTAATTATAAGTTACTCACCGTAGTGACTAATGTACTCTTAGTCCTAGTCCCCTTTCCTCCATACGTCCCACCATTCCCCCCTCCAATAATACGTGTCATTAGGCAATGTTAATCTATTGTTGACGGATCAATGGGGACTGAGGTGTGGTGCCGAAGGTCGAAGTCAGGGCAGCGCATGCTCCCAGGGCTGCACCCCTGCGTCCTTCTAAATTTAAAGGGGGAGAAGGTTTTTTCTGGTGAAAAATATTCCGTCTCCCGTCCCTTGGAACGCTCATGCAGTATGGTGGAAAGGGGCATAAGGACTTAGTCACTACGGTGAGCAACTTATAATTTCCATTCCATGATGGCTAAAGCTTGCCAGGAATTTGGCCTCCTACCAGAAGAAGAAAAAAAGGAAAAAAGGATTGCTTCTTATTTGAGTATCCCAACGTTTGGCTTTTCTAGAGTCTGGTCTGGGCGGCGACCCTTGAATGCCTGTTTCAACTTGCGACATATTTAATTTTGTTTGTGCATGAGTAATGTCGCATCTCACTGAAGTCTGATGGAGAAAGGCCAAAGATTGCCCGTCCAATAGGAAAACATAAAGAAGACTACTCCAAGAGTTGTGCGCCAATATTTTGATTGATGGATATTTGCAATTAATTGGTATTTTCTTATCATATATTACCCCTACTGATGACAATTGTTTTGGCTTAACTGAGCCTTTTTCAAATCAGGGCTGAGTCTTTCACACATACAGTTGTAATCACAATAAAAAATTATTATTAATGAAAGCATTGATCATATTGTTTAGCACATGTATCATGCATCAAAACATTCAACAAATAAAAATGATTGGTATAACGTACACCATGTGATGAATATGCATGTTACACAAAAATGGTGTTCATTTGACAGAGATTGCGGATTGGTAATGGGTAGGATAAATGGGAATTGAGAGAAAAGGGAGAGTAAAAAAAGGAGAGATCCGTCAAAATGCAGATAGTTGATTTCCAAATTGGCATAATTTAGATTGTCAGTGTATTTAACACATCATTTATATCAGTATTGTCCATGTAGTAGCAAATCACAGGTTGCTTACCATATTTGTTCACATGTCGGTGTACAATCTTCCAATAGTTCTTCATGGATTTGATCCCATTGACCACTGTAAACAATATATAGTTGAGCTTCAGTTAAGTAATTAAATTGAACGTCTCCGAATCTGTATGATTTTAGAAAAAATATAATATATATACTTATTATCCATCCCTCCATATATTGTGTCCTGAAAAAACCTGAATAACTTAAAATTGTCCCGTACAAATGACTAAGAAAACGTTACTTGGTTAATAAAGTGCAAAGCGCTAAGAATGCCAAGCACATGTACACATGCCACCGTGTTCTAAACCGCTCGGAATACAAAAGCCATGTTGCCCAAAAATTACTTGGCAACAGGATGCAGATATTATAATGTTTAATGCTGGAGTACAGCAGGGTTACGACGAGCGCTTACCGTAAAGACCTTAACAATCACATGAGTCGGCTCCTATCTTCCTTGCGAGCCGACGCCATGATAGGACCTGTGTTTATGCGTTACCATGGTGACACCGGACGGCTGGGCAGGTGTTTTCAAAGCAACGCACCATCCTAACACCCACCGCCTTAGATTGGACATCTTGGCGTGGTGAAATGTTCTTGCCGATTCTTAGACATATGCTCTTTTAAAGTATTTCCAGCCTCGGATCATGTTGAGGAAAGTAAGATACTATCTTTTGTCAATTAGGGTTAAAAGAAATATATATAATACTAAGCGCGTTGAAAACGGAAACGGTGTGCGTGTTCCGCCCCAAAGAAAAACAGTGAATAGTAGTTAATATAAATAAATTCTGACTGTGGCTACTTACCCCAGTCTGTATCCAAATGCGAACAGTTATTAATGTAACAAATATGCTGCACCTCTTTAGAGGAGACATGCTCTGCTGAGAAGATCTCAACCTTTTAGTTTCTGTTTCCTTACTTGTGTGCTTGGAAGTTCAAGAATATTTAGAATATTTTGAGGTGCATGTCCAATACATAACAAAGATGGGTATTGTAAATTGCACAATGCTATTGTAGAGAGAATGCGATTAAATAGCTTTGAAACTCATGTCCACACATTGCTAGATATTATGATTCAGGTGCAACAGATTATGCAACTGCATACTGATTAGCAGGTGCAGTCTTGGAAATTAACAAATGGGTAGCCATTTGGTGGCTTCGAAGCACATGTCCACACATTACCAGGTTGGGTTTTATAAGACAAATAACTACTTGATTCAATAATTACAGGAAAGGATGCCATTTCATTATCAGAATTTAAGCCCTTCACAGTTGTGTTCAAATAACAGATGATTCGAGCCTCAGCTTGTCTAAGAAATTTAACTCTTATCACCTCCTCTTCTACCACGGACTACCTGTTGTAGTCCTATGAACCTGATATGGGATTTGTCCTCCGTTTCATGTAATTATTGCCAGTGGGATGCCAATGCAAAAATAGGGTCTTGGCTACCAATTTTAGCCAAATGTTCTCTGACCCGAATTCTCAATTCTCTTTGTTCTGCCTATGTAGACCTTATGACACTTATAGATTATACCATAAACTACAAATTTAGTTCTGCAGTTAATGCCTTGTCTGATCCTGATGATTTTGCCATTGATATGATTCTGCCTTTTCTAAAACCAGTGTCTTCGGCTTGCAGCCATGTTTGAACGTGCATATCTTTAACACTTGGTAATAGTGACGGATTCACAATGGTCTTTGATTTTTCAGCTTGCTGAAATATCATAGCTTGTTTATCCCCCACGTAACTTTTAATATGTTCATCCAATTTTAGTAAGTACCAGTGTTTTCTTACTGAACTTTGTAATAAACCATACTACCACAGGTTTTCAAGATTCCTGTTTTTTCTTAAGTTGAAGGGTTAGATCTTGATTCAACTTTCATGTTTTCTTGTATGCTCTTTTAACACTATTGACTATATCCCCCCTGGTGAAAACGTCTTTCTAACAGTGCACATTCATTTTCAAATTTGTCTTGCTTTTGGCAGTTCCGTCCTGCCATGGTGTATTCACCCAATTGGATCTTGTTGATTGTAGCATTATGGTGACAGCTACAAGCATGCAGGATCCAGTTTACCTCCGTCTCCTTCCTGCAAGTTTCTAAGTTCTGTCCATCCACGTGGATCGTTAAATCCACAGGCGCATTAGATGCGCCTGTGAATTCAATGCCAAACTCATTCATGTTGAGTCGATTTGTGAATTGCTGAAATTTCTTGTTCGTTCCTTCCCAGATGAGAAGGACATCATCAATATATCGTGCCCATAGTTTTTTGTGTTTCAATTTCTGGGTCTTTGTACACCATCTGGTCCTCCAGAAATGCCCATAAAAAAATTGCCCAGGGCCTGGACGTACCTTCTGCCCATGGCCACACCTTTCATTTGTTGGTAAGTGCAATTATTAAAGGTAAATATGTTATAATCCAATGTTAGCTGCAGCATTTTCTTAATCATTTCGATCTGTTGATAATAAGAAGCGGAATCCTTCCTGAATGTATAGTCAATAGTGGCGATTGCCCATTTGGGTTGAATTGAAGTGTACAGGACCTTCACGACGAGGGTACCCAGGATGAAAGTTTCTTGCCATGTTACTGTCTTTGTTAATCACACTCTTATCTTTCAGAAAGGATGTTAGTAGACTTGTCCTTGGTTTGATAATACTATCCAAGTACTCTGACATATTTTCCATCACCCATCCAATCCCACTTAGGATTGGACGCCCTTCTGGGACTCTGTCAAAGGCTTTATGTATCTTCGGCAGAAAATAAATTGTTGGTATTACAGGTTCCTTCATCATCAAGTACACTCGTTCTTTATCTGTGATGAGTCCCATTGTGTGCCAGCTAATAATGTATTGTTCAATTTGCTTGAGAATGTCTTGTTTGGGATTGTCAATAAGTGTTTGATAACATCCTGGAGTGGTCAAATGATTAAATGGCATTTGTAGATAATCTTTCCTGTCCATAACAATATTCCCCCCTTTTGTCCACCTCCTTGATCCCTATTGTGTCAGCAGCTAGTGCTTTCATGGCTCGTCTTTCACCACATGATAAATTATCCACTCCACCTCTTAATCTTTTTCCATGCTTTGCATCCTTTTCCAAAATAGCATATCATTCTTCTGATGCTGCCTTATAAAATGTGTCTATAAGATTGTCCACTGGCAGTTGTGGTACAAACTTAATTTGGTTCTGAGTTCCTTGGAAGTAAGCATATCTGATCTAATTTTTAATTCCTGTAACAAATCAAAAATCTCTGATTTCAAAGTCATCTGTTTCTGCCAGGGAACGTAGTACATAGATGTCTTCAATTTCCTGTATTCTTAATAATTGGCACTGATGTTGCTCTAATATAGTCTCTCGGTGCTTTTGTGGCAAAATATGTCTTAGTTTTAGTTTCCGTATGAATTTGTAAAGATCGATATGTACATCAATATGATTGAATTTATGGCATGATCTCTGCTTCCAAAAGATCAGGACTTGCCCGACTCCCTTGGAAGCAGACCCATAACCCCGGTTCCGAGTGCCAGCCAGTCCCAATTGGGACCTTTTGGACCCTGTCCTGGCGCCAGTGGCACCAGGCTCATAAAGATGCCCAGTCCCAGTGCTGGAAGCGCCGGGCTCATAATGCTTGGGTGGACTTACCTGCAGCAGACCATGCTGCTTACTTACCTGCCAGTTGAACCCCTGATCCTCTTCTGTTTGGGACTACTTTTCCTGTTGGGTGGGGCAGGAGCCACTCCCTAGGTTCAGAACACTGGAACTCTTCTGGAAAGCAGGAACTCTTTTCTTACCTAGGCGTGGCTGTGGAAGGAGACACCTTAGCACTACAGGAGGCTATTTAAACCACACCCGATGGATGAATCTTGCTTTGCGTTATTCTGCATTCTCTGCAGCAGAAAGCTCATTGTGTCTTCTGCTTCTGATCCTGGGCCTAAGGAAACAAAGGCTTACCATCCTGGAATCCAGTCTTCAGCAGCACCTGTAAAGACAAAGAAAGAACAGGTTAGCACTACGGTCTTCAGTGGCAGCGCATCTCTTACCTGGTCCATCGGCTGTCACCAACGCCTCGCGCTGCATTCCGGCATCTGAAAGACAAAGGCTTACCTACTCTTCGCATGTTCCGGAGGTCTTCGCACTGCATTCCGGCATCTGAAAGACAAAAGCTTACCAGCTCTTCGCACGCTCCGGAGGCCTTCGGCGCTGCATCCCGCATCTGAAAGACAAAAGAAGGTGCGTTTAAAGACATTGGGCAACTTTATTACTCACGTGCCATTACTCCTTCCCACGCCGAATCCAGTGGGTATTCCAGCACCCTTCAGCTTCTCTAAAGCTCCGAACTTGTACCTGCAAGATAAAAGGGACAGTTAGTGCGCATCGTGAAGCAGGCTACAAGCGCTTACTTACGTGCTTCCAGGCGCTTCTATTCCTCACGCGGGTTCGATCCTCAACTCTCATCAGCCCGCCATAGCCGGAACTCTGCAAAACAAGAGATATCATTACAAAAGACTTTTAAGACATTTGAAGTGCCCAGAACTTACCGTTCGTGTAGTTAACGACGGACAGTAGTCCTCTGAGGTCAAGAGGCCTGCACCCTTATCCAGTGAAGGAACTGGTTACGGCACCCTGCCCCGAGGCAGATGGAGAGCTCGGCGTTCACTTACCTAAGGTGAGGGCGTTAACCTTTGGGGTTCTACAGGAGAAGAGAAAGGGAAGAGGAGAGAGGCACCCAATAACCCCAGTTCATTAATCCCATATTTTCTATCTGCAGACATCTTACTCTTCGAGTCAGACATACAGTGCACAGAGGTCCAGCCCAAAGAGCCAACCGTGTGTTACACATCACCTTTGAAGATACGGCATTCACCCAGTCAAGACCGGCGCCTCTGCGGGAATCAGGTGAGCGTTACAGAACGCAAAGCCTACCGCAAAACTCCCACCCAGGCGCTATGGAAACCTCGGATACCAACCAACTAGCCCAGTTACTTGGGGAACTAAGAGCAGAAGTGCATGCAGCCCGTCAGGAAACGAATGCTCTAAGAAGGGAACTGATTATTTCCAAGGAGCGAACAGACGATCTCGCTAGACAATTGCTACAGTCACAAGACGGACAAACTCCGTTACCCGCATCAGGGGCAAATCTTCCTTCAACATCCTCTACGAACCCAGTGTAGATCAACCTACCTGGGAATGTACCTCTGGCTCCGCCCGAACGATTTTCTGGTGACCCAAAGAGGTTTACAGTATTCATTAATCAGTGCCGGTTGCACTTCTTATGCCGGCCAGCAGCCTTTCCAACTGATCAAGCTAAGGTAGCTTTCGTGCTTTCGTACCTTAGTGGCAATGCGGCAGACTGGTCGATCCCTCTAGTTAATCAAGATGATCCGGTTCTCCATGATTTTAAAGCTTTTCAGCTCAGTATGGAAAAACTGTTTGCAAGACATTCACAGGGGCAGGCCTTGGACAATGAGCTCCTTTCATTGCGACAGGGTAATCAAGACCTTTTGGCTTATATTGCGTCTTTCAACAGACTGATAGTGGAAACTCGATGGCCTGAGGACAAAAGGATTACGCTGTTTTATAGAGGTCTACGTGGAGAGCTCAAAGATGTTAGCCCAAGTAGTGAATCCCCCGCAAGACTGTTCGGACTATATTGACTTAGTCGTTCAAATTGACCACAGACTGCAGAACAGGAAGGCCGATCGTTCCAAGTTTGATGCTCGAGTATTTTCCAAACCACCAACTCCTACCAAAGGAGTAGACTCCGGGAACCCATGCAAATAGGGGGCCTGAAAGGACCACTAACACAAAAGGAGCGGGAAAGGAGAAAACAGCTGCAATTATGCCTCTATTGCGGAAACTCGGGGCACTTTCTTCGAGACTGTCCGGTGAAACCAGCCAGGAAGGCAGTAGGAGCTGCAGTTACCAGGGTCACAAACTCTGAGCAGGGAAACGACCTCGCCCGACAAGAATAGAGGTCCTCTTGCCGAGCGTTAAAACCAGTTCCGTGACCTCGCATTTCGTGATACCTATGGTCCTCATTAGCCCTGAACATCCGGATCGATTACATGCGATTGAAGCCTACGTCGACAGCGGTGCCATTGACAATTATGTGGATCATGAAATGGTTTTGAGGATGAA
This sequence comes from Ambystoma mexicanum, assembly GCF_040938575.1. Lineage (NCBI taxonomy): Eukaryota > Metazoa > Chordata > Amphibia > Caudata > Ambystomatidae > Ambystoma > Ambystoma mexicanum. The sequence continues at coordinate 747,511,849 of NC_090928.1, forward strand.
TCTGACTCTTTGTCCAAAGGCTGTAAAGGACATCATTACTACGGTGGATGGTACGGAGATAGCCTCCGGACCAGTAACGCATACCACCCAAGAAGTGACGCTAGTAAGTCAAGATGGACACCATGAGAAGATCGTGTTCGATGTGATCAAGGCCCCTCAGTTCCAGATTATTCTAGGAATTCCTTGGTTAGAGAAGCACAATCCTCAGATCGATTGGCGAGCAAGAACGGTTCAGTTTCCAGAATGTGTCTCTACTTGTCACCCTCGACCTGGTGTTGCACTGGCAGAAATTTCCTCGGAGGCTCCCCAGTTACCTCCTGAATACCTAGAATTCCAAGATGTTTTCCGGAAGGATCAGGCTAACTCTCTACCTCCTCATAGGTCTTATGACTGCCAGATAGACCTGATACCTGGATCTACTCCTCCTTGTAGTAGAATTTATGCCCTCACCGAGCCTGAGAATCTTCACCTCCGACAATACCTTGATCAATACCTAGAGAATGGGTTTATTTGTCCTTCCAAGTCCCCTGCTTCCTCAGCTTTGTTCTTCGTTCCAAAAAAAGAAGGGGACCTTAGAACTTGTATAGATTATCGCGCCCTGAACCAGATCACCGTTAAGAATAGATATCCGTTACCTTTGATCCCTGAACTCCTGGACCAAGTCAGAAAAGCATGCATATATACAAAGCTGGATCTTAGAGGAGCCTACCACTTGGTACGAGTAAAAGAGGGCGATGAATGGAAGACGGCCTTCCGCACCAAGTATGGGCTATTTGAATATCAGGTCATGCCCTTCGGACTTTGCAATGCCCCGGCCGCCTTTCAATATTTTATGAACGATGTCCTCAGAGAGCTCATAGATGTGTGTGTTGTTGTTTACATTGACGACATCCTCGTTTATTCTTCATCGGAAACTGAACATCAGAAACACGTGAAAATGGTCCTCGAGAGATTGCGTCAACACAAACTTTTCGCTAAGTTGGAAAAATGTGTTTTCAACGTGACTGAAGTTGAATTCTTGGGATTCATATTATCACCTAGCGGAGTGCGTATGGATTCAAAGAAGGTCGATGCAATTCTCAAATGGCCATCGCCATCCTCCGTAAAAGGTGTTCAAAGCATGTTAGGCTTCGCTAACTTTTACCGCAGGTTTATCCCCGAATTCTCTCGAATAGTCCAGCCCATCACCGCCTTGTTAAAGAAAAACAAACGTTTTGAATGGCCTACCGAGGCGGAACAAGCTTTCCAGAATTTGAAGACTAGATTTATCTCTGCACCGATCTTAAAACATCCTCGCCCAGAACTCCCCTACATCGTTGAAACTGATGCTTCGAGCCTTGCCATGGGGGCAGTTCTATCACAAAAGGACCCAGTAACCAATCAGTTGCATCCCGTGGCATTTTGGTCCTGCAAATTCTCGCCTCCTGAAATCAATTACACTATTACTGATAAGGAACTTCTAGCTATCAAGTCCGCCTTTAAGGCTTGGCGGCATTATCTTCTGGGGGCCCGACACACCGTTACTGTGATTACAGATCACCGAAACCTGCAATATTTGAAAACCCCAAAAGCACAATCCTCTAGGCAACTCCGTTGGGCACTATTCTTTGCCGAGTTTGACTTCATAATTATCTATTGACCTGGTACAAAAAACGGTAAAGCTGATGCCCTTTCTCGGATGGGAGTGGAAGAACATTTGATCAATCCTAAACCTGTACCTATCATTCCCGAACAAAGAATTCTAGGTGTAATCGCCACACAATCCATAGAGGAAGTTAAGGATAAAGCCAGGCTACTGGTAACTCCAGCAGACATACAGAATTGGCATCTGCAGGGAAAGGACTTTACGGTGAAGGACAACCTATTATATTTCCAAGAACGGTTATACCTGCCCAGCACAGATTTACAGAAAAAGGTAATCTCTTGTTATCACGATTCTTTAATGGAAGGACATCCCGGTATGACCAAGACCTCGGAAAAGATCAAGCGCTACTTCTGGTGGCCGTCTTGGAAAAAAGATATCAGAGACTTTATAATGTCCTGTGGAGTATGCGCCCAAAACAAGAGTCAAAAGGAAAACCCAGCCGGCCTCTTACACCCTATTGACATCCCGCCTCGCCCTTGGCATACGCTTTCTATGGATTTCATCACCGATCTACCTCCATGCTCCGGATACAATACGATCCTAGTAATCGTGGACCTATTCTCCAAGATGGCGCATTTCATTCCACTCAAAGGCTTACCAACAGCAGCAACTCTGGCCCGAGAATTTCTCGAAAACATCGTCCGACTGCACGGTTTTCCTTCAGTTCTAATTTCGGATCGAGGTAGTCAATTTATTTCTCATTTTTGGCGAAGTTGCTGTCGGTCGGCTCAAATTGATGTGAGACTTTCGACCAGCCACCACCCTCAAACCGACGGACAAACCGAGAGGACCAATCAAACTCTGGAACAGTATTTGCGCTGCATGCTACAACAAACTGAAAAAACTTGGAAAGATATCCTTTGGATAGCCGAATATGCCTACAATAACTCTGTCCACTCGGGAACTGGGAAGACCCCGTTTTTTCTTTTATACGGTAGTCACCCTCGAACCTCGGAGTTGGATCCACTCCAAGATCTTGGAACACCAGCAGTAGACCACCTGCATTCTACAATCACCCAAGCCTTTAAGGAAGCCGTTTCTCACCTTCAAAGGGCTAAATAACAATACAAGAAAGGAGCAGACCAACATCGGAAGGAAGCCCCCCAATATCAAGTAGGAGATCAAGTCTGGTTATCCACCAAATATCTACCTCTAAAAGGACCACGCACATTCAACCCAAGATACCTTGGTCCCTATTCCATCACTACCATAGTAAATCCAGTAGCGGTCAAGTTGGACTTGCCCCCTCACATGAAGATGCATCCGGTCTTCCACGTCTCTCTATTAAAACCTGTGCAACCTCAAACCCGACTAACTACATCTCCAAAACCTATTCTAGTTGATGGAGAACTCGAGTTTGAAGTCAAAAGCATCCTGGATTCCAAGATCTCCAAATCTAAACTATTTTACCTGATTGACTGGAAAGGCTACGGTCCCCAAGAAAGATCCTGGGAACCTGCAGAATATGTCCACGCGCCTCGTCTAATCAAAAGATTTCATCGAACATTTCCTAACAAGCCCAAACCCCCGGAGAAGCCCGGTTTGGGAGGGGCCTTGAGGGGGGTGCTGTCATGATCTCTGCTTCCAAAAGATCAGGACTTGCCGACTCCTTTGGAAGCAGACCCATAACCCCGGTTCCGAGTGCCAGCCAGTCCCAATTGGGACCTTTTGGACCCTGTCCTGGCGCCAGTGGCACCAGGCTCATAAAGATGCCCAGTCCCAGCGCTGGAAGCGCCGGGCTCATAATGCTTGGGTGGACTTACCTGCAGCAGACCATGCTGCTTACTTACCTGCCAGTTGAACCCCTGATCCTCTTCTGTTTGGGACTACTTTTCCTGTTGGGTGGGGCAGGAGCCACTCCCTAGGTTCAGAACACTGGAACTCTTCTGGAAAGCAGGAACTCTTTTCTTACCTAGGCGTGGCTGTGGAAGGAGACACCTAAGCACTACAGGAGGCTATTTAAACCACACCCGATGGATGAATCTTGCTTTGCGTTATTCTGCATTCTCTGCAGCAGAAAGCTCATCGTGTCTTCTGCTTCTGATCCTGGGCCTAAGGAAACAAAGGCTTACCATCCTGGAATCCAGTCTTCAGCAGCACCTGTAAAGACAAAGAAAGAACAGGTTAGCACTACGGTCTTCAGTGGCAGCGCATCTCTTACCTGGTCCATCGGCTGTCACCAACGCCTCGCGCTGCATTCCGGCATCTGAAAGACAAAAGCTTACCAGCTCTTCGCACGCTCCGGAGGCCTTCGGCGCTGCATCCCGCATCTGAAAGACAAAAGAAGGTGCGTTTAAAGACATTGGGCAACTTTATTACTCACGTGCCATTACTCCTTCCCACCCCAAATCCAGTGGGTATTCCAGCACCCTTCAGCTTCTCTAAAGCTCCGAACTTGTACCTGCAAGGTAAAAGGGACAGTTAGTGCGCATCGTGAAGCAGGCTACAAGCGCTTACCTACGTGCTTCCAGGCGCTTCTATCCCTCACGCGGGTTCGATCCTCAACTCTCATCAGCCCGCCATCCGCCATCGCCGGAACTCTGCAAAACAAGAGATATCATTACAAAAGACTTTTAAGACATTTGAAGCGCCCAGAACTTACCGTTCGTGCAGTTAACGACGGACAGCAGTCCTCTGAGGTCAAGAGGCCTGCACCCTTAACCAGTGAAGGAACTGGTTACGGCACCCTGCCCCGAGGCAGATGGAGAGCTTGGCGTTCACTTACCTAAGGTGAGGGCGTTAACCTTTGGGGTTCTACAGGAGAAGAGAAAGGGAAGAGGAGAGAGGCACCCAATAACCCCAGTTCATTAATCCCATATTTTCTATCTGCAGACATCTTACTCTTCGAGTCAGACATACAGTGCACAGAGGTCCAGCCCAAAGAGCCAACCGTGTGTTACACATCACCTTTGAAGATACGGCATTCACCCAGTCAAGACCGGCGCCTCTGCGGGAATCAGGTGAGCGTTACAATTTAGTCGAGGGTGCAAATGAGTCCCCTATTTAACAATGCTCTTTCCTCCTAGGAGATTGCTCGACTTGAAAGATAGAGTACTAGATCAATTATTGTTTGGTCCTGTTGACCTCTTTCGTGTTCGCCCTTGTATATCTTTTGTTGAAGTTTGCAAGTGCATCTGGGTTCCCGCAGTCTTCTACCCCCCCCTTCCTCTCCTCCTGGTATGGCTTTGGTAGTGCTTGCAAGAATAAGGTCTTTACGGTAAGCGCTCATGTAACTCGTAAATCTGCTGTATTCAAGCATTAAACGTTATAATATCTGCATCCTGGTGCCAAGTAATATTGGGCAACAGATCTTTTGTGTTCCGGTGGTTTAGAACTCAATGGCACGCGCCTACATGTGCTTTGCATTCTTAGGGCTTTGCAATTTATTAACCAAGTAACGTTTTCCTAGTCATTCGTACTAGACAATTGTAAATTATGCAGGTGTTTTCAGGACATAAAATATAGAGGGATGGACAATAAGTATATATAATTTTTTCTAAAATCATACGGATTTGGACACGTTCAATTGAATTACTGAACTTAAGCTCAACTATATATTGTTTACAGTGGCCAATAGGATCAAACCCATGAAGAACCATTATAAGATTGTAAACTGACATGTGAACGAATATGGTAAGCAACCTGTGATTTGCTACTACATTGACAATACTGTTCTCTAGCATGGGGTCTGGCATGGATTCACATGCTCATGAATATTCCCCGTCGTTAGGCCGGGAATCCTCGGTATAGAAAAAAAATCAGTATCAGTTTTGTTTCTGATCTGTCTTTCTTAGTAGTAACCAATCACTGGTCTCTGGGTCATACTGCCCCCAGCCAATGACTGCCCTCTCCCTAAGCCCCGCCTCCGGCAGCCATCCTCAGATTTTTACCGCACGTTCAAGTGTTGGGAGTCCTCATGCTGTTGCTCTCGAGCTTTTGCTGCGTTTTCGCGCTTTTTCAGGAGATTTTTCTCATTTTTCAGTTAAATAGAGCCTCAAGCTCCACCGTTTCTACATCCGATCAACAGGGATCCGTTTCGGAGTTTTCTACGCCCCTCAAGGGTGAAGATGTCGTCGAGTTACGCTTTTGGAGGACTCCAGAAGTTCTGAGGCCTACCCCGGACATGGCCCAGGAGAAAGGAAGCTCAACGCCCGGGAAGCTGTTCAGGACCTGCCCTGGATGCCAGCTTCAGAATGTTTTCAAGGAGGATGAGCATTCGTTATGCCTCTACTGTCTCCATGAGGACAAGACGCACACGGAGAAGGACTGTGCGTTTTGTGGGAACATGTCGGATCGGACCATGAAGGATCGCCACCTCTGTCTCACCAACTGGCTGGAAGGGACGAGCTTGTCAGGCGAGAAGAAGAAAAAGAAGTCTGAGCGGTCTTCTAAGTCCTGTGAGGGCAACGGGGGCCCAACAAAAGGCTAAGCACTGCGAGTCCGCGGGCACCGGGAGCGCCGAACGGTCAGGCTTCTTGGCTGCCAGGCAGGGCGCATCCTCCCCGGCGCCATCAACCACGAGCCAACGCTCTGGCTCGGGTAAGAGGAAGTCAGAGAACCCAGCAAAGCTTCTGGAGAGGCCCCGGTCGATCTCAAAGATTCCGGCAGAGGGGGAGCTAGGCTCGGTCCCTCCCCCCAAGGTGAAGGCCCCAGGCATCCAGAAGGTGGTGATGGCCTTAATTCACCCTGCTAACACCTCGATTGAGGATGTCGCCGTGGCCCTGGCTCATCCTCTGGAGGCTACACCAGTGGAGGTGCCCTCAGGACCCAGAGTTTCCCTGCCACCGCAGAGGGAGTCGTCTTTCAGGCCCATTGAGAAGACCCCCACGAAGTCCTCATTGGAAAAGGTGGGGGAGGGGCTGGTGGCCATCGTGGATACGGACACAACCTCTGAAGAAGAGCTCATCGAAGTTGTGGAAGAGGCCCAGCCCATCGGGAGGGATCCTGACGAGGGCGACGAGAGCGACTGTTTCGCTGACAAGGCTCCTCAAGAGCCCTCGCGCCCGTCGTTTCCGGCGCTGCAGGACACCTCGGGGCCATTTTGTCAGCGATTCAGTCCTTATGCTCGGAGATAAGGACAAGGTTGCCCCTTCCCCCGACGGAGGTACCTGAGCCAGACCCGACGGGGGAAACGGAGCCGGGACCTTCGGAGAGTCCACCGTATAAGAGGAGGAGGACGCATCCTACGCCACCTCTCCCACCTCTGCGGCCTGCTCTGCCTTCCCCCCGATCTACTACCCACGGGGATCATACAGGCACGGACACGGCTACGACAAGTACAGATGACGACTGAGGCGACGACGGGACGTGTCCCCTGTCGCCCCCTGCTCGGGCGTCCCCGCCCGACGAGATTGGATCCTTTCATGCCATGATTTCCAGGGCATCTGAGCTTTTTCAGCTCTGCCCAGAAGAAAAGAAGAAGGGTTCCTTTACCAACGGCGCGAGGCTAAAAGGAAGATGGTCCTCGCCGTACCGCTTCTTGATGACATCTGGGATGAGGGGCTCGCCCTCCTCAAGAACCCTGCCACGGCGCCGGCAAAGAGGGACCGGTACGAGGAGAAGTACCAGGTCCCCGACGCTGCCCCCTTGTGCCTTCGGGCACAACCTACCCCGGATTCGGTCGTCTCGGCGGCGGCAAAGAAGAAAGCTGGGGGGCATCGGCCTCGACATCAACTTCCCCGCCGGACGGCGAGGGCAGGAAGTTGGACACGATGGGACGACGGATCATCTCATCCGCAGCGACGACTATGAAGGCGACCAACGCCCTGGCTATCGTAGCCCGCTACGACAGGGAGTTGTGGTTCAAAATCGCCCCTCTGTTAGACTTCCTTCCGACGCCAAAAGGGCTGAGGCCCTTGAAATCCTACAGGAAGGGGAGATTGCTTCGGACCACGACATCACGGTGGCAACGGACATCGCCGAAACGGGTTTCCGTCAGTTGGCCAACAGCGTTTGCTTGAGACGACGAGGATGGCTCAAGGCCACGGATTTCCACCAGGACGTACAAACCAAGGTTTTGGACATGCCCTTCGACGGAACCAACCTGTTTGGCAAGGCGATTGATGAGTCCCTTCAGGCCATCAAGACAGACACAGAGACTGCCCGGGCACTGGGAGTGCTCCAACAACGACGGCCGTCCTTTCGGCGCTCCGGAGGCAGACAGGGTGCCTCCAAGGGATCCGGGAGTGGCTCCTCCACGTACCGCCAAGCGGCAAGATCTTCGTCCCAGGAAGCCTACAGGGGACGCGGCAAGTCAGATGGTGCCCGTCGTCGTCGACAGGGAGGTCAAGGAGGCAAGACGGCCTCCAAACAAGACCGAACCGACAGTAGGGTCGGGCCCCCGCCAAAGCACCCCGGTGGGAGGCCGGCTGGCGAGGTTCGTCAGCGTGTGGGATTCCATCTCCACCGACCGTTGGGTGCTGGACGCCCTGGCCCAAGGGCACCCCCTCGAGTTTCAGAAGAAGTGCACTCGCGTTCCACCCGTGGCCAGGAAGGAAAATCACGTCCCTCAACTACTGTTGGAAGTAAGGGCGATGCCCAAGAAGGGTGCCATCGAGCTCGTCCCAAGAGGCTTCGGGGCTCCGGAGTTTACTCAAGGTACCTCTTCGTAAAAAAGAAGACAGGAGGATGGCGCCCCATCCTGGACCTACGACGACTGAACAAGTACATCAAGGCACAGAAGTTCCGTATGGTCACCCTCCAGCATGTGCTGGGACAGCTGGAGGAGGGCGATTTCCTGTCGTCGTTGGACTTGGAGGATGCATACTTCCACATCCCCATTCTAAAAAGACACCAAAAGTTCCTCAGGTTTGTGGTCCAAGGGCGGCACTACCAGTTCAAGGCCCTCCCGTTCGGATTGAAGTCGGCACCCAGGGTGTTCACCAAGTGCCTCGCACCAGTGGCGGCGCGGCTGCGCCTACAGGGGATCCACGTCTACCCCTACCTGGACGACTGGCTCATCCGGGCAAGGACCAGGAAGCTCGCCGTGGAACACACTGCGATGACCGTCCAGCTGCTCACGGACCTGGGATTCTCCATCAACTTTCCAAAATCCCACCTGGTCCCGTCGCAAGTCGCCCTGTTTCTGGGAGCCAAGCTCGACACAGTGGCGCGGCTGGCCTCGCCGTTGGAGGAAAGGACCAGGACCATTCTGGACAAGGTGCAGAGTCTGCTGGCCACGGACATGGCCAGGGTAAGATCTATCAAATCCCTCCTTGGGATGATGTTCTCCTGCATTTATCTGGTGCGCCTTTGCAGGCTTCGGATGCGACCCTTACAGGAGTTCCTCGAAGCCCGCTGGATCCAGTCGACGGGCAGCTTCGAGGACAGGATCCCTCTCAATGAGACGTTCTGTCAGGCGATCCGGTGGTGGGGTACCCGCTCCCATCTGTCGGCGGGCACGGACTTTCAGACCCCAGCTCACCAGGCGACGGTGACGACGGACGCCTCTCTGGAAGGTTGGGGAGCACACTCCGGAGATCTTCACGCGAGAAAGCCTTTGGCTCCCGGAGAAGTCTCTCCACATGAACATCTTGGAGCTCCGCGCGGTGTTCTGGGCCCTTAGGTCCTTTCTTCCGTCCCTCAAGGGCAAGGTGGTGAGGATCTTCACCGACAACACCACCACGATGTTCTACATCCGGAAGCAGGGCGGATCCAGGTCCCCGGCCCTATCCAAAGAAGCCCAGGATCTGTGGCATTGGGCCATCGCCCAAGGGATGTTTCTGGTGCCTCTTCATCTGGCAGGAATAAAAAACACGATCGCTGATTCACTCAGCAGGGAGCTCCGCTCATGCCACGAGTGGGAACTACGCCAGGATCAAGTGGATCGACTCTTCCGACGATGGGGCGAACCCCAAATCGATCTCTTTGCGACGGCGACGAATTCCAAGTGCCGGAGGTCCGCCAGCAGGTTCCCCCAGCCAAGGAGCATGGGCGATGCTTTCTCGTTCCCCTGGGACGGCCTATTTCTTTATGCGTTCCCTCCGCTGCTGTTGCTGCTCCGGCTCATGAACCAGCTCAAGAGATCCCAGTGCAGGATGATCCTCGTCGCACCGGCGTGGCCGAGACAGATCTGGTTCCAGGACCTTCTGGACTTGTCAACGTCCCCACCAGTCAAGCTGCCGAAGGACGCAGACCTTCTCTCCAGAGAAGGAGGTGCCATTCTTCACCACAACCCCGGAGTCACTGAACTTGCAGGCCTGGCTCCTGCAGCACTAGAGTTTGGAGGGTACGACATCCCGGCCGACTGCAGAGAGGTTCTTGCAAAGGCCAGGGCGTCCTCAACTCTCAAGTGCTACGGACATAAATGGAAGAGGTTCTCTGTCTGGTGCCGTGCACAGAAGATGAACCCTCTGCGGATTACGGCCCCTCAAGTACTGCCGTACCTACTGTCGCTGGCCAAAGCTGGACTGGCTCACGCCTCCATCAAAATACATCTGGCTGCAATCTCCAGATATACCAGGGTGACAGGACAGGCGTCCTTGTGGTCTCATCGCCTGGTGAAAGAATTCATGAAGGGACTTTTCCGGCCATTCCCGCCGGTGAAGGCTCCTGCCACGGCGTGGGAGCTTAATGTGGTGCTGACCAAGCTCATGGGGGCCCCATTCGAGCCTATGCATTCGGCGCCTTTGAAGTTCCTGTCATGGAAGACAGCTTTCCTCGTGGCCATCACCTGCGCACAACGAGGGGGAGAGATCCAGGCCCTATCTTGCAAGCCTCCATACTTGACTTTTCATGAAACGAGGGTGGTGCTGAGGACACACCCATCCTTTATGCCCAAGGTGCCGTCGGACTTCCACCTCAACGAGCCCTTGGTGTTGCCAGTTTTCTTCCCGTCGCCTTCGTCGCCGGCCGAGAGGACTTTGCAAAGACGTCACAGCTGTTTGTGAACTTTGGGACTGTGAATCAAGGGAAGGCTCTCTCGAAGACTTCCATTTCCAGATGGCTCTCCGGCTGCATCATGCACTGTCACCGGTTGGCAAACCGACAGCTGCCTGGCCGTCCGAGAGCCCATTCGACCAGAGCGATCGCTGCTACCACGGCGTTCCTGTCTGGTGTGCCCCTGCTGGACATCTGCAGGGCTGCGACGTGGAGGTAGGCGCACACCTTCACAAGATTCTACTGCGTCGATCGGGACTCCTGGGAGGAGTCCAGGGTCGGCCAAGCAGTGCTGCACAACCTTTTCGCCTAAGGTGAGTCTGGTGAGGAGGTAAGAGTTGCTTAATGTTGAGTCGTTGTATTGCTTAATGTTGAGCCTGTTGCCACCCCTAGTTTTTGTGCATGTGTGTACTGCTATGTATTCTCTTATTCATGAGCATGTGAATCCATGCCAGACCCCATGCTGGAGAAGGAACAAGTTACTTACCTGTAACTGTTGTTCTCCAGCATGGGTCTGGCATGGATTCACATGCGAACCCTCCCGCCTACCCCTCTGCGGCTCTTCACTTGGTCATACTGCCACTTTACCTGCTACCAAATCTGAGGACGGCTGCCAGAGGCGGGGCTTAGGGAGAGGGCAGTCATTGGCTGGGGGCAGTATGACCCAGAGACCAGTGATTGGTTACTACTAAGAAAGACAGATCAGAAACGAAACTGATACTGATTTTTTTTTTTTCTATACCGAGGATTCCCGGCCTGACGACGGGGAATATTCATGAGCATGTGAATCCATGCCAGACCCATGCTGGAGAACAAGTTACAGGTAAGTAACTTGTTCCATATAAATGATGTGTTAACTACACTGAAAATCTAAATTATGCCAATTTGGAAATCAATTAGCTGCATTTTGACGGATTTCTCCTCTTTTACTCTCAATTCCCATTTATCCTACCCATTACCAACCTGCAATCTCTGTCAAACGAATACCATTTTTGTGTAACATGCATATTCATCGCATGGTGTACGTTATACCAACCATTTGTATTTGTTGAATGTTTTGATGCATGATACATGTGGTAAACAATATGGTCTATGCTTAATAATCTTTTATTGTGATTACAACTGTATGTGTGAAAGACTCAGCCCTGATTTAAAAAAGGCTTCAGTTAAACCCAAACACGTGTCCCTAGTAGGGGCATTATATGGTAAGAAAATACAAATAAATTGCAAATATCTATCAACATATTGGCGCGAAACTCCTGGAGTCTTCTTCTTTATTGCTTCTTATTTGATCACATGGGGGAAAAGGAGAAGGTCCGTCTTCAATTCCTATAATGGATCATGTATGGCAGGAGAGCCTCCATACAATGAAACACCCATTTACGGAATCACCTGTCAAGCGTCACTTGGAGAAAAAATGTAAAGCTCCAGAATCCACTCCGAAGTGTTTAACATCACAACCAATGCCGGAGTCTATTGTGTCAGCTGCAGCTAGCCGGAAAACATGCACCCAACACAAGTGTGCCACTCCACCGGACAACGATAATCGCAAGTTAGACGTCTTTGGGAAGAAAGTTCTGACTATCGGAGCGACGACTGTGAAAGTAGCTAACTCTCTCTTCATCGTTGCAAGGTACGACCGTGAGATGTGGCATCGGCTAGCCCCACTATTGGACCACCTGCCGGAGCAGCAAAGGAAACGGGCCATATTTTTGGTACGACAGAGGGAAGAGGCATTGAACCACAGCATAAATATTGCTGTAGACCTAGCCGAGACTGGCTTCCAAGAAACTAACAAAGGGGTGGTTCTCAGGCGCCAAGCTTGGCTTTGCTGAACGGATTTCCGCCAGGAAGTACAGCACAAGGTAGTGGACATGCCATTGTGATGATGAGAATCTTTTAGGTGAAAAGATACATGAGGCTTTGAAGGACATGAAAATGGATTTGGACATAGCAAGATCGCTTACGACTCTGCAAAGCACAACATCCTTTCGCCCCTTTCGTTCATTTCTTGGAATCTTGTGAAACTCAAGATTTTCAGGTTCTTGTGACAAGGGATACAATAGATCCTCTTACTATTCGCAAGGATACAAGCGTACCTTCCAAATTGCCCAATGCAACAAGGACTACCAGGGACAGAGGAAACGGGGATCTTCCTTTTCACAAAGAGGCCGTCAAAACAAGGCACAACAATGAATGCTAAAGGGACAGTCAGGGGGAAAGGTGGCGTTCCACCTCAATGAGTGGCGTTCAATATCCACAGACAGATGGGTACTCGATGCTATCCAGTACGGCCACTTGTTGGAGTTCAAACGTCCACAATTTTCTATTCCTCCCATAAAAGTCTCAATCTCACTTTCACATCTTACACCAAAAGGTACGTCTCATGCTAAAGAAAAGGGCCATCGAGAAGGTTCCCCTCTCTGCAAGGGGAAAAGGCACATATTCAAGATTTTTCGTGGTCAGTTAACCAAACGGAAAGTGCCGCATGTTTCTAGACCTGCGGGTGCTGATCAAAAACGTAAAAAAGCAAAAATTGAGGATGTTAGCATTGCAGGACGTGATAAGAGCAGTGCAGCCTGAGGAGTTTTTAGCGTCTCCAGATCTCGGACGCATATTCTCACATACTGATTCACCCAAAGCACGGGAAATTACTTGGGTTCAGGGTGGGCAACAGCCATTTCCAGTTTCGGGTTCTCTCCTTTGGCTTAATATCAGCTCCTAGAACATTCACCAAGTGTCGGGCTCCTGTGGCAACTTTCCTTAGAAGAAAGGACCATCACGTTCACCCGTACCTGGACGACTGTTTGGTCCGGGGAACGACTTAACAACAGACGTTGGAGTCTCTTAACACCACAAACACCCCAAAGCTCCTTGTACTCTTCCTGGGAGTACGTTTCTGGACAAGCCACAATCAAGTGAAACCCTCGGAGGAAGAATAGAAAAGCTCTTGGCCCTCATTTAAACCGAGCATATCTTTCACGATCCGCTCTTGCATGTCTCTCCTTGGTACCATATCATCTTGCATCGTCATTATTCCAAACTGTCACCTTCACATGCGACCAGCACAGAAATTCCTCTCATCCAGTTGATCCCAGACGCAGGGCTTCTGGTCGGACAGAGTAGTCCTCTCCCGGCCCATGGCAGACGCCTTAGAGTGGTGGCCTCACCCCTACAACATCAAACTGGGCATGCGTCTGGTGGAACCGGACTTTCTTTACACTATCTTGACTGAGCCTTCACAATTAGGATGGGGTGCTCATCTGGACCACTTCCAAGTTAAAGGCCTGTGGTTACCCGCAGAATCCTCGTTACATATTAACGTCCTAGTGTAGAGGAGGTCCCAAATAAAGCCTGCACTCCCATCACCCATTTTGAAGTACCAGGAACATTCACACCAAAATATGTGACTTATGATGAACAAATAAATCAGCAGAGAGCCGCAGTAGGGCTCTGCCCAGTACCCATCAGAAGAGCAACACCTAGTGAAGTACCAATAACCAGACAACCATGGACATTAAGGTATCCATTGAGAAAACCCTACCAACAAATGAGACGAAATGAAGATTGCCCAAGTACTGTCCCGGAAGAAACCAAAAAGGTCTTAATGGAAGACGAATGGTGAGGTCACAAGAGCCCGGATGGACTCACAGATAGAACAAATAACGAACCAAGAATGACACAAGGAGACAAAACGCCATGAGAAAAGAGATTGTGAGCTTATAGTGATAGGAAGCTATCAAAACGTAAGAGTTAAGCTGTAAGCAGGATGAAGATATTCAACCAGCTAACACCTGTACATATGCTTGAAACCTCAAGAAAGCTAAGAAACAGTATGGCTTGCTATGCTAAGTAGAAGAATAGCGTGGCAAGCGCCATTGTATATAATCTACCTCAAAACGAAGCACAGTATTGTAAGTGCGATTCCACTTTACGCGAAAAGCAGAATCAACTCAGGTTACTAGAGGCCAAACAAGACAAGATTTATATTGACATGACCACTGTGAGGGGGTACAAGTTGTGCCACAAGCAGGCTCCCACCAGAACCCTGAGGGTTTTAAAACCACTGCAAAAGGGCTCCTGTAGCCAGTCCTGGGGCCTTTGGCACCAGGCTCATATGTAGGAAGGAAGGGCTGTTCAAACTAGGTCCCATTTATGTGCCTGGGCCTTTAAATCCAACATAGAAGCACCCACACAGTCTAGCTCTAAGAATCAAGCCATTCGTCTAGTGTTTTGGGTGTGGCAGGCCTAGAACTACTTTCCCTGGTACTACTTTACCTGGGCTATATAAACCACACCCTGACTGCAGAACATACTTTGTGTTATTCTGCAACCAGCAGTGTGACGCTCACTGTGTCCAGCTCCTGGTCTTCAGCATCTTCTTGTAATACTGCAAGATTATTCTGTCTTACCCGAGAAAACACCCTCCAGCACTCAGCATCTCAACTGGGCTGCAATCTTTGGAAACCGAGAGAAGAAGAAACATCACTCACCTGCGAGTACTAGTTTAAGGACTTCCGGTGAACCGCTACCAAAGCTGCTGTTCGAACATTGCGACTTGCAGTAACGAGAAAGGGAAAAACAATATTAGAACGCGTGCTTCCAAACCATCGAATTCCGTCAGTCTTACTTGAAGTCCCTCGCGCTACGCCACGCTTCCATCCGGAGCACCACAGCAACATCTGCAAAGGAAATGACATATTTAGGTTTGCTTTCAATATTAAACAACCGCACGGCGATGTACTACCTTAACGGATTCCGGGGGCCTGTTTTTCATCGCGCGCTCATCCACTCTCAGCACCAAAGCGGCCTGTGAAGAGAAGACGAAAATACAGGTTAGCTTCAAAAGACAATAAAGGTGCTGCGCTTCGCGCTTTCTCTTACCTAGAAATGTGCCTCTCCATCTGGCACGCCAGCATCAAGACCTTCGCACCCGAAAAGGAGGAGATAAAGACACTAACGAATTCCCACCATAAACAGAACAAAGACTTACAATTAACAAACCTACCTGCCTACCAGCAGATTCGGGGTCACAGCAGGCCTGGGCCCAAGGTAGGCATACTGCAGCAGTGAAGCAACTCTGGCAGCTCGCCAACAAATGTCAAGCGCTCCTGCACAAGAAACGCAGGACGGCTAGCTCACCCTACAAATAACTAAGATTCATTATTCAGCACTGGGCAACTACGCATCCAGGGTTCCAGATCTCAGAGCTTTCCAGATGCCCCCGGCTATATCAGGTGAGCGTAACACATATTCTAGCAAAATGAGAAGAGACGGCGGAATTGAAACTCAGCAGATGCAACTCATGCCAAGAGAGCCAAGGTCATACCAATAGAAGGAACGAACAGTACCTACATCTAATTGAAACCTAAGAACAGAATATCCGGTCTCTGAAAGGTCAAGATAAGGAAGCGTAGGCAGGTGGAAAGCTGAATAAGAATTAAATGCACAAATCGAGAGAAACTAGGCAAATTCACGGTGTCTGCATCACGTGACCATCCGAGCGAGGAGAAGCCAGAGTTCACACCTACGCGTGTCATCCGCCCAGGAGAAGATATTGGAACTTTCCTGACAGAAGATGCAGTTTCGAGGCCAACCACAGTAACATAATTGACACATTGTTGAAGTGGTGATTGATTGTAACCTTAATTGGAGAAAGGCCGGGTAGCTGAGGGGGGCAGCTGATGGGGGGCACCATGCACCTGGCTGACCATTCTGCTTGCTGCTAAGTAAAGTGGAAATTTATGCATGGGGTTGGTGCCAACCAAATCACAATGGATCAAATAATCCTGCGTCCTATAGTTAGTAGAGCCAATGGGACGTCCTACTTTTGATGACGTCTGCAAAAGTCATTTTGAAGGAAGGCTTAAGACGCCCACCTGAGAGTGTTTTACCCAATACCTCACTCTGTTACCATACACAGATATAGCACCTATATTAAAGTTACCTTTTCCGAACCAATGGAAATGCTTATTAACTTTTGAGTGTTACACGTCACTTATAACGAATTTTCAGTATAAATGATGTGTTTTTTATGAAGTTCATTGGAGTTGAAGCGAGAAGGACGATTGCATCACTGCTGATATCCATAACTCCCCGTTTTTTGTACTTGTCGTTAAACCAACTCCCTTTGCCAAACCATTGAGTTGTCCTTATTGATTGGTGTTGGAGTAATAAATCGGCACCACCATCCATCTCAAGGTGCAACTATCTCGTCTTAAAGTACTCTCGGAGCAAACCTCGGCTATATGGGCCGGTCGAGGGTCTCCTGAGTACACTAGAGTTGAAGGCCGTACAATGGCTCTCAAATCTTTTCTCCCCCTCAAGGGCACAGTGGTGCGAATTCTCACCGACAACATGAGCACAATGTTCTACCTGCGGATGTAGGGAAGGGCACACTCAAAAATCCTATCCCAGGATGCACAAACCATCTGGCAGTGGGTTATCCAGCACAATATTCAGATCCTGGCTTTCCACCTACCAGGGATACAGAACATACAGGCAGATTCCCTCAGCAGGGACTCCTCCCAGACACACGAGTGGCAACTGAGCAAAGATCTTCGGGAAATGGGGCCTTCCCCCTCTAGACCTTTTCTCAAGCCCCGAATAAAAAGCACTGCCTGGATCCCTCATCCGGACTCCCAGGGCCGCATTCTCCTTTCCTTGGACAGGGATGTTTGCCTATGTGTTGCCCCCCTTTTCCTCATATAAGGAAAACCGTACAGATTATTCACTAAGTCCCCTGCAAGAGCATCCTAGTGGCCCCGTTCTGGCCCAGGCAGACCTGCTTCTCTAACCTGCTTCACTTGGCAGTGGACGATCCGCTTCATCTAGGATCTCAGCCGGATCTCCTATCTCAGAACAAGGGAATGGTATGGCATCACAACCCAGGCTCCCTCAAATTTGCTGTATGGCTCCCGACCAATCCGAGTTCAGAAATCTAAACATACCTCAAGACTGTCGCCACATCTTGGCGGCTGCAAGAGCTCCATCCAACACATCATTTAGCCGTAAGTGGAAAATGTTTTGTGCTTGGTGTGCGCAGCAACCTAACCTACAGCCATTAAGCATAACACCTCAGCAACTCCTTACTTACCTTTTGTTGTTGGAGAAAGAAGGTTTAGCAGTGTCTTATATCAAGGTTCACCTATCCGCGATATCCAAATTCACACGGAAAAGTACATGTACCGCGGTTTACAGCGACAGATTAATAAAGCATTTCCTGAATGGCCTTTTCGGAACCGTTTTCCCCAGTTTGGAGTCTTAACCTAGTTTTAGCAACCCTCATGAAACCCCTTTGGAGCCTATGTCAACGGCTGACATCAGATTTCTTACTTGGAAGGTAATTTTTCTGGTGGCCATCACGTATTCGAGACGAGTATCAGAACTGCAGGCTTTGGTCCTCTATCCTCCATATCTGCGCTTCATGCGTTACAAGGTGGTTCCGTGTATGAATCCACATTTAATTCCAAAGATTCCATCGGATTTTCATAAACGCTACAATCACTCTTCCAGCCTTTTTTCCTAAAGCTTCTACTCTGGCTGAAAAGGCTCTGCAATCTCTGGATGTTAAGAGAGCTTTAAAGTACTACTTGGACCGAACAAGATCGTTCAGATCCTCCAATCAGCTCTTTGTGGCTTTTGGCCCTTCCAATAAAGGTAGGCCTATTTCAAAGCAGGGTATCTCACGATGGGTGGCTTCGACTACATCCTTCTGCCACACAAAGGCCAACAGACCATTACAATCAACTCCCACAGCAGCATCGGCAGCTCTATGGGCGGGCATACCAATAAGAGACATTTGCCAGGCTGCAACATGGGCAGCGCCCCACACGTTCATCAGGCACTGTCTACATCAACATCATGCTGAAGATGTACAAATGGGACGAGCTGTCCATCAACGCCTGTTCCAGTAAAGTAAGTCCCCCAGCTTCTGGAGTTTGCTCTTGTTTTTTACCTTTTGCTTAATATTCTATTTACTTAAGGTTTTCTTCCCGTTTGCCTGATATAAACCTCCAATCATTTCTACTGCTACAAAGTCTATTCACAGCATGTGAATCCATGAAAGATCCAATGCTGGAGAAGGGAGTATTTTCTTACCTGTAACTGTTTCTCCAGTGTTGGCATCTTTCATGGATTCACATGCGCTCTGCAGTCTCCTCCCCCTCCCGGCAAACATCCTTTTTAGGACTGCCTCCTTTTGGAGAGGATTAAATCTGAGGAGAAGCTGTAGAGGCAGAGCCATACACTCAACGTCCCATTGGTGCTGCCCAAAGCGCCCATAACGACGTTGATGGGACTCTCAAGGTTTCAACGTGTTTCCATAGGAAAATGACAATTTTTCTTTTTTCAAATATATTTTTATTAGTTTTGTGTATTCCAACTTTGCAGCAATCATCAGATTAAACTTGTGAGGAATACTGATAACGAAAAAAGTAATGGAACAATTAACAAAAATCACTAACTGTAACAGTCCACGACGGTGGGAGGAGGAGGGAAGGCGACAAGGGGAACAGGGAACAAGAGAGACAGCCGTTTCAGTTTACACATGTTCTGGGGAGGAGATGCACATCGGGTGCTTGGTCATCTTGCACGCTTGAGGACGATTCGCCAGGAGACCTGTGACTGTCGACCCGGGACGTCTAGCCTATTTAGTTACTATGCGACATGCAGGTTTCAGTGTTATGCCTTTGGCCCTCTTACTAGTCGTCTAGTCTAGTTTCTCCAACCATCACAGTGTTAGGGGTTGCCTTGCCAGTCCTGGGTACTGCTGTGTGTAGTCCAGGAAGGGAGCCCAGGTCTGGTAGAACTTGTCCCTGTTCCCAAACCGGATGGCAGTGACTTTTTCGGCTACGATTATGTCCCAACATTTGAACCGACACATTGGGATTGCTGGGCCTTCTGGGAGTTTCCAGAGTCTGGCTATGGATATCTTGGCAGCCGTCAGGAGCTGTAAGCATAGCTCTGCCCTTCGGCCGGTCATCGGGAATTGCCCTCCCCTGGTTGCTACTATTAGGACTATCCCCGGGTCCCATGGAATTGTGAGACTGTGATTGCTTTAATTTGTTCCAGGACAGTTTGCCAGAATTGGGTGGCCTTAGGGAATGTCCATAGGAGGTGAAAAAGCATTCCCTTGTCTGGGCACCCTCTCCAGCAGTACGGGGGGATAGATGAATTGCATGTATTAAGTATTTCTGGGGTTCTATACCATCTGTAGCACACTTTAAATGCCCCTTCTTTGTTGGTTATGCATTTGGAGCTTTTGTGCCCCCTGGCCCAGATGTGGCTCCATTCCTTGGGGTCTATGTCTCTGGCTAGGTCTTTCCCATTTCAACATGTAGGCCTCTTTTTTTGCTTGGGTCTGTCCTGTCGAGTAACTTCTATAGTGTGGATATCTTCCCTTTAGGAGGGTTCAACGTGAGTGTCCTCTCTAGGGCTGTGAGATCGCTACTTCCATTTTTGTTCATTATCTCGCGTGAGAGCCAGTGCCTAAACTGAGCGTATCTGAACCATTCTGTTTCTGGGACCTGGAATTTGGCTTTACAGGCTTCGAAGTTCAGTGGGTTTCCATCCTCTAAGAAGTCAGCGGCCTGCTGCTGCCCCCCTTCCTTCCACTTGTGGAAGGTGCTTGGGGTAGTGCCTGGAGTAAAGTCCGGATTGTCCCAGATAGGAGTAAGTGGTCCGGTCGTCTATCTACACTTCCATTGGCGGGCTGCTTTCTGCCAGTTCATCACTGTATTTTTGGTTGCCGGAAGCGGCCCTGCATTCAGAGGATCTCTGTTTCTTTGTGTGCGGAAGCGACTCTATTGGGACCTGGCAACAGGCTTCCTTCAGGGCCAGCCATCGGGCCTTGTTGGCATTGGTTCGCCACGCAAAGGCATGGGAGAGCTGAGCCGCTAGGTTATACCTGGACACATCGGGGACCCCCAGGCCGCCGACCATTGAGCCGCAGAGCATGATGCGCCTCGGTATTCGCGCTTTTTTTCCCTCCCAAATGAATTTCAGGATGTTTGTCTGCAGCTTCTGAATGGCTTTTTTTCTGAACCATTACGGGGAGGGCTAGGCAGTAGTAGAGTAGTCTCGGATTTCGCCTCTGGTATCAGGAGATTGGCCTCTAGTGCGTTCTGGCGCTTCCTCGGCATGTTGAGATCCATTGCCGTTGATTTGAAGAGATTTATCCTGAATCCGGACCTCCTCTCCCCCCTCCCCCTGAATGCTTCAAGCTCTTGCCACAGGGCCTTCGTCGATGTTTCTGGCTGGGTAAGTGTCAGTAGCACATCGTCGGCACACAGGGCGGCTTAATAAGATCCTCTTATTTCAAAGCCCTGTACAGCTGGGTTGTGCCGGATTCTGCTGGCCAACGGCTCCATTGAGAGCGCAAATATCAGCAGGGATAGGGGGGCACCCTTGCCTGGTGCCTCTTGTTATCTTGGTGCTATCCGATCTGCTTCCATTCATTCGAAGCCTGGTAGAGGGATGTTGGTAGTTGGCTAATGTAGCCGTTCTCACCATGCCGTTCCAGGTCCCGGTCCCCGACGCGCTCAAGACCGCGTGATCCTGTGCCGTCTTCGAAGAAGACGTGGATGCCTATGGCGCCGAGGTCGTCAACAATTTCTCTCGAGGCTCTGCCTCCGAGGGGGTTGTCAACGCTGTCGGCGCCTAGGTCGTCGAGACACGCTTGGAGCTCCGGCTTCGAGGCTTGTGTCAACGCCGTCGATGCTGGCGGCGCTGCAGCTGACGTCGATGCCGTTTCTGCCAGCGCCGACTCGTTCGGCGCCCTCGACGCTTTTTGAGGCGGTGGTGCTGGAGGGGGCCCGTGGCACGGAGTTAGCCCCTAGAAAGGCTCTGGCTAAGGTCAGGCATACCTTTGGTCCCCAGGTGTCTTCCTCTCACCACCTGGAGTACATTTCAGAGGGTGATGAAGGCTCTGATGAAGGCTTGGTTCCGGTTACGGTACCAGATGAGCTTCTCTCAGGCCATAGCCAGTTTGATGACCGGAGACAGTAACTGCATGATGCCAGTGGAGTGGACACCTCTCCGGAGGTGGAGTTTTGTAGGCCAGAGCCTGGCACTCATGCCGATTCTTCATACCGGCGCCTTATGTCTCGGGTCACCGAGTACTTGGGATGGTCGGCTCCCCCAGGGGAGTTTGTTCAGGATGATCTCACGGACATCCTTGATCTTGGTCCCCCCCACTGACCCGGTATTGCCGTTTCATATGGCTCTGCAGAGAAGGGTGGCAGCGGCTTGGACTGCTCCGGAGAGTCTCCCGGCAGAGGGCAAGTCTTTGTCGCGAAAATACCGTCCTTCCAGTAGCAAACCCTGCTACTTGTCCAGGCACCCCACTCCGGAGAGTTTAGTGGTGCAGACGGCTACAGCCCCGGCAAAGCAGGCGTCGTATCCTACCATCCCTCTGGATAGAGACGACGAACGTTTTGACGGCTGGGAGAAGAAAGTGTTTTCTTCAGGGGGTATGGCGCTCAGGCGGCCAACTCCATGTGTGCCTTGTCTCGTTTCACACACACACTCTGTGGAACTGTGTTGCATTAGCGGCTGAACATATTCCCGAAGGGGACGAACGGGATGGTTTCCTTGCTATGGTTCAGGATGGCAAGGATGCCATTTGTGAGGCCGTTCAGTCGGGTTTGGACATGGCAGATTGTGTCAGCCGGTCCATGGCGGCGAGCACCGTAATACGCAGGTTTGCTTGGTTGCGGAAGTCTGGGTTCGCTCCTGATGTGCAGTCCCGGCTCCTCAACATGCCCTTTGACTGTGAACATCTTTTTGGCAGCAAGGCTGACGAGAGCCTTGAGAGGTTGCAGACCTCCAAAGCTGCAGCAAAGTCGTTGGGCAATGCAGTTCGACAACCTCTGCCTTTTCGTCCTAGGGGACAACAATGGAGGGGAGGTTCCTTTCGCTATTACTCATCCTTCAGTAAAGCGAGAGGAGCTAGCAGTCAAAGAGGCCACCGTAAGAGTGCCAGAGGTGGAAAACACGGTACTCGACGTGCCAAGGCCGCTCGGGCAGTTGCCTCTTTGCCCTCAGACAACGCCGCAGCCAGTACCACTCAGTCATGAGGCCAGGTCACATGGTTCGCCGGTTGGGGGAAGGCTGGCACAGCATCTTGTAGAGTGGTGTGCCATTACTTCAGATGTGTGGGTTCTGGAGATCATAACCCACGGCTACTGTCTTCCCTTTCGGCAGAGGCCTCACGACAATCCACCTGGGAACCTCTCTTTGAAGAGTCCGGATCCGCTCCTTGCGCAGGAAATTCAAGCCCTGCTGGAGAAAGGCGCCATAGAACTGTGGTGCCTGTAGCGGAGAGGAACAAGGGATGGTATTCCCCTTATTTTTTGATTTCGAAGAAAGACGGGGGGGATTGAGACCCATCATGGACTTGCGCGGTTTGAACAAACTCCTCAGGAAGGACAAGTTCATGATGGTTACTCTCTCTCTAATCCTCCAGGCCCTTCAACTTCAGGACTGGTTGGTGTCTCTCGACCTCAAGGACGCTTACTTCCATGTGCCGATCCATCCCAAGCACAAGAAGTACCTGAGGTTCGTGGTTGGCGACTCGCACTTTCAGTTTCGGGTCCTGCCGTTAGGATTGACCTCCGCCCCAAGGGTATTCACCAAGCTCATGGTGGTGGTGGCAGCGCATCTCAGGAAAGGGGGGATTCACGTCTACCCCTACCTGGATGATTGGTTGATCAGGGGGAGCTCTCCCGAGCAAGTCCTGGATCATCTGTCCGTCACCTGCCACTCCCTTCACAAGCTGGGCTTCTCCCTCAATTTAAAGAAGTCCCATTTGACACCAACACAGCGGCTCCAGTACATCGGAGCAGTGCTCGACACATCCCTGGGGCAGTGTTTTCCTCCTCAGGTGAGGGCTCTTAACATTCAGCAGATGGTGCACAAGTTTCAACTTGCCCAGAATCTCCCAGCGTCCGAGTTCTTGAGACTGCTCGGCCTCATGGCATCCTGCATTCTTCTGGTGCCAGAGGCTCGTCTGCGGATGAGATCTTTGCAGTGGGCACTCAAGCTCCAGTGGTCTGTCCTCCGGCAGGCTGTCGGACCCTGTTCAGGTGCCGCCCTCGGTCGCCCAGGACCTTCTGTGGTGGGCCGTCGAAGGGGGCCCCATTTTGGCTGCCCTGGCCGGAGGTGACTATCGTGACGGATGCATCCCTCACGGGATGGGGAGCTCATGCCAACGAGTTGACAGTCAGCGGTCGTTGGTCTCCGTCGGAGTCCAGACTCCATATCAGTCTGTTGGAGCTCAGGGCAGTCAGGCTTGCCCTGAAGGCTTTTCTGCCGTCTGTGCGAGGAAAGAGTGTCCTGATTCTAACGGACAACACGGTGGCCATGCACTACCTCAACAAAAAGGGGGGGGCAGGGTCACTTCCTCTGTCAAGGGAGGCGATGCAGCTCGAGTTCTGGGCCATCCAGCAGGAAGTTTCGATCTCGGCTGTTCATCTGGCCGGAGACGACAACGAGACAGCGGACGCTCTGAGCAGGTAGAGCACGATCTCTCACGAGTCGGAGCTGACTCAGGAGACTCTCCTGGAGATCTTGCCCTTTGGGGGACCCCTCAAGTGGATCTCTTCGCCTCCAGTGTCAACCGGAAGTGCGAAAGGTTCTGCTCGCGGGAATTTCCGCCAAAAGGAGCCTTAGGAGACGCGTTCGTGGTGGAGTGGTCATTCCCACTGCTGTACGCGTTTCCTCCAGTCACCGTCATCCCGCAAGTACTGCAGAGGTTACGGAGGTTCGGTTCCCGGATGATCCTCATTGCTTCGGCGTGGGCACGAAGGACGTGGTACCCGGACCTTCTCGACTTGTCCATCTGCCCTCCGCGTCGTCTTCCCTACCGAGACGATCTGCTCTCACGGGAGCGGGGTCAGGTTCTCCATCCAGAGGTCAGATCCCTTAACCTTCACGCTTGGCTTCTGAAAGGTTGAGGTATAAGGATTGGGACCTCCCTGAAGACGTGATGGAGGTGTTGCTCTCGGCCAGGCGGCCGGCAACAAAGTCTCTGTACCGTTGCCTTTGGAGAAAGTTCTGCGACTGTTGCAGAGTTAAGAATGTGGATCCTTTTGAGTGTGACATTCCCATGGTTCTGTCTTTTTTGCTTTCCTTGGCCCACAGGGGCTTGCAAGTGGGGACCATTAAAGGTTACCTGGCGGCGCTGTCCATCTTTAAGCGCTCGTCTGAAGAATGTTCCTATTTTAAGATTCCTTTAATTTCTCAGTTTTTGAAAGGGCTCACTAATGTGTTTCCTCCGTCACCTTTTCTGGTGCCCGGTTGGGATTTGAACCTTGTTCTTAAGTTTCTTATGGGTGCTCCGTTTGAGCCTTTGCATTCTTGCCCTTTTAGACTGTTAACTCTGAAAACTGTGTTTTTGGTTGCGGTTACTTCCGCTCGCAGAGTGAGTGAGTTACAGGCACTGTCAGTTAAGCCACCCTTCACTGTGTTTCATAAGGACAGGGTTATCCTTAGAGTTCGTCCTTCCTTTCTTCCGAAGGTGGTTTTGGAATTTCATTTGAGCCAGAACGTTGTTCTGCCGGCGTTCTATCCTCCTCCACATCCGGTAAGGAAGAGGAGAGGCTTCATAGGCTTGATCCTAGGAGAGCGTTGAGCTTTTATATTTCGCGCATATCACGGGTCCAAGTGGACCATCAACTTTTCTTTGGTTACGCTGGAAAGCGTTTGGGACAAGCTGTGACGAAACAGACTTTGTCTCGTTGGATTATTTTACCTATCTCCAAGTGTTACCGCTTGGCGGGTAAGGACCCTCCGGCTGGCTTGCGGGCCCATTCTACCAGGGGAGTGGCTGCGTCTACTGCCCTGCAGAGGGGTGTTCCTATTCGTCGCATCTGTGATGCAGCCACCTGGGCTTCTGTACATACTTTTGTACGTCACTACTCCCTCGATTCCATCAGAGGGCAGGATCTGGCCTTTGGCAAGGCAGTCCTTTATTCCGCAATTTGATTGGGCATGCTAAATTTGTGTTCTAAATTCTTTTCCCACCTCCTTGCTTGGTACTGCTTTGGGAGTCTGTCATAGATATGGAATACGTCGGAGGACCCAAACCCCTCGAAGAACAAGTTACTTTCTTACCTGGTAACGTTCTTTCGAAGAGATGGTCCGACGACATATTCCATATCGCTCCCTCCCTACCTTCCCCGCTGCAGATTTTCTTTTGCGATTGCAGCTTGCGTTCCGCAAGGCCTTGTGTGTCTGACTGGCTGAAAACTGGTGGCACACGTTCTGGGGGAAAAAACTACAACTGAGGCTACGGGCGTCGTGCGTCCTACTTATCACATCGGATGACGTTGGGCGTCGGAGGAGGTCCTTGGGGACGGCTCATCGACGCAGGACGCAGACGCCGAAGATTTTCCAAAGCAGCACAGCTGTGGACATTACCTGTCATAGATATGGAATACGTCGTCGGACCATCCCATCGAAAGAACGTTACCAGGTAAGAAAGTAACTTGTTCGTCTCTCGCCTGGGATTTACTGCCTGTAGTTTTCCAATGCTGGCTCAAACCTGCCTTTTCATAATGACTTTGGCACTGTGCACTTGATGTCTGAGCTGTGGATCTTTTCTCTAGCTCAGCAAGATTGGATCATTCTCCGCACAGGTGGCTCCCATTCATCTACCATGGCTGCATCTTCCATCTTGCTTTACATGCCACTCAGTTTGGTTGCGTTCTGCATCAAGCAAGCAGTTACATGTATTCTTGTGTGATTGGCATCACTGCATGAGAGAGATGGGGTGTATGTAATCTCTATTTTAGTGATTGCAAGCATGCTCTTCGTGTCAAAGAGCAGTTTGGCCTAAGTGTCTGTGTAGCTTCATGCAGGGATGCATGTGCTTCATGTCTAACACATCTATGTGTGTGTGTTGAGCCATGTCGCCTCTTCATGATTACTCAAGTGATGTTATCCGGTTGCAGTCTGTAGGGCTGCTTCAGTGAGTGCTGTCTGTCACCTTGGTGGTATACCGGTGGGGCTAGACTCCCCCACTACAGTCGGATGGATCATGGGCAAGGAGAACAAGGATGAGGGAGAATGGTGTTATAATTTTCTTCTTCTATTGATCAGATGCTTCTGTTTTTGATAATTGAGTTGTGTGTGTTTGTGTAAATCTACTGTATTGAGAACTCAAAATCCAAGTTTAAAGTTGTTCTGTTCTTCCTGACATAGGTAGCAATTGACTACTTTCTCCCGGCCTTAATTCCTCAACATGATTGCCAGCAATTCCATAGCAAATATGTGTGCCAAGGGAATCCCCCTGCTTAGGCCTCTGGTATGCTTGTTTCTACAACATCCACCCATGAATCTTTAGCAGTGTCCTTTGTGCTCTGTTCAAAAGGCCCATCGATTGATCAGGATAGCCTCTTACCGCCACATTCTCCAGAAGCCATCCAAGTTTAGATGCAGGGCATATTCGGAGCGGTTCCTGGCGACTGTTTCGACAGTCAAAGTTTCGAATGTCAAAAGGTCTGACACAAAAATGTCGAAAAAAGTTTCAAATTGTTTATTTTTTGGGGGTTCCCCCCTGCTGACCCCCATTTTTTTTTTATTTCTTTTTTTAAACTCTTAACTATACTAAATTAAAATAAACCCTTTAATATTAAATAAATAAATTCAAAACTTTTTTTTGTTGAACTTTTGACATTCAAAACTAATGTTTCAAAACTTTGACTGGACACCGTCAGAGCCATCTCAGCATCCAGGATCACCACCACCACTTCCACAAGCTACCTAGTCCAAGTGTTCCAGCTTGTACAGCTTCAGTTGCAGTCTTTTCTGAGCTTGGCTTATATTTTCGTGACTGTATTAATGAGCTGTAACGATACAAGTTTCACCACGTGGAGGTCCATGTCCATCTTAAGACTGCGATGCTGTCAGATTCTATGCTGCCCTGAAGAGCTCCATCTTCCTAGGCCCTTTCAATTAGCTCAGAGATTAGAAGCCAATACATCCACAAATGTTTTAGAGAATTTCAGTCCATCCATCTGGGTCCAGTGCCATTTCTGAACCAAGGGTATGTATAGCTATTGCCACCTCCCTCGCCGTTATAGGCAACTGGGGCTTCTCTGAACTGGTCCAGATAGACTTCGACCTCTACTTCAATGGGTACCATTAGAGTGTGAAGTTGCTCATAAAGTGTTTAAATACTTCTGGGTTTTCCTCTGTGTTCCTAGTAATGTCACCTGTGCCTATCTGTATTTGCCATGTTGGTCCTGCCTAGCTTCAACTTAACCAACCAAGTTAAGGCTTATCCAGGTCTCTCCTGTTGGGCGTATTGTCTGGCCATTACATTCTTCCCCAATTCAGTTTTCCTGTTTACAGCCTTGTCAAACCTGCGCTGGAGACCCTGAATTTGGACAATTGTAGTGTAGCCATGCATGCCATTTGATGGGATGCATGTTCAGATCACCGCCCCTCCCAAATGATTTAGATTTCAGAAAATACTTTAAAATATGGAGAATGCGCAAATGGTGATGTAGGGAGAACCTTATGGGCAGAAGCAACTGGCGGGAGTCGCAAGTATTTTGGGAGGTTACACAGGGAAAAGCAAACATTTTCTTTGCGATAGTGTCATGTAGAACACAGTGCATGTGTGTAATAGTTAGAACATGAACTAATTTTGCATTTAAGAGTAGGCTTGAATCCTCGTAGGCCATGTTGGAGACACAGAACAGCGAGGTCTCATCTCTTGCTTGATATCACATTCCAATTCCCAGGCGTGGCAAGGAACACGCACATACACCCACATATAAATGTATCAAGTCAGACCTTAGAACAATTAGGTAGGAATGCGAGAAGCCAAATTGGAGAAGGGCTGCAGCCCAGTACGAAGGCCATGCTCATGGGAGCCGGGGCAGAGGTCTTGGGTTGTCAAACCATGACCTGAGCTTTAGGACACTAGCACCCCCCCAGAATGATGGTTATTCCATTTGAACTACCAGATGTACAGGAATAAAACTCTTAAATCCTTCATGAAGTGGATGAATTAGTGGGCCAGCAGGCTTACGTGTTGGGAGGGGTAACTGATGTTGGGATTCATGTTCAGACCACAGCCCTTCCTAGACGATTTAGATTGTGAAAAATATATTAATATATGGAAATGAGCACGGGACAGGGGAGCAGGGGTGTTGTGGGTGGGGATAATTGGCGGGAGTGGGAAATTATGCAGGGGAAAGTTATTCAATTGAATTACTTAGGATGTAGTATACAGTGAGGTTGGCATCATGGAAGGGGTGACACAGACAACAGATTAAAAGTTGAACAATGTTCTATTAATTGGATAAAATTTTAGATGAAAGGGCTATATAAATTCAATAAAATACTAATACAAATTAAATAAAGGTCCAGGTGGATTAAGGCCTAACTTGCCCTATACTAAGGTGGGATTTCCCTACCTAAAGAAACAAAGGCAGGTCAGTGTCAAAAAGTTCAACATAAAAATCTGTCTGTGTCTGAATCCTATACTTGCCCTCACAACTAATACAAAGCCACATGTAGGGACATCAACCATAACTGAAATAGTGGTCCAAACATAAAGGTCTATTCTACTTCCAGCTCTGTCCGACTAGTCTGCCTTCTCTCCAAAATGTAATTAACTTCACCACAAAGTTCAATTTCGAGGGGATTGGGGTCCTCCGATGTATTCCATATCTATGACAGGTAATGTCCACAGCTGTGCTGCTTCGGAAAATCTTCGGCGTCTGCGTCCTGCGTCGATGCGCCGTCCCCGAGGACCTCCTCCGACATCACCCGATGTGATAAGTAGGACGCACGACGCCCGGGGGAGGCCCACGATACGGACGACTGTGTCGACTGCCAGTCGCTCACGGCCAAGGCCTTGCGGGAGCGCAAGAAGAAGCTGTCGGTAGGTCGGTTGTCTAAGCCCCGGAAACCGAGGTCTACAGGGCTTTC
Source organism: Ambystoma mexicanum (assembly GCF_040938575.1). Lineage (NCBI taxonomy): Eukaryota > Metazoa > Chordata > Amphibia > Caudata > Ambystomatidae > Ambystoma > Ambystoma mexicanum. The sequence continues at coordinate 747,541,316 of NC_090928.1, forward strand.
GACGGATGACTCGAGATGCGACGCTCCGCGTCATTGTCGGAAGTCCAGTGGGTCTTCCAGGAGTCGGTGTCGCCACTCCTCTGCCTCTTCGAGGCATTCCTGGAAGCGCTGGCATCGGTCGCCTTGCCCGTCCTCTTCCGAGGACTCCGCCCATCGGCGGGTCGCTTATCCGCACCATGCAAGCGACACCGGAGGAATGGGTTTTTCCTTCGGGAAGAAAAGGTTGCCGATTCTCGAGGCGCAGGGCACCGGTCCATCCGCACCTCCGAGTGGGGTCGGTTGGCACCGGTCGAGAGACACCGCCCGTACGCCTTCGGGCTCAGGTGGTCGGCACGGCTCGCGGGAGAGGTCCCGCTCGGATAAGGGTAGCTGTTCTCGCCATGTCCGTTCCAGGTCCCCGACGCGCTCGAGACTGCGTGATCCTGTGCCGTCTTTGAGGAAGACGTTGACGCCTGTGGCGCCGAGGTCGTCGACGATCTCTCTCGAAGCTCTGCCTCCAAGGGGGTCGTCGACGCTGTCGGCGCCAAGGTCGTCGAGACACGCTCGGAGCTTCGGCTTCGAGGCCTGTGTCGACGCTGTCGATGCTGGTGGCGCTGCAGCTTACGTCGACACCGATTCTCTCGGCGCCGACTCGTTCGGCGCCCTCGACGCCTTTCGAGGCGGTGGTGTCGGAGGGGCCCTGTGGTACGGGGTTAGCCCCTAGAAAGGCTCTGGCTAAGGTCAGGCATAGCTTTGGTCCCCAGGTGTCTTTCTCTCACCGCCTGGAGTACCTTTCAGAGGGTGATGAAGGCTCTGATGAAGGCTTGGTTCCGGTTACGGTGCCAGATGAGCTTCTCTCGGGCCATAGCCAGTTTGATGACCTGAGGCAGTCACTGCATGATGCCAGTGGACTGGACACCTCTCCGGAGGTGGAGTTTTGTAGGCCAGAGCCTGGCACTCATGCTGATTCTTCGTACTGGTGCCTTATGTCTCGGGTCACCGAGTACATGGGATTGTCGGCTCCGCCAGCGGAGTTTGTTCAGGATGATCTCACGGACATCCTTGATCTTGGTCCCCCCACTGACCCAGCACTGCCGTTTCATATGGCTCAGCAGAGAAGGGTGGCGGCAGCTTGGAATGCTCCAGAGAGTCTCCCGGCAGTGGGCAAGTCTTTGTCGCAAAAATACCGTCCAGCCAGTAGCGACCCCTGCTACTTGTCCAGGCACGCCACTCCAGAGAGTTTGGTGGTGCAGGCGGCTACGGCCCCGGCAAAGCAGGCGCCGTACCCTAGCATCCCTCCGGATAGGGACGACAAACGGTTTGACGGCTGGGCGAAGAAAGTGTTTTCTTCAGGGGGTATGGCGCTTCAGGCGGCCAACTCCATATGTGCTTTGTCTCGTTTCACACACACTCCGTGGAACTGTGTTGCTTTAGCGGGTGAACATATTCCCGAAGGGGACGAACGGGATGTTTCCTTGCTATGGTTCAGGATGGCAAGGATGCCATGTGTGAGGCCGTTCTGTCGGGTTTGGACATGGCAGATTGTGTCAGCCGGTCCATGGCGGCGAGCAGCGTAATACGCAGGTTTGCGTAGTTGCGGAAGTCTGGGTTCGCTCCTGATGTGCATTCCCGGCTCCTCAACATGCCCTTTGACGGTGAACATCTTTTTGGCAGCCAGGCTGACGAGAGCCTTGAGAGGTTGCAGACCTCCAAAGCTGCAGCAAAGTCGTTGGGCGCTGCAGTTCGAGAACCTTCGCCTTTTTGTCCTAATGGACAACAATATAGGGGAGGTTCCTTTCGCTATTACTCGTCCTTCAGTAAAGCAAGAGGAGCCATCAGTCAAAGAGGCCACCCTAAGACTGCCAGAGGTAGAAAACAGGGTACTCGAGGTGCCAAGGCCGCCCTGGCAGTTGCCTCTTTGCCCTCAGGCAACGCCGCAGCCGCTACCACTCAGTCATGAGGCCAGGTCCCATGGTTCGCCGGTTGGGGGAAGGCTGGCGCAGCATCTTGTAGAGTGGCGTGCCATTACTTCAGATGTGTGGGTTCTGGAGATCATAACCCACGGCTACTGTCTTCCCTTTCGGCAGAGGCCTCACGACAATCCACCTGGGAACCTCTCTTTGAAGAGTCCAGATCGGCTCCTTGCGCAGGAAATTCAAGCCCTGCTGGAGAAAGGTGCCATAGAACTGTGGTGCCTGTAGCGGAGAGGAACAAGCAATGGCATTCCCCTTATTTTTTGATTTCGAAGAAAGACGGGGGATTGAGACCCATCATGGACTTGCACGGTTTGAACAAATTCCTCAGGAAAGACAAGTTCAAGATGGTTACTCTCTCTCAAGTCCTCCAGGCTCTTCAACTTCAGGACTGGTTGGTGTCTCTCGACCTCAGGGATGCTTACTTCCATGTGCCGATCCATCCCAAGCACAAGAAGTACCTGAGGTTCGCGGTTGGCGACTCCCACTTTCAGTTTCGGGTCCTGCCGTTCGGATTGACCTCCGCCCGAGGGTTTTCACCAAGCTCATGGTGGTGGTGGCAGCGCATCTCAGGAAAGGGGGGATTCACAAATACCCCTTCCTGGACGATTGGTTGATCAGGGGGAGCTCTCCCGAGCAAGTACTGGATCATCTGTCCGTCACGTGCCACTCCCTTCACAAGCTGGGCTTCTCCCTCAATTTAAAGAAGTCCCATTTGATGCCAGCACAGCGGCTCCAGTACATCAGAGCAGTGCTCGACACATCCCTGGGGCAGTGTTTTTCTCCTCAGGTGAGGGCTCTTCACATTCAGCAGATGGTGCACAAGTTTCAACTTGCCCAGAATTTCCCAGCGTCCGAGTTTTTGAGACTGCTCGCCCTCATGGCAACCTGCATTCTTCTGGTGCCATAGGCTCGTCTGCGGATGAGATCTTTGCAGTGGGCACTCAAGCTCCAGTGGTCTTAGTCCTCCGGCAGGCTGTCGGACCCTCTTCAGGTGCCGCCCTCGGTCGCCCAGGACCTTCTGTGGTTTGCCGTCGAAGGCAATCTGCTGATGAGGGCCCCATTTTGGCTGCCCTGGCCGGAGGTGACAATCGTGACGGACGCATCCCTCACGGGATGGGGAGCTCATGCCAACGAGTTGACAGTCAGCGGTCGTTGGTCTCAGTCGGAGTCCAGACTCCATATCAATCTGTTGGAGCTGAGGGCCGTCAGGCTTGCCCTGAAGGCTTTTCTGCCGACTGTGCGAGGAAAGAGTGTTCTGATTCTAACGGACAACACGATGGCCATGCACTACCTCAACAAAAAGGGGGGGCAGGGTCACTTCCTCTTTGCAGGGAGGCGATGCAGCTCGAGTTCTGGGCCATCCAGGAGGAAGTTTTGATCTCGGCTGTTCATCTGGCCGGAGACGACAACGAGACGGCGGACGCTCTGAGCAGGCAGAGCACGATCTCTCACAAGTGGGAGCTGGGTCAGGAGATTCTCCTGGAGATCTTCGCCCTTTGGGGGACCCCTCAAGTGGATCTCTTCACCTCCAGTGTCAACTGGAAGTGCAAGAGGTTCTGCTGGCGGGAATTTCCTCCAAAAGGAGCCTTGGGAGACGCGTTCGTGGTGGAGTGGTCATTCCCACTGCTGTACGCGTTTCCTCCAGTCCCCGTCATCCCGCAAGTACTGCGGAGGTTACAGAGGTTCGGTTCCTGGATGATCCTCATTGCTCCAGCGTGGGTCAGAAGGACGTGGTACCCGGACCTTCTTTTCCACTTATCCATCTGCCCTCCATGTCGTCTTCCCTAGCGAGACGATCTGGTCTCACGGGAGGGGGGGTCAGGTTCTCCATCCAGAGGTCAGATCCCTCAACCTTTATGCTTGGCTTTTGAAAGGTTGAGGTATAAGGATTGGGACCTCCCTGAAGACGGGATGGAGGTGTTGCTCTCGGCCAGGCGGCCGGCAACATAGTCTCTGCACCAGTCGCAGAACTTTCTCCAACGGCAACGGTACAGAGTTAAGAATGTGGATCCTTTTGAGTGTGACATTCCCATGGTTCTGTCTTTTTTGCTTTCCTTGGCCCACAGGGGCTTGCAAGTGGGGACCATTAAAGGTTACCTGGCGGCGCTGTCCATATTTAAGCGCTCGTCTGAAGAATGCTCCTATTTTAAGATTCCTTTTAATTTCTCAGTTTTTGAAAGGGCTCACTAATGTGTTCCCTCTGTCACCTTTTCTGGTGCCCGGTTGGGATTTGAACCTTGTTCTTAAGTATCTTATGGGTGCTCCATTTGAGCCTTTGGATTCTTGCCCTTTGAGACTGTTAACTCTGAAAATTGTGTTTTTGGTTGCGGTTACTTCCGCTCGCAGAGTGAGTGAGTTACAGGCACTTTCAGTTAAGCCACCCTTCACTGTGTTTCATAAGGACAGGGTTGTCCTCAGAGTTCGTCCTTCCTTCCTTTCTTCCGAAAGTGGTTTCGGAATTTCATTTGAGCCAGAAGGTTGTTCTTCCGGCGTTCTATCCTCCTCCACATCCTGGTAAGGAAGAGGGGAGGCTCCATAGGCTTGATCCTAGGAGAGCTTTGAGCTTTTATATTTCGCGCATGTCCCGGGTCAGAGTGGACGATCAACTTTTCATTGGTTACGCTGGAAAGCGTTTGGGACAAGCTGTGACGAAACAGACTTTGTCTCGTTGGATTATTTTAGCCATCTCCGACTGTTACCGCTTGGCGGGAAGGACCCTCCGGCTGACTTGCGAGCCCATTCTACCAGGGGAGTGGCTGCGTCTACTGCCCTGCAGAGGGGTGTTCCTATTCGTCACATGTGTGATGCAGCCACCTGGGCTTCGGTACATACTTTTGTACGTCACTAATCCCTCGATTCCATCCGAGGGCAGGATCTGGCCTTTGGCAAGGCATTCCTTTATTCCGCAATTTGATTGGGCATGCTAAATTTGTGTTCTAAATTCTTTTCCCACCTCCTTGCTTGGTACTGCTTTGGGAGTCTGTCATACATATGCAATACGTCGGAGGACCCAATCCCCTCCAAGAACAAGTTACTCTCTTACCTGGTAACGTTCTTTCGATGGGATGGTCCGACAACGTATTCCATATCGCTCCCTCCCTACCTTCCCCGATGTAGAATTTCTTATGCGATTGCAGCTTGCGTTCCACAAGGCCTTGTGTGTCTGACTGGCATAAAACTGGTGTCACAAGTTCTGGGGGAAAAAACTACAACTGAGGCTACGGGCGTCGTTCGGTCTACTTATAACATCGGGTGACATTGACCGTCGGAGGAGGTCCTCGGGGACGGCGCATCGACGCAGGACGCAGATGTCGAAAATTTTCCAAAGCAGCACAGCTGTGGATATTACCTGTCATAGATATGGAATACTTCGTCGGACCATCCCATCGAAAGAACGTTACCAGGTATATTAGAGTAAATAGTTTTATAAAAGTTAGTGTGCCCATCCCACAGTTCCGAGGCAACACAATTTCAGGACACCAAAACTTTGGGTTCCCTTCCCCAAGCTTAATGTCGATATCGAAAGGAAATATCTTGAAGCTTTTAGTCTTTCATCTGGATTTACACAACTCAGTGTTTCCCTACCCAAGTCTAATGGTTATCAAGTGTTGTTTTCCTGCTTTCACCACAGCAAGCTTCCTTGTTGACATAAAGGAGTTCTCTGGTCAAGGCGCAGTTTCAGACCACACGGTACACCGATTACAGGTCACGCAACCAGGAACTTTTAGGTTGCCTTCAAAGTTCAATATTAGAGGTGATAGCCAGTTTCATAAAGTGCAGCTTCACAATTTTAACACATTTGTATCTTTCCTACAGTTTAGCTTCCTTTGAATTTTTACTTCAATGTTCATCAAGGTGGATTCATCTAATACCATTGCATTTATATAATTGGTTCAGTTCATTATCTGTGTTGCTTTCAATTAATCAAATATCTTTTGGCTTCTGCCTTTCAGTTCTGTATTCAAAATAAAGGTCAGCTTACTCGCTGTATTACAAATGGTGTTCAGTAAATGTGAGCATTGTTCAGTTAATTCAATATGGTATTCAAAATAGTTCTTTCTTTATTCACGTCAATCTTCAATATGCGCAACATGGTCTTTTTCGTTCATTCCGATATGTTGATTTTACTTATTTCATTGAATGTAGTATATTTCATTCAGTTTGATATTTAATAGTAGTAACGTGTTCAGTTTCGTTCAGTATGGAATGTTACTTTCACTCAGTTCGGTTATATTGCATTGACGTTATTATCTGTACAGCTTCCTTTGAGTGCCCCAGTATTATAAGTGTCCCTGACACTTACCCAGTCTCGTCAGCTCCTCTTGCAGTTCCTTTGTGTTGCTTATTCCTCCCGAGGGTCTGCGAAATAGCAAGGCTCTCCTCTTCACACTCGCCGGCTAATGTATGGAGCTTCACCTCCGCCTGCTGGTCGTCTCCCCATGTATGGGATCTCTGACCCATATTCACAGTCCATCGGGATTCCAAGGGTTTCCTCCAACATGCTGCCGTCTCGGTTTCTCCTCTCTTTCGGCTTCCACGCTGGTTCCCCAGCTCTGATTCGACCCTTGCTTCTGCTCTGAATCCGACCCGTGCTCTCTATTCTGCCTGTAGCCACGGCTTTTATACACCTTTTCTTTTTGTTTAGCTAACCGGATACAGGTGGTTAAGTCTCAGTACTTGAATGGCTAACGGAGGTAATATTCATTGCTCCTAGTTGTTTCTTCTTCGTCTCAGTATTGTCATGCATTTTAAGGAGAGAAGTGGAGTACATGTACGCTGATTCCCCCCCATAAATGTTTGGGGAAGATCAGGTTGACTATCCTGAGGAAAAGGGGATACCATGTCTCACCCAAAGGTACGTCATCCCCATGGGTCCTCCACCCAGGTGATCCTGCTCTCTCACTTGAGGGATCCAATAGCGATGGCCTTTCCGTGGTCATCTGCATAGAGGGTGCAGGGAGAGTAGGAGTGAGAGAACCCTCAGGTCTCTCACAATACATTTAAACATGTCCGTCATAACCTGAACTAACACTGCGCTTATGAGTAGGCCTGAATCCTCAGAGGCTGTGTTTTCATAGAAATGCAGAACAACAAGGCCTTATCTCTCTCCTCACCATTGCATCCCGATTCCCAGGTGCAGCAAAAGAACACACATATGCCCCCAAATCAGCTAGGCCTTTGAACTAATTAGGTTAGAATATGTGCATCCAAAGGAGTGAAGGGCTGCGCTCTAGTGCCAAGTTTGTGTTCCTGGGAGTGAAGGCAGAGGTCTTGGGATGCCAATACATGAACCAAGATTTAAGACACTAGCGCCCCCTAAAACGATAGTCATTCTATTTGAACTACCAGATGTGCAGGGAAATGGGCTTTGCATCATTTGTGAACTGGATTGATTAGTGGGACACCAGGTCCATCTCTGGAGAGGGGCACTGATAAAGTGGAAAGTGGAGAACGACATGATCTATGTTTTGTGCCAAGGAAAGCTAAGATTGATGCCCATACAGTGGGGAGGGCATGGTGGAGGCGCCAACGTGTCTGGGATGAGAAAAAGAGCTGCTTTGTTTGCAAGGACCAGGCTGACCTCGAAGTTGCCCACAGAGTTCACTCTGATAACCAGGTGTATGTCATGTGGTTAGGATCGAAGGTAGGGTGGTGCTATTTGATGTTAACCAATTGCTTTTCAGCATTCCATGATGGACGAGGACTTCACCACGTGTGGTGAAGAGGAGCACGAAGACAGCGGAACCAATTGGAAGATGGGCTATACGTTATTATTAGCATGCATATAGGCAGCAGCCAATGAGTGTGGGGGATTAACAGTGTATATCGAGTGCATAAGCAGTGACGATTTGTTGGTTTATAATCTGAATCTTGTACGAAAGACATCAGGGCGCTCTTTGGCAGTTAATTTGTAAAACCCTGTCGCCTTTTTCTTTTGTATACAAAATAAAGCTCTTGGCTTTTCTCGAAAAAGGGTGCACCTAGCCTTTGTCCCCAGAGGTTTGTATTTTCTTGGTCTGATCACTGGGAGTTGCCCAACACTGATGCAGGGGGGAGCAGAGAAAAACAAGGTCTGCGATTTGTACCAGGGAGAGGAATGGGTGATGCCAATACAGTGAGGAGGCATGATGGGAGCGCCTGCTTGTCTGGGATAACAAACAAGTTGCTTTGTTTGCACGGACCAGGTGCACATAACATGATTAGGTGTAAAGACAGTGTGGTGCCTTTCAAGTTTAACCAATTACTTTAAAGCGCTTCAAGGTAGAAGAGACAGTTCCCCACCTGCAGTGAAGATGGAGGAGAAGACGATACAACCAATTGAAAAGGGGCCTATATGTAATTATTAGCATGACGATTTGTACATTTAGAAGATTAACTCCATTTTGTGGGCGAGAGAGAGAGCTCTGCGGCAGCGGACTTATAATATCTTGTCACCCTTTCCTTTTTGTTTACAAAATAAAGTTCTTCAAAAGGGTGCAGCTAGCCTTTTCCCCCTAGCGGGTTGTTATTCCTGTCTGGTTGTTGTGGAGTTACCCTACACATTACAGGACACTTATTTCCTTCTTGATGATTTTGTCTGCTAAGCAAGCTGACTGTGTTTGAAGTTTACCTGCCTCCAATGAAATGCATACTGCTCTGATAGATGCCTTGAAGGCACACACAATGTCAACCACTTCTCCAACTCCCCGGTCCAGTTAATGTCCTTGCATAGAAAGATTTTTGGCATGAGGGCTTCGCTGAATGCAACCTCCACCGGGGTCCAAAACTTGCACCCTCCCAGGAATGCCATGCCTTTGCTAGCCTGGAGTGGTCTGACCATGGTCCTTGATGATATATTGCATATAGTATCAAACTGAATGTACCCTGTTAACCAGAAGATTATTCATTGGAAGACCTGTCAGAGGCACCGCAGATGGCACCAGTGCAGATCGTGGTTTCCTCTACGTCAATAACATCACCTCGTCTAAGTGTTAAGTTTGGCCCTTCGAAAACAACTATGCAGGTATTGGTGCCCACAACAGCTGGTGCCCCTTGTCCCCCCTCATACAGCCCAAATGAGGATTTAAATCTTTCTTCTGTCTCCTCCTCAGACTCTGGAGGCACCATCTCCTCAGGGAGATTAAGAGAGGATCGCCAACCATCGTCTGTGCCCTTGGGTTGGATTGATCATGTCCATTTACGGAATTGAATGATGGTGGCCTTGAATATTAACATCAACCCTTTCATGATACTGTATGAAAACTCTAAATGAGACATTAAAGGATCAGACTTCGCTCTATGCGACGATGCATTCCAAACTTACCTCCTTTGGAATCCTTTGCCGGGGTAGTCCAATCTAGACTAGACAAAGAAGCCGAATTTCTGCACAATGGCAGTCTAGGCTCTTCAACTTGGCTAGAGGGGAAGAGTGGGAGACAACTACCACAATGTCAAGAATTCTAGACCTATTGAAATGGATAAGGAGTCACAGGAGAAGCTGCGAGTTAGAAGACATAGGCACAATTACTAAAAGCCATGCAACCGGTGCCCCAACGATACATCCTCCGGTAAGGGCGCCTAGAAAAAAAAAGGATGACGCCCGTGTATAATGAAACCCATGAACTTACACCCTTGAAAGCACCGTCGGGTCATGGTCGAATGATAACACCAACCTCAAAGCCATTAGGCCAAACAAATACGAAATATATACAGCCAAACATGAATGCATTGAAGCTTCCCACGAGGCTGGATAAGTCAGTGTCAATGGCTCTTAGTGTGCGCAGGGAGGATCAGGGCACAACCTCTGAGAAACTATGTATTCCGTCTTCAAAAAACCAGGCAGCTTTGAGGTTGGTCATAATCAGGTGCCCAAACAACTCACCCAAAGAAAATCTAAATGCCTTTCAGCACCTAAGAACGGAAAATCAAATGGCTCCAGAGCTTTCTTGTGAAGGCTTACACCGATTGATGTCGATCAAATAGACCCAGGCCCTCCAATGGTCCTACTAAAAGGACTGCGACCCAAGGTCCAACATTAGAGGCTATTGATGAGCCAGTCTCTAAAGATGAAAACTTGCACATACACTTGAATGTATCTACTTACTCAGATGGCTTGAATGAATCGTCAGTAGGGACAAATAACCGACTTTTGTGGTTGATAAATTGGGACCTGGCAAGGGGGAATCGCAGGTCGAAGGAGGATCACGCTTTGATATTCGCTGTGATACAAGCGAACAGCACGTGAATGAGGAAGATGGTTTCCCCCCCTTCTACACGCTGGAGCAAAGAAGGGACCTTCTATTGAAACACCTGCAACAAGTTAGCAGCGTGCATGTGGATCCATTGAAGCGGAAGAAGGATGCCCATATGAGAGATCGGGGCAATCCCCAGGTCCCCGCCAAGCCCTTCATAATGATTGAGAGGATAATTATGGAGAAAGATGGCCTTATAATGAACAGGAGGAATGTGCTGAACCTTCGACAATGCTCGCCCAAACTCTGATTCATTGAGCAAAATGACATCAAGATAGTAGCCTTTGTGAGCAAAAAACGTTTGGATATGGTGATACTGCATCTCAATTCAGTATTGGTGAAGAAAGCCATTTTGGAGGCATACCCTGACAGTCTACGTTTGGGCTTCAAACTTTGACGGGGAGCTGCAAAAGCCACACATATTGGAGAAACCAGCATTCAAACTAATGACCTGCAGATTGAAATCCCCTATCCTGAGGGTCTTCCAAGCCAAACCAGTACATGGTCAGAAATACCCTTCCACACAAGTCATTAAAGATCTAGGTGCTCCTGGTGAAAACCGGAAACTGGCACCTTCTACATCTATTGAAGTCTCATATGATAGTAAACATGTAGTGAAAAGGACAGTTAGGATGAGAGAAGCGAGCGATGGAGCCTCAAGCCTACCAACTGATTGGTCATGGTTGGCTGGAATACTGGCACAGAAACCAAAACTTCCTAAGTCTCTACCCACCTGCTCCTTGAACATAGCCACGTGGAACACCAGAGGCTTTGAGCACTTGTTTCGGAAAGGAGCCTTAGCTACCTCAAACTGACATCTTATGTCTTCAGGAAAGGAGGCTTTCCTCCCAGCCGATTTGCGAAGACTTTGAAGTATGTTTCAATCCAGCTATAACCAGGAAAGTAGGGAGACAGCCTGCGGACCTACTAACATTGGTAAAATTTGGTAATAGCTTCAAAATTGTGGATACAAGCAATCCAGGTCCTTTGATGGTATCTCTAGATTGGGAAATATCCCCAGGTCAGGCTCCATTGCTGCTAGTGGTACTCAATGTATATTGGAAACCGGCTGGGATTGGAGATGAGGAGTTTGTTGAGTTAATCACTGGTCTAATGGATAATAGTTGGGTTGATTTAAAATCTCCCCTTTTCTTGATATGTGGAGATTTGAATGCAAGATGTTTGGACAAGTTATGGGCCAAACTACATTGGGGCTCCTTGCAGAAAATAAGCAGTCCTGTGGATCTCCGAGATGAAGGAACGTGATGTTTGTATGGTAAATGGCGCCCTTAGAGGTGACGTTCCGGGGAGAGCAACATGGGTGCGTGGTCCTCAGAAAGCCCATTTGGATTATTTTGCATCCACTAGTCACTTTAAATATATGCACTCCCTGAATGTCATGCCTACCGCCAATACAATAGTGATCACTGTCTTCTACGTCTTTTCTTCAAAGAGCAGGAACAAGAGGTGAAAAAGAGAATGGGGAAAGCCGTCCAGATAAACCAGGGGAGAAACCGCCTGCGAGTGTGCCCGGAGGAAGTACCAGAGATCACAGCCTCCTATAAAAATTCTGTAGCCTCTAAATCTCTGGGCATTGACTATCCTAGTATCCTTTTGAGGTTCCAAGTAACTTCAAGGATTGAAAGTAACGCCACAGTTAAGAGGCTCCACTGCCCTAATGAAGATGTGAAAAAGTCAGAAAAAAACATGAAAAAAAGCACAAACAGCAATACAGGAATTGGTTGCTGTCTGCAAAGGGACAACGCCTTCAAGCGGACGCTGAAGTCCTCATGAAAATTATAGCCAGTAAGACCACGCGTGACCTCTGGGCCCTGCTCAATAGTAATTCCACATACCAACTGGCAACGATGATTCCGGCCGTCTCTGAAAGAGTTTGGATTGAGTTATTTTCTGGACTCTACTCTCTCAGAACCAAACCAAATGTAGTCAGCACAACCTCCTTTACCATGCCCTGGTCTATTGAGTTTACACACTAGGATATTGTTTTAAAGATAAAAAATGTAATCCCTCGTGAGCAGCGGGCATGGACAGTCTACATAATGAAATGCAGAAATGCAACCCTGAGAACGGGGCCGATTTTATTAGGTATTGTTCAACCAGATCTTAATAGGTAGAGAGGTTTCTGCCTCATGGAAGGAGGCGATAATAGTCCAATCTACAAGAAGAGGGACAAAGACAACCTGAAAAACTACAGACCCATTGCTTTATTGGACACGCTTGGATAGATATTTGTGTCTGTTTTGTTGGCACATCTGAAGAAGTGGGCGATAAGATCTGGCCATCGTGACAAACGGCAGATGGGGTCTGTCTCGGGGGTGGGGACCAGCCTAAACCTATTTCTCCTTTAACATCTTAAAGTCAAATGCCTGTAGGTCAAAGCAGAAGGTTTATTTAGCCTTTATTGACCTGGAGCAGGGCTTCGACTCCATTAGTAGAGAAAGTTTCTCCCAGAGCCTATCTAATTGGCATTGCCCTCAAGACCTGCTAGAGGCAATAAAGAACTTGTATTCTTCAACATCTATTCAAATCAGGATATCCAGTACAGGGACCTTAACAAATTCGGTCGGCACCTCTGGAGGCCTCAAACAGGGCTGCCCTCTTGCTCAAGAGCTATTTAACTTGTATCTATCGGACATGAACAAGAGCCAGGAAGAGGTTAATGCCCCCCCCAAAAATCTATAGCCATCAGACCCCCTGCGTTTCATACGCAGACGATTTGGTTTTGATCGACTACACTCCTACCGGGGGTAACCAGTTTGACCTGATTTTTTTCAAACATTCATGGTTTACAGGTCTTTAACCCTTTGTCCATGCCATGGTCTAACCATTTTCTGATTCCATTTGCTTTTCCCTACTCTTGGTCTAAGACTAAGCTCCCTTGTCCCACCAAATTTTAATGGAGGTGGTCAGAAGTTTCCATTGAGACGATTTCTCATGCTGTCAAGGCAACTACCCAACAAAACAGAATCATGGGGCTGAATATTTGTAATGCCCTAGCTCTGGCTCTCAAAGACACTGCTGATGCTTTATCTCCCCTTCAATTGCTGACCACATGTAATGTGCCATCAACTCCTTGGTATACTTCAGAACTAAGATTACAGAAACAGAAATGCTGTCGTGTGGAGCGAAAATGGCACTTAAAAAGGACATACATGCAATTTAGGAATCACGATCAGTGGTCCATTAATATGCCCAAAACCCAGAATTATGCTGACCGTATTCTCAAGGCTTCATGTTCTGCAAAAGAGATTTTTGCTGTTGCTAAAGAACTGTCCACCCTGGCCCTAGTCCCTTCCTTGGTTACCCGTACGCAATCTCATTGCCACTTCATTTCAAAATAAAATTTGCAATATAATAGAGAAGATCTGCTCTGACGGAGCTATTCTCCTTGGCACTACTACACCTCTGGACTGTCCAGCTGACCGCTCCCCTGGCAAGTTTGATTTTGTTACTATCACGGAAAGCAATAGTGACAGATGCGCTTCTGATGCTTAAATCTGCCGTCTCCTGCAGGCCATATTCCACTGTTTATTCTACAGAATCCATCCTTGAACTTGGTTCCACTGCTCACTGAGCCGCTTCAGTACTCGTGCGCTACCGGTTTTATTGCCCCATCCCTCAAACATGCTGTGGTTTCCCCGTTGCTTAAGAGGCCCCACCTTGATCCTGCACTGGCGGAAAACTACCGCCCTATCTCACTTTTTCTCTGCCATGGCCAAACTGCTGGAATCGATTGTCACTCCTCAGCTTGCAACTTATTTTGAGGCCAACAATATTCTGCACCCATTACAGGCTGTCTTCCGTCCAGGGGTGGGCACAGAATCAGTTATGATCGTGCTCCATGATGACATTGCATTGGCACAAGACCGTGGAGAGACGAGTGCTCTTATTTTGCTTGACCTCTCCACAGCCTTTGATACCATTGATCATCAGAGACTGTTACAGTGCCTCTCGGACACTGGTGTCTCAGGAGTGCCTTTGAAGTTGTTTGGTTCTTTATGTATGCGGATGACACACAGATTTTCTTTCGTTTTAATGCTTCTAACGAAAGTCTTTCTAAACTTCTGAGAACCTGTCTGTCAGCAGTATCCCAATGGATGACTGAAAATTGGCTCAAGCTGAATGGAGAAAAAACTGAGGTATTGGTGACAGGTCAGCTACCAAGAGTTTGGTCTTCTGACTATTGGCCTGCTTGCCTGGGACCCTGCCCTAACCCATCTTCTATTGTCAAGAGCCTTGGAATTAAGATCTGTCCTCAGTCTCCTGAGGGGCAGAAACCTCAGTCTGTCTGAGTGGATTTGTGAAACTTGGGGTTCTGAAGAAGGTTCTCCCGTTCCTTCCTATTGAGGCCAGGAGTAAAATCGTAACTGCCTCCATTATGGATGCTATAGATTACTGTAACAGTGTTAAGGATTTCAATCGGGCGACGCGCACACCTTGGTCTCTGTCTAGTATGTAGCGCCTAACTGAGATGCTTTTCTCCTTATTTATGTGGATTCAATTTTGGGATGGTACACCACTCCTATCATGCCCCCTTTTCAAATACCCCGGGTCATGATAGACCATTTATTTATTTAAAATTAGAAAGAAATCACACACTTTTAATATAGGGCAGCAAACACCACTGGAGTGATAGTAATAATGAGAATGTAAGCAATGCACTGGGTTAGACTTTTAAGTGGACCATATGCACAGCACAGCAGCATAGGAGCACTTTTGGTTCGGGACAGATAGGATCCAAGTTAGAATTTCCCCCTGCAATATTCCTTCAACCCACCAAGAATCAAATCTAAGTGGATACGAAGAAGCAGCAGGTCATTAGGAATAAGAAACTGAAAACAGAATTTAAATCTGACCTTCCCTCCCCAAATAAGAGAAAACATATTTTAAAACCCCTTGCAATGTGGTGAAATGACACTCGGAAATGAATAACCCAATAATGAATGTGTTTTAAAAACCTTGAAGCAATTATGATTCCTTACTGAAGCAACAATGCAGAGATACCAACAATCACAAGCAATGGATTAGCAAGAGCATACAGTTCGAAAAATTAATGGAAGATTTAAAACAGTTTGCAATCAAAATGACACGTTGGAAACTTTGTAAATATTTAAATTTTCCGTGTAAATTTACTAAAACGGTTTCTTTGGAAAACGGGTTAAATATTGTAAATCGCAATGCAGTGTTTTGGCTGAGGGATAGCTATAGATCACAGGTACACTATGGAAGTGAAATTAAGTCTCCAGCTTGTAAATTGAATGAGTTATGCAAGATGTAGGAAGGTGCACTTTGAGTAAATGAAGGCACGAAAAAGGAAGGAAAGTCATTTGTGACAAGAATAGTTTTACTCTGCACTAGAGTATTCAGGCTAGGCCACCAAGAAGGGAAACAGTAAGCTCTAGGGTTGATTTGCGAGTTCAACCGTCTCGCCCCAGCGCCCACCCTGGCAGAACCAGTCCGATCACTCAAAATAGGATTAATAGTTTAGGATTTCACAGGACAAAATTACTAAAGAGATGGCGCTAGCACTAGAAATGAATGGCAGGGTTGCAAGAATGATTGTGACAGTTTGAACAAGGTATCAGGATAAGGATAGGGTGACTTAGTAGGTGGGATGAGGACAAACACAAGATAGGCTATGGGTTCAGGTGGGGTGGCAATTGATACTCGCAGTCCATTTTTTGGATTTTGGACAGTCAACGGTTATGGTCACTACACGGCAGGGCACCGCGCAAACAGCTGGGCAGTTCTGGTTACTGGGTACCACTTCTGGACTTGCAATTCTATTCATTGGATACCATAGGTCATCGGGGTTGCAGGATTGCAGCAGTGAGTGGCAGCAAGCCAGGCTGAATCAGGATGCCAAAGGTACCACAGTTTTCCCCTTGTTAATGGGAAATTTAGTGTTATTTTTTTTATTGGAGGCCTTTATGGGAATGGGTTTGGCACTGCTTTGGTTTTTCAGTGGGCCCTGGAGTAGGATCAGCAATGCTTGGCCTTGTTGTTGGAGTCTGGATATGGAAAATGACGGGAACAGGAACGCAGCGCAGGAAATGAGGAACAGTGTGTGTGTAGAGCCTTGTCTGGGACCCTTATTTATAGTGCATAATGACATCATCAAAGTATAGGCTGGACAGGGTTAACTAAGCATGCCCCTAAACTACTTGGATAGGGCAGGGGTGCTAGTCTCCGCCTTGCTCTCAACTGGTTGGATTTCCAAGGGAATGCCAGGTTTATGAGGTGAGTTTTACAATGTCCAAAAACTCCCACATTTTCTTTACTTAAAACCCGGTTTTGCCAAAAACAGACATTTATACAATTGCAATCTCTTAGTAAATTATATACACATGTTAGATATTATGTGCAGCACATATCAGTCCAATCCTCAAATCTTTGGGACCTTGTTTCGCCCTTCTGATACCTTTTTGATAATTTTAGCATTAAAGATTGGCCTAAAATTCCATAACTTTCTACACAGATGCGAATTATCCCCAGGGATGTATGTACAAAATGTTATGTTTGCAACATTGATACTTTTTGATTTATCCTCAATACTTTGCCCTTTCTGCCCCCCAGTTGTCAGTGAGTTCTACCATGTATCTAAAGAAAGCACGAAAAAATCACTTTTAAACTGCAACATTTTTACAATTTTTCAATGTCTTGCTACAAAGATAAGTCTTTAAGGTTTATTCCTGAAATAGTCTTTGGGAACCAATGGCAGTTCTTTTGTCCCTGGATCATTTTTTTTTTCTTTAACTTCAACTGCTGTCAACTGTCATTTCCTACAGAGCCTGGTGGAGGTTTCTCCCTTGATTGAAGTTATGTTGCCCCTTCACACCTCAGGCTTCCTTCCATGGGAGCTTCATTGTCAGGGTCCCAACAAAGACGAAAGTCTGATCAACCCCGTTATTATCAGGGGGCTGTTAGTATCTGCTGAGAGGGAGCCCTCCTTTTGTTGCCACCCCTCCAAGCAGAAAACCTGTTTTTCAACTTGCAACTCCAGCCACCATTGTTTTAACCTTTAAGCCGGTTAGATAAAATAACCCATGTTATATAATCTCACCAGCAACAAACCCCTTCATATTGCCAAAGACTGGCCATGGCTTTCTTTCACCAGTGTACTGTTCCAACACACAGAATTTTTATTTTCTTTAGTTTTCAAAAGCCCATTTTTTTCACACATGGTGCAGCTGGCCTCCCTTTTAAATTTCAACTTATCTCCAGCAGATTCACACACTTTCGGCAGCTATAGTTATTCTCTTGAAATGCTGGAGTTGGTCTGAAGCGCAGATACATTGAAGCAGGCATGGCTCAGCTAGTTAGTATCTCTCTGAACAGCTGTGTTTTGGATACTTTTGCAAAGAAAATGATTGTGTTTCCTGTGTAAGTCAAAATAAAGTTCCTGGTTGATAGTTTTTTTTTTTTAAAGAGTTGGTTTAACTGGACTTGTCAATTCAGAATTATGCCTGGTTTTTCTGAGGCACATTGAAACACAAAGTGCTTGGGAGGACTTATTAATCACAGTGGTTTTAAGGAACAGAGGGAATTAGCGTCAAAGCCGCATTTTTTTAAAGGTGAAAAAGGGTTTATTTTCAGTGGCTATTTTGGCTTTTGCAGCAAAGCAACACTGCTTTTTCCACTTTCTTCCTTTTGTGTATGTGAGAACCCACTAGCAATCTCCTTTAATATGCCCCCTGGTTCCATCCTGCCCGATGTGTGCTTGGCAAGACGGTGCAGTCATTTTTGTTGTTGTTGCAAAACACAGTTTTGAGCCATGGCGCTCACAGGAGCCAGCGCAACCCTTTTTTGTGGTTGTTTCTGCGCACCTGCAGCTTAGTGATGTGGGGCAATGCCGTTGAGTGGGTCAATATATCCCACAACAGCATCTACTTTGGCCAGCCAAGAAGCATTGCTTCAACGACTCCGATCCTCCAGAATGCAGCAGCCAGGTTGGCTCTTAATGCCCCTTGACTTAGCCATTCTGTGGACCTCCTTCGGCACCTTCATTGTCTGCGCGTGAGAACCCGGGTAAAATGTAAGGTTCTGTGCACGGTACATCATGCTTTTCACACCCTGGGTGCTAAGTTTCTACAGGCAAAACTGCCCATTTATCAGGCCAAGAGAACTCTGCGCTCGGCTCATCAGTTTTTGCTGACTGTCCCCTGCTTTCGACGCTCTTGTGCGGGGGCAAGTCCTTTTCTGTACTGGCCCGACTTTGTGGAATGCCCTTCCTTTGCACCTCAGGTGCATTTAGGCCTTCTCTTTCTTCCGTAAGCATTTAAAAACGTTTGTTTTAACTGGGTAGCTCTCCTCTCTGGTGTTTTTTTTCCCAGCGCCTTAATGCCTTTTTGGTCTATGCCGCGCTTTATAAAACCTTATAGGATACAATACAATACACTCCAATAGGACTTCAAAGATGCTTAAATGAACTGGAGCGATATTGGAAAGCAAACAATTTGAGGGTGAATACAAATAAAACCAAAATAATGATTTTCCCAAAACTGGGAATAAGGAAAAAGCCTACATTTACCTGGATAGTAAATTCAGAGAAAATTGAAATTGTTGACTCCATGATCTATTTGGGCGTGCCGTTCAATTGTAGTGTAGTCGAAAAAATCATGGGTGTATGGCCTCAGACTTCAATGCCTGAGACTTGGCGCGCAAACAAGAAAAATGAACAGCCAATTCAGCAAATTTTCAATAGAACCGCTAGTCTGTTTTTATATGCTATGATAGTTTATTTATAATGCGTTTAATACACAGAGGTTTCTAAGCGCAGACCTGAGGATCGAACCAGTGTTGCTCTGTGTTGTCTTGCTTCCAAGGCGAGTAGGTTGCCCCTGAGCTATCCTCCCGAGAGCAAAGTGGTTTATAAACTCAAAGTGGCACTGATACTAACATATGGTGCTGAATCTGCCCCAAATCTCCCAGAGGCGGCTTGGGCTAGATTGGAGGGTTCTCTTCTGGAGGAAGGTGTTGGGGTTACCACAATCTTTGCCCATCTCCCTAATCTGGTTTGAATTGGCCTTGCAATCTCTTAGTTCGATGATTGGGTGGCACTCGTTGTGCCTACTCTGGAAATGTATGATTGAGGGGAAGGCTGCCCCATTTGAAATTCACAAAGGAGATTATAAATGAAGTGATCTGATAGTGGATGCCTGGAAATCCTCCTGCAGAGACCTGTTTGAGCATCTGTATCTAACGGAGGAGGTCCTTAACACGAATTCGACAAAGTGAAATTGCAGGTGAAAAGATGGATCGGATCACCACTCTCTCACAAAGCAGCTCCTACAGGTGACCACTGAACCTGGAGCATGATGGAAGACTGCTGAACAGCGTCCCCAAATACCTATCTACATTTCTGAGTAAACACTATAGGGAGTTATTTATGAGATTTAGACAAAATATTCTCCCTACTAGGGAAGTCCTAAACCACAGGCGACAGGTTACGATTAGCTGATCTTTCTGCAGATTCTGCAGAAATCAAGAAATAGTGGAAACTTCACCACACCTACTGTCTGAATGTCAAATATTGCAGGCAGTAAGAAGGCAATATGAGTTAAACAACCAAGTTCTGTAAAACTTTAACATGTCAGGAGTGGTGGGACATGTTTATTCTGGGAGAAAATACCCAGATGGCGTTAGCTCCAATTAAGTTTATGGAGGTTGTATTGGAATTG
Source organism: Ambystoma mexicanum (assembly GCF_040938575.1). Lineage (NCBI taxonomy): Eukaryota > Metazoa > Chordata > Amphibia > Caudata > Ambystomatidae > Ambystoma > Ambystoma mexicanum. Next base: position 747,561,203 of record NC_090928.1, read on the forward strand.
GGAAAGGGTCAATGAGATGGAGTGAAAAGATTATACCCTGTTTTTAAGCTTGAGGGTGAGCCTTGAGAGCCATTATGTTCATCCTATTGATTCTTCACCCTCTCTTGGCTCTTGCTTGCCCTTGCTTTAGTTTTACAGAGATATATGAGGGAATGTAATGGTGGAGATGAAATGTTTTCATTTTTGTAAGGTTTGAAATAAACCAATCTTTTAATAAAGAGAGATTTTTGGCATGAGGGCTTCTCTGAATGCAACCTCCACTCACATTTTCCCAAGAATGCCAGGCCTTTACTAGCCTGGAGTGGTCTGACATGGTCCTTGATAATATATTGCATATAGTTAACAGACTATACACCACCTGCTTCATCTAAAATCCAAATTGAGACCTAAGGGGGGAGTCGTGGACTGAAGATCCATAAGTTCAATGCTTCACGTGTGTATTTAGTTGAAGAACAGGGATGTCCATTCCGATTAGAAATTACTTCCAATAGCACCTTTACCCATGGTGGAGGGATTCCCTGGAAATGTGCATGTACAAAGGCAAAAAGGTGGCAACAGCAGGTGAGTGTGATATCAGGTGGGACATGGGTCAAGGACGAGGAACAAATTTGAGAAACCAGTGACTTAAAGTGAAACAATAATTTAGGGGGACATTACATTGCCGTTTCATGTACTGATGTTCTCCTGTCTGTCTTGAGTACTGGTAGCACTTTGCCTTCCCAAGAAGTACTTCTCTCTTCTATATTGTATGCAGAGGTCGCTAGCAAAGTAATTTTCCACAACCACGAGACCAGGAAAGGAGTCCAAAATTAAGTGACTTTATTTCTTTAGTTGCAGGTAAGCACCCTAATGGCATGTGCCTGTCATTTATTGACAGCCTGTGACATTACTCTTGGATACATTCTGTGAGGATACAAGGTGATTGACTAATTCTCTACCTCACTCCTTGCTCACCTGCAGGCTTTAAGACATTGTGTACACCTGCATAAAATGGGCACGCAGTATGTCTGGCACTGTTTTGAGAGTGTCACTTGTGTAATGAGTGCAACAAAACTTTCTCAAAAGGGTTTGCTTTTATGTTATGGTAGTGTGGAAAATGTGTTGGTTGATTTATTATGTCCTTTTGGAAAATAAAATTTGGGAGTGGTTGAAGGCTTAAAAAGGAAAATAATAAATATAACGTTTTAAAAATGTTTTGACCACAGGAATTTGTGCCACTCTATCAAGACTTTGAAAACTTTTATACAAGGAATCTTTACATGAGGGTGCGCGACAACTGGAACCGCCCGATATGCAGCGTGCCAGGGCCTCAGTTTGACCTGATGGAGCGGCTCACCGATGACTACAACTGGACATTCAGGTAAGCTTTTATGTGATTGCTAGCTAGTGGTCAGAGTTTTGAACTGAACCAGTTTCTCCAAAGATATCCAACTTGTGAACTTATCCACACAGTCTTGTTTTGTCTTCGCCATCTTTGTTCCTCTCATGCTCCCCATTCTCCCCCAGGTCCATGTGCTGCATTTGGGTATCCATATAAATGATCAAATAAAATAAAAAAAACGAAGAAGAAATTACTGCATTTCTTTACCTGTTTTAAAAAAAAAATTGGGTTGTTTTTAATCAAATCTAGATGTGGGGTTGGGCAAGGGTATTAGTTAAGATAGGGGGTTGGGGGATTTGCGGGGGGCTCCCACCGCATTATTAGAATTAGTTCCTTTCAACTTTTTACATTTGATAATTTCATGGTAAACCCTGCATCTGCGCTGTCAATATTCTAAATTCAAATTAAAGTGTGAGGGTTGTGGATTGAGAAGAACACATGCATCAATGGGGAAGGAGGTGGAAGCACAAGAACAGGGTGTACACTTCTCAAATATCAAACTGTCTGTAGAAACTGAAATAAGTATTCTTCTGTTTGTGTCCTTGTATCCGATTTCAGCTTACCATCAGAGCCCACTTTAAAAATGTTCTCATAAAATTAAGTTGGGGGCCAGAACAAAGGCACCAGTGCTCAGCAACAAATGAAACCACATAAGGTGCAAGACCAGTGGGACGGTCGCTCCACCAGTTAACTGGCCTGCTGAGGTAGCTAACTTACTTTTTTCAAAGTGCAGTTTTGCAGTTTCTGCAGTACCTGCTGTAAAGAGCTACACCTCCCTGCACCGCTTGTGCTGTCCTCTGGTGGTGAACCAAAGACCTTACAGAGAATTCATCATAAACTCTGCTTGGCGCAAAGTGCCTGTGAAGGGCAAATGAAGTGCAGTTTCTTCAGGGCATGCAGAAGGCAACACAGATGTGTGTTTGGGAGCAGTGAATTGCTAAGCTCTTGCCTTTACTAAATGCAAAAGTTCTTTTAAAGTACTTGTGGGAATGTATGGGAGCAAGACAGTTCCCCTTTGAGCAAGAGCTGTCTCGGCATACAACATGTGCAACAAGTGGGGACGGTGGTAGTGGCTAGGTAAAACTAACTAAAGTTGTGAACAATGAGATGTATCTATCCTGCCCATCCTAGGCAACCATTGATGGCTAAACTCTGGTCACAGACAACTCTCTCCTAGGTAATTGCCTCAGCCAGGGCAGGAAAATGCTAGATGTGGAAAAAGGGGGTAGCAGGAGTGGCAAATAAAAAATAAATTCTCAAGTTGTGCACATGATGTGAACAATAATATATCAAGCACCCATGTGTGACTTACTGTCTGTGTTGGTGGATTCCTGGGCATTACGTGTTTGTGTGTTTAATCAATTTGAGTGGACATATGGTTTAGTGTAGCATCCTTATGTTTTGTCTGAATGTGGCCTCCCCGCGTCAGTTTAATTATGCTTTCACCAGAGGTGTGAAGGTTGTGCCTGTGTCGTGTATGGCTTGAGCTCTGGGCAGTTCTTGAGGATGTTCCGAGTGTCGCAGTGGTGGTTGTGTGATGCTCATAATTGATTGATTTATTTATATAGCGCTTTACACCAAGGCGCTGTACAGTGGAACAACAAAATACAAAATAACAACATTTAACAATGAGAGCAACATTTACATATTGAATCATTCAACAAAACAGTGCAAAGAGCAATTAACGTAGGTGGGGGGAGTGGAAAGGGGAGAGGGAAGAGGTGGGGGGAGTAGGAGATGGACAGGGCGAGGGAGAATGGAAGGGGAAAAGAGGAGTAGGAGAGGGGAGAGAGGAATCAGATGAGGGTAAAAAGAGGGGTGGCGGGGGGAAGTGAAGAGGGCAGAGGAGAAGTTTTCAAGGAGGAGAATGGAGGAGGAGGGATTTAAGGGAAGTGTGAAATGAGGTGAAAGTTGTGGTAGAGCGGATTGTAAGAGGGAGCGAGTTCCTATGCAGGGGTGCAAGGAGTTGGAATGAGCGGAAACGGGAGGAAGCGCAAGAGGAAGGAGGAACAGTGAGAAGGAAATGGTCAGCGGAGCGAAGGGAGCGGGAGGGGGAGTAGAAGGGGAGGAGGGAGGAGAGATAAGGAGGAGCAAGACCATGGAGGGATTTGAAGACAAGGCAGAGAAAGTAGAACTTTAGTTGTGAGTGGAAAGGTAGCCAGCCAAGGTGAGAGAGCGAGGAAGAGATGGAGTCACAGGAGGTAAGGAGACAAAGGGTACGGACAGCAGAGTGGTATATGGATTTTAGAGGGGCAGGCTGAGATGCGGGAAGTCCAAAGATTAGAGAGGAGCAATAGAAGAGGCGGGAAAAGATGAGAGAGGAAATTAGGAGTTTGGTGGCGTGGAATGTGAGGGAGGGACGGATTTTGCGTATATTGTAGAGGTGGTATTGGCAGGAGCGGGAGGTGAGTGAAATGTGTTGTGAGAAGGTGAGAGAGGAGTCAAAGAGTATGCCTAGATTACGAGCTTGGGGGGAGATAGGGAGATTGGAGGGAGGAAAGTGAATGAAAGGAGGAGGGGAGGGAAGGAAAGAGAGTTAGAGGGGAAGAAAAGGACTTCGGTTTTATCAGTGTTAAGGGAGAGAAAGCGGGAGTACATCCAGTTCTTGATAGCAGTGAGACAGGAGGAGAGTTTAAGGTGGAGGTCAGGGGAGAAGGAGAAGAAAGAAGGAAAGAAAGAGTTGAGTATCTTCAGCATAAAAGTGGTGAGAAATGCCAAACGAAGAGATGACAGGGGCAATGAGAGAGGTGTAAAGAGAGAAAAGGAAAGGACCAAGTAAAGAGCCTTGAGGAACACCGTAGATAAGAGGGAAGGAAGGAGAGGACTGGCCTCCCCACGATACAGCAAAGGAACGGGAGGAGAGGTAGGAGGATAGCCATTTTAGAACAGGGCCGTTAAAGCCAGAGGAGGGAAGAGTATGGAGCAGGAGTGGTGATCGACAGTGTCAAACGCTGCGGAGAGATCAAGTAGAATAAGGATAGAGGATTGCTTGGCATGTCGAGCAGAGAGGTGTGAGTTAAGGATAGAGGTGAGAGAAGTTTCAGTGGAAGGTTTGGGACGGAAGTCAGATTGGAAGGGAGGAAGGAGAGAGGAAGAAGTAACAAAGGATGAGACATGAAAGTAGGCAAGGCACTCAAGAATCTTAGAGAGGAAAGGTAGAAGGGAAATAGGTCTGTAGTTAGCAGTGAGCAGTGGATCAGCAGAGGGCTTCTTTAGAATAGGAATAATCGTTGCATGTTTGAACGCAGAGGGAAAGATTGATGAGGAGAGGCAAGAGTTGAAGAAGGTGGTAAGGTAAGGGATAAGAGGGTAGATCTTGGGGATAAGAATGGAGGGGAGAGGGTTAGAAGAGACGGACATGGGGTGGGCTTTGGAAAGAAGGGAGGAGACTTCAGAAGGGGAAACAGGAGAGAAGATGGACATAGAAGAGGGAGCAGAGGGGGGCGGAGGAGAGAGGGAGTCGGAAAGGGAGTTCATTTTTTGCCGGAGAGTGAGGATTTTGGAGGAGAAGAAGTTGGCAAAGTCAGAAGGAGAGAGTGTGGAATTGGTTGAGGGATCAAGAGTAGGAGGAGAGAGAAGACGGGAGAGAGTTTGGAAAATCTGACGAGGGTGGGAGGCTTGAGACTGGAGAAGGTAAGTGTAGTAGGAGGATTTGGCTGTTGCAAGACAGGAGTTGTAAAGTGCATGGTAAGAAAAGAGGTTTGATTAGATAGCGAGGGAGATTTGAGCCAGAGTCTCTCTAACCGCCGGAGAAGGCGCCGCATAGAAGAGAGATGGGAGGTAAGCCAGGGTTGAGAAGGCTTCTGAGTAGGACGAAAGAGAGAAAGAGGGTAGAGTTGATCTAGGGCAGTGGAGATGGAAGAGGAAAGGGAAGAGAGAGCATCATCCGTAGAGAGTAGAGCAAAGTCATGAGGAGATGGAAGAGAACCTGAAAAGGTGTCAGAAAAGAGGGTAGCATCGAAGTCCCGAAGGTCACGACGCAAGTAAATTGGAGGGGAGAGATTAGCAGTAGTGGAGTGTGAGAGAGGGGATAGGGAGAATGAGAGTAAGGCATGGTCTGAGAGATAAACAGGAAGAGAAGAGACCGGGGAGGAGGGATATGAGGAATTGAAGATGAGGTCATGAGTGGAGCCAGGGGAGTGAGTGGGGGAAGAGGGAAGGGGGGAGAGGAGGTAAGAGTCGAGGATGGAGAGGAGGGGGGAAGATTGAGGGGGAGGAGGAAGATGGATATTAAAGTCACCAAGTACAGTAAGAGGAGAGGGGGAGGGAGGATAAGTGAGAGGAGGTGATCAAGGTCTTCATAGACGGAACAGAGAGGGCCAGGGGGGCGATAAATGATCAGGAAGGAGATAGGGTGAGGAGAAAGACTTGTACAGGAATTCAAAGGAAGGGAAAGAGGGGAGAGTTGGAAAAGAGGAGGAGGAGATATATTTGGGGTGGTACAGGAGACCAACGCCTCCACCACGACAGGGGCCAGGGGGTGTGAATGAAGGTGGAAGAAGCGGTCGTCAAGGAGGCGGGGAAACAGGTGTTGTGAGGAGGAATCCAGGTTTCAGTAAGACAGAGGAAATGAAGGTTGAGCCGAAAGAATAAATCAAGGGTAGCTGCAGTTTTATTACAGATGGATCTGGCGTTCCAGAGAGCAGTGTTCAAGAGGGCAGAGTGGTTGGTAGTGGGGGGGGTAAAGAAGGTTAGGGCGGTGCGTGAAGGAAGGAGGGTAACTGGAGGAGTAGGGGTGATGATGGTGAAGAGGATTGGGCATCTGGACTAGGAGGAGAGAGGAGAGAAGGAGGGAAAGGGGAAGGTGGAAGGGTGGAGAGAGGGGGGAGAGTGAGGCAGAAGGGGGTTATGGAGGCTCGCATACCAATGGACGTGGAGAAGGACAAGTAGAGAAGAGCTGAAGTTGTAGGAATTAGGAATGTGTGAGGTAGAGACCAATGTGACAGTTACTGAAGGGGGGGGTGGTGGGCAATGTAGGAGTAGGAGTAGAAGGGGGGAGTGGAAAGTGACAGGAGGGGGTTACTTGGAATAGAGGTTGGAGTAGTCCATGCACAGGATGGTGCTAAAGGGGGGCCCGGGGCCAGTGATGAGAGGTAGCCCGGAAGGAGCTAAAAGCGTCAAAGGCATCACGCACTAGAGACTGCAGTTGGAGGGGTCTAGGTGCTTGAGGCAGGAAAATGGGGTGGAAATATTGGGCTGCTCCCAGGTGGTAGTGGGACCAGTGTTGAGAGATGACCTGCAGGAACCGCTAGAGTCAAAGGGAGTAGGTACTCACAGATGGGGTTGGAGGAGACCAAGCACGTTGTTGAGTGAACCTTCAGGCGGGCCGGACCGTTGTAGGTGGCACCAGGGTAGTATGGAGGAATCCCAAGCTGATTCGACCCACAGGGACTGCAGGTTCACTGGTTGATAAGGTGGCTTAAGCTGGAAGCAGCGTTCAGTCCGACAGTACCTCTACCTCACAGTACCTCACAGTGCCGGGTGAACTGAGGACTGTGGAAGCAGAGGTGTAGCAGGAGAGTGGGACAGGCTGGAACCACACTTGTGCGAGGAGGGGTGGCAGAGGGCAGGAAGAAAATGGTTGGACTCAGGGCGTTGTGAGATGGCGATGAAGGGGAGGGATTAGGTGCCGGTGAGGTGGTTAATGGAGGTGCCTCGAAGCTGGCGCGGGGGCACACAAAGCCTCCTCGTTTCTGATCGGGCACGGGAAGGGTGAGATGCAGATGGCGGTCTCTGGAAATCCTAATTCCGGTTGTACGGTTGGCTGCAGGCTCACCTGGATCCTGTGTGTAGCAGAAGGGGCTCCGGAGGCAGCGTGGAGTGAAGAGACGGCTGTAGATTCACCCGGACCCCGTGTATAATGAAGTATGTGTCGAGAGACGGATGGAGTCATCTGTAGCGTCAGTCCCTCGCCCGCCTCCATATCGAAGGATCAATGGGAGAGTGCCATTCATGGAAACGTCCCCCTTTCCACTGTCATATCATGGAAGTAAAAGGCGATATTTGCTCAGACAACCATACTGACCTAATCCGGAGGTAATCGGAGAAGAGCTGGACAATATCTCTCCAATCCTAAGGTAGTTCCATTGGCTACTCATTCATGCCCGAACATTTTTCAAGACCGGATGCATCGCACATAAGGCTATGAACACTGAAAGGCCCACCTATCTCCATGAAACTGTACAGTTCTGGCAGCTTGCACACATCTGTCTCCATGTCTGAGGCCAAGTTTGCTTACAACGAGGAAAAGAAGGAAACATGTTTTCTCCTGCTATGCTTCATCCAATCAGAACATCATCCTGGTTTCAGTTGTAACAGCTTGATACTTCTTCAGTTTAGGAAAGGGCTAAAGACTTGTGATGACTCCTAGGTATTGCTTAGATGTTTAATCATGATCTCCCAACTCGAGGGAACCATCCCCTGGCCTCTCTACAGGAACCCCCCCATCTTGATGTCTTTCCTTGGAAATACACCCTTTTCTCACAATTATTTCTTCATTGTACAGTGCTCTGTTGCTCCCCAGCTAAATGTGCACTTTATAAAGCATAGTAGTAGGCATAACAACATACATCATGACCACACTCCTACCACTCATCTATTCAGGCAGGTCCCATTTTCACTTTCTTACTCCTACGTCCCGTCCCCTTTCCTCCATACTTATGGGACATCTCTCCGTCCTGTGGGACGGGACTGGAGCACTTTTGTAAAAAGCATCCACATTTTTTTCAACAATGTGTCCCTCCTCTTTTTCCATCATGTGGCCCGGCACGCGGCCGTAACCCCGCCCACCTTGGCTCCACCCCACGCGTCGCCCATCAGTCCGTTTCTCTGCACGATTGGGGCCGGACGCACTTGCATCCTCAGAAGATTTTCTTCCAGTTTTTCCCTCTCTGGCTCTCGCTAGCGTTCGTTTACTAGTCTGTCTGTCTTTTACACTAGATTTTCCACACTGTTCATCGTGTCACCGTCGCTTCGCGAGGGCGGATCCCCATCCTCTTTGTTTAGAGTGTTTGGGTCCGGAACACCGTTGGGACTCCTGTTTTTACTGTGACTCCCTTTCTGTCCGGGCTCTTCAACGTCGGTTGGAGCGGTGGGAGGTGGTGCTCGGACGGACTCCTCCTTCGCATTTTCGGGCGTTCATCGACGAGAAGAAAAAACGCCCGGTGAATTCGTTGATTTTCAGAGCTCTGTTACCGGGGTTCGCCCTGAGGTGCCTGTCAGGCCTAATAATTCTACCAGAGTTTTCTCCAAGGGTCTCCGTAAGGGGCCTGTGAACACCGGAGTACACTTTGAGGCCCCTCCTGTGGGGGCTGTGTGTAGACCCAGTTCTACTGAGTCATGGGGTACCGGAGCTTGCTGTGAGGCCGTTCTTTCGGCTTCCCTCAATAACAAAACCGGGGTACACCCCGAGGTCTTGGCTGGGCTTGAGGTTACCGAACGCATGTTCGAGGCCCGTGCCGATAAGGCTTCTACCGGGCCTAGGTCTGAGGTCCCTCGTACAGAGGCTAAGGCTACCAACAGTTCTGAGGGGCCGGGCAAAGCCCTGTCGGTGACAGTGCACCGTTCCCACTCTTGTGGTGACACCAGATCTGCTGAGGGGGCAAAGATGAAAGTTTCTTCTTTTACCGGCAGTGCCGAGGCTCTTCCTTCGAAGGCTCAGTTGGCGTTGGTATGTCGCAGAAACATTCCAGGCCTCATAGTACCGGCTCTGCCGAGGTTCCTTACGTTAAGGCTAAAATTAAGACCCCTGATCCATCGACGGGGACCCCTGCCTCACTTCCTCACGTGCCGCAGTTCCCCTCAGACGAGGACAAAATGGCGCCGTTCCCGCCACGACCACGGCGGCCATTTTAGCTACTACCCCTACAACTACGCCATCGGCCCCTGGTGTAGGGTTCGGTCCTTCGGGTGAACGTAAGGTCCCTTGTGCGCATCCTTACCGGCCGGTTTATGATTGGAACGCCCGGATGCCTCTTCCGCACAATGTTTTGTTGCCCGCGGGGTCGGCTCCCTTGATTTATGTGGATACGTCGGCGGAGGGGCCTGTGTGACCTCCTCAGGTTCCGAAACAATCTCCTGAGGATGCCTTTTTCGGTAAATTCCAAGCGCTTATGCGCACCGACCCCATGAGGGAATATTTCAAGGGGCTTTTCAAGGAGATATGTCCACCTGCGCCTCCGGCTCCACCCGTCCCGTCGGGGGTTCCGCCAGCACCTCCCTTGCCCGTGGTGCCTCCCCCTGCGCTTCTGCCTGTGCCACCATTGTCCCCAGTGGACAAGGCAGTGCCTGACTCGGCTCAGCAGGAACCGGACCTGTCAGATGGCCCTCAAGGCGATCAGGACAACGAGGACCTGCCCCGCTCTACCAGAGCTTTCCATGACCGGGTACTGGACATGATGAGCTTCTTAGATGTTCCGGTGCCCGAGGCACCTGTTCCGCAGGAGGGCGTGCTTTCTGGGGTGTTCACCTTGTCTCCTTTGCAGCGTACCGGCCTGTTCTTGCAGAAGGACGTTCTGGCCGAGGTCCGAAGAGTTTGGGAAAAGCCACACTCGGGACTTTTTGTAAATAAAAAAATTGACTCGAGGTACAGGCTACATTCCTCGGAAGAAGTGGCCTTGTCATCTTGTCCGCCTCCCTTCTCGACAGTGGTGGCTGCGGCCACGTTGCAATCCAGACCTGCAGCTTCCTCCTCCTCGACGGCGACTCAGGTCTTGGGAAAGGGCAAGCTCCTGGACTCCCTAGGGAGGAAAATCTTTGCCAATTCGGCCTTGCAGCTCAGGCAGGCCAATGCAGAATTGATTTTGGCGGGAGCTAACATGCGGATGTGGAGAGGTCTGTCGGAGTTTCCCGGTCGAGAAGCTGGAGGATTCAGAGGAGGCCTTTCCGATGCCAGGGTCTTGGCCCAGGATCTCCTGGAGGCTGCGGCTCATCACGTAGACACCTCGGCTCGGGGTCTGATGTTAGGGGTTGATACCTCGCGGCAAGCATGGCTGCATGCCACCAAGTTCTCGAAGGAGGTGCAAGACAAGGTTCTGGACCTTCCGTTTGATGGTAAGGAGCTTTTTCACTCTTCTACTGATGTAGTGCTCACCAAAACCAAAGACAGCACTCAGACGGCCAAATCATTGTCTGTTCTGGTTAAACCTCCCTTCAAGACTCAAAGGCCGTTGTCGCAAGGTCGACCTTCCTCTGGTTTTAGGAGCTTCCTCGACCGCAAAAATCGCAGAGTGGATACTCCTGTGGGGAATAACCATCGAAAAGACAACAGCGTACGCAGTATTTCTCCCGCTCCTCAGCCTCCTCATCAGGTTCAGGTGGCACCGCCACCGATAAACCTGCCAAATGAGGGTTTTCTGCGCTCGCACGAGACCCCGGTGGGAGGACGCATTGCGTCTCATTGGGAGGCGTGGCAGACCATCACAGAAGACAGATGGGTCTGGTCAGTCGCTCGAGCGGGCTTCCGCTTACCTTTACCCTCTACCCCACCCCTCAACCCTCCTTTTCAGCTGTCGGGGTCACCCTCCCTCAAGACCGAATTTCAGAAACTTCTGCTCCTCAGAGCTGTGGAACCCGTTGCCCTTGGGGAGCGAGGGGAGGGCTTCTACTCCTGGCTGTTTACGGTGCCCAAACCCAACCAGGCTGGCCTACGCACCATCCTAGACCTTTCCCAGTTCAATCTTTCCCTACCCCAAGAGAAATTCAAGATGATCACGCCCGGCCAGATTCGCTCCTCGTTGGAGGCGGGCGAATTGGCTCAGTGTGGTGGATCTTCAGGATGCGTACATGCATATCCTGATTTGGAACCCACACAGGAGATACCTCTGTTTCTCTCTGGGAGAGGAGCACTTCCAGTTTCGGGTGCTTCCTTTTGGCCTCAGTTCGGCGCTGCGTGTCTTGACGAAGATGATGTCGGTGATCGCGACCCATCTTCGTCTCCAGGCTATCCATGTGTATCCCTATTTGGACGACTGGCTCCTACGCAGCCCTTGCCCGTTGGCAGCAGCTGGCAACCTCCAGTCTCTCCTTCAGCTCCTGTTCCATCTTGGGCCGTCGGTGAACTGGCGGAAATCCTCCATGACGGTCTCACAGGACCTGACTTTCCTGGGTTTTCTAACTAACTAACTAAAGAGTTTCTTATATAGCGCAATCACTCACCCAAAGGTCTCAGGGCGCTTACATAACATAACAAACAAATAACATAAACTGAAAAAGAAGGGGAAGCGGAATAGCCGCGATGGCGACTAACACGTCCTGAGAGATAGCCAGAGATCTTAGGGCATAAGATGGCGTATTCGTTGGAACACGATAGACTGCTGAGTGTATCTGACCGGGGACCGAATGGCAGATCTGTTGGCCATGTGTCAGATGTTTACGCAGTCGGAGAGCATGTCGGCCTGGTGGTTCCAGAGGCTTCTGGGCCTCATGGCCTCGTGTGTGCTGGCTCTTCCTCTTGCTCGTCTCAAAATGAGACGGACCCAGATGGCTCTTCGGAGTTCCTGGCGTCAGGCTGTGGACCCGGATTCCAAACGGATAATGATTCCGGATTCCATGAGAGTGGACCTGGACTGGTGGTCTTCTCTCAGCAACCTGTCAGTGGGTGTCGGGTTCCAGGACTCAACACCCATGGTGACGATCACGACAGACTCCTCCCTTTTCGGGGGGGTGCGACGTTAGATCTTCTTCAGGTCTCGGACCTCTGGTCACCTCAGGACAAGCTCCTGCACATAAATCAATTGGAGCTTCTGGCGATTTTTCTGGCGCTCAAGGCGTTCAGACCTCTCATTGTCAACAAGGTGGTCCGCATAAGAACGGACAATGCAGTGTCAATGTACTACATAAACAAGCAAGGGTGAACGAAGTCTCCCCCTCTCGTGGATCTGTCATCCAGATTTGGGAGTGGGCAGTGCTTCTTGGGGTCTGGCTGCTTGCAGTGCACATCCCGGGCCGGCTGAATGTCACGGCGGATGCCCTCAGCCGGGGGACAGTGGTCAGCTACGAGTGGGAGTTGAAGGCAGAGATCCTATCATCGCGTTGGGGCACACCGGAGGTGGACCTCTTCGCCACGGCGGTAAACAAGAAGCTTCCTCAGTATGCCTCCGTAGGGGGGCTGGGAGCCTCCTCTCTGGGGGACGCACTCGAGATCCCATGGCACAACATGAGAGCTGACGCCTTCCCGCCTATTCCTCTGGTTCATCGAGCAATTTGGAAGTTGAAGAGTTCTGTCAACTGTTCTCTTCTACTGATAGCTCCGTGGTGGCCGGCCAGGTTTTGGTTCTCAGAACTTCAACACCTGTCGGTGTGTCCGCCGATCAGGTTACCAGTAACTCCCGATCTTCTTCACCAAGGGGAACAGCAGATGTGGCACCCCTTCCCACAATCGCTCAACTTGGCGGCATGGTGCCCGAGTTCACGGCTCTAGAGCCTTTGGGTTTGTCTGCGGATAACATGTACATTATCCAGGCTGCCAGGAAACCCTCGACCAGATCCCAATACAAGAGTAAATGGCTCAGGTTCTCTCACTGGTGTTTGAAGAAAGAATTGGACCCGAGGGTGGCGAAGATTGACACGGTGCTGTCCTTTGTCTCCTCCCTAGCAGAGTCAGGGGTTCATGTCTTGTCCTGCAGGACTTCTCTTGGCGATTTCCGCCTACCTCTCTATAGACCGGTGTTCTTATTCGTTAACTAACCGGGTGGTGAAGAGACATTTTGCTGGTTTGACTCGCATCTACCCTCCGGTTCGTAGTCTGCACCCACCCTGGGACTTAAACGTAGTCCTGACGACGCTGTGCCATAAACCTTTCGAGCCAATGGCTACGGTTGACCTCAAGTACGTGTCCTGGAAAGTGTCCTATCTGGTCGCCGTTACGTCAGCGAGGAGAGTGAGTGAGCTCCAGGCATTGTCGGTGGAGCATCCTTTCTTGGTCTTTCACAAGGACAAGGTAGTCCTTCGGACGAACCCAGTTTTCCTACCAAAGGTAGTGACTGAATTCCATCTGAATCAGTCTATTTCCCTTCCGGTCTTTTTTCCGAACCCTGCCTCGGAGGCGGAAAGGGTTCTACGCTGCCTGGATGTCCGAAGAGCTCTTAAATTCTACCTGGACAGGACTGCCGAGCTTCGGCGCTCTTCCCAACTGTTTGTGACCTTCGGTAAACCCCAGGGCAGGCCGGCGTCTAAGGCATCCATTTCCAGATGGATTGCTGCCTGTATCATGGAATTTTTCACTGTCCAAAAGCTGAAACCTCCTAAGGGTATCCATGCACATCAGGTGCGAGGCAAGGCAGCTGCGGTTGCTTTTCAGAGGTATGTTCCCTGTGAGTCCATCGCTAGAGCGGCTACCTGGGCCTCCCCATCTGCTTTCTGTAAGCATTACTGCCTCGATATGAGCTCTAGGGCTGACGCTCAGTTCGGCCAGGCTGTGCTGAAGAATCTGTTTCAGTAAGGGGTATTTCCATCCACCCATAGTTCCTGTAAGGAGTGCTTGGGAATCTCACATAAGTATGGAGGAAAGGGGACTGGACGTAGGAGTATTACCAGGTTACTCACCGTAGTGACCACCTTACTCCTAGTCCATAGTCCCCTTTCCTCCATACGCCCGCCGTCCCCTCTAATAAGGTTCCTCTGTTATTGCTAATGGGTCTTGGACCCTGCGATAGAAAAGGACTGGTGGGCGATGCGCGGGGTGGAGCCAAGGTGGGCGGGGTTACGGCCGCGTGCCAGGCCCCGCGCAGGAAAGAGAGGAGGGACAAATGTTTGAAAAAAATGTGGATGCTTTTTACAAAAGTGCTCCGGTCCCGTCCCACCGGACGGAGAGATGTCCCATAAGTATGGAGGAAAGGGGACTATGGACTAGGAGTAAGGTGGTCACTACGGTGAGTAACCTGGTAAAACTCTGCCACTGTCAATCACCATCTTGCTTTTTTGCTCTCACTGTCCTATACAGATACATTGTACCGTATGTAAAATGGTAAATGCTGTTGAGGCTGACTGAGGTACCTCATGTATTCCCTTAAGTGAAGTTCTTAGTATTTAGGGAGAGATGAACATGTTGGTTCATGGAAAGAGCTACCTTGGGAGACCGGCTATAATTTCACCTTTGATAAATTGATGTTCCAGAGGCTGAGATCCATTGCAAACCTCACCATAAATTAGTTTGGTGTTGAGCCGGAGGACTTGCTGGGACTGTAACCTGTTAGGGCAACACCTATCTGACAAAGAACAGCGTTTTTCAGGCAGTGGGGGCAGGGGCCAGAATCCCCATTTGTCCCAGTGACCTACCCCATTGCTTCCAGACCTCCAAGGCCTTGCATGGTGCCCACACATCCGCAGGCCACACGAACACTCCAGTTGCCTGGTGTTGAAGCCGCTCCATAACCTTGGCTTCAGAATGTTTCTGGAACTCTGCAAGAGATTCTTCACAGGGTGGTAACATGTGGAATCAAGATTCATTAATGCCTTTCAAAGACAGAGGAGCATTCCTTGGCCTAATGGGGTTTCCTTTGGGTGCTGAAAGGCGAAGAGAAGCATGCTGACGATGAAAGGAGTGTGTAGGAGAATGGCTCACATGGGAGTAAAATATGCAATTTGACAACACTGCAATCTCGAATTTGTGGTACCTCTGTTGGGAAGGAGAGCGGGTCTTCCCACCCCCCTAGGCCATACCGAACAACAACTAGACCCTAATAGAGCACATCGAGGGAGCAGGGGGAAGGAAGGTACACATAAAGGGTGTGTGCAATCATCTTTGTACATGCAGTATAAGGCATATGGCAGACGCAAGTGTAAAAGCCATCTTGGCAAGCAGCCATCTTAGAAGTTGGGCCCAAACGTGGCGAACAGTATTTTGTGTATTTGGATTGGGCCCCTTGCATGATCGCGAACACCACCCCCACCTTGGCCAGGTCTGCGAGATCCACCCCCTCCTCCATTGTTCAGAAAGTTAAAGGTTCTCGCACCTTGGGAACGATGTGCCCTGCAAAGTAATGAGAAGGGAGCGGAGCACCTCTTGGCAGTACCATCCCACAGAATAGATAGCAAGGCCCTCCTGCCCCCAATGATCTCCCGCATGCTTTCATCCCATAACCCCCACATGCCACACTACCATCCAAGCCCAGACCACCGACTATAAAACATTTACACCCCTCGATCGATTACTAAGATCAGAAGGCAGGGCTATTGTGCCTTCAGCAATGGATCACATTATTTGTGTAGCAAAGCGCATGGTGGCATCAGAATTGTAGCTCAAGACTAAGGTGGAGGACCTTGAGAGTTGCTGATCTGTCTTGGAACGAGTGAAGTGTGTGTGAGTTAGTGTGACCTCGATTCTCCCCCGAGCCCATCCTTTATCTGCCAGGTGCATTGTTTCAATCGTAAGAATAACATTGTGTGTTAGAGTAGCTAATTAATTGTTAGGTTAGATGACCGTGGATGACGTGCCCAGCAGCACCCACGTGAACAGAGATGGATGGACCAATGGCCGGGCATCCCATATGGAGCAGGCCCTGTATCTATAGGCCTCTGACAATCTGTATTGTAAAACTGTACTGAATAGTATGATATCATTAGTGACGCTTTTTGTGCTTAGAACGTACTGCCCATGCCAACGGACCTCAGAACGTTCCGTGACGGCAGAGTTCTTTGCTGATGCATTCCTATTTTTGTAAAGATAAACACTTGTTATCCTTGCAAGAGTGTCTTGGGCCTTTTTCCTTAGCGGGCTGTATATTTTCTGGTGTGAGCGTGCAGGGGCGTGCCTTCACCTCTGCTCCCATACCAAATACAGATCTCAGCAAGAGTTTATTCAAAACCCTGCTTGAGAGCCAAAGAATAAGCCCTACAACAAGATACTTAGGCTAACAGGGTCCTTTGCAAGCAAGAGATGTGTTGCACTGCAGCAGGCGCAGCAGAGTACATCGCTCCATGGAACCGGTTTGACTGGTTCTCAAAAGAAAGCGGCTTTTTCAAACAAGTGCATATTGTTTTTCTAATTTTAGGTGGCTGTGCTTCCTTGCTGATGATGGGAGGGAGTAGTTTGGAACCCAAACTACACAGAGATGGGGAGTTGCATTCTGCACAAGGTGCGAAATGACACAACAGGTCTCTTGGTGTTAAGAAGCAACTGCTTCACCCATATACACTGACTTTCATTACACAGGGTTATGTTGCTGTCTATCAAAATCTTCCAGTGCCTGTGAGATGTTAATTTTCGGACTGATTTTAGATTTCGTCCACATATCTACACTTTTATACCATGATTTCTGGGATGAATATCAGTTGTTTGTGTAGTTTTGAAGTCAGTCCCAAAAGCTATGGAATGGCTCATGTTTTCTCCATGTAGGCCCCCCCCACGTTTAGTGCCTTTTCATTTTTTTAAATGTTAACATGCTTAAAATTCATGTTATTTTTTTTCGTTTTTTTTATGAAGATCCTGGAAATTTGAACCAGGTGTCATTGTTCGTGGCTTGTTTGGTACATGCCAGAAAGTTCACAGAGAGCTTTGGACCATCTGTCCTTTTGGCCACTCCATGTTAGAAGAACGCCATTTATGAGATTGACATTTAGCTTGCATTTTCAAACGGAAATTTCGGACTTTAGTTAAGGTTATTGAAGGCGCTGGAGTATCTGAGTGGAGTACGGAAACTATGCAGAAATGACCCCAGTGGCAATATATAGTTCCTCAATTTTCTGTAGATGGGAGGATTCTGAGTATTCAGAGTATTAGTTGTACATAATGAGACACCGTTAGCTTTCCTACTCTTTACAACATGCATGGTAATTGTTAATGCGGCCCCATGAATGCTAACCAGAAACTAGTTTCTTTTCGCCCAATCTCCATTATTCTTTTCCTGGGCAAAATCTTGACAAAGCTGGCCATCGCTCAGCTTAATCTACATACTGAATCTGTTGCTTGCCTCCATGACCACCAGTCTGGCTTCAGAGCTGTCAGAAGCATGGAACCTGCTCTCCTGAACACCCGTGAAGACTTGCTCTCCAATCTTGACTCCAATCTCCCTTACATCCTCATTCTCCTCAGGGCCTGGACTGGTTGACCTCCTTTCTCACTGACCAACCCTCTTGGGTCCAACTGGGGTCTTTCTTCTCTTCTATCTCTCTCTCTCTACTTGTGGTGTTCCCCAGGGGTCTTACCTCACTCCCTGGCTCTTCAACAACTACCTGGCACCGCTTGCCCACCGCATCGCTACTTTCTGCTCCAATTTTTAATGTTATGCGGATGACACTTAGCTCTCTTTCAGGCTCCCCTCTGCCACCTCTGCTTCTTCTCTCATACCAGACTGTCTGGCCGTAATTCAGGGATGGTGTGCCGCCAGTGATCTCTGCCTTAATGCCAGTAAGTCTGAGATCCTCCACATTGAGACGCCCGCTCCCTCCTTTCCTCTCTCTCTGGCTGTCCACTCTGGACCCTATTCCTGCTCCTTCCTGTGAGGTTGAGAACCTTGGTGACATCTTCGACTCCACCCTCTCCTTCTCTGCTCACATCTCTGATGTCTCTAAGAAGTCAAACTATCAGCTGCACCTCCTCAGAGTTATTCTCCCTTTTCTCACTTTCCCTCAAAAGCTCTGGTCCTCTCTAGGCTGGACTATTGCAACAGCCTCTTTCTAAATCTTCCTGCCTCTACGCTTCGACCTTTACAACTTATCCAGAACAGGACTGGAAGACTTGTCCTTTGCCTCAAGCCCAGGGATTGTATCTCTCCAGCTCTGAAATCTCTTCACTGGCTCCCTGTGGTTGCAAGGAGCAACTTCAAGACCCTCTGCATAACCCACAAGGCTTTCTGGGGCCTGGGACCGCTCTACCTCCAACTTTCTCTTCCAAAACCTCTTTGAACTCTCCGCTCATCCACCTCCAACTCTCTGAGAGTCAGACGCTTCTCCAAGCTGAAAGTTGGGGGGGGGGGGGGAGAGCCATCTCCCTGGCTGGGACCCTCCCTCTGGAGCAGCCTCTCTCAAACTTGAGCAGAACCAACTCTAGTTCCGGAAGCAACTCAAGACCTTTCTTTCCATTTCAGTTTCTCTCTCCCTCTCCCCTGCTGATGCACCCGACTGCTCTGTGCACTGGTCACCTGGTCACCCTCTATACTCGGGCCCAGGATCCTGCATGTCCAGTTGCCTTTGCACTGCCTCTGGGCTCCCCAGCACTTAAGGGCCTGTATCTGCAACCCTACAGTCCCTTCTCTCTGCACTTATGAACCACCCACTGGCTGCACTTGTGAGTTAACTGCACTTCCCCCTTTCCCCTCCCCCTTGGCACTTCTCCCCTTCCATCTTCACTGCACTTGCGCGATCTGAATGACACAAGGTCTAGGAAGACTGTTATTTTGTCCTCCCTTTGTTTCCCCTCTCCTTGTCTTGTCGGCCTAGAAACACTTGTGTACAGGCGCGTTATAAATGCCACATCATATCGTATCATTCTCTTCCCCTACATCAACACACTCTTGAAAGAAAATGGAGGGTGGTGGTTGTGCCACAAGAGAATCAGCAGGCAGTGAGTGTTGAAGCATTTGGATAATATGGCCTTTGAGCAAGGGTTCTACAATGTTTGCCCATTGTTCGTTTTGTAGGCCACAGCATCAAGTGTTTTCTGTGTTGCTGATTCTGGTAGCCAGAACATACAATGTGCATTTTATTCCTTTCTGTTGGGGTGTGCGAAGGTCTGTGCATTTTCAAGTCTAATCCTTTTCTACTATTTGGAGGGTGTTTTGGGTTGAGCATTGCTGCCAACAGGGGAAAGGGTTTACAGTAACTGCTCTTTTTAGGGATGCAAGGTTTGTCACTGCCATTGTTGGCAGTGGGTGGAGTTGTACAGAAGGGGTGCCTGACATAGAGTACTGTGACATTATTGCCTCCTTTCTCCCTGGATTTTCAAAAATAATCTAGTAAACGTCCAGTTGGCCTTCAGCCTTGATGGCTTTGCACTTGTGGACAGTACAATCTCATCTTGCCTCTCACTTTTTCAAATCTTGGCTCTCCCCCTATTCAAGCCAAGAAAAGAAGTTTGGGGCAGAACTTTCAAAGTGGTGTGTTGTACCCTATGGAACTGCGACCCCACTGGTTTCTGAAGCAAAGTATCATCTGTAATTTGAGGAAAACACTAAAAACCTTGCTCTTAAAGGAAGTCTTTGACATCTAACTCTTTGTTTGCTGAGGGACCTTTCCAAAATGTCCCACTTTCCTTTGGGTGACATCTGATGGAGATCTTACCCAGTTGTGATTTGCAACAGTGTTGAACATTATTGAACAACGTGGTTGCTTCTGCATGTGCCTTTCGAATGGATTGTGTCCTCCCACGTATTCCTCATCTTATGATATCCTTCCAGCTTCAGCTGCTTTGGAAAAATATTTTCAGCAGAGGGCACCGTGATTCGATGCGGTCGACTTGATGCCCTCGAGGGCTCCCATCTCTGTTTAACGTCATCGTCAGTGTATATAACACACACACAGCGCCCATTGGCATAGCTATGCATTGTAGAATGATGGTGCGCTTCAATTTTTGTGACAAACTTTGTTTCAATACAATGGCCTCATCTTCAGCACCTTTAACCCCAAAGATCGGCTTCAAAAAGTGCTGAAACTGTGGTGCCAAGATGTCCCTCATGGATCCTCATCGGGCGTTGAGCATAGGAAGGCGGACTGTGAAACCTGTCAGTCTATGACCGGTAAGGCTCTGGAAGAGCATAAAGGGGAACTAGTGGCGGGTAGTCACCCCTAATAAATCCCCTTCAATGAACTCCATCAAAAAAATCAATCATCCGATGAGTCGAGAGGTGACTCTCCTCGAAGGAAAAAGTCAAAAAAACGCTCACGCTCCAGGAGTGGGACCCACCATTCCTCGTCATCCTTGAGGCAGTTGAAGAAAAGACATTAGAAGTCACCCTCTTCGAGTTCATCTGATTCCTCTCCGGAGAGAGGTATACCCTGTTCTAGGGGAGGCATGGTATCGCAAGTTTGACACTGACACAATGTGTACAATTTGTAAAACCTTTATTGAAATGGTTGGGGTTGGAGAAACTCCTAATCTGCCCTATAACTAAGATGGGAGTAGTCTCGACCATCAAATCATGAATAATGCAGTCCTAGTGCAGTCTGTCAAATCAAAATGGCCTTTGCAAATTGTTTATTTATTTGTGTTTGGTTACACAGTAACCTTTACAAAACTTTAAAAGGTGAAGAGAATTTGATTTGTTAATTCATACAGAAACTTTTTCAATTACAGCAATTTGTCAATCAGCCCAATTACGCCTTAACAAAATATAGAACTTGTGACATAGAAAAAAACTGATGACAGAACAAGTAAAAGAATCAAATCAATACTAAGTTGCTGACATAAATGTTAGCAGCATTTCCATTATTAATTACAGCACTTAAAATGTAAACATTACCTAAATTATGTTCTAGAAAACACTTAAAAAGAACAAAAGACTTGAAAGGCAGCAGCGCCCTCGAATATCCTTCATCCGCCATCCCCCTTCATAACGTACATAAAAATCAAGCACAGAACTCAACCACACAAAAGAAAAGGCCAACATCCTCATTTCTTCCCCTAATGTTCAGCTAATTTGCAGATATTAGCCAAGAACCTTAGAACAGCAATCTGTAAATTTACCTTTCGACCATGCATCATTTGCAGCCATGATATATTTAGGTCCACATATGCAGTTTTGCGGACACATTTGCTGAAACTGCTAATACTCTCACATCTCAGAGCAGCATATTCAATCAATAAATGTCTTGGCGTTTCCACAGAGTCCACCAATTTGCAAAATCTGCACAATGAGTGTTTACCGATCTTTCTCTCCATTATGTCCTTAATTTCTCCTGTTTCCAACACGTTGAGTCTGAAGTGCATGAATTCCTGACTCCAGTGTCTGTCTGGGATTTTATTGAAATAAGGTTCCATGACCCCTAATTTTTTATAATGGGATAGAAGCTGACCATATAGTTTACATTTAAGCACCTTCTCCACGGTATTGTTGCAATCTATGAATTGCAATAGTTTTTTTTACCTTCAATGGGTTGAATATAAGAAGGTCATGGGGCACCCCCAATTTGTCCAGGATTTCATGGCATATTGTTTTCAATCTACTCTGGGTACATAGATTCAGGCACTCGATTGCACAGGACATTCCCCATAATATCATACAAAGTCGATTTCTTGCTAGTGACTAGCTTTCTATAAAGAAAAAGCCGACACCATTCCACCACATTCGCCAAGGAGAGCAAACCAAGTTCCTACCGCACTGCGGCAAAAGAAACACTTAGGGAGGCATCTTAACACTGATTTCAGGATTCGGGATTCATATTTTTAATGTTCCTCTCTGCACCAAAGAGGAGTGAATTCTAATCCATAGCTGAACTGTGGTATCACCTTGCATTTATAAAAACGCAGGCTTGGCAGGAACGGGAATTTCCCATATTTTTGGTTTATTTTTCTCAATTAGGCAATCTGAGGACCCACTTTACCTTCCAAATAGTCTCGCTAATGGCCTTTTTTTTGTCCCCAAAAATGGGGTAGCCTAGATATCGAATTACCGGTCTAGCTGCAAGCCTCTCATGATTTAGGAACCAAGAATACTTTATAGGGCACCTTCTTTCCGACAAACGCAAAATTACTGTTTTTTTGTATTAACGTTAAGGGAATTTGCCAGTGTAAACTCTCTGAAGGCACTCAAGAGGCGCTGCAGGCCTCTTGGAGTATGGTTGTCCAGCATAAAATCGTCTGCGTAGACCGTTCAGCACACCTTGACACCCTCCACTACCGGCAAAGCGAATTCTGCATTTTCTAATTTTATACCTGCATCTGCCACATATAGGTTAAAAATAGTAGGGGAAAATATGCATCCCTGTCGTAGCCTATTCAGAATTCTAATAGATTGGGAATGTGTTCCAGTGCTACTAAGACGTAATTGTAATCTAGATCCCTCGTGAAGATGGTAAAGGATTGAGAGTAGATGGGCTGGCAGCCCTGAAGCCATCAGTTTTGACCAAAGTATATTTCTGTCCACAAGGTTGAAGGCCAGGGAGAGATCCATTGAAGCCAGATAAATTGGCAAACTCCCAGACCTCCATTCCTTCTCTTGTAAGGCCTTTATAAGCAGACCGCCTGCATCTGTGCCCACATTCTGCCTCAAACTGAAAAAAAGATGGCGAATTATTTTGATCCGCCCATTCCCGAATATGCTCGAGAACTAGACCAGCAAAGATTTTAGAGTCTGCATCGTCTGTAGTTGGATGGACAGTCCCTATCGCCCTTTTTGTAAATTGGGGCAATATACAATATATGCCAAATTTCAAGAATGCGTCTGGTCACAGCTATCTCTTTAAACAGTACAAAAAGAATTTTGGCCCAAAGTTCAGTGCTGCCTTTCCGAACTACATTTGCTAACCGATTAGGATCCGGAGCGCAGGAAGTAGATGCTCAGAAAATCAGATTTTTTATATCTTTCTGCGTGAATGTTATACTTCATGGGGAACACCAAACGGCCAATGGAAGAGTCCAGTCCCAGTTTTGAAGGAGCATAAAGAGAACCAAAATGCCCCACCCACGACGACTCTGAGATGGAAATGGTTTGAACAATGGATTGAGGCAGTGCCCCTTTAATGATCAAAGCCCAGAACTTCCTAGAAGAGGCATCCCTCACAGCTGATAACATATTCTCGCCGTCTGTCTGATACAATGAGATGCAAAGATTGTTCTTGCAATTTTTCCATTTGTTTTTAACCCTTTTTATCATTTGTATTTGCACTGGCTGCGAGAACGACAATCCACAAATGCGTCTGATCTCCTTATGTCTCCTTTTTTTCATTGTTTTAACTTCTTCACTGAAATGTCTATATTTGAATCTGGTGGTGTTCATTTTCACAGGGGTAATAACCTTCTGCATTGTTTCCACGTAATGACCAAACACATCATGTGTATAGATGGATAGCTTCTTAGCAAGTCAAAGTGTAGTAAAGACATGTACAAACATCGCATTCACTTTCCTGACATTGTCTTTATGCCAGGTTATTCTTGTCAGGTCTTTATTAATTTCTATGGTAAAGGGAAATGGATCTTGTTTTTTTGTTTTTTTATTTAATGTGATACAGTTTATAAATAAAATGTTCACAGAATACAGAACAAATAAACATCTCATTCAAAAATTCATAATTCATTTTCAAAAAATTAATTCATCATCTCATAGACCAGTCATAACATCAACAAATTACTAAAATTATAAGTGAGTCATGAGTCAACTCATCAAATTAATTTCAAAGGACAAAATTAACTAAGCAAGTCACTTAATAAATAATAACCGGAGGAAAAGGAATTGAGTCCACATAATACTTCTAGTACACATCTGCCCAATAACATTCAAATATAAATCCATAGGAGGCTCTCTATAACCAACCAGACATTGTACATTGTAATTAAGAACTTAATATTTGTTGTATTAATACTACGCCACAAAAATATCATCTCCACTGTATGTTCTTTGTCATGTACATATCTACGATACTGAGCATTATAGGTTATTGACATGTTTGGACACTTAGTCAAAACATGTTTTCCTGCTTTAGTAATTTATTTATTCTTGCATAATCGGCAGAACCGGTAGGTGGTTATTCCTGATTAATAGTATAAAACGCCTTAATCTGATTGGAGGACGTAGGTTTAAGTATTACTGTGGTTTTATTAAAGGTGTTTAGCATATACATTACAAAATGATAGTTCTTTAAACCTTCGAGGTGGGCATAAGTTTCAAGCCAATCCCCTAGCTGAACTTTTTTAGACAGGGCGAGCTTTGCTTTGCGAGAAAATCCCCCAGATCGTATACTCCAACATATCTCATTGAGATAGTTTTCCATATTATTCTTTAGGAGAGACTTCCTAGATTCCTTCAAAATTTCTTGTTGCATAGATGCCAAGAGCTGATTGTCCGAAGTGTTCAACATATTAAGGTACAATTCTGCCCTTTTCTTTAATACTAAAGATTTTAATGATCGCAGCCCCAATTCTAGCCTAATAATGGCCATAGGTATGCAGGTAAGAAGGCCTAAGATCTTTTTCCAGTATTTGCCTTCAACTACTTGCAACCATTTGAGATCGATCAACTGTAGGGTTTCAAGACCATAAGTGATCATTGGGGCTAGGACCTGTTGGTCTAATAAAGGGCAGCCCAAATGGTGAATCCGCCATGACTGATAGTAAAGCGGTGGACCAAAGCAGTAATTTGGGCAGCTCTGATTATTCAGGCTTGTTTACATTGAAAGTAATCCCCCTTTGTTTCAATTTCAAAACCCAAATATTTGCAATTAGGAGTATAGAGGATCTCTGACTCCTGAACCATTAATCTGGAACAGGAGATCTTTTTATTTTGAATACCATCAATTGTGTTTTCTCGAAGTTAATTATAAGGCCATTTCTTTTCGCATACTACCATAGTGCTTCAGATGATCTACGTAAGCCGCTGAAAGTATGGTCCAGGATGACCAAAACATCCATGTAGGCGAGTACTGGGCAGTGTTCTGCTCCAATTAATGGGGGGGGGGGGCAGTTGTGTACTAAACAAATCGCCTCTGGAAGATCATAAACAAATAGGTTATATGATATTGGAGCCGTAGCACAGCCCTGTTTAACTCCTCTATTCTACTCAATTTGGGCAGTCCTGTTCCCCTGTGAATCGAGTGGGTTAAGGGAAACTGTATTGTTTTCATGTAGGAGCCTCAGATAGTACAATAGGCCTTGCGGGCAGCCTAGTTTACTGCAGTTTAAACCACAGTTTTTCTCTGTGGACTAGGTCAAAGGCTGCTTTAAAATCAACATAGAGAGCATATAAGGGGGATTACCACATTTCCTGGCATTAGTGCGTAGGGTATCCAAAATAACCAGATTGTGTATGGTTGAAGAACCCTGCCTAAATCCACTTTGAAAGCGGTTAAACATCCCTTCATTATCATCCCATACTTGGAGTTCATCTAATAACCGGGTGGCAAAGAGTTTGCCAGTTCAATCCAGCCTAGATAATAACCTGTAATTACCCGGCTCAGTCTTGTCACCCTTCTTGAACACTGCTATTAATGTAGCCCTCTGCCAAGAATTAGGTATTCTGCCTTCGATCACGACTTTTTCAATCAGAATCTTCAATCGCCCTGCCCAAAATTCTGGCTTGCTCTTTAATGCTATGTTAGCAAGGCCATTCGGACCTGGCGCTCAAGACGATTCTTTTTTTTTTTATCTTGGCAAGAAGCTAGTTGCCCCTAACTTTAAAACGTGGATAAGGAGGGGTAACAAACTTAACCTCTTCATATATTTTTTTTGTTTTATCCAAGATCTAAACTTCGCCTTGACTGATCTACAGGTAGAGAAGTAAGATCGGAATGTATTGCATGTTTTCTTAGCCCTTCGAATCTCAGCTCTAATCAATCTTTTAGCATCTCTAATTTCTCTGTCATATGGATTTCTTTTGGTAGTTCCATTTATAGCGATCCCAGTCCCAACCGTTGCATGGGTATTCTCAAATGAGAGGATCCAATTTTCAATATTATTAATGGAATATCCCTGAAATTAGCTATTATAGGAGTGGCACTCAGCTGACAATGCATAGGCCGCTTTTAAGATGTTTTTTTTTCTGAACAGCAGATACGAGTAGCTGCATGATTAACCCTCCTATTCCCCAAAGGTTTCACAATATGATTGACTTCATCTGAAACTATTGTTAACGTAAGTGATGCATGATCGCTCCATACGTTCATGGACACCTCCATATCCTGTACATGCACCGCAATTTCAGGGGTATCAAATATATAGTCTAAAGTGCTCCTGGGTCTGCCGTTTTTCCAGGTTTCTTTACCTGGATAGTCACTGACGGTCCTACTGTTTATCATTTCCAGATCCCATATGCCAAAAAAACTCAGCCAATACAGCCCCTCTGGGTCATGAGTCATATGTATCTTTGTACTCTTAGATCTTAAATGGGGATTACTAGATGTCCCTTTCTCCCCTGTCATATGACAATTAAAGTCCCCCACGATAACAGATTTATTTTCCTGATTCAGCATACAGTTTATCAATAGGTCATGGAGTGTTTGCTGAATATTTTTACTGTGTGTGGCACCCGGTGGGCTGTAAAGACTTAAGCAACAACATTTTCTCCATTGTACATTCAAATGACGTTTCCAACTAAACAGCAATAACTAAATCATCCATTTTGGTATGAAGGCGTCACGATTTCACATTACGTAAGACTCCAACAATTAGTCCCCCATATGGTCTAACCCGTAGGCCCTTTTTGGTTAGAGACTGATATAATGTATAGCCTTTCAACACAATTGGGGAGGTAAGCCATGTCTCCTGTAGGCATATACAAGTATGCTTAATTATATGAGGCAAAGCGCCTTGAGTAGACAATAAATGGCTAAAGCCCATGCAATTCCATGAAACGATCGAACATTCTCATTGCTTTTGAAGTACCACTGGCAAAGACTCAGCTAGCCACTGAATGTCAGCCAACTGGACCTCATTCCCAGTCAGCAATTGGGACACACTAGGCCTAATCGTAGGCTCCACTACGAATTTCCTTGGCCATTTTAGGTCTTCTTTTTCTGGGTCGTAATCAATTTCCACATCAGCCTCCAGTAAGCTCTCTTTATACATACGCATCATTTGGGCAGTCGCCGGAAATTTATAGTGAATAGCTGATACATTAGTGTTCAGTCCATTAAGTGGCTCTATGTATTCAAAATATTTTGATTTCAAGACTCTCAGCTGTGGAATAGCAATCTGATCATGACTTTGGTTCTCGTAAACCTATCCTGGTCACTGTTTTGGTATACGTTTTTAATTATACACATGCAGTTATTAATCAAAACTGACTTCTGCCCTTTATCCTTAAATGTTGGTTTTGCTATTTCCCTTAAGTGGGGAATTTGTCTTCTACTGTTTGGTGTGGAAGAGATCTTGTCCAATTCCTGCCCTAGTTGCGACGTTATAAATTCTGGTAACTCTTCCTCTCCCTCAGACACATTTTTTGTCCTTCTCAGAAATAAGCCAACTTGTCAGGTGCCCAGCTCTATCAAGATTTCGTTTTTTGCCCGGGCCGCTTTCTTATTAGTATTTTTCGTATTTTTAACCAGTGGGGCAGTCTCAGGTAGTGGCGATGAAAGAACACAAGGCCGTTTTCTCATTGCCGCCCTCTTTGCTAGTCTCCTTTTGTATTGCTTCAGAGAGATTGCTCTCAGCCTCCTCAATAAGATTTTTATTTGTGGCATTCAAGGGAGCGAAATTTATTTTGTTCTCCAATATACGTCTGTGCATTTGTAATGAAATCTTTAGTGCAAATTGTAATGATGCCACTGATGATTGTAATTCAACCAATGCTTTGGGGGATGAGAAGGAGTCAGCATTTATCTCAGAAGAGACTTCTGGGTGTATGGCCAAATGTGGTGCTACGGATAGCCTGTCCGTTGGTGTCGGAGACTGTAAACGCTCTTTAGATGGCAATCCATGGACGCTGTCCTCCAGAGGCTTAGCTAATGCAGGGGTCATCGACCTTTGCATTGACAGGCACAGTTCCAAGAGGGATTTATTATCCATCTCTCCCTCGTTCAACCTGTCTGTGGGATTACTGCCATTTAAACTGCCTCGTTCCCCTTCCTCCGATACGGTCAAATTCTTCCCCAATTGTGGATTAGGCTGAAAGAACGAGGTAATGGCACCTTTGCTTAACAGACTAGCTTTTTCAATTAACTTTTACTCCCTGCTGTATTATCCATTCCGCAGGTTATAGTTGGTTTGTGAGCCCTTTTTGTGGATTGACCTCTTCACTCTTTAGCAATTTCGTTCGAAGAGATATTGAAAATTATAAGGCGTAAACTCTAAAAGCACTACTGCTCTATAACTTGAGGCAGCATAACGCAGCCAGTGAACTACGTTAATGTATGCACTCGGCTAATTTAAACACTCCTCGCGTAATTTAACCAGGATCAAAGGAATTACTCCTGCAGTCTCCCAGTAATACTTCTCCTCGCACTCCACTCAAACAGACACAAAAGCAGTCTTGCCCAACACGGCTGATATATACTTGTAACGCAATTAATAGGTTTCAGTCCACTCTGGTTGTCGGCTTGATATAATCACAATGTCCAAAACGGTGTGCGTTACGTCCTCAGCAGCCGACTGTCGGGCCAGCAATATCTAACAACTTCCAACCAGGAAATCAAAGGCACGCTATGTCAGTTTGACGTTTAGGACAAAAGAAATTCAAACCTTACATACGGGCAGCATTATCATTACCTCACCAGTTTGAAACAATGAGCCCTCCCCACTCGGCGGACTAACTCCTTTGCTCGTCGGATTCCTTCATCACTTGTGCTTAATGAGTTCTCCTAATTGGTGGCAATGACGGTTGTACGAACTGCGAGCCAGAAGTTCCTAGTCCGCAGAACACGCAGAGCACAAAGACACTAAGATTCTGCGAACCGACTCCGCGACCGCTCCACGGTGTCCAGGGGTCTTTGAAGGCACCAATAGATGGAAACAGAAAGAGGACTGGGTTCTTAGTCACTGCATCCAACAAAGCAAGCATGAAGTAAGTGGAGTCGCTGCACTAAGACTCGGCAAACCGACTACATTCTAATTTTTACAGCGACCACTCCCAAAGGAAAGTCAAACTTAACATTTTATGATCACTTCTCAACATATGAATAAGGGAGAAGGACTTTACCACCTCAATTAAGGTTGTTGACAAGAACACATAAACAATGGTAGAGAACAAAGTGCTATTTGACCAAGTATAAGAGTCGGTGGAATCAGTGAATAAGTCGTTGGCGCAGAACAAGCCCCACTTTTTTTAAAAAGCTGTGCCACAGGAGCCTTTTAGATTTTTTCCTGTTGTGCCCTTAATGACCCCTTCATAACTAGTACTGGAGGGCACACCGAAAGACGTCCCCGTACTGAAAACCCGGCCCCCTCCCTACTGATTTCCGCATTTAGATCGCCTGCAATTATAATGTGCAAGCCAGACCACAATTCCTGGCTCTCTGAAATTACAGCATTCAATGGTTTCAGGGCTTCCTTTAAATAGTTATCTGGGGACCAATAGATGTTGGTAATCAATATGTGAGAATAGGACGATCCCAGTTTTAACTCAATCAATACTGCTAAACACCAATTCGACACATTCACACTTTTAAGTACTTTCCTGTCAATATCAGTCCTAACTGCCAGTATAAGCCCCCGAGACGCTCTTCCTTTTGGCCCTTTTACAGCTGGTTCATGGAATACAGAAAAGCCATCTAATATGACGGCCAATGTTAACCAAGTTTCCTGAATGCACAGCATTGAACATCCAGAAAGTAAAGTGCATAGTTCTGGTGAATTCCTAAGAAACCAAGATCCCCTGGAGTTTCAGGATAACAAAGTTCTGTGGCCTGGCTAGGAATACTCTTTGAGTCCCTGTAGTTTGAAGATGGACTCTCGAAGACTCCGGGCTAACCACCTCAAATCTGGGTCGTTATTTGTCCCTGGCCCTTGAGCCTGTGCCATCCACCGCTGGGAGTCTTCGCTGTTAATTCCTCTGTGTCCCTCCAAGGAGCCCCCAGCCCGAGGAGTCGGGAAGCCTGGACTATAGTTCAACACATCGTAACCAAATTTGTTGAGGGACTCTACTTCTAGGAGAACTGCATCGTAAACAACCCAGGAGTGGAATAAAATGCAAGCATAGTCAAAGCGATCAGGGTGTATAAAATCCACCAGTTTTATATCCCCTGATGAAATGAGAGACAGGCAAGTGATTTTGTTTAACAGTGCCAGAATCCTCCAATGATTCAAAGACTCTGGACCCCTGTATGAAAACATATAATGGAATATAACAGTAGGGTCATCAGGATGGTGTGGTTGTCTCCACAACACATTCTCAAACCCTATATTATGGATAGACTTTGGTACCCTTCCCACCTCCCCCAACTGACCTTCCATCCCAGGGTGTCTAACCCCAGCTCTCCCACCACAAGGTCCCTCAACAACCTCCTGGAGTTCAGTGTGACTACTCCAGGCCAAATGTTACTGGGTCCTTCTTTTGCTGTCAATGCTAAGGAGTTGCCTAATCTGCCCCCTAGTTGCCTCTGAGAATCAGGTTGGCCACTGCCGTCCAGCAGAACCTTCCTCTGCTGAGCCATGACCCCAGATTCATTTTCAGAGGAGGGATCCCAGATTCGAGCCATAACCCCTGTAGTCCCCAAATTCTGAGCCAACAAAGGAAGTTCCCTTGTTGATAGAGTGGGGGCCTGACCTGCTCCCCCCCTCCTCATTAAGTTACTCACTAAATGTTGGTACTGTAAAGGTGGAGCATTTGAGGGGATTTGCAAAAGATTTAGCAGCAACTGCCTACAAGGATTTTAATGTCCTCTGTAGCAGAGAGTTGAACCGTATTCGCATCATTGTTAATACCCACCACCTCCTGTAACATTCACATCGCCATGAGTTGAATCACATCTAGGGGGACAAACAAGGACAGGATCCATTTCAGGGTCAGGGGCTAATGCTCTTATAGTAACATGTTCCAAGGTTTTTGCCGGGGATGGCATCAAGGTGTGGACACCAGTCGGCATAAGTTTTTTTTTTTTTTTTTTTTTTTTTTAAAATATATTTATTGATTTTTCAAGACAAACTATACAACCAGCATCATCAACATAGCAATCAGTTATATATCCACAATAACTTCCCATTCCCCCCTCCCCCCTGCGAACCCGGACCGGGGTTGCGCGGTCTGCCATTGGTGTTAGGGTGAGCCTGGGCTGTCCAGGTCCTCGCCTGAGGTGCTGACCTCTTTAGGACTGAACAGGGCTGTCGTGAGGGCTATCCATTGCAAGAGGTCTTCCGAGTCACCTATTTTCTGCTGTCGCTGCGCCAGCTCCCAGGCCCCGGTTTCGGCCACAGACCACCTACGGAGGTCTTCCCACCATGTCACAAGTCTAGGGGCCCTGGGGCACTTCCAGGCCATTGCGATTCGCCTTTTTGCGAGGATGTACATCAAATCCTT
Organism: Ambystoma mexicanum; assembly: GCF_040938575.1. Classification (NCBI taxonomy): domain Eukaryota; kingdom Metazoa; phylum Chordata; class Amphibia; order Caudata; family Ambystomatidae; genus Ambystoma; species Ambystoma mexicanum. The sequence continues at coordinate 747,592,616 of NC_090928.1, forward strand.
GAGCCTATTGAGGGGTTTGTTTTTTTTGCCTCGCGGATATGAGCCCAATAGACATGCCTTAGGGGATTGCACGTCTAGCGTTATGTCCTCCTCCGCTATCCTGGTCTGAATTTGCGACCAGAAGGTTTGTATATCCGGGCAGGCCCAAAACATGTGGGTCAGTGAAGCCGCGGGTTCTTGGCACTTGGGGCACGGCACTACGCAGGCGCCATTGAATCTCGAGATGACAGCTGGGGTAAGGTAGGCCCTGTGGATGATGTAAAATTGGATAAGCTGGAATCGGGCATTCCTGGAGACTTTTTTATGGTAGTGTGTTATTGTTTCCCACTCCGTGTCTCCGAATTGCGTGTTTAGCTCGGCTTCCCATTTACCCTTGCATGTGAGTTCGTTATGTGTGGTGTTGTCAATTAGGATCTCATAAAGCCTAGAGGTTTCGTGTCCCCCCTCTGCAACGCCCACCAAGTTCTCAATGGTCTCGTGTCCGGCGCATTGGGATTCTGCTTCTGGCCATCGCTTCCTAAGCTTGTCCAGCACCACCTCGTGCAAAAGGAACTGACCCAGTGGGACCCCAGTCAACTCGTGCAGTTCGGGGAATGTGTGAGTGCCCTGGTCGTCTATCAGATCGCCCAGGGTGGCAACACCGGAGGGTTCCCACATGTTCCGGATCGCCTTCCGGTCCTCCGGTCTAGTGGACATGATGGCGGCTATAGGGATTTGTGGGGAGTAAGGGTCGGTCAGCCTGACCGATTTGCAGGCCCGACTCCAGATCTGAATGCCTAGGCGGATGAGGTGTGCATCCAGCGTTTTAGGTATTGATCTGATCCAGAGGAGGTCCCTAAGCAACCAGGGTGCGTCTGGGGGCTGCAATAGGCGTGTGTCCGTCGTGGCATCATCGGCCATCCACTGGATCACGTGCTTAAGCTGGGCCGCTATGTAGTAGAGCTCAAAGTTAGGGGTTTTCAGGCCTCCCTTCTCGTACGGTCTTTGAGTTATGTCTAGGGCAACTCTGTGCCTCCCCTCCCGCCATAGGAGTTTCCTACATAGTTTGCTCAAGTCTTTGAAGAAACGTTGGGGGATGTTGTAGGGGACGTTAGTGAAGAAATGTAGAAGACGCGGGAGTGCGACCATTTTAAGGAGTCCCGCCCTGCCAGCCATCGAAAGGGGCAATTTACACCATAGGTCAATTGATTTAGCCAGTCCCTCCTTAGCCCTGCCCGTGTTTAGTGCATGTTCGGCTTCGGGGTCCCGGTGGATCGCGACGCCCAAATATTTGAACGTGGTGGGTTCCCATTTAAGGGCCAGAGGGGGGAGGTGTTCTTTCTTGGTTCCACTAAGTGCAGCCAGGGGGAATAGGCAAGACTTGCCGTGGTTAATCTGGATCCCGGTGCATCTGTGGAATCCATCTAGGGTTTCGAGAATGTAGGGGAGAAGATGTTCGGGATCCCTTAGGTAGAGGAGCATGTCGTCCGCATACATGGAGACAAGGTGGTTCACTCCATTTACCACTATCCCCCCGTCTCCATACTCCTGCCTAAGGTATGCCGCCACTGGTTCAATCGCCAAGATGTAGAGCAAAGGGGATAGGGGGCACCCTTGCCGAGTGCCCCTGGCCAGGCTCCATTTTTCCAAAAAGGTGTTGTTGGTTCGCACTCTGGCTGTGGGATTAGTGTAAATGAGTTTGACTCAATTCAAGAAAGCCGTTCCGATCCCCATCTTGGCAAAGGTGGCGTAGAGCCATGTCCATCGGACCGAATCGAAGGCCTTAGAGGCATCAAGGGACACAACTGCATATTTACCGGGCATGCCGTTTGTGCTGTGTATCACATGATGCAGCCTTCGCAGGTTCTCAGACATGGAGCGGCCCTGCACGTAGCCTGTCTGATCTTGGTGTATAAGGTACGGGACGGCTGCACGCAGCCTTCTGGCCAGTAGTGCGGTGAGGATCTTGTTATCTACATTCAGCATGGATAAGGGGCGGTATGAGCCGCAGTCAGAGCTTTCCTTGTCGGGCTTAAGTAAGGGGATGATGGTGGCTTCAGTCATGGAGTCGGGGAGGTGGCCTATTTCATACGCCTCGTTGTATACTTTGGACAGTAGGGGGGCCAGTATGTCCTCATAGGTCTTATAAAATTCGCCCGGGAGACCGTCCGGTCCCGGTGTTTTACCAGAGGGCAGTGACCTAATGGTGGCTGTGACCTCATCTGGGGTGACGGGGCCTCCGAGGGGATCTGCCAAGTGGTCCTCCAGGCGGGGGAGCCTGATGGCGTCCAGGGCGTCTTCGATCGCATGGTCTGGGGGCGGGGCTGGCTCGGAGTAAAGGGTTTGGTAATATTGCTTAAACACTGCGTTGATACCCACTTGCATGTGGAGGGTCAAGCCGTCTGTGTTACGGATGGAGCAAATGGGGTGTCTGGGGGTTTCTCGTTTATAAAGCCATGCAAGAAGTTTCCCGGGTTTGTCGCCCAGGGCGTGATTCCTTTCTGTGAATTTGGTATAGCTTAGCCTCCCCAGCGTCTCCCAGTGTGTTAACATGTTTGTTTAAGTTCAATCATTTTCTGCAGGTGGGCGGGATCAGGGGATGGGGTGGCTTCGAGGTCTTGGAGTTCGGTCTCAGCGTGCGCTAGCAGGGCCGTGACGGATTTCAGGGCCCCTCCGGCCGCGGCTATCATTTCCCCTCTAGTTACCACCTTGTAGGCTTCCCATGCTGTGCCTAAGTATCTGACGCTATCAATGTTGGTTTGCCAGTAGTGTGTGGAACCCTCCCTGATTTGTTCATTGAAGGCTTTGTCTAATAGCGCTTCGCTTCTCAATTTCCACGTCGGGATGGGGGGCCTGGGAGCTGTGGTCACCCACGAGGTCATCAGTGGGGAGTGGTCTGAAAGTACCCTGGCTAGATACTGCGTGTCCTCAAATCTGGCCACGTGCTCTTCGCTAATGAACATGCAGTCTATCCTGGTGTGGACCTTATGTGGGGGGGAGTAAAAGGAGTAGCCTCTGATTTCGGGGTTTTGCGCTCTCCACAGGTCTTTCAGGGCATATTGCTGCGTAAGGGCGTTCAGTATCTTGGCGGGTGGGGAGGGGTCACCATGCTTACCATCCGATCTATCTATGCGAGGGTTTAAGGTACAGTTGTTGTCGCCTCCCCATATCGTTATGCATTCGTTACTCGGGGACAGCCGGGCGTACAACGAACGAAAGAAAACAGTGGCATCATGATTCGGGGCATAGGTGCAAATCAGGCGAACGTCGCGCCCCTCTATGGTGCCCTGAATTAGGGCCATCCTACCTTCGTTGTCTGTTTTGGTGTGGATCAGCTTGACTTGGACAGAGGGGGCAATCCATATCAAGACTCCTCTGGAGTAGGTGGAGTAGGAGGAACCCACTAGGGTACCTCGCCAGACCTTAGCCAGCGCTGCAAGCTTGGGGCCACATAAGTGGGTCTCCTGAAGGAGAGCGATTCCGACTTTGTGGCGCTTCATGTAGGCGTGAATGCGGCGCTGTTTGATGTAGCTGTTTAGTCCCCTGACGTTCCAGGACATGACTCTGATCCTCTCAGCCATAGTCTGGGTGTGGTCGTGTGGCTGTGGGAAGCCTGAGGTTGAGGTGTTCGGCGAACTTGGTCATCCTGGTGGCGATTCCGCTGCGCTTGGTCCCGGTCCGGTTTATGTCCGATTCAAACTGTGATCCCAACTTGGGGTTCAGACCCCCATGAACAACAGCGCCTAACTTAACTACAAACACAACTTCAAACACAACACGTCTAGCGAGGTTGCCCTTGCTCTGACATCCCCGTTTCTGCCCCATCAGACCAAGGTCTTCCGGTGCCCTACGGGCGGGTGAGCTCACCCAAATTATCCTGGGGATAGGAGAGGGGCTGCCTCCGAGGGTGTTATCATGAGGTGCGCCACGACCGGCGCGGCTCCGGTACCATCAGTGTCGCCACTCTTACTGGCATATTGATGTGCGATCGGCTACTGCAGCCAGTAGGTAGTGAGGAGAAGTCCCTTTGTTACAGGCGGCTAAGGCCTGCGCTGCCTCCGTTCAATGTCTGGGATCTGTTCTCTGTCCATCCATTCACAGGCCTCTGCGGGAGTGTCAAATAAGTGTGCCTTATTGTTGTGCAGGACCTTGAGTCTGGCCGGGTAGAGGAGTAGGTAGCGCAGGCCTGCTTCTTTGAGTCTTGCCTTGGTGTGGTGGAACTGGGCCCTGCTCCTTTGAACCTGCAAGGTGTAGTCGGGGTATATTGCGATCTTCGCGGCGTCCCTCTGTATGGAACCGCCCATCCTGGTAAAGGCCAAAATGGTTTCCCTGTCCCTGTAGTTGAGGACTGGCTATTATGGGTCTGGGTGGGCTCCCCGGTGGCGGCCTCCTGGCTAGGGAGCGATGGGCTCTTTCTATGGTGAAGCCCTGCGACAGTTTCCCAGCCCCAATTTCCTGTATGAGCAGGTTCTCGATGTAATTAGTGGGGTCGCTGCCCTCGATGCCCTCTGGCAGGCCGATAATTCTGATGTTGTTCCTGCGGGCCCTTCCTTCGGCCTCCTCAGCTCCTTCACTCTTTGCGCCAAAATGTCCACATCCTTTAAGAGCTGGGTTTTGGCATCGGTGTTGTCTCGGACTTGGATCTCAAGAGCGTCCGTTCTGCCGGTGATAGAGCGCACATCCTGCCTCAATAAGTTCAGGTCGATGGCGACCGCGTCTATTTTGTCCTCCATGGTTTTCTGGAGTGTCTTGATGGCCTCTAGCAGTTGGGAGTTGGCCGGCTCGGGCCTCTCGGCGCCCGACGCCTCCCCAGGGGCTAGAGCCTTCCCGGGTCCGGTCGCTCCAGCGGCCGCGAAGGACTCCATGGTGGTTTGGCGGTGTTTGCTTCGGGCGCCCTTAGTGGTCATGTCCTATCCGCGGGATCCGCTCGGCCTCGGCGGGCACTATACAGTCTATGTCCACTGGCGCCGTGCGGGAGATGCTTCGTGAGGGGGGGTTGTGCGTCGTCCACCCGCCGGGCAATGTCAGTGGGCCGCTCGGCAGGGCGGTCATGCACAATCCTGCTATAAGGCTCTTCGCTCCGGGCCCGGCGGGGGGCAGTTAAGGCCGCCCCAGGTGCCCCCCCCCCCCCCTCCGACTCCTTACCGCTCTTCTTCGGGACACAGAAGCGTGAATCTCAGCTTAGGCCACCGCTGCCGCTTCAGTTCGAGTTCCACTAAGGCTGATCCCTGGTGGGCACCTCTGGGGTCGGTCACAGGGCTCCGCTACAGCGCTGGGCCGGGGATCATCATGGCCGCCATTTCCTGCCTCCGCATGGCGTCCTGCTTCTTTTCGATGGTGCGGGCCAACAGAGGGACGTGAGGTTCCGAAACTTCGACAGCAGGCGGAACACACTTTCACACGACCAGTGTTCGGTTTTCAGGTGACTGCAGTCAAGTTAAGCGATAGTTGGCGGCGGATCCATAATCGTATCGAGCGGAGCTGCGCCGAACACGTCTCTCCTACATGGCGGTTAGCCACGCCCCCTCCACCAGTCGGCATAAGTTAACCACCCGGATATACGGACACGGTCTTCAGGGAAGTAGACTTTCCCATAATTACTGCATTTCCAGGGAGATTTTGGTTTTTAGAAAATAGCTGGTAGACGCCCACTCCTTATTTAGGACCAAGTACCTTTATGGCCCCATTCCTTTTATTTGTGTTTTTATTTGTTTTTTTGCCTTTATGAATCATGGCTTCAGTTAGTGAGTCTGATGCAGAACCGTACCCCTCCCTTGAGCCAATTTCTACAGACACATCAGAGTCTTCCACTATAACCACCTCGGCATCTAAGTCCCGAGAGGCCCCCACTTCATCGATCAAATTACGCCATGATTTCTGTAAGGTTTATTTTTTTCCTCCCTTCTCTGAGGCTTGAATTTCTTTTTCCTGTTCCTACCCTAACTTGAAGGTGCCCCATTCACATCTACGCTTACCTTCGCAGCCGGCACATTTCCCCCGCAACCCCTGTCCCGTGGTCTCCACATCGACCACCAAGATATCTTCGGAGTGCCCCAACCGGGAGGGAAGGGCCTGGGAAAAGTCTTCCGTTGGCGACGGCAACTGAACAGGAGCAACCTCCCCTCCCCTTCCTTATTCAATCGACCCTCCTTATCGGGTAGATTACAGTTAGACATGACTCTACCAAAAACTGTATTTGTAACAAGACCGCCAGGATAGAACTCAAACATAATGTGTTTTCTCTAACCTCATTTAGAATACTCTGTCCAATTCCGTTACCCCCCAAACCCGCGGCTCCCCATTCATGCTTGTCGCCCCTGGGGGCTGGGTCGATGGTACTCCCTCCTCATCTGCCTCCAAAATCAGGCGTATCTGGAAATTAATTGTCTAGAGCTGTATCCATGGACACTTTATTACTTCGAGCCTCACAGTTAGTTTTCACAGGTACTGCAGAGACCTTACCAGATTACATCAGAAGTGGTCAAAGTTCCCCTCCCTCCACGCCCAATATAGTGTTATCCGTAATTGGGGGTGGGGATAGGGCTAGAGGAATGGCCAAGTCCGTCTCATTGTGTCTTTTACTGGGGTAAAGACTAAAGGGGCTGAAAGAATATCATTGTACATGCCCTTTCCCTCCCCCCATTTGCTCATACTTGGGCATAGGAAAAGTTTCATTCCGCAGTGGCTAAGCAAAAATAATCAAAAAGGGCAGAGCCTTCGCTTAATCCCCTGTGACTGTGTATTATTTTCTTTCCCCATGTACAAGAAACACCTATATTGTAGTCGTAATGAGGCACACGCTTAAAGTAAAACTGATGGACCACCGTACTGTTAAATACAAATTCAGTGTACCACAATAATTATTACTCATCTAGTAGTCCAAAAATGTGAGGATCAAAGTCATAAATTGAGAATGTCACGTAATCCAGGAATGGCTTCTTGTAATTCTCGAAGTGCTGTTTAGATTATAGTTCCAAGCTGCTTTCGAAGTCCAAGGAGCTCACACCAGGAATGAATGAACAGAACGGTCGAACCGCGGGAATCAAAAGTAATATTTCCCGTCCCACACACCGGCCTAGACATGAGCGGAGTATGCCGCGGCTGCCTGGCTGCACAGCCGTCAGCCACTTCTGCTGGCTCTTCAGCTGTACCCGCGCGTAGCGCTATATACCGGCGTCGAAGGCAAGTGGGCGGGGCTCCTATTAGATATAAGAAAACAGCAAATTTTCAGATCCAGGAAGAGAATTTGTGAGCATAACTTAAGCGATCCAAAGTAAATCGTGGTCTTCTTCTTTGTGGATGAACAAACGTACCAAATAATGCAAGTCAAATCACTTCAGGAAAACATGTCTCACAGCCGTCAGCCGTAACAAAACCTAATGCCTGCCCTATCTCTTGTACAAAAAAGTGAATAAAGGAGAAATGTATGCAAAAGGAAAGATCAGTGTTCAAATGAATAAATGTGGTTGAACCAGCTCTCCTCCCCACGTTACACCTCACAGAGTAAGGCTGTCCCTGTAGGAAGGGTGGCACACTCTGGCTCGGCTTCAAACACAAATGCAGTTCTGGAACGTGGATTGAAACCTGGCTGGCCTTACACGTTTAAGTCTCTTTTCTTGACTGCGAAAAATAATGTAATAACGATAATGTAATGTAATAACAATAATGTTTCAACCAAATAGTTCACAAAGGTCCCCCACTTGTCGGGTTCAGACCCCTTTCAACACAAAGTTCTAGTAGGTCCCCCACTGCCAGGCTCAGACCTCTCATGATAAAGTTTTGCAAAGAGGGCTCCCTTCCCCAAGCTTACTTCACTCCGGGTCTCCCTCTGTCGGGCTCTTTTCAGACCACTGCAGGGCCACTTTGACTCAGAATGTATAGCTCAACTTTTACTTTCCCCTTTGAGTTAAACTTTTCCATATCACTTTTGCCGTATATTCCCTTTCTTGCTTCGAAAAATGTACCTTTCACAGAGACTTTCGAGTGGCCTACTTTTCGCCGGACCACTCCGTTACTTAGTATCGCTGAACTCGCACGGCTGCCTTTTGCTTCAAAGTTCAGTCACAAGTCTGCCTATCTTGCATCTCATTCACACGCGTGCAGCCTTCCCTTGTGATAAAATGTTGCTATTTCCAACTTTAACACACACCAGTCTTTCAGGTCGCTTGCCAACTCACCGGCTGTGTGTGTTTCTTCTTTGCTTTATGATTTCTGATTCATGAGTTAAGGTTAGTACCACAGGCGTGGCCTCGCCTCCCGAACTCTGCTGTTCACCTGGGATGGTCTCTGGCGTCCTTGAAACACAGTGCAGTTTTCACTTGCGGGATCTGGCCTTCTGCACGTGTCTCTCTGGGCCTGTTGGCAGTAACGACTTCCAGTAGGGAACTCTGGGGTTTTCTGAGCGCTGCTTCTACCCCTTGGTCTGTCACTGTGCTCCGATAGGTTTGCCTTCATCCCGGAAGCCCTGCTCGTTCTTGTGTTCCGCCTTGCTCTGAGTGTCTTTGGGTTCTTCCTTTTATTCGTGTGGGGAGAGCTAATTGGTATCAGGTGTATGAACTTAAGTGCCTGACTCGAATAGCGGGACCTGGCCAGTTCGATGTGTGAAAGTTATGTTACTCTCAGTTATGCTCTTCCGTGGCCCAGTGTTTGTGTAAAAATGGGGGGAGGAAGAGGAGGAGGAGGGTTGGGACCTCGGAGCATCCTAAAATAAAGGATGGGTTGGATAAACAAAATGGGGGGCATACCATGTCTCGCTGTTGGATGTCTTACCCCCACTCTCCGAAGATACTCCTGCACTGGTCCACCCCCAGGGTCTAGCTCCAAAGGCGATGGCCGTGCCCTGGCCACCAGAGAGAGAGAGAGAGATCCCCATGGACTAGCTGGTGAGACACCCTCTGGTTTCTCACACTGTCCAACTAAATCCTCCACTCTAGCCGAGTGGGAACATTTCAGACAGGAAATGTTGAAAATCTTTGAGAAAGAGGCTCCGACCACCTCGAAGGAGAAGGTAAAAAAGCTATGCTCCTGCCGAGCCACCTAAGGCAGACAAAGAAAGACCTAAGGCTACATCTCCCGCACCCTCGAGCCCGGGATGTAAGCCAGAGACGCTTTTGAAATTTCGACACAATGAGAAATCGTCAAACTCTTTCGAGTTGGGGGTCAAGCCCTTCGAGGCTCTGCCGAAGACGAAATCGACTGAAAAGTAGTTGAGGACCTCAACCCCTTTAGCGTTGACACAGTCGACGTCATCAACAGCTGCAGCAAAACCATCAACACCTTTACCTTCTAAACCCAAGGAAATTCTGAAATCTTACAAACCGTTACCAAAGACAGATTTATTTAAGAATGAAGGCGACCCTAAAAAAGGAAGAGCCCGGAAGAGGAGACCGACCCACCAGAAGCTAAGGGACCTCAAAGAGCCAGGAAGGCATTGTTTAAGGCAGCAGAAGCTAATGATGAGAGGGAATCGATGAAGCAGCAGGCAAATGCCAGGGCCAAGAAACCGCTAGGTGCCTTATCGGCAACGGAAGACCAGGACGCATTGGGTGAGAGGATTGCAAAGATGGTAGAAATGCATGTAGAAAGAGCGCTGAAAGGGTTACATGAGAACTGGTGGCTTGATAATGTGAACTCCTGCAGGGACAATTATGGATTGCAGGAGGGGAAGGGGGCACGAACATAGCGCTGGTGGAACTAAGTAGGACCGAGATGGGGGAAACTAAGCCGCCATTGCAGGCAGGGATGCGCAGGTGAAGTATGCAGCAGCACCCAGTCAGTTGCCTCAGGGGAGGTGCGCAGCTCCTGAACTAAGCAGGGGGGAACAAGGAACAAAGGAGGTAGCCAGTCCCCCAACACTGGTCTTTCCTGGGGAAGCATGGGGGCTAGAAAAGCAAGCAACCAAGGGCTGGACAGGCTGGTAGACGCACTCCCTTCAGGGGTGCACCAGGGTGCACACCCATGTCACAAGGGCAGTGGGCCTAATATGGCACTTACCCTTGGAAGTCGAAGAGAAAATATGGAGCAAGGTGTTAATGAACATTTTTACTTTACTGGAGAAGGTGGGGTTGGACATAGTAAAGGAGGCCAAGAAGGACAACGACGGGAGGGATAGCAGGAAGAGAGTGAAGAAGGAAAGGAACACCATTAATTGGATATATGCCTTCAGGAGGTACACCTCCATCATGGTGGTGAAGTACTCATGTGATGCCGATGCACTCATCACATACGAGCGGTGCATTCACGAGGACCATGAGGAGTATGGGAGGGGACGGTTGGGTCGAATACGATGAGGGGTTCAGGTTCCCAGCATGAACTGGGATGACGAGGATGTGTTGGGGTACATTCACAAGATGATATCTAGCAGTGGGCGCAATAGCATGCCAGTGGAGGAGCAGCAGCCATGGAAGAGGAGCTACCCAAATTGACGGGGAAGGTCTAATCAGGGTAACGACAGAGGAAGGTGGCACTTACGGGGCGGGGGTGGTGCCTGGTCCAGGGACAGCGGATCAGGGAAGGATACCACCTGCTGGAAATTTGAAAGAGAGAACTGCACTTGGGGAGCCTCCTGCAATTTCAGGCACGCTTGCTGCAAATGCGGCGTAGACCACACGGCCGCCCGGTGCAGAATTAAGGAGCAACAGGTCCCCAAGCAGAGGGAGCAATCAAAGCAGAAGGGAGGGGGAACCTAGGCTGGGGGAAACGGCCCCAACCCCCATTAAGTTTGAGACACTGCGGCTGCCGCTGAATTCCTATTGTGACAAAGTAGCAGCTGATACACTTCGAAGGGGTTTCTCAGAGGGTTTTAAGATACCTAGCCTCAATGTGCACAGTGGGGTGGTCCCAAAAAACCTGAAGTCAGCAGCCATAAAGATAGTGGATTTGCAACTAAAAAAGGAGATCCAACTAGGTAGGTTAGAGGGGCCATTCATGGTGCCCCGTTCTAAGAATTTCTGGCCCCACCTCCTAAGGGGAGTCCCTAAGAAGTAAGGGGGGCATTTTAGGTTAATCCACCATCTCTCCTAACCTAAGAGAGCGTCCATAAACGGTGGGCTAGAACCAGACCATTGTTCAGTGGCGTACACTTCCTTCGAGGAGGCGCTCGACCTGGTGAAGGAGGCAGGCGGAGGAGCTCTTTTGGTAAAGGGGGACATTGAGTCGGCATTCTGACTGTTGCTAGTCCACCCTGAGAGCGTTAAGTTGCTGGGGCTCCAGTTTTAAGACCAGCTCTATTCCGACAAGAGCCTGGGCTGCGCTATCTCGCTACTTTGAGCTGTTCAGCACTTTCCTGGAGTGGGCAGTTAGGAAAATGTGTGCAGGGGCGAAATGTGCCACACTACCTGGACAATTTCTTATTTGTAGGGAGGAACGGCGAAGACGGTTGTGAGATGGCGCTAAGTGCTTTCGAACATCTGCCAAGCATTTTGTCGTCCTGCTAGCTGGGGAAAAAACAGTTAGGCCAACCACAAACCTGACTTTCCTGGGTATCGAGATTGACACCATCGAGGGACTTTGGAGGTTACCACCAGTGAAAGTAGAGCAGCTCAGATAGGCTGTCCAAGAATTGAGAAGAAAAGAGAAAGCAACACTAGCAAAGTTGCATAAGCTGATGGGGCAGCTCAACTTTTCAGCTAGGGTGATCACGGCAGGCAGGGTTTTTGCAAGACGGCTGGCCGAGGCACATCGCCACATGAAGAGACCTTCAAGTGTTGGAGAGCTTCATGGAATCTTACAATGGGGTGTCAGTATGGAGGGAGCCATGGCAGTCCAGCCAAGAGATGGAGCTGTTCAGACGCTTCAGGAGGTGTGTTATTTGGAGAATTTTTTTGGCAGGGAGCTTGTACACGAGCGCATGGCCACGAGTATGGATTGTGGAGACGCTGACAGGGAACATAACGTTCCTGGAGTTCCTCCCTATAGCAGTCGGCTCCCACATATGGCAGGGCAGGTTGGTCAATAAGATCACACTGTGGTGTGATAACCAGGTAGTAGTGCAGGTAGTGAATAGTGGCGCATCCAACTGCCCGTTAGTGCTTGCCCTGCTAAGGTTAAGATTTACATGGCTGAGACTGAATACAGAGGTGAGGGCGAGGCATATCCCAGGTGTGCAAAACAGCATATCTGTTGCTTTCTCGTTTACAGTGGCAGAGATTCAGGCAGCTCACACCAGTGGCAGGGGAGGAGATGTTGAAGATGCCAGAGTGGCTCTGAAGGATAGCGAGGAGGTTCTAAGAACACTGTGGCCCAGGTACGTTGCAGCAGTACAAGGGGCGTTGGAGGAGCTTTCTGGTGATAACAAAGCCCAGTGCGTTAATTGGAGAGCAGGACGTGTTAAAGTTCATAGCAGGAGCTTGCAGGGCCCAGAGAAGCAGGGCATGGGCAGCTACCACCTTAGTAGAGGTGGATTTTTTCACCAGGACCAGATGAGAATCTGACCCCACTACGAGCAAGGTTATAAAGGCAGCCATGAAGAGCTGGGGGAGGCTGGAAGGAAGGGAGCCAGATCACAGGCATCCATCACCTTCAAGGATCTGCCAGGCATAATGAACGAGGCCACGGTCATATGCAAAGGGGAGGTTATGAGACCAACCTCTTCAGAGTGGCTTTCTGTTTAGCATTCTTTGGGGCGTATAGGGTTAGTGATCTGGCTGCAGCAAACAAGGCAGGTGATGGCCAGGGCAGCCTCAGGAAGGCTGACATGGAGCTGCAGGGCAGGAAATGGCCAACTTACTGAGAAGGTAAAAGGCTATCAGGTTGGGAAAGGAAAATGGGTCCAGCTGCACTGCATAAAAGAAGGCTGACATGGAGCTGCGGGGCAGGAAGTGGCCACCTTACTGAGAAGGTAAAAGGCTATCAGGTTGGGAAAGGAAAATGGGTCCAGCTGCGCTGCATAAAAGAAGGCAGCTGCTGCCCGGTATGTCTGCTGAGAATTTTCCTGGCTCCAAAACCCAGGGTTGCAAGGAATCTGTTGGTACACGCTGACTGGCTGCCGCTGGCAGTGTTTCAGTTCGGGGCAGTGTTGGGCATGGTTTTGAAAAGAGTGGCCAGGGACCCGAAACAGTACGGCACCCACGCGTTTAGAATAGGAGCAGCCTCCACGGCAGCAGGAACAGGGGCAAGCATCCAGGGGGAGATTGCGCAATGGAAATCGGGGGCCTGTACAAAATACATCAGGACTGACAGAATGTAGTGTGTGACACTGATGGTATATTTATTTGTTCTCCCCCCCCCATGGCAGAGTATGGCACGCTTGACCGAAAGGTAGCATGGGTGATTGGCCACTTGTCGTAGCGAGATCAGCGGAGTGGGCGAATATCAGGAGTGGAAGAAAAAGGGCCTTGAGCAATATGGACATCCTCTGGTTTGGTAAGAAAGGAATGAGATGGGATGAACTGGAGGAAACAGTGGCAGCTTTAATGGAAGAGGAGCCCCCCCCCCCCCCGACATAGTAATTATCCACCTAGGGGGAATGACCTGGTCCAGAGGTCTCCTGCTGCATGAAATGTGCCGCACTATGTGGGCATTGAGCAAGACCTTGGGGGTGTGCAAATCGTTGTGGTCAGAAATGATTATGGGGTTTACATGGAGAGTGGCCAAGTTAAACGCAGCTGTTGAAAAGTCCAGAAAAACACTGAACATGGCAATGGCAACATTTTGCAGAGGGGCTGGTTTCTCAACAATCGGGCACAGGCTCATAAACCTAGGAGTGCCCACGTATTACAAGAAGGACGGGGTTCACCTCTCGGATATGGGCTGGTACCTATATTTGCTGAACTTGAAGGAGGCCCTAAGAAGCTGAGGGTGTGAAAAGTATGCCTGTTTTTTGCGATAATGGGGGTGGCATAGGGGCAAAAAACCCTTTTTGCTGTGGCGCTAAATCAGGCAATCGCACAGTGCCTAAACTAAACTCCTGATGAAGGACCATAGGTTATTGGCCCCCTATTAGCCTAGCACGGCAGGGGCGGCACAGTAAAAAGAGGGGAACCCCCATGGTCTTCAACTTCCAGGTTGGGCTGGTGGAAAAAGGAAAGCATAAAGGCATTCCCTGCAGCCCATCAGCAGTGGCTGCCAATGTGTTTTGCCCAGAGTGGGAGGCTCTGGGAGGTTCGGGGAGCAAGACCTAAGCATGCTGTAAAGGAATGGATAAGGAAAAAGAGAGAGGACTGCGAATAAAGAAACAGAGAAAGGTGAAGAGGGTGCTAAGGAATAAGAATATTAAACAGAAAGTGGCTGCCGATCGTCTAGGGTTGTATAAAACTATTGAAGATATTATTTGTTTTGAAATGACAGTGTGAAATGTTTGATAATAAAACTGCGGTCTTGTTATGCCACAAATGAGAAAAGTTGGTCTGGCCTTAATTATTTAGCCAAGGTGGGCTACAGCGGGCTGGTAGGTAGCTTACTGGGTGGGGGACAAACAGTACCCGACTGCCCATGTTATTACCCCCTCCCCCCCCGCGAAAGGGACTTGCTTTACCATTTAAGTGCATTTCCCTACTAGCCGAGGGATAGAAACCTTTGATCTCGTTTTGCTTTTTCGTAGGTACAATTTTCCCAGGTTTGTTCAATGTGACAGTTTGTTTGAGCTGCACTTTGGGTGAGCTCACCAGTCACATGCTCAGAACCTCCGAGATTCCCCAATGGCAAGATTGCATAAGCACCATCTAGCTGTATAGAGCCCGAGGCCCCCACATCAGCAAATACCTCAATACTTGTCTTGTTTCTGCCACCTTCCCTTCTGCCTTCAAACACGCCACTATTATCCCTATCTTGAAGAAGCCTTCTGCTAATCCCCTTCTTGCTTCCAACTTTCGTCCAATCTCACTTCTATCTTTTCTCTCTAAAATACTTGAACGCTTAGCCTACTCTCAGCTCTCAATCTTTGTTACTAACCTCTCTCCCCGCCCCCTCTCAATCTGGTTTCCTTCCTAAACACCCCTCTGAGACCTCCCTCACTTATGTCCTTAACTCCCTCCTTACCGCTCGCTACTCTAAGCAATCCTCAATTCTCATCCTCCTTGACCCCTCTGCTGCCTTCAATACTGTCGATCACCCCTTACTTCTCAATACTCTTTCCTCCTATTGGTTTCAAAGGCTGTGTCCTCAACTGGCTCTCCTCTTACCTCTCCCACCGCTCTTTTGCTGTCTCTTGGGGTGGCCGAACCTCCCCTACATTCCCTCTGGACTATGGAGTTCCCCAATGCTCTGTCCTCGGACCTTTCTTATTCTCTCTTTACACCTCACTCCTCACCCCTGTCATCTCTTCCTTTGGGATTTCTCATCATTTATATGCTGATGACACCCAGCTTGTTCCTCTCCTTTTCTTCCTTCACCCCTGATGTACATCTAAATCTCTCTTCCTGTCTTACTGCCATTTAAAACTGGATGTCATCTCACTATCTCTCTCTTAACACTGACAAGACTAAAGTCGTATTCTTTCCCTCTAACACACTTCTCCCCTTCCTTCTATTCATTTTCCCTTTCTAATCTTCCTATTTCCACCCATTCTCATAATCTAGGCATTTACTTTGACTCTTCCCTCTCCTTTACCCATCATATATCCCTTGCTTCTTGCGCATGCCGCTACCATCTCTTCAATATCTGTAAAGTTCGCTCTTCTCTCACCTTCCATGCTACCAAACTTTCAATCTCCTCCCTCATCTTTTCTCGCCTTTCTATTGTTCTTCTCTCTTCTTCGGTCTCCCTGCTTCCCATCTCGCCCCCCTCAAATCCCTCTACCAGTGTGCCATCCGTACCCTCTGTCTTCTCTCTAACCATGACTCCATCTCCAACTCACTCTTACCTAGGCTGGCTTCCCTTCCACTCCCAACTTAAATTTCACTTCCTTTGTCTTGTCTTTAAATCTCTTCATGACCTTGCTCCTCCATACCTCTCCTCTCTTCTCTCATTCTAAACCCCTCCCGCTCCCTTCGTTAAGAAGATCTTTTTACTGTCTTTCCCCCCACCCACTTGTGCCTCTTCTCGTTTCCGCTCCTTTCAGCTCCTTGCCCCCCTACACCGGAACTCCCTACCTCTTTCTATCCACTCCATCCCCACCTATTGCTCCTTCCGCTCCTCCTTGAAATCACTCCTTCACTCCCCACCCTGACACCTTTTCCCCCTTTCACCTTTCTCTATCCCCCTCCAATACCCCTGTCATAGTTCTCTTTATCTTCCCCCGTCTCCGCTAAGTTCTCTCTTCCTACTACTCACTTTACTCCCTACTCTTTCTCCCTCTTCCTTCTCGACCCTCTCCTCTCTTCATCCACATGTGCAAATTGTTCTACATACTGTTTTTTCTGGTCTGATTCATGTATATTTTTATTACTTCTACTGTTCATGTTCGATGTATTCTTGTTGTTAAACTGTAAAGCGTCTTGGATTAAATAACAAATACAAATACAAATGTTCTCTTAAGACAATGGGCTCATTCACTGGGGAGCTATTGCATTGTGTTAATAGTGACAGTCTGGTCCCTCGCTGTCAAAAACATTTAAATCGTCTTGTTTATGTTAAGTTGGTGGCTCACAAATAGAACTACTGCCAATAACATTGTGAAACTGAGAATCGGGGTTAGCATCAAGAAGTTAAGCGTACAGTCATTAAAAACTGACTTACTCAGTAACTCGTACATGATGGTTGGTTTCGACAAAACGAAGATGTTCACTCCGTGCCACCAAATACTGCCCGCCGAATACTTTGCACACTTTTGCACATGCTTTGCTTGTAATTCCAGTTTGTGCTGCTTGTTAATCTGCTTAAAATCACATGCTGTGCATATGGTCCGACATCGATGGTAACCGCAGAGTATTGCATTTTGTCTTTCGGGCACCGAAAGTGGATGTCGGCATAGGTGTGTCTGTAACACTATCCCCATCGTGACGTTTAGTGTACCCAAAATCCCTCATGCGCCGAGGTCCCTCAGATTGTTTTTTCACGGCCAGATAACTGGTTGCCCTATTGCAGAGTTCTTCATTAGAGACATTGTTAATCCTTGTTTACCGACTTTGTCGGTTATTCCCCCTAAAGTCACTTCGGTGTTCAGATACTACGACGAAGACTGCAGGAACTTTCGACGGCAGTGGATTTCAACGCCTAAGCTCTGGCGGCAGAGCCATCCATGTGGCGGGCCCTCTGGCCGGCATACACAGTAGGGAGAGTGGGGTCGGGGTGGTCATAACTTCTGCTATGTCTCCTTTCCCCCTCTTTACCCTCTAGGTCTGGCCATCACCTTCATTACCTTTAGCTATGGAAAGGACACCATTTGGGTTTTGCCCCTCTTGCAGGGTCAGCTAACCGTGGAAGGATGAGCACGATAAGTGCAATAACTGTCTGCCCCTTGACCATGACGAAGCGCAGTGCGCGGCCTGTAGACTCTGACCTAAAACACTTAAGGTGTGCCGCATTAAGCAGTGGACTGCCTATGGCATGTCGCAGGCTGGATCTTCTTCCCCCACCGCCGTACCCACCGAAAGTGACAGGGGCACTAGTGTACACTAAGCATCCATACCAGATGCCAACTACCTTACGACGAATCCCTTCTAGGTCTGCCACGCCTGTCCCTGCTAGGCCTGACGCAAGTCACGCTATAGGGACAACATCCGTCGACAGGGGCATAAAAAAAAGCCACACTAAACACACAGCCCCAACCCCGGTTTCGACGGTTCCGCCGAAACGGGCGAAAGCACCAAAAGGACCACCTAAGATTTTGACGGATTCCTCTGATCTTGAAGATCAACAGCCTTCCCCGCATCTGCAGCAGCGTCTTGAGACTGGGCCTTTGAAAATAAAGGGCACTACCTCAAAAACAAATTTGGCTGGCGAAGCGCGCTCAGCTGATGCTCCGATGCCCCCTAAGGCCCCGGTAGGAGAAAAATCTACTGCTAGGCCTCCTAGTTGCTTGGTAGGTGAGAAATCGAAAGCTAGGCCTTCTAGTCCTACGGCACGTCCCGCTTTGCCGGACATCATCGCGAGAATTACTTCGGCAGCGGGGCTGAAGCTTAAAGAGTCGACGAAGCGCAAAGAGTGTGCTGCGGACTTGTCGAAAGACACACCACTGCACCCCGGTGCTCATCAGGACTACTAAGACAGCCATGAGCTTTTGTCTAGCGCTATTAGTAACACATTTCGGTGGCATAGGGAGGAAAATGAAGATTTTCCACCCATTGACCCTTCTGGTTCGGTCTAAATGGACCAGGGAAAAATGTGAAGGGTGCATGGACCGTTTGGAAAGGTTTGTCTTGCTTTCAGAGCACCCTACCCCCAAGAGACCTCGGGAGGACCCCCCCCCCCCCATCTGTGTCAACTTTGAGGTTTCCTGGAAATTTAGGACCTTCTAAAGAACATTTCACTTCCATCCACCCTGAAGATGAAATCCAGATGGACACATATCAAAACCTTTACGATGAGGAAGAGGATACTACCTTCCTACAGGACTACACTGCGGATGACCAGGCGGACGCCACGGAAAACTGGGCGGACACTAATTGGGTTGAGATGGAGCCTTGGGCGCTCCCTACCCACAATCAGGATACATATGTCCTATGCTTGGATTCCCCTCCGGCCCGCTAGGCTTCACCAGTAGACGATCAGATGGCTTTCAATGCCATCTTAAGGAAGGCAGCCGATCCTTTTCAGATCGCCACCCAGGAGGCCATACCTGAACAAGATTTCATGGAGGACATTCTTAAAGAGAAACCCCCCTTCAGCCAAGCCATTCCTCTCCTAAATTCCATTAAAAGGAGATTGGCTCCTTCCCTGGTCACACTAGCCCAGACCAGGGCAGTGAATGCAAGGGTGGAGACATTATTTTGACCATCCCCTACCGACCCTCAATAGATTAAAAACCACGCCACCCCAGATACCCTAGAGGTTACCACCACCCGGAAACGGGCAGGAGTACCCCTTGCTACAGGGGAGGCACCTCCCGATAAGGAGTCGAAAAGACTGTCCGTCTTGGGTAAGTGAATTACCACAGCAGGTGCTTTTATCACACGCATAGCAAACACTACGTTGCTTGCTAGGAATGCCTATGCACAGTGAAACCTGATGCAAGAAGGTCTCCAGGAAGTGCCTGAACCCGCAAGAACCAAATTACTTGCTATTGTGGCCGAGGGTAGGCAGGTCAACCAAAATGTATTAAAAACACCCTGGATACTGCAGAGACGGCAGGAAGGTCCCTAGCTGGCTTTGAAACTCGGACTTCAAGCCAGAGACGCTTATAAATAAACCTATCGAGGAATCAAACCTCTTTGGTAAAGCAGTCGACCAGGCTCTAGAGACTGCCAAAGAAGAGCATGAGACTCTTTAAATCACTCAAAAGCCCTCCACCCAGAGCCGAAGCAGTTCCCGCCGGTCCTTTCGAGGCCAATCCCGTTCCTCACAATATGCAAAACAACTGGAACTCAGGGCAAGCATCCAGCACACCCGCCAACTATCGACCTAGGGGTCAGCAGCGCAGGAAGGGTAGAGGCAAAGGCCCCAACTCCAGGTGAGCCACAGCATCTGGTCAGAAATGACCTACGGATTCAGGTCCCCTCCAATGTCACCCTGGTCGAGGGGGTGCTTAACATCTTTCCTTTCAGCATGGGAGGGAATTACATCAGACCAGTGGGTTCTAAAAACGGTTGCCCATGGGTACTGTGTGGAATTCGCCCGACCCCCACAGTTCAGCCCGCCCAAAGCACGACGCCTGATGCCAAATCATCTGCAAATCCTAATACAAGAAGTAGAGGCACTTCTGGAAAAGGACGCCATAGAAAGGAAAGTGGAAGAAGGCAGACTGGGACGCCGAAGCAAGAGCAAGGAGGTCTGGGGCCGGTCCAGAGCGGAAGGACAGCTTGGCAAGCCAGGAAAGGGAAGCTCCTTGCATCCCAGAGAACCGGGAAGTGTGGGAAGCCGCACTACCCGAAGAAGAATTATCGATGCAGAGCCGCCGCGACCAAAGGAGGACCACAAGGGTCGGGTAAGTGCCGAAGCTGGCCGCAGGCGCCAATGGGGACGAGGGACCACTGGGAACAACGAAAAAAGGTATGCAGGTTGCTGGGAAGGTGCTGGGGCCCAAGAAAGTGGTGGAAAGCCCAGAGTGGTAAAGCAAACCCGAGAATATAGGTTCTGGGACCCTGGCAGAGGGAAAGGAACAGTTACACGTTTGAGCCGCACAAAAGTACAGGGGCGAGTCTGGAACCCGCACCCAAAAGAGAAAGTATTTAAGAATGTGTGGAGAAATATTAAGGGGATTTGAGATCCCGAGAGAGAACATAAGAATCTTTTGGGACACAACTAAGAGGGTCTGGGACCCAAACAGAAGAAAGAGGAAGAAGTGGGAAAAAGCCTATGCCTGGCATGATGGTGACCAAGATTTAGGGGAAGCCCAGATAAGGGAAAGAGACTTCCCCCAAAGTGCATCTTCCTTGTGGCAGTACCTGGCAGGGGAGTACACCAGGTCTGCCCAACACAAGTCTGTGTATCAGGTGTAACACCCAAATAAAGCCTGAGAAAGGCCAGGGTAAGGGAGCCCTTCCCCCTGGTGTCTATGAACATTGTGCAAGAAGCCAAGAGAAGTGAGTCATTGTATTGGCATTGAACATTGTGTTAGCCAAGGGAAGGGAGCCATTTCCTTTGTATTGTGAGAAGTCAAAGAAAGACCAGGGGAAGGGTGTCATCCCCTTTCCCCCGGCTTTGTGAATTGTACGATAAAGACCAGGAGAAGGAAGTAAATTCATCCTGGCTCTGTGAAAAGTACTGAGGAAGATTAGGGGTAGAAGTAGACACCCTCACCCCGCCCCCAACACTGGAGATACAAGACTATTTTTTTTGTTCCATGTGCATTGGTAGCGTCCCCAAGCCAGGAATCTTTTTTAAGACTTTTGGTTCAACAAATCAATAAATTTGAGCATGAGTGTTTCATCTCACAAATTCTAAATGTAATGTAAATGTATGGACATAACGCCAAATTCATTCCAAAATACCTAGAAATCCCAGTGACGATGCTCAGTGTACATCCTACATCCTGGATGGTGGATTTGCAGTGATTTTTTAAAGCTTACCACTTGCGTTTCATTAATGCATGTATTATTAGGATGGGTAGATTAATTTCACCTTTGCCTTTGTCTTGTAGATCTTCTTGAGTAACCAAGAGGGTCTTTGACTAACAACAGAATTTTTGTTTTTACTAGTGTTTTTTTCTAATCACCACCCTTTATAGCACATGGTTCATCACCACTCTTTATTGGTATTTTATATTTGTATCTTTCCAGTGTCAGGTCTTATAGTCCTGATGAAATCATGATCCCATCAGGGCCTATGTATATGTTGAAACTAGTGAGGAGACTTTTTACAGTGCCACCTCCAGAGCTCAAAGATTAAAGAGACGACCATTTATGTAATATCTTATCACAACTAGTAGACAGATCTTTTTATATTTTCATGGCACTTTGGATAATTTGTTGATCCTCGTGGATGGACTTTTTGTCTTCACATTTTTATATTGTACTAGACTTGGTTCTGTGTATATTGTTGATATACATGTATTTAGCACTTTGCACTTTATTGTATTTATGTATGACTATGTACTTTTGTGAGTTTGTGGGACATATGTATTTGTAGTTTTGTATTTAACATTTCTGTACAACAGAGGCTAATACATTCTAGCATACAGATTTAGTAGATGGCTACTATAAGTAGCATCTTGTTGAATGCTAATATTTATTTTGTTTGGATTGTATCCTTCATACAACCTGCAGTTTGGTTATTAGTTATGACTTCCGTGGTATGAAGGATTAAGGGGAATGCCTACCTTCTGTTTGTGATGCAGTGTGTGACACCTCCATGCAGTCATCCCCACTCTATCAATGTCCTTGGTTTGTCTCCTCGGCTGAGCCAATAACCTAGATTCCAGCGAGTGGGCAAGTGAAATGAGATTGTGAAGAACGTATTGGAGTCATTGGAGGGCAAATCACAGAGTGATATGTTGTACCATGACCACCAAAGCGTAGTGTTCCATAGTTTGTCCTGTTTCTCTCCCCAAATTAAGCGAGACAGGGCCGATTCAATTTCATTGTGGAACTGATGTGGTAGTTGAATGGGGATGTTGGTTAATGAATATTAGCACTTCAGCAAAAGAATCAACTTGATGAGAGCGTCACGTGCCATCATGGACTGGAGCAGTTTTTCCCATTTACAGACCTTAGTCTAAATCTTTCCAAGTGTGGTTTGTAGTTAAGGTCATACAACATCTGGAGTGTTCTCGCTATCATTATCCCTAGGTATTTAACACTTCTCACATAGACTACACCGGCGAAGAAGATGAAAGGGGTGGCCGCAGAATCAGTCAACGGGAAGAGGTCCGTCTTGTCCCAGTTCATCTGGTGTCAAACTGTTGCACTTCTTGTATCAACAGGGCAAGGTTTTCGGAATATAGCAACAGGTTGTCTGCATACATCTAGGGCAACATCCGAAAACTTTATATCAGCCCTCTATGAATGTAATACTCTTGCAGGACTGCTGCCTAAGGCTCCAATGCTATGGTAGTAGCTGTGACAGTGGGCACCTCTGTCTGGTTCCTCTTGAGAGCGTGAAAGGGTCAAATATCACCCCATTCGTATAACCCAAGACTGTCGGTTCGTTATGTAACCGCTTCATCCTATTTATAGCTCCCAGTCACATTCTGGTCAATACTGCAAATATGAAGTCCCACTTCAGGGAGTTGAATACCTTTTCAGCATTGAGTAGAAGTGCTGTGGGATCCACTCACGGGTTCATTAGTGATAGCATGCTGAATAATTTACAGAGATTGGTCAAAGTTGAACAGCCAGGAACAAAGCCACATTGGGCCGGTAGGATCATTGATAACAGCAGAGGAAGCAGTCGATTTCCTACAATTTCTGGGAACATTTTATTGTCGACATTAAGCATTGAGAGGGAGTCGATACGATTTTACAGAGTTGGGTATCCTTATTCTGCTTGGTTTAAGTGCATAATGCGTAGAAGGAGGGAGTTTAGCCTCTAGTAGGGCATCCTTGCAGAGCTTTAGGAGCTTGGGCACCAACACTCACTTTAGGTTTAATAACATTTGGGGGGCAGTACATCTAACATGAGTGCTCTATTGGTGTTAACCTTAGTAATCGCTCTTTGGATCTCTTGTAGGGACCAGGGAGCATTCAGAATCTCCCTGTATGAATCATCAAGCCACAACCCTATCAATTTTTATTTTAAAATGTTTATTGGTGAATTGTACAGGTACATTACACTTTGTCAAGGATGCATCCATCTTCAGGTAATTCAACCAATGTAATAAACAGAACAATACAAACAAATACCCAATGCTTGTCTGTTTAAGATATATGGTGCTAGTCTCTGTTTAGTATCACAGCAGATCCAGTTTGAGCCAGGTGGACAGTTCTCATTTAACTTTTTCTGTGAGAGGGGTCAGGTCCAATATATGCATCCTGTGTATAACTAGGATTACAAAGGTAAATCAAATTATGTCCGGGGAAAGGATTCATGATGGTTTGTCATCTGATGGGTAAGAGAAAGAGTTGACAAAAACTTTCCAAGCTTTAAAATTAAGTGCTACATCTCCCCCATGCGCCCATGTCGCCCCACTCCATGCGGTTGTTTCAGCATCGCACCAGCGCATTAATTCCCTAAATCATACATCAAACTGTGGGCCCTTTCATGATTTCCATGTCATCATTGCTATACATCTCTTAGCCAGTATGCATGCTAGGTCCATGAATTTTGTTGGCATGTTTGTGCTTACTCAATCTGGGATATATACCCAGCAAACATTTGAGCAGGTTGCAGTGATATCTTCTAATCCTAGCCCCTTCACAGACCTGTTTAATTCAGAGCCAGAAACGCTGTATCACCACACACTCCCAGAACATGTGTATTAAATGAGCGTCGTCTTGGCTTCACCAGGGGCAGTTAGAAGGTGCATCTTTTTTTAATTTGGCCACTCTGGAGGGAAGGCATATACGTGTGATGAAGTATTTACCTGTATGAGCCAGAATCTGGCATTGCGAGATACATTCTTAAAGCCTCCCAGTGCGTTTTCAATTTAACAAGTTTAGCTGACCAAAAAGAATGCTGAGGTCTAGCAATGACATGCATCTTGAACCCAAACAATATTTGAACACAAATTACAGTGGATCAGCCTTTTCAAACCTCTCAATGACTCTGTACTTCTCTCTGAAAGAGAATACACACAAAAGAGGAACACCTGACCTTCAGGAAAGCACTAAATACATAGCTCCTTGATTTGCCAAACTAACTTACGAAACCATGGCCATGGTCAAAGAGAAACTTGCAGCTAAAAAGCAAAGGGGTGCAATACGAAGTATGGGTCCTGGCTTGGGATTCCCAGGTCATGTTACCCAAGTAGATTTATCTACTAGTGAAAGAGACCCAACATTGTTAACCACAGCACAAAGTGTTTGTTTACTCAATCGACGCAACAATTATTAAACCCTATATGCTGGTACAGGGACCACCACCTTTTCTCCCGCAAATCCTACTAAAACCCTCTATACTCCTGCAAATACACTGCACACCAATCAACTACATCACCCTGACATAGAAACCACCAGCAGAACTTCACATGCACCCTTCTCCACAGGAACACAAGTATGGACTTGAACACCCACATGTCCACTGACCCATACCATCTAGAAGTAAACCCACACACAGTGACTGTTTTTCCAAACTGAAACTACCAACACAATAGCAAATTCATGTGTGCGCTCTCCCCCTCCACCCACTAACAAACCCACCCATTCCTTTTTATTCAGATCCGCCTGAGCGCCGGGAAACTCTGCAAATTACAGCATGTGATATAAATTCCATTAAAAAAGCATTAAACTGAGTTCCAGTGACCATTTGTGTCTGCTGTGGAGGATCTGCTGCTAGCAAAGAAATAGAAAAAGCTGCCATTCCTCCTTAATCCTTTCAAGGCCCTTTGTCTGTATCCAGCTCGTGCAAAGGCTGTCTCTTCACCTTTTCATAGATGTGCATGTCAAAACCATTTACACACAATTGTGTGCCTCTCTGCACAAAATCTGAAATAAAGCGTGGAGGCGGGAGATCTTAACTTCTTTATTCTTCCTCTCTTCTTGTCCCATCCCGTTCCTCCCATGCCGTCACTTATCTCTTCCTATGTGCAATATGGAAAGACGGCATGATGCTGCCAGCCCTTCCAACCAAACACGCACATTTTGTTGTCTTGCTATGATTTTATGAGGCCGTGCATTTAATGGGGATGTCCAATTGTGTGTCTTAATACAGCTATATGTCTTCAGTTCATAATCACCTATTATGCAGTCTTCACTGAGGTTGGCATTTGTAGCTGGGGCTCTCATGAAAACAAATAATTTCTCGTAACTTTATGGCCATCCTGTTCAGCTGAGACCATTGTAACAATCAGTGGCCTGGAATCAAATGCAGGAATGGCCTTGTGTGTTTGGATGTGGCACAAGCACACAATCTCCTTCCTTTAATGAAGATGGTTGGGCACCTCGTCATTTGTCTGTATATGCCTTTACCTTCCTTTTTCCTAAGGCATCTTTCTTGCATATCTTTGCTTTCATCATTCGTTTCTCCTGTTATATTGGGTAATCCTAGCCTAACCCATCTGCTCAACATCAGTTCAGCTGGGCACTTGCCTGTGGACTATGAGGAGTATTGCAGTAGTCTCTCAGTAGGTCACAGAGCGCTTGTGTGAGTGATCCCTTTGTAAGGTGGCATATTTGAAGTGTTATTTTAAGGTTTGCCTCTGTGCCATTGTCTTGAGGCCAGACAGGTCTGAGTGTTCCGGTGATTAAATCCCATATACTCGGCAAATGTGGCAAAGTCTTGGCCACTGAAAGAAGGTCCATTATCCGACTTTACAACCTTGGGATTCCATAAGTCGCACATATTTCATCCAGGGCAGGAATTATAATGAACGTAGCTGTAGATGTGAAAATGTGCATGTCAGGATTAACATTTCATCCATTGCCACCAATATGTGTGTGTCATTTGCCAGTGGGCCAAATAATTGAATTACCACTTCTTTCCTGGTGGTATTTTCACACAGTTGAGGGCAGTGTAAGGATTTGCAGAGGCACAGACAATGTGTCAGGGGCTATGCTCATGCAGGTGGAACAATTCTTGAGTGTTGCCTCCACTAGTATGTTCATTTTACGAAAGCACACCTTCTAGCGTAGTAGGCGTTGGGTGGATACAATTCCCCAGTGACCTCCATAAGCCAAATCCATTGTCTTTGATTTAAGGGTTGTGGGGATCAAAGTCCTGTTTCGAGTACCAGTCCCATAGAGGAAATGGATAATTCATCTTTGAGGGCAAAGATTTGTATCACCTGAGGATCCACTCCCGGCACGTTCAATAATGTGGTAGGTATGTCACGGCTGATCCTAATCGGATGCAGCTCCTCACTAATGCTAAGATAGTGTCCTGCGCTGTATCTTTTATGATGGTGTCCAAAGATATTGCTTGTGGGCGTGCGTTCTGTACGATCATCCTTGGAGATGAATGCATTCTGCTAAGTAGATAGCTAAATTTGTCGCCTTGTAGACGCAATCCCCATCGCGGAATTCTAGGAGGAATTTTGGCATTCTGTTTGCCATTTATGATAAATTGTTGATAGTGTTCACAGGCCCATACAATGGTCTGTTGGGCTGAGGCTTGCGGCTGGCATACAAAACAATGCAGGAATCTACTCACTCACTCACATAGTAGATGAGACTTTATGAAGGATGAGTATCATTTTTGTGGAAATTGACGTTGATGGCGAGTATGGGGATGTTTAAAACCTTTTATTTGACGATTACTACAAAGGTATTTTAAAGAATTTGCATTGCCCACAATGTGTCATGTTGAGGATTTGTCCTGTGAGCTAGAATTGCACCCAGTCCATTTGGGCTAGCGTCTACTGTTCTGTGTAAAGTTCTGAATCGTTGTATGCCATAAAATGATGGCCGCCGCAATATTTGCTTTTGTTTTAAATGCAACCTGGCAATTTGTCGACTTGTGAAATTCTAACTTGTTTTTTTTCTCAATGGAGTGCTTATTGATGCAACATATTTAATATACTGGTTGCAGTAGCTTGCCATCCCGAGTAATGATTGTACAGAAGATATTTGAAGAATTTAGGGTGGCTATGAGTGCTTGTACTTTGTCAGGGTCTGAATGGAGGTCCTCATTGGAGAATGTGACCAAAGAATTTGAGAGTGCACTTCACATTTGTCAGCATTTAGTGTTAGTTGAGTGTCCTCTAGACCCATGCAGGCTCTACGTAGTGTGACAAAGTGTGCTTCTGGGTTGACTCTGAATACTTGGATGTCATCTCTGCATTGAGATATTTTGGAGTGTGCCTAATTACTTTGTATTTTGTCTTGCAAGATTTCACCCGCTGATGATACTCCGAAGCTGAGTCATTTGTATCGGAATAGCCCCAGGTGTGTAGTTAATGTTGTGATGTATCTAGATGATGGATGTAATTTCATTTGGTGAAATCCTTTATTCATAACCAATTTGGAGAATTTATTTTAATTTTATTGTGCATTTGTAAGGCGCTTATACAGCAAGTAAATGATTCAAAGCACTCACAGGGCAACGGGGAGGGAACATGGGAATGAAATGCAAGTATAACAATGAAATGATAGCAGCTGTCCTACTAGGCTTTGTAGTCATTCAGAACGTGCAAGTTCAGAGAGGTAGAGAAGGGATGAAGGAGGGGGTGTGTGGGTTAAGTGCTAGGAGTGCCACAGGAGGGGAGTGCTAGGGATTAAGCAGATTTAAGTGACTTGGTGATAGTGGTCAAATGCCAATAAATAATTAAGTTGCAAGTCTGTGATAGCAGAGGCCAGTGGGTGCCAAGGCAATTGTTAGGAGTGGGCGAGGCTGAAGGCGATTGGGTGTGTGAGGCCAGGACTCGGGTGGATACATAAGGGCCCTGGTCACCAATCTTAGCAACTGTGGTATTTAGCAGAGGAGGGAGCAAGGGGAGGAGGAGGTGAAAAGGAAGGTCTTGAGGAGATTCTGGAATTTGAGGAGATGCGGCTCAAGAGGAAGGGGAGGCTGTTCCATAGGAGGGAGCCAGCCAAGGAAAGAGATCGGCCACCAGCTTGCTGTTTAGCAAAGCGCTTGACACACAGAGTTGGTCCCGTAGGAACTTGGAGATCTGGAGGGAGAGTATTTAGTGAGACTCAGTTGTAGATAGCGTGGTCCCCGGCCCCAGACAGTCTAATGGATGATGCTGAGGGATTTGAATTTGATCCTTGGAGCAACCGGGAGCCAGTGGAGAGAGTTTAGTGCTGGAGAGGTGCAGTCCGTGGACTTGAGGCCAAGGATAAGTCTTGCAGCCCTATTCTGGATTAGCTGGAGTGGTTGTAGAAAAGAAGAGGGAAGATTAAGGAAGAGGCTATTTCAGTAGTCTAGCATAGAGCAAGCCAGAGCTCTAGAGACCTTGGTCTTCTGGGGGAAAGTGAGGAAAGGAATGATTCCTTTAAGGAGGTGGATTTGAAAGTGGTCCTTCTTGGCAAGGTCCTGAATGTGGGGAGGAAGGAAAGAGAGGAGTCTGGGGTGACTCAAAGGTTTCTGGCTTCAGATGAAGGAGAAAATGGAGAGCCCATAGAGAGTGGCCAGCGTGAGGGGAATAAAGAGGGAGCAGGAGTCCCAATGGGAAGGATCTCAGTCTTGCTGGCATTGAGGCAGAGATCATTGGAGGCACACCAGGACTGGGTGGCGGATTGGCAGTCAGGAATGATGGAGGAAGTAAGGAGAGGATCAGAGGGAAGTTTGAAGAATAGTTGTGCGTCATCTGCATAACACTGGAAGTTAGGGGAGAAGGTGGAAATTAGTTGTGCAACAGGAGCAGATCTTAAAGAGCCAGGGAGAAAAGTTGGAGCCCTGGGGGAAGCTGCAGGTGGAGTTAGAGATGGGAGAGGAAAAAGAGCGTAGAATAAATGGAGGGTCATTGAGGAAGGAAGTCGGCCAGTCCAGTCCCCGCTCCAAAATACCAAGGGTATTGTGGAGCCGTTTTATGAAGAGGGTAATATGGTGGTTGCACCATGTAAGAGGTGCATGATGTCCATCATCCGAGGAGTGAGATGCAGTTCTGTTCGTATGGCTTGATTAGATGTGCCTGTGTCTACGCATAAACAAATGCGATGTCATACTTCCTTTGGTACAGGTACTACTGGGGATACCCAGGGAGTGGGTGGAGCCTTTTACCGTCTTAATGATCCTGATCTAATAGTGTTTTGATTTAGCGTTCCACCTGTATTTATATTTTTAGAGGAATGTCACAGTAGTCTCGGCCACTGGTCTCACTGGGTCATCAATATGCAATTTGATTGGAAGGTTTTTTCTTTTTACTAGATCCTTGAACAAAGCCGGAAGTAGTTTCATGACTATGTCTTTTGCACTGGATGTGCATGAGCCCTTTAGATGATACAAGATGTAAATGAGACCCATGTGTGTAGCTCAATTAAAATGGAGAATGCAGCTTCCTGGGGCTTTGTCCTTGTATGAGCAAGTTGCTCATAAAAGACCCTTACATGGCAGAGCGGCCGTAGACCTGTATGGGTATATATACATAGAAACAGGTCAATGTTGTGGAATGTGTGATAAAGATGCATATTCAGTTTCACTAATTACATTGACGGTGGCTCCTGTGTCAATGAGAAATTCTCTGGAGTTTCTGGTTAATTCTGATAGAATTACTGGACTGTGTTCAATATCTGTGGGGTTTCCTAGTGCAGAAACATTTCTGTTTCCTTTCGTCACCTGAGAATGACTGATTCATATTGTTACTGAATTTGCTTCCAGTCATCGTTTTCTGTGATGTGTCTATTGAGAGCGCACTCACTAGGGCAATCTGCGAGGATGATTTGGTGGTTATCGCCTGCTTTCAGTCACTCTTGTTTTGTGAGGCTGGTAGACCAGTTGACATTCAGGTGAGGGGCACAGCGCTTTTACTCAAGGAGACCTGTTAAGTTTATGTGATTGATCACTATTCTGAAATTGAGTTGCGTTTTGAAATGATTTACAGGCAGATTAAAAATGATTTTCGTGCCGATATGTATCACATTCATTTCCCATTGCTGGGCAGACACCATGTAGAAAGTAATTTCCGCATCTGCAGCATGTACGCTGCAACATGTGCTTGCTTGACATATGGGCACCTGTGTGTTGGGCTATTTTCATCTTGTCCATGGCATCTGCTTGCATGTCCACTGACATTGTCATGCAGTCGATAATTGGGATATTGTAATGAATATCGAGTAAGACTCAGAAACAGCAATTGTGATGATTGCAATAGACTTTTATGAAAGTCAAAGAAGGGTTGGAGAAAGACCGATCTTGCCCTATCACTATGAGGGGTTTCCCTGCCTCAACAAAACTAAAGGATGTTGGTGTCAGAATGTCCAAAAATAGTTCTGTCCCGTTTCCAAAATCCTATTCTGACCCTTACAAGCTAAACTCAAAGAAATGTGTAAAGGGATAAAGTATTTCAGCTCTCCATCTGTAGTAGTTTTTCCAACACTAAGTTCCCAAAAAAGGTGTACAAAAAACAAATAATCGACGTTCCACAATCCTCAAGAAGGGGAGCTTCCCTTCACCTGAGTCTCTCTGCTTCTTTCCAGCTTAAAGTCAGTTATTTTCCCAGCATATGTCATTAACAAATCCAGGGGGTATGGCTCCCTTTCCCTGAATTCCGCACACTCGCAGGGTTCTTTACTACTCTGTGCTTTCCACACTTTATTCACCTATGCAGCCCAAGAGGTATGATTCCCTTCCCTTAGGCTTCCAACTTCCAATAGGCCTGGCTGGTATACTCTGCTGCTAGAACTTTTCAATGTCAGTTGTATTTGGGTGCAGGCCCCAGATTTTCGATTACAATGCCCGGTTTACTCTCCTGCCAGGACTTTACAACATTAATTTCCAAGGGTCACAAGACTTCCCTTGAATCTTCACCTTCACCGTGCCTGCAATGCTCTCCTGTAGGCCTTTCCAATGTTCTCTGTATTTGGGTGAGAGTCCCAGACCCACAATTGCACTGTCTGGAAGCTCAACATTTTGTCGCAGCCTTGACTTTCACTGTTGTAGCGAGGGGAGGGAGAGCTATCAGATGGAACCAGAGGGCTTGCAGATTGTTAATGCATTTAATGGGGGTAGAACTGGAACAAATTGTAGAGGTGGGAGAAAATCTCACACCCTGGACCGACAACAAAAAGCTGCTTACCTGCATGAATTTGCTTTCGCATAGGGCATAAATGCAGGGAAATGTTTCTCACACAAACACATATGATAAACGTGTTCAGAAAATGAAAGCAGCAAAAAGAGCGGCTATTAGAGCGTGTTGCAGTCATTCCACTTCTCAGCACAACTTTTGTGAGGGAAGGAGGAAGATCCAAACAGGCTTTAAACGTGAAGTGAAGTGAAGTTAAGAGAGAAACCTCAATCAAGAATAATCAAGACATTGTAGGGGCAATTGTAAAAAAGGATTCAGTTAATTATTTTTTTTAAATTTATTTTTAATTGATTTTTAACATTAGAAATGAACATACGGGTGAGTGCATATTAAGCATACATGGTTACATCTCAAGACTACTTCTTTGCACCAGAACAATATTTTAACAACCAATACGTGTCCGTTCTTACGAAAGGAAGTTTTAAGTCCCTGCCCCCCTCCCTCCTTCCCCTTATCCCTGCTCGTAGATTCTCCAGATCCTTGGCGTTTGCTGTGGTAAACCGTGGTGAGCGGCATAACGTTTATCGCTGGTCATCGTTGGAGTTGTGAATCGCTGGTGAGGTTTGTGACAGGCATGGTTGGTTGGCGGTGTGTTTGGTGATGTTCAGCTCATGGTGGGGCAGAGTAGTTGCTACTTTCCTTGGTGTGTTGAGTCACTCGTGGCTGTGCCTGTCATTTAGCAAAGTCGCTCCAGGCTTCCTCGTGTCGTGCGGCCTTGTCATGGAGGGCTGCCGTTATTTTTTCCATTGTGAATATGTTCATGGCAATTTGTATCCAGTCCTTTTTATCCGGAAGGCGTGGGGATTTCCATTTGGTAACTAGGCCTGCTCTCGCTGCCAGTAGCAGGGGGGGCACTAGTCCTTTTACCCTAATCAGTTCGTTGTCCTCTTCTTCGAGACCAAAAAGAATCAGAAGGGGGGATGGTTCCCTTTCTATGCCGTCTAACTGTTTAATCCATCCCAGGACCTCTTACCAATATATGCAAACTTTGGGGCATTTCCACCACATGTGCCAGTGGTCTGCGTCCATACCACATTGTCGCCAGCATCTCGGGCTGGAGGTTTGAAACATTTTGGACAGCCTGCATGGGTCGTACTGCCACCTGTGGAGTAGTTTTATAGCATGTAGTTTGTACTGGGCAGCAATTGATATTCTAGATGGCTTTTTCACAAATACTATCCCAAGCCTGCTGATTAAATTCTCTGCCGAAATCTTTTTCCCATCTCTCTTTGAGGCGGAGACTTGGAGTTTGATCTTTAGTGATTAGGGCCCTGTACACGCGTGCTATTAAGCCTTTAGTTGTGTTAGTTGTGTCCAAAATTGTCTCAAAGGGCATGAGCTCTTTGTGTGCTGGCCTTCCATTCTCTCCTAGATAGCACGCCTTTCAATCGCAGATGCTAGAAAATTGGAATCGGGTGCAGTTGGAGAGTGTCCTCTAGTTCTGTAATTGAAATGAATTTCCCTTTTCTCCACAGCTGGCCGACTCTCAAGTCCGGCATCAAACCAGGCTTGGTATCTGGCGTGTTCCGGGATTTCCTCTCTGATTCCGGGGGACCAGAGGTGGCTCAGAGGAGAAGGCCACGTGGTGACTCCGGGCATTCCTTTCCCTTTCTTCCATATGTTCCACACTGTTCCCAGTATTGGGTGGTCGCGCAGTCTTATGAGCTTCGGTCTGGAGACCCATAACCATTCTGAGAGGGTTGCGGGGGTTAGATTATTATCTAACTGGACCCATTGGAGATCCCTTCTATCACGCAGGTGTGGGATCAGGATTCTGAGTTGTGTCGCCTGATAGTATCATTCTATATCCGGGAGTCCTACTCCACCCAGCTCCTTTGATAGCATCAAGGTGTCGTAGGGTATCCTGGGTTTCTTTCCATTCCACAGGAATTCCAATATGACCTTCTTAATTTGTCTGAAAAAGAGGTCTGGGATTGTGATGGGCGGGGCCTGGAAGGGATATAGGAAGCGTGGGAGGCTCGCCATCTTGATTGTGTTTAGACGCCCCATCCAGGAAATTGTGAGTGTTTTCCATTTTATGAGATCCGCTTTGAAGGCGTCGAGGAGCTGTGGAAAGTTTGCATCGTAAAGGTGTTCGAGGTCTCTCGTTAGATTTATCCCCAGATATCTCAGTGTGGGGCCTACGATGATCAGCCCAAGGCGCTTGAGATCTATTTGCTGCTCTCGGGAAGGTTCGTTGAGTGGAATGAGGATAGATTTGGTTTTGTTAATTTTGAAGCCTGAGATTGCACCATGACATTGGATTTAGCACATGGAGCAGGATGTCATCTGCGTACAAGGCCAGCTTGTATTCTCTGCCGTTTACTCGCATCCCTTCCACGGCAGCATCTGCTCGAAGCGTTTGGCTCCAAGGATAGCGCGAAGAGTATTGCTGAGAGAGGGCAACCTTGTCTTGTTCCTCTACTGAGGGGGAACCAGCGGGAGGATTGGGAGTTCACTACCACAGAGGCTCTTGGAGCCGTGTAGACGGCTTTGATCCCTCGTCAGAGAATGGGGCCCAGGCCTATTTTCCTCAACGTGGCCTCCAAGAAGTGCCATTCAACTCTGTCAAACGCCTTCTCGCCATCGGTTGAGAATAATGCTGGTATGCTTGATGATTTTTTGACCTCATGTATTAGGTGAAGGGTCTTGGGGATAGAGACTGCGCCTTGTCTACCTAGGATGAAAACCACTTGGTTGTTGTGGATTATTGTCGGCATGTGTTACTCTAGCCGTGCAGTAAGAATTCTTGTATAGATTTTGGCATCAGTGGTTAGTAGAGATATTGGCCGGTAGGAGGCGCACTGCTTGGGGTCCTTTCCTTCCTTAGGAATGACTGTTATTAGTCCTTCTGAGAAGGATTTGGCAGCCACACTGGATTGGAGGATGTTGTTAAAGAGATCAATCATGAATGGGAGGAGGGCGTCCTTAAAGGTCTTGTAAAACCCTGCTGTGTAGCCATCATTTCCGGGGGCTTTCCCTGCTGGGAGTCTTTTGATCGCCTCTTCAATTTCTTCTCCTGTGATGGGAGCGTCCATGTCTTGTACTATGTCCAACGGGAGGGCCGGCAAGGATACTTTGTTCATGTAGTCTGTGATTGCCTCTGTGTGCGGGGCGGCCTGCGAAGTGTATAGTTTCTCGTAGAAGTTGGCGAAGACTTCAGGGATATTGGGGGGATGATGGTTGTGGGGTGCTTCTACGTTGTGTATCGTAGGTACCCATCGCTCTCGGCGTTGACCACGAAGTCTTGCGGCAAGCAGGGCGCCCACCTTGTCCCTATGTTCATATTGCTTTTGCTTCAGCTATTGGAGTTTGCGCACAATGTTACCTGTTTCTAGTTGCCGCAGTTCCTCCCTCTTGTGGTTGGCCTGCTCGATCTTTTGTAATCTATCAGGGTCTGAAGATTGGGCCATGAGGTCAAGTCGAGTGATTTCATTTCGGAGTCTACTTTCTATGAGTTGGCATTCTCATTTCTTCGCTGCCCCCTCTTTCAGCATTCCCTTCCAAGTGGCTTTGCCTGCCTCTCATTGTATATTCGTGGAGATTTCGCCTGTATTGTTTTGCTCAAAGTACTGATTGATGTCCTGCTCAAGCTGTTCCCGAAAGATTGGGTCCTTAAAGAGAGTCTCATTGCATCACCATTTGGAGCTCCTCTGGGGGGAGAGCCATTCGATCGATCGTCACCGTGACCATGCCATGATCCGACCATGTAACAGGAGATATGCTGGATTCGGACATTGCTGAGGCGAGTTCCGAGGTTAGGTATATGTAGTCAATTCTAGAGAACGTAGCATGCGGTGTAGAGTAGAAGGTGAAGCCTTTCGGTTCGGGTTCATATGTCTCCATGCGTCCCTGAGATTGTAGGCTTCCATCATGTCCGCCACCCGTGAGCGTCCGGAGCCTGATGGGAGGGTCGCTAGAGGGTTGCCTGCTTGCCTGTCCAGATCTGGATCCATCCACATGTTGAGGTCACCTCCTAAAATCACTTCACCTTCTGCTTCATTCATGACTTTGGGGATTGTTTGTTGTAGGAACCTGGACTGTCCTGTATTGGGTGCATATATGGACGCAATTGTGATGGTACCTTGTATCTTGCCGACCAGTACAAGCGCTCTAACACTCACGTCAGTCCAGGGCTTTAAGAGCTCAAATCGGATTGTTTTGTTGACTAAAATGCCGACTCCTGCTTTCTTTAGTGGGCCTGAGCACCAGTATTCAGTGCCTAGTTCGGTGTATAAGACCGTCCGCTCATCTCCCTTGGTGTATCGGGTTTCTTGTAGAAAAAGTGCATCTACGTTCGCTCTCTTGAACTCTCTGGAGACTAGAAACCTTTTGGTGGGGAAATTAAGTCCCTTGACGTTCAGCGTGCCAATTTTGAGTGTGCCATGCCTGTGACTTGATTCGTCAAGACCGTTGATCAGTGGTGTGTCCTACGAATTTGCTCGTCATGTCTTGGTGCCCATCGCAGGAAGTCGCCGTAGTGGAAGTAATCTGGTAACTGCCCCCAAACAACTGAGGCTTTGAGATTTTGTACATCCCTCCCCTGCGAGGTATTAGGCATAATACCCGTTGCCCTCAGTTCTAGCTGTCCACCGATAATTTTCCCAAGAGGGTCTGTGTCCCCATTTGATGGCGTCCGAGTTGGACCAGGTGTAATCAGCCGGTCCACTATCGGACCACCCGTCAGGGTCGTAACCGCACGACCATGACAGCGGCTATTATCTTAACATTTTGAGCCCCCCCAATTCTTCAAACATCAACTTAAACAACATTTTAACAAACAACAACTGTTATTGTGAAATAGTAATCGTAATGATACATGCAGTTTCCGGGTTCCTTGTCCACCAGCTGCTCGTCTCTGTGCTTCAGATGGCAAGTTCATTGAGAGCCGGGCCTAGCAGCTGTGATGTGCCGGACTCCAGCGTGGTTCCCGATCAATGGTATCGAGGTGAACGTCGCGAGGATGAGCAACCTAAGTGTACAGGATCATTTGTTACTGTTCGGCGTATCATTGGGGACACCTGTACTTTCTGGATCCCTTGACTTTTTTCCTTCTCGGGCCCTGGAGCCCCCATCTCGCTCTGTCTTGTACTGGTTCCTCTTGTGCACCTTCTTTTGGGATGGTCCCAAGGAGGTCTGTGATACACTCACAAATAAGAGCGGAGCATTATCTTCCTGCTTCCATGCTCAAACGTGAGGGAGAAGGGGTATCCCCACCTATATCTCGTACCTTGATCCTTAGGCCATTTCGTTAGGCGGCTACAGAGACGTCGCAAGGCCAGGGTGAGCGGGGATAATCCTGAAAGATGGTTATTTGGGCTCCCCCGAGGGAGAGGGTGCCACCTGACCTGGCCTTCGCAAGTATCCCTGTTCTGTCTTGATATCTATGGAATCTGGCCAGGACAGATCTCGGGCCACCTGACGGGCCACCGGCTCTATGTATTCTCTCTATTATAGGTACATTGATGTTCTCATCTGCGGCTAGGATTCTAATGATATCACGTATAGTTTGTTTGAGGTCTTCTTCTGTTTCCCCTTCACGTTCCGGAATTCCAAAAAATCGCAGGTTATGTCTTCTTTCTCTATTTTCTAAATTGTCTATCTTCAGACGAATGTCCTCCTCCCTCTTCTCTATGTTGCACATTCTGAGGTCTAATTGGTCTTCCAGTGTATCTATCGAGGCTTGGTTGTTCTCGACGCCCTCTAGTCTCTCCTCAATGTAATCCACTCTGGGTCATCTTGTCAATTTTACCGCCAAGGTTAGCCCCATATTTCGGATTTCACTCAGGAGAGCGGCAATGTGTCCCTTAGTGGCCGCTGCTCCCGTCTCCGAGGCTTCCGCTGACATTGTGTTTATATCCGGGTCCGGATGTGGCGGTGTGTAGGCGTATCTGGCCAACTTGCTTTGGGTGCTCATATGATGCTTGAGTGCGAGGAGGCACACTCCCCGGGAGTGGGGACCCTACCCTGTGCACTGATGTGATACAATCTTGAGGTGTGTTGTGGGACGTTATCCAGAGTGTCCCAAAGATCAGGGGCGTAATGATGGGAGGAGGCACACGCCCTGAGTCCAGGGCCTTAGCCTCCGTTAGCTTTGGCTTCAGACCACGGGTCCAGTGCGATGCCGGGGATGTTCCAGTGTAAGTGCAGGCCCGTTTGTAGGCCCTAGTCGGGTTGCGCGGGACAGGCCCCGTAACAGGGGGGCCTAGGCTCTAGCGAAGGCTCAGGGGGGGAACCAGTTGGATATTTGATTTCAGCTCGTTGTTGGTCCACCTGCGTGGCTCTTGGAGAGGCAGCTGACTGGCGGTTATACTGAGGAGGGCACACGCCCCTGTGATGGGGGTCCAACCCTCTGCGTTGCCTCCGGTTCAGGGACCAGCTCCTTGCCTTATATGACGTGGTTTCTAGTGTTATGTTCAAGAGGGATTCTCGGGGCGGATCCACAGTCGCTTGCGTCGCGTCCTGGACCGCAAGTTATAGTGTTGTGGTCAAATGGAGGCGGACAGGACCTGGCGTGGGGTGGTCTCGGGGGGTGGGGGATGGGGGAGAACCCCTCACATGGAAGCTGGGGGGAGTTGCTTGGCTCTGCGCTTGTTGTGGCGTTTCGGGGGGGCTATTGGCTGTGGGTTCTCTTGTAAAGATGTTGGGGGAAAGCAGTCACTCCACCAGGAGAGTCTCGTGGGACTGTCTCACCCCGTTCCTCACTGTACCCTCGCAAATGAAAGGGAAGTGTGGCACAAGGCGTGTTGTGAGGGATAAGGTGTACTTTTGCTCACTTCACAAAACCTTTTTACACTTTTCCTCTTTAACAGTATGAAATGTTTGCCTCACATTAGAGTAATATATTACACCTTCCCAGCACCACCTTTGATGTAAATATCCCTTTGCCTAAAAAGATGAATTCGTTCTTATGGACAACTCCCAAGGGCGTCACTTAGCTTGGGCCAGAGCAGCAGTGGAACAAATTCACTCCCACTTGTGTGTGGGAGTAGGAGCAGGCAGTATATAAATAAAAGAAAAAGGGGGACACTTAAGATGTCACCTTGTATTTTAACACTCAGTGTTCACCCCTCTCTGGTAGAAATACTCGTTTTGAAAACAACCGGCAGCCAAAAGTAAATGGAGTGAAGTTAGGTGGCTTGGATGAAAAAATAATGTTTTATCAAAAAAATCAATTTCCATTAGTGTGCCTTTTGTACGAATGGCATTACTTTGACACACAAAGGACAAGGTGTGCACCTGCCGGCCCGTGTGCCGCCCGCAACTGTGTCTCCGATCCAGCCCTCGGCTGGGGGCGGAGAGCGGGGGAGGTCTTCGGGCCCTCTGCAGGAGGTACCTCGGAGGAGGATGAGGCCTTGGTGCGTTTTCTGCACCTCCACGTATTCCCGGGGGATTGAGGGGGGCACCTACCCTCTCCGCAGCGTTGCTTCACTCGGCAGGGGCCCTGGACGTTAATGCAGGTAGAGCGGCCTGAGGGGGGTTGGGGGTGCACGGGGCGCTCACCAACTCCACCGGGGTTTACAGAGGAGGCAGTAAGGCAGAGACTGCCCAGGGGAGCTTCAGCGCGGGCCGCGCTCTCAGCGGGGGGATTGTGCCTTAGAGCTCGTACTGGTCCAGCAGACGCTCCAACTGCTGCGTATGTGGCAGGGCGAGGGAGGCATGCACCGCCAGTCTTTCCTCCCGACTGGGTCCTTTGATTTTCCACGGAATTTCACTCAGCTGATGGGGGATCGGGTCATACTACTTGGGCTGGTTTTTGTTGTGCCTGGGGGGCGGGGGGGTCAAAAGTGGGGGCTGATGTCACTTTTGGGGCCCGTGGGTCTGGAGCTCACACGGAAGTGCTCCTCATCCGTGCGCCCCTGGTGGCCAGTCAGATTCAGTGAATTTTTGGGCCTTGATGGGCAGAATGCTGGGAAATAAATCTTCCTACCTTAGGTGATTGACACATTCCAGCACAGGTGTGGTTAAAATACCTACAGGGGAAATATGCTTTTTGGGAAAATGAGCCTAAATGGGATATAGAAGGAGAGGGAAAGCACACGAAAGATGCCTGTGCATGGGAGGTAGAGGATGTATTTTGGGCTATTACCAAAGCTAAACCCTCAAAAGCGCCGGGCCTAGACCATATCCTGCCAAACTATCATCAAAGGGAACAGGGAAATCTTACCCCCCCCCCCCCCCCCCCTTCATGTCAGCTCTTCCAACCTGTATGGGGGACTCAGGAGGTGCCGGATACCTGGTAAAAAAATCACTAATAGTCCTCATATATAAGAGGGGGACAAAGAAAACACGTCAAACTATAGGCCCATATCAGTGTTGGATTCTTCTAGTAAAATCTTTGGAACCCTGCTGCTGAGGGATCTCAACACCCAAATCAATAAACATAACCTCTTAGCCAACTGCCAAATAGGCTTCAGAGCAGGGATGAGTACCCCATTAAACGCCTTCACGTTAGAACACATGAGGGCAGCAGTAAAAACAAATCCAGTGGGCACAGTATATAAACATTTGCTTCAATCGACATTAGTGCCTTTTGACACGGTCAGTCGAGGGAGGCTATGGCAAAAGCTATTGTTGGCTGGGCTACCAACCATTTGGTTGGGCTGCTAAGACTGCTACATGTGGATACTGAATTAAAAGTACACTTGGACAGGGTGGGGGCAATGACTGTACCGATTAAGACCTTTGTTGGGCTGAGGCAGGGCTGTGTGGTGGCACCAACTAACTATAATTTATATACGCAAGATCTAGAGAGTGTGGAAAGGAAGCTCAACCAATTCAGTCAGGTTGGGCTCAGTCACGCTTGACTGGATTGCGTTTGCTGATGACTGTCCTATTCGACCTCACGCCCATTGGCCTGCAGCGAAAACTGACGTTGATCCACTTGTATGTGGTGGAGAATAACCTAAAAACAAATGGTACCAAATCAAGAGTTTGCATCTTCACGACGAAGAAAAATCCCAAGGTAATGATATGGTGGGTAGGAGATGAGCCCTTGGAACAGGTATATGCATTGACCTATTTAGGGTATGAAGTATTAAATAACGCCTCAAAAAAAAAGTGCACAAATATATCAAAAATCCAAATATGATCCACAGCTAACTAAAATGAAGCAAGTCTATGCACAGTTATGCGCCTTTTCTCTGACCCCATTGATTCAATTCTATCTTCTGCAAATCAAACCAATAATACTCTACGGTCTTGATATCAATTTCACTGACTTGGGGGCAGTCTGTGTGCAATTCAAGGCATGCTGTGGAAGAATACCTTAAGGCTTGCAAGCTCTACCCCAAACTTGGTCATAAGATCTGAATTTGGGCTTGCCTCTTTGGCAAGCAAGGCCACATGTAGAAAGCTGCTGACGTATGCCAAACTCCTGAATCCACCATTTTCACTCTCTGTATGAAAACAGGGGGGGGAAGATGCGCCGATCCGCACTTCAGGGGCTTCTATTACCATCTTCAAGGAACATATGAATACCTTGTTGACTGCTATAGGAGCCTCTTCAGAAGAACCTGTCTTAAACCCAGCTAAGGTAAAAAGGAAGCTTTTCCAACATGAAACATGACTGGGGAAAACAGCAGATGCTTTGGGAAAATATTCCCTTTACAGAGAATACTCTAAGCTGGTCTATAAAAGAGAGCAGGTAGCTAAATACATACTTTTTTTTCTGTGCTCTAGAAGGAGAGCACTTTACCTTTGCTTCTGTTTAAACCAGCTACATACGCTGGAAAGAGTGAACAGCTGGAAGAGG
Organism: Ambystoma mexicanum; assembly: GCF_040938575.1. Lineage (NCBI taxonomy): Eukaryota > Metazoa > Chordata > Amphibia > Caudata > Ambystomatidae > Ambystoma > Ambystoma mexicanum. The sequence continues at coordinate 747,633,601 of NC_090928.1, forward strand.
GAGAAAGGTAATGGACGCTGTAGATTGTGTGGGGATGAGGGACTGATTGAATCCTTGAAACATCTGGTGATAGGCTGCGATGCCCTGAGGGGAAAAAAGGGAGAAATATTTTAACATCAGAACAGGGAACAAAGCTTGGTGGTGCAGTCTAATGGGTGGACAATCGCAGAGTTTGATTCTGGCACTATGTGAATTCCTCCTTACAACAGGATACCTTGGGAACATAGCTTGCACGTATAGCCCCAAATATCTTATGCTGGGGTTCTGCCCATTAGCCTTTTAGGCGGAACGTATTGCTAGTTGGCACATCAATGTTATGTAAATCAGGAAAATTGAATTGGGACATTTTGTGTTTTCCTTTTACTAGGATCTGTACAATGTTTTGTATTTTTATACCTTGAAATGTATTGGATGATTTTTCTTTTTTAGATTGGTATATGATATTGTGAAAGTTTCGCATTTGTTTTGTATTTTGCATCTTAACTTATGGGAAATAAAACACAATGAATTAAAAAAATGTTTTTAAAAACTGTCTGGTTTATTCTCCAGCCAGGTCTTTCACAATCTTCTTCACCATTAAGGACAGAAGGGGTATGCCTCTTCCCCAAGTACCTCTTTCTTATAGTCCTTCACTGTTATTTCCTTCTATGTACTTAACGTCCCCAAGCACTGGGATTATTCAGAACACTTAATATGCAAACCGTGGGATTCTGTCCCCAACTTTTGGTGAGTAATATGTTCCCAGAGCACAACCCGGTGTCCCAACACTCCACCATGGGCTCATCAGCGTTGATTACTTCCCTGCTGTCTCTTGGGCCCTTCTCCGTCTTCTGCTTCTTGTCACGGTGCAAGACACTCTGCCTTGCAGCAGAAGTGTGTTTGCCTGGCGCTCAGGCTTCCTTTGCTAGCGCGAAGCTTCTCCACTGCCTTGCATCCTAGTTCAACATCTCCTGTGCCCTCGGGATGAGTCTCTGGGCTGGCCTTTGCCTCCCCTTCTCTTCGTCCCTTGGCCCTGCGTTGCTCTCCATTTTCCGGGTTCCCAGCCTGAGCTAGGGAGATTTCTCTGCTCTTGTCTGGCGTCTGTGCTCGACTGCCCAGCTGACAGCTTGGCTTCTTTCCGCTTCCCGACCCATGTCGGGTGAAGTGATCTCCCTCCACCTTGATGCTTCCTGCTTTTATACATTGACTACCTCCTGGACTCCACAAAACAACTAGGACATGGCTCCAGTTCCGTGCTCTGTATTGCTACCATGCTCATCCTCGTCTCAATGGGCCTCATTATGGGTCCGGAGGCAACCTGCCGGTGTTACCGGCAGGTTGCCTCCGGACCCGTAAATATTTACTGGAGCCCGACTTCCCCGTACCACCGGGTGATTACAACCCTGGCATCCCAGATAAGTGAAGCCCCAGTAAAATGTAAGTCCCCATTCCCATAGAGTCTTATAGGACTCTTTGGGAGTGGGGACACGGAAGCACCAACACTGTTGCTAACGGTGCCGGTGCTTCTGTTGCCAGTCTGCCTAATGTGGCTGCTGTGCCCGGCAGGGTCGGACCTGGTGGGCACGGCGGCTCCGGCAGGCAAACTTGTAAAATGCTGGTCCGGAAACAAGGGCGCCGGTAAGTTTGCTGGCAGCCTGGTTTCTGGACCGGCAGGGTCGTAATGAGGCCCAATGTCTTTACAGAAGATGCGAGAAAGAGTTCTACTATTGGTGTAAGGTGTTTGAACTGAGTCTAAACCACAAAAAGCCACAAGGATATGCGAGTTCAGGGGGTATCATGTTCTGAGTGTAAAGGGGGATGTCACCGAGTTTTGATATTAGTCATAATCATGGGGCCTTCTAATGTGACATTACAGTATGCCATAAAGGGCTCATAGGGGAAAGCGAGAACACCATCTTGTTTGGCGTTGGCTCTCCAATCCCACAAGGGTTGTTGCCCCCCCACACCCTCTCAATGTGGTCCTCCCTCAGATTGCCACCCCCAAGTTCAGGATCAGGCAGCTTCTGCCTGCCCGCCCATGGGCACATGGGGAAAGAATGTCCCCAGGAAAGAAGTGATGGCATTGCCAGATTCATCATAATATCCTCAAGAGGAGGTGATTTTTTTAAAAAAAACTTTATTTTTAGTTTTTCGTAACACACTACAACTTCTCACCCTCATTAGGGTGGGATTAACTTTGCAACATTCCCACTTCCCGCCCACCCCCCTCTCACACCATGGAGTTCAGTATCATCGCTGATATTCTCTGCACTGACCTAGTTCTCCGTCACGGAGAGACGTGGGGTGCCATGGCAAGTTGTTAGTGAAAGCGCGGTCAATGTTTATTAAGTGCTAGCTGGGGAGGCTGGGGCTTCTTCAGCCTCCTTCATCAGGAACATTATCAGCGGTCCCCAGATGTCTGGTGGGTGGGCGTGGAGAGGCAGTAGTTTAACAAAGTCTGTTTCGACATCCTGGCAATAAAGGATGTCTCTACGCCAGGAGGAGACTGTGGGGAGAGGGCCATGGCGACTCTTCTACGAGCGAGTGTTAACGGTAGTCCGGCCAGTTTCCTTATAGGTGCTGATAGCTGTTTTGTCATACCCAATAGGGCCGCCGTGTGGACGGGTTGAACAGCTTCACCGATGATTGCACCAGTTATCTCCAGGACCTGGTTCCAGAATGGAGTCAGTTTGGGACAGTCCCAGGCGAGGTGGACAAAGTCGGCTGACGGTGCACCACATCGTTCGCATTTTGAGGGTGATTCAGGGTGGTGTTTGCTCGCTTTTGCTGGTGTATGATATGTTTGGTGCAGGAAATTGAAGTGGATTAGTTTGAGGCGTGTTTTGAGAGCAATTTTTTGGGTTTGTTTCAGGATAAAGGACCAGTCGTCTTCTGGGATGGATATCCCTAGGGATTTTTCCCATCTGGTTTTTGCTCGGGAGTTGTCAGGGGTCGTGTCGTTGATGATGGTTCTGTATATTTGTGAGACCAGTCTTCCTTCTCCCTGTGCCAGTATTACGTTGTGTAGAAGTTGCCAGGTCGAAGGTTGACGTGGGAAGTCAGGTAGGAGTGCTTGCAGTGTATACCAGGTTCTAAAATAGATGAAAGTGTTGAGCGCTGTGGTGCTGCCTCTCAGCTTCGCCTGTTCTGGAGTTAGGAAGTTGTCTTCGACGAAGAGGTCTCCTAAGGTGTTTATATTGAGCTTTTACACCCATTGATGGAAAATCCTTTCCGTTGTCAGTGGGATTCCTGGGATGAACTTGACGCGGAGAAGGGGCGAGTATATTTTTGAGCACGTTTTTTCCAGATTTTGTACATTGATAGTACTACTTTCATGGTGTTGTTGGGGACGGGGAACTGGCCAAAGATGACCGCCCTCAGTAGGTTGGGCGTCGCCAAGGCCCGTTCCACCTGCACGTGAGGTCTGACTGCCTGTGTAGAGTACCAGTGGCTGAGGAATTGTGCTTGTGCCGCCCAGAAGTATTTCTTCAAGTCAGGAAGGGCTAGGCCTCCGCTTGTTACTGGGAGAGTTAGTGTTGAGTGTGCCACTCTGGCCGGTTTGCCCGCCCATAGTAGATCGAGGACCAAGCTTTTAAGTCTCTTCAGGAAGGATTGTGGTAGTAATATGGGGATGTTAAATAAGTATAGAAGCTTTGGTAGGATCACCATCTTAACTAGGGAGGCTCTTCCCCAGGGGGTTAATGGTAGGGTCTTCCATGGAGCCACTTTCTCTTGCAATGATTTGGCGACTTCTTCATAGTTGTCATGGAACACTTCCTGATGGTTTTGTGACATTTGTATTCCCAAGTACTGAACTTTGGATGTTTTCCACGTAAGCTGGAAGTCGTCCTTGAATGGTGTAGTCGCCAGTGTCAGTGGGAACACTATGGATTTTGACTGGTTGATTTTCAGCCCAGAGGCTGCTCCGAGTTTGATCACTTCTCTCATAACTGGGTTCAGGTTTTCTGTGGGGTCTCGTACAAACAACACAACGTCATCTGCATACAGGGAAATTATGAGTTTATGTGGACCTATGACGAGTCCTCTGAGTTGTCGCTGTTCCCGGAGGTTAGCGGCAAGTGGTTCCATAACCAAGGCGAGCAATAGAGCGGATAGAGGGCAGCCTTGTCTGGTACCGCGTTGTAGTTCAATAGCAGCTGACTTTGCTGATCCCACTATGATGTTGGCTTGAGGTTTAGTGTATAAGAGGGACACCAGTTTAATGAAGCGTGTTCCCAGTCCCATCCTGGTAAGTACTCTGAACAGGAACGACCATTCCACCAAATCAAATGCTTTCTTGGCATAGAGTAGGACTGCGATTGCTTGCTGGGATGGATCTAATGCTTCCATGACGCCGAATAGCCTTCTGATTCCAAAGGTCGTGTTGCGGCCGGGTATGAACCCTGCCTGGTCAGCGAGTACTAGGGCAGGCATCGGAGGCATCAACCTGTTCGTGAGTACCTTTGCAAGTATTTTGTTGTCGAGGTTGAGTAGGGAAATGGGACGGTAGGATGGACATTCCTCCGGAGGTTTGTCGTGTTTATGCAGGAGGACGACGTTGGCTTCACGGGTGGTCTGGGGAAGGGTTCCCTTTTCCAGAGCTTCCTCGTATACTGCTGCTAGGAGAGGGGCCAGGGTATTAGCAAAGGCTTTGTAAAATTCCCCTGTTAGGCTGTCTGGACCGGGGGCTTTGGAGTTCGGGAGAGTCTTAATGACTTTGATGATCTCTTCTTGTGTGATTAATTCATAGATGGATTTCGACCCAATATAACTCTGTGTCTTCTAGATATTCTAGCGGAGTGTTTGAATTTCCATTGTGTTTGGTGCTGTAGAGATCTTGGTAGAAGAGTTTAAATTCTTCCGCCATTTCTCCGTCTGCGTGTGTTAGCACTCCTTGCGGGATGCGGACACCTTCGATTGGAGTCAGCTTGCTGTCGGCTCTTATTAGGTTTGCTAGACGGGCACCAGGTTTTTGTCCCTCACCGTACTGTCTAATTTGGCTGCCGCGGTTTAGACATTTTATTTCTTGCTCTGCGGTGGCGTTGAATTTCTGCAGTTCTGTTTTCAAGGCAGCCTTTATTCTTGGATCATCTGAGCTCATGCTTTGGTGCTCGTGGCTTTTGAGAAGATCTTCGCTGGTTGCCAGCCCCGCCTGATGAGTTTGAGGATGCCGTTTTCCTTGGCCTGGCAGATTTCTCTCGTAAACCACTTTAATGTTTCCCAGATCGTGCTGGCAGAGGGAACAGAACTTATGTTAGCTTCTAAGAATGTGTTAATCTCTTCTCTCAATTCGGTAGCGAATACCTCGTCTTGCATGGAGCTGGTTTTGAAACGCCAGCGTTGCAGCATGGATCTAGGGTGGGATGAGTTGAGGCTAAGGATTATTGGGGAGTGGTCGGAGAGAGTTCTTGGAAGGATGTTACACGGGCCGCTCTGCAGTGGGCCGTTTGCTCAGGTGAATAGATAGTCGATTCTAGAGCTTGTGTTGTGTACCGCTGAGTGGAAAGTGAAGTCCTGCAGATCACCGTTCGCTGCTCTCCATGCGTCTTTTAGATCGGACGCTCTGCAGATTTCTGCTATTTGAAGGCTGGCTTTAGATTTGGGTTGCGGTATGGACCGTGATCTATCTCTGATCAGGTCGAGGACCGTGTTCATATCCCCTCCCCAGATTATTGTGCTCCGGTCTTGGGTGGAGAGATGAGATAGTACCCTGCCAAAATTATTGGGGCCATCTGTTTGGTGCGTAGGAGTTGATAAAGGTGATCTTCTTGCCTGCTATGATGCCACACACCAAGATAGCTCTACCTTCGGAGTCTTTCATAGTGTTGGTTAGACGGAAGTTGGTCCTTCTGTGGATTCGGATTGCGACACCTCTGTAATAGGACGAATATGATGAGAAGTAACTGTGGCAACCCCATGACTTGGCCCATATGTGATCTTTCCCGGGGGTTAGATGGATCTCTTGGATCATCGCCACGTCAACCTCATGTCTTCTCGTACTGTAGGATTTTCCGTGATTTGCACGGGATATTACCCCCCCTTATGTTCCATGTTGCAACTTTGAATGAAGTGAATGTCAGCGAGATTAATTGCTGGACGGCGCAGTAGTGCTGGTGGTGAGACGAGGGATGGAGGGTCGGTGTGAGGCATCGGGTGAGTGGCGCAGTTCATTTCCCCTTCCCATGCTAAACTTTTTCCACGGGCAACCCCCAACTGGCCCGTAAGTGAACTTTTGCAGGTGACGGTTCCTGGTGTCTCCAGGCTGTCGGTTGCAATCCCTCTCAAGAACTTTAAACTGTGAAACAAACAAATGCTGTGCAAGGGGCGTTTGGGGCTTCCCGATGACCTTGCTATGCAAGGGGCCCTAGTGGCTTCCCATGGTGCACGGCCTTAGGGCCTCTACGATATTCTCCGGATCATGAAGTAAATGTTTCCTGCTCGTTGTAGGTGCCATCGACTTTGATCTGTTTTATGGAGGGTTTCTGCTTCTGTCTCTTTGAGGGCACGCTTGATTCGGGTTGGGTCTGGAGCAACCGGCCCCATCTAGGAACTTGTTAGCTTCATCTGGAGATTGAAAAAAGTGGACCTTTCCTCCATGTTGGATTCTGAGGCGAGCTGGGAATAGCATTGAATATATGATTTGGTCATCTCTGAGCCTCTGCCGGGTGGATGTGAAGGATCTTCTCTGGGATTGTACTGTTGGCGAGAAGTCTGGGAAAAAAATGGATTCTGTTCCCTTCATGGTGTATTTCTCCCTTCTCTCGGGCCAGGCGGGGGATGGAGTCTCGGTCCTTGTAATTTAGTAATTTGGCAATTATTGGCCTGGGGGACCTCCTGGGATGGGTTTAGTGGAGGGGATCCTGTGAGCTCTTTCAACGACAAAGAGGGGGGAGAGCGCTTAGCGGCCAAAGAGTTTGGTGCACAGTGCTTCAACAAAGTCCTCCATCTTCGTTCCGAGGTGATTTTCCCCTACTCCGACGATCCTGATGTTGTTCCTACGGGAACGGCCCTCTAAGTCTTCACACCTGGCGGTAGTTGTTTTCATTTGGGATTCTAACTGAGTGAGTCTTGCCTCCACGTGTGTTGTGCCATCATCTAAGTTGGACACACGTTTCTCCACCTTGAGTCTCTCGGAGTGAGTGTCCAGTCGGTGCTGGAGGAGATCCACCTTCGAGGCGAGACCGTCCATTTTACTATTTAGGCTCCCTATACCGGCTTTCAGATCCAGGAGAAGGGCTTTAATATCGGTGGAAGCGGATATTTCTTCCATTTGGGGATCAGTTACAGTGGGGGTCTCGGGTTCCTCCTGTAGTCTTGGAGTTTTGGGGGCGGTGCCTGTCTCGCAATTTAGTTTCCTTTGTGATCCATCTGTCTTCCCCATTGAGCCTGCCGTGTTGCAGTGATGATTTCAGTTCTGATCTGCGGCGGTCACGTAGAGGATGTTACCCCTCGGGGGAGCGTGTTTAATGTTAGAGAGAATGTGGTAGCTGCCCCGTTGCCTACTGCGCCCGCGGGGCTTGTGTATATAGCTTTACTTCAGGTTTAGGTGGTTTCCGATGGAATAATTATGCGCTCACTGCTACAAAGTTTGGCGATCTCGGAGCTTTGTCACCACTGGAGTAAGAAATACGTGCAGCCTGCTCTTTCGGGCTTTGCTGGGGTGAGGTTGGAGCCGTATCTCCACAGTTGCTGGGCGGAGGGGTTCATGTTCGCTGGTGTAGTGGCTGATTTGCCAAGAGGAGCGGGCTCGATATGCTGCCCTCCCGAAGGAGCAGTCGTAGTTTTCAATGTCGATGGGGGAAATTTATATGTTTAGAAATTGTGTTCGGGATCCGGTAACTGATTGCATGAGCTCTCTGGGTCACCAGGTCTGTGTGGGGGACTTAGGGATAGGGTGCCAAGGGAGGAGAGGCCGCTACGAGAGACTTATTTGCAGCTGGTTTCCTCGCTAGGCACTGGTCTGTGGGGATCTATGTCGCCTGTTTTGGCCATGGGGGGGTGAGGTCTATGTCTTATTCCAGTAGTGCCGGATGGCCCAGGGGTGGAGGCCCATGCGCGATCTCAACTCGACTGAGTTGCGAGTTCGTGGGGAGGAAGAAGGGGGCCCAACATGGTGAGCCTTTTACTGGAGTTGTCTGCCCCCCTTCGCACACCCTGTACCTGTTTATTTAGCTGGTGGTCCCCACTGGCCTCTCCCTCGGGTCCTCAGGGTTCAGGAAGAGCTGTCCTCACACGCGGCCTCTGCGCCGAGGCTCTGCAGCCTGGGTCTCACCCCTCCGCATCGCAGGTCTGGTCGTGGGGGCGGGGGAGGGGACTCCAGGAACGGCGTCAGCCCCGGACCCGCTCGGCGTGCCTCAGGTGCCAGCGAGGAGGCAGCGGTGCCGGCCCTGTCCACCGGGGCCGCGGCTGCGGATCCCTCCCTCCGGTCCACCCGTTGATTGTGCACTGGAGCTCTTGGCGCCGTCTGATGCTGGAGAGGGGGAGAGCGGCAGTGGTCGCTTCAGGCCCGCCGTTGTCCGGGGGCCCACTGCGGCATCAGGTCGCGCATCTGCTGTGGGGGTCTGCTGCCCTCGCACCCCAGTTTAGCTCGGGGGAGGCTCCAGGAGCGATGTTGGTCTCCGACTCGCTCAGTTCGTCTCGGGCGCCAGCTGGCTGGGACTGCTCAACGGGGCCGCGGCCGCAAAACCTCTCCCCCCGGCCATCCGCTGATGGTGTGCTGGAGTCTCTGGTGCCGTAGGATGATGGGGGGGGGGAAGGTGGGGTGGGAGCGGTCACTTCTGGGCAGTTGCTGTCTGGGAACTCACCGCAGCACCGGCTCACGTATTCGCCGCAGTCCATGCACTCCTGCTCGACTCACGGGATGAGGTTGTCACTGCGGTTCCCGGCAGGCCTGCTTGCTTCCCGCGGTCCCGGGTCTCGGAGGCCGCGTTTTCGCACTGAGAACGTGCGATTTGATTCAGCTTGTTTTGTTGCAGTAGGGGAGATTACAGGCAGGTTGTAAATGTCCTTGTCTAGGCAGAGGAAATCCGGATTAGCAAGGATTAGGCAGGATTAATTTTAGGCCGTGCGGGAGCACACTAGAAAGCGGCCATCTTGTTCGGCCCTCTAGCTTTTTGTAGTAGTTTCTTTCTGAATGCTGATGATTCGCCTTCAGCAATCACTTATGAGTGTAATGCTTCTTCAGTCAAATCATTATCTAAGTCAGTGTTTTAATCTTGTTCTTAAACATGACAAAATGGTCTATGTTGAAATTTAGATCTATGGCGCACTCAAGTACAATATCAAATTCACGATTATTTCACTCATGTTTTTTTCTGATATTTATTAGCTCCAATTCCGGTGTGTCAGTCTATTCCGCTGGCTAAGGTGGACTTTTTATATAACAAACATCACAAAAGTCCCATCATTTTTATAGGATCCTGGGCTGTACTCTTATCGGGCTCAAACCCTTCCTTGCTTATAGAGAAAACCAGCCTTTTTTGCAGTGATGGCACCCTCCAAATGATGATATGATATAATAATAGTATATAGAGCAACAGAGGATGCTGCAACCTGACTTGCTCAGAGGCTGGCCTGGGCCATAATGCATAGGAAAAAGTAAATAGTCCTTTAGTTGCTCATTATCTGACGAAAATGAAATACAATACTTGACATTTTTCAATTATTTATTGTTGGTGCGAAAAACACAAAAAGTTGATCCATTACAAAGTTCAGACATTATTCCTTTGATAATCAAGTTGGGGTTCACTGATTATCCAATTGTTAAGTTACTTGGTCCAAAGGATGAGTTCAGGTCACTCAAATAAAGATTAACTTTGCTGTGGCAATCGCACCATTCTTTTGATCGTCTAGCAGACCATTCCAACAACCCGGGATAACTCAACTCAAATTATTTGCATCATAAATGCTTAGTACCTCAAGAGGGAATCTTTGAAAACTTATGAAGTAAGATTTTGCAAACGCAGCACTAAATTGAACATAATCGCCAAGTACTGTCACAAGAATCTATAAGGCTTTATTTTCGTTTATGACAATTTAGAGCATCCACAAAGAGTCAGTGCATTTTTACTATGGAGCCCTGTTGACTAATACACCTCCCGAAGAACCGCTTACAACACAAAGTGGGGAAACACGTGTTGAGGGCTATAGCAAAGTTAATCTTTATTTGAGTGACCTGAACTCATCCGTTGGACCAAGTAAATTAACAATAAAGATTTTCCATAATAACTTACTAGAAAGTCTTAATTCTATTAAAGACTCGGAGGCGAGCATTATGCTTCTCTTTCTTTTATTCAACAATAAAGAAAAGAGCTCAGCAGCAAGATATTTGTGCACCAAAAGTGAGTGTGCCATGAGTAATGTGCAGAAAACAGGTGCACCAAATATATATAATAAACATAGCAATATAACAGTAATATAACAGTAATAGCTTAACATAAAAGGTAAGCGTCTCTGAAGAAAACTACATTTCCCAGGGAGCTTGGCTCCAGTTCATTTTGAGGCCATCAACACGTGACCTAGTCCACCAATAGTAATTCAGATCCCCTGCATAAACAGTCCTAAACATGATGACACTTCCTCTTTCTGGGCTGTGAACTTGGCTGTCCATAGTAGGAGATAATTGTAGCTAACTTGAAGAAGAACTTGTGTCGGCCCGTGATCAGGCGGACTTGTCTGCAGGCGCTGTCAAGAAAAAGGAAAATGTTAGTCTCTTGCATATGACAACCCTAGATCCCTTATCAGGGTGGGAGAAAATCTTGGAGTTATTCCGATACGGTACATGTAAATTTCAGGACATTCATCTTTTCATTACATCTTAATTAACATCAGGTAACATGTTATTTTCTTGCCGGGTGGGATAATGCTCGCCTACGAGTCTTTAATAGAATTAAGACTTTCTAGTAAGTTATTATGGAAAATCATTATTCTATGTCAAGACCGGAGGCTCCCATTATGCATGTTTAAAGCTTACTTACCACAATAGATGCCGGCTGATTTACTGGCTTTAGGTAGAATTGTTTGAAAACTGATTCACTAGCCCAGTCTGCCATCCTCATGATATCTTCTAGGCAAACTCCTGCCTGAAATGCTTTAGAGGCCATGGCTCCTCTAACTGAGTGGGCTCCGGAATGCTTGGTGTCTATCCCTGCTTGAGCTAGCGTCCACCGGAACCAATGTGCTAAGGTCGGTGCTGATACTGCTTTGTGCGGTTTACGCAGAGCGATCAGTAGCTGCCCGTTAGGGGAAGTTCTGAGTGGAGCCGTCTTTTCTTCGTAGACTTTCAAGCATTTAACCAAGCAGAGCTTCGGCTGATCTCTAAAGGTGAGATAGGAAATCACCCTGGAATTGCACTTTGTTCTTCTATAAATATGGAATACAATGCCATCAGGAGAAAAGGTTCTGCCTGCTAGATCTAGAGCTTGGATGTCTGAGCCTCTCCTGCAGGAGACCAAGCAGAGTAGAGTAGTGAGTTAGCCAGATAGAGCTGTACGCGATAGTTCATTGTTATTATGCCATGCCAGAAAAGGGTTCAGTACTTTATTAATGTCCCAAAGCTTGTCATAGCGAGCTGGAGGTGGGACGGTAAGCCTTACACCCTTGAACAACCTGCGGACGAGGTGGTGTTCTCCTGCTGGTACTCCTTGGATAAGGTCATGACCTGCGGAAATTGCTGAACGGTAGGCGTTCACAGACCTGTAGACGAGCCCTTTTTCCGCTAGGGATGCTAGAAAATTCAAAATCTCTTCTATAGGTGCTGAAATTGGATGTAATCCTTTCTCACAACACCAGGAGCTCCAGATGCTCCAAGAGTTGGAGTATCTCTTCCTGGTACTAGGAGCCCAGCTCTCTTAAATAAGGTTGATCGCTTCGTGAGACATGCCTGGGACTCCATCTTGACCTGAAATCCTCCAGGCTGCTAAGGTCAGAGATCTGTTGAGGAGGAAAGGATGACGTTCACCTGATGGATCTAATAGGAGATCCGGAAACTGGGGTAGTAGGATTGGAGAATCCGTAGAAAGTTCCAGAAGAACTGGATACCAAGTCTGAGATGTCCAGACCGGCGCTATAAGGATCAGATTTGCATGCTCCTGACGGGCCTTCGCCAGGGTCCTCGCTATCATAGTGAAAGGAGGAAAGGCATACAGTATTCCCTGGGACCATGACTGTAGGAATGTGTCTGTTGCAGCTGCTGCTGGGTCTGGCCTCCAGCTGTCGAAAGCTGGTAGTTGTGAGTTGAGTCTGGAAGCAAAGAGGTCTATGGACATCGGACCCCAGATCTCCTGAAGGCGGAGGAAAATCTCTGTTGATTCTCCAATCGCTGTAATCTGTCGAGTGGCGTGAATACCAGTCGGCTACTGCATTTGAGAGGCTGGGAAGGTACTCCGCTGTAACTGAAATCTGGTGATCCAGACAGAAATGCCAGAAGTCTTTGGCTAATTCTGTTAGAGGTCTCGACTTGGTGCAGCCCAGATTGTTGATGCATCTTACCGCTGAGATGTTGTCCATCTTTTGCAAAATACAGCAACTCGCTGTGTCTTTGGCAAAAGAGCGCACTGCAAAGGAACCTGCAAGAAGCTCTAGACAATTGATATGAAGGTCCAGCTCCTGTGGGGACCAAGTCCCTCCCGTGGCTATGGGACCGCATCTCGCTCCCCAACAGGAGCGACTGGCATCCGACTCGATAATATCTGTAGCGGAGCCGAAGATGGCTCTGCCGTTCCAGGCTTCCATGTGAGAGAGCCACCAGTTGAGCTCTGTCCTCGCTTGAGGAGACCGTGATAGGAGTTGAGAATAAGAAAGGTTTCTCCTTAAGTGATGGCCTTTTAATCTTTGCAGCTCTCGATAGTGAAGAGGGCTGGGAAATATTGCTTGAATGGAAGATGAAAGTAGCCCCTTCACTCTTGCTAGTTCTCGAAGGGAGAACATGTTCTTCTGTAAGAGTCTGCGTATTTCTCTTTTGGTAGAGTGAATCTTGGCTGATGGGAGTCGAAGCTGCGAATTCTGAGTATCCACTATTAATCCTAGAAATTCCATATTTCTGGATGGAAGTAGAACTGACTTCTCCCAGTTTATAAGAAAGCCTAGGCTGTGCAGCAAGTTTATTGCCAGTTCGGTTTGTTTCTGAACTACTGTGATTGGGCCATGAAAATAATGTCGTCTAGATAAATTATGAGACGAACACCTTGCTCTCTTAATCGAGCTAATACAGGTCTTAAGAGTTTGGTAAATACCCAAGGCGCCGAAGAGAGTCCGAATGGGAGACTTGCGAATTCCCAATCTCGGTTTCTCCAGGAGAATCTGAGGTAACTGATGTGTGTTTGATAATCGGTACTGCGAGCTAAGCGTCTTTTAAGTCTAGGCGCATAAGCCAGTCGTTCGGTCTGAGAAGATCTCTGAGCATGTGTATACCTTCCATTTTGAAATGGCGGTAAAGGATGAACTCGATGAGCGCTCTGAGGTTTATGACTGGGGGCACTTTTTGCTTCCTGCGTACCAGAAAAATGGGACTGAAGAGGCCTCCCTGACTTGAGCAGGGGCAAATCGCGTGCTTCTGATGGAGACTGAGTATTTCGCTGTCTAAGGCGGTTTGGTCTGATAGAGACATTACTATGGGAGTGGGGCGACATCTCTGAACGGGCTGTGTAAAAAAACTCTAAGTGTAGACCCCGAACTGTGTCCCTGACCCAGGCATCTCCCGATAAGGTATCCCAAGCATTTGCAAACATCTTTAACCTCCCTCCTATAGGTGTTAGTGGCGATGGCGCAGTTCAGTACACTGACCTGTGGGTTGTTGCTGGGCTGGGTATCTGGCCGCTCTTCTCCAGGGACGCCCTCTCCCACGACCTCTCGAGTGGAAGAAAGTGTCAGGGCATTCTTGCCAGGAATTATGCTGACCTCGAGATTGTTAAGGTCTCTTGTCGAAGAAGTAACAGCCGGAAGAGCGACCTCTTCCTCGTCCGGCCCTGGAGAAAACCTTGTTTGCAAATACTCTTTTTATTGAAGCCTGTGCTTTGTCTAACGCCGAGAATGTCCCGACAAATTTTGTCATCTCCTTCATGAAAGGGTCTCCGAAAAGCTGGCCTTGGGCCGGATTCTGTGTCTGCCAGTTCGGTTAATTTGGCATCTATCTTGTATAGGATGCCTTTCCGTTGCTCTGTTGAGATGGCGCAACTGGCGTTGCCCAAGAGGCAAATAGCCCTCTGGACCCAACCGGACAGTATCACTGGGTCGATGGGGTCCGATGAGGCGATGGCTGCATTCGCAAGATCGGAGATTTTTGCTAGTGGACCTGCTATGTCCAATACTTTGTCCTGGCAGGCTTTCCAGGCACGATCAATACCCTTCCTGGGGTCTTTAACGTTTTTACCCAAAAAGGTAATCATTTTAGAATCGAGCTCTGGAGTCAGAGTTACTTTATCCGCAATGTCTGGTCATGGACATTCAGCACATAGTCTGGCGCAGACTTCTTTATCAAGCGGCTTGCGCAGCCACAGTGGATGTAACTCGATGTCTTGGAAGATGGTTCCCAGTCGGTGGACCTGGGGTGTATTAAGTCTTCCGGGGTAAATGTACCTTCAGTAGAAGGTTTGGTCCCGGTTGTGTCATTAGGGATGGGGTCTGCCGCAATCCCTGACGCAGAGGGTCTTGAATCCTCGAAATGAAATTACTCATCTGAAGAGGAGTGAGAAAGATCAGCGTTGTAGGCGATTTTTGTTATGATCTTCTTCTTCTGAGCCCTGTCCATGTACCTCTGGGCTTGAGGGTCTAGTTCCCCTGGTTTCCTCCTCTGGGTAAGAGGGTAGATGGGAAGGGGTTACCTTCCTATTCATGAAGGCTTGTTTCAGCCTTGAGAAGGCGTCCGTTACGGCAGCTGTGGCTTTAGATGGCTGGCTCGGGGGGGGTCGTAGAGCTTTTACTCTTACGAGCTGGTATACATCCCCCTTCTGTAAGGTGCTTCCTTTTCTGTGTTCTCTTCCTCCCAGGAGGGGAGGTCCCTCTGAAATGCTCCTCCATAGTATGTAGGCGATTTTGTATGGGAATGAGCATATCCGTTACAGCTTTCTTAACACTGGTCTCCACAGAGGATCCCAGAACCTTCTGAAAACTATTAGCCATTGCCACTTCATCTATGTAACAGTGATCTCCCTCCGCCTCAGACCAAGCCTGATCTGATTGAGGTGAGTACTGTTCTGCCATTATAAAATAAATGCACCTTACTCACTTTTTTTTTCTTTTTTTTTTTTTCTTTTCTGGGCTTCCGAACGCCTTCTCTCACTGCCCAGTAATGTTATTTCAGTTCAGCTTGATTTCAGTTCAGCTTGTAATTGTTCTTAAATGCTGAATAGAGAATTTCTTTGCTATATGCGCGGTGAAAAATCAGCGAGAAGAAACTGTCGCTCTTGTCTGAGGAAAGATTCCAGCGCTCGAGCTGCAAGAACCGTTAAATTAGAACAGACATGCGCTCTAGAGCGCCAGAATGTAGAGTAAAGGACCCGGAGAGCAGGAGCTCCCCTGGCGGCCTGCATGCGGTGCAGCGTGGTCCAACTAGGCCGCGCCAGATCCCTAGTACCTCAGGAGTGCAACGACGTTGCGGCAAGGCCGGCGCGAGCCGTCAGCGAATCCGCTGGACGAGCGGAATAAATAACTGATTAGTTGTGACCGTGTGAAGCGGTCTCCAAGGTCAGAGGACTGACGTCGGAGCCCAACATAAAATTACAAATTATGATTATTTTTTTTAAATTTTTTTTTAAATGAATATTGAAAGTAAAATTTGTATACGTCTATAACTATGCAGTAAACATATAATGACCTTTTGTAACGTTATCTTTTAAATTATAAAATCATGACGTAAGCAGTGCTAAACATGAAGTACTTATCTCTAGCTGTGAGCAGCAAAGAAAGAGGGAGTGTCATCATGTTTAGGACTGTTTATGCAGGGAATCTGAAATACTATTGGTGGACTAGGTCACGTGTTGATGACCTCAAAATGAACTGGAGCCAAGCTCCCTGGGAAATGTAGTTTTCTTCAGAGACTCTTACCTTTTATGTTAAGATATTACTGTTATATTACTGTTATTACTATGTTTATTATATATTTGGTGCACCTGTTTTCTGCACATTGCTCATGGCTCACTTTTGGTGCACAAATATCTTGCTGCTGAGCTCTTTTCTTTATTGTCGAATAAAAGAAAGAGAAGCATAATGGGAGCCTCCGGTCTTGACATAGAATTGGATAATCAGTGAACCCTGACTGCATTATCAAAGGAATAATTTCCGAACTTTGCAATGGATCAACTTTGTGTTTTTCGCACCAACAATAAATAATTAAAAAGTTTCAAGTATTGTATTTTCTTTTCTTCAGATAATGTGCAACTAAAGGACTGTTTACTTTTCTCAAACCCTTCCTTGACAATGTTTCACAATTATAAAAAAGTGCTTAATTTAACACATTCTTCCAATTAGATATTCTTTTTACCAATATTCTGACATGTATTTTATATTTATATATAGTTACTATCACTTGCAGTGTCAGTTAACACGTGTTGCAGTTTCATGATCATTCAATTTCTTTACTATGTTTCAACAGATCATTAAGCTTATTGCTATATCTCCTTTGTTGGTATTTGAAGAGTTCCCAATTTCTCTCCGCGCATTTCGCACTGTCTGTCTTTCTGGAGACCTTCTAATCTGTCTTTCTGTAATTATAATTTTTAATCTTTATTATTTAATTTATGAGAGCTTCTTAAGAAACCACTAACCTTTGTGTTATTTCCTGTCCCGTCTTGTTTTCAATCTCCTATCATAAATGTCCTGTGAAACACAATGAACTTTTCCTTTTTCCAACTCCATCCCTTTAATATGTCAGTCTCCATTAATTGAAATAAATTCTCACCTATTATCTTCGTTGCGAATTGAAAGTGGACTGTGTAGTTCTTCACTAAACTCTTCTCTATTGTTCTTCCTTCTACATCAAAATCTGAAACAATTAAATCATAGCGTTTGTTTTCTATAATAACTTCCTCACTTGTGCCTTTTCTAATAATTTCCCCCTTGATCCTTAACTCCCCACATTATGTTTCAAAAACAGTGTTCTGCCTGCTTATCAGTCGGTGTACACAGTATGTGTCGCAGCATATTTTTCACGGGTTGAAATTAGCCTAATCGATGTACTTGAAGGTAATTGATTTATTTATTGAGTGCTTTACGCCAAAGCGCTGAATACTACGTATGACATCATACGTTACGTTCCGTATTTCAAAATAACATTTGCTACTAATTAGATCGAGAGAGATCATGCCTTTCTCCACAGTATACTATTTAAATCATGCCTCTTTTATAGCTCCCAGTTATTTAACATCAATATTTATCCTCATGTTCACTTACCTACTATTATCCTACCGCCTGCAGGGTCATACTTTACTCTTGTTGCACATGTTTTCAAGGTTTAGTAGATCCTAATGGCCCATGATCTTACTATAAGGATTACAAAAAGGTCATCAGCCATATATATTCAATGATTAACATTACATGCTTTGTTATCCTGCCATCTCAAGGATCACACTTTCCTCTTGTTCCACGTTTCCTCTATTTACTTTCCTAAGCTATGTGTCCACTGATGTTAAAATTACATATCTATTTCAGTTCCTATATTCACTGATTTTTTTTTTTCTTTAGCTGTTTCGAGTGGATTGTGTCCTCCAACGTATTCCTCATCTTAGATATGTATTCCATCCAGCTTTGCTGCTCTTCGGAAATTTTTTCGGCAGAGGGCGCCGTGCGTCGATGTCGAGTCGATGGTCCCTCGAAGGTCTCTGTCGAGGGTGACGTCATCGGTTGACGTCATCGGGCGTATAAGTAGCACGCACGGCGCCCGTTGGCCTCAGTTCTGTTTTTCCGCAGTTACGTTGCTTCGGCCATTCGGCGCGCCTCGAGTTCTGTAAAGAAATATAATATAATAAGAAATATGTCCTCATCATCGACGCCGACCACGACCCCGAGATCGGGTTTCAAGAAATGCAAGTCGTGCGGCTCAAAAATGTCGATCACGGACCCGCACCGCGAGTGTTTCTGGTGCCTCAGAGAAGGTCACGGCATGGAGGCCTGTTCGAAGTGTCAGACGATGACAGGGAAGGCCTTGCAAGAAAGTAGAGGAAAGCTACAGGTATGTCGGAAGGATGGAAAAGCATCTAGCGGCGAGTCGAGACCCCATGAGGAGAAATCTCCTCGGTGCGAAAGGCATCGATCTAGATCCCGAAGCGATTTTCATCGCTTGTCGTCTTCATCAAAAAAATCAAAGAAACGACGCCACAGGTCTCCCTCCACCTCGTCAGACAAGTCTCCGAAAAAGATGAAATGCCCCACAAAACATTCGTCTTCCGAAGAGTGGGAAGCATTCAGGGTCAAAATGATGGAGGTGTTTGAGAAGGCGAAGCCTCGGTCCACGCCTTCTTTGGAAGCCTGCCGGGAGCGTCATCGCTCCGACACTCGCACGCCCTCGAGCTCGGGTGATCGTAAAAGGAAGGATAGGGAACCTTCCAGGACACCGAGCGATAAACGCTCGGGTCGAGTCGACCGCTCTAGGTCACCGACGCTGTCCGAGACCTATCGCACCTCGAAGGGAAAATCGTCGAAGACTGCCTCGACGCCCTCGAAGCAGACCCTGTCGCCGACCACTATGTTGTAGATGCCGTTGACGCCTTTATCGTCGTCGACGCCGAAACCCTTGGCGCCAAAGGCTCCAGCCAAGCCAGGGAAACCAGAAAAGGAGAAGGAAAAAGTTACAAAACATGTAATTTCTTCAGAGTCTGGTACTACACCTCTTGCTCCTCCTGGTTTTCAAGCCTCTCCCTAGGAAGGAGTTTTTCAAATCCTTGACCTCAATTTTTGAGGAACAGGAGAGATCCGATGAGGAAAATGTACCTTTTCGATTGGAATATGGCACCCCAAATGTCCCAGAATGCTTGATCTCAGAGGAAAGCAGAATGAGGGATTTGGTGGAGTCTTTACATAATGCAAGTGGCATTGACACTTCTCCTGAGAATGACTTTGGTAGACTAGATCCAGGAGAAGCATGCCAGTCCATCTTACCGTCAGTTAAATACCAAGATTACTTGGGATGGGCTAGACCACCAGCCCAATTCGTCCAAGACGATTTAACAGATATATTGGACCATGGTCCCACTGAAGACCCAGTACTACCTTTTCATGTAGCCTTACAAAGCAGGGTGTCAAGAATTGGGAAACTCCGGTTTCTATTCCTCCGGTAAATAAGTCCCTCACATCAAAATACCACCCAGCCAGTAGCGACCCCGGCTATGTGTCTAAATATCCAACTCCCGAGAGTTTGGTCATACAGGCAGCTACAGCTTCCAACAAACTTGCGTACCTGGCTATCCCTCCAGACAGGGACGATAAGCGTGTGGATGGTTGTGCACGGAAGGTATTTTCAGCCGGGAGCATGGCATTAAAATCTGCCAACTCCACATGTGCCTTGGCAAAATATTCGTACACTCTGTGGGGGTGCATCGCAATGGCGGCGGAACACATACCAGAAGGGGAAGAAAGGGAAGGTTTCCTAGCCATCGTTAGAGATGGAAAGGAAGCCATGCAGGAATCCCTTCAATCTGGATTGGACACTGCGGATAGTATGAGCAGGTCCATGGGCACTAGCATGGTAATGCGCAGGTTTGCGTGGTTACGGAAGTCGGGTTTTGCACCGGACGTACAGAACCGTCTTCTGAACATGCCTTTTGACGGGTCTCACCTTTTTGGCAACAAGGCTGACGAGAGCCTTGAGAGGTTGCAGACCTCAAAAGCAGAAGCAAAATCTTTAGGAGCTGCTATTAGGCAACCTCAGCCTTTTCGTGCACAAGGGCAATCATAGAGGGGACGATCCTATCGTTATTACACCTCATATGGAATGGTGAGAGGAATGGCCAGTCAAAGGGGCCAAAGAAAGTCCACTCGCGGTGGACGAGGAAAACGTGCTAAGCCAGCTGCAGCCTCTGCCAGCAGCAGCTGCAACATCCGCCACAAAACCACTTTGAGGACTTGCACCACAAAACACCTGTAGGAGGCTGGCTGTCACAGCATCTGCAAGAATGGCGAGCCATTACTTCAGATGTTTGGGCTCTAGAAATAATAGCCCAAGGCTACTGCCTTCCTTTTCTAAAGCAACCTCAAAGCAATCCACCAGGGAGACACCCATTGAAGTCTTCAAACCCTCTCCTACAGCAGGAAGTTCTAACCCTGCTGGAGAAAGGTGCCATAGAACCAGTACCTGCAGTGGAGAGGAACAAGGGATGGTACTCCCTGTATTTTTTGATCCCCAAAAAGGACAGAGGACTGAGACCCATCTTGGACTTAAGAAACTTGAACAAGTTCCTCAGGAAGGACAAGTTCAAGATGGTAACTCTCTCTCAGATACTTCAGGCCCTTCAACTTCAGGACTGCTTGGTGTCATTGGACCTACAGGATGCTTATTTTCATGTGCCGATTCATCTCAAACACAAAAAATACCTGAGGTTCGTAGTTGGCGACTCACACTATCAGTTTCGAGTCCTGCCATTCGGGTTGACCTCTGCACCAAGGGTCTTCAACAAGTTAATGGTAGTGGTGGCAGCGCACCTCAGAAGAGGGGGGATTCATGTCTACCCCTACCTGGACGATTGGTTGATCAGAGCGCATTCTGCCGAACAAGCACTGGATCATCTGTAAGTCATCTGCCACTTCCTCCACAAACTGGGTTTCTCCCTCACTTTCAAGAAGTCACAGATGACACCTTCTCAACAGCTTCAGTACATAGGAGCTGTACTAGACACATCCTTGGGAAAGAGCTCACCTCCCAAGTCGAGGGCCCAAGACATTCTTCAGATGGTTTCCAAATTCCAAAATGCCCACAATCTCCAGGCTTATGATTTCTTAAGGTTGCTTGGCCTCATGGCATCCTGCATCTTCCTGGTGCCAGACGCACGCTTGAGGATGAGATCCCTTCAATGGGCTCTAAAGACTCAGTGGTCCCAGTTCTCGGGTCAAATGACGGATCTTCTTCAGATTCCGAACAAGGTCAGACAAGACCTTCTATGGTGGACCTGTTCAGAGAACATCCTAAAAGGAGAACCTTTTTGGCAACCATGGCCGGAGATTGCAGTAGTGACGGACGCCTCACTCCTGGGGTGGGGAGCTCATGCCAGCGATTTGACAATCAACGGTTGTTGGTCTCCATCGGAGTCCAAACTACATAACCTTTTAGAGCTGAGGGCAATCAGACTAGCGCTGAAGGCCTTCCTGCCATCTGTCAGGGGAAAGAATGTCCTGATCATGACGGACAACACAGTGGCCATGCACTACCTAAACAAAAGAGGTGGTGTGGGGTCACTACCCCTGTGCAGAGAGGCAATGCAGCTCTGGTATTGGGCGATTCAGGAAGGAATCTCTTTAACGGCAATTCATCTAGCCGGGGAAGAGAATATGACGGCAGATGCTCTGAGCAGGCAGATCACGGTGTCCCACGAATGGGAACTGGCTCAGGAAGTCATTCAATAGATCTTCGCCCTTTGGGGAACCCCCCAGGTAGACCTATTTGCAACCAGTACCAACCGAAAATGCGAAAGGTATTGCTCAAGGGAATTTCCCCCGAGAGGAGTTCTAGGGGACGCGTTCGTGGTGGAGTGGAATTTCCCACTATTGTACGCGTTCCCTCCGATTCCTGTCATTCCTCAGGTCATCAGGAGGCTGAGACGCTTCGGGAACAGCATGATCCTAATTGCCCCGAATTGGGCCAGGAGAACATGGTATCTGGACCTTCTAGATATGTCCATCTGTCCTCCAGTACGTCTTCCTCAGAGAGAGAACTTTCTCTCTCAAATGGAAGGTCAGGTTCTCCACCCAGAGGTCAGAACACTCAACCTTCATGCTTGGTATCTGAAAGGCTGAGATACAGGGATTGGAACCTTCCACATGATGTTATGGAGGTGTTGCTTTCGGCAAGAAGGCCAGCAACAAAGTCTCTATACCGTTGCCATTGGAAAAAGTTTTGCAACTGGTGCAGGGAAAAGAATGTCGATCCTTTTCTTTGTTCTATTCCGGAAGTACTATCTTTCCTTCTGACCCTAGCACATAGAGGTCTGAATATCGAAACAATAAAAGGTTACCTTGGGTGCTTTCCATTTTCAAGCGCTCATCGGAAGAATGCTCCTACTTCAAAATTCCTTTGATAACACAATTCTTAAAAGGTCTCACTAATGTGTTTCCTCCTCACCTATTTCAAGTACCGATTTGGGATCTAAATTTAGTCCTAAAATTCTTAATGTGTGCCCCTTTTGAGCCTATGCACACGTGTCCATTAAGATTACTAATATGGAAAACGGCCTTTTTAGTTGCTCTAGCATCAGCAAGAAGAGTGAGCGAATTGCAGGCACTGTCTTCTGGGCCATCCTATACTGTGTTCCATAAGGACAGAGTTGTATTGAGGGTTAAACCATCATTTTTACCAAAAGTAATATCTGATTTTCATTTAAGTCAGAAAATTGTTTTACCCTCATTCTATCCTCCACCGCATCCTTCTAAGGAGGAAGAAAGATTACACAGACTGGATCCAAAAAGAGCTTTAAGCTTTTACATCTCTAGACTTTCTAGGCTTAGAGTGGACAACCAGTTGTTTAGAGGCTACACAGGAAGGAAACTGGGTCAATCGGTAACAAAACAGACAATGTCGCGCTGGATCGTACTTTGCATTTCAGAATGCTACAGACTAGCACGAAAAGACCCACCAGAAGGGTTAAGGGCTCATTCGTCCAGAGGCATCGCCTCTTCCACGGCCCTTCAAAGAGGTGTTCCAATAAGATCCATTTGCGAAGCAACAACTTGGTCTTCACTTCACACCTTCTCAAAATTCTATAGCCTGGATGCTTCCCAGTCTAGGGAGCTGACTTTTGGAAAAGCAGTGCTTTATTCCGCCATCTAAAAGCATTGGTAAAAAAAAGAAAATATCTGACCCCTCCTCCAGAGAAAGTATACAAAATACTGCTTTGGGAGTCTATCTAAGATGAGCAATACGTTGGAGGACACAATCCACTCGAAGAACAAGTTAGTACCAACTGGTAACGTTCTTTCGATTGGATGTTCCTCCAACGTATTCCTCATCGCCCTCCCAACCTACCCCTCTGTAGATTTTTCCGGGTTATTGCCATCTCAAATCTCGCAAGGCTGATACCTGTCTGCCGGCACAATCTACATAGTACACGATCACAGGCAAAAAAAAGGGGGAAAAACAGAACTGAGGCCAACGGGCGCCGCGCGTGCTACTTATACACCCGATGATGTCACCCTCGACGGAGGCCTTCGAGGGACCATCGACTCGACGACATCGATGCACGGCGCCCTCTGCCGAAAAAATTTCCGAAGAGCAGCAAAGCTGGATGGAATACTTATCTAAGATGAGGAATACGTTGGAGGAACATCCAATCGAAAGAACGTTACCAGTTGGTAAGTAACTTGTTCTTCTCCACAATTCCTGTAAATATAATGGATACCTATAGTTTGTAGACTTCATTAAAGTATTATCTCTCTCTCTCTCTCTCAGGTAATTTGACTATGTCAAGTCAGATTAACTTCGCTCAATATTCAAGCCTTTAAATTGCAAAGCGTCTAATTTTTTTATCCAGAACAGTTCCCTTTTCTCTAGTATCATCTGTAGATTGCCACCTCTTATTGGAAATCTAATTTATTCTAGGATTACAAATTGTACTTGTAATATCGTATGTCACTTCTCCTTAAAGTCCACTGCTAGAGGTGATGCCTCATTCCCTGTGCGCACGTTGGATTTATGTTCTGTCTATTGTAACTTGGCCTTTCTCTTTATTAGTCCCACATAATATAACCCACATGAGCATCTTATGCCATAAATGATGTTCATAGTCACATGTTGCTGAATGATGTAAGCTAATAGTTTTCCCTATGTATGGATGGTTAGCCCTATCACCTTTCATTATATTGTGCAATGTTGGTAATTGCCACAGAATCGTGTCCCTTTCCATTCACTCATTATTTTCTTCTCACCCACTTGATCTGCTTGTACTAATAAACTCCTCAGTGACTGACCTTTCCTGTACCTGTTTAAGAAGCTCTCGTGAATTAAAGATTAAAACGCATTAATGTAACAAGTTCTCATTTATAATTATAGGAAGATAGAGTATGTGGTCTCCAGAATGAGGACAGGCAGTCGGAAACGTGTTGAGAGAAATTGGGAACTCTTGATATACCAACAAAGAGGATATACCAATAACCTTAATGATATGTTGCAACAATGTAAAGAAATTGAATGATCATGAAACTGCAACACACGTTAATTGACACTGCAAAGAAGCATGCATTCAGTAGATGGTAGTAATAGCAGTAAACTTTTTGTATATTTTTGTTTGAGGGATTCACCTGGTTTGTAAGTTGACACACTAGAAGTGGTAATAACTGTATAAAAATATATAATACATGATAGAATGTATTAGTAAATAATATACGAACAAGGTGTTTAATTATGTACTTTTTTATAATTGTTGAAAATTGACGAGGATGGGATTGAGCGCGTCCCAGGAAACCATAATAAATGATGGGACTTTTGTGAAAAAACATTGTCTCACCTTTGATTTGTATTGTGAAAAACATGGATCTCGTAGTCAACATTTATACTGTGGGCCAAAATATGCGTTAAGACTATGTGTGATACTATCAAAGGTGTTTACCATGGGTCCCTCTGAGTGCATCAGGATTCCTCTGGCATTTGTATCCATGAAGATGTCAATCTTTCATCCAGCGAGCCTATCTCAGACTAAAGTTGCTTGAATCAGTGATGTCAAAATCGTGAGGGGTATGTAGCTTTAGTGCCTCAGATGTGGTTTGCCTGAATTGAGGGAATGAAAGCAGGTTTTACAGGAAACGTTAACGTCTGACATACTTATTTATATGTAGTGCTTTTCATTGGTGGAGGCAGCTTTTGGTGTTGCGGTGGGGCGGATAGAATAGCTCCTGAAGGTGCAACAAGATTCTAAACAATTCATGGGTAATCACTCACAGGGTGGTGAATATTTTCAGTGGGGGGTCCTAAATGTTTACTCAAATTATCACAAGTGATCAAGTGTAGCGAGGGAGGCCATCGAATCAAGCTGGATACAAGAGGGGTTGCCCCTTGAAAAACATTATTAAATAATGTGCTGAAATGATGCATTATGCAGCACAATTGTTGACAAAAGGGAGGTTAAAAGCTATGCAATTTTTAAAGTTGGTTCTTTAGAGTAACACATCCAGTAAATGCCATGTCACCAACAGCACACTACGTAAGAGCACTTTATAACATTTTCATGATGCTGCAGCCACAACTTATCTATGCCAATAATGGCCAGTGTAAATCGCCTGCATGAGGCTGCTGTCACAACCCATCTATCCCACTAATGGTCACTTTAAATTGCATGCATAAAGGGCTTCAACTTTCTTGCATATGATTTAAAATGACCGTTACTGACATGGGTAGGTTGTGCAGAAGCTTCCTGCATGCTGCCCATCTATGTCAGTAATGATCACTTCAAATCACATACATGAAGGTTGAAGTGCTTCCTGAATGTGATTTAAAGTGACCATTACTGGTATAAATAGGTTGTGGCTCAGAGCATATCTTTGCCAGTAATTGTCACTGTAAATCACATGCATGAAGCTGCTGGCAAACAACCTGCCTATGCCAGGAGTCTATGCGAGGGATTTGTGCTGTAATGGCGTCTTTCTGCCACGTGGTATTTGTGCCATGCACAAGTCCTCCTGCTAGATTAACAAAGTGAAAATTACTGCAGCAGGGAGAGTGTTCCCTTTAAACACTACTGGGTTGTAAGCTGTTGGGGTGGTCAGGAAAGGTCCCACCTATGAAGAGGGGTTCACTTTGTGTGTTCCATATTTGGGACTGGGGATGTGATGAAGTTGAGGTAATGTTACAATTGTATATTTATCCGGTGTAGTTAAATGTGAATGGGGTGTGTTACTTTGTGTTCAAGTTGATACATATTAGAATTTGTACGCGCGTAGTAGGATAAATGCCAAAACTGCTAAATGAAATATAAACACGATCCAGACATGGTGTGCTACGATGTGCCTAGAAGCTGGGCGACAATGAGTTTCATAAGGAGGAAGGGGGCCTTTTCAGGAAGAACCCACTGTAAAGAAGAGACAATGGATATTAAACATGCATGCACACTAATAGACATACACAGGGAACTTATAAATATACTTGTAGCAGGATCTTGTTATAAATTTTTAAACTATGCAGCAAGGTGAATTCTGAAAGTCTGGGAACAACTGGCTTTGCAGAGTTTCAGAGGCAAGAGGAGGGATAATGAGTAACTATGACCTTAGCAGATTGTGAGTCAGCAGGCCGGGCCGTGGTTTTTATGGCCTGGCAGTATGGTGAAAGCAGGTGTAATCTTTTTTAAGTGTATGGAAGCTTTCAGAGGGATCCAGCCATTTGTTTTTTACCAACAATAAATGTGGGATGAAGTGAAACTCTATGCCAGAGTGACCGAAGCTCATGAGTTTTGATTGTTTTCTCAGAATCTGCCATGCGTGCTGAAATGGTAGTTATTTAGATTAGGATGTTCCAATGACGCCAGTAAGCTGGGGTGGGTCAGATGGTTATTGACAGTTCAAAGAAAACCTTTTTATTCTGCTCTTCCTCATGTTGTTTGAAGTACCTGTGCAAACCATGTGCGATTACATGTAGGTTTAAGAGATCTCCATCCAGCTGTGACTTGTAATGATTTATGTTTGTATTTGAATGTCTAACTGTGTGATGTCTTGACCTGCCATGGACAAATCCTAGAAAGGGGTATTCTATGAATATGATCTGAAGATGGTAGATAAGATAACTAAACCAATGAGAATGGGAGAATTGATGAAAAGTTGTATTTCTTTTGTTTAGGTCTTGTCCAATCACATGTGGGGGTGGATTGTAATAAAAATATATGGGAGTGTTTTAACTGTTTCAAAAAAGTATGTGTGTCAGCTTATGTGGATCAGGGAGAGACTGGTTAGTTTGACTTTGCAGCGTCATCTAGGCCCTCCCCGGATGATTGTACAATAAACTTGCTTTACATACAAACGTGCACCCGTGGGTTTGGCTGCTGCACTATAATGAGCTGGACCGCCACTTTGCTGCCTGAAAGGAATGAGCAGGGCCGCTGCTTAGTATAACAGCTTCACTCTGAAATGTACAAGGCTATTGTTGAATGTAGTCATCGCCTGCAATGGAGATGTGAAAATTGCTGTTGAGTTTACAAGGAAACATTCTCTGCCATTTTGATGTTTCTATTTAAAACACTCTTTAAAATAAAATATGGAGCCAGGAGATAGCATGAACTGCTGTTCTCGTCTTCTTTTCTTGTCCGCTCCCTTTCCCCCCATCCGATGTGCAACATAGAAAGAGGACACAACATCTTACTCCATGTATTCTCTTTCCAAAGCAGAAGCCTAGTTCAAACAGGCTTTATTGCAGAACATGTTTGGCTGAATTGCCAGTTGCTTATGTCTCCTCTCATAAGCACGTAGGAAAGCGAACTGGACATAAGAGTAAGTGCAAGTTACTCCAACTTAGTCACTCTTCCTGTTTTTTACATGCGACACCCCATCTCTACCTTCTTCCCTAAACACCCGAGCACCAGGTGCACTAACAAGAGGGTAGCTGTTGGCAGTTAGCAGTCCTTTTGGCCTTTCTAGACAACTATGTTGAGTATTCGAGGGGCAGAGCCCTGCTCGGGCGAAACTGCAGGTGAGCTTGGGCTTGACATATAGCTCAAGAACGATAAGGATTGTAAACAAGGAGTACAGGAGTCACTACTGTGAGCAACTAGAACTGTTTCCGATACGCCATGGCTATCGCACATGATTCATTAATGTTCCAGTCGGTGCCTCAGGATTTACTAACCAAGGGTCAAAATCCCTCTTTTCGCAAGAACTAAAGAATGTTCCCTTGTATTTTGCATTTCACCGAAAGTGATCAGGTCCGGTATTTGCCCTCAAGAGGGATCCTATTTTGCTATGTATGTGTTTAGTCAGCCAGAAGTGTAATTTCTGTCTTTTAACCGCACGCGGGTGAAAAGTTGAGCTCACCTGTAGCTGTTCTTTCTTTACAGACACACTGGTAGAACCATTAAAGATGTCATAAACATGGGCTCCTACAACTACTTGGGGTTTGCAGAAAACACGGGCAGCTCGCTGGAGGCGGTGATGGATAACATGAAGACCAATGGAGGCGGAGTGTGCAGCACCAGACAGGAAATGGGTATGTAGACGTCCTTTGCTCTCCCTGCTGCTATGGTTTCAGTTGCCACCGTGTTTGTATCCCAGACGCCTACAGAGAGCAGACGCCTCCAGCATTCTCGGCTTGTTGTTAAACCTGACCGGGTTGTCCATTACATTCCCTTTGTTGCTTTACAGTTTTTTTTTGAGGAATTTAAATATTGACATACATTATGCGCGTATGAATTGAGTCTTAAGGAACTTTTTGAGCAAACGGAGAGAACCCGTTTCCTTGCATACAGCTCGTGCTAACTTTTGAAACTAAACGCATCTTAACTTTTGAAACATGAAAAACCGACAAGCTTTTTCACCACATTCAAGCGATCCATGTAATCTTAATATACATTCACCCCGAGAGACTAATTCCTCGGTGCCTTTTATAATGCTTTCTCTGTATGACACGTAATGACGACTACCCAGCGGTCAAAATACTCGAAAAACAATAGTGGCCAATGGTGGAGGAAATGTGCACAAGCGACATAGAATGGGCGAAATTTGCACCCAGTTTTGCGCATTTGCCCGATCTGAATGCACCATGCCGTGAAGATCGTCTATCTGGTTTTCCCTTGTCTCTGCTCCTTGCATGGTGGCGCCTCAATGCAATTAGAAAAACTGCCGAATCATTGTCAGCCATATTTACTGTTATTGTATTATATGCACTTGTTCCATGCACCCACTTTGTCTGTGCAGACTTGTATCCTTCAGAAATTCAAGGGCTCTGAATCAGGGGCGCCCCTAAGAGGTGGCCAAGGGGGGCCACGGCCACCCTTATAAAAATGCTGGCCCTCCCATTGGCCAGCCTGCGAATTTTTTTTTCACACTGAACTGTGCATGGAAAATAGCATTCCCAGTAGTTCAGTGCGAACAAAAGTGTTTTTTTTTTTTTGCTTTTGCTTTTTTGCCGTGGTTTGCCGCAGCCCGCCGTCCAGACTGGACGGACCTGGAAATAAATACAGCCTGGGCACAGAGGCTCGCATTTCTGCTTTGGCAATTGGCTCGCACTTCCCAGGCTGTATTTATTTCCGGGTTTCCAAAGCTCTAGCTGCAGTTAAGTTGTTGTGCTGTCTGCGCAGCACATACTGTGTTGTTTCACACCAAGACCAGGCTGGCGACCCGAAGCTGCATCTGGAAACTCACAGGTACTGTATCTAGCTAAGTGCTTTTCGATGCATAGACACATTGCCGTATTTCTCGAGGTCAAGTATAATGCAAACAGCCCTATTATGGACAGCTGGAAGCTCGCCTTCTTGGAGATGTTTAGGAAAATAGCAGAGCAGTATAAAACGCAAGATAAAGGGACCGTCTGTAACTAGAACGTTCGATGCTGCCTACCTAACATCTGACATGGTGTACAGACAGACAGTGGGAGGATTTCACCAATCTCTGTACCTGTGGTTGCAATGGCAGGAGCGTATCAAAAAGTACCCCTCCATGTCTAACCTACTATACTGACTTGGGTGCGGTCACCAATGGAAGCAGAAAAAGAGCTGCTTATCTGGCACCCTGATCTCTATTCATGATAAAGGAGTGCATCCAGGGCATTGCCGCCTCAATAATCCCCATCGCTCAGTCAAGGAGACCACTGTATGTATGCCACTATGTCAAATGCTAATTATGTTGCGGATGACCTCTACCTCTAAGGCATACTCATTTCCCATGCACATCCACAATGTCGGCTTCAGTTCTTCTAAAGGGACAACAGCCAGACTAATCATCAGAAAACAGACAATTATTCTAGGTCCTTTTATAACTGAACCATTACCTCCGAGTCAATAACTGCAGCTGTGAAATGAAACATTGATATGAGCATTTAGTTTATGGGCCCTCAGGATGGATCTAAATTGTGTTTCTTTAATGATGGTCGGACCAGGCTTTGGTTCACAAGTTGTTAACTAAGCATTATTGCTCAGAGCTACACAGGCTATTATGAGCCCAGAAGCCATGCAGGTCCATGGCAGTAAAGCTATTGGCAACTGGCCACAGTGCCGGGTGCTAAGCTGAAGTGCTAGTTTTGGGGCAAAGTTAACACGCTGCCAATATTTTTGGATTGGTGGCACTGCAAAAGGAGATGGAGACCTGGGCTGCCCTGCAGCGCCGAGAGATTTATTACCACCACACTTCACAGAGCCGAGGTAAGCAGAGTGTGTCTGTGTGTGGCACCCTGACCTGGTCTTGCTTTATTGGATGATATATGTGCAACTGAGCCAGACTGCCATAGCCTTCTTTTCCCACAATAGAATCGTAACTTTAGTCAATTGGGAAGCTTTCAATTTATGGCTGTCAGCAGCACCGTTTCTTGGCCCGGGCGCACAACAGACCAGATGGCAACTCAATGTCACTTGGCACCTTCATTAGGAAAGTGGAGTTCATTGTGTGTCACCATGCAGACAGTAGTCCATGGCAAATCAATGCAGTGATGTGTGCAGCAATGATTTGTGTGCTGCACAAGTCACCACACTGACCCTGTTGGTTAATTGTGTGTATGTGTTGCTCCCTTATATAACAGTACATATACCTGTTTTTGTCTGATGTGCCTAATGTCCATACAAGAGCACACTGGACTGTTTTGTGTATGTGACTCTAATGAGCATGCAATACTCTGCCCACACTTAAACAAGAAGCAAAAGAGCCCTTGTACGGTGTACCCCATTTGAGTGGCTGATGTTGCAGCCATTTTATACTCTCATCCAAAAACGTAAGCTGTCCAAATGAGCATGTATGATTCAAGGTACAAACATTTTATTTTTAGGGTGAGTATTGTGAATCGTGATGGGAGCACCAAGCCATCCATCAGTTATGCATTTAGAGATTCACACATACAATCCTTTTATCGCAGACTTGTTTATCAATGTAGAGATCTATGATCACTGTTATGGTCCTGAAATGCTCTGTGATTCAATGCAAAGTATACAGGAATCCCCATTGGTGCTATTGGTCCCCTTTCCCACTCTCAGAGAGGTATTTTGAAAGAGCACAATGAGAGTGTACCAGACTGTCCATCTTGGAGTTATAACTTTCTATCAAAAAATAATTCATATGGTTAGTCTAGTATTACCCCTTGCGAAATAAAAGTGAGGTGGTACTAACACAAGACCTGCAACACAGGGCCAGGTCAGTGGGCCCTCAGACCCCGATAGGCTGTTCACGCTGCAGTGTGCCAGTACGGACAGCTTGAAACTGCATTCAGGCAAGGCCTTCCCTAAGAGCAGGTGACAGAAAAACGATTTATTTGGGCAGCAACAGCTGTGTTTTCACATTAGAATTCTTCTTTAAAGTACTTGAATTACAATGTAATGAAACCAGCTTCATTTATATAGCATTATTTATTCATATTGAGGAGGGTTTTTGTCGCACGGCAGAGGTGGTTTGGGAGTGACGTGTGCCAGTCAGTGGGGTGGCACATTCTTATGTTTCGCCCTGGGCACCAAGTTTACTAGAAACTGCCCTGGCTGTCAGGGGAGGCGCCTCTTGAATGTGCATGTGAAATGTGGCTCCCGTGTAAATGACTAGGGCATTTTCCATAATGTTTTCAGCTAGGCTGTAGCAGTTCTGGGTTTTTTTCTTTCAAAATTACTTTTATTGATTGTTTTCAAAGCGTATGTAACTGCACCTCTCTTGAACATCGCTCAAACATTCATCTCAGCAAAAGTATCAGTTGGGTAACATTTAACTTGATTTTAACTCACCCCTCTCCCTTATACCACCCTCCCCCTGCAATGGAGAAGAGACAGGCCGTGAGTTGGTTCCATGTGATTTCATCGCCTACTGTTTCAGCACAGGGTTTTTTTTTGGTCTCCCCATCCCCTTTAATTATTTTTATATCCCCGTACACCCACACCCAATTTATACATTTTTTTACCCCCCCCCCCCAAAAATGCGATGATTTTTTTCCCCCCCAAAAAAATCTGCGGCAAAAAAATTACATCATACCTTGGGTCGCAGGCAATTAATTCAATGAGTGTACTTGGGGCTCGGGCTATTCATTAATTCCTTTGTAGGCTTTGAGGAAGGGAGCTCATTCCATTTCCCTGCTAGGGGATACATTGTGGCCCCCGTAATGTTTTCCATTACGTAGCGTTCTGGCTTTTCTGGCCCATGCTTTCTCTGTCGGAAGGTCCTTGTCTTTCCAGCCTATGGTGATACAGACCCTGGCGGCCAGCAGGAGGAAGTGAGTCATATGCAGGACTTTACCCAGCACCCTTCTTGTTCACCAAGTCTGAATAACACCAGCCTTGGATCCCTGTCCTTGGTAATCCCTTCTATGTTCCTTATCCAGGCCAGTACTTCACTCCAATACGTTTGGGATTTGAGACACACCCACCACCTATGCCATTAATCGGTGTGGCTTCCACACTCCCTCCAGCACAAGGGACTAGCATGACTGAACATCTTGGAGAGTCTGAGGGTGGTCATACTGCCACCTGTGCTATAGCTTCAGATAATGCAGTTTATATTGCAGATAGATATTTTATGCACAGTTTCACACATCTTTGACCACAGTTGGTCTGATAGTGGCGGGCCTAGATCTTTTTCCCATCTCTTTTTTTAGATTAGGTTGTGTTCCCGTTCCACTATCAGGTATCCGTATAGACTAGTGGTGAGGCCTTTACTGGAGTGGGTGTTGCTAAGTATCTGTTCAAAATTGGTGAGGTCTCTTTGAAGCTTTTCCACTCTGGTTTTGTGAGCACACCTTTCAGTTATAGGTATTTGAAAACGTCAAGGGATCTCATGTGCTGTCCTGCCTCCAGGTCCTGGATTGAAATGCATCCATCTCGCTTTAGGATTTGCCCCACTCATTTTAGTCCCGCTTCATACCATTCCTGATATCGGTTCTGTTCATGAATTCTGTCTGATGGTTGGAGCCCAGATACAGCTCAATGGGGAGGGCCAGGTTGTAAGTCCTTCCATCTTTTTTGTTCCACCATACTTTCAAAAGGGGACCTATCGAAAAGTGTTGCAATACACTATTAGGGAAAGACTTCTTAGGGTCCCATAGCCACTCACCCAGACACACCGGTCTGAGTGGGTAGTTCTCGATGGCCAGCCACTGCTTAGCAGTTCTGTTCTTAAATATTAAGGACCCGTACTTGAGAGACCTGATGGGGTAGAAAGTATCATACCTGTTACTCTTTTCTAATAGATTTGCAATTCTTAGTATTTGACGCATGGTGAAACTGAGACCAAAAAAAAAGGCCAGTGAACCTGGAAAAAAAAAAAAGTGGACCACATTTGTCAACTATCTTAGATGCGTAATAGAGTACAGATGCTAGCGGTCAGTGGTCGAAGTGTACCAAAAGAAGTAGTTGAACTATGTTACCTGCTGGCCTTCCCCCACTGCTCACAAACATTATTGCCACGCCCCCTCCTATCCGCAGTTATGTGTTTGTGTGCCACCCCAAGATTTCCTGTGGCCTCATCAGGCCAACACTATAAAATAAATCTGGGTGCGCCTCTGCTCTGTATGACTGTTTTTCCCCCCTTCTTCCCTCCCTCCTTGAGTGCTTTGAAACACTTGCTTTGTGTGTAGGCTCTTTACAAATAACCAATTCCATACCATACCATTTTACTTGCTTTGCGGAAAAACGTCTGCACCTTCCATGGTGTCACGCACACTGAGACGCTATGTGAATTCCTAATGTCGCACAGTTTCTCTGTGAATGTTTCATATTTGCCAATTGTGCACTTCCTACAATCTTGTGAATCCTATTTTATTTGTACTTTGTTTAAAGCGCTGACCTTCGCTCAAGACCAGCAGAGTGCTTTACAGAGTAGTGGGTATGCAGCACTTGGGCTGGCATCTTTTAACAGTAGCACAGTATTGTGAGAGATCTGCATCAGATTTCGTCACTGTTTTGTTGATTTTCTCAGACCTTAATGGTTCTTTAATGGAAAGTCCATTGAGAGCCATTAAAACGATTGTGAAATGACTACTCCTTGGGGGTTTTCAATTAACCTGTAACTATGCACCAATCGCGTCTGGGCACATTGCTTTTGGCTCATCCTTGTTCACAATGAATATGTGGAGTCTCTAGCTAATTCCAAGTTGGCTGCCTCTGGCAAATTGACTACTGCCCTGCATGAGTGTTAAGATGTTGTGCCTAGAAACACTTGTGTACAGGCTCGTTATAAATGCTATATCATATCATGATGAGAGGCTAAACTGCATATTCAGGCCTCACACTTCTAAAAAGCAAACCCAATCATAAAGGTATAACTGGCACAGTTCCTCCTTCGTCTTTTGTGGCAACTTGATCGACGCAAGGTTCTACTCTTAAGAAGGGGTGTGACTATAAAACTGTAGCAACCCAAACAGCAAAGTACAACAATCCAACATAAAGGAATGTCCAATCAAGGTGCTATAAAAATAGACGTACTTTAAATAAAACCACCATATGCATAAATAATGAATTAGAATACACTACAAAAACCCACCCCTGTGGAAAAAACACAGAATATGCATGAGCTGGAAGAATGCAGTGATCAGTAATGAAACTGGGTGAAAGGTAATCCATAACTTCGATGTTTTAAAAATAAAATAAAGGATATGTTGTTACAGGCAAAAGGGATCCAAGTGATCTGACCAGTCTCTAGGGAACAAAGCTGGACCAAGGGGGCAGTTATTAGGCAATGACACCTTTGCTGTGTCTTAGCAGTTCGCCAATTGTCAACCACTTTTCTTAGCACTGTGCTGACGGTCCAATTTGGGCTTGAATGTGGCAGTGACAGTAGTCCAGATGTCGAGTTGGGGTTGAAATGAAGGCTGCTGCGGTTCAAACCGATACTCAAGCTATGAGGATCTTGGAGATTACCTGCTTCAAATTGAAGAACGAGTTTCAACAAGTACAATCTGATGTCTGGATGCATAAGCCGAGTCGTTCGATGCTGTACACAAGGTTCCCGGTTTGGAAAGAACACTGGAGTCTGTTCGACGGTCGACTGGATTGACGACAAATGCCGGTTAAAGCATGGCAGGTGCAGCAATGCTTCTTTGTTGGAGCTGAAGCAACGACGCAATTTAGCTGGTGAGGTGCAACAGTGAACTGTTTCGAAAGTGTGGTACAGCGGTTCCAAGGTCTGTGATTGCCAAAGGCAGCTCCCTGCATGTCCTGTTGGTTCGAACAGGGTCGAACGGTATTAGGGAGAATTTTCATTTTAATGCTTCATTCCTCCCACCTTAGAGACCCCCCAGCTCTTTTGTTGGACATTGAGACTTTTTGATTTTCTAAACTGGAGTGAGTGAGAACATTTTCTCACCCTCTCATGTATTTGTGATCTGATTTGGACTCTGTTTGTATGATTTTGGAGCCTGACAAACTCCATAGTCATCACCTTTTGTATTGTGACAGACAGCACCCTCAGTGCAGTGTCACAGGAAAGTCGTTTGGATTCCTCTTAAGGTTTAAAAACCTTCTCTTGGATAAATTACTGTTTCCAAGAGTACTAAAGTGAAATTGACTTTACTTACCTTTTTCTCTTTGTAGACCCAGCACATACCACCTTATGTGGAATGTGTTGGGGTTACTTGGTATCCCTTTTGTCTGCTTACTCATGTAACATTTTTTATGTTACCCTTACAACTTTTAATGGCTGGTGGCAGTGGTTTAATTTTCCTACCATTGTGCGTTTACCACGGACTGAATCCTCAGCTGCAGTATTGCACCCATGGGTGCCCATTTTGTCAAAATGGCCCTGTCTTCTTTTTTCGCCATTTCTTGCTTGTGAGGTCTTTCTTGGGTTTTACACTGCACGCTAAACCATGTTTGATCCCTTTGTTCGTTTTGTCTTTGGCAGGGTTCACCGCTGAAGCCCACCTCTGGCTCCAGCATGTCTGGAAGGGCAGGAAGCGAGGGAGGCTCCCGAAACTCTCTGTGCTTAGTCTCCTTGGTTACAGGAATGCACCCAAAGGTGATTGGCTGGATGTTCTTGCAGGACAGCCACCCTGCTGTGTGAGTGACAGCTATGCTGCGAATTAATGGGAGAAACCTGAATAAAGTCCTTGGACAGAAGGCATAGTCGACCACTGGTCGAAGAATCCGAAGAAGAAACTGGAATGGAAGAGAAGCTTGCTGTACCTCCTGGACTGATGGTTTGCCATGTAAAGCCCTGCTGCAGTGCTGAAGCTCCAAATTTCGTATCGACTAGAGAAGCCCAGAACGGAGGACTTCTTTCCTTGGGTTGGTGAGAC
Organism: Ambystoma mexicanum; assembly: GCF_040938575.1. NCBI lineage: Eukaryota > Metazoa > Chordata > Amphibia > Caudata > Ambystomatidae > Ambystoma > Ambystoma mexicanum. The sequence goes on from NC_090928.1 coordinate 747,670,097, forward strand.
CAATCGACCCCAAGGCAAATTTAACTGGAACCCCTCTCCCTGCTGGCTGTACTGCTTTGCTGCGGCTGGCACTGAGTGCCAGGGGTCAAAAACACCAGAAACGAGTGCATTATCTTTAAGCCGGAAGATCCTCGGGACCCTCTCGAAGCAGGACGACCCAAGCCTGAGCTGCCTCAACAGAGAGTGCTGGATCCCAGAAGCAAGGGGGATAAGGTGTCCAACAACCGCAGTGGTTTCATTGACAGGTAGCTGAAACCGCAAAGTGCCGCTGAATTTGAAAGAGCCCATTGCTCCTGCCGACCTTCAAACCGCAGTGCATGAGTCCCCAGATGTCCTCCCTCTAGTCCCCACGACTGAGGCCGAGGAACCCACGATCTGCAGGACTGCAACAGGAACAGAAGCCAGATGGACCCTCTTCTTCCAACCTAAGGTACTGTCTTAATTAAAGGGGTGCTTACCTTTTTGGTTGTGTATCTTGTCTGTCTCACTGGAGATTTGCCGTGGCTGCTTTTCCTGCAGAGTTGCTTGCAGCCTTGCTTCCACAAGTCTTTAAGCTTGCGGCCCAACAGTGATTCTTTTCTTCAAACACTATATAACATTGTGCAAGACTTTTGTGGTATCTACAAGAAGTGCCTCTGCTCCCTTAGACTTTGTTCAATTAACATTGGCTGTCCTGGCTCCCTGCAGACTCTTCTTTCCCATTGACTTTGTGTTTATCTATCCCTCATAGGTGGTACTTAAGTTATTTGTATTGCTGGGAAAGGGTTAACCTACGCTTCATTGGGAGATTGTCAAGTACTCAACTACTTACCTGTTCAAAGAACTTGTTAACCTTTGTTTCCTTCCCTAAACGTTTCCTTTTCCACCAACTGAGTATTGCATTTTTAAGTGTCAAAAGTGATATATCCGCGTCCACAGTGTCCTAGCAATTGAAGTCCCCTCCGGGTGTAGGAAGTGCCTTTGTCATCCCAAAAGGGTATCTACTTACTTAATTAACTTAAATCTGAGAAAGTGTATTTGAGGTGTATTTTATTATTGCAATTAACCCTTTCTAAAGAAAGCGTATTTTAAAACTGACCAATAAAATAAATACTTATTTTTCTAGACAATCTGAATATAAGTGTTATTTGGATACTTGTATCGGTGAATCTCTGTTACATCTCTACAGCTCACAATTACCCCTCTTGAGATAAGTCTGGCAGACCTATACCAATAGTTGGGTTTATGTTGCCAAGAGGACAAGGTTGGTGCAGTCTCCCACAGGGTTACTACCTGCAATCTTGCATAACAAATGGGCTTGGCAGTTCACAGCTAAGTTGCAGGAATCCGGGCTGTCTTGGCACTCTGGTGCTGCAAGTCCCATTCCAGGGTCTTGGGGGTAAGATTAACCCTTGTGCTCAGGCTCGCGAGGATGGGACACACCTGCAGGAGTTGAGATCCTACAGTGCAACCATCATACATAGAGGTTGATATGTACTTTCTCTGGACCTAATCCGCTAGGTAAGCATACAAATACAGAAATATCACAATGTCTTGTCGTATTCATCATAGTATGTTGGCAGCAATACAGCATATCCCTCGATAATTCTCACCTACGCACACATAGCTATGAGCCAAATAGGTCAACTGGAAACCAAGTACGAACATGGTGAGCGTTTCCATTGGGTCAGCTCTCATAATGGGAGCTGGCGATGTCTAGATCACTGTCCGTTAAGTCCCAAAATGGGTTAGCCTGCGCCATGTTAGTGTCACATCGATAGCTAGCTCTCTAAGCAGCACAGGTTTTAGTTAAGAGCATCAACCATTTTTTCCTATCCTGGGGATCCCGATTTTCCAGTCTAGGTGTATAGCTTTTCGAGATGTAATTAACATGTGTAGGAGTTTACGTAAGAGAGCTTCCTCGTGCCAATCATCTATATTTGTCCCAAACAGCATTGATGTTTGGGATGGTGTGATTGTGAAGCCCTGTATAATAGCCAATTTATGGGAAACAGCCTCCCAGTAAGGCTTGATCTTCGGGCAGGACCAAAATAGATGTCCTATAGTTCCTAAGACCCCTCCCCCACACCGTCCAACATTCGGCTGAGTGAGTCTCATGCTATGAAGTTTCGACAGAGTGTAATATACTCTTTGAATAATTTTGAATTGCATTGCTCTGTTTGTTAAGGAATATGATGTATGTTTTACTATAGCAAAGAAATCGTCGCTATCTTCTGTAACTACTGAGACTCCTAAGACCTCTGTCCACATATCAGCCAGAGTCCTATTTCATTTAAGATTATTCTGTGTCCATAGACAGTAAAATGTTTTAATCCTTGGGTATTCTAGGACATCCCTGACAAACTTTCACATTCCAACGGGTCTCTTATCCGTGAGCCATTATTCGTATTCGACCTAGAAGCTGATTGTATGGTTTTATATTGGAGTCAATCTCGATCAGTCAGTCTCAGAATATCTTTAGCCTCCAGAAATGGTACGAGGCTAGAGCCGTCAAGCAGATCTATAACCTTCATGCCCAGCCAATCCGTGATAGGATAGTGTGAGCACTATATGTCAACAGAGCTCTAAGGGAGTTCATGAATATCTGTCCCTGCGAGCCTCCGCATTTTATGCCATTGGGACAACGTGGGACCCACTACTGGGTGTAGTGCAAGGGCTTTCGGGAGTTTGCATGGTGGGATGGCCAGAATCTCATGTGGGAAAAGTGGTAAGATCATCCTCAGTTCTATGGCGCGCCTGCTGGAGGTGTTGTCAATATTCAGCCAGCATTTAGCCCAACATACCTGTGCTGCAAGGTAATACATCCTCCAAGAGGGACATGCGAGACCCCTCTGTCTGTTTTGGATGCCTGCAGAACGGATTTATTCAGCCGTCAGCGACATTGGTATCATCAGTTTTGGGAGCAAATTCATTTTTAGTTCATTAAACCGTCCTGTAAGCGAGAGGGGTAATATACTCTACTTAGTCATATCTTATTTAATCTTGTCCAGTAAGGGGCTATAGTTCAAATCCACTAAAGTTCCCAAGTCAGGGCTGACATGCCCAGATATTTGATGTGCTGAAATTCTAAGCGGAACAGATTGCTAATGCATATAAAAGAGGCGATAAAGGACACCCCTTATGTGTGCCAGTAAAGAGAGGAAAAGGTGCAGACGTGTGAACGTTGGTGGCCACAGTTGTACCATTTGCATAAACCTGCCAGTCAGGCCAAATTTATGAAGAACCGTGAACATGTAGTCCCATCGGTCCTTATCAAAGACTTTTTCGCGTCTAACTATAGGATCACATCCTCAAGAATATGTAAAAACTGTCTGAGGTTCTCTGACGCGTGTCTACATTTTGGTCCTGGCGGACGAGTTTAGGTAAGAGATGATCCAATCCCTGCGCCAGATATTTTGCAAGCATTTTCACATCTGAATGAATTAATGATATTGAGTTGGAAGAGCTGCAGTGAGTAGGATCCCAACCCTTTTTATTAAAAAAGACAATGTTTGCTGTGAACACGGAAGATGGTAAGTGCCCCATCTCTGCAGCCTCTCTGAACATGTGTACTGGTCTTGGGGCCATTGAATCTATCATTAACTTGTAAATGTTGATCAAAAATCCATCCGGATCGACCGCCTTATCAGAAGAGTCCCATAATGGTGCGACTGATTTCTTCATTAGTAATTTGGGCGTTCAGAGACTCCAAGTCAGTCGCTGTAGCAGTTGGAGGAAGTCATTTAGCAGCCCAATATCTTATCGGGTGGAGCTGTGTAAAGCCCACCATAATATTCTGCAAATCTCAGGTTAATGGCCTGATCTCCCGACAGTGGCTCGCCCTGTGCATCGCGGATCGGCGTCATAAGCTGCGTGCGCTGTCTGCCTTTTAAGGCCAGCGCCATCATGCGTAGAGGTCTGTCACCCTCTGTATAGAGGGTATGGGGCGACCTGGGACATTCTTTTGGGGTGCATAGAGTGGTGATATGTGTTATTTCAGGTCACAGTCAAAGTATTTGGGTGTAAATGTTGGGATCTCGGGTGGCCTTTTGATTACGTTCTGCTATCTGTAAGTCTCTGGTTAATGCCTTTTCCTTCTCTGCCCCAGCTTTCCTTTTATGTGCCCACCGGGAGATACATTTTCCCCTGAGATAGGATTTGTATGCATCCCAACATCTGAGGGGATGATGGCCATCTTGAAGGTTGGTGTGCCAAGAACCCCCAGTGTTTTGTATATGGTGTTCTATTATGTCAGTGTGTTGAACGGCCATGAAATTCAAGCGCCAGGGAGGACATTTCTGATTTGCGTCTGGAAGTGTGATGTGCCAAGAACAGCTGCATGGTCAGACAGTGTCATGGGCAAGATGCTGCATTTATCTACAGCATGTATAACATTGCCTAGAAGTAGCCAATAGTCCAGCCGAGAGTAATTATGATTGTGATAAAATGTATAGTCCCTTTTGTCTTTGTGCCAGTGTCTCCATACATCTAGCAGTTTAAGGTCCTGCATCTTCTTTTTATTTTCTCCAGCGGATTGCCGCTCCTTGTGGAGGATGGATTGTAGCTACCAAAATCTGGTGGCAAAACTACATTTAAATCCCCTCCGATAATAGTAGTGCCTAATATATGGGGCGCATGTGTAAAGTGTATGTGTAAAAAAAAAGGTTATGTTTCCTAAAATCGTCATCATTGATGTTGACCTGCGTCACTACCTACGTGGCAAACTACTAAAACCTATTGGAGGGAGTAATAGGTTCTAAGTGAATGTCTAAACATACGTTCCATATCAGTATAGAACTGTGAAGGAAAGTGATAGGGTGCTTAACATCCTGTGGGGCAACTAAGCCCTCCCTAAACATGGCCACTATGAACGTCACTAAATACACAACGTTCCATTGGATACACAAACTATAGGACCATAGATTACATAGTCCTCTACAATTGGTTGGCTTCCGCCCCCATCAGTACTTTTCCACCTATGTTTAGCAGCATGCAGACTGAACATCCAGGTGCTAGTGGGCTCATCTAGAAACCAGCATTCCACCAATTATATCAATCTATCATCACCTCAACAGTCCAGTCTCAATTAGTGCTTTGAAGTTTGGCCTTGGATTTGTTCTTTCCTCTGAGAATTTGAAGGAGTGTAGGCAGAGCCGGCCTTCATGCGTAAGTGTGACAACCTATATACAATTTCTTCCTTCCACATGACTGGACACCATGCAATCGGGCTCTTCATGTATTTATTTTTTAATAGTCCCCTGACACATTTTGTTTTGCTCAAGCTTCCTGAACAGGAGCCCCTTGTTCCTTCACACAATTTGTATCCAATTTCAGCCAAGTCCTGTTTGATAAGACTTTTGGCTTCCTGGCTCATCCTATCTCTGTTTGCTAAGATTCATTCTTGCAATTAAAACTTGCTTTTAACTGTAACACTCTGAAGTGAGGCCTTTGTGTTCAGCACTGCTTTATAACGTATACTGGAAACATCCATCTTTTATTTGTCCATATGCATCTATAGAGATATATCTATATATCTATATATATATATCTATATATATATAGATATATATCTATATATATATATAGATATATATCTATATATATATATATATATATATCTGAGACTTGTGGAATCTGCTTAGATCACATGCTGTGCATAGGCCGACATCTAGTGGAAGCTGTAGAGTATTAGTTTGTTTTTCGAAACTCGAAAATGGGCGTCGACACAGGGCGTGCCAGTAATACTATCCCTAGTGTGACGCCCACTGTACCCAAGGTCCCTCACGTGTCTAGGATCCTCAGATTGTTTTTTTCCGCCATACTGGTCGGAAGCATTTTGCGGAGTCCCCTGGCCTTAGCCATACTTTTGCTAAAATATCGATAAATTTACATCCCTTCCCCACCCCAACGTCGAACTTCGACACTCGACACCGGCTTGGAGAAGAATTCGACCGTCGGCTGCTGCACGACGGATTTGGGCCTCGGAAAGCCTCTGGCCTCGGCCCGGGCCTTGGAAGGCCTCTGGCCTCGGCCCTGCAAGTAGGGAGAGTGGGGGGTTGGACATACTCTACACTCTTTGTGTATAGGTACATCTTATACATTTCCTACACTTACCAGCCCGCTGCCTCAAGGTGTGTATGGAGGGTACCCATTTTCAATTCTGCCCCAAGTGCAACCGCAAATACCCTTGGGTCGACAGGCACGCCACGTGCAATCTCTGCTTGCCAAGGGACCACCCCGAGGCGAACTGCAGAGCGTGTAGTAGGTTTAAACCTAAGACACTTAAGGACCGTTCGACGAAGCGTTGGGCCCACCACGCCAGGCAGGCGGCGATGGCAGCGGAGGGCGCCTTCAGCGATGGCAGCGACGCCGTGCTTTCGGACGGCGAGGGCATTACGGCGTCTAAAGACAGCTGAGCGCAAGTCTCCGACGTCGGAAGGTCGTCCGACAGGGCGGCTATGGGGAAGACCCCCCGGCAACACAAGCGCTTCACACACCACTCACACAAAACACACGAAGTCCAACCGAGACTTGACGACGTCGAAAGAAAGAGGCACATAGAGAACGGTCTGAATCGGTGTCCTCTGGGCGTTCTCGATCGAGATCGCCGCATGACTCCAGGCAATCATCCACTCTTGCCAAGAGTGCCTCGCTCCCTAAGCTAACGGAAGTTCGATCGTCAGAGGACGAAGACGACTTCCACCCCCAAGCCGCTCTCCAGGAGTCGGAGCCCGCAGACGAGATCAGCAAGGCCCAACATTCGAAGGACAGGGACTCTACCCCCGATCCTCGACGCCAGGCGTCGAAAACCTCCGGAACCACAAAGGGACAGGGAAAACACTCTTCCACTCACGGGGAGGGGGGAAAACAGCAGAAGAAGCAGCCACTGCACTCTTCCACACCTGTAAAACACTCCACTCCTCTTAGACAGACAAGCCCAAGTCTGCTGCTATTTCTAAAACCAGCAAGTCTACTCAGGATAAGTCTCCTAGACTTTCTGAGAGAGTCATTCCCAGTTCCAAAGAATGGTCGAGTGATGACATAGATAGGGTCATGTCCAGGATGTCTTCATTGGCAGACTGTTATGAATAACATACAGACGATTTCCTTTCATATAATCCACAAGGGGCTACACCCTCAGGCTCTAATGATCCTATCTCCCCGAGTAAGAAGCCCCGGTTTGAGACACCTATGAGGTCTTCGGACCCCTTCGATGTACAACCATACTCACGGCCATACTCACAGTATCAAGGAGAGACTTCCTTTGGTGAGGAGCAAGAATTTGGCATGGTAGAAGAGCAAACCCGGACGGGCTACTATGGGGATGATGAGGATCAGGAAGAGGAAGACCCTGAAACCTACAGAGTAGATTCCCCGGTAGAGAAGGAAGCCCCGGTCACAGACTCCCCTGTTGATTACAATCCCTCCTGAACGAGGTTCTCGCACGAGCAGCAGAACATTTCCATATTGACGCCCACGGTGTCCAGGAGGAGAGGGACTTCGCCGAGGAGTTAGTGGGAGAAAGGAGGCCTGTTGCCCAGACCATCCCTATCCTTAAGTCTATTCAGCGAAGAATAGACCCGTCCCTGGTGAACCCAAACCTCACCAGAGCAGTCAATCCCAGAGTTGAAAAACTTTTCAGGGCAGCCCAGTATGACCCTCTCTATATAAGAAGACATCTGAAGACATACTCCCTGGTTGTCACTAACACTCGTAAGAGTGCTGGAACACCCTTGTCATTGTTCGAAGCTCCTCCAGACAAGGAGAGCAAAAAACTATATGGTTTCGGCAGGAAAGTAGCCTCAACGTCCGCCTATCGGGCAAGGATTGCAAACTCCACCACCCTGTTGGCCAGCTACAACTGCCATCAGTGGGAAGAAGTTGCGGCACTCATAGCCTCTGCACCAGAACCCTTAAAGGGCCAGTTAGCACGAATTTCAGCAGAGGGTAGAGCCGTGTCTGGTTGCATTTTAAAAGCAACTTTTGACGCCGCGGACAACGCAGGCAGATTGATAGCAGAAGGTACTGCTATCAAGAGAGATGCGTGGTTACGGCAGGCTGGTTTTAAGGCAGAAACCCAGGCATCATTGTTGGACAAACCGGTGGAAGCCGATCTGTTTGGTAAGGCGGTCGAGGACGCGCTGAAGAATGCCAAGGACGAATATGAGACTCTCGTCCCTTGGCCAACTAACCAAAAAACCCCCTAACCAGAGAGGAAATGGAAATTTCCGTCGCCCACGCGGCCAAAATTCCCAGAGAGGATCAAACTATTCCCAGGGGCAGGGTACACAGTGGAACAACAACAGCCAACAGTCTACCCAGGGTTACGGCAGGGGTAATAGGAGAGGACGTGATAAAGGCAGAGGCAGCCCCAGTAGAGGAGGCGGCACGCCTCCACCAAAGCAGTGACGCTCAGTTCAGGGTCCCTTCTCACGCAACCCCACTAGGGGGACGCATTTCCAACTTCACCCAGGCTTGGGAAGGGATCACATCAGACAGATGGGTGCTGTCAACAGTATCCCCAGGGTACTGTATAGAACTACTGCAGCGTCCCCGGAACCATCCTCCACGACAAAGAGTACACTCTTTAGAACATCAGAAGATTCTCCTCGAGGAGATCACCAATCTGCTAGCAAAGGACGCGATAGAACTCGTCCCGGGACAGCAGGTAAACGGGGTTATTTATTCAACTTACTTCCTTGTGCCAAAAAAAGATTTGACAATGCGCCCAGTATTGGACTTACGGCCTGCCAACAAGTATGTCAAGCCCCAAAAGTTTCGAATGACTACGCTACAAGAGGTAATCCCCCTCCTAAAAAAGGGGATTACATGGCAACCTTAGATATGAAAGATGCCTATTTTCATATTTCCATGTTCCCATGTTCCCAGCGCACAGAAGGTACTTGCGCTTCAAGGTGGACAGTCGCCACTACCAGTTCAAGGTACTGCCCTTCGGGATAGCTTCGGCACCAAGGGTATTCACCAAGGTACTGGCGGTGGCGGCTGCACACCTACGCAGGGAGGCAATCCCGGTGTACCCTTATCTGGACGACTGGCTCATAACGGGGGAAACTCCAGTAATTTGCAGGACAAACATTCAGAGACTATCAACCTCCTCCACGAATTAGGCTTCTCAATTAACAAGGAAAAGTCAAGCCTGGTGCCAAGCACCTCCAAACAGTTCCTAGGAGCAATCCTAGACACTCAAGAGGGTTTGACATTTCCTTCAGAGGAAAGAATTTGGAATATACTACTGCAAATTCCGAAATATCAGTCCAGTCACCAAATAACGGTATGCAAAGCAATGCGTTTGCTGGGCATGATGGAGTCATGTATTTACCTGGTCCCCCACACGCGCCTGCGCATGCGTCCCATGCAGGAATGGTTGGCGAAACAGTGGTCTCAGGCAAGTGGTCAGTGGGACGATCTAGTCGTCGTTTCGCCAACACTGGTACAAAGCCTTCACTGGTGGACAAGAGAGAATCTTGCACAGGGGAAACCCTTTTACGATCCCGAAGTACAGGCAGTAGTCACTACCGATGCATGCCTGACTGGGTGGGGAGCTCACCATCCCCACCACACAGCTCAAGGTCTCTGGTCTCCCTCAGTGGCCAAGAACCACATAAACCTGCTAGAGCTTCTGGCAGTATTCAGAGCGCTTCAAGCGTTCTAGCCCTACCTACTAAACCTGTCAGTGCAGATCCGGACGGACAGCATGACAGCCATGTTCTACCTGAACAAGCAAGGAGGGACTCGTTCGCCAAATCTGTCCAAGCTTGCCCAGAAAATCTGGATATGGGCACTCAGACGGAACATCTTCCTGTCATCACAACATATTCCAGGGGAGCTCAATTCCCTAGCAGATGCTCTGAGCAGAGACTCCCTCCCAGAGGAACACGAATGGGTTCTACACATAGAGGTCGTAGAAGGTATCTTCTCTCAGTGGGGTTTCCCCACTATAGACTTATTCGCCACAAGCGAAAACATGCAATGCCCAGGATTTGCATCCAGGTTCCCCCAACCAGACTCCCAGGGGAACGCCCTGTGGATGAACTGGTCAGGGATGTTTGCGTACGCTTTTCCACCAACTCCTCTCATTAGGAAGGTGGTCAACAAGATGAACAGAGTCGATGACGCTCGTCCTAGTTGCTCCCATGTGGGCCAGACAACCGTGGTTCCCACACTTACGCAGGATGGCGGTGTGCAAGCCCATCAAACTTCCGGCCTGGTACAACCTACTGTCCCAGCACCAAGGTCAAACAGTGCATCAACCCAACTCAATGAACCTGGCAGCATGGCTCCTGAGGCCATCTCAATTTACCACAGAGGTGTATGGACATCCTAAAGGAATCTAGGAAACCAAACACAAGGCACTGCTACTTTGACAAGTGGAAGAGATTCGTTATCTGGTGCCAGAGTAAACAAATCAACCCAGTTGATTGCACTCCTTCCACTATTGTTACATACATGCTCCACCTGCTGGATGCAGGACAGGTTTTTAACTCACTGAAAGTACACCTGGCAGCCTTGTTGGCATACACCACTTCCCATAACAAGGTCTCGTGGTGGAAAGTACCAGTAGTTAAAGCCTTCATGGAAGGAGTAAAGAGACTTCACCCTCCTATTTCAAACCCACCACCAGGGTGGGACCTTAATGTGGTGCTATCTAAACTCATGGGCCCCCCTTTCGAGCCCATGCATAAAAGCAGTCTCAAACACCTGACTTATAAAATGGCCTTGTTAGTAGCTATTACTTCTATAAGAAGGGTCAGTGAAATTCAGGCTCCGTCAGTGCAGGATCCCTTCTTTACTGTCCATAAAGACAAACTGGTTTTACGCACACACCCTAGGTTTTCACCTAAGTTTATATCTAAATGCCACGTAAACCAGTCCATCGAGCTTCTGGCTTTCTTCCAGGACCCTCAAAGCTCGGCTGAGGTGAAACTACACACCCTAGATGTGCGTAGGGCGGTCCTCTACTATGTAAATAAAACCAGACCGCTAAGGAAAACAGATCAGCTGTTTGTCTCCGTAGCTACAGGCAAAGAGGGGGATCGCGTCTCTAAAGGTGCCATCTCGAAGTGGATTATTAACTGTATCCAGCTGTGTTACCCACTCTCTGAAAAGACTCTGCCTTTCACGCCATGAGCCCACTCTACAAGAGGCATTGGGGCCACTCTGGCTTCCATTGCAAATGTGTACCCCTTGACACCATTTGCAAAGCAGCTACTTGGAGCTCTATTCACACTTTTACTCAGCATTACTTCATTGACACCCATTCCAAGGCAGATACACAAGTGGGACAAGCGGTTCTAAGACACTTATTTGCTCATGACCCTTCTCACATCCCACCATCCTTCTTCAGGTACTGCTCGCTAATCTATGCACAGCATGTGATCTAAGCAGATTCCACAAACCACAGAAGGGATACATTACTCACCGTAATCGTATTTCTGATGCTTGTATCTGCTTAGATTCACATGCGACCCACCCTTCCTCCCCTCTGAGACTACGTGCATGGTTGCTTGTAGTCTTACCTTTCTATCCATCTGCTTGGATTATCTGTACTCACGCTACTCCTCATGCTACCTCATGTCAGAAAAAATACAATCTGAGGATCCTAGACGCGTGAGGGATCTTGGGTACAGTGGACGTCACACATGGGATAGTATTACTGGCACGCCTGTGTCGACGCCCATTTTCGAGTTTCGAAAAACAAACTGTAATACTCCGCAGCTTCCACTAGATGTCGGCCAATGCACAGCATGTGAATCTAAGCAGATACAAGCATCCGAAATACGATTACGGTGAGTAATGTATCACATATATATATATTTATTTATTGGCGCTTGCTGTGGTCTATCTATTATGAGCTTAGAGCTAGCTTCACGCTCCCTTTGCTGCTTGCGTTTCTTCTGCATCTGTACATGTGTAAAATGATTTGCTATCTTCATCTGTTTCTGCGGCATAAGCGTCTTCATCCTGAGCCCAAGATGTCACTTATCCTTGTTGCTTTCTTGATGCCTTATAGAATATCTGCATTCTCTGATTTCCGGATGGCAGGTTTCATTGCATCCCAGATGACCGCTAGTGGGGTGTCCAAGGTAGTATTCTCCCTGAAATAATTCTTGAGGGCTTCTGCCATTTCGGTTTGGATGGCCAGGTCTGCTAGGATATGTTCATGTAGCCTCCAGTAGCGTTGAGGTGGATCCGGAAGGTTTTGCACTCTTAGCTGCATCGTGACTGGAGCATGGTCAGATAGTGCTCTGTGCCCTATTTGGATATTTTCTACACAGGGAATGAGGACGCTGGAGAGTAGCAATAAATCAATCTTTCGAAGGGATTGTGTCCTCCGACGTATTCCTCATCTTAGATATCTCCTTCCAGCTCCGCATGGCCTCGGAAAATGTTTTCTCTAGAGAGCGCTGTCATCCTGCCTATAAAGGCCGCGCGCAGCGTCCGTTGCTCAGTTCTGTTTTTCTGCGCTTACTCAGTGCCTCGGAATACCGTTGCTCAGTTCTTGTCAGATTAATCCTATTTACCTCGAGTTATTTGATCCGTACTCGATGGCTTCCTCGTCGGAACCGACAACTCCTCGATCCGGCTTCAATAAATGCCGAGATTATGGGAAAAAGATGTCGCTGACTGACCCTCACAGAGTGTGTCTGTGGTGTTTGGGAGCTGAACATCATTGTTCGGAGTGCGAGGACTGTATGTCCATGACAGCTAAAGCCCTGAAGGAGCGTAGGGGGAAGCTGGAGAAAGGTAAGACTTTTAAAGCTTCTTCTTTGTCGACGAAGTCGAGACATTCGTCTCCTCGTCACCATTCGCGCTCCAGGTCTCGGAGTGGGTCCCATCACTCCTCGAGATCGAAGCACTCGAAGAGGAGACGTCGAAGATCCCCTTCTCCGTCTTCCTCTTCCTCTGTTTCGCCAAAAAGAATCCCTTGCCCCACGAAACATAGTTCCAGGGCTGAATGGGAGGAATTCCGCAAAAATATGATGAGCGTCTTCGAGAAAGCGGCCTCGAAGACTGCCGAGAGCGATGCTCTGGTCGAAAGACCCGAAGGTCAAAAATGCCGCGAGTCGCAGTTCCCGGCGAAGGAAACCTCTCGAGCGCGTCTCGAACCCTCGAGTAGGACTATGACCTCCAAACCTTCCTCGAAGGTTCCGTCGACGCCGTCGACGAGGGTTCCGTCGACGCCGAGGTCCTTGTCTTCGACGCCGTTGTCGAAGGAACCTTCGACACACGGGTCTGTCGACTCGACACCAGCTTCGACGCCGGCGTCGACGCCAAGAAAAGTCACGGTCAGGACACACCCAGTGACTATCCCCAGATCTTCGATGGCGATGGCTTCGAGATTGTCGAGTAGAATCCCAATTCTGTCGAGGTCATCAAAGCCTCCGCCTTTGTTTTCGACGCCACGCTCGAAGCCTTCGACGTCGGCGTCGACGACATCGACGTTTTCGAGGCCGATAATGACAAGCTCGGCACCCTCTGCCCTGGAAATGGGATTTACTCCCTTTATGAGTTCAGAACAATTGAGAACTATGTCCTCAATTTTGGAAGAGGGTGAATTGTCTGAACAGGAAGACACATTTGAGTTGCAGGGACCTGTAACCCCAATTAGAGAGGAATTTTCCTCTGAAGAACGCAGGTTAAAGGATCTTCATGATTCCTTACATGAGGCAAGTGGGTTAGACACTTCCCCTGAGGTGGAGTTTGCTAGGCCAGACCCGGGGGAGCATGCAGAAATCCCCTATAGAGCCTTAATGGCCAGGATCACAGAGTTCATGGGGTGGTCTGCACCTTCACAATCTTTCCAACAAGATGACCTCACAGATATTCTTGACAAAGGCCCACAGGAGGATCCTGTGGTGCCTTTTCATAAAGTTCTTCAGAGGAAGGTCATGACAAACTGGGGAACCCCAGATGTCGTACCAGCAGTAAATAAAACACTGTCTACTAAGTACAGGGTATCCTCTACAGACCCAGAGTTTTTGTCTAAACACCCATCCCCAGAAAGTCTGTGGTACAGGCAGCATCCTCTACCGATGTCAAGACGGCTTATCCTACCGTCCCACAGGACAGGGACGATAAAAAATATGATGCTATGGCAAAGAAAGTCTTTTCAGCATGTAGCATGGCGTTAAAATCTGTTAATGCTACTTGCACCCTTGCTAGGTTCAGCCATACACTTTGGGAGTGTGCTTCTACAGCGGCTGACTGCATCCCGGAGGGAGAAGAAAGGGATGCATTCCTGAATATTATACAGGACGGTAAAGACGCTATGTGCGAATCCCTCCAGACAGGCATTGATTCGGCTGACAGTATCAGCAGAGCAATGGCGGCAAGTACATCAACCAGGAGATTTGCTTGGTTGAGAAAGTCTGGTTTTGCCCCAGATGTGCAAGCCAGGCTCTTGAACATGCCATTTGATGGCTCTTCTTTGTTCGGGAAAAAGGCGGATGACAGTTTAGAAAAACTGCAAACTTCAAAAGCAGCAGCAAAATCCCTAGGAGCTGCAATCCGTCAAACTCCTTTTCGTCCTACAGGAACCTCTGCGAGGGGCAAGTCCTTTCGCTTCTACTCCGCATTCGGAAGAGGTAGAGGACGACCGGCTCAAAGGGGACAAAGAAGAACTACCCGAGGTGGACGGGGTAGATATTCAAAAGCCGCAGCAACAGCAGGTGCCTCTTTACCATCGGCATCTGCATCAGCCGCCCCAAAACCACTCTGAGGACTTCCCTCACAGGACACCTGTAGGAGGCAGGTTGACTCAACATCTGGCGGTATGGCAGGTTATCACGTCAGATGCTTGGGCATTGGAAACAGTTGCCCAAGGTTACTGCCTGCCTTTCCTACGTATACCTCAGTCATCCACCGGGGATCAGCTCTCAGAAAGCTCCAGATCCGCTCCTCTTGCAGGAAATTTTGGACCTGCTAGAGAAAGGTGCCATAGAACCGGTACCTGTAGCGGAGAGGAACAAGGGCTGGTACTCCCCTTACTTTCTCATTCCAAAGAAAGACGGAGGACTGAGACCCATCTTGGACTTGCGAGAATTGAACAAATTCATCAGAAAAGACAAATTCAAGATGGTCACTCTTTCTCAGATCCTCCAGGCCCTTCAGTTCCAGGACTGGTTGGTATCTCTGGACCTTCAGGACGCGTATTTCCATGTGCCTATCCATCTTAAACACAGGAAATACCTGAGGTTCGCAATTGGCAACTCTCACTATCAATTTCGAGTGCTGCCATTTGGGCTGACCTCCGCCCCGAGGGTCTTCACCAAGTTAATGTCGGTAGTGGCAGCAAGTCTAAGGAGGGAAGGGATTCACGTCTACCCCTACCTGGACGATTGGTTGATCAGGGCTGTTTCTTCGGAACAAGCTCAGATCCAACTAAATCACGTGTGCCACTCCCTTCACAGACTGGGCTTCTCCCTCAATTTAAAGAAGTCACAAATGATACCATCGCAGAGACTCCAGTTCATAGGAGCGATCCTGGACACTTCCCTGGGAAAAGCCTCGCCACCAGAGGTGAGGGCTCAAGATATTCTACAGATGGTTACCAAGTTTCAACATGCCCAACGTCTCCCAGCCTTTGACTTTTTGAGGTTGATAGGCCTCATGGCATCCTGCATTTTCCTAGTGCCAGAGGCTCGTCTGAGAATGAGATCCCTCCAGTGGGCACTGAGGACTCAGTGGTCACAATTCTCAGGGAGAATGACAGATCTTCTTCAGGTTCCCGACAGAGTAGCTAGAGACCTTCAGTGGTGGGCCTGCCAGGAGAACATTCTGAAAGGAGAACATTTTTGACAACCCTGGCCGGAGATAACAGTAGTCACGGATGCCCCACTCACGGGGTGGGGAGCCCATGCCAACGACTTGACCATCAGCGGTCGTTGGTCTCCATCGGAGTCCAGACTACATATCAACCTGTTAGAGCTGAGAGCCATCAGACTTGCGCTGAAGGCGTTCCTGCCAGCTGTACAAGGGAAAAACGTCCTGATAATGACGGACAACACAGTGGCCGTGCATTACCTCAACAAAAGAGGAGGCGTAGGATAACTACCCCTGTGCAGAGAGGCGATGCAGCTCTGGTTTTGGGCAATCCAAGAAGGAATCTCTCTATCGGCAGTTCACCTAGCCGGAGAGAAGAACTTGACAGCGGACGCTCTGAGCAGGAAGAGCACAGTCTCCCACGAGTGGGAACTAGCTCAGGAAGTCCTTCAAGAGATCTTCGCCCTTTGGGGAACCCCTCAGGTGGATCTGTTTGCCACAAGCGTCAACAGGAAATGCGATCTGTTCTGCTCAAGGGAATTTCCCCCGAGAGGAGCTCTGGGAGACACGTTCATAGTGGACTGGGAGTTTCCGCTTCTGTACGCGTTCCCACCGGTCCCTGTCATTCCTCAAATGATCAGGAGGTTGAGAAGATGGAGAACCATGATCCTAATTGCCCCGGATTGGGCCAGGAGAACATGGTACCCGGATCTTCTAGACTTGTCCATCTGCCCTCCAATTCGACTTCCACTCAGAGAGAACCTACTCTCACAGAAGGGAGGTCAGGTTCTCCATCCAGACATCAAAACCCTCAACCTTCACTCTTGGCTTCTGAAAGGTTGAGGTACAAGGATTGGGACCTCCCTGATGATGTTATGGAGGTGTTGCTTTCGGCAAGGAGGCCAGCAACAAAGTCTTTATACCGCTGCCGTTGGAACAGATTTTGCAGCTGGTGTAGAGAACAGAATATCGACCCTTTTTCATGTGGTACACCAATGGTTTTGTCCTTCCTTCTATATTTGGCGAATTCAGGCCTTCAAGTTGGCACCATTAAGGGCTATCTCGCAGCGTTATCCATCTTTAAGTGCACTGCGGAAGAACCATCCTATTTCAAATTACCCTTGGTAATACAGTTTCTAAAGGGGTTAACTAATGTTTATCCCCCAAGACCATTCCAAGTTCCCCTATGGGATTTAAACTTAGTACTAACTTTCCTGATGGGCACACCTTTCGAACCACTCCATTCTTGTTCGTTAACATTCCTTACCCTTAAAACTGTTTCATTAATAGCACTTACATCTGCTAGAAGGGTGAGCGAATTACAAGCTCTTTCTTGTAAACCCCCTTGTAAACAATATTTCACAAAGACAAAGTTAAGTTGTCCTGCAAGTGAAGCCTAATTTCCTCCCAAAGGTGGTTTCGGAATTCCATATCACTCAGAAGATTACCCTACCATCTTTCTATCCTCCTCCTCATCCGAGGAAAGAGGAAGAGAGGTTACACAGGCTAGACCCTAGAAGGGCTTTAAGTTTTTACATCAGTAGACTAGCCAGGATAAGACAGGCAGACCAGCTGTTTGTAGGTTACACAGGTCACAAGCTGGGGTTACCAATAACTAAGCAGACCATTTCCAGATGGATCATTCTAGCCATTCTGGAATGTTATAAACTGGCAGGGAAAGAGCCCCCTCAAAACCTTAGGGCTCATTCGACCAGAGGTATTGCAGCTTCATCGGCCCTCAAAAGAGGTGTGCCGGTTAAATACATCTGTGCGGCCGCAACATGGTCGTCGGTCCATACCTTTACACGATTTTACAACTTGGATTCCTCCTCCAGTCAAGAGACTAGGTTTGGAAGGGCTGTACATCAATAGAAGACAGCATGAAGTCAGTACTCCCTCCTCCGATAATAGAATACTGCTATGGGAGCCTATCTAAGATGAGGAATACGTCAGAGGACACAATCCCTTCGAAGAACAAGTTACTTCTTACCTTGTAACGTTCTTTCGACGGGATGTTCCTCCGACGTATTCCTCATCGACCCTCCCATCATCCCCGCAGTTCTACTTCCCTTGTTGCAGCTTACGCTCCTTCAGGGTGATTAGTCTAGTCCAGAAAGAATTATTGTGGGCTACAAAACGGAACTGAGCAAGGGACGCTGCGCGCGGCCTTTATAGGCAGGATGACGTCGACGTCGATACGGCGGCTGTCGAGGGACATCGACTCGGAGGACGTCGACGCGCAGCGCCCTCTAGATAAAAAAATTTCCGAGGCCAGCAGAGCTGGAAGGAGATATCTAAGATGAGGAATACGTCGGAGGAACATCCCGTCGAAAGAACGTTACAAGGTAAGAAGTAACTTGTTCTTCAATGCCCGAGGTGGGCGTGTGAGAAGTGTGTGTGGTCCTTTACCCCTAAGTTCGCTAACCTCCATACGTCTATGGTTTCTCTCTCCCTCAGAAATTCAGCCATAACGAGTGCTTTGGCAAAGTCCTCCTTTGTTGGGGGGAGTCTTGTCCAAGTTGGGGTCTGGGGTCAGGTTGAAATCCCCTCCCACAATTAGGTGGCCCTCCGCAAAAGCAGTGATTTTCGGTAAGAGATTACGGAGGAAGGCAGTTTGGGCAGTATATCACTAGTAGAGTAATTGGTAGTTCGACTAGGAGGCCTTTCAGCAGAATGTAGCGCCCCTCTGGGTAATTTTTGGCAGAGATTTGAGTTGGCGGCAGGTCACTGCTCAAAAGTATGGCCACCCCTCTTTTCTTCTGTCCTGCGGAGGCAAAATAGCGTCTAGGGTAGCGATGGAAAGAGATACGATTTTCATCTGACGCCAGAAGGTGCGTTTCCTGCAAGAAGACGATGTCCGCCCCAATCTGGGAGAGCCTGTGTTCCACAGACTTCCTTTTACGCGGGGCGTTAAGGCCCTGCACATTCCAGGTAGCCACTGAGAGTTCTTTATTTAGACAGGTCACCTTTGTTCGGATTGAGTGTCTGGCTGTCTATTTCCTTTAAAGAGCGTACTTTGCAGGTCTCCCCTCTTCCCGGCGAGTGAGTTCCTCTAAGTGTGTTTATTTCATCTTGAAGATTGCCATTTCTTGAGGGATGCATCGTAATAGCAATTTCTGCCTCCCCCCCATCTCTCTCCCCCCCCCCCTTTGGTTCCGGAACCTCTCTTCCCTGCTCACCCTCTGACATCTCAACAAAAAAACAGGAACAGAAAAACCAAGAACAAAAACTGCAACAGGAATTGCGGACCAGCCTTCTACCAACAGGGTATTCGGCTGGGCCATCACTGCATCTTCAGTAGGAGGTCATGAGACCTCTGGTTAGACCGGTAAGTTTGCAATCTTGAGGCTTGTGTTGCACAGGATCGTCTACGCCTCATTCTCGAAGTAGGTGGTTGAGATCCCGAGATTTCCGGTAGGCTCTTTGCTGTAGGGGCAACAAGTTTTGCGTTGAGTTCCTGTGCGGAGTCATCTGGAGTCAGGAGGGCACCAGGATCAGGGGCTTTAGGCATCCGTGTTCCACCAATAAAACTTTCTGGGATAACTTGGATTACTCCTGGGTAGGACTCAGTGATTATTCTGCTTTTTCCCTTTAGTTTGCGGACCCCACGCCCGGCCTGTCGGGGGGGGGGGGGGGCAGAGGGGATCATCTTTTGCCTCAGGATTCGTGAAGACCTCAGTTTCTTTCAGAGAGAGGATCTGTCGAGGTTTTCCCTCCCAGGTGAAGGCGAGGGCCGTAGGGAAGTTCCATCGATAGGTGATTTCGCGTTCTCGGAGCCAATCAGTCATGGGCCCGAGGGCCTTTCTTTTGGCCAGTGTGGATGCCGATAGGTCCTGGAAGAGGAATATTGAAGCATCTCGGAAGTGGATCTGGTCGGAAGTTCTTGCTTTGCGCATTATTTCCTCTTTAAGCCTATAAAAGTGGACTCTCACTATTACGTCTGCTGTGGAGGCCGAGTTTTGTCTTGGCCTTGCCCTATGAACACGATCCAGTTCTAACGGAGAATCGTCTGGGAGCATTATGATGAATCGGAGTAGGTCATTGACATAGGAACCAAGGTCATTATCTGGAACCGACATTGGGATTCCTCGTAAACAGATATTGTTGCGCCTAGCTCGATTTTCCGTGTCTTCTTGCTTAGCTTCTAGCACCGTGCATCTGGCTTCAAGGGCGCTAATTCTGTCTGCCCCTACTCCGATCTCGAAATTTTGTTTGCACAGTGTGGTTTCAATTTCTTCCGTAAGCGCTTCAACCTCCCCCATGCGCTTGTCAAGCACCGTTATCTTGCTCTTAACGTCTTCCGTTCCCTTCTGGAATTCTTTAGTAAGAGCCGAAAGGAGATCTTGTAGGTCTGCCTTTGTGACCGATTGAGTTGCCATCTCTGCAGATAGCTCTGGAGGGGTACTTGCTGCCTCAACCTCGCTGCGGTCGCTTCTTTTGGCTTTTTCGCCCATGGGAGTTGTTAATAGTGCTGCAATGTCAGTTTGTTTGGTGGATTTGAGGGCTTTGGCCATAATCTTACAATCTGGACTTTTACCTTTCGGAGTGAGGGGGTAGGCGGAAGATTCCCCCGGTTATCGCTTGCCTATGTGAGGTTAGGCTTAAGCTAGGCACAGATGGGCTCATAGCCCCCACCAGTAGCTAGCTTTCTGCAAATTCATGGGACCTAAAGACGAGTAGTGTAGTTGTCCTCGGCTTACTGGAGGTAGTGAAGTGAGGTGTAAGCCGTAGTATAGGCGCGAACCCAGCTAAGTAACTCGAGCTGTAGGAAGTATTTTGGTAGTACTGCAGCGCTGATCTGATGCTCTGGCAATTCGTGGAACACAGGATGGATATCCCGATGGGCTGACTAGGTAGTGAGACAGGACCTGAGCTCCCAGAGGGATGTACAGGCTTTGTCCACCGCCGTGGGTGTGTTCCAAGTTTCGAGGGCTCCCTGATGGGATTGATGGTACTCCGTACCCTAGTAGCTGTTTGTAGCTTTGACACCCCCTTGGAGCACTCTGAATCCCCTGCCGGATTGGGGTGGTGGAGGTGCAGTTATAGGAAGCAGTTAGCAGAGATAGCCCCAGTGTGATCAGTCTGTGCTGAGATGGTGTTTAGGACTGAGACCAAGTGGAGCCCGTCGGCACCCGAACGCTGGCGCTGCAGGAGGTAGATCGACTCAGGGCGCTTGAGGAGAACGGGAGGAGCCGCTTTACCTTGCAGGGCACAATTGCAGGTCCGGTCAGTTAGCCGCTTTTAAGAGTGGATCCCGGACCCTCAGGGCTGAAAAGACAGACCCCAGACACCCTGCCTCAACCGGGCTGTAGCCCTGTTTCACTTTCCTCCCGCTCGTATGCCAGACAGTGTCTCTGGAGTTCCGAACCTCGGCCGACAGAGGAGCCGATTTCCCAGCCTCCAGGTCTATGTGCTCCGTGGATGAATGTCGCCCCTAGCACGGAGAGGACCGCCCCGGGTCAGGGCATCTCTGGCAGCCATAGTGAGGTGTTGCCGTGTGCCGGGTTGTGCGTTGCGGGTCCCGGAGGCGAAGGACCAACCCACTCCACCGAGACACTCTGGATAAAGAGCCCTGGAGATTCGCTGTGGTGTAGCTCAGGCCAGCCGCTACGTCCGCAGCGTGACGTGAGGGGCCTCATTTGCAGCTTCGTGGGGTGTCGGAACTCCCGCTGTGGACCCGGTGCCTGCTCAACTGGGAGGCCGTGCTGCTGGCCACACTGCTTCACAGATGCTTGAAACAGAGGCGGAGGGGAGAGCTGAAGACTCTTCTCCTGGCCGGCGGCCCGGTGGGCTCTCTGTCGTGGGGAACCGCAGTATCGTCAGACCGCAGAGGAGGAGGCCATGTGGATGAGTTTGTTTTGCTTCTGGCAAGGGGAGAGTAGCGAGGCTCTCAGCGGCTCACAGGATTGACGATATGTGAGACGCCACCGCCCAACCCTCCGGTGATTTCGGGATGTGATGGCCGGCAGGCGGGCAGTGCATGGGGCAACATGAGCCCCCACTCCAACGGAGTCCAGCGAGTGCTTATCTCTTGCCTGCAAGTCTATGTGGCACGTCCTCGCCAAGAACAAATTCCGAGCGCCATGCCGTCTGCCATTTTGTCGGCTCTCATACGACTCATACTCTGCAGCTTCAGGTTGGCAAAATCACCCACCCCAGGGTCGTAGAGAGATCGGAGTACGATCAACGCAAGCCGCTTCTCGCTGGAATCGCCTCCAAACACTTAGGTGTAGAACGTAGGAATTCACCGGTGCATGGTCTTAAGCAGCTTGGCACCAGTCGGGAGCTTTTACGGAGCCGCTCCAACCGCCGTGGCTCCAAGGCACGCCCCACCCAGAACAGGTACTTTTGCTAGTATTCTTTAAAAGGCACTATTTGCAACACATTTGACCAAAAATCTCGCATTTTGGTACCACTAAAACAGTGCCAAAAAAATAATGAATTGCCATTTGCGACTTTGGGTCACTGTCGCAAATGCCATTGCGACAGAGGGACAGTGGACCAAAGCACATTTTTTATCCCAATCCAATCCACACAGGAGGACACACACAAGTACTGCATATCTATACCAAAGTTACCCCAGTCAATGCCATACCATACAATACGTTATTCAGAAAAATGGCCTAAAGATTAAGCAAAAAATAAACCCACCTCCACAAGCCCACATAACTGGTCCTAAAGCTAGCCACAATACGAGCCAAGAATAAGATTATTACTTACGGCGGAAGGAAAAGCAGCAGTCCTAGCAGTAGTCGGCTCTCCGGCAATGTGATGAATTGCCATTTGGCAAGAGTGTAAAAGCCCTGGCTTTTTTTATTTTTATTACTAAAATGATGTATGTAATTCCACATCAGAAAGGGTGGCCTGCTAACCAGGTCCCACTTTCCCACGCAGTGGCAGCCAAGTATCTTGCAGTACAGGATCAGCATTTAACACATGCACTCCTATTCCCAAAACCACAAAACTATGTGAGTTGCTATTCTGGTGGCAGTTGTAAACTATAATTCGAAGGGATTGTGTCCTCTGACGATCTTCTCCAGCTTGCTGGCCTCGGAAAAAAATTTCAGTAGAGGGTGCTTCACGTCAACATCCCTCGAGCCGATGTCCCTCGACAGCCTCCGTATCGGAGCCGACGTCATCACGTGTATAAATAGACTCGCGCAGCGTCCGTTGCTCAGTTCCGTTTTTCCGCGCTTCGTGCGGCCTCGGAATATCGTTGCTCTTTTCTTCAGTCAAATATACTTCATTATTCCTCGAGAATACCGACTCGTATTCGATGGCTTTCTCATCCGAACCGACGACTCCACGGTCCGGCTTCAAAAAATGTCGAGACTGTGGATAGAAAATGTCGTTGACGTTGATCCTGTCCTCACAGGATCTGTGTGTGGTGCCTCGGAGTCGAGCACCATTGTTCGGAGTGCGAGGACTGCATGTCCATGACGGCGAAAGCCTTGAAGGAGCGTAAGGGGAAGCTCGAGAGTGGTAAGGCAGTTAAAACTTCTTCAAAAGTTTCCTCGGCGGAGTCGAGGCATTAGTCTCCTCGCCATCACAAAAGACATTCTCGTTCTAGGTCTCGAAGCAGTTGCCATCACTCTTCGAGATCTAAGCATTCAAACAAGAGACGTCGAAGATGCCCTTCCTCGTCGTCTTCTTCTTCTGTTTCCCCGAAAAGGGTCTCCTGCCCCACAAAACATAGCTCTCAGGCTGAGTGGGAGGAATTTAGGAAAAAGATGCTTAGCGTCTTCAAGAAAGCGGCCTCGACCCCCTCGAAGACTGCTGAGGGTGATACCCTGGGTGAAAGACCTGAAAAATCAAAATGCCGCGGGTCGCAGCACCCGGCGAAAGAAGCTACTCGAGAGCGTCACGAACCCTCGAGTAAAGGCAAAGTCGCGTCTTTGACGCCGTCGTCGAAAATCCCTTCGACGCATAGATCGACGTCTTCGACGCCATTATTGAAGGGTTCTTCGCACAGGTCAGTCAATTCGACGCCGTCTTCGACGCCGAGAAAGGACAAACACACGGCCACCCCACAACCAGTGGCCATACCCAGAGCCTCGATCACGAGAATGTCGTCGACAACCTAGAGTACAATTCCGATACTCTCGAGTTCCTCGAGGCCTCTACCAACTTTCTCGATGCCTTTTTCGATGGCTTCGAAGCCTTTAACGTCCGTGTCGACGTTTTGTCAGCCAATTATGACAAATTTGGCCCCTTCTGCTCTGGAAATGGGATTTATACCATTTCCAAGATCTGATCATTCCAGAGCCTTAGCATCTATTTATGAAAAAGGGGAGAATTCGGATCAGGAGAGACCTTTTGAGTTGCAGGGATCTGCAACTCCTGTACCAGAGGAATTTACCTCTGAGGAAAGTAGGTTTAAGGACTTCCAAGAATCCTTACATGAAGCAGGTGGGTTGGACACTTCCCCAGAAGTGGAATTTGCCAAACCAGACCCAGGGGAACAATGCCGAAACTCCTTATAGAACCTTGATGGCAAGGATAATAGAGTTTATGGGGTGGTCTACACCCTCACCTGCTTTTCAGCAAGACGACCTCACAGACATTTTGGTTAAAGGTTCACAGGAGGATCCTGTGGTGCTATTTCATGCGGCATTACAAAGGAAAATATTGGCAAACTGGGAAACCCCTGAGGTTATCCCGGCGGTTAACAAAAAATTATCAGCCAAGTATAGGGTGTCTACTGCTGACCCTGAATATTTATCCAGACACCCAACTCCGGAGAGTCTGGTTGTGCAGGCAGCAACTTCATCAGGTAGTAAATTGGCTTACCCTACTGTTCCACAGGACAGGGATGACAAGAGGTATGACTCTATGGCCAAAAAAGTATTTTTGCATGTAGCATGGTGTTGAAATCCATCAATGCTACTTATACGCTCGCAAGGTTCAGCCACACACTTTGGGAGTGTGCTTAATCAGCGGCTGACTGCCTCCCGGAGGGAGAAGAAAGGGAAGCGTTTCTAAACATCATTAAGGATAGTAAGGACGCATTATTATTTAATATTATTTTATTAATGTGCGAATCCCTTCAAACTGGCATCGATTCTGCTGACAGCATCAGCAAGGCCATGGCGGCAAGTACAACAACCAGGAGATTTGCTTGGTTGCGGAAGTCTGGTTTTGCTCCAGATGTGCAAAGCAGACTCTTGAATATGCCCTTTGACAGCTTTTCCTTGTTTGGTAAGAAGGCGGATGACAGTTTAGAAAAGCTTCAAACATCAAAGGCAGCAGCAAAATCCCTGGGAGCTGCAATCCGTCAGATACCATGTCGCCCCTCAGGAACCTCTTGGAGAGGTAAGTCCTTTCGCTTCTATTCCGCATTCGGAAGAGGCAGAGGACAGCCGGGTCAAAGGGGTCAGATAAAAATCACCCGAGGTGGATGGGTTAAAAATACAAAAGCCGCAGCAGCAGCAGGTGCCTCTTTACCCTCGGCATCTGCATCAGCCGCCTCCAAACCGCTCTGAGGACTATCCTCACAAGACACCAGTAGGGGGCAGGTTAACTCAACATCTGACGGAATGGCAGGCTATTACGTCAGATGCTTGGGCATTGGAGACAGTTGCCCAAGGTTACTGCCTGCCTTTTCTACGCATCCCTCAGTGTCATCCACCGGGGAACAGCTCTCTGAAAGTTCCAGATCCGCTGCTCTTGCAGGAAATTGTAGACCTGCTAAAGAAAGGTGCCATAGAACCGGTGCCTGTAGCGGAGAGGAAGAAGGGCTGGTACTCCCCCCTACTTTCTCATACCGAAGAAAGATGGAGGACTGAGACCTATCTTGGACTTGCGAGAATTGAACAAGTTCCTCAGGAAGGACAAGTTCAAGATGGTAACTCTCTCTCAGATCCTTCAGGCCCAGGACTGGCTGGTATCCCTGGACCTCCGGGATGCTTATTTCCATGTGCCAATCCATCTTAAACACAGGAAATACCTGAGGTTCGCAATTGGCGGCTCTCATTATCAATTTCGAGTTCTGCCATTTGGGCTGACCTCCGCCCCGAGGGTCTTCACCAAGTTAATGTCGGTAGTGGCAGCAAGTCTAAGGAGGGAAGGGATTCACGTCTACCCCTACCTGGACGATTGGTTGATCAGGGCTGTTTCTCCGGAACAAGCTCAGATCCAACTAAATCACGTGTGCCACTCCCTTCACAAACGGGGCTTCTCCCTCAATTTAAAGAAGTCACAGATGATACCATCACAGAGACTCCAGTTCATTGGAGCGGTCCTGGACACTTCCCTGGAAAAAGCCTTGCCACCAGAGGTGAGGGCTCGAGATATTCTGCAGATGGGTCACCAAGTTTCAAAATGCCCAACGTCTCCCAGCCTTCGACTTTTTGAGGTTGATAGGCCTCATGGCATCCTGCCTCTTCCTTGTGCCAGAGGCTCGCCTGAGAATGAGATCTCTTAAGTGGGCACTGAGAACTCAGTGGTCATAATTCTCAGGGAGAATGACAGACCTCCTTCAGGTTCCGGACAAGGTGGCTCGAGACCTTCAGTGGTGGGCCTGCCAGAAAAACATCTTGAAGGGAGAACTGTTTTGGCAACCATGGCTGGAGATAACAGTAGTCACAGATGCCTCACTCACGGGTTGGGGAGCCCATACCAACGACTTGACCATCAGCGGTCGTTGGTCTCCATCGGAGTCCAGACTACATATC
The DNA here is from genome assembly GCF_040938575.1 of Ambystoma mexicanum. Taxonomy (NCBI): domain Eukaryota; kingdom Metazoa; phylum Chordata; class Amphibia; order Caudata; family Ambystomatidae; genus Ambystoma; species Ambystoma mexicanum. The sequence continues at coordinate 747,696,532 of NC_090928.1, forward strand.
AACCTGTTAGAGCTGAGAGCAATCAGACTAGCGCTGAAGGCTTTTCTGCCATCTGTACGGGGGAAAAATGTCCTGATAATGATGGACAACACAGTGGCCATGCACTACCTCAACAAAAGAGGAGGCGTAGGATCACTACCACTGTGCAGAGAGGCAATGCAGCTCTGGTTTTGGCCAATTCAAGAAGGAATGTCTCTATCGGCAGTTCACCTAGCCGGAGAGAAGAACTTGACGGCGGACGCTCTGAGCAGGCAGGGCACAGCCTCCCACGAGTAGGAACTAGCTCAGGAAGTCCTTCAGGAGATCTTCGCCCTTTGGGGAACCCCTCGAGTGGATCTGTTCGCCACCAGTACCAACAGGAAGTGCAATCTGTTTTGTTCAAGGGAAATTCCCCCGAGAGGAGCTCTAGGGGACGCGTTCGTAGTGGACTGAGAGTTTCCACTCCTGTACGCGTTTGCACCAGTCCCTGTCATTCCTCAAATGATCAGGAGGTTGAGAAGATTCCGGAGGGCCATGATCCTAATTGCCCCAGACTGGGCCAGGAGAACGTGGTACCCAGACCTTCTGGACATGTCCATCTGCCCTCCAATTCGACTTCCACTCAAGGAGAATCTTCTCTCACAAAAGGGAGGTCAGGCTCTCCATCCAGACATCAGAACCCTCAACCTTCATGCCTGGCTTCTGAAAGGTTCAGATACAAGGATTGGGACCTCCCTGATGACGTCATGGAGGTGTTGCTTTCGGCCAGAAGGCCAGCAACAAAGTCTTTATACCGCTGCTGTTGGAACACATTTTGCAGCTGGTGTAGAGAAGAGAATATCGACCCCTTTTCATGTGGTACACCAATGGTGTTATCCTTTCTACTCTACTTGGCAAATTCAGGCCTTCAAGTTGGCACTATCAAGGGCTATCTCGCAGCGCTATCGATCTTAAAGCGCACTGCAGAGGAGCCATCGTATTTCAAATTACCCTTAGTAATGCAATTTATAAAGGGATTAACTAATGTCTACCCTCCAAGACCATTCCAGGTTCCTTTATGGGACTTAAATGTGTTAAATTTCCTGATGGGTACTCCTTTCGAACCACTCCACTCTTGTTCGCTAAGATTTCTCACCCTTAAAACTGTCTTGTTAGTGACATTAACATCTGCTAGAAGGGTGAGCGAATTACAAGCTCTATCTTGTAAACCCCCTCATACAATTTTTCATAAAGACAAAGTTGTCCTACAGGTGAAGCCTAATTTCCTCCCAAAGGTGGTTTCTGAATTCCACATAATCATTCTATCCTCCTCCCCATCCGGGGAAAGAGGAAGAAAGGCTACATAGGCTGGACCCAAGGCGGGCTTTAAGCTTTTACATCAGCAGACTTGCTAGGATTATGCAAGCAGACCAACTGTTCGTAGGTTACTCAGGGCACAAATTGCGACTACCGATAACAAAACAGACCATATCCAGATGGATTATTTTGGCCATTCTGGAATGTTACAAACTAGCAGGGAAAGAGCCTCCTCAAAATCTTAGGGCTCATTTAACCAGGGGTATTGCAGCCTCTTCGGCCCTCCAAAGAGGGGTTCCGGTTCGAGACATGTGTGGCTGCCACATGGTCGTCCGTACATACATTCACAAGATTTTACAACCTGGATTCCTCCTCTAGTCAAGAGACTAGGATTGGCAAAGCCGTATTACATTCTCTTCATTCCTAAAGGGAAACGTGCCGTTTTTACTCCCACCTCCAATTAGACACCACTGCTATGGGAATCTATCAAAGATAAGGAATACGTCAGAGGACACAATCCCTTCGAAGAACAAGTTACTTCTTACCTGGTAACGTTCTTTCGATGGGATGTTCCTCCGACGTATTCCTTATCGCCCCTCCCATCCATCCCTGCAGTAATACTTCCCTTGTGGTTTCAGTTTACGCTCATTCAAGGTCAATAACCATTAAGGTAAAACAACTTTTAACGTCAAAACGGAACTGAGCAACGGACGCTGCGCGAGTCTATTTATACGCGTGATGACGTCGGCATCGATACGGAGGCTGTCGAGGGACATCGGCTCGAGGGACGTTGACACGCAGCGCCCTCTACTGAAATTTGTTTCTGAGGCCAGCAAGCTGGAGATGATCTATCAAAGATCAGGAATACGTCGGAGGAACTTCCCATCGAAAGAAAATTACCAGGTAAGAAGTAACTTGTTCATCTAAGCCATACCCCAGTGTAAGGTGTGGTGGGCTTTTAGCTCTCAATTATCCAAGCCACATCAATCTGATATCTTACACGTGTATGTCACCCATTCCAAAAGACTGTATGCTAAAGAAGCCTTTGATGCCATTAAGAAGAGAAGGGGCGGAGCTAGTGCAGACAGAGGGAGCTCAGACCCCGCTGGAGGAAGATTCCACAATCTTGTTTGCTCTGTATAGGTCTCTTCCTTCCTATCTCCTCCATTTCATTGAGTACAAGGCACTTTCGGTATGTTTTCAGCCAGAAAAGTCCACTTGTTTTAAGGACAGGGAGTGAAGTCCTGAAGCAGACTTGCTTTAGTCGAATCCCCTGTAAGCTTTTACCTTTTAAAGAAGGGGTCCTCCTGAGGGGGCGCTAGAGAGCCCGAGCAAGATGACCGCAGGGTGATGAAGCTCCGAAGCAGACTAGCATCAGTGCCTGTTTCTCTGCCGCTGGAAGCCACCATGGGGGATGCTGATCGCAGCCACATATTGCTGAAGCGTCAGGCACTGGGGGCTCCAATACCGGATAGATTCATGTCCTGATGACGAAATCCCATATAAAACTTGCAGCGGCCAGTGGTGGTGCAGTCCTAGCCGCCCACAAAACATGCAAACACGCACATCTCACCGATGGCGCTTGCGGCCCGCGTAGGCAAGAGCAAGCAATAACACAGTGGGGCAGTGGCTTCCCGGCTCGTGGCGGTCTGGCATCCCCAGACATGGTGAATCGGCCTTGCAGCTAACCAGACACTGGCTCACATAGCAGGCAGAGGCTGCCTGCCATTTTTATGCTACCGCAGCACAGATCTTTGCTAGGTGGTTACCCCCACACACACCATCACAGGTGAGAACGCTGTCATGAGGTGGGGTCTGACAAAGGTAGCCGGATCGGTTTCATGTTATTGCATCTAATATATATAATATAATTATATATATAATATATAATGATGGACACTTCTTCTCGATAGCTCCTGGGCACCCCACTGATGTGCATCACTAGTTCTTGTGAGGCAACATACTGAACTTTGGGCCTCAGTCTCTGGGAATTTGAACCGTAATACGCTGCAGGATTCCCTGTGATGATGCCTGATATATACGGTCTGAGCAGATTACACAGCATTCTTAAAATCATAGGATATAGCACCCATTGCAATGTATATGAATGTGTCATATGTAAATTGAAAAATCAGAAACCAGCATAGAAACATTGGGATCCAAAAACCGGACCCCAATAAGAAACTTTAGTAGCCCATGAGTCTCTAACAAGGACAAGTTGGAAGTCATGTCAGAACATCACAGGGGCATCATGTCTCGGCATCCCACTACAAAACTCGCGCAGCTCCGATACTTAGCGAGGGTCCAACCAGCCTCTCCAAACCCTTTCATGGAGGCCTTAGAAAATCCAATCTCAAAGGAGGAAGTGAGCGACACCATTCGAACATTGAAAAACTCTACCCCAGACGGGCTTTCGGCACAATTTTATAAGAAATTCGCCCATATCCTCGCACCTCACCTAGCATCCCTGTTTAACTCGTTCCTCCAATCAGGGACCATTACGCCTTCCATGGAGGAATCACTAACAGTCCTCCTCCTGAAACCTGGAAGGGACAGGCACCAATGTGCTTCATACAGGCCTATCACCCTACTGAATAACGACACCAAAATATTCACGAAAATTCTAGCGAACAGATTGGCGTGCCTACTCCCAGAGATCATCCACCTGGACCAGACTAGACTCATTCTGGGTCGCAATACCCATGACAATATTAGAAGAACCATAAATATCATTGAGTCGGCCAACAGGACCGGCCGCCGAATGATGGTCTTATCGCTCGACCCCCACAAGGCCTTTGATATGCTAGACTGGGGATATATCCAAGAAACACTAAAGCACTATGGATTTGGCCCAAATTTCGTTAAATGGACACTAGCCAACTACCAACACCCTTCTACCAGGCCCAGAATGAATGCAGCTAGATCAGACACAATCATGATTAAGAGAGGCACAAGACAAGGGTGCCCTCTCTCCCCCTTAATATTTGCACTATCGATGGAGCCATTTGCTAATAGAATCCGCCAAAACCAAAAATAAACGGCCTAGACCTCGAAAAGCAGACGTATAAAGCAGCCCTCTACGCTGACGACATCCTCTTAACACTATACCAACCCAAAGTGTCTATGAAAGCACTTTGGGCAGAACTTGAAGAATTCAAGGAGGCGTCAGGCTTCCAGGTAAATCTCTCTAAGTCTACAGCAATGAGCATCAACCTGTACCAGGAAGTGATCAGAGGCCTGGAAAGCGACTACCCCATACCCTGGGCGACAAACCACCTGAACTACCTGGGGGTCCAACTCCCAAGCAGAACTAACAATATATATAAAGCAAACTTCCCTCAACTATTCAAAGAACTCAAAAGTGACTTCATACGCTGGTGGAAGCAAGAGATCTCATGGTTCGGGAAAGTAACAGCCCTGAAGATGAACCTCATCCCTAGACTGCTCTATCATTGCACTGCCTTACCAGCATCCATCCCGAAGAAGGCAGTCCAAGAGCTACAAAAACAGGTCATGAACTACATATGAGAAGGAAAGAAATCGCGAATCCCGAGAAGGATCATGCTGCGGGGACGGGCGGTGGGAGACCTGGGGGCTCCGGACATAGCGAGATACATCCTGGCAGCTCAGCTTTCACACGCATTCACCTGGAATACTACCTTCCAGAAACCTCGATGGTTGGAGCTGGAAGAAGCTTGGAACCTGCTCCCAATAAACTCTCTACCACATACGAAGAGGCTCACAGACCCAGCGGCTCGGAATCCTCTCTCAGCAACTGAAAACCCGATCCTGAGCTGGAGGAAAGTGGCTCGCCTTTGGAAATGTGGTAGTACGGTAGGCCCACTTACCCCCATTTGGAAAAATCCTGACTTCACCTCGGGGGCGAACCCAATTAACTTCCTCAGTTGGACGGAGGGAGGGCTGTAATGGGTCCAAGACTTTTTGAGGGGAGTCCCCTAGATTTTGAAGCCTGCAAAGCAAAATTCAAGGTTCCTGAGACTGAGAGGTTCAGGTACGCACAACTTAGGCACTGGCTATCCAGTAACACAATGAGAAAATACGGAAGCAGAGATCTAACCGCCCTAGAGCGCACCCTGACAGATGCTTCCCCAAAAGGGAACATATCTACACTCTACAGGCTTCTGGACAGAGGAGCCTTATATGCTCAAATGGGAAAAAGGCATTGGAAGAACCATTAAACCTGAAGAATGGGGACATATTTGGGATAGAGCACATAGAACCTCCAAGTGCATGACCAACAAGGAAGGGGCATGTGTTACCGCTGGTATCTTACCCCAGAAATCCTTAATAAATGCAATCCCGCAATATCTCTGCTGTGCTGGAGAGGATGCCCGGACAAAGGCTCTCTATTCCAACTCCTATGGTCATGCACTAAGGCCACCCAATTCTGGAACTCGGTACTTGATCAGATCAGAGTGATAACTGGCCTCACAATCCCGTGGGACCCTGGAGTGGTCCTACTAAGAGGCGGGGGCCAATTTCCACGATCAGGTCAGAGCAGAGCTTTGCTCTCATCTACTAACGGCTGTAAAATCTCGATTGCGAGGCTCTGGAGAAACCCAGAAGGGCCGTCAACCCAGATGTGGTGGTCAAAATGTTGGGATATAATTGCGGCAGAGAAAATTACAGCCCTCAGGTTCGGGAACAGGGACAAATTTTACCAAACCTGGGCTCCATTCATGGACTATACAAAGCAATTCCCTGGGCTGGCCATACAAGCCCCCATCCTTCGATGGATGAAGAACCAGGACTAGTGAGGAGGCTGGAGAAACTAAAAACAACACGGCTCCCTTCGAACCACTCGGGGCTCGCTCAGTCCAGCTGCCGGGCACTATTGACTCCACGCCTCAGTCCACCTCTCCAGGGAAGCTCAGTGCGTGCTGCCTAGGTCCCAGTGTCACAGACTTACAAGGCCCTCGGGCGAACCTCTAAAGATAGTCCTGTACTCTTTGCTTTCCCTCCTCCATAGACCCCGCTCTCCCTCCCAGGTCCTCAAGAAGACTTTACAGTCGTGTCATTATTGTTTCTTTTTTTTTGTTCTCTTTATAGCTCTTTGTAGGCCTTTCCTCTTTCCCCTTTCCCTTTCCCCACCCTCAAACAGTCAAATGTATAAGATGAGGTAAGCAAAATAATGTTTTACTACAACACTGTTTGTACAAAACCAATGAAAACAAGTTTGGAAAAAAAGTACCTGTTCTCCAAACAGGTTCTGTAGACAGACAAGATGCCACTCATCAATTGTTGAAAATCAATGATCCTGTAGGTCACTGTTCCGATTCACTTACCGCTTGCTTTTCACTCTGAAGTAAACTGCACTGAAAATGGGCACGTGTGGCTGGCTGACATACTCCGGAGCAGACGTTGGTGGGAGGCGAGAGTTGGTGTGCTGCTGCATTCTGGGACCTTCTGTTTCTCCCCCCACCTGTCGCCTCACCCTGGTGTGATGCAGTTTGTTTTGTGGTGCAGATATCTCAGAAACCATGCATCCTAGTGCCTTGACCTCGAGTTTTGTTCCTCGTGTCGGGACCCGTCCTCCTACGACCACATGGTGCCAATTTCAGGCAACCGTCTCATGTGTGAAGGTGCAGAAATGCGGGGAAAGGTCTGGGGTATTCAAATGTCATGTAGGCAGTAATGGCTGGAGGGTCCATTAGGGGTAACTATGCAACATTTGGTGCAGATTGGTGAAACAGTGTGGTATTGTATACAGAATTGCTGAGCCACACATCCACAAACAAATTTTCAATCTGCAGTGATTTAAACACCACTTGCATCCCCAGTGCCTCAGTCTCCCACCAGGTGGCCCATACCTCAGCTCGAATAACCAGAGCTGCAATGTGGAATTAACTAATGGCCGCAAACGATATGCACATGCTTAATGGCAATACAAAAGAAGACATCCCACCTCAAATGACATGCGGAAAGCATGGGTCAATGCTCAGTGATAGACTATATATTTGTCTCTCAGCATTTTCTTGCACTTGTCTCATAATTTCGAGTGGTAAAAAGGAATGACATCGACCATCATATTCTGTGTATGGAATGGAGGGGAGCTCTGCCTAACAACCAGAAAAGAATGCCTTTTGAAACGACCGTGGGTACGGGTGGTCGAAGATTAAAACTGACAAATAACAGTATTGCTCAACTCTCGATCGATTTCGGAGCAGGAGGTCCATAGGTGGAATACATCCCCCTACTGGAACCGTACTTTTCTGTAATTGGAAACAGACCAAGAACATTTACTACCCATCTTCATGTTTACAACCAAGAACTGGTTTTGCGAAGAAAGGTGGTAAGACCAGAATCGCAAAGTAATCAGGAGCAGTAATTGAACATGAAAATCTTCAATTGGGAAGGTAGAATTTCAGGAATTACTCTGAAAAACAGTTCCTGTATCAACTTGATTGAGAAGCTATACTTAGGGCCCTTGTAGGGGAAAAACCAGGGACTTCGGGGTTCTTATAAAATCAGTGACTGTGCAGGCAAATGATGAGCAGTCAAATCCGGTTAGTGAAGCCAACTGGATCCTGCATTTCAAAAAACTTTATGCCGCGGGAGAAGTGTCTCCGATAGGGGATTGCAACGGTGTGGTGCCTTGGGTCTCTTCCTCGAGCCCTAACAACATCTTAAAACGCATTACTCAGTTAAATAACTCCCGGGCGCCAGGACCTGATGGTCTAAGTAACCTCATGCTAAGAGAACACCTGGCAGAGTCGGCAACCTTCATCCATGCTCTCTTTTCGCAGATGGATCGTGAGAAGTTGTGGGCCAAATTGGAGGCGAGGAGTTGCCCAGGGTCCATTTTGGAGCCGATGAAAGCATTGCATCAAATTACCTCGCTGAGAGTTCGCCTGAGCAAATCAGGTCTTCTCTCTGATGAAATATCTAAAGCCAGTGGCGTGAAGCAGGGCTGCCCGATGGCTCCGGCAGTGTTTCATTTTTTATGTGGCCGACCATAAAGGATTTGGATCCCAACATTAGAATTCCCACTGACGTTGGGTGGAACCCCACTACCAAGATTATTGTATGCGGACGACATGGTCCCCACACGGTGGGGCTCCAACGGCAACTGAACAGCTTGCAGGCCTTCATTGATTTAAATGGCCTGGAGATAAATAAGTCAAAGACTAAGATCTTGATGTTCGGGAACAGTAACGTAGGCAAGAATGCCTACTCCTGGAAGCTTGATGACCAACCCATTGAGCAGGTGACCTCATTTGAGTACTTGGGAGCGGGGGGGGGGGGTGTTGGCGTGTCTTGCTCAGTGATAGTTTCTCAGGCACCAATGGTCGCCCGTTTCAGAGCAACAACTTCGGCCCTGTCCAGTCAAGCCCACGCCATAAACCAAAGGTATGGACGCTTCTCCATTTTGCCAGTTTTTACTTTTTAATCCAAATCAAGATCAAAAGTTGTGCCAACTATAGCTTATGGGGCAGATGCAATGCCGAACATTCCTGAAATGACTTGACCCCAGCTGGAAGGATTTTTTGGGAAGAACGTTTTGGGCCTTTCCCATCCACGCCAATTGAGATCATACAGCGGGAGTTGGTCCTTTCCTGCTTGAAATTAGTAGTGTTGTAGAAAAGTCTAAGTTTCTTCAGGAAATGTTTTACGTCCGCACAACCGGAAATCCTGGAGATGCTCCGTAAGGAACTCATGTCATCTCAAAATTCAATGCTGCTAAAGTATAGATGGAAAAATGTGCTCTTCACAAGAAGAGGTTGGAGGCTCACTCAAAGTCCTACTAGATAATCCCATGTGGATCAATAAGAAGCTGAGGGAGCTTGATTGACTAACACTTTGGAGTCTGCAAGCAGTTACCATCAGTCTCTCATATTTCACGGGAATGCTGATACTCCTACGTCCCGTCCCCTTTCCTCCATACTTAAGGGACATTCCTCCGTCCTGTGGGACAGGACTGGGGCACTTTGTAAAAAGCATCACATTTTTCGAAAATGTGTCCTTACTCTCTTTTTACGTGGGGTACCGCACACGGCCGTAACCCCCCCTCCTTAGCTCCACCCAGCGCATCGCTCATCTGTCCTTTTCTCTGCACGATCGGGACTGGACGCACTTGCATCTTTGGAAGATTTTTTCCTTCCAGTGTCCTCCTCTCCTGCTCCGGTTAGCAGTCGCTTAGTAGTCAGTCTGCCATTTCAGTTAAATTTTCTCAGTTGTTCCTGCGATCGACTCTTCGCTAGGGCAGATCCCATCCTCTTTGTTTAGAGTGTTTGGGTCCGGACCACCGTTGGGACTCGTGCTTCTACTGCGATTCCCTTTCGGTCCGGGCGCTTCAACGTCACCTGGAGCGGTGGGAGGAGGTGTTTCAGCGCACTCCTGCTCCGCATTTTCAAAGCTTCATCGATGAGAAGAAGGGACGCCCGGTAGGTTCTTTAGTTTTTAGAGCACCCTGGCTTGAGGACTCCTTCCCGTGATCTTCCCGGTCTGGGAGAAGCTTCAAAAGCTCTGTTACTGTGGTTTTCCCTGAGGTGCCTTCTAGGCCTAAAAAGTTGTACCAGAGTTTTCTCCGAGGGCCTCCGTAAGGGGCCTATTGACACCGGATTACAATCGTAGGCCCCTCCTGTGGGGGCTGGTTGTAGGCCCAGTTCTACTGAGGCGGTGGGTACCAGCGCTTGTTTCGAGGTCTCCTTGTCTGGAGCTTCCCATACAGACACCGGGTACGCCCTGAGGCCTCTGTGGAGGCTTTCTGTACCAAACTAAGGTTCAAGGCCCCTCGTGAGGGGGCTGTTACCGGACTCTGATCCGAGGGGCCTCTGTTTGAGGCTAAGGTGACTGACAGTTCTGAGAGGCCTGTAAAGGTCTTGTCGGTGAGGTGTACTCCTCATCGTTCCCGCTTGGGCGGTGACACCTGTTCTTTCGAGGGGGCACAGAGTGAGGTCTCTGACTAAATTCCTCTGTTACCGGCGTAGCCGAGGTCCCTCCGTTGGAAGCTAATTTGGCTGATAGCATGTCTCAGAAACATCCTAGGCCACACAGTACCGGCTCTGCTGAGTTTCCTTGTGTCAAGGCTAAAATGAAGACCCCTGACTCGCCTGTGGAGACCCCTGCCTCACTCCCACATGTGTTGCAGTTCTCCTCAGGTGCTGACAAAATGGCAGCCGTTCCCGCTAAGACTACAGCGGCCATTTTGGATTCCTCCCTTACACCTACGCCATCGGCGTTCGGTGCTGGGAGCGGTTTTTCAGGTGAACATCGTTTTCCTTGTGTGCATCCTTTTCGTCCAGTATATGACTGGAACGCTCAGATGCCTTTACCGCACACCGTCTCACTCCCAGCAGCATCTGCGCCCTTGATCTCGTTGATTCGAGTGAAGAAGGGCCTTCTTGGCAGCCCTCTCCCTTACACTCCTGGAGCTACTCCACTTATGAGCCCCCCTTGCCACGCCTAAACCATCAGCAGAGGATGCTTTTTTTCGGATAATTTCAAAGGCTTATGCACTCTGACCCCATTAAGGAGTATTTCCGACATTTGTTTAGGGAAATATGCCCTCCAGTGGCTCCTGCGCCGTCAGCTCCAGTCGTGGCACCGGTGGTTCCGGCAGCTCCGCCTCTACCGGCCCGCCTGCCTCCAGCTCTCCCTCCCTTGCCTCCCTTGTCTCCAGTGGACAAATCTTCAGCAGGGCCAGATGCAACGCTGCTTGACCCGGATGTGTCGGATGACACACAGAGGGATCAGGACAGCGAAGACCAGCCCTGCTCTGTTGGAGCCTTCCACGACCGCGTGCTGGACATGTGTCTTCTGGATGTTCCAGTACCCGAGGCACCCGCTCCCCAGGAAGGGGTGCTTTCTGGGGTGTTCACCTTGTCTCCTCTGGAGCGTACCGGCTTGTTCTTCCAGAGGACGTTTTGGCAGAAGTCCAAAAGGTCTGGGATAAACCACACTCTGGACTGATTGTTAACAAAAAGATTGACGCTCGTTATAGGCTTCATTCTTCAGAAGAGGTAGCCTTAGCGTCTTGTCCACCCCCTTCCTCCACGGTGGTAGCAGCTGCCACGTTACAATCCAGACCGGCTTCAGCGTCATCTACAACAGCAGCCCAGGTTCTGGCCAAAGAGGACAAGATTCTTGACTCTTTTGGGAGGAAGATCTTTGCTAATTCAGCCCTGCAGTTGCGTCAAGCGAATGCGGAGCTTGTGTTAGCGGGGGCGAATGTGAAAATGTGGAAAGGTCTGTCGGAATTTGAGTAATTCATCCTGTGGATAAACTAGACGATTTGAAAGTGGGTTTGTCAGATGCCAGGGTCCTGGCGCAGGATATGCTTGAGGCTGCGACGTATCATATCGACACCTCGGCTCGGGGCCTCATGCTTGGCTTGGACACCTCTTGTCAGGCTTGGCTTCATGCCACAAAGTTTTCCAAAGAGGTGCAGGATAAAGTTCTGGACCTGCCTTTTGACGGCAAAGAGCTTTTTCATTCATCGACAGACGTTGAACTGACCAAGACTAAGGACAGCAATCAGGCCGCCAAGTCCCTGTCCGTCTTGGTGAAACCGCCTTTCAGGGCACAGAGGATGTCTTCACAGCCTCGGCCTTCCTCTGGTTTTCAGGGGTTTCTGGATCTCCCGTGGGCATCAGCAAAGGGCCGGTTTTTCTCTCGATCCTCGGCCTCCTCAGGTTCTGGTTGTACAGCCACCGAAAAACCAGCTAAATTAGGTTTTTCTGCGCTCGCACGAGACCCCGGTGGGGGGGCGCATTGTGTCTCACTCAGAGGCGTGGCAGACCATCACAGAGGACCGGTGGGTCTTGTCAGTTTCTCGGGCGGGCTTCCGCTTGCCCCTTCCCTTTTCCCCACCCTTCAATCTTCCCTTCCAGCAGTCGGGATCGCCCTGCCTCAGAGCCGAGATCCAGAAGCTTCTGGATCTCAGGGCGGTGGAACCCGTTCCTGTAGGGAAGCGAGGGGAGGGCTTCTACTCCCGGCTGTTTACCTTGCCCAAACCCAACCAGGATGGCCTGCGCACCATCCTAGACCTTTCCCAGTTCAATCTCTCTATTCCGCAAGAGAAATTCAAGATGATCACGCCCTGTCAGATAGTCCTCTTTGCAGAAGGGCGACTGGCTCAGCGTGGTGGACCTTCAGGATGCTTATATGAATATCCTTATTTGGAGTCTGCATCGCAAATACCTATGGTTTTCCATGGTAGAGGAGCATTTCCAGTTTCGTGTGCTCCCGTTTGGTCTCAGCTCGGCACCACGTGTCTTTACGAAGATGTCGGTCATCGCAGCTTATCTTCGGCTACAGGGTGTCCATGTGTATCCGTATTTGGACGATTGGCTGCTGTGCAGTTCTTTTCCTCTGTCAGCCTCGAACAACCTTCAGTCTCTCCTCCAGCTCCTGTTCTATCTTGGGCGGTTGGTGAACTTGCGGAAATCCTCCATGACGGTTTCTCAGGACTTGATTTTCCTGGGTTTTGATTGGAACACGATCGACTGCAGGGTATACCTGACCGGGGACAGAATGGTTGATCTGTTGGCCACGTGTCACGTGTTTATGCAGTCGGAGAGCATGTCGGCCTGGTGGTTCCACAGGCTTCTGGCCCTCATGGCCTCGTGTTTGCTGGCTCTTCCTCTTGCTTGCCTCAAGATGAGGAGGATGCAGATGGCTCTTCAGAGCTCTTGGCACCAAGCAATGGATCCAGATTCCAAAATGATTCTGGTTCCATCCTTCATGAGGATAGACCTCTTGTGGTGGTCTTCTCACAGCAATCTGTCGGTGGGTGTGGCTTTTCAAGACCCCTGCCCGCTATTGACGGTCACAACGGACTCCTTTTTGGGTTGGGGTGCGACGTTGGATCTCAGGTTTCCGATCTCTAGTCGCTGCAGGATAAACAGCTTCATATAAATCACTTGGAGCTCCTGGCAATATTCCTGGCACTGAAAGCGGTCAAGCCTGTCATTGTCAAGAAAGTGGTCCGTGTCCGCACGGACAATGTGGTGTCCATGTTTTATATCAATAAGCAGGGAGGTACCAAGTCCCCTCCTCTTGTGGATCTTGCCATTCAGATTTGGGAATGGGCTGTTCAACATGGTATCTGGCTGGTGGCAGTACACATCCCGGGCCAGCTGAATGTTACTGCAGATGCCCTCAGCCGACGAACAATGGTCAGCTACGAGTGGGACCTGAACATGGAGGTCCTCTTGCAGATCTTCTATTGTTGGTGCTCTCAGAAGTGGACCTCTTTACAACGTCGACAAACAGGAAACTTCCCCTGTATGCCTCCAGAAACGGGCTGGGAGCCTCCTCTCTGGGAGATGCTCTCGATTTCCTGGCAAAAAATGAGGGCTTATGCTTTTCCGCCTCCGATTCATCAGGCGGTTTGCAAGCTGAGGGGCACAGTGAATTGTTCTCTTCTGTTCATAGCACCGTGGTGGCCGGCCAGGTTTTGGTTTTCAGAGCTTCAGCATCTATCGGTGTGTGCACCGTTCAGGCTTCCGATGGTTCCCAATCTGCTTCACCGATCGGCAGTTGTGGCACCCCTCCCCACAATCGTTCAAATTGGCGGTATGGTGCCTGAGTTCAGATCCTTAAGAGCGCCTCAATTTGTCCGCAGATAACATGCGCATTATTCAGGCAGCCAGGAAGCCCTCAACGAGATCACAGTATAAAAGTAAATGGCTATGGTTTTGCCACTGGTGTTTGGCTAGGCAGCTGGACCCCAGGGAGGCTACAACCGACACAGTTCTGTCCTTTGTCTCACATCTGGCAGAGTCTGGCATTCATGTCTCTCCTGCAGGACTTATCGGTCGGCTATTGCCGCTTATCTGTCCGTGGATCAGTGCTCTTTTTCACTGTCAAATCCAGTCCTTAAAAGACACTTTGCGGGCCTCATGCACCTTTACTCTCCTGTTCGCAAACCGCATCCAACGTGGGATCTGAATGTGGTCCTTAGGGCCTTGTGACATAAGCCTTTTGAGCCCATGGCTATGGTAATGTCCTTCTTGGTTACCGTGACTTCGGCAAGGCGTGTGAGTGAGCTCCAGGCCTTGTCGGTGGAGCATCCCTTTCTGGTTTTCATAAGGATAAGGTTGTCCTGAGGACCAATCCTTCCTTCCTTCCTTCCTTCCAAAAGTGGTCTCTGATTTTCATCTGAATCAGTCATCAATCGCCTTGCCTGTCTTCTTCCCAAACCCAGCCTCAGAGGCTGAGAGGATTTTGCATTGCCTAGACGTTAGAAGATCTCTTAAGTTCCATCTGGACAGAACATATGAGTTTAGAAACTCTTCTGAGCTTTTGGTGACTTTCGGTAATCCGCTTGGTAAGCCAGCCTCGAAAGTGACCATCTCCAGATGGATTGCTGCCTGTATTGCAGAGGATTGCGCTGTTCAGGGCCTTCAACCTCCAAAGCGGATTCATGCTCATGTATGGGGCAAAGTGGCTGCTGTTGCCTTCCAAAGGTATGTCCCCTGGCAGACCATCACGAAAGCGGCTACGTGGGCCTCCCCATCAGCATTTTGTAGGCATTACTGTCTAGACCTGAGCTCCAGAGCTGATGCTTAGTTTGGTCAAGCTGTGTTAAAGAAATTGTTTAAATCGGAAGTTTTCCATCCACCTGTGATTTCTGTGAGGAGTACTTGGGAATCTCCCATAAGTATGGAGGAAAGGGGATGGGACGTTGGAGTATAATAACGTTATTCACCGTGGTAACTACCTTACTCCTAGTCCATAGTCCCCTTTCCTCCATACGCCCTCCTGCCGTCCCCTCTAATAAGGTTCCTCTGTTGTTGCTTAAAGGTCTCAGACGAGACCTGGCAATAGAAAAGGACTGATAGGCGATGCGCTGGGCGGAGCTAAGGATGGCGGGGTTAAGGCTGTGTGCGGTTACCCGCGTAAAAAGAAAGGAAGGACACATTTTTTGAAAATGTGATGCTTTTTACAAAGTGCTCTGGTCCCGTCCCATAGAACGGAGGAATGTCCCATAAGTATGGAGGAAAGGGGACTATGGACTAGGAGTAAGGTAGTCACTACGGTGAGTAACCTTATTAAAATTAGACACTATATGTGCCTATCTAAATCAATTGCCAGACAAAAAATGTGGAGATCAATTCCTGCAGATCCGTCTGAACCTACAGCCTACGAATGAAATCCGAGCCTCTCGTGGCCTCTCAGAGTGCTAACTCTCGTTCCTGTACGGTCGCTTCGGAAGTGGAATCATTGAAACACTGAGTCACAAGTTGCCCGGCACTCACAGAGAGACGCACCAATCATTTTAGTCACCTTCTTTCCGACTTTCAAAAGCAAGAGATGGAGGAATGTTGGTCATTGCTGATCACAGGGAAAAGGACTAGCCACGTGATCGCTATGGTCAAATTCTTTGAGCCATTGTTTGCCACATGATGTTTAGAAGCAAGCTCTTTTTTTGCCTGCTCTTTCTTTTGTCTTTCTAGTGAATTTCACTTGAAGCAAGTCTTGTATGATGTGATTTTATTTTCTTTCTTTTTGCTAAAAAAAATTTCAATTATATGCAAATAAATATAGATTTGTCAGTGACACTAAACTACTGCTGAATAACTACTAGAATTAGCTGCACATTGAACTCACTTATCAAACTGACCCACTCTGACCAAAAACAGGCACATTTTGACCCAAAAAACAGGTAGCAACTAGCATTTGGGCCTGCACTTTGGGAATTTCCTTATTGCCCTATAAACTACTCTAAGCCACCCTCCGGTCAATAAATTTGAAGGCCCCAGATGTATTATTGTATCTCATGTTTGGTGACCTTCTGTTCCTTTACAAAGTCACACAGGGATTTTACATACTTTTTACTTTGGAGCTGCAGGCGTCTTGCACTTTACTTATTCTTGATCATCCTGAAACGTGTGTGTGCTTTGGTCAGGTGTATGGTGTATGGGCCATCTCACGTAGACATTGTCTTAAACAGTGGAGGCCAGCTCATGTTTTTATTTTACAACATGGTTAAACATTTGTATGGCACACCTGAAAAGTCTTTGTTCTTGCACAACAGGGTAGGGGCAGGGACAAAATTAATTTAGATTTTATCTGACAGAAACATTGACATCTTTGTAGGAAATGCGTATGCACATGCATTGCGTTTCTGTGCCCACCTGTCGCTGGACAATGCTACTGGGTTGTTGTGTAGTTCTTACTGCGGTGCTGCTGAACTCTTGTACTTTACTGCCTCTTCATCATGATAGATGTGCGTATTTGATGTTTGTGTGGACTCGTGTATAGGTCACCTCATCTAGACAATTGCTTTGGCAGGATAAGGAGGACCGGTTCTATAATTGCTCAAGAATATTGTTAACATTCTCCAGTGCTAATATTCTTTATATCTAGGTTTTCAGTGTCACCAAGTAGTCTAGCCGCCCCTAGGCACTGCATATCTGCTACTCAGGTGGTGCTGCTACTGACTCTTAAGGGCTATCACAAGCAGTGCCAGTGTCGCAGGCGAGTGGTGTTTGCCATGGCAAACAAAAAACAGACCGATAGAAGACAGATGCCGGCCAAGGGAGGCTGCTGAAAAAAATATAAATGTTACTTGTTGCTTGCACAGGCTCTGACTGACTATTCTGGGATTGAGGAACATAAAGGGCATGAATCAGCCTGACACTAAACGTACCACTCCACAGCAAACGGCCACCGGTTCAGGCAGCAAGAACTCCTGATGGCACTGGGGTGGGTGCATGGTGTCTTTGGCAGGAACAATCCCCAAACACAAACACCACCACTAACCACATGCCCCCAAACACAAGTGCAACAAAAACATAACCCCATCCCACCCAGTCAGAAGTTTGGGTCTACTTCACTGTGGACATAGCAAGTACCAACATCGATTTGTTTTTTGTGCAAGAAGGTGAGGAGAGGAGCGGCATGTTAATGGAACCAAGCTGGTAATAGGATTAACATAATAGGGGGCTTCTAGTTCAGGAGCAGACCATTCAGGGTACAAATACAACTACAATTCATGTGAGTGGAAGGAACATGTGCAGCTGATGCAAAGGCATTGGAAAAGCAAACAACTTATGACAGCAAACACCCTATTGCTCAACAACTCAAATCTCTAACAACAACGAGACTTCCTGGGGTTATTCTTCCCTTCTTTGCTGAAAAACATTATTTCCATGATCTGAGGATTCAGAGCTACCACTCAGAGCTACCACTATTTGCCAAGTATTGCAGTCCCAAAGCAGGGTTGATGAGCTACAGATGGCACTCCAAAAGTCTGAATCTGAAAAGGTTCACCTCACTATGGACACGTGAGCGAGTTTGCAGAACACAACCACATGACCGTAACGCTGCACTGGGTGTCCTTTGCCAAGCCAAACACCACTGCACAGACCGCAAGTAACTACTATTGGTTTTTCAGATACCACGCTACTTCTTCCAACAGACAAGAGTGACATGGAATGCTCTTCTTGCAGAGCTTTGACCGGACAGCAGCTATTTACTCCAAACCTGAAGCAGTTATCACGAGTGGCTTGGTTCATGCTCTTAAAGTTAGTGCCATCATTCGACAATGGCAGCAATGCTGTGGCAACCCCGAACCAGGCATACATAACCAAATGTCCATGTTTCACTCATGTGATAAACTTTCTTCTTGCTGACATGCTCTAATATGCTCTTCAGACATGTGCACAATTCAACCACTCCTGCAACGCTCACAATGCATTGGACTGCTTCCAGGACACACACCATCCATCACACTGCCAATCCATCACTGTAGGTTGTCACTTGCTGGAACTCCACCCTATATATATATTTTAATGCCTCCTTTGCATAATTGACTAAATGCCACCTTAAAAAGACAAGGCATTAGGCAGCACGGCTCTTTCGGCGATCCAGTGGCAACTGATTGACCTTGTTTGCAAGATAGTAAGGCCATTTTAGGAGGTTCAAAAATCCTGCTACTCGTTTTCCTTCTGGAGAAGTGCCTGGACGGCATGTGTTGGGGACCCAAAATGGTGCAGCGAAGGATGTGAGACTAGGGACCCTATATGGGAAAATGCTAATGTGCCTGCGTGATAACGTGCCACTTATCTGTGCACTCAAGGACCGTGACATGCATTTTTTGGCACTTTTCTGGACCTATATTTAATTTCAGGTACTACGTTTCGGTATCTTTTCTGGATCGTCCACCTACTTCAGTAGCAGTTTAGTGCAAAATCACTTTTGTAACCAAACACCTCAAGTGAGACAAAGTGATCTTCCACTGCAACCTTACTGCAGCAATTGCAAGGAAGGGTTGGTGACACACCATGTGCAGGTTGTTGCAGCAATATCTGATGCAGTTGCCTAACTTTCTAGTGTGGGCCTCTTCGCTGAACTTTCATGTAAAAGAGGATGTTCTTAGACCCTGAGACACTAGCACCTTATGTGTAGGGTAAATGCTATATGGATGCGCCAAGTAAGCCACTGCAGAACTGGCAAGAGGAAAGTTGTGTGGCTAATCTTGCATGTGTTGTCCCCTGAGCCATGTTCCAATCAGAACTTGTTTTCAGTGCTGCTGGGGGACAAGGGGGTAGTGATCGATAAGAAGACCTATTTGTTCACCTCAAGTATTCATAGGTATGATGCTGGATATGCATTGGAGGGACGGGGCCTCCCGGTCCTTGTTCTGTAGTCCTTTTTCATGTGTGTTCTGTAATGCTTTCTGCTGAGGAGTCCATGTGGGACTCCTGGCAGTGCAGCTCTTCCTCTTTTTGGTTTAGTGTACAGACCCTTGGGATACCCTTATGGCACCCATGGGTGGGGGTACAACCCTGTGCCCCTAGTGTATGTGTTTGGACACCTGTGTGTGGCCCACAGAGCAGGGTATGGCTGGTGGCAGCTCCATGCTGAATTTGACAGGTGCTC
Organism: Ambystoma mexicanum; assembly: GCF_040938575.1. Classification (NCBI taxonomy): domain Eukaryota; kingdom Metazoa; phylum Chordata; class Amphibia; order Caudata; family Ambystomatidae; genus Ambystoma; species Ambystoma mexicanum. The sequence continues at coordinate 747,715,660 of NC_090928.1, forward strand.
TGTGTATTCTCCATACTCTCCCGTCCCCTTTTCTCCATACTTTTGGGGACATTTCATCCTTCGGGACAGAACCGGAGCACTTTTTGTAAAAAAGCATCAAATTGAAAAATGTGTCCTTCTCTTTTTATGCGGGGTACCGCATGCGGCCGTAACCCTTCCCTCCGGAGCTCTGCTCTGCGCATCACCCATCAGTCCCTTTGTCCGCACAGTCGGGCTGGATGCACTTGCATCACCGGAAATAAGTTTTTCTTCTTTCCCGTTGTTATCCTCTCCTGCTCCGGTTCTGCGGTCACGTAGTCCTCTGTGCCGGATCATTTGGGATTTGTCTCTTGTTCCTCTTGTGAACGTCGTTTCTCTATGGCGATTCCCCATTCTCCATTTGAGGCCAGGAAGATCATCATGGCAGTGCCCCTCCAGGACAATGTGTGGGAGGAAGGCCTAGCCCTCCTGAAGAATTTTTGCTCGGCCTGGCCAAGCGGGATCGACTGGAGAAAATGTACTGGGTGCCAGACCCTGCACCCAAGTGCCTACAGTCGCAACTGTCGCCGGTCTCTGATGTCGGCAGCTGCGAGGAAGAGATTGTCTAACCCCTGATCATCATCCTCGGTCCCTCCGGACAGCGAGGGGAAGAAGTTGGACGCCATGGGGAGGAAGGTCATTTACTCCGGCATCGACCAACAAGGCATAAAACGCAATGGCAATCCTGGCCAGGTACGACGGGGTACTGTGAAACAAGCTAAACCCAATTCTGGAGTTCCTACCCGACGACAAGCCAGTGGAAGTGATCATACTCCTCCAGGAAGGTGAAGTGGCGTCGGACTATGCCATCACAGTGGCCCTGGACATCGCCGACACATGTTTCCGACAGATGGGGAACAGTGTCTGCCTCTGGCAGAAGGCTACCAATTTCCGCCAGGAGGTACAGACGAGGCTGCTGGACATGCCCTTCGATGGGGATAACCTCTTCGGGAAGGCCGTTGACGAGTCCTTGCATGGCCAGTGCAGGCCATCAAGACTGATACGGATGGCTCATGCCCTCGGTACTCTCCAACAGCACCGCTCTTCCTTTTGCGCCTCCGACGGAAAGTCAGGCAGATCAACAAAGGGTTTTGGTGGAGGATCCTCATCGTGCCTACAGAGGCCATTCCAAGGCTTTCAGTGGAGGTGGTCAGCGCCATCGTCGCCCCCAAGGCAGAACACATGCGCCGAAGGAGGATTGAACTGGCCAGGAGGTCGGGCCCCCACCCATGCACCCCGGTGTAAGGCCGGCTGACTTGATTCCTCGGTGAGTGGAAAAAATCTCCACCGACTGATGTGTGTTGGACGCTCTCGCCCATGGATATACCCTGGAGTTTCAACAAAAGTTTCTACGGATCCCTCTGCTGACCAGGCAGGAGCTGCACATCCCTCGGCTTCTGCAGGAGGTACGGGCCATGCTAAGAAAGGGGTGATAAAGCTAGTTCCAAAGCGACTCCGGGGCTTCGGAGTCTACTCCTTATGCTTCTTAGTCAAAAAGAAGTACCCCTAGTCCCAACAATTCAGGATAGTCCCGTTGCAGAACGTGCGCAGATATTTGGAATCAGGGGACTTCTTTTCGTTGCTGAACCTGGATGACGCCTACTTCCACGTCCCCATTCACAGGAAACATTGGATGTTCCTACGCTTCGTAGTGCAGGGAAGGCGCTACCAATTCAAGGCCCTCCCTTTGAGCCTAAAGTCAGTACCCACGATGTTCACGAAGTGCCTGGCACCAGTGGCGTCCCATCTACGTCTACAACGGATACACATATACCCGTACCTGGATGACTGGCTCATCCGGGCCAAGTCAAGAAAGGTAGCCGTCGAACACAGGTAGAGGACCGTCCAGCTACTGACGGATCTGGGGTTCTCCATCAATTATCCAAAGTCTTGCTTGACGCCATTGCAGAACACACTGTTCCTGGGAGCCAGGCTCAATACTGTCTCCTGCCTAGCGTCGCCCTCAGAGGAGAGGGTAGCAGCCGTGCTGGGCAAAGTGCAACGGCTGTTGTCACTGAAGACCGTCATGGTGCGGACCATCAAGTTGCTGCTCGGCATGATGTCGTCTTGCATCTACCTTATCCGGCTCTGCAGGTTGCGGATGCAACCTCTTCAGGAGTTCTGGAAGCTCACTGGATACAAGTGTCCGGAAGCTTTGCGGACAAGATCCTTCTCGACAAGGAGTTCCGTTGGGCGATAAGGTGGTGGGGTGTACACTCCAACATCGCCCGAGGCACAGGGTTTCAAAACCCCCCATTCCAGGAGACGGTCACCACGGATGCTTCCCTAGAGAGCTGGGGATCCCATGGTCTGCATACCAGAAGCATGTGTCTGCCCGAGCAGAAGGATCTCCACATCAATATCCTGGGGCTGCGGGCAGTGTTCTGGGCACTCAAGTCATTCCATGCGCTCCTGAAGGGCAAGGTGGTGAGGATCTTCAAGGATAACTGTTAGGGAAAATTCTCAAAAATGTGCTAATTCCCTCTAACTTAGAGACCCCCAGCAACTTTGCTGGATTTTTTTTACCTGCAGAGAGTGAGACCCTTTTTCTCTCTCATGTATTTTAATGTGATTTTATACACTGTTTCTTTTTGGTTGTGGAGTGTAACCAACTCCAAAGGCATCATCTTTTACAATTGTGTCACAAAGCACCTTCAGTGCAGTCTCACAGGGAAGTCCATGTGATTTCCCAAGGTTTTAATACTGTCTCTGGGATCAACTACTGTTTACCAGAACAGTAGAGTGAAATTGACTTCACTTAGCCCTGTAAAATTCTAGACCCAGCACACACTATCTTACAATAGAGTGCTAGAGGGGTTACTTAGTATCCCCTGTGTATGATTACTCAAGTAGCATGTATGTTCCCCTTTCCTCTCAGAATGGCTGGTGGCAGTGGTTTTACAGTGTACTACCATGATTTAGCCCGACCGCAAACTGTTTGCAGCTCTGGTAAATGTTAAATCGCGGGAGCCATGTTTTTCAAAATGCCACAGAGCCTCCTTTGTTAAAATGGTCCCCGGTCTTCTTTTTTTGCCATTTCTTTGTGGAAAGGGCCTTCTCGCGTTTTTCTCTGCTCACCAAACCAGGTTTGGTCTCTTTGTTCATTTGCCTTTGGCGGGCTTCAGGAGTGAAACCCACCTCTGGCTCCGGCGTGTCTGGGGTTGGCAGGAAGTGAGGGAGGTGCCCGAATCTCCCTGTGCTTAGTCTCCTAGGAGACCCAAATGCACTCTGTGGTGATTGGCTGGCTGACTATCCGGCAAGGATAGCCACCCGACTGGGTGAGTGACAGCTAGGCTGGAATGAATGAGAGAGAACTGAATAAAAGGCGAGTCCTTTGGCTTGGAAGGCATAGTCGACCACTGGACGAAGGAACCGAAGAAGAGCTTGAAGAAGATGGCTGCTGCAACTCCTGGACTGTTGGTTTGCATGGTGAAGCCCTGCTGCAGATCCGAATTGCCAAGTTCCCATCGACAGAGAAGCCCTGCAAAGGACGACTTCTCCCTTTTGAGTTGGTAGATCCAATCAACTCCCCAGTAAGCCACCTGGACACCCATCTCGGAGCTGGTAGAATTTCTTCAGAGTTGCTGCAGGAAACCGTAGAGCCAGAGAGAGGGACACCAGATTGTGTGTTGCTTGTAAGCTGGCCTAAAGCTTTTGGAAGATCCTAAGGACTCACATGAAGCAGGACTGACCAAGCCTGACCCCCCTCAGTTGAGTATGGGACCTCAGATGTGAGGAAAGTCCACCTTGATAGCCAGGAACCGCACTTATTGCTATTTGCTGTACCGCATGGAGCTGAAATGCGAAAACAGCCACTGAAAGTGAAGTTTGCCCGTTGCTAGGTTTGACAGTGCCAATACAGTGCAGGAGTCACTCCTCATCCTCCCTCTTGTCCTCACGACTGAGGCCCAGGAACAGTGAGATCTGCAGAGCTGTATAGGAACAGAAGTCTTCAGCGACATCTTTTTCTTCTTTACTAAGGTACTGTAAAACTAGCCTAAGAGAACTTACCTCTTAAGTGCTTGCAACTTCTGCAACTCACAAGTCTAATCAGCTTGTGGCCCTACATTTGGTTCTTCTTTTTTATCAAAGACTCGTAAGAACTTGTGCAAAGACTTTTCCATTTACTTACCTAAAGTGCTGCATCCTATACAAAGACTTTTGCTCATTGGCTTTGGCTTAGCCTATTGAATTGAATAACTCTTCTAAGTACTATCTGAAAGTAATTACCCTGCTTATGAATGTTTGTAATTTCTCATGCTCTAATAACCTTTGCCTTTTACAAACTATTAAGAGTATTCTGTATGCCAACAGTAAGCTATTAATGTCCCCAGCACCCTTGTTACTGAAGTCACCTGTGGATGTAGGTTGTCTGTGGGCCATCCCAAACGGGCCTTGTCTGATCCAGAAACTCAGAGTGCACAGTATTGAAGTAAATGTGTGTGTTACTATTCTATTGCTCCTTTCTAAAGAAGGTTTTATAACTGACTGATAAATTATTGTTTATGCAAGAGAAATTGAGTGTACGAGTTTATTTGAAAACCGGTAACTGTGAATCTTTGTGTAACTCCACTACAGCTCACATTTCCCCTCTTGAGAGAAGCCTGGCTGCTCAACACTCTACCAAAACTGTGTGTTACAAGCTTATACCAAAGGTTGGGTTGCATATACCTGTAGTCACAGTTGTTTGTAGTGTCCCCAGAGGGTACTGCATACAAACTTTGCCTAACAACACCACCACCACATTGTTCTACATCAGGAAGCCGTGGGCGGAGGGGGGCACTCGAGGCGCAGAGCTTGTGGCACTTGGCGGTCGGACAACAGATGTTCCTCATCCCCTTTCACGTGGCCGGAGTCGAGAAGTGTTGGGGAGAATTCTCATTCTATGGCTAATTTCCCTTACTTATAGAGTCCCCCAGCAGCTTTACTGGATTTGCAGGGTTTGTTTTTTTCTCCTGCTAAGAGGGGACTCTTTTTTCCCACTCTTAGACATGTTTGCTATGTGTGTTCTAGTCCCCATTGACTTTACTAGTCAATCTATATGAACAAAACCAGTACAACCCATCTTACTATGGAGGTACTGGCAAGCGTTAATAGTTTTTCCCTTATGTTCATTTTCGAGAGGGTACCGTACAGTCCCTCTCTCAAGATATTTCTGGCTGGTTGCAGTGGTTACTACTAAAAATATTTGACCGCGAATGTTTCCCTATGGGATTTTTCCATTGTTCGAGGCTACCACATTTACTTACAGGCTCTAACATACTGCCGGTTTATTTTTATATTAACTTTACTCCGGTAGGTTTTATTTGCCAGAACTTTTATATAAACTCTTTCTCGTGTCTTTCTCTAAAATCCTAACCCAGGTCGGGGATCCTTTGTTCGTCCTTTTGGCGGGCTTCTGCCAAGAAGCCCTCCTTTCGGCGCCACTGAGTCTGGGGTGGACCCATTGTGTGGGAGGGGGAGGGAGTAGGACCCCTGGACAGTGTTGCCTCAGCAACCCATGTCGCTCTCTGCCCTGATAGGCTGGAGGGTCTCCCGCCAGGATGACCACTCCACTGTGTGAGTGACAGCTAGGCTGTATGAATGGGGATCTTTTTGCATAAAAGCATGGTCCTGAGGACTGGAAGAGCAAGACGTTGCCACTGGAACTAAGAAGCCGAAGAGGAGAGAAGCCAAAGACATCTGCATCAACTGAACCACCGGTGAAGCCCTGCTGCAGCGTCTCACCACTTTTCTCCACACGACGAGAGAAGATCTTCATCTGCAGGAGCCTTCTTCCCTTGAGCTGGTGGGGCCAACCAGTTTGCCAATAGCCTTCCCGGACCTGCCTTGGTCGAATCACCAGTGCCCTGCACTTGTAGTCCAGATAGCCAGGCACCCGTCCACCTGGGCCACGATTTAAAGGAGCGTACTTTTTATTTTTGTTAGGCAGTGCCGCGGCTGGTTTCATCCCTGGGCAGTACAGTAACCCGAACCTTCCTCCACGACAAGAGCCTCTCTTTCTCTGCTTGATCTCCCGAACTGCAGGAACTGCTGGGAACAACCACCACTGCAGGAGCCTCTTCTACATTTTAAGGTACTTTGTTCTGCCAGGCCTCCCTTTTCGTTTGGTAGCGCTAAAGGAGTTTAAATCCTTTTACCTGTTGGGTTGGCCGCCCCTATCCTCTAACCTTGTCTTTCACCTCCTGCAACCACCTTTTCAAATCGTTTAACAAAGACTTGACCGCAGCTACAAGAAGATTTTGCTCCTGGGCTCTTTGCCCTGTAGCACTGACTGTTACAACTGCCTTCTCTAGATTGCTTCTCACCTAGAAATGTGTTTGCGCACTGAACTCTTAGAACCACCTTTCCTTCCCACTTTTTAAACTTGTGAAGTGCCATTTTGCTCGGTTTTCACCTCAGTATTATACATGCTAAAGCCTTGCCTAAACTTGTTCACAATCTTATTGGGAAGTTTTACTAGGGTGCCTAGGAGTATATTCCTGCCTAACTTGTTCTTTCCCTCCCTTGTGAGAAATTGATAGTGCCATTTGTGTTTGGTTTTCACTGTGCCGTTTTGCTCACTTTACACTCTTGCTCAAACTTGTCTACAATTTAACTAGGGAGTTGTGTATACTTTTCTTTACTGATTTTAACTTGCTTTTATAACTGTGATTGATGTGTTGAACTAGAAGTGTGTAAAATAAATATGTATTCTTTTTAATACAAAGCTTTGGTCAGTGTTTCCTTGTACCATAGTGCTAAAGCCCTATTGTGTAAACCCTGAATACTGCTAATCTCCTTCTTGAGATAAGTCTGACTGTTTAGCCACAGCTACCAACTAAATCTTTTTGGTACAGACGGATACCAAGGGGGATTTTATTGCTCATTCCTGTAGTCTCAATCTTCTGTAGTGCTCCCTAAGGGAACCGCACAGGATTCTGCCTAACAAGAACACCATTGCTGACTCCCTCAGCAGGGAGTTGAGCTCATGCCACGAGTGGGAACCTCGGCAGGACCAGGTGACCGCATCTTTGCCAAGTGGGACAGGCCCCAGATAGATCTGTTTGCGACAGCAGTGAACTCCAAATGCCACAACTTTGCCAGCAGGTTCCACCAGCCGAGGAACATGGGGGGCGCATTCTCCTTCCCTTGGGAAGGCCTGTTGCTTTACACGTTCCCTCCGTTACCTCTCCTGCTGCGAGTTATCAGTCAACTCAAACAGTGCTGATACAGGATGATACTAGACTCCCCGGCAAATTTGGTACCCAGAGCTTCTCAGCCTGTCTGCATCACCTCCAGTCAAGCTTCCAGTAGTCACGGATCTGCTCACCGGAGAAGGATGCACAATCCTGCATCATGACCCAGGATCGCTGAACCTGAGGACTTGGCTCCTGCAGCCCTAGAGCTTGGAGGATACGAGTTGCCGGCACACTGCAGGGAGGTCCTTGCCAGGGCCAGAGCGTCATCAACTCATTGCTACGGTCACAAGTGGAAGCATTTTGCTACGTGGTGCCAGTCTCAGAAGATCACCCCTCTGAGGGTCACAGCCCCGCAGATTCTTCCATACTTTTATTCCTTGGCCAAGGTGGGGCTGGCGCACACGCATCTGACGGGTATTTCCCGCTACACCATGTCTCCAGGAAGATCTTCTCTTTTGTCCCACCATCTAATCAAGGAGTTCCTCAAAGGACTGTTTCAATCCTTCCCGCCATTGAAGGGTCCTCCCCCGGCGTGGGAACTCACGTGGTAGTGATGAGGCTCATGGGAGCCCCCTTCGAGCCCATGCATCAAGCCCCTCTCAAGTTCCTCTTGTGGAAAACAGCTTTCCTTGTGGCCATCACTTCTGCCAGGAGGGTGGGTGAGATCCAGACCCTATCCTGCAAACAGCCATATCTAACGTTACACGAATCGAGAGTGGTGCTACAGACTTACCCCTCCTTCATGCCAAAGGTTCTGTAGGAATTCCACCTCAACAAGCCTTTGGTGTTAATTGTGTTTTTTCCGAAGCCTTCATTGCCGTCTGAAAGGGCTCATTGGACGTTGCCCATGCTCTGAAGTTCTATGTGGCTTGCACAAAGAGTTTTCGGAAGACGTCTCAACTCTTCGTGAACTTTGGTCCTGTGAACCATGTCAAGGTCTTGTCAAAGGCTTCCATCTGCAGGTGGCTCTCTGGCTGTATCGCACACTGGCATTGGTTGGCAAACCGACTGCTGTCGGACATCCGAGAGCCTATTCCACCAGAGCGATCACTGCGACTACGGTGTTCCTGTCTGGTGTGCCCCTGCTGGACATCTGCAGGGCTGCTGTGTCGAGTTCTACACACACCTTCACAAAGTTCTACTGCTTCGACAGGGATTCAGAGACGAGTCCAGTGTCGGCCAGGTAGTGCTGCGCAACCGTTTCACTTGAGGTGAGTCTGTTCCAGAGGAAAGTGTTGCTTCTGTTGAGCCTTGCCACCACCCGTGGTTGTGTGATGTACTGCTATGTATTCTTTATTCATGAGCATGTGAATCCATGCCAGACCCCATGCTGGAGAAGGAACAAGTTACTTACCTGTAACTATTGTTCTCCAACATGGGTCTGGTATGATTCACATGCAAACCCTCGGCGGCTCTTCTTGGTCATACTGCTACTACTTTACGTGCTTACCAAATCTGAAGATGGCTGCCAGAGGAGGGGCTTAGGGAGAGGGCAGTCATTGGCTGGGAGCAATCTGACCCCCCGAGTACAGTAATTGTTTTAGAGGAGAAATACAGTTTGTAACTGAAAGTGAAACTGTTTCTTCTTTTACCGAGGTTTCCCGGCTGACATGTGAATTCATTAGCATATGAATCCAGACCCATGCTGGAGAACAATAGTTCCCCTTTTACAGAATGCTCACAGAAAAAACATTTGTGTTCCTAATTAAATGTAATCTCCCTCAGCTTCAGTGAAAGTAGGATATAATTTACTCTAGCAAATGACAATACTCTATTCTCATTCTGATTTATCAATTTGCTCATTCCTGTAGGCGTGGGTCCTACATCTGGCATATTTCCCAACAAATTAGAAAAAATATCACCAAAACATTTATATGATCAATGCTACACTCACCCGAAATGCTGTTCCGAGGTGGTGCACGGCCTGTCAAAGCCTCTCAGCGTGGACCTGTAATACCCATTTAGATGTCCTGAGCATTCAATTATTGTTGCAGCTATACATAAAATATTGGACATGGATTGATGTACCGTAAATCATCGAGCCTCTCACGTTGTGATTTGGTGATATTTTATTCTGATTTGTTGGGCACTATGCTGCAGCAGCTTTTAGCAATTCATTTTTCAATGAGTACAGGGGTTAAAATTGCACATTTGTGCATTTATTGTAGATGTGTAGGACCCACGCCTACAGGCATTGTTTCTCCAAGATAGTACAAGCATCAAACAGACTTACCATGAAGGAAATTGATGGTTCTGTTTTTGGTCTCAATCTGAATCAGCAGTTTAGACTGGTCACAGTATTAATTGTTACCATTTGGTCTGTGTTGTAGATTGGATTTCCCATTTCGCTTTGCATTCTTCAGAGTATAGTAATTGGATAAGATTGTACATACGCCCAGAATACAGTTTTGAAGACAATATGAGTAGCCCATGATAACGATTTGACGTTAATTGACCCTGGAATTTGTGCTTTTAGGAATGAGTGTAAGAAACAAGCTAGATTATCTTCTTTCTGATTTATACTGATGGATTTGATTGTGAAAGACTTGATCATTTGGTTAAGCATTTGTTGTATGATTGTTAAAGGCTTTCGTTTGTTTTGGGCTGTGGTATCATTTAGAGTGCAAGTGGATGTTTCATGGGTGTATTGGATTGATTTAGAGATTTATCTCCAGAAATCGACCTTTGAAGAGTTGTGGCTTAATGAACAATTTTAACTTGACTTTTTTTTATGAAGTGTATTTTTGGAAATGATTGTCTAAAATAAAATGTACTAAATTTGTTTTTTTAACGAATTCTCTATTTTGTATTGAATAAAACATCATGCATATTTGGGGATTTCCCAATTTTGTACATGGCCATAGAGAAACGGGCCAATAGTGGTTTTTGTTTATAAGGCGAGTCTGGGGTAGGCCTGTATCTTGTGAACACAATTTAAATGTGCATTTCCCGGGTTTCTCTTGTTTCATTGTATTCTATCTCCATACCAGGGAGAGAAATATTTCCCCAAGGGCAAGTCTAACATAAATGAGGTTACCGCTTTTACAAGACTGTCATCCAGCTCCTCTACTCTCATAACCAAGCAGTTTGTTATTGGAGCGGTCTCCTTATGGGCAGGATGGACTTCCTTGGTGCCTCACTAACTGTATTCACCTTCGGAGGAGAGGAGCAGAAAGAATACTGCTGCCAAACACACTGGTCCATTGGGGCACTTAGGCTGGTCCCCATGGTGGTGTGCCTGGCAACGTTGTTTGATGTCATCCTCTGCAGTAGTGGTTGCCATGCTATGCTATCAAACAAGTCTCCTCCAGTTTGTTTGATTCATCATCCGCTCTGATTAAATATGGGATGTAGTAACCTGTAGTGACAACTGCCTACCAAAACTGTTTTCTATCTTCAGCAGGAACATTTTGCTTACAGCGGTAAATCAAACCTTGAAGGGAGACCTAGAATTAACATTCTCTGCTGTACTCTGTTACTCTGCTCTAAATGTGGCAAAACCTATTCACTGCCTGCATAGGGGTTGTCAAGAGGTGGGAAGCTAGGATAATTACAGTTGAGGTTCCAGGCTGATGTTTGGATCAGTATGCATCATCTCCCCAGGGACTGGGGGACACTGCCAGTGGGTGGGGCCCAAATGTCCTTCTCTCCCTTGTTCAAAGGATCTATGAAGTGTCTTCGCACTGGGCTTTACAAAAGATGTCTGGCTTCTTCTCCATGTTCTCATTGGATCGAGAAAATATCTTGACCTGCCTAGGTACCATCAGGGATCTTTCAGAATAAGTCTCCTTGAGAGACTGAGATTGTACCATACATCTGACAGAGGCTTAACTGAATCTGATACTCTGACTCCCTCTAAAGCTTTTTTTGTTTTTAAACACTGCTCTTTTGGAACCAGGTAGTGAACACAAGGCTAACATGGTCTCTAATCTCAGAATACAGTTACTTTATGGCTACCGTATTGGGACATTTATTTAATATTTATCAATATAATTCAATGCATTTTTGGCACATAATCGCATACAGAATTTACCATTGATAACAGAACGGAGGACATGGGTCCTTTACAATGGGGTGAGAGAATGTGACTTGAAGACCAGATGTTGCAGGGTAAGGTGGGAACCTAAACCGGGGACGAGGACAGGCCAGAATGACATAGGAACAGGGTGGTGGTGCAAGTGCTGAATTAATGATGGAGGGGTGATGAAAAGTGCTGTGTTGTCCATGAAGGGCAGGGAGAGTGGAAAACAGGGTGATGCAGTAGCGTAGAGTGCTAGGAACAGGTTCTTCAGAAGGAAGGAGAGCTTTGAGGTTGGATATAAATAGTTGGAGTAGTAAGTAGATGGAGAGGAAGAGCATTCAAGAGTAGATGAGAGAGCAGAAACGAGAGGTGGTATCAAGGAGGTGAGCTGAGGATCTTAACAAGCAAGCAGGAGAGTAGGGAGTCAGATGAGCAGATGGGTAGGGTGGGGTGAGTCCATGGATAGTTTTGAAGATAAGACGTTTACACTTAGCCCTTTCTTTCATAAATAGCCAGGCAATCTGGCGATGGGCAGAGGAGGCCGAGCTGAAGCAAGAAAGGTTAAAAAGTGTGTGGGCCGTGAAGTTGAGGACTTTGTCTAGAGGTAAAAAAAAACATAGTTGGGAAGGCCATAGGAGACTGGCACAGTAGTCCGATCTAGAAAGGATTTAGGAGGAGATTAGCTGTTTAGCAGTATTGAAAGGAAGAAGACAGATCTTTCTGATATTGAGGAGGTTGAGTCTGGCTGCAGTGGCATATTTAGAGATGAAGAGCAGGAAGTTGTGTTATGCTTTGAAGATGACACTGAGGTCATGAGCGGAAGCAGAGTAAGGAAGGTAGTCCTGAGAGAAGAGAAATAGAGAGCCTGTTTGGCTGGGAAATACAGAACTTCAGTCTTAGTGGTGTTGAGCATGAGCGGGGAGACAGTTTAAAGTTTTTGACAGCAGCTCGTTGGATAGGGAGTTAATGGAGAGAAAGATCTGTGTTATCTGTTAAGCTGCGTGAACCAAATTACTAACTAGTCCGACGGTAACAAATGTAGATGTAGAACTCAACAATAGTCAGAAAGTGAATCAACACGTAACAAAAAGAAAGGCAATCCTACCTGGTCATCGGAAACCCAATGTAGAAAGGAGGAATCTACCTGACACAGTCTCCCTCCACCTAGACAACAGGTGTTGACAGAAGGTGCCAGGGAAACCCTTATGGGGGAAAAAAACTCTGAAACCGTAGAATGGTAAGGCACATTTTCAGCAAAATTTCGGCACTTAAATACCTGAAACCGGAAGACTTCCTGAGGATCGAACCTTACCACAGGGGGGCAATAGCCAAAGCATACATTCATGTTAGAAATACGCACTTCCATCCTCAGTGAACAAAGCCTGGGATGAGCTGACCTCACAGGGTTTTCACCTTTCAATGCTAACAACATCCTCAACAAGCTCTGTAGCCCCAAACCACAAGTTAAAACAATCATCAAATAGAACTTAACACAAGTCCACAGTAAGAGACCCCACCAAGGCGGGTCGAGTGACGAGTGATAAAACGCATACAACGACTTCCCGATTACCCAGTCACAGCTGAACTACCAATGGGACAGAGTCGGGCCCAAAAAAGGACCAACCACTCAGTTTCGAGCTCGGGTCTGACGAACGCAACCAACAAACCAACCAAACTAAGACATCCAGATCCCAAAGCAAACCAAGCATCCCGCCGCTCACAGTACCCAATAAGAAGTCAGACGGACCTGGAACCAAACCTATCAACGTGGAAGGAAGCAAATCGCTAACAGCGCCCCTGGAACAACTGTGGGCATGTCTCCCTAAACAGTTGACAATCAGAAGCCACAAATAGCAGTTTGCTACCGACGGACTTGCGACACAACCGTCGGGAAAGCTGAGAAAATCTGTCCTACTGTCAACGGTTTTAACTATGGGATCTTGGAACACACGTGGGTTCCAGCACCTGATGCAAAGAGGCGACGTCAATCTGAGTGATTACGATATCTTGGCTCTACAAGAGACCTGGCTCTCAGAAACGCCATATCTAGATGGGTTTTACCATAGTGGACTCGCCGGCAAAGAAAAATGTCTTGGGCCGCCCGTCAGCAGGAATTCTCCTTGCTATTCAATCGGACAGAGGAATCACACTTGAACAGACCGTGTCAGTCTCCAGAACCCATCTTGCAGTTCTTACCAGCTGGTTACTGCCGGATCCCGTGAAAAAAGGAACCACTATGAAACTCCAGATTGCAATAATAGCTGTCTACTGGAACCCACAAATTATAGAGGACGACGCTTTTCTGAACTGCATTGAAGTGACTATCGACCGGCTATACACAGAAAAAGAAGTGTCCGCTCTGATAATCTGCGGAGACTTAAACGCGAGATGCCCCTCAACCGCGAGCGCCATCAACTATGGCACTACTTCAGCAGAAAACCAAGGAAAACGTTGGGCGAAGTTGAAGTCAAGGGGTTGCGCAAACCTGGCCCTCACATTTCACAATCCAAATCGACGCCCAACGTGGGAAAACCACATGTCAAATTCTACCATTGACTATATCTTCGCAAGTAACTACATGCTCAATTTGGCCACCTCGTTTGAAGTCATAAAAACGGCTGCAAGTGATTATAACCTGCTTAAAGCCACCTGGACCGTGTCCCCTCCGGAAGCCGTGTGGACGGAAACCCAAATAGAGAGCAACCAACAGAGATCCCGATTAAAACTCACGGAGCTCAGAATAAAAGAACTACCAGTCGGATACAACAACAGTCTGGATAACAAAGCCACATAAGGGCTTTCCAAACCGGACTATCGACCCTTGCTGAGCCCCTATAAATTGAGGACAATGAAAAAACCTCCTTCAAGTGACCAGTTTGCACACCAATATGACAAGCAACTAGTGGTGAAAAGAGCAGCAATAAGACGTCTAAAGAGAAAGGTAAGAATCGTGAACACCGAAGCCGCCCGTCTGGAATGGCAAAAGGAGTCAGCCCTGTATAAAGCCTGGCTAAGAAGTCAACGGCTGTTCCTCTACCAAAAAGACTCTGAAGCAATGCTCGCAAAAATGGGAGGAAAGAACACAAGAGCCTTCTGGTCACTGATCAAATCTTCAGGTGCCCACGTCGAGCCGTCCCTGACTAACAGAGTGAGCGAAACTTGTTGGACGGCCCATTTCAACAAGGTTTTTGGAGGCCCCATTGAAATCACTGAAAGCGGGAACTCCGACAAAAGCGAGGAATGGGCAGACGTTGCAGACAAAGAGTCCATCTCAACAGTCATAAGTAAGTTAAAAAACTGAAGGGCCCCGGGCCCGGATGGAGTGACAAACGTAGACCTGAAACATTTCCCAGAAGAATGGTCCATCTTTCTCTCTAAAGTCTTCGAAACCTGTGTGAAGAGCCGCCTACTGCCGAGGTCTTGGACAACAACAGCAGTGGTTGCCCCGATTTTTAAGAAAGGCGACAGAACAAATCCCCTAAACTACCGCCCAATTGCACTTTTAGATGCAATAGGGAAAGTGTTCGCCTCTCTCCTGCTACGTAAATTCCAACTTTGGTTCAAGACGTTGAGCCTCAATGATCCGTTTCAGGCGGGCTTCCGGAAAAATTCGGGTACCATCGTTAACATCATGCTGATCAGTACCCTCAAAAGCAAATCACAAATCACAGCTGTTCCTCGCATTTGTAGACCTTTCACAGGCTTTTGATATGATGGATCGGCCTCTATTGTGGACAAAACTGGCAGCCGCTAAATGTCCGAAGGCAATACTGAACCCAATAAAGGCCCTTCATACGAGAACATCAATGCGAGTAAAGTTGAATACAAAAGGCCTATTGTCAGAAGAAATTCCTACGTCCAGGGGTGCCAAACAGGGCTGCCCTCTCGCCCCGGCCCTATTTACAGCCTTCCTAGGAGACTTTAACGTCACGGCAGCAATGGCGAAAAGTTTCCCTCCGAAAATAGGAGAAGTGGCAACCGGAAGACTACTCTACGCGGACAACATCACCTTGGCCGATCAAACTCCTATCGGTCTACATAGACAATTAACTAACCTGGCAATCTACATTAAATCGAATAAACTACAACTCAACGTCAAGAAAACAAAGATAATGATCTTGGGGAAAAATCAAAAAAAGAAAACCAGCTCCAACTCGAAGTGCCCGCTCTGGCAACTAGACAGCAACCGCATTGAAGTTACGACGGAATTCAAATATCTGGGCGTTATGCTGGACAATTCACGTTCCGAAACCTGTATGCAGCGCTTTATATGGTGTTAGGCAGAAACCTGTGCAGTTCCCTTAGGGACCACTGCAAAAGATTTAAGACCACAGGTGTTGGCAGTAAACCCACTTGGTAGCAGTCTGCACCACCCAGATTTACCTGGTAGCTGTGGCTGAGCAGTCAGACTTCCCTCAAGAAGAGTTAGGCAGTATGCAAAGTATACTCAATAGGCACTCAGATACAATAATCCAAGCAAACACTGACCAGAGCTTTGGTATCAAAGTATATAATTATTTATTTAAAAACACACAGTTGAAACACTCCAGCACTCTTATTATAAAATATTCTAAACACAGTTACTATTATGATATATACACCCCTTTTTCCCTATTAGAAAATCACAGTAAAACACCACTTATTTTCATACAGAGGTGAGCGCTTAACTAGATTGCACTCTAATAAGTTTGTGAAAAAGGGAGGGAAAAAGACATAATATGAAGAGGTACACCACTCTGATCCAAGAACACTGTTAGCAAGGCAGAGAGCAAAAAGTCACTGGTGAGCCAAAGTCCAGAGGCTGGGCCCACACTTGGAGAGAGCAGAGCACAAATGCGCCCAAGATCACACAGTTACACTAGGCTTAGAAAGTCTTGCAGAGGGTTCAGAAAAGAGTTTAGAGAGGCTTAGAAAAGTTTAGCCAGGGTGTCCCAGGCTAACTCAGGTTTGAAAGCCGGGGGCTAAATCTACCCCGCACAGTCGGCTGCAAGGGAAGCCAGGCGGGACACGGTACCTTAAGTAGGAAGGATCCTCCAGCGGTGGCAGTTGTTCCTGGTAGTGGGTGCAAGTTGCGTCGTCGTCCAGGGGAAGAGCAGATCTCGACTTGGAGGAAAGTTGAAGGTCGTTGCACTACCAGGGCAGAAACCAGCCGCAGAGTTTTCCGGTTGAAGGAGGGTACCTTTGTCTCGCGGTCGTGGTAAAACGTGGTATCCCGGTTGCCGGGGTGCTTGGCACGGGCAAGGCGGCCACGAGATACGTCTGGAAAGCGAAAAGACAGTGAAACTGGATATCCCCACCAGTTAAAGGAAGAAGACTCTCCGGCGGGAGATCTCCTCTGTCGTTGGGAAAAAGTGGTGAGACGGTCCAGCAGGGCTCCACCGGTCGTGGTGTGGTGACAGGTCGGCTCAGCTTCTCCCTCGTCGGATTCTTAGGTCCTGTGGCGACTTCTGAAGTTCCAGTCCCCAAAACCCTGCTTTTATGCAGCAAACCCCCATTCACTCAGCCTAGCTGTCACTCAAACATGCTAAGTGGTGAGCCGGCCGGCTCACCACTTGGGCCAATCAGGATGGAGTGCGACTTGAGTTGCCTAGGCAACTCAGTCCAGGGTGCCTAAATACCCCTCCACCCCTCCTAAGTACCCCAGACATAGTGGCACCACTTTGGAGGGCTTCTGTGGAGAAGCCCGCAAAAAAGTGGAACAAAGGGCTCGACTTGGGTTGGAGTCACAGAAGAGAACACAAACGCCATTTTAGAATCAAGTTTTGGCAAAAAATACCAACCGGAGAATTAATATTAATTAAATAAACCGGCGGTATGTTCGAGGCTACCGTAAATAATTAAATAAAGATAGTAGCCTAAAACAATGGAAAATCCCATAGGAAAATATTCGCGGTTGAATATAAAAAGTAGTATCCACTGCCACCAGCCAAAACTCGATCAGGGGGGACGGAGACTTGCCCCCTCGACTAACAGACCCTGGGGCAATCGAATTGCCCCAGCCAGTACGTCCACAATATGATGGTTTGTACTGGTTCTGTTCAGAATTTAAGACTAGTAAAGACAATGGTGACTTTACATGCCCTGGGAGACAGTAGTCTGTCCCAGGGTATGGAGTCTATACTGGGGGGGTCACTAGGACACCCCTGTGTCACTGCACTGAGGGTGCTGTGCAACACACATCACAAAAACACATGAAGCCCTATGGAGTAAAAGACCCCATAGCCCATTAAACACATCTAGATTCAAAGAAACACACTCTAGATTCAAAGAAACACACTCAAATCATGCCCAAGAGTGAGGGTAAAAGAGTCTCACTCTTGGCAGGAGAAAAAAAATAAACCCCAAAAATCCAGCAAAGCTGCTGGGGGACTCACTAGGTTAGGAAATTCAGCCTAAACAGAGAATTCTCCCTAACACACGCCCCCCCAGACTAAGGGACAGGAGGATTTAATCCACTCCTGGATGAACCTCATGCCTCTAGTCGATGACATACATCCTAGAGAGTCCATCAGCATTTTGATGGTGACACCTTGACCTATGTTCTATGGCCCAATCAAAGGTTTTCCTTTGTAAGCTATATGACCTACAAACCCTTTGAGGAACATCAGTCTTTTTAAAGTTTTTTTTTTTAAAATATATTTTTATTTTATTTTTTAAGGTCAAACAAACACACTACAACTGTTTCAAAACATAGAAAGAATCATATTTCAACACATTTTCAAACTCCCCAACTCCCCCCTCCCCCTTTAAACTAGAGCCAGTACTCACATATCATTTACGGGAACATCACTGGGTGGCACACTACCTAGACTGCCATCAACCGGGTCCTCTGTTTCGTTGTCACCCTGGTGAGGGTTTGCCAACGAGGCCACCAATTGCCGCCAGGCCAGCAAGGGCCCTACTTCTTCTTCGCCCCCCCTGGTGACTGCTTCAAACCAGACTACAGATTCAGCTTCCACCCATCTCAAGAGGTCTGTCCACCACAACTCCACCCTAGGTCTATGGGCCGCCTTCCAGCCCATGGCGATCCTACGTTTGGCCAAGACATAGGCCAGGTCCTTCATCTTGCTTATGTGTTTCAAATGCCGGGGTCTAGGGAATAGTCCAAGCAAGCATGACCAGGCCGATTCCACATCCAGCACCACCCCCCCCCCCCGCCAGCTCGTTTCGTCTTGACCTCGTTCCAAAATCTATGCACCTCCGGGCAAGCCCAAAACATGTGTAGCAGTCCCGCGTTCACCTCTCCACACCTGGGGCATTGCTATATAGCTGATCCCCCAAACTTTGCAATCTTCCCGGGGGTTAAATAAGCCCTGTGGGTAACATACAATTGAAGCTGTTGGAATCTCGCGTTACGGGACACCTTTTTATGGTACCTCTGGGCCCGTTCCCACTGCCCATCTGTCATGGTTCCTCCCACCTCCTCCTCCCAATCTTGTCTCAATTGGAGCAACTCCTTCCCTGCCCTTGTCCGCAGGAGCTCATATATCCTCGATATTTCGTGCCCCCCTCCGATACATCATACATGGTTTCCAGGGAGGCATCTGGATCCTCCGCGAGCACTGTCTCCGGCCATCTTTCTCTAGTCTTTTTCACCAACCTAGTGTAGGTTATATATTGGCCGCCATGTACTCCCGTCTCTTCCTGCAGCCGCTGAAAGGTCACCGCCTCCCCTTTCTGCCATATGTCCCCGAGGATGGCTAGGCCTACCTGTTCCCAGTATCTGCGGACCGATTCAAGTAGTTGGGAGTCGCTCCCACACAGAGCCGCCAAAGGGGCCTGCTGGGAGTATGGTTCCGAGTCCCCCCCAATCTTCCATGTCCTGTGCCAGATCTCCCAGCCCAACCTCAGTAACCGCTCCTTGCCCACCAGTTTATCTCTGCTCAACCACACCACTTCCATCAGAAAGTATGGGGCTGTATCTTCGCGCAGGAGCCTGGCTTCTGCCAAATCTTCAGTCGAGAACCATCTGGCCACGTGCTGTAGCTGCCCCGCCAGGTAATAGAGTTCAAAGTTAGGCAGGCCTATCCCCCCCCCCCCTGTCGCACGGGTTCTGGAGCTTCCACAGAGCCACCCTATTCCTAGAGCTGCCCCACACAAAACCCCTACACACGCTGTGAAGTTTTGCGAAGAGGCTTCTGGGTATCAGAAACGGGACGTTTGTAAAAAAGTGCAAGAGTCTAGGCAGGACCACCATCTTGAGCAAGGCCGCCCTCCCCATCATGGTCAGGGGCAGTCTGGACCAAAATACCATACTGTTCTTAATCCCCTCTATCGCCTTTTCCGTTTTGTGCTTGTGTTCTGTCTCGATCTTGTGGTAAATGTTTATTTCCAGATACCTAAATGTTACAGGCTGCCATGGTATTGGCAGAACAGGCAGCCTCTGCACCGGGACATTCCTATCCAAAAGGAACAGGCTGGACCTTCCAGGGTTCACCGATATACCGGAGAGGATGGCGTACCATTCTATCACCTCTAGGACGTACTGTAGGTTTTCTTCTGGGTAGCGTAAATAAAGGAGCATATCATCCGCATATAATGATATGAAATGCTCTCCACTGGCCGTGTTTATGCCCACCTCCCCATATTGTTGACACAGGCATATTGCCAGCGGCTCCAATGCCAGTATATATAGCATAGGTGACCAGGGACATCCCTGTCTGGTCCCCCTGCCCAGTTGCCAAGAATCTGAGACCATGGACCCTGTCTTGACCCTCGCCATAGGGGGGCTGTAAAACAACTGTACCCATCTGAGGTATCCGGGTCCCACTCCATACCCCTTCAGGACCACTTTCAGCCAGGGCCATTGTACCGAGTCGAAGGCCTTGACCGCGTCTAACGACACTATAGCCAGCTCGCCCGTGTCCTCTTCAGTTTGGTCTATGACATGGTGTAGCCTCCTGTGGTTATCGGTGATGTTCCTGCCTGGAACATATCCCGTCTGATCTGAGTGTATCAGTTTCTTAATCACCCTCTTCAGTCTATTAGCCAGCACCGCCGTGAGTATTTTGCTGTCCTGGTTGAGCATGGACAACGGTCTGTAAGACCCGCGCTCCACGGCTGGCTTGCCTGGTTTCAAGAGTGGGATGATTACAGCCAAACGGAGGGACAACGAGAGTTCTCCCTTCTCATAGGCCTCGTTGAAAGTGGCAAGCAGTGGCTGGAGCAACTCTTGCTGGTATGTTTTGTAGAACTCGCTGGGCAGCCCATCCGAACCCGGCGCCTTGCACGTGGGTAAGTTCCGAATCACTACCTCCAGCTCATCCGAGGTGACGGGTGCGTCCAACTCAGAGCGTTCTAGATAATCTAAGGTTGGCAGCTCAATGTCCCCCAATGTGTCTAGTATGTCTTGGCCCATGTCCTCCTCCGTGTCCTCATACAAGGGTCTGTAAAACTTAAGGAATTCCTCATTTACCTCTTTCTGGGTGTTGCATATGCTACCTCCTTCGCCCTGAACCTCACTAATCACCGAGCGGGGGGTCTCACTCTTGTACAGCCAAGCCAGCAATCTGCCCGGCTTATCGCCCCCTGCGTGTATCCGCTCCGTATATTTCCTGTAGCTGAGTCTGCACAGTCTATCCCAGAGTGCACTGCAGGACAACTGTAGCTCCTCTACCTTGGTTCTGTTATCATGAGCGGTGCTCAGGCAACGCGTGAGCTCCTCTAGCTCCCTTTCCGCCTCCCGGAGCTCCCTTTCGACCCCCCCCGTAGCCCTTTAACTTGGGACATAGCTACCCCACATACCACCACCTTAAACGCTTCCCACAGTGTGCCCACAGAGCTTACGCTTCCTGTGTTTGTATCAAAATATTCTTCAGTGGCGTCCCTCAGGCCCTCCCGAAACCCCTCATCCTGCAGAGCCTCGGTCCTAAGTCTCCATGTAGGGATCTGCGGGCGTGGGGGCTGGTGTCTCCAGTCTACCACCAAGGGCGAGTGGTCCGACAGCACTCGGGCCTTGTATTCTGCTCCTTCTATTTCTCTCACTATCCCAGCTGTTACAAACATGTAGTCTAACCTTGTGTACAAATCATGTGGCGCTGTGTAGTGTGAGTACTGTCTATCCGTGGGATGCAGCCTCCTTCACGCATCCTCTAGGCCTAGGTCTTTCAGTAGGGTACTCAGCGCTTTAGCCGCCGGTGCCATTTTTCCTGCCCTATCCTTGGAGGTCTGGGGTCTACGGTACAGTTAAAGTCCCCGCCCACACTACCGTACCCGCCGCCAGGGGGCCAAGTTTACCGTAGAGGGTCCTAAAGTAAGCCGCTGTATTGTTATTGGGGGCGTACAAATTTATGATGTGTATTTCTCTGTTTTCCAAGAGACCCGTCACCACCACCATTCTACCCTCCGGGTCCACCGTAGAATCAAGCACTCGAAACGGCACGTGGGGCGCCACCCAAGTGACGACCCCTCTGGCATACGCTGAGTACGCCGCCCCCACAACGGTGCCCTTCCATTTCCTCCCGACCACCTCCAGCCTTTCCCTAGTGAGGTGGGTCTCTTGCAGCAGGGCTACGTCTACACGCATCCTCTTTAAATACATCATCACTTTGTTGTGTTTAAGGTAGCTGTTGAGGCCCCGTACATTCCAGGTCACAATTCTGAGATTACCCGATGCCATCTAGTCGGTCTATCTCCGTCCCATCCCTCCCCATAATGTTCCCCATGTAGGGTCGTTTCCTGGCTCCTTCCCTTCAGTTAACGAACCGTGCCCCCCTCCCCCTTCCCCAACCTCACACCACTGCACACAACTCCCCCCCCCCCTCCCCACCAACCCCCAACAATAGCCCAGCTCCATCGTTGGATCTCAGGCCTACCCACGTCTGGACCCGTCTCGTGACCAAGAACAAGGACCCCGCAGGGTGTCACCAATCTAACAGTGACCTAACTAAGTGTACTACTATCGGGTGCAGAGGTTGCTCCCCAGGAGCTCCCAGTCATCTATTTAGGAGAAGTGAATTCAACGGGACCCGCCGGCAGATGCTGTGACTTCCCCCACACAAGCACAATATCAAGCTATATTCTAGTCCCAATGTCATAGCTATGGCCTCACGGGTGCCTCTGCAGCGCGCTACTTAACTCCATCCGCTTCTGTCTGGGCATCCGATTTGTGTGGTCGACCTTGCATATCCAGCCATTCCATCGCGTCGCTCGGCGTCTCAAAGAAGAGGGATCTGTTCTTATGGATCACCTTTAACCTAGCGGGGTAAAGCAACATGTAGCGGTGGCCTGCCTCTCTGAGCCTCCTCTTCACCGTTCCAAAGTTCAAGCACCGTGTAATACGGATACGCTGTTATATTCGCTGACCCCCTTTCTATCGTGCCCCCTTTCCGGAAAAATTTGAGAATCTTCTTGCGGTCACGATAGTTCAAGATCTTTGCAATCAACGGCCGCGGGGGGGGGGCTCCTAGGGCCGGTCTCCTGGTCAGGAGGGCCCTGTGCGCCCTTTCGACCGCGAACCTCTGGGTCAGCTCTCCGCCTGTAATCTCCTGCAAAAGCATGGTTTCAACGAAGTCTGTGGGGTTCGATCCTTCCATTCCCTCCGGTACCTCCACTATGCGAATGTTATTGTGCCTGGCGCGCCCCTCCGCCTGCTCTGCTCTGTCCTCCAAATTGCCCACTCGCTGCACGAGGGCATGAAGTGCATTGGCGTGTGTATTGCATGCCTCCACGGTCGGGGCCAACTCCTGCTCAAGTTCCCCAGTGCGCTCCTCGATCGTTCGCACATCCTGGTGCAACAGGTTCACTTCTTCTCGGACCGCTCCTATCTTGAGGTTTAGGCCCTCTTGCAACTCTTTCATGGCCAGGCCCAGCTTCGTCTCCCAGGCCACCTTCAGGTCAGCAATTGCTGCCAGCACCTCCTGGATGGTACCCGGTGGGTCCGTTGCCGCTGCAGGGGTTTCTTTGCTCTTGCCCCCTTCCGCGCCCGAGGGCGCCCTAGCATAGGTCTCCATCGTAGGCTGCTTGATCCGGTTGACGACCATCTGCCATCCTTCAGGACCGAAGTCGGTCTTGACGAGACTTTAAAACGAGCTTGCGAACAACCTTTAACCATAAAAGACTCACCAGTTACCACTCCCTATTTCAAATAAAAACAAGGGCTTTATTACAGAGTGACCCGAGGAACAGACAACCAAGAGAAGGAGCAACTGTTGGTTCCTCAGTCATATCGGAAAACCTTGATCCAACTGGCACACGATCATACTACAGGGGGTCACTTAGCTGAAAATATGACAGGAAAGAGGGTGTTACAGAATTTCTACTGGCCTGGGATTTATGCTGAAATAGCTAAATATTGCCAAGAATGTGTCATATGTCAGAAAACGAGCAATCATATCCCGGCTCGGGTAACCCTGCAAAGAATGCCTTTGATCAAGGAGCCCTTTCAAAGGATAAGTATAGACATAGTCGGTCCGTTAGAACCCTCCAGTAGAGGATTTCGGTTCCTCTTGGTCATAGTGGACTACGCCACCAGATATCCCAAGGCTTTTCCTCTAAGAGGTATCTCTGCCAGACAAGTGTGTGATGTACTATTACCATTCTTTGCTAGAGTGGGAATACCTCTTGAGATAGTGACAGACCAAGGGAGTAATTTCATGTCGATAGTAATGAAAGAGGTGTGCAAAACCCAGGGTATACACCACTTGAGAACCTCGGTGTATCACCCCCAGACGGATGGGTTAGTGGAGAGGTACAACAAGACTATCAAACAGATGATAAAAAGAGCCACCAGCCCTACCGGTTTGGGATGGGATCGGGTATTGCCATGGGTTTTAATGATACTCAGAGATACCCCTCAGTCCTCTACAGGTTACTCCCTTTTCAAGCTGTTATTCGGAAGACAACCTAAATCGGTGTTACAGATCCTAAAAGATAAGTGGGAGCAACAAGAAGAAACATCCCTCACCGAATATGTTCAGGACCTAAGAGAACAGCTGGGAAAACTGAGGGAATATGCTCATGAAAACTTGCGTAGAGCACAAGAAAAACAAGAGAAGTACTATGATCAGGGAAGCAGACCTAGATCCCTGAAGATAGGGGACAAGGTCCTGGTGCTACTACCGACCCACACGAACAAAATGCTAGCTCAATGGCACGGGCCGTATCAGATAACAAAAATCTTAGGACCCGTGAATTATGAGGTGGAACAACCAGAACGTAAAAACAAGTATCAGAATTATCACATCAATTTACTCAAGTTGTGGAAGGAAGGAACCCAAAGTGTGCTGTGTTCAACCTTATCAGACACGTCTGTCCCGGAACAATTAATTCCAAAACATACTTGTGGTATACGAGAAGTGCAGTTGGGGGATCAACTGAGTCCCAAAAAGCGGAGCTGTTCTCTACTCTAAACCCGATATCCGAGACCTTTTCTAGCATACGAGGGCGTACCCATTTGGCTATGCATTCAATACCTACAGAGGAGGGAAAAACAGTACGCCTCAGACCATACCGGATTCCGGAAGCAAAAAGGGGAGAGATTGCCAAGGAGATAGAGAACATGTTAGAATTAGGAACCATTGTGCCTTCAAAAAGCGTCTGGTGTTCCCCTATAGTATTAGTTCCTAAACCGGATGGCACCACCCGGTTCTGCATGGACTTTAGGCAACTAAATGCTATTTCCCGGTATGAGGCGTATCCGGCGTATCCGATGCCCCGAATTGATGAGCTCATAGAAAAACTAGGTTCAGCCACATACCTAAGCACACTGGATTTAACAAAAGATTATTGGCAGATTCCACTCAACCCAGTCGACCAAGAGAAAACCGCATTTGCCACACCACAGGGTCTGTTCCAATTTACGGTTTTGCCTTTTGGGCTACATGGGGCCCCAGCAACCTTCCAAACCCTAATGGACAAAATACTGAGGCCTCATGATCAGTATGCAGCTGCATACTTAGACGATATTGTAATATTCAGCAAAACATGGAAAGAACATTTGGCACATTTAACCCAAGTAATAATGGCATTGAAAGAAGCCGGGTTACACATTAACCCGAAAAAATCAAAATTGGCAGCCAATACCACAAAATATCTGGGATATGAAGTAGGGGGCGGAATGGTAACCCCACTGTTAGATAAAATCCAATCCTTGCAAAAGCTAAAAATGCCTGAAACCCGAAAAGAAATTAGAGCCTTCCTAGGATTTGTAGGGTACTACCGGAGATTCCTGCCTCATTTTTCTACAATAGCAGCCCCACTTACAGACTTATTAAAAACAAATAGACCCCTACATATATCTCATGAAGCAAAACAGGCATTCCAGACATTAATACAAATGGTTTCCTCCAAACCAGTTATCCATTGTCTGGATTTTGGCCAAGAGTTTTACTTACAAACTGATGCCTCAGGATGTGGTCTAGGAGCGGTACTCTCATAGGGTACCGAACAAAACCTGTGTCCCATTGCATTCATCAGTAGGAAGCTCCTTCCACACGAGCTTCCGTATTCAACCCTTGAAAAAGAATGCCTGGCCATCAAATGGGCAGTAGAGTCCCTCAGATACTACCTGTTGGGGAGGAGGTTTACCATCTTCACAGATCACGCACCACTGAAATGGTTGGCAACACAAAAAGACTCCAATCATAGAGTACTATGGTGGTTCTGGACTCTACAACCATATCACTTCATAACAGTTCACAAACCTGGAAGGTATCAATGTGTGGCGAACTATTTATCCAGAGCAATGGACATGCCCGAACGGCATGGGTCTTCGGGGGGAGTATGTGATAGAGAACTTGTAGCAGCGGACAGGTTATCGAGAAATGATAAAGAACAAAACGGTACAAAGGGGCAGACCTCACACATCACAGCAGGCGAAATGATTGCTACAGTAACGACACGGACTACAACTCCCAGAAGGCCTCAACAGATGCATTTTTTAAATAAAAGCCAACAACGGGGAAAAGAAAACAGGGAAAGAAGGAGGGAATCCACATTTCCTTATATGAATAGACTCTCCCAGTTAAGGTTGAAAAATAACGCTGATTCAGAGTATGTGAAGCAGGAAGGAGGGCAATTAGCATTGGCTGTACTGCGCTCAGAGGCAGCACCTGTGATTAATTGCTGGGGAGGAGGAGGAGTGGCCCAAGGGTTTAAAGCTGCACTAAACACCTCAATGTGTGTCTCATTTTGCAGGAGTGGAAGCGACGGCCGGTGTGGATTCCGAGTGGGAAGAGACCAGCTCACAACACCGGTGGGCTTATTAGAGGAAGAAGGGCACTCCGCAGGACGAGCCCTTATCGAGACGGCAGGCAACACTATGCACAGAGCAGAGCACAGTCAAAACGAGAGGGACTGCTCACAAGGTGATAAAAATACTGGAGTTTAGAGTTTTTCCTTTCACTTCAAGGACAGCAAGAAGACTGGAGGAACTTTATATGACGGAACTCTCTCTAACGGGGTGCTCAGTCGAGTGTGTGTAGGAAACCGCTCAGCACGGCCCGAACAAAGTTTTCTTAGAGGTAAACCTGAACCTATGATTACGGTCTCGTTTTTAAAAGGATTCTGAGAAGCTTGGTTGGCACTGTTAATTTCGAATTGAGATTTTTGCATAACCTCCCTTTTTGCAACTTGAAGTACTGTTAAGAAATAAATATCATTTGTCAAAATACTCTGGTGTCTCCGGCTCACTACTTAACAGTGACCCCTGAATCCTTGTTCATTTCTAGCTCATGTTGGAGCTCCATTTCCCTTAGCCTTAGTTCTTGATTAATTTCCTGATGTCTCTGTTCAGCCAGAGTATTCAGTCTCTTGAACTCTAGTTCAAGTTTCATTTTCTCTAATTCGAGATATTGAGGACTTAGTGTGGGACTTGGTAAAGGCCCAGTAGGTACAGCAGGTAGAGCAGACAGAGGCCTAGGGGGGACAGTCACAGCAGCCTCACCCTCCTCTTCTGACTCTTCCTCAAGATTATCAACATTTGGATCAATATCAATTTCTATACTGTTATCTACATTTTCTGGCATGGTAGGTTCCTCAAACCCATCATCCAGACTTTGGTTAGCTAACAACCTTTCTATTAACTCCATTTTCTTGCCTTTAGTCAGGAGGTTCTTATGCTTACACAATACTCTTAAACAATCAGCAGTTTTTGTAGGAAGGGACTCTTGACTATAAGTTTCCATAGTTGATATGTTAGAAAGATTACTTTTTCAGTGCTAAGCTTTGTGGTTAGTTGTACTAAGGTATCCTCAAGCACTCTAAAGTGTATACTCAATACAAATCCCACCGCTGTACACCAGTGTTAGGCAGAAACCTGTGCAGTTCCCTTAGGGACCACTGCAAAAGATTTAAGACTACAGGTGTTGGCAGTAAACCCACTTGGTAGCAGTCTGCACCACCCAGATTTACCTGGTAGCTGTGGCTGAGCAGTCAGACTTCCCTCAAGAAGTGTTAGGCAGTATGCAAAGTATACTCAATAGACACTCAGATACAATAATCCAAGCAAACACTGACCAGAGCTTTGGTATAAAAATATATAATTATTTATTTAAAAACACACAGTTGAAACACTCCAGCACTCTTAATGTAAAATATTCCAAACACAGTTACTATTATGATATATACACCCCTTTTTCCCTATTAGATAATCACAGTAAAACACCACTTATTTTCATACAGAGGTGAGCGCTTAACTAGATTGCACTCTAATTGTGAAAAAGGGAGGGAAAAAGACAAAATATGAAGAGGTACACCACTCTATGATTCAAGAACACTGTTAGCAAGGCAGAGAGCAAAAAGTCACTGGTGAGCAAAAGTCCAAAGGCTGGGCCCACTCTTAGAGAGAGCAGAGCACAAATGCGCCCAAGATCACACAGTTACACTAAGCTTAGCAAGTCTTGCAGAGGGTTCAGAAAAGAGTTTAGAGAGGCTTAGAAAAGTTTAGCCAGGGTGTCCCAGGCTAATCCAGGTTCGAAAGCCGGGAGCTAAATCTACTCCGCACAGTCGGCTGCAAGGGAAGTCAGGCGGGACACGGTACCTTAAGTGGGAAGGATCCTCCAGCGGTGGCAGCTGTTCCTGGTAGTAGGTGCAAGTTGCGTCGTCGTCCAGGGGAAGAGAAGATCTCGACCTGGAGGAAAGATGAAGGTCGTTGCACTACCAGGGCAGAAACCAGCCGCAGAGTTTTCCGGTTAAAGGTGGTACCTTTGTCTCGCGGTCGTGGTAAAACATGGTATCCCGGTTGCCGGGGTGCTTGGCACAGGCAAGGCGGCCACGAGATACGTCGGGGAAAGCGAAAAAACAGTGAAACTGGTTATCCCCACCAGTTAAAGGAAGAAGACTCTCCAGCGGGAGATCTCCTCTGTCGTTGGGAAAAAGTGGTGAGACGGTCCAGCAGGGCTCCACCGGTCGGGGTGTCGTGGCAGGTCAGCTCAGCTTCTCCCTCGTCGGATTTTTAGGTCCTGTGGCGACTTCTGAAGTTCCAGTCCCCAAAGCCCTGCTTTTATGCAGCAAACCCCCATTCACTCAGCCTAGCTGTCACTCAAACATGCTATGTGGTGAGCCGGCCGGCTTACCACTTGGGCCAATCAGGATGGAGTGCGACTTGAGTTGCCTAGGCAACCCAGTCCAGGGTGCCTAAATTCCCCTCCACCCCTCCTAAGTACCCCAGACATAGTGGCACCACTTTGGAGGGCTTCTGTGGAGAAGCCCGCCAAAAAGTGGAACAAAGGGCTCGACTTGGGTTGGAGTCACAGAAGAGAACACAAACGCCATTTTAGAATCAAGTTTTGGCAAAAAATACCAACCAGAGAATTAATATTAATTAAATAAACCGGCGGTATGTTCGAGGCTACCGTAAATAATTAAATAAAGACAGTAGCCTAAAACAATGGGAAATCCCATAGGAAAATATTCGCAGTTGAATATAAAAAGTAGTATCCACTGCCACCAGACAAAACTCTATCAGGGGGGACGGAGACGTGCCCCCTCGACTAACAGACCCTGGGGCAATCGAATTGCCCCAGCCAGTACGTCCACAATATGATGGTTTGTACTGGTTCTGTTCAGAATTTAAGACTAGTAAAGTCAATGGTGACTTTACATGCCCTGGGAGACAGTAGTCAGTCCCAGGGTATGGAGTCTATACTGGGGGGTCACTATGACACCCCTGTGTCACTGCACTGAGGGTGCTGTGCAACACACATCACAAAAACACATGAAGCCCTATGGAGTAAAAGACCCCATAGCCCATTAAACACATCTAGATTCAAAGAAACACACTCGAATCATGCCCAAGAGTGAGGGTAAAAGAGTCTCACTCTTGGCAGGAGAAAAAAAAATAAACCCCAAAAATCCAGCAAAGCTGCTGGGGGACGCACTAGGTTAGGAAATTCAGCCTAAACAGAGAATTCTCCCTAACATATGGTCGAAAGTAAGATCTTCTGCAACCCAAGCCCAAATGCTAGATAACAAATCTGGCAGGTTCTCCAAGATTCCTATACTAACCTTCTACAAGTCCAAAGTGGTTCCGAGCTTGCTGTATGGGGCTGAAGTCATGCCAGCACTATCAGAGGCGATCTGGGCTAAGATTGAAGGCTTCTTTTGGAGATCAGTCCTGTCCTTACCTAACTCCACATCTATATCAGCCATCAGGAGGGAGCTGGGTCTGGTTTCCTTAGAGAAACATCTTGCTTCCGGAAGCTTCACCTCTATAAATCTTGCTCCAAGAAGAACTCAAGTCAGGAAGATCAAAAATGCTAACAGCCTGGGCCTCAAAGAGGAAATCAATGCTGGAATCTGTTGCATGCTCAGAGACCGACCTAGTGCAGAACCCACTGAGAATTAAAAAAAAAACTTGAGGAACTAGACTGGATCATGACGCAAGAATCAGCGGCAAAAAACAAGCCCCTAAAGCATCTACCACCCTTTGCTAGGAAAATCAACGATCTAGCGGAAATTTACAAAAAATTCCCAATGCGAAAAAATTCGAAATCTTTTTATCAGAGGGAGACTAAATCTACTGCCAACTAATGAAATCCTCTTTATTAGGGGATTGGCAACCACGAGTGTCTGCAGACTGTGCAAAGAGGAGGCCGAAACTGAATCAATTCGCCATCTAGTAACTTAATGCACGGCACTCCAATCAACACGAGAAAGCTATCTAAAGCCGGTCCTGGAGCCCTACGGGGCGCCTGAAGAATCGAGCTGGTGGGCCCGCATGATTAGGGGCCAAAAAACTGCCTGGACCATTGCGACCACCAAAATCCTACAGTCAGCGCTGGAAAAACTTGACAGAGTCCAAGCCCGGGACGGAAAGATGAAAAGACGTCTAAGAACTGCAGACGGGAGTAAACGGCAAAAAACAAAAAACAGCATAAACCCGTGAACCAGGAAAAGAAAGGAAATATAAAGGAAAGTAAAGAAAGCCCTCAAGAAGCAGCATCAGTTTTGTAAAAACAATTAATTTTGTTAACACAAATAAAAAAAAAAATTTAAAAATAAAACTGTTGTGAAGTTAGAGTGCAGCGTGTGGAGAGTCTGCACTCAATGCTAGGGAGCGTTGATTAGAAGCAGCAGGAGATGACTGGGAAGTTGTTCTCGTTTGCTGGGCCTCCAAGACTGGCTGCTGGGATAAAGAGTACAGGTTAACCAGAGAACCCGGGAATTGGTGTCTTTAGGGATTGGGCTGGTGCTATTAATTATAGTCATGTGCAGGCTCCCAACACGCATGCGTGGTGTGTTCATTTCAACCTGCCGCGGAACGAAGAGGCAGTCACTCCATCCCTTCGTAAGCTTGTGATCAGCCAGATACGGCAAGTGCTTTTACCAGTCACCGCAGATGGCTTTGATCTTCCTGGCAAAGTCTTTTTGTTTATTTACCTGCAACATGAACAGCTTTGGATTCCCCTGAGCGTTACAGGGCACTCTTCAGGATACAGTCTTGAAGCCTTTCCAGTTGTTGGCTCTATTACTTCGCATTGGTTTTCATAGTAGCTGGGTACTTACCAGAATGGTAACATCTACCTCCTGAGGAAGACGTTGTGTAAACCAACACTACACGTCGAAACCGGTCGAGATAAACCCTTCAGGGATGTGATCTTTGTATTTCCTTTTCCTGATCCACCCTTACAATAGATTGTCTGAGAACAGTTTCTATTGCTTGTGAACACAATAATAATGTTTGTCATTGTGGCAAACAACTATGAATTCCTTCTCCCCATATGCTTTTAGTATGGTCATTTTGTTTTTTAATATTTTGGATGTATGTCACAATATGATGAGTTGTGTTTGAATGTTGCACCATGAATGGCAAGTATGTGTGATGATATTTTAGCCAATTTCAGGCATATTGCTGCTACTGTTTTGCTATGTTGAAGTGATTAGTGATTTATTCACCAGTTTCCAATTTTTGTATCACCTTAAATAAATTTTGATACATTATTAGAAATATATTCTTCTCTGGACCATTTTTTTCTGTTTCTTGATGTTATAATACTCTGGTCCAGAGGTTAGAGTCTTCCTGCTTCTTTCAGTTTTTGCGCTATTAGTTATAGTACCTGTGGTTCAAATATGGTGGTTTTAAATGGAACGAAGATGGTAGAAGCCGCGTGTGCTTCTAGGTACGTGAGAAGTAGGTGGAGCTTGGCGGAATGTAGTGCAGGTTTGTACTAAACATAAAAGAAAACTGTAACGAGAAAGAAAGGATGTGGAACAGAAGAGACCAAGCTTGAAATTCGAACCTACCGGGTGACAAGCATTTCTGAGGATTTCTTCGGTTCGCAAAGGATTGCATGGAACTGTGAGGGAGGCTGGGAAATGTAGTCCGAGATTTAGCTGAGAGCGTGTTCCTATTACTATGAACAAAGAATGGAATTCAGTGTCAACCGTAACAAGCTAATGGTCTGAGTAGGGGGAGATCCTCTACTACTTAAGCCAAGTAAAGGCGTGTGTGGGCTTTGCTCGGAATGTGAACCGATCGATCCCAATGGATAGGTTCGAAGGATGAGGGACCACTGCTGGCAAAGGACAGAAAAGTAGTTAGATTGGAGAGAGACAGAAAGAAAAGGGAAACAATCTTTACGGAACCAGGGATGTAGTAACTCACGAAGCATAGCCGGAGAAAATCGTAGCAACGTACTGTAGTGCAGGTTGCGAGTCCGGAAATAATGTTTCCTGTTGACAGGTAGGAGCCTGATTCCTTCTAGTCTGCTGAAGAGCTGAACCAGCAAACAGTTTTAACGATGCCATCTTGGGAGGGTGCCTCTTATGTAATGCATACCACGGCAACAGCGCCATAGCGACCAGCTCTGTCTACCACCCATAACAATCGGAGTGTCGTCAGAGAAGAGTTAATGGGAGAAACTGTAAGAGTAGATCAGGTTGCCAAGTGCTGAAGTATAGAGAGTGAAGAGAAGTGGACCAAGGACGGACGCTTGAGGTACTTCACCAGTGGGGAGGTAAGGCTGTTGCAGGACACCTGAAAGTATCTGAGGGCAAGGTATGAGGCAAAACAAACAAGGGCCTTCTCTCTGATACCAAGGAAGATTATGTAGAGGGAAGGTCAGAATGGTCCACAATATCAAAGGCATCTGACAGGTTGAGAAGAATAAGAATAGATGAACGGTTTGCATGCCGAGCAGAAGAGATGAAGTTACTGACATTGAGTGCAGCTGTCTTCGGAGAATGCAGATGTCGTAAACCAGATTGAAGATAGTCCCAGAGGTTGTGAGTATCAAGGAAGTCAGGGAGTTGATTGATTACTACTTAATGCAGGATTTTGGAATAGTGTGGTAGAAGAGAGACGGGGCGAAAGTTGGCAGGATAGTTCGGATCTAGATCAGGTTTAAGGAGCGGGATGACGGAAGCAGTCTTACAGGAGGAGGGAAAAAGAGCATTGGGAGGAGTTGAAAGGGAAATAAGATGAGGAGCAAAACTGGGAATTTGTGCTTCACAATGTGCAGGGACAGTGAGGGCACAGGAAGGGTTTGCTACGAGGAGTAGGGCAATCGTCTCATCAGGGTTGGTGAGGGCAAAGGAAGACATAGTTGTAGGAGAGGGGTGTCAGAGTGGCAGAAAAAAGTGAGCAGGTGGAGAGGATAGAAGATAATAAGCATGGGTATTCTGAATGTTAGAAACTTTATACGCAAAGTAGAGAGCAAGACCTTTTACAGAAAAAGTAGAGGAGATGGTGGTGGGTTTGGGAGGTGAGCGAATGGAGTTGAGAGATCTTCCTAGGCTGGGAGGATTGAGATGAAATGAGAGAGAGAGATGGAAGTTACGTTTGGCCGAGTGAAGAGTAGAGTAATAGTTTTGAAGAGCAGTGAAATAGTGTTGAAGATCAGAGAGTGTCTTCACCTTTGCCAAATGCAATGCTTTTTCTGCATTGTTGTTTTCAGGGTGCAGATGAGGTGTTATCCAGGGCCGTGGAGAGGAGGATTTAAGAGTGAGTGTAGTAAGAGGGTTGTGAGAGGAAAAGGGTGCATAAAGGGCAGTGGAAAGGTGTTCAGCATAGGAGGAGAGAGTGGTGTAGGACAGAAAGCTAGCCAGGGAGTTTAGAGGATGGAATCATGCGCTTAGTAATAGTTGTAGTGGATGGAGAGAGAGAGCAAGAAGCAGGAGTTGTGATTGAATCAAAGACTATTAATAGAGTAATCGGAGGGAGAAGGTGTAGAGGATATATTAGAGCCAGAGATTTGAGAAGACAATACGCTAGAGGGAGTTTCCATTTGAATGGGTGGGCAGAGTAGACAGAAGAGACTGAATGGTTAAGTAGAATAGTTATTCAGTGGATAGAGCAGCATAGAGAGAGGGGATGTTGATGTCACCAATGACAATGAGGTGGTGATTGGGATGGAGAGTCTCAATGAGTTGGGAGATAGTAGAGAGAGAGATTATATGTATGGCATACAGGGCTGTGATTGTGGAGATTATTTTGCTCATTTGTGCTTGCACTCCGTTGGAGGTTGAATAGCCCTCTGCATGCTTCATCTGGCATATTGATTAACAAGCGGTAAACTTTGCTCCAAAAATCACACAGGAAAGAATATTCTTCACATTTTTATTAGAAAATGAGCCAGATGTTTTCCAATTCATTTGGAGGTTCTCCGACTACTTGTAGTCTCTTCCGTTCACTTCAACCACCAAGTGGGCCCCCACCTCCCTAACCCAGGCTTCCCTATTACACCCCAGTGCTTCATCAATCTCTATTTATTACAGTCAAGTGACCCACATTAACTATGTCTATTCCCTATCGTAAGGTGAGCTGTAAAGGCAGCAACCTTATCCAACTCTCTCCCTCGGGGCTCCCTAAAGGACCTGATGGCTCTATCTTGATTTTAAACAGTTTTCGTCAAGGTTCTCCTCACTTCTCTCTTATCCGCGTCCTTGTCTCTCTCTCTCGCCTCTCGTTCGCTCTTTCTCTCTGTCTTTTTCTTTCTTTGTCCGTTTCTCCTGATGGTACTGGTCTGTTCCACTTCACCTCTCTCCACCCTCCAACTGATCTCCCCCTTCCCTATACTGTGCTTCCTGGTCTTACCTCTCTCTCTCTCCACCTTCCTTCCCTTCTTATCGCTCCCTCTTTCACAACTGCACCTCCCTCTGCTCTTATCCTGCTATCTGACACTTTCTCTCTCACACACCCGCACATACGCACCCACAGTCTCTCACAAGCATCTCCACTCTTTTCCCTACTTTCTATCCACATTGCTCGCACACAATCCAATTAATATCACCCTATCGGACCCAACACCTTAATTTCACTCTCTGTACTTCAGCAGTATCGACCACCTGGTAAACACTCCTCGCTGGACTGTTGGTCCACGTCTTTTGCTGCTGACCTCACCTGAACACCTTTCACAATCTTCTCGCTCACTTTTCATAGCCTCGCCTACCCTACTGTGGGGTTCCTCCCAGCTCCCATTGTTGCCCTCCATACCCCATGCTCCCCTTGGCCAATCTCTGGCTAAGCTATTCCGTTAGGGGTTGGGACTTCCCCTGCAGGTCTTGGGCTTCTAGTCCCTACGCCCCCTTTTTCTGTCTCTATTTGTGTGGTGGCAGGCATGTGCTACGTCTGCCTGTTTTCCCTGTGGCTCTCCTCATATGCTAGTGAGTTTGTTTCCAACCGGGTTTGGGTAGGATTTCTGTGTGCCCCTGCAGTGTCTTTTCACTCAGTCCAATTTTTGTTGCCCCACCATTCCCACCTGGGGTTGGTTGGTGGGTTGCATGTTGGGTGTCTCGTCCTTGTCCATTTCATGTCTCAGATCCATTCCCCTGGTTCCTGTCTGGGTTGTCCTGGTTGCACCCAGGTACATTCTCAGGGTTGCAGTTCTGGAAACAAAAGACAGATGGGACATAGGCTGATGGGTGTTGTGGCAGGTAGAGTGGGGTGTCTAGTCAAATGGTCGACAGACAAATGTTCGACACAATTTGGTCGACAGGTCAAATGGTCGAATTCTTTTTTATATATATATATATTAGGTTTTCGTTAAGGGAAAAAGGGGGTTTTTAGCAAAAAAGAAAAAAGGGGGTGGGAAAAAAAATGTGAAAAAACAAAAAAAAATAATTTGCCCATTTCACCTGTCGACCATTTGGCCTGTCGACCATTTATATTCGACCAAATGACCTAGAACCGTAGAGTGGTACTGATATCCATTTGTAAGGCTAACATTGTGCCTACTCAAGGCAGGCATCATTTTACTTTGCCATGACATTGGTGTCTCAGTTGAAACTAGCGGTCCACTTCTTCTTGTCAGTTTAGGGATCGGACAAGGACATCCAGTTACTGGAACTCGATCTTCTGTTTGTGAACTTCACAGCCCTTCTCCTCATGAGTGGGGGTCTATACTTTCTGAAATACTGCAACCATTCTCATGTAAACTATGAAGTCCACTGGCTTCTGAGATCTCATTCAGCTGTGAAGGAAGTCCTCACAGCAGGATATCTGCGACTACATCTCATCTCACCTGGTAGGGGTGGAGTCTGTGCTTGAGTGGCCTCGCTCAGTACACTTGCCTCGCTCAGTACACTTGCACGGCAATAAAGGACATCCCTATTTCTTGTATACAAATTGCATGCATTTTGGATGGGGTCTTTGAACTTATCTAAGGGAATGAACAGATGCTGAACTGTCTAAGCCCTAAGGAGTAGGCCTTCCTTCTGACCATGGTCCTTAAGGGGGTGGCTGCTGGAGCAACTTTTAAGTTTCTTTTAACGTCTCTGCCTCATTAACCCCTGCTTTTGTGAGCTGTTATTTGAGGGGCCTGAATATTTGGGCTTAGTAGCAGATTGGTACTAGACCAACTGCCTCTGGTCCATTTGGGACGGTCGGTGAAAAGCTGGGCCTACAACCACTAGATGAGGGGATGGTCCTTAAGGGGATGGCTGCTGGAGCAACTTTTAAGTTTCTTTTAACGTCTCTGCTTCGTTAACCCCTGCTTTTGTGAGCTGTTATTTGAGGGGCCTGAATATTTGGTCTTAGTAGCAGATTGGTACTAGACCAACTGCCTCTGGTCCATTTGGGACGGTCGGTGAAAAGCTGGGCCTACGACCACTAGATGAGGTGGTCTTGAAGAGATGGTTAATAACCTTAGTTGATTTATCATTCCGAAGGTGATCCATTAATAGGGCAAAGTGTAAGTGAAAGCTTCTCGTTTTTAGCTTGGCCAATGAAAGCACGATGAGGCAGGATGCCAGAGTCCCAGAAGCCTGTCAAACTACCAGCTAGAGGTATGTGACGTAGAACGAAAGTGACGGTCTTCTTTAAGTGTATTTGTCAGTGGGAAACGTTGAGAGTCCCATGTGAAGCTGATGAAGGGGATGCCCTGCTTAGTGAGCAGCTCAGATTTCTTCTGGTTGGCTGAAGATTTGGCCTCTTTTATTTATTATTATTATTATTATTTTTTTAGTAAGGTTTCCTGGTCTGAATTAGGATCAGTCTGTTCATTTTCGGTGCCTGTTATAACTGCACAGCCCTCCCAGGTAGTACTTTAGAAGTGACGCAGATTTTTTCTTTTAATGATTGCGTGGCCATGTTTATAAATTTATAAATTAGACTCCCAACTTCTCTTGCCCTAGAGAGCTTTCAGCTACTTGTGTGTGTGTGTGGGGGGGGGGGGGGTTTGGCCGTCATACATTTAAACCATTATTACAGCTTCACATGCTGACAACTATTTCTGCAGTTTATGGTGTTTCCTGGAACCATATCAATAATTGTCTAGTTAATCTGTTCCAGGACTAATAATTCTTGTGCACTGACCACACATTCAGATTCTGGCTGGTCTTTGTTTACTTTGTACCACAAGTCTTTAATGGGTTTCTCAATGTGCATTGCTTCTCCATAGAATGTTTGCAGTATGGTACAGGCAGTCTATAGATCCAAGTCTGATTGGAGTGGTGAATACCTTTTTAATATGCTAGGTTTTATTTAATGCATATACAAAGTAACAGCCTTGACTATCTTCTGTTAGATGAAACTGCATCATGCATAAGGATGTACAGTTCCATAACCTTCAATTTTCTTTGTATCTATTTTCCACCACCTACACATATAACATTTGATTGCCTATACGTACTCTGAGATGTTGCAACTTTTTGAAATGTTACTGCTCCAAATGGTCCCGTCAGATTTACATAGTGTCAACTTTCGTATCATAGGTGGGTAATTTCATATCTAAAACACAAAGTACTTGATTCTGAAAACTTTTTACCTTAGCAAATGCAGTGATTTGCCCCTGCTACTTTATACCTGATTCACAAACCCTAAAACTGGAGCAAATCTAAAGATTCCTGGAGCATCTCTCTTGCGCCTGGGCACATTTTTGCAAATGGCATTTACATGTGAGCATTTCAGAGATGATCCAACCATCTCGGTTTGCTCCAGTTTTAGACATTATGAATCGGATAAAAGAGAGCTGTTGCTAATCTGAGATTCTCAACTGCGTCATCTTTTTCTCTAATGCAAATCTTTGAGAATCTGAGCCACAGTTTTTTTTTCTCTAAGATTGCAGAACAGAAACCTTGAAACACCTTTAACCAGTGGCTGATAGCATGTACCTCTTGTGTGAAACAGTATGCATACAATCTCTGTGGGTTGAACTATGTCCACCGCAATGATGTGCACATGAATCTGTATACTTCCCTGCAGAGGGTGCACAGTATAGGGTGGGGGTCAGCAACATTTGGGCCACATGCTTTGGACTACAACTCCCACCATCCACAGTTAGCATAGGTGATACCGAATGATCATGGAAGTTGTAGTCCAAAATATCCATAGAGGCGCAGGTGGCAGACCATGGGGTAGGATAATCCCGAAGAGGATTCCAGCCATATTAAAAGGGCCTCATTTTGCATCAGGCAGTAGAGGACCATCCAACTTCATTAGTACCTAAAACCTAATGCTTTTAAGGAAATGTTTGTGAATTTGGGTATCAAATTACACAATTTTGGAATTAATTTTGTAAAGGTTTTCTTGCGGGAGGGTGGGATACCCCTGAAACCTTGTAAGGGGGGGTTGCGCTCACACGCTCCCAAATTCTGGATCCAAAACACATACCCCAACAGATTTCAAAGTCACCAGCTGCTTCTGGATACAAGTTTGTTTTCTAGAGTATGTCTGGACTACAAAAGTTTAGGCACTTTTTGTTGGCCAAACTTCTAAAATCTTTTGTGGTAGCTTCAGGTTAGCCAGCATACTAACCTGACTTGCTAAGAAAAGCTTTGGTCATTCTTTTGACAATCATATTTGAACTTTGGTTCTTAGTGTGTGGTGCACCTGGAGAAACTCCACTGTACGTTATTCCATCTATGACATTCGTCTATTAAGTATTTCTGGCTTTTCTAGAATACTTCTGTAGTATTTATGCGGCATTGACAACCGATCCGGCGGGCCGATCGGGTGTTAAAGCCAGTAGCACCCCGGTTAACCAAAGCAGCAACTGGGGGGGGTAAAAAAAAAGGATTTTCTTTCCTACAACGGGACGCACCTGGCGTCCCGTTGTACTAAGGAAAATCCTTTGCCAACATGGCCATCATGGAAAGGGAAGGCTCTTCTTCCCTTTCCATGGCAGCCGTTCTGCACAGAGAGGAAGCCCACGTGATTGGCTGGCTCCCCCCACCTGGGTGCTAATAGGCATTCAACCCACGCAATAATTAGCATTTCACATCTTAATAAAGAGTTGTGAAAATTCTGTTTTGTAGTACATTGTCGTAACTTTACCTTATAGGGACTGACTTGAATTTATTTATTTATTTATTTATTTATTTATTTATTTATTTAACGTATCCTGGGTACTTGGAGCATGCCCACTTAGGTCCCAAAACAACTGTGGTGTAACTCTGTTTACCCCTCATTATAGAACGTGCTCCTGGTATTGAGATATGTGCTTAACTTTAACATGCTGTGGCAAGAAGTCAGTTTTGACTTTCCTTTACCGACCACGATTGGCACATTGCTAGACGATACCTCACTAATTGCAGCACTATCTTCTCACCCCATAGGCACTTGATTGTGCATATGTACAACACACCACGGAGAGGGATGGGACCATGGGAAATCCAGGCAGTATAAGACTTCTCCCATGACTAGGAAACAGCAAAACATTATGGGCAAAATCTGTGTGGAGTATTCCAACACACTAATGAGGTAGATTAACATATGAAATTGGAACTGAAGGGCCTTCTCAACCATAAATGTCGTAGACCTCGAAGGATATAGTTTGCTTTAGAAAGTGTTGCCCCCACTATTCAATATTACAGCTTTGTGCAGTGATGGGAAGGCTTTCACTGTTATTTTATTTTCAGGCAGTACTGTTCTGGGTGACAATAGCCATAGACATGAAGCAGATTTATCTCTTCAGAAAAGAGCGTCCCTGGTACATCTGTGTGCCTCATTTTCAAGCATGTAAATTGTTATGAACAATCAATTTTACATCGAGAAACACCAAAAACAATTATTTTAAACAATTTCTCATCTAGTGTTCAATGTGTACAAAAATAGGTATTTTTTAGAAAAGTTGAATTATGTTATATCAATTGATATACAATACCGCAAAAAATATGCCTACATGTTCATGTTACAATTATAAAACTCTCCACTGACATTCAAAAGACACAAAAATTGTCCTAAATGGAACAAAATCAGAGAATCTACACAACAGAAAATTAAAGACGGGCATATAACGTACATCTCTTATTCATCAATGCGGGTTCCAGGGGAAATGTAAACCTAGACACACATGATTTTGTTGTGTGTCCTCCCTAATTACAGAGAATGGGATGCGCTGAAAGTCTCCCTTATTTATAAGAACTGTTTTCACTGTTGCTTGCCAACTTAACTTGGCAAGAATCATGATGGCCTAATGATTCTTTGTCCCAGCCTTCTTCAGGGCATATGGGTTTTGGTCAGGGGAGCTAGTAGTGAGAACAATGAGGATGTGTTCCATGCATGCAGGATAGTTGGAACCTTCTGGCTTTTTGAATATTCATTACTGCCGGACTCTGAGATGCATTTTAAGGTGGACTTTCTACTTGACGTGAGCAGCCTGCCACATCTGAATGTGCCCGCTGGGTGATTTTAATACCAGAAGACGACTGAAATGCCCAAGTACACTAACGGGGAGAGGAGGCATTCCTGTGGATTCCCATATCTCGCTGCTCCGAAGCCACCTTGGACGCATGCATTTCCCAGATTTATCTCTTGACATAACCTGAGATAATGCTGGTGTAAATACATTTGTGCACCAGATCGATGATGACAACTGACCTACTCAGGTTTGTGCGCTTTTCATGTTCCCTTTATAATTTACTATTGGTTAAAACGTGTTGTCTTTGGTGGCATCCTTGTCCACTTTATGCTGCAATAATTGGACTGTAATTTGCAATCTGTAGCTGCGCGTTCACCAGCATGTCTGCAATGTATAATCACAATTTAATACCAATCGGAATTTCGACGAGCATGAGCTGCTAACATTTAACATGAGACTACATGCAAAATCCCATCTGTTGCAATGGGCCTCAGATGTCTGTTTTTTTACCTTTATTTTACGGTGTACTGATGGAAATTCCACTTCACTATTTGATTTCTACTGATTCAGTTACTGACATTTGGGGGTTTGTGCCTCTCCTGAGACACTATGAAGAACATTTCAGTAGTTACATTTGTCTGTCTCCCTGTGCACTAGATCACCCTCCCTGTCCAGAGATTTTCAGACAGCACTCTCAATTATTCCTGCTCTCCTCCTCTATCATGTGAGTTGGCACTTCCCTCACTCCTCATTTTATAAACCACATCCTGCTACTTCCTTGGAAGTGGTCAAAGCACTCTGACATTTGAAAAATACAGAAATTATGAACCAGTAAGTGAGATTATCAAACTCACACTTGCTATTTAGTTGTCAGTTTTGGGGTGAAAAGGAGATGTTTCTTTCTTTGGGTTATTGTGGTAAAGTATATGAAAAAAGATCAAAAATCAGTTTTATGAAGGAATTTCTTCATGGGTGGTAGTCCACATACTTTAGCGGAAAACATGTAAGTGTAGACTACCTGCGAAAAGGGCACTATTGCTCGCAACTTATCCAAGGATTCCTGGCATGACTATACATAAAATTGATATTTGATTTTGGAAGTTTTATTTTAAGTGTTATTGGGGCATTAGAGGCTGTGCATTTCATCTGATAGCATCAACTGTGCATCAGTGGGTCTACCTTATGGTATGGTGAATACGCCAGGTACATGATGCCGTTATTTTGAGCTTGGAAGCAGCACTTCACATGGCACTGAAAACATATTTGTTTTGTTGATGCCAGTTTCTTTTTTTTAATTTATTTTTTAATTTGTTTTGGTTTCAAAGTGAAAACCTTTACAAAATACATTGTCGTATAAGAAACTCATACTAAGAGAGACATAAAAAACATAAAATGGTGAAACATAAAACGAAAGAACCTAAACAAAAATAGCAGAAAAATAAGAAGTCCATTAACCAAAAAGGGGGAGTACCCAGCCGTGACAGTGAGCCAACTTTCATGCTTCATTTCCTCTTTAGAATGTGATGGTACTTCTTTCTAATACTTGCACTACTGTTGCTGTTAACAGGGTCTAATTTTCGGCAATCATTCTGTCCCAAAGAAACTCTGATATCGGGCCTTCCTCCCGGGCCACGAATCTCCTGAGTAATGGTAATCCGATTTCCCAGGTACCCTTGCATTCCATTAGTAAGTGTCTTAATGACTGTTTGCAGGGTGATTCGCACTGTCCAGAGTTTTTTTGCCTGCTCCCCCTGGTTTCTCTTGGCCAATATCTCCCCAGTAT
Organism: Ambystoma mexicanum; assembly: GCF_040938575.1. Lineage (NCBI taxonomy): Eukaryota > Metazoa > Chordata > Amphibia > Caudata > Ambystomatidae > Ambystoma > Ambystoma mexicanum. Next base: position 747,758,119 of record NC_090928.1, read on the forward strand.
GAGCGATATTTAACCAAAGTCTAAAACTTATTTCTCACAATTTTATCAGGATATTTTTGAAGGTATTGTGGCAGGCACCCTAGTTTTTTTCCACTTTTAGAAATAGGTTTGGTGGGTTTGTGGATCTTGTGCCCGTGATTGTCTATCCAATCGTTTGTTTCCAATCGTCTCTTCACCTTCAATGGGTTTGAGATCAAGGTTTCCAGGTTCAGACCGAGTATGTTCAAAGTATCTCTTATTTTCAGATCTAGACTGGTGAGTATCTGAGATCTTGAATTTTTAAGGTACTCATTTACGTCAGCGTAAAGCGAGTTCTTTTCTGCAGTGATTATTACCAGATACAGTGAAAGAAGCTTCCACTCTACCCAGCACCGCAAGGATTCCAAGGCAAGTTCAAATCGTAGGCTCCGGATTGGTGTGCACATCGGGAGACCCAAACATCTTTTCCAGAGAGCACCCTCCAGTTTGTCCCAGTTTATTGTCCAGAGCAAAGGTTTTGCTTCGAGGCCGTACAATAAAACTGGGATAGCTTTTGCCGTATAAAATCTAATAAGGGGTATAATGTAGAATCTACAGTATTTGGCATTACATTTTTTAATTTGTGGTGTTATCTGTGTGGCATTTTCCATAATTTCCATTTCAACTTTACATTTTGTTGGGGAGGCATAGACCTTGTATCCCAGATATATAAGCTTATTGACGTGGGGGCTGATTTTCCCATCTAGAACCCAATTCCCATAGTCTATTTTTTTCCTTGGGTGCTTAAAAACTAAGATTTTGGATTTTAAGGGGTTGATTGAGAGCCCGTTTAAACTGGCATGCTCACCAACCTTGTTTAAAAGACGTTGCAGGCCTACTGCAGATCTGTCCAGAAGTACTATGTCATCCGCGTAGGCCAGCCAATGCATCCTCCTTCTGTTTATCAGAGGGCTGACCAACGCGGATGGGATCAAAAAAGCACACAGGTCTGACATAAAAAGATTAAAGAATAATGGAGCACCCAGGTAACCCTGTTTTACCCCTCTGAAAACGTGTATGAGTTCTGTGAGATGGCCTTGTGCATCTAAACACAGTCTTATGGTGGTATTTCTGTGGAGCTCTATTAGCATTCCCAGTAGTGATTTATTGATCCCCCAGCTATAGTTTTTGCCACAGCAAGGATCTGTCCACATGAACGAATGCTTTAGATAGATCTACCCAGTCCCCATAGAGTGGGGTATCCATTTTCACCCTTGATTTTCTGCTTGCTAGATTTAAGATTAGCCCATTAAGGCTGGTGGACAGTCCCTGCCTAAATCCTGTCTGATGGCATGATAGAATATGCTTTGTCTCCACCCATTCACCATTCAGATAACTCCCTCAACAGTTTATTTCATGAAGACCTTGCTGTCCATATCAAGGAGGGCGATTTGCCGGTAGTTCGCCGCGCTTAGCCGATCGCCCCCCTTGAGGAATGGTATGACTAGCACGGTCTTCCAAGAGGGTGGGAATGTGCGGTTTTCAGGATTTCTCAAAACAAATATTTTAAGATCTTAGCCCAGAGTTTTGGATTGTTTTTCATGACCTGGTATGTCAGGCCGTTTGGACCTGCGGCTTTTGATGTTGAGGATTTAGTTATTATTTCAAGGATGTCATCCTCATCAAAGGTCAGATGCCACGGGACATCTTTAACCATATTAGTTTCCGGATACCCCGAGACTTTTAAAGTTGTCGGAGAGATACTGCACCCATTTCGATTCATGGACTAGGTTGCATAGCGAACTGTTAATCCCTGTTTCTAATTGACCCACCACCGCTCAAAAGTTCCTGGAGTTATTCGCACTCAACAGGTATAACATTTGTTCTCCGTCTGGCTGTAACCGTTGGTGTCTGATTTTTTTTACCAGTTCCTATAGGTCTGCTTTGCTTTTTTAAGTTCGTGATAAAGAAAATAGGGATTGCTGATTTTTTTTTTTTCAGGCTGCGCAGTGTGTATCTGAGTTCCCTTTTTTTCCCTTGGGTCTCCTCGTCAAAAATGTGAAAGTGATCTTGCTTCGGAATAGCTCCTATCTTGTTTGGAGGGTATATTGACCAAATTAAATTTCCAAATTTCTTGCTTGTTTATCTGCTCGTTTATCTGATCACTGTCACTAGTATACTTTCGAAAGAGTTTTCGAATGGCAAGAAGATGCCCAGAAATGTCAAGAAAATAGAGTAGAAATGTGAATTGTACTCTGGTTTCCAGTTTTCCATTTGAAAGAAAGCACACCGTTGTTTAATAATATTGTGAACATTCATCAGGTAGTTCAACAAATGATTTCCTATTTGGTTTCAAATTTAAATCTGGGATCTGGTCACATTTAATCTCATGGGTACAATGCATCTGTTATACTGAGGCCTGAACTGTATGGTCATTTGTTAACTCTACAGGGAATCTTGACAAACACACAGAACTGGAGGAATTGGTGGCTCAGTTTCTTGGTGTGGACGCAGCAATGGTGTTTGGCATGGGGTTTGCTACGAACTCAATGAATATTCCGGCTTTGGTTGGTAAGGTGAGTTACTTTGAAAAAGGTGCAATCACTCTTAATGTGCACCATTTTTTGCTTTTAGAAAAAAAGTTCTCTACTGACCAAATTAGTTTAAATGTACTATTCCTTTGTTGCTTTTAATTTTCTTCTCCAAGGCCAAAAGGCAAAAGTATTCCATCTTCTTGATCCTGCTACCAGGTTTCACTCCCTGTCCATGCCTTTCATGTTTAAGTAAAAACAAAAACTGTAGACTGGATCTCCAGCAAGCATTGTCTTCCCTGGTGGGGAACAGCTCATATTTGTCAATGAGTCTCTGTCCCTTTAATATTTTCCACAAAAGGAAAGTGCCGGTCATCTCAGTAGGCCCACCCTAGGAAGCCACTTCTTTGCTGCTACCATGTGTAACATTCTGCCATGTGACATTTAGACTAAAAACCATGTTTTCATATTTGGGAGTAAAATTACATTTTGTCACCTTCCTCCTCAAAACCCTTGTTTTTTTAAAAATGTTTAATTTATTTTTAATTGCATTTCTTATATATTACAAAAATAGCAACATTCCCTTCCCTCCCCCAAAAACTCATGAATCCCATACGCCCCCACCCTCCCCAATTTTCCAAATAACCTCTTCTCCAGTGACAAGTGTAGCACCATCAATCGTATACCAGCACTTAATTAGTAATTCAAGCAATACCCAGTATGCGCAGTTCTACGGATAATATATAGCATAATCGTTATGTAAAAAGTCTAGCACCTCTTTCCAGTCCTTGGAGAAAGCAATGTGGTCCCACTGTAATGAGTACGTCATCCATTCCATCGCTAGAAAGTTCCATACTTTGGTGTACCAATCCGTAATGTGAGGGGACTCTTTCGTTTTCCATTTTTGAGCGATACCTAGCAATGCCGCCATTTGCAGTATTACGTATGCCTTCCGAGTTGCATTTGGTTGTTGTCAAAAGGTATTTTCCATTAGCATTAAGAGGCATGTATGTTGAGATCTTAAGTTTTTGCAAGGGAAACATTTCTGTCAACATTGGGCAACTCCACCATACATGTTACCAATACCCCACCCCTCCACAATCACTCCAGCATTTAGCTGACAATGAGAGTTGTTTTTGCCCCAAACGGGCTGGGGTATAATGCCATTGCACCATTATTTTGCACACACATTCTCTGGTGTGGATTGATTTGGTTACGTTAGGAATTGTTTTCCAGAGATTTACCCAGTCAAAGTCTGAGATCTCCTCCCCCAAGGTTACTTGCCAGTGGTGCCGATAGCTAGACGTTCCTTTGACCTCTTCATCTGTAAATTTGAAATAAAGGCTTTATCACCCGGGTCGAATATTCCAAAATTTCTAGGGGTGTTGGAATCCAATGCCTCACCTGAAAATACTGGAATCTTACATTTTCTGATGGGCCCAGCTCTTGCTTACATTGTATAAATGATGCAACCTCTTCCATCTGAAACATGTCCCTAGGTTTTAGACAGCCTGCCAGTTTCCACTCTTAAATGCATTAGGATCTTGACCAGGGGTAAATTGTGGGTTAAATAATATAGGGGTGAGTGGGGAGGGATATGTTGTCCATTTATACTTTTTGACTGCTGTCCCAAGATTTCTCTGTTACACCCATAATATCGCTTGCATGTATGTTAGCCGGACAATCTGTTTTGGGAAGCCATAATACATCCCGGAGTCTGGGTCCCCCCACTGCCTGTTCCATCTGTATCCATCTTTTCGCCGACTTGCCCATAGACCATTCTTTAATCACCCTTATTTGCGCTGCACAATAATATTTCAGGAAGTTGGGAAGACCCATACCGCCCCTTTCAATTGGAAGCATTTGCATACTTAATGCAACCCGTGGGGTTGTGTTTTGCCATATGAATGTAGATATAGCTCTATCTATTCTACGAAAAAACGATAGGGGTCACCCTGACAGGTAGTGCTTGAAAGATGCACAAAGCTTTGCGTAGTGTAACCATTTTTATTGAGTTTATTCTGCCCAACCATGAGATAGTGAGGGATTCTCACCTCTGTAACTGCATTTCTATTTCGTTTAACAATGTGGGCTAGTTAGCTGCATATAACCTTTAAGTGTGGAGGTTACCGCTCTGAGTAATTTTATTCCCGCCCCCGCCTATCCCAGTTGCAGGAGATCCTGTAGATCCAGCGTTTCTGATGGAGACTGGGATAGATTTAAGATCTCAGGCTTAGCTACATTAATCTTGCCACCATGCCAAAGATCTCCAGTTCCCGGGTTGCCGTCTGCAAGGAGTTGGCTAGATCTGTTACCATAAGTAACATGTTATCGGCATATGCCATGATTTTATGGGAAGTGCTGCCGAAGTGTATCCCCTTTATACTTTCTGCCTACCGAAATGTTGCCAGTAGTGGTTCTAAGTGGAGTGCATATAGCAGGGGTGATAGTGGACAACCCGTTGTAAATAGATAGGGGGAGATATGTGGCCGTTTATTAACAATCTTGCGGTTGGGTTTTTAGAATTGGCTTTGATCATTCCTATAAATTTCAGTCCAAATAACATCTTAATTAGAGTTAAAAAATAAACTACCATTCCACACAATCAAAAGCCTTTTCAGCGTGGATAGAGACGAGCACTGCTGGGATCTGCTTCTTTTCCACTTTCTCCAAAATATGGCGTACTCTCTGGGTATTATCATCCGTCTGCCTATGTTTGATGGAGCTTGTTTGGTCTGGGTAAATAAGAGAGGGAATCGGATCCACTAAACGGTTAGCTAGTACCTTGGTAAAAATCTTTGCGCCAATATTAAGGCTATTGGGCAATATGATGCACAATTAGTTAAATCTTTGCCAGGTTTTGGGAAGATAATTATTTTTGCCCCGTCCATGGTAGGGGAAATGTGCCCAGTGTCTAAGAAAGAATTATATAAACTGGTCAGCATTAGGACTAATAAATTACTGAATGGTTTGTAGAATCTAGCAGAAAAGCCATCTGGGCCCGGAGATTTAATCAAGGGAAGATCCCGGATATGATATGATAGTTTATATATATAGTGCCTATACATGTTTCAAAGCGCTTCAAGGCAAGGGAGGGAACAAGGGAAAATACAATTACATATTTACAGACCATGAACAGCAAGGATGTGAAATTAACTATCGTACTTGGCCTGATGAAGTTTCAGATAGTGCAAGAGCTAAGACAGAGATAAGGAAGGGAGGGGGAGAGTGGGAAGGAAATGGAAACAGACAGGCGACTACCATACTAGGCCTGACGACATTTTCTGGTAGAGCTGGAGAAAAACATAAGGTGAGGGAGAGGGGTGCAGAAAGGGAGGAGAGGAGCAAACAAAACAAGCAACTATCGTACTAGACCTGACAACGTTTCAGATAGTGCTGGAGGGATGGAGGTGGGGGGGGGGACAATAAGGGGATGGGGGAGCGACAGACGAGGTTGCTATCATACTAGGTCCAGGGACAATTCTGATAGAAGAAGTGCATAGAAGAAAGTAAGGGAGGAGGTAGGAAAAGGGAGAGGGGGAAGGGAGGAGAGAACAGAGTAAGCAGTCTCAAAAAGTGTGCTTTTTGATTGCTTTTTGACCCGGAGTACCTCATCCCGAGTTATGGCTGCTTTCATTAACCTACTGTCTGACGTGTGCTGAGGAAGGGTAACTGACTTCAGGTATTCTTATTGTAAGTGAGTAACTGTAGCTTCTGATTTATACAGGGCAGAATAGTGGAATTGCTCGAATATTTGTATTACTGGACATAAGCTCCCTTGAGGGTAGTTTAAGCTGTTGGATAATCCTTGCTGCTGCTCCTCTCTGACAAAGCTAACTTGCTAGTAGACAGTCCATTTTGTTAGCTTTTATATAATATGTTTGTTTTAAAAAAGAGGGTTTTCTTAGCTCGATGTAGATTTAGTTTATAGAAAAAATAGGGCAGAGACCCACTTCTTTTCGTTAACGGGGGGCCCGACTCTAGGGGGTTATTAAATGACAGACAAAAAAGGGAAGTACGAGTCAAGGCTACCCCTCACTTCAATGCACAGGTAGTGCTAGAAAACAGATGCTAGGAGTTATTTTAAACTAGCCATTCATGATCACACAATTTAGTTTACCTGCCACAGTCCTAAATTCCTTCTGAATCGGTGGACCTGAATTAGTCTCCATTTTATTTCAAATTTGAGCCATTTCCCCCTCTAATTCTAGTTCTAAAGCTATACACTGCCTGCGTATATTAGCCTCTGCTGCTATGAGGAACCTTCTGTGTCGCTTTAAAGGCATCCCAAATGTTTAGAGAGTAGGATATTGGCACAGCAAACAAAAGAAAATTATAATAAAGGCATCCCAAATGGTATTCATTGACTTCTCGCCCTCCTGGTTAAGCTCCCAGCTGTTTCTGTCTTGCAGTAACGCTAGCGGGAATCTGAGTGATCATAGTTTTTCACTTTTGGAATGTTAAGATCTGCTGTGATTGGGATGTGATCTGAAAGGGTGATTGTGTGGGTAATAATTTCCGTAATTGATCCTAAAAGTGAAGTGAAAATCCATGCATAATCTATTTGGGAGAATGATCGGTGTACGTGTGAGTAATAAGTGTATCCCTTTTCTTCCCCCTCAGGTTAAGCCAGGTGTCCACTATAGCTAGATGTATTAATTTCTTTTTCAAGGCCACCGATGGGGAATATGTAACGTATCGTGTTACCCTACTGCGATCACAGTCCGGATCCAACGCTATATTAAAGATCCCTAATATCAATAATTCCTCTTTCATAAAAGCTTCTAATTGCCCTGAGTGTATTTCAAAAAGGCGTCCTGGCCTGTATTTGGAGCATACATTGAAGCTACCGCCAGTTTAACAGCCATCAACTTCAGGATCACAAATACATATCTGCCCTTCTTGTGAAACTTTGTGCGGACAAGCTGGATCTCCAACCCTTGTTTTATGGCTATAAGCACACCTGCCACCTTACTTTCTGCGGACGCCTGTAGAATAGTCGGGTATGTAAGTGAAATTTACCCTTATCTGTTTTCCAGATGTGAGTTTCTTGGAGTGCCACCAATCCGGTTGGCAACGCCTCGGGAAAACCTCAACTTTCCTTAGTTTCTGCAGGGTATTAAGCTCCCTTACATTCCAAGATAAGCATTTGAATTATAGTATTAATTCTACACCTCAACATTGACACTTCTGGGCACATTTCTGTAACAGCATCAAAATAGTTTTCCTGCGAATTGGGTAGCACCCCCTCCCTAAACTGTTTGTCCCTCCTCTCCCTTTCTAACCTCTTAACATCTCTACTTACTATGTTAACATTTGCCCCTCTCCACCCTCTTCCCCTGAACCGTTCCTTGGTGTGAGGCGCAGTACCTATTGTATCCCAGGGCCTTCTCCCCCGGCTGCGACTCGCCCTTTGTCCCAGGGCTATGTGCGGAGAGTCCTAGCTCTTCCTTCTGTTACCTGAACAGATAGTCCAAGATGTTGCGATCCGTCAGATCTGCTTGGCCAAGTTTGTTTCAAAAGAAAGTTGTGAAGAATAATAACCTCAGCGACTTACCAAGTCCCTGTTTTATGGGTTGGGCCTCCAAGTCGGGCTCTCCAGTCTTCTTTTTGTGGGCCTCTACGATTCTTCTTTTGTCCATTCATGGAAGTCTCCTGCCTTTGAGCGTGTTGCCTATTGCTCAGAAGTAGCCTGAGCCCCTTCAGGGAGTTCTGCTTCTTCAATTTTTAGTAGTGCCATGCCCGACTCCCTTGACATAATCCTTTGTTGTCTTCCATTCAAGTTGAAAATTAACCCAAAGGGAAAAGTCAATTTGTACCCAATTCCACATGCCTGAAGAGTCTTTACCACAGCATACATGTCCCGGCGTTTTTGAAGAGTCAACCTGGACAGGTCCTGGTACAGCTGAATCTGTCCCATTGTGCCTAATCGTAGCTGCAGTTCTCGCTGCCCTTAATGTGTTCCTTTTGTGGGTAAAGTGCACAGGCTGCCAGTACATCTCTGCGGTGAGTACCCGGTTCTGGCCTCTTGGGTCTCGTTCGGTGAACCCTGTGCAGGTAAATATTTGTGGGGTAATTTTTCAGCTATTATGTCTGCTATTAAGATGCTGATGATTTTTTTTTTCACTTCTGTGTCCAACACGGATTCTGGAAGATTCTTTATTTGAATGTTGGAGCGCTGTGAACAGTTCTCAAGAACTTCGTCCTGCAATTCCAGGTTGTGTGTCTGTTTAGATGGTTCCTCTAGAGCAATGTTGGATTGCTTGCTCCCCTCTGTGAATACCTGAATTGCATGCTCATTGTGATCTACCCTTTCTGTCAGAGTGGATATCTCTTTGCCAAAATCAGCAAGTGACCCTCTGATTTCCGAGGTTAATGTAGAGAACTGTAGCTGAAAAGAGGAGGCACATTTTTCCTAACTCCTAGAAGCTTTTAAGGAAGTCATCCTTGTATGCCGCTATGTCTGATGCTCCCGATTGCATTTCCGGCGGCTCTTGCAGTTTTGGTTTGACTAGTGACCCAGTCGGGTTTTTACTTTTTGCCCAGAGCGAATACAAGGATTTAGGCTGTTTCTGTTGAGAGTTAGTTTGTCCCAGTTGAGTAAGCTTCTGCCAGGTGCCAGACATGTCTTTTATTTTTATCTGTAAATGTATTAATTTCTGTGGGGACAAACTACCCTTTGGCACACCAGATTTTTGTCTCCTCTCCGAGGACATGCGGGAGCCCTTATAACTGGCCCTCCAGGGGTTTGTTGTACATTCCAATAGTTCCTTTTCTGAGTTGAATTTGCTCAATATCCCTTTCCCCTTGCGCTATTCCACTATCACTGTTTATGGCCCCCTTGTAGCACTGCAACATTTTGAAATGTCCTTTTGTTGGCTCAGCACTTTGGGATGTGCTGTGCACTTCACCTTCAAATGCAAATGAAACACCATCTGTCTCCGGACAGAAGCCTCCACCTTCAGATCTCTGCAACGGAAGATTGCCTCCTGCGGCCACCTTACGACAGTTCCTCTTCCTCTCTGCACATGGTCGTAAAAGTCCCCTCCGGACCCCTTGCTTCCACAATCTTCCCCATTTTTTTCTAGATGACTTGTTCCTGGCTTGCCACAGTCCCGGTCTGTGGTTAGGGGAGCGGCCTGTGTAGTTCTCCAGCGGAGGCCGTCGGCTTCCCACACCACTCGCACAGTGTACTGCCTTTCTGCAGCTGCGGGCCACCGCCGGGATAAGGGGTTGAAGTGGACCTTCTCCATCATCCATTCAGCTCAAGAGGAACGCGCTGGTTACTGTATCGCGTTTTGGCTGCTTCAATTCGGGCAGAGCAGTCCTGAGCACGTCACATCTATTTGGCGGCCATCTTGGATCCCTCCTCAAAGCCCTTGTTAAAGCTTGCGGGACCCATTCGTGAAGCTGTGATGGGGTTAAGCCATATAAGCCTATTTTATTTTAAAAAAAATTTTTTTACAAGTATCTGTATGCCAGCGATGTTTAATAAGTTTATATTGATCAGAAAACTATCCTGCCACCACGTTGTGATTGATTATTTTATTTTGTCCTACTTCTTGTTCCATAACGTGAGTGGACTCTAATATCCATTCTACACATATCCGGTATGATGGACTTAACCAGTATTGAATGAAGCAAAAATCATCCCTGTATTGAGTCAGTCCTTTGGGTGGATCATTTATAGAAGTTCTTTCATCTAAAAAGTTTGAGCGACTAGCACAAAGTCAAAACTGGCTTCTGGTACCTCAATTGTACCCTTATTACACAAGGGGCCTCATTACACGGTAGGCGGTGAGCCATGGCGCTATTAGCGCCATGGCTCATGCCGGTAAAATACCGGCACCGCCTTGGCGGAAAGGGGATTTACCGCCCCATTCCAAGGTTGGAGGGGCGGTAAATCCCCTTTCCGCCATTGCCCTTCCCCATTCCCATTTCTGCCCCATAGGGCTCTATGGAAATGGGGAAGGCGCTAATTACGGCACCGCAATTTTGCGGTGCCGTAATTAGCTCCGAGGTCCCTTAGCGGGTTGGATTTTAACGCCTGCAAGAAGCATGCGTTAAATCCTCCAACCCGCAAAGGGACCTCGTAGTACGGCGGTAAGGGTTAACGGTCACCGTTGCCATTAACGGTGACCGTTAACCCTTACCGCCGTCCGTGTAATGAGGCCCAATGTCTTACAAATATGCACCGCACAGTGCTATATCTTGCATGAAGCAGGTCCTACTGGTGCCATCAGTGGCACATTTCTGGTCTAGGCCAGGACTAGTTCAACATAGTTTTGACTTTTGTTCAAGGCAGTAAGGATTGGGCATTGTTTCAGCCTAACTGAACCATAGGTCAACGTATTAGAGATCGGCACTTGTACATGTTGCAAAGTTATCGAAGCAGTCAGACGAAGAGGTGCCATGTTTTGGGTTATAAACCTTTATTTTAAAAGCACAAAGCCTATCTATTCCAATCTCTGAGGGGTTTCCCTGTCTCAACCTAGGTAAATAAGGAAATGTCAGAATGTCCGTCAAATGATAATCCGTCCTGGTCCAAAACCCTGCTTCTATCGCTTACCTTTTGTTTTGAACATAGGTTTAAGTGTATCTCACCACGAGAATGCCTCCCTTCTCCCAGTGTGTCTCCTCTTCTGAAAGAGCTGTCGCCTTAACTCTTATAGTTCCTGCCCAGGTTTTTTCATTAGTTCCCCAAATGTTTTCTTGGTCAGTCCTCCACTTCCAGTACCATCTTGGTGAGGAACATTATTCCCTATGAACAATTCTCTTGAGATTCGGTAAGTGGTCTTTTGTCTACGTGCGTAGAGGAGATATTCCTCTGCATTCTTTATACTCTTGGTTGCAATCTTGGTAAGTGGTGTTAGGACTGCCACTGTGATGAGCACACCTTTATCTGTTGCACTCTTCAGCTTCTGTGGGTTAGTGGGATTATGACTGCCACTGTTGCGAGGAAGTTCTCCTTGGATGCTTGGTTCGACACAACTAGGTGTGATGAATCGTTCAGAGTCCTCACAAGAACCCTACCTAAAGTCTCCTCCCAGATGGCCAGGGAAAGGCAGACGCTTCCTGATCCTAATCCTGGGGGTGGGGATAGCCAGGAGGCTCACCTGGGAGGAGAAGGCCCTGAGGAAAATGAGAGGACTTTGTGTAATGAGACGCAGTATTTATCTTCCTTAGGGAAGGGGATATCTGTAATGGCCTGCTGTCAGAAAGAGGTTTTGTTTTTCCAAGCTGACTGTCGGAATATAGATGAAGATAACCATAAGCAGTCATTTTCTGAAAATCAGTAAAAACCCTTGTAAAAATCACTGACATTTATAAACATAAAAGCCCCTGTGCGTACCGGAGAAATAAGGAAGAAGAGTCTTTAAATGCTGCCAATTTGGATTTAGTATATGCGGGTATGTCATTGTTGGTTAAGAGATGGGAAAGGTTGTCATTGAATTTGTGGGCAAAGATAAATGCAATTAAATGGTCCTGTTACCAAAGGTCTTATATGTTCTCCAGTCCATCCCGTTGATGTTGTTTAAGAAACATTTATTGATTATTAAACTTTTTTCTTCGTTTTTGTGGGGTCCTGGAAAAAGACCCCGGGTGCCGAAATACATGCTGGTACAAAAGGTTTAGGATGGGGGATTTGGTTTCCCTGATTTGCTTAAATATTACAAGGCGTTTTGCTTAAAAAAAGCTCATATTACTTTAGAGACTGGAATGCTCATGAACCAATGTGGTTGCGCATGGAGAGGGAGTTATGTGCTCCGTTTGACCTGAGGACTGTGTACAGTATGGATAAATTACCTGTTAGGAGAATAAAGTTGACTCCAATAGTGGCGACTAGACAGGTGATGGGGGCGTGGTTTAGGGATAATGGACAGAGTTATGGCTTCAGTCCTGATGCTTCTTTATGGTATAATGAAGCATTGCAGATTGATAATAAATGTTTGTATTGGGGAAGTTGGGTGAATAAAGGAATTCTGAAACTAGCAGATGTAATGGATGGGGATCGGTTGTTGAGCTTTGATGATTTAAGAGATATTCGGTTTGAGGCGCAGTGAAAGGAATAGATACTTGTCTTTAGTGACCATGATAAATAGTAGGTTGTAAATGGTTGGTGGGTCTATTGGAATGAAGCCGAGATTAGTAAGTTGTTGGAGGGTCAGGAATACAGTGTGCGTACATATATGCAAATCATGCCTATTGATGAGAGGCTTTGCTTTGCGTGGTCTAGATTGCGAGAGATTTGGTCAATTGATGTTCAGGGTGAAATTTCTGAGGTTGATTGGAGGAATATTCTAAGAGTTACTTTGCATTTGGGACCTGATATGGGTTTACATCTAATTCGGCAGAAAGTTGTTGGGCGGTTATATTGGACGCCGGTAAATATGTTTCAATTAGGGTTACGATCTAATGATTTGTGTTGGTGTTGTGATGTTGGTAGGGGTACCTTATTGCGTTTGTTATGGGATTGCCCGAGAGTACAGGCGTTTTGGACGGCTGTAATAGATGGGATCGATTTTTTTGGTATTGTTTTGCGGAGATCGGCAGTGAATGTCATTTTGCTTTCCCATAATGGCAGATGTGGAAGGGCTGGGAGACATTCTTGCTGGATTGATAGGGCCATACTAATAGCCATTAAGTTAATCCTCAGGATTTGGAAAACAAGGGAAAAAACGAATGTTGAGGATTTGCTGACGGAATTGCATATTTTGGCTCAATTTGATAAGGTTTCATTTCACAATAAGGAACAGGAAGAGGATTATAGGAAGCTATGCGGTCCGTTTATGGCTCCTTATGATTGACATGAAGGTGGTTTTGCTTTGATAGCTATGGTATTCGTGGTAAGGTGGGTGGATTCCTCTCCCTTATTTGTTTTTTATTTTTTTTTTCTCTCTTCTCTTCTTTCTCTCCTTTTCTTTCTTCTTCCCTCTTCCCATTTGTGGTGTCCTTTATGTTGTCCTTTGTGTTTGTGTTGTCCTTTATGTCTTCTGGTTGCTTTATTGCTGATGTTTCACTTGAATTGGTCTTTTTTTGGTCTGTTATACTTATGATGCTTTTGATATTCTGTGAATTGCATTTTTTCTAATCAATGTGGAACATGGTTGCATTTGTTATCGTTCTATATGTTTTTTGTGAAAATTAATAGTGTTTTGGAAAAAAAAATGCTGCCAATTTAATTCCTGAAAATACACGCTCTTCTGTAATATCAAATATCACTTGGAGTCTTCATAGTACTTTAGGGAATAGATGCAAGATGAAAAGTGAACATGATAATGATATTTCCATGAAGAAAGTGGACTTCTATATTATGGACTACAAGTCCCATAGCTCCCTAAGTAAAGGGATGAGGAGGAAGACTGTGGAGGCACAGGACTGCAGATCGCAGACAATTGGGAATAATGACCCACACCCAAGGAGCACTGGGAGGCATAAAAATCCCCCTCAGGTGCAGACCAGGATTGGTAGTAGCAGTAGAAGATGGGGTAGCTTTCCTACCTACACGTGGCAGAAGCAGAGGTTGTGTGGGAGCAGAGACTCCGGGACCATGGTGGTGTTTGCGGCCGATGCCGGTCCTGATTGCTCCAGACTGTAATTGCAGGGCTGGTGCAGCAGGAAACATCGGAAGGGGTGAGACTCCCTCTGAGGAACACCGCTGCAGAGGACGCACAGCAGAAAGTGTGCCGTTTGAAAACGTTCTCCCTGTTTTGCAAGTACCAGTGGTAGTTGAGCACTGACGTGTTTGAGCAAAGAATCCTGCTGACGGTTGACGTAAGCCACGGAGAGCTGGATAGAAGAGGTTTCGGGACTGCGCGGGGAAAGTGAAGCAGAGGACCAGGAAACCGGGCAAAAGGACACGCACGGCAGACCCAGTGAGTTCACTGGTAGATAGTGACCCCGGAGCGCTCTGTATGCACCCACTGGCCATCACTAGTGAAGTACTAAGTTAAATAAAACAAGTGGAAAAGAACCCTTTTGAATACTGAACTAATATTAACCGAGTTAATTATTACATTAACAACTAAGCTAGTTTAAAATGGTACAAATGGCAACATTAGAATCTGTTGGTTATATCAGAAGCAGGTGATTGTGACATTGTGGGGCACATAAAGAGCAAGCGACGGAAAAAGGCAGTATCTCTGAAACAAAAGAAAAACACTAATTGCCAAAGCCAAACCCGAAATGTATCAAAGCAATTAAGAAAGAACTGTAATTGCCAAAGCCAAAAGAAGACAGTTGGTGTTTTCAGTGTTGAGACAAATGATTGCCCATATGAAAAGGAGGTCCTAAGAGAGGAGGCCTTAAACCCTCTGTGCCAAAGCCAAAGAAGTGTGAAGTTGAAACAAAACCCTCATCAGTTCTTGGTTGGTGGAAAAGGGAAGAAACAAGAGTGGCAGGATGCTGCCCTCAGAGTAAGTTGAGCATAACCTACAGAGAATGTGGCAACCACATGGGTATAACAAATGGCATCAGTGGGTTCCTGTTTCCCTTAAAGTGGTTTTAATAATTGAAGTTGTGGAGCAAAAAGACATTGCTAATGTGTTTTGAGTTCATACCCTTGAACTACTGACAAGTAGTAGTTTACTCTGGCCTAGCATGAGAGTACACCAGGTTATTGTTGTAGTTGGATCTGTTCTGGCAGGAGAGTTTACCAGACCAGGGAACGGTGTACCAAAAAGCTTGAAAGACGGATGGGCCAGGTGAAAGCCTTGGAAGTACTCTAGTATGCTAAAAAGTCTAGATGAAGTTAAAGAACCACTAAAGTATTTTGTTGATTGATGCAGAATCATCCTGACAAACTAACTACATTTAAGCAAGTGTGTTGTGTACTTTGTCAAACAATTGGGTGAAACCAATGAAATCAGGAAATATTCTGAGTTGCTGAACAGATGTTATTTCAAGAACTTGGAGTTATTAAATTGGAACTGTGCGTTTAAAGTTGGAACCAAAGAGTACTTTGCTACTATATTGGATTTCCTTTTTGGAACTGTTGAACAAAATCCTACTGGAATCTGGGGAAGAGAAATTCTCCTGCATAGGAAGGAGAAACATTCATTTTGATGTGATTTTACTGTTATAATTTTAGTTGAACTGCCATATATATGCCTTGTTACGTCGTGTATGATTGAGTCTGAGGGACAGAATACTTTTGTTAGAGTGTTTCCTTTAGTTTATTTTAGGCAGGGAAGTCCTTGTCGGGGTAGGGATAGAGAGGCGTTTATCCAACCTTTTGAGTTAATAAAATTACATCTTTTGAAAAAGCTTCATAATGTTGTCCGCCTCACATTCCTGATTCCTCACATAGGGTCCTCGACCTGTCTCTGGTGGTCTGTGGGTTTATTGCTGCCACTGCGATGAGGAAAATCTCCTCGGATGCTTACTCTTCTCTTCCCAATAGTTTGGTGGTTACTACTGGTCCAGGGGAGAACTGCTTGAGCCTGCCTCTCTTCCACCCCTTTGTCCCCTCCGGGTCACTCGTACCTCCCATTACCTGCTTTGGGACTCCTCCTGAGTTTCCTGGGAGTGCAGTCTGTCTCTCCAGCTCTTCGGGCTTCTGTCCTATGGTTTTGCAGCACCTTGATGGCTCTGCGCTCTGCTGTACTGCTAGATCCTCCTTCTCTGTCTCGGGCTTGGGTCTGTGCATGATGGACCCAAAGAAAACTCCTTCAGCGAGTCACCGGCATCCTCCGCTCTTCTCTTCCTGTGCTCTTCCCTTCCTCTGGTTTGACGACAGGATTTGAGTCTCCAGCACTGGATGAGTTCCACACCTGTTGGCTCTTTTAGCTGGGCTTGACCACTTCTTTAGTCCATCGACTCTTCTTATACATTGTTACCAGTCCCTCCCAGGCGAATTGCCAAAGTTTTGATTCTTTTGACAGCTTGATTTTATGCCTCCTTTGGGCCACCTTGTACCAGTATTAGTGCAATTGGTAATCTTCATGTTCACTAAGATTTTCTCAGTATCAGTACTTTCAAAGTAAGGCTTATTCATGATGGTGTGCAGTAACACATTGACTTGCCGTCAATTATTGTTAGGGAGGGAATATGGGGTCAGGGATTTTCTATATGCGACTGGTTTGGGGAGGTTGTGACCCAGGTGTACGTCCTTGTACGCAGGAGGGGAGTTCCCCCCGCCCCCTATGAGGTCCTCTTGCATATTACCACCCCTACGGGGACTATTGGGTAGCTACCTTGCCTTCCTAGCCTCAAAGTAGAGGGTTGCCTCCAGGGGAGAAGTGACACCTAGTGAATCGTCCCAATGTCTACTACTGCATCCGAGCCCCTTTCCTCCATGCGTTATTTGTATTTTATTTTTATTGAGGAAGAGGTTGAGCACTGCTATCAGAAATTATGCAGAAACGTCACTAACAGTGAGGGGTGCAATCCCTTGCACAGCGCTTTGTTGGATTTGTTGTGAATACAATTTGTTATTCCACTAAGGCACACCCTCTGATTTAATATCCCTTAATACACAATCCCGCCCTGCAATTCTGGAACAAGAAAGAGACTGTATTTGGTGTTGACACCATAGTTTATTTAAAGGCGAAATTGCAATCAAAGGGGGAATCCTAACCTCATGCTGGGAAAGTCCCCAAGAATGACCTATAACAGAAATCCTGTTTACCAAAAATAAATGTTAACCTGACTGCCTAAATTCTTCAACCAATATTATAGCTCTAGATAATTGTTTGTAAATGGCACAATGCAATTTCTAAACAATACTATCCTGTTTGACAACATTATTGCGTGTCAGTCAGTGTATTAAAACGTTTTTAAATTCTGAGCAATGCAATGCAGTTTATTTGACGGCAGATTATTTGAAATCACGTTGTTTTCTCCAATGTCACTGACGGGCATTGGTATCTGAGAAGAGTTACACAGAAATACACATTTATTGTATTTAGTATTCATTCCCCATTTATATTGTATTCCCATGAGCAGATGTAGTGCTATTGACATCTAGCATAGAAGTAAATCACAAGTTATGGTAGGCTGCATCAAAGACTAGGCTTGGTGCCAGGGTAGCTGTAGAGCACGCAGAATAAAGGTTCATTAACGCTGTGTAGAAACAAAGAATTATCTGCAAAGACAACTATCCCCACATTCGAATGGATTGTGTCTTCCAACGGATGCCACATCTTTGACATGTAATGTCCACAGCTGTGTACTTCTGAATCTTTTTCGGCAGAGGGTGTCCTGCATTTCTGGCGTCGGGTTGATGTCCCTCGAAGGCCTCCATTGAGGGCGACATCACCGGATGTCACAGCGCCCGTAGCGTTATTTCAGTTTTTTCCGCAAATGTGTTTGCTTTGGCGATTCGGTGTGTCTCGTGTATTCCTCGTGAATATGTCTATTTCTTCGACCCCTCCGACTCCGCGGTCTGGCTTCAAGGTTGCCGGGACTGCAAGTCTAAAATGTTGCTTACCAACCTGCATCACCCATTTGTTTGTGGTGCCTGTGCGAGAGTCACGACACCGACGACTGTTCCAAATGCTAGTTGCTGACTGCTAAGGCCTTGCAGGAGCGTAAGGGAATGCTTTAGGTAGGTAGGGGTTCTAAACCCAGTAAGTCCCATAAAACTTCTAAGGGAATGTCCACCAACAATTCGAGGGGCGACTATCCGCGTCGGAAAGAGTCCCGGGGATGTCGGTCCCGGAGTGGTTCCCGCCATTCGTCCTACTCATCTCGGCATTCCAGGAAGCGCCGTCACTGGTCGCCTTCCCCGTACTCCTCGGAGGATGAAGCCGTGAGGAAAGTGGCTTGCCCAACTAAGTCCTTG
This sequence comes from Ambystoma mexicanum, assembly GCF_040938575.1. Lineage (NCBI taxonomy): Eukaryota > Metazoa > Chordata > Amphibia > Caudata > Ambystomatidae > Ambystoma > Ambystoma mexicanum. The sequence continues at coordinate 747,776,392 of NC_090928.1, forward strand.
ACTCCAGAGGAATGGGCTGCCTTTAGGGAGCAGATGCTGACTATTTTCCAATCCCAGAGCACAGTTCCATCCACGCCTTTGGAAGAAGCCGGCAAGGAACGGTTTGATCCGTGACTCGTGCGCCTTCAGGCTTGGGTCCTCGGCGCGATTCTCATCGGAAACCCTTGAGGTCCCATTCGGACAAGACTCGGGATGGTCGCAAGAGATGTGCTTCCAGGTCTCAGTCCTCGTCCCCAGCGAGACTCGAGGTGTAAAAGGAAGCGGCAGGACACTCGACGGCTCCGCCCGCATCGCTGTAACAGCTGATCACTTGCCGGCTCCGCAGAATGCAACAGCTGTTCACTCGCCGGCAACTTGGAAGGTATCAGCTGATCTCGGCTCATCAGCGCCGCGGCTCCAGTCCTCTGCCTGCAAGACAAAGCATACGGGGGGAAGGTAAGCAGAGACAGTCATTACCACCCGCGCACCCCCATTCAGTGAACTCACCTTGGTCCGCTCCCGCAACGCAAAGCGGCGCTCCATCACCACATTGTGCAGGCAATCTATCGACCTGCAAGGGGGAAGAAAGAAGTTATAGTTATTAACTTTCCTGAAGGCACTCCAGAACGTACCTCAGCCCTATGGTACATGGACACTGCCAAAAGACCTAAACCGCGCACTTAAGCAGAGGGCTAAGCTAATCAGTGCAGTCAGGCCCTTTCCAAAGAGAACTGCACAAACATAACCAGAGCCACCACTGGGTCTAGGCTTGATTACTGCAATGTACTCTTTCTAGGCACCGCCAAAAAAACCCTAGAGAGGTTACAAGTCATACAGAATAGTGCTGTCCGCGCAGCCCAAGGCATTGCCAAAAGAGAACACATTTCGGAGGCCAGAAAACTAGCCCACTGGCTCCCAATAAAGGAAAGGATCATCTTCAAAGCTCTGACACTGACCCACAAGTGCATTCACCTCACTCCTCCCGCTTACCACTCTCAAAGGATCCACCCCGTCTCCTCTACAAGGGCAACCAGATCACCTTATACCAACATGCTCTCTGTGCCACTAGTAAAAAGAGCCAGAGCAGGTGGATCCAGCTTCCCATATCTCGCACCCACTCACTGTAACGCCCTACCTTCCACAATCCGAAGTGAGGCCTCCCTCGGCGCCTTCCGCAAAACTATGAAAACCATCCTCTTCACCTAAGGTGCTTCGCATCAGTTGAATACCTATCATATTACCCACTGCATAAGCTGTAATGTAACGACCAATTGTACCAGCTGTAATATCAGTATTATGCCTGCAGTATTCATATTGTGCCATTGAATGCTACTATTCCTGTGTCCTTGTAACTAAGCTCTTGCAAGTAACAGCGCCTCAGTGCCCTTGGGCTGTTTGCACACTATATAAATAAATATACAAGGCCGCTGGGTGCGCCGCAGCAGGTCTGGACCACTCAGACCAGTGAAGGAACTGGGCAAAACTGTAACCCCCCTAGATCCCAGTGAAGAAACTGGGACAAGACATTGAGGACTAAACAACATAGCCCATAGGCATCCAGATCCCTCCGAGGGATCTGGATGCCTATGGGCAGCTGCTTCTTTGCCCTCAGGCGCTGCTGCAGCTTCTCCAAAACAGTCATGAGGCCATGTTCCATGGTTCACCGGTTGCATGGTTCGCCGGTTGTGGGCAGACTGTCTCAGGATCTCGAAGAATGGCGAGCTATTACTTCGGATGTGTGGGTTCTGGATACCACAGCCCACGGCTACTGTCTTCCCTTCCTAAAGCAGCCTCGCGACAATCCACCAGGGAATCTCTTTGAAGCTTCCAGATCCGCTCCTTGTGCAGGAAATCCTGGCCCTGCTGGAGAAAGGCGCTATAGAACTGTTGCCTGTAACAGAGGAACAAGGGATGGTATTCCCCATATTTTTTATTCCAAAGGACGGGGGATTGAGACCCATCCTGGTTATGCGTTGGTTGAGTTGGTTGAACAAACTTCTCAGGAAGGACAAGATGGTCACTCTTTCTCAAGTCCTCTAAGCCCTTCGTCTCCAGGATTGGTTGGTGTCTCTGACCTACAGGATGCTTACTTTCATGTGCTGATTCATCCAAAGCACAAAGTTCCTGAGGTTTGTGGCTGGCAGCTTGCACTTACAGTTTCGGGTGCTGCCATTCAGATTGACCTCCGACCGAGGGTCTTCACCAAGCTCATGGCGGTGGTGGCGGCAGTGTATCTCAGGCGAGGGGGGGATTCACGTCTACCCCTACCTGGACGACTGACTGATTCGAGCACGTTCTCCCGAGCAAGCTCTGGATCATCTCAATCTCGCGTGCCGCTCCCTCCACAAGCTGGGCTTCTCTCTCAAGTTCAAGACGTCGCATCTGACACCTTCCCAACAGCCCCAGTACATCAGGGCTGTGTTGGACAGGTCCTTGGAAGTGCTCGCCTCCCAAGGTGAGGGCTCATCACATTGTGCAGATGGTGGACAAGTTTCAACATGACCAACGTCTCCCGGCTTTCGAATTCTTAAGGTTGCTTTGCTTCATGGCATCATGCATTTTTCTAGTGCCACAGGCCAGGCTGAGAATGAGATCCCTGCAATGGGTGCTCAGGATGGAGTGTTCACAGTTCTCAGGCAAGATGTTGGATTCCATTCAGACTCGGTCTCCCAGGATCTTCTGTGGTGGGCCAACAAGGGGAACCTGATGAAGGGGGAGCCGTTTTGGCAACCGTGGCCGGAGGTGACTGTAGTGATGGACGCTTCGCTTACGGGATGGGGAGCTCAGGATAAGGAGGAGAAGGAGGAATTACTTAGATTTCCCAAATTCTTAAAGGACCCACTAATGTGTTCCCACCGTCCCCATTCCAGGAGCCGGTTTGGGATCTGAATTTGGTCTTGCAATTCCTGATGGGTGCTCCATTTGAACCGTTACACTCTTGTCCTTTGAGACTTTTGTCTTTCAATATGGTCTTCTTGGTTGTGGGTACTTCCACTCGCAGCCTGATTGAATTGCAGGAACTTTCATCTACCCCACCCTTTACGGTGTTCCACAAGGATAGGGTTGTACTGAGGGTATGTCCTTCCTTTCTACCTAAGGTAGCCATAAAGTGGTTCTTCCTTCTTTCTATTTTCCGCCTCATCCTGGTAAGGAAGAGGAGCGACTCCATAGGTTGTACTCTAGTAGAGCTCTGAGCTTGTATATTTCTGGGATGTCCAGGGTCAGAGTGGACGATTAACTCTTTGTAGGGTATGCTGGACACCGATTGGGCAAGGCTGATACCAAACAGACCTTGTCCAGGTGGATTAGCCTCACCATTACTGAGTATTACCGATTGGCAGGCAAGGACCCCCCTGATGGGTTGCAAGCTCATTCCACCAGGGGCGTGGCTACTTCCACAGCCCTGCAGTGGGGGGTTCCTATTAGGAATATTTGTGATGCAGCCACATGGGCTTCTATCCACAACTTTTGTTAAACATTACTCCCTGGATACAATCCATGTTCAGGATATGGCATTTGTTAAGGTGGTTCTTTATTCTGCCATCTGATTGGGTACTCTAAATTCTTTTCCCTCCTCCGTTTTCTTGTATTGCTTTGGGAGTCTGTCAAAGATGTGGAATACATTGGAGGACGCAATCCATTCGAAGAACAAGTTACTTACCAACTGGTAACATTCTTTCGACTGGATGTTCCAACGTATTCCACATCGCCCTCCCAGCCTGCCCTTCTGGAGAATTTCCTATGCTATTGCAGCTTACGTTTCCACAAGGCTGTGTACAGTCAAGCATACATTGGATATGTGCATGTCACACATTATGGAGGAAAAAACATAAACTGAGGCAACGGGGGCTGTGCGTCCTATTTATAACATCTGTTGACGTCGCCCTCGACGGAGGCCTTCGAGGGACATTGATCCGACGCCAGCGACGCAGGACGCCCTCTGCCGAAAACGTTTCCGACGTACACGGCTGTGGACATTAGATGTCTAAGATGTGGAATACGTTGGAGGAACATCCAGTCGAAAGAACGTTACCAGTTGGTAAGTAACTTGTTCTTCTCTTGGATGATTTGGGTCTCTAATTCAGCATCCTCCCACTTCTGCGCAAAGTTAGATTTCCATGTTCGTTTAAAATTGCATAATTTCCGAGGGGATTGATCTGGCCCAGCTAAACTCCCATTGTGTCAACCCCCGGTGTCGCTTTTTAACCAACTATGACCGTCACAGGCCCAGTTGCACACCCGCACTGCCTCCCGGCAACTCTTGCACTTGGGTCTGTATCTGTAACCCTTAAGTCCCTCTACCTGCACTTTTGGACACCTCCTGTCTGCACTTACCCTGGCACCTGCCACCTGCTGGCCGCACTTCCTATTGTTTTGATCCCATGTACAGCATTGTCCCCTCCCTTTTCCTCTGGCAATTTTCCCCTCCTGCACTTGCGCAATCTCAATGTCACTTGGCCTAGTAAGATTGTTGTCTTTGTCCTCCCTCTGTTCCCCCTTCCTTGCCTCGTTCCGCCTTGAACCACTTGTGTATAGGCGCGTTAACAAATGCCATATCATATCATAACCCAACAGCCAGTTGAGGAAGCTATCAAGATGGCTCTGGAGGCATGCGCTCTTACATCAAGCAGCTTTTGGTTGCCATCCTGATCTGCACTGGAAAGTAAGATGCAGTCAGTGGGAGTGGAAGTATCACTAGTAAGGTCAGAATGAAAGAAAGTGAATGACTATCGCATAACAAAATATGCTAGGAAATACAGTCACAGTTTAGCCCCTGTGAAATCTCGTCTGATACAAAAACAACCCAATAAAATCTGGTGCTCAGCAGATATTCATAATCTTAAAAATGCCAGGACCAGAGCCTTCAAGCAGTGGAAGAAAACAAAGTGCACAGAAGATAAGACTGCATACTCCCGTGCCTTATAAACCCATAAATCTGCCAATTGCTCTGGCAAAAAAAAAAATCTCCTATGACTACAGAATTGCTGAGGCAGCCTCTGACTCCAGGGAACTCCTTAAAATTCTTAAGGAACTGGAAAACTCCTGTCGAATCCCGTCATTGGTGGATAAAGATACAAACAGGTGTACTGCTACCCAAGATGTCATGACGGGCAAAATTTAAAACATTAAGGAGGACATAGAAGCCAAGTTTTGCACTGTAGACAGAACTGGGGAAAATAAGGATCCTGTTAGGCCCTGCACGGCCCTAACCAAGTTCAAGTTTTGAGCAGTTACCAAACTTGAAATATCAGAGGTTCTACTTAAACTTAAGCCCATACGCTGCAAGGGGGATATTTGCTCTGCACCCATGGTCAAATCTTGTACCACTCAGCTGGTACCCTTGATTAGCAGATTTGTCAATAAATCGTTCATGGAAAATTGTGTACCATCTCTCATTAAGAAGGCATGGATCTCACCCCTGCTTAAGAAGCCCTCTTTAGACCATAGTGTGACGAGCAACAATCGGCCCATCACCAATGTACCCTTCCTCTTGAAGATCTTGGATGTAGTAGCTTACATACAAATTCAGGACTTCTCTTCACCGATGCAATCTTGGGTCAGAATCAATCTGGATTTAGTAGTGCCCATAGCACTGAGTCCTCTTTGCTAGACCTTAAAACCAACATCTTTGAACATCTTTGAGAAAGGTAACACAGCTATCCTTATGCTGATGGATATGATATGTAATTAATAACGTGCCTGTACACAAGTGTTTCTGTTGCAGCTTGATTTAGTGTACACTTCATCCATATCAACAGATTGCTGAACTTGGCCTGTTTTTCACCTTTAGAAGCTGAATGGATAAACCTTTTGGCGCTGACCCCAAAGCCGAAGTCTTTTTTGAAAAGACAATGGCTGACATGTTTTTGGTGACGTGTGGGCTTCCACAAGGCTCGTGTGTGTCCCCAATGCCGTTCAACATCTTTACGTTGCCCACTTTTTTTTTAAAGGATTTTATTTTTCACTCATGCTCGCAAAAACCAATTATATTACCATCTTATTATATGTACAATTGTCAATTCAATTTGTAAAGGGATATAGTCCAACATCACATTACACAGTTCTGGTGAACATGAGGTTTTGCATGTTACAACAAACCCAAAACCGTTCCCTCCCCTCCCTAAACCCAACATGTACAGTTAATAACAATTCAACATCCTTACCCAACCCTCCTCCCCCTCCCTCCCCGTTCCCTTATGGCATGGATCAAACGATGCCCCCTTTTGAAAGCTTGGATACTGAAGGTGTTATTTTGTGTTTTTTTTTTTAAACAATTTTTATTATTTTCTTAACCACATCGATTGTTACTATATACACAGACTTAATCTGACAGTTATGAGAGGGCTTCTGCTGCCCTTTGCGCTTCGGCATAACTTGAAGACACTGCACTATCTGCTTCCCTGAATTTAAGTCCACATTTTGTTCCCCCCTGGCCTCTGCGAGCTGCCTCTTGCCACACTGTGGTTTCTGTCAGTGTCGATTTCTGGAGGTCGCTCCACCACCGATTTATATCCGCATTTTGGGTGCTTTCCAGCCCATTGCTATCCGGCGCTTCGCTAGGATGTATACTAAATCTTTTAGCTTGTTCACGTGTCTTGCCCGCTTTGGGCGTGCAAAAATGCCTCGCATGCAGACCTTGGGGATTTGGGGGGGGGGATTCTGTGTCCAATGTTATACCCGCCTCGGCTCGGGCCAGGGTTATGTCATCACAATATTGACAAATCTTCCCACATGCCCAGAACGTATGTACCAGGCCGACATTAATTAATCCACATTTTGGGCAAGAGTGTTCAGTGGCATTGCTAAATTTGGCTATTCTCCCAGAGGTTAGTTACGCGCTATGCGTTATGTACAATTAGATTGGATTACCTGGAGTTTCGCATTCCTGGAGACTTTCTTATGATAAGCCAATGTTCTGCTCCGTATAGCATCTGTCAATTTCTCTTGCTGGTCCGCCTCCCAACTAAGCATAGTCTGCCCCTGCATGTCCCCCCTCTGTGACATTAATAGCTCATACATTCTTGACACTTCCTGCCCACATTCTAAAATATCATAAAATGTCTCTATCCCTTCATCTGCCTGTAGCACCCCGTCCGTTCCCGGCCATCTCTGTTTTAGTATAGTGATGATCGATCCGTATATTATGTGTTGTTCCTCATGTATGCCCGTCTCTGACGTGAGTGCTCCAAAGTCCAGCAGCCTGCCCTCTCGTAATAAGTCTCAGACCGTTAAAACTCCCATGGGCTCCTAATACTTCCTCACATTTAATCTGAGTTGTGATGCATCCTCTTTTAGTGTCACAACATACTGCATACTGCAGTTGGCAGGCCAGAAAATATGCCTCAAAATTGAGTACTTTAATACCTCCCTGATCATACGGCCTCTGTAATTTCATCAGTGCCATCCTGCATCTTGAGTTATGCCATAGAAACCTACAGCATATTGTATTGGGTTTCTTGAAAAAACCTTTGGTTATATTGGGCCTCATTACGAGGTTGGGTTTACCGGCACTGGTAATGGTGCCGTTAAACCCATTCCGCCCTATTACGAGGTTCCCTTGCGGGACCCGCTCAGACAGTCTGGTCAGACCAGACGTCCTTTGCGGGTCCCGCACGGTGACCAAGGAGCTTATAACATCCCCATTATTAGCTCCATCCCCGTTTCCCATTGAGCCTTATGGGGGCTTGAATGAGAATGGGGAATGGTTTTTTGAATGGGGACTCACCGGGTCCTCCAAGGTTGGAATGACCCGGAAAGTCCCCATTCAGCGGACCCGGACCCGATTTTGGAGGCAGCCATGGCGCTAATAGCACCATAGATGGCTCCAAACTCGTAATGAGACCCATTGTACGGGATGTTAGTAAAGAAATGTAGAAGCCTTGGGATTACCACCATCTTTAACAGTGCTGCCCTACCCATCACTGAGAGCGGTAACCTGGCACAAAAAAATCATAGATTTCTCCAATATTTTCTACCGCTCTCGTTGTGTTCTGTGTGTATTCTGTCTTGGGATCATGAAAGATGTCCACTTCCAGATATCTGAACGAATTCACTTCCCACTTAATCGGCAGCACTGGTAATGTGTTCAGGGATTTCCTTTTATACCCCGCTAGGGGGAACAAGCAAGATTTCTCTGCATTATTCGTGATACTGGATAATTTAGCCCATCGCTTCAGCACGTCCAAAATATACTGCTAGTTGGTTTCAGGGTGCTTTAAGTATAATAACATGTCATCGCCGTATAGAGAAATCAGATTATCGGTGCACTTACTGCTATACCGGCCTGACAATATTCTTTTCTAAGATCTGCTGCTAATGGCTCCTGGAATTAATAGCATAGGTGACCATGGGCAACCCTGCCTTGTGCCTTTCTCCAGCATCTATTGATCTGAGATATGGGCTCCTGCCTTAACCCTTGCTACTGGGCTGCTATACAGCAACTGCCCCCACTTTATGTATATGGGCCCTTTGCCGAACTTCTGCAGGACCGCCAGCAACCATGGCCAACTGACCGAGTCAAATGCGTTGACCGCATCCAACGAGCCTACGGCATATAGACCTTAACTGTTTTGGGTGTGATCAATTATATGGCGTAATCTCCTTAAATTACATGTGATATTCCTGTCTGAGATATATCCTGACTGGTCTGGGTGTATTAGCGTAGATATTGCCGCTTAAGCATGTTGGCCATTAAGGCTGTTAGTATTTTCCCATCTTGGTTAAGCAGAGACAGGGGTCGATATGATCCACAGTCTGTGGCTGGCTTATTGGGCCTCAATAGCGGAACAATAACTGACTCTTGCAACGACACTAGTAACGTGCGGTTTCCAGTGCCTCGTTCAACATGGCTAATAACGGGTGTACTACATCTGTTATGAATTCTTTATAGAATTCGCTGGGCAATCCATCTGTCCGCAGGGCCATAAATGTGTCTGAAGTTTCCATTTGTTAAAATCCACCAATCACCTAGAATTCCAGTCCAAAAAGGAAACCCGCCCTTGAATTTAATGAGGAAAACCAGGCAGAAGCAGTGTCAGAATTATTCCCATACAGCTGTGCTGGAAAAGGACAGAAACTCACACAGAATCCCTGCCCCAGTAGGGTCCTCTTCAGAGTTTATGAAGGTTTTGTCAAAATGAGGGTCATACAGAAAGACAGCATGATATTTTTACTCAGTTATATTAACAATCAACTTCCTAACACAACATCCTCTGAACTTGAGGAACATGGCATAACGGCTCCTTTTTCCTGTCTGTACAATTATGATCGGCCTACCCACATGACGCAACCTCTGCCTGCAGCGGATCTCTCCATCATATGCAAGTGCCCTGATCACTTGACTACCACCCCACGTGATCCCTTTTCTGGTTCTCGGGTATGAATACCTTGCCCTCATGCATGATGTGTCACACATCACTGGGTGTGCCTGGACCCTGGGCACAGACTAGGTGTCCCTAGCCTTAGGGGCTTGCTGATTCCTGTAATCCAATCACATTGCTGCATAGCTCTTGCCACGTCCTATCCCATATCATGGTTCTGTTGCTGCTCTACCCATGATGCATGCAGGTTACCGCTCATAGGAGCATCTAAAATACTATTGGTTTCGACAGTCCACCCTCCAACACCATTTGTACTTTCCGGCACAACCTTATACATATTTTATTTTACCTTTTTTGAAACTTAATTTTGTACAATACCGATTTTTGTCTTCACTCAAAAATCTGGGTCTTGCTTTGACCTTTATTTTCTAATCTTTACTGGTTAGGTTATTCTAAGCAATTCTAATCCGTGGCAGTGTCACTTATCTTTTTGCAGTTTGATATAATTTTCTTATTTCATGCTAACATATATGAATAATTTTTGTGGTGTTTTCCCCTTCTTAATATATGTATCCTGTAGACCTTCTCTTTCGGATCATCTTTTACGTTTTCATCATGTTGAAATTCTAAAACTCCACTCTTCACGCCACTTATTAGTATGGGTAACTTCTTGGCTGTATGCACATGAAGGTTATTATGTCTTTTTCACCCACAGTACCAACAAAGCAAAGTAATCAGTGACATTTATGGCAATATGTCCTTTCTGCATACAAGATAATTGAACAATCTAAATATCTGGGTGGCATGTGTGGCCAACCAGGAGTCTGACGCACAGAGGACGTTTTAAGAATTGTATTAAACAATAATTTAATAATGCCTTACTTTCCCTATTGTTACCTAATAAAACTAACCAAGGTTGTTCATCCGTCATCCAAGGTCCAAAGAAAATGTCTTCTGTCCAGCGTACTTTTAGCTAGCCCTACCACGTTAACTAATCAACTAAAAAGACCAGAATGTTCAGCTTCTGATAACTTCCATTTTTGGTCGAACTCACTGGGCTTCTTCTCAGGGTTACATCAATAAGACAAAGTTTCTTGTAGTTCTGAAAAAAATGTTAGTTAATAAAAGTCTCGTAATTTTCATAGGATACTTCTCGTACGACTTCACACATATATTTCAGGGGTTTCATTGCATTGGGAATGGGGATCTTACTTCCACCTCTCTTTGTGAGGGCTCAGTAATGTGAGACTCAGCACTGTTTCGTTTTCTCAAGGTTTGACTTTTGTGTTTGTTGTTAAATAGGTTTTTTTATTAAGCATTTATAATGAATGAGAACAAATAGTTAAATCCAGCAGTTAACATAGTTATAAATATAATCTTAGCATAATCTTAACAAATCTTCACTAAATACTAAGGCTTTGTTAACAATTTAGAAGACTCAAAGTGGTGTATCAAGGTTATAAATAAAAATGAAACATTACATTGGTAATGCAATACAAATTAATTGCAGAAGCAATTGGTGTTGATAAAAGGGATTGCCATGAAGTATTTGGCCATTGAAACCAAAGGAATTCAAAGGAAAGACAACATAAAGGACAACGAGAGACACAGAAGGGGGGGAGGTAATGCATGTGGTAATATGATATATTAGAGAAGTTACAATGAAGAGGTTTTAAGATATTCAGTAACAGGATCCCATTTTTGATTGTAATTATGTATATCTCCAATAGTAACGCCACAACCCTTTTCAAACATTACTAAACCTACTCTACCAGGGTATTCCCTACATAGTCTAGGATCTAAGGGAAACCTCCAAGCATACACAAAACTAACCCTCACGCTAAACAGAAACATTCAAAATAACATGTAAACAGCATAAATAAAAAGATTACCATATAACCAGTCCCTTGGATAACTTCTGTTTGTTCTGGGCAGATCTTGCTCCCCCAGAAATGTCCAAAAGTCAATTTTGTCCACGGCAAAGAAAGTCTTGAATAAAGTCTTGGAAAGTTCCAAAGAAACAAAGGTTCGCACAAACAAAAATCCACTGGTAATAGTTCCTTCTTTACTTGATGACAAGATCCTTTTTTCTAAGTTTCACAAAGAAGAAAACCGCACCAATGATATTCCTGAATAGACTCCTTCCAGGAAAGAATGGGTAAAGTTTAAGACAAAAGTACCACTTCTGCTTAACAACCATTCTTCTACTTGTAACTTCTGCAGCATCTTTAAATACAATTTGAGGATGCTTCTACTCAGGATTTGCACCGTCTCCAGCAGTTCCCTTCTGTCACTGGTACTGAGAGAGCAGACTCCCTTGTCCCACAGTGCGCTTCAGCTTCTAGTACAAAATAATAATGTTCTGTCAAAAGTATCAACAACCACAGTTCTACTGCTGCTACTACGACTTAGAGTTTTTGGCAACTTCAACAAGACTTCTTCAACCTCTACAGGTTGGCAAGGCACTCTTCTCTCTTGTATGGCAAGAAAGGGCAGCCTCTTTGCCTTTCCTTTCTGTCTTGCAGCTACCACAAAATCTGTATTTAGCATCGTGACTGCTTCCTCTGAGCTTGAACAGACTCCGCTCTGCAGATTTAGAATGAGTTTTAGAATGAGTTCCTTTAACAAGTACCCACCTCCATGTACACCTTTTCTGCCTCTAGAAGTTACCCCAAAGCTGTATTGCCACTCTTCTCCAGCATTGGATCTTTCATGGATTCACATGCTGTGAATATTTCCTGTCGTCAGGCTGGGAAAACCTCTGTAACTTTAACATAGCATTTTCCTATGGAAAACTTTGACACTGAGTGTCCTATCAATGTCTTTTTGGGTGCTTTAGGCTGCACCTATAGGATGTTTAGTATATATTGCCCTGCCCCCGCAGCTTCCCTTCAGATTTCAACTGTCGCCAAACTGTTGAGATCACCTTGTGTTTTCTCGCGAGAAAATTGCTCTTTGTGTTCTACATGTGCTTTTGCTGGTATGCAGTTTTCCAGGCCCATCATGTCATCAGTGGGGGCGAAGAAATGTTTTCTACGAAGGGGATGGGCATGCAGACTCTCTTTATTGCCTGTATCCCAATCATTCTGCAGACAACTGAGATTTGTCAAGGATTCTCCCAGAAGACGCTGAAGGACCGCAATCGGCAGTTGATTTGCTGGCTAAACGAGAGTACCTGCGGGGGCAAGTCCTCTACTACAGCAGAGAAGGTGTCATCTTCACTCCAGACGGCGTGGTTGGTGGGACCCCCCTCTAAGAAGCAGCGCACGGCAGGGCCGGCGTCAGAGGTGGGGAAAGGCGGGGAGTCGTCTGGCACAAGGCCGGTGCATCAGAGTAGAGGGTCGGCCGTCCCTCTCAGGACAAGGCTCCCAGGGTTGAAAAGTCGAAGTAAGTGAGTTCCAGGCTGGAGAAGTCAGCGACGCTGTTGCACAGGTCCTCGGCGGCTGATATGCTTCGCTGGAGAAGGCCAGGCTGGTGTCGGGCTTGAGGGGCTCATCTATGGAAGTGCTGCCCTCTAGTCCGTCAACCGGGCTGGATTCCTCATCGGCGGCAGGTGCACTGTTGACTTCGGAGGTGCCGTGTCAGTCGGGTTCCGACCTTCGACCGTTGCTCCCATTGGAGATACTGCTGCAAGACCCCACGACGTACAATGACTCGAGTCCAAAAGAGGAAAGTCATCCGTTTTTCGATCCGTCTGCATTGGATCTGCAGCCCTCAGGCCCGTCCATGTCGGCAGGCCTGGATGCTGTTACGCCTCAGTACCCATTGGTGAATCTGCACTCGTTGCTGTCCATGCAGGTGCTGACCACGCTGCAGTCGCTGTTGGGGTAGTTGGATGCACGTCTCCCATTCCCTCCGAGCCCGGTGGGTCCCGTGGAGAAGCAGGTGCGGGTTGTGCCGCAACAGGATGAGGGTGTGGGTGCCCCTCGCCCAGGCCTCCCCTGGAAGTCGCCTACGGTTCGGCCGCCGGTGCGGTCTCCGGGAGTTTTCACCCCTCCCCGGACACATCCAGAAGAAGTGGAGCTGGTAGATTCTGATCCTGATAGTGTTCCACGTGACACTGTCGACGTCATCACCCAGGCGGGCAGCTACCTCGAATACCGATCCAGAAGTGAATCCCCTGAGCAGCCCGGCTCAGCCCTCTCCGTTGGATGTCAGTGCTTTTCATGCAATGATGTCAAAGGCTTGTCAAGAGTTTGGACCTTCTCCAGAAGAGGAGCAAAAGGACTGTTTTTTTTTTATTCGATCACATGGGGAAGAGGCGGTAGGCGGTCTTCTCTGTCCCCATTTCGGAAAATGTGTGGCAAGAGGGTCTTCGCACAATGCACCATCTGTTCTCGGAGCCTGCAGTCAAGGGCCGCGTAGAGAAGTTTAAAGCGCCGTAGTCTTTCCCAACCTCCCTCTCCCCCCAAGTGCCTCACGTCACAACCCAATCCGGAATCTGTGGTGTCAGCGGCAGCTGGTCGTAAGTCAGCACAAGTGTGTGACGTCCCTGGACAATGAGGCCCGGAAGCAGGATGCGTTCGGCAAGAAGGTGCTTACGGTGGGGGTTCCGACGGTCAAGGCGGCCAACTCTTTGGCCTTTATGGCTCGATATGACAGAGAGATATGTGGCACCGGTTGGCTCCACTCTTGGATCATCTGCCTGAGCAACAAAGGAAGGAGGAAATTCTGCTGATTCGAGAGGGGGAGGAAGCCTTCACCACAGCATTAAAATTGCATTGCACCTGGCAGAGTCAGGGTTCAAACAGATCAACAATGGTGTTCTTCTCCGTAGCAGGCCTGGCTGCGCTGTACTGATTTCTGGCCTGAAGTGCAACACAAAGTGGTAGACATGCCATGTGAAGGGGAACAGCTGTTTGGGGTGAAAATTGATGAGGCGTTGAAAGGGATGAAGGAAGACTCTGATACGGCAAGATCACTGAGAACGCTGCAGAAAGAATGCTCTTTTCACCCCCTTTGTGCATTTCGAGGAGCCTCAGGGAATGCCAGATTTGCGGGCTTCCGCTACAGGGGCTACGGTCGCCCCAGTTATTCCTCCCAAGGGTTCCGACGTTCTTTCCAGTCTGCAAAGAGGTCCAAGGACTTTCAAGTGCAGTAGAGGCCGGCAGTCCAAGCCTCAGCAATGACTGCCATATAGGCAGTCAACTAGGGGCGGGGTGGCGCACCATGTCGACGAGTAGCGTTTAATTATGACGGACAGATGGCTGCTGGATGCAGTACGTTATGGCCAGTCGTTGAAGTTACGGTGCCCGCAACTCCCTATTCCACCAGTGATGGTGTTGCAGCCACATCTATCAATCTTGCGGCAGGGAGTGTGTCTGATGTTGGAAAAGAAAAGGGGGCGATAGAACCGGTCCTGGTGTCGGAACAAGGACAGGGTGTGTACTCCCGGTATTTTGTAATCAAAAAGCCAGATGGAAAGTGGCACCCTATTCTGGACTTTTGCTGTTGAACAAGAATCTGCAGTGCCTGAAGTTAAAAATGCTGACGTTGGAGGACGTCCTGCTCTCGGTCCAGCCAGGATAATTCTTTGCATCGCTGGACCTCGAGGACACCTACTTCCACATCCCGATGCTTCCCAAAGATCGCAAGTTCCTATGGTTCGTGGTCAGCGACGATCATTACCAGTTTCGGGTTCTCCTGTTTGGCCTCAAGTCGGCTCCCAAGACATTCACCAAGTGCCTGGCTCCGGTGGCTGCATTTCTCTGCAGGGAGGGGCATCCTGTTTATCCGTACCTGGACAACTGGTTGGTCAGGGGAGCGTCTCCTCAAAGGACGTCAATCTCTCCAGGCATCAATGCTCCTGCTACAGCGGCTGAGGTTTGCGGTGATGTCATCCAGGGACTTCGTTTTCCTAGGGGCCCAGTTTAACACGCAGCTCAATCTGGGGAAGCCATTGGTAGACAGTATACAGAAGCTGATCTCCAGGGCGGCCTTGTGGGGGCCAGGGACATCAGTCACAGTCCGAGGTTACATGTCTCTTCTCAGGTCCATGGCGTCCTGCATCCCTCTCATCCCGAATTGTTGTTTATGAGGCCAGTACAGGAGTTTCTCACCTCCAGGTGGTCGCAAAGCCTCCTGGGCCGACAAGGTGGTCAGCCCCAGGCTTTGGCCGAGGCCCTGCGATGGTGGACTCACTCGAACAACATTATGAGGGGCAGTAGCGTTCGCGTCCCAAGTGGGTTGGGGTGCGCACCTCAACTAGTTTCAAGTTCAGGGCTTATGGACTCTCAAGGAGGCGTCCTTGCACATCAACATTCTGGAATTGAAGGCAGTGCTCTGGGCTTTGAAGTCTTTTCTGCCTCTCGTTCAAGGTACAGTGGTCCGCATTCTGACAGACAACACCACCACACATTTTTACCTGCGCAAGCAGGGCAACACACACTCACGGCTCCTGTCCCGGGAGGCTCAAGCGGTCTGGCATTGGGCCATTGCTCACAGGGTTCACATCACCGCTTATCATTTGCCAGGATTGCATAATGTTCAGGCGGATTCTCTCAGCAGGGAAGCAGGTCACTTGCGCGAATGGAAACTGAAGGACGCCCAGGTGGTGAGAATTTTAAGGAAATGGGGTGGGGGTCTCCCCCTCTGAACTTGTTTGCCAGCCCAGAAAACAAGCTGTGCCCACTCTTTGCCAGCAGGGTGGCTCCTCCAGACTCGAGGGGGGACGCGTTCTCATTCTCATGGACAGGCCTGTTCATGTACGCGTTTCCTCTGATCCGGAGAATGATTCAGATGGTGCGCAAGGTCCAGTGCAGGGTGATTTTGGTGGCCCTATTTTGGCCCCGGCCGACTTGGTTCTCGGAACTGCTTCACCTCGCGGTGGACGACACGCTTCATCTAGGGGCAGGCCAGATCTGCTATCGCAGGACCAGGGAAAGGTGTGGCATTACGACCCGGCATCCCTCCGTCTTGGAGCATGGCTCCTGATCACTCCGAATTTGGACATCTAGAGATCCCGCAGAATTAACATTGGATCTGGGCTGCGGCAAGGGTGCCATCTACCAAAGTGTCGTATTGTCGAAAGTGGACTAGGTTCTGTGCCTGGTGCGCAGAGCAACCGAATTTGCAGCCATTGGCGGTGTCACCAGCTTAGCTTCTACCGTATCTTCTGCTGCTGGCGAAGGGGGGACTGTTGTTGTCTTCGATCAAAGTCCATCTGGCTGCCATTTCCAGGTTCACAAGACGGTACAACTCTACACCTCTGTTCAGTGATACGTTGGTCAAACACTTCCTCAAGGGCCTTTTCATGACATTTCCCCCGAAGAAGAGGTTTGCTCCGGTATGGAATCTCAATGTGGCACTCTCGGCTCTCATGAAGCCGCCGTTTGAACCGATGGCGACAATGAAGTTCCTCCTCAAGTGGCAGGTTGTTTTTCTCGTGGCTATTAAATCGGCCAGGAGTGTCTCTGAACATCAGGCTCTGGTCATCGACCCGCATTATCTGAGGTTCATGAGGGACAAGGTTCTCCCATCTACTGATCCGCACTTTATCCTTAAAGTGCCGTCGGAGTTTCACATGAACTCTACAATTGCCTTGCCCACTTTTCCGGCTAAGGCTACCACTCCTGTGGAGAAATTGCTGCATTCCTTGGACGTTAAGAGGCTGTTGAAGTTTTATCTCGACCGGACTCAAGTCTTTAGGAAGTCAAGGCAGCTGTTTGTGGCGTTTGGCCCCTCCAACAGGGGGCAGTTGGTTTGCTTTTTTCTCTACTTTGGGAGTTTAAATCTTAAGGGAAGGCCCAGGGGCGGGGCTATTTATACTAGACGTCCTATTGGTGCAGCCTAAAGCACCCTAAGAGACGTTGATAGGACACTCAGTTTTCCATTGGAAAACGCTATGTTAAAGTTACTGAGGATTTCCCAGTCTGACGGGAAAATTCACAGCATGTGAATCCATGAAAGATACCAACGTTGGAGAAATGGAGTTACAGGTAAGAAATGACTCCCTTCCAGCTTTGGATAACCCTGTCACCCTTATGTCAGAGGACCCTGTGTTTTCAACAGCTTTAGCAACTTTGTAACAAAGGTGTGTAGTTCTTAATTGAGCTGGTTTCAGTTTAATGGGTTTGGTCTACTGGCTTGAGTAATATTTGTTCTTTGTTTGACTTCAGCAACTTCTACAAATGCTACATAATTGTTCAGTGTGGTACAAACAAGTTTCTCAGTGGAAATGAAATTTAGGCACACACGATTTTGTTTAGATGACAAACTACCACTTCAAAGACGTGCGTTCCTTCTTTTAGGTCAGTGTTATGCTTCAAAAGAACTGGGAAACACAATTGCCAATGCATGACCTCTTCTTGATGTTAAATGGGCTTGTAACACTTGTGGGAAAGTCAGCTTCTACTTCATTCAGCATACAAGCAAGGCTCGCTCTAAAAGGAGACACGCGACCGTTCAGCGGCAGTTAATTCTAATAATGGGGAAAATTGAAACTCTCTCTACACATGGGTACTTTAGCTTTATTGGTAAAAGGGGGATATTTTATTTGTTTGCTTGTTAGGCGCGTATACAGCAAATTAATTCTGTTTCAAAGCACCCACAGGGCAACAGAGAGGGAACATGGGATTGCAATACAGTTAAAATATACAAAAAATACAGTGGGGGAAGGGACGGCTGAACCTACTATGCCTTGTGAGTTTTCAGAATGTGCAAGTGCAGCAAGGAAGAGGGCAGTGGGCTAGGTGCAGAGGTGTTCGTGCCCAAGGGTGAGCCACAGATAAGTGAACAGTATCATAGCCTCTTTGGGTGGAAAAGTGCTAGTCTCCAGTGTGGAGGGTGTGCCGAGGCAAGTGCTGAGGGTAGACAGAAGCTGGGAATTAGATGTGAGTGGTCATGGGCCCCAAGGATGCATAAAGGTCCAAGACACCAATCACAGCAACTGAGATTAGCAGAGGAGGGAAGAGGGGAAGGAGAAGGAAAAGAAGAAAGCCTTGAGGTGCTTTCAAAACTTAAGATGGTCTTGCTCAAGGCGCAGATGGAGGTAGAGGCTGTTCATAGGAAGGATCCAGCTGAGATGAGTGAAAAACCTTCTGCTCTCTGGCAAAACTCTTTACACACAGGGAGTTGATGCCAGAGGAGAGTGTTTTGTAAGAGAGGGTTGCAGATAGTGTGGTCTCTGGCCCCAGACAGCCAGACAGCATTGTGGATGATGCAGAGGGATTTGAATTTGATCTGTGCAGCAACCTGGAGCCAGTGGAGACTTTTTAGGGCAGGAGAGATGCAGTGCCTGTGCTTAAGGCCAAGGATAAGTCTTGCTGCACTATTCTTAACTGAAGTGGTCGCAAAGTGAAAGAACGTGGATTGAGAAGGAGGCTGTTGCAGTAGTCAGGCCTAGAGAGAATCGGGGCTCAGGAAATATTGAGCTTCTGGGGGAAAGTGAGAAAAGGGAGAACTCTTTTGAGAAGGAAGAGTTGAAAGTGGTACTTCTTGGCAATGTCCTGAGTGTGAGGGAGGAAGGAGAGAGAGGAGTCGGATGATTTCAAGGTGAATGGCTTCCGAAGAAGGAGCAGGGGGAGAGCCCATGGTGGGAGGCCAGAGAGAAGGGAAGGAGAGGGCAGGGGTCCCAATCAGAAGGATCTCAGTTTTGCTGTCATCGAGGCAGAGATCGTTGTAAGTGCACCAGGCCTGGATGGCAGATAGGCAGTCGGGGATGAAGGAAGGTGCGAGTGAGACAGCAGGAAGTCTGAAAAAGAGTTGAGTGTCATCTGCATAACACTGGAAGTTGGGGGAGAAGTTTTTTCTGAGCAAGGTAGATGTTAAGGAACCTGGGGGAGAGGATAGATCCCTAGGGGACACCACAGGTGGAGTAGGAAGTAGGAGAGGAGAAGGAGCACAAGATGACCTGGGACGAGCGGTCAGTTAGGAAAGAGGTTAGCCATTCCAGTGCCCGTCCCGAGATACCAAGGGTATCATGGAGCCCTTGCATGAGGATGCAATGGTTGAATGTGTCAAAGGCAGAGGAGAGAGATCAAGTAGGAGGACTACAGCAGGGGAGTCCAGTGATGTGAGCAGTTCTTCACAGGTGTTCAGAAGAGCAATTTCCGTGCTTTAGGATGCTCAGAATCCAGATTGATGATCGTGTAGACCACCGACAAGTTCATTGTGCGGGTTGAGTTGGGGGAAAGGCCAGCTTCTCCAGCAGTTTACCCAGGAAGGGAGTGATTGAAATAGGGCTGTAGTTGGATGGACAGGTAGAGTTTGATGAAGGTTTTTTCAGGAGCGTGCACACAAATGAGTCTTGAGGGAGGACGGGAAAGCACCAGCGGCAAAAGACTGGTTGCAGAAATCAGCGGGGGCAAGAGAACCAATGTTGTCCTTGATGGTTCTGAGCAAGCAGGGGGAACGTGTTTGGAAGAAGCCTTCATAGAGCGGACAACTCTGGTAACTTCAAGTGTGACAGGGGTGAAGGTGGAGAAGGCGGAGGGAGGAGGATGAGTGGCCAAGGCAGGCAAGGGTGTTTGGGATGGGTTTGGCGGGTGAGTAACAAGGGTGTTCGGGATGTCCTGAGTTTTGGTGGCAAAGTGTGTGGCCAGTGCGTTGCAGAGGGCCTGAGAAGGTAGAAAGGAGGAGGAGACTGTAGAAGGGTTGGCTAGCTCCCTGCAGATAAGTTCAGCCGTGTTATTGGATTCACAAGATACTTGTGCCTGAATATGGGCCCTTTTTCTTGGCACGGACGAAGAGTCTGTATTGCCTTTGGAGCAGGCATCAGGCCAGTTTGTCAGTGGGTGAGCCTGAGGTTTGCCACTTTGTTCCGCTGCTCTGCACTTTCGTTTCAGTGCTGCAAGTTTGGAGTCATACCGGGTGTTACGCTTTGAGGCGGGTTTCAGGCGGATCCTCATGACTGGGGCAATAATGTCAAGAGTATTGGTGATGGTTGAGCGAAGGTTGCTGAGAACAGAGTCAGTGGTAGTCTGTGGCAGGGGGGTAAGGATGGGATGAAGGTAGAGGCAAAGGCAGCAGCTGACACTCGTTTCATCGGGCGGATGTTCGAGAATGAGGTTGGCAGGGTTTTTGATGATGCGTTAGAAGGGCCGAACTGACCCAGGTGGGAAGAGAGGAGAGAATGGTCTGACCCAAGAGAGACGGGTGACCGGGGGGGAGCGAGAGAGAAGTCTGAGTGGATATAATTGTTTGTAATTCTTCATTTATAGAGTGCTTATACACAGGTGAAATGCTTCAAAGCTCTTCAAGGCGGGACGGGAGTAGGGGGTATACAGAGTCATTCTTAGGCCTTGAAATTTTCGAATGATCATGGAAAAATGACTAGCAAACTGGACCTGAGGCCATACTAGAAGTGCAGGTGTAAAAAAAAAAAGGAAGGAGCGAAGGGGGAGGATAGGGAGAAGAACATACAATCTTTAGGCTACCGTACTCGACCAACAGCGTTTCAAATGGTGCAAGTGCATGACAGATGGTAAGGTTCTAAGGGGGGGTAGGCGTGAGAAGGACAAACTGAGACAAAAAAAAGAAATACCGTACTAAGCCTGGTGGACTAGGCCCAGTACATTGGATGTAATGCAAGTGCCAGTCATGGAATGAAAGGGAGGGGGGAAGGTACCCAGTGCTCCCGGTCCACGTATGGCCCTGGGTTAAGTGCTGTGAGGTTACCATTCTCAAGGAATGAGTAAAGAAGTGCAGAAGTGATGGGAGGAGTGCAGAGGCCTGGGGGCAAGTGCAGAGTCTGGCGGGGGACCCGGAGACCTTTGTGGCTCTGGAGGTGCCGCAGGTGACCAGTCAGCAAACAGAGCTGAGTTAGGGAGAATGGAGAGGGAGAATGGAGAGGGAGAATGGAGAGGGAGAATGGAGAGGGAGAATGGAGAGAGAGAGAGAGAGAGAGAGAGAGAGATATATGAGATCAGGCTCTAGACGGAGAGCGGCAGGGAGGCTGTTGTAGAGGAAAGAGATCTACCCCAAAATCTCTGTTTTGAAAATCGGCTCACCTGGAGAGTGTTGGAGGCAGACGTGCGGAAGGCTCTAGAAGGAGAGTATTTAGGGAGAGAGGGTTGTAGGTAGTGCAGGCCCTGCCCCAGAAAGCCTTGTGGACTATGCAGGGGGTCTTGAACTTGATACTTACAGCCACAGGGAGCCAGTGGCGGCATTTAAGTGCCAGATAGATGCAACCCCTAGGCTTGAGGCCAAGAATAAGTCTTGCGGTTCTGTTCTGGATGAGTTGTGGAGGACGGAGAGTGGAAGTAGGAAGATTGAGAAAGAGACTGCTCAGTAGTCCAGTCTAGAAAGAACCACGACTCTGGAGACAGTAAGCCTCTGGGGGAAGGTGAGAAAAGGTAGAATACCTCTGCCGAGGTGCAGCTGCTAGTGAGATTTTTTAGAGATGTGTGTGAGAAACCTAAAGGTGTCTCCCTGACTAAACCTGGGGTTCTGTCATCCAGGTGGCCAGGACACGGCCATCGCTATTTGATCCAGTTCTGGGGGTGGACCAGTGAGGGAGGGTCACCTGGATGGGTGATCCTCAGGAAATGGGACACTGACTGGTGAGATGCAGTATCCCCCTTCCTTCAACACTTTCCCCATCCTACCACGGAGGACATTCAAAACCACTGCCACGCGCCCTTTTTTCGACACAAACACTTGTGCACGACACACTAGAGGACGGATGAACACCAGAGCCGTTTACCTGACATGTCCCAATACAAGGATCAGGCAATTGATCAGAATCACACACACCTAACGGCCCTTTCCCTTCCCCACAGGGATAAAATGTGGAGCAAGAGAGCACAGGACAAGCACGATGAGACGCTAATCGGGCGCAGCAGTTCAAGAGGAGGAGAAAGGTGGCAGAATCCCAGAGGGTGGCGAGGAGAGAAGTGACCTTCCTGAGAAGTGACCTTCCCCTTTTCGTCCCAGGCCCACAGAACCTTTGTGGAAGAGAGCCTAAGACTGCGAACAATAGCACAAGTGTCTTGCAGCAGATGTCAACGGGTACACGGGGCAAGCATACACCGATAAGCAGGAGCGAGGGAAGCTCCAGCGACCATGGTACCGGCATTGACTCCAGAGAAGCCGAAAGCAAAGCGGTTCATCACAGCCAGTAAGTCGAGTGGAGAGCCGATAACAACCGGGCTGTGGTGGATGAAAGACACAAAGTGGCAAAATTAACTAAGTTCAAAAGAACTGTAAAAGTGTTGAGGGGAGACCAGCTGCAGAGGGAACCAGCAGCACGTGGGAGCTACCTCGAGAGACTATGGCCGATCCCCGTGTGAAGGAAACTACAGAAACCAGAAGGCTATAGGAGAGCCGCCAAGTTAGGTCAAAGTGGTCATACAGGAGGCCAAGCAAAATCCATGTACAGTCGAAAGTCTTTGATCTACAAACTTGACAAAGCCAGGGAAGTGAACCCTGCAAACAAATGTGAGTGTGAAGTTGGCAAGAGTAAACCCGACCGAGCGATGTCCACTGGAATTGTTTAAAAAGACATTAAGATTTATGAACGAAGGAAAAGCCATAGTGAACCCAGATCCGGTTGAGAGAAGAGAAGGGTCAGAGGGAGATCCAGGGGTGATCATCATCCAAACTTTGTTGAGAGAAGAACTGATCTGTAAATTGAGGAATACAATAGAGAAGGGTCAACGCATGGAAGAGGGGGAACCAGGGGTGAAAAATCCTCACCCAAAGTGGAACCAAGAAACAAACTTTCATTTTTTTGAAGAAACTTTTGTTTTGTTATTCGAACACGTCAGGCCCTCGAAGACAAGAGACATTCAAAGGAAACGAGACTTGGCCCTCGTAGGTCCTGAGAGCTGCAATTTGAGGGGTGAAGCTGTCACCCAACGTCCATTAAGAAAAGGAACTGTTGATGATTTATGGAATACAATTTTGTGACAGGTCGGCATCGGAGCGAGGGAGATCCAGGGGTGAAGGCGTCACCCAAAGAAAACGGGAGAAGAGTAACTTTGTGTTTTTTTTCTGACCCTCAAAGGCAAGAGACTTTTGTTGCAAAGAGAAGTGGCCATCGAAGCTTCTGGGAAATTGAAGCCGGAACTGTTGTCACCTGCTGGGGAAAGCTCAAGAACTGTGCTGTGCCCCATGATCCCACCTTATCCCGTGCTCGAAACGTGGGGAAGGAAGACCCGAGCCACCGCATCCTCACTTATTGTTTGAGAACACTTTTTTTTCTTTCCTTGAAAACCATCCCACATCCATTTTGTATTAGTTTTAAGGTTTTTCAATAGGTTTCTTATTTTAGCGCCTTTTTATTTGAGACAACGCCACTATGACTGCCTTATTTTCATTTGATCGTCAACGCTTGCTCCCATCTTAGATTTTGGTTTTGATTAGGTGTTTTTCAAACCTGCATATAGCATTCATTGATTAATAAACACCCTTGAACTGTTATCGCGTGTCTCTTAATTGTTGCCACCATGAGTTCCTCACATGTCGGAGATGTGAGAGGTGGAGAGAGTGGAAAGAGGGAACCGTGGTCCCAATGGGGACAATCTTTGTCTAGCTGGCATTGAGGCAGAGATTGTTCGCAGCACACCAGGGCTGAATTGCGGACAGACAGTCAGGAATGAGCAAGGAGGAGGAGGCCGAGGGTAGCCTGAAGGATAGCTGTGTGTCATCAGCATAATACTGAAAGTTGGCCATGAAGACAGAGATCATGCGGGCCAGAGGGGCCATGTAGACGTTGAAGAACCAGGGGGATACTTTAGATACCTGGGGAGCACCACAAGTAGAGAGAGTAATAGCTGAGAGAAAAGACTTGAGTTCCACCTAGGACGGATGGTCCGTGAGAAAGAAGGCAAGCCATGCCAGGGTATGATCTGTGATCCCCAGGGTGTCACAGAGACGAGATATCAGGATGCGGTGGTTTACTGTGTCGAAAGCAGAGCAGAGGAGAGGTCGAGAAGAATGAGGACAGTTAGATATAAGATTTGAGAGCAGATTTTCACAGGTGTTTAGAAGAGCAGTTTCCGTGCCTCTGGATGCTCTGAAGCCAGACTGATGGTCATGGAGACAACCAACAGATTCTGTGTGCAGGGTAAGCTGAGAGAGCCAACTTCTCAATTACTTTTCCCAGGAAGAGAGTGATGGAGATCGGTCGGTAGTTTGCCAGAATGGAAGTGTCGGCAGAAGGTTTTTTTGACTTGAGGGTACACAAGAGAGTGCTTGAGGAAGTGGGTAAAACTCATGATCGATGATGGCGTCCAGGGTGTGTCCCTTGTTAGAATGACTTCCCACTCCTGCTAACAACATTTACTCGTTTTATTATGCTAGCGATTATGTATTAAGCTGGTTACAGTTACCAGCAAGGTATTCCTGTGAACGGATGATAGCACAGGGGCAACGTGCTGGTCACGGATCCGTGCTTAGAAACTGAACTCGGGTATGGTATTAGGCACGTTAGGCAGATGGGGAGCAGCTGCAAGTGGATGTAGGTCACCTGGCCTAAGCACCACCCACCTTCTTAGCCCTGCCTCTTCCTTCCCGCTCTTACCTCTTAGATCAAGGATGTCTCTAGCCCGAGTGTCCAAAGTGAAGGGCAGATGAAGAAAAGGGCAATTCCTGTTTGGACCTGTTCTGACCAGGGGGAACCAGTACCTGAACTCCTGCCCAGACAGCAAGTAAGCATGCACCAACATGTGTTTACTTCCTCTGTCCCCAAAGGCCATCACCACCACCATCATCAGGCAATGCCAAAGTCAACTTCTCTGGTGCTGGGGTGAGGACAAGTGCTCCGTGGCACAGTAAATTGTGCATTTGTAAAGGTTTTATTCTCGCACCACAGCGTTTGTGTGCCTGCTCCCCCTCCCGGTTTGTCCCAGTTGCTTCCTTGTTTGTTGCCCATCCCTCCATCCCACCGTGCTCTCATTGGTTGGCAGGCCCTTTAAATCGGCCAACCAAGACACCCCCCCCCCTGTGGCAGCCCCCTCGGCCAAGGACCAGAGGCTAAGGACAGCGCTACTGGTGTCTGCCGGTGTCCGCTGTGGTAGCATGTAGCCTGCAGCTGTCAACCTGCTGTGACTGATCAGGTAAGTGCAATCTGGATGTGTTGTATTGTGCTATGCTCAAATACGGCCGTGTGCGGTCCCTCGCATCGTAGGTCCCTACATCCTGTTCTGTCCCCCCCGACCTGCGTTTCCCTTCCTTCCTCTCGCATCTCAGCCCTTTCCTCTTCAATCTATTGTGTACTATTATGATACTGTCTCGTGCTACACCGTTTTTCTGGAATTATTTTGCATTGCCTGCATTCTTCTTCTAGGTTCTGTTGTGTTCTGTGCCTTGTTGACTGTATTGTTGATTGTATTGACTTGGTGTTTGCTCTCTACGGTTCTTGATATTGTGTTGCTATCCACGGTTTGTGGCATCACATTGCAATTGCCTGCATTCTTCACTTCTATGTTCCCTCCTGACCTCTGTTTTGCTTTTGGTCCTGTATTGCATCTGCTTTCTTTCCTTCCAGGTTCCCTGTCGTCATTTGTGCTTTTCCTGCTTCTGTACTACATCTGCATTCTCTACTTCTTGGTTCCCTGTTGTGCTGTTTTCTTTCTGATGGTTCTGTAGTGCATCTGATTTCTAGGTCCGTTGTTCTTTTTCTTTGTTGTGCCACCTTGCCTTTCGTGTCCCCCCGGGTGCCTCCCTCCTATCTGGTGTCCTGTATGGGACTTACCGTACCCCCTCCCCTGCCTTGGCTCCCCTCTCCCTGCCCCCCCCCCCGTTTCCTCCTTGCACCCCCTATGGTGCTCTCTGTCTCACCTATCCTTTCTAACTGCTTTTCTATGGACTGTCCTATCCCTCTCACTAAGTCTGGCAGGAAGAAGTTCAAAAGGGACATCCTGGTCTCCAACCCAGGCTTCCTCCAGACAGACCCTTACCGACATACTGTCGTTTTCTCTCCAGGCCTATGGACACCCTATATGGTCTCTGTTATCTCTCCTTTTTCCTCTTCTCCCATTAATGGTGGTACCCGGTAGGAGGCCCTCCTGTCCCCCTTCCGCTCCTCTAAAGCCATCATTAATGTCTACTTAAATGACACTGTCTTGGTCCAGGGCCCTCAGGTCAATCTCCTCCTAGATAGACGCTTCCCGCGCCATATCAACTTCCTTTCCTCTCATCCTATCCCTTCTTTACCCCTCTGTGGCTCCTATACCACCTCCTTCCTCTGCCACCTCTTCGGCACCCCCTGATGCTTCTCTGGCCACCCTGTTGCCTCCCTCCTCTGACACCCCTCTGACACTCTCTTCTCCCTCTCTTACTACACTGCCTTCTCTTCCTTCCTCCTCGGTCCATACTCGAGCATCCCCAACACTTCTGCAGGGTGTATCTCTGGCCTGTACTCCTCCCCGGAAGTCCTTTAAATGTGGCAACCTGCTCCACATCGCTACTCTCAACTCTTGTTCAGCTGTCAAACACTCCTCTGGAATCTGCCATCTCCTGGAAGAGCTTGATTTGGATGCATTCGTCTCACCAAGACTTGGTTCACGGCCAGCTCTGACACAAGTTTCGACACTCTCCTTCCCGGTGGCTACAAGATCCTCTCCGAATCCAGAACCAATCGTCCCAGTGGGGGTGTCGCTCCGATTGTCCCAGAGTGGATTCCAGCTTCTATTATGTCAGTGCAGCACGACGACTCCTTTGAATGTCTGGTCTGCAGGCTCTCCATCTCTCCTGCCTCTCTCTCACTGTGGGCACTATCTACAGGCCGCCTGTCAAGGTCACCCTCTTCCTCTCTGAGTGGGCTGACCTGTCCTCCTCGCTCCTTGCCTCTACCTCCCAGCTTCTCCTCAGAGACAACATCCACCTGGATGCTACCAGCCCTTCTTCAGGACTCTTTTGCAACCTCTGCGATTCTCTCTGTCTATATTCTTCCCTCTTGCCTGACTCACTCTGCAGAGCACACCTTCGATGTTATCTCTTCAGACCTCCCCTTCTCTAACCCTCTCACCACTACTCTCTCGAAGTGATCACTTTCTCTTTTCTTCCCACCTCTGATATGATATATGATATGATATGATATGGCATTTGTAACGCGCCTATACACAAGTGTTTCAACCTCTCTCTTCCCCACAGGTCAAGTCGACACCAGCACTGCCACCTACCTTCTCGGTCATCTGACTCATGAAGCGTGTGTCAGTTGAGACTTTTGCCACTACTTTCTTTCCTCCTCCTGCCCCTTTTGGCTGGTACACACCCTGACACAGCCCTCTCTAACCTTCATCTCTCTATCTCGAACACTATGAATGTCCTTGCCCCTGTCATGAGGATCTGCTTGAAGTCCAAATCGAAGTGCAACTCTTGGTACGATTCCGACCTTGCCGCCCTTAAAGTGTAGGGCGGCGGAGATGAAGTGGAGGACCTCGGGTGCACCCCCTGACAAACTGGCCTGCTGCCTGCTCCAAAGACAATATAGACTCTGTCCTCTCTAAGAAGAAAGCCTACATCCAAGCCTGCATCTCTGTGGCATCTAACAACTCGGCCAAACTTTTCAAAATCTGCAAGAAGCTGGCCAATTCTGCTGCAGTGTCTACCTCTCCTGTTCCCTCCCCGGCACTCTGCACGGCCTTGGCCTCTCATTTCACTACTAAAACTCAGGACATCCTGTCCAACCTTTCTTTCTCTTCCTCTACTACTCCTGGCCCGTCTGAGGCCGTCTCTCATCCTACTTTCCCCTGTCCACCCCTGACTATGTTTCTAGACAAGTCCTATCTATGAAAGTCTCAACAAAGCAGGTCCTCTCCTGCTTAGAAAAATACAAAATTGCGAAAAACTGGCTACCCCACTCTATGTCCAACCAGGGCTGGCATGGTGATCTACAGAATTATTGTGATAATGGCTTTCACCTTCAAATTTAGTAAGCCACGTTCATACAAGACATATCTCATACTTTGTGCAAAGGAAAGGGAACCATCCCACTCAATTAATACACACTAACAACATAGCAATTCTTCAATAAGTCCACGTCAATTTATTAAGTGTGAAGACCAATTTAGAAAAATTAAAAAAGAGAGAGAGAACGAATCAACAACGCAAACATTAATCATGGTACATCAACATATTCTTCTCGCTCACTTCTTAAAAAACAGTATGCTTTATATGGGGTTTGTCGCCTTAGTAAAAACCACTATGTACACTTCAGCAGTTTACAGATACAAGACTATATTATTTAGCTAGTCTATTTTCAAGTGTCGACATGTTTCGGCCATTTTAGGAGATGAAACACTATCCCTAGTGTCTCTACAACCAATACTTTTTACGGCCTTCTTCAGGACAGACAATTTCTTTTCAGATGGTAGACGCCTCTTTTCAAATCCCCGTAACAGGATAAGCACAATCTAAAAACAAACATACATACATTTATCACATTGTAAAACAATGGTTCCATTCCAAACACACAACTTTTTCTTTATTCTTTGTCTTGTTTATTTCAATGCATCACATTTTCATAATATCTTTCAATTACTTCTGTGTGGGAAACCTATTTTGCATAAGGAAACCCAATATTCATTTAGTTCATATTCATTTAGTTCATATTAATACAGAACAGGACACCATTAAATTACTCCTAGTGTGCAAATTCTACCTCTATTTATTGTCCAATCACCCCATAGTGTATATACCATACTTTCCATATATTACACCCTAGGTTAGTTAGTCTCCTGTGTTAAGTGATTTTGTTCAGTACTTTGGTCAAATCATTTTATTTTTGATCTTATTTTTATCTTTATCACATTCGTTTGCCACGTATCGAGCATATTCGAAAAATGAGGCCCATCAGACTAAATGAACATCCGTGGTAAATAGTTACTTGATTTCCACTGGATATATGCCTTCACAACAGACACACCCAAGAGTCTGTTCTATTCGGTGCAGGGGCCAAACTCCAAAGCACTGCGCAGCTCCATAGCTTGGAAAAGCCGTCAGTGAACACATGTAAATAAATCAATGCGTCTCACTCGATTACCTATGGAGACACAACAAAGACAGGCATGCGAGTTTGGTCAAGCTTATCTCCATACACACTGTGGGAACCCCCATGCTACCGCCTGAGTTTTTTCAAAACGCAGTTTGCCGGCGGTCGCGGCATTGCCTTTGTGCTCGGCCGTGCGTGGTTTAGTACACGAGTCAGTAAACTAGCAGGCTCAGCAACACTCTTAGGGGATCTAACTACCAGACTTACCTTAATTCTTCAGTAAAGCTTCGGCAACGCTTCACGAACGCGTCCGAGCCGTCGTGTTCGAATCGCGTATGTAATTACCTTCTTGTTTATAGCTGGCTTACGCGTTCATGTGACATTAACATGTGCGTTGCCCCTCAGGGCATTTAAAGCAACAGCGTTGTATTGTCTCGTTCGAGGCCGTGGGAAAACACCCCAGGCAAACTACGTGGCGAGCACACACAGTGCTGTAAATGCTTATATTCAATGTGCAGGGAATAACATATTGGCATCTGTGCCTTGCACCTCAAAATCATTTCTCAAGAAATGCTTTTCAATACAAAGTGGGGGTGGGGGAGCACTCATCAGGGAACCAAAAAGGATCCATTTCGCCATATCATTTTTAGTTATACATGCACCTTAAGTCCTATAGTCTGGAAAATGAACGGACACGCATTTCAGATGGCTAAATCTAGTGTGGGCACCCCCAGACAAAATCGGGGCAAACCTTGTTTTTGGTGCTCTCATCTAGGGCATTATTTTTCACCAGGTCTAATCTGGGTTATCTTAAGGCAATTAAAGAGTTCCACTCTACCGCTGAGTTCAAACCTATATTCGCTGTGTTGAGTGAATAAATCCATCTTTGTTCACTAAGGCTCAGTAACATTTCCCTATTACCTCCTCTTTCAATTGCCGGAATTGTTTGTAACACAAACCATGAGATATCAGTGTGTTTGTGTTTTTTATTTCGTAATGTGCAACTAACGGTTTATTAGGCACTTTATTCTTCAGACAAGATTTGTGTTCACAAATACGTTGTTTGATACATCTTTTGGTTTTTCCAATGTAGATCAAATTACATGGGCATTTAATTCCGTAAATGACCCAAGACGATCCACAATTGGTGAAGGTACAAAATACCCAGTTCTTTCCATTGAGGTCAATTTCCTTCAGGTTGTTTGTAAATGCACAGGCGATGCATTTGCCACATTTAAAATGTCCCACCACTGGCGGCAACTGCCACAAAGTGGTCTGGGTAGATATTTTCTCTTTTCTAGGGTATGAGTGCACTACTAGGTCTCTAACATTCTTTTGTCGCTTGAAAGCGAAACGTGGAGTAACTGGTTCAAAATCAGGTGTTTTTAGGATATGCCAGTTGTTTTTAATAGTCCGTCTTAGCTGGTTACTGATTGGACTAAATGTGGTCACACGTCATTTTTTCTTGTACTTTTGGTTCTGGGTGCAGACACCTATCCCCATTGGAATGTTTTGCTCGCTTACACGCAGCATGTACTATTCTCTTTGGGTAGCCTCTGGTTTTGAGTCTTGCTTTCAGGTAATTTCCTTCCTTCACATATGATATGATATGATATATGATATGATATGATATGGCATTTGTAACGCGCCTATACACAAGTGTTTCAAGGCGCGACGAGGCAGGGAGGGGGGAAGTGCAGTACAAGTAAGTAGAATAAAGTAAATAAATAGGGCCAGCTGGTGGCAAGTGCAAGGTAAGTGCAGACAAGTGCTGGGAAAGGGGGGGGCTGTAGGGATACAGAAACAGTCCCTCAGTGCAGGGATTGCCAGGGAGGAAGTGCAAGAGGAGAGTGGCTGGGCCCAGGACCGAGGTCGGTGAGAGTGGCCCAGTTGCAGAGTAGGTGCAGATTCAGTCGAGAATTTAGCAAGGGAGAGGGAGAGAGAAAGCAGAAGCAAAGAGGAAGGTTTTGAGGTGCTTCCTGAACCGGAGATGGTTCTCCTCAAGTTTCAGGGAGGCAGGAAGGCTGTTCCAGAGGGAGGCCCCTGCCACGGCGAGAGATCCACCCCCAGCTCGTTGCTTTGAGAAGCGGCTGACCCTGGGGGAGTTGGAGATGGATGAGCGAAGGGCTCGGGAGGGAAGATATTTAGGAAGAGAGAGTTGAAGGTATTTAGGCCCCAGGCCCCAGAAGGCCTTGTGGACAATGCAGAGGGTTTTGAACTTAATCCTCGCAGCCACTGGGAGCCAGTGTAGAGATTTCAGTCCTGGAGAGATACGGTCCCTGGGCTTGAGGCCAAGGACAAGTCTCGCAGTTCTGTTCTGGATGAGTTGCAGGGGGCGGAGAGTGGAGGCAGGCAGATTAAGATAGAGGCTGTTAGAGTAGTCCAGCTTTGAGAGAACCAGGGCTCGGGAGACAGTGAGCTTCTGGGGGAAGGAGAGGAAGGGAAGAATACCTCTGAGGAGGTGCAGCTGGTAGTGTGACTTCTTAGAGACGTCAGATATATGAGGAGAGAAGGAGAGTGTGGAGTCGAAGATGACCCCGAGGTTTTTTGCCTTGCAGGTAGGAGCAGGAGGAGGGCCAAGCGAGGCTGGCCAGAGAGCTACAGGGAAGGAGGGAGTGGGTGTGCCGATGAGTAGAATCTCAGTCTTACTAGCATTAAGGCAGAGGTCATTGGCGGCACACCATTCCTGGATGGCAGACAGACAGACAGTCGGAGATGAGGGAAGGAGAGGAGGAGGCCGAGGGTAGCCTAAAAATGAGTTGGGTGTCGTCCGCATAGCACTGAAAGTAGGGGCAGAGAGCGGCGATGCGGTGGGCAAGGAGTGCCAGATACTGGTTGAACAGCCAGGGAGAGAGATTAGATCCTTGGGGAACACCACAGGTGGAGAAAAAGATGTCAGAGAGGAAGGACCCAAGTTGGACCTGGGAGGGTCGATTGGAAAGGAAAGAGGTCAGCCACGCCAGAGCCTGACCAGTGATACCCAGGTTATCACAGAGACGGTTGAGCAGGATGGCATGGTTGACAGTGTCAAAGGCAGACGAGAGATCGAGCAGAATGAG
Source organism: Ambystoma mexicanum (assembly GCF_040938575.1). Lineage (NCBI taxonomy): Eukaryota > Metazoa > Chordata > Amphibia > Caudata > Ambystomatidae > Ambystoma > Ambystoma mexicanum. Next base: position 747,808,626 of record NC_090928.1, read on the forward strand.
AACACACGGAGTGTTGGAGTCGAGGTTCAAGAGCAGGTCCTCACGGATGTTCAGAAGAGCAGTTTCCGTGCTTCTGGCCGCTCTGAAGCCAGATTGATGGTCATGGAGACTACCAACAGTTTCAGCATGGAGGTTAAGCTGGGAGCTGGCCAGTTTCTCCAGGAGCTTGCCCAGGAAGGGAGTGATGGAGATTGGGCGATAGTTAGCCGGGCAGGAGGGGTCGGAAGAGGGTTTCTTGAGAAGAGGGTGCACAAGGGAGTGCTTGAGGGGGGATGGGAAGACTCCAGAGGCGAAGGAGTGGTTGCAGAAGTCAGCCAGGGCAGGAGCCAGGGAGTCGATATGGTCCTTGATAGTTTTGGAGGAATAGGGGTGAACCTGTTTAGACGACACTTTCATAGATCGGACTTGTCTGGAAACCTCGTCAGCAGAAAAAAGTGGAAAGGCAGAGAATGAGGGAGGAGGGGTGGCTGCAGAAGGGCCAGGGGAAGAGCCGGGAAGAGAGGGAGGGAGGTGATAGGAGGAGAGTGAGGACAGGATGTCCTGAGTTTTTGAGATGAAGTGAGAGGCCAGTGCAGTGCAGAGGGCCTGGGAGGGGACAGGAGAGGTAGAGACTGCAGCAGGGTTGGCAAGCTCCTTGCAGATTTTAAAGAGTTCAGCCGAGTTGTTGGATGCCGCAGAGATGCGGGCTTGGATAAGGGCTCTCTTTTTGTTCAGAACGGAGAGACGGTATTGCCTTTGGAGCAGGCGGCAGGCCAGTTTATCAGAGGATGAACATGAAGCATGCCATTTCCTCTCAGCAACCCTGCACTTGCGTTTTAGGGTGACGAGATCCGAGTCATACCAGGAGTTACATTTGGCTTTGGGCTTCAGGCGGATTCTCATGACAGGGGCAAGGATATCAAGAGTATTGGATATAGCAGAGTGGAGCATGGAGAGGGCTGTGTCAGGGTGGGAGTCAGCCGAAGGGTGAGGGGGGGGCGAGAAGGTGGCAGCGAAAGCCTCAACTGACACGCGCTTCATGGGTCGGATGACCGAGAAGGTGGGTGGCAATGATGAGGGTGGCTTTGCCTGTGTGCTAGGGAGGGTGAGGTGGGAGGTTAGGAGAGAGTGATCACTCCAGGAGTGAGGAATGGAGAGAGGGACAGAGAGGGGAAGGTCAGAAGAGATCAGAGCATCAAGAGTGTGCCCTGCAGAGTGAGTAGGCCCAGACGGGAGAATAGAGAGTGAGAGAGAGTCGCAGAGGTCACGAAAGAGTCCAGTGGGGGGACAGGAGGCATCAAGGTGGATGTTGAAGTCACCAAGAAAGAGGAGTTGGGTGGTTGAGGACAGAAGTGAGGAGGAGAGGTCAGCCCACTCAGAGAGGAAGGAGGAAATTTGACCAGGTGGCCGATAGATAGTAGCCACGGTAAGGGAATGGCTAGGAAAGAGAGAGAGTCGGCAGACGAGACATTCAAAAGAGGAGCAGGTCTGCGTAGGAGTGACAGTGGCATGAATCCACTCAGGGAAGATAAGGGCAACACCCCGACCTGCACGGTTGGGCCTGGGCACGGAGAAGATCTTGTAACCGTCAGGTAGGAGTGTGTCAAAGCTGGTGACAGAGCTGGCTGTGAACCATGTCTCAGTGAGACCGAGGACGTCAAGGTCCAGTTCCTCAAGAAGGCGACAGATATCAGAGTAATGCTTGATGGCAGAGCGAGAGTTAAGAGTGGCAATGTGGAGAAGGTTGCCAGCCTTGAAGGACTTCCGGGGAGGGGTACAGATCAGAGGTACACCCTGCAGAGGTATAGAGGAAGGAGGTGAAGAAGGAGCACGAGAGGGGGCAGGGAGGGTGGGTAGAGGCAAGGTAGCCGAGGACAGCGGAGGGGGGACAGCGGGAGAGGAAAGGAAGTTGATGAGGCGAGGGAAGCGTCTATCAAAGAGGTGAAGGTTGGCCTGAGGACCTTGGACCAAGACGGTCCCATTAGCGTAGACATTAATGATGGCCTTAGAGGAGCGGAAGGGGGCCAGGAGGACATCCCTAAGTTTCCTTAGAGCTGGCACTAGTGTAGGTGTCGGCGATAGGGAGGCCTGGGTTGGAGACCAGGATGTCCTTTTTAAACTTTTTCCTACCAGATTTAGTGAGGAGAGCAGGATAGTCAATGGAGAAGCTGTTAGAGAAGATAGGCGAGATAGAGAGCACCATGGAGTAGGAGGGAGGGGTGGCGGAGACAGACGATGCGAGCGCCCGCAGACAAGGAATAGAGCGGCAAGCACAGGTTGCGCAACAACAGTAATGCGTATTAGGTACACAGAGGAGAGCCCACCTAAGTTTGAGAATCCTGCGAGGGGAGAAAAAACCCTAGTTTACCGCAACTGTTGAACACAGTGAGGTGAAGACACCAATGCGAATGTAGTGACCCGGTGTAGGTGGGGTGGGCCGGGAGAAGGTGGAGATAGCAAGTGATGCTGGCGCCTGGTGTCCCCTGCGGACACCTGCAGACACACAGGGAGCCGCAGCTGTAGGAGTCGCCCTTGGCCTAGGGGCCCTTAGCCGCAGGGGGCTGCCGGGCAGAGGGCTGCCCAGGAGGGAATGGTTATAGGAAGAGGAAGGGGGGGTGTGGGTGGGCAGGGCGGCGGGAGGGAGAGGAGGACCAGGAAGTGGGAGGGGAGGGGAGAGCAGGGACAACAACGCGCTCAGAGCGCGGATGCAAAAAGCATCAATGGAAAAAGAAAATCACTTGTTCAAACTCACGGAGGCCCGCTAGGGCCGGGCAGGGCTTCCAAGGCCTGTACTTCCAGCAGGGCTACCGGCGACCGCTCTCCCACGCTCAGCTCAACAAAGAAGCGAGCAGGGGAAGCGGGGGTCGAGTAGCCCAGAAGGGAGGCAGCCGGACAGCCAATCAGGGGGTGGGGGGGCAGGGAGGCGGGAGGGAGAGGAGGACCAGGAAGTGGGAGGGGAGGGGAGAGCAGGCACAACAACGCACTCAGAGCGCGGATGCAAAAAGCATCAATGGAAAAAGAAAAACACTTGTTCAAACTCACGGAGGCCCGCTAGGGCTGGGCATAATCAACGATATTTGAGCAGTTTCTCCTGATTCGCAAAAATTGCCAGATGGGAAGATTTTCGCGTTGGGTTAACGGGTGGAAACTGTTGAATTGAAGAAGGGTATTTTGGGCTGTAGGCTTTCGAAACAACGTGGTCAACAAATGACCGCTATCAGTTTTGAGAATCAACAGATCAAGAAAAGCAATAGATGATGGATTCCATGTCATGGTGAATTTTATGTACATGCTCCGATTATTGAGCCACACCAAGAAGTCTTCTAACATAGCTACATCAGCCTTCCAAATCATTAACACATCATTTATAACCTATACCAATGTCCCATCTGTTCTTTAAATGGATTATTGGCATGGTATATAGACGTGGTTTCGTAATAGTCCATGTACAAGTTTGGCAGGTCTGGGGCAAACGTTGCCCCCATGCTTGTTCCATGGATTGACGGAAGAACACTCCATCGCAGAGGAAGACATTTTCTGTAAGTGCTAAGCGAATGCACTCCAAAATGAACGTGGTGGGGACTAGATTGAGGGTTGATGTTCTTTTATTTGCTTATCCAGAAATGTCAAGGAACCCATCGAGACCCTTGCTCAAACTTTGGCCATTTTCTGCAATGATGCCTTTGCCACTAAAACTTTCCCCACCCCCTTAAGCACTCTCTTGTGACCCCCTTCTAAAGAAGCCCTCAACTGATCCTCCACGGAAACTGCTCTCCTGAACACCTGTGAAGACTTGTTCTCTAATCCTTATTTTTTTTTTTAATAACACTTTTGATTGATTTTTAGAACAAATCAAAGAAACAAACATAAAAAGTACACACAAATCTACCACATCCACATATAGTCAAGAACTTGTGGGATACCACCATACACAAGATCAGAGAGACCATCCTCATAAACTGCACAAGTCACTGCATAAATAGGTGTTCAATCCTACCCGTCTTCCCACTTTCCCCAAATTTTTCCGGCTTTTGCTGGGCAACCTCTTGCTGTATAGAATCTGTGTTCCAGTGCCGCCCACGTCTCCATGTCGGTGGACCATTGGTCTATAGTCGGGCACTCCGGGACACCCCACTTTTGGGTGATATTGCGTTTTATCAGGCCCACGGCCGTAGATGGGAACAGTCCTTCCCAGGAGCAGTGTTTTTGAATCTAGCGTTCTAGTGCAGGCAAGAATTTCGGATAATCTATTACAACACGGAGTCCAGAAGAGTTTGATCCTGGGGCATTCCCATAGGATGTGTATGAAGGTGCCTTCCTCGTCAAGACATCTTAAACAGTTTGGATTCGGGGCCCGTTTCCTGCCTTACAAAGCTGTCCTAGGATAGTAGACTTGATGCAATATTTTAAGTTGGATCATGCGTAGCCTGGATGAAATTGCGATCTCTCGCAGGTGCATTAGTACCTGTATCCAATCTTCCGGCTCCATAGTTCCCACATCCCTTTCCCATTTCCCTCTAAGGTTAGACAGCTCGGGGATAGCAAAGGCTGATATAGCATTATATAGGGTATAAATGAGTTTGGTAGGGATGTCTGCCGTGAGTATATTGCGTTCTACCGGTGTGCATTCAGGTACAGTAGTGTTTACAGGGATGACTCTGTGCAGGGCATGGATAAATTGCATGTAATGATAGTGCTCATTGTTTGGAAGTTGGAATCTCTGTTGCAGGGTTTCAAACGAGGCAATGCCCCCTTCAATGAGGATATCACATACTTTAGCGATCCCCGCTTCCATCCACCTAGGCCACATCCTGAGTTTGCACAATTCGGGTAAGTTACTATTGTGCCACAAGGGTTGTACCGTGGAGACCTTCTGTCCCCAACCAATGAAGGCGTGCACCTGTTTCCACATCATAGTGATGTGTGCACCCATCGTCTGTGGTGGGGGTCTAGGGAGGGGTTGGTGTAACAGGTGGACTGGTTGGATACCTTGTACATTAGACCGCTTTAATACGTGGCAGTTCCTGGTCCCCGTGGAGCAGGTCATTAACCGCCACCAGCTGACCTGCCCAATAATAGGTCTGGAGGCACGGCACCCCGATGCCACCCTACTAAACCGACCTCTGCAGCGTAGTGAGTGCGATACGGGATTGTCCTCCTCCTCATATAAATTCTCTAAGGAGGCTTTCAACTCGGTGGAATTCCAGGTTGTGGATTGCGAGTGGGGCATTCTATAACACATACAGATATCGTGGTAACGTTATCATTTTGAAAAGAGCTGCTCTCCCCATCAGTGTTGGTGGGAGGAGTTTCCAGTGTCGGAAATCGTTGGTGAAGCGATCTGTGATCGAATATAGCTTATGGGTCACGTATTTCGAGAGATCCCCTGAGATCCAGATTCCTAAATAGAAAAAAACGTTAATTCCCATTTTGTACAGACAATTTTGGGGGATGGTATGCATCCCACCCTTCACCGGTAAGATCGATTTTTCCCAATTGACCTTCAGTCTGCTGAATTCGGGGAAGCATGTCAGCATCTGTGTGATTACCGGGCAAGTCCGGGTTGGGTCGCTCATTTATATTAATAGGTTGTCGGCATATAGGGATACCTTATCCTCACTGCCATCCAGCCATTTGAAACCCAACCATTCACTGCTTTGACGAAACCATAAAGCAAGTGAATCAATTGCTAACGCGAACAGGAGGAGGGACAAGGAACATCCCTGTCGTGTGCCTCTCCCAAGTGGAAACGGCCGAGAGGGCCACCCATTCACCTTTACTTGTGCTCTCGGGCCCGCATATACCAATTGTACCCAGATTATGAAGGTATCGCCGAATCCCATGCGCTGCATGGTTTCCCAAAGGCTGTCCCGTATTACCCAGTCGAATACCTTTTCAAAGTCGATTGCGAGCAGCGCAAGTGAGTCATCTATGATAGGGGCGCACTCCAACAGTAGATAGTCTTCGTATATTAATCCTTGCTGCTCTCCAATCTTGACTCTAATCTTCCTTCTGTCCTCGTTCCCCTTGATCTATCCTCTGCTTTTGACAGTCAACCATGCCATCCTGCTCAGTCGTCTCCGTGACAACCTTGGTATTACTGATCAGGCCCTGGTCTGGTTGACCTCCTTTCTTACCGACTGGCCCTCTCAGGTTCAACTGGGGGTCTTTCTTCTAATCTATCCCTCTCTCTACTTATGGTGTTCCCCAGGGGTCCAACCTCTCTCCCTGGCTCTTCAACCACTACCTGGCACCTCTAGCCCACTGCATTGCTACTTTCTGCTCCAATTTTCAATGTTATGTCGATGACACTCTGCTCTCTTTCAGGCTCCCCTCAGCCGCCTCTGCTTATTCTCTCATACCAGACTGTCTGACAGAAATTCAGGAATACCCATGATCTGTCTTAATGCCCTTAAAACTGAGATCCTCCTCATTGGGACACCCGCTCCCTCCTTTCCCCTCTCTCTCTGGCTGCCCACTCGGGGCTTTATTCCTGCTCCTTCATTTGAGGCTAAGAACCTTGGTGTCCTCTTCGACTCCACCCTCTCCTTCTCTCCTCACATCTCAGACATCTCTAAGAAGTCAAACTATCAGCGGCACCTCCTCAGAGGTATTCTTCCTTTTCTCACTTTCCCCTGGAAGCTCACTGTCTCCAGAGCTCTGGTCCTCTCTAGGCTGGACTATTGCAACAGCCTCTTTCTAAATCTTCCTGCCTCTACTCTTCGATCTTTACAACTTATCCAGGACTGCAAGACTTGTCCTTGGCCTCAAGCCCAGGGATCGTATCTCTCCAGCTCTGAAATCCCTTCACTGTCTCCCTGTGGCTGCAAGGATCAAGTTCAAGACCCTCTACATCGTCCACAAGGCTTTCTGGGGCCTGGGACATGTTCCTTCTCAAGCTCTACGCTCCTCCATCTCCAGACCTGAGGGTCCGATGCTTCTCCAAGCAGAGAGTTTTGAGCAGTTCTGTCTCCTCGACTGGGGTCTCCCTCTGGAACAGCCTGCCTGCCTCTCTCAAACTTGAGCATAACCACCTCCGGTTCTGGAAGCAACTCAAGACCTTCCTTTTTGCTTCTGCTTTCTCTCTTCCTCTCCCCTGCTGATGCACCTGACTGCTCTCTGAACTCAGGACCAGGCTCCTGCATGTCCAGTTGCCCTTGCACTGCCTCCAGGCTCCCCAGCACTTAAGGGTCTGTATCTACAGCCCTATAGTCCCTTCTTTCTGCACTTATGAGCCACCCGCTGGCTGCACTTTTCAGTGTTAGGCAGAATCCTGTGCAGTGCCCTTAGGGACCACTACACACATTTAAGACTACAAGTGGTAATACAAGTTCACCTTTGGTACAAGCCTGTTACTACTATGTTAAAATGTTAGCAGTAGCGGAGCAGCCAGGTTTATCTCAAGAGTATATGAGCAGTAGCAGAGATCACAAAAAGGACCGCAATTACTGTGACTCAAGCAAACACTGACTCAAGGTTTCAGGTAAAAAAATGTAAGTACATTTATTTTTAAACCATCTGTTATAAAACACTTCACTTCTATAGATTGGAAACCACACGTAAAATACCCCACACACAACCAATTCCACTTGTGCCAGTAAATTCAAGGTAAGTACATTAGGATTTGACAGACCAGTGTTGCGATACTGACGCGTACCCATGGATAGAAATGCTCACAAAGTTAAAACACACTTTGTACTTAAGAATTTAAAACCAGGGAAAGTGGATAAAAATCAAAGGCAATACTTTTTCAAGGCAAGGAGACTGTAGGACGAGTTCAAAGATACAGTTCAAGATACAGATCAAAGTCAATAGGCCTGCGCCAGTGTCAATGGAGCAGATGCTCAGTTGACGAGGATCACATGTTGAACAGTTCGAGATTCGAGATGCCAAGAGTTCGTAAAGATTGTCAAATGGAAGGAAAAGTTATCTGAACGAGGGAAGAAAGAAGAAATCTTTGTGGAGGAAAAGGGTTCACCCCGATTCCGGCTGGTCAGACGGATAGAAAGACCAAGTGTGCACAGTACCTTATTCCGTTGGAGAAAAGCTGGTGCCACGGCAGGTGTTCCTGGTAGATCACTCCAGACGTCCTCCTTCTTGTCCCCACGACTTAAGCCGCAGGAACCGACACACAAAAGTGGTGTACTCCAGAGTCCACAATCACAAAACAGATGAAATACACATGTCAAAACACAGGTAAGAGTGGGGGAAAAGCTTACACTCTTACCAAGTGGAAAAAATAAACTCCAGAAATCTGCTGAGGGACTCACTAGGTAAGGGAAATTAGCCATAGAATGAGAATTCTCCCCAACAGTGAGTTAACTGCACTTCCCCCTCACCCCTGGCACTTCTCCCCTTCCCTTCACTTGCGCGATCTGAATGACACAAGGCCTAGTAAGATCGTTATTTTGTCCTCCCTTGTTTCCCCCTCCTTGTCTTGTCTTGTGCCTAGAAACACTTGTGTACAGGCGCGTTATAAATGCCCCATCATATCATAAAAAACAAATATATATATTTGGATTCCAGAACTTCCTTCTCCGACTCCCGGCTTAATTATTTCTGCTACAGGCACTCTTGGGACCCACATCTCTCTGCAACACAGGTTTTTCCGATCTGGCCTCATTAATGGAGAGTCTTCGTTTTCCAGCTTCCCTCAGCTAGCTTCTGCACATGTGCCTTGGGTGGATGCACAACTTCAGCTCTGAATTCCCAGCAATTTGGTGCACCTGGAAAGACTGCCTCTTTCTTCCAGTCTTTTCGAGGGTTTGTGAACACAGGGCCAACTGGGAGCATGGAGGTGAAATCTGTTCTTCCTTTATTCCAGCGTCCCTTCTGGGGTCATATTTCTTAGTGATCTGCCAGCTGCATTCAGAGCCAGCTGCTGCTCACAATACCTCCTTACGCCATGCTGCGACTTACTCTAGAGTCTCTGCCTTTACACCATGACCCCTCAGATTTCTCCGCCTTCAGTTGTAGCATACAGCCAAAGTCGTTTTTCCTTCTCCCACTCTTCCCACTCTTTTCCTGCACACTTCTCTCTCCTGTAGCTTCTTTTGGTACTTTCACCACTTGGAATAGCTTTGGGCTATTTCTGACATGGTTGCCTATTCCTTCCCACCCCACGGCACTCAGAAAAGGCTCCTTTGACACAGTGGTGTGTACCCAAACATGTGGTACATTTTGTAAGCCTAATTAGCACCCACACTGCATATCAATAGTATGTAGCACAGTGTACGAAGTGTATGAAAATAAGTAGTGGAACTATGTTCCCGGTGGCCCGGCCCACACCCCTCCCATGCGCAATACAAACCCTATACCTGGGTCCTGCTTTTCCTCCATTCCACCCATCACTCTGTTAAGGCTGAAAGAAATGCAGTGAATCAAAATAGATTTGAAACCACCCCCATTACCTTTATTCATTGTCCCCCCCCAAAGCAGGCATCTTACTCTTAAGTCCCGTCCCTCCATACTGTATGGGCGTCCCTCGCAAGGGACGGGAGACGGAACCTTTTTCACCAGAAAAATATTCTTCCCCTCTAAATTATGAGGTGCGCGGAGGCGCAGCCCTGCGAGCATGCGCTGCCCTGACTCTGCCCTACAGCGCCACACCTCAGTCCCCTTTTCCATGCCGACGGGAACAGGCCGAATTCACCAGCGCTCCTGGGTTTGGCTTCGGCCATGTAATTCCATGCGCGGATTCTTCCTCTAAATCATCTTTTGTCTTTTTGTTCAATAGGTACTTGGTCCTCAGACGCCACAGCTCCTCCTCCAACTTCAGACCCCCACACCCTCTGCCTACGTTGCCTTGGCCCAGACCACAGTTGGCAAGCCTGTTCGGTGTGCGGCTCGCTGTCCACGAAAGTGCTGAAGAACAGACTTGCCAGGTGGAGGGAGCACTTTCAGCTGTCTCTTCCTGAGGACCTCAAGAGTTTTGTGAGACATTCCAGGCCAGAGGTAGGGCCTATATTTTCATATGCATCTCGCAAGGGAGACTCCTTCCCAGGGACTCTCCTACGTGGGACAGACCAGTCAGGTCCTTTTACCAACCCGCGCACCGAGGCCTTTGCAGCTACCGGACTGAGGGGTCCTCGGATCCTCCCGGTGCCAAGGTTGAGGGGCTGCTTGGCTCTATTACCGGGCTTGCGCCCGAGGGGCTCTGCCCGGTTACTGGCAGTATGTCCGAGGGGGCGCCTGAACGCAGCTTTAATGACCCCCCGGGTCGAGGTTGATACACCTACCAGGCAAGTGCCTGAGAAGTGGTGCAAGACACGCCCCTCACACATAAGCGACTTGGCAGAGGCTTGCATATACGAGCCGAGCAACACGTCGCAGCCACATGGTAGGCAGCTCAACAAAATGGCAGACGGGCCAGAAAAGGACACCCGTTCGATACCTCTGCAAGACTTCGGCGAAGAACGAGTATCGAGGTGGAACTGGCATCAACCAGGTACGTGGCCCACGGCCTACCCTTCTGTCATGTTTCCTGCCCCTCATGTCCCCGGCCCTCCAAGATGTCAGGCTGGAGCCAGGCCCCGATCACCTACATGGCCCTCAAGGTCCTCTCCATCCCTCTAAAGACCCACTTGGAGTCAGACTTGGCGTTTGTGGCACCAGACTCACTCACTCCCATAGGATAACTTTGGGGATTGGACTTGTAGTGCATTGATGGGGACAAGATGGATGCCCCCACATATTTTGGTTCCCAGAACTGCATGTGCGGTCTAGTCTTTTGGGTGTGGTTCAGCCCAGAGACACCTGGGATACCCAGAGACTATTTAAGCCACACCCAGGCTGAGAAACATGCTTTACGTTTTCTGCACCTGCCGCGTGACACTCACCGTGTTCGGATTGGTCTCCAGTAGGCCTGCTTCGAGGGGATTGGGTCCTCCGAAGTATTCCATATCTATGACAGCTAATGTCCACAGCTCTGCTGCTTTGGAAAATTTTCGGCGCCTGCGTCGATGACGTCTATGCGCCGTCCCAGAGGACCTCCGACGGCTGACGTCACCCGATGTGATAAGTAGGACGCACAACGCCCGTAGCGTCAGTTCCGTTTTTTCCACAAACGTGTTCGCTTCGTGAATCTCGGTACGCCTCGACTCTTTGGAGTTTGTTGTATTCTTCTCGGTTCTTTGAACCCATTCGATTTTTGTGTAAACCTGTTCGTGACGATGTCTACCTCGTCTTCAACCCCGCGTCCGGGCTTCAAGAAATGCGGGGACTGTGGGTCCAAGATGTCGGTAACGGACTCGCACAACGCCTGCCTCTGGTGCCTCGGGGAGGCCCACGATGGTGTCGACTGCCAGTCGCTCACGGCCAAGGCCTTGCGGGAGCGCAAGCAAAAGTTGTCAGTAGGTAGGTTGTCTAAGCCCAGGAAGTCGAGGTCTGCGGGGCTTTCAACGGATGATTCGAGAGGCGACTCTCCGCGTCATCGTCGGACGTCCAGTGGGTCTCCTTCCAGGAGTCGGTCTCGCCACTCCTCTGCCTCTTTGAGGCATTCCCGGAAGCGCCGGCATCGGTCGCCTTCCCCGTCCTCTTCCGAGGACTACACCCGTCGGCGGGTCGCTTATCCCACCATGCAAGTGACACCGGAGGAATGGGCTTCCTTCGGGAAGAAGATGTTGGCGATTCTTGAATCGCAGGGCACCGGTCCGTCCGTCAGTCGTGATCGGTCGAGAGATACCGCTCGCAAGCGTTCGGGCTCGGGTGGTCGGCACGGTTCACGGGAGAGGTCCCGCTCAGACAAGGGTAACCGTTCTCGCCATGCCCGTTCCAGCTCCCGGTCCTCGACGCTCTTGAGACTGCGTGATCCTGTGCCGTCTTCGAGGAAGACGTCGACGCCTGTGGTGCCGAGGTCGTCGACGACCTCTCTCGAGGCTCCGCTTTCGAGGGGGTCGTCAACGCTGTCAGCACCTAGGTCGTCGAAAGACACGCTCGGAGCCCTGGCTTCGAGGCCTGTGTCGACGCCGCCGGTGCTGGAGGTGCTGCGGCTGATGTCGACGCCGATTCGCTCGACGTTGACGCAGATTCTCTCGACGCCGGCGCCAACTCGTTCGGCGCCCTCGATGCCTTTCAAGGCGGTGGTGTGGGAGGGGCCCCGTGGCACGGGGGTAGCCCCTAGAAAGGCTCTGGCTAAGGTCAGGCATAGCTTTGGTCCCCAGGTGTCTTCCTCTCACCGCTTGAAGTACATTTCAGAGGGGGATGAGGGCTCTGATGAGGGCTTGGTTCCGGTTACGTTGCCTGATGACCTTCTCTCGGGCCATAGCCAATTTGATGACCTGAGGCAGTCACTGCATGATGCCAGTGGACTAGACACCTCTCCGGAGGTGGAGTTTTGTAGGCCAGAGCCTGGCACTCATGCCGATTCTTCGTACCGGCGCCTTATATCTCGGGTCACTGAGTACTTGGGATGGTCGGCTCCCCCAGGGGAGTTTGTTCAGGATGATCTCACAGACATCCTTGATCTTGGTCCCCCCTCTGTCCCGGTACTGCCGTTTGATATGGCTCTGCAGAGAAGGGTGGTGGCGGCGGCTTGGATTGCTCCAGAGAGTCTCCCGGCAGTGGGCAAGTCAATTAAGTTCTGGATCATTTTTTGATTGGTTTCGATAAATGAACCAATCTTCAGATGTTTGACATCGTTTCTATAAATTGCAAGGATTTTCTTTTTCTCAGTTGCATAACCCCCTATATTAATGGATGATTTCAGCAGTTTACGAATTTCTATGTTTTTTTGTTTTTTCCTTAATGCAATTTCTGCGTTAAATCTCTTCTTATAGTCAAACTTTTTGGCTGTTGAGCTTTTCTCCACCAAAGTATCCAGATGCCTGCCTATCATTTCAGCATTTTGCCTTTCCCAAAAGTTAAGATCAAAACTGAATAATGTTTCAACATTCTCTTTTACCATGTCTCTATTAACCAGATAGTTTAACTGCCTATATAATCTAGCATTCCACCTGATGGAAAGTGCCTTGCGATCAATCTCCAGCAATGCCAGTACGGGCTTAGCTTCATATAATGGTAAACTACACTCAAATAAACACTCCAAGATGCAATGATCACTTAGATGTGATTGAATAATTTTGCAGTTTGTGTTGAATTCAGCCAGTGAGTTCGAGGTTACTATGTAATCAATTGTTGTGCGTTTTCTCTCACGAGCCCAAGTGTATGCATTCTCTTTTTGTGCAAAGGGCACAACTTGCAGTTCCCAATCGCTCAAAAACTCCCTCCATATTTGCCCCCTTTCAAAAGCCAATGCTTCATAATAAGATTCTATATCTGATTTCAACATTATTTTGTTGAGGTTTGAATTGAAGTCGCCACCCATAATGATCTGTGCATTCGGAGCGTATGTTGCCACTTGTAAAAGAACATGGTTAACTTTTTCGATAATAGAGTCTAAGGTTGACGTTGCTGGGTTCCAATACAGTGCAACTATAATCAGCTGAGTAAGCACCCTGGCGATAGATGTCACTTCCACCGCCAATATATCTGGAGATGAATAGATTTGGCGCAGTTTGGATTGATATAAATGCCTCATCAGAATCGCAAGGCCTCCAGATGGACGGCCTTGGTTACCTTTTATCGCATGAGAGCAAAAAGCTACATATCCTTCCAGATAAATATCTTGGGTCGCCATGGTTTCCTGCAAGATGATTATTGCTGGTGATTGTACATCCAATGTGTTCTGAGACCATTTCTCAAAATTATTAAAGCCACAGCAATTCCAAGAATTTATAACCACTGTATCATTTTATTGTTTTCTTTGACTGGCATATTGCTTATTAGATTTTTCATCGTGGTTCAAGCCATGTCAGGCTTGTCACAATCTGGGCAACGGATTCCGATTGCAATCTGATTTTTTCATGTAAGGTTGCAAGCTGGTTATCATGATCTTCAATGTGGGTGTTGTTATAAGAAGCAGGGGGTTGATATTCCACAAACAGTGTGGCATTTTCCAGGGAGTTAAACAGTGATAACTCATAACCAAGCAGTAGAAAATCCTGTATATGTTTCCATATTAGTGCGGCGATAATCGTGTTCTGATATTTGCATAGCATTCGACCGTTTGAGACATACGGTAAACAAACCCAGTCTATATCGTTAGACACTAAGTTGCGCAGTGCAGGTATTTGATGAAAAACTTTCATCAATGATGATCGAGTTAAGTTTGGTTTGTCTACCTTTGTTGGATCCAGCGTCCATCCCATTACCAATTTCATCTCAGGCCCTAGGATGTTATAGAATGACCATTTATCCTCACTCTCACCTTCACGAAAAGGGATAGGCAATATGGACTGCCGATTTTGCTGTGTATCAGGGACTCCCTTCATGTGTTGTAACTTAGTACAATCAGGATACTGAGTGCCTACAACTTTGTTCGCAACTTGACTTTTCATAGTGTGGGTACTTTTATCAGGTAAAGAACTCACAACATAACAGTCGGCACTTGTATCTGTAAAATTATGAGGTTTTTGAGTTAGGTCCATTATTTTTTTGTCTATTTTTTCGAAGAAGCGTTGTAGCTGCATTTGTATAAGGATAGGTGATGATAGCACATTGTCATCTTTTATGTTTGCGACATTAGATTTTAGTATCTCATCTGATGTATTTTTTTTTCACTCCCCTCAATATTCGAAAAAGCGAGTTTTTGTGACCCAGTATCGGCTATACCCAAGACAGCCTGACTTTCAATGTTTAGTTGGGTTAGATCAATGTTATCTTCCTTAATAACGCTTTTGTTATGCCTTTTTTGCTGTTTTTTTTTTATTCTGTTCTACCAATGTCTGAGTTTTTATTTTTCATTGTTTCTTTGTTGTTTTGATTCATCGTGAAACCTGCTCGGGTTAATGGATTTTGGAAGTTTGCATTTTTTTGTTTTTTCAAAGCTTTAGTATGTAATTTGTTAACTTTTCGGGACATAAAGAATGTATTATGAGTACCATTTCCTCCTTCAGTTGAATCGCTAATACATTCCTGACCACTCTGCATAATCTCTGAGTTCAAATCAATCAGATCTGTAAGCACAGAGGGACTATCATGGGTGTGTGTAACTGGGGTTAGTATTGGCGCCTACATTTTGGTAAGTACCTCTGCCATCCTCTCCGGAGGCATTAGGTTGGCAGCAAGGACGATCTTCTCTAAAGCCAATATTCTTTTGTGCTGCAATTTCGCTATCTCCACATATGGAGGAAGCTGATTTGCTGGTGCATTTTTTACATCAGTTGTTGCGTTTGTTAAAGCCGAATCATTCGGCTCCACATATTCGGTTTGGGTAGCTGAAGAGTTCATATTGTATGATTTCCCAGCTTTAAGCTCTGTTTCTATTGCTTCTAACTTTTGAGTATGAAAGCGTTTCTCACTCATATGTTGCTCAGCCCAAAATACATGACATTTTTCCTGGGCCATCAAAAAACCCTCTATTTTGCACAGTCTTGAATTGATTTCTGATGTTGCTAGGCTAAGAGCACCAATCGCTCCATGCGTAAATTCGTGCCCCTTGTCCAGCAAATTCAGTATCCTGGTCAAGACAGGAAAATTCTGTAATTCTTGGGGATTCAAATCCACTAAAGTCTCTTCCAGTGGGAATAGCGGAAGTGATGAATTTGGTTGGCGAGATTTTCCTGAGTTGTTTTTTAGCGATATAGGATTGTAACCTAGTACTGGTGAATGTAGATAATTTGTATCAGAGGGATTGTATTGAATCTCATGAGCGGGTGAGCTGGCAGAGTGTTTAAGATCCCGCGCCCCCCATCCTTCTTTGCTCTTTTGCATTTCTGTTAATTGATTTAAATTTTCTGCTATTGCTGCATGGAAATGAACTTGTTCCCTAACGCCCCTTGACTCAGCAGCAGGTGTTGAGGGGCCATTCGAAAGACGTGTTCTACTATGGAGTTCAGCTAGAACAACTGGCGCAACCAATGAAATATCAATAACTGGCATGTTCACATCATCATTTACCGCAGCCAATATTGAGCTATCAGTAATGGGTACATTATGAATTAGTTTGAGAGGGTGGTTTATACTTCCATGCATCTCCCTGTGAATTTGGGCCACTGTATTTACCTCTTTTTCAGTTTCTGCAGTTGTGACTTGTACTTCTAGCGGAGGTAGAATTGGCGCATTTGTATTTACTGATGACTTCATAAAGGAGCTATTACACAGTTTCTCATTTATACCTGTTCCCTTTTTCTTAGTTTGGTTAACTGTTTCGTAAATGGGCTCCTCTTCTGATATATTGCCCTCAAACAAAGTTGAGGGGGAACCATTCAGGCATCTCTTCCCATTACGCAATTTCTTAACCATCTTAATACAAAAAGACACCACCTAACTTCACCTGATCAAAACAGTGCTTACCACCTGATATAAAACCGCTTCACAGCGTGAGCGGAATTAGGCACCCCAAAGAGCAGAATCGCACCCTGCGCCGCGCACCGCGAACAGCAAACAGTACTTGTCCGGTACTTGGTGCGCGGCGCAGGTGCGCGAGGCTGCCAGTATTTGAGGTCGCGGAGCGCGTGACTCGTCAGCGGGGGGCATGGCCACCACACAGGAAGGACCTTTTTACAAAGAGAGGTAAGGGAAAAAAAAAGGACGATATTACCAATGGGCACCACAACACTGCGTGATGACAAAAGCACGTGAGCACAGATATTTACACACAAGTTGTAAAGAACACAAGTTGAAAGCACAAGTTGGTTGTGGAGTACACGAGTTGTGAGGCACAAAGGGGGGAGAGCACGCTCTGTGTGACACACAAGGTTATGCTAGTAGACAGTCACCTTAGAGTCAGGCACGCTGGTGCATCCGTGAAAGACTTCCTCCAGGGAGATTCAGAGCGCTGTAGCAAGTCCAACTGATCCAGAGTAGTGAGGCAGCGGCAGCAAACAGTACTTGTCCGGTACTTGGTGCGCGGCGCAGGTGCGCGAGGCTGCCAGTATTTGAGGTCGCGGAGCGCGTGACTCGTCAGCGGGGGGCGTGGCCACCACAAAGGAAGGACCTTAGAGTCAGGCACGCTGGTGCACCCGTGAAAGACTTCCTCCAGGGAGATTCAGAGCGCTGTAGCAAGTCCAACTGAGCCAGAGTAGCGAGGCAGCAAACAGTACTTGTCCGGTACTTGGTGGGCAAGTCTTTGTCGTGAAAATACCGTCCAGCCAGTAGTGACCCCTGCTACTTGTCCAGGCACCCCACCCTGGAGAGTTTGGTGGTGCAGGCGGCTACGACCCTGGCAAAGCAGGCATCGTATCCTACCATCCCTCCGGATAGGGACGACAAACGTTTTGATGGCTGGGCGAAGAAAGTGTTTTCTTCAGGGGCTATGGCGCTTCAGGCGGCCAACTCCGTATGTGCCTTGTCTCGTTTCACACACACTCTGTGGAACTGTGTTGCATTAGCGGCTGAACATATTCCCGAAGGGGACGTACGGGATGGTTTCCTTGCTATGGTTCAGGATGGCAAGGATGCCATGTGTGAGGCCGTTCAGTCGGGTTTGGACATGGCAGATTGCGTCAGCCGGTCCATGGTGGCGAGCACCGTAATACGCAGGTTTGCGTAGTTGCGGAAGTCGGGGTTCGCTCCTGATGTGCATTCCCGGCTCCTCAACAGGCCCTTTGACGGTGAACATCTTTTTGGCAGCAAGGCTGACGAGAGCCTTGAGAGGTTGCAGACCTCCAAAGCTGCAGTGAAGTCATTGGGCGCTGTAGTTAGACAACCTCTGCCTTTTCGTCCTAGGGGACAACAATGGAGGGGTGGTTCCTTTCGCTATTACTCGTCCTTCAGTAAAGCGAGAGGAGCTGTCAGTCAAAGAGGCCACCGTAAGAGTGCCAGAGGTGGAAAACAGGGTACTCGAGGTGCCAAGGCCGCTCGGGCAGTTGCCTCTTTGCCCTCAGGCAACTCCGCAGCTCCTACCACTCAGTCATGAGGCCAGGTCCCATGGTTGGCTGGTTGGGGGAAGGCTGGCGTAGCATCTTGTAGAGTGGCGTGCCATTACTTCAGATGTGTGGGTTCTGGAAATCATAACCCACGGCTTCTGTCTTCCCTTTCGGCAGAGGCCTCACGACAATCCACCTGGGAACCTCTCTTTGAAGAGTTTGGATCCGCTCCTTGTGCAGGTAATTCAAGACCTGCTGGAGAAAGGCTCCATAGAACTGGTGCCTGTAGCGGAGAGGAACGAGGGATGGTATTCCCCTTATTTTTTGATTTCGAAGAAAGACGGGGGATTGAGACCCATCATGGACGTGCGCGGTTTGAACAAACTCCTCAGGAAGGACAAGTTCAAGATGGTTACTCTCTCTCAAGTCCTCCAGGCCCTTCAACTTCAGGACTGGTTGGTGTCTCTCAACCTCAAGGACGCTTACTTCCATGTGCCGATCCATCCCAAGCACAAGAAGTACCTGTGGTTCGCGGTTGGCGACTCGCACTTTCAGTTTCGTGTCCTGCCGTTCGGATTGACCTCCGCCCGAGGGTTTTCACCAAGCTCGTGATGGTGGCAGCGCATCTCAGGAAAGGGGGGATGCATGTCTTGTAACGCTCACCTGACTCCCACGGGGGCGCTGGTCTGGTTCGCGCTGCTGTGACCTCGTCTAAGGTGATGCGCAGGGTTCGGAAGACGGACTGGACCGGCCCCAGATCTGGCTTGTCTGACTCGCAGAAGTATCCTTCTGTAGGTGAGAATAGGGGGTTAACTGTCTGCGGGGTAATGCAATCGGCCTCCCACTTACCCCTCTCACCCTCCTCAAAACCCTTCTGTGCTTCCCCGTAGCGTCTCACCTTAGGGTCTGGAAGGACGAGCTCTCCATCCTGCTTCTGATGCAGGGGCGCGTTGGTATCCAGTTACGTCACTGGATTTTCGGATGGGTGAGAACCAAACTTGCTTGGCTTCCAGGTAAGTTTTTCTATTAGTGTTTCCCCTTGTGTCCATGCATTAATGTTCTAATGCTAGTGTCTTTTTCCCCATAGGGGCCGGGGTACGGAATGCCCGGGAACAGGCACCGACCCGAGGTGAGCGGTGAAATCCTTGTGGAAATCAGGTAAGTCTTTAATGAGTGTTTTGGTAATGTCTTTTCATTTACTCATTAACGCTGATGTCTTTTTCCCCTTAGGGGCCGCGGTCAGAAAATGCCTGGATGCGGCGCAGACCCGAAATGAAAAGGGAATGACCCAACAGGTAAGTCTTGACATGGAGTTTTAGCTTCCCTTTTCCCTTCTTTCTCTCACTTTTGTTCTTGTCTTTTTCTCCCTAGGCGCGGGGGCGCGACTGCGAATCCGGATGGTCGCTGCTGAACATGGAGGCGCCCTGTAAAGGTGAGTAGAATGCGGCGCTGCAGCGATCGATGCGATGTGCTTTTAAAAATAAATGTCTTCCTTTTCAGGATTGTCGGCGAAATGTCTCTGGGATGCAGATTTAGCAGGTGAGGCCTTTTCCTTCTTCTGTTCTCTTGTTCCCTTCCTTTGCAGGTGATTCAGGATGCTGGCAGGTGTGGCAGAAGTCAAGATGCCGGAGCAGACACGTGAGCGTCCAGCTGCTAGATGCAGAACAATGCGAAGCACGTGTGGTTTAAATAGCCTTGGAAGAAGTTCCTAGAATGTGTCCTTCCTCCAATCAGGTATGTATCCTTCCCCACCACGCCTGGGTGGTAAATGAGTCCCACAGGTAAAGTAGTTCCTTTCAGGCCTCAAGGAGGCCGGGGTTCTGCAGCATGGTCTGCATCAGGTAAGTGCACCCAAACACTTTCATAATGAGCCTGGCCCATAGGCGCCAGGACGCTGTCCAAAGGGCCCCTATAAGGGGTTGCTGGGACCTTTCCCGGGGACTTGATGTCCGCTTTCGGGGACGCAGGGCCTGAGCCGGCTCCCCGGGAGCGGGCATCGTGACAGCTCTACCCCTACCTGGACGATTGGTTGATCAGGGGGAACTCTCCCGAGCAAGTCCTGGATCATCTGTCCGTCACCTGCCACTCCCTTCACAAGCTGGGCTTCTCCCTCAATTTAAAAAAGTCCCATTTGACTCCAACACAGCGGCTCCAGTACATCAGGGCAGTGCTCGACCCATCTCTGGGGCTGTGTTTTCCTCCCCAGTTGAGGGCTCTTCACATTCAGCAGATGGTGCACAAGTTTCAACTTGCCCAGACGCTCCCGTCGTTCGAGTTCTTGAGACTGCTCGGCCTCATGGCATCCTGCATTCTACTGGTGCCAAAAGCCAGGTTGCGGATCAGATCTTTGCAATGGGCACTCAAGCTCACTTGGTCTGTCTTCCGGCAGGATGTCGGACCCTGTTCAGGTGCCACCCTCGGTCGCCCAGGACCTTCTGTGGTGGGCCGTCGAAGGCATTCTGATGAAGGCGGCCCCATTTTGGCTGCCCTGGCCGTAGGTGACGATCGTGACGGACGCATCCCTCACAGGATGGGGAGCTCATGCCAACGAGTTGACAGTCAGCGGTCGTTGGTCTCCGTCGGAGTCCAGACTCCATATCATAGACAACAGATAACCACACACTTGTGGATTTCTCCCGTCCCCTGCACACCCAAAAATATTGTGAACACAACCAATTAGTGAATGATTCCTATATGTTCAATTCTGTAATTCAAAAATAACACTTTGCTAATAACTCTTGTCTTATAAAAATTCTTTACTCAAAGAAATGTATATATACACTTTTATTCATTTGTTAGACCATAAATAATACCAAACTGTTGAATTTCAAATTTTACTTTGTTGATCATTTCACAATTCGAAATAGACAATATACAGTATGATGTTTGATTATTCAATAATAACCCATCTGGGCAATATTTTCTAGAACAGGGGTCCCCAACCTTTTGTGCACAATGAGCAAAGTTGGCATATCAAATTAAATGCTGAGCAACATCAATTTTTCGACAGAACATATCGGCGCACAGTTGTCGGACAAATTGTTTGCAACACAAATTAGAAATGTAACATTTCATTTGCAGTACTTAATAGTTATCTAGACCACATGTTATTCTAGTCAAGGAAATGTGCAAGGCTTTAACTTCATTTGACGTTAAGTGGTTGTTTACAAGAAATGTCGAGGAAATGAGTGGTCAGTAGTAAATCTTTAGACATATAGGACCGGTCCAGCTGTTCAAAAATAGAGTAGGAGTAAATAAACATTACCAGGGGTTTCAGGTTCCCGAGCAAAATATTAGTGCAAATGTATGGACAGTAAAAATGGCCACAAACTGAGCTTTCAGGTCTACTGAGATTCTGCCTAGGATTTAATGGGATCTTTAATGGCAAATGGTGCACTCCTAAGCATGCAAGATCGGCAATACTGTTCCACAGCATTGATGACTGTATTGTGGAGGTTTTTCTTCTTCTGGAATGTTATGAAATGTTACTTTTCTTATTGATCAAAGAGTAAACACAATCCTCTTGAGTTCATTTTCCAATGGCCAGGGTAGGCACCACGAAGACGATATCGGACAGCCAGAGAGGCTGGTTGGCGATGGCTACGCTCGAAAAGGAGGCATTGGAAAGAATTACTAATTCACAAGAAATTAAGATATTCTCTTAAAACTGTTGAACAGTTCAGAGGCCACAAAGGAAAAGCGTCAGTTTGTGAGTCTTTAGGAGAAACTATCCAGGACAGAGCTATTGGCAAACCGTGCCCCCAAGTTAAGGAGTTCCAGGTTATAGAAAGGGATGCACCATGGTTCGATGCAGAATGTAGAATCTCGAAAAGAAAACTGAACCATGATTTAATGAGGGGTGTGTACACTGCTGGTCAAATTTAAAGTTTCAAAATGGCATAAAAAATTGCCTTAAGACAGAAAAAAGAATTTGAGAAACAATGGGAGGTTTTTTGAAGGACAAGACTGGCATTATGCCATACCCTTAGACAAGTATGTCTTGGACCACCAGCCCCTCACAGTTATAGGCCCATTCCCTTACTGGACATTGGGGCTCATTACGAGTTTGGTGGCATCTCAACGGTACCGTCACTACCACTTGGCCCAGCGGTATCACTGCCAGATTCCAAGTGGTGGTTTGGCGGTGTTAGTCCCCAATTATGGAGTCCGTAGCACTCCAGGGTGGATTTCGTCGGTATTTGATTGATAGAAACATAATGTGGTGTAATTTACATTTTATTGGAGTCAGTGACAAATCTGTGGATGCTGTCCCTTCTGCACTATGGGGGAGACCATTCCCATGGGGCCAGGGCGGTACGTCCTCGGTACAATAGTTCCCCTGAGGGTGGTGCACAGGGAGAGGATCACATGGGAGAGGAAACCCCTCATGGGACTAGGAACGACCCTACCCTGAGAACGCAATATCCTTGCCAATAACCAGACCCTAGACCCCCCCCTTCCTACAACTCAAAGAAACAACCCCTTCCCTAATAGGCTCATGAGCTATAGTCGCCCTGCCATTTACCTAGATAAGTACTGCGACTATGAAGAGCACAACCGACCCAAGGGAGATCAAGGGTAGAAATACTGAGATGAGGAAGAATAGGGAAGAGTTGAAAGATATGCTATTGGCTACCACTGAGACAAAGAAGATGCATGGAGGAATGTAGAGTCTTCCGCATAACCAACATGAGCATTCTAGACAACTTGGAATAAGTACTGGGATGAAGAGGAGGAGCGGAGGCATGAAGAGTTCACCTAAGAACCACAATGAGCAGTCAAGTTGTTGCTGGCTGCTCATTGGCCAATGCAGAGTAGAAAAGGAAGAGGGACTCAGGAAGAAGTTGTCTAGTCCTCCATGAAGGAGCTACATGAGCCAGCACGTTGCAGGTAAGTGCAAGGAAGCACACTAGGATGCCAAGAGGGGAGCTGGAAGGACAAGGGCCAGCCCACAGTGGAAGGACCGAAAAGCGAGCTCGCAGAGAGAAGCTGCCGATGTTCCTGCAGACAGGGAAGCGTGTGAAAGGAAGACCACGCTGCCCTGGGAAAGATTGACACTGCATTGTTCTTGGGCAGACCAGAGCCCACTACAAAGGGGGAGCACTAAGGCTGGCTGGTGGGAAACTAAGACAGTGCAGTCAGCATCTTAATAGTCACAGTACCTGGCAGGCATGTGAACCATGTCTGTCCCCCAACAAGAAAAACGTAAAGGTCTGGGACCCACCAAACGAAAGCAACATGGGTCCTCTTCCTTGTGCCGGTACTTGGGAGGAAAGGGCTCCAAGTACCAACACCCAAAGAAGAGGTGTCTGGGACCCACTACACAAGAACCACACACGTCATCTTCCTCGTGGTGGTACATGGGAGAAGAGAGCTCCAAGTACCCTCACGCAAAGGAGGGGGGTTTGGGACCCACTACACGAGAACCACACAAGTCATTTTCCTTGTGGTGGTAATTGGGAGAAGAGGGCTCCCAGTTCCCGAACATAAAGAGGGTTCTGGGGACCAATCCCATGAGAAGAAGGGAAAACGCAAAGTAATTTACTAAGGACCATACTTGGCAGGGAGGTGAACCAAGTTGGCCCAAACGGAAAGAGAGAGAAGCAGAGATCTGGGACCTACAAGAGAAGGAACCAGGGCAAAGGAGTCATTGCCCCTGGTTGTTGCGAAGTTTGTGCAACAGAGAAATATCTAAAAACTTTATGGAACTTTGTTTTACATTTAAGAACTTTGGGTTTGGAACCTTTGTTACTTGGAACTCTCTGATTGAATCTACAATCTATTCTTCAGAATTAAGAAGACCTTTTGTTTTTTATAGGTTAGTCAAGTGTGAGGGATGGAAATAAGCTTCGGACTTGTGACAGTGGACTATTTACTTTAGACAAGACATCCTGACAGTACTTAGTTTTGCTTGAGGAAGGGAAACCCCTCTTAGCTTTAGGGAAAGGCAGGAGTTTCCCCAGTCCCCCACCCTTTTACTTTCAATAAAAGTATATGTCAATCAACATGAGCCCACTGTGTCCGAGTCCTCCTTCTACATTCTTACAGGTTACTAATGATTTTTTAAGTCTTATCCAACGGGATACACAGCATTTGTCCAATATACAAGATTGTGGAATTATACATTGTTTTCCAACACCAATAAAGGTGACAAGCAGGGATGCCAGTTGGTCCCAATGTATTCCTTTTGGATGTTGATTCTAGTACTTCTCTTAGGAAAGTTAATCCACCCTCCACCTGAAGGGTTCATTTTATAGCATGCTTCCTTATGCAGAAGACCCAGCTATTTTGGACTTGCCCCCAGAAGGTCTCCAACAGTGCCTGCTAAACACAAGTAACTATTTTGGGTATTAGTTTGAAAATATAATAAAAACAAAAATGATGGTGTTCAGGCAAAGGGTGAAACCTTGTAGCTAGTTTTTAAATGAATTTAGAGATGAGGGGCAGTCTCATTTTAATTTGAGCCTACTCTTCTGAAAGAGCAGTGCTTGTGTCAGTCATTTTAAGAAGATAGCTGAAAAGGCATCATTAATGATTAAATGGCTTTTTACATTGGTTTTTCAAGCTTGCTGAATTCTGTTTGGAGAAGTGTCTGGCGGTATATAAGAAAAAGGTCTGCTCCATGATTTTTAGGCTGTAAAATCTAGGGTGGTTAGAACTGTAAGTTTCCTGGAGGGGTTGCTAAATAAATTCATGTGCCAAATGGCAGGTCTTCCTGCAGAAATACCTGCTAGCGCCTTGTGAGCTGTATTGGGGTGTTCAATTTGAAAGTGTCAGGCCAGTTAAGAATGTTCCTTATTTTTTAAAAGCACATCTGGGATTTTCTGCTAATCATAAAGTGAATTTCAGTGCAAGTGCGATTGTAGCCTCCCCTGGTGAAGAGAAATACTTGTGGTTATGGGCGGTTGTACGGCACTGTCCATTTGAATAGGGATGGGATATAACTAAATTTGGTGCATTAAGCCACCTCAAAATAACTCCCAAAGCAAGAGCTTGTCTGTTGGAAAAAAGAGTCAGATGTCCAAAATATAAATAGGCTGCCCACTTTAGCCATATATGCAGACTTACGTACACATATAAGATAGCAAGGAGAAATCTGTGAAATAAGATCCCCAGAATGCAGGAGGCTGGTGGTAATGGTACATTTAGATGTACCCACTTCTCAATAAAAGAAAGTGTGCAGGAGGAAGCACAAAGTGCGCTTGCAAAATATAAGTCAAAGATTCTGTTCATTTTCTGTTAATTTGCTGTTGTTTCTCTGTTTTGCATAAGCGTGGAATGCATGGGAGCTATGTTATATATAATTAATTGTAATGATCAGATTTTTATATATAGCAAGTTTGACTATGTTAATATGTTAAAGTTGCTTTTTTATTTTGGGCTTGTTCTTTGTGAATTGTATGAAAAATATGAAACATGTTTTTAAATGTTGC
Organism: Ambystoma mexicanum; assembly: GCF_040938575.1. Classification (NCBI taxonomy): domain Eukaryota; kingdom Metazoa; phylum Chordata; class Amphibia; order Caudata; family Ambystomatidae; genus Ambystoma; species Ambystoma mexicanum. The sequence goes on from NC_090928.1 coordinate 747,833,905, forward strand.
TGGCTTAATGGAGAAATATGATTAAATATTAATTAGTACTTCAGGTTATTACATGGTAGGCTTTAAAGATCACTTCATTGGGCCTTTGGGGGTTACCTCCTGAGAATGTGTTTTAAAGCTCCAGAAGGCTGTTGCATTGGTGAAAAAGTGGTTAGGAATAAACATATTACCTTTCTCAATTATTTGGTGCCTATTTTCTCTGCCCAAAAGGGATTTTACCCAAGACTTAGTGGCAAACATTGATCAAACCTTTGCGCATTTGATGACCACTACGTAGAGGGGTGTGGTGGCTTTAACTAAGTATTTGAATCAATTAATTGGCTTGTTAGTTGAAACATATTAACAATAACTTGATTGGATTGGAATACAGGGCAAATGAATTATGAAAAATGTGGCATGCATTTACCGTATCTGCCCGTTAAGCATGTGCCAGGACCCTATGTATTAATAAATACCGGTGACACCAGCATGAATATTGTCGATAAATATGCATGGTGGCATCAAACACAAACCTCACTAGTACAGAAAGTGTGCATGCAGATTATTTAATAAAGGAAAGTTGGTTATGCATACCACCTCCTTGTCCATTATGCTCATACTAGCTGTACCAAGGAACAGAATATGCCAATTTTCTCCATGACACAAACATGGTTCAAATATTGTACTCATTAATACATTTGTCAGCTGGGCAAAGTAACTGTAGATGACAGGGTTTTAGCAATGACACTACCATAACACGTAAGGCCATTTACTGAAAAATTATGTGCATGGTGGCACCAAACACAAATCTTGCATGTATAAAAATAAGCCAGCTGGAAACACAGCGGCACATTGGCCAACATTCTTGCACAGTCCAGGACTCTGTCCTGACTATAGTGCTACTGAGGTCTCATCCATTCAGCACCTCCTTCTAGGCCTCCACACCATGCCCCAGAGCAACTGGCGAGCAACAATTTAGGGTGCTGCGAGCAACATGTTGCTCCCGAGCTACACGTTGGGGATCCCTGTTCTAGAATAACATTCCGTTAACTTGTGTCTCTACGCGTTTCGGGGTTTGATGCTCCCCTTCTTCAGGAGTTGTCTATTTTCTTCAAAGGTCTTGTAGTTCCATCTATAATAAACAATAGGTTTTAAATTCCATTATTCTTTTGTTTTTCACTGTCACTTTAATTATGATCTCATAATTAACTAGGTGCTTTTGACTAATTCAGTACGGTTTCTCACTCATTATCAGAATTGCCTGTTCAACTTAATGCCAACAATACCAGATAAATAAGAATAGTTCAATCCTTTTACACTAATCCAGTTAAAAATATATACCCAGATGGGGTGTCCAGATTTTAGCATGTTAACTTCTTTAGTTAGATCCATTAAAATATTTCCCTGTGTGATACTTCCAATGGTGTCTCCCACTTCTGTTTGGAATCTCACCACTGCTTGTGCAGTAAGCTGCCCTTGGTGATGCAATTAGGTCCCTCCTAGTGCCAATGATGCCCTTTTGATTATCTCAATGTGTAGACTGTTCTGTGAATAAAAGTTCACAATTTATGGTAAACTGTCTCCCCAGTTATTGTATTACAGAAATTGTAGAGACTTTATTGCTTACCTATCTACTTGGTTGTTGATGAATTAATGTTGGCTGAATATTGCCCTTCGTGATCACTATTAGGAATTTGGTTCATCTGAAAACTCTCCTTTAGTTCTAAGGGAAAAAAATCCTTTATCACTATATTGTCCTCTTAAAAATGGGGGGGTTGAACTTAAGGTCAATGTCATCATACATGTAAAACTCTATTTTCTATCTCCAGCATTTACCTTCTCAGACAGAAGTCTCTGTATCTCTCACTCCCAAGCGCCAAATTCTGCAGCCTCGCGTGCGAACGGCCGCAAAATGGCCGACATTCTATTTATTTAGGTTCTATCTGTGACGTCATCACGTGATAACGCGATGACGTCATACGAACCACCATTCTGTCTTAGTTCGATGTGTTCGTTCGATGTGTTGGTTGTTTATGTTAATATCTCATGGTTTGTTGACCTGCATGGATGATATCATCACATGCCGCTGTTCTTGGTTGTGGCTTTGTCCTTTAAGGATGGTTTAAAAAAGGCCCTTGTGGTGTCATTAGGCAAATTACTATCTGATGGGTAATCCCATATTTTTTCACCAGGGGTGTCTCAAGTTAATTCTGAGATCATAAACATGCTCACAATTTGTTTTACCATTTCTTGGCAATGAAGATGAAAGTATATCTAACCATTAGACATTAGTCATAATGTATTGTTCGTTCTCTTCTGTACATTCTGAATTGTATATATAATGTATTCCCGTTCATCTCCATGATGTTACCACATTTCAATATGATTCGTGTCCATTTTTTCATTTGAACTATATTTTTTTCATCATAGATATTATATACAGTAAGAATAGATACACATTTTAGTACTTGATACTTTCTTGGACTCACCAGTTACTTTACAGACCATATTTATATCAATTCGTACTGTAATCTGAGTTGTTAATAATGCTTTTTATCTATGATCCACCCACATTCCAGATCTATTTGTTTTTTATGGTAGTCTATATTGCATGTATTCTACATATAGATTCACTTTCCTTTTGTTCACAGAAATACCCCAAGGTTGTATTCTTCATTCATACCCCTAGGTGACATGGAGTCCAGTTTCTCAATCCAATATATCTCTCTCTGATTTAATTTTTTAGTATGATTTCCCCCACGTGGAGATCTTTTTACTACTTCCAAAATGATAACCTTTAGTTGTGAAATGTTGTGTTTGTTCTCATTAAAGTGGCGTGCAACTGGTGATCTTATATTCTTAGTTCTAATGTTGCTCTTATGTTCATGCCAACGTTCCTTGGCTTTTCTGTTCGTTTGACCAATGTAAAATATTCCACATGGACAACTAAATCCATAGATCACAGATTTTGTGTCGCATGTGGCATAATCCCTAAATATAATCCCCATACCATTGTATGGATGTCGTACATGGGTGCCTTTGATTATGTTGTTGCAATGTCCACAGTTTAAACACGCAAAGGTTCCTCTTTTTCTTGTTTGTAGAGACATCTGTTTCTCTTTTGGTGGTCTTTCAGCATGTACTAGCTGATCTTTAAAATTCCGGCCTCTTTTGTATGCTATGATTGGTGGTTTAGGGAACAATTTATTCAACTGTTGGTCCATTTCAATAATTCTCCAATTCTTCTTGATCATCCTGGCGACATGATGGCTTTGTCCCGAATATCTTAAGGGGTATATGAATGGTGTTTCATTTGATTTCACTCTTGGAGTGAGTAATTCTTCTCTTGTTAATCTCTCTGTTTTCTCTCCGGCTCTCTCTATGATATTGTTTGGGTATCCCCGTTTTCTGTATTTCTCAGTCATGGTGAGATTTGCTTCTTCCAATGTTGTAGGTGTCGAAATTATACGCTTCAAGCGTAGAAATTGGCTGTATGGTAGATTGTCTCGTAGGTGTTCTGGGTGGTGACTCAGATAATGTATTGAATTGTTTACATCTGTTTTCTTGTGGTATATGTTCGTTGTTATGCCTTGTGGTCCTATCTCCAATTCAATGTCCAAAAAATGTAATTTGGGTATACCCACTTCCATGGTAAATTTTATTCTATCGTGAATTGAGTTCAGGAAGTCTAAAAATAAGTCGACATCTGTCCTTTTTCCTCGCCAGACTATAAAAATGTCGTCTATAAATCTCTTCCAAATTACCAGGTTGGACATCCATCTTTGTTCAGTTAATATTTGCGTGCTCTCCAAGAAGTTCATGAATAAGTTTGCATATGCGGGTGCCATTGATGACCCCATGGAGGTGCCTGCTGCTTGTATGTAAAATTGATTACCATATCTGAAGTAATTATTGAAAAGTATGATCTTACTTAGTTCCAATAGGAAGACTTTATTCGCTGTGCATTCGTTGGTGTTAACTAGCATCCATTCTAGGGCCTCCAGTCCATCTTGGTGGGGAATCGAGGTGTATAGACTTTGTACATCAAAAGATAATAGTGTATCGTCTTCCCTGATTTCTGGTAAGTTCTTCAGTATGTTTAGGAAATCCGTGGTATCTTTCAAATATGTCGTAGTGATCTGGACTAATGGTTGTAAGGCCTTATCTACATAGACTGCCAAGGGGTTAAAAATACTGTTAGTTCCTGCTACTATTGGACGTAGTGGTGGTGTTTGTTGGTTCTTGTGTATTTTAGGCAATCCGTAGAATACCGGTGTTATTGGAATTTCTTTGGTGAGAAATTTCTTGGTCTTCTCAGAGATCCATCCCTCCTCTGTAGCTTTCTCCAATGTTGTTTCGATAATGTCCTTTATTTGTTTAGTGGGGTCTTGTGTAACCTTAATATAGGTTCCTTTGTCATTTAATAATTCTTTAATTGCATTGTCATAATATGTTGTATCCATTATGACTATTGCCCCTCCCTTATCAGCTGGTTTCAGAGTTAAACTCACGTCATCTGCTAATTCTTTAATTAGTTAGCTTTGGTGTCTTCTGATGTTGTAATTCCTAATTTTATTGAAGCTGACCCTCTTGAGGTCCTTTTGCATTTGTTCCTCGAACATTCTTATTCCAATGCTATTCACCTGTGGGTCGAAGGTACTCTTCGGTTTTATTTCCAGATATTCATATCCATATCAATCTGTTGGAGCTGAGGGCCGTCAGGCTAGCCCTTTTGTACGTCATTACTCCCTCGATTCCATCTGAGGGCAGGATTTGGCCTTTGGCAAGGCAGTCTTTTATTCTGCAATTTGATTGGGCATGCTAAATTTGTGTTCTAAATTCTTTTCCCACCTCCTTGCTTGGTACTGCTTTGGGAGTCTGTCATAGATATGGAATACATCGGAGGACCCAACCCCTCGAAGAACAAGTTACTCTCTTACCTGGTAACGTTCTTTCGATGGGATGGTCTGACGACGTATTCCATATCGCTCCCTCCCTACCTTCCCCGCGGCAGAATTTCTTATGCGATTGCAGCTTGCGTTTCGTAAAACCTTGTGTGTCTGACTGGCAGAAAACTGGTGTCACATGTTCTGGGGAAAAAACTACAACTGAGGCTACGGGCGTCGTGCATCCTACTTATCACATCGGGTGACGTCGGCCGTCGACGGAGGTCCTCGGGGACGGCGCATCGACGTCATCGACGCAGAACATTTTCCGAAGCAGCACAGCTGTGGACATTACCTGTAATAGATATGGAATACGTCGTCGGACCATCCCATCGAAAGAACGTTACCAGGTAAGAGAGTAACTTGTTCATCTTTCTTCTGCGCTCAGCCTTACCTTGCGGCGCTTCTGACCATCATTTATTGCTCCTTCTGTCCTGCGGGCATCTTCGGCGGTGTCATTCCCATCCCGGTACGCCACTTCCTAAGGAAAAGGGAAAAGAACAGAAAAAAAGGCATTAGTAAGCATTCTGCAAATATTTGCTTATTTTTAAATACTGTATGAGCTTCATACGCTTAGCTGAATCCCAGCCGCTCTGGGGGAACTCTGTCTCCGGAACTTCTCATCCATCTGCAAGAGGGAAAAGACACTCCAGTTTAGCGTGGAAACATCTAGAGGGGCCGCATACTGCGCTTACCCACCGCATTTGTTCTTCATAACCCGCATCCACGCTGAAAACATCGCGGCACCCAAAAGACACAGAAAAATAACTCAATTCAATGCAAATACGAAAGCGGTGCATCGCGCATCACGCTCTCACTCATCTTCATCGCTACTCATCTCAGTAGCACGCCGCCATCCCCAGACACCGGCCATCATCTAAGGAAGGAAAGGAACGAAGTTCTAGAACTGTTCAAAAGACTCATTATACTTACCTGTCAGACTCTTGCCAGTGAAGTAACTAGGCAGCAACGAGCCCGCATCAATCAACGCTCCCCTGCGCTGAAAGCAGGACGGAGAGCACACTATCCAAGAAAACAAGGTGAGCTGTGGATCAAAGGGAAGAGTTGGACCCCAGGGAAGAAGGGGTTCAAGCACACAGAGACAATAGGGAGTTAAACTCTACCAATCCTGTGTTTCAGGCCCAGTCTCCAGTCGAATAGCATCCAGGGAAGCGTTCGAAGTCGTAAGAGGTCAGAACAGGCTGAGTGGCGTCCCTGTGGATACCAGGTGAGCGTTACACCTTCTTATGCGCAAGGCTGTCTTCCCTAGCGTCCATATGTACAGGGTCAGCAGCGGCCTCAGTTGCCTCTAGTAACCCTTTCAGTGTCCTCCTCCTCCTCCTCTTAGGCCAGCGAGGACCAGATCTTTGAGAGGTTCCTCGGCCTCATGAAGTCTCCAGATATGGGGGCTATCATCAAGGACGCAGTCAGGGAAGTCCTTCCCGCTATGCTAGCAGCACCATAGACACCTCTGCCGATGCCTGTGGCCCCGGCGCAGCCGCCTCCTCCGGCTCCTCAACGTACTCCACAGGCAGATCCATACCAGCCTCTTCCTCAGCCTCTGACGGTGGTCCCTGTGCCCCTGCCTCTGGCTTTGGATACTCCTCCTCCACAGGATCCCCCAGATCCTCAGGATACTGATGAGGAGAAGGAGGATCCTGACACACCATCATTGGCCAGGGCCTTCCATGAACATATCGTGGGCCTGGCAAAATACCTGGGCCTCCCACAGCCCCCACGTCGAACAGCCGGCAGAGGCGTCCTCGCTGAGGTCCTTACGAGGCGCCCTTCTGCCAGAACGGGAATTCTACTGCAAACCGATGTCTCCCTCGCCAAGAAGGGTTGGCTTAAACCATACTCCGTCCAGCCAGTCAACAGCCGCCTGGACGCCAAGTACAGGTAGATGGAGGGGGATACACTCTTGCTCTCCTCCCATCCTCAGCTACACTCCTCGGTGATCGCTGCAGCATCACTGTACTCCAAACCTCAGTCGTCCTCGTCTTTGATGGCACAGTTAGGCAAGGATGAGAAAACCTTGGAGGTATACGGTAAGACGCTGTATTCCAACGCTGCTTTGCACCTGCAAAAGACCAGCGCAGACGCCATGCTGGCAGCTGCTAACCAGAGATTATGGTGGGAAATTTCTGACTTTCTCCCAGAACTCCCCTCCCACAGCCAATCCCGTTTCAAGGCGGGGCTAGCCGAGGCCAAGCTCGTGGCACAGAATATCATGGAGTCCATGCTAGCACTCATCGATACCTCTGGACGTGCCATCTGTATTGCCATTGACATGAGAAGGATGACCTGGCTCTGGGCAACCGAACGTATTCTAGATCTGCCCTTCAAGGGCAGGGACCTCTTCCACTCCAGCACAGACGAAGAGCTGGACAAGAAGAATAGCTCTCAAACGGCATTCTGACAAAGCGTTGCCCAAGCGTACTCCCAGTCTCAGCAACGCTCAGATAAGGGTCGCTCATCTAAATGCTTCCAGGAACAGAGGTCTAGGAACGGTGGTCTAGGAATCGGAAAGCTTGCCGACCCCTAATTGGCACAAGCATCAAAAGGGGGGGGGGCAAGGGCTTTTTCCAGTCCCCCTCCTCCGCCTCTGCCTCCGAGAGTAAAAAGTCATGACAGACCCACTCGGGTCCACGTGTCACCAGTGGGGGGCAGGTTTGCTCTTCATGCACACTTCTGGCGACAGAACTTCACAGACCACTGGATCTTGTCAGCAGATCCTCAGGGTACCGTCTACCTATGCCTGGCTCTCCTCCCTCCTCTCCCCCGCTTCCTCAAGTTGGGAGAGCAACTCTTTTGGCAGAGATTTAGTCGCTCGTCCTGAGCCAGGCCGTAGAGGAAGTCCCAGCCTCTGAGCGGGGCTCAGGCTTCTAGTCCAGGATCTTCGCCTTTTAGAAAAAGAACCTGGCTGGACTGAGAGTTGTACTGGCCCTTCCCACCCTCGACCTCTCCTTACCTCTCCAGAGGTTCAAGATGGTGACGCCAGCTTTTATTGCAGAGACACTATGCAGGGGAGACTGGATGTGCTCCCTGGATCTGAAGGACGCCTATCTGCACGTCCCGATCTGGCATCCCCATTGGTCTTTCCTCCAGTTCAAGATCATGGGATGCCATTTTCAGTACAAGGTCCTCCATTTTGGACATCAGGGTCTTTACCAGACTCATGAATACGGGGGCAGCCCTCCTCAGGACTCAAGGCCTCCATATATACTCCTACGTAGACGACTGGCTCGTCAGGACTACATCTCAGGAAGCAGTTCACCACTCCTCCCAGGCACTGATGAACACGCTACACAACCTGGGAAGTCACAGCTGCAACCCACACAGTCGTTGACCTTCCTGGGTGTCATCCCTCAGGGAAATTGGCATCTATGGAAGAAATGGAGGCTTTGCCTCCATTAATTATTCCACCACGTTCTCCTCCACGTTCCAGAGAGGCGGTCTAGTGTTTTTGCAACATGGCTGCCGCCAAGCGCTTTTCTTCTGTTTACACTCGGCGACTGGTGCGTTGCAACGTTCGTGTGTTTTTTCCCGCTAGAGTTGTAAGCGCTCCCATTCATTTCCGATTTGTGCAGTGATCCACGACTGCCCTCTGTCTTTTTCCTCTTGCCTCTTGTTTTGTCCTAGCCCTCCGTCTTCTCTCTGCATTCTACCGGCACTCTGTCGTTTTCTCTTCAGTTTGCCGGCTTTTTGTTTTTCTCTCTCGTTCCCAGCCATGCCCACTCGCCAGTTTTCTTAGCCTTGTTATTCGTTCTTCTCTGTCCTTTCCTTTGTTTTTTTGCATTTTTTCCCTCTTCTATTTTTTGTGCTCCTCTTCTTTGCTCAGAGCACTTCTAGTCATTTGGGCACCTTTCGTGCTGCTTCGGAAGAGAGGTCATCGGACCGAAGGTATCTTGGATCACGGTGGCTTCCTCTCGAGGCAGACCTATCTGCAAAAAAAAGGAGCTACCTGGAAAACATCGGAAGAAGAGACCGGATTCCCCATTGATTTCTTCAGGTGAGGAAGAAGGGGCGGACTGGGAAACCTTTTTCATTGGGGTAGAAGAAGATATTACAGAACTTCCTGACAGAATTACAGACCGGCCTGACACTGGGCCTCATCTGGGACACGCACTCCGAGAGGGTCTTCTCCTCGGAGGACAAGATCTCGGCCATCAGGAGGGCCACGTTCCACTTTCTCAGCCGAGGTGCTATTTCGGCTTGGTGGTACCAGCCTTTTTGTAGCGGTACTGCTGGCCTTCCCCCACACAAGACTCAGGATGAGAAGGATTCAGCTCCACTTCTCAGGGTCGTGCAACCAAGAGAGGTGATCGCAAGCTGAAATCATAAAGATCCCCACCTCTCTACACCCGGACCTCACATGGTGGTCCGAAGACTGCAACCTGCGCACAGGCAAGCCCTTCAGGCCCCCCGTCCCCCCGTCCCGCAGGTGACGATTACCACAGACTTCTCCCTCGAGGGCTGGGAAGCCACCCTGGAGGATCTCTCGATCCACGGCACGTGGCCCAGTCAGGAACAAGATTACCACATCAATTGACTGGAACTGAACGCCATCTGGTTAGCGCTCAGTGCCTTCCTCCCAAGCTGCCTGTCTGGATGAGGGTTGTCCTCATCCAGACAGGCAGCTTGACCAGTATGTACTACATCAAGAAGCAAGGGAGGACCAGGTCCCCTGTCCTGTGTAGACTGGCGATCAACGAGTGGGAGTGGGCCTTGGAGAACGAGATCTTCCTCATGGCAGTTCACCTTCCGGGGGAAGCCAACCTGGAAGCGGACAGGCTCAGCAGGTTGGGAGTGCACAACTATGAGTGGCAGCTGAACGACCTCGTTGCACAGGAGATCTTCCACAGATGGGGCCTCCCCCAGATGGATCTCTTTGCCACCAGGCACAACAAGAAGTGCCCCCAGTTCACCTCCTGGCAGGGGCAGGGCCTGGGCTCCCTGGGCGACGCCTTATGGATCCAGTGGAACGGCATGTCAGCCGAGGCCTCCCCGCCCACTCCACTGATTCACAGAGTGCTTTGCAAGTTCAAGGAGTCTCACCAGCTCAACGTCATTCTGTTAGCTCCGTGGTGGCCTGCCAGGCTATGGTTCTCGGAGCTGCTCAGCCTCTCGAAGGTCCCTCCAATCCACCTCCCGACGAGCCTAGCACATCTGCTGACCCAACAGACGGTCAGGGTCATCCACCCCTCCCCTCAGAAGATGGCCCTCACAGCGTGGTTCCTCAGCAGGTGACGTTCCGCCACCTCAACCTATCCCAGGCCAATCTGGAAATCATACAGGGGGCTAGGAGCAGGGCTACCAGAGCCCAGTATAAAGTTAAATGGACCAGGTTATGCCACTGGGCCCACTCCAAGCATATTGACCCGTTAGCTTGTTCACTGGACGACATACTGTCATTCTCTGCGCACCTCGCCAACTCTGGCGTGCTGGTGGACACCTGCCGCACGTACCTTTCAGCCATTTGGGCCTACAGGAATTCGGATGAAGGGGTCTTCTCCTTCTCCAACCCGATTGTCAGGAGACACCTGGCCGGACTCGCTAGTCTCTACCCGCCCATCAGGAAGCCACACCCCGTGTGGGATTTGAACCTAGTCTTGGGCGCCCTCGCGCACAAGACGCTTGAGCCTATGGCGTCCGCAGAGAACAGGCTAGTCACCATCAAGATGGCCCTACTAGTCGGCCTTACTTCGGCGCGCACGGTCAGCAAGATCCAGGCCTCAGTCGCCTCAGAGCCGTACACTACCTTCCACAAGGATCAGGTGGTCCCGCGGACCCATCCGGCATTTCTAGCTAAAGTGCCATCAGCCTTTCACCTAATCGAGGAGATCGTCCTTCCCACATTCTTTGCTGACCCGAAGGACGAGCCTCAGAGTTCTGCACTACCTAGATGTCAGGCATACCCTGAAATTCTACCTGGACAGGACCAAGGACTTCCGCAAGTCAAATGCCCTATTCATCACTTTTGGAGGCGCCAGGCTATCAGGCCTCAAAAGCCTCCATTTCCCGCTGGATGGTCTCGGCCATCAAGGAAGCATAAGAGGGCCAGCATAGACCCCTTCCGGCGAACATGCATGTCCACGCGGTCAGGGTCAATGCAGCGGGCATCGCTTTTCAGCGCTATGTCCCCTGGCACGTCATAAGCAAGGCGGACACATGGGTCGCATTCGGCTTTCTGCAAGCATTACAGTTTGGATGCCGGCTCCAGGTCGGATGCGGCTTTCGGACAGGCAGTTCTCTGGAACCAGTTTGCTTAAGGAGGGTCTCCTCTCCACCCTGGGGCTAAATTCCGTTGTAATCGCCCATGCAGTATGGAGGAAAGGTGACTATGGACTAAGGGTACGTTAGTCACTACGGTGAGCAACTTATAATTTCCGCACCCTCCCCTTTCTAATCACACACCATCTGCATCTCTTAAGGGGCATGCTAAAGATTAAACCCACTCCTCTCACCTATCCATTAACTGAATGTACAGCTGTGCCTGCAGTAATTTCATATTGAGTTGATTAAATGCAAAAGAAAAAATCTGATTAGTGCCGGAGCAGAGCTATGATAGGGTTTGGGAATGGGCTTTATCCTAAATAAGCCACTAAAAGAAATGACAGTAATCCAGCTGCTCTATGATGGCTCACCATGATGTGAGGTAGGAGCTGATCCAGCAGGTCCCAGGTTTGAATCCTGAGTAAGGTGAAAGCAACAAACAAATGCACCTGCTGTATAGCGGTAGGATGAAGTGCAAGTTTCAAATTCCTCCTACACTTTTATCTTAAAACAAAACCAATATGGAATGGTTTCTTTTTAAAATAAAAGTATTGCAACGGTTGAAAGTAGAGGAGCACCAGCAGCACTCCTGCTCACTGCCGTAGCATTGGTACTAATGATGAGATCACCCACAAGGGTGTGCCATCTTTGTGGGTAATGGTACAGGCACCCCTTAAGGGCCCTTTCTGTGCATGTGCGCATAGTGGCGGTCAAGGGCCCAGGTAGTGATGTGAAGGCATGCAGCAAGTAGATCCCAGTGTATGTATCCAGTCCTTCTGTTGTAAAGAGGAAAGGATCTGTGCTGTTGTCCCCATTTTAAACAATTCCTTAGGGAGAAAGGTGCTGAAGGATGAGAGGTCGAGAGGTGTATCAAGGGACCCAGTCCTCTGAGGTCTGTAAAGAACCTAGATTAACAGCTCTGCCGATATTTTGAGGGAGAGACTTGCTTAATTACTATAATCTACAAAGCCTGCGTTGGCTAAGAGCGCAACATTGTGCGATGCAGGACCGCTGGAGACGCTGGCTGATCGAACATAGCACGTTACGCTATGACCACGCAGTGTATCCTTTAAGAAGCAAGGACCGGACCCTCCGTGGCAATGTCTACATAGGCTAAGGGCTCAGTGTTGTGTGACGCAGTGTTTGGCGAATAAGGGGTGCGGTACAGAGTGAGAGTATGCTTTGCAGCCATCAACCATCAGCATCCGAAAGTTAGAAAGGTGCGGGAAGTGGGAGCAGTCACTACTGCACCCTACTAAACTGCCTAGCCTTTGCATGTACTTCCACCTAACCATCTGACATAACGTACTCTGCCTCTGCTCAATCTTAGGCTCTCCCCTCTAGCGGTTAGCTGTTCATTGTGTTTTGGGTCCTTTCCCTAGGTCCCTATTCAACTGTGGTTACTGTTGTACTGTGAACTGTCCATGAAGCGCTCTCCCACTTAGTTCCCCACCCCTCTGAGGGTACCGTTGTAATGCTGTGTGTCACCTTTTTGCTCCTCCTGTGTGTTCCCTACTGTGTGAACCCCCCACCCCCATGCATCCTACGTTGTGCGGCGCTGGACTGTGCATCTCTCCTTCCCTCTTTCGCTCCCTCCTCCTCCTACTTTCCTCCTTGCACCCTCTATGGTGTTTTCCTTTTTTCCCATCTTCTCTAACTGCTACTCTATCTCCTATCCTATCCCTCTCACTAAGTCTGGAAAGAAGAAGTTCAAGAGGGGCATACTGGTCTCCAACCCAGGCCTCCCTATCGCTGACAGCTACATCAGTGCCTCAGCCAGGTAGACTCTCACTGACATCCTCTTAGTCATTCGTTCCCTCACCAGACCTATGGACCCCTCATGTGGTCTTGGTCTTCTCTCCTATCCTTCCTCTACCATTAATTGTGACACTTGGTGGGATGTCCTCTTGGCCTCTTTCCACTCCTCCAAGACAATCATTAATGTCTATCTGAATGGCACTGTCTTGGTCCATGGCCCTCAGCCCAATCTCCTCCTTTTCTATGGGCATCTCCCGCATCTTTTCTACTTCCTTCCTTCTGCCGCTAATTCTACTAGCACCTCTCTGGCTCCTCCTCCACCTCCTTCTTCCGTCACCTCTTTGGCACTTCCCTCACCTCTTTGGCACCTTCCTCCTCCTCTCTGGCTACCTCCTCTGCCCACTTGCAGGCCCCTATAACACTTCCGCTGGGTGTACTTAAAGCCTGTACCCCCACCCCGTAAGTCTTTCAAATGTGGCAACCTGCTCCACAGCACTACTCTCAACTCTTGCTGTGCTGTCAAACACTCCTCTGACATCTGCCACCTCCTGGAAGAACTTGACCTTGATGTCCACGCTCTCATGAGACATGCCTGCTCTGTCACGAGTTTTGACACACTCCTCCCTGATGGCTACAAGATCCTCACCGAGCCAAGAACCAACCAACCTGGAGTAGCTCTGATCTTTCCAGAGTGGATGCCTGCTTCTATCATTCCTAGGCAGGCCTACTCCTCCTTTGAAGGCCTGGTCTGCAGGCTCGCTCTCTCCTGGCCACTTGCTGACTGCGGCCACCATCTACAGACCACCTGGCCAGGTTGCCCTCTTCCTCTGAGTGGGCTCTCCTCTTCTCCTTACTTCTACCTCTCAACTTCCCCTGCTCAGAGACCTCAACATCCACCTGGGTGCTTCTAATCCCTCCTCTGGGCTCTTGTGCAACCTCCACGACACTCTTTCTCGCCATTCTACCCTCTGGTCCAACACACTCTGCCGGACACCCCTTGGATGTTCTCATCTCCTCAGACATCCTCCTCTCTAACACTCTCAGCACTTCTCTCTCTTGGACTGACCACTTTCTGCTTTCCTCTCACCTGAAACTCTCTGTCCCTCAGGCAAAGGCCACCACAGCACTACCACCTACCCTGTGTGTCTGTAGATACCTTTGCCTCTACTTTCTCTCCTACTACTGCGGCTGACTGACTCTCTGACAAAGCCCTTTCTAACCTGCATCTTTCTATCTCCAACACTCGGGACATCCTTGCCCATGTCATGATAATCCATCTGAAGCCTAACTCCAAGTGCAACTCTTGGTATGATTGCGACCTCGCCGACCTGAAACGCAAGTGCAGGGTGGCTGAGAGGAAGTGGAGGGCTTCGGGTGCATCCTCTGACAAACTACCATCCCGCCTGCTCCAAAATCAATAGAGACTCTGTCCTGTCCAAGAAGAGAATCCACATGCAAGCCTGCGTCTCTGCGGTCTACTAACAACACGGCCAAACACTTAAAAATCTGCAAGGAGTTGGCCAATCCTTCTTCTGCAGTCTCCACCTCTCCTATTCCCTCCCTCTGTACGGCACTGGCTTCTCACTTCACCACCAAAACACAGGACATCCCGTCCTCGCTCTGATCTTCCTCTTCCTCTCCCTCTACATCTTGCGACCCCCCCCCCTCTGGCCACCTCTCCCTTTTCCTCCTTTCTCTCTGATATCACCTGATGAGGTTTCTAGGCAAGTCTGATCTATGAAAGTCGTGTCCAAAGAGGTGCTCCCCTGCTCCTCGAGAACCATCAAGGACCACATTGACACCCTCGCTCCAGTCTTGTCCGATTTTTGCAATCACTCTTTTGTCTCTGGATCTTCCCCTTTCTCCTCAAGCACTCCCTTGTGCACACCCTCCTTAAACCTTCTGCTGATCCTACCTGTCTGGCAAACTATCGCCCTATCTCTATCACTCCTTTCCTGGGCAAACTCCTGGAAAAGCTGGCCATCTCCCAGCTTACTCTCCACACTGAATCTGTTGATTGTCTCCATGACCATCAGTCTGGCTTGAGGAGAGCAGTTTCTGTGCCTTTGGCTTCTCTGAATGCCCATGAAGGTCTGCTCTCTAATCTTAACTCCAGCCTTCCTTCTGTCCTCATCCTCTTTGACCTTTCTTCCTCTTTTAACACAGTCAACCACTCCATCCTGATCAAGCAACTCCGAGAGAACCTGGGCATCACCGATCAGGCCCTGAAGTGGTTGACCTCCTTCCTCCTGGACCGACCCTCCCAAGTCCAACTTGGGTCCTTTCTCTCCACCACCACTCTCTCCACATGTGGTGTTCACCATGGCTCTAACCTCTCACCCTGGCCCTTTAATGTCTATTTGGCCCCTTTGGCCCACCTGATCGCTACCTCTCCTCTCACTTTCAGTGTTAATGCAGATGGCCCTCAGCTCTCCTTTCAGGCTCCCAGCAGCCTCCTCTCCTCTCTCACTCATTCCCGACTGTCTATTCGTGATTCGGGATTGGTGCACCTCCAACGACCTCTGCCTTAATGCCAGTAAGACGAAGATCCTTCTCATTGGGAACCCTGCTCCTGCTTTCCCTCTCTCACTCTGGCCGCCCTCCTTGGGCCCTCTTCCTTTGACTTCCTGTGAGGCAAAAAACCTTGGTGTCCTCTTCGACTCCACCTTCTCCTTCTCCCCGCACATCACATCCTTACCAAGAAGAACCACAACCAACTGCACCTCCTCAGAGGTAGTCTTCCTTTTCTCACTTTCCCCCAGAAGCTCTCTGTCTCTAGAGCCCCATTTCTTTCTAGGCTGGACTACTGCAACACCCTCTTTCACAATCTGCCTTCCTCTACTCTACATCCTCTGTAACTAATCTCTGAACAGGACTGCAAGACTTAGCCTTGGCCTCAAGCCCAGGGACTGTATCTCCCCAGCCCTGAAATCTCTGCACTTGCTCCCGGTGGCTTCAAGGATCCAGTTCAAGACCTTCTTTGTCCACAAGGCTTTCTGCGGCCGGGGCCCGCACTACATTCAACTCTCTTCCAGAATACCTTTCTTCTCGAGCCCTTTGCTCAGCTACTTCCAACTCTCTGTGGGTCGCACACTTCTCCAGGCAGAGAGTGGGGGAAGATCCATCTCTCCTCTGCAGGTGGCTACCTCTGGAATGGCCTTCCTGCCCCTCTCAAACTTGAGCTGGACCACTTAAAGTACTTGAAGCCGCTCAAGACTTTCCTTTTTTTCTCCTGGTTTCTCTCTCTCCCTCCCCTGCTGACCACTTGTCTGCAGCGCTGACTGGTTGCTTGGCTACCCTCAGAGTCTAACTCTGTACCAGGCCCCTCCATGATCAGTCTCCCCTGCACTGCCACCGGGCCTACCATGCACTTAGGGGCTGTAACTGTAACCTCTATAGTCCCCTGCCTCTTTGCACTTACCCAGAGCCGTGCTGCCCTGGCTGCACTTACTCAGAGCAATGTAGCCTTTCTCCCTTCCATCTCCCTGGCACTCCTCCCCCCCGCCCCTCCCTTGCCCCTGCACTTTGCGTTGTCACACTTGCACGATCTGAATGACACACAGCCTAGTAAGATCATTCGTCTTGTCCTCCCTCTGTCTTCCCTCCCTTGTCGCGCCTAGAAACACTTGTGTACAGGCGTGTTATAAATGACGCGTCATATATCACACAACAGCTTATAAATCTACTGCATGAGATTCGATGTGAATTGTTGAGGGTGGGGTAGAAGAGAAGGTGGGGGAGCAAGGTAGAAACCTTGTAGACCACCAAGATGATGCAAAGGATGTTTGAGTTTCTATTTCAGAACAAAGTCCAATACTCTGCCGCCGACTGGGGTGGTGTGTGCCCTGGGCGTTAGCTCATCAGTTATTGTGCTTGTATCCTAAGGCAGGAGAAGAACCAATTGGGGATCATTGCTTCAAAAGGAGATAAGGAATTACATTGGCTGCGCTCTTGCGCGCAGCCTGAATGCCTCTGAATCCTAAAGTACTTCTTCCCTTCTCAGGCCTTTATGATGAGGAGGCTGAAGGTTTGATCACAGACTTCGTAGCAATCGCGGAAGGGCGTTTGCCTGACAGAGTATTCGACTTGCCATATATGTCAAATCTTGTAAGAGTTGGAAAACCCTATCCTTCTCTGGTGCTTTTGCGACTAGTTTAGTGGCAGCAAAACCATTGCCTAAGTAATCAAATTAGGCATACTCCCTCACCAGACTCTCTACTTACCGGATCATCGCTGCTGGAGGAAAAACCAGCTCCTACGCGCCAGACCTTGCGCTCGCTTCCTGGAGGAGGCGGAGCGCCCTTGCGCTCACGTGACAGGTCACGTGTCTCTTCTGCCGGCCCAAAGAGGAGCACAACCCACCCTTGCGGCGTTAAGCCCGACGGGGTAAAGGGCGCCGGCTGTTGTGCGGCTGTTTGGCGCAGTGGGGCGCAGAAACTTTACTAGCCTGCTTGACACCGACCAGAAAATGACCGCTCAATCAAGTCATGGTGGCCCCGTTTTAAGGCGTAAGACCATTCAGCAGCACCGGATGCAAAACCCTTGGACTGCCCTCAAGCCTGACGGCTCGCCCTCTACACTCAAGAAACTAAAGGTAAGCGGACCAAGTTGCTTGCTTTCATCTATTGCCTTTAATGACCTGCAAGTAGCCTCACTAGCTACTACGAACAATCTTGCACCGCTTAACACTTCTGAAGTTACAATCTCTGGCACCGAGTTAACCTCACTATCCTCAGCTGTACGAGAGCAAATATCCGTGACGATGGCTACGTCCGGTTTGGCGGACATGAACCTCTTGCCGCTCAGAACACAGGTTATTCCATCTGACATCTCCGCTGAGTTTCCTGTAACGTCAGGAGAAATACTAGACGCAGTTGCGATAACTACAATAGATAACTGCCTGATTGGCCATCAAGAAGAGCCAGCGGCAGTGTCTAATCTTTCAGTCCATTTAGAAGCCACTCGCAGCACAAATTCCAACCTCAAATGCGTTTACTCTCCTTAAAAGACTTACCTCTGATCTCTCGCTTACCATCGACTGAATCTCCTCCTTTGACAAAAACACTTTCAGCGCTGTCGTTACCAACCACCGAGACTGTTGACGAATTCTTTTCACCATTTGTCTTCACTGATGCCGAATTAATGGAAGCTTCTCAATGTGACGAGTACACTGAGCCACAAAACAATTCCTTGAATACCGGAGTTGAAACTGAAAAAGAATTGGATGCTGTCGTTGATAAGCGGCAGGTGACCATATTAGCTGAACCCACTCCTACTCCGACGCATAGAGACCCAGTTGCTACTCAGCCTCAAATAAATCACGGGAAAAGGAGCACTTTGCACCATCCAATTGCACATGTTCACCGGTCACTGAGCTCATCATCCTGTCACTTAGAGCCAATAGCCTCGTTGCAAACACCAAAAAAACAGCAAATTACTACAAATAAAAATGACATGCAACGAAACATGATGCGACTAGATGACACCCCCTCCATTTTGTCAAAAAACAGATCAAACTTGCGTTCAACGCTCTACGTTGAAAGAGCAGGGTGCGACCTTACAGTATCAACACTGCAAACACCGAGCTTGAAGCCATACGCATCTCGAACCGGACAGAAACAAGCTAGCACGCCAATAGTTCCATCTGCCCGCACGAACTCAGTACCTTTTATCAAAAGAAAACATCTGTGCTGCACCAGATAACTCTTCTTCATGTAGCGACCTGCAGTCAGAGACATTAAATAACACACGCTCTTCTATCGAAGAAAATCCAAGAGGCAATTCTAAACCTAGTCTCTCCTCTGCCGCTGCCATGCAAATCTACAATGTTTTAGCTGCTTCCTCAACAGCCCTTCTTCCCTTTTTAAAAATGTACGAATCCCTTCACGAGTCCTTTAAAGATCAGACAGCACTCATTATAAATATAAAAACCAAGATGGAAAAATTTGAAGCAGTCAACGAGGCACTACAGACGCAACTGACTCACGAGGCCGAACAAACATTAAGATGGCAAGAGCGGCTGAGTGATCTCGCCGCACGTCACCATTGTCAAAATGACTCTTTAATGGACGGGCTACTGGACGCAGTAAAATGGATGAGGCATACAACAGACAATGGTAAAGTTTCAAACTCTGGTGCCCCTTGGTGCTGTCCTGAGCCTCACTCGACAACTATTAGCGTGTCACCAGAGGTTGCCACCGTGATCAAGGATTCGCCACATAAGGAACAAAAAATCACCACACTCGACAATCAAGCTTCCAGCAGTGGCCGACATTTCAGTAGTGGTGTCATCACAATCCACAAAAGGAGTTGCAGAACCATCACCCTTGAACGGAAAGTTCGCAGACAACTTTCAAAAATCAGTTGCCGATCAGGCGGATGAACCGACGCCTCTAAGACCTCAAACTGCAAAAGGAGTAGTTGCAATTCAAAATGTCTCGTTTGGAATCTTTTCAGGTCGCGCCAAATCAATACAAGTCAAGAAAGCAAAGAACTCCACTCAAAAAGGAACACAAAATGTTAGCAATAAGACGAATGCAAGCACAAATAATCCTCTCCTGAAAAGGTCACGTTCTAATGGCGCAAAGAAATTCATAAGAAATCTGGCATCCCCTCCACGCCCTGTTACCACCAAAACAAGTGCACTGAAATCCAAATTGGAAAAACCGCAAGACAAGCATATCTCCACAAATGATTTAGATTGCTTACCAATTCCATCTGTTAAGCGTAGACGTGAAGAGTCAATCCTCTCAGAGGACTTGTCTTCAAACGCTTCAATCGACCTATGCGACCTCTCTACTTACTCATTTGACGACAAAGATTGTATAGCAACTGTCATCAGTCTGGCTGAGGATTGTCCGCGGCCACGGCGCAATCCACATGGCGACAAAGCAGCGCAGAATTTATCTAAACATTCGTTCAAGCCTCAGGAATCCACAAGTCCAAAGAATAAACAAAAAGAAAGACCGTCGTCATCGTCCAATACGGCTCAGCACCCGAAACCTTTAATAAAGTCAACTTCAAAGGTAGTCGAGTCTCCTGCTTCAAAGCTTAATCCGAAGCAAACTGCAGCGTACTCGACGAAAAACGCTCAATCTAAGACCAACTCAAATAATCGAGTACCAGGACATTCAAATTCACAATGGTGGAAATTGGAACTAGAAAACATCCTTGAAGAAAAAAACAATGTAAATCTGAATCGTGCCAATATAATGAAGCTGCTGCACTATATTCCAGCTCTACGTATCATATTATCTGACGACATAGCGATCGTAGAATACAAATCAGAACGTAGATCTGATTGGGTCATTCTTCACATGAAATCTAGACAAGTAGAAAAACCACTGCTCGATGCCAAAGATGACCTATTATTTTATAGATTCGATCTAACGATATGCGACGAGCAGTCTTCATCCAATACTGTCAACTCAAATTCTTCCAAAACCACCGGCCGCAATATGTCAAAAAGAGACGATCTGTGGAATCAGCTGAGAGAGCAGCCTTCGCTCTCATCCAACACATACAACCGGAACAAGCGCGATTAGGATGACGTTGGGTCAAATTGTTTGACCCCTTTGTTAACCTCATGGACCACAAGAGGATTCACACATTTGTTTCAACCAGGATCAGCGGCAGACCTAAGAAGCCCAATAATTTGCCTGCAAGAAACTTGGCTCCGTGATTTACGTGCCTGTGATGGATATTCCGTGGCCCTAAATGCTGCAGGGAAAAATCAATTTGGCAGACCATTTTCAGGGCTACTCACACTATTAAAAAACACATTCGAGTGGGCCGTGATCGACAGTTCAAACCCAAACTTGTTCGTGCAAGCCATAACCCTAGAATCAACATGTGAAGCCCACTTTGAAAAGAAAAAACATCTCTTGATAATAAACACTTACTGGAACCCCGCAATGATTTCAGAACTTGAGTACTTAGCATCAATCATGGCGCAAATAGATGCCAGTTTTGTGCAGTTTGACGACCCTTTCGTCCTGATCTGCGGAGACCTAAACTATTCGTGGTTCAATCAAGACAAAACACGCATCTCTCGGAATCAGCAGAAAAATCCTTCTGACCTTGCCGATCGCGGTCACAAATGGCAATATGAATTAAGTTTGCGACATTGCAAAATGCTGAACGGCTGTACTACAGGCGACATTCCAGCAGCCGACACCTGGCATAGAGGTCAACTAAGAAAAACCTTAGACTATATCTGGGTGTCTGATAGTTTACACCGCCACATTTCCATGCTGTCCATAATAAAATCGGCCAAGAGCGATCATGATGTCTTGAGGGTATTTTGGGAGCTGAAAAACAAATCTAACCAGCCAAGATACAAAACATCCCTGATTATAAACACTGCGCAAAACCGACTAAAGATAAACAGCCGTCAGATTGACATCCTGACCGCTGACTTTTGTCACGATAATAAGCTGGGCAACGCGAATAACTACGCGCCGTTGCTGTTGCAATTTTCTTCATGTTCAAATAGGCATAACATCAAAGTGACAAAAAATAAACACTCTTTCAGTGAAGAACTATCTGAAGCCAAGAAGTCGCTAAAAAAGGACATTCGGCAGTTGAAGAAACTAGCAGAAGGAAATGAACATGAACAAATCGCGAAGAGACGATCACGTTATCGAAAATGGCTAAAATCATTTAACTGCATTCGTGACCAAGATCAAGCTGAACAAATGTTGCGTGTAATAACACAAAAAGATAGCAAAAACATATGGGAACTAATTAACAACGGCCATTTAAAACAGATGTTTGCATTATCCAATGGTGTGTCTGCATCCTGTTGGGTAAAACACTACACATCTGTATTTACATCTTTGGACGCTGTGGAAACCGGATCAACGCTGTCGGAAAGCCGTATCTGGCATACAACTGAATCTGTAGAAGATATCGAAATTGCTATTAGAAAGCTCAAGAATTCAAGGGCGGCGTGCCCGGACGGCATATCTAATCTAATGCTAAAAGCTAATAGCAAACAATGGGCAACTTTCATCAAAGTACTATTTGATCGAATAGCAGCAACACAAACCCTTCCGGCCTCATGGACTTCAGCAGTAATTGTTCCAGTGTTCAAAAAAGGCAATCGCGAAGATCCGGCTAACTATCGCCCTATCGCGTTGCTCGATACCATGGGCAAAATATTTGCCACATTTTTACAAAAAAAACTTGCAAGTTGGGCTGACGCAGAGGCGGATCTAACGGTCGCTAGGCAAACAAAAGGCGACCGGGCCCCCCCCCGCCCCGGGCCCCCCCGGCCCTTCCACACAACAGGGCCCGCCCCTTCCACACAACAGGGCCCGCCCCTTGCCCGCCCCTTCCACACAACAGGGCCCCGCCCCTTCCACACAACAGGGCCCTTTCATTTTAACACTCCGGGTTCATTCCAATCCTGGGCCAGGACTGGCCCAGGAGACGTGTCTACGTCACAGTGACGCAGTGTTATGTGCCGGCGGTGTGATCCCACGAGGAAAAAGAAGTAATCTCCATTGCCCGGGCCCAGCTGAGAAGAGAAGGTGCTGCTCGAGTCGAGGCTGTCGAGTGGTGTTTGCTGTTTGCTGTCTCCTGCCTACTGAAACAACGGGTAAGTTTAGCTATTGTGGGGATTTGTGTCTCCATGCTCCCGTGACTGTCTCCATGGACCATGCTCCCCTCCTGCCCCAGCCCCCCGTGAGTGTCTCCATGCCCCCCTCCCTCCCCAGGGCCCCCGTTTGTGTCTCCATGCCCCCCTCCCTCCCCAAGGCCCCCGTTTGTGTCTCCATGCCCCCTCCCTCCCCAAGGCCCCCGTTTGTGTCTCCATGCCCCCCTCCCTCCCCAAGGTCCCCGTTTGTGTCTCCATGCCCCCCTGCCTCCCCAAGGCCCCCGTTTGTGTCTCCATGCCCCCCTGCCTCTCCAAGGCCCCCGTTTGTGTCTCCATGCCCCCCTGCCTCCCCAAGGCCCCCGTTTGTGTCTCCATGCCCCCCTGCCTCCCCAAGGCCCCCGTTTGTGTCTCCATGCCCCCCTGCCTCCCCAAGGCCCCCGTTTGTGTCTCCATGCCCCCCTGCCTCCCCAAGGCCCCCGTTTGTGTCTCCATGCCCCCCTGCCTCCCCAAGGCCCCCGTTTGTGTCTCCATGCCCCCCTGCCTCCCCAAGGCCCCCGTTTGTGTCTCCATGCCCCCCTGCCTCTCCAAGGCCCCCGTTTGTGTCTCCATGCCCCCCTGCCTCTCCAAGGCCCCCGTTTGTGTCTCCATGCCCCCCTGCCTCTCCCCAAGGCCCCCGTTTGTGTCTCCATGCCCCCCTGCCTCCCCAAGGCCCCCGTTTGTGTCTCCATGCCCCCCTGCCTCTCCAAGGCCCCCGTTTGTGTCTCCATGCCCCCCTGCCTCTCCAAGGCCCCCGTTTGTGGAGCGTAACTGACCCAATATCCTCAAAGCACTGTTACTTGAGACTTCAGCCTTTCATCCTTCTGAGGTTGATAAATCAGTGGCAACTTTGGTTGGGCGATTATTGTATGTGAATATGTCTATATATAATGGTTGACAAAATAACCAATAATGATCATTAACTAGAGTTTAGTGTGTCGAGAGTAGATGATTTTATTTTATAACAAAAGTTGCCGGACAGCGGGCCCCTCAATAAAACAAACCTGCATGCTGTAGGAATTATCCTGTGATGTCACCTCCTGTGATGTCACCTCGTGTGATGTCTTCCCATTGCCCATGTTAATAAGGACCAATTTTTCTTCTTTCTTTTTTAAGACTTGCCCTGCCACGTACACATGCGCATTGGTCATCAGCTACTGAAACAGTCAGGATATAGTACTAGAATGGATCGAAATGACGTGGCCACCACCTACAGGCACAAGTCTGGTGCTTTGAAAAGGAAAGATAAGCATCGACTACTTTTGAATTCTGCAGCAAGCGATCCAAAACAGAGGAGATTATGTTTTTCCAGTACAGATTGTCAGAAGAGCTTGAGTACAGAAAGAGGGGGGCAAAAGTCTATTGGGGCCTCAGTTGCTCTGCAAATTGGTGAACCTGCTGTGGCATTTCCATTGTATGCGTGCACTCAACAGCTCTATGAATGTGCACCGGTAGCTACGGCTACTATAGCAACTAACCTAAACCAAAATGTTGACCATGTTGATGTGATCACAAACATGAGCCCACAAAAAGTACTCCAGAATAATTCTGTAACCGATTTGAAAATAGGAAGTGCTGCAGATAATACAGAGAATGAATGTATCACTGAGGTGGAATCACCGGGTGATAAATTAAGATCTGTTTTTGTAACAGATAAAGCGCTTTACAAACATGTTACGAAAGCTGAACTGTGTGCTCTGGTTTCTCATGGTGCATGCCAACCACTAGAAAAAGACTTTGCAGATGGCCAATATCCAAGAAATGCCAGTTTGCGTCACTTCTCCTCTTCATCCTATTTCATAAAGAATGCATTAAATGAAAGTGTAAGAGTGAAATGGCTGGCTTACTCATACAAAGAACACTATGCATATTGCCATTATTGCTGGCTTTTGGGTGACCATGAAGCCAAACATGTAAAGTGGGTTCAAGGCTTCAATGATTGGCGGCGTCTTGGACAATCAATGATGCTACACGCAAAAAGCAAATCGCACATGAGAGCTACTTTAGCTTTTTTAGCTTACAACAATGACCAAAGCATTGAAACATTTCTTGACAAACAAATTTCCGAAGAAGCTAAGAAGTGGCATGAAGTGCTAACTATTCTTTTAGACATAGTTCGAAGTTTGTCTACTTTAGGAATGCCTTTTCGGGGTCATCGGGAAAACCTAGATGGTCTCAACTGTGGACTTTTTTTGACGGTTGTTAAGTTGATTGCCAGGTACAATCCTACTTTTAATGCTCACCTCAACTCACAAAGCCGTATAAAGTATGTCAGCAAAACCATAACTGATGAGCTCATTAGCATGATTGCTTTGGAGACTAGGAAGTCAATCCTAGATTTGTGCAAAGAGGCGAAATTCTTTACACTGATTGCCGATTCAACGACTGATATATCCCATGTAGATCAAATGGCAATATTGGTACGATATGTTCATATTGATAGAGAAAAAAACAATGTGACCATCAATGAGAGCTTTCTTTCTTTCATTGACATACAGCAAGCAGATGCAGCTGCATTGTGTTCCCGCATTGTGAATGTTCTTTTTGGGGACTATGGGCTGAATCGTAATTATCTATGTGGGCAGGGATATGATGGAGCAAGTGTGATGTCGGGCGCACGGGGTGGATTGCAGGCAAAAATTAAAGATTATTTGGGAGACCATCTCTATGCCCCTTATATACACTGCCCTGCTCATCAAATTAACTTGGTTCTGGTACATGCAGCAGAGAACAGGGCCAGCCCAACCACCAAATGTTTCTTTGCCGTCATACAATCAGTGTACACTTACTTTGCATTTTCCAATCGTCGCTGGGCACTTTTATTGAAAAAATCAGAAAACCATGAACACCTTACTTCGCTTGCCCAGGAAAGTGACTCAATAGTTACAAAGGAAAATTCCCAACTAGATGACATTTGTAACTTTGATGATCTAGAAGACTGCAGCGGAATTCCACAAGAGGAATCCTCCAGTGCAGTAGAAAATGAAAAAGAACTATATGATGTCGCACCTAGTTCATCAAGCCAAGAATATAAAAAACCTCGCCATGTTCCATTGCGCTTAAAAGCCCTGTGTGAAACACGTTGGTTTGCTCGTTTGAAGGCAGTTGATGCTATGAAAGAGAACTTTTTGAACATAATTGAGTGCCTTGAGGATGAAGCCCATGCCCAACGAAGTAATGGAGAGGATGTAATGAAGGCAAGAACACTCCTCTTATCAATGGATTGGGTATTTTATCTGAACTTGTTGTGGTGGCAGAAAGTCCTCACTGTTATGGATGCTGTGGCACGCATCTTACAGTCTAAGTCAATTGACCTATTTTTGGTTGCTGAAATTTTTAAAGTGACAATACAGAAGCTTCAGAATTTAAGGTCAGATGATGCCTACTTTGATTTGATTAAATGTGCCAGAGAAGAATGGGAAGCAATGGGGCTTGAACAGAATGATTTCCCTGTCCAACGTGAAAGGCGTGTACCAAGGCGTGATGGAGAAACTTTAAGGGATGTGGCACTTTCACCTTTGGAAAAACATAAACTAGGATACTTTGAAGTATTGGATAACATGCTTGGTGAAATGAGAGAGCGATGCAATGGCTTCCAAGAAGTGAGTGAACTGTTTGCCTTCCTACAGCCCCAAAGGTTATCAGGCCTGAGCAGTGTTGAGCTAGGAAAACCAGTTGAACTCCTCCTAAAGAAATATTCAGTCTTCAGCCCGGAGCTACTGGGCAACCTGGTCTTATTCCAGACCTACTATTTTGAAGTTCAGAAACATGTCAAAACTGGGAGTGCATGCCCCACGAGTACAGTGCTAAATTATCTGCAGTTTATAATCTCCTCTTCTCTGGAAGATGTCTTACCAGAGATGTCCATGCTGTGCAGGATATTTTTAACCCTGCCAATAGGCATTGCAAGTGCAGAGAGGAGCATGAGTACTTTAAGGCGTGTGAAAAACTACATGCGCTCTACCATGACACAGAAGCATCTAAGTGACTTGGCGCTTCTGGCAATTGAACAAGCTACTGTGTATAATTTAGATTTATCAAAACTGATAGAAGCATTTGCAAAGGCAAAGGCACGAAGAGGCAGTGTATTCCTATAAAATTTGGGGACCTTTGGTTGGCGCTGGCAATTTATTTACTTCTAGCATTGCACTTTATTTTTTTATGTATGCGTAGGGCATCATTTTATGAAGCTTAGCTGGCAATTGTGTTTTAACTTCCCTTATTGCACAAGAATGTCTATCAAGGAACTGTTTTTTTTTGGTTGCACAATACTGAATTTATTGTACTGCGAAATGTGTACTTATTAAAGACATATTTCCACAAGGTTCTGTATTTTTGTGAAAAATGTCCAGAGTTGTAATTACAAACATTGGATCCAGCTAGACTTCTTAGAGCCATTTTTCTAGGAAATTGGGCGCTCTTTAAAAGCTTTAAGTAATTCTCTTTCGCCATTAGCCTTGAAGCATGTTCATTTCCAACATTAGCTTTAGGCTTCATCCGCCAATATTACCATTGATAGCAAAGCCTGCTTAGGAGGCCCATCTGTTTCCAGTTAGTCAGACCCCTAGGCAACTGTAATAAAGACAACTTCATAAAAAATAGCTTTTGTCCCTAAAGTTTGCCATTGTGCACTTGTTACCTCAATTAACTCCGCCCACCCTAAGCTCCGCCTCCATGACCCGCCCACCTAGGGCCCTCTGTCAGGTGCTGCCCACGGGGCCCTTTGCCTTAAATCTGCCACTGGGCTGACGAAGCAAATCTAATCGATGAAAGGCAAACTGGCTTCACAAAAGGAGTGGGAGTGGAATTAAATCTACTGCTTCTCAATCTGGTAAAGCTGGACGCCCTGAACCGCAAGAAAAGGTTGTTTCTTGCATTTGTTGACCTCAAACAGGCCTTTGACACCATTAACCGACAACTGTTATGGTCAAAACTCAAAGCCTGGGGTTGCCCACCACAACTACTGTCGCCCTTACTGGCACTTCATTCGAACACTACCATCCATGTGCGCACGAACACAGAGGGAGACTTAACAGACGAAATTGTAACAACAAAAGGTGTGAAACAGGGCTCCCCGTTAGCAGCATTACTATTCAAACTGTTCATCTCAGATCTTCCAGCAGCCTTGTCCGTAACAAGGTCGTTTCCACCGCAGGTGAATGGCAAACAGTTCAGCTGGCTATTCTATGCCGATGACATAGTCTTACTTGATTCCACCGAAATTGGCCTACAAAGACTTCTGACATCCTTACAAGTCTACGTAACTCAAAATCATCTGGCAATAAATGCTATGAAATCAAAAGTTATTGTCTTCGGCCAAAACACGCAGGCTAAGAAGCCAGTCTTCACCTGGAAAGTTAATAATGAAGCGCTAGAAAAAACTGCTGCAATTCGCTACCTTGGAGTGTTGTTCAACACCTCTATCAGAGAACAGAGCTGGACCCTTGATGTTCTATCCCGAATGAAGATTCTCGCTCAACAAGGATCAAAACTGCATGCTAAATACGGAAAATTTACTCTGCATCCACTAATAATCTTTTACTTGCAAAAGGTATCTCCGGCAGTAACATTTGGAAGCGAGGCAGGATGGAATATAAAAGCAGAATTTTGGACTCAAATCGAGGGGTTCTTCTGGCGAAAAGTTCTGAAATTACTCCGCTGTGTCTCAATGGTTGCAATTAGATATGAACTGGGCCTTGAGTCGCTATATAATCAAGTGGTCTGGAAGTCGCTTTCAGCGCTTCGAAAAATGCGTCTATCAGCACCAGAAAAAGCATATGAGATTTTATCTGAACAGTCTAACGATCCATCAGCAGGCCTACTAAACAAATGGGAAGCAAAACTGAAGTCAATCCTACTCGACGCTAACATCAACATAGAAATGTTGTTGTCGACTCCGCAGATAGCGAAAAAATAATTTCATCAATGGAATTGGATAACAAACATGAACAAACTAAATGCTCTTACTTCATCATTAGATCTCGGAGTCTCATCAAAGAGGCTCGGAGATCTGCCAAGATACCTTGAGAAATTTCCCTCTAAACACCACAGAAACCAATTTCTAAGATTACGTCTAAATCTCTATAAAACTCGCGAGGTGCTGATGCAAAGGAAAGATTTGTCCACACCGAGTAATATCTGCCGGTTCTGTACGAAAGATCTGGAAACGAGCAAACATTTGATAATGGGGTTCCCAGCAATCGCTGCCCAACGCTCCTTGCATTTGGAACGTTTTGCACCTAAGAACGGAAATATGCAGGACTGGTGGAGTTACTTAATTTCAGGGACAAACACCCAACTAAACCTGTGCTACCATTAATTTTATGGATTCGATTCTTCCTAACCTTGACGCGTTATAAGTCATTAAGAGTTGGAATCAGTATATTCCCGTGTGTTTATCTGCCTACACCCCTCCGCTCGTTTTTTCATCTCACTTTTATCATCTTACTTTTATCATCTTACTTTGAACCTGTTACTTCATTTGTAAGGATTGCATTATGCAAACAGTGGAAGGAATGACAAAAAGTTTGTTTTGTATTACAAAACTAATGTCAATAAAATATATAAAAAAAAAAAATCAAATTGATGGAAAAGCAAAATGTGACAATCTAGAAATGATACCATTATTTGCTGCAAGTGCCTGTGAAAGGGTATGGAAAAGCTGGATTGATTAGAGGTGGTAAAGGTTGGGTCATAGAAGAAGAAAAAGATTACTTAAATACAAGGCGTAATAAAATGGCAAAACACACATACATAGTAAAAGCCAGAAGGCCGCCAGACTTGTTTTGGTGGCTCTGCCTCAACAGTTAGCTCTTATTCGCAAGTGTAGACCAAAGTAGTTGGAAATCATCTAGACTGTGCCCAGCCCTATGTCTCTGTACAAGTGGAGGGTTCAATAATAGTTTACTTTCATATGGAAGAATCTAACCAGGCCTACATGCCGTTTCCTTTCTGCTATACATAAGGGATGTCATTCCAGGAAAGGGGAAGGGACCGGAGCATGTTGCGCAGAAGCATTTTCTTTAAACAAACCAGGTTGCATAAGCATAGGTGCCGCCAGTCCTTTACTTTGCCCAGATGGGCCCGGAGCTGTGTGAACTCTGTGCAATACAGGCACCAAAATTGTTACTTTTTGGACCGTCTGTGCTTATGTCCCCAGGGATTCCGGGGGTACATGTCATGCAACATGTCTTTTTCGGCATCAAATGGGTTTCTATTTTTCTCAGGCACACTGGTCCTTCATATGCCCCTCTCCCTCTGTCCACTCTAAAATAGTACATGGTCTTGCACCTTTCAAAATACTGGTGGCTGGGCAGTGAGTGTCGTTAGATTCCAAGCAGGATTGTTGTATCTGCTGCACACAGTTCAATGTTTCATATTGGAATCTCATCACATGCAGCTGTTGGGAGATGACAGTTGGATAGAGCTTCTGATGCTCTAGGTCAGACCTGCGTTGGGGTCTAAATTGTTTGAATAAACATTTCTTTGTGGTGCTCCGTGTTTCTTGTCTTCGCGTGCTTCATCTTGGCATCCCTATTCTGATGTGGGTTGGTCGCGAAGACCAAAAACGCGCAGCTCCTGAAAGAAATGCCTGCGATAATGACAGAGATTCATTCAGAATACTTTTATTGAAAACACAGAACATATTTAAACAAAGTGGGGGCGCCATGGAAAGGAAAAACAAATTACCCTGTGACACTTACATTTACGAGAAGATTTAAAGGTTTTTTAAAAAAGAACCCTCATTACAAAGAAAACTTGCACGCCGCCAGGTGCGGTGAATGACCCCCACCTGGACACAATTGAGTGATGATTATAGCCAAGTTAAGTACTCCACACTAACAGTCAGCGATTGTACACACAAACCACAGCAGGCGATGCAAATCATTTAATATTGCTACTTGATAAACCCAAGAAACTTCACTTTCACATACCCCTGAAGAATGTTCTATAATAAAGAGAAAGAATAAAAACATGTACATGTCGGGGGTGGAGGGTGTGGCCTGGCGGCCATGCAGTGAGCAGCAGCAACTCGGAGTGCCTGTGAGATCCTGTAGACAATTTGCGCAAACTGGCCAATATTGTCATACAATATAAAGGACATACCGCAGTATGTTGCCGAATGAAGCTGAACCCGACCAAGAAACGCGGCACCCAACAAGCATATATCACTTGGAAGAAAGCTGTGTACTAGCAGTCAAGATGGCGTATGCAACCCGGCAGGCCCTGTGACGAGAAGGCAGGAATCGGGCGAGTTCTCACAGGCAACAGATGTACACACTGCGGTGCCACAGAAGCAAACCAGTTGGTGCTGCCGGCGTGAGGCGGAGCGCTGTCTGATTTCCCAAGACGCCAGGAACGTAGCTGGCCGCCGCGCAAGAACGGCGGGCGGTAGAGGTGCGCAGCAAGGAAGACGGCGCGAGAAGGGAGCGGGACAGAAGACAGCAGGTGAGCCGGAAGAAGGGTATGAAGGACAAGGCATGGGAAGAGGGTGAAAGGAAGTGCACAGAGCGCATGGAAGCCTCTCCGACCCAGAGCCCTGGCCACAGTGGGCAGACCATACACACGGGCTGCCTGGCGACCTGGGCACCAGTATCATAGTACATGTTGAGGATATAGCGGTGCCGTGCCCACGCCGCATGACATCGGAGGCACCGGTCTCCCGCTAGCATACGTGGAAGGAACATTCCGTTTGAAAGGGCAGAGTAAGGAGGAAGAGACCGGAGCAGTACAGCCACATGCGTATGAATGCTGAGGGAAGCGGAGAGGCGCACAGGGTTGACCCCCATGGCTTGTAACATCCCTGACAGGCCCCGATACCACTGACAAGCCACTTAAACGGTGGAGGAAAGGAAAACCCCTGCCACACAACAATGCCACGTGAAGGAGAGAGTGGCTGATTCCACTCTGCAGAAGACCGTGACCGTTGAACGCTGCATGCATCACCGGCCCACAACAGGGCACCAACAAAAACGGAAGAGATTGGCTGGCACAAGGCCTCTGGCTACACCACAATGCAGGGGGACCCAGACCTCAAAGGGCCAACACCGGTGGCAGTTGGCGGCAGCACAAGACAGCTGCACGCGAGACGGGCACCAGAGCGAGCATCCCCAGACCAAAGCCAATGCCTGGAGAAGAGGAGACGGGCCTGACACACCCGAAGAAAGGCCTCTAATGGGTGAGGCGGTAACCCTTCAGATCAAAAAGGGAATAACTATTCAAGGGGGGGCAACAGCCAGCATAAAGCTCCAGAAGCTGAATTAGCAGAAGGAAAGGCCTACTGCCTGATGCACCATCCTTGCAAGACAGGAGCGGAGGGGCAGGCAGTGAGGAGATAACGGAGGCACTCCAGGATATACCAAAAGCCCTGAGAGGGCGAGCGGGACCCACCAACACCTGCAAAAGGCCACGAAATGGTGAAAATATGTGGCATCCAATTAAGGGGCCGCAATAGCAGAACGAAGGAGGACAAGCAGCTGCCAAGGGACCCCAGAAAGCACCACAACGGAAGATAGACCTCACCAATCCAACCAGTATCTTCAGCTAACCGCAGAACAAAAGTGAGCTACAAATAAGGTGAGAGCGCAAATGAAGTCCAGCACCACGCAACAGACACTCCAACCAAAAAATTAAATTAAACATTGGGTAAGCCATATAGTATTTGAAATTATATAACCACGTGGGAGGGCACAACCAACCGCCCTGGTGTAACATCGCAGAGGAGTGCAGGGAATGAGGAAGCCGGGCTGCAACCCCCAGGAAAACTAACTTGAAGCACGAGACGGCTCACACTCTCACAAACTTTTTATCTCGAGCAGTAGGGCACCAGAGGGAGCGGATAGAGTATAAAGCGAGCAGCGAAGTCCACACCTCTTAAACCGTGACCTGTACGCCGCACAAACAAATTAAGGCAGTTGCACCCAGACCAAAGCCACACACACAAAAGGAGGTTGCCAAGGCACCCAGGAGCTCCGACCAAGAGCGTGCACACGCAGGACAAAAGGGGAACAAAATAACAGCACAGGGGGTGGATAACAAGTTGATCAGAAGGGGGGCGAACCCAGAGCCTAAACTGTTAAACGAGGCAACACAATCAACCCTGGTCAAAAGAGAACATATGAGCCCCAAAGCGTGAGTGACACCACACCTGAGCAATAGAAACAACAAAAAGCAAACCCAGCAAGGGAGGGTCAGACAAAAACACAACGCGCACACCATAAGCAAGTGGCGGAGAGTTGCCGGAAAAACAGGGAGGGAAGGGCAAGCAGATCAGCATGGACAAGTTTGCCCGCAAAAACGACACAAACCAGCCCACCCCAACAGAGGCCGGCACAAGCACTTCAAGTCCTGAGCAACAAGAGGGAAGGCTGGAAAGAAGGCCCCATACTCGAGGCCATAGCAGTGTTGAAAGCGTCATTAGAGCACAAATTGGATGCGGTCATCATCTATGTGGGCCTCCTAAGGCAAGATGTACGGTCCCTGGTGGATCGCGTGAGCATGGCGGAGCAACAGGTACAAAACAATACTACCAACATCATACGTGCCCATTCTCAAATGTTGCAAGCGCTTGAACGAATACGAACCCTGGAACACAGGGCAGAATATGCAGAAGGGAGAGCGCGACGAAACAACGTGTGGATCGTCGAACTACCAGAAGGAGATGAAGGCAGAGACCCCACAAATTACGTGGAAAACCTACTGCTATAGGAGGTGGAGGACGAGGTGCTGTCCCAGGGCTTCGCCGTGCAAAGGGCCCACAGAACCCTGACCTGGAATCCCTGACCTGGAGCACCCCCAAGTCCCATGATTGCTAAAATCATTAACTTTAAGGACCACAAGAACATAATATCCTTCTCAAGGGAAGGAGGGGTGATCACCAGAAATGCCTCCAAGGTAGCAATCTACCCGGACTATGCGGCATTATGCGGACTATGGTGCAAAAACAAAGAGGGCAATTCGGACCAACCAAAGAATGCCTCAGAACAGCAAATGTGAGGTACATGCTACTGTATCCTGCCAAACTCAAGGTGCTGCGCAATGGCAGATCATACCTCTTTGAAAATATGGAGGAGGCCCATGAATGGATGGACGAACAAGCAATTCCCCCATTGGGAACCAGAAATGAGAACAATTCGAGAAATGCACCTCCAGTAAGATGTCGAGAGAGTAGTAAATGAACAATAAAACGGAAGACACCACTGATGTTACAGAGACCACATGAAGTACAAAATAGGAGTTAAGGCAACCCGAGGGCTGCCCCGATGGATGCCATGACATGGAACCCCACGGAACCGGACAAGTTGAAGATGCCAGTTCTAAGGCATCACGCTGTGGCGAGCCTGCCCCAGGCTACGGAAGAAGTGCTAGGGAAGTGGCGGAGCCCGAGCAGGATTAATATTGAATGTTTGTTGGTTGGAAGGTAGCATGAGAAGGGGACAACGCTTTACATGCAAAGGACATTATGAAGGCGCAATTGGCAAAGAGATCAAAGCACAAGGAAAGAAAGTACTCCATAACATACCTTCAAGACAAAGGACCTTGGCAGAACCCGCGCTGAGAACAAGTTGTATAGACAATTGGGCGCAGCACACCTAAAAGGATCATAAACTGTACAACAAGGTGCCAATTGGACAGAAGACAAGTACAGGCAGGCTCATGGGTATGGACTGGCAGCAGCAGAAGTTGGTAGAATGGGCCCCGAAGAAGTAACAGCAGCCACTTGGAATGTCCGAGGGCTGAATGACTGTTAAGAGGTTGAGAGTATACGCCTGGCTCAACAGATCAAAAGTGAAAATAGAATTGCTCCAAGAAACCCTCTTGACAAAAGAAAAGTCCAGGATAGCTAAAAAATGGGGCGGACAAATGTTTGTTTAGACATATTCCAACTACGCCAGAGGAGTTCTGACGTGGGTTGCCCCCAATGTCCCATTTCAGTTGATAACAAAGGAACAAGACACAGAAGGCAGAATGGTGATAGTGCACAGAAAGTTGGAAAATAAAGAAGTCTGTCTGATTATCGCCTATGTCCTGAATCACGACGCGACCACAGCCTTCAAGAAACTTGCGCCCTGTCTTGCCCATACAGGGAGGTGACCTTTATCTGGGCAGGAGACTTCAACTGCACACTCAACCCGTTGCTGGACAGGTCGGTCAACAAATCTAAGAAGTCAGCGCCACCGGCTAAAGCTCTGCAGAGGATTCTCAGCCAGCTGAAACTAGAAGATGTCTGGAGGAGACAACACGCAGAAAACAGAGGGTACTCGCATTACAGCGCCCCACATAGAACGTTTACACGTATTGACTACACTTTCACAGGTAAGGAAACACTGAGAGAATTCACAAGCGCACACCTCACCGCTAGAACACTCTCAGACCACGCCCTGCCAGTAGTGACACAGGCATATACGCATAGGAAAGCCCCTATACTGACATGACAATTAAGGGCGGAAGCACTAATGAAAGGGGATTTTCAAGAACACTTGCAGGACACAATAGAAGACTACTTCCAACTTAACACTGGCAGTGTGGACAGATCCGTGACTGTATGGGACGCATCTAAGGTGGTGGTAAGGGGAAGCAGCTATTGGGAAGACAGCGGGACTCAGAGGGAGCGTTCAGGCAGAACCTGGGAAAATAGAACGAGAAATAGAAAGCAAGGAAACGTGGGCGGGCATGACAGAGGAGGAATCCGCTGAACTCGTAGCACTGAGGTTGCAGTGCAATACCGCCTGGGAAAAGTTGGGGAATCTAAATTATGCAAAATATATACAGAAATTACATGCAGAGGGCGACAAGCCGGGCAGGCTTCTAGCCTGGTTAACTAAGCAGGATAATAAGAAATACCTGATTAACGCAATTAAAGATGAGCCTGCGGGGGAGGTGAGGACCCAGGAGGGAATTAACCATGTATTCTCGTAATTGTACGAAAAACTGTATTCGCGGAACCAGGAGGCCGATGGCTCGGACATAGCCGATGCCCTAGCCCAAATAGAACTCCCGAAATTAACCAAAGAACAGGTACAGATACTCGAAGCACCCTTAACAGCAGAGGAACTGGAAGCAGTAATAGTCTCCTTACAGCCAAGACCCCGGGTCCCGACGGGTTATCCGGAGAATTCTATAAAAAGTCCAAACACATTCTAGCACCTAAATTATTGGAGGTATATGAAGAGGCATACGAGAGTGGCCAATTACCATATTGTATGGTAGAATCACTAATAATAACTATCCTGAAGCCGGGGAAATCACCTCTAGACTGCAGCTTATACAGGCCAATTTCTATGATTAAACAGGATTGCCAAATCCTGACAGCGGCCCTGACAGCTAGGCTCAAACGGGTAATACCCACGTTGGTCCACCCGGACCAAACGGGTTACGTCCCCGGGCGCAATATCACCTGGAACTTGCGAAGGCTGCACATGTGGTAGACCAGACTAATTACAGACCGGGGGAATGCGTGATAACGTCCTTGGACGCTGTCAAAGCGTTCGACTCAGTGAATTGGAATTGGCTGTTGAGTGCACTTGCCCACTTCAGAATAGGAGAGGGATTCCTCAGGTGGATCAAGTTACTGTATAAGGACCCCAGGGCAAGGGTAAAGACTGCCAGACACATTTAGGAGGCTTGGAGAATATACAGGGGCACGAAGCAGGGCTGCCCGGTGTCCCTGATGCTTTATATACTGGCCTTAGAGCCATTGGCGGCCTTCCTGAGAGCAGAATAAAAGGAGACACGGATCGAAATAGATAACATCATACACCTAGTCTCATTGTATGCGGACGATATGCTCTTATTTATCACAAATCCACGAGTTAAGTTGCCAGACGTGCTGGAAGTGATAGACGTATTTGCTAAACTATGGGGTATTTCCATAAATAAAGACAAATCCTCCCTGTAACCCCTAGCAGAACTTAGATGGGTTCCCACAGACCAATTGCCAGACTTGAGCCTCACATGGGCACCCTGCTCCTTCTGCCACCTAGGAATAGATAGGCACCATGACCCCACGGGGACACACAAGGCCAACACACTTGATGCCCTAGAGAAAATGGTGAAGGCCATGGAATTCTGGAATACACTACCACTAGGAATGATGGGGAGAGCAGCCCTACTGAAAATGACAGTATTGCCCCGCCTACTATACTACACGAACATACCTGGAACATTCTTTAAACAACTAAACACAATAGTAACGGGATTGCTATGGGGTGGAGGGAGAAACAGGTTAGCCCTTGACACTTTACAAAGAGACTATGGGCCTCATTACAAGTACGACGGTACGGGGTTAATGGCACCGGTAAGGATGCCAGTGCTGTTAACCCCCTACCGCCACATTCTGAGGTCCCTTAGCGGGTTCCATTAGGGGCGGCTGGTTTTACCAGCCGCCCTTAGCGGGACACGCTAAGGGACCAGGGAGCTAATAACGGGCCTGCTATTTGCGGGCCCGTTATTAGCTCCTTCCCCATTCCCATTGAGCCCTATGGGGGCTCGAATGGGAATGGGGAATGGTTTTCAGAATGGGGACTTACCGGGTCCTCCAAGGTTGGAATGACCCGGTAAATCCCCATTCCGACTACACTGACCTGGACACAGGTTTGGAGGCAGCCATGGCGCTAATAGCACCATGGCTACCCCCAAACTTGTAATGAGGCCCTATAACTCTGGGGGAATCAAGTTGCCAGATTTCGAACACTACTACTTAGCAGGGCAGCTGCAATTTGTGGTTCTGTGGCTGGGGGATGACACGACCATAGACTCACTATTGTTCCAGCCGGCACTGCGTATTGGTGTCTGCGAGAAATAATATGGATGGAGAAGTCTTGGACCAAAATCCTCCCCACCCTGGTCAGACCAGGGCTGACCCTATGGAAGAAGGCGTGGACAATCCAGGTAAGACCAGACCCCTTCTCCTTGCAGATCTCTCCGGCAGGAATGGCTAGCACCAGACCCAAAGCCCTAGCAATGTACTGGAAACACTGGGAAACACAAGGTGTAGCCCAGGTCGGAGATTTCTGGAAAGAGGGACAAAGGGTGGAATTCCGAACCCTGACAGAAGAATATGAAGTACACATGGGCCAGTTCATGCTGCACAACAGCATGGTCCTAAGGATAAAAAAAGAGATGGCTAGACCTATCTGAGAACGCCGACGTACAGGGGGAACTAGATGCATGGTACGATGTGTCGGAAATAGGACACACGGTGTCCAGGCTTTACGAACAGCTTCTGAAAAGCAATAACCTAATGGAACTGCAAGCACAAGCAAAGTGGGAGGCGGAATGCCAGAAGACCTTTACTGACCAAGAGTGAACAAGAGTCCTAAAATATATACGAAGAAGGTCTCCAGAAACGCGAGATTCAGGCAGACACAGCTTTATGTCAAACATAGGGCATACCTTACCCCCAGAAGAATATCTAGCATGGGGAGCATGGAAACCCAAAGCTGCCCTCGATGTGCAACAGAAAATGCGGACATGCTCCTCATGTTCTGGACCTGCCCAGTAATATCAAAGTTCTGGGACAACATTAAGGAAAGGGCGGCAAGGGATGGAATCCACATGGAGGCGTGGTCGCCGGAATCGTATCTACTGGGAATGTTACCAAAAAGGTGGCAAGCAGAGAACACACATAGCCAAAATAAAGAACTTCATGTGCATTCTGGAAAAGATTTGAATCACAATGGTGTGGAAATCTAACACAGGCCCGAACTTGGAGGCATGGTGGCCCGACCTGAAGAGATGGACGCTAGTCGAGACAACAGTATGGACCGGAGCGTTGCAAAGGGGAATGAATGAGAGCAGTGACACAACACAATACTAGCATAGAATGCATTGATACAGGAACTGTTTTATCCTAGGGACGGAAATGACACAGATGACCCCAGTGGGACAAGAAGCACAGACTGGGATGCAGAAGAGCAAGAAGCGTGCCCTTGCTAAAGCACCGGGCTAGCTGAAAAGGAACTTACGGGGTACTGTTGGTCCAGTGGGAACATTATACAGCTGTGCGGAACTAACCAATGATCCATCTATAGACGGCCAGGATAATGCACCCGAACAATAACGATGCGAGAAACCCCCAGGACGAAGTTCTAGACAGTATATTATTTGTTATTGACTGTTGGTAAAACAATAAAGTTTTAAAAAAATGTTTTACATGTCATGTGTTCTGGCCAAGTACTGATCAGTCCTTTTGAAGAAAATCTGATTGTTCTGCACGGTTTCTGAACTTAAACTTTTCCTTTTTTGGGGCACTAATTCAATCTGATTAATTGCTTCTGTTTAGAAACCTTTGAATATATTTATATTTTTAGAATATAAGGACGTTTCCTCTGGTAAACCTATAACAATGTTTATTCAATAACTTAATTGGAATTCAGACAGATTTAAGATTATGGTGACTGTGTTATACGATATAATGAAAATGGATACTAAAAATGTTTTACATTTTTGTATCTTTTATACTAGGAAAATCAATTAAATTTTACGTTCAAAGAATAAAACAAATTGTGTGAATGATAAAAAGATGTATGTGCTTCAACTGCAACAAAGATTAATTGGGTGAGGATGAAGATAGCGAATATGTTCCCACTGAAGTGGAGATTGTAGTGGCAGGTTGTGCTGTGAAAGCATTAGCGGATTCAGGGTCACGGTGTACTATAATTTCAGAGAAGTATAAGGAAATCTGGGGTGACAAGAATCATACATTGCACAAGTCTGATATTCAGCCAAAGGCATATGTTGGTGGCGGTTTGACATCAGGGTTTCGTTTGGAGTAACACTGTTTATGGTGCTAAACATATTCGTGCTAAGGTGTATGTGGTGGCCAAGGGTGAGAGTTAACTGGGGCAGAAGCACCAGGACAAACCTGGTGTGGATCTACATCCTGGGAAACAATTTCAAGTGAGGACAGTAGTGAAGGATAGGTCAGAGAAGTTTGCTCTTGAGCTTGAGATGAAATTCCGTAGTTTTCCGTAAAACGATTGGAAGGTTACAGGGGCTATGTCACAAGATCCAGTTGGCTGAGAATGCTGGGCTGTGTGTGCATAAGGTTAAGAATCTGCCATTGGGATTAAGAGAAAAAGCGAGGATCGAGTTGTGGGGGTTCTGTGAACAGGGCGTCATAGAACCTATTGAATGCAGTGAGTGGTTATCTCCTATTGTAGTAACTCAGCTGCCTGATGGCAGGATCAGGTTGTTTTGATTTAAGGGATTTGAACCGTAACATCTTGGTTAGTAGTCATTTTGCCCAGAGTGAATGGCGGAGGCAGAATGGTATAGCACGCTTGATCTATCATCTGCTCACCACCAGGTGGACTTGCATCATACGTCCAGGGGGCGTTGACTACTTTTATTACGCCTATGGGGGCATACCAGTTCAAAAGGTTGCCTTTTGGGTTGGCGTCCGCTGTTTTTCGTAAGATTATGGGAGATTTGTTAGGAGATGTCCCTGGTGTAAGATGTTTCCTAGATGAAATTTTGGTAGGGGCGAAGAGTGAGTCGGAACATGATGCCAGGGTGTAAGAGGTTCTGAGGAGGCAGGGTTGATGGTTGAAAAGGAAACAAACATTTAAATTTAAGTTTCACCTAGTATCATTTTTGGGTTATAGACTGACTGGAAAAGGGTTGGAAACACGCCCTGTGGTGGTTGGTTATTTTGAAGGTAAAATCGCCCGCTAACAAGGATAAGTTGAGATCATTCTTGGGATTGATGGAATTCTATGCTAAAGTTGTGGAGAACTTTTCAGGAAAATGTGCTGTTGAGAGATCTGTTGAAGGCGAGGACAGAGTTTGTGTGCTAGAGTTAAGAGAATGTATTTAGGAAGATGAAGGAGGAAGTGGCTAATGAGCCCACGTTGCACGAATTTGATTCCGTGCAGGAAACAATTATAACAGTGCATGCTTGTGGGCGTAGTTTGGGTGCAGTTCTTAGCCAGCCTAGGAAGGGGGTGGAAGTGCTGGTATCATTTGCATCACAGGCTTTGACGGTAACGGAGACAAGATATTCTACCATTGAGTGTGAGCGTTTTGCGTGCTATTGGGCTTCTAATTATTTTAAGACTTGTGTGGGGCATTTCATATGTAATCAGAAGTGATCATAATCCATTGGCACATCTATTTTCAACAAGGGGGTCTGGTTTGGCAATGCCAAGGATAACTATATGGCTCTCTGCGCTACAGGGTTTTAATTTTGTGGTGCAATTTTTACCACATCATTGCAATGCAGTGGCTGATTTTTTATCTCCAAGAAAAGATACTGTGGAGGAGGATGAGGTATGTGATGCGTGGATGGCGCAGGTGGAAGACGCTGTGAACAGTGCATTTTCGAAAGAGGTTTAGTTGAATGACATTGATGAGGATGTGGAATTGAAGATAGCAGTGGATAAAATGGAGCATGGTTGGCGCACACGGGAGGGTCAGTTCTCCATACTGCACGGTGAGAGATAGTTGAGCAATTCGGTATGGGGTTTGACAAGAGGAGAAAGGTTGATCCTACTGTTTTTATTTATTTTATTTAATTGTAGATAGTTCTAAAAAGAACCTTTACAATCAGATTACTTACAATACTGACAATACACACAACACTTACAGATCCTCCTTATCATAACAGTACGTATGATACAAATCCAGTTTACAATCTTAGTATTAGTTGACTTCATTTTACAATTGCACACTTGCAAATCCCGTGACAATT
Source organism: Ambystoma mexicanum (assembly GCF_040938575.1). NCBI lineage: Eukaryota > Metazoa > Chordata > Amphibia > Caudata > Ambystomatidae > Ambystoma > Ambystoma mexicanum. Next base: position 747,875,189 of record NC_090928.1, read on the forward strand.
TCATATTACTAAAACCGCTTTCATCTAGCGAACAACCAATTTCCTCGTATGTACATGTTGTGCCTGAATGTTTGCATCCAAATATTAGGGATTAAACTCTGAGACTCTAAACAATCCGATACACAGGTACGTTATAACCCCTCTCTATCTTGTTGGAATCTGTATTTAGACAGAACACCCAAAACTCGGTAGATTTAATCGAGTTATAGTCATAACAAAGGGACCCAAGTTGATCATATATAGGGGCCCCGTACACGGACATTCTGTGAGCACATGTTTGGCAGCCTCCCGATTTACCTTCACTTTACAGATTCTGCAGTATCTGCCATCCCTGGGCAGCTTCCATTTAGCACCGGAGACTGCCCGTACTGGTAACTGGTTAATCCACAGTTTTAACCGGAAGCAGCGCACAGCTGGGTCAGTAAAAGCAATAGAGAACGTTTGGGTTTCATGTACTGATGGACCACTGATGACACACAACTATAGCCCTTTATTTTCGCAAGGTGATCGTAGTTGCACTGCCAATCCCATTTCACCAGACTGGGATTAAACACACCTTTTTCTGGTAGCAAAGACAGCACATCTACTAAAGTCTGAGAACCAATAAATTTTGTTACACAGCTCCCAAAAATGTTCAACTTTCGGGGGTTAAGACACCCCCGGTTTGGTCAAGATCATAGCTCTTCCCCACTTTAGTCAATAAGGGGCAACCAGGTACCTTCTTTGCCTTTTAAAATCAGGGCACCATTTCTGGACATTAGCTGTGCATTCATAGAGAGCAACCATAACTCGAGGCGCACATATTGAATTGAGGTAGATCTCGATAACCCCAATACAGCTCTCTACAAACAGGCCTCTACTACATCCAGCCACTTCAGGTCTCATCACCAGGGCCCATAGAGAATTGAGGGGCAGAACCACTGTTTGTAAAGGGCCAAAACACCCTTTAAGGAAAAACCTGCGTATTCGATGGAGGACTTTTTCAACATACAGGTAATCTAACTTTGGATTAGATTATGTGCCTCATACCCAGGTTTTGACGACATCGCAAGACTGATATTTATATACGTCAGTATATTCATTTGCACCAAAGTTAACCGGAATTTTACGTCGAGTGGATTGTGTCCTCCAATGTATTCCTCATCTTAGATAGATGTATTCCATCCAGCTTTAGCTGCTTCGGAAAAATATTTCCGCAGAGTGCGCCGTGCGTCGATGGGTGACGTCATCGGGTATACAAGTAGCACGCGTGGCGCCCGTTGGCCTCAGTTCCGTTTTTCCATGGTGCATGTTGCTTCGGAGATTCGGCAGCCTCGAGTTCTGTGACGCAGTAAATACTGAAGGATATTCAATATGTCCTCATCATCGACTCCGACTACAACCCCGCAATCAGGTTTCAAAAAGTGTAAATCTTGCGGTTCGAAAATGTCCATCACGGACCCGCACCGAGAATGGCTGTGGTGTCTCGGGGAAGGCCACAACATGGAGCCCTGTACGAAGTGTCAGGCGATGATGGGGAAGGCCTTGCGAGAGAGGAAGGGAAAACTGCAGGTAAGTGGTAAATCTGACCGGAAAGCCTCTAGCGTCGAGTCGAGGTCCCGTGAGTCGAAGTCTCCTCGACGCGAAAGGCATTGGTTTAGGTCCCGAAGCGATTCCCATCGCTCCTCGTCATCGACGAAAAAGTCCAAGAAAAGACACCACAGGTCCCCTTCCACCTCGTCCTCGGACGAATCCCCAAAAAGCATGAAACAAAACATTCTTCCTCTGAAGAGTGGGAAGCATTCAGGGTGAAAATTATGGAGGTGCTTGAGAAAGCGAACCCTCGGTCCGCGCCTTCTTCGGAAGCCGGATGGGAGCGTTATCGCTCCTACACTCGCGCGCCCTCGAGCACGGGTGATCAAAGAAGGAAGGATCAGGAACCTTCCAGGACGCCGAGCGAAAAATATTGCTCGAGTCGAGCGGTCTCGCTCAACTCGAGTCTAGCGTGAACTCGACCGCTCGAGGTCACCGACACCGTCTGAATCCCGACACACCTCGAAGGGCAAATCTTCGAAGAGCGCCTCAACGCCCTCAAAGCCGGCTCTGACGACGACCACTATTTCGTCGGCGCCATAGACGCCTTTGTCGACGTCGACCCTGAAGCCCTCAGCGCCAAAAGTTCCGAAGGCTCCAGTTCAGCCAACTCAGCCAGAAAAAGGGAAGGCTGCAAAGGCTGTAATGCCTTCAGGTTCCACTAATAAACCTCTCCCAGAAAAGGTTTTTAAACCTCTTCCAAGGAAGGAATTTTTCAAATCTCTGACTACAGTATTTGAGGAACAGGAGAGATCTGATGAGGAGAATGTTCCTTTTGGACTGGAATATGGTACCTCAAATGTCCCAGAATGCCTGATTTCTGAAGAAAACGGGATGAGGGACCTGGTGGAATCCTTAAATAATGCAAGTGGCATTGATACATTGCCTGAAACAGATTTTGGCAGGCCAGAGCCAGGGGAGAATGCCAGTCCTGCATACCGCCAACTAATGACAAAAGTGGTTGATTATTTAGGATGAGCTAGACCACCAACCCAATTCATCCAGGATGATTTGACCGATATATTGGATCATGGTCCCATTGACTCTTGATTCTATTCCTCCAGTGAATAAATCCCTTACCTCAAAATACCGTCCTTCCAGCAGTGACCCCGTCTATCTGTCTAAACACCCCACTCCCGAGAGTCTGGTAGTCCAGGCAGCCACAGCTTCAAATAAAATGGCGTACCCTTCTATCCCTCCGGATAGGGACGACAAGCGTGTGGATGGTTGGGCATGCAAGGTATTTTCAGCTGGGAGTATGGCGTTAAAATCAGCCAACTCCACATGTGCCTTGGCAAAGTTTTCATACACTGTGTGGGAGTGCATTGCAATGGCGGCGGAGCACATACCAGAAGCGGACGAAAGGGAAGGATTCGTAGCCATGGTTAGAGATGGAAAGGAGGCCATGCAGGAATCCCTTCAATCTGGATTGGACACTGCAGATAGTGTGAGCAGGTCCATGGGTACTAGCACGCTAATGCGCAGATTTCTGTGGTTACGGAAGTCTGGTTTTGCACCAGACGTGCAGAACCGTCTTCTGGACATGCCCTTTAACGGGTCTCATCTTTTTGGCAGCAGGGCTGACGAGAGCCTTGAGAGGTTGCAGACCTCAAAGCAGCTGCCAAGTCTTTATGAGCTGCTATTAGGCAACCTCAGCCTTTTCGTGCGCCAGGACAATCTTGGAGGTGACGATCCTATCGTTACTACTCCTCATATGGAAATGCGAGAGGAATGGCCAGTCAAAGGGGCCAGAGAAAGGCCACTCACGGTGGACGAGGAAAACATGCAAAGCCAACTCCAGCTGCAGCCTCTTTGCCATCAGCAGCTGCAGCAACCACCACAAGACCGCTTTGAGGACTTGCATCACAAGACGCCAGTGGGAGGCAAGCTGTCGCAGCATCTGCAGGAATGGCGGGCTAGAAATAATAGCCCAAAGTTACTGCCTTCCTTTTCTAACGCAACCTCAAAGCAATCCACCAGGGAGACACCTTTTTGAAGTTTTCAGACCCGCTCCTGCAGCAGGAAGTTCTAACCCTGCTGGAGAAGGTACTATAGAGCCAGTATCTGTAGCGGAGAGAAATCAGGGATTGGACTCCCCTTACTTTTTGATCCCCGAAAAGGACATAGGACTGAGACCCATCTTGGACTTAAGAGGCTTGAACAAGCTCCTCAGAAAGGACAAGTTCAAGATGGTCACTCTTTCTCAGATCCTTCAGGCCCTGCAACTTCAGGATTGGTTGGTGTCATTTGACCTCCAGGATGCTTATTTTCATGTGCCAATTCATCTCAAGCACAGAAAATACCTGAGGTTCGTCATTGGTGACTCACACTATCAATTTCGAGTCCTTCCATTTGGATTGACCTCCGCCCTGAGGGTCTTCACCAAGTTAATGGTAGTAGTGGCAGAGCACCTCAGGAGAGGGGGGATTAAAGTCTACCCCTACCTGGACGATTGGTTGATCAGGGCACGTTCTGCCGAACAGGTATTGGGCAATTCAAGAAGGAATCTCCTTAACGTCAGTTCATATAGCCGGGAAGGAGAATATGACGGCGGACGCTCTGAGCAGGCAAAGCACTGTGTCCCACGAGTGGGAACTAGCTCAGAAAGTCATTCAAGAGATCTTCACCCTTTGGGGAACCCCTCAAGTAGACCTATTTGCTACCAGAATCAACCAGAAGTGCGAAAGGTATTGCTCAATGGAATTTCCCCCGAGAGGAGCCCTAGGGGATGCTTTTGTGGTGGAGTGGAACTTCCCACTATTATACGCGTTCCCTCCAATTCCCATCATTCCTCAGGTTATCCAGAGACTGAGACGGTTCTGAAACGACATGATCCTAATTGCTCCGGATTGGGCCAGGAGAATGTGGTACCCGGACCTTCTAGACATGCCCATCTGTCCCCTGTTGCGTCTTCCTCAAAGAGAGGACCTTCTCTCACAAATAGAGGGCCAGGTTCTAAATCCAGAGGTCAAGATTCTCAACCTTCACGCTTGGTATCTGAAAGGCTGAGATACAAGGATTGGGACCTTCCAGATGACGACATGGAGGTGTTGCTTTCGGCAAGAAGACCAGCAACAAAATATCTATACCGTTGCCGTTGGAAAAAGTTTTGCAACTGGTGCAGAGAAAAGAATGTTGATCCTTTTCTATGTTCTATTCCGGAAGTACTGTCCTTCCTCTTGTCCCTAGCACATAGAGGTCTAAATGTTGGGACCATTAAAGGTTATCTTGCAGCGCTTTCCATTTTCAAGCGCTCGTTGGAAGAATGCTCCTATTTCAAAATTCCTTTAGTAGTACAATTCTTAAAAGGACTCACGAATGTGTTTCCTCCTTACACTTTCAAAGTACCAATTTGGGATCTTAATTTGGTTCTAAAATTCTTCATTTGTGCCCCTTTTGAAACCAGGCACACTTGTCCATTAAGATTACTAACATGGAAAACTGCTTTCCTAGTTGCTTTAACATCTGCAAGAAGAGTGAATGAATTGCAGGCACTGTCTTCTGGGCCACCCTATACTGTGTTCCATAGGGACTGAGTGGTATTAAGGGTTAAACCCTCATTTTTACCTAAAGTTGTTTCCGATTTTCATTTAAATCAGAAAATTGTTCTACCCGCATTCTATCCTCCACCTCATCCTAGTAAGGAAGAGGAAAGATTGCACAGGTTGGATCCGAGAAGAGCTGTAAGCTTTTACATTTCTAGGCTTTCCAAGCTTAGAGTGGATAATCAACTTTTCATTGGCTACGCCGGAAGGAAATTGGGTCAATCGGTGTCCTAACAAACCAGATCACGTTGGATTGTGCTTTGCATTTCAGAATGCTACAGATTAGCGGAGAAAGACCTACCAGAATGTTTAAGGGCCCATTTCACCAGAGGCATCGCCTCTTCGACAGCCCTTCAAAGAGGTGTTCCCATAAAATCCATTTGTGAAGCAGCAACGTGGTCATCGCTGCATAATTTTTCAAAATTCTATAGTCTGGATGCTTCCCAGTGTAAGGAGCTGAATTTTGGTAAAGCAGTACTATATTCAGCCATTTAAGGGTATCAAAAATCTACTCCCTCCTCCAGAGAATTCTCGAAGAACAAGTTACTTACCAACTGGTTACGTTCTTTCGATTGGATGTTCCTCCAACGTATTCCTCATCGCCCTCCCATCCTACCGCTCTGTAGATTTTCCAGGTTATTGCCACTTCAACTCTCGCAAAGCTAATATCTGACTATCGGTACAATCTACACAGTAGAACAAGAATGGGGGAAAACAGAACTGAGGCCAGTGGCCGCTGTGCGTGCTACTTGTATATCCGATGACGTCACCCTCGACGGAGGCCTTCGAGGGACCATCGACTCGACGACATCGACGCACGGCGCCATCTGCCAAAAATGTTTTCCGAAGCAGCTAAAGCTGGATGGAATACATCTATCTAAGATGAGGAATACGTTGGAAGAACATCCAATCGAAAGAACGTTACTAGTTGGTAAGGAACTCACTTTTTTTGCTGAGAGCAGCATGACCCGTGTTTTGCTCAAGTTTAACATTGGCTGATTTTCATTTGCATACAACCCTAGTTCATTTAACATGCCCTTCAACCCGGATAGTATGTGATTGGATATGGCCAGGTCGTTGCATACAACATCCCCGGGACCAAACGGCTTCCAATTTTAGGGGGACACCCCACCCTGCCTATCAGATGACCTAGCAAGTCAGCAATGTAAATATTGAAAAGCAAGGGAACGAGCGAACAACCCTGCCTCACTCCACTGCTAATTCTCATCTGCTTTGAGATCAGGTCATCGTCACCTAACCGAATCTGGGACGATGTGTTAGTATGCAAAGCTACAATTGCCTCTAGAAGCCAACTCCATCAGCTTTTCTTCCAGAGGATGTTAAGGTCCACTTGGTCAAAAGCACAAAGTCTACAAAAGCAAGATACGCTGAGGCACTGGATCTTAACTTTGCCTGTGAGATTATCGTGTCCACAACCCTAAGATTGTGTACCATGCTGAACCTCGGTCGCAAGCCCGTCTGGAAGGGATGTAGGATGCTATTCTCGCTAACCCAAGACTGCAAGTGTTCCAGCACATAAGAGGCAAATACCTTACCAGTAATGTAAAGCAACGATAACCTGTAGTTATCATGGGCCAATCGATCTCTGGCTTTGAAAACTGGCACCAAGATCGACTTTGGGTATTGTCCTGGAGGCACAAAGTTTGTCAAACAAAGGACACATAATACCCACCCAAAGGACCAAATCTCCCTTCAGTACTGCTGCAGAGAGCCCATTTGGCCCCGTTGCTCTAGAATTTTTAAGCTTTTTCAAATGAGTACATACATTTTCGAGATTAAACACCAAGGGCCATTCAGAACAGGGTAAGCCCGGATCATCAGACATGTCCTTGACATGGAACATTCTATCCTCTATCTGTTCAAGGCATACCCTCTACGAGATTGGATTTAGTATTACCTGCTCTGGTGCCCTCCTGGCAAAGGACAATATCCTCAGCATGCAGCTCACGTTCCCAGTTTTCAAATCCTCTAGCATCTGATGCCAATTCCCCGTCAACCAGTTATTCCGCCTTCTTGCACACAAATTTCTGTAATGGTTCTTCTGCCTGCGAGAATTTCTCCATACAGAATAAGTTACAGGGTTAGATTTAGATAAATCCCTCAACTGTTTACGTAACCTTCTTTTCACCACATTAATCTCGGGATCATAGGGATGGGTACATTTTTTCTCAGACCTTGTTATCACTTTGCACCCTTGACACCAGTTCTACCAGCAAGAACGGGATAATAAGTCGACATTAGCATTGTGTAATCCCTGTCATAATTTTTCGCAGGCTCTAATCGCATTACGCTCTGTCCACATCAACCTATTCCCCGCATGAGAGGGTCCAAGATCTGCCGGGCCCCTGTACTTTTGGTCCCATGGGTCTACTAACCAGGTTGAACTAAGGACAGCATGATCGCTGGCCTTGCTGTTACAAATAGACAAGAAACAAATTCTCTCAGTGATTATATATGTACAGCATATGCAATCCAGAGTAGCCCTCCTGTTCCCACCCTGCCTGGTGGGATCCCCCGGAATGTCCCCATCCGTTCTCCTGTTTAGGCTCATCAATTCCCATTCAGTTAAATATTGAAGCCACTTTTTGCCCTTTACATTCCCCTCCTTCAGTGCCATTTTACTTTCCTTGGCAACAGTTCCAAATTTGGCCACGTTCAGATGAACCCCACACCTGACATTTAGGTCACCGCACAAGACAATACCATCTTCCTCAGGCACTCTTAACCAGCTAATAATCGCTGCTTCAACGTAGGCGAATATATTGGCTGTGGCAGCTCCCCCAGGGCGGGTTCATAGATGTTAAGCAACACTACCTGTTTTAGCTTTTAAGCCTCCCCCAATTACACTTTGACAGCCAAGACGGACGTTGCCTTTAGGGTCAAGTGGGAACAATACACTAGATTTGAACTCCAGCTTTACTCCAGTGAGGAGGCTTCCAAATGGGCGCCCCGCCATTCCTTTTTTTGTTGGTGCCTGATGAATGCTGAACCCATCCACCAAGTACTGTTCGGTAAACCAGGTTTCTTGGAGCAAAAATTCAAAATTATTTAATAATATATCAAGGGAGGCTCCTTTCTGAAGGAAATGGGAATGGCCTCTGGTATTCCATGAGGCCAAGGTAAATCTTCCTTTGGCAGTACCTTCGACACCATCAAATATACTCTTAAGCCATTGCCAGCCTTGAGCATTGTCAATCACTGTGCCTGTTTCATTTTTGCCTTTTCCACCTGCCCCCTTCAGGCTCTGAGAGCAAGCACAGTGATTACAACAATCCTCCACTAACAGTACAATGGGGGTCACGTCCAACTCGTAGCCAAGAAATTCCAGGCAATCAGCCTGTGCTCTTATCAAAGCACCCGTCACCAGTAGGCAACAGTGAACCTTTGCACATCCACTCAACCCAATTTTCACAGGCTCAACATAATCAAAGTCAGACAAGGTCAAGATGCGAAGGGCTGGTATTTTCCCACAGATACTTAACAGTTCCCTTCTGCTGATGTGTGGGCTGTGGCCCTTTACTGCCATCTTCCTGGTTGTAAATTTTCTAAGATCAAGCGCCTGGTTGCTCACTGTGGCAGGAGGAGGGGGGGATCAGAAAACCACCTGCATCCACAACTGCCAAGGAAGGATTACCCCCCTTCCCTAGCACATCCCCCACCACCAAATGTGCAACCTTAGGCACTTCAGGCACAATCTCCACAAGGTCGACCCTTCTAGGGGGAGAAGTATCCGGTAGAGAAAGCTGTGCCTCCTCATTGTCTTTGCGAATCCAACTAGTCAGCATGCCCACACAAGATTCCCCTTCTTCCGAGCAGCCCTTACCCTCAGCTGTTTAGACGGCTTCCTTTGGCTGACTACAGTCACGACAGTCGAATTTAGTGGCTGGGAAATATCGTTACCAGACACCACAGGGACATTCTTTTTGGCAGCAGCCTTTTTTAGTTTAGCTCTCCTATGAATATGTTTGTGGGAAGGGGATTGGGCTGAGGTGTCTTTCTGACAACTAATAGCATTGGATATGAATGGGCTGATCTTCGGAGACACGGGCCCCAATAAGTAAGTTCTGTGGACTTTCCCCCCACTAAAGCCATATCCTCCCTTGTGTTCCACCTCCCGGCACACTTCCAAACCACATTGTAGTTGTACGATGAGTTTACTTTTTTGAGCAGATCTTTGTGGATGCGCGTGCATAATTTTAAAAGCATTTTTACTGCAAAGTTAAAAACATCCCACGAAGATTCCACCTCTAAATGTTCTGTGTGATCATCATAAGAGCAGTAGGTATTTCAGGACAGGCGGGTGGATCCCAACACTTTAGGCCACTGATCCGGCTGGACCTCGTCGGATATTTTGGCGGTATGTGAATTAGGGGTCTGAAACAGATTGGGGGAGTCCGAAAGCCTTTGAGAAGCCATTAGTACCACCCCAGGCAGGGGGGCAATAGCAGGGTGGACGAGGGGGTGGGAAGTAGGACAAAGGGGGAAGGAAAGGGGGGATACCAGGGGGCCCACACCGCCAGGAGGCGAATTAGAGGTGGGCAACAGAACAGCAGCATCTGATGGGCGGCCGCCATTGCACATCAGGTAATATATCTGTAATAAAGAGTTATTGTCAATAGCCCCAAAGGATGCGTTTGAGGCGGCCCCCAGGGACAGAGCACTCATAGACTTGTTGGTCTTGGTCTCAAGTGCATCTGGATCTGTGCGCTTGCGCGTCACTTTTGTGCTCTTAGATTTGAAATATTTAGTAATGTGTCTTGCACAGGGCAGCAGGGTCCTCTCTGCAGCAACCAGCCCGTGCGGCACTGGTGCCTGACCTCCATCGCACTCCTCTATGGGGATTGGTAGGGGCTCGGAAGGCGCAGCATGCTTTTACCCATTGGCCTTTCCCTAGGGTTTGCTCTTGCAAGTTGTATGTCCTTTGCGTGCAGGGTGTTTTGCCTGGCATAGCTAACAGTAGTGCGAAAGACTTATCATACGCACCTTTGCCTTCTGGCGATGGATGTCGATGATGATGTAGAGGTCCTAGCTCTTGCCCGCTAACAGCACAGCAGGCTTGTTTGTTGTTCAGAAATAGTAAATCCTGAGCCTGGCAGACCCAGCTTGGCGGAGCTCACAGAGAACACAGAAAACACACTCCCCACACTCTGCATCCGGCTATGGGGTTATGTGCAAAATTGGCAGCAGAAGTAGAAAGGGAAGACAGACTAGAGTGCAGACCTCGAGCAGTCCTCCAAACACACTTTGCAACGCTCTGCATCCGGCTGTGGAGTTATGTGCAAAATTGGTATCAGCAGTAGAAAGGGAAGACAGACTGGAGCGCAGACCTCGAGCAGTCCTCCAAACACAGAAAACACACTCCACACAATAATACTGTTTTGTCTATGGAGCGAGTTGGTTAAGCGTGCTCATTGTGGCAATTCAGGAAATAGTCTAAATCAGGGGTCCCCAACCTTTTGTGCACAATGAGCAAAGTTGGCATATCAAATTAAATGGTGAGCAACATCAATTTTTCGACAGAACATATCGGCGCACAGTTGTCGGACAAATTGTTTGCAACACAAACTAGAAATGTAACATTTCATTTGCAGTACTTAATAGTTATCTAGACCACATGTTATTCTAGTCAAGGAAATGTGCAAGGCTTTAACTTCATTTGACGTTAAGTGGTTGTTTACAAGAAATGTTGAGGAAATGAGTGGTCAGTAGTAAATCTTTAGACATATAGGACCGGTCCAGCTGTTCAAAAATAGAGTAGGAGTAAATAAACATTACCAGGGGTTTCAGGTTCCCGAGCAAAATATTAGTGCAAATGTATGGACAGTAAAAATGGCCACAAACTGAGCTTTCAGGTCTACTGAGATTCTGCCTAGGATTTAATGGGATCTTTAATGGCAAATGGTGCACTCCTAAGCATGCAAGATCGGCAATACTGTTCCACAGTCATTGATGACTGTATTGTGGAGGTTTTTCTTCTTCTGGAATGTTATGAAATGTTACTTTTCTTATTGATCAAAGAGTAAACACAATCCTCTTGACTTCATTTTCCAATGGCCAGGGTAGGCACCACGAAGACGATATCGGACAGCCAGAGAGGCTGGTTGGCGATGGCTACGCTCGAAAAGGAGGCATTGGAAAGAATTACTAATTCACAAGAAATTAAGATATTCTCTTAAAACTGTTGAACAGTTCAGAGGCCACAAAGGAAAAGCGTCAGTTTGTGAGTCTTTAGGAGAAACTATCCAGGACAGAGCTATTGGCAAACCGTGCCCCCAAGTTAAGGAGTTCCAGGTTATAGAAAGGGATGCACCATGGTTCGATGCAGAATGTAGAATCTCGAAAAGAAAACTGAACCATGATTTAATGAGGGGTGTGTACACTGCTGGTCAAATTTAAAGTTTCAAAATGGCATAAAAAATTGCCTTAAGACAGAAAAAAGAATTTGAGAAACAATGGGAGGTTTTTTGAAGGACAAGACTGGCATTATGCCATACCCTTAGACAAGTATGTCTTGGACCACCAGCCCCTCACAGTTATAGGCCCATTCCCTTTCTGGACATTGGGGCTCATTACGAGTTTGGTGGCATCTCAACTGTACCGTCACTACCACTTGGCCCAGCGGTATCACTGCCAGATTCCAAGTGGTGGTTTGGCGGTGTTAGTCCCCAATTATGGAGTCTGTAGCACTCCAGGGTGGATTTCGTCGGTATTTGATTGATAGAAACATAATGTGGTGTAATTTACATTTTATTGGAGTCAGTGACAAATCTGTGGATGCTGTCCCTTCTGCACTATGGGGGAGACCATTCCCATGGGGCCAGGGCGGTACATCCTCTGTACAATAGTTCCCCTGAGGGTGGTGCACAGGGAGAGGATCACATGGGAGAGGAAACCCCTCATGGGACTAGGAACGACCCTACCCTGAGAACGCAATATCCTTGCCAATAACCAGACCCTAGACCCCCTCCCCCCTTCCTACAACTCAAAGAAACAACACCTTCCCTAATAGGCTCATGAGCTATAGTCGCCCTGCCATTTCCCTAGATAAGTACTGCGACTATGAAGAGCACAACCGACCCAAGGGAGATCAAGGGTAGAAATACTGAGATGAGGAAGAATAGGGAAGAGTTGAAAGCTATGCTATTGGCTACCACTGAGACAAAGAAGATGCATGGAGGAATGTAGAGTGTTCCGCATAACCAACATGAGCATTCTAGACAACTTGGAATAAGTACTGGGATGAAGAGGAGGAGCGGAGGCATGAAGAGTTCACCTAAGAACCACAATGAGCAGTCAAGTTGTTGCTGGCTGCTCATTGGCCAATGCAGAGTAGAAAAGGAAGAGGGACTCAGGAAGAAGTTGTCTAGTCCTCCATGAAGGAGCTACATGAGCCAGCACATTGCAGGTAAGTGCAAGGAAGCACACCAGGATGCCAAGAGGAGAGCTGGAAGGACAAGGGCCAGTCCACAGTGGAAGGACCGAAAAGCGAGCTCGCAGAGAGAAGCTGCCGATGTTCCTGCAGACAGGGAAGCGTGTGAAAGGAAGACCACGCTGCCCTGGGAAAGATTGACACTGCATTGTTCTTGGGCAGACCAGAGCCCACTACAAAGGGGGAGCACTAAGGCTGGCTGGTGGGAAACTAAGACAGTGCAGTCAGCATCTTAATAGTCACAGTACCTGGCAGGCATGTGAACCATGTCTGTCCCCCAACAAGAAAAACGTAAAGGTCTGGGACCCACCAAACTAAAGCAACATGGGTCTTCTTCCTTGTGGCAGTACTTGGGAGGAAAGGGCTCCAAGTACCCACACCCAAAGAAGAGGTGTCTGGGACCCACTACACAAGAACCACACACGTCATCTTCCTCGTGGTGGTACATGGGAGAAGAGAGCTCCAAGTACCCTCACGCAAAGGAGGGGGGTTTGGGACCCACTACACGAGAACCACACAAGTAATTTTCCTTGTGGTGGTAATTGGGAGAAGAGGGCTCCCAGTTCCCGAACATAAAGAGGGTTCTGGGGACCAATCCCATGAGAAGAAGGGAAAACGCAGAGTAATTTACTAAGGACCATACTTGGCAGGGAGGTGAACCAAGTTGGCCCAAACGGAAAGAGAGAGAAGCAGAGATCTGGGACCTACAAGAGAAGGAACCAGGGCAAAGGAGTCATTGCCCCTGGTTGTGGTCCAATAAATATAGAGTTGCCAAGAGAAGGAACCAGGACAAGGGAGTCGTTGCCCCTGGTTGTTGCGAAGTTTGTGCAACAGAGAAATATCTAAAAACTTTATGGAACTTTGTTTTACAATTAAGAACTTTGGGTTTGGAACCTTTGTTACTTGGAACTCTTTGATTGAATCTACAATCTATTCTTCAGAATTAAGAAGACCTTTTGTTTTTTATAGGTTAGTCAAGTGTGAGGGATGGAAATAAGCTTCGGACTTGTGACAGTGGACTATTTACTTTAGACAAGACATCCTGACAGTACTTAGTTTTGCTTGAGGAAGGGAAACCCCTCTTAGCTTTAGGGAAAGGCAGGAGTTTCCCCAGTCCCCCACCCTTTTACTTTCAATAAAAGTATATGTCAATCAACATGAGCCCACTGTGTCCGAGTCCTACTTCTACATTCTTACAGGTTACTAATGATTTTTTAAGTCTTATCCAACGGGATACACAGCATTTGTCCAATATACAAGATTGTGGAATTATACATTGTTTTCCAACACCAATAAAGGTGACAAGCAGGGATGCCAGTTGGTCCCAATGTATTCCTTTTGGATGTTGATTCTAGTACTTCTCTTAGGAAAGTTAATCCACCCTCCACCTGAAGGGTTCATTTTATAGCATGCTTCCTTATGCAGAAGACCCAGCTATTTTGGACTTGCCCCCAGCAGGTCTCCAACAGTGCCTGCTAAACACAAGTAACTATTTGGGGTATTAGTTTGAAAATATAATAAAAACAAAAATGGTGGTGTTCAGGCAAAGGGTGAAACCTTGTAGCTAGTTTTTAAATGAATTTAGAGATGAGGGGCAGTCTCATTTTAATTTGAGCCTACTCTTCTGAAAGAGCAGTGCTTGTGTCAGTCATTTTAAGAAGATAGCTGAAAAGGCATCATTAATGATTAAATGGCTTTTTACATTGGTTTTTCAAGCTTGCTGAATTCTGTTTGGAGAAGTGTCTGGCGGTATATAAGAAAAAGGTCTGCTCCATGATTTTAAGGCTGTAAAATCTAGGGTGGTTAGAACTGTAAGTTTCCTGGAGGGGTTGCTAAATAAATTCATGTGCCAAATGGCAGGTCTTCCTGCAGAAATACCTGCTAGCGCCTTGTGAGCTGTATTGGGGTGTTCAATTTGAAAGTGTCAGGCCAGTTAAGAATGTTCCTTATTTTTTAAAAGCACATCTGGGATTTTCTGCTAATCATAAAGTGAATTTCAGTGCAAGTGCGATTGTAGCCTCCCCTGGTGAAGAGAAATACTTGTGGTTATGGGCGGTTGTACGGCACTGTCCATTTGAATAGGGATGGGATATAACTAAATTTGGTGCATTAAGCCACCTCAAAATAGCTCCCAAAGCAAGAGCTTGTCTGTTGGAAAAAAGAGTCAGATGTCCAAAATATAAATAGGCTGCCCACTTTAGCCATATATGCAGACTTACGTACACATATAAGATAGCAAGGAGAAATCTGTGAAATAAGATCCCCAGAATGCAGGAGGCCGGTGGTAATGGTACATTTAAATGTACCCACTTCTCAATAAAAGAAAGTGTGCAGGAGGAAGCACAAAGTGCGCTTGCAAAATATAAGTCAAAGATTCTGTTCATTTTCTGTTAATTTGCTGTTGTTTCTCTGTTTTGCATAAGCGTGGAATGCATGGGAGCTATGTTATATATAATTAATTGTAATGATCAGATTTTTATATATAGCAAGTTTGAATATGTTAATATGTTAAAGTTGCTTTTTTATTTTGGGCTTGTTCTTTGTGAATTGTATGAAAAATATGAAACATGTTTTTAAATGTTGCTGGCTTAATGGAGAAATATGATTAAATATTAATTAGTACTTCAGGTTATTACATGGTAGGCTTTAAAGATCACTTCATTGGGCTTTTGGGGGTTACCTCCTGAGAATGTGTTTTAAAGCTCCAGAAGGCTGTTGCATTGGTGAAAAAGTGGTTAGGAATAAAAATATTACCTTTCTCAATTATTTGGTGCCTATTTTCTCTGCCCAAAAGGGATTTTACACAAGACTTAGTGGCAAACATTGATCAAACCTTTGAGCATTTGATGACCACTACGTAGAGGGGTATGGTGGCTTTAACTAAGTATTTGAATCAATTAATTGGCTTGTTAGTTGAAACATATTAACAATAACTTGATTGGATTGGAATACAGGGCAAATGAATTATGAAAAATGTGGCATGCATTTACCGTATCTGCCCGTTAAGCATGTGCCAGGACCCTATGTATTAATAAATACCGGTGACACCAGCATGAATATTGTCGATAAATATGCATGGTGGCATCAAACACAAACCTCACTAGTACAGAAAGTGTGCATGCACATTATTTAATAAAGGAAAGTTGGTTATGCATGCCACCTCCTTGTCCATTATGCTCATACTAGCTGTACCAAGGAACAGAATATGCCAAGTTTCTCCATGACACAAACATGGTTCAAATATTGTACTCATTAATACATTTGTCAGCTGGGCAAAGTAACTGTAGATGACAGGGTTTTAGCAATGACACTACCATAACACGTAAGGCCATTTACTGAAAAATTATGTGCATGGTGGCACCAAACACAAATCTTGCATGTATAAAAATAAGCCAGCTGGAAACACAGCGGCTCATTGGCCAACATTCTTGCACAGTCCAGGACTCTGTCCTGACTATAGTGCTACTGAGGTCTCATCCATTCAGCACCTCCTTCTAGGCCTCCACACCATGCCCCAGAGCAACTGGCGAGCAACAATTTAGGGTGCTGCGAGCAACATGTTGCTCCCGAGCTATACGTTGGGGATCCCTGGTCTAAATGTAGATTAAGACCAAGTTCTGGTGACTGGGTATGGAAATCATGGTGGATTAAGAGGTAGGTTTATGTGCTCCTTGTAATTGTTTATTTGTACAGCGCTTATACACAAGTGGAGTGCTTCAAAGCGCTTCAAGGCAGGAAGAGAACAAGAGAATACAGTAGTCATTCTTAGCCATTGAAGTTTTGGATGATCTAACAAAAAAGTAACTAGCGTACTAAGCCTTGCAGCTCTTCTCCTAGTGCAAGTGCATGAAGTGTATCAGGCGAACCAGATAAGGGAGAGGAGACAAAGAAGGGACAAGACAGAACTTGCCTAGTAAATCCAGGTCATGCAAGTGTACAGACGGAGGTGCAAGGGAGGGGAGAGGGAGAACAAGTGTGCTCAGTCCAGTAGGGCCCAGGGTTAAGTGCGGAGAGGTAACTCCTCTCATGGAGTGTATGCTGAAAGTGCAGTAGTGCTGAACAAAAAGTACAAAGGCCCGGAGGCAAGTGCAAAGACTAGCGGGGGAGCCTTGGACCTGTGAGGCTCTGGAGGTGAGCCAGGTGACCAGTCAGCAAAGCTGAACAGAGTTGGGGGAGAGATGTAGGAGTGAAGCTGGAGAGAAAGAGAGAGGAGGTTAGCAGGGGAGAGGGAGGGATTTCAGCACCGGAGAAATGCGGTCCCTGGGCTTGAGGCCAAGGATAAGTCTTGCAATTCTGTTCTGGGTGAGTTGTAGCGGACCGAGAGTAGAAGTAGGAAGATTGAGACAGGCTGTTGCAGTAGTCCAGCATAGAGAGAACCAGGGCTCTGGAGACGGTAAGCCTTTGGGGGAAGCTGAGAAAAGGAAGAATACCTCTGAGGAGGTACAGCTGGTAGTGGGACTTTTTTGAGATGTCCGAGATAAGGAGAGAGTGTAGTCAAAAATGACCCCCAATTTTTTTTGTCTCACTAGCCGTTCAGGGCGCACGGACAAAGGAGGCCAGCCAGTCCTAATGAGGACAATCTGCCTTACTGGCATTGAGGCAGAGATCTTTAGCAGCACACCAAGACTGAATTGCGGACAGTCGGGCATGAACGACGAGGAAGAGGCAGAGGGTAGCCTGAAGGAGAGCTGTGTCATCCATATACCTCTGAAAGTTAGAGGTGAAGGTAGAGATCCTGTGGGCTAGAGGGGCCATGTAGACCTTGAAGAACCACGAGGATAGGTTAGATCCCTGGGGAATGCCACAAGTAGAGAGAGTGATAGAAGAGAGAAAGGACCCAAGTTCCACCTGGGAGGGACGGTCATAGAGAAAGGAGGCAAGCCACGCCAGGGCCAGATCTGTGACGCCCAGGGTATGTTTGTATGTGTGGGTGATGGGTCATTAAAGACTCCGAATGTGGAATTGGGTAGAGTGGAGAACCCTGAGCAGGCATGGGAGAAGGGTAGAAATTGATTTTAAGGGGCCCACGAGCTTGTTGGTTTAGAAGAATAGATTTGCAGTTGTAGTGGTGCATTATGCGTTCAGAGGAGATTCCCGTCACAATGGTTTGGGATGCAGTTTATTGAGAGTATCGCAACAAAATGTGTGATTGATTATCTGGAGAGGCTGTTTACTAGGGAAGGATATCCGAAGGTCATTATTTCAGACAATGGTGCCCAGCTGTTATCACGAGAGATGCAGGAATATTTGGAGTCTGAGAACCACTGCACTGCTTTGTATTGTATAATCCCAAAGCTAATCGTCAAGTGGAATGGACCAACGGGATAATTAAGAAGACCATTCAGTTAGCATTTGCCAATAGCTTGGATTGGAAAAGTGTGCATGAAATGATGATAGTATTCACAGATACCCCACAAGTATTGACGGGTGTTACCCGGTTGAGAAGATTAGGGGTAGGAACATGCAATCGGATGGGTTGGGGGATGGAGGGAGTGCAGTGAAAAGAGGAAGGTGTGGTTGATGGGAGGTAGGTATGTATGTGTGGGTGATGTGGTGAGGGTGAAGAAACTGTTCATTGTAATGAAGGGTTTCTCTCTCGTTACTTTGAACCTATTAAGGTAGTGAAGGTGGGCAGGATGCATGTGGCTACCAGTGATGGGAGGCGGTGGAGCATGGACCGTGTAGTCCTGAGACAACCTGAATTAAAGAAACGAGCTTGTGATGAGAGATGTGGAAATATGGTCTGTGGTGGGGATGAATGGTACAAGGTGGGGTGTGCTGGTGCCGGTGGGGTGTTTGGTGACCTGGGAACGTTTTCCTTTTATGGGGTCATAACTGGCGTGCTAGTGGGGGGGTCAGGGTGAGGTTTGTGAGCGATCTCAGTCTTCATGGTGACAAGGGAAGAAGCAGAGATTGGAAGGGGAAACTTGGGAAGCACGAGAGTTCGTGTGAGAAAGATACCTTCTAGGTTGGATGACTATGCAGTGTAGGAGTAAGCAATCGAAATGTATTGCATTGTGTGGTTGTTACTTATCCTTCAAGTGCTCGATCAGTATTTTTATTTAGTTTGTTTTCCTTTTCTAATTACACAATCTCATTTTAAATAGTGAGATATATTTCTTCCTTGTTTTATTTTATTTATCTGTAAATATTTCCTTTTCACAGCATTGTCAACATTTCACCTGAAGTATAAGAAGGAACATATGTTGTATCTGGTGCACGCGATGACGGTCCGACGTTCCATTGTGGAATGTCATCGCGTGCAGCCGTTCGGGATGACAGTTGGATGGAGCTTCCGATGCTCTATGTCGGACCTGCTTTGCGGTCTTATTTCTTTGAAAAAACTTCACTACGTTATGTTTATTGTTGGTTTGCGGCAATTATTATAACACGGCGCATGTATGTGCATGCGCCTAGCTTTTGTTAATAATAAAAAAACCTGCTGTGCGACATGCTCCATCCACTTTCTGCTTATTGCAACCCGAAATTGAGCAAAGAGGACTATGTGACTAACTTTAACTTTAACTTTCCTCGGCAAACCCGTGCTCCTCATTACAGCACTGGCCACTGTTTCTCTTCCAACTACCTTTCAGAGTGTTAATTAGTTGAAGAAATCATACTTTTAAAAGCCAATGCTTGCACCGCGATCGCAACAAATGCTTTCTACTTTTCTGTTTTATGCTATAAACTAGGTGTGTGGCTTCGTGTTTGCGTGTGTACCGTTAAATGCAGTGTAAACGGCTTTTCCCACCTGCATTTGTAAGCGGCGGAAGAAGTGAAAAGGGCGGGCGAGGCTGCTGTTCGAGCCCGTGACCGCGGTGTAAATAGGCAGCAGTATGTCATGAACTGTGGATGTGCCTCCCTGCTGAATTAACGATTCTCCTAGTACTGTTTAATCTCTGATATTGCACCTTTGGATACATCCAAAATAATTGCAGGAAATACTCGCTGTGGCTTCATTTTTTTGTGAACAAAATAAACATGGAGAAATGCAGATGGAAATGCATGAAAAATAAATACAATTAAACCACATCATTTCATATGCTCAGTTTCACGAACTGTCCTTTTAATTCTTTTATTTTTTTGTTTTCGTAGGGCTGTCTCATTTTAAGCGATGAGCTGAACCACACTTCCCTTGTACTTGGTGCCAGGCTCTCGGGAGCAACTATCCGAGTTTTCAAACATAACAGTGAGTATATGTGAGCATTTATTTTATGTATTGTATTGTAAAAGAGAGATCTCATTCAGTATACCATATTTATGAAATAAATATGCAAGACATATTGTCCATCGGATTCAACAGCGAACTACATCAATGTATCGTTTGTCTGGGTGAACGGAGTAATGAATTATCCAACGATCATGCCAAAACCAGGGGGGTACGGGTACTAATTAAACTGCAAGGCCTGCGGTGGAGGGCAATACCGTATCAACCAGAGCAAAGATTGAGTGGCTCTAGAGTGGTCCCCGCATTGCCATGGCTTTACTGTCATTCACACCTTGGTGGCGGTTGCAGGAGTCCGATCATAAGACTGTAAACCCATTGGCTTATGGACATGACAGCAAAACAAAGCATACGGTAGCAGACCATACCATTCTAAGATGGTTGGGATTTTTCATGCGGGTTAACGGCAGCATCCTCCTCGCAGTCCCCTTTGCATGAACAATGTCAGGCTACGATTCCACGCTGATGGACGGCGACACGTGACAGGAGAGTGTTGAGAGAAGATGTTGGCAAGAAGTAGGGGCAGGAAGGCGAGCTAAAGGGGTTGGCAGGTGGGGTTACAAGGTCAATAAAGATATCTGGAACCTTGGAATCGTGGACAAAATCGAGAAGTATTGCTGAGGTTCTTAATTAGTTGACTGGAATGCTCCACGGTGGGTGTTAATTGGTGATAGGTGATTGTGCTTGGTTCAATCGACTGTACCATTCTTTCTGATCTGTTCCACTCTTGACCTCTAATCACCACTTTCAGAGTTGCTGCAAGTGTGCTTTGTAACTTATTTAGTGGCCTTGTTTTTGTTGTGAAGTGTGGATTGGACATTTCAGACATGCATGTATTCAAATCGAAAATTAGAGGCAATATTACTTGTTCGTGGAGTAAAGCTATAGAAATTCGAGGGAACATTAAGTGGAGTGCTGCAGCCGAGCAGTAAGTAGTGTTGTACTAGATATTTCACTGAATTCGTTTAAAAAGGAAAGCTTCTGCTCAACACGAAATTAGTTTTGCACGCCTCGCCACATCTCTTCTGTGTAATAGAATGTTACACTGTGCATCCTTGCTGACAAACGTGGATGCTCACAGTGTTACTCACAGTCCGTCTTCAGATGGCAACAACAATGTTTAAACCTGATCTTCTGCCACTGCTACTTTGTATGCAGTGATAGGAGAATGGGTGAAAATTGGAGTAAAGTCTGTTCTGCCTGCGCGGGATAGGAAGAGCCTTTATTCTGCTGGTTTAGTGGGGAGGAACGCTGAAGCATGGTCTCAAGCTTTCTAAGATGTATGGTTGGCCCTCGGTCGATATAATGCTCGTCTAATGTGAACTTTTGAATTCCAAATCATTGACCAACAGGAACACTTTGTATTCACGGCAAGAGCAACGTATTACAAAAAAATGTAATTCACCTGCTACATACTTGTGTGTGTGCAGCCTGTATGTTCCAATGCCACTTATTTGAATCCCATTGATTTATGTATTCATATTTAATTTTAAGACACCAGTCACAGGCCTGGAGGCAAAAAGTGGTGCTAATTGAGCCAATTCTGGGTGGTTATGTGCATGCATTTCCAGACATCCGTTTTTAGACTCCCGTAGATATGCTGCAGTCACAGTAAAACAGCTCATAATGTAACTTTTGTTGATGGCTAATCCTTCTTTCATGCCTTACCTCCTTCAGCGCTCCTTTGTATCCTAGCGCCTAGATGCCTACAGGCTTTGTGCGCTGCTATAAATTCAAAAATAAATAAACATGCTCGATTAAAACATTTATATGTAATGTCCCCACTGATGGTTTTAACCCCAGTAAGAGAGAACAATGGGGCAGGGTGATTGCGGCAGATATAAGTATGTGACCTGTAGAGAGGAGTTACAAATCATGCAGGGTCAACTCAGATTTTCAACTTTCTAATTTTACGAAAATTAGTAAGTTTTGGATTGGGTAATAGCAACAGCTGATAACAGCAGAAACCGATGCCCCCACCCACATTAGAGTTGATAAGAGCAAATGTTTGTGTAATACAGAAATACTCAACTGATTTCATGATTCTTGTCTTTTAGCTATTCATTCTTGGATGTCTGACCACTTTTTCTGTTTTGAACGCTGTGTGATTAATCTGTTGGTGTGATCACTCCTTTCCTTGAGGAAGCCGCCACCCGATCCTGACCCTGGGTGCGGCTATATGAGGGAGGATCACATGGGGGGGGGGTGACGCTCAGGGACGGTGACACATCATTTAAGGAGGTTACATACCCCCACCTTCCCTTTCAGGGATGTTCCTTCCCTTCCTGAGGCCCTGATGGCCTACTGTGACACTCTTCACCCAACCACTTCCCAGATTTACTTCAGGCATTTCCCAATATGTTCCAAGAAATAATGGTCCAGCAACAGAGATGAGGAAGAGGCGGGGAGCAGTCATGATTACTCCCAATACTATGTCAGCCACTGAGACGAAAAAAGAGGGGCGGAGCAGTGAAGACGACCAAGACCGGAAAACCAACGCTACGGTCTAGTCGTTGGAAATTGCTGGAACACAGAGGGAGATTTAAATCTGCCACAGCTGGCAATCCAGGCAAGGAGGTTTAAAGGCTGTGTGATGCGGTGGCCTCTGCAAACGTCAATCTAGATCCTGAAGAGAAGCTGGCCGTAGGAAGCAGGGAGACGACTAATCCCGATGCAGGGAGATACTGGGCAGCCTGCCACTTGGGATCGCACGGCAGCAGAGCTTGCACACAGCAAAAACGGTGCAGGCTCAGCGGCTGACTGGACAAACGCTGATACAGCAACCTGAAGCAAAGCGCAGAAGCGCAAGAACACTTCAGAGTACCCGGTCAGCCCAGGAAAGACAGATTGGTTACCGCCGCTTGTGAAAGAAAAGCGAGAGATGCAAAACAATGCCTATAGAGAAAAAAGCGTTTGAGTTACACTACGACCAAGTCGTTGAATCCATATATAAAGAAGGAGAATCCATTACATTTGAATGGTCTGGTGAAAGGGGCAGAGACCCCACACAGGAAAGTGAATATTGAAAAGGACTTTTGCAAAGTCGATAAATCAACATTTGGCAAATATCATTGTATGGATGAAAAGAGAGGTAATTTCATGCAAGTCCTGGCAACAGAGTATACTAGGACCAGTCAAGAACATGTAACAATCCTCACTAAAGAAGAGCATCTCAAGGAAGATCTATGCTCTTGAGTTTGTGAATTGTGGTGAAGGTAAAGGAGACCCTGGCAGGGGAGTATACCAGGTAACCTGCAAGTCTGGGGCCCACACTTACATTTTGATATCGTGAAGGAGAAACTGAAGTAGGATATATGCCCTTGGATTGTCGGACTGTCTTAAAAGTTGTAAAGTGGAAACCTGGGGAATGGAGAAATTCCTCGGAACTGTGCACACGCCAAGAGGAGGGAGTTGCCCTCTTGGATTATAAGGAGCTTAACGATTCTTTGTTGGAACTTTCGTTGTGGTAAACAGAATCTGGGGAAGGGAGCCATTCCATTGAACTGTGAATATCATTCACGTGGACATTTTAGTTGGATTTATTCCTTTGTTGAATTTGAGAACATTGTCCCTTTAGACCTTAGAGTTAGTTTTAGAGTGTGAGGGCCAGAATAAGATTTCAGACATAGGACATATTTATACTTTGGACATATTGAAAAAAGACAGACCCATTAGTTTTGGTTGAGGTAGGGAAACGCCTTCTAGATTAGGCATAGTGAGTCATTTTCCATCCACTTTCATTTAATAAAGGTTTTTAACCCAAAACATCAGTTTTCTGTGTCTGTCTCTCCTGGTTTCTCACAGCTGCTAAGACTGAGCTCCTCCTTTTTTTCTTTTCTTTTCTTTTTTTTACTTCCCGCAAATACTATTCCTCCAATTTATCATCCTACTTTTATTTCTTTTCCTCCTACTCTGCTTCCGATTTCTACCTCTGCTCGCAATATTTGTCTTTTTCTTATATCTGATTTATTTTTCTCATGACATTTCCATAATGTCTCGCTCTTGTTTCCAACTTTTCAATGTTCGCAAATCTAGGCCTTTTCTTACGTTTGAAGCTACTTTGTTTCTGCCCACTCTGCCTTGCCTCAAACAGCAAGAGCTTTGCCGACCAAAAAAAAAAAAACAGGAAAATACACGGATGAAGCGACTGTCGACATTGCCTCGCCTTCCTCAACACAAAGTCACAGAAAAAAGGACTTACTCGTTTGTTTGATGTCTGTGTTTGGACCCTTCGCCAATATATTTTTAACACAGGAAAAATACCATCTCTCAAGACTGCAGAGAGCAAGCCCTGCTTTAACATTACAACAGTGTGTACGTGGCAGTGTTTAAGCAGTCACGATGCAAATGGTTGTAACTGCTAACTTTTTTTTGTTGCAGTGCCGAGAGGCAGAAGTCAAAATATAGACGCGGCAAAAATGACCACATCAAAGGTTAAAAGGGCGTGTTGCACATATGTTTTCTTCCTCTTGGGGTTTCGCAGTTCCTGAGACCTAGCCCAACCTTTCTCGCTGCTCCCACGGATGCAGTAATAAACACAGTGCCGTTAAACTGATCTTTCACATCGTGTGTAACTTTCTTGCTTTATAGGCTTCGTACAAGCATGTTGTGTAGCTGACACTGAGAGAAAAGAAACACGAATGGTGGCCCATTTAAACGTATTTCAATGTTAAGAAAGAAGCATGTTTGTTTTCTAATTTATATTTTGAAACAGCTGTTTTGCTCTGATCAAATATTTGGCCAACTATTTTGGTTTCCAGCCGAATACTAAGTATACTATTTGGTAACTCCTGTAGTCGTGTTGAGTTTCAGCAATGTTATGCTCCTCCACATTACTACTTTGTTGGAGGATTGAGCAATCATTAGGGATAACGCCACCCTCGTGTGTACAGTGTTCTGTAGAGTATTAGTTGCCTAATGAGGTCTGAACCCAAAGTTAGTACATTATGATTTCTTAAAATATAGGGTTCAGCCAGTGCTGGAATCTTATTCGTTCTCAACGATCCAAGAGGCCTCCTAGTCTCCCACAGTTTCTCTATCCCACAAGTAAGCACCTTTCAAGTGTCTTGTTCAGTCTTTGGGACTTTTGTTTCATAGTGTTTCAAGGGTTTGACTTTTCTTTACTTTAAGGTATTGGACTACGTCCCCCAACATTCAAGTTCGTCGTGCTTTGCTTGGGCCTCTGGCTTTAACTACCAATATGTCTCAAGTGTTCAAGTGTCTTAACATGATATCCTGGAGTAACTGACCCTGTATGCATCAATATTCTTCTCTCTACGGAGACTGGATGTAGTCATTCGGCATCTATTTTCAGTGTTTTAGAAATGTTCATGTGTTAACATAAAATTGCAGACTGTCCCCCAACATCCATCCGTATGCTCATTCGCTCACTGTGCTTAGTAGACATGACTTGGGTTCTTGGCTTCAGTTCACAGCATTTATCAAAAGGTTAGTCTCTTCAGAAGAGAAGACTTGTCACAGCATGCAACACTATGAGACTGCATGCTGAGTATTAAGCTATATACCACAGCTTTCATTATCTCAGGATTCTGCTTTTCAGATGTTTCTCCATCTTGTCGGGCACCACCTCTCACAGCATGCAGCAACTTGTCGGGATTGAATATTTCACAAGCTTCTCCCCTCTGTCAGGGTTCTGCATCGCCTACTGTTCTCGGCTTCTCCGGATTGAGTCAACAGAGCACATTTTCCCTCCAGCTCTAGTCGTACATTCCCTCCGGCTCAAGATTGTTTTGTTTTCTTATGGCTCCCGTCTCCAAACTTAAACCCATTAAACCTCCTTACTGGATTCTGGTATTCCTATTTTGTGCGACTCTCCCGGAATGGGTTATTATCCATAGGCTATTTCTATTGTTGTGGCCTTAAGTCCCCCAATGGTATACATAACCTCCTCTTACTGTGTTAGTGTGTCGTCATCTGCCAGTTTTCCATAGCAGTTATCAGGTTGTTTGGGCGTCTGGTTTGAGAATTGAGGGGTGTGGGGCAGGTAGTGAAGTGTTGTTGGTGAGGCATGTATGGAGGTTTCATTAGGGTTTTATGCTCAAGGATGTTAAATAATGAATAGGCAGTTGACCACGGTTGCCATGCACCACCGGCCCTAGGAGGGACCTTGGTTTGCAACATGCATCCTTGGCTGCCCTTCCCAGAGAAGGCTCACAAGTCCCAAGGCCTAAGTTTGTCACTCATAGAGTCCAAAGGTCCAGAGGTTCCTAAGCTGCAATGGGCACCCACTATGGGCCAGTCTAAAAATCCAAATCGACCCTCACCAGGTTTTCACTGAGCTGCCACCCTAACTGACTAATGGAGATAAGGCTGGCCTTGTTTTCCAGCAAATGCTGGGGGCCTATTGGCCTTTGGTCCAAGATTCTTTACCTCTCGACTACTGCGTTCCTTCCTTGGGCTCAGACCCGCTACTAGGGTCCATTGCCTGGGTATGCCAGGAGGCCCCATCCTTCCCAGGGTTCTAGGAGCATCACTTTCCCTCTGGCTTACTCCTACATCTCGTCCTTTTCCTCCATATTTGTGTCCCGCCCCCCCCCCCCTCCCTTTGGGGTCGGGACCGGAGCATGACAAGCAGTGGCATTAATTGAAAAAACAAATAGCCTGGGCACATGCACTGTGGTGGACATGCAAAGCACCATTCCTCTATTATGCATCTCCCATGCTACCTTTCCTCCATGTAGTCGAGGGAAGGAGCATCTGCGAGCTGCATGTTTATTTTTCCATGCACCTAAAATATTGTTTACCATTTACTCTCCGGTATGTATAGGTACCAAACACAGGGGTTATAGAACCTGCGTTAGTGGCCAACAAACTTGCTGACGTCAATTCTCATTCGCTTTGCCTTCCAGTGCTTTAAGGCCTGACAGTTCTCAAGTGTCTCTGCTTTCTCGTCTTAAAGGATGGGTGCACCTTTTTCCGAAGCTTGCCTGCATAGGAGTTTCAACTTTACCAACAAGAAGGTGACTTCTTCAGCATTGGATCTTTTATAGATTCACATGCTGTGAATATTCCCTGTTGTCAGGTTGGGAATCCCTGGTTACTTATATTTTGATACCTTTCCTAAGGAAAAACATTAGACACCTTGAGTGTCCTACCCGCATTGTTGTGGGTGTATTTGGTCCCTAACAATAGGACGGTGAGTGCATGGCTCTGCCCCAGGAGCTTCCCCTCAGATTTCAACCGTCGTCTTAGCTGATAGGAATCTCGTGTTTTTCTCTTCAAAGAGAAATCTTCTTCACCCTTAAAAAAGTACTTTAACTTTTGAACAAAACAATGAATACAGAACGGAGCAACGACCCTTCTACGGCATTGGCAACGAACATGGAAACCAGTGTCTAAAAAATCCTTGTTTAGATCCTCTGGTACATGCGGCCTAAAAAGTTTCTACGACAGGGACAGACATCTGGACTGCATATACTGCCTGTATCCAAATCGCTCGTCACCAGACTGCGAGATCTGCCAGGGTTTCTCTCAAAAAACCCTCACTGATAGAAAGAGTAGCCTAATCAGTTTGCTGAACGAGGGGTCTTGCCCTGCGTCTGATGCAGGCTTTTCAAGGAGTGGGACAGCTATCACTCCCTCTGGAAAGCAGTCGCCATCTAGCCATGAATCCTAGTCATAAGAGTGACCTGTGAAAAAGCAGAACACTATCTACCCAAGATGAGGCGAAATCGTTGACGAATCAAAGCCATGCGTCCCCGGACCACATGAAACGCCTACACTCAGGGCACAGGTCTCAATACCCACCAAAACCCCCTCCTCCACATAGGGGTAGTCTGCTGTTGGGGGAATAAGAAGAAGGGGAGCTGGTGGACATAGATCAGATCACCGATCCAAAGGATACAGACTCTTCCACCACATCTTACTCCCCACGCCAGGATGATACCTGGGATACAGATGATGCAGACCAAACCGAGACGCAAGGTAGTCTGGCGCAGCCCTCTCCACCAGACAACATTGGGGCTTTCCACACCATGGTTTCCAAAGCGTGCCAAGAGTTTGGTTTAACACCGGGTGGAGGAAAAGAAAGATGGTTTTCTTTTCGATCATATGGGGAAATGCAGAAAATCCTTGTTCGCTATACATATTCTGGACCATGTTTGGCAAGAGGGGTTACAAACTCTGAAGCACCCTTTCACATAGCCCCCAGTCAAAGGTAGGCTGGACAAAAAGTTGAAAGCATCAGCCACGACTCATAAGTGCCTTACTTCTCAACCCTCTCCGGAGTACGTAGTTTCAGCGGCTGCTACTCACAAAGCACGTTCACAGCACAAATTCTCCGCAACCCCGGAAAACGAGGGCAGAAAAATAGATGCTTTCGGCAAAAAGGTACTCCCCATTCGGGGAAACAGTTAAAGTGGCCAACGCCATAGTAGCCAGTTATGAGGGGGCGCTGCTGTTGAAGGAGGAGGGCAACCTGCCGTGAGGGGCGTCGCGCGGTGAGACCCCTGCAGGAACGGCAGCATTGCTGAGCCGGAGCCCAGGAGGGTGCGGGACAGGACACGGCGGCCCACACAGAAGCCCAGAGCACTGGGGGGCTGGAGATGGGGCCGCGGACAAGCTGGCTGGAGCTGGACCTGACAAAGGCCCCAAGCAGGCATAACGATCCCCACTGCACGCTGCAGGGGTGCGGGAAGTGGGGACCGAAGACCACATTTGCTGATGGGCCTCATGTGATACTGTGGAACCCCAGGGAAGCTTGCTGAGGATGTTGGAGGGGACGCACAGCCCGGATGAGGGTCAACAGACACAGGCCCCCGGCACTGTAAAACACCTCCCTCTTTAAAGTGGTTGCCAGAACAAGTAAGAGCTGGGGTGAGGAAGCAAAAGTGCCCTGGCTAAAAGAAGGTGCAGAGAAGTACGAGCCCCTGCGCAATACATCGCCTGCCGCATACCAGATGGGGAGGCAATAACATAATGTAAGCTGGTGAGGAGGGACCTTTGCAGGGTAGCCTGAGGACCAAGAGGGGCCAAACCATGCTGAGGCCGTGCACGTGTGCTGGGGCGCCCCCCCCCATACATCTGTATGAACAAGGAGACAATATAGGGCGCCCCTTCAATAAAATACATGTGCTGAAGAACTCTTCCGCCGGCAGAATAGAACGGCGAGGGCAGCTCGCCCCGGACACCCCAAAGGACACGCAAAAGGAAGCTTGCACCGGCGCCGAGCTGGACAGAGGCGCCGGAGGCAGCGCTGTAGCCCGGACTACTAGGAGGTTCCTGGGGGTCCCGGTGCAAAAGAGTGTGGGACCTGAAAAAGCGCCCAGCCATTGAAGGACTAGCAAAAACACACCGAACAGAAGTGGGCACGTGGGAGAACACAGCCCACTCTGGGTGAGCAGCAGGCAGCAGAGGCGCGCCCCCAATAAGGCCAAGCAAGCATTTTACATCCAGATAGCCGGACACCAGGGAAACCCGCACGGAAGAAGCAGGTGCGCTGACTCACATATTGCGAGTACGGCGCAATGTCTAACTGAGTTGTGCGACCAAAGAGCAAACAGCCCACGATGGAGGCTTACACCAAGACACCCCCTGGGACGGAGGGAATCAGGAGCAAGGACAGAAACACTGCTACAACAGAGGAGGCCCCGGGCACAATCCAAGAGGTCCTGGCAGCAATTGCGGACTTGAAAGTGGCCTGGGAGACTAAACTAGGCCTAGCAATGAACAAACTGAAAGTTTCACTAGACCTCAAGGTTGGGGCGGTCCAGGAGGATGTGAACTTATTAAGACAGGATGTAAGAACACTTGTGGAACGTACGGGGAGCTTGGAAAAGGAGATGGCCTCCAATACAGCGGAATGCGCCGCCCACAGATCAGAACTCCACGCCCTGGTGCAGCGAGTGGGCAACCTGGAAAGCAGGGCGGAAGAAGCGGAAGGTCGCGCCAGGCGAAACAACATCCGCATCATTGGACTGCCGGAGGGAATGGAAGGGTCCAACCCAACGGAATATGTGGAGACCATGTTGTTACAGGAAATAACTGGAGGGGAATTGACCCAGGGGTTTGCTGTCGAAAGAGCGCATTGGGCCTTGATGAGGAAGCTGCCCCCGGGGCCCCCCCTAGGCCATTGATCGCGAAGATCTTAAACTACCGAGACAGGGAGAGAATACTTGAATTCTTCCGGAAAGGGGGGACGATCGAGAGGGGGCCCGCGAAAATAACGGTATACCTTGACTATACCTTGCAAGTACAACGCAGCAGAATGAACATTGGGGGACTTAAGAGAAGATTGAGAGGAACAGGTCATAAATACATGTTGCTGTATCCAGCCAAACTCAAGGTGTTCCACAAGAATAAAAGGTTGTTCTTTGATTCGCCGGAGGATACCATGGGTTGGCTGTATATGCAGATCCACCCCCAAGAATCGGGGATCCAGACGGGTGCTGAAGAAGATAAGTAGCATGCTGTTGTGACACCTAGGGTGACATAACACGGGACACTGGGACTAGAATGTAACATTAAGTAGGGCTCCCAGGGATTAAGCAGTTAGACATGTGCTGGTTTGCATGATCCGTTTGAACTAAACAACTCTAATTATACATGGGGAGCTCCAGGGAGTTGACCCTTGAAACCCCATAGCATTACGCTTAGTTAAGTCACCACTAGGTGGGTGACGCCCCGCGGGGTCCTAGCCCTCGATACGAGTTAGGAGCAGACGCGGGTGGGCCTGAGATCCAGGGATGGAGCTGGGCACTTGTTGGGGTTGGGGCGGGGAGGTGGGAGGGGAGAGGGTGTGTGCAGTGGGGTAGGAGAGTGGGTGGAGGGGTGTTTGGGGTGTTTGTAGTTTGGGGACGTTTGAACTGGGACACAAGCCTATATAGACGGAAACGGGAAAGGGAACTGGTGGGCCATCGAGGTAGACATCGGAGGGAGTGGAGAGGGGAAGAATATCAAGTCAATGGCATCAGGTAACCTTGGAGTCGTGACCTGGAATGTGCGGGTCCTCAATAGTTATCTAAAACGTAATAAGGTGATGACGTACCTAAAGAGGATGCGGATTGACATAGCTCTGCTACAGGAGACCCAACTCACCAAGGAGAAGTTGGAGGTGGTTAGGAGAAAATGGAAGGGTACTGTCCTAGGGGCCACATATTCGGCATATGCAAGAGGGGTGATTACAAGGGTGGCACCCCATGTGCCATTTCAGCTGCTCAGTTCGTCGACAGACCCAGAAGGTAGAATGGTGGTGGTGGCGGGACTCCTGGAGAACAGAGAAGTGAACATCATAAATTTGTACGCCCCTAACCATGATACAGCGACATATTTTAGATCCCTATATAGTAAAATTAGCCCCCTGGGGGGTGGCGCAATGGTGTGGGGGGGGGATTTCAATTGCACCTTGAACCCCAGGATAGATAGGTCAGATGACAAATCAGAAAAGCCGGCGCCAGCAGCCAAAGCGCTGAGGACACTGTTGACAGACCTCAGCTTAGAGGATGTGTGTCATGATCTCTGCTTCCAAAAGATCAGGACTTGCCCGACTCCCTTGGAAGCAGACCCATAACCCCGGTTCCGAGTGCCAGCCAGTCCCAATTGGGACCTTTTGGACCCTGTCCTGGCGCCAGTGGCACCAGGCTCATAAAGATGCCCAGTCCCAGCGCTGGAAGCGCCGGGCTCATAATGCTTGGGTGGACTTATCTGCAGCAGACCATGCTGCTTACTTAACTGCCAGTTGAACCCCTGATCCTCTTCTGTTTGGGACTACTTTTCCTGTTGGGTGGGGCAGGAGCCACTCCCTAGGTTCAGAACACTGGAACTCTTCTGGAAAGCAGGAACTCTTTTCTTACCTAGGCGTGGCTGTGGAAGGAGACACCTAAGCACTACAGGAGGCTATTTAAACCACACCCGATGGATGAATCTTGCTTTGCGTTATTCTGCATTCTCTGCAGCAGAACGCTCCTCGTGTCTTCCGCTTCTGATCCTGGGCCTAAGGGAACAAAGGCTTACCATCCTGGAATCCAGTCTTCAGCAGCACCTGTAAAGACAAAGAAAGAACAGGTTAGCACTACGGTCTTCAGTGGCAGCGCATCTCTTACCTGGTCCATCGGCTGTCACCAACGCCTCGCGCTGCATTCCGGCATCTGAAAGACAAAAGCTTACCAGCTCTTCGCACGCTCCGGAGGCCTTCGGCGCTGCATCCCGCATCTGAAAGACAAAAGAAGGTGCGTTTAAAGACATTGGCCAACTTTATTACTCACGTGCCATTACTCCTTCCCACGCCGAATCCAGTGGGTATTCCAGCACCCTTCAGCTTCTCTAAAGCTCCGAACTTGTACCTGCAAGATAAAAGGGACAGTTAGTGCGCATCGTGAAGCAGGCTACAAGCGCTTACTTACATGCTTCCAGGCGCTTCTATTCCTCACGCGGGTTCGATCCTCAACTCTCATCAGCCCGCCATCCGCCATCGCCGGAACCCTGCAAAACAAGAGATATCATTACAAAAGACTTTTAAGACATTTGAAGTGCCCAGGACTTACCGTTCGTGCAGTTAACAACGGACAGCAGTCCTCTGAGGTCAAGAGGCCTGCACCCTTATCCAGTGAAGAAACTGGTTACGGCACCCTGCCCCGAGGCAGATGGAGAGCTCGGCGTTCACTTACCTAAGGTGAGGGCGTTAACCTTTGGGGTTCTACAGGAGAAGAGAAAGGGAAGAGGAGAGAGGCACTCAATAACCCCAGTTCATTAATCCCATATTTTCTATCTGCAGACATCTTACTCTTCGAGTCAGACATACAGTGCACAGAGGTCCAGCCCAAAGAGCCAACCGTGTGTTACACATCACCTTTGAAGATACGGCATTCACCCAGTCAAGACCGGCGCCTCTGCGGGAATCAGGTGAGCGTTACAGTGTGGAGACGATTGCACCCTATGGATAAGCAATACTCATCACGCTGCGCCACATGACCTGCACACAAGGCTAGATTACGTGTTTGCTGCTGCCGAGATAGTGGGAGAAATTGTGGGCACGGAATACAAGGCCCGGGTGCTATCCGACCACTCGCCTTTGATCGTAGAGTGGCGACATCAACCCCCCAGAGCGCGAATCCCGACATGGAGGCTCAGAACTGAGGCTCTGCAGGATGCGGGATTTCGAGAGGATTTGAGGGAGGCCATTGAGGAATATTTTGAAATCAATACGGGCAGTGTACGCTCTGTGGGAACGGAATGGGAGGCATTTAAGGTGGTGGTGCGTGGGGTAGCTATATCAAAATCCAAGGGGCTCCCAGGGGGAATTGAACGGGAACTGCAGGAAACAGAAAGAGAACTAGAAGGCCTGATACGAAGTGAGGGGACCACCCGAGAGGACAGTGCCAAGATAAAAGACCTACAGATGGCCTGTAGTGAACTCTGGGACAGATTATGTAGACTAAATTATAAGAAATACACAGGCTACATGCAGGGGGGGATAAGCCGGGCAGATTACTGGCCTGGTTATACAAAAGTGAGACCCCCCACCCGGTGATCAGAGAGGTCAGGGACGTGGAAGGTCAAATCTATAATACCCAGGAGGCGGTAAACGGGGAGTTCCTCAAGTATTATAGACGACTATATGAGGACGCAGGAGGAGAAATGAGCCAAGAAATACAGGAAACAATAGAGGACATAGGGCTGCCCACCTTAGATGACCTAGAACGCGCAGATCTAGATGCCCCCATCACTGCGGACGAACTGGAGGTGGTGATCCAACACCTACCCACATGTAAGGCGCCGGGGTCGGATGGGTTACCCAGTGAGTTTTATAAAACGTATAAGCAGGAGCTACTTCAGCCGCTGCTTGCCATGTTTAATGAAGCATACGAGCAGGGGGAACTGCTGGCGTCTCTCCGTGAGGCAGTGATCATCCCGCTCCTGAAACCAGGCAAGCCAGACGTGGAATGTGGGTCTTATAGGCCCCTGCCTATGCTGAATCAGGATAGTAAAATACTCACGGCGGTGCTGGCCAATAGACTAAAGAGGGTAATTGGCAAGTTGATGCACCCAGATCAAACAGGCTATGTCCCCGGTAGAAACATCACGGACAACCATAGGAGGTTGCATCATATCATTGATCAAGCCGAGGGAGACTCGGGCGAGTTGGCTATCGTGTCGTTAGACGCGGTTAAAGCCTTTGACTCAGTGCAGTGGCCATGGTTGAAGGCAACCCTGAAGGGATACGGGATCGGGCCAGGATACATCAGATGGGTCCAGATGCTATATAGCTCCCAGATGGCGAGAGTTAAAACTGGACCCACAATCTCAGAAAAAATGGCAGCTCAGCTGGGAGACCAGACAGGGATGCCCCTGGTCGCCCATGTTATATATTTTGGCACTAGAGCCGCTGGCAATTTGCCTGCGAAAACAATACGGGGAGATGGGGATATGTACGACAGGAGGCACACACCTGATCTCACTATATGCAGATGATATGCTCCTCTACTTGCGCTACCCGGAGGAGAACCTGCAATATGTGCTGGAGGTGATGGATCGGTATGCCACCCTCTCTGGCATATCGGTGAATCCTGGGAAGTCCAGTTTGTTACCCTTGGGAAGGTATAAGAGCACCCCATTGGAGAGACTGCCCATCCTGCAGATACCCTGGCAGCACGTGACATTCAGGTACCTGGGCGTAAACATTTACCATAGGATAGAGACATAGCACAAAAACAATACAGAGAAAGCGATTGAAGGAATTAAAAATAGCATGGTGTTCTGGTCCCGATTACCCCAGCCATGATGGGAAGGGAAGCTCTGCTCAAAATGGTGGTTCTGCCCAGACTCTTGCATTTTTTTGTGAATGTCCCGTACCTGATCCCCAG
Organism: Ambystoma mexicanum; assembly: GCF_040938575.1. Lineage (NCBI taxonomy): Eukaryota > Metazoa > Chordata > Amphibia > Caudata > Ambystomatidae > Ambystoma > Ambystoma mexicanum. Next base: position 747,909,800 of record NC_090928.1, read on the forward strand.
ACGCTTTTTTGTGAGACTTCATGGCATGTGCAGGGGCTTCATAATGGGCAACTCTAGGAATAGGGTGGCCCTGTGGAAACTACAGAACACATGTTATAAGGGGGGCATACACTTGCCGAATTTTGAGCTGTATTACTTAGCAGGACAGCTGTCGTATGTGGCTAGGTGGTTGTCCGCAGAGGACTCGGCAGAAGCTAGGCTTTTGCAAGGTGATACAGCTCCATACTTCCTGAGAGAGATAGTGTGGCTACATAAAACTAAAAAGGCGGGGATGGGGAGACTACTGGAGGTGGGCTGGGAAGTTTGGCACAGAGCATGGAGAACTGTGGGCGACCGAGACCCGCTTTCTCAGCAGGTCCTGCTGGCGGCGTTATGCGAGGATGACTCCCGACTGTTCAAGGGGGTCCGCAGATACTGGGAATCGGTGGGCCTAGCCACCCTCGGAGATAAATGGCAGGAAGGGGAGGCATTGGAATTTCAGAGGCTACATAGAGGCCAATACATCACTTATACCAGGCTCATGATACGGGTGAGGGAGAGGTGGCCTGAGACGGTGCTAGCGGAAGAACCTGATGCCACCCTGGAAATGATGTATGATGTCTCGGAGGGTGGACATGAAGTATCTAGGATATATGAGCTCCTGGGGGCGAAGGCAGGGAAGGAGCTGCTCCAACTCAGGCATGACTAGGAGGAGGCGGTGGGAGAACCCATGACGGAGGGACAGTGGGATAGAGCTCAAAGGTACCATAAGGTGTCCCAGAATGCGAGACTCCAGCAGATCCAGCTGTATGTCACCCACAGAGCCTATTTGACCCACGGAAGAATAGCCAGGTTTGGAAGCTCGGCTATACAGAAATGCCCCAGATGCGGGGAGGAGGAGGCAGGGCTGCTGCACATGTTCTGGGCCTGCCCTGAGGTGCAGAGATTCTGGGAAGAAATAAAGACGAAAATGGCCAGTGGGGGAGTGGTGCTTGACGTTAGGTCTGCTTGGGCATGTATGCTCGGGAGTTTTCCCAGGCCACGTCATTCCAAGCATATCAGTAAGATGAAGGACCTGGCCTATATCTTAGCCAAGCGTAGAATTGCAATGTGTTGGAAAGCGGCCCATAGGCCTAGAGTGGAGATATGGTGGACGGACCTCTTGAGATGGGCAGAAGCAGAAACTGTGGTATGGTTTGAAGCTGTCACTAGGGGGGGTGAGGAGAAAGTGGGCCCCCTGATGGCCTGGAGGCAATTGGTGACCAAAATGGCAAACCCCCACCAGGTCAATCACGAAACAGAAGACTCAGATGAGTCGACAAGCACTGAGATTCCTGATAATGATCATGCAGATGGCACGGATGAGACGGCTCGAGTTTGTGGGGAGGGAGGGGGGAGGTCAGAGAATAACATTGTATAATATGATTTTCTGATACTGATTATGAATGTCCTAAAACAAGGTTGCAATGTTTGGTGTGTTGTTTGTTAAAAATAATAAAAATTGTTTTAAAAAAAAAGTCTGGTAGGACACATGAAAGGCAGATGCTTACTTCAATTAAGTTGGCTAATGCACATAAGAAACAAGTACGCAATTCCCTTAGGTCAAGTAGGACATATAGGAAGCAATTCAGTTGAATCTAAGGGGACACACAAAATGAAGATAAACAGTTTGGTTCGGTTAGCTAGGGCACATATGAAATGGGTATACGATTCCTCTAGATGAGATGGAGGATGTCGTTTAGGTTACACAAAGCCACTATGATCAACTCAATGGGTGCAAATATTAGGAAAATAGCTATATGGGAACACTTAGCAATGCCGGTGTAGTCATAGGCATAGGGCTAGTTGCAGTGAGAATACTAACAATGTTTAAAATAGCAACAAAATAATATATGGCTATACAGATATGGTCACAGGTGAAACTAACGAGGCACCAGATTAGACAGCAGAGTATATATGGTTTGGTGCGAAGGCAGTATTAGTAATGCAATAAACAATAGGGGATAGTGGGGGCATTACAGCTAAGGTCACAGGCGCTGTTAACAATATATCATGGCTATGTAGTAATAGGCAGCGTGCAGCTCTTGTCAAGCGGCCATGGGTTCAGCAAGTAGCGACGTATTACAAGAAGACATACGGTTGCAGGAGACATGCAAGGGTGCAGATAGTACAACAGTCATTCAACTAACGGCTGATGGCTCACCGTTTAAACGATACGGACAGGCACTGCAAGATGAAGCTTACTCAGATGCATGCAAATCCAATGATTTTGTAGGTTATGGCTGGTTGGCCATTTGGCAGAACGTAGACTAAGTGGGGGTTTAACAGCGGTAAACTGTATCGGATGTCACCGCAAGGGAGGTGGTAGCAGTATTGCAGCATTTGGAAGAGGAGAATCGAGTAGATGTGCCATGGCAGACTAATAAATGTTGTCATACAAGTCTCCAGACAAAGGGTGTGAAGATTCAAGGCGTGCCGTAATGGGTTACATGAAGAGCAATAAGTAGATGCAGACCGTCAGATGGTCGGCCCATTGCTTGCTCTCGTTTGAACAGGATACAGGTGGTCAGCGTGACTGGCCCCTGGCTCTGAAGGTCCGGACAGGTCCAGACAGAATCTGGCCTCTACTGGGGCCTTATGGTGAGGGCCTGCTTCCTCCGGCCGGTGCGCCGGATTGGCTGAAGAAGCTTCAGGCGACCAATCAGGGTGTACTGGCGAGGTGTGATGCCGTTGCCTAGTAGCAATGGGGGCTCGAGGTGTCTGCCATTTTGCAATGGTGGGGGATGTATTGGTTGCGACCACAAATGCACATACAATGAGGGTAATGCGACGCGGCTATTGAAATTAAGCCGGTGCTCGTGCAGTGATGAATATAGAAATAAAAATGCAGGCTTGTTAGAGTCGGGCATCGTAGTTGCAGGAATTCTTACCCTGATGGAGGAGCTGCCTTCTGAGGTACGGGCTGGTTCCTCCTGGATCAGCAGTCAGTGGACGAGGAAAGGGCTCCTCGCCTCCCTGGATGTACGCACAAAGTGATCACAGGTCCAGACAGAATCTGGCCTTTAGCGTGGCCTTATGGTGGAGGGCCGGCTTCCGCCTGCACGGTGCGCCAGATTGGTAGAAGAAGCTGCAGGTGACCAATCGGGGCGTACTGGCGAGGTGTGAGGCCGTTGCCTAGTAGCAATGGGGGGCTCGAGGTGTCGGCCATTTTGCAATATTCAGGGATGTATCGGTTGCGCCCACAAATGCACATACAATGCGGGTAATGCGACGCAGCTATTGAAATGAAGCCGGTGCTTGTGCAGCGGATGAACATAGAAATAAAAATGCAGGCTTGTTCGAGTCGGGCTTTGTAGTTGCAGGAATTCTTACCCTGACGGAGGAGCTGTCTTCTGAGGCTCAGGCTGGTTCCTCCTGGATCAGCAGTCAGTCGATGAGGAAAGGGCTCCTGCCCTCCCTTGATGTACGCACAAAGTGATCACAGGTCCTTGATGGCAGATACAATCAGCACGACCTTCTAGTATTCCCATTTTTAAAACTATTGCACGGCCACAGAACACACATTGCTTCCTGGTAGCACATGTGTTTAAAATGGCTGTGTAGGTTTACTGCCCTCTGTTTATTGAGAAGTTCAAAAACAAGTAGGGCTGATTGCGTCTGCAGTATTTCGTCTCTATTAAAATGAGTACCATTGAGTTGATTTACAGTTCTGTTAATGGTGGTTGAAGCTGATGCCATGAGCTCTACAAGCCAGAGTTTACAGTAACCGAGACGCAACCATTAAATAATGTAGTAGGAGACAACTTCGCAGAGGTGAATAAGAGAACATATTTGGTGTGGTCTAAATCTCTGGAAAGTCACTAATTTGGAAATGCTGGTGACCTTTACATGTTATCGAGAAAGCTCGAAGATGATTTGGGTACATTGAAGCAAGTTGATCCTTGGGCTGCTAGGCTTTCTAGAGTCTCAAGAACAAATGGTAAAGGGAACTATGGAGATAGTTTTGTGCATAAAGGAAACCGGTTGTGTAACTTTTTATGTTTGCCGAAGTGAGTCATTTCACAAATATACACACAGGCAGAAGTATAAAGCTGTTAATGTTTTTCATCACATAGTAACCAGTAAGAACGCACTCGACTGCCTTGTAAGGAAACCAGTAATTGTTGGGTAGCGCTTGATGTATTGAGTACTATGTTGATGCTGGAAATTGGATGTCAACTTTGAAACACAATGTGTTGGCAACAGCAAACAATTGCATGTGCATCACAGTTGGTTTTAGTTCTATTCTTTATCTCCTCAGAAATATGTTTGTCCTCCTCACAAAGCATGTCATTTTGCAACATTAATGATGGGCATTGTGTCGCCAAAACAATGGTTGTTGAGAGAGGAACCCAGAAACGGTTAACTTCTAGTCAATTTTTCAGACCTTGCAATTGGTACGAGTTTGTCCTGTTAATGATTACTTGGCCTTACACTTCTGAAATGAAAAGTATTACATTTTTAGCTTTGTGTTGTCCAAAATGATGGCATGGTTAAGTTTGATATTTCAAGTCTGGTGTCTTAGCCGTTATCGTTGGTAGTGTTTTTGTTTCGGCTGGTTATGTACATTGTAAAATTGTGGTCTGTGGTTATTTTGTGAATATTTTTTTCGGAAGAAATACATGAAATTATTCAATTTTAGACGGGCTCCGGGGTGGCCACTTTCAGGCAAAGAGCTAGCAAATTGACATGGCCTTTGTGGATTAAGGGTAAACCATTACAGAGAGGATAGCGTTTTCATCTGGGTCTCAATTGTGATATTCATGTGGCCTTAAAGCGGTTTTACTGTATTTTGCCTGGGGTGAAGCAGTTTGTTCTGAAAAATAAAGAAAATTTGCAGTAGGAAATGCATTTTCTCATCAAACGAATCCGCGAGCCATTATGCCTCCCTCCTGCTCACTCAGAAGGGACCTGAAGTGAGGACTTTAATCCGAAATTGAGCTTTTCTAATGTGCGTCTTTGAATGGGTTTAATTTGCTTACCAGAGCATTAAAGTAAATTTAGAACGCCAGATGTTTTTCGGCGCCAACAGCAATGCTGTTGAGCCTTCTGTTATGATGCCCACTTTTCATTCTTTTCATCCGTAGGAGATAGTGCACCAGCTGGGTTAGACTATGTAAGAGCTGCTTTGTGCTTGGACATTTGTGTAGAAGTTAGAAAGGGCATGGGATATGAAGGCGTGTGTAAAGTTTAGTTTGAACACTAATCCATTAAGCAGACCTCGTAAAAAGACCTGCGTTCATCAGTGATTGGAAGTCTTTTTACTATATCTGTGCTTAATGTGATGGTGTGCATAGTTTAACTTGCACATGTTTTCTCCAGCTTTAATACGACACTACCTTTGTGGGAGCAAATTGTAACATGTTGGGGTAACTCTATTACAGGTGTTCTCTTACAGGGACAAATTCAGTCGTTTTGGGGCCAAGCCATTACAGGTGTGTCTTTACAAGGGCAAATGTAGGCGCTGTTGGGGCAAAACCATCAAAAATGTGTTTTCTATAGTGGCAATGGCATTTATTGTTGCAGTCTATACAGTGTGTCTATATACTTAACTTTCTAACACATGCGTACTGCATGTTTATCCTGTGTGGAGTTACCTGTTCATATCTGCTCTCTTTTTTTGTGTTCTAATAAATCCCGAGTCAGTCAAGGGCGAGTGTCATTTGAGAGGGACTGACTCACTGTTAGCTGCTTTGCTGGTTGTGCTGGGCGTGCCCATTTCCAAAAAAACGTCACTTAGCAGCTAGGAGACAGTGGAAAAGTGAATTGTGTAATTGGAAATGAAGTGGGTCTTCACAGGCAAGGGAAGGCCAAGTTTAACCTAGTGGAGCGAGTATTTGGAGGGGCCCGGGTCTTGTCTGAATCAAGACCAAAAGGTGAAAAGGGGGAGTACAAGTGGGGAGTGTTGCGAAAACCTTAGAAAATGGGGGCCATGTGTGCGTTATATCCAGAAATTGAAATATGTAACTTTATCGTATGAAAACCTGTTACAACCCCCCCTAGAATCCCCCGATGCACAAATGTCAAAAACTGGGTTGGAAGAGGTTCACATAATGCAATCTATAGGCACGGCTTTGGAGGATTATCAGTTGCCAGGAGACAAGGGTGGGAGTAGCCAGAACTCGCCTCACTCAAGCAGACTACTTCTCCCGCTACTCCTAAGGATCTGCAAATTGTGAAAGAAGGCGGGTCGCTGCCATGCCCGAACTCGCCACAAGAAGGGGCGGAAAAAGGCAGCCAAGTAGATGATCTGCCTCAAACGGACCCATTCATATTTGGATTGGCCCCGCACCACAAAGAGAAAAGATCAAATTCCTACGCAACTGATAAAGGTTGGAATCCATTGGGCATTACATCCTCCTTAGGTTATCATTCAGATATCTTTTGTTACAATATAAGCTCGAAGAACGCAAAAGCACTGTCGCCTCCTCTCACACCTACGTGTGGGCCCTCATTGAAGCTGTGAGGGCCGGTCCCAATACACTAGCAAACGGTGCAGGGAACTTCCCACACCAAAAGTTGCAATCGCATTGAAATGGGAGGTCTTTTAGTAGGACAGAAACAGCCGAAATTCAACAGGCCCCATTTTCTAGTAAACGACAGCGTGGGCCAGCTCCCTTGTCCGATGAAAATCTTTTAATGAACTTAGCAGCGGCACAGGTCGAAGAAAAATCCTTGGGGAAACCGGTAATTGATGCAAGAATGGTCTCAGCATTTGCTATTACAATGTCACCTTTTATGAAATTGAGACCCAGAATGAGCAACTACGGGCCCAGACAACAGTGATTGCCATGTTGCTTTCGAAGCTTATCTTAGTGGAAGGCTTTATCACAGCTCAACAGTAAAACCTGGATAAAAACACAGGTCAAATTATGCAAATCTTAAAGAGTATACTCGACCCAATTATCCTGCAAAAAGAAAAACGGAGAGCCGACAGGTTAAGTTGCAACTCAATGTCAGTAGGAGCCCAAATTGACCTGACACGAATTGAGGATCCTGCCCCACCCACCCATCATACCGGATATACCTCCCCTTACTGCTCATATAGAGGAACAGCATACAGTAGCCAGAACAAAAGATGCAACAACATCTCCGGTGAGAGTGGTTTCGGATATTAACAAAGCAAAGGGAGGAAGACTCCCCTCGCCTGTTAAGAAGCAGCTGGACACCTCAAGAAAAACAGAGTCTGACTCCACCAATTCGCAAATTAAAACATATGAAATGTTCAGGGTTCCCAAAAAAGGTACCAAGGTGATCCAAAGTGCAGAACTGGTGCTTAATAAAAAGGGGTCAAGTACCTACTCGAAGAAACAAACACCTTTTTTTGGAAAATAACAACTCAGAAGGCAAATCAATACAAAAATTGAATAAGACTGCAAGCCGGAAGTGCAAAGAAAGCAATTTTGGCTTACCAAGAAATATACAAAGACCAAGAAACCGAGATGATGTCGAAAGGCAAATTTCGAACCAGAGGGGCCTGTCAACTGCTACAGGGATTGATTTAGAAATACTCAGTGAAGAAGAATTGGAGAGTGATGCGTCCTACAACGACACAGAAAATGATTTGATGAACTTGGCCATTTACCCGGATGACATAGACTCAAGGTGGACTGAGGGAAACAAATACTATCATGAGGATGCAAGTGGACCACCCCCCAAGCCCTCTAATGTCCCTCTTGGCACTGGAAAGGTAGTAAACAGTGCACCGCACCCAAATGTGGAGACCGACCCAAACAGGTTTAGGGCACCTACGGACACTGTCCCATCTAGGAAAAAGAAAATAAAGGATCTAAATGGAGGTCGAGGGTACACCAAAATGTGGAAACATCTGATGAATCGTCAGATTCGGACGAGCAAAACTCTTTACAAAACTCTCCAATAAATTTAAAACAAGTCTTTATGACGATGGAACAAAGAAGAAATGCTACAGAACAGAGGCAAACAGTAGAGGGTGAGATGAAATGTATAGACAGGGCGCCAAGGGGCGCACCTGTACGGGCCCCGAGAAGAACAGTCTCATGGGCAGTAAACGGTACGGTAGCGGGAGCAGACTCAGGAAATAAACAAGTAAACCCATGCAAACATAATAATGTCCCACCAATTGAGGAGTTCAAATTATCCCTAGAAAGAACTTTAGGATTCACAGACAGCCTAGCGATGAACAGAACAAATCTAATGAGGCTGCTGCGATGTGTTCCAACTTTGGACCAAGTCAGTTCAAGGTATTTTGACTGAATTGAATTCCCTAGCGAAACAAGCTCTGACAGTGTGATTCTCCATCTAGAATCTCGGAACATTAAGAACCTCCTTATGAAAGAAGGGACAAAACTGAATGCACACAGGTTTATTTTAAAGGACATGGAAAATCAAGTAAAGAACACGAGTGAAACCCCTTGTTGGGTACAGGGGAAAGGTGAAAGGCGGTCCTCTCAAGATGCGCTTGACGTCCTCAATACCCAAGGATGCAGTTATAAAGAAGAATTAAAATTCGGCATTCATAAAGGCAGAAGAATGGTTATCCTGAAGAAAAGTGAAGAACAGGGGGTTGGCTGCTGTGAAGACTGGAGTTGGCTAGCGGGAACACTGGCAGGTAGATCATAACACCAGCATGATTCATTTAGACACTACCAGGGGCAGGTCCATCGTAAGTTGGAATACAAGGGGTTTTGTGCACTTATTTGGTAAAAGTAAGATAAATCTGACCAAGTACGATCTTATTTGCCTCCAGGAGACTTGGTTAAGGGAAACACCTGTCCATGATGGCTTTGAAGTCTACATAAACCCTGCACTAAAGGGGGTGAAAGGCCGTCCAATGATAGGTCTTTTAACGGCCATCAAACGCTTGAGCGATTTAACAGTAATTACTTCCACAAACACAAACCCCTGGATTCAGCTTAAACTACTAACCACGATCACACCTAAAAGGGAATCGGTGCAACAGATGTTGCTAATTTGCAATGTTTACTGGCGAAGAAGTCTGGGGTGCGAGCTAAGCACCAAAAACTCTACTTGGGGCAATTGACGATGCTAGGACAACTTGGCCAAACTTGGCTGTGCTACTCTGTGGAGACTTAAACATGGAATGCTTTGATAAAGAAGGATCCAAATATCGGTTGGAGCTACAGAGAATGTCAAAAGAGGACTCGACTTCGAAAAGGAGTTATTAGAGAGAGACATCTACATGGCAAATGTTTACTCGCAGGGTGATCAACCCGCGGCTGCAACTTGGAAATGGGGGGGGGGGGACAATTGAGCACAATTGACTATATCTTTGCTACAGATGATCTGTTATCGAAATTTACCTCCCTACAAGTAATACCTACGGAGTTGAGTGACCACAATCTCCTTGAACTTGAATGCCTAGATTGGGCTACCGCAGATCCATCAACGGGTTACCATCAACAAGGCCAGAATTACGAGGTGACTCCGGGAGGGAACCGTTTGCGCATTAACAGAAGAGATTTGACATCCATAACATCTTCCTTGATGGCTCTAAGCTCAGACTCGCCATGCTCCAGAGGAGGAATACTGACATACCCAGAGTTTTTACTGGCCTTTAGAGAAAAGACGCTGAGCTTTAAGATGCGTGCTTTAACACGAAGCACGTTTTTGGCGAGAAAATCGCAGAAAAAAAGAGTGGTAAACAGGTTGAGGAGTCTAGTGAAAAAACACAAAACACCCCAAAACCTAACCCTACTAAAGGTCAAAAACAACTAAAAGAACTGGTTATATCAGCATAAACACCAAGTTATCCAGCAAGATGGTGAAAGAATGCTGAAGCTCTCTATCAAGAAAAACACTGTGGTTGTGTGTGGAAGTTAATAAACAACCTAAATACCCCGGAGGATTCAAAAATAACAAATTCAGTGTCTTCACAGGTGTGGGAGGCACACTTTAAAACTCTATATGAGTCCAAAGGGGGTGATCAAATTGGTCCACACATTTCCTCAGCTTGCATTTACCTGCAATGCTAATAGCTCAACAAATAAGGTTTTACTGCGTTTGGAAACCCCACATTGTGTGCTGTAGGTCTTAGACCAATAGATTATCTATGGTTGAGGGACCTGCATCCATATGATATCCGATATTAAGCTGTGATAGGGATGAAACTGGAAAAGAATTACCTACACTGGAAAGAAAAGGACTGATGTAACTTCACTTAAAGCTAGACCGGGCCTGCCAGAACATAGATAAAAGATTGATCAAGTAATAGCTGAAACCCTCTGCAAACTCAAATCAACAAGGGCAGATTAGATTAGAGGTGATCTTTAAAGGTCTAGCTAATCATTGAAAGTAGCACAAATAGATTGAAGTGACAAGAAATGTTTTTTTTTTTTAAACTTTATTTTTGGTATTTTCAACTGATTATACAGTAAACGGAAAAAGAAAAGCATGAAGGAAACATGGAAGAAACAAGTGTCAGTCTGTCCGCATTCCCACCCCCCACCAGCCTCCCCTGGCAATGATCTTGTATAGGAGATAGTGGACCGTAGCAGATTCGTCTACATTCACAGGCTGGGTTGTGCACTAGCACAATGCCTTGGGGCCCAGTGGACGCCTCTCTTGAAGAGTCACTGTTCGCGGTGGACATCAAATAGATAATGTAGGGGCCCCAAACGTCGGGGGGGGTCGAGCATGTAGGGGTAGATGTTTGATTAAGTTCGATTCCGTGTCCTGACAATAGGAAATGTCTTTTAGCCATTGCTAGCGAGGGTCCTTACCCCCACAACATTGCGGCCCTTCTTGCCATCAAAAATAGCAACCCTCCTAGCTTGCATATTGGGGGCGGGAGGTGTTTGGTAAATCCACAAAGTGTGATCTTAGGATCGGGTTCCAGGGGCGTACTTATAATTGTGGCTGTCTTTCCCAGTACCGCCTCCCAGAATTTATGTATAGCTGGACAGGACCATGCTAGGTGGATGAAGTCCGCTAGTGGGGCGTCACAGCGATTGCATGTCTGGGGGGGTCAAGGGGTGGCATGAGTGTGTTCTCGCAGGGGTGTGGTATGCCTGATGTATGTAGTTGCTTATATCTTGTGTTTAGCAAAACTTTCTGGGTCTGTGCTAGAATATAGTCCCACTCCTAGTCTGGTATTCACATATGGAGGGATCTTTCCCATCTTATTTTGGGCGCTGACGGGATCCGGGATGTGTCGGTTAGCAGGGATTTGTATAACAATGATATTAGTCTTCCCTCCCCCTGTGATTGAACAATCCCATGTAGCAATTGTCATGTTGGGGGCTGTCGCGGAAATGAGGGTAGTATCGCTTGGAGTGAGCGTCTAAGACGGAAGTAGACGAATGTGTCGCGGGCGGTGGTAGCTCCGCAGGATTTAGCTTGTTGGGGTGTAAGGAAGTTCCCTTCGCTGAAGAGGTCGCCCATGGAGTTTAATTGTAACTTGTCGGCCCAGTTTAAGTAAACTTTCTCTGTGGTCAGGGGGGATCCCAGGAATTAATCTTATTGGAAGGAGAGGGGAAAATCTGGTCTGAATATTGCATTTCCGCGCTATTGTTTTCCATATTGGTGGAGAGTACCGTGTTTAGAGGCGCGTGTGTGTGTGTGTGTGTGTGTGTGTTTGGGCAAGGATAACTGCTCTAAGCAAGTTAGGGGATGCAAGCGCACGTTCTAGCTGGACATGGGGTCGGACAAAGTGTGTGGCGTACCAGTGGCCTAGGAATTGGGCCTGTGCTGCCCAATAATACCGTTCTAGATCGGGGAGTGCCATGCCTACCTTTGTCACTGGTTGGATTAGCGACTGGTAGGCAATTCTGGCTGGTTTGCCCGCCCATAGTAGTTCCAGGACTAGGCTCTGCAAGTGTTGGAGATGTTTTTTGGGGACCAATAGGGGGAGATTTACAAAGAGATAAAGGAGTTTGGGGAGTATCACCATTTTAACTAGTGAAACCCGTCCCCAGAGGGTGATTGGTAGTGTTTTCCATCTGTTAATTCTCCCTTGAAGGGATTCAGTTACTTTGCCGTAGTTGTCTTGGAAGAGATTTTGGTGGGTTCTGGCCATTTGGATGCCAAGGTATCTGACAAATGTGTGTTCCCATTTGAAGCCATAGTCATCTGGGAATTCTTGGGTTTGTGGGGTTAACGGGAATATAATTGAATTACTGTGGTTTATTTTTAATCCGGAAGGGGTGCCGAATTATCGGGTTCAGATTCTCAGCTGGGTTGCGGATGTAAATGGCAATGTCGTCTGCATACAGTGAAATAATTAATTTGTGAGGGCCAAAAGACAAGCCCCTATGTATGTGTCGGGCTCGAAGATCCGAGGCAAGGGGCTCCATTACTAGCGCAAATAGTAGGGCAGATAGGGGGCACCCCTGCCTGGTCCCCCGCTGAAGGTCGATCGCCATCGATCTTGTTTTACCCAGAATTATATGTGACCGGGGTTGGTTATATAGAAGGGCAGTCAGCCCGAGAAAGTATTTGCCGAGACCTATTCGCTGGAGGACCTCAAAGAGGAAAGGCCAATCGATGGAGTCAAAGGCCTTTTCGGCGTCTGAAAGGGCTGCTACATCTTGGTGTGTGGGGTCTAATGTCTCTATGACTTCGAACATGCGTCTGATATCAAATGTTGTGTTGCGGCCTGGGTCAAACCCTGCCTGGTCTGCGAGAACCAGCGCAGGCATCAGGGGGGATGAGTCTGGTAGCAAGGATCTTGGCCAGTATCTTATTGTCGAGGTTGATCAGTGAGATTGGTCTATAAGAACTACATTCTTCTGGGGGTTTGCCGGCTTTATGCAGTAGGATCACATTCGCTTCACGGAGAGTCGGTGGCAGGGAGCCAGACTCGACCGCCTCTTCGAAGACCTGCAACAATAGAGGGGCGAGGACGGGGGCATATGCTTTATAGAACTCGCCGATCAGACCATCTGTGCCCGGAGCTTCAGTGTTCGGAAGCTCTTTAATAGCCTGGAGGATTCCTTCCAGCGTGATGGGTAGGTTTAGTGGTTCTTTCAGCGTGGTGTTTACCCAGTATAGTTCTATTCCATCAAGGTAGCGCACAAGCTCCTCCTGGCTGGCGGTGAAGTTGGCACTGTACAGATTTTGATAGAAGGAGCGGAAGGTTTCCGCTATTTCTTTTTCGGTGTGTACCAGGGCACCCTGTGGATTTCGAATCTGTTCTATCGGCGTAGGTTTTCAGTCTGCTGCTATCAGCCTCGTGAGGAGGGCGCCCGGCTTCTGCCCCTCTCTGTATTGACGGATGCGGTGGCCATGTGATAGGAATTTTAATTCACGGTCTGCTGGGTCCTGAACTTATCCAGTTCCTTTTTCAGTGATGCTAAGGTGTGAGGTTCGGACGATGTGCTATGCATGTGTTCAAGTTCCTTTAGGCGAGATTTGCTTGAGGATAGCTCCCGTCTGATGAGTTTCAGAATACCTTGCTCTTTGGTTATGCAGATCCCTCTGACGTAACAATTTAAGGCTTCCCACATGGTTCCCGCTGATGACACAGACCCCTGGTTGAGTTCGAAGAAGGATACAATCTCAGTACGGAGTTCGTCTGCGAACACCTGGTCCTGTAGGGTTCCCGGTTTGAATCTCCAGTGGCGTCTCCCTTCTGAAGGATCCGGTGGAGTGCATTCGATTGTGACCGCTGAATGGTCTGATAGCGATCTAGGCAGGATTTGGCAATGGTTCCATTGGAATTGGCTGTGCGCGAAAACTAGTATGTAGTCCAGGCGGGAGCTTGTCTTGTGGACCCAGGAATGGAACGTGTAGTCCCAAGTCTCTCCGTTTTGCCGCCTCCAGATGTCTACCAGATCATATGCTTTGCATATTTCAAGAATTTGGAGGGCTGCTTTGGTCGTAGTCGTAGACGAGGAGTGGGACCTATCCTTCAGAGGGTCAAGTGTGGTATTCATATCGCCTCCCCAAATAATTGTTGAGGCTCCCGCTTCACCCAGATGCATCATTACCCAGTCGAAGTTGTTGGGCCCATCGATATTTGACCCGTAGGAGTTCATGATAAGGACCTCTGTGTTTTCCAGGTTCCCCCGTACCAGGAGCGTTCTTCCCTCCTTGTCGCTGTTGGCCGATAGCAGTTTAAGTTTCAAGGATCTATTTATCAGGATTGCCACCCCCCTGGAGTATGAAGAATACGAGGCAAAGTATCTGTGGCAGCCCCAATCCTGGGCCCAGCGATTCTCCTTTTCGGGCAAGGAGATGGGTTTCATGAATCAGCGCGATGTCCACTTTGTGCCTCCGGAGGTACTGTATCACCTTTCTCGTTTTGGTCGGATTATTGTCCCCTCTAATGTTCCTTGTAGCTAGCTTGAATGCCGTTGGTGTGTGATCTGTTTGACTTGTTTTGGACCAGAGACGTGCTCAGTTGTACTAGGCCACCTTATAGCTGCATGATGTATGGACTGTTGCTTTCCCCAGCTAAGGCTGTTTTTGTTGCATCTGTCGGGAGATCGCGGGTGCAGGCGGCAGGGTGCAGGCCCCTGGCGGGCACGCTTCCTTAACAATAAACAACTTCCCTCCCCATCGCAGGCAACCCCCAACTTGCCTGTCAGATTTCCCATTCCAAACACCCAAAACATGAACGAAGCTGTGCTTGGGGTGCTAGGGTTCTTCCAAGGTCTGGCGCACCTTAAAGTTAGACGTGATTAGAGACCAGGGGCCCTCTTGGGTGGCACATGGCGGCCCGTTGGTGGGCGTGAGTGGGTATCACGGCAGGTCTCTACTCGCTCGGTCTCTCCTCGGGGGTCTCGGGTTGTTGATTGAGTGTCTACATCCCAGCTTGTGAAGGAGTGCGTTTGCCTTTTCGGGTGTGCTAAAGAATTGGGATTTTCCGTCGTGCTGAATTCGCAATTTGGCTGGGTATAACATGGAATAGAGCTTCTGGTTGTCCTGCAGCCGACGTTTCACTCCGGTGAACGTTTTGCGTAGCGCCTTAACAGATTGGTAGAAATCAGGAAAGAACTGGACGTCGTCTCCGTTGTGTTGGAGGTTTCCCTTCTCCCTTGCGAGGCGTAGGATCGTATCGCGGTCTTTGAAATTAAGGAGTTTGGCTATTATCGGGAGTGGAGCCGCCCCGGGAATGGGTCGACTGGTTGGAACCCTGTGGGCTCTCTACCACAAACATACTGGACAGCGCGGGGCTTCCAAATAGCTCTTTACATACGGATTCCACAAAGTCCTCCATTTTCCGCATGGTTTGTTGTTCTCTCACCCTTAGGATCCTAACATGACAGGAAATATTTGCATGACATTTCTACAAATCAGATAAACTAGAGGACAAGTAGAAGAGAGATGGACCCGAGGCAATTCCTGATGCACCCGGGTGATTTCAGGGATATGAAATTGCTTTCTTATTAATTGTGGTGCCTTGTTATAGGACAGATCTTCATCTTTATTTGGCACAAGAAAGTAAACTAAATCGGTTACATTCATATTGATAGTAATTGAAGCATGTACTGTGTGGTTATAGCAAACACGATACAAAAGAAAATAGTTTTGGCTTTTGTGTGGGCATTGCATGCGAGCCAGAGGGAGGCAGAAAAGAAGAGTGTGAGAAGTTGAGGATAGGTGCATGGGTACCAATGGGAGAAGATGCAAGCATGAGAATGGCTGAAAGTGGTAGAAGATCTGAGTAGGAATTGGGGAGAAATAAAGTCTGGGTGTGGGCACGAGATGCTCCAATCAATCAATCTAGTCATTTTGTAAAGTGCTTGTATACCACACCACAATGTGATTTCTTGGCACTCATTAATGCCTACTTTGAGGATACTGGTTAAAGGGGTGATCAAGATGTGGGGGGGCAGAAAAGATGAGTACGGTCTTAAGAGAACAGCTGAATGCCGAGTAGGAAAGATTTTTGGAGGGGATGGAAGAGTTCCATAGTGAGGGACTCAGAATAAAACATGTGTGCCATCCTATGCTGGAGTGGTGGAAGCGACAAACAGTGAGGAAGGTAGTATTGCTAGAGCGAAGATCTCTTTAATGGTTGTAGCAAGGCAGCCTTGAGGCATATAAGTAAGTGTTGCCTGTGAAGGGCATTGATAAATTATACATCGGACCATAATCTGTATGCCAGTGTACTTTACCAAGATGGGGATAGATATTGCTACTTTGCTGGGGGTAGAAAATCAGTCTGGCTTCTCTCACATACAACATCATTTACACACCAAATCTCTAAGACAATTCAAAGGGCTTTGTTTTTTGTGTAGTATAGGGGCTGGCTAGTGAAGAGCATTCCCTCCAGAGCCCAGTCGTCCCTCAACCCCGGGATTGTCACTGCATATAACTAATCCCTTCTCTAAGTTTCCGAATGTGATTTGGCATAAGGTTTTGTGACTTCCAGACACTCTGGCCCTACTTGGTTCCATCCTTCCTTCCACGCTCTGATGTGCCTCTCCCTATGTCTCTGTTGCTCTCCCTTACCTCCTCCTAATCTCCTATCCCCTAATCCACCCACCATCTCTCCTCGCTCTCCCTGACAATCCCTCTTCTGTCCATCCAATGTCTCTCTTGATTTTCTATCTCCACCCTCTGATCTTACTCCCGGCTACCACTCTCCCCCACACCGCACTACTATTCCCGTTTCCCTACCTCCCCTCTTCTGTTTCTGCACTACTACTCTATCTCTGCAATACTACTACTCTCCTGTCTCCCCACTACTACTGCTCTCCTGTCTCCCACTACTAATACTACTTTCCTGTCTCCTCATTACTACTAACCTCCTGTGTCCGTACTGCTGCCCTTCCATTTCTGCATTACAACTACCACTCTGCACTACGATCTCCCCACTCTGCACTACTACTCTCCCTTCTTCGCACTGCTACTATTCCTCTCCCCTCTGCACTACTATTCCTCTGCCTTTGCCATATCACTACTCCCCCAAACAACTACTACTCCCCCAAACAATTACTACTTCACTCCCCCATACTGTTACTCCTCCACATTACTACTCACTCCACCTACACCCACAATCGCTCTCCAATACCTATTTTTTTCGTTCACGCTCTACAGTACTCTCACCTTGGACACCCCCTCAAACCAAAGTACCACTCTCTCCCACCAACCAGTACCTCACCTTGCACCCTCCTCCAGCAATTCCCCTTCACGCTTCTCTGCTTCGTACTTATTTATTTGATTTATTTGCATTTATATAGTGCTCACACAGCCCGGGGGCATTGAGGCGCTGTTCCAAGATAACGTCTTAGTTACAGTAAATAAAGATGGGCATCTGGGTTACATTATCCCACAAACCTACATGGCTTATTTCAGTTACTTTGGTAGGAGGCTGGGTTACATTGGCCCTTAACTGAGTTTGGCTCACATTGACTAGATCCATACATCCTTCTCCATACATAGTTCAATGTCAGTAGGCTACTTGTGGTAGGCATCAACATATCATGGTGGGTGTGTGGGGACTTTTAAGGCGTGTGTTTATGCGAACAGTCTGGTTTTGATTGCTTTGTGAAAGGTGAGATGAGAGGGTTCAACTCTGAGGGCTCGTGGCAGGGAGTTCCAGTGGCTGGCAGCAGTGAAAGGGAAGCTTGCGCCCCCCTCTGGCACGTTTGACTTTGGGAACAGGTAGTAAGTTGGTTGAAGGTGTTCTTGTAGGTCTTGATGTGTGAGGGTTGACGACTCTGTGGGAGAGGTAGAGGGGTGCTGTGATGTATGCATTTGTGTGATGGCTAGCATTTTGAATAGGATGCGCTGGCAGATAGGCAGCCAGTGCGCTTGTTGTCTGGGTGCTGAGATGTGTTCCCTTTTGCAATAACCAAAGCAGCGCGCATGGCGTTGTTTTGTATAGTTTGGAGCTTATTCAAGTATTACAGTAGTCCAGTTTAGAGGCTATTCAGGCTTAAATTGGTATCTAAGTAGACTCCTAGGGTTTTGACTGATTTGGAGTTGGGAATTATGGTGTTGTCTATGGTGAAGGCTAGGTACTGGTCACCAAGTTTAATGTAAGCGTCAGTGGGGGCTATCAGTAGTAGTTCAGTCTTATCCCCGTTAAGGCAGAGCCAGTTTTCAGCCATCCATGTGTGAATGGTTTTGTAAATGGAATTAAGGGTTTTGGAGTTGACCTCATAGATACCGGACACAAGGGGATGGGGACTAGAGTATCGTCGGCATAGTTGGTGTGCATGATGCCAAGTGAGTCAAGTATGTTGAATAGGGAGATGGTGAAAATGTTGTAAAGTGTGGGGGAAGGGCAGGAACCCTGCAGAACCTCAAATTTGATGGTGGCTCGGATTGCGGCTGCTTGGTCAGAGAAGACACACGCATAGCTCTTCCTTGAAGGCAGGAGGTGATCCAAGTGATTGCCTTAGGTGAGAAGAAGGCTGAGGTGTAGAGGTGTTGACAGAGTAGTTTGTGATCCACCAGGTCAATCTCCGCTGAGAAGTCCAGGAGGAGGAGTAGGGCAGGTTTGCCTGTTTCTCCGATATCGTCCGTTTCATTTTTGTGGTCCAGTAGGGCTTCCTGGGTTCCGTGGCCAGGACGGGATCTGGATTGTCGGGAGCCCAAGATATTGTTTTCCTCTAGGAATTGCTGGACTTGCAGGTAGGCTGCTTTGTCAAGGATTTTAAATAAGAAGGGTACAAGAGTACAGTGGTTATGGGCCTGTAGTTATTGGGATTAGATGGGTTGAGAGATTTTTATATTTTTTAGAAGTGGGCAATCCCATGCTGCTTTGAGAGTAGGGGGAACTACTGCTGCAAAGGAGGCATTGACAAACGTGATTAATGGAATGAGCATGTCTGAGCACTCCTTGATAAAGGAAGCTGGGCAGATATCCCGTTGCACGTGGATTGATTGATGTTCTTCATGATTGCGGTGACATCATTCCCATTAACCTCCCTAAATGAGAAGAATGTTGTGTTAGAGGTCTCTTCAATGTTGGTAGATGGCTCGGCAGTAGTGGAGGGGAGTGGGTCAAGTTGATTAGCTCAGATTTTGTTCTTGAGCGTGTCAAGCTTGTGGATCATAGCTGTTTGGATGTCATCTCACCCCGCTTCATTTTTCTGGATGGTTTGGGGGAGTGGGGAGGGCAGGAGTTTCTAGATCCCTGAAGATAGTGATTATCTCCCTACAGTTGGATTTAGCATTGGTGATTATTGTATTGAATGAGTTGGCCTTGGCGCAAATGATGGCTTTTTTGTATTAATTGGATAGTTGGTTGAACTCAAGCTTCCCTGAGGCATTTTGGTTGGTTTGCGACTTTGATAGGGCTGCACATTTTTTTTGTGCGCTGGTCCAAGAGTTCCGGAGTGAACCAAGTGTTGGAGTTCTTGGCGCGCTTGGCTTTGCAGATAGTTAGGGGGTGATGGTTTCAATTGCATTAGAGAGTATTGAGTTGAGGGAGGTGGTGAGTACATTGGGGTCTTTGGAGAAGACGGCTGATAGGTTAACCCCCTACCTCAGGGTTCCAGCACTATCATTTGTGAGGAGGCGTGCACTTCTGGTGGAGAAGGAGGGAGAGGCGTGATGATAGGTTTTGGGAGCTTCGGTTGGGAGAGCGTTAAGAGGATGAGATGAGCTATTCGGCTCTCCATTTGCTAGGGGTGTCACCTGTGGATGGCGCTGACCGTTCCTTTTGGACTCCTGGAAATTAAGGGTCGTCAGGCTCCTGGAGGAGAGAGAGATATGCATTGTGAACTCCCACACCCCAACCACACCTCTACACCTTTCTTTGCCACGCTTTATTCGAGGTTGTCACCTTGCAGGAGTGCCCTATGGACATGGTGGTGCGGGGGAGTTAGCTGCGCTTAGGACTAGACTGTAGACCGGTCTGGTCCAAAGTCTAATAATAACTTTTTAAAAGGCTTTCCCTGCCCCCTTCACACCCCCGTGAATGCTTTAAAGGAATTGCTGAGGCATCTAGAGTTCATAGATGTATGGAGGGAAATGCATGAGGGGGAACTCTTATTCGCACTTCTCGGTCGCCCTTTGGATGAACACCTGCATAGACTATATTTTCACGTGCCAGGAAACATTAGGGGAATTTACCAATGCCGTTTAGAAGTCTAGGGTCCTTTCTGATCATGCCACACCGATGGTTACTTGGCTGAGGCCGCCAAGCAGGCCCCCAATTCCCACTTGGAGACTAAGGGTGGAGGCTCTGCTAGATGTTACCTTTCGAGAATATCTAGGCGAAGTGATAGATCATTTTTTTCATACAAACACTGGCAGTGTTGATGAGACTGGTACTCTGCGGGAAGCTTTCAAGACGGTGGTGTGTGGAAGCAATATGTAAGATGGGAGGGCTTCGAAAGGTGTTGCTGGCCTCCCTTACAAGTACTAAGGTAGAAATGGAATTGGCAGAAAGTAGGGCGATGGAAGCAGGTGAGGAGGCTATGGATCTGGACTGAATTGCACCTTGGGACCGGTTGGGCAAATTTGATTTTGCAGAATATACGCTGAAGTTACATTAGAAGTGCAATAAACCCGGGAGAATGTTGCTATGGTTGTGGCGCAGAGAGGATAAGAGGGAGATGATTAGCGCTATACAGGATGAACATGGGGGTCACTAGACATGGGCAAGAGGAGATTCATGTTTTTTTCCAAATATTACAAGACCTTGTCCTCGTCTGGAATGGGGGTGGGCACTATGGATATTGGTGGAGCCTTGTCTTCCATGGGGTTGCCACGTCATGAAGCGGATCAGCGGGAAATGTTGGATGCCCCGTCCTCTGCTGAAGAACTGCTGGCTACTATACATGCACTACTGTCTGGGAAGACTCCAGAGGAGGATGACCTAGCAGGGGAATTAAACGCTAGCTCCCAAGCTCCTGGACGCACTTGAGGAGGCGTATGAGATAGGAATATTGCCTCACAGCCTATGGGAATCAATTATCGTCCCGGTGCTTAAATCAAATAAATCACAACTGGATTGTAGCTCCTATGGAACTCTCAATGGTCAACCAAGATTGCAAGATCCTCACATCCCTATTGGCTGCCAGGCTGTAGAGAGTGATTAGCACTCTGCTCCACACAGATCAGATGGGGTACGTGCCTGGAAGGAACACCACGGGGTAGCTGAGGGAGACTTCACCATATTATAGACAGTATCCAGACTTTGGACTGAGATTGTGCAGTCGCCTCTTTAGATGCTGTTAAAGCATTCAACTTGGTCTGGTGGGATTGGTTATATGAGACCCTGCAATGTTTTGGTATCAGGGAGGGTTTTTTGCTATTAGTGCGTCTATTGTACACCGAAACTTTGGCTAGGGTGCTCACAAGCAGGCATATTTCTAATGGATGGGTGTTGAGAAAAGGCACATGGCAGTGCTGCTCGTTATACCCGATGTTGTTTATCCTCACTTTGGAGCCATTTGCAGTGTTCCTTGGGTCCGACTATTTAGAGGTGGACATCTTTATTGATGGGGTCAGACACCTAATTTCATTGTACGCTGATGATATACTCCTTCACGTTGCCTACCCGGATGGTAACTTGCAGTATCTCCTTGAGGTGATCGACCGATTCACTGAGCTGTCAGGCATGTATGTTAGTGTTTCAAAATTCTGTCCGTTGGGTGGGCTGCTGGGCCTCCAAAGCAGCCAATTGCCCAACTTGGGGTTGACTTGGGACACGGACACCTTTCAAAACCTAGGGGTAAATGTGTGGCACAGCTTCCTCACACGAGCATAACACACAGCAGGCACTGGATGGCACAGTGAAGGTTCCCATTGTCTGTTAGGTAGAGCGGCACTCTTAAAAATGGTAGTGCTCACTTGTTTATTATATCATTTTATCAACATACCCTTTGATATCCCCAAAAGATTCTTTTGTAAGCTAGATTCCATTGCTATGGTCTTCATTTGGGTGGGGGGAGAAGCAGGATTGCATTGAGAACTTTGCAGGGGTACTATAAAGACAGTGGGATCAGACTGCCCCACTTTGAGGTGTATTATCTGGCAGGCCATCTGCAGTTTATCACAGGCTGTGTAGCAGATGAGCCTCCTCTAGACAATGGTCTCTTACAACCTTCACGCAAACAATACTTCTTGAAGGAGGTACTGTGGGTGTACGAGAGCACACTTGCATATTTACCACTCCTCTTGGTGCTGGGGAGGACCTTGTGGCGCAGATTATGGAGGATTATGGGAATTGTAGACCCATACTCTCCTAACATACCACTGGTAGAGTTGGTGAGTGTCAAACTCAATTTAGCACACACGGTTAAAAGATACTGGGAAGTCAATGGGATGGCTACGGTGGGAGATCTGTTGCAGGAAGGGAAGGTGATGGATTTTAATACTTTAACCCAGACCACACATATACATAAGGGCCAGTTTCTATTACAATTGGGTCTGAAGGAGATGGGTAATCGAGGGCCAGAGTTTTGAGAAGGTATGGAGTCTGATCCAGTATTTGAGGCCATGTACAATATGTGAGAGTTGGGCCAGGTCGTCTCCAGAGTGTACAAATTAGTCCTGAGCAGACTCGCAATGGGAGGCGGACCTGGGTAAGACCTTCACGGACACGGAATGGGCTCGAACCTTGCTTTATATGAAGGTCTCCAGAAACACCTTATTTAAACTATCGCAATTGTATGGTACACATAGGGCATACATGACCCTGAACAAAATATCTCAGTTCCTTGAAGTGGGGCAGCGAGCTTGCCCCAGATAAGGCTGACATGTTGCACATGTTTTGGTGCTGCCCAGTGGTTCGAAGGTTCTGGGAGGAAATCGTAGACAAAGTGGCTCGTGGTGGTATTGAGAGGCATTCGTGGCCCCCTGAGGCCTGCCTCCTGGGGATGTTCCCGCAGGTAGGGAAATGCATGACACATATCTCCAGAATTAAAGATTTGATTTGTGTGCTTCCCAAAAGTAGGATTGCCATGCCTTGGTAGTCGAAGGAGGGACCCACTGCTGATTAACAATGATGGGCAATTGCTGAGACCTCAGTTTGGTAAAGAGCTGTATATAAGGGCATGAAAGAAGTTGGTGATGATGTGGCTGCCTGGAACGCCCTGACACAGGCGGTGGTTGCCCCCTCAGATGTAATGCCCCCTTTGAGGATGAATCTGGGACTGTAAGTGCTCATGAAACTCTACAGCACATCCACATGCCCCTGCGGTATAGTGGGTGGCCCCAGTACGGATTAGTTTGGAACATGGATGGGGACTCTACGAGCTGGTGTTATTGTAAGTTTCCTTTAGTTGTTGTGTTTTGGTTTGTTTATGGTCAATCTTTGCTTTTCAATTTGTATTGTATCAGTCCATAAGCCCTTCGTTAAATTCCTGTACGGATTGCTATGATGGTAGGAACGGTGATGATTGCAAAGTTACCTGTGATATTTGTTGTACGCTAATAATAAATAATAAACCGGATTAAAATAAAAACTAAAAAAAGGTAGAGAATGTGGTTTGCAGTAGCCAGAGAGGCTGGTCTAATTGTGGCTTTAAGGGTGACCTGCCGCTTTAATCAGGAACCACAGAGCAATCCATTAACCAGAGACTCTTTGATCAACAACAGACAGGAAGATGGGTGGGTCTTAGAATAACACATTTTCACCCCTTTACTTTCCTGTTGCAAAGCACCCTGGTTATGACCTCATGCATACAGGATATTGTTAGTAGGGACTCCAGGATTGGTTCATTACGGTAGGCTTAGCCTACACCAATCACTGTGGACCACTTGGCTTTAAAAGAGGGCTGAGCTCCTCCATCGGCAGATCTGAAGACTTCACTTGAAGTAACAAAGAAGAGCTCAACCTTGGACCCTGGCTGAAGGTATAGTCTGCCTTACATCTTCCGCCAGTGAAGGAAGGCGAGGATTTCCAAAGAGGGAAGCGAGATCCCTCCCTTAAACATCTCCCATGGAACAGAGGGGGATAAAGAACTCTGTGGACCCTCCAGTCGCTCCAGAACCGGTACCCAACTAGCTCACAGTGTGCCATGCTATGCTCTGCAGCAAGATTCCTGGATAGGAAGTTCCAGAAGGTCTCTGAACCTACAACCAAGGACAGCCGCTGACTGCAACATATTCTTCAGCTTTGGCCCGTCCGCCTTTCCCCGCCTTTCCCCTCTCCCTGATAGTACTTTCTTGCTTTCCCCTGCAGGTGTCAAATGCCCACAAAGAGTTAGTTGTCCTCTTTCAGGTTAGGGGGCCGACAGGCAGAGACTGCTAAGGGAGGCGAGCACCCCAATTAATACAACAGTATGTCACCCCGAGCCACTTAATAAGGCAACAAGGTCCTGTCTCTGAGCAGATGGAGAGCAACATCTTCAGAGCCCCTGCCTCATTCACACCGCCATTCTTCGTGGAGATGGCACCCCAAGCAACTTCTGCAGGCGGACAGCTGGATGATGCCATTGCAGCCTTACCAATGCCTCCTGTCGCTGTGTTTCGCTCCGACCCGCAAAGAAAGGTCTGGTCAGCTGAACGGTAAGGATTGGGCTGATAGACTAGAGCCTCACAACACACCACCCCAGCACTAGGGGAAAAGTGGGGACCGGGGTTTTTTAATTAATTTTTTGTCCCCTTTAGAATTAAGTCTGCCAACTAGACCTCTGCCTCCTTCCCCTGACAAGGCCAGAGGTCTGGCCTTGTTACATGGCAACAGAGTCGAATTGATGTTAATTGCTAAGGATACTCTATGTAGACCTTGTTCTTTTGCCCTTATGAGACCCAATTACCTTCCATAAAGGAGCCTTTGAGATTTATCCCTGGCTCTCAACATGAAGATGTAGCAATAAGCGGGACAGGCTGCAAACAACCAGGGAAGGAGTATGCCTTGCACATACCGATTGGTTCCTCTGTGTGGTACCCATTAAACATAGCCCTCGCCCTGTTCAGTCTCCAATTTTTACCAAAATGATGCATCCAATTTTGAAGACCTGGTTTATTGAGCTCTTAATAGAAGTGAGTAAACTTCTAATCTCACCTTGATTTCTCCAGTTTATTGAACAGCTGCCCGGAGGAAAATAGTTCAAAGAATGTCTTAAACTGATTTTTTAAAAGATACAATTCGGTTACTCTCTGAAAGTTTTAAGAATTTAGTTTTTTTTTCTTTGTCTACCACCGGTTTTTATATTTTAGATTGCCATTGTTTATTGGCTCTGGTGCAGAGTTAGGGTTTTGCAGAGTTACTGTTTATCATGCATATGTATAGTATTTATTTATGCATATAAAATATTCGGCTCCCTTACTTTGCCATTGGAGGGTAAGAGACTTTGTAAAATGCTAAACACATCTTTGTAAGCAAGGTTTAAAATCTATAACTCTCCTTATCTACTCAAAAACATTTCACCACCTTTTATACATATTAGAACCCTAAACCGTGTCAGTAAGTTATGTCCCTGGCACATCAGCATGTCTAGTGCCAACGTCTGTAGCCTAAATAAATCCGTCTTCTCAGACTAGCATAGCATGGACTTAATTACATTGTTCACGGAAGTGCTAATGGTAGCGCCAAAACATAGTTGAGGCTAAATCTCCTGTAGGAGATTTAAATACAAGGTGGAGCGAATTTGGGAATACAGTGTGTTCATGTTATCTCATTATTCAATACTGTCAAAGTGTGTGTCTGGGTTACAGTCTCATCCAACCATTTTCCTTTAGGCAAGGCACTAGCCCTATATTAAGCATTGAACCCCACCTGGGATACTTCCCATTTGTACCTTGCACTTCTTGCTGTAGAATGTACTTGAGCACTCACTATATTGATCTATCTTGGTCAGGCAAGGCAGCAATTGATTAAAACAGTTATGAACATTGAACATTAAAGACTATCCGCTCTGGTTTCTGTATGAAATGAAGTTGCTTGTTATGGCTGATATGCTTCTTTTGCCTTTTTCTGTCATTTTTGACACAGTGCATCTCCTACCCTTACCCGATGGCTTGAATCAATGTCTGGTGTCTTGGGCAATCTCTGGGAGTGCTTCAGCCAGTGCTTAATTTGCAAGAAAATCGGTGCCAAAGCCCAAATATTTTCTTCCTGTCAACTGTTGACACCAATACAAATGACACACGGATAATACTCACTTTCTATTCCACCTCATATTGTCCTTCCTGTTATATACAGTTCGCAATATCACACAAAACAAAGGACAGGTAAAGGGACACCCACTGTTGCTCCATACGGTGTCTGCATATTTGGGGTTAAATCTCCAACTCCCACTGGTTCATTGAGGGTGAAATCAACATAACATATTAGATGTGTCTTTAAAAAACATTATCATTAACATTTTACTCTAATCCTATCGGTGTCAAATGGAGTATATTAACCCTCTAAACAGAGGAAAAAAAGAGCAAAAATGCTTACCTCCTAAGGGAAATTGATAGCTAAATGTAGGCAAAATCATTACTGAACTAATAAGTTGCCTTTGAAACACTGCAGCAAGATTGTCTTGCATAGGTTGGAACTCCTGACTGGCTCTCCTGTTTGCTATGGGTCTTTTCATTCACTGACTTTTCCCCTTTGTTGGGGCTGTTGGCCGGCGACTGTCTTGTCAACCCACCGTGCTGTTTATTACACTACGGAATGTGCAGCAATGTCATGCAGGCTGGGTGTGGACATGGCCGGCATCAGTGCCCGGAATTGTCGCCTTGCATTTCATTGTTTTTCATGAAAATTGATAAATTGACCAGCCCAGACAACCTTGGTCATGGGGTTTGTGAATAACTAGGAACCAGCGAAGGATGCAGAGACCCTGGTCAGTGCACACTGTTGTTGATTGTCATGTTACTGTGACTGACTGACAGTTAAAATAATAAAGTTGCCAAAACACCAGAATATAATCAAGCTGCGCTTAAAAATAAGTGCTGGGGCTCAGAAATAAGTGCCGGGGCTGAGCTCTAGCAAACCCTTCCACCCAAAAAAAAAATAAGCACTGGCTTCAACTGTTGTTTTTCAACCGAGTGTAAGGCAGAACATATTTCCTCATTACTCAATGCATCATTTAGGGTATGACACAGATCTCATTTGTTTCTTTTCTATTTATAATTTATACTTGGGTACCACATCCTCGTTTTTGTTGTGCATAAGCAAGCTTATGTCTGTATCTCAGTGCTATAGGACCAATTTGTCACTGGATCAGGGGGATGCCAACTTGGTCATGTTGTACAAGTAATAATTCCTAGATGGTTGTAATGCTTGACCCCTGTTGAAAACTCAACTGGTTGGAAATCTGTGTCTGTGCTGGATTTATGTGAATTCTAGGTTGTGATTAATGTCTAGAAGCAATTAGCTGTTTACATTCTAGAAATTCATAAACACAATGATTATGTTGTTTTAGAATTTGACAAAGGTGATCTAGTGGTTTAAAGAGGATTCCATAGTCCGGCAAAGAGATTTTAGCAAGTTTCGGGATTGTGCCCTGTAATTGTTAAGTGAAGAGTTTACGCGGCCATTTAGGTTCTGCATATGACTTGAATTCTCCTTTGCCATTTAGTGGGGTCCTTGGAAATGCATATTCGGAGTAAAGAGACAGACGACTCCTTGTGGTTTGACTCAAAAAGTGTTTTCTTGTATTTCCAAAACCCTATACTAGTCCCTATAACTTGGACCTATGCTAAGAAAATGGAAAGGAAAAGGGGTTCACGTAAAGATTTTCTTAGGCCAAAGATTGTCCGCTGTCTAGAAGAAAACCTTCCCTAGCCTGATCCTGAGCCTACCACCTCTAAAGGGAAAAAAAGAACCTAATCAAAACACAAAAGGCACTTCCGTCCTTTTTGCCCAATTAGTGACTCTCTGGCTGGTTTCTGGTCCGCCTTCAAGGTTCACAGGAGTAGAGAAGACTTCTTGCCCTGAGCCTGATTTAAGGTATGTCACCAAACAGTCTCTGGGATTCCTGCCCCTATCCTTGCTTCAAATCAATAGTTCGTCAAGTTCTTTGGGCCTTCTGCCCGGTTATCAAAGAAATGGTTAATGTGTCTTGGCCTCCTGGCCTGCTGTTCAATATCACTGTTCTTTCTGGAAAAAGTCCTTACAAATGTTCTTGAATAGCCCAGCCTTGTCTGGATCCCTTTTGGCCCTCACCGCCCCCTGGGTTCTCTGATTTGTAAAACCTTCTCTGCAGTTGGTCTCTGGGTTGCCCCTTCTGGAGACAGATCATATCTTTAGTTCTCGGTTTCACACAATTGGGGCAACATTAATAGATCAGAAATCACACCAGCTCCTACTTCATGACCATTCCTACATTTGTCTGATGCAACTCCCATGTAGCCATTAAAAACTTTGGCTGTCTGGGACATGGGTGGATAACACATTTCCCTGTCTCTGACCGGGAAAAGGTGTCACCTCAGTGGGCTCCCGCTTTCCATGTCCAGTAGGGGATGTTGGGCATAGAGGCATCACCTCCCAGATGTTGGGCATAGCGGCATCACCTCCCTAGTCCAAAAAGTGGTGGCTGCACCTTAGGGAGAGGGGACGAATTTCCTGGTTTCGTCATTATATGTATTCTGAATAGAGGAATGACTGAAGTAGATTGAAAGGAATGTTATTTCAATTCTTCACTAGAATCTTTTTAAGCATAGGAATAATTTGCCCTAAGGATGCAGCCTCTGCGGAGGTATGGTCCAGGAGAGTGCTCTAGATTGCTGTATCCAAGACAACTCGAGGCTTGAGATCATACATTTTGGCCACTTCAACAGGATTGCATGCTAGATGGATAGCAAATCATTGATGCACCACATATAGAGGGAGACCTTTATTGGTAGGTTTCTAGATCCCCCACTAAGGAATGGATACATTTGATCTTCCCGAAATACCATTGCATTTCCTCTCACTTGAGCTGCAAGTATATCATTTGGCAGATGTTTCAATCATTTAAATCAGTAAAGCAAGTTAAAGGTTCGCAAAGTGTGCTAATTTCCAGTGTTTTGAAAGAATGTTTTTAATATAAAAATATGAAAAGAATGATCTATTTTGTTCCTTAGAAGGGATACTTCATATATCTTGATAACTCTAAAAAATGCATTACCTGTTTTCAAAGAAGGACTTATGATGACCAACTTGGGCCTGGTAACTACTCTAAAACGTATTTTCAAAAAGAGATTTTACAACAATGAAAACACAAGCCTACTTGTGTTTTAGACCATTCATGCTAAAGATATTTGCACAAGATACATGCTTCTTAATGACCTTGTCAGGTAGCTGAAACAGAAAAGTGAAAAGAAAAAAGGGAAAAAAAATTGATACAATAGATGATACCATATTTTCAAAAACATATTTTCTCTTAACCTTGCTGAACTGTGGACGATCTCCACTGAGCGCCTCAGACCATCCGGTCTCTTCAGAACCAGAAGGGGAACAGAGACCCTCTGGGAAGCCTCTGGAAGGGAAACCCTTTTGCAGAAGAAAACCCTTCTACACAGTGATATGGTGGATGACAGTCGAGATTGACAATTGAAGATATGACTGATACTGGACTTGAAGTATCAATTAACTATTTCTATAACAGGCTACAACATATAACACTAGAATAGCTAATGCCAAATCTGACATCGGAGAACTATTCCCTATCCTTAAGGAATTAAAGCACCCATCTCCTTACCGTCTACCCTGATTAAAAGACAAGGTGTGGTGTACAAACATTCAGAACGCCATGATTTTAAAAATTGACTTGCTTCACAACAAAATTCTTAGCAAATGGTGGACCCTGAAACCAGCCCAAATTACCTCTACCGACACCACCGTATTGTCACCAAACAGCCTCCGCATCCCCCTGAGAAACCCTTCACATCTTGAAGAGCCTCAAGCCCTCAAGATGCAAAGGAGATTTCTGCCCACCCCCGCCATCAAAGACTGTGCAGAAACTCTAGCACCCTTCATGACAGTGTTCATTAATGCCTCCTTCGAGGCAGGCACAGTGCCTTCTAGTCTCAAGTAAGCCCGGGTTCTACCCCTACTCAGAAAACCCACTTTTGACCCTCCCCTCCCCAAACATCTAACAGCTGAGCACTACAGTCCCCTTTCTGCTAAAAAGTTTTGATAGTGCAGCGTATCTCCAAATTCAACATCACTTGGAATTGAACCATATCCTAGGTATCCGATGGTCTGGATTTCGCCCAGGTTATGGCACAGGCTCCCAGACCTCAAAAACACGATTGAGATCAGGGATGAAGGGAAGCCAGCCCTACTCCTCCTTCTGGACGTATTTGCTGCCTTTGACCTGTTCGACCACAAAATCCTCTTCGTCCATCTGACCACCGCTGCAGCCTTTTCTCCGGAAGCCACTTCTTGGTTTGATTCCTTCTTAGATGTTGGAGTAAGGAGAGCCTTTGCCGATAACGCAAGTGCTCGTGCCCCCCCCACTCCCCCCTCTGCCAATCAAATGTGGAGTACTGCAAGGATCCTGCATATCACCTATAATATATTTACAAAGCCCCTCTTTGACCTCCTGGACTTCCTCAGCACAGCCTATATCAACTATGCCGACGAGATGGAAATCTTTGTCCTTTTCCGATAACTACCCCATGGATGCTGACACCCTAAGCATAGCCTATACAACATCCAAACTTGGATGGCAATGCACAGACTATGCTTAAATGACGAGAAGACCGAGCTCCTAATAGTGGGTCCCTCAACGGTCCTAAAAAAACCTGGCCTTCGGTCCACAGCCTTCAACATTTATGGCCCTCTGATGAGTTTCCCCGGCAGTGAAAACCTTGGGGGTTCTACCTTGATGCTACCTTATCCTTGACGCGTCAACTAAATGCTATATCCTCTTCAGCGGCTTACACTACCAAATTGATAAATGCCGCCAGACCTTTCCTCTCCACTGGAAACTGCCTTACTATCACCCGGGCGGTAGTTGGATCCAGGCCAGACTACTGCAATGTTCTGTTCACGGGCACCTCGCAACACAATGTTCAGAAACTACAGACAATCAAAAATAATTAACTGCGAGCTGCACTTAACATCTCCAAATCTGAACACATCTCAGCAACCCACAGAGCTGTGCACTGGCTCTCCATCCAAGAATCATGTTTAAGACCCTCTCTACTAGACACAAATGCATCTCCAAATCTGCACCTCCGTAACTGGCTCAGAAAATTGCCAAAACCACCTCCTCTAGGCCTGCGAGAACTCTGTACTCTTATTGGTTAGGCCTTCCCAGAGTCAAACAATCCAAAGCCAGAAGCGCCAGCTTTCCCTCCATTTCAGTAAAACAGTGGAACTCCTTTCCACATTCGCTAAGAGTGGAAAAATCATACTGGGCCTTCCGCAAATCACTCAAAACCTGGCTGTTCACTTAAAGGTGTATGCCCCCCCCCCCCGATCTGCCCTCAGCACTGTCTGCTTAACAGCAGTCCTATAATGTTAATTGGATCTGTAATCTGCTTGTGTTTCCCCTCCAATGCCCTTGGTTCACATCCACATGTATGTAACTGGTACCTGTAACAGCGCCTCAAAGCCTCTGGGTCTTTGTGTGCTTTTTAAATGAAAAAATAAATAGCAGAAGGCTAGGCAAGGAATAATGCTGGAGGCAAGAAACAGAAGGAGCACCGGAGTGCTGCAAGGCAGAGTAAAGGAAGGCAGAAGCAATAATGGAGGTTGAGCTCTGAAGGGCAGAGCAGAGTCTGGAAGAAGCTCTGAAGCACAGTAAGGACAAGCAGAGGATGGATGAGCTTCATGAGCGCTGAGAGGTGGAGCAAGGCTGCTGGCAGTTCTGTGCCTCTGGAGTGCTGAAGGGTAGAGCAGGGTTGCAGGAAGCTTTGAGAACATAGGGCAGAGCAGAGGATGCAAAAGGGGAGTGCTTGGACCAAGGAAGTCTAAACAAGCAAAAACACAGGAAGACGGGAAAAGAGCAAAAGCAAAGGAATACAAGACACTAACTAGGCAACAATACCTGAAGTTGCGACACAAAGATCCCTGGAAATTCTGTCAGAATATCAGCAAAGTCGCTGAAGCGTTTCTGGAAACGGAAATGAGGTGCAAGGCTTGTGGACGCAGTATTGGGAAGGGCGTTGCGGCCGGCCATGGCCGCCATATTGAATGTGGCAGCGCTTCCAGCATTGCCATACGGACCATTGCTATCCTGCACCATAGCGTTGCATGACAATATTTTCTGCATACAGGTAACAATAAAAAAAACATCATTGTAATATTGTGTTGCATGCCTCATTTGCTAGATAGTTAAAGGGTAATTAGTTTCACATTTATTTCTGATGAATACAATTTCACAACTGGGTTGGGGAGGTACAGGTTACACAAGGAGCCCTGGGGGAGGGGCCAATCAGCCCAGTCCCCCCTCTTGCCCCACAAATAAATAATATACCTATTGCTGGTGAAAAGATGGGTGCCAAATTGGGGTACTATTCTTTTGTCAACCTTGTGCCAGCCTTGTTTCTAAATGAGTGCTTAGATGTTGTGCAAGCATGGCCCTCAACTGATACCGAAAGTGTGCCATAACGTTAAACTCATGTAGTTCTGCCATCCATGAGGCAATGCCAGATTATGCATGGTAATACTCATTTGACCTAGTCGATCTGTCTCATCGCAGTCCTTACTAAAGAGGACTTCTGCCTTCCAGACAGAAAACCATAACATTAACAATGTTACCATACTTCCTAAAAGGGGGCGGTAAAAATCCCACCCCTCCCTGGCCCCTTTTTTCCACTTTCAGCAGAGGCAGATCCAACCCAGGGGAAAGTAGGGAGGGGCCTAAGGACTGTCACGAGATAGGTGGACTATGAGTAATGATAATGACCCTGCGTAATAGGATGCTGTCCGCCCCAGTCTTGTCAAGGTCCTTGCTAATGAAGATGTAAAAAGCAATGTAAACCATCTGCCGATGTGACAGAGGACGCAAAGCGCTGTAATAGTGCAAGTATTGTTTACTAAATGTATGTCTTAAAATTCCTGCTTGCACAATCTGGGATCCAAATTTGGCCGCCAAGGAGCCTCGAAAGATAGTATTAATGTTGTTGGGTTTGCTTATGTTGTTGCATTATAGATTTCTCTGGTTTTCGCCTCAAGCTTCTCCGTAAGAAGCGCACATGTCCAGAGTTGAGGGGCTGCACCAGTTTGGGAGCAGCATATTTTTTTCCCGCTATGCGTGGCGATAGGCCTCTGGATCCAACCACTCAAGGTTTTGGCTGTCTATTGCCCTTGGCTAAACCTCCACAAACAGGGTTGGTCTTGCGAATCAGTGCTGATCAGTCCGAGATGGATAGATTCCTGCAGACACCCAAGGTTTGAAGCCTTTTTTTCCTCCTTGGAAGAAGGATTTGGGTAGAATGCTTGGTAAACCACCCCCTGTCCATAGTTTAACTCCGTACAGACCCTGGGAGTGAAATCTGGGTGCGTTCCGAGCGCTACCATGTCGGGAATGAAGCACAGCTACGTATCCAATGAGAGAATGGGCTCCAAGCTCATCAATGTACTGTACTGAGGTGTTGGAGACCAAGAAAGTCTTACCGAGACAAAACATGTTTCTACTTCTGCAGGGGGTATGTGTACTGATTGCACCAATGGAAGTGTCTAGAGCACTCAGGGAACCTCCTGTGGACCGGGGGCTTGGATAGTGGGTGTTGCAGAAGTAAACACTTTGGAAGGTGAATCACAAATGGCTCTCCAGTTAATCCACTTGAGTCCACATTGCTCAAAGCACCTTAATGGCTGACCACTGTTTGTGAGGGGTTGACACTAAACTGACAGCCCCAACTTTAAACCATCCAACAGAAAATCCAAGATCTGACATGTTTCCTGAGATGGGAATGGGGGGTTGTGTGTTTTGCACACCGCCCACAAAAAAAACTCCAGTGGTGGTAGTAGGCTGACAGTGTATAAGTGTGGCTTGACTTCTGTATTACACATTTTTATCTATATGTGTGTTTTTGATATGAAAGTAAATGTTTTGATATGTTAATAAATTGGATATTATTTTTTCATCATCTTTTGACTCAGTACCTATTTGGTCCATGGACCGAGGTTTGTAGTAAATAGAAAGGTGACTCAACATAGTTGTGTATTGTCTATAATGTTGGAGTAGAATCCAGACGTCGGTAAACCACTACACTAATCTCTTATTGTCAAGTGTTGTGTTTGAGCGGGTATATCTCGTGAGATACGGTTATAGGGGCTGAGCTATCGCGCACAAGAGGCAAAGTGTGTAAGGAATTGAAGAGTGTTTACTTAGTTGAGCAGCTGTGTTATCGCACTCTTAGAGTGTTGTTCGGTTACCACCGAGCACATAGCTCTTTGAAATGGCATCTGACAAAACAAAAAGCTATGATGACAAATATGTAGAAGATTTACTAGCCCAAGCATCTCTTTTCTTAGAAGGCGAAGGCCCATTAATAAACAACTTAAGCAATTGGGATGAATTGGCGCAAATGAAAAAAAGACTTATAAGAACTGAACTCCACGGCTCGATTATGATTGAATATCTTAGATCCGACACGTTACCCCAAAGTCTTGTTGTGCGTAATGAACCTCTGTTATTTTTGGACGAGAAACAATTCATACTTCAGTGGAGCTACATAGCTAATAAGTGCAGTCGGGATTGGGTAATTTTGATCATCGACATAGCATGCGAAATGACAGTCAAAATCACCGGCGACCTAGAGGCAATGTAGGAAGCTATAAAAAATGAGTTTCAATTGAAACGTACAAAAAACGATTGGAGGAACTAACAAAAGAAATGCAAGACTTCAAAAGTGTTTGTACTAAGCATCGCATAACCCGGATGAAAAAGGGACCTTGTACAATTCTCACATGAGGGGGCATTCCAATACACTAAAGAAGGATATATACCACCCAATTTGTATCAACAAGGATCAGGCCAACAAAGACAGAGGTATGAGATATACCTCCTATAGTTCAGGAAGCTCCAGTGACGGTAGTAACTATCGAGGGCAAGGACAAAGACCGTATAGGAATCGAGGGCGCTAACAAAGAGGTAACAATCGTAATAGACGACCCCAGAGACTAGGTGGGGCAAACAATCAATTTTTCTCAGGCCAGCCACAACCGCAACAAAGGTCAGAGGGTTCTTCTGCTGTTTCTTTTTTGGATGAACAAACCGCGACAGACAATTGGGAGTTGGAAGAGAGGAGAGCCAGAAGCAATCCTCCTTTTTAGTTAATCTTTCTAACTACTTGCCTAATCCAACAGAAGTAGTAGTATTGATTAAAGGTTTGGGGTTTGTCCCCACAGCCCAATAGGATAGTTTCCGAACTCACAGGGAGATCGAACCGTTATTACGGAAGATACACCTGAAACAATATTTCCATGGCAAAGTTTTTGATCAAGAAGATGATGAAAGTGGCTTAACTAACGTCACAATTTGATCCACCAGTAGCCAGCTACACTCCAGAGGCGGTAGTGTTTACCAAAAGGTTGTGGCATGACTTGAAATTGCTTGAAAAAGAGAGTTCTAGGATGGAATTCCATAATTTTAGTAATGCAGAGCGACTTGCCGTCAAGAGCCTTGCCAACAACAAAGAAATTGTCATACTGAAAGCAGATAAAGGAGGCGCAGTAGTTTTACAGGACAGCATACATTTCGGAATGTAATAGACAATTGGATGACAATACCTTCTATTCACTGATTGAAGTGGATCCTACTGAGAGACTCTCCATACTGATCCGAAACAAAATGGACAAACCACTAGAAAAGAAATGGATTAGCAAACAAGAACATGAATTCTTATGGGGATCTAAAATGTTATACTTTACCCAAGATACATAAATCTATGGACAAACCACCGGGTCGCCCCATTGTTTCAGGGATAGGTTCATTATTAGAACCTTTATCCAAACTGGCTGATAAATACCTGAAACCATATGTTCTAACCATGTATTCTTACATACAAGATACCACAGATGTCATCAACTGTGTTGAAAATTAGTTTTGATCCCAGTACACAGTTGTTGGCGAGTATGGATATAGTAGCATTATACACATGTATCCCACAGAAAGAGACTTTGGACATTTTAAAAGAAGTGTTATTGACCAAAAGAACTACAGGCTCTACTCCGAATAGCTTTGTACTTTGGTGCGCAGAATTAGCATTAACAGAAAACTATTTTTCCTTTAACGAGAGACTGTATTACCAAATCCATGGGACGGCCATGGGCTCTCCAGTGGCTCCCACTGCGGCCAACTTGTATGTAGAATACTTCAAATTGACACATATTACCAACCTACTAACCCATTTTTTTCTAAAATAGCACTTTGGCGAAGATTTGTTAATGACATCCTTATTATCTGGGACGGTACAGTCAAATCGTTTGTTGAATTATGCGAATGGTTCAATCAACGAAACCAATTTCAAAATTTTACATCTACTTACAGTTAAGAGAAGATTGACTTTTTAGATATTACAATAGCAGTAGACCCTCAACTGAAAGTATTGAAGGTCCGTCCGTCCGTTCCATAAACCAACTGGTAGGAACACCTTACTCAGATTTGAGAGTTGCCATCCAGGACATACAAGCGAAAATTTTCCCTTTGGACAATTTTGCATTTGAAACGGAATAGTACACTAAATAGTACTTTCCTAGAAGAAGCAGAGAAACTGAAATTGAAGCTGCACGAGAGAAGCTACCCTAAAAGAATAGTGAGGGGTGCCTTTAGGAGGTCCAAGAATAATAACATAGAAGCCCTATTGGAATATCACCCTAAACCAACTGCAAAAAATGATATTGTCTATGTGAGTACGTTTTGCTCAAGAACTGTCCAAATAACAAAGTTAGTCAGGAAAAATGGGTATATCCAAACAGGAGGCAAATTCCCATTGAATATGCCTATATGTGCATATAAGAGAGCACCCAATCTTAGAGTTATTGACGAGAAATTATATATCCTTGAAAATAACTTCACAAAGAAGTGTCACAGAATCCTGGTGACTCCCCACATTAACAGGACATTCGCCCTGCGTTCCAATGCGTTAATTGCAAATTCACTCAACGGACCAACGAGGATGATTTAGGATTAACTAGACCATGGATTCAAAAACAATTCACAAATTGCAATTCAGCAAATGTGGTGAATGCCATCTGGTGTAAATGTCCTAAGTTATATATAGGGATGACAGAGCGAAAAATTCAATTCTGCATCAGCGAACACAGAAGCTGTATTAAAAAGTAAAACCTCAAAGCACCTTTGGTAAGTCATTTCATTATGATGGGTCATAGTGCAGAAGATCTCAACAGGACCATTTTATGGCAACTTGAGTATACTGGTGATGCTAATACTCCAAAACATTTTTTAAAAGAACAATGGCTTATTTTTTTAACAAAATCCTTTGAATTAGGATTGAATGAACAGGTTGACCCGAAGCACAATACCTAATTTACTGTACCATTTTCACTAGGTTCTAGTCAGGGTAAATCGTGCATCTTTTCTCTGTACACAGACCAGCTAATTTAGTCAAATTAACGTAAGATCAATGTAGCTGGTATTGTCCTGTGTTACTTGGGGGAACGGATCTCTGTATAGGACTAATGTGCATGCCTACATGTGATTGCGAATGGGTGACTCTCTCTATATATTTATCTTTGTATATATCTATATTTGTATATATCTATACAACACGTAGCACTCCCATCTTTCTACATACCCCAATACCTTGCCACAATACTCAATGGTGTCATTTTTGAGTGTGCCCCGTTGTTTTAGTACGCTTAGCGATATCCTCCGACAGTGGTGTTGATGAGGTCTTTCCCTAGAGGATCCCGCGGC
This sequence comes from Ambystoma mexicanum, assembly GCF_040938575.1. Classification (NCBI taxonomy): domain Eukaryota; kingdom Metazoa; phylum Chordata; class Amphibia; order Caudata; family Ambystomatidae; genus Ambystoma; species Ambystoma mexicanum. Next base: position 747,947,428 of record NC_090928.1, read on the forward strand.
AAACAGTGGGTGAGGTTTGTTGCCGGCAACCGTGATGCGTGTGTCATCACATGATTTGATGCGGCTCCTCGTGTCTCTACATAATATCTGGAAGAAAACACGTATAATCACAACAGAGGTATGTTTGGGCAGGGGGGAAGATGTAGTACCAAGCTCCGCGTATGAGGGAACAGACGCTAGACTAGAGACCAGATCGGTAAGTGATCTATTCCATCTGACTAATTAATGAAGGAGATGGGTAGAGTGTGTCGGACCACATTCTAGTTCTGTAATGACACTGATTGGGCTATCAGTTTTATGTCTTTTCAGATTCTCATGTCCGGTTTTTAAAATGGACACAGACGCACGGGCACGCAACAGTAGAGCGGGCAGGTTGTTAATGAAGTATCAGTGACTTACACAGTAAAACTGAGGGTGTGCATGCTTCATTAGTAAATGACAACTTGGGTGTATTATGCCTGTAGAAGAAAAGCTGACTTGCAAATCGCAGTCACCAGGCGATTTCATTTGAATAGTGATTTAACACCAGTGATAGAATTAGATAGGGGTTAGTTTATCTTATCTCTCGCTTGTTTCAGTGGCATTAGTTTAGCGTTGTTGACATGTGGACATGACTACAGCATTTATGTGGTGGGTGCCCCTAGATATTGCTGTGTTGTTGTGAACACTGTGCATTGAATTGACTCTTCTTCCGTCTTATTTTTCTTTTTTTATCTTCTTCTCTTGTGAATAGTGTGATAATCGTCTACTAATAAAACGCTCCCCCGGTTACCAGGTTCAAGATTGACAGTGCAGTCTTGTGACTTATGATAAGTCTTACTTAGGAGAATGAAAGCCTAGTAAGATGAACAGTACACAGTAGTAAATGATTTTCTGATCACTGTTCTTATATTTTTCTCTTCTTGTGTCATGGTTTCTTGGTGGTTCCACTCCACAATAGGTTTTGAAGTGCTGAATTGGAAACAGCACCGTACTGGCTACATACCTACGGATGTAGGACGACAGCAAATGACTGTATTTAAAGATGTGCTGACAGGGCACCTTTGGTCCCCTGATGAAGTTCAAGAAGGGAAGGTTAAACAGTCTATGAACAAAACGTGTTGGGTTTTGTAAGGCACCAGAAATAATAGTGGTACCTGACAATAACGTATTGATTTGTTGTATTCACCCTAGTAGCATGCATTGGGGTAGAACATTACTTAGATTAAAGTAAGATTGGTATTCCTGGAACAACTCCTAATTGAAGGATTCCAAGGTGCTACTTACCATTGCTTTGTTTTGCACATTATTTGGGATGCCTGTCAAAAATTGTATTTGTTAGATTTGTATAGGCAGTGAAGTTTCTGTGGGATGTTAAGGGTACATCTATACAGTTTTTAACACTTTCTGTACTATTGGTTTTAAGAAATGTGCATGGGATTTTACACATTTTTATCTTTATGTATGTTTTTGAAATGAAAGTAAATGTTTTGACATATTAAAAAATTGGAAAATATTTTTTCATTATCTTTTGACTCGGTACCCATTTGGTCCATGGACCGAGGTTTGTAGTAAATAGAGAGGTGACTCAGGAGAGAGACGGTTGGATTCCATAGTTGTGTATTGTCTATAATGTTTGAGTTGGAGTAGAATCCAGACGTCGGTAAGTCACTCCACTAATCTCTTATTGTCAGGTGTTGACCTCTGTATTCACCTGACCACCTCTGAAGAGATCCCTTTTCCCTAAATGATTTCATTCGTTATCTGTAAACTCTGCAGAGTCCCCCTCAGACACTTAGGATTTCATGGAGTGTTTATTTGGAAGCAACGGGGGGGATGTGACGCCATCCATTGCAACAGAGGGAAACGCTGCATTCAAGGCCAAAATAATGAGATCAGATTACACTCAATCTCTTCCTGTGGATATTCCAGAGGGTCTGCAGCAGCCGCGAGTAAAGAAAAGCATACAGAATTTCTTCTGGTCATGTCCCTGAGAGAGCCCCTACCATAGTTTCCAGCCCTAGGGCAGGGGCTAATTACAATGGGCACATTGTCCTAGCTTGCAAAGAGGTCCAGCCATGGAACTTCTGCCTACACCCCACGCCCCAACTCCTGCAAACATTCTGAATGTTGTCTCAGAGAGACCAAATCCACTGATGTTGGAAACTCGCATTTAATCCTGTGTGATGTGGATAAGGATCCCCATAAGGAATGTTGCCTGTTGGTCTTGCAAGTGTTTCTCCACCCAGGCAAAGAGCTGTTTTATCTGAATCTGGCATAGAGAGCTGGGTCTATCTTGCCTGTTTATGTATGCCTTTGTCACCTGATTGGTCTCGCAAACCAGGATCCATCTGTTTTGCATACTTTAGTGGGAGTGACCCAAGGCCCTAAAGACCACTGCAGTTTTCAGCCAATTCAGACTTTCTCTGTGGGGCCATAGTACCTGTTTGAAGTGTGTCACCCGGTTCACTGGGACCCGAGTTGCCCCCCTTAGGATCTATGATCTTTTCCACCATTGGAACTTTTGGTGGATTGTGGGTGAGACTGGGATCACTTTGTAGTAGTCTGCTGAAGCTGGAGACCATTGACTCAGTTGATGGTCTTCTAAGCTTTTAGGTGGAATCCTCCACGGACCTGTAACCATACATTCCAACATTTCATTGTATAGGTATAGCTGAGCCCCGGCTGAGGCTGCTGGAGCAGCTAAGATCTCATCTAGAGAATTAGTCTCCACCTCCTCCATTGCTTCCACCACTAAGAATTACTAATTTGACTATCTATTTCTCTGTCAACAAGGTGACAGATACAGTGTCATGCTTCGAGTAATGTGATGCCCCGTACTTAGATGAAGTAGGAGATTGAGAGACGCTTTTTCTCCATAACATTTCTATGTGCCATTTTAACAAAACGGGCATTATGGGAGCCACCCTAGCTTGTATAGTGGAGGCCACCAATTTGATGGATTATTTTCAAGGGAAAAACCAAACCATCCTGCCCCTTTTTTTCACATTTTTGTTTGTAAACAAGTCCAACATAGCCTTATTAAAAAATGCTTGATCATTCGGCCACATGGTGCACTCTTCATTCCTGCCTGAGTGACGAGAACTAGCCTGGAAAGCTAAGCTCCTGTATGTGCCCTGGTCTCCTGCTCAACCATCAGCACAGTGTGACTGATTGAACATAGGCAGTGTGGAGGTCTGACTGGGTGCAGTGCTTTGGCCCGTGTCACATATCCTAAACCCGCGCAAGAGTTTGAGGCGGAGCATAGGGCCCGAAAGAGCTTGGTACTCCCGGCGTGCCTCACAAATCTGGAACACACACCCAGGAGACCCTTCTGTGGTAAAGAGCAGAAGCCCCATGATTTATGAGTGCCAATGGGGCAAATGAAAACCAAGTGCTTGCAATGGTGCAATACAGGGTCTCATTCAAGATCACCCTAGCACCTGCAACAGCTTGACACTAGGGGCCCTGTAGTGTCTGTGCAGAGTCAATCCTCATTATGTGGGCTGGCGCGAGTGTAGGATGACAGGATGTGACGTACAGGAAAGGGGGGGGGTAACTAAGTAAGAATAACGGAGTACGAAGATAACCTTAAAACTGTGTGGACCTAAATTGATTGTAGTGTGCCTGAGGCACTAACATGGTGACGAGGAGTGGGTGCCCTACATACCCACAGGCATGCTTGACAAAGCTTCACGGAAAGCTCGCCGTCGCAACTACCTGCCGCATGCTCCCATTCTGAGGAGGTTTGAGCGGCATTACGTGGCTAACCGCACTACGCCGAAGCAGCGCTGCTCGTCCACACATGGAGTGGATGATATGTCCCCTCCAGGTTGGGGGACTGAAAGCGGGTGCAGGTGATGGATTCCTGCTAGACCAAGGGTCTGGAAGCGTGTGTGTAGCACATTGGCAGCAGTCCCATGTGAGCAGATAGACGCCAGGTAATCGCAACTTCATTTTCTTACCACACGTTATCCGGACAACACGGGCAACTGAGGTCCTGCCCCCCTCACATGCAAGAGGAACAAGACCATCACAAGTGCCTTAGGAATAACGGGAGACTCATACAAAGAGTTGCACGACACTGAAATTCAAAGCACATAATATTCACAGTGAACATTGACAACAGGCTGTACCCACCAAAGAGACTACCATAAATATAAAATGTCGGATCAAGAGCAAGCTCAACAAGGGTATTGCCAAATCGAACTCCACATTGACGCCACCATCAAACGCGTCACCCAGCATTACAGAGGGCTCCCATTAAACATTCAACACCAAGTTGAAAAAGAATTGCAAACATTAACAAGAGCAGGTTGTTCCTGTACCGAAGGAAGGCCCTGAACACCAAATTTGACTATGCATAGATGGGAGGATTCGAAATCGGACAATGAGAGAACACCACCAGTCACCTTGCATCACAGACATGATGCACCTTGTCAACGGAGCCACAGTATTTCAGTTGATGCACCTAAATAAAGGATACCATGAGCTTGGGATCATCAAAGACTCAAGATACATTACAACATTTATCAAACATATGGGTCTATTCCGATTTTAAACGGCTCAATTTTGGCATATCATCAGGGTCAGAAATATGTCAGGAGGCGATATGAAAAATTATCTGCCACATCCCCAATTTCCTAAACTATAGTGATGACATACTGGGGTTCGGATCATCAAGGGAAACATACGACACCACACCACTCCAGGTATGCAAGGCACTAGATGAACCAAGACAAATGTGCATTCAATAAATGCACTCTGAAGTTTTTCAGAAATATATTTTTTCAAAAGCGGATTCAACTGCGTCCAGACAAGATCGAGGCACTGATGGAAGCATCACGCCCCACTTGTGTAGCACAAGAGAGATAATGTCTAGACCTTGTTCGCTACTGTACGAGATAGCTTCCGGACTTTGCCTCTGTTGGTTTCCCATTGTGCACCCTCACCAAGAAAGTTCACCAGTCCTTCTGGAACGCGGAATGCCAGGCTACTTTATTCAAAATCTGACATGTCATACTTTGACCCAACCTTACACACAGAGGTTACGGGGGACGCCAGCCTGGTGGAGTTAGGTATGATGATGGCCCAGCACTCGAATGACAGTCGCTCTACACGTTGGTTAAAGATGCTTATCCTGCTGACTTCTTGTCACGTCATCCACTGCTGAAATAGTAATCTACCGCTGGCCACGTAGAGGAATGTGAACTATGTGGTGCATCACATGCACCCCAGATCATTAGCACTAGAAGGATATAGCCCGACACACGGTGGAGGACCCACACTAGCACTGGCTGCATTTTGCATTTAATCGGGGTGGTGGAGACAAGCGGAAGTTTTAGCAGCAAGGAATACAGTGGACACGCACATGCTACAAAACCATGCGTGTATAAAAGACGAGCTATCTATCTCACCTTCCCAGCTAATACTAAAGGGGAACAGAATTATAATCCCATCAGGCCTACAACAGCAGGTAGTGGATTTGACGCATGAAGGGTATAGGGGCATTGTGTCCACTAAGAGACCATTAGCCAAAAAGTCTTGTTCCCACGAAGGGATCAGATGCTAGAAACAATACCCTGAAATATAGATCCTATAATCCACGGCTGTGCTGGCAGTCATCCCAGCGCTCGACAGGATCTTCTACATCTACGGCATCCCAAAAATAGATTGCCAAATTCGATGGGCCCCCGTTTACAGGAAATGACTTCTAAGAGTTTGCAAGTTACATGGGTTTCCAACTCAGAAGGATAATCAAACTGTGGCCCAAGCCAATGGAGCTGTGGAGCATTTTATGGCTAACATCAAGAGGGCTGTCAATCTCCAACATCACGCGCAAGGCTCTGGAACAACCCATATATCAGCTCCTGCAAGAACATGCCCCACATGGAAATAGTCCAGCAGAGTTGATGTTCAGACGTCAAGTGTGCACCAGACTCCCCCATAGCTAACACAAAGGAACAGGGTCTCTGATTCTCTGGTCTGGTTGACTTTCTGTTTTTGTTTTTATGGTGTTTTTCCTGTCCTCACGCTTCTATGCCCAAGGGCGTTGTTCCAGCGCGTTACAAATAAATTAAATTAATAAATAAGTGTCTAACACAGATTATAAAACCAGAAGAAATTATGCAGCAAAGGAAAGAATGAAGGCCTCCGCAGATTGACATTGCAAGGCATGCTTATCAGATCTACATGAAGGAGACTGTGTGTTGGTGCCACAATCAACCTCACACAAAGAATGCCCCCATTTGATCCCGAACCACTAACAATGGTTAAGAGGCTTGATTCGCACTGCAGAGAATCACCAGAAGCATGTCATTCTTCAAAAGAACAGTGCCAAGGATGCATCAGGGGACGGGCAGTGCGGAAATACTCTCTAGTGATGACCAGGAAGAGTCTGGCTACACCGGTGATGAAGAAGATTCATATGAGCAACAGTCCAACTCTCATGATGACGGAGAAGAAAGACAGCAAAAAGCAGAGGAGACAGCCTTGAAGATCCATGAGGCGACCTACAAAATGAATAGAAGAAATTAACTAGATCGGTTATTTTGGGCTAGATTATAGTGTCTGTGTGGAGTCAGTCCTCCTCGTTACGTGGGCTGGTACGAATGTAGGATGCCAGGATGTGATGTACAGGAAAGGAGGGCTAACTCAGTATAAGGTACGAAGATAACCTTGAAACCGTGTGGTGTGACGATTCGTAATGTGGCCCTTTTCCATGAGGTTAGGGAGGAACGGCCCATACCCAATAGTACCCCTAGGGGTGGTTTAATGTGGGAGGGACTCCCCGTCTGGGTACAAGGACGATCATTTAGAGTACAGTCCATTGAGCAGTGCCACTCTCCAACGTTCCCTAGCTGCCCCTCTCCATTCGGAGCCATTTTATTGATAGTAAACCAATGTATGTTTGGAACACATGGAATATAGCGAAAGCAGAATTTACTGGGACAAAGAAGAGCACAGAAGACATGAAGATCACCGACTGTACTAGTACTGGTACAAGGTGGCCCCAAGGAGGCATGAAGATCAAGTTGTCAACAGAAACAGACTTTGACAATCTGCCATGGCAGGACTGCCAACATCATAGAAGAAGAGACGATGGACTAACAGACCTGTCATGCCCAGACGGGAGAGGCAACAGGTGTGGAAACCAGTGGGTGTTTCAAACGCTGTCGGCAGACCGTAGTCTCCGAAGAAAGGAGGACGCTGGCGAAGCACTAAGGGAGTACTCGGTGGGTCCAGATGGAGCGTACCCTAACGCGAATCGGGAGAGAAGAGCGGAGCAGCCACTGCAGTACTGTTGAATCCAATCCAGAAAGCAGCCTGAAGGATCTGAGAGACAAACCCCATTCCCAGGAAGTCCTGGTGGCGTACCACAGTCCCTCAGATGGTAAGGGTAGGTGAGGTACAAGAGACCTCACAATTGCAAACCAAGCATCTGAGGAGAGCTTGCTCGTCGAAATGGCAACAACAAGCCCACCGACTACCAGAGTTGGGTCAGAGACCCTAACTAGTGCGATCTGATAATCTGAGGACAACCTCTTTGCCGGAGTGGCAGCAATAAGTCCACTGATCGCCAGACAAGGATCTGGGACCCCAACATAAGCAAACTAGGCATCCGAGGAGAATTTCCTCAATGGATTGCCCAAGATATGCCCATTGAGTACCAAAGAAGGATTTTGGACTTTGCTAACACTAAGACAGAGTGGCAAAGTGTACATCAAGCTGAAGGTCGCGAGCGAGAGCTTTTTAGACACCAGGGGAAGGGAGTCATTCCTCCTGGACTGATTAGGCACTGTACAGACCAGTACCAGGAGAAGGGGATCATTCACCTGGTCAAGAACTGGGAGTTTCACTAAAGACACCAGGGAAAGGGAGTCATTCTCCTGGCCTAGAACGTGTAGTTGTGTAAAGGCTTTGTGGAACCTGCATGGCAGGGGAAGGGAGTCATTCCCCTTGGCATTCTTGTTGCAAGAGAACATTCTTTTAAACACTATCCGAGTATCAGGAGAAGGGAGACATTCTACTGGAGAAAGAATTGTAACGCTCACCTGATTCCCGCAGAGGCGCCGGTCTTGACTGGGTGAATGCCGTATCTTCAAAGGTGATGTGTAACACACGGTTGGCTCTTTGGGCTGGACCTCTGTGCACTGTATGTCTGATTCGAAGAGTAAGATGTCTGCAGATAGAAAATATGGGATTAATGAACTGGGGTTATTGGGTGCCTCTCTCCTCTTCCCTTTCTCTTCTCCTGTAGAACCCCAAAGGTTAACGCCCTCACCTTAGGTAAGTGAACGCCGAGCTCTCCATCTGCCTCGGGGCAGGGTGCCGTAACCAGTTTCTTCACTGGATAAGGGTGCAGGCCTCTTGACCTCAGAGGGCTGCTGTCCGTCGTTAACTGCACAAACGGTAAGTTCTTGGCACTTCAAATGTCTTAAAAGTCTTTTGTAATGATATCTCTTGTTTTGCAGGGTTCCGGCGATGGCGGACGGCGGGCTGATGAGAGTTGAGGATCGAACCCGCGTGAGGAATAGAAGCGCCTGGAAGCACGTAAGTAAGCGCTTGTAGCCTGCTTCACGATGCGCACTAACTGTCCCTTTTATCTTGCAGGTACAAGTTTGGAGCTTTAGAGAAGCTGAAGGGTGCTGGAATACCCACTGGATTCTGCGTGGGAAGGAGTAATGGCACGTGAGTAATAAAGTTGCCCAATGTCTTTAAACGCACCTTCTTTTGTCTTTCAGATGCGGGATGCAGCGCCGAAGGCCTCCGGAGCGTGCAAAGAGCTGGTAAGCTTTTGTCTTTCAGATGCCGGAATGCAGTGCGAAGACCTCCGGAGCATGCGAAGAGTAGGTAAGCCTTTGTCTTTCAGATGCCGGAATGCAGCGCGAGGCGTTGGTGACAGCCGATGGACCAGGTAAGAGATGCGCTGCCACTGAAGACCGTAGTGCTAACCTGTTCTTTCTTTGTCTTTACAGGTGCTGCTGAAGACTGGATTCCAGGATGGTAAGCCTTTGTTCCCTTAGGCCCAGGATCAGAAGCAGAAGACACGATGAGCGTTCTGCTGCAGAGAATGCAGAATAACGCAAAGCAAGATTCATCCATCGGGTGTGGTTTAAATAGCCTCCTGTAGTGCTTAGGTGTCTCCTTCCACAGCCACGCCTAGGTAAGAAAAGAGTTCCTGCTTTCCAGAAGAGTTCCAGTGTTCTGAACCTAGGGAGTGGCTCCTGCCCCACCCAACAGGAAAAGTAGTCCCAAACAGAAGAGGATCAGGGGTTCAACTGGCAGGTAAGTAAGCAGCATGGTCTGCTGCAGGTAAGTCCACCCAAGCATTATGAGCCCGGCGCTTCCAGCGCTGGGACTGGGCATCTTTATGAGCCTGGTGCCACTGGCACCAGGACAGGGTCCAAAAGGTCCCAATTGGGACTGGCTGGCACTCGGAACCGGGGTTATGGGTCTGCTTCCAAGGGAGTCGGGCAAGTCCTGATCTTTTGGAAGCAGAGATCATGACAGCAATTTTCTGTTGGATTATTCTTTAGTTGTACTGTAAGTGATAGAAGTAGGTTGTGCAAGGGTAGGCATGGTATCAAACAGTGAAGACGGACACAATTGATCACAGTTCAAGGGTGTGTATTGAAATTCAATGGGTTGGTTAAACGCCTATCTAAACCTAAATCTAAGCAAGCTTCGACCATCAAATAACAATAACGCAGTCCTAGTCGAGTCTCTCTCAAAATAAAATAGCCTTTACTAATAAACCTATTGACCAGTCCTTACTTCCAAATACAAAATAGTGTGGGACAATAGTGTATGCAAAACGAAAAGTGTTCAAGAAATAATATGTCAGGATAAATAAGCAGTTGGATTCCCTTCCCTATGTTTTCAGCACGGGGCACGGCGGCACGGCACGTTCGACCTTCGCACACACTCTGGCTTCTCTGCCACAAGGATACGGTTCAAAGCCTCTTTCCCAAATACAGTCTCTTGTTGCAGAGGGCCCGTCTTAACAAATAAGCATCAAAGTTCCTTTCTCATCAGGATTTCACATTCACAAGTTCTCTCTTCCAGTGTTCATCATGGGTCCCCCTTCATCGGGCTCGGACCCCATTTATCACAATGTTCAAAATTGGTTTCCCTCCATTGGGCTCGGACCATGGATCTCCGTCATTCGGGCTCGGACCCCTTTTGCACAAAGTTCACATTTGTTCTCTCTCGTTCAGGCTCTGACCATGTAATCTCACTTTGTATGTTTTCCTCTTGTTATCAAAGATTGCAGACTTTCAAATCTGCGGTGGGTTTTGCTTAAACCATTGCAGGACCACTTCGATTGACTTCACACAAACTTACTTTAGTTTCTGACACTTCTTGGCTGAATACCTTGGAGACCTTTGATTGAGCACCCACATGGTGCCGGACCACTCTGTCACTGGTATTATATCGTTCTCCTTAAATGTTCAAAACATCCATCAGCAATTGGGCTTTCCTCGCGTCTTTCATCACACGTGTTTCATTCTTCATTTATGCTCTCTTTATACAATGTTGCCGCTTGCAACCTTGACTTTAACGCAGACTGGTCTTGCGTCAGTTTCCCCCAACTCACCAGCTGTGTTGATCTCTTAGGCGCTGCTTTGATCTTGAAGCCAAGGAAGGTAGCACAGAGGCTGCTGATCTTCCCCGACACGTCAGCCATGCAGGAGGGCCGGGGTTATCGCCGGCAAACAATACAGGATTCTTCAGTTTGGTTTCCTGGCCTTATGCTTTGTACTCTAGAGGGTTCTGGAAAACAACAGTTTCTCTCCGGAAAGGTCAAGAGTATCTCCCTCCTTGCTTACCCTTCTTGGTTTGCTCTCTTTCTTCCCTCATTCAGCTGCTGTCTGAAAAGTACTGTTCCTTCATATGCTTTGCCTCGCTCAGTGTGTGCTCTCGTGCTCTGCCTTTTATCTATGTGGGGGAAGTTTTAATGCAAGTCAGGTGTGAGTGATTATTGGTAAATGTCTGACCTTGCCTGACCATTGTAGTGGGACATGTCAGGTAGGATGGAGTAAAGGTGTTACCGGGAGGGGGATTTTGTGTCTCTCCATCAGGTGTCCCACTCCCTGAAGACACCTCACCCAGGTGATCCTCCTGCACTGGTCCACCCCAGGGTCTGGATCCAAAGGCGATGGCCGGGCCTGGCCACCTAAGAGAGAGACCCCCGGGGACTAGCAGGTGAGACACCTTCTGGTTTCTCACAGTTGTGACACAGGACGGTGGAGTTTAATTTTGAGAGACATTCTGATGGACCATTTAGTATCTGGATGACATGGTGCTCCATAGCAAAACCTAGGAGGAACACCTGTTTCACTAGTATGAAATCACCCGAGTTTTGAGGCAAGCCGTCTTTACCGCTAATCCCAAAAAGTGTGGGAAATGGCTTCATCCAACCCCAATTGGAAAAGGGCAGGGCTGTGCGGGAAACACTGACCCCAAAGACCAAAAGAACACCTAGAGTCCTTGGGCTTACTGGGTACTACCGCAAGTTTATTCCTAACAATTCGGCCGTAACATCTTGTCTCACTGACAAATTGAAAAATGCTGAGCCACAAAAATGTTGCTGGCAAAAGGAAGATCAGGCTAGCTTTTAATACACTGTAACACATCTTATGAAGTGAGCCTGTCCTGAAAGTTCCCAATTTTAATAAAGAATTCATCCTTCCGACAGATGCTTCCAAGGTAGGGATGGGAGGCGTTGTATCCCAAGACTGACGAGATAGAGCATCCAGTTTTATACATCATTGGGCAGGTCTTCCCAAGGGAAAAGAAAATGATGCTACCATCGAGCTTGAGGTGCTAGCAATCAAATGACCAGTGGGTTACTTAAGATACTATCTGACGGGGGGGGCGTGGCTAGCAGCGCGATGAGGAGGACGTAGCCTTTCATCGCTCCCGCGATCGCAGCATGAATCCTGATAAAACGCCTGATATTGCTAATTATAAAACGTAACGAGCGGTACACACTGGGTGACGAGGTGCTGCGACGGTTTCGGCCGAGGGAAAGACTGTGGAGGGAGCTGGTGTGCTCCTGTGCGAACCTTAAGAGGTGCCTCACAACGAACCAGACCCGGAGCTGAGCGGAACGACGGGGGAGGCGGACGACTCGCCCCGGCCCTAAGGACCCGGGTCAAGGCGACCGAAGCAAGACCCTGCAACGTGTCTCCGGCGCTCCCTCTCCACTCCCCCGGGACACAAACTGGTTTCCCCACCCGTCACATTTGTGAAGAAGAGCCGGGCCTCGTCGAGCGCGGCTCCCGGGCCTCCCCCCACCAACCACTCAAGTGCGCAGTAGATCCGGCGAATCAGCCACTGGAGGACCGGGGGGGCCTCGACGAACGGGAAGGTCCGGAGTACAGATCCTGGAAGACCACCCTGGGCCGAGACACCAACCCATATATCATTTGGGCCGAGGCATCCGGCAGAACCAGTGCTCGCAGAGGGGGCCCCCTGAGAAGGAGAAGAACCGGCAGCACCGGCCTAGACGTCGGACGCCTCCCGCACTGAGACCACAGCCCCGAGACACAGGGCACGCGAAGTGGGAGTGGTACACCATCGGGAAGAACCCAGAGGCGCCGTGGTTGAAGAGCAAGAACGTTCTACATTCCGAACCCACGGCACACACCCTGACACACGTTAAGGGCCACGAAGCTGCGGATGCCCGCTGAGGGGTGATGCCATCTGGGCAGGCGGTGTGCCCAACCACACCACCCCTCGCCCGACTGAGACGGGACCGACCAAGCGGACGCTCCCAAAGGCCCTTAGTAAGAACACTGTTATCGAGCTACTGCCCCAGGATCGGGGTGCGACCGTGGGTAAAGAAAGAACGAGGAAGCCCAACATGCAGAACAGAATTGAACAATATGCTGTGCCCTCATCACAACAGACGGATGCCCAATTGCTACATCCTGACGGGATGGAAACTGAGCACGCGCTCTCGCTTAAAGACGTTATGGCGGCCATTGCGGACTCCCGCTCATCTATGGAGCAGAAGATAGATTGCATAAGCCTCGACGTCTCCCTCCTTAGATCGACCTCCAGAAGCTTTCATCACGTACTGGAGAGGCAGAACGGATCGCGACGACAGAAAACGGCCTACACAATGTGCAGCAACAGATCCAAGGAATCTCCACCACGCTCAAGACGCTGGGGGCCAGGGTGGAGGAGAGCGAGGGAAGGTTCAGACGCAATAACGTTTGCATCCTTGGTATCCCCGAGAAAGAAGGGCCCTGCATGGAACTCTTTTTGGAACAATTGCTAACAGACCTGTTTGACTTGCAATCCTTTTCAAAGTTCTTTTCCAGCGAGAGAGCGCACCGAATGCCCGCAGGCAGACCACTGCCTGGTGCTCCCCCACGCCCCGTGATCGCGAGATTCTTAAATTATCGAGACCGGGATGCGCTCCTACAACTTGCAAGATCCAAAGGTACAATTACATTGAACGGATCTAGACTGGCCTTCTTCCCCGACTACACCAGGGAAGTACAGAAAGCGAGACAGTCCTTTGGGAAGCTTAAGAAGCAACTACAGACATTGGGAGTCAAGTACGTCCTCCTCTTTCCCGCACAATTGAAAATTGATCACAGAGGCACGACGGTCCATTTCGATGATCCTGGAGAAGTGTGGCGCTGGGCGGAGCAGCACATTGAAGGAGACTGGTCCGCAACCCGGGGTAACAGAAACAGGAACCCTAGAGCATCACCGGAGCAACACTCCAGGCCTGACCAGCCACCACCACCAGATCCGCCAGAAGACGGGGAGATGAGTCACCGCCCTGAACCCGCTGAGGGCCTTGCCCATGGAGTACCTACCCTGTGGTCACTGTCAGTACGAAGTCATGAGATTACCAAAGGCGATTTTACACGTTTGTATTGCGGTAAGCGGGGGATCGCTGCCCTCCCACTTGGGTGTTTAAGAGGGGGTACAACACCATCACAGCCCCCCCCTTTGACTTTCTAGTTAAACTTTAATAAGGGCAGTTAAAGCTGACAATCTACTCCTTTTGATTGTCAGCAATGTTGGGTCGACAGGTAATTCAAGTTGGGGTGGAGTATTGGGAGGGGGAGGGAGGAGTTAGTTGGGGAACTTTGTTTGTTATTTCAGGACCGACCCTCCCTGGTAGTTCTGCGGGGATGGTGGAGTTCCTGGCCGGTTGGGACCACACCACACAGGATCAGCGCTTCAGGCTTGAATCTTTATCTTTCTCGCACTGCATGCTCACACGCCGGGGCTGCACCCCCAGGGGCAGCCTGCCTATCCCTCTTATACCTCCACCAGATGTCACTTGACCAGTCTCACCCACCCATGTCTACGCGCCCCAGTTCTCTCAAGGTTCTCACCTGGAACGTGAATGGGATGGGTTCCATGATCAAAAGACGTCTGGTCAAGCAGCTACTCTCCAGATATTCCCCCGACGTGGCTTTGCTCACTGAAACGCACCTTACGGGGGAACACTGTAAATTCTTTCTACGCATCAATTACAAGACCGCCTTTCATGCAGGATACACCATGGGATCCAGGGGCACCCTTATCCTTATACACAAATGGGTCCCGTTTGTTCTACATGCACTAGAGCAGGACCCTCGCGGATGCTACGTGATGGCGCTTGTGACACTCCGGGAAGAAACACTAGGACTTGTTTCCATTTACTCTCCACCTGGGCTGGGCCAAGAACTTCTTGATGACCTGACCTCCTTGTTGGGTAAGCACCAATCAGACAAGTGTTTCCTGGGAGGGGATTTCAATGACGTCATGTGCAATACCTTAAATCGTTTGCACCTTAGACAACGCAACCCGAACCTCCCCACGAAGCTGTTCAACTTTGTGTCTGCCCTGGGTCTTGGTGGTGTGTGGCGGGAACTGCACCTGGGAACCAGAGGCTACTCGTTCCACTCCGGGGCCCACGGCTCCCTTTCCAGGCTTGACTACCTATTTGTTCCACACACAGACCTGTCCAATATGCTCTCAGCAGACTTGCTCCCCCGGGGGGTTTCGGACCACTCGCTTCTCCTGGTGGAAAGGCGATTGCATGGAGAGGACCCCCTAGAACGTGGCGATTGAACACTTACTACTTAGGCAGCTCGGATTTGGTAGACCGCCTCACAGAGGCCTCAACTGAATACTTCGAGATTAATGGTTCTGACAAAACCGACCCGATTGTGCTGTGGGAGGCCTATAAGGCTGTGCTGCGGGGAGAGATAATCTCCTGGACAGCGAACAAAAGAAAGGAGAGGCTCCAGAAGATAACTGAGGCAGAGGAGGAGGTAATCCACAGAGAAAACGAGCACACCCTAGACCCTACCCCACAGACCCAAAGGTCCCTTCAACGCGCCAGTGCATGCCTCCGAAACCTTACGTTAGACAATGCCAAAGAGGCCCACTGGGCATCCAGAGCCCGGATATACGAGCTTGGGGATAAAGCCGGTAAGATGCTGGCTTGGCTTGAGAGGAGGGATGAGGGTCGGCGCTCGGTCTGTGAGATCATCATCCGGCAGGGAGAGATCTGTCGATCAGACGCCGATATAGCAGAAGCCTTCGCCCAATTTTATGCTGAATTATACCAGGCCCCGGAGCTACCGCTGGACCGGACCCTCCTCAATGAGGTGGTGCTCCCCTCTCTATCGGATCAGCAACGCAAAATGTTGGACTCTAATCTCTCTGTGGCCGAACTGGTAGAAGCCCTGGAACAGCTGCAACCGGGGAAGACCCCGGGCCCAAACGGATTCCCCATAGAGATATGGCAGAAACTGGGAGGCAATAATGTATCACCTCACCTGCACCAGATGCTGCTGGCCGCGTTAGAGTGGGGCTCCCTCCCGGATGACCTATGTACGGCCACCATAGTGGTCATCCCCAAGCCTGATAAACCCCAAGAGCAATGCGCGTCTTATAGGCCGATCTCGCTAATCAATGGCGAAGCCAAGGTCCTGGCCAAGCTCTTGGCTAACCGACTACAACGGGTAGCGGACACACTTATACATCCAGATCAATGTGGCTTTATGCCTCATAAATCAACCAGGATGAATTTGCGCCGACTCCATCTGGCGCTAGAACGGGCCCCCATCCTTGACACCCCATTGGCACTTCTGGCAATAGATTTTGAGAAGGCATTTGATTCTGTCCGTTGGGATTGCCTTTGGGAAATCATGGCCCGTATGGGATTTGGGAAAAGCTTCCTAGGTTGGGTGAAAATGCTTTACACAAACATCCGGGCAGAAGTCAAAGTGAACGGATGGACCTCCTGGGCCTTTCCCTTGGGTAGAGGCACGCGGCAGGGCTGCCCCCACTCCCCTCTCCTCTTCGCCCTCGCCATTGAACCACTGGCACTGTGGCTTCGTCAAAGCGGAGCATGGAAGGGATTCAAATGGCCCGAAGGGCATGACGACCGCATATCTCTTTATGCTGACGATCGTCTACTGTACCTGGCTGACCCAGTTCGGAGCTGCCCCATAGTAACTCAAATGCTAGTCACTTACGGGGAATTCAGCGGGTTGAAAATTAACTGGAAGAAATCCGTAATGTTCCCGGTGAAGGGGGGGGAGCAGGCAGAGTTGCCAGGCTGTCCATACCGGCTCGAACGGCAGGGCTTCAAATATTTGGGGATTTGGGTAACACCTGACCTCACTAGATACACAAGTCACAACCTCCAGCCGATCATGGATAGGTTGGTCAACGACGTCCACCATTGGAAACTCCTCCCTCTGACCCTCATGGGGAGAGCCGCGCTCTTTAAAATGAGGTCATTGCCAAGATTCCTTTACGTTTTGCAGAATGCCCCGCTTGCGATCCCTGCCCCGGAATTCAATCGTATAGAAACCCTCCTTAGGGAAACTCATTTGGGGGGGAGGCCGCTCACTCATTGCACTAAGTACCTTGCAGAGGTCAGTCTGGGAGGGTGGGATAGGCGTACCCCGCTACCCCGTCTCCAGACTTACTATTGGGCTTCACAACTCTCAGTGGTCAACGACCTGCTTCACGGGGATCGGGCGCTACCTCACATTAGGGCAGAAGTGGAACCCATACAAGGTACGGACATGTTGCAGGAACTGTACCAACCTCCGGGTAGGCCACCCCCCCCCCCGCTCACAACTAAGGCTCACATTGCTGCGGTCTGGAGGCAGGCACATGTGTTTGTTGGGTGGGAAGACAAAATAACAGCAGCACAACCCCTATGGCACAACATCAATCTGAAGGAAATGGAGAAATTTGAACCATGGCCACGCTGGGTAAGAGCGGGAATCCTTAGAATCAAAGATGTCCTAAAAGATGGGAAACTAACCTCATTTGAAGACATCCAGGGTAGATTCCAACTGCCCAACACTGAGCGGTACCACTTTACACAACTGATCCACGCCCTCCGAACCCATATGCCCCCAGGTGATTCAATCCCCGACTACACTCCGATGGAACGCAATATGCTACCCGAGTATATCCACAGCAAATGCACATCCACTCTATAACGCTATCACCTCCTTCGCGACTCCCGAGCTATTGGGATTAAAGGCCAAATGGGAAAGGGATATTAAAGGCCAAATGGGAAAGGGATGTGGGGGAAATAGACCCTGAGGACTGGATCCAGGTCCTAATGCACCCACGGGAGGTAGCCATCTCCTCCAGACTTAGACTGGTGCAACTTAAAATCCTGCATAGGGTGTACTACCCTCGAACTCTTTTATATGGCTGGAGGAGGGTAGTGAGTCCAAGCTGTCTTCGCTGTGGAGAAGAGGAAGGCACCTTCTTTCATATCCTCTGGGCATGTCCTTGGATCCGTGACTATTGGACTGCATGCTGAACGGAATTGTCCAGAGCCCTTACTTGTCCTGTTGAACTAGATCCGAAGGTCTTAATATTGGGGGTACCGGACATGTCTGAATTCAATAAATGGGAAAAAACTGCTATTGAACACTGCCATGTACCCTAGTGAAACGCAACATTGCCCAAAAATGGGGAGCGCCTGACCCTCCGACACTGGAACAATGGATACTTGACATAAACTCATGTGCCTTGACGGAGCACCGAGTCTATCGCGCAAGAGGATGCCCAACAAAGCATCCAAGATAAGGGGGAAATGGGAAGAGACTGGGCCTTGACGTCCTAAGCAGTGGTGGTCTCCACATGAACAGAAGGTGGGCGGGATGAGTGGCCCGCGACCTATGGCGATGTGAGATACCAAAATACCATGTAAACACATGACTGAAGAAGCTGTACTGGAGTGCTCTTAATGTGTTGTCCCTTCTTTTTTTGTTGTTTTGTTGTTTTTGGCCCCCGATTTGGTGGCTGTTTTGGTTATGTCAAAATTCAATAAAAATGTTTTATCAAAAAAAAAAGATACTATCTGACGGGTAGAAAAGTTAAGTTAATAACCAACCACTCTCCACTCACCTGTCTCAGTCTAGGAAAAAGACAAACCAACAAATAATGCGCTGGTTCCTTGATCTCCAGCCTTTCTGTTTTAATGTGGAAGAACACATAGCACTCAGATCGCCGAGAGGGCAGGAGGCCTTCTCCCCACCCAGATATCTGGACCTCAGAGGCAGCGAGACCTCATCCACGTGCTGCCGGAGCAGCTGATCCAGCCCGTGCACCAGCCCACCAGAAGGTGAGCACTACGCCTGTGCCCATAGCTGCACCTTGCATCATACGGCAGTGCTGAAAGATTGCATAATCTGTTCTACATGCAAATCTCTGCAGCTGCCTCCTCCTAAAATGGCCGCACATTCAACTTGTTTAAGCATTGCTAGGTAGTGCGTGTAGCTTTTTAAGGATGCATTTCCGCCACCAACCGGAAGCCGTCCCACTTCGCGCCCCGGAGCACGCTGCCAGCCCTACCTCTTGCTTGTGGTCCTACTAGGTAACCCCCACGTACGTTTCACAGACTCTGATTCTCCTACTGCCTTATGCTCATCTTATGGCTACCAGCAGCTCACGAAGCCCGTGATCATGACTTGTTTTCTTCTGAGTGTGCCCAGCCAGCCCCTTGATTGCATTTGCCGCCTGATTTGTTTAAAACTGTTTTTACCCTTTTACCCTTATCGCACTGTGCCCAGTCTGCCCTTTTTTACCCTTTTACCCTGATCGCACTGTGCCCAGTCTGCCCTTTCACTGCTCTACCACCAAGCTCGTGCCTACTGCATCTGCTCTCCCACTGCTTCCACAGAACAGCCGGCACATTTACACTTATCACTCGCTACTTTATTTATTTATTTATATAGCACTGCAGCCCGCAGGCATCGCAGCACATTACATGTAGACAGAGACGAGGTTCAGAGCAGCGAGACAGTGGCAAGAGCCACACATAGTATGTCAGTGTGTGGTGAATGTGATGGAATTCCTAATGTATTTAAGTGGTGGTATCTTATTTGAACAGGAGTCTCTTAAGTTTTTTTTCTGAAACATAGGTAGTTAGTCTCCAATCCCAATGTGGAGGGCAAGCCATTCCATTTTAGGACTGCTTTGGTCCTTACCCAACGCACGATCACCACCTTTCATACTCGCCACCTAACACAAAGCTTCTGCCCCATCACGTGCCACCAATGTATCCTGCTACACTATCCCTGCCATCCTACATGCACAATTACCAGCATGCACCCTGTACCACCCTCTTACGGCACATCCTCTTACACTAACACTAGCCAGCCTCTGGCACACCGACCTAGCCATAATGCCAACCTCTTGCACACAACCTGCCGCCCACCCTCCCCAGCAGCCTGTGTGTTTAATCAACAAAGCCTCCACAAGCAACCCTACTGGCCCTCCATGCTCCCAGACCTACCTAGGATCTAGATCTCCAGGCTCAGGGTACGCACAATGCCCACCCTACACCCCAACTTGGCTCTCGTACAACCTTCACACATGCTTCAGCACGCTACACTGCGACCATGCCATTTCACGATAAGCGAACACAATCTCACTAGCCACCCCCCCCCGCCCCATGGGTCTCCTCTCCAAATCCACCTACACACCCCTACACCACACCACCAAACTTCTCCACCACAGCCCCTCCCTTGCCATCCCCATCATCCGCCTCACCAGCGCTCCCCACCCCACCTCCATCTCAAAACAAAACATTCCCGCCCCTGCCTTCAAATATCCTCTCATTAACGCTCGCTCCTTCCACGTTCACACCCTCGAAATCAACGCCCTGAGAGTATGCTGCAGAAGTATACTAAAGATATGCAGGCATTGGTGGATAAAACTGCCCCACTGAAAAATGAAAGCGGTGATGAAATACAACAACCACTGTAAGTGGTATAACGAAACAGGAAAAATGAGCTAAAGAATGAAAATGGCGACAGAACTCGACCCAGGAAAATAAATATAACTGGAAACGCTCAGATCATAGTTACAGGAAAGAAGTCAAAGCAGCTAAGAAAACTATTACAACAGCGAAATAGAGGCACCCCCAAATGCTACCAGCAAAATATTCGAGATACTCAAAGGAATTGAAAAACCCAAGACGCTCTCACCCCCATATATACCCACCAAGGAAGATTGTGACAAGGTTCAAGAAGCATTTGCTGCCAAGATCCAGAAAGCCAGAAATAATATTATGGCCAGAGCAGCTGTAGACACAGTAGCCTTCTTAGGAGACGCCCCCAAACCGGAAGAAAAAGAGAGTTTGTTTCTCGCCTATCTCAGAGGAGGAATTATGTTTGGCAATGTCTAAAATGAAGCCAACTTCATGTGCAGAGAATATTCTGCCCACAAATATCATTCTGGACGATAAAGAACTTTTTTCCCCCTGTCTTCACTAGGATGGTAAATGCATCCTTTAGCCTAAGGCGATTAAGGATGTGACCATAACGCCGTTGGTCAAAAAAGCGTGCCTGGATCAAAAGATCCCAGTAAGCTACAATCTATTACCAACTCAAATTTTATTGTGAAGATCTTGCATAAAATTGCAACTAATCAATTGCAAAAACATGTGGAAGCTCTAGAGTTATTGCATGAACAACAATCAGGTTTTCGGGCTCCTCACAGTACCAAGTCTATGGTAGATCCACAGACCCACATGTTAAAACTGGTTGACAAAGGTAAAACCTGGATTCTTATGCTGCTTGATCTGAGTGCAGCTTTTAACCTGGTGGACCATCAGCTGCTACAACTAGCGCTAGATAAAATAGCAGGCTGCTCCCCAGTGGCACTGGCATGGCTGGCCTCATTTTTGAAGGACGGGAGGGCCAGAGTATATTGGGGCGATAAATTCTCTGAGGCTGCCCCCATTATTTTTGGAGTCCCTCGGGGAGCAAGTTTATCCCCCTTATTGTTTAATCTTTATATGAGAAGCCTCTGCGATCTGTTAGAAAACATGGGCATATTTTTTACGAATTGATGCACAGCTAATTTTCAAACTAAAAGGCGATCATGACATAGATTGCGCAAAAATATTATAGACCCCTGGATACAAAAACATTGGATGTGTCTGAATAACACAACACCAAGACCGAACTGGTGATCTTCGGAACAAGACGTGCCAGATCCAAGCTTTGTGTGGAATATAAAGCTTTTACCATCAAAGAAGCCAATGTCCTGGTAATGCTTCAAGTTAAAACACTCGGGATGATGGTCGAAGTATCAATGGGCTCCGAAATACTGGTTAACTACCTGCATAAAAACAACGCCTATTAGCTGCGTCTACTGAGAGCTATTAGATCTTTCATTAATGAAGAAAACACAGCCATCATAGTGAGAGCAATTATATTGTTGCATCTAGACCATGGCAACACCTTACTACTTGGAGCCACCAAGAGGGAAATAGAAAGGTGCCAAGTATTGGAAATGATGCAGTTTGCATAGTTAAGGGAATCAAAAATAGAGAGCACATATCAGGGAGAAGAGCTTTACACTGGCTTAGGGTGGAAGACCGAGCCATATTTAAATCTGTAACGATGGACCACAGGTGCCTATTTGGAGAGGCACTGAGTTATTTTAAAAAACAATTCTCATTGTACATCCCTCGGAGATGCCCAAGATCAGCTCATGCGGGCCTACTGAATATACCCTCCGTAAATCGTGCAGCTGGGCGCGGCAGATCCTTTCCGGTTAAGACAACACAATACTGGAACAAGTTGTCTGCTGCTCTTCGGCAAGATGAGAATTATTGAGTTTCAGGAAATCACTGAAAACTCTTCTGTTTCAATAAAACCTGCTACTAAAGGCATGCTCCCAATGCCTATCTGGCTTTAGTTGCTTGCTGGGATCAGAAGGTGAATTTGTTTTACCGGTTTCTCTGCGCCCTGATGCCTGCAGGCTTCCGGTGCATTATAAACACTAACATAACAACCTCATCACCACACATGACCTAGACTTACTTGCCGTCACAGAATCCTGGCTCCACGAGGCATCTGGTCCAGCCATTTCCCTCGCCCTCCCTCAGGGATACTCCATCCTTAGACAGAACCGACCGCTCTCAAAAGGTGGAGGTGTAGCCCCTCTATCCAAGGATATGCTCTCCATCAGGCAATGCTGTCACCCATGGGAAGGTAACACTGAACGCCTATCAGCCAAACTGTCCTTGTCCCCCAATTGTACTTTAAGCCTCCACATCATTTACAGGCCACCAGGCACTGCCCCGACTTCCAAGGACATTGCCTCCGTATTCTAGGCAACAACCTAAAAAGCTCCACCAAAACTATTCTATTGGGAGACCTCAACCTAGGTCTCAACGACCCAAAGAACAAAGCAGCTTCAGCCCTAGCTAAGGACCTCAAAGATCTAGGGTTCTCACAAAGTCACAGGCCCAACTCATTGTAAAGGCTGCGCCCTCAATTGGGTAGCTGACCATAACTGCTCTTCCACCATTCTGTCAAACACGGCTTACCTGTGGACTGATCATAACTGCATCCAATTCACCTTTCCCACCACTAAAGTACTCACCTATGCCCTGCAGCCATGGACAGAAGCTCTAAAAAATTTACCAAGTACAACTTTCTTCCCTTCTTAGATGTCCCGAAACTAAAACCCCCATTTTGTGGGAGAACCCACTTATACCTGAAACACTCTGCGGAGCGGTGAGTGGAGCTGTGAGGCAAGCTGTGAGGTGAGGTGTGAGCAGTCTACAGCAGTCTCCGGCAAGAGCCGGATGGAGCCCGCTTTCAACATGGACTTGCACTGCCCCAAAACTCTGCCGGCAGATTTGGACCCAGGGGCTTAGCGCTTAAGAAGCCATCGAAATATCTACTCTAACTAAAATCACCAACAAGGAGAGGCAAAGAGGTAAGGATCAGTAATACTTCCTACATGACCAAAAACTCACTGCCCGTGCCTACAGTGGTTCCTGGCAACAATCTATGCCAAGCCGGCGTGTTTGCCATGGTAACCGACAATGACTTTGGAAACAACTCGGGTGACACTGTTTTCGAGCCAACCCTCCCCTCTACCGAACAGGACTGCATGGACCACAACACCCTGAACAACGGGACTATCGGAGTGCAGCCTGCCCTGGTTAACTCACAAATGAAAACGCAGTCCCTGACACGAATTCCGGACCCGGAGGTGCTTCCTGCGCCGATTGCGTCTTCTCTGGACCTCTCGAGAACGAGAGACCATTCCTTTTCTTCATCTTCGATTTCGCCGACCGGTCTATCCAGCCGCCAGACTTCTGCAGCAGCGAGGGGTTCCCGGGCTACGGCCATCGGAGGATGGTCGGGCGCGGACCCTGTTCTGACGGTGGGAGAAAGGGGCGGGTCAGAACTTAAGATTTCAACGGACCATACTACAGGCAACGCTGGCAAGAAGGGGGAGATACTTAATCAACTGCCGCAACCAAGCCTGTCTCTCCCAGCTGCGATCCCTTAAAGAGCCCACCTCCTGACACCAGATAAGCCCCAGAGGAACGAGGGCCTGGTAGGGGGAAGCCGAGAAGATACTGTGTTGGGCCTAGCAGAAGCGACCAAACATACTACGGCCCATATTCACGCTGAGACAGGGGCAATGACTCCGGAGACTTTTTTTTTTTAATCATTTTTATTGGCTTTTACAACAATCAACATTTCAACCAATCCAGCAATACTTGACTTTATGCATTAGCACTGTGTGCGTATCATTTAGGTATTTGCTGCATACCCCTTGCCCTCCCCCCCAACCCGAGCTTACTCTACTTCGCGCACTACCTTCCTGTCCTCCAGGGGAACCTCCACATCTGTATTCTCGGAGGTGTCTGCGTCGCTTAAGAAATCTTGGGTGGACCCAAACAGTGTGGCCACTAAGTGTTTCCAGGCCGTCGGGGTGCCTGTTTCTCCCTCCCCTCCTCTTCTTGCCGTCTCATTCCATACTGCTGTTTTCAGCATCGGTCCATTTCTGCAAATTGCTCCACCAGACCTCCACCTTCGGTCTATTACATGCTTTCCATCCCATGGCGATCCTGCGCTTGGCAAGTATATATGCCAGGTCCTTAAGTTTGCTCACATGTTTCAATTGGCGCGGCATAGGGAACCCCCCCTACCAAACATGCCCACACTGATTTACTGCTTAGCTTGATCCCTTTCTCATTAAGTCGGTGGGTTACTTTCCCCCAGAACTTCCCAATTTCTGGACATGCCCAAAACGTGTGTCATTCCCACGCTTTCCTCCCAGCATTTGGGGCATGTCTGCCTTCCAGCGTTCTCAAACCGTGCTATCCTCTGGGGAGTCATGTATGCCCTGTGGGTTATATATAGTTGTATTTGCTGTAGCCTTGCATTCCTGGACACCTTTTTATAATACCCTTGAGCCCGCTCCCATACCCCATCACTCATGAGTGCACCGGCTTCTCCCTCCCAATCTTGTCTCAATTGGGTCACTTTCTTGCCCACTCTGGACATCTGCAGCTCATAAATTCGAGACACCTCATGCCCTCCCTCTTCTATGCCATACATCGTTTCTATGGCCTCATCGGGTTGGTCTTCCAGCATGATTGCGTACTATGTCTCCCTGATCCGCCGTATCAATCTTGTGTGGGTAATATACTGCCCTACATGTAAACCCGTCTCTGCTGCCAGCTCTCCAAATTCCTTTACTTTACCTTCCTGCCATATGTCTCTCACTGTTGCCATTCCCACAAGCTCCCAGTGCTTACGGATCGTATTCCTAAGTTGTCCTTTCCCTCTGGTCAGCGCCACTAGCAGCACCTGGGGAGAGCATGGAGATGGATTCCCCATGACCTGGCAGGCCTTGTGCCATATTTTCCATCTCAGTTCCAACATCCCCGAGTGCCCTTTTAGCTCAGGTTTGGGCAGCCACATCAATTCTTTCAGAAAATACGGGGCACACCCTAATCTCAATAGTCTGGATTCTGATGTTGAGTCTTCCATCAGCCATTTCGCCACATATTGCAATTGACTAGCCAGGTAATAGATCTCAAAGGTAGGTTGTTTTATACCCCCTTTATCATACGCATTCTGCAATTTCACAGGGCAATTCTGTTCCTAGTTCCATGCCCGATGAAGACCCTGCATATGCTCTGGAATTTGACAAAGAAGCACTTTAGTATTATTTATGGTATATTCCCAAAAAAGTGTAGTAGTCTAGGCAATGCAACCATTTTCAGCAGCGCCCCTCTGCCCATCATTGTTAGCGGAAGCTTAGTCCAGAACTTTATGCTATTTTCAATACTCGCTATCGCTTTCACAGTATTATGCCCCTATTCTACTTCCACCGTGTGATAGATATGTATGCCCAAGTATCTGAAGGTGCACGTCTACCAATGTATCTGTAGGACTGGCAGTTGATCTTGAGGACACCTACATACCTCTCCAGGGGGAATATATACGATTTTGTAGGATTAACTACAATGCCAGAGAGCGACGCACATCGCTCCATAACTTCCAGGATTTATTGGAGGTTTTCCTCTGGGTACCTCAAGTATAGTAACATGTCATCTGCGTATAGAGAAATTAAGTGTGGTCCCCCTTTGTGTAGATCCCTATTTCTTCATATTGTCATCTGAGGTATATTGCCTGGGGTTCTAATGCTAAAACATACAACATCAGAGACCAAGGGCATCCCTGCCTAGTGCCCCTGCTGAGCTGCCATCTCTCCGAGATGATCACTCCCGTCTTAACTCTGGCCAACGGTGAACTGTATAATAATTTTGCCCATTGAAGGTACCCAGGCCCCATCCCATATCCCTCCAGGGCTGCCATTAGCCAAGGCCATTTGACGCAGTCAAAGGCCTTCACTGTGTCTAGTGATATAATCGCAATCTCACTCAAAACCTTCTGTTTGCTCTATGACCCGGTGTAGTCGTCTCAGGTTGTCCAATATGCTTCTGCATGGGACCTATCCGGTCTGGTCAGGGTGTATTAACTTACTTATGACCCGTTTCATTCTATTAACTAACACAGCCGTCAGAATCTTACTGTCCTGGTTGAGCATTGACAGCGGTCTATACGACCCACAGTCCGTACTCGGCTTGTTAGGTTTGGGGAGCGGGATAATAATTGCCTCTCTTAGGGATTCAGGCAACTTCCCTGTTTCAAACTCTTCATTTAGCATTGCCAACAGCGGAGGAAGCACTTCTTTCTTGTACATTTTGTAAAATTCGCTGGGGAGTCCATCTGTTCCTGGGGTCTTGCAGGTGGGTAGTTTCTCAACCACTATTTCTAGTTCCTCCAATGCAATTGGGGCATCTAAATCCTCAATCTCTTCCTTCACCCCCTCCATTGTCTCTATATTATCGTTTATAGAATTGAAGGAACTCCCCGTTCACGCCCTCTTGGGTGTCGAATATTCGTCCCTCCTCCCCCCTCACTGCTGTAATCACTGGTCTGGGGGTCTCGCTTTTATATAAGCACGCCAGCAATCTTCCCGGCTTGTCTACCCAAGCATGATGCCTCTCTATGTATTTCTTGTAATTTAGATTACACAATCTCTCCCAGTGCCCCACTCATTCCTGCTGTAATTGGCTTATGATGTTGGTATCCTCGCGCAAGTTACCTCCCTTGCCCACACCTCCTCAAGCTTCGCTTCTGCTTTCAGCAGTTCCTGTAATATGCTTCCCAGAAGCCCCTTGGATTTAGCCATAGCTACTCCCCTCATCACTACCTTAAATGCCTCCCACAGGGCGCCCCCTAGGTATGGGCTCAGTTTATAGTATAGGGTCCTGAAGTAGGCCACTGTGTCCTGGTTCGGGGCATATGTATTGACGATGCATATTTCTCTATTTTCTATCAATCCCGGTATTGCCACCATCCTCCCATCTGTATCCCTTGTGGTATTTAGCAGCTGAAAAGGGACATGTGGTGCCACCCAGGTGGTCACCACTCTAGCATAAGCCGAATAAGTTGCGCCTATAGTTGTCCCCTTCCATTTCCTCTGTACTACCTCTTGTTTCTCTCTCATAAGATGTGTTTCCTGTAGCAGGGTGACGTCAATTTTCTGCCTCTTCAAGTACATCATGATTTTGTTCCTTTTCAGATAACTGTTGAGCCCCCTGACATTCCAGGTCAATATCCTAAGGTCCCCCATGTCTCGGCCATACTCTGTCTCCCCCTATGTCCCAGGTGCACACATTTGTAAGCTCGTCCCCTAACAAATAAAACAACAAATCCCTCAACCCGCCCTCCATCCTCCCTTCCCATCCCCAACTGCTGCCCAGCTCCATCACTGGATCTCAGGAGATCCCGCATTTAGTCCTATCTCGGCTTGCCGGTACTAGGAATTCAGCAGGGGGGTTACCACACTACCGGTAACCTATCTAAACTAAACTATTGAGGTGTGGAAGTGGGTCCACTGTATTCCTGCATTATGCTCAAAATGCTGCGCACACTAATCTTTCCTTACTTTAGACCCAGAATATTTCACTACTTCCATGTGCTCTGTCTTAAGTCCCATTGTCTTAGGTCATACAGCACCCCAGCCTCCGGAGACACTGCTTCACTTCTCTGTTTTGTCCTCCTTCTGCGGGTCTGTCCCATCCGGACAGCTCTGGCCGTCTAGCTACTCTGTCGCCTCCTCTGGTGTTCCAAAGAAGAGGGCCCTATTCCTGTGGAGCACTTTCAGCTTTGCCGGGTACATCAGCATGTATCTGTAGCCCGCGTCTCGCAGCCTCTTCTTCACAGACCCATAGTTCAGTCGTTTCCTCTGCATCAGGAGCGTATAGTCTGGGTACGCCATGATGGATGCGGCTGCCCTTCGTATTGTGCCTCCTTTTCGGAAGAATTCCAGGATCTACTCCCTGTCTCGATAATTCAAAATCTTAGCAATTATCGGTCTCGAGGGAGGGGGGGAGAGGGGAGGTGGTTTCCTCGCGAGGGCCCTATGCGCTCTCTCCACCGCAAACCCTTGAGTGAGTTCATCCTTGTATTTCTTGCAGAAGCATGGTCTCTATGTAGTCCGTGGGGTTTGGGCCTTCCTCGCCTTCCGGGAGCCCAACAATGCGTATATTTCTGCGGGCCTGCCCTTTGGCTTCCTCGGCTCTGTTTTCCAGATTGCTCACTTGCTGTCGCAGTATGCCACTGCATTTGAGCTTGTCACCTTCTCCAGTTCGCCCGTGCATTCCGCTATTTTCTGTACATCCTGTCTCAGAATGTTCACATCCTCTTGCACCGCTCCAATTTTGGGATCCAATGATTTTTTAAGGTCAGCCATGGCTGCCTCCAGCTTGATTTCCCGTTTTCAGGTCTGCAATTGCATTTAGAATCTGCTGGTTGTTACGCTCTGGCGCATTGTCCAGTTGCAGATTTGTCTTTCTTCCTGGCCCCCTCCATTGACTGGGGTGTTTTAGTAAAGTCCTCCATAGTTGCTTGTTTCCCTTTTGATTTGGGTAGTTTGGAAGCCATCCTGGCACCCCCTAGTACATTAGTTCGCCGCAGTTGGTTAGTTCACTAGCCCTTCAATGTGCTTGGGTCAGTTAAGAGCTACTTATGCACCAGTGGGGGTCCACTGTGGTCGGCTGTTATAGCTTCTTCCCACGTAATTCCTGCGTGGTCTAGTACTTTTCTCAATTGTATGGACCCAGATGTATGTGGCAACAAAGACCGAGCACTTCACCTTCCTTCTTCCAGTACGCCCTACGCCTTCAAGTGCCCTGGCAACTGTTTTCCATTTCTTCTTAGTTTGGCTCTGTGCACTCCCTGTGGACCTTTGCTTCAGTGGCTAAAAAAACAGGGCTCTCTTCGAAAACTCCCGGGACATTGCCAAGAACTTAGAAAAAGACATACGGGTCGTGAAAACCCTGAAGAGGTCCCATCTACTAGAAAAAGTAACCTGGACAAAACACACTTGAAAAAGGCGAATTCCGCGCTCCAGCCTTCTGAACAGTCACCTGTAGGGCCGAAACCTTCAACAAATCCGCCGCGGCCGAATGACAATTCTAAGAACCACTGACAAAACTGTTAAAAACCAAAAGGTCTGCACCCTCTGAAAAATAATTAAAAAATGGAACTTGAAAATCACCAAACGAACTAAGGAATTCACTGCGCAGAAACCAACTGGGGCAGAATAGAAAAAAAGAAATGGGCAAGAAAGACCTGCCCAATCCGCTTCTATCAAATGCACTTAAGGACTTCCTCAAGAAGCAATGCAAACGGAAGCTAGATCAGGAACTGGAACTCTCGGATGCAGAATTCCTGGAGGCTATCCAAGACTCCCCTCCAGCTAATAAAACTAGAAAAACAGACGCAACGACTTGCAAGCAGGTCATCCACTTGCCAACAACAAAAATATGAAACTCCATACAAAATACCGTAGAGTCCGTTTTTTCACCGGGCGATCACCAAGAAGATCACACTTTGGCGGTGACGGCTGGCCTAGCCAACGATACTCTCTCTTCTCCTCCGATGACCAATCAAGAGAGGCTACTCAAATCTGGGAGACCATGCGTAGAGGCAAGAAAATGTATGGAGGAAACTGAGAAGAATTCCAAACATGACAGGCAACCGGATAGTGGGATTCACCCCCTAACCAAAATCCTGGATAAACCAGGAATGAAGCCATCTCTGCCGGTACCCACGGCGACTCTGGCTGCTTCCACACAGCCTTGTACTCAAGCCATCATTGGGGACAATCTACCAGAAACTGGGGTGCCTCTACTGCAAGCTAGAAGCCCCGACGGTATTAATCTAATGGGAGATAGATCTTTTCCACCACTATCGCCCCACTCCGGTACTGACAAACAGGCGAATGAGTGAAATCGCTTCAACAAGCATGAAAGAATCCCCATCTAAAAAGCCGGATCTTTTAACAATCCTGTCGGCTATATCGATCGTGTTGGCTCCTTTTGGGAAGCTGTATGAGGCTCTTAATGAGTCCATGAAAGACAGCATCACAGTGACTACAATGATGCACACCAAGCTAATATTTCCTGATGGTTTCATCACAGCACTCGACCAAAGAAATAAAGAGCATAGAGACCTCTGGGAATCAAAGATAACTACTGGAAGAGAAATTAAAACTCTATACACCACATACGACCTCCGAAAGTACGCGTTTAGACAGAGAAACCCAAACGATGGTCAATTTCCATACTCGAGAATTGGCTCCACTGTTCACAAGACCAAGCGAAAAAGTAGCCCGACCTTCGAGTTCACCTACCAAATCAACGGTATTAAGAGGCAATCAACAGAAAGATTCCAACATGAACAAAAAACAAGTATTGCTGAAATTAGCAGGATCTACCCAATCAGTGGAAAAGCATCACAATGCCGGGATTACCCTAGACCCACCGATTGTCGTTAAAAAAACGACAGTAGGAAAAACAAGGTGGTCGGCAAGATACACAGCACAACAAAAAGGTAGTGACAGACATCACAACCTCACCCAAGACACTGGATGATTTCATGGTTAGAAGCTCACTCATTGATCTAACCCAGCATTGGGACCCAGTAGAAGGAGGAGAGCTGCTACCTGAAACTATGCATAGGACTTCTGCACAAGAACCAAGCCCGGTAAATCCACTCTCCACGGGGGAAAACAAAACAACAACTTCTAAGTCTAAAATAGATCAAAAAGCTACCTGCATGAAAACGCCATCATCTAAGACAAGTGAACAGGCCTAGAGAAGTGCCGAACAGTCTTCTAACACTCTGGGCCATTCCAGTAAAGAAAAACGACAGCCAACTTCTTCATCCCACCTAACAGATGACCAGAGTAGAAGAAACGACATACCAACAAGCTCGACTTGTATCTTTAAAATAGAGCAGACATCAGGCAACGAAAGGTACATGGTTCTAAACAAAAAAACTGTGCTAAAGATACTAAACAAAGTCGACATGCTGCGCACACTAAAAACAGAAGACTTTGCTTGTTGTTTTCTGTGGTGCGGCTCAAAGTAAACGCCTGTCTCCACATCACATCTTCAGCATTACGGGAAATTCCACAGGATGTGTATTCGGAATTAGCCCATATGGTCCAAAGAGATAACAAAAAAAAGACAGATCTAAATCAAGAACGGAGGACTTATATAGAACCAATGGAGCACTAAGTAGGTCAACTTCTGCAGAAAAATCTCGCTATAGATATAGCAGGCGGAATCAAGAATGGTAAAATTCTATCAAGCAACTTAGAAACGTCCCATTTGAAAACAAGAGGAAGCTCGCCACTTGGAGATGTCAGATATCAGGGCCATTCAAGGCGACATCGCATCTACCCAAATTCACCTCGTTCTCACTATCACAAACCTTCGAGAATTCCGCAACTGCTAGAAACCAGGAAAAGAACAACATCGGATACCGAACAGACCCGTACGGATGGAAGCCTAAAGAAGGGCCCATGGTCATGGATTCGCGATGCCATGACTTCCAATTCTAAGAGATAGCAACCATCCTGGGCTGTCACCCCAGCATCACAGCCACCACAATTAGACCACGATGACCCCCTAAGAACATCCTAGACATAGCGTCATGGAACACCAGAGGACACGTCAGACAGCTACGACCTGGGAGCATACGATGTCCTCTGCCTACAGGAGACTTGGCTGATGGAAAAACCTGCCGTTGATGGCTTTGCAATCAAAATTCCATTGGAGTCCAAAGGGCTGCTAGGTCGCTCATCATTGGGCCTGCTGATAGCCATCCGTGCAGGGTTTGGAATAACAATTACAAAGAAAATAGCGGAGAACTATTAGCTGCTGGCTGTCCTCACTACCTGGACCCACTTAGCACAGGTTTCAAACTCATGGTCTTCTGACCCCTTGGCAATTGTCAATGTTTACTGGAATCCCCAAAGAACCTCAACAGCGAACTTTAGCGACACAGTGGCAAATGTTATCGATGACATTTTCATTAAGTATGAGACTTCAAATATTCTAATCTGCGGAGATCTTAACGCTAAATGTACAGTGCCCAAAGTGCCCTCGATTAAATCACTTTCCTCCGACTCGACTGAAGCCAGGGGGCTGGCTTGGGTGGATTTACTGAAATCCAGGAACTTATCCAATGTGGCAAGTGTAAAAAGTAACCAACCTATGATACCAACGTTAGAGCGTGATACCTCTTCGGCCACGCTTGATTACATCTTCACCTCCCAAGCGGTGCTTCCGATTATAGAGACGTTTGTGGTAATCAGAACTATTGAGAGTGACCATAATTTGCTCAAACTAACTTGCACATCAAGTGGGCCTTGTCGCATAACATACAAAACAAACATCGAACTGACCACTCAGCACACTTGCCTTCTTATAACAGGACCCGACATTCGAGAGCTTTCGGGAAAATATAAAACCCTAATGTCAGGCAATGACATCCAAGAAGGAACCTACAGGGCAAGCTACGTCCCACTTCTGCTACCTTTTTGAAAAGGAAACCAGGGGCGTAAACAAAGACATCCTAAAACCCGCCCATACGTATAACATCATCCTAGTACGTAAACGAAGGAGCTTGAGAAAATTGAAGAGACAAGCAGTTACACAACACCGAAAAAGCATGGACAACGTTCCATCTGGAGTCAAAGAAACACAAGCAATGGCTTAGAAATATAAGATCAGCTCTTTACCAGAGCGACGTGGAGGAGATGCTTGAAGCATTGACCAATAAGAAATCACAAGAGTTCTGGTCACTGGTCAACAAAACAGACCAACAACCAAATACCCAAATGATTAACCCAGTTTCGGAAACAAATTGGATTACTCACTTTACCCAACTATTTGAGCCCCCTAAACAAATAACAAATACCATCAACCTCACAACAGAAGGAAACTGGGTGGATCTATCGGATAAAAAAGAGATTAAAAGAGTCATATCAAATCTCAAATTATCGAGAGCACCAGGCCCAGATGGCCTTGCAAACACAGATTTAAAACCGCACCCTGAAGACTGGTCAACTTTAATCCGTATGATTTTCTCCGCCTGTAATGAAAGGAAAATAACTCCGGACTCTTGGTCCCAAGCAGTAGTCGTTCCTATCTTCAAAAAGGGCAACCGAGAAGACCCCGCTAATTATCAGCCTATAGCCCTTTTAGATATCATCGGGAAGATTTTTGCAACGCAGTTTTTGGGTCACTTTCAGAAATACGCGTCTCCTAGTGCGGACCCCTTCCAAACGGGTTTTCAGAAGAATGCTGCATGGCAGTTAACATCCTACTACTGAACACAATCAAGGCCAAGGTACTGTCAGGCGCTCCATGGGTCTTTTTAGCCTTCCTCGACCTGTGACAAGCCTTTGACAGAGTCGACAGACAAAAACTCTGGGCGAATTGCCCTCAGTCCATCCTGGAACCAGTAATTGCTCTAGATTCTAAAACCACTGTAAGAGCCTGCTTAAACCAGCAAGGCCTTCTTTCTGAAGCCATACCGTCAGAATGCGGAGTGACGCAAGGCTGTCCTCTGGCACTTGCTCTTTTTATATCTTTTCTATGTGACTATAAAGAATCGCAAGATAAGATTATATCCTTCAGTCCAAAAGTAGGGAAAGACGCTGTTTCGAGACTATTATACGCAGACAATCTGATTCTACTGGATCAGACTCAGATCGGTCTCCAGCACCAACTTGATAACCGCACACAATACATCGAAGACAACAATTTGGAGATCAACAAAACTAAAATACTGATCTTCCAAAATCCTCGGAAAAAGAAAAAGGAGAATCTGCAGTGATATTTGGACAAGACAAAAATTGAAATTGTTCCATCCTTTAAGTACCTAGGAGTACAAATCTACAGCACTAAGAAAGCATTAAAAATGCAACGGACACTCTGGGAAAAGAGGAAGAATCTCACAGCCCAGACGAAAGCAGTCGATATAAAGTATGGCAAATTTTCCTTACTTCCAGCAATCCAGTTTTATAAGGCGAAAGTTGTCCCTTCGCTGACCTATGGGATGGACGCGACGCTGACGATCCCGTCTACCCTGTGGCCGAAACGTCATGGTTTCATTTGGAAATTAGTACTGGGGCTCCCGAAATCTACGTCTATTGCTGCAATAAGAAGAGAATTAGGCTTACTCTCTCTGAACGCAGTAGTGGAACAAAGCACCATGCAACTGTTCAGAAAAACCCAGCTCTCTGACAACCTCCCAATTTATGAAACGATCACGGAAGAAATCACCAGAGGCAATAACAACCTGCTAAAAGAGTGGGTTAAAACCCAAAGGGATACATTATGTGAGATCGCCTGCACAGAGGAGGACCTGTTATACAACCCACTCAGAGTAAAGTCCAAAAGGAATACCAAGACTGGATCTAAACGAACACCAAAGCAGTCTCCAATAAACTTCTAATCCATCTACCAATGGCTTTCAACAAACTTAAGGAGCCCATGGCATGCTGTATAAAGACCCCGAATAAAGCCCTAAGGAACATTTATATGAAAGCCCGTCTCAACCTGCTTCCTACGCAAGGAATCCTAGCAATAAGGGCAGCTAGTGATGAAAAGAACTATAGA
The DNA here is from genome assembly GCF_040938575.1 of Ambystoma mexicanum. Classification (NCBI taxonomy): domain Eukaryota; kingdom Metazoa; phylum Chordata; class Amphibia; order Caudata; family Ambystomatidae; genus Ambystoma; species Ambystoma mexicanum. The sequence goes on from NC_090928.1 coordinate 747,982,229, forward strand.
CTTTGCGACGATCCGCACCAGACAGAAACGATTAGACATCTTCTTATGATATGTCCTGAAATGAATCAAGAAAGACAGGCTTTCTTCACTCCACTATTTGCTACCTCTTTTCTGCACGATGAAGAAATATGGTGGCATCGTCTTTTCATGGGAGCCCAAACCAGATGGACAATTACGACGGCTAAACTCCTGAGAATCGCCATGGATAAGATAAAATCTCGCCTGAGCTCATTGCAAATTCTGGCTGAAAACATAATCGAATAGATGACCTTGTGCCGCAGAACTGTTAACTTCAGATGCTGCTTTTTATTTGAAGAAACTTTTTCAGTGACGAAGATCTTGTAAAAATTGTAATGATTATATACAAGTAAATTAAAAAATAACATTTGCAAGTTGACCCCAGCTCACTCACTGACATCTACATCCTCACTCTCACTAGAGCCATTGAGGCCATAGCCCCAATCGAAGCCAAAAAGGATAAAAAATCTGTGCACACCAACTCCTGGTTCAAGGAAGACTTACAAGCTCTTTGCACCACTAAACACCTTGCTCTAAGCAACTGGCAGTCCAAACCCAGTGATTCCACCTTAGAAGAATTCAAAAGAATATCAACGCAATACAAAAAGCTATATTTGAGGCAAAGTCCAACTCCTTCAATCAAAGGATCTCCAGTGCCAACTCTAAATCCAAGGAAATTTTCTCTATCTTTAAAGACCTCATCACCCCCTCAACCACTGCCGATGAGATTACTAAAGACGAAGCTTGGTGCTCCAGCATACAGGCATTGCTAAACAAAATTAAACTTCTCCAAGATGAAATACAATCTCACTGTAAAGCACTCCCCAAGCACAATCGCCTGACTGCACCCCTCTCTTCTCCTTCAAAGATGTCTCAGAACAGGAAGTTTGAATTCTCCTCAAACATCTCAAACCTTCCCCATGCAAAGGAGACATCTGCCCCTCCCAACATTATCAAAGAATGCGCTGACTCCCTGGCTCCTCATCACGGCATTCATCAATGCCTCTTTTGCCACTTGCTCAGTCCCCTCCAACCTAAAAGAAGCATGGGTACGCCCCCTCCTAAAAAAAAAGAAATTCCCTTGATCCCACCTCCCCCAACTACCACCCGATCACCACCGTCCCCTTCCTCCTCAAGATCCTAGATAAAGCAGCCCACAACCAGATCCAACACTTCCTTGAGTCAAGTGCCATCCTAGATAAAAGGCAATCAGGTTTCTGCAATGGTCATGGCACCGAAACCGCCCTCCTTGACCTTAAAAACCAAATAGCCGGGATAATGGACTTGGGCAAACAAGCCCTTCTACTGCTCCTGGACCTCTTGGCCGCGTTTGATCTGGTTGATCACAAAATCCTCACCTCACATCTCACTAATTCAGCTCAATTCTCTAAACAGGCCTCCTCCTGGATAACCTCATTCCTAGAAGGCAGAGCCTTGAAGGATTTCTCGGATCAGGCAAATGCAGCTTCAGCCTCCATCCACTGCGGAGTCCCCCAGGGCTCCTGCACAGCACCTGCCCTCTACAACCTGTTTACAAAGCCACTCTTTGATGCACTGGACTCCCTCGGCATAGTTTACACAAACTATGCCGGCTATACGCAAGTACTCCTCCCCCTCACAGGATCCTACAACCAAGACTCTGCGGCTCTCATCCAAATATACACCAACATCCAAACTTGGAAGGCAGAGAATGGTATGTGCCTTAACGGAGACCAAACGGAGATCATCCTCATAGGCCTCAAAGAAATACTGTCCGAACCATAAATACTGCAACTTCTCCATCGATAATACCATTATCCCCGGCGTCTCCTCCTGTGTGAAGACCCTTGAGTCTTCTTAGATTCTACCCTGTCCATGACAATACTGGTCCGTGCCATTGCCTCCGCTTCCGCCCACACCACCAAACTTATAAATGCCATTAAACCATTCCTTTCAAACCAAAATTGCCTTTCCATTGCTCGAGCCACCATTGGAGCTAAATTAAGATTTTTGCAATGCTCTCCTAGCAGGCACTTCGGCCAAAAATCTGAACAAGCTCCAAATAGTCCAAAACAACACGCTCATAGCAGCCCTCAGTAGCCCCAAAAAAGAGCACATCACTCGGGCTAGACTGGCTGCCCACTGGCTCCCTGTGAGGGAGAGAATCACTTTCAAGACCCTCACCCTAACCCATAAATGCTTAAGCCGCTCTGCACCACCCTACCTAATGGATACCTTCATCAGAGACACCTCCTCGCGTCCCAAAATAAGTCAGTACGCCAACCAACTGTGCATTCCGACCATCAAAAGAGCCAAAGCAGGAGGGATTAGCTTTCCTCACCTAGCTCCCAAACTTTGGAATGCCCTACCCAACGCACTCAGGGCAGAAACCTCTCTCATAACCTTCCGCAAAGGCCTCAAACCCGAAATCTTCAACTAACACTCCCCCCTTCCTCTCCCATCCCCCTGCACTATTGTCTCTTCCTACGTTCAGTTGTACCTCCTTTGTAACCATGTATTTACTTCTGCCTCACTGTCATGTAACTAAACTTTTTTCTGTAACCAGCAACGATTCTTTGTAACAGCGCCACAATGCCTCAGGGCTGCTGCCTGCTTTATAAATGTTAGTAAATAAATAAGCACAGAAAAGACAAAACCAGGAAATGTCCATTTCCTTTATCGAGTTCCCTTGGAGCGTTAGTGAAATGATAAGTGACGATTTGTAAGGTGTCGTCACTTCTCCCCTTTTCCATGAGGCTAGGGTGGTGCGGCTGCTACCCAATAGTCCCCCGAGGGATGGTTTAATACAGGAGGACCTCATGGGGAGGAACTCCCCCTTTGGGGACAAGGGCAATCACCTAGGGTACAGTCCATTCAGCAATGCCCCTCACCAACATTCCCTATGCTCCCCACCCACCTGTATTCAGAGCCTTTTTATTGAGAGTAATCCGATGTAGGTTTCTAAACTTATGGGATATAGCTAAAGCAGAAAGTACTAGGACGAAGAATAGCACAGAAGATATGAAGATCACTGACTGCGCTAGTACTGGTACGAGGTGGACCCAAGGAGGCATGAAGATGTCGTTGTCAACAGAAACAAAGGACTTTGACAATCCACCGGGCAGGGACTGGCAACATTGTATAAGCAACGACAGCCTAACAAACCTGTCCAGTCCAGCCGGGAGAGGCAACCAGCGTGGAAACCAGCGGCAGTTTCAAATGCTGTCGGCTGAGGGAGTTCTCCCTGGGTCCAGCTGGAGCAGTGTCGAACGCGAAGCAGGAGAGAAAAGCCGAGCAGCACAGCAAAGTGCGGATCAACTGCAGTGCTATTGAAGCCAGAGGGAGAATCCCAAAGAATCAGAGAGACAAACCCCAGTCCCAGGAAGTCCCGGTGGCATACCAAAGTCCCTCAAAAGCTAAGGGGGAGGCATGAGAGACCCAAAGGGGAGACAGGGGTGGAAGAGAGAAGGGTTGGGGGCCCTAACAATTGTGTACCCAGCGTCCGAGGATCGCTTCCTCATCGCAGTGGCAACAATAAGCTCACAGACCACCAGAGGCGGTTTGGGACCCCTAATCATTGCAATCCAGTCATCCGAGGAGAGCATCCTTGCCACAGTGGCAACAACAAGCCCACTGATTACCAGAGACAGGTAAGAGACCCTAACAAGTGCAAAGTGAGCATCCGAGGAGAACTTCCTTGCCACAGTGGCACCAGTAAGGCCACTGATCACCATGGAAGGGTCTGGGACCCCAACAAAAGGGACCTGAGGAATTGAGAACTTATTCGTCACAGGGGCAGCAATCAACCCCAACATAAGTGATCTAGGCATCTGAAGAGGACCTCCTCCCCAGAGTTGCCAAGATAAACACATTGAACATCAAAGGATTTGGGACATTCCCAAAAAGAGTGGCAGAGTATACATTAAGCTGAAGGTCGCAACAGAGTGCTTTTTAGACGCCAGGGGAAGGGTGTCATTCCCCCTGGTCTTATTGTGAACTGTACAGAAGGGATTAATTCTCTTGGCCTAGAATGTGTAGTTGTGTAAAGGCTGTGTGGAATGTGCAAGACAAGAGTGGGAGTCAGTCCACCTGGCATTCTTGTTGTGAGAGAACATTCTTTTGAAAACTATCCGAGTATCAGGAGAAGGAAGACATTCTCCTGGACATGGAACTTTCTCTTGGATTATTCTTTAGTTGTAGTGTAAGGCAGAGAAATAGGTTCTGACACAGGCCGGTAGAGTTTGATTTTGACTGACATTCTGACGGACCCTTTAGTATTAGTTTTGAGGTAGGGAAACTCCTCTTAGAAGATGGGGATTGTGAGGACCTTTATATGCACTAATAAAAGTTTATAACCACCATGCCACCTTTTATGTCCGCTTTCTTCTTCGACACCCTTACAGTGGACATACATTGATTGTAGTCTACATGAGGCACTAAATGCCCCAGAATACAATTGGTGAAATCCTCTAATAACGCAACCATGCCTACCTGTTTACAAACTATGAGCACAGGAAGGAAAAGTCCCCCACTACCTATATAGGCTAATTTGCAGGTCACATGAGGGGGGAAGAGGGAGAATGATAGCTGGGAGGCCGAAACAACCTGTTCCCAGACAGTTGGTCTTTGTCCCATTGGAGCTAGCAATACACAGTAAGATGCCCATGGCTAACGGGGCTTTAGACGACTCTTGGAGCATGGTAAAATGCTTAATTTGATGGAACTGTTGTTTTTCTCTCTGTAAAGTGGAGGACTTGGTGGAACTATTGTGGATAGGTCATAGCTGTGATTCACCCCAAAATGTCGGGCCTGTTCAAACAGCAGTTGTGAAGCTGCCTATTGTGTGATTGGTGTCATCCTATATAGTCTATTTCGATTCTGTGTAGATGAAAAAAAATTAAAACAGGTTGCCAGTCAACATACACCAAAATATAATGTTAAATTCCAATGGCATAATTTCTGAATTTAGTTGTGACTGCCTGTCTTCCCCAATGTGGACAGGCTGAGATGCACAATTTTCCTCTACAGTGGCATCAGCTGTAAGGTGAAGGATGCTCTTGTTTAACTGTGGATACATGTAGGGCTTCATTACGGAGAACTTGTCACTTTTTGCATATCTTGTGCATTCAAGACACAAGCAATGCACATTTTAATCTTGCTTTTTGTTTTTCTCTTTGAAGACATGAAGAATCTGGAGAAGTTGCTAAGGGATGCTGTAGCCTATGGTCAACCTCGAACCCATCGAGGGTGGAAAAAAATCCTCATCATAGTCGAAGGCATTTACAGGTAGTTATGCATAATTTCACGTTAACATCCTGTTCTAATTTGCACAGTTAAAAGTATTCTCCTAAAGTGTGCATTATTTGTGAATGTGTTTGGTTTACCAGTTTGGCCTTGAGTCCTGTAGCCCTAATTTTATTCTGAAAGCACCATTTGAGCAGCCAGGCGGTAGACCTAATATTTAGCGCTAACGTTTTGACTGGGCTGTATCCATAAGCTAACAGTTTCCGTACCCCCAGATTTCGCTACCATGGAGCTTTAGTGAGGATGCCTTTAGTTTGAAATGTACATACATTTGTCAAAACTGAGTGCTCTGTAATGGGAGTAGAATCATAGGAGCACTTTGAGTCTAGCTGTTTCTCTTTCTGCTTGATATTTGTGTGCGCCCAGCAGCCATTCCTAGTAAACTTTAATTTGAGGTAGACATAAGAATTTACCACTTTAATTGGTTCCCCTTGGAAGTCCCATCTAAAGGGTCCCCCCATCTTCCCGAAGATCATCATTTTAGTTTTACTTTTGCTTCATTTTAAATTGTGGTGTTCCAGAAAGTCGTTTGCAAACAAAGCCCTTGGTTGAAGCCAAAATTACTCTCGTCGGCATAGGGTAGAGCACTGTACTCTGTTTCTCAGCCTAGGAGTAAATACCTTGTTGTTAAACCTCCCTGGGTCGAAATTCAACATAAAGAGAATAAATAACAGGGGGCAAGGAGAGAAACCTGCTTCAGCCACTTGCTGGTCTCAAAATATGGTGCGTTTACTCCTAAACCACAATACCGACTGCTGTCATGGTGCCCACATAACATAATTTCACCATTCTAAGTAACCCCTGGCAGAAACCCCACCTAGACCCTGCCTGAGATAGCTGTAGGATATTATTCTCGGACACCCACTCTTCCAACTTACCCAAGATACACTCGGGAGTAGATTTTAGATGTAGTAACCAGTAAAGAAATTGGTCTAGAACAATGAGCATCATCTGGATCTGCATTTCTAAATATTGGGATGATTATTTTTCTCCTCCAAAGGGTTGGGCCAAAGCGGCCTCCTCAATTGCTTCAAATAATTTAACTGGAATCGGGACCCACCAGTTAGAGAACCCCACAAAGATATTTGATGTCAGCCCATCCGGGCCAGAGGCTTTCCACTTTTTCAGCTGGTTTAAAACCAAACAAATCTATGACCCAGTGAACCTGATGTTGCTATTCGGCATAGCAAAGTGGGGTTGAGCATCTCTCCCTCCTCCACATAAAAGGTCTTCTGTAAGTGGATCATCCACCTGTTCTTGTCAATTGTTCGACCTTGTGGATGGCCCCTGTGAAGGCATCACAAAGTATACACAGACAACTGAGTAAAGTTTGGGCTACAAACCCCACTGCCAGAATTCTCTCCAATATGCGTAATGCTTCGCAGCCGAGTCCAAACTAGTTTAACAACAATTCACTCCTTAATCTGCTGTGACCCACCCCAGCACCCACCAGCTGATCTTCCAACTTTCCTTGGACTAGGGTATTCGCCTCCGCAGCCAACTGCCTAATTATCCATGCTATTGTGTCACCCTATTCCCCGACTCGACTGCAAGCACTGTTGCTAATGCGCCTGATCACACTTGCAGCGTACTCACTATTACATGTATGTGTCATACATTATCTAATGCTGCTCACTGCTACTTGCAATGTTGTCCCATTTTCACTTTTAATGTAATCCTTATACTTATATATGTGCCGCTCATTAACTAACGGGAACATTGGCATTATTTGAATATGCTTCCTATTTTGGACACATTGCACTATTTTTTTTTTAAACTTCCGTTTTTATTGGCATTTTAAATTTTACAAACAAGCAAACGAAGAAAAAGAACAGTGGATCCCCCTCCCTCCCCCCCCTCCCGCCCCACCCCTGGATCCCCCCCCCCTTCCCCGTGTCCAGGTCAATGTGTTCGTCCTGGGAGACTCACGGAGAGGCCGCCGTCTCCCTTGTCGCAGAGTTGCTGCGATGCATAACCACTACATCAGTTGGCTGGCTTCTGCCCTTCCCCGGGTCCTGTGGCCCCGAGTTTGGTTGACCTTCCAAAAGGGAGTCCATCCCCTCCTCTCCAGGATGAGGGGTCTCTCGAAGGGTTCAGTGCACATCCCATCCCCAGGATTGCTGGACCCCCGACCAGTCCGTGAGGAATGAGCTAGTCTTGTTGTTTACCATGGCCGTCAATATGTCCATCAAAAACATATTTTTGACCTTTTTCAGCCAGTCCTCCTTCGAAGGAGCGTCCGGACTTTTCCATTTTTGGGCCAAAGCCACTCTTCCAGCCCTTAACAGGGTTTCCCACATCCTCGGGTATCGGTGCACCTCTGTGTCCTCTGGGGGGAGGCCCAACAGCATCGTCAGGGGATTAAGTGGTATACGGACCTCAGTCACTTCCTCCATCCAATCCCTCACTTGCTCCCAATATGTTTGGACCTTCGCGCAGTGCCACCACATGTGGCCTCTGGTCCCTGTCTCCCCGCACCCTCTCGGGCACCTTGGTGACACTCCCGGGAACATCTTGGATAATTTTGCGGGGTCTCTGTGCCATCCCTGCAGTATTTTAAAATTATGTTCCATATCAGCGGTGAAAAGATTTCCGTGAAATGCAATTTTAAATATCCTGGCCCAATCATCCTCAGAGATTTCGGCACCTGCCAAACCTTCCCAGAACAAGCGAAAACTCCTCCTGCCCTGAAGGTTGTGCGTGTTTAGGACCCTGTATAAACTTGAAACCGCCCCCTTCCTGGAGGCCGCCGAATCGAGGAGCTTCTCAAAGGGGGTCAACTGTCTTCGCAGATTGGTGCCCCAAGCTGGGTCACAAAGGATGCCCTTCAGGCGAAGGTATTCAAAGATAGATATTGAGTCACGACCCAGTGCCTCCCTGAGCTCCTCATAGGGTAAGAATTCACCATCCCTGAACATTTGCCCCACCCATTCCATCCCCCTATCTGACCAGATCTGGGAGTGTCTGAACCCTCTTCCTCCCAGGTTAATGGGGTGTCCCCAGAGGGATGACATTGGAGACGGCCATGTGGTGAGGTGAGCGGTCTGAGGGCGTTCCTTCCAAATGTCCCATAGGAGCCCCAGGGTCGGATGAGCCCTTAGACGCCCTGGTATTTCCCTGAGAGGCGTCCACAGGAGGTCGCGGACTTTGTGGGGATGGGCGTCCATGTCCTCTAGGTAGGACCAGTACGTTCTCAGCCCCTCCTTCATGTGCTCCAGGAGGACACGCAGTTGGGCAGCACAGAAGTAGAGATGAAAGTCTGGCAGCCCGAATCCCCCCTCCTCCCTTGGTAGGGTCAGGACAGCCCTCCCAATTCTCAGGGTTTTGCCTTGCCACACAAAGTCACGGACCCCCGATTGTAGGTCTTTGAGGTTCTGTGCCGGGACCCTGGTCGGGAGTGCTGTGAATAGGTACAGGAGTCGTGGCAGGACATTCATTTTGACCGCCGTCATTCGGCCATACCACGAGAGAGTCATTTTACCCCATCTCCTCAAGTCCGCGGTGATCTCTGCAATCATGGGACCGTAGTTGGCGGGGCCCAGATTCGACATATCTCTGGGGAGGAGAACCCCCAAGTACCGTATAGCGACCTTCTCCACCTTGATCCCCTGGAACCTATTCTGGGGGTCGAGCACCGGGTCTATTTTTCGCATTGGGAGCAGGACTGATTTTGCAGTATTTATTTTTAGGCCCGAGAATCGACCAAATGCTGACACCAGGGCCAGGAGGGGGGGGAGAGAAGAACCCGGATCCACTAGGTAGGCCAAAATGTCGTCCGCAAACAGGGAGAGCATGAATTCTATCTCTCCCCTTCTTATTCCCTTAATGTTCGGGTGCGCTCTGACCGCAATTGCCAGGGCCTCCATGGTGAGGACATAGATCAGGGGGGAGAGTGGGCATCCCTGCCTTGTTCCTTGGGAGAGGGGGAATGACCCAGACAGTGTCCCGTTTACCTGCACTCTCGCTGTGGGGGCTCTATAGAGTGCAGTTACCCAGCTCATGATGTGGGTCCCAAAGCCCATTCTTTGAAGGAGAAGCTCCATGTAGCGCCACTCAACCCGGTCGAAGGCCTTCTCCGAATCCAGTGAGAGGACGCAAGCGTCAAGTTCCGATGATTGGGCAAAGTGGAGCAAGTCTAGGGTCTTCCGGATGTTATCCGAGCCCTGCCTCCCGCTTATAAAGCCCACCTAGTCCCCGTGAATTAGCTTCGGCATTATGCCTTCCAGCCTTTTCCCCACCACCTTGGCCAGGATCTTCACATCTACATTTAACAATGATATGGGCCGGTAGGAGGAGCATTCCGAGGGGTCCTTCCCCTCCTTGGGCAAGACTGCTATCACGGCTCCCATCATAGACTCGGGGAGTATGCCCCCGTCCAGGACTTCATTAAAGAACCTCACTAAGTATGGGATCAAAGAGGACCGGAACTTTTTGTAAAAGAAAACTGTGAAGCCATCTTCCCTGGGGGAGGTTCCCACCCTCATCCCAGAGATCACCTTGTCCACCTCATCCTCTGTGACCGGGCCCTCTATCCCTTCCGCCAAATCTCTTGAGAGGGATGGAATCTGTATTGAGTCAAGGAAGGTTTCTATCTGGGCATCATCTCCATCATATTCTGAGGAGTAGAGAGCTGTGTAGTATTGGCGAAAAGCCTCCCCGATATGGGGGGGAGTCGTTGCCAAGGAGCCCCTGGGCGTCCCTCACCTCCCTCACCCTTCTATTCCTCTGGACCTCCCTCAACTTCCAGGCTAGGATCTGGTCCGCCCTGTCCCCTTTCTCATAGTACTTTTGTTTAGTTAGTTGGAGGGACCTTTCTGTCTTATATAGGAGCAGGTCTTTAAGCTGTAGCCTGCAGTCTTCCAGGGCGGCCACCTGTTCTCCCGCTAATGGGCGCCCCGGAGAGCTCGCCGGTTGGAGGCGGGATATCCTATCTCTTAGAGCCTTCTCCTGTATCCCCCTCTCCCTTTTCTTTTGGGCCCCAAGTTTTATAAGGACCCCCCTCAGAGTAGCCTTGAAGGCATCCCAAAGCGTGTGAGTGGCGACCTCCCCGTTGTCGTTTAGGTCAAAGAACTCTGTTATGGAGTCCAAGACTTCCTGAGAGAGGACCTCATCCTTTAGCAGAGCGTTGTTGCACTTCCAGCGCCCTCTGCGTTCCCTGCTCCACCCCATCGCTATTGTGACTTTAACCAAATCATGGTCTGACCAGGGCACCGGGTCTATTCTGTAGCCTGACACATATGGGCTGAGTGTCTCCTCTACCAGGACGTAGTCTATGCGGGAGAAAGAGTTGTGTATAGCTGAGTAGTAGGTGAAGGAAGGGATTCCCCCTCTGGGAAGAGGAATTGTGTCGGTTAGGCCCAGTTCCGCGTTTACCCTCTGAAAAGATTGTGCCATAGCTTCTTCTGCAGCTCTGGGAGTAAGGGGGTCTACCCTTTTCCTGTCCATAGTCGGGTCGAGGACCATGTTGAAGTCCCCCCCTACCACTAGCGGGCCTTGCACGAATAGTCTGATCCTGTCTCTCACCGTTTCCCAAAACAAGGCCTGTCCTTCATTAGGGCCATATACTACTGCCAGAGTGAGGGGGGAGCCCCGTAGGGTGCCCCGGACCAGCAGGTATCTTCCCTCCGGGTCTTTTAGGATATCCGCCTTCTCGAACCCTGCATCTCTAGCTACCAAGATGGCCACCCCTCTCTTTTTGGTCCTGTGGTAAGCGTGGAAGACCTCCTCGATTTCCCCCCCCCCCCCCCGCAACCGGGGTTCCTTTCCCCTTGCCCAGTGCGTTTCCTGTACGAACAGAAGGTCCAGTTTAGCCCTCCTAAACTCCCTGCAGATTAGGGATCTCTTCGATGGGGTATTTAAGCCCCGAACATTCAGGGTGCCCACCCCCAGGGCCGGCAGACCATCAGCCATTGTCTATGAATTCTATTCTAACGGATGGCTGCCTCGCAACAACTCTGATCTCTAACTCCCCATGAATTGACTTATGGACACTTTTGACATGTTTCCCCAACTGACCCCCGAACCCCTTCCCACACAAACAACCCCCAACTTGTTTCCCTCCCCCCACCCCCTGCCCCGGCGTCCAGCCAGATAGTTCGGCCATCACTGGCGCTTTGGCCGGACCACCAGCCTGCCCCTCTCGGCCAGGCCATCATTAACAGGCACATTATTGTCAGCCCCCCCCCCCTCGATCCCCTCCCCGATTTTGCTCACCCAACTTGCTTTGCATGGGGATTGTAGTTTCCTTTCCTATCTTTTGCCGGGTTTCTCACTCTCAAGTACACCCATGCCCTCCGGGATCTCCAGAGGCCACGTTCACACTGGGGCTGCCCAGCCACTGACCCTCCGAGTTGTTCTGCTGCCCTTCGTTCCTAGGGGAGGGCGTATTCATTCTCCTGAATTTCCTCGCTCCTGACTTTTTCCGTCTTTCTCTCGGCGGGCCTGGGTCTCCAGCTCCGACCCTGGCCGGTCCCCGCGGCTCCCGCCGGGGCGCTGGATCCGCGACATAGTCCTGGATAGCCCCCTTGATATCTTCCTCCGAAATCAATGTCGTTCTCTGGCCCAGGTACTCGAATGTCAAGGAGAAGGGGAAGCCCCATCTGTATCGCACTCCTTTTTCCTTCAGCAACTGCGTGAGGGGGCGGCACATCCTCCGTCTGGCCAGGGTGTATGCTGAAAGGTCCTGGAAGATGGAGATCTGGGAGTTGTTGTATGTGATCTCCTGGGCCTTTCTGGAGGCCTCCAGCACCCGCGTCTTCTCCAGGTAGTAATGGAACCGCACCAGGATCGACCGGGGGCCCCCTGCTCGGCCTCCCGCTCTATGTACCCGATCGAATATGAGTTCAGTAGTCATCTCTTCTTCGAAGAGGAGAGCAATTATGTTACGGACCACGCGTGTCAGCTCCCTCTCCGTTTCCCCCTCCGACTCTGGGACCCCAAAAATCCTGAGGTTGTTTCTCTGCTCCCTGTTTTCGAAGTCGTCCATCTGTCTTGACCTCTCCTCCTCCCTTTTTTCCAGGGCAGCTAGTCTCATGTTTACCTCCACTTCTAGGGTGGCCGCTGATGATTGGTTGGATTCGACCTGAAGGAGTCTGTCCTCAACTTTGTCGACCCGGCGGTCCATTTTTTCAAACTTTTGGGCAATTCCGCCCGCATATCTCGGATCTCTTGCAGAATAGAGGCAAATCCCCGCTCCATTGCGGCCGTGGAGGGTGCGGGGGGTTCCAGATGGGCCATTCCCTCTCCGTAGGGTGGTTCTACAGCAGGGGGGACCGGGTTTCGGTAACGATATTTTTGCAGGTTCTGCTGCCAGTTTATTAGGTTGGCCCCCCGGGTACTCTGTCAGAAATGTTACCTCACATCCAAGTGGGCTCGCCTCGTTGGACCGTTGGTTTCCCTTTGGTAGTGGGGCCCCTCAGTCCTGTTGCGCGCCTTTATTTCAGTCTTGGCGGTTGTCCCCGGGCAGGCACTCGCCCCACCAGCGTCAGGCGGGGGCCTCACTTCCCGGGCCGTCACCGCAGCGCCTCCGGTATACCTCGGTTATGTTACCGGAAGATTGATTCCCCTTTAGAGTGGGGGGGGGGTGCTGTTGCCTCCGTTGGGTAGAATGCTGCTGTCTTTCCGTTGGGGGTCTCTCCTGGCAAGGTATGCCGTCCCCACCCCTTCCGAGCGGTCTTTCAGGGTCTTGACTAATGCCCCCCAGGCGGGCACTCGCCCCACCAGCCTCCGGCGGGGGCCTCACACCCAGGGCGGCCACCGCAGAGCCTCCCGTGCACCTCGTTCGTGTTTTTTGCCCCTCGATATTCCCCCTCTGGGGTGGGCGGGGGGCGTTTTTGTGTCCGCAGGGTGGTGCGCTGGTGTCTTTTCGTTGGGGTACTCTCCTTTCCCCCCCCCCCTCCTGGGGGATCTGGTTGCTCCTTATGAGTTGCCCCCGGGCGGGCACACGCCCCGCCTGCCCACAGCGGGGGCCACACACCCGGGGGGGTGAAAGCGGATCCCGCCGAGCTCACCGGGGCGGGGGGGAGGGGTGTGCTACGCGATCTCAAGGCGGCGGGTCCTGGAGTCCTGCCCACGTCCTGCGCAGGATCCTGCTGGCGGTGAAGGGGAGCGGGGGGGGGGGTTCGACGGATCCGCCCCCCCCCTCCGTGTCTCGTACCTCTCAGGCCGCGGCTTCCCTTGGTGCTCCTGTTGTGGCTGGCGTCCCCTCACCCCGAGGCGTCCCGGCTCGCGCCTCTTGAAGGGGGAGGCGAAGGCCAGCGCCGATGGGTCCGCTCGCTCCTCCCCGGGCTGTGCTCGCGGCCTGCCGTGACGATCCCGCCACAGCCGCCGCGTACACGGATCTCCGCTGTCCGGCGGTCCCCGGATCCCGTTGTTTCGCCCTGCGGGGGCACTGGGGGATCACCTCTTCGTTCGGCCCGCTGCTCTCCGTGGGGGGGTCTCGGGGGGGGGGGCTCAAATCCCGTACCGGCCCGGCCTTGGGAGGAGCTCGCAGATCAGGCTGCCATTGCCTGTGCGCCCCCTGGTGGCCTCCCACATTGCACTATTAACTGTATGCTATTCACTTTACAAATGGGCATATAAGTTGCAGGCCTATATTGTTAACCTGTATGGATAATATCTTTTGTTGCTGCCTAAATGCTGTGCCTTAAGAGCTCAACTCTTAGCCAGTAGTGTGACTAATAGCCAATCGCTGCACTCCTTCTTTCGCTTCCTAAACTGCGCTATTGGCCGACTGGCTCATGAAAATGTAACTTGTTCAACCTGGCAGTATGCCTCTCACACATTTGGTACGAATTATCGCTGCTCTCCATGATTGTTTTGCTTAGCCAACCTGTAGAAAATACCAGAACCTTCCTTATAAATATTACAGACAACCACCCTCCTCTTCATCCTACTGATAATGGTCTATAAACCCAACTAGCCTATAACCTGCTTCTCCTGCCTATGCACAACTGTATACCCATGTTTAACTGGCTGGCTCAGACAACTCCCACTTCTGCCACTTTAACCACAATGATCCTTCTTGCGTCAGTCACCACTGCTAGTAATGAGACTTCATTAAATAACACCAACTCTTTCACGCCAATTCAATGGATCCAACGCTTCGCCACCCAACCTGTTCCTAACTAACCTTGCACCACGATAATCTGGAACTTTAGACTAAGATCCAGACTTAAATGGTCCTAACACACCAGCTTCTAACCACATAGTCTTTAGCAACACCAAGTCTACGCCCATTAGGAAAAAGACCTCCATTTCTGACAACACTACTACCAAAAATGACCCTATGTGTCTACCAACACTATAGTGTTACACAGCAAACCCAACTACACTAGTATACCTATCAAAGGAGCACTTATCAATGCTAGGTCATTGATAGCACATGCGTTAAACATTGTTAACCTTATTATCTCTAACCAGCTAGACTTCTTGGCCATAACAGAGACCTGGCTACATATTGCAGCAGGCCCAACATTTTCTCAAGCCATTCCAGATAACTACGCCATCACTAGACTCGATAGAGAATCTTCCAAAGGTGGCAGAATCGCTGTTCTATCCAGAACCCACCTCGGCCTAAGAGCCCTGCCTCATCTTCCATTCCCTTCAGCTGAACTTTTATCTATGAAGCTCCCACTCTCAGCCTCACACACTCTAAAAATTCATCTTCTGTACAGACCACCTGGTCCAATCACGACCTTAGAGGAAGATATTTCACAACTCCTCTCCACTAACACTAAACCAGGCTCACAAATCTTACTACTTGGCGATTTTAATCTATGTCTCCTAGACACAAAGGATGACACTGCCACTACCATAGCCAATTCGATCTCAGAATTAGGATTCTCTGATCGTATCACTAAGCCCACGCACAATAAAGGAAGAATCCTAGATTGGATTGCAGACCTTAATTGCAAAACTAACATTCTCACTAATGTACCATGTGCTTGGACAGACCACTACTTCGCCTCGTTCACCCTACAGTCTAGTACTCAGCCTAACCTCCTCATTGCCCTGGCACCAAAGGCATTAACTAGAAATAACAAGGATATTAATACAGAGAATCTACTACCTCTGCTACAACCTATCCTTAACTACCCAACCACCAATACCGACCCATCGACATTTGTAGATCTGTACAACCGAACACTCGGCCAATTCATTGACACAATAGCCCCATTGAAACTGCGTAAAGCTAAGCCTCAAGCCTACCTTAACTCATGGTTCACCCCTAGCCTCAAAACTTTACGCAATAACAAAAGAAGAGCCGAAATACAACATGGAAGAACCACCAGTCAGCCCTCAACATACTTATTTTCAAAAGCCACTAGCTGCTAGAAGTCAGCTATCCTCCAAACAAAAAGCGACGCTAATAATAATAGAATTACTAACGCCTAATCTGGCATGAAAGTTATTCACTATCCTTAGGGAGCTTGAGTCGACCACCTCCCCCCAGACCTTCTCTGAAACCTGCTCCAAAGACGAGACTTGGTGCACCAAAATAGAAGCAGCACTACTAGAAAAATATTGCAGCTACAATCTAAAATTGATGAGAAAAAACTCTGTATCGCCTCTGAACCAGTCCTACATAAGCCTCAACCTTCTATGGCTAAACCATGCAGCTTATTCAAATTCACTCCTCTTTCCGTTAAGGAGGTTGAAAACTTAATAACGAGCCTCAAACCATCAAGATGCCAGGGTGACATATGCTATGCAAACATCATCAAAGATGCAGCAAAAGAGCTCGCACCCTCCGTCACCACATTTATTAATGCCGCATTGGAAATGAGCACGGTCCCAACTAATCTGAAAGATGCTTGGGTCTTTCCACTGTTAAAAAAAGACCCAACCTAGACCCGGACATTCCTACAAATTACAGGCCCATCACCACAGTGCCATTTTCCCTGTAAATTCTAGACAGGGCTGCCTATCTTCAAATACAGGCACACCTACAATCTAACAATCTTCTGGATCTGCGGCAATCTGGGTTCAGACCTAGACACAGCACCAAAACTGCCCTATTAGACTTGAAAACTCAAATGGACCAAAAAGACAAAGGTAACACCTCATCAGCGTATTTCTCTGACAGCCTGGATAGAATCCTTCCTTGACAATCGAACAATGAGAGCATTCTCACCTACCGCATCTGCGGATCCAGCACCAGTGACTTGCGGAGTACCACAAGGGTCCTGCATTTCACTGATGCTGTAAAATATTTTTACCAAGCCTTTGTTTGATGTTCTTGACCTCTTGGGTGTCACCTACAATAACTATGCCACGGGAACTACTACCTTGATATAAAACTACTACACAAAATATACCTAATCATTCAGGCATGGATGGCCACACATGACCTCTGCTTCAACGATGAGAAGACCGAACTACTTCTCAATGGCTCCTAGGCCAAACTAAATTAACTTGACATCAGGAATAATTCCTTTATCATAGACGGCATTGACATCCTGGTTGTTAGGCAGAAACCTGTGCAGTTCCCTCTGGGACCACTGCAAAAGATTTAGGACTACAGGTGTTTGGCAGTAAACCCACTTGGTAGCAGTCTGTACCACACAGATTCACTTGGTAGCTGTGGCTGAGCAGTCAGACTTCCCTCAAGAAGAGTTAGGCAGTATACAGAGTATTCACAATAGGTCAAGAGAACACAATAGAACAAGTAAACACTGACCAGGGCTTGGTGTAAAAGAGATCTAATTATTTATTTAAAACCCCATCTAGAAAAACACACAGGCACTAATAGTAAGCAATTCAAAAACACGGTCACTAAAAGATATACACTCCCTTAAAAGAATATTAGACCAGTCTTAAGCCCCACTTATTTTCAGACAGTGGTGAGCGCTTAACGTAGATGGCACTCTAATAATTCGTTTTAAAAAGGGAGAGAAAAGCAGAGAATAAATTGAAACAGATCCCAACACTTTTTCACGAACACAACAAGAGAGGAAGGCAAAGTAACACTGTGAATTCTGAGTAAGTAGGCCGGATCCGCTTTAAGAGGATCAAAAACGAAATGTGTCCAAGGGCACACGGTTGCAGTGCACAAAAGTCTTGTAACAGTTCAAAAAGGTGTTGGACCAAAGAAAGGGACCAGTTAGAGGGTCAAGGCGGCCAGCCCAGTCCAGAAGGTTAAGGGGTTATTATTACCTTGTACCAATCTTTAGAAAGGGAGGCCTGGCGGACACGGTACCTTAAAGTGGTGAGAATACTCCAGCGGGGGCAGTTGTTCCTGGCAGCGGATGCAAGTCAGTGCTTTGTCCGGGGGAAGAGAGGATCTCGTCGGGGAGGAAGACAGGAGTCCATTGCACTGCCAGGGAAGAAACCAGCCGCAGAGTTTCTCAGGTACAAGGAGTGGTCCGTTGATTCGCGGTCCAGTGGTAAGTGGCTATCTGGCTGCCGGGGTGCTTGGCACGGGCAATTCGACCACAAACCGGTCTGGGGTGCGAAGAGGTACCTTAAAGTGGTGAGAATACTCCAGCGGGGGCAGTTGTTCCTGGCAGCGGATGCAAGTCAGTGCTTTGTCCGGGGGAAGAGAGGATCTCGTCGGGGAGGAAGACAGGAGTCCATTGCACTGCCAGGGAAGAAACCAGCCGCAGAGTTTCTCAGGTACAAGGAGTGGTCCGTTGATTCGCGGTCCAGTGGTAAGTGGCTATCTGGCTGCCGGGGTGCTTGGCACGGGCAATTCGACCACAAACCGGTCTGGGGTGCGAAGAGAAGAAGGTAAACTGGTTGTGCCCACCAGTCAGGGGAAGAAGCCTCTCCAGCCTGGAGATCTTCTCTGTCGTCGGTAAGTGGTGAGTCGGTTCCGCAGGGCTCCACCGGTGGTGTCGTCGTGGTAGGTCGGCTCAGCTTCTCCCTCGTCGGATTCTCAGGTCCCGTGGCGACTTCTGAAGTTCCAGTCCCCAAAGCCCTGCTTTTATGCAGCATACCCCCATTCACTCAGCCTAGCTGTCAATCAAACATGCTAAGTGGTGAGCCGGCCGGCTCACCACTTGGGCCAATCATACAAGAGTGCGACTTGAGTTACCAAGGTAACTCAGTCCAGGGTGCCTAAACCCCCTCCTACACCCCCTTTGGTACCCAGACAGAGTAGCACCACTTTTGGAGGCTTCTGTGGAGAAGCCCGCCAAAAAGTGGAACAAAGGGCTCGACTTGGGTTGGAGTCACAAAAGAGAACACAAACGCCATTTTAGAATCGAGTCTTGGCAAAAAATACCAACCGGCGAATTAATATTAATTAAACAAACCGGCGGTATGTTCGAGGCTATGAGAATTAAATAAATAAAGTTGGTAGCCTCGAACAATGGGACAATCCCAAGGGAAATATTCGCGGTCGAATATAAAAAGTAGTTTCCACTGCCACCAGCCAAAACCCGATCAGGGGGGACGGAGACGTGATCCCTCGACTAACTGACCCCGGGGCAATCGAATTGCCCCGACCAGTACTTCCACAATATGATGGTTTGTACTGGTTTCTGTTAATAGTTTGGGACTAGAAAAGCCAATGATAACTTTACATGCCCTGGGAGACAGTAGTCAGTCCCAGGGTATGGAGTCTATGGTGGGGTGTCACTATGACACCCCTGTGTTACTGCACGGAGGGTGCTGTGTAACACACATAGTAAAAACACATGAGATCCTATGGAGTAAAGGACCCCATAGCCCATAAAACACATTAACATCAAAGGAACACCATAAATCATGTCCAAGAGTGGGAGAAAAAGAGTCTCACTCTTGGCAGGAGAAAAAAACAAACTCCAGAAATCCAGCAAAGCTGCTGGGGGACTCACTAGGTTAGGAAATTAAGCCTAAAGAGAGAATTCTCCCTAACACTGGTCTCTAAGGAAGTCAAGACACTAGGATTCTAAATGGACTCATCCTTAATCTTGACCAAACAAGTGAATGCAACAGCTTCTGCCACAGCCTATACCTGCAAACTAACACCTGTAGACCTTTCCTATGAACAAGTTGCTCCACGTTAGCTAGAGCCCTCATTTTATCCAATTTGGATTACTGTAATGATCTATACTTAGGAACTAACAAGCGAAACCTAAAAAAACTACAAGTACTGCAAAATAATGCGCTTGGATCCACATTCCACATACCAAGATCCCATCACATATTTGAAATTAGACGCAATTTCCATTGGCTATCGGTCAAGAACAGAATCTCATTCAAAATTCGTACTCACCCACAAGTGCCTGTCTAACTTAGCACCTAAATACTTGACATGTACATTTGACAAAAGCCAATCGGCCCGACCTACCCGATCCACTCAACTCCATTGCCTCAGAGTCCCTAGATTCAATCTACAGAAATCGGGAGGCAGTAGCTTCCCTGTCCTAACATCAAAACTGTGGAACGCCCTACCGACAGCTCTAAGAGCAGAAACTTAATTCTCCCGATTCAGGACAAACATAAAAAAAATTAGCTTACCACTCATGAGGCTCAATAAATGCCTGTCCCTCCTGCTAATCGTATTTACCTATTTTTACTGTAATTAAAATGAATGATGTATATTTGTCCACATTACCGCTGCTTTATGATGTATCCACATATGAAAGTCCCTACAATCCCTATTTTTGTACACAACCCTTATGTTTATCTTATTATGTATTAAGCTGTAACCTTTTACTGTACCCTTGTGCAATGTAATGCGCCCAGTTACCTGAGGGTCAGGTGCGCTATTTAAAGAAACCATTCAATTCAAACTTTTATTAAAATCACAAGAAGGTTGGGAAAAGGCCGACCTTCCCCTATGCTAAGGTGGGATTTCCCTACCTAACTGAAACTAATTGTATTCTGTCCGAGGAAGTCCGAAGTAAATGTCTGTGTCCAAAACCTATACTTGCCCTCACATCTACTTGTTCAAAACGTGTAGGGATGTCAGCGTCGAATGGAAAGTGTTCAAACAAAAGTAAAGAGCTTCTTCCAGCTCTTGGTCGGTAAAGGGGTTCTCCCTTCCCTAGTATTCAAGACGGTTCCCTTTCAAACAGAAGTTCGAGACAGTTTACTTTGAAACATAAAAAGGGGGCTCCCTTCCACAAGCGTTCAAGTCTGTCAATGTTTCCAATACAACACCATTCCTTTTTCAGGCTTCTGTGTCTTTCACCAATATCACAAAGTTCATTTTTTTAAGTTCAAAATACACAAGATTTCCTTGACATTCAATCACAAACTTATATATGAGCTAAGTGACTTCTTTTTAGTTGGGTTTACTCGGTCTAGGCACAGGTGTCTGACCACATGGCCCACGCATTAAAGGTCACGCAACCAGCACACCTTATTTGCTTATTTTCCAGTTACATTGCCACTGCATTCCTGACGTTTTTTCAATACTTGTTCTGCCACCATTCACTTGTTGGATTATCAAATGTTCTCATAGCAGTCAATCCAAGTGACATTCAATAATTTTTTTTTTCGGTTTGATGTTCAAAACTTCAAATTAGTCACATTAAATGAAACAACCTCGATTTCCCAGTTTACTCTCCTGCTGGGAATTTGCACCCTGTCCACAGGTTTATTCGCACTATCAAAGTTCACTGCTTTTTTATCCGTTCATTAAATTTCGGTATTCACAAATCGCTACATTAATTTCTTTCAACCGTCAATTTATCATAATTATTGATCATCTGCATTTCAAGTTGGACCGGTGTTCCGATTGCCTCCATTCTCCTTTGCTCATTCGCGAGCGATCCGACCTGGATACACCACGCGGGTCACACCACAGCGTTCTGGAGTCATTCAGCCTGCTTGACTCACTGGGTACTCTGTCTCTGTGTGCTGCTCTCCGCTTCGGCAGGCTCTCTGTGGCTGTCGCTGCTCCCGAATCGGCACGCCTCTCTTCCAGGAGGTCGGCAGACCAACCCTGCCACCGGAGACCTTCCGAAGACGCCCGCCACAATCTACTTCCACTGCAGCGACTCTGCAGCTCTTTGGCGCTTCGGACATGCACATCCCTGCCTTCACCTCCAACTTCTCCTTCTGCAAGCGTTCAACAGGCAATCTCTTTAGACTCACCTGAGCAGGCCATTTATACCGCCCCTTTGTCTCAGGTGCAGGCAATATTCTTCAATCGCATAATGGTCTTGCTCGTCCCCATCCCTCTTTCTCGTCCCAATACCAGAGTGGTGTTTGTGTATGTCTGAGTTAATAACGGAAGGATGTATGTTTCGAATGGATTGTGTCCTCCAACATATTCCGCATCTTTGATATCTCCAATATCCAGCTTCAGCTGCTTTGGAAAAATTATTTCGGCAGAGGGCACTGTACGTTGATGCATTCTACTCAATGTCCCTCGAGGGCCTCCATCTCAAAGGTGACATCATTGAAGGTATATTTGGAAAGTGCAGCACCTGTTGGCTTATGTTTTGTTTTTCTGAGTAAGCTTTCGCTTTGTGAACTACAGTGTGCTTCATATATTTCTTTGAAAATTGTCAATGATGTCTTCAACCCCGAAGACCGGGTTTAAAAAATGCCAAGACCGTGATGCAAAAATGTTGCTGGTGGACTCCCATCGGGTGTGCTTGCAGTGTCTCGGTGTGGAGCACACAAGACCTTGGCCTGTCAGAAGTGTCAGTCGATGACCGAAAAAGCTCTGCGGGTGAATAAAGGGAAATAGGCGGTAGATAGTCTCCCCAAGGAATGCCCCTCGACTACCCTGTCGAAAAAATATTCTTCCAACGAAGCGAGAGACGACTCTTCTCGATGGAAGAAGACTAAAAGGTCCAGGCCAGAGTGGCTCTCACCACTCCTCGTCATCGAGGAAATCTAAGAAAAGGCATCAAAAATCGCCTACTTTGTTTTTCTCGTCCGACTTCTCTTGCCCCACTAAGGTCTCTACTCCAGCTGAATGGGAATCATTCAGGCCGGAAATGCTACACATTTTCGAATCCGGTAAGGAAAGGGCTCGAGCCAAATCTTGCGCGCCCTCAGCCCGGGACGAAGGCTAGATTCTCATCAAGAGCGGTCGATTCCTCGACACGATTAAAAGTCATTGAAGAATGCTTCGAGCCATCGAAGTCCATGATGGACAAAGTCCGTGGACAAGTCGACATCTAAGTCATCGACGCCAGTGGCGCCATCGACTCCATCAGTGCCATCGACACCCAAGACGTCTTCATTGAAGACATTGATGCAAAAAAAAGTTTAGTGACGACTCTCTGGCTCAAAGCCATCAACGCCTTTACCAGAAATACAAAAATCCTTCACACCATTGCCTAGAAAGGATTTTTTTTAAATCACTTGCATCCATTTATGAAAACAATGAGCCTTCAGGTGACAACGATCCACCTTTTTGATAGCAACATGGTACTCCTAATGTCCCTGGTGGCTTTATATCGGAGGAATCTAGGTTGCAGGACCTGCTTGAAAATGTACAAACAGCCAGTGGGGTGGACACCTCATCAGAGTTGGATTTTGGCAAGCCTGAACCAGATGATCACACAGATGCATCTAACAGACAATGAACGACCAGGGTAACTGATTTTATGGGATGGAGTAGGCTTGCCCTCCCATTTGAGCAGGATGACCTCACCGATATCCTGGACAAAGGTCCTCAAAAGGATCCAATCCTATCTTTTCATGTCGCTCTACAGAAGAGAGTAAGTGCAAACTGGGAAGCACCGGAATTGAGTCCGCCAGTCAATAAAAATTTGACCAAAAAAATAGCCTGTCAAGTAGTGACCCAAGCTACTTCTCTAAACATCCTACCCCAGAAAGCCTGGTGGTGCAAGCAGCAACCGCTACCTCCAAGCAAGCTCCCTATCCGACCATTCCACCAGATCGGGATGATAAGCATATAGATGCCTTGTCAAGGAAAGTATTTTTTCTGCCGGGAGCATGGCTCTCAAATCAGCCAACTCAACATGTGCGCTTGCAAAATTCACCTACACCCTTTGGGACTGTGCATCCATGGAAACTGAACATATTCCCATATGGCAAGAAAGAGACGGTTTGTTGGCCATTGTAAAGGATGGCAAAGAGGCCATGTGCAAATCTCTACAGTCGGGTTTGGATTCTGCTGACATTATCAGCAGACCCATGGCAGTAAGCACCGTGATATGCAGGTTTGCGTGGTTGAGGAAGTGTGGATTTGCAATGGATGTGCAGTCTAGACTCAATATGCCTTTTGACGGGTCTCCTTGTTTTGGCAGCAAGGCTGACAAAAGTCTTAAGAAGCTACAGACCTTGAAGGCAGCAGCCAAGTTTCTAGGTGCCCTTGATAGGCAGCCTCAGCCCTTTCACCCAGTGGACCATCTTGGAGGGATAGATCCTTTCGCTAAAACTTAGTTTGGAAGAGCGAGAGGAATGGCTGGTCAAAGAGGACAAAGAAGATTCCGTCGTGGTGGACGAGGGAGAGGTGCAAAGCCCACCTAAGCAGCAGCATCTTTACCATCAGCCACTGCTTCAGCCGACTCAAAACCTCTCTGAGGTCTTGACTCGTGTTACCCCACTGGGAGGCAGACTTTATCGGCATCTGAAAGAATGGTGGTGTATTACTTCAGATGCTTGGGCATTAGAAACCATAGCCCAAGGTTACTGCCTCCCTTTCATTCAGAGACCTCAGAATCATCCACCTGGGAGCCATTCGTTAAAGGTTCCAGATCCGTTCCTTCTGCAGGAAATTTTGAACCTGCTAGAGAAAGGTGCTATAGAGTCAGTACCTGTAACGGAAAGGAACAATGGATGGTATTCTCCATATTTCCTGATCACCTAAAGAACGGAGGACTGAGACCCATCTTGGTCAAGTTCCTCAGGAAGGACAAGTTCAAGATGGTCTCATATCATATATCCTTCAAGCCCTCCAGCTCCAGGATTGGACTGTGTCATTGGACCTTCGGGATGCTTATTTTCATGTGCCAATCCATCTCAAGCACAGAAAATACCCGAGGTTCACTGTTGGCAGTTCTCATTATCAGTTTCGAGTTCTGCCGTTCGGGCAGACCTCCACCTCAAGGTTTTTTTACCAAGCTGATGGTGGTGAGTCTCAGGAGAGGGGGTTTTCACTTCTAGCCCTTGATGGACGATTGGCTGATCAGGGCGCATTCTCCAGAACAAGTCCTGGCTTTTCTCAGCGTAACCTGCCACTCTCTCCACAGACTGGGAATCTCCCTCGATTACAAGAAGTCCCACATGATACCATCTCAAAAGCTCCAGTTCATCGGGGATGTACTGGATACATTCTTGGGAAAGACCTTGCCACCCGAGGTCAGGGCTCAAGACATTCTGAAGATTGTCACCAAATTTGAGTGCCCAGCCGGGACTTCGACTTCTTGATTTTTTTAAAACAGTGGTTTCAACACAAACCGACAACATACAACAGAACCTTGCAGTAACATGTTCTCACATTTCAAAATGTGCATATTTCCTTCAATGTCTACTGCTTGCCCCTTTCCTCACCCCCCCGGTCGAGCCTACTCCATTTTGCAGTCTGCTTCTTCTTCCAAAGATGTTTCGTTTCCAGTGTCCTCCTCGGGGTCCTGGTCTCTTAACCAGTCCTGGGCAGGCCCGTATAATGTGGCCCCTAAATGTTTCCAGGCTGTCAGGATTTCTGCCTCTTCTTCCCCCCTCTATTTCCCGCTTCCTGCCACACTGCTGTTTCAGCCTCGATCCATTTCTGCAGGTCTGCCCACCAGACTTCTATCCTAGGTCTGTAACATGCCTTCCACCCCATGGCGATTCTGCGCTTTGCCAGTATAAATGCCAAGTCCTTTAGTTTGCTTACATGTTTCAGTTGGCGTAGCCTTGGGAATCCTATCAAACATGCCCATGCCGATTCAACATCTAACTTGATTCCCTTCTCCTCTAGCCAGTGGGCTACTTCTTCCCAAAATTTCCTAATCTCAAGGCATGCCCAAAACATATACGTCATCCCCACATTTTCCTCCTGACATTTTGGGCACAATTGTCGTTTTGCATTTTTAAATTTAGCTTTCCTCTGGGGTGTCATATATGCTCTTTGGGTTATATATAACTGTATTTGCTGTAGCTGCGCATTCCTAGACACTTTCTTATGGTATCCCTGGGCCCTCTCCCTTATCCCATCACTCATGGGTACCCTGACCTCTTCCTCCCAGTCATGTCTTAATTGCGCCACCTCTTTCCCAACTTTGGACATCAATAACTCGTATAGTCTGGATATCTCATGCCCTCCTTCTGCTATATCGTATATAGAGTCTATGATAGCGTCGGGTGGCTCTGCCAGAATTATTTCTGACCATTTCTCTTTAACCCACTGTGCCATTCTATTATGTGATATATTGCCCAGCATGCAACCCTGTTTCCTCCACCAGCGCTCCAAATACTTTAATCTCTCCTTCTTGCCATATATCTCCTAATGTTGCGATTTCCACCGGTTCCCAGTGTCTCCTAATTGCCTTCAGTAGTTGTCCATCCCCTCCCGTCAATACGACCAATGGCACTTGTGGGGAGCACGGGGCTAGATTCTCCATGACCTGACGAGCTCTGTGCCATACCTTCCATCCCAGTACCAACATCTCTGAATGCTCTCTCACCTCTGCTCTGGGCAGCCATATTATTTCTTTTAGTACGGGGCACACTCCAATCTCAACAATCTTGATTCTGAGGTCAAATCTTCTTGATAGCCATTTAGCCACATACTGTAATTGCCTGGCTAGGTAGTAGATCTCATAATTTGGTAGTTTAATACCCACTTTATCATGCATGTTCTGCAGCTTCCAGAATGCAATTATGTTTTTGTCCCATGCCACAAAGTCCCTGCACATGCTGTGTAGCTTAATAAAGAACTTCCTCAGTATCAGGTATGGTATATTCCCGAAAGAAATGTAATAATCTCTGCAGTACAACCATCTTCAGCAGCGCCCCTATACCCATCATTGCCAAGGGGAGTTTAGTCCAGAACCTCATACTGGTTTCTATGTTCTTTACCGCTTTCTCCGTGTTATGTTGATGTTCTGCCTCTACCATGTGGTAAATGTCTATCCCCAGGTATCTGAACGGATTTATCTCCAATGGTATTTGCAGCACTGGTGATCTGTCCCTTGGGATTCCTATATACTTCCCCAGCGGGAATATGCATGATTTTCTGGGGTTCACTGCTATACCAGATAGCGACACAAATTGCTCCATCACTTCCGGAATATATTGGAGATTTTCTTTGGGATATCGTAAGTACAGCAGCATGTCGTCTGCATATAGCGAGACCAAATGCGGCTCCCCCAGGACGCTGATCCCTATTACTTCATATTGCTGCCTCCGGTATATCGCAGGGGTTCTAATGCTTTAATGTACAGTATTGGAGACCACGGCATCCATGTCTAGTACCCCTACTTAGCTGCCAACTTTCTGAGATAACCGCCCCTGTTTTTAATCTGGCTAACGGTGCACTGTACAATAGTTTGACCCATTTGAGATACCCCGGCCCTATCCCATATTTGGTCAGAGCTGCAATCAGCCAGGGCCACCTGACAGAGTCAAAAGCTTTAATTGCATCCAGCGATACAATTGCCATTTCGCCAGCTTCTCCTCTTGTATGTTCTATGACCCGGTGAAGTCTTCTAAGGTTGTCTGATATGTTCGTGCACGGGACATATCCTGTTTGGTCATGGTGTATTAACCTGGTGATGATCGGCTTCATTCTATTTGCCAGTACCGCCATAAGCATTTTGCTATCCTGATTGAGCATCGATAGTGGTCTAAACGATCCACAATCCTTGCCCGGCTTATTGCTTTTGGGGAGTGGGATGATGATTGCTTCGCGCAGGGATTCTGGTAATCGCCCTGTTTCAAATGTCTCATTTAACATTGCTAGCAGCGGGGGGAGCACTTGATTTCTGTACATTTCATAAAACTCAGTAGGGAGTCCGTCCGCCCCTGGGGTTTTACAGGTGGATAGTTGTCACCACCTCTTCCAACTCTTCTAGCGTAATTGGGGCATTTAAGTCCTCTCGCTCCTCTTCGCTTATCTGTGGCATGCCTATGTCCTCTAGTATATCCATTATTTCCCTGCTGTCACTCCCTTCTTCGTCCCCATACAATATTTGGTAGTATTCAAGGAACTCTCGGTTTACACCCTCTTGGGTGTCCACCAATTGTCCATCCGCTCCTGATAGTACTCTGATCACAGGTCTGGGGGGGGTCTCGCTCTTGTACAGCCATGCCAGCATCCTCCCTGGCTTGTCTCCACCGCGTGTCGCCTTTCTACGTACTTCCTATAGTTCAGATTACATAATCTTTCCCAATGTCTTGCACACTCCTCTTGCAGTCTGCGTATTATTTCGGCGTCTTCCTTAGTACTTCCTCCCCTGCTCAAAACTGTTTCTAGCTTGGTGTCTGCCTTCTGCAGTTCCCCTAATATACCTCCCTGCAGCCCTTTGGACTTAGCTATGGCTATCCCTCTCACCACCACTTTGAAAGCTTCCCATAATGTGCCGTCGACTCAACGCTACCTGTATTGGTCTCAAAGTAACTTGCAATTTCTTCTCTGAAGTCCTCCCTAAACTTCATATCTTTCAGTGCTTCAGCTCGAAGTCGCCAGGTTGGGATCTTGGCCCTCTGAGGTCGGTATTGCCATGTTAGAACCAGAGGCGAGTGGTCTGATAGGACCCTCACACTGTATTCTATCTGTACCGTTTCAGCCATCGCCTCTTGCATGACAAACATGTAGTCTAGTCTAGTATACAACTTTTGAGGAGCAGAGTAATGCGAATATTGCCTATCTTGTGGATGGTGCACCGTCCATGCATCTTCCAGCTTAAATTCCGGCAGCAGGGGCAGGCCCATTCTGCTTTTCATCTGACCTATAGACCTTCGGGTTTAATGTGCAGTTAAAGTCCCCGCCCCAGATCCCCGCCTCCCCCAGATGCAGGCTCAATTTATTGTATAGGGTCTTGAAGTATGTCACTGTGTCCTGGTCAGGGGCGTATGTATTTATAATGCATATTTCCTTGTTTTCCACTAGCCTACCACCATCCTCCCATCCTCATCCACCGTAGACTGTAGCAACTGAAACGGGACATGTGGCGCCACCCAGGTAATCACCCCCCTGGCATACGCTGAGTATGTTGCGCTGATAACAGTCCCCCTCCATTTATTCTGGACCACTTCTAGTTTCCCTTTTGTGAGGTGAGTCTTCTGGAGTAGGGCTATATCTATTTTCTGCCTTTTTAGATACATCATGACCTTGTTCCGTTTCAGGTAACTATTAAGCCCCCTAACATTCCAGGACATTACCTCAAGGTCCCCCATGTTCTAACCATATCTCACCCCTCCTCCATATATCTTCCTCCTTCCTCTCGAGTGCTGACGCTCGTGTTTGTAAGCTTGTATCCCTACTTAAACTCCCTCTACCCGTTAACTCCACAACTTCCCCCCCACCCCTCTCCTTTCCCTGCCCCAACTCCCCAGCCATCTCTCCTCGTCCCTCCCACCTCCCCTTTCCCCAAGCCACAACTGATGCCCAGCTCCATCCCTGGATCTCAGGCTAGCCCGCATCTTACACTTTTTTTGGCTGCTTCCGATACTAGGTGCACAGCAGGTAGAGATCGCCCTACTGGCAGTCTGACTACTCTAACTATTGGGAGTGGGCATGCTCCTACTGCGAGCCTCTCGATATGCAATAGCTCTTCGTGTTTGAAGTCTACTTAGTTAAATATTTAAACAACTATATTCCCGTCCATGCATGTTCTTATATTGCAATATTAAATCACTAGTACTGCTCATTAATGGCAGCCCCATCCGATAGCATTACATTCCTCGCTGCCGTCCCCCCTAAGGCTAGAGTTACTGTTATTACGTTGATTCACTTATCCTGCTCATGCCTCTCTTGCCTCTTTGCCTCATCCGGGCAGCCTTGGGTGTTTAGCCAATTCGTCGCTTCCTCCGGGTCGTCAAAAAAGTGTGCCTTGCCCTTATGCAATATCTTTAACTTTGCAGGATATAGCTGCGTGTATTTATATCCCGGCTCTTAGTCGCCGCTTCACTGCCACATAGCTAAATCGTTGTCTTTGCACCAGCACAGTGTAGTCCAGGTACACTGTGACCGTAGCCGCCGCTCGGGTTTTTGATCCCCCCTTCCGGAAGAACTCCAGGATCATTTCCCTGTCTCTATAGTTTAAGATCTTTGCAATGATCGCTCACGGAGGGGCTCCCGGTTGCAGTCTCCTAGTTAGGGCTCTGTGTGCACGTTCTACCGCAAACCCTTGGGAAAGCTTGCCAGCTCAAATTTCTTGGATCAACATGTTTTCGACGTAGTCAGTGGGGTCTGGTCCTCCTTCTCCTTCTGGCAGTCCCACCACGCGGATGTTGTTGCGTCTCGCCCGCCCTTCTGCCTCTTCCACTCGGGTCTCTAGGTTGTGCACTTGTTTTTTTAGTATGTGGACCTCCTCGGCGTTGGTAGTGAATGTAAGCGTCCGAAGAAGCGCACCCCCCTTAGTGAGAGGCAGTAAAGGACACACCCCAGAAGGGGAATGAGGCCAGGATCAAGTGCGGGTGAGATTAAAAACAGCTTTATATAGGTCAATGTAGGGCATGCAAAGGGCTCTGCAAACTCTGAGAGCGCTCTGTCTGACACTAGCAGAGACAGCCAGTTATATTACAAATACACGTCATGCATGAGGTAAGCTATAGGGGCCACAGACTCATAGGGATTGGGTGGTGATGGCTAGGTGGTATACAATGTATACATTTGCTTCTCCAGGATTGGCGAACGTTGGTACAGCGCCACGTGGGGTGGGAGGTCAGCTGGGCTCATCGGGGTGGAGGGCCGGGCCGGACATGCCTTGTAACGACGATTGATAACTAAACTAACATTTGCCCTTTTGGCCACACATTCCCACCCATTTGTCACACTTCATGTTTTCCGTTGATTTGCAACTCTTGTAAGCGCTGACCTTAGATCAGTACATGGCCAGGAACATTTATATGCGACACCCATCTGGAGTGTCTCAATACATCAGTTTGGAGGATACCTTAGGTTCAAACAATCCGGTCTCATGTACATAGTCAGGGGCATGGGTGGGGGTGCTTGACCAAACTGCCTTGGCAATTTAGGTGAGGGATGGTATTACGATCTGTTGGTATACGTGTGGGCGCCCCCCCTTTTTAGGGTCATTAACTTGGGGTCGATGGAGGTACTACTGGCCCGTGGGGGGCATGTAACTGGTGCCTGAGAGGCGGTGGGATTTAGGACCAGGTAGCTCGTAAGTCATGGAGTCAGGCTGTGGCGGCCTTTGACATGGGGGAGGCGGGCGGATGCTTGAAATGGGTCCAGCAGGGTCGGGAGGGGAGGCAAAGCTGTGCTGTGCTATCTCTAGAGGGCCTGGGCAGGAGGAGGGGGGAAATGGCCTTGCAGCTCTGTGCGTGGCATCTTGCACGAGGCGGTTTACTGTCTTGTGGGTGAGGGGCGACTAACACATGGGTTTTCTAAAGGCGCTCATATGTATTTGCATTAAAATGGAATACTAGCTGGGTATCATACTATAGCATTTCACATCTATAGTTGACATTCGAACATGAGGTAGTGTTAGGCAGGTGTGTGTATAAAGAGAGCAACACATGTTATTGTTCACTGTTATCAGCCATCCAGTCTTTGTACATCTCTTCATTATATACAATACCGGTTGCATATTTTCTCTTTACCCATTCTCCTTTACATTAGCAGCGAACATTAGTCAACAAGGCACACATTACATAAATGGTTTCTACACATTGCAAGGGTTTTCGGGATGGGTATGGGTGTGAGGCGCCACGCCGTCTATCATTGGGGGCTTGGTGCAGGGCCTGCGCCTGCAGGGTTTGGGCTGGTCTCAGTTGCTTCCTAATGTTCCCGTTCATGGCTGGGGCAATGATGTACTGCGGAAGGTTAACAGCTACAGTGTTTTATTTTGTTGTTTGCTCGCGTCTGGTGGCTCGTGAGAACGAGTCCTCAGGGGATCTGCCATGCATTGGGAAGTGGGGGAAGTGTGGGCCTCTGTGAGCGCGGTCAAGTGGGGGTCACTCTGCAGCGTTCAGTGTGCATGTTTGCTCTGCCTTGGGTTATATCTGCACATTTCTAGCAAGATGGGGATGGCTTAATACAAGATGGCGTCTGTGCTCTGCCACATAACGTGGTGGTGCAGCCTCATGTGTCGGTCTACAGCCGTCCCGCCGCCTGGGCCCGGGGGCAGGTGGGCTGCCGATGAGTCCTGGGTCTTCACCAGGGTGGGACATGCAGTGGGAAGGGGGGGTCCTATCGACCTACCCTCCCCTACAGTAGTACTGACTTCTGTATTATTCATCAGCAAGTTCTCGAGGGAGCTTGTGCGCTCTGCCAGTTTCCTGATGTCCTGTCGTAGGAGGTTTAAGTCCACGCCCAATGCATCAATCTTGCATTCTGGTGTCGCTTTGAGATTGCTATAGTGGTAGTCCACAAGGATTTCATGTCCGTGATGGCTTTTAGGATCAACTGATCTTCCCATGGTGGGGCCGGCATATCCTGTGGACCTGTAGTAGCTTGCGCTGTTGTGGTCGGGGATTGTGATATTTTCGTGACGATATCCATCGTTGGTTGCTTAACCTTGGTCTTGCCACCCTTCTGCGCCATGATCCCTGCCGCCTGCCCGTTGGCTTGTACCTCTGGGTCGTATGTCCTCGGTGTGCTGCTGTTCCTATTGTGGGCTGTGGGCACCTTACTGCTGTTACTCGTGGCTTCTGGAAGGTCTGTTCCGTCTGCTTATCCTCTTCCTTTCCTTGCAGGAGGGATGGGTCCCTTTGTGTGTGGCTATCTTTCGCTTTATTCCAGCTGGTTTGCAGCCCCGTGTCCCCTTTTGAGGGGTCCCATGGAGGTCTTCTCCTACTTTTAGGATGAGTGTACTGTGGCGCACTTACCAGTGCACACTCAGATTGGGCAGTTCATTATTTACCCGCGCTTGCCCGAAGTAGCATTGCCTGTGCTCTTGTTTCTTGGAGCTCCTCGCCGTAGTATTGCGGCGGGCTGGGGGCCCGCTCTGTCCTCTGGCACTGTCTTAAATTTCTATGTATTCAGCCTAGCTGTTGGCTGTTACCTGCAGCTTGCCAAGTCTCTGTTGCGCCTTCTTTACTGCGTTGTACGGGCTCCGGGCTTGCTTTTCGTAGTGCAGTACTACTGCGTGTACCCGGGTCCATATGGGATTTGGGTCCATGCGGGGAATACACCCGTACAGCACTCCCTCTCCTCCAGTGCCCAGCGCCAGTCGCTGTGTCCATCTTGTATCCGGCTCTCTGCATTTTTGTTCCTGCCTGCCCTTGATTGTGGCAGGCAGCTCTTGCTACAGGTCTTGTGCACCTCTTTTTGGTGCCGCCCTGTTTTAGGCAAGGTAATCTCGGGCCCTCCTCCTTTGGCCGGGACTGTTATTGCCCAACGCCGCCAGTCAGGTGTCCTTACATTGATTAGATTCTGAGTCTGTTTCTGGTCCCTACCACATGCCCCGCAGTGTCCTCCGATTTTCTTTTCGTTGTGCGCCCACCTCTTAGGCCGGTGTCCCACTATAAGCCATCAACTCTTATCTCAGGTCCAATATGTCACATGCACCTTTGTGTTCTATGCCAGCAGGCCTTCACAGTCCCAGGAATCACCGTTTAGGCAGTGCAGTGCCTCCGTATCCCTCCTGGGAGCGATTGCTTGTGCTAAATCAATGTTGAGTTCGCTCTCGGCTGATTTCCATCATTGTTTCGCCACGTTCTCAGGGGCACTTATCGTACGTGGCGTCTTCTTCGCGTGTGCCTTGGGGACCTTTTACATCCGCAGGCCTCCGCCCTAAGCCTCTGTCAGCAACCAGTGCCCCTTCATCTCAGGGCATACGAATCTCGCGGCCCCTGCACCTTTTATGCCCTTTCACTTGTTTGCGCCAGCCCAGTGCACACAGCCTTTCAGTTTTCTGTGTTCAGACGTCGCCGATCGCTTCTAATCCTTTTCCCATTCTTCCCTTTTCTTTACATCTCACGGCGCGTGCCGCGGCTCCAGCGCCTTCCCCAAAGTCACTTAACGCTGCAGGCACGGGCAGATCTTCACCATCCCGATTGTTAATTACATGCTCCGTGTCGCTGGAGCGCTGTGTGCGTCTGGATACAATGTTGCCCTGTGATGTGCAGAGGGCAGTTGAGAACAATTGTATCCCTGCCACTATTTCAGGGATGAACTCTGCCTTCAGCTGTTACTGGTTACCGGCGGCGTACAGCCGTCATCATCCGTGTCAAGCCCAGTCCTTTGTTCACAGGCTCTGCCATTTTGGTGTCATCTCGGGGTCCGGGCTGACACTCTTTGAGTGCCATATCTTCCGATTTACTCGTCCGTTTCACACCGCGGGGCTCTCAATGCAAGCACCCAGCATTCTGACAGCCGCATATTTCTTTGTTCATAGTTGCCTCTGCTTGATATTATGTCTGCACCAGGATCGATGTGAAATGTACGGGAGCTCCCAGAGGAACAGCCCTACTTCATGGCTGTTTAAGCCACGCCCCTTGACTTCTTTAGGTTGCTCGGCCTCATGGCATCGTGCATTTTCCTGATGCAAGAGGCTTGCCTGAGAATGAGATCCCTTTAATGGGCTCTCAGGACACAATGGTCTCAATTCTCGAGCAACGTGTCAGACCTACCTGGGGTTCCAAACAGGGTTGAACATAATCTCCTGTAGTGGGCCTGCGAGGACAACATCCTGAAGGGAGAAACATTTTGGCAACCATGGCCAGAGATAACATTAGTGACGATTTGACAATCAGCGGTCGTTGGACTCCATCGGAATACAAACTACACATCATTTTGGAGCTGAGAGCAATCAGACCTGCACTGAAGGATTTTCTGCCCTCTGTACGGGGAAAGAATGTCCTGTTATTGACGGACAACACAGTGGCCATATACTACATCAACAAGAGAGGTGTAGGTTCACTATCGCTGTGCAGAGAGGCAATGCAACTCCTGTTCTGGGCAATACAAGAAGGAATCTCTATCAGCAGTTCACCTAGCCGGATAGAAGAGCACAGCAGCAGATGTTCTGAGCAGGCAGAGCACAGTCTTCCACGAGTGAGAACTAGCTCAGGAAGTCCTTCAAGAGATCTTCACCCTTTGGGGCACCCCATTAAGTGGATCTATTCGTGACCAGTGTCAACAAGAAGTGTGAACTGTACTGCTACAGGGAATTTGCCCAAGAGGAGCTCTGAGATGCGTTCGTAGTGGACTGGGAGTTTCCACTCCTGTATGTGTTTCCTCCATTCCCCATCATTCCTCACATGATCAGGAGGGTGAGAAAGTTCAGGAAATCCATAATCCTAATAGATCTGGATTGGGCCAGGAGGACGTGTTAACCGGACCTTCTGGACATACCCATCTGCCCTCCAATACGTCTTCAACCAAGAGAGGTCCTTCTGTCGCGAGAGGAGGGTCAGGTTCTCCATCCAGAGGTGAAGACACTCCACCTTCATGCATGGTTTCTGAGATGCTGAGGTACAAGGTTTGGGACCTCCCGGATGACGTAATGGAGATTTTGTCCAGCAACAAAATCTTTGTACCGCTGCCGTTGGAATAAATTCTGCAGCTGGTGTAACGATAAGAATGTAGATTCTTTTCTATGCAAAACACCAGAGGTGTTATCTTTTCTGCTGCATTTGGCCAATCTGTGGCTCCAGGTTGGAGCCATTAAAGGTTATTTGGCAGCACTTTCCATCTTCAAGCACTTGTCTGATGAAACGTCATATTTTAAAATTCATTTGGTGATACAAGTTCTGATGGGACTCACTAATGTGTTCCCTCCAGCTCCTTTTCAGATTCTGGTTTGTGACTTTTTAAAGTTTCTTATGTGTGCATCATTTGAACCACTCCATTCATGTCCCTTAAGACTACTAACATTCAAAACCATCTTGTTAATAGCGTTAACATCAGCCCGTAGGGTGAGTGAGTTGCAGGCACGATATTCTAAATCACCTTTTACGGCCTTTCATAAAGACAAGGTGATCCTTAAGGTCAAACCTTCATTCCTACCTTAGATTATATCAGATTGACAAAAGATAGTATTGCCTACTTTTTACCCTCCACCTCATCCTGGCAAGGAAGAGGAGAGGCTACACAGACTCGACCCATGAAGGGCTCTGAGTTTCTACATTTCAAGGATGTCACATTTCGTTCAGATGGCCAACTGTTTATAGGATACACGGGTCATAGACTGGAACAGGCTGTAACTAAACAAACCTTATCCAGATGGATTATTTTAGCTATTACTAAATGCTATAGGCTGGCCGGGAAAGATCCCCCAGAAGGCTTGAGAGCCCATCACACTAGGGGCATGGCTACTTCTTCTGCTCTGCAAAGAGGTGTTGCAATAAAAGATATTTGTGAGGCAGCCACTTGGTCTACCATTGACACTTTTACAAATCATTACTGCCTTGATTCCACCTTAAGTCAGGATGGAAGCTTTGGGAAAGCAGTCCTTCATTCGGTTCACAACAACCCTCGATGATTTGTACTTCCTCCGCCAAAACTAATACTGCTTTGGCGGTCTATCAAAGATGAGGAATACGTCGGAGGACACAATCCATTCAAAGAACAAGTTACTTACCCCAGGTAACGTTCTTTTGACTGGATGTTCTTCGCATGTATTCCTCATCTTTGATATCTCCAATTTCCAGCTTGAGCTGCTTTCTAAAAACATTTTCGGCAGAGGGCGCTGTGCGTCGATGCGGTCGACTCGATGTCCCTTGAGCTCCTCTTTCTCGAAGGTGACATCACATGTATATATATAACGCGCAGCGACCGTTGGCTTCAGTTCTGTTTTTCTGTGCCTTCTTTACAGTAGAACTACCAGTATTAATGTGGTTTAGACCATAATAGACTCAGAAGGAGCGTAAACTGCAATAACATGGAAATTCCACTGCCGATTAGGCTGGGAGGGGCAATGAGGAATACATGTTTTTCTGTGGTGTCTCTTCCTCGTCTCAGTATATTGGTGTGTATTTGGAGATGGTTTTCTGGCAAAATAGGGAAGGGATTGGTAATGCCCCATAAAAGCCTGGGGACATTTGACTCCTTATAAATGGGAAATGGGGGATACCATGTCTCATCCGTGTCTCATCCAAGGGTGCCTCACCCCCACTCCCCAAGTCTCCTCCGACCAGGTGATCCTCCTTTGCATATCCACCCCCAGGTTAGGCTTTCCTTCTGTCCCGCCATTGAGCATCAAACCATACGGATTGGGTTTGTTTATATACTGTCTTCCTTGTGCGCACTTTCTGACCTTTACATAATTTGTCACAGACCATCCCAGCTAGCAGTTCAAAGGCTGTCACTAATTCTAAAGTGTCATCCACTGAGACAGGATTGGACCACCCCCACCGGCCGCCGTGCACACTACCTTGCACTGCGTTATTTCAAACAAGTCAGCTTTTCTGTACCCCAATCCATTTGGGGCCCTATGCATCCGGTGACCCACGCCCCATGAGTAGTCACCCTGGAACTCACTCATTGCTGCCCCCGTGTTGTGCTTTGCAGATGCAGTGTGAACTGCACAGCTGACTAATTGAGGGACAGATGAGCACTGCATAGACACAAACCACGTGTAGCTCACTGCAAAGGTGCCCGCTACAATTACTGAAGTGAGGATGTTCTGCACACCAAAACTAATCTTGCTCGTTGCTCAATTGGAAATCTACAAGTGAGCCCCTCACTTGCGCGGGCTGCACCTATTGGCAGACAACTCTGTACTTTCGTATCTCCACCATCCTCGCTTTCCCCTTGTCTTGAAGACGGCCAATTGTGACCCATGCAGGCACCAATTTAAAGGCAGAGACTCAAGTTAGCTACAATCAAATGGCTTCACCACTACCCCACTTGGGTAGTGTATGAACATTGTTCTAACGAAATTGAGACGTTAGCTTGATTGCCACTTATCAGTCACGTATTATAGAGGAATGGCGCAGAATGAATAGCGCCTACTGGAAATATAAACCAGACTAATAGACGCTGGTTAGATTTGCAGTGTCCTAGTAAACCAACTCTGTTGCTTCATCAAGTATCACTGTGTTTTCCTTGTTTAGTTCATATGTATGAATGTGAGTATGAATGGGTGACTATTGGTTGGTTGTACGAACACATGCAGGTAACTTTCACATATGTTACCCCGTTGGAATTTTATATTTCACCATGTCCAACAAGCACATAAATGTGTATTAATTTGTGCCTTAGACGCCCAATGTCAGACTATGTATCATATAAAAATGTTTTAATTCACACAGTAGCTCCCTTTTTTTGTATTTTACTAATTCTTCCGGGGCATGCTTATTTCCCAGGAGCATTCCGCAATGACTGGTAATGTCATTGGCATGAAGGCAACTAATTATGCGTTCCCATCTGGGAACGCTATTTGTGGTAAACTCGTCTCGTAGTCCTATTGTGGTTCATGCGGGGAGTACTAAACAAGAAACCAAAGGCAGCTGATCGTTCTCCCCTCGTTCATCCGCCCAAAAGTCTGTGACCCAACTAAACAGAACAGTCCACGAACATATAATCGATGATGGATAAATAAAGGCCTCTATTAAAAGTGTGCCTGGGGAGTGTGTCACTTAGAAACATGCCATTCAACACAACCCGGGAGTAGCACTCAATAAATGTACACAAAACATTTTTCGAATATAAAAAGAAACCCATTTTGAAAGCTTCCAAAATGAGATAAATTGAATGAAGGACAGTGCCTTTCTCACGGCTTCGCAATTGCGGTAATTTCAGCACAGCAGGAAAAGCCAAAGTGATGTGAAAGGAAGCACTTGGGGCTGCAATTGCAAAGCCGTGAGAGAGTTTTCTGGCACTGTCCTTCAGTCAATTTATCTTAGGTCGCATCTCCCATTTACAGCCTCGGCTGAAGAGTCAGTTTAGACTCGAAACACGTGTCAGGCTACTCTGCAAATAAATCCATCGGACTTATAACCACATCTCTCTTCAATTACTTGCAACACATGCCTATATTGCATTCTTGGGCGCAGTGCGACTGAGAATTGCCCGTGCTCTAATTGTTTCCACAACAGTGGGTTGTACTTGGCAGTACTCTCACACCTCTCAGGCACCTGCAGCCTATGTGCACTCTTAATATTTATTCATACAAGCGCTGTGGTTTTGTGACTTTTTCTACCAAACCTGTGTTTTTCTTCTCGCACATCTCACTATGTCCTTCACAACCATTATGTATTCATTTGTTTATCGTCTGGGAAGGCACCTGCTGTCTCGAGTCTCGATTAGAGCCCTTGAGAACTGCTTCACTTGTAACAATGGACTGGCAACTATTCAGCGCCCCTCTCCTCCCTGACCTTGGCGATGAAAGGGTCGGCAATGAAAAGTTCCACGATGAAATTTCGTTCAGCGAAATGCGTGTATACCAATGAGACTTAAAGAAAGGTCTTTCTATCTTGGAAAATGCTTTCATCCCACCTGTCCATTCATAAATACCCCTAACTTAATGCAGGCTCAGGACTCGCGATGTGTACTGACGAAGGAGATCTTAGGTGTAATACTGGATATGATCGACTGACAGGTTTTCACTTTAAGAAGGAGTTGCCTTCACTCTGGTGAATCCTCTTTGGAATCCTCTTTGCAACAGAGAATGATCAACACAGAAACTTTTTTAAGCTAAAGCTGCTCAAAGTTCCTTGCATAGGGGGAAGGCAAGACTCCCCCTTTACCACCTCTTATGGACAATTGGTAAATGCTGGAAGAAATGCCTGCCTGCTACTTAAGACTGCTGTTACCCAGGAAGTACTGTCCAGGATTGTGCCAAGCCCCCTGCAAGTAGCTTTGAAGTACTTCCCTGGCTTGGAAAGAGCAGGAGAGGGCAAGATTTTCTTCAGTGAACTGGTAAAGGCATCCGTGGTGTGCTAAAACACCAGAGGCACTGTTATTAGCAATGCTGGTGTCAAATCCATCATTCTTCTGATTTGAGACACTATGGAACCCGTTGAGCTAAAGACAAAATGCTGGTGAGTCACTGATGCTTTCTGTACGAGTCTTCTGCATGCGTCTTTGTGCCCCACATTGCATCACAAGAAGCCAGTAGAGCCGTGAGGTTGAAGCCAATTTCCACTAATCAAGCCTGTTTGAACCGACTGGCCCCAACAAGGGGCTGCAAACAAATCACCTTTTATTTCAATTTTGAGGTCTCCCGTGCCAAAATGACTTGACCCATTGTAAAAGCACCCCAATACTATTGAGACAACAGAGGCGAAGGTAGTGTTAAAATGGACTAGTGCCCCCTAACAAGACTTTTTTAGGTTCTGACCCATCGACTTTCCTGACTTGGGCCCAGGAGACTGTTAAGACCCAATTTCTTAACAGGTCATTTTAAAATTAAGCATATTTCTGCTGGCCTTTTTTCCTCTTGTCACTCTCAGTGAACGACATATATAATATTTTCTGAGGCTTATGAATCTGCTTAGATCACATGCTATGCATAGGCTGACATCTAGTGGTAGACGCAGAGTATTACATTTTTTGTTTTTCGAAACTCAAAAAGGGATGGTGACCGGGCATGCCAGTAATACTATGCCTAGTGTTAGTGTAATGTCCACTGTACCCATGGTCCTTCACGTGTCGCGGTCCCTTAGATTTTTTCTGCCATCGTAGTCTGAAGCAAGTCACAGAGTTCCTTTTTCTGGCTATCGCCATTACTTAAACAAAGGTTAAAGTTGGACTTTCTTCCTGTCCTTTCGACGAACATACACCGCAAGATCTCCAGCGACGGAATTTGAGGACAAGACCATTCTTCGACGGCGACTCCTCTCGACAAACTTGGTCTGCGGCCTACCTAGGCCCCAACGTACCTCGACCCTGTACAGTAGGGAGAGTGGGGGGAGGTCATAACCCATCTCATTTAGAGAATGCCTATTCCCCCTTACTTTTAGTCCATCAGGCTGTCATCTTTCCACACTATGGAAAATACACCTTTCAAATTCTGTACTTCCTGTAACAGGAAGTTTCCCTGGAAGGATTCACACAGGGTCCTGCAAACTGTTTCGGCCAAAAACTTTTAAAAGACTGGAAAACTAAAGGCTGGGCCCACCACACCATGCAGGCCGAGGCCGCCATGGACATCGCGGGAGCCTCCAGCGATGGCAGCGTCGGCGTCCTAAGAGACACAGAGGACGATTAGGACCAGATGGATTCCCGCGTGCAAGGCCCCGACTAACAGGCAGGCCGGCGGTTCTGCTACTGAGACGACATCCGGCAGCTCAAGCACTATCACCGCAGGCCACACTTAATATACCTCCCAGGGCTGGCAGTTGACTGCGTCTTCGACCAATAAGCCATACGCATGAAGGGAAGGTCCGATCAATGCCTGTCCTCTGGGCAATTGCGTTCACGTTCAACACTTGACAAGCCCCCAAAGCAGTCACCAAAGTCTGTTTCCGACACCCCAAGCAAATCGGGAAAGTCCTCTGGCTCCTGCTAACATGCATCGAAAGACATGTCAACGGCTCCAACGAAAAATTCAAAAATGATTGAACTCTCCTCAAAGCAAAGATGTGGAAAAACTCAAAAATGGTGACGCCCGTACCTTCAAAATCACAGGTTCCAAGGGAAAAATAATACTCTGCCCCTAGGGACACCCTTTCAGGAGCAATACACCACAAACAGCTCCCGAGCCATTGCCTGCACCTGCTCCCATGTGTTACCAAGCTCCTCCCAATGGACCACGGAACAGTTTGATAACCTATATTATTATGACACTCGAGGTTCCCAAGACCCTGGCTCATGGGCAGACCAAGGAGACAAACAGGACATGAAAGATATAGATCAGTACTATGACGATCCCCAGACCATACTGACTAACCATTGGTTGATTCCCCTGTAGACAACCAGCTGCAGTATAATGATCTTCTTTTAAAAACTGCAGAAAACCTTACAATCGATACCCAGGAGGCACAAGTTGATAACGATTTCGTAGAGGACATCCTTAGGGATAAGAGATATGCAGCACAGTTCCTTCCACTGCTCCAATCAGTCGAAAGGCACATGAAACCTTTTCTACTTACCCCCAATCTCACAAGGGCGGTCAACCCTTGCATTGTTTAGACTGGCCCCATCAGACCTATTATAAATCGGGGGGCAGCTAAAACCCGACTCTCTCGTGGTCACCACCACAAGGAAAAGAGCGTGCACAAACTCGGCCAAAGTCCCTCCTAACAAGGAGAGCAAAATGTTTTACACCCTATGCAGGAAAGTAGATTCCTCAGCCGCTTACCAAGTGAGGATAGCCAACAACACTACCCTACTGGAAAGTTATTACTGCCACAAGTGGGAGGACCTATCACAACAGACAGTCTGCCCTAAAACCCTGAAAGACGATTCTTTTACAAATAGTGACTGAAGGTAAACGATGGCAAGCTGCATCCTGAGAAACCATCTGGATGCAGCAGACCATGCGGGTCGGATAGTGGCTGAGGTACCCTAATCAAACGCCATGCAAGGTTACACCAATCAAGTTTCAAGATGGAAACCCAAGCCACCCTTTTAAATATGCCAATTGAGCCTAACGCCTTATTTGGCAAAGCATTCGAGAACATACTAAAGAGTGCTAAAAAGGAGTATGACATCCTCAAATCCCTGGGACAACTCACACACAAACCCTTTGTGCAGAGAGGTGGGTTTAACACGTGCCGTTTTAGAGGACAAAACTCCAAGCGGTCATCCAACTACAATCAATCAGCCAAAGTTCATTTTGGGGGTCCTCGCAGTTCAGTTCTCCCAACACCATTTTTAAAAGGGGCACAGAAGGTCCAGAAGTAGAGGAAGATCTTCCTCCTCCAGAGGAGGCTCCCCCCACAAGAGCAATAACCACCAGCTACAGGTCCCCTCCCGTGCCTCTCCAGTAGGAGGTCTCATTACACAGTTTACCCACGCATGGGAGGGGATCACGTTAGACAAGTGGATACTATCCACTGTGGTGGGAGGCTATTGCATAGAACTCATACAAACACCACACAACCAACCGCCAAGACAAAGACAAACAGCGCATTCTGCTGGAAGAGTCCAAAGCACTGCTATTAAAGGATGCCATATAAATCACCAACAGGGTAAACATGGG
This sequence comes from Ambystoma mexicanum, assembly GCF_040938575.1. Taxonomy (NCBI): domain Eukaryota; kingdom Metazoa; phylum Chordata; class Amphibia; order Caudata; family Ambystomatidae; genus Ambystoma; species Ambystoma mexicanum. The sequence goes on from NC_090928.1 coordinate 748,024,591, forward strand.
TATCTATTCAATGTACTTCCTTGTGCCAAAGAAAGACCTAACGATGCGCCCTGCACTAGACCTGCACCATGTGAACACTTACGTCAAGCCTCAGAAATTTCGCATTACAACGCTGCAAGAAGTAATCCCACATGGCAACCTTGGACATGAAAGATGCTTACTTTCATATTTCAATGTTCCCAGCGCAGAGAAAATTCCTGCTCTTCAAAATAGCGAATGAACACTACCAATTCAAGGTGCTTCTTTTCGGCATAGCCTACGCCCCAAGGGCATACACCAAGGTACTAGCGGTAGTTGCAGCACACCTATGCAGACAATCAATACCAGTGTACCCTTATCTGGATGACTGGCTGATAACTGGGGAATCACGTCAAATTTGCAAGCAAAATACCCAAAGAACAATTAATCTTCTGCTCCAACTGGGATTCTCAATCAAGAAGTGTGATGCTGGAAATGCATCGGAGGGACATGGCCTCCGTATCCTTGTCCTTTACTGCTTTTTATCATGTGTTCTGTTGTGTTTTCCGCGCAGGAGTTCATGTGGGACTCCTGGCGGTGCAGCTCTCTTTTGGTTTGGTGTACAGACCCATGGGATACCCGTATGGCACCCATGGGTGGGACTACAACCCTGTGCCCCTAGTGTATGTATTTGGACATCTGTGTGTGGCCCACAGAGCAGGATATGGGCTGGTGGCAGCTTTGTGCTGAATTTGACAGGTACTTGGAGTATCCTCCATTTTGGGATACCCAGGCCCTGCCATTGGAATCAGTTGATTCCTGATGGGAAACAAGATGGTCCCCCGTGGCCTCTTGCTTTCTATTGCCTATTAACTTGTTTTCCCAAAGTCCTGGAAGCCCTGACTTTGTCCCTTCCCCCTGACCGGCTGTTGGGTGGAAGTTACATATATGGTGTTGTTGTGAATTCCAGGCCAGACTGGCTGGAGCCTTCCCAGTGACTGTATGTTGTGGGTACACCCTGTGGGTGGGACCTGGGTGAATGGAGTGTGTGACGAATACGCATTCTGTGTTGTGGGTGTCTATATTTGGTGTATGATACAATGACTGAGCAGCCCTGCCCGAAACTGGTACGAATGCAGTGTGGAGTGTTGAATGGCTGGGTACTTGTCCCAATACACATAACTTGTTGCGAGTGTCTGGAGAGGAGTGAATGGCCTGAATTCACTATGCACCTGATTGGCTGCTTGCCTGCATGAATGCCCTTCTGACCGATTGGTTGCCTGAGTGTGGCCCAGCAGAATGAATGGGAGAGCAATGAGTATATCTGGGGGCCTCTAACTGCTAGAATTCGTGTTCAGAAGCTGAAGAGTAAATGGAGTGAAACTGAAGCTTGACCGTGAAGCCCTGCTGGAAGAGAAGAATTGCTCTTGCTCTCCATCAATCTGAAAGCTGCTGTGTCTCCAAGGACTGACCCACAGAGGACCTTGTAAGGCGCCCTCTTCCCGAGCTACGAGGGACCATCGTGCACCAGCTGATCTTTGCCAAATCTCCCTGGTAGACAGACCTATGACAGGCTGCTGACCGGAGACTGGGGACTGCCGCGGAATCCCAAAGAGAAGCGCCCGGACTGTTGTCTGCCACTGTCGCCGTTGCCAACTGGAGCCGCCATGCTCCCGTTTGCCGAATAACTTAATTTGAGCCAAGGACGCTCTCATCTGCATCGCCGCCCGCTTTATCCCGCCACCTAAAGACCACAGAGACGCTGACGACTCGACACCCTTGCTGGGCCACAGTTCTTCAACATCTCTTTGCAGTCCAGAACTACCGTCAGCGAGGTGCTCCGCACGTCTCGTATTTGCAGGACGCCAACGCTCCGTCGTCGACGAGCACCACTAGGAACGAAGCTGCCACTTCACTGCCGTAGTTCACCCTGTTCTCCGTCGGAGGTTCGACGACCCGTGACTCCTGCCTTAAAGGGAGGGCACTCAAGAAGGGCCTTAGATTCCCCCGACGATGAACACTACAATTCCAGGTACATTGGGGCTGTAGAATTATTGTAGAGGGAAATAAGACTCGTAGAACAATATATGGACTGGGCTTGTGATACATCTTTGTTTTACAGGTTGCCCAGGTGGGGGGGGATCTCAACACCGAATTGTGCCTAGTTGGTAAAGGCCAGTATTCTGCCAATTGTTCAACCCTCTTGCTTTCCTTTCCCTCTACTGCTGGTTTCCTCTTTATTGATCTGTGTGGCATTTTGACAGTATAGTTGATGCACTTTAATGAGATGTGATAATAATTGTGGTACCACTTTAGAACTGTATATATTTACCATTATTGATTTTCTGAGCACAAAGTGAGTTATTGTGATAGTGTACATAACCTTGAATATTAATTATATAAAGACTGTGTTTTAACTAATACAGTGTGTGGACATTCCTTTGTGGAGGCTTGGGGACTACACTGTACTTAAGAACCAGCCTGCATCACCTCCTAAGAAGCTAGGCCTTGATTGCTCGACCATAGCTACCGAATAGATAATCTTGGCTGGGGTCCTCTGTGCCTCTCCTCTACCATATAGAGAGCAGAAGTACAGATACCCCCCTCCAGTCTTTACAAGAGGTCCCATTCCAAGCAAAACCAAACAGTTCTTAGGAGCTATCATGAGCTTCCAGTCAAACGAAAAAGTACAAAACATACTGCTGCAAATACCTCAGTATCTAGCCGGTGGCCAAATAACTGTACGCAAAGCAATGCGCTTGCTCTGGATGATGGCTTCATGCATTTACCTAGTTCCACAGGCACCGTTGCACATGTGCCCAATGCAAGAGTAGTTAGCGAAACAGCGGTCGTAGGCAAGCGGTCAGTGGGATGATCTAGTGGTTGTTTGGCTAACCTTAGTTCAAGCGCTACGCTGGTGGACGAAGGAAAGTCTGTTAAAGGGGAAACCATTTCACAACCCTACAGTGCAAGCCATTGTTAAAACAGATGCAAGACTCTGGATGGGGTGCCCATTACCTTCACCACAAAGCGCATGGCCTGTGGGCACAAATCACAGCTAAGAATCACATAAACCTTTTTGAGCTGCTTGCAGTGCTCAAAGCCCTACAAACCTTCCAGGTACATATAACCAGTCTAACAGTATAGGTCCTCACAGACTGCACCACTGCCATGCTTTACGTAAACCAGCAGGGAGGCACACTCTCCAAGTCTGTCCAGGCTAACCCAAAAAATGTGGAAGTGGGCACTCAAGCGGAACGTGTTCCTAGTGTCTCAGCGTTGAGCACGAGTGGCAGCTCAACAAAGACATTTTAGATGTCATCTTTTTCCTCTGTGGCTATCCTCCTTTAGACTTGTTCGCCACATGCCTAAACCCACAATTCCAGGTTTCCCCAACCCAGATCCAAGGGGAATGCCTTGTGGATGCACTTGTCAGGAACATTTGCTTACGCTATTCCCCCAACACCACTCCTGAGCAGGATAGTATACAAGATGCACCAGGAGCAAATAACTCTAATCCTGGCTGCTCTTATGTGGGCGAGACAGCCTTGGTTTCTGCATCTGTGCAAACTGGCGATGTGCGATCCAATCAAGCTCCCGTGCCCCTTCAACATGCTCACCCAACACAGGGGAACAATATTACACCCACATCCTCAATCCATGAACTTGGCAGCTTGGCTCCTGAGGTCATAGAGTTTGGTAATTTAAAATGACCACAAAGGTGTATGGAAATCCTCAAAGAGGCACGTAAACCAGACACTGTTACTTTAATGGAAACGATTTGTAATTTGGTGCCAGTCAAAAAATGTAAACCCTTTCAAATGTAATCCATCATACATTCTTCATATTTTGCTACACTTACTAGACTCTGGCCTAGTATTAAACTCCATCAAGGTTCACCTAGTGGCGCTATCCGTGTACACCACTTCTCAAAATAAGGTGTCCTGGTGGAAAGTCCCTGTTGTTCACGCATTCATGGAGGGAGTAAAGAGGCTTTAACCCCCATTGCAAGCCTGCCTCTGGGTTGGGACTTCAATGTAATACTTGCAAAGTTCATAGGTCATCCCTTTGAGCCTATGTACAAAGCCAGCCTTAAACACCTAACATACAAAATGGCTTTTCCGGTGGCCATCACCTCCATAAGAAGAGTCTGTGAACTACAAGCTTTGTCAGTGCAAGACCTTTTCTTTGTTATCCACAAAGACAAGTTGATACTAAGAACACACCCTAGGTTTTCACCTAAATTCATATGCAAGTTCCATGTTAACCAGTCCATCGAACTACCCGCTTTATTTCAAAACCCTTCAAACTCAGCTGAGAAAAACATCCATACACTAGATGTAAGGCGAGTGATTCTTTACTATGGAAACAAGACATAACCACTAGGAAAAACAGACCAACTGTTTGTCTCCATAGCACCTGGCAGGAAAGGTGATCACGCTTCAAAAAACACCATCTCCAGATGGATAGTGAAATGCATACAACTCTGCTACTCCCTATCAAACAAAACTATGCCTTTCACACCAAGAGTGTACTCTACCAGAGGGGTAGGAGCAACTTTGGCCTTTATTGCAAACGTTCCACTGGACGCGATTTGCCAAGTAGCTACATGGTGTTCCATACATACTCATCATTACTGCATTGACACACACACACACACACACACACACTGCTTGCTAATCTATGCATTGCATGTGATCTAAGCAAATCCACGAGCCTCTGAAGGAATACATTACTCACCGTAATCGTATTTCTGATACTTCAATCTGCTTGGATTCACATGCACCCACCCTTCCTGCCCTGTGGAGTAGAAGGTGTATAGATGTTTTCTGGCTTTATCTACTCTTATCTGCTTTATTGCATCTGTACTCACGCTACACTTCATGCTTCCTCATGTCGGAAACAAAACAATCTGAGGGACCTTGAAGCATGAAGGACCATGGGTAGAGTGGATGTCACACTAGGGATAGTATTACTGGCACGCCCTGTCGGAGTCATTTTTCGAGTTTCGAAAACAAAAAAAGTAATACTCTGCGGCTACCACTAGATGTCGGCCTATGCATAGCATTTGAATTTTAGCAGATACAAGCATTTGTGAATGTGCATCTTTTATGTGAACTGTACACGTACTTGTGGAAGACTTAAAGTTTGTGCATGTACGCTACTATGCGTATGAATACTGCCATCCAAGCTAGGATGGATATTGAAGTCATTTTTTCATACGTATATAATTTTCATAGATGATGTAAATTGTGTACATGTAGGAAATGTAAAACTCCTACACACATCTTAACAACATTCAAATCTCACATAAAAGTTAGAGCTCAATGTGAGCGGTTATACTTATTGGAGGCGTATAATACAAGAGCAGAATGAATGCCCATCTTATTTACGAACTGTACACATACCTGTGGGAGATATACGTTTCTTAAATGTACACTAACATGTCTGAAAATTCACCTGAAAGTCGGGACTGACTGAGCGAATTGTTAAGGTTGCGTAATTTGCACATATGTACGAACTGTAATTCTCATATATGCCATTTGTATATAAAAACGAATGTGAATGAAAGTTAAACATGGCTTCATTGTGAGCTTTAATATGTATAGGAGGGGTATGGGACATCTGAATTAATTGACTCTATAGCAAGCGCTTATTCCCTACTTACATGCCATACATTCACCCTTTGACACAAAACTCTCATGTGTTTTACACCACACTCTTACGGTGCCCACCCTTGTGCCATGCACTCTTGCACCACATGCACTTACGACACACATTTTTCAAACATTGAACATGTCAATACTGTGCGCACTGCAAAACCTTTATACACCAAGCACGCACCAAACACTCATACGCATTTCGCCATACACTCTGAAGACACGTGTTCTTACATCACATACTTATGCCACCCAGTCACCTATGTCTAAAAGGGCTAAATTAATGATCATGTTTTACATGAATTTGACATGTACATTACTGTCTATCTAAAAACTGACAGACCGGACTAACTTTGTGTGTGTGTAAGACATATATACAAGATGTAAATTGACTAAATGTATGAAATGTAAACTATACTGTTATGTACGATAAACATTATATGAGATTTCTGGTTAAAAAAAACACTGGAATTGGATACAAAAACCCATATTAAACCTAGAGTTGAGTGTCACAAGAAGTTAGCCTACAAAGAGTGGAATTAACATAGCTAAGGTGCAAACACTCACTGTATATACTATTACAAATGTAACCATACAACTCTGTAATATAAACACTCCATACCACTACAAGTCCAACCTTAACACTCACTTCAAGTTTTAGGCAGGATACATCAATACCATAGTTAGTGAGTTAAGGTTGGATTTGTGTGTTAAGGTTGGACTTGTAGTGGTCTGAAGTAAGTGCTTATACTTCCAGGTTTTATGGTTGAATTTGTAGTAGTATACAGTGAGTGTTTTATTTTAACTGTTATTCCAACTCTTTGTAGGCTTCAACATTTTGTGACCACTTTAAAGGTTTTTTGGATCGAACAAATTGAAATATATATTATGCATTAATCTATTTGCTTTTCCAGGTGTCGGATTTATGTGTTTTTCATCCAGTGTCTGTTTGAGTGAAGTACCTTTTTTTTATAAGAACCTTCGTTTTGACATTCCTTTTATTTTGGTATTTACTGTACTATTGTGTGGAGTCTTCCGTTCACACATCTGAGTATTGTCGTCCCACATACCAAAAGTGGTTAAGGAGGTATACAATTAATTGTGTAGGCCTTTTAGACATGCACAATGGATCACTGCTGCTTTATGTGATGAATCCTGTGGAGTAATCACCGAATCCTAGCCTAAAGTCTCCCCCCATGTGGCTAGGGAAAGGCAGCCACTACCCGTTCCTAACCCTGGGAGTGGTATTAGGAGGATCGATCACATGGGAGGAGAAGGCTGTCAAGGGAATGTTGTGACTCCGTTAGGAGGGACGCAGTATTCATCCTCTACTCCTACGTCCCATCCCCTTTCCTCCATACTTGTGGACATCTCTCCGTCCTGTGGGACGGGACCGGAGCACTTTGTAAAAAGCATCCACATTTTTTTCAAAAATGTGTCCCTCCTCTCTTTCCTGGGTGGAGCCAAGGTGGGCGGGGATACGGCCGCGTGCCGGGCCCCGCGCAGGAAAGAGTGGAGGGACACATTTTTGAAAAAAATGTGGATGTTGGATGCTTTTTACAAAGTGCTCCGGTCCCGTCCCACAGGACGGAGAGATGTCCACAAGTATGGAGGAAAGGGGACGGGACGTAGGAGTAGAGGATGAATACTGCGCATCGCCCATCAGTCCTTTTCTATCGCCAGCCGACCCATTAGCAATAACAGAGGAACCTTATTGGAGGGGACAGCGGGCGGGCGTATGGAGGACAGGGGACTATGGACTAGAAGTAAGGTGGTCACTACAGTGAGTAACCTGGTAATTCGCCTACGTCCCGTCCCCTTTCCTCCATACTTGTGGGAGATTCCCAAGCACTCCTTACAGGAACTACGGGTGGATGGAAATACCCCTTACTGAAACAGGTTCTTCAGCACAGCCTGACCAAACTGAGCGTCAGCTCTAGAGCTCATGGCGAGACAGTAATGCTTACAGAAAGCTGATGGGGAGGCCCAAGTAGCTGCCCTAGCGATGGACTCCCAGGGGACATATTTCTGAAAAGCAACAGCTGCTGCCTTGCCCCTCACCAGGTGTGCATGGATACCTTTAGGAGGGTTCAGCCTTTGGACGGTGAAAGACTCCGTGATGCAGGCGGCAATCCACCTGGAAATAGTTGCCTTAGACACCGGCTTGCCCTGAGGGTTACCGACGGTCACAAAAAGTTGAGAAGAACTCCTAAACTCGGAAGTCCTGTCCAGGTAGAACTTAAGAGCTCTTCGGACATCAAGAGAGTGTAGAACTCTTTTAGCCTCTGAGGCAGGGTTCGGAAAAAAGACCAGAAGGGAGATCGACTGATTCAGATGGAATTCGGTCACTACCTTCGGTAGGAAAGCCGTGTTTGTCCGAAGGACTACCTTGTCCTTGTGAAAAGACCAAGAAAGGATGCTCCACCGACAATGCCTGGAGCTCACTCACTCTCCTCGCTGACGTAATGGCGACCAGAAAAGACACTTTCCAAGACAAGTACTTGAGGTCCACCGTAGCCATTGGTTCAAAAGGTTTATGGCACAGCGCGGTCAGGACTACATTTAGGTCCCATGGCGGGTGCGGATTACGCACCGGAGGGTAGAGGCGTGTCAAGCCAGCAAAATGCCTCTTCACCAATGGGTTAGTTAGAGAATAAGAACACAGGTCTGTAGAAAGGTAAGCGGAAACCGCTGAGAGGTAAGTCCTGCATGCATGACAGAACATGAACCCCTGACTCTGCTAGGGAGGACACGAAGGACAGCACCGTGTCAATCGTGGCCATCCTCGGATCCAACTTCTTCTCCAAACACCAATGACAGAACCTGAGCCATTTACTCCTGTACTGAGATCTGGTGGAGGGTTTCCTGGCTGCCTGGATAATGCGCATGTTTTAGGCAGAAACCTGTGCAGTTCCCTTAGGGACCACTGCAAAAGGCTTAAGACTACAGGTGTTGGCAGTAAACCCAATTGGTAGCAGTCTGTACCACCCAGATTTACCTGGTAGCTGTGGCTGAGCAGCCAGACTTCTCTCAAGAAGAGTTAGACAGTATATAAAGTATACAAGATAGGTACCAAAATACAGTAGCACAAGCAAACACTGACCAGAGCTTTGGAATCAAAGTATATAATTATTTATTTAAAGACACACTTAGAAACACTCCAGCACTATTATATTGTAAGCAAGTTCAAAACACAGTCCCTATTAATATATATACATCCCTTATTCCTTATTAGACAAGTCTTAGTTAACACCACTTATTTTCAGACAGAGGTGAGTGCTTAACTAAAGATGGCACTCCAATAAGTTATCAAAAAAGGGAGGGAAAAGGCAGAAATTAGAAAAGCACACAACATAATACTTTAGAAGCACCCAGCAAGGCAGGAAAGTCAAAATCTACTTGTGAGCAAAATGTTCAGAGGCCAGACTCCCTCTTAGAGAGAGTAGAACACCAATGCGCCCAAGATCACACAGTTTTAAGAGGCTTGAAAAGTCTTGCAGAGAGATCAAAAAGGAATTAGTTCAGCTCAGAAAAGTTCAGTTAGCCAGCCTAGGGCCAACCCAAGTGGTAAATTGAGGATTTAAGAGACACCCCACACAGACCGTTGCAAGGGATGCCAGGCGGACACAGTACCTTGAAAGTGGAGAGAATCCTCCAGCGGGGGCAGTTGTTCCTGGCAGCGGGTGCAACTCGTGGCGTCGTCCAGAGGAAGAGAAGATCTCGACGTGGAGGAAAGCTGAAGGTCGTTGCACTGACAGGGAAGAAACCAGCTGCGGAGTTCTCCGGTTAAAAGGTACTACCCTTTTGTTTGCGGTAAAACGTGGTATCCCGGTTGCCGGGGTGCTTGGCACAGGCAAGGCGGCCACAAGATTATCCGGGAAGGCGAAAAGGCGGGCAAACTGGTTATCCCCACCAGTCAAAGGAAGAACACTCTTTGGGGCGAAGATCTCCTCTGTCGTTGGAAGAAGTGGTGAGGCGGTTCAGCAGGGCTCCACAGGTGGTGTCGTCGTTGCAGGTCGGCTCAGCTTCTCCCTCTTCGGATTCTTTGGTCCTGTGGCGACTTCTGAAGTTCCAGTCCCCAAAGCCCTGCTTTTATGCAGAAAACCCCCATTCATTAGTCCTAGCTGTCACTCAAACATGCTAAGTGGTGAGCCGGGCAGCTCACCACTGGGCCAATCACACAAGAGTGTGACTTGAGTTGCCGAGGCAACTCAGTCCAGGGTGTCTAAACCCCCCTCCCACACATCCTGTAGACCCAGACAGAGTGGCACCACTTTTGGGGGCTTCTGTGTAGAAGCCCGCCAAAAAGCGGAACAAAGGGCTCGACTTGGGTTGGAGTTACAGAGGCGAACACAAACGCCATTTTAAAACCGAGTCCTGGCAGAAAGACCCAACCGGGGAATAAATATTAAATAAATAACCCGGCGGTATCTTTAACATTGCGCCAAAAAGTGGTGCGTTTAAAATGAATGGGAAAATCCCATAGTAAATATTAAGGAATATTTTGCGTGGCAACCACTGCCACCAACCAGAAACTCGACGAGGGGGGACTGCACAGTGCCCCCTCGAAAAAAAACAGACCCAGGGGCAATCTAATTACCATTACTTCCACAATATGATGGTTTGTACTGGTTCTGTTCCCAATTTAAGACTAGTGAAGTCAATGGTGACTACATGCCCTGGGAGACAGTAGTCAGTCCCAGGGTATGGAGTCTATGTTTGGGGGTCACTATGACACCCCTGTGTTACTGCACTGAGGGTGCTGTGTAACACACTTACCAAAAACCACATGAAACCCTATCGAGTAAAAGACCCCATAGCCCATAAAACACATTACAAAGCCAAAGGATATCTCAAATCATGTCTAAGAGTGGGAGAAAGAGTCTCACTCTTAGCAGGAGAAAAAAATAAACCCTAAAAATCCAGCAAAGCTGCTGGGGGAGTCACTAGGTTTGGGAAATTAGCCTTAACAGAGAATTCTCCCTAACATGTTATCCGCAGACAAACTCAGATGCTCTAAAGACTTGAACTCAGGCCGCCAAGCTGAGCGATTGTGGGGAGGGGTGCCACATCTGTTGTTCCCCTTAGTGAAGAAGATCGGGAGTTACTGGTAACCTGATCGGCGGATACGCCGACAGGTGTTGAAGTTGGCACCTCGACCTCCTCTTCACCTCCTCGGATACCAGCAATAGGCCTATTCTCGTATATGATTGATGTGGGAGGGAAAAGCATGTGTAACTGCCCCACCACCCCCAGACTCGCCCATGCCCTGCGCCAAATATCCACCCACAAATACTTTTGTAGAAGGTTGCGCATAGCTAGATTTTCCTTTGTAGCCCATCTCACCCCCGTCCCTTTTTCCGACCACCAATTTAGCTGGAGGTCCATTATCGGGTTGAAATCCCCACCCAGAATCATGGTTCCCTCAGCCCATTCGTCCATTGTTTTGAACACCTGACGCAGGAACTGGATCTGGCCCACGTTAGGGGCATATAGGGTGGCCAACAACATGATCCACATGCCCTTGCAAGTACCCTTTATTCCCAGGAACCTACCTCTGAAGCCTCTTTTGGTCTCAATATCCTTAGGTTGGAATGCTTTTCCCAGGAGTATACCCACCCCTTCTTTTTTGGACGATTTATGGGAGGCCCAGAAGTTTCTGCCGATTTCGTTATCCTTAATCGGCGACTGCATCTCCATTTCCCAGAGTAGCTGGGCTCCTTCGACGAACCATCAGGGGCTCGTCTCCTGCCCCGGGTAGCAAATCTAACAGTGTCCTCACTCCTTCACCTCTAAGGCAGACCTGAATTATTCAATGTGGTTCAGTGGTCTCGGTTAGGGGTCCCCAAACCCCCCCCCAATTCCCTGTGTCCCCCTCTGCCAACCAGCTCAAAGGGCCCCAAGTGGGCCCAGCAAACAACAACAAGCACAACCACACAAACAGTGCATCACCAACCCCAATGGTGTTCACACAAACCAGAAGAAAAGAACGTGCCAACCGCAGCAATTTGTTAGGACTATTTACTCCCACGCACCTCGCGGGGCCTCCAAGCGCACAACAGTGGAAGGGTGGATATACAGTTCACTTGTAAGGAATTGTCGCATTGTCCTTTCACTTCACGTGTCCCCCAAAGGCGGTGGGGGAGGGGGGGGTTAGTATTCTGGAATGTGTGGGTTCTTCTCACCCTGTGTTTACCCCTTGTTGAATCTGGGCCTCTGGGGCCTTGAGTGGTCTTTGTCTTCATCGCCCTTTTCCACTGAGGGGCCTGGATGGCCACCAATCGGGTCCTCCGTGACTCTTTGGATAGCCTCTTCTGCCAACAGATGGGGCCTTTCCCCTGCCATTCAAAAGCCAGATAAAATGGGTGTCCTCAGCGGTATCTGACCCCCTTTTCTTGTAGCCATTTGGTAAAGGCCCCACATTTTCTCTTCATCAGCACCGTGAGGGCTGAAAGCGCACAGGATGGGCCCACCTTCAATGTCCCCTCCCCGGGGCCTCAGCACACTGTGTGTAGTTTGATGTAGTCTCGGGGTATTTGGCTTCCTGTCACACTTGCTGTCTCCTGGAAAATGGCAACCCTGCAATCCCCATATTGTATTTCCCAAAGGCCCTTTGCTCTCCCCAGAATCCTGGCTTCGTCTCTTTAGTAATGTAGACATGCCAACACCGAACAAGGGCCTCTCACTCCCCCCTGGCTCGATGGACTCTTATCATGACCGCCTCTCCAGCGTCCGCTCCAAGGGCAATCCGTATTATGTCTTGCACTTTACCCTCCAGGCTGAGCGGGTTGCACCTCCATGAATCTTGCCTTCATCTGCGTCTCCAGGAGGCCAGTATACATTTGGCTGGTCTCCTCCAAGTCCATTCGATCCTCTAGCGTGGAGACTTTGGCCGTGAGGTCTGCCAATTTGGCCCCCATGTCCGTCTTCATCCCCGTATCTCATCTAGGATAGTGTGGATGTTGTTTTGAATGGAACTACTTTCTGCCGGGGCTGCTGGGGGACCCCTGGCCTCCATCTAAGTCTCCTGCCTGGAACTGGAACTTTGCCAGGGCTTCCTTCCAGCTCATGGGTTGCCCACCCCTCAGTGCCACTGCGCTTACCAGGTGGGCGCAGCGTAATCCCACGGAGGCGTGTGTCCATCCCACGGAGTCAAATCCAGTGGTTGCAGTTGGTGAGGCTCATTGTTCGAGGAGGTGAGAGGCGCCTCAGTGTGGCTAGGAATGATTTGCTGCGGCGGTGGGCTCTCCCCTGCAGCAGGTGGTTTTTAGGGGCGGGTTTCTACCGGCTCTTCGTTCCTTCAATGGGGACCAGCGGTGTCGCCCTCAGTGGGCAAAGGGGACTGCGTGGGGGGGGGTTTCGCCATGGTCCCCGCCGTGCAGGACCATTCAAGGTGGCCCCGCTCCTGACTTTGATTGCTTTTGTGTGAGAACTGGCCTCCCGGCAGCGCACAGGATGGGCCCACCTTCAATGTCCCCTCCCCGGGGCCTCAGCACACTGTGTGTAGTTTGATGTAGTCTCGGGGTATTTGGCTTCCTGTCACACTTGCTGTCCACCTGCGTTTCCCCTGGCAGGGTACTTCCCCGAGGGACAGGGGCTCTGGGCCCACCTGTTCCCCCACTGACGTTGTAACCACCTCTTTCCTTTTCTGCCGGTTCCTCCAGTGGCAGCGGGCATCCGACGGTGTGTGGCCCCACCCCTTAATTGTTGGTCCCCCCCACAGTCTCCTGGTCCGGGTCCCCTCAGATATTATATGGGCTGCCGGGTCACTTTCACGCCGCTCCTCTCACCTGCGGTAAAGCCTCTGATTTCAGTCTCCCAAACGTTGGCGTTATGGGCGCGCTCCCACGTTGGCACGGATTGGGAGAACCTAGCTGGGCATGGCGGTCCCCCCGCTGGTGCTGTGAGGCTCATGTAGAAGTCCTGAAGCCAGTGGGGTGTAGGTGATGAGGCCTCCCGCCAGCCAGAGAGGTAACAGCTCTAGGCCCCCCTGCTCTTCCTCTCTCCACTGGGGATCCGTCCGGCACGCCTCTCTGCTGTGCTGCTACCGATGCAGCGATGCCTGTGTGACCCCTCCCAGGCCGGTGATGCGCAGGCGAGGGAGCTTCTCCGCCCGGGAGGTGTCGGCTCAGCGTCCCTCCGCACCTCCTCTCTCCACCCTGGGTCTGTCAGGCACTCTCCTTTCCTCCGCCATGTAGTGTGCAGCAGGGAAGGGGGGAGAGAGTGCTCTCCTCACAGCGGCCGCCCGGTCGGCCCAAGAGTCTCCTTCAAGATTATTAATCTGTCCACTGCAGGGTTGTACCGGGTCCCGGTGGGCCAATATATCGGCTGCGCAGCACTCAGCAACAGCGTTCTTGTCAGTCTGGGAACGGGCCTCCTCGTTCTCTCCCTCCGCCGAGTGGTGCATGGCTTGGGGGGAGGCGGGGGGAGGGTTGCCTCTGGGGTGTATGCATCTGTAACAGGTTCGGGGAACACCACAGAGTCCCGAGACCTGGCCGCTTTGTGGGTCTCTGTTTCTGCCAACAAACTATTCCCCTCCAGAGCGTGAAGGGCCCCTTTTTCAGTGTCTTCTCCTCAGGTTTCCACGACCAAGCGTACAGCTCAGGCAGCCATCTTGCCTGCAACCCCTGGTGACCTCCGTTTATTGAATTTCTAAACCTAAATCAAAGGATGGGAGCAAGCTACAACCTTCAACTAATAATAACGCAGTCCTAGTGGAGTCTGTCAAAATAAAAGGCCCTAAGCTAATAAACCTATTGCAAATCCTTACTTCTAAATACAAAATGGTGTGGGACAGTAGAGTATGGAAAAAAGGAAATGCGTTCAAGAAACAATATGTCGGGACCGTAGAGCCATGGGACAAGGCAGCACACTTGTCTTGTGCACACTCTGGCTTCCTCGGCACGAGGACACAGTTCAGTGGTTCAGCTGGTCACACACCACTCTGGCAAAGTCTTTAAGAAGCAAAAAGGATTCTCAAACGAAACGTCTCTTGTCAAAACACATGCTTCCGCTGCCTTGAAACAAAGTTCACTTAGCTTGAACTAAACAGACTTTGTCAGAATACATGCTTCCGCTGCCTTGAAACAGAAGTTCATTTGTCAAAACACAATGTATTACCTTCTTTTCCAATGACTGCTGGTACTTGTAGTTCCTTTTGTTACTCGTACAGTTCAATATCTCAGTATCAGGACCTTCTGTGCCAAAGTATCTTTGCCATTCAATGTCTCTTACTGCAGAGGGTGTGATGTAGCAAACAACATACAAAAGTTCCTTTCCTTTGTCAAGTTTCTCACATTCATAAGTTCACGATTGGTCTCCCTCCTTTGGGCTCGGACCACGAGTCCCTCTCGTCTGGGCTCAGACCCCTTTTCTACAATGTTCCCAATTCACAACTTGGTCTCCCTCATCCGTCCTCGGGCCATGGATCCCCTCTTCTGGGCTCAGATACCTTTTGACACCAGAATCTAAGACTTTCGACTCTGCGTGGGATTTTGCTTGGCCCGTTGCAGGACCACTTCGATTTACAATTCTTTACATCTCTTTAACTTTCACTTCTGCCACTTCTCAGCTGGATACCTTACAGAGACCTTCGATTGGCCACACACGCGGTGCTGGGCCACTGTCTCGCAGCTTTTCTCTTCTGGACCAAAAGTGCCAGAATGCACATTTGAAATTTTGTTCCCAGTTACAGGCACTTTTGGGATTTACCCAAAGTTCTTGACACAACAGGTTATCCTGCCTTAGCTTCCCTCGAGTCACAGGGTCTCCATCATTTACCCTCAGTAATGAGATGTTAGCGGGTACTCAATGGCGGTTCACTTGAGGTTAGGGTCCCAGCACCTGCCCCTCAACTACCTGGGTTTTTGGAACCCACCCAGGGAGCAAGCTCTGATTTAAACACTACCAGAAAAGTGTAGTATGTTAAAACGTACCTGATGCAGACCATGCTGCAAGGGATTCAAGCATCCAAGCCCATGTGTGACTTGAAGGGACTATTTTATTTTAGGGACTATTTTGTTACTCGGGTGTGGCTGTGGAGCAATACTTACCTGGGACTACTTTGAAGGCTATTCAAACCACGCCCAAAGAGCAGCACATGCTTCGCGTTATTCTGCATCCAGCAGCGTAACGCTCACCGTGCCTGCAGTCAGCATCCAGCATCCTGCCACGCCCGCCTCGAGTCCAGAACGTCTAGAAAGAAGAAGAAAGGTTAGAACAAGAGCTTTACTGGATTTCTTACCTGATTTCGGATTCAGCGCATCTTCGAACCAGAAACAGACTTCATTTTAAACGCGTCGCATCGCCAGCAGCAGCGCCGCGCCATACTCACCGTTCCTCGCAGCATCTGTACGATCCGGTGCTGTCTCCATCACCTGGTTGCCGCATTCCAGCGCCTAAGGGGGACAAGAAAACAACAAGGTGAGCCAAGGGAACAAACAAGGACAATCTCTTGCCACCATATGCTTACCTGATTTTACCGCATGAGGTATTATCCACCAGCACGCCAAATGTTCCTACGCTCCACCTGCAAGAAAAGAGAAAGCAGCGAGTTAAACCTTGCCTTCATTTACCGGACAGTGTTACAAAACACTCTTACCTGAACGCTTTCAGCTGCCACAAGACGATCATCTTTTGGGTCTAAGCTGCAAAAGAAACAAGGAATTGGATAAGAGTGATTAATCGGACATTTTGAACTCATTAGAACTATATACTTACGGCCTTTCGCCCGGAGGTTTGGAGCCAAGATTTGTCCAGAACTCTTTCAATATCCTCAAGCCAGTGAAGTAACTGGCCATCAACGCGCCCCTGCATTTTTCACAGGATGGAGAGCTCATCATACAAAACTATGAGGTGAGCTTTGTGAAAGGGAATGTCAGAAGTGATAAGTGGGGACGCAGTGAGGTGTTAATACTTAAATCCACGGGTGGCTAATTCCCTGTCCCCGTCTTTAGGAGACTACTTCTACGGGTCAAGCAGACGAAGCTAGGTGGGCCAGTACAGTCAGTCATCTCTGCACTACGCATCACATTGGTGGAGACCGTGGCTGTCCAGTTCCGCTCGACACCCCTGTGGGAGCCAGGTGAGCGTAACACCCCCTTTGTACTCACGGGCCCTCCCCAAACCCCTTTCTGATTTCCCAAGGTTCTCCCAGCAGCTGACTTCTCCTTCTGGTCTTCACATTTACATTTACATGTATTACATTTACAATGTGCACCACGGACCCAGGGGCTTAAGGTCGCAAAACCTTCACGACTCCCTCGGCATTCCCAGCTCGTTCAGTGTCTGTGGTTGTCTGGCCTTTTATATTTGATTGGAGGCAGGTGTGAGTAGTTGTCCCTCCCTGCCTGACTCTGCCTGACATCATTTTCTGGACAACATGGAGACTGCCTATAGGAATCCATTGCCCATTGATTCTTATGGATAATCCTCATGACTCCCATCTGCATCTTCGTCCTCCCAGTAGTTAGCCTTCTAGAATGGAAGTAGGTATTGTGGGAGTTGTAGGTTTTCCTGGAGCTCATGGAAAAACCATGTAGGTTTTTGCACGGATGAAAGTGGGTAAATGTAGTGTAATAGGTGAATGGATTTTCTGTTGGGTTTTAATTTCCCTGGTTGTTTTCTCCTTTTTCTTACAGACAGGTATTGTGGAGGGGACTCATGAAGGAAGCTTAATCCTTCTGTTCTCCAGCATGGGGTCTGGCATGGATTCACATGCTCATGAATATTCCCCGTCGGCAGGCCGGGAATCCTCGGTAAAGAAAAAATAAGTTTAATTTCTGATCTGTCTCAGTAGTAACCAATCACTGGTCTCTGGATCATACTGCCCCCAGCCAATGACTGCCCTGTCCCTAAGCCCCGCCTCTGGCAGCCATCTTCAGATTTTTACTGCACGCTCAAGTGTTGGGAGTCCTCGTGTTTAGCTCTCGAGCTTTTGCTGTGTTTTTGCACTTTTTCAAAGAGAATTGCTCATTTTTCAGTCAAATAGAGCCTCAAGCTCCACCGTCTCTACATCCAATTAACGGGAATCTGTGTCGGATTTTTTTACGCCCCTCAAGGGTGAAGATTTCGTCGAGTTGCGCTTCTTGGAGGATTCCAGAAGTTTCTGCGGCCTACCCGAACATGGCCCAGGAGAAAGGAAGCTCGACGCCCGGAAAGCTGTTCAGGGTTTGCCCTGCATGCCAGCTGCAGAATGTGTTCAAGGAGGACGAGCACTCGAAATGTCTCTACTGCCTTCATGAGGACAAAACGCACGTGGAGAAGGACTGTGCGTTTTGCGGGTACATGTCAGAACGGACCATCAGGGACCGACATCTTTGTCTCTCCAACTGGCTGGAAGGAAAGAGCCCGTCAGGTGAGAAGAAGTCTGAGCGGTCTTCTAAGTCCTGTGAGGGTGCCCCGGCGACGGGGGCCCAACAGAAGGCAAAGCACTGCGAGTCCGCGGGCACCGGGAGCGCCGAACGGTCGGGCTCCTCGGCTGCCAGGCAGGGCGCTCCCTCTCCAGCGCCATCAACCACGAGCAAACACTCTGGCTCAGGGAAGAGGAAGGCCGAGAACCTGGCTAAGCTTCTGGAGAGGCCCCGTTCAAGCTTGAAGGATCCGGCCGAGGGTGAGCGAGGCGGTGACCCTCCCCCCAAGGTGAAAGCCACAGGCCCACACAAGGTGGTAAAGGCCTTGATTCACCTAGCCAAGGCCTCTATCGAGGAAGTCGCGGCGACCCTGGCGCAGCCTGTGGAGGCCACACCAGTGGAGGCAACCTCGGGGCCCAGAGTCTTCCTGCCTCCACGGAGGGAAGCCTCTTTCAGACCCATCAAAAAGACCCCCGTGAAGACCCCGGTGGAAAAAGAGGGGGGGGCGGTGGCCCTTGTGGACACGGACACAGCATCCAAGGAGGAGCTGGTAGAAGTCTTAGAGGGCCTCGATGAGGCCCATCCCCACGGGAGGGATCCCGACGCAGGTGACGAGAGTGACGGCGGCACCGGCGAGGGTCCTAGTCACCCGTCGCTCCCATCGCTTCCGGAGCTGCAGGATAACTCGGCGGCCATTTTGTTGGCGATACAATCCTTATGTTCGGAGATAAGGACGAGATTGCCCTTACCACCGACAGAGGATCCCCAACTAGGCTCGTCGGAGGAGCCAGAGCCAGAACCATGCCCGACGGGAAGCCCCCCGAACAAGAGAAGACGGATCCATCCAGCCCCGCCTTTTCAGCCATCGCAGCCTGCTCAGCCTTTACCCACGTTCCCCGTCCCTGTGGATGACACGGGAACGGACACGGCCACAACGGGTACCGACGACGATGGCGGTGACGACGGGACGGAGCTCCCATCGCCCCCAGCCCGGGCCTCCCCGCCCGACGAGATTGGATCTTTCCATGCAATGATCGCCAGGGCATCCGAGCTTTTTCAGCTCTGCCCCAAAGAGAAGAAGGAAGGGTTTCCATTACCAACGGCGCGAGGCCAAGAGGAAGACAGTCCTCACCGTGCCTCTGCTGGATGACATCTGGGACGAGGGTCTCACCCTTCTCAAGAACCCGTCTACAACGCTTGCCAAGAGGGATCGGTACGAGAAGAAGTACCGGGTCCCCGACGCTGCCCCTTTGTGCCTTAGAGCACAACCGACCCCTGACTCGGTCGTCTCAGCGGCGGCCAAGAAGAAAGCAGGGGGGGCATTGGCCTCAACGTCGACTTCCCCGCCGGATGGCGAAGGAAAGAAGCTGCACGCAATGGGATGACGAGTTATCTCGTCGGCGGCAACAACGATAAAGGCGGC
Organism: Ambystoma mexicanum; assembly: GCF_040938575.1. NCBI lineage: Eukaryota > Metazoa > Chordata > Amphibia > Caudata > Ambystomatidae > Ambystoma > Ambystoma mexicanum. The sequence continues at coordinate 748,043,982 of NC_090928.1, forward strand.
CAACGCCCTCGCAATCGTGGCCAGCTACGACAGGGAGTTATGGTACAAGATCGCCCCCTTTTGGACTTCCTACCGGATGACAAGAGGGCCGAGACCCTGGAGATCTTGCAAGAAGGCAAAGTGGCGTTGGATCACGCCATTACGGTGGCAACGGACATTGCCGACACCGGTTTCCCCCAGCTAGGCAACAGCGTTTGCCTTAAACGACGAGGGTGGCTCAAGGCGATGGATTTCCGCCAGGACGTACAAAGCAAGGTTTTGGACATGCCGTTTGTTAGGCAGAAACCTGTGCAGTTCCCTTGGGGACCACTGCAAGAGATTTAAGAGTACAGGTGTTTGGCAGTAAACCCACTTGGTAGCAGTCTGTACCACACAGATTCACTTGGTAGCTGTGGCTGAGCAGTCAGACTTCCTTCAAGAAGAGTTAGGCAGTATTCAGAGTATACACAATAGGTACAGAGACACAGTAGCACAAACAAACACTGACCAGAGCTTTGGTGTAAAAGTATATAATTATTTATTTAAAAACACACTTGTGATTTACACTAGCAAAAACAAGGTAAGTAAATTCAACACACAGTCACTATCATATATATATATATTCAACCCTATTCACTTATTAGACAAGTCTTAGTGAGAAACACCACTTATTTTCAGACAGAGGCGAGCGCTTAACATAAGATGACACTCTAATAAGTTGTAAAGAAAGGGAGGGAAAAAGGCAGAGTTAAAGAAGCACACAAGTTTCAATACTTTTTCAAAGAACCACAGTAAGGCAGGATAGGCAGAGTTCTACTGGAGAGCAAGGAAGTCAATTCCAAGGCCCACTCTTGGAGAGAGCAAGCAGAAGGGGTCCAGGTTCACCAGGGGGTTATGCCCAAAGAGTCTTTGCAGATAGTTTGCACAAAAAGGATGAAATTAAAGTCAGGAAACGTTAGCTAGGTTGTCCCAGGCCAGCCCACGTTAGAAAGTCGAGGCTTTACTGTCACCCCGAACGATCTGTCGCAAGGGAAGCCAGGCGGGACACAGTACCTTAAGTGTGAAGGAAGCTCCAGCGGGGGCAGTTGTTCCTGGGAGCAGGTGCAAGTCGGTGTTTCGCCCAGAGGAAGAAGAGGTCTCGCCGTGGAGGAAAGATGAAGGTCGTTGCACTGCCAGGGAAGAAACCAGCCGTGGAGTTCTCTGGTTAAAAGGCAGTACCCTTCTCTTCGCGGTAGTGGTCAACCGTGGTATTCCGGTTGCCAGGGTGCTTGGCACGGGCAAGGCGGCCACGGGATGCTCCAGGAAGGTGAAAAGAAGGTAAAACTGGTTATCCCACCAGTCAAAGGAAGAAGACTCTCCGGACTGGAGATCTCCTCTGTCGTCGGGGAAAAGTGGTGAGACGGTTCAGCAGGGCTCCACCGGTGGTGTCGTTGCAGGTTGGCTCAGCTTCTGCCTCCTCAGATTCTTAGGTCCTGTGGCGACTTCTGAAATTCCAGTCCCCAAAGCCCTGATTTTATGCAGCACACCCCCATTCATTCAGCCTAGCTGTCAATCAAACATGCTAAGTGGTGAGCCGGCCGAGTCCAGGGTGCCTAAACCCCCTCCCACACCCCCTGTGGTACCCAGACAGAGTGGCACCACTTTTGGAGGCTTCTGTGGAGAAGCCCGCCAAAAAAGTTGAACAAAAGGTTCGACTTGGGTTGGAGTCACAGAAGAGAACACAAACGCCGAAAGATCCTCAGGTTCGTGCTCCAAGGACGGCACTACCAGTTCAAAGCCTTCCCGTTCGGATTGAAATCGGCACTCATGGTGTTCACCAAGTGCCTCGCACCGGTGGCGACACGCCTGCAGGGGATCCAGTCTACCCCTACCTGGACGACTGGCTTATCCGGGCAAGGGAGCTCGCCGTAGATCACTCAGCGAAGACCGTCCAGCTGCTCACGGACCTGGGATTCTCCATCAACTTTCCCAAATCCCACCTGGTCCTGTCACAAGTCGCACTGTTTCTGGGAGCCAAGCTCGACACAGTGGCCCGTCTGGCCTCGCTGTTGGAGGAAAGGACGAAGGCCATCCTGGGCAGGGTGCAGCGTCTGCTGACCACGGACGTGGCCAGGGTGAGGTCCATCAAGTCCCCTCCTCGGGATGATGTCCTCCTGCATATATCTTGTGCGCCTGTGCAGGCTTCGGATGCGCCCTCTGCAAGAGTTCCTCGACGCCCGCTGGATCCAAGCGATGGGCAACTTCGAGGACAGGATCCGCGCCCGCGCTCATCTGGTGGCGGGCACAGACTTTCAGACCCCATCCCACCATATAACGGTGACGACAGATTCCTCCCTGGAAGGGTGGGGAGCGCACACCGAAGAACTTCACACGAGAGGCCTTTGGCTCCCAGAGGAGAAACCGCTTCACATCAACATTCTGGAGCTCTGTGCAGTGTTCTGGGCCCTCAGGTCCTTTCTCCCGTCCCTCAAGGGCAAGGTGGTGAGAATCTTCACCGACAACACCACCACAATGTTCTACATCCGGAAGCAGGGAGGAACCAGATCCCCAGCCCTCTCCAAGGAAGCCCAGGATCTGTGGCATTGGGCCGTCGCCCAAGGGATGTTTCTAGTGCCCTTTCATCTGGCAGGGATAAAGAACACCATCGCCGACTCACTCAGCAGGGAGCTGCGCTCGTGCCACGAGTGGGAGCTATGTCAGGATCAAGTGGATCGACTCTTCCGACGATGGGGAAAACCGCATATCGACCTGTTCGCAACGGTGACGAACTCCAAGTTCCAGAGGTTCACCAGCAGGTTTCCCCAGCCAAGGAGCATGGGTGGTGATGCCTTCTCATTCCCCTGGGACGGCCTGTTCCTATATGCGTTCCCCCTGTTGCCGTTGCTGCTCCGACTCGTCAACCAGCTCAGGAGGTCCTGGTGCAGGATGATCCTCGTCGCACCGGCGTGGCCGAAGCAGATCTGGTTCCCGGACCTTCTGGACTTGTCAGCGTCCCCATCAGTCAAGCTGCCGACGGACACGGATCTTCTCTCCAGAGAAGGAGGCTCATGGGGGCGCCATTCGAGCCCCTGCATTTGGCACCATTGAAGTTCCTGTTGTGGAAGACTGCGTTTCTTGTGGCCATCCCCTCCGCACGACGAGTGGGAGAGATCCAGGCCCTATCCTGTAAGCCTCCATGCTTGACTTTTCAAGACACAAGGGTGGTGCTGAGGACGCACCCCTCCTTCATGCCCAAGGTGCCGTCGGACTTCCACCTCAACGAGCCCTTGGTGTTACCTGTTTTCTTCCCGTCGCCTTCGTCACCGGCTGAGAGGACTTTGTACTCCCTGGATGTGGCTAGAGCTCTGAAGTTCTATGTGGACCGCACAAAGAGTTTTCGGAAGACATCACGGCTACTTTGGACCTGTGAACCAAGGGAAGGCTGTCTCGAAGGCTTCCATTTCCAGATGGCTCTCCGGCTGCATCATGCACTGTCATCGGTTGGCAAACCGCCCGTTGCCTAGCCGTCCGAGAGCCCATTCGACCAGAGCTATCACTGCTACCCCGGCGTTCTTGTCTGGTGTGCCCCTGCTGGACATCTGCAGGGCTGCTACGTGGAGGTCGACGCACACCTTCATGAGATTCTACTGCGTCGACCGGGATTCCAGGGAGGAATCGCAACCTGTTTGCCTAAGGTGAGCCTGGTGAGGAGGTAAGAATTGCTTAATGTTGAGTTTTTGATGTAATGCTTAATGTTGAGCCTTTGCCACCTCCCGTTGGTTGTGCATGTGTGTACTGCTATGTATTCTTATATTCATGAGCATGTGAATCCATGCCAGACCCCATGCTGGAGAAGGAACAAGTTACTTACCTGTAACCGTTGTTCTCCAGCATGGGTCTGGCATGGATTCACATGCGAACCCTCCCTCCTACCGCGCTGCGTCTCTTCACTTGGTCATACTGCCACTTTGCGTGCTACCAAATCTGAAGATGGCTGCCAGAGGCGAGGCTTAGGGAGAGGGCAGTGATTGGCTGGGGCCAGTATGACCCAGAGACCAGTGATTGGTTACTACTGAGAAAGACAGATCAGAAACGAAACTGATACTGATTTTTTTCTTTACCGAGGATTCCCGGCATGACGACAGGGAATTTTCATGAGCATGTGAATCCATGCCAGACCCATGCTGGAGAACAACAGTTACAGGTAAGTAACTTGTTCCTTCTGCTGAGCCTGTAGGACGAAAAGGGGTTCTGAGCCCCCTCCTTTGCCTCTCCAGGAAGCAAACACGAGGGGCCCGTAGGGACAAGAAGGTGCTGGGCGCCCTCCTGCAACACTGAGCCAGAATCGAGCCCAAACGGCCGAGATAGCCGTACCAGAAGCTGAGGCGGGAGCGATGAGGTTCCCTGGCCCGCGGCAGTGAGCTGCGTGAGCACATGCGAGGCCCGGGCTGCGGCGGTCCACGAGTGAGTGGTCCGGGGGCCTGCTGGAGTTGGGAGGTGCCACACCCCCACACACCTTCGGATCTAGCCCTGGCAACAGATGGTGCCCACTACAGGGAGTGAGGGCTGTCCCACATCACCTGAGATGAAGGCTGAGGCGGTGGCATGAGGAGTGAGCCAGCGCCGGGGAGCGAGGGGCGCTGCAGTCTTGGTGGGACACCCAGCCAGCACATGAGGAGGCAAGAGGTGGCTGTAAACTGAAGGGGCGGGCGCCCATTGGAGAGGTCTAGGAGTGGACTGTAGCCGGGCGACGCCTCCGAGCCCGGATCTGAGAGAGGGATAGCTGGGTCGTGATGTGGGAGCAGAAGCACTAAGGCCAGGACAGTCCCCTGCCGGGGAGACTGGAGAGAGGTGATCTGGTACCTGACACTAGGAGCATTGGGATAGCCCGGTAGAGGTAATTGGGGGCCCATCCCCCTGATGCCCCATCCCCCGCCCTGGCCCATGAGCTGGAGAGACTAGCTACTGGTGCCCCTCCACCCCCCACCACGACTGCCGGCATGGACAGCGATCCGGCGGCCACGAAATCTGACACTGTGGCCATAATGCAGGAGATCGAGGGCATCAGATCAGCCCTGGACCAGAGGTTAGATAAAATGGACCAGAGACTTCTCTCAGTGGAGGATAAGATTGAAGGGCTTGAAGCCAACCAGGTTTTAGTGGACACCTCGGAGCTCCAAATGGGAGTGAGGCTGGCAGAGCTGGAGAGGAGGGAGGCAGAGACAACACTCAAACTGGATGATGTTGAGAAAAGGGAAAGCCGCAACAACCTGCGCTTCTTTAGCTTCCCAAAAAAGTAGGGGGAGACGGGCCGCATCAGAAGGGCCATCAGGGTGGTGGTATGCACACTCTTCGGAGATGATTCCATGGACGAACCTACCATTGACCGGGCGCATAGAGCGGGAGGATGCACAATAGGACAGTGCTCGGTGCTGGCGAGCTTTCACTATTATGAACAAAAAACAAGGATCTTGGAGCGATCCCGGCGGGAGGGCCCAATCAACTACGGGGAAGCCCGGGTGACCATTTTACAGGAGCTCTCGCCTCTCACACTCACGAGGAGAAGGATGTGCAGCACTTCCACCAAGTGGCTGACGGAAAAAGAAGTGCGCTACCGCTGGGGATTCCCATTTTCTCTGAACTTTGAATACAACGGCCAGGACAACCGGCTGGCGATTAAGGACGATATACATTGAGCTTCAGATGAACTCATGGCTCTGGGCGTCAGCCTCGGGATAGACCGCTGGATCAGTGACACCAGAAATAGACCCAAGATGACAGGGGCCTGCAAGTATAAAAAGCTCAATACCCCATGAGGGTCCCCTCAGGCCCATGACCTGGACATAAGAGGAAGATGAGGCTGGTAAATGTTGCTGTTGAAAGCCAGGGCTGAGGGATGGGCTGGATTTGAGGGGGATTGCAAGGGGTAGGCCCAGAGAGGATTAAGATGGGTTAAATGTATGCCTTGTTAACTCGGAGGCGATGATGGTGTTGTAAAACCGCTCGGGAGGGTTGAGGGGGCTCAATTACAATAAGGGGTGGTTTGAGAGAGTCTGGTTGACTCAGGACCTTCTGGTGATCCTAGCCTGACTCGTAGTTGTGCGGATGTCGGTTTCAGATCCTATGGGGTGGGAGGAGGGAAGGTGTGCAGTTTGGGGTCTGTCAGAGGGAGTTTGTGGTTTGACATTTTTTCAGTGGTTCAGGGGACAGCCCCTCGTGGGGCACGGGTTCGGTCTCAAAGTGGTATGATTTCTCAAGGGGAGGGATGACTAAAATAGAAGGAGTGGAACTGGAGATATGTCTGTCGATGGTGAGCTGGTGATTGGCTCCCTCGATGTCGGAGGGCTAAACTCGCCCGGCAAGCGATCATTGACTATACAGGAAATTAGACTGGCCAAACTGGACATCCTCATGGTTCAGGAGACACACTAGCAGATGGGCAAGGAACCCGGATTTGGGGCGAAACAGGTGGGGGAGATGCTTACGGCATCAGATAAGAAGAAAAAAGAGTGGGTGATAATTATTGCGTCGGCCCACCTGGGACTGGTGTTGGACGGGACACAAAGGCACTTGGGTGGGCTCTATCTGTTCATCAGGGGAAGACTGAAAGGTGAAAGGATTACCCTGTGCTCGATATATGCCCCCACCACAGGGTAGTCAGAGTTTTGGGAAGGGGACAAGGTTGAACTGATGACGTTTATGGAAGGCCACCTGGTGGTGGGGGGGGATTTTAATAAGGTACTGGACCCAATCAGAGGCTGCAAGAGATTGCGAGTTGGTGCGGGGGATTCCGTGGGCAGGGCTGCCTTCAGGAAATTCAGGAACATCAACTGGGACTTGGGCCTTGTTGACTCACTGCCAGAGCGGGAGGAGGAAGATAGACCTGTCAAATTGTTCTCAGTGGTTCACAACTCCTACTTGTGCATCGATCTAATACTAGTGTATTTGGAGTTGGAGGCTCAGATAAGGATTCCGTGGTGTCCCCCGTCCTATGGTCAGACCATGACATGGTGGTGAGCATGATGGGACGACCCCACAGGCCAAAGACCTTGGGAGGGTGGCGTTGTAATGATTTTCTGTTTAGATAGAGGTCTCCCAGTCCGTATTAACTGAGATCACAGACTACTTTGACTTTAACGATAATGGGGAGGTGGGGGGTGCAAACTCTTTGGGAGGATTTTAAGGCCACGATTTAAGGGGGGGAGGTGCTTATTAGAATAGGCTCACAAAAAAAGAAAGTGGGAGAAAGGGGAACTGAGGTGTAAGATCCGAGACCTACAGCCGGGTGGACCTGGGGGCACATGCCTCACGCCGTGTAGCGCGGCAGAGTTGAGGCTCCATAGGGCTAAGCTCAAGGCGATCCTAGTGCAGGACACTGAAAAGAAATTACTCATCCTAAAGCAAAAATACAATGAGCGAGGGGACAGAGGCGGATAAAATACTTATTTGGCGACTGCAGGAGGAGAGGAAAAAGAAGCTGATTGGGACTATAAGGGGCGAGGATGGGGTGGCAGTTCACGACCCTCAGGGGGTGCGAAAGGAATTTTCCAGGTTCTATGAAGAGCTCTATACATTACAATTTGAAGGTGACGAGGGGCAAATAGCTAAATTCTTGGACGCCCTTGCCTTACCGGGGGTACAAAAGGGGGACGCAGCCCTCCTGGGAGAGCTCATTTCGGAGGAGGAGGTCGTCCAGTCTATTAAAGGGCTGAAGTCGGGCACAGCCCCAGGGAGTGATGGGTTCTCACTACAATATTATAAGCAGTTTAGATCCACGGTGGCCCCATATATGGCGCTAGTATTTAACGCTGTGTTGGTGGGGGGGGATCCCTTGCCGCGCTCAATGCTGGAAGCAGTAATTGTGACGATACACAAAGAGCGACGAGATCCGGAAAAGTGTGCCTCATACTGCCCAATTTCCCTACTAAATAGCGATGTGAGGATCCTGGCTAAAATCATTGGCGCTAAGCTGGAGACTCTTATGCTGCACTGATTCATGGGGGATCAAGTGGATTTTATAAAGGGTAGACCGGGCGCTAATAACATCCGGAAAACAATTAATCTGCTGCTCCAGGCCTAGACCCTGGGAAGGGATGCATACCTTGTCCTGGTGGATTCCGACAAGGCGTTTGACAGGGTGGAATAGCCCTTTATGAAATCGGTACTGAAGAGAATGTGCCTTGGGCAGGGATTTTTGAAGTGGATGGAGGCAATGTACACACAGCCAATGGCGCGAGTGAGGGTGAATGGAATCATGTCTGAGGCATTCTGCCTGACTCGGAGGAGACAGGGATGCCCCCTGTCGCTGCCGCTATACGCCCTTACGATGGAGCCGCTGACGATTGCGATCAGAGCCAATCAGGGGATCAAGGGCATTAGGTGTGGCGAGGTAGAGTTCAAATGATCCTTTTCGCAGACGATATCTTGTCCTATCTCACTGAGGTGAGCTCCTCGCTACCGAAGTACCTGGAACAAATACAGAGGTATGGACGCCTCTCTGGCCTCAAAATCAATGTAGATAAGTCCACCATTATGGCCGTGGATCCAGGATGCCCTTTTCAGGAGGCCATACCCAATTCTCTGGGATGAGGGTAGAACAAGCCCGAACCAAGTGCCTGGGAATAATATTGACAAGGGATATCTCGGGCCTTGCGAAAGCAAACTTTGATCCGATATTACTTAAGATCAAAGGGGACCTCCGAAGATGGAGGCCCCTAACCCTATCGTGGTATGGGCGGATGGTGGCAGTGAAAATGAACGTTCTCCACCAGTTACTCTATCTGTTTACCACCCTTCTGTGAGACTCCCGGAAGCCTTCTTTGGGGAACTGAAGGAGGTACTATCTCAATTCATCTGGCAGGATAAGAGACTGTGAGTGAAGTGGGTTACCCTGACGCTCCCACAGGATCAGGGGGGCTTTGGCATCCCAGACCCGTACCTATACTATAAGCCAGGATAGCTGAGAGTCTTGCTGGAGCACTCAAGGGGAGCCTTAGGACCTGCTGGTCTTACTTGGAGGACTTGGAACTGCACCCGTTGAAGGTGAGGGACTAACTATTGGCTCCATCTAGGGACATCCTGACAGAAGCGAGAGAGCACCCCACATTGGGCATCTTGTGGGCCTTGTGGAAGAACAATGACGCAAACAGATCTTTCATCCTGGCCCTCACCTATGGCTTCGGTCTGGGCCCACCAGTCCATCTGACTAAGCAGGGGATGAGATGTGCCCAGCAGTGGTCGGATGGGTGGCTGGAGAGAGTGGGACGGTTATTTGGAGAGGGTCACTTAAGGGCCTATGAAGAAATCCATTAGGGACTGGGCCAGGATAGGATTTTGATCTTTGAATACTTGAGGCTGAAGGGGATGTTTACTGACCCGAAGTGGATACCTGCCTCTCCGGAGACCCAACACAGTTTGAGAAATGGCTGGACGTGACCAGCACCCGGAAAGGCACACTCTCTAGCATATACGATGCTGATTTCAACTCCAGAGGTGGGGATGTACTTTTAAGAGATATTAGGTGGAACTTGCAGCGGGTGAAATCACTGATGAGGACTGGGCTAGAATCTTTCGTGTGACATTCCACGGCAATCTATTCACCTCCGCCATCGAACATTATGCTACAAGGGTGGCATGGGAATCCGTTGAAAATGTGAAGAATGTTCACGGGTGCATCATCTGCGTGCCCTAGGGGTTGTGGTTTGGTGGGGTCCCTCGCTCACATGTGGGAATATCCCAGAATTCGCATCTTCTGGCAGTAGCTCCTTAGTTGGATCAAGGACCTTGTACGGGCCCAGCTGAGCATTGACCCGCTCCAGATACTACTAGGAATCCCAACCAATTGCCTAGGGTGTGTGAGGCGATGTTACGGGCCGGACGACTGGCAGTGGCCCAACATTGGATGGTGGGGAGACTGCCCACAAGACGGGAATGGGAATGCAAACTCTGTAACATGATTGAAATGGAGAGGTTGGTGGCCATTTTGAATGACTACGGGGAGTCCTTCATGGAGGAAAGGGGGCTGTTGCTGTCCAGGATGCAGGGTAATAGAGACTGAGGGAGAAGCTGGGAAAGTGCTGATGAGATTCGCTGGTTGAGCCGATAGAGGGGAGCCAATCCAATACGCTCTAGACCACTCAATGTAACAATTATCACTATTTATCCATCCCAGAGAGGTTCTATTGTTAATTGAACATTTGTTCCCTGAACGCACTGGTTGAGAGATGGTGGGTGGTGCAGGGGTGCACGGGTGGGGGGAAGAGGGACCAACTTTGTTGAATATGGTTGTTGGAAACACTGTGTTGTTATTGATTGATTGTTAAAATGCAAATAAAAAAACAAAGTAAAAAAAAAGGTACTGGGGTATGATGGGATTCTGCTGACAACTGAGGGGATGTCGGGTAGGGGTGTATCGGAACGGGAGGCATACCATGTCTCGCCAGAGGGTGCGTCTCCTACAGTCCCAAAGGACCCCCTGCACTCTCTCCCTCCCTCACTTGCCGCCTTCAGGGTTGGGACCCAAGAGAGATGGCCCTCCCCTGGCCACCTGAACAAAGCATCCCTGAGAATAGCCTTAGAGAAACGCCTCAGGTTTCTCAGTTGTCACAGTGGGGCCTCCCCTCCCAGACTTACCCAAGGTGTCAAGCATGAGAACCCTTTTTGTAAACATAAAAACGTATATAAGTGGAGACAGGGAGTTAATACAACTACTTTTAGTAGCTATGCTTCGACATTGTTAGTATTATAAACCTAAGAGAACACCATTACTTCTCCCCTAAAGGTACATCCTATAAATCCCATAACCAGAGTGAATTAAATGCTCTGAGATGGGAAAGAGGGATCCAGAGTTGCAAAACCCTAGTGAGCGGTCTAGTTATTGTAATAGCCCACACCTGAGCAAGAACTTTAAACATTTAAAGGCCTTTCAGGTGCGAGTCAGTGAGAAGCAGTAGGAGGAAGCAGAAGTGGGAGCTGCCGCTGTGCTGACAGTGGCACGCTGTGCAGAGAAAATGGCAGAGGTTGGAGTTCCTGAGAGATGCAGAAGACACTCAACGGGAAGTGGTATTCATTTCCCTGATCACCTGTTATGGCGCCTCACTCTTATATAGCCAGGCCAGCAACCTGCCCGGCTTGTCTCCTCCCACCTGCTGTCCCTCCACATATTTCTTAAAGCTTATTTTACATAGCCTATCCCAGAGTTCCCCACTCGCCTGTTGCAGCTGCCTCTTCCTGACCCTCTCTTCACTAGAGCTGCCTCCCCTGGGCATGATCTCCTCCATTCCCTGCAGTTCCCGTTCTATGTCCCCCTGGAGCCCTCTAGATTTTGAAATGGCAACCCCCCGCACTACCACTTTGAATGCCTCCCGCACGGTTCCCATGGATCTAACACTGCCAGTATTAATCTCGAAGTACTCCGTGATCGCCTCTCTTAAGTCCTCCCAGAATCCCGAGTCCTGCAGTGCCTCGGCCCTGAGCCTCCAAGTAGCAATCCGTGCCGTAGGAGGCTGGTGTCGCTACTCCAGGACCAGGGGAGAATGATCCGAGAGCACCCTGGCCTTATATTCCGCGCTTCTCATCTCTTCAGCTATTCCTGTAGTGGTGAACACATAGTCCAGCCTCGTATACAGATCATGTGGCGCTGCGTCGTGCGAGTATTGCCTATCAGCCGGGTGCAGTTGCCTCCAGACATCCACTAGGTCGAAGTCTTTCAGAAGGGCCTGTAACACCCTTGCAGCCGGAGTGGGTTTGTCTAGCTTGCTATCTGATCTGTCAACCTTAGGATTCAGCACACAATTAAAGTCTCCGCCCCACAGGATCTCGCCACCTAATAGGGGGCTAATCTTGCCATACAGAGTCCAAAAGTAAGCCGCTGTATCCTGATTGAGGGCATATAAATTTACAATACACACTTCCCGGTTTTCCAACATACCCCTCATCACGATCATCCTGCCTTCCGGGTCTCCCATAACTTGAAGCAACTGAAATGGCACGTGTGGTGCCACCCAAGTGATAACACCCCAGGCGTAGGCTGAATATGTGGCTCCAGCCATGCACCCCTTCCACTTCCTTTTGACCACCTCCAATTTCTCCCTGGTGAGGTGGGTCTCCTGCAATAGTGCAACATCAACCCTCATCCTCTTCAGGTACATCATCACCTTGTTACGCTTCAAATAGCTGTTGAGGCCCCTGATGTTCCAGGTAGCCACTCTAAGGCACCCGAAGCCATGGATACGATGTCTCGCCCTCCAACTCCCCACGACCACCCGCCTACTAAGATTCACATTTTGGCTCGTAACTCCTTCCCTCCCAACAACCATCCCTTTCCCCAACTTCCCAACTACAAACCCCTCCACAATTCCCCATACCTACCCCCACCCTTCCCTTCCCCAACAAATGCCCAGATCCATCCCTGGATCTCAGGCGACCCCACGTTTGGTTCTGCCTTGGTATGCCGAGGACAGAAACCCGGCAGGGTGTCACTGGACTACAGTGACCTAACTAAACTATTCTAAATGGGGGTTTGAGGACTAGCTCTGCAAAGCTCCTTTAATGTGTTCACAGTCTCAGTGCTTACGGATCACGTTCAGTTGTAAACTAATCAAGCCTGCCCATGGGCTACAGCTAGCATAATAATCAAGTCCCAAAATCTTAGGCTGCGACCACCACGGTACAGCATGCACAGTTTACATCTCTTCCATCACCTTCTCCTGTCTGGATGCCCGATTCCTGGGGGCAGCTCTGCGAGTCAAGCCACTCAATCGCCTCTTCCGGAGACTCGAAAAACAAGGTTCTGTTTTTGTAGAACACCTTCAGCTTCGCCGGGTAGAGCAACATATACTTGTGGCCTGCTTCGCGCAATCTTCTGTTCACCGTCCCAAAGTTCATGCGGCTGCGTTGTACCAACAGGGTATAATCTGGGTATGCAGTTATATTTGCCGTTCCCCGCTGTTTTGTGCTGCCTTTCCGAAAATGCTCAAGGATCCTTTCACAGTCTCTGTAGTTCAGGATCTTGGCAATCACTGGCCTAGGGGGATTACCCCGGGCCAGCCTCCTCGTCAGGGCCCTGTGCGTTCTTTCCACCGCGATTCCCTGGGATAACACTCCTCCAGTTATTTCCTGCAGTAGCATGGATTCGATGAACTCCGTAGGGTTGGGTCCCTCAGCTCCCTCCGGCAAGCCAACAATGCGGATGTTGTTCCTTCTGGCGCGTCACTCCGCCTCTTGTGCCCTGCTCTCTAGGTTGCCCACACGTTGCACAAGGGCGTGAAGGTCTGCTTTATGAGTTTTACATTCGGCTGTATTCAAGCCCACCTCTTTTTCCAGGTTTTCTGTGCGTTCCGCCAGTGACCTGACATCTTGCCGGAGAAGGTTCACTTCTTCCTGCACTGCACCTACTTTAAGCTCCAATGCCGCCTTCAGTTCGGTCATAGCCAGTCCCAATTTGGTCTCCCAAGCCACTTTCAGGTCCGCAATCGCCGCTAGGACCTCCTGATTAGTGCCCACGGTCGGGGTTTTGTCCTTACTTCTTGCTCCCTCCGGGCCTAGTGATGTCCTGGTGTATTCGTCTAGCGTGGGTTGCTTGCCCTTTGTTCTCAGAGGTTTGCTGGACATGGCGTTGTGCCGTTGATTCGTGGGCAAGCCCCGCCTCTGGCCTGCCTCAGTGGGATCAGATAGCTTTTACCGCTAGGGCCCAGAAAGGCCACGCAAAGACAGTCTTGGAGCAACCTATGCGCTGCTGGAGTGGGTTATGTCCTCCCACGTAGGCATATAGGGCTGCCCTCTGATCCAGCACCCGCTCATGCCGTGGACCAGGCACCTTGTGTCCAGGAGGCCGTGGGCCAAAACAAGATCACCCGCTCTCCATATGTAGTCCGCACGTGACGCACTCTTTATGCCGCCCTCCCCGTGTAGTGCCCACTAGGTGGTTGAGGCCTTTTGGGGTGTTTGTATCCCCTGTTCAATCTGGGCTTGTAATACTCACAGCCCCTCCCTCCCTTCAGGATCTCCTCTCAGCGTGTGTCCCTCCACTGGCAAGATAATCTCCTATCCACCGTGGGGTAGGGCAATGTTATGAGGCCTTTATTTAGGACCCAGCTGACAGGTCTAGGTGAGGGTACCACCGGCTGTGCACAGTTTGTGAGCTCACCTCTTTGATCCCCTGGGAGGCAAGTGTGAGCGTTGAATTGGCCTCCTACTTCGTTTCCACTGCGTCACTGTGCCCCTGATCCACGCTCCTCTGCCGGCTGTTGTCTCAGCAGCCCAGGACGTGTGATTAGATGCAGAATGTCCCCGCTCGCTGTTCCATCAGGCCAACTCACTGACCCACCAGGGACCATCCGCGAAGGTCTGCCGGTCTGCTCTTTTCCTCTTTCATCCCGTTGCCACTTGCCAGCCTGAATGGGGCTCCTAGGGTACCCTCGCGTATGGAAACAAGGCACAATCACCACACACAAACTGATAAAACAGACACAAGGTTGTATTGCAAAGCCAATAGTCTCAGTTGGCCAACTGGGTCTCACACCCCGTGACGTGTGTTTCCAGACCCCGGGGGACGCAAGAGAGTGACAATCGTACAACAGTTACATATATACAAAATAAGCATCTTAAAATCAGTGGTGACACATTCAATACCGCCCATAATGTATTTCCTTTGAATTCGGTTCGATGATTGACAATTGTGACGAGTATGACACCTCCAGACATTTATTTAGCAACAGTTTGCAATTTCATGAGCCTGCAGACACAATTCTTTGTTTTAAGAACACACTGCTTCTGTTCTCTGCAAGCAAGCTGCGTGCAGGGGAGAGACACATTCCAGGCCTCGCTATCTCCTAGTTTCTATTCGTGTACTGGGGGTCTCTCCAGGGCTCTACAGGACCCAGGGAAGGGGGGCCGTAAAGGAGAGCATAATTCAAGCCATTAAATGTTTGTTTCTAACATTTATACTGTATTAGCGAAACTAGCTGGCACCTGTGTAATGATTAAATGCCTTCTTGCTTACTTTCAAGGATTTGTGCGGGAGGAGACCGGGCATTTCTGTCTGGCTCGCTGCGTTATGTTTCAACAAGTCTCTTGCGGCCTTGCTCTATGCATGAACAATAATGTACTAGTGGAGCAGAACACGTTTTCAGCAAAGCAGTTTTAACAGAAGGCAAGAGGCAAAGGTTAGAAAACAAAATGGCGATTTCAATCACTTCAAAATGTCCGCACTTTAATCAAGCTTATGGCTATGTATTTCTAATACTAAGCACATGAGGCAGTTGGTCTTCGGCCAAAAGAATACATTGCCTCTATCATTGAGGGGTGTCTACTTTTTCTGGACTGACAGGCTTGTCTGTGTGTCAATTCAGGGCTCCCCAGCCCCGCGCTTTCAACTATAAATCTGGATCGCTCTGGCCGCAGGGTCCTGCTGTTCATGTAGGTCAGTCTTCCCCGCGAGCTTGAGGATCGCTGCCATATGCGGCGCGCCCCGGGCGCCTCACATGCAGTCCCCGGGCTGCCGCTGAACACTGCAGTCCCCTGGCTGGGAAGCTTGTGGGTGGGCGCTGCGATAACAACTCTGCGGTTCCCAGCTCCCGGCGGACCGCGCGGGACCGGAGTCTGCTACTCGCCCCCATTAGCCCAGGAGGTGTGGGGCACTTCAGTTCGGGCCGCAAGGTCCGCTTCACCTGCTACAATCCAGGCGCGGTCCTAACGCCAGCCATCCGACCGCCTCGCACGGACTCCGGAACCCTTCCTCTGCAAGCTGGGCTAACCTAAGCAAGCGTGCGCTCCTGCGACACGCCAAAAGGGAGTATGTTTGCCTCACACCCCTTTCCACATGGCCACACACATGAGGGGTGCTGCAGTAGGTCTGCGTGTTACTCCTTCTTTGTTTGAGTGGCCACCATTTTGTTTCAACAAGTCTTCGTCCCCGGGAGCGTTGCTTGCCGCTATCTGGCGTCTCTTAGATTGTATGGGCTTCAGATTCTCAGCAACAGCTCCGTATCTGTTCATAAACAGATGCCTATGTTTTTATCTACAAAAGGCTAGTGCAACTGCACTTTTACTACAGATGAGTTCAGGATCTCCAGGAGCTCCTCCAAGAGCACGTCTGCTCACATGGCCTTCTAGCCACACCCCTCCTCCCATTGAGATGTTATTGAAAATGACAGCCAGCAAATCTGACCATTACTCAGGGTTTTCCTTTAAGACAATGATTGGAATGTCGTCCAGACCCATGGCATGACCCCTAGTTCTCATGATTTTACTTGCTATTACCAGACATGTAAAGGAACCATACCAATGGCCCAGGTTTTTAGGGTCAAACGATGGCACAGTGAGGGTTGGTAAACCGTCTTTAACAATAAAATAATTATGCCTTACAGTCAGTTGAACTTTGCACAAGTCTGTGCCAAATTTGTTTATTATACTTTATTGAGTATATCTATGTTAATCCTATTCCCCTTCATCCAGTTCCTAGGTTGTTGTTTAAGGAGTCTAGATCTTATACAAGTCTAAGTCAGAATTGATTTGCCTTAGCTTTCCACTTAAGGCCTTCTTCTGATGACCACGTCAAATTTGTGTTTATGAACAAATTGTGAGACCCTCTTAGGAAAGCTTGAGGAAACTGCCTCAAGTACAGAATTAATTAATATGGAAAAAGATGGAGAATCCTTATTGACAGCATCATGGTCTCAAGTAAGTCCCTAGGAACGACCCCATTGAATTTCTTAATGACCTTATTAGGACCAATGTAAGGTGAATGAGCCAAACAACAAAAATAATCAAGACACCGTTTGCAAGGAAAACAAAGGTTTATTGCATGCAAAAAGTATCAGACGGTCCCGTAGAACCTAACTAATACGGAGCTCGCTCCACCCAAATAAGATGCCTCTTTTTTAGCTGAAAACCGCAAGTTAACTTAACTATGCATAATAATGAGTACAACATAATCCAGCATTCCCCCTTGGCTAACACCTATGAGCAAGTCTGACCCCTGTAGTCCATTACCATATTGGTCACACATGATCTGAAACACATTTCCCTAAACATGTGACTTACTATATTGTCACTATGGGCCTCATTACAAGGGTGGCGCTCCCATAATGAAGGGTGTCGGTACGGGACCGGCACCCTTCATTACGGGAGCGCCGATTACGAGGTTCCCTTTGCGGGACCCTGAAGGGTGCCCGGTAAAAACCAGGCGTCCATTCCGGGTCCCGAGAGGGGAAGATGGAGGTAATAACGGGCCAGTTGTAATGTGCCCGTTATTACCTCCGTCCCCATTCCCATTGAGCCCTATGGGGGCTCATATGGGAATGGGGAATGGTTCCTGCAAGGAGGATTTACCGGGTCCTCCTATGTTGGAATGACCCGGTAAGTCCTCATTGCAGGAACCCGGTAATGGAGCCCGGTTTAGAGGCAGCCATGGTGCCAATAGCACCATGGCTGCCTCCAAACTCCTAATGAGGCCCTATGAAACTTAATAGTTGATTGACTACCGGGTACATTGTTGCCATAACATTTATTTGTTGCTGAATAAACATTCTTTTACCATTGTGTGATGTGCACCCCTCCGTTGGTACTTGATCAAAGTGTGATTAGCAGGACTAACTCTTCTTTTATTATACAATGGGTCTCCTCATTATAACAGACATTATGGCACGCACAGACTGCCTTCTGACCTTGCAAATTAATTTATTGGCATCACCTCTGCTCCTACTGTCCCAAATCACGGTACGCTACTAGCATGTCTCCTTCCTTATCTCTGAGAACCAAAGTGCCCATGGATGATGCTATGGAGGCACCACTTTTGTGTTTGAATTTCACATATTTATTGTTCACCTTGAGTCCAGCGTATGCAGTTCAAATAGGATGACATCCTTCGTGTGAGGGCAGTAGTGCTCTAAATCTTCATCAGGCCTCTTGTCCTCACAAATCCCATGCCCTGTTCACATGAATGTAACCTTCAAAGGCACATCCCGGCCTTCCTTCCCTCAACCCAGCATTCCCTTCCCAGTGCCTCTCAGCTCTGCAGCTGGACCCAATTAAATGTTATCACCACAGCTGGGCTGCCGGTGACCTTGCCAGCGTAGCTTCTCTCTAGGGGATCGAAGGGGGACTCATCTCTGAATCAACTAAACAGAGCCACAGCTCCACAGAGGCCTAGTTTGCATCCTTTCGCGAGCACACCCTGTAAAATGTTTCTGACTCAAAACATGCCAGAACTTTTGCTACCTTAGCCCACGGACATAGTCTGCTTCCCAATGCTTCCCTGGCTCCATCTCGCACAGCTACCTCTATTAACTACCTATAAGCACAGCTTTCAGAATACTACCTCGTACGCTAAAGCTAGAGGCATGCTGCATCTTTTAACCTCAGCAACTGCAACCTAAACACATTTGTTGCTTATTCGGTGTAGCTACATGGTGTTTCTAAAATGTGTCAAAGCTAACTATAAGTGAATATATACTAATTCTGCTGCACCCAACAAAAACTGCTAACTCTATGCCGCTTGCTAATGTGTCTTGTGCATTCTAAATCTCTTCGCTGCCTGGGGCGTTGCACTTGCAGCCTTATCCCCACACCAAAATAGTCAATTTTTTTGTTACCAATGTTACCAAAACATAAAGGCTAATGGCCTTCTGGAGCAAATATATGGGAAGTATGAATTTCAGGACCAAGCCTGCATGGTCACTTGATTGTAGGTATGCAATGCTGGATGTTTACAATGCTCAGGGGCCTACTGCTAGTTTTTAATGACCCAGATGCAAAGATAGTGAATTATTGACCTACTATTGCTTCTCTGCCAGGTATTTCTCCTTGGCATATTGCCTATTACACTTCCATTCAGTCTGTTTAATTTCCAATTTGACATAAATTCATATCCATAGTTCCCTGCTCCTGCCCTGATGTCCAACAGCCAATACCGTGGTTTGTGTAAAAGGTTTTGTATACGTGTCAGGAATTGTACAATTCAAAACCTCCATTATAAGGATGTCTCCTGGCCATTGGTCTCATACCAAGAGAGGAGGATACTTTCCAGAGATGAAAAAAACTAGGGAGAGATCAGTTTTGTATGTGTTTCAAACAGATATGAATAAAGAGGAGGTAGATTGTCTTGGTCCAGTGTTAAGTTTGGGATCCAGAGTAGTGACCAAAAGGCAATCAAATTCCAAGTTCTACATTATAGCAAAGAGGCAAAAGGAGTTCTGGACATCGGTCAACAGAGACCCATAGGGCCAGCTGAAAACTCCTTTTAGCTTTGTTTAGGAAGTAGGGAGTAACCATCTACAATTGTGGAGGCCAGTAACTAAACATCCTGAAATGTAAATATTTCGAAATTTGATTTAATAAAAGAATCAAACATGGGGTTAAGAAAGCTAGAATGGTCCCTTGAATTCCATGATAATAATGAGCAAACAAATGGCTAAAGCTTGTACGGACGCTCTGCTCAGCGAGGCCAGCCTAGACCAGTCTTCCTTTACAGGTGCCGTTGGTGGGCCGGTAGGGTGCATAGAGTCAGCTTTGACCCGATCTCCTTGTAGATTACAACATGTAGAAGAGGACCTCTTCGCTAGAATTGGTTGAAGATTGTTCATCAGCTTTACATAAGAGGAAACGTCCAAACCCAATTCCATAAAAGTCAATTTCCTTGAGAATGAAGTTGGAAATCCATTTTCAATTTTAAGTGAAGCACAACCTTATCAGTTCAATGCTCCTCAATTAATTCTACTTGTTGGATGTCGGAGGAATCTACCAGTCTCAATGCTGGGATTGTTGCAAACGGGGATAGGATTGATCCTCTATTCAATGATGATGAATCCTGATCTTTGAAGATGCTCTCAAAAATAATAAGCAATAAGTTTGGGCCATTACTTGGAGGGTTGCTTGATTGCCCCTTTGTCGCCAGAAAACCTCATTGAGAGTGGACAAACCTTAACTGCCTCCATCGAAGTAAGAGTGTGAATCATACCAGGAAAGGACGTCAGCCAACATGTACAATAGACACTCGGGCTTGTGGAATTAGAAGGGCGAGAAGTAAGCCCTCCCTCCAAACATGTGTTCGAAAGTCTCACTAACGTCGATGCCCTCTTCAAGTAATACCAATAGACCTTTCTTCGGGGGGTATCTATTACATTAGTAGCAGTGATGGGGACTCAGAGCTTCTTGTTCCTAAAGGGACGCTGGTGTCGTAAAGTAGGTTATAAAAGTATTTTTTCCCAATTGGCATTTTAGTAAGAGCACCCTGTTTAGCTGTCTTAGATTTATCTTTCCTTGATTTCCATATTGGTTCCATTTCAGGGGCTGGCGATGGTAGCGCCAATGCCTTCCTAGTTAAAACCATAACTTCAATGGAATCCGGATTTAGGAAGCTTGAAAACCTTCTTAAATGCCTCCTCTTGTGGGCCCATGTCAGATGTGATTCTTTTGGCTTCATTATGTTTTTCATTGTTGGGGCAAGATAAAGAGGATTTGTCAACGTGGTGCCACCTCACAACACTTAAAGCTTTGCAAATGCTTATTTCGACCTTCTGATTTATTGTAAGGTCAGTAAAAGACAAGCCCTCATGAGAATGAAGATCAACAGTGACCACAGTCAAGGCAACTTCGGCTGGTGAGGAGGCCGTCGCAGGAAGATGCAACACCACCTACTCCAAAAGATGACCGGACTTCGGATTCAAGGTAGTGGAAGCCCCTGTTGACACAAATGTCTCTAAGGCAGACATTTTAGAATTGGATTGTTTGGAGCTAGTATCCAATAATTCTACTACTCTGGCCAACATCCTTGAGTTATTTGTTTTTTATTTTTTTTATTTTTTAAGTATGTTCATTAGCATTTTTTCCATACAAATAACAGAATTCCCCCTGCCCCCGCAATCACCCTTTCCTACTTTCCCCAAGTCCACCCCACGCCCCCACCCATGAACTGCCCCCCAGCACTCAGTTGATAATAACCTATCGATAGCACAGTAGTTCAATAAGGGGTAATTATACAATGTCCAAAATCTTCCAATTGTGTGGGCATATATGGTAGCCATAATCGCATCAGAGATATGTTCAAGCCATGACCCAATATTCCCAAAACTTTGAGTAGTCTCCTTGAATGTTATAGGTTACCCATTCCATCACAAGGATGTGCCAGATCTTGGACAGCCAATCACAGTCCGTGGGAGCCTCCCTGCTTTTCCATTTGCTGACCACCACCAAGATTGCTGCTCGTACAACGACCATGTTTTTAGTGTGTGACTGTTTTAGATATTGTGTGTGTTGCGGCATTGTTTGAACTGATCCTAGTCACACTGTGTGCATACATTGGAAGCTGATTCAGATTAGGAATTTTAGGAAATGTATTAATTATTACATTCGGCGATATGCTATTTTAACATTTTAGTACATTAAGATTAAATATTGAAGTAGTTACGTCATAATTGCCGCCCGCGTGCTATTGTATTTCATATCCTAAGCACACCAAAAGCTTGTTTCCCAAAGATAACAAGTCCTGGCGGTCGTGTTTTGGACGCACATTTGAATCTCGGGAAGGCGCGTCAGTGCCGGCGCGTCAGGGACCAGCTGGTATTCCCTGGTATAAATCCCTGGGGATGTAAGAACTCGCACTTTTGTTGTTTTTAGTGTGTGGCTGTTTTAGCTATTGTGCGTATTGCTGCATTTTTTGAACTGATCCCAGTCATTCTGTGTGCATAAATTGGAAACTGCTTCAGATTAGGAATTTCAGGAAATGTATTAATTGTTTCTTACGTTCGGCAATAGGTTATTTTTAACAAGGATCTCATACATTTATTATCTCCCATGCAGAAAGCAAATAGTGCTATAGTTCTCTTGGATGACTTAAATCTATGGAGAGGAGACCCAAGAGACAAGAAAGCAATTGAATTGGAAAGACTATTAAATAATGGGAATATTGTTGTACAGAACTCTGACCCGACACACATAAAGGGAAATGCATTGGATTGGCTGGCCAGTGAAAATATAACACTGACAGACTTTACTACTACCCCCTTTGTGTGGTCGGATCATTCCTTTCTTGTGTCTCAGATCCAACTCCCAAAACCCTTCAGGCAACAACATGAGTTGCCACGTAAAGTTGTAGGGAGAATTTATCGGGCCATCACATCATAGGATCTTGCGGGATGCAGGATGCATGAAAGCCCTGCTGATGCAGACCACCAAGTTGGACTATCCTGATCTATTAATGAAGAGTTATAATAGACACATGATAGCGCTGCTTGATAGGATTGCCCCTAATAAGTCTCAAAGTGTTAGAGATTTTCCTAATCATCAAAAATGGTTCTCCCCGGAATTGGCTCAGCTTAAGTTAAGGAAAAGCCAGGTTGGACATATATGGCTTAAGGATAAATCTCCTAACAACAAAGAAGAATGGAAACGTAGGGAGAAGGAATACAAAGATAAGATCATAGAAGCTAAACGTAACCATTATAACGAACAGATAAGCATGGCTGGAAATGAAACAAAGGAACTTTTTAAACTGTTGGGGAAAATCCTAAAGTACTTAACCAAAATATAAACCTTAAATTTGTACACAAGTTCAAAAGGCATTCGCAGACAAACTCGCACTTGGTCAAGCTAAGATTTGTAAAGAGCTAGACAGGTTAAATATTGCTACTGTTAATGCTATCACAGGAAACGGGCAACAAGAAACGGCGGCTGACCAAACGCCCTCTTATTTCAGGGAGCAAAACTTGACGGCACCCCCTACACAAAGTCGACGACATTCATTAAGAGTATGCTTCCCACGAGTTGCCCAGGCGACCTATTGCTGTCTAAGGTCATCCTGGAACCTTGTGGTATGTTTGCGCCATTCTTGTGCATATTTGTTAATGCATCCTTTAATCACTGGGTCATACCTCAAATCGTTCAAGATGTCGTGGTGAAGCCCCTTTTAGAAAAACAGGGTTTGGACCCTAAAGATGCAGTAAACTTGAGACCCATATCCAACACCTTTTTCTTTATCAAGTTGGTTGACAAGGTGTCTACCATGCAGCTCCGACATATGGAGGCTGTAGGGATTTTGAACAAAAAACAATTTGGCTTTCGTCGTATGTATGGCACAGAGAGGGCCTTCATTGACCTCCAAACCCAGATGCTTATGGTGTTGGAGGGGGGTGATCGGGGCTGCTGATTTTACTTGACTTATCGACAGCCTTCGCTCTATTGGATCATAAAATGCTGTTAGAGAGACTGGCGACTATAGGAGATTTCTCGGGGGAGGTGGTCAGGTGGATAGTCGTTTTTGGAGGGACGCAGGTGTAGGGTCCAATGGTATGAAATCTCAGCTGATCCGGAGCCCACTGTCTGTGGGGTCCTTCAGAGGGCATGCCTTCTCCCCCTCACTTTTTAACATTTATATTCAGCCTTTGTGTCTGGAATTGGAGAAATTCAATTGGGGTTTTCAGTTATCTAGGGAGATTAGAAGAAATTATGGACCAGGAGAGGCTAAATGATATCTATATGGTCTTCAGAAATTGGATGTTCCATGAATTGGTTATGCTTAAATGCTGGGAAAACTGAGTTCAGGATCTATGGGTCAAAGCACTCCCATGAGATTCTAGGTCGATTTTTCTAGTTTCCTTATCGAGGGCAGCCTGATCCCAGTGGCTAGGAAGGTTAAGACCCTTGGTACTTATATGGAGGCCAATCTAAAAGTGGATGCCCATGTGGACTTCATTG
The DNA here is from genome assembly GCF_040938575.1 of Ambystoma mexicanum. Taxonomy (NCBI): domain Eukaryota; kingdom Metazoa; phylum Chordata; class Amphibia; order Caudata; family Ambystomatidae; genus Ambystoma; species Ambystoma mexicanum. The sequence goes on from NC_090928.1 coordinate 748,067,631, forward strand.
TGAGGAATAGCAACTATTATCTCAGAGTACTGAGATTGGTTGGCCCCATGGTCACAAAGGATAACCATGCAAAATTAGCACAGGCTATTATATTACAGCACTACACTCTGTTAGGGGTTGCTAGTAAGGAGGTCATACAGAAATTTCAGAAATTACAAAATGAAGCTGTGTGCATAGTTCATCAAATGGCATGGAGAGAACCAGTGACAGCAGCCCGGGGGGAGCTGCATTGGCTCCCAGTGGCTGCCAGAGTCCTCTTTAAGCTGTTAACTCTGGAACATAAGTGCATTTTCGGGACTGCCCCTCAATATCTTCAATAGAAAGTAATGATTTATCAACCCACTAGGAACCTGCGCTCAGCTAAGGCATGCCTTTGGAAGGTTAATCGATTCAAAAGAGCCTGGGTCAATGGCCGCTCTTTTCCGGTCTGGGTGGCACGGCCTGGAATGGGTTACCAAAATCACTCCGGAAGGAAAAAAATCGCCTTGCCTTTAGGAAGTTGCTGAAGACCAGACTGTTTGTTTGAAGAACTATGAAATCCCTGTTCTGTAGTTCTTTCACATTGTTCAGCGCATGGATGCCTAAGCCTTTGGTGCTTTATAAGCAAAAATGGATGGATGGATGGATAAAGATACAAACTTTGAATATCCCAGCTTTGTGATGCTGTGTCCTTATCACAAAGGCCCAATATGCATGCTTCCATCCCTTGGGGCAGATTAGTGTTCAGCATTTTATTGATTGAGGCTTGCGCCCGCTCCCACAAGAGTTGTAGTACCGGACAAGATCACCAAATCTGGGCACAATCCCCTGTCAATTACAGGCCCTCCAAAAGGCTGCCAACACATCCGGGTACATCATCTGGGATCACCGGAGTGGAGTGCCACTGGAGAAGGACCTTATACCACGCTTCCCTCAAATGATAGACCTATTTAGTTTGGGGATGTTACCCCAGAGAAATTCCCATTCCTCTAGGGCTATTGACCGGCCCAGCATTCCCTCCCATTTCCCCATATAGTGCCTGGTACCGTTCCCTGGACCCTCGGAGATCATTTTGTACAGTGCTGAGATCAGGGGGCTGTCCCCTGATTGAGTTGATATATTTCTTGAAAGCGGTGAGCTGTCTGTTGGCAGCTATACTCTTATGTCCTGTCCCCTTTCCTTCATCCTTGTGGGTGTCCCCCAACATGGGGCTGGTAACAGAACCTTTGGCAGCGAAAAATGAGCTACCCCTTTAAATGTAGCGTAGTCCAGGGGGCGCTGCCCCAGGCGCAGGAGCACCCCTGAGGCCCTGCCCTCCGGCCCATCACCTCAGTCCCTTTTTCCGCACGGACAGTGTGGGACCTGGCAGCTAGGCGCAGAAAGCTTTTCAGAATTCTACGTGCTCCCTGTTCTTTTTTCCTCCAATTTCTTCACCTCCCTCTAGTGCCTTGCCTCCCCGACGCATGCCGGCTGCAGGAGACTTTACGAGGTGCGCATCCTGCAATAGGTTGTTCCCAGCCTCAGACCCCCACACACTCTGCCTTGTGTGTCTGGAGCCTGACCACTGCTGGGACACGTGCACGGCTTGCAGCTCTCTAGGTCACTGATCCTTGAAGAATAGACTGTCCCGCTGGCAAGAGATCTTCCATTCTCCACCACCTGGTCACATGAAGCACTTTGTCGCCAGGACCTCCCGTCAAGAGAAGGTAGGTCCTTTGTTCACCAATGCCCCACAGCTACCGGCTCCCAAGCCGAGGGGCCCAGGGGCTCTTCCAGGATATGCACAGACAAACCTCAGGCCTTTAAGGCTACCAGCTCCCAAGCCAAGGGGCCCCGGGACTCTTCCGGGCAATCCACTCAGGGGCACTCCAGCTCTTCTGCGTCTTCTGCACCGGGGTGCAAGGGGCTTTCGAGCTCTGGTTCCAGGCGGCTGCTTGAGGTGTGGTCCCAAACTATCAACTCCCCGATTGAGGACTTGCACCCTACCGTAGTCCTCTCTGAGGTAGTTTGTGTAGGGGAACCATTGGACTACCACCCTGCTTGCTGAGGGCCCTAGGCCTACCAGAACAATCTCTGAAGTTGGCGATTCTGCTTCAGAGTCAGGGCGACAACAGTCTATGGCGGACCCCACCCAGGGCGTGGTGCACGGCCCCAAAATAGCGAATAAGCGCGTGGCAGAGCCTGCTCGACTGGCAGCCATCCTAAATCCTGACTCTAGGTCTCAGGTTGCTCCATCACCTTCAGAATGACCCACTCAGGGTGGTTCCAGCCCTCTTCTTTTTGGGAGTAGTGTCGGCCCTATGGCTCAGGCAGGTATTCCCACAGGGTTACATCCATGCCGCCTAGCCATTCGGATACCCATCCCAGGTTCATCAGCGCTTCAATCAGGACAGAAGGCCCAGCGCGGCGGATGGCCGTGCTCCCTCTCATGACCCGGTGGCCTGTGAAGTTTTATTTGAGCGCTTACTCCTCATGTGCTCCTCTCAGATGTTGGGGCTCCCCAAGGACCTCCTCAAGGAAGTGGTCCTGCAGGTTGTGCCTTCAAGGCCTCCTGCTCTGGTCTCGGTTCAGGCCCATCTGGGGGTTCCGGTACCACTGCCTGGTTCCTCTCCAGTCCAGATCACGCTGGTGTCTTCAAGCCTTCCATCTCCGGTGCAACTAACACTGCCTTCTCAGTCGCCTGTTGATGCTCAGCCCTCTTTGGGAGATGACAGGGGGTCCCCTCTCAGGATGGGTAAGGACTACCCTCTCTCTGGCAAAATGAGGAGGGGTGACCATGACGGACATGATGAGGAGCCTCCAGCATCAGTGAAGGCGTTTCATGACCGTCTTCACGGCCTAGCTGAGTTTTTGGGGGTTACCCATTCGGAGCATGCCCCGCTGGAGCCAGGGGGGCTGGCGAAAATCCTGGCCCTGTGCACCACAGGCCGCTCCGACTTCCCCCTGAAGAACATCATCCTAAAAAGTTGCGGGAGAAGCCTCAAGCCCAAATAAACAAAAAGCTGGAAAGCTGATTCAGGCTTTTTTAGGGCATACCAGTTGCCCTGGCCTCCTCAACTGCATTCTTCAGTCGTGGCAGTACCTTCTTTGTATTCAAGCCCATCTTCTTCTGCAACCAGGGCCACCCCAGCTGCTTGTCCAATCAGGATAATGCCCTCAAGTCTTTTGGCAGGAGATGTTGCCTCAACGCAGGGCTGCACCTGTGACAGGCTAACGCTGATGCCCGCCTAGCCGCGGTGAACAAGAAGCTGTGGTGAAAGATCAGGGAGTGTCTTCCGGACCTTCTGCCAGAGAGCCAGGCCTCCTTCAAAGTGGGGCTGGTGGAGCCCTGCGCGGTTGAGCAGGATCCCATGGAGTCCTCGGGCACTCATATCAACACGGCCATCAGAGGCATCTGCCTGGTGTTGAGATGAGGTAGACAGTGTGGATGCACGCTACAAAATTATTTTCAGACGTGCAGGTGAGAATCCTAGACCTTCCTTTCGAAGAGATGGACTTGTTTCATTTGTCCACGGAAGATGAGTTAACAAACAAGATAACCTCAATGCAGACTGGTAAGTCCTTGGCCATCTTGACAAAACCGGGGCAGAAGTCCTTTCCTCATACCCAGGGCAGGTCTGAGTTCAAACCCTGTTCCTTCAGCGTCTTCAAGGGGTTCAGGGACTCTGGCACGCAGCTTCCGGATAGGTCCCCCAGCGACCACAGGAGGAAGCTGCAGAGGACTGCGCTGGACTTTTCTCGCTCCCCCTCCACCGCTCGTGCCTCAGGCACCAAAAAGCAATGACATCTCGGTCAGGGAACACAGCTCGCCTGTGTGGGGCCGGCTGGTTCTCTTCTTGGACAGATCGAAGCGTTTTTTCAGGAGTCATTGGATTTTTTCAGTAGTCTCCACGGGCTTCAACCTTCCTCTTCCTTTTCCTCTACACTCTTCTCTTCTGTTGCCGATAGGGTCGCCTGCACTGCTGCTGGTGTTACTTTGAGTTCGATGGGACATGGTTGTTCAGAGGGTGTTCCTTACGATCGAAAGGCACCAGTTCCTTCAGAAGGAAATTCTGCATTTTCTGGCCAATTCGATCACCTTAGCATAGTGGTTCCAGCACCTTCTGGGCCTGATGGCGTCTTGCGTGCTCACAGTGCGGCACGCCCGCCTCAAGATGAGACGCCTCTAGTGCCACCTGGTGGCCAGTTGGGATCAGGAAACTGGGGCGCAATCGGACAGACTTCCGATTCCTCAGTCTCTCCATCCGGATCTTCACTGGTGGCTTATGGACTGCAGTGTGGCAGTGGGAGCTCCCTTTACTCAGCCAGAGCCTACTCTGGGAGTGACAACAGATTCCTCTCTAACGGCCTGGGGGGGCTACCCTGATTGGCTATTCGATTTACGGTACATGGTCCAGGGCAGAGGCTCTATTGCATATAATCTGCTGGATCTCATGGCGATGGGCCTAGCACTCAGCTTTCCTAACGATCATCAAGGGCAAGGCGGATCCCATCACAACCGGCAATCCTACGATAATGTTCTACTTGAACAAACGGGGCAGGACCCGCTCTCCCCTCGTTTGCATGGCGGCAGTGTCAATCGGAGTGGGCCCTGTCGGAGGGGATATGGAGTTCTGCTGTCCATGTCCTGGGGGACAATAATACGGTGGACAGCTCAGCCACCTGGGGTTCAACACCTACAAATGGGACTTAGACATCAACTGTTTGTCCCTCTTCCAGAAATGGGGGTTTCTGGATCTGGACTTATTCGCATCGCCTCTGAATTCCAAGTGCCCCCTCTTCGCTTCATGGGTAGGTCGGGGTCAGGGATCTCAGGGGGACGCGTTCCAGCTCTGCTGCTATGTGTTTCCTCCTCCTCCATTGCTCCAGCTGACCCTTTGCAGGTTTTGGGCCTTGGTGGGCTGCATCCTCATCCTAATTGCAACCCACTGGCCGTTGAAGGTGTGGTTCTCGGACCTGCTACAGTTGCGCACCCAGGGGCCTATCCATCTTCCAATCCCCGGCAGGGGCTTCCTTGCACAGCAGGGCGGGCGGTGGAGCATCCGGACCTTGGCAGGCTGGCCCTCTCTGCCTGGGTCCTGATCAGCTGAGACTGCACCACTTCATTTTCAGATGGCACCTGGGAGTTAATACAGAAGGCCATCCACGCACCTGCAGTACAAGAGTAAGTGGACCAGGTTCTGCCACTAGGCTCACGACAAGGGGTTGGACCACCTCACTTGCTCCCTGGGCAACGTGTCCTTTTCTGCACACCTGGCTCATTACGGCATCCAGGTCAATACCTGCCGTACCTACTTGGTAACCATTGGGCCTACAAGAACTCGACGGACCACATTTTTTTCAGTGTCAAACCCGGTGGTTAAAGCCCATCTCATTGGCTTGTTCAGGCTTTTTCCCCTGGTGCATAGGCTTCACCCTGTGTTGGTCTTCAAAGTGGTGCTTGCGACCTTACAGCGTAAATGGTTTGTGCCAATGGCATCGGTGGACATCAGACATTCAAGGCAATCTTGCTGGTGTCAGTGAGCTGCAGGCACTGTCGTGGTGCGAGCCCTTCATCACCTTCCACAACAACAAGGTCATCTTGCGCACTCATCCAACCTTCTTGCCCAAGGTGGTCTCTCCGCTCCACTTGAACCAGGTAATCTGCCTGCTACTGTTCTTTCTGAACCTGCACCCGGAGGCTGAAAGGGCTTTGCATTCCCTGGACTTGAAAAGAGTGCTCAAGTTCTACCACTACCGAACGAGATCTTTCTGGAAATCGGAGGCTTTGTTCGGCACCTTTGGGGGCTCGGCTCCCAACACCCAAGCTTCCAATGCCTCCATAGCCCATTGGACGGTCACGCAGTCGGAGACACGCTTCCTGGGAAGTCATTAGCCAGGCGGTTACGTGGGCCACTCTGTCTGCGTGCTGTAAACACTATTCCCTGGACACCAGCTCCAGGTGGGATGCAGAATTTGGTCAGGTGGTTCTGAAGAACCTTTTTTTATATTCTTAACAACGAGGCAGGTTGTCACAGCTCCACCCATTTGTCTTGTTCAGTGGAATCACCCATAAGGATGGAGACGAGGGGACGGGGCGTATGAGTAATTAGTTATTCACTGTAGTGACTAGAGTACTCGTAGACCTTAGTTCCCTATCCTCTGTACATCCAACACCCACCGTCTCCCTCTAGTATGCCAGGGGCTGAAAATTGCCATTTTAGGTGAGACGAGACATTGGCTTGTTACTTTTAGGCTGCTAGAGGTGCTGCAGTAAAAAGGATCCTTGAGGAAACACACTGCCTCTGACTCGTACGACCAATCCGGTACTGCCAAACTGCTCTCACTTCTGCCCCACTTCCGCCAAAGCTCATTTCCAACAGCCTAGCCATAAGCTGGATGGGGGCAAGTAGTACTACAGTGATAAAGCTCTTCTGTGCTCTTGGTCTGGTGGGCCTATGAGGTTTCCTTCCTCTCCCTTACTTTTCAGGGTTTGAGGATGATGTCATATCTGCTCCTCCGAAGTCTGCAGTGAAGGTGGCCCTTCATGGCCATCCTCGCACACGTGTGGTGTCTAGGTTTGGGTAACATGCTTTCCTCAACCTCACCTGGCTGCTATGAAGTTTGAAGCAACCCTAACCTCTACAGTGGATCTGCCCTCCTCTCCAGCAGCCTTGACTAGAATCTAGGGAGATGACTGTCCGTGCACCTTACCACAGAAACTTCATTCTTCCAGGCCAGCTGCTTCACCACATTGCTTCCTTCAGCAGTCAACGAGATAGGATTGTAATGCTCCCAGTATCTTTTCAATAATGTCTGGAACGTGGCTGGCCACTCTACCTTTTTGGGTTAATCCCCAATTATTTTAAAATGGGACTCTTTAAATAGTAATTTTAGAACATCTACATTCCCAGCATGGGGTCTGGCATGGATTCACATGCTCATGAATATTCCCCGTCCTCAGGCTGGAAATCCTCGGTAAAGAAAAAATCAGTTTCAGTTTCGTTTCTGAACTGTCTTTCTCCTAATAACCAATCACTGGTCTCTGGGTCATACTGCCCCCAGCCAATGACTGCCCTCTACCTAAGCCCCTCCTCTGACAGGCATCTTCAGATTTTTACCGCACGTTCACGTGTTGGGAGTCCTCGTGCTATAACTCTTGAGCTTTTGCTGCGTTTTGCGATTTTTCAAAGAGTTTATCATCATTTATTCGGTCAATCGAGCCTCAATCTCCACCGTTTCTACTTCCGATCAACAGCGACCCATTTCGGAATTTTCTACGCCCCTCAAGGGTGAAGTTTTTCGTCGTTCTCTTCTTGGAGGATTCCGGAAGATCTTTGAGGCCTACCCCGCGTGGACATGGCCCAGGACAAAGGAAACACGACGCCCGGATCCGAGTTGTCCAGGAGCTGCCCTGGATGCAGATTACAGAATGTCTTCAAGGAGGATGAGCATTCTCAATGCTGCTACTGCCTTCATGAAGACAAAACGCACGTGGAGAAAGACTGTGTGATTTGCAAGAAAATGTCCCGAACGCACTATGAAGGATCGTCTTATCCGACTCACCAAATGGCTGGAAGGGAAGAGCCCAGCAGCAGGTGAGAAGTAGTCCAAGCGGTCTTCTAAGACATTTGAGGGCGCCCTGGCGACGGGGGCCCAACAAAAGGCTACGTACCGTGAGTCCGCGGGCACCAGAAGTGCCGATCGGTCGGGCTCCTCGGCTGCCAAGCAGGGCGCATTATCACCGACGCCATCAACCATGAGCCAACGCTTTGGCTCGGGGAAGAGGAAATCGGAGAACCCGGGTAAGCTTCTGGAGAAGTCCCGGTCGATCCCGACGGAGACAGCTAAGGGGGAGCGAGGCAGTGACCCTCCCCCCGAGGTGAAGGCCTCAGGCGCGCCCAAGGTCGCGAAGGCCCTGATTTACCCGGCTAAGGCCTCGATCGAGGGAGTCGTGGTGGCCCTGGCGAAGCCTGCGGAGGCTACCCCAGTGGAGGCGACCTCAGGGCCTAGAGTTTCCCTGCCGCCACGGAGGGAATCCTCTTTCAGCCCATCGATAAGACCCCTGTGAAACCCCGGGTGGAAAAAGAGGGGGGGCTCGGTGTCCATTAGACAAAGAGGAGCTGGCTGGCGTTGCGAAGATCCTGAACAAGAAGTTCGAGGAGGTCCGGTCCCACGGGAAGGATCCCAACGAGGCGGACGAAGAAAGCAACAGCAGTGCCGACGAGGAGCCGCAAGCCGTGGAGCGGACAGAGCCTACTCCCCAACCGTCGCTCCGGTCGCAGCAGGTGCCTATGCCACAAGACAACTCAGGAGCAATCTTGATGGCGATTCAGGCCTTGTGTACAGAGATTGCCCTCATCCCCCCCTCCATTCCAGCCTTCACGTCCTTCACAGCCTTCATCTCCTTCCCCTGTTCCGAGGGATGGGACGGGAACGGAGATGGCGACAACTGGGACGGATGACAAAGGTGGTGACGACGGAATGGACCTTCCATCACCACCCCCTCGGGCCTCCCCGCCCGACGAAATTGGCTCCTTACACGCCATGATCGCCAGGGCATCCAAGCTCTTCCTGCCCCGAAGAACAGAAGAAGGAAGGTTTCCTCTACCAATGGCGTGAGGCCAAGAGGAAGACTGTCTTCTCAGTTCCATTACTGGACGACATCTGGGACGAGGGGCTGACGCTCCTCAAGAACCCGTCAACGGCTCCTGCTAAGAGGGACCGGTACGAGATGTAGTACCGGGTCCTGGACTCTGCCCCCATGTGCCTTAGGGCGCAGCATCCCCGGAATCGGTCGTCTCCGCGGCGGCCAAGAAGAAAGCGGCAGGGGCGACGGCTTCAACTTCGACTTCCCCTCAGACGGCGAAGGGAAGAAACTGGACGCCATGGGACGGCGGGTCATCTCGTCTGCGGCGACGACGATGAAAGCGGCCAACGCCCTCGCGATTGTGGCACGCTACGACAGGGAACTGTGGTTTAAGATCGCTCCCCTGCTGGACTTCCTCCCAGACAACAAGAGGGCTGGGGCCCTGAAGATCCTACAGGAAGGCGAGGTGGCTTTCTGACCACGCCATTACGGTGGCCACGGACATTGCTGACACAGGTTTTTGACAGATGGGCAACAGCGTTTACCTTTGTCGGCGGGGTTGGCTCAAGGCAACTGATTTCCGCCAGGACGTTCAGACCAGGGTTCTGGACATGCCCTTTGATGGGAACAACCTGTTTGGCAAGACAGTAGACGAGTCACTGCAGGCCACAACGCGGATACGGAGACGGCCCGGACTTTGGGTGTTCTTCAACAGCGACGGCCGCCCTTTCGGAACTCCGGAGGCAAGCAAGGTGCCTTCAAAGGATTTGGCGGCGGCTCCTCATCGTACTGCCAGGCTGCCCGCTCCTCGTCCCAGGAAGCCTACAGAGGACGCGGCAAGACAGGAGGATCTCGTCGTCGTCGCCAAGGAGGCCAAGGCGGCAAGTGCTGCGGCTAAGCAGGACTGAACCAGCCGTGGCGTCGGGCCTCCAGCTGAGCACTCCGGTGGGAGGCCGGCTGGCGAAATTCATCAGCGTGTGGGAGTCCATCTCCACCGACAGTTGGGTGCTGGATGCCCTGGCCCGCGGGCACACTCTGGAATTTCTGAAGAAGTGTCCCGTATCCCACCTGTGGCCAGGAAGGAAAACCACATCCCTCAACTGCTACTGGAGGTACGAGCAATGCTAAAAAAAAGTGAGCCATCAAACTCGTCCCAAAGAGGCTCTGGGGCTCGAGAGTGTACTTGCGATACTTCCTCGTAAGGAAAAAGACTGGCGGTTGGCGACCCATCCTGGACCTTTGTCGTCTAAACAAGTACATCAAGTCCCAGAAGTTCTGGATGGTCACACTCCAGCACGTGCTGGGACAGCTGGAGGAAGGCGACTTCCTATCGTCACTGGACTTGGAGGAGGCCTACTTTCACATCCCCATTCTAAAAGAACATCGAAAGTTCCTGCGATTTGTGGTCCAAGGGCGGCACTACCAGTTCAAGGCCCTTCCCTTCGGATTGAAGTCAGCGCCCAGGGTGTTCACCAAGTGCCAAGTACCAGTGGCGGCGCGGCTGTGCCTACAGGGGATCCACGTCTACCCCTACCTGGACGATTGGCTCACCCGAACAAGGTCAAGAGAACTCGCTGTCGTTCACACAGGGAAGACCGTTCAACTGCTCATAGATCTGGGATTCTCAATCAACTTCGCGAAATCCCATTTGGTGCCGTCGCAAGTCGCCCTGTTCCTGGGAGCCAGGCTCGACACAGTGGCGTGATTGGCTTCTCCGTCGGAGGAAAGGACCAAGGCCATCCTGGGCAAGGTGCAACGGCTGTCAGCCTTTGACGGGGCCAGGGTGATATTCATCAAGATCCCTGCTCGGCATGATGTCCTCGTGCATCTACCTCGTGCGCCTGTGCAGGCTTCGGATGTGTCTACTGCAGGAGTTCCTCGGCAGCTTCGAAGACCGGATCCCACTCAACGAGACCTTCCGCCAAGCAATTCGGTGGTGGGGCACCTGCGCGCATCTGGCAGCGGGTATGGACTTCCAGACCCCGGCACATCAGGAAACGGTGACAACGGACGCCTCCCTGGAGGGATGGGGAGCGCACACCAGAGATCTCCACACAAGAGGCCTTTGGCTCCCGGAGGAGAGGTCTCTACACATCAATGTCCTTGCGCTCCGAGCCGTGTTCTGGGCCCTCAGGTCGTTCCTTCCATCCATCAAGGGCAAGGTGATAAGGATCTTCACCGACAACACCACCACGATGTTCTACATCCGGAAGCAGGGAGGCACCAGATCCCCAGCCCTATCCAAGGAAGACCAGGATCTGTGGCACTGGGCCGTTGCCCAAGGGATGTTTCTGGTACCCTTCCATCTGGCAGGAATAAAGAACACCATTGCCGACTCACTCAGCAGGGTGCTGCGCTCATGCCACGAGTAGGAACTGCAGCAGGATCAAGTGGATCTCCTGTTCCGGCAATGGGGCAATCCCCAGATCGACCTATTTGCGACAGCAACGAACGGCAAGTGCCGGAGGTTCCGCAGCAGGTTTCCCCAGCCGGGCAGCATGGGCAATGCCTTCTCATTCCCCTGGGATGGCCTGTTCCTGTATGCATTCCCACCGTTGCCGTTGCTGCTGCGACTAATCAATCAACTCAGACTGTCCTGGTGCAGGATGATCCTCGTCACACCGGCGTGGCCGAGGCAGATCTGGTTCCCGGACCTTCTGGACATGTCAGCGTCCCCCCCCAGTCAAACTGCCGACAGACGCAGATCTTCTCGCCAGAGAAGGAGGTGCCATCCTCCACCACAACGCGGGGTCGCTGAACTTGCAGGCCTGGCTCCTGCAGCACTAGAGATTGGAGGGTATGATATCCCGGTGGACTGCAAGGAGCTGCTTGTAAAGGCCAGGGCGTCCTCGACCCTCAAGTGCTATGGACACAAATGGAAGAGGTTCTCTGTCTGGTGCTGTGCACAGATTAACCCTCTGCGGATTACGGCCCCTCAAGTACTGCCGTACCTACTGTCGCTGGCCAAGGCGGGGCTAGCTCATGCCTCCATCAAAATCCATCTACCAGCGATTTCCTGCTACACCAGAACTCCGGGGCGATCATCTGCAGTCACATCGCCTGGTGAAGGAGTTCATGAAAGGACTGTTCCGTTCATTCCGACCGGTGAAGGCTCCGGCCCTGGCGTGGGAGCTCAGCGTAGTGCTGAGCAGGCTTATGGGACTGCCATTCGAGCCGCTGCATTCGGCACCGTTGAAATTCCTATCGTGGAAGACAGCGTTTATTGTGGCCATCACCTCCGCACGACGAGTGGGAGAGATCCAGGCCCTCTCCTGTAAACCTCCATACATGACATTCCACGAGACAAGGGTAGTGCTGAGGACGCACCCCTCCTTCATGCCCAAGGTGCCGTCGGAATTCCATCTTAACGCGCCCTTGGTGTTAACTGTTTTCTTCCCGTCACCTTCGTCGCCGGCCGAGAGGACTTTGCACTCACTGGATGTGGCTAGAACGCTGAAGTTCTACGTGGACTGCACGAAGACCCTTCGGAAGACATCACAGCTATTTGTGAACTTTGGACCTGTGAACTAAGGGAAGGCCCTCTCAAAGGCTTCCATTTCCAGATGGCTCTCCAGCTCCATCATGCACTGTCACCGGTTGGGAAACCGACTGTTGCCCGGCCGTCCGAGAGCCCATTCAACCAGAGCGATCATTGCTACCACGGCGTTCCTGTCTGGTGTGCCCTTGCTGGACATCTGCAGGCTGCTACGTGGAGGTTGACGCACACCTTCACGAGATTCTACTGCGTCGACCGGGATTCCAGGGAGGAGTCCAGAGTCGACCAGGCAGTGCTGTGCAATCTGTTCGCCTGAAGGTGGGCCTGGTGAGGAGGTAAAAGATGCTTAATGTTGAGTTTTGCCACCTCCCGTGGTTGTGCATGTGTGTACTGCTATGTATTCTTGTATTCATGAGCATGTGAATCCATGCCAGACCCCATGCTGGAGAAGGAACAAGTTACTTACCTGTAACTGTTGTTCTCCTGCATGGGTCTGGCATGGATTCACACGCGAACCCTCCCTCCTACCCCTCTGCGCCTCTTCTCTTGGTCTTAATGCCACTTTACGTGCTACCAAATCTGAAGATGGCTGCCAGAGGAGGGGCTTAGGTAGAGAGCAGTCATTGGCTGGGGGCAGCATGACCCAGAGACCAGTGATTGGTTATTAGGAGAAAGACAGTTCAGAAACGAAACTGAAACTGATTTTTTTCTTTATCGAGGATTCCCAGCCTGACGACGGGGAATATTCATGAGCATGTAAATCAATGCCAGACCAATGCTCGAGAACAACAGTTATAGTTAAGTAACTTGTTCCATATTCTTTAATGGCATTTTTTTGCTTTTGTACCTACAGTATCATAAACCCAAGCACAACGTGGATGTTTAAGGAAATGACGCTTTTATAAACCCATGCAGTCAATATGATTGTATTTGAATATATGTACGATTATCAAATGTATGTTTGTGTAATATGTGATTTTGGTTAGTGTTGATCATTAAGCATAACTTCAGTCTGGGAAAGAGTGTCTTTTCAAACCATGTGTAAATACGCTTGCTATTATTTACATACCTGTTTGTATATGCGTTAATATATCAGACTTTGTGAATGAATAGCATGGGTCCGTGGTTTCAAGAGCAAAAGGAGCAGAGATTAAGTAGTCCTCTTGGTTTGGAAAAATGTAGAATCGTGTTTTATGTTAATAAACAATGCCAGTAACAATGCTTTAAAATTAAGGGGTTTGTTACTGGTCAGTGCATCGCGCACGCATCACTTTTTTAATCCCAAAATTCTATCATCACCCTGTCGGGTACAGCTTGAGCCTTTTGATTTCAGAACTTGTATTTGATCTCCCAGGACTGTAAGGATTTGGTTTGATGTTTGTTGGTCTGTGCTCCAGAAGGCATGGTTATTTATTCCACATAGGGGAACTGCTTTGCTTTGTTCCGGTAGAGCATGCTTTTGATGATGGTGTTGGGGGGAGGTGGAGACAGTGCATGACGTGCCTTTATTAATCGCAAGGTGTCCTTGCTTCCTAGCATGGAGGGCTCGATTGTGCGCTTGCCAGAGATCGTAGCCTTGAAGAAAAAATACAAAGCCTACCTCTACTTGGACGAAGCACACAGCATCGGTGCTGTGGGACCAACGGGCCGGGGAGTGGTGGAGTACTTTGCGATGGAGCCTGCAGATGTGGATGTGCTAATGGGCACATTCACCAAGAGCTTTGGAGCCGCTGGAGGTTATATAGCTGGCAAGAAGGTAAGCATGATGCATATAGTGTTCACATAATACAACAACACAGGGGCTTCATCCTATACACTGGTTCTGAAGGCCCTGTTGAAGTCAATGTGCTATAGACACAACCATATCATAAATATTTCTAAGACAACGTAGTCTAGGGCTGTTAAGAAATGTGCGTGTGCATCTTGAAGGTCTGGAGTCTGGCGCAACAGGTTTTGAATGTTCTATACCTAAAATGTTAAAACAAGCATTGGCAAAGCCAACAGTTTGGGATTTTGGGGAGGCATGGGATAGGCATTTAGCAGACACTGCCATACTGGTACTATCCGGCCCTCAGTAACAACAGATCTGATTACATGGGTGTATGGTCGCAGTACAAGGAAGATGCCCATGTAATACCTTTGCACCAGCCAAAACGGTTGGCTTTGTCAATGTTTGTTTTTAATAGGACTCCAGTGTAAGGAACGGCTATAAATCAAGAGGCTGAAGTCTCACTTGTTTAAGACATTTAGTACACTAGTAGCTAATTTACAACTGCATTTAAGACCGCAACTCTCACCAGAATGCTTAGGCATAACAATGACAGGCCAAATATTAAGGTTACTGCTTGATAGAGCTGGCTCAGAGAGATCCAAGGATGAATTTATGGCCACTTGGATAGTGGGTGGGAATGGCAATCAGGATTAACATGGTCATGGGCAGGTAAATAACCAAACACCCACAAGATGTGTCCCTCCACACATGTAGCCTTCATGTTAACTGTTCACCAATGCATTTGTTTTGGCTTTTAAGTGCCACCTAATAGCCAAAACATAAAAGCTGAAAATAGGTTAGTGTTAGCAATTTCACTTGCACTACTGTTCAAGCACTTATCAAGGTTTTGACCATTTTGGTTTTAGCTGTGTGTGACGAATCCCAAGGTATGCTTTAGATAGGGGGAAAACCCCTCTTCATGAGACCAGAGTGGTGAGGCCGCCACCTGATGGTTCTCCTGGGGGTGGTACTCTGTGGAAGGACCTCATGGAGAGAGAAGACCCCATTGAGAGCAGTGACCACATAGGGAGAATGCAATATCCTCTTAACCCTTCCACCTTTTCCCTAACCCCTTCTCTATACCCTCGTCCCAGAGCCACAGTGTACTGTTGTAATGTTTCTCCAGTAGAAACCACTTAGGGAAAAGTCATTCATAAAGTAGCCAATGACAGCACTGAGACGAGGAAGAGTAAGTAAGCAATGAAGGTCGCCCACCGGAACTGAGACTTACGCTCTAGTCCTTGTGATAATGTGGTTGGTCAGCTATCATTTAAAGAAGAGAAGGATTGTGTCTTGGATCCAGGCTCTGTGCTGACCAAGCACTTAGCCGAGGCGGTGCAGAGTTTCAGCAAGAAGGAACCGACGGTGTGCAGAGGGAAGGTAGACCCGCGGGAGACCGACAACACAGGTGGCGTAGCACAAGACTTGCCTACCGTTACTGGGGACGATCTATGCCCATCCAGCAGAGACCTGCATCAAGGACACACGAAGAACCAGGGAAGGTCCCACTGAGCCCTAGAAGCCACAACAACTCTTGGGAGACCCACGAACTACAGGAGGGACAATGCCAAGGCCTGATGGGTATAATGGTGGCCAGTCTAGAGGTTGAGGAGACCCAGGGAGCAAAAGAGGTGCAAACTTAAGGGAAGCATGAGCACTCACTGGGGCAGAGGCTCCTGGAAGAGGGGGTCTGGGACACAAAGCACATATCCATACCCTGTGCATTGACAGGGGGGAAATACTTTGTGAAAAACCTTCAGACCTTGGAAGGAGACTGAACCAAGGCTGTGGAACAAAGGAAGAGTGAAGAGAAATATCATTGTATGCAACCAAGTTAAGGGGGGTCTGGAACCAATATCAGGAAGGCAACCCCAATTCAAACCCTGCAGGAATTGGTGACATTACAGACCCTGGCAGGAGAGTAAACCAGCAAAACAAGTGTAATGTCTGGAATTTTTAGAATAAATCTTAACCTCTGGCATTGTTCTGGACAACTCTCCAGACCATCGTTCTTTGCCTGCCAAGCCATTACAAAAGGGGAAATCCATATGCAAATCAGGCTTGGTCCCGCCCCAAAAGCAGACCAGCCCAAACTACTTGGTCACATCCCTTCTGCACGTGACCACAAGCCTCCCCAAAAGTGTTTCTGCCTTGTGTGCCTCATTAGTGAGGAGTAGCTTGTGTCTATAGGCTAGTGGTCTTCAAAACCTTTTTGGCCTGGGCCCCGACTGAGCAAAATGTGGGCAGGCTGGGCTCCCCTCCCCCCCATGAATGCCAAATGGGCAGTATGTACAAATGGCTAAGAATTATTGTGTTGCTGTCAATGCACCATTCTCCCACTATAGTCCCTGGGCTTCCCCACCTGCTCCCATCAGTCGCTGGACTCCCTCATCCCACTCCTACCCAGTCCCTGGGCCCCCCCACCCCATTACAGACCCTGGGCTCTCCCCACCCTGCTCCCAACACTATCCCAGTCTGCTCCTGCCCCTCCTGCTCCTACCACAGTCCCCGGGCTCCTCCCACACCGTTCCCAACACAGGCTGAGGGCCAGTGGGAGCTGGTGGATTTTTTAAGTGGAGGGGCATAAATATTTCCCACAGAAATGCCATAGCGACCCGTTGAATTTTTTCAAGATAATGTTTCAAAATGTTACATTTTAGAGCATACCAAAAAAAAAAAGAAGAAAATGTGTAAAAAGCCAAACAGTTTGCAATTGCTGCTGGGGGGCGCCTCAGAAGGAGAGCTGATTTTGGCACGTGGGTAGGGGATTGTGCAAAATGCCTTTGTTGTACAACCCACCTTCCTCACTCGCCAAAACCATCTCAACGGACCCAAACGCATACACACCTACACACAGCAATCACTCTATCATTCATATGAGCACTCATCATCATACACTCACTCATAACACAAGCATACACGCACCCATACACATATTTAAATACAAAATAAAAGAACATAAACGTACCTTCTGCAGGGACCTGTGGGGGCTGAAATGCTCCACTCCAGGTTGCTCTGTCTGTATGTGCGCGAGGAGGCGCAGGAGCTCCCCCTCGCACATACAGATATGCAGTGCGCCAGCCAGCATTTCCAATGAGCTATGCAAGGCTGGCGAGCCAAAACGCCCCCAGCCTTGCATGTGCGGCTGGGTAAACAGTGTTTCCCTTTGACAGTTCAGCTAGTCCAGGAGCACTCCCTCAGCTGGAAAAAGCAGCTGCGTGAGCGCTCAGGGTTTCACTGGGCTGGCTCCTGGGCTCCTCCATAATGGGTCAGGGGGCACTGGGTGGACGCCCCCTCACCCATTATGGATGAGTCGCCAGGGTCAGACTGGCCTATAGGGCAATGCCTGTACAAAAAACACAAAATGCTAGTGTAGGCCAGTCAAAATGGGCCACTTTTTTTGGCTAATGTTGGCCAGTTTGATGAGTTACTTCACTATGCTAGTAGTTTTGACCATTGTTGCTGAATAAATATTCTTTAAATATCACAATTTGCTTACATTTTAACAGAAAACACCCGCTTGGGTACTATTCAAACAGTCTCTGCCTAAAGGAATGAATATCCATTTGCAACTGCGGGCCACTTTTTCATTGGTGCCTGAGACAGTTTTATAGTCTGTCCGACCATGTGAGCTGCCCCAGCCCATATCCTGAGAGGAAAAAAGCAGAACATAGCTTGGGAAAGAGTACCTGGCCATTGTACCTTATTGCAGCCCCTGGAAGGCGGGTCTGCCCACAAGGAATAAACCTGACCAACAATTGGAAAGGCTCTGGGGGAAACGGAATCGATCCCAAGTCTTGAGGGCCTTTTGTTTGCTTCCCTACACCAGTTTTCGAACCACTTTGTAACAGTCCTGGAAAGCAGGCCTGCCCACAAGAAATATGCGTGAATGATATTGAAATAGTTTTTGGGAAAGGGGATTAACCCCAATCCTTATCGAACTTTTTTAAAACTATTTTTATTTTTTACATAACCATAGCAATTTACAGACTTACATAAACATATACAGAGCATTACATTTCAATTCCTATCCGTCTGCTCCCCTCTGTGGTTACATCTGTCGTCACTTCATTGTCGGTGGGCAATAGGAGTTATGTGCATGTAGCTTTTCTTTTGCAATGGGACATGGTCTGATGTTATCCAAATGAATCAAATTGTTTTGCTGTCTTTGTGTAACATCCCTGGCTCAGCCAGTTTGTACTGGAGACACGCCTTTAATTACCCACTTTACTTCACTGACCAACGTTACTGCAGCAAAGGAGCACACGTACGACCTGTGTGCCAGATACCCTCTTTGACCTACATTATAGGTTTTTTGTGGATTTTCCACTAGATTCCCATGTATGCAGTGGTGGATCTAAACCAAAGAGTCGCTTCTAGAGTTTGATGTCTTGATGAATCTGACTTTTGCTGCCCTCGAACTACACTTAGGACAGCTCACTTGTTAGAATTTAAAGAAATGCAATACTGCTGATTTTCTTTATGAAGTGAGGTGGTTTACTTGCTAAGGTCAATGAACCTCTGGGCATGGTTTGCATAGTCTTGGGATAATGGGATCCTAGTATTTCAGACAAACTAAGTTGTTTAAAGTGAAATGTAGAATAAATAGTTGCCTCTGGAAAGTGGTCAGGCACTTGTTGCACAAAAAGCCATTATACTACTTTTTGAGTGTCTTGAACTTGGAGCTAGGAAACGGTAGGCATGTTAAAACATTCTAGTATCAAGCACTTAATGCTTGTCTCTCACCACTGTTCTCTTTCTATCATGCAAAAGTACCTGGTTCCAACAGCGCCAAGAGGCCTTAGGGTTTTAAGCGCTTAATAATTTAAATAAATGAATATGCTCTGGGCTCTGACTGATTGAAACACAGTGCCACATTGGGAAAATAGCCTTTTCACTTGGGTACTAGCTTAAGTTAGTTCCGCTGCTGCTTGGTGTGCAGTCTTTCAACATGGGAGTAGCCTTCACCACAGCCTGTTCTTCATGGCACAAATCAATGGTCTTGCCAAGAAGTTCCCTGTGACTCATTCCAGGAGACATCCCCCCCCTCCTACTGACTCCACCCAAGGTCATTCTGTTTATTCCATGGTGATTGTTGGAATGGTGCACAGAAAAGGGCTGCCTGTCTCATTGTATTTTTCTTCAAAGGGCTGAATTTTGTTTTGCTGACCTGATCATTCTTGTTGTTTGTATGTTATTCTCAGAATCCTCACCTGAGTCCGAAGAGCTGGAATCCTTTGAAGAGGTCTTTGTCTTTTCCTTCTTTGTCTTGAGCTTTGACTCATCCCACAGGCGGTCTTTGTAGAGATGGGGCCTATCCTCCCCAGCCGCCACAGTGAACTCCTGGATGTCAACGGGTAGGACACAGAGGCGACCAGGCAGGAAGTCTCCAGATAGATAGAGGGAAATGCCAAATTGTGTAAAATCCCTCTGGAGATGAAGAATGACCACTAGTGGAATGACTGGTTAGCAGCTGTAGCCCATCCAGAAGGTCTGCTCTTGGTAGGTATAGTACTCAGTGTTAGGATAGACCGAGACTTGAATTGACACTTGATCCCAAAGCCCCCAGAGCAGCAAGGAGTTATGCCGGGGATATGCCGGCGAGCAGCACAAACAAGCAGGAACAGAATGATATCTGAGAGGGAGAAATGAGGATTGCTACGGGAGAGCAGGGAAGCGGAATCCTCAGCGGGGTATTCCAAGGGAAAGAGAAAGCCGGGAATACAACTGCATGTGAAAGGCAATAAGAAAGTTAGAAAGCGAAGGCGTGGCAGCGCCGCAGGAGAAAAGAACAAGGGGGAAAGCTGGCAGAGATAGAACAGGGAGAGCAACACAGAGCAAAAAGCAGCAGGGTGCACTAGCGTCTTACCTGGGGGCTCAGAAGCAAGATATGATATGATAGGTTATTTATACCGCGCTTAATACCCAGAGGTTTCTAGGCGCAGACCCAGGGATCAAACCTGTGTTGCGCTGTGTCGTGTTGCTTCTAAGGTGAGCAGGTTGCCCCTGAGCTATCCTCCCGAGCCAAGAGGGTTTCAACGCACCAGCGTAGGTCTCCTTTGCTTTTATGAAGCTTTCAGAATTCCGGCAGCAGCCATCTTTGGGGAAGACTAGACCGCTGCGACAAGAGTGTAGTGGCACGCTTGTGCGTCGGGTTTCCTGAAAAAAATGCACAGAACACTTCCCCCGGTGCCAACGCTGCCACAGGGACCAGCGAGCAGTTGTGACACTATGCCCTCTTTTTGTCTGTCTGGGACCTGGTTTCCATGGGAACCGTCGCTGAAACTGCCGAACCAAGATAGGTGCATGAAGATGTGAAACTGGCTCCCATGTTCGTTCTTGCTTGGAATACCCTTTCCAGTGGATAAAGTATTAGAAAGTCCCTCTAAAATATCTGGAATCACAGATACTAGCCACATACTCTTCAGAATCGGGTGGCGGTGTCTGATCCCTTGTGCGGATGGGGCGATGATAGATGTCTGGTTTGTATTCTTTGAAGAGTGAAGAATGGAAAACCGGGTCTATCCGTTTCCAGAAAGTAGATTTATCTTCCCAGATATGAAGAAATGCCCCACGTATCGTGGAGAGAACTTTGTTGGGTGAATACATCGAGGAGGAAATCGGGTGGACAACCATACCTTCTCTCTGGTCTCCCATGTGGGATTGTCTCTCCTTTGTTTGTCAGCATACTTCTTGTTACGTTCCTTGAATATAAGAAGCTGGAAGTATGCTATCTTGTGGTTGTCTGGAATAGCTTCAGAAAATCGAGGGACGGAACGTTTGTGAGTGTGCAAGCCGTCAAAGGGAGAGCCCTTGGGTGAACTCCAGAATGGCAAAAGAAAGGTCTCATGGAGGTTGCAGAATAGACAGTGTTGTCTAGGAGAATTCTGCTATAGGGAGCAGTTCAGATTAAGTGTGTTGGGTGTGGGTAGAAAAGCAACAAAGAGATTGTTCTAGGGTGTGGTGTAAACATTCTGTCTGGCCATTGGTTTGGGGATCGTAGCCAGAAGAGGGCGCCCTATCTATCCCCAGAGATTCACAGAGGGCCTTTCAAACCTTTGGCATGTATTGAGATCCCCGGTCAGTAGTTATGGAGACTGGCAATTCGTGAAGGCGAAAAATGTCTTTGAGAAAAACTGAAGCCATATGGGGAGCAGAAGGGATGCCTGGAAGCTGAGTGAAATGGGCCATCTTGGTAAAGGTGTCCACTGTCACCATTGTGGCGGTATTCCCTCTTGAAGGTGATAGGTCAATGATAGAGTCCGAAACAAAATGTGGGTCCAAGGGCCAACGGGTACGGGTGCTTGTTCCAGACAACCAATGTGTTTGGAGGTGGAATATTTGTTGGCAGCACAAACAAGACGTGCTTCCACATATTCTTGTATGTCTTTGTTCATGGAATTCCACCAGAACATGTGGGAAACCAGCTCCTGAGTAGCCGAAACCCCTTTATGGCCTGCCGTTAGGCTGTCATGCCCCACAACATGATTCTCTGTTGTAGAGAGGGTATGGAACCCACCAAACGATCTTGGTGATAATACAAGCCTTCTTTATAGGAAATCTGGGAATCATCCTTAAATGCCACAGGAAGGGTTGGAGAGGCGTTGGCCTCTCTGATCTCTTCCAGGATGGAGGTGATGGTATGAATGAAAGTCTTCTCCCCTAGAACCTTTTCTTTCGTAGTGGAGTCTTCATGGACTTGTTCTCCTTGTCTTGATAGGGCATCTGTATCATAAACAAATAATCAGGATGAGGGGATCTAATACAGAGACACAAAAGTGCTGTGTGTGTGTGTTTATTATATAATCACACAGGAAGTAGTTAGTGGCTCAACAATTTACTTTACATTTCTTCCGATAAGCACAAAAGATGGTTGAAACAAACGAACGGACAAAGTTAGTTATACAGCAGTAACACAAATAGGTGTCGGCCTCTGGAGTGTAGAGGTCAAAACTACATTGGGATACATGTTTCCTTACGGATTGAGGGGGTACAAGAACCCGCTGGTACAGGAAAAACACGAGCCTGAGACTGGGGATGGTCTGAGGCGTGGTAAACAAAAAGTGCACACAACAATCTTTGAATATGACAAATACAAGGTAGTGATACAGTTGTCACGTAGTTCGACACAGGGTGTGACACAGGATGTGTTTCGGCCAAAGAAAGTGGCTTAGTTGGAGCCTGTCTTTATGCTGGCCTTCGTCAGGAAAAGGCACCGGTGGCGGTGCTGTCCGTGATGTCTGTGGGTGAAACAGAACTGTTAGGATCTCGAGTGGTTGTTCATTAAGTACTAAGGTATTTAATACAGGCCAATTAGTGCCCAGGTGATACATCACATGGTGTATCCAAAGGACAGCTTACCTACTGCTGAGGTAGCAGAGGGATGCTGTCGGGAAATCCAAAATGAATGCAGGATAACCGGTGCAATACTGGCACTGGGTGGGTCGGCTGTAGTTTCCTAGAGGCCGACGTGGTTCAGAGTCTCGCGGTACCGGAGTGGGCCGATATTGGACCCAGGTCTGGAAGAAGAGTAGAAAAACAGGTGTGTGTGGTAATCCATAATCGTGGGGATTCGAGAGTGCTGGATGGTGTTCGTGACCGGCACTAAGTCGGAGGCAATTGGTGGCTATTTTGTCAACCGTGTCGAAATACCCTGTGCGCTCACGGGTCATGAGGAAGATCAAGAGTGACCCTGGGTTTGGTGGACAAGCGAGGAGGTGCTGTTATTGCTCTAAAGACGCTGAGTACTAATGTGAGCTCAGTGGTGGTGCCTGGAGTACAGCGTTGGTGGTATAAATAATATCTCGAGTGTGGTGCACAAGTTGTGCATCTCAAAGGCTTAACTTGTAGTGCATCTCAAAAAAGCTTACCCAGCGCGGGGGTAAGTGCAAAGGTTACCGAACTGAGAGGAACGCCACTGGCTCCTGGGACACACAGTGTTCCAAACATAAATACAGTTTGCCCTTTTGAAGGACCAGATAATGGCGGCTACTTGAAACAGGAGCGAAGCCCTGGTGAGCTGGTGGATGGGTGCCTCAAGTGAGACTGATCACTGCGTTACAAGTGGGCAGGACGTGCTAGTGATATGGCCCGGTGCGTGCTGCACAGCGTTCGAGTCGAGGAAAACTTACCGCGGTTGTGATGATAGGCTGCCGTGATGCGCGGGAACTGCTGAGAGCCGTGTTAGTCGGTGGCTGAGAAAGCCGTGGCTGTCTGTTTAAAACACTGCCTGTTGCTGAAAACAGGCCAATGGGAGCTCGCGGTCAGACAGAGGCTGCCCGCGGGAGCCAATCCGATGGCTATGCGTGGTATCCCCATCGAAGTGCGAGACGACGCAGGGGATAATGGGTGATGTAGTCCGGTGGGGCGTGACATAGCCTCTGCTATTGGTGGACACATACAGAAAGTGTCATTGTGTGTGTGACACATGGACTAAGAGTATGTCTAGGTGGAGTGGACTCCTGTTGAGGCCCATGAGGCATCGGCTATTGCTCTAGATACAGAAAAAATTATACAACACCTAAATCAACACAGTTTTGAACTGAGGATTTCTGCCGGAGGCACATGCAGATTGTAGACATGGTTGGCATTAGTGTACAATTGTGCATTGTCCGTTCGTTTGTTTCAACCATCTTTCGTGCTTATCGGAAGAAATGTAAAGTAAATTGTTGAGCCACTAACTACTTCCTGTGTGATTACATAATAAACACACACACACAGCACTTTTGTGTCTCTGTATTGGATCTCCTCATCCTGATTATGATACGTATACCCACCTGGGTAAATCAGGACCCTGCCAGGTGCCCTATGATTTATAGTATATTGATAGAGCATCTGCAATGGTATTTTGTGTGCTTGGCATGTAAGTAATGGGAAACCCATCCTTGAGCTTTTAAGGTGTTAAATTGTTTTATGTGACTTTAACGAAGCTTAGCAGACTAAGAGTGATTTATTTGACATTATATCTGGCATCACCTAGATTTTATTTTAAAGTGTGCTATATAACCATGAATGTTGTAAATTGTTGCAATTGAGTGAGTCCCTTTGTTACTCGAGTGCAGTTAATAGTACTTTTCTGCAACTCGCTGTGATCACAAAGTTTACTTCCCAACACAGATGAGCTGTGTGAGGACCACAACCCCCAGCAGCCGCTCGTGTCGCGTTCCCGTGGTGTCATCGGGCCACGACACAGGCTTTAACTGGTCCGCGTCACAGCGCAAAGCCTGTTTTAGCCTGTTTCTGCTTGGTCTGCGGTCGGCAGGAAATGCTGTCGGTTGCAGCCCACGTTTGGTAAGATCTTGTTAAGGTGGGTGTTTTACCCTATTCAATTCTAGTAATATACTAGGATATATACAATGAATTGTCTTGTTTATAACAGTGATGAATTGAAACTATTGGACAACTCCCATGGTTCGATTACCTTAAGAGCATTAAATAAAATCATAAATGCACAAATATGTAAAACCCTCCCGGGAACCGGCCAAGTTAGTGCTGCAAGGATAGAAAGCTATCGAGTAGCACTACTAAACGCCAGATTGGTTTGGGAACATACTACAGAAATCTATGACTTAGATATACTCCTAGTCACTGAAACGTGGTTCACTGATTCTTCCCCTAGCATATTTCATGAGCTGGTTCCAGATGGCTACTTGATTAAACATATCAATAGGACCCTGAAAAAGGGAGCAGGCATTGCCATTATGCATAAAGCCACGCTAGCCATCTCACACCTCAACACTCTAGAGTGGGGTGATGGCTCGCAAGTGGGACAATTGACTTTCCAGATTTTCCCAAAAGCCACTATTTATATTATACTGGCTTATAGACCCCCTGGTCCCTGTAAACAATTTCTAGGAAATCTGGATGCATTTCTTCGTATTGAGGGGACCAAATACAAGGAATTGATCCTAATGGGCGACTGAAATATATGGCTTGATGACAAAATCAAACCAGACTCCATGGAACTCTGGAAGTTGTTGAATATTTGCGATCTTCGCCTACTGGGAGTTCAACCCTCACATATAAAAGGTCACTGTTTACATTTAATTATAGCATGAGGTGGATGTACCACCCTGAAGGAGACTGTGCCAGTCCACTGGTCAGATCATCAATTTTTTACATTGAGCATACCTGATCAGGTTGAAGCCAGCATTAAAACTAGACAGGCCCCTTACTCTCGGAAAGCCAGTGATCCAGATAAAATCATTGTAGAAATTTCTAGGCATCTGGCGTCCATTGACCCCACAGTTTCTTGTGGGGACTTTTTCTCAACAGGTTTCTCAGCCCTGAGTACTATTTGTTACAAAATAGCTCTGGCAAAACCGAAGACCAAGGAGCCCTCCCAACCTTGGTTGTCGGCTGATCTGCAACATCTACGTAAATCAGTCAGCAAGACCAATCAGACTTGGCTTAAGAGGCCAACTTCAGATAATAACATTTTAGCCAAGAATGCCCTGTCGCTATACAAGCTGGCTATTATTTTGGCCGAGAAAGATTTCTTGGGGGGGAAAAAACTACAATCTGCTAGCAATCGACCGAGAGAATTATTCTCCATTATATCAAGGTTCTGTAATCCAACCTGCAAAAATGCAGTGCCTGATTTTTCTGAAGCACGAGCTAACCTTTTTAATTCTTTTTTCACAGACAAGATTGAACGAATAAGGGCAGAAATTGAAGAAGCAGCTTCTGTAAATCCATCGGCACATGCTAGTCCACAAGTCACTTAAGTAATTAACTCACAAAATCAGATCTCACCATCTGTTTTTGATTTTCATCCAGTCACTGAAGAAGATACCTTTCCACTTATTAGTGCTCTCAAACCCATAGTGGATTCTTTCTCTCCTCTGCCAGCTTATGCAGCAAAGAAACTGGAATATGATCTCACCCCTTTTATTACCACTTTTGTTAATAAGTCACAACGGGATGGGATTGTTCCGAAGAGTTTCAAACTTTCAATTGTGTCACCTCTATTGAAAAAGCCATCATTAGATGTTGAGGTACTACAAAACTATCATCCTATTGCAGGACTGCCATGGCCAGCCAAGGTCCTCAAAGGTTGTAACCAACCAACTCCAGGATTTCGTTGAACATTAATTATTACTGTACAATTTTCAATCTGGTTTCCAACCAAAATATGGAACCGAGACTTCCCTGTTAGTAGTACAAGGCAAACTGTGCTGCCTTTGACATAGTAAACCATCAAATTATCTTGGAACGACTACAGGAGGTAGGAAGAGTATCTGATTCAGCATTAAACTGGTTTAGGTCTTTCTTAACTAACCGTCAATAGTGTGTGAGATTGTGGGGAGTTCCTGTCGGACCTCATCTTTTTGAACTGTGGGGTTCCGCAGGGATCCTCCCTGTCCCCATTGCTGTTCAATCTGTATATTCGGCCACTTCTTGAAATCCTGAGACACTATGGGCTGGATTTTACTCATATGCTGATGACACCCAGATCTTTGTACGAATTGCTAATTTCCAGGAAGCATTTAGCAAATTAGGGCTATGCCTGGAAGAAGTAGGCAGCTGGATGTCCAAGAACTATTTGTAACTTAATGCTGCCAAAACCGAACTCCTATTATTCGGACCTAAAAACTTGCTGTCAGCAGCCAAGAAGCTACCTATTCCATCACTTTTGGGCAAGAGTCTCAAACTTGTATCTAAAGTCAAAAATATGGGTTGTATGCGGCAAGAAGACCTGGGCAGTGAAGCCCAGGTGGGAACTAAGATCAAGGCAGTATGTTTTGTCTTGCGAATGCTATGTCAAGCACTCCCCTACATACCAACTAAAGATCATGCATCTGTGGTAGGAGCACTAACCTTTGCCCACTTGGACTATTGCAATAGTCAACTGTTGGGTATTCCTGCCAAACAGCTTCAGCGGCTCCAGAAAGCACAAAGCGCGGCTGTTACACTTATATTTAAGTTAAGAAAAGCTGACCATGTGTCTCCATTTCGCCGGGAGTTGCATTGGCCATCAGTCGGTGATTGCATTAAATTCAAAACAGCCTGTATTGTCTTCAGATGTACTAATGGCATTGCTTCCCTGTACTTACAAGAGCTAATTCAGTCATATCATCCAACGAGAAAATTGCAATCCAGCGACAGACATCTTCTGATTATCCCTCACTCGGTTTTTACATCTAGAGGTGACAGAAGATTTTCAGTTTTTGGTCCTAGGCTGTGGAACTCCCTGCCACTACCTTTAAGAACAACAAGCTCACGTCTCCAATTTCGCCAGGCAGTGAAGACCTTCCTTTTCAGTTAGACGGACCGTGTTTTCTGGGAGCCTGTTTTGATCTTCCTAGTCTACCTTCAGTTGTCATCTGCGCCAATATACGGTTCATTTCGTTTGGTGCGCGCTACAAATGTAAACAATCAAATCATACTCAAACTTTGAAAATGGGTATGCCCAACTAGCCTGACTGGAATTGCGACATTCCATCTGCTGAAGGACTTGTAGATTCTTATGGTCCGTGCAGACTTCAAATTCATGGAGGGATCCCAGTACCAAATGTTGCCATTCCGTGCAGGCTTCTCTGATGGCTAAGAGTTCCTTTTCAATTACAGTTTAATTTCTCTCGCTGGGACCTAAAGTGCGAGAGAAAAAGGCCAAAGGATGTTCATTGTTGTCCTCTCCGAGTTGCTTTAGGACCGCTCCTAAGTCCCCGAAAGATGAGTCAGTCTTTACAATGAATGGTTTTTGTTGGTCAGATTGGCTAAGAATAAGAGCTGTACAAAAGACCTTTTTCAGTGTTAAAGGAATGATCCACCTTTTGGTCCCATTGAAATGGAACACCCTTCTTTAGTAGACTGATGATGTGGAGAACCGTCTTTGAAAACTGAGAAATGACTCTCCGGTAAAAGTTTGCCACCCCTAAGAATCACTGTATCTCTTTGACTGATGTGGGAAACGGCCACTCCAATACGGCTGACGTCTTTCTTGGGTCCATTTGAATTGCTTGATGGGAGAGAACAAATCCTAAATAGGGTACTCTCCTGACCTTGAAGAGACACTTTTCCGGTTTTCCTAGGAGGTTGTTCTTTGCCAATCTGCGCAAGACTTCTGTGAGATTTATTCTATGGGTGAATGGGGATGGAGAGAAGACCAAAATGTCATCCACATAAACTATGATGTAATGAAAGAGAATGTCCGAGAATAACCTTCCCATTAATCTATGAAAGATTGTCCGAGCATTGACCATGCCAAAAGACATCACTTGGTATTTATAATGACCAAATGGAGTTCGGAATGCTGGTTTCCATTGGTCTCCTTCCTTGATGCGTAATGAATGATATGCCCTTCGCAGATAGTTTGGTGAAGACCTCTGCAGATTGGACAGCCTCAAGTATGTCATTGATGAGGGGCGTAGGGTAGCAGTCCTTTTTCTGTGATTTGGTTCAAACCCCTGAAGTCGATGCATGGACGGAGTATCTCTTTTATGAATAAAGAATAGAGGCCCCAGCAAGAGATCTGGATTCATGGATAAGACCGTTGGCAATATTTTCATCCAAGTAGGTGCGCAAAACGCCTTTCTCGAGCATAGGCAAGATGTACCGAAGGGAACTACCGACTCTGGTTTTATATCAATAGAGCAATCTTCTGGTCGGTGAGGGGGCAATTGCCGGGGTATCTTGTCCTTGAAAACCCAGAGAAATTCACTGTATTCCTCCGGAATCTTGTTGTCTGAACTCAATTTGAAGAACACCGGAGATGAGAAGTCAGTCGAGGGATTTGGACTAACTTGTCCTTAATATCTTCAGTCAATCCCTGATGCGCCGACTCTGGCCATCCCGCTTCTTGAGCCAATCTCTTGAACCTAGTCACGTAGGCCAGGACCTCCTTGATTCCCTTGTCTGACATCCAATAAGGACTCCTGTGCAAAAAAGGTCAGTTCCTGCCTTTCAAACACGTCCTTCAGTGCTTGTATAAAGGTCTGTTAGGCCGCAATCACAGGACAGCCTGATATCACCAGTGGAGTGGCCCAAGATAAGATAAGGCAAGGCATTACCACTCATATTGGTAACCATAAAGCCAATCTTGGCTTTGTCTGAAGCAAAGATGTTCTCCCGGAACAGGAAATGGACTTTACAGGCATCCAAAAAATGCTTTCAATTTCTCAGGAGCACCTTCAAACTTTCCTGAGGTAAGGATTCTGGTTGTAGCATCAGGGAAAACAGCGTCCCTTGCCATTATCATGCGTCTTAGAGCATCATTTTCTGCCTTCAAGGCTTGGAGCTCTGTTGATAATCCCTGTACCGTATTGATCAATTTCTGCATTTGTGCCATCCGCGCAGATCTTCTTTGGCTCTTTGGCATTGCAAGCTCTGAGACCTCAACTGAGTCCGAAGAGCTGGAATCCTTTTGAGGTCTTTCTTTTCCTTCTTTGTCTTGAGCTTTGACTTGTCCCACAGGCGGTCTTTGTAGAGCTATGGCCTATCCTCCCCAGCCACCATAGTGACCTCCTGGACGTCAACAGGTAGGACACAGAGGCGACCAGGCAGGAAGTGTCCAGATAGAGGGAAAAGCCAAATGGCGTAAAAACCCTCTGTAGATGAAGAATGACCAGTAGTGGAATGACTGGTTAGCAGCTGTAGTCCATCCAGCAGGTGCACTCTTCGTAGGTATAGTACTGAGGATAGTACTGAGGATAGACCCAGACTTTAATTGACACCGTGATGCCAAAAACTCCTGAACAGCAAGGAGGTACTTAACAGGGGCTATGCCGGCGAGCATTACATACAAGCAGGAACAGAATTATACCTGTGAGGGAGAAATGAGGACTGCTGAGTCCCAAAGCTCGGGAAGGGAAATTCCTACAGCAGAGCAGGGAAGCAGAAACCTCCGCTGGGTATTACAAGAGAAAGAGGAAGCCGGGAATCCAACTGTGGGCGAAAGGCAATGAGAAAGCCAGAAAGCAAAGGCACGCCAGCAAAAAGAAAGAGGAGGAAAGGTGGTGGAGATGGAACAGGGAGAGCAACACAAAGCAAAACGGAGCAGGGTGCACTAGAGTCATACCTGGGGGCTCGGAAGCAAGCAGGATGCAACGCACCCGCATACGATCTCCTTCGCTTCTATGAAGCTTTCCGAATTCTGGCGGCAGCCATCTTTGGGGCAGACTAGACCGCTGCAAAAAGAGTGTAGTTGCACGCTCGTGTGTGAGGTTTCCCGAACAAAATGCACAGAGCACTTACGCCAGCGCTGCCACAGGGCCCAGCGAGCAGTTGTGACAGTTATTTTTACCCTTCGTTTCCTGTTGCTCTTTCTGGTGGAACCCCTCTGCCTTTCACTCCCTCCTTTCTTTGCTTTACATCAATTGCCTTTTTACTCATTCCTTCTAACTAAATATTTAAATCTTGTCCTCGAAGGTTTTTTTCCCTTTTCTGTTTTTAATGTTACTCATTTTTCATTTTCTTTCCCTTTCTCTTCCTTGGCTTCCTATATATGCTGTAACATTCCCTTTTCTCACCCTTACCCTATGTGATGAAATGACTGCTCTGCATGAGTACATGCATGAGTTGACATTTCTAAGCTTCAACACAACTCACACTACTACTAAACTAGCAGTGATCTCCAACATATAGATGAAACCGGCACAACATAAATGGTACACCTCTTCCTTAACGTCGCATTTGGCCTAGGACAGACCAGACTGTTCAAGAGGTGCTTGAGCCAGCATGCAAGTATCCAAAACTGTGGTACCAAAACACAAGAAATTTCCAGTCATGGATGTAAAATAATAAGACTTTAATTTGACTATAAGGGCAAACTCTTATGATATGAAGAACAGGGATATGCAGGGAACTAGTCGTCATAACTTATATTTTAGGGTATAAAGTTGGGTCTTAAATGTCACTACGGCCCATAGATCAAGGCTTGGGGCGCATCTTTCAGGGGATAAACATAGATGCTTTATGTCAAGTCTGATTGTAGTCGGTTGAGTTGGATCGATTGAATACAGCAACGTGGAAAACTCAATAAGTGATAATGGCTTAAGGCTCAACCATGCTTGTGACAAATGGCAATGTGCAATGCCATATGGTTGGAGGGCTCACATGCAGACATGCGACGATTCAACTACAACTGGGAGCCATCTCAACTGGATCAAACAACGTAGTGCTGGCTCAAACACCGCAGTGCAGTTCTGCAGAGGCAATCGGCTCAAAGCTGTGAAACTGGCAGGTAAGTCTGTGGCTTGAAAATGCTTTAAGCAGTTTGAAAACATTGAATGTCAATAGCAGCTCTGGTTTCCTTGCACGCGCTCCAAGGGTCTTGAAGGTGCATGAACTGGCTTGTGGTGGTTAGAAGATGCAGGGAGAGCAGGAGGCAACTTCTTTTATCCCTGTGTGCTGTGTGGCCCTGTCCAGGGTCTCGGAGGAAAAGGTAAGTCCTTCTTCAGACCGTTGTTGGGCAGAATCCTGCGCAGTGCCCTTAGGGACCACTACACACAATTAAGACCACAGGTGGCAATACAAGTTTTACCTTTGGTACAAGCATGTACTACTATGTCAGAGTAGTAGCAGTGGCAGAGTTGCCAAGCTTATCTCAAGAGTATATGAGCAGTAGCAGATATTACACAAAGGGACCACAATTACTGAGACTCAAGCAAACACTGACTCAAGGTTTCAGGTAAAAAATATAAGTACATTTATTTTAACCATTCGTTATAAACACAACCCTTCTATTAAACTTCAATAAAAAACACACATTAAATATACTAAAACTAACCAATTCACTTTGTACAGTAAGTCTTAAGGTAAGTACCCTGTGTTTGAATGAACCGGTGTTATGAACAAAACACGTTACAGCGAATACGATTGCGATCACTTTTTGACAGTTTGGTCTACTAAACAAACGTGTATCCGTGACATGAAATGCTACTGGGGCAAAAACACACTTAGCACCTGAGATAGCCAGAGGGAGTTGGAGGCAAAAATCACAGGTAATATTTTGGTTAGGTAGGCAGAATCAAGAAACACTCAGACAGGAGGTCAAAAGTCAAAGGGCCGGAGCCAGGGTCGAAAGACACTGGAGCGAGTTGCCGAAGATCACACGGTCAGACAGTTCACGATTCAACGTAGCCAAAAGTACTTTGATATTGTCAATGTTCGGAAGCAAAAGTTATAAGAAGGAGGGAAGACAACGGCAAGCTTTGGAAATGAAGAAAAAGGGATTCACCCAGTTTCCTCAACAGAACACAGTACCTTGTTCCAGTGGTGCAGCTAGTGCCCTGGCAGTTGTTCCTGTTGGTTTCCTGCAGCCCCACGATTCCTGGAGCTTCGTTGTGACGGAGGACGTCTGAAGGGGGTCTGCACCACACAGGGATGAAGCCGGCAGCAGCGACAAGGAATAAAAGGTGCGCTCCTTAAAAACAGGAGAGGCTCTTCCGGTGGCTATCCGTACCACTACAGCAGTGTGCAGCGATTTCGAGCACTGAAGATGGTCCTCTGGCTGTAGAAGATGAGCTGGTTATCCCCACCAAGCTCAGGGGAAGAAGACTCCGGACTGGATCTTCTGAGTCGTTGAAGGGCAGATAGCTCAGGACTGCAGCAGGGCTTCACCGGGACGGGGTAGTTGCAGCAGCCGTCATTCTCTCTGCTTCTCTTCGGTTCCTTGTAGTTCCAGTGGTGACTCTCTGACTTCTAGCCCAAGAGACCTGCCTTTTATGTGAAAAACCCCCATTCACACAGCCTGGCTGTCAATCACCCAGCAGGGGGGTTGTCCAGCCCGGACAACTACCCTGGCCAATCATGACAAAGTGCAACTTGGGTTTCCTAGTATACCCTGTGCAGGGGGTGACTACACCCCTCCCTCACATTCAGCCCACCTAGCCACCCAGGTGACTTGAGGAGGGCTTCTGGGCAGAAGCCCGCCAAAAGACAGTGAATAAAGAAGGCAAACCTAGTTTGCCGCGCAAAGTAAAACACAAGAAGGACTTTAACAAAAGAAAATGGCGAATAAACCCAACCGGAGCCAAAAGAAAGACGATTTGGTCAAGCGGGTTTATGTTCGAGGCTAATATAATAGCCAAGAACAGTACCATGTTTATCTAATATAATCGCGGTAGAAAAGTTAGGGTAGATACCACTGCCACCAGCCTAAGTCTAAATGTAAAAAGAGCAAAACAATGCTCTAGGAGGTACAGATAAAAAGGGATACGAGTTAACCCTTTCCAGTACTCGATGGAAGATGGGGTGTACTGGATCTGTGGTAGATTGACTAAGTAAAGTTAATGGTAACATTACCCTTTTCTGGGGGACTGTAGTCGCCTCAGAAATGGAGTCGAGGGAAGTCTCAAAGACAACCCTGTGCCACGTCACTGAAGGTGCTGTGTGACACACAAAAAAGAAGGGGGCTACTGAAGTGGTGTACTTTAGAGTCCACACTAAAAAAAACAGATAGAAACACATATCAAAACGCAGGAAAGAGTGGGGGAAAAGATCTCACTCTTACCAAGTGGAAAAACATAAACTCCAGAAGTCCAGCAAAGCTGCTGGGGGACTCACTAGGTGAGGGAAATTTGCCATAAATGAGAATTCTCCCTAACAACCGTCTCAGCCTTGAAGGTTGCCAGGAACACTTGCAGGTTTACTACTTCGACAGAGTTCTGGGTACCAGTATTCCTGCAGCAGGCTGGCTTTTCAAGTAGCAACTCACTTCAAATGATTTTAAATGTTCCCCTGAAGCGGTTAGGGGGAAGGTCTGCACTCTTTGAACATCCTTATCTTCATTCTTTGGGACTTTGGGCAGAATTTATCCCAACAAGGTTCCAGTGAAATCTTCGGTATGCATTTTCAACAGGAGTTCAAAGTCGATTCAGTTAAAGGGGGAGTAGGGACCTCAGCCCCATAAATCTTTATTGCCACAGCAGATTGGTACATTCCAAGCCTTATGTAAGGTGCTAGTCCTTGCTGTTCTAACAAGGGTTTTGCCTTCTGATGTCTGCTCCCAGAGTGTCCTGTCGGCAGTAAATTAGGCGAGGTCACAGGAAGTAATTACGGCCTAAGCTTTTTTTGTTGTTGTCGATAATGTTTTTATTGATTGATTCGGGTGCAACAGCATTTCGTTAAAGCATTGGTATAATCACAGTTCTGGTGTTAAAGAAAGCTCAACATTGTTCATCTATAAGTTTGCAGTTTACAGTGGCTGTTACAGCAATATGTGATTATCTCACCTGATCTTTTAAACATGTTTAAACCTTTTAAGCATTAAATCCTAAACCAGTCCATCTTCTCACGTTTAAACATGATGTCAATCCGAACTGAACATCCATTAGTAGGAATATAAATAAATTAAACAAGGTTGATAGGCAAATAAAACAATTCAAATAAAAATAGAAACCAACAAAGTTTTTGTGTGGGTATACAACTTATCATAAACATAGTTCTTCGTCGCCCGACTCCACAGAGTGGCTTGCCTGGCATCCCCAATGGAGGAGAGGCTAGCGGGCATTCAAGGGAAGGTACAGCGTCTGTCGTCAGCGAAGACGGCCGCGGTTCGGGCCATCAAGTCATTGCTGCATCAAACTCGTCCGTCTCTGCAGGTTGCAAATGCTGAGACATCTATACCTGTTGCTGAAATTAAAGTCGCCAGAGTATGGATTTATGTTCTCTCTCAAACACTTTGCTCTAGATCATCCAGTGTTCAGATTAACTGCCGTTGGGCCATTGCATAAATAAACCTAACTGATCGTTCTTTTGTATATAGTGCTTCTATTTTAATGGTGCACAATTTATCAACCTCAGAAGCATTAAAAAACTATTCCAGGACTTGAACACATGACTGACAATGTGAGCACAGTTATAAGTAGCAAGCCCCATCTCATATCTTGCAAGTGAAAATGAGACATGTAGATGTGAATGACTAGTAATCATCCATCTGTATGGAGGTACTTTTACGTCTGCCCCCTTTCCTCCATACTGTATGGGCGTCCCTCCTAGGGACGGGAGACAGAATCTTTTTCACCAGAAAAAATCTTCGTCCCCTTTAAATTTAGAGGCACGCGGGGGTGCAGCCTTGGGAGCATGCACTCCCCTGACTCCACCCACTGGTGCCACTCCTCAGTCCTCCTTTCCCCGTGGACGGGAACGGACCACTTTCACTAGCGCTCCTGGGTTTGGCTTCAGCCTTGTAATTCCATGCGCTCTTCCGCGGATACTGTCTTTTTTTCTTCTAATCTTTAAACAGGTACTCGGTCCTCTGGCGCAATGCTCCTTCCCAGTGCATGTCAACGTCCTTGGGCTTCAGCAGGTGTCCAGCCTGCGAGGGGCTCTTCCCCATGTCTGACCCCCATGCTCTATGCCTCCGCTGCCTTGGCCCCGACCACGGCTGAGAGGGCTGTACTGCATGCGGCACGCTTACACCGTAAGCTCTGAGGAAGAGGTTGGCAAGGTGGAGGGAGCTCTTCGTGAAGTCTCCTCCAGAGGACTTGAAGGACTTCGTCACGAACAAGTCAAGGCAAGGCCGCTATTTTCCAGGGCGACTCCTTTCCTAGGAAACGTCCCAGCAGGAGGGACCATCCAGGTCCTCGCACCAGCGCAGGTACCGAGGCTCATTCAGCTAGAGGCTGAGGGGTCGCTAGATCCTTCCAGAGACAGCGCTGAGGGTCTGTAGGGTTCTTTTACCAGGTGTCCGCCCGAGGGGCTATGCCATACTACCGGACAAATGTCTGAGGGGGCACCTGTATGCAGCACTACCGTCGACTCAGCCGAGGGCACTATGCCGACCAGGTCTCATCCTGATGTGCAGGGTAGGCCTCAAGCTCCACCGCCAAGAGTTCTGGAGGAAGCCAGTCCCAGCGAGCCAGGCACCACAACGCAGGCACGTGGCATTCAGCTCAATA
Organism: Ambystoma mexicanum; assembly: GCF_040938575.1. NCBI lineage: Eukaryota > Metazoa > Chordata > Amphibia > Caudata > Ambystomatidae > Ambystoma > Ambystoma mexicanum. The sequence continues at coordinate 748,103,288 of NC_090928.1, forward strand.
AGATGGCCACCGCACCAGAGAAGATGGCCGCTCATCTGATACCACCCCTAATCAGGAGCAGGTAGGAGATGGTATCCAGGTGGGACTGGTATTCAACAGGTACGTGGCCTACAGCTTATCCTTCAACATCGCAGGGCAGATACCCCCTGCAATCAGCAAGGCAGAGTATGCAGAGGCCTCAATAGCCACCCGCTACTCAGTCAATACCACCTGCCACCCCACCAGCCTGTGAGGACAGGTTTTTTAAGAGGTTCCTCCCGTTGATGAGGTCCGCTCAAATGGGCTCCATCCTTCGGGATGTGATCAGGGACATGCTGCGTCCAGTCCCTCCGCCAGCACCCATCGTCATTCCTCCTATGGCTCCGGTGCCTCAGGCCCCTGTGCAGCCCCAGCTGCCCACACTGGGACCTTCGATTCCTGCTCCCCTGCCTCCTACAATTCAAGCGGTTCCACACCAGCATCCGGCTCCAGTTCCCACACCTCAGCCTACAGCTCCCAGCGCCAGACCAGTCAGACACCGATGAGGACGACCACTCTGACACACCATCTTCAGCTATGGCTTTCCATGATCGACTTGCAGGTTTTGCTGAATACTTGGGGCTTCCATAACCTGATGTTGAACAATCAGAGGTGGAGGTCCTGGCCAAAGTCCTCACTCTAAGACCCGCACCTAGAACAGGGATTCTGATGTAGAAGGACGTTGTCGCCTTGGCCAAAGAGGGATGGCTGAAGCCCCATTCGGCGCAGCCCACCAACAGGCATCTCAACGCCAAGTACAGGCAGGTGGAGGGGGATACACTTTTGTTGTCGGCATACGCACTCCCACACTCCTCAGTGATTGCAGCGGCCTCCATATACTCAAAGCCACAGTCTTCATTGGCCACCTCATCCTCGGCTCTGCTAGGCAAGGAGGCGAAGATCTTGGAGGCGTATGGAAAGAAGGTCTATTCCAACACCTCGCTGCACCTTCGTCACTCTAATGCGGATACCATGCTCGCAGCCATTAACCAGAGGCTCTGGCGGGAAATAGCCGACTTCCTTCCGGAACTTCTGGTAGACAGGCACGTTTCAAGGCGGGGCTGGCAGAAGCGAAGTTGGTGGCTCAAGATATTATAGAGTCCACAGTCTCGCATTTTGACACCTCAGGTCGGGCCATCTGCATCGCCACGGACATGAGAAGGACTGCCTGGCTCCGGGCTACCAAGTTCACCCCAGACGTCCAGGAGCTCATATTGGACCTTCCATTTGAGGGTAGCAACCTATTTCATTCCTCCACCCACCGATGAGCAACTTGATCAGAAAAACAGTTCCCAAACTGCGAAAGCGTTATCCATCCTCCCAAAGTCCATGCCCAAGACCCACAGTCAAATGCACCAGCGTTCCGACAAGGGTCGGGCCTTCAGCGGGCTCTGGGTTTTGCAAGAATGACAGTCCAGGCAGTCGGACTGATCTCGGAGTCAACACTGCAGCAAACAGCAAGGTATAAGGGCTTCTTTCAGTCCCCCTCCTCAGCCTCAGAGGGAAAAAAGGCTTGACACGCCCCTCCGGGTCCACGTGTCTCCGGTGAGGGTGGGGGGAGCAGGCTTGCCCTCCACGCACAGAATTGGTGCGCAAGGTTCACGGACCTCTGGATCCTATCAGTAGTGTCCGCGGGCTACCGCCTACCAGTTCCTCCCTCTCCTCTTTCCTTCCCTCCACTCCCACAAATTGGGACAACAATTCTGTTGGCAGGAATTCAATTGCTTTTAGAGAGCCAGGCAGTGGAAGAAGTCCCATCCTCCCAGCAGGTTATGGGCTGGCCTGAGAGTTGTTGGACCTTTCCACCTTGAGCCTTTCCCTGCCGCTCCAATTGTTCAAGATGGTTACCCCACCGCTTATTGCAGAGACACTGTGCAAGGGAGAGTGGATGTGCTCCCTGGATCTGAAGGACGCTTACACGTCACGATTTGGCAGCCCCATCGGTCCTTCCTGCGGTTCAGGATTATGGGTTTCCATTTCCAATACAAAGTTCTACCCTTTGGCCTCAAATCAGCCCAGAGGGTCTTTACCAGGCTTATGAATGCTGGGGCAGCCCTTCTCAGGTCCCTCAGTCATCATGTCTATCCATACCTAGACAACTGGCTCATCAGGGCGAGATCCCAGGAGGTGGTCCATCATACCTCCTCCACCATCATGAACATGCTACACGACTTGGGATTTTCCATCAATCTCAAGAAATCTCAGCTGGAGCCGACGCCGAGTGTAACGTTCATGGGCCTCATCTGGGATACGAGATCCGAGAGAGTTTTTCCCTCGGAGGACAAGATCGCGGCCATCAAGAGGGCCATGAGTCATTTTCTCAGCAGAGAGGTGACCTCACCATGGTGGTACCAGCACCTCTTGGGTATCAAGGTGGCATGTATTCTAGCAGTGCCTTACACAAGGCTGAAAATTAGGAAATTACAGCTGCCTTCGCAGCCTCATGGGCTGCGAAGCAACAGCGGGGTTCACAGACGGAACTAGTCAGCATTCCTCCCTTCCTACACCAGGACCTGGTCTGGTGGAGCACGGACTGCAATCTGAGAATAGGCAGGCCCTTCCGACAACCAGCATCACAGGTTACCATCACCACAGATTCATCCTTGGAGGGCTGGGGAGCTACCCTGGACAACCACAGCGTCCACGGAGTTTGGTCCCTTCAGGAACAGGAGGCCCATATCAATCGGCTAGAGCTGAAGGCCATCTGGCTGGCTCTCAAGGGCTTCCTACCACTAATCAGATGGCACCATGTCCCCTCCTCTATGCACCCTGGCGGTCAGCATCTGGGAATGGGCCCTGGCGAACGTGGGAGTCGAACCTGGATGCAGACAGGCTCAGCAGGCTGGGGGCGGACAATTACAAATGGCAATCGAACGATCAGGGGATCTTCAACAGATGAGGTAATCCTCAGGTGGACCACTTAGCCACCTGGTTCAACAGGAAGTGCCCTAAGTTCGCATCCTGGCAAGGACAGGGTCTAGGCTGGGCGATTCATTACAGATAGTGGAACAGCATGAATGCATATGCCTTCCCTCTGACTCCACTGGTACACAGGGTGATCTGCAAGATAAGAGAGTCTCTGCACCTCAGCATCATTCTGATAGTTCTGTGGTGGGCGGCGAGGCCATGGTTCTCGGAGCTACTCCGCCTGTCAGACCAGCCTCTGATGCACCTTCTGCTGGGTCTGGCTCATCTCCTTTTGCAGCAGGTGCGCACAGTCCTTCACCCGCCCCCCAGAAGTTAGCCCTCGCAGCATGGTTCCTGAACAGGTCAGACGGAAGCATCTGCGCCTCTCGTATGCCACCCTCGACATCATTCAGGGTGCTAAGAGAGAGTTATTAGGAGCCAGTACAAAAGCAAGTGGACTAGGTTTTTACCACTGGGCGGAGTCTAAGGAGGATGATCCTCTCACTTGTGCACTGGACGATGTGCTATCCTTCTCCGCACACCTCGCACACTCGGGGGTGCAGATAGACACATGCCGTACCTACCTGGCAACCATTGGAGTTTACCGGAATTCTGAGGAGGAAGATTTCTCGTCTGTCAATCCGGTGGTTAAAAGATATCAGACGGGCCTCACTAGGCTCCACTCGCCCATCAAGAAGCCACACTGTGTGTGGGACCTCAATATAGTGTTAGGCACCTTGGTGCATAAACCCTTTGGGCCAGTGGCGTCCGCAGACATCAAGCTAGTCACCATGAAGATGGCACTTTTGGTGGGTCTTATGTCTGCACGTCGTGTCGGCGAGGTCCAAGCTCTCGTGGCCTCTGAGCCATACGCTACCTTTCATAGGGACAAGGTGGTCCTCAGAACGCATCCCACGTTCTTACCTAAAGTAGTTTGGTGTTCCACCTTAATGAGGATATAGTACTCCCAACTTTGTTTGCAGTCCCCAAGGACTGCACTGTTTTAGATGTTAGGCGAGCGCTAAGGTTCTATCTGGATGGAACCATGAGCTTCCGCAAATCTGAGGCTCTATTTCACCTTTGGTGAGTGAAGACCAGGATATTGGGATTCCAAGGCCTCCATAGCAAATTGATGGTTGCAGCCATTAAGCAGGCCTATGAGGGTCAGCACAAGCCACCTCCGGAAAACATGTATACCCACGCTATCAGAGCCAAGGCCACAGCGGACGCACTTCAGAGACCTGTCCCGTGGCATGTCATCAGCAGGGTGGCCATGTGGGCCACTCCCTCAGCTTTTTGCAAGCACTACTGTTTGTATGCCGGCTCCAGGTTGGGCGCAGTATCCGTGCAGGCAGTATTGAGGAACTTGTTTTCTTAAGGAGGGTCACCTCTCCACCCTGGGGCTACATTCAGTTGTAGTCGCCCATACAGTATGGAGGAAAGGGGACGGGACGTAAGAGTAATTATAAATTACTCACCGTAGTGACTAACATACTCTTAGTCCATAGTCCCCTTTCCTCCATATGTCCCACCACCCCCCCTAATAAAACTGGTGTCATTAGGCAATGGTAATATTGTCAACGTGTTTATGGGGTCTGAGGAGTGGCACCAGTGGGCAGAGTCAGGGGAGCGCATGCTCCCAGGGCCGCACCACCACACGCCTCTAAATTCAAAAGGGAAGATTTTCTCTGCTGAAAAGGTTCTGTCTCCTGTCCCTAGGAGGACACCCATACAGTATGGAGGAAAGGGGACTATGGACTAAGAGTATGTTAGTCTCTACGGTGAGTAACTTATAATGTTTGCTATGTTAACTTATTCCATGCACCATTACCTTTGGTGTGATCTCAGAGTGCTCACGTAGCTCTGTAAGAAAGAAGGCAAGGTGGGTTAGTGAGGGAAGAGGAATAAGATGGAACAAGAACCAGGAGAAACTGGCTTCTGTGCATGTTGGCTTGTTAATGAGTTTGATTGCGTGCATTGGTTTGTTGTATCCGTAAGGGTAGGGCCCAGTGTCTGGAATCGTTTGTTGTATATTAATGTTTATGTTGGGTGTGTGTTTAGTGTGTAATCTAGTTGGCAGTTTTGATTGCATGCACTGGCTTGTTATATCCATAAGGGTAAGGCCCAGTGTCTTGCGTTGTTTGTTCTATGTGGATGTTTGTTATGTTGGGTGTGTGTTTTGGGTGTTTCGTGTTTAGGTCCTGGGTATGTTGGAGGGGAGCAGGAGTAGGGCGTTTAGTACATTGGTTACTATCAAAGTTCTTATGAGTATAATATATTGGCTGTTCTCAGAGTTCATCTGGCTGCAGTACAATGTTGCCCTCCATTTCTTCTAAACGCAACACATTGGCCACCCTCACAAATTCTTACAAGTGCAATACATTGGCTACCTTCACAATTCTTCTAAATGTAATGTTTTGGCTACTTCACAATTCTTTTAAGTGTAATACATTAGCTACTCTCATAATTCTTCTAAGTACAATACACTGGCCACCCTTAGAAATCCTACAAGTGCAGTACACTTACTATCTGTGTAATTAATGTAAGTGAATAGTATCTGACATCCCCCTACTCCCCTCTTTATGATGCGTTGGCTGGCCTCACTATCCTCCAGGTGCAAGACATGGCCACCCTGCAAATTTCTTCTGAGTTCAAAGCAATGGCTAACCTCTAGACTCATCAGCAGTAGTAAAGGATTATCCTTCGCAATTCATGTAAACACAGAACAATGAAAAAATGAAGTGCATAGTGCAGGACCGCATGGTTTTAGGGTAGGTGGTAGCAATGTAGGAGTGGCAGGGTTTTACTGGAGGACAGTAATGGCTGTACTCCACGCACATACCACCTTACCTGGATGTAGCTTTAGGGTGTCCTGTCAGGTGTCCTTTGGCGAACAGGGGCAAATGGGGAGTTAGAGCTGCCCTTTGCTGTAGCCCTTCGCCGGCTGCCCGGACTAGGCTGACCTGTGGCCCTCAGTGAAGATGGCCACTTCCTGGAGGAAGAAGCCAACCCGGGCTGGGTGGGCAGGAGGGGGATAGAGGAGGGGGTTGGGATTGAAGGGGTCAAGGGAGCGCCAAAATGAAATAAACGCTAAAGCATGAAATTAAATAACGTGGCAAACCAGGACATAAATTAATGTGACAAATGCGCAAATTAAATAATGAGGCAAGCTGGTGCCTGGGACGATCACTCGCCACCAGAGCAAGTGCCAAGCACGGAAGAGTGTGCAGCACTCACTCTTGTGGGCCTGAAGTTCAAAACATTGCCTATGGTTCTGTGCTTGTTTGTGTGTTTAGCTTCCTGTAGGAAGCAGCCAATCCGAGGCTAGATGGGCAGGAGGAGCATAGGGGAGGGGGCTTGGGGTTAGAAGGGTCGGGGGAGTGCCAAAATGAAATAAACACCCCAACACGAAAATAAATTAAATAATTCGACGACCAGGGAAGTTGAATAAATAATGCTGCAAAGGTGGAGTCCCATTGGGTCTTGTATTAAACCCATGCTAGAATGGTAGGTTGACAAGAAATACCGGTGAGATTTTCATTAACTACCAACACGGGTTACAGGTTGAAGGTTTCCAAGAAAACTAAATTACAGTGGGATATTTAAATATGTTTAGTCCATAACACAAATGTGACAAAGAAATGAATAAAAAACGGTGAAGTATCCTAAGAAAAAAGTTTACAAATGTTAAGCAAGCAAATCAAGCTAACACAAACTTGCACAGTTGAATCCGAGCCTACGGAACAAATTCATTACTCACAGTAACCAGTAGTAAATTCCTCGATAGACTGTTCCAATTTGAAACATCTTTGGTGGGGTGCTTCATCTTACTTGATTTTCACTCCTCTGTCTTAATCACTACAGAACAGCCAGTGCAGTGTTTAGTTAGCCATCTTAGTGGTGGCACTGCAGAAAGAATCACAGTGGGTATTTTGTTTAACCTTTTAACTGCCATGGGTTTTCCCCCTCAGTGCCAAGGCCTTTTTTAGTGATTTCAGTATTTCACCAAAGCAAAGCCTTCTAAGATTTTCTCCTTCATTAACCCCTTAAGTGCCAAGGACGAGCTATCCCGTCCTTGGCACTGGGGAGGTAATCCCAAGGACGAGAACCATTGTATTGTTTTCTTTGTTTAGACAGCACTCAGCTTGATGAGGAAGGGAGAAGAATAGTGATTATTGATAATGAGGCAGCCTTGTGGCAGCAGGAGACTAACACTGGATGGCTATGCAGCAGGCCAGTCAGGTGAACACCTGTTCTGCTTAATGTCCAACCCCTGTGTGTGTACGTGTCTGTGTAAGGTACTGAGTGAGACTACACGTGCTTGTGTTTGTGCAAGCAGGGGCTCTTGTCCAACAGGGTACAGGGATGCCGTACTTGAATTAGGTGTAAGCCAAGAAATAAGGCTGGCCCACAAGAAAATGTCATGACATTAGTTTATTATTAACGACAGCGTAAAGGAAAGAAATGGACAACAAGCTCATGCTAATGACCTTGCTTCTGAAGGAACAACGTTGACTGAATCTAAAGTGAGAGGTACCAAAATGGTAACTTGCTTCATTCACGTATGTTGTTATTTTGTTGAATTACTACGAAAATGTGCATCTTTAAATTGCAGGTAGTTACAGCCTCGTCTGAGAGACGGTGCCAGATAAACAATGCTGATTTTCCCCACAAACTTTGATTCAATATTGGAACTACAAAGGCAAATACTTGAGAGCCCAAGTACTGGGTTCTGCCCAAGTGTAAACTCACAGCAGGAAATACGGAAGGCCCTTTCTTAAAAAAAAACCTTTCACCTGAAAAACGGTACTTTACTTTATTGAACCAAATGCACTATGCAGAACTCCTACAATTGAGAGCACCTAAATAATGTAAACATAGATAGAAAAATTACGCATTTATTATTGTATTGCCTCAAGCCCAGGGACAGCATCTTTGCAGTCCTAAAATCTCTCCACTGGCTCCCTGTTGCTGCAAGGATCAAATTCAAATCTCTCTGCATCATCCACAAGGCTGTCTGGGGCCGGGGACCACGCTAACTTCAACTGGCTCTCACCAAATACTCTCCCTCCAGATGTTTACGCTCCTCTGGTGCCAACTCTCTGTGTCTCAAGACCTTCTCAAAACAGAGAGCTGGTGGCCAATCTCTTCTGGAACAACCTCCCTCTTCCTCTCAGTCTTGAGCTGGATCTCCTCTAATTCGGGAAGCTCCTCAAGACTTTCCTTTTCACCACCTCCTTCATTCTCTCACTTCACACCAGTCGCTAAACACCAGTCGCTGAGATTGGTGACCAGAGCCCTCATGTATCCTTCTGGGTCCTGACCATCCGCCTCCACAATCGCATCCAGCCTCTGCCCACTCCCAGCACTTGCCTCTGGGCGCCCTCTGGCCTGTGTTGTCTCACATTCATTAAGTGATCTCTGCCAGGAACTTCCAACTGCCTGTGACGACCTCCTAGCACTTCCTCAGTAGAATACCTTGAATTTACCCCTTTCACTTGTCCCTTCTCCCTCCCTGCATGTGCACATTCTGAATGCTCACATGGGCTTGTAGGACCGCCTCTTTCCTTCTCTTCATTGTTATAGTTGCCTTTTGTCCCCATGTTCCCTCCCTGCTGCCATGTGGGCACTTTGAAACACAACCTACTTGATGTATAAATGCCTTACAAATGCACAGTAAATAAATACATTTAATATGATAGTTATATGTAAGACTTTAAACAGAGAATAAATTACTGATTAAATCTGCATGGCCAGATTGGTGTTGGAATGTAGCTTTGCCACTGCTAGTTTTGTCAATTCTTCCAGAGAACCCGACAAGGATCTCATTTTTTGGTTTATCTCTGGAGATAAAACAGACTTGCTTGTCTATTCAAGGCCTCTGTCTAATGGGATTCCTGCCCATGAATTCATGTCAATATTCATTTAAGCACATTCCAACTAAGCCTTACTGATTGACCACATGACATGTTTATTTTCTATTTTATTTATGCATTTGTAACCTGCCGGGAACCTGCGGGCATCAGGGCGCACAATAACACATCAAGACATACATTTAGTTCGACAGGACAAGAAAAGCCATGATATGAAGATTATAGGTCAACCTAAGTAATTGTTTAGCTGAAGAGTAGTGTTTTTAGTGCAGACCAGAAAGAATCCAAATTGCTGTTCATTCGTAAAGCTGGTGGCAGGGAACTCCACTGCCGGGCAGCCAGGGCTGGAAAAGCCATTCCTAGCACGTATCACTTTGGGTCTATGTACAAGTGCCATATTTGCTGAGGGCAATGCCCGATTAGGCTCGTAAGGTGTGACTAGCTCCTTCAGGTAGATCACAGCCTTTCCATAAAGACATTTGTGCACAATGGTAGCTGTCTTGACTAGGTTTCTGGCCTAGATCAGTAGCCAATGTAGGGAAAGTCTGTGCACGGATATATGCTGACGACGTGAGATTCCTTTGCAGATGCAGACAGCATCATTTTGAAGAACCTGAAGCCTGTTGATACATTTTTATCCGCACCTATAAGTAGTGAATTGCAATAATTGAGGCAGGAGAGAATGATTGCACGGGCAATTGAAGAGCAGTTCACCCCTGAAATGAATGGTTTCATGTTTTTTAGAAGGCGTAGATAGTAATGACAATTGCTGGGGATGTAATTGACCTGAGATTTCGTACTAAGCGAGGAGTCTAGGAATACCCCTAACGTTTTAACTTTTTCGGAAACCGATATGGTGTAGTCCCTGATGCGGAAACCTAAGTATTCCTTCCCCAATTTAGCTCTGGCAGTTGTTCCAAAAATCAGTAGCTTGGTTTTCCCCTCATTTACGCAAAGCCAATTTTCAGTCATTCATCGATTGATCATACCCAAAATGGAGTTAAGTTTGGTGGAGTCTGCAACATAGTTTCCACTGTTTTCCATGGTTAGGTGCGTATCGTCAGCATAACTTGTAAAGAAGACCCCTTTCTACTCTAATAGGCTGCAGAGAGGTCTGATTTATGGTATCCAGTTACATTTTCGAAAACACATTTTCGAAATGCCATTTTATTGAAACAAAAATGGCGAAAAAAATTCAGAATGTTTATTTTATTGATGTTTTATTTTTGTTTCGTTAGTAAAAAAAAGTGTCTATAAAAAACAGGGGGTTAAAAAATAAAATAAAAAAAACGTGGAAAAAAAACATTCTCGCCATTTTGGTGTCGAAACAATGGCATTTCCAAAATGTGACGTTCGAAAATGTCACTATGAACACTGATTGATAGGTTAAACAATGCTGGTGATATGCCATTACTCCGCGGTACTCCTGAGTGAATAGGGGCTAGCTTGGAGGAGGCATCACCCCAGCACACCGATGATAATTTGTGCAATAGAAAGGAAATTATCCATCTCATAGCCTCTGGGGTACACTTCCCCAAGTTTGCCAAGGTTAGAAGGAGGCTGCTATGGGCCAGGAGGTCGAAGGACGTGGAGAGATCTAAGAGGACTAGTAGCCCTATCTTCCCGTGGTCCAATGGTTCCAACATATTAGTTTAGATTACATTAGTTTAGGTCACATTAGGATCAACAACCTCTACTTGGAGATCCAAGCCTGGATGGCAGAACACGGCTTATGCCTCAATGACGAGAAAACTGAGCTCCTTCTTGTCGACTCCCAACCACGGCTGAACAAACTAGACCCCTGTTACGCTTCTATCAACATAGACGGTAACCTAATCACAGTGGCCAAAGAAATTAAAACCCTTGGGGTCTATCTAGACTCCACAGTCTCGCTCAAAAGACAGGTGAACGCCACAGCTTCAGCCACAGTTTATACAAATAAGCTTATCAACGCCTGCAAACCCTTCCTCTCTCCTTCCAACTGCATTACTCTAGCCAGAGTGCTAGTGCTCTCAAAAATTGACTACTGTAATACTATTTTTCTCTGCACTTCAGAACGCAATCTGAACAAACTACAGGTGCTTCAGAACAATGCCCTCAGAGCCGCTCTAAGTATCCCGTGAAACGCACAATTTCCATTATCAGACAAGATGCACACTGGCTCCCTGTATGAGACCGAATCACTCTCAGATCCCTCGTTATCGTCCACAAATGCCGCTCCCAAATACTTGGCAGATAAGTTCCTCAATCACACTTCAACCAGACCAACCAGAACGCCACACTCACACAGCCTATCCGTCCCCAAATTCTTCCTAAAAAAAAAGCAGGTGGCTCCAGCTTCCCGGTCCTAGATGCCCGATTATGGAACGCTATGCCGCTGAACCTTAGAGCAGAACCATCCTTTTGGACTTTTAGAGCCAAAACAAAATCATGGCTCTCCGACAAAAATTCCACTTAATGTTCTCATCTCCGTTGTCGACCACCATGTAACCCGGTCTTCTGCAATTACTATTGGTTTTTTTGTAATCGGTATTGTATGTATATACTATGCTGTAACCTCCTCCAAGTCTCCAGCGCCCAGTTACCCTAGGGTTCGGCACGCGGTATAAATAAAAAAACTAAACTAGTTTGGAGATAAAGCAAGGCTGTCTCCGTGCTACGGTTCGCCCTTAAGACAGATTGTTTAGTGTGAAATCTGGAGGTGTTTGCGACAAAAGATTGAAGTTGGCTACCTTGTCCAATATTTTCAGTAAAAGGTTGGAGTTGGTGATTGGCCAGACCCAGGTCCTCAGTCATTTGCACTTAGTATTACCATTGACCTAGGATTTCCCTTTAAATTTCCCCAGAGTTCCAGTTAATAGAAAAACAAATAAAAGAGCCTGTCGGCTAACCATTTCAATTATTGACAGAAGGTTTCACAAAGGGCCTCAGAGATGCTCACATGGTTTATTGTACTGACACAAACTGAAATAAAATGGATCATTTGTATTATCATTATTTATGCATTTAAACACACATTTCGACATAAGCTCCCAATGATCTGACTTGGAGCCAAAAGAAAATCCTCTACAAAATGAGTCTAAACACGATATGTGTAATTGATAACATCATAAATATTTAGAACAGTCAGATTCCATTGTACACATTCATGCCATATGTCTGTGAGTGTGTGAGGGCCATGGGAGTCTAGAAATCCATATTTCATTGATGTGCCATGTTGCTGCAAGGAGATATTGAAGCAGTATGGCTAAGTTCAAAATTGTTCCGAACACACCCCTATCATGTTCAGAAATATGATCTTATGAAATTAAGCAGTATATTTTTTTAGTGTCATCCTGTTATACAAGACAATAGGAAGATTTGCCCATTCAAAGTGTGATGTCACCATGACAGCATAGGAATATTATGCATATGTCAGCAGAAGCAAATGGAATAGTGAAGAGCTAGAAGTTTAAAGGCTGCCAGAAGGAGAGCCTTTGTTCCACATGTTTGAGTGCTGAGCTTGGATATTATCTGGAGGAATGGGGCCTTATCCAGGAGAGAGCCTGACACCGATTTTACCTGAAGCAGACCTGGTATCCTAGAGGGAGAAAGGGACCAGAAAGGGTCTAGCTGACTGAAACATTGCTTGAAAACTCAGTAGGTCCCTGTTGGCTCTGTGGCTTAAAGAATTATTCAAAGTGAGTATGAAAATTCTCCAATGCAATACGATATAGGCCCTCTAGAACTATTTCTCTTCTAGGTTCTGTGGAGAGGGTGGACTGCAAGGGCGGGCCCCTTCCAAATGGAATGCTTTAACATTTTGGTGTGAGATGCAACATTGCTTTCTCACTGTATTTAAAGCCAAGTGAAATCTGATTTATTATAGAACATGCAGCATTTTCTGCACCAGTGGCTTATCAACTATAGGAATAGGATGTTATAGCTTGTTGGTGTGTAATGTATCCTGCTTTAACTTTATTCAAAGATGAGTGAGATTACATTTAAATGAGAACAAATGGCAACTGCTCTGTACTCCGTGTAAAATAGATAATATTTCTCAATGCAGAGTGCACAATCCTTTTAAACGTTATCCAGTTAAGTGTAATCCTGGATTCTCCAGCATCCTCATGAATATTCCCCGTGGTCAGACTGGGAATCCTCGGTAAAGAAAAAATCAGTTTCAGTTTTGTTTCTGAACTGTCTGTCTCCTAATAACCAATCACTGGTCTCTGGGTCATACTGCCCCCAGCCAATGACTGCCCTCTACCTCTGGCAGCCATCTTCAGATTTTTACCGCACGTTCAAGTGTTGGGAGTCCTCGTGCTTAGTTCTTGAGCTTTTACTGCATATTGCGTTTTTCAAAGAGTTTTCTCTTATTTTTTCTGTCAAATTGTGCCTCAAGCTACACCGATACATCTTCTGATTAACGAGGACCTGTTTTGGAAATCTCTACGCCCCTCAAGGGCGAATTTTCGTCGTGTTTCACTTCTTGGAGGATTCCAGAAGATCTTGGAGGCCTGTCGCATGTGGTCATGGCCGAAGACAAAGGAGACTCGACGCCTCTGTTTAGGATCTGCCCAGGATGTGGACTACAGAATGTCTTCAAGGATGGGCACTCCCGCTGCCTCTAGTGCCTGTACGCAAACAAGTCACGCGTGGAGGAGGTCTGTGCGTTCTGCAAGGACATGTCCTCCCATACCATGAAGGACCATCACAAGCGACTCGCTGACTGGCTGGAGTCGAAGAGCCCGGCGCCAGATGTTCCCCCGGCAACGTACTTCTCCCAAGAGAAAATCTGAGCGGTCTTCCAAGACCTTTTAGCGTGCTCCGACGACGGGGGCCACATAAGGCAAAGCACTTTGAGTCCGCGGGCACCCGGAGTGCCGTTGGTATGGGCTCCTCGGCTGCCATGCCGAGCACAGCAGTGCTGATGCCGTCAACTATGAGCCAACGCTCCGGCTCGACGAAAACGGAAGTCCGACAACCTGGGTATGCTTCTGGAGAAGGCTTGGTCAGTTTCTACGGAGAAAGCCAATGGGGAGCGAGGAGGTGGCCCTTCCCCCATGTTGAAGGCCTCGGACTCTGCTAAGGTCGTGAAGGCCCAGATGAACCAGGCTAAGGCTTTGATTGAGGGAGTGGTAGAGTCCCCAGCGAAGACTGCAGAGGCGGCCCCAGTGGAGATGTACCCCAAGCCAAGAGTTTCCCTGCCCCGCCGGAGGGAATCTTCTTTCACGCCCATCGATCAGACCCCCGTGAAGCCCCTGGGCGAGAAGAGGGGGCACGATAGTCCTACCGGACTCGGATATCTCCTCCGAGGACGAGCTTTCGGGCCTCAAGTCAGTTCTTGACGAGAAGTTCATCGAGGTCAGATCCTACGGGAAGGACCCCCGACGAGGCGGATGTGGAGAGCGATGAGGAACGGCAAATCGACGAGGAGCCGGAGGACACTACGCCATTGCCGACGCTCCCGTCGCAACCGCTGCCACCACCGACGGACAGGTTGGAGGACATCTTACTAGCCTTGCACACTCTGTGCACATAAATAAGGACAAGGATGCCTTTGCCTCCGGCGGATGATCCAGCGGCGCCTGGACCGTAGGGGAGCTCTCCATCCAAGCGGAGGCGGGTCCATCAACCCCCGCCTTCCCATCCTTCACCTCCATCCCCTCCACCGAGGGACGAGGACAGAGATGGCGACGACGGGGACAGACGACGGCAGCGACGACGGAACTGATAGTTACGCTCACCTGGTCTCTGCCAGGATGTGCGGGGACGTTTGGGCACGGTTGGAGCCCTGCCTGGATTTGTCTTCCCTGGATCTTGCCTTACCCCCAGCTGCAGCGATTTGGTCTGGTCTGGTTGCTGGCAATGCCCTTGGGGAACGGTAAGAGGCAGTGAGAATGCTGACTGAATTGTGATTTCCCCCTCGAACCCCTCGTGCCAGAATGAGATGCGCAAGCGTTTTCCATAGGCTCTCACCTGTTATTTTGCAAAGATGAGCTCTATGTCCTACTTCTTCTTCAGCAGGGGCGCTATAGACAGGCCCAGTTGCTTCACTGGCCCGTATGCGTAATGGCCCAGACCGGCTGCGACCAATCCTTGTGGGAGGTGAGTGTTGATAACAATGATTATTGTCCATATGCTTGTATAGAGTCTTTCCCAATGCTTATTGTCCGTATCCTTAATAATGTCTTTCTTTTTCCCCAAAAGGACTTGAAGATGGCTCCGCTGAGTCACGTTGCTAACCGTGTACTTACGCAGTGTCAGAAAAGAATGGAGCAGACTCCACTAGAAGATAAGTGGGGTTTCTAAATGAGACACAAGGCTTAGGTGTTGCGCAGCCAAGCATTAAATGTTTATGCGGTTTCCAACCTTGTGCTGTCTTTATTTCTTGCAGGGATGGCCTGGCGTCGGAAAGTGGAGAATGGCTATCCGGGAAGCTGTCCGCGGCTGCGAGATGGAAGAACCGTGAGGATGCCTGACGAGAAGAAGACTTCTGCGTGGCTGAAGACTCTGACAGGTGAGGAAGAGGCGCCCAACAGAAGATGGATTCGAAGACAGGTAAGGTGCGCGCTGGAAATATTGGTGAGAAGCTCATAGTACTTCAAGCAGTGATATGGCTGGCTTCAGGTAAGGTGCGTGCTGTGGATGCCGGATCGAGGTTGGATCTACTCCGGGCGATGGAATAGCTGGATCCAAGTGAGGAGCGCGTTGAAGATGTAGAGCTGGAATCAGGTAGGTGCGCGCCGAAGATGTGAAGCTGGAATCGGGTAGGTGCGCGCCGAAGATGTGAAGCTGGAATCAGAAGATGCAGAGCTGGAGACAGGTAAGAGCTTCGGACGGTGTTTAGCGTTATGCTGCATTCAGCAGATTAACGCAAAGCCTCGAAATGCAGGTGGGGCCGGCTTAAATAGTCTGGCCCTAGCCACTCCCTTTTAGCTCCGCCTTGTGGCTCCACCTCACCACTCCCATAGATGTTTGCACGTGCCTTCCAATGCTTTCTAATGGCCACACCCGGCCTGGATACACATGCCTTGGATCCAAAGTGAGCAGAGCCCACTTTCTGATGAGCCTGGCACCAAAGGAAAAGGGGCCCTTGGTTAGTGGCCATGATAGCACTCCCCCTCCAGGCCCCTCTCACGGGTGTTCTTCCTCCTGGTCCCGGTTTGGTGGGATTGTCTCGATAGAATTGTTTCACTAGTTGTGGAGCATGGACAAAATCGACAGGTTCCCAAGTGCGGTCTTGGGGTCCATAACCTTGCCAATCAATCAAGTAGTATAGTTTTGATCGTACTTCTTTGGAGTCCAAAATGTTCTTAGCTTCATATTCTGGTTCTCCCTCTATGATCTCTGTCTCAGGTGGTGTCGAAATCAGAGTATCAGGTTTCTTTGGTTTTAGAAGGGAAACGTGGAACACCGGATGAATCCGCATGTTGACTGGTAACTCCAATTTCATGGTGTGATGCTGGAAATGCCTCGGATGGACAGAGCCTCCGTATCTTTGTCCTTTACTGTTTTTTATTGTGTGTTCTGTCGTGTTTTTCGCGCAGGAGTTCATGTGGGACTCCTGGTGGTGAAGCTCTCTTTTGGTTTTGGTTAACAGAACCATGGGATACCCTTATGGCACCCATGGGTAGGGGTACAACCCTGTGCCCCTAGTGTATGTTTTTGGGCACCTGTGGGTGGCCCACAGAGCAGGGTACGGGCTGGTGGCTGCTCCGTGCAGAATTGACTTGTGCCCTGAGTGTTCTCCTTTTTGGGATGCCTAGGCCCTTTCATTGGAATCGGTAGATTCCTGATGGAGACAAGATGGCCCTGTGGCCTCTTGCCTTCCATCGCCTGTTACCTTGATCTTCCTGAAGTCCCGGGAAGCCCCTTCTCTGTCCCTTCCCCCTGACTGGCTGTTGGGTGGAAGTTCTGTATATGGTAGTGTGGGGAAGTGCTGACCAGACTGGCTGGTGCTTTCCCAATGACCGTATGTTGTGGGTATACCTGTGGGTGGCACCTGGGTGAATGAAGTGTGTGACGAGTACGCATTCTGTATTGTGGGTGTCTAGTATCTGGTGTTTGACGCAATGACTGAGACAGCCCTGCCGGAAACCGGTATGTATGCAGTGTGGAGTGTTGAATGGCTAGGTACTTGTCCCAATACACATAACTTGTTGTGAGTGTCTGGAGAGAAATGAATGGCCTGAATGCACTGTGTGTCTGATTGGCTGCCTGCCTGCATTGAATGCCTTTTGCCGTGATTGGATGCTTGAGTATGACCCAGCGGAATGAATGGGAGATCAACAGTATATTTGGGGACCTCTCACTGCTAGGAATCGTGTTCAGAAGCTAAAGTTCACTACGACGAGTAACTGGAGTAACCTGAAGCTTGACCTTGAATCCCTGTTGGACGAGAAGAATTGCTGTTGCTCTCCTTCACAATCTGAAAGCTGCTGTGTCTCCAAGGCCTGACCCAGAGAGGACCTGGTAAGGCATCCTCTTCCTGAGCTACGAGTGACCATCGTGCACAGCTGATCTTTGCCAAAGCTCCCTGGTAGACAGACCTTCGACAGGCTGCCGACCCAAGACGGGGAATGCTGCGGAATCCCAAGGAGAAGCGCCCGGACTCTTGTCTGCCACTGTCGACGACCGCCGTCGCCGACCGGAGCCACCGTGCTCCCGTTTGCCTAAGAACTTTCGTATCCAAGGACACTCATCTGTATCGTCGCTGCTGTATCCTGCTGGAGAAGGCCTGACCGTCGACGCGCTGAGGAGCATCCGCTGGTGGGTTTCCCACCTCTCAAAGACCACAGAGACGCCGATGACTCGACCTTGCTGTGCCACAGTTCTTCAAACTCTTTGCGGTCCAGAACTATCGACACCGATATGCCCCGCACGCCTCTTCCTGGCAGGGCGTTTACGCTTCCCCATCAACGAGCACAGCTAGGAACCAAGCTGCCACTTCACCGTCGTAGCTCAGCCTGTTCTCTGTCAGACGTTCCATGACCCGTGACTCCTGCCTTAAAGGGAGGGCACTCAAGAAGGGCAGTCGATTCCCTGACGAGGAACGCTACAACGCCAGGTACTTTGGGGTTGCAGAACTATTGGGAAGTCTCTTGTGAACTAGATATGGACTGGGCTTGTATCTTTATTCTACAGGTTGCTCAGGTGGGGGGGATCTCCACACAGAACTGTGTTTAACGGTAGTGACCAGTATTTCTGCCAATTGTTCTTAACTGCTTTCCTCTTTTCTCTACAGATTTGTGTGCCACTTAACCATACTGTTGATGCACTTTAAAGAAATCTAATAGTAATTGGGGGGGCCCATCTTTAACCCAGCTCTGCTACTACACATACCACATAGAACTGTATATATCTGCCATTATAGATAACCGAGTACAAAGTGCGTTATCGTGATATTGTATATAACCTTGAATATTAATTATATAAAGACTGTTTTAACCGATATAGTTTGCAGACATTCCTTTGTGGGTGCTTAGGGACTACACTGTACTTAAGAAACAGCCCGCATCACCTCCCAAGAAGCTAGGCCTTGATTGCTTGTCCATTGCTACCTTATTGAGCATCTTGGCTGGGGTCCTCTGTGCCTCTCCTCTACCAAATAGAGAGCGGAAGTACAGACACCCACCTCCGGTCCCTCGCACATGGCTGCTGGATTAATGGTGGCTTTGATGGGGTAGGGTCCGCGATATCTTGGCCGAAAGCCTGCGGTCCCTTCAATGAAATGTTTTTGGACGCCAACCAAACTTTATCCCTGACATGATACAGCAGGGCTTCCTTTCTGTGTCTGTCCACAAACCTTTTTTGTTGTTCCTTGGCACAGTTTACATTTTTGGTAGCTTCTTTAAGCGACTGGGTGGTGATGTTATGTAAGGAAATGATTGCAGGCATTTCTAATTCATCCAGCGGATCAAAAGAAGATGTCCTAGGATGCCGACCATTCATTGTGTAGAATGGGATCTGTCCGGTGCTGGTATGAATAGAGTTATTGTAATCGAATTCAGTTAGCCAGAAAATGTTTTTCCAGGATCCTTCTGTCTGCTGCAACATACATCTCAGGTATTGCTCGAGAGTCTGGTTGGTCATCTCCGTTTGACCATCGGTTTGGGGGTGGTGACTTGTGGACAACCGTAGGTCGATTTGGGCGATCTTACAACATCTCTTCTAGAACGCTGAGACGAATTGCATTCCTCGGTCCGAAACCAATACAGATGGGAAACTGTAATCTGACAATCTGTTCTAAGAATACAGTGTGCAGAGTAGCAGCAGTGAGAAGTCCTTTTAGCGGAATAAAATGTGCCATTTTTTAAAATAGATCCACTACAACCAGGATTGTGTTAAACCCTTCACAGGGTGATAGATCGGTAGTGAAGTCCATAGATAGTGTATGCCATGGTGCTGGAGGTACTGCTAACGGACAAAATAATCCTGCAGGACATGACTTCTGGGATTTAAGTTGTAATTAACTGGGTAACATTCTTTCTCCAGGTGGGCCACCAATAGTTCTTTTGGATCTTGGCCTGAGTCTTTGCTATTCCTGGATGTCCTTCCACTAATGACTTGTGGTAGTTGGATATTATTTTGTTTTGCATTTCCTTGTCTTGGACATATAGTCTTCCTTGAAAATAGGGTAAGTTGTCTTTGATGGAGTACTGATTTCCTTTGCTCAACCATTCCTGTTGGGCTGATTGATCCATTTGAGATTGTAGATCAGCCTTCAAGAATTCCCAGCAGACGGTTGTAGCAATCGTATCTGCAGGGAGCATGGGAATGGGTTCTCCATCATCCGGCATGCCCGGCGCCACATCTTCCACCCACGCATCATCATTTTAGGGCGCTTTTCCATTTCTGTCTTGGGCAGCCAGATCATTTCTCTTAAATAAAATGGGGCACAATCATGTCCAAACAACCTAGTTTGAGGGGTCACTTCATCCGAGAGCCATTTGGCAATATATTGCAACTGGCTCGCTACATAATAAACCTCATAATTAGGCAGTTTTATCCCCCCTTTTTCATAAAAGTTCTGCAGCTTCCATAGCGCCACCCTATTCCGGGTACCATGCCACAGGAAATCCCTGCACATGCTATTCAGTTTAGCGAAAAACTTCTTGGGTATCAGGTATGGAATATTTCCAAAATAATGCAGGAGCCTAGGTAGGACTACCATCTTCAGCATTGCCCCTCGTCCCATCATTGCTAGAGGCAACTTCACCTAGAATTTCATACATTTCTCAATTTTCACAATGGTATTGTGCCTATGTTCTTCCTCAACCGTATGGTACACGTCTATCCCAAGGTACCGAAAAGTACTAACCGCCCATGGTATTTGTAACATCGGTAACCGCCCCACAGGGGTTCCCCTATAACTGCCTAATGGGAAAATACTAGATTTTTGAGGATTCACCGTTATCCCAGACAGCCCCGCATATCTCTCCATCACCTCCAGGATGTACTGGAGATTCTCCTCCGGGTGCGTCAAGTACAGCAACAAGTCATCCGCATATAAGGAGATCAAGTGTCGTTCCCCTCGGACCTCGATACCTATAGTGTCGTATTGCTGTCTAAGGTATATTGCTAGGGGCCCTAGGGCTAGTGTATAGAGCATTGGGGACCATGGGCACCCCTGTCTGGTGCCTCTACTGAGTTGCCAGCTTTCGGATATCACTAATCCTGTTCTAACTCTAGCCAGCGGTTCACTATATAGCATCTTCGCCCACCTTATGTATCCAGGCCCCATTCCGTAGCCCGCCAGGGCTGCCAGCAGCCACGGGCACTTGACTGAATCGAAAGCCTTTACCGCGTCCAGTGACACAATCGCCATTTCGCCCTTGTTCTTACTTCCGCATTCGACAACACGTTGGATTCGTCTATGGTTATGAGTTATATTTCTGTTCGGGACATAGCCCGTCTGATCGGGGTGCATGAGTTTGTCAATAACTCTCCTCAGTCTGTTTGCCAAGACAGCCGTCAATATCTTGCTGTCTTGGTTCAACATCGACAACGGTCTGTACGAGCCACAGCCATGCCCAGGCTTGTTGGGTTTGGGAAGCGGTATTATGATCGCTTCTCCAAATGACTCTGGCAACCGTCCCACCTCAAACGCCTCATTTAACATTTCCAACATTGGGGGGAGCACTTCCTCCCTATATACTTTGTAAAATTCGCTTGGGAACCCGTCCGCCCCCGGAGTTTTACCAGTAGGCAGCTGCCTCACCACTTCTTCTAACTCCTCCAAACTAATCGGTGCATCCAGCTCTTCTCTTTCCTCAACACTTATCATAGGCAGTCCTATGTCTTCTAGTGTTTCCGTTATTTCCTCATGACTACTTCCCTCCTCATCCCCATATAGCAATTTATAATAATCTGCAAACTCTTGGTTAACTCCCTCTTGGGTGTCCACTACACTACCATCTTCTCTAATTATCGTTCTGATCGTGGGTATGGGAGTTTCACTCTTGTATAACCATGCCAAAAGCCTTACTGTTTTATCCCCTTCCGCATGCTGTCTCTCTATATACTTTTTATAGTTGAGGTTGCACAGTCTTTCCCATTGTTCCGCACATTTCTGTTGTAGTTGGAGTATCAGCTCCATGTCTTTGCCCCCTTTATTTAATGCCTTTTCTAGTTCCTTTTCTGTTTTTTGTAGGTCAGCCACAATCCCACCTTGCAGGCCTTTTGATTTAGCTATGGCTACCCCTCGCATCACTACCTTGAAGGCTTCCCATAATGTGCTCCCTGAGTCAACGCTACCCGTATTCATCTCAAAGTAATTTGTAATCCCCTCCCTTATATCCTCCCTAAAAACAGGATCCTTAAGCGCCTCTGCTCGGAGGCACCATGTCGGAATCCTTGCTCTCGGAGGGCAATATTGCCACCCGAGAACCAGGGGCGAGTGGTCCAAGAGGACCCTCGTTTTATATTCTGCTAGAGTAATCTCTGTTATTACCTCTGACGTGGCAAAGACATAGTCCAGCCTCGTATGTAGCTGCTGCGGGGCAGAGTAGTGTGAGTATTGCCTTTCTTGGGGGTGTTTCGTTCTCCACACATCTGCCAGACCAAAGTCATCTAGCAATGTTTGCATTGCTTTTGCCGCTGGGGCGGGTCTATCAAACTTGCCATCCGATCTATCTACCCTGGGGTTTAATACACAGTTAAAATCCCCATCCCAAATCACCGCACTACCCACGCACATGCTAGGGTTGATGCACAGAGTTCTGAAATACGCTGCCGTATTCTGTTTGGGGGCATATGTATTTACAATGGTTATCTCCTTATTTTCCAATAATCCCCGCAATATGACCATCCTCCAATCTGTTTCCGACACTTCCTGCAACAGTTGAAACAGGACTCTCCCAGTTCCAACTGGGGTCCTTCCTCTCTGACATCTTTTTCTCTACCTGTGGTGTCCCCCAGGGATCTAATCTTTCTCCCTGGCTGTTCAACCAGTCTCTGGCACTCCTTGCCCACCGCATCGCCGCTCTCTGCCCCAACTTTCAGTGCTATGCGGACGATACCCAGCTCATTTTCAGGCTACCCTCGGCCTCCTCCTCTCCTTCCCTCATCTCTGACTGTCTGTCTGCTATCCAGGAATGGTGTGCCGCCAATGACCTCTGCCTTAATGCCAGTAAGACTGAGATTCTACTCATCAGCACTCCCTCCTTCCCTGCAGCTCTCTGGCCAG
The DNA here is from genome assembly GCF_040938575.1 of Ambystoma mexicanum. Lineage (NCBI taxonomy): Eukaryota > Metazoa > Chordata > Amphibia > Caudata > Ambystomatidae > Ambystoma > Ambystoma mexicanum. Next base: position 748,125,758 of record NC_090928.1, read on the forward strand.
CCTCTCTTGGCCCGCTTCCTGCTCCTACCTGCAAGGCAAAAAACCTCGGGGTCATCTTCGACTCCACACTCTCCTTCTCTCCTCATATATCTGACGTCTCTAAGTAGTCACACTACCAGCTGCCCCTCCTCAGAGGTATTCTTCCCTTCCTCTCCTTCCCCCAGAAGCTCACTGTCTCCCGAGCCCTGGTTTTCCCGAAGCTGGACTACTGTAACAGCCACTAGCTTAATATGCCTGCCTCCACTCTCCGCCCTCTGCAACTCATCCAGAACAGGACTGCGAGACTTGTCCTTGGCCTCAAGCCCAGGTACCGTATCTCTCCAGGACTGAAATCTCTACACTGGCTCCCAGTGGCTGCGAGGATTAAGTTCAAAACCCTCTGCATTGTCCACAAGGCCTTCTGGGGCCTAAATACCTTCAACTCTCTCTTCCTAAATATCTTCCTTCCTGAGCCCTTTGCTCATCTGTCTCCAACTCCCTCAGGGTCAGCTGCTTCTCGAAGCAACTAGCTGGGGGTAGATCTCTCTCTGTGGCAGGGGCCTCCCTCTGGAACAGCCTTCCTGCCTCCCTGAAACTTGAGGAGAACCATCTCCGGTTCCGAAGCACCTCAAAACCTTCCTCTTTGCTTCTGCTTTCTCTCTCCCTCTCCCCTGCTAAATTCTTCACTGAAACTGCACTGAACCTGCACCTGGGCCACTCTCACCGACCTCAGTCCTTGGCCCATCCACTCTCCACTTGCACTGCCTCCCTGGCAACCCCTGCACTGCGGGACTGTCTCTGTATCCCTAAAGCCCCCCCTTCTCAGCACTTGTCTGCACTTACCTTGCACTTGCCACCAGCTGGCCCTATTTATTTATTTTTTATTCTACTTACCCTGTACTGCACTTCCCCGCCCCCCTCCCCTTCCCCTTGCACTTTTTCCCTTCGCCCTACCCCTGCACTTGCGCGATCTAAATGACACCTGGCCAAGTAGGATTGTTGTCTGTCTTCCCCTTGTTCCCCCCTCCCTGCCTCGTCGCGCCTTGAAACACTTGTGTATAGGCGCGTTACAAATGCCATATCATATCATATCAGGACGTGCGGTGCCACCCAGATGAGTACCTCTCTAGCGTAAGCAGAGTATGTTGAGCCCCCCCACAACCCCTTTCCATTTCTTCGCAATCATCTCCATCTTTTCCCGTGTCAGGTGAGTCTCCTGCAACAGTGCAATATCTATCTTTTTGCCTGCACAGGTTCGACATAACCTTATTCCTTTTTAGATAACTATTAAGTCCCCTGACATGCCACGTGATTATTTTAAGATCCCCCATGGTCCATAAGAATTGCCCTTCCCCTCCCACTGGTGCAGTCCAGCTCCCACTTCCATCTCAGACTACCTAGGCTCGTTCCCCAAATCAAACTTCCTATAACTACAAACACTGCAAACACCCCTTCCCCTCTCCCTCCCGCTTCCCTTTTCTCAACTACAACAAACCACTGCACACAACCCCTTCCCTCCCCCCTCTTCACCCTACCCCAACAAATGCCCAGCTCCATCCCTGGATCTCAGGCTCCCCCGCGTTTGGACCTACCCTGGAACCCAAGGCCAAGACCCCAGCAGGGTGTCGCCACACTATTGGTGACCTAACTAAACTCTAGATGGGGGTGTAAAGACTAGCTCTGCAAGGCTCCTTAATGAAGCAATAGTCACAGTGCTCACGGATCATTTTCTTAACCAATCTGGTCTTACCGGCCCACGAGCCGCATCAATTACTACAGTCAAGTCCCATAGTCTTAAGACGCATCACCTACAGGTGCCCCCGCTGCGCGTTACTTATCTCCTCCTTCTCCTCCTCTCATCTGGATGTCCGACTCCTGGGGGCAGCCTTGTGTGTCGAGCCAACCCATGGCATCCTCCAGAGTTTCAAAAAACAAAGTTCTGTTTTTGTGAAAAACTTTTAATTTCGCTGGGTAAAGCAACATGTACTTATGGCCCGTTTCCCGCAATCTCCTCTTGACAGCCCCAAAGTTCATTCGGCTCTGCTGCACCCTCAGGGTATAGTCCGGGTAGGCCGTTATGTTTGCCGTCCCTCTCTGAATTGTTCCACCTTTACGGAAGTGTTCCAGTATCCTTTCTCGATCCCGGTAGTTAAGGATCTTGGCGATCACTGGCCTAGGTGGATTGCCCGGCGGCGGCCTCCTCGCTAGCGCCCTTTCCACTGCGAACCCCTGGGACAGAACTTCTCCAGGTATCTCCTGCAACAACATGGATTCAATCAACTCCGTGGGGTTATGGCCCTCTGTTCCCTCCGGTAAGCCAATAATGCGGATTTTATTCCTCCGGGCGTGTCCTTCCGCTTCCTCCGCCCTATCCCCCAAATTGCCCACCCGCTGCACCAGGGCGTGTAGTTCCGACTTGTGTGAGGCACAGGCCGCTATGTTCGGGCTCACCTCTTTCTCGAGGTTCTCATTGCGCTCCGCCAGTGACCTGACATCCTGCCGGAGAAGATTCACCTCCTCCTGCACCTCTCCGACCTTGAGGTCCAGCGCTGTTTTCAGTTCAGTCACAGCCTGTTCACGCTTGGCCTCCCAAGCCACCTTAAGGTCTGCAATCGCAGCTAGAACCTCCTGGTTCGTGCCCATGATGGCCATGCTCCCAGCAGGGGGCCTGTCCTTGCTCCTGGCACCCTCCAGGCCGGGCGGCGTCCTGACGTATTCGTCCAGCATAGGCTGCTTGCCCTTCAGTCTTGGAGGTTTGTTGGACATAGTGCTGCAGCTATAGGTCGTAGGTCAGCCTCACCACTTGTGGTCTGCAGTTCCAGCGGGGGCAACATGCTGTAGTCGCCCGTGCTCAAGGGGGCCGCCTTAGGAGTGACCCAAGCCCGGCTCTTGTTCGCAGCAATGGATTGTGCTCTCCCACATAACCGTATGGGTCCCCTCTTCAACTCCGCTGTGCATCCCAGTGGATGCCCTATAGTTCGTGTTCGGATCACCATCGGGTGACTGCTGCAATTAAAGGTACACGATTTCGGGTGTCAGGCCATACCCATGGTTCTTGCAGCTTCCATTTGCCTCGTAAGTCCACCATCCACTGGGCATGCAAGCCGGCCAGCGCGCTTCCGCTTCACCTCGAGGTTGGGGGGACACACATTTAGTCAGTGTTGCCAGCGCCACCCGGGCACGGGGGCCCCAGTACCACAAGGGTTCATCCAGCCTCCCCCTCGACTTGTTTTGGGTGGCCTGCAGTGTCCTGCCAGTCTGCTCCCTCCCTCCTTCTCTGCTGTTAGGGCACTGCCAGGATGCTAGTGATGGTCATGCATCTGGCCAAAGCATTTGCGCCATTGAATGTGCTGTGATTGTGCCAGGAGATATTATGCTGCGGTGCAGAATGCTGTTAAGTTCCACGCAAAGCATTCTATTCACAATGCCCCGTTGTTTTTTGTATTGTGGTGCAACCCGGGCGCTTCACTTCCCGCCTGGGGGCCGCAACCGAACATCCGCATCAGCTGACCGTGGAACTCTGCGGCCCTTCTTTCATATGGATGGCCCACATATCTTGTGCCTCTTGCACTTTCGAGCGACCGGTGCACCCTATTGTGCCTCTGCCTTTTGTTGCAGCATGCACTCCCTCGGGGCACGATTCCACTCACTGCGCTGCCGTTGCGTAACTGTCCGAATCGATCTGGTCACAGCTGGCAGTCATGCTTACTCTGCTGTCTTCCATCAATTACCGCGGTTCTCTTTTGTTTCCTCGGTTCGGTCTCAGCTTCCGTCCCGTGTCCTCACGATCGTGGACCCCGCTGCCTAGTTTCGTTTCCTTGGGCTACGCGCCCATTGGAGACAAAGTTATCCTCCCGGCTCTTCATACGTTCTGAAACTGTAGTCACGCTCTCAGGCAGCCCCCGCCACCATCTAGCTCGTGAGAGCGGGTGCTACCGCTGTGGTTTGCAGCTGTCCCTCTGCTGTGATATGCCGGGGAATCTCCTTCATATGTGCCGGGCTCCCCACACATCACCATCCACCGCACTTCGGGTATACAAGCTCGTCTAGGCTTGCATCTCCTCACGGGGAGCCCTGTTCGTTGCGCTACGTGATGTTGCTTCCAGTCTGCTACAGCTGCCTTGCCATCCCGCGGCCAGCTGATTCCTTTGTTCTGACCATCAGTCGGCCATTTTACCTCCCCCTTCTTCCCCGGCTCTCACAATCTCATGATATTAAGAACTCCGTCGCGGCTCACCTCATGCGCCCCAAAGGTTCAGCGGACACGTCCGCCCCGTTCATAGACCAGCACGTGGATTTTCAACGATCATAGGCATCTATTAATGCACTATTTGTCAGGATCGTTGCAGGATCACAGGAGCTTCTCCAGAACACATCCTCCTACATGGCCCTCGTAGCCACGCCCCAACCCTCGGTATATTTATTAAACGTTTTCCATTGGAAAAAACTCGACACTTCTGGGCCCTATCTACGTCCTTTTGGGCTGCTTACGGCTCCCTTCAGATTTCAACCGTCTCCAAAGTCGCGGGAGCACCTCGTGTTTCAACTCTTTACAAGGTTGAAATTTTTTCTTTCCCAATGTCTGGGAAGGTGTTCCGCTTGGGTGCCACGTGCGGACTGAAGAAAGTCTATGAAGGACTTGGGCACATGGATTGCCTTTATTGTCTTCACCCGTATCATTCTGTGGACAGTTGTGAGATTTGTAAGAGATTCTCACAGAAGACGATGAGAGACCGTAATAGGCGTCTTGTGACGTGGTTGAATGAAGGGGCCTACCCTTCATCGGAGGTATGGTCTGCACAGAGTCTGGCATCGAGACCTAAATCCCCGGTAGTTCATCAATGCTCTGTATCTGCAGAGCCTCTGGCGAAGAAGCCACGTTCTACAGACAAACATCCCTCGTTGGGAAAACATCCGGCGAAAGATTCCTCTTCATCATCAAAACATGGTTGTGTGGACCAGGACCGCCAACAAGGAAAATCTTCCTCTTTCTCTTTGTACCACCATCGTCAACTGGAGTCCCGTCGTCACCGGGATCACTACCACCTGCGCAGGCAATACCTGCAGTGGTCTCGTCGACCCCGGCAGCGACGATTGAAGGGGCTCCGTTGACATCGTCGACGGTGGATCCTCCAGAGGTTTGGCAACCGGCAGTGCACAATATAGTTTTGCCAGATACCCTATTGCAGCAGAAATCGGCTTTCTCAGTATCGTCGATGGAGGAAGACCGTGAACAGATTTGTCAAGCTGATCTTGGCTTGCAAGGTGTTGGCTCGTCGACGGACTCGGGAATGCAAACTGCCCCCGTTACATCGTCTTTGCTAAATCCTCAATCGGTGTTATCCATACAGGTGTTGTCCACGCTGCAGTCTCTATTGCGCAAATTGGACACCAGGTTACCCCCCATAGGTACACCTCCACGGATACCAGTGATACCTGCCAACGACGAGCCAGGTCCCGCTCCTCGGTCAATGTCAACGACCGGGTTGCCGGCCTCCCGTCCGGTTAGCAAGGAACCTCCCCGCTCACAACCGGAAGAAGGGGAATTGCAAGATTCGGAGTCGGTTCAAGGGCCTAGAGACTCTTTCTCAGACATTTCATCGTCCCCTTCGAGAGATCCTACATGGGAATCGGAGGCAGAAGTGGAAGCTCCTAGAAGTCCGGCTCAGCCGTCACCGCCAGATGACATCGGCTCCTTTCATGCGATGATGGGGAAAGCCTGTATCGAATTTGGTCTGACCCCAGAAGAAGAAAAGAAGGAATGCTGTTTATTTGACCATATGGGGAAGAGGAGGAAGTCAGTCTTCTCGGTTACCATTCTGGACCACGTCTGGCAGGAAGGCTTGCGAACCATGCGCCATCCATTTGCAGAATCTGCAATCAAGGGCAGGTTGGAAAAGAAATTCAAAGCCCCGGATTCTACTCCTAAAAACGATCGCAACACAAGTGTACAACACCTCCGGACAGTGAAGCTAGAAGGCAGGATGCCTTTGGTAAGAAGGTCTTCTCAGTGGGAGCGACGACGGTCAAGACGGCAAACTCGCTGGCTATCATGGCAAGCTACGACCGTGAAAGGTGGCATCGCTTGGCCCCCATCCTGGAACACCTGCCTGAGGAGCACAGGAAAACAGCCATGTTACTGGTCCGTGAGGGGGAAGAGGCATCAAACCACTCTATCAACATCGCAGTGGACTTGGCAGAGTTGGGATTCAAACAAATAAATAACGGAGTGGTGTTAAGAAGACAAGCCTGGCTGAAATGTACGAACTTTAGACTGGAGGTCCAATATAAGGTGCTCGATATGCCATGTGAAGGTGAGCAGATGTTCGGGGAGAAAGTGGAAGTAGCCCTTAAAGGCATGAAGGAAGATTCAGACACGGCAAGGTCGCTGGGAGCCTTACAAAGTGGTAGAGAATTTCGGTCTTTTCGCCCCTTCCGGGAATTCCCGGTTCGTGGCATCCAGGGATCGGAGTTTCAACAGGCCATCATACTCCTCCCAAGGTTACAGGCAAGCTGTCCAAGCGACACAAAGAAGACGAGATTTCCAGGTTTCTAGGAGAAGAGGAGGACAGTCTTCATCCACCAAAGGCAAGCAATCAAAGTCCCAACAATGACGATCTTCAGGACGTCCTGGGAGGCAGAGTGTCCCATCGCGTCGACGAGTGGGAAAGAATAACAGACCGTTGGGTGTTGGACACGGTAAAACTAGGCCACTCTTTGCAATTCAAGAACATACCATCTCACATTCCACATGTGTATTCGGCGCAACCCCATCTTCACATATTAGAACAGGAGGTTGTGCTTATGCTGCAAAAAGGGGCTATAGAATTTGTTCCAGTGGCCGAGAGAGGTGTAGGAGTTTACTCTTGTTACTTCGTGGTCAAAAAAACAAACGGAAAGTGGCGATCCATTCTGGACCTTTGAGCTCTCAAGAAGACTCTAATACGCCTGAAGTTCAAAATGCTTATGCTTCAGGAGGTCATCTTGTCTATACAGCCAGGGGGGTTGTTCTGGCGTCGTTAAACCTACAAGACGCATATTTCCACATACCCATGCGTCGACGACACAGAACATTCCTAAGGTTCGTGGTCGGTCAGAGTAATTACCAATTCAAAGTGCTTCCATTCGGCCTGAAATTGTCTCCCAGGACGTTCACGAAATGCTTGGCTCCGGTGGCAGCATGGTTGCGAAGAAAAGGTCATCATGTCTACTCTTACCTGGACGATTGGCTGGTAAGGGGCTCGTCGCTGGCAGTGGCGCAAGCAAGCCTAGAGGCCACCATGCAACTACTGCAGCGGTTAGGCTTTGCAATCAACTTCAAGAAATCCTTTTTAGCTCCCTCAATTAGCTTGGTATTTTTGGGCACGGAATTCCAAACTCATTCAGGACTAGTGAAGCCGTCCTTCGAGGAGAGTTCAAAAACTCAAACAAAAAGCGAAGGAGTGGAAAACTGGCACCAGGGTGTCAGTCAGAAAATACATGTCACTGCTAGGGGCCATGGCGTCATGTATTCCGTTAGTGAACAACTGTTGTCTCTTTGTGAGACCAATAGAGGAATTTCTGGCAGACCGATGGTCTGAAAGTCACAGATTGTGGTACGACAAGTTGAGCATCAGCAGCGAGCTTCTGCATGCGCTTCAGTGGTGGCAGCACTCAGACAATCTGACGAGAGGGATGCCCCTGCAGGAACCGGATTTTCAATTGACGGTGGTAACGGATGCTTCTCAGACAGGATGGGGGGCCCATCTGGGATCCCTACAGGTTCAAGGCCAATGGTCCCCAGGAGAGTCAACCCTTCACATCAATGTTCTAGAGTTAAGAGCAGTACATTGGGCTCTGAAATCATTTTTACCGTGTATATGGGTATCCGTGGTAAGAATATTAACGGACAATACAACAACAATGTTCTAGCTCAGGAAACAAGGAGGCACTCGTTCCAGAACTCTCTCGACCGAAGCTCAGGAAATATGGCATTGGGCCCTCAAACAGCAGATAAACATAGTGGCTTACCACCTGCCAGGGGTGAACAATGTGCAAGCACTCTCTCTCTCAGCAGAGAGATGAATCAACTACATGAGTAGGAATTGAACGATCAACCACTTTCGAGCATCTTCAAGAAATGGGGTCATCCTTCTCTGGATCTTTCGCAACCCGAGAGAACAAGAAGTGCAGACTTTTCGCAGCAGATGGCCACAGCCCGGCTCGCTGAGGGAGGCATTTTCCTTTCCGTGGACGGGCAGGTTCGCGTATGTGTTCCCTCCGTTTCCGCTCATTCGATGGACCCTCCAGTGCGTTCACAAATATCCATGTTGTGTAATTCTAATTGCTCCTCACTGGGAGAGACAGATGTGGTTTTCGGACCTTCTTCAGCTGTCGGTGACAGAGCCAGTGAGGTTCAAGAAGACTCCGGACCTTCTATCCCAAGACAAGGGAGCGATTTGGCATCATAACCCGGGCTTCCTCAGTCTCACAGCTTGGCTCCGGACTTCTCCGAGTTTGGGGCTCCGAACATTTCTTCAGATTGCCGGCAAATTTTAGAGACAGCGCGGGCTCCGTCCACAAATACTTCATATGGGTGTAAGTGGAAAAGATTCTGTGTGTGGTGTAGGGATCAACCGGGGGTGGACCCTCTAAACATCGCATCAGAACAAGTTCTGCCATATTTGCTATACTTAGCGAGAAAAGGGTTGTCTTTCTCCTCCATAAAGGTTCATTTGACAACCATTTCAAGATTTACTCGTAAAAGGCATTCAACTCTGTTGTTCAGCGATCGACTGGTCAAGCATTTCCTGAGAGGGTTATTTCGGACCTTCCCTCCAGCCAATAAGTTCCCTTAAAGAAGGCTCCTTTTGAACCTATGTTGTCGTCATCCCTGAAATTTTAGTCATGGAAAATTGTGTTTTTAGTGGCTATTACTTCAGCAAGAAGACTGTCGGAGCTGCAAGCACTGGTGATTGACACCCCATACTTGTGATTCTTTAAGGACAAGGTGGTATTGGCAACCAACCCTCATTTTATACCAAAGGTTCCAACTACATTCTACAAACATTCTTCAATCGGGCTGCCAACATTCTTCGCGGCGGCCTCTTCTTTTGCAGGAAAAACTCTCCATACGTTGAACATCAAAAGAGCATTGAAGTTTTATCTGAGTCGTACTCAAGATTTTAGGCGTATGAGACAACTGTTTGTGGCTTATGGGCCTTTAGTAAAAGGACAACCAATCTCCAAACAAGGACTAGCCCGCTGGGTGTCGTCAACTATTGCCTTCTGCCACTCTAAAGCAGGGAAGCCTCTGGAAAGACATCCAAAGGCTCACTCGACAAGATCCACCTTGTCATCGCTGCATTGTGGTCCGGGATCCCGTTGGTGGACATCTGTCAGGCGGCATCCTGGTCGATGCTGCATACCTTTGCTCGGCATTACTGCCTAGAGCAGCAGCATGCAGCAGATGTGCAGATGGGACGGGGAGTCCTGCGACATCTGTTTCAGTAAGGTAAGCCCCAACTAAGGGGAATGACCTCCTGTCAATGTACTATGGTTGGGGGTTTTTGTCTTGCTATCTACATGTGCTGTTCTTGTAGTACTGGTTTGCATTGCACACCTCCAGATTAGGAGTACTGCTATATACTTTATTCTAAGCATGTGAATCCATGAAAGATCCAATGCTGGAGAAGGGAGTAGTTTCTTACCTGTAACTCCATTTCTCCTGCGTTGGTATCTTTCATGGATTCCCATGCGCCCGCCGGCCTCCTCTGAATGCAAACTTGATAGGCCCCTACTACTTTGGGGGTTAAAATCTGAAGGGAGCCGTGGGGGCGGGGCTATTTATACCGTATGTCCTATTAGGTCATGCATAAGCAGCCCAAAAGGACGTAGATAGGACACAGAAGTGTTGAGTTTTTTCCAATGGAAAACGTTTAATAAATATACCGAGGGTTCCCAGACTGACGGGGAATATTCTAAGCATGTGAATCCATGAAAGATACCGACGCTGGAGAAATGGAATTAAAGGTAAGAAACTACTCCCGTCCGAAAGAAGACCGGCAGTTGGCGGCCCATTCTAGATCTTCGCCGCCTCAACAAATACATAACATCCCAGAAGTTCTGGTTGGTCACCCTCCAGCACGTGCTGGGAGGATGCCTATTTCCACATCCCCATTCACAAAGGACATCGAATGTTTCTGCGCTTTGTGGTCCCAGGGCGGCACTACCAATTCAAGGCCCTCCTCTTTGGTTTGAAGTCGGCCCCAAGGGTCTTCACCAAGTTCCTGGCACCGAAGGCAGCGCAGCTGCGCCTGCAGGGGATCCACGTCTACCCCTATCTGGACGATTGGCTCATCCGAACAAAGTGAAAGGAACTCGCCGTCGGACACACAGCTAAGACTGTCCGCCTGCTCACGGACCTGGGGTTCTCGATAAACTATGCAAAGTCCTGCTTAGGGTCATCTCAGGACGCTCAGTTCCTGGGAGCCAGACTCAACACGGTGGCACGCCTAGTTGCACCGTCGGAGGACAGGATAATGGCCATCCTGGGCAAGGTACAATGTCTGTTGACCATGAAGGTTGCCAGGGTGAGGTCCATCAAGTCCCTACTCGTCATGCATCTACCTTGTTTGGCTGTGCAGACTGCGAATGCGGCCGTTGTAGGAGTTCCTCGACGCTCGTTAGATGTAAGCGACAGGAAGCTTTGAGGACAAGATTGCCTTCAACAAGACATTCTGTCGAACAATTTGATGGTGGGGGGGTTTGCACGCATCTAGCGGCGGGCACAGACTTCCAGACCCTGGCGCATCAGGATACTCTGATAACAGACGCCTCCCTGGAGGGATGGGGCTCACACACCGGAAATCTCCACGCAAGAGGCCTTTGGCTCCCGGAGGAGAAGTCGTTGCACATCAATTTCCTGGAGCTCCGGGTCGTGTGTTGGGCTCTCAAGTCATTCCTTCCGTCCCTCAAGGGCAAGGTGGTGCGGGTCTTCACCGACAACACCACGACGATGTTCTACATTCGGAAGCAGGGGGGCACCAGATCCCCCGCTCTCTCCAAGGAAGCACAGGATGTATGGCACTGGGACGTCGGCCAAACGATGTTCCTGGTACCCATTCACCTGGCAGGAGTGAAGAACTCTGTCACCGACTCACTCAGCAGGGAGCTGCGCTCTTGCCATGAGTTGGAGCTTCGGCAGGATCAGGTGGACCAGATCGATCTGTTTGCGACAGCGACGAACACCAAGTGCCAGAGGTTCGCCAGCAGGTTTCCCCAGCCGCGGAGCATGGGGGATGCGTTCTCATTCTCCTGGGACGGCCTATTTCTCTATGCATTCTCACCCTTGCCGTTGCTTCTGCGACTCATCAGTCAACTCAGACGGTCCCGGTGCAGGATGATCCTCGTCGCACCGGTGTGGCAGAGGCGGTTTTGGTACCCAGACCTTCTGGACATGTAAGCGTCCCTTCCAGTCAAGCTCCGATGGACGCAGATCTTCTCCCCAGGGAAGGAGGCGAGATTCTGCACCACGACCTGGGGTCGCTGAACTGCAGGCCTGGCTCCTGCAGCGCTAGAGTTCAGAGGATACGAGATCCCGGCGGACTGCATGGAGGTACTTGCCAAGGCCAGGGCTTCTTCGACTCTTAAGTGCTATGGACATAAATGGGAGAGGTTCACCATCTGGTGCCGTGCACAGAAGATAAACCTTCTATGGATTACGGCCCCGCAAGTGCTGCTGTACTTGCTGTCGCTGGCCAAGGCGGGGCTGGCATACGCTTCTATCAAGATCCATCTGGCGGCTATCTCCTGCTACACCAGAACTCCAGGGCGATCGTCGCTGTGGTCACATCGCCTGGTTAAGGAGTTCATGAAACGACTTTTCCTCTAGTTCCTGCCGGTGAAGGCTACGGCCCCAGCGTGGGAGCTCAATGTGGTGCTGACTAGGCTCATGGGTCCTCCGTTCAAGTCTCTGCATTCGGCACCTCTGAAATTTCTAACGTGGAAGACAGCGCTCCTGGTGGCCATTACCTACACACGACGAGTGGGAGAGATCCAGGCCCTCTCCTGTAAGCTTCCGTACTTGATTTTCCACGCAGCGAGGGTCGTGCTGAGGACGCACCCCTCCTTCATGCCCAAGGTGCTGTCGGACTTCCAGCTCAACGAGCCCTTGATGTTACCTGTTTTCTTCCCGTTGCCTTTGTCGCCGGCTGAGAGGACTTTGCACTCACTGGATGTGGCTAGATCGCTGAAGCTCTATGTGGACCGCACTAGAGTTTTCGGAAGACATCACAGCTGTTGGTGAACTTTGGCCCGGTGAACCAAGGGAAGGCCCTCTCCAAGGCTTCCATATCCAGGTGGCTCTCCGGCTGCATCACGCACTCTCACCGGTTGGCAAACTGACCGTTGCAGGGCCGTCTGATGGGCCCATTCGACCAGAGCGATTGCTGCAACTGCAGCGTTCCTGTCTGGTGTGCCCCTGCTGGACCTTGGCAGGGCTGCTACGTGGAGGTCGATGCACACCTTCACGAAATTCTACTGCGTCAACCGGGATTCCAGGGAGGAGTCTAGAGTTGGCCAAGCAGTGCTGCGCGACCTGTTCGCTTGAAGGTGAGCCTGGTGAGGAGGTAAGAGATGCTTAATGTTGAGTTGTTGAAATGCTTAATGTTGAGCCTTGCCACCTTCCGTGGCTGTGCATGTGTATACTGCTATGTATTATTTTATTCATGAGCATTGAATCCATGCCAGACCCCATGCTGGAGAAGGAACAAGTTACTTACCTTTAACTATTGTTCTCCACCATGGTTCTGGCATGGATTAACATGCAAACCCTCCGGCCTACCCCTCTGCTGCTATTCTCTTGGTCCTACTGCCACTTTACGTGCTACCAAATCTGAAGATGGCTGCCAGAGGAGGGGTTTAGGTAGAGGGCAGTCATTGGCTGGTGCCAGTATGACCCTGAGACCAGTGATTTGTCATTAGGAGAAAGACAGTTCAGAAACAAAACTGAAACTGATGTTTTCTTTACCAAGGATTCCCAGCCTGATGACGGGGAATATTCATGAGCGTGTGAATCCATGCCAGACCCAAGCTGGAGAACAACAGTTACAAGTAAGTAACTTGTTCCTTTCCATAGGTGTAGTCTAACATTGGATTTTTGAAACAGTGTACAAACTCCACATTTCCATGATTAGTTGGTCAATTGTGACCTGTGAAAAGCTAGTAATTTAAAAAGAAAATGGGGATGAAAGGGAGTGTAGCTGAACCATGTCCATCTCCATAGAGACAGATCCAATTTAAAATGGATAGTAACATATCACTAATAACATTGTGTTGAGGTCAGAGGAACCATATTAGATACACCCAAATCATCCAAGAGAATTGGGCAGATAGTTATTCCTTTTATTTAAATACAATGTAATTATAGCCCCAAAAACAGCATTTATCTTGACCCTGAATTGCAGGGTGGGATTGTATACAGGGAGTTTTAAATTTGTGAATGCACTTTAGCAATATCTGTAACTGAATCCACAAAACGTGTGACAGTTTGAACTCAGCCATTAAACCTATTGGACATCTGTTGCTTACAAAAATGAAATGGGCACATACAAAAAAGGGGAAATGGGGCGATAAAGGGTATTTTCTTTGTAACTTATTTTTATTGATTTTCCAAACACATAAACAAATGAGGCCCTCGTATACCCAACCCCCACCCACAGACACGCCAGGTGTATTAATGGTAGCATGTACACCTTTTTTTTTTTCTTTCATAAATGTCCTCTTTCCTACATTATGTCCAATGTTTATCAAGTTCTGGGGGCACCACTGTTGCATATAGTCCCCTCTTAGGAAGTCCAGTATCACACCCCAATGATTCTGGAATTTGTCCCTTTCCCCTTGATTTCCATAGGTTACCCATTCTATGGCAAGTATGTACCTTACCTTGTGGAGCCATTCAGTGTTCCTTGGGAGAGTCTTCTGCTTCCATTTCCTGGCAATTACAAGACAGGTCGCTATCACCAGTATCATGAACGCTTTGTGTTGTGGTTTCATGGGGATTTGAAGATCGGGGTCCAATATTCCACATAACCATTCTTTGGGGGTGAATTGCTGAGAACTCACCACTCCCCAAAAAAGGCCCAGTGTACTGCACACTTCCAACAAACATGTCTCCAAACCCCTTCCCCGAAACCCCTCTCCAGCACTCTTTGGTTGTGCCCGATATACACAGTGTAACCTTTCTGATGTGTAATGCCATTGATACCTGCCCCTATACCAGGCCTCTCTGGTCTGAATAGATCTTGTGAGCTTGGTGATATTGCCCCAGAGGTGCTCCCAGTGTGTCCCCGGTATTTCCTCTCCCAGTGTCTGCATGTATGGCCATGTACGATCCTGCCTTTCCCCTATCGGGATCGAATATAGATGTGAGACTAGGTGTTTGTCCCCCCAGTGCGTCGTTATGAATTTCTGAAATGGTGTGAGAATTCTAGATGCTGCTTCTTTGCATTCGGGCTGTTTTAACCAGCGTGTCAGTTGATAATATTCCAGCCGGTCCTTTTCTGCCAAGGCCAGGTAAGTCTTACTTTCCTCAAAAGACATGACTTCCCCCAGCGGCCCCACCATGTCCCCACTACAGCCTTTTGCCCTCCAATCTAGGAAAGTTCCCTGCTTCGTCCCGGGGGAAAATTGTGGCTTCTCAAAGAGTGGGGTGAATGGGGATGGGCACAACAATAAATACCCTTTTCTTAGTAGTCAGTCCCATATATATTACAAAGTTACCAAGAGTAGCTGGCTTTGCCCAACGCTGCAGGGTCAGTCCTGCTTTTCTAGCCATAGGATTCCCGCGAGCGGCGTGGTTGCCACTGTGCGATCCATCCTTGCCCACTGCTTTGTCCTGTCTTCCGAGAACCATTCCCTCATTATCCAAAGTTGAGCTGCCTCATAATAGTTTATGAAACATTCAAGTTTGAGACCTCCTCCCTGTTTGGGAGCCATACTGGTATCAAAAGTCCGTCTTGGTCTCTTGTTTTGCCATATAAATTGCGATATGATTCTATTGAGTGACATAAATAACGTCTTTGGCACCGCAATGGGAAGCGCATGAAAGGGGTACAGCAAATCTTGGTAGTACGATCATTTTAATAGTAGCTATCCTACCCAGCTAAAAGATTCACAGGGGAGTCCAGATGTTAAGATCCACCTTGATTTTGGCTAGCAGTGCCAGATAATTAACACCATCTAGGCTGAAAAGCGACAGCGTCAAATGTATACCCAAGTAGGTGATGAAGCCCTTTGCCAAGTTAAATGGCACTGATGGTAATTGAGCCTATACTAAGGCATTTGCGGGCCCCAGCCTCAGGAGCTCCGACTTGGTCTGGTTGGTCTTTAGCCCAGAGACCTTCCCCACAGACTCCAGCTCCTCTACCAGGTTGGAATTGAAATGTCTTGGTCAGAGTGATCAACATATCCTCAGCGAAGGCCGCTACTTTATATTCCTTCCCCCAAACTGTATACTGTGTATCGATTGGTTGCTTCTGTTTGATGCAGAAGTGATTCCAAATACATTGCGTACAATAGAGGTGACAAAGGGCAGCCCTGTCTCTTGCTCCATGTGAAGGGGACCTTGTCGATAGATGGGAGTTGATTGAGAGCCTCATCGAAGGGTCTGAATAGTTAGCCCTTACCTTCCGTATAAAGTTTGGGCCCATTTCCATTTGCTCCATTTACTCGAACAAAAATGGCCACTCCACCCGGTCAAAGGCCTTTTCATCGTCTAGGGATATTAGGATTGCTTGCTCCCGCCTCAACCCCACCTTCTCCATCAGGTGTGTCAACTGTCTGATGTTGACCCAGGTATGTCAGCCGGGGACCCATCTCGTCCTGGGGCTTTGTTCCAAGGAAAGCCTTTCATAACTGCCTCCACTTCCTCTTTAGTCATGTCCTCTTCTAGGGGAGTCCTATCTATGGATGTGAGTTTGCATAGATGGAGGTTACTGAAGTAGTCTGTCACGGCGGAGTGGTCTGGGTAGTCGGACGAATATAGCTTCCCGTAAGATTTTTCAAAGGAGCCCACTATTGTCTCTGTCCATTGCTGTCGTCCCGTCATGCTGCTTAATGACTTATGTAATTTGCATCCGCCTTACGCACTTGTCTCGCTAAAAGCTTACCTGATTTATTTGCACTTAAATAGCATCGTTGGCGTGTGTGTAAGAGGGCCTTTTCTGCGTTGCATGTCCTTAGCATCTCTACCTGGCTTCTAATCGCTTTCAGTTTCTTCATGGTAGCTTTATTCTTATTCTTAGTCACTTCTAGCATTGCCTCCTTTAGTTGGGCCTCTAACTCCTCTTACTTTACATTTGTCAACTTGCGTTTCTGGGCCTGAAGCGCAATGGCTTCCCCTCTTGTCACTGCCCTAAAGGCTCCCCAAATCCCTTCTTGTGACGCCTCCTGGTTATTGTTGTTCATGAAGTATTCCTATATTTTGTCCCCCAGAGTATCTGCCGTTGCTCTATCCTCTAATATTTCCCAGGGGAATGTCCTTGACCACAAGACCCTGTGCGGTTCCTATCTTTTCACTTTCATCGGGGCATGATTGGATAACGCTATCACCCCCCCCCCCCCCCCCCATGTCTTCTACCTCCCCCAGGATGATTGGTGTCATCCACGGTTGTATACGAATTGTTCGTATTACAACTGTTCGAATGACAATTGACCTTTTCACAATTGACTGAATTGTGAAGGTCAATTGTAACATATATGCGGTGGGAAACCCCCCGCAAACCCCCACCCAACCCAAACCCGCCCAAAACCCCTATATATATATATATATATATATATATATATGTTACGGTCAATTGTGAAAAGGTTAATTGTGACCCTTTAAATTCGGTCAATTGTTCATTCGAACAATTGTAAACTAACAATTTGGGTAATACTGTCATCCACACATAGGGGGTCATTCCGAGTATGGCGGTAGGGGGTTAACGGCACCGGTAAAGATGCCAGTGCCGTTAACCCCCTACCGCCGCATTCCGAGGTCCCTTAGCTGGTCCCACTAGGGTCGGCTGGTTTTACCAGCCGCCCTTAGCGGGACCCGTTAAGGGACCATGGAGCTAATAACGGGCCCGCAATTTGCCATTGAGCCCTATGGGGAATGGGGAATGGTTTTCGAAATGGAGACTTACCGGGTCCGCATAAGTCGGAATGTCCTGGTAAGTCCCCATTCAGACCACCCGGACCATGGCTGCCTCCAAACTCAGAATGACCCCCATAGTCTATTTTGGATATAGTTGGTGTACATGGGAGAGAAGCAAGTGTGCCTGTTTTCCTTGCCCTTCTTATGTCACCATGTGTCCTTTAGTGTGAGAATGTTGAAGGCTTCTCTCAGGGTCTTGGATGCTGAACGGTCACCCTGGTTTCTACCCACACTTCTATCTATATCGGGATCCCATACTATGTTTAAGTCACCTGTTAGAATAATCTCCCCTGTTGCACATTTTTCAAGTTTCTGTATGGTGTCATAGAGGAATCTTTCTTGGCCTACATTGGGGGAGTATATTGTGGACAGGGTCATTATCCTGCGATATATTTTTATTTTTATGAAAACAGACTGCCCCTAGGGGTCTTTCATGAAGATCTGCTGTACCTTAGCTTGCACTGAGTCTTCAAGACCAATCAATATCCCTGCCGTTTTCCCTTGTGCATTCGCCTGGTACAGTTGAGTGAAATGGTCAAAATGAGGGATCTTTTTTATGAGTTTCTTGTAGCATTATGATATCGGCTGCACTGCTTTTCATCTTCCCTTCCACCTTCTGGAGTTTGACCGGGGAGTTTAAGCCCCTAACATTGTAGGATAGTATTGTGATAGCCATCTTTCCCTCTGTGTGTATGCCCCGTGGGCATTCTCTGTAACTTTTCTGGTGTACTATATTCTTGAGTCCCTCCGATGTGTGGATACTCCCACCCCCCTCATTGGCCCTCCTACCCCGGTGAGGGTCTGTGGCCCAAAGAACCTCCCTGGTTACTAACCTGAGGAATCTGACCTGGTTTAACCCCGAGGTTATCCCTTCAAAAGGTGAACTGCACCCTTTCTAGTGATTCTATGACAGTTTAACCACTCTCCTCCGGGTTGGCCCGGAGACCGCCTACCACCCACTCCAGTGTCCACTTTCGGTGTGTTGTTGCTCGCCCGTGAATGCCCCTCGTTAGTTGTAACTGTGCATAGTGTAAGGAAGGCATGGTATCAAAGTGAGACCAACACAAGTGATCACAGTTGAAGGGTGTTAAACTTTATCAGGAGTGTGTAAAACTCATATCTAGACCTAAATATAAGATGGGAGCAAGCTACGACCATCAAATAATGATAATACAGTCCTTTTGGAGTCTAGTCAAATAAAAAGGGCCTATACTAAAAAAAATAACGATTGCCAATCCTTACCGCTATGCTACAAAACAATGTGGGGTAATGTTCACAAAAAGAAATAAGTGTTCACAAAGTCAGGATGTTAGGCCGTTGGCCTCCCTTCCCCCCGTTTTTAGCACAGGACAAGACGGGCACTCCAGCATAGCACACGCCTGGGCTTCTCTGGCACGAGGTCATAGTTGTTGCGACATGACCGGTATACGACTCTGGTGTTAGTCCATGGCTCCTCACGATGAACTGTCAATGAGAAAGTGTTTGTGTTGGAAAAGGGAGGGGGGGGGTTGAGTTCCCAGGTATCCTACCTGGTAGGATGGGGAAAAGATGATAAGGAAGGGGATACTGCGTCTCCCCTTTCTGTGTCTCACTTCCACTCCCCAAAGACCCCTCATCCAAGGGATCCTCCCGCACAGGTCCGCCCCCAGGAACTGATAGTGATGGCCGTGTCCTGGCCACCTGGATGACAGATCCTCTGGGACTAGCAGGTGACATACCTTCAGGTTTCTCACAATAGGGACCTGGGAGCGTGGTCTTGTAGTCCTGATGCACCTTTTCTTGCCCTGGAGCCCCGTGGTTTTTTTTCTCTGCTGATTCTCTGGCCTTGAATTGATATGAAATGAAATGATATTTTATTTGTATCACGCTCGTACACAAGTGGTTCTAGACCATTCCCAGGTGTTAGCATTTTATTTTGGGGCGGGGGGAGGGGCAGCTGTATGGCTATGTGTTGGATGGTCTTCCCCCTCTTCCATATTCATGACCGTCGGGCTCCCTTCGCACGTTCCCACCCTTTGTTGTCTGCCCTCCCACGAGAAGAGGAGCCAGAATGGAAAGGTCAGTTTGTAGGACATTTGTTTGGCTTTGAGCACATTCGTAACTGGCTGCATCGCTCTGCGTTTCTGTAAGGTGGTTAATGCCAGGTCTTGGAAGAGCTGAATTGAGGACCCGTTTACCGTGATATCTGTGTGAGAGTACTTGCTGCCCGCAATATGTTTCCTTCTCAGCATAAAATGCCAGTGCAACCAGCACATCCCATGGTCTCAGACCTGGGCCCAATCTTTTTGGACCCACTCTGTGTATGCGATCATTTAGGATATCTTCAGGGCTTGTGTCCGTCAGTAAGCTGCCAAAGCAGTGCTGCCTCCTGCTCTTCAAATCGCCATCCAAGGTGGATTCACCAGGCCCTTCACTCGGATATTTGACCTTCGAGAACAGTACTCATACGTCCCTCCCCCTTTCCTCCATACTGTATGGGTGTCCCTTGCTACGGACGGGAAACTAAACCTTTTTCACCAGAAAAATCAACTTCCCCTTTAAATTTAGATGTGTGCAGGGTGGGGCCCTAGAAGCATGTGCTCCCCTGACTGCACCCACCAGCGCCACTCCCCAGTCCTCTTTTCCACATCGACAGGAACGGACCGCTTTCACCAGCGCTCCTGGTTTAGGCCTCTGGCCTAGTAATTCCACGCGCTCTTCCCCAGAGAAGTATTCTTGTCTTTTATTTTTTATTTTTTTTTCAATTACTAGGTACTGCTTTGTCCTCTGACGCCAAGCTCCTCCTCTGCGCATGTCGAAGACGGCGTGCTTCAGCAGGTGGCCAGCCTGCAATGGTCCCTTCCTAACGTCCAACCCTCACACCCTCTGCCTCCGGCGCCTTGGCCCAGACCATGACTGGGATGGCAGTACCGCGTGCAACGCCGACACTGCGTGCTCAAGACAAACTAGCCAGGTGGGTGGCGGGTGCTCTTCGGAGGATCGCCTCCAGTGGACCTCAAAGCGTTTGTGAAACAGAAGACCAGGCCCAAGGTAGGTGCCCTGTTCTCTGCCGCACCCTGCAAAGGTTACTCCTTCCCAAGGAAGTGCCCAAGCGGGAGGGACCTATCAGGTCATAAGACCAGCAACCTCACTGAGGCTGCTCCAGCTACCATGTCAAAGGGTCACAAAATCCTACCGGTGCTGCTGCTGAGTGGCCGCAAGGCTCTATTACCAGGTCACGACCTGAGGGGCTACGTCCTAACACCAGACCCATGTCTCGGGGGGGCACCTGCATGCAGCACCACTGACACCACAGCCGAGGGCACTCTGCCCATCAGGCCCCGACCTGAGGTGCAGGGTAGGCCTCAACCACCACGCTTAGCGCACTGCGGGAAGCCTGTCCCAACTCAGCAAGTTCCACGATGCAGGCACGTGGCGCGAAGCTAAACAAAATGGCGGCTCACCGGACACATTTTCCCTTCGGAGGCCAGGAAGGGGACAGAGCTTCCATGTGGGATTGTTCAACCCCTGTAACTTGGTCCACATCCTATCCATCCACTTCGCAGGGCAGGTATACTTTGTCCTATGCAGTGAGACTGGGCACCAGAACACAGCAACCTCAGGGTCAGACCCCTATGCCTATACCATCATGCATTCCTCTGGCCTGTGAAGACATGTTCTTCGAGAAGTTCCTCACTTTCATGCGATCACCACTGATGGGTACCATCCTCAGGGATGTGATCAGGGACATGCTCCCACCTGCTCAGCCGCAAGTACCCACTGCCACACCGCCACTGGGTCCAGCAAGTGAAAACTTTCCATCAATCGCTCAGATTGTTAAAATAATGATTTTGCATGGGTCCCCATGAGTTTGGGATCCAAGTGTGTAATTTAGCCACTGTGTTCAATACGGGTTGCTATGGCAACCGACACCGGGCAAAAAGTATACATAAACACACATAAACACTTTCGGTGTACAATTCGAGCGATTGGTACAACATTTAACGCCCCTTTTTGCCCGG
Organism: Ambystoma mexicanum; assembly: GCF_040938575.1. Taxonomy (NCBI): domain Eukaryota; kingdom Metazoa; phylum Chordata; class Amphibia; order Caudata; family Ambystomatidae; genus Ambystoma; species Ambystoma mexicanum. The sequence continues at coordinate 748,146,914 of NC_090928.1, forward strand.
TGTCGGTTGCCATAGCAACCCATATTAAACACAGTGGCTAAATTACACACTTGGATCCCAAAATCATTCTTTTAACAATCTGAGCGATTGATGGAAAGTTTTCACTCGCTTTTTCAATTAGTGGCAACCCATCCCCACCTAAGATGGCTGCCGTATAAATGATCATGGAGTCCTAGCAACAGCGTTACGAACGCCTCAGCCAGGGCTCCGTGAATCGTAGAATGACTCAGCGGTTCGTACGCTAGAGTGGCAGACTGCGAGCAGGTCCTGCACCCTGACAGGTAAGGCCTTTTTGCCCGCACTCGACAGACATTCAGAACCATTGAGGTGCCCTTAGTGCCATAAAATACTAATTGGATATTCCCCTTCGATTTAGGTTTTTGTCCGCGGGACCATTTTAAAGAAAAGAGAAACTAGGCTCGTTTAAAAGTGAAACTTCACCTCCAGCTGAGAGGTAAGAGTCTGTTATGAAAAGAGTGTCCGCCATAACCGAGTTGTTTCCGATCTCCTCTTAGGTGATCTTCATACCAATAAGAAACTCCTTTCTTTCTGTTTTTTCACACTAGGATCAGACAGGGATTAGCCCTTGTGGCTTATACAACTTCCAATAACAGAACCTTTGGAATTAATACACCCATAGGTAAGCTGTGTGTGTTTTCAATACTGCACAGCACATGATTTATTCTTCTTTAAATAATCGGTGCATGAATACTCCCCTGACAACTGTCTCCATTCCCCCTGCAGCACAGACATCATACAGTACAGACCCCCGTCCTGATGAAGGCCGTATACCAGATGTGGCATATTAAGCCCACCTAGAAACGGCTGAAACACCATGGTGTAGACGCACTATCCCCAACTGCAGTATATCCATGCTGCTTTACACAATGAAAATGACTTGTTTTTGTTGAAATGTTCAAGTGATGTTGTAAATGTCCAATGGTTTGTTTGCCATTTTCATGCGAACTCCATGACAAATGAAATTTGAATTTGACTTTGTCTTGCACACACAAAATGATTGTTTTACCGAAAAACTTTTGGCTCTGTGTGATGTAAATATTTTCTGTACTTTAGGTCAATGACCTCCCCCTTTTTTTGATGTTAACTCTGGAGCGTCCATTTTATGTTGAACTGTACAACTTTAGATAAAGAATAAGATTGATTTTACAACAGAGTTTGAAAATATTTATTCTTTCTTGATACAGACGGTGACAAAAAACAGGAGTATTCTGATAGCACCTATTTTTCTTGAACCTATTCAATTGTAATCATTTTTCCTCTCGGAAGTATCCATGGGCTTCCAGCTCTCCATTTCTCCCTCTCCTCTGCTCCCGCAGATTGGTACAGCCACTCTGTTGGCGGAAATACGCTTGCTAGTAGCGAGCCAGGCAGTGGAGGAAATCCCAGCCTCACAGCGGGGCATGGGCTTCTATTCACAAATTTTCACCATACACAAAAAGAACCAGGCCGGCCTGAGAGTTGTTAGACCCTTCCACCTTGAGCCTTTCCCTCCCCCTCCAAAAGTTCAAGATGGTTACCCCAGCCTTCATAGCGGAGACACCCCGGGATCTGAAGCATGCCTTCCTACACGTCCCTATCTGGGAACCCCATTGATCCTTCCTGATGTTCAGGATCATGGGTTTTCACTTTCAATACAGGGTTCTACCCTCTGGACTCAATTCAGCCCTCCGGCTCTTTACAAGGCTAATGAACGCAGTGGCAGCCCTAATCTGGGCGCAAGGCCATCATATCTACCCGTACCTGGATGACTGGCTAGTCCGGGAGAGATCTCTGGAGGCGGTCCAACATACGGCATCCTCTCTCATGGATACACTGTATGACCTGGGATTTTCTATCCATCTCAGAAAGTCACAATTGGTGCCCACTCAGAGCCTGACCTTCCTTGGCCTTATCTGGGACACAAGCTCTGAGAGGATCTTTCCATCGGAGGACAAGATCACAGCCATCAAGAGGGCCACTGGGCATTTTCTCAGCAGAGCAGTGACCTTGGCGTGGTGGTACCAACACCTGTTGGGAGGTATGGCCGCATTTCTTCTTGCAGTACCACATAAGCGGCTCAAAATGAGGCAGCTGCATTTCTCAGCCTCTTGGAACCAGGAGAAGGATTTGCAGGTGGAGCAGGTCAGCATACTGCAACATCTCCACCAGGATATGATCTGGTGGGGTACAGACAACAACCTGTGGATAGGCAGGCCCGTCTGGAAACCAACACCTCAGGTCACATTACCACAGACTCATCCCTACAGGGATGGGGAGCTACCCTGGACAGCCACAGCATCCATGGAATATGGTACCGGCAGGAGCAGCTAGTGCAAATCCACTGGCTCGAGATAATGGCTATCTGGCTTGCTCTCAAAGCCTTACTACCTATTATCACCGGCAGGGTGATTCTCATTCAAAAAGACAGCTCCACCTGCATGTATTACATTAACAAGCAGGGTGGGACCCGGTCTCCTCTGCAGACTGGCGGGCGACATTTGGGAGTGGACTCTGGTGGAAAAACATGCACCTGTCAGCACTCCATCTCCCGGGGGAGTCCAACTTGAAGCAGGTCCTTCAGGGGATCTTTAACAGGTCGGGTCATCCCCAGATGGATCTCTTCGCCAGCAGTACCAACAGGAGGTGCCCCCAGTTTGCCTCCAGCCAGGGACAAGGCAGGGGTTTGCTGGGCGACGCAATGCAGATACCGTGGACAACATGACCGCTTATGCTTTTTCCCCCCACTCCCTTAGTGCACAGGGTCATTGCAGGATCAGGGAGTCGAGGGACCTCTGGATCATCCTGATAGCCCCATGGTGGCCAGAAAGACCCTGGGTCTCGGAACTGCTCAATCTGTCGGACCAGGCCCCTGTACACCTCCCTCTAGGCCCAGCACACTACTCTCTCAGTGGGGTGGGGGGGCACGTCAGACGAGCACTAAGATTCTACCTGGACAGAACAAAGAGCTTCCGTAAAGCACATGCCCTATTCATCACCTTTCAGGGATCAAAACCAGGCTGTCAGGCCTCCAAGGCTTCCATAGCAAGGTGGATGGTCATGGGCGTCAAGGAGGCGTATGAGGGGCAGTACAGGCCATTGCCAGCAAACATGCATGCCCACGCCATCAGAGCTAAAGCCACAGCGGTAGCTTTCCAAAGGAACGTTCCGTGGCAGGTTATTAGCAAAGCGGCTACGTGGGCTACTCCCTCTGCCTTAAGCACTACTGTTTGGATGCCAGCGCAAAGTCGGACGCAGCATTTGGTCAGGCAGTGTTAAGAGGGGCAACTCTCCACCCTGGGCTACATTCAGTTGTAATCGCCTGTACAGTATGGAGGAAAGGGGACGGGACCTAGGAGTAATTATGTTACTCATTGTAGTGACTAACGTACTCCTAGTCCATGGTCCCCTTTCCTCCATACAGCCTACCATCCTCCCCCTAATAAAACGGGTGTCATTAGACAATGTTAATATTGTCGATGCATCAAGGGGGACTGAGGAGTGGCGCCGGTGGGTGGAGTCAGGGGATCAGGGGAGCAAATGCTTGCAGGGCTACGCCCCTGCGCACATCTAATTTTAAAGGGCAAGATGATTTTTCTGGTGAAAAAGTTTCTGTCTCCCGTCCCTAGCGAGGGACGCCCATACCGTATAGAGGAAAGGGGACTATGGACTAGGAGTACATTAGTCACTACGGTGAGTAACTTATAATTTCTCCAGGTCACGCCTGTATTTCCAAGTTGTGTGTCGCCTTGGCCACCTGTTCCAGAAGTTCACTATTCTGCCTGACCTCTTCCGAGAGATTTGAGAGGCCTTGTTCTGTTACATCCACTCTGGTGCCCAGGTTGTTGATCTCGTGTCTCACTTTTTGCAGGGTACTTCGCAGGTCCTCTTTCATCTTCGTGAGCTGGTCCTGAAAGGAGTTTACCTTTCTTTCTTCTAGGCCCTTCAGGCACTCCATTATGTCTTCTTTATTCAGGGCCATAGTGTGGGTATCTTCTCCATTATTTTTCTCCTTTGGAGGTGCATATGTGTCTTTGGGGAGCCCTTCCTCTTGGTGCTTGTCCCAGCAGCATTCTAGTTGTCCCCCTTGTGCGCCTATAATTCATTTATTTTTGACTGGCGGATTCTTGCCTCTCGCCCCTGGCATTTGGAGGTATTTCGCCCCCTTCACTCTCCTTTCTGCTTTGTTGTCACTCTGCCCGGAACTTAGTTGTAATTTTCTAGGAGTGGGATCTTCCCCACTGACACTTGGCCTGCTTCACCTCACTCAGGCTGGGGGGGTGGGGAGTGCACTGCTGTTCTTCCTAAGTGCAATCGGGTTGGTGATCTCGAGCCCCTCTGATGCTGCCTACTCCTCACTCCTTCGCCGTCACTCGCATGATGGTGGATTGAGTGTTTCAGGCCTATCAGTCCTTGGTTATGAGCTTTTGCTTCCAGGGTGTTCAGCAGAATTATATGCAGTACCCTTTGGGAACACCACACACAATTAAGACTACAAATGACAGTACAAATTCACCTTTGGTACAAGCCTGTACTACACTGTTAAAGTGGTAGCAGTAGCGGAGCAGTCAGACTTATCTCAAGAGTAAGTGAGCAGTATCAAATAGTTACACAAAGGCCAGCAATTACTTTGATTCAGGCAAACACTGACTCAAGGTTTTCAAGTAAAAACATGTACATTTATTTCACTCTTCAGTTGTATAACATTACACCATTATAAGCAGTTTAAAAAATCACACTCTCAATACACCACACCACTTCTCTTAAATCCCAGACAAGTTAAGCTCACAAAATGCAGTGGAAGCAAAATGGCACTCCAGCAATTTAAATGGGAGGGAAAGACAAAAGTTATTAGAAATTAGATCAAAGCAACAGGTAAGTACTCGGGGCAATTGAATAAGAGGGTCTTCAGTGAGGAGATCAGATAGAAAAGGCTTAGGGCCAAAGTCAATGGGTCAAAAGTCTTTTGCTCAAGATCACACAGTTCAGGGTAGTTTGCGATAAAGTTCGTGGCACGGTTTCCAGACGAGGTTCGTTGATAGAAAAGTTAGTTTAAAACGAAGAGAAGGACAAGCCCTCGGATGGAGAAAGATTTCACACACTTTCCCTGCGGCTGAACGAAACGAGCAACCAGTTTTGCACAGTAACTTAAAACAGAGAGGAAGCTGGAGCTGAGGCGGACGTTCCTGGTAGTCCCTGCAGGTTCACGGTTCCTGAAGCGACTGTCGGACTGATCAGAAGTAGGAAGACTGGAGGGTCCTGCACTACCCAGGGAAGAAACCAGCAGCAGAGCAAAGCAACGAATAAAAGGTGCACTCCTTAAAACCCAAGCAGGGTCTGACCTTCCTGGCTATCCGTCCCACTGTAGCTCTGTACAGCGACTTCGACCAGAGGAGGGGTCCTGGATTGCAGTTTGGGCAAACTGGTTGGTCCCACCAGCTCAAGGGCAGAAGTTTCCTAGAGGATCTTCTCTGTCATCGGATTCTGGAGATTCGGACCTGCAGCAGGGCTTCACCGGGCGATTCAATCATTGTAGGGGTCCTCTTCAGCCAGTTCCTCGTTAGTTCTTTCGTTCCAGTGACAACTCTGTCGTTCCAATCCCAGAGTCATGCTTTTTATGCAGTTTTCCTCCATTCATACAGCCTGGCTGTCAATCACACAGCAGGGTGGCTGGCCTGGCAAGGCCAGTCCCCTTAGCCAATCAGACAATAGTGCGACATGGGTTACCAAGGGAACTCGTGGCAGGAGTCCGACGTCCCCCCCCCTACCCAGACTTTCAGGTGACTTAAGGAGGGCTTCTGTGCAGAAGCCTGCTAAAAGACAGCGAACAAAGGAATCATCCCCGGTTTGGTGCGCAGAGAAGAACACGAGAAAGACTTTAACAAAAAGAAATGGTGACTAAACCAGCCGGAGCCAAAATAAAATGTATTCGGTCAAGCAGGTTTATGTTCGAGGCTAATATTATAGCGTGGCTGAGGCAGATTTGGTACCTGGACCTTCTCAGCCTGTTGGCATCCTCTCCGGTCAAGCTGACAGTGGTTCCAGATCTTTTCACCAGAGAACGAGGCGCAATCACGACCCAGGATTGCTGAATCTGAGGGCTTGTCTACTGCAGCCCTAGCGTTTGGAGGATATGAGTTTCCAGCGGACTACAGGGAGGTCCTCGAAAAAGCCAGGGCTTCGTCGACCTTTGAGTGCTATGGTTACAAGTGGAAGCGTTTTGCTACGTGGTGCCAGTCACAGAAAATTACCCCTTTGACGGTCATGGCCCCACAGATCCTGCCGTACTTGCTATCCTTGGCCAAGGCCGGACTGGCGCACGCCTCCATCAAGGTACATCTGCCGGCTATCCCCCACTACACCAGGTCACCAGGAAGATCTTCGCTTTGGTCCCGTAGACTCGTCAGATTTTTTCAAAGGACTTTTCAGATCTTTCCCACCGGTGAAGGCTCCTCAACATGCTTCTGACAAAGCTCATGGCAACCCCCTTTGAGCCTCTGCATCAGGCTTCGTTCAAGTTTCTCTCATGGAAAATGGCTTTCCTAGTGGCCAACATCTCTGCCAGGAGGGTAGGTGAGATCCAGGCTCTATCCTGCAAACAAGCATGCCTGAATTTCCACGAATCGACGGCAGTACTACATATGCACCCTTCCTTCATGCTGTAGGTTCCGTCGGAATTCCACCTCAACAAGCCTTTGGTGTTGCCTGTTTTTTTCCCAAAGCCTTTGTCGCTGGCCGTTGCTTGTGCCGTGAATTTCTACGTCACACGCACAAAGTTTTCTGAAGACTTCACAGCTGTTCATGAACTTTGGTCCTGTGAGCCATGGGAAGGCCTTGTCCAAGACTTCCATTTCAAGATGGCTCTCCGGCTGCATCATGCACTGTCATCAGTTGGATAACCGGCCGCTGCCCGACCATCCGACAGCCCACTCCACCAGGGCGAACGCTGCAACGACAGCGTTCCTGTCTGGTGTGCCCCTGCTCAACATCTGCAGGACTGATATGTGGAGGTCCCCTCACACCTTCACGAAATTCTACTGCGTCGACAGGGATTCTAGCGAACAGTCCAGAGTCGACCAAGATTTGCTGCGCAACCTGTCTGCTTGAGGTGAGTCTGTTCCATGGGTAAGTGTAATTGCAGTACAACATTACACAACCACAGGAGGTGGCAAGACTCAACATAAGCAATCTATTCATTATTCATGAGCATGTGAATCTATGCCAGACCCCATGCTGAAAAAGGTTTGTTACTTACCTGTAACTATTATTCTCCAGCATGGGTCTGGCTTGGATTGACATGCGACCCTCCCTCTGACCCCTCTGCAGCTCTTCTTGGTCATACTTCCACTTTATGTGCTTATCAAATCTGAAGATGGCCAGAGGAGGGGCTCAGGGAGAGGACTGTCATTGGATTGGGGCAGTGTGACCCAAAGTTCAGTGATTGGTTCAAAGGAGAAATGCAGTTTGTAAGTGAAAGTGAAACTGTTGTTTCTTTTACCAAGGATTCCCAGCCTGATGACTGGGAATATTCATTAGAATGTGAATCCTTGCCAAACCCTTGCTGGAGAACAATAGTCACAGGTAAGTAACTTAAACCATGTTTGGATCGTTTTTGTCTATATAAGACCTTGATATTTGTGTTCATTCTTTGGATTTGTTAACATGCTTGGATGGGTTTTTTTTTACAAAGATGCTCCTGCTTGTATAAATACTACCCACTTCCATTATCTCTACTTTAATCTAAACCATGCATGAGCTTGCAAGATGTTTCTTTTAGCAAAATTTCCATACATACACTCAATGTGACGGGTTTGAATTCCCCTAACGAAAGCTCAGCTATTGAGTTGAAAAGAGAGCAAGTGTATGTCGCATGCCTTCAGGAGACATTTATCACGTACATATACTGTGAGGCTTTGCTCCACACATCATTACCCAAAGCAATGTTATGCCTCAGCAAAGCAATAATACACATGGTTGTCATCCTTCTTAGCCTTAAAGTCTGCCTTTCTTTTAAGGGGTGTAAGGCAGACGCTACTTCATTGTCGGTGAACTTAATGGCACTCTTGTCACATTAGCCTCCGTATATGGTCCAAATAAAGGTCAGAATGATTTTCTACATTCTTTCATAGAGAAATTTGAGCTTATTTCTAGAAGGCACATCATTATGCCGGGGCATAGTGGTCTAACTATGGATCCGAACTTTGATGTTGCTAGCGGGGCCTTCCTAGGGCACCACACTGGTTTTACTTATGGAAGCTGGCTCAGTGGACTCCTGGATGCGCACTCGTCCAGAAGATGGGGGGAATATTCATATTCTTGACATTCCCACTGTATTTTATTTTAAATGTATTGTTTTTTTCATAGACCTCTCTCCTCCCATTTGCAAATAGCACTGATATAGAATTGATGGAATATTAAGATCAGTCACATGTAAAAGTGGTTTTAGAATTGTAGCAGTAAGTGGGGAGACAGAGATTAAGGGGGAGGTGGCCATGGCTATTTGGATTACCTGATAGAATCCAAAAATATATATACTAGACAGGATGCTTATTTGTGGGGTATGTTAATCACAGAAGCGGCGTGGTTGAATACGATTAGGCAAGATGGACTTTCTGCTTTAGCACCGAAACCGGGGCAATTGTGACTGCACTATAGAGCTACTGGTACACAGAAATTATTTTGCTAATATAATGTTAAAGCTCACATTTTATATATTAAATGTGACTACGGTGGCATTTTCTGTCTGGAGAACTAAGCAGAGATATTTTAACAGGTTAACAAAGCAGGTAGATGATTGCCCTGTAAACAAAGGTAAAGTGTGTCAGAACAAATAGCAGAGATTGTGGATGAGAATGGATCTGCACTTCAGTCAAAACCTGCTATATGCGAGAAAGTGATATTCTCATGTACTCTGTTCCTCTGAAAACCCACACCAGGAGGAGAAAGATATTTTTAAAAAGTGTATTTGTTTACCTTTGTCCCCCATCCCCACCCGCCCTCCCCCTCTAAGGTTTTGGAAGCCAAGAGAGCAACTCTATATGGGTATAGGAATAAAGTTGGTATTTTGTAGGTAATGCTCTGTTGAATATTGGAACAGGCCCTGAACGGTGTAACCCTTATTTCTTAATTTTTTTAATTTTTTGTATTTTTTAATAAATTTTTTTAAAACATGCAGTAAACAATTATTACAACCCTTGCATGACATACTTTGCCATGCCTGGTCTCATGGTAGGTCTTCACAAACACTGGGTAAAGCTATGTACCCTGATTCCCTGATTCACTGAGCGGCGCCACTCTTCATTCCCCTTTTCCACGACGACGGGAATGGGCCGATTTTCAGCAGCTCTCCGTGGTTTGGCCCTGCCATGTAAGTCCACGTGCTCTTCCCCGGATTTTTCTCTTATCTTTTTGTCTTTATTTATAATCTAGGTACTTGGTCCTCCGCCATCACACTCCTCCCCGGCGCATGTTGACTTCAGGGTGCGAGGGACTCTTTCCCACGTCTGACCCCCACGCTCTTTGCCTCTGCTGCCTTGGCCGTGACCACGGCTGGGAATGTTGCAGAACAGGCTAGCTAGGTGGAGGGAACTCTTCGAAGCGTCGCCTCCAGAGGACTTGAAGACGTTTGCCCAGCAGAGATCGAGGCCCACTCTGGCGCCCATGGAGTCTGGGCCCGGCAGGAGCAGGAGACGCATATCAACTGGCTGGAGCTCGGAGCCATTTGGCTAGCCCTCAGGGCCTTCCTTCCACTCATCCGGGGAAGGACCGTCCTGATTCAGACCGACAACTCTACTAGCATTTACTACGTCAACAAGAATGCGGGTACCAGGTCCCCTCCACTGTGCAACCTAGAGGTCAGCATATGGGAATGGGCCCTGGAAAACATCTACCTCAGGGCCGTCCACCTCCCGGGAGAGGCCAACTTGGAGGTGGAAAGACTCAGCAGGCTGGGAGCGGACAATTACGAGTGGCAATTGAACGACTAGGTGCTGCAGGAGGTCTTCAACATATGGGGCCAACCGCAGTTGGCTCTATTTGCCTCCTAGACGAACAGGAAGTGCCATCAGTTCACGTCTTGGCAGGGACTAGGTCCCGGCTCCCTCGGTGACGCCATGCAGATTCAATGGGAGCGCATGACAGAATTTGCTTTTCTGCCCACATCCCTGGTCCCCAGGGTATTCCGCAAGATAAAGGAGACTTGTCACCTCAGGATCATAGTGAAAGTGCCTAGGTGGCCGGCAAGACTGTGGTTCTCCGAATCGCTCAGCCTCTCAGACCGACCACCCATTCACCTGCTGCTAGGCCCAGCATCTCTCCTGTCTCAGCAGGGGGGCAGGGTTCTCCACCCCGTTCCTCAGAAGCTAACCCTTGCAGCGTGGTTCCTGAGCAGATCACCCTCAAGCACCTGAACCTATCTCGGGCTAACCTGGAGATCATCCAGGGCTCTAGGAGCAAGGCCACTAGGAGCCAATACAGGAGTAAATTGAGCAGGTTCTGTCACTGGGCAGATTCTAAGGAGCTCAACCCCCTGACATGCATGCTGGACGATGTGCTTTCGTTATCGGCACACCTTGCCCACTCAGGCATACAGGTGGACACATGTCGCACCTATCTCTAGCTCCATAGGGCCCTACAGAAAATCTCCTCTTCCAACCTGATAGTCAGGAAACATCTGGCGGGCCTGTCCAGGCTTGTGTGGGACCTCAATGTGGTGTTGGGCGCCCTGGCGCACAAAACCTTTGAGCCAATGGCATCCGCGGACATCAGGCTGGTCATCAAGACAGCTCTGCTAGTAGGTGTCGCATCCGCTCGCAGAGTCAGTGAGATCAAGGATCCGGTGGCTTCAGAACAGGGATAAGGTGGTCCTGCGGACTCACCCAGCATTCCTAACTAAGGTACCCAGTGCGTTCCATCTAAATGAGGAAATAGTCCTACCTACATCCTTCGCTGACCCCGAGTACGAGGCTCAGAGAGTCTTACACTGTCTGGATGTCAGACACGCTCTGAATTCTGGGCTTCCGCAAGTCGGATGCACTTTTTGTCACCTTTGGGGGCTCCAGCCCCGGTTATCAGGCATGCAAGGCCTCCATAGCAAGGTGGATGGTTGCGGCCATCAAAGTGGCCTATGAGGGGCAGCGCAAGCTGCTGGTAGCCAACATGCACGCCAATGCCGTCAAGGCCCACGCCCATCGCCTTCCAGCTGCAGGTTCTGTGTCAGGTCATAAGCAGGGCAGCTATTTGGGCCACCCCTTCAGCTTTCTGTAAGCATTACTGTTTGCAAGCCGGCTGTAAGCCAGACGCGGCATTCGGACAGGCGGTTCTAAGGAACTTGTTTGCTTAAGGGGGTCTCCTCTCCACCCTGGGGCTACATTCAGTTGTTATTCGCCCATACATTATGGCGGAACGGGACGTAGGAGTAATGACCAGTTACTCACCGTAGTGACTTATGTAGTCATTAGTCCCCTTTCCTCCATACGTCCCACCATCCTCCCCTAATGCTGGTGTCATTCAGCAATAATAAATATTGCTGACGCGTCATTGGGGACTGAGGAGTGGCACTGGCGAGCAGAGTCAGGGTAGCGCATGCTCCCAGGGCCGCACCCATGCGTGCCTCTAAATTTAAAAGGGAAGAAGGTTTTTCTGGTGAGGAAGGTTCCGTCTCCAGTCCCCAGGAAGGGACGCCCATACAGTATGGAGGAAAGGGGACTAAGGACTAACAGTATGTTAGTCACTACGGTGAGTAACTTGTAATTTATCTTTAATCCCTAAGTAAGGGTCTGACCCCTCTCTATGCACAACATATCGCCCTATAGTTCTTAATACAGATATTTAAATGTTTACTAAAATGCTGGCAAGCTGTTTGTGTCAAATACTTCCTGATTCTGTGGGCCCTGAACAATCGGGATTTGCCTATGTCAGGCAGGTCCTTATAATGTCAGGAAAGTTGTTGACATCATTGATATTGCACACACAAACAAATCCCCAGCAGTAATTTTGGCTTTCGACACAGAAAAGGCCTTCAACCCCGTAGAATGGCCTTTCCAAGAGAGTTGTTTGGAACAGGTGCGTTTTTTGTGCAAGTTTTATTCGTGGAGTTTTCTCCATGTACTCTTCTACCTCTGCAAAGGTCTATTTTAATGGATTTCTCTCAAGGAGCTTTTCCCTGACTGGAGGGACGAGGCCAGGATGCCCAATACAGCCTTGCTTTTTGCACTAATAGTTGAATCATTAGGAATTAAAATAAATATGAAAGAAAAAATTAATGGCCATTCATATGCAGGTTGTACCCACAAGATTGCCATGTATGTGGACAATGTTATTCTTTCCCTTACCACATCCTTTTAGGGAGAATTCTCCAGAATGGCTAATTTCCCTTAGCTTTTGAGTCCCTCAGCAGCTTTGCTGGATTTCTAGGGTTTCATTTTTTCACCTGGTAAGGGTGTGAGCCTTTTTTCCTGCTCTTACATGCGTTTTGCTGGTTCTTGTACTTTTTTTATGCTCATGGACTATAGAGTCTCACCCACCCCATAGGCATCTTTTTACTGTGTGTCACCATGCACCTTCAGTGCAGTGACACAGGGTTGTCTTTTCAGACTTCCCACTTTAAACTCGATTTTCTGGGACAGACTACTGTCTCCCAGAACATGTAAAGTTACCATTGACTTTAGTAGTCTTTTTAAATTTACAGACCCATTACAACTTATCTTCCAATAGAGTACTGGAGGGGTTAATAGTTATCCCCTTTTGTCTGATTCTCATGGAACATTAGTATGTTCCCCTTTCTCTACGATTTGGCTAGTAGCAGTGGTATCTGCCATTTTTATTCTACCGCTGACTATGAAAATAGCCTTTGGTACCATTCGAGGATATGGTGGTAGCCTCAAACTCAAACCCGGTAATCCACTTTTATTTTAATTTGGTTCCGGTCGAGTTGTTTTGCCATATCTTTTTGTAAAGGTCTTTCTAGAGTTTTACTCTGCGCGCCAAACCAGGTTTGGTTCCTTTGTTCGCCGTCCTTTGGCAGGCTTCTGCACAGAAACCCTCTTTAGGCACCTGAGTGTCTGGGTGGACAGGATGTGAGGAAGGGGTTTGAGACCCCCTGCACAGGGTCTCCTTGGAGACCCAAGTTACACTCTTGTTTGATTGGCTAGTTGACTGCCCTGCCAGGACAGCCACCCTGCTGTGTGATTGACAGCCATGCTGTGTGAATGGGGGATTTGGTGCATAAAAACCCAGTCTCTGGGACTGGAAGGCAGAGTTGCCACTGGAACGAGAGAACCAATGAGGAGCTGAAGGAAGACGACTGCTGCAACTACTGGACACCCAGTGAAGCCCTGCTGCAGGTCCGAATCGCCTAAAACATCGACGACAAGAGATCTGCAAGGAATCTTCTCCACTTGAGCTTGGTGGGAACAACCAGCTCGCCAAACACCAGACACCGGTCCTCATCCTGGTCGAATTTACTGTGCATCGCTGCAGTATTTTGGATGGCCAGTGGGAAGAGAACCAGTTTGGGTTTTAAGGAGCGCACCTTTTATTTGCCGTTTTGCTCTGTGCTGGCTTCTTCCCTGGGCAGTGCAGGACCCTCCAGCTGTCCTTGTCACCACAATGGAAGCTTAAGGAACCGTGAGCCTGCAGGAACTGCCAGGGACAACTGCCTCAGCTACAGCATTCTTCTTCTTTTAAGGTACTGTGCAAATTTGGTCATTCGTTCCGTCCGACCATGGTAAAAGTGCGGGAAATCTTTCGCCCTCTCCGAAGGCCTGTCCTTTGCTTCTCCTTTAAATAACTTTTTCTCTGACCCACTTTGTTTTGAACTCTTGGCAAATACTTAACCGCAAACTACTTTGAACTGTGTGATCCTCTGCAAAGAGACTGAACCATTAACATTGGCCCAGACCTATTGACTTGAATCCTAGTTGTAGTAGCCTTTTCTAGATTGCCCTGCCTATAACTTGTTGGTGCTATTGATTTTGGATAACCTTGTCTTTTCTCCCTTTTAAATTGCTGCAGTGCCATTTTGTTCACACTTCTTTTTGAGCTTAACTTGTCCAGAATTGATTGGGTGGTGTTGTAGTATATTAAGACTGTGATTTTCTGCTGCTTTACGATAGTGAACTGTTTCATAAATGATGGTGTAAATAAATGTATATTCTTTTACTCAGAAACCTTGAATCACTGTTTGTTTGAACCATAGTAATTGCTGTCCTTTGTGTAAGCTCTTGTACTGCTCACTTTACTCTTGAGGTAAGTCTGGCTGCTCAGCTATCGCTAGCACTTTACTGTGTAGTACAGGTTTGTACCAAAGGTGAAATTGTACTTAAACTTATAGTCGTAATTGTGTGTGATGTTCCCAAAGTGTACTGCATATAATTCTGCCTAACACATCCTTCCCTCATTTGATCCATTTACTGGAAGGCTTTCACAGTGTATCTGGTTTTAAGATAAACCTAAGTGTGTGTCTCTAAATTTAAATATACATCCTAATCTGGTCACACAGCTAAGTAATACCAGCCCTTTCTGCTCTGCTACTGGTGGAATTTCGTAATTGTGGGTGTTTAACTCACGGCACAGCATACTTCTTTATACCAAGCAAAAACCAGGTCATTTAAAACTGTCAAACTGGGATCTTAAGTAATGGCATTCTCAGACTACATTTTTGTTTGGTAGAATTGCCTTGATATATATGAATATTCTGCCGAATCCCAACTTCGAATGGAGTGTGTCCTTCCATGTATTCCTTACCTTTTCATATTCATTTCTAGCTTGCTGGCCTCAAAATGTTCTTTTCAGTACAGGGCGCTGCACGACAATGTCCTTCGAGTCGATGTCCCCCGGAGGCCTCCATGTTGACGTCATCATAGGTATAAATAGTCGCACGCAGCGTCCGTTGCTCATTTCCGTTTTTCCACGCTTTGTAAGCCTCGGAGACGTAACGCTTGGTACCTCAGTGAATCATAAACTTCGATATTACGTGAGCAAAATGCTTCGGATCTTCAATCCACGATGGCATCTTCGTCAGCTCCATCAACGTCCCGATATGGCTTTAAAAAATGCCGGGATTGTGGAAAAAAGATGTCTTTGACTGATCCCTGTAGGATCTGTCTGTGGTGCCTGCGCCCAGAGCACCCGTGTTCAGAGTGTGAAGAATGTCTGTCTATGATGGTGAAAGCCTTGAGGGAGCGTAGGGGGAATCTGGAGAAAGGTAAGACCGTAAAATCTGTTAACCCTTCAAAATTGACCTCTGACGAGTTGAAACTATAGTCTCCTCGTGGAAAAAAGAAAGCATTCCCGTTCGAGGTCTCAGAGTGGATCACACCACTCATCCGCTTTGAGACACAATAAGAAGAGACGCCATAGATTGCCCTCATCTTCATCCTCCAGTTCCCCAGAAAAAGTTGCTTGCTGCACCAAGTACAGCTCCCCTGCTCAGTGGGAAGAATTTTGTTTAAAAATGTTAAGGGTCTTCGAGAACGCGGTCTTGCCCCCCTCGAGACACCTAGAGGCGATATCCCGTGTGAAAAACGCGATAAACGTAAAAGCCGTGAGTTGTCGACCTCAGCAAGACATACTCCTCGAGAGCATCATGAACCCTTGTGTAGATTAAAAAGCCTCTTCAACGCATACAGTGTCGACCTTCCCTCCGAAGTCCAAAACTGCGTCATTGACGACTTCATCGAAGGAGAAATTACCGGTGCCTCGTGCCCCTTCAACGCCATTCGCACCTGAGGCATCAGAGTCTACTTCGAGAGCGTTGAAACCAGTGTCAACCCCATCGGCGACATCAAAGAAAAATCCTAAATCCCTCGACGACATTGAGGCCAATCTCGAGTACATCGATGCCTTTTACGATTACATCGAGACCTATGACGTCTACCACGACGATTTCTAGTCTTTCTCACCCAGTGATGACTAATATAGCTCCATCATCGCTTGAGATGGGCTTCACACCTCTTCCACGCTCTGATTATTTCAGGGCTTTATCTTCCATATATGAAGAAGGGGAAGACTCAGATGCAGAAAGGCCTTTTAGTCTACAATCTACAAGACCTCCTCTGCCAGAAGAATTTATACCAGAAGAGGTCAGGCTAAAGGATCTGCAAGAGTCCTTACAGGAGACCAATGGTATTGATACCCCTCCAGAGGTATACTTTAGTAAACCGGAGCCTGGTGACCATGCAGTTCTAGGTTACTTATGAACAGGGTAATGTAGTACATGGGGTGGACGAGACCCACACCCACTTTTGATCAAGATGACCTAACGGACATTTTAGATAAGGGACCTCAAGAAGACCCTTTAGTTCCCTTGCAGAAAAAAGTAGCCAAAAATTGGGAGATTTCAGAAGTAATTCCTGCAGTCACTAAAATAAACTATGCAAAATATAGGACATTGGCTACAGACCCTCCTTATTTATCTAAACACCTGACTCCACAGTCTAGTAGTCCAAGCTGAAACTTAATCAGGCAGACAATCGGCATAACCCACAATACCACAGGATCGTGACGACAAGAAATTTGACGCCATGCCAAGAAGGTCTTCTCGGCATGCAGCATGGCTCCTAAGTCTGCTAATGCCACTTGTACTCTGGCAAGATTCAGCCGCACCCTTTGAGAGTGTGCTTCGATGGCGGCTGACTACCTCCCCAAGGAGAGAGACGGTTTCTTGAGCATTAACAAGGACGGGAGGGATGCAATGTGCGAGTCCCTCCAAACTGGTCTCAACTCTGTTGACAGCATCAGCAGAGCCATGGCGGCTAGTACCACAATCCGCAGATTTCCGTGGTTGCAAAAATCTGCCTTTGCTCCTGATGTGCAATCCAGATTTCTGAATATGCCCTTTGACGGCACAAATCTATTTGATAAAGCTGATGTCAGTTTGGATAAGTTGCAAACTTCCAAAGCGGCACCCAAATCCCTTGGAGCAGCAATTAGACAAACTCCAAACCGCCCCACAGGTACGCCCTGGAGGGGTAGGTCCTTTCGCTTTTACTCCAGTTTCGGAAAAGGCAGCCAACCCAAAGGGGCCAGTGACGATTCACCTGTGGTGGATGGGGCAAAGGTACCAAGTCCGTATCCGCAGGTGCTGCCTTGCCCTCAGCATCTGCGTCAGCCGCTCCAAAACCTCTCTGATGTTTTACTACACAAGACACCAGTAGGAGGCAGGTTAACTCAACATCTGACAGAATTGTAGGCTATTACTTCAGATGCTTGGGCATTGGAAACAATTGCCCAAGGTTACCTGCCTGCCTTTTCTACACTCTCCTCAGAGTCATTCACCGGGGAACAACTCTGATGTTTCCAGACCCGCTCCTTATGCAGGAGATTTTGGACCTGCTAGAAAAAAGGTGCTATAGAACCGGTACCTGTAGCGGAAAGGAACTAGGGTTTGTACTCCCCATATTTCCTAATTCCGCAAAAAGACAGAGGAATGAGACCCATCTTGTACTTATGAGAATTGAACAAATTCCTCAGGAAAGACCAGTTCAAGATGGCAACCCTTTCTCAGATCCTTCAGGCCCTCCAACTTCAGGATTGGTTGGTATCTCTGGACCTTCAGGATGCTTACTTTCATGTGCCAATCCATCTCAAGCACAGAAAGTACTTGAGGTTCGCCATTGGCAGCTCTCACTATCAATTTTGAGTTCTGCCATTTGGGCTAACCTCCACCCCAAGCATTTTCACCAAGCTAATTGTCGTTGTGGCAGCAAGTCTCGGGAGGGGGGTGCGGGATTCATATGGATGACTGGAGATCATCTGGATTATGTTTGCCACTTCCTCCACAAGCTGGGCTTCTCCCTCAACTTCAAATCTCCCATCACAAACTCCAATTTATTGGAGCAGTCCTGAACACATCCCTGGGAAAAGTCTCGCCACCAGAGGTGAGGGCTCATATTGTACAGATGGTGACCAGGTTTCAAAATGCCCAGTATCTACCATCCTTCACCTTTTTTAAGGTTGATCGACATCATGGCTTCCTGCATTTTTCTAGTGCCAGAGGCTCGCCTGAGAATGAGGTCTATCCAGTGGGCTCTAAGGACCCAATGGTCACAATTCCCAGGAAAGATTTCAGATCTCCTACAAAGAACAGTCGCACAGGACCTTCAGTGGTGGGCCTGTCGGGAGAACATCTTGAAAGGCGAACCGTTTTGGCAACCATGGCCGGAGAGAACAGTATTGACAGATGCCTCACTCACGGGGTGGGGAGCCCATGCAAACGATTTGACCATCAGCGGTCGGTGGTCTCCATCGGAGTCCAAACTACACATCAACCTATTGGAGCTGAGAGCAATCAGGCTAGCACTGAAAGCTTTCCTGACATCAGTACAGGGAAAAAAATGTTCTGATAATGACAGACAACACAGTGGCCATGCACTACTTCAGCAAAGGAGGAGGCGTAGGGTCAGTGCCATCGTGCAGAGAGGCAATGCAGCTCTGCTTCTGGGCAATTTGAGATGGATCTCTCTATCAGCAGTTCACCTAGCCGGAGAGAAGAACACAGCGGCGGACACTCTGAGCAGGCAGACCAGCCTCCCACGAGTGGGAACTAGCTCAGGAAGTCCTTCAAGAGATCTTCACCCTTTGGGGAACCCCTCGGGTGGATCTGTTCGCAACGCGTCTCAGCAAGAAATGCGAACCGTACTGCTCCAGGGAGTTTCACCCAAGAGGAGCTCTAGGAGATGCATTTGTGATGGACTGGGAGTTTCCACTTCTATATGAATTTCCTCCAGTCCCCGTCATTCCTCACATAATAAGGAGGTTGAGAAGATTCCGGAAAACCATGATCCTAATTGCCCCGGACTGGGCCAGGAGGACATGGTACCCGATCTTCCAGACATGTCCATCTGTCCTCCGATTCATCTTCCACAAAGAGAGGATCTTCTCTCATGAGAGGAGGGGTCAGGGTCTCCATCCGGATATCGGAACTCTCAATCTTCCTGCATAGTTTCTGAAAGGATGAGATACAAAGATTGGGACCTCCCGGATGACGTAATGGAGGTGTTGCTTTCAGCCAGAAGACCAGCAACCAAATCACTGTACTGCTGCCGTTGGAACAAATTCTTCAGCTGGTGTATGGATAAGAATGTTGACCCTTTTTCATGCAACACACCAACAGTATTATCTTCCTACTACACTTAAAATTCAGGACTACAAGTCTGCACAATTAAGGGTTATCTCGCTGCACTATCAATTTTCAAACACACGGCTGAGGAACCCTCATATTTCAAGATGCCTTGAGTCATTCAATTTCTGAAAGGGTTGACTAATGTCCAACCTCCAACTCCTTTTCACGTTCCCCCGTGGGACTTAAATCTAAATCTAAAATTTCTAATGGGCACTCCTTTTGAACCCCTCCATTCCTGCCCATTAAGATTTCTCACTCTCAAAACAGTTTTCCTAGTGGCTATAACTTCTGCCAGAAGAGTGAGTGAACTACAAGCTTGATCTTGCAAACCTCCACATACCATCTTCCACAAAGGATAAAGTAGTCCTTCAAGTGAAGCCTAACTTCCTCCCAAAGGTTGTATCATAATTTCATATTAGGCAGAAAATAACATTACCTTCATTCTACCCTCCCCCTCATCCTGGGAAAGAGGAGGAAAGATTGCACAGACTTGATCCAAAGCGGGCTTTGAGTTTCTACATCAGCAGACTTTCAAGTCTTAAGCAAGCAGACCAATTGTTTGTGGGGTATGCATGACATAAACTAGGCCTATCCATCACCAAACAAACCATCTCCAGATGGATAATTTTAAGTATCCTAGAATGCTATAAATTGGCAGGAAAAGACCCCCCTCAACATCTGAAGGCTCATTCAACCAGGGGTATTGCAGCTTTGTCAGCTCTCCAGAGGGGAGTTCCAATAAAAGACATCTGTGAGGCTGCCACATGGTCGTCTGCACATACCTTTACCAGATTCTATAGTCTAGACTCCTTCTCTAGCCAATAAACTAAGTTTGGAAAAGCTTTATTGCACTCTGTGCACACTTAAACTATATTAATTTTTACTCCCGCCTCTGTACACATTACTGCTTTGGGAGTCTATCAAAGATCAGGAATACGTGGGAGGACACAATCCATTTGAAGAACAAGTTACTTGTCGACTGTAACATTCTTTCGCCTGGATGTTCCTCCCACGTATTCCTTATTGCCCCTCCCATCCTTCCCTGCAGTGAAACTTCCCTTGTAGTTGCAGCCTACGCTCCCTCAAGGGTACTAATCATCTCGTACTAGACAAACATAGCACTTCAAAACGGAACTGAGCAACGGACGCTGTGCATGACTATTTATACCTTTGATGACGTCGATACGAAGGCCTCCGAGGGACATCGACTCGAGGGACACGACGCGCAGCTCCCTCTACTGAAAAAGAAATTCCAATGCCAGCAAGCTGGAAATGAATATCAAAGATAAGGAATACGTGGGAGGAACATGCAGTCAAAAGAATGTTACAGTTGGTCAGTAACTTGTTCTTCTTTCACATGCTCCCTTTGCCGAGAATGGCACTTCAGCAAATACATCAAGAGGTTTTGCAATTTGGAAAAAAAGAACGCTTTTCTTGCCTGCTGCTGCCTGCTACTGTTGCCGGCTCTCTTGCGCTGGGAGTTTCCAAGAACTCGCGCTAAAACACACGCTTGCTTCCAGGAGGAGGCGGAGCACCGTGGCTGTCACGTGACCTTTCGTTGCCACAAAGCACAGCCCAATCCACCCTTGCAGCGATAAGCCCAACGGGGTAAAGGGCGCTGGCTGTTGTGTGGCTGTTTGGCACTGGTGGAGTGCAGTATAAAGGTAACTGACTGACGGATAAACAACATCTGAGTGTTCTTACCCAGAGCTGAGACTGGAGTCCGGTTGTACTCAGTGTTTCAGATAAACAAGGTGAGCTAACCCCGCACATTAAATAAACATCTGATACTATCTTTTTCTGAAAGCCGAGCAAAAACCGCATAACGCCAGATTCAAATAGTCTATCATTTGGGTGGGGTGTTCTCGGAAGACTGCGGGGGGGCCTGACCCCTTTGATCCCTAATCCCCCACAGTACGGAGATCATTCTAAAACTGAGCTGAGCTGAACACACACCTGTACAGACTCGAGCACTCACTCCAATAAGAGAATGACCGAAACACAAGGCCCTATTGGAAATCTTAACGCGGACCTAATAGCAGGGAACAAAATGGCGTCTGCTGGCCGCCTACACACGGAAAGCTTGCTACATCCACAAACAAGATTACAGTTGCGACGATGGAACTCGCTGGCTACCACACGCAAACCCACACGGCGGCAGCCGAGCAAGCCCGATTGCAAACCTGACTACAAGTCAGACTGTGACTTTGACTGCACGGAGGAGATAAACTGTTCATCATCAGCATCTGATCCCGAAAACAGACAAGATCTAGACCAGATGCAAATAAGAGAAGGACAATTAAAAACTCCTGATATGATCACTAATCAGCTGCGCACTACAAGTCCGCAGAACGCGGGGGTAAACAGGATAGCGAGCTGCCCAGCGGCTTTAAATCTCGCTCTCCTTAACACAGAAGGAGCCCCAGAAAGTGACCCTTTAAGTGCGCTCCTGAGTAATGATACTTGCAACGCCGAGTCAGGTACTAATGGTTCTCCTCGCAAACTACCTCTAGAAGTCGACGTGGGCCAGGCCTTGATCACCGATGAAAGTGGCATCATACCACAGGTCATCGAGATGGAAGCTGCGAAGGAAAGCTCAACCACAAATAGAGCTGACTCCTCCCCAATCTCCTCAAAGAGCTTACCGGCAAACAGAGAAGTGCATCTACATCTAAAGCAAAAAATGGGACTCGGGGATGTATGTGTTGGCTCTCCTAAAGAGCACGTCACGACACAATCGAGACTCTTTGCATCAATGAGTCTACTGCTATGGGATCCAACAGGAGAAATTCACTAGAGGTCGTTAACAAGATACTAAACGACATCTCACTAATAAATAAAGCATGAGGCTCCACAGTAAGAAATAGACCGGACACTCCGATCCACGAGCCCAGTGTCACCGAGGCCATTGAAGACATTGTAGATGTAATGAAGGAGACCTTGGGAGCTCCGCCTCTATCACAATGGAAAAATGCCTATGGGAAACATAGACGCATCGACCACAGCCTATCTCCTACCCTACCGTGTTCACAGAGAAAAGGCACGAAAATCCCTCTACAGACTTTAATGAGACCAACAACACCCCCATCCAGGCACGGAGGTGCCCTTGAGACGAGACAATCACCCCTCTCTTCGTCATAATCGTCAGACTCTTCTTACTCAGAGCAACAGTACAACAAACCAAGGTGCCCCAAATCCCGAACGCACCTAACCCCACAAAATAAGCATGAGGAGCTTTCTTCTGAACTAGTCGGATGTATAATGAGAGATTCAACCGCTAGTGATGTCTTCTCTTGCAATATCTATAGCTCTGTTTCTAAAACTATACAAGCAAGTAGATGGGAACCTCAGAGATCTGTCCACACTAGTTGCAATGATCAACTCAAAACTGGTAGGTCTGGACATGGAAATCACATTAACGAACCAAGTTCAACGAGACTCCAATAAAAGAATTGAGGCTTACCTGAATACTCTTTTGGATCAAAGGAAAACTAATGAATCAGGAAAAAAAGTTGCTGGCAGAAATCACTAAAGAAGCACTCAACCTCTTAAAAACAAGGAAAGCCCCAACGGAGCTAATGAACGGAAACTTAGCAGGTGATATTCCAGCTAAATCAACTTGGTCTAGAGGCACCCAACGATCGACGCTAGATACTTTTACATTAGTGAGAAAATACATCAACACTCGATATCAAACAACTGATGGGTAGGCCCATGGCAGGCCTTATTACCCTGGTCAAAAAAAGCTCCGGATACCAAATCCTCAATATCGAAAACGTGACTCCCTACATTCAGGCAACGACAATCGCACAAAGTAACGTAGGAAACAAGAAAATCCACATCCTGAATCTATACTGGAACCACAAGATAATAAGCGGAAGTGGATATATAGACCAAGTTACAACTGTCATAGATGATTGGTTCGAAGCAGACGCTGGCGCTGATACTGTGATTTGTGGAGACTTGAATATGAACTGTCTAACATCAAACATTGACTCGAATCCAAATAACTATAACAAAACACAACTCGGCAGTCAATGGGCGACAGAGATGGAGCTAAGAAACCTCATGCTAATGAACGGAAACTTAGCAGGTGATATTCCAGCTAAATCAACTTGGTCTAGAGGCACCCAACGATCGACGCTAGATACTTTTACATTAGTGAGAAAATACATCAACACTCAATATCACTCGTGGTGCACCCAACAGTGATCATGACTTAGTCATTCTGTCATGTATCACAGCCTATGGAGCTAAAACCTCAACATGGAATTTCCCGGTAATGATTGAATTCAACAGGGTCACATTGAAATTAAAGAAGACAGAGGTTAAAAACATACTAACCACATATGTGGATGAGCAAAAGGAGACTGAATACATCCATCTCTTAGACGACTTCAAAGAAAAACATCAAGGATTCAAAGCATGTGGCTTTGTTGCAAAACATATATTTGACATAGAGGTGAGAAAAAGAAAGAGAATTAAGAGCGCAAAAAAGACATCTACTGAAAAACTGACTCCAATAGTTATCTAACTGCAAAAAGAGATTGTAAACAAAAGTACAAAAACTGGTTACGAACACACAAAGCAGATATGATGCAGAACGATTCAGAACTAATAATGGAAAAATTGCAAAACAAAAATTCCTCGGATTTTTGGAAGATAATCAACAACGAAGGAGCCCCGCAATTGGCATTACTGACAAATGTAATTACTGAAGCTGAGTGGGTACAGCACTTCTCGAAGCTATACAGTAAAAGAACAACCGCAGTAGAGACTCCATCACCTAACCTAGAAAAATGGAAGATAGATTTTGATAAAACGACATCGAGGAGATAATAAAAAGAGTTAGCTCCTCCCGAGCACCAGGCCCGGAGGTTCTAACAAACCACACAATCAAAGACAATCCGGAGCTGTGGGCAAAGCTATGCCACACGATGTTCAAAAGAATAGTAGCCAATTGTAAAAGCCCGGATTCATGGAAATGCGCAATAATCATTCCAATCTTCAAGAAAGGGAACCGTTCTGACCCGACAAACTATCGACCCATTGCGCTGCTAGACGTGCTAGGCAAAGTGTACGCGACTCTGCTACAACAACAACTTGTGAAATGGGCGGCCGACTCAAAACATCTGGACCCACGACAGAATGGTTTGGTTAAGGGTGTAGGCTGCGCCTTGAATCTCCTCTTAATCAATCTTCTCAAAATGGAAGCCATAAGAACAAGAACCAAGGTGTACCTTGCAATTATAGACTTCTCACACGCCTTCGACAGCATATATCGAGAGCTACTATGGGAGAAAATGAAGACGTGGGAATGTCCGGAAGATCTGATAGCGGCCATCAAAGAGCTCCACACTGGTACAAGCATTAAAATTTGCCTGGATCAAAAAGGCACCCTGTTTAAAGCGATAAATACCTTCTGCGGGGTTAAACAGGGCTGCCCACTGGCTGCCATAATATTTAACTTATTTTTATCGGACATCGGAGGAGCAATTGACAGCCTACGCTCCTTTTCTCCAAAAATACACGGAGCCCCACTAAGTTGGATGTTATATGCCGATGACCTAATATTGTTAGATGTAACACCTATAGGCCTACAGCGAAAGATTGATGCAGTGGAACTATATGTGAGAGCTAACGGCTTACAAATCATCAAAAAGAAGTGTGAGGTGCTAACGCTGCAAAACTTGAAAAACATCAAAGCACAAAAAACCTAAGTGGCACTTGGGAAAAGAGTGGCTAAGTAACACAACAAACACAAGATACTTAGGCATGAAAATCAATTCAAGCCTGAACGACAGTCAATGGGAACAGGTAGCCAAAACCAAATGCTGGCAATTTGCATGCCAAGCTAGCGTATTACACAGGAAATACTGAAAATTCTCAATAAAACCGGTAAGGAACTTCTACTGCCAAAAGGTAGTGCCGGCCCTGATCTTTGGCGCAGAAAACGCTCTTGGATGCTCTGCGGATGTCTGGTCCACCCTAGAAAACATCTTCTGGGTAAGAGTTTTGCAACTACCAAAGGGTACATCAACTGCATGTATCAGATACGAGCTAAACTTAACATCAATCAACGCACGAGTTAGCTGGAACCTGTTGAGCCTCTTCAGAAAGGTGACCATGAAGAAAGTGGCCTTGCAATTTGAAATACTACAAAATCCAAGCAAAGGAAATCCCAACTGTCTGCTGTCGTTGTGGTATAAATGCTGCGAGGAAATATTGGCTTTCTACGACATCGACTTAAAAATCCTACACAACAACACGGATGCCGCAAAAACGAAGGTCTGGCGACTGGACTGGATCGTGACTGGGAACTTAAGATCAGCTAACAATTTAATGAAGGATGTCCCGTGTGAAGCTAGAAACCTAAACACACTACAGTCTTATATCGAATTGTTCCCAGATAATGGCAGCAGAGCCCTGTTTTTACACTTCAAACTAAACGCATTTAAAACAAGAGATTGGTCTAGAGAGCTACGCAAAAGAGAAGAACTCAATGTAGCCTGTAGATTTTGCAATCAGATGGAAGAAACCTTAAAACATCGGACACTCCATTGCAAGAGACTACATCGGGAGAGAACACTGACATTAGGGCCTCATCTAACAAAATTTTAAACGCCAAGCGCGGACGACTGGTGGCAAGCCCTGTTCGACACCCGGGAGAAACAACTGAACTACGCGTTAATTCGCTTCCTGAGCCTGTTGAAAAAACTACTGACATAATACCTAAAACAAGGGAAAAACTGTGAGAACGCATTAAAGAGGCTCCCAGCTGGCGAAGGCTCGAATGCGGCCTGAGAGCTTATGATGTTAAGGTTTTAACAGATGAGATACCCAGACATTTAAAGGGAGAGAAGTGAGAACAAATTGTAGTGTAATATCTGTTCTTCTTTTTTAAAGGCATTTTTGCCAATAAAAATAAAAATAAAAAAAATACATCAAGAGGTTTTATCATTTGTTTGGAAGGGCATGTTGCATGGAGTGTCAGGGAGAATTCTCTGTAAGGCTAATTTCCCAAACCTAGTGAGTCCCCAAGCAGCTTTGCTGGATTTTTGGGGTTTATTTTTTTCTCTCCTGCTAAGAGTGAGATTCTTTTGCTCCCACTCTTAGACATGATTTGAGGCGTTCCTTTCACTTTCCATGTGTTTTATGGGCTATGGGGTCTTTTACTCCATAGGGTCTCGTGTGTTTTTTTATGTGGGTTACACAGCACCCTCGGTGCCGTAACCCAGGGATGACGTAGCGACCCCCCAACATAGACTCCATACCCTGGGACTGACTACTGTCTCCCAGGTCATGTAAAGTCACCATTGGCTTTGCTTGTCACACATTATGATCAGAAACCAGTACAAACCATCATATTGTGGACGTACTGATCGGGGCAATTTGATTGCCCCGGGATCTGTTGTTCGAGGGGGCACGTCTCCGTCCCCCCTGATCGAGTTTTGGCTGTTGGCAGTGGATACTACTTTTTATATTCGACCGAGAATATATCTCTATGGGATTTTCCCATTGTTCGAGGCTACCAACTTTAATTATTTAATTCTTATAGCCTCGAACATACCGCCGGTTTATTTATTTAATATTAATTCACCGGTTGGTATTTTCTGCCAGAACTCTATTCTAAAATGGCGTTTGTGTTCTTTTCTGTGACTCCAACCCAAGTCGAGCCCTTTGTTCCACTTTTTGGCGGGCTTCTCCAAAGAAGCCTCCAAAAGTGGTGCCACTCTGTCTGGGTACCACAGGAGGTGTGGGAGGGGGTTTAGGCACCCTGGACTGAGTTACCTTGGTAACTCAAGTCGCACTCTTGTGTGATTGGCCCAATGTTTGATTGACAGCTAGGCTGAGTGAATGGGGGTGTGCTGCATAAAAGCAGGGCTTTTGGGACTGGAACTTCAGAAGTCGCCACAGGACCTAAGAATCCGAGGAGGGAGAAGCTGAGCCGACCTGCAACGATGACACCACTGGTGGAGCCCTGCTGAACCGTCTCACCACTTTTCCCGACGACAGAGGAGATCTCCAGTCCGGAGAGTCTTCTTCCTTTGACTGGTGGGGATAACCAGTTCTGCCTTCTTTTCACCTTCCTGGAGCATCTCCTGGCCGCCTTGCTCATGCCAAGCACCCCGGCAACCAGAATACCACGGTTTACCACTACCGCAAAGAGAAGGGTAGTACCTTTTAACCGGAGGACTCCGCGGCTGGTTTCTTCCCTGGCAGTGCAACGACCTTCATCTTTCCTCTGCGGCGAGACCTCTTCTTCCTCTAGACGAAACACTGACTTGCACCTGCTTCCAGGAACAACTGCCCCCGCTGGAGCTCCCTTCCCACTTAAGGTACTGTGTCCCGCCTGGCTTCCCTTGCGACAGATCATTCGGGGTGACAGTAAAGCCTCGACTTTCTAACCTGGGCTAGCCTGGGACAACCTAGCTAACTTTGCCTGACTTGAATTTCATCCTTTTTGTGTGAACTATCTACAAGACTCTTTGGGCATAACCA
Source organism: Ambystoma mexicanum (assembly GCF_040938575.1). Lineage (NCBI taxonomy): Eukaryota > Metazoa > Chordata > Amphibia > Caudata > Ambystomatidae > Ambystoma > Ambystoma mexicanum. The sequence goes on from NC_090928.1 coordinate 748,174,536, forward strand.
TACTGTGTGAACATGGACACCTTCTGCTTGCTCTCTCCAAAAGTAGGCCTGGCAATTGACTTCCTTGCTCTCCAGTAGAACTCTGCCTATCCTGCCTTACTGTGGTTCTTTGTAAAAGTATTGAAACTTGTGTGCTTCCTTAACCATGCCTTTTTCCCTCCCTTTCTTTGCAACTTATTAGAGTGTCATCTTATGTTAAGCGCTCACCTCTGTCTGAAAATAAGTGTTTTTTCTCACTAAGACTTGTGTAATAAGTGAATAGGGTTGTATATATATGATAGTGACTGTATGTTGAATTTACTTACCTCGTTTTTGCTAGTGTAAACTACAAGTGTGTTTTTAAATAAATAATTATATACTTTTACACCAAAGCTCTGGTCAGTGTTTGTTTGTACTACTGTGTCTCTGTACCTATTGTGTATACTCTGCATACTGCCTAACTCTTCTTGAGGGAAGTCTGACTGCTCAGCCACAGCTACCAAGTGAATCTGTGTGGTACAGACTGCTACCAAGTGGGTTTACTGCCAAACACCTGTAGTCTTAAATCTTTTGCAGTGGTCCCTAAGGGAACTGCACAGGTTTCTGCCTCACATGGAGAATCTAGGGTGACTTTATATCGTACAGGAGAGACTCAGGGTGGCTATTCCTAATATAACCTTATCACACACATAAATTGGTAATTGAGCACTCTCTAGTGCACCTTGGCTCAAAAGAATGATGTTACTCATAATGCCACTAACACTGTCCCTCAACGGAAGCACACCGTGACCAGGGGTGCTGTCACTAAGTTGACCGTAATACGCCGCCTATCTAAAAGGAAAGAGGGAGAGGACTGTCACTACTTAACAATACACAAACATGAATGTGTTTAAAAACCACAGGACTAGTAATCCATGACAGACGAACAAGTCCCTGTCTATGTATGCTCGCGAGATGAACATTGCTAAGGGGAATTTCATATTAGTTTATTAACCAGCATAGCAATGTGGTATCAGGACATATGTACTGGGTACTACTTGGTGTTAAAAAAAAATAAAATAAAATAAAAAAGTCCTGAGCGGGATCTGGTGCAAAGACGCTCCAACAAGGCCTGTTACCAAGGACAGGTATCAAATTATTCCAAATTAAGTATCCTAGCAGTGTTTAATGGATATCTTCAAAGTAAAACAAGGTTGACCGGTTTCGATGGCTGTGTAAACTGATGTCATCATCTTCAGGACCATGTCAGTAAAACTTTGACATTGCCCAATCCGAAGTTACGGATTGAAAGGAGAAATCACCCTGTCTCCTAGGGAAAAGGGGAAAACAAAGATAAAGCCCTGTGAGCTATATCTTCAAGGTAAGCAGAGAGGGTGTGTTTGTGGTAACTCGCATGCAATTAATGTATTGTCAAACTTGTGTGACATATCATATATCATAATTGTGGACTTTCAAAAGAAAAACAAAATAAAAGGAAGCGACTCCCACTTAGTGGATGATAAAGCCATCGAGTTCATACATATGCCCTGTATTTCTTCACATCTGTTATCATGCGTTACCATGCACTAAAAAGGGTGCAGACTTGCTTATGTCCCTGTAACTTAGATTCCGTGGAAATGAGGGATGGTGGAGGGGAAGAGACGCAAGGACCGTGATGGCCGTAACCTCTCCTGAAAACATCAGTTGCAGGGCTTGTACTACCACATTTGAACTGAGGGCCCATCCAGGTACTTCCATAGGCGGGCCAATGCAATTTTGGTGGCCGTGAGATGAGTGTACAATCAAGCTATTTGGCCTGTGAGTGGGAATTACCCTGCTCCCGTGTCCCCTAATAATAATATCCAGGAGTCCCATGGGATTGTTAACCCTGTGATTGATTTAATCTAGTCCAACACCCCTGCCAGTAATCATTTGCTTTTGGACAGGAACATAACAGGTGGAACAGTGAGCCGTTGGCAGCCCCCCGCCCCAGCAAATCAGGGAAATTGCTGGATTGCTTTTGTGTAGCTGTTCCGGGGTTATATACTACCTATAGCACACATTATATCCTCCCCTGTTTGTTATGCATTGAGTGCTTTTGTGTAATCTTGGCCCGATTTTGCTCCAACCGTCAATGTCTATTGTACGCCCCAGGTCCTTTTCCCAGCTGAGCATATAGTGATCTTTTACCGTAGGGTCTGATTCATCCAGTCGGTAGAGCGTGAAGATTTTCCTTGTGGCGGTGAGGAGGTTGGTGTCAGTTCTAGTGCTGTTAAGACCCTTGATCCTTTCTCCCTGTTGACCCCGTAGGACAAACAGTGTCGCAGCTGAGTATAGCAGAACTGCTCTGCTTCTGTGACATGGAATTTTGCCATACACTCTTCGAATTTCAGGGGGACGCCCCCCATCAAGAAGTCTGTTTAACTTTTATAAGCTACCTTCCTTCCAGGCTGCAAAACCTTGGGGCTGAGTTCCTGGGGTAAAATCTGTGTTGTTCCAGATTGGTGTAAGGGGGCCGATAGTGCCTGTGCATCCCCATTTGCAGGCTGCTAGTTTCCAGTTGAACACTGTATTTCTCGTCGCTGTTAGGTTGCCCTGGTTTGCAGGAGTTCTGGTGGATGGCTTAGGCGGGATGTCTACTAGGGGGATGCGCACCATGCTTCCTCTATTGTATCCAGTATGGGTGGTCCCTGGATTGAGCCCATGCAAATGCATGAGATAGTTGGGCTGCTCGCCTGTATCTGGACACGTATGGGACTCCCAATCCCGCTGTATTCCGCCTATGGAGCATAATCTTCTTTGCTAAACAAGGGTTTCCCCCCACCCTCCAGATGATTTTTAATAGGCCCTTCTGCAGGGAGATCAGGTCACCCTCCAGGGTGTGTACTGGGAGTGTTGTGCATTGGTAAATCAATCTGGGTAATAAGTTCATTTTCACCGCAGCGATCATCCCGAATCAGGAAATCTCCTGCTTTTTCCAGTGTTCCAGGTCTATCTAGAGTTCGCTGAACAGCTGCAGCAAATTGCTCTGGTAGATTTATTCGGGCTTCTTGGTGATCTGAACCCCCAGATACCCGATTGTGGTGTCTGCCCATGGGATGGGGAGAAGGGAGCTGAGTTTCTCTCTATGCTTTTTTGTAAGATGTACTGCTAGCACCAACGATTTGTCATAATTTACTTTAAAACCCGAGAGCCTGCCAAAGGATTTTATCTCCTTCCACAAGGGAACCCAGAGAAGTGCCCGGGTGAGTTATTGTCAAGAGTATGTCATCCGCGTACAGTGCGGCTTTGTATTCTTGCCCCCTCACCGAAAGCCCACGTATATATGAATTTTGCCGGATTTTGTCAGCAAATGGTTCCATGGACAGTGTGAATACTAAAGGTGACAGTGGGCAACCCTGCAGTGTGCCTTTATGTGCATTTTATCCAATCTGGTGCCATTAGCTCTCAACTGAGTGATTGGGTTTTGATAGTTGGCCATCGTCCAAGTTATGAAATTGGGGCTGAATCCCAGGTGAGTGAGAGCGCTTCTAATATATCCCCAGTCTACTAAATCGAATGCTTTATGGGCATCCAATGAGATGACCAGCAGGTCCTCCCCTGTTCTATTGGCGATCTCTATAAGGTTGTTCCCGCGTCTGATGTTGTCATTTGTCCCCCGCACTGGAATAAAACCTGTCTGTCTATTATCTCCGGGAGAACCCTTCTTAATCTAAATGGCAGAACCTTGGAAAATATTGTCCCATCGTTGTTTGTCAGGGCTATCGGCCTATAGGAGGCACTTTTCTCAGGATTTTCCCTGGCTCGTGGGCCAGAACTGTCAGGGGTTCCGCCATTGATTTTGTGACGCTACCGGTTGTTGGGAACAAATTAAACAGGGCAGTGAGTTGTGGGGCTAGTATGTGCGAGTAAAGTTTGTAAAACTTTGCAGATAGACCGTCTGGGTCAGGGGCTGTGGTTTTCAAGGATTTAATAGCATCCACTATTTCATCCACTGTGATTGGTGCTTTCAAGGGTTCTAAATGTGGCTTTGTGGGGGGAACTTTGATGGAACGTAAATAATGGGTTTCGCCTTCAGTTGATGTGGTGGTCCGGTCATTATTTCACTATGATGGACTACCAGGGTTTGCCATCTTCTCCTATGAGACATACCATGCTGTTTTGTTCATGTACCTTCGGCAATTTATCCGCAATATGCAGTTGGCTTTATTGCCCTTAATGTAATAAAATTACTTTGTATATGCCAAAGATTTGGCTGACGTGTCAGCCCAGTGCATTTCCAGAGCTATTTTGGCTTTTTTCAGTTCTCTCTCTGACTTCCTAGCTCAGCGATTCTTTAGTTCTTTCTCCAGCCTAGCCACATTTTCTTCCAATTTGGCTTCTTGAAGTCGCGATATCCGCCTTTGCTCTAAGCTTGCTCTGAGTGACCCCCTCACTACCGGTTTCATGGCATCCCATATTATGTCTGTAGTGTAGTCTGTAGTTGTGTTTTCTTTAAAGTAATGGGTTAGGGTGTTTTTGCTACGTCTCTTTTGATTACTTCGTCCAATAGGATGGAGCCTTGTACCTTGCAGTGCTTTGGAGGTGGAGCCGGGAACCCTTTTATGCATAGATCAACAGTAACCGGGGCGTGATCTGATATCATTCTGGTGTAGAGCTCTACTCTGTTGAGGGAAGGGAATAGAGTACTTGTGGCCAGTATCAGATCAATTCTGGAGAAGCCTTTTTGTGCGTTTGAATCAAAGATAAAATTATTGGACCCCATATTCGCTAGTCTCCAGGTGTCCACTGTTCCAGTCTCCTTGAGGAATCTGGCAAGGGTAAGCGAGCGGGCTAAGTCCATCCTAGTTGGGGCAAGTGTTTTGTTATTCTGTGGGTCTGGGACCATGTTAAACTCACCCCCCCCATATCAGGAGAAACCCTTCAGTGAATGTAGATATGGTCGGAAGTATATATAGAAGAAATGTATCCTGGGCATTATTGGGGCACTATATGGCTCCTATGGTAATTGGCTGCTCAGGGAGATGACCCTTCACCAAGAGATATCTACCCTGTCCCCCCCCCCCCCCCCCCGACCTATGGCTCTCTGTTTACCAGGGAAGTTGTGGCCCTGGATGTTCCATGTAACTAATCATATCTCACTCTCATTATATGACCCCATGACGTCCCTCTATGGTTTTGGCGGCAAATAGCTTCCTATCGCTCATTTTGCTTCTGCTCAGGGATTCATTGCCCTGCTCGTGTGTGGTTGTGTTACTGAAGGATGTTAGTGTTGATGTTTGATGTTTTGTATTCTTTTAGTTTCCGGGAGAGCTGAAGGGAAACTCCCCCCGCACCCCCATAACTACCAGGGATGAGACCAGCTCTCATGCAACGGGGTTACCGGCTGCGCCTCATCACTGAACTGAGGCCAACAGGGCCTAACTTGTCGCTGGCTGGCAATAAAGCGGGAGATCGAGTTTGGGTTTCTTAAATTTTTGGTGAAACATCAGCGTTTCCATCAGAATCTTGTTATTGGGGATTCTATAGTTTCTCCCAGGCTGTATCATGGTCCCCCTTATCTCTTCCCCCCAAGTGTCCCGATACTAGCTATTTAGCGAGTGGCTAGAGGGGAGAACCCTCTGGTAGAGAGGACTGACATTGAGTCAGATTGTCAGAGTCATCTGCTCAGGCTGGATTAGTGGCCTTTTCGGGGCGGGCCGGAGCCTACGCCTCCTGTTGACTCTTGTCCATGTATTTGCAGGTTGCTTTTTCCCCTGATCTTGAGATGTGGATTCCATTTCCGATTCACCCGTGTCTTCGCCTGTTCCAAGGAATGTTTCTGCTTCTTTTAGGGAGCGAATGTGCTTTTGAGTTCCTTCCCATGTGAAGTTCAGAGAGGTCTGGAAGCCCCAGAAGTAAGTTATCTTCCTCTTCCGGAGCCATTCTGTGAGGTGTTTCAGTGCCTTGCTTTTTTGAAGCATGACGTGCGCCAGATCTTGAAATATTAGGATGGTAGCGTCTCTGAACAAGATCTGCTTGGATGATCTGGCTTCTCTCATAATTTCTTCTTTCACCTTGTAAAAGTGAATTCTAGCCAGCACACCCAGGGGTGGAGGTGTGGAGGGAGGAGAACGATTGTCTAGGTGTAGTTCTGTGAACTCGTTCAATTTCCAGTGGAGCGCTATCTGGGAGGGTTAGTATGACCCTAAACAGATCCACTGTATATTTCTCCAGGTCCACGTCTGTAATCGAGGTGGGGACACCCCGAAGGCAGATAACCCGCCTCGAGTGGTTCTCAGCATCTTCTTGTTTTGCCTCCAGGGCTTCACACCTAGCATCCGAGGCTAACATTCCATCTAGACCCTTTTTAAGTGTGAATGCCTGGTCACAAAGGTTATTCTCAATGTCAGCAGTCCTGTTTTCAACAGCATCAACCTTTTTGTCTAGGGTGGTAATCATCATAACTTCGTCTTTCCCTTTCTGAATTTCTCTAGTTAGGGCTGATAAAAAAGTCCTGGAGATCTGATTTGGTAGCCGACTGGGCCAGTTGCGAGGTGGTGGAGGCAGGTGTTTTCTCTGATGGGGGCGCTTCAGACTGATTTCCCTTCATTGCCTTATCCGGCTTAGTACTGCTAATCAACGTAGCAATGTCCACCTGCTTGGCAGACAAGCCGCTCTTCTCCATTGCTTCTACTAATGGGGCTTCCGGTCTGGAGGAGCGGGAGTCGCATTGTCCTCGAAGTCTCTTCAGTCCTGGTTGTTCTACCCACAGGATTGGGTTCGGAGAAAGAGGCTGTTGCTTTAACTGCTCCTTTGGTGCCTGGGCTTCTCTGATCCTCGAGGTGACCCCCCCAGCTGGGCTGTGGTGGGGAGGATTGTGGGTGCTGGACCAGAGACGCTGTTCGCCTCTTTAATGTTTGTCAAATTGTCAGGCGAGCCAGTTTTCTTCCCCTCTGGGCTTGGCTTTTTCCCAGGTCGGCTGGAGAAGGTCTCACTTCCGTTGTGGCGGTCGATGGCGACCGGACCTACGATTGGAGCCAGTAATGGATGGGGAGTCTTTTGAAGTGGCCCGCATTCTGCTGGGTTAGATCTGGAATTCCCAGTTCAGCCCTGCACATGGGGGGCCTGGGACCATTGGAACGTTAGTAAACTCCCTTCAGGCGCTGCCCCGCGTGTTTGTAGGTGGTTGTTGTTGCGTGGGTGGAAGGGGGGGTGGGAATGACCTCAACCTCCTCTCCTCAGGTGTTCTAGAGCTCTTGGCCGGGGACAGTCGCCTTTTTCCTTTTTGAACTCAGGCAGCGTTGGAGTGATTTAGCTGAGATCTTTAACCGCAATGCCACCTTCTTACAGCCAATTCTTCGGCCCTCTCACGCCCCGTCCTTTCATTACTCCATCCAGCTGCTTTGGGGTCTGAACAGAGATTAGAGCCGGTGCATTTTGCTTCGGATCATAGTGCTTGCCAGGAGCTTCTAAGGAGCCATGCTGCTTGACTCGGCTCCAAGCCACGTCCCTCAAATCCCTACTTTTTTTTTTATAACAACTCTTTCTTATTAAGTTATACAAAACAAGAAAACAATATGAGTGTACATTAGCAGCTCGAGCAGCGGGGCCGTAAGAACAGTAGTATAGACAGCTGACCACATAGGCCGAAACCAGAGCACTAAAGTTCACAGACTGCCGGGGGGAGGGGGCTCACCATGGTTCTGTGGACGCAGTGCTTATTTGTCCCATTTCCTCCATATTTTCTGAAATTTACAGGGGTACCCCCTTGCGGTGTAGATACGTCGTTCCAGGGAGGCACATCTGCTCATTTTGTTGGACCATCGATCTATGCATAGTCTGTCTGCAGAGCCCCAGGTGGCAGCCGTTAATCTCTTTCCCGCCCCTAGTGCCACTCTCAGGAATGCCTTTTCATACTTGGTGAAATCTGCTTCTCCCCACACACCCAGCAATATCAGTTTGGGGTCCCTCGATACCGGGGATCCCGTTATTCTGGAAAGTCTAGTAACACATGTTGCCCAGAATTCCTGTAGCACTCCACACTCCCAGATCATATGGAAAAAAGTGCCCTCTGCTCTTCTACATCCAAGACATTCACCCTCTTCGCCCCCCCCCCCATTTAGCCATCATTGTCCTGGAACATTATGACCTGTGTAGTATTCAGAGCTGTATTAGTCTCAGCTTGGCGTTGATGCCTATTTCCTCAGGGGAACATCAACGCCTCCACCCATTCTTCAGCCTTTAAGGTGCCTAGGTCATGTTCCCATTTCCCTTTGAGTGCCGTGAGTTCCAAGGTGCCGAAGGAGTTGAGTGCCTGATAAAGAGTAGAAGTGACCTTAGATGGTATGCGGTCCGGGAGGATATTTGTTTCTAGGGTGGGAACGGGAGGGTATGTCGGTGAGGCTCGGAAACTGGGTGTTGATGGCATGTGCAAGTTGTGCATATCTAAAACGATCCATAGGTTGCAACCCGTGGTTCGTGTTCAGGGTTTCGAAGTCTACTAGTCGCCCTTCCTGAATAACATCTGTCATTGTAGACCCCCATTTCCTCTCCCAGGTTTTGAAGTGTCCCATCTTTTGTATTTCGGGGAGATGTGTGTTATGCCACAAGGTTAGATCGGTGTTGGTCTGCCGCCCCATCCTATGTGTCTGTGCGCCTCCTCCCAGACGCGGCGGGTATGGAGTGACCCTCTTAGTATCCCTCTCAGCCTCTTATTTCCCCACATAGTATCCGGATGGGGGAGGGAGAGCTACTAGCGCTCATTTCTACCCGGGTGCGCGGGAACCGTGGGTCACCATGTAGCCATTCTTTTACTACCCCTACTTGTGCAGCCCAATCGTAGATGCAAAGATTGCGCATGTCGCACCCAACAGCGGAACTTGTTCCAACTTTCTACGCCCACACCACCACCAGTCAGAAAAAATACACCCAAAGAAACCAAGATCAAGGGGGCTCTCGTTAATGCTAGGTCCCTCCCAACCCATGCACTTGACATTGCGGATCTTATTACTATCCATGACCTCGACTTCATTGCCATTACGGAGACATGGCTTCATGCTGCATCTAGCCCACTCCTCTCCCTCGCTCTACCCAATGGCTATTCTATTATTAGATGTGACCGTAACTCCGGCCAGACTAAAGGCGATGGTGTCGCCTTTATACACAAAGACACGGTCAACATTAGAATTACATCTAACTCACAAATTCCATCAGCTGAATCATTATCTGTCAAACTTGCTATCTCTCCTAACAAAACAGCTACCTTGCACCTCGTATACAGACCCCAAGGCCCACTCAACACCTTCAATGAGGATCTTACTTCCATCCTACTAGATAAAATTAAAACAAATTACCAAATCAGTTTACTCGGCGACCTTAACCTTGGACTTCTTGACCCCAATGACCAGTCTGCATTGGAAACCGCCAGCACTCTTTCTAATCTAGGCTTCACACACCGAGTATGTGAAACTACTCATAATAAAGGCCGGAACAATTGATTCGGTAGCCAACCTTAACTGCAACAATAACATAGAACAGAACACTTCCTGTGCGTGGTCAGACCACCACATCATCACCTTCAATATCTTAGCCAATAATTCATTCACTAAACAGGACATCGCACCCACCATATCCACAAGAAACAAAAAGGATATCACTTGGGATAAACTTCTTCCCATCATACTACCCACGCTTAATAAAATTGCACGATCATGTACAGACCCCACTACCTTTGTGGATGTATACAACTGCACCATACTCAAGGGTATTAATACTGTAGCCCCCTCTAAACTCAGGAAACCTAAACAACGTGCGCACCTCAATTCCTGGTTCACACCACAAGTGAGAGTGCATCGTAAAGAAAAACGCATGGCTGAAACCTGCTGGAAAAGTCTCCCTTGCATCACTAACAAAGACAACTTAGTAGTTGCTACTCTCAACTACAAGGAAGCCATTCTCCAAGCTAAAAAACGGACTTGCAACACACGTATAACGCAAGCCGAATCTAATACTAAGGAGCTCTTCAAAATCCTGAAGGAATTAGAATCACCCTCCTGCACTCCGGACACATGTAGCAAAGATAGCGCGTGGTGTTCCAACAGCCAAAAAGCACTGTTAGACAAGATAGCTATGCTCCAGTCGAAAATCAATAATAAAAAAGTCTGCCATCAAAACTCCATAATCCTGCTACCACCTCGTCAGCGCACATCCAGGCTCCATTCAACTTCTCACCACTTACTATTCCAGAAGTTGAAAGTATCATCAGCAAACTTAAACCCTCCAATTGTCAGGGTGATACTTGTCCGGCCACTATCAAGGATGCTGCTCACAAACTCGCACCTTTCATCACTGCTCTCATTAATTCCTCTTTCAACACTGGCATTGTCCCCGACAACCTCAAAGATGCCTGGGTCATTCTCCGCTTTAAAAAAAAACATCGTTGGACGCCAGCATACCAACCAACCAACTACAGGCCCAGCACCACCGTCCCTTTCATACTTAAGATCTTAGATCATGCAGTTTACCTGCAGATACAAGATTACCTGGAATCTAACCATCTCCTTGGCCTAAGAGAATCCGGCTTCTGCCCCAGGCACGGAACTGAGACTGCTCTTATAGACCTTAAGACACAAATTGAGGACCTTAAAGACTATGGCAAATTAGCGCTGCAACTTCTCCTTAATTTATCAGCGGCATTTGACCTTGTCAACACCTCGAAACTGCTGCTCATTTTTCAGACAAAGCCACCACATGGATCAGATCGTTCTTGAATAACAGATCGATGAGGGTCTTTTCCCCTTCCACTGCGGCCAACCCATCACCAGTCCTATGTGGGGTCCCACAAGGATCTTGTCTTTCCCCCACACTCTATAATGTGTTCACCAAGCCATTATTTGACATACTTGACTATCTGGGTTTTTCATACACCAACTATGCTGATGACACCCAGATACTCATTCCTATCACGGGTGACCACATTATTGACACTAAAGCCCTTAACGAGGTTTATGAAGTCATACAGGCATGGATGGCCCAACACGAACTCTGTCTTAACGACAAGACAGAGCTCCTCATCCTTGGCTCACAGAATCGGATTAATAAAATGGACCATTACGGTCGCCAGGACCTTGGTTATGTCTAAACTTGACTACTGCAATGCACTATACTTGGGGACTAGTCAACGCAACTTAAACAAACTTCAGGTTATTCAAAATAATGCCATCAGGGCTGCCCTCAACTTTCCTAGATCTTCATACATTTCGAACACTAGATGAAGCCTTCACTGGCTATCGGTCTCCCAAAGAATTTCTCTGAAAACCCTCGTCCTCACACATAAATGTGTGAACAACTAGGCCCCAGCCACCTGGCAAACCGATTTACTGACCAGTCCTCTAAACGACCCCTGAGATCTGCCCAATTGCATAGCCTCAACATACTGTCATGATGCCTGCCCCCGGAAGACCAGACCAGGCCCAGCAGCCCCGGAAGCAGGCATCATGCCACTTGGAGCATGCCCAAAAGCCCCAGTTAGAGGCTGTTTGGGTGCAGTCCTGGCGCCTATGGCCATGGCGCCAGGCTCATTATTGATAACTTACCTGAAGCAGACCATGCTGCATACTCACCTGAGGCAGACCATGCTGCATGAAGACTCAAGCCAAATGAGGCTTTGGAGGGACTATTTTACTGAAGGGACTATTTTGTTACTTGGGTGGGGCTGTGGAAGAATACTTACCTGGATCTTCTTCCAAGGCTATTTAAACCACGCCCGGACAGCCACACGTGCTTCGCGTTATTCTGCTTGCTGCAGCGTAACGCTCACCGTGTTTTCAGCAGCTCCAGTCTTCAGCCACGCCCGCTTCAGTCCTGGGACTCCTGAAACAAGAAGAAAAGAAGGATAAAGGTTAGAACAGGAGTTTTAACTTTAATCCTTACCTGAATCCTGATCCATTTCGCCACGGAGCTGAAAGACAGAAGTCTTTGAAGCATCGCTTCGCATTCCTACGGCGCCACGCTGAACTCACCTGCTTGGCGGTACTTCAGCATTCCATCACGCTCTCTCCATCTCGCGGCCGCCCTCCGACACCTAAGGAGACAAAGACAGCAAGGTGAGCAAGGGGACTCTCTAAGGCTATACAAGCTACCCCCAAGGACTTACCTGATTTACCACGGGGGTACTCACCTCAGCTCGGGTCGGCGCAGTCAACTCTGCTTCATCGCCGTACCCCGGCCCCTAAGGGGAAAACCACAATAGACTTACCTGAATCTTACCAATTGCCATTTGGAAATCTTCGAGTGGATTAATCGGCAACCTGCAAGGAATCGGACAGAGTGAAGATCAGACATTTGAACTCTTATGAACAATTGGACTTTAGAGTCAATACTGGAACTCACCAATTCCTCTACGCCAGTAAAATAACTGATCATCAACGCGCCCCTGCGGTCGACGCAGGATGGAGAGCTCATCCTTCCAAACCATCAGGTGAGACTAAGGAGGGGACATCAAGAGTGATCTGTGGGAAGACAACGGGAGGGGGGAAGGTGGGTTGACACTCAATTCCACGGGTGGTTAATTCTTCTTCTCCTTTGCAGAAGAATATTCCTGCGAGCCAGACAAACTAGGCTGAGCGGGCCAGTCCAGTCCGTCATCTCGGCGCTACACGTCACGCTGGTGGAAACAACAGCGGCCCAGTTCCGGTCGACGCCCCCGTGGGAACCAGGTGAGCGTAACACGTACCTAGATATAAACTCCAAAAAGCGGGTGGGGTGAGCTTCCCTGTCCTCGCTGCTAAACTTTGTAACTCTATGACCAACTCCATTAGGATTGAGCCATCGTTCCACTCCTTTAAACACAAAGCCAAGACGTCTAGCTTCTTACGTTACATCTACTCTCCTTGTATAAACTATTTGAAATTACGCCCTGCTGTTCATCTGCAAACTGTAGCATAATATCTGTGTTTTTTTGCTGATTGTAAATATGTATCTTTGTTCTTGTGCAACTGTATCTTAAGATATGCGCCCAGATGCCTTTGGGCAAGGCGCGCTCTATAACTAAAATAAATCCAAATCTAAATATTCGGTAGTTCTATATTGCCTTCCTACACTGAGTGTTGGAGCATTTTAAGCGCAATGCAGGGTTGTTTCCCACCCCAGAGTAGTGTGCGTAAAGTCCTATCAATGGTTGCGAAAGTTTCGATGGGGATGGGAAGTGGGCGTTTTGGAGGACATATAGGATCCTTGGAAGCGTCATCTTAAACAGTACCGCTTTCCTCAATAATGATAGTGGGAGAGATTGCCAGTGCGAAACATCGCTCATGAACCTTTGTATCACCGGTTGTAGGGTGAGCCTGGCGAAATCATCCAGGGTCGCATTGATCCATATGTCCAGGTAGGTGAAGCCCAATACCGAGACTGGGTATGGACAGGGTTCTGGAATCGCCTCGTCCCCCTGTGTTCCTCTGAATAGGGAAGTATATTGTTTTTGTGTATTTACTCGGGAGTCCCCCAAAGTGTTGATATTTTGCTAGGATTCGGGACACAATCGGACAGGAGATCATTGGATTGACAAGGTATATAAGGAGATCATCCGCGAACAGTGAGACTCGGTCGTCTCCTCCCTTTGGTCAGGTAAACCCAGTCCAGTGTGTGTCTGTTCTCAGTCTAATTGCTAGAGGTTTGATTACAAGAAGGAATAATAGAGGTGAGAAGGGGCAGCCTTGTCTGGTCCCCCGGCCCAGCAGGAACGTCTGGGATGATTTCCCGTTTACCCTTACAAAGGCTTCGGGAAGAACGTAGTGGAGTTTGACCCATGGCATGAAGCTTTGTCCGAGTCCCATCTGCCTCATGATTTCCCATAGAGCGTCCCACCCCACCGAGTCAAAGGCCTTCTCAAAGTCGACCACAAGGAGGGCCAAGGGGTCCTGGATCTCGGCTGCTCGGTCTAGGGTGATATGTACCCTACAGAGGTTCATGCGTGTAGATTTGTCTGGCATAAATCCGGACTGGTCTGGGTGGACTAGCGATTCGATTACACCGAGCATTCTGTTAACTAGCAGTCGCGCCAGTATCTTTGCTTCCCCATTTATTAATGATATGGGCCTATATGAGGCACATCGTTCTGGGGGTTTTGCTGCTTTGGGTATTACTACAATACATGTTCTTCAGAGGTCCAGGGGAAGGCTGCCCAGTTCCCTGCTGCGGAGGAACATGCAGTGCATGTGTCCCGCCGGCATCTTGCCCAACCTTTTCATGTCTCTACTGGAAAACCGTTAGGGCCAGGAGTCTTCCCTGTCTGTAGCTGTGTCAACGCCTCACCCACTTCTTCGGTGATGTCAGCGTCTAGCTGTTCTGTCTGGTGTCTAGAGAGCTGGGGGATCGTGATCGAATCAAGGATGTTTCGGGGTGTCTGATGTTGGTTCCATCGTTGGGGGGCAGTACAGTTGTTCATAGTAGTTGGCAAAGGCCTCCGTGATATCTGAGTTACTCGTCCACGTTTCCCTGTTGACAATTTGAATGGCCTGCACCTGTCGCTTGCTTAGTTCCCGTCTCTCTAGCCAGACTAGGGTTTTGCTTGCTTTGTCCCCCGTTCATAAATCTGGCTTCGGACAGACCACTAGGCCGACCGAGCATTATCAAAACCTCCTGGACCGTCACCAGGGCCTCACGCACAGCGTGAGTCCCCTCCTCCAGCAGCTGCTCCTCCCGCCTGACCACCTGGGCCTCTGCCTCAGCGATCGCCTCGATGTGTCGCATAGGGTGAGCAGCCACCAAGGATATTGCTCCACCCCTCAACCCCCCCGGGGACCATTTTATACGCTTCCCACTTTATAATTGGACAATCTACCGATTCTTCATTTAGGTCAAAATATTCCGAGATCTTATTAGAAATTCCTTCGGCTATTTCAGGCAGCCGTAAGTAATAGGTGTTCAAGCTTCAAGTGGGTTCTCACTTGTGTTGTGTGCCCTTAAGTTTTATCAGTAGGGGGCAGTGGTCCTATATCCCTCTCGCTAGAAATTCTGCAGATAGTAGTCTGTGTGCCATATTCTTTGGGGTGAAGACAGTCGAGTCTGGAGAAGGACCTATATGCATAAGAGTAAAATGAGAACCCTGTGTCCGAAGTGTGTAGTGCCCGCCACGTGTCAAGTAGGCCCATTCCGTCAACAAAAGTGTATAGTTTAGTCTGGGTATCACCGGCCTTATGGCCCCCATCTGTGGTGAGCAGCCTCCTTGACCTTGTTGAAGTCTCCGCCTACCACCCAGGAGTCTGCCCGTTCCTCTATCATTATAGTTTTTAGCTCGTGAAGGAGCTCTGCTGTGAGCATGGGAGGTGCAGACGCTGCTATGAAGCTCCAGGTCTCTCCCCAGACGTCCCTGAGGACCACCACAAATCTGCCCCAAGGGTCTGCTCTCACTTTCCTGGCCTGGAATGGAATCCGTTTATGCAAGAGAGTCATGGCACCCCTGGAGCCTCTGTAGAACCCAGCCTGGTATGTGTGTGGGTAGTTGTACCTTTTGAAGAACCCACAGTTAGTGCCTATCAAATGGGTTTTTGTGATGAAGGCAATGTCAGGGGAATATCGATTAAGGTATTGGAGTAGCAGCTTTCGCTTTATGCAAGACCCCAGGCTGTTAACGTTCCAGGTTAGTAGAGCAACCTGTCCCATCTGTGTCACTGCAGCGTGTTCAATGCCCTACTCTTGATCTACTCCATACTGTAATATAATTTTTTTAAAAGGTATTCTAACTGATAGTTCTGGTATTTTATAAATCACTGCGAGTACTGAGAATCCAGTTTCAGTGCCTAGGTATCCAATGTTACTTATTACTGTCATTGCCTACAATGTGGTGCTCAATGTATCAACTTAAAGGGTTTGGTAGTGAGGTGGGGAAGATCTGAGTGGACACAACTAGGATATCGAAGCCATGATGAAAGTATTGTCATGTTCCCAAGGCAAGCAATTTGTGCTTGAACTATCCCTTGGCATTCACCCCAGAAGTTCACCGAAATACATACTGAGATTTCAGTTCTCTGGGAGTGTATTTTGGTATCCATCACAGATCTTCCAAAGCACTCACATTTGCACCAGATTTCCCATTTCTTTATAAACCTCAGATTCTAAACTGCTCACCTGTTTTTTAATGGAAATTGCAATTTGCCCTTTACTATTCTTGTTTGCTTTTTAGAATGTTACATTGTAAGTAGTGGAATTGGGGCAACTGATTAATCCTAATCAAGCCAATTTTCCTTACTTGACCATTGATCACCACTACGTTCAGCAAGCACAAACTCATCTTCAAGTGACGCTGAGGAAATCCTAACAATAGTGATTTTTTAAAAATCATAATACACCACAAAATAGAGGACCCAGAGAGTTTAAAGCATGTGGGGCGGTATCTTGGGTTTGTCAACACTACAGGTTCTCTATTTGTCATTGCTAGTATTAAATCAATTTGAAAACATCCTTGCTATACAACATATTTTAAATGATTTCTTTCTTTTTCATTTATTTCATCATATAAAAAATATATATTTATACTTTTTTTAAATGCCTTTTTTGAAAATATTTTTTCTTTTTTTGTCCATAAAATCAAGCTAACATCAATACAATGCTGGGTGCCTACAGTTTCAGCTCATCTCTATCACTCCCTAGAGATCATCAAGAGAGTGATTTTCAATTTCGTCAATGTTAACGCCTTCAATAATTAGACAGTTCTCATTGCATTCACTTTAGATTAAATCTTTACAGTCTTACATGTCCATCTACTGTTGTTTCAACATGTTCCGGTTCGTCGGTTTTGTTATTATGAAAACCTTCAGGAGTGCAAATTCAAAATTGCCCAACAGGCTCTGAACATACCACTCTTTTTTTGAAGAAATAAATAACACCAACCAGGGGCTTGACATCCCCTTGTGCCACACAGCACCTTGTGATGCACCCTCCACCATACAATTCTAAATAATGTTCTTTGCTGTAGAAATGTTTCTTTTTTCAAGGTGACTTCCTTTTATTAAATGAAGCAACTGCAAACGACATATGCCTCTGAATTAATGAACATGCACAACTATACCTTTTAGTTGAAAAATACACTGCCTAAAAGGGTGTTTATCTGGACTGTTATAAATACCTAATAAGTAGTTGTAAGTTGTCCAATGCAATCTTCTTTAGATTTTCACAGAACCATCAAGAATCCATCCTGTCAAAAATACAGATTGAACAACATGAGTGCTGCATCTAAAATAAACACATCCGAGTACTATCACTACCCATTGTGCTCACTGTGCACATACCTTAGATTTCTCAAACATTCTCCTCTTCTCGAGGAATGAGCTGAAGTCATCAATTAAATGTCACTTCCTGGCTTGGCACACAACAGCCAAACAATCATATTACTGCTTCATATAATACCGATTCAGTTTGCCTTTCTCATCTTTTAAATATGACAATTCCTCATTCCACCAAGTTTCAGTTCTCCTTTGAGATCATTATTGCCAATATTTTCTGCAATCCAAGTCTGTCAAGACCAATACACTCCTCCTTATTAGCGTCCGTATTAGTCCCTCCGGCAGATTTTTTATTCCCACGAAACAAACTGCTTTAGTACTTACCGCCGGTGCTTCAGTTTCTGTTCCTATCTGTCCGAAATGACACTAGTTTTAGATCTCAGTGTTTTTGTACACCGCATATCTCTCCATTTGTGAGCCACGTAAATTCTATGCCCTCTTCCTCAAGAACCTAACCAGTAGAGCTTTAGTTCACTTCTCTGCTGATTGTCCTAAAAAGGTCCCATATTGGAATTGGTTATTTTACAGCCTCTTGGCAGTCTGCAATTGTTTGCATCATTCATTTACCTTACGTTCTGTGGTCATTGATGATATTGCCATTTCCTGCTATGGCCATATTATTCAATATTGAATCATATAACGGTACCTGACCTAAGTGAAACAAGGTATCAAGTCCTTGTTAGGGAGGATTCTCATTCTATGGCCGATTTCCCTTACTTATAGAGTCCCCCAGCAGCTTTGCTGGATTTGAAGGGTTTGTTTTTTTTTCTCTTGCTAAGAGTGAGACTTTTTCCCACCCTTAGACATTTTTGCTATGTGTGTTCTAGGCTATTTTTGTGTTTAATGTCTATGGGGTTTCTCTCACCTCCATAGGAACCATCTTTATTCACATGTGTTACACAGCACCCTCCGTGCAGTGAAACGGGGGTGTCGTAGCGACCCCCAAACATAGACTCCATACCCTGGGACTGACTACTGTCTCCCAGGGCATGTAAAGTCCCCATTGACTTTACTAGTCAATTTGTGTGAACTAAACCAGTACAACCCATCTTACTATGGAGGTACTGGGAAGGGTTAATAGTTTTTCCCTTATGTTCATTTTGAGAGGGTACCGTACAGTCCTCTCAAACGTTTCTGGCTTGTGGCAGTGGTTATTACGGTAAATATTAGACCGCAAATATTTTCCTATGGGATTTTCCCATTGTTCAAGGCTACCAAATTTTCTGACAGCCTCTAACATACCGCCGGTGTATTTTAATATTAACTTTACTCCGGTAGGTTTTATTTGCCAGAACTTTAATATAACTTCTTTCTCTTGTCTTTCTCTAAACTTCTAACCCAGGTCGGGGATCCTTTGTTCGTCCTTTTGGCGGGCTTCTGCCAAGAAGCCCTCCTTTCGGCGCCACTGAGTCTGGGGTGGGTCCGTTGTGTGGGAAGGGGAGTAGGACCCCTGGTCAGGGTTGCCTCAGCAACCCATGTCGTACTCTATCCTGATAGGCTGGAGGGTCTCCCGCCAAAAGTGACCACTCCACTGTGTGAGTGACAGCTAGGCTGTATGAATGGGGATCTTTTTGAATAAAAGCAGGGTCCTGAGGACTGGAAGAGCAAGACGTCGCCATTGGAACTAAGAAGCCAAAGAGGAGAGAAGCCAAAGACATCTGCAATGACTGAACCACCGGTGAAGCCCTGCTGCAGCGTCTCACCACTTTTCTCCACACGTCGCGAGAAGATCTTCATCTGCAAGAGCCTTCTTCCCTTGAGCTGGTGGGGCCAACCAGTTTGCCAATCGCCTTCCCGGATCTGCCTTGGTCGAATCGCCAGTACCCTGTACTCAGAGACCGGATAGCCAGGCACCAGTCCACCCGGACCGCGATTTAAAGAAGCGTACCTTTTTATTCGTCGGGCAGCACCGCGGCTGGTTTCATCCCTGGGTAGTGCAGTAACTCGAACCTTCCTCGATGACCAGAGCCTCTCTTCCTCTGCTGGATCCCCCGAACTGCAGGAGCTACCAGGAAGAACCGCCACCGCAGGAGCCACTTCTTCATTTTAAAGGTACATTGTTCCGCCAGGCCACCCTTTCTGCGTGGTACAGCTAAAGGTGTTTTAAATCCTGTACCTACCTGTTGGGTTGACCGCCCCTCTCTCTTAACATTGTCCTTCACCGTCTGCATCCACTTGTTCAAACTCGTTAACCAAAGACATGACTGCAGCTACAAGAACATTTTGCTCCTGGGCCCTTGCCCTGTACCACTGACTCTGGCACAGGCCTATTGACTCTGGCTAAAATTGTTAGAACTGCCTTCACTAGATTGCTCCTCAACTAGAACTTTGTTGGTGCACCTACTTCTTATAACCACCCCCTCCTTCCCACGTTTAAACCTTGTGAAATGCCATTTTGCTTAGTTTCCATGTAAGTATTTGCTATACTGATGTACTGCCTTGCCTAACTGGTTCACAAACGAATGGGAAGTGTTGCTAGGGCCTATAAGAAGAAATTTCTAAATGACTTGTGTTTTCCCTCCCTTGTGAGAAATTGCTAGAGTGCCATTTGTGTTTGGTTTTCACTGTGCCGTTTTGCTCAGTTCAAACTTGTCTACAATTTAACTAGGGAGTTGTGTATACTTTCTTTGACTAAATTTAACTTGCTTAATAACTGTGATAAATGTGTTTAACTAGAAGTGTGTAAAATAAATATATATATATATTCTTTTAATACAAAGCTTTGGTCAGTGTTTCCTTGTGCCATAGTACTGAAGGCCTATTGTGTAAACCCTGAATACTGCTCATCTCCCTCTTGAGAAGTCTGACTGCTCAGCCACAGCTACTAACTAAATCTTTGTGGTCCAGACTGATACCAAAGGGGATTTATTGCTCTCACCTGTAGTCCCAATCTTCTGTAGTGCTCCCTAAGGGAACTGCAAAGGATTCTGCCTAACAGACCTCCATGAGTATTTATTTTCCCCATTTTACATGTTGTTTTACTCATCCGGTAACTTTGCATCTTATGTTACTTTGTGCAATTCCTAGCCCTCATTCAGGCCAATTAGGCAATGATTTATCAAATGTATGGAATACTAGTAATGGCAAATAGAGAGCCTGTGGAGTAGTTTGACGTATAGACGTATCTTTGAAATTCATTCAATAGACATGCTAAGCAAGTTTCTGGTGTTTACAGCAAGATTGGTCAGAGTGATATACAAATTGTGAAGCATAACCACACATAAAGCAATACAATGAAGTGCATTGTCAATGCCAACTATGGAATCAAAGTCAAAATGGGTAGTTGCTACACATTTTAGGGCTAAAGCGATCAAATGTTAGATGGTGATAAAGAAGCCTTGCTCTGAAAAGCCCCTGCTTAAAAACTGGATGACGTTTAAGCATTAACCGCACAGCCTCGTGTCCTTTTTGATAAGTATCATTAAGAAGTCCCAGAAACATTCAGCGATGGTCTACATCACACTAAGACTTAGATGTCCAACCCAGTCACACATACTCCTACGTCCTGTCACCTTTCCTCCATACCTTTGTAAAAAAGCATCAAATTGAAAAATGTGTCCTTCTCTTTTTACGCGGGGTACCGCATGCGGCCGTAACCCCACCCTCCTTAGCTCCGTGCATCGTCCTTCATTCCTTTTATCAGCGCGGTTGGGGCTGAACGCACTTGCATCACCGGGAAGATATTTTCTATTCCCGTTGTCCTTCTCTGCTGCTCCGATTCTACAGTCGCGTAGTCCTCTGTCTATGCCATACCGTTTGGGATTTGTAGCTTGTTCCTCTTGCGAACGTCGCTTCTCCATTCTCGGATCTCCATTCTCTCTGCTTGGAGTGTCTGGGGCCGGATCACCGTTGGGACTCGTGTTTCTACTGCGACTCCTTTTCGGTCCGGACACTTCAGCGTCATCTTCGTCGGTCTGAGGAGATCTTCCAGAGAGTTCCTCCACTGCATTTTCAACTTTCATCGAAGGAAAGAAGAAAAGCCTGGTAAGTTCCTTAATTTTCAGGGCAACCCGGCCGGGGGATTCCTTCCCGGGGTGCTGCAGGTCCGGGAGGGGCTTCAAAAGCTCTGCTACCAGGGTTTCTCCTGAGGTGCCTCGCAGGCCTAATAGGCGTACCAGGGTTTTCTCCGAGGGTTCCCGCGAGGGGCCTGCCGACACCGGATCATGATCTGAGGTTCACCAATCGGGTGCTAATTGCCAGCCCAGTCGTGCTGAGGGGTTGGGTACCGAAGTTCGCTCTGAGGTCTCCTTGTCTGAAGCTTCCCATACAGAAACCGGCGTGCGCCCTGAGGCATCCATTGAGGCCTTCTGTACCGAACCACGGTTTGTGTCCCCTCTCAGGGGAGCTTTAAAGAGCGGACTCTGTTTCGAGGTTCCTCTTATCGAGGCCAAGGTGTGTACCGACAGAACTGAGACACCTGTTAAGGTCTTGTCTGTGAGGTGGATTCCTCAACGTTTCCCGCACTCGCGGTGTTACCGGTTCTGTTGAGGGGGCACAGGGAAAGGTAGCTGACCGTTCCTCCTCTGTTACCGGCTTGGCCGAGGTTCCTCCCTTTGAGGCTAATTCAAAGGATTAGGATGTCCAGTAAAAATCTCAGGCCCCATAGTACCTGCTCTGCCGAGGAGCCTTGTCAAGGCGAAAGTTTCAATCAAATCCCCTGACCAGTCCGTGGAGTTTCCTGCCTCATCCACACATGGGACGCAGTTCTCGTCAGATGCTCACAAAATGGGGGGCCTTCCTACGTGGTCTACGGCGGCCATTTTGGATTCTTCCGTCACACCCACGCTATCATCGGCGGGTGCTGGGAGCCTTCTTTTTGGTGGTGAACCTTGTCCATGCAACGGTGTGAGTCCGCTCCGCCCTTCCTATGACTGGCACGCTCGGATGCCACTATCGCATACGGTCTTGCTTCCTCCTGCTTCTGCCCCACTGCTCTATGTAGACCCCGTGGGTGGAGGGCCCTCTTGGCAGCCTTTCTCACTACGTTTGTGGGGGTATGCCCCTCATGAGCGGCCTCTGCCCATTCCAGTACCTAAAGTTTCGGCAGAGGATGCCTTTTTTGGAAAGTTTCAAAGTCTTATGAACACTGATCCCATGAGGGAGTACTTTAAAGGCCTTTTTAGGGAGATCTGCCCTCCGGCACCGCAACCTGCCCCGACAGCTTCTAGTCAAGGCACCTGTTGCCCCGACAGCGGTACCACCTCTACCTCCCAGCCTGCTTTCACCTCTTCCGCCTCTGCCTCCGTTGTCTCTGGTTGACAAGACTCCAGCAGAGCGAGGCGTTGATTCGCCGCCGGTCAAATCGCAACCGGCGGATCCTGACGTTCCAGGTGACCCTCAGGCAGACCCGGATAGTGAAGACCAGCCCGCTCTGTAAGAGCATTCCATGACCGGATTCTGGACATGTCACTCCTTGACATACCAGTACCTGAGGCACCCGCTCCACAGGAAGGGTTGCTTTCAGGGGCGCTCATTGTCTCCACAGGAGTGCACTGCCAAGTTCTTTCAGAAGGAAGTTCTGGCCGAGGCCCGCAAAGTCTGGGATAAACCCCACACTGAGAATTGACACCCGTTACTGACTTAACGCCTCCTAGGAAGTAGCTTTGGCATCATATCCGCTCCCTTCCTCAATGGTGGTTGCGGCCGGCCTCTGCAACCTCTACTGCCGCAGCTCAGGTTCTGGTACACTAGAGGGGCAGCCCAAAATGGCGGAACCAAAGGCTGAGGTAAGCAATATGTCACATAAGGGGGTAGCCGCCTAACACAGTTTAAACATACTATAACTTATATATGTAGTAGATACTATTCAAATTGGTGGTATATGCAGAAATTTACCTCTGATTCATCCTAGTGATGTAATCTAATCTAAAGTCCCCTGTGGGGTGAACAAGACAATATGAATTGTATTGTATGAATAAGTTCTATGTTATTACAAGAAACCAGTTCTGTGTGTTGCAGTCTTTTTAATATTGCACTCCATTTTCTTTATCAAAACAACTGAAACTAAAATACAGTGTCCTGATATGGTAGAAAAGCAAAATAATTAAGGCAGTAATAGAGCATAAGCCTCAAGCCTGTACAGTTTACTAAAGAAAAACATTGATCAGGAAGCAACATGGCTAAAATAAGGTAATTAACTTATAGCATCATCATTTGCATGGTAGGATTCTTTACCATTAACAGCAGGGCTATATTTGTTTTAGTTACACAAGAAGTTAAACAAATTGTTTTCCCATTCGGGGAACTCTGTAACACAAATAAAGCAGGACAGAGTGATGCTGTGTTAGTAAAGTAGTGCACATTTACATATAGGCGAGAAACAGTTTTCCTTAAGATATCAATTGTGAATACTATATAGTTGTACACTGATATTTGGATCTATGAGTGACCAATCCTCAGTCGGTCTACGTCAGGAAATAAGCAATTCCCAAAGATGTATGTTGGGTCAACAGTGGTGGTTCTGGACCCTAGGACGTTTCGGCTTCCAGTGTGGGTGCCTTCATCTGGGCCAAAGGAGGATTGTATCTCCCTATAGGTGATAAAACAAAAAAGGCAGGGGAGGGTGTTAGAGACTCACAAAAAGAAACCTGTACCTACAAGTGGTAATAGTATGCTACATACAGATAGGGGACCTGTACGGCTAAAAGAGAGGAGAGCTCTCATAAAAACAAGGAAACTCGCCAACCTGAAGCTTGGGTCCGGGGGAGAAAGGGAGAAGAAAGAATAGAAGTGCGGTGGGGAGAGCGCAGCGATCCCATCTCGTAGAGCTGTGCTTTCTCAACGGCTAGGAGGGGGCAGGATCCACGGTGAACGACGGCTCTTAAACATCTATCCACGAACAACAACATCGTGATTAAGGCTGCGGATAAGGGTGGCGGAATAGTGGTGCAAAGCATTTCACAATATAAAGAAATAGTGCTGACACTGCTCAACGAGAGAACAAATTATAAAGTACTGAGCAAAGATCCTTCAGTCACAATCAAACAAGAAATCTCCACGTGTACCAGATATGCCTGTGAACGCGATTGGATTACAGACAAGGAGGAGCTTTTTCTCAATACATCAGAAGCAAGAATACCAGCTTTTTATGCACTTCCGAAGCTCCACAAAGACGCCACCTCCCCACCTAGCAGACCAATTGTATCTGGCTGCGGATCTATTATTGAGCCCCTCTGCAAGTTTATTGATTTCTTTTTTAAACCACTTTGCCAACTGACTCCCACTTATCTCAAGGACACAACATCCACTATCAACCTGTTTGAGCATCTTACTTTTGACAGTGAGACCGATCTCCTAGTGACCCTGGATATAAAAGCTCTTTATACCAGCATCCCACAAACGGCAGCCCTTAATTGCATAACGAACCATCTAACTCATCATATGGAACAAGAACGGGTCCTAGTCAACTTCATCTTGGAACTATTGGAAATAGCACTAACCAAGAACATTTTCATGTTTGATGATACCTTTTACCTTCAAGTTGCAGGGACAGCTATGGGGGCAGCCTTTGCTCCCAGTCTTGCCATAATTTTTATGGCAGAATTTGAAGCAATCCATGTCCTAACTCAGCAGAACCCATTCGTTAACAACATCCATCGATGGTTTAGATATATCAATGACATTATTTTTGTCTGGAGAGGCACATCCGACACACTTATGGCCTTTTTTGAATGGCTTAACGCCAGATCCACTGACATTCAATTCACTATCACCAGCAGTGCCACAACCATTAACTTTCTGGATCTTACAATCGCAGTGGAGAAAGGCAAACTTACATGTACCCTTTTTAGAAAGGAAACTGATAGGAATTCCCTCATTCACTACTGGAGCAATCACCCACAAAGTCTCAAGATAAACCTGCCATTTGGACAGTTTCTTAGGCAGAGACGCAATTGTTCAGACATTCGCCAATATCAATATCATGCAGATATCCTGGAATCTAAACTCACAGCGCGAGGGTACCCTAAAAAACTTCTCAGAAATACCAGAAAAAGAGTTTGCTGAATCCCCCGCGAAACACTGCTTGAGCCCAAAAACAGAGACACAGAGAACACCAGAATCACTTGTGTTACGACTTTTGGACCAAATACCAATAGGATTAAGAGCATTATCAAGCAGTTTTGGCCCCTAATTCATCAAGTCTTACCTGGAGAAGCTCCACCACGCATGGCCCTCAAACGCTCTAAGAATATCCGCGAATGGCTTACACATGCCAGGCTCCCGCAAAAGACCCCTAGAACAGGGCTCTGGAACCTAAGAGAAATCATGGGCCACTACCCTTGCGGGACCTGCACGGTCTGCCATTTCATTGACAAAATAAAGACCTTCAAAATCCAAGGCAAAGACTGGACGTTACGCCAGCATACCAATTGCAAAACCCCTAATGTCATCTACGCAATCGAATGCCCTTGTGGACTCCGTTACGTAGGCCAGACCAGCAGACCAATACACAAACTTATTGTGGAACATAGTTCCAGGATTAGATGTCGGACACTCACAGCACCATTGGTCCCACACTTCCTGGAATTACAGCACAACCACGACCAGCTCAAATGGTGGGTACTTGAAAAGATACAGAATTCGATTATACCAGTGCCCTGAACTATAAAGAAGCATGGTGGGTGTTCAAGTTGCGTTCCATTGAAAAAGGTCTCAATGAGGCAGCACCTCTGGATAACCGGCACTACTAAAGGGAACATCAAGGTTTTTCTTTGCCTTTCACCATGCCCACCCTTATAGTTCCCCCATGCCGCATTTTGCTTTCTTACTTGTTTTGCATTCTTATTTCCTTGTGCTCCTCCCCTTAATTCAGAGTCTCTCTGGGTGTTTTCTGCAAAGTTTTGTACAATGTTTAGCCTGTTTTCAAATGTGTTCCACTTACTGTAACTGTATTAATGGTCTTTGTGGTGAGCCTACCATTTGTTAATCTACAGGTGTATCACTTCATTACACATGTACAGCCTTCAATGCCAAGCTTTGTTGTTCCCTTCCAGCCCCTCCCTTTCCCCTTCCGCCCCTCCCCCCTTCTCCCCTCACCCCCCCTCCACTTGTTTTGCGGCCTCGGTCACTTTAGGGCCCCCGAGTACTCCGCCTCCCACGAGCAGCTTATTTCTCTGCTCCCTGCCCTCTTTTACTGACCTTTAGCCTTCAGGACAGCATAGGTCACTTTTTACATGGGCTCCATCTGTCTCTCTGAGCGTCAGTACCTGTATACATCTGGCACTTTTATTGCAGCGTCTACACGTTAATGCTTGGTTGGTCCTTTATCTTTCGTATGGGGGGCCATCTCTCTTCCCCCCGTTTTGGGTTTCCAATCCATCTGGACCCTCAGGCTTCACCTAACTATTTTTTTGAGCTATGCTCGCCAGGCAGCTTGAATTCGGTCCATTTCCCCTTTGCTGTTACCTGCGCACACGCGCGGGAGCAGTCCACTATGGCGGACCCGCACCACGCATGCGCGTGGGAGCAGCGCGCTGTTGCACATTTTCCACTACGCATGCGCGGGGGATCAGTGCCACCCCGTGCGACCTGCATTGCGCATGCACGCATTAGCAGTGTCTCGCTGTACGGCTCCTGCGTGCAGTGTATGCGCATTTATACAGTCACTCGCTGCTCCTCAGCCTTGCAGCTGTGACTTCGGACAGCTCCTTCCACACCCTTGAGGTAAGAAGCTACACCACAGTTGAGCCTCCGTGCCCTTTCTGCTCTACTGGACACTTTCCAGTGGGGATTCCTTTTTCCACATGAACCTAGCTTTCAGGCGTGCAATATTTAATCGGCAATTTCTGCCTCTCTTTCTGCTCACTTTTTTTACAGGATACACCGCCTGTCCATTTTTACAGGGGTCATCTCTGAAACCACGGCCCCTCAACTCATCTGTGTTGGGTCCACAGCCCTCTACCTGCATAGGGCCTCTTTTGGGCCCCGAATATTCTTGGCCCCTACTGGAAGATTTTCAATTAAACACCATTTTCAGGTAGGATCTCTTCACACCCGTTTCTATTTCCTGCCACCACTTATCTGCACTTTTCTCATGCTTTTTGTTGCTATGGGCAATACCAGCCCTCATATACATCCTGATGTCTTTCAGATACAAGGTGGGGATTTCTCCTCCACCCTACACTGAGGTCGCGGATCCTGCTGCCTCCTAGCTGTTGAGAAAGCACAGCTCTACGAGACGGTATCGCTGCGCTCTCCCCACCGCACTTCTATTCTTTCTTCTCCCTTTCTCCCCCGGACCCAAGCTTCAGGTTGGCGAGTTTCCTTGTTTTTATGAGAGCTCTCCTCTCTTTTAGCCGTACAGGTCCCCTATCTGTATGTAGCATACTGTTATCACTTGTAGGTACAGGTTTCCTTTTGTGAGTCTCTCTCCAACACCCTCCCCTCCCTTTTTTGTTTTATCACCTATAGGGAGATACAATCCTCTTTTGGCCCAGATGAAGGCACCCACACTGGAAGCCGAAAGGTCCTAGGGTCCAGAACCAACACTGTTGACCCAACATACATCTTTGGGAATTGCTTATTTCCTGACGTAGACCCATTGAGGATTGGTCACTCATAGATCCAAATATCGGTGTACAACTATATAGTATTCACAATTGATATCTTGAGGAAAACTGTTTCTCGCCTATATGTAAATGTGCACTACTTTACTAACACAGCATCACTCTGTCCTGCTTTATTTGTATTACAGAGTTCCCCGAATGGGAAAACAATTTGTTTAACTTCTTGTGTAACTAAAACAAATATAGCCCTGCTGTTATTGGTAAAGAATCCTACCATGCAAATGATGATGCTGTAAGTTAATTACCTTATTTTAGCCATTTTGCTTTCTGGTCAATGGTTTTCTTTAGTAAACTGTGCAGGCTTGAGACTTATGCTCTATTACTGCCTTATTTTGCTTTTCTACCATATCAGGACACTACTTTAGTTTCAGTTGTTTTGATAAAGAAAATGGAGTTCAATATTAAAAAGACTGCACCACACAAAACGGGTTTCTTGTAATAACATAGAACTTATTCATACAATACAATTCATATTGTCTTGTTCACCTCACAGGGGACTTTAGATTATATTACATCACTAGGATGAATCAGAGGTAAATTTATGCATATACCACCAATTTGAATAGTATCTACTACATATATAAGTTCTAGTATGTTTAAACTGTGTTAGGCGGCTACCCCCTTATGTGACATATTGCAGCTCAGGTTCTGGTCAAGGAAGACAAGTTGCTCGACTCCTTGGCCAAGAACGTTTTTGCCAACTCTGAGCTGCAATTGTGTCAGGCTCATTTTGGCAGCATTGAATATGAAACTGTGGAGGGATTTGGCAGACTTCCAGGAGTTCATTCCTGGGGACAGGCTGGAAGACTTTAAGGGTGGTTTGTCAGACGCCAAGGTATTGGCGCAGGATATGCTGGAGGCTGCTGTGCACCATGTCGACACCTCAGCTCGAGGCCTCATGTTGGGGGTGGACACCTCTCGTCAAGCTTGGCTTCATGCAACAAAGTTTTCGAAGGAGGTCCAAGATCAAGTTCTGGACCTGCCTTTTAACAGCAAAGAGTTGTTTCATTCTTAAACGGATGACGAGCTTACAAAGACTAAGGCGAGTATGCAAACTGCCAAGTCTCTGTCGGTGCTAGTGATGCCCCCAGTCAAAGCTCAGAGATCTGGATCCTAGTCTCGGTCCACCTCAGGCTTCAGAGGGTTCCAGGACCGCAGGTCACACAGAGCTGATCCCCCCGACAGGTAGCTCCCATTGGAGACAGCAACCGGGTCGATTTTTCTCTCGTTCTTCAGGCTCCTCATCAGGGACAGGTAGACTCTCTGCTGAAAAATCAGCTAAATTATCATTTTTGGCGCTCGCACAAAACTCTGGTGGGAGGACGAATCTCATCTCATCTGGAGGCGTGGCAAATCATCGAAGACCAGTGGGTTTTGTTCATCGCTTAGGCGGGCTTCCTCTTGCCCCTCCCCCCCTACTCCACCATTCAATCCTCCATTTCAGCAGTCAGGGACGCCCTCCCTCAGAGCCGAGGTCCAGATACTTCTAGAGCTCAAGGCAGTGGAACCCATTCCCCTAGTGGAACGAGGGGAGGGGTTTTATTCTCGTCTGTTCACGTTGCCCAAACCCAACCAGGCTGTCCTGCGTACCATCCTAGACATTTCCCAGTTCAACCTTTCTCTTCCACAAGAGAAATTCAAGATGATCACGCCCTGCTAAAGAAATTCCTCTCTTCAGAAGGGCGACTGGCTCAGCGTTGTGGACCTTCAGGATGAGCCCGCATCGGAAATATCTGCAGTTCTCCCTGGGAGAGGAGCACTTCCAATTCCGAGTGCTCACTTTTGGTCTCAGCTCAGCACCGCGTGTCTCCATGAAAATGATGTCGGTCATTGCAGCTTTTCTTTGGCTACAGGGTATCCATGGGTATCCATATTTGGACGATTGACTTCTGCACAGTCATTGTCCAGCGAAAGCCTCAAGCAACCCTCAGTCTCTCCTCCAGCTCCTGTTCTGTATTGGGCTGTCGGTGAACTGGTGGAAATCCTCCTTGACGATCTCTCAGGACCTGATATTCCTGGGTTTCCGTTGGAACACGATCAACTGCAGAGTGTACCTGACTGTGGACAGAATGGGGGGGGATCTGTTGACCACGTGTCCGGTTTTCATTCAGTCAGAGAGCATGCCAGCCTGGTGGTTCCAGAGGCTTCTAGGCCTCATGTCTTTGTGCGTGCTTGCTCTTCCCCTTGCTTGTCTCAAGATGCGACTCACGCAGATGGCTCTTCGGAGCTCCTGGCTTCAGGCGGTGGACCCGGACACCAAAATTATTCCGGTTCTACCCTGCATGTTGGCAGATCTCCTATGGTGGTCATCTTCCAGCAATCTGTCGGTGGGTGCTCCTTTTCAGGAGCCCTCCCCTCAAACGACCATTACGACGGACTCCTTCCTTATAGGGTGCGGTGCGACATTGGATCATCTTCCGATTTTCGACCTCTGGTTGCCACAGGACAGGCAATTTTACATTAATTATCTGGAGCTTCTGGCGATTTTCCTGGTGCTCAAAGCTTTCAAGCCAGTGATTGTGAACAAGGTGATCCGCATCCGCACAGACAATGCAGTGTCCATGTTTTACATCAACAAGCAGGGAGGTACCAAGTCACCTCCCCTTGTGGATCTAGCCATTCAGATTTGGGAATGGGCCATTCAGCAGTGTTTGGCTGCTGGCGGTGCACATTTCGGGCCAACTGAATGTGACTGAAGACTCTCTCAGCCGACGAGCGGTGGGCAGCTACAAGTGGGAACTAAACACAGAGATCCTCTTTGACCTTTTACGCCATTGGGGCACTCGAGAAGTGGATCTATTTGCGATGTCATCAAACAGGAAACTTCCTCTTTATGCTTCCAGGAACGGGCTCGGAGCTTCTTCCCTGGGGGATGCTCTCGAGATTCCGTGGCACAACATGCGGGCCTATGCCGTCCCGCCTCTTCTTCTGATTCACCGGGCGCTATGCAAGCTCAGGAACACAACATATTGAACTCTCCTGTTCATAGCCCCTTGGTAGCCAGCCAGATTCTGGTTTTCGGAGCTTCAGAATCTGTCAGTCTGCTCGCCGATCATACTTCCGCTGATTCCTGACCTGCTTCACCAGAGCGATCAGCAAATGTGGCACGCCTCCCCATAATTATTTAGCTTGGCCTTGTGCCTGAGTTCAAATCTTTAGAAAGTTTCAAATTGTCCACTGATAATATGTGTATTTTCTAGGCGGCTAGAAAACCTTCGGCAAGCTCTCAGTACAGGAGCAAATTGCTCTGGTTCCGTCACTGGTGTTTAGATAAGCAGCTGTACCCCAGAGAAGCTACCATCGACACGGTCCTTTCATTCGTTTCTCATCTGGCAGCTTCAGGCATACATGTCTTGTCTTATAGGACTTATTTGTTGGCTATCGCCGCTTACCTGTCCACGGACTCTTGCTCTTTTTCGTTGACAAACCCTGTCATTAAAAGACACTTTGCAGGCCTATCGCATCTTTATCCACCGGTGCGCAACCCGCATCCAAAGTGGGAATTGAATGCGGTCCTCACTGCATTATGCCATAAACCTTTTGAGCCCATGGCTACGGTGGACTTTAAATTCCTCTAGTGGAAAATTGCTTTTCTGATTGGGGCGACTTCGTCAAGGTGTGTAAGCGAGTTTCAGGCCTCGTCTGTAGAACATCCATTCCTCACCTTTCACAAGGATAAGGATGTCCTCCGGACTAATCCTTCTTTCCTTCCAAAGGTAGTATCCGATTTTCATCTCAACCAGTCTATTTCCTTACCCGTTTTCTTTCCAGACCCGGCCTCAAATCCCGAGAGAGTATTGCATAATTTGGATATCAGGCGAGCTCTAAAGTATTATTTGGACACATCTAAACTTAGGAGCTCTTCCTAGCTTTTTGTGACCTTCGGAGAACCGAAAGGAAAGCCACCCTCGAAAGCGACTATCTCCCGATGGATTGCTTCCTGTATTTCAGAGGCATACACTGTTCAGGGCCTTCAGCCTCCAAAGGGAATTCATGCCCATCTGGTGCAGGGCAAGGCAGCTGCCGTTGCCTTCCAAAAGTATGTTCCCTGGTAAACAATTGCCAGAGCAGCCACATGGGCTTCCCCATCAGCTTTTTCTAAGCATTACTGCTTAGTCCTGAGCTCCAGAGCCGATGCTCAGTTCGGGCAGGCAGTTCTTAACAACCTCTTTCAGTAAAGGAGTTCCATCCACCCGTTTTCCTGTGAGGAGTGCCGGTAATCTCCCAAAAGTATGGAGGAAAGGGGATAGGATGTAGGAGTTTAACAAGGTCACTCACCATCGTGATTACTTTGCTCCTAGTCCATAGTCCCCTTTCCTCCATACGCCCGCCCGCCGTCCCCTCTAATAAGTATCCTCTGTTATTGCTTCATTGGTCTCAGACCTGGCGATAGAAAAGGACTGACTGAAGGGTGATGCGCGGGGCGGAGCTAAGGAGGGCAGGGTTACGGCCACGTGCGGTACCCCGTGTAAAAAGAGTACGACACATTTTTTAAGTTGATGCTTTTTTACAAAAGTGCTCTGGTCCCGTCCCACAGGCCAGAATGTTCCAAAAGTATGGAGGAAAGGAAACTATGGACTAGGAGTAAGGTAGTCACTACGGTGAGTAACGCTGTTAATCTTGGTCACTCTTTCCAGCCCCAGTTGCATATATTTGAACATTGATCTCTTAATAGTAAAAGAAAAAACTAGCAGCAAAGGAGTTTTTTTCTGTGCCAGACCTTTGCTTGTAGCCTTTAATCCGCTGTGATGGATGTTTTTTGCTGCAATTATGTATTGGTTATAAGGGATTTGATGGTAATTTGTGACTTTCTTTTAAGGCACTTGTGGATTTCTTACGAACTCATTCGCACAGTGCGGTTTATGCAACGTCCATGTCTGCCCCAATAGCTGAGCAAATCATTAAGGTCATGAAATGTATCATGGGTTTAGATGGAACAACGTTGGGTAAGTTGAAATATTGCAGTTATTTATGTATTGTTTTATTGAATGTTGCACATGTACCAAAATCCTGCTACACTAATTCAAATCCCCCACCCCACCAAAAAAAACAAATTGGGTTTTCTGATGTCTTGACATTTGTTAAACACTAGTGATGATGACTTTTTATTGAACTGATTTTGCTTAAAAAAAGTAATTGGTTGTTGGAGAATAAATAATTGTGGATGCCTGCTTATTCATGTCCTCTTGTGCACATGAGCACCTTTTAGAGAGTAACCTTTTCATTACACGTTGCATGAATAACCAAGGATGAACAAAATTAGCTATATCTTCTTGGAACACTCATGGTCATAGCCATCTTTTTAGTAGCAATGGATCCTACCATTTACTGAGGGATTCTGATTTTTTTTTTTTCAGGAGACATGGCTTCTATTTAAACCAGTCTTTGATGGCTATACCACCTATTTCAGGAAGGCAAGAAGGGGCACTTTGGGCCGGCCATTTGGAGGCTTGGCTATATTGGTCTGCAATAGTATGCCCTCCTTGGAACTTAGGTATGTGGATAGCTGTCCCTATCCATGAATGGTTGAGATTCAAATAGAGGGGGTAGACAAAAAAATAACTCTGAAATATTATCCCCCTGGGGATGACCATACACTGGATATACAGTTAAACATTTTCCAGTGCTTTGCCGAAAATGATGTTTATGATGATGAGACTAATGATATATTAGGTGGGGGTTTGAATGCCAACAATGTACATGACTGCTTTAATATGGAAGAAGATGAGAAAGTCAGATATCTCAACCTTAAATCTGACAGGTGGAGGATTTTTATTGCTGATGTTGATCTGTATATGGCAAATAGTGGTAATAGGGGAAAGCTTGGACTAGAGACAACAAAAGTCTACCATTGATTATATTCTTCTTAATGCCCCACTCTATGAACATGTGTCACAATTTACAGTTCAATCAACCTCTTTCAGTGATCACTCTATACTATCTTGTACATTGATAGTGAAGTTCTCTCGGATGAATTTGTTATATAAGGTTGGGGAAGTACAGGTATTGGGCAATAGAAATAGATTGGGCTGGTCTGACCGGAACCTTAAACAAGCTAATAGCTGGTGTAAATGCTTGCTGCTTAAAGACATGATTAAGATGACTGCTGATGAGGTCGTAGATTGGATTGCGATCTGCATGCATGATATGATGCTGATGGGATGTAAACAGCTCCGTCCTACTTGTAAAACCTCTCATTTTGCCCCCTATGATAAAATAATCGATGCAGAAAAGAAAAAGATGCGTAAATCGATTAAAGCTATTGGGTATTCTAATTCCCAGCTGAGTTTCTACACCGTGGAAAAGCGGAAAATAAGAAACAAATATAGGAACTGGCTATCCAGATATAGAGCCACCACTGATAACATCTGCTGGCAAGCTATGGTTAAAATTTGCTTGACAGGTGATACGAAAAAACTTTGGGCAAATTTTAGAACATTGTCGGGGAAAAATAATCAAGACAGCAAAATTAGGGTTCAACATCTTGAGGAGAAATTTAAGGGTGATTTTTCCGGGCTGGTAAAACAATCTGTTGAAAATTTTCTGCTGAAACGTGATGATGTCATTGACATAATTAAGAATTTAAAACCGGACCGTGTGGTCTATGTAACATTATCATCAAGCTGAATCCTGACACCTGGGCTGAAACTTTGCTTATTATCGTTCGTAAAATACTTGATACAGGTGTCCTACCTAAATCCTGGAATACATCTATTACAATCCCCATCTTTAAGAGTGGTAACCGTAATATGCCTGCAAACTATCGATTACTTGTGCTTACGGATGTGCCCAGTAAAATATTTTGTACCTTAGTTCTACATGAAATAAATCTATGGATGGCAAATAATAACATCCTTGATAAAGCCCAAACTGGGTTCCGCAAGGGCTATTCTACGGTTGACAATATTTTACTAGTAAATACATTAGTAGAGTAGGCTCATATTAAATTGGAAATACCCCTTTATTATATTATGTATGTTGATTTCTCCTCTGCCTTCAATATGGTTATAAGAAGCTGACTATGGGAGAAATTGGAGGCCATGGGTATGCCGGCTCACTTATTTTACATATGCAGACTTATTTGAGAATACCACAACCAGAGTAAGATTGAACAATATGGGACTAATATCTGACCGAATATCTATTACGCGTAGTGTTCGACAAGGTTGTGCATTGGCGCAAATATTCTTCAATCTATTCATGGCTGACTTCTGCAAGATTTTCATTGAAAAAATGAATGCTTTTCCTAGGATTGCAAACACCAAATTGGGATGGATCTGCTATTCAGACGACATTGTTTTTTTTTTTTTACAACACTTATATCGGGATCTGCAATAGTGCTAGGGCTGTCTGCTGTTAGACGGATAAGAATGGTCTTAAAATAAATATCACTAAAACCCAATTTATGTCCATTGGGACTGGGCGAGGTAATAAGATGACTATTCCTTGTAATATTGGGCTCATCAAAAAAGTTAATGCTTATAAATATCTGGGCTATTAGGTAGTGTCTGCAAAGAGTGGGGCGAATGACAATGTACAGGAGAACAAGCGTGCTAAGGTCCTTTCTAATCTAGGAGCAGTACTGCATTCTGCAAATAAACTGTGGGAAATAGCTTGAGTGGAATTCGTACCATCTATAGACAGAAATGAGTGTCTGCCTTTCTTTATGGTCTTGAGACTTCATACTGTGATTGGTCTAAGTGGGCAGAAAAAATTAAAGGGCTGATATGGCGCAAAATAATGGGGCTAAGCAACTATATGATATATTATATGATAGTTTATTTATATAGCGCCTATACACAATGTGTTTCAAAGCACTTCAAGGCAAGGGAGGGAACAAGGGAAAATGCAGTGACATTCTTACAGGCCTTGAACAGTAAGGATGTGAAATTAATGATCATACTCGGCCTGACGACATTTCAGATAGTGCAAGGGTTAAGACATAGATAAGGAAGGGAGGGGGAGAGTGGGAAGATAATAGAAACAGACAGTCGACTACTGTACTAGGCCTGATGACATGGTAGAGCCGGAAAAAACAAAAGGTGAGGAAGAGGGGTGCAGAAAGGGAGGGGAGGAACAAAATAAGCGACTATCATACTAGGCCTGACGATGTTTCAGATAGTGCTGGAGGGAGGGGGGGAAACAGCAAGGGGAGGGGGGAGGAGACAGACGAGGTTGCTATCATACTAGGTCCAGGGACAATTCTGATAGAGTAAGTGCATAGAAGAAATTAAGGGGAGGAGGGGAGGAGATGGGAAAAGGGAGAGGGGAGGAGATAACAGAGAATACGCAGTCAAAAAGAGTGGAGAAGCAAGAGGTGAGAGCGAATACAACTGCAGAGGGTTTCCTGGCTATTAGTTGTTCTGGTATCTTGATTGACAAGCAACCGCCCTGCTAGGTTTTGGGATTTCGGTGGATTGTTAGTTAGAACCTAGTTGAGTGGCTTGCCTGTATGGCAGTGCCCGTGGGGGGCAGTTATTCTTAGGCATGGCAGCCCTAAGACCTCTTGGTGGCAGCGAGGGGTAAAAGGTGGTCAGTGTCTGAGGTGGTATGGAGTGCTGGTATGGTTGCCCTTGCTGGGCATGTTGGTATTGGGGGGGGGGAGGGGTGACAGCCCCAAGATTCATTGGTGGCAGCGATGAATATAAGGTGCTAGGTAAATAGTTTTTCTGTGGTTTGGGGATGTTGCCCTGTTGGCCCAGACAAGCTGCTGGATTGTTAGTTACGCCCATGTGGTCATTCCTTTCTGTGCCTTGGCTGAGTGGATTTTGGATTGGTTGGTATGTGTGGAGTGATTGTGTGGTGTCATTGGTTGTGTGCAGGTTGTGTCTTCCGTGAATGAATTAGAGGAGGTGTTATGTCCTTTTGTCAGGGTGTGAAGGAAAAGAGGTGTGTTATGTCTTGTCTTGAGTGTGTGCAAGGTTGAATGATGTCCGTGGCTGAATTATGTCACATGTGGAATGTTAGGTAGGTGTCAGAATGTTGTCCTGTGAATGAGTGTTCCACCCATGGCAGTTGATATCATGTAGCTTGGGTTGTGGGAGCCAATGGGCTCCGTCTCTGCTCCTGTCCTTATCCTTAGTGCCTACTTAAGAACTGTAACCTGAAGTAACTTAATAAAAGAACTTAGATATGTTACCCGAGCTGCCTCATGAAGTCTCAATCATAAGTCTTTCTCTGATGGGTCAGTTTATGACTTTTTGCATCCAGCAATAGTTATCCATTACCCCTTTGAGAAAAAGGTTGTTGCTATCAAGGAACCTTTCTGTTTCCATGTCCATGCAGTGAAATCTGCTTAAAAGCTCTTTAGTGTGTTTTATATTAGTTCCTATGTTCTATGTGGTGTGAAGAATCCTGTTGATCTCTCACTAAAACCCTGCCTAAAGTCTCCTCCCATATGGCCAGGTGCAGGCAGACACTTCCTCATCCCAACACTGGGGGGGTGTACTGCGGGATGATCACTGGGGTGTAGACAAGGCCCCGGGTTGTGAGGAGATTCAGTGGGAAGAGACACGGTATTGTACCAGAAGAGGTTACGGCTTATTGTCATTTTAATGTGTCTCAACCTCCTATTAAATCTAAGTTGGTAAAATCTACGGTTGTAACACCCATACATATTATACAGAAAGAGAATTATTTTGCTTCCTAAATACCCTCCTCAATACCAATGGTACACTACAAGAAATAGTGGAAGTGCTGTCTTCTCTAAACCATCATCCTCTAATGAAGTAAAAACTTCAACCTCCTATGTTAACATCGGTAATGGAATTAAATCTACTCTTAAATTACTAAAGAGCTTGAAATCCATAATGTAAATGAAGTAAACTACATGTCCCAGAATCCTATGTGGACTGAGACAAAGAAGTTGGCTGAAGAGGCATGTAGATGTAGTAGTGAGGCAATTAGGCCTAAGCCTTTGCCAGGGCCAGGAAATTGAGACATATGACTCGCACGTGAAGGCAACTGCCAAACCTGTGACATAAAGGCATAACATTTGGCAGCAGGGGGGGAGAGAAGGAAGGAGCTGGAGCAAGAGTTGGAAGTCTGGCAGCAGTTGTAGCAATAGAAGAGATCAATGCTGGCAATTCACAAGGAAGTGTGACCACAGAGGGACGCCAGACGTGTAGACAGCAGATTTCACCTGCAAGCTCTGAGAGAGTCCTGTGCTCTCAAACCCTGCATTGCCGTGGCTGCACTGAGGAAGACCTGCTGAGAGTGGAGTTTTCCCCATGCGCGCCGAGTAACTGTGATTGCAGAGCTGTGACTGTGCTGACACCCAAGGTCCGTAGCAGAAGGCAAGCCAATGGACCGAGGCGTGAAGGAGGGTCCCCATTGGTGTGGCCGGACCGCGGACATCCCGTGCTACAGAAGGGTGAGGGCCCCCAATGTGCCAGAAGGGGTAGTAGAAGTTGAAGAAGTCGGAAGAGTGCAGCAGCCCGCAAGTGCAGTGCATTGTTCGGTGAGTGAAATTCGGTGTCCAGATTCACTCAAAGACTTGCTGGTAACTATTACCAACTCCAAAGTAGCTTGCGTAAGTTCACAAGCGAGTATAAACTGTTAATCGTTGTGGAAATTCTCTTTGACAATGGGAATGTAACATGTGCACTATTAGTGAGAGCAATAGTGTTGGCGTAAGAAGAGATGTCTTTTATTTACATTGTTGAGTCATTTACTGTTGCTGCAGTGGTCGCGTGCACCTAATTAAAGAGGGAAGGCTTGCTGAAATCCATTTCATAAGACTAACAGTAACTTTCACAAATATTACAAGTGAATGCAGCATCAAAGTGAAGTCGTGTGTGGACAATTTTATTTCCTGAAAGGAGGTTGAAACCGTCTCTATGATATTACATGGAAATACAAACATTTGTAACCCTTTAAGGTTAAAGATCTATCTCAAAGAGTGGTCACCTGGGCTTAAATCTGTTTCTTCCTTTGAAGACTGAACCTTGTAGAACTTGAAACAAATACTCTTTGTTCAGAAGTTGTTGTACTTACTAGAAGAGCACGCATTACCCAAGCGAAGAGACAAACCCCTTCCAAAGTGGAACACGCCCTATTTAGATCTATCCACCTCATTTGCAAGGTTGTTAAAGGTCCAGTGTCCTCTGATACATGTGTGGCATAGTTACCTGAGGCTGAAAGAGTGATAATACAACTTCAGGGTAATTACTGTAACCTAGAAGGTGTGAACAAAACTGGGGAAGGGGACTGGGTGCTTGCAAAGAAGATTACACAAATAATCTGTAATGCTGAAGACTGCTGAAGTTGAGAGAGAGTCGGTCTGGGAGCAGAGGCAGGTTATACGTGTGACGGTAATGCAGACAGAAGAGGCAAAGAGGCTTTTCTTGAATCATAGAAAAGAAGAGGGCCTTCCCTACCTGTAGAGGTCGAGGAGGCTTGTCTTTAATTGCCTAATAATTCTGAGTCTAAAGTTGAAGCAGAAGTACCTGAACTGTGATGGTGTATAAAACTGTCAGTGGATGTTACATTGAAGTTGGTTGAACTAGTCGCATACTGTGAAACAAGAGTCTGTTTTCGAGATAACTGTAGTAGAAGGGTGGTTGTCTAGAGGAAAGCAACAACCCAAAGAGAAGCATCCTGACAATTATGCCAAATGTACTGCAGAGGTCCTAACCAATTTTAGAGTTGTAGAAGAAGTTAACCTATTATCTGAACTGCTGCAAATAATCTTGGAAAGTAGATATCCAGGATTACCATTGGTGCTATTTTCTTGGCTGAAATCAATCGGAAATGGTGTGGATCTTTGTTACCAGTGGATTTTTGTCTGATTATTTGTTTTACCTTGGAACTTATAAGCACTGGTTCAAGACTTTACTTTGAATGTTTTCTTGAAGCTGACTTTTAAATCCTGGGGACGGGATTTACCCAGGACAGGTGAAGGCCATCTGTATACTGTTCACTTATTGGTTATTGCTGTAAGTTGTTTTATTTACCTTTGAATGTTTTTTTGTTTAGTGTGTTGGCCAGTTTGTCTATGGTAGGAGCTTTCCCCTTAGCCTTTAGACTAGCTAGTGTGAATTCCGTGAATGGAGTAGGGCAAGTGAGGTTTGATTATCTAAACGTAACTTTAATAAAATGTATACACTTGAGAAAACTACAAGCAGTTGTCCGCCTCGTGTAACTGTCCCCCCACAGTGGTCTTTCACCCCAAGAAGAGAATAAGAGCAGTGGATTTAGCTCTCATTATAGTGGCAAGAAAAGCCTGATTTTCAAATCTGAATTTCGAATGGATTGTGTCCTCCCACATATTCCTCATCTATGATAGATATCTTTATTTCCAGCTTTAGCTGCTTCGGAAATGTTTTTCTCTCGTCAGAGGGCGCTGTGCGTTGAAATGGTCGACTCAATGTCCCACAAGGGCTTCTGTCTCGGCTGACATCATCTTGGAGTACATATACCACAAGCAGGGCCCGTTGGCTGGCTTCAAAAAGTGTCTAAAATGCAGCGCCAAGATGTTGATCACGGACCCGCATAAAATATGCCTCTGGTCCCTGGATGTCGAGCATGTAACAGACGACTGTCGATCCCGTCAGTCGATGACAGCGAAGACCTTAAAAGAGCAGAAATCTAAACTTGCAGTGGGTAGGATTGTCCCCAAATCCAAGTCCACTCTGTCTAAATTTGGGCCAACCCACGAGTCGAGAGATTCCTCTCCTCAAAAAAAGATCGAAGAAACGATCACACTCGGAGCAGACCAGGCACAGATCACCACCTTCTTCCTCCTCGTCTTCTTCCTCGGAAAGGAGCGTAGTCTGCTATTAGGGAGAATTCTCTGTTTACGCTGAATTTCCTAACCTAGTGAGTCCGCCAGCAGCTTTGCTGGATTTCTGGAGTTTGTTTTTTTTCTCCTGCCAAGAGTGAGACTCTTTTTCTCCCACTCTTGGACATGATTTATGGTGTTCCTTTGACTGTTAATGTGTTTTATGGGCTATGGGGTCCTTTACTCCATAGGGTCTCATGTGTTTTTACTATGTGTGTTGCACAGCACCCTCCATGCAGTGACACAGGGGTGTCATAGTGACACCCCACCATAGACTCCATACATTGGGACTGACTACTGTCTCCCAGGGCATGTAAAGTCACCATTGGCTTTTAGTCCCAAATTATGAACAGAAACCAGTACAAACCATCATATTGTGGACGTACTGCTCAGGGCAATTCGATTACCCCGGGGTCTGTTAGTCGAGGGGGCACGTCTCCGTCCCCCCTGATCAAGTTTTGGCTGGTGGCAGTGGATACTACTTTGTATATTCGACCGCGAATATATCTCTATGGGATTTTTTCATTGTTCGAGGCTACCAACTTTAAATATTTAATTCCCACAGCCTCGAACATACTGCCGGTTTATTTATTTAATATTCGCCGGTTGGTAATTTTTGCCAGGACTCGATTCTAAAATGGCGTTTGTGTTCTCTTCTGTGACGCCAACCCAAGTCGAGCCCTTTGTTCCACTTTTTGGCGGGCTTCTCCACAGAAGCCTCCAAAAGTGGTGCCACTCTGTCTGGGTACCACAGGGGGTGTGGGAGGGGGTTTAGGCACCCTGGACTGAGTTACCTTGGTAACTCAAGTCGCACTCTTGTGTGATTGGCCCAAGTGGTGAGCCGGCTGGCTCACCACTTAGCATGTTTGACAGCTAGGATGAGTGAATGGGGGTGTGCTGCATAAAAGCAGGGCTTTTGGGACTGGAACTTCAGAAGTCGCCACAGGACCTGAGAATCCGACGAGGGAGAAGCTGAGCCGACCTGCTACGACGACACCACCGGTGGAGCCCTGCGGAACCGACTCACCACTTCCCGACGACAGAGAAGATCTCCCGGCTGGAGAGTCTTCTTCCCCTGACTGGTGGGCACAACCAGTTTACCTTCTTTTCCCCGCATCCCAAGACGTCTTGTGGTCGAATTGCCCGTGCCAAGCACCCCGGCAACCGGATAGCCACTTACCACTGGACCGCGAATAAAAGGACTGCTCCTTTTAACTGAGAACTCCGCGGCTGGTTTCTCCCCTGGCAGTGCAACGGACTCCCGTCTTCCTCCCCGACGAGATCCTCTCTTCCCCCGGATGAAGCACCGACTTGCATCCGCTGCCAGGAACAACTGCCCCCGCTGGAGTATTCTCACCACTTTAAGGTACCGTGTCCACCAGGGCTACCTTTCTAAAGATTGCTACAAGGTAATATAATAATCCCTTAACCTTCTGGACTGGCCGGGCCGCCTTGACCATCGAACTGGTTCCTTTCTTTTGGTCCAACTCTTTCTGAACCTTTTCGAGACTTTTGTGCACCTTTCAACCGTGTGACCTTGGACACATTTCGTTCTGATCCTCTTAAAGTGGATCCGGCTTTCTGAACTCTAACTTCACGGTTTGACTCTGCCTTTCTCTCTTGCTGTGTTATTTTGAAAGTGTTGGGATCTGTTTCAATTTATGCTCTGCCTTTCTCTCCCTTTTAAACCGAATTATTAGAGTGCCATCTGTGTTAAGCGTTCACCGCTGTCTGAAAATAAGTGGGGCTTTACTTAAGACTTGTCTAATATTCTTTTAAGGGAGTGTATATCTTTTAGTGACCGTGTTTTTGAACTGCTTAATATTAGTGCCTGTGTGTTTTATTAGATGTGGTTTTAAATAAATAATTATATCTCTTTTACACCAAGCTCTGGTAAGTGTTTGCTTGTTCTACTGTGTTCTTTTGACCTATTGTGAATACTCTGTATACTGCCTAACTCTTCTTGAGGGAAGTCTGACTGCTCAGCCACAGCTACCAAGTGAATCTGTGTGGTGCAGACTGCTACCAAGTGGGTTTACTGCCAAACACCTGTAGTCTTAAATCTTTTGCAGTGGTCCCAGAGAGAACTGCACAGGTTTCTGCCTAACATCTGCCCAACTAAATCTTCCTCCAAAGAGGAGTGTGAACTCTTTATGAGGACAATGTACAAAATCTTTGAGGATCAGGCCCGAGCTGCTCGAAGCATAAGAAAAATGGCAATGCTATTGTCGAAGACGAGCTTGACGCTAAGGCGAAAACCTGCGTGCCCTCGAGCCTGTGTCATAAACCTAAGACTACTCAAGAGTCTTCGAGTACTCGGGACGAGAAATCGTTAAAGAAAATGTTGAGTCCAGGGCAAAGTCCTTCGAAGCACAAGACCAAAGTAAATCCATCGACACCACCGACGTCAACGCCTTCGACGTCGATACAAAAAACATTGACACCAATTGTACATTCTTCGAGGCCATTACATCAAAAAAGCCAAGAAAAGGTTTTTAAACCTTTGCCTAAAAAGGATTTT
Organism: Ambystoma mexicanum; assembly: GCF_040938575.1. Taxonomy (NCBI): domain Eukaryota; kingdom Metazoa; phylum Chordata; class Amphibia; order Caudata; family Ambystomatidae; genus Ambystoma; species Ambystoma mexicanum. The sequence goes on from NC_090928.1 coordinate 748,217,622, forward strand.
TTCAGGTCCTTGACTTCAACGTATAAGGGCAATGAAACCTCTGATACCCCTCCATGTGGTCTCCAATCGGATACCCCGAGTATTCAGAAGAATACTAATATACCTGAATGCTTTATTTCAGAAGAGACCAGGGTTAGGGAACTACATGACAGCCTACAGACAGCTAGTGGGGTAGACACCGCCCCAGAACTAGATTTTGGGAGACCAGACCCGGCTGATCATGCAGATGCATCCTACAGGAGCCTAATGACCAGAGCGGTGGAATTCCTGGGATGGAGTAGACCAGCTCCTGCATTTGAACAGGACGACCTGACTGATATATTAGACAAGGGTCCTCAAAATGACCCTATTTTACCATTCTATGTGGCACTGCAAAAAAAGGGTTGCTGCCTGAGTCTAGCCCTGCAGTAAAAAAATGTGACCAATAAATACAGGCCAACCGGTAGCGATCCTGGCTACCTGTCAACTCATCCTACTCCGGAAAGCGTAGTAGTACAGGCAGCTACTTCTGCCTCCAAGCAAGCAGCATACCCAACCATACCCCCTGATAGGGATGACAAACGCTTTGACTCTTTAGCAGCATGGCTTTAAAGTCTGCTAATTCCACATATGCACTGGCAAAGTTTACATTCACCCTGTGGGACTGCATATCGATGGTGGCTGATCACATCCCTGAGGGTGAGGGAAAAAGACGACTTCATGAACCTGATGAGGGATTGTAAAGAGGTCATGTGTGAGTCTCTGCAATCAGGTCTGGACACAGGGCCATGGTGGCAAGCACTCATACGCAGATTTGCGTGGTTGAGGAAGTCCGGTTTTGCACCCGATGTACAATCTGACTCCTTAACCTGCCCTTTGACAGCTCCCATTTATTTATAAATAAGGCTGGTGAAAGCCTTGAAAAGTTGCAGACCTCAAAGGCAGCAGCCAAGTCTTTAATGGCCGCAGTCAGGCAGCCACAGCCTTTTTACCCCGGCGGATCATCTTGGAGGGGTTGGTTTTTTCGCTGGCACTCCCCAGTTGAAAGAGTGAGAGGACATGCTGGTCAAAGAGGACAGAGAAGATTGCCTCGTGGTAGACGAGGGAGAGGTGCTAAACCCCGACACCCCGTGGGAGGCACACTGTCACAGTATCTGAAAGAATGGCGAGGTGTTACTTCAGATGCATGGGCACTAGAAACAGTAGCACAGGGTTACTACCTCCCCTTTATAGAGAGACCTGTGGATCATCCACCGGGAAACCATTCGCTAAATGTTCCCGCTCCATTCCTGTTGCAGGAAATTTTGACCCTGCTAGAGAAAGGTGCTATAGAACCACTACCTGTGATGGAGAGGAACAGAGGATGTTATTCTCCATATTTCTTAATACCCAAGAAGGACGGAGGACTGAGACCTATCTTGGACTTGGGATACTTGAAGTTCCTCAGAAAGGACAAGTTCAAGATGGTCACACTTTCTCGGATCCTTCAGGTCCTCCAGCTCCAGAATTGAATGGTATCATTGGATCTTCAGGATCCTTACTTCCTCTGCCAATCCATCACAAGCACAGGAAGTACCTGAGGTTCGCCATTGGCGGTTCTCGTTATGTTTCGAGTTCTGCCATTCGGGCTGACTTCCGCGCCAGGGCTTTTCACCAAGGTAATGGCAGTGGGGGCAGCAAGTCTCAGGAGAGGGTGATTAACATCTATCCCTACCTGGACGATTGGCCAGGCATGTTCACCCGAACAGGCCAAGAACATCTCAGTATCACCTGCCACTCCATCCACAGACTGGGCTTATCCCTCCATTACAGTCTCACATGATACCATCTCAGAGACCCCAGTTTATTGGAGCAGTCCTGGATGCATCCTTGGGGGAGAAAAGCCTCCCCAACCGAGGTGCGGGCTCAAGACATTTTGCAGATGGTCACCAAGTTTCAGAGTGCCCAGCGTCTTTCAGCGTTTGACTTTTTGGGGTTGTTGGGCCTCATGGCATCAGGATACAGTGGTCCCAATACTCGAAGGATGTCAGACCTCCTTCAAATTCAGAGCAGAGTCTCACACGACCTTTTGTGGTGGGCCTGCAAGGACAACATTCTGAAAGGAGGACCTTTTTGGCAACCATGTTTGGAGATAACAGTAGTGACGGACGCCTCACGAGGTGGGGAGCCCACGCCAACGAGCTGACAATCAGGGGTTGTTGGTCTCCATCGGAGTCCAAACTACGCATCAAGTTTGGACTCCGATGGAGCTCCCTTTCCCTCCCTTTTCCTTTAGGAGCTTAGGGCAATCAGAATAGCGCTGAAGGCCTTTCTGCCCTCTGTACGGGGAAAACATTTCCTAATAATGACGGGCAACAGTGGCCATGTACTACCTCAACAAGAGAGGAGGCGTAGGGTCACTACCAATGTGCAGAGAAGCAATTTAGCTCTGGTTCTGGGCAATGCAAGAAAGAATCTCTTGATCGGCAGTACACCTAGCCGGAGAGGAGAACAGAGTGGCCGCTCTGAGCAGGCAGAGCACAGTCTCCCACGAGCGGGAACTAGCTCAGGAAGTCCTTCAAGAGATCTTCAGCCTTTGGAGAACCCCTCAAGTGGATCTGTTTGTGACCACTGTCAACCGAAAATGTGAATTGTTTTGCTCTAGGGGACGCGTTCATAGTGGACTGGGAATTTCCACTCATGTACACGTTTACTTCAATCCCCGTAATTCCTCACGTCATCAGGAGGTTGAGAAAGTATGGGAAATCATTGATCCTAATATCCCCGGATTGGGCCAGGAGGACATGGTACCCAGACCTTCTGGACATGTCCAACTGCCCTCCAATACATCTTTCAAAAACAGAGGACCTTCCCTCGCGTGGAGGAGGGTCAGGTTCTCCTTCCAGAGGTCAAGACACTCCGCCTTCAGGCATGGTTTCTGAGAGGCTGAGGTACAAGGATTAGTACCTTCCGATTGACGGAATGGAGATTAACAAAATCCTTATACAGCTGCCGTTGGAACAAGTTCTTCAGCTGGTGTAGGGAAAAAAATGTGGACACTTTTTTCTACGCGATACACCTACGATGTTATCGTTTCTACTCCATTTGGCAAGTCTGTGGCTCCAGATTGAAACAAGCAGGGGTTAGCTAGCAGTGCTTTCCATATTCAAGCACACCTCGAAGAAGGCATCCTATTTCAAAATAGCCTTAATAATTCTATTTCTTAAAGGACTCACAAATGTCTTTCCTCCTACACCATTCCAATTACCAACTTTATTTTAAAGTTTTTGATGTCTGTTCCTTTTGAGCCACTCCATTCCTGCCCTTTAAGACTGCTAACTTACAAAACCATTTTGTTAGTATCAATAACATCAGCCGCAGAGTGAGTGAGTTTCAGTCATTATCCTGTAAACCTTAGTTTGCCACTTATTTACAAGCATAAGGTTGTCCTTAAGGTCAAACCCTATTTCCTACCAAAGATTATGTCACATTACCATTTAGCACAGAAAAGCGTGCTTCCAGCTTTCTATCCTCTACCTCAACCTGGCAAGGAAGAGGAAAGATTCCATAGTCTCGATCCGAGGAGAGCTCTAAGCTTTTATATTTTGACGATAGCAAAGTTATGACAGCACGACCATCTTTTCATTGGATATACAGGACACAAACTAGGTCTGTCAGTCACCAAACCGACCCTATCCAGATGGATCATACTGGCTATTTTGAAGTGCTACAGGCTAGCCGGGAAAGATCCCCCGAAGGTTTAGGGGCTTATTCCACTAGGGGCATGGCACCTTCTTCTGCCCTTCAGAGGGGAGGCCCGATAAAGGACATCTGCGAGGCAGCTACATGGTCCGCCTTCCACACGTTCACAAAGCATTGCTGTTTAGACACTTCTAACAATGAAGGAAGATTTGGGAAGGCAGTACTATGCTCCATTCTGGACAAACAATAACTCTCAATTCTTACTCCCTCCTCCAAAAGAACATGATACCGCTTTTGGAGTTTATCATTGATGAGGAATACGTGGGAGCACACAATCCATTCGAAGAACAAGTTGCTCACCTCTGGTAATGTTGTTTCGACTGGATGTTCCTTCCACGTGTTCCTCATCGCCCTCCCAACCTACCCCACTGTAGAATTTCCGAGCTTTGGACCTTGCACTCTTTTACGGTCTGATAATTTAAAGGCACTTATCAAGGCTGTTAATTCTGCATAAGGTGGCGAAAAAACAGAACTGTAGCCAACGGGCGTTGCGCATGGTATGTGTACTCGATGACGTCAGCCAAGATGGAAGCCCTTGCGTGACATTGACTCGATCGTCTTGGTGCACAGCGCCCTCTGGTGAGAGACATTTTTTTCCAAAGCAGCTAAAGCTGAAAACAAACATATCTATCATAGATGAGGAATATGTGGGAGGAACATCCAGTTGAAAGAACATTACCTGGGGTAAGTAGCTTGTTCTACTCGTTCATCCCAGCAAATGGTAGGGCCTGCATTTGCATTCCGTCTGTGAATTTCCCTTAATACTCATATACCAACCCCTTTTCTCCATACTTATAGCATGTTCTCCCCAGAAGAGGGTGGGACTGGAGTGTGATAGGCGAGGGTAAGGGGGGGGGGGTAGCAGCAATAGAATTGGAAAAAGTGGTGGCACAGAACGTATAAGCAGCATATGTGAAACCTCCCTTGCGCCTGCTCCCCACCCCCCTCCTTTTCTTTGCGCAGACATGGCAGGAGCTCTTTTCAGAGAGGCTGCGTATCTTCATGAAGGACATATTTTCTTTGGTGCCTTGTTCCCTATGCACAGGGAAAATTATTTAAAGTTGTATGGGTCCTGCAACATGCTTTTTCTGGGGAAAAAACACAAAGCCCTGTTTGGACGTGGGTTTCATCTGGAAGGTCTTTTACCTTTTGTGTTGCAATTCTGGTTTGGTCACTGAAGTGGCACCTCAGAAGGTGAGAGGAGGTTTTTAGAACCCTTCCTCCAGTGATTAGGATCTTTGTACGGAATAAAGTGGGTCAGGTTGCATGTTTACCGGCACCGACCGGGTGACACGTTTCTGCACAGTCGGGTGGCTCAGATTCTTGTCCTTGCCAAAAAATACCAATCACCAAAGGTTTCCCAGAGTTGTTTCCGGGCATTATACTAGTCTGCAGATGGAGGGGGTAAGGGTCTCACCTCAGGGCTAGTCATGAGGGTAGCATTATGCTTGCTTTAACTGGTTGAGAGGCAGAGGGCTGCTCCCTCAGAAATACCAGGTCCTTCTGGGGCCTCAAAGGGCCTATCAGTCTTTTTCCTTTAATCATACCAGCTTCCTTTGCTGGATCTTTCAGGTGTCATATATGAGTAGCCGCATAGAATTGAAGCTCCTGTGAGGGAGTATGCAGAGTTCATGCTCTTCTCAGTTCAAGTAGGATGAACACCAAGCACCATTTTATGAGGATGTTACTCGCCACTAAACATGCAATACCAGTGCCTGCGAAACAAGTGACAGTTCCAAGCAGAAAGAGGTAAAGTGAGGCCCTGGATATCCTGGCCAAACCCCCAAGCCTGCACCATTCACAGGACAAGGCTTTGTCAGGCCTTTTCTCTGACCTGGAGTGGAAACAAACAAGCGTTCACCATTAGACTGTAGTGGGAGTTGATTCTAAGGAGATACCTTCAATATCGGACATAGGCCCTTTAGGCAGACCAGGTCAATCGGACATCTTTTCCAATCCTGAATGGGGTGGTTGTAACAGAGTGGATGGACTGGTTCTCCCTTTTCCTGTGGGACACAAACATTGATGTAGTCTTATTTGGGTTACTTGGAACTTTCTTCAGTAGATGCATATCAAGCAAAGTTCTATCCTAGCCCTGCTACTACTGGGGTGATTTGGAACCTTTGCGTCCTCACGCCATATTAGCAATTGTCAAGAGTAGTGCGAGAGTTAATACTGCAGCCTCCTTTTTAGGGAGATGTTACTTAATCTCTGTGGTCAACGTCTTTAGGTATGTCTTCCTTACTGTAAGGGTGCAGAAGAAGGACTCTAAAGGTGGCAAGTTTGTGACTAAAGACTTTTATTGAAATACTAGCAAAAAAGTACCTGTTCTACGAACGGGTTCTGCATTCAGTCATGACAAAACTCTCATGAATTGTTGAAAATCAATGATCCTGTAGGTCGCTGTTCTGATTCGCTTCTCGCTTGATGTGCTTTGCATTTTGAAGTAATCTGCACTGCAACTAGGCGCGTGTGACTGGCTGACGTACCCTGGAGCAGAGATGGGATGGGCCGAGAGTTGGTGTGCTGCTGCATACTGGGACCATCTATGTTCTCTCCCCACCTGTCGCCTCGCACCTTGGCATGGTGCAGTTTGTTGCAGTGCAAATATCTCGGAAACCGTGCATCCTACTGCCTTGAAACATAGGAGTTTTGTTCCTCGTGTCGAGACGGGTCCTTCTACGACCACATGTTTTGCCGATTTCAGGCAACCGTCTTGTGTGAAGGTGCTGACATCCTGGGAAAGGAGTGGGGTGTCCAAATTTCATGTAGCCAGTAATGTCCGCAGGGCCCTAACAGATAACCATGCACAATTTGGTGCAGATTGGTGAAATTGTGTGGAATTGTATAAGGAACAACGCTTCACTAAGCCACAAAGACACAAACAAATTTTGAATGTTATAAATATATATAGATAAAGCAAGAGAAAACCTATCTTTCCCTAAGAGGGGTATCCCTGCCTCAACCAAATATCTAAGGTAACTGTCAAGATGTCTGTTAAAGTAAAATTGTCCACCGTCCTGTGTCAAGAAAAAGCAGTACTGTTCTGCTCCCAGGAGAATGTCTCCTTTCTCCTGGCATTCAGTTTCAAAAAGGCTGGGGGATTGAATCCCTTCGCCAGGCCACAAACGTCAAAACAATATTTACTTTCTTGCTGGGCCAGGAGAATGCCTTCTCCTGGCATGTTCTCATTCTCAAACACCCAGAGGAATGACTCCCTTCACCAGGCTTGTTAGACCTTTCTCCTGATCCGATTTGTGAGGAGAATGGCTCCCTTATCTTGGTAATTACAAAGCAATCTCTTCCAACCAGGGGGACTGACTCTTTTCCCATGGCTGGCTTCTTCTTTCATTTGGCCCACTTAGTTCCCTTCCCTGCCAAATATTGCCATGCGGAAGATGGCTTGTATCACTTTCTTGCTTTGGGTCCCAGACCCTGGTTTATCTCCCCTTTTCTATGTCCCCTTGGCTGCCTTGCTTGCCAAGTACTGACACAAGAGTGATAGACCTGCTAGTTATGTCCATAGAGAGTTTTGGTCTCCTGTACCTTCCAGCCCCCACCGGTCCCTGCACCTCTCCTGTTACCTTGCCTGTTCCCGGGATGTGCAGCCGGTTCTTCCTGAGGTCTCTCTCCTACTCTATATACTGCATGGGCATCTCAGTGTCTTGGTGCCTTCACCTCTCGGATCTCCAGCCTGGACCTTGGATAGGCTGTATAGATGCTGCCTCTTGTGTTCGTGCCACCGTCTGCCAGTCTCCCAGTACCTTCTGGATGCCCTTGGGCAAAGCAGTCCTGTTGTCCTCTTGACTATGGGAGTGGACTTCTCTCGGCTCTGCCCTGACCTTTTCTGCGTCTCCTTCATGCTTCCTGGGCTTCACGGTCCCTCGTCCTGGTTGGCTGTCTCTCTCTGGTAGGCAGTCCTCCTTTCGTTTTTATGATGTAAAATGAATGGAAGTCTATAGCGCTGTACCTCCTTCTTGGTATTGCTCCATTGTGCCTGTGTCCCACCTCGTCCTGGTACTTGGATTACCAATGTTCTGATGTTGCTGTTATTCATCACAGTACTTTCCAGAACCTTGAGGTAGTACACTTGACCAAAGTACATAGGTCTGTTTACAGAGAGTTTAGAAGGAGAGACTTGAGTATCTGGAGGTCTGATGTTACCATAAGGGCTATACCCTAGAATCTAGGATCCCCAACCTTTTCGGTGCACTGAGCAAAATGTGCGTATCAAATCAAATGGTGAGCAACATCCATTCTTCGACCAAACATATCGGTGTTCAGTTTCTGGAAAAATTATTGCAAAACAAATTAGACATGTATTAAACTTAAGACTGTTAGTAGAACATTTTAATTTGCAGTACTTTAGTTATCTAGACCACGCGCAATTCTAGTAAAGGACATTTGCATGGTCTTTAAACTTCATTTGACATTGTGGTTGTTTACAGGAAATGTTGAGGAAATTGATTGGTCAGTAGGACATATTTAGACGGATCGGACCAGTCGAGTTGTTCAAAGATATAGTAGGACTAAATAAACATTACCAGGACTGCAGGTTCTCGAAGATTTTTTTTTTAAGTAGTGCAAATGTTTGGACAGTAACATTGGTCACAAATGGAACAATGATTTTCAGGTGTACTTTTTGTTTTTGCTTGAGAGTTTGTGATTTTTAGAGCAAATTATATATTGATAAGCATACAAGAACAATAATATTGTTCCTCAATCAACATGGGCTGTTGTTTGCTTCAGTAATGTTATGAAAGCTTGCATTTCTGATTAAACAGTTAGTGATCACTATTCTCAAGATAATTTTCCAATGGTCAGGGGTAGGCACCATGAAGAATATGTCTGACAATCAGAGGGGCTGGTTGGCGATGCCTGAGCTCAAAATGGAGGCATTAGAAAGAATTATTAATTCACAAGAAATGTATATATATTCTCTTTAACCTGTTAAATAGTTCAGAGGCCACAAAGGAAAGTATTTGTTTGTGTCTTTGGTTGAAACTATCCGTGTGAGAGATATTGGCAAACGGCATCCCCCAGTTCAGGTGGTCCAGGTAATAGAAAGGGAATGCCCCATGGTTCGATGCAGAATGTAGAATATCAAAATTAAAATTGAATCATGATTTAATGAGTGGTGTGTACATGACCGGCCAGATTGAAAGTTTCAAAGGGGCAAAATTGCTAAAAGACAACAAAAAAAGGGAAACAATGGTGAAAAGTAGTTAGGAATGAGAATCCTTTATTAAGGATTTGGTGCCTCTTTTCTCTGCCCAAAAGGGAATTTACACAAAACTGTGTGACAAACATTGGTTGACGACCACTTCATTAACTGGCTTGTTCATTTTAATTTATTAACAGTAACCTAATTGGATTTGAATGAAGGGAAAATAAATTATGAAAACTGTGGCATGCATTTGCCTTCTCTTACCATTATCCATGTGCTGGATGGGCAAAGTATCAAACAATGACAATTTTTCCACTTGGTCACAATGTAATGATAAATGTAGCTGACACTAAAAGTAATATTTCTGAAAAATATAACGCATGGTGGTTTCAAATTCGACCCTCACTTGTACATAAAATAGTGCATGCAAATTAGCTAATAAAGGAAGGTAGGGTATGCATGTCACTTATTTGTCCATTATGCTCCTACCAGCTGTACAAAGGAACAGTTTCTCCGGGACACAAACACAGGAACATGGTTCATTTATTTTGCTCATTAATCCATTCGTCAGCTGGGCAAAGTATCTGAAGATGACTGGCTTTTAACAATGATGCCGATATAATAAGTAAGGACATTTACTGAAAAAATATTTGCACAGTGGTAACAAACTGAAATCCTGCAGATACAAAACTAAGCCAACTGGACCCACAGCAGGCTCATTGTGCAACATTCTCGCTAAGTCCATGTCTCTGTCCTGGCTATACTGCTACTGAGGTCTAATCCCTTCAGCAGCTCCTTCTAGGCCTCCGCACCATAGCCCTGAGCAACAACTTAGGGTGCTGTGAGCAACATGTTGCTCCAGAGCTACACGTTGAGGATCACTGCCCTAGATGGTCGTCATCCTCCCTAGGGTAAAGCAGAGAACGGGGAAGGCGGTGCAGGGGGCAAGGAGGGGAGTCACTCACCATAAGAAAAGGCAAGAGATGAAAACTGAACTAAGAGGTGAGTTAACTTTGCAAAAATAAATGCAATACAAGTAGCAACAGTTTCACAGTTCTTACGAGTTCAGTCGAGTCTTTCCTTGAAGGAAACATAGACTCACGGATTGAGATGAGTCCAGGGGTACCAAGTTGTGCTGAAATGGGCATTTTCTGGCAAGAAAGTTACCTTCTGTGAAAAGTGTCCAGTGGAGCGGTTTCTGGCATTAGAAGCCACAGAAGACCCCTGGTGATGAAGAGGGGACCAAGACTTGAAGACTCATATGAGTAAAGGACTCCACAACAGCACCATTCATTTGCAAAGCAATACCCTAGGTGTGACAATTAGCTCTGCAATAGGCGGTTTTCAGTTTTGAGACACGGTCACTGCGCATATTGTTTGGCAACCACCTTAGGTTCCAGTGATAATAGCCCAGGCGGGACCCCACAACCACATGGACAGTTGATTATTTGAGGTTCAGTGGCTCCCTTGTCGAGGGTCTGGGCCAGAGGATCTGAAAGGCAGACAAGCTTTGGTCAGTGGCAGTTAGTGATGCAAGGTTCCTCCAGTGTCCTCAGGCACAAGATTGAGCTTCTGAGGCTGTGGTTGCCTTGTGAGAGCCCCACGAAGAACGATTGTTAAAGATATTCTTGCAAAGTCATACCAGGGAGGGGCTAGCCACAGAAGAATTCTGAGGCGAGATTGGTGGTGCGGTTGCGGGACAGAGGACAGCGCCTGGTCTCTGGGGCTTCCCATATGTAGAAGATGGAACCAATGTGCTTGCTTGATGTCCTGGGATGTTTTAACTCTGGCTTGTTTGGCACAGACTCTTCGGGGTCCTGGCTTCATAGAGGTTCCCACTTCTGGCAAGGTCAGGAATTTCATAAGGATGTGGATTTCAGGCAAGTGCTGTGATCTGTGTTTTTTCAAATTAGGCTCCTCAAACATATTCTGCCACTCATCCCTGACTCGGCTCGGGCTGTGATTGAGGGGACAATGATTAACTCCAGACTGGATTACTGTGTCGCTCTCCTTTTGGGAGCACCTGATAGTCAACTTCAATGACTACATGTGGCCCAGAATGCCACCGTTGGACTGATATATAATCTGCCAAAAATGTCTCCTATTTCTATCCATCGGAGGAGACTACACTGGCTGCAAGAGAATTGAATTTAGATCACTGTGCCTTTTACACTGATGTATCTATGGAACAGCCCCCCAAGTATTAGATATAAAAAATAAAACCCCACTCGTCTTCACAAGTCTTGCGCTCATCTGGAAACAATCTGTTGTCTGTTCCCTTCTCCCGTTTTGTCTCCTGGGGTGACCATTGTTTCTCTGTCAAGGGTCCCCGCCTTTGGAATTCACTTCCGATGTTCCGCAAATTATCTGGATCTAAAGCTCTTTTAGAAAAAAAATGAACTCATCTATTTCTGTGGCTCTTTACTATGCTAGTTGGAAAGGATTTATAACATCTGCGCCTAGATGCAGGCTCCTGCTTGGTCCCGGAAGGACATGCGCAATATACCTTTTCAATCAATCTGGTTGTCCCCATTGTGTCAAGCCAGAAGGAGGACTCAGACCAGAGGACGTGTTTAAATGTAGTTTTATTTAAATTAAAAGGCGGCGCTCGCAAAAGTAATGGATGCTTCTTCCTAAACTCCAAAAACGGATGTACAGAGGAGGGGACCGCTTACTATCAATGCCAGGCATAACATAATTTTGTACAGTGGATTTTTTGCGTGCTGGTGGCCCTGGGGCATCCGATGCTCCACTTTGAGGCTGTTTGGTGGCTCTGGTTTCGGGGACCTGGCTGCTGGAGCACACTGCCTGACAAGATTCCTGGGAGGCCTCGCTCTACCTCGCATTGTTTGTGGGTGATGTGGGAGCAGGCCGTGGGGTGAGGAGGAAAACACCCTTTCTTGGTTATGCATCACCCGATATCTCTTTGACTGTGGCAGCGGTCGGCTCCAGGGGTGCTACCACTCTAGTGGCCAATCTGCTAGTGCGCCCCGGCCCATGTGGTGGAAACGGCCCTCAGGGGGCAGGCCTCGTGCATCCGGACAGCTGCAGCTGCCCGCCAATGGCGGGGAAGACTTGGTGGCGGGGGTGGTGTGCCGACCCCCTGCCGGACTAAGAAGCCCGCTCTACTGTGCAGTGAGGCCTCTGCATGGCTTTTGTTTTTTCTTCCCCCCCTTGGATTACTTCTGAGGCGTGTCTGCAATGCTGGTGTGCAGGTCCTTGTGCTCTGGTCGTGCCAGGCCTTTAAGATATGATACAGTGAACGTTGGCTGTGCCTGTGATCTGCCCTGACTTGCAGGCGAGCCGTTTCCAGTGATATACTGTACATTGGTGCATGGGTGGCGTGGTGCTGCTGGGCTAGTGAGCAGGCTCAGGGATAGAGCCATATCACAGTGATATTTGGATACAGATGTCTGGGACCCTGCTTCTGACTGTGGCGCTTCCTTTGCTGTTGCCCCCCCACCCCCTGCTGTGCGCTGTGGACTGGCCTGGCGGGGGCTGCGACCATATACATGGCTAAAGGCAACTAGAAGCAGGCCAAGGTACAATTTGGAAATAAGGGACTGCCTGACTGCGCAGATAGGATGTCTACTCCCAGGGCACTGATGGAAAGGGAAAAGGTGGTGGGCACTCCCACTCCAACTTTGGAAATTGTGCTCGCCAAAATGAAAAATGTCTTTGCGGCTACCAACCTGAAGCTGGACAGAGTAGCTTACACAGTCGATAGGATGCACGAGCGCATCGAGAAGGAGAGTGGTCGCTTATCAGAGGTGGAACAAAGAGTGGGATCACTTGAGGATTTGTGTGGGGAAATGCAACGGACACTGAGTGTGCTACAGATGGAGGTCAAGGACATTAAAGTCAAGAGAATGTCAAGAGAAGTCTTGAAACCCCTGCAACCCCACCCCAACCCCCTTTTCATCACTGTGATGTCATCGGGTGTCATCGCAGTTGCTGAGACTGGGGAAGAACACACACTCTGTTATTGCTTGCCTGTTGAATTAGAGAGACCTGGATGTGGTGCTACGTTGAGCTAGGGAGTTGGTAATCTGCAGTAAAAGGAGGCTAAGATCGCATTTCACCCGGATTTCACTCCTTCTGTCCAGCGAGCCCTCCTCTCCTTTTTGGTGGCAAAGCGTTCCCGTGGGGAACTTGGCCTTCAGTATGCAATGCTCTATCCTTCCAAATTGATGGTGATACACAAGAATAAGACCCACTATTTTTTTGACCTGGCAGAGGTACATGATATCCTGGATTACTGATGCCCTGCGTGTGTGGTGTGGTTTCAGCCTTCCTGGGAATTCAGGCATACAGTTTGCTATGTTTCTTCTCACATGTTGGTTGGCAAAATATTGCAATTCTTGTGAGGCGGCAGAGAGGGCAATCTGGGTCTTCCAAACTGGGCACTGCTGGTGTTTTTCCTGTAAATAATGTAATGGTAAAGACCACTTGCTATGCACCTTGATGTGATTAGCCCCCTCCTCAGGGGCGATTGTCCAAAGGTTGCTGAGTCAGACATATCCAGTTACTTGCCTGTTTTGTATTGCGGTGAAGTTGATGCGGGGCAGGGGGTATGGGTGGATCTTTTGCTGCAGGTTGGGGCTGGGCAGTGTGGGGGTGTTGGGGGTGAGGGGCATGACCTGTTGTTGGAGGTTTGGGGTTAAAGTTGAAAATGGTTCACATATTTACAGAGGATGGGATGACTGTGTGGCCGAAAGCTTGTGGGATCCGCAGATGGTAGCAGTCGATATCAACTGCTGGGTTCTGCGGCCTGGAATTGGTCTTATGGCGACCTGCACTATTCTAAGCTGGAATGTCCGTGAGATTAACAATCTGTGTAATGTGTGGTAGGTGGTCTGGTACTGAGAGGCATGGGGCCAAAACCATCTGGTCCGTGTGGCTAATGAGGGGGTGGCCAGTTCCTGGGGGAATTGCAGATATTACACATCATTAATTCATTCAAGTTTTCCAGAGGGGTGATGACGCTAGTCCATAAATCGCTTCGATCCCGCTTTCTGGAGCAGGTGCTCGACTCGGATGGGGGGTTCCTAATTGTGATCGGGACTCTGACTCCTACCCCTGTCAATTTAGTCAATGTATATAGGCAGACTGCTGATGACCCAGACTTTTTTGCAGCGCTCCTTCTTAAGTACTATAAATACATGGATACCAATATCATTTGGGCAGGGGACTTAAATGCAATTTTGGATGGGGCCAATGATCTCTCCCAAGCTCCTTATAAAATGTGGACATTTATGACTGCTATGGGTCTGCAGGCTGTGTGGAGGACGCTGCACCGTGAGAGCATAGAGTATTCGTATTGCTCTTCTGTCCAGAAGATGATGTCCCAAATATATGACTGTCTGCCAGGCCCGGCCTTGGTATGTATGACGGTGGGGTGTGAGCTTCTCTCCCGAATGCTTTCTGACCGCTCCCTGGTTTTAGTAGACCCTCAATCTGGGTAAGGAATGAATAGCTAGCGCTTTCTTGATGTTTAAGGCTTCTCCATTGATGGATATTGTCTTTCGGAATGAAAGGCTTGATGTAATAGTGTTGTATTTTGAGCATAACATGGGCTCGGTAGAAACTATGGCTACCTTGTGGCAGGCCTTTAAAGTGGTTCTTCGAGATAAATGTATGGCACTGGAATGTGGAGTACTGTGGAGCATACAGATAATGCTAACCAGCATTGAGCTTGAATTGAAAGATCTGGAGGATAGATTGGGTGATGGTGACAATATTGGCCTGCTGTGGCTTATCAGGCGGCCTCTTGATAGGTTCCGATCAAAGGCGGAGCCTGATTAAGTACATGGCCCGTCCAGCAACAGCCAGGAAGTTTGGGAAGGGAGGGAGGCCGGAACACCATCTTGCAAATATTATAAGGTGGGAAGGCGGTTTGGCTGATATTGCAGCGGTGTGCACTGACAGGCAGGTAGTGTTGGATCCATCGCTGATTCTTGAGATGTTTCTATCTTTGTATGAGCGCTTATATAGCTCGAGGGGTGGCGTGGCTGATTTGGTGCTTACCGAAAATGTGCATGAAGTGTCCCTTCCGACATTGGGAAGGGATGTGGTGGAGGTGTTGAATTCCCCCTTCACAGTTGAGGATATTCTGGAAGCTATAAGGGTGCTACCGTCCAAGGCCCCGGGTACCGATGGTATCACGGCTGATTTTTATAAAGCGTTTGGTCTCCACATGCTGAGCATGCTGAGCATGTGGCAGGAGGCTATGCGTACAGGGTTGTTCCCTCAGACCCTTCATGAGGCACTTGACATGTTGATTTTGAAGCCTGTGAAGGACCCCCAAGAGTGTATCTCGTACATGGCCATTTATTTGCTCAATCTAGACACAAAGGTTTTTGCGAAATCCCGGCTGATAGACTACTTCCCCACATGTCATCTATTCATCACAACCAATCGGGCTTTATTCCCGGGAACTCCATTGAGTTGAACCTGCGACAGCTATTAGCTATTCGCTATTCTGTCCCAAATAGATCTCCAGGCCCAAGCAGTTGCCGCCGCCTTGTCTGCCGAAAAGGCAGTGGGGTGGACATACTTGTTTTCAGTACCGAGGGCGGTCAGTGTTCCTACATATTTTATGAAGGCGGTGCAGTTTATGGTTGAGGGAGCCAGTGGCCGCATAGGACTTTCTGGTAGGCGCCCAGCTGTGTTTCTCTTGGGGCAGGGAACCAGGGAGAGTTGCCCACTGTTGACCCTACCTGTTGCAATTGCGGTGGAGCCATTGGCGACACGTCTTTGGACGTTCCACTGCGAGTTCAGACTTGCTTGGAGGGGGGTTAGCCATGAGCTGATGTCTCTATATGTGGATGACATTGTTCTCTATCTCAAAAACTCAGCAGTTAATTTGAGTCCATTGACGAATGAGGTGGAAAATTATGGGGAACACTCAATGTTCCCTGTACACAGCCTAGATCTTCACCGATGTGAGGGATTATTTCAGGGAGCTGTATTCCTTGCACAGCGGGACCCTCTCTTCACACTTCGTTATCCAAAGGTATGGACACAGACTACAGTACGCATTCCAAGGTGCTCTGGGGCTGCAGTATTTATCCGATCTCAAGTGCTGAAAAGAAAAACAGCACTCGATCGAGGCTTTTCAGTTTAGCGTTACTGAAAACAAAGTCAACGCTTCTTTAAAAGCACAAATGTGTGTTTATTCTTTAACAATGTTGATCGGTTTTGAAAAAGCTGTGTGACATATGCTCAGATTACGTGAACATGTCGTCGGATGTCACGCAAAGCCTTTGTTTGGGTTGGATTATAAAGAGAGCTAGGAAGAGGGTGAAATTGCTGCTGGCTGGGTGAGGGTGCTGCAAGACGGTGTTTCACTGAATGGACTTCCCTGTAAGCATTGAAAACGTGCTTTATCCCGTGACTGGCAAATAGTAACAAGTTCAAGGATGAATCCATAACTCCTGATTTACAAAACGTTTTTCAATGAGAAAGCGCCTACTGAAAAACGCCTTGTAAATCAGGCCCATAGACTTGTTATGAGGAGGGTCGGATCATGTGTGTAGAAATAGAACACCATTTTTCTTAATGGATACATTTGACATATCGAATTTAAACCTATGGAATCTTTGACAGCATTGTCCCAAGCAGCTTCTTGTAGTCACGCTAATTGGATGGTGGGCCTTTGTGTTACTTTCAGGATAGTACACGCATAGCACACCTCTTTGTTGCTATTATATTAAAAAAGTGTGTTGACTAAAGTAAAACTGCCATGCCGAGGACCCTGTTGCTAGAGCAATGGCTACACTGACTGGCTGCACTGGCACACTGCTTAGATTTTCTCAAGAGGCCATAATAGTTTAAGGGGCACAGTTTAAACACATTCTAGTCAAACGGATAGAATAAAGCAAACGGGAAGGATATTGTTGCCTAATCTAATGCTCGTTTGCCCTGCAAGTGTTAAGGTGTTTAAATCCTGCTTTATTCAAAGAATATTTTGTCTAAATAAATCTACTTTGACACATAATAAGAGGAACAGCTGCGCTATGTTGCTGCTGGGAAAAAGGAAGTACAAGTGTTCAATGTGATATTTGTGTGCCCCAAAACATTTACAGTTCTATAACTAACCATAACATTCTCTCATTTGTTCATGGGACCTACTCCCTTACACTATCTTGGAGGGATTGGATTTAGTACTCGTTTTAAGCCATAATTGAACAGTGCTGAAAACCAAAGGAGAGTAGGGATGCTTTTAGTATTGTTTCAGAACCCAACTGGCTTACTCAAGCTAAAACATCTCGCTGCTGGGAATGTCCTATTCAGAGGCCTGAGAACTCTGGCAGTTTGTTGAGGTACATCTCACTTGCCTAGTCTCCCTAATGCAAGCTGTGCGATCCAGTAATGAGGGTCTGCATCTCACGTCCACTCTTGTGTTCTCAAGCGACAGCTTGGAGTCTCTTGGCTGCCCAATACTTGTATGCCATGGCAGTCCAGGCAGCAGGACTCACGGGCACAACCTCCTTTATCACAGTCCTGCAACTGCAAATCGTCTTGCGAGTGCGGGAGAAGGAAATGCGAACCACTGCACCCTTCAGAAACCTGCAAAATCAGCATGGATGGGATTGGAGCCGGATTGGGGTTTTGGGGGGGGCAGAGGGGTGGAGCGACTGGGACGCTGCAGATTTTTACCTCATGCAGGAGACTGTTTATAAATTGGTCTAGCTGATTTTGGAGTTTGCATTGATCATTTTTCGATAGGTGTCTGGGAAATCTAATGTGTTGTGTTTTTCTTTGCTCTTCTGGGTTGCAATAAATGAAAGGGACGCATAATATGAGCCTCCAGTCTCGCCTCAGAATGTTCATACTAATTTGGGGCCTAATTCAGGGCCTGTTTGGCTGGTACAACCATAGAAAAGCACAAAAATCACCTTGCAGAGCGGGTGCTTCGACACACTCAGCCTCATGGCTGCCTTTTTTCACACTGAGGTGTCTTCAAGGGCAGCCATGACAACAAGGGTGCATTGGCTCTGATTGGCCGCACCTCGCTACTTACAGACGATCCGAAGCCGGCCCCCAACAAAGACCCACATCAAAGGCCCTGTCCGGGCCTGGTTGGTTTTGGGTGGGCCCACCCGGGCCGACCCTATTGCCGCTCCACAAACAATGCTGCAGCCTCCCGAGCACGTCTTGCTCCTGCATGAACTTGGACCACATCACCCCAGGCCCCGCTTTCTGCGCAAACATGAGTGATGGCTGAACTGTCCCATTGCATCCTCCAGCTACCTCCTTGAACCGTAACTGTGCCAATCCTAATCTGCCTACCCTTTGACCTCCTCTGTTCGTCAGGGCACTCTGTGTTCTCCAATTGGTAACTTCATTTCACGTTGTGTTTCTCCTTTCTTCTCGCATCCCTGTGCACTGCATAGTGATATTGCTTGTCATCTTGCACTCTTGTTGTGCACTGCATTGTATTCTATCTAAAGAAAAAAACAAATCTAGGTGGTTGTGCTTTACATCGTGCATCCATTTTGTGCACAGCATTGTAATCCTTTTTAAAAATCGAATCCTGGAACCCACCTTTTGCTCTGCACTTGTATTTGTGCCCTCCTTAACTAATAGGCCACCTGTGAGTATGGGCAAAGACTGTACAAGGCATACATTCTTTTTCAAACATTTATTAGCAGAGTTTGCTAATTAAAATGTTCTTGATTAGCAGACAAGCACATTTGATTGGGAATGCTGTACTAATATGTTAAATGTCACCAGAATTTATTTGTACCCAACACATAAAATGAGCATTAATACAGCATGTTAGTGTACCGCTGAAGTAAGACCATGAGATGAGTCAGGGCTTGCAACTTCTTCAAAATTACACTATACCTACAGTTCGAGTAACTTAGTTAACCTATTCGACCTGAGAGAAATGCCCTCGACCATGGCAATGGTTGACAAAATATTGAAATGCACTTTCAGTAAAATGGTGCATGTCAATACAAACCCCTTTTGATCGACATACTGCTGCCACCCAGAGGCTAGACATGCACAGTGAAACTTCTATTTGACATTTACTGCAAACAAAGTAAATGTTAACTAAAAGTGTCAAACATTCCCTGCAAATAGCACTCGCCCCTTCATTAAATTTACCAGACTATGCGAGTGGGCCATGTGAGTTAGCTGCACGAATACACACAAATAGATATAATAAAACATACTCTGCAAACTGTTTGGCCAACTCTCCCGTAGGTGCTAATCTATAATGCAGTCATAATCATAGAGCAAAGAGAGCTCTGGAGGATAACGATGTACATTATTGCAGTAGGTCTGTAGATGTACATACTGTCATGACCCCTCGCCCAAAACCCCCTCTGGCAAACCCGTTGGCCAGGTGGAGTCAGGACTCTGGCCTCTAGAGCCTGGCATCCTCTTCCAAAACCCTCTTGGGGCCAGTCCTGGCGCCTATGGCGCCATGCTCATACGCCATGAAAAACAATGTGCTTGGGAACTACTTTGTGTTGTCAGGCAACATGGAGGCATCCACATATCTTTATTCCTCAGAACCAAGCTATGCGGTCTAGTGTTTTGGGTGTGGCAGCCTAGGGACTACTTTACCTGGACTATTTTGTTGGGGCTATTTAAACCACACCCGAGCAAGACAACACGCTTTGCGTTACTTTGCAGCTTGCAACGTGACGCTCACCGTGTCCAGCTATACTCCCGAACCTCGGAGAAGCAGAACCTGCATGGAGACAAAAGGAACATCATTAGCAGCAGCATCTTACCTGCAGTCTCCATCTTTAGTTACTCGCAGTTCCTGAGAACAGCTTTCCTTGGATCTGCACGCCTCCCAGACTGCACGACCTGAAAGAGGCAACATTAAGAAAGCAGAAGACAAATTGCAAATTACGAACTGCTCAAAAGGCTTACCTGGCTGGTCGCCTCTCGGCTGGTACCACTCCCGAAAATTCCATATGCGCTGAAGAATACCGCGACCTGCAAGGAAAGAAGTCAAAACAGGTTAGCAAAGGCAAGCCATCGTATCATAGCGCTCTTTTACTTTACTTACCGCATCATTTACCAGCGGCGCTCAACCAAGCCAGTTCGCCGCGCTGAAGCTCCGCATACCTAAGGGAGAAAAAGAGACATTCTTAAACAAGAGAGGCATGCAGGATAGCAACAATACTAAAGAACAGCAATAAGACCTACCTGAACGATATCAAACGGGCCGGCGTCAGTGAAGTAACTGGACTGCACACGCCCACGAAAGTCAACACGCCCCTGCAAGAAGGCAGGATGGAGAGCACGCCTAACTCTACCACAAGGAGAGGAGAGGGCCCCTGAGGGGCTGAAATCAAACAGGGGTGGAGGGAGGATACTTACCCCGGTCGGCCAGTCCTGAACACAGTCCGCCTGTATTTTCAGGCAGAACCTTCCCTGCAGACCACATCTGGGCAAACTGAGAAGCATACCAACGGGTAACCCTGCTGGGTGGCGTCCTGTGGATACCAGGTGAGCGTAACACATACTGGATTGAACTATTGGTCACTACTTTGCAGAAACATCTAGTTAGCTTTGTTTATTCATTATGTAAAAGGAAAGAAAGTAAAAGACTAAGCCAAGTGGATCGCATAGCAGGAAGAGAACTGGGCAAACTAGTTGCAAAATTCTAGTTTGCAGCCATCTCACTTTCAGGCAGCTGGTATAAAGTAGCAGAGTGTTAAGATAGAATGTCAAGGAGTGTGGGTGTCAACTCATGGGTGTGGCGCACCAGTTTCACATATGTATGCAACCAGCAGGTCACAGGGCTAGGTTTGCCATCAAAAGCATTTGGCCATAAGATAATGTACATTTTCAAAAGTGTTTGTGTGTCAATATGATCCATCTTCCCCCAACAAAATGAAATATTGTTGACACTATGAGACTTGGAGACAGTAACCTTTACTGTAAAGCATGGAGAGAATGCAGTGTTTTACAGTAGCAATACCGTAATTATGTAACAACTTATTTTTGGGAATGGAATTACAAGACTGTCCTGTTTTTTTTTCAACACTTATTTTTGTAAGTTTTGTATATACAAGCTTCTAATATGGCGTCTAACATCAAATGAGCTACACAGAGCTTGGTTGTAACGGTAACAGATGGAAATAAATAACAGAAACAGAAAACAATAGTCCTTGGGGGGGGGGGGGGCGGGAAGGGGAGAAAACGGGGAGAGCAGGTTTCACATTGTGATTGGTATGGGGGAGATGATTCGCATTGGCGTGCTTGCTTGTCTTGCTCTTATGGCTTGAGTTTGTGCGCTAGCTTGTTGCCGTGAGACCAGAGAGTCCTTCAGATTCGCCTATGCCCCCGGCGATTCTGGGTTATGCTTTGCGCTCTCTGGTAGGTTCTTTTAGTCTAGTTCCTCCATCCATCGAAGGGTAGGGGGTTTTCTTACCACTCCGGGGAACTGCTGCGTGTAATCCAGAAAGTGGGCCCAGATCTGGTAAAACTTGTTCCTGTTACCAAAACAGAAGGCTGTAATTTCTTTTCTGCCGCTACTATGTCACAACACTTGGACCAACACATTGGGATTGCTGGACCGTCAGGATTTTTCCAGAGTCTGGCTATTGATGTCTTTGCAGCCGTTAGAAGAAGCAAGCATAGATCTTGCATCCGGCCTAGTGGGAACTGGCCCTTGCCCGTCGCTCCCAATAGGACGATTCCTGGGTCGCATGGGATCTTTAGGCCCGTAATCATTTTGAATTGTTCCAGAACCTTTTTCTAGAATTGGGCAGCCTTGGGGAATGACCATAGGAGGTGGAATAGCGTGCTCGTGTCCGAGCATCCCCTCCAGCAGTGCGGGGAAATAGTGGGGTTACATTTATTGAGTATCTCCGGCATTTGGTACCACCTATAGCATACTTTAAATGCCCCTTCTTTGTTGGTTATACACTTAGAGCTTTTGTGCGCTCGGGCCCAGATGTGGCTCCACCGGAAGAGTGCATGACTGTCTTTAAAAAATAAATAAATAAACTTAACACATACTGGTGTGTGACAGACAGGATATAGTTAGCTTGATAAAAGTATTATTCCGATTACTTCTGGTTTGCACTTATTTGAAAAAGAACAAAATCTTGCCTAGCTCTCCCACACAGGCCTTTGGCACGTATGAGCAGAGCAGATGAGTACTGCTGCACTCTGTCCATTAACCCCTTTAAACTTGCAATGAACAAAAAAAAAGGGGGTGGATAGAGACTTGAGAGCAAGAGATGAATTCATGTTGAGCTGTGTTTTCATTGAACAGAGAAACTTAATTAGCTAGCCTTGTTACACAAGTATCAATTTAATTAGCAAACCTACAGAATTGCATAGCAAATTGCTATGCAACTCTGCTTATTTTATGCTTTGCTGTGCATCCCCTTTTTTCTTTTTCCTTCTCTCATCTATCCTCTGCCACTGAGATGGTACTCACCGTCTCTCCAGTCTTTTCAAACTGCTACACTATCACCTATCCGGCCTCTCTCGAGAGACCTGGATAGGAAAAGCACTAAAAAGACATCCTGGGTGCAAATCCTGGCCTTCCCATCACAGACACCTATGTCCGTGCATCCTCCAGAGAGATTTTGACTGATATCCTCTTCTCTGTCCCCTCTCCAGACCTATGACCTTCTCATCTCTACCCACCCCCCCTTTCACAACCTCTCCCATTAATGGTGGCACCAAGCGTGAAGTCCACTTGGCGGGCTTCTTCTCATCATGCTGCATCATTAATATCTACCACAATTGAACTATCCTAGTTCAGGGATCTCAGGCCAACCTCCTTCTCTTTGACCGGATCCTGTTGTCCCTCATTAACTTCCTTCCTTCTCCTGCCTCTCCCCTTATTTTCCCCTCTGTCCCTGCTCTGACTGAAGTACCGCACCCCTGTACTCCAGCTCAGAAAACGTTCAAAGGCGTTCAGAGACCGCCTCCACCTGGTGACTGTTTTTTTTAAACACGTTATTAAGTTTGCAATAAACATTAACAATTTCATATAAAGTAAACCATGTCTCACATTAATCAGTTAGAACCAATCTATAGAACATCTTAACCATCATACATTGTTCATTACAACGAAATAGTCATATCCTGTGAAACATAGTAACAAACTGACAAGTACACACAAAACAACACGCAAAGGACAACACAAGCGTGAAGAAGGGGGAAAAAAAGGCACCCTCCTCCACCTCACCATATCTACAACCATATATGCCACGACTATCATTACTCTCCTACCGCCATTTCAATCATAAGGAGCCATAAATGGTCCCCATAGCTTCATGTAGTCATCCTCTCTATCTTTATTTTTCAACAAAACCTTATCATATTGTGATAAAACTTGCAGCTCCATTAACCACTCTTCAACATTAGGCTTTTTCCTCGTTTTCCAAATCTTGAGAATTAGCCTAATTGCTACCATTATGGCCCTGTCTATCCAGCAAGTATGTTTTCTAGCACACACACATCTCTCTTTATGTGAGAGTAAAATTATGTTTGCAGCAGACCTTTGCAAAGGTATTCCAAAAATTTAATCAATCCTATCAATAATATCCTTCCAAAACAATTGTACTCTCGGGCATTCCCATAGTAAATGTAAATGAGTACCCCTATCATTATTGCAACACCAGCATAATTCATTTGATTGAAGCCCTAAATTAAACATCCCAATAGGTGTCCAATACTCCTTCCAATAACTTTTTGTCGAATCCAGCGTAAACCCAGGTCTGCTCCCAAGTTTAAATTCACCTTCAGAATATCTCTCCAATCCACATCAGAAATGACCCTACGACCATCATGCGACCAAGTTTCTTTCAAATCAGTCCATGCAAATTGAAGTTTTTTATCAATCGGCATAAATTGCATGTAAGGTCGGACACTGTATTCTTCACCTTCTAATAATTTGTTATTCTCAGGTTTCTTTCCAACTGAGCCACCAGCCATATCCATCCTCAGATTAATCATAGAAGTTAAAGCCAAGTATCTATTCATTTCTCTCAGTCTTAAGTCGTATTTACACTGTAATTCCTCAAAGCACAACAATCTCTCTCCGTCCATCACATCCCCTATCCTCAGAATTCCCTTTTTTATCCAACTAATCCAACTCAGACATTTATTATTAATTTGCAGTGTTTCATTATGCCATATTGAAGCATCTGGGCTAAAGCCATAGCCCTGTTCATTTTCTCTAAACCACGATCCTATCACCTGTCTGGTTGCCACCGCTGGGATTAGTTTTAATCTTTTATTTGGTAATTTACTCATACTATAAATATTCCCTAGATCATATGGTGCACATACTTCTCTTTCCATGCGCAACCAAATCGGTTCCTTAATATTTTTATCCCTAAAATAATATGAACTCTTTTTGAGTAAAAAGGCTCTGTAATATTTCATCAAATCTGGATACCCAAACCCCCCTTCAACATTTTGCATCAGTATTTACCTTGGAATACGAGGCTTCTCCCCTGGACCCCATAAAAAGGATTGAAAATGTTTATACATTTTTATTAATTGTTTCTTATATATCAACAAAGGGATGGACTGAATAACATACAAGAGCTTAGGCAAGAGAACCATTTTAATCGCATTAATTTTCACCCATAAATTCAATGTCAACCTTTCCCATCTCTTTATCAGTAGCGAAATGTTTACAGTTACATGGTCCAAATTATATTGTAAAATTGTACTCAATTCTCCAATAATATGTATTCCTAAATACGTAACACCCCCTGGTGACCATTTACAATTCCATGATTGCAAAATGTTACTATCACACGTTCCAGATAATGGAATAATTTCAGTTTTATCCCAATTTACTCTGTCCTGATAGTTCACCTACCTCCTTAAACATATCTTTTATTATATCCCCACATATGTCAAGATTTGACAATAAAAGCAGCATATGATACATTTTTTTTTTTTTTAGTTTATTGAATATAGTTGAAATAATTCAACTTTTTCAATATAAACAACAATTTCAATTACAAGATTACACATTACTTTACAAAATATGAACGATGCATAAAATACACTACATAAGATTAAAGGAATACAATTACAAAATAGAAATCGGGGAGACAGACTTCCTTAAAGAAAAGAAAACGGGGAACATTTTCACTAAAACACATTAACATGATCTGTTCTTATAAATGATTCGACAGAAAATTATACTCTAGGCTAACAGACAATTAAAATATCACTTGTGGTCGCAAATTGAGTAGTCTTATTAGTACTTCAATTACATGGTACTATAACCTCAAAGTCTCACCCCCACAAAATTAAATTAATAACTTCAACCTTCCCAATCGTAATTCCCATTATCATCTCACATAGTCTAATGTATGCAGCAAGTGGCTCCAGCGCCAAATCAAACAAAAATGGCGATAATGGGCAGCCCTGTCGTGTACCCTTCAACAATGGAAATGATTTCGAAATCACTCCATTAACCAATACTTGAGCCCTAACATCACGATGTATACACTCCACCATCTTCATGAATACTGGCTCAAATCCCATTTTTATTAACATGGATTCCATACATTTCCAATTAACCCCATCAAAGGCTTTTTCATCATCTCAAAAACTAATAACCTTATTCGAGTCTTTCCCATAATGCTCTCCAATCATATTCAACACAGTTCTAATATTATCATATCCAAACCGCCTTGGAATGAAACCCACCTGAGACTCATCAATCAAATCCCTCATACATGACATTAATCTATTAGGCCATATTTTTGTAAACATTTTTAGATCTACATTTAGCAAAGAAATACGCCTATAATTTCCACACTTTTTATGATCTTTGTTAGGTTTCGGGATCACAATAATCAGTGCCTCTTTCATCGAGTCCCACATTTCTCCTGATGCTATAAATTCATTATAAAGCTCACATAAAATTGGTGCCACCTGAGTATCTGTCATGACCTACAAAACCACACCCCTTTTGGACTTTCTGGTCCTTGTCTCAACGGGGCTTACACTCCCTTGTACTCCCAACATTGTCGTCCACTTTGAAACACCTTCCTCCTTCTACACGTTGGACTTAGCGTGTTCTACTAATAGACCACGCCTCCCGTGGCTCCGCGCGTCTCAATGCTATTGCGAAGTAGCGACCAGACGTGTTCTCCGTAGCTCGCGGTATTGTTTTCCTTGGTTCTTTCCCAGCCAACCCCGTTCCTAGTCCCTTTCCTTCCTTCCTTTCTTGATTCCTGGACTCGTGTGCTAGTAGCGCACTCCGTAAATTTCCCGGATTCCTGGATCTTTGCATCCCGGAACTTTGAACGCACGCTGGAGTCGGAAGAGACTCGTGCAGCCTTATTCAAGACCCGATCCGTCCGCAAGAAGGCATCGACCAAGGATCCAGCAAAGATCAAACTCAGGTGAGAAGGGGGGAACTCCTTGACAGTATCATACTATTTATAGAATTCTGAAACTATACCCTAGTGGTATCAGTGATATCTGGTGATATCCCATCTTTCATTTGTGAAATGGCAGTACATACTTCAGCAACTTCAATCGCAGGATCAAGTAAAGCTTTTTTATCTAGAGCCAATTTGGAAAAATCTTTTCAAAGAATGTTCCTAAACTATTTGCCTTAGGAGTAAGCTCTTCCCTATACAGCTTTTCATAAAAGCTCCTGAAATATTCGCAGATTTATTCATTTCTATGTAAAGTACTACCCTCTGTTTGAATAGAAGAAACAGATGTATCAGTTATCATCCCTCTAAGTTGATTAGCCAATAATTTGCCATTTCTATCACCAAACTCCCAAAACGGCTGTTTCGAATAAAACATGCCTTTCCCTGCCAAGTTTTGTACATGATTCTTCAACTCCATCTCCAGTTTTTTCAATCTCGGCTTATTTTGACCCAAACCATCTTTAGCACATACCTTTTGCATTTCTTTAACTTCAACCTCTAAATTTCTAACCTCTTCCTGGTTTTTCTTTGCATGAGTGGCTCAACTAATCAGCCTCCCCCTTAATACCGCTTTAAAACAGCCCCAAACAGATTTGATTCCGGCTGAGTCTTTATTTTCTGTAAAGTAATGTAATAAGTTCATCCAATCCTACTGTAACCAAACTATCCTTTAGCGCACTGACTTGCATTCTCCATCTTTTAGTTTTGTCACTCACATTTTTCAAAAGTAAACGCATGTCCAATAAAGCATGATCAGAGATACCCTTTTCCAATATATTTGAGGTCGCCACCTGGCTACTTAGTGTATTACTCATAAAAAAATAATCAATTCTTGCGTACGAATCATGTACAGGTGAATAAAATGAATATTCCTCTTCACCATGATGATGATCTCTCCATACATATATGAGCCCATATTTGAATATAAATGTCCTTAATTCTTCACTAATCTTTTCACTGTGATATCTGCATTCCAAATTCCTATCCAACTTACTATCTACCACTATATTAAAGTCACCTCCTAAAATTAATGACTCCCCTTCCATACCATCTAGCAAGATGCCTAATTGATTGAAATAAGACACATTTGGTGAGCATGGCGCATAAACCGTTCCTATTGTCATCTTTCTACTGTCATATCTGATCAAATATGTACCCTATTTTATCAGCCGGTCAAGTGGCACAGTGAGTAGAGCGCTCGCTTTGACATCCGTGCAGAGCGTGCTAACTCAGGTTCGAATCCCGGCAGGGCCAAACTCAGCCTTTCACCTTCCGAGGTCGATAAATGAGCACCACACACCGTGGGTAATAATAAGCAGCGCTCAGATACCCGAGGGTTCGTAGCGCTATATAAATGCCGAATTGTTATTATTATATAGTATGTCAACTAACAAAATCCTACCCTCTTCATCTGCAACAGTCTTCTCAATCTTAATCGGTAGACCCTTCTTAATCAATATACTCACTCCTCTAGACCTAGAATCAAAACTATTTGAAATGACCTGAGAGTACCTCGAATTGATCAAATACCTTTCACTTTGTTCATTCAAATTAATCTCTTGAAGGAAAATCACATAAGCCCTACTCCTCCGCAATTGTGCCAATACCTTCCGTCTTTTCACAGCATTACCAATCCCCTTAACATTCCATGAAATGAAAATCAGTGGAGCCATGTCGTTATACTCAGTTTAAACATAGTTACACAACAACCCTCATTCTCAGGAGGGAGGGTCCAATAAACAAAAAATGACAAGTAAGGAAAGGGTACACGCGATAACAAAAGACACATACAAGGACAAACAAACATAAAGTTTGAGTTTTGCATAACATTACTAGTCTGATGAACATCAGACTCAAAATAAGCATCAATGTGTACATCAAATACAGTATTCTGAACTATATTCACCAGAAACCCTATACCCAAACTAACATGAAAAGAATAATTATTTACCCTATTTTATCAATAACCATGTGAACTCCCCCAACACTCCCAAACCCACTGTCAATTGCATTCCTCCCTATCATAACTGGTAATACACCATGTAATCATTACATTCCCTTTATAACCAATGCATCCCATCAATCACAGTCTCTACGTTCCCATCATTAACTGTCCTTATAATATCCAATAGCTATAAAAGTAATAACCTCTCTTCCACCCACTTTGATACCATCCTCTCTCCTCACTCCCAACATAATCATATTCAAAATACTCCTTCCAAATATCTGAGCCCAAGTGCATTATCTACCTCAATTGTCATCAATTCAATTCCCCTTCTACAGATGACCTCATTAATCCAACATAACAAATTGCAATCATACATATTTGATTGCAACGACTAATCAGTATAGCAACTACAAAAGAACTTAACACCTTACCTTATATATTATAAAAATAAAACCTCACAATATATGAACTTCCTGCAGCCCCAGCCCTCCTATCATTCTCCCCCCATGCACCATATTCTCTACCTCCCACACAACTACACAAATAAGGTAACAGCCCACTCTTTTGGCCGTTTTTTCCTGATTCAATATTATCATCAGGGTTCCATTATATTTTCTGTTTATTGCCATAACACGTTTCCAAACTCCCGAAAGCATAATAATGTATGGCTGTCAGACAAAAGTTTATATGAGTTTGTCAAGTATCAGTCAGAAAAGCTGTGTACACCATATTACCCAGTAATTTAGGTTTAACAGCCTTTACTTACACTCTACAGGGAATTCAAATCAAAGATACATCCTACAGGACTCAATCCCTGAGGATAGATGAAACATTCCTCAGTACACTAGACCACGCCAGACATAGATGACTGTAAAGAGCATGGAAACTTACAAATTACTAGACATTGTAAATAACTTTGGCTGTTCCATGTAAGAATCTCATGTGATGGGCGTGACTAGCAGTTACAAGCTGATCTGCTAAATGGCTGATTCCGCATAACTCATTGCGATATCTGACAAAGGCTAATCCGTCATCTACGTGGGATGGCTTGAAGCTGTTCAAAGATCTCCAAAACAGCTTCCCTGAAAGTACGAGGCAGTTTGGCGGCGCCCTGCTACATTCGCAGCTGAGGGTGTTAGTTTTTGTGAAGCCCCGGGTGCTGGGGCGTGAGCGGCTGTCGGGGAAGGCGCAGCTTTCCTGAGCCGGCTCCCCGTGTGTGGATATCGGTGTGAGGGACGCACTGTGGGGTGAGGAAGGGGGCGTTGCGGGTGTGGTTGCGACTCCTGCGAGCCGTTGGTGGATTCTTGCGTTCTCCTTTGTGGAGGGCGCGTATTGTTTACCTTTTTGCCTCAGCTCCTTGTCGAAGTCGGAGCGAATGAGGCTGTTGGATGCGCGGTTCCCCGTGTTTGTTGTTGTAAGAGGGACGCGCTTCTTGTGATTGAGGAGCAGTGCGTCCCCAAGTTGTTAGGTGGCAGGCACTGGGGAAGTATTTTATGTTTCCTCCAGTGTTGCCCCTAAGTGAACGGTTCCGTTTGTAGTTTGTCGCCTCGGCTCCGTTGTGGGTGTCGGGGCGGGAGTGCTGTTCTTTTTGGTTTCTCTTGTTTTTCCGATCCCAACACCTGCAACATCATATACGGCCCTTTACCTCTCATTATGTTCAGACCAGATGCGGCCTCCACCTCTTCATGGTATCCGCGCTGTGAAGGAAATGGTGGATAAACATTTCCAACGGCGGCGGCTGCTGTGGAGAGCCCCAAAGGATAGTTTCACAGGCTGTCTGAGGGCTAGATGAAATCCAACATGAGCGGAAAATAAGGGGCGTGGCACTCTTCACTTAGTTCCGTATCACAGTAAGAAGTGAATAACAAAAAAGCTCAGCTCTACAACACGTTCCCCTTACGTGTCTCACGCAGCGTGACTTTGTTTGAAGGTGCTTTTCTTCAAATTTAATATTGCAGCAAGTCCAAAACAATTTCCGTCTACTTTCAAGGCCAAAAGCGTTCCAATTCCGTTATTAGTAACGAAATACAGGCGGCAGCCATTTTCTCCATAAATATCAACAGTATACGAGTGACAGATGAACATTTTAAAAATAAAACAAAGAACTCTATCAAACATTTACAAACCAATCTGATTAATGTAAGTCACATCTCCCTTTTTTCTTCCTCAGTGTACCATTAGATTCAAAACCTGATGATGTTCCTTCCATTGGGTCAAGATCCAGGTCAGTTAGGAAAGCTTCTGCCATCTTACTTTCAGTGAAGGAGTATAGGCGACCCTCCACCACTAACCTAAAAATTGCAGTAGTATCATGTAGTATTTGAGTTTTTTTCACAGGCTTTAATTTTAGCTCCAATAAAAGCTTTCCTCTTGTCCATTACATCCTTGCTCAGATCCACAAACCCCATTATCTTGTTGCCTCCCCAAGTAAGGTCCTTCAGCTCCCGAGCTTTCCTCAACACCAGCTCCTTCACAGGGAATCTCAGAAATGTGACTGTGTCTTGGCCTTTCACCTAGGGATAGTTTAGGCCCTACGGACCGATGTGCCCTCTCTATTTCCAATGATATAGCTGAATCCTAATTTAACATTTTTGGCAAGTTCTTGTGCAAAAAATCAATGGCATTACCTTTTTCTGCATTTTCTGGAAAACCAGCAAAGCGAAGATTATTCCTTCGTGAGAAATTTTCTTTTTCTGACAGCTTCAAAGAAATCTTCTCATTAGCAACTTTCAGCTCCCTGATATGATCCATCAGCTTCAAGGTCTTTTTGTCCACCTTATATAAATGTTCTTCAGCAGAGTCCATCCTTTTGACAACTGTAGTAAACTTTTCTTCTGATTTCAAAAGAGCTGCCTAATCTCTCCAATGTCATTTTGCTCAGCATACCAACATTTTTGTCTTCTCTGTTCTCACCAATATCTTCTTTCTCCACTCCGTTCGGTCTTTTAGCTTCTGGGGTATTTGGCGCTGACATTTTCGATATATATATATATATATATATATATATATATTTCTGAGGCTTGTGGAATCTGCTTAGATCACATGCTGTGCATAGGCCGACATCTAGTGGAAGCTGCGGAGTATTACAGTTTGTTTTTCGAAACTCCGAAACTCGAAAATGGGCGTCGACACAGGGCGTGCCAGTAATACTATCCCTAGTGGGACGTCCACTGTACCCAAGATCCATCACGCGTCTAGGATCCTCAGATTGTTTTTTTCCGCCATACTGGTCAGAAGCATTTTGCGGAGTCCCCTGGCCTTAGCCATACTTTTGCTAAAATATAAATTTATTTACATCCTTCCCCATCCCAACGTCGAACTTCGACACTTGACGCCGGCTGGAGAAGAAATCGACCGTCGACTGCTGCACGATGGATTTGGGCCTCGGAAGGCCTCTGGCCTCGGCCCGGGCCTTGGAAGGCCGCTCGCCTCGGCCCTACAAGTAGGGAGAGTGGGGGCTTGTACATACTCTACAATCTTGGTATATAGGTACACCTTATACATTTCCTACACTTAACAGCCCGCTGCCGCAAGGTGCGTATGGAGGGTACCCCTTTTCAATTCTGCCCCAAGTGCAATCGCAAATACCCTTGGGACGACAGGCACGCCATGTGCAATCTCTGCTTGCCGAGGGACCAGCCCGAAGCGAACTGCAGAGCGTGTAGTAGGTTTAAACCTAAGATACTTAAGGACCGTTCGACGAAGCGTTGGGCCCACCACGCCAGGCAAGCGGCCATGGCAGCGGAGGGCGCCTTCAGCGACGGCAGCGACGCCGTACTTTTGGACGGCGAGGGCATTACGGCGTCGAAAGACAGCCCAGCGCAAGTCCCCGACCTCGGAAGGTCGTCCGGCAGGGCGGCTATGGGGAAGACCGCCGGCGACACAAGCGCTTCACACACCACACACAATAAAGACACAAAGTCCAACCGAGACTCGACGACGTCGAGTGCTCGGAAAGAGGCACAAACAGAACGATCCGATTCGGTGTCCTCTGGGTGCTCTCGATCGCCGCATGACTCCAGGCAATCATCCACTCTTTCCAAGAGTGCCTCGCTCCCTAGGCTAACCGAAGTTCGATCGTCAGAGGACGAAGACGACTTCCACCCCCAGGCCGCGCTCCAGGAGTCCAAGCCCGCAGTAAAAATCAGCGAGGCCCCACGCTCGAAGGACAGGGACCTTACCCCCGATCCTCGACGCCAGGCGTCGAAAACCTCCGGAGCCACAAAAGGACAGGGAAAACATTTTTCCACTCAAGGGGAGGGGGGGAAAACAGCAGAAGAAGCAGCCTTTGCACTCTTCCACACCTGTGAAACACACCACCCCCCTAAACAGACAGACAAGACCAGGTCTGCTGATATGTCTAAAAACAAATCTACTCAAGATAAATCCCTGTGACTTGCTGATAGTCATTCCCAGTTCCAAAAAATGGTCCAGTGAAGACATAGATAGGGTCATGTCAAGGATGTCTTCTTTGGCTGATTTTTACGATAAAAATCCAGACCATTTCCTTTCGTATGATCCACAAGGGGCGACACCCTCAGGCTCTAATGAACCTATCCCCCCGAGTAAGAAGCCCCGGTTTGAAACACTGATGAGGTCTACAGACCCCTTCGAGGTACAACCATACTCAAGACCATACTCACTGTATCAAGGAGAAGCTTCCTTTGGTGAGGACCAAGAATTTGGCATGGTAGAAGAACAAACCGGGACGGGATACTATGGGGATGATGAGGACCAGGAAGAGGAAGACCCAGATACCTACAGAGTAGATTCCCCGGTAGAAAACGAAGCCCCGGTTACCGACTCCCCTGTCGATAACCAACCCCTCCTAAACGAGGTTCTCGCACGTGCAGCAGAACATTTCCATATTGACACCCACGGTGTCCAGGAGGAGAGGGACTTCGCAGAGGAGTTAGTGGGAGAAAGGAGGCCTGTTGCCCAGACCATCCCGATCCTTAAGTCCATTCAGCATTCAGAATAGACCCGTCCCTGGTGAACCCGAACCTCATCAGAGCAGTCAATCCCAGGGTTGAAAAACTTTTCAGGGCAGCCCAGTCTGACCCTCTCTATATAAGAGGACATCTGAAGCCAGACTCCCTAGTTGTCACTAACACTCGTAAGAGGGCTGGAACACCCTTGTCATCGTCCGGAGCTCCTCCCGACAAGGAGAGCAAAAAACTATATGGTTTCGGCAGGAAAGTAGCCTCAACGTCCGCCTATCAAGCAAGGATTGCAAACTCCACCACCCTGTTGGCCAGCTACAACTACCATCAGTGGGAAGAAGTCGCGGCACTCATAGCCTCTGCTCCTGAACCTTTAAAGGGCCAGTTAGCTCGGATTTCCGCATAGGGGAGAGCCGTGTCTGGTTGCATTTTGAAAGCAACCTTTGACGCTGCGGACAACGCAGGCATATTGATAGCAGAAGGCACTGTTATCAAGAGACATGCGTGGTTACGGCAGTCTGGTTTTAAGGCAGAAACCCAGACATCATTGTTGGACAAACCGGTGGAAGCCGATCTGTTGTTTGGTAAGGCGGTCGAAGACGCACTGAAGAATGCCAAGGACGATTACGAGACACTCAAGTCCCTTGGTCAGTTAACCAATAAACCCCCTAACAAGACAGGGAATAGTAATTTTCGTCACCCACGCGGCCAAAATTCCCAGAGAGGATCTAACTATTCCCAGGGGCAGGGTACACAGTGGAACAGCAGCCAACAGTCTACCCAGGGTTACGGCAGGGGTAATAGGAGAGGTCGTGGTAAAGGCAGAGGCAGCCCCAGCAAGGGAGGCGGCACGCCCCCACCAAAGCAGTGACGCTCAGTTCAGGGTCCCTTCTCACGCAACCCCAGTAGGGGGACGCATTTCCAACTTCACCCAGGCTTGGGAAGGGATCACATCAGACAGATGGGTGCTGTCAACATTATCCACAGGGTACTGTATAGAACTACTGCAGCGTTCCCGGAACCATCCTCCACGACAAAGAGTACACTCTTTAGAACATCAGAAGATTCTCCTCGAGGAGATCGCCATTCTGCTAGAAAAGGACGCGATAGAACTCGTCCCGGGACACCAGGTAAACAAGGGTATTTATTCAACGTACTTCCTTGTGCCAAAGAAAGATTTGACAATGCACCCAGTATTGGACCTACGGCCTGCCAACAAGTATGTCAAGCCCCAAAAGTTTCGTATGACTACGCTACAAGAGGTAATCCCCCTCCTAAAAAAGGGGGATTACATGGCAACCTTGGATATGAAAGATGACTATTTTCATATTTCCATGTTCCCAGCGCACAGAAGGTACTTGCGCTTCAAGGTGGACAGTCGACACTACCAATTCAAGGTACTGCCCTTCGGGATAGCTTCTGCACCAAGGGTATTCACCAAGGTACTGGCGGTGGCGGCTGCACACCTACGCAGGGAGGCAATCCCGGTGTATCCTTATCTGGACGACTGGCTCATAACGGGGGAAACCCCAGTAATTTGCAGGACAAACATTCAAAGGACTATCGACCTCCTCCACGAGTTAGGCTTCTCAATCAACGAGAAAAAGTCAAGCCTGGTGCCAAGCACCTCCAAACAGTTCCTAGGAGCAATCCTAGATACTCAAGAGGGGTTGACCTTTCCTTCAGAGGAAAGAATTCGGAATATACTACTGCAAATTCTGCATTATCAGCCGATCGCCAAATAACGGTACGCAAAGCAATGCGTTTGCTGGGCATGATGGCGTCATGTATTTACCTGGTCCCCCACAGGCGCCTGCGCATGCGTCCCATGCAGGAATGGTTGGCGAAACAGTGGTCTCAGGCAAGTGGTCAGTGGGACGATCTAGTCGTCGTTTCACCAACACTGGTACAAAGCCTTCACTGGTGGACAAGAGAGAATTTCGCACAGGGGAAACCCTTTTACGATCCCGAAGTACAGGCAGTAGTCACTACCGATGCATGTCTGATGGGATGGGGAGCTCACCATCTCCACCACACAGCTCAGGGTCTCTGGTCTCCCTCAGTGGCCAAGAACCACATCAACCTGCTAGAGCTTCTGGCAGTATTCAGAGCGCTTCAAGCGT
This sequence comes from Ambystoma mexicanum, assembly GCF_040938575.1. Classification (NCBI taxonomy): domain Eukaryota; kingdom Metazoa; phylum Chordata; class Amphibia; order Caudata; family Ambystomatidae; genus Ambystoma; species Ambystoma mexicanum. The sequence continues at coordinate 748,252,934 of NC_090928.1, forward strand.
TCAAGCCCCACCTACTAAACCTGTCAGTGCAAATCCGGACGGACAGCACAACAGCCATGTTCTACCTGAACAAGCAAGAAGGGACTCGTTCGCCAAATCTGTCCAATCTTGCCCAGAAAATCTGGATATGGGCACTCAGACGGAACATCTTCCTGTCATCACAACATGTTCCAGGGGAGCTCAATTCCCTAGCGGATGCTCTGAGCAGAGACTCCCTCCCAGAGGAACACAAATGGGTTCTACACAGAGAGGTCGTAGAAGGTATCTTCTCTCCGTGGGGTTTCCCCACTATAGACTTATTCGCCACAAGCGAGAACAGACAATGCCCTGGATTTGCATCCAGGTTCCCCCAACCAGACCCCCAGGGGAACACCCTGTGGATGAACTGGTCAGGGATGTTTGCGTACGCTTTTCCACCAACTTCTCTCATCAGGAAAGTGGTGAACAAGATGAACAGAGAATCGATGACGCTCGTCGTAGTTGCTCCCATGTGGGCAAGACAACCGTGGTTTCCACACCTATGCAGGATGGCGGTGTGCGAGCCCATCAAACTTCCAGCCTGGTACAACCTACTGCCCCAGCACCAAGGTCAAACAGTGCACCAGCAACCCAACTCAATGAACCTGGCAGCATGGCTCCTGAGGTCATAGAGTTTGGACATCTCAATTTACCACAGAGGTGTATGGACATCCTAAAGGAATCTAGGAAACCAAACACAAGGCACTGTTACTTTGACAAGTGGAAGAGGTTCGTTATCTGGTGCCAGAGTAGACAAATCAACCCTGTTGATTGCACTCCTTCCACTATTGTTACATACATGCTCCACCATCTAGATACAGGATTGGTTTTTAACTCACTGAAAGTACACCTGGCATCCCTGTCGGCATACACCACTTCCCATAGCAAGGTCTCGTGGTGGAAAGTACCAGTAGTTAAAGCCTTCATGGAAGGAGTAAAGAGACTTCACCCTCCTATTTCTAACCCACCACCATGGTGGGACCTTAATGTGGTGCTAGCCAAGCTCATGGGAACCCTTTGGAGCCCATGCATAAAAGCAGTCTCAAACACCTGACTTATAAAACGGCCTTCTTAGTAGCTATTACTTCTATAAGAAGGGTCTGTGAAATTCAGGCTCTGTCAGTGCAGGATCCCTTCTTTACTGTCCATAAAGACAGACTGGTTTTACGCACACACCCTAGGTTCTCACCTAAGTTTATATCTAAATTCCATGTAAACCAGTCCATCGAGCTTCCGGTTTTCTTACAGGACCCTCAAAGCTCGGCTGAGGTGAAACTACACACCCTAGATGTGCGTAGGGTGGTCCTCTACTATGTAAATAAAACCAGACCGCTAAGAAAAACAGATCAACTGTTTGTCTCCGTAGCTACAGGCAGAGAGGGGATCGCGTCTCTAAAGGTGCCATCTCGAAGTGGATTATTAACTGTATCCAGCTGTGTTACTCACTCTCTGAAAGAACTCTGCCTTTCACGCCAAGAGCCCACTCTACTAGAGGCATTGGGGCCACTCTGGCTTTCATTGCAGATGTACCCCTTGACACCATTTGCAAAGCAGCTACTTGGAGCTCTATTCACACTTTTACTCAGCATTACTGCATTGACACCCATTCCAAGGCAGATACACAAGTGGGACAAGCGGTTCTAAGACACTTATTTGCTCATGACCCTTCTCACATCCCTCCTCCTTCTTCAGGTACTGCTCGCTAATCTATGCACAGCATGTGATCTAAGCAGATTCCACAAGCCTCCGAAGGGATACATTACTCACCGTAATTGTATTTCTGATGCTTGTATCTGCTTAGATTCACATGCGACCCACCCTTCCTCACCCTCTGAGAGAAGGTGCATGGTTGCTTGTAGTCTTACCTTTCTATCTATCTGCTTGGATTATCTGTACTCGCGCTACTCCTCATGCTACCTCATGTCAGAAAAAATACAATCTGAGGATCCTAGACGCGTGAGGGATCTTGGGTACAGTGGACGTCACACTAGGGATAGTATTACTGGCACGCCCTGTGTCGACGCCCATTTTCGAGTTTCGAAAAACAAACTGTAATACTCCGCAGCTTCCACTAGATGTCAGCCTATGCACAGCATGTGAATCTAAGCAGATACAAGCATCAGAAATACGATTACGGTGAGTAATGTATCATATATATATATATTACATGGCCACAGTCTTCTGCCACCTTCTTGAAGACACTGACCTTGACATTCTCGCTCCCACTGTGACATGGTTCAATGCCAGCTCAGTCACCGCTTTTGACTCCCTCCTACCTGACAGTTTTAAGATCATTTTCAAGCCACCACCTCACCATGCTGGTGGAGGTCAGAGGGGTGCCTTAATCCTCCTTGAGTGGGTTCCTTCTTCCATCTTACCCACTCAGCTCTAATCTTCCTTTGAGAGCCTGGTATGCAAGTTGATCTCTCCCTCCTCCACCCGGACCATTGCTACCATTTACCAGCCTCCTGGCGCTAGCTCCCTGTTCCTCTCTGAATGGGCTGATATCTGTTCCTCCTTACTTTTAACGTCCTCCAACCTGGTCCTTCTGGGTGACCTTAACATCCAGTTGGATTCCCCTGGCACAGCAGCAAACTCTTTTCATTGACATGTGCACCTCTCTATCCTTTTCCATTCTCCCCTCTGGTCCAACCCACTCTGCTGGACACACTCTGGACGCCCGCATCCACTCTGACCTCCCTCTCTCCTCTTCCCTGCTCAGCCCTCTCTTTTGGTCAGACCACTCTCTCCTTCCACCTGGGTCCCTACGGCCGTGTGACCTCACCTCCAAAAGCCTTGCCAACCTCGCTCGCGAACATCTGCCCGGTGAAATGAGTGTCAGCTGCTGCCTTCACTTCCATCTTTATCCTCTCTTGCCCCCACCCAACTCAGACTCTACCATCGACACTGCTTTCTTGACATTCTGGCCCCAGTCACGAGGATCCGCTTGAAGCTCGCCTCTAAGTGGAACACCTGGTACGACTCTGAACTGGAAGCCCTGAAACGGAAAGGCAGAGCTGTGGAAGGGAAGTGGCAAACCTCTGGCTCACCCTCTGACAAACTGGCCTGCCGCCTGTTCCAAATAAAGGCAGTACAGACTATCCGTGCCAAGAAAAGGGGCCACATTCGGGCACGGCTGTCTGGCGCATCCAAAAACACAGCTGAACTTTTCAAAATCTACAGGCAACTAGCTAACCGTTCTGCAGTATCCTCCTTCCCTATTCCTCCTCAGGCCCTCTGCAACGCACTCACCACTCAATTTACCAATAAAACTCAGGACATCCTGAACAGCAGTGTTGCTCACTCTCCCACCCCATCCCTTACCCCTTTACCTCCCTTGGCCACTCACCCTCCTCCTTCCTCCTTCGCCCTTGTCTCACCTGAAGAAGTAATCAGAGGTGTCCGCTCCACGAAGGTCTCTTGCAAACAGGTTTCCCCTTGCTCATCCAGAACCTTTAAGGACAACATTGGCTCTCTTGCCCCTGCACTCGCTGATCTCTGTAACCACTCCTTTGCTACTGGTTCTTTCCCCTCCTCCCTCAAGCACTGCCTTGTGTGCCCCCTCCTTAAAATAAATGTCAGCAGACCTTACCTGTCCAGCCAACTACCGCCCTATCTCCATCACCCCCTTCCTGGGGAAACTGCTAGAGAAGCTGGCCCTGTCCCAACTCAACTCTCACACTGAACTTGCTGGTGGTTTCAGCGACCATCAATCTGGATTCTGAGCATCCGGAGGCACGGAAACTGCTCTTCTGTACACCTGTGAATAACTGCTTGAATCCCTGGATTCCAACTCTCCAGTTGTTCTGATCCTTCTTGATCTCTCCTCTGCATTTGACACAGTCACCCACTCCATCCTCATACAAAGGCACCACAACACTCTTGGTATCTTGGAGCATGGACTGGACTGACCTCCTTCCTAACTGACCGCTCCTCCCAAGTTATCCTGGGCACCTTCTCTCCTACTTCTTCCTCCACCTGTGGTGTCCCCCAGGGCTCTATCCTCTCTCCTTGGCTCTTTAACATCTACCTTACTCAGCTGGCACTCCTCATCTCCTTCTCCCCAATTTCCAGTGTTATGCTGACGACACACAACTCTTCAAAGTTCCTGCTGGCCCTTGTGCACCCTCCATCATACCTGACTGCCTTTCTGCACCTCCAATGATCTCTGCCTCAATGCCAGCAAAATGGAGATCATTCCCGTTGGGGCCCCTGCTGCTGACTTCTTCCCGTCTCTCTGACCTTCCTACATGGGCTCTCCCCCTAGCCTCTCTTCTGAAGCCAGAAACTTTGGAGTCATCTTTGACTCCTCTCTCTCCTTTCTCCCCCACACTCAGGATATTGCCAAGAAGTCCCACTTTCAGCTCTTCCTTCTGAAAGGAATGCTTCTTTTTCTCATCTTCCCCCAGAAGCTCAAAGTTACCCGGGCCCTAGTTCTCTTTAGGCTTGACAATTGCACATCCTGAATCTACCACTCTGCGACCCTGCCAGCTAATCCATAATAGGGCAGCAAGACTTATCCTTGGCCTCAAGCCCAGGCACCTCATCTCTCCTGCCCTAAAACGTCTTCACTGGCTCCTGGTTGCTTCGCAGATTCAATTTAAATCCCTCTCATATCCACAAAGCTGTCTGGGGCCGGGGACCCCACGATCTGCAACTCTGTTATGAAATATTCCCGCTCTAGATCTATGCGCTCCTCCTCTTTGTATGTAAAGCGTTTTGCTAAACAGAGGGCAGGTTGATTGCTTTCCTCAGCTGGCTCCCTTCTTTGGAACAGCCTCCCCCTGCCTCTTCATCTTGAGCAAGACTTTCTTACATTCCAGAAGCTCCTCAAGACTTTCCTCTTTACCTTCTCCTTCTCCCCCCTCTATCCTCTGCTAATCTCACAGTTGCTTGTTTGGTGTTCAGGGCCCTTATGTATCTTTGGGGCCCTCGCCTCTGTATAGGTATGCATAGGCGTAATTCTAGGGGGGGCAGGGGTATTTGGCCCCCCCCCCCCAACTTTCATGGCACACCATTTTCCATTTCGTCCCCATTCATTTAGCTGGGGCACCTTTTCTTCAGATGTCATGCCCCCCCCCCCCAACATTTTCAGCAAAGTTACTCCACTGTAGGTATGCCAGAGAAGACTGGAGGTCACACCACACAATCACTGTTAAGAGCACCCAGGGCCCAACGAACCCTCCACCGGCATACCAACAGAGGACTCTGCCAAGGACAAGTTAGAACTGTCCTTTATTTTCCATAGCAGATGGGGATCATACAGGAAAGATGTTTCCAGCAATCACAGCTCGTGAGCCCGTGTCAGGAGTTTTTGTGCAATTCTGACATCACACACAAATTAGGACTCTTCCCTAAAAACCCGTCTGATTGGGCGATTGAGGTGGCATCACCTATGGCTGGCACCTATAGAAGTTATTCTATTGGCCCTCACATGTCAGGTCGCTTGCCTGCCCTTTCCCCAAAAACTATCTATTACATTGTTGCAGGGTGGCAGGATTACCATTGACCCTTGCCCCCTGCCACCCACCCCTGGATTTATGTTCCCTGATTGGCTGGAGCTGATCTCCCCAGGCCTGGAACCCAGCTCTGTTCTCAGTGCTCTCTGCAACTTCTCAAGGTGACGAGAAAGACTGTGTTCCCATTGTAGCCATCAGTATTGCCACTTTGCCTTTGAGAGTGCCTTCAGGGTTGCAACATTGTAGAATAATATCTGTATCTTTGCGTGACTGCTTTGCTGGCAACTGCTCGTTTTCTCACCATGTTTGGCTCGGCTGCACCAGGTGGTTGAAGACCACAAAATTGAGCCTTCTTGGTCTGCAATTAGTGAGGATTTATTCTGCTTTTCTGCAGATGGCTCCTTGTCTCTAAGGTTAGAAAGTATTGCTTGTCTCTGACCTTGGCTGAAAGCCCTGGTTTGGTGCTTCGTGCAGCCTAATTCTGCTTTGCTTCGCCTTTCGTTCTGAGGTCTGTGGCTTCATGTAACTCTATTATAGTTACACTATAATTGCTATATGTCTATATTGTGCTATTCTTCTTATAGGTTAGTAGTATGTTGGTTCATCCAGGTCCCTTTTATAGGATTGTGTAATTCCATGTGGTTAGTTGCAATAAGCTGCTGCAAGCTTGCTCTGCATCTCTTGTTGGCTTGCGTTTCTGCGTTTTGTGGGGTGCATTTTAAGGCCCCAAACAGAAGCCCCTTTCACATGAATGGCAGGATTTTAAACACTTAAACAAAAACGGCCTGGCCTTTGTTTTTGCTTTTCAAGTAAAATTAAAGAGCCATGTGGAAAAGGGCCTACCTGTCATTAGCAATGGATAAGCAGCATTTTAATTTACAAAAGGAGGAATCAAAGATCCCTGTCACATGGAAAACAGGTTTTTTAAACATTGAAAACAAAAACAACCTGCATATGTGTGTGCAAATAAAAACTGTTTTAAAAAGTAAGTGAATAAAATGGAAAAATGTCAGGAAAACAAAACTCTGTCGGTTGACCAAAAGCAATGTATATTATGTTTCACCTACCAAAGCTCCAGTGACATTTGAAGAGCCACTTTGTCTTCATGGAAAATGTCAGTCCAAGGCAGACCTTTTTGCTGGCTGTGGGCAAAACGTCACAAGGAAAACTCCCACTCTCATCCTGGATTTCACATCTCCCATCTAATGACCAACAACAATAACATTTCCGAGGTTCGACTCCAGCCAAGAACTACAACGTTGGATAGCGCTGATGGTACTGCTGCTGCACCCCAAAGCGTCAGATAGCGCCTCAGACAGAAGTAATAGCCCTGGCTCGTAAACGGACACAAATATCATCGATGGGCCGTCCGTGGTCTTGGGCAAGAGGAGGGAGGGGAGGGTGAGGAGGGCGGGGGGGTCAGACACCAGATCTATACTTGAGAATGTCTTATTGATCATGATTGTGTCTTGTTATATTGTTAAAAAACCAATAAAGTTATTTTTAAAAAAACAATAACATTTCCGGCTAAAGGTGTCGAAATTCTGTGTTCTCCAGACCTGCTGGTTCTGAAAGCCTTGACTTCAAGAAAATGTCACCCTTGGCTGGAGCACGACTAATGTGTGAAAATGGGGGAACCCACTTCAAAGAGCAAGCTTCCAACAAAAAGGAGATTGATCAAAAAAACTGTGGGCACAGGCTGACCGAGTGAAAATAAATGGCCGGAATGCAGAAGTCGGGGCAATTTGTCACACAAAAAGATTCACAATTAATTTAAAAGGACTATTGTCATTTAGGCCTTTTTCTAAGCCATCATAAGGCGGATGGATTTCATCTATGTACCATTTTTTTAATGTAATTTCCAGGCGATTTTGGGGATATAAAATTCATCCACATGCGACTCATGGAACTGTAATGGCTATTGAAGATGTGTTTCTGGCTGATCTGAACATGTTCCAAATGTGAGAGTTGGTGAGTGGGTGGAAAATGAAATTGGGGATATGCCTAATAACTTACATATTCATAATGTTTGTGCTTTTTAAGGAAACAACAAAAAGATGCCACATGGCTGTGCTACATGGTACAGATTTGGTGGTCAGTTTATCCAATTCCCCATGATTAGCTGAAACTGAAAATATGTTTAGTATGGCAGTTGCTAGTTAAATTATGAAGTTGTGATACATAACTAGTTTTTGCCAAAAAGTTGAAAGAAGAACAAAGGGCGATTGCAAATGGGAATTGCCATATGTTGCTTCAGTCCACTAACCAATCCTGACTTTAGTCTGGGTTTGGGAGGAGAGAGAAGGGTAACTGTCCAATCCTAGTGGCAGGGATTATTGCTGGTTACTTCCCCAAGATTGTAAAATTGGTGGTGTCAATGCTGCTGTATAAGCGGGACTGCACTAGGACAGGGGACACATAGAGAGGAACAGCCCAAATAGGAGAAAAACACGAGGAAAATGGAGGAGGAGTGGAACAGACAGACAAGATACAGACCATCAGGGAGGCTGCTGAAATTTACCATCTGACAGCTGTAAGGAGACACCAGAGGAGATTGCTGAGAGTGCATCTTGGTGGAGATGTCCATTTCTAGGAAAGCCTCAAAGCTGACTGGGTCCTTTGGTGGAGAGTGGGAGGCCATCTTTGAGAGTGGAGTGACCAGACCCCTGCCCTATCTTTGCAGAGTGTCCTGAGATGCAGCTGGCATTCCTGAACCTTATACAGAGGCTTGCTATGTAAGTAGAACTGAGCCCTGGGAAACCAAAAGGTGGGTGAGTCTGCTTGCCTTGGACCCCTTCCCTTTATAGTGGACAGGGGTCAAAAGTGTGTAGATCCTTAAACTATTTAACCAACAGTATTAATGTAATTTATTCCTCATTTGGCAGGACACTACGGGGTGAATTTTGTTAAAATTCTAAATTAACAAAGCTCACTTCCCAGTGTGTGCCGATAACTATAGCCTATACATTAATTGAGTAATCCTTGCTGTACAGCTGGCCCTGACTTCTTTAAGGAAGAGTGGTGTCTTTGTTCTTAAATCAGTCCAGCCTTTTTATCCTGCTTCCCCAACACAGGCCTTTCAGTAAGGGGGGGGGTCTGAAATCCCAAATTCCCCAAATCATTCCAATTGTTCTGTCCGACTTCCCAACATAGACCAAAGCAAGGAAGGGGGGTCTGAAAAACAAACCACTAATTCACCCTGTGTTTATTTTAAACCAAAAGTGTTTGGCGAAATCATAATCTTAATTACCAACCTTGAAATCCTTTTAAGCCAGCAGGAAAATCAAAATCGCACAACATCACATAAGTTCCTTTATTATTGAACAGTGTAATTATTTTGTGATTAGAATTGTGATTGCTCTTTTAATTCCCTTTTGTGATTTCTTTTTATGCTGAGAGAAGTAGATTGTTTTATGCCATGGATACAGTAGTTTTGCACATTTTCGTGCTAATTTCTATTACTTTTAATTTAAAGAAATACCAATATTTTTCCTGTACACCGGCCTGGTTCTTGGCTCATTGTTAGCTCAGGGGAGAGGGATCCAAGAGGCATGATATGCGTCTGAGATGGGGCTAAAAAAATAATTGTTAAACAGTTTGTTGCATAGCCACATGAGTGGGGAAGGAAGGAACTCCTCGTGTTGAGGGTGACTTCTCAATAAACTGCTAGAGTTTGGCTAATGAGAAAAAATAATAAAATCTTTTGACAGTATATATATATATATATGTCCTTTTCTACAGAACTGTGTAAGCATGTACTTCGTTTGTGTACGTGTATGTCCATGTAACTTTGTGCATGGATGCGAGTGTGCTTCATGGCTATCTTTATTATGTCGTAGTGCCTAATGACGTCAGCACCACAGGATATTTATCATTGGCGATCATATCCATTGAGGCGTCTGGTTCCATGATCAGTGTTCGGCACCTGTATCCATGATGGCGTTAGCTGGATAAAGTTTGAATGGTATCTGAGAGAATATCTGTTTGCATACGTATTTGTCACTGGCCCTCCTGTGGGCTGTCCAAACAGGGACTGGAATCTTGCATCTCTAATTTTTCGGGCTGTCATGCTTATAGGGGTCAAGAGGGGCATTCCACTGACCCTCTCTTCACCTCCCACACCGAATCGCCCCCAGCTTCTTCTATACTCAGTACTTGCCTCGGCTCACCCTCCACCAAGGGGGCTCGAACTTACATTACATAGCACTTCACCTGTTGCTCACTCATGAGCACCTATCCCATTCCCGCTCCTTTCTGCACTTGCATGTTCTGAACACTCACAAGCATAGTAGGTTTGTCCTCCCTCCCTATTGTATTTAATATGTTGTATGTATTTTAATTGTTTCACATCCCCTTGTCCCCTCCCTGTTGCCCTGTGGGTGCTTTGAAACAGTATTTACTTCCTGTATAAGCACCTAACAAGCAAACAATAAAATAAATAAATAACAGCATACCCGTTTGTAGAGCAATGATGCGTTAAGCAAATGGGTAACGAGACGGTTGTGTTGCTTAAATGGATTCATGTCTATACAAAACACAAACAATAACTGAAATACATTTTGAAAAAGCCCACACAATAGAGAATTTAATAAACTGGATAAATTTTAAATGGCATACCTGACAATGGCAACACTGTTGTTTGAATACGTTTTCAGTTGCACACACTGACCTCGTGCTCCGAAGCACCCTCACTCACTTGGCTGAGCCAGAAACTCTCTGCCATGGAGCTAGAAAGCATGACAACCCATTCTCTGCTGGAGCGGTAAAACTAAAGATGTTTTTGTCATCCTGCCCACAGACTGTCATCCGACTGTAAATGTGCTGTTTTTACTCACTCCTTGTCAGTATGCTATTTTTTTATGTTTTTATTTTAAATTAAATATAACAGTCCAAGAATAGAATACGGTGCTCGATACTCTGAAACAATTGACTACTGTCACACGAATATTTCAAGTGTGTCAAGTAAGGCTTTCATGTTTTATTATGCAACTACAAGTCTTGCCAAGCCAAACATTGCTGTCGTAAAAAAAAAGAATGCAATCCATAATCCTTGGCGTTATATAAAGAACAGAAAATTCAACTCTGGCTGAATGGGGTTCATCCAAAGCTGCCGATCTAATACACGAAGTAGGAGATTCTGTGCACGACCATATTTTTTAGGGCAGATATAACCAATAGTCTCAACAAGCACAGCTCTGGAGTGGCGTAATTCATGAATCATGCATATCTAGAGATTATGGGACCGATTACCAAAGGTTTTCTCCAGAGAAAATCGGGAGATTGCCATGAGCACTGGATTTCCTCCTGCTATTTTACACCTGCTTCACAAAGCCTAAAACATGTTAAACCTAAGCAAATCTTCAGCTGCTTAGAATATCTTGGAGATGCCCTTGAGCAAAAGAGATTTGGAAAGATTTGGTTAAGGGCATCCCCTGATTTGCTCTGGTTTTCGGCTTTGTAAGTCAGATAAAGGTATCGGGTGCAGCCTTCACATGCTCACAGGCATCCTCTGATTTGATCCAATGTAAAGCTTTGAGAATCAGGCTAAGTGTCCCTTACCATTCTACTGTGACATGTCCACTGTGTAACATTGGAAGTTAAATGTAGGAGGGACCCTTCACTCTAGAGCCCCGGAAGCATTTGGTGTATTGTCTGTGGTCATACTTATGTTTCAGAGTGGTGTAACCTCTGATGTATTGGCAAGATACCTTCACCGCCTGACCGCTATGCAGCATAGGGTCCGTTCTATCCCATGCATGCATTTAAATCGCAACAGCTTGTTCGTGAAATGAATCTTCTCAAATGAGCGATATAATACACATCTCTCACCAGCAGAGGGTGCTAGTGCACCATTATTGTGATACTTGTTTTTACGATTTAAGCAAAGTCTGATCTATAGTTACGTAAGACTTGTCACCGTCCAAGTTCTGATGATAATATAGTGAACATAAAAGTTAGGCATGCTTTTATTTCCACTGTCTGGAAGGGTGTGTCCTTTGAGACCTACATTGCAATCTACCCGGTCAGTGTTCTTGGATTACTTTTAGAGGTTTATTAAGCGTCACGTTTCTATGCAGATCTCGAAATGCTTTAAATCAGAAGCCGCATGATAAACAGGCGGGAATGTGACTACACGGGAGTTCAGAGACCACTGAATGCCCTAGGAAGAATGACAGGGCTGGCAATACAATGACGTGGGTATGCATGTGTATTCTTAAACTGATAATGTGCAGCGTTTATTTTCTCATAGGAAAAGGGTTGGGTTTGCTGAAAATGTATTTTGGGCCATTTTAATAATTATTTCCAGGGCCTCTTTTGGTTCCCAGTCCACCCCTGTGAAGACCCAGCTGTACTCGTACGCTTTCCACCATTGGGATGAGACTGGAACATTAGCACAGCAAAGATTCTTCAAAATTATTGGGTCAGTCCCGCGCACACAAAGGATGCATAGTCCCTTTTTGTTCTAGGTTTTTCTTAATCCACACTCCCTTTGCCTGGAGTGTCTCATTCCAGCCCACCGCTGGGACGAGTGCCTAGCCTTTGGCACCTTATGTCATCAGGCTTTAAAGAAGTGGCTTGATTGCTGGGCGATTTTTCAGTCTTTTGCACCAGAGCATTAGCAACATTGTAGTATAAGGGAAAACTGGCAAGTACACCTCTCTTCTCCCTTGAAGGTCGGCCCTAGTGGACCTGGTGCAAAACGGGGGAAAGACCCTCTGTCTTGTCCTTTTGGACACTCTCTAGCCATATGTGAGGATTCGCCTCCCTTGGATCACATCTCAGGCTTTTCATATTCAGAGACGCAAAAGGCAGAGGATGATTTACCCTCCTCTGCCTGTTCCTTCTGGGACAGTGGGGAGGAGTGGTGACATGTCCAGGTCTCCCTGCCCCAGAAGAACTGCTAGCAGAGACTGGTGATCTGTCGAGTGTGGTGGGACTGAGGGTTTCTGACAAGTCTAGTGTATCTTCCAGAAGGATAACTTAGTAGAGGGCGCTAAGATTTCTTTCAAACCTCGTTCTACAACTCCCACTAGTGAGAGATGGAACCATAGTTATTGCCAGTTGATATCAGACAGTCTGTCTTCGTAGCCTCTGTCTTTAGAGTGGATAGTGTCCTCCCACGTATTCCTCATCTTTGAGATCTTCCATCCAGCGTTGGCTGCTTCCATAACTTTTTTCTTGGTAGAGGGTACTGTGCGTCGTTGACTCGATGGCCTATGTCTGCTCTTGAGCATGACGTCACCGACTGTATATATATATTTCTGAGGCTTGTGGAATCTGCTTAGATTGCATGCTGTACATAGGCTGACATCTAGTGGAAGCTTTCAGAGTATTAGTTTATTTTTCGAAATTCGAAAATGGGCGTGCCAGTAATACTATCCCTAGTGTGACGTCCACTGTACCCATGATCCCTCATGCTTGTAGGACCCTCAGATTGTTTTTTTCCGCCATACTTGGCAGAAGCATTGCACGGAGTTCCCTGGCTTTCAGCCATTTTGCAAAAAATTATATATATATATTTGCCCGTTCTTTCACCGCCACGTCGAGATCCGAAGATCGATGCTGGTCCGAAGAACAAACTACCGTCGAGAACTGCATGACGGACTTTGGGCCTCGGAAGGCCTCTGGCCTCAGCCCGGGCCTCGGAAGGCCTCTGGCCTTGGCCCTGCAAGTAGGGAGAGTGGGGGGTGGAAACCTACTCACACTCGTTTTTATTTCCTACATACATTAGCCCGCTGCCTTTAGGTGATATATGGAGAGTACGCCATTTAAATTGTGCCCCAAGTGCAACCGCAAGTACCCTTAGGTTGACAAACACGCCACCTGTAATCTCTGTTTGCCAAGGTACCACCCCGAGGCTAACTGCAGAGCGTGTAGCCTTTTTAAGGCTAAGACACTAAAGGACCGCTCCACTAAACATTGGGCCCGCCACGCCAGGCAGCTCAAGCCCATGCAAGCGGTGGGTGCCTTCAGTGACGGCAGCAACGCCGTCCCTTTGGACAGCGAGGACACAGGGGCGTCGAAAAACACCCAAGCACTAGTCCCCGACCCCGGAAGATTGTCCGGGAGGGCATTTATGGGGACCACACCCGGCAACACGAGCGCTGCCACAAGTACTATACATAAACACACTAATCCCACGCGTGTCGAGTTCTCGGAAAAAGGAGGCACGTAGAGCGCGGTCCACGGAATTGATGTCCTCTGGGCGTTTGAGGTCGAAATCACCTCACGACACAAAGCAACCGTCCACAGTTGCGAAAAGTGCCTCGCTCCCCAAAGTCACGGAGGTACGATCGTCAGATGACGAGTCTGACCTCCACCCCCAAGCTGCACGCTTAGAATCGGCACCGGCAACCCGTTCGGCGCCTGCCTCCAAAGGTCGACGTGCACACTCGAAAGATTCCGAAAATACTGTACAGACCCCCGAATCTCGACACCAGGCGTCAAAGTGCAGAGAAGGTGAAAACATCAGGAAAACACTCTTCTACTCAAGGGGAAGGGGACAAACAGCAGAAAAAGTCATCACACTCTACTTCAGCACCCCAGACACACAAGGACATTCACAGGTCTTCAGATAAAGAAACATCCAAGACCCCTGTCCCTGTCACTAAACCTAAAGTTGTCCCTCCCACTCTAGAGGTTATGGGAATAGGAGAGGAGCCTCAGCAGGAGGTTGTCATCCCCAGCTCCAGGGAATGGAGCTCTCAGGACACAGACAGGGTCATGAGGAGAATGTCTTCCTTTGCTAATTTCTACAAGAAAAACACAGAACACTTTCTCAGTTATCAGAGTACCCCTGACAACGCTATTCCTTCAGGATCCAAGGACCCTCAGACTCCTAATAAGAGACCTCGGTTTCAGACTCCAACTCAGGGCCTGATTTCAGACCCTTTCTACATACAACCTTACCAACAGTATGTTGAGGGTCCAGACATAGAAATGTTGGACGACCAAACAGGAGTCGGTTATTATGGAGATGACAAGGGTCAAGGTGAGGAGGAAGAAGACGAGGCAGAAGTCTACAATATAGACTCTCCTGTTCACAAAGAACCACAGGTTACTGACTCCCCAGTAGATAACCAGCCCCTTCTAAATGAGGTTTTGGCTAGAGCTGCAGAGCACTTCCACATAGATACTCAAGGGGCACAAGAAGAGAGGGACTTTGCAGAGGAGATCATGGGGAACAAGAAACCCATTGCCCAAGCAATTCTGAAGTCCATACAACGCAGAATTGACCCTTCACTCCTCACCCCTAATCTCACCAGGGCTGTTAACCCCAGAATTGAGAAAATGTTCAGAGCTGCCCAACAGACCCACTTTACATAAGGGGTCAACTCAAGCCCGACTCGCTAGTAGTCACTAACACCAGGAAAAGGGTGGGGACACCTCTATCGGCATCTGAAGCTCCCCCAGACAAGGAGAGCAAAATAATTTATGGGCTAGGAAGGAAGGTGGCCTCAACGTCTGCTTACCAAGCAAGAATCGCTAACACCACCAACTCTGCTGGCAAGTTATAATTGCCACCAGTGGGAGCAGGTAGCTGCTCTCATTGACTCCGCACCAGAACCACTAAAGGGCCAGTTAACCCAGGTCGCGTTGGAGGGTAGAGCCGTGTCCGGATGCATTCTAAAGATGACCTTTGACGCCGCAGATAATGCAGGCCGGCTCATAGCAGAGAGCACCGTCATTAAGAGACACGCTTGGCGTAGACAATCTGGGTTCAAGCCTGAGACCCAAGCTACCCTTATCGACATGCCGGTGGAACCGAATGTCGTATTTGGCAAAGCAGTTGAGGAGGCACTCAAAACTGCCAAAGACGAGTACGATACCCTTAAATCCCTGGGACAATTGACTAACAAGCCCACGAACCAAAGAGGGAATAGTAATTTTCGTCGCTCACATGGCCAAAATTCCCAGAGGGGCTCCAATTACGCACAGGGGCAGGGTACATCGTGGGGTGGCAACCAACAGACTACCCAGAGTTACGGCAGAGGTAATTAAAGGTCCTGTGGTAGAGGTAGAGGCAGCCCAGCCAGAGGCTGGACGCCTGCCGGAAAACCGTGACGCTCTGCTCAGGGTCCCTTCCCACGCATCCCCAGTAAGGGGGCACATTTCCATCTTCACCCAAGCATGGGAAGGGATCACATTGGACAGATGGTTGCTGTCCACAGTGTCCGCAGGATACTGTATCAAACTTTTGGAGCGCCCCCGGAACCACCCGCCACGTCAAAAAATTCACTCCCTGGACCACCAGAAGATCCTCGTCGAGGAAATCGTCAATCTTCTCGCAAAGGACGCGATAGAACTCGTCCCGGGCAAGCAGGTAAACAAGGGTATTTATCCGACTTACTTCCTTGTGCCAAAAAAAGATTTGACAATGCGCCCAGTATTAGACTTACGCCCTGCAAACAAGTATGTCAAGCCCCAACGATTTCACATGACTACTCTCCAAGAGGTAATCCCCCTCCTAAAAAGAGGGGATTACTTGACAACATTGGACATGAAAGATGCCTATTTTCATATTTCCACGTTCCCAGTGCAAAGAAGATTCTTGTGCTTCAAGGTGGACAGTCAGCACTACCAGTTCAAGGTGCTGCCCTTCGGTACAGCCTCGGCTCCAAGGGTATTCACGAAGGTACTGGCGGTGGCGGCAGCACACCCACGCAGGGAGGCAATCCCAGTGTACCCTTACCTAGACGACTGGCTCATCATGGGGGAAACCCCAGTAATTTGCAGATCCAGCATCCAAAGAACTATCAACCTCCTCTTAGAATTGGGTTTCTCGATCAACGAGAAAAAATCAAGCCTGGTGCCAAGCACCTCCAAACAGTTCCTAGGAGCAGTCCTAAACACTAAAGAGGGGTTGGCCTTTCCATCAGAGGAAAGAATTCGGAATATGCAGCCCGGTCATCGGATAAGGGTGCGCAAAGCAATGCGTTTGCTAGGCATGATGGCGTCATATATTTACCTGGTTCCAAATGCGCGCCTGTGCATGCAACCCATGCAGGAATGGTTGGCGAAACAATGGTCTCAGGCAAGTGGTCAGTGGGACGATCTAGTGGTCGTTTCGCCAACGCTTGTACAAAGTCTTCACTGGTGGACGAGAGAGAACCTGTCAAAGAGGAAACCCTTTTTCGATCTGGAGATACAAACTGTAGTCACTACAGACACATCCCTATCAGGGTGGGGAGCACACCTCCTTCACCACACAGCTCAGGATCTCTGGTCTCACAGAGTGGCCAAGAATCACATCAATCAGCTAGAGCTTCTGGCAGTCTTCAGAGCGCTCCAAGCGTTCGAACCCCACCTGATAAACCAGTCAGTGCAGATCTTAACAGACAGCACTACAGCCATGTTTTACATAAACAATCAGGGAGGGACTCGTTCGCCAAATCTGTCCAGGCTCGCCCATAGAATTTGGATATGGGCACTCAGACGGAACATTTACCTGTCATCTCAACATGTTCCAGCGGATCTCAATTCACTGGCGGACACTTTGAGCAGGGATCCCCTTCCAGAAGAACACGAATGGTGTCTGCACAGAGAAGTCGTAGAAGACCTCTTCTCACGGTGGGGTTTCCCCACTATAGACCTATTCGCAACAAGCGAAAACAGACAATGCCCAGACTTCGCATCCAGGTTCCCCAGCCAGGCTCCAATGGGAATGCCCTGTGGATGAACTGGTCAGGGATGTTTGCCTATGCTTTTCCACCCACTCCTCTTATGAGTAAGTTGCTCAACAAGATGCACAGGGAATCGACAACGCTCATCCTAGTTGCTTCCATGTGGGCGAGACATCCATGGTTCCCGCACTTGCGCAGACTGGCAGTGTGCGAACCAATCAAGTTCCCGTGCTGGCACAACCTACTATCTCAGCACCAAGAACAAACAGTGCCCCTCAACCCAGTTCAATGAACTTGGCTGCATGGCTCCTGAAGTAATAGTTTGGACATCTCAATCTACCTCAGAGATGCATGGATATCCTAAAGGAATCCAGGAAACCCAAACACAAAACACTGTTACTTTGATAAATGGAAAAGATTTGTTATCTGGTGCCAGAATAAACTAATCAACCCGGTTGATTACACTCCTTCCAATTTTGTCACCTACATGCTCCACCTGCCGGATGCAGGTTTCGTATTTAATTCACTCAAGGTACAACTGGCGGCGCTGTCAGCCTACACCACCTCCCATAACAACGTGTTGTGGTGGAAAGTACCAGTGGTTAAAGTCTTCATGGAAGGGGTAAAGAGACTCCACCCTCCAATTTCAAACCCACCACCAGGATGTGACCTTAATGTGGTGCTTGCTAAACTCATGTGGCCACCCTTTGAACCCATGTATAAGGCTAGTCTCAAACACCTGACCTATAAAACTGCCTTCTTAGTAGCCATTACATCCATAAGAAGGGTCAGTGAAATTCAGGCTCTGTCAGTGCAGGATCCTTTCTTTACTGTTCGTTCATAAGGATAAACTGGTTCTCACCTAAATTCATTTCAAAATTCCACGTTAACCAGTCCATTGAGCTACCGGCCTTCTTCCAAGAACCCAAAAGCTCTGCTTGGGTGAAACTATACATGCTAGATGTGTGAAGAGCGGTCCTTTACTATGTAGACAAGACCAGACCGCTGAGAAAAACAGACCAATTGTTCGTCTCCGTAGCTACAGGCAAAGAGGGAGATCGCGTCTCTAAAGGTGACATCTCAAAATGGATAGTAAACTGTATCCGGCTGTGCTACTCCCTTTCTGGGAAAACTCTGCCTTTTACGCCAAGAGCCCACTCTACTAGAGGCACTGGGGCCACTCTGGCTTTCAATGCAAATGTACCTCTTGACACCATTTGCAAAGCAACTACATGGAGCTCTATTCACACTTTTACTCAGCACTCCTGCATTGACACTCATTCCAAGACAGATACTCAAGTGGGACAAGCGGTTCCAAGACATCTGTTCACTCGTGACCCTTCTCACATCCCACCTCCTTCTTCTAACACCGCTCGCTAATCTATGCACAGCATGTGATCTAAGCAGATTCCACAAGCCTCAGAAGGGATACATTACTCACCGTAATCGTATTACAGTTTGTTTTTCGAAACTCGAAAAATGGGCGTCGACACAGGCGTGCCAGTAATACTATCCCTAGTGTGACGTCCACTGTACCCAAGATCCCTCACGCGTCTAGGATCCTCAGATTGTTTTTTTCCGCCATACTGGTCGGAAGCATCTTGCAGAGTCCCCTGGCCTTAGCCATACTTTTGCTAATTATTGAAGTTTAAAATTATTTATTAACATCCTTCCCCACACCAACGTCGACCCTCGACGACGGCTGGAGAAGACATCGACCGTCGGCTGCTGCACGACGGATCTGGGCCTCGGAAGGCCGCTGGCCTCGGCCCGGGCCTAGTAGGCCGCTGGCCTCGGCCCTGCAAGTAGGGAGAGTGGGGGGTGGTACATATTCTTCACTCTTGGTATATAGGTACACCTTATATATTTCCTACACCTACCAGCCCGCTGCCTCAAGGTGCGTATGGAGGGTACCCCTTTCCAATTCTGCCCCAAGTGCAACCGCAAATACCTTTGGGTCGACAGGCACGCCACGTGCAATCTCTGCTTGCCGAGGGACCACCCCGAAGCGAACTGCAGAGCGTGTAGTAGGTTTAAGCCTAAGACACTTAAGGACCGTTCGACAAAGCGTTGGGCCCACCACGCCAGGCAGGCGGCCATGGCAGCGGAGGGCGCCTTCAGCGATGGCAGCGACGCCGTACTTTCGGACGGCGAGGGCATTACGGCGTCGAAAGACTGCCGAGCGCAGGTCCCCAACCTCGGAAGGTTGTCCGGCAGGGCGGCTATGGGGAAGACCCCCGGCGACGCAAGCGCTACACACCCTACACACACTAAGCACACTAAGTCCAACCGAACCTCGACGACGTCGACTTCTCGGAAAGAGGCACAGATAGAACGGTCCGACTCGGTGTCCTCTGGGCGCTCTCGATCGAGATCGCCTCATGACGCAAGGCAATCATCCACTCTTGCCAAGAGTGCCTCGCTCCCTAGATTAACGGAAGTTCGATCGTCGGAAGACGAAGACGACTTCCACCCCCAGGCCGCGCTCCAGGAGACCGAGGCCGCAGTTAACACCAGCGAGGCCCCACGCTCTAAACACACAGATACCTCTCCAGACCCTCGACGCCAGGCGTCGAAAGTCTCTGGGGCCTCCAAGGGGCAGGGAAAACATTTTTCCACGCACAGGGAGGGGGGGAAACAGCGGAAAGCACAGCCTTCCACTCCTGTAAGACCATCCTTCCACCCTAAGCAGACAGACAAACACAAATCTACTGGGACATCAACATCCAGCAAGGGTACCCTTGATAAGTCCTCTAAGTTGCCTACTAAAGTCATACCCTGTTCCAAAGAATGGTCCAGTGAAGACATAGACAGGGTCATGTCAAGGATGTCTTCCGTAGCTGATTTTTATGACAAAAACCCAGAACATTTCCTTTCGTATGACCCTCAAGGGGCCACACCCTCAGGCTCCTCTGATCCTATCCCCCTAAGTAAAAAGGCCCGGTTCGAAAGACCTGAACCCTTCGAGGTGCAGCCTTACTCTACTCCATACTCTACTCCACACCCCAGATACCAAGGACAACCTTTCCCTGAAGGGGACCAGGAGTTTGCAATTATGGAGGAACAAACCGGGACTGAATACTATGCGGATGATGAGGACCTGGAGGAGGTAGAAGATGAGCAGGAAATTTACAGAGTAGATTCCCCGGTAGAGAGCGAAGCCCCAGTTACCGACTCGCCAGTTGATAACCAGCCCCTCCTTAATGAAGTTCTCGCTCGCGCAGCAGAACATTTTCACATCGACACCCACGGTGTACAGGAGGAAAGGGACTTCGCAGAAGAGTTGGTGGGAGAGAGGAGGCCGGTCGCTCAGACCATCCCTATCCTTAAATCCATCCAAAGTAGAATAGATCCATCCCTGGTGAATCCTAACCTCACCAGAGCCGTCAACCCCAGAGTCGAAAAACTTTTTCGGGCAGCCCAGTCTGACCCTCTTTATATAAGAGGACATCTTAAACCAGACTCCCTAGTGGTTACCAACACTCGGAAGAGGGCTGGGACACCCTTATCGTCGTCAGAAGCTCCTCCCGACAAGGAGAGCAAAAAACTGTACGGGTTTGGCAGGAAGGTAGCCTCAACGTCCGCCTACCAAGCAAGGATTGCAAACTCCACCACCCTGTTGGCAAGTTACAACTGCCATCAATGGGAAGAGGTTGCGGCGCTCATAGCCTTTGCTCCTGAACCGTTAAAGGGCCAGTTGGCTCGGATCTCGGCAGAAGGGAGAGCCGTGTCTGGTTGCATATTAAAAGCAACTTTCGACGCCGCGGACAACGCAGGAAGATTGATAGCAGAAGGTACTGTTATCAAGAGACATGCGTGGTTACGGCAGTCGGGGTTCAAAACAGAAACCCAGGCTTCATTAATAGACAAGCCGGTGGAACCCGATCTATTGTTTGGGAAAGCGGTCGAAGACGCACTTAAAAATGCCAAGGACGAATACGAGACTCTCAAATCCCTTGGCCAGCTTACCAACAAACCCCCTAACCAGAGGGGGAACAGTAATTTTCGTTGCCCACGCGGCCAAAATTCACAGAGGCAACTATGCCCAAGGACAGGGTACACAATGGAACAACAACCAGCAGTCTACCCAAAGTTACGGCAGGGGTAACAAGAGAGGTCGTGGAAGAGGCAGAGGCAGCCCCAACAAGGGAGGTGGCACGCCTCCACCAAAGCAGTGACGCTCAGTTCAGGGTCCCTTCTCACGCAACCCCAGTAGGGGGACGCATTTCCAACTTCACCCAGGCTTGGGAAGGGATCACCTCAGACAGATGGGTGCTGTCAACAGTGTCCACAGGATATTGTATAGAATTACTGCAGCGTCCCCGGAACCACCCTCCACGACAAAGAATACACTCCTTAGAACATCAGAAGATCCTTCTCGAGGAGATCGCCATTCTGCTAGAAAAGGACGCGATAGAACTCGTCCCAGGACACCAGGTAAACAAGGGTATCTATTCAACTTACTTCCTTGTGCCAAAGAAAGATTTGACAATGCGCCCAGTATTGGACTTACGGCCTGCCAACAAGTATGTCAAGCCCCAAAAATTCCGTATGACCACGCTACAAGAGGTAATCCCCCTCCTAAAAAAGGGGGATTACATGGCAACCTTGGATATGAAAGATGCTTATTTTCATATTTCCATGCTCCCAGCGCACAGAAAATACTTGCGCTTCAAGGTGGACAGTCGCCACTACCAATTCAAGGTACTGCCCTTCGGGATAGCTTCAGCACCAAGGGTATTCACCAAGGTACTGGCGGTGGCAGCTGCACACCTACGCAGGGAGGCAATCCCAGTGTACCCTTATCTGGACGACTGGCTCATAACGGGGGAAACCCCAGGGATTTGCAGGTCAAACATTCAGAGGACTATCGACCTCCTCCACGAATTAGGCTTCTCTATCAACGAGAAGAAGTCAAATCTGGTGCCAAGCACCTCAAAACAGCTCCTAGGAGCAATCCTAGATACTCAGAAAGGGTTGACCTTCCCTTCGGAAGAGAGAATTCGGAATATACTACTGCAAATTCCACATTATCAGTCAGGTCAACAAATAACGGTACGCAAAGCAATGCGGTTACTGGGCATGATGGCGTCATGCATTTACCTGGTCCCCCACGCGCGTCTGCGCATGCGTCCCATGCAAGAATGGTTGGCGAAACAGTGGTCTCAGGCAAGTGGTCAGTGGGACGATCTAGTGGTCGTTTCGCCAACACTCGTACAGAGCTTACACTGGTGGACAAGAGAGAATCTCGCAAGGGGAAAACCCTTTTACGATCCAGAAGTACAGGCAGTGGTGACTACAGATGCATGCCTGACTGGGTGGGGAGCTCACCATCTCCACCACACAGCTCAGGGTCTCTGGTCTCACTCAGTAGCCAAGAACCACATCAATCTGCTAGAGCTTCTGGCAGTATTCCGAGCGCTTCGGGCGTTCGAGCCCCATCTGCTAAACTTGTCGGTGCAGATCCGGACGGACAGCACGACAGCCATGTTCTATCTGAACAAACAAGGAGGGACTCGTTCGCCAAATCTGTCCAAGCTTGCCCAGAAAATCTGGATATGGGCACTCAGATGGAACATCTTCCTGTCATCACAACATGTTCCAGGGGAGCTCAATTCCCTAGCGGATGCCCTAAGCAGAGACTCCCTCCCAGAAGAACACGAATGGGTCCTTCACAGAGATATCGTAGAAGATCTCTTCTCTCGGTGGGGTTTCCCCACTATAGACCTATTCGCCACAAGCGAAAACAGACAATGCCCAGGATTTGCATCCAGGTTCCCCCAGCCAGACTCCCAAGGGAACGCCCTGTGGATGAACTGGTCAGGGATGTTTGCGTACGCTTTTCCACCAACTCCTCTAATCAGGAAGGTGGTGTACAAGATGAACAAGGAATCGATGACGCTCATCCTAGTTGCTCCCATGTGGGCGAGACAACCATGGTTTCCACACCTACACAGGATGGCGGTGTGCGAGCCCATCAAACTCCCAGCCTGGTACAACCTACTGTCCCAGCAACAAGGTCAAACAGTGCACCAGGAACCCAACTCAATGAACCTGGCAGCATGGCTCCTGAGGTCATAGAGTTTGGCCATCTCAATTTACCACAGAGGTGTATGGACATCCTAAAAGAATCCAGGAAACCAAACACAAGGCACTGTTACTTTGACAAGTGGAAGAGATTCGTTATTTGGTGCCAGAATAAACAAATCAACCCAGTTGATTACACTCCTTCCAACGTTGTAACATACATGCTCCACCTGCTGGACGCAGGTTTGGTTTTTAACTCTCTGAAAGTACACCTGGCAGCCCTCTCGGCTTACACCACATCCCATAACAAAGTATCGTGGTGGAAAGTACCAGTAGTTAAAGCCTTCATGGAAGGAGTAAAGAGACTTCACCCTCCTATTTCGAACCCACCGCCAGGATGGGACCTCAATGTGGTGCTAGCTAAGCTCATGGGCCCCCCTTTCGAACCCATGCAAAAAAGTAGTCTCAAACACCTGACTTATAAAACGGCCTTCTTAGTAGCCATTACCTCTATAAGAAGGGTCAGTGAAATTCAGGCTCTGTCAGTGCAGGATCCTTTCTTTACTATCCACAAAGACAAACTGGTTTTACGCACACACCCTAGGTTCTCACCTAAATTTATATCTAAGTTCCATGTAAACCAGTCCATCGAGCTTCCGGCTTTCTTCCAGAACCCGCAAAGCTCAGCTGAGGTGAAACTACACACCCTTGATGTGCGTAGGGCGGTCCTCTACTATGTAAATAAAACCAGACCGCTAAGGAAAACAGATCAACTGTTTGTCTCCGTAGCTACAGGCAGAGAAGGGGATCGCGTCTCTAAAGGCGCGATCTCGAAGTGGATTATCAACTGTATACAGCTGTGTTACTCTCTTTCTGAAAAAACTCTGCCTTTTACGCCAAGGGCCCATTCTACTAGAGGCATTGGGGCCACTCTGGCTTTCATTGCAAATGTTCCCCTCGACACCATTTGCAAAGCAGCTACTTGGAGCTCTATTCACACTTTTACTCAGCATTACTGCATTGACACTCATTCCAAGACAGATACACAAGTGGGACAAGCGGTTCTAAGACACCTGTTTGCTCATGACCCTTCTCACATCCCACCTCCTTCTTCTGGTACTGCTCGCTAATCTATGCACAGCATGTGATCTAAGCAGATTCCACAAGCCTCAGAAGGGATACATTACTCACCGTAATCGTATTTCTGATTCTTGTATCTGCTTAGATTCACATGCGACCCACCCTTCCTCCCCTCCGAGAGAAGGCGCATGATTGCTTGTAGTCTTACCTTTCTGTCTATCTGCTTGGATTATCTGTACTCACGCTACTCCTCATGCTTCCTCATGTCAGAAAAAATACAATCTGAGGATCCTAGACGCGTGAGGGATCTTGGGTACAGTGGACGTCACACTAGGGATAGTATTACTGGCACGCCTGTGTCGACGCCCATTTTTCGAGTTTCGAAAAACAAACTGTAATACTCCGCAGCTTCCACTAGATGTCGGCCTATGCACAGCATGTGAATCTAAGCAGATACAAGCATCAGAAATACGATTACGGTGAGTAATGTATCCCATATATATATATATATATATTTTGTTACATGGCCACAGTAGTGGCCATGTAATTATGGTTAAGTTGCTGTTTCCATCGGAAGAGCACTTTTTGGGCGACTTATAACTTCGCTCCCCCTGGACGAATCCTCACCAAACTTTGCAAATAAAAGTATATGGCCCACTCTGAATTATCTTGCAAAGTTTGGTGAGGTTTGGTCCAGGGAGGGCAAAGTTATAGGGGGGGTCCCAAATATATATATATATCACGCACTGTGGCCGTTATTTCAGATCTGGTTTTTTTTGCTGCAATTCGCTTTGGATCGGTTCTTTGACTTTGTGTCAACAGTTATTTTTCAAAATGTCGACTCCAAAAGCAGACTTTAAGAGATGTGCGGAGTGTGGGTCGAAAATGTTATTACAGACCCACACTGCATCTGTCTCTGGTGTCTGGGAATCGAGGATAAAATAGAAGACTGCAATTTCAGTCTGTCCATGACGGGGAAGTTGCTGGAGTAGAGGACTCCTTCAAAGTGGACCAATCCTCATCGACAACTCCTTCAAAAAGGAGGTCTTCTGATGAAAGGAGCTCTAGGGATGAGTAACCCCCTCGGAAGTGTGTTAAGAAGTGTTCGCGATTTAGGAGTAGATCGCATCACTCTTTGTCTTTATCCTGCCAGAAGAAGGCCAAGAAGAGGCTTCATAGATTGAGCTCTTCGTCCTCCGACTCTTCACCCGATTACAAGGTCGTTTGTCCGGGTAAGTTGGCTTCTAAAGCAGAGTGGGAGAATTTTCGCCTCTGTATGATGAACATTTTTGAGAAGGCGACTTCTCCCGCCCCTTCAATAGAGCCATAGAAGAGCTAAGACCCTGTCGAGCCCCGTAAGTCTGTAAAGGTGTCTACTAAAGAGGTTTCTACTCGCATGCCCTCGAGCCCGGGCCTAAAATTGTCGACCCCTCAAAGGCTCAAAACCTTGAGAGAAGGAGAGGCATAGCCTTCATCCTTTGATCACTTTGATGAGTCTCGGGTCGGTTACTTAGTCGTTGAAGCCGTTGACATTGACGGATCTCTCGAAGGTTTACAAACCTTATCCGAGAAAATACTTTTTCAAGTCCATGTCCTAAATTTCTGAGGAAGATGAGGCTTCCGAACAGGACACCCCTCCTTTTAGCTTGTAATTTGGAACACCTAATGTTCCTGAAGCCTTTATTTCAGAGGAGTTAAAGATACAGCATCTGGTAGACTCATTGAGGGATGCAAGTGGCCTTGACACCTTTCCCGAGGTAGCGTTTGCTGCTCCAAAACCCTCTGCTCATGCAGATGCCTCTTACAGGGCACTTATGAGCATGGTAACAAGTTGGGGAAGGCCTGCTCCAGTTTTTGAGCAGGATGACCCAACTGATATTTTGGATAAGGGTCCTCAGAAAGATCCCATCTCACCTTTTTCATACTGCTCTGAAGAGAAGAGTAATGGCAGGGATGTAATTTCACCAAAATGCCTGGGGTAGTGGAAGTGACATGACACAACCCTTGACCCCTGATGACATCACATGAAGTGATGTAATTTGACCCCACCCCGAAGTGATATGCCAGGAAGCAATGGAACACGTCCTTTCACCCGTTGACAAAACAGGAAGTGGCATCACATAGCATTACGAAAAATATGGTTACGATATCACTATAATGTGATGTACATTTCATACAAGAATGGATCACCATATGCATCGTTAAGATTAGTGTGTACAAGCCCATATTACCAAATTACTGTGAATGCAAGCAGACGTCCATGAGAAAATGATAATTATGTACTATTATATAGCACTTAAGCTTAAGCCCTTTATATAGAAAAAATATACACCCAATATCATTCAACATGTGGTGGTATTCATTTATCGACCTCAGAAGGATAAAAGGCTGAGTTGAGGCGTTTAAGAACAGGCTAAATCAGTGACTCACCCACTGAAGTGTGTGTCTGAAAGAAATCTTTAATGAGTTTAGCAATTATTGTATGGAATTCCAGAAAGACACATTCTTTAGTATTCCTATTCTTTCTTATTTAGGGTCAGTGCTGAAAGTGTTACACTTGTGGCACTCCTGTTGTTATTTTTCTACTTTTTTTAAGGGGCCTGAACAAGAAAGCCAGCCACTCCAGAAGTTAAGAGCCACATAGTGCCTGCTAGAGCCCAGGAGCTTTCATTACAAACCCGCCCCCCCCTTTTTTTTTCACTTTTGTTTTTTAGAGGTTGCAAGGGACACCGCAGAGGTCGCAGTTGGGACCTCTGGCAACCCTTAAATGACGTCTGTGAGTAATGGCCAATTGGGAAGCCCCAGATACTAACCCTGCAGTTAGTAAGGATCTTACGAGGAAGTATGAGCTAAACATTCATCCCCTTAAAGGTTGGTAGTCCAGGCTGCTACCTCGACTTCTAGAGCAGCTGCATATCACCAGCTACACCGCCGACACAGATGACAAGAGATTTGACACCTTGAACAAGAGTTTTTTTTCCGCAAGTAACATGGCTTTAAAATCTTTCAAAGCAACTTGTGCTCTGGCCAAGTTTTCCTTCACGCTATGGGATGCCATCGCTATGGCTGCAAAACACATCCTAGAAGGGGAAGAAAGGGATGGTTTTACGGACATCATTAAAGATGGGAAGGAGGCCGTGTGTGAGTGACTTCAAACTGGACTTGATTGAGCTGACAGTGTCAGCAGGGTGATGGGAGCTAGCACTGTTTCATGCAGGTTTGCTTAGCTGCGTAAGTCAGGACTTGTGCCTGACGTTCAGGCAAGATTTTAAACATGCCCTTCCATGGCTCCTACTTGTTTGGTAGCACAGCTGATGATCGCTTAGACAAGCTCCAATCATCAAAGGCAGCAATTCACCAGCCGCAGAACTCCCACTCGGCCCCTCAATCTTGGAGAGGCTGGTCCTTTCAATACTACTCCCCATTCGGAAGGCACAAGGGGCCAGTTGAGATTTCCTTGTGGTGGACGTGGTCGAGGTGGAAAAACAGCTCAGACAGCTACAGCCTCCTTACAGTCAGCTGCCACCACAATAACTCCAAAACCTCTCTGAGGCCTCGGTCCACAGGACTGTAGTGGGGGCAGGCTGAGTCAGCATTTGGAAGAATGGCAGGCCATTACTTCCGATTCTTGGGCCTTGCAAACTGTAACCCAAGGTTATTGCCTCCCTTTCTTGAGAAAGCCGCCTGATTGCCCACCAGGGAGTCACTCCCTGAAGGTTCCAGATCCACTCCTTCTGTAGGAGATTCCCATGCAGCTAGAGAAAGGTTGCATAGAGCTGGTGACTTTGGCAGAGAGGAACAGGGGATGGCTTCATTGGACCTTCAGGATGTTTTCTTTCATGTGACTATCCATCGCAAGTACAGCAATTACCGGAGGTTTGCTATTGGCAGTTCTCATTTTCAATTTCGGGTTCTGCCATTTGGGCTCACCTCCTCCCTGAGGAGTTTCACCAAGTTGATGGCGTTAATGGCAGCAAGTCTAAGGACAGGAGAGATTCACCCCTACCCCTACCTGGACAATTGACCCGTTCTCCCAAACAGGTTCTGGAACATCTCAGCATCATTTGCCACTGACACCACAGACTGCACTTCTCCCTCAATTTCGTGAAGTCCCACATGATGCCTTCTCAGAAGCTTCACTTCATTGAAGTGGTCCTGGATGCCTCCTCAGGGAAAGCCTCACCATTCGAGTTGAGGGCTCAGCATATTCAGAATTTGGTTGTGAAGTTTCAAGTGCCCACCGTCTACCGGCCCTTGCTTTTCTAAGGTTGCTTGGCCTCATGGCATCCTGCACTTTTCTGGTGCCAGAGGCATGACTGAGAATGAGGTCTCTTCAATGTGCTCTCAGATCCCAGTGGTCTCAATTCTGCAGCAAGATGGCCGATCTACTTAAGGTCCCGATCAAAGTTGTGCAGGATCTTCTGTGGTGGGCCTGCAAGGAGAATGTGTTAAAAGGGGAACCTCTTTGGCAACCATGGCCGGAGATTACAGTAGTTACGGACGCCTCCCTCACAGGTTGCGGAGCGCACACCAACAATTTGACTGTTAGCGGCCGTTGGTCTCCCTCAGAACCCAAACTACACATCAAATTTTTAGAGCTGAGGGCAATCGGACTAGCACGGATGTCCTTTCTGTCCTCTGTATGGGGAAAGAATGTCCTGATAATGACAGACAACACAGTGGACATGCATTACCTCAACAAGAGAGGTGGTGTAGGGTCACTGCCACTTCGCAGAGAGCCAATGCAGCTCTGGTATTGGGCACTTCAAGAAGTAATCTTGTCATGATGCCTAACCCCAGGGAACCAGGCCAGGTCCAGCAACCCTGGAAGAAGGCATCAAGTTATTTTTAGCAATCCCAAAAACCCCTGCTAGGGGCTGTTTGGGTGCGATCCTGGCACCTATGCCGCCAGGCTCATAGAGTAGAACTTACCTGATGCAGACCATGCTGCAAGCTTACCTGATGCAGACCATGCTGCAGAGCTCCAATCCAAATGAGGCTTGGAAGGGACTATTTTACCTAGGGACTATTTTTCACTCGGGCGGGGCTGGGGAGGAATACTTACCTGGGACTACTTTGGAGGCTATTTAAACCACGCCCGAAGAGCAACACACGCTTCGCGTTATTCTGCATCCAGCAGCGTAACGCTCACCGTGTCTGCAAGTCTGCATCCAGTCTTCTGCCACGCCCGCCTCGAGTCTGCAGCTCCTAGAAAAAAGGAGGAACAGAAGGAGAAGAGGTTAGAATGAGAGCAAAACATTCGATCCTTACCTAAATTCCGGATTCACCGCGCCCTCGAGCTGGAAGAAAGAAGCATTTTACGCACCGCCTCGCCTGCTGCAGCGCCCGCCTCGCCTGCTGCAGGGCCACGCTGAACTCACCGACCTTCGCAGCATCCTCACGATCCACTGCATCCTTCTGCAGGTTCCCGCCGCACTCTTGCACCTAAGGGGAATACAAGAACAGCAAATGTGAGCCAAGAGAATAAAATAGAGGCAATAGTAACTACCCTCATAGACTTACCTGATTACCGCTGGGGGTACTATCCCTCTTCACGGTTCGGCGCAGTCTCCATTGCATCCTCGCCGTACCCCGGCCCCGAAGGGGAACAAAAGGACAACAAGGTGAAACGAAGGGACAATCTAGGGGAACTCTTCTCACCACAATAGACTTACCTAATTTTACCGCCAGAGGCATTATTCCCCGAACTTCATATTTTCTCTCCACACCTGAACAAGGGAGCAAGCCACAGGTTACATTCTGGCCTTATTTTATTGAACTGTGTAGGATAAGCCAAATCCTTACCTGAACTTCGTCAGCTACCACGAGCAACTCTTTGCTGGGGTCAAGCTGCAAACTGCAAGGAATCGGACAAGAGTGAAAGTCAGACATGTGAACTCTTACGAACTACATACTTTTCGGAGTCCATATTGTTCTGCAACTCACCAATTCCTTCGAGCCAGTGAAGCAACTGGTTATCAACGCGCCCCTGCGCTCAATGCAGAATGGAGAGCTCATCTTTTCAAACCATCAGGTGAGACTATAGGAGGGGACATCAAAGCTGATCTGTGGGGAGAACAGCGGGGGTCGGGGGGATTTACGCTCAACTCCACGGGTTGTTAATTCCCTTTCTCCATTTGCAGAAGAATATTCCTACGGGCCAAGCAAACAAAGATAGGTGGGCCATCCAGTCCGTCATCTCGGCCCTACGCGTCACATTGGTGGAGACCACAGCTATCCAGTTCAGATCGACGCCTCTGTGAGAGCCAGGTGAGCGTAACAATCTCCCTATTGGCAGTTCACCTACCCGGGGGAGGAGGACACCGCAGAAAACCCTCTGAGCAGGCAGAGCAAAGTCTCCCACGCGTGGGAGTTAGCTCAGAAAATCCTTCAAGCGATTTTCACCCTTCGGGAAACCCCTCAAGTGGATCTGTTTGCGTCCAGTGTCAACAGGAAGTGTGACATGTTGTGCTCCAGGGAATTTCCTTAGAGAGGAGCTCTGGAAGACTCATTCGTAGAGAACTGGGTCTTTCCACTCCCCTACTATCATGGCCACAGTCCCCAGAACACAAAAACCACACATCTAGTGATGGGGGCAATGGGTCACTTGACTCACTTATGTCCCTTTGGGACCCATAAACACAGGGGCCCTGGCTGGACTCATATAGAGATGTGAGCAGGAACACTTAATTTCAGTGCAGGAGTGCTTTTACTTTATTTCAGTACAGGAGTGCTTTTATTTTACAAGAACATTCCAGGAGCTGAAAGCCTTTATTCCAGAGAACATCCTCATGTGCTGACTCATCGGGTGTGGCAGGCAGACTGAACCTGGTGGGCGTGACTTCAGAAGCTCAGCTATATAAACTGCTCCATCCTTAAGGCCGGTGCTTCGCGTTACTGTGCACTCGCGTGCAACGTGACGCTCACCGCCGCTTGGACCAGTTTACTTACCTTTTGAAACCAGGCGTTCTCCTGCAAACTGACCTCCAGGAAACCTGTGCTTCATCGCTTCATCTGCAGACTCATCTCCTGACATCCAGTTATCTTGATCCAGACGCTGCAGCACTGCACTCCGCATCCACGAACTCGGACCCTGTGAAGAAGAAGAAAGACAAGGTTAGAACATCCGCCCTAGGGCCGCGCCGCATTTGATCCCCATGCGCCCCCTAGTTAACAACTTACCATCTACTGTACCGCTGCAGCTTCGTTCCTCGTTCCCTCCGGCTGCCGCCTCGAGCTCCACAGCTTCATTGTCTTGATCCTGAGAAATCCTTGATCCTAAGAGGTCCTGGAGCTTTTATGTCTCTAGAATGGCAAAGCATGGGGGGGAGACAAACATTTTGTCAGGTATGTCGTTCGCAAGCTAGGTTTAGTTGTAACCAAGCAGACCTTGTCCTTCTGGATTATCCCTTGCATATCAGAATGCTACAACCTAGCGGGTAAAGACGTCCTGGTTGGATTATGAGCACCCTCGACTAGCGGGGTGACTACTTGATCGGCTTTGCAGAGAGGTCTTCCAATGCAGGACATTTGTAATGCTTCAACCTGGTCCTCTTTTCACACGTTAGCAAAATATTATTGCCTGGACTCTGCATCAGGTCAGGAGGTGCTGTTTGGGAGGGGCTGTATTACACTGCGTTAATGAAAGATACATTCTCTATTTCCAACTTTGGGAGGCTATCTAAGATTAGGAATAAGTGGCAGGATGCAATCCATTTGAAGAACAAATTACTTATCCCTTGTAATGTTCTTTCAACAGGATGTTCCTGCCACAAATTTCTCATCGCCCCTCCCAGCCTGCTCCTCCAAATAATTTGTTTTACACCTTCCTCTCCTTTAACGTTGGGTCATTGCTTGGTCTCGTGAACGTCTGTGCCTTTGAGAGAGGAAAAACTGGAACTGAAGTAACGGGTGCAGGGCTTCTGCAAGCTTATCTTATGACATCTTAAACTTCCTCTATAACCCCTCTGGGATAGGAGGAAAATTCTTGGATAACCAAGAAGGTATGTGCAAATTCTGCTCTTAATCTGTGTAAGGACGATAATGACACCTTATTATCAGCATCTAACCAACAACTTTGCAAGGAGTTATTGGAGGTACTAGCTGACCTAACAGTTGATTGCCAGGCACCCATTTGCTCAGGTGTAGTGAATGTCAACTCCAGCTGCCAAGGGAATGTGCTTAGGAAAAAATATGGGGATGTCATCCTGGATATGAGCTACCAAATTCTCTGACGTGCAAACTAGGATTTAGGGACTTTCTGTCAAGGGTACGTGGCTCCTCTGTAGTAGCACAGATGAGGAACTCACAAGGCAGCATTCAACCCTTACCATCAAGCCGTTAGTGGTTCCTACGAAAGGACCTTGGGGAAGTCATTTTACACATATTGAAATAGGTAGGAATTCAGTTGTAGAACTTCTGAAGGCCTTCAGAGCTTTCTTGAGACTGAGAACCTGACCACTCCCCAAGTATCGGAGGCGTGAAGCAAAGGAAGTACAATAAGAGCTTCTTCTACCAGCTTGTCACCCCAGATCGACAAAGTCAAAATGATGTTTCTGTCCCAGTATAGTTGGCAGGATTTTGCATTGAAGCAGAATTTCTTTAGATCCTTGAGTTAGGTCACTGGTCTTGAGGCTACTCCTCCCCTTTGCCCGACATTTCTCTTTCTTTGCAAGATAAGCTCTACGACACTCCGAATGGAGGTTCAAAGCCGCTGGTGCATTAAGGGTTTGGAGCTCGATTCCTAGTCAGAAATGGTAGTTTTTTTTTCTCCAGGTTCTTAATGTTCCAAAAAAGAACCAGACAGGCCTGAGAACAGCACTGGCCTGGATCTCCTTAATGTCTTCCTTCACTGCAAAAATTAAAGATGACCAGGTTAAAGATGTGTTGCACCCTGATGCAAGGGGACTGGCTAGGAGTGGGGGACCTGAAGGAGACTTATCTATACATCCCCATTTTGCCTGCCCACAGAACATTTCTTTGGCTGCCCTTGGTTGTGGATCATTACCAAAACAAAGGCCCTCATTACAACCCTGGAGGTAAGTAACGGACATTCTCCTGCATGGGGTCTGGCATGGATTCACATGCTCATGAATATTCCCCGTCGTCAGGCCGGGAATCCTCGGTATAGAACAAATCAGTATCAGTTTCGTTTCTGATCTGTCTTTCTCAGTAGTAACCAATCACTGGTCTCTGGGTCATACTGCCCCCAGCCAATGACTGCCCTCTCCCTAAGCCCCTGCCCTGGCAGCCATCCTCAGATTTTTACCGCACGTTCAAGTGTTGGGAGTCTTCGTGCTTAGCTCTCAAGCTTTTGCTGCGTTTTCACGCTTTTTTCAGGAGATTTTCTCATTTTTTCAGTCAAGAGCCTCAAGCTCCACCGTTTCTACTTCCAATCAACGGGGATCCGTTTCGGAGTTTTCTACGCCCCTCAAGGGTGGAGATTCCGTCGAGTTATGCTTTTGGAGGATTCCAGAAGTTCCGAGGCTTACCCCAGACATGGCCCAGGAGAAAGGGAGCTCGACGCCGGGAAGCTATTCAGGACCTGCCCTGGATGCCAGCTTCAGAATGTTTTCAAGGAGGCGAGCATTCGTTATGCCTCTACTGTCTCCATGAGGACAAGACGCACAAGGAAAAGGACTGCGCGTTTTGTGGAAACATGTCGGAGCGGACCATGAAGGATCGCCACCTCCGTCCCGCCAACTGGCTGGAAGGTAAGAGCCCGCCAGGCGAGAAGAAGAAGAAGAAGTCCGAGCGGGCTTCTAAGTCCTGTGAGGGTGCTCCAGCGACGGGGGCCCAACAAAAGGCTAAGCACCGCAAGTCTGCGGGCACCGGCGAACGGTCGGGCTCCTTGGCCGCCAGGCAGGGCGCACCCTCCCCGGCGCCATCGACCACGAGCCAACGCTCTGGCTCGGGTAAGAGGAAGTCCGAGAACCCAGCGAAGCTTCTGGAGAGGCCCCGGTCGATCTCGAAGACTCCGGCAGAGGGGGAGCGAGACTCGGACCCTCCCCCGAAGGTGAAGGTCCTGGGCGTACAGAAGGTGACGTTGGCCGTGATTCACCCTGCTAGGACCTCGATTGAGGATGTCACCGCAGCCCTGGCTCAGCCTATGGAGGCTACACCAGTGGAGGCGCCTTCAGGTACCAGAGTCTCCCTGCCACCGCGGATGGAGTCGTCTTTCAGGCCCATCGAGAAGACCTCCACAAAGTCCTTGTTGGAAAAAGGGGGGGGTAGGGGGTGGTGGCCATCGTGGATACGGACACGACCTCGGAAGAGGAGCTCATCCAAGTCGTGGAGGAGACACAGCCCATCGGGAGGGATCCCGACGAGGGCGACGACGAGGGCGACGGTGACGCAGGCGAGGGTCCTCAAGAGCCCTCGCGCCCGTCGTTTCCGGCGCCCCAGGACACCTCGGTGGCCATTTTGTCAGCCATCCAGTCCTTATGCTCGGAGATAAGGTGTCAAACTTATATGGAGTAGGGATCTCGATCCCCTCCTCCGAACCACAGAAGCCAAATAGATTGACCCCTCCCACCGTGGTTGGCACGGGCGCCTGAACGTATATCACAAGGAGCCACGTGGCAGCCAATGGGGGGAAGATGGAGTTAGGGAAAGGGGATGGAGTGACAAAGGAAAGGAGGGGAACATAACAAACCAATACATACAACAGCAAATCCTCCTGTACCTGAAACCGTAATTCTAAATCACCTAGCCTAATCTCTTATTCCTGAAGTAAACCTGCTAAATTATAACCATGGTGGCTTTACAAGTCTTCACTTTGCATATCACAAACATAACCTAGAACACAGACCTTGAACGTAACATGTTACTGGGGACAGTAATGTATGAAAACACATAAGATGGTTTAGACGCAAATGGCACAAACAAGGGTTGTCCCTTTCATGAAGATACAAGACACATGGCCCGTTGGGCACAATGAAACCACAAACAGAGTCTTGGGACCAAACATAATAACAGGCCCTTGTGATAAGTGGACTCCAAAGACTTATTCCAATTACATACACATTAGGATAATCTGCCCCTTGGTCACTGTTTTATCAGTCCTGAGTTCTTATAGCATGTTTCCTTCTCACATGGCGTGTATCAAGCGGGACGTGTATCCTAGAGCGTGTTACCTCACACACTCACTGCATAATGGATAATAAATCAATACATGAACATCAACGTATTATAACCCCAGTATGTAAGCACCGAGGTCCAAAAACACTTAACTGATGGCTCGGATGCCTCACGAGGACATCCGGACCCTGAAGAGCGATGCCCAACACCGGGTAGTAAGAACCGCTTCACCGCCGCAGCCCGCGACAGACTTTCTTGTGTTCTTCAGCGTTACCGTCGAGGCCCGGGGAGAAGGGAAGCTCAATAAGTCCTTCGGCGTCGGATATGCTCCCACATGCCTGCTCCAGCACTGCTGCCGCCCATGCTGATAATCAGTAATTACCTGCACCGAGGCACGGGCGGCGGCGGGTTTTAACAGTTGCTGCTAATGAGCAGCTGGTGCCGCGCGCGATAGAGAACTACACTCTTCCTAAAGCCTAATGGGAAATGTAGTTTATCTCCTCCTGCCAAGCACCCCGCGCCATCCTCGGCCTTTCCACAGATTCCTGACAGTACCTCCTCTCTCAAGGCCTCTCCCAAGTTTTTTTTTCTGTGCTTGCTGCAAATGAAACTGTCGAACCAATCTAGGTGCATGCACCGCACTGGCCGGTTCCAATGAACAATCCTGAGGTCCATATCCTACCCACTGTATGAGATACCATAACTGCTTCTGTCTCCATCTTGAGTCCAGTATCTTCTTGACTTCATATTCTGTCTGCCCATCCTTAATAATTGCTGGTGGTCTCTGTACTCGCGTTCCCGGAGCTGCGGGTTTAAGCAGAGACACATGGAACACTGGATATATCTTTAACATGTGAGGCAACTTTAGTTTACATGCCACTGTAGAAATACATTTCACAATTTCGTAGGGGCCAATAAACCTGGGGGCAAATTTCCGGGGTCCCTTTAAAGGCAGATTGTGTGTCGAAAGCCATACCTTATCCCCCACTTTATACTGAGGAGCCTCCCGCCTTTTTCTGTCGGCATATTTCTTATACTGTTTCTTAGCCTGATCTAAATTGGCTCGTGCTTTCTGTCTGAGTTGTAGTAGTAACTCTTTTCTATCCTGAAGCATAGGGATATTCTCCATGTCAGGTAGATGTTCTGGTAACATATTCTGTGTCTGACCATACAAACATACATTTGGAGACATTCCCAACGAGGCATGTTCAGTGTTATTATAAGTGAACTCAGCCAACCATAAAGATTGTACCCACGATTCACGACCATCACTTAAATAACATTGTAAATATTGTTCAAGCGTCTGATTGACTCTCTCAGTTTGTCCGTCTGTCTGTGGGTGATAACTGGTGGACAAAGCACACTCCATGCCTAACATTTTACAAAAAGCACGCCAAAATTTGGAAGTAAATTGTGGACCTCTATCAGATACAATACTTTGAGGCAGACCATGTAATCTGACCACATGTTGTAAAAACAATTCTGCCAATCTGCCTGCTCCAGGAATACCTTTACAAGGTACGAAATGGGCTTGTTTAGAGAGATAATCCACCACCACCCAGATTGTGTCATACTGATTACCCGGAGGCAAATCGGTGATGAAATCCATGGATATATGTGTCCAAACCTTCTCCGGAGTGGGTAGTGGCTGAAGTAACCCTGATTTCTTTTGGTGATCTGACTTACTGCGTACACAGGTTTCGCATTCTTGAATATATTTAATAGAATCTTGTCTTAACTCTGGCCACCAGAAATATTTCTCCAGCAACCCTTGTGTCTTTTTGCTTCCTGAATGTCCTGCTAAAGGTGAATTATGACACCAATGCATCGCCTTCCTTTGTAAAGCGAGCGTCGGTAAAAACAATTTCCCTGCATAATAGGGAAGTCCCTTGTGGAATTTTTCCGCGGGATTCTCTCCCCATTTCAATTTGACCTTTCCTTTCATTTCCTGTTTAACCTGTCTTAGTAACTGAGTCATTATTGCTCCTACTACCTTTTCCGCAGGAATGATAGTTTTAACTTCGGTTATCATGCTTTCCATATGTTGCTGCCGAGATAGAGCGTCAGCTTTTCCATTTTTTCTTCCTGGTCTAAACGTGACTACAAAATTGAACTCATTAAAGTACTGTGACCATCTTAACTGCCTTGGACTTAATGTATGCGCTGTCTTGAAATATTGCAAGTTCTTATGATCAGTGACCACTGTAACCTGATATTTGGCCCCCAGCAAATAATGTCGCCACTCCAAAAAAGCTGCTCTAATTGCCAATAACTCTTTATCGGTGATTGAATAATTTTGTTCACAGCTAGTAAGCTTGCGAGAGTAGAAAGCTACAGGGTGCCATACTCCTTCTTCATCCTTTTGAGACAATATAGCTCCCACAGCCACATTGAAAGCATCCGTTTCCACTTGGAAAGGTTTTTCCGGATTAGGGTGTCTCAATACCGGAGCTGATGTAAATGTTTTCTTTAACTCTTGAAAAGCTACTTCTGCCTCATAATTCCAATCAAATTTAGTGGCCTTCCTTAATAATTTGGTAATAGGTGTAACGATTTGTGAAAAGTTTGAAATAAAGCGCCTATAAAAATTTGCAAAACCCAAAAAGGATTGGATATCTTTGATGCATTGAGGCGTTGGCCATTCCGTAACTGCTTGTACTTTCCTTTTGTCCATCACAATACCAGAGGGAGTCAAAATAAAACCAAGGAATTCCACTTGAGTGGTATGAAAAGCACATTATTCCAGTTTTACATACAACTGATGGTCTTGTAATCTTTTTAACACTGCTCTTACATGATCTCGATGCTGCTCTTCAGAAGATGAATAAATCAAAATGTCATCAATATAAACTATAACAAACTGATCTAGAAACTCACTCAACACTTCCTGCATAAAGTATTGAAATGCTGCAGGAGCATTACATAAACCAAAAGGCATCACAAGGTATTCAAACAAACCAAACTTAGTCCTGAAAGCTGTCTTCCACTCATCCCCTGCTTTCACACGGATCAAATGGTAAGCCCCTCTTAAATCCAATTTGGTGTAAACCACTGCTGTCTTTACTTGATCTAATAACACTGAAATCAAAGGCAAGGGGTACCTATTTTTCACTGTCACCTTATTCAATGCTCTATAGTCAATGCATGTCCTAAGTGTTCCTTCCTTCTTTGGAACAAAAAATAAGGGTGACGACACAGGTGAGGTGGAATGTCTAATAAATCCCTTATTTAACATGTCATCCAGATATTCACGTAAATGCTGGTTTTCTTTTTCAGTCAACGCATAGATTCTACTGCAAGGTAACTTAGCCCCTGGTTCCAAATCAATTACACAATCATAAGATCTATGGGGTGGTAACTTGTCTGCTCCCCCTTTGTCGAATACCTTAGCTAAATCTTGGTACTGATTTGGGATACTCACAGCCATTGCTCCCACCCTTCGTGGTTCTGCCACCTGATCTGCCAAATACAATGCGGGTCTCACCTCTTCCTCAAGGTGACTCTCGCATTCCACTCCTGCAAAAACCACCTCCCGCTTAATGCAATCAATCCTGGGATTGTGCTTAAGCAACCACGGCATGCCCAAAATGAGCCCAAATTGAGGTGCCGCAATTAAATCAAAGACAATTTCCTCTGTATGTCCAGACTCACACCTCATTATAAGTGGCTCAGTTTGTTGACAAATGGGTCCTGACACCAGTGGTGAACCATCCACTGATTGTACTCCCTCAACCTGAGATTTTTCCTTCAATGGTAAACCCAATCTTTTCGCCAAACCAATGTCAATAAAATTACCAGTGGCGCCTGAATCCACCATTGCAGACACTAGCTGCTTAGTACAGGCAAACAGTAAAGTCACCAGTATGTACAAATGTGAATTTCTTTTCCCTGTCGTATTTGCACTCCAATTGGGGAACCTAGTTGTGTCTGGGCCTGTCGCCTGAGTTCTCCCTAAGGCCGGCCCAATCCTTTTCCCGACTCAACCTTGTTTCTATCCACCCCTGCTCCTTTCTTGGGAGTATTAGGGCACGTTCTAATAAAATGTCCCGGCTGTCCACAATAGAGGCACAAATTATTAGCCCTTCGTTGCTCCTTCTCAGCAACAGACAAAGGCCCCCTTATTCCACCAATTTGCATGGGTTCTCCTTCTGTATTCCTGTTTCCCTTCCCCCGATCCAATCTAGCAAAAGGCAACACTTCTGGTCTCTTCTTCTCACCCCTGCGCTCTCCAATACGATGATCCAATCTTAGAGCTAAATCAATCATGGCGGTACATGTCATGGGCTGGGGTTCTACTTGAGCGATAGCATCCTTCAATTCCTCTTTGAGCCCTTGATAAAACAACACCGTCTGTTTCTTTTCAGGCCAATCTGTCTCAATAACCAACCTGTTAAATTGTGTAACATACGAAACCAAGTGGCGGGTTCCTTGTCTTAAAGCTAACAATTCTTTGTCTTGAGCCAAAGAAACCTCCCGGCGGTCAAATAACCTTCCAAATTCCCCTAGAAACCCATCCCAATCATATAATAAAGGATCATCCTTTTGCACCAAAGGCATTGCCCATGCTGCCGCATCTCCCGTTAAATAGGAAATAACAAATGCCGTTCTAGCTTGTACTGTCTCAAACGCCTTAGGTTTACACAAAAAATGAAGTCGGCACTGTGTTAAAAAGGTCATATATTTCTTAGGGTCTCCTGTGAATCTTTCAGGTGTGGCTAAGGGCACACTACTAGAGGGCTGCACAATCACAGTAGACGTGGCTCTACCAGTTTGCCCTCCAGTAGAGGTTCCAGCCCCATCAAGCGGGGTGCCTTGTGCGACCAAACCCTGTACCTGAGCCTTCAATATACTCGAATCCTGTCTAGTCTGTACCAATTCTACTTGTATGTCCTGTAGTGCCTTGAGCACATCCGCTAAAGAGGGAGGATTCGTATACATTTGGCCTGGGTGGTTCAATTACCCCGAAATCGGGGGCAGGTAATTCTGTCAAACTTATATGGAGTAGGGATCTCGATCCCCTCCTCCGAACCACAGAAGCCAAATAGATTGACCCCTCCCACCGTGGTTGGCACGGGCGCCTGAACGTATATCACAGGGAGCCACGTGGCAGCCAATGGGGGGAAGATGGAGTTAGGGAAAGGGGATGGAGTGACAAAGGAAAGGAGGGGAACATAACAAACCAATACATACAACAGCAAATCCTCCTGTACCTGAAACCGTAATTCTAAATCACCTAGCCTAATCTCTTATTCCTGAAGTAAACCTGCTAAATTATAACCATGGTGGCTTTACAAGTCTTCACTTTGCATATCACAAACATAACCTAGAACACAGACCTTGAACGTAACATGTTACTGGGGACAGTAATGTATGAAAACACATAAAATGGTTTAGACGCAAATGGCACAAACAAGGGTTGTCCCTTTCATGAAGATACAAGACACATGGCCCGTTGGGCACAATGAAACCACAAACAGAGTCTTGGGACCAAACATAATAACAGGCCCTTGTGATAAGTGGACTCCAAAGACTTATTCCAATTACATACACATTAGGATAATCTGCCCCTTGGTCACTGTTTTATCAGTCCTGAGTTCTTATAACATGTTTCCTCTCACATGGCGTGTATCAAGCGGGACGTGTATCCTAGAGCGTGTTACCTCACACACTCACTGCATAATGGATAATAAATCAATACATGAACATCAACGTATTATAACCCCAGTATGTAAGCACCGAGGTCCAAAAGCACTTAATTGATGGCCCGGATGCCTCATGAGGACATCCAGACCCTGAAGAGCGATGCCCAACACCGGGTAGTAAGAACCGCTTCACCGCCGCAGCCCGCGACAGACTTTCTTGTGTTCTTCAGCGTTACCGTCGAGGCCCGGGGAGAAGGGAAGCTCAATAAGTCCTTCGGCGTCGGATATGCTCCCACATGCCTGCTCCAACACTGCTGCCGCCCATGCTGATAATCAGTAATTACCTGCACCGAGGCACGGGCGGCAGCGGGTTTTAACAGTTGCTGCTAATGAGCAGC
This sequence comes from Ambystoma mexicanum, assembly GCF_040938575.1. Lineage (NCBI taxonomy): Eukaryota > Metazoa > Chordata > Amphibia > Caudata > Ambystomatidae > Ambystoma > Ambystoma mexicanum. The sequence goes on from NC_090928.1 coordinate 748,294,261, forward strand.
TGGTGCCGCGCGCGATAGAGAACTACACTCTTCCTAAAGCCTAATGGGAAATGTAGTTTATCTCCTCCTGCCAAGCACCCCGCGCCATCCTCGGCCTTTCCACAGATTCCTGATATAAGGACTAGGTTGCCCCTTCCCCGACGGAAGAGCCTGAGCCAGACCCGACGGAGGATCCGGAGCCAGGTCCTTCGGGGATGCCCACCGCCTAAGAGGAGGAGGACGCATCCTAGGCCTCCTCTCCCTTCCCCCCGGTCCACTACCCATGGGGATGATACAGGCATGGACACCACTATGACGGGTACGGATGATGACGGAGGCGACGACGGGACGTGTCCCCCGTCACCCCCTGCCCGGGCGTCCCCGCCCGACGAGATCGGATCCTTCCATGCAATGATCTCCAGGGCATCCGAGCTCTTCCAGCTCTTCCCCGAGGAAAAGAAGGAGGGGTTCCTTTACCAGCGGCGCGAGGCTAAAAGGAAGACGGTCCTCGCCGTACCGCTTCTTGCTGACATCTGGGATGAGGGGCTCGCCCTCCTCAAGAACCCTGCCACGGCTCCTGCGAAGAGGGACCGGTACGAGAAGAAGTGCCGGGTCCCTGACGCTGCCCCCTTGTGCCTTAGAGCGCAACCTACCCCGGACTCGGTCGTCTCGGCGGCCGCCAAGAAGAAAGCGGGGGGGCATCGGCCTCGACTTCAACCTCCCCTCCGGACAGCGAGGGTAGGAAACTGGATGCGATGGGACGACGGGTCATTTCATCTGCAGCGACGACCATCAATGCGGCCAACGCCCTGGCCATCGTAGCCCGCTACGACAGGGAGTTGTGGTTTAAGATCGCCCCTCTGTTGGACTTCCTTCCGGATGCCAAGAGGGCTGAGGCCTTGGAAATCTTGCAGGAAGGTGAGATTGCCGTGGACCACGCCATTATGGTGGCTACGGACATCGCCGACACCGGTTTCCGTCAGTTGGGCAACAGCGTTTGCCTGAGACGACGAGGATGGCTCAGGGCGACGGATTTCCGCCAGGACGTTCAGACCAAGGATTTGGACATGCCCTTCGATGGGAACAACCTTTTTGGCAAGGCGGTTGATGAATCCCTTCAGGCGATCAAGACGGACACGGAGACGGCCCGTGCACTGGGGGTGCTCCAACAGCGACGGCTGTCCTTTCGGAGCTCCGGAGGCAGACAGGGTGCCTCCAAGGGAGCAGGCAGCAGCTCCTCTACTTACCATCAAGCGGCAAGGTCTTCGTCGCAGGAGGCCTACAGGGGATGCGGCAAGTCAGGTGGATCCCGCCGTCATCGCCAAGGTGGTCAAGGAGGCAAAGCTGCCTCCAAGCAGGATTGAACCGTCCGTCGGGTCGGGCCCCCGCCGAAGCACCCCGGTGGGAGGCCGGCTGACGAAGTTCGTCGGCGTGTGGGAGTCCATCTCCACCGACCGTTGGGTGCTGGACGCCCAGGCCCTGGGGCACGCCCTCGAGTTCCAGAAGAGGTGCCCCCGCATTCCTCCCGTGGCCAGAATGGAAAATCACATCCCTCAACTGCTGTTGGAAGTACAGGCGATGCTCAGGAAAGGTGCCATCGAGCTCGTCCCGAAGAGGCTTCGGGGCTCCGGAGTTTACTCAAGATACTTCCTCGTGAGGAAGAAGACGGGAGGATGGCATCCCATCCTGGACCTGCGACGACTAAACAAATACATCAAGGCACAGAAGTTCCGGAAGGTCACCCTCCAGCACGTGCTGGGACAGCTGGAGGAGGGCGATTTCCTGTCGCCGTTGGATTTGGAGGATGCTTACTTCCACATCCCTATTCTAAAGAGGCACCGAAAGTTCCTCAGGTTCGTGGTCAAAGGGCGGCACTACCAGTTCAAGGCCCTCCCGTTCGGATTAAAATCAGCGCCCAGGGTGTTCCCCAAGTGCCTAGCACCGGTAGCGGCGCGGCTGCGCCTGCAGGGGATCCACGTCTACCCCTACCTGGACGACTGGCTCATACAGGCAAGGACAAGGGAGCTCGCCGTGGAACACACTGCTAAGTCAGTCCAGCTGCTCACGGACCTGGGGTTCTCCATCAACTTTCCAAAATCCCACCTGGTCCCGTCGCAAGTCACCCTGTTTCTGGGAGCACAGCTCGACACAGTGGCGCGGCGGGCCTCACCGTCAGAGGAAAGGATAAGGACCATCCTAGGAAAGGTGCAACGTCTACTGGCCACGGACGTGGCCAAAGTGAGGTCTATCAAGTCCCTCCTCGGAATGATGTCCTCCTGCATTTATCTGGTGCCCCATTGCAGACTTCGGATGCGACCCTTGCAAGAATTCCTCGACGCCCACTGGATCCAGACGACGGGCAGCTTCGAGGACAGGATCTCGCTCGACGAAACGTTCCATCAGGCGATACGATGGTGCGGTGTCCGCGCTCATCTGACAGCGGGAACAGGCTTCCTAGCCCCGGCCCACCAGGTGACGGTGACAACGGATGCCTCCCTGGAAGGTTGGGGAGCGCACACCGGGGGCCTCGACGTGAGAGGCCTTTGGTGCTCGGAGGAGAAGACTCTCCACATCAACATCTTGGAGCTCCGCGCAGTGTTCTGGGCCCTCAGGTCCTCTCTTCCGTCCTTCAAGGGCAAGGTGGTGAGGATCTTCACCGACAACACCACCACGATGTTTTACATTCAGAAGCAGGGCGGAACCAGATCCCCTGCCCTGTCCAAGGAAGCCCAGGATCTGTGGCATTGGGCCATCGCACAAGGGATGTTTCTGGTACCCTTTCATCTGGCAGGGATAAAAAACACCATCGCCGACTCACTCAGCACGGAGCTGCGCTCGTGCCACGAGTGGGAACTGCGCCAGGATCAAGTGGACTGACTCTTCCGACGATGGGGCGAAACCCAGATCGATCTCTTTGCGACAGCGGCGAACTGCAAGTGCCAGAGGTTCGCCAGTAGGTTTCCCCATCCGAGGAGCATGGGTGATGCTTTCTCGTTCCCCTGGGACGGCCTGTTCCTTTATGCATGGGTGATGCTTTCTCGTTCCCCTGGGACGGCCTGTTCCTTTATGCATTCCCGCCGTTGCTACTCGGGCTCGTCAACCAGCTCAAGAGGTCCCGGTGCAGGATGATCCTCGTCGCACCGGCGTGGCTGAGGCAGATCTGGTTCTCGGACCTTCTGCACTTGTCAGCATCCACACCAGTCAAGCTACTGACGGACGCGGATCTTCTCTCCAGAGAAGGAGGCGCCATTCTTCATCACGAACCAGAGTCGCTGAACTTGCAGGCCTGGCTCCTGCAGCACTAGAGTTTGGAGGATACGACATCCCGGCCGACTGCAGAGAGGTTCTTGCAAAGGCCAGGGCATCCTCAACTCTCAAGTGCTACGGACACACATGGAAAGAGGTTCTCTGTCTGGTGCTGAGCACAGAAGATTAACCCTCTGCTGATTACGGCCCCTCAGGTATTGCCGTATCTACTGTCTTTGGCCAAGGCCGGCATATCTCATGCCTCCATCGAGGTACATCTGGCTGCCGTCTCACGTTACACCAGAACTACAGGACGGGCGTCCTTGTGGTCTCATCGTCTGGTGAAGGAATTTATGAAACGACTGTTCCGATCATTCCCGCCGGTGAAGGCCCCTTCCCCGACGTGGGAGCTCAACGTGGTACTAACTAGGCTCATGGGGGCCCCATTCGAGCCTATGCATTCAGTGCCGTTGAAGTTTCTGTCGTGGAAGACAGCATTCCTCGTGGCCATCACCTCTGCACGACGAGTGGGAGAGAACCAGGCCCTGTCTTGCAAGCCTCCATACTTGACTTTTCACGACACGAGGGTGGTGCTGACGACGCACCCCTCCTTCATGCCCAAGGTGCCGTCGGACTTCCACCTCAACGAGCCCTTGGTGTTGGCATAATTTCTTCCCGTCGCCGGCTGAGAGGACTCTGCACTCGCTAGATGTGGCTAGAGCGCTGAAGTTCTACGTGGACCGCACGAAGAGTTTCCGGAAGACATCACAGCTGTTTGTGAACTTTGGACCTGTGAATCAAGGGAAGGCTCTCTCGAAGACTTCCATTTCCAGATGGCTCTCCGGCTGCATCATGCACTGTCACCGGTTGGCAAACCGACCGCTGCCCGGCCATCCGAGAGCCCATTCGACCAGAGCGATCGCTGCTACTACGGCGTTCCTGTCTGGTGTGCCCCTGCTCGACATCTGCAGGGCTGCTACGTGGAGGTCGACGCACACCTTCACGAGATTCTACTGCGTCGACAGGGATTCCAGGGAGGAGTCCAGAGTCGGCCAGGCAGTTCTGCGCAACCTGTTCGCCTAAGGTGAGCCTGGTGAGGAGGTAAGAGTTGCTTAATGTTGAGTTGTTGTATTGCTTGATATTGAGCCTTGTGCCACCTCCCGTGGTTGTGCATGTATATACTGCTATGTATTCTTATATTCATGAGCATGTGAATCCATGCCAGACCCCATGCTGGAGAAGGAACAAGTTACTTACCTGTAACTGTTGTTCTCCAGCATGGGTCTGGCATGGATTCACATGCGAACCCTCCCGCCTACCCCTCTGCGGCTCTTCACTTGGTCATACTGCCACTTCACGTGCTACCAAATCTGAGCGGTGACCGTAAATAGCGGGAACCGCAATTAGCGGTGATCGCAAATAAGCGGATCCGGAAGTTGCGTCACCGCACAGGAACGGGAAAGAGCACGGCGGCCATCTTTTAAAACACAATCCATTGCCATCCTCTTCAACCAGTGGACACCTGACCCCCCCCCCCAACCTCCACAAACCTTCTCCTACACCTATCAATCATCAGAATGCCTAAAGTTCTGAAAAAAAACGGAGATTGGCTGCGGCAGGAGCGCTTTTCCATGGAGGAGTTGAATATGTTGGCAGAAACCCTACAAGAACATGCCGACGTAGTAAACTTGACAAAGATGACCAGACTGGCAATAACACAAAAGAAGGCCATATGGGACATGGTAGCACAGAGGGTCAGTGCAGTTGGAACAACACCCCGCAATGCAAGACAGTGCAGAAAAAGGTGGGACGATCTATGGCTCCGCGTAAGGAGTATACTGTCTACAAATAGAAACCTGGGCATGGCAACTGGTGGAGGAGCTGAGTCACCGATCAAAATGCAGCCGTGGGAGGAGATATCTGCCACAACCATAGGCACAGAGAGCATAAAGGGGGTCGGACAAATGGAGAGAGGAGCCCCGACATCCGGTGACGCAGGTAGGTGCCTTAAATCCAGCCATGCCAAACTCACTGAAGTCCAGATTTTTGGGAAGTGCAATGATGCCTAACAGGGTTAACACAACACATTAGCAGAAGACTGCCTACAGGCAGTGTTGACCTCCACCTTGTACACATGCAGTATGCACACCCTTTCTGTAGGCACCCAAATCTGAGGATGGCTGCCAGGGGAGGGACTTAGGGAGAGGGCAGTCATTGGCTGGGGGCAGTATGACCCAGAGACCAGTGATTGGTTACTACTGAGAAAGACAGATCAGAAACGAAACTGATACTGATTTTTTCTATACTGAGGATTCCCGGCCTGACGACGGGGAATATTCATGAGCATGTGAATCCATGCCAGACCCATGCTGGAGAACAACAGTTACAGGTAAGTAACTTGTTCCTTACCGGCATGTCGTAATGACCGTGTCCGTGTTGGCCAGATACCGCTAAAAGCGGCACATTACGACTTCTCGAGCACGAGCATTGCGCCATGCCGGTAATGGAAACCCTGCCATGCCGCTAAAGGCATAAAAATGGCACTTACCGGCATCTTGTGCCGTGCAAATAGCACCTCTGCCATCCTAGCCTTCCATATCAACGGTCACCGCTAATAGCGGTGACCGTAAATAGCGGGAACCGCAATTAGCGGTGATCGCAAATAAGCGGATCCGGAAGTTGCGTCACCGCACAGGAACGGGAAAGAGCACGGCGGCCATCTTTTAAAACACAATCCATTGCCATCCTCTTCAACCAGTGGACACCTGATTTCCCCCCCCCCCCCCAACCTCCACAAACCTTCTCCTACACCTATCAATCATCAGAATGCCTAAAGTTCTGAAAAAAAACGGAGATCGGCTGCGGCAGGAGCGCTTTTCCAGGGAGGAGTTGAATATGTTGGCAGAAACCCTACAAGAACATGCCGACGTAGTAAACTCGACAAAGATGACCAGACTGGCGATAACACAAAAGAAGGCCATATGGGACATGGTAGCACAGAGGGTCAGTGCAGTTGGCACAACACCCCGCAATGCAAGACAGTGCAGAAAAAGGTGGGACGATCTACGGCTCCGCCGTAAGGAGTATACTGTCTGCAAATAGAAACCTGGGCATGGCAACTGGTGGAGGAGCTGAGTCACCGATCAAAATGCAGCCGTGGGAGGAGATATGTGCCGCAACCATAAGCACAGAGAGCATAGAGGGGGTCGGACAAATGTAGGGAGGAGCCCCGACATCAGGTGACGCAGGTAGGTGCCTTAAATCCAGCCATGCCAAACTCACTGAAGTCCAGATTTTTGGGAAGTGCAATGATGCCTAACAGGGTTAACACAACACATTAGCAGAAGACTGCCTACAGGCAGTGTTGACCTCCACCTTGTACACATGCAGTATGCACACCTTTTCTGTAGGCACCCACATGCCTCCTTGCTTCTACCACCTAAGAGGGAGACAACCTGTATGTCACTGCCTCCAATGTGCACCATCTAGTAATCAAAATGAATGCAGCCATCACAATGCCTGCTCAATGTCCGCAGACCCATCACTAACCCTTTCCCTCCTTTGGTCCACCACAGGCTCTCATTCGGACAGTGCTAATGAAGACACTGCCACCACACCTGAAAAGAAGGCCAGGCCCGAAGTCCCAACACACCGACCCTCCACCTCTGCTGCAAAAACCAAACCCCCACAGCAGCCGAAATCTACCAGCACAACACAGGCCAGGGCACAGATGTGCACCAAGTTAAGCATGATGTACCACCAGCGACAAACATCCACCAAGTGGTGTCCACTGAAGGCACTGGGTCTGCAGGAAGCAGCAGGATTGGTGGGACTGCTACCACCGCAGCTAGCTCGGACAATGATGTAGGGGATGATGTTGTTGTTGTGGGTCCCCCCCCACTGCCCTCCTTCATTCCCCCTACCTGTCCCCATGCAGCCAGCATGATGATGGCATACAGGGGCAATCCACTGATGACTCTTGGCCGGCCACTCCATGCCCAGTGGCAGATGTGCAGGAGGGGAGCAGCACAATGGACACGCCACTAGCATTATCCATAGTCCAAAAAAACCAGGAGTCGATGGAAGAAATCATCACGCGCCAACAACTGTCCTCCCTCTTGACACAGCATGTGGCAGAATGTGGAAGTGCAAGGGCGGAAATGCAACAATGTGCAGAAACTGTGAAGGCTGCCATTGAGTCCAGCTCCAAGGATATTTGTGCAGAACTGGCCGCTGTGTGGCATGTACTTTCGGAGCTTGTGCGAACTATGAGGGACATGCGTCCTTGTGAGCAGGCCAGTACCTCCTCGGCTGCCAGTTCTACAAGAACCAGCCCCGTCCGCAGATCGGGCAGGAACCTGCGGCATACAGACAGGGGTGCCCTGGGTGCCTGGAGAGGGGGGTGCCAATAGAGGCCGCCCTGTGGAACGATCACACATGATGCACTTGAGCACTGACATCCACACCATGTTAAGGGGAGTTGAGGGGGGAGTGGGTGTGTTGAGGAGTTGAGGGGGAGGTGGGAGTGGGTGTGTTTGGGAGTTGAGGGGGGGAGTGGGTGTGTTGGGGAGTTGAGGGGGGGAGTGGGTGTGTTCATTCAAATCACTATTTCAATACACTTTTTGGTTATGCACAAATCACATGTGTGGACATTGCTCATTGCGTACGTGTGCTTTATTGGTGAACAGTCCACAGTGTGCCTGTCCCAGACACACCCAGTGCCCCAAGTGCCATCTCCATGTGACACCCCCCGTCCATGTGTGCTAGCAGCATTGGTTAATGAGAGTCTGACGCATGTCACGTCCCTCCTGTCCATCGCTTCCTCCAAGAGGTGCTGCCCAATCCCCACCCTCATCATCCTCTTCGTCAGGTGGTTGCTGTTCAGCGTCAGGGGGCAGGGGCACATTCCGTCTGATGCACATATTGTGTAGCATTACACATGCCATGACGATCTTTGCCACCTTCTCATGGTGGTACAGGAGTGCCCCACCAGACCTGCTGTGGCAGCGAAACCGTGCCTACAAGAGGCCAAATGTCTGCTCAATCACCACACGGGTCCGTGTATGTGCACTATTGAAGTCCTCCTCGTGCCGGTTCTGTGGGTTCCGGACTGGGGTAAGGAGCCACCTCCTCAAGGGATAGCCTGCATCACCTGTATGTGGGCAACAATGTATGTGTCAGTCAGGACATCAGATTGCAAATCATTACGTGACACCATGGCATGCATTCATCTTTTACCTTGAACTCCATTTTCATGCACGAATGGAGTCACACGATGTGACCGCTATATGTGTATTCCCCTTATGGACCGTTTTGCATGCCATCAACTAGTGTACGCAGGGAGGTCCAGTACCTTGTGAGTGCCCATCCACTGTGTTAGTCCATAGCGGTTGTTTTGGTGATCTGGCAGATGTCCAGTGATATTAATGCTTTCATCATGGCACCATTGCTGTCAGCCTCATGATGATCTCACTGAGCACTAAAAATGTTATGTAATTCAGTTGGACCTCTCTGTCAGTGTAGTGGTGTATTGGTGTTCATGACCGCCATGTGACTCCTTTGTACGCAGTTATGGGGGACTGGCCTTTCAGTTGATGGTGTTTGGTGCTGTGTATTGCCTGAAGTCATTGCATGTAGCTACATTGCGTTGGGGTGGATGTGCTCTGATTTGGTACAGTGCACATGTAGATGGTTGTGGAATGGTTGGAACACAGCTTCATTCACATGGTAGGGCTGATCACATCTAGTATTATGTGGTCAGGTGTCAGCTCAAGTCTGGCCTGCTTTAGGGTATGAGTTTGCTCCATTACCTCTGGTACTCGCAGCCAGGTAAAACGTATGCAACCCTCCCCCCACTCCCCCATGTCAGACAGGTAGAGTATGCATCTCGCCTCCCCTCCCCCTATCAGACAGGTAAAGTATGCATTGGTACGTCAATCACCTACCTACTTCACATTTTCATGGCCATGACATGAGACTCACTGAGTAGCCAGGATCTCGGCCCTGCATGTCACTCCATGTAGCGTGGTATTGTGGAGTTCCGCAGGACCATTGAATCATGGGTTGATCGGGGAATCGGGCACAACAATGTGTGATGATCCTTTTCGAGTCACATACCATTTGCACTTTGATTGAGTGGTATAGCTTACGGTTGCAGTACACTACCTCCATGGCATGTGGGACCACCAATTCCACATGGGTGCAGTCGATGGCACCAATGCAACCAGATATGCCGGCCAGTGCATGAAAACCCACTTCGGTGTTTGCGATCTCCTGGGCAGACCGTGGTAAGGAAATGTGGTTGTCTGTGTGCTTGAGGAGGGCATCAAGCACTTGGTTCAGCGTACGTCAGCATAATGGTTGTGAAATGCCATGCAAGTGCCCCACTGTGTGCTGGTAGGTGCCTGCGGCCAGGAAGTGGAGCACGGACACTAGCTTCAGTAAGGGGGGGATGGCGGTGGGTGTTTCAATCATGCTAACGATGTCGTCGTGTATCATGTCCACGATGGTGGTGATGGTGTCCCGGTCCAAACGGTACAGGGTGTGGATCTGCTCAGCGGTGATGTTGAATGGACTGGCTCTGATGCGTGGGATTGTGGGCTGACTGCGTGGTGGCACTGGCTGTGCTGGTTGGGCTTGCTGGCTCTGCCTTGCCCTCCTTCTCCTCCTGCGTCTCCTCTGTGCTGCCTGTTGTAGTAGTAGTAGTAGTAGTAGTTGTTGTTGTAGCACTTTCATTGCAATCAGGTCCTCCAGCCCCCACATTGCTAGTCGTATTGGAATCATTGTGGAGTGTGACTGGGTGTGTGACTGGTTGTGGGAAGGGGTGTGGTGTGCTCCTTTTGTACTTGGCCAGTCTGTATTGCCTCCACCTGTACTGATTGTGTGCACCTGTGTCACTTAGGTACACTGCACATGGCAGTTTACCGTTGATCCGCGATGGCGGTATTAGCACCATGGCGGTGATGTACTTTACAGCCTTCGCAAGGGCGTTAAGAGCATGTCCGCTTGGCCCCTGATTATCCCCACCTTGCGCCATGCCGGTATTTACGGCATGGGAGGTCGCGTGCCCACGCCCTTGGCGCTGTTAGCAGAACTGTTGATTATGGTGCCGCTGATAGCGCTTTCTCGGGTCGTAATAGGACCTAGCGGTAAGCGATGCTGGTAATCCTTTACCGGCATCTTTTTTTCACTTACCGACAGGGTCGTAATGAAGGCCAAAGTCTTGCCCTTTCACTTAAGCACGGCTCCAAGTGTGTTAACCAGCTCATGGTAGCTGTGGGTGTTCGTGTTTGAAGAACATACACGTAGAACAGTATTGGATGCTTGGCTCATCAGGGCTCCCTCTACAGAGGTGTAACGGCATCTATTCTCCAGCATGGAGTCTTGCATGTATTCACATGCATTGTATATTCCCTGTTGTCAGGTTGGAAATTCGCAGTAATATATATATAAAGCAGTATAGCTTTAAGCTAAACATTGTTTGTCACTTGCATAGCTTATTGCTGTTACTTTGAGTGATACTACCCCAGCCAATGACGTTGGTGCTCCTTTACTCCACACCTGGAGGCTATCCTCAGATGTTCAGTGCACATTTTCATGTAGGGAGTCCTCGAGTATCATTCCTTGACTTTCTCAAGATAATTTGCCTATTTTTGAGATAAATTCTTTTTTTTTTTCTTCATCCGTCATTGTTGTAATGTGCCATTTACAGGGATCCGTTGCCGTTAGAGATCCCCCCCCTTCTGTCGGATCTCCAAGTCATGTGAGGCTGCAAGCTGCGTTTTTGGGCCTACTGCGTGCGCCATGTTGGAGGCTGAGAAGAAGTGCCTCTTCGAGGCCTGTTTAAGATGCGGCCAGAAGAACATCTACGTGGAGGACCGGCATCAGAAGTGCATTTACTGTCTGCACCCGGACCATGACGTGGAAAGATGTCCCATTTGCCAATCTTTTTTCCCGAAGAAGAGGAAGGATTGCCATGGGAGGTTGTTGGCTTGGCATGAGGAATGTTAGGCCTCTGACTCTGCGTTGGTACGCAGTCATTCCTCTTCCAGGGCTATGATATGGCCTTTATAACACGCCTATACACAAGTGTTTCAAGGCGCGACGAGGCAAGGGAAGGGGAACAGGGGGAGGACAGACAACGATCCTACTAGGCCAGGTATGCAAGTGCATGGGAAAGGGTAAAGTGCTGGCGGGAGGCGACAGTGCAGTACATGGGATAAAAGAATAAATAACAATAAATAGAAGTACGGCCAGCAGGTGGCAAGTGCAAGGGTAAGTGCAGTCATCAGCGTAAGTGCTGGTAGTGGGACTATAGGGATGCAGAAAACAGTCTCCAGGAGAGGGGTTTGTCAGGAAGGCAGTTCGTGTGTAACTGGAGGGGGAGGAGACATGTCCCCGAGATCAGAGGGTGGCAAGGTAACTATCACGCTCACCTCACTTCCCTCTCCACACCATGCACTAGCACCTAGGTCATGCAGCAATCACACTACAGTCACACTACCGGCAGCCTCACATTCTGTCACTCTAGGTAGGAGGGTGTCACGTGAGCGGGTTCACCCCGGGGCCACTGCATCTACATGCAGGCACACAAATACGGGAACTCCCCATTTCTTCGTTGGCGCCTCCGATGGCATCTGCAGGATGATGCTCGCAGACAGCCGCTTCCGCGATCAGTGAGGCGGAACCCACGCTCACGTATCTCACTCGCGGGTCACATGACACGCTTTCCCGTTTCCCTCGCGGGTCATGTGACACGGAGGCGGCCTCTATTTAAACATTGAACTGCCCGCAAATCCTTGCTTCACAGCTGTTCACTTTGGGGGACACTGTACGGCGATCAGGATGTACTTGTTTTCACGGAACTACGACTCAGATTTCTACACGGACTTGCTCTGGTTATGCTCTTTGGCTTTGCTACCTCGATAGATCACCTGACCTCGGATTGTAATATGGACTGTCTTGGTTTGTCCTTATTGGATTTGGCATTTCGCTTTCCTTGCTACATCAAGTCTTCAAGTCATTGATTCCGGTTCTTCTGCACTCCTTACAGGCGGGTAGGCTGGGGTTTGCACCCAGGCCACTGCTCCTCGCCCCTCTGTCATCGGGGAACCAGCTCACGTGCCCCTTCCACGGAACCAGCACCAAGCCCAGGGGATACGACCACACCACCTCCCTGCTTAGGTAAGCACTCGCTATTATTCAGTCTCTCTGGTTGTACTGTGCTCATTTGGTGCTAATCAAAGCTTTCCTTGGCAGCAGCCTTGGGGTTATCAGCGTTCCGCGGTTCCGGGCTTCGAGGATCACCCACCTGTGGCCTCAATGATTGCATAGGGATTCATCTTGTATTCTCTCTCTGCGATACTTGTGGACGGAGGTTTCATACTCTTCACGACGATCAAGAAACCTGACAGTAACAAGTCCAGTTTCAGTTTCAGCTTCAGCCAGGAAGTCAAGAGGGGAGAAGAGGAGAAAAAGCAGAATCAAAGAGAAAAGTTTTGAGGTGTTTCCAGAACCGGAGATGATTCTCCTCAAGTTTGAGGGAGGCCCCAGCCGAAGAAAGAGATCTACCCCCAACTCGTTGCTTTGAGAAGCGACTGACCCTGAGGGAGTTGGAGGTGGATGAGCGAAGAGCTCGAGAAGGAAGATATTTGGCAAGAGAAAGCTGCAGGTATTGAGGCCCCAGGCCCCAGAAGGCCTTGTGGACAATGCAGAGGATTTTGAACGTAATCCTCGCAGCGACTGGGAGCCAGTGCAGAGATTTCAGTCCTGGAGAGATACGATCCCTGGGGTTGAGGCCAAGGACAAGTCTTGCAGTCCTGTTCTGGATGAGTTGCAGAGGGCGGAGAGTAGAAGCAGGCAGATTTAGAAAGAGGCTGTTGCAATAGTCCAGCCTAGAAAGAACCAGAGCTCTGCGGACAGTGAGCTTCTGGGGGGAGGAGAGGAAAGGAAGAATACCTCTGAGGAGGTGCAGCTGGTAGTTTTTTTTTTTTTTTTGTTTTTTTTTATAAGAGACCTCAGAAATGTGAGGAGAGGAGGAGAGTGTGGAGTCGAAGATGACCCCGAGGTTTTTTGCCTCACAGGTGGGAGCAGGGAGAGGACCAAGAGAGGCCAGCCAGAGAGTGACAGGAAAGGAGGGAGCGGGTGTGCCGATGAGGAGACTCTCGGTCTTACTCGCATTAAGGCAAAGATCATTGGCGGCACACCACTCCTGGATAGCGGACAGTCGGAGATGAGAGACGGAGAGGAGGTGGCTGAGGGTAGCCTGAAAATTAGCTGAGTATCATCCACATAGCACTGGAAGTTGGGGCAGAGCGCAGCAATGCGGTGGGCGAGACGTGCCAGGTATTGGTTGAACAGCCAGGGAGAGAGGTTAGACCCCTGAGGGACACCACAGGTAGAGATAGAAATAGAGGAGAGGAAGGACCCAAGTTGAACCTGGGAGAGGCGATCAGAGAGGAAAGAAGACAGCCACGCCAGGGCCTTATCGGTGATCCCCAGGTTATCATGGAGACGGTTGTGCAAGATGGCATAGTTGACTGTGTCAAAGGCAGAAGAGCGATCCAGTAAGATAAGGACACAAGGAGTGTTGGAATCAAGGTTGGAGTGCAGGTCTTCACGGGTGTTCAGGAGAGCAGTTTCTGTGCTTCTGGCAGCTCTGAAGCTGGACTGATGATCATGGAGACAACCAACAGATTCAGTGTGAAGATTGAGCTTGGAGATGGTCAGCTTTTCCAAGAGTTTGCCCAGGAAAGGAGTGACAGAGATTGGGTGATAGTTAGCCGGGCATGACGGGTCGGCAGATGGTTTCTTAAGAGGAGGGTGGACAAGGGAGTGCTTCAGGAGAGAAGTGAAGACCCCAGTGGAGAAGGAGTGGTTGCAGAAGTCAGCCAGGGCAGGAGCCAGGGAGTCAATGTGGTCCTTGATGGATTTGGAGTGACAGGGATGAACCTGCTTTGACGAGACTTTCATAGATCGGACTTGCCTAGAAACCTCATATGGGGAGAACGGGGGAAAGGCAGAGAAGGAGGGGGGAGAGGTGGCTGAAGAAGGGCCAGAGGAAGAGCATGCAGTAGAGAGAGGAAGGAGAGAGGAGGAGAGGGAGGAAAGGATGTCCTGAGTTTTAGAGATGAAATGAGAAGCCAATGCCGTGCAGAAGGCCTGGGAAGGGATAGCGGAGGCAGGATTGGCCAATTTCTTGCAGATTTTAAATAGTTTGGCCGAGTTGTTAGAGTCTGCAGAGACGCAGGCTTGGATGTGAGCTCTCTACTTGGTGAGAACAGAGAGCCGGTATTGCCTTTGGAGCAGGCGACAGGCCAGTTTATCAGAGGATGTTCATGAAGCGTGCCATTTCCTCTCAGCCACCCTGCGCTTGCATTTAAGGGTGACAAGGTCTGAGTTGTACCAGGAGTTGCACTTAGCTTTGGGCTTCAGGTGATCCTCATGACAGGGGAAAAAACAACAAGAGTATCAGAGATAGCAGAGTGTAGCATAGAGAGGGCTGTCTCAGGGTGTGAGTCAGCCAAAGGGATAGGAGGAAGTGAGAAGGTGCTGGCGAAAGCCTCAACTGATGCGTGCTTCATGGGTCGGATGACCGAGAAGATGGGAGGCAATGATAGAGTTGGCTTAGCCTGAGGGGTAGAGAGGGTGAGCTGGGAGGAAAGGAGAAAGTGATCACTCCAGGAGAGAGGAGTGGTGAGAGGGATGGACAGGGCAAGGTCTGAGGAGATCAGAACATCCAGAGTGTGCCCTGCAGAGTTAGTCGGGCCAGAGGGAAGAATAGAGAGTCAGAGAGATTCACAAAGGTCGCGAAAGAGTCCAGAGGAAGTACAGGAAGCATCCAGGTGGATGTTGAAGCCTCCAAGAAGGAGTTTAATGGTCGATACTAGGAGGGAAGAGGAAAGGTCTGCCCACTCAGAGAGGAAAGAGGAGTTCTGACCAGGTGGCAGATAGATATCCACAGTAAGGAAATGGCTTGGAGGGAGGGAGAAGAGAGGGAGGAAGAGGGACTGCAGACGAGGCATTCGAAAGAGGTGTAGGCCTGAGTAGGAATGATGGAGGCAGGAATTCACTCTGGGAAGATCAGGGCTACACCCCCTCTGGAGTGGTTGGACCTGGGGGCGGAGAGGATCTTGTAGCTGTCGGTGGGGTGGGGGGGGAAGAGTGTCAAAGCCTGTGACAGAGCTGGCTGTGAACCATGTCTCAGTGAGACCGAGCACTTCGAGGTCAAGTTCCTCCAGAATGCAGCAGATGTCAGAGGAGTGTTTGACAGCTGAGCGTGAGTTAAGAGTGGCAATATGGAGAAGGTTGCCATCCTTGAAAGACTTCTGGGGAGGGGTACACATCAGAGGTATGCCCTGTGGAGGTGTAGAAGAAGCCCGAGGGGGGGGGGGCAGAAAGGGAAGGAGGAGATGGCAAGGTAGCCAAGGAGGAGGCAGCAGGGGGAGGCGAGGAAGCTGTGGATGGGGGAGAGGGGACAGCAGGAGAGGAGAGGAAAGGAAATTGATGAGGCGTAGGAAGTGTCTATCGAAGAGTAGAAGGTTGGCCTGTGGGCCTTGGACCACGGCGGTGCCATTTACATAAACATTAATGATGACTTTAGATGAGTGGAAGGAGGCCAGGAGGGCATCCCACCGGGTGCCACCATTAATGGGAGAGGAGGAGAAGGGAGAGAGCACAGAGACCATATGTAGGGTCCATAGGTCTGGTGAGGGAACAACAAAGAGGATGTCTGTGAATATTTGCCTGGAGGAGGCACTGGTATATGTGTCGGCAATAGGGAGGCCTGGGTTGGAGACCAGGATGTCCTTTTTAAACTTCTTCCTACCAGATTTAGTGAGGAGAACAGGATAGTCGATAGAGAAGCAATTGGAGAAAATAGGAGAGACAGAGAACACCATGGAGTTGGTAGGTAGGGAGAGAAGAGGAAGGGAGAGGGAAGGGGACAACAGTAAGGAAAGACACAGGGCTGGGTGCTAGCAAATGAGACAGAGAGAGGCACAATAAGTTTGAACATTTAGACAAAGGCCATACACTGCCTTTTAAAAACAGGAGGAAAACACACCTACGTTTGAGAGTCCTATAATGGGGGGGAGGCTAGGTTTCACAATGCACATTTTTAAAAATACTTTCACAATGCAATGGGGTAGAATTGACAGGGTGGAGTGCAGATTCATTAGACAACCAGGACCGCTCCTACCTTGTAAGTTTCTGCTGGTTGGCGGCTGGCCGCTGGCGTGCCCTGCGGACACCTGCAGACACAGATGGAGCCGCCTCTGTTGGAACGGCCCTTTGCCTACGGGCCCTTAGCCGCAGGGGCTGCCGGGCAGGGGGCTGCCCTGGGAGGGTCAGTGATGACCAGAGGAGAATCAATCGGGAGGGAGAAGGCAGGCTGGGAGCAGAGAGGGGAGGGCAACCAGGAAATTGGTGCCAGGGAGTGGAGGGATGGACAGAGAACAGGCGTGGGACACGCTGTAGGGTAGGAGCCTGCAACAAAAATCAATGAGGCCCAGGGAGGTCTCAGGCACACTAGCTCACCTGATGGAAGCTTCAAAAAGTGGCGAGAAGGGAGCTCATGGTGCCGTTAGGGTCTAAGCACAACAGTTCACAAGCAGCCAATCAGGCGGGAGGAGCCGGGCTGGGAGGCGGGAGGGAGGACAACCACGAAATCAGTGCTGGGGAGGGCAGGGAGAGACGGAGGACAACAGGCGCGGGACATGCTGTATGACAGCAGCCCGCAACAAAAAGCAATGAGGCTCAGGGAGGTCTCAGGCACACAAGCTCACCTGATGGAAGCACCAAAAAGAGCGAGCTAGAAGACCCAAAGAGCACATTCCCTCTGGCAAGAGGTTGAGGTTCTTCTAGGACGCTTGCAAGGGGAATGCACCATAGAAGATAAACTCATCACACCCTCCTACACCATCGACTGGCCCTGCAGCTGTGGCCTCTGTTAGCGGAGTCTCCAAGTGCTATAAAAGGGATCCGTCTTCAGAAGGCTGTAGGTGCACCACTCCTTTACCATCCCTGCAGGCCCCGCCGACAAAGCTTTTGTCATAATTGAAATCCTGGTTGATGACCCCAAGGCCATCGTCGAACAAGACATCCTTGTTGCTGAAGACTTATTTGACATCGTCGATGGGAACACAGTCGGCCTCACCCATAAGGCCGGCAGTTCCAGCATCCACCCCGTCGACTGCCTCGTTGATGACTAAGTTTACTGTGTCTACCATTACTACAGAGCGTCCAGGGTGGCATTGCCTCCAAAGCCTCCATCAGCCCTAACTGGGTCAAGTATAGTTGATAGGCACTTTCCCTAAAGGCACAAGCATGGACAAGGATTTTCTGCCGGCACACTTCTACCAAAGCCCACCATGGCTCCTCTGCTGAAGACCACATCCCCGATTGGACCTTCCAGGGAAGCATCGCCTGTGTGGGGGGGGGATTCAACTCCCCACCCTCGATCAAATGCAGAAGGAAGCTTCGGAAGACGTCTGCCCAAACCGGGTTGAGGGGTTTGGTGATCACTTCCCGTTTCCAGCTCTGGAACCTGCACAGCCATTGCAACCAACTTGCCCTGTGAATCCCTGGCCTCGTGTCCCGATTCAGATAGCTGCTGCTCCGAGGGATGCTTCCTTGGACATTTTAAGAACTCTCCACACTTTGGTATCTGAGATTCAGCAACGCCTAGTGCCAGTGGCCCCTGGGGTCACGGTGGTACCCGGCCCAGCCCAGCTCCTAGGCTACGTCCGTCACACGCTACCAGTGCAGTAGCTGCCACCTATCTGACGGCGCCCTGCTATGGGGGAGCAGGACCAAACTGGGACTGACACAAACAGAGATACCCACCCGGATACGGAGGATACTCGGGGAACATATCAGTACCAGGACTACATGCCTGCTGACGGTGAGCCGCCTGATGTGGAGCTGCCGTCTAGAGACTACCCTCCAGATGAGGTTGGTTCTTTCCAACAGATGATGTCCTGGGCAGCTAAGATCTTCAACCTGGTCGCAGAAGAGAAAAAGAAGTTGGGATTCTTGTTTCAACGTCGCAAATCCTCCAGGAAGACGGTAGTCTTAAATGGTTTGGTAGTGATGAGAAGTCCTGCCTTTGCTCCTGCTAAGAAGGAAAGGGTTGAAAAGTACAGTGTCTCAGACACGGCCCCGAAATGCTTCAGAGGATACCCCACGCCTAACTCGCTGGTGTCAGCTGCTGCAAGAAAAACGCCTTTGAACCCGGCATCCTTTTGCTCAGTCCCACCTGACCAGGAGGGCGGCGGACAACTGTACTGCAGCGTCTACAATTAAGATCGCCAATGCCCTGGACATCCTCTCCCGTTACAACAGGGAACTCTGGTAAAAGATGGATCCGATTCTGTACTAAAAGAAAGTACATGGCCATTTTTCAAGCGGGCGAGGTAGCATCGCCCCGTCGCCCTGGACATTGCCGACTCCGGTTTCAGACAGCTGGGAAATGGTGTTGCCTTACACCGCCACGGTTGGCTCAAGGCAACCAACTTCAGGAAGGATGTGCAGGCCAAAGATTTCGACATGCCTTTCGGCAGGGAGAACCTATTCGGCAAAGCAGATGAATCCCTGATGGCCATCAAAACTGACGGAGGCAACTTGCTCTATGGGCTCACTTCAACAGCTGAGGCAGCCCTTTCCGTCCTCGAAAGGGAAGGTCTCTCAAACTTCAAAGGTCCTCAACCCGTCCTACTGCCAGCCTATCTCACTCCAGCGCACAGGAAGCATTTAGAGGACGTTATAAGGCAGGGATCCCCAACGTGTAGCTCGGGAGCAACATGTTGCTCGCAGCACCCTAAATTGTTGCTCGCCAGTTGCTCTGGGGCATGGTGTGGAGGCCTAGAAGGAGGTGCTGAATGGATGAGACCTCAGTAGCACTATAGTCTGGACAGAGTCCTGGACTGTGCAAGAATGTTGGCCAATGAGCCGCTGTGTTTCCAGCTGGCTTATTTTTATACATGCAAGATTTGTGTTTGGTGCCACCATGCACATAATTTTTCAGTAAATGGCCTTACGTGTTATGGTAGTGTCATTGCTAAAACCCTGTCATCTACAGTTACTTTGCCCAGCTGATAAATGTATTAATGAGTACAATATTTGAACCATGTTTGTGTCATGGAGAAAATTGGCATATTCTGTTCCTTGGTACAGCTAGTATGAGCATAATGGACAAGGAGGTGGTATGCATAACCAACTTTCCTTTATTAAATAATGTGCATGCACACTTTCTGTACTAGTGAGGTTTGTGTTTGATGCCACCATGCATATTTATCGACAATATTCATGCTGGTGTCACCGGTATTTATTAATACATAGGGTCCTGGCACATGCTTATCGGGCAGATACGGTAAATGCATGCCACATTTTTCATAATTCATTTGCCCTGTATTCCAATCCAATTAAGTTATTGTTAATATGTTTCAACTAACAAGCCAATTAATTGATTGAAATACTTAGTTAAAACCACCACACCCCTCTACGTAGTGGTCATCAAATGCTCAAAGGTTTGATCAATGTTTGCCACTAAGTCTTGTGTAAAATCCCTTTTGGGCAGAGAAAATAGGCACCAAATAATTGAGAAAGGTAATATTTTTATTCCTAACCACTTTTTCACCAATGCAACAGCCTTCTGGAGCTTTAAAACACATTCTCAGGAGGTAACCCCCAAAGGCCCAATGAAGTGATCTTTAAAGCCTACCATGTAATAACCTGAAGTACTAATTAATATTTAATCATATTTCTCCATTAAGCCAGCAACATTTAAAAACATCTTTCATATTTTTCATACAATTCACAAAGAACAAGCCCAAAATAAAAAAGCAACTTTAACATATTAACATATTCAAACTTGCTATATATAAAAATCTGATCATTACAATTAATTATATATAACATAGCTCCCATGCATTCCACGCTTATGCAAAACAGAGAAACAGCAAATTAACAGAAAATGAACAGAATCTTTGACTTATATTTTGCAAGCGCACTTTGTGCTTCCTCCTGCACACTTTCTTTTATTGAGAAGTGGGTACATTTAAATGTACCATTACACCAGCCTCCTGCATTCTGGGGATCTTATTTCACAGATTTCTCCTTGCTATCTTATATGTGTACGTAAGTCTGCATATAAGGCTAAAGTGGGCAGCCTATTTATATTTTGGACATCTGACTCTTTTTTCCAACAGACAAGCTCTTGCTTTGGGAGCTATTTTGAGGTGGCTTAATGCACCAAATTTAGTTATATCCCATCCCTATTCAAATGGACAGTGCCGTACAACCGCCCATAACCACGAGTATTTCTCTTCACCAGGGGAGGCTACAATCGCACTTGCACTGAAATTCACTTTATGATTAGCAGAAAATCCCAGATGTGCTTTTAAAAAATAAGGAACATTCTTAACTGGCCTGACACTTTCAAATTGAACACCCCAATACAGCTCACAAGGCGCTAGCAGGTATTTCTGCAGGAAGACCTGCCATTTGGCACATGAATTTATTTAGCAACCCCTCCAGAAAATGACAGTTCTAACCACCCTAGATTTTACAGCCTTAAAATCATCGAGCAGACCTTTTTCTTATATACTGCCAGACACTTCTCCAAACAGAATTCAGCAAGCTTGAAAAACCAATGTAAAAAGCCATTTAATCATTAATGATGCCTTTTCAGCTATCTTCTTAAAATGACTGACACAAGCACTGCTCTTTCAGAAGAGTAGGCTCAAATTAAAATGAGACTGCCCCTCATCTCTAAATTCATTTAAAAACTAGCTACAAGGTTTCACCCTTTGCCTGAACACCATCATTTTTGTTTTTATTATATTTTCAAACTAATACCCAAAATAGTTACTTGTGTTTAGCAGGCACTGTTGGAGACCTGCTGGGGGCAAGTCCAAAATAGCTGGGTCTTCTGCATAAGGAAGCATGCTATAAAATGAACCCTTCAGGTGGAGGGTGGATTAACTTTCCTAAGAGAAGTACTAGAATCAACATCCAAAAGGAATACATTGGGACCAACTGGCATCCCTGCTTGTCACCTTTATTGGTGTTGGAAAACAATGTATAATTCCACAATCTTGTATATTGGACAAATGCTGTGTATCCCGTTGGATAAGACTTAAAAAATCATTAGTAACCTGTAAGAATGTAGAAGTAGGACTCGGACACAGTGGGCTCATGTTGATTGACATATACTTTTATTGAAAGTAAAAGGGTGGGGGACTGGGGAAACTCCTGCCTTTCCCTAAAGCTAAGAGGGGTTTCCCTTCCTCAAGCAAAACTAAGTACTGTCAGGATGTCTTGTCTAAAGTAAATAGTCCACTGTCACAAGTCCGAAGCTTATTTCCATCCCTCACACTTGACTAACCTATAAAAAACAAAAGGTCTTCTTAATTCTGAAGAATAGATTGTTACTTGGAACTCTTTGATTGAATCTACAAAGGTTCCAGACCCAAAGTTCTTAAATGTAAAACAAAGTTCCATAATGTTTTTAGATATTTCTCTGTTGCACAAACTTCGCAACAACCAGGGGCAACGACTCCCTTGTCCTGGTTCCTTCTCTTGGCAACTCTATATTTATTGGACCACAACCAGGGGCAATGACTCCTTTACCCTGGTTCCTTCTCTTGTAGGTCCCAGATCTCTGCTTCTCTCTCTTTCCGTTTGGGCCAACTTGGTTCACCTCCCTGCCAAGTATGGTCCTTAGTAAATTACTCTGCGTTTTCCCTTCTTCTCATGGGATTGGGCCCCAGAACCCTCTTTATGTTCGGGAACTGGGAGCCCTCTTCTCCCAATTACCACCACAAGGAAAATGACTTGTGTGGTTCTCGTGTAGTGGGTCCCAAACCCCCCTCCTTTGCGTGAGGGTACTTGGAGCTCTCTTCTCCCATGTACCACCACGAGGAAGATGACGTGTGTGGTTCTTGTGTAGTTGGTCCCAGACACCTCTTCTTTGGGTGTGGGTACTTGGAGCCCTTTCCTCCCAAGTACCGCCACAAGGAAGAGGACCCATGTTGCTTTCGTTTGGTGGGTCCCAGACCTTTAAGTTTTTCTTGTTGGGGGACAGACATGGTTCACATGCCTGCCAGGTACTGTGACTATTAAGATGCTGACTGCACTGTCTTAGTTTCCCACCAGCCAGCCTTAGTGCTCCCCCTTTGTAGTGGGCTCTGGTCTGCCCAAGAACAATGCAGTGTCAATCTTTCCCAGGGCAGCGTGGTCTTCCTTTCACACTCTTCCCTGTCTGCAGGAACACCGGCAGCTTCTCTCTGCGAGCTCGCTTTTCGGTCCTTCCACTGTGGACTGGCCCTTGTCCTTCCAGCTCCCCTCTTGGCATCCTGGTGTGCTTCCTTGCACTTACCTGCACCGTGCTGGCTCCTGTAGCTCCTTCATGGAGGACTAGACAACTTCTCCCTGAGTCCCTCTTCCTTTTCTACTCTGCATTGGCCAATGAGCAGCCAGCAACAACTAGACTGCTCATTGTGGTTCTTAGGTGAACTCTTCATGCCTCCGCTCCTCCTCTTCATCCCAGTACTTATTCCAAGTTGTCTAGAATGCTCATGTTGGTTATGCGGAACACTCTACATTCCTCCATGCATCTTCTTTGTCTCAGTGGTAGCCAATAGCATATCTTTCAACTCTTCCCTATTCTTCCTCATCTCAGTATTTCTACCCTTGATCTCCCTTGGGTCGGTTGTGCTCTTCATAGTCGCAGTACTTATCTAGGGAAATGGCAGGGCGACTATAGCTCATGAGCCTATTAGGGAAGGGGTTGTTTCTTTGAGTTGTAGGAAGGGGGGGGTCTAGGGTCTGGTGATTGGCAAGGATATTGCGTTCTCAGGGTAGGGTCGTTCCTAGTCCCATGAGGGGTTTCCTCTCCCATGTGATCCTCTCCCTGTGCACCACCCTCAGGGGAACTATTGTACCGAGGACGTACCGCCCTGGCCCCATGGGAATGGTCTCCCCCATAGTGCAGAAGGGACAGCATCCACAGATTTGTCACTGACTCCAATAAAATGTAAATTACACCACATTATGTTTCTATCAATCAAATACCGACGAAATCCACCCTGGAGTGCTACGGACTCCATAATTGGGGACTAACACCGCCAAACCACCACTTGGAATCTGGCAGTGATACCGCTGGGCCAAGTGGTAGTGACGGTACCGTTGAGATGCCACCAAACTCGTAATGAGCCCCAATGTCCAGTAAGGGAATGGGCCTATAACTGTGAGGGGCTGGTGGTCCAAGACATACTTGTCTAAGGGTATGGCATAATGCCAGTCTTGACAACAGCAATAAACAATTTGGTGTCCTTCAAAAAACCTCCCATTGTTTCTCAAATTCTTTTTTCTGTTTTAAGGCAATTTTTTATGCCATTTTGAAACTTTAAATTTGACCAGTGTACACACCCCTCATTAAATCATGGTTCAGTTTTCTTTTCGAGATTCTACATTCTGCATCGAACCATGGTGCATCCCTTTCTATAACCTGGAACTCCTTAACTTGGGGGCACGGTTTGCCAATAGCTTTGTCCTGGATAGTTTCTCCTAAAGACTCACAAACTGACGCTTTTCCTTTGTGGCCTCTGAACTGTTCAACAGTTTTAAGAGAATATCTTAATTTCTTGTGAATTAGTAATTCTTTCCAATGCCTCCTTTTCGAGCGTAGCCATCGCCAACCAGCCTCTCTGGCTGTCCGATATCGTCTTCGTGGTGCCTACCCTGGCCATTGGAAAATGAACTCAAGAGGATTGTGTTTACTCTTTGATCAATAAGAAAAGTAACATTTCATAACATTTCAGAAGAAGAAAAACCTCCACAATACAGTCATCAATGTCTGTGGAACAGTATTGCCGATCTTGCATGCTTAGGAGTGCACCATTTGCCATTAAAGATCCCATAAAATCCTAGGCAGAATCTCAGTAGACCTGAAAGCTCAGTTTGTGGACATTTTTACTGTCCATACATTTGCACTAATATTTTGCTCGGGAACCTGAAACCCCTGGTAATGTTTATTTACTCCTACTCTATTTTTGAACAGCTGGACCGGTCCTATATGTCTAAAGATTTACTACTGACCACTCATTTCCTCAACATTTCTTGTAAACAACCACTTAACGTCAAATGAAGTTAAAGCCTTGCACATTTCCTTGACTAGAATAACATGTGGTCTAGATAACTATTAAGTACTGCAAATGAAATGTTACATTTCTAATTTGTGTTGCAAACAATTTGTCCGACAACTGTGCGCCGATATGTTCTGTCGAAAAATTGATGTTGCTCACCATTTAATTTGATATGCCAACTTTGCTCATTGTGCACAAAAGGTTGGGGACCCCTGTTATAAGGCCTACAGGGGAGGCACCCAGCGTCAATGTCCCCATGCTGGGTGGATGCAAATGCATAAGGAAGCTTGACCAGGTTTGGATCCTGAGCCCCCACATCAGCACCCCAATGGGAGGCCGGCTTTCACAATTTGTCGACAACGAACAAATGGCTGCTCAGCATTATCGAACTGGGTCACACCCTAGAATTCCGGGACAAATACCCTTGCATTCCTTCGGTTTCAAGACTTGAACAGCACAGAGCGAAGCTCCTCACGGAAGTTCGATGTATGCTGCAAAAAGGGGCAATAGAGCCTGGCCCTCTGCTTTGAGTATACTCCTGATACTTTCTGGTTCACTAGAAGGCAGGCGGATAGAGACCCATCATAGATTTATGACGACTCAAAAAATTCCTGAAATTCCAAAGGTTCATGGTGGTCACATTACAGCACATGCTCAGCCAGCTGTAATAGGGAGAGTTCCTGTCAACGCTGTATCTAGAAGATACTAATTTCCACATCCCCATTCATCGGAAACACCAGAAATTCCCATGGTTTGTCATCCAAGACAGACATAATCCATTCAAGATGCTCCCCTTTGGCCTCAAGTCAGCCCAGAGGATGTTTTCCAAGTGGCTGGCTCAAGTGGTAGCGGTCCTTTGCCGCAGGGGCGTGTATGTCTTACCCCTACCTGGACGATTGTCCGGTTCCATTCCCAGGCCCTGGCGGCAATGCATACAGCAGAGACTGTTCACTGTAAATACTGGAGGAGGGGTATCTGTACTCCTGTCCTCTATATGGCAGAGTAGAAGCACAGAGCACCCCAGCCAAGGTACCAAGGCTTAAGTGCTCAGGAGGTGAGGAGGGCTGGTTCTTAAGCACAGTGTAGTCCCCAAGCTCCCCACAAGAATGTCCACACAATGTAATGTGCTAACACAGTTCTATATATAAATAATGTTCAGAATATATGCACATTAAATAACACACTTTGTGCTTTGGCAAATCTCATATGGCAGGCATATACAATGGGCCTCATTAGGACCCAGGCGGTAAGGGGTTTACGGCGGCGTAAACAGCGCCGACCCTTACCGCCTGATTCCGAGGTCCCTTAGTGCCATGGAGGTTTTAACACCTGCTTTTAGCAGGTGTTAAAATCCATGGCGCTAAGGGACCTTGTTGTTAATTACGCCACCGTAATTTACGGTGGCGTAATTAACGCCTTCCCCACTCCCATTATGCCCTATGGGGCAAAAATGGGAATGGGGAAGGGTAAATGGGTTAATGGGGACTTACCGCCCCACTCACCTCGGAATGGGGCGGTAAGTCCGCCAACCACCATGGCGTAAACATAGTTTACGCCATGGTGGTAAAGGTACGACCCAGGCGGTAACTTACCGCCTGGGTCGTAATGAGGCCCAATGTCTATGTGGTACCACACTTATCTCTTGAATCCTTTAAAATGCACCAACCGCTGACAGTTCTAAAGGCATACAAATCAAACAGTAATGTGAATCGCCATAAAACATAGGAAGGAAAACAAGTTAGGTTAACCAATGTCAGAATAGTACTTTAGCTACTAAGGTACGGTTCTGTGTGGGGATCCACCCACCTGGGAAAACTGTAAATAAAGTATATCAACAAGCCCTGTCCATTAATGGTTAAATAGTCTTGTTTCCTGCTAAAATTGTCCACTACCCTAATGTGCCTGTGTTTAGCAGAGTTTCTTTGATGGTTCGTCGATGGATCCCTTGTGGGTGGACTCCCTTTAAAGCAGGAGCCACGGGTCAACATTCCTCGAAGAAAATGTGAACACCGTCGTCGAGGCAGCTGCTTCGACCTTTGCGGTGCTCGTCGACAATCAATCAGGGACGTCCTGCGAAGATGAGGTGTGTGGTGTGCCTCGATGAAGAGTTTGGTCCCGCAAAGAAAGGCCCGGCAGCGGGTGTCGGCTTTGGCATCGATGATTGGGACTCGACCACGGCTGGCTTTTGGATCTTCACCTAGTTCTCGTCTTTGAAGACTTCGGGTGGCGGGAAACCCACTGGCGAATTCTCCTCGGTCATCGACGACCTCGACTTTCGCTGGCAGGACAAAGCGGTCGACTGTGATGGCAAGGGTGTCCTTCGTTTCAATGTTCTTGGGCAAAAGGTGGAGCGTTGCGGCTCCGGTCGTAGAGCAGCACAGCGTCAAACTGTCACTGCTTCTGGGCAATACATCTCGACTGGCTTCCAGCAGTTCCGGAAATCCTCTGAATCCCGGTCGACGGCAATGGACTTAGACGGCCTTGATGTCCGGGTGCTTTACTTTGAAATTCTTCGCCAGACCCTGTCTCCGTCGACAGACTTTCGTGACTGGCTTCCAGGGTGCCTCAGTGAAGATCATCTTTCTGCACAATGTTCCCTCTTAGCTCGGGGAGAGGTCTCCTAGCCAGGTCCTCTCTTGCATCAGTCCTTGACACTCGACATCTTTCGGATTTCGTCAACTGAGAGCAGCAGCAAACCTTCTTCCAGCTGGGCTTCATGGATAAGCAGCTTCAAGTTTCAACTTCAGCTTCTGAACAATATTGGTAATTGAGAGGTCCCCAGATATACAGTTCTGTCCCTCATTCACACTGCTGAGCCAAGCTCAGTCAGCCAATCAGTCAGAAGGGCATTCATGCAGGCAGGCAGCCAATAAGGCTCACAGTGCACTCAGGCCGTTGACACCCACCCAGACACCCATAACAAGGACTGTGGATTGGGGCAAGCACCCAGCCTTTCTGCACACCACACTGCATTCATGTCAGTTTCAGGCAGGGCTGTCTCATTCTTTGTATCACACACACAGATACCAGACACCCATAGCATGAAGTGCATTTTGGTCACATACTGTCAGCGTTTACGCCTTCTTTACAGGTTTGTAGCGCACTCCCCTCCTCCTCACCTGAATCAGAATCCTCCTGTTGCAGTTCGTGTAGCCTCCTCTTCCAAATACTTCTTTTTTTATATGTGGGTATGGCTTGCCATGGGATGAAGCCACCGTGGCAGTTGACAACAACAACAACCCAGGGGCCCCCTTCTGGAACAACCGGAACAGGGGGAAAAAGCCCTTAGGCACAAAAAAACCCTTTGCATGTATGCCGTGCTGGTCCCTCGTATCAGTATCCGTGAAGACTGGGTGCCGGAGAACAGCCGTGTAGATAAACTCGCTGAGGTGTTGAACAGATGGCGAGGGAGTCACGAGACGTTAGGGTCACGTGGAGTACAGGGGAAAATAAAGAAGCAAGGATAAGTATTAGTATCGTAGAAAGGGGGTGGACCAGTGCGTAAGGGTGAAGACAAGGAGGAAGAGAGAGCTAGGAGGCAGGAGAAAACAGGGCACGGAACGGCAGAAATAGAAGAGAAACGGCAAGAAAAGCCGCCGAAGCAGCGGAATGAAAGGAGAGGGAAAGATAGGGTTCAATGTGTACAGAGCAGAGTAAACACTATCTATGCCTCCCAAAGAGGGAAAGCGAAACACCAAGCCAAGGGTTGCAACCCGCTGTCCGCCTGAAGGGGAGGGAACAATATACCTTTCGGCGGACAGCGTCGGCGCAACTAGACCGCTAGGACGCGTTGCCAGAGAACGGAACGGCACTAGCAATGGCATTTTAGACGCCAGCGGTCCCACAGGTGTCTACCTACTCGGGGCATGACACATACTCCATTCACACAAGTCCCAGCCCAAAGGTGTACCCACAACATACAGTTGCGCCGTCACTGGGAAGGCTCCAGCCAGTCTGTCCTGGACTTCCTCACAATACCATATATGGTTCTTCCACCCAACAGCCAGTCATGGGAAGGGACAGAGTCGAGGCTTCCCAGGACTTTGGAAAGCAAGGTAACAGGTAATGGAAACCAAGAGGCCACAGGGGCCATCTTGTCTCCTATCAGGAATCCACTGATTCCTAAGGCAGGGCCTGCAAATCCCAAAATGGAGGATACTCGGGACACCTGTCAAATTCAGCACAGAGCTGCCACCAGCCCATACCCTGCTCTGTGGGCCACACTCGGGTGCCCAAAAACACACACTAGGGGTACAGGGTTGCAACCCAACCCATGGGTGCCATAAGGGTATCCCAAGGGTCTCTGTTCACACAACCAAAAAGAGGCAGAGCTACTCTGCCAGGAGTCCCACATGGACTCCTCTGCAGAAAACAACACAGAACACACCTGATAAGGAAGTACAGGACAGGGACATGGAGGCCCTGTCCCTCCAATGCATTTCCAGCATCACATTCACACACTAACCTCCGGGATTCTCTATAGAAGATCCCAAATCCTGCATGGTTCTGGTTTAGGGCAGGCCGACTCAACACTGTATCTTGTCTGGTTACACTTTCGGAGGAAAGGATAAAGACAATCAGGGAAGGTCCAATGGCTGTCATCGACCTGCGTGGCAACAGTCCGGTCCATCAAATCCCTGTTGGGGATGATGTCCTTGTGCATCCACCCGGTCCCTCACTGCAGATTCCACATTAGGCTGCTTCAGGAGTTCCTTTGTATTGTATTGTATTTTATTTATATGGTGCCTATAAACATGAAAGTGTTTCAAAGCCTTCTTTGACACCAGGTGGAAGCAGAACTCCGGCTCATAGAACGACAGGATAGCCCTCACTCAAGCTTTCTGTCAAGCGCTTCACTGGTGGTCCATTTGCCCTCACATTTCGCAGGGAGCTCCTTTCAGGACTCTTGCACATCAGGAGACAGTTGTCATGATGCATACCCCTGGGCATCCAGACCATGTCCATCAGCCTCGGGAGCAGGCATCATGTTGCCTTGAGAAAACCCAGCAACCCCTGCTAGGTGCTCTCTGGGTTCAGTCCTGGCGCCTAGGGCGCCAGGCTCATATGGGACATCAGTTCTGACGCCATTGGCGGCAGGCTCATAGGTGCACACTTACCTGATGCAGACCATGCTGCAAGAGATCCAAGCCCATGTTAGGCCTGGAAGGGACTACTTTACCTCAGGGACTATTTTGTTACTCGGGTGTGGTCGGGGAGGAATACCTACCTGGGACTACTTTGGAGGCTATTTAACCCACGCCCGAAGAGCAGCACACGCTTCGCGTTATTCTGCATCCAGCAGCGTAACGTTCACCGTGCCAGCAGCAGCATCCAGCCTTCGGCCATGCCCGCCTCGAACCTGGAACACCTAGAAAGAAGGAAAGAAGCAAAGGTTAGAACAAGAGTATTACCTGATTTCTTACCTGATCCCGGATTCATCGCATCTTCAAACCAGAGGAAAGACTTTGTTTTAAACGCGCAC
This sequence comes from Ambystoma mexicanum, assembly GCF_040938575.1. Classification (NCBI taxonomy): domain Eukaryota; kingdom Metazoa; phylum Chordata; class Amphibia; order Caudata; family Ambystomatidae; genus Ambystoma; species Ambystoma mexicanum. The sequence continues at coordinate 748,324,114 of NC_090928.1, forward strand.
ATCGCCAGCAACAGCACCGCGCCATACTCACCGTTCCACGCAGCATCTCTCCGATCCGGCACTGTCCATCTTTACATCGCCGAATCCCGGCACCTAAGGGGGACAAGAAACAACAAGGTGAGCATAGAGAACAGACAGAGACAATCTCTTTAGCCGCCATATGCTTACCTGATTGTACCGCCGGAGGTATTCATCAGCACGCCACATCTTCTTATGCCACACCTGTAAGAAAAGGAGAAAGCAGCAAGTTTAACCGTTGGCATTATTTACCGGACAGTGTTGGGTAACACAGACTTTTACCGGAGCGCTTTCAGCTGTCAATCTTCTTATTGGGTCAAGGCTGCAAGATAAAAGAGGACAGGAGTGAATTCCAGACATTTTGAACTCTTACGAACTATATACTTACGGTTCTTCGCCAGGACCTTTTGGAGTCAGGATTCGTCTACAACTCTTCCAATATTTTCAGGCCAGTGAAGTAACTGGTCATCAACGCGCCCCTGCGTACTTTCCAAGATGGAGGGCTCATCCTTCAAGAAAATAAGGAGAATATTTCTACGGATCAAGCAGACAAGATTAGGAGGGCAGATCCAGTCAGTCATCACTGCACTACGCATCATGTGGGTGGAGGCCGCAGCAGTCCGGGTCCGATCGCCCCCCCCGTGGGAGCCAGGTGAGTGTAACAGTCAGTAACAACAGTCAGTAACAACGCCTCTCTGGAAGGTTGGGTCACCCACATGGGCCCAACTATATGCCAGAGGCCTTTGGCTCCCGGTGGACAAGACACTGCATATCAACATCCTGGAACTGCGGGCAATTTTTGGGGCTCTCAAATCATTCAATCCTCAGCTCGTGGGAAAGGTGGTCAGGATCTTCATGGACAACACGATCACCATGTACTACATCAAGAAGCAGGGCGGGACGCGATCGCCCGTCCTCTCCCTGGAGGCACAGAGCCTGTGGCGGTGGGCCATTCCTCACCAGAGGTTTCTAGTCCCGTTCCACCTGGCAGGTGTTCAAAACACCATTGCGGACTCTTTCAGCAGAGAGCATCAGTCCTGCCATGAGTGGGAGCTTCTGCAAGCTCAGACTTTGCAGATCTTCAACGAGTGGGGCCAACCTCACATTGATCTGTTTGTGACAGTGGCCAATTCCAAGTCCCAACGGTTTGCCAGCAGGTATCATCAGGCAACGGATATGGGGGACGCCTTCTCGTTCCCACGGGAAGGCCTGTTCCTTTATGCATTCCTTCCAATTCTGCTGCTGTTACGTGTGATCAACACACTCTAACTGGCCTGTTGCAAGGCGACCCTCATTGCACCAGCTTGGTCCAGGCAAATCTGTTAACCGGACCTTCTTCACCTGTCAGTGTCTCCAGCCATCAAACTGCTTCCTCTTCTGCACTTGCTATTCAGGGAAGAAGGGGCAATCCTGCACCACGACCCAGCATCCCTGTACCTGTCCGACTGGCTCCTGCAGCATTAGAGTTTTGGCATTTCTCACTGTTGCCGGACTGCAAAAATATTCTGCCCAAGGCCACGGCTCCATTCACACTTACATGCTACAAGCACAAATGGAAGCGTTTCAATGTGTGGTGCCAATCACGCAAGCTCTCTCCACTGCGTGTTACGGCGCTACAACTTCTGCCTTACCTGCTCTCGCTCGCTAAAGCTGGCATTTCCCACGCCTCCATCACGCTATGCTTCGCTGCTAAATCCCGGTAAACCCAGGCTCCTGGCAAGCTTTCTTTGTGGTTGCCTAGACTCGTGAAGGAGTTCCTAAATGGTCTTTTCAGGGCATTCCCTCCAATCAGGGCTCTGGCTCCGGCGTGGGATTTGAATGTGGTGCTGTCCAAACTGATGGGTGCTCCGTTTGAGCCGATTCACCAGGTGTCTAAGAAGTTTCTTTCATGGAAAGCCGCCTTTCTGGTGGAGATCGCCTCGGCCAGGCGCTTGGAATAAATCCAGGTTCTATCGTGTAGGCCTCAATATTTCTCTTTCCACTAGTCCAAGGTGGTGCTATGAACTCATCCGTCCTTTATGCCAAAGACTCCGTCTACATTTCATTTGAACAAGCATTTGGTCTTCACAGTTTTCTTTGCAAGCCCTTCTACGCTGAGAGGTCCTACGTTCGCTGGATGTGTCGCATGCCTTGAAATTGTATGTGGCATGCAAAAGAGTTTCGAAAGACTTCTCGACTTTTTGTAATTTTTGGACCTGTGGGGCATGGTAAGCTCATATCAAAGACTTCCATCTTCCGGTGGCTCTCCAGCTGCATCATGCATTGCCGTCAACTGTCTAATAGACCATTGCCAGGCCACCTGAGAGCCCATTCAACAATAGTCTTCTCCTCAACTACAGCGTACCTCTCTGGTGTCACCTGCTGGTAATTTGCAGGGCTGCTACATGGAGGTCTACCCACAGCTTCATGAGATTCTACTGTCGAAAAGGATTCCAGGGAGGAATCTTGTGTCGGACAAGCAATGCTTCACAACCTGTTTTCTTGGAGTGTGTTAAAGGGGTACGTTTTATTGCTTCTGTTGAGCCTTGCCGCCTCCCGTGGTGGTGTATAGGTTTAATGTCAATGCACATGACCAGAACTCCTCTCTACTAAGGGGCCTAATGAAGGGTCCCTGGGATGTTTTGGTGGGCTAATATTGTGCAAACTGCCTTCTTCGGGGCAGGACTGCAAATGAGCATAAAAAGCTTTTCAGTCAAAAAGCCTGTTCTTTTCAGTAATAAATGAATCTGTGTTTCTCCAGCATGGGGTCTGGCATGGATTCACATGCTCATGAATATTCCCCGTCGTCAGGCTGGGAATCCTCGGTAAAGAAAAAATCAGTATCAGTTTCGTTTCTGATCTGTCTTTCTTAGTAGTAACCAATCACTGATCTCTGGGTCATACTGCCCCCAGCCAATGACTGTCCTCTCCCTAAGCCCCGCCTCTGGCAGCCATCCTCAGATTTTTACTGCACGTTCAAGTGTTGGGAGTCCTCGTGCTTTAGCTCTCGAGTTTTTGCTGGGTTTTCGTGATTTTTCAGGAGATTTTCTCATTTTTTCGGTATAATCGAGCCTCAAGCTCCACCATTTCTACTTCGATAACGAGGACCCGTTAAGGAATTCTTCTACGCCCCTCAAGGGTGGAGTATTTGCCGAGTTTACGCTTCTTGGAGGATTCCGGAAGATCTGCGGCCTACCTCAACGGACATGGCCCAGGACAAGGGAAGCTCGACGCCCGGATCCAAGCTGTTCAGGTGCTGCCCTAGATGCGGATTACAAAATATTTTCAAGGAGGACGAGCATTCGCGATGCCTCTACTGCCTTCATGAGGACAAGACACACATGGAGAAGGACTGTGCGTTCTGCAAGAACCTTTCGGAACGGACCAAACAAGATCATTGTTCCCGCCTCGCCGCCTGGCTGGAGAAGGGCACAGCAGGTGAGAAGGCAAAGAAAAAGTCTGAGCGGGCTTCTAAGTCCTGTGAGGGCGCCCCGGCGACGGGGGCACAACAGAAGGCCAAGCACCGCAGAGTCCGTGGGCACCGGGAGCGCCGAAAGGTCGGGCTCTTCGGCTGCCAGGCAGGGCGCGACTTCCCCGGCACGTTCAACCACGAGCCAGCGCTCTGGTTCGGGGAAGAGGAAGTCCGAGAACCCGGGTAAGCTGCTCGAGCGGCTCCATTCGATCTCAAAGGGATCCGAGGGGGAGCGAGGCGCTGACCCTCCCCCCAAGGCGAAGGCCCAGGATGCACCTAAGGTGGTGAGGGCTTTGATCCAGCCGGCAAAGGCCTCTATCGAAGTGGTCGCTGCGAAGCCGGCTGAGACTACGCCAGCGGAAATGGCCTCTGGGCCCAGAGTATCCCTGCCACCGCGGAGGGAATCCTCTTTCCAGCCCATCGATAAGACCCCCGTGAAGACCCCTGCAGAAAAAGAGGGGGAGGAGGGGGCGGTGGCCATTACAGACTCGAAATCAGCCTCTGAGGAGGATCTGGTGGAAAACGGGACGGGCCTCAACGAGAGGTTCATAGGCCTCAACGAGGTTCGAGAAGGTTCGAACCCAGGGGACGGTTCCCGCTGATGTGATCGTAGATAGCGACGAAGAGGGCCCAGTGGAGCGGCCATCCCGTCCATCGCAGCCATTACCCGAGCCCCAGGATAGCTCAGCGGCCATTTTGTTGGCGAACCAATCCTTATGTACTGAGATAAGGACGAGGTTACCACAGACCCCGACCGAGGATCCAGAACCAGGCCCGTCGGGAAACCCTCCGAACAAGCAGAGGAGAGTCCACCCCGCTCCTCCCTTCGCGCCCGCGAGGCCTGTGGACCCCTCATCCCCCTCGCTGGACCCTAGAGAGGATACAGCGACGAATACAGCGATGAAGACGGACGACGACGGCGGCGATGACACAACGGACATCCCGTCACACCCCCCCCCACCCCCCCGGGCTTCTCCACCCGACGAAATTGGCTCCTTTCACGCCATGATAACCAGGGCAGCCGAGCTCTTCCAGCTCTGCCCTGAAGAACAGAAAAAGGAAGGGTTTCTTTACCAACGACGAGAGGCCAAGAGGAAGACGGTCCTTGCGGTGCCGTTGCTCGATGACATCTGGGACGAGGGGCTGGCTATCCTCAAGAACCCTTCCACAACACCAGCCAAGAGGGACAGGTACGAGAAGAAGTACCGAGTCCCCGATGCCGCCCCCTTTTGCCTCAGGGCCCAGCCCACGCCGGACTCTGTCGTCTCGGCAGCGGTCAAGAAGAAAGCAGCAGGTGCGGCAGCTTCAACTTCCACTTCCCCGCCAGACAGCGAGGGCAAGAAGTTGGACTCCATGGGACGACGAGTCATCTCGTCGACGGCGACGACGATTAAGGCGGCTAATGCCTTAGCGATCGTGGCCCGCTACGACAGGGAGTTTTGGTTCAAGATAGCTCCCCTGCTAGACTTCCTACCGGACGACAAGAGGGCGGAGGCCCTACAAATTCTGCAGGAAGGAGAGGTGGCGTCGGATCACGCCATAACGGTGGCAACGGACATTGCCGATACCGAATTTCGCCAACTGGGCAACGGGGTGTGCCTCCGACGACGAGGATAGCTCAAGGCGACAGACTTTTGCCAGGACGTCCAGACCAGAGTGTTGGATATGCCGTTCGACAGCAACAACCTTTTTGGGAAGACGGTGGACGAGTCGCTCCAGGCCATCAAGACTGACTCGGAGACGGGCTGGGCCCTAGGGGTACTTCAACAACGACAGCCCTTTTGGAGCTCTGGAGGCAGACAGGATCCAGCAGTGGCTCTTCTACATACCGCCAGGCGGCCCGCTCCTCATCCCAGGAGGACTACAGAGGTCGCGATAAGCAAGGGGGATCCCGCCGTCGTCGTCAAGGAGGCCAAGGCCTCCTCCAAGCAAGACTGAACGGGCCGTGGCGTCGGGCCCCCACCGAGGCACCCCGGTGGAAGGCTGGCTGACAAAGTTAATCAGCGCGTGGCAGTCCATCTCAACCAACTGTTGGGTGCTGGACACCCTGGCTAACGGGCACTCGCTGGAATTCCAAAAGAAGTGCCCTCGCATTCCTCCCGTGGCCAGGAAGGAGAATCACGTCCCTCAACTGCTGTTGGAGGTAAGGGCGATGCTCAAGAAAGGTGCCATCGAGCACGTCCCCAGGAGGCTCCGGGGCTCCGGAGTGTACTCGAGGTACTTCCTCGTCAGAAAGAAGACAGGCGGTTGGCGCCCCATCCTGGACCTGCGTCGGTTAAACAAGTACATCAAGGTGCAGAAATTCAGGATGGTCAACCTCCAGCATGTGCTGGGACAGCTGGAGGAGGGCGACTTCCTATCGTCGTTGGACCTGGAGGATGCTTACTTCCACATCCCCATTCTAAAAGGACACAAAGTTTCTCAGGTTCGTGGTTCAGGGACGCCACTACCAATTCAGAGCCCTGCCGTTCGGATTAAAGTCGGCACCCAGGGTATTCACCAAGGGCCTGGCACCAGTGGCGGCGCGGCTGCGCCTGCAGGGGATCCACGTCGACTGGCTAATCCGGGCAAGGACAAGGGAACTCGCCGTCGAACACACAGCGAGGACCGTCCGGCTGCGCACGGAACTGGGGTTCGCCATCAACTACCCCAAATCCCACCTGGTTCCGTCGCAAGTAGCACTGTTTCTGGAAGCGAAGCTCGATACAGTGGGGCAATTGGTCTCCCCGTCGGAGGAGAGGACGAAGGCCATTCTGGGCAACGTGCGGCACCTGCTAGCCACAGACGTGGCCAGGGTGAGGTCCATCAAGTCCCTCCTCGGGATGATGTCCTCATGCATCTACCTTGTACCCCTTTACAGACTTCGGATGCGTCCGCTACAGGAGTTCCTCGACGCCTGCTGGTTTCAGGCGACGGGCTGCTTCGAAGACAGGATCCCTCTCGACGAGGAGTTCCGTCAGGCGATCCTATGGTGGGGTACCCGTGGTACCGCACTACAGGCACGGACTTTCAGACCCCGGCGTTTCAGGAGACGGTGACGACGGACGCCTCTCTGGAGGGTTGGGGGGCCCACACCGGAGATCTCCACGCAAGAGGCCTTTGGCTCCCGGAGGAGAGGTCTCTCCACATCAGCATTCTGGAGCTCCGAGCAGTGTTTCTGGTTCCCTTCCACTTGACAGGAATACTGCGCTCGTGCCACGAGTGGGAACTACGTCAGGACCAGGTGGATCAGCTCTTTCGACGATGGGGCAAACCCCGGATCGACCTTTTTGCGGCGGCGACAAACTCCAAGTGCCAGAGGTTCGCCAGCAGGTTCCCGAAGACCAAGGAGCATGGGCGATGCTTTCTCGTTCACTTGGGACTGCCTGTTTCTATACGCGTTCCCTCCGTTGCCATTGCTGCTCCGCCTCATCAACCAGCTCAAGAAGTCCAGGTGCAGAATGATCCTCGTCGCACCGGTGTGGCCGAGGCAGAGCTGGTTCCCTGACCTTCTGGACTTGTCAACGTCCCCACCAGTCAAGCTGCGGCAGACGCGGATCTTCTCTCCAGAGAAGGGGGCGCCATTCTTCATCACGACCCGGAGCCGGAGTCGCTGAACTTGCAGGCCTGGCTCCTGCAGCACTAGAGTATGGAGGGTACGATATCCCGGCTGACTGCAGAGAGGTTCTTGCAAAAGCCAGGGCGTCCTCAACTCTCAAGTGTTACGGTCATAAGTGGAAGAGGTTCTCTGTCTGGTGCCGTGCATAGAAGATTAACCCTATGCGGATTACGGCCCCTCAAGTACTGCCGTACCTACTGTCGCTGGCCAAAGCTGGACTGGCTCACGCCTCCATCAAAATACATCTGGCTGCCATCTCCCGATATACCAGGACTACGGGACGGGCGTCCTTGTGGTCTCATCGCCTGGTGAAGGAATTTATGAAGGGACTATTCTGATCGTTCCTGCCGGTGAAGGCTCCTGCCCCGGCGTGGGAACTTAATGTGGTGCTGACCAGGCTCATGGGAGCCCCATTCGAGCCTATGCATTCGGCGCCTTTGAAGTTCCTGTCATGGAAAACCGCGTTCCTCGTGGCCATCACCTCCGCATGACGAGTGGGAGAGATCCAGGCCCTTGCAAGCCTCCATACTTGACTTTTCATGACACAAGGGTGGTGCTGAGGACGCACCCCTCATTCATGCCCAAGGTGCCGTCGGACTTCCACCTCAACGAGCCCTTGGTGTTACCAGTTTTCTTCCCGTCGCCTTCGACGCCGGCCGAGAGGACTTTGCACTCGCTGGATGTAGCTAGAGCGCTGAAGTTCTTCGTGGACCGCACAAAGAGTTTTCGGAAGACGTCACAGCTGTTTGTGAACTTTGGGTCTTTGAATCCAGGGAAGGCTCTCTCGAAGACTTCCATTTCCAGATGGCTCTCCGGCTGCATCATGCACTGTCACCGGTTGGCAAACCGACTGCTGCCCGGCCGTCCGAGAGCCCATCCGACCAGAGCGATCGCTGCCACCACGGCGTTCCTGTCTGGTGTGCCCCTGCTCGACATCTGCAGGGCTGCTACGTGGAGGTGGACGCACACCTTCACAAGATTCTACTGCGTCGATCGGGACTCCTGGGAGGAGTCCAGGGTCGGCCAAGCAGTGCGGCGCAACCTGTTCGGCTAAGGTGAGCCTGGTGAGGAGGTAAGAATTGCTTAATGTTGAGCCTTTGCCACCTCCTGTGGTTGTGCATGTGTACTGCTATGTATTATTTTATTCATGAGCATGTGAATCCATGCCATACCCCATGCTGGAGAAGGAACAAGTTACTTACCTGTAACTGTTGTTCTCCAGCATGGGTCTGGCATGGATTCACATGCGAACCCTCCCGCCTACCCCTCTGGGGCTCTTCACTTGGTCATACTGCCACTTTGCGTGCTACCAAATCTGAGGATGGCTGCCAGAGGCGGGGCTTAGGGAGAGGGCAGTCATTGGCTGGGGGCAGTATGACCCAGAGATCAGTGATTGGTTACTACTAAGAAAGACAGATCAGAAACGAAACTGATACTGATTTTTTCTTTACCGAGGATTCCCAGCCTGACGACGGGGAATATTCATGAGCATGTGAATCCATGCCAGACCCATGCTGGAGAACAACAGTTACAGGTAAATAACTTGTTCCGTCCCTGTATTAACGAATAACCTTATTATGTGTCTCCAAATAGCTAGACAGCTGGGTACCCCGTTCTCAGGTGTCGGGCTTGTAAGAATAAATTGGGCAGTCTCTCTGTGTGACTCATAGGTCCCTTAGAACCTATGCCATGACAGAAGAGAGGCAAATATAATGTAGTCGATTGTACATAAATATTGACCTGAGGGTAAACTGAGCATTGGTTTATTTTATGTTCTGTCAATTAATTGTGGGAACCCCATGCTCCTAACCTGGGCAAAGATGAAATTCATAGGTTTCCCTGAAGAGATGTCCTCTTCTCCTGATTGTCCCGGAGACGGGGTCTGTAAAGTGAAGTTTCTTAGAGCACAGCGGGAGACCGAACAAACTACGGGGAGATCTTACCACCCATATCTTTCCCTGTAAATTGGAGAGACTGTGTTCTGCCTTTGCTGGAACATGGCGCGCAACATGTAATCACTAGGCACAGAGGTAGAAGATGATCTGTAAGTTTTCCTATGCACGCAGACCCTGTAAATTACCTGTAATGTAATACTGCATCACTCGTGCTACGGGTAAATAAACAAAACGGAGGCGGCTCTGGTTACAACACTGGACTTTTGCATGGGGTGCAGGGATGCCATTTAGGGGTCCCAGGGGTCTCCCTTGCTACCCCTAAAAAAAGAAAATTTAAAAAGTAACTTTTTTTTTTCTTTTTTAAATTAAACGGAGGCTCCTGGGCTGTGACCAGCAGCATGTGGCTCTTTGTTTCTGGAGTGGCTGGTTTTCTGATAGCTATAACTGGTAAAATAGCTCAGTGAGTTGAGCACTCACTGTTGCAATGTGTGTGTGATCTGCAGGTTGCAGGTTCGACTCCCGGCAAGGTCAACTCAGCCTTTCATCCTGCTGAGATTGATAAATAAGTACCAACACAGGTTTGGTGATATTGTATGTATATTTGTTCTTCTGTATGAATCGCTTAAGCGTAAGTACTAAATAATAACACATAGTTATTGTTTGGCCTTGGACGTCTGCTTGCATTCACAGTAATTTAGTAATATGGGCCTATACGCGCTCATTTTAATGATACATATGGTGATCCATTCTTGTATAAATGTATATCACTTTACAGTGATATCGCAACCATATCTTTGGAAGTGTACTTAGAAACAAAGCTATCTTATGCCACTTTCTGTTTTTTCAAGGGGTGAAAGGTTGTGTTCCATCAATTCCTGTGATGTCACTTCGGAGTGGGGTCACGGTCCAGTGTCGTGTGATGTCACTTCCGCTACCCCTGGCATTTTGGTGAAATGACGTCCCTGATGAGGTGCCGAGTTTTCAGCAATTTAGGGAATTGTTTCACATTTGTTTAAACTTGGTTTAAACAGCGTGTTGTCACTGTGCACAGGCATGGATAATGGATTGGAAGCTTTATTATATCGGCGGTATCTGATTGGATCCCTTAGTTTTTAGCTATTTTGCTTGCGCTTCGTAGAGAGATACAAAAACAGAGACAAAGCTAAACAGATGGCTTAGATTGCAAAACCGCACTGTTCATAACTGATTAATTGTAATTATTCTTCTATAACACCCTTAATTCCGGAGACCAGTTTCGAACACTCGATAGGCAAAGGTAGTGTGAGCTTGTAAATTGCTAAACAGCTTTTACGTAGGGCATGCAGAATTTTCTGTTACCTTGAGTGTAGAGTGTTGCTTTTGCTTAGCTTCTTGCAGTGGATATTGTCCTGATGCCTTACAGGGCTTTGTTTGGCTGTGCCATATGCATGTGTGCAGCTCACTCTTTCAGTGCTAGACAAGCCAAACCAAATTTGAAAAAAGGCTCTTTCCAGTCGCTATCTTGGAGTGGTTTGTAGCACCCAAATGTGCTAGCCGGTATGGGAAAGAGTGGGACAGAGTATGTGTCCTTACTCAAAAATGAGTTCCTTGTTCAGTCCGTCTGTGTGATTGCAGAGTTCGAAAGTCCACCACTGCTCCTTGTGATTAAGGGCAGCTTCAAAATGAATGTGTGTATTTACATTGTCCAACACCCACATAAAAATATCCTCTTGTGTGTGTTGCAGCTCCAAAAATTGCAAGACCAGTGGAGCTCCAATTTACGCCACCTGATCCGAGATTTATGTTCTAAGATCCTCTTGTGGACAGGTCTGGATGTTTGCCGACATATTTCCTACAGCACGGACATTATATACAATGTATAACGTGCAAGCTCTTACAGTTGGAAAAGTGTTGAAGTTCCCACATCATCCCTTCAATATCAAATGTGCGCACCTTCAGAGTGTATCGGCAAGCCGTGCAATTGCCACACGTGTGGTGACCCACCACTGGCCGGAGGTTCCAAAGAGTCTCTTTGGCTGGTTTCCTGACTAATAAAGAGCATACCAGATATTTGCGTAGGTTTTTAAACCTTCTTAGGGCCATCCTTGGAAATGGATCAGATGTGAGTACGAGCATGTCTTGCATGGATTCACATGCAGACCCTCCCTCCTTCCCCTTTATGGCTCTTCTTGGTTCCTACTCCTTGCCCCTTTACATGCCCGACCAAATCTGAAGATGGCCACCAGGTTGTGGAGTTAAGGAGGACCAATATCATTGTCTGTGGCAGTATGCCCCAAAGTGACAGTACTATTCTATCTAAGCAGCAGGCAGTTTTTGGCTTACAGCTAGACTGATATATATCAATGTATGTATATATGTATGTATATATATGTGTGTGTATGTATGTGTGTGTGTGTATGTATATATGTATGTTTATGTGTGTATATATATGTAAGACATGCACTTGGCACTTTATAGCAAAAAGGCAATTAGCACTTTAGAAATCAGGACCAGTTCACTTGGAACTATGTATTTGGGCTGGTGCAGTCTTGTAATTTTGCACAGAGCAGTACATCTAATTATTATGTTCCTTTAAACCTCACAGCAAATGTCTAATTGAGGAATGCTAGCAACATCCTTTGTTTATTTCTCTGCTCATAATTAAATCTAATAATGGGTTCTGTGTGAATATCAGAATTCTGCATCTGATTCAAACAGGCGCATGTTTGATCTAGCAATACACTTGGTCACGGCAGGAAAAGGTCACACACACACAGTGTTTTCAATGTGCAAATATTTTTGAGGCTGCTACTAAAAGTCACGGAAGCGAAACGAGAACCATTATATGCATTAAGAGTTTTATCATGCTCTGAATATGTTTACTTTCCCATTTGGCATGAAACACACTAAGCGCTAATTATTCATGATGTTATGTTATTTATAATATGTGAGTTGTTAAACTATTTATTATTTCAGTTTAACGATTGAGCAATTGATAAAGGAGACTTATATACTAAGAAGCATCTTCAATGTGCACAAATGCTGCAGTAATTACAAAGCTTTTTATACATTTAAAGATGTCTGCCTTTGAAATGTGGTAAAAGCACCATGTGTGAAATGGATACATTCTATCCTATACAGAGATCATAGAGACTAAGAACCCTTTTTAAAGTCACCTTGTTTATGTTTGCACTTTTAAACGTGATCAAGCGGTCTGTGCACCGTGAAACGCGTCGTTTCTGGATTCTTTCCTTGCCATGCTGACATTTAATAAAGCACTGTTAGTCTGGTAAAAACTTTGGACTGTGTTTTGCCTCTGTGCAGAGAGTCACCAACGACTTTCTCTGCTGTTCTTGGGAGTGCACTCCACTGGTTAAGCTTTTCCCGGTTCCATTCTGGTTCTGGGAAATTGGTTTTCCCCCTTTTTTCGAATATATGGATGTATGTATATGTATGTATATATATATATATATGTGTTGAAAAAAAGGAGAGGGGCGCACTCCAGTTCCCTGCACAGTAAACCTTCTCAGCTACAGGTGTTCTCCTCCGACCGGTTTCTGTGCCAATACACGTCATCAGGGAGGCTGTCTTAACTTGCAGCTCACAGCAAGTGCAGGTGTTAACACTTAGTGATGATTCTGCTGCAAGGACTTCTGGTAGCTGTAGTCATCAGGTTTGCAAGGAACAGACTCACACCCAATCCCATAAATGGGGAAAGGGGGGGAGTAGCCTACAGTGAGGCACTCCAAAGTTGGGCATATATTACCCCGGTGCAGCACCCTATAAGATCTCTGAAGATTCCACCCTTCAGAAAACTTGCAAATGTGTTGAAAAAAAGGAGAGGGGCGCACTCCAGTTCCCTGCACAGTAAACCTTCTCAGCTACAGGTGTTCTCCTCCGACCGGTTTCTGTGCCAATACACGTCATCAGGGAGGCTGTCTTAACTTGCAGCTCACAGCAAGTGCAGGTGTTAATACTTAGTGATGATTCTGCTGCAAGGACTTCTGGTAGCTGTAGTCATCAGGTTTGCAAGGAACAGACTCGCACCCAATCCCATAAATGGGGAAAGGGGGGGAGTAGCCTACAGTGAGGCACTCCAAAGTTGGGCATATATTACCCCGGTGCAGCACCCTATAAGATCTCTGAAGATTCCACCCTTCAGAAAACTTGCAAATGTGTATGTACATGTGTGTATATATGTATATATGTGTGTATATATATATATAATATGTATATATATATGTATATGTATGTATATGTGTATATATATGTATGTATATATGTCTATATATGTGTATGTGTATATATATATGTATGTATATGTATGTATATGTATGTATGTATATGTATGTATATATATGTATATGTATATATATGTGTGTATAGATATATGTATGTGTGTATATATATGTATGTATAGACAAAGGTACTAATATTGTGGTGATGAACCGTGTTGACTACATCAAGGAGGCGGCAAGACAACTCAATGATCAATCCTGCTATGCGAAATTGGGTAAGGATCCCACTGCAGGTATGAACATGAAACTTTTTGACTTGCTGAATATATATAAAGATAAGGGCCTACTAGAGGATGATATGTGCACATACTTACATCCAAAATTTCCAGTGATGCCGACCATCTACTTTTTACCAAAGTACATAACATGAGGAAGCCCCCAGGACGCCCCATTGTGACACTCTGTGGGGGCACTATATGAGAATACCTCAGAATTTGTAGACGAGACTTTGGTGTCCTTTGTAACGACACCAAAGTCTCGTCTACAAATTATTTGACGGACAGCAAAGATTTTCTGAACAAGATTGATGGCATCACCTGGGAATCCACATACCTACTCACCACCCTAGATGTAGTTTCTCTATATACCTCCATAAGACATGAAGATGGGTTACGGGCCCGTGAATATTTTCTCCACACCAGGTCAATGAATTTTTTATCACACAGTCGCATGATATTGGACATGATTCACCTTTGTCTAACTAACAACTGTTTTATATTTGATAAGGAGTTTTATATACAGCTTCAGGGTACAGCCATGGGGACAATATTTGCTCCTTCATACGTCAATTTATTCATGTGTTGGTGGGAGAAGTTTGTTGTTTGGGGCACAGAGTACAATGGTTATACATCTAAAATAGTACTCTGGTTGCGGTATATAGATGATTTGTTCATTATCTGGGATGGAACCAGCTCAGAGTGGTTAGACTTTGTGAAGAAACTTAACACCAATGAATTAAATCTGCAGTTTACAGAGAGCCACAACAAGACTGCTATCGTGTTTCTCGATATTCTTGTTAAAGTGGCCCTTGAGGAACTTGTAACGGAACTTTAAGTTCAAACATACAGCTACATGCCAAGAGAAATCATCCTACCTCCCTGAAATGGTCCATACCATATGGCGAATTTATTCGCATAAGAAGGAATTGTTCTAGACTGGAGACTTTTTATGCAGAATGTGGGTATATGGCACATAAATTCAAACAGCGAGGTTACCCTAAGAAGATATTGGAACGAGCGTATCATAAAGCAAGGGACCAAGATCGCTCTTTATTATTAACAACAAAAGTGGTGCCATTACCACAGGAATGTCAGAGTGAGACACGTCTCATTCTTACTTATGGCACGAATTCCCAGAACATACGTCAGATTATGAGAAAACACTGGCATGTTCTACAATTGGATGAACACTTGGGAGGGATCCTGGGAGACAGGATGAACATTACATTCAGACGTTCTGCCTCACTTAAAGACAATCTTGTATCTAGTTTCATGTGTGTTTCCCCGCTTTCGAGAGGCTCTACCTGGCTACATACATCAAACACAGGCTTTCAAAAATGTAGGAAATGTAAGGCCTGTCAGTTTGCTAAGGATGTCTCTAGCTATGAACACCCAATTTTGGCTAAAAGTATTCCAATCAAATCGCGAATCACCTGTGACACCGAGTACGTGGTTTATGTGCTTGCGTGTCCTTGTGGCAAGTGGTATGTTGGGAGTACTATAGGAAGACCCAAGCTGCGGATGTTGCAGCATATTCGAGCCATTAAAAATGTTGATGCAACATACCCCATGGCTTTACACTTTAAAGAAGTACAGGATGGAAAGCTAGATGGCTTTACATACTTTGGCATTTACACCATAGCCAAACACCACAGGGCTGGAAATAGAGAATTGGCACTGAGACAGTTGGAAACTAAATGCATTCTTGATCTTGACACGAAGAAACCAAGAGGTCATAATTTAGATGAAGAACTTTATACTTAATGACAATAATCTTTTCCATTAAATGATGTTATCAAGAGTTATACTGCTGTTCTTCCCTCTCTGGAATGCACAAGAGATAAAGTTTCCATTCTGTTTTCAACCTTTACCTCCATTCTCCTTTTCCACCCTTTCTCTCTTTTTATATTAGTTGTCATGAGAGTGCCTTCCTGATTTACGTTCTTTATTAATCATACATTTTATATGTGAGACTACATAGATACTCCTTAGGACTAATTAGTATATAAACAGTCTGAGATCCACAAGCTGATTGAGGGCTCTCAATCAGATGTACTAAGCTTGACGTGTGAAATTCATATATGGTATTTTTTATGAGATATTTTTTATTTTTATAAGGTATCCTTATATGGCATTTTTATATGATCTTTTCTGGTTTTTGACTGCATCTCTCTTATTGATTCTTTATAGTTAGCTTTATTCTTGTAGTCTATTCTCTACTTGCCTTTCTATTTGCTTTACTTTTTGCTTCCTTAATTCGATATTTCTGTTTTTCTCTTTCAACTATAGGCATGTAATGCAGATGCCAGTGGTCACTGAGTTTCCCCGTAGGGTCTGAGGTTATGTTTGAATCCGCACTGTTTTTGCATAGGGGGAACCCCTTTTTGGGTTCAGTATATAGATCATTCTATAGGGCTCACTTGAGTATGATATTATCGCCCTACCCCTAGCATAGCAGAGGATATACTTTTGTTTTTAGAATTGTGATGTATTGCTTTTCATTATATTTTTTTCTAATTTTGTTTCATGAAAGTGCGCCAAGGTTACACACATAATTGGGTATTTCTTATCCTGTCTCTGTTCTGCTATTCCCTTTCTTTTTCTGCCCGTCTATATATTCCTTCCGAACCCAACACATTATTTTTCAATTTTTAGACCTATAATTATTTTATGCTGTGCAAGAATGTTGCTTTTTACAATTCTGTCTTTGTGAACTATTTTTAAAGACTGAATTTCTGTTGTAACGTGTATATTGTAACCATCCCTTTGCCATTTTGCACAAGTCGAATGTTTACAGGCAATATGCACTTTATATTAGGCACTTTGTACTTTATGTAAGACATACACTTGGCACTTTATACCAAAAAGGCAACCAGCACTTTAGAGACTAGTACTGGTTCACTTGGAACTATGTATTTGGGCTGGTGCTGTCTTGTAATTTTGCACAAGGTAGTACACCTAATTCTTATGTTCCATCAAACATCATAGCATATGTTGAATTGAGGAATGCAAGCAACATCCTTTGTTTATTTCATTGCTTATAATTATATATAACAATGGGTTCTATGTGAATATCATAATTCCGCATAAGATTGAAAAAGGCGGATGTATGACCTAGTAATACACTTGGTCACGGCAGGAAAAGGACACACACACAGTGTTTTGAATCTGCAAATAACTTTGAGGCTGCAACTAAAAGTCACGGAAGCGAAACGAGAACCATTATATG
Source organism: Ambystoma mexicanum (assembly GCF_040938575.1). Taxonomy (NCBI): domain Eukaryota; kingdom Metazoa; phylum Chordata; class Amphibia; order Caudata; family Ambystomatidae; genus Ambystoma; species Ambystoma mexicanum. Next base: position 748,340,800 of record NC_090928.1, read on the forward strand.
CATTAAGTGTTTTAACACGCTCAAAATATGTTTACTCTCCCACTTGGAATGAAATGCACTAAGAGCCAATTATCTATGTGGTTATGTCATTTACGATATGCGAGTTGTTTAACTATTTTTTATTTCTATTTAATGATTGAGAAAGTGCTAATAATGCATGTAAATACCGCTGAGAAAAGAGACTTAAACACTAAGAAGCATCTTCAATGTGCACAAATGCTGCAGTATTTACTAAGCTTTTTATACATTTAAAGATGTCTGCCTTTGAAATGTAGTCAAAGCACCGTGTGTGAAATGGATACACTCTATCCGACACAGAGATCAAAGAGACTAAGAACCCTTTTTAAAGTCACCTTGTTTATGTTCGCACTTTTAAACGTGATCAAGCGGTCTGTGCACCGTGAAACGCGTCGTTTCTGGATTCTTTCCTTGCCATGCTGACATTTAATAAAGCACTGTTAGTCTGGTGAAACTTTGGATTGTGTCTTGCCTCTGTGCAGAGAGTCACCAACGATTTTCTCTGCTGTTCTTGGTAGTGCATTCCACTGGTCAGCTCTTCCCGGTTCCATCTTGGTCCTGGGAAATTGGTTTTCCCTTTTTTCGAATATATGTATGTATATGTATGTATGTATATGTATGTATATGTATGTGTATGTATGTATGTATATGTATGTATATGTATATATGTATGTATGTATATATATGTTTGTGTATATATATGTGTATATGTGTGTGTATATATATGTGTATATATGTGTGTGTATATATGTGTATATATATATATGTGTATATATGTATGTGTATATGTATGTATGTATATATGTATATATGTGTATATGTATATATGTATATATATGTATATATGTTAAACAGAAAGGTAAAGGTGCTGGGGAGGAGAAAGCTCTCCCACAAACACCTACCAAAAAATGCCCAAGCACACAAGACTTCAAATTGTGTTCAAAATTTCATTTTATTTATCCAAAAAGAGTGAACATAGTATAAAAAGCATACATAACAATACCTAAGCAGACCAGGTGTCATGCAGCACTCACCCACAGCGGGTGGAAAACGCCACGCGTTCCGCTCGACTCGCGAGCTTCCTCAGGCTAGTATGATTCCAAACGTTTGTTTCCTTGTGTTTTTATACCCTTGCACTGAAGGTGATTGGGTCTGCACAGCTGTGTAGCTTACATAACGTAAAAAAAGTTGACAGTTACATAACATGAAAAAAAACCTTAACAGTTAATTGTTTAGACCTCTATGGTTCTGATTGCAACAAATCCGCCATTGTTCAGTGTGTAAATACATAGTTGCCCACATTTGTGAGTTGCCTAATTCCCCATTACTATACTGGGTGTGTATGCCAGCTGACGATAAGCCATAACAGCCCTTCACCTTCACTTGCTTTACAATGTTAAAAGAAGTGACCATAAGTAAAAGCGCTAGTGCGCCTATTTAATTTAATGCTGCACCGTGATAGAAAAAATGTCTTCACGGTGCTGCTCTCTTCCCGCTAGTGGCATAAAATGCCCTAAAACAAATGTGTGCTGCTACTGCCCTGAAACCACAATGCCCGCTACCCGTATAGTAAAATAAGCCTTCAAGTGAAGGCCCCCTATATATGCACACTATAAATGCAACATGGCAATACCAGTGTATGGCCATATAAAAACAACAATGGTGTTCACTACACGGGGCGAGCATCTGTGGTATAGATAGTCTGATTCTCAATGACAAATTAAAACAATATCACGATTGCTGAAGTCACCATATCGAACAAAGTGACTAATGCATTAAAATACAATATAAGGTGGCCACCAGGGGGCGCACGGATGAGCTGCCTCTCCGTGTGAGCGCTCTACACAAGGTCCGGAAAGTGGCAGTGAGCCCCCACTTCGAGACCCCCCCCAGAGTTGGTTCTTGAGCGAGAGACGTGGGACGGTGTCCCCCCCCGCATGAGAGAAAACCCAGAGAAAATCGGAGGCGGCATCGTGGTGAAATCAACATCGGCGCTTTGAGGCCTTCGCCGCGGCGTGCGTCCCGCGGAACTTCCAGTCCAGGCCTGCGTATAAGAGCCGCCCTCTGTGACTGACCCGGCGCACTTCTTGGAGCTCTGTGAGGAAACTGCTGTGCACTACTGCTCAGTGCGGCTGGGAGCCCCTTCTGACACCCCCGCTGCGGCACGGTAAGCGGACCCTTCGTCCCCCCCGGCATCGCGGGGCAGCTGTCCCCTCCACTGCTAATCTTTGCCGGCTGTCCTCAGCCTGACGGCACGGTGGGGCCTCATCCTCCTCCCTACCTACCCTCCAGGCGGGCCCTCTCTGGTGTTGCAGGAACGACACTCGATGCCTGAGAGGTGACACGCTTTCGCTGCGCAGCCGGTTGGGAGGGTGAAGGAGGACTCTACGAATACATATTGGAACAAAACTCGAGAGGCCCTCAAGTGCTGGTCCTTAGCGCGGGTGCTAACGTTACATTAATAGAAGGCCGCTGGGACGTTTTTCACCCTGCCAAGTGCCCTTCATGGACCCTAAGACCAAGTTGGCGAAATACACGTTTTCACCAATTGCCAGATCCCAAGGGCCCTCCTCGATTCCTACAATGTCGACAGCAGGATCCGAGGCTGCCGCGACCAAGGCGGATGTAGCTGATTTGCTTGCCGAACTGAGGGGCATGCGAGCAGATATCGGTAACAGGATAGATAAGATCACGCAGAGGATGGACAAGATGGACGACAGGCTCGAGCAGGTTGAGCACAACCAAACATCTCTGAACACACTGGAAGCACAGATGGATCACCGCATTGCAGACTTATCGAACAGAGAAGATGAATTGCCCCTTAAGGTCGACGACCTCGAAAATAGGGAGCGTCGTAACAATATTCGAGTCTTTGGTCTTCCTGAGAAAGAGGGTGAAACCGATCTAGACCTGAAGCAATCGTTACACACTATCCTGAAGCTCCTCTACAACGATGACTCAATTGACGCACCCAAAATTGACCGAATCCATAGGGCTGGAGGTAGACCGGGGGCCCCGAGATTGGTCCTGGCTCGGTTTCATAACTACGCGGACAGAGCACGAATCTTGGACAAGGCCAGAAATGCCCCACAATTGTCCTTGGAGAACTCCGCTATTTCCCTCTACCAAGACTTGTCATCCCTCACACTAGCAATGAGGAAAAAGTGCTCTCCGATCACGAAAATGTTGAAAGACAAGGGCGTCAGGTACCGATGGGGGTACCCATTCTCCCTCACCTTCGAATGGGAAGGCTCGACATTGAGACTTGTCACGGAGAAAGACATTGCTGACTGTACGTCAGACCTGATAGGTTCGCCAGAAGGTGCCCCCTCTCATGAGGATCAAGGAACATCTGGTGGTGAGTGGAAAACCAAGGCTTCACGGCGGAGGAAGATCCCAGGTTCTAGGAAATTCAGAAAGATGAACACCTCCCAGGATATGGAACACTGACAAGGTGCCTGAAGTGCTTTGGCATACCCTTGGGTAAAAGGTAAACTGGGCAAGTTACTCCGCCGAGGGGGTTACGAACTCATGCATAAGAGTCAACCTCCTGCTATGAGACTTCCATAGATGGCCTGCAGGCCAAATTGTGAAGGGTCACTTTCTCCAAGTGTGAGGTATCTCTAGCTCTGTGTGTCTCAGACGCTCGGAATGTGATATGATGTAATACTCACGTTGCGCTAGCTCCTTGGGGAGGGTTGATGACTTTGTTGTTGAACCATTGTTATTGTTAGGTGCACACAAATGTTGGGGGCTCACTGATATAAGTGACTTTATTATGGTAGGACCGCCTGTTTTGCGGTCTCCACTGGTGGTCCGAGTTCGGCTGGGTGATGTCAACCTGGGCGAATCGGGCGCCGAATGTGTTGGGGATGGGGTGGGGGGTGGGGATTGGGGGAGGTTGAGAAACACACACTTTGCATCAATCTTGATCCAACAGACACGCAGACGCACCTTGGCCACACTGAAGTCTATGGTATGCATCAGACGATCTGGTCGTCGGCCTCTGTGGGATTTCCTGAGATCCACTCATATAATGACGACCCATGCATAACGATGGCCGACAGGATATGTGCCGTGGCACAGATGGAATGGCCGCCCACGATCACTAAATACACCTACGATGGCACTTACACCCCGTAGGGACACATTACGCATTTGCACACTCAACGTCAAAGGCTTAAACTCTCCCACAAAACGATCAATGGTGGCTAGGGAATTCAGAAGATCGAATGTAGACATCTTGTTCCTTCAAGAAACGAGATACCGGAGGGGTGAGGAGAGAGCCATCCCGTCACGGGAGATTGGGCTCGCCTACTGGAGCTTGGGTATATTGAAAAAGGCAGGGGTGGGAATTCTGGTTCGCAAATCCCTCCGAATGACAACTCTTGACATATGGACGGACACTGAGGGTCGGGCGATCACGGTTGTAGGTAATATAGGGGGCATAATAATCACTCTGGCCACGCTCTACGCACCCAATCAAGGGCAGAATCGTTTTCTTCACAAAATCTCTGAAAAGGTCTTTAACATGGCTAAGGGGCACACGGTCCTGGGAGGGGACTTTAACACATGGATGGACAGCTCTGTTGACAGGCAGACCAGGGCCGACGCATTAGACCCGCCCAACACTCGAACTGAGGCTGAAATTAAGTCTACCCTTGATCTTTATGGCCTTGTAGATAGCTGGCGACATCTACACCCGTTGGACAGAGGTTTTACCTTTCACTCCCTCCCCCACGACACACTCACACGCATCGACTATATCTTTCTCTCCAACGATCTTCTACCTGTGCTGCAAGCTGCTACTATATACCCCTCCGCATGGTCAGACCATGACATGGTTGCAATTGATATATCCTGGGATGAGCTGTCACCCCGCAATTCCAAATGGAGGTGTAACGAATCCCTCTGGGCTGACCCGGTCTTTAAGGAGACCTTTGAAAAAGAGATCTATGTACTGCTCCATCTCATGTTATCTGACCATGATTGTTGGCTTGATGTATGTACCATGCTACCTCTGCCGCCAAAAATAAAAGTTTAAAATAAAAAAAAAAAAAAAAAAGAAAAAGAGATCGAGCAATTCTTTCCCACTAATGATACAGGGGAAGTAGGGAAGGTAACTGTGTGGGAAGCAGCCAAGGCTACTTGGAGGGGAATCCTTATACGGGAAGGGGCCCGAAGGAAAAGGGAATGTGCCCTGGTGGAGAGTGGCATTAGGGAGAAGCTTGCCGTGGCTCAGAACTTGCCGCAGACCACCCCGTCTGACAGACCTAGGTACCTAACTGAAGCTAAACAACTCAGAGAAGAATTGAGGATTCTTATTGCTGGCAAAACAGCACAGACCTTACAGTGCCTTAAGCAAAAATATTATGAGAAGGGGGACAAAGCAGATGCTCTGTTAGCAGCTCGCCTCCGTGCACAGAGAGCGGAGAGATGGGTTGATCGAATTGAGAGGACTGATGGCACTCTGATAGACACGACGGTCACGTCCCCGAAGGACATACAGGAGGCATTTGCCTACTTCTATGAAGATCTATATATGTGTGACCCTCCTCCCCCTATAGGAAGCGTAGACGCATATCTTGAGGGAGCGCGTCTTCCCACCCTCACAGGTGCGGAGGCCGAATCCCTAGATACTCCGGTCACTGAGGAAGAAGTGGAGAGTGCCATTAAGAGGCTGAAAATAGGGAGAGCCCCAGGGGATGATGGATTTACACCGGGTTTCTATAAAGCATTTTCCACCCTCCTTGCCCCCTTCCTAGCATCCTTGTTTAACCATATTTTCAATACAGGTCAGGCCCCCCCGTCCTTCTCTCAGGCCCTCCTGGCTGTAATTCCTAAGGAAGGTCGAGATCCCAAATACTGTAGTTCTTATCGACCCATCTCGCTTCTTAACATCGACGCTAAGGTGTATGCTAGAGTCATTGCGGCTCGGCTCGAGACATATCTTCCTAGATTGGTACACTCTGACCAAGTTGGCTTTGTTCTTGGCAGGCAGGGCGCAGATACCATGCGGAAAACACTCCACTTACTACACGAGGCACAGGGAATGAAGGGGGACCCATCTCTTTTGTCGTTGGATGCTGAGAAGGCTTTTGATAGAGTGTCCTGGGACTTTTTGGAAAGAGTGTTGGTGTCATATGGGTTGGGACCGAAACTCTGCCGCGCCATTAAAGCATTGTACACCTCCCCCACGACATCGGTAGCGGTGAATGGAGGATATTCACGCTGGTTCCCCCTTGAAAGAGGTACGAGACAGGGTTGCCCACTGTCAGCAATATTGTTTGTGATGCCCCTTGAACCATTGGCGCAGAAACTAAGAAGTGACGGTAGAGTTAAAGGCATCACGGTGGGAGACAGGGAGTACAAACTGGGGCTATACGCAGATGATATATTGCTTCACTTGACCGACCCCTTAGATTCGATCCCAGCTGCGCTTGACATAATTGAGGAATACGGTGCATTGGCCGGCCTAAAAATCAACACAGGGAAGTCAGTCCTCCTCCCGATTGATAAGAGCAGGGATTCCGAAATCGCACGCTTTGCCCCGCTAGGAATCCAAGTCAGCCTCACCACACTCCGTTACTTGGGCATTAATGTCACCCGCGACCTTGACTCCTTATATGAAGCTAACTTCCCACCACTGTCACACGCTCTACAGAAAGATAGCCAACGGTGGTCCAAGCTCACAATCTCCTGGATGGGCCGTTTGAATGCCATAAAGATGGTCTTTCTCCCTAAGATATTATATTTGTTTCAGATGCTCCCCGTTAGGATGCCCCCGGAGTACTTCATGGATGTGCGAAAAATGTTTTTGTCCTTCCTGTGGCAGGGCCAGAGACCCAGAATTCCAAGACCCTTACTCCAGCTCCGCAAAGACAACGCGGGAGTAGGCCTCCCGGACATGGAAACATATTACAGGGCGGCGCAACTTAGAGTTCTTGTCCCACACTTTAGGCAGCGTTCGAAACCCCAGTGGATAGCGCTGGATAACTATCACCTTCGTCCTTTTATTGTATCCGAATGGTTATGGGTCCCCAGATCCCAGTTGCGTGAAAGAATCAGATCCCACCCTATCTTAGGTACGCTATGGGCAATTTGGAAACCAGGCAGGAAAATGATGGGAGTCACGACGTGGCCATCTCCCTTGGGTCACCTTTGGTCACCAGGGATCCGAGACGCAATCCCAGAACCGGGAAGCTATGAAACGTGGTACCAAGCGGGGCTGGAAAGGGCGGGCCAATTATGGCGCGACGGAACCTTTATAACCATACAAGACCTCCAGGAGGCGCTTGGCATAGGCACGCTCTCAGTTTTCCTGTACTTGAGACTCAAAGGGGTTATGACAAGGTCAATCTGGAAGGACCAGCTGCAGAGGGATCTTACCCCATTTGAAACGATCCTTGATCGATGTACGGGCTGCAGTGGTCTGATAAGTGCTATGTATTCGGCCCTTATCGAGATTGATATCTCCCCCTCATTGGTGCTTAAGGGCAGATGGGAAGCAGATATGGGCAGACAAATCTCCGAAAAGCTGTGGCTAAACATCTCCAGACGCACTGCGAAATGCTCAATATCCTGCCAGTACAAACTCCATGCCATAGAACTTTTGTATAGATGGCAGTACGACCCGACCAGGCTTGCCAAAATGTACCAGGGGGTTAGCCCATATTGTTGGAGGGGCTGTGGGAAGCGGGCTGGTTACTGGCATATGTGCTGGGGGTGTGCCATGGTCCAGACCTACTGGTCAGAGGTTCTTAGCTGGATCAGGGATCTGGACGATGAAGAAAGGGTAAAGCAGCCAATGTTCATCTTGTTTGGTCTGATTGAAACAGGGGACGAAGTTGTAAAAGCACCTAGGATGGTACAAGGTTTACTGATGGCTGCACGAGCCTGCCTCACTATGGTGTGGAAGAGGCCCAAGCTCCCTAGTAAAACTGAATGGCTTGGGGTTGCCCAGACTCTATAGAATGGACTACCTGACCGCCGCTTTACGCGGAGATCTCACTGATGTTGAAAGTGCCTGGTCTGAGTTCAGAGCCAAGTATGCCTTGTAAAGACAATGTGTGCAGTATATTATTGCGATTTGTGCCAATAATGATAACAAACGAGGATTTTTGTTGTGGCGGCTCCATGTGTCATGTTATGTGTCCTGGTCGGATATCATATTTATACTCGAAGCTTTCTGGTGTTGTCTCATTGTTTAATGATGTTTCTCAATCACGCATTTGGAGATATTAGAGGAGGGGGGAGGGGGGAGGGGGGGCGAGACTGGGTTTTGTTAATCCTATTCATTATACTGCTTAATTTTCAAGAACTACTGCACATGATATACGAAGATGGTACTTGTCTTACATGCTCATTCTAATTATTTACTTAACGATTTCGGATGTAAGTGACTGTTGAGCTTGTACAAAATCAATAAAGTTTGAATTTAAAAAAAAAAACAATATAAGACAAAAGCTGAGACCTGAGTTCCTATTCAGTGCAAAAGTATGGCTGTAAAACATCCAGATATCCATAAATTTAAATGAATATCGAAGTGTGTTGATTCATATAATACACACAGCCAATAAGAGGGAGGGTCTACCTAGATCGGTATCATAACTATAGACAATAGTTTGTAAACTTGTGATAATCATATATGCAGAATGAATGGACATATCAAGGTGTGTTGGGTAATATAGATTAGCACCTGGATATCCATGTTTAATTCCTCATTCATATAGGAACACATATATCTCTGAGTCTATATTTATATGTTTGTATATATGTATATGTATGTATATGTGTATATGTATGTATGTGTGTATATATGTATATGTGTATATATATGTATATATGTGTATATATATATATGTATGTGTATATATATATATATATATATATATATGTATGTATGTATGTATAATGTATATATATGTATGTATATGTATATATGTGTGTATATGTATGTATGTTTTTTATTTTATTGGCTCAAAAGATAGGCCATGATCAAAAATATAAATAAAAAATATTTTTTAAGAAAGTTCCTTTGTACACTTTTGAGCAAATGAGGCTTTGTGAAATGGATGAGCCTCCTGTGCTTGTGTTAATCTCTGCCCTTGCGGCACTAATGAAGCAAAAGCCAGCCAGCTGTAATTAACCAAGCTACCAGCAGGTGGCTTTTGCTTCAATATTGCCGGAAAGCAGAGATTAACACAAGCTGCTGCTGGTAAGTGCTTTTAATTTCATTCTTTTTTCAAAGCACTGCAAAATAAATGCTGCAGTTTTATTTCTAACTTAGAAAGAAAACTGCAGCATTTATACCATTGTATTTATGTTTGCGGTGGCTTCAGCTTTGTCTCCTCGGATCCCCCAACCCGGGGTAGCCCAGGAGACTCAAAGCTGAAGCCACTGCAAACATAAATACAAAGTTGTTGTATTTATAAATGCTGCGTTTTTCTTTGTACGTTTCCCGGGCTCCTCCGAGTCAGAGGAGCCCGGGAAATGTAGAAAGAAAACTGCAGCATTTACAAATTCAACAACATTGTATTTCTGACTGCAGCGGCTTTCGCTTTGTCTCCTGGACTCCCCCGACACAGGGGATCCCAGGAGACTCAAAGCTGAAGCCATCGCAATCATAAATACAATGTTGTTGTATTTAAGATTTCTGTGGGTTTCTAACCACAGCAATCACAAATACAAAAACATTGTATTTATAATTGCGGCGCCTTTGCTTGTAGGCAAGTCCAGGCAATTGTGAATACTTCGCCAGCATCCGGCTAAGTATTCATAATTTCCCTGCCTTTCATTTTACGTTTTCTATGCTTCCCTGGGCCTGGGGAGCACCGAAAACGTAAAATTAAAGTGAAGGCAGCCTCCTACATGTTCATCTCTGCTCTGACAAAATGGATGCACCCATGGAAATGCTTTGTCCCTCGTTTCCTCAAAAGTTTACATAGGAACTTTTTTAAAAGAAATGTTTGCCTGTTTCTGATTATTGCCCATCTTTTGGGACAGTACAATTTTAGAGTGCACTATTCCTTAGGTAACTTGTTCCTTCAGGAGTTCTGTTCAAGCTGAGTCTCAAGGTCAATCGGAAGAAATTCCATCTCTCTTGAAGCCAATCAAGTGTCATTCCTAGGTTTTATTTGGGACTCATCCAGAGCCATAGTGTCACATATGGAGACAACTGCCCTGTGATTGATTGATTGATAGATTGATTAAGAAGGACAAAACAAAAATGATCCTACTAGGCCTTCTGACATTCCTGTTAATGCTGCAGGAGCTTGAGGGCTTTCAAGGAGGCACCGGCAGTGAGGAGACTCCCAAATGGGGCAGAAGGTAAGATTGAGTTTAAAGTTTAATGTGTGTGTTTGTGTGCATGTGTGTGTAATGATTTAGTGTATGATGTATGGGTGTGCATGTGAATGAGCAAGTGCATGGTGTGTGTGACTGAGCGAGTGACTGCTGTGTGTGAATGTTGTGTGACTCTGTTTGTGTGAGCACTTGTGTTTGCTGGGCTGGGGCTTTGATTTAGGTGGATAAGTTGAGGGAAAGGGTGTGCCACAATTCTTTTACTGGGCATCTATGATCAAGCAGGTATGATAAGTGATATTATGTGGATAGATTAGCATTTTGGTTTAGCCAGTGTAGCCATTTCTTACTGTGGCATGACATTTTATAACTGGGTATCTATGATAAAGCACAAACATAAGCGATATGCCTCTAGACTCCCCTAAATTGCTGCAGCATGTTTGCACATGCTTTCTTATTGTGGCATGGCATCTCATAGTATAATTACTGGCATTATGTGCACAGCAAACATAACTCTGTTCTTATATGGGAATACTGATATATAATATTGGTGCACCCAGTAGAGAAGTGTATGGGCACAGCCAGCGTACAAATGTGTTTTTATACTGGCATATATTGCGGGGAAAGGCATCAGAAAACAGTTTGCAAACTGTCTGGATTTGTACCCAATTTTTCACAGAAAGTGTGGGTTTTAATGTGCCATTTAAACACATTTTCAAAACCCCTTAACCCTAGGTCCACTACAGTCTCCTTTTACTCACCTAGGTACTAACAGAACAGGGCACTTTACACTAATACACCAACTACTAAATCTGGTTTCTTTCGCTAACCTTTCTGTCCTTGTGAAATGCAATCATTGAGAACCAAGTTAAATCCCAATGTCTGGGAGATCCATGCCCCACAATTGTGATTATATCCTTCTCAGACGTTCTAGCCCCACTTATTGCAAAAATTGTGAACTTGTCTTTCAAAGAGCGGAAGTGTGGGGTTCCAGTTAATTGAGCGCTCAGGTATACTGGACAACAAACTACTGTTAGAAGTGGAGCAAAGGACTGATGCAATCCTGTAGGTACCCGCAGCCTATTCTAGAGGATGATGTGTCCTCCTATTCAAGTCTCCACGTTGTCACATAAATTATATCGTGAGAAAGTTGGTATTCCAAATGCGGGTCCGATTTGAGTAAAGGTTATTTTGGTTGCGTTGAATTAGAGAGGACACATACTTCCACTTAACCACAATACGTAAAAACGTTCGAAGACTTAAAAACCATTGGACCCAAGTAATAGGCGACACAGCGGTCGGTACCGCATTCGGAATACCAACTTTCTCATGATATAATTTGTGACAACGTGGCACATTCATTGTCATCCGTATTTTGAGAATTAACTTTGCATGAAGATCAACCAGTCTAGGAGACTTGAATTCTGGACATGATGAAAAAGACGTGGGTCTTAAAAAACTAAAAAAACAAAGTTGGATCATTAATCCTGCTCTCGCCATTGGCCCATTTCAAATGTTCCATTTTTAATTAAGGTAATTGTTTAGGTTGTTCCTCTTCCGTTGGAAGACTACATAGAAACTGTTAAGCTCTTGGATGCCAGACAATCGGGTTCTAGGCCTAACCGGGGTTCAGGGACTGCTCTCCTGGATTCAAGGGAAACAAGGTTCAGCTAATAGAAGCCAATGGGTCTGGTGCCTTGATGCTGCTGGACCTATGAGCAGCTTTTGATGTAGTCAATATCAGACTTTTCTGGAAAACTCAGGAATTAAAGCTTGATGATTGGGTCAGGAATTGGAATTGATTTAATTATTTCCTTCACTGTGGAGTTTATTCTATTGGGCACTCATTTTTCATACCCAGTTATCCTGAAATGTGGAGTTGCATAGGGCACCAGTCTTTCACCTATCTTAATCAATGTGTATATATATAATACCCTTACGTCCCGTCCCCTTTCCTCCATACTGTATGGGCGTCCCTCCCGAGGGAAGGGAGACGGAACATTTTTCCCCAGAAAAATCTTCTTCCCCTTTAAATTTAGAGGTGTGCGGGGGTGTGACCCTGGGAGCATGCGCTCGCCTGACTCCGCCCACCAGCGCCACTCCTCAGTCCCCTTTTTTGCGTCGACAAGAACGGGCCGAATTCACCAGCTTTCCTGGGTTTGGCTTCGGCCATTTAATTCCACGCGCGGATACTTCTTCTCTTCTGTCTTTTTATCATTCAGGTACTTGGTCCTCCGGCGTCACGCTCCTCCCCGCATGCCGACTTCTATAGGGTTCAGCAGGTGTCCATCCTGCGACGGGCTCTTCCCGACTAAAGACCCCCACGCCCTCTGCCTTCGGTGCTTTGGCCCAGACCACGGCTGGCAAGCTTGTACCGTGTGCAACGCGCTTCCCTCAAGGTCACTGAAGAACAGACTAGCCAGGTGGATGGAGCTCTTCCAGAGATCGCCTCCAAAGGACCTAAAGGACTTTGGGCCTCATTACGAGGTAGGAGGTAGTCATGGTGCTATTAGCACCATGGCTACCCCCTTACCTCACTCAGGGTCCGGGTTCCCGAAATAGGGACTTACCCGGTCATTCCAACCTTGGAGGACCCGGTAAGTCCCCATTCCGGGAACCATTCCCCATTCCCATTCGAGCCCCCATAGGGCTCAATGGGAATGGGGATGGAGCTAACGGTACCGCAATTTGCGATACCGTTATTAGCTCTGAAGTCCCTTAACGGGTCCCTTCCATAACGCCTGGTAAAACCACGCGTTAAGGAAGGGACCCGCTAAGGGACCTCGGAATAGGGTGGTAAGGGATTACCGGCACCGGTGTCCTTACCGGTGCCAGTAATCCCTTACCACCTACCTCGTAATGAGGCCCTTTGTCTATCATCGATCCAGGCCAAAGGTAGGGCCGCTTTTTCCCAGCGCACCGCTCAATGGAGTCTCCTTCCAAGGACTCGCCCGTGCGGGAGGAAATGCTCACGTTCTCATACCAGCACGAGTACTGAGGCTAGTTCAGCTATTGGCCGAGGGGTCAGTGGATCCTCCCGGTGGCAGTGCCGAAGGACCAGAAAGGTTCTTTTACCGGGCTTACGCCTGGGGGGCTATGCCCTAGTACTGGCATCATGTCAGAGGGGGCGCCTTCACGCAGCACTACCGGCAGCTCTGCCGAGGGCAATACGCGCCCAGGCCACGACCTGAGGCCTTATGTTCCAACACTAAGCGTCTTAGATGGGGCTGGTTCCAGTGAGCCAGGCACCACAACTTTGGCAGGTGGCATGCAGCTCGACAAAATGGCCGCTGAGCCAGACAAGATGGCTGCTCGCCCGATACCCCATCTGGCAGAGCGGGTGGAGGAACGACTCACAAGGTGGGACTGGTGTCAACCAGGTACGTTACCTATAGTCCATCCATCAGCAGCGCAGGGCAGGTTTCCCCTGCACCCCAGGTAGTGTGCGCCTCGGCCCCAGCATCCTTTGTCCACTGCTTCAATATCTCCTGCCACCTCTACAGCCTCCGAGGACAGGTTCTTCGAAAGGTTCCTAGGGCTGATGCGAACTCCCCGGATGGGGGCCATCCTCCCTCGGTTCACCCCGCCGACGCCCATAGTCATGCCTCCTATGGCTCCGGTGCCACAGGCCCCAGCGCAGCCACCGCTGTCCCAGCCGGCTCGTACAATTCCGGTTTCCCTTCCTCCCACAGCACAGGCTGCTCCACACCAGCCTCTGCAGCATCCACCGGCTCCGGTCTCCACTCCGCAGCCCACGGCGCCCAGCATTTCTGCACCAGTTCCGGACCCTCTGAGCACACTGGTGGACACAGATGAGGAGGAGGACCCTGACACGCCATCTTCAGCCAGGCCCTTCTACAAACGCCTTGCAGGTTTGGCTCAAACCTGAGGTAGAGAAGCCTGGGGCAGGGGGTTTTAGCAGAAGTCCTCACCCTAAGACCCCTCTCCAAAACAGGGATCCAGATGTAGTCCCCCTGGCCAGGAAGGGGTGGCTCAAGCCACACTCGGCCTAGCCTATCAATCAGCGCCATGCCGCCAAGTATAGGCAGATGGAGGGGGGGGATACACTCTTGTTTTTGGCTCATCCTCTTCCGCACTGTTCCGTGATCGCTGCGGCGTCACTCTAGTCTAAGCCTCAGTCGTCCTTGGCCACCTCGTCCTCGATGCTGCTAGGCAAGGAGGTGAAAGTCTTGGAGGCGGACGGTAAAAAGCTGTACTCCAATGTCTCTTTGCACCTGCGTCAGATTAGCAGCCATTAACTAAGGTCTGGCGGGTGACTGTGGATTTCCTCCCGACCTTCCGTCGCAGAGCCAAGCACTCTTAAAGGCGGGCCTAGGCGAAGCCAAGCTGGTAGTGCAGGATATCAGGGAGTCCACAGTGACCCACATCGATACCTCTTGCTGGGCCATCTGCATTGCCACGGTCATGAGAAGCACAGCCTTGCTCCGGGATACTAAGTTTAATCCCGATGCCCAGGAATGCTTTTTTCAGGCCTTCCATTCGAGGGTAGTGACCTCTTCCGCTACACCATGGATGAAGAGTTTGATAAGAAGAACAGATCGCCGACCGCAAAGTCTTTTTCTATTCTTTCAAAGACCACGCCCAGGGCCTACACCCAGTCGCAGCAACGCTCCAACAAGGGGCGGGTGTTCGGCGGGTTCCGGGACTTCCAAGAACAGAGATCCAGGTGACCTTACCGTTCTCCGAATCAGCATCGGAGGAAACAAAAAGGGGTAGGGGGGGGCAAGGGATTCCTCCAATCCCCCTCCTTCGCAACAGCCTCAGAGGAAAAAAGGGGCATGACACGCCCCTTCGGGCCAACGTGTCTCCGTTTGGGGGGGCAGGTTTGCCTCTTGCGGGCAATTTGGGTGCCAGAATTTTGCGGACCCCTGGATCCTAAACGTAGTCTCCTCGGGGTACCGCCTCCGGTACCTTCCTCTCCTCCCTCTGCCCCGCCTCTCCCACAGATTTGGACTTCCTCTGTTGGGAGTTCCGGTCACTTGTCGAGAGCCAGGCAGTGGAAGAAGTCGCAACCTCCCAGCGAGGCTTGCATTTCTATTCCAAGTTTTTTGCCATACACAAAAGGAACCATGTTGGCCTGAGACTTGTGTTGGACCGTTCCACCCTCAATCTCTCACTCCCTCTACAAAAATTCAAGATGGTTACGCCAGATTTTATTGCAGAAACACTGGACAGGGGAAACAGGATATGCCCACTGGATCTGAAGGACGCCTATCTACACGTTCCGATTTGGCAGCCCCTCGTGCCTCACTGCGATTCAGGATCATAGGCTATCCTTTCCAATACAAGGTGCTACCCTTTGGCCTCAACTCAATGCCAAGGGTATTCACCAGGTTAATGAAGGCAGCAGCCTCCTCCGGGCCCAGGGCCGTCACCTCTACCCATATCTGGACGACTGTCTAGTCCGGGCCAACTCTCCGGAAGCAGTCCACTACACCGACTCAGCACTGATGAACACGCTCCACTACCTGGGGTTTACCATTCACCATCAGGAGTGGAGCGTTGCCCACGCAGACCTTGACCCTCTTGGACCTCATCTGGGACACGAGCTCCGGGAGAGTCTTTCCCTCGGAGGACAAGATTGCGAACATCAAGAGAGCCACAGCTCACTTCCTGTCCAGGCCAGTCACCTCGGCCTGGTGGTACCAACACTTATTGGGTCTCACGTCAGCGGCCCTGTTGGCCATACCCCACACACGACTCAAGATGAGGAGATTACAGATGCTCTGTGCAGCCTCATGGAATCAGGAGAAGGGCTCCCAAGCGGAGCCAGTCAGCATTCCTCCTTTTTCTCCACTGGACCTCCAGCGTGGTCCGCGGACTAAAAGGGAACCACTCTGGTCTATCACCGCGTCCATGGAGTTTGGACTCCACAGGGTGGGGTCATCCACAGGTGGATCTGGTTGCCTCCCTGGACAACGGGAAATGCCGGCAGTTTGCCTCCTGGCGGGGGCGGGGTCCGGCTCCCTGGGCGATGCATTCCAGATGCAATGAAACTACAGGTCGGCATACGCCTTCCCGCCCACACCCCTGATACACAGGGTGATTTACAGATAAAGGAATCCCAGCTCCTCAGCATGATCCTGATAGCTCCAGGGTGGCCGGCTATGCTGTGGTTCTCCGAGCTACTTAGCCTATCGGACAGACCATCCATCCATCCATCCATCCATCCACCTACCGCTGGGCCAACCTCCTCTCCCCACCCAGCAGGGGGGCAGGGTACTCTATCCGGCGCCTCACAAACTAGACCTTGCAGCATGGTTCCTAAGTGGGACACTCTGAAGCACTTGAGCCGATCTCAGGATAACCCAGAGATCATCCAGGGCGCTAGAAGCATGGCGACTAGTCGCCAGTATAAGAGTAAATGGTCTAGATCTTGTCATTGGGCCGACTTGAGGGAGATTGATCCCCTTAGTTGCACCTTCTATGAGGTGCTCTCCCTTTCGGCACCCTGGCCACCCCTTCAGCTGGCTGTAAGCACTACTGATTGGACGCTGCCTCTAGATCAGACACGGCTTTTGAGCAGGCGGTTCTAAGAAACCTGTTCGCTTAAGGAGGGTCGCCTCTCCACCCTCAGGCTACATTCATTTGTAATCGCCCCTACAGTATGGAGGAAAGGGGGTGGGACGTAAGAGTAATTACAAGTTACTCACAGTAGTGACCAATGTACTCTGTCCCCTTTCCTCCATACATCCCACCACCCTCCCCCTAATGAATACTAGTGTCATTTGGCAATGTTTAATATTGTCGACGCGTCAATGGGGACTGTGGCGCCGGTGGCCGGAGTCAGGCGAGCGCATGCTCACAGGGCCGTGCCCCCGCGCGCCTCTAAATTTAAAGGGGAAGAAGATTCCGGACCCCCTTTTCATTAAACTTAATGCAAAAAGTATAGTGTGCACTGTGGCATGATTTGCAGCCTCTGCTCTTAAGTGAGACAGAGCAGGTTTAGAGGTCACAGGTTCCCCGTTTGACAGCTGCTGTGACGGGCAAGTCACTGCAGTTCAGGGGTTGCATTTATTTCTGCACCTCTGTTCACAATTCATTATAATTATGATTTACTAACCAATTGGTGGTAGGATAATCTAGAAATATAAGCCATACATATTTTATTATGGTGGTTGGTAGTTCACATAATTATTAAAGCCCCATTTGATTTGTAGCATGCTTGTGTCCTCCCTGTGACCTCACCCAGCTGTGGGAGCATTTGTGGATTCCAGGCACCTTCCTGTTTTCATTCCATTGAATGAGACAAAGGGCATGATGCATGCCTGTATTTACTCTCTATGATGAAAGTGACAATCTCCCTTGCCAGGCCTGCCATCTACCAGCTGGAGACTCCCTGTGAGTCTGGCTTCAAAGAGCCAAGTCCATGACAAAGGCCTGCCTCACACAAGTGGGCTGCACACCAGAGAGGCTAGGAAAAGGGTGGAGGTAAGAAGTCAGTGAAGCACAAGTGGGTATGAGGAAGGATTCCTCAATCTTACTTTTCTGTGGGCTTTTCTCTCCTTTCGGTCTCCTCCACCTGTTGCAGAACAGTGCACTTTGGGTTTTACATCAGGAGACAAGGATCACTTGTCACAAAGACGGGGATTGGACCCCTTAAGCAGCCTTGCTTTCCTCCACTCCATATTGCATTTTGCCTATAAAAGCAAAGCTCTCAGCCATTGAGGTAAAGGTGTGCTCCAAAGCAGAGGCAGGCCCTGCTTCCTGCCCACTTCTAGGGCACGTTTGGGGTGACTCATGCTGAGGACCAAGCCCTGCCACTCTGGTTGCAAACCTCCCTCGGCTGGAAGAGCAAAGACTGAAAAGGATTAACCTTGTCCTGGACCATCCTGCAGTGTAGGTGTCACTGGATCCGGGCAGCCAGAATAGGCAGGATACCTGCTTTCATTGTCTCGATTTGGATTGAACCAGTCGAACAGTGTTTGCCGTATTGAAACAAGAAGGACCCGCCGATATTGGTTTTGGCACTTACTCAAACTTCGAACCACCACTTCTCGCATCATCGAAATGACTCGAAGCTGCATCCCCTCAGAAAAGCCCAATCACCTGTCCGACTTGAGCACCAGCGCATTGTGCAGACGACTTTGAACCATTGCAGCGAGTCAAGCATTGAACCGCCAGGACTTTGCATTGAAGCATAACTCGACTGCTGGGCCTTCATGTCCCTCATCGACCCAAACCAGCAATTCTCATGGTTTTGAACCACTCGTGCTCACCCATTTGACTTCGATCATTCAATGCTGCCTTTGAACTTCGCAGAGCATCCCCTCGAATCCAACTCAATGCCAATTTACCGCCTGGGACTAATGTGACTTGGTACCTTTGAACCCAGTTTGACCCTAAGGCACAACAGTTCAAAGCCTGGTTTGACACCGTCAAACCGCCTAACATTGAAATCTGGTACTTTTAAGTGTCCCTGTCCCCTTGTCCACTTTCTGGGGCCCTAAAGGCTGGCAAGTAACTTTTGCACCTTTTTCCATCGAGACATGTATCCTTTTGAACAACGTTGGTGCATTTCCTGATCACTTTCCTCCCTGACCAAGTATTGAGAGTGCGTATACATTTGTGTTCTGTATCTGCTATCTTCTTTTACATGTGTGGGCTTTTTATAGTGTTTTTAATAGTTGTGGAATTGAGGTGTTTGAAGTAGCTACGTATTTATAGGACCATGATTGGTCATTCCTTTGTTTCGGAACGTTGTACTATTGCTGTTTGGGTTGCTACCAGCTCACATTCACACCCGTTCTGAGAATACAGCCTTCCCTTGGCGCATGTTACCTCAAAAGGCGATGTAGGTGTATCTCTTAGCTGTGCCTGTTTTAACTTTATGATTGGGATCACTGTTGGTTTGTAGTGTGGGTGCTTAGTAGGTGGTTTAGCCTCCACTCATATTTGTACTACATAACAAGTCATTTTGTCACACTCGTATGACTTCCAACAATTTTCCAATAGAATAGCGCAGCCATATTTGTGAGAAACACTCCTCGGCGTCCTCATATTTCACATGTTATCAGAAGGCTTCACTGGCTGCCTGTGCAGGCCAGTTTTAGTCATAAGGCACTTATCCTAGTACATAAAGCCACATATAACCCGGCACCGGCATAACTTTGTTAAAACCAAATTGCATATTCCCAATATAAGTCTTGGTTCCATGTCGTGTTCCCTCTTTTCAAACAGAAAAAAAAGTAATGGACTGTTCCTTTCAGTACAGGCCATAGTAAATACACAGCCTCTTGAGATCGGGATTATTAATAAAATCCTGCATTTTTGCAGGAAATTGAAAACATTGCCTTTTTAACAAACTCCTCTGTTTCCTCGGCTGAAGATGCCTGGCTCGGTCGTTCGCACTGTACAGATCGCATAAACACAGAATGAGGTTTTAGTGTAGCACAACTGCCAACTATGTTGTTTTGAGGCTCTTGAATAGTGCTGCTTGCTGAGGAGTTAAATAACACTCTGGGCTGAATTCCATATATATATATATATATTTTTTTTTTTTTGTTTTGTTATTTATAAAGTGCTTAATACCGAGAGGTTTCTAAGCGCAGACTGATGATCAAACCTGTGTTGCTCCGCGTCCTGCTTCCATAGCGAGAGCGTTGGAACTGAGCGATCCTCCCCAAATTGCGAACCGGTTTCTTGTTTTATCTTTGATTGGTAGAAGGCCAGTCCAGTAACTTTCAGTAGTGTTTTTTTAATGTGTAGATATAAAATGTCTAATGTGGTGGGGACTTCGCAAGTACATATTTCTTCACCAACCTGCTAGATGCCAACATGACTTGTTTTCTATCCAGTCCCCTTAGCCCCACTCATAGATGGAAGGTCCTCAGAGAAACCACTTCCAGCACTGCTTGTGGATGCTCTTAAGTGTTGTGCAGGTTTGCAGCGTTTTTAATATTCTGACTATATAATGGCTGCACCACCATAGCAGTCAGCAGTCCCCACTCTGCTATAGTTGAAAGCAGCAATTTCTAGAAATGTTGAGTTTAAAAAGATGCTAATCCGATGAAAGATTATGTTACTTTTTTAAACACGTACCTTTGCCCACTAACACCTGTCATACTGCTAGATGTACTCGAATAGTGGTATTTGGAACCATTCGTTTTCCACCAAAATATTAAGTATTGCCTCCATTTTTGGTTAGTGCATTGAAGATCAACAAACAGCACTAGCCTTTATCAGTCAGATGTAATGGTGCCCATTAATATGCAGTTAAAGGCCTATCGCATGTAAATATGAAGTTCACTAAAGTTTCAGCGGTCCCTGCATTTGTCTCCAGCATGTAGATTTCTGAAAATGACATTGATCTTGAAATACACATCATTAAAATCAAAAGGCTGCAACACCTACAGAACACTGCTGCCATGCTGTTCTGCCATCTGCTAGCAGAAGATCATATAACTTCATCACTTTGTATCCCCTGCTTTTGCCCTTAGCAGAAATACATTCTGTGCACAGTATCATGCATCACTTCCTGTTGGGCTAAGGTGTATTTCCATGTGGCCCACTTTCACTGCTACATTCCTCGACGAGAGTTGTCGTCCGACTTGCCATTCCACACATGAAGTTTGAGTAGATTTTGGCTTGGATCCTCACACAATGCGTTCCAACATTTCATTGAGAGTCCATTGGGTCATGTTTCTGTTCCGCCGTAGTTGGTGTTTAGCCTGCTTGCCTACGTTCACGACACACTTTTCCCTCAAACATAATTTGCACATGAGCCACTTAAAACATTAGAACAGATCTCTGCCTCCATTGATATATGGAGAACAGCATGCCAAAATGAAAAAGTGTATCCGCTTAAAGTAGGTCAGTTAGCATCTTTAATACTGCCATGATGGGAAACCAGCACAACCAGTTGTCAAAGGTCGGTGGAAAGTCACAGATGGTCTTGCTAATCATCAGGTCATCTTCCTTATTTAGAGCCCTTGACTGACAGGGCTGTATGCAATAAAGGTACTGTTGGCCTGTGTCTAGGTAATCTGCCCCACTTTCAATATTCTCAGGTTGTGTCATCCAGTGCCTTCTTGACGCCCATAGTCAAGATAATGTAGGCCAGTGGGATCCTAACATGTTAACCCCACACTCATTCCAGAGCTCTTTATTTATATAAAATATGTACATGAAGTCAATTATTTTCATGAAAAAATAAATAGATTGGTGGGTGTGTATTGGGCTAGGCCATGTCGGCTATAACTGGATCCCAGTAGATATTGGTGGCTTTGGGTTTTAAATCTGAAGTCGCTTGCTTCCTATGGTACATGTGCAGATGTTAAGTGCAAGAGGGTATAAGAAAAGGCTGCAAGTTAGAGAGGCAGTGGTAGATCTGAATGACGCATTGAGAATGGGCAGGGTGAAGCTAGCCAGATCCAAGATGAGTAGCTTTTATCTGGCATTCCTCAGTCGCTGCTGTTTGTTGTCACACCCAGTCAAATGGCAGCTGAAACGGTCCAGTTTTCAGAACTTAAGATAGTTCGGTTTTGCCCTTAGGGTACAGTTGAAGGCTTTCTAAAGTGTGGGGCCCTGGACTCCAAAGTTTCTACGTCCATGCTTTAGGTGCTTATAAAAATAATAGTAGGTTAATGGGGAGGAGCCGAGTTAGCTGCTTACTAACGGGACTCTGCCATGCCACTGCTACTAAGTTGGCTAATCCCTTGCTCTGACCAAATTCAGAGGGCTGTACCTTGCTGATAATTTCATTGAAGTGGCTGCTTTGGGACAGCACTGGCAGAGGACCCAGGGGGACGTGCTGTGGAACTGACAGAGGAGAGGCATATAGGCCTGAGGTGGTGGTCTGTGATTATGCTGGGAATTGCAGTAGAGGTGAGGCTGAAGGCGGAGCTGCAGCCTCTCCTCCCTCCACAGCTTGCAGGGCGGCAGAGCAGGCCTCCATTTGGGATTTCCAGGGATGGGACCCTAAAGGCACCTGCGTGGATCTGAGGCAAGTAGTGGAACTGTGGTTTCGGAGTGCCGGAGTGTAGTTTGGCTCTAACAGTGACTGAGAAGAGAGGCTTGGCAAGGTTTTAATGTGCTTGGACTGAACTGTGGTGGAGGAATCAAGGGCCAATTGCCGCTGGAGCAGAGTTGTGAGGCACTGTGCTCTCTACGGTCAGCCAGCACCTTCCACATACGAGAGAGGACCTGGACGCATGCGGTACGGCAGGAAAGAAAGAAGCAGTGAAAGTTTGCCAGGGGCAGACTAGTTGTTTCGGCTGACAGTGAATGCTGGAGCCTCGCTGGCTGGTGGTCGCCTGTTGTCTGTCCACACAGTGGATGGTTGCAAGATAACTGGGCTGTAATGAGCACTAGCAAATAAAATGTAATCTCAATGGTAAAGTACCACAGAGAGGGGGAATGCAATGAGTAATGAAGGAAGTGCGAAATGATGATTGGGCGAACACAGTGAGAAAACTCAGTGACTAGTTTGGCTGCTACTGTAAAACTGAGGAGTGTGCTGAATGGGCGACCCCGAGGAGACTGACAACAAGTGGAGGCATGCTGGGAGGAAGACTGGCCCTCGTGACGATTGCAGAAGGCATCCGGATCAAATGATGAAAAAGGAAGGGAAGGGAGTCTGGCACTCTAACATATTAACGCAAGTCCCACTAGAGTTGCATTTCTCAAAGATGACACAGCACAGGCAGAAGGTAGGGCAGTGGAGAATTGGGTTGAGGAAGGGCTGTCTGGCAACCATACAAATGAAGAACTGAGAGCTCTGATAATGGACGACAACAAGCAGATTGCTGACAAAATAAACACACTGTTAATCTCAATGGCACAAATGAGGCAGGACATGGGTAAACTAAGCAAGGGGGCAACTGAGGTAGAAAAGAGTGTCTGTGGCTTGAAGATAATGGGCATGGCACAGTGGCAAGAAATCACAAAGATGCAAGCACTCAAGCTTGGTGATCTTGAGGACTGATGAAGTAGGAATAATGGCAGGATACTGGGGCTTGCGAGGCCACAGAGAAAGATAACATGGAAATGTTCTTGGAAACTCTGCTGCCTACACTGTTTGAATACTGAACAGACCTGCAGGCTATGGATACCCCCATTACTGCACAGCCAAACACTGCAAAGCTGAAAATGCTGCATTTCGCTATATATATAATGTATGTGTGTGTGTGGTTAGGGTGATCGCAGTGGGGAAGTATGAGGGGGAGCTGCAGGGGTCTGCCCCTATATATATATATATATATATATATATATATATATATATATATGTAGCGAATTGGGTCTAAAGAAAAATGTTTTGCCTTCCCAGTTTTTGAGTCACAGTAATCACATAGATCCTGCAGGCTACACACGTGGACAGAGCCTGCCATATACCAGTGCTGAAGCTAGCACCGGGAGCATTTCCAGGGGCCATCATGATGCAGAGATACCGTGATAAGGTTAAGTTGCAGTCGCTGGCGCGAGCACAGAGGAACATGGCGTTTAACGGGAACAAGCAATCCTTTTACCCAGACTTCGGAAGGAGTGAAAACACAAACGAATGAGGACTTTCGAGGAAGCCAAAAATTGTTGAGAGCAAAGAAGATACTGTATGCACTCCTACCACCGGCAGGGCTTTGCATTGAGGTATATAGCAAATGGAAGTTTTTTGATGATGCTAAGAATGCCCTGCATTTCATTGAAAGAACATTGAAATGGTAAGAAAATTATTTGATGGGCAGCTTGTAGTTCTGTAGAGCACAGGGTAATCATATTACATAGGCGTGGCACCCGAAGGTATTTGATATGCTGATTGGAGGGTAGAGGAGTAGAAATATTGGTTTAGAGTTAACTTGTCTTCCTCTGAGGGGTGCTTGTTCGGGGTGCATATTCCCACTATTCGTAGTGGTGGGGGAACAGCTGGAGTATTGTGCCTCTGTCTAAAAGAAGTTGCGCTCGATACAAGGGTTATGATGGTTAAGTTGCAGGGGTAGGGAAACATATTATGGCATCCTAAATTGGGGAGTCTATGGACTCATGGGAGCGGGGCATTGGATGTGTTTTTTTTTTTCTTTGAGCACCAATATTTGTTCCCCACAATGGGCAGCAGGGCCTACATCTGTGGTCTAAGGCATCATAAGAAGGAGAGATATGCGGATATGTCACGAGTCACATGAGAAGCCGTAACATTGGGAAAACTAAAATGTATCACATGGAATGTGAAAGGGATCAATTGAGTAGTAAAGAGGACTAGGATAAGATTGTACGTTTGCAAAATGTGCATTGATATTGTAATGCTGCAGGAGACGTGTTTTAATTGAGGAGCATGCAAACCTGGTAAGGGAATGTATATTGCTCCTTTCACCTCATCAGCTAGAGGGGTCCTTATAGGGATAGGCAATACGGTCCCTTGGCAGATGGAATCGTTAGTCCAAGTTAAAACAGGGAGATATGTTGTGGTGACAGGGAGGTCGGCGGGAAGCTGGCAATGCTGCTGTGCACTTCTGCCCCAAATATGGACATCCAAGACTTTTATGTTCAAGTCTCCTCCTTGTTGTGCAGATATGCTGCACACAAAATAATCTGTATGGGGATTGCTATTGTATCTTAGGCAATGTGCTAGACACATTAAGTATTAAGGGGATAGCACTGGGACTTGCCACTAGAACATTACTAGAAACTATAGCGAAACATAAACTAATTGAAGCTTGGCATTTCTTGCACTCAGTTGATAAGGTTTTCTCCTTTTACTCAGCCATACACAGTTCATATAGTAGAATTAATTTTGCCTTCATACAGGAGGAGGGGATTCACTGGAGGCAGCTGAATATCTTGACAGATTGTTGTTGGATCACTCTCCCCTGATGAGTATGATGGGCTGGACGCAGAAAAAGGTCCTAATGCCAACATGAAAATGAAGGTCAGAGGCAATAGAGGAGTTGGGAATAATAATGGGTCAGTCGGTAGCCTGGGCACAATATGGGAAGCATTTAATTTAGCAATGAGAGGGGTTTGTATTCCTACACGTGTGGACTCAATCAACAATCACGTTGGGCAACTGGAGTCTGAGTTCAGGGACTTGGAGAAAAAGCGGTCTGCGATGAGGCCTTGGAAGGTGAGCTGGCAGCAAAAAACAAGCAGCTGTATGTAGAGTATGAATTCATTGGCAAAATAGAATATGTTGCCTATGTGAGCAGAATGCATGACGAAGTAGATAAACCAGGCAGAACCCATGAGTGTCTGGTTAATAGAGAAATTGGTAGCAGCAATAGAACTGCGATAATTAATGAAGAGGGGGGATGTGGGCCGCGGGCAGGAGAGCATTAATGGGGTGTTCAGGGAATTTCATGAAAAGCTTTATGATCAGCAAGTTACAACTGATGCAGATCTATTGGAGGATGCAAAGCAACAATGTCTGGAGGAGGCAGATGGGGAAGGGCTAGATAAACCCTTGGAGGTTAAAGAAATCCATTGGGTGATAGAGGATTTCTGAAACTGGAAAATACATTGAGGGGATGGAATTCCAAATTAATTTTCTAAGACATTGAAGGACCTGTTGTTGCCCAAGCTGCTTGAGATGTATGAAGAAGCATATGTGAATGGGTAGTCCCACTGACTATGTGCAAAGCAATAATTATACTGTTGTTGAAGGCAGTGAATGATCCAGAAGATTGCAGATCATATCAGCCGCTTTCATTGATAAATGTGGACAGTAAAATAGTTGCTAAAGTCTTAGCACAAAGGCTGGCTCGGGTGATACACAAGTAGATGAGGATCAAGCTGATTTTGTTCCAAAGAGGAGTACAATGATGAATATCAAATATATGGTTCTAGTAATGGAAGGGATGTTAAAGGAAGGAGGGCAACGGGCGATCGGCAGCCTTGATGCACACAAGCCTTTTGACTGTGTTGATTGGTATTTCATGACTGAAGTTTTACAGACTTTTGGTATGGGGGAGTTTATATTGGATGAGCCATACTGCTTTATCAGGAACCGTATGTGAGCGTTAAAACTAATTGTACCATCTCAAGAAAATGAAAAGTATGCAGAGGCATCAGGTAGGGCTGCCCCCTGTCATGTTAGTATTTGCGTTGGTGATGGAGCTGTTGACTTGCCTGTTCAGAAAGAGGTTTAAGAATGTGGGTTACAGCATCACAGGGCATGCTCATATATCACTGTGTACAGAACATATATTGCTTTATATTTAAATAGCCAGCATTGCATTTCCCCCAAAAATTTGAATTAATAGAGGATTGGGAGGGTATTTGGATTGCAGATTAACTCGGCAAAGTCATGTCTCGATCCAATCCTGGGGACGGATAGTGAATCTTTTGCAGGATTAGCCATCCCAGTTACTCTATTGCTATTTCGCTATCTAGGCATCATCACCGTGCAAGCACAGAGGAGGTCCATGAAGCAAATGTTAATCAAACCCTAAATAAATGTATTAAATTGGTGGAATATTGGCAGAAGTGTCCTTTGCCTCTGATGGGCAGAGTCATAGTATCTAGACTCCTGTATATATTTCAGGGGGGGTCCCCATATTAATAACTGCTGGTGACTTCCGAAGGCTTGGCAAAATGATGGTTTGTCTCTACTGCGGTAACAGATGCCTGAATAGGAATGCAAATGTTATTATACAAGGAGGAGACATTGGTGCTCCCGATTTTAGACTTTAATATGGATCTGCGTTCTTGCAATATGTCGTGCCAAGGTTCAGCGAGAACGATAAGGACCTGGTAACGCGACTGACTGAGTCAATAATTGCGCAACAAACTATTAAATAGCCCACTGCTGAGCAACAGACAGGCAAAGAAACTGCAGTGTCGGGTACAAACGATTTCCAAAGTCTGAAATAAAAGTACTTAAATAGAAGGGGTGATGCTGGTGCTGTAGGCAGGTAATTCTAAAAAAGGAAAGATGAGCTGTTCCGCACTGCAGCACGTGTGTCCCCGCTCCCCTGACCTGTTGCTCCGTGGTCCCCCTTCCGTCCCTCCTCCCTCCCACTGCGCATTCATTGGCCTCGGGCCCGTTGCTCTTCTGGTGGTCTCCGGACCTCGTAGCCCCCAGCACCTTTCACATCGCCAGTGTTTAGGTGAGGCTTGTGGTGTAGGGAGGTGTTTCAAAGAAAGTAAGTTTACTTTTCCACGCTGCAGCCTTTGTGTCCCCGCTCCCCCTCACCCTTTTCTTGTGTTCCATGGTACCCCTTCCGCCCCTCCTCCCTCCCACTGTGCACTGATTGGCCACCTGGCCCTTTTAGTGGGCCATCTTAGGCAGTCCCCTCGGCCAAGGACCAGAGGCTAAGGACAGCTCCAGTGGGTCGATCTACGTCTGCTGTGGTAGCATGTAACCTACAGCCATCGACCTGCTGGGACTTATCAGGTAAATTGAATCTGGGTGTGTAGTATTGTGCTGTGCTCTAAAAACCTAGCCTTTTTCCCCCTTCTAGGAAAGTCAAAACTGCAATCCGGTAACTGTGGCATTATTGCTGGGTCTCTGGGCCCCCACCTAGATCCCCCCCCCCCCCCGCAAGGCGTCCCATTCGTTGTTGAGTTGTTCACCTCCTGCGTCTTCCTTTGTGGTGACCCGGGCCGCCCTCCTTCCTCTGCGCATTCTGAGTTGTGTGGCACAGGGCTGTGCGTCTCTCTCTCTCTCTCTTCTCCTCATTCTCACCCCTGTGGTGCTCTCTGTCTCTCCCATCTTCTCTAACTGCTACTCTATCTCCTACCCTATCCCTCTCACCAAGTCTGGAAGGAAGAAGTACAAGAGGGACATCCTAGTCTCCAACTCAGGACTCCCTATCGCTTTTACTTATACCAGTGCTTCCTCCAGACAGACTCTCACTGACATCCTCTTTGTCATCCCCTCTCCAGACCTATGGACCCCCCTATGGTCTCTGTTCTCTCTACTTTTTCCTCCTTTCCCATTTACGGTGGCACTAGGTGGGAGGCCCTCTTGGCCCCCTTCCACTCCTCAAGACCTCTGAATGGCACTGCTTGGTTCAAGGTCCTCCGCCCAATCTCTGTCTTTTTGATAGGCGTTTCCCATGTCTTATCAATTTCCTCCTTTCTCCTGCTACTCCTTCCGGCACCTCTCTGGCACCCTCATCTTCCTCCTCTGCCCACCCTCCGCTCATTTACCACCTCCCCAGGGTGTACCTCAAGCCTGTACCCTGCCACGGAAGTCTCTTAAATGTGGCAACCTGCTCCACGTTGCTACTCTAAACTCTTGTTCTGCTGTCAAACACTCCTCTGACATCTGTTGCCCCCTAAAAGAACTCAACCTAGATGTCCTTGCTCTCACTGAGACTTGGTTTATGACCAGTTCTGTCTAAAGTTTTGACACTCTCCTCCCTTTGGGCTACAAGATCCTCTCCGAACCCAGAACCAACGGTCCCGGAGGTGGAGTAGCCCTGATCTTCCTGCGGTGGATCCCGGCCTCTAATCTCTACGGAGTCCTGCTCCTCCTTTGAATGCCTGGTCTGCAGGCTCTTTATCTCTACTGGCTTCTCTCTAACTGTGGCCACCATCTACAGGCCTCCTGGCAAGGTCGCCCTCTTCCTCTCTGAATGGGCCCAGCTGGCCTCTTCTCTCCTTGCCTCTACCTCCGAACTTCACCTCCTCAGAGATCTCAACATTCACCTGGATGCTTCTTTCTCATCTCTTCTCCGGGCGTTCCCCACCGCCCCCTATGACACTCTTTCCATTCTGCCCTCTGCCTGACTTATTTTGGATGTTCTCCTCACCTGCGACATCCCCCTCTCTAACCCTCTCACCACTTATCTCTCTTGGATTGACCACTTTCTACTCTCCTCTCATCTGGAACTCTGTATCCCTCAGGCAAAGCCCACCCCCCAGCACTAGCACTGCCACCTACCTTCTCAGTCATTCGGCCCATAAAGCGTGCGTCAGTGGATGCCTTTGCCTCTACTTTCTCTTCTCCTCCTACTCATGTGGCTGACTCTCACACCCTGACACATCCCTTTCTAATCTGCATCTTTCTATTTCCATCACCCTGGACATCCTTGCCTCCGTCATGAGAATCCGGCGGAAGCATCCCTCCAAGTCCAACTCTTGGTATGACTCCGACCTCGCCGCCCTGAAACACAAGTGCAGGGTGGCTGAGAGGAAGTGGAGGGCTTTGTGCGCCTCCTCCTCTGACAAACTGGCCTGTCGCCTGCTCCAAAGGCAGTACAGACTCTTGGTCTTGTCCAAGAAGAGAGCACACAGCCAAGCCTGCATCTCTGCGGCCTCTAACAACACAACCAAACTATTTAAAATCTGCAAGGAAATGGCCAATCCTGTTGCAGTCTCTACCTCTCCTGTTCCCTCCCTGGCCCTCTGTATGGCGCTGGCCTCTCACTTCTCCACTAAAACTCAGGACATCCTGTCCTCTATCTCCTCTTTCTCTCTCGGCCCCATTTGGTCATCTCTCCCTCTCCTCCTCCTTTCTCCTCTTTCTCACTGAAAACACCTGACGAGGTTTCTTGACCAGTCCGGTCTATGAAAGTGTTGTCCAAACAGGTGTTGCCCTGCTCCTCCAGAACCATCAAGGACCATATTGACACCCTCGCTCCAGCCTTGGCCGATTTCTGTAATCAATCCTTCGTCACTGGATCATTCCCCTCGCCCCTTAAGCACTCCCTTGTGCAACCCCTCCTCAAGAAGACGTCTGCCGATCCTACCGGTGCGGTAAACTATCCTCCAATCCCCTTTCCTCTGCAAACTCTTGGAAAAGCTGGCCATCTCCCAGCTGGCCATCTCCCAGCTTACTCTCTTTACTGAATCTGTTGCTTGTCTCCATGATCATCAGTCTGGCTTCAGAGCTGCCAGAGGCATGTAAACTGCTCTCCAGAACACCGATGAAGATCTGCTCTCTAACCTTAATTCCAGCATTTCCTTCTGTTCTCATCCTCCTTGATCTTTCCTATGCTTTCGACACGGTGAACCATGCCATCCTGATCGACTCCTTGAGAACCTGGGCATCATGGATAAGGCCCTGAAGTGGTTGAGTTCCTTCCTCTTGGACTGCCCCTCCCAGGTCCAACTTGGTCCCTTTCTCTCCGCCGCCTCTCTCTACATGTGGCATTCCCCAGGGCTCTATCCTCGCATCATCGTTTTTCAACCTCTACTTGGTCCCTTTTGCCCACTTGATCTCTACCTTCGCCTCTAACTTTCAGTGTTATGCTGATTACACTCGGCTTTCTTTCAGGCTCCCTTCAGCCTCCTCTCATGCTCATTCCTAACTGTCTGCGATTGTAACGCTCACCTGACTCCCACGGAGACGCTGACCAGGTCGGGGCTGATGCGCAGGACTCGGAACACCGACTGGGCCGGACCCCCAAACCTCGCCTGTCTGATGCGCAGGAAGATCTTTCTGTAGATGGGAAAAGGATTTTAATCACCTGCGGAGTGACGAGTCGAACCCCTCCTTTCCCCTTTTACTCTCTCTTCAAACCACCTCTGAACCTTACGTTAATTCTCACCTTAAGGTTTGAAATGACGAGCTCTCCATCCTGCTTCTGGTGCAGGGGTGCGGTAGAATCCAGTTACTTCACTGGTTATCGGACGGGCATTCAGGTCCAGTTGCTTCACTGTTTTTTTGGATGAATAAGGTGCTTTCGTAAGTATATGGCTTATCAAGTCCAAGGGTTGTTCTCCCTTCCTGTTTGGCCTTTATTTTCAATGGACTGCTTTTACTCTTTTAGCGCAGGTGCTGAGCGAAGATTCCACTTAGGGAAGACAATTCGCTGTGGATAATTCAGGTGAGCTTATGTTGGGGTGGTTTTTCTAATGTCTGTATGTTCACCCACTAATGCGCGTGTTCTTTTTTCCCCTTAGGGGCCGGGGCGCGGTACTGTCAAAAGGCGTGCCGACCCGAGATGAGGAAGGATTCTCCCCCACCAATCGCCAGGTAAGCCTTTGGGCAAATCAGTCTTTTCCAAATGTCTTCTCTGGCTCACCTTTTGCTCTTCTCTTTTCCTTCCTAGGTGCTGGAATGCAGCGGAACGTGCGGATGATCGCAGGAGTACGGAATTCCTTGTGGACAGGTGAGTAGAGCGCAGCGCTGCAACGAGCAACGCGAGGAATCCTAAAATGTCTTTCCTTTTAGGATTGTCGGCGTGTTGGCTCCGGATCCCATGCAATATCAGGTAATGTCCTTTATTCACCTTCTCTTCCTCTCTTCTTCCTTTTAGGTGTTCCAGAACTGAAGCCGGCGTGGCTGGAGTCAGGATGCAGGAGCAGACACTGTGAGCGTCCAGCTGCTAGGAGCAGAGCAACGCGAAGCGTGAGCTGCTGTCTGGGCGTGGCTTAAATAGCCTCCAAAGATGTCCCAGGTATGTATCCTTCCCCAAACAGGTATGTATCCTTCCCTGACCACGCCCGAGTGGCAAAATAGTCCCACAGGTAAAGTAGTTCCTTTCAGGCCTCAAAGAGGTCTGGATCTGGCAGCATGGTCTGCATCAGGTAAGTCCACCAAAAGCACTCCCTTTATGAGCCTGGCGCCTACGGCGCCAGGACTGATGTCCAAAATGAGCCTGGCGCCTACGGCGCCAGGACTGTGTCCAAAGGGCCCCTATTTGGGGTTGCTGGACCTTCCCTTGGGTACCTGATGTGTGCTTCCGGGGCTGCCGGTCTTGGACTGGCTCTCCGGGAGTATGCATCATGACAGCGATTCAGGATTGGTGCGCCTCCAACGATCTCTGCCTTAATGCCAGTCAAACAGAGATTCTACTCATTGGGACCCCTGCTCCTGCTTTCCCTCTCGCACGCTGGCCGCCCGCCTTGGGCCCTCTTCAAATGGATTGTGTCCTTCCACGTATTCCTCATCTTTGATATTCGATATCCAGCTTCAGCTGCTTCGGAAATGTCATTTTCGGCAGAGGGCGCTGTGCATCGATGCCGTCAACTCGATGTCCCTCGAGGGCCCGCTTTTTGAGGGTGATGTCATTAAAGGTAAATATAACACTGCCCATTGACTTCAGTTCCGTTTTTCTGAGTAAACTTACGCTTCGAGAACTACGGCATGCTTCTATTGTTCATTCACGAAAATGTCTTCATCCTCGACACCTACAACACCGAAGACCGGGTTCAAGAAGTGTCAGGACTGCGGTTCCAAGATGTCGATAACAACCTACATCGGGTATTCTTGTGGTGTCTCGGCCTGGAGCACAAGACCTCCGGCCTGTTCGAAATGCCAGTCGATGACCGGACAAGCTTTGATGGAGTGAAAGGGGAAATTGGCAGTAGGTAGAAACTCCAAGAAATCCCCATTCACTACCCTGTCGAAAAAACCTTCTTCAGATGATGCAAGAGGCGACTCTCCTCGAAGGTGAAAAGGACCAGGTCGCCCTCTTCGACTTCGTCGTCAGACTCCTCCCCTGAGAGAGCTATATCCTGTCCCACAAAGGCCTCCACTCCTGCCGAAATGGAAAGCATATAGGTTAGAAATGCTAAAAATATTTGAGAAACAAAAACCCTCGACAAGCCATGCTCCTTCCAGGCCGGTAAGGAAAGGGCTCGAGCCTAATCACATACACCCTCGAGCCTGTGACGAAGGCCAGATCCTCATCCAGAGCCGTCAAGGCCTCGACGCAATGAGAAATCATCGATGGATCCTTCGAGACCTAAGTCAAAGCATAAGTCGAGATCGAGGTCGTCTGCGCAATCGATGCAGATGTGCCATCGACACCAATGGCACCTTCAACACCAGATCAGCCTTGGATGCCGTCGAAGCCGAAAACGACTTCAGTAAAAATATCGACGACTCCTCGAGCGTCGAGTTCAACATTTCTGAAGCCTTCATTGCCCATCCCAGTTAAGACCTATACTACTTTACCAATAAAAGATTATTTCAAATCACTAACCACATTTTATGAGGCAAATGAGCCATCGGATAACAATTCTCCATTTGGGCTACAATATGGTGCACCAATTGTGCCTGAAAGTTTTATGTTGGAGGAGTCAAGGCTTAAAGATCTTTGACAACTTGCAAACAGCCAGTGGAGTGGACTCTTCACCAGAGCTAGAATTCGGTAAACCTGAAGCTGGTGAGCATGCAGATACATCATTTAGGCAGTTACTGTCTAAGGTTGTAGATTAATTGGGATGGAGTAGACCTACCCTCCACTTCGTGCAGGGTGATCTAACAGGCATGCATGATAAGGATCCGCAAATGGATCCCATTTTACCATTCCACATTGCTCTTCAAAAAAGGGTGACGGCCAATTGGGAAATGCCAGAGTCAAGTGCAGCAGTAAACACAAACCTAACTAGAAAATACCGCCCATCTAGTAGTGAACCCAACTACTTGTCAAAACACCCCAACCCTGAAAGACTGGTGGTGCAGGCAGCTACAGCAACTTCAAATCAGGAAGCTTACCCAACCATCCTTCCAGCAATATTTAAGAGCATTGCTCCCTGCAGAAAATGCTTTCCTTGCCTATGCATCTACTCTCTTGTCAATCGGCCAACTCCACATGTGCCTTAGCAAAGTTTTAACTCTCTCTATGGGACTGTATTTCCACATTCCAGAGTGGGAGAAAAGGGACCGATTCTTGGCTATTGTTGGAGATAGCATCAGCAGAGCCATGGCAACAAGCACCGTAATACGCAGATTTGCTTGTTTGAGGATATCTGGATTTGCGCCGGATGTGCAATCCAGACTTCTTAACATGCCTTTTGACGGGTCTCGCCTTTTTGGCAGCAAGGCTGACAAAAGCCTTGAGAAGTTTCAGACCTAGAAGGAGGCAGCCAAATCTTTAGGTGTCACTATTAGGCAGCCTCAGCCCCATTGGCCCTAGTGGACAGCCTTGGAGGGGTAGATCTTTTCGGTACTGCTCCTTGGTTGGAAGAGCGAGAGGAATTGCTGGTCAAAGAGGCCAAAGAAGTTTCCCTCATGGTGGACGTGCAAAGCCCGCGCTATCAGGTGCATCTCTACCAACAGTCACTGCTTCAGCCACCTCAAAACCTCCCTTGAGTCACGAAACACCAGTGGGAGACAGGCTTTCCCCGCATCTGAAAGAATGGCAAGTCATTAGTTGGGATGATTGGGCATTGGAAACCATAGCCCAAGGTTACTGCCTTCCCTTCATTCAGAGACCTCAGCACCATCTGCCGGGGGGCCATTCTTTGAGGGTTCCAGATCCACTCCTTGTGCAGGAAATTTTGACCCTGCTAGAGAAAGGCGCTATAGAACCAGTGCCTGCATCAGAGAGGAACAAAGGATTGTACTCTCCATATTTCCTAATCCCCAAGAAGGACAGAGTACAGAGACCCATCTTGGACTTACTTGAACAAGTTCCACAGGAAGGACAAGTTCAAGATGGTCACACTTTCTCAGATCCTTCCAGCTCCAGGATTCAATGGCCTCATCTGACCTTCAGGATGCTTATTTTCACGTGCCCATCTCAAGCACCGAAAGTACCTGAGGTTTGCCGTTGGCGGTTATCAGTTTCACGGTCTGCCTTTCGGGCTGACTTCCGCCCCAAGGATTTTCACCAAGCTGATGGCAGTGGTAGCAGCGAGTCTCAGGAGAGGGGGGGTATTCAAGTCTACCCTTACCTGGACGATTGGATGATCAGGGCTCGTTCTCCCAAACAAGCACTGTATCATCTCAACGTCACCTGCCACTCTCTTCAGACTGGGCTTCTCGGTCTGACAATCAGCGGTCCTTGTCCTCCATCGCAGTCCAAACGACACATCAATCAATTGGAGCTGAGGGCAATCAGACTTTCGCTGAAGGCCTTTCTGCCCTCTGTACGGGGAAAGAATGTCCTGATAATAACGGACAACACAGTAGCCATGTACTACCTGAACAATAGAAGTGTAGGGTCACTGCCACCATGCAGTGAGGCAGTGCAGCTCTGGTTCTGGGCAATACGAGAAGGAATCTCTCTAGGCAGTTCACCTAGCCGGGGAGGAGAACAGAGCCGCAGACGCTCTGTGCAGGCAGAGCACAGTTTAAGAAGTCCTTCAAGAGATCTTCACCCTTTGGGGAACCCCTCAAGTAGATCTGTTCATGAACAGTGTCAACCAGAAGTGCGGACTGTACTGCTTCATGGAATTTCCCCCAAGAGGAGCTGTGGGAGACACGTTTGTGGTGGACTGGGAGTTTCCACTCCTGTATGTGTGTCCGCCAGTCCCCGTCATTCCTCATATGATCAGGAGGTTGAGAAAGTTCGGGAAACCCATGATCCTAGTTGCCCCGGATTGGGCCAGGTGGACGTGGTTCCCAGACCTTCTGGACATGTCCATCTGCCCTCCAATTCGTCTTCCACAAAGGGAGGACCTTCTCTCTCTCGAGAGGTTTGGTTTCTCCATCCAAAGGTCAAGACTCTAAGCCTTCACACATGGTTTCTGAGAAGCTGAGATACAAGGATTGGGACCTCCTGGCCAGATGACATAAACGAGATTTTGCTTTCGGCCAGAAGGCCAGCAACAAAGTCCTTGTATCGTTGCCATTGGAGCAAATTCTGCAGCTGATGCAAGGACAACAATATAGATCCTTTACTAACACCAGAGGTATTATCTTTTCTACTATACCTAGCCAATCTGGGGCTCCAGGTTGGAACAATTAGGGGCTATTTGGCAGCACCATCCATCTTTAAGCGTTCGTCTAAAGCATCTTCATATTTTAATATCCCACTGGTAACACAATTTCTGAAGGGACATACCAATGTGTCCCCCACTCTCCCCCCATCTCATTTTCAGGTTCCAGTTTGGTACCTTAATCTGGTGTTAAAACTTCTTATGTGTGCACCATTTGAAACTCTACAATCATGTTCATTGAGGTTGCTGACGTTTAAATCCATTTTGTTGGTAGCATTTACTTCAGCCCGTAGAGGGAGTGAATTGCAGGCACTATCATCTAAATCCCCCCTGTACAATTTTCCACAGGGATAAAGTTGCCCTGGGGGTTAAGCCTTCATTTTTACTTAAAATCATTTCAGATTTTCATGTATGACAAATAATTGTATTGCCCCCTTTCAAAGGGATTGTGTCCTCCGACGTATTCCTCATTTTAGATATCTCCTTCCAGCTCTGCTGGCCTCGGAAAATGTTTTCTTTAGAGGGCGCTGTGCGTCAACGTCCTCCGAGTCGATGTCCCTCGACAGCCGCCACGTCGACTTCATCCTGGCTATAAAGGCCGCGCGCAGCGTCCGTTGCTCAGTTCCGTTTTTCCGCGCTTACTCAGTGCCTCAGAATACCGGTGCTCAGTTTTGTCAGGTTAAACCTATTTACCTCGAGTTATTCGATCCGTACTCGATGGCTTCTTCGTCGGAACCGACAACTCCTCGATCCGCCTTCAAAAAATGCTGAGATTGTGGGAAAAAGATGTCGCTGACTGACCCTCACAGAGTTTGTCTGTGGTGTTTGGGAGCTGAACACCATTGTTCGGAGTGCGAGGACTGTATGTCCATGACAGCTAAGGCCCTGAAGGAGCGTAGGGGGAAGCTGGAGAAAGGTAAGACTTTTAAAGCTTCTTCTTCGTCGACGAAGTCGAGACATTCATCTCCTCTTCACCATTCGCGCTCCAGGTCTCGGAGTGGGTCCCATCACTCCTCGAGATCGAAGCACTCGAAGAGGAGACGTCGAAGATCCCCTTCTCCTTCTTCCTCTTCCTTTGTTTCGCCAAAGAGAATCCCTTGCCCCACGAAACATAGTTCCCGGGCTGAATGGGAGGAATTCCGCAAAAATATGATGAGCGTCTTTGAGAAAGCGGCCTCGACCCCCTCGAAGACTGCCGAGAGCGAAGCTCTGGTCGAAAGACCCGAAGGTCAAAAACGCTGCGAGTCGCAGTACCCGGCGAAGGAAACCTCTCGAGCGCGTCTCGAACCCTCGAGTAGGACTATGACCTCCAAACCTTCCTCGAAGGTTCCGTCGATGAAGGTTCCGTCGACGCCGAGGTCGGTGTCTTCGACGCCGTTGTCGAAGGGACCTTCGACACACGGGTCTGTCGACTGGACGCCAGCTTCGACACCGGCATCGACGCCAAGAAAAGTCACGGTTACGACACACCCAGTGACTATCCCGAGGTCCTCGATAACGATGGCTTCGAGATTGTCAAGCAGAATCCCAATTCTGTCGAGGTCATCGAGGCCTCCGCCTTTGTTTTCGACGCCACGCTCGAAGCCTTCGGTGTCGACGACATCGACGTTTCGAGGCCGATTATGACAAGTTCGGCACCCTCTGCCTTGGAAATGGGGTTTACACCCTTTATGAGTTCAGAACAATTGAGAACTATGGAACAATTATGGAAGAGGGTGAATTGTCTGAACAGGAAGACACATTTGAGTTGCAGGGACCTGTAACCCCAATTAGAGAGGAATTTTCCTCTGAAGAACGCAGGTTAAAGGATCTTCATGATTCATTACATGAGGCAAGTGGGTTAAACACTTCCCCTGAGGTGGAGTTTGCTAGGCCAGACCCGGGGGAGCATGCTGAAACCCCCTATAGAGCCCTAATGGTCAGGATCACAGAGTTTATGGGGTGGTCTGCACCTTCACAATCTTTCCAACAAGATGACCTCACTGATATTCTTGACAAAGGCCCACAGGAGGATCCTCTGGTGCCCTTTCATAAAGCTCTTCAGAGGAAGATTATGACAAACTGGGAAACCCCAGATGTCGTCCCGGCAGTAAATAAAAAACTGTCTACAAAATACAGGGTATCCTCTACAGACCCGGAGTTTTTGTCAAAACACCCATCCCCAGAAAGTCTGGTGGTACAGGCAGCATCTTCTACCGATGTCAAGACGGCTTATCCTAACGTCCCACATACTGGGACGATAAAAAATATGATGCTATGGCAAAGAAAGTTTTTTCGGCATGTAGCATGGCGTTAAAATCTGTTAATGCTACTTGCACCCTCGCTAGATTCAGCCATACACTTTGGGAGTGTGCTTCTACAGCGGCTGACTGCATCCCGGAGGGAGAAGAAAGGGAGGCGTTCCTGAATATCATACAGGACGGTAAAGACGCTATGTGCGAATCCCTCCAGACGGGCATTGATTCGGCTGACAGTATCAGCAGAGCAATGGCGGCAAGTACAACAACCAGGAGATTCGCTTGGTTGAGAAAGTCTGGTTTTGCCCCAGATGTGCAAGCCAGGCTCTTGAACATGCCATTCGATGGCTCTTCTTTGTTCGGGAAAAAGGCGAATGACAGTTTAGAGAAACTGCAAACTTCAAAAGCAGCAGCAAAATCCCTAGGCGCTGGAATCCGTCAGACACCTTTTCGTCCCACAGGAACCTCTGCGAGGGGCAAGTCCTTTCGCTTCTACTCCGCATTCGGAAGAGGTAGAGGACGACCGGCTCAAAGGGGACAAAGAAGAACTACCCGAGGTGGATGGGGTAGATATTCGAAAGCCGCAGCAACAGCAGGTGCCTCTTTACCATCGGCATCTGCATCAGCCGCCCCAAAACCACTCTGAGGACTTCCCTCACAGGACACCTGTAGGAGGCAGGTTGACTCAAAATCTGGCGGTAGAGACTAGGTTTGGAAGGGCTGTACTGCATTCTATTCATCAATAGAAGACAGCGTGAAGTCAGTACTCCCTCCACCAATAATAGAATACTGCTATGGGAGCCTATCTAAGATGAGGAATACGTCGGAGGACACAATCCCTTCGAAGAACAAGTTACTTCTTACCATTCCTCATCGGCCCTCCCATCCATCCCCGCAGTTCTACTTCCCGTGTTGTTGCAGCTTACGCTCCTTCAGGGTGATTAGTCTAGTCCAGAAAGTATTATTGTGGGCTACAAAACGGAACTGAGCAACGGACGCTGCGCGCGGCCTTTATAGGCAGGATGACGTCGACGTCGATACGGCGGCTGTCGAGGGACATCGACTCGGAGGACGTCGACGCGCAGCGCCCTCTAGAGAAAAAATTTCCGAGGCCAGCAGAGCTGGAAGGAGATATCTAAGATGAGGAATACGTCGGAGGAACATCCCGTCGAAAGAACGTTACAAGGTAAGAAGTAACTTGTTCTTCTGAAGCTGGTTATCGAATATCAAAGATGAGGAATACATGGGAGAGCATCCAGTCAAAAGAACGTTACCAGGGGTAAGTAGCTTGTTCTTCCTTCGCCTTCCTGTGAGGCAAAAAACCTTGGTGTCATTTTTGACTCCACTCTTTCTCTCCTCACATCTCGGACATCGCCAAGAAGTCCAACGACTAGCTGCACCTCCTCAAAGGGACTCTTCCCTTTCTCACTTTCCCCCTTAAGATCACTGTCTCCAGAGCCCTGGTTCTCTCTAGACTGAACTACTGCAACAGATTCCTTCTCAACATGCCTTTCTCTACTCTCTGCACTCTGCAACTAATCCAGAACAGGACTGCAAGACTTATCCTTGGCGTCAAGCCCAGGGACCGTATCTCTACAGCCCTGAAATCTCTCCATTGACTCCCGTTGGCTGCAAGGATCAAGTTCAAGACCCTCTGTATTGTTCACAAAGGATTTCTGGGGCTGTGGCCTGCACTACAATCAACACTCTCTTCCAAAATACCTTCCTTCTCAAGCCCTTACCTCAGCTACCTCCAACTCTTTAAGGGTCAGATGCTTCTCCGGGCAGAGAGTGAGGGGTAGGTCTCTCTCCTCTGCAGGTGCCTCCCTCTGGAATGGCCTCCGTGTCCCTCTCACACTTGAGCCGGACCACCTGAAGTTCCGGTAGCAGCTCAAAATGTTCCTCTTCTCCTCAGCTTTCTCTCTCTCCATGCTCACTGGCAGATGAAAGCTTACCTACCCAGTCCCCTGTGGACAAACCAACCGGAAAGAAGGAGAAGCAGAAGTCTGGCCATTCAATTCAATGTGGTCGAGTGAAGAGGCACATTCTGCGAGGAACCAAATGCTGTGGAGCCACCGCAGCACAGCGAAAAAACTTGATAAATCTGAGACCGGCTAGAGCACACCAGCAATGACCCTAAAGGTACAGGGGTTGCCGGGACGGTGGGTGGGGGCACAACAGAATGGAGAGAGATGATAAACTCATTGAGCTGGGGTGAGGAGGAAGCCTCGGGGGGTGGGGGGGAGACTTTAAGAGTGCCAAAAACAGAACAAAAAGAGATTGTGTTGGGACCCCCACATCCACAAAGATCCATACAAGACATCTTCTTTGTGGCAGTACCTGGCTGGAAAGTGAGCTTGTTCTGTCCAACCAAAACAGTAGAGAAACTCAGGTCTGGAAACCACATCCACAAACGAGAAGTACAAACCATCTTCCTCGTGGCAGTACCTGGCAGGAGAGTGAACCAAGTCTGCCCACATCTGGAGACAGGAAAACCTGGGTTTGGGACCCTAAAACTGAAGGACTGAAAGGGCTGAACTGTGAAACCAAAGTGAAAGAGAGACCTGGAGAGGGAGTAATTCCCCCTGGTTGTATCGACTCTGAAGCCAAGATACCATGAGAAGGGAGTCATTCCCTTTGGTTGTGTTGGACTGTAAAATCAAGATATCAGGAGAAGGGAGGGTTTTTTTTCTCAAACTGTGCTGATGGATGTGTATGTATGTTGAACAGTAGTGGTGACCACTAGTGGCACCCCACATAATACCACGTGTCTACGATTCCACTGCCCCCGGTAACATTTATTGACAGATTGTGGCAAAAGGATCATATCTAGTCTAAAGCTCAACCAGATGCTCCCATCTACTACTAAATTCAACCAGGAGCGACACTATTAGAATCTTGGACCTGCCATTCGACGGTCAAGACTTAAGCCACCTGTCTAGTGATGAAGAGCTCAACAAGAGGAACACCCTTGCGGTTTTATCCAATCTTGAAATATATCTTTTTCAGTAGCCATCTTACTCTAGGGACGCCAAGCAGAGATTGTTTGGGTTTATGGCCTTCCTGTCCTGGTAGCCACGAAATCCTTCAGACAGATTGCACTGCACCCACCAACGAAGCAGTCAAGAAATTCCTCCAAAGGTTTTTCATACTGATCCTCCTCCTCCACGGCTTCTTCCGACTCTTAAGAAGCAAAGACTGGATGAGCCACATCCACCCAACACCAGTCAGCGGAAGGCTCCCTCGTGTGAACTTCTGGCAGGTCATCTCTCAGGACCCTTGGATCCTTTCTGTTGTCTCCAATGCCTACTACCTTTCTGTTCCTACTTATGCTCCCGTTTCTCATGGAGATGGGCAGTACTACGCTTCCGGAGAGATCAACATGCTTTCAGCAACTGAAGCCAAAGAGCCTGTTCCGGTGGATCAGAGGAGCCAGAGCTTGTATTTAAGGCTCTTCTCCATGCCTAAGAAGAACCAGGCTCGCATGAGGGCAATTAAATATTCAAA
The DNA here is from genome assembly GCF_040938575.1 of Ambystoma mexicanum. NCBI lineage: Eukaryota > Metazoa > Chordata > Amphibia > Caudata > Ambystomatidae > Ambystoma > Ambystoma mexicanum. The sequence goes on from NC_090928.1 coordinate 748,382,373, forward strand.
ATGAATACACCAGTCCAGTTCTTGGAAGAAGTACAGAAAGATGACTGGCTTCTGTGCACTGGACCTCAATAATGCATACCTGCATGTGCCTGTATGGTAACTTGAGCAGAGATTCCTCAGGTTTTCCATCAGCGGGAAAACTTTTGTTGGGATTCATAAGCTGCAAGGATTTTTCTGTTCCAGCAGAGGTTTACAGACATGTCCCTGACACTGGCATGTTTTCGAAGCAGAGTCCACCTTGGTCTACTAGTGGTTTCTAAGGCCCGTTGGTTCGATAACCACATGCATGCTATATGTTCTGCTAGCCCAATAATAGATTAATACTTTAGCGGCACCTGGAGAGTTCCTTGAATCGGCCCACGGGGGAATCAATTGTATCTGATCCAAATTCCCACATCTCTGTCCCTAGATCTAGCATGGTGGGGCGAGCCCAACAATCTCATTACAGGAGTTCTTTTCCAGGAATCCCCTTTATAGGGCTGTATTGGAATTGACTCTTGAGGAATACCCTTTTATAGGTATGCATTACAACTGACTCTTTCCTGCAAGGGTGGGGTACCTGTTTGACAGCCTCCAGTCGCATGACCTATAGTCTCTGTAACAGCAGCTACTACAAATCAACCTCTTAGAGCTACATGGCATTTTCACTGTTTCACTGCCTTTCTCCGGGGGGGGGAGTGGATCCTCATCCAGACAAACAGCACCATGTTCATATTCAATGTAAACTGGCACTGTGGAACAAGATCCCCGTTCCTTGTGCCGACTAGCTGGGAGAATACTGGAATGGGCTATCAAACTTCAAGTATCGTGAAAGCTTTCGATCATACAGGTGTATTGTGAGAGACCTGTGGGCATTCTACCAAGTAGACCTCGAGAATCCCTTATTCAGGTGGCCAGGGACGGGCTGGCGCTCTGAGATCCCAAACCTGGGGGTGGACGAGCGAGGGAGGATCACCTGGCTAGGGGAGCCGGGATTATGCTTGGGGGACTATCCAAGGTGAGGTGGAGTATTATACCGAGGAAGGAGGAGAGGATGAGGAGATCCCTGAAACATTTGTGGGTTGTACCACATCGGTCTCCCTTCCTCCCAATGAAGCTCCCTTACTAGAATCCAACACCCCTACACCTCTGGTAAACCAATTAGAAACCCTTGAGTCATCCTCTTCCGGGTTGTTTCCCTTTACAGTAGGAAACAACCTCTCTCAGAATCCTTGTTTTCATGTTGCCCACTAGAATACTCCCGGTCATTCTTTTTCACGTCCCTCTGATTATTATTTCCTGCATGCCCAATCTGCTCAGACAACATACTACCATTCCCACAATTCCCCCTGTTCAGGTCACGATAAAAACTCTGATCATTTTTGTTCATTACACAACCCTTACCAATCTCACTCTTCCAAATTTACCCAAACCCCTAGGACGATAACTATAATTCCATTTAACACCTTTTCACCTTCCATCCCTGTTGGATATTTGGAGACTCTACCACATTCCTTTTCCAACACGAACACCTTCCCATACAGTCAAAAACAGAATAATTCAGAAACTGTTTACCTGACCTGTCCAGACCCAAGGGTTAGGCAAAGTCAGGCAACTGACCAAAATCACACACACACCTGATGTCCCTTTCCTTTACCCACAGGGATAAAAGGTGGAGCACGAGAGCATACGACAAGCAACGCAGACCGCACGTCCAGGGAGCTAACTCAACACGGCAGTTCAAGAGGAGGAGCAAGACGGCACATATAGAGAGGGTGAAGCGAGAAGCAACCTTGCCCTTTCCGACCAAGGCCTGTGAGACATCTGCAGAAGAAATCGTAAAACCACAAACAATAGCCAGCGTGTGTTGCAACAGATGTCTGCGGTACACGAGACCCTCTCCTCTGATAGACAAACGTCTCTCCCCGGCTTGGTTCAGTGGTACCAACCTTGACTCCGAGGCAAAAAAGCCAAGCGGTTCATCACAGCCGGTGAGTCGAGGGGAGAATCGATAAGAAACCAAATAGTGTTGAAGGAAAAGTAGCAAGTGGCTACTTGAACTTTGAAAATGTAAAGAGTAATTGATGTAGAAAGGGGAAAACCAGCAGCAGAAAAGTCTGGCACCACGTGGGTGCTCACCCAAGAAATGCTGGGTGATTACCCGATTGTCGAATCTACCAGAACCAGAAGGCCTTGGGAAAGGCGAGAAGAGGGTCAAAGTGGTTTTACGGGGGTCTTGTAAAATCCTCTCTACAGTCGAAAGTCTTTGACTGACAGATGATTGTGAAGCTAAGGGAATCGAATCCCGCGTCGTAAAAGTTGAATGTGCAATGGACAAAGTTGGCAGGAGTGAACCCGAATGAGGGATGCTGAGAAAAGGGAGCGAGGTCTAAAGTCCCGAGATACATTTTGTTCACAAGAGTGAGCCCCGGTAGAGGGATCTCAACAGTGAACTGTGTAAAAAGACAATAAGCTTTGTGAATACAAAGGGGTCCGAGCCCAAACGAGGGAGATCCAAGGGGTGTACAGCCCTCACCCGAAGATTTGTGAACACTAAACGGATCTCAGCCCGAACGAGGTAGATCCGAGGGGTGAGCAGCCATCACCAGAAGATTTATGAATGTGAAAGGAGAAAACGTGTAAGTGAAAGCCATAGTGAACCCGGCAGAGGCAGGCTAACGATTGAGAAAGGTCAGAGCCCGGAAGAGGATGACTCAAGAGTGAAAAGCATCACCCAATGTATATGTGAAAAGGAACTTTGTTCGATTATTTGAATACATCGAGCCTACGGCGTCAAGACTTTTGATAAGAAAAGAGACTTAACCACCGAATGCCATGATTGCTGAAAGCTGAACTGTTAGCTCGTTCTGGGAAAGCTTGAGCGTGTGCTGTGCTCCAAGGTCCGCCCTTGTCCCGTGCTGACCCCAAGTACTGCATCCTGACTTATCATTTGTGAACGCTACCTTCTTTCTTAAGAACATTATCCCACACTTCTTTTGTATTTAGAGTAAGGATTTGGCAATAGGTGTTTTAGTATAGGCCCTTTTATTTGACATGACGCTACTAGGACTGCCTTATTTTTTCATTTAAATCATGGTTGAAAAATCAACCTTTAATTCATGTACAGAAACAAGAAATTCAAACATTTCATACATAAACATTAAAATCATTAAGAACATTTACAAGTTGCAAAATCACATTTTCCTTTTCATAAAAGAACATACAAATGAAGGTACTGAATCAGTAGCATTATAAAGCTAAATTGTGTGCATTAATAAAACCTGAAATCGATATCGCGGAGGAAGTAGTATGCCCTGCAAGAAGCAGAGACCAAATAAAATCATCTCTATCAACATAATTCATTTAATTACATATATAAAATCTCTTAAAATATTTAGCACGGGGGGCCGCTGTTGCGCCGAAGTAAGATGGCCGCCTAACTGCAGAGCTCCGAGCTGGGAGAGCGTACAAATCCCGAAAAAAGACCCTATTGCTGCGGCTATCCTCCTGTGTGCAGGCGGTGCTTCTTCCTGAACACATCCGCTGCATTCCTGGCCCCCGCGGCCCCCCTGGGGACCTTACTGCTGCCCTACGACTCCGCTGGGACTGAGTGGGCCTAGCCGCTCCGCTCCGCGGCTCCACCGGCTGCGGCTCTCCCTCCTACTTCAGGGCGCGGCGCTGCGGGCCGCTGTGGGGCAGGGGCGCCAGAGCCCTCCTCGTCGGGCCGGCCGGCTCCCGTGGGGGCCCTGCGCTCCATCGACGGCCTCATCACCCTTCCTGCGGACCCCACGCACCCTGCCTGGGCCTGTGACCGCCTGCATCTTCCGGCTCCCGCGGCGCTCGTGACGCCGCACTGTCCGGCTCCCCTGTCTCGTGCCGTGGGGAGCGGAGACATCACCACGGATGCCTGCTTCTCCGCACCACCTGCCTTCGGCGAGGCGTAGCCCCCTGATCCACGACAAGGTAGAGAGGTGCGGGGGGAGGGGGCCGCTTGGTTTTCTCCCGTCTCCTGCAATCCTGGGCTGCAGTTGAGCCTGTGTGCTGGGCTAACCACCGTGCTACTTCTCCTTGGTTGCTGTCCCTTGTTCGCTCCAGCGGACCCTGCCTGCATTGACTTTGGACCCTGAGCCCCAGCAGACACTTGTTCTTGGGCACCGCAGCTTTCTCCGACCTCCATCTCGTCTGCCCCCCCCCCCCCTACCGATCCACCCCACGCCTGTGGCGCGGCACCACATCAGGTCGGAGGGCGTGTGGGGGTGCGGCTGTGTCCTGCCTCGGAGGTCCCTGTGGCCACCCCATCCACCTGCTGCGGGTTTGGCTGACCACCACTTGTTTCCCTGCCGCCACGGCGGTTGACATGGCTGGGGGGCCTCGCTCCGGCGCTACTTCTCTCCCCTGGTGGTCCGCGCCTGCCCTCACTGCACCATCGTCCTTCTCTGCCCCCCCCCCCTTCTTCGGCTACTGGTTGCTGCCCGCAATTACAACTCTGGATCTGGACCCCTCACTGGACAACCTTCGTGTAATACCCCTCTCAGCTCCACTTCTAGCCCACTGACAATTGGCTTCCCTCACCTGTCACCAGCCAACCCACTACTTACCAACTGTGTGGGCTCTCCAGTGCTCCCAGGCTCTTGCTAGCAGTCCGCCAATAACACCGGAGCGCTCCTTGTGGAAGGGCCCTCGGCCCCTGCAACTACAGAACTGTCCCTACACATCACTGGCAACCCCACGTCTGGCCTACCGCTCTGGTCCTTGTGCCCGGCGGTCTCGCTCTGTGTGCTCTGGTGACGACCCCTGGTGTCTCCCCCAGCCTCGTTAGCTGCTCTCCACGCCTTGCCTCCTTCCCCCCTGGGCGTCCTGCGGGCCGTCGATTGGAAGGCCTCCTGCCATACCTGCACCGGATCCTGGACGCCGGACGTGTTCTATCACCATGACCAAAGGAGCCGGTTCTAACAAGAAGCAGGCCTCGCTAAATATGTTTGCTAAAACTCCCTTCAAGCCGCTGACTGACCCTCCGGAGGAGTCGCCAGTCACTGCAACTCCCTCTACCTCCGACGACGCGCAGAAAATGATGGAATACATGTGAGAGGGTTTCACCACGCTCCACACTAAGCTGGATGATATGAATGGGACCATCTCATCCATAAAGGCCCATATCGAAAGAACAGACAGCAGGGTCGCTGAGATCGAGACAAGGGTTGGCACCGCAGAGGACGACCTGGTCTCCCTTCGCACAGCTGTGACCACCCTGACCAGCCGGGTCTCTATGGTTGAAAAGAAAAATGACGACCTCGAATCCCGCTCCAGGCGGAATAACCTCCGCATTGTTGGTATTCTGGAGGACGACATCGGGGAGCCCATGGAGGACTATGTAGAGCGCACCTTTTTGACCCTCATGGATAGCCCCAAGCTTTCGGCACAATTTGCACTGTAGCGAGCTCACCGCTCTTTGACTGCGAGACCCAGGCCGGGTGCCCCACCCCGCCCTATCATTGCCAGAATCCTCAATTACCGTGACCGCGGCGCCCTGCTCGTGCGGCCAGGGCCAAGGGTGAGCTTCATCTTGGGGCGGCGAGGATACTCTTGTACCCGGATTACTCTGTGACTGTGCAGCAGGAGCGTAAGACCTTCCTTGCGGTGAAAATAAGACTCCAGGATCTAGGGGTCAAGTACTCCATGCTCTTTCCCGCCAAACTGAGGATTGAACACTCTAATCAAACACACTTTTTCACTATCCCCGAAGAAGCCTAAAAATTTATAGATGAACACTTTCCTGGTTGATGTAAACAATGTGGACATAGGTTGTATAGTTTCTCAATGATTGCTGTGGTACCAGGGCCGCGGGTCGGGCCGCCATGGCACTCCCCCCCCCGCGATTGCCACTATTCATCGTACTTTATTGTAGTTCATGTTGCTGATGTTGCTTCATTTCCTATCTGTGTGGGTGTGTTTTCGCACTCTGCTGTTTCACCGCTGACTGTAATGACCATTTCTCTTGGGTCCCTTCTCGGAGTCACCCGACAATTCATCCCAGTTACTTTGGTCGATTTGACCACGGGACCCAGGCCCCTTCTAGCTAAATACGCACCCAACTATGTTGCTACCGCGTCTTGTCACACGGCTGCACCCCAATCTCCGTTGGGCCCTCTCGCTCATAGATTTGGTCCCGAGGTAACTCGCATGCACTCTAAATGCCTTGCCTAATCCTACTACGTAGCACAACTCTCCTTACGCTCTCCCAGTCCGGCGCGCCATTGCCCGGCTGCAAGTAGACCCCCAGGCGTTGATGCCTAAAAGTTTACGTTTGTTGTGGTTGTGTTGGGTTTCGTCCCTCTGATTGGGGGAGGGATGTGGGTGGGGGGTAAGTTGGGAATGTTATGGTTTGTAAAAGTCTTGACAGCCTTCAGAGGCGCCGCAGGCACCGCGTTCAATCAATTCACACATATGGTCGGAAGGCCGCATACTCCCAGGGTACACGCCGTTCACCTTACTGGAATCCACTTTTATCTATTCCACCATCACCCCTTCAAATATGTCTGATACAACTCTGACCTTTATGAGCTGGAACTTCAGGGGATTGGGCAACTATAAAAAGATGAGACAGATTCAGCTTCACGCCGAACGCCACGGAGTGAAGATTCTATGTCTACAGGAAACCCACGCTCGCTCGGAGCACTGTGAGCATTTCGCCAAGCAATGGGGCCTCCAGAGGTATTATACTAATTATTCCCCTCAGGGCTGTGGCACCCTCACCCTAATACATAAAAGCCTGAAGTTTACGTGTCAGCACTCCCACATAGACCCGCTCGGTAGGTTTGTGCTCATCACCGGTATATTACAGCAACAGGAGATAGCCATTCTGAACATATATGGTCCCAACGTCGACGATCCTGACTTCTACCTTCATCTGGCCACTCTGCTCGAGAGCTAGCCCCTAATTCCTATTCTATGGGGTGGTGACTTCAACACGATACTAGATGTCACCCTGGATAGATCGGGTTCTCGTCCCCGCCAACTTTCTAGGGCAGCATACTCTATCCTTACCTCTCTCCCCCGCTTGGCATTGGTGGACGCCTGATGTATCCTGATGACTGTACATACTCCTTCTACTCCTCAGTGCATGATTCCCACTCCAGGATAGATAGGTGGCTCGTCACAGATATACTCGTTAGATGCATTACCCACTTAGCCATTCTTCCCAGGACGCTATCGGACCATTCACCTGTACTCATCTCTTTAAACTGGGGATTAGATGCCAGTAAAACAAGACAGTGGAGGCTGAGCCCCCACGCGCTCCTTGACCAGGTTTTCGTATCTGAGCTTGAGACCTCTATCGAGGAATACTTCGAGATTAACTTACATTCTGTCTCAACACACGCGGTGCTCTGGGAAGCCTTTAAAGCACACACTAGAGGGGTTGCCATCTCCAAGTGCAGTGGTATACTTAGGGACATCCGTGCCGATATCGCTGCCAGCGAATCGGCCCTGTCCGTCTATGAATCCCAATACGCGGAGGACCATTCCCCAGCTACGCTAGCGCTGCTGGGCTCTGAGCTAGACCGGTTCCGTGGCCTTGCTGAGCGCGAGGTTAGGTTCCTGGATTCCCCTCAATCAGCAAGGAAATATGGCGAGGGTGAACTGCCCGGCAGAATGCTAGCTAGACTGCTGCGCCGCGAGTTTGGTGCCCCCCATATCCCGGCCATTTCTAGACCAGATGGCACACTTGCCACCTCCCCGCAGGACATCAATTCTGAGTTCCTCGCGTTCTACACGTCCCTGTACTCGGAGGTAGACAGTTCCCAGGTTTCCGACATCAACTCCAATTTAGAGAGTCTTCCTCTATCAGGCTTGTCGGACGACGCTAGCGCCTCCCTCGAGAGGCCTTTCGCCCTAGAGGAAATTGTGGAGGCCATTGATTAACTGGCATCCGGTAAAGCCCCTGGCCCCGATGGGCTCCCGATAGACTTCTATAAACTATTCAAGGCCCAATTGGCGCCGCACCTACTGATGCTTTGGGAAGAATCATGCGACAGGGCATACTTCCACCGTCCCTCCGGGAGGCATTGATTACAGTGCTCCTTAAATCAGGTAAAAACCCTACGCAGTGCAGCTCATACCGTCCCCTTTCTCTGATCAATAGTGACATTAAAATATTTGCCAAACTACTTGCTAACTGCTTAGCCCCGTACATGTCCCACATTATCCATCCGGATCAAGCCGGCTTCGTCCCCGGCAGATCAACTTCCCTGAATTTGAGGAGACTTTTCAATGTAATCAGCAGGATCGACCCTGCCACTCAGGCAGTGGCGGCTGCATTGGACATGCAAAAAGCATTTGACTCAGTCTCATGGAGATACCTGTGGTGTGTTCTTGAGAAATGTAACTTCGGTCCTAATTTCTGCACCTGGATAAAGCTCCTTTATACCGCCCCGTCCGCCAAAGTCCGCACAGAAGATAGGTGCTCTTCCCCCTTCAGATTTTTAGAGGAACACGCCAGGGATGCCCCTTCTCCCCGCTTATCTTTGCTATTGAGTTGGAGCCCTTTGCTGACATGATTAGACAATCGCACTCGCACAGGGGGTTGCGCACATCTGGCCAGACTGACATAATCTCCCTCTACGCTGACGACACCCTGCTGTATGTTCGATCCCCTGTAGTCAACCTTTTGCCTATACTGACGGATGTGGCTCGTTTTGGTGACATATCCGGTCTGAGGATTAACTGTTCTAAATCTGTATTGTTTCCACTCACAGACTCCACACAGGCTCCCCCCGAGCTACATGGGTTCAACTGGTGTCCTGATAGCTTCACCTACTTTAGGGGTGGTGGTCTCCCGGCACACACCTCAATTGCGCGATGATAACTTCCATACTTATCTAACTAACCTGGAGGCTAAGGCCGCCAGCTGGACTAAACTTCCCCTCTCACTTGCCGGCAGGATTGGAATACTCAAAATGATTGTATTGCCTCAATTACTGTACCGATTTACTAATCTGCCTTTATGGCCAGGGGACAATTTTTTTCGAACGCTTCGCAGCATATGTAACACCTTCCTGTGGCACTCCGGGGCTGTCCGCCTCAAATTTTCCACACTATCCGCCCCTAAGGCGTTGGGCAGTTTTAGCGCACCCGATTTTGTCAGATACTGGGTGGTGGCCCAATCACAGTTTGCTGCGTTTTGGTTCAATACTGTTGACCCCCCCCCCCACACGTTTGCCTCGAGAAGCTGTCTGTCTGTGACTGTGTGATCGGCTCCCTGATCCTCCAACCGATCCCCCCTGATTTGAACTCTGCGAATCCAGTGGCCAGCACATCCCTGGCCTTGTCCAAATTCTGGCCCATGGTTGACACTCCCTGTCCGTTCCACAGGGATCTCCCACTGTGGAACTTCCTGCCCGATGTTCCGCACGTTCCACTTTCAGTGGTCACTCGCTGGGCCACTGCAGGCTTCTTGACTCTACGTGATGCCTTTGAGCAGGGGAACTTTATAGAATGGTCTGACCTTCCCCCCTCACTTAGGCGCCGACCCTCGGTGTGGCTACAGTACTCGTCACTCCGCGGACATCTTAAGGCCAGATACTCAGACTTCCCTGCCTTGCCCGCTGATGAAACGATAGTGGAGGAGCTCTGCTCCTATCTTTCCTTCAGAGGCAAAGTGTCGAGGCTCTACTCCTTACTACAGTCCAGAGCGGCCCCCCACTTCACCGAGCTGCAACGCAAATGGGAGAGGGATCTTGGCTCAGAGATCACTGATGAGAGGTGGGCTCGGATGTGCGCCCGTACTTTCTTACTGGCGAGAGGATACTCCAGAATGCTCTTGTCTTAAGGGAAACTATCCCCAATTCACACCTGATTAACGAAAGTGGGATGGATTTAGGAGCTTGCAATACTCGCTTCCAAATTTTCCCTTCTAAAACTGGAAGAAGCACCAGAATCTTTTGTTTGGTAAAACCTCAATTCTGTATGATAACTTTGGAATTACTTTTTGGAATTACTTTTACCTCATAATATCGAACTGCAGGTTTAAGGGGAAATTTCCCAAATTTGGCTTCCACTTTGGACAGTTGATTTGACAAGGCAGTAGCTTTGTGATTAAACCAAATGGTTCTTTTAGAAATAATTGGACTTGCATTCACCAAAAATCCCAAGTATGGTAGGGAATTAACCTTCTTGATTTCTTTTTTTGCTATGAACCACTTTGATGAAACTGTTTCCTAGACTTTGTCAACTGAATGACTTTTGTCTTTTCTGGGTTAATGATCATTTACAAGTCTTTTACGTACTTGACAAATGCATCAATGAGTCTCTGAAGGCCAATTGCGGTTACATCAAATAAAAGAAAATCATCCACATAGGCCAGCTATTTAGTTCTGAGCCCTGCTAGTTTAGGAGAGGCCAGGCCCACGGATGACAAATATTCACCTGCATCTGCCAAGTATATATTAAATCTTATTATTATTTGATGGTCGAAGCTTACTCCCATCTTAGAGTTGGGTTTAGATTAGGTGTTTTTCCAACCTACCTTTGCAGTTTAATAAACACCCTTGAACTGTGATCACTTGTGTCTGTCTTTACTGTTGTCACCATGAGTTCCTTACATTACCCAACACCAAAGCCAAGCTTTTGAGCAGACTAATTTGCCTCAAATTGCAAATAGGAAATCAATCACTCCATTCTAGAGGCCATCTTCTCAAGCTGGGGTTGTCTGCATGTCCACCTATTCACAACACCCAGCAACAGCAAGTGTTCAGTGTTTGCTTTTGGGGGCAGGCTGGGATGGAACTCCTTGGGTGAATGTTTGTCCATTCAGTGATATTCCTCATCCCTTTATGGTTTTCCGCAATACCTCTTCTACCCATGGTCTTGACAAGGTTTTCCAACTGCAAGAATCCCATGCTCGACCTGATTGTGCCCAGTGGCCAACCCGCTTCTGGTACTCAGACCTGATTGGGGCCTGATGAGAAGGACAAGTTTCCCTTTCAGTTGAGCACAATCTTACTCCACCCCTACTCTCAATTGCTCAGTTTAGTGGCATGGTTCCTGAGCAGTTTACTTTAGGGCATCTCACATAGTCTGCTGACGGCACTAAGATCTGACATTTGGCTTTATTGCCCACTTGTCAAGGTTCTTTTGTCTCCCTTTTGGATTCCCCTGGTACCTCAGTGGATTCCTGATGATCTTATCTGGTAGCTCTATGAGCTTACCGCCACACTTGAGGCACAGCTTCCTCCACTTACAATCTGGTGGTGCGCCTGCACGTAGAAGGCTGAACAATGCTTTTACCCCTAGTTAAAAGGCTGCCTCTGGTATGGAATTGAATTTTTTGGGGACATTTTGACTTTTAAGCCCGTTCAGGGTTTGTCTTTTGTGGATTGGAGATTCCATACTTGGAAAGTAACTCTTTTAGTAGCCCTAAAATCAGCAGAGTTAGCAATATTCATGCCTTCTCCGCTTCGGAGACAGTGGTTCTAAGAATCCTCCCAGCTTTTCTTCCCAAGGGGACGTCTTCATTCCACTTTAACAAGGAGGTGGTTTTACCACCATTTTTCCAAACTCTCAATCGGCAACAGACCGTATTCTTCATTCTCTCAATGGAAGGAGGACTCTGAAGTTCTGTCTGCATAGAACTAAGCAGTTCAAGACATCAGCACACTTTTCGTCACCTTTGGTGACCAGCCTCCAGTGCCTCCACAGTCACTGTTTCCAGGTGGCTAGTATCATGTGTCGGGAGGAGATAAAATGCTGCTATTTGTTGATACCTCAACTGCTGTTGTAGTGCAAAGTTTGCAAGACATCTACCTATGGGTTTAAGCAACACTAAATCCCATTCTAGACCTGTATTATATGCTATATAACAGACACAGCTGGCAAAAATAGATAATTATTATTATTCCACATCAAAATGAGTAAATGTAAAACAAAGGAGCATAAAGTAATCCATACAAGAAACACAAAATCTTGATCAATTTGAAATTTATGGGGGGGAAAAAAGGGGAAAAAACTAAACCTTTTGTCATACTTTAGAGGTGTTGATCTATATAAACAACGTGGAGAGACCACACTTGAGCAGAAAATGGTGTAGATTAATGAATAGACAAAACCCAGTGTGGAGACAATGTGAGTGACCCAAGAAAGGTGGTCAAATAGCGTACAGAAAAAGAGAGAAGACCGGTTGCAAGAATCCTGCTTGATCAAGCAATTGTTTGCGATCAAATCAAAGCATTACAATTCAGCAATTGTAACATCAAAGTTACACTCACAACATTTTCAAAATACAATTTCCATTTCAAAGTTCAATATCTTAGTTCAATGTATCTCTTTTGAAAATGAAGACAGCTCGAAAATGTCCTTGTGGGCGGATAGAGGCTGTTGCATTTCCATTACTGTAGCATTCCAATGTCAATGCACCTATCACTTAGAAGAAAACCTCCATTAGGTCTGCTTACGCAGACAGGGGAGAATGAACAAAAGAGCAAAGATTGAGCACAGATTCTTGTTCAATAACGGTTGTGTTAGGAGAGCCACCTATGTCCCCTTGCAAATATCGCGTTTCAGTGGCGAGTTAGGCAGGTAGAGTCACCTTCGTCAGGGCATAATGTGAGGACCCGTCAGAGGAGAGTCAAAGACCCTTGAGTTGGATGCTGGTTCCCTCAGGAGCGGCTAGGGTCATCAGCAAGTGCACCGTCATAGAAAAACTGGCTGGTGCTGCAGAATCGTGATGCATGTGTGTTTATAGACCGTGCATCTCTTTCCTGGATTCCCTTTGTGTCTAATTTGCGGGAAAGGTAGAGAGCCTTCTTGGCAAAGGGCGACGTTCCCCTGATGGCAGGAACATCCTTGGGGCTGATTTAAGCATTCACCCTGTGGTTTTGGCCAAATTGGCCTGCTTTTGGCTCCTAATTTCAAAAGCAGTCGCCATCAGCCCAAAAACGTCTTCGCGCACCTGCTTTAACCCTTTGGAGGATACTCAATCCGGGTCGTTCCCGCTTCATTCTGACTCCACCTGGTTACCACATATCTGTCATGACAGCTCACAGCATCTCTCTGATTCTCGAAGTAATGTCTGCCAAAACGTGGGGTGTAGTGTAGGTTGAAGTTAGCTAGTATCAGGCATCAATCAGTGCTACAGCATGCAAAAGTGCACATCACCAAAGTGCATTCACCCTCATGCCATCAGAGCCAAGCCCACTGCTGTAGCCTTTCAGTACAGCGTCCCTTGAGACGTCCTCAGACCCCTTATGCCATTTGCTAGCACTAACAACTTGACACTAGCTGCAAATCCAATGGAAGCTTCGGACCAGATTTCTTGTGGAACCTTATTGCTAATCATTAGGTTTCTCCTCCAACCTTAGGTTTGCCTTGCTGTGAATCTCCCACCGGCTTCGAGAAATGGGGAAGGGATATAGGATTCAGAAGTACTTACTGTAGTCAATACTGTAATCCTAATCCACAGTCCTCTTTCCCCCGTATGACCCACCCTCCATACCCCGTAAATTGGTTAGTGGTAGCGGACATGGTACAAGGTCTGACGGGCCAGTGGGAAGTAGTATGGGTGGGCAGGCTCACCCAGCCACGCCCTTGTGTGCTTTAAATTTAAAGGGATGTTTGATTTTTACGGTGCATAAGGCTCTGATCCCGTACCTGTAGGATGTGCTCCCATTAGTATGGAGGAAAGGAGACTATGGACTAGGCATACAGTAGTCAATAGGGAGATTAACTGTTTCTTTTTCATTTGAACAATAGTGGATCCTTGCAAAATTAAGGGAATTCACATCTGCCATTTTTGTTAGGCTTCAGGGTTATTCAGCTTTTGGAATATATTAACCATTTCCTTTGGTTTGTGGTTTTACTGATATGCTTGGACTAATAGGCTGTCTTGGATCTCTTCTTGACATCATAGTACCACATTCTGTGTTTCAATCATTGTAGCTTCTCTGATTCAGTAATTACACGTATTTGCAGTTGCTGTAGGCCTACTATGTACATCAAAACAAATAACCCTGTTTCTTGGTTGCCCCCAATCCTCCTCACTGCTGCCATGTCATGCATCAGTGGTTTAATTCCTGTGTTCCCTGACCTCTCGATGGGAGGGACTTCTCTTACAGCTGCATCCACCGAGCAATATTGAACATTCTCAGAAAGATTTCTTTAGTGCCTTTGATGGTGGTTGAGCTAACTGATTTTTCCCATCAACAAAATTGTGAGATAAGCCCCAATATATAGATGGATTCCATGGCTATTATGTAGAGCTTGGGCGAACAGGTTAAGCTATGGGGCAGATTGCCTAAAAGGCCTCGTCTGAGGGGTGACATTTGTTTCCATTGACCTACAGATTAAGCAAAAACCTTGATTTTTGAAGTAGTATAAAGATTGTGAAATTCTGTTGACTGTGTTTTGCTTTTTGCAACTACTTCGATGTGGGTTTATTGAGCATCTTATCTTTCCAGGAATTCAAAGAGTACGGCAACTCGCAGAAAACACCAAATACTTCAGACAAAAGTTGAATTCAATGGGGTTCATTATTTATGGAAATGAGGATTCACCTGTTGTTCCTCTGCTCATGTATTTGCCTGGAAAAGTGGGGTGAGTATTTGATGGTGTCTTTCTACCTTTACAAATTAACAAGGTGATCTCTATGCACGGAAAGCACCTGTTCGACGTTTCTTTTTTATTAAGAACTCTAACGAATAATCACTGTGTTCGTTTTTTCCAGATGGTACCATGTTTGTGTCATGAGATCTTGCAATCTGTTTATCTAGCTACTGCAGGTGATGTGTAATATCGCAGAAGCTTAACTCTGCGTGTCAGTGACATCCAATTCCATTAGAGATGGCATTTAGAAATTGCTAGGGAGTTTGGCAATCGCACAGTGAGTGACAAATGGGGAAAACATAGCGTTTACATTTCTTCTGCAATGTCTCACTCCCAATGAGGAATATGGTGATTTCATGTCTACATCAGGAATTACAATTCAGGAATTACAATTCAGTGGCTTTACTGTCCCTCACATAGGTGACAGCTCAGAAGGCAGGCATTTGTGCTCATGCAACAGCACTGACATGTGGTCTGTAAATTCCTGCAATTCCCTGAATTAATGTTGTTACAAGAACTGTCACTAGTGCCCCATTCAGCAGAATCGGTGTCTGAGTTGTGTTGAATATTGATAGATTAATGCAGCATGGTAAACTCACAAACCTGGGGAAGTAGTACATGAAGATCATGAGAATTGCTGCATCCTGGCTTGTTGCAATGGGTTGTGGGCAGCCCTACAGATAAGCAACATATAATCTACTCCAGGCAAATGCTCACAACAAACAATAGGAAACAACGGACACATAGGAACCTAACCCCAGCCTCCGCCTATAGATATTTTCGAATCTGGTTTGACAAATCTGCGGATGTTGTCCCTTCTCCCCTACAGGGAGAAATTTCCCATGGGCCCAGGCAGTGCGTCCACAGTGCAGTAGTCCCCCTGGGGGTGGGGCACAGAGGGAGGATCACATGGGAGAGGAAGCCCCTTATGGGATTAGGGACAACCCTTACCAGAGAAGACAGTATATCTCCGCTTTGTTAGACCCTCCCTCTTTCCCCAAGCCAAACTCTCCTTCCCTGTTCCCAACCAGTGCCACTTTCCTTTATTATAAGGTCAACACACCTAGTGTGTTATACCTGACTAACGACCCTGAAAATGCAAACTGCTTTCCATATATCTACAATACAAGTACTGTGAAGAAGATGAACAGGCATATGAAGATCACTCCAAAGAACCACAGTGAACAGTCTAGTCTCTCACCTCATTTTATTAGTCAAAGGAAATAGAAAATATCAGAGGGGAAGACAAAAGGGGGACAACGTCCGGAGAGTAGCACATCTAATGGAGACGACTCAAAAAAGAGAAATCCCTGCTCTTCTCTGAGCAGTTGACACAGAGGAAGCCTTCGACTGGGTAGAGTGAGGATTTCTCTTTGCTACCATGACCAAGATGGACTTTGGCTCAAACTTCCTGGGGTGAATTAGAGCTAACTACCAACACCCTCTTCTCTGATTCGCCATTAATGGGCATATCACTGACCCTGTAACAGTCGGGAGATGCACGAAACCGGGCTGCCCATTGTAGCAGGAATACCTTTCGGGGGAAACGCCCACAAAGTCGCTGCCTTCGCGCACAACATGCTCCTGACGCTGACAAAACCAGACATATATCTGAGAGCAGTGAACCAAGAACTTGCCTGCTTCGGGCAGTTGCAGGACTAAAGGTGAAAACAACCAAATCTAAAATACTCAGCCTTACCCTTACGGATATAGCAGAACAAATACCTTAGAAAATCCTTTCAGTATGGATGGGTCCAAACTCTATAACATATCTAGGTGTAAAACTGACCAAAGTGGTGGGCGGGTTGTGCCAAGCTAACTATCCACCCCTATTAGAGAAGCTTAAATCAAAAATGATAGACTGGGGACCGCTATCCATATCATAGATGGGGCGTATCAATGCTTTAAAAATTGTGGTGTTGCAGCAACTGCTTTACTACTTTACATCTCTCTCAGCCACATCCTGCCCCCCTTCTTAAAAGCCTTTCACAAAATAATGAACCAAATGCTATGGAACAATAAACCTCTGAGACTAGCAGTGAAATTAATGATATACCCAATCTCCCTAGGGGTATTGGGGGTACCAGATTTCAAGGCCTACTACACCGCAGCACAAACAAGAGTCATTAGAGACTGGCAAACGGATGACAGGGGGAAAATATGGAGACACATGGACAGGGTTATCGCGGGGTGCGGTGGTCTAGAGGGAATATTGTGGAAACCAAGGGCAGACAGACCAGGGCAAATGTATAGTAGCCTAATTTGGGCAATGCGTGGGACTATGCAGTAAATCGCAGATCACCTCCTTCCCCTCCCCATGCACACCGCTCTTCGACAACCCACAATTCACCCCGGGACATAACCCATTCACATTTGCCCCCTGTCAACATGTCACAGAATTAGACACATGTTTAACGGAGAACAGATTAAACCCTTCGACCAATGCAAAGCTGACTTTGGTGTGGGGGAAAGTCAAAGGTTTAGCCACCTCCAATTGAGGCATTGGCTGCTATACCCCACAATGAAAATAACAGGGACCCGACAACTGTCCCCCTTTGAGAAGTACTTAAACACTGACCACGGTAACGAGGGTAGTAGCAAACCTATACAAGCTCATAAAGATCGGAGAGGCCCCTCCGAAGAAAACATATATGGGGAAATTGGAAGCAGATACTGGTTGCACGATAGAAGAAACAGAATGGTCAAAACTCTGGGGGCAGATTCCTAAACTATCAAGATCCCTCAAAATTAATGAGATCTGGCTGAAACTAATGCTACAGTGGCACAGAACACCAGTAAAATGACATGGAATCTATCCGAGGTCTCACAACTTTGCTGGAGGAACTGTGGAAGGGAGGGTACCTGGAGCCATACATGGTGGCAGTGTCCAAAAATAGACCTACTGTAACTAAGCTCTAAGTATACTTGTCCTGCTTGCGCCCAGCTACCTAAGGCTTTGGTGTGCATTACCAAATAAACCAGTACTGGACGGGCATTCATGAAGCAATCAAACAGGTCCTAGGGATCAAGTGCGGAGGGAATAGGGTATTAGCACTGATAAGATTTGGTGGTGTACTTCAAAGAATTAAGACGAAAAGTAAACTGAAAACTTTAAGTCATTATGATGATGGCTGGCTGCCCATGTCGGGGTCCTAGAGCCCAGCTAACACCCTGGAGGGCAGCACAACGGCAGAGTACAGCAGCATTAACAGTAACAGGCAAGCCTCATCCACGGGTGCCCAGGACTAGAACATCTTGGTAGGAGAACACAGTGTGGAAATTGAACACAATGGAGGCGGGCTTGTAGCAACAACGCAGACCCAGACGGTGCAGGAGGCGCGACCACTGTTGTTGGGGCACTCCGGCCGCATCAAGTTAACACTCATTGAGTGGGTACTCGTAAGACGAAAAGCAAACAATCTAGACCTGACCCAAGATCACCCATCGCCCTTGAACGCATAGAGTTGTATGGTGGTTAATGGTGTGCCCTGAAGGCTGGTGGCGTACTGAACAAGATTAAGGAGAGCGCAGTGAAGCTTGTGAGACCAGGGGGCTGAGATTTGACTGCCTTGGAGGTGCTACATGGCAGGGGGGGCAAACAACCCCTCCCATGACCACAGAAAAAACCTAACCACGCCAGAGTGCGGGAATGCTACATGTTGAACCGACACTAAAAGGGAGCAGGGCGTATTGACCGTCAAAACCAACTCAGTTCCGACACTCCAGGCTGCACTGGTTTAACCGCAACTCCGCTTCCTGAGAGGCGGATAGGAGCAAAGGTTTGAGAAGACATTGAGCACAACTTGAAACCACCTTGCGCACTGGTTAGGCGGCTATGTCTCCAACCAAGGGTAAAGCAAAAACGACGATAATGGATTCCTTCGCCACTGTCAAGGCACGAGTTCCGGCGCAAGACGGCGCAACTGCTTCCAGTGAGCAAATGTTCCTAGATTAAGTCAACTGAGAAGGACCCGTATTAGAGGCTGTTAGGCAGAATCCTGTGCAGTTCCTTTAGGGAGCACTACGCAAGATTAGGACTGCAGGTGAGAGCAATAAATCCCCTTTGGTATCACTCTGTACCACAAATATTTAGTTGGTAGCTGTGGCTGAGCAGTCAAACTTATCTCAAGAGGGAGATGAGCAGTATTCAGGGTTTACACAAGGAAACACTGACCAAAGCTTTGTATTAAAAAGTAGTTATATATTTATTTTACACACTTCTAGATAAAACACATGTATCACAGTCATCAAGCAAGTTAAATTAAGTCCAAGGAAAAATATACAAACTCCCAAGTTAAATTGTAGACAAAGTGAACCAGAGTGAAAACTGAGCAAAACGGCACAGTGACAACTACACACAAGGGATCCTCTAACAATTCCTCAGAAGGGAGGGAAAGCACAAGTTATATAGCAATAGGTTCTTACACACCCTAGCAATACTTCTCATAAGTTTGTGGACCAATTTAAGCAAGACAGTGTATCAGTATAGCAATACTTAAATGAAAACTGAGCAAAATGGCATTTCACAAGTTTGAAAAATGGGACGGAAAGGGTAGTTAAAAGGGTTCTATGTGATTTCATCGACAGACTTTTCATCGCAGGTTTTTTTGCCGCAGATTTTTTTTTTTAAAAAAAAAATCACTCCTCCAAACCCCCAATCCGTTTCATTATTTTAATATTCCCCTAGACACACACCAAATTTATTTAATTTTTAACCCCAAAAAAATCGATGTTTTAAAAAAAATTTAAAAATTGCGGCAAAAAACCCTGCGATGAAAAGCCTGTCGATGAAATGACAGTATACCGTTAAAAGAAATAGGTGCACCACACAGTTCTAGATGAGAATCAATCTAAAGAAGGCAGATCTAACAAATGTAGCCAGAGTCAGTAGGCTTGTGCCAGAGTCAGTGGTACAGGGCAAGGGCCCAGGGGCAAAAGTTCTTGTAGCTGCAGTTAAGTCTTTGGTTAACGAAGTTGAAAAGGTGGATGCAGAAGTTGAAAAGACAATGTTAAGAGAGAGGGGCGGCCAACCCAACAGGTAGGTAAAGGATTTAAAACACCTTTAGTGCTACCGCGAAGAAAGGGCGGCCTGGCGGAACAAGGTACCTTTAAATGAAGAAGTGGCTCCTGTGTTGGCGGTTGTTCCTGGTAGTTCCTGCAGTTCGGGTGATCCAGCAGAGGAAGAGAGACTTTCGTCATGGAGTAAGGTTCAAGTTACTGCACTACCCAGGGAGGAAACCAGCTGCGGTGCTGCCCGACAAATAAAAGGTCCGCTCCTTTAAATCGCAGTCCGGATGGACTGGTGCCTGGCTATCCCCCTCCGAGTACAGGGTATGGGAGATTCGACCAAGGCAGGTCCGGGAAGGCGATTGGCAAACTGGTTGGCCCCACCAGCTCAAGGGAAGAAGGCTCTTGCAGGTGAAGATCTTCTCTCGTCGTGTAGCGAAAAGTGGTGAGACGCTGCAGCAGGGCTTCACCGATGGTTCAGTCATTGCAGATTTCTTTGGCTTCTCTCCTCTTGGGCTTCTAAGTTCCAGTGGCGACGTCTTGCTCTTGCAGTCCTCAGGACCCTGCTTTTATGCGAAAAGATCCCCATTGATGCAGCCTAGTTGTCACTCACACAGTGGAGGGGTCATCTTGGCGGGAGACCCTGCAGCCTATCAGGATAGAGTGTGACAAGGGTTGCTGAGGCAACCCTGTCCAGAGGTCCTACTCCCCCTCCCACACAATGGACCCACCCCAGACTCAGTGGTGCTGAAAGGAGGGCTTCTCGGCAGAAGCCCGCCCAAAGGATCCCCGACTTGGGGTAGGAGTTTAGGGAAAGACACGAGAAAAGTTATATTAAAGTTCTGGCAATTAAAACCTCCCTAAAGTTAATATTAAAATACACCAGCAGTATGTTAGAGGCTGTCAGAAAAAGTGGTAGCCTCGAACAGTGGGAAAATCCCATAGGGAAATATTTGCGGTCGAATATTTATGGTAGTAACCACTGCAACCAGCCAGAAACTTTTGAGAGAGGGACTGTAGGGTACCCTCTCGAAAATTAACATAGGGGAAAAACTATTAACCCCTTCCAGTACCTCCATAGTAAGATAGGTTGTACTGATTTAGTTCATAGGATTTCACTAGCAAAGTCAATGGCGACTTTACATTCCCTGGGAGACAGTAGTCAGTCCCAGGGTATGGAGTCTATGTTTGGGGGTCGCTACAACACCCCTGTGTCACTGCACTGAGGGTGCTGTGTAACACATGTGAATAAAGACGGTTCCTGTGGGGTTGAGAAAGATCACATAGGCATTAAACACAAAAAAAACCTAGAACACATTTAGCAAAAATGCCTAAGAGTGGGAAAAAGAGTCCCACTCTTAGCAGGTAAAAAGAAACAAACCCTTCAAATCCAGCAAAGCTGCTGGGGGGACTCTGTAGGTAAGGGAAATTAGCCATAGAATGAGAATTCTCCCTAACAGAGGCCATGGCTGCATTAATGTCGTTCATAGACACTAAAATCGGGGACGTCAAAATGGACATGCAACTGATGTGTCAAGATGCACGTAATTTGACGGAAAGAGTAACCATCACAGAGGCTGGGCTCCTGGAAACAACAGAGACCATGGCGGACTTAAAGGCAAGAGTGCAGGAACTAGAAAAAAGGGTTGCAACGCTTGAAGCAAGATCTGAGGATGCTGAAGGGTGGGCTAGATGCAACAATGTTTGCTTGCTGGGGGTCCCTGAAGGAATGGCAGGCCAGGACCCAACTGGGTTTGTGGAGCCATTGATACAACAGGAGATCGGAGCAGGTCGGTTGTCACAAGGTTTTGCAATGGAATGGGCTCACAGGTCCCTACAAAAGAGACCGCCACCGGGATCATACACTCTCCCAATTTTTGCTAAAATCCTGAATTTTCGAGACGGAGTTCATAGTCAAGTACTCAAAAATAGCCATATACCTGGACTACACGCCCGCAGTTCAACGTGCAAGAAACTCCTTCATCCCGATCAGAGCTAGACTCAGGCAACTAAATCTGAAGTACATGCTAATGTACCCATCCAGGTTAAAGGTGATCCACGAGGGGCGAGCTGTGTTTCTGGAAGCCCCTGCAGCAGCCAACGCGGTTAGGTCTAACCCACGGAACGATTAGCGCAGGCCTATTGCCAGCACAATCGCACTGGCACTCCATGGCTCGGATGGGCCTAAGAAGTGCTCGGGCGCCCAAGCACTGCTTTAGCAAGGAAGTAGCTGGGTGCAATTGTTTGGTTTGTTTATTGTTTTAGTGTTAGAATGTCTTCAAGCGAACCGTTGGTAATGGGGGGGACCATGTACAAAAATGAGAAGTGATGGGGGGAGGGTACGATGAGAGGGGGAAGATCCCCATGAGGGGAATGGGCACTTATCTGCGTAGGAACCAGGTCAAATCCTACCTGAGCAGAAAGAAGTTATCCAAAGCCCTGCTGCAAGAAACCCACCTTAGGGAGGGCGCTATGTCCAAACTGAAAGAATGCTGGGGGGGGCAGGGGTACGGAGCGGTATATTCTAAGTACGCAAGGGGTGTGTTCACTTGGATAAACCCTGGGGTACCCTTTTGATTGCTGAGGGAGGAAGCGGATAAAGAGGGCAGGTATCTGATATTTGGGGGCTCCATTGAAAAAACGTAGGTATGTATAGTTACCTCCTACTTTCCCAATCATGGTATCCCTGCGCATCTCAACACGCTATGCGCTAAGGTAACCCACCATAGAGGTGGCTTCTTCATCTGGAGGGGGAGGTGGATTTTAACTTTGCGAGAGACCTGAACCTAGACATATCTGCACCATTGCTAAACAGGCCAGCAGCCGCCCATTTGGCACTTAACACACTTAGATCTGGCGGCTGTTTGGAGAGAGCTACACCCCACAGACAGAGGATACTCTTACTACCCCCTACCACATGACCTGTACACCAGGATAGATTACATATTTGTGGGTAGAGCCCACCTGCCACAGTTTGAGTCAGCACAATACCTGGGCAGATCGATCTCTGACCATTCACCACTACTTATGGTTTCGACAAGGCTGGGTCCCAGACCTCCCATACCATTATGGTGCATGCCTACAGAGGCGCTGACAGATCAAGCCTTTAGAGAAGACCTCCAGAACAAACTTGTGTTCATTGAAATTAACCAGGGCAGTGTGGCACGCTGGTGCACGGTGTGGGAGGCTTTGAAGGTAGTGGTGCGGGGAGAGGTAATAGCTGGGGGTATCAAGAGAATGCTAAGGCTAGAACTGGAGAAGTGGGAGGAGGAAATCAAGCTAATGGAGGCTAATATCCAGGGACCAGGGAGGAAGAGCTGAGACTGTCCGAAGCGAGATGCACATGTCAAAATGCATGGGGGAGGCTCTCCAAGTTTGATTACATAGTAAGAACCACCAGGGCACACAAGAAGGGAAATAAACCCAGTAGACTGTTGTCATGGCTGCGCAGGAGAGAGCACCGAAGACACTTGACAACTGCACTTAAAGATGAGGAGGGCAACACCCATAGGACGCAAGAGTCGATTAATGACACCTTCTAAACCTTTTATTTACGCCTGTATGCCCACAATACTTTAGTGCCGGGGAAGATTTATGGGAGACATTAGAAGAGATGGGGCTCCCAAACTAGACAGCACACATCGCAAGGCCTTGAGGACCTACCAGATGTAGGCACTCAATGGCAGGTAGATACGTTCAGATACTTGGGGGTGAACATAAGGCACACACCAGAGTTAATGCACAAAAGCAACACCGGGGCAGTGCTAAAAGGTCTACGGACATCGATGAGGTTCTGGTCCAAACTCCCGTTGTCAATAATGGGCAGAGCATCCATTGCTAAAACGATCATTCTCCCAAGGTTCTTATGTCATTTCCAGAATGTGCACTGTTACATTAAGACATCCTTCTTCCGCATGATAGAGACGCTAATCCGAGAGTTTCTATGGGGAACATCTCGGTATATCCTATAAGGAAGGGGGCATATAACTCCCTGAGCTGGAAAGGTATTACTTAGCAGCGCAACACAGCAATTTTGTCTGTTGGCTTTCGGATGAGGTCACTATTGAGACCAAACTATTGCAGCTTCTGGTCGCCCCAGTGAATCTAAAAGAAATTCTGTGGGTTCCTCAGAAATTTTTGGGGAGCATCCCCATGATTGTAACGCTAGGCAGACAAGTATTCAACAGAACCAAGACACTGCTCCGCCTTGAACATCCCTAGTCACCTGAGGTCCCAATTTTGCCGATGTAGGCAGAGTGAGCACTGACCTAGCAAACAGTAAGTTACTGGGAGAGATGGGGTATATACGCATGGGGGGGATCTGTACGAAGAGGGGGTCTTTCAGGAATTTGATTCGCTACACGAAAAGGAAGGGTTGCAAGAAGGGCAAGAAGGGCAGTTCCTGTGGTATCCCAGAACCAGGCATGTGGCTAAAGAGAGATGAAAGAAATGGCCAGAGGAGCCGACAACGAATCCTTTGCTAGCCGTAATGCACAGCCTGCGTGACGGGTGGAAACAGTGTCCAGGCTATACGGGTAATTGATCGACAAACCCACCCCCCGTAGTGCAACACTAAAGGAGAGATGGGAGTCTGACTTGGGAATGAACATTGCTGAAAAGGAAGGGAAAGGGTATTAGCCTACCCCAAGGAGGTGTCCAGGAACGCCAGATTTAGGCTGATACAATTAAATGTTCTATACCGCGCCTACATGACTCCACACAGGGTGGCAGGATACAACAGACTGGCTCAACCGTGGTGCCCTTGGTGCAGTATGGGGGAGGCGGGAATGTTGCACATGTTCTGGGTGTGTGAAAGTACAGTGTTTCTGGGCCAAGATTGAGCGAGCCTGCCGGAACGCTGGTATAGTCCGGTATGACTGGTCCTCAAAAGAATGCCTCCTCGGGGCATATCCTAGGTTAAGCAAGTGCAAAAATGTTTTGTTAAATTCATGGACATGGTGTGCATCCTAGCTAAAAGAGCTATAGCAATGGCAGTCAGCAGTGGGCCCTAAATATGTAATGTGGCACAAGGAATTGGAGCGCTGGGCGGAAGCAGAGACCAGGATATGGGGTGAGGGAGTCTCCAGGGCAGAGGATGAGATGAGTGTGTCGTTTTAGGCTTGGAAAACACTAGTGCGGGACATGTTCCACCCGTCTGACGACAACCCCCATTGAAAACTTAGCTTGGCTAAAAACACTACAGTGGCCCAATGACAAACTGTGAAATGGAAAGGTCAGCTCACCTGGCAGCCCTGTAGTGGAAAATTGCGCATTGGTACTCCACACCCCCACAAGTCTGAGTCTAACGATACTAGTGGAAACATAAAGAAGACAGTTAATGTTGGTTTATTGTTTGGTTTGACGTTATTTGTTGAATTGGAATTGTACAATGCTGAGAATTGACAAATTGTAATCTGCTGATGTGATTTCACAAATGCCAAGAACAGCATTTTAAAATAAAATGATGATGGCTGCAGCGTTGGTACTGGCCCGTAAGTGGAAGTCTGGGGACGCTCCTCAAGATCATGAATGGATAGCAATAATTTGGTCATTCCTTGCAATGGAATGGCTCACATACTCATTACAAGGAGAGCACACTAAGTTCAACACTGACTGGTCAACTTTGCTGAGATACTTAAGGGACGGAGCACGCCAGGCATGGTGCCGAAGGTCCATGAGTCTCATGGGAATAACTGCACCTCTGTGGGAAGGTTACCCATAACTTATACAGAACGAGAGAGGACTACATAAAGGGCCTGGTGATCCCAATAATACCAAAGCAGCATAACTCCAGCATACCACTCTCGCAAAGACTGCATCCGATACAGGGGCAAGGGGAGGGAGGGATGGGGAATAGAAACGGGGTGCAGACACAACATTGACACATGTTATTGCAAATAAACGTATTGAAAAAAATATCAGAGGGAAAACAACATGGTTAGAGGCACTCTCTGACGAGGAAACCCGATAATTGCTGACCCGTGAGCAGGGGACTGCATTAGGAGACGTTGTGCACAGAGGCGAACGGGAGCTCGAAAGTAGTCCAGTGAGAAGGAGATACTTTGCAGGCTGCCCAAACAAACCTAATGGGGTCCCAAAGTTTGGCAAGCCCCCGGAAAGCGAAAGCTTTGCCCGAGAAGGGAACAGAGACTGGCAGAGCAACTGCCAACTAGACGAGGAACCCGAAGGTGGCTGCAGAGAGAAGGTCCAGCCAGAGGAAGAACATTTGATGGCAGAGACGCCACTGACCGAAGAGAACACCCGAACGCTCCCGCTGCTCGGAAGACTTGAACCACACAAACAAGTACACTGACAGACCAAGAGGTGCTAGAGGTCCGGGAGGGATCTGGGAACAACTGCAGAACATGTGATGGAGGTTCTGGGACCTGCGTTCATATGAAAGACAGACAATAAGAGGGTCTGGGACCCTGAGAGAAACAGAGACCTTAGAGAAGAAAGCATATGCTTGGCAGTAAAGTAGACCAAGTTCTTGCGACCACAAATTGCCTGGGAGTCTGGGACCTGCACCCATATGAAAATCTGAGAATAAGAGAGTCTGTGACCCTGAAAGCAAAAGAGACCGATTACAAGAAAATATACGCTTGGCAGGAGAGTATACCAAGTTGGTATAAAACAGCATTGCGAGTCTGTGAATTGCACCAATATAAAAGTATAAGGATACAGTCAACTGCATTCAAAAGATACAGGGTCTGGGACCCAAGCAGGTTAGAAAGGGAAAATAACGCACAAGGAGGAGACAATCTCCTAAAGAAGAACCAGAAGGAATCCAGGGGAAAGGAACTAACCCCTAATCCTTGGACGAATACGTTTTTGGAGCATTTCTTTTGTCATTTCGACCACTCAAGACATTGGGAACTTTTCTGTTGGCAAGAACAGCCATTACCACTTTAGTTCGGATAAGAACATCCTTGCACATTAGATTTATATTGTTAGTGCTGGAGTCAGAAGTAGGGTTTTTGGGACATAGCTATGACTATTTGCTTGACATCATGATGCTTTCCTTAGATTTCTTTGAGGCAGGGAAACCCATCTTAGCTTTAGGGAGGGGGACACCATTTTCCCAACCCTTTTACTGGTTAATAAAAGTTTATAATCAAAACAATGGCACCTTTGAGTCAGCCTTACTTCGAATGGATTGTGTCCTCCCACGTATTCATCATCTGAGATATATGCATATCTTCAGCTTTGCTGCTTTGGAGAAAAATAATTCCACCAGGAGGCACTGTGTCTGAGATCGCGGCATCGATGTCCCTTGAGGGCTGCCATCGAGCATCAACGTCATCCTCTGTATAAAAAGCTTGAGCCGCGCCCATTGGCTTCAGTTCCGTTTTTCCGACAAAGCTTTTGCTTCCTGTGTACGAAAACAGCGCTTCAGTCTTTCGACAATGTCTTCATCATCAAATCCTTCTTCTCACAAAACTGGTTTTAAAAAGTGCCAGAAATGCGGGAAGAAAATGTCTATTACTGACCCCCATCGAGTTTGCCTCGGGTGCTTGAGTCCGGACAATCGAGTTGAAGAATGCGGTTCCTGTCAAGCCATGACCAACAAAGCTCTCAAGGAACGAAGAGGTAAATTGGCGGTGGGGGAGGAATCCTCGAAGTTCTCGCCGAGAAAAAAGAAAGACTCTGTTGAGTCTAGTGGAAACTCCTGACGTAAATCGAAGAAATCTAGGTTGAGGAGTCGGTCTAGTATAGGAAATGGGAGGTCTTCAGAGCCTCAATGATGCAAATCTTTGAGAACACGGCCCAGACCCCCTTGAATAAATCGCGTGAAGGCCATACCCTGGCTCATTCAAAGAGTGACGGAGGGAGGTCAGAGACTAAACACTGTAAATCCAGTAAAAAATCGTCTGTGTCATCGAGAGAAACCTATCGGACACCTCATAAAAAGAGCAAAACAGGCCTACCGGTGCATAAACCAGAGGCAACACCAGAAAAACTAGCGTCGGGTACCAAACCGTCATCGAAGTCGGTGTCGAAGGTCTCCTCGACACATCTGTTAAAGACTTACTCAATGCCAGTGTCGAGAACAGCATTAGACGGCTTTCTCGATGGCGATTACAGCCAAAGCTCCTTCGACAGTTTCGAAGCCTGTGCTAACGACTTCAACGTAAACAACGCCTTTGTCGAGGTCAATGCTGATTCCGGCACCTATATCGACGTCTTTGTCGAAGCCAAGGTCTATGCCTTCACAATCCACGGGTACAATTTTTCACCTTGTTCCTAGACAAGACTTTTTCAAGTCTATGGCTTCTATTTACGAAGAACAATCTTCTGAAGAGGATATTTCCCCTTCTGGGGTAAAATATGGTACAAGGGATGTTCCTGAGGAACTAATTGTTCCTCACTCCAAATTGGCTGACTTCTATGAATGTCTGCAAACAGCTACTGGTCTAGTATGTCT
This sequence comes from Ambystoma mexicanum, assembly GCF_040938575.1. NCBI lineage: Eukaryota > Metazoa > Chordata > Amphibia > Caudata > Ambystomatidae > Ambystoma > Ambystoma mexicanum. The sequence continues at coordinate 748,410,376 of NC_090928.1, forward strand.
CCTAAATTGGAATTTGATAAACCCGACCCTGCTGACCATGCAGACTTTGGATAAAGTAATTTTAGGAATAGGGTGGTAGAATTCATGGGGTGGAATAGAAATTCCCACGTTTATGAGCAAGACGACATGACAGATATTCTCAGTGGAAGTCCTGAAAAGGATCCTGTCCTTCCTTTTCACACTGCCCTTCAGAAGAAGGTTATGGCCGCATGGGAAACCCCAGATTCTGGACCAGCGGTAAATAAAAAATTAGCAGGAAAATACAGGCTACACTTGAGAGTTTAGTAGTCCAGGCAGCCACATCCACTAGACAATCGGCATACCCTTCAATTCCCCCAGATAGGGACGATGAGAAAATTGATGCCTGGTCTCGCAAGATTTTCTCTTTGGGCAGCATGGCCTTAAAGTCAACAAATGTGACTTGCACCTTTGCAAGTTTCACATACACACTGTGGGATTGTATTACTGCAGCGGCTGAACACATTCCTGAGGGCGAGGAGAGAGAGTGTTTCCTTGCGATTGTAAAATATGGAAAGGAGGCTATGGGGGAATGCCTTAAATCAGGACTGGACATTGCTGATAGCATAAGCAGGTCCATGGCATCTAGCACAGTGCTACGCAGGTTTGCGGGGCTGAGAAAGTCGGGCTTCGCACCGGACGTGCTGGCCAGACTACTCAATATGCCTTTTGACAGCTTGAGGTTGTTCGCCAGCAAGGTGTATGAAAGTTTGGAGAAGCTGCAGACCTCTAAGGCGGCGGCTAAGTCTCTTAGCGCCTCCATACGACAACCTCAACAACACTCCTACTCAGGCTCATCTTCCTGGGTGGGGGGTTGTCCTTTTCGATTCTACTCCTCATTTGGAAGAGGGAGAGGGCAGGCTAGTCAAAGAGGAAAGCAATGAAAATGTCCTTGTGGTGGAAGGGGAAAGCGTGCTAGATCATCCCCAGCACGGCAACTGTCCCCTTGACCCACAAGACCTCGGTGGGAGGCAGGATCTCTCAGCATCTGAACGAATGGCGTGGCATTACTTCAGAAGCTTGGGGACTGGAGACAGTAGCTCAAGGTAACTGCCTTCATTTTCAACAAAGGCCCCGGGAACATCCACCAGGAGCCAACTGTGCCAAAATTCCAGACCCACTTCTTGTGCAGAAGATTTTAACCCTGCTAGAGAAAGGTGCAATAGAACATGTACCCATAGCGGAGAGAAACAAGGGTTGGTACTCCCCTTACTTTCTCATCCCAAAGAAGGATGGAGGATTGAGACCCATCTTGGACTTAAGACACTTGAACAAGTTCCTCTGGAAGGACAAGTTCAAGATGGTAACCCTTCCTCAGATCCTTCAGGCTCTCCAACTCCAAGACTGGTTGGTATCATTGGACCTTCAGGTTGCTCACTTTCATGTTCGGATCTGTCTCAAGCAAGGGAAGTACCTGAGGTTGGCGGTTCTCACGATCAGTTTCGATTTCTGCAATTCGGGCTGACCTCCGCCCTGATGGTTTTCACCATGCTGGTGGCTGTAGTGGTAGCGAGTCTCACGAGATGGAGGGATTCACGTGTACCCTGGATGACTCGTTAATCAGGGTGAGTTCACTCGAATGGGCCCAGGAACATCTGACCATGACCTGCCACTTATACAGGCTGGGCTTCTCCCTCAATTACAAGAAGTCACAAATGATACCATTCCAAAAGCTCCAGTTCATCAGATTAGTCCTCGCCTCCCGATGTGACAGCTCTACACATTCTGCAGATGGTAACAAAGTTCTTGAATGCCCAACATCTGCTGGCCTTAGATTTTCTGAGGTTGCTCGGCCTCATGGCATCCTGCATTTTCCTCGTGCCAGACTGAGAATGAGATCCCTTCAATGGGCCCTCAGGACTCGCTGGTCTCAATTTTCGAGGAATACGTCAGATCTTTTGCAAGTTCTGGCCAGAGTGGATAAAGATCTGCTATGGTGGGCTTGCAACAATGATTTTCACAAGGGAGAATCTTTTTGGCAACCATGGCCGGACATAACAGTAGTGACAGATGCCTCACTCACTGGGTGGGGAGCTCACACCAACGATCTGACAATCAGCGGTCATTGGTCTCCATCGGAGTCCAAACTACACATCAACCTTTTGGAGCTGAGGGCAATCGGACTAGCACTGAAGGCCTTTCTGCCCTCTGTACAGGCAAAGAATGTCTTGATAATGATGGACAACACAGTGGCCAGGTACTACCTCAACAAGGGAGGAGGCGTAGGGTCACGACCACTGTGCAGGGAGGCAATGCAGCTCTGGTTCTGGGCAATACAAGAAGGAAGCTCTCTGTTGGCAGTTCACCTAGCCAGTGAGCACAACACAGCGGCAGACGCTCTGAGCAGGCAGAGCACAGTGTCTCACGAGTGGAAGTAGTTCAGGAAGTCCTTCAAGAGATCTTCACCCTTTGGGGAGCCCCACAAGTGGATCTGTTCGTGACCAGTGTCAACAGGAAGTGCGAACTGTACTGCTCAAGGGAATTTCCTCTAAGAGGAGCTCTAGGGAGCGTGTTTGTAGTGGACCGTGAATTTCCACTCCATTTCCTCCAGTCCCCGTCATTCCTCACGTAATCAGGATGTTGAGAAAGTTCAGGATAACCATGATCCTAATTGCCCCGGATTGGGCCTGGAGGACGTGGTACCCGGACTTTCTGGACATGTCCATCTGCCCTCCAATATGTCTTCCACAAAGAGAAGATCTCCTCTCGCAAGAGGAAGGTCGGGTTCTCCATCCAGAGGTCAAGACACTCAGCCTTCACATCTGGTTTCTGAGAGGCTGAGATATAAGGATTGAGACCTGCCAGATGACGTAATGGAGATTTTGCTTTCGGCCAGAAGGCCAGCAACAAAATCCTTGTACCAGTGTCGTTGGAACAGGTTCAGTAACTGGTGCAAGGACAAGAATGTGGACCCATTCCTATGTAATACACCTATGGTCCTTCCTTTCCTTTTACACTTGGCCAATCTGGGGCTTCAGGTTGGCACAATAAAAGGATGCCTGGCGCTCCTCAGAAGTGTCTTACTTCAAGATGCCTTTGATTGTACAGTTCCTGAAAGGTCTCACTAATGTGTACCCTCCAGTCCCGTTTCAGGTACCCATGTGGGATTTAAATTTAGTTTGAAAGTTCCTTACATGCATTCCTTTGGAGCCCTTGCACTCTTATCCACTAAGGCTCCTTACTTTAAAGACATTCCTTCTAGTAGTAATTACATCCGCCCGCAGGGTGAGTGAGTTGCAGGCTCTCTTGTAAGCCTCCTCACACCATCTTTCATAAGGACAAGGTTATTCTTTGAGTAAAACCCTTGTTTTTGCCTAAAATAGTCTTGACGTTCATCTGTCGCAAAATATCACTCTGCCTTCTTTTTATCCACCTCCTCATGCAAGTAAGGAGGAAGAAAGACTACACACACTGTACCCCAATAGGGCTCTCGGGTTTTATATCGCTAGATTGGAAACATTTTGGCAAAGTGACCAACTTTTTGTTGGATATACTAGACATACATTGAGCCTAGCAGTAACGAAACAAACATTATCCAGATGGATAATAATGGAAATTACTGAATGCTACAGATTAGCTGGAAAAGAGCCTCCAGATAGGCTAAGGGCTCACTCAACTAGGGGCATGGAAACTTCGACGGCTCTCTAGAGGGGTGTCCCGGTGCAAGATATTTGTGCAGTGGCCACCTGGTCGTCTATGCACACTTTTGTGAAACACTATTCTCTAGATTCCACCTTATCACAATGAGGCCTGTTTGCTAAGGCCATTCTTCATACGGTCCATGATTAGTATTATCTAGTACTCCCTCCTCCAAATTGATACTGCTTTTGGCGTCTATCTAAGATGAGGAATACATGGGAGGACACGATCCATTCGGAGAACAAGTTACTTATCATCACTTCTTTCGTTTGGCTGTTCCTCCCACGTATTCCTCATCGACCCTACTAGCCTATCCCATCGTACAGTTTATGTCAATTGCACTCTGAATTCCTTGAGAGCTTGAGGTCTAAAGAACACCTAGTGAACTACTCAGCTGGGTATACAGAAAAAACAGAACTAAAGTCAGCGGGAGCGGCTCCAGCATTTTATACTGCGGCTGAAATCAGCGCTCGACGGCAGCCCTCGAGGGACACCGATGCCGTGACCTCGAGCACAGCGCCCCGTGGTGGAAACATTTTTCCGAAGCAGCAAAGCTGAAGATACGAATATATCTAAGATGAGGAATATGTGAGAGAAATATCCAATCGAAAGAATGTTACAGTTGGTAAGTAACTTGCTCTTCGGCACCCTTGCACTGGGCTACATGCAAAGCAATTCCACCGGAAGGAGCAACAATATACTAATATTGCTGCCCGATGTAAAGAGTGATGTGTGCTCCTTTATATTAACACAGCAGTCTCTTAACTCTATAAGATTACAGTCTTCATAGTGATAACATATCCTACTTATAGTACATCTTGCCACATGTTCACTCTTTAAAGCTGCACAGCGGGATAATCTGGTTAGGTATACTCATGGGTGGGGGGGATGGGAACAATACTCGGGGGGCGGGGGGGTAGAAGCTATTTTTGAGCATCCAATTCTATATTACAACTGATTTAACAATTAACAGTTAATTGTAGATGTACACATTGGCAATGTCCCTCATAGTATTTTCGGAGTCCATGCCCTCACCCTTATTAAGACTCCCCATAGGTTCATTTATATCATGTATTTCCTCAAGTACAAAAAGGTGTAAGAGGGCCTGCTCTCCATTGTAAGCCAGCCATAAATTGCCAAATTATCTCCTTTATGAAATAGCACCTGCAGGACACTATATTGTCAGAATGGGAACTACCATTTGTCCCTATGAAGGTGGAAAGGTACTTGCATAGTATAGAAAGATTATTCATAGGTTTAACTATCAAATGACTCGAATTACAATCATCTATCCAAGAAATGATTCAATCTTCAGCTTGGTGTCTTAGTACTCCAAACATTCAAATAATTGGTAAGTTATCAAGTCTGCATGTATTAAGAAAAAAGAAACCCGCTGGCAAATCATTACCAAATTGTTCCATGGAAAATGTGAAGAGCAAAGGCTACTCCGTAAGGATAACACCAAATCATATAGACTGATATTTACAATTTCTCCTGTATTTCAACCATTTGTATATATTCTAATCGAGCAAATCTCAACAAAATCACAAATTGGCGATAACCCACTCTTGTATCGAGCCCCATCCCCCCACTTTACTGGCTTGGATGTCTAGTCCAACAGGGAATAAATTGTTGTGGCTGAAATGTGTCAGAACGAATGCACAATTATCACTCCTGGGATGGTCCTTCAAATTGCCATATGTTGATTTATGCAGCACACCACTGCCATTTCCGTGATCTCCAGGCACTCTCGTGAATCTAAAAACAAATGTTAGGGGATGGGTTGGTTAGGAAAGATGAGTGAAAGACAAGGCGTTTAGCTTCACTATTGGTGTATGTGTAGAACCAGGAGTAGCTGCTGTCTTTGCGGGCATGTTTTCTAGGTGGGGTTTGGTGTGTACACCGAAGGCATATTGTTTCCAGGTGGGAGACATCTGGTGTTTGACTTTTCAGGGTTTTTGAGTTAATTGGTGAGATTTGTATGATGGTTCGAGTGTTGTGGTGTTTTGGAGCGTTTTTAATGAGAATGTTTTCTCAGATCCTCTGGGATATTGCAGCATGGAATGTACATTTTTGCAGCACAAAAAAGGTAATTTGGAAACACACTACTGCATTTTCTGCTGCATGATTACAGCAAATGAATTTTTAATACAGAAATTAAGGAATAGTGCGCACAAAAAATGTATTGTCCCGAGCGTTCAGCATATTTTTTTAAGCATACGTTGATCGATCATACAAACATTTCCTATGCACCTTACTGTAGTTTTCCACACTTTTACACAATCAAAATCATGCAGCAGGGCGCGGCCATCTTGTGCTAATCTTATTTGTTGCTGCATCGCCCTAAGGTGAACTGCTTTGGCGGCACTAAATCATATCCCCTGCCCCTGGGGCTGTCATCACCATTCCTAGCGATAGTCTCCGCCTATCTCCATGACGTTACTGGGCGGTGTAGCCAAACGCACCCAGTCATCACCTACGTTTTGACGTCGGTTGACGCAAAACCCGGAATATCAACACACATCCTCTCACAACACAGCACGTCCCAATTTTGAATACAAAACGATATTTTTAAAGGAAATCGCAATACTCTGCAATTTATAATGTGCTTTTATTTCACAATAAACGCTCCGAGAACATCCGGCGATGGCCATATTCAACCATATTGGTCATTTCTTTTTTTGTTCTCGATCCACAAATGTTTATCGTGAGTCACACGGTGTTCCTTTTGGGTATAAGAAGGTGGATGCACCGTGAATCGCAAGGCTTCGGCATCAGCTTGGTGCTAGGCCACCGTAAACAATGTCAGGTTGCTCCTTATCGCTGGTACCGCGAAAGGGCATATCGGCCCAGTGCAATCGTCCCAAAACAGCATCATAGTGATGCAGCCATTTGTGTATCTGCAGCTGCCGGCTAAAGAAGCCATCAATTGGTATCTGGAATCGCTGACATTCGCAGAAAGGCAGGGTGTACCTGCGTGGAAAACATAACAGAAATGTGTCTCAGTAGCAGTTCTTTATTCTAATTTATCAATTGACCCATTAATTCTGCACCGTGTGAAAACTAATGATGAAACAAACGTGAAACAATGGAACCGCAGAGAAAACATTCTGGAAAGTAGTCTAGGATTTGCTAGAGAGGTTAGTGCTGTGCAGTAGGTTTAGCTCACAATGGGATGCGGAAGCTGACGCAAGAATTCGAAGAACACATAGACAGCATTTTAACTAAATACTAGCGTATAATTTGGCGTTGGTGGAACCTGGGGGAACCCAGATGTGGACTACATGCATTTCGGTGTTGGACTGCCCATGCGCCCTGGACAAAGACAAGTACACAAAGGTACTGTACACAAGTACAACCCATTACAATGTAAGTGTTACTCACTGGTGAGGAGAGCATGTGAAACAGGAGACTAGAACCGTACCACCGGGAAGTTGCTTGAAGAGCTTTGGGTGGGGCCTGCACCCAAGCCTCCTCTCTATGAGGGAATAAGACCTTTTAAATGATATGACTCCTTGCTGTATGATAACCAGGCAAGTGGACCGATCACCCAAAAGAGCGAGGAGAATGCATCGCCATGGACCAGGCTGCAAAGGGAAAAACAACAAGTAAGTGTTTTGTGGGTAGCCCTTATCCCCTGAGAGTCTTACTAACTAATGGAATACCTGATCTTTTCCCCCTGTGGTATGGAAAATAAGGTACATCACAGGAAACCACCTAGGAAAATAACGAGACTTAGAATCTAACTCGATATAAGTTATGACAGAAATCAGGAGTTGTACAGGTTCTTACCAGTGGAAGAGGACTGAAGGATTGGAGAAATTCAGAACACAACGACAAGGATAAAATAAGGAAAGGGGTAGGTTAGTAGGATGCTAATACCCGAGCGGCACGAGGGTCGCACTGGTTTTGGGATGGTGCACAGCTGCAGAGCGTCCCTATGTGCCCAAGCTAAACAAGCTTTAATTCAATTTTCAGTTCACAAAAGGAGATAAGTCTTACCACTTGTGGCAGAGGGGTTGCAGTTGTTGAAAGGAGAGCAGCATCCAGACGGAATGGTAGTCCAGGGGGAAATGTAGTTCATGAAACGGGCAAGGTCTGGCACACTAGCGGGCAGCAAACAAGGGCAAAACGTGTAGAAAAGAGTCCGGAAGCAAATAAGGGTCTGTTACACGTGCAGGCAATAACCAAGCCAGAACGTTCTTTTACGGAGTCCGTGGAAACAAGCAGGGATCCGGTACACATGCGGGCAAAAACAATGAGAGCGTTAGTGCAGAGTCCAGGAAAATCAGCAAGGTTCCGATACAAAGGTAAACGAGTACAAGCCAGGGAGATCAAAGAAAGCGGAGTCCAGTTAACAAATCCGGGTCGATACCGTAATAAATGAAGGAGTTGGGACTTGAAGGAGGAACTTCTCGTAGCAGGGTGCAACTTTAAACAAAAGCGGCGTCCTGGCTGCTGCTGCAGAATACATCAGTGAAGGAGGCGGGGCTAGCCAAAGTGAGGCTCCATCACCGAACTACAACATGGAGCTACGGTTTCTGGGAAATGTAGTTTGTGTTGTTACTTGCCACGGCAGCTGCCACCGTGTATAAAAAGAAGCAGCATTATGCCTTATCCTTTTGCGGAGGGCTATAACCCTCCTGACTTTCCTGATATCTGTACTCCCTGTTCTAGGGATTCGAGCTGCTAAAGATGATGGTGGCAGGAGCCCAGGCACAGGACGAGGTGAACGCCAGACCGTTACAGGAAGCCACCAATAACGGTCAGAAAATGAAACCTTGACTCGTTGGTCTATAAAATCATTTACAGTGAAACTTAAATAATATTTGGCATTTCCATTCTCTCAGCGTAATGCAGAGTCTCCGTTCAGATCCACGAACTTTCATAAAATGAAATTACATGTTCCTTTGTCCAGTTTTGGAATGGTGAACCTTATCATATTTGACGGTATTACACACCTCCCTTCATTCATTCCATTCAGAATCCTCCCTTTCTTCCAAGGAGGAAAAACAATCAAACCTTATACTGTGTACGATGCGTGGGTGTGCTCAGCTCACAAGCAAAATTCAAAATCCAATGGGGGCGAATAGCCCTTCAGACCACAGTGGCATTTAAGGCGCCAGGACTGGCACTATGAGGGCTTTTGAAGAGGATGCCAGGCTCTAGAGGCCCGAGTCCTGACTCCACCTGGCCAATGGGTTTGCCAGAGGGGGTTTTGGGCGAGGGTCGTGACACAAATCTCTTATTTATAATGCCCCTCTGTAGAACCTCGCACTCTCCCAGCTACTCGCACATCCAGCACACACCACCTGTCAGTTCACCCCGTCTCCTGTTCACAAAGCAAATCACGTAAACATTTTTAGCAAGTAGCGAGTCTCGAGCCCTGACAAAACGTGCCTGTACGAGAATGTCAGAGCAAGCCCTGCTGCAACCTTAGTACATAATCCTTCTCTGCTCACTGTCTCATGCCATCTCCAACCCCCTCCTGCCCGGCCGCGGTCGCCTGAACCCATGACCTCTGTTCCCTTGGAAAGCATCTGGTTGCCAGACCCTAACCCCGTACCACCTCAACTTCACCTCCCATATACCTAATCAAGAGTGGTGATGTACACTGACACCTACCTCCACTGCGTTTGAAATCGTAAGACCCTGAGGGCCGCAAATCAAAGATCAGATCCTGTGATAAGGCATTCGATAGCAACGACCCCTAACTTATGCCCCCATAAAAATATAGGTCAGAATGCAAATATTTCTCACCACAACCCCCTTTGATGCGCTGTTTTGCTTATAGTCAGTAGCTCTTGCGTGCCAAGTATCTTATCTAGCCTAGGTCTCATTCCTTTGTGGAACGCGTATTTATTCAGCTATTTGGACACATGTTTGGTAAGGCAACTGCAGAACCCCAAAGTTGCTTTCATGCTGATATCTACCTAACCCTCCCCTGACCAGTGAAGGACCCACAAAAGCTTGACGATGGCGGAAAGTGTGAAAACACAGCGTTACACTGTATGGCATCCTCCAAAAGGCACTTCTTGCAAAAATAATTGACAAAGAGCATGCATTTCAAAAGACAATTTGAACGCTTTATTTGGACACTTTATATAAACATTGTTCAACAAATGAATAGGTGCTAATCATTTGAACCAGGAAGTGTACTGTTCCACGAGATCTGCTTTCGGTGGACAGGCCATGTTTGCAATATTTTGTGGCAATGTATGTGTCCTCGGAATAAAATCATGAGCGATTCCATGAGTATGTATGTCCAACACAATCAAAGTGAGATCTGTCACAAAATCGAATTCCATTTCCTGCTATATTGGCTTGACCACCCATTTTTTGCTTCTTTTCGTAAAGGCCATTGTGTAAAGCAGCATCCCAAAGTTTCCCGCAGTCCTCCAATGTTCTCTCTGTACGTTCTAGTTATGCGCTAATGTCCGATATTGCATCCCGTCTATGCCGAAATACAATCTCTTGGGCCTGTACTATAGGCACATATTGTGGAACACCTCCAAATCCCCCGTGAGACAGAATTCTTTGAGTCCCTTCAGATCTCTTGATAGTGTTATCAAACACGATCTTCTCAAGAGCTTTGTGTGGAGGTAAAGATGGACCCAACCACTTCTTCTTGTGTTCCTGCTCCTCCGATAAAGTTTCATGTGCACATTGGTGAAAATCTAGGTTTTCTGTCCAAGAGCGAATGTTGGAACACTGGTGCATTAATGAGCGCCATTTTTAGTAGTATTTCCACAGACCCGCCACAAGTTTTGGAGCTCCTCTAAAGATGGTTGCTGAAAGACTGGGACCACTGTAAAATATTTTCAGAACCTTTATTTTTTTCTTCCAGCAGCTGTGATTTTTTTGATTGATTTGGCAACATGCCATACATCAAATAGATGGCAAATGTTTGGAAACTGCTCTCTCATGGCCTTGACTATTGAAACATGTCTGTCGGTGGCTATGACGTCTATTTGCATTTCCCTCGATTGGAGATCTTCCAGGGATTTTATAAAACCATGTTTCTCCATGGCCACTGAGGATTTACATTCGGATACCTGCACGACCACCAAACTCACAATTATTTTAGTTTCCATGTCCTGAAAGTGGTATGTGTAGTACTTTGCTGAAAATCCAGGGCTGTCACACTGTCCATCGCCAGCTAGCGTGAACCGTTTGTTAGAGAATGTCCTTTCAATTGACATTTGTTAAATTTTCCAGGCTTCACTAATAGCAGGGAATACATTGATATTTGTAGTACTGTGTTTTAGAAAGGAACTGGAGTCCCACAAATTGACAGAAACTGGACAACTTACTAAAAGTAGAGCCAGTGAAAAGTAAAGCTGCTGCACAGAGTAGATGTCCAGCTGGCACTTTGTCCAGCATCGGTTGAGCGGACTGTGAAAATGTAGCATGGAGCTGATCACAGGTGGCTTGTATTTTCAGGTTAGTGCCTTTTGATACACGAGTCACATTCACCAATGGCTTCCCGCATACTTCCCATCACCCCCCTCACTGGATGGACACATTTCAGCATCAGGATAATCTTAACCAGACCGCTGTCGAATACAATGTATTTGTGCTCCTTTATTAGACTATTGTCCTGCATGAATGTGGTTTGTGACTCAACTGTGGTGGACATATATCGGCTGAACAGGACACACTGTAGTCGAGATCTTTGGCTAATTCCTCGGTCAATTCCGTTGAGGCTTCAGTCTCTGTTATTTCAGCTTGTGTTATCTGAACACGAATTGGAGAAACCATTGATTTCGATTGTTTGTTGGGTGGCCCTTTTTTTGCGGGTGTAGATTGTGTGAAGTGGTCACTGAGTAATTCAAAAGCATATTTCTTATATTCAGTTTCTTCTTCATCCTGGGTAGTTCTCACATTGTAGCAATGGTCCAAAAACACTTTGCGTGCTTCGCTGGTCACATTCAATACATTTTCTGGCCATTGGGCATGAGCATCTCGAGTATGCTCATTGACTGGACTACGCTGCGCATCAAATAAAATCTTCCCCATGGTGAAATCTGTTTGGCAAGCAGCATCTCTGGTTTCATTTGTTGTCTGTGTCTTCATACTTCGTTTTCTTCTGGGCCTCTAGTAGATGGGTTGTGAAAACATGTTCATTGTAAATCCAACATACAGTATTTAGCACTTTAGATTTTATAAAAAGCATGTTATGAAGACTACACCAGCCCAAACCACTTTTAGTAATTGAAATTGTTTGTTACCCTTGCTTTCTTGATTTTCTGTGAAACCGTGTTCTTCACTGTAACAACTGCACCAGCAAGCTGTTCAGCCACCTCAGATCCACGTGCCGCCTCCTTCTAATTCCCAACCTTTTATACATCTTTTGAATAGAATATTCATTTAAAAAAAGTCAATCGTATTTGAAATCAAATTATTTCCTTACACACATGGCTTACATTGATACCATCGTAAACTGTGTAAGTCATTTAGTCAAAATATACATTTTGAAGTTCACCTGATTGATGGCTAGTGTACTTGATCAGAAATCACTGTGCGAAACCCACTGGTTGTAATGTTGCACTCAAGCATTTTGCATTGTATTCGGCATTAGCTTAGAAATTGTAATGTTAGAAATGAAATTATGTTGCATGAATGCATGAGAAAGATGGAATTATAGTGAGCTGAGTGTTTGTGGCTGTGGAAGCTGTACCCTGTTATCCTGCAATCCTGAGCTTTCACCGGAGGAGTGTTTCTTTTCTGACCTTTCTGACCGTGCTAGAGGAGGAGGAGCTAATAATTACCCATAAGCCTCACCCAGATGCGGTGGTGTTTGTGACGAGCGTGAAGGGCCATGGAGCCCGCTACCAACGACATAACCACATTTAACTGCCTGCCCATGAGAACACTCACACCCTGCCCTGCGCCCCAGACTCGACTTCAGCTGAGGAGATGCAAATCTGTAGCGGCCGAAGTGGTGGGAGCATCAGACCCAGGAAGTCTTGGAAACCTCTGGAGGGGGTCTTATGCAAGTAAGAAACCGCATCTTAATCACAAAGTATGTGTGACTGGGGAGGGTCTAGGGGTGGGAGTACATAGACTACAAAAAGACGCACAGTCAATGCTGAAGGCGCTTGCAATTTTACGCGAAAACTGTACAGATATCACAGGTAGAACTCAACACGATCTCAACCTCCCCCACCCATGACCCAAACATGATTAAAATTTCAACTAAAACTAATGAGAACTGCAGCAACCATATTCCAGGTAACCAGCCTGAAGGTGGGGGCGCACTCCTGATATCTGACACGGGCGTCTTGCCACAACTGACGCTATGTGTGTCGAGAGAGAATGGAGGCAGGCGGAAATTAGGGGAGGAGAGGACGAGTGGCGGGCCAACGAAAAGGCAATTGATTATCAACAATACAAGGCAAGTGACAGAGCAGGAGTTTATATTGACGGGCTTGTAAGAGACACTCTAACACGGTGTCACTTACAAAATGCCCCAGCGCTGCGAGTTCTTGCGTGGCGCTATGCGCAAAACTGGAAAAGCCGCACAACAGAAAAAAACATGCCAAAAACCTTAGATATCGCTCAATGCAAACAGATTGCTTGCCCTCCCCTCTACCGGCACAAAATAGCTTAATGTTCGGTATACGTACGAACACTGAGAACTACGAAACTTGGAACCAAACAGACCAACTGCACAAGCAATCTGCGTGCAACGGCGATGAGTCAACAAAATAAAAGAAGAACCTAGTTTACCAAATGTCTCAACACAGTACCATCAACTAGCACAGTGGGAGCTAGATGATGATGTCTTTGCCGCAGGAGAACAACCCACTAAGCTAACACGCTCCAATAAAGCACTGCAAGGAGTCGCAGAGTGCAACCAATTAGCCAACAAAGACTTGCCTCCCATATTGTTTTCAGCAACTGGTGACATGCAGGCGGGTGAGAAGACAAACAGACGAAACTCTCTGGCAGTGGCAGACCAACTACTACGAGACTTGGTCTTCTTTAACGAAAGAATCAATAACCATGATGCAAAAGAAACCCCCACAGCTAATGACAGAACAAACAGGGAACCAAACAAAGCCTCTTACTTAATAGAGCAAAACCTTGACGAATTTCATGCTCCATCCGAACTGGCCAGAAAACGCAGACAGATTGACTTGAGTACGTCCCCAGATATCGAGAAATAAAGTTGGTACCCTTTAGTGCGCTCCTTGGGAAGAATTACTCAATCACTTGGTTATGTTAATTCCAATTTGTTTATTCAGTATAGGTTCTGGATACTCCATACACTTAAAGTTTCAATAAACAAACTTTGTCTCCCAAATTGTCTCCCAACACGTGTTTCCCCATGACTTTAGCCACGGTTCCTCAGGGGAGATTCTAAAATGAAAAAAGAACCCAAGTTCATACATTCTATGTATATAAACAGAGACTTAAGTGCATTAAACCTCTAGTTTCATAACCACTTCTATCTGAGAAGAGGACATACACTCACCCTTGTCATGTTTCTCATAATTCTGATTCAGTATTGATTGGTATTCAATTTTCTCTCTCATCGGCTCTCTATTTGTCTTCCTTTTGTTCTTTTTCCCTTTTTTTTCCTTTTTTTCTTTTTTTCTTTTTTTCCCTATAAGAAAAATGCACAAAGCTCATATACTTTGGTTCACATTCTAATACTGGCTATTAATGTGTTATATTTCTGAACAGCAAAGCAGTCTTTGCTGTCCTATACAGTGTGCTGTGTCCTTCCTAGCCTATATAGAATGGCATTTTAGTATTGATCCATTATTACTAGTATAAATTCTGCATTTGCATTGGTATTCAGTTTGATTGAATTTATGCACCCTCTATAAGGTAGCCCTTTACATTTCTAGAGAAAATTATTTTAAATTGCTATAGAGTTTACCTTGTGTGTAGATTCTTGTGGATTCAAAGATGTTCCTTTCTCTCGGTACGATTGCCTCTGTGCATCCGTGGTTCCCGGATGCATCTTACCTCAATTCTGCTTCTGTTTATATATCGCGGAGCACGTCGCGTAATGACGTCATCGCGTAATGTGCCGCGATGACGTCATACGCGTCAAAAAACGTGCGGCGGCCATCTTGGATTTGTTTTTTGTGGGAAATTTTTTTTTTTTTTTTTTTTTTTTGTGTTTCTATGTTGTAGCCTTCATTTTTGTACAAATAATTTTCAGGTTGCATTGCTATTTTGTAAAAGAATGGATTTATTTTCAAAGAACCCCTAAGCTAACACTAATGTCTTCTTTAATTTAATTGTGTCTCTAAATGTTGTTGTATCTATGCGTATGTGATGGCATCAACACGTTGGATCCAGCTTTCCATTTACTATATTTCAGTGTATGTGGTATAGAGTATATAGGCTCTATGTATAAATGAACAACAAGTTACTTATACATGCTTTCAGTGGTAGACAGAGAGGTACTTAGGATGATGCACATATACAATCAATTGTGTTTTTATAACCAGTTTGCCATCTCTGGATCTGTGTTTAGACCAGTTTGGCATGTATCCATTATACAAATCCATTTTGACTCCATTCTCCTTAATATAAGTTCTCTGTCTCCTCCTCTTTCAGGTTGCTTGATTTTTTCCAGTCCAATGATTTTGATGTCCTTGATGTCTGATTGTTGGTGTTCTTTTGCAAAGTGTATGGCCATTGGGTACCTTGCATCCCCGTTCTTGATTGCTCTAAGATGTTCCAATATCCGTATTCTAATTTCTCTTATCGTGCTCCCGATGTATTTCTTGTTGCAAATGCATTGTATAGCATAGATTACATATTGACTTCTGCAGTTTATAAATTGTTTGATGTCAATCATTTTTCCAGTGGGTAATTTAATTTGTTTGATTCCATTTATCATGTGTGAACAAATTGAACATTTGCTGCATTTGTAGGATCCTGTTGGTGCCGGCACTTTCAAAAAACTACTCAAGGAGTCCTTTACTGGGTTCCTTAGATGACTCAGACTTAATTTCTTTTTCAGAGTTGGAGCTTTTCTAAATACCATTAATGGTTTTTCTTCAATAATGGTGCTGAGTGTATCATCTGTGAATAGAATGTTCCAATATTTATTCAAAGTTTTCTTTATGTTGTATATTTCACTACTGAATGTTGTAATGAAATGGGTTTTCATTTCCTTATTCTTTACTTTTCGTTTTTCAATTAATAGGCTGGTTCTTGTTACTTTTTCTGCTTTCTGAATTGCATGGTTAAGAGAGTCTTCTTTATATCCTCTCTGTATAAAGTTTTCTTTTAGATCTGTCAGATGTTTTTGGTACCTGGTATCCAAGCTGCAATTACGTTTTATTCTAAGTATTTCTCCATATGGGATGTTCTTTATGGTGTGTTTTGGATGGTTGCTTTGTGCATGTAGCTTGTTGTTGACTGCTGTGGGTTTGATATACAAGTCTGTTAGTATCTTGTCACCATCTGTGTACAGTTGTAGATCTAAAAATTCTATTTCTTCTGAGCTGATTTTTTCTGTGAATTTGATATTATGATTATTGTCATTAAGATAGGCAATATATTTCAGGAGGCTTGTTTTGTTTCCATGCCATATCACAAGGATATCGTCTATGTAACGACCCCAGTAGACAATTTTATTTTCTATGAATGCCTCATGTTGCCAGGCATGGATTAGTTCAAAATGGCCCATAAATAAATTCGCATATGATGGGGCAAATTTCGCCCCCATGGCAGTTCCTTGTTCCTGCTTATATAGGACTTGATTAAACAAAAAAATGTTGTTTGACAGAACGAAGTTTAGCATCTCTAGAATCATATTATTCTGATTAAGAAATGAAATAGACCTTGTTTTCAAGAAGAATTCCGTTGTTTCCATTCCTTTTGTGTGTTGGATGCTGGTGTAAAGTGACACCACATCCAACGTCACAAATAAATATTCTGCTTCCCACGGTATACACTCCATTTGTTGTATCACGTGTTTCGTGTGTCGTAAATAAGAAGCTAGCCCTGTTGTTAGGGGCTGTAGATATAAGTCTATATATTCTGAGATTCTTTCTGTTAAAGAACCTATCCCATTAATGATGGGTCTACATGGTGGAAACGTCTTGTACTTTTTATGTATTTTTGGAAGGAAATATATTGTTGCCATGACAGGTTTGTCTATTACCAAATACTTTGTTTCTTCTTCCGTCAGGATGCCCATTTCTTCCCAATGTTTTGCCATTTGATTCCATTGAGCTTTTAGGTCTCTAATTGGGTTTTTTTGTAGTATTGAGTAACATTTAGTGTCCTTTAATTGTCTGGTTCCTTCTGTTATGTAATCTTGTTTCTTCATAAGCACAATGTTCCCTCCTTTATCAGCTGACTTCACAACTATTTCCTCATTTTTGGAGAGTGTATCTATTGCCTTTTTCTCAGCTTTCGTTAAGTTGTATTTGATGTTGGTTTGCTTGTTTTCAAGGTATTTTTTTCGTAAATCATTGCTTACAGCTTTTTGAAAAAGATCTATGGCATTATTTTCCATTAAATTGGGTATGAATTTCGATTTAGATCTTAAATGTGTTTCCTCAGTCTGGAACGGATCTATATTTTGTTCCGCCATGAAGGTATCCAATGAGAAATCCGTTTCTGTTAAATTCATTATGTTTACTGATCCTTCTGCTAGTTCCACAGTGAGGGGTGAAATGTCTTGGATATTGCATTCTTTGAGTTTCATAGGTGATTCTGCGAAATATTTTCTAAGTTTTAGTTTCCGACAAAATTTAAAAAGGTCTACTTGTGTTTGGAAGTAATCCGTCCTATTGGCTGGACAGAAATTCAGTCCTCTATTAAGTGCTGTCTTGAGAGATTCATCAATATTTAGATTGGAAAGGTTTAGGACTAGATTTCCTGGTTCCCTCTGGTTTCTCTGTTCCTGGATCTGGTTAGCATTCCTCTTTGTCCTATACCTGTGTTTATTCGATCCTCCTCTCTTTCCCCTCTTGGTTTTGTGGAACCTATTGTAGTATTTCCGCCTACGTTTAGATTTAGAGATGGTTTCGGGAACATTGTTCGTTGGGTATATGGTCGATTTGTTGATTTGTGTCTCCGAAATTCTTCCAAAAAAGACGAGGGGCCTAGCAGGTCTTTTGATGTACTTGGTTTGGAACTACTTTCTTTTTCTGATTCGCTGTTCGTTTCAGTTTCTGACGATTCTGTTGGTGTGGTAATATTATCTGTACTTGTTTTTGTTTTAAATTTAGTGTTTCCTTTAGTGTCATATTTCCTCTGATAGATTCAATGGAATCAAATGGCAAAACATTGGGAAGAAATGGGCATACTGACGGAAGAAGAAACACAGTATTTGGTAATAGACAAACCTGTCATGCCAACAATATATTTCCTTCCAAAAATACATAAAAAGTACAAGACGTTTCCACCATGTAGACCCATCATTAATGGGATAGGTTCTTTAACAGAAAGAATCTCAGAATATATAGACTTATATCTACAGCCCCTAACAACAGGGCTAGCTTCTTATTTACGAGACACGAAACACGTGATACAACAAATGGAGTGTATACCGTGGGAAGCAGAATATTTATTTGTGACGTTGGATGTGGTGTCACTTTACACCAGCATCCAACACACAAAAGGAATGGAAACAACGGAATTCTTCTTGAAAACAAGGTCTATTTCATTTCTTAATCAGAATAATATGATTCTAGAGATGCTAAACTTCGTTCTGTCAAACAACATTTTTTTTGTTTAATCAAGTCCTATATAAGCAGGAACAAGGAACTGCCATGGGGGCGAAATTTGCCCCATCATATGCGAATTTATTTATGGGCCATTTTGAACTAATCCATGCCTGGCAACATGAGGCATTCATAGAAAATAAAATTGTCTACTGGGGTCGTTACATAGACGATATCCTTGTGATATGGCATGGAAACAAAACAAGCCTCCTGAAATATATTGCCTATCTTAATGACAATAATCATAATATCAAATTCACAGAAAAAATCAGCTCAGAAGAAATAGAATTTTTAGATCTACCACTGTACACAGATGGTGACAAGATACTAACAGACTTGTATATCAAACCCACAGCAGTCAACAACAAGCTACATGCACAAAGCAACCATCCAAAACACACCATAAAGAACATCCCATATGGAGAAATACTTAGAATAAAACGCAATTGCAGCTTGGATACCAGGTACCAAAAACATCTAACAGATCTAAAAGAAAACTTTATACAGAGAGGATATAAAGAAGACTCTCTTAACCATGCAATTCAGAAAGCAGAAAAAGTAACAAGAACCAGCCTATTAATTGAAAAACGAAAAGTAAAGAATAAAGAAATGAAAACCCATTTCATTACAACATTCAGTAGTGAAATATACAACATAAAGAAAACTTTGAATAAACATTGGAACATTCTATTCACAGATGATACACTCAGCACCATTATTGAAGAAAAACCATTAATGGTATTTAGAAAAGCTCCAACTCTGAAAAAGAAATTAAGTCCGAGTCATCTAAGGAACCCAGTAAAGGACTCCTTGAGTAGTTTTTTGAAAGTGCCGGCACCAACAGGATCCTACAAATGCAGCAAATGTTCAATTTGTTCACACATGATAAATGGAATCAAACAAATTAAATTACCCACTGGAAAAATGATTGACATCAAACAATTTATAAACTGCAGAAGTCAATATGTAATCTATGCTATACAATGCATTTGCAACAAGAAATACATCGGGAGCACGATAAGAGAAATTAGAATACGGATATTGGAACATCTTAGAGCAATCAAGAACGGGGATGCAAGGTACCCAATGGCCATACACTTTGCAAAAGAACACCAACAATCAGACATCAAGGACATCAAAATCATTGGACTGGAAAAAATCGAGCAACCTGAAAGAGGAGGAGACAGAGAACTTATATTAAGGAGAATGGAGTCAAAATGGATTTGTATAATGGATACATGCCAAACTGGTCTAAACACAGATCCAGAGATGGCAAACTGGTTATAAAAACACAATTGATTGTATATGTGCATCATCCTAAGTACCTCTCTGTCTACCACTGAAAGCATGTATAAGTAACTTGTTGTTCATTTATACATAGAGCCTATATACTCTATACCACATACACTGAAATATAGTAAATGGAAAGCTGGATCCAACGTGTTGATGCCATCACATACGCATAGATACAACAACATTTAGAGACACAATTAAATTAAAGAAGACATTAGTGTTAGCTTAGGGGTTCTTTGAAAATAAATCCATTCTTTTGCAAAATAGCAATGCAACCTGAAAATTATTTGTACAAAAATGAAGGCTACAACATAGAAACACAAAAAAAAAAAAAAAAAAAAAATTTTCACAAAAAACAAATCCAAGATGGCCGCCGCACGTTTTTTGACGCGTATGACGTCATCGCGGCACATTACGCGATGACGTCATCACGCGACGTGCTCCGCGATATATAAACAGAAGCAGAATTGAGGTAAGATGCATCCGGGAACCACGGATGCACAGAGGCAATCGTACCGAGAGAAAGGAACATCTTTGAATCCACAAGAATCTACACACAAGGTAAACTCAATAGCAATTTAAAATAATTTTCTCTAGAAATGTAAAGGGCTACCTTATAGAGGGTGCATAAATTCAATCAAACTGAATACCAATGCAAATGCAGAATTTATACTAGTAATAATGGATCAATACTAAAATGCCATTCTATATAGGCTAGGAAGGACACAGCACACTGTATAGGACAGCAAAGACTGCTTTGCTGTTCAGAAATATAACACATTAATAGCCAGTATTAGAATGTGAACCAAAGCATATGAGCTTTGTGCATTTTTCTTATAGGGAAAAAAAGAAAAAAGAAAAAAAGGAAAAAAAAGGGAAAAAGAACAAAAGGAAGACAAATAGAGAGCCGATGAGAGAGAAAATTGAATACCAATCAATACTGAATCAGAATTATGAGAAACATGACAAGGGTGAGTGTATGTCCTCTTCTCAGATAGAAGTGGTTATGAAACTAGAGGTTTAATGCACTTAAGTCTCTGTTTATATACATAGAATGTATGAACTTGGGTTCTTTTTTCATTTTAGAATCTCCCCTGAGGAACCGTGGCTAAAGTCATGGGGAAACACGTGTTGGGAGACAATTTGGGAGACAAAGTTTGTTTATTGAAACTTTAAGTGTATGGAGTATCCAGAACCTATACTGAATAAACAAATTGGAATTAACATAACCAAGTGATTGAGTAATTCTTCCCAAGGAGCGCACTAAAGGGTACCAACTTTATTTCTCGGAATTGTACATATATTGCTGCAGCCACAATACAGGCACCCCTGATGCAGACCCTTGGCCATCTGAGAAAGGAACCAGAGAGGCACAAAGGCTTCGCTCTAGATAGGAACTCAAGCCGACATTGGCTGCAACATCTGTTTTTTTCAAAAATACGTCCCCAGATATAGTAAGCTCACAAAAAAGACGCACTGAAAACGCAAGTGAAGTTTCTAAAGCGTCAACAACTCAAAAGAGACCTGAAAAAATGGAAGTAACAGGTAAACAGAGAATGGTTATGGCTTTGTCCTCTGATGAATCTTCAACAGATTCATCCATAGCCGAAAGGGGATGCCCCAAAATAAAAAGAGCAATACCTGTAAGGCAATGACACGACAGTAAACAAATGTGAAACTGTCTGCTTCGAGTTAAGACCTAACATACTCTCTGAAATAACAATAGCCGTCGCTCCATTTACAAAAATGTATGAACAATTTAATGACAACTACAAAGACCAGAACACCTTGATTGCACTAATGAACTCCAAGATGCTGAGCCTGGAGGTTGAACTGAAAGAATTGAAAATTCAAACGCATAATGACTTGCAAAAATTGGAATTATCAACATTACTGTTAAAAGAATAACTAAAGAACAATGCTGATAAGAAATTATTGGCTGAGGTGGCCAGAGAAGCTCTTCTGATTTTAAAGAGAGTACATCTGAAGAGAAGTAAGGAGTCGGTCCCAGATCAAGGAACAACAAAAGAGAGAACTAATGCAGCTCTAGACTTGCCACAGCACAGAATAACTCAAGTGGATAACTTAACCAATACTCATATGAACAACCTGTAGAAGTTCAGATTGAAGAAGTAAGCAACAGTCCACAAACAAACTCAAACAACGATAATACATACAAAATCTTAACAAAAGGGACATACAATGACAAAACAAAAAAACAAACTCGAAATGCTGACGCATCCCTTTCTGAAATTGTACTGCCGGCGGAACCTTCAACATCTGCCAACGCCCAAGGGCAAACTCAAAACCCCCAAGCAAACCTAACGGCAGAGAACACACTAGGGCAAGATCAGCATCTTGATGAGTCTATTAATATGGGCTGCAAAAACAACGGGCAAAATATGGAAACTTATCCCATTTTCGAAAAAACAGGCCCAAAAACGAGGAAAATGGAAGAGAAAAACAAAATCTACCGCATCCAAAAATACAAACTCGAACAGTTCAATAAAATTCCTGAGGAATCTGAAGTCATTGAACGTGACTGTTCATACAACAGCATTTCAAAGAGAGAATGATATATAAGAAGCACAGGTGTTACAGGAGCAAGTCATAAATAATGGGAATAAAGAAAAAATAAACATTAAACCAACAGAAAACCATGTGAATGAAGACGACCAAATAATGGAGGAAATGATGAATCTCTCCTCCCATGAAATTGATGACGTGTCCAGTGATTCGGAAGAGGAAGGTGTGGAAAGAAAAAAGATTACTATTAGTAGTGACTTGGAAGACAAACAGGACTCAACAAAAGTTGTTCTCATTCCAATAAAAACAAAACAAGTACCCAAAAGACTGTGAAATAATAGCTTCCCCAGAACCGAAAGGAACTGCCCAAAACAGGAAAAGGCCCCCAGGCCAGGGGCATTCAGTCCCAGACAATTGAAGAAAAGAGAGAAGCAATTGCTGCAAATGAAGCAAGAGCGAGAGGGACACAATTGGGTTTCCAAAAGAAAGAGCAGCCGAACTCGACAGGCAAACCTGAATTGAAGAATGTAGTAAAGAATTTACTACAAAGCCAACATAAGAGAAAGTGGCCGTGCCATCAGGAAAAAGAGACGGAGTGGAAATCTGGGAAGCCTAAACTGATGGAGAACAAAGAAAGACAAACTGCGAAGACAAAACATGGAATCAAATCATTGTTTACTGCTTGAAAGAATAGAGACAGAGGAGGGTGGATTAACCCTCAACAGGAACAATGTATTTCACCTATTCCAAATCATCCCATCACTAATCAATTCAAGAGACATTAAAACGGTCAAATTCGTCAGAGTCAGATCTTGATAGTTTTGCTGCACATTCATTCAAGACAGACGAAAGAAATGATCTTGGACGAATTAGACAATTTAAACCATTTAGGTTTTGACGTGACAGAAGTCATCCTAGAAAAAAAAAAAAATGAAACAACAAAATCAAGTCCATTGTACAGGACTCCCGAAACAATATCCCTGCTAAAACAAACAGAACCGCATAGAGTCCAGCAGCTGATGTACAAAAGAAGTGGACACCTGATCCAGAACCAACAACTCAGAGTGAATGGACCGGAGACGATGACTCTTGTCCAATTAACCAAATAAAAAAATAAAATAAAAAATAGCAATACCATGTTCCAAGGAAGAAGTGAATCAAAAAAACCAGGGCCTGAAAACAACGGATGACAAACGAGATGGTGAGAATTCGGAGTTGGATAGCGGATGCCCTACACATGAGTAAAGCAAGCTAACAACTAACCACCCCGGGGCAAAAACCATTATGAATTGGATCGTGGAACACAAGAGGTCATGCTTGTTTATTTCAAAGCCCGGCAACTGAATTAAAGGACATATATATCCTCTGCATGCAAGAAACGTGGCTGGCAAAGATGCCATGTATCCCGAATTATGAAGCTGCATTAAATCCAGCAGTAAAGGGACACCTAATGTCCGGACTAATTATTTTAGTTAGAAAGAAGTGCAGGCTGTGCATAAAGAAATCCTGCAACCCAACTCCATATATTCAAACGGCAGTAATTGAAACAACAGTGGCAGAGAAGAAAACCAAACACAGGCTGAACATTGTCAACATATATTGGCAACCCAAAGCCACAGGAACATGGAACTTCCTTGACAAGTTGTGCGAAATAATCGACAGTATAATACTCTACGAAAAGGCTCCAAACATCATAATTTGTGGAGACTTTGACTTGGAATTTATACAAATACAAAATTTAGATATGACAATAGGAGCAAAAAACACAAAGCGAGATCACATCAAATCACAATGGCTGGACAAGATGAAAGCAAGAGATCTGGTAATGTTGAATGGGAACACTAGAGGTGACATTCCGGCAAAAGCAACGTGGAAACGAAACAAACAGTCCGTATTAGATTACTTCATTGTCACTGTAGATCTTGCCAAAAAAACTCTACATATGGAAGTACTGAACATGAATCAGAGTGACCGCAATTTAATGAAAATGGATCTCAAAATTCAATATACATCAGAAAGGGAAAAGTGGTCTCATAATTTTGAATTGGAGCCAAATCAGATCAGATTGCGATTGGACAGCACGAAAATAACAAAGCTGACAAGGAATTTGAGGAATACTGTCCCAATCAAAGGCAAAGATGCAGTGGAATATGTTCCAATACTAGAACAATACCAAGAACTAAGACCAACATCAAGCAAGGGCAAATACAAAAATCAACACACTTTCGATGTTGATATTCTACGCAAAAAAAGAGAACTCGGACAGAATATCAGAAAGCTTAAGTACTTGATGCAGCCAGAAAAGATCAAACAAAAAAGTAAATTGCAAACGAAGTACAAAAACTGGATTAAAAGCCATAGATCAGTTATGAAGCAAAGAGATGCAGAATATATGTTAAAAAGTATGACAGGGAAAAACTCACATAACTTCTGGTCAATAATAAACAAAACGGAAAAAACGCAAGGAGCGTTAAGCTGTAATATGGTAAATGAAGATCAGTGGAAACATCATTACGCGAACCTGTTTAAAAGTCAAAATGTAAAAATGGAGCCAAAACAAGAAACTCTGAACTCATGGGATATCGAAATTACAAGAGAGGACATCAGTGAGAAAATAAAAAACATAAATGCCTCTAGAGCCCCAGTCCCTGACGGGCTGACAAATTATATGTTAAAACAAAACCTGGAGGAGTGGTCTGAGTTTTGCAACATGTTGTTCCAGATCATCTTGAACGAACGAGAACAGCATCCTGGAAAAGTGCAATAATAGTACCTATATTTTAAAAAGGTATAAGATCTAATCCCGGGAACTATAGGCCAATTGCGCTCCTGGATGTGATAGGAAAATTCTTCGCAAGCCAACTACAACAGAAACTAACATCTTGGATCAACCAGTCGGGTGCACTTGACAACAGACAAACAGGTTTTGTAAAAGGAGTTGGCTGTGGGCTGAAACTCCTTATGCTAAACATCCTAAAAATGGAAGCAATAAGGAAAATGGAAGCAATAAGGACTTAGCCCACGCATTCAATGCAGTCGATAGCGACCTATTATGGAAAAAAATGATAAAGCAGAAATGCCCAATGGACCTAATACAGGCCACAAAAGACCTTTACTCAGAGGAATTGAGCAGGGATGCCCACTCGGGGCAATTCTCTTGAACTTCTTTATCACGGACATTGGAGATGAATTATCCGAGATTCATTCCTTCCTTCCTAAAATCAACAGAAACGAGCTACACTGGATGCTATACGCAGACGTCAGTGTTGCTTGACCAAACCCCAGTGGGCTTGCAGAGAAAACTTACAGCACTGCAAAAATATATTATGAAAAATGGTTTGGAAAT
Organism: Ambystoma mexicanum; assembly: GCF_040938575.1. NCBI lineage: Eukaryota > Metazoa > Chordata > Amphibia > Caudata > Ambystomatidae > Ambystoma > Ambystoma mexicanum. The sequence goes on from NC_090928.1 coordinate 748,435,906, forward strand.
AAACATTGATAAAACGGAAATCCTAGTACTAAGGAATTTACAAGGAGGCAAAAAACATCAAAAACAAAAATATTGACTCAGACTAGAACAACTTAGAACTGTCACACAGACAAGATACCCCGTAACATTGGTTAACTTGAGCATCAACGATGATCTCACGATAAGATAAAAAAAATCGAAATGCAAACAACTGGCATGTCAAGGACTAGTGATAAATTAAAAATACGGCAAATTTTCCTTAAAACCAGTTATTGAATTCTATTGATTGAAAGTCATACCCGCATTGATATACAAAGCTGAAACAGCACTAGGCTGTCCCCACACAACGTGGGAGTCGTGTGAAAACATCTTTTGGAAAAAATTTTTAAATCTTCCGAATGGAACACCGGAGTAACCGGAATGGAACACATACAGCTTGTATCCAATACAAGTTGAATCTGATATCAGTGAACGCAAGAGTTATATGGAACTCCCTTTTTTGTCTCTATAAGAAGGTGATTGGAGTCGACAATCTTCCACAGTTTAGGATACTTAACAAGGGCCCCACAGACAAAAGAAACACGATGCTGGGTGAATGGGAAAAAGTGTGTGAGGACATTCTTGAAGAGCTTAACACCAACAAAGAAACGTTATGCATTAATCCGAACGCTGTGAAAAACAAACTATGGAGCACATACTGGATTGGAACCACTGAGCGAAGGAGGAATCCTAGAAGCATGAATTTATTACCACCAGAAGCAAGGGCATATAAGGAATTGCCAAAAAAACTTGTAAAGTTCCCGTCAAAAAGACTAAGAATTCTCTTTCTAAAGTTTAGTCTAAACCAATTTGAGACAAAAGAGATTCTAAACCGAAGAAAAATAATGCAAAAAAACGATGATACATGCCAGTTTTGCAACAACGCAGAAGAAAATTTGAAACATTTGGTGATTTATTGCCCAGGTTTACAAACAGAAAGAATGAAATATTTCGAAGCAGAGATCGACAAAAGAGTAACCGGAATGGAGAAAATTGGTGGTATGCGATTTTTTAAGGACAAAACAGCACACTGATATTTGCCATAACTTTCCTTCTGGAAAAGATGACTAAAAGACAATTGAATATACTTAAGAGAACATCAATGTACCAGAAGTGAGAAAAAGAGTATGAATATATGTTCATAATTTAAAAAGCTGTAACATTTTAAAAGTTTGAAATAAACTAGAACAATTATTTTTTTTAAAATGATTAAATGTTCTCTGCAATGTTACTTCTGGTCACAGAAGCAAAACCTGTGTAGCGTAGTCATCTATACACTAGGATAACATACATACAGAATTGATTGATGTGACGCAAATCGTAATGTGTTACTCGTCCGTTGAATGTACTTTCATGCATCAAAAGGAAACATGCTTATAGACCTGGTTCTTGAAGGATGCAATTCTATCCCAATTGACATTGATGACAATTGCTATATTTCGAGAACAGTACAAATTAAACCGAAGTCAATGGTAATGGCAATGAGAAGAATGAACATTGCACTACTGGGTACATTCGTTTGAAATAGATAGAAATTTAGAGATCAAGAAGAGATGATTAGGTGACCTGCACTTACCTTGACCAACAAACAGTTAGATTCAGCAAGCAGGGTAGTTAGTAGCAGGAGAACAGGTAGCTCGATGATGAGTTGACTGGCAGTGCTCAGAGATGTTCACAGGTAGCACGATGACGAGTTGACTTGCAGTGCTCACAGATGTTATCATGATAAATATCAAGGGGTTTATAAAGAATTCGAAAAGTGGGTGTGTATGTGAATGAGTGACATGTATATGACGTGGTCTTATGTGAATAACAGGGGCACTGCCTGCTTCAGGGGAGCCTGCCTGGAGACACTGGGTCTGGCTAGGCCATGTGTACAATGTCTGCTGCGCAGAAGATACCTTTGAAGTATACATGGTGTTTGGCACCTTGGCCGTTCCCATCCTGACAGCACCCTCGGGAGGGCACAGACACAGGTGTGAACTGCCATTGATGGGGTAGGCGGGACGGATGGCCAAGAGACATGCAGGAAAGGGCCGGAACACTGCTGATTGGAAACACTTATGTGGATTGGAGGGGCGTGGCCTGCTTCAGGGGAGCCTGTCTGGAGAGACTGGGTCTGGGGAGGTCATGTGAACAATGGCCCCTGCGCGTAAGATACCTTTGAAGTGCACATGGTGTTTGGCACCTTGACCGTTCCCACCCAGTCAGCCCTGCCAGGACAAGTGAGCGTATCCTTGATTCACTGAAAAATTGAAGCAACCATTCATAAAAGTTCTGTTGTATTTTACTTTGTTGCTGATGATGGCACAAATGTACTACATATTATATACTTCGGGTTGCAGCACAGGGTGGGAAAAATCACCCGTACTGACTGCTGTCCTTGGGGAATGTGTCTCTAATGGCACCTACGACACAGGTGGGTATCACTCGTCTAACGCGGTGGCCAAACATCCCATGAAGCCACCATGTAAATGCACTATAGGCCACCAGCCTGTACCACCTCTGGAAGAGAAACATACAAACTGTATGTAAATGAACAAGATAAGTGCATCAAACCTTAGTTGAAAATGCAATCTTGTATCCTATGGCATTGTTGACAGTACAAATGTTACTTCCCGGATCAATCAACTTGGGCTTCAAAGTGTAGACAAATTACAAAAGTGAACAACTATGCATTTCATTACATTTGGGACACGGTGAAATATTGTTTCTTGGCTGTACGTGAAAGAAACATAAGATGACCACTATGATTTCCCCAAATCGCGAGTGATGTATAAAATTGCAAGACTACATTCATTTGGCAGTGATAGATCAAAGTTACGATAATATAGGAGACATGAAATGTTAGTGGCCTAAGTGACATCACATCTAGAGTACACTTACTCATTACTTGGATTGCAAGGGTGAACTGTTGCATGAAGTTTGTGCATAAGCACCATCATAATCCTCAACACGGACTGTGTGAGGCAGGCTGCCTTGAAGTCATGCAGCTCGGTAATGCATTGCGGCCGTCTCTCGTCTTCCGATATGTACGACAAGCATCCAGAGTTTTCTCAGCAGCAACACTTCTCCTCCTCGGTTGGCATGACCTCACAATAATTGCAGGTACACCAGGTGGAGACGTTGTCCATGCTACTAGGCTCAGGCTCTTGATCTGGTGATTCGTCCTCCCAACTGTCGCCCAAAGCCCCATTGTTTCCGCATCTTTCTCTTTCGGCCACGGAATACACCGGCTCGTACTGGTAGGGCTGTATTGTTGCCATTATGTGACAAAATTAAAATAAATAGTAATGATAGTACTAGTATCTGTTCACCTGGGCTACGAGCAACGAAGATAGCTGAACAGAGCAGAAACGAGCCACTGGATATACAAAAAAGACAGTGGAACAATTGAAAAAGCAACTCTGATGTTGTCTGATGAGAAGCGGTCTGTTTATAGTTATAGAGGAAAGAGGCGTCCTGCCATTTCCATGGAGACACGTCATTAGCTGGAGCGCAGAGAATGCCGACACGAGACGTGCATTGGTGTTGTGAAATGGGCCGTACGCCTCTAGTGATGTCAGCTTCAGGGGCGGGGGATATGATTTAGTGCTGCCATGCAGTACACCTTAGGGCGATGCGGCAACGGATAAGATTAGCACAAGATGGCTGCGCCATGCTGCATGATTTTACATGTGTAAAATTGTGGAAAACCACGGTAAGGTGCATAGGAAATGTTCGTACGATCGCTCAACGTATGTTTAAAAACACATGCCCGAAAGCTCGGGACAATATTTTTGAGCGGACTATTCCTTTAAGCTTCTGCACTATTTTCAGGCCCAAAAAAGATATCTTTCACAGTTTACCTGACTGTACATTGAAACAAGTATGTTTAGAATAAAATTGAATCCTTTAATAACCTATTCAAACCTCTTGATGAATTTAATAGTCTTGTTGGTCCTCATCGTTACGATCTGACTCTTGGCAGTTTTGTGGAACGTCCACGAATCAGAACGGAGTCCAGCATCAGATTGCTGCTGTGCATGAACACAATGGCACTGATTGATTTCACTCCAAGTGATCGCTGCCTGCCAGACAATTACTTTATATGTACTGTTATTCTCTCTATTAGCAGAACATATCACACACTTTGAACGCCCTTGTCAGCACAGGAAGCCAATAAGCCATTGCATGCTGGAAAAGGTCATTGTCAATTATTCATGACACAGTGAGCCGAACTGCCTCAGGACCTGCCAACTCGAAGTGTAGTGGGAACTGCTGATCACAAACCTCACTCACCCCAGAGTAGTGGTTCTTATTCTGTGTTATAATGCTGTGCCGTGCAGGATTGAAAAGGCGTACCTGTTTTAGTAAGTTTATACTAGGCTGACCATCACTTATGCACTTTACTATTTTGTCAAGAAAATGTTCAAAAGCTTCATTAATTTGCTGTGCCATGTGTTTTTCTGCTTCAGAGTCAAAGCAGTTCCAACACCAGAGTCAATAAAGGCCACAGTGATTTTAAAGTTAACATAGAATTGTTAGTGAAGTTAATCTAGAGCTCTTCCAGGGTTGCATGTGATTATATCAAATTCTAAAACAAAAGAATGATTTTTGAACGAACACAAAACCTCTATAAAACAAATAACACAAAAACAACTATTCCCATTCCCAACCACATATGTATATTTTTTTTAAATTCTTTTTTATAGATGTGTTTTGGTTCCTTTAAGCATCAATTTGTTGTTTTCTATTCAATATCACTGCATACCATCTTCCAGGTAGTCATAGACCTTCATGGCAGGAGGTGTCTGACTGTGGAAGATTTCTGTTAAGTACAGGATACTCTGACGTCTGCCCCTTTAATTTTAAATCGGTTTTTGCATTCGCCTCTCAGTGCCCTCTGAAGGTCTTCCGAGGAATCGGTGGGAGATTTGCTGAGGTGCATCTTGGATTCCACAAGGCCTGCATATGTTTGGAAAGGTTTACCGTGGCAAAGAACTTCCGCAAACCAGGAACTCCAAAGTGTACTGCAGGGATCGTGTGCCATTAGTGTTTCCATTCTGTGGGTCTCAGTGAGGTTTTGAATGAATCTCCTCTTTCGAAGGGATTGGTTCCTCCGACGTATTCCACATCTACGACAGGTAATCACCACAGCTGTGCTGCTTCGAAAAGTTTTTGGCGTCCTACGTCGATGACATCGATACGCTGTCCTCGAAGGCCTCCATCGAGCCGACGTCACCGGATGTTAGAAGTAGGATGCACGACGCCCGTAGCCTCAGTTCCGTTTTTTCCGCAAACATGTTTGTTTCGGAGATCTCGGCACGCCTCAGTTTTTCTGAGTATTATTCTATCAGTTCTTCGAACTTGTTTGTTTGTGAAGATATCATGTCTTAGTCTTCTTCTACCCCGCGGCCGGGTTTCAAGAAGGGTCGGGACTGCGGTTCCAAGATGTCGTTTACAGACCCGCACAACGGCTGCCTCTGGTGCCTCGGTGAGGACCATGCCACGGATGATTGTGATTGCCAGTCATTAATATCGAAGGCCTTGCGGGAGCGAAAGAAGAAGCTTTCTGTCGGTAGGGTTTCCAAGCCCCGAAAGTCCAAATCTGTGGGCTTTCAACCGACGATTCGAGAGGCGACTCTCTGTGTCGGCATAAGTCCAGGGGGTGTCTCGGTCCCAGAGTGGTTCCTGCCATTCCTCTGCCTCTTCGAGGCACTCGCGGAAGCACCGTCACCGGTCGCGCTAGCCATGCCATGCCCGCTCCAGGTCCCGGTCCTCGACGCCCTCGAGACCGTCTGAGCCTGTTAGGTCTTCGAAGAAGATGTTGACGCCATCGGCACCATGTCCGTCGAGGGACTCTCTCGTGGCTCCACCTCAGAGGAAGTCATCGGTGCCGAGGCCGTCGAAGGACACACTCGGGGCTCCGTCCTCGAGGCCTGTGTCAAAGCCATCGGCGCCACGCTCAACGCTGATTCTGTCGACACCCTTGACGCCTTTCGAGGATGCTTTATCGGAGGTACCCCGTGCTTCGGTGGAAACCCCGAGGAAGGCTCTGAAGAAGTCGCTGAGACCTGCACTTGAGCCTTTTTCTGTGCCCTCATCCAGAGATTTATTCCAGCCTCTGGATTACATCTCTGAGGTGGATGAAGGGTCTGAGGAAGGTTTGGTTCCTGATGAGGTTCTTGATAACCTGTTATCTGGTCATAGCCAGTTGGAAGACCTGTGTCAGTCTTTGCACAATACCAGTGGTCTTGATACCTCCCCGGAGGTCCAGTTTGGCAGGCCTGAGCCTGGTACGCATGCTGAATCTTCGTACACGGGACTCCTGTTGAGGAAGACAGAGTACTTGGGGTGGTCTGCACCACCAGTGGATTTTCTGCAGGATGACCTGACAAATATCCTTGACCAAGGTCCACCCACTGACCCGGTGCTGCCATTTCATATGGCTTTAAAGAGAAGGGTGGTGGCGGCTTGGACTGCTCCGGAGAATCTCCTGGCAGTGAGCAAGACGTTGCCGAAAAAATAACCATCCAGCCAGTAACGACCCCTGCTACTTGACGACGCACCCCACTCCGGAGTGTTTGGTGGTGCAGGCGGCTACGGCCCCGGCAAAGCAGGCATTGTACCCTACCGTCCCTCCTGATAGGGACGACAAATGTTTTGATGGCTTGTGCGAAGAAAGTGTTTTCTTCATGGCTTTACAGGCAGCCAACTCTGTGTGTGCCTTAGCATGTTTCACTCGCACTCTCTGGAATTGTGTTTCGTTGGTGGCTGAACATATTCCCAAAGGGGAGGAACGGGATGGTTTTCTTGCCCTTGTTCAGGATGGCAAGGATGCCATGTGTGAATCCGTTCAGTCTGTTTTGGACATGGCAGACTGTGTCAGCCAGTCCATGGCGGCGAGCACCATGATACGCGGAAGTCGGGTTTTGCTCCTGACTTACAAGCCTGGCTTCTCAACATGCCCTTTGATGGTGTACATCTTTTTGGCAGCAAGGCTGAAGAGAGCCTTGAGAGGTTGCAGACCTCAAAGGTTGCAGCGAAGTCATTGAGCACTGCAGTCCGCCAACCTCCACCTTTTCATCCTAGGGAACAGCATTGGTGGGAGGTTTGTTTCGATACTACTTATCTTTTGGTAGATCGAGGGGAGCGGCCAGTCAAAGGGGCCAACGTAGGAGTACCAGAGGTGGAAAACAAGGTACTCGAGGTGCCAAAGCCGCTCGGGCAGTTGCCTCTTTGCCCTCGAGCACTGCCGCAGCCGCTTCAGCTCAGTCATGAGGCCATGTCCCATGGTTCGCCGGTTGGGGGGAAGGCTGGCGCAGCATCTTGTAGAATGGCGTGCTATTACTTCAGATGTGTGGGTTCTGGGGATCATAGCCCAGGGCTACTGTCTTCCTTTCCGGCAGGGGCCTCACGAAAATCCACCAGGGAATCTCTCTTTGAAGAGTCTGGATCTGCTCCTTGCGCAGGAAATCTAATCCCTGCTGGAGAAAGGCTCCATAGAACTGGTGCCTGTAGTGAAGAGGAACAAGGAATGGTATTCCCCTTCTTTTTTGATTTCGAAAAAAAGACGGGGGATTGAGACCCATCATGGACTTGCGTGGTTTGAACAAGCTCCTCAGGAAGGACAAGTTCAAGATGGTTACTCTCTTCTCGGGTCCTCCAGGCCCTTCAACTTCAGGACTGGTTGGTGTCTGTCGACCTCAAGGACGCTTACTTTCATGTGCCGGTTCATCCCAAGCACAAGAATTTCCTGAGGTTCGCGGTTGGCGACTCGCACATTCAGTTTTGGGTCCTGCCGTTCGGATTGACCTCCGCCCTGAGGGTCTTCACCAAGCTCATGGTGGTGGTGGCAGCGTATCTCAGGTAAGGGGGGATTCACGTCGACCCCTACCTGGACGATTGGTTGATCAGGACGCGCTCTCCAGAGCAAGTCCTGGATCATCTGTCAGTCACCTGCCACTCCCTTCACAGGCTGGGCTTCTCCCTCAACTTAAAGAAGTCCCACTTGACACCTACCCAGCGGCTCCAGTACATCGGAGCAGTGCTCGACACTTGCATGGGGCTGTGTTTTCCTCCCCAGGTGAGGGCTCATCACATTCTCCATATGGTGAACAAGTTTCAACATGCCCAGAGTCTCCTGGCATTTGAGTTCTTGAGGTTACTCGGCCTCAGGGCATCCTGCATTCTCCTGGTGCCAGAGGCCAGGCTGCGGATGAGATCTCTGCAGTGGGCTCTCAAGATGCAGTGGTCACAGTCCTCCGGCAGGATGTCTGATCCCGTTCAGGTGCCACCCTCGGTCACCCAGGATCTTCTGTGGTGGGACGTCGAAGGCAATCTGATGAAGGGGGCTCCTTTTTGGCTGACCTGGCCGGTGGTGACGATCGTGACGGACGCATGCCTCACGGGATGGGGTGCTCCTGCCAACGAGTTGACAGTCAACGGTCGTTTGTCTCCATCGGAGTCTAGACTCCATGTCAATCTGTTGGAGCTGAGGGCCGTCAGGCTAGCCCTGAAGGCTTTTCTGCCGTCTGTGCGGGGGAAGAATGTCCTGATTCTGATGGACAATACAGTGGCCATGCACTACCTCAACAAAAAGGGGCGGGCAGGGTCTCTCCCTCTGTGCAGAGAGGCGATGCAGCTCTGGTTCTGGGCCATCCAGCAGGAAATTTCGATCTCAGCAGTTCATCTGGCCGGAGACGAAGATGCGCCGGCGGACGCTCTGAGCAGGCAGTGTTCGGTCTCTCACGAGTGGGAGCTGGCTCAGGAGATTCTCCTGGAGATCTTTGCCCTTTGGGGGACCCCACAAGTGGATCTCTTCGCCACCAGTGTACACCGGAAGTGCGAAAGATTCTGCTCGCGGGAATTTCTTCCAAGAGGAGCCTTAGGGGACGGGTTCATAGTGGAGTGGTCCTTCCCACTGCTGTATGCGTTTCCTCCAGTCCCCGTCATTCCACAAGTGCTGGGGAGGTTACAGAGGTTCGGTTCCCAAATGATCCTCATTGCTCCGGGCTGGGCCAGGAGAACGTGGTACCCGGACCTTCTCGACATGTCCATCTGCCCTCCTCACCGTCTTCCCTACCGAGACGATCTGCTCTCACGGGAGGGGGGTCAGGTTCTCCATGCAGAGGTCAAGTCCCTCAACATTCATGCTTGGCTTCTGAAAGGTTGAGGTATAAGGATTGGGAGCTCCCTGAAGACGTGATGAAGTGTTGCTTTCGGCCAGAAGGCCTGCAACGAAGTCCCTGTACCATTGCCGTTGGAGGAAGTTCTGCGACTGGTGCAGGGTTAAGAATGTGGATCCTTTTTCATGTGCCATTCCTGTGGTTCTGTCTTTTTTGCTTTTGTTAGCCAACATGGGCCTGCAAGTGGGTACCATTAAAGGTTACCTGGCAGCGCTGCCAATATTTAAGCGCTCGTCTGAGGAGTGTTCTTATTTTAAAATTCCTTTGATTTCTCAGTTTCTGAAAGGGCTCATTAATATGTTCCCACGGTCACCTTTCCAGGTGCCCGGTTGGGATTTGAACCTGGTTCTAAAATTCCTAATGGGAGCTCCGTTTGTGCCTTTACATTCTTGTCCTTTGAGACTGTTGACCTTGAAAACTGTATTTTTAGTTGCGGTCACTTCCGCTCGCAGAGTGAGTGAGTTGCAGGCACTTTCCGTTAAGCCACCCTTCTCAGTGTTCCATAAGAACAGGGTTGTCCCTAGGGTTCGTTCTTCTTTTCTTCTGAAAGTTGTGTCGGAATTTCATTTAAGCCAGAAGGTCATTCTTCCGGCGTTCTATCCTCCTCCGCATCCTGTAAGGAAGAGGAGAGTCTCCATAGGTCGGATCTTCGGAGGGCTTTAAGTTTCTACATCTCGCGTATGACCCGGGTCAGAGTGGACGACCAGCTCTTTGTAGGATACGCTGGAAGGCGTTTGGGACAAGCTGTTACTAAACAGACTTTGTCTGGATGGATTATCTTGACAATTTCTGAATGTTACCTCTTGCAGGTAAGGACCCTCCGGTAGGATTACAGGCTCATTCTTCTAGGTGTGTGGCTGCCTCTACTGCCCTGCAGAGGGGTGTTCCTATTCGTAACATTTGTGAAGCTGCCACACGGGCCTCTGTCCAAACACTACTCCCTGGATTCTATCCATGGGCAAGATTTGACCTTTGGCAAGGCGGTCCTCTATTCTGCAATTTAATTGGGTATTCTAAAATTCTAAATTCTTTCCCCACCTCGTTACGTTGGTACTGCTTTTGGAGTCTGTCATAGATGTGGAATACGTCGAAGGAACCATCCCATCGAAAGAACGTTACCAGGTAAGAAAGTAACTTGTTCTTCTGCTACCAGTCATGTTGAAAATTGGCAAAAGTTACATCAGAAAATCATTGCACTCCAGAACAGGTTTGCGGAAAGACTCCCTAACAAGTTTCAGGATGTGTGCCAAACCGGTAATGTGAATGGAGTATGGGTACCGGTTTTTCAATACGTCGCTGTAAGCCTTGATCATGTATGCTGCATGGTCAGTGTTAAAGCACAGAACATTATAAAAAATAGCGGTCATAATCTGTAAAAACCCTCACAACTGCTTGTGCAACTGCGCCAGGAAAAAGTGTCAGCAAGGTAGGTTTGTACCCGTCTACTTCCAACTTTGATAATTACCATACCAAAAAACACATTGAGAACACAGTACGCTCCCACATTGGGTGTCTGATCAAATATGACACACATTTTTTGGTTTTGAGTTTTTCCTTGAGCTCCTCTTTGGCCTTTATAAATCTCACTGGGAGATGCCTCTCCTGAAGTTGATGGTTTCCTGGAATAGCACCACCATTGCGCACTTTTTCATGCAGGAATTTGCACAGAACCGTATGGCCTTTTTTGCTCAGCAGTATTTTCAGAGCTGTACAGATATTGATCCAGTCACTGATTCGGTCTGGTTCTGTATTTTTCATAAAGCTTGAGGTGACCATTGTCAGCCTGGCGCGCTTAGGAGTTGAATGAGTATCTGTATCATCTGAGCAACGCTTTGTGTGCTTATGTGACAGTACATGCACAGCCATAGATTGCTCTTTGATGTGGTCCACAGCTACATTGCATGCTGAGCAAAACAGTACTCCACCATCAGCATACATATACCCCATTATGCTGTAGTTATCTGGGTTGATAAATGAAAGCTGTTCTTTGAAGGCTTTACAGGTTGCAAGAATATTTCCATTGTCATATTCTGCAGTGTGGTGCTTGTGATCCTTTACTGTTGATATTCTAAACAGAGCGGGCACTGAGCAGGATTTCCCTGTGAGGTGGGTGTGCGATTGAGGCATTGGTGGCAGCTCACCCGAGCTGGAAGCTCTAATCCATTTAACCCTGAGCGGGTCGCTCAGCCGAGTGTGGCCTTGAGCAGGCTGTTCCTCACAGCTTCCCACAGCTCCTTGTTGCCTGTTTCTACTACAACTCCCTACTCTCATAGTTCCAACCTAGCCTGGCTGTGAGGGACTGCTAGGCCTCAGAGGGCCCTGGAGATCGCCCATAACAAGAAAATCGCCTGAATAAAGATGTTTCGGTAGGACTGGTCTGTTAGCTTAGCTGCCCACCCACTTGCTTGACACTGAGCAGCCATTGTGGAAGTATCTTTAATATGGCATAAAGGCACAACAGCAGACAGACCTAACCCTCCTTTTTATGGTAGCTGGTGCTTCTGTAATGAAGAAGCTGAGGAGTGCTGAGCCTCACAGCAGAGTGGTGCAGGGGGTGTGTGCAGATTGCCCACTTCATGGTATTCAGTGACTTTGGGCCTCTCTTCACCTTGTTTGGATCATCTCTTGGGACTGTGGTTTTACTGCCGTCGGCTTGGCGGCTCCCTTGCTTTCTCCCATTTAGTGGCTATTTGAGGACGGTTGCGGGGGAGCATGCAATTTTGTGGGTAACCGCTTGCTGATCTAAACTTTAATTTATTTTAAAATTTGTTTATTGCATTCACAAAGTGGTCAAAAGACAGTACATGTAGAATTACAAAAATGTTCATTACAGCTTTGGCCATTCCAAGGTTTTTTCTACAGCAAACCTGAAGCAAGCAAACACAAAATAACTTTTCCATACATAGACTTGACATAGGGAATGGGGTGATGGCTGTAAGGCGGTTCGGGTTGCTGTCCAGGACGGTGGCAAAAGCGAAAGGGGGCAGGCTCACGAAGAGGTGCGAATCTGGGCATTGGCAGGAACATTGAGTATGATTCTCAAAATGCACAAAGTAAAACATCAGGTAGGTATCGAATTCACAAAACCGTAACTTGAAGTGAGGGCCAGCAGGGGATTTCCAGGACATGGCAATTTGTCTCTTAGCAAGTATACATGCTAAATCCATAAATGTAACTACGTGTTTGTGCTTTCTTTATCTAGGGTATGCACCCAGCAGACACTCCATGGGGGATCATTTGAATCTTGTGAGTCCAGCTTTTCTGCAGGCGTGTTCAATTCTGGACGAGAATAATTGCACTTTTACACATTTCCAAAACGTATGAATGAGATCTGCGTTATCTTGATTTCACCAGTTATAAGTGGACTATGTTACCGAATTTAGCCACGCTATTAGGAGTCATACATGTGCGATGGAGGTGGGTGGACTCAGACACTTGACATAGCTATACACGGATGATGTACTACTTTCCCTATGTGAACCACAACACAACCTTCCCAAGATCCTTGTTAAACAGATTTGCTTATCTATCTGGAATTTCCTTCAGTAGGTGGAAATCCTGCCTCTTTCCTTTGGGCGGCCTTTGGGGAGAAAATGTGACCATCTTGCTGGATTTGGGCATCCTGTGGGAGGGGAAATCCTTTATGTATCCTTTTGGAATCCAGATCACGCTCCGGGTGGTGGGTGGCCTCAAGAAGTCTGTTGTTTTGGTCTCGGCTACCACTGTCACTTATGGGTAGGGTCGCCATTGTCAAGATGATTGTCCTCCTTAGATTCCTTTTATTATTTCATAAATGTCTACTTTTATATAGGTGTAGCGTTTTCCGGCTGCCCTCCCCGCAGGCCACCATCACCACAGACTCCTCGCTCGAGGGCTAAGGAGCCACCTTGGACTTGGTCCATGGCACCTGGGCTCGACAGGAGCAGGAATACCACATCAATTGGTTAGAGCTGAATGCCACCTGGCTAGCACTCAGAGTATTCCTACCACTTCTCAGGGGCAAAGCTGTTCTCATCCAGACAGACAACTCGACCAGCATGTACTACGTCAACAAGCAGGGAAGCACCACATCCCCTCCTCTGTGCAGACTGGCAATCAGCATGCGGGAGTGGGCCCTCGAAAATGACATTACCTCACGGCAGTCCACCCACCGGGGGAAGCCAACCTGGAGGCAGACCGGCTCAGCAGGTTGGGAGCGGACAATTATGAGTGGCAGCTAAACAACCTCGTCATTCAGGAGATCTTCACCGGTGGGGACATCCCCAGGTGGATCTCTTTGCTACCTAGCACAACAAGAAGTGCCCTCAGTTCACCTCCTAGCAGGGACAGAGCTCCGGGCTCCCTGGGCCATGAATTTCAGCTTCAGTGGAACGGCATGAGGGCTTACGCCTTCCCGCCCACTCCTCTGATTCATAGTGATTTGCAAGATCAAGAAGTCTCGCCAACTCAACATTGTTTTAATAGCTCCATGGTGGCTGGCCAGGCCAGGGTTTTGGGAGCTGCTCAGCCTCTCGGAGGTGCCTCCAATTCACCTCCCAATGGGACCAGCAGATCTTCTGGCTCAACAAGGGGGCAGGGTCATCCACCCTGCCCCACAGAAGCTAGCCCTCACAGCGTGGTACCTGAGCAGGTACCGCTGCCGCACCTCAGCCTCTCATAGGCTAATCTGTAGATCATACAGGGTGCAAGGAGCAAGGCTACCAGGGCCCAGTATAAAAGTAAATGGACCAGATTCTGCCACTGGGCAGACTCCAAGGAAATCGACCCTCTGACATGTTCTATGGACAACGTGTTCTCCTTCTCGGCGCACCTCTCCCACTCTGGTGTGCAGGTGGACACCTGCTGTACATAACTTGTAGCCCTAGGGGCTTACAGGAACTGGGAGGAGGGGATCTTTGTCTTCTCCTCAAATCCTATCGCCAAGAAACATTTGACAGGGCTCGCAAGGCTCTACCAGCCCTTCAGGAGGCCGCACCCTGTGTGGGACCTCAACATAGTCTTGGGCGCACTGGCGCACAAACCGTTTGAGCCAATGGCGTCCGCGGACATCAGGCTGGTCACCATCAGGACGGCCTTGCTAGTCGGCCTCCCCCAGCTTTTCTGCCCAAGGTACCGTCTGCATTCCACTTGAACGAGGAAATAGTCCTTCCTACGTTCTTTCCCGATTCCAAGGACGAAGCACAGAGGGGGCTGCACAGCCTGGATGTCAGGCGTGCCCTGAAATTCTACTTGACGGGATCGAGGGCTTCCGCAAATCAGATGCCCTGTTTGTCACTTTTTGGCGGCTCAAGACCAGGCTATCAGGCCTCCAAGGCCTCCATATCTCGACGGATGGTCTCGGCCATTAAGGAAGCGTACAAGGGCCAGCACAAGCAGCTTCCGGCCAACATGCACGCCCACGCAGTCGGGGCCAAAGCCACGGCCATCGCATTCCAGTGCCATGTCCCTTGGCAAGTCATAAGCAGGGCGGCAAGTTGGGCCACTCCCTCAGCTTTCTGCAAGCATTACTATATGGATGCCTGCTCTAGATCTGATGTGTGTTTTGGACAGGCGGTTCTCAGGAGCCTGTTTGCTTAAGGAGAGTCTCCACTCCACCCTGAGGCTACATTCAGTTGTAATCGCCCATGCAGTATGGAGGAAAGGGGACGGGATGTAAAAGTAATTATAAGTTGCTCGACGGGGGGCGCTGTTGCGCTCGAAGCAAGATGGCCGCCTGATTCATCGCTCCGTCCCGTGCGGCAACCTCACGCTGAAAATCTCCTGATTGCCCCGGCACAACGCGAAGCTGGTCCCCGGCGCGGGTCATTAACCGGACGGGGAATCTACTGTGCGAGTTTCGATCTCCGGACCTTCTCCATTGCGGAGTTTTGGACCTCTACGTGCTGGGCGGGGCCGCCGGCCTGCTGATCCCCATAACCGGCTCCAGGGCCCTTCACTCGAGCCCCGCGGCGTGCGGCCTACTGTGTGGGGGAGGGGCGCCCCGCGCTCGGCGTGCGGCTCCCTCTCCGGACTCCTGAGCGTGCCGCTCCGCTGCCCCATCCAGGGCGGTGTGCTGTCTGCTATCCGACCTTCAGCGCCTTATACTGAGTCCCATCGACTACGCATAGGGCGGCCCCCCTTCAACCGTAACGCGGTTTTTCAGCCGAATCCTTCCCGCCGGCCACCTTGATCTCGCACGGGCCGATACACCCGTTGCTCGGCGCGACCTGGGCCTACCCCTGCATCGGCGACATGTCGACACGGACCGGCAAGAAGCAATCCTCCATCAACATGTTCGCTAAACCCCCGACCCCCCTTGCAGGGGAGACATCTACACAAGACGCCTCACTCACCCCGGTACCACCCGATTCCCAGAAAATGTTGGAGTTTATCCGCGAAGGGTTTACCACTATACACAGTAAGCTCGACGATATGAATGGCACGATATCCTCCATCAAGGCGCACATGGAGAGAACCGATGGTCGAGTGACCGAGATTGAGGAGCGGGTGAGCACTGCCGAGGACGGCCTGGGTTCTCTCCGCGCAGAGGTGTCTACGCTATCCACCCGAGTTGCCGAAGTGGAGAAGAAAAATGAAGACTTGGAGTCTCGCTCGAGACGCAACAACCTCCGCATTGTCGGGGTTCCGGAGGATGGTCTGCAAGGACCTATGGAGGACTATGTGGAGAGTATGCTGCTTCAACTCCTCGACTCCCCGAAACTCTCCCCGCAGTTTGCGATCGAGAGGGCCCATCGCTCTCTCGCGGCGAAACCAAAACCTGGAGCGCCTCCACGCCCGATAATTGCTAGGCTTTTAAACTTTCGAGATCGGGACACTCTCCTCAGGGCGGCGAGGGCCAAGGGAGATCTCCTCCTGGGTGGTGCCAGGATCCATCTTTATCCGGACTTTTCGATAGCAGTACAACGGGAGCGCAGGACTTTCCTTGCAGTGAAGAAGAGATTACGCGACCTCCAGGTGAAATACTCTATGCTGTATCCCGCTAAGTTACGTGTTGAACACGCCAGTCGTGTTTATTTTTTTACGTTGCCTGAGGAAGCCTCTAGGTTCATAGACGAACGCTTTCCTGGTTGAAACAATCTGCTAGCGAACACTATCACTGGCACACTATTGTTTTAGAACATTCGATCAGCGGATACCTCTCTATCCTACTTCGGCACTGCTTTGGCCCATCAGCACTTTGTCATTGTCCTATGGTATCCCGACGAGAACACTTGACTGCACCTAATTAAGCCAGTTGCTTTCTTGTTGTGTTTCTTTTGCCTATGTTGTCTGCTGCACATTGTTTTATGCTACGTAGTCGGCTTTCCCCGATAGATTGATTTACATTGTGTTTGCCATAACTGCCCCCGCCCTCACGGGACCTCCTTTAGAGGGATATGGACACTAAGAACGGGCATATACAGCTATCCGTTCACTGCCTCACGGTTCGGAGCATCACCGCCAGGCCACCTCACAGGCCCCCCAGGCGTTGATGCCGCTGTTTTTGTTTTTCCTGTTGGGGTATAGGGCGGTCATCCCTCCGTTTGGGGGAGGAATGTGGGAGGGGGAGGGGGGAATGGGGTTTTATGTTAAAAAAAGCTTGGTGTTCACAGGGAAGGTTGAGTACGAACTACTATGCCCCCAGTGGCAATACAGATTTGCGCGCACTGGGAGACGTCCATGGGGTGCATACTTTCATACACCCGTGTTTTTCGATGGCTACTGATGGAGGGATTGGTGAGGATCCTTTGACGTTCATGAGTTGGAATGTAAGGGGGTTGGGAAACCACAAAAAGATGAGGTTGTTACAACTTCAGGCCGAACGACACCGGGCTAAAGTTCTGTTCCTTCAGGAAACGCATGCACGCACAGAGTTTTGTGATAAGTTCGCAAGATCATGGGGCCCACAGAGGTACTTCACTACATACTCCACCCAGAGCCGCGGGGTCATGACCCTCATTCATAGGAGCCTTAGATTTATCCCCACTACTACCCTAATCGACCCCCAGGGCAGGTACGTTCTTCTCCATGGTGTTCTACAAAACAGAGAGATTGTATTGCTCAATATATATGGCCCTAACATTGATGATCCCGACTTTTATACTGATCTCATAAATCTCCTAGCAGGTTTCCCCCTGATCCCGATACTCTGGGGAGGTGACTTCAATACGATATTTGATGTCGATCTTGATAGATCCGGTTCCAGACCTCGTCAACTCTCTAGAGCAGCATACACCGCACTCTCCTCACTTCCTCGTCTATCCTTGTTTGATGCCTGGAGGTTCCTATACCCAGACTCCCGCTCCTATTCTTTTTACTCCTCGGTTCACGATTCCTTCTCCCGGATTGATAGATGGTTGTTATCTGGCGACCTACTTAAGACCGTGACTAATATGGCGATTCTTCCTAGGACCCTATCGGACCACTCCCCGGTGACTGTCACCCTGTGCTGGGGCCTCGATCGGGATCGGGCCAGGTACTGGAGGATGAAACCCCTCTCTCTCCTCGACCCGGTCTTTTGCTCGGAGATGGAGTCGGCAATTGAGGAGTTCTTCAGGATCAACACTGATTCAGTTTCCTCGCAAGCCATACTATGGGAGGCCTTCAAGGTCTATATCAGAGGCATCGCCCTCTCCAAGGAGAACGGTATCCTTAAGACTATCCGGAGGGAAATCGCTGGGAGTGAGGCCACACTATCTAGGTTGGAAACCCAGTACACCTCGGACCCGAATCCGGAAATCCTTGCGTTAATTGGCACGGAGCTGGACACCTTTCGCTCGCTCGCTGACCGCGAGCTGAAGTTCCTGGACAGCCCCGGTCAGGCAAGAAGATACGGAGAGGGTGAGCGCCCCAGCCGGCTCTTGGCTAGACTGCTTCGCCGAGAATTCGGCCCCACATCCATTCCCGGGATTGAGAGACCGGATGGGTCGCTGGCCACTTCCTCTGGAGAGGTCAATGCTGAATTCCTCTCCTTTTATCAATCCCTGTACGCTCACTCCGACGTTGCCACTACGGCCGAAATTGATGCTTACCTTGACAAACTTCCCCTCTCGGCCCTCTCTCCCGCCACTATTGGAGCCCTCGAGAGCTCGCTCACCCCTCAGGAGTTCTCGGAGGCCATGGACTCCCTGGCTTCAGGCAAATCCCCAGGCTCGGATGGTATACCCATCGAGTTCTATAAACGCTTTAAATCGCTCGCTCCTGCTCCCCCATCTGACGGCACTCTGGGAGGAGTCTGTGGAAATGGGTCGGTTTCCCCCCTCACTCCGTGAAGCTACTATCACAGTTCTGCTCAAACCTAACAAACCCTCTACCCAATGCGGCTCTTACCGCCCGCTTTCATTGATTAACTGTGATGTCAAGATATATGCTAAGGCACTCGCTCTGCGGCTTATCTCCCTTATGCCACACATCATCCACCCAGACCAGTCGGGTTTTATCCCGAACCGTTCCACCTCCTTGAACTTGAGACGTCTATTTAGCATTATAAGTAGAGTAAGCCCTGATGTACATGCGGTGACCGCGGCCCTAGATATGCAAAAGGCCTTTGACTCGGTCTCATGGAACTACTTGTGGCGGGTACTTGACAGGTGCAAATTCGGCCCCACATTTGTGTCTTGGATAAAACTACTCTACTCCGATCCAGTGGCCAGAGTCCGCACCGAGGGCCGCTGTTCCCCTCTTTTCCACGTTGCCAGGGGCACTAGACAGGGTTGTCCCCTTTCGCCCTTAATCTTTGCTTTAGCGATGGAGCCGTTCGCCGACATGCTGCGCCAGAACCATTCCCACAGGGGCCTGCGCACAGCCGGCTCCTCGGATATAGTCTCTCTGTATGCTGATGACGCCCTCCTTTATATCCGTTCCCCTGAGATTAACCTGGCCCCTATACTGGAGGATGTTGCCCTATTCGGTCGTATCTCTGGTCTCACGGTAAACTGCTCCAAATCAACCCTTTTCCCGCTCACTCCTAGCACTCTTCCGCCTCCTGATACCATGGGATTCGCATGGGCCCAATCTAAGTTCACTTACTTGGGCGTGGTGGTGTCCAGGCATGCCGAACGGGTCCTACAGGAAAACTACCAGTCATACCTAGTGAACCTTGCAGTTAAAATACAGGGCTGGGATAAACTTCCGATCTCATTGGCGGGTAGGATAGGAGTTCTGAAGATGGTGGTACTTCCACAGCTACTGTATAAGTTTGCCAACATCCCCCAGTGGCCGGGAACAGATTACTTCCAGATGTTGTCTCGCACCCTGAACTCATTCCTTTGGCATTCTGGTGCAGTCCGCCTAAAACTTGAGACGCTTTCTGCTCCGATGGAAACTGGTGGATTTGGTGCACCGGACTTCTTTAGGTATTGGTTGGCTGCACAACTCCAACACACTGCGCATTGGTTCGCTATCCCAGACTCCCCTCCTCATGTTAGGCTGGAGAGACTGTCAGTCAGCGACCGCGACATTCGATCTCTTGTGATCTCACCCATCCCAATGGTACCGGGCTCCATGGACCCTGCGACGTGCACATCGCTGGCCTTGTCCAAACTATGGCGGATACTAGGTGTTACTCACCCCTTTCATGGCAATCTCCCGATCTGGAACTTTTACCCTGAGGTCCCACGGGTTCCTCCTTCCGTGGTTCGTTGCTGGGCCGACGCCGGGTATGAACTACTCCGTGACCTCTTTGATCAAGGCATTTTTATTGAGTGGCCTGACCTCCCGGCTTCTCTCAGACAGAGACCTTCTATTTGGCTTCAATATTCTTCACTCCGTAGGGTACTCAAACACAAGTACACATGCTTCCCGGCGTTACCTCCTGACGAACCTGCAGTTGCTGAATTAACCTCTCCCGTCCCCCTGAGGGGCAAAATCTCGAGATTATACTCTCTCCTCCAAACTAGGTCGCCCCCCACATTCTCTAAACTCCGGCACTATTGGGAGATCGACCTTGGACTCGAGATGACTGACGAACGCTGGGCCCACATGTGCTCACGCACCCGGGATGTCTCTTTCAACTCCCGGTTTAAATTAATCCAATTCAAGGTACTTCATAGATACCACTACACTCCGGCCAGACTGCATCGCATTTCAAACGACTCCCCCCCTGGGTGCCCCAGATGCGCATGCGAGAATGCAGACTATCTTCACATGCTGTGGTCTTGCCCCCGGCTTGCCCAATTCTGGACCTCGGTGTGCTCTACCATGTCCTCTATCCTTGATTCCCACATCCCCTTGTCCCCAATGACATGTTTGTTCCATGACTTCCCCGACCTCCACCGTGACTCCAGAAAACTTGCTGGACTGTGCATGCTACTTGCTGTGCGCACAATTCTGCTTTGTTGGCTTCGGCCTTACACCCCCACCCACGCACAATGGCTTAGGGCAGTGACATGGGCCTCTGATACGGAGGAGGTCTGGGCGGCACAGCAGCCCACTCATTCCAGGCCTAGGGATATATGGCTGCAGTTTCGTTTATTTATGTCCTCCATTGAATCTGACTCGGATCCGGGGTCTTCTCCTACCTCTGCTTGACCCACCCCCCATACTGTTTTCAAGATTCCCCGTTGAATTATCTCCCTCATGTATGGGTGGTCCGACCTCCCATGGGCCCTCACGTGCGTATGCACCCAACTCCTTTCTTTTTGGCCGTTTTTTTTTTTTTTTTTTTTTTTCTTCTGATGCTTTGCTTGTATAAATTATGCGTATTCATATTGTTTGATTACTGTTTACCCTGTATGGTTTATGTTGACTCACCTGTACTTGTGTCACCGAGCTGAATAAATAAAAGTTAAAAAAAAAAAAAATTATAAGTTGCTCACCGTAGTGACTAATATACTCTTAGTCCTTAGTCCTAAAATACTCTTAGTCCTTAGTCCCCTTTCCTCCATACGTCCCACCAACGTCCCCCCTAATAATACTGGTGTCATTAGACAAAGTTAAATCTATTGTCGACGTGTCAATGGGGACTGAGGTGTGGTGCCAGAGGGCGGAGTCAGGGCAGCGCATGCTCCCTGGGCCGCACCCAACGCACCTCTAAATTTAAAGGGGAGGAAGGTTGCAGTAAGGACTAAGAGTAAGTTAGTCATTACAGTGAGTAACTTATAATAAGTTCTCCTAGAAGGCAGTGGTGTTCCGCTCAGTTATTCTGCCGCTGCCATATTGGGAAAGTCTATTTATGCTGAGTATGATCTGTGATGTCATAGTGGCATTAGGACCCGGGTTTAGGCTTCCAGTGCCATTGCCTGTCTAATTTTTCCGAAAGATAAATCTTAGTGACTAAATAATAAAGTTGTCACCCCTATTGGTTTTCCTCGTACTAGATGCGCTTCTCGTGTATTCGCATAGGCCCGTAGGGTCCTTAGTATGGCGGGGTAAACCAGAAGGAAGTCAAAGAAGTGCCACAAAGGGGTCCTGACAGAGACAATTTATGTGCTTGTGTTTCTGAAGTGTAAAGCTGCCAAGAAGTTGTTTCCTTAGAATGTATCCATGGTGAAAAATAATTCTGACCAAAACTATTTTTGCTATTGATGAACTGCAAAGTTGTATATCTAAGGAGGGTAAGTTGTACAAGGAAGAGGAAGAGTCCTCTAATAATAAAATGGCATTTGTTGAGAAACCTTCACAAAGTTGTCCGCCTCTCATTTCTCACCCCTCACATAATCCATACATAAATGTTGGCGACGGGTGTCGCAACTAGCAGCCAGTTCTTGAAATTCTGTACACAACCTTGTTGCTCCATCACATACTTGCTGGTGTAGCAGCCAATGCCTTATTTGGAAATATTTAAATCTATGCTTTTCTTGCAGCTCAAAATCATTCTTACATTGTAAAAAGAACGTAATCCGCATTTTCCTGAAACATGTCTCCTATACATACACAGGCACCCTTCTTCCAAGTGTAAAATGTTCTCAGATCAATTCCTGGCGTAAAGCCAATATTGGAAAGAGTGGAGCAGTCTGTGATGGAAAAGATGCAAGACCGTCTCCCAGGGCAGTCCTGTCCCATACCGAGTGTACATCCAGTTAATGGGTTGATGGATAATGAGCAAACTCTTTTATTTTCTAGCCTAGGTTGTGCCCATTTCCTTGTTCCCACACTGATTGCTCAATGAGGAGCCAGGATCATTCCAATTTCAAATGTATCCATTCTGTAATCGCCCTCAACTGGGCTACCTTATAGTACTTGATGATATTCTGATATCTCCCTCCCCATTTTGTGTTTTAGGGCGCATCTACACTTTACGATTTACTCTGAGCCTTTTTCCGTTTCAAATAAAGTTCAATATAATATTTTGGATACATTGCAGATCTTTGTGAGGTAGTGAAATGATCAGGAACCAGAAGAACGTCTGTCCTCTTAATTTGTCCAAATCTTTTCTAATGGCAGCCAATAGCCTGAGTTAGTTTGTTCTATAAAGGGACATATACTTGGGGGTTAGGGAGGGATATGTTGACACCAATGTATTTAATAGATTTCCATTTCCATTTGAAAGAATGTTTTTCCTGTGTATTTTGCATTGTCTTCGATGGGACTAAGATTTTGTTGATTTTGAAGCCTGAGATCTTCAAATATGCATCAATTTCCCTTGTGACTTCCATCAACAATCCTGAAAGATTTGTCAGTGTCAGGATTACATCGTCAGCAAAGAGGCAGATCATATGGATATCGTTCCCTGAAGGAACTCCATGTGTGTTCATTCACTCTTATTTTTACAGCACAAGGTTCCATTGCCAGGGCAAAGAGTAACAGGGCTAGGTTACACCTTTGTTAAGCAACCGTAGTTATCGGAAAGAGTTCAGAGTGGCATTAACTATGACGCTCACTTTAGGTTTCTGATAGTTTGCCAGAATCCTTAGTTGAATACCTTCCCCCAATACACCTTTATTTAGAAATGGATCCAAGTAGTTCCAAACTACCTGTTCAAAAGCCTTCTATGCAGGTTAAGGGGTTTGGGGGACCGCTAGAGGATGCCAACTGTAATGGCTGCCTGATCTGTGTGCTCTGCCTGGGGAGCTGACAATCCGCTCCAATCTGTAGAGCAGCGGCCACTAGGACAACTGCAATCTGCACCTAATTGTTCGACTTGATGTGAAAGGTGAATTGAGTGTGCGGAGCGGACAGGCCACTGCGTGTTTATAGGCGGAACCATAGAGGAGGCCATCTGACCGCATGATCGCTTCTGAGCCGTTTACCTGAATCGGCTTGAACAGGCATACCCTGGCTGAGGCCTCTGTGGTGTGGTACCGGCTTCTAAACTGACGAGGTGTAGAGTAGCTGTGAGCCCGTGGGGACTCTGACCACAGGTGGGGAGGTACTGCAGAATCCCCTGTAATGAGAAGTGTGGGCAGGGCTCTGGGGGTGCCACGAGGTGCGGGACGCAGTGCCAGAGGCATTACAGCTACCAAGCCCGGGTAAAGACCGCATATAGATCTCCATCAGTGCTTTCCATGGCAAGGAGCAGATGGAGTTGTAAGCCTCGCTACTGAAACTGGCACGCTCCACGAAGGACATGAACTGTATGATGAATCTGGACAATTCGTCCCTTCTTCCCAGTGGGGAGCCACCCCTTTGAAGCTAGGGAGGTGAGCCAGCTAAGCAAGACCTTCCCTATAGGTCAGGGAAAGCGGGACCTCCCTGGGAGCGACTCCCCTCTAGAGGACAAGGACTCCATTCCTAGAAGGAACTCCCTATGAAGAATACACACTCTGCATATACGGGAATAGAAGAGACTGCTGTTACTTTTGGATCCAAAAAATACTGATATTGCTTTTATATAATTGGCTGAAGGTAATACTGGCATTCTCTTGAACTCAGCAACTGACAAAAATCAACACGCCCCTTTGAAGTACAGCGGCGAGTATAATGGATCGAGGAACCTTGAATGGAGGACGACGAAGCCTAATCAGTGGCGAGCCTCTGATGTACATATGTCCAGGAGGGGCAGAGCTGCGCTACAATACAGAGCCATCAGTAGCGTGGAGAGAAGGCAGAGATGCAGGAAGGCTGACACGAGAAAGGCGATATAGCCAAGAAAGAAACTGGGATGGAAGGACCGTTTTACCTGGTGACGGGAAATGTTGGCAGGAAACACTGATACAACCAGAGAGGTTAGGGAAACTCGAAAGCCAGAGGGGCCTGGAGAACACTCAACAAATAATTGACACTTGTAGAAACATAAGGAGAAGGGAATCTGCAGGGTTCATTCCACTTGTTGAAAATAATAAACCAATGGAAAGAAAGTGGCTAAGCTGGTGGAAATGGAATAAGGAAAACATGACTTCACGTAATGATCTTGAGGCATTTGACTTATATGGAAACCTACACGCCTATCTGAAAAGGCTAACAGGAGAGCTGAGAACTTGGCTTTTCTGAACTATTTTTATACTGACTAAAAACCATCTTCAGAGAGATACAAATGACAATTGGCTGAACACAGTCTAACCTAAGAGGATATTGGGTTTTTATTTTTTGTTGTTTCCATAGTAAGAGGGCAAGATAGCAATTAAGTTTGGAGTGAGGACTACTTTTGATTTTGACGACGGCCGAGTACACTTAGCTTAGTTTTTTAGGTAGATAAAATCCCTTTTAGCAGTAGGAGTATATAGGCTTTTTCTTTTTAGTTTAAGAAACACCCTTGAAAATGTCATCATTGAGTCCGACTCCTTCATGTTCACCATATATGGTGTTAGAAGTGGGAGTGAGACCAGCTGATAGAAGTTTGGGACCCATGCTATTTACCAGATTATCCCCAAAGGATAAGACTCTCATGGTAGCTACTCTGCAATCTATTGGATTCGATGTATACATTGTGGACGTGATCCCCATACCACCTAATGAGAGACACTTGATACCTACACGGCTTAGTGTTTCCCCTCCACGTGGGACTTAATGCATTGGCCACAGACAGGTCTTGCCTGGAGATATACCCTAGATGTGGCTGGTGTAATAGATCCCAAATATCTGTGGGGATTAGGATCCTCATTCTTAACCACGGGTCTCAACCCTACGTGGTCAAGGAGGGTGAAGCCATGGTATAGGGGATTCTCGAACAGGCCCTTGTCCTAGTTCCACAAGAGGTAAAACCCCTAAGGGCTGACATCCCTCGAGATGACATATACCCAGTGGAGACCGAAGACAGAGTGCTGCTACCGGACCTTGCCTTTGCCCAAATGAATGACTCAGCCCTCATGGAAACCTTTTGGAGGGTAACGTCAGAGGCTGGGTGAAGTCAAGCTAGGCCCTTTTTCTTCCTTAAAAAGTCATTATTATGGAGGGGACACCGAGAGGGCTGGTCTTCCCCAAACTCAACTGGTGATTCCCCTGAAGTCACCGGATGATAGTGTTGGAGCTGGCACATTCCCATCTTTCTGCCGCCCACCAGGGAATAGGGACAACCCAAAGTCGAGTAATACTGAGGTTCTATTGTCAAGGTGTATTTGCGGACGTGAAGAGTTATGTCATGACTTGAGATGTCAAAAGATCACAGCCACTCTGGCCCCACGCCCCAATACAACCTCTACTAATTATTGGAGTACCCTTTTCACGCATAGCAATGGACATCGTATTCCCACTGGAAACATCTAAATTGGGGAACAAGTTTATTCTTGTAATTGTTGACTATGCTGCTCGGCATCTTGAGGCATTCCCCTTCAGGTACAATAGTAGTTAGCATATTTTAAAACACATACTCTTCTTCCTGTCCAAGTCGGATTCCCAATGGAAATCCTCATGGACCAAGGCACCACCTTTGTCCAAGGTTATGCAGAGGACGTCAAAGAGATATTATACATTAAAGCTTTGTGTACAGGCTGGCCACCAGGGGGCACGGATGGAGGTCGCCTGAGCATGTTCCTCCGTAGCCCGGGCCCTGGAAAAGTAGGTTTGCCCCCACTTAGGCCCCCCCTGAGTTGAAATGCTTACAGAGAAGCTTAGAGGAACCCTTCGGGGCGCTTCTAGCCCAGAAGGGTGAAGATTGGCCGTATGGGACCTGAGCACCGTCATGCTGGATGCAGCGCGAGAAAGTTAAAGTACTTTCTGTGTGGCATGCCCGCCGGGGACGTTTGTTTCCGGGCTGAGCGGAGGAGGGCCGCTGTGCAATGGATCTTCTCCCTGTTGTCTTAGAGAGGAAATAAAGCAGTGAAGAGGAGACTTTGGAGATCTGGTGGCGTGCGGGATAGCGGATCCGATGACTGCACATCCTGCCCTGCATAACTGCCAGTGTTCTGAGCTGCTGGCGTCTGTGACGAAAGAGGGGCCTCAGAGAGCCCCTGCGGTCCGAGATGTTGGGGTGGGTGCCGGCACCCTCGACGTGCTTGGCCGCGAGTGCGGCGCTCCGGCGTGAGGAAGGACAGCTACATGAAGAAGACACTTGGACATCTGGCAGCGTCCCGGGACACTCGAGTGGACATTGGCCCCTTGCTCGGCAGTGATTGGCACCATGGGCAGAGCAGCGACACGCTGAGAGCTGCTTCCCTGGACCGGGTGCCGGATTTGTGAAACACAAGCAGGTACCTCTGCATGGATACAGCCTGGAGGGGGTTAGGAGGTGCAGACGTGCCCTGGAAGTGCCTGAGGCTGGAGGAACACAGCAGGCCGGGAAACAGGACTGTTCCCCAGCCTTATGGGGCAATAACTTTAAGGTGCGATCCCTAACACGGGGGTGTGTGCGCTTGTCGCCCTGAGGATGAAGTCAAGGTGTGCGACGGCTTGAAGGGCCAGACTGGCAAATGGGGGCGGCGAGTTGAGCACATGTGGTCTGTGCATTGCCCTCGGGGTGCGGCGGAAGGCCCTTGGATAGCAGGCTGAGACATGGGGATGGACTTTGGCAAAGAGGGGGCCAAAAAAGGTTCCCGGAACCCTCGAGAGGATCACAAACTGGGCCTGTATTAGGAGGAATCCTACGGGAGGTTTGGGCCCCCAGTCCTCAGGCCTGTGCCCACCTCCCGAGGTTGGGGCCCAGCAGGTTTCGCCGTGGAGGAAGACAGTCGGGCAGACAGGTGAACTTGGTGTTCTGAGCCTCTCACCGACACATGAGTGGCTTCTGGGCTGTTCTTTGAAACAGTGGTACGGCACGGAACCGGTGGGTTGTGTGAGTGGCCCCAGACTTTGACCTGTAACCAGTGGTGAGTGGGAAAGGTTTGGGCCCCCGAGGATGAGGCATGTACCCGCCTGACTCACAGGACGGTGATCTTGAGGCCCCTCCCACCAGGTGGCAGAGAGAAAGAGACGCTTCTCCTGGAAGAAACAGCCTACTGGTCTCAGTTTGAAGGTTGCCCCGCTGTCGGATGGGGGTTCAAGCAAATTGCCCCCCACCTGGGTGAAAAGGACGAGGGGTAAATCACCCCGCCAGGGGGGGTGCCACCCCGGCCTAACGCTACATGGAGACTAGAACGAAGCTGGCCAAATTTGCTTACCAAGGCAGACAGAATCCCACAGATAGCTACGAACCACAGAATATGGAGACCGAGGGGGGGGGGCTCTGCCTCCCTTCTCAACGATATTAGGAGTATGACGGCAGACATCGGGGGCAAGGTCGATAAGGTTAATATGAGAATCAACAAGATGGAGGAGAAACTTCAGGCGGTTATGCATAACCATTCCTCCCTGGGCACTCTGGAGACCCAAATGGCTGTAAGGTTGGGAGAAATCGAGAAGAGAGAGGCAGAGATGGTAGAAGATGGATGACTTCGAGCATTCTGAACAAAGGAATAATCTTTGCTTTTTTTTTGGGATACTAGAGACTGAAGGTGTATTGGAAAGGTCCCTTAGGAGGAACATACATGATATTGCTAAGCTCCTCTTTGAAGATGACTCCATTGATGAGACAAAAATCAAGAGGATCCATAGAGCCGGGGGATCGGGAAGGGGCACAAGGTCGGTCCTGGCACGCTTTCACGATTACCCAGACAAACTTAAAATTCTTGAAAGGGCCATGGCCAAAGGTCCCGTAATGTTTGGTATGGCGGGGATTACTATATTTCAAGACTTGTCCTCCTTGACTCTCACAAAGGGAAGAACATGCCTTCCCCTGACAAAATGGCTAAACGAAAAAGGAGTTTTATATTGTTGGGGATCTCCTTTGAGTTGGAGGACCTGAAGTATAGACTTGCTACGGAAGACGAAATGAACAGAGCAGTAGGGAAATGCTTGGAGGTGAGGAGGGCGCCTCTTGCTCACAAGGCGAATGTGGAGCAGACAGCAGTGGCGTATTAAGGGCCCCAGAAGGAAGCAGGTCTCCAGATCGAGGACGTTTCAGAAACTAAATACCTCTTGGCTAGCACCCCCTGAAAACATTGCTGGCTATGACCAAACGGCTGCAGTAGTTGACAGAAGGGTTTAACGAGTCTGTTGGCCTGTCACCAGATGGGGGACGGGAGTCTACATGGTGGGGGAACAGATATTTGCATTCTACAACTTTGGTTGAAACAGAGGGGATTGTATGGTCCGTAAGCAGTTGAAAGTTTTGAACGTTTGGTGAAATAGGGGACACGGGTGGGGACGCTGGGGGACTGAGGTGTCATGAGCAGGGGCACGGGTACGTTTCCAATTTGGTGGTTCGGCACCCTTCTAGTGAAAGTAACTGGGAGGAGCCGGGCACCAGCGGGGATTCGGGGGGGGGGGGTGGGGAGAAGGTCAAGGGGCCTCAAAAGTGCATGGGGGTTTTGGGACTTCTTGATCCAACGATATGTGCATATATACAATTGGACATGTCACAACGGGGAGGGTCGACTCCTTGGCGGACAAAGTACAGGGAATCAAAACTTGGATACAGCTGATTCAAGGGGAGGGGATTGGGGGATGGTTTGAGAGTGTGTACGCTGAATGTAAAGGGACTCGACTCCCCGGCCAAGAGGTCTTTAGTGGCAAGGAAATTTAGAAGATCGGGATGCATGTTTTATTTCTTCCGGAGACCAAATACATTGGGGGCGAAGAGTGCTGGATCCCCAGCGGTTTGGTGGGGGGCGAATACTGGGGATCGGGCATAACAAAAAAAAGCTGGGGTTGGATCCTGGTCCCCAGTGGGCTTCGTATGGAGGTTACTAACGTGTGGTCTGATGTGGAGTCAAGGGCGGTTTTGATCCCCGGTCTGATTCAGAAAATCAGGTTCACATTTGCCACTATACATGCCCCTAATCGAGGTCATGGGTTCCTGCAAAGAACCCTGGAAAAAATTACCGAGGCCGGGGGCTTATACTGGGAGGAGACTTTAATGTCTGGAGCAACGCCCCCATGGACAGACAGTCCGGGCACCCTGGGGAGCATGAGCCTCAGAATGAGGTGGGCAGGGAGATGGGAATGACCATGGAGCTGTACGGGATGCGGGATGTATGGCGGCACCTACATCCACGTGAAAGGGGGTTCACCTTCTATTCCGCCCCACATGGAACTCTAACAAGAATAGACTACATGTACATCTCTAGGGATTTTGTGGGACTCGGCAGTGGGGTCGGCAATCCACCTGGTTAGTTGGTCAGAAATGGAGGTGCAATGAGTCTCTGTGGTAGGACCCATTGTTTAGGGAGCAGATGGAGCAGGGTTTCACAGAATTATTTTAGATTAATGATACTGGAGAAGGCCAAATGGACATCGTCTGGGATGCAGTGATGGCTACATGGAGAGGGATATTGATCCAGGAAGGGGCCCGCAAGAGGAGAGACCGTATACTCATTGGAAGGGGATTGAGGGTAAAAATAAGGTCACTAGAGAGGCGGGCACATTTGAGCACTGACAGTAGGGGGGAACTCATTCAGGAGCAGACAGGTGTGAGGGAGGAATTGAGACACCTCAAAGAAGGAAAGATAGTCTGCAACTTACAATTCTTGAAACAAAGGTTCTATGAGAAGGGGGACAAGTCGGGCGCCCTCCTGGCTGCCAGATTATGGGGGCAGTGGCCGGAAAGGTGGGTGGCGGAGGTGGGGGATGGGGGATGGTCTTGGAGGATTCAGCAGAGGGTATTCGGGAGGCATTTGCCGCTTTCTATGAGGGTCTGTATAGGAGTGATGGGACGGCAGGCAACGAGGAGATTGGGAAATATCTGGCAGACTCCCGACTCCCCCTGCTCACAAAAATGGAATCAGACAACCTAGAAGCTCCAATCACAGGGAATGAAATTAGGGTGGCCATTGGGAGGTTGAAGCTAGGTAAGGCTACGGGAGATGACCAGTTTACATCAGGATTTTATAAGTCTTTCCTCCAGGCTCTGCTCCCCTTCTTCACAACTTTGTATAATGAAATCCTGACCACGGGGAAAGCACTGGGCTCCTTCACACGGGCTCTTATCACAGTGCTACCGAAGGAGAGCAGGGACCCCCGAACAGGTGACTCTTACTGTCCAATTTCACTACTGAACATAGATGCAAAAATTCATTCCAGGGTAATGGCTGTAAGGCTGGAAGGACACTAGCTGAGGCTGGTCCACTTGGACCAGTTGGGGTTCGTTAAAGGGCGACAAGGGTCTGACACAATGCAGAAGACGCTACATTTGATTAATGAGGCACAGGCCAGGAGGGCGACCCATTCATTTAACACCACCTGCTACATCACTAGAGCACGATCTATACTGCAGGAAAGGTTGTGAAGTACCCAGACCACAATTCCTGGTCCTGATGAAGGCTGTTGTATTCACAGCTGTCTAAACTGCAATAGGCCAAAACACAATTGTGTTGACTCTTTATGTATATTTGTGTCTGCCACTTCCACCGTGCACTTAATATTTGATGTTTAACTCAATACTGTCTAAAAATACCCCCCTTGAAATGCAAGGGTTTGTACATTGTTGACCATAAGGCAGTTAAAAGGTGTACTAAAAGCTTTTCACGTTGTTTGGTGTGTTTTTGTTGAGAATGTGTCTGGTTCATTTACTTATGTTTTTGTGTATGTAATACTTATCAGTTTTCTTGTATTAATATACAATATGCGGGTTTTATTATAAACACTATCAAATTGTCTGTGTGTTTAGTTGTATAACCGGGATCGCCCTGATCAATTGTTTGTATACACCAACAAGAAGACCTTCATGATTTGTTAAAATTCCCAGAGGTCTTCTCTGAACAGCTGGGTAGAGTGAATACTTTTTTTCATTTAATTTGTACGACAGCCGGGAAGACTGTGAACCTGAAACCTTACCAAATTCAGGAGACGAGGAGGAGAATCGTAGAGATGGAGCTTGACGAAATACTCAAGGCGACATCATTGAGCCATCTGAGAGCCCCTAGTTTTCCCCCGTCATTTGTGCCAAACCGGACAAGACTTGGAGGCTCTGTATAGATTTCTGGGAATTGAACTCCATTTCTACATTTGGCAAATACCCCATTCCACATATCTATGAACTAATTGAGGAGTTAGGGTCATCTAAATATATCTCTACTCTTGACTTGACCAAGGGATATTGGCAGGTGCCACTAAATCCACCGGATGGGGAAAAGACTGCCTTCTCAAAACCTCAATGGCTTTTTCAATTTATTGTATTGCTCTTTGATTTACATGGAGCTCCTGCTACATTCCACAGTCTGATGGACACACTATTAAGACCCCACTCTAACTTTTTCTGGAGCATATTTGCACAATATTGTCATCCACAGTAAAACCTGTCCGCAACACATTCACCATCTCTATGTAATTTCATAGGTTAAGGGTGAACCTGAAGAAATTACATCTGGCCCAGGCGGCTGTAAATTACCTGGATTATTTCATAGGGAATTAACTGATTAAACCTAAGGCTGAAAGAGTCAAGGTGGTACAAGAAACACCTGTGCCTAAGACAAAAAGGGATCATTGAGCTTTCCTGGGATTGACCAGCAACTACCGATGTTTTATCCCTAATTATTCCACCTTGGCCACCAATCTCACGGACAAATTGAATAGCGTCCAACCTCGAAATCTTGTCTGGGGAAAAGATCAACCAAGCTTTGAAGGTTTAAAACCAATGTGTCGGGAACCTGTCGTGAAAATGCTGGACTTTAACAAAGATTTTGTCCCCAGATCGATGCCTCTATGGTTGGGTTGGGAGCAGTATTGTCTCAAGTACATGATGGGATAGAACTCTTCATGTTATATGCAAGACAGAAGTTTTTTCCTTGAGAACAGTCATATGCAACAGTTGAATTAGAAGCCCTTGCCATCAAATGGGCGATATTGAACCTGCGTTACTATATCACAGGGAGAATATTACGACTTGTGACAGACCAATCACCCCTAACCTGGATGAGTCTTTGGAAAAATTCCAGCGCCCGGGTCATGAGATGGTTTCTAGTTCTCCAACCATTTTGTTCCTCTGTGGAACATCAAAAAGGGATAAAACAAGGAAACGTGCACTTTTGAAGTTGCTCCCCTCTTCCCAACCATGGGGTAGCCTCTTGTTTAACAGGGGGCGTTTGTGATGAATCTGAACAATTTGTTCCTTCTTTTCAGGGGGGAACCACCCTGTTTGAGGCTACGGGGGTGAGCTTGCTAAGCACGACCCTCCCTAGGTGCAGGAAAAGCGGGACTTCGCTGCAAGTGACTCCCTTCTAGGGGACAAGGACTCCCATTCCTACAAGGAACTCCCTATGAAGAATACAGTGTCTGCATGTATGGGAATAGAAGAGACTGATGTTACTTCTGTTTTGCATCCAACAAATAATGACATTGCTTTTATGTCATTGGCTGAAGGTAATACTGGCATTCTCTTGAACTCAGCAACTGACAAAAATCAACACGCCCCTTTGAAGTACAGCAGCAAGTATAATGGATCGAGAAACCTTGAATGGAGGAGGACAAATCCTAATCAGTGGCAAGCCTTTGATATACGTATGTCCAGGAGGGGCGGAGCTGCGCTACAATACAGAGCCATCAGTAGCGTGGTGAGACACAGACGGCACAGATGGCATAAGGCCAGCACCAAGAAAGACAATACAGCCAAGAAAGAGTAGGGGACGGAAGGACTGTCTTACCTGGTGGCGTGACCACGCTGCAGCCATGGTGGGTCTGGAACCAGGTTAACTATGCAGAGGCCAGGACAGAACGGAGGAACACATCCTCCACTTGGATGCGAGGAATGCAGAGACTGCCGAGTTGGGCAAAAGCAGACGCTTACGTGCCGGCGACACCATGGAGAATGGGGAAATACAACATTTCTGCTTTGAGGCCATCCCACAGGAGCTCACCTGAAGGCAGAGAAGATATCGGGATTGCCCACGGTGGAGGAAGGTGAGCGTAAAGAAACAGAGAGAAAGAAGCTGACAAGGGGGTTCATGAAAGCCCTAGAAACCAGAGTATTGAATGTTGTCCGGAAACACCAGTACAACCAGAAAGGTTAAGGAAACTTGAAAACCAGCGGGGCTTGAAGAACCCTTGAAATAAGTGACACTTGTAGAAACATAAGGAGAAGGTAACCTGGAGGGTTCATTCCACTTGCTCAAGATATAAAACCAATAGAGAGAAAGTGGTCAAGGTGGTGGAAGAGGAATATGAAAAACATTCCTTCACGTAATGACATTTGAGATCTACGGGAACCTACAAGCCTATCTGAAGAGGCTAACAGGAGAGCTGAGAACATTTTTTTTCGGCGTACTGAAAACTATCTCCAGAGAGTGTTCCAAAGGACAATTGACCGAACAAAGCCTAAGCTGAAAGCCTATTGCTTTGGCTTATTTCTTTTTTGTTTTTTCCATAGTGGTAGGGGCAGATAGTAATTAGGTTTTTACCGAGGACTACGTTTGATTTTGACAACAGACGAGCACCCTTAGCTTAGTTTTGTACATAGGGAAACTTCCTATTGGCAGTACGGATTGACAAGCCTTTTCTTAAAACACCCTTAACAATGTCATCCTTGAGTCCGACTCCTTTTTCTGGTTCACCATAACTGCTGACTGGCCTTAATTAGGAGGCATCAGTCAGCTCGGCCGTCGCTGTGGGCCATAGACACGGCAAGATCCTACCCTTAGACCACTAAGTTATCTTCTATCTTTGTCCCCTTAAGCCTCCCGCAAGAGTACTCGCCAGATTGCCTGAATGCCGTGGTTTGGATTAGAGACCAGTGGAAGGAGGCTATCTGCACCTGTCCCTCATTCCGCCCCCCAAACCCGCCTAACTTTTCTTTTTTTTTCCCTCCTGGTTCTGTTACGGACATCCCAGAGCACATACCCAACGAGATGCCAGGCTCCAATTTAAAAAAACAGAACTGACTCAGCGCGTTCACTAAAGGGGCCATAAAGGAAAGGACGCACTTAATCTCACTGCAGCCAGGTCCTTGTGTGAGTCGACAGGGGAACAGCAACCTGAAGAGTTGCACGCCATTCTACTGGATGTGAAGGGCCCTCTGCGGTCCATGGATATGCTAACCTGCAGGCTAGAAAGCTTGCAACATAAGATAGAGGAGGTCTGCGGGTGTGTGACGGAGGCTTAGATCCGCATTTGCTGCAAGTAAAACCTGATGATCACACTAGAAAGAAAGGTAGCATGCATAAAAAAGTTAATGAAAATAGCGCAGGAGAAGAACGACAACCTCAAATCTGGGTCCCAGCGAAATAACATCTGCATAGTGGGATTTAAGAAATTGGCAGTAAGGGGTCGGCTAGAGGTATTTGTTGAGATGCCACTGCCAGAAATACTGGGGCCCCCTATCCTCTCAGATAATTTCTTAATTGAGAGAGTGCATCGTACTCCTGGCACGTGCCCAGTTCTGGGCTGGCCACCAGGCACTGTTATCTAAAGGATACTATACTACAGGGACAGAGAGCGGCCAGAGAAAAATATCTTACCGTTGACAATACACGCATCTCCAATCTACAGCGTTGCAGTGCAGGCTGCGAGGAGGACATTCCTAGATGCCAAGCTTCGACTAATACAAAAAAGTAAAATATCAAATTCCCTTTCCTGCAAATCTGAAAATCCTCCATGGGGACAAGTCTTTAGTACACCGAAAGAATACTCTAACTTTACTGATTCCGGGTGTGTGTGTGTGCGCTGACTGACATGTATCTAGAACCTAGGGATAAACTTATTTTACCCCCCACAGTGCGAGAAGCAGTCATCACCCTCATTCCAAAACCAATTAAGGATAGCTGACTGAGCATCATATAGGCCCCACTCCTTGTTGAACATGGATAATAAAGTACTCGCCAAGATTTTGGCAAACAGATTGTCCCCTCTGAGTGCACTTGTCATCCCCATCCAATCGGGTTTCATACCAGGAAGAACTACCCAGTTTCACCTCTGTACGTTCTTTGTGATCCTTTCCCTACTGGACCCGGACACTAAGGCAGTGGCCATGCTGCTAGATTCCGAGAAGCTGGCCATTCCTGTTCATGATTTTGCAACATATGGGTATAGGAGCATATATTTTCTCACTAATTAAGCTATTATACTCTAAGCCTATGGCCAAGCTGCTGGTAAATGGCATTGCGTCACCCCCATTTGAACTCCACAGAGGTGTGCAACAAGGTTTCCCCTCGTCGCTGCTCATGTTTGCGCTGGCCTTTGAACCCCTAGCCTGTGCTTTACGCATGGAACAAATACATTTTGGGACCTCTGCTTCTATATCCCAAGAATGCTGGTCTTGCTCTTCGCCGTTGACCATCTGATTTATATATCAGTCCCAGTCAATAACCTGGAGCCCCATTGTGCCGGCAGTGGTGCAGTTTGGGGAATATTCTGGACATAAAATAAACTGGGCTAAGTCTGAGCTACTCTCGCTTGTGTCCAATATGGCCCAGTTCCAGGCCGATTGGGGATTTAGATGGTGGCTGGATGGAGAAAGGTTCTTGGGTATTGTGGAGAACCAAAAGGAGTCTAAGATAGGACATGTTTAAGGGTGTTTATTTCAATAGTAAGAAAAATGCCTATCTACCCCTATCGCCATGAGGGTAATTCCCTACCTAAAAAAATAAAAGTAAGGGTGCTCATCAAAGGTCCAAAAGAAATACAGCCTCAATAGGACAATGTGATAAATCAGCAGTAATGAAATTACTGCTCTGTTACTGCTGCCTTACTGCACCGTCATACAAGAACAAACAAGAGTTTGATGAAGAGGTGGAGGGTTCACCTCCATTTATGAGCTGGAGGTAAATCCGCCCTCCAGCTGCCAAAAACAGTGAGTTCTGCAGAATTACCGTCAGTGGCAATTCTGCCGAAATCCCCACACAGTCCTAATTAATGGGGACAAGCACTGCCTACCACCACTTGTAATCCGGTTGTAATACCACCCGACCAAGTGGCGGTCACAGTAATTATGTTTGGTGGTATCTCTGTGGATTTACCACCAAACCAGTAATGAGGTCTGTAGTCCAAACCAGATTAGCTATTTGGCCCCATCACTTAAAAAACGTAACAAAAAGTAGTCTGGAGCAATAGCCTCTATCCTTGGGCTTTGCTTGGCCCAATACCTTGGATCACTTTTCCAAAGAAGTATTTTTTTTTAAAGTTTATACATTTCTCACAATACAGCCTCTTTGCAGGTCCTGGCTCCTGTGACCCTCGTGGCTTTCCCAGCCTCTGATACAACTGTTTGGCCCTCTCAGCGGCTTTACATCCTCGGGAGCGTTCACTTCTCTCCCGCTGCTGGGCTCGCCAGCTGATGCACTTCTCATGTGGTGATCAGGGATCCAATCTGTCCGCTGCGGCCTGCTCTCGGCGCCAGTTAATGGGCCCCAGGCCCACCACGGCTTCCGTGTGGTCGAGCCACCGGGTGAGATGGTCGCTTTACCATCACCATCTTTCTCTCAATTTCAGCTTTGTTGGCAATCGGAACGCCAGTTTTCCAGTGTCTTGCTACCGATCAGCTTGCTCTCCATGCTACCACCAGCTCTGTGGTTTCGCGTGGCTCTGCCCCTCCTGGACGTCCTCCCGTTGAGGCTCACCTCTGCATAGGATTCTCTCTCCTCCATTCCAGATTCCTTGTCGTTTTATGTATGTCATCACAAACAAAAGGTGTATGTTGTGAGTTCAGGCTGGATCCAGCATTGCCTGAAGCCAAAGAGATAGAACAAATGTCAGTTTGGTGAATCCAAAACAGAAGTAACAACCATCTTTACGATTCCCATGTAGGTAGAGACTGTATTATGGACATAGAGTTCCATACTGGAATGGAAGTCCCTGTAACTCCAAGTGAGGCCTCACTTTCCCAGACCCATAGGCAGGGTCTTGCTTAGCGGGCTCACCTCCCTAGCCTCAAAGGGATGACGCCCTTCTGGGCAGAAGGGACAAATAGTCCAGATTCGTCACAGAATCCAAGTCTCAACAAACCCACGTAAGCTATTTGAAGAGAACTACCTTGCAACTAGCACCATTATGGAAGCTAATTTATATAGATGGGGTAGACTTCCATGTAATCTTATTGTCCATAAACAGTTGTGTTGGACAATAAATCTCCAACCATGAAACATCAATCATTTATTTGTTAAATCGATATTGTAAAATATTTGGAATGTAATTTCTGAAGGGAGATAGGAGCGCATGAGTCTTAGCTATATAGTGAAACCTATGTATTTGCGTAACTCAGGCAGGCCCTTGTTCACTTGGATTCTGCATATATTGTGATGTACTCTCCCTTTGGAAAAATCTTCATTATTTCCAACCTATTCTGAAATGCGATATAGACACAAAGTTAACATTTTCTAAATGTTTCCCATTTATTAAGTGAAAAAGGTTGGGCCAAATGCGTATCTTTCCCTATCCTGACCAGGAGGACGCCGCCTAGAAAACTAAAAAAAAGTGACATAGTGTCCAAATAGTCTCTGACCCTCACTCTAATACGCACAACAAAATTATACAGGGAATGTATGACTATTTTCTATTCAACAAATCAATTTATCAATTCAAACTTAAAAGGTTTTGAAAGCACTCCTTGTGACCAGAGATGGGCTCCCTTTCCCTATATCAATTTAGGAATACTTTGAGCCCAGTTCTGATTCAACAAAGTTCTCTTCAAGGTAACACAAAAAGTCTCTTCCAGCCACTGTGCCTTTCCCCTTGACACAGCAAATAACTTTTCCTCAAGTGTTTGTTCACAATTAAAAACAATTAGTGTTTTCCACAGTATCCTTCTTGGAAAGGTAAATGTATTTCTTTTATAACACAAGTTCAAAACCAAAGCAATTGTTCTTTTAAAAAATGTGCAACAATTATTAGCATATGACACCTTCAAATGAACTACTATTGTCAGGATAGCACAGCAAATACTCTTGGTGATGCCATAGCTTGTCAAACACATGAAAAAATTAATACGTTCTTTGATTCAACAAAGGTCTTTCCAAGACACCTTTTTGACACAAATATACTTCATCAAACCATCTTCTTCTTTCCTGCTATACTCGCCTATGTAAGGAAGGGATGATATCAAACAGTAAGACGGACACAAGTGATCACAGTTCAATGGTGTTTATTGAACTTCAATTGGGTTTGAAAAACGCCTGTCTATTGCCAATCCTTCTCTCTCCCTCTAGATACAAATAGTGTGGGAAACAATGTTCTCCAGCATGGGGTCTGGCATGGATTCACATGCTCATGAATATTCCCAGTCGTCAGGCTGGGAATCCTCGGTAAAGAAAAAACCAGTATCAGTTTCGTTTCTGATCTGTCTTTCGTAGTAGTAACCAATCACTGATCTCTGCGTCATACTGACCACAGCCAATGTCTGCCCTCTACCTAAGCCCCGCCTCTGGCAGCCATCTTCAGATTTTTACCGCACGTTCAAGTGTTGGGATCCTCGTGCTATTGCTCTCGAGCGTTAGTGCTATTTTTTTCACGTTTTTTCTCAAAAACTTCGAATTTTCGGTCAAAAGAGCCTCAAGCTCCACCGTTTCTTCATCCGATCATCGGGGACCCGTGTCGGATTCGTCTACGCCCCTCAAGGGTGAAGATTTCGTCAAGCCACGCTTTTGGAGGACTCCAGAAGTTTCTCAGGCCCTTCTCGGACATCGCCCAGGAGAAGGGAAGCTCGACGCCCGGAAAGCTGTTCAGGGTCTGCCCTGGATGCCAGCTTCAGAATGTCTTTGAGGACGAACACTCCTTTTGTCTGTACTGCCTACATGAGGACAAGACGCACGTGGAGAAGGACTGTGCGTTTTGCGGCAATATGTCGGAGCGGACCATGAAGGACCTCCATCAACGTCTCGCCAACTGGCTGGAAGGGAAGAGCCGTCAGGCGAGAAGAAGAAGAAGAAATCCGAGCGGTCTTCTAAGACTTTGAGGACGCCCCGGCGACGGGGGTCCAACACAAGGCCAAGCACCGCGAGTCCGCTGGTACCGGGAGCGCCGAACGGTCGGGCTCTACGGGCGCCAGGCAGGGCGCATCCTCCCCGGCACCATCAACCACGAGCCAACGCTCTGGTTCGGGTAAGACGAAGGCCGAGCACCCGGCGAAGCTCCTGGAGAGGCCCCGGTCGAGCTCGAAGGCCCCATCGGAGGGAGAGCGAGGCAGTGACCCTCCCCCCAAGGAGAAGGCGGTGAGCGCACCTAAGGTGGTGAAAGCCTTAATCCATCCGGCCAAGGCCTCTATCGAGACAGTCGCGGCGGCCCTGGCTCAGCCTGTGGAGGCTACACCAGTGGTGGTGACCTCGGGGCTCAGAGTCTCCCTGCCACCGCGGAGGGAGTCCTCTTTTATGCCCATCGACAGGACACCCGTGAAACTTCCGACGGAGAAGAAAAAGGGGGGGCAGGAGGTCGTCGTGGATTCGGCCTCAACCTCTGAGGAAGAGATGATCGAAGTCTTAAGCCACGGCGTTGGCGTGGAAGAAGACCAGCCCGTCGGGAGGGACCCCGACGTGGGAGACGACGATAACGTCGAGGGTGCCGACGGGGCCCCTGACCGCCCGTCGGAATCCCCTCAACCAGTGCCGCAAGACAACTCGGCGGCCATTTTGTTGGCTATACAGTCCTTATGTTCGGAGATAAGGACGAGACTGCCATTACCACCAGCGGAGGAACCGCTCCCGGCGGGGGACCCGGAGCCAGGCCCTTCTGGGAGCCCTCCCCCTAAGAGAAGAAGGATTCATCCTCCACCTCCTTTTCAGCCATCGCGCCCTGTTCAGCCCTCCTCCCTGTCCACGACTCGTGGGGATGATACAGGGACTGACACGGCCGCGACGGGTACGGACGACGAGGTTTACGACGAGGATCTGCCCTCGTCACCTCCCACCCGGGCTTCCCCACCCGACGAGATAGGATCGTTTCACTCCATGATCGCCAGGGCATCCGAGCTTTTCCAGCTCTGCCCGGAAGAGAAGAAGAAGGATGGTTTCCTTTATCAACGGCGCGAGGCTAAGAGGAAGACGGTCCTCTCCGTACCTCTACTGGATGATATTTGGGATGAGGGCCTCGCCCTCCTCAAGAACCCATCCACGATGCCGGCTAGAAGGGATCGGTACGAGAAGAAGTATCGGGTCCCAGACGCGGCCCCCTTGTGCCTTCGGGCACAGCCGACCCCGGACTCGGTCGTCTCTGCGGCGGCCAGAAAGAAAGCGGGGGGGGGCGCGGCCTCTACGTCGACCTCCCCGCCGGACGGCGAGGGAAAGCAATTGGATACGATGGGACGCAGGGTCATCTCGTCTGCAGCGACGACGATTAAGGCTGCCAACGCCTTGGCTATCGTAGCCCGCTACGACAGGGAGTTGTGGTACAAACTGGCCCCCCTGCTGGATTTCCTACCGGATGACAAGAGGGCGGATGCCCTAGACATCTTGCAGGAAGGAGAGGTGGCGTCGGACCACGCCATTACGATTGCGACGGACATCGCTGACACTGGATTTCGCCAGTTGGGCAACGGCATGTGCCTTAGGCGGCGTGGATGGCTCAAGGCTACTGACTTCCGTCAGGACGTGCAGACCAGAGTCTTGGACATGCCGTTCGACGGAAACAACCTGTTTGGGAAAACAGTGGACGACTCCCTTCAAGCCATCAAGGCAGACACGGAGACGGCCCGGGCACTCGGGGTTCTCCAGCAACGGCGGCCGCCCTTTCGGAGCGGCGGAGGCAAACAGGGTGCCTCCAAAGGTTCCGGCGGCGGATTTTCCACCTACCGTCAAGCGGCCCCTTCGTCGTCGCAGGAAGCTTACAGGGGACAAGGCAAGTCAGGCGGTCCCCGCCGTCGTCGCCGAGGAGGACAAGGCGGCAAAGCCTCATCGAAGCAGGACTGAACCGGCCGTGGGGTCGGGCCCCCACCAAAGCACCCCGGTGGGAGGCCGGCTGGCGAGCTTCATCAGCGTGTGTGGAGCACACGGCAAGGACCGTCCAACTTCTCACGGACCTGGGATTCTCCATAAACTACGCCAAGTCCCACCTGGTGCCCACGCAAGACGCACTGTTTCTGGGAGCGAAGCTCGACACAGTGTCGCTTCTGGCCTATCCGTCGGAGGAAAGGACGAGGGCCATTTTGGGCAAGGTGCAGCGGATGCTGGTTGCGGACGCGGCCAGAGTGAGGTCCATCAAGTCCCTCCTCGGAATGATGTCTTCTTGCATTTACCTCATCCCCCTGTGCAGGCTCCGGATGCGCCCGTTGCAGGAGTTCCTGGACGCGCGCTGGATCCAGGCGACGGGCAGCTTCGAGGAG
The DNA here is from genome assembly GCF_040938575.1 of Ambystoma mexicanum. Taxonomy (NCBI): domain Eukaryota; kingdom Metazoa; phylum Chordata; class Amphibia; order Caudata; family Ambystomatidae; genus Ambystoma; species Ambystoma mexicanum. The sequence continues at coordinate 748,477,594 of NC_090928.1, forward strand.
AGGATCACACTCGACGAGAGTTTCCGACGAGCAATCCGGTGGTGGAGCAATCCGGTGGTGGGGCACCCGCGCGCATCTGACGGCGGGCATGGACTTCCAGACCCCTGGCCATCAGGAGACAGTGACCACGGATGCCTCCCTGGAAGGGTGGGGAGCGCACACCAAAAATCTGCACGCGAGAGGCCTTTGGCTCCCGACGGAGAAGTCCCTCCATATCAACGTCCTGGAGCTCCGTGCAGTGTTTTGGGCCCTCAGGTCCTTCCTTTCGTCCCTCAAGGGCAAGGTGGTGAGGATCTTCACCGACAACACCACCACCATGTTCTACATCAGGAAACAGGGCGGAACCAGGTCCCCAGCCCTGTCCAGGGAGGCGCAGGATCTGTGGCATTGGGCTATCGCCCAAGGGATGTTTCTGGTGCCGTTTCATCTGGCAGGGATAAAAAACACCATCGCCGACTCACTCAGCAGGGAGCTGCGCTCGTGCCACGAGTGGGAACTACGACAGGATCTAGTGGACCGCCTCTTCCGACGGTGGGGCACACCTCAGATCGATCTGTTCGCGACGGCGACAAACTCCAAGTGCCGGAGGTTCGCCAGCAGGTTTCCCCAGCCGAGGAGCATGGGCGATGCTTTCTCGTTCCCCTGGGAGGGCCTGTTTCTATACGCGTTCCCTCCATTGCCATTGCTGATCCGGCTCATCAACCAGCTCAAGAGGTCACGGTGCAGGATGATCCTCGTCGCACCTGCGTGGCCGAGGCAGATATGGTTCCCGGACCTTCTGGACTTGTCAGCGTCCCCGTCATTCAAGCTGCCAGTGGACGCGGATCTTCTCTCCAGGGAAGGAGGCGCCATCCTCCATCACGACCTGAAGTCGCTGAACTTGCAGGCCTGGCTCCTGCAGCGTTAGAGTTTGGAGGATACGACATACCGGCCGACTGCAGAGAGGTTCTTGCAAAGGCCAGGGCGTCCTCAACTCTTAAATGCTACGGACACAAATGGAAGAGATTCTCTGTCTGGTGCCACACACAGAAGATTAACCCTCTACGGATTACGGCTCCCCAAGTACTGCCGTACCTACTGACGCTGGCCAAGGCTGGACTGGCGCACGCGTCCATCAAGATTCATCTTGCTGCGATCTCCCGATACACCAGAGCCATGGGGCGGACATCTTCGTCTGGTGAAAGAGTTCATGAAGGGACTGTTCAGATCGTTCCCGCCGGTGAAGGCTCTGGCCCCGGCGTGGGAGCTCAACATGGTGCTGACCAAGCTCATGGGACCTCCGTTCGAGCCTCTGCACTCGTCTCCGTTGAAGTTCTTGTCATGGAAAACGGCGTTTCTTGTGGCCATCACCGCCGCACGACGGGTGGGAGCGATCCAGGCCCTTTCCTGCAAGGCCCCGTACTTGACTTTTCACGACACGAGGGTAGTGCTCAGGACGCACCCCTCCTTCATGCTGAAGGTGCCGTCGGACTTCCACCTCAACGAACCCTTGGTGTTGCCTGTTTTCTTCCCGTCGCCTTTGTCGCCGGCTGAAAGGACTTTGCACTCGCTGGATGTGGCTAGAGCGCTGAAGTTCTACGTGGACCGCACAAAGTGTTTTCGGAAGACGTCACAACTCTTTGTGAACTTTGGACCTGTCAATCAGGGGAAGGCTCTCTCGAAGGCTTCCATTTCCAGATGGCTCTCTGGCTGTATCATGTACTGTCATCGGTTGGCAAACCGACCGCTGCCTGGCCGTCCGAGAGCCCATTCCACCAGAGCGATCGCAGCTACCACGGCGTTCCTATCTGGTGTGCCCTTGCTGGACATCTGCAGGGCTGCTACATGGAGGTCGACACACACCTTCACAAAATTCTACTGCGTCGATCGGGATTCCAGGGAGGAGTCCAGGGTCGGCCAAGCAGTGTTGCGCACCTGTTCGCCTAAGGTGAGCCTGGTGAGGAGGTAAGATTTGCTTAATGTTGAGTTTGATGTAATGCTTAATGTTGAGCCTTTGCCACCGTGGTTGTGCATGTGTGTACTGCTATGTATTCTTTATTCATGAGCATGTGAATCCATGCCAGACCCCATGCTGGAGAAGGAACAAGTTACTTACCTGTAACGGTTGTTCTCCAGCATGGGTCTGGCATGGATTCACATGCGAACCCTCCCGCCTACCCCTCTGCGGCTCTTCACTTGGTCATACTGCCACTTCACGTGCTACCAAATCTGAAGATGGCTGCCAGAGGCGGGGCTTAGGTAGAGGGCAGTCATTGGCTGTGGTCAGTATGACGCAGAGATCAATGATTGGTTACTACTACGAAAGACAGATCAGAAACGAAACTGATACTGGTTTTTTCTTTACCGAGGATTCCCAGCCTGACGACGGGGAATATTCATGAGCATGTGAATCCATGCCAGACCCATGCTGGAGAACAACAGTTACAGGTAAGTAACTTGTTCCTTATGCAAAAGAAAAGTGTTCAAGAAATGTGATGATATTCAAGCCGTTGGCTTCTCTTGCCCACGTTTTCTGCATGGGACAAATCGGCACAATCGAGTTTAGCCCAGTCTCTGGCTTCTCTAGCACCAGGATGCAGTAGAAAACTTCAACATAATGGCCTTCTGTGCCAAAGTCTCTTTGCCATTCAAAGTCTCTTTTTCAGAGGGCCTGATGCAATACAACAAACAACAAAGTTCCTAAAGTTCCTTCCTCCTTAGGGTTTAACACATACAACTTCTCAGGTGATTTTTGGTTAACTCCAGACCCTCCTCCGTCGGGCTCGGATCCACTTTAACACAAAGCTTTCAGTTGATCCCCCTCTGCCGGGCTCGGACAAACTTGATCAAATTTGCCACAAATGTTCTTTCCTGTATCAATATCAAAGACTTTCGATTGTGCACCGCAGGGTTTTGCTTGACCTGCCCCAGGACCCCTTCGATTCACAATTCTCTATAACTCTTTCACTTTTCAGCTGGATACCTTATAGAGACCTTCGATTGAGCTCCCACGTAGTGCCGGACCACTCTTGTCAAAGGTATTGTATCCTTGTTTCAAAGTTCAATCATTCATCAGCAGTCCAACTTTATTTGCGTCTTTTATCACACGTATTTCAAACCATGTTTGTTCCAGCGCTCGTCATACAATGTTGCAACTTGAAACCTTGACTTTAACACAGACCGGTCTTGTATCGGTCACCCCAACTCACCGGCTGTGTTGACTTTACTGACGCTGCTTTGTTCTTGGAGCCAAGGACAGCACCACAGTGGCTGAGAATTCTTCCCGCCTTGGTTCTTGACGCGAGAGGGCCCTAGGTTTCTCTGACACACAATACAGGATTCTTCAGTCTGTTTTCCTAGTTGGTCTAACGCTTTCCAATCTCAAGGGCTCATAAAAGCAACGGTTCCTTGTCGAAAAGGTCAAGGGAACTTCTCGCCTTGCAAACCCCTTCTGTTTCGCCGTCTTTCTCCTCTTGTTAAACTGCCATCTTGGAACAGCTGTTTCCTTGGGTGCTTTGCTTCGCTCAGATTGTGCTCTCGTGCTCCGCCTTTTATCCGTGTGGGGAAGCTTAATGGAAGTCAGGTGTGTGTGTGTGCGCCTGACCATTGGGACACGTCCGGTATACGGTTCTGGTGTTAGTATGTTTTCTCTCATAGCAGGATGTCCGTGAGAAAGTGTTTGTGTTATAAAGGGGCGGGGGTGTTGGCTTTTCAAAATATCCTACTTGGTGGGATGGGGTAAATGTGTCATGAGGAAGGGGCACCGCGTCTCACCATCCATGTCCCACTCCCCGAAGACCCCTCATTCAGGTGATCCTCCCACACTGGTCCACCCCCAGGAACTGGATCCAAAAGCGATGGCCGTGTCCTGTCAGAGCCGGTGAGTTGAGAGGAAAGCCGATAAGAGCCGGGCTCTGGTGGATGAAAGACACAAAGTGGCAAAATGAACTAAGTTCAAATGCACTGTAAAAGTGTTAAGGTGAGACCAGCAGCAGAAGGAACCGGCACCACTTGGGAGCTTACTCAAGAGACTCTGGTCGATCCCCGCATGAATGAAATTACAGAAACCAGAAGGCTATAGGAGAGCAAGTGGTCATACAGGTGGACAACCAAAATCCCTGTACAGTCGAAAGCCTTTGATCTACAAACTTGAGAAAGCAAGGGAATTGAATCCCGCAAACGAATGTGAATGCCAAGTTGGCAAGTGTGAATCCAACCGAGGGATGCTGACGAGAAGGGGGCAAGTCTAAAGTCCCGGGAAACTGTGTGTTGCCAAGAGTGAACCCGGCCGAGGGATGTCCACTGGAACTGTTTAAACAGACATTAAGATTTGTGAACGAAGGAAAAGCTGTAGTGAACCCAGAGAAGGGTGACTGAAAGTAAAATAAGGGTCAGCGCCCAGAAGCGGGGGACCCAGAGGTGAGAAATCCTCAACCCAAAGTGAAACCAAGAAACAAACTTTCATGTTTTGTTGAAGGAACTTTTATTTTATTTACGTCGGGCCCTCGAAGGCAAGAGACTTTCAAGAGAAACGAGACTTGGCCAACGAGACCCCTGATAAGCTGGAACTGAACTTTCGACTCGTGCTGGGAGAAGCTAGAGTGTGTACTGTGGTCCAAGATCCCATCTTACTCCATTGACAAAACGTGGGCAAGGGAGATCCAAGCTACCGCATCCTAACATATTATTTAAGAACACTTCTTTCTTTCCTTGAAAATCAGCCCACACCCTCTTTGTATTAGTTGTAAGGTTTGGCAATAGGTTTCATAGTATAGGCCCTTTTTATTTTGACACAACGCCAATAGTACTACCTTCTTTTCATTTGATGGTCGACGCTTGCTCCAATCTTAGATTTGAGTTTAGATTAGGCGTTTCTTCCACCCTGCATTCATTGTTCAATATACACCCTTGAAATGTGATCACTTGTGTCTGTCTCTCAACATCTGATGATTTTTCCCTCTGCTCCTCCTCACCTGGTTCTTCAGAGGAACTTTGCAAAGCTTCAGTCTTCTTCTTTCTCCTGATCTTCTTTTACTTCTCAAACTTCTTCTCCTTCTTCTCGTAGAGATAAGGGCAAGCTCCACCAGAGGCCACCTTGCCTGGGTGGGTGACACACCAGGCAGTGGGGACTCCGAGGAGCCTACCCCTACCAGGGGAAAAAGCCTTACCACTGAAAAAACCCTGGGAAGATGTCAAAGTGAAGTGGATGTTGCTAAAGACGATGGCCAAAGAGGAGCCGGGATCCATGAAGAAGCCTTTGAAAGGCTGTAAATCCACAGGTAAGGCGTGGTAAGTAACCAGCAGGGGGAATCGCCAGAGTGTAACTAAAGAGCAGAAAAAGTCCAAGAATGACAGTCAGCAGGGAGAAACAAGTGGAATGTAAGGACCCAACGAAGGACCCAGCTGATGCGGGATAAACACTAACGCCAGTAATACGAGAGGAGAGAGTGAATCCAGGCAGAAAGAGAGAACCGAAGGCATGGGAACGAGACAAAAGAAAGGGAAAGCCTAAGGGAGAAGGGAGGCTCTGACCGCGGCAGCGGAACAGAACTGCTGACGTCTCGGAGCACTGAACGCCAAGAGGGACAGGCAAGCAAAAAAGGAGCGAATAAGCCCGGTGAGGGCGAAGTACAAGCGTCAACCAAGGAATAGCGTTGCCACGCTCAGAACTGTGGCTGGGAAGTAGACTTGTAGTTGCGGCGGTCATCTTGGAAGGAGACTAGACTGCTGAAAAAATAGCGGGTAGGAACGGAATGGCAAGCTCAATGGAGTCGCCAGCACCGCCACCGTTTCCACGTTCAGAACATGACACTGTCTTGTTGCCACCATGAGTTCCTCACACTCTACTTCAACTATGCCTTCCACACTGGCTCCTCCGTATTCTTCCTCATCATCTTCTCTCAGCTGTGGCTCATTTTTAGATTCAAAGGTCCCGCTCGGCTGCCTTGATTTGTAACAAATAGACCGCACCTTTTGGAAAGCCATTCTGAATCCTCACTGCCTCTGAGTCCTTCTTCCTCGTCCTACTACCATAAGCATTGTGAGTGCTGTAGTACATAGTGGATTGTTTAAATTAGTTTGTTTTAATTTAACAATAAGCCATCAATATTTTAGTAAGTAGGGGAATGGTTAGATATGGTTGTCACCAATTCTCCCTGGTATTTGTCCACTTCCATGTGATCCTGCCTCATGATACCACCCCCAGGGTCAGGATCAGGTAGCAGCTGCCTTCCCCTGTACACATGAGGAGGCCCATACCAGGGTCCTAGTTATCTTACTAGATTAATCACACTACCCTGTAGAGAGGCTTTTAGTATAATTCGTATAGCCAAGCAATCTTTCATAAACTGAAAGATGTGCTCCCTATTAAGCAAACTTAAAAATGTATTCCTCAAGTCACCACATTCCACTCTCCTCATTGCGCCAAATGTTAATGTTAAAGGTATTTGTACCGCGGAGTGGTCACCAGGCGCTCTGGCGAATCTGAAAGAGGAGGCATGGGAGGGTAGTAGGGTGTAGTGGCAATAGGCTAGTGAGAGTTGTGATGTTTTGTTGGCAGCTTCAGGTCGGTTTTCGCTAAGCATGAGTGCGGTTATCGGGTTGGTGAGAGTTCCCATGTGGTGTTGATACGGGTTATGTGTTGTCTTTTGTTGCAGTATGGTGAAGTACATGCGGTTTGCTGTGCGAGAAGTGGTTTTGTGGGTTTCTGTGTGAGAAGTGTATGCGGAAAGTTATTTTTTTTTGTTTGGGGATAGTGTTTTTTGGGAGTAGTCTTTTTTTTTAATTTTTTTTAATTTAATTTTTTTCCCCTGGTACATGATCAGAAATTGAGATCACCCCATCCCATCTCTGCTACAGTAGTGTTCTTATACAGTGTGGGGGAGGGAAAAATATGGTCAATCTGGGAATATGATCTATGAACATGGGAGTTTATTTTAGTTTTTAATTTGCCATTGCACCACATCCACCATTGATTGAAGTAGTGGATCTTGCTTTTGGCTGATTCTAGCACTGAAATCTCAAGAGAAATAGTTCTTGCCCCTGATTGAGTTCCTACACAGTAGCCACATTAATAGGATTAGCTACCTTTCTTATTCCTAATCACCTCTTGGGGGGAGGCAAACCCTTAGCTGAGCAATATTGCAACCCCACCTCTTTGGTATCAATTCCTGTATGGAATTGATTGCTGTATTCCTTATGCCGGGGCCTATATTGGTCTGATTCTCTCAGGTGTGCCTCATGCAAACACATGATATCACGCATGTTGGTTAATAATTGCAGGAAGAGCTTATGTCTCGTGGACGGCAAATTCAAACCCCCTTGTATTTGACCAGATCTTCACCAATTAACTTGTAGGAGGTCCAAGGAACTGGAGCTGGGCATTTATTGTCTTGTTATAGCTGTCATTTAGGTGCAATCCAAGTGGGTTAACTTGTGTCTACGCAAGAACATGTTCAAGCTACTGTTTTCCTTCCCCTCTGCCACCCAGATAGATTGCCTAACATGATGGAAGAAACTCTCTATACTATTGGGAATGGCCCGATTTTCCGACGTACCCAACATTCCATCTGCTTCTCAAAGTCAAATCTTCCACAAGCTGCAAATCGCAGATCAACTACATTCCATCAAGAAGGCCCTGTGTCTACTCTCAGAAATATACGTCCTTCTTCTTGTCAAGGAGCAGAGCCTGCATTCTGCGTGACAATAGTTCTTGGCTTGATCTTGAGTTTTGGGATTTTTTTTTGTTGTTAGCCAGACGATTGATCAACCGGTCAGTTTATCTTTAAGTGACATCACATCCTCCAGCCGGCCACACATAAGTGGCAGCCCTACTAGTTGGCTGCAACTGTCAAGAAGTACCATTATTCAGTACTGATCTTCTCCATATTGTTTTCTCTAGCAGGCCAGCCGCCCACCCAAATCACTGTTCTTGTTGGTTACAGCTACTTCTTTTATTAGCCGTTGCTTGGAGATTTATCCTTGCATCGTAACGCGTACAAGCCATCATCTAACGTTTGGTCTGTGTTTTATCTATTTAATTTAAACTTTATGCCCGACAGGAAAAGCCATCGGTAGCCCATGCCTCTCATGATGAGCTGCTCCATAACAGGCTTCATGCTCTGCCCTCTTGCCAGAGTGACCTGGGAGATATTGTTGAATATCTCGATTACTATCCAAGAACAAAATGTACCTCTTTTTATGGGCATTAGCTAATACATTTCATTTGAGTTTGTAGTTATGAAGTTTGACTACACTTCTCTGGGCTGGTCCAGGATTGTTTCAGGGTCTGCCCCCTCAATGTGCCCCATCTATTTCTGTTTTTCAATCATTCAGGTGGACACCAATAAAGGCGATTTTGGGCAGACACGCACTCCTTGATGTTTCAAAGCTCAAATGCTTCCTTTAGATTCTTTATCCTGACATTATCTCATCTACATCGGTGCCCCAACTCTTCACATTTGGATTGTAGCTCTTTGACCGTCTGCGTGAGAGTCTTAACTGTGGCAGTAGTAGCCTTCTCAGAATTGCTCAATTTTAAATTGTGTTCTACCTCTATATCAGTTAATCTGTTACCCAAGTGCTCTATCTCTTTCCTCTTTTCTGCGATTGCTGCTGATAAATCTTCCCTGAATAGTCTTATTGCTTCCTTCAGTGTTTTTTAATTTGTCTTTGAACACCCCTATGGAGGCCTCCAAACCCTGTTTCTTGAGGGGGTCCCACCATCATGCCACTCTTTGCTGAATCCTCACGTGTATATATCTATTTGTGGCTTCTCTACTACCTTGTGTGGTGTGAGAGTAGATCGTTTGTCCCACAGTAATGGGGTATCTCCTGATCCACTTTTTATTTTCTTTGAGGACAGGACGGTGTATTAACCAAATCCACTTGAAAGGTAGGTGCCATGCAGAAAGCCACACAAACCCATCCACCTTCAAAGTACTTAGGCATAGGCAAGACAAGCATGTGTGAAGGAGGCAAAATCCAAGGAAATGCAGCCTGCATGATTATTTTCCTTCTTGAATTCTCCAGACACAAGCCATTAGTATTCCGCCATACACTCCCAATGAGCCTTCATTTCTACATTTGCCTAAGCCTCTCACAGCTATGACTATTCTTCTTATTCTATTGTCATGGGCAACCCGGTGAGGAACAGTGTGTGTATGCCACTGGGGAGCCTCTTAGGATTCACCTTGGAGTCGGCTTGGCTCTGTTAGAAACTGCCAGTCTTAATATGGGAAGCAACGGGGTTCCCCTTCTTGTTCTTGCTGCACACAGACAATTCCCCCCTTCTGAAGAAGTAAGGCACAATCCACATTTTACCTGAAATTTGCTTTCTCACTTAATAAAGCCAACTTCCACTAATTAGTCTGTATATTTCGGTCTAGCCTATTAACACACTTTGCAAGCGTGACCTTTTAAAAACCTTAAAAATCGAATAGACAAACTCTCAAGAGATTAAGAAAAAGGAATATGAAAATCTGGCTCCATGAACTGAAGAGCTAACTAAGATTTGCCTGCACACATTAATCAAAGAACCTTTCCTCCCCACCCTTCACTCTTATACATGAATCTATCACACGTATACCTTATGACTAGCTTACACTCCAGGCCACATTTAGCTATTATCTGACATCCTTGAATCTGTCTACCTTGGCACTGTCCCAAACCTGTACCTACATTCACGTTTTTTGTGTTTGTTGTACTATGAATAACATTCAAGCACCAGCATTTCTGTTAGTAATGGCACCTTGGTAAAAGCATCACCCACACCATGTAACCCAACTGTCGGCTCAAAAGTGGGATACTGACTGTAAGCAGGCTATTTGGATTAATAACCTCATCCCAAGTTTCCTATTCTTTGTACATAAGTCACACAAGCACCTTAAAGCAGTGACACATTATAAAACGCAAATATTAATTTACCCTCTAATGATTTTGACTAGGCAAATGTCATGCTTGGCCTATATTACTTTACCATTTCTAACAGCCTATAAGTGGAGAGAAGGGATGCAACATCATTTACTTGCCTGCAAGGAATTATTGGTATAGAACATGCCTGGCATTACTCATACATAGCATTAGGGCAACAGAAATTCCGACAGCTACAATGTTTTTCACACAATATGTATTTTTCCCAAGTTTTCACAGTTCCGTAGGGCATAGACATATAAATGGAATGGTAGCTATCTGCTATACAAAAACACTAATTAGTCTGTATATTGGTGCGTCTTATTTTTAAATTTTCTTTTCCCACCCCCACCTACCAACCCCACTTACCTTCTTCTCTGTCTTTCGGAGTGGACACGCTGGGAACACTTATTTTCCCAACGCGTCCGCTCCCGATTGCCACCATGGAAAGGGAAAACTGACTCCTTTTTCCGTTTCCCAGTAGTGGCCATTTTCTTGGTCTTTTTTTTTTATTATTTTTTTTTTCTGTCCCGAAACGCTGCAGCGTTTTGGGACAGAAAAAACTGCTTTTAGTGCCCCGGTCATGCAGATCTTGCGGGCCGGGGTACTAATAGCAAAATTCCCCTTGTGGCAGGGACATTCCCGAGTCTATAACTATGGGCCCCGGGTCATTACCTGACTCGGCAATGCCCCCGCCTCTCGGAGCATATTGCATAATTAGTAACATATGCTACAAGGATTTTGAAAAAAGTTTGTTACGTGATGCTATATGAAACACAAAATATTGTTATTCCATATGTCCATTTGGGTATATTATACGGGACATTTGTGAAATAATGAAGTAACCTTGGAAGCACTACCATTTTCAAAAACGCGGCCCAACCCGTTAATCTGAGAGGCAGTTTGGCCCAAAACTTCATGGAGTTCTCTATTTTGTTCATCGCCTTCAACATGTTCTCAGCATGTTCTACTTTAGGATTGTGGAAAATATCAACTCCCAGGTATCCAAATGTGTCAATTTCCCATTTTATTGGTAACACCAGCAACGTGCTCATAGGGAGTCCCTGTACCCCGCCAGGGGAAATATGCTTGACTTCTGTGCATTTATTGTAATCCCTGAAAGATCTGTGTAGCGCTCAAACACATCCAATATATCTTGTAAATTGGTCTCTGGTTGTTGCAGATAAAGAAGCATGTCAGCCGCATACAGAGATCGGGTATGTGCTACCCCTTATTCTGATGCCCGCCTCAAGATATTCCTTCCTTAAATATACTGCTAGCCAAGGCAAGGCCAATATAAATAACATGGGAGACCACGGACAACCCTGTATTGTGCTTTTGCTTAGTTCCCATTGCTCTGATATTGTGGTGCCTGTTTTAACTCTCGCAACCGGGTTGCTATATAGAAGCTTTACCCATTTGATTTAAGTAGGGCTGATACAGAAACTTTTTAGCACCACTAGCAACTATGGCCACCTGACTGAGTCAAAGGCCTTAACTTCGTCCAGCAAGGTTACCACCATTAGTTGGGTGCTATCTTGGGTGTGGTCGATGATTGTTACAACTCCCTTAGGTTAAATGCGATATTACTGTTTGGAACATTGGCTGATTGATCCGGATTTATAAGTTTGTGAATTACTGGCTTCAACCTGTTAGCCATCAGAGCTGTCAATATCTTCTCGTCTTCATTTAGCACCAAGAGCGATCTGTAAGAGCCACACTCGTCTCAGGCTTCAATAATGGGACTATAATTGACTCCCTTAATGACAGCCGCAAGACGCCTTTATCAAGGGATTCGTTCAGCATTGTTAACAATTGGGGCGTGATCGCTACCATGAATTCTTTATAGAACTCACTTGGTAGTCCGTCTGTGGCCTGGAGCCTTCCCTGACGGTAACCCCTGTATGGTGTGGTCCAGCTCCTCTTTAGTTATGGGGGCTTCGTGCTTCGCCATCTCAACTACATCTAGCTTTGGAAGATCTATAAGTTCTATAAATTCTGGGGCTTCCGCTATCTCTGCTTCTTGGGTTTCTGATGTCTCCTAGTATAAAATCTTATAAAAATCGCAGAAACATCTGTTTATATCCTGTTATGTCTTGCAGACCTTCCCATTCTTTGCTGTAAGTGTCCGGATCATGATCCGCTCTGTTTCCCTTTTGTACAACCAGGCTAGCAAGCGTCCTGGTTTATCCCCTTCGGCGTGCTGCCGTTCGGCATATTTCCGATAAGTACATTCGGAATTGAAGGAACGGACCAAAAAAAGTCTGAATGCACAAAGTCCAGAAAAAGCTACCACCAAAGGTTTGAACACCAAAAGTTGGATCTTTTGGTGGTAGCATGGGATTGGAGGTGACAACCCCGCTGCACACCCGACATTAAAAAAAAAAATGGGGCTGTGGGGCTGTCCCCTGCAACACCCTGCTCACTATACTGTGTGGTATAGTGAGCAGGGTGTTGCGGGGACAACCCCACAGCACACCCGAGAAAGCAAACAGGGGCTGCAGGTGTGTCCCCCGCAACACCCCGCTCACTATACTTTAGAGTATAGTGCGGAAGGGGTAGTGCGGAAACCCCTGCAGCCTTCCTTAAAATTAAAAAAAACAAAAAGGACCCTGCAGCGTCGGTTCCAGATCCACGGAAGTGAAAGGGAACTGGCGCCGCAGGGACTCGGCGTGAAGAAAAGGTAAGTAGGATTTGTTTATGTTGGGGGTGTGGGTGGGGGGCATTGTGGGTGGGGGTGTTGTGGGTGTGGGTCGGGGTTTGGTTGTGTAGGGGTTTTGAACGTGTGTTTGCACGGGAAATGTACGAACCTTTTGTGGTTCGTACTTTTCACATGCAAACTTTTCCGTCGCGGGAAAATCGGCTGCGGTCGCATCACGTAGATCCGTGAATGTACCTAAATGGGGGTGTGGCCAAGGAGCAATGAGATAGGTGCTTTCCTGAAGCTCCCGCGGATCCTACATGATCCTGGTGCGTAGAGGCATGAAAACTGACATAATTTGCCTGCAGCTGGTACAGCTGCTGTAGGAACATGCGGGGAACAGAAGGCATTAACTGAAGAAAAGAACTGTGCTCCACCCGAAGAAGGATTCTCCCATCGGAGCGGATACCAAATGGCGTTAAGCTCAAGACATAGGATTCTATCGGGAGAGGTATGGCAGACCGAAGCCCGGCTAGCGACATTAGAGCAACGAGCTGGGGAGATCAGAAGGAAGGCTGCAATCTCACTTTATTGCAAGAGGTCTGACCAGCGGCACTGGTTAACACTGAAGCCGCCGCCGAGAAGATCTGTGGACTCAGAAACTGTGTGCGAACTCTGTGTACAAGCGCGGCGGTGCGAGAAGAAAATTATGGAAATGACCAGGAGATGCAGATTCAGAGGATGTGGGTCGAGTGCCAGAAGGGGGCGCGACAGCGCACTGAGATGCCAGCTGAGTAAGGGAAAGAAGAGACGGGAGAGCACTCCGTGGCATTCGCTGGAAAGCAACAGTAGCAAACAAAGGGATACACCGAACACTCTTTCCACAGTGCGGAAACTGACACGACCGCTGTGGCAAGGTATACTTGTCAAGCTAGAGGAACCGAAAGCAGCACAACACGGGCAATTTTGGATGTATAGCAATAAATTGCACTGCATGCAGAACGGAGGAGAGTGAAAGAATTCGTAGAGACTCGTAAACATTCGGAATGAGTGAGAGGGCGGCACCACCAAAGTCACAGATGAAACACGAACAGAGTGGGCACAAAAGCCAGGCTAATAAGGACTGGAACCTACAGCTCCACAAGGACCCAGAGGGAGAGCCTTAGCACAACTGTTCTGCATGCAGGGAGCAAGGCACAACACTATAAGGCAACGAGTGACGTACAGCAGGGGCTGCATGGACCTGATGGCAATCCATTTGGTGTGAACAGGGTTGCTGCACCCTGTCTATGCATGTTGCTACTGCCGGGCGGAGTTTGCAAACGATCGACCAAACGCAGCAAAGCTCACGGCGGGCCCCTGACTGCATGATTACAGATTGACCCTGAAATCCCCTGCCAGGTGTACCCTGGGTGCACAACAGAGCAACCTCATGGCGGCCCAGTACACATCCAAGTAAAGGTACATGCTGCGCACCCCCAAAAAGACATCTGAGCAGCGCTCCTCCTAAAGCCGAGGGCACTAGAGCTCCCTGGGCGCAGCGAGATATCACTATTACCAACAATCAGAGGCTGATCTGAACTCCATTGTGTGCACCCACTCTAAGCCCGCCAGTACACCAGGGCAACGGCGGCAGTCCAAGAATGTAGTAAAATGCAGGACTAGGTGCCCCACCTATGCAGAGGGGGCATGCATTGCAAAGGGGGTTCGCAGAGCAGCCCGCAGCGAGCTGGAAAGTGGTGAGGAGGAAGGAAGAGCAGAACACATAAAGAACATAAACAAGCTCTCAGCAGCAGGAGACAGACCCAACAACCAGGAGACTGGCCCAGGCACGGAGTAAAGGATAACGAAGAAGAGCCGCTTGACACGGCCAAATACAAAACCGCTGGGAGGCAGACCACTTGCAGAGTAAGGCGCGAAGGGCCAGCACAACCACAGATGCTGGGCAAGAAAAAAAACACCAGAGATAAAGCGAAAACGGTGTCATCCAAGGCAAATAACAACAAAGCGAAACAGACATCCCTGGACATGTTTACCAGACCCGCCCTAGTGGTGGGAGGAACACAGACGCAGCCACAGGAATCGCTGGGAGGGGACACACAAGGACTAATGGATAAATAAATAAATACTGGTGGCTGTTGCCAAACTGAAAGCGTCTCTAGAATTCAAAATTGGCACAATGCAGATTGACATCTTGTTCATGTCTAAGGGTTGTCAGAACGCACTGGGCAGTAGAAAGAGGTGCAAGCTAATACCAGCAGTTGCAAGGACGACACCTCAGAGGTCTTCATCTTGAAACAGCAAGTACGAAACTTGGAAAACAGGGCTGAAGAAGCGGAAGGCCGGGCCAGGCACAACAATGTTTGGATCATTGGGCTCCCGGAAGGTGAGGAAGGGCAGAACCCGACCAACTACATAGAAGACATGTTCCTGCAGGAAATAGGAGCAGGCCTGCTCGCCCAAGGATTTACGGTGGAAACGGCACACAGAGCACTGACAAGGAGACCCCAACCCGGTGCCCTGCCGAGGCCAATAATAGCCAAGATATTGAACTATTAAGGACCAGGAGAAAATATTGGAACATTTCCAGAAAGGCGGCACCATTGATAGAGCGTCGGCGTCCATCACAGCGTACCCGGACTACACCTTCTTAGTGCAAAAAGCAACAGACGAACGATGGGGCAGTAAAAAGAAGACTGCGAGCGGCCCAACTCAAGTTTTTGTTACTGTATCTGGCCATGATGAAGGTGCTTTACAAAGAGCGGGCCATGTTTTTCGAAACCCCAGAGGACGTCAACAACTGGATGGATGCTTAGAATATGCCGACGGAGCAGCAGAACCTTAACGAAGCAGAAAGTGAGAAGTGACACGCCGATGGGGACCTTATGTATATTTTAGGGGGAGGAGGGAGTAACAAGAGGAAGGGAGACAGACACTTGGACTATCAGATAAGCAGGCTCTATGACCTGATACTAAGAACGTTAAGCAACGCACGCCGAGTTAGATCGGGCAGGGCAGGAAGAGCTCTTACCCCCAGTAGGTTAATTAGTTGGGATACTGGTAGCAAAGTATCCACCTGCTGCGCTCATAGTACTGGCAAATGCCAAGAAAAGAGGGAGAAGCAGGGATGCCTGAGATTCAGTTATGGAGCTGGGCAATTGTTGGGGTTAGGTTAGGAGGGGCAGGGGGGTTCTGGGGAAGTTAAAGGGGAACAAGCCTACAAACACAAGCTGGGAAGCAAGAGGAGGGGGTGAGGGCAGACATGAAGCAGGGAGGAGTAGACAATGGCTAAGATGAGCGAACTGAGGATAGCAAACTGGAATGTGAGGGGGCTCTCTAACTATATTAAACGAAACAGGGTTATGATGTACTTGAAGCGACAGAAAATAGATATTGCATTGCTGCAAGAAACTTACTTAACCAAGGAAAAGCAGGATGCAATAACACAGAAATGGAAAGGGATAACCCTAGGGGCGACCTATTCAGTGTACGCTAGAGGGATTATAACATGGATAGCGCCTCATGTCCCGTTCAAGCTACTCCAGTCTACCATAGACAAAGACGGCAGGATGGCATTGATAAGGGGGCTGGTAGAAAATAAAGAAGTGAGTATTATCAACATTTATGCCCCGAATCAAGATACTACAGCCTACATTAGGACCCTATATACCAAGATAATCCCATATATGGACGGGGTGGTGGTGCGGTGGGGACTTTAATTGTACCCTCGATCCAGCGATTGACAGGTCGGACAAAAAGGTGACACAACCGATCCTGGCAGCGAAGGCCCTAAACACCCTGTTAAAAGCGTTTCAGCTGGAAGATGTATGGAGGCTGCACCACCCACAAGTCAGAATACTCGCACTACTCTGCCCCACAGAACCTGTACATCAGGCTAGATTATATATTTATTGGAACGGAGTGGATGAAAGAAGTGACACAAGCAGCATTCAAAAGCCATGGTCCTTTCAGACCATGCCCCACTGGTGGTAACGTGGCAGATTCTGCCACCCAGAGCCAGAATCCCGACATGGAAACTTAGGGCGAAAGCATTGAAAGACAGTGTTTAGAGAAGACCTGAGAAAGGAAATACAAGAGTATTTCGAACATAACACACGCAGTGTAGAATTGGCTGGGACATTGAGGGAGACGGTTAAAGTGGTAATGGGGGGAGTGGCAATATCTAAATCAAAGGGGTTGCAAGGCGGCATAACACGGGAACTACAAAATGCAGAAAGGAAGTTAGAAACAATGATGCTACAGGGCACGTGATCCCGAGAGGAGGCAAAGATAATAAATCAATTACAACTAGAATGTAGAGAACGCTGGGAGAGTTTAAGCAACTTAAGCTATAGGAAATATGTTGAGAGGCAACACGCGGAAGGTGACAAGCCAGGCAGATTACTAGCCTGGTTATACAAAAGCGTGACCCCTAGACAAACAATTGGAGCAATGCAAGGAATGGATGGTCAGATAAGAGAAACTCAGGAAGGAGTAAACAAATGCTTCTGTGAATACTATAAGAGATTATACGCAGACCCTGCTGAAGAAGAAGAGATAGACATATCGGAAACTCTAATAAAAAATCATACTCCCCAAACTCGAGGAGGAAGATGGAGAGAAACTAGAGGTCCCAATAATGTCGGAGGAGCTACAACAAGTAATCAATCTACTGCCCACCAACAAGACCCCAGGGATGGATGGACTCTCTAGTCAATTTTACAAAGCTTATAAGACAGAAATACTCCCCCCCACCCCCCCTGCAAACCCCCACTGGTAGCTATGCTAAATGAGGCGTTTAACACAGGCACATTGCCCAGGTCTCTGAGGGAGGCCATCAATATTCCCCTCTTTAAACCCAACAAACCAGACCCGGACTGCGGGTCCTACAGACCGCTCTCCCTGCTCAATCAGGACAGGTAGATCCTGAAGGCTGTGATGGCTATTATATTGAGGCCAATAATAAAGAAACTCATACACCGAGACCAAACCGGATGTGTCTCGTGCAGGAACATTTCCAACAATTTACGGAGACTTCATCATGTCATAGATTATGTCCAGGGGAGCACGCAAGAGGCGGCTATAATCTCACCGGATGCGGTGAAAGTCTCCGACTCGGTTAAATGGCCCTGGCTATTGGCGGTTTTGGAAGAATTTGGAGATGGGTCCTATAATTATACAGTGAGCCAGTGGCACGAGTCAGAACGGACACTAGCATTTCAGAACAATGGCGACTGAGTAAGGGCACCAGACAGGGATGCCTGTGGTCCCTGATGCTTTTCATCCTAGCATTAGAACCATTAGCGGCATATTTAAGTTAACAATATGGGGAAGTGGGAATCCGCACAATGGGAGGGCAGCACTTGATATCGATGTATGCAGATGATATTCTACTGTACCTACAATACCCAGAAGAGAACCTACAATTCATCCTGGAAGTTATGGAACAGTATGCAAGGTTGTCTGGTATAACAGTTAGCCCTAAAAAGTCTAGTATATTTCCCCTGGGGAGGTATGTAGGAATGCCAAAACACAAACTGACGGTATTACAGATAAAGTGGGAAACGGAGACGTTCAGATACCTGGGGATAGATGTATATCATAAAACTAAAGACGAACCCAAGAAAAACACTATAAAAACGGCATCAAAGATAGAAAACAGCATGAAATTTTGGGCCAAACTACCATTGACTATGATGGGAAGAGTGGCGCTATTAAAGATGGTGGTGTTGTCCAGGCTATTGCACTATTTTGCTAATGTCCCACATATAATATCCAAACGATTCTTCTCGAAACTACAGTGCATATGCACATGGTTCATCTGGCATAATTCCAGGAATAGAATGGCATTGTGGAAGTTACAAAACTCATATGAGCAGGGAGGCATTAGATTGCCAAACTTCGAAGTATACTATCTGGCTACTCAACTCCAATATGTAGCAAGGTGGCTATCGGAGGAACAAACACTTGAGTCGAAGTTGAGTGCTGAAAGTGCCCCTTATTGAATGAATGTGGTTGCCAAAACAACGAAGGGCGGTAGAGGGCAGATTACTAGACCTGGGAGGGAAGATGTGGTCTAGAGTTTACCAGGTAATGGAAAACCCGTACCTGTGTTCCCCACAGATACCGTTAGTGACGCTAGAAGGAGTAGATGAGCAAATCAGGCTGAACATCAGAAGGAAGTGGGAACCGGTAGGCATAGCGACAATCGGGGATGCGTGGCTCATTGGAAAGGTTAAGGAATTCAGTACACTGGTGGAGGACACAGGGTTGCATCAGGGACAGCATATTACATATTCCAGATTGGTGAGGATTATAAAAGGTACCTGGCCCGATGCGGTGTTGACCCAACAGACAGATGCAGTAATAGAAACATTATATGATGTGTCTGAAGAAGGCCACAAGGTCTCCCGCATATACGAGTTGCTGATGGCTAAGGTAGGGAAAGAGGTGGTCCAGACCAGAATTAACTGGGAGGAGGATGTGGGGGAAGCAGTGGAAGACGGTCTGTTGATCAGAGCGCAAAAATACCACAAAAAGGTGTCGAGAAATACGCGGTTGCAACAGATTCAGTTGTACTTCACCCATAGGGTGTACATGACCCCCAAGAAAATTGCTAAGTTTAACCATGCAGGTCCACAGACATGTCCGAAATGAGGGGAAGGGGATGTAGGAATGGTACACATGTTTTGGTCATGTCCCGAAATAGGCGAGTTTTGGAGGGAGGTGGCTCAAATGATGGCAAGCAAAGAGATTAATTTGGATGTGAGCTCCCCTTGGGCATGCCTGTTGGGGGTTGGGGGGGTTTCTCCAGGCCTCGTAAAGCTAAACATGTGAGCAAATTGAAAGACCTGGTGTATATACTTGCCAAATGTTGAATAGCAATTAGTTGGAAAGCGCGTAAGAGACCGCCGGCACAGGTCTGGTGGCAAAATCTTAAGAAATGGCCGAATGCCGAAACAATGGTATGGCAAAAAGTGGTGGGAAGAGAGGGGATGCGGAGGCAGACACATTGGTCGCTTGGAGACAACTGGTAGCGACATTATCCATATCAGACCGAGATAGCTCGAGTAGAGATGGTTCTACAGGGGAGGAGTAGTGGAGGACACGTTTGCAGGGGCAGGTGGAGGAAGAGCGGAGTGGGCTGTAGGCTGGGGGGAGGGCAGGAGTTTGGGGTTGGGAGTAAGGAAAAATGTGACATGAAACTGTACGTGCAAATCAATATGTGCAATGGTTTATTGTGCTGTATGGTTGACAAGTTGGAAAACTAATAAACTGTTTTTTTTAAAAGAAACTAAATTGACCTAACCTGTACCAATGTACTAAACATTCCTGCTGCAGGGCTACAGTCTCTCGGGCGCTCCTACCAGGGAGATCTCCATGCCCATTAATGGTTTCTAATTTTATTTCCGCCTTGCGTAAGTCATTTTCTATTGCGGCCTGAACCCCCTTAGCCTTGGCGATTGCTGTTCCCTGATCACCACTTTGAAAGCCTCCCAGAACGTGCCAGCTGATTCCACACTACCTATATTAAGCGTGAAGAAATCCTGCACCTCTTCTCTTAGCTGTTCCCGTAATGTTACATCTCCCAGGGCTTCACTCCTAAGTCTCCACACGTGCTCTCGGCGTGGGCCAGTGGGGGGACTCGCCACATAGCCACCAACAGGGCATGACCCGATAACCCTTGTGCTTTATATTCCGCCCCCTCAAATTCCCCCATGGTGTCATGGGGAGCAGAGTAATGCGAATATCCGCGGACCTGCGGATGCAGTGTCCGCCATATGTCCAAAAGCTTAAAAGTTTGCAACAATGTGCCCAGCGCTTTGGCGGCGGGGGCCGGGTGTGTACTTTTATCATCAGATATGTCTAATATAGGGTTAAGCGTGCAGTTAAAGTCCCCACCCCATATCAATGTACCATCTGTGTGGGCTTATTCATGGGTATAGCTTGCAAAAATAAGCCACAGTCTCTTGGTTTGGCGCAAATGTGTTAATTATACAGCATTCCCTATGTGCAACCCGCCCTCGCAGTACCAACATCCTGCCCTCTTTATCTTGAAAGGTCTCAAGCACTCTGAGGTATTGACAGTGCCTTTGTGAGGTGAGTCTCTTGCAGGAGCGCAATGTCAATTTTCTGACGCCTTAAGTAAGTCATTATTTTGTTACGTTTTATATAACTGTTAAGGCCCCTGACGTTCCAGGATGGTATTCTAAGTTTCCCCATCATACCTATACCTCCAAGCACCTCTCTGCAATCCAATATTCAAGTACAAGTTCAGCATATACAATGTGGACTCAGAGGCTAACCCCTGTCCCCTGTTAAGAAAGATTTTCATTTTGTGTGTAATTTTCCCTCCAGTTGTGAACCCCCCAACTTTTTTGCTTTGTTTAAACACCTTAGTCTGACTACCAGAGGAGCCCAGCCTTCTGCTGCACTCCTGGGCTTTTTCGCTCACTTCTGATGGGGAAACTGACATGCGCTTAAAGAAAGTCAGTACTGGCAGACTGTTTCCCTTGGTCCTTGTCAGTGTTGCAACTTTTCTGCAACCTGTAACAAGTGTACAATGTACCTTACATTACAGTGCACTTGGGTCTATAGTAATTTCCAAAGGCCCTAGATACTCTCGAAGGATTTTTTAGGAGAAGTGCAGATGTGTCTTGGACAGAGCTGGTGGCAGCTTATCATTTCGTATAATTTTTAACCCTTTCCTGCCAGGTAAACCGTGATTGCCGCTTTTAGCACGAAAAGGTGGCCTGGCTCCATAATTGCAATGCCACGATGGTCTTTGTCCTGTCCTTTGGCCATCTTGCCTCTTCACCTTCCCCAGGTCGAGCCGACCCAGATCAGTCCTTATTTGGGCATGCATTCTCCTGCGAAACGGCAAGCTTTCACAGGCTTATGAATCCCTTGTGGTGTGCCCCTAGGATGTGGGCTGGAACGTCTGGTTCCAATACACATCTTGGGTGCAAGAGAGTCTGAGGTGCTGTGAATGCCTGGGACCACCGTGATCCGTGATTGGTCCACTTATGGTATGCCTGTATGTGAACAGATCTCCCATTGGGTCCTCGTCATTTGGGCACAAAGGAGGTGTTGGATAAGAGAAGGCTCCAAAAACCCATACCATGTCGATCTCTGGAGTTCTCGCTGAACGATGGATAGGATCCAAGTATCCTGAAACTGTCATGGGTGCTACTCCCGAGGGGCCAGGACTGGCCCAGTGCCCTCGGAAGCAGACCCGTCTTCCACTACTCCGGACCCAGCAGACCCCTACAGGGGCCCTTTGGACCGTGTACTGGCACCTTTGGCGCCAGGTTCATGAAGGGTTTCAGTCCCGGCGCCATAGGCGCCGGGCTCATATTGATAAACAGTGTAATAATGCTTGGGTGGACTTACCTGAGGCAGACAATGCTGCATATTTACCCAGAACAATCCAGTCTGGTTGAAGTCCCCAGCCATCAGGGCTGGGAGGAACTATTCCCTCCATTCAGGAACTCTTTTCTTACCTGGGTGGAACCGGTGGAAAAACACACACTGGAAGCACTTCTCTGCTATTTAAACCACGCTCGATGGAAAACACGTGCTTCGCATTATTCTGCAGCAGCAGCAGGACGCTCACCGAGTCGGCTCCTGCATTCCAGGTCCAGAGTCATCTTCAGCTTCCGCGCAGCAACCTGTGGATGAAGAAAGACACAGAACAATACTTACCAGATCCCGGAATCCAGTCACCGGCACAACCTGGAAAGAATAAACATAAGGTTAGAAAAGTGCAACTCGCTCGCAGCCGCGCCCGCTTACCTGATCCATCCGTGATTGCAACGGAGCTAACCGCGGCCTTCTCTTCGGCAGCTTCTCTGCACCTGAAAGGCAAAGGACATAATTAAAAAGGGGTTCGGGTGAAGGCAGTCGCATTCATCTTAACTTACCAGTTTTTGCACGCGCAGAAGCGGCCGCATCAAACGCAGCATCCCGGCACCTGAAAACTAGAAAAAGGACATTATTAGAGGTGCCATTAAAAGCGGCCAACGATCATTATACTTACGTGCATCGGCACGTGCATTGGCAACGGATATAAAGCCCGCAGCATTCCGGCACCTGAAAACTAGAAAAAGGACATTATTAGAGGTGCCATTAAAAGCGTCCAACGAACATTATACTTACGTGCATCGGCACGTGCAGCGGCAATGGAAAACTACGCCCACAGCATCCCGAGGCCTGAAACAAAGGAAAAGGGACATTATTGAGGTGCCCATCTTTTAAAGCCTAAAGACTACAGTATACTTACAGGCATCCGCTCGTGCAGTAACGGCGGCATCGCTCTTCGGCATCCCAGCACCAGTGCCACAACTAAGGCCGCAAAAGACTTGAGCCTCAACACTGAACTCATCCAATGACGTAACTGGAATCCACGCACCCCTGCACCAGACGCAGGATGGAGAGCTCAGCATTTATACGCCTAAGGTGAGAGCTCGCCGAGACAAGTAGAAAGCTAGGCTGTGGGAGAAACTGGCGATTGGTGGGAGAAGGAATCCCATCAAACGGTGATTAACCCTTTTTCTTCCACCTGCAGAAAACTTACCCTGCAAGTCAGACATTCGATAAGAGGAAGCCCAGTCCTGAGAGTCGTCCGAGCTCTACGCTTCTCAATTGAAGAAACGATAGCAGCCCAGCCGGGATCAGCGCCTCCGTGGGAATCAGGTGAGCGTTACAGAAACTAAGATACCGAGTCGAGGAACCGCTGGTGACCCACTGGAAGGTTTGGCACCTTGAGCCCGCTGTCGTCCCATGGGACCCCTTTGCGTCTGGTCATCATAGAAGGTCTGCGAAGGCGGTATGACTCATTGTAATAGTGGGACCAACTATTCTCGGCACCTTCATCAAACCTTGCAAGTAAGCCTCTTCGGAAGTGTCCCAGGGCCAAGCAGTGGACTGACCAGCTTGCGTAGGAGTTTTGCCCTAATGCCGCAGCAGTTTCGAGGAGGCCCTTGAAACTTGGTACATCGCGAGCTCCTGGTTCACAGCACTCTCACACCCATACATGTGGCATTCCCAGGTCTGGAGTAAAGTGAGTGCGCCCGAACCGGAGTATACGCGGTTACCGTGTGGCCCAGCCATGGTGACGAACTTTGCAGGTGCGCTGCTTTTATGCCCCTCTTGCCCCTTAAGCCTGCATCAGTGAAACTTGTCTGTTCCATCCACTAGGGGCAGAGAAATTGCCACTGTGCCGTTTGGGAATCAATGCTGTATCTTCGTCGCTGAAAGCTGCAGAGCTGCCAAATTGCCGCAGTTGAACCTGCAAGCGAAGTGGACATGACTGCCACAGTTTGGTAAAGGAGTGCACCGGGGGTTGGTGAGTAATCACAACCTTAACTGGTGGCCCCTAGTGCCCCCATCCATTTTTACGCACGAGTGGCCCCTCTCCTTTCCACTGCTAGTGCGAACTATTTCCAACTCTTGGAATCAACTCTGCCCTCAAGTGGAGGCCCTCCTCGAATAGTGGGAACCTATTCATCACCTCACCCTCCTTCCTGAGCTGCTGCAGACCATTGAAGAGACCCCGTTTTGCCCATCTGCATTACTGCGTGCGCCAGCATTGCAAGTGCATTGGAGCAATAGGCTCCACTCTTCTTATGGATTGGACTGCCTCTTAGTGTGTTTGATGCAGAAGGGACTAAAGACTATTTGCACTGCCTGCTTCCTCCCCCTTTTAGGTTGTGGACCCATTTCGTGCATTCACCCTTTAGAATCTATTGGTCTTGTATTTATGTTTTTAGATAGGATTGTGTTGGCTTAAAAGTATTATTGTGATTTGTGTGTTGAAACTCAAAGGCCTTGAAATAAATGTAATTGTATTATTAATATATATATATATATATATATATATATATATATATATATATATATATATATATATATATATATATAATTACACCTGACTGGGAGTGATTTGTAAGTGTCCTTTAATCTGTGTGCTCATTGAGGTCATTCAGTCACCCTCACCCCTCCTAAGACCTAGTCTTGACCGCCGCCAAGCTACCTTGATTGGTCTAGCTTGTCCAGAAGGTTACCCTGTTCCAAGAAACTAGGCTGGCCTTCTGAACCTCTGCCCACCAGGTCAGAGTTCAGAAATCTGTCTCAACAACCCCCAATTAACTACTCCAACACCGCCCCCTCCCAACAATTGCCCAGCTCAATACCTCGAGCTCAGGCATCCCCCACTTCTCACTGTCGCTCCAGGTTCTTGTCCTGGTGCGTGGGCGCAGTAGGCGGGTACATAACTGCTAGTACCCGAACAATCAATCAAATCCATGGAGTAGAGTGCCTCCGCGCAGTGTGCTTTTCAACAAGCACCACGTCATGGGCTCCTGCATTTTAGCAATACTCGTTCTCCAGAAACGTCCAACTGTGGGGTCAACCTGCGGCTTTATCCTGTATTTACGGTCCTCTGCCACCTTGCAATTGTCCCAGTCCTTTGCACGTGTCTATTCGTTGTTACTTGGTCCCGCTTCTGCTCCAGTTGACAAATTTTGCGTGTCCATCCATGTGTTTGCATCTTTCGGGTTATCAGAGAAAATGGCTCAACCTTTGTGAGGCACTTTCAGTCTAGCCGGGTACAGCAACATGTACTTCAGGTTAGCCGCCCATAATCTTTTTAACAGCAATGTAACTCATAAGTTGCTTCTGCACTTGTAGGGTGTAGTCCAGATATGCAGTTATCGTAGCAGATGCTCGTTGGATCGCTCCCCCTTTACGGAAGTATTCTAGGATCTTCTCCCTATGGCGGTAGTTCAATATCTGGGCTATGATTGGCCTTGGCAGGGCTCCCTGCAGTGCGCTCCTTTGACCGTAAAGCCTTGAGTCAGGGCGCCTGGACCGATTTCCTGCTGCAACAGGGTCTCAATGTAGTCCGTCTGGTTCGCTCCTTCTCCTTCTGGGAGCCCAATAATTCTTACATTATTACGCCTAGCTCTGCCTTCAGCCTCTTCAGCTCGGTCTTCCAAGTTACGCACTTGCTGTTGCAGTACCCTGACTTCTTCAGCGGTGTCTTTTATGCCACTTTGCATTCTCCGTAACTGTCTTTTCCAATATTCCTGTGTGTTGGTTAATGACCTCACATCCTGTCTTAACAAGTTTACATCTATGCTGATGGCATCGATTTTAGTTTCTAGTGATTCTTTCAAAGATTCTATGGCTTTTAGGATCTGTTGGTCTCCTTTCTTGAGCGTCTGCTCTCTTTGAGGTGTCATTGAAACAACATTTTCTGCCTCTGTAGCGTGCTTATTGAAGGCATCCAATGTAGGTTGCTTTGCCTTACTTTTCTGGGACTAAGATGTCATGATTGCTTTAATTCATCGGGGCTCTGTACTTCAGTGTGAACCTGCTCATCTAGTCCACTACCCTACAAGACGGCTCTCCAGTAAGCGGTTGTTTTTATCCACAGATATTGTGCCCCAACTGTTGCTCAATAAAATGTATTTGTGGTATGCCAGCACTTTGCCTATTGCTTCTGTGCACCAATGTTTTCTTTCGTGCTTGTGCTTCGCCTTGGGTAAATGCCGTCCAAGCTTGCCTCCAATGAGTTACTTATGCCTGCCGGAGGCTATCAGTTGTGATTCGATGACACTTTATGATCCTTAGCCGGTTGACCACTGGAATGCATACATATACACAGGACCTTTACGCAACCACCAGTTTATGGCTTAATGCATTTGTGGAAGCCGGCAGTGTTCGCACTTCTTCTTTGCGTAGCCCCAATTTATACAGAATGGCACACCTCCTTTCCACGTGTTTTATTATTCAGTCGGACCTCATAAGTCTCTTGTGCCTAGCAACCTTGTTTTTATTCAGTCCAGGCATCCGGGCAGTGTTTGTGGTGTTATCCACTGCACCAATTTTGCAGGGCGCCCCAGTGTTTGGTCCGTAATAGGGTTGTTGCTCTCGGATCTTAACTCCCAATTCAGTCATTGCGGTCGGCCACAATTGCCATATGTTGGCCTGCGACGTGCAACTGCAATTTAGGGGCTGGAGGTGGCGTTGTCCTCTCAAAGCACCCGTTGCCACAGACGTGCGGTTCTGTCCTTCTGTAACTGATGTAGCCGTTCCACTTGCTGCCTATTTCCTGTGTCCTAGCGCTCCTCTGCTTCCTTACTGCCTATGTGGGCATAGGTCGAATCACAGTGAATTTGGCACCTCTTGCGTGCATAATTGCTCCACTGCTCACGCCTCTCCATCCAGGACCACACCACCCTGGAGACCGCCTCCGGCAGTAATTTTCATTCGGCTAATATTGCTGACTGGATCACAGTAGGAACCCTCAGTGCGATGACTGACACGTTCTATGGGCTGTGCTTGTTGTCTGGGGGCGGACCGCAGTGGAAACCGGCATGCGGTTATTATTGCGTTCGGCAACCTTCGCGCGACTACATCTTGAGCATTTGTAAAAATGGGATTTCAGAACTTATTCTCAAAAAGTTACTGAAGTGAAGAATTGCGAGATTACTGCCACACTATTCACCAGCCCACATTGAACTAGCTGGGACTGAAGGAACCGGGTGTGGAGAATGATGCCTGAATGAGGAAGATATAGCAGCATTGTGTTTGAAGTGGGGACTTGAATTACTTGCAGTCCTAAATAAGTATGAAAGAAATTTTCAAAACCTGTGGTATTCCATTGTAGATTGCAATACTATATACAGCTTAATTTATGCATTGGTAAAAATAGCTGAAGTATGTGCCTTAAAATTAAAAATAGAATTAAGATTTTACAGAAGGCCTAAAGCCAAGGTGGACATGATACTAATGGTGGTACAAGGATTGGGTAGAAGAAGATACCAGAAATGACCTAATATTGGAAGTATTTAGTTTAAGAGATTGAGTCCGGTCCTTGGCTGTGATAAGACATTGCCATAGACGGATGTTATCCACCAAAGAGGACACCGCTAGATAGTTGCTTGTCATCAGCATTCTGATATCTAAAGAGGCCCATCTGATAATTATTATTTTCTTGGAAATTATATATGATGGTTAATGTTAACAGTAATTATTAGCACAACCCACAAACTGAGTAGTTCCTCGACACTCAATTGATAAATGTTACACTGCAGTCATTCTGAAACCTGATCCCATATTGTCTTCAGAGTCCTCTGGTTACATGGTTTCTCAAATACAATAGGTATAAGCAGATTTTAATTGTATCAGTTTTTTAAAAAAAATACTTTTGTCAGTACCTGCAGTTATTATAACTCAAAAACTGACTAACAAATGAGTGGATTATTAAAATTGCAACAATTATTAAGAGTTAATGAAAAGGTACCTTAATGCAGGTTCAATGTTTTATTATGGCTGTTTATTGTATTCCCCTTTTAGTTCTTGTAATAACTAGTTCACTTTCATTTCACCTCAGAGCTTTTGCCCGACACATGCTGGAAAAAGGAATTGGAGTTGTCGTAGTGGGATTTCCAGCTACTCCTATTACAGAGGCCCGGGCTCGGTTTTGTGTCTCTGCTGCACACACTCGACAGATGTTGGACAAAGTAAGTATTAGCACGTGTCGGGCTACACCAAAGAGAGTAGTAATGTCTCTTTAGGATGGCTAGTGCAAGAATTCATTTTTCAGTATTTTGGTGTTTCTTTAGATGAACTGAGTTTTTCTGTAGAGATTGTGTTTTATTTTTTAAACCATGTGGTAGACATTGCTTCAGCAGTTAGCCGGCATACTGAGTGGTTATTATTGAGACTCCATTTATACCTTATTTGTATATCACATTGTTTTTTTATGCCCAAGTCCAGTGTATTGCACTTAATTGGGAGAACACAATGTGGGCTAAGCTACACTAACGTTGTAATGATTCATTGTGATTGGTTTGGAAGATGGGCATAGATGCAAAAAC
The DNA here is from genome assembly GCF_040938575.1 of Ambystoma mexicanum. Lineage (NCBI taxonomy): Eukaryota > Metazoa > Chordata > Amphibia > Caudata > Ambystomatidae > Ambystoma > Ambystoma mexicanum. The sequence goes on from NC_090928.1 coordinate 748,506,010, forward strand.
ATGTACCCATTCTTTCTTCATGTTGGGATCTTAATTTATATTCATAAACACTGAACATCTGCATCCATGCACAAGATCCCAGAATACTATTTAAACATAGAAGAGAGAACATGCTGCTTCGTGCATTTTATATACACGCATACGTATGCAATTCCTGTCTGAAACAGACACTGCTTTAAGCTTATAGAGTAGCAGTTGAAGCCCATTCTTTTTATTTAAATCAAATTTTATTGGCATTTTAATTATAACAGCGCAAAGCAGCAATTGTGAATTACTCATTAACCCCAACTATAAAACAACCCTCTCCCCTGACATGGATGTTTAAACTTGACTCGCCCAAAAGTCAGACACATAGTGATGCCACTTCTCTGAATTAGGGTATTTCCTCTGGGTACGCTGGAACATAGGGCAGATGGGCCCCCCCCTCGAGTCGCCAACTTGGGCAACAGGTCCATCAATATCACTCCACAGTACTCACACTTCTCCTGTCCATTCATCCCCTACCTATTCCCCAGCCTCACTTGTCCAACCGTCCATATTTCTCAAAGAATGGGAGCCATACACCCTCAATTTTAGACCTGGATTCAGCTAAGAGGTGGGTTAAGTATTCCATGTCGTATATTGCACGGATTTAGGGAAGCTGCTCTTTTTTCACCGGCATTTGCAGGCTTTTCCCCATTTGGCTCAAGCAACATCTTTCTGCAACCAACATGTGAAACATATTGCCCTGTTCCACTTCAGTCCCTCCCTCCGTATTCACACCAATGAGAACGAGCCACGGGGCGAGATCCCTTTGGATCGCATCAACCTCCTTTATCCAAGACAATACCCCCCTCCAGTATGCGTGTAGCCTGGAACAGCTTCACCACATGTGGATATAATCCTCTTTTTCACAATGACATTTCCAACAATGTGGATCATATCCCTCCCTCATCCGGGCTATCCTCCCTGGGGGAAGGGGTAATGCCACCTATGCAACAATTTCAGGGCTTGGTGTCTATATTGAAGCGATGTAGTAGAGCATTGAGCCCGCCTACACATTTGAGCCCATAGTGTGTCCTCAATATCCCTACCCAGGTCCTGTTCCCATTTGACTCTTGAAGGGGGGTGTTCCCTCGGTTGCCAGGAGAAGCAGTTTGTGTAATTCAGCCATCAGCGCTTTGGGCCCCTTCTGTGTAATGAAGACTTTTTCAAAATTTGTCAACTCCCTCCTGAGGCCATCCCCCCATCGTTCCTCGGACAAGGCCCCCTTTAGTTGTAGGAAGCGAAAGGGTGACAGTTTACATAGGCCGAGGGCCTCCTCCACACCTTGCAGAGACATGAAGGCCCCCCCAACTCAGTTGTCCCGGCCTGCTGAGCCCAGCCCCATACCAAGATTGGAACGCCAATGGCTCCTCAATCCCATCCCAGAGCAAAGGAGCCCAGATGCAGATCAAGGGGGATGGCCATGTTGTGAGACACCTGTTATCGCCCCCCTCCTTCCAAAAGGACCACAGGACCTCCAGTACCTGGTGATGCAAGAATCTATTTGGAATGTGGTCTCTGGAGACCCATAACCACTCGTCCAGCATGAGCGGAGCCAGTACCTCATTGTCCATTGCAACCTACTGTTTCTCTGACACCGAGCTAAAGTGATCCACCAAGGCTCTCAGCTGGGTCGCTTTGTAGTACTTTGCCAAGCCAAGGAATCCCACTCCCCTCTCCTTTGGTCGAATTAATGTCCCATATGAGATCCTATGTTTTGTCCCTGGCCAGAAAAAAACGCAACATGGTACGCTTCACCTCCGTCAAGAAAAGCATGGCCACTGGCACCGTTAGCATTTGAAACAAGAATACAAATTTGGGGAGACCCACCATAATTATAGAATTTGGATGTACCATCCATGATAGTCCCAATCCCGCCCACCTCTCCATGTCTCGCTTCACAGCTGCCCAAAGGTGGAGAAATTTACTAGTGAAGAGATCACTGGGACACCATGTCACATGGATCCCAGATATAGGAATGTTTCCCTCTGCACCTTAAAAGGCAGCCCACCACTGATTTCCCCATGTTGACTTTGAAGCCTGACAACGCTCCAAACTCCCCAACACGTGGGGAATCGATAGAGATGCCTGGTTCTCCAGCATGGGGTCTGGCATGGATTCACATGCTCATGAATATTCCCCGTCAGGCTGGGAATCCTCGGTAAAGAAAAAATCAGTATCAGTTTCGCTTCTGATCTGTCTTTCTCAGTAGTAACCAATCACTGGTCTCTGGGTCATACTGCCCCCAGCCAATGACTACCCTCTCCCCAAGCCCCGCCTCTGGCAGCCATCTTCAGATTTTTACTTCACGCTCAAGTGTTGGGAGTCCTCGTGCTTAGCTCTTGAGCTTTTGCTGCGTTTTCGCCCTTTTTCAAAGAGAATTTTTCATTTTTCGGTCAAATAGAGCCTCAAGCTCCACCGTCTCTACATCCGATTAACGGGGATCCATGTCGGATTTTTCTACGCCCCTCAAGGGTGAAGATTTTATTGAGTTACGCTTCTTGGAGGAGTCCAGAAGTTTCTGCGGCCTACCCGAACATGGCCCAGGAGAAAGGAAGCGCGACGCCCGGAAAGCTGTTCAGGGTCTGCCCTGGATGCCAGCTACAGAATGTGTTGAAGGAGGACGAGCATTCAAAATGTCTCTACTGCCTTCATGAGGACAAAACGCAGGTGGAGAAGGACTGTGCGTTTTGCAGGAACATGTCGGAACGGACCATCAGGGACCAACACCTTAGTCTCTCCAACTGGCTGGAAGGAAGGAGTCCGTCAGGTGAGAAGAAGAAGAAGAAGTCCGAGCGGTCTTCTAAGTCCTGTGAGGGCGCCCTGGCGATGGGGGCCCAGCCAGAAGGCAAAGCACCACGAGTCCGCGGGAGCGCCGAACGGTCGGGCTCTTCGGCTGCCAGGCAGGGCGCGCCTTCCCCGGCACCATCAACCACGAGCCAATGCTCTGATTCAGGGAAGAGGAAATCCCAGAACCCGGGTAAGCCTCTGGAGAGGCCCCAGTCGTTCTCGAAGGATTCGGCCGAGGGGGAGCGAGGCGGTGACCCTCCCCCCAAGGTGAAGGCCTCAAACGCGCCTAAGGCGGTGAAGGCCTTGATTCACCCGGCCAAGGCCTCTATCAAGGGAGTCGCGGCGGCCCTGGTGCAGCCTGTGGAGGCGACCTCGGGCCCAGAGTCTCCCTGCCTCAGTGGAGGGAAACCTCTTTCAGACCTATCGAGAAGATCCCCGTGAAGAACCTGGCGGAAAAAGAGGGGGGGGGGTGGTGGCCATTGTGGACATGGACACAACATCCGAGGAGGAGTTGGCAGAAGTCCTAGAGGGCCTCGACGAGGGCGTCGAGGAGGCCCATCCCCACGGGAGGGATCCCGACGAGGGTGACGACGAAAGTGACGGTGGCACTGGCGAGGGTCCTAGCCAGCCGCCGCTTCCGGAGCCGCAGGATAACTCGGCGGCCATTTTGTTGGCGATACAATCCTTATGTTCAGAGATAAGGACGGGATTGCCCTTACCACCGACAGAGGACCTGGTACCAGGTCCGGCGGGAAGCCCCCCGAACAAGAGAAGACGGATCCACCCAGCCCTGCCTTCTTAGCCCTCGTGGCCTGCTCGGCCTTTACCCACGTCCCCCATTCCTGGGGATGACACAGGAACAGACACGGGTACCGACGACGGCAGTGACGACGGGACGGAGCTCCCATCACCAGCCCGGGCCTCCCCATCCGATGAGATCGGTTCTTTCCACGCAATGATCGCCAGGCATCCGAGCTTTTTCAGCTCTGCCCCGAGGAGAAGAAGGAAGGTTTCCTTTACCAACGGCATGAGGCCAGGATGAAGTCAGTCCTCGCCGTGCCTCTGCTGGATGACATCTGGGACGAGGGGCTCACCATTCTCAATAACCCTTCTACGATGCCTGCCAATAAGGATCGATACGAGAAGAAGTACCGGGTCCCCAACGTGGCCCCTCTGTGCCTTAGGGCACAACCTACCCCGGACTCGGTCGTCTCAGCGGCGGCCAAGAAGAAAGCGGGGGGGGCGTCGGTCTCAACATCAACTTCCCCGCCGGAAGGCGAAGGGAAGAAGCTGGACGCAATGGGATGAGTTATCTTGTCGGCAGCAACAACGATTAAGGCGGCCCACGCCCTCGCAATCGTGGCCCGCTACGACAGGGAGTTATGGTTCAAGATCGCCCCCCTTTTGGACTTCCTACCGGATGACAAGAGGGCCGAGGCCCTGGAGATCTTGCAAGAAGGCGAAGTGGCGTCTGACCACGCCATTACAGTGGCAACAGACTTTGCCGACACCGGTTTCCGCCAGGTAGGCAACAGCGTTTGCCTTAGACGACGAGGTTGGCTCAAGGTGACGGATTTCTGCCAGGATGTGCAAGCCAAGGTGCTGGACATGCCGTTCGACGGGAACAACCTGTTTGGGAAAACGGTGGATGAGTCCCTCCAAGCCATCAAGGCGGACACAGAGACTGCTAGGGCCCTAGGCGTCCTCCAGCAACGGAGACCGTCCTTTCGGAGCGCCAGAGGCAAGCAGAGTTGCCTCCAAGGGATTCGGCGGAGGCTCCTCTACGTACCGCCAAGCGGCCCGTTCCTCGTCGCAGGAAGCCTATAGAGGACGAAGCAAGTCGGGGGGACCCCGCCGTCGTCGCCAGGGAGGCCAAGGCGTCTGCCAAGCAAGATTGAACCGACAGCGGGGTCGGGCCCCCACCGAAGCACTCCGGTGGGAGGCCGGCTGGCAAAGTTCATCAGCGTGTGGGAGTCCATCTCCACCGACCGTTGGGTGCTGGACGCCCTGGCCCAGGGGCACGCCCTCGAATTTTTAAAAAAGTGCCCCCGCATTCCACCCGTGGTCAGGAAGGAAAAGCATGTCCCTCAACTACTCTTGGAGGTGAGGCCGCTGCTCAGAAAAGGTGCCATCGAGCTCGTCCCGAAGAGGCTCTGGGGCTCCGGAGTATACTCAAGGTACTTCCTAGTAAAAAAAGAAGACAGGAGGATGGCGCCCCATCCTGGACCTGCGATGGGTGAACAAATACATCAAGGCACAGAAATTCCGGATGGACACCCTCCTGCACGTGCTGGGACAGCTGGAGGAGGGCGATTTCCTGTCGTCGTTGGATTTGGAGAATGCGTACTTCCACATCCCCATTCTGAAAGGTCATTGAAAGTTCCTCAGGTTCCAGGTCCAAGGTCGGCACTACCAGTTCAAGGCCCTCCCTTTCGTATTGAAGTCGGAACCCAGGGTGTTCACCAAGTGCCTCGCACCGGTGGCGGTGCGGCTGCGCCTGCAGGGGATCCACGTCTACCCCTACCTGGACGACAGGCTCATCCGAGCAGGGACAAGGGAGCTCACCGTGGATCACACAGCAAAGACCGTCCAGCTGCTCTCGGACCTGGGATTCTCCATCAACTTTCCCAAATCCCACCTGGTCCCGTCGCAAGTCGCACTGTTTCTGGGAGCAAAGCTCGACACAGTGGCGCGCCTGGCCTCACCATCGGAAGAAAGGACGAAGGCCATCCTGGGAAAGGTGCAGCGCCTGCTGGCCATGGACGTGGCCAGGGTGAGGTCCATCAAGTCCCTCCTCGGGATGATGTCCTCCTGCATATATCTTGTGCGCCTGTGCAGGCTTTGGATGCGCCCTCTGCAAAAGTTCCTCGACTCCCGCTGGATCCAAGCGACGGGCAGCTTCGAGGACAGGGTCCCGCTCAACAAGACCTTCCGATGAGCGATCCGGTGGTGGGGCACCCGCGCTCATCTGACGGCGGGCACAGACTTTCAGACCCCATCCCACCAGATAACTGTGACAGATGCCTCCCTGGAAGGGTGGGGAGCGCACACCGGAGAACTTCACGCGAGAGGCCTTTGGCTCACGGAGGAGAAGACGCTCATCAACTTCCTGGAGCTCCGTGCAGTGTTCTGGGCCCTCAGGTCCTTTCTCCCGTCCCTCAAGTGCAAGGTGGTGAGAATCTTCACCGACAACACCACCACAATGTTCTACATCCGGAAGCAGGGAGGAACCAGATCCCCAGCCCTCTCCAAGGAAGCCCAGGATCTGTGGCATTGGGCCATCGCCCAAGGGATGTTTCTGGTGCCCTTTCATCTGGCAGGGATAAAAAACACCATCGCTGACTCACTCAGTAGGGAGCTGCGCTCGTGCCACGAGTGGGAACTACGTCAGGATCAAGTGGATCGACTCTTCCTACGATGGGGAAAACCCCAGATCAACCTGTTTGCGACAGCGACAAACTCCAAGTGCCAGAGGTTCGCCAGCAGGTTTCCCCAGCCGAGGAGCATGGGCGATGCTTTCTCGTTCCCCTGGGAAGCCCTGTTCCTTTATGCGTTCCCTCCCTTGCCGTTGCTGCTCCGACTGGTCAACCAGCTCAAGAGGTCCCGGTGCAGGATGATCCTGGTCGCACCGGCGTGGCCGAGGCAGATCTGGTTCCCAGACCTCCTGGACTTGTCAGCGTCCCCACCAGTCAAGCTGCCGGCGGATGCGTATCTTCTCTCCAGAGAAGGAGGCGCCATACTTCATCACGACCCGGAGTCGTTGAACTTACAGGCCTGGCTCCTGCAGCGCTATAATTTGGAGGGTACGATATCCCGGCTGACTGCAGAGAAGTCCTTGCAAAAGCCAGGGCGTCCTCACCTCTCAAGTGCTACGGACATAAGTGGAAGAGGTTCTCTGTCTGGTGCCGTGCACAGAAGATTAACCCTCTACGGATTACGGCCCCTCAAGTGCTGTTGTACCTACTGTCGCTGGCCAAGGCTGGACTGGCTCACGCCTCCATCAAGATACATTAGTCTGCTATCTCCCGATACACCAGAACCACAGGACGGGCGTCCTTGCGGTCCCATCGCCTGGTGAAGGAATTTATGAAGGGACTGTTCTGATCTTTCCCGCCGGTGAAGGCCCCTGCCCCGGTGTGGGAACTCAACGTGGTGCTGACCAGGCTCATGGGGGTGCCATTCGAGCCCCTGCATTTAGCACCGCTGAAATTCCTCGTGGAAGACTGCGTTTCTTGTGGCCATCACCTCCGCACGACGAGTGGGAGAGATCCAGGCCCTATCCTGCAAGCCTCCATACTTGACTTTTCTTGACACAAGGGTGGTGCTGAGGACGCACCCCTCGTTTATACCCAAGGTGCCGTCGGACTTCCACCTCAACAAACCCTTGGTGCTACCTGTTTTCTTCCTGTCGCCTTCGTCTCGGGCAGAGAGGACTTTGCACTCGCTGGATGTGGCTAGAGCGCTGGAGTTCTACGTGGACCGAACGAAGAGTTTTCGGAAGACATCACAGTTGTTTGTGAACTTTGGACCTGTGAACCAAGGGAAGGCTCTCTCGAAGGCATCCATTTCCAGATGGCTCTCCGGCTACATCATGCATTGTCATCGGTTGGCAAACCGCCCGCTGCCCGGCCGTCCGAGAGCCCATTCAACCAGAGTGATGGCTGCTACCACAGCGTTCTTGTCTGGTGTGCCCGTGCTGGACATCTGCAGGGCTGCTACGTGGAAGTCGACGCACCCCTTCACGAGATTCTACTGCATCGACCGGGATTCCAGGGAGGAGTCCAGAGTCGGCCAGGCAGTGCTGCGCAACCTGGTCGCTTAAGGTGAGCCTGGTGGGGAGGTAAGAGATGCTTAATGTTGAGTTTTATGTAAGGCTTAATGTTGAGCCTTGCCACCTCCCGTGGTTGTGCATGTGTAGTGCTATGCATTCTTATATTCATGAGCATGTGAATCCATGCCAGACCCCATGCTGGAGAAGGAACAAGTTACTTACCTGTAACTGTTGTTCTCCAGCATGGATCTGGCATGGATTCACATGCGAACCCTCCCTCCTGCCCCTCTACGGCTTTTCACTTGGTCATACTGCCACTTTGCGTGCTACCAAATCTGAAGATGGCTGCCAGAGGCAGGGCTTAGTGAGAGGGCAGTAATTGGCTGGGGGGCAGTATGACCCAGAGACCAGTGATTGGTTACTACTGAGAAAGACAGATCAGAAACGAAACTGATACTGATTTTTTCTTTACCGAGGATTACCAGCCTGACAACTGGGAATATTCATGAGCATGTGAATCCATGCCAGACCCATGCTGGAGAACAAGTTACAGGTAAGAAACTTGTTCCAAATATAGAGTAGAATGTCATCTGCAAACAGGCTTATCTTACAGTGCACCCACCCCCACCATGACACCTCTAATCTCTCCATTGTCTCGGATCGACAAAGCCCATGGCTACATCACTAACGCATAGATCAGCGGGGAAAGAGGGCATCCCTGGTGTGTGTTAGGCAGAAACCTGTGCAGTTCCCTCTGGGACCACTGCAAAAGATTTAGGACTACAGGTGTTTGGCAGTAAACCCACTTGGTAGCAGTCTGTACCACACAGATTCACTTGGTAGCTGTGGCTGAGCAGTCAGATTCCCCTCAAGAAGAGTTAGGCAGTATACAGAGTATTCACAATAGGTCAAAAGAACACAATAGAACAAGTAAACACTGACCGGAGCTTGGTGTAAAAGAGATATAATTATTTATTTAAAACCACATCTAGAAAAACACACAGGCACTAATAGTAAGCAATCCAAAAACACGGTCACTAAAAGATATACACTCCCTTAAATGAATATTAGACAAGTCTTAAGTAAATCCCCACTTATTTTCAGACAGCGGTGAGCGCTTAACGCAGATGGCACTCTAATAATTCGTTTTAAAAAGGGAGAGAAAAGCAGGGTATAATTTGAAACAGGTCCCAACACTTTTACAAGAACACAACAAGAGAAGAAGGCAAAGTAAAACCGTGAAGTTAGAGTTCAGTAGGCTGGATCCACTTTAAGAGGATCAAACGAAATGTGTCCAAGGTCACACGGTTGCAGTGCACAAAAGTCTTCAAAAGGTTCAAAAAGAGTTGGACCAAAGAAAGGGACCAGTTAGAAGGTCAAGGCGGCCAGCCCAGTCCAGAAGGTTAAAGGATTATTATTACCTTGTAGCAATCTTTAGAAAGGGAGGCCTGGCGGACACGGTACCTTAAAGTGATGGGAATACTCCAGCGGGGGCAGTTGTTCCTGGCAGCGGATGCAAGTCGGTGCTTCGTCCGGGGGAAGAGAAGATCTCGTCGGGGAGGAAGACGGGAGTCTGTTGCACTGCCAGGGAAGAAACCAGCCGCAGAGTTTCCCAGGTAAAAGGAGCAGTCCTTTAATTTGAGGTCCAGTGGTAACTGGATATCCGGTTGCCGGGGTGCTTGGCACGGGCAATAAGACCACAAGCCAGTCTGGGGTGCAAAGAGAAGAAGGTAAGCTGGTTGTGCCCACCAGTCAGGGGAAGAAGCCTCTCCAGCTGGGAGATCTTCTCTGTCGCCGGGAAGTGGTGAGTCGGTTCCGCAGGGCTCCACCGGTGGTGTCGTCGTGGTAGGTCGGCTCAGCTTCTCCCTCGTCGGATTCTCAGGTCCTGTGGCAACTTCTGAAGTTCCAGTCCCCAAAGCCCTGCTTTTATGCAGCATACCCCCATTCACTCAGCCTAGCTGTCAATCAAACATGCTAAGTGGTGAGCCGGCCGGCTCACCACTTAGGCCAATCACACAAGAGTGCGACTTGAGTTACCAAGGTAACTCAGTCCAGGGTGCCTAAACCCCCTCGCACATCCCCTGTGGTACCCAGACAGAGTGGCACCACTTTTGGAGGCTTCTGTGGAGAAGCCCGCCAAAAAGTGGAAAAAAGGGCTCGACTTGGGTTGGAGTCACAGAAGAGAACACAAATGCCATTTTAGAATCGAGTCCTGGCAAAAAATACCAACCGGCAAATTAATATTAAATAAATAAACCAGCGGTATGTTCGAGGCTATGAGAATTAAATAATTAAAGTTGGTAGCCTCGAACAATGGGAAAATCCCATAGGGATATATTCGCGGTCGAATATAAAAAGTAGTATCCCCTGCCACCAGCCAAAACTCGATCTGGGGGGACGGAGACGTGCCCCCTCGACTAACCCACCCCGGGGCAATCGAATTGCCCCGACCAGTACGTCCACAATATGTTGGTTTGTACCGGTTTCTGTTAATAATTTGGGACTAGTAAAGCCAATGGTGACTTTACATGCCCTGGGAGACGGTAGTCAGTCCCAGGTATGGAGTCTATGGTGGGGTGTCACTATGACACCCCTGTGTCACTGCACGGAGGGTGCTGTGTAACACACATAGTAAAAACACATGAGACCCTATGGAGTAAAGGACCCCATAGCCCATAAAACACATTAACAGTCAAAGGAACACCATAAATCATGCCCAAGAGTGGGAGAAAAAGAGTCTCACTCTTGGCAGGAGAAAAAAAACAATCTCCAGAAATCCAGCAAAGCTGCTGGGGGACTCACTAGGTTAGGAAATTCAGCCTAAAGAGAGAATTCTCCCTAACAGTGTGTAGCTCTCTGCAGTGGAAAGGACTCTGGTTCATTCCTGTCCTGTTAACCACAACTCTAGCAGTAAGCTCTGAATACAGGGCCGATATCCAACCCATCCACCTCGGACCCATTCCCAGAAACGTAAAGACCTCTCCCATAAAGGCCCAACTCACCCAGTCGAACGCATTTTCAGTGTCTATGGATAGCAAGAGTGCGCCCTCCTCCTGTACTACCTGCACACTCATCACGTGGAGAGTTTTTCTCATACTGTTTGCTCCCTGCCTGTTTAACACAAAACCCACCTGGTCCGGGTGAATCAGTCAAGGGAGGTACCTTTCCAAACGCGTCACCAAGATTCTAGAAAATATCTTGGCATGCACATTGAGAAGGGAGCTATGCCTATATGAGGCACAGTCTGCTAGGTCCTTCCCTGGTTTCAGTGTGACTGCTATCAAGGCCTGAAGAAATGTCAGTGGTATCGTGTCCCGCCCCACTATTAGATTAAATAACTTGGCCAGGGTCTGGTATTGCTTAGCAAAATTGTCTGTAAAACCAGCCCCTCCCGGTCCTCAACCTCTTGATGGCATCCATCACCTCCTCCCCAGTTATCTCTCCCTCCAAGGCATCCCTCTCAACCCCTGTAAGCTTACAGAGGTTTTGCTCAGCCAAGTATTGCTGTATATTCTCCACAGATTCCTCCACCGGTGTGGCATACAACTCCTCATAGAAGTTTGTAAAGCATTTCGGTATGGCTGTGCCACCTTTCGGCACCCACCCTTCTACCCTCCTGTCTACCCTACAACCTCTCACCCTATTTGCCAGGAGTGTCCCTGCCCTATCTCCCCTCTCATAGTATCTCTGTCAGGTGTAACTCATCCTTTCGACTACCTCTACGATTAAGACCGTGTGAAGTGCTTGCCTCTTGTCCCTCATTTCCCCCATTAGGTTCTCCCTACCCGTGTCGTTCTGATTCAGCTGCACACGTAGGGCTCTCAGTTCCTCTCTGAGTTTACTTTCGATCAGTGCCCTTTCACGTTTCCTGTGGGCTCCTTCCGAATCGAGCAGGCCCCGCAAGGTGAACTTGGCCACCTCCCACACTGTCGCCATACTTGTCTCCCCATTGTAATTAATTTCAAAATAAGCCCATACCTCCTTCTTCATAAAGTCCCTGAACACCTGGTCCCTTAACAGTGTGTTATTGCATCTTCACCTATAAAGCTGTGCGGCCTTCGGCAACCGCCAATTTACCACCACAAGTTTGTGGTCTGACCATGTAATGGCCTCCACCCTCGTCACACCTCACTCCCCCTCCCACTCCACCGGTATCAACAGGACGTCAATACTTGTGTATGATTGATGTGGGGGAGGGGGGGGGAAAGTATAGCTGCATGTCTGGCCAGAAATGATCCTGCAGAAGGTCTCTCAGGTCGATATTATCCTTAGTCACCCTTCTCATCCCCAAAACCTTTGCTGACCACCAGACCAGCTTGAGGTCCAATATCAAATTGAAATCCACACGCAACAGCATAGCTTCCTCTGCCCACCTGTCCATCGCGCGAAACACCTGGTGTAAAAATCCCACTTGTCCCACATTGGGCACATAGAGGGTGGTGAGGGTGATCCACGTTCCATCACAAGTGCCTTTTATACCCAGAAACCTCCCCTCTTAATCTCAATCTCCCTTCCTTCTTAGAGGTTCTATGAGAAGCCCAAACGTTCCTACCTATCTCCTTGGCTTTTATCGGCGAAACTGCATCTTGTCGATAGTGCGTTTCTTGTAAAAAGAGAACCACCAGTTTCTGTTTGCAGAACATGTTACTAGTCAGGGAATGTTTGGAGCGTTTAAACCCTTTACGTTAAGCATACTGACCATCCCTTCAACCATACCGCTCTTCACTCTTTGCCCATTGCTCCTCTTGTGTCCGACAACGCTCCAACCCTCTCTGTTGTATTGATTCCATGGCGTATACTTCCCCCACAAACCCCGCCCTCCCCCACCCCTTCCACGAACCGAGGTGTCCGATCCCATGCTCCTGCTTGCTGAACACGGTTATCGAACCATCAGGGACTCGTCCCCTTCCCTTGACATGTTTAGCAGTCCTTACGCTTTCCCTTCACCAAACAACTCTGGGGGTGGGCTTTTACCCCCCCAACAATTCCGAACCAAACCCCGAACCGGGTCCCCCCCCCCTCACCAATTGTGTGCCCTCCCCCCAAAGAACAGTCTTCCTCTTTTTAGCAACTTAATTCGTTATCAAACTCGGCCAATCTCCTGGCAGCCGACAGAGAACTGAACACAGCCAAACAATGAGGCCCTTAGTTGTGGCCACGGTGCCCTACATAGAATGTAAAGAGTCACATAAGTTCACAACTGCCCCATTCAAGCATCGTCATTTCGCGGGGGAGGGGTGTTCAACTTCTGAAATTTACGGGCTCCTTTCGCCCTCCTCTTTCCTCGTACGGATTACATGCCCTGGGGCACTCAGTTAGGGTCCATTCCCTGGCCCCACTTCCCGCTCCAGAGAGGGACCCTCATGACTGCTGACCAAATCCTCTGTGACCCTTTGTATGTCCTCTTCTGCCACTAGGCGATGCCTCTCCCCCTCCCATTCGAATACCAGTGAGAAGGGGTAGCCCCAGCGATACCTCAGCCCCTTCTCTTGCAGCCACCTAGTGAGGGCCCCACATTTTTTCCGCCTCAGCAGGGTGTGGGCTGAGAGGGCCTGGAAAATGGCCACTGTTGAGTCTCCATAGTTTACTTCTTTCAGACGTTTTGGTTTTTCGAGGATCACCTTGTCCCCATAATTGTGCATACATGCTAGCACCGACTGTGGTCCCCCACCTCCAGCACGGTGTACTGTATCTATTGTGGCCCTTTCACCTTCCCTCAATTCAAGCACCATCCTTATGTCCTGTACCTTGCGCTCCAAGCCTGCTAGGGTCTCTCCCTCCTCCTCCAAGAGGCCGAAAATCCAGAGATCGTTCCTTTTCTCACAGTTTTCAATATAATCCACTTTGAGACGTAGCTCCTCTTCACGTTGTTCCATTTCCATGAAGCGGGCCTCCATCTGCGTTTCCAAGAGCCCAGTGGATGTTTGGTTAGCCTCAAACCCATCCATTCTGTCATCACGGGTCGTCACCTTGGCCTATAGGTCCACCAGTTTTGCCCCCATGTCCGTCCTCATACCCCTGATCTCCTCCAGGATGGTCAATATATCTGACTTCATAGAACCCAGTTCCGCCAGTGCAGTAGGGGCACCCCCAGCCTCCGCCATGGTAGCTTCGCTGTGAAACTGGAATTTTGCCATGGCCTCCTTCCAGCTGATAGGTTTCCACTCCTTCCTCGCCTGTGTCCTCAAGGTATTGTGACCACGGCTCCCCTGATCAACTAGCACCTTCCCCGTAGAGAATCCCCCCCTGGGCCCAATCCATCTGGAAGCCCCCACCGCACAAGTTGAGGGGAAAAGCTCCTCGGGACAGGGTGGGAGCAACAATGTCCCCAAAACTGGCCAGCGCCACGCAGGAACCATGGCCCGGGTCCCCCACCTCAAAGATTTCTCTCCTTGTTGTGCACTTGTTGCTGGGATGGTTTTCTGTTAGCTAGTTAGCTTTCTGCATCAGTTGTGTTGCAGGGGATCCCGTACCCCCTGACGGCACGGTACCAGAGAAGAAGGCCCTCTCTCCCACGGAGGCACCCTTAGGCCTTCTCCCGTGAGATTGAGGCGCAAGCCTTTGAGTAAGCCCGCTCCCCAACCCCCACCTCAGCAACGGTGCCTGCAGCGTCTTGGCGTCTGGGCCCCCTGTCAGTTTGTGAAGTGTCACAAGGCTTCATTACCCACCCTTCCCCCCCCGGTCCCTAGGCCCCTTCTTCCAGCAGTTAGTACAGTTAGTATGATGCGCTGCCCCCGGACCTTCTCCCTCCCTCAAACGATGTGAGCGAGGCTTCGATGAGAAGAGACGATATCCAGTCACTCCTCCATCTGCCGCCTCCTGGAACCCAGCAGCTTCGTACATTCAGGGCCTTGCGGGTTGCCAACCTCCCCTTGTGCCCATATCATTTGAAAGCAGAGGGCCTGTGTTCACCGCTCCCTCAGGTGCTTGGGGTCCCCTCCGGCTCCTCACCTGTGGTCCGGCCCTCGACGCAACGCATTCAGCACCCTTCTCTCTGGTTGGCGTTGGGCGGGGCACGTTCCCGCGTTGGCCCGCCAGTGGTCCGGTACCTTGGGGGGGGGGAGGTCTTCTGCTTCTCCACCACCACTGCTCCAAGGAACCTTGAGGGCTGCTACCCCCAACTTTCACCCATGCAAGGGGGCAGCCTCTGTCTGCTCCCGCAATCCCGACCTGGGCTGTCAAGCCCTCCAGAGGCAACCAGGACACAGTCAGCTGCTCTTCGTTCCCCGGACAGTGTGGGGGCAGCTGGAACCCCTCAGAAGCACGCCAAGGCAGGCCCGGAGCACCAGGGCGACACAGAGCCTCCTCTTTCGTTCCCCATGGGGGGCCTGCTAGTTACCTTCATACCCCAACTCATCGAGCGGATTAGGGGCTGACATTCACCATAGCTCTTCACTGAGTCCAAGGCTGGGGACGGAGCTCAGCGTTCAGGCAGCCATCATGTCTGCACCCCCTGGTGGCCTCCTCTCTCCTTTATTTTTTTTTTTGTTGCTATGTGTGAGGATCTTTGTACAATTATCTTTTTTTTTCAAATTCAACTGAATGTTCTACTGTTAATTACTTCACTTCTCCAGCATGGGGTCTGGCATGGATTCACATGCTCATGAATATTCCCCGTCGTCAGGCTGGGAATCCTCGGTAAAGAAAAAATCAGTATCCGTTTCGTTTCACATCTGTCTTTCTTAGTAGTAACTAATCACTGATCTCTGGGTCATATTTCCCCCAGCCAATGACTGCCCTCTCCCTAAGCCCCACCTCTGGCAGCCATCCTCAGATTTTTACCGCACGCTCAAGTGTTGGGAGTCCTCGTGTTTAGCTCTCGGGTTTTTTTGCTGCGTTTTCACGCTTTTTCAGAAGATTTCTCATTTTTTCGGTTTAATCAAGCCTCAAGCTCCACCGTTTCTACTTCCGACAACGGGGACCGGTTTCGGAATTCTTCTACGCCCCTCAAGGGTGAAGTTTTTGTCGAGTTTCGGCAGCGGCTAAGAAGAAGGCAGCGGGTGCGGCGGCTTCAACTTACACTTCCCCGCTGGACAGCGAGGGCAAGAAGTTGGACTCTATGGGACGACGAGTCATCTCGTCGGTGGCGACGACGATTAAGGCGGCCAATGCCTTGGCGATCGTGGCCCGCTACGACAGGGAGCTCTGGTTCAAGATAGCTCCCCTGCTAGACTTCCTACCTGATGACAAAAGGGCAGAGGCCCTAGAAATTCTGCAGAAAGGCGAGGTGGCGTCGGATTACGCCATAACGGTGGCAACGGACATTGCCGATACCGGATTTTGCCAACTGGGCAACGGAGTTTGCCTCCGACGACGAGGATGGCTCAAGGCGACAGACTTTCGCCAGGACGTCCAGACCAGAGTGTTGGACATGCCGTTCGACGGCAACAACCTTTTTGGTAAGGCGGTGGACGAGTCCCTACAGGCCATAAAGACCGACTCGGAGACGGCCTGGGCCCTGGGGGTGCTTCAACAGCGACGGCCCTTTCGGAGCTCCAGAGGCAGACAGGGTGCCTCCAAAGGATCCAGCAGTGGCTCTTCCACTTACCGCCAGGCAGCCTGCTCCTCTTCCCAAGAGGCCTTCAGAGGTCGCGGCAAGCAAGGGGGTTCCCGCCGCCGTCGCCAAGGATGCCAAGGCAGCAAGGCCGCCTCCAAGCAAGACTGACCCAGCCGGGTTGTCGGGCCCCCACCAAAGCACCCCGGTGGGAGGCCGGCTGACGAAGTTCGTCAGCGTGTGGGAGTCCATCTCCACCGATCGTTGGGTGTTGGACACCCTGGCCAACGAGCACTCGCTGGAATTCCAAAATAAATGCCCTTGCATTCCTCCCGTGGCCAGGAAGGAGAATCACGTCCCTCAACTGCTGTTGGAGGTAAAGGCGATGCTCAAGAAAGGTGCCATCGAGCTCGTCCCCAGGAGGCTCCGGGGCTCCGGAGTGTACTCAAGGTACTTCCTCGTCAGAAAGAAGACAGGCGGTTGGCACCCCATCCTGGACCTGCGTTGGTTAAACAAGTACATCAAGGCGCAGAAATTCAGGATGGTCACCCTCCAGCACGTGCTGGGACAGCTGGAGGAAGGCGACTTCCTATCGTCGTTGGACCTGGAGGATGCTTACTTCCACATCCCCATTCTAAAAAGCCACAGGAAGTTCCTCAGGTTCGTGGTTCAGGGATGTCACTACCAATTCAGAGCCCTACCGTTCGGATTAAAGTCGGCACCCAGGGTTTTCACCAAATGCCTGGCACCAGTGGCGGCGCGGCTGCGCCTGCAGGGGATCCACGTCTACCCCTACCTGGACGACTGGCTAATCCGGGAAAGGACAAGGGAACTCGCCGTCGAACGTACGGCGAGGACCGTCCTGCTACTCGCGGAGCTGGGGTTCGCCATCAACTACCCCAAATCCCACCTGGTTCCATCGCAAGTAGCACTGTTTCTGGGAGCGAAGCTCGATACAGTGGGGCAATTGGCCTCCCCTTCAGAAGAGAGGATCAAGACCATCCTGGGCAAGGTGCGGCGCTTTTTGGCCACGGACGTGGCCAGGGTGAGGTCCATCAAGTCCCTTCTCGGGATGATGTCCTCATGCATCTACCCTGTACCCCTTTACAGACTTCGGATGCGTCGACGAGGAGTTCCGTCGGGCGATCCTATGGTGGGGCACCCAGGCTCACCTCACTACAGGCACGGACTTTCAAACCTCGGCGTTTCAGGAGACGGTGACGACGGACGCCTCTCTGGAGGGGTGGGGGGCCCACACCGGAGATCTCCACGCAAGAGGCCTTTGGCTCCCGGAGGAGAGGTCTCTCCACATCAACATTCTGGAGCTCCAAGCAGTGTTCTGGGCGCTCAAGTCGTTCCTTCCGTCCCTCAAGGACAAAGTGGTGAGGATCTTCACTGACAACACCACCACGATGTTCTACATATGGAAGCAGCGGGGCACCAGAACCCCAGCCCTATCCAAGGAGGCCCAGGATCTGTGGCACTGGGCCGTCGCCCAGGGGATGTTTCTGGTTCCCTTCCACTTGGCAGGAATAAAAAACACTGTCGCCGACACTCTCAGCACGGAGCTCCGCTCGTGCCACGAGTGGGAACTGCAACGGGATCAAGTGGATCGGCTCTTCCAACGTTGGGGCAAACCCCAGAACGGCCTGTTTCTCTATGCGTTCCCTCCATTGCCGTTGCTGCTCCGCCTCATCAACCAGCTCAAGAGGTCCAGGTGCAGGATGATCCTCGTCGCACCGGCGTGGCCGAGGCAGATCTGGTTCCCGGACCTTCTGGACTTGTCAACGTCCCCGCCAGTCAAGCTGCAGGCGGACGCGGATCTTCTCTCCAGAGAAGGAGGCGCCATTCTCCATCACGACCCACAGTCGCTGAACTTGCAGGCCTGGCTCCTGCAGCACTAGAGTTTGGAGGGTACGATATACCGGCTGATTGCAGAGAGGTTCTTGCGAAAGCCAGGGCGTCCTCAACTCTTACGGTCATAAATGGAAGAGGTTCTCTGTCTGGTGCCGTGCACAGAAGATTAACCCTCTGCGGATTACGGCCCCTCAAGTACTGCCGTACCTACTCTCGCTGGCCAAAGCTGGACTGGCTCACGCCTCCATCAAAATACATCTGGCTGCTATCTCCCGATATACCTGGCCTACGGGACGGGCGTCCTTGTGGTCTCATCGCCTGGTGAAGGAATTTATGAAGGGACTATTCCGATCGTTCCCGCCGGTGAAGGCTCCTGCCCCGGCGTGGGAGCTTAATGTGGTGCTGACCAGGCTCATGGGGGCCCCCATTCGAGCCTATGCATTCGGCGCCTTTGAAGTTCCTGTCATGGAAGACAATGTTCCTCGTGGCCATCACCTCCGCATGACGAGTGGGAGAGATCCAGGCCCTATCTTGCAAGCCTCCATACTTGTCTTTCAATGACACGAGGGTGGTGCTGAGGACGCACCCCTCCTTTATGCCCAAGGTGCCGTCGGACTTCCACCTCAACAAGCCCTTGTTGTTACCAGTTTTCTTCCCGTCGCCTTCGACGCCGGCTGAGAGGACTTTGCACTCGTTGGATGTAGCTAGAGCGCTGAAGTTCTACGTGGACCACACGAAGAATTTTCGGAAGACATCACAGCTGTTTGTGAACTTTGGACCTGTGAATCAAGGGAAGGCTCTCTCGAAGACTTCCATTTCCAGATTGTTCTCCGGCTGCATCATGCACTGTCACCGGTTGGCAAACCGACCGCTGCCTGGCCGTCCGAGAGCCCATTCGACCAGAGCGATCGCTGCTACCACGGCGTTCCTGTCTGGTGTGCCCCTGCTGGACATCTGCAGGGCTGCTACGTGGTGGTCGATACACACCTTCACAAGATTCTACTGCGTCGATCGGGACTCCAGGGAGGAGTCCAGGGTCGGCCAAGCAGTGCTGCGCAACCTGTTCGCCTAAGGTGAGCCTGGTGAGGAGGTAAGAAGTGCTTAATGTTGAGTTTGGATGTAATGCTTAATGTTGAGCCTTTGCCACCTCCCGTGGTTGTGCATATGTATACTGCTATGTATTCTTTATTCATGAACATTTGAATCCATGCCAGACCCTATGCTGGAGAAGGAACAAGTTACTTACCTGTAAATGTTGTTCTCCAGCATGGGTCTGGCATGGATTCACATGCGAACCCTCCCACCTACCCCTCTGCGGCTCTTCACTTGGTCATACTGCCACTTGGCGTGCTACCAAATCTGAGGATGGCTGCCAGAGGCGGGGCTTAGGGAGAGGGCAGTCATTGGCTGGGGGCAGTATGACCCAGAGATCAGTGATTGGTAACTACTAAGAAAGACAGATCAGAAATGAAACTGATACTGATTTTTTCTTTACCGAGGATTCCCAGCCTGACGATGGGGAATATTCATGAGCATGTGAATCCATGCCAGATCCATGCTGGAGAACAACAGTTACAGGTAAGTAACTTGTTCCTTTGCTCATCTCTTTCTCTTCATGTGAAAGTCTTTTTCTTGCAAAGGTAGTGCAATTTTATTTCAGCTTTACATCAGTCTTGTCTGTTGCCCATTTGAAACAACTGACTTTCACTTTTCTTTAAGCATGCTCCATATGGAGGAATACCATCGTTCAGAGCCTTCCCCCTGCTCCTCCAGACAAGGAAAGTGCAGAATAGATTATCTGGGAAAGATCTGCACAAACTCTGGTACTGCAATCCGAGCTGGAATATCCTTACTAGTCGGGTAGAGCCTTCCCTCTGGGAGTCTGTTGAGAGGATGAAGGAATTCATACCAGACTACAAAAATAAGACGTGATAGAAATTGTCAAGGAGGTGTAAGGAAGGCATGGTATCAAGAATAGACAAACACAAATGATCACAGTTCAACAGTGTTTATTAAACTGTATAGGTAGGGTGGAAAAATGCCTAACTTAAATCTAAGATGGGAGCAAGCTACGACCATCAAATCAAAAATAAGGCAGTCCTAGTGGCGTTTTCTCAAATCAAAAAGGCCTATACTAAGAAAAACCTATTGCCAATCCTTACGCTAAATACAAAAGAGTGTGGGATAGGGCTCACACGTAATGAAGAAGTGTTTACAAATAATAAGTCAGGATGCGGTAGTCGTGGTCTCCTATCCCCACGTTTTGAGCTTGGGACAAGGCGGGACTCTGAAGCACAGCACACGCTCGAGCACGAGACAACCGTTCCTTTTTCAGCTATCGGGATCTTCGATGGCCAAGTCTCTTGCTCTGTAAAATGTCTCTTGCCTTCAATGGCCTTATGCATTCAAAATAACAACAAAAGATCCTTTCTGCTTGTACGTTGGGTGATGCTTTTTAACCCGTGGATCCCCCTCTGTGGTAGTCACGGATCTAAATGTCTTTTTTTAAACAGTTCAGGGTGGACAACCCTCTGCCGAGTTCTCTCTTGTCAACACACTGTTATTCGGGACTTTAGACTTTGCCCTTTTCCATCGGCTTCCCTCCTTCGGGTTCACTCTTGCCAATCTCACAGTTTATTCTACTTTCTTACGATGTGGGATTCAATTCCCTTATTCATGATCATCTGCCAGTCCAAGACTTTCGACTGTACAGAGGATTTTACTAGACCCCTGTATGACCACTTTGACACTCTTCTCGCCTTTCCCAAAGCCTTCTGGTAATATTAGTTTCAACAATCTGGTAATCTCACAGAGTTTCTCGAGTGAGAACCCCCATGGTGCCTGACTCATCTGCAAGTGGCTTTCCTCTTTTACATCAACATTTTTTTGTTCATTCTGCAGTCAGCCATTTGCTACTTTCGTTCAACACAGTTTGGTTTCTTTATCGGTCCTCCCCACGACTCACCGGCTGTGATGAACCGCTTGGCTTTCTTCGTTTCGGGTGTCAAGGCCGGTACCACTCTAGCAGATGTTTCCCTCTATCCTGCTTGTCAGCGTAGGCAGGCTTCGCGTACCGTTGACATCTACTGCAACACACTTGGGCTATTGTTTGCGGTCTTACAATTCCTTCCACGGAGGTCTCACAGGCCTTGGTCGGAAAGGGCAAGGTCGCTTCTCTCCTTGTCACCCTCTCGGTTGGCGCCATCTTTCTCCTCCTCTTGATTTGCTGTGCCTGGATAGCTGTCTCGTTGTGCCGTCTGCCTTGCTCGTATGGTGCTCATGTGCTCCACCTTTTATCACTGTGGGGAACAGAAAGGGCCGTCCAGTGTGTATGATTCTTGTCAATTGCCTGTAAAAGGGGGGCGGGGAGGGGGCGGTAGTGTGTTTGTATGTCCTATAGTGTAGGATGGGGAAAACGTGTTATAAGAAGGGGGATATCGCGTCTCACCCGTCTGTGTCCCACTTCCACTCCCTGAGGACCCCCCATCCAGGTGATCCTCCCTCACTGGTCCACCCCCAGGAACTGGATCCAATAGCGATGGCTGTGTCCTGGCCACCTGGATGACCGATCCACGGGGACTAGTCAGGGGGAGACACCATCAGGTTTCTCACAGAGGGTTGCCGGTGCCTGATCTCAAACCAAGTCATTGGAGCGTCCAAGGACATAACAGAGTTGGCCAGTACTGAATATAGTCATGGCTTTAAGGAGTATTCATTCAGCTCAACAAAAGACTCTAGGGTGATGCATGGGAATGGGCCTGCCCTAGGATAACCACTTACATTTACCAAAAGAGCTCATCCACTCAGACTCCGCAATGTGGAGTGTCCTAATACCTTGGTGGTTGTTCTATTTTCTTTGTTTAAATATTTACACACTCGCAAGTTACAAAATACAGGCTCAAAATATTATTGAAGTGGCAATATATATTATGGATTCAGCATTATTTAGACAAAAATTCTTTTGCATGACAACACATCGCAACAGTTTTTAAACACACCTTCACAATTCATCTTATCAGTTTATTCTCATACATTAGCATTTTGAAACACTTCGGAGTAAATCATTGATGCATGTAGATACCCATGACATAGAGTTATACAACTTGTGTCATACTAAACCTAAAAAACTCCTTGCAAGTGCTCTTGCTAGGGGTCTTTAACTTGGGGTTTAATGACCCAAAAGACCAGCAAGCTGCATTAATCGCTCACACTCTTATTGAACTCAGTTTTACGCAAAGACTAACACTCCCCACTCACAACAAGGGTAGAATTCTTGATTGAGTGGCAGACCACAACTGCACTGCTTCCATAACGGCTATCACAACCCAGTCCTGGACAGACCACCACCTTCTAACATTTTCATTAGGTACTAAATTGCCTACAATTAAAAACAACCCTACAGCACTACCTATAACTACCAGGAACAAAAAGAATATCACGGTAGACAAACTACTACCACTAATACTACCAACACTCAACGCTCTACCAGAATTGACCAATCCCAACTTCCTAGTCAACAAATACAACAGAACTATGACTGAAGCCTTAGACTCCATCGCCCCTAAACAAATTAGAAAAAGCAAACCGAAAACGCATTTGAACATTTGGTTCATACCATACCTCAAAAACCTCAGAAAGGAAAAGAGAAAATGCAAATCTCCATGGCGGCAACTACCCTCAGAGGGCAACAGATCCAACCTTGGTAATATATCTTCCCACTACAAAAAAGAATTACTCCTTGCCAAACAAGACGTCTATAACAAGAGAATCTTGCAGGCTAATTCAAGCATCAAGGAACTCTTCGTAATACTAAAGGAACTTGAAACACTGATACCAGTGCATGACAACTGTACTAAGGACAGAAATTGGTGCACCAATATACAAAAAGCCCTTTCTAACAAAATAACATCTTTCCAGAATATGATTGCCAATAGAAAAGCCAACCTCTCCAATTCGACCCTTCAATTCATCAATCCCATGCCTTCACCCAAACCTGCTCTTCGCTTCAGTTTCTCTAATGTCTCAATAGCCGAGGTGGAGAAAATCATTCTTACCCTCAAACTGCCAAGGTGACAACTGCCCAGCTCATATCATTAAAGACGCTGCCAGAGACCTATCACCATTCATCAGAAAGCTCATCAACGCTTGTTTCTCCACTGGCACCATCCTCAATAACCCAAAGGAGTCTTGGGTACTCCCCCTGCATAACAAACATACACTAGACCCAACTATACCCACAAATTACAGACCGATTACCACAGTACCCTTCCTGCTCAAAATCTTAGACGGGGTAGCTTACCTCCAAATACAGAAGTATTTAGAACAGAATAATCTAATAGGAGTTCGCCAATCTGGCTTCAGACCCCAGCATGGGACCGAAACAACCTTGATCGACCTTAAGGCCCAAATAGATGCAATTAAAGACAAGGGAAAAACTACATTGCTAATTCTGCTTGATCTTTCGGCTGCATTTGATTTGGTGGACCATAAAGTCCTCTGCAACCACTTGAACTCAGCTGCGCACTTCTCCCAAGAGGCCATAGGCTGCATACAATCCTTCCTGAACAATAGGACTATGCAAGTCTTTTCACCGTCCGCATCTGCCGATCCTATCCCCATCACTTGTGGGGTGCCTCAGGGTTATATAACATATTCACAAAGCCCCTTTTCAATGATCTTGACGGTCTTGGTATCACCTACACTAACTGTGCAGATGATACCCAGATCCTCATACCACTTAGGGGAGATTATGACGTTTCTCTTCCCGTAGGAATGTGCTTTCCCGTGGGAATAAGATAAACCTGTAACTCGGTCCCTCCTCTTACAGCATAACACCATGGCCAACACAGCACCCGTACTTTGGGCCCCTTACTTGTTTGCTATAGAGTTCTAAAGCATCGTCTTCTGTTTCGTGCTTCTCCCGGCTCGATTGACCTTAAGGAGATCATTCTTGTCCTGACTCGGGGGATTGAATGTGGATTTGCAACAGAAGATAGTGGGTCTTTCTTTTTTTGGGATGTCTCTTTGGATCTCATGCAGTTGGTGAGTTCACAAAGATGAAGACACTTTAATATCAGTAGAGTTGATCCTAACAAAATAAATTATAGACTGCCATTATCAGTACTTCTCCCATAAATATTTTTACCAAAGAGAGAAATATGGCCAGCGACATCAATCCTGTCAACAGTATCAACATCAACGACCTCAGTACCAGCAAGAAGAGCAGACAGTAGATAACCGGTGTAGATGGAACGCGGGAGCAACTAGAACCATTTATATAGTCCCCAAAAACCAGCATCAGCAATGACAATTCATTTAGTCAAGTCAACAACAAATCTAAAAGGGTAAGGGAAAATTAACTCCTTAATGAGACGAACAAGAATTCAGGATCGCAAATGCAAATAAGAGAACATTCTCTTCTGCTGTTAGTGGTGAAAAACGTGTTGAGGATTTTACACATAGCTAGTCTGGATTTTTGATAAAATTGAGGATCAAAGGATGTCTTACCATAAGATGATCCTTTAAAATCAATGTTTACAAGCTGATAACCTTCTATTGATGTATTATCCCTAATGCACAGACTGGATTTGTAGAGGATTTAATGACTTGCACAGTGTCAGTTTTTTTTTTGTTGTTTTGTTTTTTTTACAAAGGTTGAGGATCAGAGGATTTCTTAACATAAGGGTAGAAATTTGAGATTGTATATAAAGATGTACCTTTGAAATCAATCCCGCAAGAAGACTATGGACTTTAATGACACACAGCCTTTGAAACTAAGAGCCATTTGATCATTTCTGAGATTGCAGAAGGAGTGATTAACGCTGGTACAGTATATTTGAACGAGAAGAGACAATCCCCTCCAATGAGTGCTTAACACACTGAGCTAACTTTTGAACCATTGTGGCACTCCATTTACCAGTATGCATTTCAAATGTGGCTATTGCACATGATCAACATAATTCCCACAGGAAGGAAAGAATGCTGCAGAAGTTGTGCCGCAAGGAAGACACAAGCTATATATACCACAGTGAACACAGAAAGCATTACACGATGGATTGATTAAGGCAGAATGTACTTTTCAAAACACAGGCAATAGGTTTAGAGCCTCAGCACCATGCAATACAATATCCTTGTGTGTGCTATTTAAGTCTGGTGAACAAAGGAATCTTACTTCTTTACATAAGGCAGCCGTGTGGGGCCCACTCCAAGGTTGGGGGCCCTGGGCAAGTGCCCCTTTTGACCGCCCATAAAAATGTCCCTGCATTCCATGGCCTCTCTGTAGAGATTTCTAGCACAGGTCCTTGAATACACACATGCTTACCGTTAGAAAATTCTTGTTTGTAGCCAGCCTAAGCTGAACCTTGGCGACATCAATTAAATAATGAAGATAAATGGATTATTTCTGGTTTGTTGAAATTGCGAAGTTGTCAGCATGAGTTTTCCCATATAATTGTGTGGCTAGTACACAAGTTAAATACATTAAATGGTTGGTATATGGGAAAAAGTCACTCAAATGCACCAGCTCCTCGAATAGTCAAAAAGTTAGTTTCTGTTCAGTGAGTCAAATCCAGTTTATTAGCATAGTTTTATCTTCCCACACATTGTTTTCTTACACATGGGTCCAAATTGTAACTTGGATCACTTTTCTTCAATTATGAAAACCTCCTATGTATTGTGAAATATTTTCAGTTATTGAGCCAATCCCATTTATTATTGGACGCAATGATGGAAAGTCTTTGAATGCCTTGTGCACTTTAGGCAAGATATACATTGTTCCAAGTATTGTATTTCTGCAGAGAAGACATTGGTATTCTTTTTAAGTTAGAAGATTTTGATCAAACCAATTTTTAATTTTGTCATTCCACTCAAGTTATCATTCAGGTAGAGGGCTATGGACTAATACTTCATAGCATTCTTTCATGTTGCGATGCTTCAATCCTTCTCTGATGTAGTCCGTTCTGTTAAATAGAACAATTGGCTGCAGACAAAGGTGGCGGGGGCTCCAAAATCAATCATCACCGTAAGAACAAAGCTTTCGCTCTTGCCATAGTCTCTAATCCCAGTCCCTGGTATGTTGCATGCCCTGCCTTCAAAGGATGTTCTTTTGAGCATATTGGCCACCTTGCTTGTCATGCATAACTCTGGAAGATATCCCAGTTTCCCTGTGTGTGTCAGTGGTGGGGGGGGTCACAGTCTCTTCAACTCACAGAAAATGTTTTACATAAAGGTTACCATCATTCACACCACTTTGGACTGATAGCAGATTAAATTCTCGAGAAGTTGCTCAAAGAAAACTCGATTCCACCGACTTTCCCCATGGGCCACTGAAGGGTGCCGCCATGACAAGATGGGAATAATTGCACATGCTAATTCAGGGAATGTTTATTTGCCACTGCTGACGTTTGATTTTCTGACTATGAGCAATACATTATTGTTTCTGGTATTTTTGGGGAGAAACATTTGCTAGTGAGGCGAAAGCTGCCCACAGTGCAAATAAGTCAGTCATTTCGTTATTTGTCATGAGGGGGGTCATCTGGGTAAGTGGCAAGACAGTATTTTCTGCAGTCTAATTGGGCCTACATGTTAAGTGATTAATATCAGTGGGTCAAAGGTCATGCGATGTAGTAGCCTTTTGAGGTCATTGTCCATTTCGTTCATAAAGTTTAAAAATACCACTTTTCAGTAACAGAATATTGACTGGTACGTGACACTTCCTGGACAATGCTTGTATTATGGGCAGGTGTCTCCAATAAGAGGCACAACACGTTCTATAGAGTAACAAGGCTGTGCAAGCACAGCACAAAGCAGGCCCAATCACATAACCAATGTAGCTTTTGGTTCTATGTCCATTTGCTGGCAATTGAATGCTCTCGATAAAAAAAGTCTGCCACCATCTATAGCCCTGCCCCATGTGAAGCAAAAAAAAAGTAATGCTGCTGGCAGTATTCTTTTGTTGCCAGATTTGTCTTAATGAACTTTTCATCATACACTGAATTGATGCATCACAAGAACGCGTGCATCTTTTCTCAGATTGTGTCAGTGGATCTACATATTTTGACAATTTCTATACTTTTGGAAAGAAATTTGCAGGAACATATTTGATGAACATTTTTTAATTAGATTAAGTAAGAATGGAAGTGATAGAAAAACACAAAGTGACCACAATTTATTATAATTATCGTGGTGGCATATGAGAGAACAAAAAAGAGAGATGAAACTTGAATCTGAGTGTGGTTCCGGGGGGAAATCGGTTAAGAATAAACAAAAATCAGATCACCAAATTAAAAGGAGACTTGAAGATCCTGATAAAAGAAAGTCAGGCAAGTGATCTAAGTAAAACAGTGGATTACACGTCACTACTAATAGAGTTTGAATCAAAGAAAGGGCCAAACAAATTAAAAATCGCCCATAAACATAGGTTCGACACAGAAATAGTGGCAATGAAGAAAGTATGCGATATGGTCACATATCAACAACTTAGAGGCATGACAAGAAGAAATAACATTTTTTGATAAAATGGCAGATAATGTCAAAGGGCCAAGTATGACAAGTAAAAGCTGGGAAATGCTAAAAATGAATAAAGAGGCATTGTTTAAGGCTATACAAAACCTAAATTAATCAAGAGTGCCTGGTCCGGCTGGGCTAACAAATGCTCAGCTGAAACAAAATCCGGAACAATGGGCGGAAACCCTGGTAGTTTTGTTCAACCACATAATTGACAAAAAAAGTTGGGAAAAAGTAATAATAGTACCCATCTATAAAAAGGCCTTCGATCAGAGCCTAACAATTTATAGGCCAATTGCGTTACTGGACGTGGTGGGTATGATTTTTGCCACAGCAGTAGCGAAGAAGCTGAATTTGTGGAGTGAAGAAACTAAGCAACTGGACATATGGCAGAGCGGTTTTGTTAAGGGCATTGGCACGTCGCTAAATATTCTACTCATAAATATATTAGAGGCACAAACGGAAAGATCAAAGGGGGGAAAACTATATATAGCCTCCATAGACCTAAGCGAAGCCGTCGACTCAAGCGAACGCCCAAAACTATGGGAGAAATTGTCTGATTGGAATTGCCCAAAGCCTATACTTGAGACAATCCAAGACTTATACTCAGGAACATTTATCCAAATCAAGTTAAATCAGGCTGGAACTCTAATGGAAAAAATTATGACTTAAGCCCTTTGGCCGCAGGTCTCTTTAACATGTTTACTTCTGCCATAGATCAAGATTTTGAAAAGATAAGATGTTTTCCCCCAAACTTAGAGGATTAAGGATCCCCAGACTACTTACTATATGCAGATGACATCGTCATACTAGACCAGAAACCAGTCGGGCTGCAAAGGCAGATAGAAGACATTCATAAATATACCATCAACAATGGCCTAAAGATGAATCCTCAGAAATCAAGGATAATAGTCTTTGGTGAAAATAAAATAAAAACGAGGAAAAGAAACAATAAATGGCAGCTCTAAGGGAGTACAATTCATCGGGTACAAGGGTTCACGTACTTGGGAGTGGTTATAAACACTACTAGAACGGATGAACAACGGCTCACAATCCTGAAATCTGAAGCATTGAACCTAGCAAACCAAGGCAAAACACTACTCAAAAAATATTGCGGCTTGACAATAAATCCCTTGATTGAGTTTTATAGGTTGAAGGTGGTACCAATTCTGACACATGGGGCAGAAGCGGTACTCACATTTAAACATGAGAATTGGACAGTGACTGAGGGAGTATTTTAGAAGAAGGTATTGAGAGGTCCATCAAGTACATCTATGCAAGCATTGCGGATGGAATTGGTCCTGACCGCACTGAAATGCATAGTAATATGGAAAACTCTTGCACTATACAAAAAATGCATTATCACACCAGGTGTAAGAGCATTTAAGGTGATTTCCAATGCAATGAGCGAAAAAGGTGATGTGACGGTGAAAGAATGAAAGCAGTTATGCACAGATATACTTTGGAACCTAGATGAAAAGTAAGAAACTTTATTGGGAAACCCAGATAAAGTAAAGACCAAATTGTACAGAGCTGACTGGTATGCTACACAAGAGGATACCCTTTAAAGGGATTTGGAAAAAACATTGTAGACAGTAGACTATTGAATACTTTGCCAAGACACCTAGAACAGTTTCCTAATTGGTTCTTTAGAAACCAGTTCTTCCGCTTTAGACTTAATCTGTTCCCAACAGGGGCAATAATAAAGCGATGGCGAAAAGAAGAACTGAACAGTGGATGTCGTTGGTGTGCTGAGCCCGATGTGGAAGAAGATCTGCAACACCGCGTAATGTTTTGTCCAAGGTTAAAAGACGACAGAAAATTATTACTCGGAGAGATTACAAAAACCTTTGCTGATAGATCATATGACGAATTGTGGTTGGAGCTATTGAGAGGAGAACGTATCAGCTTGACTATAGCTCTGGTAAAACTCTTGAGAGTAATTTTTGAAAAAAACGCAGAATAAGGAAACTGTTGAGTGCAGATGGATTCTAACAATGATTGACGGATGCTTAAATAATGAGTCTTTTTGAAGATATATATCGTTTTATGATATAAGATGAATGATAAATGTAAAAATGTGTTTACATTGGTATAAGGTTTAAATTGCAAAAACCATAAAGAACCAATAATAAAAAATAAAAACAATAATATTTAGAAGCTTAACATGATCAATTTCTTTTTTTAATAACTTTATTTATAGATGGTCATGACAGTCACACATAGCACATTCCGATTTTAATACAAAGCAAAATAAACATTTCAACAATTTGACATGGTCAGGCTTCACATCATTATGGTGTAGGCATGGGGGAATGTTTGTTATCTGGTAACATATCACATAAGTACATCCTGAATGGGGCCCAAACATCCTTGGGACGACAAGTTTTGGATAATGTCATTACTTTTTGTTCCTCGCATTCATTGACGTATGTCTGTTGCCAGAGGAAATGTTCTACCTGAGGTGCAACAGGGATTTTCCAGCTTTGTAAAATACATTTTTTGGCTATTACACAAGAAACATTAAAGAGTCGTCTAGTGGTTTCTGCCATTTTCCCAATGTCCCCAAGCAGATATTTCTGCGGGTTGAGCACAGCTGGAATCTGCGTTATCTCCTCAATGATATCCGCCACCGCCGTCCAGAATCTTGCGACCACAGGGCCTGCCCAAAACAAATGAAACAAGCCCGCTTGTGGCTCCCCGCACTTTGGACATTCACCAGTGCAGTTTGGTGTAAATTTAGCCATTTTGGCTGGAGTGTAATGTAAGTTATAGAGAATCTTAAATTGAATCAAACGGAGACCAGCATTAAGTGACACTTTTTTAGTTAATTGACAATACTTGGCCCATTTCTCCTCCAAGATAGTCACCTCCTTGTCCCCCTCTCAGTTAGCCTTGCTGTTATTCAATGACGAAGAGTGTGTCTGTATTAGAGCATAAAGTGAGGAAATTCGGGTTCCAGTCCCGGAGGTCACAGCTTGAAGGCATGCATGCAGAGGGGGTTCATCAGGGAACAACAGCCATCTGGCGCTAAATGCTGCCCTCATACAGTGATATTGCAGTGCCCTGAGCTGCCCCCCCAAAGTGTTTTTAAAGTCTTCCAAGGTTAAAAATTTCCTGTTGGGGAACATATCCTGCATTTTAATCGGGTCCCAGGTTTTCTGTAGTGTTCCATCGAATGTGGGACAAATGTCAGGGAAGTTCCACAGTGGGACATTCAGGTCATACAGTGTCTCTATCTGTAGTTTTTTTTATAAATCAGGGTCCAGACATGGACCGTGGTACTCACTGGGTCGAATCGACATGAGTCTTTGTCGTAGACTGAATATGACGGAACGAAGATCAGCTGGGGATGCAGCGTATCTTTCTATCCGTATGTGGGGTGCAGTATCTGATGGGTCATACCAATGCTTGGCGAATTGCGCCTGTGCTACCAGATAGTATAGCTCAAAATCCAGTGCCGCGATGCTGCCAGTGTTATATGGTTCAACCATCTTTTCCCACCTCGTCCTAGCTGTGCCTCCATTCCAGGCAAATGTCGTGACCATGGACCAAAGTCTCACAAGGAAAGCTCTACCTGGCCATATGGGTATGTTGCCGAAGAGATACAGGAGTTTGGGGAGGACAACCATTTTCAGGATAGCTATCCGTCCGTATAGTGAGATGGGAAGCCTAGTCCATATCTGAAATTTAGTGCGAAGTGTCTGCAACAATTGGTCGTAATTGTCCGAATATAGTGTCTGTCTCTAGATATTAATATGCTCAGGTAACGGATATGGTGAGTCGCCCATTTGAGCCCGCAGGTATTCGTGGGGCATTTCGTGGCTGGGGTCAATGGGAAAATTTCAGACTTAGCACTGTTAATCCTATATCCCGAGTATTCAGTGAATTCATGTATGTCCGACATAATGGGGTTCAGGTTCGTCTCGGAGTCACGCATGTAAAGTATATCATCCATGTACAGTGCTATGGATTGGGTTGGGCCTGTCATTCTTATACCTGTGTCCCCATGTTTTTGTCGTATGAATGCCGCCATCAGTTCGATGGTCAATGCAAACAATATAGGTCGAGAACAGGCAGCCCTGTCTCGTGCCCCTACCCAATAGGAATATGTAAGACATCGTATGATTCGTGAGAACCCTTGCCTCTGGCGCCGTGTATAATAGTTTTACACATTTGATTAAGTAGGAGCCCATTCCAAATGCCTTCAACACAGCAAACAGGTATTCCCATGATACAGAGTCGAAAGCCTTTTCGGCATCGAGGGATATCATTGCAGCATTCGCTCTGGGGTCTATTTGTGCCATGACCCGAAACAGTCTACGTAGGTTCAAGGCAGTAGATCTAGTTGGGACATAACCACATTGATCTTAGTGTACTCGGGTCGGCACACTAGGGAAAAGCCTGGTAGCCAGGACCTTCACGGAGATCTTGGCGTCAGAGTTAATCAGTGAAAGGGGTCTGTACGAGGACATGGCTTGAAGCGGGCGTCTGGGCTTCAGTAACACTGTAATTATGGCATC
This sequence comes from Ambystoma mexicanum, assembly GCF_040938575.1. Classification (NCBI taxonomy): domain Eukaryota; kingdom Metazoa; phylum Chordata; class Amphibia; order Caudata; family Ambystomatidae; genus Ambystoma; species Ambystoma mexicanum. The sequence goes on from NC_090928.1 coordinate 748,537,973, forward strand.
TCTCATGGATTCCGGAAAGATGTTACTTTCCATTGCCTCCTCCCATACTTTTTGTAGCACTGGAGCTAGTTCTACATGGTATTCTTTATAAAGCTCAGCTCCTAGCCCATCCGAGCCCGTGGCCTTTCCCGATGCTAGGGCCTTAATTGCTTCTGTTATTTCCTCACATGTAATCGGCTGCTAAAGGGCAAATTTGGTTTCCGGGGGATAACTTTGGTAGATTTAACGAGTCGAGATAGCTGTATATGTCCGACACAGATTTAATATCCTGGTTGGAGTATAATTCTGTATAGAATCTCGTGAATTCTTTATTTATTGCCTCTTGCCTTGTAATCACTGTACCATCTGTCGTATGGATACTGGCAATGGGGTTATGTTGTCTATCCACTTTAATTAAATTGGCTAGGGATCGCCCAGCCTTGTTCCCCTCCCCATATCTACGTGCTTTAATAGGGGCAGTATGTATTGTATCTCCCTGGAAGCTAACCTATTGAAGTCCCTAAGTAGTCTGTTGATGTCGGAAAGAATAGTCTTATCGCGGGTGTCACTAAATGCACGCTCTAAATCGCACAGTTGCAACTCGACCCTTGTTAGTTCTAGCCTCACAGATTTCAAAAGCCCTCTGGTTTTAGACAGAAGAACCCTCCTTTACCCAGACCTTAAAGAGTGTTGCATACCGATCCACAGACCCTTTGTTATTCGTAAAGAATTCTTCAATCTCTATGTGGAGGGCTTCAGCTATTTTGGGGTCCTGGAGGATAGCCGTGGGCATACTCCATCCTTTGACCGGTTTCGGGGTCTCACGTAGAACCACAAACAGAGATATCGGGGAATGATCGGATAATGTGTGGGGGTAGATGTCGCAACTTAGCATCGATTTTGAGGCTGAGGAAGATAGAAGCCAATAATCAATGCGTGACTCAGTCATGCACTAAAAAGTAGTATGTGTATTGTCTCTCATGCGGGTGTAGTGTTCTCCATGCATCAATCAATGTCAGCTGTGCCAGTATCTGCTGCAAAGTGACAGTTGTCTTAGCAGGTGACAGGTGAGCCATAGAGGACCTGTCACAGTTGGGGTCTAACACTGTATGGAATTCCACCACCCCACCATATAATCCAGGCTTCCTCCAACTGAGTGAGTATATCGAGGACGCCAATGTAGAAGTTCGGGTCATCGATATTAGGACCATAAGTATTGACTAGGATAATCGGTTGTCCTGCCACATCCCCCCAAACTATCACGTACCGCTGTTGGGGGGGCAATTTTACTACCAGCATATTTAAAGCCTAACGATGGGTTTATCAAGGTAAGCACCCCTCTAGTTTGGGTGGAATAATCTGTGAAGTATCGCTGCTTACCCCAGTTTACCAAGAGATCAGTGTTGACCCTCCCTAGTGCATGGGTTTCTTGTAACATTAACACGTGGGGGTTGTGTCTGGTGGCATAAGACCCAACCTCCCTAGATTTCGTAGGGTTATTTAGCCCACACACATTCCAGGTTAATAAATTCATTTTCAGCCCTTCGCCCACTGAGCATCTGTTCAGCATCTACTTCCGTGTTTATATAAACATTCTTTAAGGAAGTGTCAGTCGCGGTGGCATGACCATACATTTTAAATAACCCATAACCAGGTTTGAACTCCAAATCCCTCTCACCTCCCATCGAAACATCGTGGAACAACCACCCTTCCCCATCGTAACCCACCCCACACCCGCATCATCATCCCCAACTTGACAATGCTGTCCCTTAAATTTGTGGAGCCTTCCTGAGGTTGCCATGTTGCAGCTAGGTGCTGCCCAACCTGGCGCCCCAGATCTGGACCCAAGGGTGATGTGCAGAGCCACTCATCATATAGCTATATAACAAATGTAAAGGATATTGTTATTCAACTTTGTTCAGTCTGCTGGGGCATGTCTATCTTCATTCGGTCGGGGTCTCCTGTTCTGGTCCGCCCCTCGGTCTCTAGGAGGAAGTGGGATGGAGGCCTCAATGTAAGCCATGGCTGCCGAGTGTGTCCCGAAGAAATGTGCCTGTCCTCCATATTGAATTCTCATCTTGGCGGGGAACATCAGGGCATAGTGCACTTGGCGTGCTCGGAGCAGTTTCTTAACTGGTTCATAAGACCTCCTGTTCGCTTGCACACTTGCGGCGAAGTCTGGATATATATGGATTTGATTCTCTCCGTAGCATAGTGTTCCTTTTTCTCTCGCCAACCTAGGAATCATGTCTCTATCCCTATAGTTTAGGAGATGAGCAATGATCGTGCGAGGTGGCACTCCAGGTTTGGGGACCGGGGCAAGAGTGCGGTGGGCACGCTCGATCAGGAAGTGCTCTGAGAAGGAGTCCTCATTGAAGAGAGATTTAAGAAGAGATTCCATGCATCCCTCCATCGAAGCCTTGCCAAAAGATTCCGAAACACCTACTATCTGGATGTTATTTCTCCTGGACCTAGATTCGAGGTCCTCGCGCTTGCTTTGCATTTTAGTCTGGTCGCCCTTTAAGTGGGCGATATCGCGGCCATGTTGGGTTATTGTGTCTTCATTCGAGCCAATTCTGCCCTCAGCCCCCATGATGCGTGAGCTTTCCTTCTCCACCCTTGCTTTGAGTGAGCCAATAATCGCAACACTGTCGTCTAATTTAATGTTCACCGCTAGGAATCCGTTTTGTACAATAGTTGTTAGACAATCTTCTCTGTCGTTGTCTGGAGCCTCAGTGCGGGTGTTGGCAGCAGCCGACGTTTCCACCGTGTGGACCTGTGCCTGGGTGCTCGTTAACAAATCCATCGGCCCTTTGTTTTTGGCACATGCTCCTTTCATCATTGACCCTGCAGCAGTGTTTTTTGTCTTGCACCGTTAGTTAAGAGACGGGTAGGAGATTCAGGGAGATTGCTTGTGTCACTGACTGCATGCTTACAAGTTACATTCCGGGCTTTTAGGTGATAAGCTCATACGTGGTTAGGCATCCCCACTGCCGCTGTGTCAACAGATAGGTACAATCAGTGCCCGTGGGTCAAATATTTGTTTCCACCACTGGACTAGGATTGGTATCGTCCCTTTGTTTTGTGATTCAACCTGCAGTTCAGGCAATATATAGAGTCCACTTGTGCGTACTACGATCGAATCAAGGTTGCCCACGTAGTAGAATTAAATAGGGGGTGTCTGTACTGCGAGTTCGGTGTCACTACCAGGACATTCAGCGTGCATCCAGGCCAACTCCCAGTTTTTGGTTTAGGAGTGAGCTGTGTCCGGCCTAGCAGGATCTGTAATGGTGTCCTTCTCGTTTTCCAATTCGAGGAATGGACTGTGTCTCCCCACGTCGCTGAGTTGTTCGGTATTTGTTCCCCAGTCGTATTTCCAGAGCGGGTTGCTTCACTGTGGTTGTTTCCACTCCTCTAGGTGTCTCAAGTTGTGAAGAGTAATGTGTCGCAGCCGCATTGTGCAGCTGTATAGTACCGGCATTCAGCGCAACAGGTGGGCGTTGACAGTAATGGTGAACTAGGTCATATATGCAGATATGTGGATTTTGCTCCCAATAATGTTCCTTACAGGTCCACAACACCTCAGAGTATGTGCAGCTGGCCAGTATCTGCTGCGTTCACTGGTCTTAGACAAGTGGCCACACTGAAGGATGTCCCAGCAATGCGGGTATGGCTAATATAAGTTCTGGGCTTCCTCGCTCGTGGCACTTGTGACGTGTATTCATGTAAAGCACACAAGGGCAGTTTGTGCGTTACAGATCGTGCCTGCAATTCCACTTTGTTGCCGATCAATTGTAGATTCTGGATTTCACAGCGGCGTTTCAGCCCAGTGGTATAATAATCCCACAGTTACTTGGTACTACTAGCCCCAGTACACTCAGCGCCGTTCTGCGTAGGTGCAGTGCGCAGTATGGGTGGTCCGATGCACTGGAGGCAGCGGGCCGTTACGTCACCTTTGGTAAACTACCGTGAGGACAGGTCCGACTAAGGTGTGGTCTTACATGGGTCCGTATTACATGAACGTGGGTGCCTTGTCACCATGTACAGCCTGCAGCAATGTCTGTGCTCCACATTTTCACCTTACCGCGTAGTGCAGTCAGGGTATGTTTAGTGCCAGTGGGGTGGGGTGATTTCCTCCGCTCGCTCTTCCCGCAATGTCGGTTCCACTCAGGCCCTATGTCCGGCCCCTCGCCAATCAGTTTGAGTTATTGGGCCGTTTGGATGTGCTCACACATAGGCTAAAAGCGCCAGACAAAAGGCCCCCTGTCCATATGACCCTGTATGTTCATTCCTTATATTGATCTCGCCCTAACAGCTCTTCTGTGAGCCCCCAGAGAATCAGTATACGGGGTATCGCACGGTTAAGCAAGTCTTAGGGTGTAAAAAATAACCCAGAGAACTGCGACTCAGGAGGCCGATTCCGGCACAGGGCTGGTGCAGTCTTGAGGCCACGAGTTGGCGGATGTGGTTCGGTTGGTCAGGCACCCGTCCCCCAGCCACTCTCACTTCACGCCACCGGGCCTGCCCAGTCCGCTCCGGATCTCTCAGCGGGCTCCTTCGTGGATCAGCAGCTTTCACCAACCTATCTTCAATCCAGTCGGAAATGGGCACTCACCCGCCAAATATGAGCACGCGGCTGGTAGCAGGATCACAGGGCTTTGTCCCGAGTTCCACTCGCCTTTCACCTATATCCTAAGCCTTCTGTAGTTTCTGCCTCAAGAGGCGCATGTGTAGGGGTAATTCGATTCAGCCCAAACCGTAACAGGAGTGTTCCGATGCGGGGAGAGGCGGTCTACTGCCAAAGGGCCAGCTGCTTCCTCTGTGTGGCCTGCTGCTAAGTTTCCTCCCTCAGGCTAGAGAGGGCGTCGCCCGTTTCTCCCTGGTGGCTCACGTCCTGCAGTGTCTTCGGGGGATTTCTCAGACCGGATAGTGCAGCAGTCTTTCAGCGGTTCCCAGCCAAACCTTCCAATATCAGTCCCCAATTGTTCATCCACCAGCTCTCAAATATATTTTGGTTGTGGTGGCTCCAAAGAGTATTCATTCTTATTTAGGATTTATCTCTGATCAGAGCTCTGGTTCAGGCAGCCATGTTTCACGTGCGCAACAGCGCACCCCATGATCAATTTCTAAAAGTTGTCCAAAACTGGCCTTCAGAAAGAAATGCTGCTTTAACATTTTGGGGTGTTTAATAGCGAGTACCCCCTTTTACCTAAAAAATGGATTCCCCCTCGCATCACTGGTCACATCACTCGTTTTGCCGCCACACTAAACCTCCTTTTTGGTTCCTTTAAAGTACAAATTGTCATTTTATTTTTTAATTCTTTCCTCCCTCATTCCCTGAGCATTTTTGGTTTTGCCGAATGTGGTGGCGGTAGGCCCACCTTTGTCGCAATGGGGTGTCCTCGGCCGCATGAAATATTCCAGTCAGAAATCCACAATGTTATTAAGCACGTCTCCAACTGTCTTAACTACAGTGACTACATCCTGTTTAGAAAAGGCCAGGATCAGCACATTATGCTGGCTAGGGTATGCATGGCGCTGGAGGCAGCCCATCTTACACTCAACATGGAGAAGTGAGTGTTCAGGAAAAACACCCTAAATTAGATTCTTTGGGCACGTATTCCCGGCTCAGGGTATGACACCAGACACTGGTGATAGCGTGTTTTACAATGTGTCAACAAGCTTGAGATGCGCCTTGAATATCCCGCGCAAGACCCGCATCTCTGCTGCCAGGAAAGAACATCACTGGCTCCCCATCCGTGACAGAATTAAACTTCTAGCATTAGTCATCACACACAAATGCCTTTATCTGACAGCCCCATGCTATCTATCAGACAAATTTACGAGACAGAACTCCACTAGACCCACCAGATCTCTGTTTCTACACCAACTAATCATCCCTAGTTTCAACCTTAAATCAACAGGGGGAACTAGCTTTCCTGTGCTAGCAGCCAAAGCCTGGAATGCACTACCGATGACCATCAGAGTGGACACTTTGTTCTGGTCTTTCCGATCCAAGGTAAAGGAACTACTCACATCTCAACAATAGACTGTCATCGGCACCTAGCACTGCACCTGTCTCACTTTGCATCTTATCCTGCCTGTGTTTCAAAGATGTGACACTTGTATTCTGTATCTAATTGCTGCCTCGTAAAGGACCAACTTGTAACCCGGTCCCTTACACTGACCGCCATATTGTCTCTTCTACCTCATATTGTATGTGCAACCTACTGTAACCACTGTTGATCTGAATGATAAAGCGCCCAGTTACCCCAGGCATCGACTGCGCTACACAAATAAAGAAACTAAACTAAACTTGTGCTGTTATCCTTCCTTCATAAGCTGCTCAGCCCTATTGTAGGTGTGCCCTGCTGTTTTTCTTTCATGCCCCTCCCATCATGTAATACACAGTGGCGTGTCCCCTCCCCCGTGAGAGCAGTGCCTATTCTGGGCTTTCTCCTCAATCATTGCCTCTCCCGAACCGCACCCTCACCTCCTGAAACCGCCCTCCCTACACCCTCTACCCCGATCTTCCGGGGCCGGTGAGGAAGAAAGACATGTATAAATACTGAGCTCGCAGAAGCAAGGGCCTGGCCTTCCAGATAACTGTGTTGCAACGAGAGTCTGAGGCTGTACAAGCAGGTAAATGTAGAAAGGTACATACGTCATACTTTTGTATATGTCTGTCTACGTGCATGCACTCAAGGCTTTGTGCACTGGCGTAACAGGGGCCCCCGCAACCCGTGCAGTGCGGGGGTTCCCGCGACCACATGTTCTGGAAGGGGGCCCCACTTGTAGTAAAACAAAAAACAAAACAAAAAGATTTTTTTTTTTACATTTTCTTTTTGAATTCACTCTGCATTTCTATAGAAATGATTTCTGTAACAGAAATAATATCTTCATGAAGGCAGAGTGAATGCAAAAAGTCCAGTAGCTACCCCCACCCCATGACAAGAAGACCCTAGGCTGGAGTCCTCCATGTTATGGGATGGGGAAGCCCTATGACTTCAAAAATAAATAGTTTATTTTTGAAGTCACTCTGCCTTCATAAAGAAATTATTTCCGTTATGGTTCAGTCCTTAACGGAAATATTTTCTTTATGAAGTAAGAGACTTCAAAAAGAAACAATGGGCCTCATTACGAGCATGGCGGTTGCCGTGCCTGTATGGCAAGCACGGCAACCGCCATGCTCGCTACCGGCACCACCTCCCGTGATTGGGCAATAACCGGCCCATTACAAGATGAATGGGTGTGCCTGTATGGTGAAAGGGTGCACACTTAAATATATGGATGGCTGGGTGTGCGTGTGTATATAGGGTTAATGGTGTGTGTGCTTGTGTTCAGGGGCGCAACAAAACCTACATTTCAGGGGGGCTAACTTTTCAAATGTTGGGAGAGGTGCTAACTTCACGTGTGGTGGGGAGGAGCAAACATATTTACGTGGGGGCATCTAACTTCTTTACGCATTTTAATGAGACTATTCTAGTGCAGCTTCAATGTTACAAGCAGTTAACTCTCTCCTATAGGTCTGAAAGCACCCACTTATAGGCTGCTGTGAGAATGACTGGTCTCCTGTTTCCGCTCTACCCTTCCAATCACTCCCCTGGCATGCAAGTACTAAACCCACATCACAATTTCAATTGCTTAAAAAATGTGGCATTTGAATGCAGGTGCTAACAGTGAAATGATGTACATTTTTTATTTTTTATTTAAAATGATATAGTTTATATATAAACTTTTCATTTTTTGATTAACATTTCTCGTTATTTACAAATTACCGCATACATAGCGCCGCAAAGCAATAAGTGAGAGAAAGAATAAAGAGAAAAAGGAGAAAGAAGAGAAAAGAGAAAAAAAAGAAAGGCACACTTTAGGTAGCTTGGGTAAGTTCCAAAATATTATCTAGAAATTGTGCGACTGTATATATCAACTTATTATTTTGACCGTGTAGAAGTTTTAGCCATCTGGAGTCACCATGTTCTTGATTTTGAGAGATCTTAAATAAGGCTCCAAAGAGGAGTCTTTTGTCAGTTAGTGTAGGGCAAATCATGATGAGATGGTTGAGACACTGCTGCGTTTCTTTGTTGTTGCAAAAATGTCAAAAATGTTCCTCTTTTGGTATGGATCAAATTTGAGAGAGTCTTTGTTTGGTGGGTAAAATATTCAGTCGAATTTTCAAAAGGATTCTTCGTATATTTGGGTCCGGAAACCGTTCCAGATAATGTGGGAGTTCATTCAAGGCTCGTATGTCCATCGGGCATTGTAGGTTCATTGAGTAGGATGCTTTCTCCGTGATTGTTTTGGACCAATCATTCTGCTGTAGCTTGATCTTGGCCCGTTGTGGTCGATTTATGAGCATTTCTTCCGTAATGTGTTCCTTTGCCATTAGATTCAGCAGTTCAATTCTCCATGTTTTCAAGATGGTATTATGCATTGTATGTGGCCTTATTTTAAGGATTTGCAAGGCTGGGAGTGGGTCTTCATTTATGACCTTACGCAGGTGCTCCAACTGCTTCCTCCGTACTATTGAGGTTAGTGATTGAAGGGCTAGCTCAAAAAGTATTCTGGGCATAGGAAAGCTCTTTGGGAGCTGCAAGATTTTCCGCCAGAATTGTGCTTCCAGCTTTTGCCAGTTTATGTTGGTTGCAATAATCATTGCATCACTTCCATAAGTAATGATGGGAATTACCTTTTGGCGTTAAAATGCTATGATCGGTTTCATTGAAAATTTTCCATAACGTCTGTGTAGCATCACACCTTGTCGTGCCAGCATTTGGATTTTATCTTCCAGCCTGGTCACCCACGCTGTTTCTTCTTTTTGTTGATTTAATAATACACCAAGGTATTTGAAGGAGCCAACTTCATCCAGCGTTATTTTGTCTAAAATGAAATTTGTTGGTTTGTATCGCTTAGAAGCCTTGTGGTGGTTTGTTAATTCCATCATTTTGTTTTTTTTGTTGTTAATCTGAAGTTCGTTCTTGCTCATATATGATTCTGTCATGCGTAAATTCTCACGTAATCCAGATGGCGTTTTATCTAGAAGTACAATGTCGTCGGCATACATGAGGTATGGAACCTTAAGTGAATTTATCTTCTGCGGATTGAGATTTGCAGGATCAATGTTCATGGAATAATCGACAGTATACAAATTATACAGGGTTGCTGCTAGTGGGCATCCCTGTTTTAGGCCATTCCAAGTTCTTATGGGTTCCGTTGTAGTTCCTTCTTTTGAAAGCCTGATCGACACTGTCGTGTTGGAATATAGGCATCTGATCGGTTCCCTAATTTCTGCAGGGCAGTTCCATTTGGCAAGTTTTTCCCACAGGATCGATCTATTTATGGCATCAAACACCATATGTAAGTCTATAAACGCTGCATAAACGGGCACATTGTTTCGTATGGCTTCATGTTTAATCAGGTTTAGAATTAGGAGATTTACATTGGTACCTACATTCTTGGTGAAGCCAGTTTGCCGAGTATCAAAACGATTTGAGGTTTTGGCCCATATGGTAACTTTTTGGAGCAGGTATGAGGCAAATAGTTTTCCCAATGGATCTAGCAGGGCGATTGATCTAAAGTTGGCAGGGTTATCTCTATCGCCCCGTTTGTAAATTGGGATCAATACCGCTTTGGTCCATGTTGTTGGTAGTACATTTAAAGTTAGTAAATGGTCCATGAGAGTCGCCCATGTTTCTGGGTCACCTTTCAGGGCACCATTCGATAGTCCATCCGGCCTGGGGGCTCTAGAGGAGTTTAGGTTGCAAATCATTTCTACAAAGATGTGCTTCTCCCAGGTGATGGACCATTGATTTGAAGTTGGTAATATCTCCATTTTTTTGTCGCTGTACCGTGGTTTGTAAAGATTAGAGACATGTGTGACCCAATGGTCTTGGGTGACGTTGGATACCATCGGTTGTTGCTGCTGGGCATTTTTATTTAGCAAGTCCCATAGAGATCTCAGGTTCTTATTCCTGAGCTTTTTTAGCATTGCTTCGGCATCCGTTTACTGCACTTCCATCGTATTTGATTTGATCCAATTTCTATATCCTTGTTTTGCTTTTCGGATATTTTGCAAATTTACTGGAGATGGATCTTTTCTCCATTTTCGCAGTTTTTGCCGCAGCAGTTTTCTTTTTTTAACTATTTCCTGGTTATAGTAATGTTGATGAATCAGTTTCTCTGTAGCCGGTTTGTTTTTTTAAAAGGGAGCAAGACCCAATCATAGTTTATTTTCTGTTCATTTGGCAGCAGTGTTTGTTGGAAAATCTGTGAGATAGTAGCTAGCTGGTTTTTGCTAATTCTTAATCTGGTGTTGCCTCCAACGATATCAAGCCGCGCGGGGGCAGTAAGGGCGTAAGATCTCCAGCAACAGAGATCGTAAGCATCGAATTATCGCTTTCAGTTGTAGGTTTTATTTGGAAGTCTAGTAGCATATTGGTTATGGCTGATGATAAGTATATATAATCAATGATGGTAGAAGAGTTACGGCATGACCATGTCGGGATCAGCAGTTTCTGATCATCCAGAGGCTGATTTAATAATTTCAAATTTCTCGCAGAGATCTCCTTCTACCAGCGCAGGGCTCTGATGGAAAGGTCATTTGGATGATTAAGGAGACCGTTTTTGTCATATAGGTGAATATTGAGATCTCCACATATAATGAAATTTATATCATGGTATTTGGCACTAATTCTGTCCATTGTTAGAAATACGCCATCCAAGAAGTTATTATCATTGATTGCTACTGGGTTCCAGTATGTATTGAAGATTGCAGTCCTATTCCTTGGCTTAAGTTGTGATTCCGATAAGGAATCCTGTGATTCCAGAAGAAATTCCTGGAGCGTCTTGCACTTTATTTTGATGATAATCAGTTAAGTCCAGGAATTTGTATTTTCTGTTTCGACGAGGTTCCAAAATGGAGATCGCTTTATCAACGTCAAAAGGCCTGCAGCCGCCCGGCCCCTGGTCCCTTTTGCAGCCGGATTGAGGACAGTGATAAACCCGTCGCAGGCCGGCGTATTGGTCATCCAAGTCTCTTGGAGGCATATAATGTGGCAAGATTCTAGTGCGAGGTCCGAAGGGTTGAAGAGATGGGATGATCCTCTCGTATTCCAAGAACACAGTTTCCATCTGTTGCTCTTTGGAATGGTTGGTGGTTATGATCGAGTTTCTGACTCTATCAGTTGTGATGCGTCTTCCTCATAGTGGCTCTAAAAAGGTTGATTATCTTGAAATTGTCTATCAGTGTCGGTTTGATTACCTGGTAACGGAGTGAGATTTCTGGACGCGTTAAGGTGAGGACTCATATGTCTTTCTGGCCTATCATCTCGTTGCTTGTTGTAGTTGTGAGATGAGTACACTTGATGTTTGCAGCGGGACTTTGATTCGTCATCATCTCTTGGTTCATCCGAAATTGGCGTGAGTGCAAATCCTAATGTGAGAAGGGGGTGGCCATGTCTAGTACTCGATTCATGGTCTCAGGCGTGTACAATTTGATCTGAACTTTACCTAGATAATGGTCATCTTCGAAGCTCACCGTTTTTATATCCTGTGAGTTGATTGATCTGAGTTGTGGAAGCGCATTAAATAGTCTTAATAAATTAGCCCTGTTTAGTGTAACTGATGTGCATGACTCGTTGATACAGGCTATTCGAAGAATGTATTTTTCTTTTTTCTTCCAAGGATCAGTGAATTGTGGAAGAGTATAGCTATTAGCATTTTGAGGGTTTCTTGTGTCTTTTGGGTGGGTTTCTGGGGAGTCAATTGCTGAGGCTGTTGATGACACCTTTGTAGAGATTGAATTATCAGTCGAATAGCTTGTGTCATTCGAATAGGTTGATGGAGCATCTGATATATCCTCCAAGTCTCCCGTGTGGCGCAAGGAAACGTCTGAAATGGTTTTGCAAGATAGATTTGAGTCATTGTTACAGGTGGTTGCATCTGAGATAGTTTCACAGGACAAGTATGAATCATTACAACCTTTGATTGAATTGATGGCATACTCATCTAATATTAAGAGTATCGATAGTTGATGTCTGATGGTTGTCCTTAGGGCAAGCTGAGTGCGTAGTTAGATTAAGGAGATCGTCTGTTTCGACATCAAGGGTGTTAGAAAGGATTTGTATGGGTCGTGGCATGGGCTCGCCCTTTTGATCTGGTTTCATTGCTGTATTTTTCTTACAGTTTCTACTGATATGTTTTGTCTGTTTATTTGATTCAGCTGCGCTTGTAATATTCCTCAAAAAGGCTCGGGAGCCAGTTTGTTTTTTTCCCTTGGTTTGATTAGTATTGGGTTTTGAGGTCTGTTTTGCCGGATGCAATCCTTAGGAAGATTTGTTTTTGAGAATATTTGGAAGGATTCGAGTGGTTTCATTAGCTTTAGGTTATCTGTCGGATTCATGTTATCCGACTGTGGACACACTGAAGAGATTGCCCTGAGGGCAGTTGGAAGCTGTGTGTTCTGCGAAATAACAGGTGGTACCTGCGTAGTTGCAAGTGCAGTTTGACAATCTTGGGGAGCTTTAGGAGAAGGCAACAAAGGTGCCTTCAACAAGGTGATCATAGTGGTGGATAGTATGGCTTTTTCGGCTCGATCTGCTGCAGCAATTTCGAACAGTCTTGTTTGCCATTGATGGAAGAGCTCTGCTTCTCTATCTAATCGTTGTTCTACGTTGGTGATGAAAGCTTCTAGGTGTAATTGCTTCGTATGGATTAGCGCTAAGAGCGTGGCTTGGTCTTGAGTGCTTTCATTGATCGTTTCATATAGCTTACAGAACAGGATCATGGCTTGCGTTGTGATCGCTGTCAACAGATTTTGTAAATCGAGCATTGTGGCCGGGATCCTTTGAAGTTGCTGTTCTTCAGGAGTCCACGGAGGGGATTTGCTAGATACATCTTGGCCTCCTGCATAGTTGAGAGGGCTGTTGCTCTTCTTCTGCGTGCCAGATCCAAAGGGGGGGCTGGCATCCATTTCGGCGTATTAGAGTTTAAGGTTCTTTACCATTCGCTCATTTTGATTTGAATATTTTTGTGGTAGCAGGATCACTGGCCGAGATGTTATCCTCAGAGTCGGAGTTGATGTAGTAGGTAAGTCGTTTAAAGGGTTAGAACGTGTGGCTCCAAAGACTTCTTTTCTTTTTTCAATATTGGTTATCAGTGACTCAATTTCAGTAATATCTAAGGACAAGCGAGCTGCTTTTGCTCTGGATTGCTGAATATCTTTAGACTGAGCAGCGTTCGAGTGGCTCTGAGCCGTGTAGGATTGGAGCCATCTCAGTTTGGCTTTTCTAGCTTTTTCTTTTTTCGATGATTCAGGCATTTACTGGTTCTGTAGCTGCTCTTGGGTAAGGATGCCAGGAGGGGCTGTAAATGTCTTTGATAAAAGGGCCAGATTAGTCTCAATAGCTTTATCTGTTTTACAAGTTCCTTGAATAAGCATAGTAGCTGAATCTGTTATAATTTCTCCTCCATCTGTACTGGCTTTAGCAGATGACTGTGGGGTATGTTCCACAGTTGTTATAGGTTGGGGAAGTTTTGTTTGAGGTCGCGGATTCTCGTCTAGTGAGGCTTCGATCTCAGTGGCTAGTTCAAGGGGATTCTTCGAGGTCAGGATGGGGGAGTTAGTATCTCGTAGGGAGGAGGGCGTGGGTGGCTCTCCTGCAGTTGGTTGAGGGGCCAGAGATCTCGGCGGTGCTTGCAGGTTATTTCTGCTAATAGCAAGGCTTCGTGTCGAGGTGAAGTCAGCATATGAACTTCTGGTTCTTGTATGATGTCTGATGTCAGACTTGGGCAGGCAGAGTGAATAGCTCCCTCATGTATGTCTCTACTTGGGTTCTGGTATGAGAGTGTGGGGGTCATTCTTTTTGTTGTTTCATGTTTCCGAAATGCTTCTTTTATTGAGGGTTGGACGGAATCATTTAGAGTATTTGTCTTTTGTTTCTTATCACGCTTTCCTCGTAGCCTCGTCTGTGGACCAGATTTCATTTTCGATGATTGGTCTACAGCCACAAAGGACAAGTTTATTCTTAAAGTCTTTTCCGAGGTTTTTTAGCGAACACTCTCTGTTAGTATTATCAGATTGTGGCCAATAATATCTATGTGTTTGTTCCGTGGCGCCAATGACAGACGTACAGATCCTGCCGTGTTCCAAACACAGTATACAAGTTCTGACTGTTAATTTGGAACAAGTCAATTGGACGAGGGGGTTATCCAGACAAAATGATAATTTAAACTGTTCGTCTTCTGTTATAGCGGAGCGTAGTGGTTCCAATAGCTCGGGTTACATGTGGCAGAGCACCACCACTTATGTGAGAAAGGTCAGGATCAAAGGGGCAAGCCCCTGCAGTCTCCTGAAGTAGCGGTGTATTCAGTAAAGTAAGCAGTTTTACACTGAAGAATTATTATGTAGCCGGGTTTTTAAAAGGCGTGTACCAGGATCAAGGGGGCGCACCCCCGCAGTTTCCTGGTGGCGGTAATCTCCCGGAAAGATGGTCGTGAAAAATGAAGAGTTCGAGGGGAGAAAAAAAACAAAACCTACCGCAAGTTCAACCGACGGCGGCACCGTGTGGCGGGTCGTGGATAAAGGTAATTCACCAGATCAGTCTTTTGAGCGCTGCCCTGTGGTTGGGTCAGAAGATAGAGAGTTTGTCCGCGCTACCGCAGCCCCAAAGACGACAAGACTCTGCTGCTCCACTCCGCGGTGTGTGTCTCCTTTTGTAGCACAACAAAGAAAGGGGACTAGGAGTCCTTGTTGCACGCCGCCCAAAGTGTCTTGCAGGTACTGCAGCCACAAGACTCTGCTGCTCGACTCCGCGGCACGCTCCGCGGTGTGTCTCCTTTTGTAGCACAAACAAAGAAAGGGGACTAGGAGTCCTCGTTGCACGCTGCCCAAAGTGTCTGGGCCAATGAGCCGATTTTGGAGGTTGGGGTAGGGGGTGGCAGGGAGAAGAGATGTGTGGGGGGGTGTAGGGTTGTGCAATAAATCATAATGGTCGCCCATGTCCATGCTAAGCAGGCATGATATGTGGTATTAGTGGCTAGAGAGGCATTTTGGTGCAGCCAGTCTAGTCATTCCTCAGTTTGGTATGACTTTTTTTAACTGGGCATTTCTGATAAAGCAGTCCTGCTAAGTGTAATTACATGGCTAGACTGGCATTTGGGTTCTGCCAGTCTAGCCATTTCTTACTGTGGCACTGTATATTGTTCTGGGCATCTGTGATAAAATGATATGTTATGATAAGTCATATATAACGCACCTGTACACAAGTATTTTTAGTCACGACAAGACAAGAGAAGGAAAACTGTGGGAGGACAAGACGCATGATCTTACTAAGCCTTGTGTCATTCAGATCGAGAACAAGAAGTGCAAGGGGAAAGGGAGGGGGGAAGTGCAAGGGAGAGGGGAGAGGAAAACGGGGCAGCAATGCACTGAGTAAGTGCCGCCAGGGCATTGCGGCTCTGGGAAGTGCAAGGAGAACAAGGGACTGTAGGGTTACAGTTACAGCCCCTAACTGCGTGGTAGGCCTGGAAGCAGTGCAAGGGTGACTGATCAAGAAAGAGCCTGGACTCAGTGAGACAGAGGGTAGCCAAGCAACCAGTTGCTACAGCGGACAGGTAGGTCAGCAGGGGAGGGAGAGAGAGAAAGCCGAGGAGAAGAGGAACGTTTTGAGCTGCCAAACCTGAACCTCAGGTGGTCCGGCTCAGGTTTGGGAGGGTCAGGGAGGCCATTTCAGAGGGAGGCGCCTGCAGGGGAGAAGGATCTACCCCCCCACTCTCTGCCTGGAGAAGTATCTAACCCTTAGGGCTCGAGAAGGAAGGTATTTTGGAAGAAAGCCTTGTGGACAATGAAAAGGGTCTTGAACTTGATCCTTGCAGCCACCGAGAGCCAATGAAGAGATTTGATGGCTGGAGAGATACAGTCCATGGGCTTGAGGCCATGGATAAGTCTCGCAGTCCTGTTCTGGATTAGTTGCAGAGGGTGCAGAGTAGAGGAAGGCGGATCCCACGACTGGGGCCGCGCGCCTGCGTGCTATACCAAATTTAAAGGGGAAGCTCCATTTTTCACTGCCAAAGTTTCCGGTACCGTTGGGGGACGCCCACAAGAATGGACGTTTTTTAGTTGATAGTGTGTAGCACATTTGTATCCCCCCCCCCACCACCACTTTATGGATTCTGAAAGAATGCTCGAAACTCAACTGGTAACTCAACTGATTGGTTAACCTGAAACCAAGATCTGAATTTAGGTGAACATCTAGGATGCTTAAGACTATCTTATGTTTATGCATTGTAACAAAAGGTTGAGACACTGACAGGGCAGACAATTTACTAATCCTTCTGATTGACATGGTTGCAATGCGAAAACCAGCTGTATATGAAATTGCCTTTAACTAGGCTGTTCTGCATAGGTTCAAATCTTGAAAGTACAGTATTTAGGTCCAACCCTGTTGGGGGGTGAGCCACTGGAGGGTAGGTTTGCTTGACTCCTTCGAGGACCCTTTGACCACTGATACTTTCCACCATGATATCTTATGTTGTGATGTGGTGTAAACTGCCAAGGCTACTAAGTGTACTTCGAGAGAGGTCTAAATATAACGGGTAAATCATGTAGGTGACCAACTCAGTTGCAGAACAATTAATTGGGTTGATCTGCTTTTGATTATACCAGATTACAAATATTTTCCGCTCGTTGAAATAACAATGTCTACTGTGTGGCTTTCTTGCTTCACCCAATATATCTCGGACACTGTGTAGGTAACTGTCAAGATTGCTAACGGCTAGGTCTCTCTCCCGTGACCCCTCCTCACCTGAGGTTTCTGAGGAAGTATTCAAAGTTCTTGAGGACCCTCTGCTTCCTCTAGTAGTGGTCGTCTGAGTCTTCTTTCCTTGGCCCTTGACCTTATCGTGGAGGTAGGGACGAGCTCCACTGGAGGCCACCTTGGCAACTGAGGAACTCCCCGCCAAGTGGGACCCCCAGTAAGCCCGTCCAAGTAATCAGGGAAAAAGCTTCTGCGGCACCAAAACCCTGAAGCACACAGGCTGAACTTGGAGCTTGATCTTTCCGGTGGTGAAATTCCAGAGAAAGGTAATGGTATATAGAGAAAGGCAGAAGGAAGAGGAAAACAGAACAGAGCGCCAAGGGCAGCTTTAGAGTGTGCAGGGGCACAGAAAAGTAAAGGAATAAAGCAACCCGATTCGAGTTGGTACTGGGAGTCAGAGTCAGGAGGAAGGAGTTCAATATACCGAAAGTCGGAAGAGAGAGAGTGGGAGCGAGGAAAGATGGAAACTAATAAATCCGGGCGGAAAGGAGCAGAGCGAGGAAGGACGGAAGCCGGGGCAACTCCCGCAGATAGGAACAGGATCCAGAGCGACCAGAAGGCGAAACGAACCAGAGTAACAAAGTCAACAACAGGAAGTGGAAGCGATACAACGCACTGAACGTAGGTCTCAGTGCGTTGTTATAGCAACACTGACTGGGGGCGGCCATCTTGGAAGAAGACTAGACCGTGCGAAACGGTTCTAGTCGTAGATTGCTCACCTAAGTCGGGAAAGGGACCATCTTTGCCAAACCTTCCATGGCCGGAACATAACAGTAACTGTAAGTGTCCACATTCTATGGCTTCAGGAGCAAGGGTTCTATATTGGTTGTCTTTGGATTTGGGTGTGTTATTTGACGGTGGTTCTGTGTGAGCAGATTTTGAAGTGGTTGAAGTCCGATTGGTGGACAAACTGATATGTTCAGCAGATACGAGTACCTGGCTGCATTGCCCACATTGGTGCAATAAGTATCAAGGTTACAATCTCCAGGTGTAGGCTGTGAATAACCTTGCGGAGCAGTGGTGTCAGAGGGGTTGAGGGGGGGAATTGTATGCAAATATCCAAGACCAGCTAATCCATAGCGCATTGCAGAGAGACCCCTGTTGCGAAGTTTGGGCATTTATTGCATTGGAACGATGCAAACAGGTATGTCGATGGATACCCCATGTTGCAAAGATCTGTTTGAGTACAATGGTGTTGAGTTCCCACTCATGTTTGGTTATTAGCACACTGCTTAAGGTGTCCGCTAGACAGTTGTGTTCCCCAGGAACATGTCGAGTGCAGATGTTGATGTTTTTCTAGATGTACCAGATCCAAATTGTCTGCAAGTATGGACAGCATTTTTTAATGTTTGTTGATGTAAAGCATGCAGTCTTGTTGTCTGCATTCATTTTCCTGTGAGGACATTCTGAAATGAATCGAGTGCCATTTTGATTGCATGCAACTACAACCAGTTTGTGTTGTATTGCTTGGGCACTTGACCATCTCCCTTGGGCTTTGAGGAGTTGACAATGGGCCCCCCAAACCTTTAGAGATGTCGTTTGTGATCATGATTTGTGCTGGCGGCGATGTGAAGCTTTTTCCCATTAGCATATTCTATATTGACCACCATTGTACTGCCTTTACCATTGCTTTCAAGACCACCATTACACTGTGCTTCTCGCCTGTCTTTTGAGACCATTGAGTTGCCAGCCACTGTTGAATTGTGTAAATTTTGAGTCCGGCGTATGGGATGATACAAATGTACGACAGCATTATGCCCAAAAGTTTCATTACCTTTTTTACAGTTATTAGTTGACCCGCAGAATAACATGGGAGTGGTACCTGCAGAGGGAGTACTCTTTCTAGAGTTGGGTAGGCTTCTGCTTTTGAGTGTTCAGCACTGCGCCAAGGAAAGATTTATTTGGCTTGGTTTGAGGCTCGATTTTTTTCTTGCTGTGTGGGTTGGAGGCACTGTTTTGCACTTGTCTCTGTTATTAGCCAGTCATCTAGATAAGAGTAGACTGGTATTACCCTGTGGTGCAGATGCACTACCATACATGCAGGCACCTTGGTGCCGACATAATTCCAAAAGGAAGCACCTTGAATTGAAAATGTGTTTTCTCTATTTTGAAGCAGAGATACTTGTGATGACCTGGGAACATTGAAACATGAACGTATGCATTTTTCATATCCAATGTGGTCACATAGTCTCCTTTTCTTAGGAGTGGTATGACCTCCTGTAAAGTGGTTTTACTGAATTTACAATGGATTATTTAGTGAATAGTATTCAGTTGTAATTTTACAGAGATTTACAATCTAGCTAAAAAGTCTAACCACATCTCGTATTGGTTTAAGATACAAGTATCTATCGAATAGGAATTGATAATGAATATATAGATGTGTTGTTTTTGCAGTCAATACAATACACAAACCTTTAAAATCAAACGAAGATGGTGAAATAATATTTACATGACATCAAAGGTCAGTAATTAAGATTTAAACTTAGCTTTAATTAATCTTCATATAATAAGATTCCTATATACATTGAATACTATTTTGAATATCGACAAGATCTACAACAATATTAACAAAAACAATAATATTCTGTGTAATCATGTCATGTCATTGTCTGCTTCTTTTTTCATACAGTAACTGGCAGCCCATGACTCTGTACACATTGTAATCCTCTTGATGAACCATTAAGGGGAAGCATGTGTAGAGGATTGTATTATTTGAGAATACATGAAAATAAAACCATTTAATGAAGCTATTATGATAAAGGAGTATGTAAAATGATGATTTGAGAAGATTTGAAAATGATTCCTTTTGAGAAACCCTGATCTGAAGCTACAATTTTTTGTATTTTGTATTTGTTTTATTTGTAACATGCACCTTCATGCCCAGAGGCATCCGGGCGCAACTTTTAGGCATGGTTACATATGCATACATATATTCAGCTATTAAGACAGTGCAAGGATACAAGGCATACAGTAATATATACACATTTACAATGTGGAGGTTAGGGCAGGTGTATTCCTGGGACAGGCTCGCAGGAGCATAAGCGGTCAGGGTTTCAAGGCTGGTTGAAGAGCCAGGATTTCGTTTTGGTTTTGAAGGCACTAAAACATTCTTCAGATCTGATGGTAAGGGGAAGGGCATTCCAGAGTTTGGAAGCTAGAACCACCCGCTTTTTGTAGTTTGAAACTGGGGATGGGAATTCATTATCGGTGTATTGATGACAAAAGTTGTGATATGAAGATTGATATTGGAACCCATTACATGTCCCTAAATGTGTGAGAATAAATATATTTCAGGTTTTTACAACATAAGAATCCTTTGTTGAATTCTCTTAAACAAGCGACATTTTCAGAGTCTTGGTGCAAAAACCTCTACCACTTTTTAAATATGCTTAGAACGGTGCAGTTGGAGTCTTGAAGGAATGAGTTTGCAGCTATAGACCTTAATGATGAAATCGAAGAGCCTTTTGCTTACGCCCATCTGGCAACTGTGTCATCCTGAACTGTTTTTACCCATTTGTTTGCTGGCCTTAGGTCTAAAACTGGTCTTTTGTTGGTGTCTTTTTTGGGTATGTGGCAAGCCAGAAGGAGGACTCTGATAAGAGGAAATGTTATAAAGGGTCTTATTTAACTTAAAAGAAAACGCCTTTCTAGCACTATTGCTAAAACCGGAGTTCCCTTCCTAACAAACTATACTAAGGTCCTTCTCAATAGTCAAAATAACAAAAATGGTCCTCTGTCCAAACCTATCCTCTAAATGGGCCCTACCACTTAAGAAAAACACAAGATAAAAACTAGGCAAAGTGTCCTGCCTTCAAAGTTGTTCACCCCGATCACTCTCAGGGTTTCCAGGAATCCCTCCTAGTTTCGGATTCAATTCTTGTCTGTAAAAAACAAGTCTCCCTGGTACTAACAGTTCTTGTTTATCTTGTTAAAGTTCCAAAAGTCTCTCTAGTTTACAAAATAAAGTATCCAGTACCTGAAAGATCAGATGTCCAAGTTGACATAGGTGGAGGAATACCTCTTTAATCCCCCACTAAGTTCCCGTCTTGCTTAACGCAGCTGTGTAGCTTGTGGACTGGCTAGAAGGATGGCCCGAAAGGAAAGCCTACCAGTAAATGTCTTTCAGGTAATTTGACCTAAAGTCTTAATGGTGCCATGTTCTTGTTTGGCCTTCTTACGGCCCTCAACTACCACTGATGCAAACAAGACCCCTCAACTGGTTTGTCCAGTAAGTTAGCCTGAGTCTCAGGCTTAAGGCCTGACCCCCTAAGTCATATGTCTCTCCCATAAGCAATACAGATCTCTTAAGGTTAGTGTCATCTGCTATTATTCTACCACATGTATGTATTTGCAGCATCGAGGGAGGTTAAAATGCAGTGTTAAGTAGATTTGACGCCTGCTCTGTGAGGTGCTCTATCTTGTCCAACGGGTCCCTTTTATATTGCGCCATATGGGCTGTAGCATTTGATATTTGTAGCTGATATGCAGCTGAAAAAGGCCACTTTCCTGCAAAGTAATACACTCTCTTGCTTTCCATGTCGAGAGGGTACTCACTGGATACATAAGGAGCTCCTCCTCTGTTTCTGGCCGTAACTAATGAGTTTACCTTCAAATGGCCCCTAAAGTGGAGTGGATTAATGGGAGAGGGTTTATATATTTTCTCAGTGCCAGGGTGTATAGAATTTGCTTATACTGGGTGAAGCAGAGAAGAATTAACCCTATTCTGAATGCTCTTAAGTAGAGGAATAGATTGTGAGATTGTTTGTCCCTCATTTAAAATGTCCTCTGTGAAATCAGCCTAGTCTTCAGATTCCTGCATTTGTATTTTGAACCTGGCAGCCGCCCTGCTAAATAGGTCGGTATGGAGTACTTGGTCCTCTGATGGAGAGAAGGTAATGGGAGTTTTTATAATCTCTGGTGATGGAATAGTATATTCCTCTGGATTCATGTTATCATAGTCTGAAATTAACTCTTCCTCTGAGTATTACTCTTCCTCCATGGGCTGCTTTGCCTGTTCTGTACGTGTCCTACACTTCTTGGATGGGATGACACTGACTGGTGTCTACCTCTTTCTCTTTTAGGGAGTTTTTCATAGAAGTCCATAAAGGATGCCATCATTCCTAGTATTGATGCAAATCTTTCATTTGACCATGGTTTCTCATGTGCCCCACTGTGATTTGTGTCTCGAAGGTCTCTCACCAGTTAGTCCCCGCGGATCACTCTCTCTGGTGGCCAGGGGGATCCAGGCCCTGGGGTGCACCAGTGCCGGAGGATCATCTGGGTGAGGGGTCCTCGGGGAGTGGGACAGCGGATGGTGAGACGTGGTATCCCTCTCTTTCTTGTAACACCTTTCTCCCATCCTATCCGATGGGATATTTAGAAACTCAACCACCTCCCCACCTTTTCCTGCACAAACACTTTCTCACAGCCAGCCAGCTCTGGCAGAAAACAGACTCACACCTGAGCCGTGTACATGACCTGTCCGAATACTATGGTCAGGCGAGGTCAGGCAATCATCGACAATCACTCACACCTGACTTCCATTACACTTCCCCCTCACGGATAAAAGGCGGTGCATGCGAGCACAGTCTGAGCGAGGCAAAACACACAAGGGTACAGCAGTTTCGAGTTGGCAGTTGAACGAGGGGAGCAAGACGGCCAGGCACGTGAGGTTCGTGAGAGGGGTAATACCCTTGACCTTGTTGGCAGGACGTTGTTACTTTCAAGGAACCTTCAAGGCAAAAAACCAGGGAACAAGGCTAAAGAATCCTGCATTGTGTGTCAAGAGATAGAGGGTCCTCCTGCGTGACTGACCAAGCCAGGGAGGATCAGCAGATGTCGTGGTTTCGTCCTTGACTCCAAGAACAAAGAAGTGGCAGATAACAACACAGCTGGTGAGTTGGGAAGACCGGTCTGTGTTGAAGTCAAGGTTGCAAGCTGGAACATTGTAAAGTGAGCGCTGGAAAGAACATTGTTAAATGCGTGTGATGAAAGACGCAAGTGAAGCTAAATTGCTGGTGAATATTTGAACATTAGAAGAAAAGATACAATACCCCTGACAGTGTTCCAGCACTGTGAATGTGCTCAATCAAAGGTCTCTGTACAGCATCTTGATGAAAGGAAACGAAAGCAGAAGATCGATGTGAAATGTAAATTGCGTGAAGTGAATCAAAGTGGTCCTGTGATGGTTTAAGCAAAACCCATCGCACATTTGAAAGTCTTAGATTCTGGTATCAAAAGGGGATCTGAGCCCGAACGAGGGGGATCCATCGTCCGAGGCCGAATGAGGGAGACCTTGTTGTGAATCTTGTATAAAAAAGGGGTCTGAGCCCAAAAGAGGAAGACCAAGTTGTGAATCTTGTATAAAATAGTGTCTGAGCCCGAATGAGGGACACCAAACTGTGAACACTGTAGAAAAGGGGGTCTGAGGCTGCATGAGGGGGACCCGTGGTCCGAGTCCAAAGAAGGGAGACCAACCTTGAACTTGTGAAAGTGAAACCTTGGCAAAGGAAAGGAAGTTTTGTGTTTTGTTTGCAGCCCTCTGCATTAAGAAACTGTCATTGTGAGAGATACTTTAGCGGAAGACCCTGTTCCTTGTGGCCAAGAAGCTAGAGTGTGCGAAGCCCGTACGCAACGCCTTGCCCCATGCTGAAAACGTGGGGAAGGAAAGCGAACTTCTAAACTATCCTGACATATAATTTCTTCAACACATTTCTTTTGCGCACATTGTTATCCCATACCATTTTGTATTTAGAAATAAGGATTGGCAATAGGTTTATTAGTATAGGCCCTTTTAATTTGACAGACTCCACTAGGACTGCGTTATTATTGGATGGTCGTAGCTTGCTCCCATCCTTAGATTTAGGCTTAGGCGAAGTTCTATTAACACCCTTGAACTGTGATCACTTGTGTCTCTCTTCACTGTGTGATACCATGCCTTCTTTACATATGGTGTCAGGCGTGAGATATGACTCAATTGAGATAAATTGGGGGTCCTTAAAATTCCAGAAACTTAGTCACAGAGCCTAAGATCCCTCCACCACCATGAAAGAATCCATAGACTTTGCCATTTGTAGTAGCAGAGATACTACTATCCCTCCAGGGAAAAGAGGGATGTTCCTATGGGCTTAGTCCTGATACCCCCTAAGGGATGTTATACAAGACTGGCCCTAAAATCTGGCCTAGCCTGGAGGTTTGGTCTGGAAATTTTAGCAGGCGTCATAGATCCTGACTTCCGGGGATACGTAAAGATTCTCCTCCAGAATCATGGTGACACTCCATTTGAAATACCTCATGGGGACATCATTGCACAGGGAATTCTTGAGAAGGCTTTCCCCATTTTAAGGAAGAAAGTAAACCAGACGAAACAGAGAGGTAGCTTAGGCCTTGGAGAAGCTGACGAACCATCCACCATTGAGGCAAAGGGGGAAGAGGAACCTACCATCCTTCCCGATTTAGCCTTCACCCAGATAAATGATCTAGCACTCGCAGAGGCTTTTGTACAGATGATTCCTGAGGGAGAAGGACAAAAAAGGAGAATCCCCTTTTTCTTCCTCAAACAGGGATTACTGTAGACAAAGGAAACCTCCAGAGAAGGTCTAAGTAAGGTACAATTAGTAATCCTCAAGACCCATCTTAAGATCATGTTCGAGATAGCACATTCACATTTGACAAGGGGACATTTACGACAATCCAAGACCCAGGGTCACATTAGTGGGAAGTTCTACTGGCCTGGTATCCATGTGGACATAAAAATCTTTATCCAGACATGTGAGATATGCCAGAAAACCAGTACACATATTCCCTTACCTACCCCTCTGAATCCCTTATCCATCATCAAAGTCCCTTACTCCCGAATTGGCATGGACATCATTGGGCTGTTGGAAACCTCTACAGTGGGTAGTAAATATGTCCTTGTAATCGTTGATTACGCTACCCGATAACTATGCGTTCCCCGTGCGTAACAACACAACCCAACAAATCTGAAAACACCTCTTACCATTCTTTTCTAGAGTTGATTTGCTCAAGAAAATTCTAACGGATCAGGGATCTAATTGTATGACCACACTTATAAGTGCAGTCAAAGAATACATATCTCCACTTTAAGAGCCTCAGTTTACCACCACTAAACGGGCGGGCTGGTCGAGACATTCAATAAATCCCTTAAGATGATTTTGAGAAAATTGGGAGATCAGGATGGAAAGCACTGGGATAGTGTCAAACTGGGCCCTATTTGTAGTGAGGAAAACCCCTCAAGCATCAACTGGTTTCTCTCCCTTTGAACTACTTTACGGTAGAGAACCAAGAGATGTCCTAGACTTGCTCCGAGAGACCTGGTAAGAAAGGGAAGAGGCACCTATTCCCCGTTCACTAACAGCTACCCAATTACAAGAGCATATGAACGCTGTTCAAAATTTAGTTCACACTCACATGGAAAAAGTTCAGGCCTAACAAAAGTCCACCTATGACAGGAAGGAGAAATTACCGTACCGTAATGTTCTTTCTATGAATTCTTCTCCCGCAGATTCCTCATCATGATAGATATCCATCTCTCTGTTTCGCTGTTCGGAAAATCTTTGCTGTCGATCCGTCTTGTCTGGCTCTCGATCGTCGGTTCCGGACGTGACGTCACGTGTCGTATATATACCATGTCACTACGTCCCATGAGTTAGTTCCTGTACATTTTTTCCCATTGTGTCATGATGCCCGCTCCCAGGGAGCCGGTTCAAGCCCTGCGTCCCCGAAAGCGGACATCCAGTCCCCAAGGAAGGACCCAGCAACCCCATATAGGAGCCCTTTGGACAGTGTCTTGGCGCCTATGGCGCCAGGCTCATAAAAGACATCAGTCCTGGCGCCATAGGCGCCAGGCTCATTATGGAAGTGCTTGGGTGCACTTACCTGATGCAGACCATGCTGCAGGATCCTGGCCTCCTTGAGGCCTGAAAGGAACTACTTTACCTGTGGGACTAATTTACCATCCGGGCGTGGCCGGGGAAGGATACATACCTGATTGGAGGAAGGATACATACCTGGAACTTCTTCCAAGGCTATTTAAACTCCACCCGAACAGCCACACGTACTTCGTGTTGTTCTGCATCTAGCAGCTGGACGCTCACCGTGTCTGCTCCTGCATCCTGACTTCTGCCACGCCTGCCAGCATCCTGGATCACCTGCAAAGGAAGAGAAGAAGAGAACAGAAGAAGGAAAAGTCCTTACCTGCTAAATCCGCATCCCGGAGACATCTCGCCGACAATCCTGAAAAGGAAGACTTTTATTTAAAAAGCTCATCGCGTCGATCGCTGCAGCGCCGCATTCCACTCACCTTTATAGGGCGCCTCCATGTTCAGCAGCGATCATCCGGATTCGCAGTCACGCCCCAGCACCTAGGGAGAAAAAGACCAGAACAAAAGATGAGAGAGAGAAGCGAATAAGGAAAGCTAAATCTCCATGTTAAGACTTACCTGTTGATTCATTCCCTCTTCATTTCGGGTCCGCGCCGCATCCTGGCATTTCCGGACCCCGGCCCCTAAGGGGAAAAGAGACATCAGCGTTAATGAACGAATGAAAAGACATTACCAAAAAACGGTCATTAAAGACTTACCTGATTTCTACAAGGATTTCACCTCTCCTCTCGGGTCGGTGCCTGTTCCCCGGCATTCCATACCCCGGCCCCTATGGGGAAAGAGACACTAGCATTAGTACATTAATGCATGGACACAAGGGGAACCTCTTATCAAAAAACTTACCTGGAAGCCAAGCAAGTTTGGTTCTCACCAATCCGAAAATCCAGTGAAGTAACTGGATACCAATGCGCCCCTGCATCAGAAGCAGGATGGAGAGCTCGTCCTTCCAGACCCTAAGGTGAGACGCTACGAGGAATCACAGAAGGGTTTCGAGGAGGGTGAGAGGGGAAAGTGGGAGGCTGATTGCATTACCCCGCAGACAGTTAATCCCCTATTTTCGCCTACAGAAGGATACTTCTGCGAGCCAGACAAGCCAGATTTTGGGGCCCGGTCCAGTCCGTCTTCCGAACCGTGCGCATCACCTTAGAAGAGGTTACAGCAGCGCGAACCAGGCCAGCGCCTCCGTGGGAGTCAGGTGAGCGTTACACATTGCGATTAAACGCTGCAGAAAAAAAAACATAGGAGGAGGCTAACCAGCCATTAAAACATTAAACATGTTACACGAAAACAGGGTGAACCCACAACAGTGCGCGAAGAAAAACATTTTTTTTAAAAAAGACACGATCATCCAAGAGCCATCACGAGATGCCTTCTCGTTTGGACAGAAGCGGCAACCCACAGAACTTTGTGAGCAGGGATGGATGGGAGGGTCGATGAGGAATCGGCGGGTGAAGAAATCATGGAAAGAACATTACTGTAGGGTCATTTCTCCTTCAATGTATTGCTTTTCTCCAACAGATTCCTAATCATGATAGTCTCCCCAAGCAGTTAGGATAATGGAGGAAGGCAGAAAGAATTAAACCAGTAGATTCTGCAGAACCGGCCTACCGAACCTAGGAACAGTTCCCTGTGCAACGTCCAAGGCATAGTGCTTGGTGAAGGTATGTAAGGTAGACCAAGGGGGCACCCGGTAAATATTCCTAACAGAAAACCTCTCTGGAGGGCCATAGAGGCTGAGACCCCTGTGGCTGAGTGAGCCCTGTACCCCGCTGGTAGCTCCTTGCCTGCCGATTGGTAACACTTGGATATGCACAAGATGATCCACTGTGACAGCGTTTGCTCAGTGACGACAAGGCCTTTTCTAGACAAGGAACAGGCAACAACCAACTGGTCTGATTTCCTAAAGTCAGACGTACGAGCGACATAGAAACTTAATCTCTAGGGATCAAGGAGGTGGAACTGCTCTTCCTCCTTCGAGGGATGCGGAGGAGGGTAAAAGACAGGTAAGTCAATAGACTGGGACAGGTGAAATTCTGAAACCACCTTAGGAAGGAACCTGAGCCTGACCTTAAGATAGACTTTTTCACAAAATAACTTCAGGAATGGAGGCTTGCAGCACAAGGCTTGCAGTTCCCCAACCCTCCTGGCAGACATGATCGCGACCAAAAAGGCAGTTTTAAGGGACAACAGCCGCAAAGAACATAAATGCACAGGCTCAAACGGAGCCACCATCAAGGAGGTCAAAACCAGATTAAAATCCAAATCTGGGACAGTAAAGGGTGTCGGCGGAAACTTCTTGAGAAGGCTCTTCAGGAACTGGGCCATGACCGGAATGGTGAAAAATGAACGTTGGTCTGGGGATCTCTTGAACACAGACAGGGCCGCCAAATACCCTTTCACTGTAGCAACCTGAAGAAGACAGTGACAGGACAGAAGGAACCCCATCACTGTGGTGCTGGGACAAGAGATAAGGTCAGTCTTGCGTTTCCTGCACCACACCTCAAATCCTCTCCACCTGCACGCATACAGAGATCTAGTAGAGGGTCTGCGTGCAGCCAGCAATACCTCAAGTACCTCCTCTGCGAGGTAACAGTCATACCTCATCCCCTCAGTTGCCACGCATACAGGTTTAGGGAATCCGGGTTTGGGTGGAACACCCGACCCTCCAACTGAGTCAAGAGATTAGGACACTGAGGCAACCGGTGAGGTGGATAGATGGTCAGATCCAGGAGATCTGAGTACCATGTTCTTCTCGCCCAATTCAGGGTGATCAGGGTCATGGATGCTCGAAATCTCTTCAACCTCCTGAGAACCCAAGGAATCGGAGGGAAGGCATAGTGGAGAGGGAAGGTCCAATCCACCAGAAACGCATGCCTTAGTGCTCCATCGCTGGGAATTCCCTCGAGCTAAACTGTTCGCACTTCCTGGTGGACTCTGGCAAACAGATCCACTGCAGGGGTACCCCAGAGACTGAAGACCTCCTCTAGGACTTCTGGGCACACTTTCTACTCGTGTGAGACCATGTTCTGCATGCTCAGAGCATCTGCCAAGGTGTTCTCTGTCCCCACCAGATTAACTACTGAGACCGAGATTTAGTTCTCTCTCAACCATAATCACAGCTTAATTGCCTTTGTACTGAGTTGGCGAGAGTGCATGCCACCCTGCTTGTTGAGGTAATGCATGGCCACTGTTGTCTGTCAGGGAAAGGACTTTCTTCCCTCTGAAAGATGGGGCAAAGGCCCTCAGGGCCAACCTGATGGCCCACAACTCAACTCCAGCCTGTTGATATGCCACTTGGCTTCAGATGGAGGCCAGAGGCCGCTCACCTGCAAATCCACACGGGCTAGGGAGGCCAGAAGGGTTCCCCCACCAACAGATGTCTGCGTGTGTGTGCCACCAGCCTAGTTTGCGGACTACTTGGCTGGACACTGAAAGGCGAACCGTGAGAGCTCCCAGATACTGAGACCACTGGTCCCTCATGAGCCATTGGCGGGATCTCATACGCAGCCTGCCCTCTGGCCCTAGAAAAATACAGGAGGCCATGAAACCCAGAAGGCAGAGGAAGGTAGCCACTGGAAGACTGGTGTGGTTCTGAAACAACTGCACCATCTGGGAGATGTCGCTGTCTCTCTTCTCTGGAGGAAAAGCCTTCCCTACCCGGGCATCTAGGACTGCTCCAATGAACTGAAGCAGCTAGACTGGCATCAGATGTGACTTCTTCAAGTTGAGGGAGAACCCCAGCCTGTGCAGTAGTAGGCATGAGACAAGACTTGCCCCGCCGACTTGCCTCGGATCAGCCAGTCGTCCAGGTGCGGAAATACATGAAGCCCAGATCTCTTGACATGAGCCGCAACAACTGCCATAAGCTTGGTGAAGACCTCTGGCGTGGAGGTCAACCCAAAGGGAAGTACTCTGAATTGATAGTGCTTGTCGCCAATAAGGAACCTTAGGAACTTCCTGTGCTTTTGGTGTATCGGCACATGGAAATAAGCGTCATGTAGGTCTATCGACACCAGCCAGTCCTTGAGTTCGAGAGTGTGGAGAATCTCTCTCAGTGTCCCCATCCTGAATTTGTCCTTCCTCAAGGCCCTGAGTTCCAGGATGGGACGGAGAGCTCCTCCCTTCTTGGGCACCAGGAAGTAACGGAATACCAACCCGACCCCTCTCTGATCGGGAGGTATTTCTTCCACGGCACCCTTCAACAACAGGGCTCTCGGTTCTTCCTGGAGCTCCTGTCCCGGTGAATTGGGGGAGGCGGAGGTCTGTCTGGAGGCCTCTTGAACAAAGGCAGACAATAGCCCCACCAAATCAACTGCAGGGCCCAGGGGTCGGAAATTACTTGCTGCCACTGGGGCCAATGCCCTGCCAACCGTCTACCAACCGGTGCATCGTGGGAGGGGAAAATCAAGGCGGCTTAGAGGGCACGGGTGACCCTGCCCCTGCTGATGCTTGTTGGCCTCTAGAAGCACCTCTGCCCCTTCCGAGGTGCAAGAAGCGCCTCTGCCCTTGCCTGGCTTGCGGGAGCTGCACCTTCCTGCCATAGGGCATGTACCGTCTGTAGCCTTTGCCCCTGGTGGCAGATTTGGCCAGCTGCGCCGCTAGGCCCAAATATTTAGCAGACAATTTGGACTCCTTGAATTTCTCCAAGGATTCGTCTGCTTTCTGCCCGAAAAGCATGTCACCTTCAAAAGGCATGTCCAGCAACGTGTTTTGGACATTTGGGTAGAAGCCAGAATTTTTAACATAAGCTTGGCGTCTCATCACAACCGCCGAACCCATTGCTCTGCCAACACAGTCTTCTATGTCCAGGTCCATTTCCAATGACTGTTTGGTTACCTCCTTCCCATCCTCCACCAGCTGTAAAAAGTTCTCCCGCGTGGCAGCATCCGGGACATACTCATCAGCCTGTTCTACTGCTTTCTAAAAGCCAAATGAGTATTTGGAGTAACCGCATGCCATGTTAGTGGCCGTGAGCGCCATGCTACCAGAAGCGGTCACCTTTCTGGCCAAAGCGTCAAATTTGTTCCCCTACCTGTCCGTAGGCAGGTTAGAGGTGGATGCCGCGGGTCTGGTGGAAATAGTAGAATCCTGTATAACCAACCTTTCCGGGGAAGGGTGTGTGGCGAGGAAAGAAGGATCTCCTCTTGCGGGCCTGTATGTTCCTGTGAAATTGGTATTCACAGAGGGAATGGTACAAGGGTGCTGCCATAAGGAGGCTAAGGGGTCCGCAATGGCTGGGTTGAAATGCATATTGTGCTCGACTGTGGGATTCTCGTCCACAATGTCGGAAAGATCATACCCCTGAAGAGGGGCAGAGGACGCCTTCAACCCCAAGTTGTCAACTACCCTGTCAATCAGCTCCCTGCACTTCACACTAGTGTGCGTATAGGGCTGTTTTTGCTGCAACTCCAGGTCTGGAGAAGTATCCAGACCACTGGCATCATGTAAACCCTGTGCCAAAGCCAATAAATCGGGCTGGTCATCGAAATAGTCGACGCCCCCAGCTCCCGTGTAAACTGGGTCAACCGTGTCCTCTGGGTCATCGTGTTACTCAACTCTGAAAATCGAATGCATGTAATCGAAGTAAAACCCAATCTCGGGAGTGGCACAAAGGAATCATCACTGACTGTCGGTGCCAAAGGCGTGAGGGTAGGTTTCGAAGCCAAAGTTTTCGATGCTGAGGGTACTTTCGGCACCGAGGGACGCTCGCGTAACCGATAGACGTCGGGAGCCTCAGCCCTACGGCCTTCTGGTGACTTATTCCTGACAGAATTAACATCCGAAGATGCTTTCAATGCCGACAGTGTCGACGGAGTGGCTGGCGTGGGGTTGGGAGCATCCAGTACCGCTTTTGCCGCCAAAGCCTGCTGGTCGGGTGCCAGAGCCATACCTACAGCTGCTTCAGTCTTAAACATTTCTAACATAGAGGTCTTAAAACTCTCCCACTCTTCTCTAGTGGTCAGCCCTGCCGAGGGCTTACCTCTTTCAGACGACAAGCTGTACTTGCGTCGATGGTGGTGGTGCCGCTTTTTCTTCCACGAGGAATGGTTCCTTGAATGGGACTGTTTCTTGGTCTTTTTACAATGTTGGTCTTTCCCCTTGACGGGGTGGGCTCCTCAGTCTCGGCCTCAGAGGACCGGACGAGTTACTTCACCGGAGACTTGGCGACAGATCAGCCCAAAGCCAATTTCCCGGACTGTGAGAAAGTGGCTGTTGCAGTAGTCTAGCTTAGAGAGAACCAGAGCTCTGGAGACAGTGAGCTTCTGGGGGGAAAGTGAGAAATGGAAGAGTCCCTTTGAGGAGGTGCAGCTGGTAGTGGGATTTCTTGGCGATGTCCGAGATGTGAGGAGAGAAAGAGAGAGTGGAATTGAAGATGACACCAGGAATGGGCGAGAGAGGAGAGTAGGCTGAGGGAAGCCTGAAGGAAAGCGGCGTGTCATCCGCACAATACTGTAAGTTAGAGGAGAAGGTAAAGATCAGGTGGGTCAAAGGAGCCAAATAGAGGTTGAAAAACAAGGGTGATAGGATAGAGCCCTCGAGAACGCCACATGTAGAGAGAGGTGGCGGAGTGAACGGGACAAAGTTGGACCTGGGAGGAGTGGTCCAAGAGGAAGGAGGTCAGCCACTCCAGGGCCTGATCCATGATGCCCAGGTTCTCACGAAGTCAATTGATCAGGATGACGTGGTTGACTGTGTGGAAAGCAGAGGAAAGTTCCAGGATGATGACAGAAGGAATGCTGGAATCAAGGTTAGAGATCAGATCTTCACAGGTGTTCAGGAGAGCAGTTTCCGTGCCTCTGGCAGCTCTTAAGCCAGACTGATGGTCATGGAGACAACCAACAGATTCAGTGTGGAGTGTAAGCTGGCAGTTGGCCAGCTTTTCCAAGAATTTGGGAGAGGGGAAGTTACAGTGCCAAAAGAATGATTACAGAAATCGTCAAGGCTGGATCGTGTCGATGTGATCCTTGATGGTTCTGGAGGAGCAGGCGAGCACCTGTTTCGTTGACACTTCCATGGATGGGACTTGTCTAGAAAACTTCTCAGGTATTAGAGAGAAAGAGGAGAAAGGAGGAGGAGAGGGAGAGATGGCCAAAGGGGGCCGAAAGAGGAAGAGGAAGAGGAGATAGTGGACAGGATGTCCTGAGCTTTAGCGGAGAAGCGAGAGGCCAAAGCCGTACATTGGGCCTGTTGAGGGAACAGGAGAGGTAGAAACCGCAACAGGATTGGCCAGTTCTTTGCAGATTTTAAAGAGTTTGGCTGTGTTGTTAGAGGCCGTAGAGACGCAGGCTTGAATGTGTGCTGTGTTCTTGATGAGTCTTATTGCTTCGACTGAAATTATTGTGCAACCAGTCTAGGTATGTCTAAATGTTACTGTAATGTTATTATGTGTCTACACTGGTCTACATTGTGCAGCCAGTTGGACATGTTTTTATTGTGGCATGGCATTTTTAATAGCAAAGCATTAATGTTCATGTGCACTGTTGGTGACTTGCATGTTTTGTATTGCTGTTACCCTACACAACAATAGCAAACACTGTGGCTTTTTAGTCAATTTTTCTCAGAAAGTGTGCTGTATATTGCATTAAAACACATATTTATATCTTTCTCCTAGTGCAGTGTGTGGCATACCCCTTCAGCAACACGTGTGTGCGTATTGCGCAAGCGTGGTAATCTAGGGTGGCCCAGAGTGTGGCGCGACTCGTGATTTGTTGCAGAGTTGGGGGGGTCCCCCTCAGCATGGCTTGCAGGGGGGCCCCCCAGAGCTTGTGTTACACCACTGGCTTTGTGTGTGTATGCGTTCAAATGAGTGCAGCATATGAGTGGGTATGTTTGAGTGCGACACGTGTGCATTGTGCAAGGAGAAGGGGCATGGGGAAAGATCAAGAGGACCTAGTGAAACGGTCCAGCAAGAAAGGACTTTTAAAGAAAAACAGACATGGAAAATTGCCTCTGCTTCAGAACCGTCGTCCTTCGTTTAAAACAAACCCAGCCCCTGCACAAGCAACACACTGTTTGTTGTTCGAGAAACCATTTTAAAATGATCAGATTGCATGTTTGTTTTCTGGGTAGTCAGGATGCGAAGAGCTTTGCTCCGTTTTCCTCTCGGGAGAGCTGTGAGCTCGCATTTGCCACATTTCAAATGGATGAGGTCATTATCCTGCAGATGTGGTACAGGCCGTACAGCAGTAACTTGGCCAGTGAATCTCGAATGTTACTATTTCCAGAGCTCAGAGAGCCGCCTGCCCAAAGGGCTGCGAGCAAGCGGCGCATGTCACACATTATAAACACCATGGTCCAGGCTCACCGCAAATGCAGGTAATCGGGTACGCGGAAAGATGCCCCGTGTTGTCTGCTGCCATTTTATCATCCACTTGGCATGACAATGGAATGAGAAAACCCCGTAGGCCGTCCATTAAATGGCCATAACCAATAAGAACACTCTCCAGAGGCTGTGGCCGCCCCTACGTGTCAATGAAAAGTCAAAGCGTGCTATCTTTTGTACTTGGGAATAATTCCTGTAAAATGCGGATTGACTGTCGTTTTCGGAGTCTTTCTGAGAGGTTCAGATTTTACTTAAATTCCCCCGAGCCACTCCGGCATGGTGTAGCGCCTATTAAATAAGATTTACTTGAAAAACTTATTTTGGAGCTGTACAATTTGGCGCAGTGGTATTTATAAGCAACTAAGTGCACACGCACTTCGTGTCCTTGATTTGTTTACTCAAATGCATATATTGCTGTACAGTTGTTTAGTTGTGGACTTATGGAATGTTCTTTTTTTTTTTAAATGGAAATCACTTAAAACAGACAGCGTTCCCGAATGACTTCGGGATATTGACGGTACAGTAACACGATATACTCAAGGATTGCATACAAAATCAAGTAGCATCAAGTTCAGTATCTGAGTGAGCAGAAGGGGTCTGTGCCCCAGAAAGCAAATAATGTTTGTATGGATCCCAAATGTCTCGGCTCTCGAGGTGACTCTGCCAGGCCAAGTGCAGAAAGGTGGTTGACGCATGGTCGCACCTCAGACATTCATCAGTAAAATTGGAAAAGTATCTACTGAGGGCTTCCGGAATGTAATAGGTTTGGTGTAGTTTTTGAAGTGTAAGAGTTTAAACCAGCTGTTCAGGGCAATCCTTCTAGTTCTAGTCCATTTACAACAATACTGCCATGTTTTGTCTGGAATCGGAAGCCCGAGGGTTACCTCCCATTTATTATGCTTATCTGCTGAGCACCCCACTGTGCCCTCTATTATCTTAGCATATAGGCTCAGGACCATTTTCCCAGCACCTTCATACATTGTCGAGTGAGTCAGTAGTGTGGTGGCCGACTGTGTGGGAATACTCATACGTCCTGTCCCCTTTTCTCCATCCTTGTAGGGCGTCACCCAACATGGGGACAGTACCAGAACCTTTGGCAGTGAAAAATTGAGCTTACCCTTTAAATTTAATCTAGTGCGGCCCTGGGCATGGAAAGGCCCCTCAAGACCCCACCCTGTGGCGCCTCAACTTAGTCCCTTTTTCTGCAAGGACGGTGTCGGACCTGGCAGCTAGGCGCAGAGACTTTTTAACATTCCGCTTGCTCCCCGTTTGTTTTATTTTTCAATCTTCTTCACCCCCCTTCGATGCTTCACCTCCCCTGGTGCATGTCGGCTGCAGGAGGATTCACGAGATGTGCGATCTGCGAACACTTGTTACCGGCCTCCGACCCCCATATGCTTTGTCATTTGTCACGTTGGAGAGAGATCTTCCACACTTCTCCTCCAGGTCATCTTAAAGAGTTTGTCTCCAGGATCGCACGTCAAGGCAAGGTAGGCCCTTTATTTAGTACAGCTCCTCAGTGCGGAGACTCCTTCCCAGGGGTTTCCACGAGCAAGGGTAACTTGGATTCTGGTTCTGGCAGACCAGAGGCCGCTAATGCTACCAGCTCCCAAGCTGAGGGGCCCAGGGGCTCTTGCGGGCATTCCGTAAACGGACCTGAGGCCGTCAAGGCTAATGGCTCCCAAGCCGAGGGGCACAGGAACACTACCGAGTGGTCGACGAGGGGCGATCAAGTTAATCGACCTCGTCAGCCCCCCCCAAGGGGCAAGGCATAGTTGTGTTCTATCTCCAGGAGTCGGTCCCGAGCACGATCTGGCACAACTACCAGCTCTTGCTGAGGGCGCACAGCCTACCAGAGCCACCTCTGAGTTAGTGAGCCTGGGCGATTCGACGACTGGCCAGCAGGCCTACCGAGCTATCTCTGAGGTTGACACTTCTGTTCCATGTTCGAGGGCCAAGGCGTGTCCTCCCATGTCTGAACCAGCATGTGGCACACGGCCTTAGCGCCCACAGAGGTTGTGGCATAAGGCCCCAGGATGGCGGATAAGTATGCAGCAAAGTCTGCTAGACTGGTGGCCATCTTGGATTTGGATCAGGGCCTACCCTGTCTCTCACCCATTGAGTGGGCCATGCAAGAAGGTTCCAGTCCCATTCCCTTGGGAAGTGGCACCAGACTCTATGGTAAAGACGGTTGGTCTCTGCAGGGATACATATACCCATCGCAGTGTTGCGGCTACACGCTTCAGGCGCCTCAGTGCTTCTATCAGGAACGGAGACCCAGTGCCGCCCCATCAAGATCCGGCGGCTTGCTAGGACCACTTCAAGCACTTCCTCCTCATGTGTTCCCTGCAGATGACTGGGCTCCTCAAGGATATAGTCAAGGAGGTGATCCCGCAGGTCGTGCCTCCTAGGCCTCCACCTCTGGGCCCTCTGCCGGTTCCTCCAGCACTGCCAGTGCCATTGCCTGTCCCTCTTCCGGTCCAGGCCCTACAGGTTTTACAGACCTCTCCTCCACCTGTACCACCACCGCCTCCCCCAGCAGCTTTGCTGGACTTCTGGAGTTCATTTTGTTTCACTTGGTAAGAGTGTGAGCTTTTCCCCCACTCTTACCCATGTTTTGCCATGTGTCTTTTACCTGTTTTTATGGTTGTCGACTCTGAAGTACACCACTTCAGTAGCCCCATTCCTTGCGTGTTACACAGCACCTTCAGTGCAGTAACACGGGGTTGTCTTTTAGACTTCCCACCGACTCCATTTCTGGGGCTGACTACAGTCCCCCAGAAAAGGGTAAAGTTGCCATTAACTTTACTTAGTCAATTTACCACAGATCCAGTACACCCCATCTTCCATGGAGTACTGGAAAGGGTTACTTCGTATCCCTTTGTTTCTGTACCTCCTAGAGCATTGTTTCGCTCTTTTAACATTTAGACCTGGCTGATGGCAGTGGTATCTACCCTAACTTTTCTACCGCGATTATATTAGATAAACGTGGAATTGTTTTAGGCTATTATATTAGCCTCGAACTTAAACCTGCTTGACCAACTACTTTTTCTTTTGGCTCCGGTCGGGTTTATTCGCCATTTCTTTTTGTTCTAGTCCTTCTTGTGTTTTACTTTGCGCGGCAAACCAGGTTTGCCTCCTTTGTTCACCGTCTTTTGGCGGGCTTCTGCTCAGAAGCCTTCCTCCAGGCACCTGGGTGTATAGGTGTGCTGAATGTGAGGGAGGGGTGTAGTCACCCCCTGCACAGGGTATCCTAGGAAACCCAAGTCGCACTTTGCCATGATTGGCTGAGGTGGTTGTCTGGGCCGGACAACCCCCCTGCTGCGTGATTGACAGCCAGGCTGTGTGAATGGGGGATTTCCGCATAAAAGGCAGGTCTCTTAGGCTAGAAGTCAGAGAGTCGCCACTGGAACTACAAAGAAACAAAGAGAAGCGGAGGAGTGGTCGACTGCTGCAACTATCCCGTACCGGTGAAGCCCTGCTGAAGTCCTGAGCTATCTACCCTTCAACAACTAAGAGAAGATCCAGTCCGGAGTCTTCTTCCCTTGAACCTGGTGGGGATAACCAGCTCGTCTTTTTCAGCCAGAGGAATACCTTTGTGGTCGAAATCGCACACTGCTGTAGTGGTCCGGATAGCCACCTGAAGAGCCTCACCTGTATTTAAGGAGCGCACCTTTTATTCACTGTCGCTGCTGCCAGCCTCATCCCTGTGTGGTGCAGACTCCCTCATCGTCCTTCTTGCTGAAGCTCCAGGAATCGTGGGTCTGCAGGAATCCAACAGGAACAACTGCCAGGGTACCAGCTTCTCCATTGAATAAGATAGTGTGTTCTCCTTGAGGAATTAGGGTGAATCCCTTTCTTCGTCTCCAAGGCTTGCCCTGGTCTTCCCTCCTTCTTATAATTTTTGCTTCAGAACATTGACAATATCAAAGTACTCTTGGCTATGTTGAATCGTGAACTGTCATACTGTGTGATCCTCGACAGCAGGCACACGGGTGTCACTTGGCCCTGGCCCTGGCCCTTTGAATTCCTGTTTATGAATGTTCTTCGATTCTGTCTGCCTAACTATAATATTGCCTATGATTTTTGCCCCCAACTCCCTCTGGGTATCTCAGGTGCTAAGTGTGTTTTTGCCCTGGTAGCATTTCTTGTCACGGATACGCATTTATTTAGTAGACAGAACTGTCAAGAAGTGATCGCAATCATATTCACGGTAACGTGTCTTGTTTCCCAACACCGGTCCATTCAAACACAGGGTACTTACCTTGAGTCATACCGTACAAAGTGAATTGGTTAGTTGTAGTATATTTTACGTGTGGTTTTGAATTTAATAGAAGTGTTGTGTTTATAACAAATGATTTAAAAATAAATGTACTTATATTTTTCTACCTGAAACCTTGAGTGTGTTTGCTTGAGTCACAGTAATTGTGGTCCCTTTGTGTAATCTTTGCTACTGCTCATATACTCTTGAGATAGGCCTGACTGCTCCGGTACTGCTACCACTTTAACATAGTAGTACAGGCTTGTACCAAAGGTAAAACTTGTATTGCCACCTGTAGTCTTAATTGTGTGTAGTGGTCCCTAAGGGCACTGCACATGATTCTGCCTAACATTGACAGTGACGGCGATGATGATGATGACACCCAGGACAACACTCAGTATCTGTAAGTGCCTTTCATGGCCGTCTTGCAGAGTTCTTCGGGGCCTCCCAGTGAGAAGAGGCCCCCCAGGAACTCGAGTGCTAGCAGAGGTTTTGAGCAAGCGCACCACGAGTCGTTCAGGCATTCCGCTCCAGAAAGATATCCCGCAGATGGTGAGAAAAGTCTGGGAGAAGCCCAAAGCCAAAACCCAGATGGACAAGAAATTAGACAGCAGGTTCAGGCTGGTGGATGGGGA
The DNA here is from genome assembly GCF_040938575.1 of Ambystoma mexicanum. Classification (NCBI taxonomy): domain Eukaryota; kingdom Metazoa; phylum Chordata; class Amphibia; order Caudata; family Ambystomatidae; genus Ambystoma; species Ambystoma mexicanum. The sequence continues at coordinate 748,576,888 of NC_090928.1, forward strand.
GCCAATCCTCCTGGCCTCCCACCCACAGCCTCACTCTTCAGTGGTGGCTGCATCCTCGCTGTATTCTAAGCCATCGCCTTTGTCATCTTCCTCCACGGGAGCCACCTCCCGTTGTCTGTCCAAGAAGGTCCTCGAGTCTTTTGGCAAATAGAGCTACATCATCTCAGGGCTGTATTTGCAGCAAGCTAATGCTCAGGCCCTACTTTGCGTTGCAAACCAGATGCTGTGGCGAGAGTTTGGAGAGTTTCTGCCTGATCTCCCTCTGGAGAGGCAAGCCTCCTTCAAGGCCTGCCTGGCAGACGCCCAGTCGATTGTGCAGGACCTCATGGAGTTTTCGGTCTCCCACATCGACACAGCCAGCAGAGGGCTGTATATGAGGGTTGAGATGAGACCGACAACCTGGATGCAATTATCAGATGTGCAAGAGCGGATCCTGGATCTTTCCTTCAAGGACTTGGACCTTTTTCATTCGTCCACTGATAACGAATTGACAAAAAAGACCTATACACAATCTGCCAAGTTCTTGGCCATCCTGACTAAGCCAGGGCAGAAGTCCTTCCCTCAATCCCAGCGCAGGAGCGACTACAAACCCTGTGCTTTCACCAGCTTCAAGGGGTTTAGGGATCGCGGTGCACGAAGGCCTGCCGGTTCACCCAATTACCGCAGGAGAAATCAGCAGAGGACTTTGCATATTTTTTTTCTGCTCCCCCTTACTCTTGCGTCGCGTCCCCTTTCCTCAGTACTGCATGGGCTTCCCTTCCAAGGGATTGAAGATGGAACCTTTTTCACCAGAAAAAACCTTCTTCCCCTTTAAATTTAGAGGCGCTTGGGGGTGCGGCCCTGGGACATGCATTGCCATGAACCCACCCTCCGGCGCCACACCTCAGTCCCCTTTTCCACGTCGAAGGGAACGGGCCGAATTCACCAGCGCTCCTGGGTTTGGCTTTGGCCATGTAATTCCACACACGGATACTAATTCTCTTCTGTCTTTTTGTCTTTATATCACAGGTACTCCGTCCTCAGGCGTCACGCTCATCCCCAGCGCATGTCGACAACGTTCAGCAGGTGTCCATCCAGTGACAGGCTGTTTCCAACTGAAGAGCCCCATGCCCTCTACCTACGTTGCCTTGGCCAAGACCACGGCTGGCAAGCATGTATCGCGTGCAACACGCTTTCCTCGCGGTCTCTAAGGAACAGACTAGCCAGGCGGAGGGAGCTCTTCCAGAGGACTTTGTCATTCATCGCCTATATGTAGTTCTACCAGCAGATCCGCCTAGGGCAAAATGCTTACCAGGTCTCGGCCTGAGGAACAGGGTAGGCCTCATGATCCACACTCAAGAGTCTTTACCGAGGCTGGGCCCAGTGAGCCAAGCAACACGACGCAGGGATGTGGAAGGCAGCTTGACAAGATGGCCGCCGTGCCAGACATTTCTGACACCTGCCCGATACCGCACCAGGGTAGGGAGCAGGTGGAGGAACGAGTGTCAAGGTGGGACTGGTGTCAACCAGGTATGTGCCCTACAGCTACCCTTAATTTGCGCAGGGCAGGTTCCCGCTGTGTCTGTATGAGCAGGGTACGTAACTGCTCCAGCAGCCGCCCGCTACCCCGTCAATATCGGCTACCACCCCTCCGGCCTGTGAGGACAGATGTTTTTAAAGGTTCATGAAATCATCCTCAGGGACACCATCAGGGACGTGGTCCCGCCAATGGCTTCCGCACCGAAGGCCCCATTACTGGCACCCCTGGCCACTGTTCAGCCTCTGCCGCCCGCTCCAGCCCCCCAACCGATCCCGGTTGCACACCAGCCTCCAGCTCCGGTCTCCACACCCCAGCCTTCGGCTCCCAGCACCCCTCCACCGTTGCCGGACCAACCAGACCCTCAGGTGGATACAGATGAGGAGGAGGGCCCCGACACACCGTCATCAGCCAAGGCCTTCCATGTGCTTTTTGCAGGGCTGGCAGAGTACTTGGACCTTCCCCAACCTGAGGTCGAGCAACCATCAGAGGGGGTCCTCGCCAAAATCCTCATGTTACATCCCGCAGCGAGAACAGGGATCCAGATGCAGAAGGACGTAGTCACCTTGGCCAAAAAGGGCTGGCTCAAGCCCCACTCGGTCCAGCCGGTCAGTCGAAGCCTGGACGCCAAGTACAGGCAGATGGAGGGGGAATACTCTTGCTATTGGCTCACCCACACTCTTCAAATTGCTGATTTCCTCCCAGAGCTTCCATCGCAGAGCCAATCACGATTGAAGGCCAATCTGACAGAGGCCAAGATGGTGGCACAAGACATCATGGAGTCCACAGTGGCCCACATTGACACCTCTGGCCGGGCCATTCTGCATTGCCACGGACATGAGAAGAACAGCCTCGCTCTGTGCAACTAAATTCAAGCCGGATGTCCAGGAATGCTTCCTAGACCTGCTGTTCGAAGGGGGTCCACTACAGATGAGGAGCTGGACAAAAAGAAAAACAGCTCACAAATGGCCAAGTCTTTATCCATCCTTACAAAGACCACGCCCAAAACACACACCCAGTCAGACAAGGGCCGTACATACAGAGGGTTCCGCAGCTTCCAAGAGTGGAGGTCCAGGCAACCGGACCGTTTCGCAGACACAGCATCGGCACAAGCAGCAAAAAGGGGGCGGGGGTCTTTTTCCAATCCCCCTCCTCCGCAACAGCCTCAGAGGGAAAGAAGGCATGACACTCCCCTCCGGGTCCTTGTGTTTCCAGTAGGGGGCAGGCTTGCTCTCCATGCACATTTCTGGCACCAGAACTTTGCTGATCCCTGGATCCTCTCTGTAGTACCATGGGGTACTGCCTACCCATCCCGGCCTCTACTCCCTCTTCCACTCCACTCCACTCCCACAGATTGGGACAGAAACTCTTTTGGCGGAGATCTGCCGTTCGTCGAGAGCCAGGCAGTGGAGGAAGTCCCAGCCTCCCAGCGAGGCTTGGGCTTCTATTCAAATATTTTGGTCATTCAGAAAAAGAACCAAGCGGGCCTGAGAGTTGTGCTGGACCTTTCCACCCCCAACCTCTCCCTACCTCTACAAAAATTCAAGATGGTTACGCCAGCTTTAATAGCGGAGACATTGTGTAAGGGAGACTGGAAGTGCGCCCTGGATCTGAAGGACGCGTACTTACACCTCCCGATTTGGCAGCCTCATCGTTCTTTTCTAAGATTCAGGATCATGGACTACCATTTCCAATACAAGGGGCTTCCCTTTGGCCTCAACTCGGCCCCAGGGTCTTTTCCAGGCTCATGAATACAGTGGCGGCCCTCCTCAGGGCCACCACATTTATCCGTACCTCGTTGACTGGCTCGTCAGGGCTTCATCTCCTGAACCGGTGCACTGTACCTCCCACACTCTCATGAACACACTTCACAATCTAGGCTTTTCACTGAATCTCAAGAAGTCGCAGCTGCAGCCTACGCAGACTCCTTTCTTCTTGGGGCTCGTCTGGGACACATGCTCCGAGAGAGTTTTTCCTTCGGAGGACAAGATCACTGCCATCAAGAGGATCACTGCGCACTTACTCAGCAGAGAAGGGACATCGGCCTGGTGGTACCAACACCTACTGGGTCTCATGGCAGCGATCCTATTGGCTGTCCTCCACACGAGACTCGGGATGGGGATACAGCTGCACTTTTCGGCATCATGGAACCAGGAGCGGGGCTCTCAGGCGGAGATGATCAACGTTCCTCATTCTCTTCACCCGGACCTCACATGGTGGTCCAGGGACTGCAACCTGCGAACGGGCAAGACTTTACGGCAACCTCCCCCACAGGCCACCATCACTACAGACTCCTCTTTCTCGGGATGTGGGACAACCACTGCGTCCATGGCACCTGGACCCGGCAGGAGCAGGAGTACCACATCAATTGGCTGGAACTGAAGGCCATCTGGCTAGCGCTCAAGAGTCATCTGGCTAGCGCTCAAGAGTTTGGGGCCCCTAGACCAAAATGCACATTGTAACATACACCGCGGCCTGCAGAGGTTTCACTGCAGTCCAGCCCAGCAAGTGCTCCGAGCAGGCCGCCCCACTCCCGGCATTTTCGTATTGCAGAGGGATGTGGCCTTGGCTCATCAGATGGCCCCACAGCTGTGCTGTTTGTCCGCTTCACCCCCCGCCCCGTCAAGAGGATCCGAGAGTAGATTGAGCCGCTGCCACAACCTCTTCGCCACACTCACCCGGCCTTTATCTCAAGGGTCTTTGGGCTCTAGTCCTCTCGGGAGCCCCAATGCTGGCAGGCTGCCGTTGCTGGGTTTGCCTATGTCAACCGTTTTATGGGGCTGGCAGTCTTCTTGGCCAACCATCGGTCTCGATGTGCTGCCTGCGACTCCCCTCTCTTCCCAAGCCACCTCGCCAGGGCACAATGAGAGGCGGTGCACGCCGAGGTTAGAGCGCCATCCTGACCCTCACCAGGCCAGAGAAGCCACATCGGACTGCAGACACCATCTGCCGGGGGAACTGAGCAGCTCTCCGTCACGTAGGGACGCTGTGCACCTGATGCAGCAGGATATTATATCAGGATTTCTCTGGAGGCGGAGCTCAAAGAAGAGCGGCCATCTTGGCTCACCTCTCGAGCGCCCCTGCCCCTTCAAACCCCCTACCCTCTCCACCGACTCCTGGAATTTCCAATATGCATTTCACTGCATTTTGATGCAATCTTTTACACAGGCTGCTATGAGCATGATGCACAAAAGCACAGCTAGGGTGCTACTGTTGGGATATTTGGAAATAATATAGAACCACATAATATTTCAGGTATACACAATTATGGGTAGACTGACCCATGTTTTTCTTAATGGAAATTAATTTTGCACACATTTTATCCAAAACGCACAACATGGACGTTGTTCTTTAAATCCTTTTTTTAGTGCTAGAAAATTGTGCCATATTGACAGCACTATCCGAGTTGCTGTGCAAGTGCCTGCTTCTTAGTGCATCTTGTGTTTACTGAACTGTGTGCCCCAACCATTGTTATACATGCATGCTATTTTCTGTAAGTTGTTATTTAGCTCAGTCCTCACCCATTTATCAAATGGCCTCTCTGTGAACTCTACTAACTTGCTAAATAGGCAGCAATTACTACCATCGTAAAGACCAGAGTCGTGACATTTTGGAGCACGAACCTGGAGAAAGGGCTGGAGAAAGTCAACTTGCTTTAGCATACACCTGAATTGTAGCAGCCTGATTAGTTTTGAGGAGGAGGCATGGGTCAGTGGCCTCAATACTGTTACATGCTCAGAAGATGGTCTGCAGTGTGTTTTTATAATCCAAGAATATTCCTCCGACATAAGTCTCACTTGGCGATGATAAAAAAAGGCAGTAAGTTACTTTCTAGAAAAATATGTGCTCATGTTTGCGCTCACACACACACTCAAATCCCAGCACAGAATTGTTCCCACTGAGAACACCACCATCACATACTGTTAAGTCGCAGGTGGAGGACCCCTTGATAAGTTCTGTCAAACCTTCTTTCTGAGAGCTCTGCATCTGTGGTCTGGTAAACGAACACAGTACAAAGGTCTCAGATGATGGGGTCAGGAGGAGTGCCGACAGGCTCTCTCCTAGGTGTAGGGAAAAAAGGGCAAAATACTGTAGGCTGGGTCAAAAAGGATGATGTATCAACCGTTTGGCAAGGAAATCATACCTGAACCTCTACCACCACAGAGGGAAAACGTAAAGTGCCAGCAAGATCCAGAGAGGCGATCCTTCCAGCAGAACTTCAGAGGAATCCAGGAAGGAAGAGCAGGTAAGAAGCGTGGGTGGGGGTCTACCCTGGGTGGAACACGGAAGGGGTACGTAGAGGGCTAACCCGGGTGGCTCGAGGGCGCAACTAATGTAAGCAAATCCACAGAGTGCATTAGTTCCAAAACAGTCATATCACAGTTCCAAGGAAAAGTTCAGCAAAGTCTACAAAGTAATCCAAAGGTTAATCCAGAATGGTAGTGAGTATCGCCAGGGAAGAAACGGAGCATTTTAACACCCAAAAAATACAGAAGACAACAGAGCAGGCATGGATAATCCAAAGAAGTTCCAGGGAAAGACCACTGCTCAATAACCATGAATACCACAAACAAAGCAGATCAGGGTAAGAGTCAGAAATCCAGGAAGCAGGTCAAGGTAAAAAATATAGAAATGGAAGTAAACCAGGCAAGATCAGGATAACAGCATCTCTTGGTTTAGTTTTAGAAGCACCAGATCCAATATGAGGGTTCCTATGGAGCCGGGCGTGGGGGATGAGTAATGCTTCTTGGTTGAGAGTGATGTCACGACTCATGGCATGCCGTGATGCATAGCTCCTTTGGAGCTGTGGTCCGCTGTGAAGGCGGGTGCCCAGGCACCATGCACCCACCAGGTGCCTGGACGCCTGGCACATCCAGGTTGCGCTGGTGGGCCGTGCAGCAATAAGAACCTAACACATACACACACACTAACCCCACTGGACAAATAATCTATCCATCACTCGCCTTCAGCCAACATTCACAATCCGCAATTGACTCGCAACTGCACAGATCACACAGGAGCACTTGACTCACACAGACCAGTCTATCCTCCAACACTCTGACCACAGGGCCCAAGTGCAATTTACATCCATACTTGTAAAATGCAATAATTCACAGCAAACAGCAAAATTGTCATTGCCAATGCTCGTCTTTAATTGAAATGAAATGCCTTTTCCTTGAAAAGGAAAAACACCAATTTTTTTGCCTTGTTCCTCCACTTTCATTCCTCTGTAATCCGAAACCTGCACCCTCTGAGTCCACATTCCCATTATGTAATTGCAAACTTAAATGTTTTCATTGGGCCGGCAGCCTTGCACAATTCGATTAAAGAGAAAATCCTGTTTACGGTTGACCTTGTCCCATCATAAAAATATACTTGCTTCATCAAAACTAAATCTACAAGCTTCTGCAGAACTGATATCTATAAAGGTGCAAGTGGCAGAAGCAGTGCATAGTTTCCAAGTGTTGATTAAGGCAGGCTACGTGGGGGTGAGGTTGAGCCTTTGATTCATTAGTAGTGACTTATATATACTAGTGTGCTAGGTCAAGTGAGTAGAAAATATGAAGAGTAAATGGAAAACTGAGAATAGTATTGGGGGCGGGTGAGGTTAGGAAACATATTTATTTAAATGTCTTTGATAATGTTCTTTTCTTTTGGCGCAAATGAGTGCAACTATGGATGTCAAACTGGAAGGGGAAAACAAATTAGCTTGAAAACCGAACTTCTGTTCCGTCATCTCAAATTCCCTTTGTTCATGGCCAGCCTGCTCACCCACTGCACCTCATTACCCTAAAATCTCCCCAAGACCGAACCCGGCTGCCCTAAAAACTAGGGAGATTGACCACTTAAAGTAAACAAAATTGCAGCATATCGGTTTATGAACTGACATTTTAATCAAGGCATGCTTTTACAACTGATGATTTTGTTAAAGACCTCAATGTTCATCACAGACCAGGACAGAAAACTAATAGTCGCTACTCTTTTATAATGTATGCATTCACCTATATTATTGTGACTCTAAATATCTAGTTTGCTCCCTAAAATCAATCTCTGGACAAAATAAATTTCAAATGTATGCAGCTTGACTATCACAGTCCCTCCACCTGCGATGGATCTCACTGCTAGGCTCTCTTTTTGGCCATAGGAAATCACACGAATCTGAGATTTGAATTGTTCATGTATATGTTGATTCCGTGTGGACTCTTGTGAAAATATCACCTGAGTCTTATAATAGCTGTCAGCACTGATTAGGTAGTTTTCAAAAAGAAGATGTTGGAGGGCTTGCCTTGACAAGATTACATTACATTTGAAGACAGAAATGCCCAGATTACTTTGTTTCTGACTTTAATTTAGCGAGTACTTGGCCCGCTCAGCTATTTGATCTGGAATTTTTCAACATGTCTCTGTTTTTAAAATGGCCACCGGGCCACACTGGCATTTGGCTGAGGCAAGGCAGGCAGCCATTATCACCACAAGAACACCATTTAACATACAGGTGGGGGGGGGTAAAGACAAGTTAATATGAGGAGAAAAAAGGGTCACAAGTGGGATGTTGCCCTTTATTTTCCTCTAGCCACAAAGATGACTGTGTAGAGACCCTGAACCATTTCCATAGCCAACCCTGGAGGCCCATGAAGTTGGCAGCGATGCATTGACAGTAGGGGAGGATCTTTGGTAAGTGAGCATGTAATATTGATTTACGGGAAGAGTTTAATACAGACAGTTCCATGGTGTAAGGGATATGGAGGGAGTGGGCATGAACGACAAACTGCTTGCTCTGAGTGTAGGATAATACCGGCAGTTGAAGCCTGCCTTTCAAGCACCTGACTGGGTGTTCATGCCCTCATGGGTGTTAATGCAGATTCATAAATGGTTAAAATAATATCATTGGAGGTTTTCTCACCACTGCCCTACCACTGTAGCATTGAGACTGGCCTGTTGGTGAGACTGGTGCGATTATCAGTGCCACCACCACAGTACTAGCAGCATGACAGCAGTGGTATCGCTGGCTGCAGGGGTGCTAGTTGAAGCGCCACACCAACAGTTTCAGGGCCATCAAGTCATGAAACCTTGAACACCAGCACCAAGCAGCTTTGGGATCACTCTTTTCAGATTCACATCTATTTCATACTTTAGGAGTAATGAGCAGTAGAAAGATGGACCCTGTGCCAGCTCAGCAGCACTTTGGCAGTATTCTTCAGCTTATCGAAAATCTATTTGACCACTCCCTGATTGCGTGTTCTAAGCATGCTCTTGTTGAGCTGTGACTCCTGCATGCAATATCAGTATTTGGGTCCACGGGACTATTGCACTGAATCTGTATGATGGCATTCTAGCCTGCATACAGCGTCTTGCACTACGACAGCTTGAGTACGTATGCATACAAGAAAAATCATTTCCAGTTTCTGCAGAATAGCAGCACCTTGTGTCTGAAGCCTTTGCTCAAATGTAGAAGCATCAAGAGGACCAATGAGGTGCTGGACGTTTGACCCCATCAGTCACACCAGGAAATCAACCACTAATTCATTAGTGACATCCGATTCTGCAACTACCCTGCCATGGCTTGAGTACGCCCATCCCATGTGAATCAGTCCGATAACCATGATGGATGGCAACCACTAGATAACCATGATGGATGGCAACCACTAGCCTTATTTTGTGAGGGTTTAGTGACAGAATGAACAGCCTTTAAGTGAATATCTTCTTGGAAAAACAGTGCATCACTATCCATCTCTTGTGAATCCCTGGGGGCCGGTACTCCTATATAAAAGTAGAATTGCATAATGTACAAAGAGTAATGTGAAACACATGTTTAGGCATTTGCATATGAATGCATTCAATTCCAAATATGAATAATGAAATAAGTCCCCACAACGATAATTACACAGGTTCAAGTCCCCACAATGAAGGTACCGTACAAGTGATTAAAAATAGGCATTTTTGCAAACTTGAAGGTGGATCCTTATGAATTTTTCCTGAATATATTTCTGCTATTAGCAGGGGGTGTGTGTGTGTGTGTGTGTATGTTTCATTATTCTGAACATATCTGCTGCAGCTTGGCAGTAGATTATCCTGACTGCCACCAATGACGTATTGGAAGAGGTAGCAGGTTAAAGTGGACTGAACAAGTGGTGCCTCCCTCATGGTCTAGCTCTGCCACCAGAGCAGATTTGAGGCAGACACTACCAGAGCTGCCTCTTTCAGTACAGCAGTAGCTATTGGTAATCACTAGCTTCTGCTGAAAACAAAGCTGTTTAGACCATCCACAGTGTGCCAGAAGGTGGTGCTGGTCAGCCAATAGGTCCCCTGGCAGATGCTGCATTGTAAGTCCAGGATTCAGCTTAACAGACACTGGTCCCGTTTTTCCACTGTGTATCACATTTCAGCAGTGAGGATGATTGTGATGGTGGTGGGATTTGACTAGTAATAGCAGAGGGCTGCTCCAGGCTAGTTGACTAGATTCAGACCATTCTTAAGAAAATTGCCAGCCACTGCTGGAGGTCACTTATCAACCAATATCACGCTGCAGGCAAACGGGCAATATGCAAATTCCTTCCAGGCACAATCGTCTGTTTGAAGATTTCACTTTGGATTGACAATGCAGTGTGTCCATAAAATAAACTGTACAAGTCATCCACAAAGGATGAAGACATCAAGAGATAAAAAGAAGAAAGAAGTGGATGAACCTGGAGAATAAGAGTCACCAAATGGGCCCAATCAGACCACACAAACCCGAACAGTCAATCACAATACATCAGCTGAACCAATTGAATCTTAAATCAAGCCAAAATATGAAACACAGTAAAAACAATTCAAAGAAAAGTTCAACACTTTGCAGCATTGAATCTTTCATACGTTCACATGCGTTCAGTATTCCTGGTCTTCAGGCTAGGAGTCCTTGATACAAAGTAGTTGTACATATACCAAATAAAACTGCACTCACTGCAGTGACCTATCCACCTAATTTTACCCCCTGGCCAAAGAGGTGTGCAATCCTAAGCTTCTCCCACAGAGGTTATCTTCATATTCTTTACTGCACCTTGTGTGTATGTGTGAAAGTCTTCCAACTACTGTCCTCTTCATTTAACTTTTTAAAGAAAATGGACTGTCAGTCTACAAACTCAAAACCTGTTTGACACAGATAAGATCCATTTCATTTGTGAAGTTTTATTAGTGGTTTTAGCACCCTCGGATTGCTTTCTCTGGGAAGGAGAAACCCTTCATGGATCCTTCTCAGGGCTCTGCTCATGTGGGAGTCATACTGCTAATTATTCAGAGGATTTATGGAGAAGCCTTTTTGTTGCCTCTGTTTTCATATTTAGTTTCACTTGTTTGCTTTTTCATTAAGCTTTACAAACCTAATCTATATAGAACCCTCCACTGAATTCCTGGTTTAAATTTTAACCTTGGCTACAAGTGCATTTAAAGAGGTGGGTTTCCTTGTATTAATATCACCAGGTTGACCTCCTTATCTAACCTTGAATGACATGTTTGTCTAGAAAAAGGTATATAGACCTGTTTTAAATGTAAATGTAGTACTAACATATTTTAGTTATCTATGATACCGCTTTGATATCTGTGTATTAGCTTTGTGTATTCCATGTTAGCTAGGGTTATTTTCATCTCTGTTAAGTAATAAAGGCACCTGCACATCCATTTCGTTTTGTCTGGAGGGGGGGTGTCATGTATTCACAAAATGGTGGTCAGTGGTACCTTCTGCCGCCAGGCGGAACCCACGCGTTCCTGAGGAGAAATTGGAGTTGCTGTTCAGCTACCCCCCTCGCCATGCTCTGGGAGTAGTTGGTATGTGCCAGGGGATGGAAAAGGCTGGGAGAGTGAGAGCGAGGGGAGAGACAGAATCGAGGAACCCCAAGTGCGTTCTTGCTCTTGTGTGTGCGCTACTCCGCACTTAGCAGGCCTTTCCAGCCTGTTTTGATGATGACTCTCCTTTCGGAGAGGAGCGGGGCCTGGAGTGACTGTCGTTGCTGCTACACCGTGGCTGATTTTCCTGTTGGAGGTCACAACTCACAGCCCGTTTCGTTCCTTCACGCCTGTTTTCCTGTGTCTATGGCGAGGTAGCACTGGGGAGATTTGCGAGGGAGGCTGGATTCCAGTCAGGAGTAGTCGGGTCCATGTGGAGTTTGCCAGTTACGCTGTGTGCTTACACTATGTTTGTAAGCAGTGGTATTTTTTTTTTATTGTTCATTTATACGAGCGAATGGTTTCTAAGCGCAGGATCGGGATTCAAACACATTATCTTGCTTCCAAGTCAAACACGTTGCCCCTGAGCTATCACACCCTGTGTACAAAATAAAACTGAACTAAAATGAGAACCCAAAACGTACATAGCAGCTTTGAGCATGTATAGTACCAGGGAGTAATATTCGTATATTTGGTGAAGCTAGGTGTTAGTCATTAGGCGGGTCCTGAGCCCTGTGTATATTGCAGAGAAGTCTGTTAAAAGCGGCAGTGACGCGAGGCGTATTGGGTTTCCAGCCCATGTACCGTCAGCAGGGCCGGTCCTAGGATTTGCTGGGCCAAGTACTGCAAGTTAAGTGCGGGGCCCCTTAATTTGCATGGGACGACATTACAGGAAGTGACGGTTACTTGCCTGCAAATGTAGTTCTTCATACCATCTACCCACCATTATCAATCAGAAGAGGAGCCAAGCAAAGTTTTTAAATTAGGAGTGTTTTATAAATGATGAACAATTAAAGGGACTATTGTTTTGGACAAGATGCTCGTAACTTTTCCGTGTTAAGAAATGCAAATGGGCATTTCATTCTGAAAGCACACAGAAAACACAAGTTAGTTGCCTAAATCTAAGCCCTCCTCCAGGCCAATATCACACAGAGCACTTTTTCAAGTAACTGACTACATTATTTCAGATGTTCATATTTAACACAAAAAGTGTTTATTTTTGGTAGAATGTAATATTTTCATCACATCATAGATGAACCCTGCATTTGTCAAACACTGAAACAGTCTCCCAGTCATGATGCAGGGAATAATGCCACAATTCTGTTTTTTCTTTAAAATGAGCAAAGTGTGTTTTGTGTAAGTGTCTGCACTGGGAACATGACAACCTGGATAAAATCCTGGTAGCCAAATACTTGAACAAGCTTGCCAACCTAAAAACAAAAAAATCAAAGGGTTGCGTGCACACTCTGTAGGGAATAAAAGTTATTCTGTCCACCCACATACATCCTTTACTTGTTGCCTGAAAAGCAGCCACCATCAGGGAAAAATAACTGCACCAATCTCCAGGATTGCAAATTCTCTTGCCACATACTGGACAAATATTTATGACTCACTTGCCCTCTCATCATTTCTTGTTGTCACCCCCATGGCTGGCTTTTAAAAATACTCTGCTTTAGAAAGATAACTTGAAAAGTACACATACCATATTAAGGTACTCAAATATATCAACCCTAATAGAACTATGTTAGGGAAAAAGTTTACAATTCTTTTTAGCTTTACTAATTGTAACTTGGGTTGTGATGTGAAGCAAATCAACCAATTTCAAATCAGTGTGCTTCAGATGCTGCCGGGAATGACTGAAAATAGCCACTATTTCACATACTCCAAGCACATGCTTAGTAACTATATGCAAAGCTGGGGATGGCCAACATAATCTGTTTGGACCAGAGTGTGTACACACACGCATGCACATGCGCACACGTACACACACGTACACACACGGTTGGATTTGTAGGGGTCAGCAATATTTGACAGTGCAAGGTGGTCTAGCAGCCATGTTGCACGAGGGAGCAGGGAGTGTATGAAAACTGTTTTCATTCATTCCTTTTCAATGTTAATAAGCAGTGCTGTCCTTTAACTAGACATGAAAAATGATAATATAAATAAAAATGTGCTTTCTTTATGCAGCAGTGCAGTCCCGCGACATGTAGGTGTACTCCTACGTCCCGTCCCCTTTCCTCCATACTGCATGGGCGTCCCTCCTGGGTATGGGAGATGGAACCTTTTTCACCAGAAAAAATCTGCTTCCACTTTAAATTTAGAGGCACGCAAGGTTCCGGCCCTGGGAGCATGCGCTCCCCTAACTGTGCCCACCGGCACCACTCCCCAGTCCTCTTTTCTACGTCGACGGGAACGGACATCGCCCACCGGCGCTCCTGGGTTTGGCTTCGGCCTTGTAATTCCACGTGTTCTTCCCCGGATTCTGTCTGTCTTTCTTCTAATCTTTAAACTGGTACTTGGTCCTCTGGCACTATGCTCCTCCCTGGCGCATGCCGACGTCCTTAGGCTTCAGCAGGTGTCCAGCCTGTGAGGGGCTCTTCCGCATGTCCGACCCCCACGCTCTGTGCCTCCGCTGCCTTGACCGCGACCACAGCTGGGAGGGCTGTACTGCGTGTGACGCGCTCGCATCGCGAGCTCTGAAGAACAGGTCAACAAGGTTGAGGGAGCTCTTCGAGAAGTCGCCTCCAGAGGACTTGAAGAACTTCCTCAAGCACAAGTCAAGGCCCAAGGCAGGGCTGCTTTTTTCCATCGCACCCAGCAAGGGCGATTCCTTTCCTAGGAAACGTCAGAGTGGGAGGGAACGTCCAGGTCCTCACACCAGCGCAGGTGCCAAGGCCAATTCTGCTACCGGCCACCAGGCCGAGGGGTCACTAGATCCTCCCGCAGACAGCGCTGAGGGACCGCAAGGTTCTTGCACCGGGTTTCCACCCGAGGGGCCGTGCCCGAATATCAGACAAAAGTCTGAGAGGGTGCCTGTGCAAAGCACTACCGGTGCTTTAGACGAGGGCTTGACGCCTACCAGGTTTGGTCTTGAGGTGCAAGGTAGGCCTCAGAATCCACCACCTAGAGTCAAGGAGGAGGCCAGTCTCAGCAAGCCAGGCACCACGACACAGGCACATGGCATGCAACTCGACAAGATGGCTGCTGCACCAGACAAGATGGCCGCTCGTCAGACACTGAACCCTTTTGGGGAGCAGGTAGGAGATGGAGTGTCCAGGTGGGACTGGTCTCAACCAGGTACGTGGCCTACAGCTTATACTTCTACATCCCAAGGCAGGTACCCTCTGCAGCCACCTAGGCAGAGTATGCACAGGCACCAGCAGCCAGCCGCTACTCCATCAATATCACCTGCCACCCCAATAGCCTGTGAAGACAGGTTTTTTGAGAAGTCCCTCACGCTGATGAGGTCCACTCAGATAAGCTGCATCCTTTGGGATGTTATTGCTTCCACCAGTCCTGACGTCAGCACCCATAGTCATTCCGCCTATGGCTGTGGTGCCTCAGGCTCTGGCGCAGCATCTGCTGTCCACCCCGGCCCCTTCAATTCCGGCTCCCCTGCTACTTACAGCTCAGGCTGTTCCACAGCAGCCTCTGGCTCCGGTGCCACACCTCAGCCAATGGCTCCCAGTACACCCTCACTGGTGCCAGACCAGTTGGACACCCTGGTTGATACCGATGAGGAGAAGGACCCTGACACACCCTCGTCAGCCAAGGGCTCCCACTATCGACTTGCAGGTTTGGCTGAATACTTGGGGTTTCCACAACCTGAGGTTGAACAACCAGAGGCAGGAGTCCTGGCCGAAGTCCTCACTCTATGCCTGCGGCTAGAACGGGGATTCCGATGCAGACGTTGTTGCCTTGGCCAAAAAGGGATGGCTGAAACCCCACTCAGCGCAGCCCACCAACAGATGCCAAGTATAGGCAGTTGGAGGGAGATACACTCTTGTTGTCGGCACACCCAGGCCCACACTCCTTGGTGGTTGCCGCGGCTTCCATATACTCAGTCTTAATCCTCATCGGCCACCTTGTCCTCAGCACTGCTAGGCAAGGAGGAGAATATCTTGGTGGCATATGGAAAGAAGGCCTACTCCAACGCCTCGCTGCACCTTCGTCAAGCGAATGTGGATGCCATGCTCGCAGCTGTTAACCAGCGGCTTTGGCGGGAAATAGCAGACTTCCTTCCGGAATTTCCAGTGCACAGTCAGGCACGTTTCAAGGCGCGAGGCTGACTGAAGTGAAGATGGTGGCTCAGGACATCATGGAGTCCACAGTCTTGCATATGGACACCTCAGGCCTTGCCATCTGCATTGCCATGGACACGAGAAGGAGGGCCTGGCTCTGGGCTACCAATTTCTACCCCAACATCCAGGAATGCATATTGGACCTTCCATTTGAGGGTAGTGAACTCTTTCATTCCTCCACAGATGAGCAACTGGATAAGAACAGCTCACAGACAGCAAGGTCTTTATCTATCCGGGCCTTTCGCGAGTTCATGGGGCTTCTACGAATGACGGTCCAGCCAGCCTGACAGCTCTCCGAGCCAACACCGCTGCAAACAGCACAAGGCTGGGAATAAGGGCTTCTGTCAGTCCCCGTCCTCTGCCTCAGCCTCAGAGGGAAAGAAGGCATGACACTGCCCTCCGGGTCCACGTGTCTCTGGGAGAGGGAGGGGGTGTTTACTACTATCAGTAGTTGCCATGGGCTACCGCATACCGTTCCCCTCTCTCCTCCCTTCCACTCCCACAGATTTGGACATCAACTCTGTTGGCGGAGATTCGATCGCTCGTAGAGAGCCAGGCCATGGAAGAAGTCCCAACCTCCTAGCGGGGTATGGGTTTCTACTCTAGGATTTTTGCCATACACAAGAAGTACCAGGCTGGCCTGAGAGTTGTGTGGACCTTTCCACCCGGAACCATTCCCTCCCACTTCAAAAGTTCAAGGTTACCCCAGGGCTTATTGCGGAGACACTGTGCAAGGGAGACTGGATATGCTCCCTGGATCTGAACGACGCTTACCTAGACGTCCCGATTTGGCATCCCCATTGGTCCTTACTGAGGTTCAGGATCATGGGCTTCCATTTCCAGTACAAGGTTTTACCCTTTGGCCTCAATTCACCGCCAAGAGTCTTTACCAGGCTCATGAACGCAGTGGCAGACCTTCTCAGGGCCCAAGGTCACCGTGTATATCCATACCTAGACAACTCGCTAGTCAGAGTGAGATCCCCACAGGTGGTCCAGCACACCACCTCCGCCCTCATGAACACGCTGCATGACTTTGGATTCTCCATCAATTTCAGGAAGTCTGAGCTGGAACCGGCGCAGAGTCTTAACATTCCTGGGCCTTATCTGGGATATGAGGTCTGAGAAAATCTTACCATCAGAGGACAAGATCGCAGCCATCAAGAGGGTATTATGGCAGCATGTCATCTGGCAGTGCCCTACACAAGACTCAAAATTAGAGGAGATTACAGCTGCACTTCGCAGCCTCATGGAATCAGGAGCGAGGATCTGAGGCGGAACTCGTCAGCAATCCCCCTTCCTACACCAGGACCTAATCTGGTGGAGCACGGACTGCAACCTGAGGATAGGCAGACCCTTCCGACAACCAGCACAGCAGGTTACCATCACCACAGATTCATCCTTCGAGGGCTGGGCGGCGACCCTGGACAAACCCAGCGTCGACGAAGTCTGGTCCCTTCAAGAACAGGAGGCCCATTTCAATTAGCTGGAACTAAGGCCCATCTGGCTGGCCCTCAAGGCCCTTAGCAGCAGACCGATCCTCATTCAGACAGACAACTCCACCACCACGTACTACCTCAGCAAGTAAGGTGGAACCAGGACCCTTCCATTATGCACCTTGGCGATCAGCATCTGGTAATGGGCCCTGGAGAACGGCATTCACCTGACAGCAATCCACCACCTGGGGGAGTCGAACCCGGAGGCGGACAGGCTCAGCAGACTGGGGGCAGACAATTACGAGCGGCAGCGGAACGATCAGATCGTGCAGGAGATCTTCATTAAATGGGGTCATCCACAGGTGGACCTCTTTGCCACCTGGTTCAACAGGAAGTGCCCTCAGTTCACATCCTGGCAGGGACAGGGTTTAGGCTCTCTGGGCAATGCATTGCAGATAGCGTGGAACAGCATGGACGCTTATGCCTTCCCGCCCACCCCAATGATACACAAGGTGATCTGCAAGATAAGAGAGTCCTGGCACCTCTGCATCATTCTGGTAGTTCTGTGGTGGCCGGCGGTGCTATGCTTCTCGGAGCTACTCAGCTTGTCGAACCAGCCTCCGAATCACCTTCCAATGGGCCCAACTCATCTATCTCAGCAGGGGGGCACAGTCATTCACCCCGCCCGCAGAAGTTGTCTCTCGCAGCGTGGTTCCTGAGCAAGTCATGCTGAAACATCTGCGCTTCTCGCAGTCGAATCTAGACATCTTTCAGGGGGCTAGGAGCGATGCTACTAGGAGCCAGTACAAAAGCAAGTGGACTAGATTTTGCCACTGGACGCTAAGGACGACGATCCTCTCACTTGCTCACTGGATGATGTGCTTTCTTTCTCAGCACACCTCGCACAATCAGGGGTGCAGATAGACATGTGCCGCACTTATCTAGCGGCCATCGGAGCATACCGGAACTCGGAAGTGGAAGTCTTTCTCGTTCGCCAATCCAGTGGTTAAACGACATCTGACGGGCCTCACTAGGCTCGACCCGCCCATTAAGAAGCCCCACCCTCGGACCACAATATAGTGTTGGATGCCTTGGCGGATAGACCTTTTGACCCAATGGCGTCCGCAGACATCTGGCTGGTCACCATCAAGACAGCTCTTTTGGTGGGTCTGACATCGGCGAGGCGTGTCAGCGAGATCCA
This sequence comes from Ambystoma mexicanum, assembly GCF_040938575.1. NCBI lineage: Eukaryota > Metazoa > Chordata > Amphibia > Caudata > Ambystomatidae > Ambystoma > Ambystoma mexicanum. The sequence continues at coordinate 748,595,041 of NC_090928.1, forward strand.
AGCTCTAGTGGCCTCAGAGCCATACACTACCTTTCATAGGGACAAGGTGGTCCTCCGAACGCACCCCGCTTTCTCACTTAATGTAGTCTTGGCATTCCACCTGAATGAGGAAATGGTACTCCTGACTTTCTTTGCATACCCCAAGGTCAATGCTCAGAGGGTTCTGCATTGTTATCATGCAAGCGCTAAAATTCTATCTTGACAGAGCCAAGAGCTTCCGCAAGTCGGACGCTCGATTTGTCATTTTCGGCGGATCAAGGCCAGGTTATCAGACCTCCAAGGCCTCCATAGCAAGGTGGATAGTTGCAGCTATTAAGGAGGCATATGAGGGGCAGCACAAGCCACGTCTCGCCAACATGCATGCCCACGCTATCAGAGCCAAGGCGACGGTAGTTGCATTCCAGAGACACGTCTCGTGGCAGGTCATCAGCAGGGCGGCCACGTGGGACACTCCCTGTGCGTTTTGCAAGCACTACTGTTGGAATGCTGCCTCCAGGTCAGACGCGGCATTCGGGCAGCCAGTACTAAGGAACTTGTTTTCTTAAGGAGGGTCACCTCTCCACCCTGGGGCTACATTCAGTTGTAATCGCCCATGCAGCATGGCGGAAAGGGGGTGGGACGCAAGAGTAATTATAAGTTAGTCACAGTAGTGACTAACGTACTCTTAGTCCATAGTCCCCTTTCTGCCATACGTCCCACCATCCTCCCCTCTAATAAAACTGGTGTGAGTGATTAGGCAATGGCAAATATTGTCGACGCGTCAATGGGGACTGAGGAGTGGTACCGGTGGGCGGAGGCAGGGAAGCGCATGATCCCAGGACCGCACCCCCGCGCGCCTCTAAATTTAAAGGGAAACATTTTTTCTGTTGAAAAAGGTTCCGTCTCCCGATCCTAGGAAGGACGCCCATGCAGTATGCAGGAAAGGGGACTATGGACTAAGAGTATGTTAGTCACTATGGTGAGTAACTTACAATTTATGCTTTTCAGACACGTGTAGTGACTTTGGCACTTACACTATTACACAAACTAAAAGTTCTTGGACTTAGGAATGCAATAATGGATCCTTATACCATTAATTGGAAAATAATTGGTTCTTTACAGGCTCTTTATTCGCATGCTATTAGTCTACATATTACTATAAAATAAATTAAACGGATTATACATGAATACATGGACAAGAATAAACACAGTATACATATATCACCGTTGGTGCAGTTGTAGGAGAAAGCTCCCTCTCATCCATCCCAAGGCAGGTAGGCACAGAGATTACACATCAACCAACGGGGACTGGAGCGGAGCGTCCTCCCTCTCAGCAAGACTTAACACCCGGGGTTCCAATTCTCTGTCTCCTCTTGGAATAAATCTCTTCTTAAGGGAGGGACAAATCCCCGTCCCTCATAAATTGCCCATTGTCCCTGGCCGAAGGATGGACAGACAGCAAGCATGGGAGGCAAGAGCAGAAAAAATAAGACAGTAGTGGAAAAACCCAGCTCGTCTCCCACATGCTCGTTCCCAACACCCCTTATCAATGCACCTGCACATCTGACTCCCCTCTCGGCTCGCCCTTGAGTTAACAATGTGAAAACTGTACTCCATAATAAGCTCATCTGCTTCACACTAAAATATCACCACCATTGCAGAACTCATGTCTGCCTTCTAACTGAACTCATAGACTTACATTGCGGTTTGGAAGTGAATGTCTAAAAAGGCAGCGTACCGGCGCCATGTTGTTAAGCTCATTTTCACACACGCACTACAGTAGGACAGCCTTTCTTGATAGAAGGTAGCTGGCAACCATTATTCACATTAGAATTCGGGAATCTGCCACCAATCATAAGGTGAACCGGTTACTGCATGTTCACGTTCAGCTGGACTATTCATGCTGCACTAATGTGCATGCTTTGTAAAGGTGATGGGGGGAATAAGCTCTGGGAAAAATACTCCAACACATTTAACCTAAGTAAAAATGGCAAAAATTTTAAGCAGCCAGGTTCCCTACATGGTAGCCCTAACGCCGTCCTTGGGTGGAGATGTAATGTATATTTGAGCTCGTCTATCACAGGTTTTTCAATGGCATGTACAATCTATGGGACCCGCGTAGTGTACACAATATAAACATATGCACAAAATCTACATACCTCCTGCCACATGCACACAAACTATACCACAACCAAAGAGCACATTCTGCATCTCCTTCAATAATCTGGCATGAGAACATGTGATAGCCTTATTTGCGCTGGCATCTTCCCAGCCTAAATAAAATGTGAACTTCCGTGCCCTCCTCCGCTTGACAGCCCAACATGGGTGCTAACTAGGCCCACTGAAGATTGATGGCAGAACTCAAAACGGTGGACAAATGGGCAGCTTTCTTTAGAACTCATTCTATGGTGTATAAGATTTAACCAGACACACAAGTATGCATTAGGAGTACCAATGCCTGCCAGGTAGGCACCAGTCATCTTTTCAGCATTCGCAAGCTGGTGCTGAATGCATTACCATGTTAAAGTAGAACAGAAAAATATCTGCAAGCAGATTCTCAACTAGCGCAATTCACAGCTGAATGACTCGTTGGCAGCAGCAGTAGAGGCCTGCATTACATAAACGTTTTTCATTTTTGCAGAGGAGGCCATGTTTTTATGTAATTAGAGTTGAATGAGTGCCCAGAAATCCACCACGAACCGCTACACAGCCTTGTGACACCAACGCTGTGATGGAGGGAATCTCTGAATAAACCAATTGGCAGGTGGTTGTTTTCAGTTTTTTACTTGTTTTTGTGGCATTGCAATGCAGCTCCTGACACGGGCCATGGTCTGGATTCCCTGATCCCACGTTGCTCTTTCGTTAGTCCCTTTCAGAGCATTCTAAGCTGGCATTACCGATGGGCTGTATTTGCGACTGCACTGTGCGCACACCCTAGAGAGCAGTAAACTATGACATGAATAATACCCTGCGCACCTGCCGAGGATGTGTGTGCGTGCCCTAGACCCTAGTCATCTCGCCCTTTCCATGCCTTACCTGCTGCACGTCTTCAGAACGGTTGGCCTCCAACGACCAGGCCAGAACTCCGGCACACAACACTGCGTGAGTCCAGATGGCCTCAGCTCCAGGCACTGAAGTTCTTTTGCTGGCAAGGTGACAGAGTAGCTGGCTTGCATGCTGTTTCAGAAGTTCTTGGAACGTTCTGAAATGGTCCCAGAGGGCACCCAATGGCATGTGAAATCGTGGCGGCAGTGGCGCCGGCAAACTCTTACACTGATACAGTCCCGCCGGTGCCACCTGCTCTCCCCCACCCCATGCTTGCACATAACTTTTTTGTAATAGCTTTTCGAATGGATTGTCTCCTCCAAAGTATTCCTCATCTTTGACATGTAATGTCCTGCTTTGGCTGCAGAGGGCGCCCTGTGTCAATAGCGTTGAGTGATGTCCCTCGAAGGCCTCCATCAAGGGTTACGTCATCGGATGTTATACGTAGTGCGCACGGCACCCGTTGGCCTCAGTTCCGTTGTTCCGCAAATATGTTTGCTTCGAAACTCGGCACGCCTCATTCAATTCGATTACGTAGTTACCTCAATTGCGCAGTTACCTTCGATAAATATGTCTGTCTTCACCTCAGACAACCCCTTGTTCCAGATTCAAAAAATGGAAGGAGTGCCACTCAAGATGTCAATCACGGATCTACATTGTCTGTGGTGCCTGGATGAAGGCCACAACACTGATTCCTGTACCAAATGTCAAGCTATGACAGGAAAGGCCTTGCGAGAACGAAAAGGCAAGTTGCAGGTAGGCAAGATATCTAAACCCCATAAAACCCGACCTGATAGTTCTTCGACTGCTGAATTGAGAGACCGCTCTCCTTGGCGTAAGAAGGATAAAAAAAGGTTTGAGGTCCCGAAGTGGCTCCCGCCACTCTTCGTCCTCGGCGTAGCGATCAAGAAGGAGGCACCATCGGTCCCCTTCCTCTTCATCCTTGTCAGGCGACACCCCCATGAGGGTAAGATGCCCCTCCAAAAAGCATTCTGTTTAGAGTCGCTAAACATTTTTGAGAAGCAGGGTAAGGCTCCGTCCGGGCCTTCTTTAGAAGCCGGCATAGAGCGCTCTCGACCCGAAACGCTCGCGCACTTGAGCCCGGGTGGATGGCGTGATTCGCATTGAGAGCCCTCGAGGCCTCGAATGGACAAGGATCACTGGAGACATGGCGAGCGTTTGAGATTATTGATGCCTCCGAAGCCTGTGGAACCCTCGGCGCCAAAACCGACGAAGGAGCCTGTCGACTTCGTCTAGGTCTTCAACGCCAATGTCTACATCGAAGCTGTCAATGCCAAAGGTACCGATTGTGTCAACTCAGCCCACAGGACTTGAGGAAAGTCATAAGAAGGCTAAAACCAAATCTCTGAAAAAGTCTTTCTTTTGGGCATCATTATGGAACACCCAATGTGCCGTAATGCCTCATATCAGAAGAGAGCAAGATGAAAGATCTTTGACACCTTGCATAATGCTAGCGGCATTGATACTTATCCTCAGTTGGGGTTCGGCAGGCCAGAACCGGAGGAGCACGCTGACTCCTCGTACCGGCAACTGATGTCCAGAGTAGTAGAGTACCTAGGCTGGATTAGACCCCCGGTACAGTTTGATCAGGATGAACTGAACGATATTCTAGACAAAGGTCCACCTACAGATCCTATATTACCCTTCCATGTGGCTCTGCAAAAAAGGGTGGCCAGAAATTAGGAGACCCCGGACACCAAACCGGTGGTGGACAAGTCCCTTACAAAGAAATACTGCCCTTCCAGTAGCAACCCCGGCTACCTGTCCAAACACCCCACTTCGGAGAGTCTGGTGGTCCAGGCAGCCACAGCTACCTTTAACAAGACAGCGTACCCTAGCATCCCTCCTGATGAGGACGACAAGCGTGTGGATGGATGGGCACGAAAGGTATTTTCAGCTGGGAGTATGGCCCTGAAGTCGGACAACTGCACATGTGCATTAGCAAAATTCTCATACACTCTGTGGGAGTGTATATCCATGGCGGCGGAGCATATTCCAGAAGGGGATGCAAGGAACAGCTTCCTGGCTATTATTAAGGATGGCAAGGAAGACATGTGCGAATCCCTTCAGTCTGGATTGGACACTGCGGATAGCATCAGCTGGTCCATGGCCACGAGCACCGTGATGCGCAGATTGGCGTTGTTGCGGAATCAGGTTTTGCACCAGATATGCAGGCTCGTCTTCTCAACATGCCATTTGATGGGTCTCACCTTTTTGGCAGCAAGGCTGATTAGAGCCTTGAAAGGTTGCAGACCTTGAAGGCGGCTGCCAAATCTTTAGGGGACGCTGTTAGGCAACCTCAGCCTTTTTGTCCGGCAGGACAGCCATGGAGGGGGCGATCTTCTTGCTACTACTCCTCATTTGGAAAATTGAGAGGAATGGCCAGTCGAAGAGACCAAAGAAAGTTCCCTCGTGGTGGACGAGGTAGAGATGCCAAGCCAACTCCAGCTGCAGCTACCTTGCCATCAGCAGCTGCAGCAACCACTTCGGGAGCTTGCGACACGTGTCACTGGTGGGGGAAGACTGTCTCAGCATCTCAAAGAATGCTGAGCCATTACTTCAGATGTGTGGGCTCTGGAGACAATAGCCCACAGTTACTGCCTACCATTCATAACGCAGCTTCACACCAATCCACCAGGAAAACACTCTTGGAGGATTCCAGATCTGCTCCTTGTGCAGCAAAAGCTGCTCCCTGCTAGAGAAAGCTGCTATAGAACCAGTGCCTGTAGGGGACAGTGCCTGTAGGGGACAGGAACAAGTGTTGATATTCCCCATATTTTTTTATCCCCAAGAAAGACAGAGGATTGAGACCCATCTTGGACTTGAGATACTTGACAAGGACAAATTCAAAATAGTCACACTTTCTCAGATCCTTCAGGCCCTCTAATTACAGGATCGGTGTGCCAATCCATCTCAAGCACAGGAATTACCTGAGGTTCGCCGTTTGCGGCTCGCAGTATCTGTTTCGAATCCTGCCATTCGATTTGACCTCCAACCCGAAGGTCTTCACCAAACTAACGGTGGTGGTGGCAGCGAGTCTCAGAAGAGGGGGGGATTGTCGTGTACCCCTACCTGCACGATTGGCTGATCAGGGCGCGTTGTCCCGAACAAGCCTTGGATCACCTCAGGGTTACCTGCCACTCCCTACACAGACTGGGCTTCTCCCTCAATTTCAAGAAGTCACACATGACACCTTCCCAACAGCTCCAGTATATCAGAGCTGTTTTAGACACGTCCTTGGGGAAAGCGCTCGCCACTCAGGTGAGGGCTCAAGACATTCTCCAGATGGTAACAAAGTTTCAGAATGCTCACTGTCTCCCGGCCTTCGAATTCCTAAGGTTGCTCTGCCTCATGGCATCCTGCATTTACCTGGCGCCAGAGGACCATCTACGAATTAGATCCCTACAGTGAGCTCTCCGAACACAATGGTCCCAGTTCTCGGGACGGATGTCGGATCTACTTAGGGTTCCGATCAAGGTTATGCAGGATCTTCTATGGTGGACCTGCGAGGAAAATATCCTGAAAGGGGACCTTTTTGGAAACCATGGCCGGAGACAACTGTATTGACAGACGCCCCACTCACTGGGTGTGAGCCCACACCAACGATCTGTCAGCCAGCGGTCGTTGGTCTACATCGGAGTCCAAACTACATAACCAGCTTTTGGAGCTGAGGACAATCGGAGTAGCGCTGAAGTCCTTCCTGCCATCTGTAGGGGAAAGAATGTCCTGATAATGACGGACAACACAGTAGCCATGCATTAACTCAACAAGAGAGGAGATGTAGGGTCACTACCACTGTGCAGAGAAGCAATGCAGCTCTGTTACTGGGAAATTAGAGAATGAATCTCCCTATCAGCAGTTCACTTAGCCGGGGAGGAGAACACGGTGGCGGACGACCTGAGCAGGCACAGCACAGTCTCCCACGAGTGGGAAATAGCTCAGGAAGTCCTTCAAGAGATCTTTGCCCTTTGGGGAACACCTCAAGTAGATCTGTTCGCAACCGAGAACAACCGGAAGTGCGAAAGGTACTGCTCAAGGGAATTTCCTCCGAGAGTAGCTCTAGGAGACGCGTTCGTGGTGGATTGGGATTTTCCAATGCTATACGCGTTTCCGCTGGACCCCGTCATTCCTCAAGTAATCAGGAGGTTGAGACAGTTCAGGAGCCACATGATCCTAATTACCCCGCATTGGGCCAGGACGACATGGTACCCGGACTTTCTGGACATGTTCATCTGTCCTCTGAAACGTCTTCCAAAAAGAGCGGACCTTCTCTCGCATCCAGCTGTCAACACTCTCAACCTTCACGCGTGGTTTCTGAAAGGTTGAGATACAAGGATTGGGACCTCCCGGATGACATGATGGTGGTGTTGCTTTCGGCAAGAAGGCAAGCAACAAAATCTCTGTACCGTTGTCGTTAGAATAATTTTTGCGACTGGTGCAGGGAAAAGAATGTTGATCCTTTTCTATGTTTGACACTGGATGTGCTATCCTTTCTGCACACAAAGGTTTTCACGTTGGGACCATTAAGGGTTATCTAGCAGTGCTCTACATATTCAAGCACTCATCGGAGGAATGTTATTACTTTAAAATTCCAAAGTGACTCAATCTCTGAAAGGGCTCACAAATGTGTTCCCACCTTCTGCTTTTCAGGTTCCAGTTTGGTACCTTAAACTGGTTCTAAAAATGTTTGTGTGCACCAATTGAACCTTTGCACACATGTCCATTGAGGTTGTTAACCTTCACGACTATACTGTAGGTTGCTCTAACATCTGCACGTAGAGGGAGCGAGTTGCAGGCCCTCTCTTCAAGCCACCCTTTACCTTATTCCACAAGGACAAGTTTGTGTTGAGGGTTAAACCCTCCTTCCTACCTAAAATAGTATCAGACTTGGTCATGGTGCATCTCTCTTAGGTTCTGTCCTTTGATAAAGTAATTTCTTCACTCCGCCCATGCCGCCCCTTTCCCACGCTGCTGGGAAATCCAAGGGCCACCCTGGACCCCCCTTCTGTTCTTCCAACTATCCCCTCACCACCCTGGGCCAGTCCCCCAGTCCCATATTACACCAAGCCCAGAAGCTTCATGCTAGGCGGGCACCAGGCCGCCCAGGAGTCTTTTCAGGAATTTCAGCACCAAGTCCCAGTCCAAAAGAAACTGCTGGTGTTCTCCCCTTAGCGAGTACGCCACTTTCTCAAGCACTGCTAACATCCAAACCCTTCCTACCCATTCATGTTCCGCGGGTGCTTCTTTCGCCTTCCACTTTTGTGCTACTAACAGTGCCCCTGCCATCACCAGGATCAGATATACCTTATTTTGGGCCTTCGTCCGCAGCCCGTCCAGAGTACCATCCAGCCCCAAGATAAACAGCCCTGTATCTGTGCCTCCTGCGATGTCTGCGCCCATTATGTCATGAGCCGCTTTGCAAACCTTGTCCAATAACGGGGCTACCTCTGGGCATTGCCACCAGGTATGTCCCCAGGAACCCTCCCTTCCACATCCCCTCCAACACAGGGCGGTCTTGGACCGATACATTTTAGCTATTCTGCAGGGGGTAAGGTGCCATTAGTACATCCTCTTCACCCAGATTTCTTGAATTTGTAGGGAGTTCGTCAACTTGGGAATATGCGCCCACAGGGATTGCCAATGCTCTAGCGCAATTGATTGCCTGGTTTCTTTTTCCCAATTGCCATAAAGCTCCACTCGCCCACCCCTGCCCCCTCCTTGAGCAGCCTATACAGATCCCCCACTAGGTGTCTGTCCCCTGCTTTAGTTGTAACATATTTCTCAGATTGAGTAAATTCCCTAGTAGCCGCCCCCTTTATAGATGGGTGTAGGGCCCAATGTTTTAGTTGCATATATCGGAAATGCTCCTCTTCCCCCACCCCAAAGATGCTCTTACAGGTAGGGAAGTCTCTTACCTGCCCCCCTCGTAGAGGTCCCTTAGGCACCTACAACCCCCCACCTGCCACGCGTCCAAGCCCAGGGGTAAACTGAGGATTAGCAAAGATGGGTGTGAGAGGTGAAGGGAAGCTAGTAATCCTTGATCTGCGCACCGCTTCATCCCATGACCTACCTACCACCGCCTCTATTGCACTGCAATACATCCTCCTGGGCCTGGGCCTGGGCCTGTCCTCCAGGGGAAGACACAAAACCCCCTCCAGCCCATATCCTACTACTGCCCTATCCATCTCCCTCCACACCTTTCCCCTGTCGTCCTTCATCCAGTCTCGTAGTACCCTCATCTGAGCTGCCCGGTAGTAGTTTACCATGTCTGGCTCCCCCATGCCTCCTCTGTGTCTGGGCAATTGCATCAGTTTACGGGGAACTCTAGGCTTCTTGTTCCCCCATATATGGGCCTGAGTGAGCTTGCTTAACTTTCTAAAGAAGGGAGCCGGAACCCTAACTGGTAGTGCCATAAAAAGGTACAATCATTTTGGAAGGATAACCATCTTTAAGTCATTGATCCTGCCTATCCAAGACACAGCCAGCGGTCCCAAGTCCAAGAGCAGCCCCTTGGTTTTCCCCAGCAGCGGGAGATAATTTGCCTCGTACAGATGTTCTATTGTCCCCGTAATAACAGTCCCCAGATAATTAATCGTTCGCCGGTGCCCAGGCAAAATCAAAGCTCTTCCTTAACTCCCTTTCTACCCCAGGGGACATCTGTAGACACAGCACCTCCGACTTACTTTTATTGATCCCTAGCCTTGCAATTCGCCCAAACTCTGGAAAAAAAACTTTCGACCGTTTCCAGGGATTCTCGGGGGTTCTTCAGGGTCAACAACATGTCGTCTGCAAAGGCGGCCACCTTATTTTCTCTTCCCCCGAACATCACCCCCTTAATCGCCTGGTGAAATCTGTTTTTACACAGAAGCGGCTCTAGATATATCGCAAAGAGTAGTGGTGACAGCGGGCAGCCTCGCTTTGTGCCTCTAGATACTGCCACTGGATCTGATGCCTCCCATTAATCATCAGGCGCAGCGTGGAATTACGATAATTCGCCTATATCTTGCCCATGAATTTTTCCCCAAATCACATTTTACGCATTGTGGTGAAGAAAAAGCCCCATTCTACCCTATCAAACGCTTTCTCAGCGTCGAAGGCAACCACAATAGCCTCCATCCTAGATTTGTTTACTTTCTCTATAGTATGGGCAATCCTCCTGGTATTATCATGCGTTTGCCTCCCCCTGTACAAAACCAGACTAGTCAGACTCCACTAAGGATGGGAGGAGGGGTTCGAGTCTGGCCGCCAGAATCTTCGTCAAGATCTTAATGTCCAGATTGATTAGAGCAATCGGTCTGTAGGCAACGCAAGCTGTAGGATCTTTCCCCTGCTTAGGGAGTAGTACCACTTTCGCCTCCTCCATAGATGTGGTTATCCCCTTCCCTCGCCCAAATGCATTATATAGAGCAACCATTCGCAGGGCCAAAACGTCCCTAAACGTTTTATAAAAGTCCGCTATGAAGCCATCGGGCCCTAGAGCTTTAAGAGGGAGAGCTGCAATGGCCTTGTGAACCTCCTCTATAGTTAAGTCATTCTCAAGCTCCTCCCTATTCCGCTACCTTAATCCCAGTGAGGTGGCACCCTTGCAGATACTTCCCCTGGTCCCTTTCCGCTGGGCTGTCCGACTTGTAAACCTCCCCATAGTACCTTGTAAACTCCCTTTTGATTTCTTGGATCTCTGTGACCTCTCTCCCCGCCACCGTTTTATTTCTCAGTATTGTTCTATCCTTCTCCTCGCTCATCAGCTTCCTTGACAATAGCCTATCTGCCCTGTAAGACTTCGCATAAAACTTCTGTTTGAGATGCAACAGTGCCCTCTCTGCCTTGGCCGAGACTATTGTATCCAATTGGCCCTTGATCACCCTGTATCTCCTCCTACTCTCTGCAGAGGGTCTAAAGGCTAACTCCTGCATGGCTGTCTTCAAATTAGCCTCCAAATCTTCTTCTAGCTTCCTAATCTCCCTGTCCCTCCTAGCCTTGATCCCAATAATCGTCCCCATAATGGTGGCTTTAAAGGCATCCCAGACTCTCCCTGGGTCCCTTCCCTCTGTATCATTCCTCTGAAGAAATTGGCCAATTTCCTGTTGCAGCTCCTCTCGTAACACCTCATCCATAAATATGTGAGAAGGGTATTTCCATTTCCATAGTCCAACCACCTGCGATGGAGAAGTGAGCTCTATCACAATCAGAGCGTGGTCTGAGATAGAGATCACGCTTACTTCAACCGCCCTAAGCCTACCTACCAGGGAACGTGACAACCAGACATCATCTATCCTGGAAGCCGGCCTGTGCACATGAGAGTAAAAAGTGTACCCGCTATCCTCGCCCCTCTTTTCCCACCATGCCTCAACCAATGATAGGTTCTCCATTTTGTTCTGCAGCTCTTTGGATGGTTTAGTCTGGGCTTGGAAATTTCTCGCGCTCCTATATTTCCCTGGGTCCCAAGCTAAATTGAAGTCCCCTGTGAGTATTATGTTACCCTTAGCAGCCCGCTGTCACGATGCCCGCTCCTGGGGAGCCGGCTCAGGCCCTGCGTCCCCGAAAGCGGACATCAAGTCCCCAGGGAAGGTCCCAGCAACCCCTTATAGGGGCCCTTTGGACAGTGTCCTGGCGCCTATGGCGCCAGGCTCATAGAAAACGTCAGTCCTGGCGCCATAGGCGCCAGGCTCATTATGAAAGTGTTTGGGCACTTACCTGATGCAGACCATGCTGCAGAACCCTGCCTCCTTGAGGCCTGAAAGGAACTACTTTACCTGTGGGACTCATATACCACCCAGGCGTGGTCAGGGAAGGATACATACCTGATTGGAGGAAGGACACATTCTAGGAACTTCTTCCAAGTCTATTTAAACCACACCCGATCAGCCACACGTGCTTCGCGTTGTTCTGCATCTAGTAGCTGGACGCTCACTGTGTCTGCTCCTGCATCCTGACTTCTGCCACGCCTGCCAGCATCCTGAATCACCTGCAAAGGAAGGGAACAAGAGAACAGAAGAAGGAAAAGGCCTTACCTGCTAAATCTGCATCCCAGAGACATTTCGCCGACGATCCTGAAAAGGAAGACATTCATTTTTAAAAGCACATCACATCGATCGCTGCAGCACCTCATTCTACTCATCTTACAGGGCGCTTCCATGTTCTGCAGAGCGACCATCCGGATTCACAGTCGCGCCCCAGCGCCTAGGGAGAAAAAGACAATAACGAAGGTGAGAGAAAGAAGGGAAAAGGGAAGCTAAATCTCCATGTTAAGACTTACCTGCTGGGTCATTCCCTTTTCGTTTCGGGTCTGCGCCGCATCCAGGCATTTTCGGACCCCGGCCCCTAAGGGGAAAAAGACATCAGCGTTAATGAGCGAATGAAAAGACATTACCAAGACGCTCATTAAAGACTTACCTGATTTCCACAAGGATTTCACCTCTCATCTTGGGTCGGTGCCTGTTCGCCGGCATTCCGTACCCCGGCCCCTATGGGGAAAAAGACACTAGCATTAGAACATTAATGCATGGACACAAGGGGAAACACTTATCAAAAACTTACCTGGAAGCCAAGCAAGTTTGGTTCTCACCAATCTGAAAATCCAGTGAAGTAACTGGATACCAACGCGCCCCTGCATCAGAAGCAGGATGGAGAGCTCGTCCTTCCAGACCCTAAGGTGAGACGCTACGGGGAAGCACAGAAGGGTTTTGAGGAGGTTGAGAGGGGTAAGTGGGAGGCCGATTGCATTACCCCGCAGACAGTTAACCCCCTATTTTCACCTACAGAAGGATACTTCTGCGAGTCAGACAAGCCAGATTTGCGGCCCGGTCCAGTCCGTCTCCCGACCCCTGCGCATCACCTTAGACGAGGTCACAACAGTGCGAACCAGGCCAGCGCCTCCGTGGGAGTCAGGTGAGCGTTACACCCTCTCCGATTTACACACCATTGCTTATATGAAGTGGTCCTGCCCAGTGTTCGGAGCATAAAGGGTTGCCACTGACCACACCTCCCTACCTCTTTGAAGATTCAAAACCAGGAATCTGCCTGCAGTGTCCCGAGAAGAGCCTGTGACAGCTATGTCTAAACCGTTTTTCAAGTCAAGGCTATGAGGACGCCCCCTTCTTCCCCTGACTGTTCGATTGATGAAGACGGCTAAATCCCTTCAGCCTCTGCCTGTCCTTCTCTTGTATGTGAGTTTCTTGAAAGCTAATGAAAGCTAATGTCAGGGTTCTCTTTCGCCAGCATCAGCTCCACTTTTTTCCTTTTTACCAGCAAATTCAAACCCATGACCTATAGAAGCCGAAGTATCCTTCCTGACAGAACCAAGACCCATGCCCGTTTCCCTCCCAACAGACCTATGATCCCCCCCCCCACAACGGGGGAGCACTGCCGCCCTCTAGCCCCTCCCAAACTACCTTCTCGGGGGCAGTGCCATTTCCCAACCCCAGTGACCCCATTGGCAGGTCAACCCTGACCCTTTGGTAATCCAACTTGACCCTCCCCATTGCTCCCCCCAGCCACTGCTGCCTCATCTAGACACCCCTCCCTGGGTACTCCAAAATCCAAAGTTATTTTGGCCTTGAATTCAATTTGGCATCGAGCCCCAGGTTGCCCTTCCACTGGCGGAGACACCCACTGGGCCCGCTGGGCCCCTTCTCCTCCTCGCTTTCCTTCTTGGTGCTTGCGTCGACCACTCCCACTCCCTACGTCTGGGGCTGGCTTTCCCCCTGTCTGGTGATTCACTTGAGGAGTGCTCCACCTCTATCCCGAGGATGGCGGCACCCTCCTCCACTGATGTAACTCTTCTTTGCCTTATGTCCACCTCAAACACCCATCCAAACGGAAATGTCCACTTGTATCTTATACTCCTCGTCTGTAGCTCTTGCGTTATCGGACACATCTGCCTCCTCTTGTTGAGAGTAATAACCGACAGATCCTGGTACAGCTGAATGGAGGACCCATTAAAGCTGAGGGCATCCGCCCCCCTCGCGGCCCATAAGACTTTCTCTTTTTGCGTATATTCATGCAGCGCCACTAACACATCTCGTGGCCGGGCACCGGACTCATCCCTTCTGGGCCCCACTCTATGAGCACTGTCTACCCTGATCTCTTCCGCGTTTGTAACATCCGCCAGGGGAGCAAACAGCAGCTTCACCGTCTGTTGTAGGTCTGAATCTATGACTGATTCTGGCAAAAATGTCACCCTAATGTTGGCGCTCCTTGATCTATTCTCAAGATCCTCGGTCTGAAGCTCCAGATTGTGGGTGGCTTTGGCAAGGCTCTCCACCCATTCTTGCACTTGGTGAGAGTCCTCTGCTAGGTCTTGGAGAGCCCTTTCGTTAGTGTCCACTCTTGAACCCAGACTGGTCAGGTCGCCCTTCACCTCACGGATCGCCCCTGTGAGGTCCTCCTTCATTTTATCAAGTTGCAATTGCATTACATTGACCATTCTGTCACCAAAAGTTTGGAAACGCTCTTCCAGCAGCTTCTTTGTAACATTTTCATCCCCTTGCTCTTCTCCCAGGGCCGTCCCCTCCTCGCTCCTATCTCCCTCCTTCCCTCCCTCGGGCACTGCTCCCTCTTCCTTTCTCCACAGTTTCTGAAGCATACCCTCTGGTGTTTTTTATCCCCTTTCGCCGGGGTCCCTGGAGCCTTTCCTCTATTCTTAGACATCTTAATCAGTGCTGGGACCTCCTGGCACCGCTGTCTCCTTCGCCTTGGTCCAGCTTCTCTTCCTTCCACAGATTTGCTCCTCCCTGGTCTCCACTAGATCTCTGGGCCGCTGTCCCCAGACCACCAGGTCATGTGTACTCCCAGCCGTATGTCCCGGCACTTCTGGGCTCTTCATGCCCTCCTGTTGTCCTAGTTCAACCCTGCAGTGTCCTGAGTCCTTTTAGAACCGGCCCAGAGGGTCCTCAGCTCCCACCCCCAGGGTGGGATTGGGCCTCCTGATATTGAAAGTTCCCCGAGCTCTTCACTCAGCCCGGCCCCTGGAGTGGTCTGCCTGTGCCCACCTCTCCCTCCGAGGCGATCTCTGTCCCAATTTAAGGTGGGAGGATGGGCGGGGCCAAGGGCAGGCACTTGCACAGGATCGTACCACAAAAAAAGTCAGGCAGTGCCCCCCCTCATGCTCCCCTCGCTCACCTGCCGCTCTGATTGCCTCATCGCCTCTTCCCTAGCAGTGCCAGCGGCACCAGCAGATACCTCCTCGCAGATCGCCCTGCCGCTGCTTGTACCATGCCCGCTCCTCGGGTCTACTGCCTCTCTCCGCTTTAGCCCCGCGGGCGAGGTTTGAATCAGTCTTCTCAAACGTTGGAGCCCCGGGTCTTCCCCCAGAGCTACTCCACTTTGCCCTTCACCGCGGGGGGGGGCCCGCCCTCTGCGAGGGCCCTCTCTCCACTCCCCAGGGGTGCCTCCGCCTCAGCCCTCCACAGCGGCCGCAAGCCGGTGAGGAGCGGAGGCGGTCCCACACTGCGAGATCCCGTCCAGGCCTCTGCTACTCTGCCAGCGACGCCTCCCCTCACTGCCCTGTAGTTGTGCCCCCTCCTGCCCGGGGCTTTGTGGGCATAGCAACAACCAGCACTCACTGCCGGCCGCGCTGCGCTGCCAGGGCACTTTCTACTCCGTGCGGTCGTGGCCCCTCCTGCCCGGGGCTGTGCGAGCACAGCTCCACCGGCACTCACTGCAGGCGACCGTCCACTTTCTCCTTGGAGGCGGCACCACCTCTGCTCCACACCAACACCAAGCGCTGCTGCACCGAGGTGCTGAATCCAGAAGGTAGGAGCACCCGGGGAGGGGAATTGCTCTATTTATCCCATCATTCTTGCTGGAGGCTCTGGGAGCACTCCTAGCACAGTCGTCTCCCCAGCGGCCATCTTGGATTCAAATATAAGTATTTTTAAGAGGGGAGGGTCCACCAAGTCAGATTGGAAAGGCTCCTGCTTATCCGAGAATGGATGATAGTCCCCTTATATCTTTTTGTGCTCTGGCAATTGGTTGGCTCTATTTCAGTCTCCAAGACATTACGTACGTACTGCGCCAGACTAAGTGGCTGTGCTCTTTCAAATGGAAAGGTCCACGTTCTTGGTAGCAGACCCGCGGTTTGAGGAGCGTATACAAGTCACTGCTAGGAATTTTGCCACCCTGCAGTAAACTAATCCTTTATTAGTTGTTTTATTGGGCCCATGTTTCAGTGTCTCGACTCCAGAAGGAAATCGGCCTCTGACTACTGGTTGTACAGTGCATGAAACTAACAGGTGCTCAAGTTTTACAAACCTCCTCCAAGAAGTCCCCTCCACGAAAGCCTTTAGTTCTGTAGAGGTGAATATTTGCACACATGTTCTGGAACTGATTGCATGCTCTCT
The DNA here is from genome assembly GCF_040938575.1 of Ambystoma mexicanum. Lineage (NCBI taxonomy): Eukaryota > Metazoa > Chordata > Amphibia > Caudata > Ambystomatidae > Ambystoma > Ambystoma mexicanum. Next base: position 748,611,426 of record NC_090928.1, read on the forward strand.
ACTCTGTATGATTGTATCTGCAAGGAACTTGAGGTCAATAGTTATGTTCAACACCTCCACTAGATTTTATATTTGCATATAGAAAAATGCAGTGTTGCGGTACAGTGTCCCTTGAGGTACACATGCTTGTAAAAGGGCACTCACAGGATCTGTTCACCAATCTGGAAAACTAAAATGCTTTCAATTAGCCTCCTGTTGGTCTGCGAATAACTCCCCTCGCCCAAGTATGTTGCACAAGCTGCATCAACAGTGATGCTATTTAATGCTCGTGGCCCGTTATTTGGTCTATCAGTGCTATGTTGTGGATTGCCTGCAGCTACCCTGGATGGACTTCTCAGGCTTTGCCATTTTCACAATCTCCTGTCTAGACAAAAAGGGGTGCTTCTGGCATGCAACACAACCCCTTTCGCTGTGAGCGTCTTGCTGTCAAGTCTGGGAATTCTGGCACCTGGATGTACCTCAGAATCGTAGAGACCATTTTTCAAGATGAGCTACAGCAATAAAGAACGTTGTGCCAGTCAATGCACCCGAAGGCACTCTGAGAACACACAGCTATTCTCCTTTCTCCACAAGGAGAGGGGATAAACTGAACTTTTGGAGGTTGTTGGGAGCAAAGTGGTCCCCTGTCCGGAAGGACAAAAAGGTACCGCAAGAGGTCGAGGTCACCCGGCGGTTCTTGGCATCACTCGTCTCCGAAGAAGAGGAGCCACCACTTCAAGGAAGCCAAGGAGGAAGAGGCCCGGCAGTTACTTTTTCTGACCAAATCCTCTTCACCAGAGGAACGGGAGGCTTTCCGTTTGAAGATGCACATCATCTTTGCTATCTCTCCGAGGCCAGCGGCCCTGGCCTTGACACCATTAGTCACAGCGTCAGCACTGGCGGCTTCGACCCTGGTGCTGACGGCTTTGGCTTCATCCGAGCCGATGGATCCCACTAAGCTTGGAGGAGCTGACAGGTAGTCCACAGGACAACAAGACAAGATTGCTAAAAAGTTGTTCACTGTTCCGTCTTCTGGCATCAGTCCACCCACTTATGGTCCCGGTCCAAAGGCACCAGAGTTGCTAAAGAATGCCTCCCGCTCCCAAGAAGGGCATATGTCACATTTGGAGGACATTTATGACAAAGAGGGTGATCATGTCTGGACCCCTTCCACCCCAGGGAGGTGAGCGACTTCTTGGAGGAGTTTTACAGGGAACAGGGTGACTTTTGTGGACCTGGCATCCGACTTGCAGGAAGCAAGTAGCCTGAACAACTTGCCAGAGGTTGACATGGTGCCTGCTGCCACCCCTGGCAAATGGCAGGCAGCTTTTCAGCACCTGATGGCAAAGGTAGTTGACACTCTGGGGCTGACTGCCCCGGCAAGGCCTATGGTACAGTGTGGCCTGTGTGACATGCTCGATGAGGGTCCTAAGAAAGAGACCTTGCTGACTTTCAAACGGGCAGTCGAGGCACCCGTGGTGTAACTGTGGGGCAAACCGGGGTAAGTTCTTAGTGGACCGTGACCAGGCCAAGAAGCACAGGCGGTCCCTTCGGACCCTTTATTCCTCTCTGCCCACGATTTTCCAGAGAGTTTGGTGGCACAGGCCACTACGGCAGGCTTCAAATCCACTACTTTTCTATCTTTGGCACCGCATAGGGAGAGCAAACGGTTGGGTGCATAGGCCAGGAAGATTTTCCTTTTCAACCAGCTCTTCTCTTTCACCACATACATTATATATTGACTACAAGACAAACCTCTCTAAAACAGGAGCAGGCTGGCAACCGAGATATGGCTGATCATTTGAAAATCATTGCCTTCCAGAATAAATAATTGTTTGTGGTTTATATCACAAACCTGCCTGACATTGCATTTACTTCCTAGTGCTTTGACACTGTATCCTTTTGCAAATTCTAGGAAAGAAAATAAATAACCCTTGCATGGTTCAGAGAGCTGCATCAGACAGAAGAGGAATTGGTGCACTGGGGTCCTGAGGAGGATGGGTACACCCTTTCTCTGGACCAGCTACCTGGGTGACCCCGAGGATACTTTGAAGTAATGGAATAGAATCCAGTGCAATGAAATACAATATGTCATATTAGCGATCTTATATATACACTGAGTAAACTGTTATGTTGTAAAGATGTTATACTCAACCATCACCACCGTAGTGACCTTACAGCCCTGAGTCTTTTCCAAATAATGGCATTGTGCCCATGTCTATGGTGAACCAGATGGTGGTCTCTGATGAAAAGAAAAGGGGAGAGCAAATTAAGGGAACAGGTGTAAGATATAAACGGACAAAATGGATAGGTTTAACAACGTTAAAGTAGAGTCTATATTGCAGTAGTTAGATGTGCAGGTGATCATTGGTAATGGGACAAAGAATGAAGATCGGGACAAAGAGGAGAAAAACCTGCCGGTGATGCTGAGCAATTTTCTATGAGGGATGTTTTTGGTACAGTGATTTCTGTGGTGGTACAATTATTCAGCACATGGTTGTGCAATGGATTTGAGATGTGCCCTTAAAGTTGTTCCAATATTTGTATACTGTGTCAAATCACCACCCTAGTAATCTGATTGCCTGGCCCTGCCTCAAAAGGGCATGTTGTGCCCCTGCCACTTGCTTCCAGACTGTAGTCTTTGTGTAAAGGGGAAGGAGATAAGAAAGACCAAGCAGTGAAAGACTAAAGTAGTAGGTTAAGGGGACGGGTTAAAGATTGTGTTCATGTGAATGAAACTATGTTCTGGTGAGACTTAATTTCCCATTCATATTGTTATTGTTATTTTGCACTTATATAGCGCCTTATATACCATTGGTATGGTCTGAAGGCGCTGGTAGGTTGAACGCCCTTGGGAACCGAACTTCAGATCAGTAGAGAGAGTAGGGAGAGTCATAAGGTGCGTGTGAGCACCGGATATGTGTGCAGCTTGTGCGGTACACGTGTAATAGCTGCTTCTTATCGGTAGGTGTGGTGGTTGAGAGATCAGGAGAATGTGTTTGTTCTGGCAGGATTTAACCGGAACGGATGTGGCTGCGTTAAGCCTGAGGAAAACGCCTGGCTGGGGGTGTGGGACCAGCAGTGTTTACATAGAATGATGTGGAGTAAGCGGTGGATGTTCGTATGAGAACAGTTATACCGAATGGTGTCATAGTATCTCTGTGTTCTAGTTGAGTGGTGATGTAAAGGAGAGAGTAAGCGTGGGGTGTGGTGTGATGGGTTATATGCTCTTTCAGTGTGCAAACTTCTGAATGCAACTTTCCCAGAGAGGGAACTGGGCGAACTTCTAAGTACAATTTTCCATACAGAGTCTATTGGGAACACTTCTAAATTCATTTCATCAGAGAGGGTATTGGCACACTTCAAGTGTAACTCTCGCAGAGGCTATTGGGTACACTTCTAAACGCAATTTTTCATAGAGCGTCTACTGGGCACTCTAACTTCAGTTTTCCAGAGAGGCTATTGGGCAAACTTCTATATGCAACTTTCCAGAGTGTCTATTGGATACACTTCTAAAATCAACTTTCACAGATGCTATTGGTAGCACTTCTAAATGCAGCTTTCACAGAGGATATTGGACTCGTATCTAAATTCAATTTTCTACAGAGAGGCTACTGGGCGCACTATAAAATCAATTTTCCAGCGAGGCTATTGGGAATACTTCTAAATTCATTTTTCCAGCGAGGCTATTGGGAACACTTCTAAATTCAATTTACCAGAGATGCTATTGGGCACACTTCTAAATGCAACTTTCACAGAGTGGTTTATTGGGAGCACTACTAAATTCACAGCGAGGTTATTGGGCACACGTCTAAGTGCAATTTTCACAGAGCGTCTACTGGGCACACTTCTAAATGCAATTTTCCAGAGTGTCTATTGGATACACTTCTAAAATCAACTTTCACAGGAGCCATTGGTAGCGCTTCTAGATGCAGCTTTCACAGGGGCTAATGGGTACACTTCTAAATCTCACAGCGAGGTTATTGGGTACATTTCTAAGTGCAACTTTCCAGAGTGTCTATTGGGCACATTTCTAAATGCAATTTTCACAGAGCGTCTACTGGGCACATTTCTAAATTCATTTTTCCAGAGTGGCTATTGGGCACACTTCTAAAATCAACTTTCATAGGTGGTAGCACTTCTAAATGCAACTTTCACAGGGGATCTTGGGCACACTTCTAAATTCCATTTACCCGAGAGGCTATTGGGCACATTTCCAGACTTGACGGAGAGGCTGTAGGGGACACTTTGTGAATGCAACTTTCACATGCTAACATTCACAGTTCCATCTAGATGCGACGCAGGTCAATATTCACAATTCCATCTAAGAGTGGACATGCTAACTTTCACAATTCCATCTAAGAGTGGACATGCTAACTTTCACAATTCCATCTAAGAATGGACATGCTAACTTTCACAATTCCATCTAAGAGTGGACATGCTAACATTATGGCAGTCTGTGTTATTTGGAGATAAGATAGAGTGGCATGGGCTTTCTGCAGTGGAGTGATTGCTCTACTCTCCACCCATACCACACTCACGGTTTTGGTGGTGTCTGTTAGTTGCTGGCTTCATTGGCTTCCCCTGCGGACACCTGCAGACACATCTTGGAGCCGCCTCTGTTGGAGCCGCCCTTGGCCTCGGGGCCCTTAGCCGCTGGGGGCTGCCGGGCAGAGGGCTGCCCTGGGCGGGCCAGTGATAAAGGTCGAGGAGCCTATCAGAGGGGGGGTGGGACCATGAGGAGGTTTTAGAGGAGGGGAAGTGGGGACCGACTCACCTGCTCCTAGGATGGGAAATAGGAGCAGGTGCAGGAAGCGGGTCGGTACACCGACGCTGCCTCGGCCAAAACAACCAATCATGGGCGGGATGGGAGGCGGGAGCGAGAGGGGAAGAAACAGGAAGCGGGCTGGGGAGCTCGGGGCACGCAAGGGCCTGGGGGCATTTTTGGAGAAAAGGTGGCCAAGGAGGGGCCAAGGCACTCACCTGCTGCAGCCCCTTGAGGAATGGGCGAGCGGGAGCCTCTGCGGGTCGCTAGGCCCTGCAGCAACACGTGGGGAAGGCCAATCAGCTGGCGGGAGGAGGAGGGAACCACGAAGTGGAAGCGGGAGGGAGGCGGGGAGCAAAGAAGGCCTCGCAAAGGGGCTCTGGCAGCCGAAAACGGCTGGATTCGAATTAGGTGGCCCAGGAGGAGCCAAAGCACTCACCTGCTGCAGCCCCTTCAGGAATGGGCGAGCGGGAGCCTCTGCGGGTCGCTAGGCCCTGCAGCAACACGTGGGGAAGGCCAATCAGCTGGCGGGAGGAGGAGGGAACCACGAAGTGCAAGCGGGAGGGAGGCGGGGAGAAAAGAAGGCCTCGCAAAGGGGCTCTGGCAGCCGAAAACGGCTAGATTCGAATTAGGCGGCCCAGGAGGAGCCAAGGCACTCACCTGCAGCAGCCCCTTCAGGAATGGGCGAGCGGGAGCCTCTGCGGGTCGCTAGGCCCTGCAGCAACACGTGGGGAAGGCCAATCAGCTGGCGGGAGGAGGAGGGAACCACGAAGTGCAAGCGGGAGGGAGGCGGGGAGAAAAGAAGGCCTCGCAAAGGGGCTCTGGCAGCCGAAAACGGCTGGATTCGAATTAGGTGGCCCAGGAGGAGCCAAGGCACTCACCTGCTGCAGCCCCTTCAGGAATGGGCGAGCGGGAGCCTCTCATATGTGGGGAGCGCACAGAGGTGACCCCATCTGCTAGGGACACAGGCTTTAACAGGCCCGTGTCAGCGCAGCCGATTACACCCGTGCTCGTGTGCCGAGTGTTATTTTGATTTTCATAACCAGGAGGGCATTGTTTAAAACACGGTTAGCCGATTGAACGATTTTTTTTTTTTACTGTATTTTATTGCTGTATTATTCACTAGCACTGTGCTTACCAAGGAAGTGATTTTATTATTCTTTTAAGGGGGCAAACATCTTGCGGGAAAAGAACTTTTGATCTCTGTTCAGGAGTGGCCTCATCTCCCATTCCGCTGTGTGGCGCGCTCCGAGGTGACGCTATCTGCTTGGGTCACAGGCTTTAACAGTCTTTCGTTAGCGCGAAGCCTGTTTAGGCCTGTGTGGCCGAGCGCGGGGAAATGTGCCGGTTTCAGAAGGTACAACAGGAGAACATACTAGGTATAGCAGTTAGTAGCATTTTGTAACAATGATGGACCGTCAGTACATCAAGGTAAATTCTCTGGTTCTTTATTGTCCATGTCCTGAACTCCTCCACAAGATACAGGGATGGTAGGGGACACAAGATGACACGGGAAACAACGGGCTCACCCCCACACCCATCTTCTCAGCTCACAGCTTCACTCTCCTCTCCAAACGTCACCAGCAGAACACCTCCACACAAACATTCCACACAAACATTGCACTACAGATGACCTCACACTCAAAGCTATTCTGTAGGCCAGATTACTACACATTTCAACGACACAGTTACATTTGAGTCAAAGAAGATGGTGATGAAATATGATAGTAGGGTTCTGTATAACCTCAGACATAATTTCAGATCAGTGCTGCTGCGTGCACTTTGACAAAATGCGGTAAGTTGGGATTGCAGCGACACAGCCATGATCCAGATAATAGAAAGGGCACAGTAAGTAGATTACTTAAAACAGCCCTTATAAATGCCTGATCAGTGGTTGCACACAGCACTGAAGTGCATGATCTGATAAAGGAGTACCAGTTAGATATACTTTTTATTACAGAGACTTGGTTTAATGACACCTCCCATGCACTTTTTCACAGTCTACTCTCTCAGGGGCATGAAATCCAATTTATAAATAGATCTGGGAAGATAGGAGGAGGGATTGCAATAGTCATAGATCTAGTGTGAGGTTCTCCCACCTTGAAGACTTGGAATGGGATGATTCCACACAGATTGGACATGCTGTTCTATGGACTTCACCTAGGAGTTCACTAAAAATCCTGTTCGGCTACAGGCCGCGTGGCCCCAGCCAAAGTCTTCCTTGAAAATCTGGATGACTACCTCACTAGTATTGGGGTGAAGCATATGGATTTACTGTATTTGGGTGGTTTTAACATCTGGTTGGAGGATAGGATGGGGATGGAATCAAAGGGACTGTGGGAAAATATGGAAAATCATGTGCCACTATGCACTGGACGTTGTTTTGGTGATGTTCAATGCCTACACTGCTGCACAAATGGCAGCTGAACATGGGCCAAACTCACGCACCGGCATTGCCACTCTGTGTGGGAGAGAAAGGTGGCATACAGTTTTCTTTTAGGTGTATCAACAATAGGAAACAAATGTTTGCAGGTGGTGGGTCTTACATAGATGCAGGGTATCCTATTGAAGCAAGGTGCACACTCCATGTCAACCCAGATTTCAAATAGTCATGACCATTACTGTGAATGTGACTAATTTTTCAGGAAAACTCATCCTTTACAATTATTTTGCAGGTCTTGCAAGCTGTTGACGAGATGGGGGACTTCTTGCGTATAAAATATTCCCGCCAACCCAGATCTACTCGTCCAGAACTCTCTGATGAAACGAGCTTTGTACTTGATGACTGAGTGTCTCGCACCTTTCTTGGAACATTTTCATGCAAGAACAATTCCCTCAGACAGCCAAGTAAACTAAGCACTAAGCCACTCAACAAAGATCAGAGTGTTGCTAGAGATAATCCCATGCAATCTGTGCTGTTTGTCATTGTGCTGTTCTCCCATGGAAGAGCGCTGCTCAAAAATTCTCCTGCTACATGAAGTTGTACATTGAGCCAAACAAGCTGTTTTTCTTTACCTATATGAACATGAGCAGCAGAAGAGCTGTTTTTCCGCCAGTGTACTGCCTGAAACAGTCACAACTGGCTACCTCAAAGAGATGGCCGTTCGTTGTTTTGTAGAAATTGCTGAAGGAACGATTTCTTCCAAAAGCATCTCTCAAAATTAAAATGGCTGCTTTCGAATATTCCTTAAGTGCAGCAATATAAACCTGCTTGTAAATGGAGCCATCTGTTTTTTAACCGATCAGTGTACAGCCATATTGTTGAGAATATATTTAATTATAGTATTGAGTACACGTACTACCTTTTTATATTGTTTAAAACAACATGGAATAAACAAATGCACAAGTGGGCAGTGTAATATCACAGAAGAGAACAGAGCTTTCATGACTCGTGGCTATGGAGTCGTGGTATTCCGTTAATGTGTGATATTTCATGGTTTACAAGTCTGTGTTTGTGTGTATAACATACATATAGATTTGACCCTACTATATTGAATGTGGGCAATGACTAACGTACCTCACTTATTTGGTGCAAACTGCGATTGCAACACTGTGCCATTTTTGTAAATGCACAAAACCCAAAAGGTATGGACTTGACTTGGTATAAAAAAGTACCATCTCTGCTTGTACCTTCCTTATATATTTCAAAGCAACTCTATCAAAAGAAATCCATAGAATTGAGGTCTCGCACAATGCCTACCCTGCCTCCTCTTCTAATCGGTAAGGAGATCCAACAGGCCTCTTTGCTGTATGCATAAAACTACTGATCCTTTCGACCCCTTCGTCTCTGAAGCCAGATCCAGTGAAAGTGGGCCTGGCATAGGGTCCCCTTGATCCTCCACTATTTACTTCAAAGACACACACGCGAGCCGTAGGTGGAGGTTCCTGCTCCAGCAAGTCTGCACGTAATTGGCGGGTCCCTGTGGAGGGCGGGTCTCTTGTGGAAAGTCGCACATAGTACTAGAGCTGCCCTTTGACATGTTCCGGTTTTAGAAAACTAAAATAACAGCAGGGAAATAGTACAAGTAAATTGTTTTAAGAAGGACACAGTGCTCCATAATTTAATACATGTTCCAGTTGCAGACTACCACATTCCTACAATAATTCAGCCTACTATTTTTGATTATTGCATGTAGAGAAAATACCTTGCCTAATTTTAAACGCACTATTAAAAAAAGACTTAATGGTGATAACCTTATCATTATTTGAAAGAGAAATATGAATTTCCACCCGCAGTTCAGCTAGGTGTTGACATACTTTTCACTGGACAGTCAGTTAAATCCACTTTCACACTGGGTTTTTTCCACTGGAATTGCTGTTATGTATTGAATTAAATTGTGGAACCCCTGCTAACAGCAAAGTATAACCCCAAATGTACTTTGATGCATCAAGGTTTTTTTCCCTGCTGTGGTTTCATGCATGTAGTAGAAAATGCACTTTTTTGGCATAGCCTGTAAGATTAAGGACTGTTCTAGAAGGACAAAACAACAGCTGAACTGCTAAAAATAGAACCCAGCATTCAATATCGTTAATGATGTGCACCCCTCGCGGCAGGATTTACAATTCTCCATACAGTCATGTGAGTAGGCCCAAGAACTGGCCACCATTTTGAATAACCACTCTATTAGTACATGTTAATGTCCATCTATTTAAGAGTGGCACAGGTTGTGAAGACTTTTGCCACTGCTAAACATAGTCTGCCGCAAGCGAGGAACTGGGAAGTTGTAGAAGTTTTTACTGTACCTATAAGCTTCTTAAAAGCAAGTAATTCGAGCTAGTGTTGGTTGTATTGTTGAGAATAACGTATGCATTCATAAGAGAGATTGGGTCTATACCCCTTCCAAGGATTCTAATACTACTCATTTAAAACTAAATATGACGTAAACACGTAATGCACAGTGAAATAGATAAGTCATTTCATCAGTACAAATCCCAGTGTCCCACAGCCCGTTTTCAAGTGGCACATATTAGTGCAATTTTTTCTGAAAGTCCCTCTTTCTGTCTTCAACATTTAACGCAGTCCCGTATTGTGTTTTAAATGTGATGCTTGTTCTATCTGCGCCTCACCGTCCAGAACAGCCCACCACAATCCGAAAGTCACTTTTTACACTGTGTGACATTTCAGAGGTTCGCCATGATTTGCATCCCTCAATATTTTAGGGGCGAAAAGCATGTTAGTTATTGCAGCAAGTATCCTACAGTGGTATTGTCACATGATACTTCACATTTTATTTGCAAAGTTATTTTAATTGCTTGCACAAAACGTATAAGAATGGGGAAGCCAGTGCAGATACGTGTATCAAAGCTTGTGTTATAAACAGTCCTCGCAAGGCGTTTTTGGTAGGTTAACATAAGACTGAGCCAGTGGGCTTTGCGTGCTTATGAGTAGGCTTGTATGTCGCATCCTGTATAAAGCCTCCTGTGGCTTTGACACGAATACCAACACATCCAGCTTAACAAATGTTGCCATAAACACATTGCTAAAAGGGGTGTTTAGCATTCGGGCTCCACATGTGCTGCAACCTCATATTCTTGCAAAGAAGCCCTGGTGCCAATGTACCCCACAGGCAGCTGTAAACTAATCTAGTAAAGAAAAACGATTACATATTACCATAACAACAGCATAATGTTCTAGTGGCTAGTAAGAGCAGTTTTTATGATTGAGTTTATGCGAACACGTGTGTTGCCTTTTTCGAAAATGCAAGTGTGTAAACGCACATGGTTATTCGTAGAGGACAGTCGAAAGAAGAATACCGTGGAGTACATTTCATATTGTTAATGTATCTAGCTAATTATGTTGGGCTGACTGCAAGGACACTAACACTGTAAAAGATCCACCCGCTGATGGCACACCTCCCCATCTTCTCATCCACATTGTTTTAGATGACTGCTGCATGTCAGAGGTTTGGGTTTGGTATTTCTAGGGGACCGGTGGGGCGTTAGATTCCTCTTTTATTTGTGGCAGTCTTAACCCCCAAAAGTTCCCGATTAATTAATGGACACAAAAATGAACTTTCTATGCAGAATCCATGCAATAATCTGTACTCCAATGTCCTTTTGAGCTTCTTTTTTTGAGAACTGTGAATCAAAAAACTCACACAATGGCTGGAATGTACTAAACGTCAAATGTGATTAAGCGGCCATGTTTGCAAGTATTTCAATGACGGAACGCAAGGATGACAGACCTGTATGCATGTTTCTCGTAGAAATAGTTTCTGTTCCACAAACGGTCTTGTGTCTAGATATCCGAACAGTTTTCATAGAAAATGTTAGCAATATATTAGGGTTGATGACTTTCTGTAGATGTCAAAGAAATGTCTTAAACAAAGCATTTATTTTTTCTTAAACTATTGCACTGAAGCTATATACTAAACTTCTGCTTTCCTTATAAAATGGCAGTCTGTATCCCCCTACACGTGGAATACGTTATGCCTTATCAACTCCCAACTGTGAAATCCATAATCCACAGCCATGGGCATGCTTGGAGTGGAGAAAGATTACGCACAGAAAGTCTTGTATTCCCCTTTTGTGAATATCACTTTGACAGATGTTTAAATTGAATACACCTGTATTAACAAAGTGACTTTCGTTTAAATGGGGGAATGCGGGCTGTAGCTGTCCCTCTCCAGTGTGCCTCATGAAAGCTATAAAATGATCAACTTGTACATTGTCTGAAGAGATATGGGAGCACCTCTTTGGTGTTATTTTGTCCATTGCTCTCACACATTCACTTGAAGCCACCTAAGAAAGCGTTACTGAACAAGCAATATAAATAAATGTGAGTTAGAGTTTGTATAATATTTACATGCAATTTTGTAACCGTGACCATTTGTTTGAAAATAAAGGCACAGCCACAAATAGAGATGTGGTTAAATGTGTCTGTACCTTTATCGAAAGTAGACCCACTGGTCAGTGAATTGGGAGCTGGAATGAAATGTTAGCACTCTCCTGAAAATGTTCACCAAGCCACATATCTTTGTTCCTTTTGTTGGGTTCTGGGCTAATATTTCTGTAAATTGAGTTCTAACACAGACCTTATGTTTGCAGACCGGATTTTAAATGATTTTTCTATTGTTTTCCTTCTTGACACAATTGTTTTCTCACACTCTCAATGCCTCTTTGGGCTAGCATGATCATGTCTTCCAAAGCTAGGACGTGGCTCACAAAAGGAGCCATCAGAGCATCTTGCGTCTGAACTAGGATTCCTCCAGAACATCAGCGCTTTTGGTAATGCACATTTGTAAAGGAAGAAATCCTAAAGGTGGTATTGCAATATAATGTTTGTTGTTCCTATTTTTATTTTCGTCTTAAAGTAAACATATTTAGATGCAAGGAAAACATATTTTATTAATTTACTTGATGGGTTTTCTTTCTATTTTGGCAGCCATGTTTTTCATGTCTACATGTCCATGTTTTAATGTTATGAATGTGACACTAGCAGTGCTATTTAAAAAAACACCTATATAGCCCAATTTCCATTAGATCATCAATGCTTTATATTTTCGCTATTTGTTCACTTGACTTGTCCTCCTTTTTGTTTAATTTTTCGTGCTGCCTTGGGGCTTCTTGCCAAATCGCAAAAAAAGAAAAGTATACAGTTGTTAATGATGCAATGCCTTTTATTGACTTGTCAAAGGATCACCAATTCAATATAGCAGTATCTCTAAGAGTAGAGGAATTGCAAACTATTTCAAGAAAAGAGCCTCAGTGTGTGCACTTTGTGTCTTGATTTAATTTTTAATCAAAAGTGTATGGAATGACTTTGCTATACATTTTCCATTGGAAACCTACTTCTGCCCTGGTAAAAGATGGTTTCTCTTGTACAGCGAAATGTTAGATTGTTTGTACTGTTTGTTCTGCTGTTTAATAAAGACAATCCTTTTTATGTCTTCACTTATTATATGCGTTACACACGTCAAGGAATGAGTTAGCAAGTTTATCTAGCACTGGGCTATATTGCTGAATTGTCACATTGACAATTGTGATTATTGTTCAATTTGTGGGTTAAAAGTATTCTTATGAGGTAAGTGGTAGTACTCCATTTGCTTCTCGGGGAAGTCATTCTGTGGAATCCAATGCTCTAGTCGCGCTCTAGTCGCACTGCGATGCTAGACAATGTCTCACAGACATAGTTGTGCTGTTTGAAGGAGCCGGGTGCCTTCCTGATACAAATCTCATAGAAAAACAGAGCTCACCAGAATTCACTAAGCAACATTAATTAAACATGGCATCAAACCAAAGAATACTCGGATGCTTGACAAGACCAAAGTGAAGTGTTTCTCTGGCATTGGATTTTAATGTTGAATATTCCACGTCGTCAGGCTGGGAATCATTGGTACATCAATAAATCGGTCACCATAAGCAACTGCACTCACTTTAGTGGTCTATCGTTCATGTCAGATAATTTGCCCCTTAGCCAATAGGCTCTCCTTTTCTTGGCTCCCCTCTTGGTGGTCAGTTTCATATTCTTTACCCCATGTTTAGAGTTAGGAGAACCCCTCAGATGGTCTGACTTAATTCAATGTTCTTGTAAGAATCTTTGTAGATGAGACTTAAAGATACAACTTTCTTTTTTTTCAGTACATTTTTATTAACATTTTTCAATGTAAACATCATCAATAATGCACCCTTCCCTCCTCCCCACCTGTTCCTCCTCCCTCCCCTGGTCCGGAGCAATTCACAAAAGTCTTTAGCGGTAGGGGTGGACTACCCCGGCTGGATGTTACTCCTCCATTTTGAATTGGTAGGCCCTCATTTCTGTTCTGCTTACAAGTCCTCATCTTCTTGATTGGGAATTATTCCCAGGAGGGACATCTGTAGGGTGTCCTGACCCACGTTTAAGCTACCCTGCTACAACATTTGGTGCTGTGGGCTTAGGAAATTCAAGATGGCGGAAAACCCACATGTGCGCCGAAATCCAGGAAAGCTGCGCAGTTGTGCGCACACCAAAATGGTTACCTAACTTGCCACCCACCAGGGTAAAGAAAGGTCTTTGTTAACAAAATCCACTTTTACTGATGTCAAAAAGTTGCTGAAATCGTGACTCATTGGACCACTTTAAAGATTCAACCCTTTTTGTGGGGTTCCACATAACCATCTTACTGTAAGGAGCCCCATCAAAACAATGTTAAGCAAGGATTTACTACCATGTAAGAACCATTCCTGTTTAGAATGCATTAATCCAAGAAAATCCCAAAAATGGGTGCAGTACCAGTACTCACCACTATCCAAAAGCCGGCGTTTTAAAACCCACTGTGTGTTTTTCTGAAGGCAAGCAAAATGCCTATTTCAAACCTTGCAACATGTGCAAAATATTCACTGAACACCAGCAGACATTTGGCAGAATGGAGTTTTGTGTGCCTACAAAATCTGGGAAATGAAGAGCCCAAAAACAATGCTTATAACAAAAATGCTATGGAGTCAGCAGCTTAAGCCTAACTGCAACTGGATTTAAAACCACCAAAATCGAAAATGTTAAATTAAATGAGTGACCTATGTTTGGTGTCACATGCCTTTGTAACTGTTGAAATGTCATAGTTTTGCACTTAGAATCAGCATTCTAGCTGCATGTGTAAAATTACAAGTTATTTTAAAAGCAACAAAAAGTTAGCTGAAGGTCTGGCTTAAGGAACTTGATTTTGCCTAGCAACAGATCCCATCAGGAGTGAAACTTGAGTCACAACTATGTTCCCAGGCCAATGTTCCTTTTGCTGCCCACACTAAGGATATGCCATCTATCTGATAATTGAATTTCCTGTGCTCTGCCAGAGAGTGAACAAAGCCCTCTCCACTCAGGCAAAGGTTTTTATTACAGACGTCGTAAAAAGTGGCTTCCTCCTGGAGAAGCTGGGAGGGGCACTGCCTGTGAGAAGCAAGCTGGCTTGGCAGAAACTGGAAAGACTGGTTTCTGTACCATGTGACCTGAAAAGACACACCCCTGCAGCAAGGATATGGTTTTATAAAAAGGGGGATAATTCATAGTGCGGACATGTGAAAATTTTATAAATGATACCATAATTCTTGTGATTTTTCTGCCCACAGTTTAAGACGTGGTAGGAACCGGTGGTATGTTCAGGGGGGTTTTAGCGGAAAAGTGGATATTACTCTAAATGTGTGCATGTTAAAAATCTGAAACTTCATCAGTTAATGTCCCTACCCCCTGCACACATGTATGTAAAGTTGGGTCCATGTCGGAAATTGAAAAAGCAGTTAAAAAGTCAATTATGTACACTCTTTGAATGCAAGCTCCGAGAATGAGCAGATTTGGACATAGACATGGCTAAATTCAGCCACACCATGTATATGTAATTTCAAACAACTGTGTAACTCTGAAGTATGGATTTTGATCATATATATATTTGGGTGCACAGATGATAAGGGAGGTTGTTTCAAGAGATCATAAAATGACATCAATCTGACTCACAGTTCAGTTTGCCAATCAAGCGGAGGAATGGAAGCCTGACCAATGACGAATGAGAGGGGCAAGTCTAGTGATGCAACACACACACCCATTCTCAAGAAACAGATAAAAGCAGAGAGTCAGGACACATAGAGAGATTCAATTTCATCTGCCGCTGGAAGCCCTGCCGGAAAAATCCATACTTACCTCCATCAAACTCCAGAAAGCCAAACTTGGAGACTTCAATCTATCCAGAGCAGAGACCAGACCAGAGAGAAAGCAGTGCTGTGCCTAGCAGAGACCAGACCAGAGAGAAAGCAGTGCTGTGCCTAGCAGAGACCAGACCAGAGAGAAAGCAGTGCTGTGCCTAGCCGAGACCAGACCAGGCGCTGTGAGCAGAATCCGGAAAGACCTGACCAGACTGAAGATCGTGACCAAGTCGCTTTCCTGTTCAAAATCTCTTGTGAGTACTTAGCAAAACTCAGAACACATCTCTTAGTTTAAATTCATCTAATTCAATCTATTTAACCTAAGTAGAACTGCCTCCTATCTGTCACCTGTCATTTCTAGTAAAATTTGTCATTTTGAAAAAGTGTGCGTTTAAAATTTACAAAACCAAAAACGACCTTTACTAAATTACTCATATCTCCGCAACCGTTTGGGCTAGAGACTTGCAATAACTTTCATTTGGAAGCTGAGATCCCAGGCTTTCCTAGGACCCCAAAACGGTAGAGATAGTCCTTGCGGTTCCTTTGTAATAGCGCTCGGCGCATCCGCGAATTTTGCCGCGATTTGCAATTTCTTCACATGTAAAAAAACTGCTGCTGCCTGATTTCATTTGCCAGAAATTCGTTTAACCTGCTAACTATCCCTGCATCATTGCTAGTGTGAGCCTGGACTAATATTAACTAGATACCACTCATCCTGAACCTCTAAAAGGGAATTAAGAGCGTTTCCAGCATATTTCTCATTCATTGCTAGCACCTATCAAAGCATTTGCCTGTGTTTTCAAACTTCTGTTTAAGCTTGCTGGATTGAACTGAATTACAGTTGATTGCATTTCTGAGAACTGTGTGTTTTCCTTCCATTTCCTTGCCTTGCATCAAGGGGGGGAGGGGAGTAGCCAGAGAAAAGTGATTACATTGTTTGGTTGAAATCATATTGCGTATTTTCTGTACTGCATTCATTGAATATTGCATCCACCTGAGCCTACATAAAGCATCCTCTACCACATTATACTTTTGTTCCTATTTACCAGTGTGCTACCTTATCCATTTCATGTCAACTCATTAGTGATTAAAGAAGTGTGCTAGTGCCAGATTCTCCGTTGTTAATATTTACCATATCAGATTAAGTGTGATATTCAATTATTAATTTATTAAAAAGTGTGATATATATTTTAATTTATCAAATAAACCTTTTAAACTTGCAAAACAGAATTACTTCTTGGCTCAGTGGGGTCAGGGGGATTCCAAGAGAGGGGTGTTATACAAGGGTAGTCATCCAGAACGCATGAACTGGACCTAAAGATATATCAATAAGGGTTTTCATTCAGTATTCTAGACTAGGCGTTAACTTAGCTGTAGTGCTGAATTGAATCCTCTTACAAAGTGGGGGCTCGAGCCGAGACGTTGGGTTAGATTTACCAGTTGTGCAGCTTAATACAGTGTGCTAACTGACGGGATACATACATCCGGTCGGATCACCACGCTGCATTACGCTGTGAAGCATTCCTCAAAAGGGACACTCCAAGAAAAGTTCTGTTCTGCAAAAAATAAAATACAAACTTCTGTAAGTCAGGACAGAGACCAATCTCTAGAATGACGACCTTAGTAGACATGAAAATAGCCAGAGAGCACCTCTTGCATAAGCTATTTGTGAGAGGTGAATGGACCGAACAGGGCCAGGATGTGTGGTTGCAGGCCATCACACAACAGGTCACTGAAACAGGGTCAGATATATATAGAGATCAGGGTCCCTTACATGTGGCCCTGAGTGAACTATATATGGCTCCTAAAGCCAAAGAGGAACACAATAAGATCGCCAGGATAGCAGCATACCTGTACCTATATATGGGAGACATGCAGGATAGATGTGCTGAAAGCCAAAATCTGGCAAATAGGCAACAGATGGCATTACAGAAGGTCCAATCTGATCTGGACTCTTCTGAGCAGAGGCTGCAGAGGAGCCAGGAGTCAGAAAATGACAGCAGACTGTACATTACTAAAATAAAGGAGGATATGGATGTGCTGCAAAAGGAAAAGTCAGAACAGGATACTAGATTTCTGGCCCTGCAGAAGGAGCACCAAGACAGTTTGGACTCCTTACTGCAGAGCCAGAAAAAGCTGGAGCAACAGATCAATTTCAACAGGGCATGCACAGAGCAGGTAGCCACCCTGCAAATCCAACTAGACAGAGAGAAAGAGGAGAGCAATAAACTGATCCTGAAAGACCTGGATACCCAGGCAGAGTTTGATCAGGAGCGCCAGAAAGCTGGTGCCTTCCAAAGGCAAAGGGACGACCTGGCGGCACAAATGCAGGCTCTTAGTCAGGAAAGAGACGCCTTAGGCCAGGAAGTCTGCCATTTAAAAAGGAAAATGGAAGAAAATCACCTGGCCCACCAGGGACTGGGTGACCTCCAAAAAGAAAACCAGAACTTGCTAGAGCACACCAGGAGGGTGGAGGATGCTCTAGCAAGAAAGGAGCAGGCCAATAGGGACACAGCTCAGGAGGTAACCCTCCTGCAGCAAAGACTGGCCCAGTTCTCCAGGACCAACCAGGAAGCACAGAGGGAAAATGAGGCCCTCTGTCAACACAATGATAGGCTCCAACAGCAGGTAGCGATGCAGGAGAGACTGATAGTCGAGTAAGGCCTTAACTGAGGAACTGAAGGCACAAATGCAGGCTCTTGCATTGCAACAGGGAGCAGGGGCGGATAGAGATGAGGTTCGCTGGGAAATGGAAACTCCGGAGCATAACCTCAGGAGCCCTAGTACCAGAGGCCCTCATACCTCTCAGTCCCTGGACTCTGCCACCCCCATGTCCCCTGGCGCACATGAGCACAGGGCCACAGGGATGGCAGATTACTATCCAGCCAGAAGCATGGGGCTCATAGGCCAGTACCATCCAGGAATGGAGGGGTGGGCATCCGGGTATGGGCACCCAAGTACAATACAGTTTAGTGGGGAACCCCAGGAGAGTAGGCCCATTAAGGGCATCCTGAAAATCTCTGCCCAGTTAGGTCAGTGGAGGGGGTACCCATCAAATCCTGACAGCAAGGAGGAATCTGAAGACTCCTCTGAACTGCGCAGGACACAGGAGACCAGGTCCCCACATTCTGCCAGCCATTCCCAGGCTCGCAGAATCCGGGAAAACCTGGAAGAACAGACGGGAACCTCTGGGAGCAGTGCCTCTGAGTCCGACGAAGAATGGACAAGGGTTACCCGAACCAAAAAGGCCAATAAGGCAAAAAGGGCCTTGCTCAAGGACCCCTTAAAGCAGATTAAGGCGATCAGGAGCGTCATCACGCCTTACCATAAGAACGCTAAGTATTCTGTTTGGGAGCACTTAGAGTTGTTTGAACAAATGATGGAGACTTTCCATTTGAAGGACAGCCAAAGCTGCATTCAATATGTAAAGTGGACCTTCTCCCCGGAATACTCCAGTTTCTTTGCGGGGCTGGAGGACCAAAATCATTTAAGATGGTCCACCTATAAGGCGGCCATCCTGAAACATTTTTCTGTTCACAGAAATCCTCAAGAGGCTCGCAAGGCAGCCTACAATTTGCAATGTGGGGAGGATCAGGCCCCACAAGAATTTGTGCAGGAGTTAAAGCGGGCTTTTGCACAGACCACAAGAAGGGTGCGCACGGATAGCCGTGAATTTATAAACACGTTTTTCCATGCCTTGCCCAAATATATCATGACCCAGCTCGTGAGGGATTTTCACGAGAAAAGATCTTTAGACTGGGTCATTGAACAGGCTACCCGGATCTATGAGGTGCAGAAGCCCATAGAAAATAAAAGCAATGCCCAGAAAAACCCCAAAGCCAACGGCACCCCTGCTGCTGCCAAGGTGGCAGAGGTAAAGGTCAACCCCGTTTTGGATTTGGAGATGGGGGGACCTAAAAACCTACCTGCACCTAATAATGCTAGGCCCAGAAGGTCCTCGGGTCAGTCACAGACAGGGAGCCAAGGAGGCAGCCCCACAAATGGGGTCCCTCGCTCTCCTGATTATGTAAGTCCCCGTTACAAGGGAAATCGACCCATCCTGGGTTATGTGTGGACTCCTCCAGCCCAAGGGGGGGGATCCAGCCAAGCACCTAACCCAGGGAACTTCCCTCCAAACTTCCCACAGGAGGGCAGAAATTTACCAAACCCTGGGCAGAACTTTTTCCCCAGATATCCACCCGACTTCCAACCCCAAAATCATCCATCCTTCTTTCCTCAATTCCCTGAGCCCAGACCACTGAATCCGGGAGAGGGGAGGCCAAGGGTGGAGGGGTACCAAAATCTTCCCAACCAGGGGTACTACCAGAGGAGGGACAGCTACCCTTCCCGGGATCAGCCCAGGGGAGAAAACAGGGCCCCGTATCAGCCTGAGCGGGTTTCCCAGTTAGAGCGCCAGGTTCAAAACATGGCGCGGGATATGGGTCATATACTGAGGGCACAGCAGAACCCTCAGATCAGCATGCCGGCGCAGAACGCACCCAACTCTGGACCTGGTGCTCCAGAACAATGACGGGGGCAGCACCCCGATAAATCACCGGTTCCCAGGGAGGAGGCACAAAGGGAAGGGGGGTGTAAAGCCTTGGAGGAAGCTTCCTTCCTCACTTGTAAACAGCCCCTGGAAACCCAGGAACCGGAAACAAAATCTCTTGCCCCTGAAAGTCTGCCTCCTAAGGAGCAGAGGGGGGGTAGGAGAAACAAAAGACCCAAACAGACTCAGTTTGAGGAGGAGGTACAGATCTTCCAATTTGAGGGAGAGGGATCCTCAGAGGATCCTGGGAAAAGGATCTTCTCCTTCAGAGAGGGGGGAACTCCTCCCAAAGAAAAATGGGTCCCTAGGGATGCAAATCCAGACTGGGGAGATGTGGAGACTGAGCTACCGCCGCCCACCATCTCATCCCAGAACCAACAGCAAGAAAATCCCCTGGTTCAAACCCATCCTGGCGACTGCCTCCAAAAAGGGGGGGGCGGCCCAGAAACGGAGCCAGGGGAACCCACAATGGCTCTGATCTCCAGTTGCAAATTTTTTCTTTCAGATTCCCAAGACTCTCCACAGAATTCTGCCCAAATCTCCTCGCTAGCGATGTCCAAAACCAGAAAATTAGCCCACCAGTTGTCCAAAAATGTACATTATCTGTGCCCCCTTGAGGAGAAGGAGGGAAGATATTATGCCCCGGTACAAGTACAGGGGCAGGGTACAATCTCAGCACTGGTGGACACTGGATCTCAAGCTACCCTTCTGTCCAGAAGGGCCTTTGACGAACTGAATGCAGGAAGGGGAGAGAATTACCAAATTCCTCTCACCTCTCTTCCTGGACAACTGCAGAACTTTGACGGGAAGGAAATTCCCGTCGAGGGGACGGCAGACTTGGACATTAAGATCGGGCGACATAAGTTGAAACACCCGGTCATAGTTGTGACCCCAGAGGGCACCCCTTGTTTACTAGGGAATGACCTCCTGAGAAGGTTGTCACCCCTAATAGATTGCGTAAACAAGGTCCTCTGGACTCAGACTAGCCGACCCATAAAATTAAAACAGAGTGTCAACCATGTTAGTTTAAACGGCACATGCCACATGGTTGAACAAAAATCTGACCAAGTAGAATTTCACTTCCAGAACAACCAAATTCCAGACGTGACGTTAATAGCAGTAGGACAACAGACTGGTGATTGGGGGTCCTCTCTATTTCTGAAAATCAACCTTCCTTCCAGTCTAAAGTGGTATTCCACGCTGGAAGGAAACACTCTGAAATTCTATACTAATCCACAATCAGAAACCCCCACTCCTATAGTCCAGAAAGATGTGAAATCAGCTCAAAGCCTGGCTGATATTCAGCAAATTGGAGAGCAGTTGTTCATCCCTGTTCAGTTAAATGATGGGAAGGACTCTGTTCTCGCTCGAGTGTGTGTGAACAACGGTAAGAGCTTCATCAGCGAAGCCATGTTCCGCCAACTCCCAAAAGATCCAGCCATTCCCACCTTCAAACTGATAGACAAATGGGAAATGGACCTGGAAGCACCTGACTCCAAACATCTCCTGCCAAGCAGGTGTATGCTCAAAATCTCCATTGGCAACAAGAGCATAGTCCATAATTGTTGGGTCGTGCGAGACGTCACTGCCGCCTTTTACTTAGGCAGTGACATTCTCAATCGCTTTGCCATTAGTTTGGACCTAATAAACTTCAAAGCTTGGTCCCGATTAGCGGATAATCCCATGGGCTTTGATGATCCAGAAAAAGCATTTAGGTCAGCTCAATTGCTACCTTATGCAGTTGAAATTCAGGTTAAAGAGGAAGTCACCATCCCAGAAAGGACCCGACAATTCTCCCTGGAAGTGAAAGTTAAAAGGGGACAAGAGTTGAAAAACCCTGATGCTTACATACATCTAAATGCTTCTCTCCAACAGCAAGGGTTGGGGGTAAACCCGACTCCATTAGTCAACATAGAACATGACCCCATTCTAATAGAGGTGGATAACAGCGACTTAAAGAGTATTACTCTAGCCGCAGGCACCATTATTGGAATGGCGGTTGATGACCGACATTTCTCCATTGATCTTGTAAATGAACTGTTAGGACCCATCCCCAAGGACTGTTTTGACAGTGACAGTGATGACAACGCAACACCAGACAGGATTTTTACCCGGCATGGGGGGAACTTCCTGGTGTACACTTCCTGCCCCTATGGTAAGGAAGATGTGACCTGTGACTTCAGGAGGGATGAGGTGATTTTCCAGGTCCATGAGGGCTGCCTTTCCCACCTGAAGCCTCCGGTCCAAATCAGCACTCTGACCAGGGACTTCTCCACCCAGCTGGAGGAGGCCGCGGAGATAGCCAAACCAGAAGTCTTTCCAGGCTTCAGGCAGATGGTGGAAGAGAGAGTCAACCTAGCTGATTCCTGTGTGACTCTGGAACAAAAGCAAAAGTTGAAACAAGTTTTCTTGGATTTCCAAGATCTCTTTGCGGTAGACTCATATGACTGTGGTCGCACCGACATCCACACCACAACAATCCCCACGGACCCTGGCATGACTCCAGTGTTTGTGAAGCAATATCGCTTGCCTCTCACATCAATGGAGTCCCTTACTGAAATAATTAAGAACCTTGAGTCCCGGGGAATAATCCGTCCAGTCCACAGCACCTTCAATAATCCGGTGCTGGGAATATTGAAGCCAAACGGCCAGTGGAGACTCTGCGCTGACCTCAGGGAGCTCAACAAACGGGTCCACACTTCCCGATGGCCTCTTCCCTACATTGACCAAGGGCTGGCCCAGATTCAGGGGTCACAGGTATTCACTGCAATAGACCTGACCAATGGATACTGGACCGTGCCTGTCAGTAGGGAGGACCAACACAAGCTGGCTTTTACCTTTGGGGGCCAGCAGTACACATGGACCCGGACTCCCTTCGGATACCTTAACTCCGGTAATGAGTTCAATATTTTCCTACATAAGGCCATGCCCGACCTGGGTACGAGGGGTAACCTGGCTTATGTAGATGATGTCCTCATCAAAAGTTCATCTGTGGAGGAACACATAGCAGAGATCCGTTATGTTCTGACACAGTTGAGGGCCGCCGGAGCAAAACTTTCCTTTCAGAAAGCACAGTGGTGTAGAACCCGTGTTAATTTCTTGGGGCATGAGATTACTCCTCAGGGTCTCTGTCCCCAGGAAAAGAAAGTGGAAGCACTTCAGAAACTGAAAGACCCCACAACTCTGCGGGAACTAAGGAGCCTCCTTGGACTGACTAATTACAGCAGAAAGTTCATTGAGGGCTACGCAGAGATCACCAGACCCCTGATTCATCTCCTGAAGGGGGGGGTCAAGTGGGAATGGGGTCCAGAACAAGCCGAGGCGGTAAAACAACTCAAAAGAAGCCTCTCACAAGCGCCTTGCCTAGCTTACCCTGTCAGAAACAAGGAGTTCTTCCTGGAGACGGGGTTCTCTGATACGTGCTTGACGGCAGTATTATACCAAAAGCATGACAAGGTCAATAAAGTAATCTCCTATGCGAGCAAAACTTTATCCTCTGTGGAGGAAAAATTCAACGATTGTGAGAAGGCACTCCTGGCAACGGTGTGGGCATTGAAGAATTACCGCCCGTTT
Source organism: Ambystoma mexicanum (assembly GCF_040938575.1). Classification (NCBI taxonomy): domain Eukaryota; kingdom Metazoa; phylum Chordata; class Amphibia; order Caudata; family Ambystomatidae; genus Ambystoma; species Ambystoma mexicanum. Next base: position 748,634,900 of record NC_090928.1, read on the forward strand.
ATCCAGGGGGAACACATCATAGTGGAGACTCCACACCAGCCTCTGCAATATCTCCAAAGTGACAGAATCCGGGCCGGAAATGTGAGTAATTCCCGAATTACTTCCTGGATTCTGTCAATGCAAGGCTTTCCTGTGGAGGTCAGATATGGCCAAAACAAGAAGAGTCCCCTCGCGCAAGGTCTGGCTGACTTGCATGATTGTGCCAGAGAAAACTGTCTCGAGGACGAAAGTCTAAAAATAAAGGACAACATGGAGGCATACCTTAATTCCCCCCACAAAGTCTTTGAAGAAGACAAGTGTGAGGGAATGCCCACTGTGTATGTGGATGGATGCTCTTACCATGTCGACAACAACGGGGAGAAAGAACTGGTGGCCGGCGTAGGGAATGCATGGGTGAATGAGTCCCCAGAACCCTCCGCTGGATACAAAATTGGTCCCCGAAGTAGTCAGGTGGCAGAATTGATGGCTGTGCATCAGGCCATCCTCACTGCTGTCCAGCATCAACTCCACGAACTGGTCATAATCACAGATTCGGATTATGTACGGAACGGGTTCGTGGAGCACCTGGTTAATTGGAAGACCAGAGGCATGGTATGTGCTAACAACAAACCCTTGAAACATGGGAAGTTGATCCAAAACATTGATGATCTGGTCACCTCGAATGGGATGACCATCTATTGGAAGAAGATCAAGGGTCATTCCAAAGTAGAGGGACCAGACAAAACTGGAAATGACTTAGCTGATCAGCTGGCCAAAACCGGGGCCATCCAAGGGGATCTAATTGAGATTGAGTCCCTGTTGGGGGAAATCCAGGTCACTGCCATCACTAGGTCCCAGACAAATGCTCACAACGACCTCTCAATTGCACAATGGAGTAAGGAGACCCCTGATGCTGATTTGATTACAGCTCAGAAGGGGGATCCAATAATTGGTAAATTTTACCAGCACCTTGAGGACCCTGAGAACTTTCCCCTGACGGATACCGATTACATTGGGAAAGAGGACCTAAGAGTGTTGATGAAATGTCCAAAAATGTTCCGAATCCAAGACGGTTTGTTGGTAAGGAAATCCAAAGCTGGCCACGATCAGTGGGTGGTTCCTACCTCATTCCGAAGCCTGATGTTAAGTCACGCCCATGATGCGGCCACTGCCGGTCACAGGGGGTTTCACACAACATTGGAAATCTTAAGAGAGGTTGCATACTGGCCACACATGGGGCAGGACCTCGACCAGTACCTGAAGGGTTGCCTTGTGTGTGCACAATTTCAGCCATCATCCCTCACACACCGGGCGCCTTTACAAAAGAGGGGAATGACACTGCCATGGTCAGATTTACAAATCGACTTTGTAGGCCCTGTGATTCGCTCGGCTAGGGGGAATAAGTACATGTTGACCGTGACATGCTTGTTTACCAAGTGGGTGGAATGTCTCCCAGCCCCAAATTGCAAGGCAGAAACTGCAGCTGCCTTGATGATTAACCACATCTTTTCCCGTTTTGGCCTACCTCAAAGGATTGAGTCAGACAGAGGTAGCCACTTCACCAGTGAAGTAATGACAAAGATGTGGGAGATACTGGGGGTCAAGAGAAAGCTGCATATTGCTTACCGGCCAGCTTCTTCTGGGGCAGTAGAGAGATATAACCGGACAATTGTGAGCATATTAAAGAAGTTTGTGGCAGATTCTGGGCCAAGTTGGGATATCCGATTACCTCTGGTCCTAATGGCCATCAGATCTACCCCTTCATCTGCAACCAAAATGTCACCATTTGAGTTGATGACTGGGCGCAAGATGGTGCTTCCGCAGCATTTGCTCTACAGGACCCAAGAGCAGACACTGATAAATGCCTCCACTACTCATGAGTATGTAGAGAAGTTAAGGAAACACCTCCAACATGCTTTTGCTTATGCTCAGCGGAATCTAGAAAGATCGACTGATAGCATGAAGACCCATTATGACCTGAAAACTTCCAGGAAGGAATATCAGGTGGGAGACCGGGTCTATCTATACAACTTCCAAAGGAACCAGGCCAAGCAGCGCAAATTTTTGCCTACATGGAAGGGACCCTTTGAGATCGTCGATAAGATCTCCCCTGTGGCCTACAAGATCCGCATCCCCAAAGGTGGTTCGGCAGAGGGGGAAGACAAGTGGGTCCACATAAACCAGTTGAAATGTTGCCATCCCAGGCACACTCTGCAACAACTGGAGGAATCCTCTGGAATCCTAGCGGGTACTGTATCAGACTAATTCAGTTCCAATCATAAAACCTACCACATCTAGTCTCTAAAATATTGTGATTTACATGAAACTGTCTCTAGTGATGCTGTTTTTTTTTTTCAAAATAAGAATGTAATATTTCGTTACGATGAAATGCATATGCTGCCCCACTATCTCAACAGTGGTGGAAAAAAAAATCGTCTATGAGTAGATATTGCCGCTCTTCCTTTATCATCCTAGGAGAGATGAAACCATGAAGGATGACCAAGAAGGACGATCCGGAGACCGGGAGCAAAGACACAACGGGCCCGGGGTACCGCCCAATCTTCCCATCAGGACCGGCGAGGAGAACTGATCGATCTGACCGGATGGAGAAGAAGATGCTGAACTGTGCCATCTACAGAAGAGGAAGAAGATTATGCGGACAGACCGGTGCGTGGGTCAAAACCCTTGGGCACGCGACTCCCCATCGACCCAAACTCAAAGTGCAGTCACGTGGGGGGGCTTGTAGGGTGTCCTGACCCACGTTTAAGCTACCCTGCTACAACATTTGGTGCTGTGGGCTTAGGAAATTCAAGATGGCGGAAAACCCACATGTGCGCCGAAATCCAGGAAAGCTGCGCAGTTGTGCGCACACCAAAATGGTTACCTAACTTGCCACCCACCAGGGTAAAGAAAGGTCTTTGTTAACAAAATCCACTTTTACTGATGTCAAAAAGTTGCTGAAATCGTGACTCATTGGACCACTTTAAAGATTCAACCCTTTTTGTGGGGTTCCACATAACCATCTTACTGTAAGGAGCCCCATCAAAACAATGTTAAGCAAGGATTTACTACCATGTAAGAACCATTCCTGTTTAGAATGCATTAATCCAAGAAAATCCCAAAAATGGGTGCAGTACCAGTACTCACCACTATCCAAAAGCCGGCGTTTTAAAACCCACTGTGTGTTTTTCTGAAGGCAAGCAAAATGCCTATTTCAAACCTTGCAACATGTGCAAAATATTCACTGAACACCAGCAGACATTTGGCAGAATGGAGTTTTGTGTGCCTACAAAATCTGGGAAATGAAGAGCCCAAAAACAATGCTTATAACAAAAATGCTATGGAGTCAGCAGCTTAAGCCTAACTGCAACTGGATTTAAAACCACCAAAATCGAAAATGTTAAATTAAATGAGTGACCTATGTTTGGTGTCACATGCCTTTGTAACTGTTGAAATGTCATAGTTTTGCACTTAGAATCAGCATTCTAGCTGCATGTGTAAAATTACAAGTTATTTTAAAAGCAACAAAAAGTTAGCTGAAGGTCTGGCTTAAGGAACTTGATTTTGCCTAGCAACGGATCCCATCAGGAGTGAAACTTGAGTCACAACTATGTTCCCAGGCCAATGTTCCTTTTGCTGCCCACACTAAGGATATGCCATCTATCTGATAATTGAATTTCCTGTGCTCTGCCAGAGAGTGAACAAAGCCCTCTCCACTCAGGCAAAGGTTTTTATTACAGACGTCGTAAAAAGTGGCTTCCTCCTGGAGAAGCTGGGAGGGGCACTGCCTGTGAGAAGCAAGCTGGCTTGGCAGAAACTGGAAAGACTGGTTTCTGTACCATGTGACCTGAAAAGACACACCCCTGCAGCAAGGATATGGTTTTATAAAAAGGGGGATAATTCATAGTGCGGACATGTGAAAATTTTATAAATGATACCATAATTCTTGTGATTTTTCTGCCCACAGTTTAAGACGTGGTAGGAACCGGTGGTATGTTCAGGGGGGTTTTAGCGGAAAAGTGGATATTACTCTAAATGTGTGCATGTTAAAAATCTGAAACTTCATCAGTTAATGTCCCTACCCCCTGCACACATGTATGTAAAGTTGGGTCCATGTCGGAAATTGAAAAAGCAGTTAAAAAGTCAATTATGTACACTCTTTGAATGCAAGCTCCGAGAATGAGCAGATTTGGACATAGACATGGCTAAATTCAGCCACACCATGTATATGTAATTTCAAACAACTGTGTAACTCTGAAGTATGGATTTTGATCATATATATATTTGGGTGCACAGATGATAAGGGAGGTTGTTTCAAGAGATCATAAAATGACATCAATCTGACTCACAGTTCAGTTTGCCAATCAAGCGGAGGAATGGAAGCCTGACCAATGACGAATGAGAGGGGCAAGTCTAGTGATGCAACACACACACCCATTCTCAAGAAACAGATAAAAGCAGAGAGTCAGGACACATAGAGAGATTCAATTTCATCTGCCGCTGGAAGCCCTGCCGGAAAAATCCATACTTACCTCCATCAAACTCCAGAAAGCCAAACTAGAGACTTCAATCTATCCAGAGCAGAGACCAGACCAGAGAGAAAGCAGTGCTGTGCCTAGCAGAGACCAGACCAGAGAGAAAGCAGTGCTGTGCCTAGCAGAGACCAGACCAGAGAGAAAGCAGTGCTGTGCCTAGCCGAGACCAGACCAGGCGCTGTGAGCAGAATCCGGAAAGACCTGACCAGACTGAAGATCGTGACCAAGTCGCTTTCCTGTTCAAAATCTCTTGTGAGTACTTAGCAAAACTCAGAACACATCTCTTAGTTTAAATTCATCTAATTCAATCTATTTAACCTAAGTAGAACTGCCTCCTATCTGTCACCTGTCATTTCTAGTAAAATTTGTCATTTTGAAAAAGTGTGCGTTTAAAATTTACAAAACCAAAAACGACCTTTACTAAATTACTCATATCTCCGCAACCGTTTGGGCTAGAGACTTGCAATAACTTTCATTTGGAAGCTGAGATCCCAGGCTTTCCTAGGACCCCAAAACGGTAGAGATAGTCCTTGCGGTTCCTTTGTAATAGCGCTCGGCGCATCCGCGAATTTTGCCGCGATTTGCAATTTCTTCACATGTAAAAAACTGCTGCTGCCTGATTTCATTTGCCAGAAATTCGTTTAACCTGCTAACTATCCCTGCATCATTGCTAGTGTGAGCCTGGACTAATATTAACTAGATACCACTCATCCTGAACCTCTAAAAGGGAATTAAGAGCGTTTCCAGCATATTTCTCATTCATTGCTAGCACCTATCAAAGCATTTGCCTGTGTTTTCAAACTTCTGTTTAAGCTTGCTGGATTGAACTGAATTACAGTTGATTGCATTTCTGAGAACTGTGTGTTTTCCTTCCATTTCCTTGCCTTGCATCAAGGGGGGGAGGGGAGTAGCCAGAGAAAAGTGATTACATTGTTTGGTTGAAATCATATTGCGTATTTTCTGTACTGCATTCATTGAATATTGCATCCACCTGAGCCTACATAAAGCATCCTCTACCACATTATACTTTTGTTCCTATTTACCAGTGTGCTACCTTATCCATTTCATGTCAACTCATTAGTGATTAAAGAAGTGTGCTAGTGCCAGATTCTCCGTTGTTAATATTTACCATATCAGATTAAGTGTGATATTCAATTATTAATTTATTAAAAAGTGTGATATATATTTTAATTTATCAAATAAACCTTTTAAACTTGCAAAACAGAATTACTTCTTGGCTCAGTGGGGTCAGGGGGATTCCAAGAGAGGGGTGTTATACAAGGGTAGTCATCCAGAACGCATGAACTGGACCTAAAGATATATCAATAAGGGTTTTCATTCAGTATTCTAGACTAGGCGTTAACTTAGCTGTAGTGCTGAATTGAATCCTCTTACACATCGCTCCATGCCCGGCGTGCTCACTCCTTGAGGTACCTCATCAGAGCTGACCAGTCTGTGTTGAACTTTAGGTGGTCGTCTTGTAGTGAATGTTAGCCATTCCATCGCGAGAATTTACCATATTTTTCCGATCCATTCGTGGTCTAAGGGAGGTTGTGCCGATTTCCATTTGCACGCTAGGACCAGGGCGGCTGCCATCATGATGGTGTGAGTTTCCGGTGGGGTTTTGTCGTAATTTCCCCCAGTGCTCCATTCAATCCTATCATGGCTAAGCCCCTGTTCCCCACGCTTCTAATTCCCAATACTTACTTGGTCGCTGCATTGATGGTCTCCCAATATTGGGCTATTTTTGGCCAGGTCCACCACATGTGACTCCAGGTGCCTATCTGTCCACATTTCATCCAACATTGCTGTGACACCTTAGGGTATATCTTATGGAGTCTGACGGGGGTTAGGTGCCACTGCACTAATAGCTTCATCCAGATCTCTCTGACTTGGATTGTTCTTGTCAGTCCTGTTGTCTGGCTCCATAGTTTTGCCCATTCAGTTATGTCAGTTGTAGTTCCTGTGTCGGCATCCCATTTCCCGATGAACGTTCTGGTCGGTGGGGCCTCCCCCTCTTTATTGAGTTTGTAGATGTTCGTACTTCTTTCTTCTCTCTTGTGTCTATGTATAAGTATTTCTCGAACGGTGTAAGCTCACGAGTCCCTGCACGTTTAATTTCTGGATGAGTCAGCAAATGTCTCAGTTGGGTATAGGGAAATCATTCATTTTTCCCCAGGTTGAAGTCTGCTTTGCATTGTTTGAAGGTTTTGATCTGGGTCCCGGTGAACATATCCCTCCCTCTATGGCGCATCCCCCTTGCTGCCACGCTTGGAATGTAGAAGTGTTGAGGCCACGGGTGAACTGGGGGTTTCCGAAGTGTGGCGGTTAGGGAGAGGGGAAGCAGGTGATTTGTGCTCTCTTCACCGAAGAGTCCCATGCTCCGCCTGCAGTTTCTAAAATCAGACTAGCATACATTTGCCCTCGTCTGTCTAACCTTGGCTTCCACAGAACGTCTTCCAGCGCCGCCCCCGCGACAGCACTATCCATGGGTCTCCATATTTTACCTCTATTGTCCATTTGTCAGTATCTAATGACCCTTATTTGGGCGGCGATTAAATATGCCCTGAAGTCCGGTACTCCCATTCACCACTAGGCTTCTCATCACCTTCGCCGCCACTCTCGGTGGTTTGTTGTTCCAGAGGAAATTGTCAGTCACCTTGTGGAGGTTTAAAGAAGTGGGCGTTATGTGGATCAGGAGGGATGTGAAGTAATGGAGGATTTGCGGCAGAACTGCCATTTTCCGGACGTTGATGCGGCCCAACCAGGATATGGCTAGCGGTCCCCAGTCTACCAATTGTGTTTTGAGTTTCTCTAGCAGGGGCAGGAAGTTGGCTTGATACATACCGCTCAAAGAGCTGGTCAGCTTTACCCCCAAATAATTGCTGAAGTTGTCTACCCATCTATATTGGTAGGTATGTTTGAGATTATGTACTTCATCCAGGGTGAGTGTGAGTTTGAGGATTTAGGACTTGTTTATGTTAAACTTTAACCCAGCCACGGCCCCAAATCGGTCCAACTCGCTTTGCACTACCCCCAGGGAGCTGTCTGGTCGGGTTATGGACAGGATCATGTTGTCCTCAAAGGCAGCTATTTTGTGTGGGACTCCCTCCCCCCCGCCCCGAATGTTATTCCTGCTATCTTCTCATTGTCCCTTCTGGCCGTCAGGAAGGGATCCAAGTGCAGGGCATACAGGATGGGGGACAGTGGGCAGCCCTGTTTCATGCCCCTTTCTACTTGGATCGGGTCAGATGTGTGCCCGTTTATCGTGAGCAGAAGGAGAGGGCTCTGGTAGTTCACTTTGACTCTCCCTAGGAAGCACGGGCCGAAGCCCATCTTTGTCATAGTTGCGAAGAGGAATCCCCACTCCACCCGGTCAAAGGCTTTCTCCGTGTCCACGGCTAGGAGGAGAGCGGGATTCCCCTCTTCTGGGTCTTTTCAATCAGGTGAACTATCCTTCTTATGTTGTTGCCCGTTTGTTTGCCCCTCACGAAACCTGATTGATCTGCGTGGACTAGTCTAGGGAGGATCGCTTTGAGACTGTTAGCCAGGATTTTAATGTGAATTTTTGCATCAACATTTAGTAATGCGATGGGGCGGTACGACCCGCATTCGGTCGGATACGTGCCCTTTTTTGGGATTAATGACTTTGGCCTCCTCCATAGTTCTCCGTAGTGTTTTGGATTGCCCTATGTGGTTATACAGGTTCGTAAGGTGTGGGATTAGATCATCTTTATGTAGTTTTATAAAACAATGCAACATACCCGTCAGGCCTCAGGGATTTATTGACGGGAAGTGATTTTATTGCTGCCCTGACTTCATCCTTTGTGATTTCCCCTTCCAATGTGTCCCTTTCCTCTCCGGTTTGTCGGTTTAGGTGTATTTCCCTCAGGTAAGATTCCTGGCTTTCTGGGGTTGGGAAGTTGGAGCCATATAGATTGGAGTAGAATTTCACCAACTCCCTTTCTATATCTTCGTTTTTAGTGCTTGTCCGGTCACCCTGCTGTCTGATTTTCAGAACTGTTCTATCCCTCTCTTCTTTCGTCAGCCTTCTAGCCAGCAAACAATCCGATTTGTTGACTTTAATGTATAGCCTTTGTATAAGGCGTAGCCAGTTGCGCTCCGCTGCCCTTGTCTGTATGTTGTCTAGTTGTCCATGTATCGCCCTGTTTTCTCTTTTAATAGCAGGGGTCTCATTTTGTTCATTAACTCCTTTAGTTTTGTTTCTAAGTTGGCTTCCTCCAGCCTCAATTCCCTTGCGTGCCTTGCTTTTATGGCTATGATCTTGCCTCCAAGTGTCGCTGGACAACCAGATATAACCGATCCTGGAGTGAGATCTATGGGTGTGGGAGTAAAAAGTGTACCCCTCTCTGTCCCCCTGCATTATTCTCCACGTGTCCACTAAGGCTAATTCTTGTATTTTCCGTTTGAGGTCCCCTGAGGGTGGTACCGGCGGACACTGGGTTTTGGTGCTTCTGTCTTTAATAGGGTCCCATGCCAAATTAAAGTCTCCTGTTAGGATGATGGGAGATGTTGCTAATTTTTCTAGACTTGTGAGCACTTTCTGTATGTAGGAGTCTTGGCCTGTGTTTGGGGCGTAAAGTGTTGCGACCCTGTAGGCCTCTCCCCTTCCTAGTGCCACTGCGAGATATCTGCCTTGATTATCTTTGTATCTTTTACGGCTAAATCAAGCCTGTCTTTCATCGCTATGAGTACTACCCCCCACCCTTTTTTGCATGGTTGTGTGGCCTAGAAGATTCTCACCTACCCCCAAAATGTAATCCTGTGAGTGTCCCGTGTTTGTATCTGTGTCTCTTGCGACGTGATTATATGCGGGTGCTCTCTCCTGAGGTATCCCTCCACTTTTTCCATCTGAGCGGGGTGTTAAGGCCGCTGATGTTTAGCGATAGTGTCTTTAATCAGTTAGGTGGTGCCATAGTCGGTGTCTTAGATGACTAACTTCTTCATTTGTGTACCAGTGCCTCCTGGGAATGCCCCTCCTTTTTTGCCGGGTCCCCTCTGTCCCCTATATGCTCGGTCCCGTTGTTCCTGCTTGTGCCCACCCCCCTCCTTCCCCTTTCCCCTCGCTGGGTGGGTCTAGCTGGCGCTCAGCCCCCCTCGCTTTGCGATCACTAGTGCTAGACCCTAGTAAATGCACAGCCTGCCCCCACGCGGGAACTCCCATTCCAAAGAACCAACCCCCCCCTTATCTCCCATTCGTATATCGCAATGTGACCGCTCAAGGCCATTCACGCACGTGGCTTATCTGACTGTACGCCCTCCCCGGGGTGCCATGTTTGTAAAGGTTGTGCCCTTGTTTTGGATGATTTACCCTTTACCCAGGTGTGCCCCCAGTGGTCGGCGGTCTACGTCCTGGGGTTGGGTTCAGCGGAGATGTTGTCTCCCCCCGTTCTTCACTCTTTTGGGCTCCACCGCTGTCCATTCCAGGCGACTGCTTGACCAGATGGTGAGGTGCGTGGTGGTAGTGAGTCGTTCTCGATCCCCCAGTATGGCTGCTCCTTGCTCGCATGTTGTTAACTTGTAGTGCTTTCCCTGCCAAGCAAAGCTCTGTACAAATGGATGCAGCCATCTGTAGCGCACTTGTTTCTCAAGTGGGTCAGTATCAGGCCCATACGCCTTCTTCTGTTTAAGGTGGTTTGGGATAAGTCTTTGTATAGGTAGATTTCTGCGCCATTGTAAGTGATTTGACTTGCTTTTCTGGCTTTTTCCCAAAAAATATCTTTCAGAGTGTAGCTATGAAACGCCACCAAGACGTCTTTCGGTCTTGCTCCTGGTTCCTTGCGTTTCGGTCCCACTCTGTGTATTCTATCGAATCGGATATCCACATTCTGTTCTACTTCCAACAGGTCTCCAGAGATGGATCGCATGACTTGGGTCAGATCTCGGTCCTGAGTGGCCTCGGGCAAGCATTTGATCCATATATAGGATCGTCTGGACCTGTTCTCCAGGTCTTCGGCTCTTAGCTTGAGATTATGGGTTGCTGCTGCTATGGTCTCGAGGAGAGTATCTGCTTTCCGTGCGTCCTCCGTTAACTCTTGTATGGCCCTCTCGCTGATATCTACTCTTCCTTCGATCTTGTTGATGTCCCTTTTTAGCTCTTGCATTCCTTCAGCCAGGTCTTCCATTAGCACGTCCATTTGCTTTTGTCCGGCGTCAGTGAATTTCTCCACAATTTCTTCCAGAAGGGACTTGAGTGTTGTGTGAATGACAGGCCTTTCCTGGTCCTCCTGCCAGCAGTCCAAGCCGGATTCAGCACCCCTGTCATTAGGGTTGTGCGCACTCATCCCTTCTGACTCCCTGGCCCAGATTTGCACTAGGGTTCCTTCCTGTGTCTTCTTCTGCAGTTTGGTGGGGCCTGGGGTATCCTTGTTCCTGTTTCTGGACATAACGGGGATGGGCGCTCCTTAGGGTGGACTCTGATGTGGTCCATTTGTGACTGTTGCGCGCCCTATTCGGGTCCCCCTGTGGGTTGTAGTATTTGGAGGAGACCCTTTCTGCTGGAGGTTACGTCTTCAGAGAGTCTCTTCCTTGTAGCCTTTGGTGTGCCCCATGGGGCCTTGGTCCCACCTCAGTAGGTGGTCACCCCTTGGTCTCCTGGGGAGTGGGCATTAGTTGTGACCCTTCTTCTGCCCCCTTGTCAGGGGGGCGCTCGTCGGTTGCGGTCCTTTCGGGCCTATAGGAGGGCTTTCGAGTGTCGAGAGGCTCTTTATTTGGGTCCTGGATGGGACACCCCCTAACCCCCGGCTTAATCCCAGCCTTGAGGTGTGGTGAGCCTGTGTTCGGATAAAGGGAAGGGAATTTCCGTTGAGTGTGAGGCCCACCCGGGCTTGCTGAAGATTGGCTAGCCCCCCAGCTCCAGGCGCCGATTGTGTCAGCGCAATCCCCTCTGGGGAGCCAGGCCTGGATGGTGCTGTTAGTCTTAGGTGGAGGGGTCCTCCCCGGTTGCAGACCTCCCGCCCCGGACTGTGTGGCCTGTGGGTCTGAGAGGGCTAAGGCTGTCCCGTGGAGGCTTAGGCAGGTCCCCCGCTCTGCAGGATGTCCGCGGGTGCCTTCAGGGGGTGTAGTTCAGACTTGTTGTGTTCCGCGATCTCCCATCTAAGTGGATGGCCTGCCTCCCCAACAGTCTTCCGGGGGCCCCCGTCTGCACTTACTTGTGGTGCCGGGAGTCTGGTTGGCCTCGTTGGATGGCCCTCCCCTGCCGTTAAGTGTTCCGCCTCAGGCTCAACTTCGCCGATGGGAGAGGTGCTCCAAGCTGGCTGATCTGGTTCACTCTACTGCATTTTGGTCTTCTGTGGTCCGTTCTACCCCTTATGCTGTTGGGGGTAGAGTGAGGGCAGGAGGGTTCTGGCTGAGACGGGGGGAGCTCTTGCTGAGCCCGGGCTGCCATTGGTGACTGTGTTGGAAGGCTCAGGCACACCCAAGTGTAGGTGGCGGCCTCCCTGCGTGGACGAGTAGTGGTTCCCTTTTGTGCTGGAGGGCTCTGGGCCCGCGGGAGTACACTGGGCTTGGTGTCCGAGTTCTAGTAGGCGAGCCGTGCTTCTCCCAGAATCTGCATGCTGGTATGCTACTGAGTCAGCTCCTTCAAACTGCAGACCTGGGTGGCTAGGCCGTGTGACGCTGCTCTGCAGTACACTGTGGGCCCACGTAGGCCCTCTCTGCTACAGAAAATGTTGTTGAGGGAGCTGGAGGGGCAGGCTGCGGCCCCCTTGCCTATTGGTGCTGGTCGTGGAGGTCTGCTGGGCGGGAGGTTGGGGCCAGCTCCGCCGTTGCTTTGGATGAGTCCGGTGACAAGGAGTGTGACCCTGCCCGATAGCTCTGCTGCTTTTTCGTGCGGGCTGTCCTGGGGAAGGCCGGGGCTCTGGTCACTGGTGCTCCAGTTGTTGGCCTCCCTTCACTCACCCTCCCCCCCCATTCCCAGGGCGCACCCGCAAGGGAGGAGAAGGTTCTGCAGTCATTTCTATGCCTGGAGTATCTGTGTTTTGAGCAGAGGTCTGGCTTGGAGCGTTGGTAATCACCCCTCATGGAGTGCCCCGGGCGCTCTGCGGGATCCTCGATCCGAGTGCTTCTCGTACCTCGGTAACCAGAGGCTCCGGGGGCAGCCGGATTATCACCCCTCCAGACGTGGATTCCGGCAGTAAATCGTGGGCAATGGGTCCTGGGGAGGGCTTGGTTCACTGCTTTTGTGCAATTTTTAACTGCTTCTGAGCAGGAGCTCGGGGGACGTGCTGCTCGCCCACGCACGGCCATCTTGGAATCTCGATACAACTTATTCTTAATACTGAGATGAGCGTTTCCATACTTAACGGTTTGGGAGCATTTAGCACTCAGTGGGATCTCCCAAAGGTGGGAGGGGGGGAGAGGCACATAAAAAACACCTATCTGAACTCGCAATCGGAGTCCTCTCGGGTGCTCTCCTGAACCCCACCATGGCAGATGCCAAAGTCAAAAAGAGCCTATTCAAATGTTACTCTGGCTGTAAAAGGACATTTATGTGGAGGTGAAGCATCGGGAGTGCGTATACACCTTACAGGGTACACCCTGACCATGACTTTAACTCTTTTGCCATTTGCCAGTCATTTAATAATAATAATAATAATAATTAGGCTTTTATATAGCGCTACAAACCCTCAGGTATCCGAGCGCTGCTTATTATTACCCACGGTGTGTGGTGCTCATTTATCGACCTCGGAAGGATGAAAGGCTGAGTTTGGCCCCGCCGGGATTCGAACCTGCGTTAACAGGCTCTGCACGGGTGTCAAAGCGAGCGCTCTACTCGCTGTGCCACTTGACCGGCTTGCCAATATAACCTTGAGGGACCAACATAGGAGATTGGTTGAATGGCTAGAGGAGTGTACCATTGCTTCTGACTTCGGAGAGCTCTCTTCCTAGGGTTGTGCGGTCCTATGAACAGTCTTCCAGGGATAAAAGGGGGAAGAGGTAGGATCCTACCTGGGCACCAAAATGGTCGGATAAGACTATCTGCCCGTGAAATCCACCCATTCAAACTCATCAGCGCAAACGGCTAAAAAGTCATCAATGCAGTCAAAGAAAGCAGTCGATGGTAGGCCATCAAATCGCATATGCTCGCAACTGTCACTGTGCAAAACCTAGTCTGTGCCAGCAAAGCAGAAACCAAAGGAGACCGCATCTCTGTTGACGTGCGCCGCCTCGTCTGCAACATCAGGAGTCTGACCCTCGTTGATGATATTGACAGCACAATTGATTGGCAGCACCATGAACATCAGCCTTGCCAACAGCCATCCTGTCGACAGAGTGCATGTCAACAATGCATTCTCGAAGGCAAACCGCTCCATTAGGTCATGTGACAAGATGTTGCTCAGACCACGAATCCCATTATTCACTGCATGGGCTATTAACACTATGGGCATATGTCCCGCCTACCCTCTAAGAACTGATAGACTTTCCTCCAGAAGATATTGTGAGGGGTCAGAAATGTGAGACTGACACACAGGTATAGGTTTCTCACAAGTCGCTATTTTATTAAATTAAACTCGATGAGATAAAGGTCTATCTTTCCGTAGCCTAAAAAGGATTTCCCTACCTGACAAACTTAGGCTAAAGAAAAATGACCTAATGTCCTTTACACTAATCCATACAACAAAATCAGACAGGAATTATTTGGCTGTTTAAACGTCCTAAAAACACATACATTCAAGCACAAAAGTTATCCACGGGAATCCTTGTGACCGGGGTTGGATCCTTTCCACTGGATCAATTCAGAATTTTCCAAACCAAAGTTTTATTTCTGAAAAGTTCTTTTCACTAGCCAAGTTCCACTCTAGCTAGAAATTTAAATTTATATTCATTCAGCATGTCCATCACTTGGCAAAGTGACTAGCTCAGTTCATAAGGTTTTTCACACTTAAAACAAGCAGTGGTTGAAGTTTCCACAATCTTCTGCTTGGCAAAGCAAAAAGACTTTCTCTTCACACATGAAGTGAGAAGTCAAGGCCAATGTTCCCTCTAATTTATTTTGGCTGTGCGCGCCAAAGAATGGTTGTGTGTAGGCTGTTTTTCAGTCATGTGCAAAACTGAGTGATGCAGGTGGCAGTCGGTGCCGGCGACCCGCCAGTGAGCAAGTGTTTAGTGATCCACACTGCGCAAGCAAGGAATGCAAATTTGCAGCACAACAAGCTCTACTTCAAGGGACATTTGCGTTCTCTGTTCTACCCTTAAGACTTTAACTCATCTTTGAAATTATGTCTTTTTAAATATCAAAACATTAGCAAGATCTATCGTTTTATGATGGATTGGTACAAGAAGGGAGTCAGGTTCTTCTGGGGAACACAGACAAATTAATAATAGCAATAGCACAGCAGTAGCTCGTGCATTCTCAGTTCACTGGAATATAAAGGAAATGCATTTTATCAGTTGAACGAAATAAACAATACATGAACATGATTAACCCCTTAAGTGCTAAGGACAAGGTATCTTGTCCTCAGCCTTACGTTTGCAGTGCTGAGGACAAGATACCTCAATCATTTTAGCACTTACCTTTAGGGGGGGCCTCACCCCCCGAACCCCTGTCCCCCGTTGCAGCGCCCATCTTCCCGACCCCCAAGCAGTGAAGAGGAGGACTTTCCCTTCTGTGCCTGAGGGCCATGGTGGCTGTGATGTGCGCCGTCATCAAAAAAGGATATTTACATGCTGAAGCCATTAGGCGTCAGCATGTATATAGCAGACACGGTTTTTCGTGCTGCTCAGGCATTTTCTGCCCGATTTGTATGAAGGAGGGCTCGTTGGAAAGGGGAGACTGATGTCCGGGCTAGTTGGGCAGATGTCCCTGGGCTTTGGCTCCTGTCTCCCATGTTGGGTGACCATACCCAAGTGCAGCGGCGGTCCCAGTGAGCCCCAGCCAGGTGTCCATCCCTTCCCAGAGGGAACACCTGTAACGCAGGCCAGCCAAAGCTCTGGGACGGCTGGGGATGCTGCCTCTGGGCTTGGGCACCTGTCGCCCTTGTTGGCCAACTGTCCCCAAGTTTGGCAGCTGTCCCAGGGAGCCCCAGCAGGATCCCCATCCCTCCCTGGAGGGAAAACCTGTTACAAAGCCCAGCCAGAGCTCCGGGACGGCTGGGGTTCTGCCTCAGAGACCATCTCCCTTGTTGGTTGACCATCCCAGAGCTTAACAGCGGTCCCAGGGTGCACATCCCTTTCCGAAGGGAAAAGCTGTAACGCAGGCCAGCCAGAGCTCAGGACAGCCGGGTGTGCTGCCTCTGGGCTTGGGCACCTGTTTTCCTTGTTGGTCGACCATCCCCAAGTCCAGTGGCGGTCCCAGTGAGCCCCGCCTGGGTGCCCACCCCTTCCTCAGAGGGAAGGGCTGTAACCAGAGATCCAGGACGGAAGGGGGTGATGTCTCCAGCCTTTGGCGCCTGTCTCCCATGCTGGGCGACCATCCCCAAGTCCAGCAGTGGTCCCAGTGAGCCCTGGGAGGGTCCCCATCACTCCCTGGAGGGAAAACCTGTAACTCAAACCAGCCAGAACTGCAGGATGGTCGGGATGATGTCCCTGGGCCTTTGGCGCCTCTTGTCCTTGTTGGTCGACCTTCCCCCAGGTCCAGGGCGGTCCCAGTGAGCTATGGCAGGGTCCTCATCCCTCCCTGGAAGGAAAACCTGTAACGCAGGCCAGCCAGAACACCTGGATGGTCGGGGATGATGTCCCCATCCTTTGACGCCTGTCACCCACGTTGGGCGACCATCCCCAAGTCCAGCGTCAATCCCAGTGAGCCCCGGCAGGGTGCTTCCCTCCTCGAGAGAAGATTTGTAACACAGCCTAGCCAGAGCTCCAGGACAGAAGGGGGGGATGTCCCCAGCCTTTGGCACCTGTCTCCCATGTTGGGCGACCATCCCCATGTCCAGCGGTGGTTCCGGGAGCCCTGGAGGCATCTGTGGCCTGGCCTGTTACAGCCTTTCCCTCTGGGAAGGGATTGGGACCCTGTGGGGGCTCCATGGGAGAGCGGCTGAGCTTGGGGGCCATCCACCCAAATGGGAGACACACTCAATGCCAGGAACATCACCCCCGGCCATCCTGCTGCTCTGGATGTGCTGCGTTAGAGCTTTTCACTCCGGGGAGGGATGGGGACCCTGCCGGGGCTCCCTGGGACCACCCCTGGGCTTGTGTATGGTCGACCTACATTGGAGAAAGGCTCCCAATGCTGAGGGCGGCACCCCGGCCGTCCTAGAGCTCTGGCTGTGCCATGTTACAGCTTTTCCCTCTGGGGAATGTAAAGAAGGCATACTATCAAACAGTGAAGACAGACGCAAGTGATCACAGTTCAAGGGTGTGTATTGAACTTCAAATGGGTTGGTTTAGCGCCTATCTAAACTTAAAGCTAAGGATGGGAGCAAGCTACAACCATCAAATAACACAGTCCTAGTCAAGTCTCTGTCAAATGAAAGGGCATATATATACTAATAAACCTATTGCCAATCCAAACTTCTAAACACAAAAGGGTGTGGGACAATGGTGTATACAAAAAAGAAAAGTGTTCAAAAAATGTGTCAAGATGGTTGAGCAGTTGGCTTGCCTTCGCCATGTTTTCAGCACTGGACAAGGTGCATGCTCGAGCTTTGCGCACGCTCTGGCTTCTCGGCCACGAGGATACAATTCAAAGCACAGACATCAGGGCCTTCTGACAAAGCCTCTTCAATAACAGTCTCCTATTGCAGAGGATCTGTCGTAACAAAGTCCCATTCCTATCAGGATTTTCACATGCACAAGTCCTCGCATTCAATGTTAATCGTGGGTCTCCCTCTTCAGGCTGAGACCTCCCTTTATCACAATGTTCACACTTCAGGCTCTGACCACGGACCATCCTTGTTCGGGCTTAGATTCTCTTTATATCTCAATGTTTACATTTGGCCTGCCTTGTTCGGGCTCGGATCATGGCCCTCCCTTGCTCGGGCTCAGATCCTCTTTTTACCAAAATTGAAGACTTTCGAAAGTGCGATGGGTTTTGCTTAAACAGTTGCAGGACCACTTTGATTAACTTCACACCATTATTCTCATCAATCTTCTACTTTTGTTTCTCTTGGCGGGATACCTTACAGAGACTTTTGATTGAGCACGTCCACGGTGCCGGACTACTCTGTCAACGGTATTGTATCTTATCTTCTTAAGTTTAAACATTCATCAGCAGTTTAGCTTTACTTGCGTCTTTCATCACACGCGTTTAACAATGTTCGTTCCATCGCTCGTTATCCAATGTTGCTGCTTGCAACCTTGACTTCAACACAGACTGGTCTTGTATCGGTCTCCCCAACTTCACTGGCTGTGTTGCTCTTCCTGGTACTTCTTTGTTCTTGGAGCCAAGGGCGATACCATGGCGGCTGCTGCTCCTCCTCCCCGCCTTGGTCAGTTACGCAGGAGGGCCTTTGGTCTCTCCGACACTCAATGCAGGATTCTTTAGTCTTGTTGCCTGACCTTTCGCTTTCTGCCTCAGAGGCTTCTTGAAAATAATGGCATTTGGTCGAAAAGGTCAAGGGTAATTCCTTTCTTAAGAACCCTTCTTGGTTTGCCGCCTTTCTACCTTGGTTCAGCTGCCAACTTTGTCTTGCTCAGAGTGTGCTCTCGTGATCCACCTTTTATACGTGTGGGGCAGTGTAATGGAAGTCCGGTGTGAGTGATTGTCAGTAATTGGCTGACCACAGTAGCGGGACATGTCAGATAGACTGCTCGGGTGCGAGTCTGTTTTCTCCCAGAGTGGCCTGTTTGTGTGAAAGTGCTGGAGAAGGAAAAGGGGAGGGGTGTAAGGTACCCATATATCCTACCTGGTAGGATGGGTTAAAGGTGTTGCAGGGTTAGGGGGACTGCGTCTCGCCATCCGGTGTCCCATTCCCCGAAGACCCCTCACCCATGTGATCCTCCCGCACTGGTCCACCCGTTAGGTCTGGATCCAAAGGTGATGGCCGTGCTCTGGCACCTGAGAGAGAGATGGGCTAACGGGTGAGACACTTTCTGGTTTTTCACAGGAGGGACAGTGAAAGCGCTGGTAGACGGGCGTCCAACGATGGCCTGGGTGTTTTGCAGCTTTTCCCTCTGGGGAGGGATGGGGACCCTGCCGGTGCTCCCTGGGACCAGTGCTGGACTTGTGGACGGCCGACCCACATTGGAGACAGGCACCCAACCACGGGAACATATCACCCCCAACCGTTCTGGAGTTCTGGCTGCGCTGCATTACAAGGTTTCCCTCCAGGGAGGGATGGTGACCCTGCCGTGCTCCCTGGGACTGCCGCTGGACTTGGGGACAGTCGACCCACATGAGAGACAGGCACCCAAGGCAGGGGACATCAGCCCCGACCATCCTGGAGCTCTGACCTGGCTGTGTTGTTTTCCCTCCAGGGACGATGGGGACCCTGCTGGGGGTCCCTGGGACCGTTGCTGTACTTGCGGCTAGTCGACCCACATAGACCCACATAGAAGACAGGCGCCCAAGTCCGGGGACATCACCTCCTGCCATCCTGGGCTGCATCTCAGCTTTTCCCTCTGGG
Source organism: Ambystoma mexicanum (assembly GCF_040938575.1). NCBI lineage: Eukaryota > Metazoa > Chordata > Amphibia > Caudata > Ambystomatidae > Ambystoma > Ambystoma mexicanum. The sequence continues at coordinate 748,653,942 of NC_090928.1, forward strand.
AAGGAATGGGAACCCTGCTGGGGCTCCCTTGGACTGCTGATGGGCTTTGGGATGGTTGACCCACATGAGACACCCGCTCGAGGCCAGGAACATGACCATCCGGAAGCTCTGGCTGGCCTGTGTTATAGCTTCTCCCCACTGGGAAGCCCCATCAGTGTGCCAATACCTCCACTGAGGCAAAAGCTGTAACATTTGGTTGGCAGTGATGTCTCCGGCCAGTCTACCATGTGGGTCTATCGTCCAGAAGCACAGCAGCAGTCTCAGGGAGCCCCCTTCAGGGTCCCTGTCCTTTCACGAAGGGAAGAGCTGTAACGCAGACCAGCCAAAACTCCAGGATATTCTGCAGCGATGTGCCTGGCCTTGTGGGTCCGTCTCCCATATGGATCGACCATCCCAAACTACAGCAACAGTCCCAGGGAGCCCCAACACGGTCCCTGTCCTTTCCCAGCGGGCGAATGCTGTAATGCAGTCCACCCAGAGCTCAAGGCTGGCCTTGAAGACGGTCTCCCCACATGGGAGAGGGCTGCCCAAGGCCAGTTAATCAGCCCTGACCATAAGAACATCTTCTTCCTAGGCCTTTGGTGTACCAGTAGTTGAGCCTTTTCCCTTTGCGCCCAGGTAAGTGCACCGACACATGTGAGGTACTGTTTTCGTCAGGACACATGTGGGAAGGTAGGACATGTGGTGTTGCCGGTGTGTTTCGGTGGTTTCTTGGTGGCAAATGTCCGGAAATTTTGTTTTTTTTCCTCCGCTTTTTGGAGTTTAACAGGCTTTGTGGGTAATACATTCTAGGGTGATTGGCGAAAGTGAGACCCCTTTGTATTCCCCTATTGTCTTCTTTTCAGAAATGTATGGGGTTTCCTGTTTTCCTTGGTGGCTGCGACACCCCAGGCCCAAATCTGTGGGTTGCCCAGACAGCAAAATCCAGTCTTCTCCAAGGCGTTTGACATACAGGGCTTTAGCCCTTTGTGACCAGGTAAGTGCACACACACATGTGAGGTACTGTTGTTTGTGGACACTTGTGGGAACTTGGGAAGGTAGGACATGTGTTGTTGCCGGCGTGTTACAGTGGTTTCCTGGTGGCAAATGTCTGAAAATTTTCTTTTTTTCTCCACTTTTTTGAAGTTTAACAGGCCTTGTGGGTAATAAATTCTAGTGGGATTGGCGAAAGTCATACCTCTTTGGATTCCCCTGGGTGTCTTTGTTTCAGAAATATATGGAATTTCTCGTTTTCCTTGGTGGCTGCGACACCCCATGCTCAAATCTGTGGATTGTCCAGATGGCCAAAACCAGTATTCCAAACTGTCTGATGTCCCTTTGGTTTAGCCTATTCCTTTGCACCCCGGTCAGTGCACCGACACGTGAGGTACTGTTTACGTCAGGACACCTGTGGGAACGTGGGAAGGTAGGACATTTGTTGTTTTCTCTTGGCTTTCAGAACATTGTCACACATTCCCTACTGCACTTTGTTAGACAGCCCTTTAATTTCCTAAATGTGACCTACATTTAGTCGCTGCTTTAGGCACACTGCACTTTTGTAACCTGCACAATTTACCTTTTCTTCAAAAGGTCTGCCTCTGCGCTTTCAAAAAATGTATGCTTGCCATTCTTGACCACATTAGTTTTTCCTTATTTTCAAATGCTAATTACTTCTGTTCATTCCGTCAGCATATAAATCCTGTGTACCATGGCTCCGTTTTTGGCTTGTGGAATTGCTTGTTTTGTGAAACATTACCAAAAATGTGTGATGCTCCTAACTAGATAAGTCGGGGAATGTAGCCATGCATTGATTTTCTCAATATTGACAGAAGCTATTACCTTACCGTCCCACACATACTTTTTATTCACTCACTTTTCCATTTTTTTTTCCCGAATTATTGAAATTTGTAGGTACATAGTTGTTGCCTCACCTGCACAAATCACCCATTCCAGAACTACGAATTGGGTCTACTTTTGAGAAATGTATTCCTTTCTGAGCTTTCCAAGCAGGTCCTATTAAAAAAAAAATAAAGGGAAAAATCGCCTTCCTCGCACAAAACTGATGCTGACCTTACAATAAAATGTTTGTTTCCACTCAACCTGTCCTTGAAAGCTTGGAAACGGGCGAATTCAGAACTGCAAACCATTTTTGTTATTTTCTCTCACACTCCCCTTCTCCCCCACCCACAACACCCTACGGCAAGCTAGGATTTCTTGGTGGGGTTATGACCACTGACATTGGGGAAGAAAGGGGGCCATATTTGGCTGAGATATCGCTTGTAACAAAAAAGTTACAAACCATTACGACATACAGAAATTTCCAAAAAAGGGTTCATCACTGGGAGCGAAAACCCTCAGCAGTTAAGGGGTTAATGACAAAGATTACTAAAGAGAGGGGATATGGATGGAGGGTTAAATAAATAGCAATAAATCATGTAATGTCAGATTGTTCCGGAATTCAAACCGACAGTCTCAGAACGTCTGCCAAGAATAGAGTGAAACAGCATCATAAGAGGACACTTTGTCCCTTGTACAACAAAAGCAGACGTCCAGCAAGAAACAACACTCTTAATGAAGAATGGTTTTGTATACTATTTTTACTGTTTTATTCAACAGGAAAAATAAATTTAAAGATGTTGGAACTTGGGAGTGGGGGGCTGGTAGCAGGTAGCACATCACAAAATAAATTGTTCTGCAGTCAATTAAGAAAATGAATAAAACTATTATGTAAATAATACAGAAAACAAACCTATTTCTCAGATAGGAAAGCAACAGGACATAGCGCACCACCAGTTTTGCCATATATTGTTACTTGAAGCTGATATTAATATTACCTACCAAGAACAAATACAAATCTACACATTTTCATTTAAATGAAGGGATGTGTGAACGCCATACATAACAATTGCAGTTTGTTAAAGTTGACGTATCAGGAACATTTTACCAGCAACAACAGGTTTACATTGAAAGGTTGTTGCTAGTAAGCTTTTGTTTTTAAAAGGCAAAGTTCTTTCTTTGAGGAAAGCATCAATAAGCTCTAAACATCACTATGTGAGAAGGCCGGCTGTACAATGTGTCAGCATTGATGAGAAGTTAACGGTAGTTATCTTATCACACTTCTGTTCGGCATGGCTGTGGCCCTACTACAACTTTAGTCTTAGGAGCTCTCGGAATCCCCCTGATTCACATGCCTCTCTCGCCTGTCTTTGCCGCTCTTCCAGTGCCAATACACATCATCAGGATTTACTTCATTATGAAACAGATACACCTTTGTTTGCATGAGCATGTCAAGGTGACTTTCTTCCATTCGATTCCTTGATCTAGTCTTAATGCTGCTCATGAGGCCGAACCCTCGCTCACACTCTGCGCTTGAGGCTTGAAATGTGGCACATATGTCCTTGAGCTGTGCCACTACATTGTACTCCATGGCATTTTGAAATGTGAAATTCACCATATCTTGAAAACATTTTAAATAACCGCACTTGTTCTTCTCTGCTACCCATGTACTTCAAGGCATCATGTTGCGTAACAATGGAATCCACCATAAGCATGCTAGGTTCTGATTCTAAACAGTCTTTAAAATCTAAAATGTCTTTGTATTTTTCATCAAGATGCTTAACATTTTCTATTCCAAACTCAAAGCTGCATTGTTGAGTGGCTAGTGAATCAAAACTGGCCCAGTCCTTCAGTTCGTTTTCTGGAAATCTTTTCTCATATTCACACACACCAAGCCAATAAAACTCAGATGCAGTACTGAAGTCCTTCTCGTTATCAGAGTATGTTGAGATCAGATCTCTAACTGTGCTGCTCCAGAACACTTCCTGACCAAGGTACTGTCCCCTAATCTGGTCGATCTTGCCTCGTGCAAGCTGCATGTCTTCAATTGGGGTAAGACTTGGACAAGTCAGTATTTCGCTATAGGATCATTTTCCTCCTTCGTTTCCTGATCAAAGTATTTTAGCATCATCTCATAATTGCACATTATTGTATTCACTGCAAAATGTCTTGATAACCACCTCACTTCATTGAGGGGTCGAAATGAGAAAGCATCACATTCAATGACTGATGCCATTTCTTCAAATTTCACTTTCCTCAAAGGACATCTGCAAAAGTTAATGAAAAGGGTTGAATGCCCTTTTGATCGAAACCAAAAGGATCGAATATAAAAGGGTCGATTTTTCTTTTATTTATTTATATATTTTTTTGTTTGGTATGTGAAAAAAGTTTTTTAAAACGAGAAAACGAGGGGTTGGGGTGAACCCCCCCATAAAAAAAAGAAAACAAAATTTACCTTTTTTTCGGTCCTTTTGGTGTAAAAAAAAAAGGCATTCGAGCCCTTTGTTTTCGAGCCTTTAACCTAGAACCCTGCAAAACACAGAATAAACTGTTCTTAACAAGGTTTTGACTTCCCTAAACATTGTCACCTTCTTACAAGCCTCCTCAATGCCCAATTCTTCACGGGGAGTTTACAGTGTTGCTCATTTAAATGTTTATATTTTATTTATTTATTTAAATGTGGACTAGATTGCTTAAGCCTTGTAGAAACGCCGTTGTTTTTACCAAGCATAACGGATGCACCATCTGATGTGAACATCACCGTTTTCTGCAGATTCAGACCATTGGCAGAGTAAAAATCTGTAATATCTGAAGTGGCCACATCTGCATTGCAAGATGTTAACGTGACAATTCCACTGAACACAGTTTTTGTACATTGAATGTGGTGTTGCTGCAAGAGATCTGATCTCAAAGTAAATACCTAACATTTTACTGACTTTAATGTCTGGGCTTTCATCAACAATGATTGTGTGATAGGGAGGAATGCAAACTTGTGCGATGATTTCTGATCTGATTACACTGCTGATGGACTCCATTCAAACGCATAATTTTTACTTCTCCAGCTATCTGGTATTTTGGTGTAGTGCGCTATGTGATTGTGGATTTCTTGCACAGATAGCATGGAAGGGTGTAATTCTACAGCTAGCACTACATTTTGCAGTAAGAACTTTGACCTCTTCAGGTTTGGACCATTGTCGCTCAACCATGGCCAATCTATGAACTCTCTCAGTTGAAGTTTGTGCCAGCATACTACATAATCACAAACCCAAGTTTCTCTGCCGAATTCTTGTGCTAGAACCTGTACAGCAGAGACATGGACTTTTCCAACTAAATGGCGTTTCATGTAGTCCAACTTCCACCCATCAGCCCATTTCTTTCCTGTAAAAAATGTGCCAGTAAATTTAGCTTCCGCACATACTCTGCAAATCAGGCCCTCATCCACATTATACTAAAACATCTCCCCAAGTTGCACATGTACCTTATCTTGTGATTTCCAACAATTTCCTTTAACCAATCCTCTTTGAAAGCAGCACAATATTTCTTCTTAGGTGGTGCTGTAGCAGCACTCCCATGCCCTTTTGATGAAGAAGACTTGCATCTTCTGAAGTTAAACAGTTTATCCATAATCTGATTTAAAAAAGAAATATACATTATTTGCATGGAAACGCTGTGCTGCTGCTGTCTGTGTGCAAGTGGACAACTTGCTTTCATGACACCAGGCCAGGGGCAGATGTCTGTTATGCCTGGCTATTAGCTTGCAGCTTAAAATGTTTACAGAGCCCAGGCCACACAACGCAAACGTTCAAATAGCAAATAGCTTTTCTAATATGAGCTACAGAACATGTGCTGACTAAATGAGCAGCGTACACCTCAATTGGAGTTGATTGACTGCCCATAGCAAGTTGGACTAGGGATGCTCAGTGGCATGTGTTCCAGCAAGGTTGCCTAGAACTGCAGCACCACTACCTGCTGCACTTAAAAATCTCTAATGTTGGTTGTCCTTATTCTATATATTTCCACCACCCTGACCCCATGTAATTTGTCACTGCCAGCGGTGACTGTTCCAATTGTTAGTCCTGTCCCCTTTCCCCCCCCCCCCCCCCCCCCAAAACAACCTGCCACCTGGTCAGAATGTCACCCAAACTCACTACATTGTAAGAAAGTCACTGCTTCCCGTCAAATCTGATTTCTTATCTATTATGCATTCTTTTGTGATCAAATGAGCATTTACCTCCCCCCCCCCCCTGTATATAAAATAAGGACTGCAACAGCCAAGGATCCTGGGCCTGGCTGAACACCTCCCAAGAGGCATGGAAAACATGCAAGCACCCCTTTTCCAGTCCATCAGGGAGTGGGAGTCAGTGAATATTTGACCTTTCTACAACTTTGCTGGCATTTGACCTCTTCCAAGATCACTTTGGGCATAAATTAATAGCTAGCCACCTGTCCTCTACTTTGGAAAAACCCTGTGGCAGTTCAGAAGCAATTGGAAGGCTTCTGTTTGCAATCAAATGCTATAAGCCTTTTGAAAACGTGCATGTCTGGAAAGGCTCCCTCTGTGCCTCCTGAGAACTAATATATGTTCTTCTGAGTCTTTGCCAACACAATGAAGGTGACAACATAAATAGGCAATCATCTGCTGAATCAAGTCAGCATCAAAGAGGAACCACCTGGCCAAGTCACCCTTTTTCTAGTTGGGTTTTAATTTCTTTATCTTTATATCATCTTTGCTATATACATTTTTCTCTTTAATTTCTGTCACAAAATCACACCACCTGCCTCTACTGCAATGCAATTACCAATGGGTAGTGCTTGCATGAGAGTTTGCAGACTGGCATGAGATACTGCCCACTTGCTTGAGACATTGAACACTAGCCTTAAACATTGCACACTTGCACGCAACATTGACTGGCATCAGACTTGTATGAGACCAGCACATCTTCCCACCCGCCACCACCACTGCTGAGTTGAATGTCATTAAGGGACACATACGTCTATGGCCTAGCACACTTTTGTAATGAGATGTCAAGTGACCTGCCTTGGTACTAAACCAACATTAGTGCCTGCCCCTGACAGAGGCAGCCCGGCATCAGCGCACAAGACCCTCTCTGACTACACCCAGTCACACTCCTCCAAACCCACAACCATATAAGAGTATGTGCACTGGCACACAGCTTCCCCTTTGTCACTATGCCCATTTCCCAGGCAGCACTGCCTTGCACACAAAAAAAGACACTAACGCCTTGCCGAATTAACCGTGCATAGGCGTACACCTCAATGCTCCGAGACAGTGCTGCACTTGGAGCCTCCCATGGTCAGAAGAATCAAGGAATACCCACATACGGCCAGAGACCTCTGCACTGGCACGCACCCTAATTGCCAGACTACGCATATTCCCCACACACAGATCTAGTGTTGGCTTCCTCTGCCTTCCTAGGCTCAGAGTAGCTCCCAAGACTATATAAGGATACACATCCATATCGTTCTACACAAAAGAAGTGAAGTTAAAATGTTGAGCTCCTTACTGGAACCTAATGCGCAGGCACCACCTCAGGTGTATGTGCCAGGGAAGATAACTTAGTGCTGCTGCTCTCTCAATCTATTTTTCTTTACTTGAAATTGCCTGGCCAACATGCAAAGTACTATCCATCATCATCTGGGGGTCACATAGATTGGAAGGTTAATTGCCCAGATCAATATGGGGTACCTTTTGGGGGAAATACTGAGGCTGAAGGTCTCTCTGAGAGCACTGTACAACACTGAGTTAGTGTGAAGACTTGGATGAGGGAAAAGGGTTAGTGAACCAGTACCGGCAAATCACAATGGTTTGGGGACTCGCACCAGAGCCAGAGTTCAGCAATTTCTAGATGGCTACAATGATTTTCTTGCCATTCAAATGCCCAAAGCATTTAGTCTACAATCAATCCACCAGGGATGGGGCAGGGGGTGGGGGGTGCGTGGCCGAGCAGGGGAGGCATGAATTTGCTCTTCCTTTGAGCTCTGCATGCGGGGGGGACTAATGGCTTTCACCCCCCTCGCCTCCAGGCCAACCCAAGACAATAATACCAGGAGATGCGGGCCTTTGGAACAGCCACTAACGGATCCAGAGGGGTTCCCCAATCCCCACATAATCAATGAAATAAGCATCAGGGAAGAGACAACCCTCCTGTGAGGTGACAGTGCATGATGGCTTTGGTCAATGGTAACAGACAACCATTATGGTCAGGGCCGCATGAGCCACTACCTGGCCCTGGCCACACGGCAATAGGTGCATGACATCTGGTAGGTGGCAGAGGTGCGAGGGCTCTAGGGGTGCCTGATGACTGTGCCAGACTCGAGGCAGCTGCCCCGCCGCAGAGCTGAGGAGGCAGTGGGGTTACCGAAGGAGGACGACGGTGCAACGAGGACCATGTTCTCTAATCGCCAAGGACCACCATAGATAATCTTGCGGCGGCACCGGTGCTGGCAGCTGGGGTTTCAAGAGAGCCATATTTTAACCTTGCATTAATAATGGCACAGAATAGCACATTGCAGAAAGGTACACATTTATCACATTGATACATTGCAAATGGCCATTGCTTGCAGAACAACATAATAATTCGGCACAGCATAAGACTCTATTCCCTGCAATACCGACCAAAATGCTAATGCTGTAGTTGCGATGTGTGTCTTTGTGGTTTGTTTTGCCAGTTGCTAGGGAAGTGTGCATAGGTACAAATTACTTTTTAATAAACTGCATTACGTGGCGGTTAGGCATAACACATTAGACGATCGTATTTCTTTCCGTAGTGCCGACTGCGACTTGGTAGAAGAAGCCAATGAGACTTCAACAGTGTACGGAATATTGATCTCTTTAAGTCCTAGTCCAAACGGCCGTCAATATGCCACTGATTATTTTTACGCAAATCGTTTCTTTTGTTTGACTCATTAATTTGGTTTACTATTTTAACAGATTTTCTCAATCTAAATTATTTGGAGAATTTGGGTTTTTGTAGCATGCCCAGCTGCAAAGCTTGCCACAAATTGGACTCCTTTTAAGTATGCCCAAGCTATTGCTCCAGCAGACTAGCACTCTGCATATCTGCTGCCAGTCGTAGAGGACCTTCGGAGCTAGTGACGGGGGTGAAGCAGCGACAATCTAGTGAGGTGGATCCTGGAGTGAAGCAGTGGAGCTAGTGGACAGCAAGCCTAATAGAAGGCTGAGGGAGGGCCCCTCCAAGAAATGCGACAAACCGTTCCAGCTTGCATTATCTCGTCGATGAACCCTGAGAGCAACACAAATCACCATGGTGCACCTTGTGGTGGCTGGGAGTGGGAACTTCAGTATATTTGGGTGACCGGGACCAGGTTAAGTGGAAGTTGTGTCAATCTGGTGGAGGGGCTCCCATAAAAACAGCAGATCGCCTCCTTCTCCCCCCGTCAACATTAGCTGAAATGTTGTCCGACAGTCCCCCCTCCCCAGCTGTGAAACTAGAAACGAGTAATGATTTTCTCTCTCGTCTTCCCCTGACCTGGCCACTGGCCCTGCCTGCAAGCTTCACCCATGTAAAAGAAGGCTGAGGACCCTCCTGGTGGCATTACAGGCCATCTAATCATGACCCGTGAAGGCCATAGAAGGAAACCTAATGCGTGTGCATGCCGCAACAGTACTACTCACTCACCCCCTCACTTGTGCAGAATGTAATGTAAAGGGCCTGCCCGTGCACCAACAGTGCCACTGCCCAGTAGTGTATGGGCCTGAAAAAAGGCTTCGACAAAAGCTGTACAAGCGATCACAGGTTCACACCCTAACCCACAGAGAGCTCTGACAAACGTGCAACTGCCACACCTTAGGCACACAGACGGTCGGAGTGGGAGGAGGCAGGAGCAACCGTATTTAATTGACTGTAGCAGCACAGCATGTGCAGCCAAGCGCTGCTACAGCAAATCAATGTTCCCCCCCTTAAATGTATTTTGGCTGTGTGAGCCAATCATATGAACAGCATGGTGTGAGTGACTGCAGACTTGGGTGTGTGCCGTGTCCGTGAGACGGCCTGATTGGAAGAAACCTTATACAGTTAACAACAGTATACAAAGTCCCATCATAAATCAATGTGTGTGCGGTAAAGAAAACAATATGCATAGCTTCATCATTAAAGGTGCGCGGCCGCGCAGCCACGCACCTTACAGGGAACCTTGGCCAAGGTAAATGTTCTCTGAAAATCAATCACTTGTTGTCATGTCATATTTCTTTGTTCTATACAACATCCTAGTCAGAATGGTTATACAACAGTTCATTAAAACACTGTAGTGGATTTGCTACTTCTTTATGTCACAACCTTCTGCCACATTCACAGTACTTTATCTTCTTCCTGGTCCTGCCAAGACTAACCACTATTAGTCCCTTTGCTGGTTTACTCTCCTGCCAGGATAAAACTCCTACTACTACAACTTGTACTCTGTGGTATGGCTTGCCAATACAATTGGCGCACAGTTTCTTTCACCATCATACTGCAGAAAAGGACAATAATTCTCACATTGATCTGTTTGCCATAAGCAATGCAGATTACAATTCTCTACCTCCTAGCTTCTCTTTATAAGGAGGGCTTCTCGCCGGTATCTGATTTTTATTTACACAACCTTTTGGCTGTTGGTAATGTGGTTTACAATTTCCTCCCTCAAGGTATCTTGTTATGGGACTATTATATTCAAATTGCCTTGGTGTAACTCTCAGCTTTCTTTGGCTTTGGTAATGTAAGGAATAATGTCTCCTTTTCCGATATCCCTCTTCAGGAAAGTTCTCTCTCCTTGGTTTTATTGTGCCCCTCTTTGGCAATGTGGTTAGAATAGTCCAATGTGGTTAGAATAGTCCCTTATTGGATATTACCCAGTTTAGCTTTGGCAATGTGAGTTACAATATTCTCCTATTTGACATCTCTTAATAGGAGAGTTTCACCCAGTTTGCTTAAATTCAAGTGTTTGGTTTTCATAATTATTCTGTGATCTCATTCAGAGCGCCCCGGGGTCACCTTAATCAGGCCAATTCACAGGTATTTCCTGGTGTCTCCTTCGGACTCACTGGTACCGCATCTTTGTTTGTCGGGACTCCTGGAACATTTGACAGCTCCCATCAGTCTGCTCTGTAAGCGTTGACCGCCAATGGAGCTTGCACAACCCTGTACGCTCACCATTGAAAACCTTACACTGTAGCTGGCTACAGGATGCAGAAAACTTCTCTCTCTGTCTAGGTTGCTGTCCTCAATACCACTTGCCGCTGCGTGTCCTCTGCATACAGCAGCGACTCCAACCTCTCCTCCTTCCTGTTGCTCCTTCTTGGCCCGTACCCGAAAGGCCTTTCAATATTTAAAGGTCCTGCTCAGTTGTGGCTCATTACAAAAACTAGACCGCTCGGGGGGGGGCGTGGCAGGATGGCATGCTATGAAGACATGCTTGTTGGGAGCTCCGTGTCGCGGGGCTCGATCGCTTTCATCTATCGGGAGGATGGATCAGGGGCAACATGCTCGCCTTGGAAGCAAGACGGCATGGAGCAACACAGGTTCGATTCCCCAGGTCCGCGCTTAGAAATCTCTGCGTATTAAGCTTGTTATAAATAACCTATCATATCATATCCCGCGGAATGAAGCCTGTTCCGATCCAATCAAGCTCCAGAGGTACCCCGGAATGAGCGGCCGGCTCAGGGCTTGCAAACCGCACTGGTGGGGGCTGTCATTGCGGACTGATCGGACTGTCCCCCCAGCGTTACTCCGCTGACAAGATGGCGGTGGGGTGACAGTGGAGGAGGCGCAGTGACAACCCAGGCTGTTAATGCTGAGGGATACCAAAGGCAAACCTCTTGCGGAGCCCTGTGACCTATCATCAAGCTGACACACTGGGAGGAAGAAGCACGCAGAATCCCAGTAGCGTTTCAGCATTAATCTCCAGCGGGAGCCCGGGAACAGTGCAATGCCAATGGCCACCTGGAGGGGGAGTTGAGAAGTATGTGAGATACTTGGAAGCACAAGAAGGCCCAGACAACTGCGACATTCGAGGCGACTCTTTCCCCCCTGCTCACACCTACCCTTCGCCCGACACAGAGCGCACTGCCCCATGGGAGTACTGCGTGGGGCTGGAGGCAGAGGTGGCCCCGAAGTCGCTTTGTTGGATGATTGAGCCGGGGGACTCCCCTGCCACCTCCCTCCCTACGGGCCTCAAACCTTCATAGCCGCCGGGAGAGCATGCCAGCAGAGCACACCCACAATTCACGGGCGGGAGCCAGGCGCAGTCCCGTCTTTCCTGCAGCACCAGAATCAAGCACCTGAGCAAACCGCTGGAGCCGGCATGTGGGGATCCCAGGGAACCACATGCGGGCAGAGGCCCTCTCAGCTGGAAAAGATCTCTGCAGGGTCCTCCCTACCGGGAAGAGGATATGACTGGCAGCAACACACAACACATGCTGCATCTCCCCTGATGCTGACACTCCGTACTGAGGGACAGCAGATGTACTGAGGCCCTAGGGGAAGGGACCTTGTGTTTTAGCTCTCGAGCTTTTACTGCATTTTCACGATTTTTCAGGAGATTTTTCTCATTTTTTCGGTTAATCGAGCCTCGAGCTCCACCATTTCTTTTACGCCCCTCAAGGGTGAAGTTTTTGTTGAGTTACGCTTCTTGGAGGTTTCCAGAAGATCTGTGGCCTACCTCAACTGACATGGCCCAGGACAAGGGAAGCTCGACGCCCGGATCCAAGCTGTTCAGAAGCTGCCCAGGATGCGGATTGCAAAATGTTTTCAAGGAGGACGAGCATTCGAGATGTCTCTACTGCCTTCATGAGGACAAGATGCACGTGGAGAAGGACTGTGCGTTCTGCAAGAAGCTGTCGGAATGGACCAAGCAAGATCATCGTTCCCGCCGCCTGGCTGGAGAAGGGCACAGCAGGTGAGAAGGTGAAGAAAAAGTCTGAGCGGTCTTCTAAGTCCTGTGAGGGCGCCCCGGCAACGGGGGCCCAACAGAAGGCCAAGCACCACGATTCCGCGGGCACAGGGAGTGCTGAAAGGTCGGGCTCCTCGGCTGCCAGACAGGGCGTGACTTCCCCGGCACGATCAACCACGAGCCAGCGCTCTGGTTCGGGGAAGAGGAAGTCCGAGAACCCGGGTAAGCTTCTGGAGAGGCCCCGGTCGATCTCGAAGGGAGCCGAGGGGGAGCGAGGCGATGACCCTCCCCCCAAAGCGAAGGCCCAGGATGCACGTAAGGTGGTGAGGGCCTTGATCCACCCAGCAAAGGCCTCTATCGAGGTTGTCGCAGCGGCCCTGGCAAAGCCGGCAGAGGCTACGCCAGTGGAGGCGGCCTCGGAGCCCAGAGTTTCCCTGCCGCCGTGAAGAGAATCCTCTTTCCAGACCATCGTTAATACCCCAGCGGAAAAAGAGGGGGGGCGGTGGCCATTACGGACACAGTTTCAGCCTCTGAGAAGGATTACGGTGGAGGCCGTGAAAGGCCTCAAGGAGAGGTTCAAAGGCCTCAACGAGAGGTTCGAGAAGGTTCGATCCCAGGGGAAGGTTCTCGCTGATGTGATCGAAGATGGCGATGATGGAGACGACAAGGGCCCAGTGGAGCAGCCTTCACGTCCGTCGCAGCCATTACCCGAGCCCCAGGATAGCTCGGCGGCCATTTTTTTGGTGATCCAATCCTTAAGTACTGAGCTAAGGACGAGGTTACCATGGATCCCGACAGAGGATCCAGAACCAGTCCCGTCGGGATGCCCTCCGAACAAGCTGAGGAGAGTCCACCCCGCTCTGCCCTTTGTGCCCGCGAGGCCTGTGGACCCCTCACCCCCCTCGCCGGACCCTCGGGAGGATACGGCGACGGGGACGGACGGCGGCGATAACACAACGGACATCCCGTCATCACCTCCCCCCCCCCCTCGGGCCTCTCTGCCCGACAAAATTGGCTCTTTTCACGCCATGATAGCCAGGGCATCCAAGCTCTTCCAGCTCTGCCCTGAGGAGCAGAAAAAGGAAGGTTTTCTTTACCAACGACGAGAGGCCAAGAGAAAGACGGTCCTCGCGGTGCCGTTGCTCGACGACATCTGGGACGAGGGGCTGGCTATCCTGAAGAGCCCTTCCACGACACCCGCCAAGAGGGACAGGTACGAGAAGAAGTACCGGGTCCCCGATGCCGCCCCCTTGTGCCTCAGGGTGCAGCCCACGCCAGACTGTCGTCTCGGCAGCGGCCAAGAAGAAAGCAGCGGGTGCGGCGGCTTCAACTTCCACTTCCCCGCCGGACAGCAAGGGCAAGAAGTTGGACTCCATGGGACGACAAGTCATCTTGTCGGCAGTGACGACGATTAAGGCGGCCAATGCCTTAGCGATTGTGGCCCGTTACGACAGGGAGCCTTGGTTCAAGATAGCTCCTCTGCTAGACTTCCTACCAGATAAGAGGGCGGAGGCCTTACAGATTCTGCAGGAAGGAGAGGTGGCGTCGGATCACACCATAACGGTGGCAACGGACAGCCAACTGGGCAACAGGGTTTGCCTCCGACGACGAGGATGGCTCAAGGCGACGGACTTTCGCCAGGACGTCCAGACCAGAGTGTTGGACATGCCGTTCGACGGCAACAACCTGTTTGGAAAGACGGTTGATGAGTCCCTCCAGGCCATCAAGACAGACACGGAGACAGCCCGTGCCCTAGGAGTCCTTCAGCAACGGTGGCCCTTTCGGAACTCTGGAGGCAGACAGGGAGCCTCCAAGGGATCCAGCGGCGGCTCTTCTACTTACCGCCAGGCGGCCCACTTCTCATCCCAGGAGGCCTACAGAGGCCGCGGCAAGCAAGGAGGGTCTCGCCGCCATCGGCAAGGAGGCCAAGGCAGCAAGGCCTCTTCCAAGCAGGACTGAACCGGCCGTAGCGTCGGCCCCCCACCGAAGCATCCCGGTGGGAGGCCGGCTGACGAAGTTAGTCAGCGTGTGGGAGTCCATCTCCACCGACCGTTGGGTGCTGGACACCCTGGCCCGCGGACACTTGCTGGAATTTCAAAAGAAGTGTCCTCGCATTCCTCCCGTGGCCAGGAAGGAGAATCACGTCCCTCAACTGCTGTTAGAGGTAAGGGCGATGCTCAAGAAGGGTGCCATCGACCTCTTCCCCAAGAGGCTCTGGGGCTCCGGAGTATACTCAAGATACTTCCTCGTCAGAAAGAAGACAGGCGGTTGGCACCCCATCCTAGACCTGCGTCGTTTGAACAGGTACATCAAGGCACAGAAATTCAGGATGGTCACCCTCCAGCATGTGCTGGGACAGCTGGAGGAGGGTGACTTCCTATCGTCACTGGACCTGGAGGATGCTTACTTCCACATCCCCATTCTAAAAGGACAGAGTTCCACAGATTCGTAGTCCAGGGGCGTCACAACCAATTCAGAGCCCTGCCATTCGGATTAAAGTCGGCACCCAGGGTGTTCACCAAGTGCCTCGCACCTGTGGCGGCGCGGCTGCGCCTGCAAGGGATCCACACCTACCCCTACCTGGACGACTGGCTAATCTGTGCAAGGTCAAGAGAACTCGCCATCGAACACACAGCGAGGACCGTCCGCCTGCTCACGGAGCTGGGATTCGCCATCAACTACCCCAAATCCCATCTGGTCCCATCGCAGGTGGCACTGTTTCTGGGAGCAAAGCTCGATACAGTGAAGCGACTGGCATCTCCGTCGGAAGAAAGGACAAAGGCCATTTTGGGCAAGGTGCAGCACCTGTTAGCCACGGATGTGGCCAGAATAAGGTCCATCAAGTCCCTCCTTGGGATGATGTCCTCATGCATCTACCTTGTGCCCCTTAGCAGACTTCGGATGCGTCCGCTACAAAAGTTCCTCGACGCCCGCTGGATTCAAGCGGCAAGCAGCTTCAAAGACAGGATCCCGCTCGACGAGGAGTTCCGTCGGGCGATTCTATGGTGGGGTGCCCGTGCTCACCTCGCGGCAGGCATGGACTTTCAGGCCCCGACGTATCAGGAGACGGTAACGACTGACACCTCCCTGGAGGGATGGGGGGAGCCCACACCGGAGATCTCCACGCAAGAGGCCTCTGGCACCCGGAGGAGAGGTTTCTTCACAGCAACATCCTGGAGCTACGAACCGTGTTCTGGGCGCTCAAATCGTTCCTTCCGTCCCGCAAGGACAAAGTGGTGAGGATCTTCACCGACAACACCACCACAATGTTCTACATCCGGAAACAGGGAGGCACCAGATCCCCAGCCCTATCCAAGGAGGCCCAGGATCTGTGGCACTGGGCCGTTGCCCAGGGGATGTTTCTGGTTCCCTTCCACCTGGCAGGAATAAAAAACACCATCACCGACTCACTCAGCAGGGAGCTGCGCTCGTGCCACGAGTGGGAACTACGCCAGGACCAGGTGGATCGGCTCTTTCAATGGTGGGGCCAACCCCAGATCGACCTGTTCGCGACGGCGACGAACTCCAAGTGCCAGAGGTTCGCCAGCAGGTTCGCACAACCGAAGAGCATGGGTGATGCTTTCTCGTTCCCTTGGGACGGCCTGTTCCTGTACGCGTTCCCTCCGTTGCCGTTGCTGCTCCGTCTCATCAACCAGCTCAAGAGGTCCAGGTGCAGGATGATCCTCGTTGCACCGGTGTGGCCGAGACAGATCTGGTTCCCGGACCTTCTGGACTTGTCAGCGTCCCCACTTATCAAGCTGGCGACGGACGTGTATCTTCTCTCCAGAGAATGAGGCGCCATTCTCCATCACGACCCAGAGTCGCTGAACTTGCAGGCTTGGCTCCTGCAGCACTAGAGTTTGGAGGATACGATATCCCGGATGACTGCAGTGAGGTTCTTGCAAAAGCCATGGCGTCGTCAACTCTCAAATGCAATGACATAAGCGGAAGAGGTTCTCTGTCTGGTGCCGTGCACAGAAGATTGACCCTCTACGATTACGGCCCCTCAAGTATTGCCGGAACTACTGTCGCTGGCCAAGGCTGGACTGGCTCACGCCTCCATCAAGATACATCTGGCTGCCATTTCCCGATACACCAGAACTACAGGACGGGCGTCCTTGTGGTCTCATCGCCTGGTGAAGGAATTTATGAAAGGACTATTCCGATCGTTCCCGCCAGTGAAGGCCCCTGCCCCGGCGTGGGAGCTCAACGTGGTGCTGACCATGGGGGCCCCATTCGAGCCTATGCATTCAGCGCCGTTGAAGTTCCTGTCGTGGAAGACAGCATTTCTTGTGGCCATCACCTCTGCACGACGAGTGGGAGAGATCCAGGCCCTATCTTGCAAGCCTCCATACTTGACTTTTCACGACACAAGGGTGGTGCTGAGGACGCACCCCTCCTTTATGCCCAAGGTGCCGTCGGTCTTCCACCTCAACGAGCCCTTGGTGTTGCCAGTTTTCTTCCCTTCGTCTCCGGCTGAGAGGACTTTGTACTCGCTGGATGTGGCTAGAGCGCTGAAGTTCTACGTGGACCGCACGAAGAGTTTCCGGAAGACATCACAGCTGTTTGTGAACTTTGGACCTGTGAATCAAGGGAAGGCTCTCTCGAAGGCTTCCATTTCCAGATGGCTCTCCGGCTGCATCATGCACTGTCACCGGTTGGCAAACCGACCGATGCCCGGCCGTCCGAGTGCCCATTCGACCAGAGCGATCGCTGCTACCACAGTGTTCCTGTCTGGTGTGCCCCTGCTGGACATCTGCAGGGCTGCTACGTGGAGGTTGACGCACACCTTCACAAGATTCTACTGCGTCGATCTGGACTCCAAGGTGGGCCAAGCAGTGCTGCGCAATCTGTTTGCTTAAGGTGAGCCTGGTGAGGAGGTAAGAGATGCTTAATGTTGAGTTGTTGTATTGCTTAATGTTGAGCCTGTTGCCACCTCCCGTGGTTGTGCATGTGTATACTGCTATGTATTCTTATATTCATGAGCATGTAAATCCATGCCAGACCGCATGCTGGAAAAGGAACAAGTTACTTACCTGTAACTGTTGTTCTCCAGCATGGGTCTGACATGGATTCACATGCGAACCCTCCCTCCTTCCCCTCTGCGGCTCTTCACTTGGTCATACTGCCACTTTACGTGCTACCAAATCTGAGGATGGCTGCCAGGGGAGGGGCTTAGGTAGAGGGCAGTCATTGGCTGGGGGCATTATGACCCAGAGATCAGTGATTGGTTACTACTAAGAAAGACAGATCAGAAACGAAACTGATACTGATTTTTTTCTTTACCAAGGATTCCCGGCCTGACGATGGGGAATATTCATGAGCATGTGAATCCATGCTAGACCCATGCTGGAGAACAACAGTTACAGGTAAGTAACTTGTTCCTTCTCACAATAGAAGTAATGTATAAACCCTAGCAATCACAAGGCAAGGTATCAACAAAGGCATACAGGTCAAAAACAAGTTGAAGGTAAGAAAACAATGCAGCCAAATTCACACGTGGAAAAGTTTCATTTACACTTTTTTCAGTTTTAAATGTCAAAACGTTTAAAAAAAAACGGTTGTAATATACAAATTCGGAATCCTGTTTTTGGGCAGGGTGATAGCTGCACATCACAGGGACAATATGAATGTGAAGGAGTGACTATAGCTGAAGAACTGGATGAGATTTGCAAGATACAAGGAGGTTCGGTTTTGGTAAAATGAAGCAATTAAGAGCAAATCAGTTTGGAAAGAAAGGAAAAGTTTTACTTCAACCTAGGTTATTAAGACTAGATCGTTAAAGAAAGACACGGTACGATCCCATGTTAATTTGCAACTCAACCCTTTCACCCCGCGTTCAGATCTGTGTGGGAATTAATTTAAATTATACCAAATATTGCTAAGGAGTTACAAGATGAGGTGAATGAAAGAATTGTGCTAACACTAGAAAAACAAGGACAGGGTGCACAGAGAATTCTAACAGTTTTGGACAAGGTACCAGGCTATGGATGGGATTACACACAGTATCAAGATGGGGTAGGCTATGGATTGCTATTGGAGGGGAAATACTCACAATTCGCTCTTGGATGTGGGATTAGGAACAGCCAACCGGGTTCTGGACTCCAAGGCTCGGGTCACTGGATAGCGGGCTCTCCTGGCAAAAGACAGCTGGACAAAGGTCTGGTCACGGCACAGCAATGCCTCAGCGGGATGGAGTGGGTAAGCAGGGCAAGCGGGCAGCACTGGAGAATCCCAAAGCAGGCTCAGCCACCTTTACCCTTTCTCCCTGAAGTTAGTGGGATTTTGTTATAGGGTTTTTAGTGGGATTTCTGGATCAAGGCCTTGCTGGATAGGATCAGCTATGCTTTGTCCTTGCAGTAAAGTCTGGATTCTTGCGAAAGTGGATCTGGAATGTCAGGATACACAGGCGCTGAAAATTCAGGAGAGTGTGTCTAGAGTTCTGTCAGCCACCCTTACTTCTAAGACACAGTGACATCAGAGAATTATTGGTGGGCAGAACTGAGCTAGGCCTACCTCCATGACCCAGATAGGACAACCAATGTTGGTTCCCTCCTCTCAGAGGTGACTCAGTTTATGGAGTTGGACTTTAAGACGTGCAAAGCATTCCCACAGACCTTTTTGCCAAAATTCAGTCTTAACATAATTTACACATTTGTACAGTTGTGGCACTTTAACAAATCACATGGGCAGATTACATATTTTACGAAGAGCGAGCCAGTCCAACTCTCCCGTTTGTAAGACTTTGTTTCGTCCGCTTAACAATTTTTCGTCGTTTTCAGTAAGAAATATGCAGCCTAAAATTCTATAACTTTATACATGTGTATAGATTATTATTAGGCATATCAGTATTGAATTTCAAAGTGGCATCATGTACGCTTTCCTTAGAATATGCAATTCTCTGCCATTTCTGTTCCCAACATGGCAGTGAAGGCTACAACGTCTTAAATTAAAAAATTAAAAACCACAAAATTACATTTACACTGTTAACTTTTTATGTTCCTGTGAAGTCCTGTTGCAAAGATAAAAGTCTTAAAAGTTTCTTAATCAAGATAGTCTTTTGAAACAAATGGGGCTGGCCTTCGTCCTTCACGTGGCCCCTTTTTTTTCTCAGCTAACACCAACTGTCACTTCAGCCCAGGGTGGTCCTGATGGGTTTCACAGTTTGATTGAATGTTTATTGCCACTTCCTCACTTCACAGGTTGGTGTCCCAGATTCTATTGTCTCAGCCTGGGGCAGAGACAAAAGTCTGATTGGCATGTCATATGCAGCCTTCTGGTCATATTCAAAGTTTTCCAAGCTAGCAATTTTCACTTGTGTCCCAGAAGTTTATGGTGACTCCTTTTGGGGGAAAGCCTCAGTTTAGTTTAGACCAGTTCTGGAGCTTGCAAAATCCAGCCAATGCCTTTTAATTCCTTTATTTTCTATTATTTTGTTCTGAATCCAAAACGAGCCTGTTGGATAAAAATCCCATATCTGTTCCCCAGCAAAACCCCTTTATATCGCTAGGCCAGGACAGGGCCTTATCAACCTAAACTTTTAAAACAGGTATTTTTCTCACTTGCAAAAGTACATTTAAACACGTAATGAAGCCTGCTGGAGTGTTCCCTTCAAATGGTTCCATCTGAATTTCCCACATTGTTCTGCAGCCATAGTCAGTTCCTTTTATACAGCAATTTGTTTGAAACACAGATGCACTGAAATTGACAAAGGCCCAGAGAGCCAGGGCCTCTTTGAAGCATTAGTATTTGACATTTTGTAGCCTAAAAGTCGAGCGTTTTACCGCACGGCTGAAAGTAAAACTTTTTTTGATTTCCCAGTTCTGAACAACAGCCTGTCATTCAGGGGTACTGCTCTCTTCTGCTGGAGAACAATGTGAATATTGATGGGCATCGCAGGATCTCACTGATGAATGTAGTGTGATGATGAACAGATGAACATAGCGTCAGGGCAGCATCATTTTTCATGTAAAATATTCCCTTTTCAATGGGAACTTTTTAGCAAGCAGCAGAGCAGCGCTGCTTTGCAATTCGCTTCTTTTGGTGCACACAAGAACACGCACTGGCACCTTTCTCAGTGTGCTCCCTGTTCCAACTCGCCCAATAGGTGTTTGGCAAGATGGTACAATCATCATTTTGCAGCTGCAAAACACAGTTTTGATGCGGTGGTACTCCATTTTGCTTTTAACTGCCGCAGCTTGATCATGGATGGGGATTCTGCTGGGTGGGTCAATGTAGCCCACAAATCCCCCCCCGACTCTTCTGAGATCCTTGTCGAGGGAGAGTAGGGGAAAGTGGGGTTCATCAGGTGGAGTCCTTCCATCAGGGAGTGGTACGCCATGACCCTCCCAATATCACTCGTTGGAGTGTGGAGCGACACCCAAAGCTTTCACTTAGGTCTTTCTTTGTGGTGTGGAGCAACACCCCCACATTATTCTTTGATCTCTCCTTTCCAGGTCTCCGGGGAGGTCCTCCTTGGTCTATGAAGAGCGCAACCAGTACAAATCTATTAAATGAATAAGAACCGGTTGCTACATTTTCCCACTGACTGCCTTCCAGGAAGGTTGACAGCAGTGGGACACACATGCATTCAATAATTACAGTATTTAGACAATAAAGACAAATGATCACTCACAAGACACAGATGACTATGGATTTGGCTAGAATTTTGGGGAATCCCTTTCGTCCTGACAATGAAGAAAAATACTCCCTGTTAAATAATTATACCTCTAAACCTACCTGTTCCCTTCTGGTTCTTTTTCCGTTTCTCATTCTCCAGATGTCTCCTCTATTTGATCTTCTCTTGGCTCCTCAATAAGCTGAAAAGTGTGCCTTGGGTGACAACTTTTTAACTGATTAATATGGACCCATTTCTCTTCTGTCAGCTCTCCTATGCGGATTCTGTAGGCGACTGGTGAAATTTTATCTACAATTTCAAAAGGACCGCGCCAGCTTGGTAAATATTTCCGCTCCTTGGTCTTGGTTCTGGAAATTGTACATGTAGACCCTGTCTCCTACTTCGTATTACTTTTTGGTGGTTTTT
Source organism: Ambystoma mexicanum (assembly GCF_040938575.1). Classification (NCBI taxonomy): domain Eukaryota; kingdom Metazoa; phylum Chordata; class Amphibia; order Caudata; family Ambystomatidae; genus Ambystoma; species Ambystoma mexicanum. Next base: position 748,675,705 of record NC_090928.1, read on the forward strand.
AAGTCATATTGAGTCTTCATCCCCTCTGCAGATTGTTCCAGATTCCTCTGAGTGTGCGCAAAAGCATGTTGAAGGTGTTTTCTTAGATTCTCAACATACTCATGTGTTGTGGATTTGTTTATCAGTGTCTGCTCTTGTGTTCTATAGAGCAGATACTGAGGTAGCACCATCCTTCGACCAGTCACTAGCTCAAATGGAGACATCTTGGTTGCAAAAGAAGGTGTAGATCTGATGGCCATCAGGACAAGCAATAATTGGATGTCCCAACTTGGCCCAGAATCTGCCACAAACTTTTTTAAGATGCTCACAATTGTTTTGTTGTCCCTCTCAACTCCCCCACTAGAGGACTGGCGGTATGCAATGTGAAGTTTTCCGTTTTACCCCGAGTATCTCCCACTTCTTTCTCATCACTCGGTCTGACTCAATCCTTTGAGGTAGGCCAAAACTTGAGAAGATGTCGTTGATCAGCAGGGCAGCTGCTGTTTCTGCCTTGCAATTTGGTAAACAAGCATGTTACTGTTAACATGTACTTGTTCCCTTAGAGGAGCGAATTACGGGCCCGATGAAATCTATTTGTAAATCTGACCAAGGCAGTGTCATCCCCGTCTTCTGGAGGGGAGCTTGTGTGTGAGTGTTGTTGGCTGAAATTGTGCACACACAAGACGCCCCTTCAAGTATTGGTTGCGGTCCTGCCCCATGTGTGGCCAGTATGCAACCTCCTACAAGATTTCTAAAGTAGTGTGAAACCCCTGATGACCGGCTGTGGCCGCATCATGGGTGTGACTAAGCATCCGGCTTCGGAATGAGATAGGTACCAACCACTGGTCACAGCCAGAAATGGATCTCGTTGCCAACAAACCATCTTGGGTTCGGAAAATGTTTGCACACTTCATCAACTTCCTGAGGCCCTCTTTCCCAATGTAATCGGTATCCATCAGAGAAAATGTCTCCGGGTCCTCAATGTGTTAACATTTTGCAATAATAGGATCCCCTTTTTGTGCCGTGATTAATTCAGCATCTGGGGTCTCCTTACTCCACTGGGCAGTTGAGTTCAGTGTGAGCATTTGTCTGTGACCTAGTGATAGCAGTGACCTGGATTTCCCCCAACAGAGATTCGATCTCAAGGAGATCCCCCTGGATGGTTCCAGTTTTGGCCAACTGGTCAGCTACGTTGTTTCCAGTTTTGTCTGGCCCCCTCTATTCTAGAATGACCCTTGATCTACTTCCAATAGGTGGTCATCCCACAAGAGGTGAGCAGATCATCAATATTTTGGATTAGCGTGCCATGTTTCAGCGGTTTATTACTAGCACATAGCATGCCTCTGGTTTTCCAATTAACCAGGTGCTCCACAAACCCGTTCCGGATATAATCTGAATCAGTGATTATGACCAGTTCGTGTTAGACTGCAGTGAGGATGACCTGATGAACTGCCATCAACTCTACCACCTGACTACTGCGGGAACCGATTTTGTACCCAGCGGAGGGTTCCGGGCATCATTCAGCCAGGTATTCCTAACGCTGGCCACCAGTTCCTTTTCCCTGTTGTTGTCAACATGGTAGGAGCACCTGTCCACATAAACTGTGGGCATTCCTTGCACTTGTCTTCTTCATAGATTTTGTGTGGGGAATTCAGGTATGCCTCCATGTAGTCCTGGATTTTAAGACTTTTGTCCTTGAGACAGTTTTCTCTGGCACAATCATGCAAGTCAGTCAGACCTTGCGTGAGGGGACTCTTCTTGTTTTAGCCATATCTGACCTCCACAGGAATGCCTTGCATTGACAGAATCCAGGAAATAATTATGGAATTACTCAGATTTCCGGGCCAGACTCTGTTACTTTGGAGATATTGCAAAGGCTGGTATGGAGTTTCCACTGTGATGTGTTCCGCCTGGATGAACGGGCGGTAATTTTTCAACCGTTGCCAGGAGTGCCTTCTCACAATTGTTGAATTTTCCCTCCACAGAGGATAAAGTCTTGCTTGCATAGGAGATTACTTTATTGACCTTGTCATGCTTTTGATATAATACAGCTGTCAAGCATGTATCCGAGAACACTGTCTCCAAGAAGAACTCCTTGTTTTTGACAGGGTTACCTAGATAAGGCGCTTGTGAGAGGCTTCTTTTGGAGTTGTTTTACTGCCTCGGCTTGTTCTGGACCCCACTCCCACTTGACTCCCCCCCCCTTCAACCGATGGATCAGGGGTCTTGTGACCTCTGCGTAGTCCTCAATGAACTTCCCACTATAATTAGTCAGTCCAAGGAGGCTTCTTAGCTCACGCAGAGTTGTGGGGTCTTTTAGTTTTAGGAATACTTCCACTTTCTTCTCCTGGGGACAGAGACTCTCTGGAGTTATCTCATGTTCCAAGAAGTTTACATGGGTCCTGCACCACTGTGCCTTTTGGAAGGACAGTTTTTCTCTGGCAACCCTCAACTGGGTCAGAACATAACGGATTTCCGCTATGTGTTCCTCCACAGAGCTATGTATCAGGACATCATCCGCATAGGCCAGGTTACCCATTTCACCCAATTTGGGCATGGCCTTATGTAAGAAGATGTTGGTTTTGTTGCCGGTGTTGATGTATCCAAAAGGAGTCCGGGTCCACATGTACTGCTGCCCTCGAAGGTAAAGGCCAGCTTGTATTGGTCCTCCCTACTGACTGGCACGGTCCAGTACCCATTGATCAGGTCAATGGCAGTGTATACCTTTGACCCCTGGATCTGGGCCAGCCCTTGGTCAATGTAGGGAAGAGGCCATCGGGACATGTGGACCCGTTTATTGAGCTCCCTAAGGTCTGCACAGAGTCTCCATTGGCCATTTAGTTTTAAAATCCCCAGCACCGGATTGTTAAAGGTGCTGCGGACTGCACGAATTATCCCACGGGACTCAAGGTTTTTGATGATTTACGCCAGGGACTCTATGAATGAGAGAGGCAAGCGATATTGTTTCACAAACACAGGAGTCTTCCAGGATCTGTGGGAATTGTTGTAGTGTGGATTTCGGTGTGACCGCAGTCGTACGAGTCCACAGCAAAGAGATCTTGAAAATCTAAGAACACCTGTTTCAACTTTTGCTTTTGCTACGGAGTCTCACAGGCATCAGCTAGGTTGACACGCTCTTCAACCATTTGCCTGAAGCCTGGAAAGACTTCGGGTTTTGCTATCTCACCGGCCTCCTCCAATTGGGTGGAGAGGTCTTGTGTTAGAGCATTGACCTGGACAGTGGGTTTCAGGTAGGACAGGCAGTCATTGTGGACCTGGAATATCACCTCATCCTGCTTGATGTCACAGGTCACCTCTTCTTCCCCGTAAGGGCAGGAAGAGTACACCAGGAAATTGCCCACTTGCCGGGTGAAGATCCTGCCTGGTGGTAAGTCATTGTAAAAACGGTAATTAGGGATTGGTCCTATCAATTCATTTCCTAGATCCATGGAAAAATGTCAGTCATCAACCACCATTACAATGATGGTGCCTGCGCCCAGAGTGATACTCCTGAGGTCGCTGTTATCCATCAATATTCGAATGGTGTGTTCTATATTGACTAAGGGTGTTGGGTTTAACCCCATCCCCTGCTGTTGGAGATGGGCATGGAGGTGTACATATGTGTAAGGATTTTGCAGTTTCTGTCCTCTTTTAATTTTTTAATTCAAGTGGGAATAGTCGTGTCCATCCTGGGAGGGTGACTTCCTCTCCAATTCGAACTTCAACTGCATACGGCCGCAATGGGGCTGACCAAAATGCTTTTTTCAGAATCATCAAAGCCCACGGGATTGCCCCCTAGTCGGGACCAGATTTTGTAATTTATCAGGTCCAAATTAATGGCAAATGGATTGAGAATGTCACTGACTAAATAGACTACTGCAGGGACATCTCGCACAACCCAACAATTATGTTCTATGCTTTTGTTACCTATAGACATTTTGAGCATACACCTGCTAGGCAGGAGATGTTTGGAATTGGGACTTTCCAGGCCCATTTCCCACTTATCGATCAATTTAAATGTGGGAATGGCCGGATCTTGTGGGAGCTTTCTGAACATGGCTTCAGTGATGAAGCTCTTACCGTTGTTCACTCACACTCGGGCGAGAATAGACTCCTTCCCCTCATTTAACTGAATAGGGATGAACAACTGTTCCCTAATTTTCTGAATATCAGCTAAACTTTGAGCTGGTTTCTCATCACCTTTAACTATATAATTGGGATTTTCAGATTGTGAATCAGTATAAAATTTCAAAGTATTTCCTTCCAGTGTGGAATGCCACTTAAAACTGGAAGGAAGGTTGATTTTCAGGAATGGAGAGCAGTTCCCATCACCAGTTTGTTGTTCTACAGCAATTACTGTCACATCAGGTATTTGATTGTTCTGGAAATTAAACTATGAACAGATTTGTGTTCACCCCCTTCCTGAATTTAGCTGCTCAAAGGCCCTTTTTGACAGAAGAGTGGCTTGGGATCCAGTGTCCACCAGTGCTGAAAATGTACATTGCCCTGGGACTTGGACCGGGGCATGAAATGCCCTGTCCTTCTCCTCAAGCGGTCAAAGGTAATGTGCATTTTGGGCAAGCTGGGTGGTCAATTTCATTATTTTGGACTCTGACACAGTGGCATTTTGGACTATTTTCTGTGTCAGAGTCCGGGGATCTGTAATACAAATTTGGCATCCTGAAATGGTTAAGATTTTGGAATCCCCTGTTTCCCTTAGCACTGTGCTGCCCCCGCTTACCAGGTGGCAGTCACTACAACCAATTTGTGGGGAGTGTCCCTCCAATACTATTTTCTTCTCAGGATGGCAATTCTCGGGTTCAGGGATGGGTGACACTGAATCAGCCCCCACACCCACCCAGTCTTCATTTAGATCTCTTGGGAGCCATTTTTCTTTGGGAGGAGTTCCCCCGTCTGTGAAGGAAAAGATTTTTTTCCCAGAACCCTCTAAGGATTCTTCCCCTTCAAACTGGAGAACACTAACTTCCTCCCCAAAATGTGCCTTTTTGAGGTCTTTATTTCTCCTACCCACCCTCTGTTTCCTGGTTTGCAGATTTTCAGGGGCAGGAGATTTTAGTTCCGGTTCTGGGGTGTCCAGGGGTTTTTCACGGTTGAGGAAAGAAGCTTCCTCTACGGCTTTACACCCCCTTTGCCTCCTCGGGAACCGGAGAATTATCAGGGTTCTCTCCCCATCATTGTTCTGGGTTGCCAGACCCTGGGTTTGAGGGTTTCTGAGCCGCCATGTTCATCTGAGGGTTCTGTTGAGCCCTCAACATGCGATCTAGATCCTGTGTGAGGTTCTGGAACTGGCACTCCAGTTGGGACACCCGTTCCGGCTGGTACAGGGGTCTTTGTTCGTATCTAGGGGGTTCACGGGAAGGGTAACTATCTCTTCTCCCGAGGTACCCTGGGTACTGGGGATTTTGGTAACCCTCCACCGTTGGCCTGCCCTCGCCCGGATTGGGTTGTTTGGGCTCCTAAAACCGGGGAAAGAAAGGAGGGTTGCCCTGCAGGTACGGATTTTGAGGATACTGGGGAAAGAAACTTAACCTGGGATTTGGGGGATTACTGCCCTCCTGAGGGAAGTTGGGAGGGAAGTTTCCTGGGGGAGTACTTACCTGGTGGGACCCCTCCCCCTTAGGCTGGAGGAGTCCATACATTCCCCAAGATAGTCCGGTTGCCCTTGTATCTGGGACTTACATCATCAGGAGAGTAAGGGGTCCCATTGGTGGGATTACCTGCCTCCCTGTCCCCTGTTTCTGATTGGCCAGAAGCCCTTCTTGGCCTCTGATTTTGCTGGTTTTGTGTAGGTACATTTTTAGCCCCCCCCCCATTTCTAGGTCTAAAATGGGGGCAAACTTCACCTCCGTCACTTTAGCAGCAGCAGGGATGTTGGCTGGTTTGTGGTTTTTGGTCTGGTTTTTATTTTCTGCAGGTTTTTGGACTTCATAAATGCGGGCCGCCTGCTCTATTACCCAGTCCAGAGATCTTTTACCATGAAAATCCCTCACCAGCTGGGTCATGATATATTCTGGGAGCGCATGAAAGAAGGTAGTTTTTTTTTTAATTTTTTTTGATGCTGTAGTTTATTTGAAAAGTTTTTCATCATTTGGTTAAATTGGATTGGCTTTTTTTTTATTTATTTTTTTTTTAATTTTGTTTGTCTAATTCGAGTATAGAAGATAAAAAGACAGCAATTGTGTAAGTGTACTTGTTGTTGTGGCCGCTGAGGAGAGCGGTCCATCTTTCTTGCGTACGCATTTGTATCGATGAGAGTTGGTAAAAGGCACCAAATTCTTTGCGTTGTGACGCGAGTTCGTTACATTCCATGACGAGGTGGAATATGGTTTCCTCGATTTTTTGGTCTTTGCAGAACCTGCAATAGTTGTCTTCCTGCTTGATCTGTCTTTTTGTAGCTAGGTATGCTTTTGTAGGAAGAATGTTTAGGCGAATTTTTAGAAATGTTGTTCGAATGGTTTGGTCTGGAAAGGTTTGCAGGTAGGCTGGTGGTTCGTGGATTCTCCTGTTGTCTTTTGTGCAGTGTAGATTCTGTTTGTAGGTATTTTTTTGTTGAATGGTCTTTATCCAGACATTGTGCAGCAGTTTTGTTTTTGCGTGTTGTGGGCGAAGTATGAGTAGTTCTTCTGTGATATTTTCACTAACCATTTCTTTTCTCATTGTGTCTTTCCATTTTTGCAATATTGTCGTGTTGAAGGTGTTTTCTTTATGTCGCAGTATTTGAATTGCTGGAGTTTTCCCATCTGTCAATATTTTGCGAAAAATGTCTAGTCTTTTCCATTGTACGACTGATTCAATTGATTGAGTTGCCAATTCGTAGCGTATTCTTGGCATTGGAAATGTTTGCGGGAGGCGAAGGACTTTGCGCCAGAAAGCCGCTTCATATTTTGTCCAGTTGACTCTCTGAGCGTTCAGCATTGCTTCAGTACCATAGGTGAGAATCGGAATGTACTTGTGTCTGTAGTAGGACATAATTGGCTTGAAGGAGAATTTGCCGTATTTTCTGTGAAGGAGGCAGCCTTGTCTTGATAGCGTTTGGGATGTTTGTTCGATTTTGTCTAGCCACTGCTCTTCTGATTTAGACTGGTTTATTGTGATCCCAAGGTATTTAAACGCAGTAACATTTTCTATTTCGACATTGTCGATCGTAAAGATACGCTGGTTTATTCTTTTTTTTAGTGGTTTGGTGAGAGTCATTGTCTTTGTTTTTTCCGTATTGATCGTTCATTTTTTTTTCATGTACTGGCTTAGGTCTGCCAGTGTTGTTTGTAACCCAGTCGGTGTTTTGTCTAGTAACACGATGTCATCGGCGAGTTATTAACTCCCTGCTATCCGTGCGCACCATCCTAGTGGCTTGTGCAAAGGTGCGTTTTAGCTCCTGCACAAATTCTCGTGGGGCCTGATCGTCCCGCACTGAAAATTGTAGGCAGCTTTGCGAGCCTCTGGGGGATTTCTGTGGGTGGAAAAGTGTTTCAAGATGGCAGTCCTGTAGGTGGACCATCTTCAATTGTTCTGGTCTTCCAGTCCAGCAAAGAAGCTGGAGTACTCTGGAGAGAACGTCCACTTGACATACTCTATGCAGTTCTGGTTGTCTTTAAGGTGAAAAGTTTCCATCATTTGCTCATAGAGTTCCAAATGTTCCCAGACAGAATATTTTGTGTTTTTCTGGTATGGGGTTATGAAACTCCTAATGGCCTTCATCTGCCTAATGAGGTATTTTGCCATAACTCTCTTTAGTTTTTTTGCTTTCTTTGGCCTTGTCACCCGAGTCCACTCGCCCTCAGACTCAGAGGTGCTACTGTTGGAGGACCCACCTTGATCTTCTAGGCGCTCCCTGATTCTTTGAGCTTTGGAGGGGCTTGCAGAATGGTGGGGCCTAGTTTCTACTCCCCTGTGGCGCACAGGAGAGTAGTCTTCTGACTCCTCCCTGCTTCCAGGGTTGGCGGAGGATCCCCCCCCCACTGCTCTGATTTGGTGGAGGACTTCAAAATGCTCTTTTTGGGCCTCATTTCATTCCTCTACAAATTGAACCAACTGGTCCCCTGGAAGGTAGTATTTCTGCAGATCTAACTCCCTGACTTTCCCCTCATAGGATACTTCCTTGTCAGAGACATCAGCCTTAATGTTTTAGTATCTATACAGGGATCCCGTCCATCACTTTCTGGGGGGGGGCGCTGACCGGTCAGCTCCTTCATGCTAGGACTATTTAATTCTGATGGCCTCTTGGTTTCTGGCTCATGTTAACTGATAGCCATGAAGTCAGCAGTGCACAAAGTATTACACGGGTTTGAGTCCCTTAGTACACAGGTCATCATACTATGATCAGAAGTTGCCCTATCCCCCTCTACCTGTTTGGGATCCCTCTAATTTGGGTTTAATCTAGTATACTCTTTCTCCAACCTCGCTAGTTTCTCCTTCTCAGCCCCATCTCTTGATAATAGGCAAATATCTGAGCCTTTTGCTCGGCTATCATGGCTTTACTGGCCTCTATGATCCGCTCGTGAGGTGCCACTTGCTTGTGGAGCCAATCATTCCCATCACAGAGGGCCTCATCTCTTTGTACTGCCTGTATAGCTTGGGCACCCTGAGCCAATTTTTGTTGCAGGAGACTCGCCGCCCGAGTTTGTGCATTTTTGGTTTGGGTGTTCTCTTCCAGAGCACCTTCTACCCGTCTGGCGTGCTCCAGTAACTTTCCATGTTCTGTTTTGAGTTCATTTCGTTTCTGGAGGCCTAACTCACTTTCCTGTAAATCTGTTTTTAAATCGCTTACTTCCTGACAGAGGGCATCTTTCCGCTGATTTAGGGTGTCCCTCTGTTCAGCCAGGTCATCCCTTTGTTGCTTGATGGCAATTTGTTTTTTGCGTTCTTGATCAAAGTTGGTCTGGAGGTGAAGCGCTATTTATTAATTCCTTACTCTCCTCTTCCAACTTTTTGACCTGATCTTGCAGCATGGTTATTTATCCTGAGCAGGCCCTGTTATATGTTAATTGTTGAGTCAGCTTCTGTTGACTCTCTTGCAGAGAGTCAACCTTTTCCTGACACTCTATTTTTAGTGCATCTAATTGGGCCTCTTTGTCTGAATCCTTTTGCTGTTGTAGATCCAAGTCCTCTTTTAATTTCTTTATGTAATTTCCAGATTCTACCTCTGAATCTTGGCTCTTTTGTAATTTTTGTTCTGCTAATTTTACTTCAGTCTGGATTTTAGTTAAGAGTTCAGATTGATTTTGCACAAGAGTTCTATTTTCCTCATGCTTTTCCCACATATCTCCCATATGGAGATACATGTAAACCGTGATTCTGACCATTTTTATTTGCTCCTCTTTAATTTTCAGGGTCATGTATAACTCGCTTGATGCAATAGGCCACCGTCCTGCCACATATCCATGTTCATGGTGGTGACCTGCTGCATCATTTCTTCTAGCCAGACTTTTTCATCTTGTTCTGCCCATTACCCTCTGACAAATAACTTGTGCAGAAGGTGCTCCCTAGCCATATTGAGCTCTACTGTGGTCATTTTGGAAATGTCCTTTCTTTATTAATTTATTTATGGAAGGGTAACTTGTATTCTGCAGCATTGGATCTTTCATGGATTCACATGCTTAGAATATTCCCCGTCGTCAGGCTGGGAACACTCGGTACATTTATAAAGACGTTTCCCATAGGAAAAATGTCAACACTTCTGTGTCCTATCTACGTCATTTTGGAACGCTTATGCATGCCCCAATAAGACGTAGTGGTATAAATGCCCCGCCCCCGCAGCTCCCTTTAGATTTCAACCGTCTTCCAAAGTAGTGGGATCACCTTGTGTCCTCTACTATTTTACTAGGTTGTTTTTTCGCTTTTTCCTAATGTCTAGGAAAGCTCTTTTTCGTCCATGTGCTACGTGCGGATTAAAGGTGTATGAAGGAGATGGCCATATGGACTGTATATATTGTCTCCACCCTCACCATTCGGCAGACAATTGTGACATCTGTAAAAGCTTCTCGCAGAAGACCTGGTGGCTTGGTTGAACGACGGAGGGGGTGCGTACCCCCCTTCGGAGGTAGGCTCCACGCATAGCTTGGCCTCAACAGCTAAATCTCTAGGGGCCCCCCGCCGTTCCGTATCGGCTGAACCTCTGGCATAGAAAGTGCGTTAGATGGAGAAAGGCTCATCGGAAAAACATTCCATGAGAGAATCTTCGTTGAAAACAAAAACTTTGTCGTCTTCCTCCTCGTCAAAGAAGGAGAGAAAAGACCTCTCAAGATCCTCCTCAGGTGATCATCATAGATCATCCTCGAGTCGAGATTCTTCAAGACACAAATCAAGTTAAAAAAAGGCGGGAATGCCTCAAGGCTCTGTGCATCCGCCGGTGTCGTCGACTGAAGTTCGATCGTTGACGACCTCACTATCATTGACGCAGATCGTCTCTTCAGGGGTTCCGCCGAGTTATGTGACAGCGACGACGGCGACGATCGAGAAATTCGCCTCGTCGATGGAGGCTCCACTGGAAGGCTGGCGACCGGAGGTGTATGACCAGGTTTTACCAGAAACCTTGTTACAGCAGGAGGCCTTGTCCATATCATCCATGGATGACGAACGTGAGCAGGTGGTTAGGCCTGCGGAACTTGGGTTGCAAGGGGTTAGCTCTCTGACTCTTTCGAGCGGGGCGAATATCCCGGTTACAACTCCATTAATCAATCCTCAGGCTGTTTTATCCCTGGAAGTTTTGTCTACATTACAAACCTTGTTGAAGAAATTGGATGCAAAGTTACCTCAGGTTGCTGCTCCAGCGAGACCAGTCGACGACGAGCCGGGCCCTTCCCATCCTGCCGACTACTATGGCGTTGATGGCGGCTCCGGTCCGTGAAGACCTTCCATGTCCGCGCCCGGGAAGAACTACTGCCGTAATCAGAGTCAGAAAGAGAGTCTATATCGGATGTATCGTCTCCCTCTAGGGACCCGACCTGGGAGTCGGAGGCGGAAGCTCCAAGAAGCCCAGATCGACCGTCACCGCTGGATGACATTGGTTCTTTCCACACGATGATGGGAAAAGCTTGTACAGAATTTGGGCTGGCCCAGGAGGAGGAGGAGAAGAAAGACTTTCTTGTTCGATCATATGGGAAAGTGGAGAAAATCAGTGTTTTCAGTCCCCATTTTAGATCATTTATGGCAAGAGGGGCTACGAACAATGCATCATCCGTTCTCGGAGCGGGCGATTAAAGGTAGACTGGAAAAGAAATTTAAGGCTCCTGAGTCTACTCCGAAATGTTTGTCCTCTCAACCTTCTCCAGAGTCAGTGGTATCGGCAGCTGCTGCAAGAAAGGCAAGGTCTCAACATAAATGCACAACTCCTCCGGAGAACGAGGCCAGGAGACAAGATGCCTTGGCAAGAAGGTATTGTCGGTGGGTGCAAAGACGGTGAAGACGGCCAATTCTTTAGCTATTATGGCGAGGTATGACAGAGAGATGTGGCATCGTTTAGCACCCATATTAGAACATCTGCCGAACGAACATAGAAAAGCTGCGATGTTACTTGTTCGAGAGGCGGAAGAAGCCTCTAATCACTTAATACATATTGCTGTAGATCTGGCAGAGTCAGGCTTTAAGCAGGTTAACAACGGAGTGGTTCTGAGGAGACAGGTCTGGCTCAAATGCACCAACTTTCGACCTGAAGTGCAATATAAAGTGTTGGATATGCCTTTTGAAGGGGACCTCCTTTTTGGGGAGAAGGTGGACGAGGCCTTGAAAGGCATGATAGAAGACTTGGACACAGCACGCTCTCTTGGGGCCCTCAAGAGTGGCAGAGGTTTTCGTTTGTTTCGCCCCTTTAGAGGAGCGTCAGGAAATTCCCGGTTCTCGTCACCCAGGGACCGTACTTTCAATAGACCGTCATACTCCTCTCAAGGCTACAGACGTGCTTCTCAAACCGCAAGAAGATGTCGAGACTATCAAGCCTCAAGAAAAAGGGGAGGTTACTCATCGTCGTCGAAGGACAAACAATCAAAAAAGACCAGCAATGACGAGTTTCAGAACGTCCTGGGAGGCAGGGTGTCTCACTGTGTCGACGAGTGGGGAAAGATAATCTCAGACCGGTGGGTATTGGACACTGTGAAGTTCGGTCATTCCTTACAATTCAAAAGCAAGCCGACGCACATTTCACCAGTGTTTTCGGCTCAACCCCACCTGAAAATGTTAAAACAGGAAGTAGTACTTCTGCTACAAAAAGGGGCTATAGAATTGGTACCTGTGTCTCAGAGAGGTCAAGGAGTGTACTACCGATACTTTGTCGTGGAAAAGCCCAACAGAAAGTGGCGTCCCATTCTTGACCTTCGAGACCTCAACAAAACATTAAAAAATCTGAAATTCAAAATGCTCACACTTCAGGAAGTGATCCGGTCGATTCAACAGGGGGATTTTCTGGCGTCGTTGGATCTCCAGGACGCGTATTTTCATATACCAATGCGTCGATGACACAAAGTTCCTAAGGTTTGTAGTCGGGCGGACCCATTACCAGTTCACAGTGCTCCCATTCGGATTAAAATCATCTCCCAGGACGTTCACAAAGTGCCTAGCCCCGGTAGCAGCATGGTTAAGAAAACGGGATCATCATGTTTACCCTTATCTGAACGATTGGTTAGTGAGGGGGTCGTCCCATATGAAAACGCAAACAAGTCTAGAGACCACAATGCAACTTCTGCGACGACTAGGATTTGCGGTCAACTTCGAAAAGTCCTCATTAACTCCCTCAAGGAGCTTAGTGTTTTTGGGTGCACAGTTCGAAAATCAATCAGGATTGGTGAAACCATCTGTGGAGAGGATTCACAGGCTCATTTGGCTGGCAAAACAGTGGGGAGTCAACACCAGAGTGTCGGTAAGGAGATATATGTCGATATTGGGAGCCATGGCTTCGTGTATCCCCTTGGTGAACAACTGTCGCCTCTTCATGAGGCCAATTCAAGAATTCCCGGCAGACCGATGGGCCCAGAGCCAAGGTCTGTGGTCGGACAAACTGACCGTCAACAACGAGCTGCTATGAGCACTTCGATGGTGGCAAGTCTTCGAAAACCTATCCAGAGGGATACCCCTGCAGGAACCAGAGTTTCACATGACGATAGTGATGGATGCGTCTGACGGGATGGGGAGCGCATCTGGGCTCTCTTCAAATGCAAGGCCGGTGGTCGTCGGAGGAGTCAGCCCTTCACATCAACGTGCTGGAGTTGAGGGCAGTACGTTGGGCTTTGAAAGCTTTTCTGCCGCACATAAAAGGATCAGTGGTGAGAATACTGACAGACAACACGACAACAATGTTTTACTTGAGAAAACAAGGAGGTACTCCCTCCAGGACTCTTTCCACTGAATATCACGAAGTATGGCAGTGGGCGCTACAACAAAATATAACTTTAGTAGCTCACCATCTTCCAGAAGTAAAAAACGTACAAGCGGATTCTCTCAGCAGAGAAATGGATCAGATACACGAATGGGAATTGAACGAGCATCAGTTGTCTGAGATTTTCAAAAACTGCGGACAGCCCTCTCTAGATCTCTTTGCAACGAGAGAAAACAAGAAGTGCGAACAGTACGCCAGCAGATGGCCGCAGCTCGATTCACTGGGGGAAGCGTTCTCCTTCCCGTGGACGGACAAGTTTCTATACGCCTTTCCCCCGTTTCCACTCATACGACAGAACCCTGCAATGGATTCACAGATACCGATGTCGAGTGATCTTAGTGGCTCTTTATTGGCCGAGGCAGGCGTGGTTCTCCGACCTGCTACAGCTATCAATAGCACGGCCAGTAAGGTTTCAGAAGGTTCTGAACCTCCTGACCCGGGACAAGAGAACAGTGTGGCATCACGATCCGGACAGTCTCAACCTGACAGCATGGCTCCTGACTTCTCAGAGTTTGGTACCATAGCTATTTCATCAGATTGCGTCGAATTTTACAAGCCGCATGGCCTCCATCCACGAACACTTCGTATGCATGCAAGTGGAGGAGATTCTGCATGTGGTGTAAAGATCAACCAGGGTTAGAGCCCCTGAATATAACTCCAGAACAGCTTCTTCCATATTTGCTGCATTTAGCAGAGAGTGGGTTATCTTTTTCATCGATAAAGGTTCACCTGGCAGCCATTTCAGGATTCACACGAAGAAGGCATTCGTCATCATTGTTTAGTGATAGGCTGATAAAGTGTCATGATGCCTACCCCGGGGCATCCAGACCAAGTCCATCAACCCCGGAAGCAGGCATCATGTTACCTGGAGCAAACCCAGCAACCCCTGTTAGGGGCTATCTGGGTACAGTCCTGGCTCCTATGGCGCCAGGCTCATATGGGACATCAGTCCTGGCGCCATAGGCACCAGGCTCATATGTTAAAACTTACCTGATGCAGACCATGCTGCAAGGGATCCAAGCATCCAAGCCCATGTGAGGCTTGAATGGTCTATTTTATCTTGGGGACTATTTTGTTACTCGGGTGTGGCTGTGGAGGAATACTTACCTGGGACTACTTTGAAGGCTATTTAAACCACGCCCGAAGAGCAGCACATGCTTCGCCTTATTCTGCATCCAGCAGCGTAATGCTCACTGTGTCTGCAGTCAGCATCCTGCCACGCCCGCCTCGAGTCCAGAGCGCCTAGAAAGAAGGGAAAGAAGAAGAAAGGTTAGAATAAGAACTTTACTGGATTTCTTACCTGATTTCGGATTCAGCGCATCTTCGAACCAGAAACAGACTTCATTTTAAACGCGTTGCATCGCCAGCAGCAGTGCCGCGCCATACTCACCGTTCCTCGCAGCATCTCTACGATCCGGTGCTGTCTCCATCACCTGGTTGCCGCATTCCAGCGCCTATAGGGGGACAAGAAACAACAAGGTGAGCCAAGGGAACAAACAGGGACAATCTCTTGCCACCATATGCTTACCTGATTTACCGCAGGAGGTATTATCTACCAGCACGCCAAATCTTCCTACGCTGCACCTGCAAGAAAAGAGAAAGCAGTGAGTTAAACCTTGGCATCATTTCCCAGACAGTGTTACAAAACACAGACTCTTACCTGAACGCTTTCAGCTGCCATAAGACGATCATCTTTTGGGTCTAAGCTGCAAAGGAAACAAGGAATTGGACAAGAGTGATTAATCGGACATTTTGAACTCATTAGAACTATATACTTACGGCCTTTCGCCCGGAGGTTTGGAGCCAAGATTTGTCCAGAACTCTTCCAATATCCTCAAACCAGTGAAGTAACTGGCCATCAACGTGCCCCTGCATTCTTTGCAGGATGGAGAGCTCATCATACAAAACTATAAGGTGAGCTTTGTGAAAGGGAATGTCAGAAGTGATAAGTGGGGACGCAGTGAGGTGTTGATACTCAAATCCACGGGTGGCTAATTCCCTTTCCCCGTCTTTAGGAGACTACTTCTACGGGTCAAGCAGACGAAGCTAGGTGGGCCAGTCCAGTCTGTCATCTCTGCACTACGCATCACGTTGGTGGAGACTGTGGCTGTCCAGTTCCGCTCGATACCCCTGTGGGAGCCAGGTGAGGGTAACATAAAGCACTTCATGAAAGGCTTATTTCGCAAATTTCCACCAATTAAAAAGTTTCCTCCGAACTGGAGTCTTAACTTAGTGTTGACAGAACTAATGAAAGCTCCCTTTGAACCTATGGCTTCCTCATCTATCAAATTCCTATCATGGAAGTTGGCTTTTTTGGTGGCTATCCCTTCAGCACGACGACTCTCTGAGATACAAGCACTAGTCATTGATCCTCCATACTTGAGATTTTTTAAAGACAAGGTGGTGCTGGCGACCAACCCTCATTTCATACCAAAAATTCCTACTGTCTTCCGTAAACATTCGTCGACTGTACTACCTACATTGTTCGTGGCTCCGTCATCGTTCGCAGAAAAAGCTCTCCATACATTGGATGTGAAAAGAGCTCTAAAGTTTTACCTTCATCGTACTCAGCAATTTAGAAATACGAGACAGCTGTTTCTGGCTTATGGGCCATCGGCAAAAGGAAAGGCGATCTCAAAACAAGGACTAGCTCGATGGGTCTCGTCGACGATTGCCTTTACTCCTACGTCCCGTCCCTTTCCTCCATACTTGTGGGACATCTCTCCGTCCTGTGAGACGGGACGATGTCCCACAAGTATGGAGGAAAGGGGACTATGGACTAGGAGTAAGGTGGTCACTACGGTGAGTAACCTGGTAATTCTCACTCGAAGGCGGGGAAGCCGCTGGAAAGGCGTCTGAGAGCCCATTCCATGAGATCAACTGCGTCTTCGGCGGCATCTGGTCGGTACCACATATATTTACCCGCCATTATTGCCTCGAACGCCAACATGCAGACGATGTACAGACGGGACGAGCAGTCCTACGTCATCTGTTTCAGTGAGGTAAGCCCTATTCAAGGGAATGATATATATAGATATATATATAGATATATATATATATAGATATATAGGTGGTGGTGTTTTTTGAACCAATGTGTAAGCCGCTGAATTTAAAAAAAAAAAAGTATATATGATGAGATGATATTGGTTTGCATTCACACCACCAAATCGAGAGTACTGCTGTGCAATCTATTCTAAGCATGTGAATCCATGAAAGATCCAATGCTGGAGAAGGGAATAGTTTCTTACCTGTAACTCCATTTCTCCAGCATTGCTATCTTTCATGGATTCACATGCGCCCGCCTGCCTCCCCTGCATGCAAACAATATATACCCCATCCTACTTTGGGGGGTTAAAATCTGAAGGGAGCCGCGGGGGCGGGGCATTTATACCGCTACGTCCTATTGGGGCATGCGTAAGCGGCCCAAAACGACATAGATAGGACACAGAACTGTCTAAATGTTTCCTATGGGAAATGTCTTTATAAATGTACCGAGGGTTCCCAGCCTGACGACGGGGAATATTCTAAGCATGTGAATCCATGAAAGATACCAATGCTGGAGAAATGGAGTTACAGGTAAGAAACTATTCCCTTCTGTTGCTTTTTGTCTATTTTGGGGTTGATTTAGTTTTTTACACAGGGCCTGGTACTTAGAATATTTGTTTTGGCCAGGTGCTTCTACAGTGTAACCCAGTGTTCCAACCACACAAAGTATTACTACCTTGAAGGTTAGTCTGATGTGTTAAACTGCCACGGGTGGCAACACAAACCCAAATCCCGGCGATGAGCCCCCAAGTTTTGTTAAGGATTTCAATCGGGCGACACACCTGGGTCTTAGCCTAGGATGTAGCACACAATTGGAATGCTTGCTCCTTATTTTCTACAAATTCAATTTGAGATGGCACACAACTCGTCTCACACCCCTTTTTACAAATACCCCAGGTCACAATGGACCATGAACCAGGCT
Source organism: Ambystoma mexicanum (assembly GCF_040938575.1). Taxonomy (NCBI): domain Eukaryota; kingdom Metazoa; phylum Chordata; class Amphibia; order Caudata; family Ambystomatidae; genus Ambystoma; species Ambystoma mexicanum. The sequence goes on from NC_090928.1 coordinate 748,693,038, forward strand.
GGTTGGTGGGAAAGTAATATTTATTTATTTTAAAATTCAAAGGAATCACACACATTTTAATATTGGGCAGCAATCACCAATGGGGTGATAATTACAATGAAAACTACTGAAGTACACTTGGTTAACCTTCTACAAGAACATATCCAAAGCACAAATGAATAGGAGCACTTTTTCAATTAGGATAGATGGCACCCGAGTTAAGGGTTTCCCCTGTAATGTTCCCTCAACCCACAATTAATCTAATTCTGAGTGGATAGAAAGAAGCTGCAGGTAGTCAGGGATATGAGGCAGCAAACAGATTCAAAATCAGACCTTCCCTCACAAAACCCTTTGCAATGGCCTAAAATGACACTTAGAAATAGCCAAATAATGAATGTTCAGTTAAATCTATGAGACAAATATGATTTATTACAATAGCAGTAATGTATAAGCCCTAGCAATCTCAAGGCAGGGTATCAACAAACAAATACAGTTCCAAAACAAGTTAAAGGTAATAATACGATGCAGCCAAATTCACATGTGGAAAAGTTGCATTTAAACTTTTTTCAGTTTTAAATGTCAAAACACTTCTTTTAAAAAACGGGTGAAATATACAAAATTGGAATGCGGTTTTTGGGCAGGGTGATAGCAGCACATCACAGGGACAGTATGAATGTGAAAGAGTGACTGTAGCTGAAGAACTGGATGAGTTTGCAAGATACAAGGACGTTCGGTTTTGGTAAAATGAAGCAATTGAGAAGAGCAAATCGGTTGGAAAGAAAGCAAAAGTTTTACTTAAACTAGATTATTAAGACTCAATTGTTAAAGAAAGAAAGACAGGGTACGACCCCTGGTGAATTTGCAAATTAACCCTTTCACCCTGCGTTTAGATCTATGTTGGAATTAATTTAAATTATACCAAATATTTCTAAGTAGTTACAAGATGAGGTGAATGAAAGAATTGCGCAACACTAGAAAAATAAGGACAGGGTTCACAGAGAATTCTAACAGTTTTGGACAAGTTACCAGGGTATGGATGCGATTACTTGGAGAGTAGAACAAAGACAAAGTCTCAAGATGGGGTAGGCTATGGATTGCTATGGGAGGGGAAATACTCAGAATCTGCTCTTGGATTTGGGATTAGGAACAGCCAACCCGGTTCTGGACCCCAAGGCTTGGGTCACCGGATAGCGGGCTCTCCTGGCAAAAGACAGCTGGGAAAAGGTCTGGTCACGGCACAGCAATGCCTCAGCGGGATGGAGCAGGGCAAGCAGGCACTACTGGAGAATTCCAAAGCGGGCTCAGCCACCTTGCCTCTTTCTCCCTGAAGTTATTGGGATTTTGTTATGGGGTTTTAGAAGGATTTCTGGATCCAGGCCTTGCTGGATAGGATCAGTTATGCTTGGCCTTACAGTAGAGTCTGGAATCTTGCAAAGGTGGATCTGGAATGTCAGGATATGCCGGCGCTGGAAATTCAGGAGAGAGTGTCTAGAGTTCTGTCAGCCATCCTTATTTATAAGACACAGTGACATCATAGAAATATTGGTGGGCAGAACTGAGGTTAGCCTACCCCCAAGACCTGTATACGACAACCAATGTTGGTTTCCTCCTCTACGAGGTGACTCAGTTTATGGAGTTGGACTTTATGACGTGCAAAGCCTTCCGACAGACCTTTTTGCCAAAAGTCAGTCTTAACATAATTTACACATTTGTACAGTTGTGGCACTTTAACAAATCACATGGGCAGATTACATATTTTACGTGTAGCGTGCCAGTCCAACTCTCCAGTTTGCAAGACTTTTGTTTCGTCCGGATAACAATTTTTCATCGTTTTCAGTAAGAAATATTCAGCCTAAAATTCTATAACTTTATACATGTGTATAGATTATTATTAGGCATAAAAGTATTGAATTTCAAAGTGGCATCATGTACACTTTCCTTAGAATATGCAATTCTCTGCCATTTCTGTTCATAATATGGCAGTGAAGGCTACAACGTATTAAATTAAAAACCACAAAATGACATGTACACTGTTAACCTTTTATGTTCCTGCGAAGTCCTGTTGCAAAGATAAAAATCTTAAAAGTTTCTTAATCAAAATAGTCTTTTGAAACAAATGGGGCTGGCCTTTGTCCTTCACTTGGCCCATTTTTTTCGCAGTTACCACCAACTGTCATTTCAGCCCAGAGTGGCCCTGGGGGGTTTCTCAGTTTGATTGAAGCTTATTGCCACTTCCTCACTTCACAGGTTGGTGTCCCAGATTCTATTGGTCAACCTGGGGCACAGACAAAAGTCTTATTGGCATGTGATATGCGGCCTTCTGGTCCTATTCAAAGTTTTCCAAGTTAACAATTATCACTTGTGTCCCAGAGGTTTATGGTGGCTCCTTTTGGGGGGAAGGCCTCAGTTTAGCCAGCAGAAAGACCGGTTCTGGAGCTTGCAAAATCCATATATATAGAAAAGGTGCCACAGAAACAGCTACCCGCCTACACACGTACTAGGTGTGTTTAGTTGCAGAGAGTGCTACCTATCATGTCAATTGATTAATAGCAACAGAACCAATAGAGATATACATATTTTAATTTATGAATACAAAACACTCAATAAGATTAATGTTAAAAGAAAAAGACAAAAATGCATTTTGTTTGTACAGAACATCACATAAAAAACATATAGTGAAAGTCAATATTTTCAACCAAAAACAATTTCTTTGAACTTAACACAATCATCATGTAATGATAGTATTGTGGGGTTAGTAAGGATATGAGGTGAACATCTTATTATTTCATGAAACCTCAAGTTACAATAATCTTGTCCTTGACAGTGTCGACACCGAGAAGTGTGTTTCTGGGTCTTAGCAATGTTTGGTGAACAGAAAAACACTCTGTAGCCAGTTTGAAATTGCTATAAGATGTGTGCTAGACCCGTCTCCAGGACTTTGTATGGGAATGCCCGAGATTAGATGTTAGGGATGTTAACTATTGTTAGGGATGGCAAAGCAGCCATGCGTGAATCCCTGCAATCTGGATTGGACACTGCAGACAGCGTCAGCAGGTCTATGGCTACAAGCAGGGCTATGTGGAGATTTGCGTGGTTGCGGATGTCGGGATTTGCACCAGATGTGCATGCCCGTCTTCTAAACATGCCATTTGATGCATCTCATCTTTTTGGCAGCAAGGCTGACGAGAGCCTTGAGAGGTCACAGACCTCGAAGGCAGCTGCCAGATCTTTAGGGGCCGCTGTTTGGCAACCTCAGCTTTTTCATTCATCAGGCTAGTCATGGAGGGGACGATCCTATCGTTACTACTCCTCATTTGGAAAGGCGAGAGGAATGGCAGGTTAAAGAGGCCAAAAGAAAATCCCTCATGGTGGACGAGGTAAGAGTGCAAAGCCAGCTCCAGCTACAGCATTCTTGCCATCAGCAGCTGCAGCAACTGCCCCAAAACCTCTTGGAGAGCTTGCTTCATGAATCACCAGTGGGGGGGGCTGACTATCTCGACATCTGCAAGAATGGCAAGCCATATCTTCAGATGCTTGGGCTCTGGAAACAATAGCCCAAGATTACTGCCTTCCATTCATAACGCAGCCTCACAACAATCCACCGGGAAAACATTCTTTGAGTAGTCCAAATCCACTCCTTGTGCTGGAAATATTAACCCTGTTAGAGAAAGGTGCGATAGAACCAGTACCTCTAGCGGAGAGGAACAAGGATTTTCTGATCCTCAATAAAGACTGGGGACTGAGACCCATCTTGGACTTGTGATACTTGAATAAGTTCCTCAGGAAGGACACACTCAAGATGGTCCCACTTTCTCAGATCCTCCAGGCCCTCCAGTTACAGGATTGGTTGGTGTCATTGGACCTTCAGGATGCTTATTTTCATGTGCCAATCCATCTCAAGCACAGAACATACTTGAGGTTCACTGTTGGTTGGCTCGCACTATCAGTTTCGAGTCCTGCCATTTGGGTTGACCTCTGCCCGAGGGTCTTCATCAAACTGATGGTGGTGGTAGCAGTGCATCCCAGGAGAGGGGGGATTCATGTCTACCCCTACCTGGATGATTGGCTGATCAGGACGTGTTCTCCCGAACAAGCCCTGAATCATCTCAGTCACCTTCCACTCCATTCACAGAGTGGGCTTCTCTCTCAGTTTCAAGAAGACACAGATGAGATCTTCCCAGCAGCTCCAATACATCAGAGCTGTATGAGATACATCCTTGGGAAAGAGCTCGCCACTTAAGGCGAGGGCTCAAGACATTCTTCAGATGGTTACCAAATTCCAAACTGCCCAGAATCTTCCGTCCTTCGATTTCCTGAGGTTGCTCAGCCTCATGGCATCCTGCATTTTTTTGGTGCCAGAAGCCCGTCTGAGAATGAGATCCCTTCAATGGGCTCTAAGAACTCAATGACCACAGTTCTCAGGAAAGATGATGGACCCAATTCAGGTCCCAAGCAGGGTAGCACAGGATCTTCTGTGGTGGGCCTGCGAGAACAATATTCTGAAGGAGACTATTTTGGCAGTGATGGCCGGAGATTACAGTAGTGACAGACTCCTCACTCATGGGGTGGGGAGCCCATGCCAATGTTCTGTCAGTCAGGGCCGTTGGTCTCCAGCAGAGTCCAAACTACACATCAACCTTTTGGAGCTGAGGGCAATCAGAATAGCATTGAAGGCCTTCCTGCCCTCGGTCAGGGGAAAGAATGGCCTGAAAATGACGGACAACACAGTGGCCATGAATTACCTCATCAAAAGAGGAGGTGTAGGGTCACTACCACTGGGCAGAGAGGCAATGGAATTCTGGTACTGGGCAATTCAAGAAGGAATCTCCTTATCAGCAGTTCACCTAGCCGGGAAGGAAAACCTGACGGCTGATGCTCTGTGCAAGCAGATGTAATGCTCACCTGGTTCCCACGGAGGCGCGGCGTCGAAGGCGCAGAACTCTGAAGATGGACAGGAAGGGCCCCTCTATTCTGGCTTCCCTGGCTCGTTGGATACCCTCCTATGCGTGAAAAGGGAGTATTACCAACTGTGGAACAATGCTCAAGCCTCCCACTCCCTTCCAACCCTCCATGATACCTCCTCCACGATTCCCCGTGAAGCCTCACCTTAGGGTTTGGAAGGATGAGCTCTCCATCCTGCTTCTGATGCAGGGGCGCGTTGAAACCCAGTTACTTCACTGGATTGAGGATTGATGGGAGTTCAGGTAAGCTTGACTGTTCAGGTAAGGCGCTGTAAAAGTGTGGTTCAAAAGTTCAAGCTTAATAATAATGTTCGTTGTCTGATTGCAGCAAGCGCTAATGCTTATGTCTTTTTCCCCTTAGGGGCCGGGGTTCGGAGTGCCGGAGATATGGCGCCGACCCGAAGTGAAACAGTTCTGGATGAGCGCTCAGGTAATGTCTTTGCATTCGCTCATTCAATGTCTTTGTCTTTTTTCCCCATAGGGGCCAGGGTCCGGAGATGCCAGGAAGCGGCAGGACCCGAAATGCAGTGGGAATAATCCAACAGGTAAGACTTAAAAGGAAACTGAGCTTTCCTTATTCCTTTTCTCCCTCTCACCTTTGTTCTTGTCTTTTTTCCTCTAGGCGCCGGGGCGTAGCTGAATCCGGAAGATCGCTGCTGAAGATGGAAGCGCCTTGCAAAGGTGAGTAAAATGCAGCGCTGCAGCGATCGAAACGAAATGCCTTTAAAATGATGTCTTCCTTTTCAGGGCCGTTGGAGAAATGACTCCGGGATGCAGATTTAGCAGGTAAGGGCTTTTCTTCTCCTATTCTCTTCCTTTCTCCCCTTGCAGGTGTTCCAGGGTGCTGGCAGGCGTGGCTGAAGTCAGGATGCAGGAGCTGACACGGTGAGCGTCCAGCTGCTAGGTGCAGAACAACGCGAAGCATGTGTGGCTGTTCGGGTGGGGTTTAAATAGCCTTGGAAGAAGTTCCTGGTATGTATCCTTCCACCAATCAGGTATGTATCCTTCCCCGACCACACCCGGGTGGTGAAGTAGTCCTACAGGTTAAGTAGTCCTATTCAGGCCTCAAGAGGGCCTGGATGAAGCAGCAAGGTCTGCATCAGGAAAGTGTGCACCCAAGCACTTAAACACATATCCTCTTCTATGAGCCTGGCGCCCGCTATGAGCCTGGCGCCTAAGGCGCCAGGACTGAGTCCAAAGGGCCCCGACTTGGGCCCGCTGAGACTTCCCTGGGGAAAATGTTGTCTGCCTCTGGGGTTGCTGGGCCCGGCCTGGCTCCTTAGAGGTAGGCATCATGACAGTACCCCCCCTCAAGGCCCCTCCCAAGGTCTTTTCCTCCGGGGGTTTTGGTTTGTGCGGGAATCTTCGATGGAATCTTTGAATTAATCGTGGTGCGTGAACATAGTTACTGGGTTCCCAAGATCTTTCCTGAGGTCCATATCCTTTCCAATCAGCAAGATAGAAGAGTTTCGACTTAACTATCTTGGAATCTAAAATGTCTTTCACTTCGAATTCTAATTCTCCATCAATTTGGACAGGGCCTGGGGGCTCAGACAGTCTGGTTCCAGGTTGTACTGGTTTTAGAAGAGATGCGTGAAAAACGGGATGAATCCGCATGTTGGATGGTAAATCGAGTTTAAAGGCCACTGGGTTGATAATAGCTTTGATGGGGTAAGGCCCAATGAATCTGGGATTAAAAGTTCGCTGAATCTTGAGGGGGTAGATGTTTAGTTGCTAGCCATACCTGATCTCCTACTTGGTAAGGAGGAGTTTTACTTCGGTGCAAATCAGCGTTTTCTTTATACTTTTTCTTGGCTTGCTGTAAGTGGGTTGTAGCTTCTTTGAAGGCTTGGGTTATTGTGGAATGTAGGTGATTTACTGCAGGCATCTCCAGGGTCAGAGGTGGATCTAGGTCAGAGGTCCGAGGATGGTGACCATACAGGGTATAAAAAGGAGTCTGTCCGGTTCCAGAATGCACTGAATTGTTGTATGCATATTCTGCAATCCAAAGGATGTCCTTCCAATTCAACTCGGATTGGTGTAACATGCACCGCAGATATTGCTCGAGAGTCTGATTGGTTCTCTCGGTTTGTCCGTCGGTCTGGGGGTGGTGGCTGGTGGATAACCGCACGTCTATTTGTGCTAGTTGGCAACATTTCTTCCAAAAGTGGGAGATAAATTGACTTCCACGGTCTGAGACTAATATGGAAGGGAAACCATGTAACCGCACTATATTTTCCATAAATTCCTTGGCCAAGGTGGAAGCTGACGGCAATCCTTTTAAAGGGATAAAATGGGCCATTTTGGAGAATAGATCCACTATTACGAGAATCGTGTTGTAACCACCACAAGGAGGCAGGTCAGTTATAAAGTCCATTGACAAGGTGTGCCAAGGTGCTGGTGGAATGTCCAAAGGTTGAAGTAGGCCGGCTGGACTTTTCTTTTGACTCTTATTTTGGGCACAGATTCCGCAAGACAACACAAATGACTTTGTCTTTTCTCCAAGAAGGCCACCAGAAGTGGCGTTTGATCTTTTCTTCTGTTTTCGCGATACCGGGGTGTCCTTCCATTAATGATTCATGATGACGGGTAATGACAAGTTCCTGCAATTCTTTACTTGGCAGAAATAACCGCTCTTGGAAGTAGGGTAAATCATCCTTAACGGTGTAGTGAGGACCCTTTTGACTCCATTCCAGTAAGGCAGAAGAGTCAAAAAGCTGTTTTACTTGGATGTCCTCAATGGTTTGCAATGAAGTCAAGCCCAGAATTCTTTGTTCCGGTATGATTGGCACAGGTTCTAAACTCGAATTGGGTTCTTCCATGCCTATCCGGGATAAGGCATCTGCCTTACCATTCTTGCAGCCAGGGCGATAGGTAATTACAAAATCAAATTCCGCAAAGAATAAAGCCCATCGGAGTTGTCGCGAAGATTGAGCTTTGGCCGTCTTTAAATACTGCAAATTTCTGTGGTCCGTAATTACGGTGATGGTGTGTCTTGCACCGAGAAGATAGTGACGCCAAGCCTTGAAAGCTGATTTAATAGCCAGTAGTTCTTTGTCGGTAATTGCGTTATTGAGTTCAGGTGGAGAGAATTTTCTGGACCAAAAGGCTACAGGGTGTAGTTGGTTAGTTTCTGGGTCTCTTTGCGACAGGACAGCTCCCATGGCCGAACTGGATGCATCGGTTTCCACGATGTAAGGGAGATCTGGGCGCGGGTGCTTCAATACAGGTGCAGAGGTGAATTTGGTTTTCAGGTCCTGAAAGGCTTGTTCAGCCTCAAGAGTCCATTCAAAGTGTTTGTTTTTCTTTAGGAGAGCTGTGATGGGTTGAACAGTTCGAGAAAATTCCGGGATGAACCTTCGATAGAAATTGGCAAAGCCAAGCATGCTTTGCACTCCCTTCACAGAGCTAGGAGATGGCCATTTGAGAATGGCGTCCACTTTCCGCGAGTCCATTCGGATTCCTTGAGGTGTCAGGATGAATCCGAGAAACTCCACTTCTGTGGTATGAAAAACGCATTTTTAGAGCTTGGCAAATAATTTGTGCTGGCGCAATTTCTCAAGAACTGCCCTAACATGGTTTCTGTGATCAGATTCTGAGGAGGAATACACCAGGATGTCGTCAATATAAACGATGACACAAACATCGATAAGTTCCCGAAGAACATCATTCATGAAGTACTGAAAGGCGGCAGGTGCGTTGCACCAACCGAAGGGCATTACTTGATATTCGAAGAGCCCAAATTTGATGCGGAATGCAGTCTTCCACTCGATGCCCTCTTTTATACGTACCAGGTGGTAAGCTCCTCGGAGATCTAGCTTGGTGTACACACGAGCATCTTTTACTTGGTCGATAAGCTCAGGTATCAGGGGCAAAGGGTAACGATTCTTAATCGTTATCTGATTTAAGGCGCGGTAGTCAATACAGGCCCTAAGGTCTCCTTCCTTTTTAGGTACGAAGAACAAAGCGGAAGAGACTGGTGACTTTGATGGGCGAATGAAACCATTGGCCAGGTATTGATCCAAATACTGGCGCAAATGCAGGTTCTCAGGTTCAGTAAGAGCATAAATCCTACTGCAAGGTAGTTGTGCATTGGGTACCAAGTCGATTTGGCAATCGTAAGATCGATGGGGAGGTAAGGTGTTAGCCTGCTCTTTCTGAAAAACGTCTTGGAATTCTTGGTATTCAGATGGTAGCTGTACAGGGTTGGAAGTTACAGAGGCTAGACCCATAGCTGGATTCCTTGGGTAACAGGTTGGTTCACAATCAGGAAAAGTTATCTTCTTTGCTCGCCAGTCTATTCTCGGATTATGTGTTTCTAACCAAGGGATTCCAAGAAGTACTTGAAATTGTGGGGCCTTGATCACATCAAACCCGATTGCTTCCCGATGTCCGTCCTGACCCACCAGAGTGATTTCAACTGTGGAATGCGTTACAGGCCCTGAGGCTATTTCGGTTCCATCAACTGTAGTAATTACATCTTGGGTTACTTTCGGGCGGAGAGGAAGCTTAATCCTGGAAGCCAATTCACGGTCTATGTAATTTCCAATAGCTCCACTGTCTATGTATGCTTTTATAGCATGCAACTGCTGAGGCTGTTTTGGGTTCACAAGCACCATTGGCATGACAAAATGCGAGGTCAAAGAGTTTGTTTTCAAGCTCGGCAAGCGGACCCCTACGCTTGTCGGGCTAGGTCGTTTCCCGAACCAGGTGTCAATAACTCGTTATCAGTGGCTCCAACCACCTTCTTGGGTGGTTTAACTGGACAACTTTGAAGAAAGTGACCGGAAGTTCTGCAATACAGACAAAGTTGCATTTGTCGCCTTCTCTCTCATTCCTTCTGCCTTAATGGTCCTTTAACACTGCCAATTTGCATTGGTTTGGAAACGTCAGTACTCTTGGAGTTAACGTGGGTCTTGATAGGTACTCTGGTTTCATACTTGAGCCGATCTGCTTTTCTATTTTGAAGTCTGTGATCAAGTTGAACCACTAAGTCTATGTAGTCTGCGCAGGCCTGGGGTGGATCTACTATCTGAGCTATAACATCTTTAAGCTCTCCGCGCAGGCCTCGATGAAACAATGTGATCCTTTTATTTTCAGGCCATCCGGTTTCCACAACTAGTCTATTAAAGGTAGCGATATAGGACAAAAGATCCTGATTACCTTGTCGTAAGGATAGCAGTTCGTTCTCAAGGGCCTGTCCCTGCGAGTGTCGAGCGAACAATCTTTCCATGCTGGCCTGGAAGCCCTGGAAATCCCGGAGAATGGAATCATCCTGATTTACCAATGGAATAGACCAATCGGCAGCACAGCCACTGAGGTAAGATAGTACAAAGGCTACTTTGGTCTGGTCGTTGGGGAAGGCCCCGGGCCTGCATAAAAAGTGTAAACGGCATTGGTTCATAAAAACGGCATATTTCTTGGGATCCCCCGCAAAACGTTCCGGCGGGGCCAAAGGCATGTGTCCAGGTAGATTGATTTGTACCGGGTTATTCGAACCCATTGTTGTAGAAATATCTCCGGAAACAGATAAAGGAGTGTGCTCTGCCTGGCCCTGCAATAACCTTTTGGCCAGATCATCAGTTCTTTCCTTGGATAGGATTAGTTCCTTTCTGAGAGCATTAGTCTCCTGGCGGGCTGAGTGCACTTCTGCCCGTAATTCCCCTAAAAGATGGGCCAGCTGATCTGTCTCGGAAGTCTCCATAGCGCCCAGGTGGGAAATTGTGGTAAGGCTTCGCGTTCTATAATGCTCACCTGGTTCCCATGGAGGCGCGGCGTCTAAGGCGCAGAACTCTGAAGATGGACAGGAAGGGCCCCTCTATTCTGGCTTCCCTGGCTCGTTGGATACCCTCCTGTGCGTGAAAAGGGAGTATTACCAACTGTGGAACAATGCTCAAGCCTCCCACTCCCTTCCAACCCTCCAAGATACCTCCTCCACGATTCCCCGTGAAGCCTCACCTTAGGGTTTGGAAAGATGAGCTCTCCATCCTGCTTCTGATGCAGGGGCGCGTTGAAACCCAGTTACTTCACTGGATTGAGGATTGATGGGAGTTCAGGTAAGCTTGACTGTTCAGGTAAGGCGCTGTAAAGGTTCGGTTCAAAAGTTCAAGCTTAATAATAATGTTCGTTGTCTAATTGCAGCAAGCGCTAATGCTTATGTCTTTTTCCCCTTAGGGGCCGGGGTTCGGAGTGCCGGAGATATGGCGCCAACCCGAAGTGAAACAGTTCTGGATGAGCGCTCAGGTAATGTCTTTGCATTCGCTCATTCAATGTCTTTGTCTTTTTTCCCCATAGGGGCCGGGGTCCGGAGATGCCAGGAAGCGGCAGGACCCGAAATGCAGTGGGAATAATCCAACAGGTAAGACTTAAAAGGAAACTGAGCTTTCCTTATTCCTTTTCTCTCTCTCACCTTTGTTCTTGTCTTTTTTCCTCTAGGCGCCGGGGCGTAGCTGAATCCGGAAGATCGCTGCTGAAGACGGAAGCGCCTTGCAAAGGTGAGTAAAATGCAGCGCTGCAGCGATCAAAACGAAATGCCTTTAAAATGATGTCTTCCTTTTCAGGGCCGTTGGAGAAATGACTCCGGGATGCAGATTTAGCAGGAAAGGGCTTTTCTTCTCCTATTCTCTTCCTTTCTCCCCTTGCAGGTGTTCCAGGGTGCTGGCAGGCGTGGCTGAAGTCAGGATGCAGGAGCTGACATGGTGAGCGTCCAGCTGCTAGGTGCAGAACAACGCGAAGCATGTGTGGCTGTTCGGGTGGGGTTTAAATAGCCTTGGAAGAAGTTCCTGGTATGTATCCTTCCACCAATCAGGTTTGTATCCTTCCCCGACCACACCCGGGTGGTGAAGTAGTCCTACAGGTTAAGTAGTCCCATTCAGGCCTCAAGAGGGCCTGGATGAAGCAGCAAGGTCTGCATCAGGTAAGTGTGCACCCAAGCACTTAAACACATATCCTCTTCTATGAGCCTGGCGCCTAAGGCACCAGGACTGGGGTCTGCTATGAGCCTGGCGCCTAAGGCGACAGGACTGAGTCCAAAGGGCCCCGACTTGGGCCCGCTGAGACTTCCCTGGGGAAAATGATGTCTGCCTCTGGGCCCGGCCTGGCTCCTTAGAGGTAGGCATCATGACAGCAGAGGGCAGTGTCCCACTAGCGGGAACTAGCTCAGGAAGTCCTTCAAGTGATCTTCGCCCTTTGGGGAACCCCTGAAGTAGACCTGTTTGCAGCCGCAGTCAACCGGATGTGCGAAAGGTATTGCTCAAGGGAATTTTCTCAGAGAGGAGCTCTAGGAGACGCATTCGTGGTGGATTTGGAGTTCCCACTACTTTACGCGTTTCCACCGATCCCCGACATTCGTCCAGTAACCAGGAGGTTGAGATGGTTTATAAACCACGTGATCCTAATTGCCCTGGATTGGGCCAGGATATAGTGGCCCCGGATTCATCTTCCGCAGAGAGAGGATCTTCTCTCACAAAGGGAGGGCGTGGGATGTTTCAACCCACTAGTCCAGGCCCTGCAACATTACTGTGCATTGCTGGCAGCAGAAACCTCAGAAATGGCCACTGGAAAGCACGCTGCTAGCTAGAATCACCCAAAATTGCGCAGTAAAAATCTGAAAAATAGGCCGCCATCCACTTTTGCCTATCTCAGTGAACACAGGAGACCACTGCCAAAACCCACTATTGGGCTACCCACAAGTAGCCTGAAACCACTTGGAAAAGCAATGCTGATTGCCAAAAGAAACACAGAGCTATTTGGAAATCCGTTTACTTGGTTGTCAAATTTACAAAAATCATGGCTCACAAACCACCCAAAAGATCCAACCTCCTTGTTGGGTGTTCCACATCATGCTACTTCAAGAACCTTTACAATTACAATGTCAGCAAGAATCATATGTTATCAGAACAAAATCCACTTTTAAAGATACTTGATGGAAAGTAATCTGTCAAAATGGGTGCAGTACCGTTACTGGCCTACGACAGATGCTGGCGATCTCTAAATCTGACAGGAGAAACTTGTGTCAGAAGCTAAAGATGCCAAAGAAGGGATTTCCATCAAAATGCCATGTAGAGTGCCACACATTGATTTAATGTTGAAAAAGACTGGAATTAAAGATATGTTTGCCTATTTTAAATTTATAAATGGAATTTTTTCACAAGGAACTATGTTACAATTGACCATAAGGCAACCTAATTCAGCTAAAACTTCCAAGAGGCTTTCTTTCCCTGAGAACCTCCCACCTTGTTCATTCCCACCAAATGGAGGATTTCGCATTGGCATGTTAATCAGAAGGGGCGGAGATTTCCTCTGCTGCCCTGAGCAAGAAACAATGGGTTCCTTGATCTGAATAGGAATGCTAATTTGGGTCTGACTGACAACAACTGCTCTGGCAGGAAGACAAGCCATGTGACCCTCTGACTCAGCCCAGCTTTGGAGGTGGCCCAGACTGGAAATGTGGATTGAAGTTGAAGTAAATGTATGTTTTAGAAAAATGCTTATAGCAAATTGTACTGAACTGACACAAATATGAAACTTACAGGTTGTTAAAATGAAAAATTCGCTCACAGTTTAAAACTAATCTGGAATCTGTGCGATGTTCTGAGACTGAACCACAGAAATTATTCATATTCCAGCCATTGTGTTTATGTTGGGAACATGAAAAATTACAGGAATATGCCCAGATGGGATATGTATGTATGTATAAAAATTGGTGCAGAACTAACATTGAGAAACCCACCAAAAGTGCGAAAAAGATGTCATTTATGAACTAAAGCTCGCAGGAAGAGGAGAGTTGGACAGCAATGTACCTTAAGCAATCTGTCATGTAATTATGTATTATTAACAAGTTGTGCATCTTGGAAATATGTTTTTTTGGGGAAAATAGATTTCCTAAGAAAAAGCGAAGGGGAGGGATTTCCTTTGGACCATAAACACAGTGTCACTCTGACACATATGACACACTGCTCCTTTCTCAAATCAGGAGAGGGGAAATTCTCTGACCTATCAGATCCTTAGAGGGTTGGGCATAGATAATCAGCCTCCCCACCCACTTTAGAAATGGATAAATAGGGACTGTTCAGGACCCAGACACACACACTTTTTCACTCATCAACCGATCCACTGACGGAGCACCCTGCAGGAAGATCCAGGCTCCAGAATCCAGATTCTAGAACTTTGAAGCAGAGAGGCCTAATCCAAAAAGCTGACCTCTTTTCAGCTGGCCTTCAGAATCTTTTGAAACCTGATTCTAACCCCCTAAACTTCCAAGGGGCACCACAAAATCCAACAGCCTGGCTGAGCTGTTTTGCTGTTCTAGCTAAGAACCTGGTGCTAGAACCAAGATCCAGACCTATAGAGCAGAGCTATAACCAACCCGTCAGATCCAGTCCAAGAGACCCCGCAGACCAGAGTGTCTTGTTGAGAGCAGAGTCCAGGTGGGTGCCCTGAATCCTGTCCGGTGGCGAGTGAAGTCCAAACCTTTGACCAGATCTTTGACTGGCCCATTCCATTCCAAAGCCATCGTTGTAAGTATTTAGTGTAGAACTGTCCATAGTCATCTCTTAGTTTAAAGTAATCCTATTCAATCCATTTTAACCTATCCAGAACTGCATTATAGAATCTTGTGTCCATACTGAATCATTCTCATTACATAGTCTGTGATAATTGTAGCGATAATCATCTGTGCGCTATTTTCTGATGAAAGTCAAGTGTCCTGGCGCACAACGATCAGAGCGGAAGGCGCCCTGTTCTGATGGTTGTCCCGTTGGGTATCTTGTACTTTCATAGCCTCTTAGTATAAGCCCATCTTGGTTCCTAATCTTTAAAGCACATCTTTCATTTTGAAATCTTGACTCTGTTTCTAAGAAAAATCTACCTTCACAAAGACCTCTGTAACTTTTAAACCTTACGTCCTAGAAACAAAATTTAAATGTCATTTTGACGCTAACATCCTCCGCTTTCAAATGAACCCAATTGCGTTTCCTGCACGTGGAAAATATGCCTCGATTTCAAATTTGGCTCAATTTCACTCTATATAAAATAGCTATTTCTTGCTTTCAACTTCGGAATTTCATTTTCCATCTGCTAATCATTCTATAATCATTGCCAGTGTTGACCTCAACCAGTCCAAAGCAACTCTCACTAGTTCTGAATCCCATTTATTGAATTAGTCATTTTTAGCACTTTTCCCATTCATTGCAAATCACATTTAAAAGCATTTTGACCTGTTTTTAAAATCATTACTGTTCTTTCAACGCTTGCTGGGGAACTGGGATTGAACTGCATTGTTGATTGATATTACTGAAACCTGTGCGCCCTCATTCCACCTCTTCATATTGCATACTGGGGGGAGTGAGTAATAACAGGGGGAAAAAGTGATCATATTGTCTTTTGATTGAAGTCATATCAAGTTTTATTTCTGTGTTGCATTTCTTCCTATCATTGCAATCTCTTGAACCCATACAAAGTATTCTCTGCTAGATTCTTCTTCTTATGCCTACTCCTAATTGATTAAAGAGATTGTTGATATTGTAATATTACCCATTGCTGATCATTGTTCATATTCATAAGTGTGATAGTCAGATCTTATTCATATTCATAAAAGTATAATCTATATATTGTTCAATTCCTCAAATAATCTTTTACTTTGCAAACAAACCTATTTCTTGGTTCAGTGAGTCTGGGGGAATTCAAAGAGAGGGGCGTTATATGAGGGTA
The DNA here is from genome assembly GCF_040938575.1 of Ambystoma mexicanum. Taxonomy (NCBI): domain Eukaryota; kingdom Metazoa; phylum Chordata; class Amphibia; order Caudata; family Ambystomatidae; genus Ambystoma; species Ambystoma mexicanum. Next base: position 748,708,688 of record NC_090928.1, read on the forward strand.
CATCATCCAGAATTAAACGAACTTTTGACATAAAAATATATAATTAAGGGTTTCCATTGGGCATCCCATCCTAGGCATTGACTTAGCTGGAGTGCTGGATTGAAATCACTTACAGATTGGGGGCTCGTGGCCGGGATTTTTGGATTAGACCTACCACTTGCGCAGCTTAATACAGTGTGCTAACGAATAGGACACATAAATCCTGTTGGACTAATGCGCTGTGTTACACTGTAAAAGCACCCCTTAAAAGGGAATGCTCTAAGGAAATGGTCTGTTTTGCAAACATAGAATAAAAACTTCTGTAAATCAGGAAGGAAATTAATATTTCCAAAATGGCGTCATTGGTAGAAATCAAGATAGCTAGAGAACACCTTTTATATAAGTTATTTGTGAGAGGTGAGTGGACTGAGCAGGACCAGAATGTGTGGTTACAGGCAATCACACAACAAATCACTGCAACAGGGTTAGATATCTGGAGGGATCAGGGTCCCTTACATGTGGCCCTGAGCGAACTATATATGGCCCCTAATGCCAAGGATGAACACACCAAGATTGCCAATATAGCAGCAGATCTATATTTGTCTATTGGAGCCATACAGGATCAATATGCTGAAGGCCAAGATCTGGCAAGTAGGCAACTGAGGCCCAATCTGATCTGGACTCTTCTGAGCAGAGGCTGCAGAGGAGCCAGGAGTCAGAAAATGAAAGCAGGCAGTATATAATTAAAATGAAAGAGGATATGGGTATCCTGCAACAGGAAAAGGCAGAACAGGATACCAGAATTCTGGCCTTGCAGAAGGAGTACCAAGAAGGTTTGCACTCCCTACTGCAGAGCCAGAAAAAGCTGGAGCAACAACTGGATTTCGATAGGGCATGCGCAGAGCAGATAGTTACTCTGCAAAGCCACCTAGATAGAGAGAAGGCAGAGAGCAACACATTAATTCTGAAAGACCTGGACACGCAGGCAGAGTTTGATGAAGAGCGTCAGAAAGCTGGTGCCCTTCAAAGGCAGAGGGACGACCTGGCGGCAGCGAGGCAGGCTCTTACTCAGGAAAGGGACACCTTAGGCCAGGAAGTCTGTCACTTAAAAGGGAAACTGGAAGAAAATCACCTGGCCCTCCAGGGACTGGGTGACCTCCAAAAAGAGCATCAAAAGCTGTTAGAGCACACCAGGAGGGTGGAAGATGCTCTGGAAAGGAAGGAGCAGGTCAGTATGGACAGGACTCAGGAAGTAACCATCCTGCAGCAAAGACTGGCCCAGTCCTCCAAGACAAACCAGGAAGCACAGAGAGAAAATGAGGCTCTCTGTGAGAACAACAACAAGCTCCACAGGCAGGTAGCCATGCAAGAGAGACTGATAGAGACTAGTAAGACCTTGATTGAGGAACAGAAAGCTCGGGTTCTTGCATGGCAGCAGGGAGCAGGGGCTGATAGAGATGAGGTTCGCTGGGAAAGGGAAACTCCTGAGCATAACCACAGGAACCCTAGTACCAGAGGCCTTCATCTCAGTCCCTGGACTCTGCCACCCCCATGTCCACTGGCGCACATGAGCCCAGGGCCACGGGGATGGCAGATTACTATCCAGTTAGAAGTATGGGGCTCAAAGACCAGTACCTCCCAGGTATGGATGGGCGGGCACCTGGGTATGGGTACCCAAGTACAGTGAAATTTAGTGGGGAACTCCAGGAGAATAGGCCCATTAAGGGCATCCTAAAAACCTCTGCCCAGCTAGGACAGTGGGGGGTACCCATCAAATCTGGGAGCAAGGAGGAATCAGAAGACTCCTCTGAGCGCCCCAGGACACAGGAGACTAGGTCCCCACATTCTGCCAGGATTCCCAGGCTCGCCGAATCCAGGAGAACCTAGAAGACCAGACAGGCACCTCTGGGAGCAGTGTCTGAGTCAGAGGATGAATGGACCAGGGTTACCCGAACCAAGAAGGCCAATAAGGCAAAAAAGGGCCTTGCTTAAGGACCCCTTAAAACAGATCAAGGCAATAAGGAGCGTATCACGCCTTATCATACGAACGCTAAGTATTCTATTTGGGAACACTTAGAGCTCTTTGAGCAAATGATGGAGACTTTCCATTTGAAAGACAGCAGTAGCTGCATTCAGTATGTGAAATGGGCATTCTCCCCAGAATACTCCAGTTTCTTTGCGGGGCTGGAGGACCAAAATCATTCAAGATGGTCCACATATAGGACGTCCATCCTAAAGCATTTTTCTGTTCACAGAAATCCACAAGAGGCTCGCAAGGCAGCCTACAATTTACAATGTGGGGAGGATCAGGCCCAAAAGTGCAGTTTGTGCAGGAACTAAAGCGTGCTTTTGCGCAGACACTACTAGAGGGTGCGCACGGACAGCAGAGAATTTGTTAATACTTTTTTCCACGCTCTACCAAAGTACATCATGACCCAGCTAGTGAGAGATTTTCATGAGAAAAGATCACTAGACTGGGTCATTGAACAGGCCACCTGAATCTATAAGGTGCAAAAGCCCATAGACGACAAGAATACTCAAAAAAGCCCCAAAACAACCAACCCCCCTGCTGCTGCTAAGGTGGCAGAGGTAAAGGTTGCCCTCATTTTGGATTTGGAGATGGGGGGGGCTAAAAACTTGCCTGCACAACAGAATAATTCCAAGCCCAGAAGGCCCTTGGGCCAGTCACAGACAGGGAGCCAAGGAGGTAGTCCCACAAATGGGATCCCTCACTCCCCTGACTATGTAAGTCCCCACTACAAGGAGAATAGACCCATCCTGGGTTATGTGTGGACTCCTCCTGCCCAAGGGGAGGGATCCAACCAAGCACCTAACCCAGGGAACTTCCCTCCTAACTTCCCCCAGGAGGCAGAAATTCCCCAAATCCTGGGCAGAACTTTTTCCCCAGGTACCCACAGAACTTCCAACGCCAAAATAATCCATCCTTCTTTCCCCACTTTCCTGAACCCAGACAACCTAATCCGGAGGGGGCAGGCTAAGGGTGGAGGGGTACCCAAATCTTCCCAACCCAGGGTATTACCAAAGAAGGGATAGCTACCCTTCCTGGGATCAGCCCAGGGGAGAAAACAGAACCCCGTATCAGCCTGAGTGGGTTTCACAGCAAGAGCAACGGGTCCAAAACATGGCACAGGATCTAGGTCACATGCTGACGGCTCAGCAGAACCCTCAGATGAGCATGCTGGCAAGGAATGCCTCCCACTCTGGACCTGGTGCTCCAGAACAATGATGGGGGCAGCACCCCCATAACCCACCGGTTCCCAGGGAGGAGGCACAAGGGGAAGTGGGTGTAAAGCCTTCGAGGAAGCTTCCTTCCCCACTTGTAAACAGCCCCTGGAAACCCAGGAACTGGAAACAAAATCTCCTGCCCCTGAAAGTCTGCCACCCAAGGAGCAAGGGGGGGGGTAGAAGAAACAAAGGACCCAAACAGACCCATTTTGAGGTGGAGGTACAAATCTTCCAATTCGAAGGAGAGAGATCTTCAGAGGATCCTGGGGAAAGGATCTTCTCCTTCAGAGATGGGGGAACTCATCCCAAAGAAAAATGGGTCCCAAAGGATTTAAATACAGACTGGGTAGATGTGGGGACTGAGCTAGCGTCGCCCATCATCCCATCCCAGAACCAACAACATGAAAATCCCCTGGTCCAAACCCATCCTGGTGAATGCCTCCAAAAAGGGGGGGCAGCCCAGAACCGGAACCAGGGGAACACAAAACTTCTCCCATCTCTAGTTGCCACCTTTTCTTTTCAGATTCCCTAGACTCCCCACAGAATTCTTCCCAAATCTCTTCTCTCTCAATGTCCAAAACTAAAAAACTCACCCACCAGTTGTCCAAAAATGTACATTATCTGTACCCCCTTGCGGAGAAGGAGGGAAGATACTATGCCCCGGTACAAATACAGGGGCAGGGTACAATGTTGGCACTGGTAGACACTGGATCCCAAGCTACCCTTCTGTCCAAAAAGGCCTTTGATAAACTGAATTCAGGAAGGGGGAGAATTATCATATTCCTCTCACCTCTCTTCCGGGACAACTTCAGAACTTTGACGGGAAGGAAATTCCCATCGAGGGGACTGCGGATTTGGACATTAAAATTGGGTGACACAAGGTGAAGCACCCGGTCATAGTTGTGACTCCAGAGGGCACCCCTCGTTTACTAGTGAATGACCTCCTGAGAAGGTTGTCACCCCTAATAGACTGTGTAAACAAGGTCCTCTGGACCCAGACTAGCCGACCAATAAAATTGCAACAGAGCGTCAACCATGTTAGTTTAAATGGCACATGCCACATGGTTGAACAAAAATATGACCAAGTAGAATTTCACTTCCAGAACAACCAAACTCCAGACGTGTCAGTACTAGCAGTAGGACAACAGACTGGTGACTGGGGTCCTCTCTATTTCTGAAAATCAACCTTCCTTCCAGTCTAAGGTGGCATTCCACACTGGAAGGAAACACTCTGAAATGATTTACCAATCCACAATCAGACATTCCCACTCCTATAGTCCAGAAAGATGAGAAATCAGCTCAGAGCCTGGCTGATATTCAGCAAATTGAAGAGCAGTTGTTCATCCCTGTTCAGTTAAAAGAAGGGAAGGACTCTGTTCTCGCCCGAGTGTGTGTGAACAACGGTAAGAGCTTCATCAGCGAAGCCATGTTCCGCCAACTCCCAAAAGATCCAGCCATTCCCACATTTAGACTGATAGACAAATGGGAAACGGATCTGGAAACACCCAACTCCAAACATCCCCAGCCAAGCAGGTGTATGCTCAAAATCTCCATAGGCAACAAGAGCATAGTTCATAATTGTTGGGTCGTGCGAGACGTCACTGCCGCCTTTTACTTAGGCAGTGACATTCTCAATCGCTTTGCCATTAGTTTGGACCTAATAAACTTCAAAGCTTGGTCCCGATTAGCGGATAATCCCATGGGCTTTGATGATCCAGAGAAAGCATTTAGGTCAGCTCAATTGCTGCCTTATGCAGTTGAAATTCAGATTGGATAGGAAGTCACCATCCCAGAAAGGACCGGACAATTCTCCCTGGAAGTGAAAGTTAAGAGTACAGAAATTGAAAAACCCTGATGCTTATATTCATCTAAATGCTTATCTTCAACAGCAAGGGTTGGGGATAAACCCAACACCATTAGTCAACATAGAACATGACACCATTCCAATAGAGGTGGATAACAATGACTTAAAGAGTATCACTCTAGCCGCAGGCACCATTATTGGAATGGTGGTTGATGACAGACATTTTTACATTGATTTAGGCAAAGAACTGTTAGGACCAATCCCCAAGGACTATTTTGACATTGACCGTGATGACAACACAACACCAGACAGGATCTTCACCCGGCATGGGGGGAACTTCCTGGTGTACACTTCCTGCCCTTATGGTAAGGAAGATGTGACTTGTGACTTCAGGAGGGATGAGGTGATTTTCCAGGTCCATGAGGGCTGCCTTTCCCACTTGAAGCCACCAGTCCAAATCAGCGCTTTGACCAGGGACTTCTCCACCCAGCTGAAGGAGACCGCTGAGACAGCGAAACCAGAAGTCTTTCCAGGCTTCAGGCAGATGGTTGAAGAGAGAGTCAACATAGCTGATGCTTGTGAGACTCTGGAGCAGAAGCAAAAGTTGAAACAGGTTTTCTTGGATTTTCAAGATCTCTTTGCGGTGGACTCATATGACTGTGGTTGCACCGACATCCACACAACAACAATTCCCATGGACCCTGGCATGACTCCAGTGTTTGTGAAGCAATATCGCTTGCCTCTTGCATCAATGGAGTCCCTTATTGAAATAATTAAGAACCTTGAGTCCCGTGGGATAATCCAGTCCACAGCACCTTCAATAAACCGGTGCTGGGGATATTGAAGCCAAACGGCCAGTGGAGACTCTGCGCCGACCTTAGGGAGCTCAACAAACGGGTCCTTACTTCCCGATGGCCTCTTCCCTACATTGACCAAGGGCTGGCCCAGATCCAGTGGTCACGGGTATTCACTGCAATAGACCTGACCAATGGATACTGGACTGTACCTGTCAGTAGGGAGGACCAATACAAGCTGGCTTTTACCTTTGGGGGCCAGCAGTACACATGGACCGGGACTCTCTTCGGATACATCAAATCCGGCAATGAATTCAACATTTTCCTACATAAGGCCATGGCCGACCTGGGTGAAAGGGGTAACCTGGCCTATGTAGATGATGTTCTCATCAAAAGCTCAACTGTGGAGGAACACATAGCGGAGATCCGTTATGTTCTGACGCAGTTGAGGGCGGCCGGAGCAAAACTTTCCTTTCAAAAGGCACAGTGGTGTAGAACACGTGTCAATTTCTTGGGGCATGAGATTACTCCTCATGGTCTCTGTCCCCGGGAAAAGAAAGTGGAACCACTCTAGAGATTGAAAGACCCCACAACTCTGCGGGAACTAAGGAGCCTCCTTGGACTGACTAATTACAGCAGAAAGTTCATTGAGGGCTACGCAGAGATCACCAGACCCCTGATTCATCATCTTTTGAAGGGGGGGTCAAGTGGGAATGGGGCCCAGAACAAGCCGAGGGAGTAAGGCAACTCAAAAGAAGCCTCGCACAAGCGCCTTGCCTAGCTTACCCTGTCAGAAACAAGGAGTTCTTCTTGGAGACAGGGTTCTCTAATACATGCTTGACTGCCGTATTATACCAAAAGCATGACAAGTTCAATAAAGTAATCTCCTATGCGAGTAAAACTTTATCCTCTGTGGAGGAAAAATTCAGCGATTGTGAGAAGGCACTCCTGGCAACGGTGTGTGCATTGAAGAATTACCGCCCGTTTATCCAGGGGGAACACATAGTGGAGACTCCACACCAGTCTCTGCAATATCTCCAAAGTGACAGAATCCGGGCCAGAAATGTGAGTAATTCCCGAATTACTTCCTGGATTCGGTCAATGCAAGGCTTTCCTGTCGAGGTCAGATATGGCCAAAACAAGAAGAGTCCCCTCGCGCAAGGTATGGCTGACTTGCATGATTGTGCCAGAGAAAACTGTCTCGAGGACGAGAGTCTAAAAATCAAGGACAACATGGAGGTATACCTCAATTCCCCACACAAAGTCTTTGAAGAAGATAAATGTGAGGGAATGCCCACTGTCTATGTGGATGGATGCTCTTACCATGTTGACAACAATGGGGAAAAAGAACTTGTGGTCGGCGTGGGGAATGCATGGGTGAATGAGACCCCAGAACCCTCCGCTGGGTGCAAGATTGGTCCCCGAAGTAGTCAAGTGGCAGAGTTGATGGCTGTGCATCAAGCCATCCTCACTGCTGTCCAACATCAACTCCACAAACTGGTCATAATCACTGATTCGGATTATGTACGAACGGGTTCGTGGAGCACCTGGTTAACTGGAAGACCAGAGGCATGTTATGTGCTATCAACAAACCCTTGAAACATGGGAAGTTAATCCAAAATATTGATGATCTGGTCACCTTGAATGGGAAGACGATCTATTGGAAACAGATCAAGGGTCATTCCAAAGTAGAGGGACCAGACAAAACTGGAAATGACCTAGCTGATCAGCTGGCCAAAACCGGGGCCATCCAAGGGGATCTAATTGAGATTGAGTCCCTGTTGGGGGAAATCCAGGTCACTGCTATCACTAGGTCCCAGAGAAATGCTCACAATGATCTCTCAACTGTACAATGGAGTAAGGAGTCCCCAGATGCTGATTTAATGACGGCTCAAAAAGGGGATCCAATAATTGGTAAGTTTTATCAACACATTGAGGACTCTGAGAACTTTCCCCTGACGGATACCGATTACATTGGGAAAGAGGACCTCAGAGTGTTGATGAAATGTCCAAAAATGTTCTGAATCCAAGACGGTTTGTTGGTGAGGAGATCCCTAGCTGGCCATGATCAGTGGGTGTCCCTACCTCATTCCGAAGCCTGATGTTAAGTCATGCCCATGATGCGGCCACAGCCGGTCATAGGGGGTTTCATACAACACTTGAAATCTTAAGAGAGGTGGCGTACTGGCCACACGTGTGGCAGGACCTCGACCAATACTTGAAGGGGTGTCTTGTGTGTGCACAATTTCAGCCAACATACCTCACCCACCGTGGGCCTCTCCAAAAGAGGGGGATGACACTGCCATGGTCAGATTTGCAAGTAGATTTCATCGGGCCCGTGATTCGCTCCTCTAGGGGGAGCAAGTACAAGTTGACCGTGACATGCATGTTTACTAAATGGGTGGAATGTCTCCCGACCCCAAACTGTAAGGCAGAAACAGGAGCTGTCCTGATGATCAAGCACATCTTTTTGCATTTTCGACTACCCCAAAGGATCGAGTCAGACAGAGGTAGCCATTTCACCAGCGAAGTAATGACAAAGATGTGGGAGCTACTTGGGGTCAAAAGGAAGCTACACATTGCTTACCGGCTAGCCTCTAGTGGTGCAGTGGAGAGATACAACAAAACCATTGTGAGCATATTAAAAAAGTTTGTGGGAGATTCTGTGCCAAGTTGGGATATTCGATTACCTCTTGTCCTAATGGCCATCAGATCTACCCCTTCATCTGCAACTAAAATGTCACCGTTTGAGCTGATGACTGGATGGTGCTTCCCCAGCATCTGCTCTCCAGAACCCAAGAGCAGACATGGATCAATGCCTCCACAACTAATGAGTATGTTGAAAATCTAAGAAAACACCTTCAGCATGCTTTTGCCTATGCTCAGTGATATCTAGAAAGATCAGCCGATAGCATGAAGACCCACTATGACTTGAAGACTACCAGAAAAGAACACAATGTAGGAGACCGAGTCTACTTATACAATTTCCAAAGGAACCAGGCCAAACAGAGAAAATGTCTGCCTACCTGGAGGGGTGCTTTTGAAATTGTAGACAAAATCTCACCAGTCGCCTACAAGATACACATCCCCAAAAGCAGTTTGGCAGAAGGGGAAGATAATTGGCTCCATATTAATCAACTAAAGTGTTGCCATCCTAGGCACACACTGCAGCAACTTCTGGAACCCCAGAGGGGGCCACTCCAGCTCCATAAAATTACAACTCTAAAATATTCCATACATAGTCTATAAAATATAATAACAAAAATGTGTCCTGATTATAAAAATGTATGTGTCCGCCCCACTACAGTAATAGTCTACAAATATGTTTTTGCTTTGTCATCCTAGGAGAGATAATCTATAGTTGATGGGAGACCATGGAGACGAACCAAGGACTACCCAGGGACCGGGAGAAAAGATCAGAGGGGCCCGGAGTATCTCTCAATACTCCCATCAGGACTGGCGAGGAGAACCGATCGATCCACCCCTGATTGAGGAAAAGATGATGAACTTTGCCATTGTGGAATCAGAAGAGATGAGGCTGACATCCCAGTCTTGCGAGTTTCCATTGATAGATGCTCAAAGCCAATCGCAAGAGGTGGGCTTGTGGGATGTTTCAATCCACTAGTCCAGGCCCTGCAACATTGCTGTGCATTGCTGGCAGCAGAAACCTCAGAAATGGCCACTGGAAAGCATGCTGCTCGCTAAAATCCCCCAAAATTGCGCAGTAAAAATCTGAACAATAGGCCGCCATCCACTTTTGCCTATCTCAGTGAACACAGGAGACCACTGCTAAAACCCACTATTGGGCTACCCACAAGTAGCCTGAAACCACTTGAAAAAGCAATGCTGATTGCCAAAAGAAACACAGAGCTGTTTGGAAATCTGTTTTCTTGGTTGTCAAATTTACAAAAATCATGGCTCGCAAACCACCCAAAAGATCCAAACTCCTTGTTGGGTGTTCCACATCATGCTACTTCAAGAACCCTTACAATTACAATGTCAGCAAGAATCATATGTCATCAGAACAAAATCCACTTTTAAAGATACTTGATAGAAAGAAATCTGTCAAAATGGGTGCAGTACTGTTACTCGCCTCCGACAGATGCTGGCGATCTCTAAATCTGACAGGAGAAACTTGTGTCAGCAGCTAAAGATGCCAAAGAAGGGATTTTCATCAAAATGCCATAAAGAGTGCCACACATTGATTTTATGTTGAAAAAGACTGGAATTAAAGATAGGTTTGCTTATTTTAAATTAATAAATGTATTTTTTCCACAAGGAACTATGTTACAATTGACCATAAGGTAACCTAATTCAGCTAAAACTTCCAAGAGGCTTTCTTTCTCTGAGAACCTCCCACCTTGTTCATTCCCACCAAAAGGAGAGGATTTTGCATTGGCATGTTAATCAGAACGGGAGGAGATTTCCTCTGCTGCCCTGAGCAAGAAACAATGGGTTCCTTCAACTGAATAGGAATGCTAATTCGGGTCTGACTGACAACAACTGCTCTGGCAGGAAGACAAGCCATGTGACCCTCTGACTCAGCCCAGCGTTGGAGGCGGGCCAGACTGGAAATGCGGATTGAAGTTGAAGTAAATGTATGTTTTAGAAAAATGCTTATAGCAAATTGTACTGAACTGACAAAAATATGAAACTTACAGGTTGTTAAAATGAAAAATTCGCTCAAAGTTTAAAACTAATCTGGAATCTGTGCGATGTTCTGAGACTGAATCCTGGAAATTATTCATATTCCAGCCATTGTGTTTATGTTAGGAACATGAAAAACTACAGGAATATGCCCAGATGGGATGTGTATGCATGTATAAAAATTGGTGTAGAACTAACATTGAGAAACCCACCAAAAGTGTGAAAAAGTTGTCATTTATGAACTAAAACTCCCAGGAAGATGAGAGTTGGACAGCAATGTACCTTAAGCAATCTGTCATGTAATTATGTATTATTAACAAGTTGTGCATCTTGGAAATATGTTTTTTGGGGAAAATAGATTTCCTAAGAAAAAGGAAAGGGGAGGGATTTCCTTTGGACCATAAACACAGTGTCACTATGACACATATGACACACTGCTCCTTTCTCAAATCAGGAGAGGGGAAATTCTCTGACCTATCAGATCCTTAGAGGGTTGGGCATAGATAATCAGCCTCCCCGCCCACTTTAGAAATGGATAAATAGGGTCTGTTGAGGACCCAGACACACACACTTTCTCATTCATCAACTGATCCACTGGCGGAACACCCTGCAGGAAGATCCAGGCTCCAGACATAGATCCAGAATCCAGACTCTAGAACTTTGAAGAAGAGAGGCCTAATCCAAAAAGCTGACCTCTTTTCAGCTGGCCTTCAGAATCTTTTGAAACCTGATTCTAACCCCTAAACTTCCAAGGGGCACCACAAAATCCAACAGCCTGGCTGAGCTGTTTTGCTGTTCTAGCCAAGAACCTTGTGCTAGAACCAAGATCCAGACCTATAGAGCAGAGCTGTAACCAACCCGTCAGATCCAGTCCAAGAGACCGCGCAGACCAGAGTGCCTTGCTGAGAGCAGAGTCCAGGTGCCTTGAATCCTGTCCGGTGGCGAGTGAAGTCCAAACCTTTGACCAGATCTTTGACGGGCCCATTCCATTCCAAAGCCATCGTTGTAAGTATTTAGTGTAGAACTGTCCATAGTCATATCTTAGTTTAAAGTAATCCTGTTCAATCCATTTCATCAACCTATCCAGAACTGCATTATAGAATCTTGTGTCCATCCTGAATCATTCTCATTACATAGTCTGTGATAATTGTAGCGATAATCGTCTGTGCGCTGATATTTTCTGAAGAAAGACAAGTGTCCTGGCGCACAACGATCAGAGCGGAAGGTGCCCTGTTCTGGTGGTTGTCCCGTTGGGTATTTTGTACTTTCATAGCCCCTTAGTATAAGTCCATCTTGGTTCCTAATCTTTAAAACGCATCTTTCATTTTGAAATCTTGACTCTGTTACTAACAAAAATCTGCCTTCACAAAAACCTCTTTAACTTTTGAACCGTATGTCCTAGAAACGAAATTTAAATGTCATTTTGAAGCTAACATCCCCAGCTTTCAAACAAACCCAAACTGGTTGCCGCGATTTCGCATTTGGCTCAATTTCACTCTATATAAAATAGCTATTTCTTGCTTTCAACTTCTGAATTTCGTTTTTCATCTGCTAATCATTCTATAATCATTGCTAGTGTTGAACTGAACCAATCCAAAGCAACTCTCACTAGTTCCGAATCCCATTTAGCGAATTAGTCATTTTTAGCATTTTTCCCATTCATTGCAAATCACATTTAAAAGCATTTTGACTTGTTTTTAAAATCATTACTATTTTCTCTAATCTTGCTGGGGCAACTGGGATTGAACTGCATTGTTGATTGATATTCCTGAAACCTGTGCGCCCTCATTCCACCGTTTCATATTGCATACTGAGGGGAGTGAGTAATAACAGGGGGAAAGAGTGATCATATTGTCTTTTGATTGAAGTCATATCAAGTTTTATTTCTGTGTTGCATTTCTTCCTATCATTGCAATCTCTTGAACCCATACACAGTATTCTCTGTTAGATTATTCTTCCTATGCCTACTCCTAATTGATTAAAGAGATTGTTGATATTGTAATATTACCCATTGCTGATCATTGTTCATATTCATAAGTGTGATATTCAGATCTTATTCATATTCATAAAAGTATAATCTATATATTGTTTAATTCTTCAAATAAATCTTTTACTTTGCAAACAAACCTATTTCTTGGTTCAGTGAGACCGGGGGAATTCAAAGAGAGGGGCGTTATATGAGGGTACATCATCCAGAATTAAATGAACTTTTGACATAAAAATATATAATTAAGGGTTTTTATTGGGCATCCCATCCTAGGCATTGACTTAGTTGGGGTGCTGGATTGAACTCACTTACAAGGGACAGGTTCTCCATCCAGAGGTCAACACACACAACCTTCACGCTTGGTTTCTGAAAGGCTGAGATACAAGGATTGGGACCTCCCGGATCCGGATGATATCATGGAGGTGTTGCTTTCGGCAAGAAGGCCAGCAACAAAATCTCTGTACCGTTGCTGTTGGAACAAGTTTCGCGACTGGTGCAGGGAAAAGAATGTTGATCCTTTTCTATGTTCAACTCCAGAGGTGTTATCTTTCCTCTTATCATTGGCACACAAAGGTCTCAATGTTGGGTCCATTAAAGGTTACCTGGCCGCGCTCTCCATTTTCAAGCGATCTTTGGACGAATGCTCCTAATTTAAAATTCCCTTCGTGATTCGGTTTCTAAAAGGGCTCACAAACGTGTTCCCACCTTCTTATTTTCAGGTCCCAGTTTGGGATCTTAATCTGGTTCTAAAGTTTTGAATGTTTCCCCCCTTTTGAACCCTTGCACACATGTCCATTGAGGTTGCTGGCCTTTAAAACCATATTGTTGATTGCATTGACATCTGCACATAGAGTGAGCGAGTTGCAGGCACTTTCCTCAATGCCACCCTATACTGTATTCCACAAAGACAGGGTTATTTTAAGGTTAAAACCCTCAACCCTACCTAAGGTTGTATCTGATTTCCATTTAAATCCGAAAATTGTTCTGCCGGCGTTCTACTCCCCGCCGCATCCCTGTAAAGAGGAAGAAAGACTCCATGGGTTGGACCCTAGAAGAGCTTTAATCTTTTATATTTCTAGGTTCTCCAAACTCAGAGTGGATGACCAACTCTTTATTGGATACACCGGAAGGAAATGGGGTCAAGTTGTTTCAAAATGGACATTATCAAGGTGGATTATTCTTGGCATCTCAGAATGTTACAAATTGGCAGACAAGGACCCGCCAGAAGGCTTGACAGCTCATTCTACCAGAGGTATAGCCTCTTCTGCAGCCCTTGAAAGCGGCGTACCCATTAAATCTATCTGTGATGCAGCAACTTTGTCATCGCTGCATACATTCACAAAGCATTGCTGTTTAGATGCTTCCCACTCTCAGGATGTTGCCTTTGGTAAGGCAGTACTATATTCGGCCTTATAAAATGCAGACAATTTCAAATTCTACTCGTTCCACCAAAATCTGCATACTGCTTTGGGAGTCTATCAAAGATGAGGAATACGTTGAAGTACACAATCCACTCGAGTTACTTACCAACTGGTAACATTCTTTCGACTGGATGTTCCTCCAACGTATTCCTAATCGCCCTCCCAGCTTACCCCCTCTGTAGAATTTCCCATGTTGTTACAGCTTCTGCTCTCACAGGGCAGACTACTGCTTGCCTACACTACAGCCAACAAGAACAAGAGCGGAAAAACAGAACTGAGGCCAACGGGCGCTGCATGTGCTACTTCTACACCCAATGATGTCACTCTCGACAGAGGCCTTCAAGGGACACCGACTCGACGCACGGCGCCCTCTGCCGAGAATTCTTTTTCAGAAAGCAGCCGAAGCTGGATGAGATATCAAAGATGAGGAACGCGTTGGAGGAGCATCCAGTCGAAAGAATGTTAACAGTTGGTAAGTAACTTGTTCTTCTATTGGAGTGGGAATAAGGCTAACAAACTATTGGCGTCTAAACTGAAAAAGCAGGCCAGGCGCAATAATATATAATCCCTACGAGATGCTAATGGAAAGCGTGAGACCTCGGAGGAATGTAAACTCCAAATCATGGATGACATCTTTCGGGAGCACTCAGCCCCGCATCACGCTAACATCCAAACTATTCAAGAGTTTATAAACAGCTCTCATCTCCCCCATACCCCCCAAATATGTAGCAGGACTCCCTAGAAGACCCCATCCCTGACCAAGAGGTTGAATTCGCAATTCGATCCCTCCCACTCGGGAAAGCCCCAGGGCCCGATGGCTTCACAAACAAATTTTATAAACTCTTTAGCGTGGAACGAATCCCTCATCTGACGAAACCATTTAACTCCTTTTTCTCCACCGGGACGGTCCATGGTGGAGTCCGCCACTATGCTGATCCTGAAGCCAGGCAAAGACCCCATGGATTGTACATCTTACTGCCCAATTGCGCTGCTCAATACGGATGCAAAGCTTTTCGGTAAAATACTAGCACAGCACCTGGGGGATGTCTTTCCGATACTATTTGATGATGACCAGACAGGCTTTATTCAATATCGCTCGGCACACAATATCTGCCGTGTCATTGACCTTATAGCCCAGACCCCTCAGATGCCAGACAAACTCTCATTGCTATCACTGGACGCCCACACAGCCTTTGATAGCATGTCCTGGGATTACTTGAAACCTGTTCTAAAGGGGTTCTGCTTCGGGCCACGTTGTGTCAGGGTTAACTCGTGTTGGTCTCCCCCCTATTGCTCTTGGCAAAGGAACTAGACAAAGCTGCCCCCTGTCCTCATTGGTTTTTACCCTGGCATTGGAGCCACTGGCCCAGAGAGTCCAGCTGCATCCAGGCATTCAAGGCTTTGAATACAGGGGCCAATGCCATAAATTGGTCCTGTACGCAGATGATGTGCTCTGTTTCTTTGCACCCAGCTCCCTCCCGCCCCTAATCGACTTGTTAACCCGATTCACAACAGTCTTAGGCTTCGTGATCAGTCCAGCAAAATCTATAGGCATTGGCATGATGGAACCACCCTCGACCTTGGCAACCCTACGGGAAATATTCCCCTTTCGATGGTCAAACACAAACATCCCCTATCTGGGAGTTCAGTTAACCTCCACATACTCTAGGCTATTACAGGCGAACATCACTGATCTCTAGAACGAAGCCAAAGAATGGCTTCAAAGATGGCATTCTCACAGAATCTCGTGGTTGGAGCGTATATTTGCAATTAAAATTACCCTCCTCCCGAAACTGCTGTACATCTTTCAGGCTTAGCCAGTGCACATCCTGGAAAGTGATCTCCTCACCCTACAGAAGGTAGTGGGTCAATTTGTATGGTAAGGCAAAAAAACATGAATCCCCCGTAAGCTCCTCACAAGAGGGGAAAATGCTAGGTGGGCTGGGACTACCCTCGATCCCGCGGTATTATAGAACAGCCCAAGTTGCCATAAT
The DNA here is from genome assembly GCF_040938575.1 of Ambystoma mexicanum. Lineage (NCBI taxonomy): Eukaryota > Metazoa > Chordata > Amphibia > Caudata > Ambystomatidae > Ambystoma > Ambystoma mexicanum. The sequence goes on from NC_090928.1 coordinate 748,724,560, forward strand.
TCTGGAGTAGGCAGGAGCAACTGAGACTCCAAAATGGCGCGACATCGAGCAATTTGCCTTTCCCTTGAGCCACCTGCGATTCCTCCCCAGGGACGCGCCTCGCTAGCGGGGCACCATGTTGGCTACCACCCTGGCGATGCTTTAGCCAGAGGGGATTTAAATCGGGTTTGGGCCCCCCTCTCACCTATCACCCAAAACCTGTCTTTCACTCCAGGCCTATTGGCTAGAACCTTCCAACACTGGACGCCAGAGGGGCCTTTGCGATTGCGGGACTTTTACGAGGGCTGAGAGCCCCTGTCCTTTTTAGAATGTAAAGAGAAATGGAACCTGCCTGAATTGGAGCGGTTCCGCTACGTACAGCTCTGGCACTGGTTGACTAACACTGCCACATGACAAGCAGCCGCCAGGGCCCCAACAGGAACGGAACTGAAAATCCTTGAAGGACAAAAGACTCACAGACTGGCCATATGTCATAGGCTTCTGGAAAGTGCCACGGCGGAAGAGAAGCTCCCCTATATGGTGGCATGGGAAAGTGAAATGGGTAAAGAAATCTCTCTCGCTGCACCACTGTGAAGGAGGGAGCACTTAAACTCTGTTTCCGCTGGTATTTGTCCCACAGCGACAGCACACGATGAATCCTGCCTACCCTGATAGATGCTGGCATGGATATGGGAAGTGAGGCGCCTTAGCCCATATATGGTGGCACTGTCCTGTCATACAGTCGTTTTGGCTGGAGGCGTGTTCCAAGATTAAATAAATTACTGGCGCCTTACTCCCTATGGTCCCACGGGTCTTACTGCTGGTGGGTGTCCCTGATGATGAATCCTTTCCTATGACAGGCGCCAGGGCCGAACTGGTCTCCCAACTGCTTACGGCAGCACGTATCAACCAAGCATGCTTTTGGGTAGCTGGGTGGAAAGACTGGAGGGGGGGCCTGTACTTCTGCTCTCTATATGGTAGAGGAGAAGCACAGAGGACCCTAGCCAAGATTCTCTATTGTGGTAGCAATGGACGAGCAATCAAGGCCTAGCTTCTCAGGAGGTGATGCAGGCTGGTTTTTAAGTACAATGTAGTCCCCAAGACCCCACAAAGGAATGTCCACACACTGTATTAGTTAAAACAGTCTTTACATAGTTAAGTTCAAGGTTATGTACACAATCACTATAACTCACTTTGTGCTCAGCAAATTTACAATGGCAAATATTTACAGTTCTAAGTGGTACCACAATTATTATTAGATTCCATTAAAGTGCATCAATTGTACTCTGGTTAAATGTCACACAAATCAATTAATAAAGGTAACCGACAATAGACATAGGAGGAAAGCAGTTGGTTAGAACAATTGGCAGAATACTGGCCTCTAGCGTTAAACAAAGTTATGCGTGGCGATACCCCCCACCTGGGCAACCTGTAAAGTAAATATATATCACACGCCCAGTCCATATATTGTTCTAGCAGTCTAATTTCCTTCTAAAATAGTTCTACAACCCCCGATGTACCTGGAATAGCAGAGTTCAACGTCAGGTCATCAACAGATCCTTCTTGAGCGGCTCCCTTTAAGGCAGGAGCCACGGATCGTGAAGATCCCACGAGGAAAAGGTTTGAATGACGACGGTGAGGGGGCAGCTTCATTCCTAGCGGTGCTAGTCGATGATAGAGCATTGGTGTCCTGCAAGGGAGAGGCATGCGGGGCACCTCACTGACGATAGTTCAGGACTGCAAAGAGTTTGAAGAACAGTGGCCCAGCAAGGATGTCGTGTCGTCTGTGTCTCTGTGGTCTTTATGTGGCGAGAAACCCACCGGCGGGTGCTCCTCGGCGGCTTCGACTTTCTCCGGCAGGACAAAGCGGTCGACGGTGCAGGCGAGAGCGTCCTTGGATCAAATGTTACTTAGGCAAAGGGAGCATGGCGGCTCCGCTCGGCGACGGCAATCGTCGACGATGATGGACAACAGTGTCCGGGCGCCTCTCCTTGTGATTCCGCGGCGGTCTCCATCTTTGGTCGGCAGCCTTTCGTACATCTGTCTACCAGGAAGCGCTGGCAAGGATTAGCAGTGCACGATGGTCCCTCGTAGCTTGGGAAGAGGGTGCCTACCAGGTCCTCTCTGGGTCAGTCGTTGGAGACACAGCAGCTTTCAGATCGACGAAGTAGAGCAGTAGCAAGACTTCTCTTCCAGCAGGACTTTAAGGTTAAGCTTCAGTTTCAACTCCAGTTTCTCTTCTGCTTCTGAACACGAATTCTAGCAGTGAGCTGCCTCCAGATATACTAGTTGATCTCCCATTCATTCTGCTGGGTCACACTCAGGCAACCAATCAGTCAGAAGGGCATTCATGCAGGCAGGCAGCCAATCGAGTGCATAGTGCATTCAGGCCATTCATTTCTCTCCAGACACTAACAACAAGTTATGTGTATTGGGACACGTACCCAGCCATTCGACACTCAACACTGCATTCATACCAGTTTCGTCTCAGGGCTGTCTCAGTCATTGTGTCAAACACCAGAAACCAGACATCCACAACAAGAAGTGCATATTGGTCAAACACTCCATTCACCCAGGTCCCACCCACAGGGTGTACGCAAAACATGCAGTCACTGGGAAGGCTCCAGCCAGTCTGGCCTGGACTTCACAACAATACATATATGGAACTTCCACCCAACAGCCAGTCAGGGGGAAGAGACAGAGTCAGGGCTTCCCAGGACTTTGGGAAAACAAGGTAACAGGCAATAAAAAGCAAGAGGCCACCGGGGCCATCTTGTTTCCTGTCAGGAATCAACTGATTCCAATGGCAGGGTCTGGGCATCCCAAAATGGAGGACACTCGGAGCACCTGTCAAATTCAGCATGGAGCTGCCAACAGCCCATACCCTGCTCTGTGGGCTACACACAGGTGCCCAGAAACATACACTAGGGGTACAGGGTTGCACACTCGCCCATGGGTGCCATAAGGGTATGCCATGGGTCTGTACACCAAACCAAAAGAGAGCTGCACCGCCAGGAGTCCCACATGAACACCTGCATGAAAAACATGACAGAAACACAATAAAAAACAGTAAAGGACAAGGATACGGAGGCCCTGTCCCTCCGATGCATTTCCAGCAGCACAGCCCCCCCCCCTGACTGAGGTTAGGGTGCCTAATCTCCCACAAGATAGAGTCCCTCATCCAGACGGTCAACATACCTTCTGGAAAGGCCATCTGCATTATCGTGACTCTTCCCTGGTCTATGCTCTATGGTGAAGTCTAGCCCTTGCAGGCTAATGGACCACCTGAGCAGTTTCGGGTTTTCACCCTTCATCTGCATAAGCCACTTCAGGGGCTTATGATCTGTTTGGACCTTGAAGGTAGACCCTATAAGGTAGGACCTAAAACACCTAAGGCTCCAAACTATGCTAAAACATTCCTTTTCAACAGTAGCTCACCTAAGTTCTCTAAACTTCAGTTGTCTACTGATGAATATGATAGGATGTTCCCTTCCTTTGTCATCTAACTGGGACAAGACCGCTCCAATTCCGGTGTCGCAGGCATCAGTTTGAACGATAAAGGGCTTGCTGTAATCGGGTGCACACAACACGGGTGCCCTACACAGACTTTCTTTCAAGACATCAAAGGCCCTCTGACAGTCTTCAGTCCAATTAACCTTTTTAGGCTGTTTGGGTGAAGTCAGAGCTGTCAGAGGTTCAGCTATGGTTCCATAGTCCACCATGAAATTGTGATAGTAACCAGTGAGGTCCAAAAAGGCTCTCACTTGGGTTTGAGTAGTGGGAGTCTCCCAGTCATGTGCATCCTGTACTTTACTGGGGAGAGGTTGGATTTGACCCCCTCCTACCTCATGACCAAGATATGTGACTTTCCTCTGAGCGGTCTGGCACTTGGTGGCCTTGATAGTGAGGTTAGCCCTTTTCGAGGCCTGCAACACCTTATCCAGATGTGTCAAATGCTCTTCTCAGGTGGAATTGTAGACAGCAGTGTCGTCTAAATAGGCCACACAAAAGGCCTCCAGCCCACTGAGCGCATGATTGACCAATCTCCGGAAGGTGGCAGGGTCATTCTTCAACCCAAAAGGCATGACCCTAAACTGGTAGAGTCCCTCAGGTGTTTAGAACGCCGTCTTTTCCTTGGCATGGTCCATCAGAGCTATTTGCCAATAGCCTGAGGTAAGGTCAAAGGTGCTTACAAATTTGGCAGCAACTATGGTGTCCACAAGCTCATCAGCCCTGGGCAATGGGTGTGCATCAGTTTTGGTGATGGCATTGACTCCTCGGTAGTCCACACAGAACCTCCAATCCTTGCTACCTGCCTGGGAACTCACCTTGGGGACAAGGACCACTAGATTAGACCACGGACTGGTTGAGGGTTCAATCACACCCAGATCCAACACCTTGGTGACCTCAGCCTGGATGTGGTTCTTAACTGTATCTGACATACAGTAGCACCTGCTTTTGACAGGCTCACTGTCACCACTGTCAATTTTGTGCCTCCACCACGGTGTAAGGCCTGGGTTCAGTGAAAACAGAGAGGCATACTACCGGAGCAAAGCCCTGCAGGCCTTCAGCTGCTCTGTCGTCAGATCTGGAGAGCGATGCACTCCCTCCACTGAGCAATCCCGAGGGTTGCTATGCAGCAAATCAGGAAGGGGCTCACTCTCCTCTTCTTGCTCTGAAGCTAGCAAGAGACATCAGACTTCTGTTCGCCTGTGAAAAGGCTTGAGCCTGTTTACATGGAATACCTGAGGGGCTACCCCAGGGACTCCCATGTCAACCAGATCTTGGAGATGATCCTGAAGTGCCAGTCCACTTGTCTGCCAAAGCTCTAAGCTTGGTGGGCTCCATCACAAGGATGTCCTGTCCTGGAGTCCAATCCACTTGCAAGGCTTTAAGGTCATGCCAGTATTTATTCAGTTCCTGGCTGGCCTTGAGATTTGGTGTCGCTTGACCCATCATCTGTGTCAACGTCTGTCTGAAGCCTAACACATAGTCCCCCACTTGCTTGGCGGGACCTGGAGGGGTGGCCTCCCAACCTTCTCTGATAAAGGCAAGGGGCCCCCTCACGGGATTTCCAAAGAATAACTCAAAGGGACACAAACCAACACCCTCTTGAGGTACCTCTCTGTAAGCAAACAGCAGGCATGGCAAGAGGAGATCCCATTCCCTCCTTAGGGGCTCTTCCAAAGCGCCTAGCATGCCTTTGAGAGTTTTATTAAATCTCTCAACCAGACCATTGGTCTGGGGGTGGTAAGAGGTGGAGAACTTGTAGATTACCCCACACTCTTTCCACATGGTTTTCATGTAACTAGACATGAAGTTGGATCCTCTGTCGGAGACAACCTCTTTAGGGAATCAAACATGGGTGAAAATGCCCAGGAAATCCCTAGCACTCACCTTGGCAGTAACAGTCCGAAGGGGTATAGCCTCAGGGTACCTGGTGGCATGATCAACCAGGACGAGGATGAACCAATGTCCACCTGAAGTGGGAGGGTCAAGGGGACCGACAATGTCGATGCCCGCCCTCTCAAATGGTGTGCCAACCACTGGCAATGGTTGCAGTCGGGCAATGACACTGCCTCCAGTCTTGCCAGACAACTGACAAGTTGGGCAGGTACTGCAGTGGGACTCCACTTCTACTCCCATCCGGGGCCAGTAGAAATGGGCAGAGTGCCTTTGCTTAGTCTTCTTGGTACCAAGATGACCAGCTAAGGGCACCTCATGCGCCAACTGCAGCAGGAAGGGCCTGTAAACCTGGGGTACCACCAACCTCTCGAGGGCACCAGGTTCAGGCTTATTAGGCTCACTAACAAGGAGCTCACCCTCCCAATAGATCCAGAATGTCCGGGGCACTTCTTGTCCCTGGGACAGGGCCTGTTTCCTCAGACCCTTGAGAGAGTGGCACTCTCTCTGTCCCTTACAGAAGTCCGCCCGGGAGGGTCCCCCTTCAGTCAACAGGCATTGAAGGTCGGGGTGGTCCTCCTGGTTCAGAACCTCTCCCGCAGGAGGTTCTTCTGCCTCTTCTCCCTCAGGAGTTGAGTTTGGGTTTTCCACTGGACACAGCCTGTCCAAAGCATGGCTCCCAATAGGTGCTGTAGGAACAGCAGGAAGAGAAGGAGCCCCCTTCACAGAGGTGGCCTTCTTGTTCTTCCATCTTCTTGCCTTAGGCCTCGCCTTTGGCTCGGGTACCTGACTCACAGCCAGACCCTGTGTTACCTGTGACCTAGTGACTGCAGCAGCAGTCATGGGGAGACCATCTGAGATCAACTCCAACTCCACTACATCATTACCTAAAAGAATGTTAGCTGGGACATTATCCTGAACCAGGACAGGAAGTTTTGCGGTCTTGTCTACAATCATGAGTGTGATTAAGGCTACAGGCGATAATTTGGGAGGCCCACCAGCTAACCTGGGGGTTCTCAGAGGAGCGCCTACATAGTCCTCTGGCTTGAGCAGGGTCCCGTCCGCCACTGTCATGCTTGCCCCAGTGTCTCACAAGCCAGTAGAAGGCTGGCCATTCAAGAGGACACTGCTCAAAAACCTATGGGTGTTCTGTGGGATAGTCACCAGTACTTCTGTGTACGGGTCCCAGGCCCCAAGGGACACTAAGGAAATCTCTACAGGAGCACCCAATGTAATTCCTGTAGAGGAGGGGAGGACACTGGGCTCCACCTCAGACATGGGATAAGGGTAGCTCAGGCCGACAGCCTGTACTCCAAGTGCCTTACCTTTACACTTGGAGTCATCCTTCTTGTGATCCAGAGCTCCACATTCCCAACAAGTGCCAAGAATGCGGGGTACGGTACTGGAACCACTGGGAGTCTGCTTTGCAGCAGGTGGACCACTACTCTTATTCCCACCCAGAGATGACTTATCCTCACTAGATTTTTGGGTCTTAGGAGAGGAAGGTTTTGGTTTACCCGACTGTGATTGCTTTTGGGCCTCCTCTGCTTTCTGAGAGGTCCCCTTTTCTTTGTCCTTGTCCTTCCCACTGGAGTCCTTAGGGGACACCCGGTGGGAGACCCATTTGTCAGCTAGCCTGGCCAGCTTAAAGGGATCCAAAATGTTCTGGTCAGCAACATACTGATGCAGCTCTGGTGAACAGGCTTTGGAAAAATGCTCAAAAAACAACAGGTGACACAATTCAACAAACGTTTTCACTTTGTAACCATCAATCCACCCCATCATGTTCATGTGCGCAGCACTCACCCAGTCAACCCAAGACACATTCTCTCTTTTCTTAAAATCCCTGAACTTCTTAAGGTTTTGGGTAGGTGTATTGCCAAACTTGGCAATCAAAGCAGACTTCATGCACTCATACTGACCCCTTTCTTCCACACTCAGTTTCAGAATACAGTCATATCAAGTCTGAGGCACTCCGCTTAACAAACACTTAGTCCAATCTCTTTTTATCAACATCATGAATTGCACAAGCCATTTCAAACGCTTCAAGCCATTGGAGGATATCAGAACCCTCCACAAACACACCAACCAAATCTTTCATAAACTTGGTGGCTGGGGACCTGCTACTTTCAACTGGTTTAGCTGAAGTCTCCACTCTAGATTTCTCTAGCTGGCTTCTCTGACACTCAGTGTCACAGTTCTTGAGTTGAGGTCCTTATCTTTGAGTTCAAGATCCCTATTCTTGAGCTCCACTTGTTGTGCCAACTCCTCTTTCTTACAGAGACTTCTTCATGGCAGGACAAAAGGGGCACTTGCCTGGGGGCCCCAAGATGGAGCCTTATTAAAAAAAAAAGTCAGTTTAAGAGGAAACGACTGCGGGTCGTCACAGACTGGCTGCGAACAAGGAAGGTTCGCTATCATTGGGTGTTCCCGACTGGGCTGTGCTTTGAATGGAAGGGTCAAAGGTACACGATAACAAAAGAGGAATAAATGGACGAGCTCATGGGAGAGAAGGAAGGCAGCGGGGGCAAGGACCAAGCGGGATCCCCACAGGGGAGAGAGGAAAGAGAAGACCCTTTGGCAAAGGAACAATGGAAATCAGTGCGCCCCCGCCAAAGAGGTCACAGGAGGAACCCTATGGCCAGGGACCGGGTCTGAGCAGGGGGGGTCGATGCAGCCCTGCGAGCTGTCTGGCGCATACAATATCAATCTTTGGAAGGACTCTATATGCCTTGAGGGTATTGGAGAACCGAGCAGTAGTTGTACAAGCATGAATGGGTGGAGGGACCAGACCCTACATTTCCCGGGGGGTAATACACCTGGTGACACTCTGTGGTGCAACCATGGGGGTTGGGCTTGTTGAAGTTAAACGGGTTAAAATATGTTGGGGTGTTGAGGGGGGGAGGGTTGAATATCCTTTTGTGGTGGAACTTATACCTGGGGGATTAAGATGCCTAGGAGAATGACCCAGTTCAAGAATAGCGCCGTGGGCATGTTGTCACGGTATATTAATGGCTGAACTAACCTTCGTCACATTAAATGTCTAAGGGCTTAATTCAAAAGAAAATCGATTCTGAGTAGACTCATGGACATGCAGGCCTCAGTTGTTTGGCTACAGGAGACACATCTGCTCCCAGAGGACGAACACAGACTGCGGAGCAGGGCCTTCCCTGTGCAATTTTTTGCCTCTAGTGGTAACAAAAAGAGGGGTGTGGGCGTCCTCCTGGCTAAAGGGATCCAATTCGAGAAACAGTTTGTAAAAAGGGATGCAGAGGGCCGTTACTTGGTGCTAGGGGGGTTATATATGGGCCAACAGGTCACGCTGGTGGCAATTTATGCCCCCAACAAGAGGCAAGATCGCTTCTTGCTAGAGGTGTTACCCAAAATTGCAAAGGCGGGGTGGGACAGATCATGATTGGGGGCGATTTTAACAGGGTGATGGATTGGACACTGGACACAACTCTTCCTCCCACTTCCAGTGATTCTGTGTTTAGGCAGGCCTTGGCAAAATTTCTCAGGAAACTGCATTTAATAGAAACGTGGCGGTTCTTTCACCCGCTGGAGAAAGCGTACACCGACTATTCGGCAGTACACAGGGGACACTCTAGAATTGATATGGTTTTGATTTCAGATTCCCTGGTTCCGCAGGTCACGAGCCTGGACATTGGGGTGCGGTGCCTGTCAGACCATGCCCCGGTTTCCCTAAGGATGGAGCCTCTTACCCCGCAGCCGCAAACTTGCAGGCCCTGGTGCTTAAATGAGGTGATCCTAAAAGATCTAGCCCTATGAGCAGGTATAGAGCGAGTCCTGAGTGATTATTTTCAAGACAATGTCGCACAGGAGGTAGACTGGGCCACAATTTTGGATGCAAGTAAGGCAGTAGTACGGGGCGTGTTTATAGCGCATACAGTGGGATATGTCAAGAGAAAGGAGGGAGCGAAGCGGGAGTTGGAAGCCAAGGTAAGAGAGGCAGAGGCGGAATACAAGAACAGAGGCTCACAAAGAACCTGGAGGGACTTGAATAAAGCCAGAACAGCCCTAGAAACGTTACTGGCTGATGAATCTGCACAACTCCTTTTACGGAGTAAGCAATCTTACTACATACATGGGGATAAAGGCAATCGCTTTTTGGCAGCTAAATTGAGGCGGCAGAAAGCCCGGAACCATATCGTACAGCTTAGAGACCGGGATGGGAACCTGGTGAGGGGAGAGAAGGAACTAGAAGGGGTTATGCATTCCTATTATACCGGCATCCTAAAGGGGGAGAACCTAGAAAACGAAGCACAGGTGGCCTTCTTAGATCAGGTGACCCTGCCACAACTTAGCGATTCGGACAGATTAATGTTGGAAGAACCCATATCCGAGGAAGAAGTGGGGGAGGCAATAGGGGCATTGAAGGGTCATAAATCTCCAGGCCCGGACGGGTTAAGTAATGCGTACTACAAAATGTTCAGACCGATCCTGGTAGGTCCTCTAACAAACTTATTTAACTTTATCAGGGACTTGGGGCGAATCTCGGGGGATATGGGCCCAGCCACCACAGTCCTCCTGTTAAAGCCGGATAGGGACCCCTTAGATTGTGCCAGTTATTGCCCCATTTCATTATTGAATGGGGACGCAAAAATCTATTCCACTGTATTGGCCCGTAGATTAGCAATATTTCTCCCAAAAATATTTCACCCGGACCAGGTGGGCTTTGTAAAAGGGCGGCATACATATGACAACATATGCAGGGCCATCGAAATGATAGAATAGGGGCGGAGGACAGGGCAGAGATTCTCGGTGTTAGCATTAGATGCCTCCAAGGCTTTTGATAGCCTACACTGGGGATACCTGCAGCTTACCCTTGAGAGATTTGGGTGCGGGCCGGCATTTATACGCATGGTGATGGCCAGCTTTGTGAATCCGTCAACACGGCTGATGATCAACTGACTGCTCACAGACAGTATTCTTATCCGTAAGGGCACGAAGCAGGGCTGCCCATTATCCCCATTGACTTTTGCCATGGCTATGGAGCCGGTAGCGCCGAGAATCCGGGCTGACCAGGGTATCAGAGGGGTGGAAGTTGGGACGGACGGACCTCAGAAGGTGGCCCTCTATGCGGACCATATCCTTTTGTTCTTGAAAGATACGACAAATTCCCTCCCTAGTATTATAGAGCTGCTGGATAAATTCACATTAACTACCCCAAATCTAAGGCGCTTAATATTACAGAGGTTGCTGAACAGGTGTCAGAGTGGGCAAACCAATATCCTTTGAAATGGGAACAAAAAGCTATAAAATACCTAGGTGTCCACTTGACCCACACCTACGATAGGCTATATGGGGCTAACATTCCGGGCCTTCTGAATTCACTGACGCAAGATCTTAAACGATGGGATCTGCAGTCAAAATGAATCTACTTCCCAGGTTTCTTTACGTGACCGGTGCCCTGCCGATACGTATACCAAACCCTGCAATTAAAAAGCTACAGGCAGAGGTGATGTCCTTTATCTGGAAAGGGAATAAGCCAAGGGTTCCCAAGAAAGTCCTATTTAGGCCACAAGTTCTCGGGGGCTTGGGGGTGCCAGAATTCCACAGGTATTTATGGGCAGTACAAGTGGCACCTATGCTGCAATGGTCACCTAGGGACAATCAAAATCGGTGGGTGATCCTGGAGAAAGCACCATCTAAAATGCCCCTGGAATACTTGGGTTTCCTCGCAGATCGGCATAGAGGCAAAGGGGGCACATTACTGGAGGCTTCCAAGGCCACCCTGTGGTATTGGGACAAAGCCCTACGGGGGAATAAGGTGAGGGTGGGGGGAAGCCCGCTTACCCCGGTAGCCTATAACCCAGATTTCATTCCAGGTTTACAGCAAAACTTTTGGAAGCATTGGAGAGGGAAGGAACGGGCTCTGGTACTGGGGGGATCTCTACTCAGAGGGTATGCCGTTAACTTTTGAAAGTTGCAAAGCTATATTCCAGATATCGGAGAAGGAACGCTTCTACTACATCCAACTCAGACATTGGATTACCAACGAGAGGGTACGAGAGGGAGCTACAAAAGCTACCACAGGGCTTGAGCTTACGGTACAAGAGGGAAAGGAAGAGAAAGGGGTGTCGAGATTGTATCGGCTGATGGGGGCAGCGGATGTAGGGGAGGACTGGTCCAAGAGACCCCCATCGCCTGCGTTTTCTCCCCAGGTGAGGGCTATGGCTCATTGGGCGTCCCCTCATGCCACCCGGGCCCAGGTGGTGGAGGGTTCACCCGCTGGAGACATTGCCCACACGTATTGATTGCCCACACGTATTGATTGCCCACACGTATTGATTGCCCAACACATATTGACTGCCCACATGTATTAAAATTTAGCTAGGCCCAGAAACCATTTTATTTGGTAAAGATGGTGTGAGCTCAGCGCACTGTAGCGCGGCCCCCACCCTTGGAGAGTCTCAGTCATCCCTGTCGCCGCAGCACCCTGGCAGATACGCTGCGAGTACGTTCCCACGAACAAGACGGACATGAGCTAGCGTAATACACTAACATTGTATCAGTTCACCTCCCGCAGTGTATCATCGCTCCCAGCATGACCCGGCCAGCAGGCCTGGGAAATGAAAAGAACAGTAAAACGGTCATCAGATGGCAGACAGTCTTTATATATTAATGTCAAGACCACTCGCAAAGTATGCTTTCTTCCACAAAACCCTTTATATTACAAAAGCCTGTAAAATGTATAAACATAAGAAAGCATGCTTCCATGATATAAGCGATGGCGAGCTCACACCATTGCAGTTGGGTGCTAATAACAAAGGAACGCACCAGGGATCTATTTGTTACGTGTATCACTGGAAAACTTACACTCTATGAGCTTGCGCCATAACTGAACTAATGCTGCTAGAGGACACGAGAAGATGACTGTAACCATACAGAGGGTTTATGTGAAGGATGCACGAGAAGGCGTTTGTCATGTGTGCATGTCTAGGCCCCACATGTGCCACCACCGTCACGAACAGTGGCGGGTTATTTTCTGTGTACTCCACCAATTCTAATTCTACCTCACTTACTGCAAATATATATGCATATAACTAAATACTGTAGTTGTTAAAACATAATGTATGAATAAGGTGCTCAGACTGGATATAATCGAAACGCATCCAGCAAAGTTTAAATGCCTGTTTTGTATTGATTTGAATAAGTATCATAGAGTGTTCAAATGTTTGTGATGTCTTTACCTAAAATCGGCAACACACGAGGGAGATACCTTTGTGAAATACGGGCAAGGCCATTCCCCCTCCCACCCTGCGAAGACTGCCAAGGCATGAGAACAAAGACCGCGCCGCACTGCTTTACCTCCCCCAACCAGACTGGAGCCGCTTCAAAGAGTTGTAATCCCCTCTGTAGCACCCAAGGCCGCGGCCCGCCACCTGCATTATTTACAGCTCAGCAGTAAACCTCTGCCTGAACACACGCGCCCCCTTGTAAACCCCACAACCTACCGGACCATCTCAGACTTATGGCCCTGTGCAATCAGGACACCCAACACTTTGACAACACACAGAGGAACATCCATAACGACTTCTAACAAGGCAGAAAGACCTGTACCGCCCGTCCCAGGCCCTGAAGCTTAGCCCCTCGACCTATGGCCCCGGTCAACAGGACACTGGTAACCATGTCCTGATGTATTACCTCCAGACCCCTCACAAGGTAAATTCCTCCTGTGTTGCATTAACCTGTAGTATAACCTATTGGAAGATTTACTAAAGAGAATAATATTGAAATGACTGAATGATTGCGGTGTGCATGGCATAGGGCAACCAAGTCAGGAAAAGACATTCATCTCTGACACTGGCCACAACAACACCGTCCGGATGAACTCAGCCGACCTGCCAGGCCCAGCCCAACCCATGAGGCTGACCAGTGACGTCGTCCAGCCGAAGCCAACCACATCGCAGCAGCACCTATAGTTAGTCGTCGCCACCCAATCCCATTAAACTTGTGCCCCCTATAGTGTGTAGGTTCTTATGACGTTTTTTGTAAATATATACGCCTGTCTTTGCTATTGTCAGACAGAGCGCTCTCGGAGGTTGCAGAGTTCTTTGCATGCCCTATTCTGATTGATAAACTCCCATTTACGCTCACCCGCACTCTGTCTTGGCCTTATTCCCATCCTGGGAGAGTCCTTCATTGTCTCTCATTGCGGGGAGGATCGTGCTGTTTGGGGACGCTTGCCTTCACGGACCCGGAGGAGATTCTCCCATATATGCAAAAATGGGCTGCAGATGTGGGTGGATCTATCTCGGGGGAGTCATGGGGCCTCATATGGCATTGCACCGCCAAGGGTTCTAAATGCACATCAATTAAAGAGGGGGCGTACAAGCTTTGCCTTCGCTGGTACATGACACCACAACAAATGCATTCCATCAACTTGGACTATTCCATCCTTTGTTGGAGGGGCTGTGGACAACCTGGGGATCTAATTCTTATGTGGTGGAGGTGTCCGGTGGTGGAGATTTATTGGAAGGAGGTCCTAAGTCATATAAAAGTCATAACCGAGACACAATTGCCGTTTGACCCAGTGGTCGTCTTGCTAGGTGATGCAGTGGAGGGGAGCTGCGGCAATTCTGGATGAAAGGCTGGCCTTATCACCCACATGTTGAGTGCAGCAAGAATCACCATAGCGCGGGCATGGAAGAACAAGCAGGGGCCTGTAGTGGCCACATGGTGGGTGAGACTCTGGGGGGGTGATGGCCATGGAGAAAGTGACAGCAATTGCTAATGGCTCCTACTCGAAATATATCAATACCTGGGCACTGCTGCATGAATTCGTGGACAATAGGGATCAGATGTACTTTAAACCTAGGTTACTTCGTAATGTCTCTATCCTATAACTGGGAAATTTGAGTGGTGAGAAGGTTGGTGCCTGAGGGTCCTCCTAGGTGGTTGGAAGTAGATGCTATATTCCACCCAAATGTTGAATTGTTATTGTGCCAGGGGGGTGTTTGGGGGAGGGGGAGAAGAAGTTGTATTAGTTAAATTTCAGCAGCAAACAACACCCCAGATGGGGGTAGTTGGCAGGAAGGATACTGGTGATCTTATTGTTTGAATTTTCTTGACATATGAATGTTTGTAATCCATACTGCTGTGAAATAAATACAATTGATTAAAAAAAAAGTATGTTTCCCTAAGTCAACAAAATCAGGTATCACAAATCAGGATTTTCTATGGTGTGCTGCTAAGGCTAAACCTATTTTGTGTCTGTTGTTGACAAGTACATTTTGTTCTGATCTTTTCATCCTGTAATGTTATGTTCAATGTGATATACATAGTTTGCATGGCACAACACCTGTAGCATTCTCACATTTCTGTAAGGATTATATTGATCATTTGCAATAGCCAAAGTTGAAATACATATCGATAAATTTGAGTGCCCCGATGGTTCAGAGGATAGCTCAGTGTGTTAAGCACTCATTGCAGAGATATGCGTTCATATGCAAGATTACAATACAAAATTACAGCAATCCGACTCGGTGTTTCGAATGTATGAAGTTGTTAAACCTGCATGTATATGTACTTTGTTTTATAGCACTTGAGATGTTATCACCAGTATACCTGCACCAGATAGCGGTTGCTATAGAAACTACTATAGCGTCAGTATGGTGAAGGTCTAGAAATTGGTTTGTTTAGATGGAAATTGTAAAACCTAGACAGGCACCTCCAATGATGACAATAAACTATTAGGAGTGTTTATGTATCCAAATTCCAGACTGTGGAACCAAAGCGTTCATGCTTGCATCCTGGCTTTGCCTGCAAATGATACAGTGATCCTGGACAAATCTTATATCACTGACAGTTCTGCACTGCCTTCTATGAAAAGATTTGCTTCTCACATACTGCTGGCATTGTTTGGCCAATTACCTGATCTTTCCTGTCATGTAGGCCATTTGAGTGGAAGGAGTTTTAGACAGAAGAGCGCAGACCAGACATTGCAGGCTTCTTACAAGCATATTTTAAGGTCTACTTATGTAACAACAAAACTGTTTGCTTTTTTGTACAATTCAAAGGTTTTTCTGCACGTTTTTAATACCATTGCCCAAGCCTCTGTTTGAGGTGTATTTAAAGCTTTGAAATACAAAAGAGAAACCTATCTGAAATCTTTTAAGATCACAACCATTAGTATGCTGCTATTTACATAATTTCCTTGATAATGGAGACAATGAAGCTAGAATCATTCCCATTTTGCGTAATATGTTTCTATAACGTTTTGTTTTTTAAAATGTTTCTATTGGGTTATGTGATTTTCATATTTTCCAAGTCAGTTCTGTAAAATGGGTTTATTTTAATTCAGCATAAAAACTAGCAAAGAAATAGGTAAAGAGCAGAAATTGCAGAGTCGGTACGAATTCCAGCTTCACCTCTTAATCAATGTGTGGTCCTGGGTATCTCATTTAATCTTGTATTTCCGTACCTGTCAAAATTGCAAGTCCCTAAACCTTTCAAAATTGTCAGCCCTTTCGTTCTCAGGGTATGATCTTTAAAAAAGACTCATGGTTTCACTGGCTACATATAGTGCTGTTTCCTCTATAATGATAGTGAGCATTGATATATTACACACCACAGCCACTTGTTTCTTTGCTTTCGAATGGCAACACTGCTTGAAAACAATGTCCAACTTCTAATCTCAGTCTGTCTGGATACAGACACCTTCCTGGTATCTTCAAATCATCATCCACTCGCTATGCTATGGTATGTGTAGTATTGTCCTTGCTTCCCATTGGTCACCTGTAACGATGCTTGAGCACTTTTGCTATCTCTGAGGCAGCTAATCTGCGTCGCTTGACTATTCTGGTTTGTGTGTACCTTTGTCATAATATCTGTGTCCTGCAGTTATATTATGTCCAGTATACCTTCCACGTGGCTGCTATTGATGACGTTTTTGCTGTACCTATGCTAAAAGACAAGTACCCTCATCGTGGTCTGCTAATGTGCCCTTGAAATGCTACTTGTTTATTATCACTCTGATTACATGAATGAAGAGGGTAAGGTATCTGAAAGGGAGTTTACCATGCTTATTTTGATCTCTGCGAGGCAGCATATCAAGCTATGGGCTGTTATTGTGGCATGGGGTGCGGCACACTAGATATTCTATATCCCTTAATTCCTTTGGTCTGTTGCATGGGGGCCTCAGAAGTGTCTGTGTCCCGGGCCCCCAAAGTGCTTAAGATGGCCATGCTTTCTTAAACTCAGCATCTATTTCCAACTTGCGGTATTCAAAGGCGAGTTTCATCCTTAATAACTCAAGCTCCAAAGAATTGTTGGGGTTTGGAACAGAGGCAGCAGGAATGGTGGCATTCCCAGAAACAGATTCAGCAACAACCCCAGGGGCAAAGTCCTCATTGGTTGGATCCCCACTTTCAAGAGTTTCATCATCAGTCTCGTAGTCACCAGGGTAGCTATCGGCTGAGCGCTAGACTTATCCACAAAGTCTAACTCCCTGGCTTCACAAGAACTCTGGAGAGCCTCTAAGCTCATCCTAGTCAATTTACCATTTGCAATAGACTCCATTGCTTGTAATGCAGTTATCTTGTATACAACTAAACCTCAATTTAACAAAGTGCAGATATTTTGTAAGTGGCACAGTTATACACTGATTCTTAAAACCACAAACATCCCACCGCTGCCACAAGTGTAAAGACTGGAGGGGGGGGTGTCTGTACTTCTGCTCTCTATATGGTAGAGGAGAGGCACAGAGGACCCCAGCCAAGATTCTCTATTGTGGTAGCAATGGAAAAGCAATCAAGGCCAAGATTAAAGAAATTACTGATGCCTTATTCCCTATGGACCCACGGGTCTTACGATGATGGATCCTTTCCTATGACAGGCGCCAGGGCCGAACTGGTCACCAAACTGCTTACGGAAGCACGTATCACCTGTGCATGCTTTTGGAAAGTGGTAGCTGGGTGTAAAGACTGGAGGGGGGGGGGGTCTGTACTTCTGCTCTCTATATGGTAGAGGAGGGGCACAGAGGACCCCAGCCAAGATTCTCTATTGTGGTAGCAATGGACAAGCAATCAAGGCCCAGCTTCTCAGGAGGTGATGCAGGCTGGTTCTTAAATACAATGTAGTCCCCACAACCCCACAAAGGAATGGCCACACACTGTATTAGTTAAAACACAGTCTTTATATAGTTAAGTTCAAGGTTATGTACACAATCACAATAACTCACTTTGTGCTCAGAAAATCTACAATGGCAAATATATACAGTTCTAAGTGGTACCACAATTATTATAAGATTCCATTAAAGTGCATCAACTGTACTCTGGTTAAATATCACACAAATCAATGAATAAAGGTAACCAACAATAGACATAGGAGGAAAGCAGTTGGTTAGAACAATTGGTAGAATACTGGCCTCTACCGTTAAACACAGTTCTGTGTGGAGATCCCCCCCACACCTGGGCAACCTGTAAAGTAAATATATATATAGCACAAGCCCAGTCCATATATTGTTCTAGCAGTCTTATTTCCTTATAAAATAGTTCTACAACCCCAATGTACCTGGAATAGTAGAGTCCAATGTCAGGTCGTCGATGGATCCTTCTTGAGCGGCTCCCTTTTAAAGCAGGAGCCACGGATCGTCGAGATCCCATGAGGAAAAGGGTTGAACGACGACGGTGAGTGGGCAGCTTCATTCCTAGCGGTGCTCGTCGATGATGGAGTGTTGGTGTCCTGCAAGGAAAAGGCATGCGGGGCACCTCTGTGACAATAGTTCAGGACCGCAAAGTGTTTGAAGAACTGTGGCCCAGCAAGGGCGTCGAGTCATCTGTGTCTCTGTGGTCACAAGGTGGCGGGGAAACCCACCGGCGGGTGCTCCACGGCATGTCGGCGGCCTTGACTTTCTCTGGCAGGACAAAGCGGTTGACGGTGCAGGCGAGAGCGTCCTTGGATCAAATGTTACTTAGGCAAAGGGAGCACAGTGGCTCCGGTCATCGACGGCGGTCGTCGACGGTGATGGACAACAGTGTCCCCGTCTCCGGTCGGCAGCCTTTCATAGGTCTGTCTACCAGGAAGCACTGCCATGGATTAGCAGTGCACAATTGTCGCTCGGGAAGAGGGTGCCTAACCAGGTCCTCTCTGGATCAGTCCTTGGAGACACAGCAGCTTTCAGACTGACGAAGTAGAGCAGCAGCAAGACTTCTCTTCCAGCAGGGCTTCAAGGTTAAGCTTCAGTTTCAACTCCAGTTTCTCTTCAGCTTCTGAACACGAATTCTAGCAGTGAGAGGCCTCCAGATATACTAGTTGATCTCCCATTCATTCTGCTGGGTCACACTCAGGCAACCAATTGGTCAGAAGGGCATTCATGCAGGCAGGCAGCCAATCAGGTGCATAGTGCATTCAGGCCATTCACTTCTCTCCAGACACTCCCCAGTTATGTGCATTGGGACAAATACCCAGCCATTCAACACTCCATACTGCATTCATACCAATTTCGGGCAGGGCTGTCTCAGTCATTGTTCAAACACCAGAAACCAGACATCCACAAGAAGAAGTGCATATTGGTCAAACACTCCATTCACCTAGGTCCCACCCACCTGGTGTGCCCACAACATACAGTCACTGGGAAGGCTCCAGCCAGTCTGGCCTGGACTTCACAACAACACCATATATGGAACTTCCACCCAACAGCCAGTCAGGGGGAAGGGACAGAGTCAGGGCTTCCCAGGACTTTGGGAAAACAAGATAACAGGTAATAGAAAGCAAGAGGCCACCAGGGCCATCATGTTTCCTATCAGGAATCAACTGATTCTAATGGCAGGGTCTGGGCATCCCAAAATGGAGGACACTCAGAGCACCTGTCAAATTCAGCATAGAGCTGCTACCAGCCCATACCCTGCTCTGTGTGCCACGCACAGGTGCCCAAAAACATACACTAGGGGCACAGGGTTGCCCCCCCACCCATGGGTGCCATAAAGGTATCCCATGGGCCTGTACACCAAACCAAAAGAGAGCTGCACTGCCAGGAGTCCAACATGAACTCCTGCACGGAAAACAAGACAGAACACACAATAAAAAACAGTAAAGGATAAGCATACGGAGGCCCTGTCCCTCCGATGCATTCCCAGCATCACACTGGGCCACATGCTTCTTACTGGTGGGTGAAGGTGTGGAAGTTGCTGGGGATGGAGAAGCTCACGGCAATGGCAGGGGGGAAGCTGCTTAAGTTCTCACATATATTGAGGCTGTTTTTGGACTATGTGGCAGACAAGGAACAGATGTTTTTTCAACCACTGCTTTTGAAACCGCTCATGAGGCAATGATTCCATGATTGTTTGCAATATGTTACATCCTTCCCCCCTCTCTTCCTTTCTCGCTCTCTTCCCAACCTTTCTATTTTGAATAACGGCTGAGTTATGCATAACAGTTATATAGTTACATGCTTACAAACAGGGACGTCAATTCACTAAAATGCCTGGGGTAGCGGAAGTGACATCACACGACCCTTGACCCCCTGGTAACATCACAGGAAGTGATGTCATTTGATCCCACACCAAAGTGCTATCGCGGGATGGGATGGAACGCGACCTTTCACCCATTGACAAAACAGGAAGTGCTATCAGATAGCATTGTACACTACAAAAAATATGGTTACGATATCACTATAATGTGATGTACATTTCATACAAGAATAGATCGCCATATGTATCGTTAAGATCAGTGTGTATGGGTCCATATTACCAAATTACTGTGAATGCAAGCAGACGTCCATGACCAAATGATAATGATGTGTTATTATATAGCACTTACGCATGAGTGCTTTATATAGAAAAAATATACACCTATATCACCCAACCTGTGTTGGTACTCATTTATCAACCTCAGAAGGATGAAAGGCTGAGTTGAGGCGTTTAAGAACAGACTAAATCAGTGACTCACCCCCTGAAGTATGCCTGAAATAAACCTTTAATGAGTCTATCAATTATTGTATAGAATTCCAAAAAGACACATTATTTGGTATTCCTAATCTTTCTTATTTAGGGTCAGTGCTGAAAATGTTAGACTTGTGTCAACCCTTTTCTTCTTTTTGTTCAAGGGGCTTTAACAAGAAAGCCAGCCACTCCAAAACTAAAGAGCCACATGGTGCTGGCCACAGCCCATGAGCTTGCATTTTTTCTAGAGGTCGCAAGGGTGACCACAGAGGTCGCAAGGGAGACCTCAGAGGTCGCAGTTTGGACCTCTGGCGACCCCTAAATTATGTCTCTGCTTACAAAACTGAAATGTCGATGTTAAAATGTCTGCACGTGTACCATTTTATGAAGTGATATTTGTTTTGTGCCCATCTGAATTTCAATAAAAATATACGTTGTGCAGGAGTCTTCCCAAACTTGAGGATAAGAGATTGCTTCAGGTTTACAAAATCTAATCTATCAGCCTTTGACATTTCCATAATGGCACTGCAGCCAGAATGGGGCAGTCTGCTGATCAACCATGCAATCCTGTCCACAGCACTCACTCCTTGCACCTCACATGCATACTCAAAAGTTACAAGCCAGCCAATTATGTAATTCTTCTCTTCATACATACTTAAGAGATCTTTAGGAAACCTATGATGTAAAGAGAACACAGAACCATCTCCAGATCCTCTTTAAGAACCTTGCAAAGCATTAATCTTGGCAAGCTCCAGCTGGTGATCTGTCTTTCTGCCTTTCAACCCTCTCAATTTCCAGTTTGGCCATTTCAAACTCAAGCTCTTTCTCTTTGAGCCTAAGTATGTCTCTTTTCAAACTGAACAATGACTCAGCACTGGAAGAGGTCACAGCCAGAATTCCAGAGGATGCACTTTCTTCCTCCTCATCCTCAACATTAGCCACTGTAGTAGCAGCAATTGCATTACTGGTGCTGGGTCCAGCCCCAGCTCCACTATCAGGACCATTTGTCAAGTTAGGAAAAACCTTGTTTCTTTCAAAGTCCAGAATTTTTACAACTAACTCATCTTTTGTGCCAGAGACTGTCAAGCCCCTCCCAGCACACAACTTTCTAAACTGATCCACATTTGAGGCACTAAAAGTGACTATCTACATTATATTATGTACAGTAGGTGACTTGTATCTACAAGGTAATCAAAAATGATAGTGTTCTGTGTAGTATTCTCTGGACACACCACCAGTGATCTACACTGTGTCATCCAATACAGAGCCTTTTCACAAAACACCCAGATGTTATGTGAAGAGGGTAATCCCACTGCTGTACACCAATTTGTTAGGACTGATTGTCCATACTCTTGCCTGGCGGACAGATGTATAGAAGGCCAAAATATATTGTGACAAGAACACCTCTGGGAAGCTGTAGCCAAACCAGTTTCGGTAGCAGAGACAGGCGGTCTAGGCTAAGTTCTTCAGAGGTGGTGATCTTGTAAGGGGTCCACAATGAGGTCACACAATGGGAATCACAGGTTACACTTAGACAGGATGTATACAAATAGTTATTTATCTATGGCCAAAACACACTATTGAAAAATGACTCCGGAGATCATTGTGACAATCAATAACACTTTTACTCTGGGGATACATACGAGCCTTTTGCAAAGTGGGAAAGAGGCACTGCAAGAACACACAGCAGGTAACCCACTGGGGGAGCACTAACTAAGGAGCAGCAATGGGCCCCTCTGAGCCATTCGATCTAAGGAACACGATTGTGGAGACAAGAAGACCTATATCGAGATCGGCCACATTACATATGCTACGCACAGTCTGACATCCAAGTCAACCCAGTATTGGGACCCCGTTCATCTATCCTGACACCTCAGGCCCACGCAAACCCATGAATTGAACAGGCAGTGGCTGGATTTGCCAAGCAAAGCTCCATGTGGTGAGACTTAAAGAACCAGTGTAATCTGGCAATACTTGGCCAAAGTACTACTTGAAGTACCCATTAAGTCTGGGCTCCCCCCGCCTCCACCTGGACCCTCGGGACTGCCTGGTGGTACAAACAGAGATCTCCGGAGTGACTGGACCCCTGGATCAGACCTAGCCAGTATCAGAGACATTTGATCAGGCAAATGAGATTCCTGTACAGCTCGACCAGCCTACAATTAGAAGTATACTGTCTCTCAGAATGCTTGCAACATGGGCCTTTTAAAGGGATCCGATCGCTCATGCACCTCAGAAATGTCCCACCATGGTCAAAGACAAGCTTAAGAAGGCATCCACCCAAAGCAAAATGGAGCAATATGCGATGCCCACAACAGTGGCCCCCGCTGAGCAAATGCAATCAGAAGGTATGACCAAGGTGGAGAACACCATTTCCCTAAAGGATGTTATGAGCGCCATAGCCAACTCCTGCGCTTCTGTGGAGAAAAAAATGGATGGGATAAGAGTGGATGTGTCTCTTCTCTGGCACAACCTCCAAAGGCTAACAAATCTCGTACAGGGCAGGTGGAAAACCGAATATCTGGAGACGAGGATGGACTCCGCACAATGGCTCAACAAACGTCTGGAGTGATGGCACGTCTTAATACGCTGGAGGAACGAGTGGATGAGGGTGAGGTTAGAGTATGACGCAATAACATCTGCATCCTGGACCTGCCCGAGAAAACAGAGGCACCAAATCTGGAACTATTTCTCGAACAATGGTTCACAGACATATTTGCACCCACGACATTCCCCAACTTTTTCTCAGTCGAACGGGCTCACCATATGCCGACCGGAAGGCCCATGCCAGGAGCAGCACCGCGCATGGTGATAGCCAAATTACTGAATTACAGGGACCGGGACGCCATGCTCCAGATGGCCCGAATCAAAGGAACACTCACATACAACGGGTCCCGGATCACCTTCTTTCCGGTCTACACTAGAGAGGTGCAGCGCGCCAGACCAACTCAAAAAGTGTCTGCAATCCCTGAATGTCAAATACAGTCTTTATTTCCCGCCCAACTCAAGATATACCACAAAGGCACAACAGTGCACTTCACGGATCCTAAAGAAGAATGGAGATGGGCAGAACAGCATCGTGAGAGCGATTGGAGGTCAGGCAGGAGAAACAAGAATAACAGACCCAAGATCAGGCCCGAAGGACTCCGACAGAATCAGTCACTGCCAGGATGGGAACCAGAAATTCCACCTTTCATGGGCAATGACTGAGACATAATGCTGAAGGCACCAGATAGACACTACCGCTGACCAGAGCTACACCGAATAAATGGCACACCTCAACGCTTTGGAATGAGAATGCAGTGACAACTTTCATGGATTGAGTCACAGCTGTGTGACCTGGCACACCCCCACCGACGTACAACTGCGCATACAACCGAAATTACCTGTTTGTTATAGTTGACCATGCAGGTTGTATGATCTTGTTTAACCACTTAAGTGCCAAGGACGAGATAGCTCGTCCTTTTTGGCACCCTGTTTGGAGCGATCCCTGCAGTCCAACCCATGGCCTTCCTTCCCGCGTCCCCACACATGTCCCGATGAAAACGATACCACACATGTGTGGGTGCACCTACCTGGGGCGCAAAAGGAAAAGGGTAACCCATTGGTAACCCCAAGCCTTTCGTCACAGCACATTTTGTTCATGTGGGCAACCTACAGATTTGGGCCTAGGGTGACGAAGCCAGCAAGGAAAAGAGGGAACCCCATGCATTTCCGAAAAGAGGACACCCGTGGGAATCCACAGAGGTCTGCCTTGCGCAAATTGCCCCAGTCTTTATTAGCCACAATCCTCGACAAAGTGTGATATTTGGTGGGGAAAAAACACAATGTTCACTTTTTCTGGAGTTCTGGGTAATAGATTCTGGACCGCTTTACGCAAGTCAGACCGCTGTGCATTTTTACGGGTGTCCTCTTTTGGGAAATGCATGGTGTTCCCTGTTTTCCTTGCTGGCTTCGACACCCTAGGGCCAAATCTGTAGGTTGCCCACACAAACAAAATGTGCTGTGCCGAAAGGCTTGGGGTTACCAGTTGGTTACCCTTTTCCTTTTTTCACCCAAGTAGGTGCATCCACACATGTGAGGTACCGCTTTCGTCGGGACACCTGTGGGAACGCGGGAAGGTATGACATCTGTTGTTGGCTATATGTTTCGGTGAGTTGACAGAGGGAAATGTCTCTGAAATTGGCTGGAAATAAAGACAATTCTTAGACATTTCACTCTGGCCACCCACTGAAACACACCGCCAACAACACATGGCCTACTGTCCCGCGTTCCCACACGTGTCCAGATGAAAATAGTACCGCACATGTGTGGGTGCACCTACCTGGGCACCAAGGGGAAATCCTAAAAGACCCCTAACCCCAAGTCTTTTCCGACATCTGAATTTCATGATTTCTTCAGACGGGCACACCATACAGATATGGGCCTAGGGTGTCGAAGCCAGCAAGGAAAACAGGGAATCCCATGCATTTCTGAAAAGTGGGCACCTGTGGGAATACACAGAGGTTTGACTTGCGCAAAGCAGGCCAGAATTTATTACCCAGAACCCCCGACAAACTGAACATTGTGTTTTTTGACCACCAAATATCACACTTTGTCGGGTATTGTGGGTAATAAAAATTCTGAGCCGCTTCGCGCAAATCAGACCTCTATGCATTCCCACGGGTGCCCTCTTTTCAGAAATGCATGGTGTTCTGAGTTTTCCTTGGTGGTTTGGACACCCGAGGCCCATATCTGTATGGTGTTCCCATCTGGAAAAATTGTGAAATTCAGCTATTGGAAAAGACTTGGGGTTAGAGGTGTTTTTGGCTTTCCCCTTGGTGCCTAGGTAGGTGCACCCACACATTTGAGGTACCGTTTTCATCGGGACACCTGCGGGACCGCAGGACGGTAGGCCATGTGTAGTTGGCGGCATGTTTCGGTGGGTGAGCCGAGTGAAATGTGCGGAAAATGGGAGGAGGGTTGCCATATTTCGGACTTTGCCGGGGTTTCTGGGTAATACATTCTGGGCCTTTATACGCCAGTCAGACCTCTGCGGATTCCTATGGGTGTCCTCTTTTCGGAAATGCATGGGCTTCCCTGTTTTCCTTGGTGGCTTGGATACCCTAAGCCCAAATCTGTAGGGTGTGCGCATAAGCAGAATTCCTTAAATGATGCTGTGCCGAAAGACTTGGGGTTACTGACGTTTTAGTCTTTCCCCTTGGCACCCAGGTAGGTGCACCCACACATGTGAGGTACCATTTTCATCGGGACACCTGCGGGAACGCGGGACGGTAGGCCATGTGTTGTTGGTGACGTGTTTCGTGGGTGAGCCGAGTGAGATGTGCCGGAAATTGTGTTTTTTTGCCACATTTCAGACTTTGCCAAGGTTTCTGGGTAATAAATTCTGGCCCGATTTGGATTCTCACTTATGTCCTCTTTTCGGAAATGCATGGGGTTCCCTGTTTTCCTTGGTGGCTTGGACACCCTAGGCCCATATCTGTATGGTGTGCCTGTCTGGAAAAATTGTGAAATTCAGCTGTCGGAAAAGACTTGGGGTTAGGGGTATTTTAGGCTTTCCCCTTGGCGCCCAGGTAGGTGCACCTATACATGTGAGGTATCGTTTTCATTGGGACACGTGTGGGAACGCGGGAAGGTATGACATTTGTTGTGTTTGTGTGGTTTTCATAACGTTTCGACCCATTTGCTGGTGCCCTTTGTCACACAACCCTTTCATTTCCCAAATGTGCCCTGCATTTAGTCGCTGCTTTAGGCACCATACACTTTTGTAACCTGCACAAGTCATCTACCCTTGAAAAGGTCTGTCTGTGCTCTTTCAAAAAATGTATGCTTGCTGTTCCTCACCACATTGGTTTTCCTGATTTACACATGCTAAGTATGTCTGTTCAGGCCGTAAGCATAAAACGCCTGTGTACCATGGCTCAGTGTCTGGCTTGTGGTATTGCTTGTTTTGTGAAACACTACAAAAAATGTGTGCTTTCCTAACTGCAAGTGTCGGGGGAATGTAGCGGAGCATTGTTTTTCTCAAAATTCATAGAAGCCATTGCCGTAACAAGCCAACCATGTCCACCATGGACCTTTCTTTTCGGGTCATTTTCCTGCTTTTTCCCGAATCTATGGCATTTTCCCCTACCTAGTTGTTGCCCGACATGCGCAAATCACCACTTCCCAAACTTGGAATTTTGTCTGCTTTTCAGAAATGTATGCCTTTCTGTTCTCCAATTTGGCTTTTCTTACCCTTTTCTTCCATTCCGTCCATGCATGTCCAATTGGCAAAAATGGCCAAAATTGCCTACCTCTCACAAAATGGTTGATAACCACATCAAAATATTTTTTTTTGTTTCCACTCAACCTGTTCTTGAAAGCCAGGAAATTGGGGAATTCAGCACAGCAAACCATTTGTTCCTAGCTCTTACAAGGAAATAAATCACAGGCTTCTTTGTACATCATTTTATTGGCATTTTTTGAAAAGACACAACATTTCCGCTCTTTTTGGCTATTTTCTCTCACCCCCCTACAGCAACCTAGGATTCCTGGGTGGGGTTACAACCGCCTACATGTGGGAAAAAAGGGGCCAAATTTTGCCATGATATCTCATGTAACAAAAATGTTAGAAGGCATTGAATGGCGACATACCGAAATCACCAAAAAAGACCTTGGCACTGGGGGAAAAACCCATGGCACTTAAAGGGTTAAAAGTTGATAGCTGACGGTTTCGTCTATCAATAAGATTTGGGCGACAGATGCTTGAAGTTGGGATGGAGTATAGGAAGCGGGGACGGGAGTTTATTAGTGAATTTTGTTTTAATTTCCAAATAAACCAATTGAAGTCACGTTGGTACTCACCTACCTGCACCATGATGCACATACACAAGACACTCTTCCCCACACCGCTTGCTACAGTGGCCCTTATTGGACCTCTGACATGGCAATGACCAATGATAAAGTAAAATCTCTGAAGCTCCTGACATGGAATGTGAATGGCCTAGGCACTGGGATCAAACGGCGCTTGCTTACACAATTCCTCAATAGATATTCCCCAGATATTGCTCTCCTTACTGAAACGCACATACCCGGTACGACCTTAAACTCCTTCCAGCAATCGAACTACCGCACATCGATACATGCAGGCTTCTCTACAGGTTCCAGGGGGATTTTGACCCTGGTACACAAGAGGCTCCTCTTCATATTGTCCCAAGTGGTGCAGAATCCCAGGGGCAGGTTTGTAATGATGTAAGGTGTACTATGGGGAGAAAAGGTAGCAGTCGCACTCACAGCAGAATTGCTGGATGATATAACACCCACAATCGCAACCGATAGATCAGATCTCTGCAGATTAGGCAGAGAATTTAGTGACGTTATGGATATGGAATTGGAACGCACACACCTGCATCATAGAAATCCCAGACTGGTTACCTTTGCCTCGGCAGTTGCTAGGGCTAACTGATGTCTGGCGCGACTTGCACTCTGCAGAGCTTGGATACTCGTACCATTCCGGGGTTCTCGCCTCTCTCTCTCGATTAGACTACTTCTTTCTCCCATCAATGGACGTGCATAGAGTGACTAGCGCAGGGAATCTCAGACCACTCTCCCCTACTGTTGGAATTGAAAACAAATAGGCCTGCCCCCCACCCGCCCTGCCCCTGCATGGCGGCTAAATAGTTATTACCTAGGCTTCCCGGGATTCCTCGATCATATTCGTAATACCACAACCACGTATTTTGAACTCAATAGTGGCACGGTAGACAATCCAACAACACTGTGGGAAGCATATAAACCAGTTTTCTGCAGAGAGATACTCACCTGGACGTCAGCTCACAAGACATTACACAGACAAAAGGTGGTTGAAGCCAAACAGGAGGTAGTGAATTGGGAAACCGAATACATAACCACAGGGACGCCAGAAACTCACCAATCCCTCTTAACGGCTAAAGAACGACTCCACAGCACTGCCTTAGACAATGCCAGGCAAGCACACACAGAGATGTGCACGCAATTATACGAGACCGGGGACAAGGCCAGTAAGATATTGGCCTGGCTAGAGTGAAGGGATGCAGGTCATTGACCAATCAGGGAAATAAAATCAATGTCAAACAAACTATTACACTCTGATTGGGACATTGCTGAGAGCTTTGTGGACTATTACTATTACTAACTCTGCCCACGCTCGAATTCTAGGCATTCACTTTGACTCTTCCCTCTCCTTTACCCGCTATATTTCTCTTACCTCTCGCGTCTCTCGCTACCATCTCTTCAATATTCGCAAGGTCCGCTACTCTCTTACCTTCCATGCAACAAAACTATTAAGCTACTCCCTTATCTTCTCTCGCCTCTTCTACTGCTCCTCCCTACTCTTTGGACTACCTGCCTCTCATCTTGCTCCCCTTAAATCTATCTATCTGTCTCCTTGCCCCGCATGACTCCATTTCTTCTTTGCTCTCCTGCCTTGGCTGGCTTCCCTTTCACTCCCAACTTAAATTTAATTTTCTCTGTCTAGTCTTTAAATCTCTCCATGACCTGGCTCCCCCTTATCTCTCCTCTCTCCTCTCTTTCTATAATCCCTCCCGCTCCCTCCGTTCAGCCAACCACTTCCTTCTCACCGTTCCCCCTCCCCATGTGCCTCCTCCCGTTTCAGCTCCTAGCCCTCCTCCACTGGAACTCCTTACCTCTCTCAATCCGCTCTATACCTACCTTTTCCTCCTTTCGTACTTCCCTGAAATCTCTCCTTCTCCATTACCCGCCTTGAAACCTTCCCCACCTCTCATCCTCTCCCCTTCCCTCGAATCTTCCCTATGATCCTCTCCTCCCTCCCCCTCCCCTTATCCTCCCTCACTTCACCCTTATATGCCTCTGTTTCTCCCCTCCCCCTTCCCTTCCTCTCCCCTTCCCCTCACAGATTAATTGCTCTACTTACTGTTTTTATTGGTTCGATTCATTGTAAATTGCTTCTTCTGTTATAATGTTCGAATGTTCTATGTATTCTGTTGTTATAATGTAAAGCGCTTTGGATGAAAGCGCTATATAAACATAATAAATACAATACAAATATTACGCAACACTATATCAATCCCCGACCGAACCTCCTAACACGGCTATCCTAGACGACATTACACTCCCTGAATTGACCATGACACAAACACTTCTAGAAGAAGATATCACGGAGCTGGAAATTGTAGAAGCCATCTCTCAGCTTCAATCAGGGAAAACACCAGGTCCTAATAGCATCCCAATAGAAACTTGGAAAAAACTAGGAGGGAATGAAATGGCCGTCCTGCTACTTAAAATGTTTCTCCGCTGTAGGGAACAATCAGCCTACCCCCAGATCTACGCAAGGCCAGCATAGTTGTTATCCCGAAGGAAGGGAAACCCCCGGAACTATGTAGCTCTTACAGACCGATTTCATTGATAAACAGCAAGGCCAAAATCTTAGCAAAAGTAATTGTGAATAGGTTACAGACAGTGATCTCTGCACTGGTCCATATTAGAGAGAGCCCTGGCCATCAAAGAACCTCTTGCTCTACTGGCTGTTGACTTTGAGAAGGCTTTTGATTCAGTCTCTTGAGAAAGCCTATGGGAGATCATGCAGCAAATGGGCTTTGGGGAATCCTTCATAAAATGGATCCGACTTCTATACGAATCCCCAATTGCAGAGGTTAGAGTTAATGGGTGGCCCTCCGCACATTCCAATTGGGGAGAGGGACCCGTCAAGGATGTCCCTTGTCCCAGCTGCTCTTTGCATTAATTATCAAGCCCCTAGCCATACTACTGCGACACACAAACTCATGGAGAGGATTCCACTGGCTAGAAGGCGCGGAGGATAATGTCTTGCTGTATGTGGACGACCTCTTGATGTATCTGTCTGACCTAGTCTGTTCCTGTCCGGTGGTTACAAGAATACTTGAGCAGTATGGGACATTCAGTGGTCTACAGGTAATCTGGCATAAATCCACCCTTTTTTCCAGTCAAAGGACTGGATCAGGCAATTCCCCCACATTGCCCATACTGCATTGAACTCGAACAGTTCTGCTATTTGGGGATCCACGTAACAACTGACCTGCTGGAATACACTCCCCGAAACGTATACCCGATAGTGGGTAGATTCATAACAGATGTTCGACACTGAGTATTGCTCCCAATGACTCTGCTTGGAAGAGCCGCTCTCCAAGATGCTAGTGTTGCCACGCTTCTTATATGTCCTTCAAAATGCCCCTCTTCAGGTAACGGATCTAGAATTTCACAAGATAGAAAGTGCTCTTAGAAGCTTATGGGGCGGGGGGACACCGACATATTGTGCTGCAGACACTGCAAAGATCCATCTGGGAGGGTGGAGTTGGGTTGCCACGCCTCCAATTGCATTACTGGGCAAGTCAGATGGCGGTGGTCAACAACACCCTACATGGGCATAGGAACCTAACTCATATCCGAGCAGAGATTGATTTGCTGCAGGGACATGTCAGACCCGGAGTAGAACCCCGCCACAGACAATAGCAGCCCACACCACACTTATATGGCGAGATGCCCATAAATACATTGGATGGGACAAAAAAGTGACCCCAGTACAGGCATTATGGAGGAACAGTAACCTATCTGAATGAACTAAACTACCAATGTGGCCGGGATGTATAGCAGCAGGAATAGTAACGGTTGGGGATGCAATTACCGGAGGAAAGTTGGTCCCCTTTGAAGACCTAGCTGAGAAATGTGGAACACTATCACTACCTTCAGCTCTCCCATGCACTACATGCGCATCGCCCCCTGCTTTCCAATATGCCAGAATGCACGCCACTGAAACGAAAACTTGTTTCCGAACACATACCCACCAAGGTCACATCTATGATGTACAACGTCATAACCTCCTTCGCAACACCTGAACTTTCTAATCTCAAACTGAAATGGGAGATAGATGTGGGGCCAATAGAAATAGATGACTGGGTGCTGGCACAGATGTACCCGCAGGAAACCGCAGTCTCTTCCAGGCTCAGACTATTACAGCTTAAAATCCTACATAGGGTGTACTATCCCTGAGGTGCACTATACCGGTGGATTCGGGCGCCAACCCTGACTGCCTTTGTTGTCAGCAAGAGGAGGGCATGTTCTTTCATATACTGTGGGAATGTCCAAGAACCCGAAGATACTGGCACCAGTGCTGTAACAAAGTGGCTCAAGTCTTAGGACAGGACATACCAATGGACCCCACACTGTTACTACTCGGCATAGGGGAGGAGGGAGTCAACACACGGTTCGAGAAACTATTCATCTATACAACCACAGGACTGATTAAACTCAATATAGCAAGACTATGGGGACCTGGGTACACTCCGGTTTTTGTGCAATGGGTAGCAGATGTTAATATATGCATGACAATGGAGCAGCGAATATATGCAGCTATAGACCCCCCTAGGAAAGCGAATAAGACCTGGCAGAAATGGGCAGATATGGACTGAATATGCTTAGCAATGTTTACCAAATGTAACAAACAGCAATGGTACCGATAGGTGTAGTGTGGTATGTGGATTTGCTTGTTGTGTAGTACATAATTATGTTTGTTTTAAAAACCAATAAAATGTTCTATTTTTTAAAAAAGACACATTGATACAGTCTTGTCACTGGGCATACTCTAGCATAGGCACCAGTGCCATTTTGCCAGGGACCGCAGATTCCTGTTCATCCCATCGCTCCGAATCCTACAGAGTAGCTTCATACTCAACAGGCGAGGAGTATAAACCGAGGTTGCAGTCCTGCTGGGACGGCAGCAAACAAAGAGGTGCATAGCAATTAAAAGCCGTCTGGCAAGAAGGCTTGATTTATTCCACCAGCTGCCCCCACAATTCAACGGCCCGGTGGTAGGGCAGGGTGAATCTGCAGGATTTTGTGAATCAATGGAAAAATATAACCTGGGACCAATGGGTGCTTTCCAGAGTAGCTTACGTCCACACTTCAGTATGTTCTCAGTTGTTTGGTCACTCTACAGAAAATCCTGAGTCAAATTCAGAACATAGATTTACTCTCAACCTCTGAATTGGAGGATGCTTCTTTCCACATGGCCATTCATCCAAACACAGAAGATACAAATGTATTGTTGTGGCGAGGCAGCCTGACCATTTCAAAGTGCTCCAGTTCGGCCTACAGTCTACCCTGAGACTGTTCACAATGTTTCTGCTGCAGTAGCACCCATCTTGGAAGGAAAGGCATCCACATCTGTCCATATCAGGTGCCAAGATTCGACCAGGGCCCGTGGAATGCAGAGAGATGTCCGGCATTGATGAGCTTCTCTATCAAGAGAAGTCATTCAAAGTTCCATCAAAGTGCTGTGGGGAATCCAAGAAATGTGTCCCCTCCCTAAAAGGGAGCCCACTCACTTTGGGACTAGAGAGGTGTGAGCCTGCTATGTTTAACACCCCCTAGGGAACAGTGTAAGCAGGATCCCACTTGGGGTGATCATCCTTAGAGGACAGGCAATCCCTAAATAGGGGTTACGGTATCCCGTGTCTCAGGAATCTGATAGTTGTGTTAGTTATATGGGCGTTAACTTGTATAGTGACTTACCACTTCCTAATCCAATGGCTGGTATGGTTTCTGACCCTTTTCAGGCACCGTCCTCCACTCTGAAAGGAGAAGGCTCGTTGTTTTGAGGATAAAGACCCAATCAGTGTTGAACTAGGAGAGGAGAGTAGCCTTGGGGCTGCAGAAGAGGAGAGGCCTCCTCCTGGGAGGTCTGGCAGAGAGAAATGATCCCACCCCTGGCGTAGTGAATCAACCCGCAGCCAAGCATGCGGAATGCTCAGCAATCCTGCCGGGCCAAGACCAGAGAATCCCGGCCCACAAGACTCCTGCAGTGGAGAATGCCTGAGCACTGAATGAGCAGCGCAATGTAGAAGTGACAGTGAAGCCCTGCAGGAAGACATCGGGAAGGGAGTGCCAGCTCCATCAGACACAGAACACCTGGAGGAGGCTGGAAGGGAGAAACAGCATCATCGTATGTGAACTCCTGCCTGGGGGAGCACCACCCCAAGACAGAAGGTGTGCAGTCGTTCCAGGGAGCTGGGAGGGGGGATGGAAAAGCCAAGCCAGACCACAAGGCAAGGTGAGAGCAATTGGACCCCGAAGTGGGGTGAGAACAACCAGAACCCAAGGTGGGGTGAGAGGAACCACACCCCAATGTGTGGGTGACAGGAATCAATCTCAAGGCGGGTAGAGCGAGATCCAAACCAAAGGCAGAGTGAAAGAAACCAGGGCCCAAGATGGGCTGAGAGAAACAAAACCCCAAGGTGGGGTGTGATACACGAGACCCGAGTGAAGGGTAAAACCCAGGAGGTAGCTGAGTGGAGAAAACACCACAAGGTTTTCTAGTGGGGAGCCCAAGGAAAATACCTGGTGTTGACGTATGAAGGGTGGAAGACGACCTGAAACTGAGACATAGTGCCTGGCAATCCAGGGAGAAGGAGACAAACCAAACACTGTCACTCAACCCAAGGATTGGAAGGTGGAAGAGACATTTGGTGCCTTTACTTGTACTGTGCAATGGGGCAAGAAACCCCTTTCTGATAAAGAGACATCACAGTGGTGTTAGTCTTTTGTTTGGTCAAAGGCATTTATTGTACCTTTGTTAAAGTTAGGCTCTTTTCTAGTTCATAGTTGGAGGTGGGGGTAGGAATCAGGCTAAAACAGGTTTCAGGACGGCAGACCTTGATTATTTTGTAGGACATCCTGATGTCTTTTAGACTCCTTTCTTTAAGAATAGCGCTGTGAAACATAGTGGCAGTTTAGATTTTTGGTGTTTAAAATGAATAACTACTGTATCCAAAATGCCACCTTGTCATTCTCCTGATTCTGACTTGTCACACAGGGTTCCTGGGGACCCTTGGACATCACAATTCGAGGCAAACCCTTTGAAGGAAAACATTCCGAGCATACTGGCTAAAGTACAGACATTCTCTTCAAAGATGTAACCATATTCCAGACATGCAAGTCTCTGCTAGACATGTCATTGTGCATTCCCTTAGTCTCGAATTACAGGATTTTCACGCACCCACTGAAGGAGTTTCTAGGCTTGAGGTGGATTCAAGTATTTGGGAGATGTGATGATAACATTCACCTAGACACATTCCACAGGAGGGGGCTGGGAAGGGGCCAAGGGGACCATTGCCCCCCCAGGCTGGCTCGGCTGTAACTCCCTGGGCCAGAGGTGCAAAATGTAAAAACAATAAACTGAGAAAGGAAACATCTTTCAGAATCAAGCCTGCCCAGAAGGAACCCACTGCTGCAAGGCCTGCTCTGCTTTTGTTTTGATGGGGTGTGGCACATGTCTCTATTTCAACCATGTTGCTGCTGTGCCTGGTCAGCCCCCAATGCCCCACTGGAGAAGGGCCTAGGCACAAGGGCATGTGTATACCACCCAGTGGCAATGTACACATTTAAATGCTGATTTCTGTGACCCTGAGTGGTAATGTTGATACCACTGCAGCTCCTACACCATTGGCCGTTACAATGCTAAGCAGCTTATCATGTTTTCTACTTACCAAGGAAGTATGGCTCAGTTACCATTATCACCAAACTCTGAATGACACGCCTAAGGTTTTCATATTTTTGCCTTGGGCAGAACACTCTTATCTGACCAACATAAGACAAACATACAAATCAATAATTGATTCACATATATAGAGACATAGGGCCTCATTACAAGTCTGCCGGTCTGGAAATCAAGGTGCTGGTAGCAACATACTGGCACGCTTTCCGGACCGGAAGACTACAACTCTGCTTTCAGAGGCCTCTGCACCCGGCAGGTCTGACCTGCTGGGCGCATTTGCCCAAGAAAGCAGAGTTGTCATGGTAGCACTGGCAACAGTGCCAGTGCTTCCAAGTCCCCATTCCCGTGGACTCCTATATACTCCATGGGAATGAGGACTCGGAAGCACTGGCTGACTTCCAGGGCTGCCGGGACTTGTAATGTCCTGGTGGCACTGGGAAGTCAGGTGGTGGAAACATTGTGACAGGGTTGGCGGCAACCCAGGCGGGTTACTGCCAACCTCGTAATGATGCCCATAGCCACATGAACACAGTTGCATACTTCCACAAATAAAATATATACACACACACACACACCCACACCACCACCAGCCAGCCATCACCCCCAACCACCCACCCGCCCCCCCTTGAAAATACAAATACATTTGCTAAGTCGCTCCATCCCCAGATCAGAAATAGGCTGCCAACTTTCAAAGAAGCCGCCATCCTCGAAGACCCACCTCCAAGGCCAGGCACCCCTGTCTCTGCCTCTTCATGGCTTTACTGCAAGCAGTGCAAGCCAACATCATCCACTTTGGCTGCGCTGGCCACCCTGCCGGCATTAATATCACCAAAGCCGCAGCCCCATGATAATATGGCTGCCGTGATTCCTGATTGCAATGAAGACGACCCAACAGCCCTGCAAACTCTGATGATTATCCCGCGATCCGATTGGTCGCACAGGGATTTATGGAGGAAGGCCTCCTCAATCTGGATGGCCGGCTTTGCCATCTGGCTTGAAGGCCCAACTCCAAGGCCATGCACCCCCTATCTGTGCCTCTTCACCCCTTTGCAGCACTGTCTTTGTGCCCTTCTACAAATGGAAAAACAAATCAATAAAAAATAAAACAAAGAAAGTACATCTTGGGCACACAAAAAAAGTAAGAATTGAGTTAAGGGATTGTGCAACAGAGGAATGGAAGCCTGAAAGTTCATTGTAAGGAAGGGGGTGCGAAGGGGCATTGAGTGTGTGGAGGGAAAACAAAGAGTAATTGGTAAGGAAAATTGGGTAA
Organism: Ambystoma mexicanum; assembly: GCF_040938575.1. Classification (NCBI taxonomy): domain Eukaryota; kingdom Metazoa; phylum Chordata; class Amphibia; order Caudata; family Ambystomatidae; genus Ambystoma; species Ambystoma mexicanum. Next base: position 748,760,645 of record NC_090928.1, read on the forward strand.
GTGAAGTAGTGGTACAAACCTGGAAATGTAGATTAGCAGATTGAGATCTGTGCCTAAACTTCATGCCACTGCACCTGATTGTGGGACTGGCTCAATCCCTTTCTTTTTCCGAAAATGTAATACATACTTTATGAACATATGTTTCATTTAAGACTTCTGTCAGATAGCGCACATCGTTGTGTGGGCGGGCCGCCGTTGCGGCCCCAGGACACGACGTCCCGGACGTGACGTCAGGGGAAGGGGAGGGATGGGGACAGGGTTGCGGCAGTTGCCGCCAGTCAGTTAATAAAGAAGGTTATGTGCACCTCTGGCTCCTGCGTATCATTTGGCGCGCTGGTTTAAGCGCAAGGTAATCCATGAAGGTTGAGCTCAACAATGGCGATGAGCGGACACGGGCCCTAGCAACGTCGTGCCGAGGTCTGCAGCCGAGCAGTGCAGCGCGTCGGTGCACCTTGGACACGGCCCCAACAGCAGAAGCCTTACCCCGCCTCCCGTGGGACACCAGGCCCCAGATAACGAGCCCAGGCGACTTGAGCTCATCTTCCAGACTGCGGAGTATAGCGCCCGCACCCGGAAGAGGCAGCAAAAAAGCACAAAGCCCGAGGAAAGGGCTCTGACGCATCCCGCCCGCAACTCTTCGGCGAGGAGTGGAACATTCACTCCCCAGCGTGACGCAGCGCCCTGCAGGCTGCAAGAGAAAGGTGCCGGTCCAAGGTGAGGGCAAGTGCCGCTTTGCCTTGTTCTCGTTCGGCGCTCCTACTCCACAGGCAAGTCGCCCCACGTGTTTTGTACCTGAGGTGGAAATAAACCTCAGGCGCCAGGTGCCAAAATCACACGCCTCACGTGCCTGCACACAAGCCCGCGATATCATCAGCCGACATGTCGGACTCGGCGAGCGTCTCGGCGTGCACCCCGGCCTCATCTTCAGGAGGGGCGGGAGCGGCGGCATCAGCATCATCAGTTATAGATGCAGCACAAGTCAACAACCAACACGCACAGAGCGAGGGAGGTGCATCCCAGGTCATGCAAATGCCAAACCCCTTTGAAATACGTGATACGTCGAATCTAGGACCTCGCTGGACCATATGGCTCCGGGACTTCAAGTTCTACACCGGTGCCATAGGACTAACCGACAATACAAGACTGAAAAATACATTATTCATGGCTGTGGGACCAGCAGTAAGAGACATTGCGGAGGAATTACTAAATGTGGACACGGTCACATATGGAGAACTACACGCCAAGCTATCAGACTATTTTGCCCCGCACACCAATGTCGACTATGAACGACACATGTTTCATACGACCAGACAAGAAAAGGGTGAGTCAATAGACAATTTTGTAATGCGCCTCCGCATCAAACTAAAACATTGTGAATTCCATAGATACTCCAATGAAGAGGCGCTCAGATCACAAGTAATTGCGGGATGCCTCTCACAACCATTTCGCAAGCAACTCTTACAGAAACAAAGATCTCTGGAGGAAATCCTAGCACTGGCTCGCATGGAAGCGGCTGTCGACTCCCAACTGGACAATCTCGTAAAAGTATCCATACAACAGCATAGTGAAAACACTGATTCAGTCAACAAATTGTATTCGCACCCCAACCAAGGAAACAAACGTCCTGAAGCCACGTGCTGCAAATGTGGATATGAGTACCCACACACAGGGTAATGCCCTGCCATAGGACAAAAATGCGCCGCATGCGGTGGAATGAATCATTACAGGGCCATGTGCAAGAACGCGCCGACATACACGCCAACCAAGCACCGCAATCAAGACAGGCGCCGATACAGTCGCCAGAGTCCGCCCAGGTCTCTAGGGGAAAGTGAAAGGAAACCCACTAGAAAAGAGGATGGGGACCGCAAAAGCCTATACACTCGTGAGGACAGACGCTCGTCGGAAGAAACGAGACGCTCACACAGAAGACGGTTTGTGAGGTACGTTGAAACTCGCTCACCCACCATCAGCGACACCCCGTCCTCAGAGGAAGATCAAAGGAGGAAAGGCTACGTGTGGGCCTTGAAAGACAATACTGCAGCCACCCAACACAGTCCCATATTAACGCTTCAGGTAAATGACACCGCATTAAAATTCCTAATAGACACCGGTGCGACGGTCAATATCATCAGCGAACAAGCATACGAGTCCCTGGCACCGCAGCCCAAAATCAAGAAAGCTATGGTAGACATATATACTTATGGCTCCACGACCCCTCTGCCGTGCAGAGGCATGATCACATCATGGTGCACACATAAGGAACACACGGCAAAAGTCCCTCTACATATTCTGAAAACTGAAGCTAACAGCGGATGCATACTAAGCTTCCGGACCGCGGTAGACATGGGACTGGTGCACGTCTTATACCAGCTGATGGCGCATAAATACTTTGCCAAACCGGACGCAATCGAACAATCATTCCCAAAGCTCTTCACCGGCCTAGGCAAGCTGCGAAACAGAAAGGTCCATCTCCGCATAAACCCTCACATCAAACCTGTTGCCCAGGATTATCGAGGGATTCCATTCAATATACAGAGACAGGTGGAAGAGGAACTTGATAAACTCATCGAAATGAACGTCATTGAACCTGTGTCGGGTCCCACACCATGGGTATCCCCATCCGCCCGTCCCCAAGAAGTCACCGGATGGGTCTATACGCCTATGCGTAGACATGCGCAGGGCCAACACCGCCATTGAAAGAGAGAGGCACCAGGCACCCAGGATCACTGACATGATCCATCTCCTTCACGGTGCAAGAATCTTCTCGAAACTGGACCTCACAAAAGGTTATCACCAGATTGAGGTTGCGCCTGAATCTCGTTATATTACCACGTTTGTCACCCACCTCGGTCTTTTTCAGTACAAAATACTCAGTTTTGACAATTCCTCCGCTGCCGAAATTTTTCAAGAGGAGATTCACAAGGTAATCAGACACGTCCCCAACTGTTTGAACTATTCAGACAATGTCTTAGCATATGGCAAGTCACAGGAGGAACACGACATAGCACTCCACAGAGTGTGTCAGGCACTGGACGAAGCAGGGTTGACACTGAACAAATCAAAGTGTGAATTTTCGAAAGGTTATCTGAGGTTCGCCGGGCACATTTTCTCGGACAAAGGAATGAGATCCGATCCGGAGAAAGTCGAGGCACTCAATTCAGCCACCCCCCCCATAAACACCACAGACTTGAGATCATTTCTGGGCCTAGCTAGTTACTGCTCCAGATACCTAAAAGACTACGCCACCGTCAGTAACCCGCTGCGCCTACTCACACGCAAGTCACACCGTTCATATGGTCAAAAGAGTGTCAAGAGGCATTTGAGGCCATACGGAAAGCCATATCGCAAGCTGAGGACATGGCATACTTCGGTGCCAGCCGCAACACCGAGCTGATCGTGGATGCCAGTCCCGTGGGACTCGGCGCCATACTGACACAAAAGGACCCCAAGGAACCACGCAACACCCACATAGTGGCGTATGCCAGCCGAAGCCTGACAACCATAGAACAGGCATACTCACAGGCAGAAAAGGAAAGCTTAGCGGTCGTCTGGGCTTGCGAATATTTCCATCTCTTTCTGTTCGGCAAGGAATTCACCATCATCACTGATCACCAGGCACTGCTTACCATACACGGAAGCCCGAAAGCCAGAATGCCGCCGAGAATAGCCCGATGGGGTCTGCGCCTACAGGACTACAGATTTGAAATACAACACCGACCCGGGAAGGAGGAAAACCCTGCAGATTATCTCTCCTGCCAGCCAATAACCACAACCGCGTGCCAACCATACATAGCGGATGCATACATAAACTACATCATACCCCACTTACAACCAATGCCAGTAGGATGGACGGAGCTATCGGTACATTCTGGACGGAGCTATCGGTACATTCGAAGGCGGACCCGGCACTCTGAATCGCGAGACACTGTCTGCAAACAGACAAGATGGCCCTCATGAGACAACAGGCGAGGGGAGAGTCAGAGACAACACGAGAGGAGGTCAAGTGGCTTGACCAAGTCCAGGAAGAACTAACGGTGGTAGAGAACAATGTGCTACTGAAGGGCTGCAAAGTCGTCATCCCGAGAACCCTTCCGGGAGAGGATAGTACACTTGGCCCATGAAGGACATTGAGGCATAGTCGCCACGAAGCGCCTCCTTCGACAGAAAGCCTGGTTCCCGCAGCTCGACCGCCTAGTGGAGACCATCGTAGGAAACTGCCACGTCTGCGCCCAAGTGGCGCCGCCACCACACCCAAACCCCTTACAGAAATCACCCTTGCCGAGCAAGGTATGGGAGGAGCTAGCAGTAGACCTGTTTGGACCCCTGAGCAACGGGGCTCACATGGTCATTCTCATGGATGAACATTCGAGATACCCGGATGCCCAGATAGTGGAAAGCAGTGCGACATCAAGTGTCATCACAGCACTTGACAGAATGCACTCAGCTTATGGCATCCCCAAGGTCATAAAGTCGGACAATGGTCACACATTCATAAGCCATGACTTCCAGAAGTTTGCAAAATACATGGGGTTCTAACATCGACAAATAACCCCCCGGTGGCCCCAGGCCAACGGCATGGTCGAAAGGTTTATGGCCAATATCAAGAGAACCCTACAAATTGCACATGTGCAAAACAAGTCCTTTGAGCAGGCCCTCAACCAGCTACTCAGGGAATACCGACACATGCCACACAGCACGATGGGAGTATGCCCAGCAGACCTGCTATTCCGGAGGCCGATCACCACGAGACTACCGGAAGATCCAAGGTCACAAGAACCGACGCTGCTGGAACAAGTGGCAAAAGCAAACAACACTGCGAGGAAAGCAATGTCAAAGGAAGTCACAGACAGGAAAAGAAGAGCCCGTGAAAGCATAATGCAGCCAGGTGACGAAGTGTGGCTCCGACAACCAAAAAATCAAAAGGAAGAAGCCACCTTCGCATCCACCCCCCTCATCATAACCCACAAGAAAGGCACCATGGTCACTGCACAAAGAAATGACTGTTGTTAGTGACCAGAAACAGCTCACATTTTAAACGTGTCACGCCGGCCCCAGGGGGTCAGTGGACGATGGACAGAGACAGCGAAAATGACAGACCACAAGAAAGAGCATATCAAGGAGACGGGGAAGAGTCAGGTGGTGAAGCAAGCACCCCACCGCCTGCTAAGGAAAGACTAACCCCGAGCAGGGCAAGGCGCCCCCAGAGGAGCCGCATGGAGCCAACCCGACTCATAGAGGAGATGGGGTGAGAAAACCTACGGGACTCGCATGCTAAAAAGGGAGGAGATGTCAGATAGCCCACATCGTTGTGTGGGCGGGCCGCCGTTGTGGCCCCAGGACACGACGTCCCGGACGTGACGTCAGGGGAAGGGGAGGGACGGGGACAGGGTTGCGGCAGTTGCCGCCAGTCAGTTTATAAAGAAGGTTATGTGCACCTCCGGCTCCTGCATATCATTTGGCGCGCTGGCTTACGCGCGAGGTAACCCATGAAGGTTGAGCTCAACAGCTTCCTTTATATTTGGACAGGTTTCTTTATCCTGTCAATTGGTGCATACAAGCCAGAATTATTAATTAATATACTAGTTTAGTCCTTACATAACTTTTCAGAAAGCATTTTGTTGGTACAACATTGAAGATAGAATAGGAGAAGATGAAGCCTCCTCTGCTGTCTAAATTTGAAACTGTGGAGCCAGGAAGATAGTGCTTAAAACCTCACCTTCCACAATTGACACCTTATGTGACCCTGAGCAAATTACTTTTCATCACAGTGCCTGGTTTTTGTTATTCACTTGCAAGGAAAGTCTTACTCATATGGACCAGTAAATTGTAATTGCCCCGCTCCCCGACCAAAATGTGCAAGTCCTCTCCTGACAGGAGTTGTCTCTGGTGGCAGGACAAGAGCAACTTAAATAAGGGGCACCTTTCGCAGAATTGCCTCCAAGTTCACAGTAGCAATGGATGCATTCATGAAGGGCTAGGGTGCCCATATGGGCGACCTTTACGCCAAGGCACAATGGTAGCAACACATAAACATATTGGAGCATAGGTCAGTGTTTTAGGTGCTAAAATCCTTCTTATCTTGTTTGAAAGGGAAAACTGTGAGAGTTCTCACAGACCACATGAGTACTATTGTTTAAATCCAGAAGCAAGAAGAAGTGAAGTCTCAAACCCTGTCCACCAAGGCACACAATCTCTAGAAGTGGACTAGCAACAGGGGGCATGGCGAGCAGTACCGAGTCCTGGACCATAAAGGGAGACTGAGCCCCTGCCTTCAACCCCCCTCCCATGGGCAGCAGCAAATATCCCCCAAGGGAGAGACAAGCCTGGGGCACCCCTGCTCCAAAGCTGGAGAGAATCCGACATTGGGCGGCAAAGTTAGCCATTCCGACACCAGGAGAGGGAGGAGGAGGCACAGAGGAGCTGCGCACTGTGAGAGACAGGCCATGAGAGCCCTGCATGGGTGCTGCAGGAGAGGGCCTGGCACAGTGTAAGGGCCCTCAGTGCAGCGGTCAGGCTGTGAGTCGGTGAACCCCCCCCCTCACCTGGAGACCGGAGTGAAGAGGGGGATTGGGGGCCAGACCATCTGAGTGAGAGCTGCAGACAGCGGAGACCCAGCTGGGCCTGTGGTGAGTCCAGTGAGGGGGCATTGGGCTCTAGCTTCCCTGGAGTGCACGTCTTCAGGGCCACAGACAGCGCACAGGTTGTAGTGTGGAGGTGACAACACCCCACAGGGGAGGGGGCCCTGGTAAGGAGAGGGGTGACCCCAAAGGCTCTCCGATAAAGTGGGCCTGTAAGTCTGGGTGCAGGAGGAGTCAAGTGCTGGAGACCCCCTGGTGGAGGCCAGTGAAGGCCCCTGATGAGGCAGACCCAACAGGGGCCTGTGCTGTGGCCCATGAGCTGATAGGACACTTTGGGATCGGCGACCGGCTGTGGGAGGCCCATCGAGAGAGTTCAACCGTAGTGATACCCGGAGAAGGTGGTGGCTGCCCAGCAACACAAGTCTAATAGTGACAGACGCTACTGGTACACCTAACAAGGTGACCTCTGAGGTACACCTAACAAAGTGACCTCTGAGGAACTCTAGAGAGGAACCCCCATGGAGGAAGTGACAAGGTAGGGCAGAGACACAAGGGCAGGCCCTAACTGTGCTGTGGAGGGAGACTGCCGGGAGCCCCCAACCGCAGGCTGGAAAGGGAAGCAAATCCCCAGGCTCGGAATTGTGAGGGGAGTCGTGAGCCCCTGGGTTGGTAACGAAGCAGTGGCCTGCCCTGTTGGACACTACAATAAAATTGCCCCCTTAGCCCTATCTAGTGGAAGTATTGGGGACGCCAAAGGAGATATCTGACCAATGGGGAGAGTGAAGCGACTGCTGGGGAGTACTTTCCTGGTCCGCATAGAGGACCCTAGATCCCCTATCGACTGGAAAGGGAAATTGGGTCGATTTGAATATCCACAGGGCTGGAGCACCAATAGCACTTCTACAGGGAGGAAAATGTAGGAAGGGGGGAGGACTCTCTATCTGAAGCAGTGAATGAATGAGGGTGCGAGGAATGAGGGAGATCCAAGGAATGAGGGTAGACATTGGAGGCAAATTGGACATAATCAACATCCTGATGGACGCAATGGACGAGACGTTACAAGCAGGGAAAATAATCAGTCCTCTCTTGAAACTTTGGAAACCTAGATAGACATGAGGATGACGGAATTGAGAAAGGAGGAGCAACTTGCGATTCTTTGGGATGCCGGAGAAGGAGTGGGAGACAGAAACAGATCTCCGCAGGGTGGTCCATGAAACAGCAAAAGTACTCTTTGGAAATGATACAATTGACGAGCCTAGAATTACAGAGCGGGTGGAGCAGGCAGAGGCCTGAGATTCATGCTGGCTCAGTTCCATAACTACCCAGACAAGCAGAAGATATTGGAGAAGGCAAGGAGGGTGGGCAATGTGACACTGGATCTTTCTCCTCATCTTGGATGCAAAGTTGTTCACTTGCATTCAAAAAAGGGTAGCAGGCGCCCCTCTCTCGAAAGAACACGGCATGATAACCTGTTCAGTGGTTATGAACCACATTGAGAGTTCACAGCCATCTTATTTTTGCTCACTGTACCTTTCACAGATGGGAAATATCCATTTGCATATCAGTCTTTGTCCCGTCCACAAGGGCAGTCCAGCACCGAAATGCTATGGCAATTCTCTTCTGAACTAGAGTACCAACAGCAACCCCATACACATGTTTCTGCCTTGTTGGGCCTCATCAGTGAGGTGTAACTGTGCCTCTCTGAGCACAGTGAGCAGGGAGTCCACGTCTGGTTGCCCCCAGGTAACTTAGGGTGACCAACCCCAAGTTCCTTCCAAAAATACAAAAAAAGGTAGCAGGCAACCCTCTCACGAAAGAAACCGGCATGATAACATGTTCAGTGGTTATTAACCACATTGAGAGTTCTCAGCCATCTGCTTTTTGCTCACTGTACCTTTCACAGATGGGAAATACCATTTGCATATCAGTCTTTGTACCACCCACAAGGGCAGTCCAGCACCAAAATGCTATGGCAATTCTCTTCTGAACAAGAGTACCAACAGCAACCCCATACACGTATTTCAGCCTTGTTGGGCTTCATCAGTGAGGTAAAGCTGTGCCTCTCTGAGCACAGTGAGCAGGGAGTCCATGTCTGGTTGCCCCCAGGTAACTTAGGGTGCCCAAGCCCAAGTTCCTTGCAAATATTTCAAAAAAGGTAGCACAGCTACTTGTGGGCGGAACAAAAACTGAAATGCAAATGGATATTTCCCATCTGTAAATAAACTTTATTTATTTTTGCACACGAATAGGACAGTCATGACAGCAGTACACAGAGGACTACATTAGGGTACAAGCCTCTAGCGTATTGCAGTGGGATATTAGACCCAGTTATAAAAGGACACTTTCCTTGCGAACAGTCATTGGAAGCTGCTACGTTCGCAATTGAGAAGTCTACAAGTATTGTTATGGGCTACTCAATGAATCTCTTTGTGGAGCATGCTCTGTTCGCTATTTTAGAGAAACCCAAAGGTACATTGACATCCCAGAGAGCTTCTTCCTATGAGGTTATGATTTCTAACCCAATGATCAAAATGGTCAGATGTAAAATAGTGAATCCTGGCACATTTGTAGCTGAGCCAGTAATGGAAGGCGATCATGTGCATGACTGTGCAAATTATGTTGGATTTTATGATGATATACCTTGTGTGAAAGAAAATGCTTTGTCGGGAGGTAAAATTCTGTTAATTGATGGCTCTTCGAAAATTGATCAGACGATTGGGGAAAGACATTCTGGCGCAGCTGTATTAAGACATAGAATGAATGGGGAATTTAAATTGGTAGCAAGTGCCATACTACTGTCTCTTTTTTCGGCACAAGCAGCAGAATTAGTGACATTTATTGTCTTGCTCGAGAACCATGGAGGGCAGGAAGTGACTGTGTACAGTGACTCTGCCTACGTGACGTCCACAGTACATGCAGGGCTAGCACGGTGGAACAGGAGGAGCTAGGCCCGAGCAGACGGCACTGCAGTGCACAGCACGCATCCTTATTGGACAGGCTTATCAAAGCACTACAACTCCCAATAGCCATAGCGGTCGTTAAATGTGCCGCTCACACTAAGCAACCAGATTTTATTTTTTGTGGGAATGAAGACACAGACGCAGAAGCCAAAAGGGTTGCTTATTCCCCAGATATCTCAAGTTTTGACACTCCAAATATCAAAGAGAAAGTAGTCACGATTATGGTAATGCAAGAAGGGTTTAATCATTTGCCAAAGACCCAATTAATGGAGATTCAAGGAAGTGCACCGCAGGAAGAGCAGGAGTTATGGAAAGGAAGGGGGTTTTCTTTATCCCCCACAGAAGCATTATGGCAACAGAATAGCACTGGAAATCCTATGATGCCAGTAGCATTGAAAAAGATAGTGCTTGAACAGCTGTATTACCCTGCGCATGTAATTAGGTCAAGCTGCAGCGATTGCGGAAGACTGGTTTATTCCAAATGTATTAGAACATGTTGCATCCTTTGTAGTGAATTGCATCGTGTGTCAAAGATTTACTGCTGGGCATCACACTGAGAACAATTATAGGAGTAATAGCTCGACTGAATGGTCCTTTTCAGCATTTACATATTGGTCATGTTGATATGATGCAGGTGTGTCATCGATATAAGTATCTGATAGTGGTGGTGTGTCCCTTCTCTAGGTGGATCGAGGTGGGTCCGTTTACACACCCTGATGCCACTTGTGCAGCAAGTTTTTCGTACGTTAAGCCTTTCTGGGGTGTGAGTGAAGTGCTGAGATCTGACAAAGGGCCAGATTTTGTTAATGAAGAATTTGAACAGATAGGACTATTATTGAGTATTAAACACACGTTTTCTTCTGCTTATCACCTGCAAGCAAACGGGGTAATTGAGAGACTCAACAGCCTCCTTAAAGAAAGGATTGCTCAAATCAAACTGACTTTTAAAATGGGATGGCTATATTGCCTGCCCTTAACTGTATATGTCCTACGGAATCCGCCTTATTAGGAACACCACCTCACCGCACATGAAATAGTGACAGGGAGGTGAAAGAGAATGCCTCTTACATCTCCATCGAGGAGTAGAAGTGTTGCTCAGAGTGCAGCGAAACTGTTAGGTGCCTAACAACGCTTTGATGCCACTTCCTTTGTCTTTGGCCCCAACTTTCGCCCTTATTGCAGAGGCTGATTAATGTCCCTGGACACAGTATTCCTCTGGTCTCCCAAAGGCTTCCACCTGGCTTAATCCAATGTATCTTGCTGTGACACTTATAGGGCTGCTGTTCGGGAACCCAGAAACCAAATGAGTGCCCCAGTATACCCCTGCCAGCCAGATTCACAGCACAAGATATATGATGATCTCCCTACAAGGCACCCGCCTGCCACCTCGAACCCGGGAACCTCAACTCCTCAGCCTCAACTCCACCAACTGGTCTGGGTTCTGCGATTGAAATGATCTCATTTAGATTGGTTATGGCCAGAGCACATTAACAATGTTGAGGGCCCGGGACTCCCTTGACCACCCCCAGTGGCAACCTTACATCAAAAGTACCGGAAGAGGTATCACCATAAATGTCCTCAATGACAGTGTATTCCTTGGGGCAAAGGCACCAGCCTCTAAGCAGTGGCAGGGAATCAGATGGCTTGAAAACGGCCTTCTAATTCAGGTATGTTGGCGCAGTGACTTCTACGCAGTCGGGCCAGGACTTGCCATGAAGTTACGACCCTAGCTCCTGTGTAGTATTCAGAGACCTGGGAATCCCTTCATTAACCATCAGTGGGAGAGGTATGTCTCTGCCCTTACAGTACTGGGTGTGCTGTGTATACTGCAGGCATAATTCTACTGATTTACTTGCCATGGGTCGAGCACCCTCATTCATTCACTGCTTCACGTTCCACATATCCAGGCTTCTCCAGCTTGTGAAATGCCATCTCGGGTCTCTTTGATCCAGCAATAGCACCTCTGTGCCTCCTGCAGGATGGAGGAAGAGAAGAGGCGCTCTGACTCCGGGTCTGCATTGTATAGCAGTCCGATCGGCACTCAGTAAAGGACCCCAACCACCTTTGCCACTGCCTCGCCTCTCTGCTGTCAGACCTCCCGGCTGCTCGGAGCACCCGATCACAGGTGCCTCTGTGAGTTGGAGGGATGTTGACTGCTGTGCTCTGGACCTCCAGGTGTCAGACTCGCTCTTCGCTGTGGGGCAGACTGCCACAGGAGCAGCCCCACCAACCACTGTGGTGGCTCTCGAAGTCTACACCAGCTACTGCTCCGGCCTCCAACAACCCTCTTGCGCCACCATGTTTGTAAGCCACCCACACTGTTCTGTCCAGGCTTACAGAGCACAGCCCTTTCTGGACCCCAATCGTCCTCCAGCACAGACCACTGAGTCAGGGAGGCTTCACTGCATGGTAAGGGGATCAAATTGTAAATTAATACTGCATTTAGGGTTTTTTGATGTCTCGCAACGAAGCCTACAACAGGCACATCTGCAATCTGATGCCACCTGGTCATGCTCCCCTTGAGTGCTTTTTCAACCCCCTCCAGCTTGCAACCATCATTGTCTGTTGTTTGTGGTTTCAGCGTGCCCTCCCAACATCTTTCAATCGGAGGAAGATATTGGTGTGGGACAATCTCCTAGACAGTATTGGACATGTCTCTGTAAATTCTGTCCTCTAACAAGTTCCTTGATATGCTAGCAGACTAATATGGGGACAGAGTTGCTCCTGTCCCAGCTCAACCTCTGAGGTTACACGCCAGGGATACTCCGCCTGTCCTTCCTTCAGCAGTTCAACCGCCAAATTTGCCTTAGGCTTCTAATAAGGGGTTGACATCCTCTGCTGAGGAGAAGCTGCCAATCCCACTAAATAGGCACTTTAGGGCAGTAAAGTTGAGGGACACAGAAGTCTTTGGTTCAACTCTTCCTGGGAAGTGCAAAGGCTCAGGCTCATCAATAATCAAACCTCAAGAGACTTCCTCTTCTGTGCCTCTGGAGTCATTTGTGTCGTACTTTGTGATTTGGCTTTGGAAAAACCTTATTCTCAGCCTCAAAAGGTTTTTATCAAAAAAATAAGCCTATGAATCATTTGTAGTACTGGTCATTAGATTTCTTTACTTCAGCTTTGGCAAACTGCAATGTCCTAGCCTTCCAATTATTTTTATTTCTGTCGGAACAAGAAGAGCAAGGACTGGGATGTGGCAGCAAGGTGTCACAAAATTCGGGCTCGACTTTGAGCCACGTATACTGTGTCTCCATCCTCATTTGTCAATACCAGGTCTTAAATAAAATTAACATGTTTTCTGACCATTGCAAGTTGATGTAGAGGAGTTTACCTTTCTTCTTCACCTTGTACAGTGGTTGGAAGTGGGCGGGAGCGGTTCACCTCTACTTTAAAAAAAAGTTTTACTGTTACTATACTTTTATTTTAAAAAGAAACTGTTCTGCAATGGAAGTGTAGGAAGAAGTTGAAACTTCACTGCACTGTACTGAACATTCCCAGCAGTTGTATTTTGGGGTTTGGATTGCGTGTGGGAGAGAGCGTTGTGACAGGGTTTGTAGGGAGCAGGCCAGCAGGGAACATAGCCCCACTACTTCTTTTCGTACACTTTGACAACTGACCTTGCGAAGACGTCTTTGCAGCAGCTTTCTGTGAGAAGGGTCATAATTGATAAGGACGCCCCATGTCCCATGGGCAGCATGCTTACTCAAAAGCTTCAAGTTTGGGCTCTGATGTGCAGGTGAAGGGTTTGGACTTGCTGTGATGCTGTAAATGCATCGGAGGGACAGGGCCTCCGTATCCTTTATGACCCTTCTCACAGAAAGCTGCTGCAAAGACGTCTTCGCAAGGTCAGTTGTCGAAGTGTATGAAAATAAGTAGTGGGGCTATGTTCCCTGCTGGCCTGCTCCCTACAAACCCTTTACTGCTTTGTATTGTGTGTTCTGTCGTGTTTTCCGTGCAGGAGTTCATGTGGGACTCCTGGCAGTGCAGCTCTCTCTTTTGGTTTGATGAACAGACCCGTGGGATACCCTGATGGCACCAATGGGCAGGGGTACAACCTTGTGCCCCCAGTGTGTGTTTTTGGGCACCTTTGTGTGACCCACAGAGCAGGGTATGAGCTGGTGGCAGCTCCGTGCTGAAATGACTGGTGCCCTGAGCGTCCTCCATTTTGGGATGCCCAGGCCCTGTCAATGGAATCGGTAGATTCCAGATGGAGACAAAATGGCCCCCATGGCCTCTTGCCTTCCATCACCTGTTACCTTGATCTTCCCGAAGTCCCAGGAAGCCCTGCCTCTGTCCCTTCCCCCTGACTGGCTGTTGGGTGGAAGTTCCGTATATGGTAGTGTGGGGAAGTGCCGACCAGACTGGCTGGAGCCTTCTCAACGACCGTATGTTGTGGGTGAATGGAGTGTGTGACGAATATACATTCTATGTTGTGGCTGTCTAGTATCTGGTGGTTGACACAATGGTTGAGACAGCCCTGCCCGAAACCGGTATGAATGCAGCTTGGAGTGTTGAATGGCTCTGTACCTGTCCCAATACACATGTCTGGAGAGAAGTGAATGGCCTGAATACCTCGTGTGTCTGATTGGCTGCCTGCCTGCATGAATGACCGTAGTCGTGATTGGATGCTTGAGTGTGACCCAGCAGAATGAATGGGAGATCAACAGTATATCTGGGGACCTCTCACTGCTAGGAATCGTGTTCAGAAGCTGAAGTCCACTACGACGAGTAACTGGAGTAACTGAAGATTGATCCTGAAGCCCTGCTGGACGAGAAGAATTGCTGTTGCTCTCCTTCACAATCTGAAAGCTGTTGTGCTTCAAGAACTGACCCAGAGAGGACCTGGTAAGACGCCCTCTTCCTGAGCTACAAGGGACCATTGTGCACAGCTGATCTTTGCCTAAGCTCCCTGGTAGACAGACCTTCGACAGGCTGCTGACTGCCGACCTGATACAGGGATTGCTGCGGAACTCCAAGGAGAAGCGCCCGGACTGTTGTCCGCCACTGTTGACGACCGCCGTCACCGACTGGAGCCACCGTGCTCCCGTTGCCTAAGAACTTAATTTATCCAAGGACGCTCTCATTTGCATTGTCGCTGCTGTATCCTGCTGGAGAAGGCCTGACCGTCGACGCGCCGAGGAGCATCTACCGGTGGGTTTCCCGCCACCCAAAGACCACAGAGACGCCGACGACTGGACGCCCTTGCTGGGCTACAGTTCCTCAACTCTTTGCTGTCCAGAACTATGGACACCGAGATGCCTCGCACGCCTCTTCCTTGCAGGACGTTTACGCTTCCCCGTCAACGAGCACCGCTAGCTCGACCTGTTCTCCATCAGACGTTTGATGACCCGTGACTCCTGCCTGAAAGGGAGAATACTCAGAAGGGTTGTCAATTTCCCCGACGAGGAACGCTACAACGCCAGGTACTTTGGGGATGCAGAACTATTGGAAAGCCTAGTGTGAACAATATACGGACAGGGCTTGTATCTTTCTTCTACAGGTTGCCCAGGTGGGGGGATCTCCACACAGAACTGTGTCTAGTGGTAGGGGCCAGTATTCTGCCAGTTGTTCAACCATCTTGCTTTCCTTCCTCTCTCTACTGCTGGTTTCCTCTTTATTTTGAACTGTGTGTCATTCTGACTGTATGCACTTTAAGGAGATCTAATAACGTTAGTGGTACCACTTTAGAATTGTACACATTTACCATTGTTGATTTTCAGAGCACAAAGTGACTTATCGTGATCGTGTATGTGACTTTGAATATTAATTATATAAAGACTGTGTTTTAACCGATAGTGTGTGGACATTCCTTCGTGGGTGCTCAGGGCCTACACTATACTTAAGAACCACCTCGCACCACCTCCCGAGAAGCTAGGCCTTGATTGCTCGACCACAACTACTAATACTAGAGAATCTTGGCAGGGTCTCTGTGTCTCTCCTCTACCATATAGAGAGCAGAAGTACAAACCCGCCTCCGGTCTTTACACTTGCCTTTTACGTCAATATACTTTTTGCTCCATACACAGATGAGATGTTGCCGCAATTCAAATCTGACCATTTGACGGTCACCAAATGGGTCTCCAGAACGTTCATCTTTGTGTGAATAGTTTCTTTTACTTTTGGTCCGAACTTTGCTGCTGTTCTATGGGGCCCCGATTCCTCTCTCCATCAGTCTGTGGACCAAGGCTTTTTCTTGGGCTGGCAACATCTTGATTCCTCTTCTGGAAAACGACCCAGAAGGGGCTACACTCTCACTCTCGCGTGTCTGTGATTTGGATCTGGCAAAGAGGAGTGTGGGAGTGGGTGTTACCCACGCATTCATGTTTGACTTCTTTGCATGTTTTCACTTTTCCCAATTCCAATTGGAACTGTAACGCCACTGATGTTATAAAAATGTATCAAGCATGTTATAAAAATGTATCAAGCAAGTCTGCCTTCACCACTCAATTTATAAACCCTATGCGTGACCTTCACTGAAGTACTAATAAAAGCAAGCATTGGCAACAGTTTTGACTTGTGCATAAGTATTACGCATTTGCCAGGCACTGCTATTATATGCCTAGGTACTCGCACCGTTTTTCAGCTGCTACCATCGATGGCCAGTTAATACCAGTACGGCAGGGCCTGGCAAATGCCTTTCCCATGCCCACACAAAACACTGTTGGCATTGCCAATGCTCTTTTTGCATTGGTGCCTGTGTCAGTCCAATGTCATGTCCTCTGTCCTTCATCAAGCTTCTCCTATATTGCAAGTTTGTTTGTGTCTTGTAGGTCCTAATTGGCAACCATTCACACCTATTGAAATTCTGGCTGCATTTCTTTTTTTCTGCTCTAATACTGTGGTGAAGCAGCTCTTGGCGACATTACACCTCCTTCCTCCAATGTAGACAACACACACTGCCTGGGGTCTTAATGTAGTTATTTTAGTGCTTTCTTACAAGCACTTTGATCATATTGCCTCTGTAGCCATTCAGCTGTTAACTTGGAAAGTGGCTCCCTTGGTCATTCTGACCTCGGTCAGACACACAAGCGAATACATTGCCATGTTAATGCCAGGATTTGCTATGCCCAGATTAGCATAGCATAGCGAGCTTCCATTATGACCAATCAGGCTGTAAAAGCCACATTTGATTTTTGCCTCTTCGCTGAGTAAGAGGCAGCAGTCCCAGATTGTGCGCATTTAATTCATTAAGGCTGCATGCCAATATTCATTGGTATTGTAGTAAAACAGTTACCATTATGCCAAAGCATAGTCCTCTCAGATTCAACTATTCAAGGCTAGATGTCATCGTGGCTGTTCGTGTGTCTGTGAATGCACGCAGTGCTAGAGACCTTGTTTGTATATGTGCATTGCATGTTATGTTAAAGGATATTTATACTGCGCACTATCACCACCTGAGTGGTCCCCTGGCGGATCTGAAAAGCAAGGGGGTAAGGTAAGTTAGTAGGACTGAGCGGGGAAAAAGTGCAAGCGAGCTGTGTTGTGCTGTTGGCAGCATCAGTTCGGTTTACACCGTTCACTGAGCATAGGTGTGAATTTCCAGTCAGTAGTTGTGTTAGGCTATGTGTGTTTTTTTCATTGTTGTAGTGAAGTGTGTTTGTGCTGTAGAGGTATAGTTGGGTTTTGTTTAGAGTTTGAGAGGTGTAAGCAGAGGGGTGAGTTTTTTAGTGGGATTGGTTAGTGGTGATATTTTATTGTTCCCACTCAGTTTGGCAACTTGTGGCACAAATCCCTGCCAGTGTAATACATTGTGATGTGCTAGGGGCCTCCCTTCTATATTCTACCCAGGGTTTCAGATTGTGGTGACACAGACTCCACCACCGTCCACCCCCGGTGTTCAGACTAATGGATGTCTACACTGCTTTGTCCCCTTGTGTACACTTGTGTGTAGCCAGCATCACCTCCCTGTACCACTTGAGGTGGGGGTGGGGGGCCCTTCGGTGGGACCTGTGGTTTATCTGTTTAGTCCCCACTCTTTCCCTTTCAATTCTAATGCCCTCTGTGGGTCAACTTACGCTGTTCCAATCACTCTCCTTAGTTTCCTGTAGGGCACTCAATGGGAAAGGGTACACCTTGTGTTTGCATGTGCAGTGCTAGTGGAGGGGTGTGTTTGTGCTTGCTTAGTTGAGTTAGGACAGTGTATGTATTTGCATACCTGAGTGTGGGTAGTTGTGCGTGTAAACGGGTAATGCTAAAGTCAGTTTGTGCATGTAGTGCTGTGGTGTTGAGCAGGGTAGTGCCGTGGACTGCTAGAAGCAGTATGTGCGTGCAGTGCAGGAGGCGGTGTGTGTGTGTGATGTGCTATTGGTATTTGCAGTGTTCCCTGGAGTGTGTATCTGTGCTCAGTGCTGTTGTACGTTGGACAAAAGGGACACAGCCCCTTTAAGAAATACGTGAGGGAAAGGGCGGGAAGAAGGAGGAAGGGGAGGGGGCGGGAGTGGCGGAAGACAGAGAAGTGATCGGCGTGAATAAAGAAGGTTCACAGCAGCATTGGCTCAGTCTCGTTATTGCGTAACCAGATAGAGTCCAACACTGGCGATGAAGGTGGGATGAGACCCTTTGCGTACCGGCAGCAGTGGTAGGAGGGCGGCAAGCCCAGCAGTTGAGAAGGGCCCGTGTGCCCAGAAGTCATCATGAGGGCCCGTGTGCCCAGAGGAGAGAGCAGCGGCTCGAGTGCCCTGCTGGAGGGCCCGTGTGCCCAGAAGCGATCGAGAGGGCCCGTGTGCCCGGTGGAGACAGCAGCGGCCCGTGCGCCCTGCTGGGAGGACCGAGTGCTCAGAGGAGAGAGCAGCGGCCCGAGCGCCCTGCTGGAGGGCCCGTGTGCCCTGAAGTAATAGGAAGGGCCGTGTGCCCAGTGGAGACAGCAGCGGCCCGTGCGCCCTGCGAGAGGGCCCGAGTGCCCAGAAGAGACCGCAAGGGCCCGTGCGCCCGAGGTGGTAGCAGCGGCCCGCGCGCCCTGCTGGAAGGCCTGTGTGCCTGGAGAAGATCGGGAAGGCCCGTGCGCCCAGCGTCAACACCAGAAGGCCAACACATCAGCGAGCCGCAGCCCGCGTGCCTACTGAAGCCTGCAGCCAGCGACGCGGAAGCCTGAAAAGCCGGAAGAGGCCCGTCCGTCGTCGCGGAAGACCAGAGAAGACCTGCAGCCCGAGGAGCCGGAAGAGGCCCGCCCGTCATCGCGGAAGACCGGAGGAGACCCGCAGGCCCGCGGCGCTGACTAACAAGTAAGGTGCCGGGTGGGGCAACTACAATGAGGGGAACCCCATGTCTCCCGCACGTGACAGTACCATAAACACGCTGAAAGTGAACGGAGTCACAGCCACATAAAAAAGGGAACCCCGTGTCTCCTGTAATGACATTAACCAGATTTAACTGCAAAGAAGGGAACCCCGAAACCCACAACACGGCACAAGGGAACCCCGCGTCTCCCCACGTGACATCAACCAGATTTAACTGCAAAGAAGGGAACCCCGTGTCTCCCGCACGTGACATTACCATAAAACGGGTGAAAACCCACAACACGGCACAAGGGAACCCTGCGTCTCCCCACGTGACATTAACGAAATTTAACTACAAATAAAGGAACCCCGTGTCTCCCGCACTTGACATTACCATAAAACATTTAAGGGTAAAAGAAGTCACGACAAAAGAAAGCCCCGCGTCTCCCCAGGTGACGTCTGGTATATACCAAGGAAGACACAGCACCAGGAGTTAATAATAACCAACGCCCACGCACCACTGAACTAACTACAGCATACCGAGCTGCGCCATCATGTCAGCCCAGGATGCAGCAGATCCCAATGCCCAACCAACATCACCAGGAGCATCCTCCTCCTATGCAAGCCTAATGAGAAGACCCGCCCCGTTCACTCTGAACCCACACCACGACCAGGGCCAACGATGGGAAGAGTGGATGGAGGAATTCGAAGACTTTGTGGGTGCAATTGGCACACAAGAACCTCCCAACATACTAAGCATCTTTGCAAACGTCGCAGGGAGAGAAATCAAAAATATCATCCGTACGATTCCCCTACAGGACCGCACCACATATGCGAGACTCCGACAAGCCATAAATGAAAAGATTGTTATCTCACCCAACCGTGACTATGAAAGATACACTTTCAACCAATGTGGCCAACTGCCTCATGAATCAATAGGAGAATTCGCCATTCGCCTTCAAAGAAAAATATCGAAGTGCGATTTCGCCAACTTTAATGACGAAGAAGCCATAAGGCTACGCTTCATAGAAGGGTGTGTATCCTCCATGTTCCGGAAACATCTCCTAAAGAAACCCCTATCCCTAAAAGAAGTTTTGGACCTAGCAAGAGTATATGAGAGAGTGGACATCCAGGCAGCAGCCATCGAGAACCCCAAAAAAGGAGAAGTTATAGCGGCAATGCACCCATACGCCCGACACACAGCTCCACAGACAAGGATAAACCCAAGGTATCCGACACAACGAACACCAAGCGACCGCCAATGTTATCGCTGCGGTTTCGAGTATCCGCACAGAGGTCCGTGCCCTGCCATCGGCCAACGCTGCATGATATGCGGTATGGAAAACCATTTCCAGGTGATGTGCAAAGAACTACTACCAGAAGGGAGCTCGACACGGCCGCGACCGACCACCTGCATGATGGACACACACACGGAACAACCCCGCCAGGGAGACAGAAGTACGACACTGCCCACGAATGCTTATCAACGTCCAAACACCGTAAGAGCCCTTGAGGGGCTTCAGATTGAACCAGATAGGAAAGACCATGAACTATATGACATACACCAGAGTGACTTCATGCAAAACCCGGAACACGGGACGACCTACAAGGCAGAAACCCCAAGCCCTTTCCAACAAGGAAGAGACCTATATCTCAACCCCCCACCACAACATCAGCTGGGAGGGAATGAACCAGCCCGATATCTACAAGATGGATACGACAGAGAGTACTTATGCCTTCTTAGTGCTGAAACTGAAGACACCTCAGCTCCCAGAGATACATACAGTTAGGAAGTACCAGAAACAGATTTATCGTCGACACAGGAGCGACGGTAAACGTCATGAATGAAGATATCTACAGGGAAATAGCCTCCTCATACCCATTACAAGAATCCAAGACTCACATTTTTCAATTGGGAGCGGCGCAGCCAATGACCTCCAAAGGAAAATTTCTATGTGATCTGCGGCACAGGGACATCACGGTAACTGCCACGATACACGTTATAAAGAGCCCATCCATCGGCCGCTGCCTCCTCAGCTACCGCACGGCCAGTGCCCTCGCCTTAATTGATCTACACTACAACCAGTCAGAAGTAATAGAGGGACTGCCAGTATCACACAAATGCGTCAGAGCAATGATCGACAGACCTCTGGCGAAGGGAGACCTCAAGGGCCAATTCTCCAAGTTATTTGAAGGAGTTGGTATGCTAAAAGGATCATGCATCAAACTACACATCGACAATACCATTAGTCCAGTACCGCAACACCCGCGCAAAGTGGGTTTCCACCTCCAAGAACAAGTATCAAAAGAAATCCAACTTCTCCTTCTCAACGACATCATAGAGAAAGCAGAAGGGCCAACACCAAGGGTATCGCCAGTAGTAATTGTTCCCAAGGACAATGGTTGTCTCCGCTTATGCGTTGACATGCGCATCCTGAACACGCCCATCCAGAGAGAAAGGCACCCAGGCCCGAGCCTGGAGGACATGTTGATTAGGTTAAACCAAGTGAGGTTCTTTTCAAAGCTTGACCTCAACCAGGGCTACCACCAACTGGTCCTGGACCCAGAATCACGACCCATCACAACGTTTGCAACGCACGACGGCCTCTTTCAATACAAAAGGCTCAACTTCGGAATATCATCTGCCCCCGAAATCTTTCAAGAGACCATCAGAGATGAACGCAGTAAATTACAGTGACGACATCTTAGTATTTGGAAAAGATCAGGAACAACACGACAGAGCGCTGAGAACCATCTGCTCCATCCTACAAGACGCGGGACTGACTCTCAACGAAGACAAGTGTGACATCAACAAGACAAGCCTTAAATTCTTCGGCCACATATTTTCGAGCAAAGGGATAACAGCCGACCCGGACAAGATTAAGGCCATCACCGATCTCCAAGCACCTACGACCACGGCAGACCTGTGCTCCCTACTAGGCATGGCAGGATACTGTGCGCGCTACCTCCCAAACTACGCCACAACAACTGACCCACTCCGCAACCTCCTAAAGAAGAATACACCTTTTGTATGGGATGCACCCTGTCAGGAAGCATTCACAACGATAAAAGAAGGTCTCACCAACAACCGACAACTGGCATACTTTCGTTCGGACTGGCACACCATCATTACGGTCGACGCAAGTCCAGTGGGACTAGGTGCCATCCATGCCCAGACCGACACCGCAGACAACGCTCATCACGCGATTGTTGAATATGCCAGCCGAGCCCTGTCGCACACGGAAAAGGCCTACTCCCAGGCAGAAAGGGAAAGCCTGGCTGCAGTATGGGCATGCGAAAAATACCACCACTTTATTATTGGCCGGAGGTTCACCCTAGTAACGGACCACCAAGCTCTAATATCAATCTTCGGGAACCCCAAAACGAAAATGCCACCTCGCATAGAACGGTGGGGGATAAGACTGCAAGAGTACGAATATTGCATCGTCCACAAACCAGGAGGAGACACCAACCCAGCAGACTATCTCTCCAGACACCCCCTACCGGACAAAGACGGCACCCTAGCCCAGGAAGCCACAGAATACATCTCATACCTGTCATCAAATGCCATGCCACCGACCATCTCAACCGCAACATTCGAAGAAAGGAGCAAAGCCGACCCAACACTCAGAGCTGCTGTCTTTCTCACTCGGTCCAACAAATGGAGG
The DNA here is from genome assembly GCF_040938575.1 of Ambystoma mexicanum. Classification (NCBI taxonomy): domain Eukaryota; kingdom Metazoa; phylum Chordata; class Amphibia; order Caudata; family Ambystomatidae; genus Ambystoma; species Ambystoma mexicanum. Next base: position 748,783,066 of record NC_090928.1, read on the forward strand.
GAACGTCACACAAAGGAAACCGGGGGGGAGGATGTAAACCAGAAGGAACTGGACCGGCTGGCCAAAATACACGACAAACTCACAGCCACTGACCAAGGACTCCTGCTACGAGGGAGAAGGCTAGTAGCACCAAGGGACCTAAGGAAGACCCTAGCAACACTGGCACATAAGGGCCACAGGGGAATGGACAACACAAAAATATTTCTCAGGAACTATGTCTGGTTCCCCTACATGGATGTAATAGTAGAAGACATGCTCAGACACTGCAAGCCATGTCAACTGGCAGCGAAAGGACCAAACCCAAACCCTCTGCAACTAACCACGCTCCCGACAAGACCCTGGCAAAAGGTCGCAATGGACTTCTATGGACCTTTAGAAGAAGGAGGCTATCTATTAGTAGTAATGGACGAATATTCGAGATTCCCTTTTGTTAAGCAAACGCCGTCAACATCCTTCGTGGAAACCGCACCCATAGTGGACGAACTATTCAGCGAGTGGGGCATCCCCAACGTCGTCAAGACCGACAACGGCTCCCCATTTCAAGGAAGAGAATTTGCAAACTTCGCAAGTCACCTAGGCTTTCACCACCAAAAGATTACATCTCTCTGGCCCCAAGCCAATGGGATGGTGGAAAGGTTTATGGCCAGAATCAAGCTAACCAGACAAAAAGCAGCAGCAGAACAGACGCCTCACCCGAAAGCCATCTGCAGCATGCTTCGGAGCTACCGAAATACCCCACACAATGCCACTGGAAAGCCACCAGCTGAGCTCATGGTGAGGTACCAACCCAGGACATGCATTCCCCGATGGGAGGACTACAACCCTGAGGAAGACCTCGTCATCAGGGAACGAGATGCCGAAAAGAAGAGAAGGGCCAAGCAATGGACCGACACCAAACGGAGAGCGAAAGAACAACAACTGGAGATGGGGCAAATGGTCCTGGTGCAACAAACTCAACGCAAGAAGACGGACACCCGATACAGTCCAGAGCCTTGCGCGTGCGTGGATAAAAGATGCAATTGCACTTTGTTACGATAAGTAACATATTGTCTTTGGCTGAGAAGGCCTCGATTCTAACACAGGCCCTGTATTTGCTATATCCAACCAGCAACTGCAGGCTTTGCAGATCTCCTTATAACCATTTCCTGTCTGGCTCTGCTTTCATGCCTGTAGTTACACCACACTAGGTTTCGCATTATGACACTTATGAGCTAAAATTAAAAAAGATCATGAAAAAACAAGGAGTAGTGGGGGAAGGTAAAAAGAGGTGGGGAAATGGCAGTGTCGGCTGGAGGCAGGTTTTAAAATTAAAGCAGGAGAAGCTGTGAGAGTAAGGAAGTTAACCTCAGAAGAATAAAGCAGAGAAATGGTAAACTGGACAAAATGTGTTCCCACTGATTTTAATTTTATAAGGGTAAACTAGAACATTAACTTGACAGAGAGTGATTTTATGGGATTATGTGAAACATAATTTTTAGTATGTTATGGTAAATTTTTTCATCGTCCATGAAATGAATTGAAAACACAGATTCAGGTCAACCTACAGACCAGTGCTCGATCTGTAAAGTTGGTGTGCTCTTAAATGATTGTTGCTTGAGTTTAACAATTGCTGGCTCTTGCTTCATAAGTTTAAAAACATGTTTAAACCCTAAAACATTTGCACACCATCACATAATTGGGGAAGCAGCACTAGCTCCACCCTCCCAAATGACCAGATATGTTAATACATGGAGAAGCAGACGATACATGTTTTTTCAATTAACTAAAATGTTTCCATTTGCCCATCAGGAGCAGGGCAGTTTTCCACCTACTGATCTATTTTTATAAAATATGGCCAATCTGTTGGGGGAAATGATGCGAGTGTTTCAGAGCAATACGCCTGCATGACATGGAGCTCAGGTGCGAGGTGCTTGAAAGCAAAAGATTAAGACATGGAGAATCACTCGATACAGAAAAATATCGGGCTGCGTGGATTCCCTGCTTTGTGGGAGATGCTGATCTGCCGGGTAATGTCCAGCTCTCAGTAGTGCCACTCCTTAAACTCCCTGATGATGCATCAGTAGAGCTGGATCATACTCATAGCCTTCGTGAAGCTGCCAGTGATGAAATGGATGTGCTCACTGATGTCCTTAGCCAAGCTCATTTCTCGCTCTCAAACATGAGTTAATGGTGGCTGCATGTTGTTTACCAAATCTAACTTTCCACAGAACTAAACTCCAGCTTAATCAGGACATGGCGGAGAGCCTTCCAGTCACTTACTATTTGGGTCAGAGAGGAGGGAATCCGCTATAGGTGGGGGTTCCCATAGGCCATGACCTACACGCACGAGGGCAAGGAATGAAATAATCAAATTTTTCCGGGAGGCTGAGCCTGTTGAGATGCTGACCCTCGGATGAGGGAGCGTGTCTCTCCGCCCTCCATGCTGAAACAGAATAACCCCAAGCCACAGGTGAAGCAGTGGTCCAGTGCTGGTAAGGCTTGGAAACCTACGGGCCCATCTGGCATGAAGTGATAAGAGTGTGATGGACTCGGAGACTCTGACCTGGTTTTCACTCCATCACAGTGAACTGGTGGTTTCGGAGCCCTTAAAGACGAGGTAACAATACCCTGGACATGAATGGGGATGCAAAACTTACTCAAACATCAATAATCAAAACGACTAAGGTAGTTGGCAAAAAGGTTAACTGTTTTAATATCAATTATCTAAAACAGGGAGTACAACGGACATCAATGGACGTCTCAGAGCATGGTTTCTCAAACCTTGCTTCCAGGATTCTCCTTGGTATCTGTAGTTTCAATGGTGCTGCATGTGTCTCGCACTATGGTTCCCAACATATAGGCAATATGGGTGAGGTGGTTGAGGTGGGGGTACTTGGCTCCTTCTCTACAACAGTGACTATGGGGGTCATTCCGAGGTTGGAGGTAAGGGAAAAGCGTTGCCGGTAAAGGATTACCGGCATCGCTTACTGCTCCAAGCTATTCCGACCTGCCAACCGACTATTAGTGGCACTGTAAATAACGGTGCCTCTAATAGCGGCATGGGCGCGGTACACATCCCTTTATGTTAGCAATACCGGCATGCCGTAAACTGGAGGACATCACAAGTCAGGCGGACATGCAAATCCCGGCATCATGAAGGCGCTAAAAGTGGATACCTGCATGCCGTAAATACCGGCATCGCGGACCAACCGTAAAATGCTATGTGCAGTGTTCCCAACTGCCACGGGTGCACACCATCAGCACAGGTGGAGGCAATGGAGTCTGGGCCTGTACAAAAGGAGCACACCAACACACCACACCCTTTTCCACACCAAGATTAAAACAATAGTAGCATCAATACCTGAGCTGGAGGACATGCTTGCATTGCACCACCAGCAACAACACCAACAGCAACATCAGGCACCACAGAGGAGATGCAGCAGGAGACGGAGGGAGAGACAGGCCCAGCATGCCCCACCAGTGCAGCCAGCGTAACCATGCAGGCAGCCCCCAATCCCAAACATCAGAGCCAGTCCTTTCAACCCAACCCTGGAGCATAACCACACCCTGTACCGTCTGGACAGGGACACCATCAACACCATTGTGGACATGATACACGACGACATTGTCAGCCTCATTGAAATACGCACCGCCATCCCCCCTCTACTGAAGGTAGTGTCGGAGCTCCACTTCCTTTCCACAGGCACCTACCAGCATACAGTGGGGCACATGCATGGCATATCACCACCCTTATTCACTCGCATCCTGAAGCAAGTGCTGGATGCCCTCCTCAAGCACACAACTGAATACATATCCCTACCACGGACTCCCCAGGAGATTCTTGACACAAAAGGTGGCCTCCATGCAAAGGCAGGCATGCCAAATTGTATAGGTGCCCTTGACTGCACCCACGTGGAGCTGGTGGGCCCGCATGCCATGGAGGTGGTTTACCGCCATCGCAAGCAATACGACTCCAACAAGGTCCAGATGGTAGGCTACGCTAGCAAGATCATCCCACATTGTTGTGCCCGATATCCCGGATCAACCACAGGAATGCTGCATGTCACCATGGGAAAAATCAGCACAAAATGCCTAACATTGAAGAGCCTACTGCCAACGCTCCCCATCAGAAAATCCTACAGAACGCTGCACATCACTTAATGGACACGGACACAGCTGTATGCATACACAATGAATGAGCAACAAGACGGCAGAGCACACCGTGTATCATCTTGAAGATGCAACCCACACCATTATTCCAGGGCACAGGACACATCAAGGGCATAACAATGGCGTGCATACATCAAGGGACATGTGCATGTGGCCAACGATAATCTGGCGGCATGTGTATCCGACGCAAAGTGCCCTTGCCCCCTGAAATTGAAATGCAACCACCTGGTGATGATGAAGGGGATGAAAACGAAGTGGCTGCATATCATTGTGGTGCCGATACACAGGAGGGACGTGCTGTGGGTCAGTCAATGATTGCACAATATTACTGACACACATGGCTGCAGAGGCTGACATGATAGTTTGACAGAGTGCACTGGGTGTGGGGGTACATGCACACTATGCAGTGTATATGAATAAATGACACAAGCGCAATGATGAATGTCCACTCAGGTCTTGCTTTTGACACAACGGGTGTATTGAAATTAACAATGATTACGATAGTGCAACAACCCTCCACCACCTTCAGCCCCTCCGCCTCCCCCCACAGCTCCCACAACACCCTCACCCCCTCCCCCAACAACTCCCCCACACATGTCCAAACAAGTCTCTAATGCCTTCATCAGGCTGCCCAGACTATTTTTTAGCACTCCCTGGACCTGGTGGCGGCATGTCTGGCTGGCGCAGGGTGCGCGACGACCTGCGGAGTGGGCTGGTCTGGGTAGAGCTTGATGATGATGGTGTGGCCGCCTGCTCAAATTGGGTTGCCGGACGTTCCGACTCCAAGGCATCGGCTATGTGGCTGAGTACCTGCCGCAGGGCAGATATCTCCTCGCACAGGCGGCTAGTATTCTCCGCAAATATCTTGCCCGTGGAGGCCGTGTTGTCTGTGATTGTCTTGCCTTGAGAGTTGATGTTCTCCCGCCACTCCTGCCTTGCTTGGGCGTTGTCCTCCACGAAGTGTGGCACAAGGGCAGTCAGCTGCTCAGAACGCTGCAGCCCTGCGGGTGCACCTGCGGAAGTGGACGGTGCCTGGGTGTCATGCTCGGCCTCACTGCTCTCCACTATGGGACTAATGGCCTCTTGAATAAAATGCCCCCCAGACTGCTACGGGGTGGTGCCGTGGTCCGACTCAAGTGATGTGATTTTGAGGGATGGCAGTGGACTGGCCGTGCGGAGCAGTTCTGAGGAATTGTCTTCCACGGGCACCCATCCCTCTTCCTGTGCCTCCTCCTCAGCCTGGGGTGCTGTGGCTGCCACCTCCCCAGCTAGACTGGACTCTGCCGAGTGTGGAGCTTCGGCTGTTTCCTGTGGCTGTAGAACAGGTGTTTGGCACTTCCGCCTCAACGGCCCTTGGCAGCACCGGTGCCCTGGCAACCTGAGGTGTTTTCACTGGTGGTGCACGGCGGGCCTTGGGTTGGCCCTTTGAGGTTGAAGGCCAGTTGGCCTCATCCCGGGTCCTCTTCCATGGTGTGGTTTTCTGTGGGGTTGAGTCCTGGGCATTGCTGTCAAGGTCTGAGCCTGTGTGGGTCGAAGAGAGGGATTGCATGATCAATGTTTTGATGGGCATCATACATACATTTGTACAATTGATCATCCACACAATCGAGGGTAATAGACATTAGAGTTTGGATGATCACGTTGTTTGCTACATGGGTGGGTGATCCAGGCATACGTCGGGGTCACTCATGTTGGGCAAGACCTGTGGTATGTGACATGCATATTTGTTGGGGCCTGCATGCAGTGTGACTTATGGCATTTACATTTTGTGTGGTATATGTCAGGTACAGCATTGCCTTGCTGCAGGCATCTGCATGTGTCTGTGATGCGTCCGACAACTTTGCTGGGAGTGTGTGTGTGTTGGGCCATGGCTTGCCTCTTTGGACAGACATATTGGTTGACTTTCATCAGACTCTGCATTACAGTGTTTTCTTAGGACACTCACCTCCATCCGCCGATGTTGTGGTGCCACACTCCATGTCTCCGACACCTTCTATCCCCTAAATGCCAATCAGGCTGGCACAGATGTCCTCCCATCGGGACAGCTTGATGGGGGAGCTGGCTCCTCCACCTGTTGCCATTGCCTGGCTTCTGTTTGCAGAGCGTATGTTCCGTACTCGTAGCCGCAGGTCGTCCCAACGCTTCCTCCAGTCTTTTATGGTGCGTGGGGTGTTCCCGACTGCGGTCACTTTCTGCACCACAAGTGCCCAGATCTCTTTTTTTCGAATAATAGCCTCCCTCTTCATGCTCTGGGCGAACACGATGTCTGCATGTTCCTGCAGGGTCCCAGCTAGCATCTCCAGCTTGTCTTCGTTGAAGCGCTCCTTGCGCAGGCGGGCGGCGCCCTTCTTAATAGCCTTTGGCATGTTGGTATGTTGGAGGATGACGTTGCACGAACAGCAGTGTCCCACAGGTCCTGTGTGCTGAGCATGTCGATGGATTGTGTTTTTAAAGATGGCCGCCGTGCTCCTTCCCATTCCTGTGCGATGACGTTACTTCCGATTCCGCTTATTTACGATGACCGTTATTAGCGGTCACCGCTAATAGAGGTGACCCCTATTAGCGGTGGCAGCTAATGCCGCATTGGTTCATGCCGGTAGTGCAAACTGCGCTATGCATGATGCCGCTAAGGGCAATTTCGTGCCTTTAACGGCATGGCGGTAATGCCCTTACCAGCATGGTGCAAAGCTCATGCCCGCGAATTCGTAATAGCCCTCTATTAGCGGGCTCTTGACTACACGGACACGCTATTTGCGCCATGCCGGTAAGGACAGTTATTTACCTCCAAACTCGGAATGACCCCCTATGTCTCTTTTTCCAGCCTCCTGATGTCAGACATCATCTTCCGTTATTTTATGCTCCTGTTCTTCTGTTTTCCTGGTACTGGCATAGCTTGTTCACTTCTGGTTCTGTGTCTATGTGCTGGGCCCAGCACTGACCGGCATGAGCCCTGAGCCATTGGGACTAATAGATCTTTGTGGTGTTACCTTTTGTTTTATTATTTCTTATTTTTCTTTGGTTGGGAGGGAACGGAGTTGAACAAAATTAGATGCGAACAAACCTATTAAGATTTTTGCTTATGTTGGTTTTTGTCAGTGGTGGGTGACAGGTTATATTTATGCCCCTTCCTAGTCCAGAGAATGTAGCGGACCCTCTCCATTATATCTTAAGGTGCTTACCCTAAATGTGCAGTGGCTCAACTTCCCAGCAAGTACAAGTCAATCCTGCAGAGGTTGGTTGGCAATGGCTACTCCATTGTCCTTCTACAGGAAACCCAGCTATACCCTCCTGACACCTGCAGGTTGCGAAGTAGACATGTCCCAAGGCTATATCTGATATCTAGTGGTACAAAGAAGTGGGGGCTTGGATCATGCTTGCTTGTGATGTACCTTTTGTCGAATTGGAGGTAAAACTTGACCCTGGGGGAGGATTCATAGGGGTTAAAGGCCTACTTATTCACTTTCATCTTGCTGTACACACCTAACGAGAGACAAGATGTATTCCTGGTGGAAATAATACCCTTTGCCAAAGGGTAGCTGATTTTGGGAGGTGATTGCAACCTGGTGCCTGACCGAAACCTGGATAAGTTTCATCTCCTCTTAGCCACCGATTTTAAACATGCCCTTTCACTCCTAGAGCTGCTGAGAGAGATTAATTTAGTTCAACTTTAGCATTTATTGCACCCCGGTGAGTGCGACAACATGCATTTCTCTCATGTGCAAAGGACGTTTTAGAGGATTGACTTGCTGCTTGTATCTCCTTCCCAGGTTCTGTATATTCCTATGGTGCCCAACTACTCCGTCTGATCACATGCCTGTGGAGCTTGAATTGTTAGATTGTAGGCTGTTCCCTCCCCGCAGACCTCATTGGAAGCTTTATGATCCTGCCCTGGGGGATATGGTCCATAGAGACACAATTGCAAAGGTGATAGTCAGTTACTTCTCTGAAAATTATGCAACGATCTTGATTGCCGTATTGTGGGATGCGATGAAAGTTGTAGTCCGGAGGGAAGTTATTGCACACACTGCAGTGAACAGCAAAAGGCATAGGCAACTTAGGGAAATCCTGGAGAGTGAAGTGTGCACAGCCTAGCTGTTGCACAGGCAACAGGGATCCATAAATGCGAGGACACTGTTGCGGGTGGCCAGGAATAAACTCAAAGCACTCTTAGCTGGTAGGACAGCTGAGGCACTTATCCGTACTAGGCAGGCTTATTACACGAAAAGTAATAAGGCAAACAAATGTTTGGTCCAGAAATTTAAATCGGTACACGCTAGTATTACCTTTACTGGGCTCACCAACTCTGTTACACCGAACTGGGGAAACGTGACATAATCGAGAGCTATTTTCATGGTGAAATGGATGCAGGTTCTCCCTGCTCCTTCAGATCAGGTTTATAGTCTGGTCCTGGGCCTTCCCATACTCTCAGTTGATAATCGTAAAGCTTTGGACGCAAACATCACCAAAGAAGTGGGTACAGCCGAGATCGCTTCTCTTAAAAATAGAACCCCCAGGCTGAACAGATTCTTTACTTCTTTCTATGACCAGGTTATTTAATTCATTTCAGGCATTCAGAAAGGTTACTCCCTTGAAGGTAGAGTCCACTTCAACACTGACGCCAAGTTGTACTCCAAGATTCTGGTGACCAGCCTAGCCACAGTGTTTCCCAAGTTATTTGACCCTGACCAAATGGAATGTATCCCCAAACGTGATGCCCACAATAACATCAGATGGGGCCTGGAATGGGATGTCCTCGCTATGGACGCAGCCAATACGTTTGATAGGGTGCGTTGGCCCTATCTGCACAAGGTCTTTCAATCCTTCGGCTTTGTGGTGGTATTTCAACATATGGTCCTTCGGCTAGTGTGAGGGTCAACCAGGGTTTCACCACCCCTTTTGGCTTCACCAGGTGTACTAGACAGGTTTGTCCACTGTGCCCCCTGTTATTTGCACTTGTTATGTAGCCCTTCGCCCAAAGGATCAGGGACAATGCAGAGATACAGGGGGTGGTGGTAGGTGGAGCACCATATAATATCGCTGTAATACACCAATGATGTCATGCTTACATTGACAGACCTCCAGACGTCCCTCAGCGGTGTGATGTCCAACTTGGCTTGATTCGTGGCAGCGTCAGGATTTTCCGTTAATTGCCATGAGTCCTCGGCATTGGGTGTCCACGTCCCCCGAGCGATTCTGGCTGAACTGGGGATGCTCTCTCCATTGCAGAGGGACACTGGCTATATTGCTTATTGGGGGGGAGGGAGGGAGGGTGGATTCCATACCTCTCTCCAGGCGGTCTATCAGGCCACTTTCCCTGGTCTATTTAGTGACCTGGCTAATGTCCTCCAGTGGTGGAGCAAACACAAGATATTGTCAATGGGGTGGCTTACCGCAGTGAAAATGAATCTCCTGCTCAGGTTCTTGTACTTCTGTCACGCCCTCCCTTTCAAGTTGTCCTCCTGCGATGTTCGGTTGAGGATGTGTACCCTAAATCTGGGTTCACTCCTCAGTTTGTTACACAAATCCTGCTTGCCGCCAGGATCACAGTCGCCCGTGAATTGAAGTGCAGTGAGGAACCTTTGCTCCCCCACTGGCGGATCAAGGTGTGGGATATTTTAGTGACAGAGAAAGTGACGACCCATGTGAATAATCAATTAACCGAGTACCTAAATACCATTTATCAATTGATTGCCAAACGTATCCATATCTTGCTTTTAGACATCCGCTCCTTTTGTTGAACTATTCCCTTCTGTGAACTAGGGGTGGACAATACTGAGTGCTCTGGCCTTTTATTGTTGGGGTGGGTCCACTGTGTCGGGTGGGTAATAATTCAGTTTTTTTGGTATCCAGTTATTTTAGCGAATAAAAAATAGAGAATTACTTTAATAACAAAACAATAATAACAATCTATTAAAATATATATATATATGGGGTGAGTTAAGGGGTTAAAATGGGTGGGGAGGGGGTTAGGGAGGGTTTAAAAGCAGAATGAAACAGGGTTTGGGGGGCCCGAAATAAAAGAAATAAAACATTTGATAATTTTTCATTATAAAAGTGTAATTGTAAAATCATTCTGTGTAATTTAACTCGGTAAAATCACATAGAACCGTTTATTTTCTTAACTGTCATCGATGCTGCTGACACAACTGGCCTTTGTTTGTATCATTTCCATGTTTAAATAAAGGTTTTGAAAAAGAAATATGGTTTTATAGCTGTTCCAATATGCCATATTTGTTATCTAAAGAAAAGTGCACCTTAAACAATGATTCAGCGTTTGGTCACAGATGGCCTCAAGAACACACCAACTCTTGAGGAAAATATAACAGTTTTTATTTAATGATTTCAGAAGGGGCTTACTAAAGGCTGTCCTTCTCTCTCTCGTCTCCAATGGGCAGTTCACTCACTAGCCCACGCTTCTCTCAACCCCAGGATGGCCACTAGAACTTGGTAACGCCTATTGTCTGAGTACTGAATGGCTGGTTGTGATGGCCTATGGGCAAACACCCTTTATGTCTCCCTCTGAGAACAATCGGGGTGTATCCTGTCACAAAATGGATATTTGGAACCAAGAAGTACACCAAGACCAGATGCTTAAAGTTCAGCAATGTTATTAGTGACTGTGTACAGAGGTTGGCCAACTTAAATTTAAACAGGTCTTTCCCCAAAGAAATATCAAAATGTAGAATGGCCTTCTTGCATAAATGTCTCTTAACCATGTTTTTCCCAAACTCCAGGTGAATGATCAGGCGTTTGAATCTTAGCTGTCACTATTACAAAATCCCAAAGAAGTTACCTCACTCCTCCTTCCTGTATGTGGCAAAGCCCTCTTCTGCTCCTCTTGACCCCAGAAAGTCTTCACCTAGGCTAAGTGCCCGAAGATTAACCAGTCCTGTTCTGCAGGACTCTAGGGGGCCTCTTAGAGATCATGTTGGGGTCAGCAAGGAGAGAGGCAAAAGGATTATCCATAATAGCCTTTCTTCCAGACGCTGTTCTTCCCACCACCTCCCTGAACTTTCACTGATCCCAGCTGGAACCTCCTACTACCTGTTAGACCTGCCTAGGGCCTGACCAGGCCCTCTGGAGCATCCTACTTCGAATGGATTGTGTCCTTCCACGTATCCCACATCTTTTGATTTATTCATCTCCAGCTGCTTCAGAATATTTTTTTTCAGCAGAGGGTGCAGTGCGTCAATGCGGTCGACTCGATGTCCCTTGAGGGCCTCCGTCCTGATGTTGACGTCATCCCTGGTACATATAGCATGCGCAGCGCACCGTTAGCTTCAGTTCCATTTCTCCACAATAGCCAACGCTTTGGAGAATTACGACATGCTTTGGTTCCAGTCTTAAGAAAACTGCGGCACTCTCAAACGATGGCCTCGTCATCGACACCATCAACCCTGAAGATCAGGTTAAAAAAATACCATGATTGCAGCACCAAAATGTCGCTCACGGACCCTCACTGAGTGTGTCTGTGGTGTCTTGGCGTGCAGCATGACATGACAAACTGTCGATCTTGTCAAGCAATGACAAGCAATGACCAGTAAGGCGTTGAAAGAGCACAAAGGGAAATTAGCGGCAGGTAGGCCCCAACCTAAATCCCACCCGACCACTCTGTTGAAGAAAGGCTCAACCAACAAAACGAGAGCCGACTCTCCTTGAAGGAAAAAATCAAAAAGGCGTTCATGATTCAGAAGGTGGGTCATACCATTCTTCATCTTCCTACAAGAAGATGAAGAAAAGATGCTATAGGTCACCTTCCACATCCTCTTCCGATTCTTCTCCTGAGAGAACAATTTCTTGCCCGACCAAATCGTTAACTCCTGGTGAATGCAAGTTATTCAGACAGAAAATGTTGAAAATCTTCAAAAGAAAATACCAGAAGTCATGCTCCGATCGAGTCTTTGAAGACCGACAAGGAAAGGACTAAGCCAAATTCCTGCAACCCCTTGAGCCCGAGGTGTCGACTCAACGAGAAATAGGGGATCAGGTCTTCAGAGGCATCAACGCTATCAGGGTCGAAACCATCAACGCTATCAGGGTCGAAACCATCGGGGTTGAAACCATCGATGCCATCAGGGTCGAAACCATAAGCGACATTGGTGTCGAAGCCATCAACACCTTTGCCCTCAACCTGCTAAGGTGGTTGAAAAATCATGTAAACCCTTAACAAGGGGCGATTTCTTCAACTCTTTGTCTTCAGTTTATGAAGAACATGAACCTTCAGACCCATATACCCATCCCTTTGCCCTGATCTTGGAAGAGTCAAGGTTAAAAGAGTTATATGAAAATCTTCAGTCAGCTAGTGGGATTGACACCTCACCAGCACTTGATTTTGGTAAACCGGACCCGGTAGAACACGCAGATGCCCCATACAGACATCTTATGTCAAGGGTAATAGAGTTTCTAGGATGGGACAGGACCCCATTCGAGCAAGATGACCTGACTGATATCCTTGATAAAGAGCTTCAGGAGGATCTGGTACTCCATTTTCATATTGCTCTGCAAAAAAGGGTAAAGGCAAACTGGGAGGGACCTGAGGCAAGTCCAGAGGTGAACCAAAACCTCACCAAGAAGTACAGGCCATCCAGTAGCGATCCTGGAAATTTGACAAAAAATCCTACGCCAGAGAGCCTGGTTTTCAGGCTGCAACATCTAGCTCTAAACAAACACCTTATCCAACAATTCTGCCAGACAGGGATGATAAGCATTTCAACACTTGGGCAAGGAAAGTAGTTTCTGCTGGGAGCATGACAGTAGTAAAGCATGATACCTTTCCTCATCAAACTAGCCTTGACAGGTTCCCACGCCCCTTTTGGGGTGGGATACCCAGTCCCTATGATGTCATATCCGGGGCGTGGCCCCCTCAGGTTTCCCCCGGAAGTTCTGCCTGGGGAAAATCCCGCCCCGGAAGTGATGTAGGTGTGTTTAACAGGCACGTGCCCCTTAGCGGGGGTGTCCCACACGATGTGACATCATGGGCGCTAGCAGGAAGGCCCCCCAAGGGTTTGAGTCCCTAGGGGCCCCAAGGGGGCTTCCCCTAGATCCCCCCACAAAGAACCGGAAGTGTGGAGCTGATGTCTGAGCGGCGGCCATCTTTAGGGGGTGGAGAGTGTAGGGTGTATATATACAGTGGGGTTTTTGGCTGTAGGTACAAGCCAATCCTGAGGACCGGGGTGAAACTCTGATTAAACAGCATTAGCGCGAACAGGCAGGTGCGGTAAGGTATACATAAGATTGAAACTTTGGGCGTTGACCAGGGGTGGCTGTGCTAACGAGGGTATTTAGTATAGTGTGGCAGGGTGTCTACACTTATAATAAAACAGGTAAGAATTAGAAGATTTTTTTTTTAAATGTCTGAAAAATATATTTGTAAATATATAAAAAATGGAAAAATTATGAAATATTAATTTGTAATCATATTTTCACTATGCTTATTAAAAATATTCATAATTTCCCAACCGATTATGAGGGGGAGAAAACAAAAAAACTAAATTATGAACAAATAATATTCATAAGCAATGTGGGGGTGATAGGTCAGAGCCCACCTGGTTTGTGAAGCAAGGCCCAGGGTCTCTGCAAGGGTCAGCTTGTGGGGCCTGGGTCAGCGTTGGAGGTCTCTGTCCTTTTCAAGGCCCTCAGGCTTCAAAATGGCATGCACAAGAGTTTGCGCAGGCCATGTTCACCCCACATCCCTAACAGCCTTCTATATATAGAGAGCTCAAAAGCAGCTGTTGGGCCCAGCCACGTGGTAGCTGGAATTCAACAGGAAGAGATCCATAGAGGAATTACGTAGACCTGAGATCAGCCAATGCATCACAGCTGCCTCTCGGGGGCTGAGCCCCCCTTTTTCCCCCTCAACCCCAACACCCCCTCCACATGCTGGGGGTGGAAGTACGTAGCCCCGAGATCAGCCAATGTATCACAGCTGTCTCTCGGGGGCTGAGCCCCACTCAGCATTTCCCCTCCTCCCCCAACAACCCCTCCACATGCTGGGGGGTGGAAGTACGTAGCCCTGAGATCAGCCGATGCATCACAGCTGCCTCTCGGGGCTGAGCCCCGCTTAGCACTTCCCCTCCTCCCCCAAAACCCCCTCTCCATGCTGGGGAGTGGATGTACGTAGCCCGGAGCTCAGCTGATGCAACACACCTGTTCCTGTGGGCTGAGTCCCCTCCAGCACTTCCCCTCCTCCCCCAGCTTGTGGATGGGTTGTTGGGGGAGGAGGGAAAGGGTTGGAGGAGGACTCAGCCCACAGGAACAGGTGTGATGCATCAGCTTGAATTGCCGGCCGATAAGGCAGGCAGCTCTAGTCGCAAAACACTGGGGGGGTGCAATGTCCTGAATGGACAAAGGTGTTTAGCTTCCGGGGTAATTCGCAACTGTTGCAAAAAACACCAAATTTAAAAGTATATGAGGGTTGTGTGCTGTTTAGACAAGATCTCTTCCATTTTCTGTGAATTTGTGTGAAGCAGTCCTGACGCTGACAGAGAAAATGCCTACCCAGACCAACTCACAAGTAAGAGGCCTGTCTAATTTATGCATAGATGTAGAATAGGGTAGACTTAAGTAAAACAAGATAGGCTAATTGTTTTTATTCATTACTTACAAGAAATCTATCCAGACATTTCCACGGCGTGGGGGCGGCTCTGTTAACGACCAGGCGGAGTACGCCGGGTGTAGGCTGTGCTCTCCGCATGACCGTTACATACTTGCCAACATTCTGTTGCCCAAAAGATGTAGGATTTTTCAAGTTTCAAAAATAAGAATGCCCATAACAATGACATCACCGTAAAATACAAAACATACAACCCTTGTGTATAGGCCTGTTATAAATGCCATATCATACATTGTTGGAACCATTGAAGCATTCTAAAATACACACCCCATGAAACAGCACAACATGGAAAGATGTTGAAATGTTGTCAAGTATCTGTCAGGTAAGTGGATTGGGCTGAATGCAATCAAAGTGATCACCTACCGGTCCACTGTATAGACAGACTAATGTATTACATGCTTTGTCCTGGAGCCTGCCTTAGAGTCACATAAATTGCTGGACACTGTAAAAAGCAGTAGGATCTGTCACTGAAATCTGTAGGCGTTAGGACTGCTTAAAAAGCAATAGCCTACTGCCTAAATCTGGAGGGTTGGCAAGTATGCCGTTATCAGAAGCCCACAGGCAGTGTCGGGGCAATCCAAAGCCAGAGGGCCCGGCCTTGTCAATTTATCTTGTGAGGCCGGGCTCTCTGACTTCGGTTTGCCCCAGCCCTTGATCTGGGGGATGGTCGCTGCAGGGTGAGCCTCTGCCCAGTCCTGCAGTGTTATAAAAAACAAAAAATAAATAAATAAGGTTGTCTCAGGCACACCTGTTGCATTAACAACCCAGGAGGATGGTTCTGATAAAATGTGATACAGCTTATACAGTTTAAAGAACTTTTATTCAGAATCGATGGTCAATGCGAATAGTCTCATAGTGGAGTAACCCATCAAACGTGCCCCCAATGGCCCCCATATGTAAATGGTATTTCATGCCTTTTGTGACACTGTTTGAATGGAACCCCAGGGGTTATTTCTGATAAAATGTGATGCAAGTCGTACAGTTTAAAGAACTTTTATTCAAAATCGTTGGTCAATGAGAATAGTCTCATAGTGGAGTAACCCATCAAACTGTCCCCCAAGAGCCCCCATATGTATATGGTATTTTATGTCTTTTGTGACACTGCTTGAATAGTATCCCAGGGGTGGGGATTGTGATAAAATGTGATGCAAATTGTACATTTTAAAAACAATATTTAACAATGATGGTCAAAACTACTGCACCCCCGTGAATTGATCCCCAGGGGGTCCCAAGTTAATAAGGGCCGGGTTTGGGCATTTGCAGTATGGACGGACAGACGGTTATATATCTATTTATTGTTTTTAACAGATGAATATGCTGCATGGGATGCCATCTTGGAGGACACGTGTATCAATTCTGAAGCACTTATCGACCTCTTGGCAGAATATGAAATTACTACTACAAATACGTCGGGTTGGTACTTAATACAGCGGATACTAGTAACTGATATCAATCTCTATATCAATGTAATTTTCGGGCATTATCAGGAGCTGTTAATCTTTAATAATGTAACCTTGGGTATTACTATCTCTTTTATTATTGGAGGTTAATATCTGATATTGATAATGTTTTATTAATATTAAATAAGTGTAACTATTATGATTTCTAGTTATGTTTTTACAATAACATATGTTGTTTCTTTATTTTTTTTGCAGTAATCCATGACCGCACCAATATTTATGACCCGTTTTATGCAGGATCTAAGGGTGCCGTTTCTGCAGATGGACGAGAGGCATCGGGCATTGTAGCAGGTAATTGTTGCTGTCACTTTAGACATGTTCATTAAAGGCCGAACCCTGTAAAGCAGCATGTATGTTTTTATAGGAACCCTGCTGCTTTCCACAAATTGAGTCTTTAGTGTAAAATATTATTATGTATTTGAAGCATATGTCTGCCATGCGACTCTTTGATGTAGAACCTGGTGGTAACTGTTTTCTTTGTTTTTTATC
This sequence comes from Ambystoma mexicanum, assembly GCF_040938575.1. Lineage (NCBI taxonomy): Eukaryota > Metazoa > Chordata > Amphibia > Caudata > Ambystomatidae > Ambystoma > Ambystoma mexicanum. The sequence goes on from NC_090928.1 coordinate 748,799,776, forward strand.
GCAGATACACTCATTGTAGGACCAACGTCATCACTGCTCTCCTCAGCTCCCCAGGCCGCTGGACCATCAACATCTGATGCCGCCCCCAGGTCCCACGCCAGATACCCAACAACTGCGACGACCCCTTCATTAAAAAGGAAGCATCCTGGCTGGGATACAGAATGTAAGTATGTATAAATCATCACTGAGAGTACCTCTTTTTTTTCCATAGCAAGTATTGTTAATATTTCAGCATGTCTTTGTAAAACCCATAATGGACCGATCATGTTATTCTAGAATACTGCTTGGGACACATTTTTTACCAACCAGTTTCTTTAATATTTTAATGGGGGCTCATAAACCTTGAGGTTTATCCGAACAATGTATTGTAAAGTATTGCTTGGCCTTTAATATAAAACTAAAACTGTTTTTTATTTTATTTTAGGGGCGTGCATTGCTACTGAGAAAGAAGTTATAGCGCAACTGTCCTCTTCGACCCCGACAGCTCAAACCCCGCCAACTGCAGGTCAGCCGCCTACACAGCTGTTGTATAATGCCGATATTCGTAACTCTGAGTTAGATGGGGCAGTAAAGTTTCTTTTACATAAAAAGAGATGCTTATCGCTTAACAGGGGGTGGGTGTCTCAAGGGTTTGCAAACATTGTAGTACCCATTAACCCCCAATGTGTTATTGTTCCCAATAATCATATACCCCAGACTATTGAATCACTCATACCTGTAGCACATGTGAATGCTGGATCTCCCCAGGAGACGCAGAGCGGGGGTGTGATTACACCGGGCCTGGTGCTCCCGGTAGTGGGCACTGAAAACCTTTTAGACAGAGCGGCGGTTAGCCCGCGTCCGTGGACACCCAGCTGTGGTGAGATCATACCCCCTCATCTGTACTCCCCAACGATCCCCAACCGCATAGTCACTGATAGTCCGCTACAGGGGTCCCCCGTTTGGGATAAGATCTCATCGCCTCCTGTGTGCTCTCCAACAATCCCCACCCACATAGGCTCTTGTCATCAGATCCTGTGGCCCCCGGCTGTGGAGATATAACACCCCTCCATGCATCCTCACCTAAGGCCCCCAACACTGAGATATCTATTAGCTATAGAACGTCGGGGGGTTCAACCTAGCACCAGGGGTGTCCTAGAGGAGGATCCTATTATAATAATGTCAGATTCCCCCATAAAAATAGAGTCTCAAAACTGCGTATATGCATCTGTCATCCGTGAAACAGGCTATACCCCAAAACCCCTTGATCTGTCCTATAGGGGCCCCAACGGTATAAACAAACAACGACGTACACCAGTCATTTATTGTACAGCTTCTAATATACAACCCTTAAATACTCCAGCGCCTGTGAATCTCAATACATTCAACGACTTTGTAAATATACGTGCATCTAAAAGGGGTAGTGTTGTAAAACAGTTATTTCGGCCCCCAGGTTTAAAAAAAATGAGAAAGGAAAAACACTTATCAGGACTGCATAACAACTCTAGATTATGACGCCAGGCCTGGAGCTTGAGACACCGGTTTGGTAAAAAAGATCTAGTCGATATGCGTAAGCGCGTGTCTAAGGCCAAACACGTCCTTTTTACTAGGGATTCTAAAAACAGGGTGAACACCACAGCTAAAAGAATTATGAAAAAGAACACATACCCAACTCTTAAAAACAAACTTGAAAAGGGCTACAAAAGCATATACAGCCCAGGTCTGATTTTGCAGAACCCCCAGAGCCTTTAAGATTATGGTTGGACCCCGGGCCGGGTACAGCTGAGACCGGCTTAAATGCAGCGTCCGAGACACCACGTCTAGTGTTGGAAAACACAAACAACCCCTCAAATCCTGTTAAAAAACGAGGTACCGCTTTAAAAGATTTACCGGCAAGCCGTTTGAAATGGCTTCAAACCCGCAGGCAGCGGAAAATGTTTCTCAAACGCCTGAGAAAAGCTAAAATAATAATCATGCAGCACGCCCTTAAAGATTTAGAGGCGCAACCCCAAAACACACCCCCTCAGGATGAAACTGACATGGTTTTCTTGCAGAGTATGGGCACATACCAGCGAGATCTACCAAAGTTTCTAAGCATTGAACACTATGAGGTGTTCCGCTTTATAAATCTGGATAGGTTAAGATCAACCGGACAAGTTCTCTTAATGATCACAGAAGCTGTTGAAAGGCTCATCCCTCAGATTCTTGGAATGGTTGGGCCTAACAATTTTGTCCAGATCGGTCTAGACAGCACGGTTTTAAACAGGCCTCTTTTCACCAGGCGGTCGTTTCGGCAGACCTCTGAAGTTTTGCAGTTTCTAGAAAACATTGGAAAACTGTTACAAAGTAAGGCGGTACTGGTCGTAACCGAGCCATTGAGACTTGTGTTGGTGGTTGTCCGGACTAGAGAGGGCGGTGTGTACAGACCCCTGAAGAAAACCCTTTACAGTATGGTGGTTTCCAAGAAGAAACGCTGGCTCTTGGATTTTAATTACGGGGACTTGCACATCTGTATGGCTGCAAGCATTATAGGACTGCTAGAGCCTAGAACCATTATGGATGGATACATTCAGGCAAGCGCTATGGAGGGCCATAGAGTATTGGGTATACCACCTGATGTTATGGTTGGCTTTAATGATCTGCGTTTATTTGAGGATCACTCCGGCGTGCATATCAAAATCCTGTATAATGAGAACAGGCTTTGGAAATACTTCCCGGCAGGTGACAATGTGAATAAGAACACTATATATATTTTACAACACGCACAACACTATTATGGAATCTTAAACCTTCAGAGTTTCCTAGGGGCTCGAAATGTTTGCCCTCACTGCTGTCACATATACAGCAATAAGGCCGCTCACAGATGCCACTTACACTGCAACATGTGTCAGAGAGACCGTTGCGTGGTGACCAGTGAATCAGGTTTTAAATGTCCCCGGTGTAAAACATTTGCCTGGTCCAAAGACTGTCTTCAACAACACATTGAAAATGCGTCTCAAGGTACAGTCGTATGTCATCTAAAAACAGACTGCAGTTCCTGCGGACGTTTTATAAAGGCCAATCATGATTGTAAGGGTCAGATATGCCCCCGCTGTGATGAATTAAATAATCTTTGATATGGAGTGCATGCAAGAGACCGGCATACACATACCCAACTATATCTATGCCAAGCATCTCACTCGTGATGCCAGCTGGTCATTCGCGGGAATTGATTGTGACAGCCGCTTCATTACCACATTTCTGACAAAAAAACTCGAGGGGTATAGCTTTTTGGCTCACAACATTCAGGGCTACGATGGCTTCTTCATAATACAACAACTGATTAAAGAGAGAGTTGACGTCAAGCTGATTACTCAGGGTGCAAAGTTGAAGCTCCTCACTGTGCCAGACCTTAAAATACGCTTTATCGACAGTTTGAATTTTCGACCCATGAAATTAAGCAAACTGCCTAAGGCTTTTGGTTTCCCGGGGTCCAAAGGGTATTTCCCACATTTCTTTAATATGGTCCAGAATCAGAATTATGTGGGCACCATCCCCCCTATGGAGTGTTATGGGTCAGAATACATGATACCTGATGACAAGGAGACATTTCTTAAATGGTATACAGAGACCCAAACACAGGTTTTTGATTTTAAGAGAGAGCTAAAAACCTATTGTCATGAAGAGGTCAACATTTTGAGAACAGCCTGCAACAGTTTTCGAGACAGCATCATAGACATGACCTGACAGGTGCACACTATGGATGCTCCTGAAAACCCAGAGCTGAAGATAAATGTTGTTACACATGTAGATCCCTTTGCATTCATCACCCTGGCTAGCATGTGTATGCATATATACAAGCAATTGTTTCTAAAGTCTGAAACAATAGCCCTCATATCCCCAGACATGTATCATGGACACCAAAAATGATTTCCCACATCCTCCACCCAGTGGCTAATGTATGTGTGTGAGCAGATCAAGACACCTATACAGCATGCCCTGCGGGGAGGAGAGAAAAAGATCGGCCCCTATTTTCTAGACGGCTATGCTTCTTTAAACCGGGTGCAGATGGCCTATGAGTTTAACGGGTGTTTTTATCACGGGTGTCCACAATGTTATAAGAAAGATGACTATAACACCCTGACGGTGTGTAAATATGATCATCTTTACAGGAGAACTCTTTTAAAAAAGAATTTTCTTGAGACCAGGGGTCTGTGCGTCATTATGCTTTGGGAGCACGAAATGTTGAAAAAAGATTCTGATTTAAAGATTTTTCTCAAGCATGAGAATTTACCAGAACCCCTAGAACCGTGTGACGCTCTTTTTAGAGGTAGGACTAATGCCATCAAGCTCTACCACGAAACAACGCCTGATGAGATGATACACTACTTCGACTTCACCAGCCTCTACCCCTTTGTCAATCAGTCAAAATCCTATCCTTTAGGCCACCCACGTATCATCTATGAACATTTTGGGCATATTAAGCAGTATTTTGGGCTGATCAAATGCCAAGTGTACCCCCTAAGAAGCTTTATTTTCTGGTACCTTCCTCAGAGGATTTCTGGTAAGCTCATGTTCCCATTGTGTATGGCTTGTGCAGAGTCAAAACAGACTGAAAAATGCACACATAGCGATGAGGAACGCTTGATCACGGTTACCTGGTGTACCGTCGAGTTAGAAGTGGCCTTGCAGAAAGGGTACCTTCTGGGAAAGATTCATGAAATATGGCACTTTGAGAACATCACGGTAGAACTCTTTTGCGAGTACATTCATATGTTCCTGAGGAGCAAACAAGAATCTTCAGGATACCCCGAGGGTTGCGATGACCCCGCAGCCCGTCAGAAGTACATAGATGACTATTACACACATCAGGGTATCTGTTTAAGACCAGAATTCATCGAGAATAACCCTTCCAGACAGCAACTAGCCAAGATGTGCTTAAATTCCTTATGGGGTAAGGCTGCTCAGAGAACAAATTTACCAAACACAGCGATTATAACCGATCCTGACAAGTTGACAGCCTATCTTTTTGACGCAGGTTATGACATTTCAAGCCTGCAGTTTATAGATGAGGAAACGGCATGCCTCTGTTGGAAATACGGTGAGGAGTACCCTACGTGTTCCAACAATATAAACATATTAATTGCGTGTTTCACAACAGCTTATGCCCGTCTGGAACTTTACACAGTCATGGATGCTCTCCAGGAGGGGTGTCTGTATCACGACACGGATTCGGTCATTTTTGTTAGCGCCCCCGGTCAGCAGAATCCCCCACTGGGTGATTATCTGGGTAATCTAACAAGTGAATTAGCTCCTGGTGAGCACATTATAGAGTTTGTTTCTGCAGGGCCCAAAACATATTCCTATCGGACATCCTCAGGGGAGGTCTGTATGAAAGTAAAAGGCATCACTTTGAACGTCAGCAACAGCATGAAGATCAATTTTGATAGTTTGAAAGAGCTGATGCATGAGTACACTTTAAAAAACACCATCAAGGCTATTGTGGTGCAGCAGCCGTCCATAGTGTGGGAGAAAAACGCTGGGAGATTAGCACCCAGACATTGCAGAAGACTTTGAGGGTAGTGTTTGATAAAAGGGTGCTTACAAATGACTACAAAACATTACCCTACGGTTACTGAAAAGGAAGCATAGCGCATGATGGACACTCGCCTTCAACACCCTTTTTCATGCGTGCTAGTGGGTCCCTCCAGCTGTGTTAAAAGTTATTTTATTAAACAGCTCCTAGAAAATGCCCACACCACAATGTCATCCCCACTGGATAATGTAATCTGGTTTTATTTGTGCTGGCAGAACTTGTATAACGAACTGGCCTCTAAAATACTGCATCTGAAGTTTGTGGAGGGGTTACCAGATACTCTGAATGATGACCGGTTGCTACCACCAACCCTTGTTAATGATTATCGTAAATGATCTCATGATGGAGGGCGGTCAGAGCTCCGAATTGGAAAAGGCTTTTACCCAGTACTCACGTCATCGGAACCTAATGTATTCTACAAGGGAAAGGGCAACCGTTCGATAACGCTAAATGCCAGTTATATCATTCTGTTTAAGAACCCCAGAGATAAACAACAACTCTCAGTTCTAGCACGCCAGATGTATCCGGGTAACAGCCGATTTTTCATGGAGGCCTTTGAAGACGCTACCCATAAACCTTATGGCTACTTATTGGTGGATTTAAAGAGAAACACCTTAGAGGACTACCGATTGCGCATGGGTAGTTTCCATCCGGATTTACCAGTCGTCTACATACAGAAACCCTCTAGAAAAACCCGGTGAGGGGAAAAGCAGACCTCATTAGTACCCGCGACCGACCATCATGACGGCACGTATACGATGGAACTACACCCTCCTTAAAATGCTAGTAACGGCACCGCCACAGCACCACAAGGCCATTCTGTGCTCAGCTTCTGATGATGTAGAATCGGCTATCGCCGAGATTGCCTTCAATACCGTCAGGGGGAACGTACCGCTATCCGGCCGTCAACTATATGTCTTAAAAAAGAAGAAGCTAATCCTCAAGAATCTGGGTAACAAGCGGGCCTCCATAAAAGTTAAAGAAAACTTTTAAAACAATCCAGAGGTTTCATAGGAGCTTTCCTTGGCCTTGCATTGCCACTGATCACCAGGCTTCTAGGGGGCGGTTAATGGAGCACAGTCAGAAGATGTATCTGGTTGACAAACGTCAGCTGGATGGTCTGAGCACCCATAACAAGAAAGAGCCTGATATTTGAAAATCAGCAACCCTCCGGATCAGGCATGATTTATCAGACTACGACAAGCCTACCCTCTATTCCTCTATTCTCCAGAAATACTTAACACATTTTAGGCAAGCCGACAATGAGAAGAACAAACTACTATTGTACATGCCCCCTGAAGAGCCCACGAGTCTCGGCAACACAAGTCCCGGGCACTACGTTTCTGATCCCCTGGTAGCTAAAATCCTGAACACCATTAACCCCCGTTATCGTAAGAATTCAGAATTATTGTTGAACAAGATGACCGGTGAGCAGGGGCTGGTACCCTGGAATGCAAAGGGGGAGTTTGTATATAAAGGCACAACTGTCAAAGGTTCAAATGCCCATGATTTAGTTCACAGCATTACTGTCATGATGCCTACTCCTGGGAAGCCAGTTCAGGACCAGCGTCCCCGAAAGCAGACATCATGTCCCCAGGGAGGGACCCAGCAACCCCTTATAGGGGCTCTTTGGACATTGTCCTGACGCCTTTGGCGCCAGGCTCATAGAAGGCATCAGTCCTGGCACCATAGGCGCCAGGCTCATTATGGGAGTGCTTGGATGGACTTACCTGATGTAGACCATGCTGCCGGATCCAGACCTCCTTGAGGTCTGAAAGGGACTATTTTACCTATGGGACTATTTTACCACTCGGGCGTGGCTGAGGAAGAATACTTACCCGGAACTACTTTGGGGGCTATTTAAACCACGCCCAGACAGCAGCGCACGCTTCGCGTTGTTCTGCATCTAGCAGCTGGACACTCACCGTGTCTGCTCCTGCATCCTGGCTCCAGCCACGCCCGCCTGCAACCTGGAACACCTGAAAAGGAAGGAAAGGAGAGAAAGGTGAATAATTGAACTTTACCTACCTCCATCCGGAGTCCGGAACCATCACTCCGACGATCCTGAGAAAAGACATTATTTTTAGAAGAGCATCGCATCGCTCGCTGCAGCGCCGCATCCCACTCACCTTCACGAGGCGCCCTCGGGCTCTTCAGCGACCATTGGCTCCATCCGTCGCCTTTCAGCGCCTAAGGAGAAAAAGAGACAAAACAAAGGTGAGCGAAGGAACAGATTGAGGAAGGCCTGATTCTTCCACCTTAAGACTTACCTGATTATTGTTGGGACAATCTTTCCTCACCTCGGGTCGGTGGCGCTTCTTTGGCACTTCCGTACCCCAGCCCCTAAGGGGAAAAAGACACACGCATTAGTGGGCGAAATCAAGATCACTAAGGGAACCATCCATCAGAAAGACTCACCAGAGTTTACCTTCGGCGAATCCATTCCTCAATGCGGATTCTTCATCCTGCATCTGAAATAGAGAAAAGGACAACGGACAATTAAGGCTTGACTTTTTGCAACTGAATACTTACGGCCTCATATCGGAAAAGTCAAGCGGATTTGAATACTCACCAAACCCGAGATCCAGTGAAGTAACTGGAAATCAACGCGCCCCTGCATCGGAAGCAGGATGGAGAACTCGTCCTTTCAGACTCTAAGGTGAGACTCTACGGGGAATCGCGGAGGGGGTTCGAGTAGTGTGAGAGGGGGAAGGGGGGAATCCGACACATTTTCCAGCAGACAGTTAATCCCCTTTTCCATCTACAGAAGGATTCTTCAACGGGCCAGACAGGTGAGGTTTGGGGGTCCAGTCCAGTCCGTCTTCCGAGTCCTGCGCATCACCTTAGAAGAGGTCATAGCAGTCCAGAACAGGTCGGCGCCTCCGTGGGAATCAGGTGAGCGTTACAGAATGCGAAGCCTACCTACAATTTCCCATCCGGGCGCTATGGAGACTTCCGAAACAGACCAGCTGGCTCAGCTATTGGGGGAATTACGGGCTGAAGTTCATTCCGCTCGCCAGGAGACAAATGCCCTCAGGAGAGAGTTAATTGTATCTAAACAACTAACTGATGATCTTGCCAGACAGCTATTACATGGTCAGGCTGGTCAAACTCCTTTACCAGGTTCTGGGGGTAATTCCGCCCCAGTGGTTTCAAATAGCCCTGTGCAAATTAATCTACCTGGAAATATGCCACTGGCCCCACCGGAACGTTTTGCCGGGGACCCCAAAAGGTTCGCCGTATTCATTAATCAATGCCGATTGCACTTCCTCTGCAGACCTGGGGCTTTCCCTAATGACCAAACCAAGGTCGCTTTTGTACTATTATATCTCAGCGGCAGTGCTGCGGATTGGTCAGTTCCACTGGTTACTCAAGATGACCCAATTCTTCGGAACTTTCAAGCCTTCCAGACAAGCATGGAAATACTTTTTGCGCGGAATTCTCAGGGACAAGCCCTGGACAACGAGCTTCTATCCCTATGTCAGGGTAACCTGGACCTCTTAGCCTATATCACGACCTTCAATAGGTTAATTGTGGAGACTGGATGGCCGGAGGATAAAAGAATCACTTTATTCCATCGAGGTCTACGTGGAGAACTTAAGGATGTCCTGGCCCAGGTCGTAAATCCACCCCAAGACTGCTCTGAATATATAGACTTGATGGTCCAATTAGATCACAGACTTCAAAACAGAAAGGCAGATCGGTCGGGGAGATGGTCCATTTTTTCCATTCGCCCGATGACGCGAGCATGTTTCTTGACCAGATGGGCTGCCCTGATCCGAACCCCAACCGACCCAGGCCCCAAAGAGACAGAAATCTCAGGAATCCACCATAAACCGGAGTGACCAGAGTCGGCGTACAAACTTGCAATAAATTGCAAAAAAGTACAGGTGCCATTCTCACTGATTACAACGCGGGGCAGAGATGCTTGGAAAGCCCCAGGCGCCCCTAGCACAGCACCAGTTCATTCTCCAAAGTTCACTCAGCGACCAGTTTTTTTTTTTTTGTTTTAAGCTGAGTTCCTTGGGGCTACAGTTCCCACAGCGACATGGCATCCACATGTTTCGCTTTTTGTTTTATTTGGTTATTGAGGGATCTCCCTGTGGGCCAGTTGGGGGTTGCCCACCTCAAAGAGAGAAACGCCATGGGCCATTTGGGGTCTACCCATGGACGGTGCCCTCAGAGTTCATCAGGAAAGTTCTGCGCCACCAGTTCTCAATCACCCCCCTGCTCTCTGTCTCCCAACCAGATACCAGTGTCGTCTTGCCAAGCAATGAGCCAATTTTTCAGCAAAATTTCCATCAAAACTCACCCCGATGCCACACCACGGCTAGACTCAGGTGAAGATCTGCGGTCAAATAGAATGATATTCCCGACCCATTCAACGTTCTAACATGGAACATAAGAGGCGGCAACATTCCAGCTAAAACCAGGAAAATACTGCAATACCTCAGGCGTCACGAAATAGACGTGGCTATGATTCAGGAAACCCACCTTCTCCCCGGGAAGGACCACCAGTGGGCCAAGAGCTGGGGCTGTCACAGATACTACTCCTCCTACTCAAACTACTCCAGAGGAGTCGCTATTCTCATACACAGGAGGATGAGCTTCCGCATTATACGCACGGCGAAAGACGCTGAAGGGAGAGCGATCCTAGTGAGCGGCATAATAGCAGGCCAGAAAGTGACCTTTGTTAACTCCTACACTCCAAACACGGATGGCCCAGACAATTTTGGATGGGTGCTTACCCAGCTTTCCATGCAGGACCCAGCATCCATATCTGGAGAGGGGATATGAACACTGTATTGGATCCAGTAAGAGACAGATCGAAAGCTATGCCACAACCTCCTACCAAAGTGGGACTCCAAATAAAAGAAATATGCAATGCCTTCAACATGCTAGACATTTGGAGGGTCTCGAACGGCGAGTCGCGAGAATTCACATTTCACTCACCAGTACACAACACGAGCTCCCGAATCAACTATTTCTTCGTCTCAGCAAGCGGTCCAATGTCAAGTGATCGTTGCTGCATACATCCGAGAACGCTCTCCGATCACTCTCCTCTTTCCTCAGCTTTACGCCTTCCACCCCTACCCCGCCACTACAGCGATGGCGCTTCAAGACAGGCTCGTTAAGAGATGAGAAGTTTGCCTCTGAACTAAGGGAGGAGATCAACGTGTTTCTCGAAGCCAGCGCAGGATCGGTCCCCTCCGCAAGCACAATCTGTGAGTCCTTAAAATGCTTTATCAGAGGAATCTGCCACGCCAAGGAAAACGGCATCCTAAAGCTCATCAGGCGCGAGCTCACAACCAGCGAAGAGAGGCTAAAGGGACTTGAACTTCAAGCCACAAATGGGGCAGATCCCAAAATAACAGCAGCTCTGAAGGAAGAATTGCTAAAATTTAATCTCGCAGCAGACCGAGAGGTCAAATTCCTGAATCGCAACAGCCAAGTCCGTCAATACGGAGAAGGTCAAAAACCTGGTGCCCTTCTAGCAAATTTAATCAAAGCTGATAACAAGCATGCGCAAATAGAACAGATTCGGACCAAGCTAGGTGGGTCGGTTCACACCGACGAAAAGGTAGCAGAGGAGTTCCGGATCTTCTACCAAGATCTCTATAGTGCTAAACTCAACAAGTCTTCAACCGCCCCACTGGAGTACCTGGAAGACATGGAGCTTTACTGGGTCGAACAGTCTCTCCGTGAACCCTTAAATGAAATGATCACGCAAGAAGAGATTATAGAAGCCATAAAGTCCCTCCCCAGCTCCAAAGCGCCGGGCCCTGACGGATTGACAGGAGAATTTTACAAGTCATTTGCGAGCACCCTGGCCCCCCTCCTGGCAGAAGTTTATAGAGAGGCGCTGGAAAGGGGACACCTCCCTCCCTCCACCTGTGAAGCCAATGTTATTCTGCTGCACAAGCCTGGCAAGCCCCCGGAAGAATGTTCTTCCTACCGACCAATTTCTCTCCTTAATCTTGACAATAAAATTCTCGCCAAGGTGCTGGCGGGGAGGTTGATGCCATTGATGCCAGCCCTCGTACTGGCAGACCAAGCCGGCTTCATACTTGGCCGCAAAACGATGTTTGGAATCCGGAGAATGTTCGGTGTCATCGCCGCACTGGATCCCTCGCTACAAGCTGTGGCGGTTCTTCTCGACGACAAAAAGGCTTTCGACTCTGTGGAGTGGCCGTTTCTGTTCATGGTCCTCACCAGGATGGGCCTGGGAGCCCGCTTTATCAGCCTTGTCACCCTCCTATATATCAAGCCACGCGCCAGTATAATTGTGGGTACAGCCAAATCAGCTCCAATAGATCTGCAACGAGGCACGAGACAGGGCTGCCCACTATCTGCCTTAATTTTCGCCTTGGTGATGGAACCACTGGCCTCCAAACTTCGAGAACAGCGGCAGCAGAGGGGACTCATTATAGGCCCTCACAAACTCATCATCTCTCTCTATGCCGATGACGTTGCACTGTTCATCCGAGACCCTGAGGACAATCTGAATCCAGTCATGAGGGAAGTCATCAAGTTTGGAGCAGCGTCAGGTTTAAAAATCAACCAGGCAAAATCCATTGTATTCCCCCTGACCCCAGCCACCATACAGTTTCCAGACGACTTCCAATTTACATGTAAATTCTCCAAGGTCCGGTACCTTGGCATACAGCTATCTTTAAAGTGTCAGGAAGAGTTTCGTGATAATTACGAAGAGGTGGTGAAGTCTCTGCAAGACAAGATTTCTCGATGGAAGTCGCTTCCACTAACCCTCTGGGGTAGGGTCTCCCTGGTGAAGATGGTGATTCTACCAAAACTATTATACCTATTCAACAATATCCCTCTGTTGCTGCAACAATCCTTCTTGAAAAAATTGAAAAGCCTGGTCCTTGAACTACTCTGGGCGGGCAAGCCAGCCAGAGTGGCGTACACCACGCTGACTCTCCCGGTCACCAATGGGGGACTGGCGCTGCTGGACCTTGAGAGATATTTCTGGGCAGCTCAAGCACAGTTCCTCAGCCATTGGTATGCCTCTCAAGTTATCCGACCACATGTACAAGTCAAACGAGCCCTAGCAACACCTAGCTTTCTAATCGCGATCGTCATCAGTCACACGCCGGTTTCCAGTCCCACGATGAACGTGATGCTCACGACGTACAAGTCTGGAGGACTCTGGCCCAGAAACTCGGAGTACATTCACGGTACTCCCCACTCCTACCTGTCAAGTTTATTCCCGGAGTCCCACTGACCTCAGAGACGGTGTTCCACCAATGGGTTGACAAACTGAACATACAAACCCTAGGGGATCTCTTCACGGAAGAGGGCTTTCTAACTCCAGAACAAGCCAAAAATAAAGGGGGCAACACCGCTCTGGATGTATTCCTCTACTTCAGGACTCGCTACACCATTCAGGCGCTGCTGCCAGACTTCCCGCGTCAACCACCAACCTGGCAATTGCTGCATAATGTTATCCATGCACAAGGCGAGGGTAGGCTTGTGTCACAGATCTATAAATCCTTCATTCCCACTACAACCCCCGCCATCACCGGTGCAAAAGCTAGATGGGAAAAGTCATTGCATGTCAACATATCGGACGAAGACTGGTGTTATAGTCTGAAACAAACTCAAAAAGTGGCGCTTAACTCACGCCTAAAACTTATACACTTCAACTTCCTCCATCAAACATATCACACACCAGCAAAAACCAACAAACATCACCCAGACGCAGAAGCAAAATGCAACAGATGCAGGACAATCTCAGCGAACTTTGTTCACCTAGCATGGGAGTGCCCCGAGCTAATGCCTTCCTGGAAACAAGTCCTGGAGACGACAGCTGCTATTGTGGGAGAACCAATACAGCCGAGCCACACAGCAACCCTGTTGGGCATGACTAGGCTGCTCTCAGCTCCAATAAGAAAACTGGCCGGGGTTCTGTTGACTCTGGCTCGGAGGAGGGTTACCATGGCCTGGGGTCGAGGTTCCCCCCCCCCGACAGTCACCGCATGGCGCAGAGACTTGCTTTATTACCAAGATGTTGAAATAGACTTCATCAAACTCCTTCCATTGCACGCCCGGCCACCAGACATCTGGGGACCACTGACACTGTTCTTGAGGGGTGAAGTGGAGGATCACACATCTGACTCCTCAGACTCGGAAGATACCCCTCGGTGAGGGCCGGCCCATGGTATTTCCATATCCTTGGAGTGAGAGCTAAAAGTAGCTTGCACGCAGCTAAAGAGGACGCTGTGTCTGGGGGGCGGGGATGTTGGAGGGGTGTGTGGGTGGACACCGGGTGGGTCCTGGGTCAAGGTGCAAAGCTTAAAGTCCACCCTAATGTGGGTGTGAAGTTGTATTGTGGTTTAAATACCTAAAAATAAAGTTTTTAAAAAAAGAAAGGCAGATCGGTCCAAGTTTGAGACCCGGGTTTTGGTCAAAACCCAGGTTAACCCCAAGGGTGCCGATGTTACTGAACCTATGCAAATTGGAGGGGTTAAAGGACCTTTAACTCAAAAAGAGCGTGAACGAAGATCGCAAATGCAATTATGCCTTTATTGTGGGGCTTCTGGACACTTTTTACGAGATTGCCCTATAAAACCATCTAAGAAGGCGGTAGGACTCTCTGATAAGAACCTGATGGAATCTGAGTCGGGAAACGACCACGCCCGACAAGCGTAGGGGTCCGCTTGCCGAGCTTAAAAATGAACTCTCTGACCTCGCATTTCATCATGCCAATGGTCCTCGTAAATCCGAAGCAGCCTGGGAGGTTACATGCCATTAAGGCATACATCGATAGTGGGGCTATAGGAAACTATGTGCATCGTGAATTGGCTTCCAGGATCAACCTCCCTCTTTGCCCTAAAACCAGTAAGGATGTCATCACCACAGTGGATGGAACCGAAATCGCCTCTGGGCCGGTAACACACTCCACTACTGAAGTGACATTGTTGGGTCAAGACGGACATCGGGAGGCAGTTGTGTTTGATGTAATCAAGGCTCTGCAATTTCAAGTAATTCTAGGAATCCCTTGGTTGGAAACACATAATCCTCGAATTGACTGGCGAGCAAAGAGGATAACCTTTCCAGATTGTGCACAAACCTGTTATCCAAGAAATCCAAATATTGGCCTAGCTACTGTAACCCCTGTCATTTTGCAAATACCACCAGAATACCAAGAATTTCAAGACATCTTCCAAAAGGAACAGGCCAACACTCTACAGCCTCACAGGTCGTACGATTGCCAGATCGATCTATTGCCCAGTGCACAACCCCCTTGCAGCAGGATCTATGCCCTTACCGAACCCGAGAATCTTCATTTACGACAATATCTAGATCAGTACCTAGCCAATGGTTTTATTCGCCCGTCTAAGGCTTTATTCTTCGTGCCTAAAAAAGAAGGCGACCTCAGAACTTGTATTGACTACCGCGCATTGAACCAGATAACTGTTAAAAACCGATGCCCTTTGCCTCTGATCCCTGAACTCCTTGACCAGGTAAAGGATGCCTGCATATACACCAAGTTAGATCTCCGGGGGGCCTACCATCTGGTGCGAATAAGGGAAGGCGATGAATGGAAAACTGCCTTCCGCACCAAATATGGGCTATTCGAGTACCAGGTGATGCCTTTCGGATTGTGCAATGCACCGGCTGCCTTCCAATACTTCATGAACGATGTCTTTCGGGAACTCATCGACGTTTGTGTTGTCGTATATATCGATGACATTCTTGTGTACTCCTCTTCGGAATCTGATCATAGAAAACATGTCAGGGCAGTTCTCGAGAAATTGCGCCAACACAAACTATTTGCTAAACTTGAAAAATGTGTTTTCCATGCCACAGAAGTCAAGTTTCTTGGTTTCATCCTGACACCTAAAGGAGTCCGCATGGACTCACGAAAAGTGGATGCTGTCCTCAAATGGCCTTCGCCTAGCTATGTGAAAGGTGTTCAAAGCATTCTTGGCTTTGCCAATTTTTATCGCAGGTTTATCCCGGAATTTTCTCGTGTGGTTCAACCCATCACTGCGCTCTTAAGGAAAATAAACGTTTCGAATGGTCTGAAGAAGCCGAGCAGGCCTTTCAGGAACTAAAAGCTAAATTTACCTCTGCACCTGTATTGAAGCACCCGCGCCCAGATCTCCCTTATGTCGTCGAAACTGACGCATCCAGCCTAGCCATGGGAGCTGTCCTGTCTCAAAGAAATCCCGAAACTAACCAACTGCATCCCGTTGCATTTTGGTCCAGAAAATTCTCGACACCCGAGGTTAACTACGCAATCACTGACAAAGAACTGTTAGCCATTAAATCCGCCTTTAAAGCCTGGCGGCATTATCTACTTGGCGCTAGACATACCATCACAGTGATCACCGACCACCGGAACTTACAGTATTTAAAGACCGCCAAGGCTCAGTCATCTCAACAGCTCCATTGGGCTTTGTTTTTTGCAGAATTCGATTTTGTAATCACCTACCGCCCTGGCTGTAAGAATGGCAAAGCGGACGCTCTATCCCGAATAGGAATGGGAGAAACTGATACTAACTCAGAACCTGTACCGATAATTACCGAACAGAGAATTTTGGGCATGACTTCGTTACAAACGCTTGAAGACATTCAAGCTAGAGTTAAACAACTCCTGGACCTTACAGATTTACAGGATTGGGTACAAAAGGGATCTGACTTTACTATAAATAATGATTTACCTTATTTCCAAGGACGCTTATTTCTGCCACACAAGGAATTACAAGAGCTCGTTATTTCTCGTTATCATGATACACTAATAGAGGGGCACCCCGGTATTGCCAAGACGGAAGAAAAGGTGAAACGACAATTCTGGTGGCCTTCTTGGCAAAAAGATGTTAAATCATTTGTGATGTCCTGTGGTGTTTGTGCCCAAAATAAAGGCCAAAAGAAAAGACCAGCCGGTCTCCTTCAACCTTTAGACATTCCGCCAGCACCTTGGCACACCCTGTGATTGGATTTTATTACGGATTTACCTCCTTGTTCAGGATATAACACTATTCTTGTTATTGTGGATTTATTTTCCAAAATGGCCCACTTCATTCCATTGAAAGGTTTACCTTCAGCTTCAGTTCTAGCCAAAGAATTCCTTGAAAATATTGTTCGTTTACATAGATTCCCGTCTGTACTAATCTCAGACTGGGGAAGCCAATTAATTTCCCACTTTTGGCGTAGATGTTGTCAATTGGCACAAATCGATGTAAGATTATCGACTAGTCACCACCCTCAGACCGATGGTCAAACAGAGAGGACGAATCAGACCCTTGAGCAATATTTACGGTGTATGTTGCAGCAATCTGAAAGTAACTGGAAAGACATTCTTTGGATAGCCGAATATGCATATAATAATTCGGTACACTCTGGAACTGGGCAAAGTCCTTTTTATACTTTATATGGGCATCACCCTCGAACCTCAGACCTCGACTCGCCTCAAGGCCTCGGAATGCCCGCAGTGGACCATCTGCATTCTTCAATTACCCAAGCCTTCAAAGAAGCAACTACACATTTACAACAAGCCAAGAGAAAATACAAGAAGAATGCTGACCTACATCGGAGTGAAGCACCTCAGTACCAGATTGGGGACCAAGAATGGCTGGCTGCCAGGCACTTATCGCTCAAGGGTCCTCGAACTTTTAATCCAAAATATCTGGGGCCTTACTCCATTACGGCCATAATCAATCCAGCGGCCGTTAAACTTGATTTACCAGCCAACATGCGAATTCACCCTGTTTTTCATGTGTCACTTTTGAAACCAGTGCAACCTGGAACCAGACTAATCAAGCCTCCAGAACCCATTCAAATAGATGGAGAACCTGAATTCGAGGTGAAGAACATTTTAGATTCAAAGGTGTTAAGGTCAAAACTTTTCTATCTAATCGATTGTAAGGGATACGGGCCTCAGAAGAGGTTGTGGGAACCCAGTGACCATGTACATGCACCTCGATTAATTAAGAAATTCCACCGGATCTTCCCAAACAAACCAAAACCTCCGGAGGGAACAATCTTGGGAGGGGCCTTGGGGGAGAGTGCTGTCATGATGCCTACTCCCGGGAAGCCAGTTCAGGACCAGCGTCCCCGAAAGCAGACATCATGTCCCCAGGGAGGGACCCAGCAACCCCTTATAGGGGCTCTTTGGACATTGTCCTGGCGCCTTTGGCGCCAGGCTCATAGAAGGCATCAGTCCTGGCACCATAGGCGCCAGGCTCATTATGGGAGTGCTTGGATGGAATTACCTGATGCAGACCATGCTGCCGGATCCAGACCTCCTTGAGGTCTGAAAGGGACTATTTTACCTATGGGACTATTTTACCACTCGGGCGTGGCTGAGGAAGAATACTTACCCGGAACTACTTTGGGGGCTATTTAAACCACGCTCAGACAGCAGCGCACGCTTCGCGTTGTTCTGCATCTAGCAGCTGGACGCTCACCGTGTCTGCTCCTGCATCCTGGCTCCAGCCACGCCCGCCTGCAACCTGGAACACCTGAAAAGGAAGGAAAGGAGAGAAAGGTGAATAATTGAACTTTACCTACCTCCATCCGGAGTCCGGAACCATCACTCCGACCATCCTGAGAAAAGACATTATTTTTAGAAGCGCATTGCATCGCTCGCTGCAGCGCCGCGTTCCACTCACCTTCACGAGGCGCCCTCGGGCTCTTCAGCGACCATTGGCACCATCCGTCTCCATTCAGCACCTAAGGAGAAAAAGAGACAAAACAAAGGTGAGCGAAGGAACAGATTGAGGAAGGCCTGATTCTTCCACCTTAAGACTTACCTGATTATTGTTGGGACAATCTTTCCTCTCCTCGGGTCGGCGCCGCTTCTTTGGCACTTTCGTACCCCGGCCCCTAAGGGGAAAAAGACACATGCATTAGTGGGTGAAATCAAGATCACTAAGGGAACCATCCATCAAAAAGACTCACCAGAGTTTACCTTCGGCAAATCCATTCCTCAACGCGGATTCTTCATCCTGCATCTGAAATAGAGAAAAGGACAACGGACAATTAAGGCTTGAACTTTTGCAACTGAATACTTACGGCCTCATATCGGAAAAGTCAAGCGGAGTTGAATACTCACCAAACCCGAGATCCAGTGAAGTAACTGGAAATCAACGCGCCCCTGCATCGGAAGCAGGATGGAGAGCTCGTCCTTTCAGACTCTAAGGTGAGACTCTACGGGGAATCGCGGAGGGGGTTCGAGGAGTGTGAGAGGGGAAAGGGGGGAATCCGACACATTATCCAGCAGACAGTTAATCCCCTTTTCCATCTACAGAAGGATTCTTCTACGGGCCAGACAGGCGAGGTTTGGGGGTCCAGTCCAGTCCGTCTTCCGAGTCCTGCGCATCACCTTAGAAGAGGTCATAGCAGTCCAGAACAGGTCGGCGCCTCCGTGGGAATCAGGTGAGCGTTACAATTACCAACCCGCAGGCCTTTGGAAGACACAAAAAACCTAGAGGCTGGGATCTGTTCATGCAATCTGCTGCGGACTTAAACATTCCTGCCACTTTAGTGGGAAACATGGGGTATTGCGAACTGCTCGAGACATTGAAAGACACTGGTGTTAAAAACCCCGTCCGAGGATGTTGAGTCCCTGGATATTTCCTTAAAGAGAAGAAAAAGAAAAAGGAACCCAAACACGAGGCCTGGTTTAGTGTGTAACTGTGTTTTCTCTTAATTTTAAGAACAGTGTTTAACCATTGTAGTGTGTATATGTATATGGTTTATGTATCTGTTTTATAAGTATACTCACACCTGTTGATTAAACAAATGCCATGTTTGTAATAAAATATGTGTTTATGTAAATGCTTTTATATCTATACCCCACACAGCCTGTATAAACAAAGGTTCTGTTTGTAATAAAACCCCATTATTATTTATACCAACCACACGTTTTGCGTGTAATTATTTCAAGCATGTCGACCACAACATTTAAAAAAATAAATAATTAAACAGGACACAAGTAAGAAGGAGACGGTTGTTTAAAAGTACAAGATATTTTTATTTAGACCTGTACACATATCTACTGGTTATTAACACACTTACATTTCTGGCAAAAACTATATACATTTACAGGTGGCCGGCGATATTTACGTTTGTTCACAAAATCCATCACCATCCAATCATTTTGTCTGAGATCAAGAGAATAGGTTTGCATAACAACCCACATGGACTGTTTCTCAGACATTTTAGATACAAAGTAACAAGCATGCTGACCACATGTCACGGCTTCAGAATGCTGCACCTGGCCTCTATTATAATGTACTATGGGTGCTATATGTTTAACATAGTCCAATAGAGCGCCGTCATATAGAGGGTGGCTTGGGAAATACCCCAGACTATCAAAAACAGTTATTGCAACAGTGTCTATAAACATAGCTATCCAATGTGTGCCTTCTTGATGCTGGGGATAGGTGTTCACAACAAAGCTGATGGGCCGCTCACCTGGTATATCCCTTGGAATGTTATCATACGAATACACACCTCGAAATGTTTTCACAGCATGTTTGTCTTTACGCAGGAAACGCATGATCTGGTAGGTATCCATTACATATCGTACAGCACCTGTCGCTGGTTGTTGAGTTCTATGACCGAGTCAAATAGGGCTATAATAATGAGATTCACAGTACTTGGTAAATTTGCAGCAAACCGTACCTTAAGGCCTAAATTACCATTCCTAATCAGATTATAATGTCCTGATGATGCATTATTGGGTCTCAAATCAAAAGCCAGCAAGGTGTAGCTACCATCGTAGTCGTCACGTGGTATCACAAATCCTTTATCGCGCATGTGCTTCCCGCTGATGGAGACTAGCCCCAGATACTCCCTAATTGTATTTTTCTGTTGAAAACTAGGGCTGTGGGCTTTGGCGGGGATGAGGACCCCATCCTTAAAAAGGGCGGCGTAGTTAATGTTGTAATGTTTAAAATTAAAAGGATTGCTTGCATAATCCCCTGAAAAAGCGGTGCTATCCACAAAGCCAATAACGATTATTTTAGGTAGCTGTCCCAAGAATAAGTTATCTTGACTGGCGACACGGTTGTCCATATTTATGCCCTTCACACCAACTGTACACTGGAGATTTTCAAGGAGGTCCTCTCCACAGAGTATTTCAAGTCAGATACTTGAAGAGCGTCAGCATGCGCGAGTCTGACCGTCGGTGACACGTTGACCCTTTTAATGAATAAACTCGCTGATACTATTACCAGTTTGTAGGCTTCTGCATCATCACTGTTCAGACAGAAAGCGTCTTTATTTTTCGAGAGAGTTTAATTTTTAGATCAACACCATTCACCATTAGCTTTTCCTGTAAAAACAGATCAGCGTGTAGGCGCCCTAGTAATTCAAAGCTTCTGCTACCTGTCACATACGCTGATCTCTTTATAAAGCCCTTGTTATTTCCATCTAGATCATAATCCTCCATATGCCCCGCCGTGTCCTTATAAAAATGCCCTGCAGTGAGCTGGGTGTCCAAAGTGTCATGCTGTAGTTCAGAATGCCTTCTATATATGCTCTATAGGCATACATATTGTCACTCTGTGTAATCATGCGATCACCTAGAGTGATGTCCACCTGGTTGAAAAGGGTGGCCACCGGATAGGCAATCGTGGCCATCTTTGCCGCTGCACCAATAGCGGTCCCATCCTCTTTTGTTATTCTGCAGGTTAGTTAGAGTAAGGTAACTTTCAAATACAGGTACGTCTCCATTGAGCCCGATATGTTAAACTCGATGGGGACTAATGGTGATAGTGCCGCTAGGGGCGCAACTTCCATGAAAAAACTGTTTTTGATGCTTGCCTGTGTCTGGGGCACGACAAACAGATCTAGTTCCGATTCCACACATTCCCCCGAGGCACAGTGGATAAAGGCCATCTTTTAGAAAATATTGATGCCGGGTTTGTTTTTATTTCGCTTGACCCGTCTGTTCTTTGCCATGTGTTTTCTCTTCTGAGCGGCTTTAGTTGTTGTTCTTCATTTTTTATGCGGCTTCGGAGGACCCCGCATGCGCGAAGCTCGCCTTTTTCTTTTTGCAGGGCTTTTACCTACGTAAACCAGACCAGAGCCCTCTTGTGTTGGTTGGTTGAAACGATTTGCTATGGAGCTTGTTGCAATAGACACCACATCCTTAGCAATGTTTGTAGCAGCTGTTTTCATATGCGGCTTGGCTAATTCAAACCCTTTGCACAGGAAGGGCATGGCTCTCTGAAAAAGACTTCTGAAAATATTGCCTAGACCCACACCATACATCACAGGTGCACCTTGGAAGTAGGGTTGATTTCCATAAATGGCCTGTCTGCGGTAATAATCCCTATAAGTGTGCGGCTCCCCATAATTCTTCATGATCTAATTGTCTCTCTCGCGTCTAGGGCGCACGTGTAATTTCACCAGGACCTTCCCGTATTTAAATGAGACCAGATCACCCTGATCACCCCTTATCTGAATGTTGATGGTGTCAAAATGACACTTAGAAACAGGAATATAATCAGGCTTCATGTATTGTATATTAAAAATGCTGTTATTTTCACCCTTGACCTGTGCGGTCCGCATCAGAGGTGCGTATTCTACTATATCGCTGTAGATCATGAGGCTGTAAAATCCACCATCAATATCTGCACGTGTTTTGTCCATATTTTTAGTATTATTTTTTATATGCTGAACGTTCCCCAACACCATCGAAAGTTTCCCACTACATATAAACTCCACGGTAAGATCGGGTGATCTTACAAATACCTTCCGGCGTGAGTTATTTAGAAACTGTATATCTGCATAGCGCTCGAGACTCGCGATTGATTTATTGATAGTATCTAGCAGTGCCTGTATTGTGGGGTAGAAGCCTTGAGGAAAACCCACGTTTATCAATTCAGCAGGTTCTCAACGTCTGATGGTATACCAGGAATCTCTATTGTCCAGGGTGTCCCACGTATGGGGGTACTGAATCTCCATCAACCCTGCTTCCCACTGACCTTGTAAATTAATGGGTTTAGCAAGTTTGACACAATAATTCGATATTTCGTTTTTGGGGAATATATCTAAAGAGGCGTTACTTGGCAAGGTGATATAAAAGCCAGTGTTTTCCATCTTCTTCTTCTTCTCAGGGAGTGTCTCTATTTTTTAGATCCTCTAGAGATGCCGCGTTGACCCAACTGTTGAAGTTCTCTGGCCATCCCAGCCACTTGACCAGATGCTGTTTCTTAGACCCCTTACCTGAATAATTTTCTCAACCCTATAAAGACGCTGGGGATCGTCGACCACCTTTTGTAACTCCTCTGTGTAGAAATTACCTCTTACAACTTCACCAGCATAATCATTCAGCTGATATATCTATACCCCCTCTTTCACGGCTGCTTTTTCCACTATAAAAATGTTGTCGGTAAAGGACTGTTGGTAGCCTTTTGTAAAGACACCTTTTAACTTGGATACTCGGAGGTGGTCCCCTACGCGGAAGGCTGTTTTCTTGATCTTCTCTGATATCCGTCCAGCATACAGGTTTCGCCACGCTGATAATGAGTTTTCCGAGGTTACAGAACTCGGAGGCATTTTTGTAGACCGGTGGTAACTGTCATTATACACATTGATAAAAATCTGTAATATATCCACATAGCGTTGCATACTATAGGCTGTGAAATATCTCCATAGTTTAGATTTCAGAGTTCTATTAAAACGTTTAACAACCGCCGCTTTAACTTCTGTGTGTGTTATAAAATGATGCACGCCGTGTTGCTTTAGAATGTTTTGCAGGGGCCTAATCAGAAATTCCTTACCGGCATCAGTTTGTAATTTTACAGGTACGCAGCCCTTGCTGAAGATATGCTTGAAGGCCGCAGCCACCCTTGCACCAGTCTTATCCCTCAAGGCCTCTGCAAACGCGTATTTTGATAAAACATCTATCACTGTCAGAATGTACTGCGCACCATTGTTCTGCTTTTCAAGGTTAGAAACATCCGCCAGGTCAGCCTGCCACTGCGTCACTTCTGCTGCGACAATGGTTATTCTTCCTTTAAAACATTTTCTAGCATTTTTATGGAGGATATACGTCTCCTGGCCGGAAAGCTATGTCTTAGCAGCTCCTCGTGTGATGGGGTATTTATCACGCTGTAATTTTCATTTAATCGCATCAACACCCCCATAACTACCAACCCCACATTTATCATAATAGCTTTCATGCAATCTTGAACACGTGTTGTTAGCCATTGCTGCACTACAAAAAAATAACCAGACACAGGGTTGGTGTATGACGTTTTATTTTATTTTTCTTTATACTGGTTGGTATACAGTACGGGGTGTCGAACAGTTACCACCCCTAATATTTTATTGGACGCATCATATAACAAGCCATACACATCAATGTGTGTACCCCGCCTGTAACTCTGTAGACACCATATAGCCTCAGGAAGGGCTTTTAACAATTCAGATAGTTCAGAGGCTTGTAAAATACGACCTTTAAGGCATAGGAATCTTGCATACATTTCAGCCCTGTGGTGTTTCAACACTGTTTTAGGACCCAGGTATAAAGAACCCAAGTTGCATCGGAATACAGAACCGTATTCATCACACACGGCATCTTGATGATGTTACAGATGTCACTTATACAGATTACAGTTTCACAAATCCGCGCATATCGAAGTCTCGGTACATAAAAACACCACAGCAGGTGTGGGCTGTTTACCGCTATTCTCACCTTCAGCATAGCGTATAAATGTTTTTACCCACACATACATCCAGGCGTCAGGTAGCACTCCACACATCCGGCTTGTCCTCCAGAAACGTTACCCTAGAAACAGCGGTACACATATAAGGAGCAGGATTATTGTATTTTCAGCTTTTTAAAAAACAAGCTTTCGCGGTACCGGACACTTCTGCAGGTTACTCCTAAGCCTGTACATGTGAGAAAAGTCTCTCTGCATTAAATGGGTTACATGGTTTCTAAAAAACACAGGTCCTGCCAGGCGTAAAGATTTCATTTTTGTTCAGGCTTGCAACACGTTTGAATTTCCAAGATTGTTTTTGTTACCACCCCCCCCCCCCACTCACATGTACACGCATACCCATGGTTTTATAAACACTTTTAAGCATCTGATAAACGTTATATGACTTCAACATCTGACATATCACCCGTATTGCTGCAGATTGATAAATCGGGAGTAAACAATCATGAGCATCCTGTTGAGGGTATCCGTATTTATGCCCTTCACACCAACTGTAATAGTCACGCTTCAAACACGTTTTCACAACCGACGCCGCAAAAGCTTGAACCGTTACAGTCTCCAAAAGGGTTATATTTTCATCTTCTTCCTCATCAGAACTTTCAAAACGTTTCAAAGTATCGCATTTCTTACACGTATCACCGTCTGGGAATGCTGAACTTTCGATCCTTTTTCGAACAGCACACGCAATTATAATTGACGGCATTAAACGAGTTGTTCAGGCCCACAGCTCCGTTACGGTTATCTGGCATTTTCTGCAATTCAAAAAAGAAAGAAGTTTAGCTCTTGAGCATGTGTTTTCACAGGTTTTTCACACACACACACACACACACACACACACATAAACACACACACACGCACACACACACACACACACACGCCGTCATACTTCATTACTTACCATAATACACATTTCGGAACCAGCATCTTCCAGTATAGCGGAGCTAGTAACGTCCATAAACAACTTGTCTTCATCGGATGCTGTGTATAACGTCGGGGTCATTGCGGCCTCTGGAAACAGTTGCTCTAAAACATTCAGATCCTCATACGGGGCCTCCTTAAAAGCCGTAACAACATCATCCATATCCACGTAGTCTGCATCGGTGTAGGAGTCATCTACACCAGAGTCGATGACACCCGGCGGTTTCCCACTCCCAAGATTCACCATATCAAAATGCTCACTCATTGTATCCATAGCCGCTGCGTCATCAGGGTACCCATCGGCAGATAGCACCGGCTGACTTTCAGGGCTGTAGTATTTTTGAAGGGTTTTCAAATCCTCGGTCGATGTATTATCCTTAGAGTAGTAGCTGTAGCACTTCATAATTCCGTTTATTGAGGTCTTTTGAGTTTTTGTTTTTTCCAGGGCTTCAGGAACGGTTTGTACATCCCCCAATACTCATCTGAATATATATACCCTACAAGCCACACCCTCTAAATATGACCGCTGCTCAAACATCTCCACGATCCCACCCTTCAAAACCCAATGCCACACTTCTGGGTCTTTGTAGGGGGCCCCACTGGGGCATCTCCGGTTGTCACCCACAAAGATCTGGAAGTGTGGCGCTGGGGTTTGAGGGGTGAGGGCATCCAGGGGAAGCCCCCTGGGGCCACTAGGCACTCCAACCCTTGGGGGGGCCTTCCTGCTAGCCCCCATGATGTCACATCCGGTGGGACATCCCAGCTAAGGAACAAGTGCCTGTTAAACACACCTACATCACATCCGGGGTGGGATTTTGCCCAGGCAGAACTTCCGGGGGAAACCCGAGGGGGCCACGCCCCAGATATGATGTCATAGGGACCGGATATCCCACCCTACAGGGGCGTGGAAACCTGTCAAGGCTAGTTTGATGAGGAAAGGTATCATGCTTTACTACTCATGGCTCTTAAATCTGCAAAGGCCACTTGTGCCTTAGCTAAATTTAGGTTCACCCTGTGGTATTGTATACCCATTGCGGCTGACCATATCGCTGAAAGGGAAGAAAGAGATGGCTTCCTAAACATTGTAAGAGATGGAAATGAGGCTATGTGGGAGTCTCAAAGAGGAAACAAGGGGTAGTTAGCAGCCAATAGTACCCTTTTCCAGTTCTTGGTGGTCCGGCAGTGCCAAACCAGACTTCCTGGGGCTATGCTAGCAATTTGAAGATCGGGAGAGTGCAAAAGGCAGCAGCAGAGGGTCCTGATGGTTTAAATATGTCGAGTGGTTCTTGAAACATGGCTCCAGGCAGTTCAGTAGCAAAAAACACTAGGATCCCGGCTAATTATTGCTCTCAGGGTGCTTTTGAGTCCAAATCCAGGGGCCCAGGGACACAAGGAGACATTTGTTCATGCTCCCAAACATGGGGGCAGCTGGCATACACTGCAGAGTTCCTTCAAAATGGTGAGAGCCTGGGTATCTCTGTGGATGGCAGGATTGACACTAGTGAAAACCTTGATAGGCCTCCCAACTCAGGTGGAGAGGCGTCCTCATCCCCTCTTGACAAGGCCTGATGCCTGACCCTGTCACACCTACATGCTCAAATATTACAGAAGGACCTGAGGCGACTAGGCCAGTTTTTAAAATGTTACATTTGGACATTCAAAGAATCTGTCCTCTCCTTCAGTTGGCCTTCTTCTCAGATTTATTTGGCTGACAGATGTAAAAGAATATCTAGAAGCAGCCTGAAAAAAATATTTTTACATTGCCTTTTAAGTAGTCCTTTCACAAGTACAGAGAGCAAATGGGGAAGAATTGCTACTATTTAACAAGATGGAGGTAAAACAGTGCAGAATCTCAGAATGTGTCTTTGCACACTACCAAACCGCATTTGCTGGACTTGGACTGGGCAGTTAGTATGTATCTTAATTGGGGATTTGGAGCATGAACATAAAACACAGGGCACACTACCAAAATATTTAGAGAGGTTCTCCAACTCTAGATTAAGAGTCCAGTTTGAGCTTCAGGATGAATTTGTTGAAAACAGGAGAAGTCCTGAGTGCTAGGAACAATAAGGACTTCCCCCCTGATCTGCATGCCATTATTGTCGTGTGGAAGAGGTAAAGGAAAGCCTCAGGAAGGGGGAGGGAAGGAGCCCTGTACAGGAATGAATGGTTGGGAGCACAGTGC
The DNA here is from genome assembly GCF_040938575.1 of Ambystoma mexicanum. NCBI lineage: Eukaryota > Metazoa > Chordata > Amphibia > Caudata > Ambystomatidae > Ambystoma > Ambystoma mexicanum. The sequence continues at coordinate 748,827,140 of NC_090928.1, forward strand.
TTATGGCAGCGATTTTTCGAGGGGAGGTCAGTTTCGCCGATAATTAAGGTTTTAAGATTTGTTTTAAAGACATTAGCCTAATAAACTTAAATGCATGTTTGTAAAGATTTCTTTTGTTTTTTTTATTCAAGGAATAATGGGATGGAAGGGATGATTCGTTTTAGCCAATGTTACTGATGAATGTATGTCTTATTTATGTTTTCTTTCCCTTAAAATTGTATCATGTGTAAATGTGTACTTGTGTTTTGGACTGTTTGTATATGGGTGTTTCTTTTTGTGAAAGGCTTACTTGTTAAACCAACGCATAATAATGTTTTAAAAAAAAAAATAGATAGTTGGCTTCTAGGTTACACTAAGGTATTGTTGGACGAGCCATGTCTTTATCCAAATAAGAGCTGTATGCAGAGGCGTTGCTGGAGGATGGGGGGCTGAGGGGGTTATAGCCCGGGATCTTTTTGTTGTAGCCCCGGATAGTAGCTCAGGGACTACAACCAAAAGGCAATAGCTAGCCCCTAATCCCACACGTCCCGACATTAGCTTAGCCCCTGATCTTTTCCACACCTAACAACACCCCTGCCTGGCTGTATGTGGCTTTACGACCTAAAATAAGTCAAGTAGTACCAACAAAAAACAGGAATAAACAGATAGGCAGGTGTGTGCTCCTTGTTGTTGCCTCTACTGCCCCGTTGATTTGTTCCCACCAGCGACGATAGTAACAGGAGCCACACAGTGGAGCTCTTCTCTTGTGCTCTGTGATCTCAAGAGTGCCTCTGATCTAGATCCATCCTAAATAGTTATATAACCAGAAACGTTTCAATAGCCTATCCTTTAATGGAGCACATGCGTCTCATTGTGCAAGGACTTCGCTGGTGCCTTAATGTTCCCTTATGCATGAAATGACACGCCCTGATTAAATGGTAACTGAAACATCTAAATCTTTTAAGCATGTTTTCTAAGATTTGGAGCTGGCTTCAAACTACCTGGTGTTCACAGAGCGGCCGTAGGACCCTCATGACATATTTGCTGTTTGAATCCTATTACCATTTTATTATTTTACTGTTCATTGCTTAAGTTGAACGCCACTCAATTAAGGGAGCTGGATGTTAATGCAATACAATTATAGTGCAGACAACAGTTGAAAGGTTTATTAAAATTGTTGTCATGTTATTTATGTTCTCCATGATTAACTAAATAGTCACCATTTGGTTTCCGTCGTAAGATCCATATCAGTCGCCACGGTCGCCAGGAAACCCACCAAATGTAGTTGGGCAACTTTGAGCACTCATAAATAAATCAACACGCTGAGCAAATCTGTGGGAGGCTAATCTGGTTGTTTTGTCTGCCAGCTTGTGGCTAGTTTGGTGTGTGTGTGTTTGTTGTAGTTCTACTGTAAATGGCATAATTGTGCTGCTCCATATTGTATACTATGTAGTTGATGAATTGAAAGTATCAGGCACTCCCAAACAGGCATATGCCACACAAACCATTTTAGATTAGACCTAATTTCATACAATAAAAAATACCCATTTTCATTTAGGGGGAACCAAGAGAAACTTGGCATACCCAAGTACATACAAGGACAGAGTACATTTGTTTCTGTATGACATACAATATCCGCAACCCCTGTGTAGAGGAGCAGCTGTATATATCTGCAGGAGATCCCGCCCCCATTCCTACCCTGTATTGGAGACATGATACCAATTCTTGCCTGACACCAGCTATCGTACCAATAGTGCAGCAAGTATTTGGAAGGAGATACCCATTGTGACAACCCTATCGAATGTACCCCCGAAATGACGGCAACCTGCAGGAGGAACTCCCTGAAGGAATATGAGAAGGAGCTAAGTAAATGAAGTTATGACATCATACAAAAATGTTTACAACGTCCTGAGATAGTGACTGAAGACGTTGTATGGATCCTAGAAGACAAATGATGAAGTAAAGAATCGAGTGAACTATCAACGTGGAACAGACAAAGATTACACGTTAATAAAGTGCTGCAGAAAACAGAAGTTCAATGAATGGGCAGATGCTGAAATTTAAGGTAGATCAAGTCATTGTATAAGTTAGCTATGAGCAGATAATAAGCCGCCATTGTATAGAAACTGGACATTGGTATCATGAAATAAATAAACCAGCAACCATGAAGGGGAAATGGGAAAGCTGTGTCTCAGCCGAATAGCCGGCTTATAGAGCTGCGTGGCATGGCTGCCTGGCCTGAAGTCAAGATCCTAGAAATTGAGATCAGCTATCTGCTTTGATGAAGGAGTGTGCAGAGGATGAATCTTCTCACATTAAGGTGCAAGAAAGAACACAAACGGTACCAAGTTTCAATTCATTTAGAGCATTTAAAAGCTACAAAATTGACCAGATCATGGTCTCCTGTCACGTGAGCCAAGGATGGAAATAGAGCTTGAACTTGGAGTTCCAGACACGAGAGCGAGGGCCCTCACTCCTGTGCATTCCTAAAGACAAGAATACTCTATAAGGCCAAGTACAAAGAAAATGTCATGGCAGTTGAGAGATGCTGGGCTAATTGGGTGGGGAGGTAGCTTCATGTCCTATCTCCTTGCACCTGGGTCTGGGCTTACGTGCTGCTAGATGAACCGAATGTTCCATACATGGCACAAGCATGACAACCAATTGTATCAGTCCGTATAATGAAGGACCTTACAGCTTGTAAAACCAATGAGAAACTCTGTATCTAATGTTTCTGAAATTACATATTTTTAGAGGTAGGCATATGTTGCCCATCTGATAAAGGACAGCCAATAACAATCCTAGCTCCTATACAAGTGTATATCTAGATGTTTCCCTTAACCAATCCCGATCCCTTGATAGGTTTTTCACTATTGCCGCGTAGTATGATGTCATTCTGATGCAACAATTGAGCATAAGAATAGAATTTTTTGTGGAGGTCATTGAGAGACTGAGCGTACGTCTGTTGATGTTTGTTGTAACCTCCCTGTTTTAAATAATTGTTAATAAAACAGTGAGGTCTCCCTTATTACCCCTAATAAAAAAGATTTCTTTTTTTAATGCAAGCTCTTGGACTGTGACCAGCGCCACACGGCTCTTTGCTTCTGGAGTGGCTGGCTTTCTTATTCAGACCTCTTCAAAAAAACAAAAAAAACAAAAACAGGGGTTCCACTAGTCTTAACACTTTCAGCGGTGACCCTAAATAAGAAAGAATGGGAATACCAAATTATTTTTCTTTCTAGAATTCTATACAATAATTGCTAGACTCAATAAAGGTTTATTTCAGGCACTCTTCAAGGGGTGAGTCACTGATTTAGTCTGTTCTTAAACACCCCAACTCAGCCTTTCATCCTTCTGAGGTCGATAAATGAGTACCAACAAAGGTTGGGTGATATTGTATGTATATTTGTTCTATATAAAGCGCTTAAGCGTAAGTGCTATATAATAGCACATCATTACTATTGGCCATGGACATCTGCTTGCATTCACAGTAATTTGGTAATATGGGCCTATACACACTTATCTTACTGATACATATGGCGATCCATTCTTAAATGAAATGTATATCACATTATAGTGATATCGTAACCATATTTTTCGTAGTGTGCTTAGGAACAATTCTATGTGATGCCACTTCCTGTTTTGTCAAGGGGTGAAAGGAAAGGTCGTGTTCCATCACTTCCTGTGATCTCACTCTGGGGTGGGGTCAAACGACATCACTTCCGGTGATGTCACCAGAGGTCAAGGTTTGTGTGATGTCACTTCCACTACCTTGGCATTTTGGTGAAATGACGTCCCTGGTTTCCACTGGCGCTCCATGGATGGAAGGCGGAGTGGTCAGATTGGACGAGGAGTCAATACCGAAGGCCTCGAGTTGATTAACGGATGTAAGTAGACTAAGGGAAATGGCATTATAAAGTGGCGCGATTGTGATATTTTTGGGTAACAGGACATTTTGGGGAGATAAATTAATGCCTAAGTAATCCTATTTCAAGGGAGATAGAAAAAGACGTCTCAAATTCCAATCGGAATATTAAGAGGGAGAATACACAGAGTCAGGACTGTGAAAGGTGACGTCTTAAAACCGTATAGAGTGATATAATCGGGGGCAGGGGAAGTATACATCTTACTATAAATATTTATAGAAAAAGGGAAGGTGATCACATGGATTATTAATGTGTATTGTGTTATTGTTTTGAGTATTATTTGTTGTGGGAAGTTTTCAGAGGTAAGAAGCTGAAAAGGTTGGAAGTGACATTGTTTTGAGTTAGGGTGTAGTAAACGATTGGCACCAATCAGAAGAATGATAGGTTGTTGAAACAAAAGAGGATTGAGCGACGATTGATGGTGCTTTCTCATATTTGTTGTTTTTGGATTATAAGTGGTGAGCAGTAAGCCTTGAGATGAATAGAGATTTTATTAACGATCTGGTAAGTATCGACAGTCAATTGCGACTTGTCGTTATGGAAGACACTCCTCTCATGCACCTTTGTAAAACACTACCAAGACATGCGCTCAATCAGTACAGTGAAGAATGGGTAATGGGCACAGCTGATAAAATGTTCATGCCATGGCCACAAGGGGGATCATTGTCAAGCACAGGAAAGAAATTGGAGAAAAGACTGGCAGTTTTAGAACTTTGGAAAATGTATGCTTGATCAGCATAAAGGGGAGGGCATTGAGCCCTCAACTCCTCCTCTTGCTTTGCCTGAAATTAAGAGCGCAGATACAGACGAGATAGGAGTTTATCCTTTAAAGAAATTAAAAGCAGCTGCGGGGTAAAGTAACCCAACATATGAATCCCCCGCTTACTTTAGTGATGACAGTCCAGAAGAGTGCAAAAGGAAGGAAGATGACTGTAAATTCATACAAGATAAAAAAGAAAGAGGTGAGAGATCGAATATATCGACAGACACAGACTGAGAAATCAAGAGATGGAAAGGAGAAAAGGATGCGGCTGATGAGGTAACGCTCATACATAATGAATGGATGGGAGGAAGGATATTACTTAAGTTAGGTGGGAAAAGCATCAAGGGAGTTAGGCAAAGAGAAGACAAAGAAGAGCAAGAAAAGAAGGATATGGATTCAGAAAAGAGATTAAGGGAGGATGAACAAGGAAGAAAAAGTAGGGTGACGGGAACAGATGTATAGAGAAGAATAAGAAAAAGACAAAAAGTGGGCACAGGAACAAAGGAAGTAGGACACTAGAAAGAAAGAGATAGGAGAAAGACACAAGAGAGAGAGGAAGAAGAAGCACAAAAAGTGAAGGGAAAAAAGATTACAGAGAAGGAGAGAAAGACAGGAAGTGAGAAGGGAAGAACAAAGGCAAGAAGAAGAAAGGGCAAGAAGGGATGCGAGAAAGCGAAGGGAAGTGGACGAAGAGATAGAATAGAAGGCAGCAAGGTCTGGATGCCAGTCTCATTCTTAATGAACAAATGAGGCCGAGCGAGGAAATATGATGGGATAGAACAAGAGGTTCTCCCGATGAAAGAAGACGCGCTAGAAACACCTAGAGTAGCACTAGAAGACGAAAGATATGAGGCTGAACATATTGGAGAAAGGATCAATAAGATTTACCAGCAAATGAGACAGGATAGCAAGTATGGAACTCAAGGGAGTGGTAACTGAGCCCCAGTACCTAAGCCACAGAATGAGGAGGAAAACATTTTTAGTGATGCATGCCAAGCACTGTCTTTGAGCAGATTAAATTTAGATAGAAAAGAGGAGGATGATAGTCACACTTGTTGGGGTCTAGCAATGTCAGACAAAAAGAGTCAGGTTGTGAGACGGAGGGAGAGGGTACGTGTGTCCCCCTGGGAAGTCAACAGATGGCTAAAGAGCTAAGATTGTCAGATCTGGAACACCCTAAGGAAAGGAAACCAGATCCTATACCATATCCTGAGCTTCCCCGAAGATGATAATGTAGTGAGAGAGAAGAATCTCCACCTTATGTGAATAGGTTGAGGTCGTTACCAGCACAGAGATGTATAGGGACGGTCACCCCTGCATTAGGTAAACTAATAGTGGGATCCAACTATGGAATGGGGTTCTCACAGTTCCCCTTGCTAGAGAAGGGGGGAACAAGACTGCAATATATTCCATGACCCCAAATGGATAATGATAACTTAAAATGCAAGCTCCCTAGTTTGACTTTGGGGGCTGGAAAATGGATATATGAATTAGAAAAGATGGCAGAAGGAAGCACGCCGGCCATAAGAGACATAAAAGTTCTATTCCCAGCTATTCTTGGATAGAGAGCAGACGACATTTGGAGACAAGCAAGATATGCGGGTGTGACCATATAAAACACGGCGCATGATGAAGCACCATTTAATAATTGCTGGATAGATGTTTGGAGGGCTCTCAGGGTACAGTATCCTGATACATAAGATATGGGTGCAATTATGACACTTAAAGTGAAGGAAGATGAAGACCCTATTCAAGATATTCAAGAGATATGGCAGCTTTAAATGCGTGAACTGTGGGGCAAAACAGTGGCACTAGCCCATAATATTTTGTGCAAGGGATTGCCAGGACTGGAACAAAGACAGATGAAAAAATAGTAGGGATGGAAGCGAAACCAAGGGGCGAAATACAATTAACTACTGTGCATCATTGTTGGTTATTACAAGAGAAGAACAAAAAGAAAGATGAGGAAGCTAAATTAGTTAAGAAGAAACTGTCAAATGTTTGCTATAGAAGGGACAGTATTGACAAGCGGATTGGAGTGGGAACGCAAGTAATAATGGGTACATCACAAGTGAATAATGCACAACCAATGGATCAAAGTGGGTATGGGTTTTGGCCACGAGGTAGAGGTGTAGGCTTCATAGGAAGAGGAGGCGGATTTCAGAATGCCTATGGCGGATTTCAGAACACCCAAGGTAGATTTCAATATGCCCAGGGAGGAAGTCAGAATATTCCTGGGGGATATAATGGAGGGGTGCCAGAGGGCCACCCACAGTATGTTGGAATTGTGGGATGACAGGGTATATTGCGCCTGTATGTAGAAGCTGAGGGAACGTGCAACAGAATGGACTACCTTTAAAAGGGTGGACAGCTTATCCACCACCATACAGTACACAAACACGAGAGGGCTTTGCCCAGGATCACATATCCTATCAGACACAGGCGCCACAAGCACAACAGGCACAACAGCAGGGTTGGTGCAAATGTACCCACCGTAAGGGCAGTCACAACAAGCAACCATGCAAACACAACAGAATGCGAATATAGGGCAAATATTGACACCTACAATAGGGGGTGTCACTGTGGTAAGAGGAAAGCCTTTTACAGGGACGAGCATGAATGTATACCCTCAATAGGACAGCTCACAGGGTGACTTGATGTGTTCAGTACTATCAGTGACACCAGACCCCCCAAGAGGATCAAGGGTTTATGTGACGATAGGAGGCAAATGCTTTCCTTTTCTTGTAGACACTGTGAAGACTCGCTCTTGTATAAGAGAGGGACAATATACGATGTCAGGTATTGTCATGAATGCTCAAGGGTTCCTGTTACTGATAAGTTACCTGTTTCTATGGGGGAATGAGACATGTCTGTCCCCTTGCTATATTCACAACAGACGCCAGTTAACATCTTGTGAAGAGATTTAATGATGAAACTTAACATGGCGAGGGGGCGTGGTTGACTAGCCATGGTGTAGGACGTCTTCCTGGGTAACTCCTGATGATCGTGACTGATCCTTGTAAATATATGTTGAATACAACCTGAAATCCCAGTAACCGAAGACAAGGACGGCAGAGGGTGGACTGCAGGGAACCTGAAAACTACATGTGCGTGGTGACAAAGGATCAGAAGATATTGGAGTTCGAGTGCTGCGGTGGATGACGAACAATAGAAACAAAATGGCAGACCCGGACTTCAAAGGGTCCATCTGCTACATTGTGTAGAGCGAAAAGCTTTACCCGGGCCTGCAAGGAAGTGCATTTAGCTTCAGGCATACTACGTGGACACGGACAACAAAGTAAATGCTACGCGCTAGATACTGTGGATGGAGACGTAGCTGCCGCACCCCTGGAGGACGGCGGCCAGGTTGAGGGCTATGGCACTGTTAGGGAGAATTCTCCAGAATGGCTAATTTCTCTTACCTAATGAGTCCCTCAGCTTTGCTGGATTTCTAGGATTTATTTTTCTCACCTGGTAAGAGTGTGAGCCTTTTTCCCTTTCTTACATGTGTTTTTGCTGTGTGTGTTTTCACTTTTTGTGTGATCTTGAGCACTGGAGCTTCACCTACTCCATGAGCACCACTTTTCATGTGTGTTACACAGCACCTTCAGTGCAGTAACACAGGGTTGTCTTTTAGACTTCCCACTGACTCCATTTTTCTGGGGTTGACTACTGTCCCCTAGAAAAGGTAAAGTTGCCATTAACTTTACTTTAGTCACTTTAAACTACAGACCCAGTAAACACCATCTTACATGGAGTACTGGAAAGGGTTAATTCTTATTCCTTTGTGTCTGTGTCTCTTGGAGCATTGTTTCGCTCCCTTTACATCAAGACTTGGCTGGTGGCAGTGGTATCTACCCTAACTTTTCTACCGCGATTATCTTATATAAACGTGGGCTGTTTTAGGCTATTATATTAGCCTCGAATATCAACCCGCTTGACCAAATACATTTTATTTTGGCTCTGGCTGGGTTTATTCACCATTTCTTTTTGTTAAAGTCTTTCTCGTGTTTTTCTCTGCGTGCCAAACCGGGGATGATTCCTTTGTTCGCTGTCTTTTCACAGGCTTCTGCCCAGAAGCCCTCCTTAAGGCGCCTGCAAGTCTAGGTAGGCAGGATGTGAGGGAGGGGTCTTCGGACCCCTGCCATGGGTTCCCTTGGTAACCCAAGTCGCACTCTTGCCTGATTGGCTAAGGGGACTGGCCCTGTGTGATCTTGAGCAAAAGACTTTTGACCCATTGACTTTGGCCCTAAGCCTTTTCTAGCTTATCTCCTCACTGAAGATCCTCTTGTTCAATTGCCCTGAGTACTTACCTGTTGGTTTGATTTAATTTCTGATAGCTTTGACTTTTCCTTTCCTTTTAAATTGCTAGAGTGCCCTTTTGCTCCCACTTCATTTTGTGAGCTTAACTTGTCTGGAATTTAAGGGAAGTGGTGTGGTGTATTTATGATTGTGATTTCTTAACTTGCTTAGAATAGTGAAATGTTATTGAGTAAATAAATATATATTCTTTTACTTAGAAACCTTGAGTCAGTGTTTGCCTGAATCATGTAAATTGCTGTCCTTTTTGTAACTATTCGATACTGCTCACTTAGTCTTGAGATAAGTCTGGCTGCTCTGCTACTGCTACCATTTTAACTGTGTAGTACAGGCTTGTACCAAAGGTGAAATAGTACTATCATTTGTAGTCTTAATTGTGTGTGGTGTTCCCAAAGGTACTGCATATAATTCTGTCTAACACGCACTGCAAGCGGGCCGCAGTGCGGGGCGGTGAGAGGCTCCCTGCCAGGCGGATACGTATGGTTTATAAGAGTGGCCAGTGTTCCGGAACGAGAGGGGCATTGATACACGCCGCTCCGGGAAAACAAAATTGATGAAGACAATGCTGGCTACACTGTTGCGGGCACACAAGAGTTGAGCCGGAGCTGAATGGAATGGCATTGAGCCCCAAGGTGGGATTACAGTGGGTGGCAAGTTGGTGCACTACTGAACAAATTAAGGAGAAAACACATTATAAAAAGGGGCCTGTAGGGGCGTAGATGCAGTCAGCGCCATTGACACTGGTATGAAGAGCACTGAATATGGGACAAGCAAGTAGCCTACAGTGCATAGCCAATGGTGAGTGGGCTGAGCAACAGATACTCTGCCAATACAGCAAACGGAGTGGAAGGCAACAAGCTACGTCGGGGCTGCTCTGCTCATTGACATAGAGGAGCAAGTAATAATGAAGTAAGCACTGCCTAACAGCAACTGACTGAGCCACGTAGTAATGTTGGACGGCAGGGTCCCCCTAGAGGCGAGTGAGCACAGTGCCGAAGGACACCATGAGCGCACTGCCACATCCAGGTTGGGGCGGATGCACCCCACACTGAGAGAGAGCACACACAATAACAAAGAGAGCCACGTTCTGGGGCAAAAGTGTCGTGTGGCCCCTGGCTTGAGGGGGAATGGCAGCCAAAGCGCCGAGAGGCAAAGGGAAACAATCTTCCATTGAGGAGTTTGCCAGAACACTACAGGTGTCTGAAGCAGGCAGCGGGAGAGGCCAAGGCACTCGTGATTTGGAGAAGATGCCACTCCATAACCAACAGGTACTGCACGCCATTTCTGAACTGAAGATATCACTGGAAAGTAAGATGAGCAATATCAGAACTGAAGACATCGCTGGAATCCAAAATTGACGCAGTGAGCGTGGATGTTAACCTGTTGCGACAAGATGTAAGGGCACTAGCAGAGCACACAGGGACACTGGAAAAAGAGGTGAAAAGCAACGCAACCACGTGCACAACCAATGCAAAGGACATCCACGTGCTGCAACAACAGGTGCGCAATCTGGAGATCAGGGCAGAGGAGGCGGAGGGACGGGCTCGAAGAAACCAGAAGGGAAGCAGACCCGACGAATTATGTGGAAAACATGTTGCTCCAGGAGATTACAGGTGCCCTGTCGAGAAGACCACCAATGGGAGCCCCACCGCGGCCCATCATCGCTAAGATTTTAAACTATAAGGACAGGTAGAAGCTCCTGGAGCACTTCCGCAAAGGGGGAACGATTAACAGAGCATCAGCAACCATCACCGCAAACACTCCTGGTGCAGAGACAACGCCTGAACTATGTCGCAGTGAAAAGGAGGATGCGCGAAGTAGGCTACAGGTACATGTTACTGTACCTGGTGAAAATGAAGGTGCTCCTGAAGAATAAGGCTTTGTTTTTTGAATCACAAGAGGATGTGACCGCATGGCTGGACTCACGGAATTGCCCGGCGGGAGAGGAAGACCAGAAGGAGAGTGGGACCGCGGAGTGAACCGGACACATGCACGTGCCGAACTGATGCATAAGTGGCATTTATGGGAGATAGGTACGGCACAAGCATAGACACTAGGACTGGATTATGGTCGTTTGAGGCATGTAGTCAACGTATTGCAGGAGTTACTATACTAGGAGACTTGGTACCAACCTCCCTGGTAGTTTTAGGTGGGATACTGTTAGGGCAGTATCCCCCCACAAAGAACGGAGTATCGGTTATACAGAGAAAAGGGCAAGATGCGGGAGAGCCTGAGATTTAGGAATCGAGCTGGGCAACTAGTTAAACAGTTGGGGTTGGGAGGGAGGGAGGGCAGTGGGGGAGTTGAAGGGTGTGTATGGTTTTGGCTAGGTTGGGTTGGGAGAGGGTGGGGAGTTGGGGAGTTGGGAGTGCTGTATTGGAGGGAGAGGGAGGGAAGTTGGGGACAGGGTATGAGCTTACACCGCTGACACGCTACTGCGCATGGTGCGGAAGACAAGGGAGGACAGAGGCGGGGGGACATGGATGAGAGATGGGAGACCTTAAGATAGCAACCTGGAATGTCAGGGGGCTCAATAGTTACTTGAAGCGAAATATGATTGTGATGTATTTGAAAAGGCAGAGAATAGATATTGCCCTATTGCAAGAAACGCACCTCACAAAAGAAAAACAGGATGTGATAATGAGGAAATGGAAAGGGACTATCATAGGGGCAATGTATTCTGCATATGCCCCAGGGGCGATTACTTGGATAGCACCACATGTCCCCTTTCAGTTATTACAGTCCAATGTGGAATCAGATGGGAGGATGGTGGCGATACAGGGATTGATAGAAAATAGAGAGTTGTGTGTCATCAATACATATGCCCCGGATCAAGATACGGCGGCCTATTTCAAGACCTTATATAGTAAAGATTGCCCGTACCATGGAGGAGCGGTGATATGTGGAGGTGACTTTAATTGTACGCTTGACCCCGGGGTAGACAGATCAGACAGGAAGTTAGACAAACCCACTCCTGCAGCTAAAATCTTGAGAACCCTATTGGGAGACCTTCATCTGAAAGATATTTGGAGGCTACACCATCCACATGACAGACATTATTCTCATTACGCGGCCCCACAAAACTTGTACACATGGCTAGATTATATGTTTGCTACCATGGAGCTGACAGGGGAACTAGTGCGGTCAGAATACAAAGTGAAGGTCCTCTCAGACCACTCGCCATTAATCTTAACATGGCAATACTCTCCTCCTAGAGCTAGGATCCCAACATGGCGGCTTAGATCCAAAGCATTGAAAGATACAGTGTTCAGGGAAGACCTGAGAAAGGAAATTGTAGAATACTTCGAAAATAACACTGGAAGCGTACAATCGGCCGGCACTTTATGAGAGGCATTTAAAGTGGTGGTGAGGGGAGCAGCTATATCCAAATCCAAAGGTTTACAAGAAGGCATAACGCAGGAGCTACAAAAGGGAGAGGCAAAATTGGTGGCACTTATGCGGAAAGGAGATGACTCCCTTGAGGAGGCAGGAACCATAAGCCAATTGCAGCTAGAGTGTGGAGGGCATTGGGAGAGATTATGTAACTTAAATTACAAGAAATACATAGAAAGACTGCACGCTGGCAGGGATACGCCGGGGAGGTTGCTAGCATGGTTATATAAATATGAGACACCAAAACTAACGATCAGAGCAATAAAGGGGAAAACAGACAGATACGGGATACCCAAGAGGGCATGGACAGGGAGTTCCTTGAGTTCTATCAACAACTGTATGGAAACGTCGAAGGGGGAGAATGGAGCGAGATGATGGAAACATTTGAGGATATTGCTTACCTAAACTGAGTACATGAAGAGAGAGAGAACCTAGAGGCCCCAATCACGTTAGAGGAACGAGAAGCAGTAATTAAGTTATTACCTACCAGTAAGGTCCCGGGAACGGATGGACTCCCCAGTGAGTGCTATAAAACATATAAGGTGGAAGTGCTCCCCCCCGCTACTGGCAATGTTAAATGAAGCATTGGAAATAGGGACACTGCCAGAATCTCTGAGAGAGGCAACTATTATCCCACTTCTGAAACCCAACAAGCCAAGCACGGACTGCGGGTCGTACAGACCACTATGCATGCTGAACCAGGACAGCAAAGTACTCACGGCTGTGTTGGCAAATAGACTGAGACAGGTTATTAGCAAACTTATACATCCCGATCAGACCGGATATGTTCTGCACAGAAGCATATCCAACAATTTCAGAAGGCTTCACCGTATCATATAGCAAACACAAGGGGACTCGCCAGAAGTAGCAATTATCTCATTAGATGCAGTGAAGTCCTTTGACTCGGTTAAATGGCCTTTGCTGATGGCAGCCCTAAAAGAATACGGAATAGGGCCCAGGTACCTGAAGTGGGTGAAACTACTGTACAGTGCGCCACTAGCCAGAGTAAAAACGGAGCAATAATTTCAGAGAGATTGCAACTCAGTAGGGGCACCAGACAGGTGGTCCCTGATGCTGTTCATCCTTGCACTCGAACCCTTAGCGATATATCTGAGGCAACAATACAAGGAGGTGGGAATCTACACAAAAGGAGGGCCACACCTAATATCCATGTATGCCGATGATATGCTGTTATACTTGATGTATCTGTAGGAAAATCTGCAATATATCCTAGAAGTGATGGAACGATTTGCATTTCTCTCTGGCATTACAGTTAACCCTAAGAAGTCATGTATATTCCCACTAGGGAGATATAAGGGGATTCTGCAAGACAATTTACCAGTATTACAAATACCTTGGGAGACTAGAACCTTTAGATACCTGGGGATTGATATCTATCATACGGTGGAGGCTGAATATAAATACAACACAGAAAAAGCAGTGGAAAACATAGAGAATAGCATGAGATTCTGAGTTAAGCTCCCTCTGGCCATGGTAGGGAGGGTGGCTCTGTTGAAAATGGTAGTATTGCCGAGGTTGCTACACTTTTTTGGGAACATACCATACATGATACCCAAGCGATTCTTTGTTATACTTCAGAGCATATGTAGAGGGTTCATGTGGCACAATAGCAGGAATAGAATAGCCCTGTGGAAACTACAGAACATGTATGATAAAGGTCGCATAAAATTGCCCAACTTTGAGGTCTACCATCTGGCCAGCCAATTACAATATGTGGCTAAGTGGTTAAAAGAAGACTCAACATCAGAGTCCAGATTATTCTGAATGTGCTCCGTTCTTTTTGAAAGAATGGATATAGCTGCCAAGGCCGGAGCTAAAAGGGCGCATAAGGATTTTAGAACTGGAGTGGAAGATGTGGTGCAAGGCTTGCCAGGTCATGGAGAACCCGACCCTGTGTTTGCTGCAAATGCCACTAGTGGCATTTACCGAAGTGCACGAGCAACTGAGGAAGGCGATCCGCACGCATTGGGATATGGTGGGCATTGCAACGCTGGGAGATGTATGGCAGGAGGGGAAAGTAAGGGTATTTAATGTACGGGTAGAAGAAACAGGGCTACACTTAGGGCAATATACTACCTACACCAGATTGGTACAGCGGGTGAAAGAAACATGGTCTGAAATAGTGCTGGAAGATCAACCCGACACAGCCATAGAAACAATTTATGATATCTCAGAGGGGGGGCACAAGGTCTCCCAAATATACAAACTGTTGATGTCCAGGGTGGGGAAGGAGGTGACCCAGCTGAGACAGGACTGGGAAGAGGAAGCCGGGGAACCCATGAATGACGGGCTGTGGACAAGGGTTCAGATACCATAAAAAGTGCCAGGCTGCAACAGATCCAGCTATATGTTACTCACAGAGCGTACATGACCCTCCCGAGGATCGCTCGATTCAAGAACGCAGAAATACAAACATGTCCCAAATGTGGGGAAGTGAACGCAGGGATGATACATATGTTCTGGACATGCCCGGAAATTGGAAAATTCTGGGTAGAAGTAACCCACTGTTTAATCGGGAGGGGGATCACGTTAGATGTAGAATCTGTGTGGGCATGCATGGTAGGGGGATTCTCTAGACCGCGCAGAATAAAACATGTGAGTAAACTCAAGGACTTGGCATATACTCTTGGCAAGCGTAGAATTGCCATCGGGTGGAAAGCAAGCAACAGGCCAAGGGTAGAGGTCTGGTGGCACGATCTCCAGAAATGGACAGGGGCCGAAATGGCGGTATGGAATGAAGCAGCCCATAGGGGAGGGTGAGGATGCAGAAACTCTGATAGCCTGGAGACACTAAGTAGCCACACTCTCTGGGTCCACCCAGGCCTGCCCAAGTGAAAATGATTTGTTTGGCACTACAGAGGGGGTTATACCCCCAGAGGAAATAATGGCAGATGGTATAGTGGAGTAGGCTCAGGGTAAGGGGGTGGGTAAAGGGAAGGTAGTGCACGATTTACGCTGTATATGATGCCACAAGTTATGTGACATGTACTGTTGGGTTTGTTTTGTTTGATTTGTTGTAAAAACGAATAAAAACTGTTTTTAAAAAATCTTAACATGGAGATTTCATTAACTGATCAAGGAATAGTGAGCTCCACTCCAGGTTACACTATTTAAACGTAGGAGAGTTTATACTGGCATTTACAGGGCAAGTGGCTCTTATGAGGAGTTCCAGAAGTCTTCATGTATGGGGTGAGAATTTTATTGACATGGCGATCTAGATTAGTAGGGAAGAGTGTGAGGATACCTGATGAGTTCTTATTCAGACCACAAGTACGTATGGATGAGGAAGGACAGACTATTCCTATAGAAATAGAAGCATCCATGGTACGAGGAGAAGTAGCAATGCTCGAAGGAGTAGATGACGAAGGCAGAGCATGGAGGGCAGTGCTAGCTCTTGAGGAGGGATACAGATTGATTGACATATCAGATGAAGATATGCTCAGAGATGAACGTATAGACGATGAGGTAGTGTTTTTTTATAAGCATTACGTACTGCATAAGGATCGAGAAAAGAGAACGACCAGCATTTGTCCAGGATGACCTAGAAAAGGTGTCAAGTGTCCTTTGGACTACGGGCCCATATGATGTAGGCATATTGAAGGGAAGAGGAGATTTTAAAATAAAACTCATGCCAGGAGCAATTTTACCACGAGTAAAACAGTACCCTATACCTCGAGAAGGTGATGAAGGCATATTTAAAACTATTTCAGCACTGATGAATCAGGGAATCATAGTACCATCGGAATCCTTGTGCAATACTGCAGTGTATCCGATAAAAAAAATCTAAAGGGAGTTTTGGAGATTTATCAGGACTTGCGCCCTTTTAATCAGATTGTAGAAGCTGAGTTTCCATTAGTTCCTAATCCCGCAACAACATTATGTAGTATCCCAGTTGAAGCTAAGTATTTTACGGTGATAGACTTGAAAAAATGTGTTTTTCTCAATCCCGTTGCACAAGGACTCACAAGACCTTATGTTCAGACTAAAGAGACTAAAACATACTTGTTTACCATAAGGGTTTTGGGAGTCCCCATCAATTTTTAAGAGTCCTACGGCTGGATCTAGGTGAACTCAAGAGTGCGGTAATACAGTACATAGATGACATATTGATCTGAGGTGAAACAGAGGATGAATGTAGACAAGATTCTGTTCAGTTGATGACTATATTGCAGACAAGGGATACAAGGAAGACAAGGAGAAATTACAGTATTGTCAGGAAGAGGTGTTGTACACAGGCCAGTTAATTTCACATGAAGGAAAGAAGGTGATACCTGAAAGAGCAGAGGCTAACATGAAGACACCAAAGCCAAACACAGTGAGGCAGATGCAGCAGTTTCTGGGTTTATGCAATTATTGCAGGGCCTAGGTGTTAAACTACAGCACATATACCAAGCCACTTTTGCAAGCACTAAAGAAAGCACAAGTTGGTAAGGAAAAGATGGGATGGACTGAAGAAATGGAGGAAAGATTTGAGGAATTAAAAAGGGCATTATGTACAGCTCCAGTTTTAGGGATTCACAACTATAGCGAGGAATTTTATTTGTTTTCACACACAAATGGGTCAGTAATGACAGCGGTACTCACACAAAGAACAACTCTAGGGTATAAACATTTGGCATACTACAGTGGGATCTTTGATCTTGTTATGAGAGGACATTTTCCATGCGAACAATCTTTGGCTGCTGCCACATTTGCAACTGAGAAGTCCACAACCATTACCATGGGCTTTTCCATGACTCTCTATGTGGAGCATGCCTTATTTGCCATTTTAGAGAAACCCAGGGGTACACGGACGTCACAAAGAGCTTCAGTTTATGAAGTAATGATTTCTAATCCCGCAATTGAGGTAGTGAGGTGCAAAATAGTGAACCCAGCCACGTTTGTAGCTGAACCTGTATAATAAGGTGATCATGTGCATGACTGTTCAAATTATGTCTAACTTTATGATGATATACCCTGTGTGAAAGAAAATACTTTAGCGGGGGAGATTATCTTCATTGGCGGTTCTTCGAAAATTGATCAAACTAGTGGAGAAATGTATTCCGGCTTTGCAGTTGTACGGCACAGATTAAATGGTGAATTTGAGGTAGTGGCGAGTGCAAGACTACTGTCCTATTTCTCAGCACAAGCGGCAGAATTGGTAGCACTTATTTTTGCGCTCTAGAAACATGAAGGGCAGGAAGTGATGGTGTACAGTGACTCCGCTCATGTGACGTCAACCGTACACGCAGGGCTGTCACGCTGGAAAAGGAGGGATTATTTCCACGCAGATGGCACTGCAGTGCAACATGCATCTTTATTGGACTGGCTCATTAAGGCACTTCAACTTCCAGTAGCCATAGCGGTTGTAAAATGTGCCACACATACTAAACAAACAGTCTTTATCTCTCATACAAACGAATCCGCAGATGTAGAAGCCAAAAGAGTTGCATATTCTTCAGAACTTTTTGGGTTTTGATACTGAAGATACTAAAGAAATGTTGAATAGATTCATGCTAGTACAAAAGGGGTTTAATATGCTGTCAATTACGCAACTAATAGAGATTCAGGGTAGAGCCCTGCAAGAAGACCATGAGCTATGGAAATGTAGGGGGTGTTCTTTATCCCCCCACAGAACATTATGGAGACTGGAAACCACTGGAAACCCGGTGATACCGGCGGCATTGCTAAAAGTCGCACTTGTGCAGTTACATTACCCTGCACATATAACCAGAGAAAGTCTTGCTGCAACAATTGCAGAAGACTGGTTTATTCCCAATCTATTGGAACACGTTGCACAGTTCATGTGAATTGCATCGTGTGTCAGATGTTTACTGCTGGGCATACACTGAGAACAATCAGAGGAGTAATATCTTGGCCGAATGGTCCATTTCAACATTTGCATATTGACTACGCTGATATGCTGCAGACATGTAATGGATACAGGTATCTATTAGTGGTGGTGTGTCTCTTCTCTAGGTGGATCGAAGCTTGTCCTTTTACATACCCTGATGCCACTTGCGTAGCAAAGTTTCTAGTGTGCAAAGTATTTCCAAGATGGGGTGTGTGTGAAGTACTAAGGTCCGATAATGGGCAACATTTTGTCAAATAGCTATTTGAACAAATAGGGGTTCTATTCAGCATAAAGCATACGTTTCCTTCTGCTTATCACCCACAAGCAAACAGAATTGTGAGAGACTCAACGGTCTCTTCCAACAGAGGATAGCCAAGATCAAATTAACTTTGAAGAAGGGGTGGCAATATTGCCTACCCTTAGCCTTATATGCCCTTCAAAATCAGCCAGGTTCTGACCACCATCTTACTCCCTACGAGTTAGTGACAAGGTGTTGCATGAGGACACCTCTTACACCTCCATCTAGATTCAGGAGTGATGCCCAGAGTGTAGTGAAGGCTCTAGGTTATGAAATGCATGATTATTTGACATGTATGACTACCAGTGTTTCTTTCATTGCAGATCAAGTCAAGCATCAGAGGGAGGGGTCATGGAACACGGAAGAGGACGGCCCAGTAACCAATCTAAGTGAACTATTGCCACTGCCAAAGTTTTATGTTGGCGACCAGATCCTTATTAAGACTTTCACACGTAAATGGTACAAGCCTAGGTTCAATGGTCCCTTTTGTGTTGAGAAAGTCTCCCCTTCTGCAGTTAAGGTATCAGGACGAAGAGCTTGGTTGCTGTTAGGAGAAGTACAAATCTACAAAACAAGATCCTCCATCCAGCGCTCATTGACCAAGAAGCAAGATAAGAAGAAGAATTTCTGTGTGCGCAGACTCGATCGATGACTAAGAAGGACAATGATAAAACAGCGTGTGGTTAGCACATATTTCTTTTGGACTGGAATTCAGTGGACACGCCTTTACTATTTTAGCAGGAAGTACATGGACCTGCTGAGAATTCCAGAGGCTGAAAACATACTTTCTAGAAATTCTTTGAAGGAGTAGAAATTGCATCAATATTATGCCTAAACATCAATTTCTGATTAGAACTTGGAAGAGAGATCAATATCCAGGTTCATTTTTAGGAGAATATCCATTTCAATAATAAATATATGATACCTGTCGACAGGGACACACATTGGCTTCTAGTTGCAATTTTTATGTTTATACTTCAGTCCTACCCTGCTCTTGTTAGGAGAGATGTTAATATTCAGACCTTGCTACATGACCCTAAACATTGTTCCGTGATAAGGAGACTCTTAATTGTGATAATTGAGCAGATTGTGCAACTACGAGTGCAAAATTGAATACCTGTATTAAAAATTATTTGTGAAGGGGATAATGTGATTATGGAGAGAGCACAGGTTCAACAGGTATTGGGATTGCACGCCAAATATTTTTTCAGACTTCTATGCTTGATATATATATGCTGTGATTTTCTTTATCTTTCTGTATCTTACATTTTAAAGTCTTTATTTTCATAATGGTCCCATTGAAAAAAGGGCTCCTATGATATTTCCTAGCATAAGTACAAATGGTGATCATTTCTTTGACCTCTATGGGCATGTCAGGTGACATAAGAGGGATGCAGAAGAACATAACCAGCGGATAAATACCTATCTTGATAATGCAGCTCACCTGGGGAATAATATGTGGTAACAGCACATGAAAAAAGTGGGGGAGGGAGCATCTGATGAGAATTGCTATGTCTGCTATCTCATCCCCCATGCCATGAATACAGTAAAAACCTTCATTTCAAAAGAGATGCCAGCACACAATGCAAAATTCCACAGCCATCTAGCAGCATGTCCTACTGTGGACAGTTTCAAGGGAATTGGGCAACCTTGCGATGGAGATGAAGACAGTCATTTCCATACCAGGATGATTATATCAAGACAACAAAAAGGGAGAAAAAGCCTGGATAGACAGACAAGATGCTTGTGTATCCTGCTGCAGGACCGGACAAGGTGATTGTTGAAGAAATTAAAAGAATGAACTGTTCTGACATGACGGAGAAGACTGGAATGCCTGGATGTTGGGGCAACTGCTGATCTATGACGAGTGAGTACAAACAAAGGCTGGGAACATGGAATGATGTCCTGTGTAGCTCATCTTCTGAAAAAGGAAGCATTGCAGAATGCTGCAGCACTCCGCGGTCCATGCAGGCTGCGCATCAGGAGATCCAATCATACCAACTGTCTAGATAATCCCATTAAATGGGATCCATTCCAGCAGAACAATTCACTCGCTGAGCTCGAATCCACACATCCATCAAAAGGATATTGAGATCTGTAACCTATGCCATTCTGCCATAGGTTTTTTCGGGTATATAATAATATACCAGAATTACTGGCAACATTCTTCGAGATTCAAACTGGAGTTTTTTTGACAATTTTTCGATCCCGTGGTGACAAAGTCAAAACACGAGAACAATAGGACATCTTCAGTTCAACTTGTTTCCCGTCCTGATGAAGGCCAATCACTCGCCAGCTTTATGGATCAGCTGATGAATGGCAGAAACACAGTAGTGTCGACTCCTTTTTTCCACAGTTGTAGTGTCAACACTGTCAATTTATGTACTTCTCTGTACCACATTGTACCACATACACATGTTATTTGTTCACTAAGATCCCTAGATTCTGTAAGGGATTATACATGTTCATTCAGACTCAGGCCCAGTCAACGTGACTGGACAGAATATTAATGTGTTGTTTACAGATTTTGTTTTGTAACCAATTTTTGTCCTATCTAGAAAAACAACTTTGAAAAAATGACTTTTTATGCATTAAAATAGTTGGGCAAAAAGCCAAATTGTTCACACTTTGACCTAGAGAAATGTTTTTCTTGTCATGTAAGTAGGGTCAATGTTGAGAGTGTACAAAAGTTCAGTCACCCTGATCATTTTTGTAGTTATAAGTTTCAAACCCACCTAGGTAGATCGGGGCAGAGCCAGGAGCCCTTTGTTTTTCTATTAGCAGTGCAAGGAGTACAGAAGGTAAATGATGAGTGTCTGAAGTCTTGGGCCAAGTACTTCAAACTGCTGACATGGGTGGAAGATGAAGCAGGCCCGGTGTCTGTAGTCCCACTGATTAATGCAACACTATGCTTTCAAAGCAAAGGAAAAAAATAAGTTGTACATAATAAGGGGTGCAAAACCACAATTGACATTCCAGCTATGAGGAGAGGGAAAACAGTTTGAATGGATCGATATTGGGCCTGCAGATCTAGAGCCTATATGAAACTGCCCAGGCATTGGGGTGAAGTGTGTTCCTTGGTACATATCCATGTTCACCATTGGTGATTCCACAAAGTGCCCTGAAGATTGAAGAATTTCCAAAAGTGGACGATCGCCTGAGAAGAAGGAGGTCACTAGAACTCCGGTGGATGAAGAGATCGAATTATTTCTCACAAAAATCAATGATGGCTTATGAAAACATTCCAGACAAGCACAAATTGTTCAGCAGAACTGCAGTGATGTTCACATCCATGTACATGCCTGGAATTCAAACAGCAGTGAATGCCAAATAGCTGCATATCACCAGGTGGGAGCTGCTGCAAACTATCAATGCCACTATAAACGGATTTAACACCATAAAAGAAGAATTGAGGGCCATAAGACTGATGACTCTCCAGAATAGATATGTCCTCAACATGATTACAGCAATGGAAAGAGGTGTTTGCGCCAAGATCGGGCCATCATTTTGCACATTCATACCATCTCATGACGGCGAGAACGGGAACTTGACAGAGGCCATATCAATGTTGACAGATCTACACATAAAAATGGTGGAAGAGGCCATTGAAGATGACAGTTGGTTCGCACTCCTGTTTTCATGGATTCCTCATTGGATGGCAAACTTATTTGAGTTCCTTGGAGCAATATTGGTGATCATAGTATTTGGATTCTGTATTTTAAGGATAATAATTGTACAATGTAAGAAAACGGGTAAGAAAGCAGTGGGAATGAAGATTGATTGACGCAAAGGATTAACCAGAAGACAAGGTGCTGACCGATGATGCCATCAGAGACTATATAAAAGTATTGGGGCACCTGAAGGAACAAAATTCTGGTATCCAAAGGATCATAAGAATTACGTGGAAAGTTGAGTGTACTGTACCCCGATTGGACAAGGCAATCACAGGACTTGGAGTGTGGGTCAACACATTAAAACCGCGGGAAACCTGAGGGGGGTGAGAAAGATATGGACACCCAAGAAAAACTTCTTCAAGAGAAGATAGAAAGAAGCAGGAAAACTTGAGGAGGTGGTAGAGGATTAAACCAGAGGGGGGGAATGCAGAGGAGCAGCTGTATGCATCTGCAGGCGATCCCCCACCCCTACCTCTCCTGTATTGGAGACATGAGACTGTGCCTTGCCTGACACCAGCTATCGTACCAATACCGAATATTTGGAAGGAGATACCCATTGAGACGGCACTATCAAATGTACCCCCGAATTGACGACAACCTGCAGGAGGGAACTCCCTGAAGGAATATGAGGAAGAACTGAGTAAAAGAACTGATGACATCATACAAAGTGTGTACGACGCCCCGAGATACTGACTGAAGACAAAGTAGGCATCCTAGAGGACAAATGATGAAGTAAAGAATCGAGTGAACTATCAATGTACAAAAGGCAAAGATTACACGTTAATAAAGTGCTGCAAAAAAACGAAGTTATATGAATGTACAGATGCTGAAACGCAAGGTAGATCAAGTCATTTTATAGCTTAGACATGAGCAGATAATAGAAGAAAGCAGGCGAAGCCGCTATTGTATAGAAACTGGACATTGTTATCATGAAATAAATAAGCCAGAAACCATAAAAGGGTAATGGAAAAGCTGTGTCACAGACAAATAGCAGGCCCATGGAGCTGCGTGGTGAGGCTGCCTGGCCTGAAGTCAAGATCCTAGAAATCGAGGTCAGCTATCTGTTATGAAGAAGAAAGGAGTGTGCAGAGGATGAATTTTCTCACGTTAAGGTGCAAGAAAGAACACAAAGGATGCCAAGTTTTAATTCATTTAGAGCATTTAAAAGCTTAAAAATGGGCCAGATTGTGGTCTCCTGTCACATGAGCCAAGGATGGAAATGGAGTTTGAACTTGGAGTTCCAGACACGATAGCGAGTGCCCTCACTCCCGTGCATTCCCAAAGACAAGAATAGTCTACAGGGCCAAGTGCGAAGACAATTTCATGGCAGAAGGCATGGGTGATGAGAGATGTTGGGCTAATTGGGTGGTGAGTTAGCTTCATGTCCTATCTCCCTGCACCTGGGTCTGGGCTTACGTGCTGCCAAATGAACCGAATGTTCCATACATGGCACAAGCGTGCCACCCAATTGTATTAGTCTGTATAATGAAGGACCCTATAGCTTGTAAAACCAATGAGAAACTGTATATCTAATGTTTCTGAAAAGACATGTTTTTAGAGGTAGGCATAAGTTGTCCACATGATAAAGGGCAGCCAATAACCTAGCTCCTATAAAAGTGTATATCTAGATGTTTCCCTCAACCAATCCCGACCCTTGATAGGTTTTTCACTATTGCCATGTAGTATCACATAATTCTGATGCACAATTAAGTACAAGACTTGTATTTTTTGACGAGATCATTAAGAGATTGAGTGTACGCACGTTGATGTTCATTGCAACCTCCCTGTTTTAGATAATTGTTAATAAAACAGTGACTTGCCATCTTCTTGAGTTTGTCCGGTTGTATGAATTATTCTGGTGTAATCCCATCCATTACATATGCACATTCCAAAGGGCCATAAACTCACATGTTAAACACGTTTTCTTTTACATGTATTATTGTATAGCAAATAAATTATTTAAGCCATTAACTTAAGTCAAAGTGAACAACTTCAAATTAAATGTTAGTTGGCTTTTTAACATTGCAGTACAACTTAGAAGAAAAGCACAATGTTAACTGAATAATATATCTATTTTATATGAATGTACACATTTGATAAACTTTGTAGTTTCTTTTAAACATTAACAAATGGATTTGATAGAAATGTTATGCAAACTAATTTCATGCATGTCACCAACTGGTTAATTGGAGTGCAATTGTGATGTTTTCACCACTCAAGGTACCTGACATGCATTATTTTTTTTAAGACAAACCTTTGAGTATTTTCATTTACAAGTGTTTGTGGGGTGCTGTGTCTTCCTCTAGGGGTTCAGCTCTCTGCCATGCGATACGGGCGTAGGCTTCTATCCTTGTCAGCCAAAGTTACTTGGAAAATGTTATCTTTTTTCAGGAATTGTTTAATGGCAGAAGTTGGTACCTTGTTTGACTTAGGAGATAACTGCGAAAAGTGACCTATGGGTTTGCGGGTTGATCGTTGTATACGCCTCTTCCGGACGCTTGATGAAACCAATGATAATTTAAAGGAGAAACCCGAAGCAGTGAAAATGTAATTATGGCATCAGGATTGAGTTACCACTATTGAAGAATGCAGGAATTGTACATTATTCCACCATGTGACTTTGGATATTAAACCTGTTAACACTATTCCTATGTATCGTGGGACATTTCCCAATGATGCAGCAAGAGTGCACTTTCTGCGCTTTTCGTCTCAATTTGTTCCCTACCAATGAAATTTCACGAACTTTGAAGTTATGCCATTTCTGTAAATCATCGGATCAGACTGAAACACTGAACACATAATGGTGGAATGCTCTGGCATATCACAATTCAGATAATTGCTTTTCGATAGGTTTTTTAATGACTATAGAACCATGTCGTGTGACTGGTGGTACAGGATGCAAGTGAGGGGGGAGGGGCACATTTCTTTTCCTTAGCAGTTATTAGATTTTTACCTAGAATTAATGTGCCAAATAACTCGTCTAAAGTATAATTGGGATTGTGATGTGTTCAACTGTAGTGATAATGTATTGCTAATTGATTGCTAGAAGTGTTTTAATTCTGGATAGTCCTTTTTTGTAATTTAGAATTTGAAGTGTATTTAGTACAGTTCCCCTTCTTAATTATGGTGTCTTGTATCAATCTGTTCAATTTACTCCTGTGAAAGGTTCAGTGAACCAAAACACAGTATTAAAAAGTGTTTTATTTGAAATGTTATGTTTACTAGTTGTACATCACATACTTTTTATGAACTTATATGTGAACATCCAGACACCAACATCCACAACTGAGATAGCACGTACAAATGAACAGATTCAGATACTTTCAGTGAATCAACTGCAGGGAACTGACAATGCTAACAAGCATCGACAAAGCTATATATTTTTATTCATGTAAAGTGAATGCGTTTTCTTTCTTTTTGGAAATTGCATTCATTCAGCCAGTTACTCGCATCATGGTAGGTACGGACCTCCTTTGGCATATACTCCAATCAACTAGCCACGGGCTCACACAATATCATGGGTATTGTCATCCAACACCAGGCATTCAGAGGCTAGATGGTTCATTGGAATGGCACACACTTTGTAGAGGAGGTCCCAGATATGACCTGCACCCCTGCCCCCCATTGCGAGTTGCCAGTAAGGTACTCGCCATGGTATGTGACGTATGAGGAACAGCTGAACCAACAAAGGGCGGCAATGGGCCGCTGCCCTGTGAACATTAGAAGTTCAATACCTGTTGAAATGCCCATAACCAGGCAACCCTCGGCAGCATTGTACCCAATCAGACAACCGTACCTGCCATTGGTACGAAACGACGAGTATTTACAGACTGTCCACGAGGAAACCCCGAAGGCCTTAATGGAAGGCCAATGGAAATAGACTAAGGGCCTGGGCAGCCCCAAGAACAACCAGAAGTGGCTACTGAAAGCTATGCATGCCAGTACCGACAACTGCAAGGAGAATTGTAATGGACGAAGGGGAGAGACACTGTGAAAACGTATGAGAATGGTGCCATGAGACAAGACGGAAGCAACCGCCTTGTTTAACGTGTGTAAATAAGCTTGAAACGCAAGATGCTAAGTAATCGATACTGCCTGCAATGTTTAAGTAGAAGAATAGAGCGGCATGCGGCAACCATATATGTCTACCTCAATACAGCACAATGTACACGTGCGACTCCATTTTGTTTGAGCAGAAAAAAGCCCAGGCGGCCCAGGCCCAACTGGCTGAGTTTCACATCTAGGTCCAAGCTGAGGAAAAGAGCGAGATCGAAACTTAACAAAGGATGGCTCATGCCAGGGAAATCGAGGTCAACCAGAGAAGGGGAGGTGAGCATGAGCTCACGAGGCTCCAACTTCAGAGCACGCCAGCCCGCCCGTGAAGGTCAAGATAAGAGAGGTCCATGCAGGTGGCCAAGCTAACACAGAATCAAATGCACAAAAAGACTAAGAACTGAAGCAGATTCACGGTGGACCAACACGTGACCAGACAGGCGCGAAGATGTACCACCGCCTGATGTCATTCAGAACCAGAGGGTGCCATAACTTTTCCTGATAAGAGACTACAGATCCGAGGCCAACTAATTGACACATAGCCCTAAACCACTGATTGATGAAAGGGAGGCAGGGTGAATCTTGGGACACCTGGCACCAGGGTGTCTATTCTGCATCCTGCTAATTAAAGTGGAGATTTATGTTTAGGGGTGTAACTTGCCCAATCACAATGGACCATGTAATCTAGGGTCCAATAGAGACTGTAACCAATAGGACGTCGTACTTTTAATGACGTCAATCACGTGTGTTATAGAGGGATGGGCGTAGACGCTCACCCGATAAGAGTTATCCAATCCGTATGCTTTATTTTCATATACAGATATAACACCTATACTTAAGTTACCTTTCCCAACCAATTATATTGCATGATGGTTTTTTATTGAAGTGTACGTCAATGATGAAGAAGTTTACCCATAAAAGAGGCTGTTGTACTGAAGTTCGGGGAAGTCGGGGCGAGACAGGTGTTCGCGATGCTGTTGATTTCCACAAGCTGTTGTATGTATTAAATGGACTTCCCTTTGCCAATTTTCTGAGTCCCTAGAATTTATTTGTGCTGGAGTATGTAAGCACTGCAGCCTGTCGTCACTCGGTGCAGCTATCTTTTCTTACAGGTTTTTGGGGGTTGAGTACTGACCAATGGGCCCGTCAGTAATTTCCTCTCCCCGAGAACACTTGGTAGCGTGAGGATGGTTTCGGCCATCGATTATTGATAATCGATTAATATAGTCACAAGACACCTTTAAACCGACGGCGCGAAGTAACTCTGGATCTTCGGTTACATCGCGAGTCCTTTCGCTATTCCGGCTGAGTAGGCCGAGAAGCTTCCCGTGGACAGTGATAGTGTATATACTCCCAAAAAATCTGAAGTGGGTCTGAAGGAACCCGCTTTTCCAAGCATAACCCTTTTCATTCCCACAGGAAGCGGATCGGGCGAAAACCATAAAGCGGGAAGAGGAAGGGGCAGTGATCCTAGAGATCCAGAGAGGAAAAGAGACGATCGGTGAGTGAAACAACGAAACTCGTTACCTTGGCAAATGACTCATAGGCATGAGAGCAAGTGGGGGAAAGGTAGCAGAGGGTGGCGGAGAAAGATAAATTAGTTAGAAGTAGAGAAGACGGTACATATATAGTGGTTTAATAACTTGAGTATAAAAGAAAGACATATATAATAGAATTCCAGGGGGGCACCTGAGCTAAAACGTAACAGAATACCAGGGGGGCACCTGGGAAAGGGAAAAACGTAAATGTATACCGGGGGGCACCCGAGACTAAAAACTGTAAGGAATACCGGGGGGGGCATCCGAGATTAAAAACTGTAAGGAATACCGGGGGCGTGCACTCGAGATTAAAAACTGTAAGGAATACCGGGGGGGGCACCCGAGACTAAAAACTGTAAGGAATACCGGGGGGGGGAAACCCGAGAGAAAACTGTAAATTCGCCTTGTTCCTGCGCTTTAAAGAGTGGTCAGAAGGAACTTGAACCCGGAGCCCACAGAGAGGGGGACACTAGGCTACAATGACGTTTAAAGACGTCATAAAGGGGTAGTTCAAATCCCATGACGGGGTAATAATTAGAAGGCAGGTATATGTTGACCAGCTAGTGTCTGTCTAGTCTGTCAAGCGTCTGTTACAAGTGTCTTGCTATATGTGAATGCGCAATAAATGTATTGATGCGAAAAATGTGTTGATGCTTGAGTGAAATGCATTTTGGTTTTTGCGATTCTGTAACTGAGAGGGGATCGCCAGTGAATTGATGATTTCTGTTGAGTAAATTGATGGTATACATTTTGGTGGGAAAAAGTGGATTGGAGCTTGCGGTTGTGGTGTTCGCTCATATTGCTGGAGAGACTTAAGTTATTGTGTAAACATTGTGGGTATTGAAGTGAAAAGATGGAGGAGGTCATCCCGCTTATGCATCTCTGTAAGCAATTGCCAAAACATGCAGCAAAGCTGAAGAAATACAGCCAGGAGTGGTTTAAGGGCACCGCAAATAAAATGTTTATGCCATGGCCCCAGAATGGGTCATTGTCTAAGGCTGTCTTACAGCACAAAACCATGTTCCTAAATGCCACATATAGCGGGAAGAAACTCGAGAAACGCCTTGCCGTTCTCGAGTTATGGAAGATGTTTGAACAAACAAAGGAAGAAGAATCACCTGCAGACTGGATATTAAACGTATGTACAGAGGGGGGTGAGACGCCTACTGCACCACCGGCCCCGCTGGAACCAGTCATTGAGGGAAGCAGGTCAGAGGGTCTTTACCCGCTACGAGACCTCAAAGCAGCCATGGGGTATAGCAACCCTGCGTATGAGTCACTTGCATGCAGTAGTGACGAAAATAATGAGAAGGAGCAGGACACCGTTCCAGCCCCCGCCATCCCGAGGGACAAGGAGAGGCACAGAGATGGACGAAAGGATCAGGCACAGACTAGTGCACCTCTCGATAAAAAGAGAGAGGGAAAGAAGCAGAGAGAGATTGATGAGATGACATTCGCAAAGGACGAATGGATGGGAGGACAGATACTATTTAAATTAGATTGAAAAGGAAGTGATGACGCAAGGCTGAGTGAACGGTCTGTTGAGGTGCAAAGTAAGGAAAAGATGAAAGAAATGGCTATGAGAGACGAGAAAGCAAGAAAAAAAGATAGGTTGAGGCGAGACCAACTATATCGCGAAGAGCAGGGTATAACGCTCAGTCGCACGCAAAATGCAGCCTATGAAAAGTGCAGGCAGAGCATGCTAAAGTTGGAGGAAGAAAGGAGGGTGCACGAAAGGAAAGTGAAGAAGAGAGAAGATGAGGAAAGTAGAAGGGCAAAAGAACGTAGAAACGAACGGATGAGGGAAGTAGGTAAGGCTAGAGAGGAGGCGAAGAAGCAAAGAGAAATGGATGAGGAAGCAGAGCGTAAGCGCAGGCAAAGGCGCGAGATTTCGAATATTTGCAGCGGGAAGTGAAAAAACCCAATCCTGTTGTAGACTGGGAAGACATAGAAGAGTTCTTTCCAGCAAGTGATGCAGTACCAGGTACAAGCAGGACAATTATTGATGATGACTTCAACACCAGAAGCATCGGGGAAGCGATTGATAAAATATATGATGAAATGGGACTGGAACGAATCTTACAAGATGGAAGGGAAGATGAACGCTTAGAGAGCACTCAGTTATATGAACTAAGGATCTCACCCAAAGTAGTGAGAGCAGGGGACATTCCCTAGATCGACTAGAAGGTAGGCAGAACGAAGATGATGCAAGAAGTTGTGCAAACTGGGAGTATTCGTAGTCTGACTCCGATGGGGACGGGGAAGAAGAGATGTATGACAAAGGGAGACGGCGTGAAAGGCAGCTCCCAGGGAACCGAGGGGTACAATGGTCAGAGGCTGGCGAGTCCGCAAGTAGGACATCAAAGTCCGCTGGACAGTCCAGCCGACGTGAAGAAACACCCCACGGTCAGCGGGGGGCGTCGGCACCTGCCTACACAATAGGTTAAGGGCGCTGCCAGGTAGAAAGCAAGGCGGAAACGCCACCCCAGCAAGAGACTGAGGAGGTAAAGAAAAGGGAAAGGAGGATTGCGCATTCCAATTCCGACTGCTAGAGAAAGGGGGAGTAAGACCGCAATATATTCCATGGCCACACATGGACCGGGAAAATGTAAAGAATAATCTTCCAATGTTGACATCGGGAGCCGGGAAGTGGATACATGAGCTAGAAAAAATGATGGGGGGAGTCACTCTAGCCATAGGGGACATCAAGGATCTCCTAATTGCAATACTCAGAGAAAGAGCAGACGATTTGTGGAAGAGGGCAGGCTGCCCTAGGGTAACCATAACTAACACCTCTCATGACGGAGCGCCGTTTAATAACTGTGGAGCAGCAGTATGGAAAGCGCTACGTATGCTATATCCAGACATATCTGATATGGGAGCTTTAATGACTCGAAAAATGAAGGAGTCAGAAGATCTGTTGCTTTATATCCAGAATTTTCAAGACGCGTGGGTGCTCGAAACGCATGAGTCTTGGACAAAATCCATCCCTATATTCTATCGTATATTGTGCCAAGGGTTACCAGAACCGGTGCAAAAACAACTAAAAAAATTGGTAGGAATAGAAGCTAAACCGTGGGCCGAAATCCAGTTGACAATTGCCCATTATTGAAAGCCGTTGCAAGAAAAGAATCGAAAGAAAGAAGCAACGCGTAAGGGAGAAGAGGCGAAGCTAGTGCAAAGGAAGCTCTCGAAGTATGCGCTCGAGGGAGCCATGCTAACAAGCCCAGCCGATTCCAGTGCGCAATGTGCCACTAACCCGCCGCAGAACAATCAGGGTAACGCGGGATATTATCCGAGAGGAAGGGGATTTGGAGGTAGAGGATGGCAGGGTAATCAGGGAGGCTTTAGAGGTAACCAAGGAGGTTTTCAAAATGTTCAAGGTGGTATCCAGAGCGCACCAATGGGCAGTCCAGCTATTCCAGATGGACAGATGGCCCGACCACGACCAGTGTGTTGGCTGTGTGGAGTGACAGGACACGTGGCATGCATGTGCAGAAGCCAAGGCATGTGGCAGAACAATCAAGGGATGGGGGCAGGCACGGTAAATCAACCGGCTACCTCACAACAGGGCAATGCACAAAACTATACCGTGCAGCAGCTGGCTTGCAGCAAGGTGCACAGCAAGGGTTTCAACCCTCGAACTTGGGGAACTTGCAACAGGGGCAACCCCAGCAGGCACAGCCGCCGGTACCACAAGGGATGGACAATGGGGGTATTCCACAAACTTATAGTGGTCCGAACCTATACATAAAATAGGACAGCTCACGGGAAACTCGGATGTGCTCTATCCTATCGGTGACACCAAACCCTAATAAGGAACCGAGGGTAAATGTCACCATAGGGGGAAAAGAGTATTCCTTCTTAGTTGACACAGGCGCGATGCGTTCGTGCATAAGAGAAGGCAAGTTTTCCTTGTCCGGTGAGGCAATAGACACACAGAGTTTCACTGGAGCTCATAGTAGAGTTCCCTTCACAGACTCTCTCCTGGTCTCCGTGGGAAAGCATGAAATGAATGTGCCTTTACTGTACTCATGTCAGTCCCCAGTAAACATCATGAGTCGAGATCTAATGACAAAGCTGAACATGTCAATCTCATTCACTGAGGATGGCATAGTGTGCTCCACGCCAGGAATGCATTATTCCAACGTATGCGAAATGATCAGAGCATACTCGGGACGTACAGCTATGAGAGCTTTACCGCTGGAGCCGTTGGTCTTCGCATATGGTGTGCGAGTGCTCATGGCGGGATTCCCGGGCCTTGCAGGCAAAACTATGAGGACCCCTGACGAGTTTCTTTTTAGACCAAGGATACCCATGCATGAAGAAGAGGGACAAATATTTCCTTTGGTAATACAGTTTGCCACAGTAAAGGGGAAGGTGGTTTTAGTAGAAGGATACGATGACGAAGGAAGGCAATGGTGCGCAGTTATCGCCATTGAAGAAGGGTAGTGAGTGACTGATGTCACAGATGATGATCTGTTTGAAGAGCACCCTGACTTAGAGGAGACACGGGTGAAAGTAAGTCTCATATTCTGGGTCAAAATGATCAAACGAGAAGTGCCACAGCGAATGATGCTAGTGATGGCACGACCAGAATACTTTGAGGAGGACATGGCCCAGGTGCCAGTCACAGTATGGACAAAAGGGCCTTATGACGTAGGGCTCCTAAAGGGGGCAGGAGAGGTGAAGATTAAACTCAAGCCTGGAGCGATTCTACCAAGAGCGCGACAATACCCCATGTCCAGAGAAGCGGATGAGGGGATTGCAAAGACAATCTCTGCCATGATGAACCAGGGCATTCTGGTAACGTCACAATCACCTTGTAAAACGGTGATCTATCCTGTCAAGAAATCGAAGGGAGGGTCTTGGCGTTTAATCCAGGATTTACGAGCGTTGAACGACATAGTAGAAGCCGAGTTCCCTCTAGTCCCTAATCCATCCACTATTTTGTGCAACATACCCACGGAGGCAAAATATTTCACGGTGATCGATTTGAAGAATGCATTTTTCTCGATCCCATTACACCGTGATTCTCAAGACCTGACGTCATTTACTTTCAGACAAATGCGCCTGAAAAGTACAAGGCTGCCACAGGGGT
Organism: Ambystoma mexicanum; assembly: GCF_040938575.1. Lineage (NCBI taxonomy): Eukaryota > Metazoa > Chordata > Amphibia > Caudata > Ambystomatidae > Ambystoma > Ambystoma mexicanum. Next base: position 748,860,039 of record NC_090928.1, read on the forward strand.
ATTGTGAATCTCCGTCCATTTTTAACCGAGTCCTGCAAATGGACCTAAGTAACATTGCGGTAGACAGTGTTGTTTTGCAGTATGTAGATGACATTCTGATCTGCAGCACCACTGAAAAGCAATGCCGACACGACTCTGTTCAGCTATTGACCATATTAGCTGAGAAGGGATACAAGGTGGCCAAGGACCAGTTGCAATACTGTCAACAGGAGGTGTTATACATAGGGCAACTAATCTCACATGAAGGGAAAAAGGTAACACCAGAGAGGGCTGAAGCTATCATGAACACGGCTAAGCCGCTCACGGTAAAACAAATGCAGAGCTTCTTAGGCCTATGCAATTATGTCAGAGCATGGGTCTTCGATTACAGCTCATACACGAAGCCCTTGCTCCAGGCCTTAAAGAAAGCCCAGGCAACAGAGAGAAAAATTGAATGGACTGAAGAAATGGAAAAGGGGTTTGCAGAACTAAAGGGGGCAATTTGTAAGGCCCCAGTTCTCGGGATCCCCAATTATGCAGAGGAATTCTATCTCTTCTCTCATATCGATGGCAATTTTATGACGGCAGTGCTCGCTCAGCGAACATCGCTGGGGTACAAGCCCCTAGCGTATTACAGTGGGAGCTTGGACCCGGTCATGAGGGGCCACTTCCCATGCACGCAAAAATTAGCAGCCGCCTCGTTTGCCATCGAGAAAGCATCATGTATTGTGATGGGATGCTCCATGACATTATATGTTGAGCACTCATTATTTGCCATATTGGAGAAGCCAAAGGGCACCTTGACGTCACAGAGAGCATCCGCATATGAGGTGATTATCTCAAATCCATCAATCAAAATCGTGCGATGCAAAACTGTGAACCCTGCTATGTTAATTGCTGAGCCAGTCAAGAGGGAGAACCTGTGCATGACTGTGCCAATTATGAAGAGTTTTATGATGAAATCCCCAGAATAAGAGAGAATGCTCTGCCAAGCGGAGAAGTCGTCTTCATTGACGGGTCATCGAGAATTGACCAAGAAGACGGGCAAAGGTACACAGGCGTGGCCGTGATCAAAAACATGGCAAATGGAGAGTTCCAAGTACTTGTCAGTGCACGAATACCATCCCACTATTCGGCACAGGCTGCAGAACTAGTGGCATTGATACTCGCCATCGAGAATCATGCAGACCAGGAAGTAACAGTGTACAGTGACTCCGCCTATGTGACATCCACCGTGCACGCAGGCCTGGCACGATGGAAAAGGAGGGGCTACCTCCGAGCGGACGGCACGCCAGTGCAACATGAAGCCTTGTTGGACAGGCTGCTAAAAGCACTACAGCTCCCAGTGTGCATAGTGGTCATCGAGTGCGCCGCTCACACCAAAGGAACAGATTTCGTGTCACGTGGAAACCACGAAGCGGTCACGGAAGCCAAGCGCATGGCATCCAAGGGTGAGACAATCATGGACGTGGAGGTGGCACGTACCCATGAGCGAATGATGGTAGCCCAAGCCACTCCAGAAGCCTATAGCAATATGGGACAGACACAGTTAATGGAACTCCAGGGGGAGGCACCTCAGGATGAGAAGAATTTATGGAAGCATCGAGGGTGTTCTTTAAACCCCTCTGGTGGGTTATGGAAGCAGGACAGCACTGGTAAACCAGTAATGCCTGTCACCCTCCTAAAGGTAGCGTTAGAACAGCTCCACTACCCTTTCCATATGTCAAAAGAAAGTCTTGCTGCCACACTCTCAGAAGACTGGTTCGCGCCGAATTTAGCGGAGCATGTTGCATTCTTTATGGTCAATTGCATAATTTTCCAGCAATTCACCTCTGGGCACACATTGAAAGTGATGAGAGGAATCATTCCCAGACCTGAAGGCCCTTTCCAGCACCTGCACATCGACTATGTTGATATGATTCAGATTTGTAATGGGTACAGGTATTTAATTGTCGTGGTGTGTCCATTCTCTAGATGGATAGAAGCAGGGCCCTGTACACACCCTGATGCTGCCTGTGCTGCAAAATTCCTGGTGAGGGAGGTTTTCCCCAGGTGGGGGGTGTGTGAGGTTATGAGGTCAGACAACTGGCCCCATTTTGTAAACTCAGTATTTGAGCAGATTAGCTTGTTGCTTAGTATAAAGCACAAGTTCTCGTCAGCGCATCACCCAGAAGGAAATGACATATGTGAATGGCTCAACGGCCTGTTGAAAGAAAGGATAGCCAAATTGAAGCTCATATTAAAGATGGGATGGCTGCACTGCCTACCATTGGCATTATATGCGCTTCGGAACCAGCCAGGCTCTGACCATCACCTCACACCGCACGAGATTATCAGTGGTAGAAGGATGAGAACCCCTCTTACCCCCCCCCCCCCCGAGATAGAGCTAGATGTGATGCCCAGCCCGTTAGGGAGGTTCTGGGAGAAGAAATGAAGAATTACCTTGACTGCCTTACCTCTAGTACATCTGTCATTTCAGGCCAGCTGCAGCGACGGCGGAAAAGGGACAGCACAGCACAAACCACAACAGACAATGCTGATGCAGGCGCAACTCTCAGCCTAGGCGCACCCCTTGTCTTCCCGGGGACAGAGTTCTAGTGAAGAACTTTACGAGGAAGAAATGGGATGAACCACGATTTAATGGCCCTTTCATCGTAGAGGACTGCACCCCGTCCACTGTCAAGCTCCAAGGAAGAAGAGTCTGGATCTTCCTGAATGACGTCAAGCCCTTTATAGGAGAAGGCGCTCCTACTGCATCCACCGTGGAAGCTACAGACAACGGGGAAGGACCACAGCACGTGCAGACAAGGTCTAGGGTGAGGAAGAAGGACGCACAAGCAGAAAAGACAAACTGAACAGCTCGCTGTGAAAACTGTGGCTATACATTGAACTTTCCTCTAAGCACTGAATGAGATACAAGACTTTTCAAACAAACGCAATGTGCAGCTGAAGTCGCAGGGCAAAGGAAAAGGTTGCATACTTTGAACCTGCAGTGACACTGGTAACTTAAACACGTAGAGCCACAGAGTAGTGGACAAAGAACTCTAAGACTCTGGTAAGCAACAGAACCGGATATTCCTGAGAACTGAAACTGTTATCCTGAAAGCATCCAGTATCTAGACTTTGTTCACGAACTTATGGTACACCCTAGCAGAAGCCTTAAGTGGGATGTACTCACCTACTTCCAATTAGTGACATTGACTTATCCATCACTCATAGGGAGAGAAACAAGTGTCACAGAATTCATCCAAGATCCAGAAAATAAGGTAATCAGGCAACTATTGACTGTCATCGCAGAAGTCTTTGCCGAGTTGCCTGAGCACAGTGACTCAAAGACCAATGCTCCCGCCTCAAGCAGTCATTGACGAAGTGACCTACACGTTATTCTTTCGAATCATTGAGGAGTGCCCAGAACTTGTCGGGAGGACCACAGATACACTGACGTTTATCAGAGATCCCCGAAACAATCATTTTCTAAACCAAATATGGAGTAAACTAAATAATGTGGTAGCTATCCACGCAGCAGGCAAGTGCAAAGACTGCTCAAAGCAAAAGCGAGGCGTGTGATTGAGACTCTGCAAAACAAATAAATGTCCCTGTCCCCTGAGGACAGTCTAATAGTCCACAATGTCCTCTTTGGCTTAGTAAATGACTTTCCGGAAATGGTAGGGAGACCTGCCGAGGTTGACGCCCTCACCTTCCTCAGAGACCCTCCCAACGCAAGAAAGATAGGAACACTCTTCTATAGCATACAGCTACAAATGGAACTGTCCAGCTTTCAGAGGGAGTTGCTGAGAGAATTCCAGTGAAACTTTCGGCAAGGGACAGATCGAGAAGGTAAGGACACTGCAAAAAGACCGATGACCTAAGAGACAGAGAATCAGAGCTAAATGTCACTGTCACCTGAAGACAGCAGAATTGCCTTCACAGTCTTCTTTCACCTCATTGAGAACTTTCCAGAACTAGTGGGTAGCCACATCACTGTCGACGTGCCTACGTTTCTCTGTGATCCAGCAAAAAATGCACAACTCAACAGACTCCTGAGAGCTATTGCATCACAGCTGAGAAGCAATCATGGACATTCGCTGCTGAGTAGAGTCTTAGAAAGGAGAGATCCAAGATAAAACCCTTTAGAAGCCCCAGCCGGGGACAGAGCAAGGAAACAAAGACACAGTTCTTCATTCTTCAAACGTAGAACGAATCGAAAGGGGATAACTACATCCTGAACTTCTTTTCCTATTTTTCTTATTTTTCTCTGTTTTTCATCATCATCCCAAAGTGGAGTAAATGGGGGAGAGAGAGACTTTTCAGCACCTCGACCTCAAAGAACCAGGCGAAAGGAGCAAAGCAATGAACTTCACTGCCGTGTTTACTTTTTTCAACCTTTTTCTTATTTTTTTCCTACCTTCTCATATGTTCACTGTTATTTTTATTTTTGTTTTTATTTTTTCAATGGTTTATCTATGCGTGATGTGCAGCGAAGCCATCCTTTTATGGTGTCACTGCAAACAAATTCCTGCATGTCCTCAGGGCCAAGACGAATTGGGAAGGGGCCCTGAAAATGTGTTGTATACACAAATGCAGGAAGAATGTGATGTGCTAAAAGCGGTAGTCTAACCTTTTTCTATAGTCTAGCAAAGGATCTGTACTCCATAACTAGAGACTTCCGTCATCACTCGCAAGAGGGGGGACATTAAACTGCACCCGCCATTTTAGTGTTTGCTGAACTTTTAAGTAACGAAAATCAAGATAAGAAAATAAATAAACTATTGACTATGGACTTGTTCGAGATGGGGGCCCAAAACAGTAATTTAGTTGTGCCACCAAAGGAGGGGCGCCCCCGGTTTCCTGGAAGGAGATGCTGTAAGATGTCTTTCAAGGCTGTCATATGTATATGCATAGTGATTGTTGTAGTATTTTGTCTCTAACTGTCAGACCTGCCTTTCTTATTGTTGCACAAAGCATCCCAATGTTCGTGCTTCCACCAGGTAATGAACATCTGGGCCCCACAAAAGCACCCAGACCCTATATAGTGATCCCTGTTCCAAGATAAAAAATAATAAAGCAAACGATTTACAGTTGAATGTAATTAGCAGTAATATGTACACACTTGAAGTAATGAATGGTGAGAAAAGCTGGAGACAGGGTCAGCACGAAATGAATGATAACATAGCACTGTCCACGGCACGCACCCATACACTGAATGCACAAGCAAGTGTCAATGGCTACGCAACCACAGGCCGGAACAACCGAACAAGAAAAGATACCTGTGAAACAAACAGCTCCAGAGAACAGAGAACCAAGCGAGCAACAAGACAGAGATGGCATGACAAAATCCCTCAAGAGAACAGAGGAAGCTACGAAAGAACACACTGAGAAAACACACGCAGTAGTCAAGTATGTGTTTCTGCTCATACTAAGAGCAAAGAAACATCATGAGGAGCTGAGCAAGAAAACTGCAACAACTGTAATAACTAGTACACCAGCTCCAATGCCAGAAGTAACTACCGAACCCACGACACCGCCACGTGTTGGAAGTATGACTAGCCAATGGTGGTGGGAGGAGGTCTACAAGAGAATGCATGAGGAAAGGAAAAGAAACGCAAGACCTCCCCCTATTACTGCAGGGCAGGAAATGGAACCTGCCTCACCAAGGATAACGCCTGAGAGACTGCCTGAACGAAAGAGCAGTACAGACGCATTCAGAGACATAGTGTTGGCCAACTACAGAAAAACGTTAAGAATCAAGAGAAGCCCATATGAAACGGACACTGAAGTAAATGACTACCTAGACAGCACAGCTCATCTTGGAAACAACATATGGTACCAGCACATGAAGGAAGTTGGACAAAGGCAATCAGAAGGAGAATGTTTCGTCTGTGCACTCCTGCCATATAGCATGGGCAAGTCCAAAATCTTTGTTGCAGTAGAAGTTGACGTCCCCACGGCACACTGCATGTCACACGTAGCAATGTGCAACCCCAGAGGGAAGTTTATGGGAAGAGACGCCTCACTGATATGGGCCAACGAAAAAGACTTCCTAGATGAAGACAGTTTTGTCCAGGACATCAAAACAAGAAACAGGGCGCACACCAAGAATCACGTTATTAGATATGAAAACCCTGACGTCAAAGGATCAGGAATTAGATGGGAAATAATTCCAAGACTGAACGTCCAAGGAAAAACTGCAGGAGAGGCTGAAATCTGGAAGAACAGAGGCCAAATGCAGATCTGGGGGTCAGTGGTTTCCCCAGACAGATGGGAAGAAGAGTAGTAATCTGCCAAGCTTGGATGGTCCTTGGAGCCTGCAAGGAAGCAGTAGAAAACTCACGGAGGTTATGTAAACCTCTATGGCCAAAATTGGAAAAGCTGTTAACATGGGTCGAAGACAGAGGAGGACCCCTGAAAATAGTACCGTTGGAGAACCCGAAACTGTGGTTCAGAAATAATGGTACAAGGAAAATGGGGCAAAATCAAACCTGTGGTCGAATATATGAGGCACCAGGAATGGCACAAGGAACCGCAGTACTGATGGACCGCTATAGGCATGTGGATCCAAAGTATATATAAGACTGCCAAGAAAGTGGGGGGGCATATGTACATTTGTCATTGTCCATGTCCCCGCACTGGTGATTCAAAAAAACGATCTGAATCTGGACAGCTTCCCAAAAGCAGATGCTCATCTGAGAAGGAGGAGATCCGCAGAACTGATATCCAGAATGAAGAGAGAAAACTACTTTTCTGCCAAATCAGAAGAAGCATTCTATGCGATTCCATATGAACACAGGCTGTTCAGCCTCACTTCAACAGTATTCACCACAATGCTCCTGCACACATCCAAATTGGAGTGAATGCTAAATGGTTGCAGATAACCAGATGGGAGTTATTGCAGACCATCAATACCACTATAAAAGGATTCAACGCTATCAAAGAAGAGCTTCGAGCAATCAGACTGATGACTCTGCAGAACAGATATGTGCTTGACATGATCACCGCAATGGATAGAGGTGTTTGCGCGAAAATTGGAAAATCATGCTGCACTTTTACACCATCTCACGACAAAGAAAATGGAACCCTCACAGAGGCCATGAGCATGTTAACGACCCTGAAAAACTAGATGACTGAGGAAACAGATGAAGTAGATGATAATAGCTGGTTCGGAAACCTATTCTCATGGGTCCCGCAATGGATGGCAGACATATTCAAGTTTCTGGGAGCCTTGCTAGCAGTGGTGCTGCTAGGAGTCTGTGTTATCAAGATAATCATCACACAGTGCCAGAAAACTGCAAAGGAGGCTATTGGGCTGAGAATTATGGTCAACGTTGAACCAGGCTGGAAGCCCAGACACCTGACAGATGAGGATATAAAGGACTTCGTGAAGGGCAGTGAATTTGCACCAGAGGGAACAAAATTCACTTATCCCAAGAAACAAAGAAGGTATGAAGGCAAATGGATTTACTGCAGTCCAAATGGACAATGCCAGTTGATGACCTGGAACAAAGATGAGCATGTGAAAACAGCAGGAAGCTTGAAAGTGGTGATAAAGATATGGACACCAAAATTGCATACTTTCACGCCTTCTTGTGTAAACCCAGGAGACGATGAGCAAGAAGCTGAGGAATCAAAGAAACTGAATATAAAGGAGGAAGTAGGAGTGGTCGCTGAAACGACCAGAGGGGGGAGTGTAGAGGAGGTCCCAGATATGACCTGCACCCCTGCCCCCCATTGTGAGTTGCCAGTAAGGTACTCGCCGTGGTATGTGACGTACGAGGAACAGCTGAACCAACAAAGGGCGGCAATGGGCCGCTGCCCTGTGAACATTAGAAGATCAATACCTGTTGAAATGCCCATAACCAGGCAACCCTGGGTAGCACGGTACCCAATCAGACAACCGTACCTGCCATTGGTACGAAACGATGAGTATTTACAGACTGTCCACGAGGAAACCCCGAAGGCCTTAATGGAAGGCCAATGGAAATAGACTAAGGGCCTGGACAGCACCAAGAACAACCAGAAGTGGCTACTGAAAGCTATACATGCCAGTACCGACAACTGCGAGGAGAATTGTAAAGGACGAAGGGGAGAGACACTGTGAAAACGTATGAGAATGGTGCCATGAGACAAGACGGAAGCAACCGCCTTATTGAACGTGTGTAAATAAGCTTGAAACGCAAGATGCTAAGTAATCGATACCGCCTGCAATGTTTAAGTAGAAGAATAGAGCGGCATGCGCCAACTATATATGTCTACCTCAATACAGCACAATGTACATGTGCGACTCCATTTTGTTTGAGCAGAAGAAAGCCCAGGCGGCCCAGGCCCAACTGGCTGAGTTTCACATCTAGGTCCAAGCTGAGGAAAAGAGCGGGATCGAAACTTAACAAAGGATGGCTCATGCCGGGGAAATCGAGGTCAACCAGAGAAGGGGAGGTGAGCATGAGCTCACGAGGCTCCAACTTCAGAGCAAGCTAGCCCGCCTGTGAAGGTCAGGATAAGAGAGGCCCATGCAGGTGGCCAAGTGAACAAAGAATCAAATGCACGAAAAGACTGAGAACTGAAGCAGATTCACGGTGGACCAACACGTGACCAGACAGGCACGAAGATGTACCACCGCCTGATGTCATTCAGAACCAGAGGATGCCATAACTTTTGCTGATAAGAGACTACAGATCCGAGGCCATACCCAGCCAACTAATTGACACATAGCCCTAAACCACTGATTGATGAAAGGGAGGCAGGGTGAATCTTGGGACACCAGGCACCAGGGTGTCTATTCTGCATGCTGCTAATTAAAGTGGAGATTTATGTTTAGGGGTGTAACTTGCCCAATCACAATGGACCATGTAATCGAGGGTCCTATAGAGACTGTAACCAATAGGACGTCGTACTTTTAGTGACGTCAATCACGTGTGTTGTAGAGGGATGGGCGTAGACGCTCACCCGATAAGAGTTATCCCATCCGTATGCTTTATTTTCATATACAGATATAACACCTATACTTAAGTTACCTTTCCCAACCAATTATATTGCATGATGGTTTTTTATAGAAGTGTACGTCAATGATGACGAAGTTTGCCCATAAAAGAGGCTGTTGTGCTGAAGTTCAGGGAAGTCGGGGCGAGACAGGTGTTCGCGATGCTGTTGATTTCCACAAGCTGATGTATGTATTAAATGGACTTCCCTTTGCCAATTTAGTGAGTCCCTGGAATTTATTTGTGCTGGAGTATGTAAGTCCTGCAGCCTGTCCTCACTCGGTGCAGCTATCTTGTCTTACAAGTTTTTGGGGGTTGAGTACTGACCAATGGGCCCGTCAGTAATTTCCTCTCCCTGAGAACAAATTGCATCCTATGTCAGGTATTGCCATGTAATGCCAGATACACCATGTATCAGGGACTGTCATACTCTGTTTTGGTACTCGCACAACTGACTCGGATTCTGCTGAAATGCACAGGTAATCTGCCCACTGGCCAGACTACCATCAGATGTCCAGGTTTGAGTATGTGTGCTGTGAAAAAGTTCCCTGTCTGACATTTGGGGGTGAACAGTGGCGTATCCATGGGAGCTGGGTACATTTACCCACTAAGTAATGCTGGGTCCAGGAGAAGTGTATGCAACATCCCTTGCCCTATCCCACAATACCACATCCTTTTGGTATGTGTTTGTCAAATTGAGCCAGGACATACTGTAAGGGTGCAGATGTAGGAGACCGACACATAGGTGTCATGATTTTCGCTATAGACTTTTATTAATGAGGAAATAAAAGAGAAATCTCTGTCTGTCCCTAGTTTTAAGAGGGGTTTCCCTGCATCAATTAATACTAAGGCATCTGTCAGGATGTACGTAAAATCTAAAGCAAGTCCTGTGTCCAAAACCTATTTCTAACCCTTGCACTAGAAACACAACTAAGAAAAAGAGAGGTCTTCTTCGTACAGAATGGCTCTTTTCTTCTGGATCACAGCCAAAGTTCAATTCCAGATGATGCAGAAACAAAATGTTCTCAAAGTGCAAATCAAAGTTTCGAACAGGAGTCCTTGGGTTCAGATTTTCTAATAAGGAACCCTGAACAAAAAGTCTTGTATCTCCACAGTGTTAGATTGATGACCCACTGACCCCTTTTGCCTTTATCAGTTTTCTCAATGCCAGGGCAAGTGCCTTTATTCTCTTGGCCTGCTTGCCAATGTTCACCGTTCCAAGAGAATGAGCCCCTTCTCTTGGCTCTTTGTGCAATGTTCAGCAACACCAGAGGGAAATCGTCTCTTCCCCTGGTCATGCTCCAACTCTCTGCACAGCGTACAACAAGCTCACAGCACACCTGGTTCACAATCCTGCCAGGAACTGTGACTGTAGGGTTGATCTCAGAAGCAGTTTATGTGTGGGCCCCAGACCCTTCTTGGCTCTTCTTTATTCCTAGGACTTATACCCGGTTCCCTATCCTTCCAGGTATTCCCTTTCTTGGGTCCCAGACTCTCTTGCTGTTGGTTTCTTTTTCTCTCTTGTAGCCTAGACAGCACTAGTTTCCCCATCTGCCACTGACCGCCTCTCTCTGTTGGGTCCCATACCCTTTTTGTAGGTATTTTTTTCTCTTGGGTCCTAGACCCCTTTGTATGGATTTTCTTCTCTTGGGTCCCAGATCCCTCTGTTTGGATTTCTTCTTTGTATGGATTTATTTCTCTTGGATCCCAGCCCCCTTTGTATGGCTTTCTTTCTCTTGGGTCCTAGACCCCTTTGTATAGATTTCTTTCTCTTGGGTCCCAGATCCCTTTGTATGGACTTCCTTCTTTATCCCATAGTCTAGGCAGCCCTGGTTTCCCAGATCGCCAGGGACTGCCACAAAGAAGATGACTCTGGATGTCAGTTCTTACTGGGTGTGGATCCCAGACCTGTATCTGTATGGTAATGTCCCTCTGGGTTCCCAGCAAGCATCCCAGTTTCCCAACCCTTCTCTGGCTGCTCGCTGCTTCTGGGTCTCATGACCCCCCTCTGGCCCCTCCTTCTCTCCCTCGGCTCTGTGGTGGTTCCACAGCAGCTTCCTGCTTTTTGGTGGTGTGCTTCACGTGGATGGCACGCTCCAGCTCCTTCGTCGAGCTGGTTACCCGAGTTCTGGCTTCCTTCTTCTACTTGACTGCGGTAGACCTGTCAGGGATGCCTCTGCCGGCGGGCAAGCATCCTGTTCATTGCACTTTTGGCGTTCCAGTCCCTCCAGTGGCTCACAAAGCTTCAGGTTCGTCGAGGGAGGATCTCTCTGTTAGGCAGAAACCGGTGCAGTTCCCTTTGGGACCACTGCAAAAGGCTTAAGACCACAGGTGTTGGCAGTATACCCAATTGGTAGCAGTCTGTACCACCCAGATTTACCTGGTAGCTGTGGCTGAGCAGCCAGACTTCTCTCAAGAAGAGTTAGACAGTATATAGAGTATACAAGATAGGTACCAAAATACAGTAGCACAAGCAAACACTGACCAGAGCTTGGGTATAAAAGTATATAATTATTTATTCAAAAACACACTTTGTAAAATACACTAACACTAATGTGGCAAGCAAGTTCAAACACAGTCACTATTAATATATATACACCCCTGATCACTTATTGAACAAGTCTTAGTTAATACACCGCTTATTTTCAGACAGAGGTGAGCGCTTAACCTAAGATGGCACTCCAATAAGTTAATTAAAAAGAGAGGGAAAAAGGCAGAATTAGGAGCATACACAATACCAACACTTTAGGAGAACCAGAGCAAGTCAGAAAAGGCAGAATCTACTGAGGAGCAAGAAAGTCATAGGCCAGGTCCACTCTTGAAGAGAGCAAGGCGAAATGTGTCCAAGATCACACAGTAGAATAGTACTTTTAAAGAGTCGTTGCAAAGAGTTCAAAAAGGGTTGGATCAAGTCAGGAAAAGTTAGTTAGTAGTTAGTAAGTTAGTAGGTCCCAAGTCACCCCAGGATAGAAAGTCAAGGATTTACGGGACACCTTGAACAGTCTGTTGTAAGGGAGACCAGGCGGTACCTGAAATGGTGAGAAAGCTCCAGCAGGGACAGTTGTTCCTGGCAGCAGGTGCAAGTCGCTGTTTCATCCAGGGGAAGAGGAGATCTCGACGTAGCATAGCACCTCATATATAAGCCTTTACATTATTTTGGGACCCTCCCCTCTAATTTTTCCCCTCTTCACAAAATCCCAACAAACTTTGCAAAAACATTCATATCTAAATGTATTATCGGTTTTCCAAATTAAGTGTAGATTCGTCAAATGGCACCTCATTTATAAGCCTTTACATTATTTTCGAACCCCCCTCTAATTTTGCCCCCTCATGACAGAATCCCACCAAACTTTGCATACTCACTCATAACCAGGTCAGAAATATACATGCAAAATTACATGCAGTTCCATTAAGTGGTGCCAAAGTTATAAGCCATCCAAGAACTGCATTTCACCAACCCTGTAATGCTGAGGTGTCTGCAAACTTTTCAGAACTGTCCGCGAACATCCGAACTGCTTGCGGACTTTCGCATCAAAAAACACCTGTTTTTTGCTTCTTGCAGCCATATCCATCCCATCCTCATCACCGCTCACCTCCCCAGAGATTATTTGATAAGTTTGACAAGTGCAATGTTGTGTTTTTTGCAGAAGGGGAGTGCATTGCACATGACATTAACAATGTAACATAACGTGTGCTATGTTGTGTTGCATGTGGTAATCCCGTAGCCCCTTCCATGCATGGCTGGAGGCCTTGCACCAACAACTTTGGGCCCTGATTGCAAGTAGGTTTGACATTGCTGCCTTGTGTGTGTGGTGTGTCAGCATTGCATACATTGTTGGTTCGATGGGAGCACCAGAAGTGAGTTGACAAATGCGAATATTGTTGGTTCCATGGGTGTGGTCACTGTTAGAACATCTTACAGTTTTTGGTGTATGGCTGGAGATGGTGCAGTGACAAGTCCTGCAGTGTGCCCACTGAGTGCAGTGTTGGAATAGTGTCAGTAAAGAAGAGGGTAGTGTTCAAGTGCATCTTCTGAGTGCTTGGATACTGCAGCGTGTCAACTGGGTGCAATGTTCTAATAGTGTGTGCATAGAAGTGGATAGGGTTGAACTGCATATTTTATGGGCTTGGGTAGTGCCCCTTGCGCGGAGTGCTGACTACTGTACTGCACTGTGAAGTATTGGTTTTGTGCACTGAATAGAGTGTTGGGAGCAGGGCTACTGTTGTGAACAATGTGTTGGTTTGGTTGGTGGTTACAACATAGTAGGTGAATGAAAGTGGGTAGGTGTGGCGGAGGCTGTGTAATGTTTGTAGATTCTGCTAACTGTTGCCTGTTTCCATGTATAGCTGTATCACGGTGCAGAGGTTGGGAAGGAGTGCCGGTGCGGTGACTGTGGAACGTTTGTGGACTGTGGTACTTGGTCACATGTTGGCATGCATGGATGCATTACGTTGCTGTGGGCGTTTCCAAGGCCTAGACTATTGGGTGCATGACCAAAGGCTGTAGGCCGTAGGCCATGCACCCAAGAGCCAAAGCCTTGACCACACCCACCACAGCAATGCAGTTTGGACTCTGCATCAGTCAGAGGGTGGTCACCTGTAAAAAATGGTTGTGCAGCACATTTTAGACTTGATAGAGCACCGGAAGTGAGCTGACCTGTGCACATTGTTGGTTCCATGGGTTTGGTCATTGTTAGAACATCCTACAGTTTTCGGTGTATGACTGGAGATGGTGCAGTGACAAGTCCTGCAGTGTGGCCACTGGGTGCAGTGTTGGAAAACTGTCAGCATAGAAGAAGGTAGGGTTGAAGTGGATCTTCTATGTGCTTAGATACTCTGCTTTGTGCAGATTGGTGGGAGTAGAGCCAATATTGTGAAGATTTTGTGGTTTGGTTGGCAGTGACACAAAACATAGTGAATGGAAGTGGGTAGGGGTGCCGGAGGCAGTGGTATGTTTGTGGATTCTGCTAACTGTTACAAGTTTCCATGAATTGCTGTGTTATGGTGCTGGGGTTGGGTAGAAGTGCCGCTGGCTTTGTAACATTTGTGGATTATGGTATTTTGCCACATGTTCGCATGCATGGCTCTATTATGTTGTGCTGGGTGTGGGCAAGGCCTAGACTCTTGTGTGCATGGCCAAAATCGTGATGGGTGCCCCTCTGGATGATTTTGGATGCTGAAATTGTGTATTCTTTTGCAGAAGTTTCTACTGGAGGTGCTTTGGAAGCACACGCGACAGGCACTCAAAGTGTTTAACGGTAAATATGGAGTGCTGTACAGAAATTATAGTGTTGGATGCAGAGGTCTTGGATGTCATTGGTGTATGCGTGTGTGAATATTTCACAGTACCCAATGAGGGAGTGCTGATCGTGTGATAGCTTTGTGCAACATCTGCACAGGTGTGCCATGCAAAGAGGCGTTGCTGATAATTTTGGGTTGGAAGGAGTGGACGCTTTGTGGGGCAGTCTCTATGAGTGCAATTGGATGGTTCGCCTTTGCAGATATGTGGCGTCTGTGGCTACCGTTAATGTTGTGGTGGTGCATTATGGAAGTCTATATTTGAGTTACATGTCGTGTGGACTTTTGCGCCGTCACCTGAAGAAGTTGCTGAATGCAGTGATTTTGATTTTTCCCACTGCCAGGGTTGTTTTCTCAAGCATAACACCAAGAGGAGTATGGGACCATGTCGGTGTAATTTGTCCCCAACCAGAGCTCGGAAGGTGTCTTATAAACAGAAGCACGTGTGAATTTATGCGCACTGCTGGGATGTTCTCCACCCACTATGAGATCATGAGGTCACAAAATATGCAATGGTTCCATAGAAATGGCATTTATTTGACCGTCATTGGCAATGCCATTTCTTTTTACACTGTGCAAGAAGTGTTGATCAGAATTCAGTAAAAAAAAAACACAAAACAAAAAAATATATATTTTCAGAGTCACCACTACAGACCCAATCCCCTACCCGGTTTCAAATTTGTACCCCCCCACCCCTTCCTAGCACGATAACTCAGTGAATTCCGTTGTAGTTTCAGCATTACACGTGCCACATTTTCAGGATAGCAGTCATGGAAATGGGACTGTGAAGGCTAACGCATTGTTCAATAAGGTTTCTGGGTGTGGTGTGGCAGAAGCTCTATTTGTACAGAGAACTGCAGAAGGCTATGGTTGAAGTGTGCAAGTTAAGGGGAAGGCATCCTGTTTGTATGCACGCACTGCATGAACTTGTAACACTGAATGCTGCTTTTGTGTGATATTTTTATGAATTTTGTAGGAAATGGGTAAGTGCGAGCAAAATTTGTAGCATTGTCTGAAGGAAAGAGGACAGTTACTGTTTGGATATTAGAATGGCTAATATGGGTAAATGAAAACATTGAAAGCATAATCCATTGCAGTGGCACTAGATGGTAGGTGATGAGAGAAAGAACAGTACGTCTTGTAAGTACGTTGTGGACATTCAGTGGCAGACAGCCTGCTCAAAGGCACTTATAACAGAGTTGTAAAAATAGTGTAGAGAAAATATTTCTAGCAAAAACAAAAACAAAAACAAGGAAGTGATGGCTGGAAGGTTTAGACTTAATCTTAACCACTGGCAATGCTCTGGGCAACCCTCCAGACCACCGTTCTTCGCCTGCCAAGCCATTACAGAAGGGAAAGACCATATGCAAATCAGGCTTGGCCCCACCCCAAAAGGGGCAGTCCAGCCCGAACTGCTAGGCCACATCCCTTCTGCACGAGACCACAAGCATCCCCAAACATGTTTCGCCCTTGTTGGGGCTCATCAGTGAGGAGTAGCTTGGGTCTCTAGGCCCAGCAGGCACGGGACCCACGTCTGGGCATACCCGTCCCACTCGGGGTGACATAGCAAAAACAAAGAAGTGATGGCTGGAAGGTTTAGACTTAATCTTAACCACTGGCAATGCTCTGGGCAACCCTCCAGACCACCGTTCTTCGCCTGCCAAGCCATTACAGAAGGGAAAGACCATATGCAAATCAGGCTTGGCCCCACCCCAAAAGGGGCAGTCCAGCCCGAACTGCTAGGCCACATCCCTTCTGCACGAGACCACAAGCATCCCCAAACATGTTTCGCCCTTGTTGGGGCTCATCAGTGAGGAGTAGCTTGGGTCCCTAGGCCCAGCAGGCACGGGACCCACGTCTGGGCATACCCGTCCCACTCGGGGTGACATAGCAAAAACAAAGAAGTGATGGCTGGAAGGTTTAGACTTAATCTTAACCACTGGCAATGCTCTGGGCAACCCTCCAGACCACCGTAGAAAATATTTCTACCTGTACTTTGTGGTGATGGGTGGCCATGTGGATGAATGTGGATGCAGAAATCTTGGATAGTTTTACAGAACTTTCTACTGGAGGGGCTTTCGCATCACATGCCACTTGTACTCTGGATGTGTAACGGTACATATGAAGTGTTGTACAGAACTGACACTATTACATGCTGACGCCTTTGATGTGATTGGCGTGTGTGACTATTTAGCAGTACCAAATGAGGTAGTGTTGGACAAAAAATAGTGGCATGGGAAGGACGACTGGTTCTGCTTTACTGGGGTGTGGCACTCACAGTACTTGGGGAAGCGCACATGCCACAGTCCGTGCTTCTCATCATGCCGACCAATGAAAATGGGACTGTGGGGATTATCCAATCAGGTACTGAGGGTGTAGTTCCCAGGAAGGGGCGGTAATACTGTTTTTCATTACTCTGAATAGTGAGGAGGGCTGACATGGAGAAACGCATTGGGCCTCATTACTGACCTGGCGAGTTTAACACCACCCACCGGCAGGCGGACATGGAAACACCGGCTCTGTCATAGACGGAACCAGTGTTTCCATTGTCCCCATCCCCATGGAGTCCTATGGGGCTCCATGGGAATGGGGACTTACACAATTCCGCCTCTGGAATTCCCGGGGTCACCGGGGTCGTAATGCCCCGGTGATTCCGTGAATCACGGAGGCGGAATGGTAATATGGGTCCAGCGGTAACCTGCCGGTTTTTCCGGCTCGGACACTTTGATGGCGATTTCGGTTTGGAAGGAATGGACGCATTGTGGTGTGCTGTCCACGTTCGCAGTTTCGGCGATATGTTTGCACTTTGCAGACAAGTTGGCACTTTCACTACTGTCCATGTAGTCGTTGTGCATTATGGTGGCATACATTTGGGTTAGATGGCTTGTTTAGGTTTGTTCCATCAACTGAAAAGGTTGCTGAATACAGTGAAGAGGCTTTTTCCCACTGCCCAGGTGTTTTTCTCAGCCATACCAACAAGAACAGTATAGGACTATCCTAATGTATGTTGTTCCCAGCTAGAGGCTGGAAGGGGTCTCATCAACAGAAGCATGTGTGATTTTTTTGTCCGCTCGTGGGATGTTCTTCTGCAACAATGACATCATTAATTTCGAAATGCAGAGTTTTCCCATGAAGATGGCATTTCTTTGTCCAGCATTGGTGATGCTCTTTTGTTTGCCCATCTACAGGAGGCGTTGAAAGGTTTACTGTAAGAATGTGAGGAGGAGAAGAAAACCGAAAAACCTACATGAATTCAAAATAAAGTTTTTTATCTAGAAGCACCTAAAAAAATACTCTTTTCAGAGCCACCCCTAAAGACGAAATCCCCTACCCTGGTTTCAATGTATTCCCACACGCCCGCACACAGCACAAAAGCCACATCCGGAGCTTTTACAGATGGCCGGCATGGAAATAGGACTGCGGAGGCTAAGGGATTGCGCAATAGCGTTTCTGTGTTTGGTGTGAACGCAGAGGCCTATTGTACAGACCTAATAGTGTTACATGTAGAGCTCTTCAATGTGATTGGTGGATGCGTGTATGACTATTTAACAGTACCCAATGAGAGCATGCTGGAAAGAAGATAGTGGAAAGAGAAGAAGGTGCTTGCCATTGCTGTGTAAAAAAAGGAAACGTTATGCTTTTCTACTTTTGTATACTGCATCACCTGTGCAATTATCAGACAACTTTTAGTGTGCTTCATACATTGTAGTGACGGTCTGTTCTTAGTACTTTCCAGTCCTTACTCTGCCTGTTCGTTCTTTGTTACCATGTAAAGTAGCAGTGCTGTAAGACTGTTGATGGCAGGCGTCACTTCTCTTGTTAGTGCATTCGGTTATGGTGTACTCTCTATGCCTTTGTGCTGTTTGTTTCATAAGTACACAGTTTGTAGACCTACTCTATTTTCCCTTGCAATTCATGTAGATGGTGCTGTTTGTATATGTTCCTTGTGTTTTCTGAATGGGAACACTAAGTAAGAGAGCCCCTGCCTTTCTGAGCAGGTTGGATGCCACCTGAAGTCTGCAACCAGATGCATAGTCTCCGACTGCTGTGCGCATTGACACGGTGCCAGCAGGTTCAGTATGTTGTACAATACATCTTTACAAACTAAGGGTATCCTGGTAAAAACCTATGCAATTCAGTGAAAAAACGTTGTTAAAGGGACGTTATGGTTAAGTTGCACTAGTAAAAACATTTGAAATTCAATGGAAATACGTTGTTACAGGGAGGTTATGTTTACAGGTAAAACCGAAAACCCCCAGAAATTCGCCAGTTATGGTAAGCAAAGCAACCATAACTCGCGCTATCGCTGTGAGTATGCAGAGGGGTCCACTCAGCATTCCACTAAAATCTTAACATTCTGTTCAAGGCCCACAAAGTCAATACAATTACCTGTGATGGCTGCATAATGAACCCCCCCACCCCTGCTGAATCAGCATACTGACTGATCCCATGGGTCCTCACATGAACTGGGAGATTGACTGTGAGAGTATCGGGCGGCCATTACCAAAGGAAGACAGGCCCGGGTACAAGAAAGTGGAATGGCTTAGAAACCCTCTTTGATTTATCACATCTCCTCTAGGGAAAGGAAAGCCAGCAGTTAGCATAGGAAGCCAGAAGCTGAGGGCTATTAGGCTGAAGTCAGGGGAAGAGAAGGATGACCAAAAGGCTAAGTGGTGAAGGACGTGTGGAAGACTGCTAAAGGAGTGTTTTAGTTGAGGTATTGGTCAGTGGGAGAAAGTGATACTTGGGTTTGGGTGTGCTTGCAAGGTATGTGGGTGTAGCTATATAGGGAGAGTAAGGAGTGAATTAGTTGGTAACTGGGAGAATTAAAGCTGAGCGACTGGGGAGAAGGTATGGAGAACTGAGAGTCATAGTGTGGAGAGAGGAGAGGAGTGTTGGGTGCTGTTCGAAACCTGAGGGGATCCCCACTTCTATTCCACCTGGATCCTCTTCTCAGGTGGCCAGGGGAAAGGCCATCACTTTTGGATCCTGACCCTGGGGGTGGAGAAGCGAGGGAAGATCACCTGGGTGAAGGGCCCTTGGGGATTGGGAGTGGGGTATACAAAGGCGAGACATGGTATTCCACTTTCCCTATGGAAGACCAACCTAACCCTTACCCAGCCTTTATGGGCTGTTTGTTATGCTCACCTGGTATCCACAGGGACGCCACCCAGCTGGGTTACTCGCTGGTATGCTTCTCAGCTTTGCCCTGATGTGGTCTGTGGGGAAGGTTCTGCCTTGTAGTAGAATTAGGCGTGCTCTCCGTCCTGCCTTCTTTGCAGGGGCGCGTTGTCTTTCATGGGCGAGTGCGGTCCAGTTACTTCACTGACGCCGGCCCGTTTGATATTGTTCAGGTAGGTCTTATTGCTGTTCTTTAGTTTTGGTGCTATCCTTCATGCCTTTCTTTGTTTAAAATGTCTCTTTTTTCTCCCTGAGGTATCCAGAGCTTCCACGCAGCAAACTGGCTTGGTTGAGCCCCGGTGGTAAATGATGGCGCATTAAGAGCGCTATGATGCGGTAAGTAAGCGCTATGCGCAGCGCTGCAAATTCTTGCCTTTGCTAACCTGTGTTTTCCTTCCTTGTAGGTCGCAGTGTTCTTCAGCGCGAGTGGAATGTCCAGAGTGGTGCCAGCCGAGGGGCGACCAGCCAGGTAAGCCTTTTGAGCAGTTCGTAATTTGTAAATGTCTCTACAGCTTTCTTTAATGTTGCCTCTATCTCCCTCTTTCAAGTTGTTCTGTCCGGGAGGCGTGCAGATTCGAGGAAGCTGTTCTTAGTAGCTGCAAGTGTTTAAAGATGAAGACTGCAGGTAAGATGCTGCTGCTAATGATGTTCCTTTTGTCTCCTTGCAGGTTCTGCTTCTCCGAGGTTCGAGGGAATAGCTGGACACGGTGAGCATCACGTTGCAAGCTGCAAAGTAACACGAAGCATGTTCTGCAGTCAGGGTGTGGTTTATATAGTCCAGGTAAAGTAGTACCAGGGAAAGTAGTTCCAGGCCTGCCACACCCAAAACACTAGACCGCATAGCTTGGTTCTTAGGAACCAAGCTATGTGGATGCCTCCATGTTGGCTGACAATACAATAAAGTAGTTCCCAAGCACATTGTTGTTCATGGTGTATGAGCCTGACGCCATAGGCGCCAGGACTGGCCCCATGAGGGCTTTTGAAGAGGATGCCAGGCTCTAGAGGCCCGAGTCCTGACTCCACCTGGCCAATGGGTTTGCCCGAGGGCGTTTTGGGCGAGGGTCTTCACACTATTGTAAGACATCTCCCCTCATTTGACCTATCACAGTACTGAGATGAGGAAGAGGCGACTACGCGTAATGAATACCAATAGGTATTTTCACCACTCTTGTACAATTGGTGAAGTCAGCCATGTCCCACTAATATGTTGACTAGAGGTCAGGCAATTGACCTTACTGACCCACGCCTGTGGGTCCTTAACACTCCTAGAGAGTATAAGAGGTGGGGTTGCACGCCATGGAGGGAGACCTGTGTGCCTGCAGGGACAGCAGGGGATGTAACTGGCTGGAGAAAAGCAAATCGGTGCCAGCACTGGGAGTCGTGTGAGTCCGGAGAAGGAGAGAGACGCTTAGGTCGAGTGTGGGCCGTGAAAGGGTCTAAATCTCAGGCCGAGCTCCGGTTGCCGATGGCAACAGCAGGAGGCTGTGCTCCGCCTGAAGCCCACAGCCACTGCGGCGACCAGGTAAGCGAGGGAAGCTCTCGGTGGCCGCTGCGAGGGAAGCAAAGCTTGTGGATCCAGGAGGATAGCAGGAGAACCAGTGAAGCTGTAGAGAGCGGTCATGTCATTTTGGCACCTTGAAACATTATTTTGTTGTATAGGCGTCTAACAAATTCTCAATATATAAATAAATAAAACCGGTGAGTGTAATCAAGGGAGCACTCTGCCCGGAGTGCTCCACTGCTGCTGTGTATTCTGAGAATGCGGAACGAACTGAAATAAGAAAACTATGAATGTTGAATGATCTGAAAGTAATTGAGCATAGTACTGGATGATGAAGTGAACATTTTTAATATGAAACAAGTGATGAACTCGTAAAAAGGAAATATTAAGACAATATTGAATACCATACTGAACGAAAACATGGTGGGCAAAGCTGCGAGATGATGAAAAACAAATGGGAAAGTGCCCATTTAAAAGAGCCCAAATGTGAAAGAGCCTAAGAGGAAGATGGGGAATAAATAAGAACACTACAGAGTGAATTGGCAAAGTGAACTTTATGAGTAACTAACATATGGCAAGGCCAAAGACTGGCAGAATTTGTGTAAGACATTGCGGCAAAGCCAAAAGGCTGACCAGGAGAAGCCAAGAGAGTGTGAACCTGCACATACAGCCAAGAGTCTGACAAGGAGAATCTAAGTGAATTTGAATCTGCACAAAGGGGCAAATATAGATGAACCTGTGTGGGCTGAGAGCATAGGGTTCCTGGTTGCGCGACATGTGATGGGTGGACCGTGTGGTCTGACAACTGCACCTAGACCAGGGAACCCTCAATGGTGAAAGATAAAGACACTGTGAATCAAGACAAGAAGGAGCACTTTATGTACACTATTAATGCAATACAGAAGGAGTGTCAAGTTGACCTGGAGTTGCGTTGAACATTGGAAGTTTGAAACTAAGTATAAGTTGATACGTTGGAGTCTTGGGGAAAGGAACCCTGCGACTTGATGAACTACAATGTTTTCTTGAGGACGGAACGTGAAGACCCCTTTTCTTTGCAACTGTGTTGCCTTGAACTTGGGGAAGGGAACCCCAAGGAGCTGTGGAACTGTGTGAATTTGGGAAAGGTAACCTCAAGACCTTTGTGTGACTTTCTTGAACTTGAGGAAGGGGAGCTAGGAAGGACTCTATGAGATGGAAGAAGCTCAGAACTTTGATCACTTTCTTTTGTTATTGGCATCCATACACATTGTTTACCTTTAGTTGTGAGGGCAAGGATAGGTTTTGGACACAGACAGATTTTTAAGTTGATCTTTCTGACTCAGGCTTTCCTTAGTTTTGTTCAGGTAGGGAAAGCCTGCCTGAAGTATAGGGCAAGTTAGTCCTTCAATCATCCTGATATGTAATTTAATAAATCATTTTGTTTTGAACTTTGAATCTGTTGGATGTGTCTTACTTCATGCTGTCTTCACGGTGCAGAGAGAGGAAACAATATAGAGAGAGGGAGAGGCAGATTTGGACGAAGGGAGAAGGTGAGTAGAAGGAAGGGGAAGGAGAAATAAAACATCAGGGTGAGGAGCACATGGGCGTGAAAAGGAAGAATCAAGTTGGGCTTGAGTGTCTGAAAGGGATCTATGCTTCTATTTTACTGAATTGAGAAATTTAGATTAGGGATCATGTAGATTTTTTCGAGAGGTAGATAGTTAGAAAGGGTGTTGGTAAATACATCATTCTATTCAATTTTCCCAAACAGGTTTAGTTTGCATAGTCATTTTTTAATGTACTTTAAAAATTGAAGTTAGATCTTATATTGTTTTGGCAAGCCCATAAAATAAATGTTAATATTGAATAGTGAAACATTGAAAACAACTTGCTTGAATGTTTAGGCGTAAGCACTCTATAAATATTGGACAGCAGTTCCCCTGGTCTTTGAGAAGGCTCTTGACCGCGAAAGAACCCGCTAGCAACTCCAGACAATTTATATGAAGTAATCTCCCTTGATCGGACCATTTCCCTACAGTGGAAGTCTGACCTACCCTGGCCCCCCAACCAGTTCTGCTGGCATCGGACTCCAGAAACACGTCTGGAGATCGGTACACCCCATTTCGGCACGGCCGGTTCGGCGCGGGCTGATTTGCTGCGACCAGTTCAGCACGGCCAGTTCGGCGTCGGGACGTTTTGGTGCTCAGATGTTTTGGCGCGGCAGTAGATTTTGGTATGAGGCTGGTTTTAGATCCTAAAACTAACCACACAATTATTTCAAGTCCTTGCACGCCTTTTTGAATTGACTACAAACCCAGTTTATACTGAACTGAAATGTAGGCACAGTAAATTCAGGAGCAGGCAACTCAAGCAAACAGACTTTTTAGATATTCATACTAGGGTTGCTTGCCACAAAGTACGAACTGTGGACTAGGGCACAGTACTTGCTTGTGAACATCGAGGCTTGCTCTGTATTCTGCCTATCAGCCGGTTGGCGATGCAGCTGCCTTTCTCCCAGCTCTTCTGCCCATTCCAAGTGTGGTACGCTTTGAAACGCCTACTGATTTTTCCCTATATTTGTGGGAATGTCAGGGTTCGAAATTGAAAGGAGCTGGGAGCCATTTGGCGCCTGGTTAGCTTGACACTTAAAGCACCCAGAAGCTGCCTTTTGTCTCCCCTGGCCACTAGATGCTCAACAATACCCGTGTGACTCTGTTTGTTTGGAACAATATATAAAGCAGCATTAAGACGCATCTATATGATGGTCCAAGGATAAGGGCGTCATAAATGAGGGGCAACATGGTAAGTTCGCATCTTATGTGGAAGGTAGTTCTGTGGAACCCTATGGCACGTTGCTGAAGTTGATTTTCGGTAGACGGCTGTCTGCACACATCATCTGATGGCAGTACCTGGCCGTATTCGTGTATAAAAGTGCCTGCCACTGTAACGTCACGCCGTCCATCTGTTGCCACCACGTGTGAAGTTGCTCCCCCTCTCCAGTAATTAGTGGCACAATTTAAGGACTTGCTTGCCCTTGGAGGCACAGTAGGGTAGAGGGGAGAATGATGGGTAGGCAACACAGCAACACTGCAAGTCAAGAAGGAATGAAAGACATGCAGAGGGCGGAAGGGCAGTATTACCCAGCTTCAAATCCTTTAATTTCGATGTGGCCAGTTCGGCGCGGGCTGCCGCGCTGAACCGGCTCCTGCCTGAACTGGCCGCAGCAAATCGGGCCACGCCAAACCGGCCGCGCCAGAGATGGCCCAAACATCGCCTTGCCGTTCCAGGCGTCCATATGCTTGAGCCACCATAGAAGCTCCAACCTGGCGTAGGGATACAGCACCACCATCTGAAAATGTGACAAACTTTTGCACAGATGCCTCCTCTTGAGGTGCTGAAGCGCCCTGTAGTGCAGCGGTGCTGGGAAAGATAGCCTAAATGAAGGCAGACAACATCCCCACAACCCTTGCTAACTGATGGAGAGACACTATCCCCTTCCTTAGAATAAAGCGAATTTCCTTCCGAATTCTTGAGAGTCTGCTGTCTGCAAGAAGGAGGATGCACTGCCTTGAATCTATACTGAAGCCCAGAAACTGGATGCATTGAGTAGGATGGAAAATTGACTTCTTGGCATTGATTACAAAGCCTAGGTCTTGTAGTAGGGAGATTGTCAGTTCCAAATGACCCTGCAGAACCTGGTGATCCTGCGCCAGAAGAAGAATATCATCAAGGTAAATGATAATCCGGACCCCTTCCGATCTGAAGAATGCCATCACTGACTTTAGCTTGGTGAAAGACCACAGGGCTGATGACAGACCGAACGAGAGAGAGGCAAACTGCCAAAGGCGCCCCCCCAAGAGAACTGGAACTGGAGAAACTCCTGATGTAGGGGGAAGACTGGAACCACCAGCTACATGTCCTTGAAGTCCATCTTGACCATCCAATCCCTCGGGAGAAGGGTGTCCCTGAGAAGGTGAATGCCCTCCATTTTGAAATGCTGGTAAACTATAAACGAGTTGAGGGCTCTGAGATTTATCACACGACGATTTATCACACGACTGCTTGGGCTTTGGATCTAGAAAAATCGTGCTGAGGAACTAGGAGGCCATGAAAGTGGCCAGAACCACCGCACCCTTGAAAATGAGATCTCGAATCTCTGCGTCCACCAGCTTCTGCTTCTCTTGATCGAACACAAGAGGAGGAGGCAGAGAGAGCTGACAGGGAGGGGAGTGGAATTCTATCTGAAATCCCTGAACCGTCTGTAACACCCATGGATCCGAGGTGAGTACCTCCCACTGATGAAGAAACCTTGCCAACCTGCCCTCCAAATCTCTGTGGGAAGAAATATTTACAAAACGTGACAATATCGGGATCGGATGTTGCTCTATTTGCACCTCTGCCATTGCGACCTCTGATCCTCTCTAGGGGTAGAAGGACGTCTGGGAACCTCGAGCAGAGTGACAAGCTCCCCGGGAGGCGTACTGCTGTGGGTGGGCAGAGCCCCTGAAAGAGGGGCGGCCAGAAGAGCGGGCTCTTCCTCGTCCAGCCTTGTTAAACACTCTAGGCGCAAACACCTTCCGGATGTTTGCCTGGGTTCTGTCTAGGGCAGTAAAGGTATTGACATATGCCGAGAGGTCCTTAATACATTTGTCGCCAAACAGATTCCCCTGGGCTTTGGGGCCAGCCTCACCCTCAGCCATATCCTGCATCTTAGGGTCTATGCACTTAAGAAGAGCTTTGTGCCTCTCTCTAGATATGCTGGTATTGGCATTGCCGAGCAGGCAAAAGGAACGCTGCACCCAGCCTCTAAGTGCTTGGACATCAATCTGTGAATCATTAAGAGCAGCCTCCTCAGCCAACTCGAAGATTTGGGGCAAGGGCCCCAACATATCCAACAATCTATCTTGACAACCCCGAAGTGCCCTGTCAACCCCCTTTTTTGGATCCTTCCCCTTTTGTGACAAGAAAGCCACCATAGATTGGTCTATCTCTGTAGTCGAGGCCACTTTATCAGGAATGACAGGGCGAGGACATTCAGATCTCAACTTATTCCTGTCCTCCTTTGGAAGCGGTTTCCTGATCCAATGATGCAGGAATGGGGTAACCGCCTCGGAAGGGCGCCATTCTGCTGACCTCAGATGTTGGATGAGAGAGGGGTCGAAAAAAGGGACCCCACTGTCATCCAACAATTGCCCCTGAGTTCCCAGGAGTAACCCTACAGAGGACACCTTCCTTTTAAGCCGCTTAGGTGGGGAATCAGAATCCTCAGAAGAATCGGGCGAGGATAAGGGAGTAGAGATAATATGATTTGGAGGGGATGACTACAAAAGACCCTCCCCAAACTTACGCTTAAAGGCCCTAACTGGGGAATTGGGAGAAGAGGGAGAGCTATTAACAGGGCTTAGTTGCCCTTGCAAATGTTTAGACTTGGCCGTACACTTTCTGGCCGCTACAGAAGGACCCGGATCAGAATTGGGGTGAAACTCTGCAATCTTGTTGTTGAGTCTATCACATGCCGAGGCCAAAGTGGAATTTAAATTCAGTAGGGCAGAGTCCATAGAGTCCATAATAGCCTTAGAGACAGATGGGGGTAGAACTAGGGAGGCCTCCCCCAAGCCTCTCATACCATCCTCTGCAACAGACCTATCGGTTTTCTTAGAAGCAGGCCGAACTTGGGTGCTAACATCAGCTGAAGAGAACCCCTCCGCCCCTTTGGCTGACTGCATGGTCCTTAATGAATGTAATGTAATAAATATAACAATGGACCCTAGCAGCAATGGCAAATTAAAATGTAAGGGGGGGACAGGTCAAGCAGACCAATAAATAGCTCCTTTAGAGCTTTTAAACCTAGACCAGGCTGAGCCCGGAAACCAAGCAGGCCAGGCCCCAGTGGCCATAGAAAACAAGAGAAAACATGGTCACACAGAGCCTTGAAAACACGTGTGCAATGCAAATTCATTAATATTTAGGTGTTTAAAAATACAGCAACACATGTGTGGGGCGCCGAGCAGGCGTAACCCTCCTAGACCAAAAGAAAAACCTCCACACGGAAGGGGCAGGGAGAGCGGCGACGCGCTTGAGCCGCTCCCGTGCAGGTGAGCGCTCCACTGGGCAAGCTGAAATGCTGCCAAGCAGGCCGCGTTAATGGAGGGGGGATGGCCAGTGCACACAGCACATACATTAAACAAAAGAAAAAATCCCCAAGTCGCCGAGCAGGGGAAACGAAACCAGACACTGCGGAGGATGGGAGGGAAAAGGGGAAGGCCCGAACACAGGGCGTTGCTGAGGCAAAGTCTCTGCCTCACACCGAGAGGCATGAGGGATAAAGGACGTTCTAGTAAGCAACCGCAGCCGCAGTAACCAATAATGGAAACACAATACCTAATCCCCCACACTAGCGTGAGAAGGGGGTTTAGATTCTAAAAAAGACAAGGAGGAGAGTATTATGCATTACAATCTTCACTCTGAACCACAGCAGCAAAGAAGTAGAAAACTTTGTAACAAAACATTTACAAATAAACACATAACGCTGTTCCAGACAGTATAAAGGGAAACATCCCAGTCCAACATAGTGGGCAGGTCATGCCCTGGAGGTAGCCAATGGGCTGAGAGCCAACCCCATATAGGTCCATTCCTCTAACACCAGCTCCTCTTTCTGTCGCTGATCTGCCTCACACGCCCACAGCACATGTCCACCACGTAGAACGAAGGACGAGGATCCAATCAAAACAGACGAAAGCTGAACCTTCTCGCAACTTGAAACTGAACATGACGTTTCTTCTTGATTCGAACTTCTCATCCGAAAGCTGAAACAACAACCAAACACCAGTAAGGGCGGGCGGGAGGAATAATACTCGCCTCCTTGTCTTTTATAGAATCTAAACCCCCTTCTCACGCTAGTGTGGGGGATTAGGTATTCTATGGCAAGACAGGAGGCTCATATTATGCAAGTTCAAAGCCCTTGCATTACATTCACAGCAACATGAGCACTACGCTTATGATAAACGTCTTGGAAGTTGACTCCCTTGACCAATCAGCTGCTTTTAGAATCTGTTCCAAACTACCAGCAAGGAAGGCTGCTTTAGAGGCCATAGCACCTCGGACTGAGTGGGGACCAAAAAAGGACATGTCAACCCCCGCCTCCCGCATAACCCACTTAATCCATCTGGCCAAAGTAGAAGGGGAGACTGGCTTATGGAGTTTCTTGTAGGAAATCAGCAGCTGAGAGGTATTCGAAGGCCTGAAACCTTCAGTTTTTAACTCAAAACATTTCAAACAGATGACAACACATGATTTACAATCTTCAGGAAAAGCTGGATGGGATATTGAGGATGTCAAGCATGTAGTCCTTCATGAGATAAAGAAAGTAACCCCTTGAGAGGTGAACATTTTATTATCCACATCCAAAGCTCTGATATCAGGCACCCTCTTGATAGACACCAGGCACAGTAACATCGCCAGTTTGGGAAATAACTTTTGT
Source organism: Ambystoma mexicanum (assembly GCF_040938575.1). Classification (NCBI taxonomy): domain Eukaryota; kingdom Metazoa; phylum Chordata; class Amphibia; order Caudata; family Ambystomatidae; genus Ambystoma; species Ambystoma mexicanum. The sequence continues at coordinate 748,888,429 of NC_090928.1, forward strand.
AAGGACAGGACTTCATTAGAAGGCCAGGACCGGCCTAAAAGCTGTAGCACCATATTAACATCCCAAAGAACCGAATATTTCGGCTTCGGTGGAACCTTAATACGAATAGATTTGAGGGCTCTACGCAATAAAAAGTGCCTACCCACCGGTTCCCTTTTAACCAAAAGGTGACCTGCTGAAATAGCAGACCTGAAACCATTAACGGTCCTGTAGGCTTTCCCTCCCTTAAACAACTCCACCAGAAAATTAACCACCTCTACTGGAGGGGCAGAAACGGGATTGAGGTGCCTAGCCATACACCAGCTAACCGAGCTGTTCCATGCTGAGGAGTACCCTGACTTAGTAGAGGGCACCCAGAAGTCTCTGATGACTGACATAGAGTCTTGCGAAAGTCCTCTAAAGCACCAGGAAGAGCTGAAATCTTCCAAGCCATAAGGGCAAGGTGCCCCTGAAGAACAAGCTTCTGAGGGAGAACACCCGGATCCACCAGCAACTGGGGACAGAGAGGAAGAAGACGAGGGACATCTACCACCAACTCCAGAAGGGCTGGGAACCAAACCTGAGAAGGCCAAAAGGGGGTAACACGCACCAGAGACGCCGCTTGTCTGCGAACTTGAACCAGCACCTGGGCTATCATGGCAGAAGGAGGGAAGGCATACACCAACTGACCTGACCAATCCTGGAGGAAAGTGTTGGTAGCCAGAGCACAAGGATCTGGTCTCCAACTGTAAAACTTGGGAACCTGACAATTTAGTCTCGAGGCAAACAGGTCTACTGCAAAAGGACCCCAGAGAGACACTATGCGGACAAAGAGCACTCTGTTTAACATCCAATCGCTCCTGTCCTGCAGGTACCTGGATTTCCAATCTGCAACCTCGTTGCTGACCCCCGCGAGATATTCCGCCTTCAACAGAAAATCCCGGTCGAGGCAAAAATGCCAAAACTCCCAGAATGACGTCCGGAGAGGGACCAAATATCGCTCTGCCATTCCAGGCCTCCATGTGCCTGAGACACCACAGGAGTTCCAACCTGGCCTCGGGGGACAACTCCACTATCTGTGAATAAGAAAGACACCTGCGCAGATGTTTGTCTTTCAGACGCTGTAGCGCTCTGTAATGTAGAGGGGCAGGGAAGATAGCCTGAATGGATGCTGACAGCATTCCTACAACCCTGGCTAACTGCCTGAGGGAGATCCTCCCTCTCCTGAGGAGCAGATAAATCTCCTTCTTTATCTTGGAGAGTCTGCTGTCTGGGAGAAGAAGGATGCAAAGCCTTGAATCTGTATTGAAG